>NC_084924.1:36606818-46606818 GCF_958298935.1 Phragmites australis | reverse complement strand
GAGATTGCTGCAATTCTTTGAAGAGAAAGATAGGCGCGTATGTATTTTAGCCCCACAACGCATAATTCTAGATAGCTGGTTATCTTATTTATGGTAGGTAATCCTGCTTGGTTTACTGCTGTTGTAAACTACAGCTTCCAGTCTTCTGTAATTTTCATAACCGTGTCTTAAACCTGCCATCAACAAGCCCATCGAATAAGAAACATTACGATCTTATATGGAGTTCTTCTACTGATGTTTCTGCAGGCAATGCGGCTGTTTGTGGGAGAGCCTGTATGGACGCCGTACAATCATCCCCATGACCATCTTCTAGCTAGGTACCTGTGTCTGAAGTTTTGGCATTGTTCTCTTTCATCCACTCTTTCTTTCTCGTTTGTCCTTTTACTGTTCTCCTTAGTTCTTGTTGGCTTAATGGAACCGTCGGTAATTTCAGGAAGGAGTACATTGAGAGAATTATCAACAGAGGTGGAAGTCAAGCTGTTGAAGCTCATTGATGGTACCCCTGCCAAGATGGTCGTTTGTACTACACTCTACAATTACAACGGAATAAGATCTGCTATTGCAATCTGCTCATACCATCAGTCTGTATAAATCAACTGATAGTTTACAGAAACCTGCTTGATATCACTTTTGCATGCCAGTGTTTGTACTACTGAACGAATAATGGCACCCACATAATTTGTAAGGGATTAATAACGTCAATCTGTATATGGCGTTTGATGATTCAAACCGCTTGCCCATCTCAAAGCTGTGAAATGTTTGTGCAAAATGATCTCTTCTTGATACCAACTCTCCTCTGTGAGTTTCTATGCGCCGTGGTTCACCTGTTGACCAACATCTTTTGTCTGTACTCTGTGCCTGTACTAAAGGAGTGCTTCTGTCGTATTCAATGTATCTCACCAGTGACGACCAAATCTATGCAATCACTATTGATGGTGCACATTGATGGTACTGGCTGGCGTTTGAAATAAGGGCATGTTTGGTTGCTATCTTGATATAACAAATCTGGCCTGAGCTCAGCCTGTAACCTGCCTAAGTTTTGTTTGGTTGCTACCGTGAAGATTCTAGCTTGATGAAACCGGCCTGAGTGCACTAGCTTGAGTCAGGCCTAGGGAAATGGTCGCCTGAGCTCCCCATGCCAGCCTCTCCCACTTGCCTGAGTATAATCACCCATTTGCTATATACGAAAGAAAACGAAGATACTTTCCCCTCCTCACTCACTGCTAGCATACGGTCTTCACATAGGCAAATCCACACTGATCTTCCCACGGCTACAGCACCAGTGATCGAGAAACTACTCCAGCTTGCAGATCCGGTGGTTAGCTTCTTCCCATTCTGGTCAGCTCAGCCCTGTTCGTGGTCTACTCGAGCTACCAGAGTGAAAGCTCAAGGACTTTTCCCTTGATCCTTAAGAGACTCAAATCTCTCTCACTTTCTCTGTACATGTTTAGACTAAAGTGCTTCCAACAGAAGCTTTGCCATGATCTGGTGCTGCAAGGTGAGAGCACAATCTCAAGTTACTTTTTGTTGCTTTTCCCCTTTCATGTTACTTTATTATTGGAGGATTCGAACAGATGTGCCTATTAGAAGTAAATCCTATACATACGTCTATGTGTGTATTTTTTTGGCACCTATTTCATATTTATTTTGCCATATGATATCAACTGATGCTCAGATGGATCTAGATCCTACTCATCAGTACATTATCCAGTAGCGAGATAGAACATTGGGTGTTTTAGCTGCTAGGTTGGCAATTATTTATTAGCGACGTCGTAGAAAAAAAAAAGATGGTCTCCAAGGAAATATGGACCATTAGCGGATAGAGATCTGGTCAGGCAAATAAGGCTAGATGATTTGTACAATGTGAGTGATACAAATTGCATTAATCAATTTCAGATGAGGAAATAAGTGTTCTGGAAACTTGCCTCCAATTTACTGATAATGGTCTACTACACAATTCATGTCTTAGTGGAAGAATAATTAGCTATGTTCCTGCACACAGCTGGCCACAATTTGAGAAATCATGTGATTGGACTTTTTGTCGAAAGATCTAGTGAGACAGTGAGTAGGTACTTCAATAGGGTGTTGAGAGCTTTATGTTATCTTGCTAAAGATATGATAAAGCTTAGGTCAGTAGAGACCCATTCAAAGATAGTTACTAATCATGGCCAATTTTACCCATATTTTGAGGTATCTCGTGTCAAATATATTTAACATTCTAATTCATATAGCTGCCTTGTTTGTGTAATAATAATTTCTTCTAACTTAGAATTGCATTAGGGTACTTGATGGCATACACATCCCTGCATTTGTCCCCTAGAGTATAGTTAATAGGTTTAGAGGTCACAAGTCCTATCCAACTCAAAATGTGCTTGCTACAGTTGATTTTGATTTGAGGTTTACCTATGTGCTAGCTGGATGAGAGGGTTCAACGCATGACTCAGTAGTTCTAACTTTTGGACAGATTGATAACCTAATAGTTTTGTGACTCTTTACTTTTGTGTCGTATAAGTTATGCTATTATTGGCTGGAACAAATATGTCAGATAATTATGGGATGAAAATTCATTTGACAGTGTTAAACATAGTATTCTCTATTGCCATTTGCAAATCTCTGTACATATATATTGTGATGCATGTTTAACTGCTTCTGAATTTTCATATATAGGAACAAATATAACAATGTGTAAATAGTAATCTCACCACCTATCTAACATATGGTGAGTGTAACCTCAAGCAAAAATGAACCAAACAATAGCTTAAATTTCATATGTGCCTGATCACGTAACTTTGCCATACAAGCTCAGGCTAGTCTCAGACATGAAAAATACTCAGGCATGCTGCTCAGGGTAGCAACCAAACATGCCCTAAATGTTGAGCGCTCGAGCTTTGGCTTCCTCCCTTTGCTGTGGGTTCTACAGACCTGGAGATTGGTTAAAATGTGTGCTAATAGAAGTTAACACGTTTATGTCTATTGCCTAGCCACTCTTGCAGCATTGGTCGTCAGTCAAGAGGAGTTGCAGTCAGAGACAAGTCGCTCTCTCATCAACTCTAAATCATATCTCGTTTGTGAATCCGATTAATTGCTTGTGTGCAAAGACAATGCCTCATACTGGAGAGGAGTGTCAAATTTTTAACTGTCCAGTGATCATTCCTACGCAGAGCAACCAAAATATTCAGATGCATTTCGTAGTACTGGTGCTATTGATTACCGGAGAAGTTCATGCACATTCATGATTACTGGCCCGAATAAATGTCAGGTTAGCAGGAGACTGCTAAAGAAATGTGTGCTGATAAAAGTGAACACGTTCCTCTCTTGTCCAGTGAAGAACGACTGCAGTCTGCAGGTCAGAACCAGTCGCTCTCTCATCAACTCCTTATCATGGCTTATTAAAAAAGGGCTTAATATTTGTCACTGCACCTATCTTCATTCAAGGCTATAAATAAACTGACTCAGCAAATCCAAGTAAAAACCCAATGATCCTCCCACCAAGCTAAAGCTCGGTTTCTACTCCTTAATACTTATCATGGCTCATACTGGAGAGGAGTATCAATTATGATCATTCTACGAACAGATAGAGACGAAAACTGGTGAATTTCGTAGTAAGGGCAAGTGACATGCCACCCAAAACACTTTGATGAGGTGAAAAAGGAAAGAAAATCAAAGAAGCTGAGGAAAAGTCGGAGAAAAGGGGAATACTGTACCGATTTTACTGTTCTTATCCATCCATTTACCATCCAGCTCACGAAGTTGCCACTCCGCGTGAAATCAGGGATCCCCGTCCAAGAAAAGGAACGTCTTTTTCAATGTGATCACGGAGCATCTTGCCGGAGGATCGGCTCTGCAAGTTGCAGCCAATCTCGAACTCGGCAACAAATCTTGCGCGTACAGGGGGTGGGATTCAGATCAGAAAAAATGGCACGGGCTGTCGCCGTCGGCGTCCCCATGTCGGCTGTCGATTCGGGGGGGTCGCCCACTTGCGCCGGGCGCGCCAACCTCAGCCACACCTCCGGCCTCCAGAACCTTCCCAGCCCACCCGGCCACGAACGCGCCGCGCGGTCTAGAACCTTCCATTCCCCTCCTGACAAGTCTCGCCGCCTCCCCGTACAAAGGTGACTCAAGGCGGTATTTATCACTGACACCCGCCACTCTCCCGCGGCGCAGAGACTGTTCCTGCCCGCGCCGCGCCAATTGGCTCTTGCGCGAGAGACAATACTGTAGCAACGCCTCTTCTTGGTTCTTGGGATCGCCGCGCTGGATTCTTGCGTTCCCAAAGAACGGTTCGTCGATCGCAGCAGAGAATTTGCCTGGGGATCGTTGCTTCGTTACCATTCGCGGCGTAAAAAGATCGGGTCTTTGGGTTGGTTGGTGGGCGACACGATGGACCCGCTGCTGCCGGGTATGGTGACTGTGAAGGAGGAGTGGCGGCCGAGCTCGCCGCCGGAGGAGGAGGTGGAGGACATGGACGCGGTGGGGGCACCGCGGCCGATGGAGGGTCTGCACGAGGTCGGGCCGCCGCCGTTCCTGACCAAGACGTTCGACCTGGTGGCCGACCCGGCCACCGACGGCGTCGTCTCGTGGGGGCGCGCCGGCAACAGCTTCGTCGTGTGGGACCCCCATGTGTTCGCTGCCGTGCTGCTCCCCAGGTTCTTCAAGCACAACAACTTCTCCAGTTTCGTCCGCCAGCTCAACACCTATGTGAGTCTACCGTCCCGGGCTTTCCAAGTCGTTTGCTTGTTCACTTGTTCTTGAGTGAAATTTTGCAATTCATACCTTGCACCGTGGAGTACAGTAGCATGAGTGATCAATTAAGAAGTCTATGAAACAGTGTGATTTGTATCGATTCAAAGTGGCATCTATGAGCATAGCTGAATTTCCTGAGCAAGATCACATTTCGCGGCGATGTTAAATTGTTTGTACAATTTGGGTTTTCAGAATGACGTCTAATTGACGGAATCTTACAGCAAGATTTGGTGGCCGTGTTATAGCGCTAGATAGGCTATCTACAGTTTAACACACATTCATATTTTGTGATGACAATGGTGCGTATAAAACCACAATTCCGCAAATGTTTTGAGTACGTAATTCAGAAACAGGACGATGATGGGAGATCGCAAAATCTACATATCCAAGCTGTCAATTTTCTGACATGTTCTTTCTTCAACTTGTTACTGTGTAGCTAGATGGATCAAGACACCGGATGAAGCTACAAGAAACTGCTTGTTTGCCCTAGAAGACTCCTTTGATCATCACCAAGCGATATATATAGTAGTATACCGCTACCTGTTCTTCATCGCAAAATATGTGAAACCTGCAGTTTTACATACTTTGTGAAATTTGCCATCTTAGTTCAGTTTCCCCATTTGTGGCTTCTGGACTTGACCTAACTTGTTTCGTTCACTATCTTGCAATTTGCAGGGTTTCAGAAAGATTGATCCAGACAGATGGGAATTTGCCAATGAAGGTTTCCTCAGAGGTCAGAGACAGCTTCTGAGGATGATCAAGAGAAGGAGACCACTGTCCTCCCTCCCTGCATCACAGCAGCAGGCTTTGGGCTCCTGCCTCGAGGTCGGCCACTTCGGACGGGACGAAGAGATTTACCGGCTAAAGCACGACAAAAACATCCTGCTCTCGGAGGTCGTGAAGCTACGGCAGGAGCAGCAGAGCACGAGAGCCGACATGCAGGCCATGGAAGAGCGGCTGCAGCACGCAGAGCACAAACAGCTCCAGATGATGGGGTTCCTGGCGCGCGCGATGCAGAACCCCGACTTCTTCCACCAGCTGATCCAGCACCAGGACAAGAGGAAGGAGCTCGAGGACGCGTTCTCGAAAAAGAGGAGGCACATCGACATCGTGCCGTTCATCGGCGCTGCAGGGGAGGCCAGCTGCCGGGCTCAGAGAGAGGAGCTCGACTCGACGTTCTTCTTCGGGTCAAGCAGGGAGTTCGAGGAGCTGAATGGGCCGGGAAACTCGGAGCTGGAGAACCTGGCGCTGAACATCCAGGGGTTCGGGAGGCGCAAGCAGGATGAGAAGGGTGGCCGGAATCAGGCCACGAGCGGCGATACGACGGAGCTTACCGATGATTTCTGGGAGGAGCTGCTGAACGAAGGGATGAGAGGCGAGGCTGAGATGTCAATGCCGGAGCTGGAGAGAAGGCCGCCCAAATACGTCGACGCGTTGGCGCAGAAGCTGAGCTCTCTGAGCAATAGCACGGCGAAGTAGAGTTTGTGATCGTATCATGGCCCTCCGATTCGTCCATTTGACGTAGTGATAGCTCTATTGCTGTATATTGCAGTGATAACCGGCGGCGCCATTATATTGCGGATTCGCCGGGCCGAGTTGTGTGGTATTTAAATACATGTCGTTTTAATAACGATATGTATTTATAATTAGAGAGAGTATATATTAACGATTGATGTACAGGTTCTTCATTCTTAATTGACATTCCTTTCATCCTTGCATCAATATGCAATTCTTTTGCCTATTCCGTTCTCTACAATCTGAACAAGTAGTTTTTTAGGGAGATCTGAAGATGTATGTAACACCCTGCATTTCTACAACCCTGGAGGCTAGCACTCCTACTTACACTAAGTCTTAAAATTATTAGAAAATTCGGTAGAGTTTTTCATGTATTTGCTGCTTTTCTGCACAAGCAAAAACGCATTCATCACAGACATAATATTTATAAGCAAAAGGTAAACATCATAGCCCAATCCAAGGACTAGATACATACATCGAACCCAACCAAATAAATATTTAGCTGACCAACTTAGCAAGCAATGTTCTAATACTTTAAGGAGAAGACTAATTATTGATATGTGTGAGGTCAATCGTGATGCTACTCTCATCCCATACATGTCGCGGTTATTTGGTATCAAAAACAAACATATGTATGAGTAAAAACACTCAACAAGTACAATATAGAATTGGAAGAATCAAAATAATGAATCATGATCCAATAGAAAAGCAGAATCAAATAAATTATTTCTTGTCTTTTAAAAACACCAAGAAATAGTAGTTTTCGTCTGAAGCGTACAACACTTGAATACATCCTTAGTATTTACTGGTAAAACCGAGTAAGTGGGGCCATCACTTACTCACAGGAACATAAATATAAGAACCAAACTGCACATCCGGTGTTCTCGGAGAAAAAAAACTCGGAACATGAATCATATGAAAGGAAAAAAATATGAATCTCGAATCATCTTTGAAAGGAACATTATTAGAAAACTTGAATCAAACCGGCACATGAAGTTATGAAAATTGAATAACATAATCGAACAAGTCAAGAAATCAATCAACAAGCAAACCATATCATCGCACACAAGTTTGTCATCCATTTGCCTTAACCTTGGAGAAAACCCGGCGTCACGTCCTTGGCACTAGAACTCTCCAAACCTGAGGAGCAAAACTACACTTGATAACATCGAGTCTATATGGCACTGATAGTCTCTATCAGTGCTGGTTCGTGGATGAAATCGGCACTGAATACCCGAACTTGTCTCTCAAGAAAACACTATATCTCCAAATCTTGTTTTATTTGAAATTTTGTCTGGTTTTCTGCGTTGCTCGCGGTTTCGCCCATATCTCTTAATTCAGTTAACCGATTGCTTTAAACAAATACATCTTGGGAATCTGCAGAAATTTCCAACAACTTTGCTATTGTCAATTTGGGCGAAATCCGTCTCCAACTAGGTCAAAGACAGATTAACAAAATACTACACATATAAAACTTAACCGAATAGCAGCACTGTTTTGATGATTCCTCCTAAACTGCTTATCGGAATTGAATGAGACCAGCACCATTGAAAAGACATCGATGATACCTACAACTTTTCTATTAATGAGCTGACACAATTCATACCGATTAATGCCATATTTGAAAACAATGTCATTGCACCAATATCGATCTACCGATTATGAATTCCGACAGCAAAACCTTCCATCCAAATTAATCTACAACCCTCTAGGGACTAAGAAGGTATTACCTTGTAGAAAAGATCACGAATTTGGGGGATATGATGAAATTTTACGAAATCCCTTTTCTTCCCTCTTTTCTACTTTCTTTTTCTTTCATTGCTTCTTCTCCATCGTTTTCCTTCTTCCTCCTTGCTTCCACCCTGGCCTTCCTTCACGGCTGCACAACACCACCACCACCACCACCACCACACGTAGTAGCGGTGCCCTCCTTCGGTTGCTCCGCAGGAGCGGTTCTACAACAAAAGCAGGGTAGCAGCAACACAGCAGCGACAGGGCAAGGGTAAGGCGACAACTAGATAGGGCAAAAGGCGGATGTGGGCTAGGGCAGTGGCAAGTCCAGGTTTTTTTTAACTTTGGTGTATATATCCATCGTGCTCGTGCCAGTTCCATAGCCGCGCCCCACCTCTCTCTTACCCGTGTCACCGCGACATTTGAGTAGGTAAAAAACAATACAACTGATACAAAAAAACATACGAGCATGTGAGCATATGATAATGTTAAGCATACAAGCATTGAGCATGTGAGAATATGAAAAATAATAAAAATAGTACAACAAAAATATGACATAAATCCTTGCACACCATCCTTGTTCTGAACTTCTAATAGGGTCATCTAGTATTTCTCAGACTCCCCATGTCGTGAGTCCTTTCTCTTGAGAGGCATTGCTGATTTGCTGAATCCTCCTCAAGGGTGGAGGCCCCTTGCTTCTCAGAGACTTCGTCGGTAGCCTCACGAAGGCGCTGCTAGCCAGGCCCAGCGGTTTGACCACCGTTATGGCCGGTCTGACTGTCGGGATGGAAACTTAGCAATTAGTTCTATTTAGACTCCATAGTTAGAAGTCAGATAGCCGTTTGGCTGGTCTGACCACCAGCCGTGGTTTGACCACCAACCCTCTTGGTCTGACTGCCAGATTCATTCAGAGCTGTTTTCCTCTCTGTCAGCTCGCGATTTGACCGCCACCCACCCAAATCACAATACCCTTAGGCTGTCTTGTCTATGTTTAAACATCTTCTAGCCCAATCGTCTGAGCAATCTTTTACAAATATTTTTGTAATCACGCGTCATATAAATTATTTTTGTAGCATTTCATCATGCTTATTGCAATGCATTCTCCTCTTTTAGTGATCGTTGAGCCAGAGAGTAGCAGGTTTTTGCGAGAAGTTTTTATGGGTTGAACTCGTTTTGAGGCAGAGCAGCAATGCAAGCATCTAAGCATACTTCAATTTATAATTTGGATCATGTGGAGTCTAAACTGGTAAGTTATTGCTTATGTAAATTATGAATGTTAGTGTTACAATGTCGGGTTATATGGGTATAACATATGTTGTTGTATTATTTCTATCTTGATCTTGTTGATGATCCATGTCCTTGTAATCTGGATAGAATATTGTTGATGTCTAACTTAAAAGGTTGATCAAAATACATAGCAATGCATATATCCTTGGTAGAAGTTGAGCAGTGGTTTAACCATTGTTCGTGAGCTTAGAGCTTATTTTATTGTTCACCAAGATAATTATGATATTGGGAAGTATGAGTTATGGGAATGAGATGAGATATGAGCGGTGCTAGGGGTAGATCGGGAGAGGAACCATAGACCACTTACATCATTTAAGCATTGACCGTTGTTGCAGTTTGCTCTAGCACTTTCTGTACTAACCACATATTTGATTATGGGAAGGATGAGCTGAATACCTCGTATAACTGTGACCTTTTGGCTTGCACGTCTCGGGTGTCATGGGCATAATAGATATGTAGGGGTATTTAGTTTGCTCTGGGAATAGTTCTAGATGAACCCCGCACATAGAGACGTCTGTTCAAACGGTTGGAGCTTACTTGGAAAAGATTGACACGAGTACCCCTTGTGCAGGTCTGTGTGGTCATGTAAGCTGAATGGTCCTCGAGTTGTATGGGTAAAGATGTACCCCTGCAGGGTGTAAGAACAATTCGAATTATCACGCTCTCGGGCATGAGCATGCTTCTGCCCATTTATAATAGTCGTAAAATACCGATGTGGGGTGATGGTATGATATGTTGGAAAATGGTTGGTGATGGCTATTGATGAGATAAGATGATTATGCTATAGATATGTTTGTATTATAGATTTCAGGATATAAGGGTATATGTTGTTAAGTGTAGATGCTCATACTTTTGTGTTAAAATTGCTTTTGCATATGAATCTACTTAACATTGTGGTTGATTTCTTGCTAACTCATCCAAATGCATATTCCTTAGAGTCAGGTTATTATATGTACTCATTATGGATTAAATCTTGCGAGTACCTACGTACTCGCGCTGCTTATTTTCTTTTCAAATGAAGTTAGGTGCTAGCTACTTGTCTCCCACCGAGAGCGGTGTGGTGGCGAGCAACAGCTATGCTACTCTAATCCCGTTTGTTAGTCTTATGGGCAAATGACGCCACCTGTTTTATTTTTTTAGTTGTGTTTTCCGCTGCAATGTATATATGTTTACGCTAGATGAAATCTTGTCTTTTATTAAATGTATCAACTTATAATCTTTTGAATTCTAGTAAATCTTGATGTTGTGATATTCATGTTGTTAAAGGTATGTGTGGGTAATAACTTTCCTATAAGTTATCAATGCACACATACCAGGACTGCCAAAATTAGATTCGGTCTAATCATTAGTTGTTACGATCTTTGTGATGAGATGTGGGTTAGCACACGGCACGTCGGAAGACATGCGTGAGCTATCTCTTATCTTATCAAATGATCGCCCTAGTGATTAATTTGAATAGAATTTGGATGGGTCCTCACATTTTTCGGCGCCTGATTTGGATACGAAGAATGGACCTACTATGTAGATTGCCATTGCATAGATCAATGAACAGATCGGAGCAGCTCGAGTGGTGAACCGAGAGTGCAAATAAGTTGTTGTCGAGTGTGGGCTAGAAATACTAGAGCTGTTGAAAGCTCAGGTTTTGAGCTCTCTGCCCGATACTTTTAAGTTCTTGACATCTACTATTTCTACAACTACTTTGTTGGAGAAATGAATACACTATATCCTAGTTACGTCGCGTAAGTAATGAAAATTGATTAAGAACAACCCTCACTTGAATATCTTGATAGGCCACCCCACCGAGCCACTTTTGCGTCGCCATGGTCGTGCCCTGTCATGCTCACACTCGCATCGCCTCGTTGTCGTCGCCCTGGTAGCTCACACCCATGCCGCCATCGCGCATCACCTGGCTCGAGCCCACGCCGCACCTGTGCCACTGCCGCCATCCTCCATTCTCACGGTCGATTGCTCAATGGGTCAATAGGGGTCAGCTGGTCAAGCTTCAAGTGGGTCACGGGTTCACACCTAACAGTCTCACGGGTCACTTGAGTAGTGCGGTTGTCAAACCGCAACACGTGGTCGCCTAGACCACAACACATTGGTGGTGGGCCGTGGAGCACTAGAGCGTGAGATGTGGTCACGTCAACCAACAGACCTGCATAATTTAAAAAAAATAGACAAACTGTTAGATATACATCTATATACTCATGTCTCTGAGTGAGCTGCCCCTAAGCTAGGACCACACCTCTCCCCCTGTTCCTTTATGCATGGCCCACAATAAGGAGGCCAAGTCAACCACTTGATCCACTTTGTGCCGACCCCACGTTCTTTTCTTTTTTCCTTGAATTATCTCAAGCATCGAAAAGCCATCTCATAATAACTTGGTAACCCAAACTCTAAGCATAATATATGAGTAGTTAAATAAAATCTTTTCGACGAATTCTACGCATCTACTGTATCCGATCGTCCATATAAGCTACGGTTAATAAAATCAATTTATCTCTCTCTTTAATTGCCTGGTTAATATTTTATTTACTCGAATTTCGGGATATTACAATGTAGCCGAAACCCCCGGCCAGCGCAATCGGCACCCGCATCCGGGCCGTGGGTGGCGTGCGCCGCGCGCGCTCTCCCCACAGATTCACGTAAGCGGAGGCCGCGGCACGGACCGCGAATCGCCCGGCCTGGTTAGGGTGGGCTGGGGGACCACAAGATATAGCCCAAGCCGTTCCTCGTTTTCGACGTAAGTTTCCTGGGCTCCACCGAAAAGAAAAAAAGAAAACAACGAGTCCGAACAGTGACGGTGTGACACCGATTGTTTTTTTAAAGAAACTGCAGTAGCAGTCTCGCTGTCGACCGTACTTCTCTATTACTGAAAAAAAATCGTCTGTATAAGAAACACAGGAATAAATCTTCGGTTTAATCTCTGATAAAGATACAACTAACTCAACTAAATCTTGGGTTCTCAACATAACGCATGTGCAGACGTGCAAGAGCCTGCGATTCGGTCTTGACTTGCTCTGTCTTTCTCAGGCCAGACCTGTTGGATATTTTTACGCTGATCGATCCAATAATCCGGAGGGATATCTCATCGTCCTTGGTGATTATTTAGCAAATTGCATACCCGGCCAGCATCGCCAATGTCAACAAGATTCCATGATGATCATCCCCACGCGCGTACTGTTCATTTGTTGCTACTCTCACGCAAATTCTTAGAGCCAGCTAGCCATGCATGCTTTCAGCCCTCGCCATTCGAATCATAACACCACTGGATCGTGTGTCTCTCTCTATATATATGAGAGAGAATGGCGATATTACTGAATCAAAATTTATTTTTTAATATGGTTGGATCTAGTTTCTGTTGCAGTACTTCTGTATAATTAGCGGATCGAACGGTATGACAGTTCAAAGTACGTCGGCCCGTGCATGTCGAAATTAAAACAGTTCAAAAAAAACATGGTGTATTTTTTTATCGGAGAGAGTAGAAAAGAGCAAATGCTAAAGTTAATTTTGCATCTCGATCGATACCCAATGAATCCAGCTCACTTGTCATCTGTATGTATGCGCTCGAGCTCGATTTATCATGGCCGGCCGAAAGAGCGACACGTACATCGGGCACACTCGAATTTCACTCATAATAAAAGAGCTAAGCCGAATCAGCTCCAAATTTAGGTATGGAGATGCATGCATGAAAGGGACTCAAGTGCAGGCTTTTCCTTCCGAAAGCTCCCACCAGAAGCAAGCTAACGAGAGAACCATGGCAGACATGCATTATATAGTGGGAAAGATCGAGCATGTCATATTCTACTTTCCTTTCTTCTTCCTTCTTGGGACCACTCTCTTCTCCTTTGCATTATTCTTCAATTCCCTCCACATCAACTTTTGTAGATAGTAGCGGTTGGTTAGGGACTTTGTGACGGAATATGTCCCCCTTGAGTTCAAGTCATAGATTCGGAACGGGTGCTCGTATTTTTTGATGATTAATTCATGAAAGAAGTAGTACTATCTCCGTTCTCTTTTACCTATCGTTTAGGATATCAACACGGTCTCCAACAAATATGTTTGACCATTACTTTTGATAACTATCTCTTGGTAAAAGTTGAGAAAAATTAGATGATATCAAAGTATTTTTCTTGAAAAATGCACTACTATTATTTTCATGTGACAAATTATAATAATTTTATGTATCTTAGTGGTCAAAATTTCTAAAGTTTAACTGCATGTATTTTAGTACAATATCTATTTAAGAATGGAGGTAGTACATTCATATGTAGGTGTGTTCAATGCTCAAAATGTGTACCCGTATTACGTGAGGTTATGCCTCCATTATTATTTATACATGTGCTATGACATATTCATATGGGTGTATATAGGGCGTGAGTGTGGTGTATGTATATGAGTGCCTACGTGCACTCTAAAAAAAACTTTTGAACATAATACAAACTGAAAAGAGCTCCATAAAAGGCCCTAATATATCACTGCCCCACGCCATCAACGCACGCCTCTACCCCCCCCCCCCCCTACCAAGGATGAAAGGTATGAGGTGCTCAGTGCTCTTAAGTTAGTCTGTGTAGCGCAAGAAGGTGAAGCTGCCAGCATGATCTGAAAGCATATGTGTGTTCTTGAAGATCATCGATCTCCAGAAATAATAGCATGGAGATCAATAAGTTGTCAGATCATCTGGCAGTTTCATTTTCTTGTGGCAGTACACCAACTCGCCTTATCAAAACCCTAGAGGCAGGTAAACGTAGCTTAATTATCTTCTTCCAGCGAGGTCTGCAAGGGAGGCAACGCCGAGACAAGATTCTTGTATGTAAGTTCTGTACCACTTCACACGCAGCTTTCGATCCTTAATGGAACAGTTAGGGTTTCAGGCAAGGGAAGAAGAAGCCTTTAGCCTTGCGAAGAAAAGAAGAGCAATGCTAGTCATGATGAAGAAGACACTTCTTCCAACGTGGAGAAGAAGAGAAGAAGTCCGGCCATGGTGATATGGTACCTGTCAGTGATCTCCCGCTTGCAGCATTTGTACTCGAACCCTAGGGACTCCGAACTGACGTGTTGGTATTTCAATAAGCACAAGAAGGATGGAACTAAGTTTTGATACCTTGTTGATGCTAGCCAATGGAGAAAGTTCGATGCCATGTATCCAGATTTCGCTAAAGAACCATGGAATGTAAGGTTCGCGTTGAGTACCGATGGAATGAATCCTTTCGGTGACATGAGCACCTCACATAACACTTGGTCAGTGATTCTGGCCATCTATAACCTTCCTCCATAGCTATGCATGAAGCGAAAGTAACTTATGCTGTTCATTCTTATCCAAGAACTGAAACAACCTGGCAACGATATAGATGTATTTCTAGAAACATGATGGGAGATATGGTGAAACAGTAGAAAGATGGGGTCTAGGTGTGGGATGAGGTCCGGGTGTGGGATGAGTTCCGACTATAGTACTTCACGCTGAAAGCCATAATTTTTGTTACCATCAGTGATTATCCCACCTTTTTTCTCTATCGGGATAGGTTAAAGGGAAGCAAGGATGTGTAGTGTGCTTAGATTAAATCGCGTCTGTGTACCTTCTGTACACACAGAAGGTAGTGTACATGCGATACTGACGGTTCTTACTCAAGACTCACAGATACCGCAAGATGAAGAAATATTTTGACAACACGATTGAGCAAGGTACTGGCCCAAAACCTCGTAGCGGGGCACTAGTGTTTGAAATGGTCAAGAGTATAAAGGTTGTGTTTGGGAAGCCATCGAAGGGTAAAAAGAGGAAGAAAAGTGAGACGCTGACAGCATGCTGTGAAAGAAGATGTCAATTTTCTTTAAGTATTTGCCCTACTGGAAGGACTTGGGCGTTCGCTACGATATTGATGTCATGCATGTTGAGAAGAATGTGTGTGATAGCATTCTTGGCCTCTAACTGGACATACCGGGCAATATAAAGAATGAAATCAAGTCACGTAAGGACTTGGTGCATTTTAAAATTAGGCCAGAGCTACACCCTGAAGACAGACAAAATGGGAAACACTATCTTCCTCCGGCTAGCTACTCTCTGACACCTGAGGAGAAAAAGGCACTATGCAAGTGCTTACGTGGGGTGAGAGTCCTGACTGGTTATTTACCAACATCAAAAAACTAGTCTCGATGATAGATTCAAAACTAATCAGCATGAAGTCGCATGATTGTCATGTGATGATGACGCAAATGCTCCCTATTGCAATCAGGGGTATTAAGCCAGGATACATAAAGGTGGCCATAACATGGTTATATCACTTCTTCAACGCAATTGCTCAAAAGGTGATCGATGCTGAAAAATTGGATGTTCTACATAGTTACTTGGTGGAGACTCTGTGCCCACTTGAGATGTGCTTCCCTTCATCCTTTTTCGATGTATGGTACACCTCTTGGTTCACATCGTGAATGAAATAATTGCACTAGGCTCTGTATTCTTACATCATATGTATGTGTTTGAGCGGGACATGGGCATTCTCAAGGGATATGTACAGACTCGTGCTCACCTAGAGGGTTTCATGATCGAGGGCTACAGTACCGATGAAGTCTTTGAGTATTGCATCGATTAAATAAAAGATACTAAACCGATTAGTGTATCTATATCTCGATATGAGGGGTGGTTGTCTACGAGAGGGACTAAAGGAAATAAAAGATTCATCGATCATGATTACAAAGTAGTGGAAGAAGCATATTTCACCATCTTACAGCAGCTCCAGATAGTGGCATCGTACGTCGAGCAAAACCTGAATGAGCCTCGCACAGAAAATCAAGTTCGCTCATATGATTGGATCTTGAAAGAGCACAAGCGTCGCTTCACCACATGATTCAAGAACTAAAACCTTCCAGATGGTGAATCCGTATATGAAAAAAAAATGAAAATGTTGGCATATGACCCATCAAGTTTAGTTACGTTATGGCAAGCGTATGACATTAATAAGTACACATTTTATACCAAAGCAAAGGACAAGAAGAGCACGGCCCAAAAATAACGGCATTTGGATAGAAGCCTATGACACAACAGGGGAAAATATCACCTACTATGGGTTCATAGATAAAATCTGGGAACTCGACTATGGAGTAAATCTGCAGATCCCCGTCTTTCGATGCAAATGGGTCAAACACCTAAATAGCGTGACGGTGAACAACTACGGGTTCACAACTGTCGACCTCAGTATTGTAGGCCACAAAGATGACCTGTGGGTACTCGCTGATCACGTCTCACATGTTTTCTATATAATCGACCCCGTGAATGAAAAGAAGCATGTAGTTGTTGCCGGAAAACAAAGAATTGTCAGAGTTGAGAATGTGGAGGATGAGGAAGAATACAATCAGTTCGACAACGTGCCGTCTTTCGAAGATTCAGAAAAGATCAAACTTGTAGAAGCAACCCTTGATAGATCTATGATGCCATACATGTGCCTTGATGATATAGAAAAAATAGTTCAAGGTAAATAGTGTTATGTTATGCAAATTATTTTCCAATGTGATAGAACCTAAAATTTATGTAAATTTAGGATAAGCTTTAATTTATATCGAGGACTTATATGCATAATGTAAGAATATGCTTTAATTTATATCGATGGCATGTATGAAATAATAATATGCTTTAATTTATATTTAGCACCACAAATCATTGGAAAACAATGTAAGGTACCTTTGGAGATAAACATCCTTCCTGTCAAGTGCATCATTCCTCCCTCTATTTTCTTCTAAGCTAGCAAATTACCTCCGAAAATTGTCAGTGGCACTATATAATATAAATAGAATCAAGAGCTATTAAGGATGTATATTGTAAATATTACTAGATAGAAACAAAATAACAAGAGGAAAAAGAAACTAAAAGATATGGTCAAGGTAAAAAACCTGGGATATAGAAAGCTTGTTTTTTCAGAGTTGTTAATGTAATCCTTAAGTAGTTGAGGATGGTAGTCCTGTATCTCTCGGAATATAAGTTCCTTGACATCCTCTTTGGTAAACTTTTTTCGTTCAAACTCAAATTCCATTTTCGAAATTGGCTAGCAGGATGGTTCCCTCTCCACTTTTGCAATACCTTTAAAACAGGGGTCAACCAACGCCTGAGCATGCATACAACACTTATTTGTTCAATTCATATATGTTGTTATTTACCACCTTTTGCTCAATTCTATCTATTTATATGCAATTTCATATATGTTGTTATTCTATCTATTGATATGTATCTTCACCATGAAAGCCATGGCAGTCATGTTTATGCTCTAAGGAAAAAACAAGATGATTTACTTATGTTATTCTGTCTATTGATACTAGGAGTTGTCAGTCTACAATGCTATTATCGATGGCACAAGTCATTGACTGTCCTTAGCATGCATACATACTCTCACCTAGCATGTCATCCATAATAATTGGATGATTCTGTTTTTTCTTCTTCTTTTTCTTTTTAAAAGACTTTGAGATGAATGGAATGTTTTTTTAGATCAAATTCATCGCTGCCACAAATATTGATTGTTGGGTTTAGTTAGTGGATCTCCATTTATATGTGCTCACAAAAAGTTTAAAACACATACCTTAATTCCTTTTCTTTCATATAAAATAATATTACCCATTGCAATTTGATCTTTCTTGCATCTTTCTTCATAATGGCATATTAGAACAAGAAATTTCATTTATGAACCATGGCATACTTGTCAGTTTTTCTAGACAGCAATAATCCAGCGATCGATTAAGTACCATGAGACAAAAGAGAACACTAACCCCTAAGAAACCAGAAGCAAGCATGATATCGGATAGGAGCCCAAACCCCCCTAAGAAATCAGAAGCACATAGGATGCTCGCAATAGAGGCCTCCTGGCATAGAGGCCGCTCACAATAGAGGGTGCCTCTGTACAGAGGACACTCGCACTAGAGGCCTCCTCGGCATAGAGACCGCTTGCAATAGAGGGTGCCCCGGCACAAGATGGGGCGGATGCAAATAGGAGGTCGGATAGGAGCCCAAGCCCGCACCAGCCGTCCTCCTCCGACAGCAGCAAAATTTCGGGCTTGTATCACAGCCCGAGCCCTGTTCCGTGCGATCGGGAGAGCTGACGTTGGGAAAGTGACAACGACTACGATCCCATTGAAGAGGTATTTAGTTGAGTCAATGTATTTTATACTTCTTAAATGGAGGAATATTTTTTGTTTATGTCAACGCTCCTTTTTTTCTCTCTAGAGGGTGAGGGTGCAAAGATCTTCACGTTGATCATCTACGCCACAACCTTCCGCTCCCTCCGTGCCTGAAACTTTGGGTCCCTCTAGGGGTACGCTGAAACGAAGACGGGGCGAGCAAAGCAGAAACAAGTTGTCATCTGGCACTTATACAATAACGCAAGTCGGTGTTAAAGTGGAGCTTATGGCCCAGACAGGATATCATCTTCAGCCGTCAGCAGTCACAATTGTCAGCGTCATGGCCGTCCCCGCGCCTAGGATCTCTGCCTCAGGCACCTCCGAGCTAGAGCCAAGTCTCTCCGTCTTAGGCACCTTCGCCCCCGCACCCAGTATCTTTGCCTTGGGCATCTTTGCATCGTGCTTCATCGTCTGTGACTCTAGCACCTCTGCCTCCAACGTCTGTGACTCTGACACCTCCACCTCCAGCGTCTGCACCTCCGGCACATTCACCTGAGCATCGGAGAGTCCCTATTATGGTTACCCCATACGAAAAGACTGTAATATCACCAGTGAGGAGGTGGCTTCTGTCCTCAAAAGCAAAGGCATCATCGCTTCAGGAATCTCCAGCGAATGATGATCTCATGAAAGAGACCAATAAAACATGAAGTATCCATCAGTTGGATTTCTTGCCTACACTGTATGTTCCTAAGAAATATGAGAATGGTAAACCATTTCTACCATTGTTTTAACTTTAAGAAGGTCCATAGGAGATGAGGAGATTCCACAAATAGTACATGAGGGCATATCGTGCAAGGTTCTCCATAATCACTGCTTCTGTCCCTGCTAATATTTTTCTAAGAGGAAACTCCTATCTCATGATGGATTTTAAGGACATGCACGTTTTTGTTCCGTCGTGACAAACTCGACATCAATCTCATTAGCGTGTGGTGCCTGTAAGTGCTTACAATCCACCCCTACGTTCATATATCTAACAATGTATGCTATAGAAACTAATAAATAGTGACTTATTCTGTAGGATACAATTTAATGATGCGGAAAAGTTAAAGTTACCGGTTGGTTTCATTAATCCACGACGAATTTCTCAGCCTAACTTGGTTGTGAAGTTGAAACTAATGACTCTCAGATTAAGAGGAAGAGAAACAAAGAGAAAGCAAGGGGTATAAAAGAAATGACTAAAACACGCAGGCTTGAAATATCAATCTACATAGGAAGGGCTATACTAGAAATGCAAGACAAATACTACATCATGATTCCCTACAACTTTAAGTAAGTGTGATATGTCAAGAACCTAACATAAGTATTCCGTTTAGTTGGTCGATCAAGAATCTAAAATAAAGATTCATGTAATGACCAATTTATTTGTATAATACTGATGCCGAAGTCGAATAGACTCGTGATCTTTGACTCAGCCGATCTTCCCCAAAAATCCTACAAAGATCTTATCAATGTTATATAGAGGTAAAAAAATTCTCATATATAAAATTCTTAAAAATCATTTATGAATTGATAATTACTTATTGACATTCGAATAAGGCCTACAAGTGGTACGTAACGAAATGTAGGATACATGATATGAGCAAGCATGATGCGATGGCCTTCCGTGCACAATTTCTAGTAATAACACACATTTAATATTTGTATCTCACTATTTATGACGAAGAGTCTTATCGAATTAACAAATACGTTACATTTTTTAAGTGCAATAAGCAAGGTTTTGATACCGTTTTTTGTGGATATTATGTTTGTGAGTTTCTTAGTGTAGATGGGAGGTACAAAATGAACCCCGAGGACGTAAGTTATCATTGTGCTTGCATATTTTTATTTGGTTCTATTTCCGTTGTCAGTAGTATTTTAAATCTTTTAGTTGCGTTTTCATTTCAGGTACGGATGATCGAACGTACCAACATCTCTCTCACAAATGAAGATATCCAAAATATGTAACATGACATGTGCCGGTTCATTATACACGAAGTCATCCACAAGAGTGGCAGATTCTTTAATCTTGGAGGTGAATTAGCTAGCCATCCGAGGTTTTGTTAGTGGGAGATGAAAGAATCTCAGCAATGTTGGCTTGTGGTGTAAATTGACTTGTGATATACAAATATTATATTTGTGAATATTATAGTACTTGCGTTGATTCAAATGATATTGAAATCTGTGATGTTTGAAATCTATCTTGAACATATGTTGAAATCTGGAAGGAATAAAATATATATTTATTATTAATTTTGAATAAAATGCATACCATAGACGGGTTCTTATATTACCCATATGTAGAAATCTATCTATATATAGGCAAACGCTAAAGTGCGCCACCTGTAAAAACTTTTTTCATAAGTAAATCGCCTGTAGAAATAGTTTTCCACCGGTGGTCCTTTAAGAGAACTACATATGAAAAGCTATTTACACAGGTGGTTCACTTAAGGAATCGTCTGTAAAAATAGATTTCCACATACGGTCTATTTTGCGCCTGTGAAAATCGTTCATTTCCGCACGCCTTTGATCACGGGCGGATGCTCTAAATGACTGTAAAACCTGGTTACGAATCGGCTCTAAAAATAGTTTCTATAGCAATGTCATTTCGTTTCTGTAGAGTTAAATCTTAATTTCTACCACTACTCTACTTTTATAATTTTTGACCAAAGTAAATGTGGTAGCTTTTTTTACGGCATGATTGGATCTATGGCATCTGACATGTTTCATCATTTAACGGTAATGGACACCAGAAGAAATTGTAGGATCTGAAGATGAAATCAATCTATATATGATGATCAAGTAGGAAATCACCATCTTCCCACAATGTTCCTAGTCCTGCCCAAACATATATGATATAATTCAAGAACCATGCTCGATCAATATGTACATGCATGGCCCACACGTGTACTGCATTTAGATGTGGTTCTATATATGTCAAATTAGAAGGAAAAAACTAATTTTCAGAGTAGCTACGTTCAAATTTCCTGATCAGGTTGCAACAATTGCATTTGATTTGTATTGCGATCTAGTTGAAAATGACCTAAAAGCTTATAATGATCATGAATAGTTTTTTTCACGGGAACTATTGCAGGCTTATTCAGCTGACCTGAACATTTTATTACCAATTAATCAGATGTAAAGCGTTTACATCATGAATTTGAGGAGTGCGGGTAGGAGAGAGTGCATCAAGAGTTAGAATTCACGTGATTCTATACCAGCTAATCCAGTGACGAATTCTGAACTACTAAGTAAAGGCTCTCTCTCCTTATTTCTCTTTTTTCTTTCTTTTTTTATTCTCTTCTTATTTCTCTTGTATATCTAAAAATTAAAAGATAGGGTAGGGGAATTGAGCCCCGTCACCCCTCTTGTGGATCCACCGCTGGCTAAATCAGTTCCCCAAGATCGGATTTCAGCTCCATGAATAGTCCATATACAGTACTGATGGAGACAAGCCCCCTATCATTACCCTAAAAAGGCCAAGAAGTGATTTTCACCCCCATCTCTAGTAAAGAGCTCTTTAGGCTGATCTGCATGTACAGTTTACATAGGAACTGCATATCTTACAAGTCACTCAGTCTCCTTTAATTAAGTTAATTCATTTGATAAATCATCATCCCGAATATCAAAAGTTCTTCTAATTTATTCTTCTATGTTAATTCGGTATTTGGCATCACAGGGTGCTAGATATAGTAGGTTGAGCATGGAGCTGAACAGTATTTGATGTTCCATCTGGAAAGGACACATGCATACTATGAATCAAAATAATAGTCCCGGGGATATTGCTGCCCTCAAAGAATTTTCAAGGATATCGAGTTGTCTATACACAATTAAGAGTATGGTACAATTTTTACTTTTTTACATAATAGAACAACGTTCCGACCTCTGCATCGTGAGATGCACGCATCCTAGTACGATGTTTGCTTGTGCTTTCGAAAAGTTTTAATCAAATACATGCCTACATAACTGATTGCTCGACATATGTAGCCTCATATTTTTACAGGTGCATGTTCAGTTTATCATTTGTCAGATTGCTCACTATAGGGCCCGTAAACTATTTCTCTACTCAACGTACGAGTCAGCAAGTGCCAATTGTTTCCATCATCAATGCAACCCACTTTCGGATCAAAATACTCATGCCAGGGCAAGATGTGTAATTCAGCATTATTATTAGTAATACCAGGTTACGATAATCTCCCAGACCCATTAATAAGCATGCATGTTCTCATTATGATGCCTGTAAATCAACTTGTGATAGCCGTCTCAGGCTGTAACTGAATGTCTGAATGTTTCTTATCTGCATATCAGCCTGCGTCAGAAGTTCAGAACACATTGGTTCTCATATTTACACAAATAAAGCCTCTTCGCATCAGCTCCTCTCTTGTTGCCTTTGCATCATGCGTGTATATGCTAACATGCAGATCTAGCTTCTCACTCAAGCTAGTTCGTTCAGGACATGCACCAACTTATGTCAGATCTATTGCTTCAATTCGACCAGCAAAAGAGTACCAACGCAATTCAGTTGACCTCATCAAGTCGACGTCGCCACTTGCAGCTAGCATTTCAGTTCCAGTTCCACTGAATAAAGCTTTTGATGCTTTCCATTGCAAGGAAGTCCACGGGGCAAAAGACATGTAAGTAGCATCGCCGTGAGGTGGACTTCCAATACCATGCATGAAATGGTTGACCACTGAATATATAGATGCACATCCTGCGGCCGGCGATGGATTGCCTGTCTATTCACACAGCAGAGACAAAATAAGCAAAAACCCGGAATGGTAAGATGATGTTCTATTCACACAGAAGAGCGAAGAAAATAGATTATCTCTTCAGCTTTATTGTGCCATGGTCCTCTCGTGGATTGGCATAACAGACACAATAATTATGCATCAAGAACATATAAAGAGGTGAAATATCAGCAATAATTTTGCATATACATAATTGTAACATAATATCTTATAGACAGACTGGTAAATTCATCGCCCCATCTCTCTATAAAACGAGCTCGGCAGGGGTAGACAAGGGGACAGATTTTTGTCTCTCTTATTACACAAACTCTCTCTCTCTTTTCATCCTTTCCAAAAATGCTCTTAAGCCATCTTCAAGTTTAAGTCCTCCTTAGTGAGAAGGGGTCTTACTGTGTTTTGTTTGAGACATTTTTTGCCCTAACAGATGACGCCGTCTATGAAGACTCTGAGCAAATCGCTACGTCAAGAAGGTAGAAAAAAGAATGAGGGGATACAATGTATAACCATCTTTGGCAACTAATTGCGAGCACACCGCGCTGCGCATATGACGCCATAGAGGCCGCTGCTCATCTTAACCACCCCTGCCGATTGGGCATGAGGGGTGGCCAACCGTGTATTGAATGGCCAGCGACAGGGCAGACGATGTCAGGGCTACCATTAGGGGGTGGCTCGTCGGTCTCCAGGTCATGGCATGCACAGACCCGCCATGGCCACCATTCGCGCCGTCCAACAGGCTCAGATTCACCAATATTCAAACTGTCACCACTCTTCTGATCAGCATCTTCGTTGAAGCCACACTGCACTGCATGTCTACGCACACGGGTTCTAGTCCCGCACCTAGAACACTGCCGCATGGCCCGTGTGGCGCTCACGAGGTTTGTGTTCTGATCAGATCTAATCTCAGACTACGAGGATTCATAAAGATGCAGATAAGTATATTGCCCATGCGAATAAATGTCTACTCCGTTTTTTATTGCAATTTAGCAATGGTTGCATGCCTTTAGCAGCATAGCTTTATACACGCTGCAACAGGACAGCATGTCACCTTCGTATCTACAACAGGTATTACTTCATAACACTTGGTTAAAGTCCTCGAGTGATCAGATCATATCTCTGAGATATTTATTCTCGTAAGTATAAGTAGGAGACGGTAGTAATATATTTAATGTCATTTGCGTACGAAACCTTTGTGGTCTATGGTCCACCCAGAAGGATGTTTATAGTGTCCACCTGCCTCATCCAATCACAAGCGTATCTTCTCGTCAGAGGCAAGTATGGCAATCCAACATGCCTGTGTTGTCTGGGTCCACATTAGAATGCCTTAAATAGCTAAGTACTGTGCGCACAGGTGATAGCATTTGTTTTTTTGACCATGGGGTCTCTTACGTGTGTTATGGAATACAAGGCCACTGCAATGGCGTGGCTGCAAGGCCTGCTTTGCAGCTAGTGGGCGACATGATATATGACTATTTACTATCATTACTGACCCACGGCCTATGCTGTCTGCAGTCCTTGCTTTTCAAGGCCCATAAATAACCCATGTCTAGCTGGGACCATGTGGCCCCAGACATGAGTGTTTGAAATGTCTAGCTCCGTGGATTTATTTGTCTCTACCGGCTCACCATGCTTGCAGGCCGATGAAAAAGACGGAGGCCGCTCCGCACGATGCTCATAAGCACTGGCCCCGAAAAATCCTACGCATGGGTCGGCACGTGGACCGGGGCCACCTTCGCCCAGTCGCACTAGCCAGCATGATATTATCATTCACGTCATGCAAGCAACTACGAACAAATCACACGTGATGCATGCATGTCCCGCGCTTGCTTCTTCCGGGAGAAAATGTCTCTGCCTTGCATCATCTCGTCTTGCACAGGCCGCATCCGGCCTCGCCTGCCTCCGAAGAGGGGCCTACGGGCTAAGCCATCGCACGGGCCGCCTCCCTCCGCGGATCGCGGCGAAGACCCTACTCCGGACCTCACCACACCGAAGGCCGGCCACCTCGCATCGGTGACCCTGCTCCGGACCTCCGCCTCATCGGAGGCCGCGCTGCTCCTCCGGATACAGAAGGGAGGCCCTCCTCCGCGCTCCGGCCGCCAAGCCATGAGGCTCCGGACGCCTCGCCGGAGGCCGCGCCGCTCCTCCATATACAGAACGGAGGCCCTCCTCCGCGCTCCGGCCGCCGATCCATGAGGCTCCGGACGCCTCGCCGGAGGCCGCGCTGCTCCTCCGGATGCAGAGCGAAAGCTTCCTCCGCGCTCTAGTTGCCAGGCTCCGAGCTCCGGACGCCTCACTGGAGGCCGCGCGCTCCTCCTCCGAATACAGAGTGGAGGCTTCCTCCGCACTCCGGCCACCACGCTCCACGCTCCGGCCTTCCTCTAAGCCGGAAGCCGCGCTCCGCCGTCCGCCGGAGGTCGTGCTCCGCGCTGTACCTCCGGATACAGAACGGAGGCCCGTTCGGCCTGATCAATCACTCGGCCGCCATCCACCTATGGCAGGTTAACAAGACCGGCTTCTGCATCTGCCTCGACGCCTACCTCGGCAACGTCTTCAGCAGCAACGAGATCGGCCTGGTCGTCGCGATCTCGATATCCATCTACGAGTGATGCTGCTCATCGCGCAGCCAAAGGACAACAGCGCTCGGTGACATATCCTCCGCAAGATACTCGCAGGCGCCAGGTCCTCAATCGCCGGAGTCCACACCGCCACCGGCTCCGCAGACGCCGGAGGCCCTTACGCTCCTCACGATGCACTGGCGCCGAAGCTGTCGGAGGCCATGCCACAATCCGCTCCCGGGGCCGGCTCCGCAGCCTCCAGTGGCCACATCACAAACCCTCAACGTCGGACCCTAGACGTTCCGCGCCTCGGGCCACCCCTCGCCATGGCACCGTCCTCCGGAGCACCTCCGCGCCTCAGGCCGGAGTGCCCCCACACCTCTGCGACGTCGCGGGCTCCGGAGTCTCCGCGTCGCCAGCCATTTCGGAGCGGAGCTCCGCGGCGTCCGACCTCTGGAGACGAAGTCCGCCGCCTCCGCGTCGCAAGCCCCCTTCTCCGACCACGGCCTCCCGACGTTGCGAGAGCTCGAGCTCTACCGGTGTCAACGACATCGGACTTACCATCCTCGCTTAGACCATTCCTGTTCTTATTCTTTATATGTTCTTTCATTTTCAATAATTTCTCTCAAAAAATTCGTTAAAAGAAAATAGAGATAATGCCGTTCTAAACAGAACGACCTTAAAAATCAGTTCGGGATGAGAATAAAAAACCGTTATAGCGTAAAAAATTACGAAAAGATTCTTATTAAAAAAAATTAGGATACCCTTATGGCTGCAAGCGGTGGGTGGGGCTGGAGCGTCTGTGGGGCGAGGGAATAGACGCTGGCCCGTGAGATAGTAGACGCTGTAGCCCGTGAGATCCAGGTACGGAATTACATGAGCCTAGAAAATGAAATGTCAGCCTTGGCTGGCCCATGCATGTACAAAAACTGCGGAACCCATTACTTAAGTGTATTACATAAAATGCATTACTGACTGCCTCGGAGTTCACCACATCCTCGATCAAGACCACGTAAAGTACCAACAGACCGAATAGGTTAGCACGTGGACCAAAGCCACCCGCGCCCAGCCGCAGTAGCTAGCGTGTTATTTTTATTCGCGTCATGCATGCAACCCTCGAAGGAGCCGCATGGATGCTGCCACCTTGCTTTATTCTTCGCCCACACCTTGCATATATGCACATAGAGCTGGGATTTTGGGCCGTATGTTTTGGCCGATCCGAGCCCGGCACGGCCTGGTCTAGCTTAAGCCTGACCCGGCACGAGCACTGATGGGCCAGACTGATCCAGCCCGATTTATGGGCCAGGCCGGGCCTTTATATGGGGCTCAATGGGTGGTCTAGCCCGATAAAAAATAGATCCGCGTCCTCACGCGCGGTGGAGTGTGGTGGTGCTGGGCCCGTGCCAGCCTAGCCCGATGAGGCCCATCGTGCATCCGGGCCGGGTCTGGACCTAACTGAAAGTGGCTTGGGCCAGCCCAGCCCGGCCCGAATAGTTTATCGGGCTATCCTAGCACGGCCCGAAAGGCCCGAGGTCCGAAGGGGCCGGGTCTGACCGGCCCGACCCAGCCCAAGTCCCACCTCTATATGCACATGCCGGCCCAGCTCACTAGTTAAGTCGCTTGGTGGCGTGTTCTGGCTGATCCATTTTTGACTGCGGATGTAAGCATAAGGATCAGGCCAACCAAGCCTAATCAGCTAGGGGTATGTACTCGTTCAGACACCCCACATAAATAGTAATACTAAGAAAGAAAGAGAGAGTGCGTTAACGGCAGCCCATCTGCTCAATATATAGTTAGTCAGGCGTTCTGGCCAAACAACTCAGGCATAGTTATTATGCCATGCCTAGTCCTGATAGCAAAGCATAAGTTTCGATGTAGCAAAAATACACGCGATGCAGCAAAAATCGTCTCAAGGGCTCTAGGCCTTAACTCCGCACATCGAAGGTCCTGGACCTCGATCACGTGAGACACTATCTCGACAGCCACATACCATGGTAAAAACCTATGATGATAACGTTAAAAAGTTTATCATAGTGGCACTAGCTCCGTATTTCGTAGACTATAAACCTCGGTCGTGTGACGCTCTAACTTGACGGACACATGCCTCGACAAAAGCCCACGATAATAGCATTAATAAGCCAATCACAGTGACATTAACTCCACACTTAGTAAGCTATAAACCTCAGTCGCGTGACACCTGCCACATGCCTCGGCAAAAGCCTACGATGATAACATTAATAAGCCCATCACAGTGGCACTAGCCCCGCACTTTGTAGGCTATATGTCTCATGTGACACCCTGCCTCAACGGTCGCGAGCCTCGGTAAAAGCCCATGACAATGGCATTAATAAGCCCATTACAATGGCACTAGCTCCGCACTTCGTAGGCTATAACACTCGGTCGCGTGACACCCTGCCTCAACGGTTGTGAGCCTCGGTAAAAGCCCATGACAATGGCATTAGTAAGCCCATTACAATAGCACTAGCTCCGCACTTCGTAGGCTATAGCACTCGGTCGTGTGATGCCCTGTCTCGATGGTCGCGAGCCTCGACAAAAGCCCACATCGATGGCATTAATAAGCCCATCACCGTGGCACCACTCCACCACCTTAAAGGTCATATGCCTCCATCACGTCGAGCGTAAATCCCACCGCCAGCGCGAAGGCAGTATGCCTTCGTCGCGTTGAGCGTAAGATCCTTCGCCACCTCAAAAGCCTTATGCCTCCATCGCGTCGAGCGCCAACCATCACATCACAAAAGTCATAGGCTTCGGTCGGGATGAGCCGCGGCTCCAAGGGTCGTAGGCCTTGGAACAAGAACCTCATAATAAAATCACTATGGTGACATGTCGTCGCTCCAGTCGTACCTAAGGATCCCTACAGTCGCGCCCTCCGACCGCTCGTGACCAGAAGACGCGAGGGGGTGAATGAATGACACTCTGTGCAGTGCACATCGCACTCATGTTGTAGGATGTGCCCACTGCTTGCTCACGACCAAGACACGAGGAGAGCCAGGGGGTCAGAAAGCCCATGGTGGCGGGCACCTCGTAATGATGGATCAGGAACAATACAAGGGTCAAGATCCCAAGAAACTTGAGTGGGACTCAGAATAGGATGGCTCCAAGGCTCGTCGTCATCATGACGACCCCTCGACCTCGATTTTGTCGAGTAACGCTGCGGCTAAATATTGAGGGAGTCACAGACTGCCTCCCTCAGCCTCATCGGTGACTTCGCCTCCAACCTCGCCGCGATGCTCAGCCTGGCCTCGCCTCCATCGAGCATCACCGCGACTACCAACTAAGGGGGTTGTAGACTTTTTACCTCAGCCTCCGAATGGCCTTGCCTCCATCAAGCCTCACCGCATCTACTGTTGAGGGGGTCACGGACTTCCCCCCTCAACCTCATCGACAACTCCGCCTCTGGCCTTCGCCATAGAGCTTTGGATGGCCTTGCCTTCGTCGAGCCTCGTCACATCTACCTGAGTGGGACGCAAACTGCCCCTTAGCCTTGTCGTCAACATTACCTCGGGCTTCAGTCATGGGGCTCTGGATGCCCTTGCCTCCGTTGAGCCTCGCCGTGTCTACCACTGAGTGGGTTGTGAACTGCCCCATTAGCCTCGCCGTCAACTTCGCCTCCGGCTTCCACCTCGAGGCTCTAGACGGCCTTGCCTCCATTTAGCCCTGCAGCGTCTACCACTGAGTGGGTCACATATCGCCCCCTCAATCTCACCGTCGACATCACCTCAGGCCTCCATCATGGGACTCTTGACGGCACCCTCCCCCCCCCCCCTCAGCCTCGCCGTCAACTTCACCTCTAGCCTCCGGACGATCGTGCTTCTGTCGAGCCTCATCGTGTATACCTCAAAGGGGGTCGCAATCGCCCCCTCAACCTCGTCATCGACTTCACCTTCGTCTTCCCCCCACAGGGCATCGGACGACCTTGCCTCCGTCGAGCCTCGCCACGTCTATCGTTGAGGGGGTTGCAGAATGCCCCCTTGGCCTCGCCGTCGACAATGCTTCTGGCCTCTGTCGCAGGGCTTCGGATAGCCTTGCCTTAGTAGAGCCTCACCACGTCTACTGCTGAGAGGTCACGGATTGTCCCCCTCAGCCTTACCGATGACTCCTCCTTCGGCCTCCACTGTAGGGCTCCAGATGGCCCTGCCTTTGTCAAGCCTCATCGCTTCTACCGATGAGTGGGTCGCGAACTGCCCCCCTTAGCCTCGCCATCAACTCCGCCTCCGACCTCTGCCGTGGGACTCCAGATGACCCTACCTCTGTCGAGCCTCGCCATCTCTACCACCGAGTGGGTCGCAGAATGCCCCTTCAGCCTCACTCTCGACATCACCTTGGGCTTCCACCGCGGGGCTCCGAACGGTCTTGCCTCCGTAGAGCCTCACTGTGTCTACCGCTGAGGGAGTCGTGGATTGCCCCCCTCAGCCCCACCGTTGACTCCGCCTCCGGCCTCCACCATAGGGCTCTGGACGACCTTGCCTACCATAGAGTGGGTCGCAAACCGCCCCCTTAGCTTTGCTGTCATAATCACCTCAGACCTCCACCGCGGGACTCCAAACGACACCACCTCTCTCAGCCTCACCATTGACTTCACCTCCAGCCTCCGCCATGAGGCTCCAGACGGTAGTACCTCCATGGAGCCTCACTGCATCTAACGCTGAGGGGGTCGCAGACCAGCCCCCCTCAGCCTCGTCATTGAATTCACCTTCGTCCTTCACCGTGGGGCTCTGGACACCTTGCCTCCATCAAGCCTTGTTGTGTCTACCGCCAAGGGGGTTACGGACTACCCCCCTTGGCCTTAGCATCGACAACGGCTCCGGCCTCCACCGTGGGGCTCCAGACGATCTTGCCTTTTGTGGAGCCTTGTTGCGTCTACCGCTGAGGGGGTTGCTGACTTCCCCCCCTCAGCCTCGCCGATGACTCCGCCTCCAGCCTATGTTGTGGAGCTCCGGACGGTACTACCTCCGTTGAGCCTCACCGTGTCTACTACTGAGTGGGTCACGGACTACCCCCCTCAGCCTCGTTATTGACTCCGCCTCGACCTCCGTTGTGGAGCTCTGGATGGCCATGCCTCTATCGAGCCTTGCCGCGTCTACCGTTGAGTGGGTAGCAGACTGCCTCCTCAGCCTCGCCATCGACATCACCTCGGGCTTCCACCATGGGGCTCTGGACTATCTTGCCTCTGTTGAGACTCACCACGGGAGAACCACCACTCCCTCCAGAATATTTCTACCTTTGATAAAGGTTGTTTGGCTTGTACCAATAACCTCTTTGACTACTAGGATGAGTCTATTATTAAGGACCTTAGTGAAACCTTTGTAATCTATAATGAGGAGATAAATAGGTCTATATTGTTTGATGGTGTTGGCTTCCTTAACCTTAAGGATCAAGGTTATAACCTCATAGTTGAGTCTCTTTAGATCTAGCCTCCCTGCATAGAGGTCATAGAACATGTCAAAGCTGTCATCCTTGACCCAATCCCATAAGACCTTAAAGAAGGCGGCAATAAAACCATTAGGCCTCAGGGCAGAATCTTCTTTCATATCTCTAACGACCTTCTTAATCTCCTAGACAGAGAAGGGTTGGATCAGGGCGTCTTTGGCATCAAGAGGTAGTTTGTCATCGTTGTCTCAGAAGGAATCAGATAAACTCAAATCATTCCTAAGTCATACCGAAAAAGGGTTTTGTAAAAATCATAAATGTATTATCTGATTTGGTCTTGAGAGTTGATCTGACCTTGATTAGTCTCCATAGACAGAATCAGGTTCTTCCTCCTCCTCCCATTCGCTAAGAGATGAAAAAATCTTGTATTGTTATCACCTTCTTTCACCAAGGTCTGCTCACATTTCTGTTTCCAGAAAAATTCCTCAATGGAGAAAATTTTCTCAAGGCTTCCTTCTAACTTGTATCTATTTTCTCATTGCACTGAAGATAAACCTTCAGAATCCGCTTTACCATCTAGCACAACTAGCTGAGCTAACATTTCCTGCTTATTCTTGGTCTGTTCACCAACATGTTGCCTATGCCAGCCTCTCATAAACTGTCTAGAGTTGCAAAGGCTGCCATGCCACATGTCCATAGAATACCCATTATCAGGTCTTTTAACTTTTTTCTCCAACCACCTCTCTCACACAAGATCTTTGAGTTGTCAGCTAAGAGTCACTACCTTTCAAAGGTGAAGTAACTGCCCCTCTGAATCCCAACCTCCCTTGAGTCCAAGCAAATTGGATTATGGTATGAGCTAATCCTAGTCAAGCTTCATGCATGACATAGGAGGAAATAATGTTCCCATTCACTAGACATGAGAAATCTATCAAGATCAACCATAACTAGAGCTAATTGTTTGTTAGTCTAGGTATATTTGGTACTAGCTCTTCTTACTTCCCTTAAGTGAGAAGTTGCAATGAAGTCATTAAAAAGATCCATCATATTCCTATCTATGTTATCGTTATTTTTATCCTGGGCATCTCTAATGAGATTGAAATCACCTCACAAGAGGACTAGCAGTGACACCCTATCACAGATGTCCTCCAATTCACAAATAAAATCCCTTGATGTGTTGTGATCTGCAAGGCCATAGAATGAGATAAACTCCGATCTAAGATTGGAGATTCTCACTCTCACGATAATCTAGATATAGAACTAGTGGACCTCACATTGCTTCAGTTCCAAAAGGTCCTCCCTAACTCCCACCAAGACCCCCCAGAGTGCCCATGGGCAGGAAGCATACTCCTAGCAAAGTTCTTAGTACCAGCAATCTCTTTAAGTTCCTAGATGCCTATGATATCCAGCCTTTCCTTCAGGATACAATCCTTAATTTGTTTCTTTCTGACGGCCTTGTCTAGCCCCATAGCATTCCAGATGAGGATCCTCATTTATGTTTTTTCTTTGGTCTGCATCTTTCTTTCTTTTGCTCAGGGCCCCACCTTGTGGCCTCCCCTGATTCTGAATTGGCGATGTCAAAGCCTCTTGGAGAGTTGTCAATGATCTTTATGGTTAAATCTTGTTCAAGTTACTTCATCCTTGACACTTCCCTCGCATGTTGTTTGTATAGGAAAGCTTTATGATTTGCCTTGCAATCTTAGCTCTAGCCATTTTCACAGCTTTAAAAGCATCGATTTGATTATCATCAATACTATCAGCTACTAAGTCTAACTCAGAGATAACATTAACAATAAATTTATTGGAGGTGTTGTTTAGAATAGTGAACTAGTTAGTAGATGAGGAAGTAACTGCAGCAGAGTTCTTCTGCCGAGTTCTCTTCGTAGCTTTGGTTTCGATGGAAATCGAGCTAGCTCTGGTTGCAATTGTTAGGCCCTTTCTCTTGTAGGTTCTGATCTTTGTAGTTTTGGGAACAGCAGCAGCTTGTTGAAAGAGTTTCTCTCTGTTTGTTGAGCAATACATTTTCTCCGGTTTGTTTTCTTACTGACTCGATCTAACATATATGCGTGGTGGTACAGAAGAACTTCTTGCGGACAAATTTTGCCCCAGTGTCAGTGACAATTGCTTTGGCAGATGCGAGCTATGAACTGAAGTCGTAGATACTCTATGGTCTGAATTCTGAAATGTAAGGTCAACAATGCTCTTCACTGTTTTCATCGATCTTACTGAAACTGATTGCATTATGTTCGCTGAGTTGCCATTGACATACGCATTGCCTTAGGCTGAGGTTTCCGTTTGACAAGAGTTTTTGATGTTCCTGACTTCCTATTAGCTTGCATGCCATTCATACCAGCAGTCTGATACCGCAACTTCATCATGCTGATTGCTCAATGATCCATGCTTCCGAACCATCTTCCAGAAAAAATAATAATATCTGACTACTTCAATCTTTCATTTTTTTTACGAATGTACTTACAATATCATTGTCCAACTATGCACAGCCTACAAACAGAACAGCTAATATTTCACTAAGATGGAGCAGCAGCCCCTTTTGTTCTTGAATTCCTGGCTGCAACTTCATCATGCAATGTGTTCAATGTGAGCATCCATTTGCTGATGGGATCTTTGAGTAGCTGTAGTGTCCTCAACCTATCAACCTGTAGAGTTCGTCACCATATCAACTTGTTGATTACAGAATTTTGTTAATCGGATTATGTCAAACATAGTGGAGACACGGGGGATAGAACTGGCAGAGCATCTGCTGAATCTACAACTTCTGCTTACTTGCATGAGAACTTCAGTATGCGCCGTTTACTTCTTTCTTATCTGATAATATGGAGTCAATTACAAAGTAGAACACTAAAATATGCAATAATGAGGCTGTCTTTCTTCCTCCGTGCCCTTCCTCCCTGCTTCCTGCTCCGTTAAGATGGTTCATTAGTCCAAATGTGAAACGAATTACAGAATTAGCAAATAGTAGGTCCTAAGTAGCTAGGTGATAGACTACTACTAAAGTAAGCTCTGAAGATCTTCTGGATCCTATTTTGAAGCAAAAGAGTTGAACAGGGCTGTCTGTGAAAGTACATCAGAATGTCCGTATTCAGGACTTCCTACTTGCCAACAATTTTTTAGAGGTGCGCTCCCACCATGCCATAGATATACATTTGTATACCTGTTGTGCCATGGATATGGCAGCATCACCCAGGTTTATAAGTTCGACCCTCATTTTATTTTTATTTTCTTCGATAAAGGAAGCTTTATTTCATAAAACAAGGGAATGATCGGGTGGATGTACAGAGACCAAGGACCACTTTGAACGATTCACCTTAAGATCAGCGGAAGCAACACAGGAAACAGTGTCCATGCATATGCTGGCAGTGGCGCATTCATAATTAGTCTGTCAAAATGCATTGCATTGCATGACAAGATCGCATATGAGATTTGATCTCTGAGTTCTAGGAACACCAATAGAGCAAACATTTTTTTAAAAGAAAAATCCAAATAACAAAATTAGAGAAAAACTACGATTTCCTGTTTCTTCTTTGCGCTGAAAAGATTGGTGGCAATCATTCCAACAGTGCTAGACTGCTAGCTGAGTGCACCTCATAAAAATAGCATTGTACAATGTAAGCAGTCCTTTTACATTTCACCTCTCCTTATATATAGGGGAGAGGGACCCTCACCCTGAGATCACTGAGGTGACCAAATAGGCTCTGATCTTACCTTTTCTCCCCCCTCCACGCTTACACTGCCACTGTAGTGCATGCAAGAGTAGAGGCAAAAAGAGGATGCCCCCGGCAGCTTACTAGCTTAGGAAGGTGTTGCTATACCTTTAGTTAGCGAGAGACAGCTGGGAAGTGAAGTGAGAGTGATATCTATAGGAGAAGTGTTGCTTCGATTGCATGAGCTGCTTGCGAGCGTGTGTACGTTTCCAATAGGGAGTTGTGTGTTTGTGCGCCTAGCTAGGTAGCTCATTGGTTCTTGCGCTGGCCGGTCGGCCGCCATGCAGGACCAAGCTGCTGACGGTAGTAGCCCTAGGCGGGAAAGCTCCAGCAGCTACTTCGTGCATGGCCCAATCATCGTCGGCGCGGGGCCGTCTGGCCTCGCCGTCGCGGCCACGCTCCGCCGGCACGCGGTGCCCTTCACCGTCCTTGAGCGCTCCGACGGCATCGCCGACCTGTGGACGAACAGCACGTACGACCGCCTCCGCCTGCACCTCCCCAAGGACTTCTGCGAGCTCCCCCACGTCCGCTTCCCGCCCGACTTCCCCACGTACCCGACCAAGCACGACTTCCTCCGCTACCTCCGCTCCTACGCCGCGCGCTTCGCCGTGTCCCCGCTGTTCGGGCGCACGGTGACGCGCGCGCGGTTCGACCCGGCCGCGTCGCTCTGGCGGGTGACAGCGGTCTCGGCGGCGGATGGGGAGGCGACGGAGTACGTGTCTCCGTGGCTGGTCGTTGCCAGCGGGGAGAACGCCGAGGTGGTCGTGCCCAAGATGAAAGGGAGGGAGAGGTTCGCGGGGGAGGTGCTGCACTCCAGCGCGTATAGGAGTGGAGAGAGGTTCAAGGGCAAGAGGGTGCTGGTCCTGGGGTGTGGCAACTCCGGGATGGAAATGTGCTTGGATTTGTGTGAGCATGGTGCAATGCCGTTCATGTCGGTCAGGAGCGGGGTAAGCTCTTTAGCTAGCTGCTTGCTGTCATGGGACATTAGTTCATGGCTTCATGGGCTTCCTTCATGTTGCTCGACTATTTATGCTCAGTCGTCAGATTCACGTAGTTGCTACTTGATCATATATTTTCTCTTTACTGTACTAGATACTAACTTAAAATTTTCTCTAAAACATTTAGTAACATACTCCATTACATTGTTAGCTGTTCCATCAACACGTTCTATGAAGTAACTATTCAAGCTTTCTAGATATTTACGGTTGTTACTTGTTAATGGGCATTTTTTGTTACTGCCAGTATTAAGACTCCTGTGTCAAGTTTATTTTTTGTAAAAAAAAGGTGTTTCTTTTTTGTATGTGCAAACAAACAGAACAAGTTCCTCTTAATTTCTCTTAACTCCCTGATTTTTTTCTAGAGCTTTGAATTGAAACTCTGCTTATTTTCTTGTAAATGAAACATGTATGGCTTATGCTAGTACTTGGTCACCATTAATGTTCTTGAGCATCTTCTTCTCCAGCTAACATCTATATGTCGGAATGAATGAAACAGGTGCATGTTCTACCAAGAGAGATGTTTGGGACCTCAACATTTGGTATAGCCATGAAACTACTGAAATGGCTGCCCATTAAGCTGGTCGATATGTTCCTACTCCTTGTTGCAAAGATGGTCCTAGGAGACACTGAGAAATACGGGCTGAAGAGGCCCAAACTGGGCCCGTTGGAGATCAAGAACATCACCGGCAAGAGCCCTGTTCTCGACGTGGGAGCATGGTCTTTGATCAGATCTGGAAACATCAAGGTGAGGGCTGTCAAAAAGGCTTGTTTTCTCTTGCATGTCATGCCAACGCTACCTTTCACTTCTGGGGTTTCTACAACATTCCCCCTTGTTGGTGAGTGAGGTGAATTTTTACAGTTTTATCTGCCTCTTTGCCTGGCTTCTTGGCTTTTACCCCTCTGCCTGGTGCAGGCGTTTGTACTTTGTACGTTAGGTAGATACGTAGCTGTCATCTTGTTCACGATGCTGATGTGTTACACACTAACACGCATGAAACCAAAATAACTGCTGAACAAAAATAGCACCTTCACGGACCATTGTCCTCAGCTCTGCGTGATATACTTTCTGCAATGATCTCACTTACAAGTAGTAACCTTACAATTAGCTATGCCAAGTAGCAAACCAACAGGTTTTGTACATTGTGTACGTTCCATTTGACTTCAAACTATTTTGTCCACATGTATCTGCATGTGCACTTCTGATGCCTTGTGCTGTAACGAATGCAGATAGTACAAGAGGTCGAATCATTCTCCAGCAACGGGGCAAGGTTCGTGGACGGCAACGAGATGACCTTTGATGCAGTCATCTTCGCCACCGGCTACAAAAGCAACGTCCCTTCATGGCTCAAGGTTACTGCTTAACCAAACACCAATGCAACATCTAGCTCCTGTGCTAACACATTACGCATCTCTAGCGAGTTACTGATATGTGTTTCACGACAGGACGGTGAGTTGTTCACGGAGGACGGCAAGCCAAAGGCTGAGCACCCAAGCAACTGGAGAGGTCCCAATGGCCTGTACTGCGTCGGATTCTCCGGCCGGGGCCTGCTCGGCGCTGGCGCGGACGCGCAGAGGGCCGCCGCCGACATCGCCGGGAGGTGGCAGGAGCTGGCAGCAGCATCTGGAGCCAAGATCTCCTCAGTGTAGTCCACAGGGCGCGCGGTGGTCCATGCATGGTGGTGTTGCACCTCGTCCTGTGAGCTATGTATGTAGCAAGAGGGAGACTGGTGACTGGCCGTGAGGAAGCGTGAGCAGCAGCTGATGCGCTGATGGCACTGTTCGCTGCTGCTGAAACAGCAGCTGCTGCTCGCCTGGTGCTGCACAGATGTGTATATGGGGAGGGGAAGAGGGTGGCCTGTGTGTATGTGCAGGTGATGTGTGACAAAATTTTGCATAGGACGTCGCTTGTCTCATGCACCCATGCATGCGCATAGGGATGAAATAGCGCAGGCGTCTTTTTTGTCTAAGGATGCAGGCCGTGATGTCTGCGTTACGTCCCCAATTCCAACACCCCTTGTTTGCCCCCTCTCCAGCCCTTTTCCCTTCTCTCCTGTTCAGTGTAGGGATACAAGTGTGTATTTAATGGGTTGTTCTTGGTTACTATTTTAGTTTTTATGCTCTTATAACTTAATTAGGTAGAAATACATCTTTAGTTCAACTGAGTGAGTTCTGAATCGATTCAATGACAAAAAAAAAAAAAAACTTGCATCCCTAGTTCAGTGTGATGTGATTTCTTCCGGAAACACTTCTTTTGAAAGAAAGAAAGAAAAGGCTCCCGGAACGCATATGAACACAGGCAAGACTACTCCAAGAGCAAGCTGCAAGCAATATTCCAATGGAGCGTGCACCTTCTTACTACTTGAAGTCACAAGTTTGCCTGTAGTTTAGAATTATCTAGTTTACTCGACTAGTATTATTTCTTTTCCTTAATCAAGTGCAGAGCTCTGCCGCTCCTTTAAGAAGAAAAGAACTATAAACCAAAAACCCCCGAGGGGAATACACCAAAACATCAATCAAAGAAGGGACAACGCCGACGACAAAACAAAAGACGACAATGCCGACGATGAGCAACCAAAGCTGTTGAAACACGGTGCCTAGCTACTGCACCATCCCCAAACGACAACGCCCAAGCCCGTGTCGGTCTACACCATTTTTTTCTATAAACAGATGCTATATATATATATGTGTGTGTGTGTGTGTGTGTGTGTGTGTGTGTGTGTATTTTAAAAGAGTGCAGGAGTTACAATATTTGAGCAACAAGTGCTCGATACACGAAGGAACCCTTGCTATCCACACCGTCGAGCTATGTGCTCTCCTAGCATGTTTTGTTAGTTCATGAGCAACCATATTGTGTCAGTCTAACTCAATTAGTACTAAAAAAGTGAAAATAAAAAATTGCCCATTTTTGTTTAAGATGCAGTCGATTCGAATAATCTTCAAACTTGCGGTTCCAAGTCCAGGAGAGCTAGATTGAAGACAATGGATTGTTTTGCCACGTGTGTTGACAGAGTTTTGAGGCAGGAGTACTATATACGCTCTGATATGATCATGGTGCTATACAGGGTTCATATACACACACTGTAGACTACTCAGCTCGACCTGTTCCGTAGACTGTATACTGATAGGTCACGCCTTGTCGATCGGTCCATTTCTCCTGAATTTTCTTAAATCTTCTCTTCTGCTAGCGCCCCCAGTTCTGTCTGCACACTGCGTACACCCATTTTCAATTGGACAAACACCTGATATGATACGTGCAAGTTGCAAATCGTCTCTGCGTCTGAGCTGCACTCTTTTGCTCCATCTACCAAGTCGACGTATGACACTTTTTACCAGGCCACACACACGCACACGGAGAGAGAGAGAGAGAGAGAGAGAGAGAGAAGCTAGGTAGCAAACAACGCTCCAATTCCGATCGGTCTGTGCGTTGCGTATGTGCTCGTGGATTGATCTCGTGGTGCTTGTCTCCTTGCGCTCCTCGGAGCTTATTTGGCTGCCACACCTGATGAGCCCTCTTTGTCCTCTTCTTCACTCTCTCTCCTTTGAGCAGCCCCCATCAGGTGCCGTACCTGCAGTGAGAGCACGTAAACACATAAACACTGATCAGGTCGCGCACGACGAGGGATCTGGAGTATCAGCATTCCATAGGAGAACATCGAAGAAACCTACGAGTCTTATCCTATGGGTGTTCAAGGTTTTTTTGCACGCGCATGCAAAACAAACGAACGGACGACTAGCTAGAACATGCAAGAACTAGAAGGGCAAGAGCTAGAACATGCACCCGCTATGAAATAGCCACGTGTAGCCATCACTGGCACGTGTCAGTCATGGCATAGCTCACACATACGCATCGTGTATATCTAGAACAGTAGGACCTGTACGTCAGCGAGGGTTCAGAGTGGCATCGTAAAACAAATGGTTGGCCAGTGTAACAGTCGCAAGGCCCTTGCAATATGTGCAGTCGTTCACAGTCACTTCACAGGAAACGGTGCACCACTCCCTATGGGCTACAATATGCATGCATGCATGATCGATGCGTGATAGCACTGACACTTGACGTACTATACACATGGGGATAGCTAGCTCGCAAAGCATGGCAGGCTACGTTACCTATAAGCATCTACCCCTGAATCCGCAAGCCTGATCTCCAAGCTAGGAGAGGTCCATCACGATGTGCATGTGTTCCAGGTTCAGTTACATCAGGCTGAATGCTGGCCGCTGCTATGCATGCATGCATGTAAGAAATTGAATACTAGCTAGGGTTGTGAAATGGCCAATCATCATCGATCTCCAATTAGAACTGTGTACACTTCCTAGTTGTTTCCATATACATTTTGCCACGCATACTGCATTGCTAGCTGCCTTTTTTTTAGAATAGCATTGCTGCAGTTAACACGCCATATATATGGCCATTTATATTCTTAAAAATTGGATATGACTATTACATATCTACATAGTTCAAAACTCAAAAGAGGAAACGACTGAATTATATCTGTGCACTATATCAGGGTAGCAGACACAAAAAGAGGTCGGTTTAACGATTGCGGAGGTAGCCCGGGTCCAGTGAAGCTGAAGCAGGAAGCGCAGGACGCTACATGACGAAGCTTTCGTCACTACTATTCGCAGCTACGACTGCACTCTGCGTGCTACATTCTGTAGCTGCCAAGAGTAGGGCCCATCTTTATCGTCCGTACTCTCAAGTATTTCATACATGAAAAACGGATAAAAAAATATGATTTAGTAATGATTACTTCCACAAACTATCATTTATATAGACCGAATCGGTACCGTACCATGGAATGTCACTAATGATATTAGTGATGAATCCCGTTACACCAATCATAAGTAATAGATTATGCTATGACATGTCACTTATCATCTATTATTAGTGATGGTTTTTTCTAGACCAGTTATTAGTGACGGGTTATAACATTACACATCACTTATTACTTGGTATTAGTGACAGGTTATGTTATGACCTATCATATATGTTGAGGATTATTGATTATATGGGATGGTTCCTTTTACAGTTACGTGCAGGTTGATGTTGCAGGATAGATGTGCCTTGAGTTAAGTATAGATGCTCACACATATGAATTTACTTAATCTTGTGACCTACTCCTTGCTAATAACTTAAATGCATAATTCTTAGAGTCAGGTTATTTATATATATCAATTATGGATTAAGTCTTGCGAGCACCTTCGTACTCACGCTGCTCTTTCAGGTTCCATATGTGAGGAGGAGCTCGTGTTTGGCTACTTTACGCTCGTCGATATAGGTGGCGGGAATGAGTAGTGTAAGCTACTCGTGTGGTGTACTTTTAGGTGGAGTCTAAAGGCATATGGGTTCACCTAGATTTTGGTATTCGTAGATGTTACCATTCTGCGGTGTAGTTTCTCTATTTTGTTGTAAATTATTAAAAATAATGATACTCTAATGCTTTACACACTCTTTCATAAGCTTTGTTGTGATATTATATGTTGGAAATACATGTGTTCCGATAATGGGAAAAAACACGTGATAGGACTACCGGGGTGGTATTTTGATTAATCATTGTAGTCATGATTATGTAAATGACCGACTTGATAATTAATTAGAATATTATTTGAACAGTTCCTCACAATATTTAACTTTCTAATATTCAAATGCTATAATCGATCCTTCTTTATGCAGGACTTTTCACAAGTACCTTCGAACTGATCCATACTACAATGCGAAAGACGACCGCAGACTAACACATAAGATTGAGTTTACGGTAAATGCTACCAAACAGATTACCAAATGTTCTATGTTACTATTTTTTTCCTTTTGATCTAAAAGTAAATTTTCTTTTCTACAGTGCTACCAACAATCACCGAGCAATACCTCCGAATTCTGTGTTACGTACAACATGCTCCTATTAACGATCCAATTAAAGGATATCAAATCCCCTGATGTAACTTTAATACAAGATAATTCATAACTAATTTCAGTAATTAGTTTAATTCCATGATAACATGATATTGATTACGCATCAAATTATGTAAGATTATGAGACTTGCTTTTTCGATGACGGTGCACTCTCAGGGATTTGACAATAGATCGCCGAGTTCTTATGTAATATGAAGTGGTTATAACTTTATAACTTTGTAACCTTTGCGATTTTGTGATGAAATGAGTCCTTATATAAGTGTGTTTATTGATATGGATATATATGTATTGTTGTTGTTTGTAAAGAGAAAACAGCTGTCAAATTTTGGCTATGCTCTAGGATGTAGCTAAGAAACAGAAGAAATATACGGGGTGAGGTCAATAATGACGGGTGAAGACCAATACCTGTCACTTATGATCTACAAATAAGTGACGGATGACCTCATCACCCGTCAATGATATGTTTCTCCCCAGTACATGGGAGACGCACATCGATGACACGTGAAGACCATTAACTATCACTTCTAACATATACATAAGTGACAGGTAACCTCATAACCTGTCATTTATGTATTAACATGAGTGACGGGTAACCCTATTACTTGTCATTGATGTATTTCTATCTAGCATATGGGAGACACACATCAGTGACAGGTCACTATTATGACCCATCACTAATAACCTCTCATCAGTGATGTGTTCGGGTGACGGGTGCGTTACCCGTCACTAATGGCGGTTACCAGCCATCACTGATGTGTTTTTTAACGTAGTGAGACACATTGTTTTTTTAGCGTTTTCTTATATTACAGAGATGGCGTTGTTATGAAAAAAAGAGAGAGAATTTTGAAACTTGAAACAAAGCCTAGAGGGGAACTTGGTGCGCGTGGACGTCTACGACGTAAAGAAGATAATTTGCCATCTAGGATTGGAAATACAAAAAAATATATGTATGTAGGCATGATTGTATTTTGTTTCATGGAGAGTATGCAGAGCTAGATTAGTACTCTGTTTGTGGAACTCATCGATATAAGCGTAGAAATGACGGTGGTGACGGAGATGGAGGCAAAAAAAGTAATTGGTCTCCTAAGAAATGTGGTGTGGTATTTTCCTGTAATTCCCTGTCTGAAGCGATTGTTTGCTAACAGAAAGGATGTCCAATTAGTGTGTTGGCATAAGGAGGATCGTAAGAACGATAGAATGATACGACACTATGCGGATTCCGCTCAGTAGCGAATCATTGATTATATATTTTGTTGGTTCGCTGAATAATTAAGAAATATTAGATTTGATATGAGCACATATGATATAAATCCATTAGGTAACATGAGTACCTCACATAACACCTGGCATGTTGCATTATCGATCTATAACCTTTCACCTTGGCTTTGTAACAAACGAAAATGCATTATGTTGTCGATCTTGATATCAAGACCGAAACAACGTGACAACGATATCTATGTGTACCTCAGGCTTGCACCCATCACTGATGTGTTTTTTTCACATAGTGAGACACATTGTTTTTTTAGCGTTTTCTTATACTACATAGATGGTGTTGTTATGAAAAAAAGAGAATTTTGAAACTTGAAACAAAGCCTAGAGCTCTGGAAAACTTTTGTTCACCCACGAATGGTTTAATTTGGCATATTTCCTAAATTTCATATGTCTAAAGTTTGCTCGTGTTTTTAGCGACAAATTAGCGACGGTGGGGTTAGAATTCGGGTTCCTGACGACGACAGGTTTAGAGAATGCTCCGGGGGAGTCTGACCAATCTGGCAGCGGGTTCCATCACTAGCTGTGGGCCACGAAGAATAACTGGTGGATGGGACCGAGGTAGGGGAGAGCAGAAACGAGAGGTTAGCAAGAGATGGGCAACAACCATAGATTTAACGACGGGGCCACCGTTGGAGATGGCCAAAGGAGGGCAGAGGCAAGGGAGTAAGTGGAGGGCAGAGATTGCCGGTGAAGGGCGGTTGGAGACGGTCGTGGGACGCGTGCAGCGTGAGCTTGAAAATGACTATAAGCTGTTAAATGCTCATCCAACAGACGTCGTCTAGAAAATTAAAGAAAAACAAGGCATCTAAAAAAAGATCCCCTTAATTTGGACTTCGGGCACCGCTCTCAGATACGACTGCACGAATCACCGTGGCCACCGGACCACCAGAGAAATTGAGAGAGAAAGAGAGGCGCGAAGGTTCAGGTGAATGATAGGCGATCGATCGGTGCATGACAAATCTTTTAGGAAACGGGCCGGGTGCAGGAGGGTGACGAGTGATGACATCAGGACGGAATGTTACCATATGTCCTTATCGATCTTTCTTGGAATACATGAACAATCCCTTTTGCATGGCTCTGGCACGGTGCAGCTTACAGCTTGGGCTTATATGGAGTAGTAGCTCGTGGTGCGCCGGTCAGATACGTGACTAGACGAAAGAGAGGAGTCCCCTGGCCATTGAGGCGTCTGCGTCGGTTCTGCGCTAGCTGCACAGAGCATCCCAGTAGAATCGATCCAGAATCTTTATGTGCATGGCGCCAAGCACCGATTCAATTCGATCGATACAGCTGATCGGTCACCTGACCATTTGCATGCATGCGTCATATGCATGGCATTCATGGCTAGATGGCACCAAATTTGGCCAAGTTGTGCATGGCTACATATCCAAGCCATGAAGCTGGCTATCCGTCCCATCGATCTCTCCTCGCACCGCACGCCACCGCCTGCTCTCTCTCTTTCTCTCTCTCTCAGCCGTGCGTGTCAACTACGGGGACATGGGCTAGTATTACGCTCGTCAACCAAGCCAAGCGCACGCCTCGTGGCCGTGTCCACCTGCGCGTGTTACGTCCCATGTGCACGCGCGGCAGGCACGTACGTGCCACCGGCGATGCGCGTGCTGCAGCTAGCTGCCGGTGCGTGTACGTACGTGCATATGACTGCATGGTGTTGCGCGCGTGTACTGTGCACACGCATGCATGCAACGTTGCTCCCCATGCATGTGCCAGCTCCCACCCGGCGGGCCGCTCCTCCAACGCATCATCGCCGTGTCGTGGCTACTGGCTAGCTCACATGTGCACTCTCACTGCTGGCCGGCTCTTGCACGGATCGATGTGTGCGTACTGCGTACGTATATTACAGCAACGTACGTTTGCTTCTGTCTGGTCGTATAAACCCTGCTGCCCCTTGCTGCCTTGCAGGTGCTGCCTTCTACTTAAGGCAGTGCTCCGATGAAAACATAGCACACACACGACGTGACGAGTGATTTGAAGAGTATGCTGCGTCACAAATCAATCCATCTAGCAGTCAGGTCACCACATGGACGCAGATCGGCGCATGCATGCAAGCGAGCACGTGACGGCCTCCAGTACTTCCGTGTACCACTACGTGTATCAGCTTGTGTGTTTGCTCAGTACGTACATCTATCATATCGATGGTATGCGCGCGCACCACGTTTTGTACGTTGAGTTCTACGTCACTACTAATGAACATCACGTGGCGGCGGACGACGAGGTACTCTCTGTTAAAAAATAATAAGTATATTTTTATAGACTCGATTTTTAAAGTTGTATTTTGACTAAGTTTTTCTCATAAAATATATCATTTATAGCTACAAAACCTAAGTGTGAAACCATTTTGAATTGTGAATCTAATTGTATAATTTTTATATACTAGATATTCTTATAATTTGATTAAATATTAATCAAAGTATACAAAGTTTTAACTTTTTCAAAAATAAATACATCTACTATTTCTGAACGAACACTATATAAAAAACAGACAAATGAGACACAATTTAGTGACAGATCATTATACAACCCATCGCTTATAAAGTTTTGGATCGAGACCGAACCTTGACCCATCACTGATACCAAGTCATCAGTGACGGATCATAATATTACCCGTCATTTATCACATTAGTGACGGACTATAATTACACTCGTCACTTATAACCTGGTCATAAGTGACGAGTCTCTCTGCACCAGTCATACGTGACGAGTCATATTACGGCCTATCACTTATGACTAGTCATAAGTGATGGATGGATCCGTCACTTATGACTTAGATCTGTTATTAGATCTCACCAGATACTGCGCGTTCAACAGTTACTCAACAATACTTAATAGTACTATGTGCCCCTAGCTATGGCGATTTTCTTCGATTCCGCTAGAGACTCTATAATATTTGTTGATTTGAAATTTGAATTGGTGCTAGGTCTTTGAAGGTTTGCATCTCCCACTTTCTTACTCCTTTAACCCTTATTTGGTAGATTTATTATACTTTAAGTTGTAATCGACTATTTTGCATCTTTATCCAAAATCTTAGTACAAGTGAGTTGTATTTATGTTAAATTTGACACTTAGTTTGCCCGATCTACCGTGAGGTACCACAGATCTAGTGTAATTATATGAAATTTTTATTGTATGCTTAATCACGCAATTAAGATAATTATTAATGAAGAATGAATGCTTTTACATTGTAGATGGTGGACATAAATTGGATGTACCTTGAGACCCAGACTTGTCCGGAGTACCTGAGCAGAGTGAAGTGTTTCATGAGTGCTGCTTTGGTAGATATGAAAGATCATGGTAAAACGATAATGTATTGTCCATGTCGCAATTGCAGGAATGATAAGAAGTTTTCGAAACCAGACAATGTCCATGCACACTTGATCATGTGTGGATTTAAAGAGAGTTATACATGTTGGAACAAACATAGCGAGAAAGGCCTTAACGAGGGAGAGATTGATCAGGGCCTCCATGCCGACAGTGTGGATCAAGGATTTACACCCAATGATATGGATCATGATCTCAAGAACGAGGATTTGTAGAGAATGTGGATCAGATGGTGCGGGATGTCAAGCGGCACAATGAGTATAATAATGGTGAGTTTGCTAAATTTCAGGAATTTTTGTGGGATTTTAAGATGGCATTTTATCCCAACTGCAAGGAAAATTACACGCAGATATTTGAGAACCTAGAGCTTCTATAGCTGAAGGCAACTTATGATTAGACTTACAAGAGTTTTAAAGTATTGTTGGATCTGCTAAGGGACATGCTACCGGAGGGGAACTTGGTGCCCGTGGGCGTCTACGACGCGAAGAAGATAATTTGTCCTCTAAGGCTGAAAAAAATACATGTATTTAAGCAGGATTGTATTTTATTTTATGGAGAGTATGCAGAGCTAGATTAGTATCTCGTTTGTGGAACCCATCGATATAAGCGTAAAATTGACAGTGGTGACAGAGATAGAGGCAAGAAAAGCAATTGGTTTCATAGGAAAGGTGGCATGGTATTTTTTCTGTAATTCTCTGTCCGAAGCGATTGTTTGCTAACAGAAAGGATGTCTAATTGGTGTGTCGGCATAAGGAGGATCGTAAGAACGACGGAATGATACGACACTAGGCGGATTCCGTTCAGTGGCGAATCATTGATTCAATATTTGGTTAGTTCACTGAATAATTAAGAAATATTAGGTTTGCTATGAGCACAGATGACATGAATCCATTAGGTAACATGAGTACCTCACATAGCACCTGGCCTATTGTGTTGTCAATCTACAACCTTCCACCCTGGTTTTGTAACAAGTGTAAATATGTTATGTTGTCGATCTTGATATCAAGACCGAAACAACCTGACAACGATATCGATGTGTACCTCAGACCTTTAATCGATGATCTTAAGAAACTTTGGTTGGAAGGCATCAAGGTTTGAGATCAGTACAAGAAAGAATACTTTACCTTACACGCCATATTGTTTGTCACCATCAATGATCTGCTAGTACTTTGTAACTTGTCAAGTTAGAGCAAAAGAAAAGGTGAAAATTACCCCCATTGCTTAGATGATACATGTAGTTTGAGGTTGAACAACTAAAAAAAATAGTGCACATGCCACATCAACGTTTCATTCCCAGGAAACACTCGTACCCAAACATATAAAAGTAGTTCAAAGGCACAAGAAAACTCGACTTTCTCACTCTTTATATTCTAATCGGTTCCACAAGAAAACTAACCGCTATCATTACCATAACGCAATCGACGCACCTGAAAAAGAATCTAGAAACACATTGCAATCGGTTCGTACTGAAAAGATGTATGCGGTGTTGTTACATATCGCAGATAATTGTGAAGATCAACCGTCTTGCATTATATTAGGGATGTTTCATTCAATAGAATTGTCAGCAATATGCATGCATCTGGGCTATTTTTGCCACCGTGCTCTCGAGAGGTATGGATGGATGATTCACTTTGGGCATGTTTGGTTGCCCGCATCATGGACATCCTGACTTTGCCCTGTTGCGTATATTCCCGTGGAGAATGTCGTTTGGTTGCATGCATACACTGTTTCTCCCTATATCCGCAGATGCAATTATATGGTTTTGGCCCGATGGATATGTTCGAATCGAGCTTTTCAATGGAGCCTGGTCCGGTGGATGTATTTCATCTGCTATAGTGCTACAACAAGCTCACTCGTTATTCTCAGGTGCAGGACCATTGCATACACCCATGCAGGCAAACAAACATCTTCATATGATCATTGCATTCACCTATACAGATAATCAAACATTTTTTTTTTCAAAATTAATGCATCCGTTCATCCTATTTCTATTTGTCCAAGATGTACGTTGTAACTCTGCGAAAATAACCAAACACACTTTTAAGAACCATCTGCCTTAGGCTTCTTTTGGCAAGTTGGAGGTATAATCCACGGTAGAATCAATCTAAGGTGGGATTGGGTTGATCCCTTCCCTCCACCCATTCCCCTTCTCCAATTTGAGGATTAATCCGTTGATTGATTGTGCATTTGGGATTGGCTTGGAATGATATGGATTGTCGTGTATTCTCAGTCTCCGACTGATTGCTGAGGTATGCCTTTGGCCTCCTGCCATTTCGCTGTGTGCATGACAAAAACAGTGTAGAAAAAAATATAAGAAACTAAGCATGAGTTCCTTACATAGCTAGGTACTGAGTAAATCACGTATGGCACAGTTGTGACTTGAGAATAACCAACATATCACAGGTAGGCCCAACAACCACCAAATTGGTCAATTTAAAAAATATGAACTCTCTTGGAAGAATAATCGTACAAGAAGTTGGCAGCAACATCAACTCAAATAAGCAGTCAACTAATACTTCGGATTGCCCAAGTTCAGTAGTTGACTATGAAGCATTATGGCCTGAACTTATTGCAGGTTATTTCAAGGCTAGCTAACAAGCTAAAGTACAATTTCTTGTAAAGAAGTGCATACAAAAGGAAACGATTACCATTGCATTTGGGTTCTTCACAGAACCTGACTTTTTCCGTGGCAAGTTTTTGTATAGGAAAGTCAAGGCAAGTATCATACAAAATGAAACGATTATCACTGCATTTGGACACATAACAGCAGGGTCATAAAAAAATGGTGACAATACTACGTACCAGCTTAGCCTTGGAAACATGGAAATACAGAATCTTTGTTCGTTTTCCTTTCTTTATCAGTTACATCACTAACTTTGATACAAGAAAAGAAGAAAAATTTGTGGCAAGGTAGCTCACGTGCTGCTTACGGCTACTAACTACTTGCGCTTGTTTGTAATGTCTTCATCGTTCATGTAAGACTCGATTCGCAAGCAGAGACAGGAGAGAGGCAGCGCACATACATCTTAGGCTCTTGGTGAGGTTGTTGGGCACGGTGCTGGTGACCTAGGCAACATAGAGGAGGTAGAGGTCCGTCTTGAGGTCCTTGAGCTACGCTTGTAGCTCCTCTTCTCACAGAGGCAGTGGATTGAATTAGAATCATTCCAAACCACGGTGTTGCCAAATGGGTCTGGTTCCATGGGTGGTCGGGATCGGGTCTCGATCCACGTCGATCCATGGCCGTCCAAACGAGACCTTATTTAATTCGTAGTTGGTTTTCGTTTTGCGTCTGCGATATCATGCAGCTGTGCATGCTGCTGGGAGTTTGCATACAAGACAAGCTACGTTAGAATACGCTCGTTCCGTGTTGAAGCAGACATCGTGCAGACGCGTACTGGTCCACCGAAACAATCTGACCAAGGGTTTGCACACACGAGCTCGCCTGGTCGATCGGCTCAAGTACGTACGTGTTGGCATCTTGCAGCAGTGTGGCCCGCAGTTGCGCTCTCCCTCTGTTCCGTGGCACGGTCTGCGTCTCTGCGCGTGTGCCCACCATTTTTCGCGTCGGCACTTGGCACTGCTGATCGAGTCGGATGGAGGAGCGGCTGTACATCACAGTACGTATTACCAAGTGTACTGGCACCAATAGCTGCCTCCCAAATCTACGGTTCAAAACCACGCGAGTGATTCAGCCAATGGGCCAGACTGCGATCGGTCTTGGTAAGCTGTAGCTCCAACAGATGTTTAAAAGCCGAGAAAAGTCTCCTTTCTATGGGCCATACTGCCTGGAGCTTCGTTACCGGGCCCACGCACGCTGGATTTCGGGATTTTTATATATATATTTTCTAAAAATTTTAGGATTACATACTCAGTTTCAAAAAAAAATATATATAACAAAATTCGGATTTCGACTTGTCTCTGCGCACCTGCGACGCTGCCAGGCCCAGCATCACAAATGGGCCGGCCCGAGAGGCCCTCTCTGGGGCACGCCAAGGTCAAGCCAGCCCAGAGAACAGCGCGCGCTCCGAAATTTTCACGGCCGAGCAGCCGCGAAAACGTGAAGCGCGCGCGCGCGCGCCCGCCCGCCGCCCACCTGATTCGAAACTCGAACCTAAATTTTCCACAGCGCCGCGCGTTTAAAGCCCTCCGCTCCCGCATTGAACAGGGGAAGAGTTCGAAACGCAGTAGCACCTCGCGCCTCGCCCACGCACGACACCAGCTCGAGCCAAGCGGTTGGCGTAGGTTAGGGTTCCGGCGGCGATGGCGGGGAAGGGAGGGAAGGGTCTCCTGGCGGCGAAGACGACGGCCGCCAAGAGCACTGACAAGGACAAGAAGAAGGCCCCCGTCTCCCGCTCATCCCGCGCCGGCCTTCAGGTACCTCCCTGTCCTGAAAATTAGCCAGACCTGGCGTTTCTTGCTGCGAGTATCAGTTCGGTTTGCGGAACTCGAATCTTAACAGCGCAAGCTGGTCTGTTCTCGCAGTTCCCTGTTGGGCGCATCCACCGTCAGCTCAAGTCGAGGGCGTCGGCCCACGGCCGCGTCGGCGCCACCGCCGCCGTGTACTCAGCCGCCATCCTCGAGTACCTCACCGCCGAGGTCCTCGAGCTCGCCGGCAACGCCAGCAAGGACCTCAAGGTGAAGCGTATCACCCCGCGCCACCTCCAGCTCGCCATTCGCGGGGACGAGGAGCTCGACACGCTCATCAAGGGCACCATTGCCGGCGGTGGCGTCATCCCGCACATCCACAAGTCCCTCATCAACAAGACCGCAAAGGAGTGAGGACGATATCCGTCTCACCTGTGTACCTGTGCCTGACTACCCTATATGCTGGGTAGCCGACTCTGTTGTGTTGTTTAAGTTGTGGTAAACTGGACTCGTTTATCAGTAGGTGTATCCTTGTATGTGTTAATTACTCTTCAGGAGGGACATGGTCTCTGAGTGCCTGTAAAATTTGCGCTAAATTTTCTACCTCTTGTATGCCTAAGTATCTGATGTTCTGAACCCTGGTTCAATCAGTTGCGTTTATATTGTGATTGGTATTAAGGCAGATGCTATTTATGATGTGCCTGAAATCGGCCTCTTCCTCAGTCAGTAACCACAATTGCACGATTTTAATCCAACTGTTATTCTCCTTCCTGCTTCGCCTCGCTCCCTTGCCTCCTGCCAACTTTTAGCTATCTACGGCAGCATTTCTACTGTTGGATCTGCGCTCATCACCCTTGCTGCGGTAATCATTCCATTTTTTGCTCCCTCACCATCAACCCTACCCGCTTGTGGCACCGTCATTGCATCGTTGCACTGCCAAGCTGCCGCTCATCACCTAGAGCGTGTTTGGTTTCTCTGCTCCGCTGGTGCAAGCACCGAGGCATGCAGTCATTGGCGTGAGATGTATGTTTGGTTACCTGAACTGCTGGCTCACGCTTGCATCCGCCCGTGCAGCGCATCGCTCCAGCCGGGCTCGGCGCGTACGCGGGATTCGGCCGCATACATCGGGCCTGCTCAGAACGGTCCAAATTCACTGTACATATGAATTTTTTTATTTAACTCTCGATTTTATTTAAGGGTGCAAGAGTGGTCTAAATTTTTTAAACATTTTCATGAGTGAACTAGAGCTCACTAGCAACCCATTTTAATTAGTTTGATCCAAAAAGCCTCAGTTAATATTTAATTAAAATTCTCCAAAAATTATAAAAAAAATCACTAATATTCTTATCGTATGATGTAATAATTTATAAAAATATTTTCAACCCTAGTTTATTGATAAAAAAGTGAGTTCTTTTATATTGTAACGTATACTCATACGGGTAACCAAACACAATCTCTTCTCAGTCAGGCTGAGCACATGCAGCCAACTAATCTTCAGCCTGTCTCAACTCAGACTGCATGACTCATACGAATCAAGCTGAGGGCATGCGGGTAACCAAACACACCCCTAGCCTCCTAAATCTAGCACCCGAACCACCCACCTTGAAAACCCCCTCCCCTAATTTGGTGGCAGCTTCATCACACGGGCGCCTAAAATATAGTAAGCGTGTACTAATATCTATCTCTTTTATTCTTGGTATCTTTGTTACCACTTTTGAATTTTTTACTATTGCTGGGTTGGGCTTTATACGTGTTTAAGAAAAATAAGTCAAAATTTTTCTTGTTTATTTGTGATGATTGATTCACAAAGTTGTTATTTTGGTTTGATGATTTTTAAATTTACATATGAGTGTCTATATATTACAATTGTGATCATATCTAATCAAAGTTAGAGAGAAAATTGTATTGTAATTTTTTATCTCTGATCTTAGAAAAATTATTCACATCGGAAATTTCTGTTCTCACTAGAAGGTCCGGTTTGTGCACGACGAACCATTTCTTACAGGGAAGAATTTTTCGAGAAAAAAAATGAAACTTTGAACATTGAAAGTTTCGTAGATGACGCCAGACCATTCCTTGTAGAGAAGAATTTTTTGGATGGTTTTGTGTTGTACTGAATATTGGAAATTTTAGTAAGTACTATAGAAGTTACATCGGATGTTCCGGTGAAGAGCATAGATAATAGAGAAGGTTACACACATCGGTTGTTCCGATATTCACAATTTCTACATGTTGTATTGACAACTAAAGATTCTTGAGTTTGATTAATTAGAGATAGTTTGTAGATATATGTTTGCTTGTCTTATGGTGTGCAGGTGATGGATTCAACATGACGATCAATGATGGGATCAGGGCTAAACGAGATGCTTGGTGCCGGACGATCAAAGAGGCAGGACGAAGTGAAGGGTAATCCTACCAGTACATGTGAAGATCAAGCCAAACGTTGGAGATGGATGAAGTCAACATGTTGATAAAGTTAAACGAAAGGGATACCGGTACTAAGTGAAAAGACGGTACGAGGTATCGAGAGCGAGAAAGACTTGCTGGTTATCAAGATCACAAGGCAGGGTCCACGTAACATCTCCATGAAACTCGCGTCGATGCGAAGCTAAGTCGTGAAGACGTAGCGGCCGTTCGATGGACGGAGCGGAAAATGGACCAAAATGCTTTTATGGTAGTTATGAGATCATTGTAAGCGATAGGTATTTTGGGAACATGAAATTTTGGCATCTGAGGATGCTCCATAAAAATAGAGGGGTATGACTGTTGTGAGAGGTAGAACCAATCATTAGAGAGTTGTGTGGTTGAGTTTTTTTGTGAGGAAGAGAGGAGAGTTTAACCTTTGTAATAGATGAGAGTTTTGTGAGAAAAATATTTTATAATCTGTCTAAAATAGGGATGACTTCTTGAAGAAATGAAGTACATGTTTCCTCAGATGCTCGTGTTTATCTCCTTCTAGTTTCCTTCTATTAGATCTGTTGCTTTGTTCTTTCTTTTTGGATAAGATTTTCGTTTTAGTTTTTGGGCTGAATTTTTTTTCCTATATGAAGTTGTTCTTTTTATTGCTAGATACATAAAATTCACATACAAATGTATACAAGTTGGTCTTAAACTTACTTGTCTCTAGATCGTCAATTTAGAGAGTTTCTTGTTCCGGTGTTGCTCTCTTTGGATTGAAGTGTCTTTTTTATCAAGTTGTGATCTTTTAAGGTGATGACTCATGGATTGAGTTTCATTGGAACCTAGAGTTCAAATACAAATATGAGAGCCATAATTTCCTTTGTGTTCTTGATTGCAACTTGCTTCTCTCTAGTTTTTTTGCTTCCGCTTAAGTTTTGATGTGCGTTGGGTGAAACAAAAGAGAAAGTTATCCGATTCGAAAGAATTTGTTATGGCGTCTATTCACCCCATCTAATCATTATTCTCGATCTATAGTGTTTAATTGCATCTGCAGTTCCTTTTGAGACAGAAGTGCATAAACTTGCAAATTGTTGTGAAAGTTACAGTGATCTCTTGTCGACTGCTTTGTGAATGCTGGTTGATCTTACTGTGGTTGCTCAGCATCAATCTTCCTGAGTACCTAGACCCTAGTTTGGATCTAGAAGTTTCACGTAGAACAGTGTCTACAAGTGTATAATGCTAGAGGTATCAAGACAGATCATTGTGTTGTACTGTGGTTTTATTTTTACACCTTCTAAATTCCAGCGCATGAAAATGAGAGGGATCTCTCTAGTGCCGGAATTAGTGAAGGAGGTTTTCGGGATAGGTGGTTCAGGGTGCCAGATTTAGAAGAAGATTGGGGGCAGAGGCCAGACCGGCGGTGGATGGCGGCATGGCGGTGTAGTGAGGTGACAGCGCCGGTGTCACGGTGTGAGGATCGATGACATACTAAGAGGGGGATGAATTAGGACACTTAGAAAACTAATCAACTTGACTTTAAAATTTTCACAAGATAAATCTATCTTAATTTGTATTTAAATATACTATAGGTTTATCTAGTGTGTCTACTCTATTATTCAAAAGAGATTGCAACATATATAGGAAGGTAAATTACAAAAATATAAATATGAAAGTGTAAATAAGGTATAGAGAGCAAACTCGGCGTAAGGGATTTTTCTCCCGTGGTATCGACGACATGAATACGCCCCCTAGTCCACGCTAGAGCTCTAACAAGGATATGCTCTCGGTCGGTACCCGATCATGACTCTTAAGCTACCAAGGCAAGCACTCAAATCGGATGAGCCGCCAAGCCAGCAGGGCAAGGGTCTCTGCGTCCCTGTACACATATCTTACCGCCGCTCCACACTAAGTCAGAGGGTCAACAAGCTTGAGTAACTCCGGCTCAAGTTGCCTGCGAGTCATCAAGACTCCAAGGCACCGACATACCACTTGGTACAAGGTAGGATTACTCATTGATCCTTCTTTAAGTTGCAACACCTAGCTACAACTCACTCTAGGCCTATAAGCACTAAACACTATCTAATCTTGTGCTTAATCATTTTGTATGATCACTTTAAATACTTTGGTAACTTGGATGTCTTCTTAAGTGTATATGAGTTTCTCTGGACAGCTACACATTCAAATGACTGAGTAGATGGGTATTATAGACTCAAACTCGTGCACTAGTCGTTAACCTAACGGCTCAGAAAAACTGTTAATACCGAATTGTCCGGTGACAACAGAAGTACAATCATCGGACAATCCGATGAGTACACTATCATTAACTAGCCGTTGGATTCCACTCAAAGTCATCCTAAACACTATCATTAATATCGGACTATCCGGTGGCTTCATCTATTTTGTTCTTTTCTGCAGATAGAACTCTGGTGTGTACACTTTCTTCTACACCAAACTATTTGGTGATGGCTTTTCTCCTGGGACTTCTCCAATTTAATCAAATTTTGTCCCAATTACGATGACTTCTTTATGTATTGCATCTATGAGACCTACTAAAATTTATAATTGACAGATATGATATTAGTCATATTAACTATGTTTTCATTAATCACTGAAATCACATATATGCTCTAAAGATGTTCCGCTACAATTTCCCTAAAGGCATGTTTGCTACACGCGGACGGCAGGTGGGTGGTAGGCGGGGTTGACGGCGGGGGTGCGCCACCAAAGATGGATGGAGGGTGGCAATCAGGGTGAGCAGAGGAGGCTAAGAAAGCGGATAGAGGGAGGATGATAATGTTGAGATTATTGAATCTTTATCTTATAGTTTAAAATGATCACTCAAGATTTGTTTTATTTTCAGATATCTGAAATATATCAACACCCTTATTTTTACGAGAGTAGCAGTGTTTGGTTGTTATTTTTGCGCTGATGCACGCTTTCGTTTGGTGGGATTCGAGAATTTTGAAATCAATGCAGTTGTACTGTTTCCTGCAGTAAGCATCTGATTATTGATTTATTGTTATGCAGTACCACGGTTGTTTTTCATCTAAAGCTTTACCACTACGGTTGTCCTTTGGTTGCTGGAGTGTTTGCTGCTCATGCTCCTGACTATGCAATGCTGGATCCTGAATTTGAAATCCAAATTTGAGTTTTGAAAAAACTCTGAAACTGCTGAACGGTTGGTAAGTATTATTGAACTTCAAAATTTCTCCCCTTTAGTTGGGTGGGCTCACTTCTGTAAGCAATGGTGTACCAGCCTACCAAGCACTAGCTTCTTCCAACTTCCAAGAAACAGAAAAAGGCTAACAACATGAAAATAAAAGTGAATTTCATGGCCGGCTAGAGTTTAGCTACTGACCGAAGCTGAAAGGAAAACGTGCCCCATAGGTTTGCACGACGTGAGGTAAGCACTGCCGATCGTTTTTAGATAAAGAAAAATCTATTGGCTCTTATTGTTACATCACATTGCTGCATCCTCATTGCGCTTTGTTTCTGTTGTATTGAACTTTTTTTTTTAGCGAAGGGGAAGGGATTTTATTCATATACGGAACAAATACATCCCTATCTTACATTTCCCCCCAAACAACATCTGAAAATTGCAACAAAAGACAACTGCAATCTTCAACTTCTTTTTAATCTTCCACTGCAGCCTCCTCCGACGAGCCGGAGCCAGCAACACCGGACACCATCCACCCTTCACCGGATTCGACGCCATAACCCAAACTTTAAGTTTTAAAAGCCGCATGAGCCAACGACATGGAAGCTCCTTCGGCCGCATCTGGAACATTGAACGATCATCGGCAGCCACGGCACCGAACACTATAAGGGACTTCAGGCCGACGCCACCGACCACCATCCAGAGACGGTGACCCAGCAACCTTTCCTGGCACCGATGAACCCAGATTCTACGGCCCGGCCACCCAAGAGGAACGGGAAATATCTCCCAACGCATCTTCAAACTTGCAACATCAACTACATACCTCCTCCCAAAGCTGTCGCCGGAGCCTCCGCCGGAGTAGAAGACACAAAAACAGCTCGGAGAAACAAAAGCTGTCGCCGGCACGCAAGGGGAAGTTGTATTGAACTGTGTCAGTTGATGTGTGGATCGAGCCACCGTGGGCCAAGGCACGCGCTGTTACCTTGCCGGGCCAAGACTTCGCTAAGCGAGCCCAAAGGGGTGAAGCACCGCCGCCAAGAGCCTAAAAGACCATCGTGCCTTCGAGAACGGGCGCCGCAGCTCCTGGGTCACAAGGCACAGGAGAAAGACCCAAGGGGGCTTCTAGGATAAGAATTCCTATTTCCGACTGGTAAATTATGCTGTAAATGGAGCGCTGGCGTCCTAATCTACTAGTATTGGGTCTAATCCTGGTTGCTGATGGAAGTTTTCCATCGGGTGTTAGGAGCAACAGTTTCGTGTCGGGTGATTCTTTTGCAGATGATAGCTGCGTTTTGTGCTCTTGTAGTTTGGATGCAAGCGGGGAGAATTTTTCATCAATGCTCTGCCCCACCAACACTTCAACTCCGAATGGGTCACTTCACCCACAATGCCCCAGCGCCTGAAGAGCCATGATACTACAAAATATTCTCTCTCCCTCTCTCGCCGATCATTATTTTAGGCCATTCTCACAAATCCTTCGCATAAGTTTTTTTTTTGGGTGTATTTTCTGAAACCGTTTCAGAAAGCTGCTTGGTTGCTAACTTGCTATAGCTGCTGATCTTTCAGGTTATCAGAGTACAAGCAAACCAGTTGGTTCCATAGCAACATGAAACATTTACCAGTTGAGTCAAGTAAAAGCGTGGAAACTAACGTGCCATTTCAACGGCGCTCCTCGACAAAAAAAGGCGTCCTTTTCATCCGCAAACCAGGTGATCTTTCATGCTTATCGGGGCGCTAATGGCAAACGAATGGGAGGTTACACCTAACCGCTCACCGCTCATGAATCCCCGGGGTCCATGCATCCACACGCAAGCAAGCGAGCGAGCACCTGCATGCCTGCCCCGCCCGATCAACGCTGCCTCGCCATGGGGCGGGCTCCTCCTCGCAGGCAGGCAGTTGCATCATTGCATGGACGCAATGATCTTTTCTGCCGGGGCACGAGGGCCCGGCGCGACGGTTGCGCGGCCCCGGCGGTAGGCCCCGGCGCGCGCGCGGGCGATGCCGACGTGCCGTCCGCCACCCCCGTCACGCCTCGCCAGCTCCATGATTCCGCTCTGAGCGAATGATCGCGCGCTGTCACGAGCGAGCCGGCCGGGCTACGGTCGCATGCCACTCGAGTTCTCTTCGAGGGGACGGGCGGGGGACCACGCGCGTGAGACGCGCCTTGCCACGACCCCGTACGTCCGCCGGCTGCATGCAGTTTCTTCTTCCCTGCTTGGTTGCCGAATCGGCAACGCCAACAGGAGAGAAAGTGCGAGTGCATGGGAATCATGGGCGCCATGGAAATAGGGGGGCCCTTTTTCATTTCGCTTGCCTCCCTTTTTCGCGCGGTTTCGTGAGCTTCGGCGTGCACAAAACCGTGAGCTGCAGATGTTGCAAAGCATGATGCCCTACCGCTACTTTTGTTATATGGATGGAATCATAAATCGTTGTGTCGTGATCTGTCTATCTACGCCTACGCAATTGTTTGAGGCATCTATATTCATGCTGAATCAGATTTGCAGGGCAAAGATATTTGCAAAGAGAGGGGGAATATAACTTTGCATTATCTTGACAGTTCATCTCTCTCATATAATACATATCTATCTGTGAATTTTCTTAGTTATTTCTTTATTTTTTTACCTACACTTTAACATAAATCTCAATATAAATAAACAGTCATAATAAACCATACATCCACATTATCTAATCAAAATTTCGTGTTCCGAGAGAGGGGAATGCGTGATCTGCCGCGTAACCTGATCATGGTTTCGATTGATTGGCGTATAAAGGTGGATCTGACTGACCTGTTATCTTCTTTGCGACGAAAAGGAGAGAGGGTACGGTCATTTTCAGAAAGGATTTGTAATTCTGTCATGTCAGTATAGTTGTGTATTCAACCGTACTAATGGCACCAGCACATTCACTAGTTGATGATCACCACCACCAGATCAATACAGGGGGGAAAACTATGCATCAAAAAACTATGCATCAATTTGTATCTTCCGGCTGATGATTGGACAGCTGAAATTCTTCAAAAGGTGGTGAGTAGCTCCGAATTGGTTTGGCTCGCGCTCGCGCGCAGCCATATTTTAGTTCTGTGCGGATAACGCTAGGAAATGCAAGGACAAATTCTCCGATCAGGTTGAGCAGAGCATCGACGCGGGCACCGAGATGGCGCAGGCTCCTTTGGATGGCTAGCTATCACTTGACGGTCGATGCATGGCGGGCAGCCGAGCCAGAGAGCCTACAACCGTGGCAATCTGCCACGCCCGGAGCTGTTATCCCTGCGGATGCCAGGCATGGACGAGGAGAAGACGACGACGTTGCTTTCTCACCTCTGGGCCAATTACCCTTTCGGTTCTCTTTCTCGCTCTTCGATGCCGAGAATACCAGGGAAATATTCTGGCCGACGTGCCGATACAGAAGCACACAACGACAGACCAGCGCATGAGCAGTGAGCGATGGAACGACTCCTGCTGTTGTTGTCTGAATAACAGGAAGGGCCGAATAAACCAGGGAATATTATCTGCAAGGAAGAGCAGAAAACCGGAGTGATTTTCAGTGGCTGAAATCCTAAAGATTCTCGTAATAACAAGCAATCCTAACAGACGATGGATGTGCTGCTACTTTATAATCCTAACAGACGATGAAATGCTGGACCAATAGGTCCAAGCACACCACAGGAGCTGCGATGGAGCGCGTGAGAGAGGGAGCACCTTGTCACCACCCTCTCTCCCACCCCCGCCCCACACTGCTCGCCACTAGGGCAACCCTACTTCCAGCTCCTTCGACGTTCGGCCATAGCAACCTCCACCTCTAGTCCCTAGATTTTGCGTCCCCCGACCTCTGGCACGCTCCAACCCACTCAATCCTCCCCACCATTTCCTCTCGCCACCATTCACCAGATCCACTCCTACCCGAACGAATCGCCACCGTCGCAGCCCAGATCTCGCTCGCCAGAGCCTGTGGATGACCTTGTGGTCCCACCTTTGCTTGAATTTGTGGCTTCTCCACCCTGCTCCTACGCTGAGGTACTCGAGCGACCACCCCCTTTTGCTTTCAATCCGCCACACCAACCTCTTCGTCCTCGCCTGCACTCCGTCTTTACTGTTCCTCCCCAGCGCCCGGACCGAGGACCTAAGCCCTGCCCCAGTAGCCCTATCCGAGATCCATGCTGGGCAACAGTGCGCTCTCCGGCCATAGAAAGGGAGAGCTCCTTCCGAGATCCATGCTGGGCAACGGTGTGCTCTCCGGCCATAGAAAGGGAGAGCTCCTTCCGAGATCAGGGCCGGACACTGGTCAAGGACCGCTTTTGGTGGAGGAAGAGGGCACATTCAAGTCAAGCGCTGCAACGCCCTTATTTCTGACGCAACGGGTGACATGGTCGCGCTGCTCGACCGCCTTCAATTACCCCTCAACGGCCCCACTCCAGTGCCCTCACTCACTTCCACAAGCTCACAAGATGATGTTGCTTCCAGTGCTTGGCCCCGGACCACCGTGTTGCCGCCTGTCGTGACCCGGTGACATGTTTCCGATACCATCGCTCGGGGCATCGGGAACAAGCCTGCACCCGCCACTCCATCAGCGCGGGTCGTCCTACGCTCCTTCGCTGTCACCAGGGCCTTCAACCTCCAGCACCACAACGCCAACATCCTCCGACAGAACCTTGGCACGTCCACGGTCACCTCCCCCCAAACTGGCGCACCACCTTGACATCGGCACATGAATTCTCTGCATTGTCCAAGATGCTGCTCGGCGACACTAGCACACGTTCGGAGGAGGACACCTTCATCATTCCAACGTCCTTCAGCACTGAGTAGGAGATCAAAGAATGGGAGGGAACCGCCTTTGTTCCGTGGGCGTTCAATCTTCCTCGAGGAGGCAGTGCACATCAAGTTGAAGAGGCGATCCTCGATGAGTTCCACATTCACCGTGGGGAGGTCATCGTCTCCACCCCTAGCCTGGACACCTTCCTCATCAAGTTCCAGAAGAAGAAGCACTACAAGGTGGCGCATCGACAACTACACATCAAGTGAAACTATGTCGAGCTTCGCCTGTGTCCGTGGCACAGTCTAGCCAAGGCCTTCGGCGCGACCATGTTCTTCAGGGTCCGCCTGTGCATGGAGGGGGTCCCGATGCACACTGGTCATTGAAAATCATCGAGAAGCTCATCGGCGGCGCCTACTCCCTGGTCGTCGGACATCATCGAGAAGCTCATCAACAGCATTCCAAATGCCTCTATCTGCCATGGTCGTGGTCTTAGGCAAGGTGACCCGCTATCCCCGTTGCTCTTCATCTCAGCAATTGACCCTCTGCAACGCCTTCTGGAGCTAGCAACGGAGTCTAGCATCCTAAGCCCGCTGACTGACGTGCCCCTCGGATGCGTATCTCCATGTACGTAGATGCTGCTGCGCTTTTCATTAACCCAACAAAAGAGGACGCCTCAGCTTTGGCAAAGCTCTTGTGCCTTTTCGAGGAGGCTACGGGGCTATGCACAGACATCAACAAATCTTTGGTGGCTCCAATTATATGCGGATCAATGGATCTTGATCACATCCTGGATGCTTTCCCGACCAAGCGCTCACATTTTCCAATCAAATTCCTTGGCCTGCCTTTAGCCATCAGAAGGCTTTGCCGCATTGACTTCCAACCTCTAGTGACAAGGTAATTGCCATTTTCACGAAATGGAAGGGACGACTACTTGCTCCTTCTGGCCGCCTCACCCTTGTCAAGGCATTGCTCACGTCACAACCAATATACTTTCTCCCCGTTTTGCGTGCTCCAAAACAAGTCCTTAAGGAGATCAACAACAAGTGCATGCAACTTTTATGGACTGGTACAGAGGCTCTCACAGGGGGAAAGTGTAAGGTTAATTGGAAGCGTGTCACACGACTGACGACAAAGGGGGGCTAGGTATCCTGCACCTAGGTAACTTTGCTCGAGCATTGCGTCTTCGCTGGCTCTGGCAGGAAAAGCATGCTCCACATAAGCCATGGTCAGAACGGAGTTACCATGCAACGAAATAGTCAGGCAGCTGTTAGTAGCGTCAACCATTGTAACCCTTGGTGATGGCTCCAAAATGGCTTTTTGGCAAGACGGGTGGCTGCAAGGACACCGACCTAAGGACATAGCACCGACTGTTTTCGCCCTCGCAACAAAAAAGAAGAGAACGGTCCAGGACGCTCTCATTGCCAACGCCTAGATCTGTGATGTAAACCTTCTATCTCCCAATATCACTGGTCATTGCATTGTAGAACTGGTATATCTTTGGACGCTAGTTCAACAGGTACAGCTTCAACCAGAGCTGCTTGATGCCACAGTCTGGAATTCACAGGCCATGGGGAATACAATGCCTCTTGGCCTACCACGTGTAACTCTTTGGCACCACGGACACTAATTACAACACTTTGATCTGGAAAGTGTGGGCGTCGCCAAAGTGCAAATTTTTCTCTTGGCTCGCCGTCCAAAACCGCTTATGGACATCCGATAGGCTGGCGGCTCGAGGACGCCAAAATTTCGCATGTTGCCTTTTGTGTAGGCACACGCCAGAAACTGCTCACCACCTCTTTGTGGAGTGCAGATACACACAACGGGTTTGGGAGGAGGCTGCACATTAGTTCGGCCAACCATTCTACAACCTACTTCTTGGAGCCAGAGCAACTTGGTCCACCAATGGTGGACATCCTTGGCAAACTTACAAGACACGTCGAGGAAAGGAGTCAGGACTATCATCATCCTTTTGTGCTGGGAGATTTGGAATAAGAGAGATGTGCGAATTTTTTTAGCACAATGAGCTGTTAATAAGTTTGCTGCTCTTCAACATCAAAGAGGAAGTGAGGATGTGGATCATTGTAGGAGCGAGGCATCTTGGGTGCGTCGTATCACGAGAATAGTCTTTTGTCTCGGTCGTAAGGCAACTCTATACTTTTTGCCTATCAAACTTAAAATCCTCTTTTTAATATAATTATCAGCTCTCCTACCAGTTCGTTAAAAAAAAGATAGAACAAAGGACGAACTAGGCAGGTTTTTGAGGGAGGAACCGCAGAAGCATAGCAACAATGCTTGGATGCTACGCACATCACTTCCTTCCCCACATGTCATGTATAACTTATTGCCTGATCATGCTCCATCTGCAAATGGATAAGGAGAAGACAAAACCAACAAGGCACATCAGCTTCATCGATTTCTTGTGCGCGCAGTGAGCCGTTGGCCGTACGGGGTGGCCGGCCCCTGCTGGTATCGCTGCACAATCTGTGGCAAGCAAGTGCTCGTGCAACAAACTTCCGCCATCGAGACCCCGGCACAGGTTGTGTGCGCGGCCGTCATGGCTTCTTGTTCAGCCCACTTGTGAAAGAATTGCATGCAAAATGTGGCAACATGACGGCCATCGAAAACTTAGACCTCAAGCTTGCCCCCGTTACGTCCATTCTCTGCCTTACCATGATCCAGTGGGCAAGAGATTAACAACAGTAAGTTGAGTAGTCAGCAATGATGAATGGGAACAGCTGTTCGTGCAAGTGGAATGAATAAACTCACCAAAGTTTTCCAAATCGAGGTGACCTCGAAATAGTTTCGACAAGGAATTACTGTTGCAAGGGCGTTTCACTAGTAAATGCAAATGTTAAATCTTTTTCTTAACGGAACAAATACTAATTCTTCAACCAAACGCTGAGACGGAAGGTCTTTTGCGAGCAGACATGCCACTGACAAGTGGGGTTGAGGAACTTAGGGTCCAACTTGACAGTAGCACAAGGGACTGAGGACCTATAACTAAACCTGGTAAATGTAAGCCGGATCATCAAAATCCGTGAAGCTAATTTCTCTCTAAATTGCAGCAATAATTGGAGAACAAATGCCTAAAAAAATCCGTCTTGATCACCCATAGCAAATGCGGATAGCAAATGCTTTTTCCACATCTTCCTAGCCTGCAAAAGATCTGCAGGACACGAGATCGTCAGGTCGCCACCTCCATTTCTCCTGTCACCCACAGAATGTCCAAACTACACATGTCCTCTAGAAATAGTAGCAACTTTGCCACTGAACTAACAGGCCGCGACACTACAAGCCAAGCAAGGGTAATGCGGTCATTTAACTATTGTGCTCACATGTCAGTGGACACGTGGGATAACGTTCGGGACAGGCCGTAAGCCACGCCTCATTTCCGTCTGCCACGTCATCACCCGCTAACCCTTTAAAGCCCGGTCCCCTCCTGCTGCCCCTCTTCGTATTCTTCCGAGGAGATCAACACAAACAGAAAAAGAAATCTGTAAAAGAAAAAGAAAAAGAGAACCCTAGTGGCACCGATCGAAGAGTCAATAACCGGCGAGTCGGCGACGGCTATGCGTCACAAATCGATCCAGTGACACCGCCGCTGTCGTTTCGTTCATTCGCTTTGTGCTGACATGAAGACCTTACAGATCGATCCGTCCCCCGCGGCGCCGGCCAAGTCGCGGCTGAAGCGGCTGTTCGAGCGGCAGGTGCTGCGGGTCTCGCCGGCGGAGCGGCTCCCGTCGGTCCCCAGCGGCGGGGAGAAGGATCAGCTGTCGGAGCCCAGCTCGGTGTGCCTGGACGGCATGGTCCGGAGCTTCTTGGAGGACGGCGGCGGCGAGCGGGGCGCGGCCGCGCGGTGCTGCAACTGCTTCAACGCCGGCGACACTTCCGACGACGAAGACGGCCCCGCTGCGGCGGAGGCTGCAGCCACCGACATCGCAGAGACCATCAAGGTAGTGTTATCATCTTGGCTTGGCGTTTGTTGCCTTGTTGGTGAGGAGCTTACCATTTCTTGATTCTTGCCCTACGCGCGCGTGCAGGGCCTCGTCCACTGCGCCAGCCTCCGGGAACGCAACCTCCTAGCCGACGTTTCCACCCTCGTCGAGCGCCACCGCGCCGCAGGCGCGCGCAAGCGCGACCTCCTCCGCCTTCTGGCCGAGTCCCTCCGCACCGCGGGACACGACGCCGCGGTCTGCCTGTCCCGCTGGGAGAAGTCCTCCTCCCACCCTGCCGGGGAGCACGCGTACCTGGACGTCCTCCTTCCCGCCGGCTCCGAGCGCGGCGAGCGCGAGCGCGTTCTCGTGGACGTCGACTTCCGGTCTGCGTTCGAGGTCGCGCGGCCCACCAAGGCGTACCGCGCCGTGCTGCAACGGCTGCCATCGGTGTTCGTCGGGAGGGAGGACCGCCTGCGCCTCCTCGTGGCAGCCGCCGCCGACGCGGCGCGCGCCAGCCTCAAGAAGCGCGGCCTCCACCTTCCGCCCTGGCGCAAGCCCGAGTACATGCGCGCCAGGTGGCTCTCCCCCTACGATCGCGAGGCTCCCCCTCCGCCTCCGCCGCCGCCGCCTGAATCCTCCACCAGTGACCTCGCCGGCGACGGCGAAGGAGGTGGAGGCGGGCCCAGTGCTTAACTGAGGGCGTTTTTGGAATTCCTTTTCTCTTTTTATTATCCGGGAATTTACAGTGTGGTCCTTCTACAGGGACTGGACGCAAATGTTCTGCTTTGTTTTTTTGCTCCTTTTATTTTTTTTCCTTTTTACCCTTTCATGGGTTTCATTTTCCCTGCGGAGTAGTAACTAGTACCGGTAAGTATGGAGAAGGAGACCAAAAAAAAATTGTAGTGTTAGTTTTGCAGAGATAAAAAAGGAGATTCTGGATTGAGACCCATCTGATCCTTTTGGTTTGATCGATGTTCCAAGCATCAAAACTTGACAGTGGAGCAGCGAGACATGCTTTGTTCCTTTCTGATTTGGTTTCTGTAATTTGACGATCAATTCTGCAGAAGAAGACACAGGAAACTGCACTGACAACGCTCTCCACTCCTTGATTTTTAGTTTCTTCAACACGGGAGAGTGATATTTTGCTGCTTCAAACTCTCTTGCAATCTCACGAGTTTATCTCAAAACACCAGGCAGTAAAAAAGAATTGAACTTTTTTTTGTTCAATGAACATTTATCATGGATCTGCTGACGTACTGCCGAATTGAATCGTCGGAATAGCTTCCGGAGCTTGCTATCTACTAGGGAATAATGTTTTTCCGAGTTGTTTAAAGGTGAGGTTGCTGTACTCTGCAAGCTAATCTCAGGTGGGATTAGGAAGAAAGAAGCAAAGAGCGAGCGGATAGGATCGCGGGATATATCTGCCTCGATCTACACGTTTCTCTTTCTCGTTCTTTATTTCTGTTCCAGCGCGTAAACAAATGCCGTAATCCGAATCTGGATCGTAAGATAGCCTACACAGGTCATAAGTGCATCTTCCCTGTTATGTCCCCCTGCTATCTTTTATCTCTCTTAGCATACTTTTTTTAAAAAATTATTTCTATTTTTTATACTCACAATGCTTAAAGGTATTTTTTATTTTCCTTTGTTTAAGAGCTAATTCTCTAAAATTTTCTTCTACGCGAACAAGATTTTCACCCATATAAATTTTACCTTGATCTCTACTTATTTCCCTTCTTTCTATATGCTATAATATTAAAAACTAGCTACTATCTATAACTACAGGAGTTATACTAAGACCCACAAGAACTATTCAGTGCCTGTGGATCTTCTGCACTCTCTTCGTTACAATCATACGGTTACCACGGCAATAATGCTAGATAAAGTTAAGTGGTATGGTATACATCGCTACATGATTGGCGAGAGAAGAGACAGATTTTCTCGACTAGTCGCCTCGTCACTCTGCTCCAAGAGTTCTTATCAGATTATTATTCTATTATTATTGGTTTCATTTCATACCTGCTCTCAGATCTGATCGTGTCTGCCTCTGCATCTGGTGGACGTGTACCGAATACTTGGACATCGCTGCATGATTGCCTCTGCATCTGGAGCACTACCCGTGTAAATGAACTGCCATCACGAGCTTCGATTCGCTTTAGTGGTACACACTCTCGCCATGTCTCACTTTACAAGACTCGGGCACCGAGCGGAGGGGCCGCACTCGCTCACCCAGCTCGGTACGTTAGGCTTACCATCCACGTCTCCAACCCCATCCCCAGCTGCCGAGCTGCTCCCCCGCGACGAGTAACTCCGACGCGCATTTACCACCGCGGCAGGCGGCAGAAGCGGATGAAGTAAATTTTATATAATCGAATCCTAAAAAAAATCTCTTTTCTTACAATAACACGTGTTCTATCTCTCCTCCTCAATCTAACAGTTAAACTAGAGAACGTGTAGTTGAACCAGAATATTACAGAAATTTTTCGCAAAAAAGTCTTATAAAATTTGTTCCACCGGCTGCCGGGGCACATTTGTCTAACTTGCTGCCGCACTGAACTGCTCCCCCGTACGTACGTATACGTGACGGCCGAGCGGCCTGAGGCCGTAGCGCAACAGTAACGTGCCGGCCGGGCGCGTCGCCGGTACGATCGGGTTCACGCGCGTCGCCCCAGACGCTAGCTGGAGGTCCAGGGCTTGGACCCCGGGCGTTGTGGGTACGAAGGAGTACGAAGCGAGTGTGACTCCCAGGTCAGTTTCAAGTAGGTTCAGAATCGTAAAAAGGAAAGGAAAAAAATTGACATCGACAAACGAACCTCTCTCATGTCGTATCCTCTGGTACGAGTAGATTTGAAGTCGGGACGGGCAGTTTTGAAATCGCAGAGCAGCTGCCTTTTTCGAGCGTACCACACTACCAGTTTAAACAATCACAGACGTTTCAGATTTTTCTTGAGGAAGTTCAGCACCAGCATGCATTGTCGATGTCAATTTTTCCCTTTCCTTTTTACGATTCTGAACCTACTGGAAACTGACCCGGGAAGCGTAGCTTTATTGCCCCTCCTCTCGCTGTGCCCCAGCTGCCCATCACACAATGATTGTGCCCCCTTTTCCCTTTTGCCTCTCCTGCATGCAAAAGTGGGCAGCAAGGACTGAGCGACCTCCCATTACCCTTTCTCCTCACTGCCTTTTTGTTTCTCATGGGAAAAAAGAGACCGGCAATTGCGAGCTTACAAATAGAGGTCGGACTTGAACCTTGTTATTCGTAGGCCGTTCATGTCATAAGTTTTGGTATGACCTAAAGTAGCACAATACGAAATATTTTACATCGAATTGAAACACGAGAGCTGTGTTGTATCTAGGACCTTCACACGGTGAATATTTTAGCACAACACGATGGTACGAGCCGTGGAACGTAAAAGACACAATACAATTTGTATGATTATTTTTTTATATTTATCATCTAATCTTTCTGATATATGAGACACTAAGGGAAACATGTGAGTATAAGAGACACACGTGTAAGATGATAAAAGATAAATATATAAAGATTATTAGACGATATGAAACGTATGGGAACCTGAGAGACATAAATATAAGATAATAAAAAATAAATATGTAAATATTATTAGGCTACGTAAAATAGGTCGTGATTAGGCCGGATGACATGAGGATACGTCATGTCAAGCGCCGTGTTTGGACCTTCGTAGCATTAGCTCATGCCGACACAATACGATCAGATGAGCTGATGGTGCCTAATAAACATGGTACATCATTACATGAGACACGATAGAGCCAAGTCGCTCAAGTCACAGCACTACTTGCAATGGGCGCAACGCAACAACGGACAACGCACTCGCCATGAACGTCTACTGCTCAAACTTTATCAGTGTACACTGATCTAGTACGTACTCGACTAATCGAAGCGATACATGACACGGCCATCTCCTCGACAAGGATGGGACAAAGTGCATCACAGAGAGACGCAAAATTGTTGTGATGTACTACTTTGTTTTCGTTTATTTGTTATTAATTTTTTACTATAATAATTTTAATTTTATGTTTTTTCTATGAAAAAATTATGTATACTTAAAATATATAGTACTATGAAGTATATTTTATAACAAATCTAATAATAATTTTTTTAAATAGCTATAAACTTTTCGTAAATAAAACGTAAGACTCAAAATTGGTACAATAAAAAAACTAGTGAGAAATAAATGAAAACAGAGTTACTATGCGGCAGCTACCAGCACCACCGATCCGGTACATCACACGGGAGCCATGTTTTTCAACCGTCCATCCGATACTGGGGTCGCTACGAGTCGTCGATCATAGCTTGTGTAGTTGTGTTGTGTTTGTTCTATGATGCGGATGTGAGTATGTGACCAGCATATATATAAGTGTGATCGGTGATGGGTAAATTGTGAATTATTGCAATGCAATGGGCTCGGTACTTGCATTGCGGTAGGTGAACAGTGTACAACACGGTGCTCATAGAGTCCAGTACAGTTGAAGCTGTAAGCCTTTCTCAAATTGTACGGAGATAAGGTGGTCGTGCTTCTACTAATCCGTTTGTACCACCGGTTCTGCGCTCTGCATGACCAGAAGAAGCTTTACGGAAAAGGCAATGACCCGGAAGATAAAGGACAGAAAAGTGCTTACCATCTAGCACTACTGCTACTCCTGCCAATAAAGTCAGGAACCACCGTGAACTAACCTACTATATATCATGGGCGATCCGGAGTTCAGGACTCGCGAGTCACCAGTATACAGCAACCGGCACCTTGAATTAACCCGACTTGTCATACTATACCACTATACTAGTGATTAGGTTTAGACTTATACCAGAACTAAGGATTGGTTTGGATGCTGATAATTTTAATAAATTAAACTTTAAATTTACTCTTATGTATCTTATTAAGATAAAATTTTCTTTCAATTATATAAGACAAGGATTGGTTTGGATGCTAATAATTTTAATAAATTAAACTTTAGATTTACTCTTATGTATCTTATTAAGATAAAATTTTCTTTCAATTATATAAGACACTACAAAACGTCTACGATGATTTCATCAATTTCTAAACTTCACATCTTTAATCTTTAATATACGTTGTGTGAGTGCGTGTATCTACACGTTGTACTAACCCTGTATGTACCATGATGAAGGATACTCATTCGGAAGTGTGAATGCCTATAGAACGTGCTCCAATGGAGTCTGGTGTGCCGAAGCCTCACCATATTTGTACCACTGTGAACCTCCAGGTGCATTAGGATATTAGAGGTACTAGCCGCTTAGGAGATCGGTGAAACTGTCGGTCTGCGTTGCAGCAACCCAATCAAAATCATGTGTGCCGCTCTAGTTAGGCGTCTGCTGCTTATAGTTAATGACATCATCGTGATGAGTAGATAATATAGACGGATGTTTTATTGTAGCATGAGGAGGTTGTGTCCACTGCGGGGCTGTGAACCCATGTACACTTTCGAATGAGGATCCTTCATCATGTTACATACATGGTGAGTTAGCGAGTCAAAATATACGTTCGGTGGGGGTCCAACAGGGCAGGACGATGACTATGACGAGCAAAGACACACGTGACAGGGGCTAGCACAGGCCTCTGGGATGAGGGCAACACACCCTTCAGACGCTTACACTCCTGGGGATTGCGTCTGGCATCATCGTCCTTGAGTAGGCAGTGTACTTGTACTTATTCATGACACATGTATTATTTAGTTTATTATCATAGTAATCTCTATTATGTCTTACTCACTTTGTTGTTAATGTAATTATTTTTAATTTATTTATTTATTATAAAATAATTATAGCACATACCTTTATTTATTACTTATTTATTAAGTATGGTTACATATTAATTACGATATTTATTAATTATTTAATATTTCTTAAATAATGAAGGATTCGTGCTTTGATGCAGAGCTAGAACGCTGTAGTCGAGGAGCAATGAATTTATGGTGAGATCTTCTAGTACAGACTTTTCATGTTCACCTACGATGATCATACAACATTAAATGCCTCATTGCAGGTTATGCATTGTCAGACCCGTCCAAATTACACCCGGCTTAATCGATAATTAAGTTGATTAAAATAAAAGTAATTCTGGCAGTCTCGATATATGCTCAACAAAGCACAAGACCACAACGTATACCGTTTACAGCATAGTTTCATTACAAGATATGAACAGAGTACAAAAATTTTAACTTTTATTACAGACCTTGCTCCATGTTCCAATTTCTACTTAGATCAAAGGTTTCATAACACAACAGAAGATATTAATAAAAGAAAAGACCAGTGGCACCATTGCCCATAAGGCACCATCGGGACTAACTCAGACATTCGATCTTTACTCGTGGCCATCTCCAACACCAGCGGGATAAAAGTAACCGTAAATCAGTTCTCCATTACCTGCGTCAACTTAAGGACAACACCCTGAGTATAAAGGTACTCGCAAGACTTACACAATATGAGTATAAACTATCCTAACTCCAAGGATAATGCATTGAGTTGAGTAGCACAGAAATGAACACAAAGTTAAGTCGACTCAGCGGAAAAGCAATTTAACCAATGTACTTGTATGAAAAACTAGCATTGACTGACAATAAACATAATACTCAATAAAGTAAACTTTCTTAACTCGAATAAGTACCAGCACATGCTTCTCCCAGAAGCCCACATACTTTTCATTTCTCAAACTGAATTGAACTCTATGATGTTGCCCAATAGATATAAGCATGCTCATAACCAAGAGCACGGCAATTCGAATTGTCCTTACGCCATGTAGGGGTACATCTTTACCCACACGACTCAGGTCCATCATCTTAGCCACCGAGACAACGTTTTTCATACCCAGAACTACCCACTTGCACTTACCCCTATGGCATTGGGGTTACTACGAGTGTATCCTGTACACCTTCGGCTCCCTATCACCTTGCATCTCCTCGTACTTTTTCTATGTGTCATAGGGACGCAAGTAAAGCGTCAGCGCGACATACAATAATCGGTTTATCTTACCATTAGATCGACATCTGAAAGCATGAGAAGTGCTTAATCCAAATGACACCATAGACGATGCTAAACGATGCAAGTAGTCTATGACACCCGGGTCCCCTCTTTCGAACTGCCTCTACCACCCGCTCACATCTCGTCTCAATTTTTCCAACTCATCAACCCAACATATCATTTCTTTGTAACTGTAGTTGAAATTCCTACTCGCGAACGACGGTAACATCCATCGCTCGACTTTTACCGATGACCTATGCAAGGCTAAGAAATTACCGCATCACTTTTAAGTTGGACCATATCATGAAAATACCCAGGTTACAAGGATCAGGATTAACGACTTCATCAAGGTAGGTATGATACAACAAATAGGTTCTACCTAATTCCCGACATCGACTCCTTATCATATGCATCTATGACATATAGCAGAACCAAATTGGTTGACCAACTATTCACTAAAATATAGGAGAGATATGATAGATGCTTGCCTGGTGCTTCCCTGATACTTCCTGCGCAACACTCACAAAACTCCACAAGTTTGTTCTCAGGTTCGATCACGCAACACTCCAAAGTGTCGGCTTCTAAATAAAAAGAACGATGCATCGCAATGAGTATGAATGATATGCGATGAGATATGCTCAAAAGTGTATGACCAAAGTAGATATGCAATGCACCATGGCACGAGTGTTAAAGCCTCAAGATTCTCTTAATTTGGATTACTGTTCAACATTTGATGATTTCCTAAATTAAGTAAGCTTAAACATAATTAAGAGCTTAATTATACTTAACATGGAAGTGATTATTTTTAATGAACAGGGCATAATTTCATAAGATTAACAAAACTGGCTTCAACAATTTTGGACCTACCAATAATTACTTATGAATTATTTAAGCTTAAACATATTTTAGTATTTAAATTAATTTTCAGTACACATTTCATGCCTGCTAATATTTTTAACATGTAGAGCATGATTATAAAAGGCTAACAAAATTGGTTTCACATTTTTTTTTGAGCAACATTCAATTTTCTATGTATTTTACAAGTGTTCAGTCGATTTAATAGTACAACACTAAATCAATTTCGAATTTTCGGATTTAATCTGAATATTAAAAGGCCAAAAACCCATTTGCACCGGGGGGGGGGGGGGGCGGACTCTATCCACTGAGATGACAGGAGTCGGGCGTTTGACTCAGGTCAAAATCGACTTGAGCCGTGGCTGCACAGTGTCGATGGCACTGGTTGAGCTCGGTGGCGGCGAATGGCAGTGAAACTCGGCAAGCGGAGAGCAGCAACAGCCACAATGCAAGCACGCGGTCCCATCTGAAGTACAAGTGGTTGACGGTGATCAACAGAAGGTGGCTAGCAGCGGTGAACGGTGGCGGCCTAACTGCGGTGGCGGTGTGCGCGCGAGGACAGGGTGGAGAAGTGCGAGCTTTGGCCGAACGAGGGCATGGTGGGCTATGGTGAGCTACGGGGAAACTCCCAGGGCAAGTGTCGACTAGCGGGCTCAGCCGGAGCATGACCGACGATGAGCACATGGGGGCGGCGACGCTCAGTCATCGAGGACGACCACGTCGCTGTCGGGCAAAAGAGAAACAGACGCATGCAAAAGCAAGTAAAGGGTATGAGGAATTTCACCGAGCATTGAGTTGGCCGAGGGGAGCGTCGCAGCAGTGACTCGATGGTGGACGGCGGAGGGATGCGCCGGAGAAAAAGAAGACGACGGTGCGAGCCCTGATGCAGTGGGGAGGTGATGGGGCTCGCGCGAGGAGAGCTCAGGGATGTGTCTCCGAGCTCCTTGGCGATGGAGAGGGCACCAGAACAGCACAACTCCGATGAATTTTGAGCTCGGCGGTGGTGTTGCTATGTGCTCTGCCACATGAGCGAATGAAGCAGAGAGAGGGAGAGAGCAACGATAGGGCAGGGGGATTTAGGCGCACCGAACCCACGTGAAGCTTAGAGGCGTGCCAAAACAGATGGGAACATGGCTTGGCCACAGAAGTCAACAAAACTGGTGGCCACCCTCTCAAAGCTGCTCGGGTGAGAGAGGAGGGAGAGGATGACATGGGTCCGTGATGGACAGTGACTAGCAGAAAGAAAAATATCCCCTTCTCTATTGAATCCAAAAACATGTCTTTCCGTGCTCCAAAATTTGTGGGACAAATTTTGTGTGCAACTATAATTCATATGCAACCAATTTTAACTTGTTTGACCCAAACAGAATGAGCTAATTTCAAATTAAAATTATTCGAAGTGGCAACATTTTATAACTTGTTGTAATTTTTATGCCCTCAAAACAATTTCCAAAAATTTGGGGAAAATCACCAATATTCTTTAAATATCATGGACTACATCGATGTTCCAGCAACAATACAAGAGAAGGTTCAAATAACACTGCAACAGGACGTTCACGCATCACATCGATATGACGTACGACCAATAAGAAAATAGGACGTGCTCCTACCGTGATATCTTAAGATGACAATGAGGACAACGATTTCATGCCACAACTACCCTTCCCTCCGAGGCCTTCAGCTCCGGAGCACACTGATGACCCTGAAGATGATAGTGGATTTACTTCTACCCATCCCTACAACTTTCAATCACCACATCGGAGACGACAACCATCTTACCCTGATAGCATGGACTGACACAACTGGCATTCTTCCACTAGTTTACATCGCTACTTTCCACCGTTATTTTGAGATGATCTAGTTAATCAATAGCTATGCACTATACATCTTGGGATCAATGATACAAGAGGGAATATTGCCACTACTACATTTTAAACTGTACATGTTCAAGCATGGCTAAGTGTTAAGGCTGTCCACAGATTTTGAGGCTACATAGTGAATTAGGAATTTTAAAATGTACATTTAAATTAGCAAATAATTTCCAATTTTATCGAAAGTTGGCAATTGCTTACATTAGGATCAAACCATGACATATGTTCATATCTATGTTTTGACTTAGCATTTAGACAAGAAGTGACAATATGGGAGAGCTTTAAGTATAAAATGACAATAATTCTATCCTGACTCTATCTTTAGACACGAAGTGACCACATGACAGACCTTCAAACATGAAATGACTACACGCCTCTTTCTTTCTATGTCGATGAACGTTACGTGACACAGCCGGTTCTGACATAAAATGACAAACACGAAGTGTTACATGGACAACATCAAAGTGATCGCAGCCGGTCCCAGCCATATTCAGCACACGAGATACCGAATATGGCACTATAGACCATATTCGGTACCTCATGTGCCGAATACACTTTGTTGTTTTGGCACATGAGGTACCGAATATGGTTTATAGTGCATATTTGGCACCTCGTGTGTCGAAAATGGCAGGGCCCACGTAGTTTTCGGGGCATGGTGTATCAAAAATCGGGTTTCGCTAAATAAGTGCTGAATACGCATATTAAAATTATAAATACAATAATATATTATTTATTTAAACAAATACGATGATATATGCTATCTACTTTTAAATTTTTGCCCCTATTCAGCAGATTTTATATTAATCGCTTGTCTTATACTCCTATCCTTTGGACAGAGACCTGCCAGCTTTTGATGGAGTGGCATGCAGATGGTATGCCTATCCAAATTATACATCTTAAAATATATGTATTTATTTTATTATAACTGAAATATATACTATTATATATATATATATATTATTTTTAAGATATACTTCTTTATAAATGAAATATATATATATATATTTAAATATATATACATTATTTTTAAGATACAATAGTTTTTCCGAGTCGTCATTAAAGCAGAAGTATATATATAGGAAGCATGTACTTATTTGATAGGTCATTGGGCAGTAAAATTTCGATAGGTCGAAATATTGCTGAAATCCTATAACATGCAAGGATTTCAGAGCTGCTCGATACCATTATACAGTATTAGGACCAGTACTGCATGTGCATACATAAAGACAGTACTACTACGTACAGTATTACTGTAGTACTATGAATTACTTTCAATCAATCGATACTAAATGCCATGGTTGGTGTTTTGACTTATGAGGACCACTGTTGTCTAAATACTCTGTATAACATTCAGTAGTGTACTGAGCTGTGCATCCGCGTAGACAATGCCTTTTGCATGCGATCCGATACACTGAGCTGATCGACATGTACAAACTGTGAGAATCCTGCTGTCTCTTTGTGAGCAGCCTGATTCATATAGATTATAAAAAACTGGACTACTAATATATCAGAAGATACCAACATCTGAAATTTCTTAGGAGTACTTTAGTATATCTCGCTAGTAGTGTAGCTAGAAACGAGCAGTGTAGCTAGAAACGAGCAACGGATGTGTATAAGCAAAACAACATAACTAATCATGTGTAATTAAATTAATATTATATAAATTTATATTTAATATTAAACTAGGCACTAGTGACATCTTAGATTTTTAGGGTGCCCCGGCGTATCAGAAACACCCCTAGCTCCACCAATGATGCCTGTTAAGCAACGAGTAAGGGATGCATTTCATCGATGTAATTTGTGTTGGTATTTACCGTAGCTAGGAGTTTGTGTCGTCACGATATCCTTGGATTAGAACCATCCAAACGGGAATGGGATTAGGAGTAGGAACGGGGATTAAACTTCTCGGATCTAGCGCGAGCGAGGACATGGACACAGGAGCCTCGATCGGGAGCCTTGCCCCAAATGCAAATTACCTACTGATTAATCAATGCAGGATTGCTGCCTGGCTCAATAAACAGGTGTTAGTACGTACGCTTGCGCACAGAGCAAAAGAAATCTTGCTGCGGCCAGTAGATAAGAGGGAATCACTTGTAAACCCGTCGTCCCAGTGCCCCACTTCAATTGTTCTCCAATCCAATCAGCGCAAACGAGTAAGGGATGCATTTCGCGAAGACCGAGACCGAGCCTAGCTTGCGTAGGACACACATAAAAATGCCCCACCGTTGCCTCGAGACTCCAAAGTACTTACTACGTTAGCATCACACACGCAAATGCCTTCAAGGGGTGGCAATAGGACGGGATACCATGGGAATCGTATTTTCTGATTTTACTGAAAGTAAAGTCAGAGAATAAATAGTATTATAATATTAGCGTTTCTGAATTGTTAGATTTGGAATGGACGTAACAGATTATCTGCTACAGCACCTCTATAAATAGTAGAATCGCTGTAGTATGTTGCTATAGTAAATAATGGCATAATACTGTTTACCTAAACTCATATTACTGTGCATTTTGGTGACTTTGTGAAGCAAAGTCAGAGGATACGCGTCCGATATGATGAGGTGAAGTGAGAAAGTACTACTCGAAATCTAAAACACTGAACTCAATCCGACCCTAATATTGATATCGGGTGCAAAAGCACCCTTAGCCCTGGTCCTATCGAGGGACCTGAGACCTGATGGTGTCGCACGGGTCCTCCAACTCCACCACGTCGCACCTTGGCACATCACATGGGCCCTCCACCACATCGCATGGCCTCGGGCGGTGGCCTCCTCCACTGGTAAGCGAGGGTGCGAGATCGGACGGTGGCCTCCTCCGCTGATGCATCGCACGGGCGCGAGATCTTGTAGCTTCCTTCACCTGCGCGTCAAACGGGAGCGTGATCCTCCGCCACCGCGTCGCATGGGGGCGGGATCCAACGACCTGCTCCGCCGTCGCGTCACATAGAGGCAGGATCCGTCGAACAGGCGCATGATCAGATGGCCTTCGGAGTTGGCGCGTCGAACGGGCGCTAGATTCAGTGACCTTCACCACGACCGCATCACAAAGGTGTTGGATCCAGTGGCCTCTGTCGTCATCGGGTTGCACAGACGCGGGATCTAGCAAGGCACCGCAGAGGTAGGACAACAGGAGGCGAAGCAAAGGGAGGAGGAGGGAGGACACAGGAGGCGGAGAGGAGGTGTAGAGGAGGTGCGGCGGCGGTGGGAGGCTAAGCGTAGGCACCGAGGCACGAGCGGGCGACGTCGAGACCCTGGGAGGCGAAACAGACTGGTGAGGCACGAGTGCACAACTCTAATTTTATCGCCGTCGGCCGCACAGGAGCCCCAATGTTGAGACGGGCTGTGGACCGTGGGCTAGTTTGCTTGTTTCAGGGCCCGTAGGGCACCTGCGGGTGAAGATGCAGCCCTGGCCCCAACCCAATGGACCCGCGAGGTGAATTCTGCATCCAAACCCATTCTCGTTGAGTCTAAAACCCGCAGGGCTCCGACCCACCCCGCCCCGCCTCGTTGCCACCCTTACCTCCTAGCTTAAATAGTAATTAACCTCGGCTATTTTATACTATACTAATCCGCTACTTAATCCTTGGTCAATGCAGCTGCTACTCATGCTGGTTTCTTTTAGCTTTAGATTGTGAGAGTATACTCCCTTCGGTCATAAATACTTACTGTTTTGATTAAGATCCAGTCAAACATTTAAAACTTTGATCGTCAATAGCTTTAAGAATATTTAATTTAGAAACATAAAAATTATATGTGTAGATTTATTTTTTAAAAATACTTTCATAATATTATATTTTATTATATATTATAATTATATATTCTAATAAAAAATAATGATCAAAGTTGCACATCAAAGATCATAAAAAGTCAAAAACAACATGTATTTATAACCACCGGAAGGAGTTATAAAGTCTATAGAATCCATAGAAACTATTTTTCACAATTATGTATGGTGAGATTTTGTAGTATAATGAGATTATGAATTGTGAGAATAAATTTTTAGATTGTGACGCTTTTAGGTTAGAATCTATAATAAAAAAAACAATCAGAGCTTTAATCAATCCTACCATAGGTCTAAACTTTGTGCTCGAGTGAAAGAAAGCAGCGTGCATGCAAAGCAGGAAGGACAAATCGATGGAGGGGTTGATTACCATGGGTAGCTGGGGCTAATAAAACTCCGTTGGATCGGGATTATGTAAGGCGAACGGAACCATTTGACAGGGGAATCTCTCATCTAAGGTGGTCCAGGCACCAAAAAGTTGACGAGGCCTTTCGCTAAATTCCCGCTTGGTTCTGGATCTACTCTCCGTTCTCCGATCCGTAAGCTGCTTTGGATCTACTACTGGCTAGAAGTAGGTTGTTACGGTTACCCAGCTGGGCGTCTGCGTTGGGTCAGAGACTAGTTTTGTCGAGGCAGTGCGGCTGGCTGTTTCTGTGCCTTAAGCCAGAGGATCGTACGTTTTGGCGGTGTTCATGCTTCCAGTTCCGTCGGTCCCGTGGCTCGAGATGGGATCATGCCAAGCTGTGTTTCTCTTTTTGCGGCAAAGCTTGCTTTCAAATTTCGCCGGGCGGGATCAATTAATTTTTAAGGGTCTAACTCTATTACACGTCATAATCGGAGGTGTTAAAATCAACTCGTGATTTCAGTCCATGTGTGGTCCAACGCAATATAAAAGGAGGGAGTCTACCGCCTCATGCAATCCAACAATTGTCTGATATAAGTCTTACCCTAACAAACCCTGCTCGCCTGAGGAACTAGTACTGGAGACCATAGGAAGGCCGATGCCTCCCTTGTATGACGATAGCCAGTGATCTTTGGCGCTCCACCGCTCTTCTCCAACCCGAACTGATCCCTGTCGCAACTCTACTTTGGCCTAATCAACCCCGGTGGTATCTTCATCGAATGCGGTAATCAAAGTCACATTTCCCATCTAATCTGCGGTGTTCATGTGATTACGCTGTCCCTTTCAGACGTGACATTTGGTATCATAGGCCTAATAGCCTAATTCATGAACCCTAAGCACCGATAAAGTCTAGATTATTCTCGGATTAGTACCATCGATCCATGTTTTAGACTTTGTTTAGTCCTTAATTATTCAAGTATAATGCTAATTAGTATAGCTATAATGTTAATTGAATTGGGTTAGACATCGTCTGTCAAGTTTAGCGAGTGTCCCTCTATTGAACCCTTAATTCATGATGCTACCATGTTTTGGCTTCAGGTAACACGTAGAAGAAGAGGATTTGGGCAAATCATGAAACCGAAGCACTCCCTCCACCCCCCCCCCAAATCCGTACCTTAGTGGCTCTGCTCCCCCCCCCCCCCCCAAAAAAACCGCAAACCCTAGATGTGGCTTACCTTTCACACTGATGAGTCACCGTTGCCGCTTCATGACTTAGCTCCTATCGCCTCGCCCGAGGCCAAAGACCCACTTGTTGTCGTCACCCTTCTGCGCCCTGACAAGGTAGGAGATGCTCCGCAGCACCGCACCATGGACCTCACCGTCGGGGACTCCCTCACTCCACCGTGTGTGGCCTCAATGCGCCACCAAGGATCCGCTCGACGGAGGCGCGTGCAACCTTGATCGCACGCGTACTCTAGTGAGAGGGCCCACGGTGGTGCATCCTTTATGGCAATGGCATTTCGCGCCACCTCTCTCTCGCTCACGTGTTTCTCACGAGGTTTGGAGGTGAAATGGGATTAGGGTTAGGGTTTGTCTCTGGCACGTGCGGTTTTGTTCTGGAGGGGTGCGCCTTCGGCCATCCGATCAGATTCAATGATCGTGAGTGCTGGGAGCTAAGTTGGGCATGCATGAGTGAAATGGGCCGCACTTGGGCGTCAGTTGGACCAGGCCGAATGAAGGCCCGCTCGGGAGGTTTTCTTGGCCCATTTTATTTTGGATTGGAATCTCCTATAATAGGCTCGATTTAATTTATGTTTTAGTTAAGGCCATTTTATTTCCTTGTTTTTTTCTTTATGTTGGGCACAGCTAAGTTTTGGGCCACTTCGTGCGCAAGAAGGGCTTTTGGCACCTGTTTGGGCCGTTTTCTGGGCTCCTTAGCTCTTGTTAGATTTCCAGTGCATTTTCCTATTATGTTTTATTTACTAATTATGTTATGCACTGTTAATTAATGATTATTGCCCAAAATATTGATGATCAGTTTCCGCTGCAAATTAAGTGTTGTCTCTAATTAGATGGAACCAACAAAAAAAATTAACTAGAGAATTTACGATATTATTTTATGACATATAATTATATTCTGACCAAAGTTGATTATAATTAGGTGTCATTAAATTAAGTTATTGTCCTTTTCCATTTTTTTTGTCCAACAGTGATACGGATTAGAGCAATAAGTTTGCATGTTGTTAATCTGACCAACGTAGGGTTAATTACATGCATATTATCATGATCTTCACTAATGTCTTTAAGTTTTAAATTCAGGTGCAAATATCTCCAACATTGCCAGTATCATTAATGGCATTGAGCATCTCAATGGGAACAATTCTCCCTCTTGGAAAGAAAGAATTGAGGTGGTGCTTGGCATTCTCGGTCTTGATTATGCCTTTCGCGTTGATACTCTTCTTGCTCCCACCGTTGGTGAGACCAACTATGAGCTTAATAAGAAAGAATATGATGTTATCAGTGCTAAGTGGGAGTGGTCAAACCGCCTATATCTAATGATCATTAAGAGCTCAATCTCAGAAGGGATAAGTGGAGCAATCCCCGATGCCAAAGATGCTAAGGAGTACTTGAAGAAAGTTGAAGATCAATTCAAATGGTCCTCAAAAGTCTATGCAAGTACACTGATTAAGAGGTTCTTAAATGATAAATATGATGGATCAGGTAGTATTAGAGAGCACATAATGAAAATATGCAACATGGTTGCTAAGATCAAGAAAATGGAAATGGAAATTTCTAATGGTTTCCTTGTCTATGTTATTATGACCTCTTTACCTTCTGAGTTTGCTCCATTCACGATTAATTATAATGCTATGAAGGAAAGGTAGTCTATTGATGAGTTAATGGCCATGTGTGTCTAAGAGGAGGAAAGGCTAAGGGCTAAAAGAATCGATCATATCAATCAATTCAGTTCTGGCAAGAGAAAGTTCCAAAGAGACCACAAGCCTAAGAAGAAGCTACAATTCTCCCCTAAGCCAAACAAGACAGGGGCAAGGGGCCCAAGACTCCTGCTGCTCCTGTTCCTTCTAAGGAATTTGATCCATATGGGTGTTTTTTCTATGGGAAAGGTGGGCATGTTCAGAAGGAATGTGTCGGGTACTTAAAGTGGCTTAACAAGAAAGGTAATGATGAAGTTACATTCATAGATGAATCCCTTTATGATGATTATTATATCAATTATTGGTGGATTGATTCTGATGCCACTATGCATGTTACCAATTGATTACAAGGATTCATTACAAGGAGGATCCTAAGAAGAGGGAAAAGAAACATTAGAGTCGCCAATGACAAAGAAGCTGAAGTTGAGGCAGTTGATTCCTTTCCATTGATATTGGACAACGGCTTTATTATTCAGCTTAATAGTGTAATTTACGTCTCTTCTATGAGAAGAAACTTGATTTCTATTTCTATGTTGGATGATGATGATTTTCATTGTAACTTTGGGAACAACAAGTGTGTTATTCAGTATAATGATAATAATGTTGGTCTTGCCATCTGACAAGATAAGCTTCATTTACTTTCTCTCAGTGATTACTCTATATCTGTTAATGTTTGTGATGTAAGAAATAAGCATAATAGAGGTGATAATGAGACTTCATCGAAATTGCGGCACTGTCGTTTAGGCCACATTTTGAGGGGAAAAAAAATGAAGCGTCTCATTAAAGAAGAGATGCTCCACCCCTTAGACTTCTCTAACTTAGACCATTGCATTGACTGCATTAAAGGAAAATATGTTAAACAAATTAAAAAGGGAGCCACACGAAGCACAAGAATCATAGAATTAATCCACACTTATATATGTGGTCCTTTTCCTATGAAGTCGGTAGATGGTTTTGATTCTTTCATAACATTTATTGATGATTTCTCATGTTATGACTACATTTACCCAATTAAGGATTGATCTGAATCATTAGATAAATGTAAGATATTTAAGGTTGAAGTTGAAAATCAGCCCAATTTAAAGATTAAAGTAATGAGATCAATCGTAGGGAAGAACATTATGGGAGACATGCTCCTTAAGGCCAAATTCTTGGACCTTTTGTTAAGTACCTTTAGAAAAATGGCATAGTAGCCCAATATTCAACACCGGGTGAACCTCAGCAAAATAGAGTAGCTGAAAGATATAACCGTACACTTATGGATATGGTACAAAGTATGCTAAGTTCTCCAACCTATCTGTCAGTTTATGGATGAAAGCATTAAAGACAGCTGCACATATACTTAATTGGATCCCCAGAAAATCAGTACCTAAGACACCTTATGAAATATGGATTGGGAGGAAACTGACATTAAATTATTTACGTGTGTGGGGTTGTCCTGTTGAAGCTAAAGTTTTCAATCCAAATATTGAGAAATTAGACCCTAAGACTATCAGTTGCCACTTTATTGGTTATCAAGACAGATCAAAAGGGTATCGCTTTTATTGTCTAAATAAGTTCACTAAGTTTGTAGAAACACAGCATGTTGTGTGTCTTGGATAATGATGAGACCAGGGGGAGCACCGAACCAAGGAAAATCAATCTTAAGGAGAAACAGATGTTCTGTCACCAATTATCCAAGAGACTATTTTTCATGTGCCTTCAGTGGTTGCACCTTTAGTTGAAAATACTATTGTTGCACCTGCAATTGAGGTGGTTGCACTTTCAGTTGACAATACAATTGTTGCACCTCTAGCTGAGGACTATGTGATTACTAATGCAACACCTAATGAATAGCCTCAACAACCGTCTGTAGTGACTAATGAACAAAATAATGAAGCTATTGGAAGATCACAGGGAAACAAAAGATCAGCCATCTTGAGCAACTATGTTGTTTACAATAGTGAGGATGTGAATGACAAAGGGAAGGGTGATGATCCTACCTTATATAAGGAAGTCATGAAAGATGGGCATTCACCTAAGTGGCTTGATGCCATAAAGGATCAAATAAAGTCTATGAGCACTAATGATGTATGAGACGTAGTAGAGATTCCTAATTGAGCCCAAACAGTAGGCTATAAATGAGTCTACAAAATCAAACATAACTCCAAAGAAAATATCGAAAGGTTCAAAGCAAGACTCATAGCCAAATGCTTCAAACAAAGAGAAGGTATTGATTATAATGAAACATTCTCTCATGTCTCAACTAAAGATTGTAACAGTTATGGCCCTTGTAGCTCATTATTATTTAGAATTGTAGGAACAAGATTGGCGACTAGAGGGGGGTTCAATAGATGCTTCAACAAATTTCTTGCGAAATCGATACCTTCTCCTATTTAGATCACCCAACGCACCTCAAAACTCAAGCGGAAGCAAAAATAGAGATAAGTTTTAACAAGAGAAAATCGAGGCAACACGACTCTACAGATGGTATATGAACCATATGTTTCATTTAAGATCAATCTATGTGTCTTAGTACTCGAAAGATCACTACTTGCAAAGAAACAAGAAAAGATAAACACCGAGTAACGAAACTCTCTAAGTTGATTGTCTAGAAGTAAGGGAATTCAAGACTCCATCACATAAGCGTGTGTATGTGAATTTTATACCTCTAGCAACAAGAAGAATGACTTCATAAGGTGCTGAAGATTTAGCACAAAAATCAAAACGAAAATCAAATCTGAAACCCAAAAAACTTGCAAACTTGTAAGGGAACCAATAGAGAGAAACTAGAAAGATGTGAGCATAATAACATGAAGAAAAATAAACTTCATTGCAGCAGAGGTTAGCCTTATTTTATGTAGATTACATAGATTTTTTTCTCACAAACCTCTCACCTAATATATAGGCTAAACACTCTTCTTCCTCTCCTCTAAAACCCAAGCAAAAGGCCCTCATATGGATATCACAAGGGGCTCAAAATTAATGGTTTGTATCCTCCTATAGCCCTACTCCTCTATTTATAAGCCTAGTTAACTTGATCCCTATGTTTTCTAGTTTTTTAACAAAATACTCCTCCCTTGTAGTACACTCCTATCTACCACCGAGTGTATTTTGGTCTATTTTTTCTCGATTTATCGGACGGCTGTGGTGCCTTCATGATTTAGCTTCGTCTTGACGCAAGCTTCGCGATGGTACCACATACTCCTCTAATCCTCCTATGGTTTCGAGGCCAAACTGTGAAACCCTAGCATGTTTCTCAAAGTGTAACTCCCCACTTGCTTACAACTCAAGCAAACGCTCCGATGTCGACGCGTGTACTCCATCTTGCGATCCTGACTGTCGGTAAGTCTCTTCCACCCCTGATCCCTCGAGCTACCTTGTCACTTGTACCGGTATCCCCTTCGCTTGACTCTGTTAACACACCGTCTCCATCCGTCTTCTATGCTTTTCTTGACCTCTATGTGTTCTGCTATGATCGCCCTTGACTCCACCCGACATCCTTGATCGTCCGGCACCAAGCACTCTGCTTGGCTCCAATCATCCCGACGGCGACTGCCAAGTTGCATCGATTACCTGCACACCATGAGACAAGCAACCACATATCTCCAACTCTAATTCCAGTTAGTCCATAACCAATATGCTCAAATGAAATCCCAAATCAATTCAAATCACATCAAAACTCATGCAAAACCGAAGATCATCAAACCAAATAAATATCAATATCAATAACTCATCACAAGTAAACCAAGGCATATTTGAACTTGGTTTCTCAAGAATTGCGTTAGATGGATGTTAAAATTGCATTCATTAATGATGACTTGCATGAAAATGTTTATATTATTCAATCGGAAGGTTTTGTTGTGGAAAACAAGGAAGATATGGGATGTCAGACTTAAGAAATCTATTTATGGATTAAAGCAAGCGTCTAGATAATGGTACCTTAAGTTTGATGAAATAATAAGAAAGTTTGACTTTAAAGAAAATGATGTGGACAATTGCATATACGTAAGTTTAGGGCAAGTTCACCATCTTAGTTCTCTATGTGGATGACATCTTGTTGGCTAGCAGCGACCATGACATGTTGTATGAGATCAAGAGATTTGTTTCCACTAATTTTGATATGAAGGATCTTTATCAAGCCTCTTATGTTCTAGGCATTGGAATTCACAGAGATATGTCCAAAGAAGTATTAGGATTATCAAAAAAGCATATATAGAAAAAGTACTGAAGAAAAACAATATGCATAAGTGCTGTAGCACACCAGCTCTTATTGTTAAGGGCGATAAATTTGGGACAATCCAATATCTAAGGAACCAATATGAAGTTGATCAGATGAAGGCCGTTCTTTATGCTTCGACTGTCATAAGCATCATGTATGCTCAAGTTTGTACACGTCCTAACTTAACTTTTGTAACTAGGATGCATGGCAGATATCAGTCTAATCCAGGACCGAACAATTGTAAAGCAGCTAAGAAAGCTTTGCGTTATATGCAAGGCACTAAGCACTTCACGCTCACATATAGGAAGTCTGATAATCTTGAAGTTATGGGTTATTCAGACGCGGATTTTGTGGGGTGTCTATATATTAAGAAATCCACGACAGGATACCTATTCAGCCTCGCTGGAGGAGTTATATTGTGGAAAATCTCCAAACAAAAACTTACTACATTGTCGACAATGCAGGCTAAGTTTGTGGCATATTATGAGGCTACTAGGTAGACTGTATGGTTTAAGAATTTTATCACCAGACTTAGAGTGGTCGGCAGTATTTCTAAACCACTTATTTTATACTGTGATAATCAATCTATAGTCTTTTATACAAGTCAAATGGTGTTGCCAAACATATTGATATTAAGTATCACTTTGTGAAAAATAGAATACAGGATCAAACAATTATCGTTGATCATATAAGCACTAAGTTAATGTTTACAAATCCACTCACTAAAGGCTTACCATCTAATATTTTTTGTGATCATGTTACCGGCATAGGTTTATTGGAAAGCCTTTGATTATGGAATTAGAGAATCATTAAGCAAACTAACTCCCATTAAGCATAAGGTTTTTCCATATCAAGATAGAATGGTGAACTATAGGTACTAATTTTCAATGGTATTTCATTGACTATTGTAACACATTGCCTTGGAGTATTGTTGTATTGAGAATGGGCTTATGAGGTGAGCTATACGATCAAAGGGGAGAATATTAGTAACCATGGTCCGATTACTAAGGGAATCTAACTCCACTGCGTGCCCTGATCAGGGGCTCCAAAATTAACTCGTAGTTTTGGTCCCCTGTGGTCCAACGTAACATAAAAGGGGGGAGTCGGCCATCTCACGCAATCCAACGATTGCTTGAGATAGGTCTCGCCCCAACAAACCCTACTCGCCTGATCGAACTAGTGCTGGAGGCCACAGGAAAGTCAATGTCTCCCTTACAGGACGACGAACAGCGATCTCCGACGCTCCGCCGCTCTTCTCCAATCTGAACCGCTCCGTGTCATGGCTCTACTTCGATCTAATCAACCCGATGGCATCTTCATCAAATGACAGTAATCAAAGTTAAATTTCCCCTCTAATCTATGGTGTTCATGTGATTAGGCTATCCCTTTTAGACCTAACATGACTTTGTCCACCATCGGGCTCCTCTCCCTTCCTGAGGACGGCCAGGTTTTGCAGCATATTCTTCTGCAACCTCCACCGGCTGAATCCTTTTGATTCCAACCCGTCGTTATCCGTGGTCGATTGGAGAAATGGCACGATGCCAGCCCACCATAATGCCCAGTCCATGAAGCCTGGACTCGGTCGGCATATTATCCGCCGACGTCCGTTTGAATCGAGCGATCGGGGCATTGGGCCAGTAAGGCCGCGCATCAGGCGTCGCAGCCCGCGCTCATCCGTAGGCCGAGTACATCACGCATTTTGGGCAGACGGCAAAGCTTGGTTGGCGAGGTCGAAACACTACACCAAGCCTCGTGTATACATTCCAAACTGATGTACTGTCACGCGTTTCTTCCACATAGAAAGAACCCAAAAAAAAGCGTGCACGCGTTTCGTCCCACATAGAAAGAACCCAAAACAAATCGTGCACGCGTTTGTCTCACATAAAAAGGACAAAAAAAATCACTGTGCACACGTGCATGGCCCGATTCACCATATAGCGCTGCCGAATTGCTATGCTTGCCTGGAATCCTTATAATCAACACGTACTAGTACTGCCGTGTAGTACTGCCGCTCAGGACCTAGATTTTGCCGCCAAAAATTAAAAAAATAAGCAACAAATATCACCGTATTTATCAAAATAGATAATATATTAATGTGTTTGTAAATTTAGCATAGGTATTCGACATCTCAAACACCGAAAAATTGATTCCGATATCTAAGGCACCGAAAACGACAGGCCCAACCTATATTTGACATCTCGGTGCCGAATACGGCACCGTCTACAGGCCAGGTCCGGTGCTCACATCGCATCATGTCGTTGCTTTCGATGCGTCCAGTCATGTTGTTTCACGTAATTTCGTTTTTGTCGGTTTTTTAACCCACGCGTTGTTGTCTCCGCGTTTATTAGTTAGTCACCGCGCTGTCGTGTTTCGTTATAAGATGAGAGCGCGCTAGTAAGGAGCCATAACGCGAGAGGAGAGGAGAAGCGCGAGCGAAGTAGGAGAGGAGAAGCGCGAGCGAAGTAGGAGAGGAGAGGAGAAGCAGCAGCGTAGCCCTTGGAGAGGAGAAGCAACGCGAGGTGAGGAGTAGCAGCGGCGCGAGAAGAGGAGAATCAGACCGAGGCGATGAGGTGCAGCAACCCGAGTTACAGTAAGTACTTAAAATATGTATTTAATTAATACTTGTAGCAATAATAGTAATTAGCGTAAGTAGATTATTTAATCTATTCAATTACTTTTGTTTAATTATTTGCTTAGTTTGTTTATATGAATTTAATTATATGTTTAGTCACTGTAATAGTAATTAGCGTGAATTTGTATAATATTAATTAGTGTGAATTTGATTAGTCAGTGTAATTAGATTATTTAATTAGTTTAATAACATGATGGCCTAGTTGTAACACTTTGTGGTAGTGGTGGCGCAGGTGATGACCTAGTGTATGTATGCTCTTTATAGGTGTAAGTATGGTGTTAGTGCAATGAGAGAAAAATGAAGGAAAAAGAAAGGGAAAAGGGAAAAATAAATTTCAGAAAGATTCGAAAAACTTGTGTTGGACAGAAAGATTCGATTAAAATCACAATACACCAAAAAATTGACTAATTGAATTTTTTAATTAATAGTAGTATACGTCTGTTTAATTAATATTTTAATTCAATCCATTAAAATAGTGTTGCGCATAAGAATTCCTGCCCTTAGTTAAAGAAAAAAAGTAGCTATGAAGTCAAATAGAATAATATTTTTAGTATCTTCTACTCACCGTAAACTAGTCTCTTACTCAATTCAGCTCACTCGGCATAAAAAAACTATGAATAGGTTAATAGTGCATTGTCAAATTTGAGCATTGAAAGTTTGCTAGGAACTATACCTGTAGTAGTATTCATCGTAAAAAAGAGATAATCACTTGGGTTGAGAGCAGCATGCTAATGCTTCTGACTTCTGAAAGAGTAAATATGGTGTAAAGAAATGTAGCAAAACTAGCTTTCAAAATAGTTTTTAAGTCAATATATAATGAGATAGAATATTTACTAAATATAACTTTTATATTAGTTTAATTAATATTTTAATTCAATATTAAATATTAATTATTTCATTTGAATTTAATATTGATGATTTAATTAGCATTGTTAATTACTTGAATATTTAGCATTGTTAAGTATTGTAATATTTAATTTGTATTGTTAATTTATTTATTATTTATCGATGAGCGTAATTAGTTGTGTACCGTACATATATCTAAGTAGTTATTTTATTAGATGTACATTGGTTTAGAAGAAAACAATATAACTTTCCATATTTATTATGAAGAATGTCTTGCAGTTTTGTACGAGATGCTCGTAACAATTCAGAACTGCCAGTACATAGAGAGTTCGGTTGAGATACCTAATGATCTAGATGGCCTGAAATAATATGTTATGGGCTTTTTGCGTGTGAACCAGTAATTCTATAATATTGTCCTGGAGGGTGTGTGACCACAACTTGTTCCAAATAACTCGATCGTTGTCCATACGTTATTCAATATGAGAAGGAACAATGCATACTCACGCAAGGTATTGGAGGAGAACTCTGATATAGGGGTGTACGTAAACATAGTGTAATGACTGGTGCAAGGTGATGCAATGACTACCATGAAAGAATCAGGCCAACAGATAATGCATAAAAAGGATGGAGGGCATGTCGGGAAGGGAAATTCAGGTAGAGAGGGAGCTAGAGTGGACCCTTCTGAGGTAGATGTAGGATGCATGGATGATGAAACTGATGGAACCGGGGATGATGAAGCTACTGACAAAGATGATCTAGTGCCGGCAATCCAGTACTTTCATGGTGTTAGGTTGCTGGATTGTACCGTCGTTGAGTATAACACCTTATCTAACTGGGGATACTAGAATAATGACATCCAGGTTGGGCAACAGTTTCGTAATAGGGGGAGGTCATCTACTTTATTAGTAACTGTGTTGTAATAACAAGAAGAGATCATAAGTGCGTCCGATCTAACCCTACGAAGTATGATATCAGATGTATCAAGCACCCGAATTGTCCTTACTTCGTACGAGCATATAAGCTAAAATATGAAAACTATTTTGTGATTAGTAGACACACCCCACATATATGCAGGGAAGAGGCTATTAGAAATGTGAGCGACACCGTTGATGCGAGGTTTATTTCCCAACTCCTCATCACCCTTCTTGGTACAGATATTTGTTTATTGCCAAAATCTATTATAGAGGAGGTGAAGACTAAGACGGGTATGTTGATCAATTACCACACCGTATGGTGAGTGAAGCAAAAGATATTGGAGATGCTGTTTGGAAACTTCGATGAGTCTTACAACTGTGCTCCTATGCTATTGCAGAAGATTGCCATGACGAATCCAATGACTCAGTGGGCCATGGCAGATGAGCCAATCAAGTTAGAGGATGGGTCATATAGCACCACTGATCTATACCTTATTAGGTTATTCTGGTCCTTTGGACAATACATTGAAGCTTTCGGATATTGCAGGCCAGTTGTATAAGTCGATGCCACATTTATGAGCGACAAGTACCATGATACCCTTATGACAATGATAGTGATTGATGCAAATAATCAGATTATTCCTCTCGCCTTTTGCAATGGTTGAGAGTGAGGACAATGATAGCTAGTTGTGGCTCCTCACTTTGGTGAAGACACATGTCATGGGCAATAGTGAACGAGTTTACATCATCTTATACCGCAACAAGGCTTTCTACATGTGTTGGACGTGCTGCATGATAGCACAAACTACTCTATTGCATGCCCCGATGTGGAGAGAAGATGGTGCATGCGATACTTAGGAGCGAACTTGTACATAAGGTACCACAGCAACTCTCTTTTAAAGAGATTCAAAGGGTTGTGTCTACAAAACCACCAGACAAAGTTCAACGAGATACATAAGAGAGTTAAATGAGACCACTTGCAAGATGATGACAGGTCAACAAGTACAGGAGGATCATCTGCAAACGCAAATAGTAGTGGTACAAACTATCGTTATCCATTAACTGTGGATAGCAGGGATGTCGGTGGAGCGTTGGGCCATAATCCATAACACTCATGGTGCCAGGTTAGCACATATAATTTAAATAATTATATTATACCCTTTCTTATGTAAATAGGTCTTCTAAAATTATTGTATCTCATGTTAGGTACAATCATAACAATGAACATAGCGGGTGCATTCAACAATGTCCTAAAGGGAGTACGGGGCCTTCCGTTGTGTGTCATCATTGAGCTCATATTCTATAGAACGACAGACTACTTTTGAGATCGTGGTAATACTGCTATGAATTACAACACGCGATTCGCACCTATGGTAGAGGAAATCATATCTAGAAGGAGGAACAAGATACACTTTCATCGGACGAGAATCTATGACCTGGCCAATAATGAATTTGAGGTCTTGTGCCGCCGTAGGTATGTTTCAGGTTATAGCGCATGGAACACCACGCAGCAATGTCAACTTGGGTCTCACAAGGTGAAGTGCACATGCAATAAGCCAAAACTGAAACATATCTCGTGCTCGCATGTCTTACCCGCTTGCAGGGACATGGGTGGCAATGATGGATCATAGTACATTGTACCGTACTTCATGATCAATGCATTGAGGAGTACATGGCTTCCAAAGATGCGGTCTTTCAACATCGGAAGCAGCTACAAAACGATCGAGGGCTTAAGTGGGTACCTTATCCCCGAGCACGACGCATAGATCCTAAAAGGCCTAGAGCCACGAGATTGCAAGGTGACATGAATGAAGTAGATGCTATTGACGGTTTACGCAAGTGCAAACTTTGCAAATAATCTAGCCATGACAAGAGGACATATTCGACCCGGCAGTAAACTATCATGCAACTATTGAACTGTAGTGTATTAGAGTTGTTGTATTTTATTTTGTTGTTTGAAGTTATTCGCAGTCATGGTTTGTATTCTAAATTTTTATTCACCTATTAGTTGTACTACTTATTTTGTAATATATCATATGTTTTTTATTGAACCATGAAGCTTGTTATTCACCTATTTATTGAACAATAAAGCTTATAATGTATTCTAATTTGCTATTCACATACTTATTGAACGATGAAGTTTGTAATATATTCTAATTTGTTATTCACCTACTTATTGAACCATGTAGCTTGAATTCATTGTCATGTCTCATGGTGGTATTCCCCAACTTCTTCAGCAGCGGTACGACGAAAACCATAGGGGATGGCTGATTTTCACAGGGCAGCAAGTACCACGATTATATGTGCTTTTTAATTGCCATGATAATTTGCTACTAACTCGGTACATGTATTGGATACCTTTTGCAGTTATTTCCGTTGCGATCCTGAAGTGTCTACACAATTAATGAGTTAGACCATCGATTCTACAAGCCACTCGTACGGGCTAGACTACTACCTTTCGCTCCCATGATGGCCGGAGATACCATGGAAGATGGTGGCAGGACACCTCTCCCGCCCATTGAGAAGCCACTTCGAGCAGTGGAAGGGTTACGTTGAGGGCAGATAATTATTTGTTATGTAATGCACTTAAAATATTGTAGTGCTATTCAAGCTTCATTGACCATCTACATCTTATAGGTTTGGTGTGCAATATGATAAGAAGGATTTTGGCCTCTCCATATCTTGGATTCATGAGCTGCCACATCCTTAAAATGATGGTGGATTTGCTGGTATCAATCCTTACAACTTCCCATTACCACCTCGGTGACGACAACTATATTACCCTTATAGCATTAACTAGCATAGCTGACATTCTTCCGCTAATTTGCGTCTCCACTTTCCTCCGTCATCTTGAGATGATCTGAGTATTCAACATCTATGCACTATGTACTATGCAAATGACAGGAAGGACTATTTATTTTGTTTACCTTTCTATTTCATTAGTTCAGTTCGATGAGTATATGGTTAGTGTCTTATATTAACGTACTATGTTACGAACTATTTGTGAACTTTTTGTCTAGTCAACATGATAGTAAGTTTATTATATTAACGTACTATCCAAGCACAATTCTTTGTAATATGTGAAGAGTATTTGTGCACTTAGGCTTTAGACACGCCAATACTTATGCTAGTGTTCTCATATGACTAATGTTGTAGTATGAGCATTAATTGCAGCTCTAGCATCAACCATTTGATTATATGAACCGTTCAATCTCGAGTTGTGCTTGCTTTAGGATGAATGCTTAAACCAGGCTTTGACTTTAGATTAAGATCAAAGTGATAGATATTACTTCTACATCCACTCAAAATCAATAGCTTTCACAGGAAATGCTTTTATAGTATTCTATACCTCAATGTAGAGGCAACAATAACTCATTGCTGAATTTTTGCATAATAAAATGACCACACCAAGCAACAACTTTTACAAAAAATCTCTATCAAGCATCAATATCATAACTTTTCTAGCTTCCACAGGGAATCCTATGCTCCAGCCCCCAGCCAAACCCATACACACAATCCATGCACCAGCCCCTAGCCACCATAAATAACCCTACCCTCATCCATACATAGACAACTCATTTCTTAGCTCTCTCAACTGCAATGTCTTTCTCAGCCTCATGAAACCCACCTAAGAAACATCGGGAGATTTTCATCTCCCACGGGGTCGAATCGCCAATGTACTTCTGTGGCGACCCTTGTAGGCTTCACGAGTCTCAGAATATCTCCTACACCTATAGCCTATGCTTCTTCATATGTGCCAACTACTAGTACAACAAGTCTCGATATAGACCGTACAATACCCACTGGTATAACGATGTATATCGCTAATGTGGCACTTTCTGTATGATTTCATGTGTTGTCTTACTAATCTCCCCTCTTATTTAATTTGTACAGTCTCCTCCACCTATCTGTGATTTCATGGAATAACTAGGCATGGAGCAAAATGCACAGTAGTAGCGATGGGTCTACATGAGCATACAGTGGAGGAGAAAAGCGTATGAATACCGGGAGTACGAGCAATAATAGGAGGAACTATGGCTCAAGCGTTAAGAGGAGGAGCATATAAGGAAGGCAGCAAAGGAGCGCGCTGCGGCTGAGGCACGTGAAGCAGAGAGGGAAAGAAAATGAGAGATGGCCCGTCGTGCTAAAGCAGAGGGCCACGATGCCCTGCCAAAGGGCAAATATCTTAGGTGTACTCAGTAGAGAACATGTATTATAATCCGATCTATTTTCATTCCTTAAGGCATGTTTGGCTTAGCAGTGGCATGCTATTAAGTTAGTCTTTAGACGTACTATACATGCCAATGTTTGTTGTCGTCGACGATATCGTCGACGAAAAACCACATATACCCTATAATATTTATCAACGTATGTAACATCTATACGGGGTTATATGATAATCGTATTTCACAACTATTATTGCTCGGCAAATTAAAATTTGTATCCACCCAACAAAGTGCCCTGATAAAATAAGGTTGTGCTACTGCACTCTATCCAGCCACACTATCACCAATAGTTACTACACTATATGCAGAGAGATGACGCGAAATAGCACACACTCGCTCATCAAGCTCCTTTATTTATTCACTCATACCCTAATGAAATAAAATTGTGCTATTGTATTTAGCCCCAAAATAACACACAATAAGACGTGACAACCCGTCTTGTATTCGACACCTCTTACAGGTCAGCCCCATCGGTTTTAGTGGCTCAAATACCGAAATCGATTTTTCGGTGTTTAAGATACCAAATACAGATGCTACATTTGCAAATACGTTAATATATTATTTATTTTAACAAATATGATAACATTTATTACCTATTTTTAGGTTTTTGCCGCTCACTGCCACATTTGCTTGTTCAACCTAGATCTTGTTGGATGGCTCTGGTGCATTTCCGTGAAGCTAGCGATCACCGAAGTCAACTAGAGATGGATCCGGTGTGGATGCATAGGGACTCAACTCCGGACACAATTGAGAGCCCTCCATTTCTCTCTCTTCAATTTTTAAACATAAAAGAGAAGAAAAATGAAAAAGAAAGAACAAGAGAAAGAACCTTACTTATGGCCCTGATCTGCCACCGAGGCCGGGCCGCCGGGACCCTCAATCGACCCCCGCCTGAATATTTCCATTGATAAACTGTAGCACACATCAATTAAAGGGTCACTTGATCCACTAATTCCATCCAATCATATTCGTTTTCTTGCGGTTACACGCATGCATGCATTAGGGCACTTATCTTGTGAACAACAGGCACACTTGTTCGTGCAGCTCACACTTGCAAGTTAAGCTCCCCACATTATGCACCAAAGAAAACGGCGGCACGATCGAAGAATTACAAAGTCCATTTCCTTCACGCTGATGCTGCTACAGCTGTGGGCTCGCCTCCGAAGAATTATACGCCGGACAACTCAATGAGTCGATGCAGACTCTTTTTCCAGACTACATGAACTTTGTGCCTGAGCAGTAGAGTAGCACCTGCGTACACTTGTCTGTACTTGGTCTGACCGACGGGCCGCAGAGTCGTGCATCACCAGTTCGATCGATCCATAACCATGAGCGACTCTCTGTGTGTACAAACTACAAAGCGTGCAAGGGATAGCAACTTGGCCACCCGGAATGCAGAATTGCTATACCAGCACAAATTACAGGACTCTCCTGAATATTGGCTAGGAGAGACATGTTCATTTTTTTTTAAAAAAAAAGAAGGTACCAACTTAAATTAGATGGAGGAAGACACTGAGAGGTGGCATGGAGATGATCGCCACGCATAAATGGCTACCAAACAAAGCAGCCCCAAGATGCAGATAAGGATGTGTTTATACAGAGAACGAAAACAATTCGGCAAGCGTATCTGATGTATTTAACCATCTCCCTTCCCCCCTTGCAGCATGCTTGGCTATCAATGCCCACGACTGGCGTGTACAGATACCTGAAGCTGAAAGATGCATCCCAGCTCAGAAGATGGCCAGGACGAACCGTGCAATGATTCTTTCAGACCCCATGCATCGATCATTCCATTCTCTCGGCTCCCACTGTTGTGAAGGGGCAGTCAGCTAGAGGGTAAGAGACCACGCTGATGGTGAGAGTGAGAGATCAGCATTGCGCGTGTTGCCATCATGAGCAAACAGCGGACTGGCTTGCATCGATCGCCCACGAGACGCGGTCAGAGCATCTTGTCTCTGCAGCAACAGCTCGATTGGCAAGGACGTGTGCCTCGCGTAGCCAAACTTGTAGCGACCACCAACGAGCGACAGAAGGAAGATCCATCCTGTCTTATCTTCAGCATGCGTGCTGGCGCTGTGCATATACCATGCGCGCACGCGCAGCCAGCCAGCAGCTTTGCAGTCAGCGTCTTCGTGGAGTGGTGCAACGTCAAACGGAGCATGTGAGCTCTGTACCCTGGCTACTGAATACCAGTAAGTGCTTGCAACTTGCAGCAGCTTTGCAACTGCATGTTGCAGGATCTGAAGTGTCTGAAAACTGGCGGTGGAGTGAGCAGCGTGTTGCGTACTTGGGTATGTGTTGGGACTATGCGACCTCGGAAGTATTTTACGCCACGCAATCGATCAAGCAGTTCTGTGTTGGGACCCTTGCATTGCACCTCTGAATAATTCCTTGTGCGTGTTCATTTAATCCCGGACCACCGTCCACTGTATTTGCTTCGAGAGGTCCATGTTCTTTGAGTAATGGTTGCTTGTCCTGCAACCTAATTTTGACTTAAAAAATGTCTGATGGGCGAATGTGGTCTGAATCTAATCGTGGTCGTGTACAGGAGCTAACTAACACTGGATCCTTTCTTGAAGGATGACTTCTTATCTGCTAACAAAGATTTTTTTCCTTGACAGTATGGGCTAACAAAGATAATGGGCATTTCTTGTCGAATTTAGGCACCTTCGTATCTTGCCATTGATATCTAGAAGAAGGTATAGGCAATGTACATTTATCTAGGGATGAAAATGGAAACTATATATATCGGTTTTTCGGGGCTCGTTTTCGAAGAGTTCTGACCGTAGCAGCCGGAAATGATATACCGAAGATATATGGAAATGGAAATGGTATTACGTTCAGGAAATGGAAGTGGAAATGATTTTGGGCTCTTCCGATCGTTTCCGGATTTTTTCGTATTTAGCCGGTAATTATCGTATTTTAAACCCAGTAATTACCATTTTTCACCCTCATATCTGAAGACCCACATCCACAAGCAGCCCAACCCATATAAATCTATATCAAGTCTAAACTATTACGTGTCTATGTTTAGTCTGAACTAAAAACTATATGTAATATGTCTATCCCGTTGTATGTTAGTATGTTGCAATATTCTGGTGTTTGATTGTATACTTCAGTACTTGTGTGTTTGTTTAGCCTGTCATAAGTCGAATATGTATAGTATTATTACTTAAGTTAAATATTTGATATTATTCTCATAGTATGTTTGTGTGTAATCATCGATCAATTGACTTGATCGTATACATGGTGCATGGGCGTGATTGCGAGTAGCGTTACGCCGGTGTTTATCGTTCTATAATTTTGATTTCCGATCGATACCGGCTTGTTTTCGTTCTGACAATATCGTTATCGATGTTCCCGTAATATCGACGCCGTATTCGTTTCCGGCACTATCATTTTCGATTTCGCTTTCAAGAAAAATATGAAAGTGGAAATGATGAAAGATTCTTCCGATCGTTTTCGCCCGTTTTCATCCCTACATTTATCCTTTTTCTTTTCATGTCCTTTGTTACCAAGAATTAAGAGTGAGACGGGCCATTCTGGAATCTTTTGCAGAGTGCGTAGGGTGCATATATACACATCAAGCAGTCTTTCAGGACCCCAAAAAGAAGGTCGATATTCCTAATCACCCCTAAATTAAATTACAATTAATTCACAGAAAAATGCTATTAATGTATGAACAGTTACTTTGAACCCTAGCATGTTAAAATCAGAGCACTAAGCCACTGATCTATCTGTGTCGTGCTCCAGGGGAAAAACTATTATGAAAGCTAGATTCACAGTTGTTGGTACCGTAAGTTGTGGTGTTTATATTAAAAGGAAATTCTACGAGATTCGATCTTACAGAAACATTATCTTTTGTGTCTGTCATATGTCTCATTCTTTTCTCTCAGTTACACGTGACAGCCGTTGGATCATGAAAAGACGGCATAGATCAGGTTCTCGTAGGAGGTCTTTCGGTGAAGGGTCTCACAGAAAGATCCTCTCTTTTGCATGCCACATATATTCGTCCTTACTCTCAGTTGCACATGCTAGCCGTTGGATCAGGAAATAATAGCATGGATCAGGGTCTCGTAGGGGTCTTTCGGTGAAGAATCTCATAGAATTTTCTTATGATGAAAATGGAACGGTAAAATCCTGAATTGACCAGTATTGTTTTCTATTTTTTTCCCGGTTATTTTTTATTTCTCTAGAACTTATATAAAATCAAACCGATTTCAAACCAATGAATACGAAAATAAAATTAAAAACAATCTAGCTTGATTTTCGACCGTATTTTCAAAATATCATATTTTACTCAAAATTTTCAAGTAAACTTCGAATAATTCCGTTTTTCCAAAATGCTATTAATGCATGAACAATTACTTTGAACCATAGCATGTTAAAATCAGAGCACTAAGCCACTTATCTATCTGTGTCGTGCTCTAGGGAAATAACTATTATGAAAGCTACGATTCTCAGTTGGTGGTACCGTAAGTTGTGGTGTTTCCCCTTCGGATGGGTGTTCTACTTCTTCTTTTTTAATATAATAGATAGTTCTCCTATTTGATGTTAAAAAAAAATCTCAGTTAGGTAATGTCCTATTGAGAGTTGCTTCTAATTTTGCATGAAGTAATCTCTACTACTTAAAAAAATCGTACCGCAACGTATCTTCATGAATGGTTTGCTCTCGTCCCTGTTCCGCTGGCCCATCCGAACGCCAACCCCACGCGCCTCTGGGCCGCCGCACGCGCCAACCCACTCCCCTTCCTCCCGCCCCAAAACCCCACCACGCCCACACCATGCCCTCAGGCCTCCCTTGTGTTGTGCCGCCACCCCCTACGCCCGCACCGTGCCCTCGGCCGAATCCCATCGGTCATCCCAAATCCCACTCCCGACTCAGATCGATCCGTCCTCTCCACCCCCAGGTCATCGCTATCCGCTACCAAGAAGTCTCCTATGCGTTCATTACTCCTCCGCCTTCATCCTCGTTGCCATGCGACGTGGCAACATCCACGCCTAGGGTTGACGAGGGACCTCTCATCACCGTCTTCTCGTTCTCCACCGTGGCCACCGATGTCGCTCTAATCATGCCCTCGCAGTCCACGATAGTCCCAGAGAGCAGTGGCGGTGGCCTCTCCAAGATACCTCATAATCACCAGTCTGCTTTTACTCCCTTTCTTTTGCTCGGCCTCCAGCTTGATCTTGTGGGCGCTCTCGATCAATGTGGTCAGGGTCAGAGCACATAGACGTTGCTCCCACTCACCATTAAGCAGATCATGGACGTGGCGCGGTGATGTCCAGACCTATGGTTGGTGAGGGACCTCTCGTCGTCGCCTTATCGTTGTCCGTTGTGGCCACCGATGCCACTCCGATCATGCCCTCGTAGTCCATGGTGGTCCCAAAGAGCAGCGGCGATGGCCTCTCTAAGGTCCCTTATAATCACCAATTTGTTTTTGCTCCCTTTCTTTTGTTCGGCCTCCAGCTTGACCTCGTGGTCACTCTCGATTGATGTGGTCAGGGTTAGAGAGCGCAGACGTTGTTCCCGCTCACCGTGAAGCAGATCATGGGCGCAGTGCGACAACGTCCATGCCAAGGGTTGGTGAGGGACCTCTCGTCGTCGCCTTGTCGCTGTCCGTCGTGGCCGTCGATGTCACTCCAATCATGCCCTCGCAGTTCACGACGGTCCCAGAGAGCGGCGGCGGTGACCTCTCCAAGGTCCATCATAATCACCAGTTTGCTTTTGCTTCCTTTCTTCTGTTCAGCCTCCAGCTTGATCTCGTGGGCGCTCTCGATCAATGTGGTCAAGGTCGGACCGCATAAATGCTACTCCCACTCACTATGAAGCATGGATGCGGCCCAGGCGAGCTACGACAAGTCCAATTTCTCCATCAATGGCATCGAGGTGTCCACGGTACTGATCTTGCCTCTTCGAATGGCACTTAGGCTTGTAAAAATTGTTTCTTTGAGCAGCGATTGGAGTAGGTTTTGGGGGTAAAGAAACATCCCCATCCCTATTTTCTTTATGTGTGAAATGGCTTTGCAAGATTGTTGCTTTGGGGTTCTTCCGGTGCCTGGATAGGTAGGTTGCTCATTGTAGACTAATTTTAGTTGGTAAGAAATAATAATATTGAACCTAAAACTGGTCTATTTGAAATTAGCCCCTTGACATGTGTGGTCCATTTATAATCAAATGTTGCCCTCTTCAGCAATTTATTTTCCAATATTTTAGAATGTCCTTTGTTTTTGTTCTTGTGTCTTCTCTTTGTTCTTTTGTGAAATCTACTTCATCTGGTTTCAAACAGTTATGCATCGTGTTGTTTGCTCTCTACATTGGTTGGCAAATATCAAAGTTATCTTTCTTTTGTGAACATATCATAGTCATCTTAATTGTTGTAATTGCCCTAAATTGCAAGTTAGGCTTCTTGGACGCATGTTGAATAAGGTTGAGTGGGTCCCAGATGTTGTGTTCACTCTTGTGGTACCGACATGATAGATGTTAATCACTAGTAGGATGCTTGGTATTTTGATGTTTAGCAGATTTTCAAGTTACCCCTAAATTTACTGGCATTTTTTTCTAAGGGAAAATGAGTCTTCTGACACTAAGGAAATAGCTAATGTCATGTAAGTATTAAAAATTAATTGTTGTATGCTAACAATTCAATTTGCTATGCAGTAAAGTTGATAGCTTTGATTTGTTCTAGTTTTACAAGGAATGGGAACTATATCATTGTCAAGGGTGGTCTAACAGGTTTTCAAGAAAAGCACCATGTGGTTGCTTACTCTGTGCAGTAAGCACTATGATCTTCTTGTACACTGTACAGTGGCTTGAGATGCTTACTGCTAATATTTGTCTATTAGAATCTTAATGTAGAGTATTAGATCTGTTTCATGGAATCATGCTATTGTACTTTAATCTCATCCTTCTTTAGTGAGTGACTTATGTTGATGTTTAGGCTTTTTCTGTGGTGAAGTAGCAGGCTATAAAAAGGCTGATGTTGCGGCAAATCATAAACATTATAGTAGTAGTCATGCACTAACTTTGTGATTGCAGAGCTTCTGACTAACTGACTATATTATTGATATGTCCTTACTCATAAACATGTAATGTTGACTCATACAAGAGTATTGCTACAGATTTGAAATTGTCTTAAAATATTTCTAATATAGTTAGCAAAATTTTCTTGGAAGAATTCAAGGGTTTATGATGGTCTTGTTTTAGGGAGAGAGGTTAATCTGGATTGGATAATTTTTTTCTGAACTTATTTGAGATAATTTCAGCCACACATTTTCTCTTGTAACCTTATTTTAGGGAGAGAGGTTAATCTGGATTGGTCAAAAAAATAATTCTGAACTTATTTGAGATAATTTCAGCCACACATTTTCTCTTGTAATCTAAATGTATATTTTTCTTGTGAGGCGTGTGACAAACTTCAATGATGTAACTCATCACTTTTTGCACTACATTCATGTGCCTTTGGAGCTGACCAGGTCAAAAGTACTAAGATCCATGCCTTTATTTCTGGGGGTTTAATATTTTACTATATTAACACTATCTAGGTTTTGTGGTGGGAGGGGGGATTTTATGTTTTTTCATTGGTCTAATTTTATGGAGGTCTTTGTTGCAGCCCCAAGTAAATCCTAATTTAGGAACCCCGAATCAAGCTAACCAAGTTCGGTTCCATAATAATCCGGTGCTCTGTAGGAAGTGCCTCCTTCTCCTACACTGTTGTCATCCCCTAAACCCAATCCACACACACCGATGCCATCACCTCTCATCGCTCCCTCGTCCTCCCCAGCGATGAGCTCTCGCCTTCCCCAGTGATGAGCTCTCACCTTCGACCTCGCATTCACGCCTCCCGCATTGGCCGGTGTCTGATTATGGTGTTGGTGGGTCTCATTTCCGTTGTAGTACAAATAACAAGAAAGAAACACTGAATTTAGTTATCCGAAAGTATTAATAGAGTTAAATATATTACTTTGGTTGTGGGAGACTAGCCTCTAACTTCTGATGATGGCTGGTACTGTTGTATATTTGTATTTTACTGTAGTCTTTCTACCTACATTAATTCTTAAAAACATGAAACTTCTGGAGACGTTTGAATGTCGATTATAGGTCTTGTACTGTAGTTCTACCTTTATGCTCATGTTGTTATGTGTAAATTTTTTTCCCATTGTAACATACGGGCATTCAACTTTAACATTAATGTGCACATAATACATCACCCATGATACATCCATGATTACATAATGTAGGGTTCCCTCAGTAGTCTCATGTCCGTGATTTCAGAGTAAAAATGGTTCCCTCTTAAGTCCTACTTTTTGTGTCCATGGTTTCAAAAGTAAACAATATACATCCTTCTTGTGGCCAATCTGTATTTGTAACAATCTCTTATAGCTATCCAATCAGAATTTCAGTTGGAAACATGCAAGTGAGTTGAAAATGTTTATAGCTAATCACCTGCTGATTATGATTTCTGAACTCAAACCATTACATTCGTACCATTTTATTTTGCATAGAATGCTATGCATAAGGCTAAAATCAGAGTCTGGGAGTGTATGTACTTTTAGGAGTGTTAAAAGTGAGAAGGATTAGTTTAGCTATTTTCATTAGATTAGCGGTCTTATTGTTTCTTGTGTCATTTAGTTGTGTATATTCATAGAACTATTAATTCTCCTGGTTTGAATAATATCACTTCTGCATTTCTTTCATTTCCCCATATATTTTGATGATTTAAATGACCTAAATTACACCTCACGAACCAGTAAGATACTCAATAAAATACGATTATTGCCCAAGGGTTTGCAATCTGCATATTTGTTATTTATTTCTTTCTTTCGTTATTCTCTCCTACGTAAAAACTCAATAGTTTTCCTTCCTTCCACGTCAACCTTTTATTTTCGCTCCTAATTTTTTCTCGTTACAACGCATGATGCTCAACTAGTAAATATAAAATAATAGGGAAGAAGTAAAGGAAAAGATAAGGCAACATTAAAAAAAATCGTAGATAACCAGACTCCGGTGTGGTGGTAGAGTGTAGAACTCTGCTTTACACACATACAAGTGTTTTCATTAATTTTATTTGTGGTCATGTGATAAGAGAAACACTCACGCGTGTGAGCTAGTGTGATGTGTGCGTGCCGTCGTCCTTGTAATAAAGAAATACCGTATCATGCATCAGTGCAATTAATATTCGCTTATATATCAAGCACTATGCGTTTTATATACAGTGAAGAATAAACCTAACAATGACTGAATTTTCCCTCGGAAAGAAGCCTTGACAATTAACTTTCCGAGCAAAGCGCTTTGCTCACATTTGGTAGGCTGCTCACATACACACACATTGGACAAGAAAGCATGCCAATGTTTTCCCAGGTGCAAGTCAATACAAACATGTTGTCCCGTTACTAGCAGTGCCGAGATCAGGATCTCAAGGAGGATCCAGGGCACCGATTACTCATACATTCTTCTGAATTGACAACACCGTCTTTCTTTAAAACAAATCCGGACAGATCGTCAATTTAATTGCACCACAGATCGATGCTGCCAAATTATCACCAAGACAAACAAGTTACTGTGAGACCTGAAACCAACCAATTAGTATCTACAGGTCGGTGAAAGTCTCTCCAACATGCAAACTTCTTCAGAACTCTGAATCCTTTCTGTTCCCGGATAAGGGTTAGAACTATAAACTCGCGGGGCAGTTTGTTCAACACCGTGCAAACCTCTAGTTTTCGGTGTGTTTTTTTTCCAGGTCAAGCTATTCGTTCAAACTAAGCCAAGATTCTCTGGAGAAAAGACCCTTATCGCCTACCTCCTCATCATATCTCTATCTACTCAGAAATGCAGCACCGATAGGCCATTTTCAGAGAGCAGCGCGCCCACGAGCGTCCATCCGTTCCAGGAGCGGCAAAGACGTGCACGGCCAGTGACATGGCACCACGCTGATGATCATGTACTCCACTCCAGTGAACTGAAATACTGCATTGCCATGCCATGCATGCACTGGAATGGTCAGCGTCTCAAGGCCGATCAATCGAGCTCACTTGATCGCCAGTGTGGCACACGCTGCGTGTCAAGTCAACGCGCGTTCAGACACTGAGCATGCTTCATATGACATGTCCGTGTGGGCGCCAGCCGGCCTGCGTAACTCTGCACATCATCTGCACTTCTGCAGGGACCTGCCTGGAACCTGAACTTTGAAGCAATTCATCGGTGGGCCGGCGATGAACCGATCGATCGGACCGTTATGATACTATGATTATAAGGGATAAACATTCATTGGAAGAATAACCGATTATAATGATATATGACTACTTTTTTTATATAGAAGTAAATTTTAAAAATATATAACTATTTTGACATATATTACAGAAAACTATAATTTTTTATACCTATTTTAAAAAATCTACATCTATTTTGATACATGTTAAAAAAACTATAACTTTTATATCGTGGATCCACCTGTCATTCTTTATGATATGTAATAGAAGGATTAATCGTGAAGTCACCTGTTACCAGAGGATGATATGTGAGCTCACGGTGAAAAAGTTATAATTTTTTACAACATATATCAAAATAGTTATAGATTTTTTAAATGAGCATTAAAATTATAATTTTTTACAACATGTGTCAAATAGTTATAGATTTTTAAGATTTTCTCTTTATATAAGATAGGAAATTATAATCCAAAATCAATTCCAACACTTAGAAGCATGGATGTGCGGCGTGTGGCACGTACCGGCCATGGCGTTGACTCTTGGGACGCATGGAGCTCATCGATGGAAGCGCGCGCGGGATTCCTTCCAAGATCGGAGGTAGCTCGCTGCCGGTTCCATGAATTTATGGACGTGCGTGCATCTGCCGTCCCATCCCAAGTGTAATTCAATTCCAGCATGGCAGAATTATTGCTCGTCCATCGATCCAAGACAAGAGCTAGCGAGTAGCGATCGAGAGAGGAAACAACGGAGCATAATGGAATTTGAGTAATAGGCACGCGATGGGTTCTGAAAAGGATGGCGGTTTCAGCCCTTGCTTAATTTGCCAACGATTTGACGATATACATGAAAATCCTACGTGGTGCAGTAGTAGGGCATCGCGAATGCTCTCAAGTCTCAAGTATGCCATGCTCATTTACAGATGCGACAGCGTTGCTGCATCGGTTAGTAATTTCTTCAGGATGGTCGACAATCGTTGCATGAAGCAATCTCCGTTTTTAGATGAGGACAAATCTGCAGTGCTGGACTTGAAGTCTGAAATGCAGGATGACGTAGAATGGTTCGGGGCACGCATGGGTATCTAGCTAGATCAATCCATCTACCATTAGTTCACCAAATAATTATGTCCGTCGTTAACCTCTCCGTGACAAAGTTCGGTAGTAGCTTCAGCATATTAATCTTTGTGTGATATTTAAAATCTGTTTGTTTCAGCTTGTAGATCGCAAATTATGATTATAATTTATAAGATGAAATAAATAGATTGAATTATAAAAACAAAAGTGTACGATTAAGCCCTCAGATAGTAACAATACAACAATTCACCTTCTACCAGCTTATGCAGATTATACAAACCAGTTTTTATAATTTAACTTTTTACAATTCATAATTTATAAATTATTTTTCACAATTGACAGTTGAAAAAACATGTCATGACTGATTATAAATCAAGCTTGTTCCTTCATTGGATGTCGAACATGTATGCATGACTCTTAATCATTGATTAATAGTGAGTGGAGTAGCGCAGGCCGGCCGACATTGATGACCTAACTAACTGGTTCCTTGACGGAGATTTCATCTAAATTACTTGAACCTCTCGCAGATTTCTTCATAGCCAGCTACTAATAGATCAATCTCTTTGATTTCATCACCATATACGCAAGAAATTGCGAATAGCATGTGCTGACGTACGCACGAGCATCCTCCTTATGTCCACATCGTACGTGATGAACGTGAGGAGTAATTGTTGAGCATATATGTAACGAAAAACACATGCGTGTGTACTTAAAATCACGAAATAAACTAGTTTTTCTTTATTGAACAACATGTGATGTACATGTATGCAAGGTTGAATTCACCGTGGGGGCGGAGGGATCTCAAGCCCCCATATGCTGGCGTACGTATGCACAAGCATCCTCCTCACGTTTACATCGTACGTGAGAAGTAATTGGTGAGGGTGAGGAGTAATTGGTGAGGATAAATATAACGAAAGACACATGCATGTGTACTTAAAATCATAAAATAAACTAGTTTTTCTTTATCGAACAGCATGTGATGTATATGTATGTAGAGGCGGATTCACTGTAGGGCGGAGGGGTCTCAAGCCCGCTGGCGTAGGGGCTCCTTTTCAATTTTTGGGCATAGTAGAGGAAAGAGAAGAGAAGAAGAAAGAAGAAAAAGAGAGATCTCTCTATTGTGATCTGAATCCGTCACTGCATGTATGTATAAGCTAGCAGATCGAAAGATAATGACAATGGTTTGCTCGGCGCAAAACCAATCAAAGTTACATGCATTTTCATTCAAAAATAATCACATGCATTTCGATCATGCTTTAAAATACGAAACCAAGAAATACAAGTGTAGGGATTTTTGCAAAAAGAAAAGAAACGAAAACACTGCAAGTTGAGGGTTTGTCAAAAGATAAACAACTCAAGTTAACATACAGCCCAAACTAATTAAACTTGAATGTCGCGAGATACCAGGAGTACTTGATTTTTACATATTTTTCATGAAAAAAATGAACAGTTTTAATTGATGCGTCATTAAGAGGTATACATCTATCTATTATACTATTATTTGAGAATAAAAAAGAGATACCATGTTCACTCTCAATACCACAAAATTATCACGTTAATCAGAAAAAAAAGAAAATGATCTAGACCACTCATTATTATGAACATCTAACGATCTAGATTTAACAAAAAAAAGTATATATCAAATATGATTAATAAATAGCCAAATTCAGAATTAAAATATATGAAAAATTAGCAATTTGATTTTCATACGGGTTAGGAAAAAAATATCTAAATAAAGAGTCCAAATAAAATAAATAAATTATAAATGAAATTGGGGTTAGAATAGAAAAAGGAAGGACCATATCAAATATAGTCTTAGAAAAATCAAATTATTATAAAAATCAAATACCTAAATAAAAAATCCATGCAAAATACAATTAATCAATAGCTAAATTTCATAATGAAAAATAAAAAAAAATTAAAAATCTTACTAAGATAATATATTAAGAAGCACCATGTAGCTCAAGATCGTCCCATCAAGTATGTAGCATGCAAAGCACAACATGCAAGTAACACAAATATATTCTGATTTTGGTTAGGTTGCTTACACCTAATCCATGATTTTTGCAGTTAATCAAAGCGTATACGAATCGAACAAATATATGTATACGATTTATGTACAAGTTTAGAGCATAAATAAATTTATCTTTCACTAATATAATTTGTATCTCTTCTTATAATTTTATTTGTTTGATAACTAAATGACACTAATCTCATAAAAAACTAAAAAGATTAATTTTTAATTAAAGATGATCATGATAAAATATTATTAGGAGATTAGCCATATTATTAGCATGAGCTACCTTACTTAGTTCTATTTAGATTTAAGCAGCAAAAGATTAATTACAAGTCTTTCACTGCACGCAACCAATTAAGCGGGAACATCATATCGTGCTAGTCGCAACATGCATATATATCCATACTAGCTCGCTCTGGTACCCCTTGCCCTTGTCCGCATCAAATGTGAGTGAGATAGGGAGAGTTAAGATATGTTTGGTTATATACCCTAAAAGGCCCGATCAAAATTCGGCGTTGTCAATTTGTATGTAGAGTCAAAATGTGAGTATTGTTAAAAAAAGTGCTATTTAGATGATAGTCATGATAAATCTTGCCACAACTATGAATATATCACGTGGGGCCTACGTGTTATCTATTTTTTTTTTATTGAAACATAACAATGTAGGATCTTAGTTTTAGATAAAATCATAAGAAATACCATGATACAAACAAATTACAAATCAGATACATAATTTAATAGATATTAGTATTTAAAATTTGATAATAAAAAATTTCGAACTGCGTGCAAGCAAGTGCCTGCTAACACCTCATCCGTGGGAGCTCGGCCAAAACCTGGTGAGCAATTTGCTCGCCCATGTCGGCTGTGTTACTATAACTGGCACTAGCCAATTTTTTATGGACCGGTCAAATTTTAGCTCTGAACTAAACAATGGCTAAATTTTTAGAGCATACCAAACACGTCCTTACATCTGCAAGCTGGTGCCTACATGTATCTTTAGTGTGAAACATAACTTGTGATCTAGCTAGCAAAGGGTAAAGATTTTTCTTAGGAGCTAGTTTCGGTAGCATGCAAATGGTAGTATCTATATATTCCATGTTTCCTATTCTTCAATCCACTGAAAATCAGTGTTTCTTCGGTCAATGGTGGTTGGTGAGCAATTCTTCGAGTTTTAGGGTTAGGGAAGAGGGTTTTTGGGTCCAAGAGGTGACCCTGGCTTAGAGGATGCCCTGCGTGGGAGGCCAGACCATCAGTGGCAACATGGTGTGGAGGCACCACCAACCACAATGGCAGAGGACTGGCGATGAGTGGTGAAGGCTGTAGATGAGAATTAGGGCAATCAGTTGCTTATGTATTGCATCTTGAGAGTATATATATACAAGTACAGAAGGAGCTCGGGAGAGCAACGAACTATCCCTACAGCTAAGGACTATCGCACGACGTGCGCGTGAGACCAGGACGAACTCCAACCGAACAGAACGAGTCATCCGTTCCAACACCCCCCTTCAGTCGATGCGTCGGTAGCACGGACAGATAGACTGCGACGAAAATCTTCGAACAGAACTTGAGGAAGTCCCTTCGTCATAATATCTGCAAACTGATGTTGAGTGGGAACGTGTAGAACTTGAAGACGACCAAGATGCACTTGTTCACGGACAAAGTGAATGTCTAGTTCGACATGCTTTGTGCGGCGATGATTGACCGGGTTGTGAGATAAATACACGGCGGAGATGTTGTCACAGTATATGATTGTAGCTTTGTCAATGCCAATGTGCAGCTCTCGTAGAAGATTACGGATCCAACAACATTCAGTGGCCGCATTTGCCACGGCGCGATACTCGGCTTCAGCGCTGGATCGGGACACCACTGTTTGTCGTTTGGAGGACCAAGATATGAGCGTATCACCAAAGAAGACACAGTAGCCAGAGGTAGATCGACGTGTATCGGGACATCCTGCCCAGTCCGCATCGCTATATGCCATCAATGTTGAGGAGGAAGAAGACTGAATTGTCATGCCAAAGTTGATGGTTCCACGTATATAGCGCAAGATACGCTTGACAAGAGCCCAGTGAGCATCCGTAGGCGAGTGCATGTGTAGAGATACTTGGTTTACGGCATATGCAAGATCCGCCCGGGTGAGTGTTAGATATTGCAAAGCTCCAACAATGCTACGATAAAAGGCTGCGTCAGTGATCGGAGAACCTGTAGAGCTGGAAACTTTTGGCTTGGTGTCAATAGGAGTGGCGGATGGTGTACAGTTGAGCATGCCGGCACGGTCCAAGATGGCTTCAGCATACTGTTCCTGACTGAGAAAGAAACCAGAGGGCAAACGGCGCACTTGGATCCCAAGGAAAAAACGCAGCGGCCCAAGATCGGTCATCCGGAACTCACTGTGAAGGCAAGAAATGATGCGCTGAAGGAGTTTGGAATTGGATGCAGTGAGTACAATATCGTCCACATAAAGGAGAAGATATGCAGTATCGGTGCCAGCATGGAGCACGAAAAGTGAGGTGTCCGAGAGGGTGGCCGAGAACCCAATGGTTTTGATGAATCCTGCGAACCGATGGTACCAAGCGCGCGGCGCTTGTTTGAGACCATAAAGGGAGCGAGAGAGAAGACATACGTGATCCGGGTGTTGAGCATCGACGAAGCCAGCAGGTTGTTGACAATAAACCCGCTCGGTGAGCCGCCCATTGAGGAAAGCGTTTTTCACATCAAGTTGGTGAACCGGCCACTGGCGGGAAGCAGCAATGTGTAACACAAGCCGAATGGATGCAGGCTTCACCACAGGGGAGAACGTCTGATCAAAGTCGATTCCAGCACGTTGAGTGAAGCCACGAACCACCCACCGAGCTTTTCGCCGATCCAGTGAACCATCCGGCTTTGTTTTGTTTCGGAAAATCCATTTGCCGCTAATGATATGAGCGCCCGACGGACGAGGTACAAGCGTCCATGTGTCGTTGTCACGGAGAGCATTGAATTCAGCCTCCATAGCAATGCGCCAATCTGGATCACGCAGGGCAGCACGAACGGAGGTAGGCACCGCGGGAAGAAGGACATCGGAAGCAACATGTGCGGCGTAGCATGGATTTGGCTTGGAGATGCCCACGCGAGCACGTGTTATCATCAGATGACAGACTGGGCCATGGGATGATGTAGTAGTGGTAGTGGGCGGGGAAGGAGACGCATGCAGATCACCAGAGGGCGTAGCCGGCGAGGGAGAAACCACAGGAGCAGCGGCTGGAGGCGATGCAGAAGACGAGGTTTGAGCCGCGATCGGTGTGGCCAGGGCACCTGATGAAGCCGGCTTGGGCGGTACGGGCACAAACACAAGTAACACATCTTGAAGCACGGACCGTGCGGCGGCAGAAGAAGCAGGAGACCGCGAGCTAGACAATGACCTGTAGGGAAATATGGTTTCATCGAAATGAACATGCCGAGAGGTAAGTACACGACTGGAGATCGGATCATAGCATCGGTAGCCCTTTGTGTCTGTCGGATATCCGAGAAAAATGCAGGCGAGAGAGCGCGGTGCGAGTTTATATGGAGCCGTCGCTGAGACGTTGGGATAGCACAAGCACCCAAAAACACGTAGGTGCGCGTAGTCAGGTGGACGAGCGAAGAGAAGTTGAAAGGGAGAAACGCCGGTGCGAGAGCGACAGGGACGGCGATTTAAAAGAAAGGTGGCAGTAGCAAGCGCGTCGGGCCAGAAGTTGGATGGAAGATTGGCGTGTAGCAAAATAGTGCGAACAATATTGTTTAGAGTACGAAGAATGCGTTCGGCGCGCCCGTTTTGCTGAGACGTATAGGGACATGTAAGGCGAAGAAGAATACCGTGGGCGGAGAGGAAATTGCGAAAGGCATTGTTATCAAATTCACGTCCATTGTCAGTTTGAAAACACAAGATTGGCATCTGGAATTGGGTAGTGACATATGCATGAAAGGCAAGTAAAGTAGAGAGCACATCCGATTTATTGCGTAAGGGAAAAGTCCAAGCGAAATGAGTGAAATCATCTAAGATAACTAGATAAAATTTATAACCGGAATTGCTAACAGTAGGTGAAGTCCAGAGATCGGAATGTAAAATATGAAATGGAAGGGGAGCCACATTATTGGAATGAGCAAACGGTAAACGAGTGTGCTTGCCTAAACGACAAGCGTGGCAGGAATGAAGTTCTGTCTTGTGGAAAGAGAAACCCGCGTCGTGAAGAGCACGCTGCATGGAGGCGCCACCGGGATGTCCAAGCCGGGCATGCCAAAGCTCAGAAGAGCAATCTGCAACCAGACCATGATGACCACCAGAGGCATGCAGCGAATAAAGATCGCCGGAGCTATCACATCGGAGAAGAACTGTCTGTGTTCGGAGGTCCTTGATGGAGAAACCAAACAGGTCAAATTCAACGGAGACATGATTATCTTTAGTGAGTTGACGGACAGAGATTAAGTTTTTAACTAAAGCAGGAGATATGAGAACATTATTTAAACAAAGAGAGGAAGATGATGTCGGAAGAATATGTGTGCCGCGACGATGAACCGGGAGAACGGCGCCGTTTCCGACAATAATATGAGAAGAAACAGGAGCCGGAGAGGTGGAGGTGAGAATACCAGGATTAGAAGCCATGTGAGCGGAGGCGCCGATGTCGAGAACCCAGTCAGAGCCCGGCGGCGGCATGTGTTGGAAGGCGTTGAGAAGACTAGATGGAACTGACGGGGATGGTTGCATGGGGCCGAAACTTGCGGGGTTGTTGAAGACGAACAGTGGGGTCGAGGCCATCATGGCACTGTGCGCCGGAACGCCCGGGCGGGTGCCGAGAATCCATGAGCCGGCCGATCGCCATTGTGGCAGTGGCCAAGCTTGGACCACGCCCGTCCATGGATTGTAGGCGAGGGCCCAAGGCACCTGAGACGCGGCTGGAGTCGATGACGAAATGCCACCATGCGGACCGCGGATACGGACGTCGGATTGTTTCCGCTTCTTCTTGGATGGAGTGTGATTGGTCTTCGAAGGCGTGAATGATGGCGTCGTCGGGGTGGGAGCAGCGCCCGTGGATAACGCCGCGGAAGCAGACCCGGCGGCAAGCAAGGCTGTCGCAGCCTCCATCTTGGCCGTGTGCACCTGGCGAGTTTCGTCCTGCAGCAAATATGAGCGAGTGTACAAGAACGTCGGTGGAGGAAGCTTGGAGGTGAGGACGCCGATGGCGTGACTGAACTTAGAGCTCAGGCCGCGAAGCGCGTTGATGACGAGAGCCTGATCGGAGATCGGATGCCCGACGTCGTTGAGCGTGTCGGCGAGGGTCTTTAGCTTCGTGAAGTATTCGGTGATCGTCATGTCGCCTTGGTAGAGGCTGTGGAACTCCTGAAGAGCGTAGACCGCGCGTTGCATGGAGTTGTCGCGGAAGAGCCCGCGGATTGCAGTCCAGAGAGAGAACGCTGTCGGGGAAGGATGGACCATAACATCCATGACTGCCTTGGACACCGAGGTGTACAGCCAGGAAACGATCGCATAATCGATCTGAGTCCATTCGGCATCAAGAAGACGAAGGCGTGCGTCGACGGTGCCGTCGACATGGTCGAGGAGACCGAACTTGCGGAGGGTCATCTCGAAGAAGGTACGCCAGGAGTTGTAGTTGGCATCATCCAGCTCGAGCACGATGGGCACGTGTGCCCGGATGTTGACAAGCTGGACCGAAGCAGCGGCGAGTGGGGTGGGATCGGTAGCAACAAAAGGATTGCTGAGAGAGGAGGCCGAAGCACTCGTAGGGCTGGACGCCATGGAGAGAGTGTGCAGCGGAGAAGAAACGAGAGGAAGATCGAGGAAAGGCTGATACCATGTAGATGAGAATTAGGGCAATCAGTTGCTTATGTATTGCATCTTGAGAGTATATATATACAAGTACAGAAGGAGCTCGGGAGAGCAACGAACTATCCCTACAGCTAAGGACTATCGCACGACGTGCGCGTGAGACCAGGACGAACTCCAACCGAACAGAACGAGTCATCCGTTCCAACAAAGGCAACGGAGGAGTGAAACGGAACGGTTTATTGTGACAACGGCAAGTGGAAGCAGATCCGACGACACTCTTGCCACCGGAGACGAGTGCAGGCGGGCGGGGCGAGGGCGAGATTTGTCGGGAGGAAGAAAATCACTTAACTGATGGGAGGATGAAGATAGACAGAGGTAGAAGATGAATCCTGAACCATCAGATGTGAGAGGTTGACTCAAACAAAAGCTACTACTTTCAGTCATATGAAACATAGCATCTTCCTATATATTCAGTTGAATTCGCAGACTGTCGATGCAGAATTCATGCTTGCAACACGTACGGTGTATAGCAAACGGGCAAATGCTCATGCATGTACTACATTTCGCAATCTATAATATATACCACATTCAGCAATTTATGACCACCATGTACGGAGTATGTAGCACAAAAAGAGAGAGAGGAGTGTTTGGACTCAATCAAGGATCTTCTGGTTATCGAAGTCAGTGTTTATTAGGTTTTTGCAGCTACCATGCATGACGTTCCATGTCAACTGTTTCACGTTATCACAACTCGCAATGCTGCCTATTCAAACTTCGAAGAAGCAACCTCGTTTTAAGAAGTGTACCGATATATATATTATGCGCCTATACGTAGTCGCTATTCGTACTGTACATATCCCCAATTACAACCTTAAACACTATAAATTACAATTTATTATATAGACCAATTACAATTTCACGTCCAGAAATACATAATTGCAACACGAGAAGCTAACACTGTGAGTTATAACTTGTTATTCGTACTGCGCACATCCTCCAGTTACAATCCAAAACATTATGAGTTACAACTTGTTAGGTAGATCAGTTACAACTTCACGTCAGAAATACATAATTACAACACGAGAAGCTAACACTATTAGTTACAACTTGTTATTCACATTGCGCACATCCCTTAGTTACAACTCGAAACACTGTGAGTTACAACTTCACGTCTATAAATACATAATTGCAACACGAGAAGCTAACATTGTGAGTTGCAACTTGTTATTCGCACTGCGCATCCCCAGTTACAATCCGAAACACTGTGAGTTACAACTTGTAGGTGCGCGCAGATATAAACTATAATAAGTATACCTACATAATATATATATATATAATAAATTGAGGAACCGGCACACATATTACTTATCCACGTCATACTCATATAACTACGAATGTAATCTATCGCAGATAATATCATTAAAAATACTTATATACATGTAAAATATTAACATAAGAACTTAAAACCTGTACCATCACACCGCGAGGTGATCCAATATACTACTCGAGTCCAAAGTCAAAGGCCGGTCGGCCGGCTGGCTTCTAACCCAGCAGACGATGAAACCACCGTCCTCTCGTCTTGGTCAGCCTCACATCCATCAACGATCAACCACCATGACGAGCGCGTACAATAATTCCATCATTCATTCGCGCAATACCGAACGCGGTTGCACGCGTACACACGAACTCCGGCACGGGCTAGCACTGTAGCACTGCACCTCCGTTTTCTCGGCTTCTCCTACTTCGGTGCACCGGCGGTCCACAGGAACATGCCATGGGCCGCGCATTAACCGCTACGTCCTCAACAGCTTCGCGCCATTACTCCACCCCGGCCCTCTCCTCGCCAGTCGCCACGCGTATAAATCCGCGCGCTCCTCACTGCAACCTCCCATGCCTTGATCACACTCTCCAGCTCTCAGCTAGCTAGCTTCTCAGTTGCATAGCTCAGCTCGTGCTCTCAAGAACCACAAGAATTAAGACCTGGAAGCGAGCGTCTCTATGGCAAATCGATCGTTCGCCATGGACAGGGAGCTGTTCAGGACGGTGAAGCAGGCAACGCTGAACCACGCCAAGCTGCTGTACCACCGCCTCGTCAGGCGCCTGCCGCACCTCCTCGCCGTCACGTTCCTCGTCGTCGCGGCCCCGCTGGTGCCGTCGTCGTCCACGCCGTCGCTCGCGGGCGCCCGCGGCCTCTGGCACGAGGCGCGCGCCAACGCGGCCGCGGTCGTCGCGGCGTGCGCGGGGGTGGCGGCGGCGGCGTACGCGTACGCCGCGTCGTGGCCGCGGCCCGTGTACCTGGTGGACCTCGCGGGGTTCAAGCCCGGGCGCGCGCACGAGGCGACCCGCGCCAAGTCCATCCGCCACTTCGTGCTGGCCGGGCGGTTCACCGAGGAGAGCATCGCGTTCCAGACGCGGATGCTTGAGCGGGCGGGGGTCGGCGAGGCCACGCACTTCCCGGCGTCTCTCCTCAGCTTCCCCGTCGACATGTGCCAGCGCACGGCGAGGGAGGAGTCCGAGACCGTCATCTTCGGCGTCGTCGACGACCTGCTGGCCAAGACCGGCGTGCGCCCGGGGGATATCGGCGTGGTCATCGTCAACTCCAGCCTCTACAGCCCCACGCCGTCCTTCACGTCACTGGTCGTCAACCGCTACGGTCTGCGCCACGACGTCGTGAGCCACAACCTCAGCGGGATGGGCTGCAGCGCCGGCATCATCGCCATTGACCTCGCCAAGCACTCGCTTCAGGTAGGCGCGAGTCGATCACCCTTCTCCTGCAATTCTGGTGCAACACACACACGCATGAACACGAAAGAAAATAGCGCATACACATGCATGAACAGCCGAATGGCCGTGCCGTGCGTGTCATGAACACCATCGGAACAGATGAGCGGAATGTAATTGGATAGGCACTTGACATGCTTGTCATTAATGAAGATGAACAGAATGCTTGACAGCATACGAATTTCCTAGTAAGGTTTAGGTAGGATTTCATGTCCCGGCCAGCACCTTAAGATTCATTTGTCTATTTTCTGGTCAGCATATATAGGCACATGCAGTATGTCTACTGGACATATTCCACAGATATAACCATCATATCATTTCGAGTGAATGCATAAAACAAACATCGATCACCTCATATTGATTAGCTAGCTCAGCTCAACAAGGATCGGTCATGACAGTGATCCAAAACAATAGTAGTACACACTTAACAACATAAAAATCTTATATTTACTAATTGAAGGCTCCTTTTATATCTCCACGTTAATCCTAAGAAAATTCTAGAAATTTTCATAAAAAAGCAAAACATCCAACCGTCGAATTAATTAATTGATTAACTATAACATAGATCAACAATCGAACGAAATAACATAGAAGATTAAAAAACAAATCTTAGAGTCCAGCTCCAAGACTATTTCTTGTCTTGCCCTTTCTTCCCTTTTATTGTAGATATCATTTGTCCAACAAGATTACGTTAGTAAACTTCAACTTAGTTAAGTTAGCAATCAACACACTTTTTTAAATCAATTATAATTAAACATTACAAAATTAAAACAACAGAACACAAACATATTACAGATTATCACACAAAAATAATATCAAAAAATTTACAATGTATTTAAAAAAATAATATGAGATATGGTGATGACATTAATAATAATAATAATTTCAAAAAATCAAGAAACAAATAAAAATCAATTTGCATAACACATAAAATGAAAATTATAAATTAGATCTATTCACAAATAATAAACATGATTCCAATATTATGAAAAAAAATATTTATATTTTACATTTTAATATTTAAATATAAATAGTTGATGTATTTTAGTAAAGAACTATTATTAATACAAATATCTACCATTCAGCCGTAAACTAAATTTCTAACATATGAAGTTGCACGGGTTGATACGCTAGTTTCTATAAAAAAATAAAACAAAAAAAGGACGGTGTGTGTGGGGATGTTCAAGGTAGATATGTGCATTCATGGCCTTACCAAATCATGAGAACCTACCTATCCTTACCGTCCAATTGAAGATTAAGGCATCTCACTTTGAACATGACTGACATTAGAAACGGTTCAATGAACACGCCAAACATCCAAGGAGATCTAAAACAGTCCACACCGACCCAGCAGCTAGCCAGGACCATGTTTCACATTAAGGATGGTCCTGCAAATACAGGCCGTCTGATCTGAGCCGACCCCAGATCGGCTGGACAGCACGGTCTGAGAATCCCTCTCGGCCGGGTGTGGGCCAACACGGTCTGAGAATTGAACAAGCTCCGCTGTGACTGTGAGCGCAGCTGTAACGAGCAGTCCCTGTGTTGCATCCAGGGAGGGACCAGGGCGCAGCACCTGACACGAGGCTCGCTCAGTTGGAGCTCGATGAACCATGCGGGCGGAACTTGCTGCAACCTAGCTTGGAGCCCAACCATGCAGAATTTGCTGCAACTTTTTTACCATTTTAAGTGCTACCAGTAACTTGGTAATATTTCGGTCACCCGACTTCACGGTCCGGAGCATTTAGTCCATCAAACTTTTTTTTTCTTATTAATACAAAAGACATCTCTTCAGTCGGTTTAATTTCGAAAAAAATAGGAGTAACTTAATATCGAGCACTGTTAAACAGTGAGGACAACAGTGATGTTCATGATGGTCACAACTGACGAGCAGGTTAGCATATCCAGTGAGGCAGTGATCCAGTCCAGTCTAGTCCCCAGAGTAATTGTGGTTGGGTGGAAGTTACTCGGGAGAGCACTGTATCTGCTTCCAAACATAGTTTACCTACTGCGCCCAGCCGCCCCATGTCCGTTGCAGATGGTAATACTAACTGAAAAGAGCGTGATACCCGAGGCATTAAATGGGCAGCGCTATTGCGTAGCTGCAGCTTGTTCTGATCTTGTAGGTTCAGAATCAGAAATCACCATGGTTGAGTCAAGTCGCCGCTCCGTTTCAGAGCAAGTTCGGCCATGCCGTGCAGCCGCGCAGAGCAGGAGCAGCACCAGTTGCATCAAGAAGAAACGATCTCTAATCACTTGTGGCGTTCGCAGCTACTCTAGTCACAACTCAGGAGCACATGGACACGAACGACGTGACAGGGATCGTGCTGCATGCTAGTAGTACATTGCTACTGGTGGTCGGAGTGAAATGAACTTGACCGATTAACCTGCAGGTGCACCCTGACACGTACGCGCTGGTGGTGAGCACGGAGAACATCACGCTCAACGCCTACTTCGGCAACCACCGCCCGATGCTGGTGACCAACACGCTGTTTCGGATGGGCGGCGCGGCGGTGCTCCTCTCCAACCGCCGCTCCGACCGCCGCCGCGCCAAGTACCAGCTGGTGCACACGGTGCGCACGCACCGCGGCGCCAGCGACCAGAGCTACTCCTGCGTGACGCAGGAGGAGGACGACAAGGGCCACGTGGGGGTGTCCCTCTCCAAGGAGCTCATGTCCGTGGCCGGCGAGGCGCTGCGCACCAACATCACCACGCTGGGCCCGCTGGTGCTCCCGCTGTCGGAGCAGCTCCGCTTCCTGGCCACCGTCGTGCTCAAGCGCGTGTTCCGCGCCGACGTGAAGCCGTACCTGCCGGACTTCAAGCTGGCGCTGGAGCACTTCTGCATCCACGCGGGCGGCCGCGGCGTGCTGGACGAGCTGGAGAAGAGCCTCAAGCTCAGCGCCTGGCACATGGAGCCCTCGCGGATGACGCTCTACAGGTTCGGGAACACGTCCAGCAGCTCGCTCTGGTACGAGCTCGCCTACTGCGAGGCCAAGGGCAGGATCAAGAAGGGGGACCGGGTGTGGCAGATCGCATTCGGATCCGGGTTCAAGTGCAACAGCGCCGTCTGGAAGGCGCTCAGGACGGTAGAGGACGCCGGGGAGAGCAACCCGTGGGCCAACGACCTCGAGACGCTGCCGGTGCATGTGCCCAAGGTGGTGCCCGTCGCATCCGACGAGACGTCCAAGCACGTGCCGGCTGCATAGCCTCTGCTACTACGTTCTTTTAGGCTCTCAAAGAGTCAAAGCGAAGAACCAAAGCGTGTGTGCGTCGACTTGTGTGGTCTGTCCGGGCTTATATATACAGGGCATTTCTTATACTACGCACTAGTGTGTAAATCTGTCTGGATAATGGACTAGAGAGCATTGTCGTGCGTTGTTTCGAGGAGATCATGGAAGGCTTGATCCTATCGAAGCATATCTGGTATAATATATTTTCGTACAAGTAAAGAGAATATATCTGGAGGTCAAGAATAGGGATTAGAGAGGAGGCAATAGATGTTTTATTAATTTTTTTTAAAATAGATGATCTTTTCTCTTTATTATCCAATATATCTCAAAAATCAATAGTGAAAGTAATACTCGATCCTACATATACATATACATAAGTATATCTGGTACAATACATTTTTTACTATTAAAGAGAATATGTCTGGAGGTTGAGAATGGCGATTAGAGGGCATCTTACTAATTTTTTTTTATATGGATCATCTTTTTCTTTTATCATCTAACGTACATCAAAAACCAATAGTGAAAGTATTCAGAAATATTCAGAAAAATGTATGACTCTCGTGGATGTATATGAACTACAGGTTCTATTAAAACTCATTTCACGGGTCATCGCCACAAAAGATAGCAACTTGAGGATAGAAACCTTAGAAGCGAAGAAAAGATCACCGATAGAAAAAAATTCTCAAGTTGATGATCTAAATACAAGGAAATTCAAGATCCACTTTTATACATATGTATATGAATTTTATGTCTCTAACAATAAGAAGAACAACTTTCTAAGGTGAATTTTTTTACTCAAATGCTAACAACCAGAATGAACTATTTATAGCCTAAGTTCTTTGACCTTAAGTTTTTTAGCTTGTTTCTAAAATACCTCCCTCTTATAGTACACTTCTACTTATCATCGAGGGTACTTTGGTCTATTTTTTCTTCCATCCATCGAACGATCAAGACGTCTTCATGACTTAATTTCGTCTCAACACAAGCTTTGTGATGATGCTACATGCACTTTCATTCTTTCTATGGTTTTGAGACCAAACCGCGAAACCCCTTGCACGCTTCTTAAAGTGTGACTCACTTCCACAGTGCCACCTGCTTGAATTCAAGCAAGCCTCCTGATATCTACACGTCTACTCCGTCTTACGATCTTGACTGCCGAAAAGTCTCTTCTGCTCCCAATCCCTCAGGCCACATTCTCACTTGTATTGCCATCCCTTTCGCTTGACTCTGTCAACATACCATCTTCATTTGTCTTTCATGCTTTGCTTGACCTCTACGTGCATAGCTAGGATCACCATTGACTCTGTCCGGCCTCCTCGATCGTCCAGCACTAAGCACCCCACTTTTTCCTGATCATCCCGCTGTTGGTTGCCAAGTTTCATCCATCACCTGCACAATATTAGACAAGCAAACACATATCTCCAACTCTATTACCGGTTAGTCAAAAGGAAAATCATCAGTTGATCAGCACATCAGAAATAAATCTTGAACACCAGATGATCCGACATACACATCTCCTGAGCGTCGAACCATCCGGCATGCTCAACCTCTCCAGACTTGTTTTGTAACCTCTCTGTAGGAAATACTCAGGCGAAGCATCCGGCATGTACTGCTTGAGAGCTGGACCATCCGGCGAGTATAAGTCACCAAGAGCCGATTTTCAGCCTCTCTGTAAAAAGTGCTCTGGCGTGTGTACTGCCCAAGCACCAGACCATCCAGCGGGTACACCAACTTTTGTTTCTGAGTTGGAAATGCTCCAGCATGAATCATATCTAAAATGCCGAACCTTTTGGCGTGTTCAATTTTCAGAGCGTTGGACCATCTGGCGTGTAGAATTTTCCTGAACTCAAAGACCAACACGCCAACTATATTTTTCTCTGCAAATTTAGTTAGTCATGATTATTTTTTCAGTACATAGACAAGTCATGCAATCTCACAGATCGACAAACCAAAACAATAACCTTGTCAACCACTGATCACATATAAAAGACATATTTCGACTTAGTTTCTCAATCTCCCCCATGATGAGTGCATTGACAACCATCGAAGCACAAAAAATTTGGATTGATGAAAAACAATAAGAAAAGCTCATCCAAGTGAAAAAAACTCAAAAAAGAGTAAATCATGTCACTTGACATGAGAAAGATTGCAAAAGCACTAAGAGAGACAGAGATAAGCCAAAAACCTCAAAAGGTCAATAAAAGCACAAATGCCCCCATAATGGATGCACATTTTTCATTAAAAATTTCTCCCACTTTCATCATGCAAGATTATTCTTTGTGAATTAGTGCATATTTTCTTCCCATTTTGACAATGCAAACATCAAGGATAAAAGTATCATGCAATGCATGAACATGCAATCTTAATGAGCTTTCACAAGTATACCACAAAGTATTTGCAAATGCTAAAAACGTCAAAGAGCTATAAAAAGTAGAATGTGGAGCTCACAAACGTAAAGGGCTAAAAAAGATATAGTGTCACAAGAATATAAATCTATATAAGCTAAATTGAAGAATTATTAGCGCATTTAAGTTCACATAAATGAATCATATTAAAACTAACTATCACATAAGTATTCACTCGTACTGAGACAATACAAGCATTAAGAGCTAGCTAACTTCAATCGCAAATTAGGCAAAAAAAAAAGTATTCATGATAGTAGGTTTCGCAAATACTCACATATGAAACTAAGATTTTGTTAGATCAAATGATTAAAAGGATTGAAAAATTAGGCATATTTTTTGTAATTTATTTTATCCTCGTGTTGACTTTAGCAACCATGTGTTCACGTTTTTGATAAATCACATGAAGCATCAAGATAACTGTATTGGATCAGATTTTAGCACAAGAATCTTGATTTCTCAACATTATTCAAATTTGCACAAATTATCAAGTTTTTATATGATCAAGTCAACTAGTGCATTTGTGACACAAGGAACACATGTTTCTCCAAAGTTCTATCATGAGCTAAACATTTGATAAAAATAGAAAACATAATGCAATGTTACCTAATCCACTATCTTGAACCAAGAGATCTAGAGTAAGATATTCATCAAACTAGCTTTAACACAAGCATTGACTAAGCCAAATTAATTATGAATATGGTGATCAAGAATGTAGCATTTAATAGTCTACATGATTCATAAAATTGCTAAATTTCATCTTTAGGGAAGCCAGCTTGCTTGAAATATTTCATATCAAAGCATCAAGAGGAGCTTAAGATTAAAAGCTTGCTCGCACAACTACTCAACTTAGTCCAAATTCAAGTATAGCAATCTAAAATGTCAAAGACATACAAGTCAAATCTCAACTAATATGATTATCCTACAAGATGAAATACAATACAAATATAATAAAAATAAGATAAAGTATATATAACTACAACTTCCCCTCATATAATGCCATATGTATGGCACATTCCAAGCTCTTCGTTCAAATTGGCAAATCTTATTGTATCTAGATGCTTGGTGAAAATGTCAGTAAGCTGGTGTTGGGTATCAATGTATCTCAAGTCAATATCTCCTTTCTCATTATAGTCTCGCAAGAAGTGGAATCTCATATTTACACGTTTGGTTCTAGGTGTTGGACTGGGTTATTAGCTAAGCTTATGGCACTGGTGTTGTCACACAGAAGTGACACACTTTTGAAATCTAACCCAAAATTTTTCATGGTAGCAATAATCCATAAAATTTGATAACAACAACTAGCGGTAGCAACATATCCAGCTTTAACAGTTGACTGCGCAACAAAAGATAGTAACTCGAGGATAGAAACCTTCGAAGCAAAGAAAAGATCACCGGTAGAAGAAAATTTCTAAGATGATAATCTAAAGGCAAGATAATTCAAGACCCACTTATATACAAATGTATGTGTTTTTTTATATCTTTAGTAACAAGAAAACTAACTTTTCAAGGTAAAATTTTTTTAGCTCCACAACACTAACACAAAGTTCTCGTATGAATGACTCAAGATGCTCAAATATCTAGTTCAAATGGCTCAACTAACCACCCCTTTTGTTTATAACCTAGGTTATTTTACCTATTAGTTTCCTAGCTTGTTTCCAAAATATATCTCTCTTGCAGTACACTCATACCTATTATCGAGGGTATTTTTATCTATTTTCTCCTCCATCCATCGAACGATCAGACGCCTTCATGACTTAACTTCGCCTTAACGCAAGCTTCACGATGATGCAAATGTGCACCTCTATCCTTCTATGGTTTTAAGGTCAAACCGCGAAACCCCTTACACGCTTCTTAAAACGTGACTCACTGCCACTTGCTTAACTTCAAGCAAGCCTCTCGATGTCGACACGTGTACTCCGTCTTGCGATCTTGACTGCCGATAAGTCTCTTCTACTTCTGATCCCTCGTGCTGTCTTATCACTTGCACTGACATCCATTTCGGTTGACTTTGTCAACGCATCATCTCCATCTATTTTTTATGTTTTACTTGATCTCCACGTGTACAACTAGAATCATACTTGACTCCATCCGGCCTCTTCGATCGTCTAAGCACTAAGCACCCTGTTTGACCCCGATCGTTCTGTCATCGACCGTCAAGTTATATCCATCGTCTACACAACATAATATAAGCGAACACATATCTCTAACTTCATTACGAATTAATTAAAAACAAAATCCTCGAGTGATCATCACATCACAAATAAATTATGAATGCCAAATAATCCAACACGCACAGCTCATGAGCGGATTAGTCAAAAGCAAAATCATTCGCGTGATGGTTGTCACCGGTCACCTCCGGCCCGACTTGCACTGCCGCCTGGCCTTCCGACCACATACAAGAAACCCGATCGCCACCTATCTTCCCGACCGGGAGCCCGTAGATTAGTTTCCGCAGAACCCAAATGCTTAACAACACTGACATTGCACTATTTTTCAGGGTGGATAACGGCAGGGCTGGCAGGGCAATATGTTGACCCCGTGCGATTGCTTCCTCCATCTCCCCGCCACCCCTCTGACTCCGTTGTCTAATCTCGCGGCTTCTGCGCCATGGAGGGATAAAAGTCTCACTTTCCAGATTAACGCATCCTCTGCGCCAGCAAGAACCGCTGAAATATGCCCCAATTTGGCAGTTCCATGCACGGTTGCCAGACAGGCTGCCAAAGGGAATAAGAAAGGCAACTGTGTCCATTACGGCGGGTCGCTTCTGGCAATGCTGGAGGCGCTGGAGCGTGTCCAGGACGTCCAAGAGACGCTCTGGCCGTGGAAGGACACAATGAGAAATCGAGAGAGGACGATTATTCTCAAGGAGCAGAAAGATTGGAGACGGGCAGTTGAGATCTTTGGCTGGTTTCGCAGGGAGAGGAGCCATGAATGTCAATGTGATTCACTACAATGTCATGCTCTGCGCGGTTGGGCGGGGGAGGAGATGGGACCTTGTTCTTAGTCTGTGGCATGAGATGCATTCCTGCGGTGTGGCACCGGATAACTCGACGTATGGTACACTGATTGATGTGTGTTGCAAAGGGGGGAGAGAAAGGGCGGCGTTGCTTTGGCTCGGGGACATGTGCAAGCGAGTATTGTGCTCCAGACGCATAAGAAGGCTGTGGACTATGAAAAGGCCGAGCGTTTCTTCAAATGGTGGTCCTTGGAATTAAATAGAAGGGTGGAAGGACATCCTCGATACAGCTTGTACACTTACAACACCTTGATCGATACTTACGGAAAAGCTGGTCAGCTTGAGAAAGTATCTGATACATTGGACCAAATGTTGAGAGAAGGTGTTGCGCCAAATGTTGTTACATTCAACACAACGATTCATGTTTGGGGTAAGCACCATAGAATGGAGCAAGTAGCTTCTCTGGTGAGGATGATGGAAGAGTTCCAGTGCTTTCCTGACACTAGGAATTATAACATACTGATCTCACTGTACAGAGAAAGCGATGATGTTGATGTTGCGGTTGCGGAGTACTACTTTTGGAAGATAAAAGCAGAAAACTTGGCACCAGTTGTTGTGAGCTGCCGCACACTCTTGTATGGATACTCTATCAGAGGTATGGTCACTAAAGCAGAAGCCCTTCTAAAAGAAATGGATGAGAGGGGCTTTGCGATTGATGAATACGCACAATCAGCTTTGACAAGGATGTATGTAAATGTTGGGATAGCAAGCATGGCGTTGGTTTGACAGGTTCCATCACCAGACGAACTCTGAATGTTTTTCTGCAAATATTGATGCATTTGGGGAGGAAGGATACATAGTCCTTGCACAAAAGGCTTTTATGCGCCGCCTAAAGAGGAAGATGCTTAGTGTTTCTATGTGCAATGTTATGATCAAAGCATACGGGTTAGTAGAGAAGCTTGATGAGGCCTGTGAGATAGCTGATTGCATGGAGAGGTATGGCATTTTGCCTGATTACTTGACTTACAGTTCTCTTATTCAACTTCTGTTGACTGCTAAACTGCCAAAGAGAGCTCTCTACTACTTGAAAAAGATGCAAGCAGTAAAATTGCTGTCAGACTGTGTTCCATATTCCGTGGTGATTAGTAGCTTTGCTAAGAATGATGATTTATGCATGGTTGAATGCCTATTTAGAGACATGATCACATCAGGGATCCGTGCTGATGCTTTTGTATACTCTATCATAATTGATGCATACGCTGAAGTTGGAAATGTCCAACAAGCTGCATCATATTTTGGTTTAGTGAAAAAAGATGGTTTATGTGGGACTGCTACAATCCACAATTCTTTGTTAAAGCTCTACACGAAGGTAGGGTATCTTGCAGAGGCCCAAAAAACATACAAGCTTCTGAGATCATTAGATACCGATGCCAGCCTCTATGCATCAAATTGCATGATCGATCTCTACAGTGACCATTGTAAGGTGAAGGAAGCACGTTAGGTGTTTGAGGATTTGAAGGATAGGGGACATGCAAATGAACTCTCACATGCAATGATGGTGTGTTTGTACAAGAAAGTTGGTCGCTGTGATGAAGCTCACAGGATTTGCAAGGAAATGCAAGCTTTAGGACTTCTAATTCAAGCATTAAGCTACAATTCTGTGATTCAAATGTATGTATCTGGTGGAAGAATGGAGGAGGCTTTTAAAATATTTCAGAAGATGTTGGCATCAAACACACCACCAAATGACGCAACATTCAAGGCACTAAATGTTATTCTAGTGAAAAGTGGAGCTACAGAGAATGAGACTAGAAAGTTAGAATTGCTCAGAAGAAATAACATTAATGATTGCTTGCATCGATGGTACAGGGCACTATCGTCAGCTGTAAGATCAAGTGCAAATTCTTTTCAACATAGTATTATTGATCAACCTGCTATAAGGATACACCCTTTTGACACTGACAATTGCAAGAGTAGGAGAAGGTATACAAAAAAGGAAGTAATTCCAGAACTGATTCAAATGGTTGAAATCTTAGATGTTGATATACCGTTGCAATGATCCATCTACTAAACTGTACACAGAGATGCGTATCACATTTGAAAAATAATGACAATTGATTGGCTGATGCCCAGTGAACTCACAAAGTCGATTCACATAGTCATGGATCCTGTTAGATTTCTGCAGGTGAGTGCTGCTACGTATATTTTCTCAGATTTGTACATATGTAATATATTCTACATGCTTTCACAACGTCGTTCTTTCTTGCTGTTAAAATCGAACCTCCTCAGCTTATCCGACTTCCACAAAATATTCAGTATTCATGATAATCTCCAACATTGCAGCGTCTTTTTCAAGTTCAGCCTGTTATCACATTTCATTTCTAATTACCTTACAGCTTACATGGTAACAGAAACTTTTATGTAGCATCTTGCTTCTTGCGGTGTCTTATTCACGCCGTCCTGATAAATGTGCAGTATTTTTATATTATTACACTGAAGCCTGTATTCATTGAATGGTAAATTCAGAATTCAAGGAACATAAAGAATGATCAACTCATTGCTAAAATGCATCTGCATTCTATGTTTCAGACATGCATGAGTTTCATTGGTAATATCCAAAAAGACAACAGTGTGATAAATGTGATCAGTGAGGGCTTGAGAGCTTTTCTCAAGTCTGCAATTCACCAAGGATGATTTTAGCATGTACTCTGAAGCTTTATTGCAAAGTGCCAAGGCATCGTATTGTAATTTCTGGTTGGGCAAGGTGGTAAAGCTGCTATATGATGTCTGCTACAGGGTAGGGATGTAGTTTGGATACTTAGTATTTGATACTTGAACCTTTTTTGTTGCTAGCATCGATCCACCCTTCCTGCCTTTCATCAAATATTTCTTGCTTGACACTGTTATTTTTCTTTCCCGTGGGATGCCTTGTTTGGTTCATAATTCCACGCCTAAATATCCTCTGTTTACTTGCTAAGCATACAGCATTTACCCCGCATGTAACTCAACACTAAAATGCAGGTATAGCAAACTCCACAGACGAAGGTCCGTTCTGCAACTGTTTCTAACCAATTTATCCAGCTTTAACTTCTCACTATTGAAATCAGAAAATTTATTCTTGTATTTAGTTCTGCATTCAGGGCGCTTACTTTCTTCATCTCCTTTCATGTGGGTGATAGTTCTCTATATGTGTGATGAACTTCAAACACTTGATTTGCCCCTTCGCAGGCCCTAACTATGAGCAGGATATGTGGTTTTCAGTAATCTTGGACCGGTCAAAATTATTGCCTCAGAAGTTACTTTCCACAACTCGTGTTTGTGGGGTGTTATTATTAGGTAAATCTGATGGTCTTAATTGTACAGGAACAGGATCAATAATTTTCTTACATTTTTTTTCCATTTGTCCCGTGTTCTGGAGTCGCGGAGCATATCACCCAATACCGTGATGGATGGTGCAATGGAGGTGGCCAGCCCTAGGGTATGTGATACTCGGTGAGCTTGGCATTCTGGGCGTTCTTCTAGGGATGTACCACGGTTTCAGATTATATGGCAGTTTGGACTACTTGGGCACTGATAAAATGCAAGTTCCATTTTTTTTTTTTTTTTTGCAACTGGCAATCAAGAGTGCTTATCACTTATCAGCATACAGTTTGGCCAAGAGGAACTGGCTTGTAGTTTTCAAGTTCGCTTGTTGGCACTGGAAATATTTGATCGCCTGCTGTGAACTAGCCATTCAGATTCTCGTTTGTTGTATTGGCAACAGAATTCTAAAGAAAAGGAAAGTCTGTATTGGCACAAGCTGGCAACATCGCAGAGTGTAATTTTCAGATTTTTGCAGAAACAGGCAGAGAAGCGAGATCATCTCAATACATATGGAAACACTGTGCAGTGGATGGGGATGAACAGGTTGAAAACATTTGGCAGTATTTCAGACAGAATTAGGATATGTTTGTTTTAGATTGCATATCATAATCTGCAAGTTGAAATAAACTAGCCCTGTAATCCGTAAGTTGAAACAAACATATTGTATTGTAAAAGTTAGATTGTACAATCTAATTCTCGAATTTAGTCTAGTTTTTACAATTTATAATCTGTTTTCACACAATTCGCAGATGAAACAAATAGTCCTTTAGGATCGTTTAGGGTTCAATGGAACATGGGCCTACTACTCTGCCTTATGTAATCATAACCTGCACCTCACGTTGTTGCTGCCTGATGTTCTCGTGGGGTGTACATGTTCTTGTCTTAACCAAAAGGATACACGCAACTCTTGTGTCAGCAATTCAAAAGACAAAGCTCAAGCTCGCCTGCTTCAGTTGTCTTCAATGCCCGTGTCTTCATCCTCACATCTTCTTGCCTAGCCTGTTCCAGTGCTCCTGTTTATGCACAGCAAGCATTGCTGGACCTCGATTACTAGTTTGATGATCTATCTCCTGCTTTGATGATTGGTTCATCGCTGACACTCTTTCTAAAATCTGTCTCTGAAGCATCCAGCAAGGGCCACTCCACGCTTCGGAAAACCAGTGAGATGCTGAGATCAACTTGCTCCAGGGACGGAAGCGAGCGAGAAACGAAAGCGCATCATTGCTAGTCTGACCTCGCGATCCCATCAAGATGCGCTCTGTTCAAAGCTCACCACACTAGCTGCTGCTGCTCCCAGCTGCCGCTTCCTGCCACTGCCACTGCCAGCGCTAGCTCTTCTAGCCCACGTCAACCTGAGCTCCTTTGCTTCTCCACGCAAACCATCACAGCTCACACCACCCACGCCCCATCTCAGATCCACCCCTGCCGCGCTGACAAGACCCCCGCCTCGGGCTCTGCGTCCTCCTCCGCGTCAGTGTCACTCAACTCATCCCTCCGAGGCTGAGCTCCCCCTCTCGCCCGACTCGCCGGCGGCAGACTCGCCTCGTTCTCGATCCGGGAGGGCGAGCGCCGCACCCAGCCCGCGCGCGTGTTACCGGTCTGCCCCTGGGTCATTGCCTCTGTTACACCTCGGGCCCCGGGCCCCATCGGTTTCTGAGCGCGGGGGCACAAGTGGAAAATGGAGGCAAGGTCGCCGGCGGGCGAGCCGGCGGCTGGAAGTTACCTTTCTGCCCTCCCACCGTGGGGGCCACACGCCGCGGCGCCAGGTGGAGCGTGGTGTCGTTTTGCGCAGGGGTAGAAGGGTAAAATCAGCGCGCCGCGCTCGCGCGGGAAATCCGGAAGGGCGGGTGGTACTTGCGTATCACTCGCTCTGTTTCCATCCCCCCTCCCCCCAGGTTAGGGTTTCGTGCTCGCCTCGCCTCGCCTCGCTTCGGGGGACGGCGTCGCTGTCCTGTCAGATGCGGCTGCTGCTGCGGCCGCCTGCTGGGACGCACCTCTCGCTCGCCTCTCGCTATCGCTTCGCCGTCCGAGATCTGAGCGCCTCGTCGCCCCGCCGCTCCGTTCGAGTTCGACGCCTCGTGATCTCCGGCCGGCCCGATCGCGCGGCCGGGTTGCGACCTTTTTCCAAGGTACGTAGGTCGTTCCACGTTCGCGCTAGTTTGTGACGTTTTGCCCTCGCAATGTTTGTGCATATGCGCCTTTTGTGGTCTGTTTAATGGTGCCCCGGGCTGGGCATGCTTTGCGATAGTTTTGGGGCGTTGCGTTGCTTCCGATTGGAATGCGCTGCCATGTTCTGCTACATGTCTTTAGCCACCGTTTCTATGTCAATGTCGCGGTCTGAATTTTAACTATCCGTGCCACCTTGTTTTGGGGGGATCTTGTTCCGTGTTGTTGTAATACGTGATGGCAAAATAGGCTGGTAGCATACTGTTGTAGTATTGGTGCTCCGTATGCTCCATTTGGAACTTTTTGATGGTGAGCGAGGTCTCAGAACTTCGATAGCATGGTGTTGCCCTCGGGATTTGCTGCAAAAATTGAGTTATCTGGTTTGTTGGTGTTATGTTTGGGATACTGGTCAAGGAATGTCTGCAAAAATGTGCTAGCCTTGGTTGGACTGTGTCTGACATTGAATATTCTGTTGTTACCACAAAATATATATCCCTTTTAAAAAGAACTGGCCTTTGATTGTGCTTCAGTGGCCTTAAGTGCATGTTGGACTTTATACTTGGAGTGTGCGGATTCCGGTTGTTAACAAATGACAATTTTGTTTTGGGCAAGGACAACTGAATAAGCAACTCGCTGTACACTTTGGTGGATGCTAGCTTGTCTTTGTAGCGATGGTCCCAAGTCCCAACGGAGTTGTAGCATCTTATAAGAAGTCCACATCTTTGAATCGCTATGAGCTACGTTGTGAAAACAAGCATAGTACCTGTGATTATTGAGTTGACTAGGTATGACGAGTGATGGCTATTCCAATGGATGAGTTTGGAGATGTCAATCTACACTAGGAGGCGCTGGAGAACTGGTGTGGGAAAATAACATGTCTTGAGCTTTAGTTTCACCTTTTGGTGGGCCTACTTTTGAGCTAGCCTCATTAATTGACATTAGAATAGAGGTGATGCTAGTAATGTGGCATGAATCTTAGATAACTCTAATCCATAGACATTTCTATGTGTATGATTTTAGATGCATGCTATTGCCACATAAGTTAAATGAGGCAGTAGCTTAAGGTTATATTGAATGGTTTACTAGCTTATCTTGTATTAGTCATGGAGTTGAACATTTGACATTCATATTGATGGTTTGCTATTACACTGATTGTCATTTGTATTCAGTTTAACTTTATGGTTTTTTTTTCTATGAAGTTCATGTACTCTTGAAAGTAGGGTGTTTCCAACTTGTGAATTCAGCGCACTTGAATACTTGACTCTTTTGGGGTTTGTGGTGAATTTGAGATCATTATTTGCACCTTTTGTAGATTCTTACACTGAGAATCATGCAGTTTTCCAATGCTGCATCCTGGACTCTTTCCAGTGCCCCCCTTGGAATGTTGAAGGTATGTCAAAATATACTATCGACAGCTTCATTCTCATTTAATTGATGCCCTGGCAGATGTGTTTATGTCATTCTCTGTGGTGCTCTTGATTATGTTTGTCTTGATTGTTTTGGATTGCTACACCTTTTAAAAAGATATCGATAGTTATGGCCCTGGAGAGGTCTTTATTAAACATTGCAAAACTAAATAACCAGATTTAACAATTTTTGGATTTTAAAGAACAAAGAACCTCTATATAGTGTGGATAAATAGTGGTGCGTGAATTGCCATGGCACTTGTTTTTTTTTTGTGAGACTGCTAGGCTATTCAGCTGATGCTCTATATCAAGTGATATTGTCTATCTTTCTTCCGTGATGTGTTTGGATCGAAGTCCCTTTCATTTTCTTTATGAATATCTGTTTTTTAATGTGATTCTGAGAGAGAAGTTGATACCAATACATCAATATTGCACCCAAGTGAATCGTGTGATGAGTATTCTATCAATTTCAAACTAGAATGAATAAAGGGGTAAAAGAGATAAATAATGAAGAACTGCATTAACAATCTACCTCCCAAAACGAACTGCAATGATGGTGGCCATTGCATAATCTCATGATAGCCCTTTATAGTTGAGATGTTGATTTGCCCAAAAGGGCAGTGATTGTAACTTGAGTTCCAGGATGAAATGACAAAATTAAAGCAGCGAGCCAGTATGCTGCAGGACATGCTTTTCTCCTGGACCCATTTATTTACGACAGTGCTGTTAGTGGTTGTGTCTGTAGTTAGCTCCTTGGGCTTCACTGTCAGCAGAGGAGGCCTCTCCAGAGTCCAGATCTAAGCTAAAGTTTCTTCAATCTTTCATCATGTGGGACTACTGGTGGCTTGTTTGCCAGCATTGATCCTGTAGCTGCTCATTTGCTCAGTGCATAAGTTGTAATGGTTGCGAATGGTCTCTGGTTGTGTTTCTGAACTAAGGATTGCTGCAGTCTTTCACCAAAACACTTTGTCAGTAAGACATTGGCTCTTGTTTGCAGGGTAAAGCCATGGAGAGTGGAACCAGTGCTGGTTATTTTAGGGAAAGACAGCTCAAGCTCATGGAAGAATTCCTCGGTGCAAAGATCCCAATCCTTGTACATACTGCTCTCTTCTTGGGCTTGGAGAAGATAACCTGATGCCCCTCAGGCCAAGCCCCATCGCAGAGGGGTTTCTCGTATGCACGTGCCCATCAACAACTCCTGCAACTATTCTCCACACTAACACTGATGAACTCATCTGGGTGGTTCTCCATCTTGGTTGGGCTCTGGTGATAACTAATATAGTACGCAACTACCTCATTTAATTTCCTCTCATTTCCGCAACTTTGACAGCGCATTTATTTTGGTCTGCTCCATTTGTGAGGTGAGCAAAAGTTGTCCCAAGTTTGTACGGTGCTGTGTGTGTTTTTGGTGTGGACGTGATGTAGTGCCCCTCCCTGGTATGGGGACTAAGCCTAGTACTGGCCCCATGTAGACCAATTTGTAGACTGGATATTGGTGCACTGAATGCTTATTAAGTTCATCATGTGATCATGTAGCATCGTGGCGCTAATTATGCAATTCAAGGCTAATAATATTACGGGGAGAGGCTCTCAAATTGTACTGAAGTGGAACTACTGCAAGTGCCTTTTGTCAGGGTATACTGCTGCCACTGCCAGCGGCCGATCTTCAGAAGGGGCTTGAGCCAGAAGATTAGTAGTACGAGCAGGAAAGAGATCAGCCACTCTTCGAAACTTTGCTGCGTCACTGACTGCTGCAGTGCCGTAGTGCTGTGTGGTGAGAATGCTCCCCTTTCGTGCAGAGCAAATAATACAAGTATAGTATTACGACGTCTTGGCTTCAACTTGGCTGTAGCCTTCGTTTCTGTGGGCCTGTTCCTTTCTTGTTCAAAGATCCCAAAAACCAACGTGACACATAGTCCAGGGATCAGGGCTCGGAGAGTCCACAGCCACCCCCGGTTCGCCCCCCTCATCCTTCAACCCGAGTCTCCGGTTTTTTGGGTAGATATCTTATAACAGTTTTTTTATTAAAATTAGGAGAGTTTGTTAAATAGGTTTTTTTAATTTTTTAGTTTTTAGTAAAATTTATAGGAGTAGTTTTCTAAAATAAATTAGATACTGGGAGTTGAAAATTAGTTTTTTATTTATTTTTCATATAGAATAATTTATTCTATAGTATTTATTTTAAAAAATTACTAGAAAATTTTTTACCGCCATAAAATTATTATTTTTTATCATAAAATCACTCCCTAAAGCTAATTTAAATTAAATATGAGAGATCTACCAAAACAGCCCATCCTCCTCTCCGCCCCGTGCGTGCCTCTCGTCGTCACTCTGCATACGGGCTACGGCTTCGTCACAGCCGACACGCCCGAGACTGCAGCGCACGCAGAGCGAGCGAGCGAGCGGGAAGGCGATGAGGTCGCAGCTCGACGCGGCCGTGTCTCCGTCGCTGCCGGCCTCCGTCCGGCGACCTCTCCCCTCTGCTATGCCCCGCGCCCGCAGGTACGCCGTGCCACCGCTCGCCTGCTCCGATCCGCACCCTGGCCTCTGTTCTGCGGAGCAAACGAACGCAGAGCCGAAACACGTGCGCTCTCTGGTTCCAGGTTTCACGCGTTCCCGTGGCGGCCTCGCGCTCACCACGGCCTCGGGGTTGGAACTCGCTGCGCCAACCATCTCCCGAGCAAGCGAGGTTCGGCCAAGTGGTTGCCTGACATGGTCTGGTTACCAGTTTGCACATCGCGTGCTCATCGTTCATGTTTTGCCTTAATCAGGGGTGGGAGTGTTCACCTCGGAGAGGAGCGAGGGTGATAAGGAGACTACTGTGAAAAATGCAGAAACGCAGACCACTTCAACAGCAACAGCAAATTCCTTGCGCTTCCCCACACAGGTGATTTTTCTTAACGAGTTTTTCGCCGTTATTGTAACCCAACTACTATATGGCAATGCATGTGCTTGGTCCGATCCCATCAGCAGTTATATATTGGGGTGCTAGGGGCTGCCATGTGATCTGTAGGATCCCACACATAAAATTGATTTATTGACAGACAAGGCAGATATCACGTGATTCAGGATGCATGTTTTCTATGGCGCAGTTGGTTAACTTGGGTTTTTCTCAGGGCATCTGAAAGTGCTGCTACAGGGTATGTACAGTGGACGAGTAAGTCGCGGCCAATGTGCAAATCCTACTTTTACGATTGACACATAATACTTCCGACTTTCGAGATGCATAGATAGGAATATTGATCAGTGAATTGTAAATTCTGCAGAAATATTAGTTCTATCAAACTGATTACCAAAGAATGCAGTCCATCTATGCCTTTGCAGTGATGGTTCAATTGTACTTGTCCCTTGAATGCATTCCTATTGGGGATGTATGGAAGTGCTTCAATTTAGATATTATGCTAGTGTAACTGTGTGAGAGGTAATGGTACTAATGATATCGAAGAACTACAATAACTCATACACAGGACTAGTGCACCCTCTGTTTAGCCGGAGCACTTTGCAGTGAATAATCTATTTGATTCACATTATATTTGCTTACTTCATGTTCTTCAATTTTCCAGGGAAACTGCAACATGGCTGCCATTGTAAGCATAGCATTCTGCCTTCTGCACAGAATTGTTTCTGGCCGGATGCAGTTCATGATGAATTTGCTCCCAAGGATGCCAAATGATATTACAAGTTTGCCATTTGCTTGCATATCTGATCCTATCAAAAAAACCATACCGCTTAATCTAGATGTAACTTTTCCACCATTGCCTGATATCAGATGGAGTGTTTCACGATTGTACTATCTATTCAATACACAGCTTGGACGAAACATTGCCTTGTAAGTGTGATACTGTTATGTATGGTATCATTTCATGCTTCTTTTGTCACTGAGCTGTAACTTTTTGCACATCAATAAATTGTCAACTCCTTAGTTACACGTAATAACTGAAGTTCTTGCTGAAAGTTGATTAACCTCATGCTTTGTTTTGATTATCTTCGTAGGTCTATTATTACTTTGCTCATCACATGCTTTTCTGTTGTTGTTGTTGGAGGATTACTGTTTCATAAGCTCAGGTCTGTTAGTTATCCTTTGAAAATACATGTATTTTCTTATTTGTTCTTCTCTGTTTTTCTGAGGATATCCTATATCCTTGGTGGTTGATACTAACATTAAAAAAATTATGAAGTATCTTGGTTTCTAATTCAGGAAGAAACAACAGTCTTTGGAGGATTGCTTTTGGGAAGCTTGGGCATGTTTGTGTTCATCATCTACTCATCTAAGGGTAAGAATTGATATGTTTTTCTTAGCGTTACCTGCTTAATCTGTTGTTTTTCTTGTTTAATCTGTTGCTTTGCTTGTTTGCACAGCAAAAGACACGTATTGAGCGTGCCATTGGGTTCTTTCTTGCTATCTGGGGTATACTATTCTATTCTCGTTTGTTGAGCGCAATGACAGAACAATTTAGAGTGAGTTGTTTGGAAATTATCTGAAACTGAGATGAAAAACTTCTGTGCCAATGTGGTTTTTTAACAGATAGTCACCTGGTTGTGCACAGATCCAGATGCATAAAGTAAGGGAAGGGGCACAGTTGCAGGTTATTGAGGATGATCATATCATCATCTGTGGAGTCAATAGTCATCTGATGTCCATATTGAACCAATTGAATAAGTTCCATGAATCAGCAATTCGCTTAGGTTGTGCTACAGCAAGGTAATTGAAGGATAACATAGTATTTTTTGGTTAGATCTATCATTTTTTTCGAGGATTCATAAGATCTATCTACACTATCTAACACAACCGATTGTTTTTTTAACAATGTCTAGGAAGCAGAGAATCCTTCTTCTCTCGGATCTTCCAAGGAAGCACGTTGAGAAGCTTGGAGATAGCATGACCAAAGATTTAAACCATATTGATGTATTCACCAAGAGGTAAATGGATTACATATTGCTGCTGTGTTGCTTTTCTGAATAACTGGCAACTTTCTTTAATTTTTTCTACCTTTATCCTTTACAGTTTCACTTTTGTGGAGAACATAGAAGCACATCCCATGAACACAAATATTTTCTTTGATATGTGAATACCGAAAAGTTGTTGTGACTTCGCATTTTAACTTGCAGTTGTAGCCTTAGCTTGACAAAATCATTTGAGAGAGCAGCAGCAAACAAAGCAAAGTCTATAATCATCTTACCAGCAAAGAACGAACGGTAAGTATGTATCATAAACTTTTGAATTTTCTCAGGTTAGCATATACTGTAGTACAAAATCATTTCAGAGAATTCCCTAAAAAATTCATTTCAAAGAAGGGTAGAACCATAACTTATACTTAGTCTCCTTGTACCGTTATTACTTTATTTTTTACTATTACTAGTACCTTTATTATTATTATTATTTCTCATCATCTTTTTAGTTGGATCTTGTGGGTTTCATCTCTAGCCTACCCCAACTTGCTTGGGACAAAGGCTTTGTTGTTGTTGTTGTAGAGAAGGGCAGATTGTCTTATGTCTCATAACATTCCTTTACATTGGTGAATCAAGATCTTTGTAGACAACTAGCGACAGTGGTAACAGCAGGTCATCTGGCTCCTGTCAAATATGATAGCAATTTCTAAAGCCATTTGACTAAACATTGGATGGGTGTTGGGACATGTAATACTCCAGCCCATTAGTGTGTTCTGTTTTCAGCATGTGTGGCCCAAGTGTTTTGGTGTGGTGAGATTAGTATCACCTTGGTAGTCTAGGTAGGTTGGAGCCAGCTTATAAGCTTGAGCAGTCCAAATATAGCACCTCCGGGTTAACTCTTTTACACGAAGCGAGGACGAAGGTGTAAAAGAGATGATATGCGTATGTGGTCCCGCTCCATAGGTGGGCTAGGCTATAAGCGGATTTTGGATGCGGGGTGTTACAGGACACTTGTAACTCTTAGCTTGAATTTTGGAATGAATGGCTTTAAAGAAGCAGCTCATTTATCACGGATTAAAAATATACCAAGAAGTACATTTTCTGAACGATGTCCCATGTGTCAAAATGTGCATGATATATATGCTTTACTTTGTCAGCACTTGTTCATGGTTTCATTTTGTTTATTTGCACTATTAGTTATTTTGCAAACCTGGTTCTGTTGGCGCTTGACTGCTTTATATCACCTTATTTCTATCTAAAACCCACCTTGATGAACCTGATCAGATATGAAGTGGATACAGATGCATTTCTCTCTCTATTGGCTCTGCAATCTCTTACACAAATCACATCTGTTCCTATCATTGTTGAGGTATATGCAAGTTCACAATCTATACTATGTATTTTTATCAACATTTAGGCCTTCATATTTATCTTTTGTATCAATGTAGGCTTCAAACTCAACCACCGGTGAACTGCTGAAATCAATCACTGGCTTAAATGTGCAACCTGTGGAGATGGTTGCTTCTAAGTTGTTTGTGCAGTGCTCTAGGCAAAAGGGCCTTCTCAAAATCTACAAGCACTTGCTTAACCATCACAGTTCTGTTCTCATCTTACTGACATATGTTTGTGAATTACATGAGCTATTTACAGATTCTTTCGTTTTTGAGCAAACCTGTGTTACCCAGATCTTGCACGCTGCACTTTTTTTTGCCATTCATCTTTCATCCAACATTATAGCACATAATTTCTACTGCAACTGCCTGAAAACCATCATCCATAGTGGTCGGATGTACTGTGTCATGTTCTAAGATCACACTATATAGGCAGATTTTTTCAGAAAGTCTGTGGCAAGTTTGTTACAGCCACATGCTAAACATGACCTAGTTTATCATTCTTCAGGACTTCTAAAATCAGCATCCAACTTATGGAATAGCATACCATATTAATTATTTCTGATGTGATTGTTAGTGTAATACTCCATCAGCTATCTGCAAACTGTTCCGATATTGCCATGTTTCTGTAATTTTGTCATTTATACATTTCTGCTTTGGTGCCTCTATTAAATTAGCTTAGCAGTGTCCTTGTTACTTTTAGATTCTAGATGTAGTGGCACTTATCCTACTTGGTTTGTTACTTGTGTTGCTTTGTCCTGCAGAAAACGTTTTCAACCTTTTCAGCTTGCCTGAATTAGGGGGCATGATGTATATGGATGTGAGACGTAAAATCCATGATGTAATGTTCTTTCCAATAAATCAGTTCAACTCTGCAATATTCACCATTTTTCTGCTATGACATTTCCCCTTTATGGTCATGTTCAGGCAATTGTTTGTGGTATCTTCCGGTCTGGAAAGATTCATTTTCACCCAAGCGAGGATGAATTGCTGAAAGAAACAGACAAAGTATGTATGTTTCTGGATACTGGTTATCATATTATGGCCAGCTAGTAGGAAATTATTTCCATGGACATAGGATTCCATGAGAATAGTGTGATTGTTGAAAGTTTGAAGCTCTTGTAACTATCGTGAACCATTTATCAAAGTGAGCTAATAAGATACATTCCATGTTGTTCTGCTAAATCATGAAAATTAGTTTCCTCACAAAAATAGAAAGTAGTACCTGTGATCTTACATTCCACATTAGCAATTCTCATTGTTCCCTTGGTGTATGGTGGCTTGTTCACGTTAATACAAGTATATGTGAACTTATGAGTATGTTGTTAGTATCATTGTACCCTTTTTCTTAAACGAAACTTTTTTAGGAACCTTTTATGGGGAAACAAAAAAAAACTTTTTTTCCTTGAATACGTATCTTTGAATTAAGAAGAATTTAAGAGAACAAAGTTCAAGTACAACAACCTTAGAGGTCAGAGATCCGGTCCTAGCCGGCCTGAAATCACTAGGAAAATATACAAAAAAGGAAGCAACAAGCCCCACACAGGTGATATTGAATCATATGATTGATCCATAGCTACGCAAGCGCTCCATTGTGATCGATAGGCTTTTAGCACCGGCCTGGCACCACCGAACCATATCCTCCCTGATGAGAGCTATCAAAATGTCCGGAGGAACGCGTTGGTTGTTGAAAACGATGACGTTGCGCGAGAGCCATAGTCTCCAATATGTAAGAAGGATCAGCAAGTCGAGTCCCTTGCGTAGCCCGGAGGCCACTTGGTTCCGAGCGGCAACCACCAATCACCCAGAGAAATTTCTGCCGCAGGCTCTTGAATCTCTAGGATCCGGCACCAAGCCTCGCGTGCCAAAGTGCAATGGAGGAACAGATGGTCAATGGTTTCCAGCTGTTGTGAGCAGTGTGAGCAGGAATCGTCGGACTGGAGACCGTGGCGCCTCCTACGCGTCGCCGTCCGTAGCCGGCCATATAGACAAAGCCAGACAAAGAACTTGACTTTGTAGTGGGGCCAGGTTTTCCAAACAAGATTAGCACCATCCAAAGTGGTGGAACCCAGGAACATGGCAAGGTACGCCGACTTAGAAGAGTAAATCCCAGAGCTAGTCCACTTCCAAACGATTTGATCATCGTCGTTGGTTAGAGTGTTACTTTCAAGCTGGTGCCAAATCCTCAGATACTGAAACAAGTGTAGCAGGGTTTAGAGGTCCTGAGATGTCACTGACCCAATGCCTATTGTGTAGGGCATCCTTGACGGTCCTCTTTTTGGCGGTTGATGGAGCCATACAACTAAACAGCTCAGGCGCAGAATTCTTGATCGACTGTCCATTGATCCAGGGGTCCAACCAAAAGAAGGTGGAATTGCCAGAGTCGACAACGAAAGAGGTTGAGGATTCAAACAAGGACAATATCAGATACCATGATGCAAGGGGAGGTTGGCCCATCGCTTGGAAGGATCAATGCGTTGCCACCATAGCCAACAGAGTCGAAGAGCAATGCCGGCCAGTCTTAAGTCTTGGATGCCAAGGCCTCCGTAGCATAAGGGCTGGCAAACACGAAGCCAAGATAGGGAACTTTTGCCTCCCGTCATCTGTTTGTCGCATGCCCAAAGGTAACTCTTTCTAAGCTTATCAACTTCCTTGATAACCCAGGGAGGCACCACAACGGATATCAGAGTATGAAGTGGGGTCGACGAGCGGACAGACCGCACCAGAGTGGCTCTCCCTAGCTTAGAGATCAGTCGGGCCTGCCAAGGAGGCAATTTGGCGGCAATCTTGTCAACCAGCGGCTACAAATGGGCTTTGCGGAGGCACCCAGTGGTAAGGGGAATTCCCAGGTATTGAATGGGAAAAAAAGCCAACCCGCATGGAAGATCCTCTTGAACATTGCTGATCTCTTCCTCAATGCAGCAAATGGGAACTACAACACTCTTATCCAAATTGGTTTTAAGGCCCGAGGTTGCCTAAAAAATGTTGAGTATTGCAAGATGTGCTTGGATGTTCTGCTGCGCAAGTGATAAGAATATGACAACGTCATCCGCGTAAAGCGAGCAACAGTGAAGGATAGAGTTGTGCCCCAAAGGCTCGATGATAGCAGCTTCTCCGGCCAGATACAGCAGACGAGGAAGAACGCCCATGGCCATTACGAAAAGAAAGGGGGAGAGGGAATCCCTTTGACGAAGACCTCTGGCATGAAAAATGGTAGGGCCAGGAATGGAATTAAGGAGAATTCGAGTAGACGAAGAACTCAGAATGCCCTCAATCCAGACAATTTTTTTTTGTTATAACTGTTACATAAAGAAAAATATAAGGGAAGGGGGAGGGGTGTAATTTGCAGTTTTAGCATTAGTCATGATTTTTATTAGTTGTTGACTTGATGTGCTTGACATTTATCTTAGTTGTTGACTTGACGTGCTCTTGATTTTTATTTTTATTTTGCTTCACAGTTGCTTCTTATTGCTCCCGTTCTTGGGAGGAGAAGACCACAATATACACTGTTAAGTGTACCGGAAGGAACACAAACATCAGGTCATTACTCAGAGTCAAGAGAGGATCAAAGATCATTTAATATGGCTATCATGCAGAAGGAAACACGGCTAAAGAACATTGTAAAGCGCCCCTCAAAATCGCTCTCTAAGGTAAAGCTTGATCTAATGATGTATCTATGCAAAATCATCCGTTTCCAAATTATTGGGTTCATCAGTGGTTAATTTTATGCAGAGCAGTGATTACATGCTGGGACCAAGGGAATGTGTGCTTATTGTTGGTTGGCGGCCAAAAGTTACCGAAATGATACGGGAATATGATAGTTACCTTGGACCTGGTAGTATACTGGTAAGTATAGGCACAATGACAACAATAAACAGATTTGTGCTACTCTCACTTTTAATCGTGGCAAAAGAAACTGATGAGAGCTTTATGCCTGAACTCCCATCCAAACGTTGGGGTGGAACTTGAGTAACTAATTTTCATCAATGTGCAGGAAATATTGTCAGAAACCCCTGTTAAAGAGAGGAGCAGTATTGTCAACCCCCTTTTGCAGAGCGAGCTTAAAAATGTTAAAGTTTCTCATAGGGTATCTCTCTGTCTCTACCTTTCTCAGTGTGCTTGGACAGATATAAAAAGTAACCCTATCTCAATTTTATGTGAAACATACTAATACAGGTGGGGTGTCCTTTGAACTATGATACTTTGAAGGAAACGATAATTAACATTAGGAAATCTGCCAAGTCTAATAAAAAAGTTCCTCTTTCAATTGTCGTGATATCTGACAGAGACTGGCACATTGGAGGTACCAATATAAGAACTATGCAATATCTCTACCATCATCATCATCATCATCATCATCATCATCATCATCATTATAAGAAACAAAGTTTTATCTGTGACTCTGTGGTTTCTGCAGATGCTGCACAGGCTGATAAACAGTTGGCATATACCCTTCTTCTTGCTGAAAACATTTGCCAGAAACATGGCATTATGGTTAGTTCTTTTCACCTATAATAATTTACTACCTCCGTTCAAGAATATAAGGCGTATTGTTTTGAAAAGTCATCAAAAATAAACTCTGACCGTTAATTTCTCTTATAATATATTGTCAATTGCTATAAAAATCAGCATCATATTAAAAGTACTTTGAAATACAAATTTATTGAAACAAATTTTGTATACTCAACATGCAAATAATTTGACTAATTGACGGTCAAAACTTATGAAATTTGACTTTTTCGAAATAAAATATGCCTTATATTCTTGAATAGAGGGAGTAGTAATGTTTAAAATGCAATAAGTGTACCTCAGTATTCTCATCAAAGTATTTTTAGTCCATTGTTTTTGGGGCATATCATGCACTTGAGCTGTCTAGAAAGACTCAAATTTGATTCTACAATCAACAAATCATTACTCAATGAGATATAGTTGGTTCTATGATGATTTTTAGTCTTTGTTCTCCCTTGACAATGGGACTTCAGTTGATCATAATGTGGTTCAACTATACTTGATCATTTTTTGGACCAGGCAGGCTTTGGGTCGGGCTTTAAAAAGACCCGACCAAAAATGATTTTTCCCTCAAAATTGGTCACAGAATCCAGTCAAAAAAAATGTCACAGAACTCCATGCTTGTTCACACCTCAAGTGAAACCAAGCAAACGACTAAAAAGATTAATACAACAATCTAGTACTTTCTAGTTTCTACAACTAGATTGAGTATTGCTTGAGTTGTATCTGTGAGCACGATCCTTCACACAGAGAGGGAGCTTGCCGCTGGGAGGTAACAGGCATGCGCAGCCGTGGATCATTGCTCGCCATCTTGTTCCCAACCGAGCCAAGTTTGGCTCGCTATCGAACTGCCGGATGCACTCGCGCACGAGGGCTACTGCTAGGCGCACCATGCAGGCATGCAACCACTGTCGAGTGTGTCGCTAGACTAGCTGCTGTGCAGATGTGCTCCTTGAGTGAATCCCACTCAACAACGGCACACGACAGGGAGGTTGCCATCTAAGCGACCGCCACCCCCTTCTGTAGTTTGGGTGGGGAAACGGCTTATATATGGCGTGTGCATCTAATTGGGCTGGGCCTGTTGTAAGTACATGGTGGTTTTGTTGGAGTGCTGGGATGTTTGTGCCCTTGTCGGGCCAGGCTAGGTTACCGGACCTGATAAATTCAAAGCCCAAGTCCGAGCCGAACAACCCTTCAAAATAAGGCTCGAGTCCGACCCAATATTTCATCGGGTTGGATTGTGTCGGGGTTTTCAGTTCAGGTCAATTCAGGTCTATCAGGTTGGCTACCCATGATCAGGTCTAGGTTCAACTAACCATTCCACGCCTTTTTTTCTTCTTCTTATAAACATTCATGCACTAAGAGCCTGAAAAAATGGCAATTTGTTTGAATTATCTGTTTTTTCACTTGAAGTGTTTTTTAGGTTGAAAATCTTGTATCAGAAATTGTTGACACCGGACTGGGAAAACAAGTAAGAGTTTTCTAATATGTCAAGTGCTCAAGCAATCAAAACTATTTAAATTTGGAAGGAAGTTCTTGAACTCTGCATTTTATACAGATATCTAAAATAAGACCCTCACTTTCATTTATTGGAGCGGAGGAAGTAATGAGTCGTGTGACGGCACAAGGTTGGTTGTCCTTGTCCATTTCATTTTCTTTAAAGTGCTCTGTCTCATTATAACAAATGAAATGTAGTTGCGAAAAATAGTGAGCTAAATGAAGTATGGAAGGATATTCTAGATGCTGAAGGTGATGAGATCTATATTAAGGTAATATGACCGTAAATTGGTGTTCCCAACACATTCTTGGCTGCCTGTGGTCTTTGAAGCATCTACCCTACTGCATGTGCTCCATTTTAGGAAATTGAACTGTACATGAAGGAAGGAGAGAGAATATCATTCTCAGAGCTTTCTGAAAGGGCAGTTTTGCGCCGTGAAGTTGCGATTGGCTACGTTAAGGATGGCAAGCAGGTAAAATTTCTCTTCATTATTTATTAGTTCATGTGATGCTCTAAGTACAAAAGGGTGACGGCCTTGTCAAGATCAAACAAACAACAAGCCACACAGCCTTTTAGTCCCAAGCAAGTTGGGATAGGCTAGAGGTGAAACCCAACAAGATACACCAATAAAGATGATGAAAAACTAAAAAAAAAGAGTTCTATTTTCTTTTCAGAAGCCTGAGCTTCTATTGACCTGATTTGTGTAGACATGAGGTTCTTTTGTCGTTTTGAATATCATCAACCATGATTTGTAAGGTGCTCATAATGAATTATTTCATATATTTTATTGCCATGGCAGCATATAAATCCTATCGACAAGTTGGAGCCACTCTCTCTTGAAATGACAGATTCGCTCATTGTGATATCTGAGTTCGAAGGTGAACAGCCAATTACGATGAACAGTTAAACTTCCGTACAGAATTTTCAGCTTGCTGTTTCCCTGAAATTTGACAGCTGTTGCTACCACGAAGAGATGATATGCGGCATGTTGATATTCTTCTTCCGTTCGAAGGGAAAGCAAAATATAGTGTAGAGGTCACAAACTAAATTTTATTTTCTTCGGTAGCTGTTGAACTTCTTTGGGGGCAAAATTTCTGATCTGCAGTTCAACCGCAGAATCTTTTTTTTTTTGTTGTTTATCTGTAAACATAGCTGAATAAACATAGTCAACTCGTATGATGTAGCTGTCTGAATAAAGAAAGGCCAAAGGAAAGTTGATTGGATATGCGCCTTGTTGTTTCCTTCTGACTAATGAATAACAATGTTTGTGTGATCTTGGAGTTAAACAAAATCAACTGGGTGTGTCCTTGTTGTTTTCTGTGGGAGATAAATTCTTCTCCATTAGCATCGACATAGGAAAAGTTCGTTTAGCTTTAGCTTCATTCACCAAATCTTTCTGCAGCTTCAGCTTTATGAGATCTGTCTTTTCCAGAGCAACTAAGAGGTCAGTTAAACATTCATGTTCTCTTGCTTGTCCATATTTCTTACCTGCAGGCTGTAGCTGACTTGCCCCTCCACTTTTATACATGCAGGGCATACTACAATGCAAGGATGAGAAAAAAACGATGGCCGCTGCAAACGGGGAGAGTGACGAAACTTCAGGTCTGACAACTCCCCAGAACCACTAGGTACCACTGGTTGCTGCATATGGAAATGACACCATCCGTATCCCTGAAGAAATTCGATTGTGTGACCCAGAGGCTTATGAACCCAAACTTCATCGGTCCATACTTTCATTCACTGAGGTACTCCCCAAACTTCAGGCGAATGGAACAACACAAGCGCTGGTGCGTCCACAGATTGTTGCAGCGAAACAATCACAGCCTTGAACTTTTGGTTCAAGAATTCCTGATTAGACTGACAGGGGATCAATGAAAAGCCGTTCAGTTGCTATGACAGATGAGGAAGTCGATCTGATGCTTCTGTTCGTTGGATGTTTTATTGTCCACTTTTTGTTGACGCATGATCCGAGGAGGGGTGTGGCGTATGAATACATATTTTTTTTCCTATTTTGACCCTTTTTGAAAACTATTTCTGAAAATAAACCAGCGGTAAAACTATTTTCAATTTTGACCCTTGGGTTTACGCCATGAACGATTTGCGCGGATGTTAACCGTATTCACGCCATCATGGTTGGCGTGGATATGGCCAATATCCACGCCATCATCATTGGTGTGGACCCCAGTGATCAAAACTGAGAATGATTTTGACCCCTAGGGTCCGCGCCACATACGATGGCGCGGATGTTGGCCGTGTTCGCGTTATTATGGCTGGCGCGGATACAGCTAACATTCGTGCCATCGTATGTGTCGCGGACTCCAAGGTTAAAACTGGAAATAGTTTTGCCGCATGTTCATTTTCAGAAGTAGTTTTAAAAAAAGTCAAAATAGGGGGAAAAAATACTATGAATACCGGGCAAAGTTGGATGCTGGATATCTGGATGAGGAATATGAAACTCTCCAGTGGGAAAAACCCTGGGAGTGGGACTTGGTTGTCATCGACATGCTCCTAAGGGAAAACCAGATACCTTTCATTGCTCTCAGGATCTTGTTTGACATTCTGAAGACAGAGCATGACAAAGCTGTTGACCTCACAGCATGTGCACGGAACATGTTCAAGAAGTATCTCCCAGCTGGAATGCGCACCTCGATGAGCCCAATACACTGCAGGGATGTGCGCTGCCTCCTGAACTTACTCTACCGGTCCCTCCTTCCAAATCCGAAGCTAGACAAAAGACTGATGGAGCCGCCGCCAAATCCATCTACGTCTGGCATGGATCCCGCAAAGCAGCTTGCGACTGATGGTATCAGTATCGGCAGGAGGCGGCAATGGTGGACTTCATTTTCAACCATGGCACGGTAAAAATCCCTCAACTGGAGATCAGTGACACAAGCATCCAGTTGCTGCAGAACCTCATCATTTTTTAGTGCTACCATGGCGCTGCCTCACATGTGAAAAACTCAGGGTTCAAAAATTCGTTGCAGGACCTTTCATCTTAGATGTGTATAAAGCGGAAGTACCTTATGATGTATTTATTGATTAGTAGGTTAAATTAATCAGGCAACTATATCGATGTGTACATCAAAACATTAGTTGAAGATCTTCTTATACTGTGTAAAGATGGCATAGGGGTATGGGATGAATACAGACATAAGAATTTCACCATGTGTGTAATGTTGTTCGTAACGATTTTATATTAGTCTACTCTTGGTAATCTATCAGGGCAGGCTGTAAAAAGGTACAATAGATGTGTTCAGTGCTTGGAGGAAACAGGGGCTGGTGACTGACGAACAGTCGAAAAATGATTTTCATGGATCATCGTAGTTTCCTTCATCCGTATCACCCATGCCGCAAGAATAGAATAGCTTTTGATGGGACAGTGGAGTATTATCAAGCTCCGAAGATTTGAACTGGAGAACAGATATTTAAGATGGTAAAGATACTAGAGTTATACTTGGAAGGGGAATAGGTAGTACAAAAATCTCGGCTGGGCAACATACTCCTATGTGGAATAATATATCAATATTTTAGTTGCTGCTTTATTAGAAGTATCTTATGGTCCGATATGCAATCGATGTCATACACGTGGAGAAGAATGTGTTTGATAGCTTGATCGATATCTTACTAGATATATCTGGCAAAACAAAAGATACATTAAATGCATGACTGGACTTAGAAGAAATAAACATCAGTAAGGGCCTACATTACATACAATTAGATAATGGCAAAAAGAAACTTTCCACAGCTTGATACAGTATGAGCAAGGAAGAGAAGATCAACCCATGTGATTGCTTGTGTGATATCAAAGTTCTGACTAGTTACTCCTCCAACATCAGGAGCTTAGTAAACATGAAAGATAAGAAATTAGTTGGCATGAAGTCTCATGATTGTCACGTGATGATGATGCAGATGCTTCCAGTTGCAATTAGAGGTATTCCTCCGGATAAGGTTTGAGACTCAATCATAAAGTTGTGTTCGTCCTCCAACGTAATTTCACAAAAGATCATTGATCCGAACAAATTGGCAAAGCTGTAGAAGGATGTGGTCCATACTATATGTCATTTTGAGACTATTTTCCCTCTGACGCTTTTTGATATAATGCCCCATCTAATTGTTCACATTGTGGAAGAGATAAAGAGCCTTGGCTCATGTTTCTGCATCAGATATATCATTTCGAAAGGTTTATAGGGGTTCTAAAGAAATATGTTTATAACTAAGGTCGGTCGGAAGGTTATATTGCCTAAGGATGGAGTACGGAGGAGGTCATTGAGTTTTACATTGAATATATGAAATTGAACGCGATTAGTATGTCTATATCTTGCTATGAGGGGAGGCTAAAGGGAAAAGGGACGATAGATCATACTTCAATCCATATTAAAGATTGTATTTCATTCACTCAAGCACACTTCACAGTTCTGCAACAATCACTTGTAGTGGGCTTGTATGTCAATATGCACGTGAGCATACTACGCTCCACAGATACAATGAAGTCAGAGGATTGGATCGCAAGAGAGTACAGAGATAATATTGGTAATTAGTTACATCAACACATGACAGGTAAGGATTCCGGTGATGCTCTGTTAGAACTACTGGCTAATGGGCCGTCAACTACGACTTGCACATTCCAAGCACACGAGAATAATGGCTATACATTTTATACGAGAGCACAAAACAACAAGAGCACTAACCAAAATAGCGGTGTTCGTATTGATGCATATGACTGTGCTAGCAATTGAGAGACCTACTATTGATTCATAGATGATATTTGAGAGCTTGAATATGGTGAATTGATAGTCCCTCTGCTTCGGTGCCAATGGGTTAGACTCTCAGGAGGAGTCAAGGTCGACAAGTACGGTATGACTACCATGGACATTAAACTCGTCAGATACAGAGAACAATCATTCGTGATTGCTAATGATATTGTACAAGTGTTCTATGTAAAGGACTCGGACCCAGCTAACAAGTAGGAGTGTCACATGGTTCTTCAAGGAAAATGAAAGATTATCAGTGTTAAGGATATTATCGACGAAGAAGCAATGACAAATTCGACAACCTGCCTCCTTTTGGAGAGAATGTCAAACTGCCTCTTATTGATGACATTAAGGAAGCTACCTACATACGCCGGGACCATAATGAAGCATTAATCGTTTAATGAAAGCAATTTTCATGTATTTGCTAAAATTTGTATCAAGGACATGTATGGTGAAGAGTAACTTTTTGGAAGTTTTGATCTAAGTATCGGACTAGATGATCAGACTTATGTGACACCACTCTTTTCTCTGGTTGGAAATCTATATAATTAAATTTGTGCATATTCGAATTGGCTAGAATTCAATTTGGATTAAAAGGAGAAAATCAAATACAAAGCTAAAAATCACAAAGTTAATCAAGAACAATGGTTAACATTGATTTTCATGTAAAGAGTATGAAAAAATAAGATTAACATAATTGGTTTCACATTTTTTTATGGATATTTCATAATTTCATTATGAAATTAACAAATTACAGATTTATTAATGAAATAAAGATAATTCAGTGCACATTCTTGCATGCAAGTATTCTTGCATGCAAGTATTTTTATCATGTAGGCGACAATAATACAAACTCAACAAATTTGGTTTTATATTTTTCTCAACTCTAATCATTTTTCTATGAATTTTCAACTTTTTAGCCAAATTTAACAATAGAAGAATATTTTCAGGAAGAAAATAATTATCAGTGCGGTTATAAGTAGTAACCGGCGTTGATACTTTAACTATCAGTGCCGGTTAGAAACTAGAGTCGACACTGATGCTTCTCCAACACTTAGTCGTTCTCCTTGTTTGCTCCATTCAGCATGACACCGCTCCTCCTCCCTGACGCTGCTCCTCCTCCCCGACCACCACCACCTCCCTGATGTTCCTCATCCTCCTCGATCGCCGCCTCCTCCCCGACCATCGCATCCTCCCCGACCGCAGCCTCCTCCCCAACGGGCCGCCTCCTCCCCGACCGCTACTTCCTCCCTGACCGTCGCTTCCTCCTCGACCACACCTTCCTCTCTGACCGTCGCTTCCTCCTCGACCACACCTCGATGTGCCACATCCTCCCTGGCTGCCGCCTTCTCCCCAGCTGCACCTCTACGCTCTGCCTCCTCCCTGGCCACCGCCTCCTTCGGACTCGACCTCAACGCGCTGGTATGTTAGGTTTAGAGCAAGAACTTGTTGAAGCCATTTAGGGCAAGAACTTGTTTGAGCCATTTAGGGCAATTGGGTGCATAAGACGGTCTATTTGCCCTGTGGTTGATGGTTAGAACTATGCTAGCTAGTTGCGAAGAAATCTCGGATATTTCTTTTTTCTTGAATTAATTGATGTTTAGTCTTATCATCGAGTATGCACTGGAATCTACTTTGGATCATTGGTAGGTAATTAAGAATGTTGAAACAATTTTCATTGCCAAAGATAAGAACACATTCGCACTAAACTAGCTAGGTTTTAATTAGATCACAGTTTCAAAGCAAATGAAACTTTGTATTAAAGGATCATTTAATTAAGTAACTTTGCTTTCTATGAGAAGAGATGCAAAGCAAGAGATGAGCTTGACTTGAAAAAGATTATGAGTTAGTCATGTTTTTTATTTACTTTATTTTGGCCCCATTCTATTCCTGGGATAAAATATTGGACTAGTAATTTCTATCTTATTCAACCATTTAGAAGCTAAAAAATCATTGAGTTGTGTGGTGCGAATATATAGTCTTGTTTAAACAATAATACATAGCATATTTGTTAGAAATATGTTTCCATGCACTTCTATTATTTAGCAAAAGGGTCAGGACTTAGATGGAGGATGTAGCAAAAGGGGTAACAATGTGTGACTTGCAGTTAGGATGTGCACTTCACAGTTAATTTGTTGTTCCTATGATATAATTAGAGTAAATGATGTCTTTGGACCCACATTAGCTTACAATATCATCATAAATTACTTAGATGCCGATGGATTTTAGAGTTTATTTGTTTATTGTTCTAAACTTTCAGTTTGAGCCCAGATATGATTTTAGTATTATATGCTTTAATTAATTAAAACGATTGTTTATTTTGCTTATACCAACCACTCTTTTGTCAGGCCTTGGAAGTGAAGAGTGAATCAACAATATTTTCAGAATCAGTGGTCATCTCAAAAGTGTGGTAGCATTGCGGGCACTTTAGGTACAAAGATTAACAGGTAGTAGACTAGTAACCGTAATTTTTTGAAAATCATAAGTTGGTCATGATTCATCAGTTGGTTTCATCGTTTTAAGGAGATGGCGGTAGTAAGGGTCTATGCATTGTAAGGGTTCGCTAGTCAATCTTGTAATATTATTGGTTATGGATAAAAGTATTGTTATGTATAAAAGTATTGGTTATGGATAAAAGTATTGGTTTTGTAGCCAGAATATACACTACAATTTTAAAAAATTTACATGGGTCTTTTATGTGTGAAATACATGCAATGGGCGTATTTGAACTAGTAGTAACACCAAGTATTGTTATGTAGGTTACTGAACTATCCTTTTTATCTGTAGGTTCTTCTCATAATCGCTTCATTTGAGTCAGATTGTAACACTCAGGTAGTGTGACTGGAAGCGTCGGTTCAAATAGACTAGATTGCATGCTGGAGGCACTCGACGAATCAATAGACTCTGAGATGATGGAAACTAAGCAGAAGTAGCTTTTATACATGGCCATTTGAATGTGAGTAGGAGTAGGATTCTGTCAGAGGATTAATTGGTAGGTGCAACATCATATTAACAGTACCGGTTAGATCCACTAACCGACATTGATGCTGATTTTTAGTACCGGTTCCATACCCGACACTGATAGTGACTATCAGTGCCGAGTAATTAGTGGCGGTTCAAAATCCGCCACTGATGACGATTTTGATCTGCCGCTGATGAGGGTTCCTCCAGTAGTGTGACTTCATTATGTCCGCCATTGAAAATGAGCAATTGACAGAAAAAGCTGATGATGACTTGACCGTAGGCTTCTATTAGAGTGTGCTTTCATGGGAAAGCACTGACCGAACATGCTTATTACAAAGAGGTCTAGGTCTCGACGGCTCGTTATCCGACTAATCATCGTCGCAAACTGGGTGCATGCTGATCGAGTAGAGCATGACTACATCGTACTATTTGACTTTGGACTAAGATCATCGTCTCACCGCGCCACCACCGACTATCAGTTGTGGAAGGGGAGGCGACTGCACAGCGGTAGCTATAATGCTAGCGACACATGGAGCGGGACAAGGAACTGGCGGCGGTGGAAGAGACGTGAGCAAGAAAAAAAGTTGGGAAAGGGCGGCGGGCCGTGGGCCGACTAATATGGTGCTACCACTCTGTTGATAGATCATAGATGGATAGGACGCTTCCTTGGATGGTGGCTTTTGATGACCTTGTTTTGTGCTTACGGCCCCAACTTGGCTTCGAGGAGCATCCCAACTTACATGCACCATAAAGTGTGCATATAATCATGGGTGAATTTCTTATTTGCCATTAAAAAAAACTTCCCCCTCTCTCCATGCCACTCAAAATTTTGAACTTCTTTTATTGCCATCGATTCTATCTTTAGTTCCTTTCTTACCATTCCATCCACATTTCCGTTTAATCCTCTCTCAAATTCACTGTTCAACGATTCACTCACTGTTCACCGGTTCTATTTATCAAAAATAAGTGGTCTTCTGTTTCTTAAAAAATCTTAAAAAAAATTGTACGTGTTCCATAATCCATATGCAACCCATTTTATTATATTCACCTAAAAAACATGTGTAGAATCTAAACTAAAATTATCCAAAAATGCTATTTTTATAACTTCTAACAATTGTTAAGGTTTCAAATAAAATGCTAAAAATCTAGAAAATTTCACTAATATTCTTTTATTTGATGGAATAATTTCTAAAATTATTTTCAGTTCTAGATTATATGGTGAAAAAGTAAGTTCATTTGTAATGCTATATTTAATGCAACGTATAAATGGAAATGATAGAATAGATGGAGATAGAGCATTATAAAAGAACTCACTTTTTCACTATATAATGTAAGTCTAAAAATTATTTTAAAAATTATTTCATAATATAAAAATAATATTAGTAATTTTTTTTATATTTTTAGGATTTTATTTGAGGCCTTAACAATCGTTAGAAGTTATAAAAACCTTTTTTTTAGAGATTTATAGTTTAAATTCTAAGTAAAATGGATTACACATGGATTATGAAACATGTACAAAAAGTTTTATGATTTTTAAGAAACAAAAGATCACCAATTTTTAAGAAGCAAAACTAATGAACAGTGAATTTGATGGAGGATTGAACCTAAATGGGGATGGAATGGGAATGAAAAATAAAATTGATGGCAATGAAAGATGTTTAAAAATTTGAGTGGCATAAAAGAAAGAGAAAGTTTTTTATGACAAATTATGTCCTATAATCATCCCTCAGAAAAAGTTTGCTGATCAGGGGATGAAGTTCCTTTTGTTTTTATGGCCATGTGTTTTGAAATACCACACTTTGATAGGCAAAAAAACGCATCATCGCGATGAAAATACATTGCTCCATGCCGTGATCTACTTTCCGTATCCGAGTCAATTCGGCGTGAAGAGAAGCAGAATTTCAGAAAAGCGTTGCATTATACAGGCCAATCCTTAGAATTTCACCTCAAGCTCACCCCAATCGTTTTCCAATTTTGCGGTTCCCTCCCTCCCTCCCTCGCTTCGCCTCCACCCCACCTCCGGGCTCGGGCCTCCTCCCAATCTCCCATGGCTCTCCGAACCCTAAATCCTCACCGGGGCCCGGCCTCCGCTTCCCCAACCCCGGCGCCTCTCCCGCGCCGCGGTCAGCCGCCGCCCCTCCTCCATCTCCCTCCCCGCCGCCGCCTCGCGGGCGGCGCCGCCCGGCCGCGCGCCGTCGCGTTCGCCGTCAACGAGGCGAGGTGGCGGGGGCCGCCGCACAAGGGCGGGGGCGAGGGGAAGGAGACGGACCTCTCCACGCTCGGGAACCTCTGCGTCGATGTCGTGCTCAGCGTGCCCCAACTCCCGCCCGCGCAGCGCGAGGAGCGGAAGGCATACATGGAGCGCCTCGCGGCCTCGCCGCCCGATCAGGTCGGTCACCTTTTGGGGCGCGGGATGCCCTGCCTTGGTCCCAAATAGTTGTGTTCTTATTGGGATAACTAGGGTTCGTGAGCTATGCATTGGTTTGATTTAGTGTTAGACACGGACATACTATGATGACGCAGAAACGCATCAGCTTTAGATTTGGAACTTTTGATTTGGTACAAATGCCTGTGTTGCAGGCTTGCGGCTGGAAAACTTACTTTCTTCATTCCTTAGCTGTATTTAGCAGGGTCGAGAAAAGGTGGGACTTCCGGTGAGAACTAGATGTTGACGGCTTAATATAGATACGCTTGTAACCTAATGTCTTTTTGTTCTAAAAGAGGGCAGGAGCTCTGCCATTCTTTCAAGAAGAAAGAAGTTCATATAACCAATTGCATCCAGTCAAGCCGCACTTGGCGGGAGATGGATGAAATAAAATGAAAAACAGTCAATCTATCAAAGAAAAAAGCCTGCACCAAGAACACCCCCAAAAGCTAACAGCCACAAACAGCTAGAGAAGCGCCATACTGGTTCCCAATTTAGCTTCGACTTCTTCCTTCGCCAGGGTAGATATCTGAATCGGTTGGCGACTTTTGCTTTGGAAAATTCTACGATCCCTTTCCTTCCATATGTTCCAACATATGTAAATAAAGATGTAATTGACCACCTTTCTCAGAGGCTGTGAAATCGATGCCACTGTTTCTTCCCACCAAGCCACAGCCGAAGAATGGTTAAGGAGAAGCATTGATCTGAATTCTTGTCGTTGTGACCACTGACCAGGCTGCAACATGCTCCCATACCTCTCTCGAAAAAAACACATTGGAAGCAGAGGTAGTGTTATGATCCTAGATCATAACGGGGGTAAACATCCGCCGGGATAGCTGGACGGCGTCAACTGGATTAGACTATAGATGAGAGAGACTTAGAATATTTGGAGAGACTAGAATAATTCTTCTTGCTTTATTGATTACAATGATGTGCGGCTGCCCCTTTATATAGAGAGGGGAGATTACAATCCTAAATTAACTCTAAATCCTAACTTACCAAACTTATCTCTTATTGAATTGAAAACTAAATCAAACTTATCTCCTAACCAAATCAAATCTCACTCCTACCAAACTTATCTCCAAATTAAATAGCAAGCCTCGATCTCCTGCCATAACATCTACTAAACTCAGTACCGCTGGTACTGTTCACTCGCATGCCATTAATCTCTGCACATCACACCTACCTTACTTTACTCTCGCCCATGACAGGTAGATAGCTGATACCTGCGTGGTCACAAAGGGAGCAGGAACTATTGTGAGGCCAGTTCTTTCTTGCAAAATTTATCAGAAGTATTCAGCTTATGTTGGACGAACAGCTAGGCAAAAAACTTGCATTTATTCTCTACTTTGGCCTTCCAAATTTGATCAGCTTTGAAACGGCAGAATGAGCCATGAAATTGCACCAAGTAGGCCGATTTTGCTGAGTAGGAGCCACTGCTGTCCACTTCCATATTATGCTGTCCTGTACCTCGGACTGCAGCACAACTCCTTGATTTTTTTTCAAGAGTTCAACAAACACATGTAGCTGCTAACCTAATGTTTGCTTGGTCGAGATTGATCATGGTTTCCAGAAATGGTGCAGGAAAAGTGAAGTAGCTGTATTCTGGTTGTTAGTTTAGGGTGAGATCTATCTGCTATGGAAAAATGTGGAGAACTGGATAATATGTCCACTATTCTATCATATAAGAATACTATGATTGATTTATGTCTAATGCTTAGGAATAATGCAATATCTGGTTTTCGTATATTCTGAACATCTTGTATTCTATCACTTGATAGAAATTTTGGGAGGCTGGTGGAAACTGCAACTTAACCTTTGCTGCGGCTAGGCTTGGGCTTCACTGTTCCACACTGGGGCATGTAGGAGAGGAAATTTATGGAAAATTTCTTCTTGATGTGCTTCAAGCGGAGGGCATTAGTGTTGTTGGGATGCTTGAAAATACTGATGCTACTGCATGCCGCCAAGCCTATGAAACACTTCTATGTTGGGTTCTTGTAGACCCATTTCAGAGACATGGTTTTTGCAGGTTAGAACTGACATATCATGCTCTCTTTCTTTTGGAACAAACATTCTTCATGTTTTAATTACGATAGCAAAATCCATGTTAGCTAAAAAAAATTATTGGTGTGATGTGCTTGATCATTTATCAGTGTTGCTTTCTTTGCAATGCCAGCCATGCAGACTTTAGTGAAGAGCCAGCTTTCAGTTGGATACATAAACTTCCAGCAGATATCAGGACAGCTATTCGTCACTCCAAAATATTGTTTTGTAATGGCTATGCTTTTGATGAGTTCTTCCCTGATGTGATCGCATCCTCTATTGATTGTGCGATTGATGTGGGAACATCAGTATTTTTTGATCCTGGCCCCCGTGGAAAATCTCTCGTACATGGGACCCTGGATGAGCAGAGAGCACTTGAGCATGCTCTGAGGCTCAGTGATGTCCTCCTTTTGACATCAGATGAGGTTAGTTGACATAAATACAGCTATTATTTATTTATTACTCTACAGTATTTTATGCAACTACTCTTATTGGCTTTTTTTTTACCTGATGGGATTCACTAGTTAAAGGCGAGTGAGCTATAGATGATTTACGTTTGTGGTTTTCTTATGTGTTTCTATTCTCGTTGGCAAAGCCTGAATTTTTATCTGTGTTTTTTTAAAAGAATGATTGTCTGAAGATGAAATTACTGCAAAACATCGATATGCTTTTGTAAAGGTTTTGGTTAGCTGAACCTGGCCTGATTTAGAGCACAATTACATGATTGCATATTTATTCATGCTTTGTTTTAGTTTTTCAAATTTTTTATTTTATTTGTTTGCCAGGCTGAATCACTTACAAACATCAGAAACCCGATTCAGGCAGGGCAAGAGTTGCTAAAGAGGGGGATCCGCACAAAGCAGGTTGTCATCAAAATGGGCTCCAAGGGATCAATCATGATCACTGAGAATGCTGTTTCCTGTGCGCCTTCTTTTAAGGTACTAATTGTGCTGATAAAGGTCCTTGATTTGTGAAGTGCGTAAAAATAATCAAATTTACTTGTCTGAATGGTCACACTGTTAGTATTCACTATGTTCTCTGTCTTCATTAGATTAACGTTGTGGACACGGTTGGATGTGGAGATAGCTTTACTGCTGCTGTAGCTTTCGGGTTCCTCCATGACTTGCCGGCGGTGAACACATTAACACTAGCAAATGCAGTTGGTGCTGCAACGGCTACTGGCTGTGGAGCAGGTAGGAATGTTGCTCACCTGGATAAAGTACTACAACTCTTGAGAGAAGCTGATCTCAATGAGGAAGATACAGCATGGAGTGAGTTGATTGAAGGAAGCTCTCTCTGTCCTGAAGTTTCAGTCCTGTCTAGGACAGCGATTAATGGTTTTAGAGAGCACCTTGTGCGTGTTCCTGTTTGCAATGTGGTTTCTGACCTTCTGCCTATGTTCGAAGCAATGTCAGAGCGAAGCACTGTCCAGGCTTAGAACCCATTCTAAATAGTAGATTGTTGTATTCTTCTTGTGATTCATATAGATTCTTCTTTTACCCAACCATCACGCTGTTTTCAGGTGATGACTGATAGTTGGAGGGTAGCCTCCAGGTAATGCGAGGTGTCAGCTGTACAGCTATCAATAGCTCTTTGAAGCTATTGAAGCTATTGATAGCTGTACAGCTGACACCTTGCATGGAATGATGGTAACATCTGAGGTTTTGTTCTAACTTGAGCGCGATTTGATGCTACAAAGTGTCTCCTTTGCTCACCAGTTATTTTCATCTGATTGTTGGGATCCCCTGATCGTTCTGCAGTCTCGAGGCTCTCTGTTTCTAATGTAATGGCATCGAACTTGGTTTTCTTGATAATTTTAAATTTTAAGGTTGTTCGTTTAAAGATCTGTGCTGCCCAGTTGCTGCAGAGAACTCCCTTGGAAATGCTTCTCCAGACCTTTTGCGTGTTTAAAGTGGAGTGAGATTATTATCCCGGATCGTTTGGTGGTCATGTCCGGAAGAAATCGCACCACTGCTTTTCAGATTGGCATCTTGAGTCGTGACGTCTGGGTTTTAGCCGAACAAGTGTAGCAACTAGCAAGCACCACAATGTGCTCGTGCGCTTCAAAACCCCGGGACGGGCCGGTTGCTGGGACATTGTGCGCGCGCGTTGGCGTGCGCCGGCGCTCGTAGGGACCTCACCTCGCCTCGCCTGCTTCCACGCTTGGAGGGTTGTTGCCTGCCACGCGCGCGGGTAGGCAGGCTCAACCGTGGAGGCACCGCGAGGGTCCCGCCCCACCACCGGGCGTCGGTGGAGCGGACGGTGTTTGCGCCGCGGACGGACAAGCCGCGTAGCACATCTCCCGGTATGAGTTCGTATGTTTCTGTTCAGCCGGCGGCGCGGCTACTCCTGTCCTGACCGGGGTGCTGGGCGCGCGGTCCGGTTGCTTCTCGTCTTGGTACGCGTCGGCTATTCTCTCGTTACACCACTGGCTTCTCTCTCTTTCGTGTGCAGTGCTCTCTTCGCAATGCACTGAACAAAAATCATGCTTGCCAATTGTCACAACCTTGCTACAGTATTACTATATATTGCCTGTGTCAGTTCTTCACGGTCTGAAGACCCATCTATGCTGACCAGGAACCAAGTAGCTTCCCCCTGTTTCACACTCACCAACTAGCATCGGCTTTTTTTTTAAAAAAACAGTGGGACCCATTTTCACGATCTTTTTTGGAGGTAGGGTCAGAGCGGTCTCTCTGTGCACGTCCGCTCTGTGTATGCCTGTGCGAGCGCCGTCCTTACCAACCGGGCTAGCGCCCTGATGCAACTGACATCGGTTTTGGATAGGTCAACTCAAACATTCTGGCTGCTAGTAGCCTCGAGCAAACATAATGTTTGCAAATTGTGGACATGCGACCCAGGTGTGCGGGTGAACTCATCTTGGCATGAACAACCATATTTCAACAGCTGGTCCACTAACTGAACTGATCTCAACAAGGGCTGCAAACTTTAATCACACCGACAAACTAGCTCCTAACAAGTAACAACCACCTCCCACCAGATCAGTGTACAAGAAATATCTCTCTACTTAACTATGCTGAGACATCACTGTAACTAATGGAAGAAAGATGACTCAGGAATCTGAAGTCACATTTAGCAAGTTCAGATATGTGTATGATCTGCTCCTCCATGTCTTGCAAGATCACCACCGGATGATCCCATGATCCTCTGCCACTACCATCTGTCACATCTCCGAGCTGGAGGATCATGCTACCATCATGGTGCAGTAACAGTAGCAGCTCAACGGCAGCAACTGAAACAAGAGGTTGGATCAAAATAATGATGATGAGAGTTTCTACTGCAGATTGGAAAGAAAAAGAACCAAATAATGCCAAGTATTCAATGACACAGCATTAAGTGGGCAAAAGACACACCTATAGATAATTTGGTGACCTTTGCCTGCGTGAGATCGATGATTTTGAATTTACGTTGACGGAAACAAAAAGCTGACAGTCATCAATCATGTATTGTGTGGGACAGTACAGCATGGAAACGAACGATGTTAGGTGCCCCGAACACCCGAGCATAGAACCTATATTGCTTGGCATCACGTAATTTACGCTACATATTTTCATTGTACTCAGCTTGTTCTAAAACATTCAAAATAATTGCTCATTGCTAACAGATAAACTAAACTACAACTATGGTCTATCATTACCTTCAGAGTGATTAGCTCATAAAACTGCCATGTCTCTTTGTTCAGCCATGATTCTTCGCAGCTCTCGCAAATGGCTAGTTATCTCCTGAACACATTGTACTCCATCACCGCTACAATTAAGAGAACTCAGTATTTGCCTGAGAAAATTCTGATCTGCTTCAAGTGCCTTGAATCTAGTATTCAGGAGAGAAACTTCATGTTCAACGCTTGTCATAGAATGAATTTGTACATCATCTAAGTGGGAAAATGAAGCAAACATTTTTTGGTTCCCAATAGATTGATTTTCATCATTTTGTTGAGAAGAAACTGATTCACCATTGAAGTCTTCCCGAGGCAATAGTGAAGTCCCCAACTCTGAGTTATCTATATATTGGCCACCACCCATTGGGCGATCTTTCAATGGCCCATTCTGTAGAGTATCATTTGCACCACCTAAATCAAGTCTATCTGTGGAGGACATGGCGAGTGTATCCTCCAATCTGCGTAAGGAATCCAAAATCTTTGCCTTTTCATCTTCAAAATCAAACATGGTACTGCTCATGAAGTCTGACTCATCCAAGACTCCAAATGCCATAGCTCCATCAGTAGCACCAAATGGTACATCGGGAAGCCTTCTCCGATAACTCTCAAGTTCAGATTCCAGGTCAAGCATTTCCTTCTCCCTTTCTGTAAGCAAGTCATTTAACTTTTCAATTGCTTCCTGGTCATGATCAGCCTGCTCTTCCATCATCCGGAGATACTGCAGTGCTTCCATGTGCATTGCAGCCTTTTCCTCTTGCAACCTATTGATCATAGCCATCGCTTCGCTTGCTGCCACCGCTGAAGCACTTCGTTCAGCTTCGAGCTCCTTATAAAGCATACTCATCTTTTTCCTGTTAAGCTCAGCCTGCTGCTTCAAGCGCTCAAGAGAACTTTCACCTTCATCCTCACTCGTGGCATTGGCATCAAATGGCTCCAGATTTGAGTTGTTACTCTCGAGAAATGGTGCCATACCAGTAGCATCATATTGTCTGTACTCATCAATCTGTGTGCTGATTCTGGGGGTAGTAGCCGTCTCACTCCAAGGGCCATCAAAGCCTCGTGCAGAAGACAATTGTGACAGAAATGTCTTCACTTCTTCATCAGTTTTTGAATTGGTGTCCCTAGCTGAGATTATTTCGGATAAACGAGATTTAAGGTAGACTCTACTGCCAGAAGAATTTTTCATGCTGTTGTTGCGGTTGACATGAGCGCCTGGACTTGAGCTTGTTCCAGCATTTGCGGAAGCAGCAAAACCCTTCGTAGCTTCCTCATCAGGGCTTCCTGAAACACCCTCACAAGAATCGGCGACTTCCTCAGTACCAACAAGAAAAGCTACAATACAAACTCGACATACTCAGAAATAGTTGAAGTTAGATAAGGATGACAACGTTTTGGATAGCATACATACTTTTCTCTTTTGGAAGCTCTGAACAAACTTGTTCAGGCATAGCCTTTGACTGCGTGTCTATATTGTTGTCACTTGCATTGACTTGACACCAGTTGATTTCATCCAAACCATGCCCAATAGCACGATCCGAAGATTTTGAAACATTGCCAACCTTGGTGCCACTAGACTGACTCTCAATATCTCTCGCAGTATTCAGTGGTTTCATGCGCTTTGTTTTAACAGTATCATCAGAAGGAAGCATTGACAAGCCGTTGGCGCTGGAGATCATTGGTTGCAGCTGAACATCATGACTTAAGATGTCCTTGGCTCGTTCTCTAGCTTCATGAGGTATTGCATTGCCATCATCATCACCATCTAAGATGTGAATCTCAGATTCAGAATCGCGGCGGACCTTTAGCTTTCTGTAACCTTCATATGGCAAGTGATCATAGACGTCATCTGAAGAATGCACAACACTTGACATGGCTTTTACTTTGGTCATATCATCATCTGGAAATCTGCCTTCTGCAACCTCAGATAATCTGGGTGCATTACGTGTCTTCTTGAGCGGCACCGAACAGCAAGAACACAGCTGCGTGTGCCTAGATCTCGGCCGAGAGTTCACCTTCTCCTTAACGCTCATGTTTGTCAGGTTACCAGGTTTACCAACCGACGCAGTGCAAGAACGGAGGCACCTTTCACATAGATCATCAGAGTTTGCAAGCTTGCTGTGACTCTGGCAATATGACAAACGCGAGATTTCCAGCCTGTGTGCAGCACAAACCAGTTCTTCAGAAAACCAGGCCTTGCCATGTAGAAGCCGATCCAATCTTGAGCACAGGATACATGGTGAGCGGAGCCTGCAGATGCGTGCTAACCTTGTCGCTGAGTAAGACACAAGGGCGGTCACGAAGAGCATTATGATCAGGCAGCACTCGCTTAAGGCATGGCGCAGCACGGGCCAGAATTGCCGCGAAAAATCTCGCGACCTTGCATGAGCTCTCGTTGCCATGAAAGCTCAACTCACCCCCCTATTTGCATGTAGGTTGCTTCAAAATTGTCTTAATTTCTCACTCAGTTCCCATCAATGAAGCACAAAGATACTCAAATCACACCAAATTATAAACGGGGACACGACAATCAGAGAATCTTGGTAACTCATGCCAATGTATGGTCTCCAAAGGTGAAAACTTCCCCGCAGAAACTTCACCAGTGCGGCAAGGAGCAATCACAAGGTTGCTCTGAACCAAGACTGGATATGTCTCTCGCATGCCAATTTTCATACAGATCGCAAGAACCCTATCTTTCCACCCAATTGGATCAAAGGATACAATCTTTCCTGCAGAAGCACTGCATTAATGTAACATTCAGGGTTTCTCATCCACACCAGATTGTTCAGATAAAGAAGAAGGTATTTCGGAACATACCAACGCGGCAAATCTTCGATCAAGAAGCTGCAAATCTTTATCCAAAGCACAAATTGGGAATATACCGGCGAGGTAAAGAACGAAACCCAGTGGAATCGACACAAGGGCCAGGGATGTGGAAAAAAAACCCCAGAAACTGGGAAAAAAGTTCTTTTTTTTGCGAATGTGGAAAAAAAGTTCTTGGTTGCGAAGAGGAGGCCAAATGGCTCCCCCTCTCTCTGTGTAGGATTCGGGAGGGGGGAGAGAGAGAGGAAGGGAGGGAACACATGTCCGTCGTCTCCTCCCTAAATCACGCATTTCTCTCTCTAACCTTTACATGCGATGCGAGGTCGAGAGATTTAAGCATGGCCTCTCGTTACGTTGGGGGAAGAAAACTAATAAAAGCTTTACGTTAGGGAAGAAAACCACCAAAAGCTAGAGAAAGAAAGCAGAAGAATGTGCACTGAAAATCAAATAAATACATAGTGATGGTAAAAGACTTATGACCCTTCAAATCATTTCCTGATAGTCTAAAAAATACCATTTGCTGGAAATTTTGGGGATGGACGAATGCCTCTACAGCATTATGATACTTTCTGGAAATGCAGTAGCTATTGGTGCTACTGTGAGTATGTGACAGCCTACAGGTATTACTGGATTACTTTTCTATGGTATTACTACAAAACTGAGGAAATTCCATGGTCTATTCTAGTTGACCAAAGTTTAATCAAGGCCCTTAATGTTTCCGTACGACCGTACCCAAGTGTTTGGAATGCAAGAATGTCAATGGATTTCCCCTAAGGATTTCATATAAAATAGTTCTGCCAGGGACCAACATTAGGAAGGACCAATGCGCATGCATTTACATGCTAATGCTCATTCGTTCGCACATCCTTAATTACGAAATTATATTTAATTAGTTATGTTTTTTATTGGGCAAACTACCTAGATTAGACATCGTGTGTTCCCTACTAACTCCCTTCCCTCTCTCGATGCCTCCATCAAGAGAGGAAGGCGTTATCATTTTTGTTTCCCTATGTTTTCAGTGCAAATTGCCACAATTTACAAAAGCAAAAATCTATAAGACATAGAGAACAAGTTTGGATAATTTTACAAGCAAATCAGCACCAACTTCGGAAGCAAGTTTTTTCTAATTTACAAGCATATCCATACACATTCAGAGAGCAAAATTGTTCCAATTTACAAGCAAATCCATGCTAACTCAGAGAGGAAATTCATATACAAACTTAGAAGCAAATTTATTCAATTTACAAGCAAATCAAAACAAACAAAGAGCAAGTTTGTTCCAATTTACAAAAGCAAATCCATATGAAATCATAAAGCAAATTTATTTCTGCCCATGGAGCAAATCCAAGTGCAAATTTGTTTCAATTGAGAAGCAATTCTAGCAAACTCATGACTAAGGATGAGGTTACTCCTCCAAATGGACACCATCGAAGCCCAGGTCAATCTGCATCACCAAGATACATGCGGGATTGTGTAGATTACTTACACACCACAAAATGGTGATGCCGTTGAAGCTCGCCGATCTGCAGTAACACTCGTCGTGTAGGCCGCAACAACAACTGAGCTTTCTCTTAGGGTGCTCCCCGATGCGCCTTAGCCACCAACAACCGAACTGTAAAATAAAATTGAAAAGCAATTCAATGTATTTGCTTGGCATATTTGAAGCACTGTATAGGCAAATTCATACAAATGTAAAAGGTAAATCGGTCGAAAATGGTAAGCAATCTGTTGCAGCTCTACAAGCAAAAAAGCAATTCGACGGGCAATCTAATAGGTAGTTGCACCTGTGTGCGAGAATCAGGTCATCGCGCCGTGAGGTCACACGCTGGGGTCAGGGCGCGGGCGGAGGAGCGTGGCCGCTGTCGACGAGGAGGTGGCAGCCCGATCCATGACCTCCAGCGATGAAGCGCCCTCTAGCTCTCGTGCCAGGGCCTCGTAGACCACGGACGCTGGGATGACAGGGGCTGCCTCCTCCGCAGCTGGCACCACCGAGGCTGTGAAGGCGGACACCAACCGTCTCCCTATGTCCACTATGGGCAATGGGAGAATCGCTACGGATGGGGCTGCGACCACCTCCTGCCTCCTGGGCGCTCGCACGAAAGTGATGGTGGGATCACCTAGGGGCGCACGCACGAGACGGTGGAAGCGCCGAGGCAGCATCGAGGCACGAGAGCAGCCGGATCCAGCAAACTGGATGCGGGGGGATGGTGGTACTTGTTCTTCTTTGCAAGGTGCTTGAACGATTCACCCAGTTTGATGACCTCAGGTGTGGTCTTCTGCCTAACAAACTCCGCCCATTAGTCTAGCGTAAATTTTCTGTATTTATTAAAAGGTACCAAGTTTTTCTTCACGAAGTCCTTATTCAGCTCACTCTTCATGCCCCAGAACCTTTTTCTGGTGAGAGCGCCTCCAGAGGTGAGCAACAGGGCTCGAACCCGGGTCACCCACATAAGAGCTGGCTTTGTCGCTGCATCCATATCCTTTGTCGCTGTAGCCGTCCAGACTCCGTGGAGTGCGAGAAACGACATAGTAAAAGGAAGGGAGGAGAAGAAACAATATGCTATTGGTACCCTACGGTGTGTTTTCTACGGAGATCAAGATAGATCAAAGTATTTATATCAAAGTATTAAAAGATCAAGATCAAGATCGAGATCGAGATCGAGAGAGAGAGAGAGAGATGGTGGAAGTATCAAGGTATCACCAAGGCATAAGAGCTGCGAGATCTAGCAAACTGGATGCGAGGGGATGGCCGACGAGCTCCCACGTGTCTAGACCTGTTAGGGGGGGGGGGGAGCACCAAAAGAGCTCAGGCAGCACCGCACTGCGAAGGTGGTTGGATCCAGCTACTCCATGCCAGGGGGATGGCCAGCGAGCCTTCATACTCCTTGATCTGTTGCAGAGAGAGGGGGGGATTGATGAGGGAGAGGATGAGTCAATGTCTGTTGGAGAGAGAGAGGATGAGTCTATGCGATGAAGAGGGGATTGGATATAGGAGGGGATGGATCAAATGGATATAGGTGCAGGGGAGTTGGATCGGACGGCTGGCACGGGCATACAGGTGTGTGAGCAAACGCCTGCATGTCTAGAACGAAGTCTTTACCTATTAAGAATCCATTTTTCTGTTAATGATCTGGAACATAAACTATACAAATAATTCAATTGTGCATGCCAAAAGTATGGAACACTTTTGGACGGTGCAGTTCATACTTCATACAAGGTCCTAGAGGTGATCAGCAGAATGCCAAGGAGATGCTCGATTTGGACGCTGCATGAGCCCATACAGAATCTAGCATATGCAATATGTTCTTCACTTCCTCTACAACCTTCCGCTGGAAATTCCTGCCTACACCAATCAAGAACTCTCCCATGAGTCACTGTCAAAAACAGAGCCAGCTAAAGCCCATCTTCTTCCGGACAAACAAAAGTAACCCAGAAGATATATAAAGTAAAAACTAAAAATGCAAGTAATTAGTTGTTTTCTCTTCTTTTTTTCACCGCATCCCTAACACCCGTTTGCCCTCCCCTCTCTTTCACGCCCCCACAAGAAAAAAGCTCTCTTTGCTGCTGCAGCAGAGGCAGAGCAGGTTGCCGCATGACCAATTTCGTAAGTGCTAAGCTTAGAATCAAAACAACCCGGCAAGGCAATGCAACCCAGGGCGACGCAGTACGTGCAAAGCGAAAGAAATCCTTTGCTTGGGAATAAAATCTTGTACCATGCAATGTCTCAGGCTTTCGGAAAGAAAGACCTTTTTTTCAGACGCTTAACAATCTGCATTACTTCTGCCAGCACAACTACGTTTTAAATATCATCAGATATGATGATGACATATAGATCCTAAGACCATGTATCATAGAGACACCATGCTATTTTTCAACTTAGCTGATCTTTGCTATGGTATTTTTCAAATTCACCCATAACAAAATATGGTACACTTTCCATCTATTTAAGAAGCAGTAGCTTGTTTGCCGTCGACTGTCGTTGCGGCGGCTAAGAAATTGTGTCAGTAAGTAGTCATGAATTCATCATAGCTCTCTGACGTGTTCGTGTTGGGATACATGGCTATAAGACGTTCTGCGAGCTGAGCTAGTTTGACTTGAACTAAAGATCGTCATCAGCGTGCTAATTATGATGCGCGGTTTCGATTGTTCTTCATGCAAGATGTGGTGTGAAAGCAACGACAGCGAAAGAAGCATCTTGTATATGTGCGATAAGGCTGCGGAAAGCACCGACCCCGGCCGGGCGATAACAAGCTTCCCTAACTCTCTTCGTGCATATAAGTCCATATGAATTCTCTCTCTCTCTCTCTCTCAAACACACACACACACACGAATCTACATGAGCATGAACTCGTTCGTCGTTCCGGATCTCTCTCACATATGGCAGTTGAGGGGAATGTTGTCTGGTCGGAGACCTAACACCGGGGAACGATCGATGGCACGGCACGGTGGAAGGTTTCGGACCAGGCTTCATTCCCCCCAACTCAACTGTTCCTCTTCCTCTGAATCGTCCGGGGCTGGGACGATGGCGATCTTGTCGCGGAAGGACCTCCAATCCCTTACTTTTGATGCTAGCTTGGACCAACAACTCCATCGTTTCTTTTCAGTAAGCAAACTTCTGTTCCTGTCATAAATTAGCTCGTCTGCATATTAGACCAGGGGATCATGTGTTAGCTTGGACTCTGTAATTATTTGGCCACACTTGCTCCAAGTTTGGAGAATTTCCAAGACAAGTCTTTTCCGCTTCGGCTCTCTCTCTTACCACATTGTCATTTTTAAGTTGTAACCTTAGCCCCTGGTTGCTATATTTGAGAGAGAGAGAGAGAGAGAGAGAGAGAGAGAGAGAGAGAGAGAGAGAGAGAGAGAGAGAGAGAGAGAGAGAGAGAGATTAGGGCATAATACCCAACATAAAGCCTCTTTGGCATACATAATTATATAGAAGCTTACAGCACCATGCAGACTAAATGACAGTAACAAAATCACTGATGTTTTTTGGGGAAGGAAAAAAATCACCGAGGTACTTCAATACAGTAGTCAGTAGTTGTAGCAAATATTTTTTTGCTAGCTGCTAACTTTACTAGGTGGGCGTGGGCAATGATAATCACAAAAGCTAGCTTGGGTTCGTGTCGTCCTCGTTACGAATCTTTCCGATCATGGAAATATCGCTTCCAAGATTTTCAATAGCCTTCATGTGTGGCAACCGAAGCATCTCTGCCAAGCCATGCCGTTGCCGACCCCGTTAGGTACGTACGCTGGAACCGAACCGACCCCATTTGTATTCCCATTTACGTTCAGCGATCTTGATTCCGGGTTAAAACAATAACAAAACCTTAGCTGCCTAAACCTAACCAAAAACTTTATGCTTGGCAACAACCAATCTTGCTAGCGTATGATGAGTGATGTGCATCCTCCCTTGTATCAATATCAGAAAAGGATTTGAACTGGTGTCGATCTAGCAGGTAGGATCGTGACAATGATGTGACGCACAGTAAATATATAGTGCAAGGTAAACATTAGCATGTAGTGGATGTACTAGTCATACAATATCAAGAATGCGACCTAACAAGAACAGTGGTTTGATGGTAGCAGGGCAAGGAAAAAGTGATACCTTGATCCAATTGTTCCGCCGAACTTTTGACCAAAGAAAATTCAGTGGACGATAAAATTCCGAAGGAGCAATGAGGATCGAAACTGTTCGGAAGAGCTTTACAAGGACGTCCCATCTCACCATGGGAACTTGTCGAAGGCAGCATCATTTGATCATCGCATAAAGCATTGGATCCGAACATTTTTCAACTTCAAGTTTGAGCAAGTACCTTTTCCTCCAGCATCATGATCCCCAGCACGTGTTTGCAAACCTTGGTGCAGGTTCTGGATTGACATTTGCTTACGCCTTTTTTCGGTCTCTAGTCCATTTCTGACTTTTTCTGAGCAGTACCGTCACATGTTCTGAATTGACGTCGGTATAATAACCGGATTTTTTTTTCTTAGCTATCAAGAACATCCTTACATGAAACATCACCTGAATGCTTCAGCGTTTAGCGAACACTGCCGGTCTCTGTACATGCATAGCGAGCAAGTGGCTGGTAACTATCTCCTGCGGTTCGGACAGGCATTGGCGAAGTGGGTAGGATCGCCGCAGGTAAAGCAGCAGCCGGACACGGGGTCGCCCGTCGCAGAAACGAACATCCCGCCATCAGCATTCCGGCCCCTGCCCCTCCGGCCTCGCCCTTGGGCGCCGCCTCGTCCTGCTGATGCAGACGCCTGCCTGCTGCTACCGCGCCCGCGGCGGCCCCTCGGCGTAGCATTCTCCAATTCGTCTTCCCATCTGCGTAGCAGTCAAATTTCAGATGAAAGGGAAAAAAGTTATAAGCACGAAATGAGATTTTTTATTTAAAAATGTGAAACCAACAGCTTAAATAAAATGTGAAAGACAAATGCTTTTACTTTCTTGTTCAAAGTCCAAAAGCTATTTGTTCAGAGTACTATATGAAGGCAAGTTGTGCCACCCTTGTTCAATCAGCGCACAGGTAATGATATGCTACGCGCGTAGCACGGATTCAAGTGTATAGATTAACTAGTTTGTTTTTCACTGTAACAGATGAATATGCACACTGCAATGTAATATTATATAATAAAGGGGCTCAGATCATCTCATACTTAAAGAAGCCACAGTCAGGATATTGACATTTATAGAACTTCCTCCCCCGGTTAGCCTCTGTATTAGCAATTCGTGATATGCAAGGTTCTCCACAAGAAGTGCACAGCACTTGACCTGCATCTGAATGTAACTTAAGGTTGAGTCAGCAGCTTTGTTGTATATCGATGCAGAATGAGCAGTACAGATGGCCAGATACCTGATGCATTTCTTGAATTTTGGGTATGGGTTGAACGGAAACCTTGAGAATGCATAACCGGTGGGTTCTCACTGGTATGTTGGCCTGCTGGACGGAAATTAGTATGTAAATCTTGCCTTGGAGCCCCTTGCCTAGCACCATTTGGAGTCGGTCCTCTTGCTGTGAAGTAATATGACCATAAAATTAAGTTAATATTTTAGACGAAAATTGCACGGTTGCACCCATTCTTTTAGTAAGCAGAACATGGAGACAGATGAGGTAGGACCTACAAAACAAGTACATCTTATTTAGAGCTATAAAAAAGAGGAGCACTATATAAAACAGAGAGCAGGGACAAACTTCACAAACCTGGTGTTGCAGCCTGGTTACGACTACCAAACCTACTTATATCCGTAAGCTCTTTGAGTATATCATCGCATCCACCAACACAACCTATCAGGGTAAAGGAAATGAATCTCATAAAAATGGCCATAAGCACAAATGGAGTAAACACATTAATCCTGTACATTTATGATAATACTCCCAGATAAACCACACAGCATGGAAAACCATTAAGTTTCTGGCCATAGAAGCGAAAAATAAATAACTAAATTGAGTATGGATTAACATTGCATTTAGAACAGTTTACCTAGGTGATCAACATCGAAATTTGGTGGAATATCCCTCCGATGGAACTTAAATTGAATCTTATAAACAGGGCCTGTAAATGTGATAGAGTTGTCATATCATTTGAGAAAAATGGCAAACGGATAAACTAAACTAAACAAACACAAGTCAGGCTCCTAGTGCTATATCAGCAAATGGGAATCTAAAGATGACCTGGTGCGCAGGTAGGACAAACTTGATTAGTCACAGCCGCTTCTGAAAGAGATCCTGGGAGCCATACCACGTTTCTACACTGAAAATTCAGCAAGGCTATCAATATCAAAATCATCACTGAAATTTAAATATTTTGTCAGTGGCTGAAGTTATACATGCCATTTTCCAGCACGATAAGGTAATTTACTTCTATCAAAAGACCAGATGTTACTCACTTGTGGATAACTTCGGCACCCAACCATAAATTCACCAGTCTGGGAGAAGAGAAGCAAAGCTCAAGCATGAATATAGGGTGATGGACAATTTCTCAAGAAAAAAGGAAGAAAAGAAAAGAGTCACAGGGAGACAATTTACCGTCCTTCGCTTCAGCACCATTTCAGATTCGTTGCATGCACCACATGGCCTCACAACCTCTACCAGATTTTGTGTCTCATTTATAGGTCTACTTGACCTACAAAGAAAAAACAAATTCAAGCTAGGAAGTCGTAAAAAGTAAGAATGACTTACAAATCCAATCAAACACCTAGCAAAGAATGTCCCCATTGCATCAAGAAGCTTCACTTTGTTCACCCTTGCCTGCATTGCTCCAATGATCATCATGCAGTCAAATTAGGGCATATAAATTCAGAACAACTCATTAGAAGTGTAGCTAATTCAGTAGTGACAATATTGATGCTTTGCTTCTTTTGCTATGGCTTTAATATTACAAAAAAATTATCTGTTTCATACAAGAAATTTACAGCTTACATCAAGAAAACAAGCCTTCATCTGCTGCAAACAACTCTCAAGTACTTCTGATTTACTCTTTGTACCCATGCTAACTGATTTCATATCAGCTTCCATCATTGATCTTAAATAAGGCTTCCAAAGCTCATACCTAAAAAATAGTGTTTGAGCAAGCAACTATATCCCATCCTATATAGATTCAGTTCCTACAGATATTCAGTAAGCAGGGATTTAAGAATCAACTCACCCCATTTCATCATAACCCATCACCAATGCCTCACCCTGCATTTCACCCAAAAATCAGAGGTTTGTTTCATTAAAAAAACAGAGGTTATGTTTCAAGAAGACAAATGCACTCAAAAGTTTGGCCATGTTACTCATCAGAAAGGTAAACTGAAAGAATTGAACTTCTGTACTGTTATGATCGGCACTACATATAGAAGGAGGAAGGCAACCAAGGAAGGCAATCAAGGTGGCAGCTGAGTTTCCATTAGTAGAGTTATATAAATTAGGTAATTTAAAGTAGGCTTGCTCGGTTAACAATAAAAGATAGAGTCCAATCCGGTTTAGATATTGAGTTGTAATCGGATGAGAAGAGAGATTTGGCTGCAGCTCTATAAATAAAGAGCAGCACGCATGTATCCAAAGGCAAGCAATAAACAGTTCTATTATCTCATCTCCAATTCTCTGTGCTCTCATCTCCATTGCTGTTATCATCTCCATCCAGTTGACGCCCTAGGCGTTTCCTCCATCAACATCACGGGTAGAAAACCGGCCAAAGACAGGCCGGCTACCTCCCACTCCTATCCGATCAGGTCGCTGCCACAAGGCCGTGACAACTTGGTATCAGAGACCATGTCTTCCGGATCGGAGAACGACAATGTTCAAGCTTTGATCGCGGCGCAAGAAGAACGCTTTCAAGCGCGCTTCATGGACATCAACAACTCTTTCGGTGAAATCAAAACCCTCTTGTCCAGTCTTATGGATCGGATGACGGTATTGGAGAAAGGCAAGAATCTGGAAGATGCTCCGATCACAGGGGATTTCGCGTTGTCGGCTGCAAATCGGACGCCACCACCAGCTTCTTTTCCAGTGTTGGGCGGCACTGGGATTCTGCAACCGGACGGCAACATGCGTCCGCCGCAGAGCTTCATGACAGGACCGTCGCTCGGCGGTAACCAGCAAGTCCATGACACCAGCGTAAAGGACTTCAAGGCTGATGCAAGCAGCATCAGTACTGGTGCAGTGCCTCGCTTCTTCAAGCTCGAGTTTCCACAGTACGATGGCAAAACCGACCCTCTTCCCTGGCTTACTCGATGTGAGCAGTTTTTCCGCGGACAAAAGACCGAAGAACAACACAAGGTATGGCTTGCGTCATATCACATGGACGACAACGCACACCATTGGTACTTCCACCTAGAACGCAGCCATGGCAAGCCGCCCTGGCACGAGTTCAAGACCTTATGCAACACACGCTTCGGGCCTCCAATCCATAGCAATCCCTTGGGTGAACTTCGTCATCTTCGCCAGACCGGAACCGTGGAAGATTACCAGAGCCGATTTTTGGCGCTCCTTAGCTGTGCAGATCCTTTGACGGGAACACAAGAGCGTCAGCTATTCACTTCGGGCCTCACGGATGAGCTGCGGATTGATGTCGAATTGCAAGATCCGAGCGACCTCGAGGAGGCCATGAGCTTGGCCCGTGCTTATAAGAAGAAGGCCGCTCGCTTACCGCGTTATGGTGGCTCGCGGTCACTGTCGGGGCAGCGCCCAGAGTCCATGCACGCCGCCTCTTCCGGCACGGCTGCTCCAACACATGCTGCAACTGCTGGTGCCTCTGCTGCTGCGTCAATCGACACCACGGGACCGCACCAAATTCGGCGCCTCACTCCATCTGAGATGGCGGAGCGTCGCTGGCAGGGTCTTTGCTTCAATTGTGACGAACGATTTGTCCGCGGCCATAGGTGTGCTCATCTCTTCTTCATCGAGTATGACGATTCGGCGTCGGACATGGATGACTGGTGCGCGCGTGACGAAGGTCAGACTGAGCCGCATATCTCTTTATACGCAGTTGCTGGCGTGCACCAGATCAACACCGTGCGACTGAAGATCCAAATTGGTGGCACAACTGTGCTCGCTCTGGTTGATTCTGGCTCATCGCACAATTTTATCAGGGAAGACCTCACACACCACCTGGGCATTGGTCAGATCAGCCTGCGAGTTATGGTAGCCAATGGTGATCACTTGACTGCACTAGGCCTCTGCAAGGACCTGTGCATCCTTGTTGATCGTGAGGAATTCGCGGTTGATTTCTACGCCGTTCCACTGTGTGACTATGATGTGATTCTGGGTACCCAATAGCTCCGAACGTTGGGACCAATTCTGTGGGACTTTGATCGCTTGACGATGACCTGTCATCGCAATGGACGAAGGGTTACCTGGCACGGAGTGCCGGGCTTGAGCACCAATCAGCTTAATTCACTGGATGAACAAGATGATCTGATGCAACGTTTGCTGCACGAATTCAACGATGTATTCGCTGATCCGCGAGGTCTTCCTCCATCCCGAGCTCAAGACCATCGTATTCACTTGCTACAGGACGCTCAGCCAGTAGCAGTGCGACCGTATCGATACCCCCAATTGCAGAAAGATGAATTGGAAAAGCAATGTGTAGATATGTTAGCGCAAGGCATCATCCGACTAAGTACATCGGCATTCTCTTCGCCAGTATTGTTGGTCAAAAAGCGAGATGGCTCCTGGAGATTTTGCGTTGATTACCAGGCTCTCAACGCTCAAACCATCAAAGATAAATTTCCAATTCCCGTGGTCGAGGAGTTGCTTGATGAGCTGTATGGTGCACGATATTTTACAAAACTTGATCTTCGATCGGGCTATCATCAGGTTCGCATGAATGTGGCCGACATTGAGAAGACGGCGTTCCGAACTCATCACGGCCACTATGAATTTTTGGTCATGCCGTTCGGCTTGACAAACGCCCCGGCCACTTTTCAAGCACTCATGAACGATGTACTCCACAGGTATCTACGCCGCTTTGTGCTCGTTTTTTTTTTATGATATCTTAATCTACAGTGCGTCATGGGCGGATCACTTGCGACATGTACGTATGGTGTTCGAGCTGCTTCGTCAACATAAGCTTTTCGTCAAGCGCTCAAAATGCACATTCGGCACATCATCAGTGTCCTATCTCGGACATGTTGTGTCAGCCATGGGCGTCACAATGGACCAACAGAAAGTGCAAGCTGTTTCCGATTGGCCCGAGCCTTGTTCAGTTCGTGCAGTACGTGGTTTCCTCGGCCTCGCAGGGTATTATCGCAGATTTATTGCCGGATATGGCGCTCTTGCAGCTCCTTTAACTCGCCTCCTCAAGAAAGAGGCGTTTTTCTGGACTATAGAGGCGACTCAGGCATTCCACGCCCTCAAACAAGCATTATCTTCAGCCCCGGTTCTACAATTACCAGATTTCAGGCAAATGTTTATCGTTGAGTGTGATGCTTCGGGCTCTGGCATGGGCGCCGTGCTGCACCAGGGCCACGGCCCTTTGGCATTTTTCAGTCGTACCATGGCACCTCGTCACGCGGGTTTGGCAGCCTATGAACGAGAGCTTATTGGGTTAGCTCAAGCCATCAAGCACTGGCGTCCATATCTATGGGGACGGCGTTTTATCGTCAGAACCGATCACTTTAATCTCAAATTTCTTCTGGATCAACGGCTTTCTACCATCCCTCAGCATCGCTGGATTAGCAAACTTATGGGATTTGATTTCGAGGTCCAGTACAAGCCCGGTCATACGAATGTGGTGGCCGATGCCCTTTCTAGACGCGATGCTGAGGAGGCCACAGCCCGTGCCTTGTCTTCTCCGGTGTTTGATGTGTTCAACAACTTGCGCAAAGAGATAGCTTTAGATCCTAAACTCCAACAATTGATCAAGGAAATTTCTGAGGGCCGAAAGGGACCGGCTTGGACAGTTCTGGATGGCTTAATTATGATGGATCGCCGAGTCTATGTGCCATCTTCATCCCCATCAGTACCACGGCTCCTTGCGCAAGCACATGATATGGGTCACGAAGGTGTTCAACGTACACTGCAGCGATTGCGAGCGGATTTTCGAATCCCAGGTGACAAATCTTTAGTACAAACTTATGTGCGGGAGTGTTCAGTATGTCAACAAAATAAGGTTACTCATTTGCAGCCGACTGGACTGCTGCAGTCTTTGCCAATTCCGACCCAAATTTGGAGTGATATATCAATGGATTTTATTGAAGGCTTTCCTCGAGTACACAACAAGTCAGTAATTCTTACCGTGGTCGATCGTCTCTCCAAATTTGCTCATTTTATCCCCTTGGGACATCCTTACACAGCAACCTCCGTGGCACAAGTATTCTTTGATGAAATAGTTCGGCTTCATGGCTTACCAGCTTCTATTGTCAGTGATCGTGATGTCGTTTTTACTAGCAATTTGTGGAAAGACTTGTTTCGATTGTCAGGAACAAGACTACACATGAGCTCTGCTTTTCATCCACAAAGTGATGGCCAATCCGAAGCTGCTAATAAGGTAATCATTATGTACCTTCGTTGCCTAACTGGTGATCGGCCTAAGCAATGGTTGTGTTGGCTTCCATGGGCTGAATATTGTTACAATACGACATATCACTCTGCCTTAAAAGATACACCTTTCAAGGTAGTTTATGGTCGGGAACCTCCATCATTGCGGACATATGAACCAGGTGAAGCTAAAGTGGCGGCAGTAGATCAGTCTTTATCTGACAGGGATGAATTTATTCAAGACATGCGTGAACGATTGCTTCAAGCTCAGGAGTATGCTAAGCTTTATTATGATGCTAAGCACACAGATGTAGCATTTGGCGTCGGAGATTGGGTTTGGCTTAAATTGCTTAATAGGCCAGCAGCTTCCTTGCCTTCGCATACCAAAGGGAAGTTGTCCCCAAAATTTTATGGTCCTTTTCAGGTGTTGGAAAGAATTGGAGATGTTGCGTATCGTTTGCGCCTTCCAGCCGGAACAAAGATACATGATGTATTCCATGTCGGTGTTCTGAAGAAATTTTATGGGCAGCCACCTACAGAACAGCCTCGCTTGCCTCCAGTATTTAATGGCCGTGCCATACCGAAGCCATCTGAAGTGATTCGCAACAGAATTGCTAGAGGTGTTTGGTAGATTTTAGTTCGGTGGGAAGGATTGCCTGCAGGAGATGCAACTTGGGAGGATGTGCCAACATTCAAACAGCAATATCCTAATTTTTAACTCGAGGACGAGCTGTTTCCGGAGGAGGGGAGAGATGTTATGATCGGCACTACATATAGAAGGAGGAAGGCAACCGAGGAAGGCAATCAAGGTGGCAGCTGAGTTTCCATTAGTAGAGTTATATAAATTAGGTAATTTAAAGTAGGCTTGCTCGGTTAACAATAAAAGATAGAGTCCAATCCGGTTTAGATATTGAGTTGTAATCGGATGAGAAGAGATTTGGCTGCAGCTCTATAAATAAAGAGCAGCACGCATGTATCCAAAGGCAAGCAATAAACAGTTCTATTATCTCATCTCCAATTCTCTACGCTCTCATCTCCATTGTTGTTATCATCTCCATCCAGTTGACGCCCTAGGCGTTTCCTCCATCAACATCACGGGTAGAAAACCAGCCAAAGACAGGCCGGCTACCTCCCACTCCTATCCGATCAGGTTGCTACCACAAGGCCGTGACATGTACATAGGAGAAAAGGTCATCTCACTTATTCTCAGTCACAGGCTCACAGCCCACTGTTAATTACAAAAGTTTATCAAGAACTAGAAATATCAGAAGCTAAATAAACAAGAAAAGGGAAAAAAACAGAAGAACTGCAATTAACATGAATTGGATTGAAACGTCCAAGTATAGCATGAAAAGTATGCATCTCTTACATAAGCAGAAATGCAGAAGCTTGCTTTCAGACATCAAATAACAGAACCCTCAGAATGAATGAATGATAAGAGTGCTTCCACACAAAAACAGTGGATTTAACAGAGGCACACATGCATTTGGTGATCTAGACAACATGCTAAAGAGTATCCTAGTCAAAACTAAAATTTAGATTTGTGTTAACTCTTCTTTAAACATATCATTTTAAAGAAACAAACATTCCATAGTGGCCAAAGAACCAAAAAAACAAATTATTCAGACAGGGCAGTTATGCTACATCTACATGCAATTGTATGAAAGGTTATCAATGGATAGCCATTTGGCGCGACATACAAGATTCGTCGGGGAGAAACGTGTGTTTTCATCTTTGGTTGCATAACAACGGTCAAGTAACTTCTTTATGTGATCATGCATGGTTGCATCGGTGCCAATTCCTGCCTGGAAATAGGATAAAAAATCAAATCTTTTGAAGTGGCACAACCCAACAATTTTGGATGTGTAGTTATTGCCACAGAAAATATTGTAGGTGAAAAGAAGAAATTTTTGTGTACTTTATCCATACAGCTAAGAAGGTCAGCTTCAGCAAGAAGAGGGGGTGGCCGAGTCACTCCAGAATCAAGTGTTAAAGTTGTTGGAACAAACTGCATGATTTTAAATTGATAGTTCAAGTTAGTTTTGTAGTAGATTAAAAAAAGGATACAAAGAATTGGAGATCATCATTATTTTCTGAAAAAATCAAGCAACTGATATATAAATATGTTGTAATCGACAAAGATTGAGCAAATCCATACATATTGCTGACTTATATGTATATATTGCATATTTTAACATATACATCAATAATATTATGATACAGAAAGGACCATATTTTCAATTCAAAATATGAATTTATCCATAGTCCTTAACCAGTTTTTGTTAACCATGATTGCATGGAAGGCACAATAAACTCTAAGCAAGCAAAATGACTCAACCAAATAAAATGTGAAGTATGAAATATGAGTACACCAAACCTGCTGCCCAATGTTGTATGTTGGAAGTAATGTGCCACCCCATGAGTCAAAGCGATAAACATCCAAATAATTTTTCTACAGAAGAAGAAAACATTCTTTTAAAGAAAGGGGGGCAAACAGATCCCAGTTGAAGCAGATAATGAAAGCTTATTATCAACAGAAATTCTGGTGATAATACAGCAAAATATATAAAGGTGAAAAAATTGGGTCCTGCACAGGTTCCTTTGGTACAATGGTTTCTCCTGCACCAATGGAAAGCTGGTTTGGTTATAAACTCGTTATGTACTGAGTAATGAGTACTAACAAGTATCAGGAAGTAACAATTATCCATTATACAATTATTACTGAACTACTCAGTCCATTCAAAAATATCAGATACAATTTAACCCAGCACGAGCACCATAATTGAACTTTGACCATTTTTTCTTCATGGAAAATTATCATAGTAACTTATAAGCTGTGATCATTTGAAGACACTTTCAAATACAAAAAAAATAACAGTACCATTTTTTAGGTGTTGCGGACGCATTTGTGGGCCGCACTTACCAACGCAAGAAGCTGCACACGGCTGGCCCGGTGCCCACAACTTCAGCAGAGGAGGCTTGGAGATAAGCCTATCCTTTATCTTAGTTTAGATCATTTGCTTAAGAGTTAAGTTAGCTTCGGGTAGAAATAAGTTTGTTAGTCAAGTTGTTAGCTGGGATTGTTAGATGCCGGCTCTATATAAGGAGCACCAGCTGATTGGAATGATTAAGCAAGAAGAACCCTAATCCCCTATAAACCGGCTATACGCTTCCATCTCTTGCTACCCCCACCCTCAATCTCTTAGCCATATCATTAGGGGAAAACAGTCCCCCCACCCCCCCCCCCCACCCCTTTTTTTTGCTACCAGAACTATTTTGGTGGACTAATTCTCGATCAAATTACAAAGTTTGTCTCTCAAAATGTGTCTGTACTTGGGAAATGCATGTTGTTGTCCGATTCACATTTTACACAAATTGCCCCCTTTTCTTTTCCGTTTTCAATAAAAATTAGAGTACTTTTTGTGTACAAAATGGCACAAAAAAAGTCTTCAAGGGGTTTCTCAGCTCATGCTCATACAGAAACAACTATTCAGACCATAAATTGCAGCTTCACATTAAGGAAATCTTCTGATGTTACATCTGTGTACTAATTTGCTTCATTAGCCCTTACTGATAGCATACTTTATCCTACTCTTACTTTATAGATGCATCAGACAACGGATGGAAGTAATTTACCAACAGAACCCTAGAACATGCAGCACTAGAGAAACTGGAGACATGGTTGCTTGAAGTATTGGTAGTATTAGTAGCTAATTAAAGGAACAATAGAAGAATATAGCAAGACAGGATACTCACGGCAAGTACAACACGCCCTGATGCATTGAACTGTTCACCAGCTATGTCAATTTCCACAGTTGTTTCAGCTCCAACTGCTGGTTGAGAGCAACATGCAAGGAAATGGCGAACAACGAGCTCATACAATCTCTGGATGCCAGAAATCAGATATGCAAAACTTTATTACAGACTTGTATAGGAACCTCTTAAAAGAACATTTGAAAAGGTATTTGATTTCTCAGTTATTTAGTAGCACCACATACCTTGTGGTCTTGGCTCCAATTATTTTCACCTGCTGAAAATTTAGTTGGATGAATAGGAGGATGTGCCTTGTCATCATGACCACCATTGCTGGGGTTTCTCCAAAGTCTTGCTTCAGGATTTAGAAGTTGCTGAGCATATTCTCCCCAAACTGGATGAGACACTTGTTCACGTACAATTGTCTAGGGCAAAGGGAACCAAACATTTAAAAGGGAAAATGATATAACGAGGAAGAGAGAGAAATTTCAAAAAAAATCAAACAAATATAAGGAAAAGTAGATAATGGTATAATCATTGCAAGTATGACAAAGACTCTATGCAATGCTTTTTACATTTTTCTCAGTGGGATTTCATCAATGACATACCTAATAATCCATGCACTACATGTAATGAAAATCAACAGGGTTCAACATCCCCATCAATGGAAAGAAAAGGGAGAAACATGCTGCTGTGACTGACACAAATTTTAACATCTTACATTCAATATAGACCAATAGTCTGAGAACATGTTCCTTGCCACTTTTCGAATCAAGTAAACTAATATTGGCATATTGCTTCTCTCGCAGAATGAAATGATGTCAATTTTCATGCAAAATTATAGATGTAAACAAAAAAAGCGTAACCAGAATCATCAAGAAGACAAAAAGAAAGAACGTGCAACAAGTCACACTAGTAGAATTCAATACTGACATGCAGGTCAGTGTTTGGAGAGAACTTATCAGTTTCTGTCCTTGGATAACTAATGAATCCGGCTTGATAAAGTTCTTCAGCCACCTGATATGGAAAGGAAGGAGACCAGCAAACAAAACAATCAACTCATCAAGCTACAGATATGCCCATTATTAGCTAGTGGGACTGTCAAGGGAAAATAAACCACTAAAACGGGATTTTTATAGACCTTCATTGTGTGCTCTGAACTCATTCTGAAGTACCTAGAAGCGCGTTTCTGAAGTTCCACTGTACTTAGTGGATATGGGGGATATTTTAGTTTCTCCTGATTCCTGACATTTTGTACCTGCAGTGAACAAAACAAAAAAAAAACAAAAAAGTGGTGCTCGTGGTCCATCATTATAGAATTTCTAACGACCAATGTTGACAGAAAAGATCGGCAGGGCTCACTGTTGCCATTGGTTCTTCGACACACATTTCGTAGATTATAACAGCAGATGTGTAATCAAACAAATGGCCACGTCTGCCAAGAACAAGAAAGAGTCACATGAATTTTGTAATTAAAGTATCAGAAGAACTTCTAAAGTGCATCTTACAGCCAATCAAAAGATGCAGTGCCTTCATCTGAAGTATGAGTACAATTTATTGTCCAGAACTCTTCAGGTTCGTGAGCTTGAATCTCCCAGAAACGCTCAACAATGAATCCTAGGGTTGGAAACTGCAATGGAACAAAAAATTTAGGCAAAGATGGAAAATGCACATGTATGGAGTAGCTTCGATGTATAGTAAAATACCTGACAAGGACCATAGCTCAGAACTAAATTCCTGTCATCCCCAGTGACATCAATTACAAATGCATCTTTTAACAGCATTGTCTGAAACCTAGTGAAGGAGGCACCAATGCGAAGGTCGATTTCCTGTACAATGTTTTCTTACTATTTATCTGAGCTGATCTCAATGAGAGTTAATAAAGCTCTCTTTTCAAAAATAAAAAATAAAAAATCTGAGCTTATCAAGAAAGTAAGAACGAAAAAGCAAATGCTCATGACAGAAATAAAATAAGCAGTAAGAAAATATACTAGCAAATCTGTTTCTTTTAGAATTATTTGATTGTAAAGCTAACAATATTAGAAGAAACATGTGTCAAAAGCTCTTCATGGAGCTCAATTTGATAGAGTACCAGAGCATTTTACTTCGGTTGACAGTTGAAAGTTGTAAAATGTACATGAAACATCAACAACAATATGTGAAGTTAGAGTGCTAACTAAAATCACCTGTCTTGCATCCACAGCATCAGCAAAAAGTTTGTTGGGTCTGCCAAGATGTTGCACAGCTTCATGTATTTCCCTGCAAGTTCATAATTTTTTTAGACAACCAGCAGGAGATGGATACGACATCCTTGCAATAGAGGGAAAACAGATAATCCAGAGCAACCAATACCTGTCAATCAAAGCTGAGAAACGAGCCCTCCAAATGTTGAGACGACTGTTGGCACCTGTGCAAACCTCAATCACTTCATATGCTATGTTCTCACCCTCTCTATCACAATCAAGCCATAGCACAAGCCACTGGCACCTCCTAGCTTCTTCTTCCAATGTTTGTTTTATGGCCTGCTTATCCTGCATTTTGAGGGAACAAAATCATGAACATATCCCAACTGCAAATAAACTATGAAGTTACACTAACATCATGGCCATGCCACGATTTATATCTATGAAGAAAGTAATCTCAATATGTGCACTGCATGAAGCCAAAGATAGACAATCAAATAATGTCAATAGACCCATGCTTGAATGTTCCTGAACAAATTCATCCATACAGGAAGAGAGAAGAAGATTCCAAGAAAGAAATACACAAATGTGTAAGCCACAGCCAACTATGGTCTTAGCTAGATGATTGGTGCAGATCAGTAGACTTAAAGTTTCTAATTGTGCTTCTCCTTTTTACGTTTCTTAGCTTTTATATTTGTCTGCATGCATTACAGTTGTTCTGAGTTATGAACATATCACCCTAGGCTAAAACCATGTAAGGGCTGTGTGTCAAATGATTACATAAAATAAACTTTGATTTCTATGTAACTTGTTGAAAACAAAGGCATGAGGATTGTTTCTGCCAAATGGGCTGATCTGCAGTTTTCATACAACTACATGCTATGCCTGCAGTCACAAGTTTAGCCTTTCGTGCTCCCCTTCTAACGGCATAATGACTCCAAATATCAGAGCTCATTTAGTGCGCCAGGCACATGATAGATGCTACTGTGCAGAATAGTACTGTCCAGCAAAAACACCACGCAAACTGTTCGATGGAATTCCTACATCAGCACATTCACAAGTGCCAAGCGCAACAACACCACGGATGCGGACAATGTGACATCATCCCAACCGCTAGAAACCAACAACCAATCAAAGCCGACACCAGACGCCGCCATATGCAGGCCACAGCGACGCGCCCACCAACTGTTCGGCGAAATGCGGGGCGGGACGGAGAGAGCGTGCGACATGAATACCTGGGGCACAGACTTGCGGACGGGGGCGTGGAAGAGGTCGGCAGGGTCACAAGAGTGCCAGCGGCGGAATCGGTCGTCGAATTCGAGCTCCATGAGGTGGCCCGTGACGGAGGTGACAAGCATGCGGCAGACCTGGCCACCGATGGCGTAGTTAAACTCGAAGAGGCGGTTGTACGGGGACCGCCCCGCCCGCGACTGCATCCCGCCCGACCCGCGCGACAGGATCTCCGCCACGGACTTCGCCACCGACGGCTTCTCCGCCACATTCAGCACGCGGATCGTACCGCTGCCCCCGCCGCCGGGATGCATCGCGAGAGGAGGGGCGCGGCGGAGGGGCTGGATGGGGGAACGGGAGGGGAAGGGGCGGGAGGTTTCGGGATAGGTTTTGAAATTTTTGGTTCGGCAGAGCGGGGTCGGTGAGGCATTTTATATAAGCGGGCTGGGCTTTGAAGTTTCACGGTCCAGGTGGATGCATATTTATGGGCTTCTTGCAGCCCAAACAGTAGCTTCCTAGCGGTTTCTCTAGTCTAAGGATGGCAACGGATCATAACCAGATAGAACAAGAACGTATCCGATTCGAAATCTAAGACATTAAACCCAACCCACTCTCAAAATTTTTACCGTGTGCAAAACCACCCAACCCAGACCGCGACAGGGACCCGAAACCCAATCATCAGCCACTGGCGAGGAGCCGAGGGGGAGGAGGGGTCGTCTCCAGCCCGCCGCGCTGCGAACACCCAAGCCACTGCCAGTCGAGGAGTCATCTGCCCAGTACTAGGAACTACCAAATTTCAAGACCTGTGGGACTCAGATTTCAGAACCCATGGGACACTGCATGTGCATATTAAGTTTCGGCCTCGGACCCGATGGCCCAGGGGGCAATTTCTATACCCAAACTCACCCTCGCCAGGTTTGAAATCCATGAGGCCCGACCCAGCCCACTACCATCCTTAATCTCGTCATAGTTGCAAAGCGAAGCTGACCTGACCGCTGACCTAAGCAAAAGGATTCCAACTCAATGCCAAATCACTAATTCAACCCGTGTCAACTAAAAGCAACTTCGCTAACCGCGGATCACGCGGCATCACAGTCAACTGAGTCTGAAGACGGCTCGTTCGGAATCTGCAATGAAATCTCAGTCAACGAAATCAACTGAGTTTGACAACGGCTCATCCCGTCTACAGAACCTTGCAAGGCACGCATGGAGGTGACGGCGATAAAATCTTCCTCAGAAATTTGGTGCTACTGCTCTGGATTTGGTAAAGAAAAAATAACTTACGAGAAAAGCTTCTAAGTAGCACACAACAGTAAAAAAAAGATGATCTTATTTTACTTCAGAAATGTATTGTGGAAGACATCCTTCTGTGAACTTGGCCAAGACGGAGTCGACGACTCTAATGTATGCGACGGCCAACCTTGCAAATATTCCACATGGCAGGAATTGTTGAACGCGTCAAAAGCTTGAACCTCAAGGAAACAAACACGGAGACCATTGTAATTTTATATGTAATCGAAGCCTCTATGTACAACCTCCAGCTCCTACCTTCGCACCTCCTCACTCGATACAAAGTTCAGAAGATACCAGAATGTCAGCTATGTTGTTCCAAGGAAAACAAGTTCTGCCTTTGGTTCTCATTTTCATCCTGATCTTCGGTGCACATGCCACTACCATCATCCAGGATGCTTAGAGAGAAATCGTGGCCACAAGGGGAAAGCTCAGCATTCTTGACAAAGTTGAAGCCCAGTGCATCCGGCTGCACCAATGATCCCAATAATACTGGAGGAGAATTCCGACTTCCATTAGAGTTTTGAGACATGTAAAGTTATGAAAAACAGTTCCTTTATTCTTTCGATTCAATGTTCTTTTGCTATTCTGGAGCTCTGACTGAAGGGGTCATGTTTAGCTCTCCAGTCAATTTTCTTTCTTGTGCAGCAGTTTTGCTTAGCCTGCATGTAAAGTGAGTGTAAGTTTGTACATATAACATTCTGTAGACATTCTGTTCATTGTTGTTAATATGACAGATGAAATATAATGACATCATTGTTTCTGCATGGTTCGTTCTTTCCTTCTTACTATCCCTGGTTTCACATGGCATCCTCCAGGTTTTAAATTTTAAACATGTTTGTTTTTCTTATTCAATTGTAGCAGTACCTGATCAAAAAGGGGTGATTTTTAACTCATAACTTTTGGGATCATCCTAGCAGTGGAAATATTCACAAACAAAATTTAGTGATGCTGTTCTACTGAACAAAATTCCTGAGCAAGAGGGAGCCCCCTATGTTGCTGTTCACACTAAAAGAAACATCTTTAGATGAAGCTTCTCAAACAGAGCAATACTTCAAGGTGTAGGGTCAGTATCTAGCAGCTTATAGGTAACAAGGCAATGCAGCACAAGATTTGGAAAAAAAGGAACGACAACAACAAAGCCTTTCAGTCCCAAACAGGTTAGGGTAGGCTAGAGATGAAACCCTTAAGATCTTGCAAGTCTAGTCATGGCTCTGGCACTTGAATAGCTAACTTCCACGCACCCCTGTCCATGGCTAGTTCTTTGGTGATATTCCAGTCTTTCAGATCCCTCTTTACAGACTCCTCCCATGTCAAGTTCGGTCTACCTCGAACTCTCTTGACATGATCCGCACGCTTCATTCTTCCGCTATGTACAAGCGCTACTGAGGGTCTGCGTTGTATATGCCCAAACCATTTCAAACGATGTTGGACAAGCTTCTCTTCAATTGGTGCTACACCAACTCTATCACGTATGTCATCATTCCGAACCCGATCCTTTCTTGTGTGGCCACACATCCATCTCAGCATGCGCATCTCTGCTACACTCAACTGTTGGACATGTCGCCTTTTAGTTGGCCAACATTCTGCGCCATACAACATCGCAGGTCTAATTGCCGTCCTATAGAACCTGCCTTTTAGCTTTTATGGTACTCTCTTGTCGCAGAGCACGTCGGAAGCTTGGCGCCACTTCATCCATCCGGCTTTGATTCGATGGCTCACATCTTCATCGATTTCACCATCCTTCTGCAGCATCGACCCCAAATATCGAAAGGTATCCTTCTGAGGTATCACCTGCCCGTCAAGGCAAACCTCATCCTCCTCGTGCCTAGTAGTACTAAAATCGCACCTCATGTACTCAGTTTTAGTTCTACTAAGCCTAAAACCCTTCGACTCCAAGGTCTGTCTCCACAGCTCCAACTTTCCATTTACCCCCGTCCGACTATCGTCGACTAGCACCACATCGTCTGCAAAGAGCATACACCATGGGATATCACCTTGTATATCACTTGTGACCTCATCCATCACCAAAGCAAAAAGATAAGGGCTCAAAGCTGACCCTTGGTGCAGTCCTATTCTAATTGAAAAACCATTGGTGTCACCATCGCTTGTCCGAACACTTGTCACAACATTATCGTACATATCCTTGATAAGGGTAATATACTTTGTTGGGACTTTGTGTTTCTCCAAGGCCCACCACATAACATTCCGCGGTATCTTATCGTAGGCCTTCTCTAAGTCAATGAACACCATATGCAAGTCCTTCTTTTGCTCCCTGTATCTCTCCATAAGTTGTCGTACCAAGAAGATAGCTTCTATGGTCGACCTCCCAGGCATGAAACCAAACTGATTTTTTATCACGCTTGTCATTCTTCGTAAACGGTGTTCAATGACTCTCTCCCATAGCTTCATCGTATGGAAAAAAAGGAAATTACAAAAAAAAAAATGTTTCTTTGACCCTATTGATCCTGTATTTTCCTATACAAAGAGCTCAATTTGAGAAGATAGGATTCAGTGAAAACAAATAGCTTCGTAACCAGGTAACAAGTTTCTTATTTCTTAAAATCTTACCGCATCGTGGAATCTGTAGACCATTGTTCTAGCTCAGGCATTACAATACTCTGTGCAGTCTCTCTCACATAGTAATGGAGTTTCAGTTATGCCCCTTTTCTGGACCTACCCCCGAACAGGAACAAACTAATCAAAGTGTAGATATGAGTTCAGCAACCATAACAACAGACTCTGTCCAAAATGCAATTAACTGATAACATATTGTTCAATAGATATACAAAAGCTCAGCTACATAGACTCCTTGTATGATGATTTTAGAAGTAGTTCTGATAACCAGATTGAAGCACTGAGATCTAGCTGAAAGGCAACTCAGTTTAGGTAGAATATGTGTGGAGGGAGCATATATCTGCTGGGTCAGAAGAGTACCTGAGAGGTTAAGGTCTTCTATACTTCTTCTGTGCCCAGAAAACAAAAGCAACGTTCCTGGATCTTGTGAAGAAAGCACCCCACAACACAAAGTTCACTTATGTGGAACTTTTTGTTTCCCCTGGCTTGTGAGAAAACTTCCACAGAATTTAACCAATTCCCTAAGAAAATTATAGGAGCCAGTATGACGGTACAAAGTTGCAAACCATGTGGATGGATAAACACCAAAAACTGCCAAAATAAAGAATATCAATTAAGCACCACTAATATCAGAACAGATACTTGTACAGAATAACAACCTTCTTGCTTGGTCCAGCAAAGGACAACATTGTTTCATATCGAATCATACTCAAATAAGCAAACCAGGCATCATTTTTCATGGCTGATTCCTCTATGACACGAGTAGAAGGGTAAAATGCAAAAACTAGATGATGTTTCCATGCTTCATGCTAAAATTTTCTCATACTCACCTTCAAGGCTTTGAATTCACAAATATCTGTTAGAGGTGAGAATTCCAAAGATCCCACCAAACGCACAATACCTGCATTTCTCTTCCTTAATGTCCAATATGGCAGAAATTATAACCCTCAGAATTTGTCATCGGGAGCAAACCCTCTTTGAAGCATCTCATCATGAAGCTGAAATGCCTCCTTCGAATTGCCTGCTGCAACATGACCATTTATCATAGACATGTATGTATATCTATCCGGTTCAATTGCTCTAGCACCCATTTTCTTGAAAATCCAACCAGCTTCTTGCATATTACCTTGTTCAGAAAACCCATTTATGAACATATTATACGTGACAACATCTGGTTGTATCATTTCCTTCTCCATGATGTTAAACACATTGAAAGCTTCGTGCATATTTTCTTCTTTAACATAACCATGGATCAGGGTGTTGAAGGTAATTAAATCCGGCAATATGTTATCTTGCCTCATCTTTTGCAGAAACTGCTGCCCCTTTTTTACATTACCTGATCGGCAATAACCCTTGATGATGGAATTATAGGTTATGATAGTTGGCAAAATGCCCTTCTTGACCATTTCATCCAAAAAACCGAACACGTCTTCTACTTGTCCCTTCTCACAGTGGCTGTCTATCAGGATGCTTTCTCGAGCATCCTGATAACATGATTGGGGAAGATTTCTCGAGCATGCATATCATCCCATAGCTCACTGGCTTTGCCCAGATCACCTTTTCTGCACATCCCATCTATCAAACTATTGTATGTCACAACATCTGGCCTCAATCGCTGGTGCAACAATGTGTCAAGCAACTGCAATGCTTTCTCTATCTTACCCTCCCTACAGTACCCATGAATCAAAGTTGTGAAAGTGCATAAATCTGGTGTAACTCCTCTCCCCTTCATCTCATTCAAAAGCTCCTCTGCATCAGACAACATGTGCTGCTTACAAAGCCCTTTCAACAGGGTATTATAACTTACCACATCTGGCAAACATCCACAACCAACCATCTCATCCCTAACTCTCAGAGCCTCCGATATTGACCCAGCCCTAAAAAACCCACCTATGACCATTGTGTAAATCACACCATCAGGCATCAACCCAAACCCCCTCATTTCTCTCAAGTATGCCGCAGCATAGTCCATCTTCCCCCTCCTTGTGAACAATCCAATCAAGCAACTAAAGCTGACAACATCTGGTGTAACACCACGCTGTCGCATCTCCTTGTAAAACTTCACCACCTCCTCAACATCCGCAGCTCTACAAAATCCCCCAATCAAAATATTAAAACTCCGAACATCGGCTGCAACACCGCACTGGTCCATTGCCCTGAACACCTCCCTCGCTTTATCCAACATTCTATTCTTACACAAACCCTTCAACACTGAATTGTACGTCACGATTCCAGGCTTTAACCCCTTATTAGCCATTGAATCGACCAATGACATTGCTGCATCCACATCCCCCGCTCGGAATCTGGCATCAACCATCACATTCTGCGTAACCACATCCGGAAACACACATCTCTTCTCCATCTCGGAGATGACAGTGTCAACCTTATCGAACTCTAGGGTTTTACAGTAGTTGTGGACCATGATGTTAAGCGTGTAGGTGTTTACCTCTGACTCTGAGTTGGAGGAGAGGAGTAGGCTATAGGCTTCCGCGGCGAGGTGAGGCCATTCGGCCCGGGAGAGGGCAGCGAGGAGGGCGTTGAAGGCGGAGGCGGGGACGGGAACGCGGTGATCGAGGAGGAGGCGGAAGGTCTCGAACGCCTCCCGGGGCTTGCGGGACTGGGTGTATGTGCGGATGAGGAGGTCGAACACCTGCGGCTGCGGGTTGTGGGAGGAGGCGAGAGAGAGGAGACGATATCACGGCGGGACGCGCCACGGCGGCGCGACATGCGGAGGAGGAGGAGGAGGAGGAACTGGCACTCGGAGGCGCGGCCGGCGGCAGCGGCGGCAGCCAGGGCAACCGTTGAAGGTCTCGCTCCGATTCTGCCGAGGTCGACGGCAAGAGTTGCGGCCGAGCATTTGGTGGTTGCGGTCGCCGAGGTAAGGCGGAAGAGGCGACGAGCAATCGCCATCACCGACGGCGAGCGGTGGTGAATTGGAGGATGGACTGATGGAGTGGCTCTTCGAGACGGAATAGGAAGCAAACCCAAGACCGCTTTCAATACAGGGTTACGTAAAAATACGTGTTGGCTACTCAAAGCGTTCATTATACGTGAATACAAGAAGAATACGCATTTGGAACAGTAATTGATTGGCTGGTCCACGTGGACGCGGCTTCGACTCTCCTGCCCGGAATCCGATCCCGAGCCGGAGTGCCGGACGATCCCACCAGCTCCGTCGCCGAGCAAGCCCACAAACCTTGCCGAATCCGACTCGGGCTGCGGTTAACCAGCAGCGTCTTGAAGTACCCATGTCCCAGCACAGACTGGTACGCTGCGTCACACGCACGTCCTTGCCACGACAACAACGTACCGACGGGAACGCTTTCCTGCAGTGCTTGCGTACGTACTGAGGCATCATGACGACGTCGACGGTCTCTGGCTCTGCTCCCGGTGCCGGCGTGCCGGCGCCGATGAGCTCTGGTGCTCCTTGCGCTGCCACCCCGACCGCGAAACCATCTCCCGCGCCTCTGCCACGCGCGCCGCGGCTCGTGTACGCCGGGGTGCAGCGAAGCCCCAGCGGCGGGTGGACGGCCCACGTCTTCGACCCGGACCTGGGCGCGCTCCGCGCCATCGGCACGTTCCCGGACGAGCACGCGGCGGCGCTCGCGCACGACCGCGTGGCCATCGCGTACCACGGCGACGGCGCCCGCGTCAACTTCAAGCCGGCGTTCCACCGCATCGAACACCAGTTCCTGAGCCGGTGCAGGATGCGGAAGGGCGACATCGACGTCTGCGGCATGGTGGCGGACGGCACGTACGAGCCCCGGTACGCCACGTTCCTGAGGGCCGTGTACGGTCTCGAACGCTGGGGGGAGTTCATGGACGTGATTCTCGAGTTCTTCATCGACCGCGCGCCCGAGATCGGGGAGGAGGCCCTCGTGTCCGGCGGCGAGAATCTGGTGGCGAGGTTCGTCGATATGCACAGGAACAAAGCCCTGGACCCGGCGTGGCGCGGCTGGTACCATCGCAAGGTCGCCCAGTGCATGGAGAAGCGGCGGCAGCAGCAGCAGCAGCAGCAGCGCGCGGGTGGCTGTGCCACTGCCGGGCAACCGCAGTGCATGGAGCGGCAGGCCAGCAGCAGTAGCATGGTGCTGTCAAGAGAGTAGCATGGTACATGTGTATTCAGTTTAGTGCTATCTTGTTGCCGTTGCAGTGTGTGTCAGTCAATGTGTAGTGTAGCCTAGTTCTATGTAAACATCACGAGCGGCAACATCTAAGGGACCGAGGTCTGTTTGGACATTTGTTTCTACAAGAACATGTCAAGCAAGATCACCATCATTTTTTGCATACTGATTATTTTCTTTCTTTTCATCATGCACCTGCCTGTATGTCATGTTCGATGGCCCCAGCTGAACCAGCAGCAGCAGTAATTCGCAGCTTCACACACTAGGCATGGACCGGAAGGGCAATCGTTCGTTCATTTCAGGCTAGACAGGGTGTGTTGGTTGGCCAAATTTGTCTAGGTCTAATTCAATAGATACCTATAATTTTAAGAAAACATATGTTTAATTATTTGTATCTGTCGTTTCAGTTTAGTTTAATAGATATAAATATATATCTTCAGCCCGATCCGAGGGTGAACTCCACAACTGAAACTAACCGATACAGTCTCCTGTAGACGGATCTACTTGTTAGTGTTATAAAATTATCTTCATACAAACGATGAATTATATTCTTTAACTTTTATATACTTATTCAGCCTCAAATTTAATAATTAAATAAAAACTCAACTCAACATATACATATAAATATAAAAAAACAAACACTTTTATTTTAAACAAATATAACTATTCTCCACCCAACTATCATCTTTACGTAAGCCCGTCCGGCGAACCAAGCCCACCCAGAGCGACCAGGCCACACTTTCCCTGCTACACGGCTACCCAACTTTTAGTCCCTCAATGACACGCGTGCCCCACCTAGTGGTCTCGTTCGGCTAGTTGCGGTGTGGCATGTTGTCCTTGGTAGAAAAAAGTTTGAGTAGAGTGAGTCCACCAGCATTTCTACCTGAGGGAGCAGACAGCAGAGTGCCTCTTGCAGTCTCGGAATCATTCACAAGCGAACGAGATCATTAGAAGCCGATTGAATCTCCTCTCCCCCGGGAACGGTTCTCACGAGACTCTCCAGGTTCCTCTTCTCCTCCCAAATGCTCTACTATTTTGCCCTCTTCCATTGCATTGCTTTTTGCGAGAACGTTCAGTTGATTTGGGGTTTTTTTTATCGGTGCCATTGTGGCTGGCTGAACTAATCTTTTCCCCGTGAAATCGCGACCTTGGGAATTACTGGAGGGTTTCTTATTTCTAGGATCAAACCGCACTGTTTTCTCGGGGTAGGTGTTGAGAAAACCCCCAATCAAGGTCGATCGTTTGTTGGACCTTTGCTGCCCCATTTAGGTTTCTTATTTCTGCATATACATTGGTCACCGCGGGTGCAGAATCTGCACATTTCGGTACAGTTTTAAGCTTTGTTCGCTCGCCTGCTTTCTTGTGCAGGTTCGGTGAGTACGAAACAAGCTGTGCAGAAATTGGTCTCTGGCGTGCATTTCGTTCTTTTCCATTAAAAGTTTATGGGCTTCAGATGGTTTGTATTTGCCTGAGCTTTTGATGGGCTCTTTTCTGAGGGGTACTCTTCCTGTTATGTTCAGTATAATTGTAGGATTTAGAACGATGATTAGAGGGTAAATAGGTGTCTTATAATTTTTTTAAAACATAAATGACTTATTATTTGTTCATCTAACACTTTAAAAAATGTATAAACAAAAATATAAACTTTAGAGAGACAAAACGAGAAAAAAAATTACAATATAACTCTATGGATGAAATATGAATCATATGTTCTATTTAAAGCTATTTTATATGTTTTTAGCACAAAAGTTTAAAACTTGAACGAAGAACAAAACAAAAAGATAGTCACCAAAAGAAGTAACTCTTCAAGTTAATAGTCTAAAGACAAGTGGATTTAAAACTCTCTCAAATATATATATATATATATATATATATATATATATATGAATGTTTATGCTTCTAACAACAAGAAGAACAACTTCTTAAGATTGAGAAATCACAGCTTAAAAAAAACGAAAATCAATAAGAAAATCATAATTAAAAAAAAAACTTGTAAACTTGTAAGGAAACTAAAAGAGAGAGACTAGAAAGAGGAGAATTCAAACATATGCATGAACATAAATTTTATTACTCAAATAGATCAGCTCTATTTAGACGGATTACAAAGATTTTCTCTCAAAAACTCTTACATATTACATAAGCTAAACACTCATCTTCCTCTCCTCTAAAATTCTAGCACTAGGATTTCAAATAGATGACACAAGAGGCTCAAGTGGCTGGTTCAAACTCTACTATACTCATACCCTTATATTTATAAGCATATAAGGCTTACCTCTAAGTTTTCTAGTTTATTACTAAAATATCTCTCTCTTGTATTACACTCCTACCTACCATCGAGGGTATTTTGGTCAATTTCTTGTTCCGTTCATCGAATGGTCGCATCGCTTTCATGACTTAGTTTCGCCTCGATCCAAGCTTCGTAATGGTACCACATACTCCTCCAATCCTCCTATGATTTTGAGGTCTAACTGTGAAATCCTCTGTACGTTTCTCAAAGCGTGACTTGTCACTTATCTACACCTTAAACAAGCGCTCTAATGTCAACATGTGTACTCCGTCTTACGATCCTAACCACCAACAAATTTCTCACGCTCCCGATCTCTCGGACCGCCTTGTCACTTGCACCGACATCCCTTTTGTTTGACTTTGTAAACATACCGTCTTCATCATCTGTTTCATATTTTGCTTGACCATCATATGTACAGTTAGGATCACCCTTGACTCTATCTAGCCTCCTTGAGAGAACCTCCCTTTTAAACACAGCTAGTGCAGGCTCGAGAGCAGCTAAAGTGGATGTAGAGGCTGCAGGACCCTCTGCTGGAGTAGAAGCAGGAGGCAGCTCTAGAACAGGTGTGGTCGAGGAAAGCAGTGGATCACCATCGTCATCACCGAGAGCTGAAAGATCACCATCTACAAAGATGCTCTCGCTCATTTCCTGATCTCTTGCACACTCAAAGGTAGAATCTAGAATAAGGGTTTGTTTCATCAAAAGTCACATTATAGGATTCCATGATTGCGTTAGTGTCAAAATTATAAAGCCTGTAATAATGATTATAAAGAGAATATCTCAAGAAAATATCATCGAAAAAATGCGACTCAAACTTGTCGAGATTGCCACGCTTTAGGATGAAGTATCGACAACAAAAAACTCTCAAATGTAAAACATTTGGCTTCCTCCTAAAGCGCAACTCATAAAAAATCAAATTCAAGATCGAGCACAAGAAAATCCAATTTGAGATATAGCACGCTGTGCTAATAGCCTCAGCACAAAACTTACTAGGAGACATATGCTCATCGAGCATCGTCCTAGCTATCTTCACCGAAGTCATGTTCTTTCTTTCAATTATGCCATTCTGCTGAAGACGCGTGGGGTAGAAAATTGATGTTTAATACCATGTTCAAGGCAGAAAGCATCAAAGAGATAGTTCTTGAACTCGATGTTATTATCACTGCGAATTGTTTTTAATGCACCTGAAAGTTCTTTAAATAATCTCAAAACTAAGCTCCGAAAGTGTGAGAACACTTTATCCTTGCTTACAAGAAAAAAGACTTAAGAGTAGTAAGAGTAATCATCAACAATAACAAGTACATATCACTTCTCACCCACGAACCTGAGAAGGACCAATAGTGTCCATATATAGAAATTTTCCCAGCCGCTTAGTAATCAACAGATTGACTGGTGGGTGAGGAGCGACAACCATCTTGTCATACCGACAAGGAGCAAAAATAAGTTTCTTTTCAAACTTGAGCTTAAGGAATCCTCGGATCAGCCTAGAGCATCCAAATGAGTAAGCAAATCAAAACTCATGTTCTCTAGTCTCCTATACTACATCCAAAGCTTAGAAAAAGATTGGGTAATTTAAATACCAAGAAGAATCAGAAGACTCAGAAAGATCGGCTCCAGAAACTCTCCCAACTCGAGAAATTTTACAAATCAAAGCGTCAGAAGAATCAAGAACTCGAGAAGTATTACGCTTGAAACGCACTTACAAATCCTGATCTAGCAACTGAGATGCAGAAAGCATGTTGTATTCCAGATGCTTAATCAAAGCCAATCTTTGAGAGTGAAACTCTCATTTACCTTTACAGTCCATTTGGCATTCACTTTATCTTTATGATCATCCCCGAATATGATGTACTCGTGATGCTTCTTTGGAGTGAGGCTGGAGAAACATAATGAATCTCCGGTCATATGGCACGAACAACCGGAATCGATGAGCTACTTGTTCTCCAGACCTTCGCCTGCCACCTACATATGAAAAGAATGGAAAGTAGATAGCTCAGTACTAGGGTTAGTTAAAAAGCTCTTGGGAATCCAGTACTATATCATCTGTCCTGAAGCAGAAACAGTAGGTGCATGCAACTCAACACCAACACGCTGGGGACAAGTACCACGATGAGAAAAATATGGTCCTCCAAAACGCTAGGACTCAAAACCTCTCCCACGTAGATCAAAACCATACGAGTCATGGTAAAATCCACGTCAGCCAACGCCTCTAGGAAAAGACTAAAAAGCGCTAGAGACTCGTGGGTAGGAGCAGGGAAAAGGTTCATGCACAACAACAGAGCGGCAGTACATGTCCTGGATACTTCACTCCTACAGCAAAAGTAAAATTCGACCAAGTGTCATTTCCTCTGACAGTAGGTGCAATGGTAAAGTCTCTCGGGAGCTTGACTCCTAGTCGCTTTGGGCTCTCTCACAGGTGTCCTCATCTTAGGCTGTGAAGCTCTCTTATATGTGGGTTTCTTCTTTATAGGTTAAGGTGTAAGCTTGTTCTTTTCTAATATGGATTATGAGGCATAGATCTTGGCTTTCTCCGACACTAGGGTAGTGGGTAAGGTGAAAACAGTCTTGCCAGAACTAGTGTAAGCAACTCTCTCAAAGTCCAAACCAAAAGCTAACACAATCTTATTAGCACACATCTTGGTCCAAATCTATTTTACCCTTTTCTTGTGAACACTTCTCCACGAGAGAAACGAGGTACTCATTCTCCGCCATGAGCTTTTTAATTTGCCCTCTAACCCAGCTGAGCTTGTCTTTAAGAATCATACAGGTGGGACACTTTGGCGCACATCTATAAAACTCTCGGTACTCTCAAATCTAGATTCTAGCTTCTTAAGATGCTTGTCTTTCAGTTCAACATCCTTTGCAAGCACCTAAGAGAGTATAGACTCCATCTTAATGAGCTTTTTCTCAGCATTTTCAAGCCGACTGTCGACTTAAGCATGCACATTATGAAGCTCGACTAGTTCAACCATGACAATCAAACAACTCTCACACTCCTCAACATCAAATTTAGACTTAAGCAATATAAGTTCAGTAAATACAGACTTATATTTAGGTCTAAAATATTTTAACTCACGTACAACTTTCTTAAGTAATCTATCATAACTAATAAGAGTATCATTTAAGGTATCGACTTTGATGTAAAGTTGGTCGTAGGAAGGCAATACCTTGAAAGGATCAAACTCAGGGCCACTGTCTTTGTCGTTGTCATTCGCTATGAAGCAGAGGCCGGTGAAGTCTTTGGTCTTTTTCTTTCTCTTCACTTGCGGTTCCTTCTCCTCCGAGCTCTGCTCCGAACTTGAAGAGGTGTCGATGTTGTTGAGAGCCGTCACGAACGCACTAGAAGCCGTTTTGACCGCCTTCTTGGCCCTCTTGTCGCAGTTCTTAAAGAATGGTTTCTTATTCTTCTTATGCTTGTCGGCGTCGTAATTGCAGTCCTCACTTTTCTTGAGCTTGGTATAATCCGCCTTGAAGTGAGTGGTATCACCACACTCAAAACAAGCACGGGAGCCCCCTCTCCTCCGGTATCTTTTGTTATTGTAAAAGCGGGTGAACTTATTTACAATGAGAGCAAGTTCCTCATCATCCAGTGCATCTATCTGCTTTTCTATGATAGAAACCAAAGAAGACAAAACAAAATCACTCGGTGAAGTCTGAGCACAAGAATAGTTAGATTCAATCTGATTGCCACCATTAGGTCCGAAAACTAACACCATGTTCTGAGACAGGAGGTTTCTGAGGCTTATTCGAGTCGCCTTAACTATCTCGGTGGACTTGAGCTTGCTGAAGAGTTCATCACAGGTTAACGTGTCGTAACTTGGTAACTCTTCAATACTCGAGATCTTCACTTTCCATATGCTACGATCGAGAGCATAGAAAAGTTCAATCGTCCTCTCATAATCAGAGTAGGGCAAAACACCAATGGATTTAAGGTTGTTCATAATTCCATCAAAATGAGTAAACATATCATCCAGAGATTCATCAGGCTTTTGAACAAATATTTGATATTCTTGGTTATATATGCTTTGGTGTCTGATCTTAACCTGATTAGTGCCTTCATAAAAGACACTTAAAGTAGTCTAGATCTCCCGGGTAGTACAAAATTGTTGGATCCTGTCAAACTCATTCTGACTCAGGCTTGTGAACAAAATATATTTGGTCTTATTGTTAGCCTCATACTAGTCAATATGAACCTGAGTCGTGTGAGCAATAGAGACTACATAGTTGAAATCAACTATTTCTCATAATGCACTTCCTTGGTTTAGAAGATAAACCTACATGCGCACATTCCAGTACAAAAAATCTCGATCATCTAACAAAGGAATCTTCCCACTTCTCTTTATATTGACTACGGATCACAAAACCGATTAGGATCAACAAGTGATCAAACCGGCTCTGATACCAATTGTAAGACCGAGAACAACGACTGGAGTGGGGTAAATAGATGTCTTAAAAATTTCTTATGAAATAGATGGCCTACTCCTTATTCACTCGACGCTCTAAAAAATGCACAAACGGAAACATAAACTTTAGAAAGACAAAACGAGAAAAAAGTTTCAAGGCAACATAACTCTACGGATGAAATATGAACCATAGGCTTTATTCAAGTGTTTCGCGGATTCGAAACTTCTCGACTTCGAATTTGTATTTGAAACTGTATATGTAATATTGCGGGCGTGCCAGTATACAGAGTATACAAAAGACAGGAGAATGTAATAATCGAAAACATGTAACTTTATTCATTCATGTCGAAATCATAAAGTACAGTTTCTCATATACATTTTTACTCCACAACGCACACGCTATCTGACTATCTTCACGATCTGGCGATTGCTTTGTCTTGGTTCCTGGGGCTTCGTGAATCTCTCCGGTTAATTACGCCCGTCTTCGGGCTACCTCCGATTAAGTGCGCTGGCGGTCGTCATACCGAGGTCGTATCCGAGTCTGCAAGGCTGTAGTCACAGGCAACAAAGACCAAGCAAAGTAAGCATTAGCAATAAAATGCGGTAAAGTATGGGACAACAGTCTGGCATAAGCTTTTTTGGACTGTTTATGTATCCCGGATCATCATCGGCCACGTAGGCCTCAGAATTATGTTTATGTGCGAAGAGGTGAGCTAGGAGCGCGGCACGACGCGTAGCTTCGACCAAAAGCAGCAGCATGGCCACAACCAGGAGCTCCGACGCCGTGCTTGACTCACTAGCTCCTCTTTGGGCCTCGGACTTGTCCTCATCGGCCATCTCCGAAGGCAACAGATAACGAGCCACACAAGCAAAAGCCACAAAGGCGGGGTGATGACTTGTGGGCCACGCAGGCTCCAGCCACAAAGGCGCATATTCTGGTAAGCCACAAAGGCAATAACCACACAGGTAGGGTAACAATGTTAGCCGGCAACCGGAAGCCACAAAGGCAATGTAACAGTATTAATCTGACATAGAAAGGCAATGCAACAATGTTGACGAACACTAGAGCAGCACGACCAACAAAAGGAACAGCCACCACTAATCAATTATCACCAACAGAGATGAAACAAGCATCACTGAATAGCTAAACATCCGCATGAGTACATAACCATCAATAGGACCATGTTAACTCCAAAGACAGTGAGTCGCAACTACCATGAATAGCTCCTTTACCACAGGAACATATTAGAGACTATGGGGCTGGAAAGAGCAGCCCTCACTATTCTTTGATCAACCACAGCAGTAGGGGATTAACAACAACAAGTAACGGGTCATAGCACCGAACATCTTATAAAAGGACTAAGCATCTAGCAATAGCATAACTCAGTATCGGGGCAACCAAAAGAAACCCATCCTCTGAATTTTCTGCAACACATGATCATCGACATGCAGCAGCCATATCACCGCACATCCTATAAAAGGATTAGGTCTCTGGCAATAGCATAAATCAGTATTGGGGCAACCAAAAGAATGCCCACACTCTGAATTTTCTGCAACACACGATCACTGACAAGCAGTAGCCATATGAACGCAAGCCTCATGGCACGACGGCCAGACATCAGTGCATAGCATCACCATCATAGAGAAGGGTAGCACCAGGCCACCACCACTCGGCTTAGAACAGGAGGAGGAAAGGAGAGCCTCAGTTTTAGCATCCTCGGCGGTCTCCGAGCACGACGGCACGAAGGCCGAGCTATCACAGAACATCAGCATGAAGCATAGCGGCCGGGCCTCAGTTTTCATCACTGGCCAACGGGCACGCCGCATCAGCGAGCACAAAGGCGGCACGATGGCACGCATAGAGACGATCCTCACGGCGCGATGGCCGGGCACTACAGCACAGCAACCACACGCATGCGTATCGCACTGGACTGCCGTTCCCGATTTGCATGCAGGGATCGGACTCGGGCCAACAGCGACGCGGCACACGCACGGCACGATGGCCGGCCGTCACATAGCATCAGAGGGGAAGGAAATCACAGCTGGGCCTCACCTCGGGGCGCAGACATGGTGATGATGGCGACGGATCGGAGACGCGTCCTAGGGGGTGTGGATGCAGTAGAAGCGTCAGGGGATTCTGTCGATTTCTCCTTGCCGATGGCGAAGCTTGCTAGCAGGGAAGGGAAGGCACAGCTGCTCGGCAAACACACCTGGCGGCACGGTTTCGGCGCAGCAAAACTCCCCCCTCTCTCTCTCTCTCCCTCTCTCTCTCTCTCTCTCTTTCTCTTTCTCCCTCCCTCTAGCTCTCCGATCTGGCCCCCTCTATATAGGCAGTGACTCCCTCCAGATAAAGCTCCAAATCTGTTGGGATTTAAGGCCAGCTGGAATCAAATCGGTTGGGGATAGCTCGGGATTCCGGTTGGCTAAGATTTTGGGATTCCATTTTATCCGGATTTGAGAAGGTTTGGTGCTGCTCAGTTGGAGTTTGGTCGCAAGAGATAGAGGCGGCTGGGAGATGCTCTGCTTGGGAGATCGAGACGAAGAAGACGAGATGGCCGTCTGGGCTTGTGTGGCATGATGAAAAGGCACTGGGCCTGGTCAAGCTGGAGATGCAACTTGAGCTGAAAAAAAGGAGGCCACGTGAGCAGGCTTGATTGAGAAAGGAGAACGGAACTACAAGGGCCTAGCTGCTCCTCCTCTCTCTTGTTATTTGTTGTGACATATATGTGTATGTTTTGGTGTCAAAAATAGCATTCTACAACAAGATCATTTCTTGTGTCTTTGAGCACAAAAACTTGAAACTTAAACGAAGAACAAAACAAAAAGACATTCACCGAAAGAAGTAACTCTTCAAATTGATGGTCTATAGACAAGGTGATTCAAGATCCTCTCAAATACATATGTACATGAACGTTTGTACCTCTACCAATAAGAAGATCAACTTCCCAAGGTTGAAAAATAGCAGCACAAAAGCAAAAACAAAAATCAACAAGAAAATCACAATAGAAAAAGAAAATTTGCAAACTTGCAAGGAAACCAATAGAGAGACTAGAAGGAGGAGAATTCAAGCATATGCAAAAACATAAATTTTATTACTCAAAGAGATCAGCCCTATTTTGAGTGGATTACAAGAATTTCTCTCTACAAAACTCTTACCTATTACATAGGCTAAGCATTCATTTTTCTTTTCTCTAAAATCTTAGCGCTAGGCTCTCAAATGGGTGGCACAAGGGGCTCAAGGTTGGTTCAAACTCTCTTGTAGCTCTACTCCTTTATTTATAAGCCTAGAAAATTTGACTACTAAGTTTCCTAACTTGTTACAAAAATATTACTCTCTTGTAGTACACTACTACCTATCACCAAAGGTATTTTGGTCCATTTCTTGCTTCATCAATCGAACGGTTGCAGTGTCTTCACGACTTAGCTTCGCCTTGACGTAAGCTTCGCGATGGTGCTACATACTCCTCTAGTCCTTCCACGATTTTGAGGTTCAACCGTAAAAACTTCTGCACGTTTCTCAAAGCGTGACTCGCCACTTGCCTACACCTTAAGCAAGCGCTCTGATGTCGACACGTGTACTCCGTCTTGCGATCCTGACCACCGGCAAATCTCTCCCGCTCTCGATTCCTCGGACCACTTTGTCACTTGTATCGGCATCCATTTCGTTTAATTTTGTTAACATGTCATATTCATCCTCCATTTCATATTTTGCTTGACCTCTACATATATAATTAGAATCACCATTGACTCCGTCCAACCTTCTTGACCGTTCGGCACCAAACACCTGCTTAGTCCAGATCACCCGCCGTTGACCGTCAAGTTACATTCGTCACATGCACACCATAAGACAAGCAAACACATTTCTCCAGCTACAACTCCAGTTAATCCATAATCAAAATGTTCAAACCAAGCTTAAGCAATCCAAAACTCAACAAATCCAATCGACAACTTTATCGATCACTCATCACATATAAAACAAGACATATTTTAACTTGATTTCTCAACAATAATATATGAACTGCAAATTAAGAGAGGAAACAACCGTGCCTGGACTTGAACTTGGTGGTGCCCCAAATTAGAATAGCTGGATTAGAATGGAAGAAAGCAAATCATTGGTGCCTAAAATTTGTGATAAAATCTTCTATCCATTTCGTCAATTTGCACAAAAATGTTCCTTTTGCTCTCTATCTGTAACAATGATAATATTATTCATGGTGGAACGCCCTTACTTTTTCTTTCATTGTGACTTAAAAAGATGATCAGTTATTCATGAGGACTATACAAGTGTCCCTGACAAGTAGTCCAAATTTATTTCTGTTATATTGAGCTTACTTGCAATACGTGCCTCTTAAAGAAATTAACGGTCCTTTTCTGTTGCTCCGAAGGATGGATCTTGCAAGCAACAAAAGGCAGAAGCATGGCAATGAGCAAACTAATTCACCAGGCACCCAATTCCAGTCAAGCATCCTCAGTAATAATAGACGTGTCTGTCTTCAGTTTCTTGAGCAATACAATGAATTGAAGTATGGGAGTGTCACCAAAGGCCTCGAGGCAATCCATATCAAGCGGCGTGAACTTATTGGCATCTTAGAAAAGCTACAGCAAGTTCCTATCCGACTGCCCTATTCCAGTCCAGTCCTGAAATCATCAGATGCAACATTATATAACTTCGGGCAAAGTGGGAGCAATTACAGTTCAGCTAATATCATCGACTTGGATGCAGACGAAGACAATTTTGGAGATGATAACTATGCTAATGTGGGGAACACTGGGGCTGATGCAACATTTTTAGCAGTCGATTCTGACATCGAGGATGGGGTACAATCCTTTGGAGGTGAGAATTCACCTTCTAAGCAACATGAAAATTTTATCCAACAGCAGTTGCTGCCTGAGCAGCCTGTTGAACATCAAGAAATCATCATTCTGGATAATGTGAATAGCAGTACTGAACCACAAGTTTCAGTTAAGCGAGGAAAGGACATCATGGATCCTGACAATGTTTCTGATAAGGTGATCTCAGCTTGTCATGAGTATTTCTGTTTCTCGGTGCAATTAAGGTTTAAGAAATCTTGTGTGCATATTGTTTTTATTGGAAAGCTGAAGATGTAGATAATTTACAAGAGATAATTTTAATGAGCACCCATCATTTCCATGATCAGCCAAGTAACTTATATGTGCCTTGAAATTATCAAGTTTGTCTAAGCTTATGTTGTCTTAAACTTACTCATTACTTACTTGATGTCCGTTATGCTTCAAGCCCAACAAGATTGCTCTATTTGATAGTGACAGTACTTCGGTGCAGCAGTCATTGATCAAGCAAGGACATGGCCATATTAAAACTACTAATGAGGTGTGCTTTTTCCTCAAAAAGATGAGTTCATACTTGGCTGTTAACAGTAGATATGTTAATCAACATGGTTTATCATATATTAGAGAACTATTGAGTATTGACAAGTACTGAGCACTCATTTTTATGCCTAACCACTGAATCATCATTCAACCTAATTATTGTGACAATTTTTTAACCAATTAATGCATTTATCGGCAAGGTCATATTGTATTGCTTAAAACAACTGAATGCTGTCTCTTCTATAATCGTGTAGTATTTTTTTAGTCAGTAAATTCGTATATTCCTTATTTTTCCATATTGAAACAGAAATAATTATGGTTTACTCTCAGCATTTACTTCATATAATACGACTAATCAATTTAAAAAATGAACACTCAATTGACCTAGTTCACAGTCTATGCGATACATCATACTGATTCTTTTAATAGAAATTTTCAAGTTGATAAATACAATTATTTCCACCCAATAATGTGTTCTCTCTTGAATTTCAACAAAATGAACACTCAATTGATTCAGTTCACAGTCTATGAGATATAGTATACTAATTCTTGTAATAGAAATTTTTAGGTTGATAAATACTGTTATTTCCACCCAATAATGCTCAGTCTCTTGAATTTCAGCAGAGTCATCATAAGGAGAAAGGAAAGATTGAAAAAACCATAGAGAAAGATATTGATTCTTATGAAGTATCTAGTGAAGTTGTACAAACTGAACCACAAAGCAACGGTATTAATCACCATGACAAAGGCAGCCCGGTTGATGAGCTGGAAGATCTTTGGAGGGACATGTCAGTTGCATTGGCATGTTCAAAGGTACTTAGACCACTCATTTTATTGTGATTATATCAAGTTAGGACTCTATTTTTATGATGGCAGGCAAGCTCAGTTCCCAGCTCCCCTATTTTCTTCGGGAACTATTACATGATAATATGATACCCCGCTTGTAACGGTTTTCATGCCCAACATGAGGAATACGTTCTTACTGGATGAGTCCCTTTTCTAAAGATAATGATTACAGTATAGGCTTAGAACTCGGCAACATATCTCTCTCTCTATTTAGTGTGTTGAAATTTTTTGTTAGTTTATTCTGAATGTTGTTTTCCGCATATTAATTAGAGGTTAGTTATATGGCCTTTTTTGCATTTGCTCAAAGTCTAAAGTTGGACTTTGGAGCACACGACATCAGCCTAGTAGTCTTGCATATTTTGTGGTTATCTCTTATCCTTCCTTTTATCCTTTGACACACACATTTTGATGCTTTACCTTCAGAGTAGCATTGAATTATTTTTTAACACTATCCTTTACTTGTCTGCTTTGTTAATGGCTTGCCATTATTTTCTTTTTGCTGAGACTTGACACTTGAGGGTCACTAACTTCATTTACTTCTCTAGACCATTGGAAGTAATCAGAGTATTGTTCCATCAGAGAAAAACACTTGTGAGGAAATGGAGGATGCATGTAATCATGACTTCTTAATGAAAGATGATTTGGGCATTGTGTGCCGTGTTTGTGGTCTCATCGAGCAGCGCATTGAGAATACTTTTGAGTACTCATGGAAAAAGGTATGGATTTTCTTATCCAAATTACTAGAAGTTTTAAAACTACGAAAATTCCAAACTTAATAGTAGTAGACAGCTCCATCAGGCTTCACAATATCAAATACCTATATTATTCAATCATGGCTTCATGCCAATCAGATCGCTGCTAGTTACTATTGAATGCAATAATCAATAAATTCCTTCATAAGTAATCATGTTTATTATTGACCTATTTTTCATGAACCATCATTTTTACTCTATTGCTGAAGTTATTTGAACTGTATGGAGAAACCCTTCTGTACCATAATTACATGATTTTGTGGCATCACTTGGAACAGAACAAATGAAGCTGTTTATGTCCAATGACTCGATTCACACCAACAGTTTCTTGAAAATAGTTTCTCATAAAAAACATGTGACCGTTAACCTACTTTTACCGACTGCTGAGTACCATGCAGTTTTGCCTGTATGTGTTTATAAGCTGCCAACTTGATATGGTTTGGCAATTGGCATTTGTATCAACACTTCTGGGGGCTGATGATAAATTTGGCATGTTTTTAACCAACTTAGAGTTTAGCACAGAATAATTCCTCTTTTCTTTATTTTCTGAATTGGTGGATCCAAATTTCTCATCCTTCTCCTGTATCAGCGCAAGCAATCTTACAAAACATACCCCTCAGAACATAGAAACTCTAGTGATCCGGATGCAACTGGCAATCCTTCAGCAATGGTTCTCAAAGTTGTCCCTGATACTCTGTCAATCCACCCTCAACATTCACAACATATGAAACCTCACCAGATGGAAGGTTTCAATTTCTTGATCAAGAACTTGGCAGATGAGAACAATCCAGGAGGGTGTATTCTAGCACACGCGCCTGGTTCTGGGAAGACCTTTATGCTCATCAGTTTCGTCCACAGCTTCCTGAACCGGTACCCTGCTGGGAGGCCATTGATTGTGCTTCCAAGGGGTATTCTGGGAACATGGAAAAGCGAATTTCTCCGTTGGCAAGTTGAGAACATTCCTTTGTATGACTTCTACTCCTCCAAAGCTAATAACCGGTCTGAGCAGCTCAAAGTTTTGAAATTGTGGGAAGAATACAGAAGCATATTGCTGATCGGTTATCAGAAATTTGAACACATAGTTTCTGATGACTCTTCTGATAGTGAAGCCATAATGTGCAGAGAGAAGCTGCTGAAGGTCCCTAGCCTTGTAATTCTAGATGAAGGCCACACCTCGAGAAATGACCAAACAGAACTGCTCAGTGCACTTGAAACTATTCAAACTCCTCGAAAAGTGGTGCTCTCAGGAACCTTGTTTCAGAACCATGTAAGTGAGGTTTTCAACATTTTGAACCTTGTCCGACCCAAATTCTTGAAGATGCAGAAATCTCGTGCAATCATGAAGCGTATACTAACTAAGGTGGACATGCTAGGGAAGAGTGTACGAGCAAAAAACATCTCAGAAAAGGTCTTCTATGAATTGATTGAAGAGAACCTTCAGAAGGATTCGAAAACAATGAAAGTGATGATTATCCAGAATCTACGCGAGCTAACTAAGAATGTGCTCCACTATTACCAAGGTGAGATCTTGAAGGAGCTACCTGGACTTGTGGATTTCACAGTTTTGCTAAATATGAGTACCAAACAGGACAATATCATCAAGGGTTTGGTAGGAACAAATAAATTTGAAGCACATGCAAAATGCAATGCTGTTTCTCTTCATCCATGCTTAAAGGATGTCAAGAATGTTGATAAGAAAAATAGAAACATCAGCAAAAGGAAGATGGAATTAATCATACGTGGAATCGATATCAATGATGGGGTGAAGGCAAAGTTCATATACAATCTGTTGTCTCTTTCGGAAGCTGCGGGAGAGAAGGTACTCGTGTTCAGCCAGTATGTGCGCTCTCTTGATTTCTTGGAAACGCTGGTCACCAAAATGAAAGGATGGAAATCAGGAGTTAACACTTTCCAGATGAATGGTGGTTTAACTAATGATCAGCGAGAGCAAGCAGTCGAGAGATTCAACAACTCACCAGACGCTAAAGTCTTCTTCGGTTCCATCAAGGCGTGCGGGGAGGGGATCTCCCTCGTTGGAGCATCACGTGTTGTCATTTTGGATGTCCATGAGAATCCTGCTGTGATGCGCCAGGCGATCGGACGGGCATTCAGACCAGGGCAGTCTAAAATGGTGTACTGTTACCGCCTCGTCGCCGCTGGCTCACTGGAGGAGGAGCATCACAACACGGCCTTCAAGAAAGAGCGGGTGTCAAAGCTGTGGTTCGAGTGGAATGAGCTTAGCAGCAATGAGGATTTTGAGCTCGCCGAGGTGGATGTTTCTGGCACCGAGGACAGATTTCTGGAAAGCCCTGCACTGCGAGAAGATATCAAATCCCTATTGAAAAGGTACTTTTTAGTGGTTAATATGAATCTGAATAGACTCTTTGTTATCTATTAAGAGGTAGAACACATCGACGAATGATTATTACACCATCCTTCGTTTTGTTTGCAGGTGAATGCATGCGTTGCTGATAAGTGGCACGGTACAATTGACTAGTCCAGATTCAGGTGCTGAGAAAAGGAACTGAATCAAGTATTTGTGCCTCTTTGCAGTTTTTACCTGATCGAGTGCAGTATGTTATGAAGTAGTAAAAATATCTAGTAGTAGAACCATTAACTCTCTCAATGTAAATTGCTGCTGCTTTTGGGTGGTTGACCTCTTGTGTGTTCCCATGAAATGTGACGATAAATTTATGGTCATCCACTCTGTTCTGTGATAAATTTCTGGACAGTTGCATAACTAAAGATTCTGTGCTGCCATCTATTGTGAATGAGCATTCAGAAATCCATCCATGAACAGTTTCTAGTTTTCTACTCTTCGTTGTAACCAAATATCCACTCTTGTCAGAGAAGAGTTCTCTGCATGTCATGTCTGGATCAGATGATTCCATGCTGTACACTGTACCTGAAACCAGCTGCAGCGGCGCGTACGAATGTGACAGCGCATGGCTTCAGCTCCGTCAGTCGGGCACTCAGGCAGAAGTGACTATGAGCGCGCGCGCACCGCCCATCGAGGCGGAGGCTGAGAGCCTGAGACGCGGCGGGCGCGCAGCGCTTTGCAGACGAGTCCATCTCCGGCGGGGGCGGCGATCGGCGGAGGGACGCCATCGAGCAACCAAGCAGAGCAGGAGACATGCCCGTTTAGGTCCTCTCAACCGGATCGCGGAGAGTAACCATGGCCCGCCCATGGCAGGAGGTCGCACTCCTTGCTGGCCATGCCCAATTCAGTAATGCTACAGCTACGTGGTTTGCTACAAAAATCCTACGTCCTGACTAGGATGGGTTCAGCAACAGGCCGACGTGGCTGGGGCCTGGCATGGGCGTGGCCGCAACCCTTAATCGCAACTAACTGCCAAACCAGCGCGCTTTGTTGCCGTCGGAAAGCCTAGACGTCGTGCGCCGCCGCTTCGTTCTTTGATCAGAAGGATCTAGATTGATTACAGGCCACATCGATCAACCTCGTCAAATAATCGCTATTCGACGTTTAGGGCATTCTCTTTGCTGTTCGTTCTTCTCCATTAAAAGTTGCAGATTTTTTTTAGACTACGTTGAAAGAGTTCTGATCTTTCGTATCGTGTGATGCATATAACTTTTATTTATTATTATATTTCCTTAGTTTATAGCTAAATATTAAAAGAAAATAAAAAAACGTAAAAAATACTAGGTTAATTACCAAAAGTTGCAGATGAGTACAATTGTTTCTTCTGCTCCCTACCAAATGCTCCGATATAAGACACAAGGTTTAGAATCCTAATTATTTTCACGGTATGTGTAGCAACCATCAACTATGCATATATACGTTCCTTTCATGTCTATAGTGTAGGGACTAGTATGTTTTATTACGTAGAATTAAAACTAGAACTCTACAAGGACAAGATAACTCAGAAAAAAGAACTGATAACTCAATAGTCACGAGTTGTTAAGGAAGACGATATGACTGTCACGAGTCGCTGAGCATCTGGGCCTTCAGCAGCGCGAAATTGTCCGCAGCAGCGTGCGGTTATGCCACTGGCTCATAAACTCCATCGCGCAGCGCACCGAGAATGGCCTCGTCGCACCGAATGTGGCGTCACCAGAATTGGCACACGCTTCCGCCCTGCCGGCCGGCCCGTCGTGGCGATATGGCCTTGTTTAACCCAGCTTATTAGCATATTCTATTTTTCAAAAGCCATAAGTTAGGCTAAACAGGTTGAACTTATGCTATCTTTTTAAAATTTGATAACTTGATTTCTAATAAAATGAATTAAAAGCTAATAAGGTAGTTAAGTGTGACTTTTCTGAAAAGCTATATACTGAGAGTCTAAAATTAAATCCATAAACTAACAAATTTTCTCAAAAATCATAAGTAGCTTTTTTTAAATATAGTTTTTCAATAAAAATTCATAAATTTCACCTATGCCAACGCGAGACCAACCAAGTAGCACCGCAATTGACCCAGCCAGTTGCATGAAACTCACCGGCCCTGTAGGGCCGTGCGGCCGCGGAACGCCACCGAGGCGGGCCCGAAGCCCTGCTGCCGGCGCCACAAGGACGACTCCCGTCGCCGTGCATCACTCGGTGCCCGCCGCGACCGCCATGTTGTCCAAGCCGGCGAGCCTGTAGCCCGAAGCGCTAGGAACACGGCTCGCGCGTTGACGGTCCGTCCGTCGCCATCCGCGGCGGCATCTGGGTTTTCACCGAGCGCAACAACGCATGGGTGGTTAATCTCTTGCCACGGTTTGGTCACGCTGGACTCTAACTGGGATTAATCCTAGTCAGCACGTATGATTTTTGCAGAGAGTACGTAGTTGTAGCATTACTGTGTAATTGCCCATGAGGAACGCTCCCAAGGGATCCCAATAACTACGACTTGTTATACAATGTTGCTGTCTTCACCGGTGTGGAGGTGGTTCAAGATGATCAAGCACAAGTCCAAATGTGTAACCAATCTTGACATCGAGTGTGTGCTCTGATCCAAGAAGAGATCCATAATTAGTTCAGTATCATTCTACCCGGCCGGATGCTGCATAATCGTCTTTGTTATGCACCTATCTTATAATAGTAAGTCGGTGGTAAGATATTAGTATTTTGTATGATTTCTCGGTCGGGTGAAGGCAAAGTAAATTTTCCTTTAATGGGATGTCTCCCTGCGCTCTGCACTGTCGGATCTACTTCGAGATTCATACATCAGTGCAGAGTGTAGGAGGACATCCCCTAATGGGAAAAAACCGCGTCCGTCAGGTGAAATATTGCTCTTCTCGGTCAGGTGAACAAGGTAGCTAGTCCAACTGCTCTAATATCCAGAGTTTCCTTATTTTCTTCTGAATGTCTGTGCCTGAATGGCGGAATTAGACGACTCTATGCTTGCACATGAAATCAGATGTATGGGGACATTCATTTGCGGATGCATCAGCTAAAGCGGGCCAACTGAAAGGAGAAAGGTACATAATTCTGAACATTCACATACATCCAAACTGCATTTCTGAATATGATTTTTTTTTCTTTTGTCTTCTTGAAATAACAAGAATGAATTGTAACTTCTGTGTTTGCTTCTTTGGTCCTTCAAATCTTGCTGGCCGGTTCCAGGCACAAACTGCTTTGCGGGCAGTATATCTGTCTCAGATCAGATCTTATCAGAAGTTCAGGTCATGAACTTTCACAGAAAACCATCCTGACCGTTACGCAAGCCATGCACATGCATTTCTGTTTCTGCGTTGCTTTTAGAAGCTGGACTGAGAACTGGTACAAAACATGAAACATTGTTGTCTACAATCTCCAAGAAAGCCATGGACTGAGGTCCAATTGGACCAACAACACATCATATCTGGACTTGAATCATCAGTACACGAATCTTCAAGCTAGCAAAAATACCAATCTATCTTTACAGCAAGCTACACCATCACCTGATATACACTTTATACACCCCTCCCCTACTTCACTTACCACACCAGTATGCGTATAACCGTGTACCAGGAACTGTAACCCCCGTATAGTCGTATACCCGCGACGGCGCCGGCCGGCCGCCCCAAGCTTCTGACGCCGTCCGCGTTATTCCACGCACTCCAGGCTTCTGACGCTGCGCACGCCGGCCGCTCACGCGACAAAATCGTGCAGCAGCTGCGACGAGCCAAACCGCTGTCTGTCCTCGGAGCCGTTCATGAACTCAAAGTCGCCGGCGTTGCCGTACAGCAGGCCCTGCTGCTCGGCCGGCACGGCGCCGGCGTCGTTGCAGTGCTGCAGGCCCAGCGTCAGCGACACGCTGCCGCCGTCGTAGCCGCCGAGGTGGCCGGCCATGTCGCCGTACGCCACGAACCTCGCGTCGCCGTGGTGGCTCAGGTTGAGGCTGGTAGCGTACGTGCCCACAGCTCCGTCGAGGCTGGACAGGACGACGCGGCCGGCGTCCAGTCCGCCCATCGCCTCCGACTTGAACGTGCTGAGCTGGACTGCGCCTTTCTTTGCGGCGCTCGACGGGCTCTGGAACTCGTCCCGGTCCTCCGAAGATATCGCCTCGTCCTTGCCCTTGTTGCCAGCGTTCTCCGACGACGAGTTGGAGTCCATCGCCGCGCCGAATTCCTCCTTGTACATCTCCTCGATCATCGGCTTCCACAGACGAACACGCGCGTTGATGAACCAGTTGGATACCTACTCAAAGGCGCGAAGCCTTAATAAGGACATGGAATTCTTTTCTTGAAGTAGAATGAGAGCATGACATCGAGTTCATGTCTCACCTGGCCCCTGGACAATCCGGTCTGCCTTGCGAGCATCAGCTTCTCGGAATCTTTCGGGTACCTGTACCGTCGATGCATGCCGCATTGGTGAGGACTGAGGAGTAGAGTGATGTGTGCGGTTAGCCGGTTATACACGAAGAAGGTGTAGGTTCTTACGGGTGAAGAAAATGCTCGAAGAGCCAGGCGCGGAGGACGGAGACGGCGGACTCCGGGAGGCCGCGCTGCTGGCGCCAGGCGTGCTGCGGCTGCTGCATCATGCCAAACTGCTGCATGGCACGCTGCTGCCGCAGCTGCTGGTCGATATAGCGCAGCCGGGACAGCCCGCCGCCCGGCGTGGAGGTGTCTTTCTCGCCTAGGCTCCGGCGCAAGGACTGCACCTGCGCGCCGATGGCGTCACGCAGCGACCGGAAGTGGCGGGAGATCGTCTGCAGCGCGAGCGCCGTGTACGGCCTCGCCGCGCCGGCGCCAGCCACCGCGTCGAAGGACGACATGATGATTTGCATTTGGTGGTGGTAGTGCCTGTACTTTCGGTCAACCTGGCGCCAAGGGTAATCGCCATTTTTGTCAAGTCCTTGTTCCAAGAAACTGCACGTTTCTTGCTTGCAGCGAGAGAACACTTTGTCGTAACCATCGAAGTCGGTGACAGGCATTACCTGATCCAGCAGTGCCATCAGCGCCGACACTTTGTTCTGAAGGTCTTGCCTCTCCGACGCCGTCAGCTCTGCGGACGAGTTTCCCTCGTGCTCGCCGGCTTTCTCCTCGCTCTTCTCGGCGTCCTTGCTCTCGCCGGAATCCTTGCTCTTGTTCTTGTCCCCCTTCCGCTTGATCGCGTCCCGGACATTGACCACCTCGTCCAGCAGCTCCCTCGCCGCCTTCAGGTACTTGGAATTCTGCATGTAGATGTTGCTCTGCGCGTTCCTGATCGCCGCCGTCGACTGGTTCGGGCTGAGCAAGTAGGCGGCGGTCATGCCCGCGGGGCGGTACTGGTAAAGAGGCACCGGAACTTCCTGGGTACCGAGGCTAAGCGACAGGCCCTGGTTCTGCGCCGCCGACGCGCTCGCCATGTGCAGCTGCGTGTGCAGGCCCATTTCGGCATCGCTCGTTGGTCCGTCTCTCGTGTTTACGAACGCGGCTGGCTCGTCTCTGCCGTCGCTGCCGTGCGCAACGTGGCCTTGCGGCACGATGGTTGCGGGCAGGGGGATCAGACCGCCGGTTGGTGAGTCCGAGTACGGATTGGACATGATGTAGTGGTGGAACGACATGTCGCCGCCGCCGGCGAGGTCCCTCTGATTGGTGGAAGTGGAGAAGAATGTGGCCATCCTCTTCAGAAGCAGAAGATGCGACCAGTTGACGGATCATTACAAGGATGAGGGGTGATAGTGATTGACTCTGTCATCAGATGGGTGCTGTCAAAGCTGCAAAGATACTGTATTTGGCTTCAAAGGGACCTGACTGCAAAAGGAAAAAAACAAAGAATTCAAAACTATCGGCAATTCGGCTTTGCTGCATATAATTGGAGCTAAGGAAAACGATGGTTCCTGTGAACATTGATACTTGAATCAGCAGTTTAACGAGGAAAAGAAGAAAAGAAAAGATGGGTAAAACATATTGTGCGTCAGTATACTGAATTCGTTTAAAGAAGAAAGGAAAAGATGGCTCCTTTAAACATTGATAATTAAATCATCCATTTAACCAAAAAAGAAACGAAAAAGAAGGCTAAAACATCTTGTGCATCAGCATACTGAATTTGTCAGAAAGCGAAACGAGTCAAGTGGGCAATAATAACTGCAAATTTAGCAAGGAAGTTGCCAGAGAAGTGAAGAATATCTTCTATGGGGCGAGCGAAGCTAACTGAAGTAAATCAGGACAAAAAGGAAAAAATGAATCCGACAGAATTCAAGGCATATATCTACCTGGGACGATGAACTTCAGATTACTGCACTTGAACACAGTTCCCAAGGCTTTCAAAGTACCTGCATATAGAAAACAATCGAAGCCTTTCAATCATTTGATGAACGCAGCATTTAAATTGAGCAAAACCAGCAGTCCAAATCAGTGGCTATGAAAGGAAACAAGTCCTAAATTTCTGCAGAAAAATACAGGAAAATACACACGGTCAGGCATTTCAAGCCAAGAACTGACTTCGGAGAAATTAAATCCGATTTAAAAGAATCTTCACTACTGCTTGTGCAATTCAGAAACCAAGCCAAACAAGAACCAACCGATTCAGTTGGTGCACCCACCAAAAACAAGGAGACAACTAGAAATTGAAAGCTCAACCAGCAAGAAGTAAAAACCAAGATTTCATATGAAATATGTTGTTCACAGACAACTTAATATGCAAAAAATAACTCAAGCTTGACAAGATAAGGCTATACCTTTGCAAGAACTGAAATTGAGACCAAGCAAGAGCAAGAGTTCTTGGTGTTATGTTCTAACAGAAACCACCCAACACGGGACAGAGCTGATCCCAGGGATTCCAAAAACGAATCAACAAGAGGAGAGAAGATTGGAATAAGAAGAACAGAACTGCATCTGTGCTTTTTGTTATTTTTCCGTTTTGGTTTCCTCTCTAGACTTGAGTTGTTCTAATTTCTCACTCCTCCTTCCTTCAGCTATAATATACTCCTGCCACCAATAAGGACTGCCTAACACTATCTGTCTATCTCCCTACAAATCCAAAAGAAACCCCACCACCATTTTGTTTGTTTCCTTTCACTTATTCCTCTCTATCTTTTTCTCTCGATCATTTTCTCACATAGGTTTCAACTCGTGGGTTGACTAGAATTGTTCACTGACTGCTGCACGCTCGGGGAGTAGGGAATTGGACGGCTGAGATTGAGTGCATAAAATTGCAATTTTTTTCACTCGGCCGATGCTCAATCTCAGCCGTCAACATTAAGACCGATCGCCTACCTAAACATGTAATCTTCCATGTCCCTGTAAACAGGCAGTGACCTGGTGGAGCGGAAGCTATTTAAGCTCCTCGCCTACTAGAATCGAGTCCTAGGATTGACTCAGATGCTCACCCCCTTCTTTGTTGAGTGTCAGAGTTTCTGGCAATCTTTTTTAAGAAATCCATGTCCAAAGGCTTACCGTCACTATAATTCAGACAAGAAATTAAGATCTTGTAAATGTTTCTTTGTTTTGTTTTAGTGAGCGATCGGATAATTGGTCAGTGGATCAGCTTAGTTTTCTCCATTAAGAACAGAAGGAAACAAAAGTAGTCTAATTTCTTCATTTTTACACTTCTTGCAAATATTGGTAATTTATTTCATTTCACTTTCAGTGCCCTAAAAGCAGAAGAACCCAGCTAGTTGCCTAGTTCAATTGCTGGACAAAAGGTAGTTCCTCAGTTGCTTGGTGTGTTTGTACACGAAAAAGTCCCCAACTTGCCATTTTAGGTGATTCACTGATCCAAGATCTTGATTGCTAGGAGGCCAATCGCTAGAGTAGGTGATGGCATCTGTTAAGATGTATTAGTCTCGTAACCACCAGTTGGTGGACCTAAACCCTCTTTGCCTTGTGAACTTCCCAATCTCTCAACTGATCATCAGATGCTCCTGAGCAAGTGCACAGGAAAGGATGCTGACATCTCACAGGACCAAGTGCAACCTATATGGACAACAGAAATGTACTGGATGTATTGCTATGGCATGCCCAAATCTCCTTTTCTTTTCTTTTCATTTCTAGTTAAAAGTGCAGAGTAACTAATATTCCCTCCGATAAAAAAATATATGATGTTTTTTGACTTTTTATAATCTTCGACGTACAACTTTGACAACTATTTTCTATTAGAGTATAGTTATAATATGTAATAAAAATATAATATTATGAAAATATTTTTCAAGATAAATCTGCACGTATAATTTTTATATTCCTAAACTAAATATTTTATAAGTTATTAATAGTTAAAGTTTTAAAAATTTAATCAGATTTTAATTAAAACATCTAGTATTTATGATCGGATACTAACTTTATTTCAGTTTGGTGGCAGCATTTGCTTTTGAAATTGGGCATGTGGTTGTGATGTGCAAGTGTCTCATTGGTCCCACTCCAATCATGGATTTGACCTACCAACATCTTCCACTGATCTCTAGGTCGACTCACTGACATCTGGGCCAATTTTGAAGCAACGGGATTCGGCCAAAATTCGATGAATAGTAGCACGTAATTGGTTGTGAATGCATATTATCCTATCTCTATTCCTCAGCCCAAATAGTTAAAGATAGCGTGTTTCTCAAGATTGTGACTGTTCATAGTTTTTAGCGAATGTGCCGCACCCATGGATTGGAAAATTCTTTTTTGAAATTTGTAATACCAGTTGCGTCCTGCGGTTTTTGTCAGTCCATTAAAAAAATATTATGAGGATATCATTGTCAGGCTCTAATTATTACTATATATGATCTCTTTTAGATGCGCTTTAGTTTTCAGTATACAGAATAAATTATAATAAATTTTTTTTCATATATGATATGTTTACCACCTCGATTTCTCTAACATTCAATCAATAACACATAAGACATCATTCCATTATACTTATTAAATTAAAACTTCACTTTCTAATAGACTTTAATATGAACATTCTAGTAAAATACCACCCTAAAAAACCTAAAACAACGTCTATTTAAAAACAAAATCAAAATTTTAAAACGACCTATATTTGCGGAGGTAGTAAGAAGCATAGATCACGTCACATCTTTTTTTTTTTTTTGAAGTACCTGATTGCATTATCTAGAATTCTAGCTACTGTAGACCAGAGTATAAGACTAAAGAGACTTCAGTCAGTCAAAAAAATCTTCAATGATGATAGTGATCTTCATAGTTTTAGGTGAACATTTTCCCGTGGTTCCAAATTCAAGAAGTTAACATTATATTCAATTTTAGGAATACGAGTGATGAGTAATGTATAATTAATAATTATATATTTACTATAAAGATGGCATATCTCAAACGGGTATCCATCGACCTCAACCCAATACGGTATATTTTATAATTGTGATGAGTAAATAAGACATATGCTGATATTATTAGCATTTCATAGTATTCTATACGAAAATCATCTCCAGATTATGAAATGATCTTCTAAATATTCAAAAGAGGTATAATCCAATAAGGTTACGCTTGGGGTTTCTGAGTAGGATACGACTACTTCGTCTTAACTATATAAGGAAGGGGAGGGGTATCTCAAGGGCACATCGATTTGATTCCAAGCTAGAAGTCCCTAGTTAGACCAAATTTCTAGCAAGGAGCCGGAGCACCAGCATAGAGCAAGCCTAGTCAGGTAGAAATCAGAAACACTCAGCGAAAATCCATGACAGCGTGATATTATGACGGATGCATCCGAATAGGGCTTCAAGATATAGAATACAAGAGAATTCATCTAGAGTCTTAGGATTAGATCTATACACCCCCACCCAATTGTAATAATCTTTTCTTGAAATTAATCAAGATAAACGACAACGTAAGGCTATCTTATATTTATTAATTGGAGGTTTCTTTTGGTGCCTCCACGTTAATCCTAGAAAAATCCTAAAAAATTTCATAAAAAAGTAAAACATCCAACCGTCAAATTGATTGATTGATTAACTATAACCATGGATCAACAATGAAACAACATTCTCCCTCCAATTGTAAATGTAGGTCGTTTTAGACTTGTGCACAAGGATTAAGAAAGTAGATCAAATAACCTTGTTGCCCTTCATTTATTCTATATTGGAAAAGATAACTCATTTATTTGTGAGAGTGATAGAATTTATTAAATAAGGGCAAGACGGAAATAAAAGAGAAAAAATGCATAGAAGTTCAAGAATGACTTATATTTAGAGAATAGTTGAGGAGGCTAAAACGAACTACATTTGCAACCAGAGGGAGTAGAAGATTAAAAAACAAATCATAGAATCCAGTCCTAAGACTACTTCTTGCCTTGCATTTACTTCTTTTTTTTATAGATACCCTTTGTTCAACAAGGTTACGTTAGCAAACTCTAACTTAGTTACGTTAGCAATCAACACACTTTTTCAAATCAATTAAAATATACCAATTAAATATGCGTGTAATCAAACATTACAAAATTAAAACAACAGAATGCAAACATATTACAGATTATCACATAAAAATAATATCAAAGAATTTATAATGTATTTTCAAAAAAAATAATATGAGATACGGTGATGACATTAAAAATAATAATAATTTCAGAAAAATCAAGAAACAAATAAAAATTAATTTGCATAACACATAAAATGAAAATTATAAATTATATCTATTCACAAATAATAAACATGATTCTAATATTATGAAAAAATTACATTTATATTTTACATTCTAACATTTAAATATAAATAGCTTATGTATCTTAGCATACAACCATTATTAACATAAATATCTACAATTCAGCTGTAAGCTAAATTTCTAGCCTGTGCAGTCGCACGGGTTGATACGCTAGTTATTCTAATAGAGACCTAAACCTGTATAAAAACATATCTCTATATTCAATACGCACATTGAGTCCAAGTATCCCTACTTTAATACAAATATTTGCATATTGACTTTATCGATCGTCGACAACGAGCTTACAAAGTTATAGATAGAAATAGAAGGGAAATTTCCACTTTACTCTCCCGAAGTATTGTGAGAGTTCACTTAACCCCTTAAAGTATCTTTTTTATCCACTTACCTCGAAGCTTGTAATATCAGCTCACATCACCCCTCTATCAGTTTCACTAGGTGGTTTGATGATGTTGAATGTTGTATTGCTACGCAGACTGCCACATCACCCCATCTCTCTCTCTCTCTCTCTCTCTCTCTCTCTCTCTCTCTCTCTCTCTCTCTCTCTCTCTCTCCCCCCCCCCCTCAGATGTCGTGAGCTCCACATGCTCATTATCAACGCCTTCTTCAATATTATTGCACTGTCATGCTATGTTCTTCAAGCGTTGCCGTGAATTCCACCACATCATGCACAAGATCGAGCACATCATGCGCACGCAAAAAGGGTGCACACCACCGCTACTTCTGTATGATGGTGTGCTAAGAGAAAGACGAGCAGCGGGTGAAGGAGTGAGGAAGAGTAGCTCATTCGTGTAGCCCTTCTTGAAGCAGCTCCTTGAACAGCTAGCATGCTAATCATGATACACGCATGACAAAAGATACTTTAGAAGGTTAAGTGGACTCTTGTAGTACTTTAGGGAAGTAAAGTTGACTTTTCCCAAAATAGACAAGATTAGGAAATTTGGTTTGCTTTGGTTCCTTCAATATTTAATATGGTTCATAAATCAGGTTCTGGAAAGAGAACTAGTTGGACAATTTACCCTTGAGTGAGCAATAAACATGTATGTACAACATAGTTCATAACAAACAAGAAACAATTGCTAAGGTACTACAATCTGACCCTCCAAATGTATCCTTTCAGCGGGAACTAATAGGCATAAAATTGATAGCATGGAATAAGATACTTGCATGCCTTATCAACATCTATTTAACACAAGAGTCTAATGAGTTTCATTGGAATTTGAATCCGTCAGAAAAATTTTTAGTGAATTTTTTATATCGAGCACTCGTATATAATGATGCATCTAGAATGAATAAGCATTTGTAGAAACTAAAAATACCCTTAAAAGTAAAAGTTTTCTTATATAAAGGAGTAATATTAACCAAAGATAATTTAATCAAAAGACAATGGCAAGGGAGTTAAAAGTATTGCTTTTGTCAAAATAAATGAGATAATTAAGCACATCTTTTTTTAATTGTCGTTTTGCGAGATCTATATAGTCTATTATTCAAGTGACTTTCAACCTTTACCCATATCATAGTGTACCAAATATGTCTAAAAACTAGATTCGTGGTCTTAATAAACAATGGAAGGCAAAATAATGGTAGCAACAGCAACTTTTTATTGGTCACTATGGCTATACAGAAATGACATTATCTTTAATAAGAGAAAAACTAATTCTCAATTGCATGTTATCTACTCTTGTACACGCTGGCTCTGCATGTGGGTTGTACTGTAATGGTAGGAGCATCAAAATATGGTGGTAGGTGATCAAGAAGTTCTCTGTCTGATTTAGATGACAGTCTAGACTTCTGATTGACGCTCCTTCCTAGTTTTGGTTTCGGTTTTTGTCCAGTAGAACTACTCACTTTATATATTTTACTTCGGTTTTTTCCTTGTTTGGCTATATGTACCCCGGTTATGAAGAGGTTAAGAGTGAACTCTTATGAATTTGTATCATGATGATGAAACAATAAGTTCAATAAAGCTTTCTTTATTAAAAAAAGAATAGATTAGAAAAACATTTCATACATACTGATTATTTCTTGCTGAATACATTAAAGATTTAAAGTATAAGACCATCCCCAATCATATTCTCTTCGTTTCGTTCCCTTCCCGATTTCTCTCTCCGTTCTCATTCACTTTATTTTTCCTCATCTCCAACAGCTTCTTTTTGAAGAGATTCGTAAAGAAAAATGAGAGAAAATTTCGTCCTGAAAGAAATAACTTTGAGAATTCATTCATGACGAAAACTATGAAGAGAAATTGTTAAAACGTTGAAGAGAGAAAAAAATTATTCATGAAAAGATTTTGGTCATGAAAATAGATTGAGAATGATCTAAAGGTGGCAGTGTAGCACTGACCACCGAAAAATGTCAAGCGCCCCTTCCTTATCTTTTAAGAAATACATGTCATATCAAATGTCCCATCAGATTGGATCACATCCAGCGAACAGATATGTCGGTTCCAGAAACGAAGAAACTTCGAGCCGGTTGCGACCATTTAGATCAGATCAGCCTGTGGCACCCGACTCCATTGCAGGATCCTTACGTGTCTCTCTGAAACTAGTCAAATTGTTTAACACCTTAATGCGTACCTGGCCTTTTGTGATCGTCCTCAGTTTGTCCTCACTACTTTTTTTTATAGAAACCGGAGGAACTTAGTCTCTACCGGTTATATATTAAACTGGAGGGACTCGCTCCTTATCGTAATCGAGGTGACCTCAATTCTGCCATATCGTCGTTGGAATTGGGTGATTGGGACTAGCTCGGTCGTGTCGCCTCATGATTTATCGGTGTCTATGGGCAAAGCTTGAGCTAAAATGATTATAATGCACTTCATTATACATCTAATAATATATATAAATTTATATCATTGATACGAATATATTACTAGCAAAAAAAATTCATCCTAATACCAGTGTACCACTCAAGATGCGTATAGTTTCGCCTCTGCCGGTGTCCTTTCTTTGATGGTGTGGGAGCAGCCAATAGAAGTTTCTAATGATTTGGAAAATGCTGTAGGATAACAGGGAAGAAACTCTCGGTGGTTTCGGAGACTGTTCAGGACCAGTCCATAGAAGAGGAGCTGTCTAGGATCATTGACGAGAGCGAAACCAACTGCGGTGGAAGCGTCGTATCGAAATCGAACGAAAAAGATAAGAACAGAAAGCGAGGAGATGTCCGTAGACCAAGTGGCGGTTCCACGCAAGATGAACGCCGACTAGGATATTCAACTTTGCTCAAGTGCTCGACAGTGACATTGTTGAGCCTTGGAGGCGATGATAACAAGGAGCGCACGCATCCAGCTGGCCAGCCTGTAGTTACTATCAAATTGAGTCGATTAAGAATGCGAAAAATCATAACAGCAATGAGACTAAGTTTGTATTTAGCAGAGCTTCAGATGAAAAAAATCTTAAAGCTGAATATATCTAATTTTAAAAATTTGTGAAGCTGTGCTATACTTACACTGAAAATGTTTGAGTAAAGTATTTTATTATCATTTTAGACTAAAAATAGATATTTAAACCTATTTATTTTAATATATAATAGATCTGAGATGAAATTAATGCAGGGGTCTTGTAATGTTTAGTGAGGATCCAAGCTAAAAAGTGCATCCGATTGCTTCTGAAATGGTGCTCCACCAAACTAGGACAAAGAAGAATTCTCTTGTCAAGTCACGTGAAACAGGCAGGGATAAGACCACGGCCAACGTCTTCTATTTGGGGGTGAAAATTCCGTCATGAATGTATTTTTATTTTTTTAGTGTTATAACGGTGTTTTTTACGGTTTTCGTCACGAAGTGATTTTAAAGTTTATTTTTTTCAGGACAGGATTCTCTCTCTTTTAACTTTACGATTACCCTTAAAGTAAAGCTATTGTAGATGAGAGAAATAAAAGGAATGAGAACGAAGAAAGGAATCGGTAAAAGAATAAAATAAAATGAATATGGTTGAAGATGGTCTAATGCCATCAGCTGATGAGCAAGCCCATTGCATAACCAATCTGAATTGTCATCACCCTTTGCGGTTGCAATTTTTTTCTGATTTGTTTTTGTAGTTTGCAGTTGGAAGATACTAGAAACCGAGCTTAGCTCAATTAATTGAGAGTATATGTACCTTTAGATTATCGAAGTTTGAGTTCTCTTCATACAAATTTAAATGTCTATTTTTAAGAAATAGATATATCCGCAGCACCTCGGAAACTAATCCTTTTCAATCATGTGTCATTACGTCTTGTTGACGTATAAACCAGAAGTTGTACTTCTACAGTTCTACTATCTATTAAATGGTTCGTCAGCTGCCAATGATTGTATTCATTTGCCCGCCAATCCTGATTGAATCCTATCTCCTTCAGCACGTTACCGACCTTGTGACATTCAGATAAACATTGACCATAGCAGCCTGCCGGCGCAAAGTTAAGTAGCAATTGATGTTGTGCTCTGCTCACTTGAATTTCACCAGACATCGTTTCAGACTTGCACTAATGCATGCACGGCTAGCTAGCTCATGTCAACTGCTGCTCATGCAGACTACCAGTACTACCTGCTCATGGGCGATAAAAGGAGCAGACGTGTAGCGGGTAGTGCAAAAAAAGTGAAAATTCAGGCGCGACGATATTTTTTTTTCCCTTTCGCGATCTTTTGATGTCACTTTCTGTTACATGGATTCGGGCCTTTGCTCCAGATCAAGCACCACCTTCTTGTTCGTCGGAAAAGCAGCAATACAGATTGCCGATAGCTTTCGGTCCCGGGAGGTGAACGTGGACATGGGAGAGAAGCAAAAGCTAAACAAGTAATATCTGGCCTCTTTATTCCGGCATCTCGCCTCTTTCCCCCCGTTTTTCTCTCCACTTTCTATCAATATTTCGTACTTCCCACAAAGTGTCGGCACACATCGGTTTGCGGATGATCAGTGCACGTCGCCGGGTCAGGCATGACTGACTTCCTTACCCCGAGCTCGTCAAGTACAAACGCCAGTGCGGACTCCAGAATCTGCAACAGTTCTGCGAAACGTATAGTGCTGTCAAAAAAAAAAAACTGTTCGCGAATTAATTGAACTTGACTCTTCTGTAAGTTCGATTTGAGCTCGATTTAAGACCCTAATAAGCTAAACTCAAATCTAGTTATAAGCTCAAAATTTGTTGTGCTCGAACTCGAATAGCTTATTAAAAGTTTGATTAATTCTAACTACTTTCTGTCGAGATAAAATCAATATACATTCATTTTAGCAAATTTATTTTTTTTAACCTCACCATCCAACCTAAAGTCTAATCGCTTAACTTTAAGATCACGTGACTATATACACATGTGGCTTATAGATAGGGCTAAAAAAAAAAGCTCGAGGCTCACGAGCTACTCAAACTCGACTCGTTGTATGCTCGATTCGAGCTCGGCTTGAGACCTTAACAAGCTAAGCTCAAACCTAGTTGTAGGTTCGATAAAATTGTGAGGATCGGTGACGTCTTAAAAGGGGGTGAATTATGACACTTATAAATTAATTACTCTAAAAAATTTATAAGATAAACCTATAATACATTTAGATATCTAGTGTATCTACTCTACCGTTTAAGAGAATTACAACCTACTCTAGTGAGGTAAATTACAAGTATCTAAATGCAAAAACATAAATAAGGTAGAGAGACAAGTCACCCCTAGTGCATGCTGGAGCTCTACAAGGGATATGCTCTCGGTCGCTAAGTCTCTCCCGGTCAAGACTCTTGAGCTACCAAGTTATGAAGGTAAGATCTCAAGCACGATGAGCCACCAAGCCACCTAGACGATGTCTCACCATTAATCTCTTTTCTGGTCACTTGTGAGTCGTCTTTACTTTGAGCTTTAGTCACAAAGATAAATGTCTCCGCGTCCTTGCATAATTTTCTTGCCACCACTCCACCTCAAGTCGGGAGATCAACAGGTTATCGGCAAGCCACAAAAACTCCAAGGTGTTAGCGTACATCTCGGTACACGATTAGATCACTCCTTGATCCACTCTTTAGGTTGCAGCACCGAGCAACACTTATCTCTAGGCCTATAGGCATTAATCACCCTCTAATTATGTGCTTAATTACCTTGGATGAACACTTTAATCACTTTGGTGGCTTAGAAGTCTTCTCAAGTATATATGAGATTCTCTGGACTCCAGCACCTTCAAATAGCTAAGTAGGTGGGTATTTATAGTCTCAAATTCGCTAACTAGCTGTTGTTCCAACGACTCAACTTTACTATGAACACCGGTTGATCCGGTGACAACAGTAATACAAGTATTGGATCATCTGGTGTGTACAATTTCATAAACTAGCAATTAGAATCTACTCAGAACCACTTATGAATATCAAATTATCTTGTGTATATTTCATCTCTATCACCGAACTATCCGGTGTGTATACTTAAGTCTGACCGAGCCAACTTCTTCACTATTCAACTGTCTTATGTATGGATCTTCTGATTACCGGACCTTCCAGTGTATATAGCTTCATCTTCTTAGGATTTTTCACACACTCTGTTAAATGCTCTGGTATGAGTTTGTTGTGCACACAACATTGATCATCGGACAATTCGGTGTATATAGCTTCAGCTTCTATGAGTTCTAGAAAACACTTCGGTGTGTACTGTTTTTTTATCATCGGACCTTTTCGGTGTATTGATCCCCAGTCTTCGACAGTTACAAAGCTTCTGTTAAATCCTCTAGTGTACAATGATTCAGATCACTGGAGCTTTCGGTAAGTACAATCTTATTTCAGTTTAGTTTTCAATCCTTATGAAAAATGCTCCAGTATATACACTTATGGTATCATTGGACTATCCGGTGTAATTATTTTTCGTATGACTTCTCCAATTCAATCAAACTTTATTCTGGTTTCAGTGATTTCTTCATGTATTACATCGATCTACTAACATATATTCTTGACTAATATGTTAGTTCTATTGTCATTAATCATTAAAATTATAATAATAACTTAATAAAATTATTTTTACTACAAAAATCTTTAACTCACATCTAGCTCGACTCAAATTTCTATCAAACTCAAATTTAAAAGGAAGAACTCGCTCGAGCTCAACTTATCGACAGATAATTGCGGAACGACTCCAAACGCTAGCGGCTACAAGCGCCAGAGGGGCAAGGAAGGACAGCCCATGTGTGAGGATCGGGTCAATGAGGTGATGTTCCCAAGCGTACTTGAGCCGGTGCGTGCACGGCCCGCGTGGGGGCGCAGGAGATGGCCGTGCATGCGCCGGCGGGACCCTCGTCCGGGTATGGATGCCGGGGGCGGAGGGTGTGCCGAACGTGCCCTGGCCGCCGCACGAGAGGAGAGGACGCCTTCGGTGGCTCGGTTGGATACGTGCGTGCCTGCGTGGTGTGGTCGGGCCTGAGAGGTGTGCCAGCCATCGGCAAGACTTTCGCGGCCATAGAAACTGGGCTGTATAGGCACTTTTGGGCCTGATGACCTGCGTTTGCTGCCTTGATTTTGACGCGCTGTGCCGTCCGGTCCGCGAGGAGGAAGAGATGGGCGCGAAGCGGGCCAATGGCCCGTGACCCTGCCGATGCGTTTTATGTATCGGCCCGTCAGTCGCTTGCCCCCCGTGACTCGCGTGCGGCGCTGCCGTTGCGTGCACGCTGTCGCGTTCGCGTACAGGGGGCTACGGCCTGAATCGGCGCAGGGTTCGGGCCGCACGTCAACGAGCTCGCCGGAATGTATTCGTCGGTGGCCGCCGTCGCTCGTGGTGGCGCAAGGCCTCGATCTGCCTGCACTGCACTTGCCGCACACGTCGTCTCGTCGGTTCGCCGTGATCGCTTTGGGGTTGTCAGACTCAGACAGGCTTCTTCTAGCCGCTTCGGTTTCTTTTGAAATGTTACACACGTACGTACGGGGACGAGCCGTTGGGGGCGAGAAGGCGGCAGCACACGGGACGATTGATCGGCCGTGCCAACGCACAAAACTCGTTGTGAGCACAGAGGGGCAGCGAAAGCAACAAATTAACAAGTTAATTACTCATCGCTATTTCACCGAACAACATATGCTCATATGTCAAAACAGTCCCTTAGCATGAATACTTGAAACAAGGTTGTCCAATGTTGTGCGTAACAAATGAGCCAAATGGCTTCAAATGGTGAACTTTAGGAGTGCACATCTCACTCGTGTACTGCCATCACCTGCTTAAACACACAGGAGTCCTCCTACTGACGTGTACGAACCAGTGCAAATTAAGTTGGATGTACTTGTGGAATTGAGGGGGTGCGCCGCCTTTGGGACCGAAGAAGTTGTAGTGTTTCAAATGTAAAATACAAACGATCGATATCGTAGAATATCGAAGCTGTAGTGTTTCAAGCTCGCCCTAAACTGCTCCTCTCTTACTGTCACCCTCCTACTCCTCCCAGTGCTTCGAGCATAGATCTGAAGTAGGTGTAGTAATGGGTTAAGTTAGAGCTGGGTGCAGCAAGAATGCGTCTGACCTAAAACTCGAATCAAAAAATCTGATCTGGATCTAATTTACCTAACAGGTGAAAATATGACTTTAGCTCCGAACCCAATAAAGACCCATAGGCGCATGGGTGGAGACGGGCGGATGACGGCTAGGAGGTGGGTGAGCACGGTTGCGCGGGTGAATGTGGGGCGGGAGGCAGGCGACGACAACCGAGAGTCAGCCTCGGCCCTCGATCCCGCCCCCGATCGGCAAATCGTAGGAGCGAAAACTCGGCCCCGCTCTCACTCTGCCGGACGTAAAACCCACAGGGACCCGCCTTGGTCCACCCATTGCTGACCCTAATCTGGAGCACGGATAGATGATACATGTCAGAAGAGATACCGCCGGGTACTGCAGCAGTGGCAGGAAAGATTGAAGAGAAAGAGGAAGGAGCGTGGGTGGAGAGAGAGGCCACGATGGAACACCACCAGCATGCCACCACCAGCGTGCCGCATATACGAGGAGATGTTGACTGGAGTGCTCTGGAACTCCGGTAAACCACTTAACAAGTTTAGAGATATAAAACTATAATTTCAGAGTTTACAGATCCAGTTGATACGATAGTAAAACTACCAATAGTATGCACAACCACACGAAGCCGTCGCGACGAGCGTTTCCGAGCTAAGCTTTTGCTGCCCAGAGACATTGTGCGTGAGATGACATTTGCATGCAATGTTCATTCTGTTCATGCGCGTGTGCTTCGTTAGGACAGAAAGAAAATCTCACTGACCAAGCACCGCAGTCAGAGCCGGCCATGGCCATGTTCATCAAAATCCTCATGAAGGATGACACGGTCTGGCATCGTGACGGCAGCCCCAAAACGCACCGGAAGCAGGGTCCAAGCGTACTACCGCAGCAGGCTGAAAGCCTGAAACCGACACCTCCGACTGAACAACGCGTCAAAAGGCCACACATGCTCACGCCTCGCCCTGCGCTGCGCGTGGCCGCTTTGTTGCGATAGGATTCCCCGTCCGGAGATCAGACGACGGCAAGCATGGGCATCATCTCAGTTCAGCGGAAGCAAATTCTATACAAACTTTTTATTTTCATGAGATCTTAATTTAGCCATATATTCTCTGATTTGATGACTCTGCTAAAGAGAAAAAGAAAAAAGACACTTATCATTATAGAAAAAAGATCTTTTATATGACTAGATCATATAAAATTTGCTTCTCTAATCCAACGGGCAACGTCGAGAAGGGGAGCACATCGTCGAAGAGATACGATTGTTTTATTATTGCGAAAGTACTGCAGAGTTGCATAAGGACATCACCTTCTGCAAATCTGTCAGCACGTTTGTCTGTCGCGTCAGTAATCCCTTGTTTATTTACTAGTCGTGGATTCACTTGCTACTTGCTAGTATAAATAATGCATTTTCTTCCTCTTGCGTTTCCTTCTATCACTGTGCTGATGGCACTGAACATTCAACCCATGATGGTGACTAGTTGGTGGTCGCTTCGGTTAGTGCTGTCTACTGCCTAATCTATGATGCTGGAATTAACATTACCTTTTCTGGTTGGGTCGCTGCTACTGCATCCGGTTCATGACGCATGCTTGTTTATTTGCCTCACTATACAGATGTTTCCTCTTGTTAATTCCTCAACATGATCATTTGTGCTGTGCACCGGGAATGCATGATTATCACTTCGTTTCTATATCGCTGGGACATGCCTACATGCTTGCCCTCCGTACAATAATATCAGAGATAATTAGGCCCGGTAGGACTGGCAGAGGGAGCATGTTCCATGCCCGTGCCCTTCAGGATAATGTATCGTCAATACTGGTCCCTGGGCCTGTCTGGAGCAAATTTCTGCAACAATGATGGCTGAAAGGCATCCAATGCTGACGCTATGAATAAGCACACGTTTTTTCAGAAATCGAAGTGCGAAACAATTCTCAGGCTTTATAACATGTTTTGATGATATAGGAACGAGGGGTTTTAAGTCACGAGGTCAGAACAGTAGAGTGTCATGTGACATTTTACCTTAGGGATTATCTCTTCAAGGTTCGAAAAGATCAAATTCTAGGAGAGAGCACTCGGAGCTATAAACAGTGGTCCCCGAGTTTCTCGATGATCCAAGAAGACCAAGTTCCGGAAGAGGGTGCTCGGAGCTATGAATAATAATCCCCGAGTACCCGAGTTCCCTGATGACAAGAGAAGTCAATTCCGGGAGAGTGTGCTCGGAGCCATAAATAGTGGTCCCTGAGCACCGAGTTCCCTGACGACCCAAGCAGGCGAGTTCCAGGAGAGGGCGCTCGGGGTCATGAACAGTGACCCCCGAGCACCCGAGTTCCCCGAGGACAAAAAAGGGTATATACGGGAGAGAGTTCTCGGGGTTGTAAACAGTAGTCCCCGAGCACTCACAGTTCCTCAAGGGCCTAAGAAGTCCTTCGTCGGTGGTCCTCACAGGGGCTCAGCGGTGAGGTGTCAACTGGTGAGAGACTCGATGCTGTATTTAAGAGGGCGCGTGGCCTATCACTTCCAACCACTCCTCCCGCGTCTGCTGTCAATCCCTGCCACGGTCTGGCAGGGAGGCGTGGGGATATTTAATGCGCCGGTCCCATCGCGCGTCATCCGGCGCGCCTCGGGATAACGTCGTAGGGCTCGAGACGCAACACCTGCCGCCCTGTTGTGTCAGGCTCGCTCTGACCGGGTGGGCATGCGGGGCTGCTCGGTGGCTGCCCGGCGGGCCCTCCCCGCTGCACCCGCTGAAAAGCGGAATGATGACGACGAAGACAGAACGGTGGCACGTTTTCAATCAAGCTGTAGCGCATGATGGTTGATTTACATTTATGGCACCTTAGAACTTGCGCCACCCTTTCTAAGCACGCTACCCGCCCCGACGGGTATAAAGAATGGGCGGGCTCCCGGAGAAGGAGGACTGGGATCGGATGAAATACACCGAACGAGCTCAGAAGATAAGCCAACGAAGAACAAGGAGCACGAAGCTCTAGACTTAGAGCTTGTTTGTTTTCAGCTGTTTCTGACTTCTGCTTCTGTCAGAAGCCCAGAAACTAGAAGCCAGAAAAACGAGTTTGCTGAAAAGTGGCTTGTGGAGAAGTCAGAAGCTGCTTCTGAGGAAAATTAACTAGAAACTGAGAAGCTCGCTAAGAGTAGCTTTTCTGAGAAGTTATATGTCGAGAAACCAAAAATTTATTGTAGACACCAACAATCTACTTTCAAAAGTAGTTTTTTAGAAAAACCAAAAGTACAGTTTTTCAGAAAAACCAAAAGCAGAAGCTCAAATAAATAAACCCTTAGACAAGTATCCCTATAACACAACAGATCCTCATAGAAACATTCCTAAAGTATTTATAGCATACACACAGGAGTGGGGTATTACACTCCGTGCAGTCTGAACCTGTCTAAAATTCTCTGAGCATTTATTTCCTCCTGCATCTGATCATCCAATCCACATACATCTCATTTACTCCCATTCATTTCACGTACAAAGCGAGTTCAGAATCATCCCCGACCGAATCTTAAAGGGATCCCTCCAAATCCCCGCTTGTAGAATTCACCCTCCGACATCGTGCTTCCAATGGTTTTTATCAGAAGTGAAGACAAATTGCAAGGAATGCAACTCCACATGTTTTTCCTTGAGAAATATAACTAACAAATTTTAATTTTAATCAACAGCAAGTAATCGCAGGCATCTTCATGCACTGTTTTTTCCCAATTGAAAGGCTTCTCTTATCGCCATTAGTACAACAAAAAGGTTCATGCACACTTCACCTACATCTTTCTTGCTTCCAAGAAAGATGACATAGCACGCGTACTAAACACAAGCAAAAGAATGCATCAATCTTTTGCCTCTACTCCCCCTACACTCCATTCCGGGACCAACTTCAATTAGCAATTGGCCCCTTTGAACAATTCATGGAGATGTAGAGAGTATAAATCCTAATCTGAAATCCGACGGACGAATGCTAAATTGACCATATAATCCTTTAACCAGTCTACGTTGATACTTACAATTCAACTCTCTGCTTTGATTTCTTAGTGCTTGATCAAGCGCAAGGAAGCCTTGTTGTCAATTGCCTTTAAATTCGTTGCTTGGAATAGTAGGCTACGCTCCGGGAGCACATATTGCCTCAACTGCCACCCTTTTCATCACATTCGGGCAGGGATCTCCTCCAAAGTTGTCTGGGGAGATAGTGACTACACATCTTTGTAGCCCGATGCATTTCTGTTCAGATGAACATAACATCATGTTGTGAAGCTAAGATAACATGGGAAAGTGCATGCGCGAGTATTTTTTACAGGACGATAACTGAAATGACCAAAATGATAACTAACCTTCTCAAGAACAGTGTGAGAGTTAGCTGAATGGCAGCTGCCTTGCTGGAAACTGCCACATGTTCCCACAGGTGTCCCAAAGCTTGCAAATTTGATGGCAGAAATAGATTGCCCAGGTGCACATCTCAAATGCACTTTGGGCCTGCGGTGCTCAGTAGGCTCTCCATAGCTTTCAATCTGCCAGTTCTTGATATTTGGATGATCCTCCGATACATCAGCACAGACACTTGAGACTGACCTCTTCACGAGAGCAATCTTCGAAGAATCCCCTCCAAGTTCCTCAAATACTACCAACAGATTTCTAGTGGGTTGCAGCCAGGATCTTGGCACATGATACCTGCATATAACAATTTGAACATTTTGTTACTGGAGTTACTGGAGTTACAGCCAGCATCTCACGAAAAAGAGTATATAACCATAACAGTGAAAACGAACACTCGAGTTTAAATGAAGGGAGAAGGAGAACAAAAATATTAAGCAGTGCAGTTTGATTTTCTTTACTGCAAAGAGAAGTCGAGAGGTGATAGTCTGAAAATTCAAATGGTGCTACAATTGCTCTTACCAACGTTGTGTGGGCTGACCACAACCTGCTTGACACTTGGATGGCCGGAATGTCCCAGTGTAACTGTACGCTTTGCAGTCCCCATTTGCGTATGCTGTCCAGTACCGCCCAATGCTTTGTCCGTTTATCCAGATTTGGCCTTTACCCATGCTACCCATATCCAGAGCCAGTGGCTCATCCCCACTGGGAGTCTCGAAGTAAGCCTATGAAAAGAAACTATAGTAAGAGTGGGATACAAAATGAAGTCAGAAGCTAGATGGTGTCAGCAAGACAATTTGTTCATACCCTATACCATGCCAATGGCTGTTTGTTTTGGGCTAACAACAATCCTTGAATCCATTCAACAGAGCTTGAGCCTTCTAGGGAGTTCAGATTCATCTGTTCACCTTTCAGGCCAACCTAGAATGGAGAACGGCACGTTTACCTTCTTTCTTAAAAAATAATTCATCAACAAAGGTATTTGATGTTGAATATACCTGATAGGACCAAGTCTGCCAAGTCAGGTCTCGCGAACCTTCATCCAACCCATGAAGCACAACAGGACCAACAACACCAGTATTCCATGACTCATAATGCACTCCCATATTCTACATCAGGACAAAAAATAATCCAAATAGTCATATACTAGGTTATAAGATGATTATATATAAATTCACACAGCGATGAGGGGACGGACCGGCAGTCCACAAGAAACACTCAGTAGTGCAATTTTATTGGTACCGGCTCGAGAGTTCACATTGCCTTTATATGAAATTCTCCGATCTTCCCTGGTACCATAAGCAGAACCTACAGCAGTGAAGTAAAATTATTTTATTCATCAATCAGTTTCCACAACACTAATGTTCGGAAACAGGTGGTTTTTCTCAGTAGATGCCTTGGAGTTGTCCGTTGACAAAGACATGCAAGGCGTGGCCAGCAGACTGCACACTGAGAGACAGAGGTTTGCCACCTTGTAGAAAGTTTTCAGATGGGTTTACATCCACACTGTGAACAGTAATAAGAGCATTTCAGATACAAAAAATATTCTCATGCATATTGAGATGTAGAGCAAGAGCACAGGATAACAGCCCCAGACTTCCATAAATAGGAAACCCAAATAAAGCCTTGTGAAGGAAAAAGACCTCATCCTAGATGAATGCATTTGCACGATAGAAGACATGGATACAGCATTACCTGGTGATGTACCACAGATAATCACTGCTGTCTCTCGTGACGTTAAGCTGCTCAAGCAGACCAGTTGTGGTGAGCAATGGAGCAGCCGCCAGAGAATCAACCTCCTCCTCATACCTCTCCCACATCATTGATGAGGTCCCATCTGCCCACATTTGCATTTGAGATGTCTGAACACCAACCTGTATATCCGAACAATATTAATCAGGTAAGCCAAGTCGTCATACAGTTGTCCGGGAACAAAAGGGAAAAAGGGAAGCCGAGAAGGACAGCATGCCATACTGAGATAAGCATAAGTGAAACTTACAGTTGCAGTGTTAAATACTACATTCTTGCAATCGGGGAGAATACTGATTGACCAAGGTGGAAGGCTGTAATGCTCATTGTTGAACACAACTTTCGCGTAAGACTTGGAATTGTAGTTTGCGAGGAAAGCTGCACAACCAGATGGAGATCGGAAGACATGGGCCTGTAGTATGGATGGTATATAGAGATGACACATCAACCCATATATGATATACACTTCATTGAGGAAAAAGGGTGACCAAGACCTACCTCTTGCATGGTTCCAAGGGTAGTAATAGCTGGTTCAACAGAAACCAAAGCCTGCTCACATAACTTAACAGCTCTGTGGAGTTCTTTAAGATGACTGTGCTTTGGTTCTCGAACAAGTCCTGGACATAACAAAGCAGATAATTAGTAAGAAATATTCACTGCGCTTATAAAAAAGGAAAAAGCCCAAATTACTCCCTCGAACTATTCCTATTGTCCGGATACCACCCCCCCCCCCCGGGGAACTTTAAAACCGTTTATTTAACCCGCCAAACTTTAAATACTAGATCACATAACCCCCTGGAGTGGTTTGCAACAACGGTTTTGATGATGTGGCTGCCACGTCACCTGTTTTTGCCACGTGGCTACCACGTCATCTCTCTCACGCGCGCGTTTTGGAACCGAGTTAGCTTGGGCACTGGCAAAGTTCGCCGTATATAGCAGGAGTCGTCTGGCTCGAGAGAGAGAGAGAGAGAGAGAGAGAGAGAGGACGATGGGAGGGAGAGAGGTAGAAAGAGAGACCAGCGGGAAGGAGAGAGGTAGAAAGAGAGGCCGACCGGAGGGAGGAGAGGCAGAAAGAGAGGCCAACCGGAGGGAGGAGAGGGAGAGAGAGGCCAATCAGAGGGAGAGAGAGGCCGACAGGAGAGGGGTGAGCGAGAAAAATATGACATGTGGACCTGCTTGACACGTGTGCACTGTCATGTTAGTAAAAATGATATCGTGGGCAGCCACGTCAGTTAAACCGCCGCCATGTCAGCAAAACCATCGAGAAAAACCACTCCAGGGGTTATGTGATTCGGTATTTAAAGTTCAGGGGGGGGGGGTAAATAAACGGCTTTAAAGTTCGGAGGGTTATCCAGACACTAGGAATAGTTCAGGGGAGTAATTTGGACTTTTTCCTATAAAAAATATCTAATCTTCAAAAATGCAGTTACAAGTCAGTCTGGAAAAGGCAGAAGTGTGCTTAGAATAAATAGATACATTCTTTCAAATGAAATGTTTGTACACAGTTACACACGAATAGAGACACAAGAGGATTATGCTGGCAATTGGTACTTAGAGGTCATGGTCACAAAAACTACCGAATTTCTTGTAAACTTACCATATTCATCAATTGGAGCATCATAATCATAGCTTGTGGTGATGAAGGGACCCCCAGCAGTGCGTCCAAAATTCGTTCCTCCATGATACTTCATTGACAAAAAATAACAAACTACCAACCATGAATATCTCCCAACAGGAAGCTTGAGAAAGCATTCTTAAATATAATATGCATAGCTTCCTTTTTCAAGTCATACCATGTAGTAATTGATAAAAGAACCACCCTTTTGTACAAACCGAGCAACACCAAATGCGAGATCTTCAACCGGTCGTTGGCGGATGGTCCCACCAAATTCAGTGAACCTAAAATGTCGTGAATATTAATGCATGTGGCCACTAAGAATCAACAGAAACAGATGATAAAGACCTGGCCACAGCAACAAGTATTGGATATTGCACTTGCAACATTTTGAAAGTAGACCACTTTCCCAAAAAAGAGAAGGAAAAGAGAAAAACTTACCAACCACTCCAAGCTTCAGTCCACATCATAGGCTTGTAAGGCTTGTTAGGTGAAAACGCATCACAGTAGAAACCATTGCATGCGTTGATCTGTCCAAAAAAGTCAAATGTAAATTTCCAGAATTTGTTCTACAAGACAGACAAGACATAGCATGCTACAGTAAGCATTTATCACAATCAAAATTAACAGAACTGAAATTGATTTGGTTTTTTGTCCTGATATCAGTGTCTATTCCGTATAAAAGCAGGAAACAAATGTGTTAGAATCCCAGTAGAACACCTAAACGTAGTCCCTCCTGGTTATAGCCCAGACTGAATGGACAGAAATATACATTGAGATTCCAATTCTTCGTGATGAATTACGCAACTAATAAAATATAATGTAAGCATTTGGAAGAACGTCAGAAGCAACACTTTTTAGAACCGGGGATAAGCCCTTGATTTCGGTTAGCAAAACCACAGCATCATCCTTTTCTACATGAGTTCATACTACTGCAGAAAGTAATTACAGAGCCAGCCAAGCACCTGGACACATCATCAGAAGCAACATGACCATCATTTCACTAATTCGAACCCCCATTGACCATAAGTAACATTCTGCAAATGGAATTGTTGACATAGGGCAAGATTACTGTACCACTGGATCCGGTGCATCCTCCTCCTTGCACATCACCCACGGCACACCAGTGTCCAATCCCACGGCCATCTTTGCCGCCCAGTTGATATATGACTGGCCAGCGGCACCAAATTCTTTGCCTTCCGGCCCATACTCATTTTCAATCTGTGCACCAAATAACAACAGTCAATAACATGAACTCCTAGGGATATATGCAGACTAAGATGAAGCAACTAGACATCACTATCCACGAAATGCTAGTTTCAGGCTTGTATCTCGGTGTAACAACAGAAATCGGCAGAGCACTCACAAAAAAGAAGTTGATAGTTTGACATGCAACTTTGCAAGAACAATATCTTGAAGCATTTTAGCATGTCATACAAGGTGCTTATCTCCAAATGCAGTAACTCAACCATATCATGCAAGACCTCGCATTCAACACGGAGAAAATGGTTATACTTGCCTGTGAGAGGATAATAGGCCCACCTTGGGAAGCAAAGAGTTTTTCGCTCTTCATCATCCCCACAATTTTCTCAGTGAAACCCTGCATTGCCATCTGCAAAACAGAAGGCAACATTACAATCATCAAAAAACAAACTGCGTCTCCAACTAGATCCAGAAATGTTGGCGACTTCACAGACCTTGAAAGGTTCGTTGTCTGTCCTGAAGCTGATGCCTGGTACATACTTCAACCAAACTGGGAAACCACTACAAAATTTCATCGCAACAGGTCAAGAGACAAAAGTACAACATGTACACACACGAAACTGGAAACGGTAATATTCCATTCTATTGTGGTGATTTCAAGAAGTGAGAAATACCCGAAATTCCACTCGCCACAAATGTAGGGACCGATGCGGAGATGTACAAACAGCCCGGCCTTTTGGACAGTCTTTATGAACCTGACCAAATCGTACCTCTCTTCGAAATAGTACTGCGCGAAGCGAGAAAATACCATTGGAACACTTGTCTGACTTGATAATAACAGCGGAATGGAAGAGGTGTAAATTGTTTTACATTTCCAGGAGTAGGCTCATGTCCATTCCAAAAGACATAAGTCTGGATCACATCCAAGCCTCCATCTTTAGCCTTCTGAATTAGCCCATCCCACATCTGATTAACAAAAAGGCGAGAAGAAGCACTCACTATAGCACCAAAAGATTCTAAAATATGCCACAAAACCCCCAAAAAAATTCTTTTTGTCAAAAATATCTAGCCTAGAACATCAGATTATCCCAATGCAGAGCAGCAAAAAAACAAGAAAAAAGGTTGCTCAAGAAAAACAGAAAAAGAAAAACAGCGTTCCGAGAAAATCTCAAAACCCTTCTTTTGTAACCCCTTCCAAGTAACTGCCTCTGGAAGAAAAAACGCGCAGATAATCAAGAAAGCATTTTGCTTTTTAGGACATTACATCAAGAAACCGCCAACTAAAGCCATAAATCACCCAAAGAACCTCCCCGGGAAAGAGGAAAAATGCTTTCTTTTTAGGAAAAGAAAGAAGACATTTTGAAGAATGCAGTTACATCAGGGGTGCTCCTGGGGTAGTGTATGGATCCGGAGAAGAGAATCCTCCTCTGCCCGTTGATCAGCACCGCCTTCTTGTCGTACGTCACCGCGCATTCGACGGCGGCCGCCATCGCTGCCACCGCCACCGCGCAGCACAAAAGGGCAGCCGGCCACCTCCTCCCCATCACTCGCTCCCCACTCCAAGAAGGTGGTCAAAGAAGAAGACCACTACCACACACACCGAGAGTGAACGAGTGCGAGAGATTGTGTGGTCTTCCCCTCCACCACCGCCTCCTCTGACCTCCTCCTGCTGTCCTTCAGACCTTCCCCTGTTTTTGTTTACGTCTTTCTTGGATTTTAGGATTCTTTGGCTGGGTTCTTGGGAGGAGTGACAGTGGGGGTAGCTGCTCCAGTGTAGCTTTTGGCATCTGGAGCTATTATAATGGCTCCCGCTGCGATCTGTGCAGAGTGAAACAGTGGTTTGAAACGGGACTGTAGACGCGGCCCGTGTGTGTACGGGGGCAGGGCACCGGAGAGTAGAGCGGTGGGAACAGTACAAAGGTGGCGGCAGCTATCGTGCTGCTGGGTGACCTCCACTCTTCGCCATCTCATGGTATGCTTATTTTTTTCATTATTCCACTAGTGTTGTTCGGTAAGATTAGACAAAATAAATCTTGTTAGAAGAAGAAAATTAATTTAAAATTCAAACCCAAACAAAAGAGCAAACATAGTCTTCTTAGGTAAAAATAGATAAAGGAATCAAATATATTCTTAAGTGAATTCTGATAGTGGGCTCGTCTTTCCGTCACAGTTCGTACCCACTCTGTTTGGGAAAAAAAACGATCAAAAAAACTATTTTCAAGGGTAAAGTTGAAACTGTAACAATAGAGATAATTTTTTGAGGTTTTTCTGCTTGGTTTTCCTTGAGAAATCTAGCGTCTTGTATAATCTAAGTCCCTATTTCCTAACATGGTTCAAAAGAATAACCAAAGTCCCTATGAATTTCTTATATACGCTTCATTTGGAAAGCAACAATATTTTTTAATCCTCCGCAAATTAGACTTTCCTGTGAAATTTCTGCTCCCAGCAATCTATATTTCCCGCAGGCATGAAATAAATCTTGCGCACAAACAAGTACGAGGGATTGAGAATTTTTTTTATGAAAACCGTGAAGAAAAATCATTAGAACGCTAAAGAAAACGAAAATCCCTTCGCGACAAGAATCTGGACCGTGAAGGGATTCACTTGAGCTTAGTCTTAGTTTCTTGTTCATGCACAAAGCGATTGTCAATTACCAAATTTCTTTCATGTGCACAGCAATTAACAAATCTATTAGATAAATAGATAGTTGGCACACTGCATAACAACCTCGCTGGATTCCATATTGTTGGCGCATTTGCAAGTTAGGGGATTCGAGTGGGTTTGCACGTGTAAAGGAGAAAAAATGGTGCAAATACGTCCTCGTGGCTCTACTAGTACACCTGTATGTTTCACGCTGTCGGCATAGTGTTGGGCAACTGCAAAAGATACAAGCAGGCCAAAGAAACAAAAGACACGACTGAACTTAGCAGCTAAGCTTGCTATAAATTAAATAATGGTCCCGTGCTCCTTTAACAACCAAAACCGCGTTTAATTTATAGAAGCTATCCAAAACCATGTCTTTGGCATATCTTTGCTGTAGAGATTGAGCCAAGAACGTATGCGATTTTTACAGTATGGTCATCTTTCATCCCCATTCTTTTTACTAGGCAGGTTGAAGTCTCTGGTGCTTGGCATTTACTTCATCAGAACATGCGTTGCAATCTGCAGTCTCTTCGCTCTCATCAGTCATCCCATCCAAGACCAGGAGTGCCATTTTTAGCAGTGCCCTGTGGAAACTGCGAGGTCTGAAAAGTTAGTTATTCCTCTACTGTACCGGTACAAGGTAAAGCGTCTTTCAATACCGTACCAACTAACTAGAAACGGATGGGTTATTGGGGGATGTACCAAGAGGCCAGAGCGCAAAGTTTCGGTGAAATTGATCGCTCCGATGTCCAATCCCGTGTGCTGTAACCATGCATGCCCTGGAGATCGGAGTAGTTCACAGGTCATTCAATTCAGTCGGCAGGCATGGATCTGAAATGCAGGTAACCTTGCGTCGAGCAGATTTCTCATGTACAGTCTAGACTCCAGAGTGTGCAAATTTGGTAGCATCTCCTCGGTGCCATTCATTTTTTTCTGGATGAAGTCTAGAGATCGACATGCAGAGTGGCCATACGGAAAACCATATAAAATAAATAATGCACCGCTCTACGTAGCAACGTGTCGATGTCGACGAGGATACTCCAAGAGCCCAACCACAACAATGCACTGGGGAACCACGTAACCCACCCACAAAAAGCACAGGAGGAAGCTTTTCTAAAGCTCGGCGATCGAAGGAAAAGACAGGCGATTCTTAGCGGTGGAGAGGGACCAACCAAGCATTGCATGCGCTGCAAATGCATTGCAGCTTGGAATTGCATCTTGGTTCCAGCCAGGCGGCCAGGCCCCGTGATCCAAGCCAAGAGTCCAACGACCATCTCCCATTCCGATCCATGGCCGTGCGGACAAGTGTGCCACCTCTTTCGTCAGTCGTCGCCACACGCACAGCGGCGAGAGAGAAAAAAAAAACACTGTGACGCTTGCGTTTGGAGGCTCCTGGGAACGGAGACGAAAGCGTGACATCGACGCATGGCTACATGAGACTGAATGCGTACGGTACGACTGTCTTTCTATATCTCGTGCTATCCAAGTGTAAAAATGCAAAAATAGTACGTCGGTATATTTATTAAAATAGATAATAGATCAATGTATTTGTAAATCTAACATATGTATTCGGTACCTAAGATACCAAGTACGGTACTGTTCACCATATTCAACACTATTTTCGGTAACTAAGATGACAAAAACACTGCACAACAAAAGCAAGGACAGAACGTGACCACGCAGCAGGACAGATCATATTCAGCACCTAATTAGAGAGTGGCACACATTGATCACCAAAAATAAGGGATAGGAAGGACACTTGAGATAAGTCAGCAGGCCAAACCAGCCCGATCCTTATTAGCAAGAAAACCAGCCCGTTACTAGGTGATCTTTTTGAACGAAGTAGAAATTTAAGTACTGGTTGGTCACAAAATGTTTATCGCAAAATTAAGTAGAAACCTTTTGCTGGGATTTGTACTCAGCAGAAGGGGTTGTCTTGGCCCTCAGTTTTCTCAGTCTGTTTTGAAATCAAGAGACATTTGATTTCAAATATGCACATAAAGAACCATAAAAATCTTAAACCAATGCATATGAATTAATTTAATGCAGAGATTATTTTAAAATTGATTCTAATGCACTTTGGAACATCTATTCAATTCAGTTCAGTTCATTTAATATATATATATATATATATACATATTGGTATAAATATATTCATTTAATCAACTCTCATGAAAGGAGTAGCTACCATTACCTAAATGGTTAGCGGGATTGCTCCTATCAAATTGATACAACTCTAGGTATCACTTTCTTCATACATGCTGTACCACTGCATGCTACTGTTTCTGTTTATATATGCAAACATGATGTTTGGCTGCTTTATTTCTATTGCCATGACTATGGTGAAGAATCTGAGGGTCATAACATAGTTAGAGGTGTCGAATATAGTTCGGATCTACCGTTTCAAAGTTTTTTTCGGAATTTGAGATACCGAATACGAGTGTTAGATTTATAAATACATCAATATATTATCTCTTTTAATAAATACGATGATGTATGTTACCTGTTTTTCTATTTTTGCCAAGAACGAACAGAGATGTAGCCTGAGATTGGATCTTACTATACAGCATGTACACACACTAGTATATCAGGGGGCGGTCCATATATGCGTGTACGTTCAAACGGCGCATGGACCATGCCCTGCATTTTCGTACGCCATTTTGCTGGAGCCAAGTGACCTTGTACGGAGATTGTAAAGGATCGAGATCGATAGGAGAGAAAAATAGCAAATCCATTGTCATTTACTAGTCTCGATTACCGTCACACACTTTCAGTTCTAAACTGAGATAATGTAATAACGTATTAGGGCTATATACGAAAAGCCCAAACTTTCCTATTATCTAAAAAGCTAGTAACGGCCGGTAAATAGAGACGGTGATCCAGTAACAGCCGGTAAATAGAACAGGCCGAGTAAGAGGTCACACGCATCCCTGTTCCTGGCAGGCCGTTCTGAGAGATCGCCACACTGCAGTGCTGTGCATAGACAGGTCAATCAGACAGTTAGCCCCATTCCATGTGGCCCTCCTTGCTACTCCCCAGAAATTGGCAGAAAAGCAGCACTCGTATTCTACCACAAACGCCACAGCATTGGTACGATCACATGTAAACGCGCGCGGCAGATTACACAGAAACTGGTCAAATCCGCCGGTCGCGCGCATGGCATGCGTCGTCGGAGCGAGAGAAAGAGAGAGCAGGCATCATCACCCGATGATCCACGTTCACATGCGCGCGTGTCAATGTGTGCCGGGCGCCGGAGCAAGACGACGCCGATGCCGCCGAAAGGGCGACCTGTGCTTGCCAGCCTAAGCAAGCAGACAGCAGTGTCTCAGCTCGCCGGGCGCAGCGCGGTGCAGCGCAGGGTGGGATGATGCACACGCTGCGGCGCGCCTGCCGCGCCTGTCGGCGCCACAGCATTTTTTAGGTCTTGGCAGAGATTTCGTTGCGCGTGGCCAGATCTGGGCCTGGATCTGGCAGGACAAGGAGGATTTCAGCGCATTTTTCTTTCTTAGGGAAAAAAACGAGATCCAACTTAGGAGAAACTTCCAACCATCCCCATGCAAAATTTTCAGATTTGCAGATACGGGCATACAGCATGGAAAAAATATTGGCTGATTTTCGTCTAGTTCTTTTCTACCGATTACCCTCGATATTTGGTTAATCGGCTGAAATTATTTATATTTGACTAAAATTATTCAAATTTTGATTAAATTTGATCAAATTGGACTAAAATCGGTTCAATTTTTTGTCTGATCGGTTTTACCAGTGTCCTCCGATTTTTTTTAAATCCAATTTTTTTTCCATAGCATACAGTCTTTATGATAATGATACCATCGGAGCGCTGTATTTCGTTCTCGACAGGGTTCAGTACTTGTGTACATGTGCGCGGCGGTGCGGCAGATAGTGAGTAAATGAGCACTGATCAATGGTGATCGATGGAGTCCCGTTCAATCCTACGACAAAATCATTCCGAACAAAAGTCATCGGGAGGAATAAAAAGAGGCGCGCACTCGACTGCGTGGCAGAAGTGCTGACCTTGTATTTTTCGTGAGGATATAAAGATATGACACAACGAACACAGCTCATGTACATGTACATGATCTGATGAAAAAGATGATCGTGGTTATACGTACATGTCCGTTTTTTTTTAAAACGAATGGCACCGGATAGCGTCTGTTTCTATCGATACAGTAAGAAAAAAATATAAGAGTATAGTTCTAAAAAGCTATAATCAGGAAAAAAATAATATCAAATGCAACAACTAAACAACACACAGTTATAACAACTATACTCGATCAATTGAACAAAAGGAACATAACACGCATCGACAAATGTAACAAACCACCACAGGAACATAACACGCATCAACAAATGTAACAAACCACCACGATGTCACCTGCCACATCACTGAGCACATATGCCCTGCGCCGGAATCGGCCGCCACTATGCGTGACTAACCATTGTCGCGCCGCCATGCCTCACAAGCTCCATTGGATAGAGGTCAGTCGCATCAATGGCCTCCCCGCCTTCGGCACTTGAGTGGGAGCTGTACCACACTGAACTCACCGTTTCCATACAGGGTTACCCACCACAGTCCGGCTCCTAAATGTTGTGTGACGCCACCCATTGCCGCAAGAATCAAGCAATACCGCCGACCCAGCCCCTACCTCGTCGAACTAGCCGTCATCGTGCGAGACCAGCCACCGCCGCCGTTGAGGAAACCTAGGCCACCCCGCACAAGACTAGACGCCACCATGTGGGCTTAGCCACCGCTAGGCACCCCGTCATCACCAAACTGCCTCCCGCAGGACGCCCCACGCTTGCTGCAGTCACCACCAGGTTGCCACCGACGGAGCACCATCTGACCACCACATCACCAGATAGCTAAGCACCAGTCCAACCGTTGCCAACCCTAACACATCTCGACTCGCGCAGTCATTGAAACCCCGGTCTTGACCGAGCGTAGAGGAAGCCATCGCAAGGTCAACAACGCTGCACCGAGAAGGCCATCGTTGTACGGGACCCATCGTCGTAGTGCCGCTGCAGCACTGCACAGACCCACCGATCGAAACACCGCACCAAATCCGGTCACCTCCTAGGTCGCCTCTCATCACCTCGAACACAACACGCTGGCGCCGCCCTATGCCCGTCACCATGCACCATACTTCAGATTCAGTTTGCCTCACCAACGAGCGTGCGCAGCCCCACCATGCAACCCGTTCAGATCCTCCTTCCACCGGGCCACATTAAAATCACAGCCGAACCACGCGGACAGATGCTGCCATCAACGCCGACCCGGCTCCTTGGTGGCCTCCAAAATCCACTACATGCTTGTGACCCTCCTCAAACGTGACCCAGCCTCACTCTATGTCGTCGTCGCCATACAGAGGCACCTGTCCCCCTACAGATCCAACTGTCGCACACCTTGCCATGACCATCATGCGAGGAATGGTGACATCTTAAGAGGGGGTGGATTAGAACACTTAAAAATTAATGGCTCTAAAAACTTTACAAGATAAATATATCTCAATTTGTATCTAAATGTTATGTAGATTTATCTAGTATATCTAATCTACCGCTTAAAAAGATTAGAACCTACTCTAGCAAGGTAAATAAAAAGGAAAATATAGAAACGTAAATAAGGTAGAGAGATAAACTCGGCACAAGGGATTTTTTATCCCGTGGTATTGATGGCATGAATACCATCCTTAGTCTATGTTGGAGCTCCACAAAGGATATGCTCTCGTCGCACCCGATCATAAATCCTAAGCCACCAAATCACCAAGACAAGACCTTAAGTCGGATAGGCCACCAAGACAAAGTTTTACTACTAGCCTCTCTTTCGGTTACTTGACACCGTGATAACTTCGAAGCTTGAGCCACCAAGGCGAGTCTCCTCATCCCCGTACACATATACTCCTGTACTACACATCAAGTCAAAGGGTCAAAAAGCTCGAGCCATCAATGCTCAAGATATCGACGAGTCATTAAGATCCAAGGCATCGGCATACCTCTCGGTACAGGCTCATATCACTCCTTGATCCACTCTCTAGGTAGTCATCACATACTAACACTCTCTATAGGCCTATAAACACTAATCACACACTAATCTTATGTTTAATTGCCTTAGATGATCATTTTAAACGCTTTGCTGGCTTGAATGTCTTCTCAAGTATGTATGAGATTCTATGGACTCCTGCAGCATACCTCTCTTCAAATGACCGAGTTGAGGGGTATTTATAGCCTCAAACTCGTCAATTAGTCGTTTTTCTAGTAGCTCAGAAAAACTATTAACACCGGATAATCCGGTGCGAACAGTAGTACTAACACCGAATCATCTGTTGAGTACAACCTCAGAAACTAGTCGTTGAAACTCACTCAATGCCTCTGTGAACACCGGATACTCTGGTGAGATCTTCAACTCCATCACCGGACCTTTCAGTGGGTTAACTTGAGCCAGACCGCACAATATCTTCTTTGCAAGAAATGCTCTGTTGCATTGATTTTCAGAGCATCAGATCTTCCGGTGGGTTATTCTTCATTTTCAACACTTGCAGACGTCTCTGGAATAAATACTCTGGTGCTATATTTTGGTGTGTACAAACCAAGCACCAAACTATTAGGTGGGTTGATTTTCAGTCTTATACATTTGTATTTTTCTCTACAGGAAATACTCCAAATACTCCATTGTTACCCTGTACACATCACCAGACTATCCGGTGAGATCCTCAGACTTCTCCCAATTTATCAGAAACATTATGGTGAGTTTATGTTTTACTCACCGGACTATCTGGTGAGTCTATCAGTCTCTGGACATAATACTCTAGTGAGTACAAATTTCTCTGCACCGGACTATCTGATAGACAAATCTTTTTGAGACTTTTACAATTCAATCAAACTTTGTCCTGTCTCCGTTAAATTTTTATGTATTACATCATAAAACTTAATAATATATATATTCTTGATAAATATTTAGTCTTAACGACTATATTATCATTAACCTCTAAAATAATAATTATAAATTAATAAGATTATTTTCGTTACACATCTACACCGCGTCGCTCCGCGTACGACCCTATAATGGCCGACAGCGTCACACCCCGCACCCACCACGCCGTCGCCATGGTCGTCTTCTACCGCACCCGCAGCTGCCACACCATGCGCCCCCGTGCTCATGCTGCGCACAAGCCCGGCATGGCCGTCACCATGCACCCCACCGTCTTCGACACGAGGCAGCACTGCAGCTCCGCCGACCGCTAGCTACGCGCCCGCAGCCGCCTCCCTCCGCCTTAGCTCCGTCGCCATCCCGCACATTCACCGGCTCACATCGGCCAGCCGCGTCACCCCCAAGTTCACCGCCCATCAAATCTGGGGCAAAGGAGCCTTCCCCAGGTGAGCCATCACTGGATCCCCTTGACGGCTGCAAATCCGACCACCTTGGCCACACCGAAAGCCGCCGCCGTCGGCCGTGCCATCCTTGCCACCCCGGTCAAGCTTGGAGAGGCCCGTTGCCGCCATCTTTGTAGCTGCACGGGCTTCTGACGATGTGCTTGGGGCGAGATGGCTCTGAGGAGGGATAAAGGTGCTAAGGAATGGGAGGCCGCCCGAGTCGCCCATGGAGGACGACGCGAGGCTGAGAGACAGAGAGAGCCACCGCTTACACATGTCCGCCCTTCATCGCTGTATCACGAGATGTGATCGGTGCGGATGCCCCTGATAGCTCGGAAGGCATCAGATGCTACGCCCCCCCGTTCATTGTTGAAACGGCGCAACAGTGGTAGGCTAGTACCAGGAGTACTTCACAGAATTGAAGGGGAAAAAGGTAGCGTGCGCGGTGCGCTGCATGTACGTGTGTTAACGGCACACGCATTTATCGGGCAGATAACCGAAACGTACTCTGCACCGAATAGGCGCAACAAGTGAAGTGAGATTGTACGGATTTTCGGCGCTTAATCAGTGGCAGGAGGACAAGGGAAAGCCGAGAGGAGAGAGCACGAGTGACGGCAACATCCAGTAGCGTATCACCTATTTTAACTATAGGTGCACATAGAAAAAAAAATTGTTCCATCACCATAAAACATAACATTCATTTTCAAAAATAATAGAACATTCAAGACATTAAAGCAAATTGTATAACATTCTTTTCAGATTTGGTCACCGTAGAAGAGTGTTCTACATCTGCGTGCTTCTTGCGGATGCGGACCCTGACCAGGCGGCCAGCATGCTGACGGTTTTCATGCCATCCGCTTGACCTTCCCTTGCAACATCCATGGCGATTAGTGCGAACCCACTACTAGTGCTAGCTCGTCATATCCTGTGCCTCTAGAGCTCCTAGTTTATTCGGCGGAGAGTATCATCATCATCATCCATGGTGACTGCGTCGGCGGTGAGCAGCGTCAAAGCGAGCGAGGAAGCAAGGAACTAGTAACATCTATTTATTTTTTTTGCCTGGGATCTCTTAGTTGTTCTTGAAGGAAGACATTGATGACTCGCTTCGGTTGCAATGTTAATACGATGCCTGATCCGTACGGATCTGGATCTCGGAAACGTTTGGTTTAATTTAGTTGGATATGTTTTATTGACAGGGCCTGGGAGGATGACTCGTGTGCATAGATCTTGCCATTGGATTGGAGACGTATTGTATGAGTACTAGCTCGGATCAAGCGCTAGCAGTTGGTTGATATCATGGCATGGCGCCACGCCACTGAGAGCCTATTTATTTCAGCTTTAGAATGTAAAATGTAGTTTGTAAATTATAGATGATAAAAAGCTTGTCTTCACCAAATTGTGGATTTTCTACGATCTGAGCGTGGATTATGACAATTTGCTTATAGAATCTGTTCTGCTTGTTTCAGTTTTGTATCATGAACCTAAACTGCTTATAAAACATGATTATTTGTTTTAGCTTTAGATTATAAAACCACAATCCACAATTCAAAGCTAAAACAAACAGATTCTTAGTGTAGCCATACCTAATGTACAGTCGAATAGTTTCAGTTCAGCTCATGTGTTTTTGTCTGACCGAGACAAACCACTCAAAGCCCGGAGGGTGCGTTTGGATCGGGTAATTGGTTAGAGTGAAAGACATGTTAGGGATAGGGGCTTAAACTTTTTTGTTTGTTTTATGTGAATGAGAGTTTTGGTGGGATGGGGAATGAGAGCTTGGGAGTGAACTCTCACCAATCTCTTCTAAGAGGTGTGGTAATTAGATAGGAGCTATGTGTTTAGTGAAAAATGATTACATCCACATCGTTCATCATAACTTATATTCCGATTCCTCACTCCTAAACCCATTAACTAAACAGTGGAAAAAAACTTACTCTTTAATTCTCTCGCTTAACTCACGTCACATGCCAAACAAAAGATTGAGTCTAAAAACCGAACTCACATGCTTAATCTCTCTAATTCCCATGCCCCCTTCCTATAAGTTGCCAAACACGCAGTGTAGGTTTTATGCTACGAAATGCCTGGTCTGAACGATTTTTAAACAATTTGCAGATTTCTGAATATAACTCATTTATGTGCATATTTGAATGTAGAGTGAAAGGTATAAAACCTTTTTGGATTGCAATTAGTAAAAGCCAATGCCCCTGTGTCATAGGCCGGGTTGAAGGCAGCCCACTTCATAAGCGGAGAAGACCCAGCTGACCCACCCCGTCCGTTACCGTCAAGGCCGTTTGGAGCCCGTTGGGTCGCCACACCGGCATTGATAAGGCCCGCAAGAGCGAGCAGCCACGAAATGATGATGAGAACGAGCCGTAGCTAGTTTGCTTTGGCCTGTTTGTTTGTCTTTAGATTTGTGAATTTTAGATCGTAGATTCTATAAATAAATGGTTAGGTTCTATAAATAAATGGTTAGATTTTAAAAATGTATTTTACAAATATATATCTAGATTATAGTATAATCCATAATCCATCCAATGTGAACTTTTACAATTCACAATACAGAATCTAGGGAAAAACAAACAGACTCTAAGAACTAAGATGCAAGTGAGCGACGAATCAACCTGTGTTTGAGCTCCGCTCGATACGGGCGCTCATCCGTGTTTGGGTTAAGCTCAAGTTAGGCTAGATAGGATATATATGTGTATATGTTCAATGATATTGTATGTTTTCACGTATTGAAGATCTCAAGCCTCGAATGTCCTTCTAACGTGCATATGGACGCGTACAGGTGTACGTCTATGTGGGTAGTGTGCGTGCTTATGTAGTAAAAAATGATGACGGCGCCGCATCACCGACCACTGCCCCCAAATTAGTTCGCCAGCCGTCTGCCGCCGTGCCCACCTTCGCCGCTCGGTCCACAGGAACGTACCACTCGTCTCCTACCCCCGGTCCCCAGGTAAGCCAAGGCCCCAAACGGCAAACGCCACCACGCGGGGCCGGGTGCCGCATCACGGCTCATGTACGCACGCTCCATGCCATGTCGTCGGCGGCGGGCCAAACCGCGCGCGCGCACGGCCTTTTGGAGCCAGTAGCGTGCACGGTTCACCTGCGAGGAGGCCGGAGGGCGCCTCACCTTCCACGCTTCATCCGTTGCCATCAAGGTTGTTTGGAGCCCGCTGGCATTGGGTCTCAGCGAGCGCATTAATGAGGCCCCAGAAGCGCGAGCAGCCACGGAGTCATGGTGTGCCGCCTCGCGGTGGCCGCACCCACCGCACGGCCTCCCGCGCGGCGTGCGTGCCGCTGGCCCTGCACAGCACGCCGGGCCGCCCGTCCGCCGTGCCCAGCTGCCCGGCTCCATCCACGGAAACGTAGCGCTCCTCTGGGTCCCAACTACCGAAGCAGCACAATCCCCAGCTCCCCACCACGCAGCTCGACTTTGCCGCCGCCCGCAGCTGGAACAATGTGCCGCCGAGCCAACCAATAGCGCGCGGCAGGCACGGCGCCTGGGCACAGACTTCAGATCGCGTGCACGCGCTGAGCTGTCTCTGCACGACGACGGCCGGGGTGGTGGTGGACTGGCAGCACGATTGCACAGATGAACGTGTCCCGGCACACTATATTTCCAAGGTAAAAGAATCAGATGAAGTAGCAGAAGTTGGAGCCAAACCGTTGAAGGGCATGCGTAATCACAGGATGTAACAGGCTCACATTATATAAGACGAACTAAGCAGTAGAGTTCCCCTATCCAAATCCTCTAGGAGAGGTGATTCTTATATGGCTAAAAGTAATTATTTAAGGTAAAATCTGTGGAAGAAGTGAGTGAGGAAGTGGATCAGCAAAAGATTATTTTTTAACTTTTAACATCTAATTCATTTTAAGTAATCAAATCATTCTCATTGTTAAAAATTATAAACTGCTATTTGGCAAAGTTTATCCTGATTTTACTATGAAAGCTAGTATGAGAGGTAGAACATTTGCGAATCTAATGCGAGCAATCGACATGTATGCAAACACTAGTGCACATAGCCAAGGGTAGATTACAGGATAAGCGCAAAAACAATCTAAATCTACTGCAAGAAAACGAACGAAACGACGGAAAATGGTGTAGCCTATCCCCGGCGCGGGGGAGGAGGCGGAGGGGAGCGGCCCCGGAGCGAGTCCCAGAAGACGGGCCAGTTGCGGCGCGCCTCGTTCCATCCGAGCAGGGAGCCCTCCCTGGCGGGGTCCCAGCTCGCGGACACGATGCCGTAGCTGACCCCCAGCAGCGCGGCGCCGAAGAAGACGAAGGACACGCCGAAGGGGATCCACGTCGGCACGTCCACCTTCGCCACCGCCTTGAGGTAGTAGAACACCGGGAAGAACCCCACGCCCAGCGCCAGCGGCGCGCCCACCGACACCCCGACGCGCCGCATCATCCGGTTCGTCACCACCTCCGGGATCGCCGCGTCCCGCTCGTCCTCCTCACCCTCCTCCTCCTCCTGCTCCTCCTTCCACTCGTCGCTTTCCTCGTCTTCGTCTAGCTTCTGCTTCCTGTTGCGGCGCCGCCGGCTCTTCCCCGGCCGCCCGAGGGTGATGATTTTGGGCTCCGCGGCGGCGTCCTCGTCGCTCCGGTACTTCTTGCTCCTGCGGGCGAGGAGCGGGCGTGCGCGGCTGCTCCCAGGAGCGGAATGGGAGCGGTGTCCGAAGACGATGGGAGTGGAACTGCAGGCGAGGAGAGCGGCGTGGGCGCGCGGAGGGGAGAGCGGCAGCTCCATGGCGAGAGCCAATTCACTTGCTGCAAGAAGGGGCCAGCTTATCTCTAACTCGGAGTGGGACAGAACACACTCTACGCGCTCCAGTGAGGCCTCAGTTCCTGTACGAACAAGGAACGTGCAGCTTTCCAAACGGCAAGAATTTAACAGATTTTTTTTCTTGCTTTTACATGCGTACTCCCAAATCATGGTCTGCGATCAAAACGCTACGGGAATTATTAATTGTAGATAAGATTTTAGTTGCAAAAGCCGCACGATAAATTCGGTACCTCAGAAACTGTGGTCACACCAAAAAGAAGGAAAATGAACAGCAATTTCCGCTGCTGTTATCACAAAACAGTAAAAGAGTACCAGCGGTAGCGATAAGGTTTCTGTTATTCATCGCTATAACCATCTCACATAATCATATTGATTCATTTCTGTATAGCCTCAAGCTTTACAGACTTCTCGAAATGATACCTTCACAACGTTGGTACCATATTCCAATTTGCATTTCTTTTCCCAACAATTTTCGACGAACAAATACAGTAGACACCACTTCCCTTCTTTTCCCTTTTGAAACCTTACGGCAGCAAAACAGACACTCCTATACCAGCCTTCTCATTGTAAGCACAAAATTCTATACATCACTGGTGCAAAATGAAGAGCTCCAGACAAACTCAGCTGCACCTTTTCATTGTTCCAGTCCCTCGATGGCAACACATGTCGAATGCCCCATCCACTTGATAGACGGTGAAATCTTATTGGCAGATGAAGGATCAGAAGTTCAGCAACTATACCCAAGGCTAAAGAAAAAACGAAAGGATAAACAGCCCCTTTTTGCCCTAGTATGTCAAATGAATGCTTATTAAGAAGGCTCGACAAAAGGTCACAGATCAATGCAACTGTTGAAGACTGCTATATCTCCCCTCCCAAAACGAATTTACTAATCTATTCCTAATCTTCACGATCACAGGGAAAAACCTATATCAGAGGGCATGCTAACCACTGCACAGCACAGTCGACTCTGAAGAATAATTAATTGGCGGCCTCAAAGAAAAGCACTTGCGGTTGCAAATGACCCTTTTTACACATCACGAGCACATCATCCCAACTACCAATAACCTGGACAAACAAGGAACCGGAACCAGGTCATACTAGGCAAGAGTACAACTCAGAAAGGATGCTCACTTTAGTGAGATTATATGGTTACCTTAACTGTCTGGTCATCATACATGACCCACCGTCCATCCTTGAAAGCAAAGCAATGATAATGCTGCCCGTAGTAACAAACCTGCGGATGTTAAAAAGCATCAAAATATAAATCATAGATAATGCATGAACAGATTTCCGAACACTAGACTTTGGTGCAAGATCATGTAATACAGTGAAAAGCCATGTTTGCTAATTTAAAAATATAATACACTCCCATGTCCGTTCATAATTTAGAAATAATAAAACAAATCAGTATCTATTTAATTATCTTTTTGACAGGTTTAGTAGTGAAGCTTCATTGGAAATATAATTTGAAAACACTAAGCTATATAATCAGGCATGAAATTAAAATTTACACCAATTGTTTTTTGGAATTTGAACACTATATGTTACTGCATCAGTTGGCAACTGGAGGTAACATTACAAAATATGTCACCATAATTATGTGATTGGTAATAGTACAATCACGTTAATGAGTATATTGGTTTTGTAACAGCTGAACTCGATTTGCTACTACACCTACTGCATCTAACTGCTACGCATAACATGCTGCTGCTGTCACTTGTCACCTTATATATATTCAACCTACTTCATATCCTATCAGCTCACAATTCTCAATGTTTCTGTGCAAGCCCTGTAATCGGCCAATAGCACATCCAATATTGGCAATACCATGAGCTCTGTGAAAAAAAAGGCCAACCAGGAGATATCAGCTTATTTTTGAAACTGGAGTCAATTTGGTAGTTCTCCCACCTGCCAAATACCAGCATACCAAAACGCTTGCAGAACAAAATGTGCATATTTTTGTTGCCACATAAATAACGCTAAATATTCATTTACCAGCAGAACATTCATTGCAGGTCTAAGAAAATAGCTATCAACAAAACCATGCAATATCCATTCAAGAAGGAGATATAACAAAATAAAGGGTCTTTGTGGCCATACCACTGACACCAGTGTGTGTTTGCGTCCTTGATCTAGACCACGGTAGAAAATGCTAATGTCTATTTCAGTTGAAATACCAATCAGAGTTGCAGAAATGTCATCCACACTCTCTTTGTTATTCTGCCATCCCAAAACTAAAATGAAAGTTTAACAGGTAAGTAGACAGGCATGGCAATAAATGATATCACTAAACATAAAATATGCAAGCATTCAAGTGCAAGCATGTTCCTCACAAGGCTGTAACATGCCGAAAACGGGCCAAATCGCACTTGCTAGTTTAAAGATGGTCGATTAAGAGAATACAGCAAGCTATCCTACATGATTATGGCAAAAACACAACATAAAAGCATCCTAAGGGAATACTGGGAGATCAAATATTTGTCAACAACTGCTGGACATACTTGAAACTCCACCGGACAAAATAGTTGCAGCCTGGTACATCCAAGAGCAAAAAGCTTACCGACTGTAAAAACATGCGGGGAACTAGAAATACAGCAAGCTATCCTACATGATTATGGCAAAAACACAACATAAAAGCATTCTAAGGGAATACTGTGAGATCAAATATTTGTCAACAACTGCTGGACGTACTTGAAACTCTATGGGACAAAATAATTGCAGCCTGGTACATCCAAGAGCAAAAAGCTTACCAACTGTAAAAACATGTGGGGAACTAGAAAGAATGTGGTGAATATGATTTGGTTTTCCACAGCCACCAACATCTTGATCACAAGCTAGTTGGTCATTCATCACAACAACCTTCAAAAGTTCATCAAACGAATAATGTGGACACATCGTCTGAAAAAGGAATAGTTAGCGGAATCAGTAACTATCTTGATTGTAATATATCAGAAACCATAGATAACAGAAAGAAACAGAGAGGGTGTACATTATCATGAGATCCAACAAAAGAAAGAAAACTAACCTTTGCAGTTCGGAGTGAACTAGCATTGATATTGTGGAAAAATGAAGTGTATTTGAGCCGCCTAGACTCCAATTTACAATTGTGACAGTTCATCCGTTCATATACATCCATTCCAAAAAGACTGTGTGCTATGCAAGAACTATTTGCACAATCCCATGATCCAATAGAATTCTTTTCATGAGATTTACCATGGCAGACAGCACGAGAAGTGTATGATTTATGCAAACACTCAAAGATTACCCCTAATACCTCAGATGCATCATTCATTTGTCCCTGTCATGATCATAAATTGACTAGGGTCAACAAACATAAATATTAGATTGACAAAAGCCACACAGAGATGTAAAGCAAGAATTTGGATGATAAAATGCTGAAGGAATGTACATAAATCCCTTAAACTATTGAGGGGTTAAGCCAATTTACCTCCTGGAAGAATTTGCTGTTCGGGTAGGATTTGCTCAAAGCGATCCTCAATGAAGTAGGTGCAACAGCTTCTCCTTGACCCTTGGATGCTTTGCTCAAGTCAATGAAGATATTGTATAATGCACAGACAGCACAAGGATCTTCAACATGCTTGTGTAGTGATGATGTTTTAAGGAAGTAGTCTCGAAACTGCCTTATATGCCATAATGACTGCGTATAGAGGAACGTTATGGGTAAACAAAGCGCAATTGCATAAGCCTGGTGAAAAGCACATTATAAGTCCATGCTTACCTGAATAATCACATTCAAAAAACAATTGTATTCACCAGCAGCATTTTTAAGGCCAGCCCCATACACTTCTTCCCCATTTGAAGTGCTTGTTGTATCAGCAGAAGAAGCATCATGACCTTATACAATAGGACTAAAGTCAGAAATGGTCAAAATTGCAAAAGACGATGTTGGATCAGCAGGAGAAGCATCATAAGTCATAACCTTAAATGATAGGACTAATGTAGAAATGATCAAAATTGCATAACATGAGATGACCCTCATTAACAGAAGCTAATGCAGAAATACAGAGTAAAGACTAAGAGAACAATCATCATAACATCCTAATGTCTGATACATGGTAAAAATATAATAATGTGTATTATAAATTTATAGTCGTCAAATTATTCTTCAACATGGCAACAGGACAATGATCTGCAAATGGCATAAATAACTCAATGAACCAGCATGTCGTTGACATGAGAAAAGCTCTTTATGATGCTACAAGTGTTGTGTGTAAATGTCCATATCTGTTCAAGGGCCTAAGATATGAACAGATACATAGAGAATGGAAGGAGACCAAAAAAAAAGTACTGGGGTACCAAGGCTTTGGCGCATAGCTTCATTGAGGTCTTCTTGGAACCTTTTATCAAAATCATCCTCGACACAGACAGCTGCTGATGGCATTGCACCACTGTCAACTGGATGTAAGAGGAATAATTTCACATGAGTTCATACAGGTTGCTTTCATCAAGTAATCCGGATGAATTAAATATACAAGAATAACTATGAAACTGATGCTTCAATGTATTTCAGTACTTGATAAGCTTTTAGCTGCATTCAGGCACTCAAAGATTGAGTTGAACTTATTTGTTATCAATCTGTGAAATAAATTCTATTATTCATTGAAGGGTTTATATCACAGGAGAAAAGAAATACCAAAAAATTTAACCATAAAGGCAAGTTGCCCAGTACTGCGTGGCATATATGTAGAGGAAATTAACATAGATAAAAACCAGGAACATTGTGATGCTGGTACAATTTGATACCGTACAGCTTAGAAGGAACCAGTGTATACTATTAACATACATGCCACTTTATGCTAGTTTAGTGTGTAAAGCTTACCAGATTCAATTTGAATCTTCAACTATTAAATCCAGTGCTAAAAAACGATAGCGAAAATCAGTTTATATGGGTACACTTGTGGGTCTAAACAATAGCTACCTTTCTCAAAATTTGGCTTCTCTGTTACTGCTGAGTGACCTTTATGAACAAATTGTGGATCATCTGAAGGCAAAACATGTAGCTGATTCTGTTTTCCATCTTGATAGCCGTGATTTGCAAAGGGAGCTACTTTACCAGAACCACTCCATCTAGGAGCTGGCATACCAAATTGTGGACTAGATGCCCTATCATCATCAACATAAATGGCACCGGGCACACCTGCAATAATAAACAGATATAGAATGTTATGATTGTAAATAAAACTGATAGTGAAAGCTCTAACTTGTACAAGGCAGAGCCAACAACCTTGGGTGTATTTCTTATGTGGATCACTAGTACTTTTCTTAGGCCTTTGGATGCTAGGATTACCCAGAGGCTTTATGTGTTGTGCATTTTTCCAAATTCCGTTCATTTTCAATGTTAACTTAGAGATATCCATATCGCTGCTGGTTAATGCCTGTGCCCCAGGAGAGCCCAATCCATTATGTTTCTCGCTAAAACAGTTCTCAGTGTTTTGCAGCAGATTCATGCCACATAATCCAGAGCTAGAGTTTTCTTCTCGCAAAGGAACTTCAGAAACGTGAAAATCACCAAACTTTATGCCTTCGAGATAAGCAGGCAAAGAGTTATTGAGAGCACTTTCATGTTTATCCTGGCCCCTGTTTAAATTCACAGTATTTGAAAGACCAGATGCCCCAATAACAGAAGACGCATAGGAACTTCTATATTGTTCTGCAAGATGCTTCTGCTTTGCTTCCTCCTCTATCCGCCGTTGATATTCCAGAGTCTCTTCCAGCTTTCTTTCCTCCGCTTCAAGTTGTACCCTATGCCTAAGTTCTTCCTCTTGTTCATTGAAGTAATCATCACTTGTCGAAAGCTTGCAGTCCAAATCATCACAATCAGCAAGAATTTGACTGCAAAATAACAGAAAGGTCATAATTTTTTTTACAAAGGATGAGGTCGATGAAAGAATTATTCTATTGCAGCTTCTTTTATTCATGCTGCACATTCTAAAGAACTAAGGCATTCACTAATTAAATAAGTTTTTTGCAGTAAATTCCTATCAGAAACACATACAAGTGTGCAGCATACAAGACATGAACAATTATCTCAAGTGAAGAAGCGCCTGATAGAAAACACCAAATGCATATGGAAATTCGATAGTTTGGGTGAAGCACATGGTACCAAAGCATTCACCATGATGTCATAATCAAGTAACTTCCAATGTAAAGGGAAACTAGAATGTTGTATAGTTACGCAAAAATGATACACCAATGTTTTGAGCATTCATTTAAACTCTCTTGGTTCCAGAGTGAAACTAGAAATCGATAAAATAGTGTTTTAGCAGTAGCAGTGAAATTGAATGTGCAATGTTGAGGTGGCAATATAAAAGAATATATATATACTTATATGTCCATACTAATATAAAGGGAGAATTCCCTCAAAAAAATATAAAGCAAGAGTATCAGAGAGAGAATATATATACTTTCTGTATCCATCTATCTTTGTGTACACATAGCATTCCTAGCCCTTTGATCGCCTACATCTAGTGGCCCATATTCATTTATGTTCTGTATCTGGCACCCACAACAATTATTAGCCATTGATCACAGAAACCAACAGCCTATTTCATTTTGCATTTAAAACCATAATAAACAATTAATTGCCCTCGGATGGTATTGGATAGACATATGTCCTAACCCACTGATCAATAGTATTTAATGGATAGCAATCATTCATACCCTGCCACAAAGACAAATACAAAAAGGTATGGTTTTAAGATAATAGTTGCATGATAATATGTAGTACCGTTGATGTTTTTAACAATTTCCGGCAAAACTTTTTCAAAGCACAATGATTGGTTAAGGTTCAACAGGTCTAAAAAAAATAAAAGGATACTAGATCAATTGACTCCTTCCTACTGTTGTCAGATGATGTCTACCATGTTATATGCACCAAAAAAATAGGAAAAATAGCTTCAAACAGAGCGAGCTTGTAATCATGCATCCTTAAAATTGCAGACAAAATCCAACTATCTAAGTTAGTAGTATTGTAGCTACAGATACCCAAAAAAGGAAAGGATGAATTCCAAATGTTTTCTGAGCAAACATGTACACTGCATTGTATCCAGTTAAGAAAGAGCTCTTCTTTAGCAATCGAATTCATCAGAACATAGATACTACAAGAATTACTTACAGCTTCTCTGTTGTTTCCTCATCAGCACTGTCCTGGCAAACAAGATACTGGCCACTCCAGCTTGAATCCTAGGAAGAATTCAGAAGAATTATAGCAGGAAAAGAAATTCCCTTGTTGTGAATATGAAGAGTGTACTATATGGTCTAACTCAAAAGCACAGCCACCTTGAGCTCCTTAGGTCTCCGAGAATCCTTCAACTTCTTCTTGTCCTTTGATTTCTCATGGGATTGTTTCATGTCACCCCCTTTGCTTGCATTCTTCTTAGCATCCAAGGCAAGTTCAGCCAGGAAGGCTTCCCTAGCAGCATCAGATCTCTCTCTGGCATCCTTGTCCACCAGTTCTTCCAAATGGCTCTACAGTGCATACCATAACCATAATTAAGCAATGAACAAAAACATAAGGCACTGAAAACTGAGATGCTGCATACGAACTCGCAAGAATGATTTCATGAGCGGAAGAAGAATCATTCGATAATCAAGAGCGGAAGCAGGTCCAAGCTTGCGCTCCAGTTGCTGCATCACAGCTACATTTCGCATAATCCTCGCATCTATCTTGCTAAGCTGCAAGCAAAAGAATTAGAAAACTAATATAGTTATTGCATTTGAAGATTTTATGTGACTTCTGCAGTTAATTAGAATCCAGAAGAACAGACCTCGACAGTAATTTGTTCCTTCATCTTTGTAACAACCATCATCACCACCGAATCATTTGGATGTATAAAATCATGCAGCCTCCACTCATCTTCTGCCCCATCAAAATCACACAAGCGTGGGGTCATGCCAGAAAAGGTCTCATCATAACCAAAGTGTGATGTGTGAACTTCCTTCAAAATAGTTGAGATTGCATCTAACTCGGATCTGCTACCATTGAACAGCTCCTCAGCATTGCGCTCCAAGAACTCCTGCCGCTTCCTGAGGAGCTCCTCGTATCCTTGGAATGCATAACGCCCAACGTGCCCCCTTCGCCTTTGCTCTTCACAAAAGAGGTTCTCTATAGCAAGCAAGCCCTCCTCATTGCTCAGCTGTTCATGCTTCCGTTCACATAAGTTTTGCAAGTTGTTGAACTCCCTCTCAAGCGCTCGAAGAAGATCCATGCCCTGATTTGACCTTTTGTCAAGCATACGATTCCAACACAACAGCTGCTCTCCAATTGAAGATCCAGCATACAACCATGAAAGCAGTGCATCAGTGTCAACATTCTCGGGGTCAAACTTCCCACCAAAACTCTGGCCATCAAGGATCAGTTCCGATGAATCAGAATTTAGTGTAACCTTCTCCTGTATATCGTGTTTGTTTGGGAAACTATCCCCATCACCTAGTCCTTCATCCTTCTCTAACTGCCTATTAAGTCCAGCAGACTGCGTTAAGTCCTGCAAGAATTTGAGTACCTTCCGCAGTGATGATGCCTCCAAGAAGCAAATGCAGAGTGGCGACTCATCCAGCGAGTGATTAAGCAGCAGTGACCCGGAAGGCATCCCCCTGAGTTCCTCTATAGAAAATTGTATCACCCTGTTCAGATTGCTCACTGAAAGATTCTTGTTGTTCACAAGGATTTGGAGCAATGAGTGAATCCTCTCTAAAATATTTGCCCTTTCGCCATCATCAGAGAGTGGCCACTTACGGTCACCTTCCCTCATCACCACTCCAAAACTATCACACTCCTCATTGTGTGGTGAAGCTGAGGATTCTGACGTGTCCGATTTGTCTTTGTTACTCCAATTATCCGACGTCATTGAATCCTTGTCCCTATCTGGGCCAAGATTGTCGGCTTGCTCTTCCTCGAGCACTTTCAATGCTGCAGTAGCATCCAACGGTCTCCAGTTCCAACCAATGAGCATTGCTGCCCAGTCAGCATCAATCTCCTGTGGCACCATATCCTGCAACCTAGGTGAGAGTACACCGACATGCTCTCGCAACACATGCCACTGGAGTGACTCCACATCTGGGAATCGCTTCTGACACTGGCCACACACCCAGAAATCCCACTTACCGCTCTTAGTGGCAAACCCTAGCACCTGATTAAGCACGTCAGATGCTGCATTGCCAGCATCTTTCTCCTTATGCATTGCAGCAGCATAGTGTGACTTCAGCTCAGAAATGCTAGTCTTTAAGAATGCAAGCCTCCGTTCCACGGGTATTGTGTCCCAGAACACACGCACCTGGTCCATGCGATTGGGCGCCGATGAAATTATGGCCTTCCTGGACCCACCTTTTCTCCGGTCAGCACGATGTCCACCTGCGGATGACTGAAACGATGAGGAGGGGGGCTCGTCTCCTTGTGACTGCGAAGATGAGGAATCGGCAGCGACAACAGCATTGTTCTGCTCCTTTTGCTGCTGCAGTAACCTCATAGCAGCGAGCCGCACCTCGATCTCCTGGCGGCGCTCCTCGGGAGTCTTTGTGGCCTTCTTGATCTCGTTTGTCCGGCGCGGAGGGGCCACTGTGGGGACAAGGCGGGCCTCCAAGGGTTCCTCAGCCAGGCGGCGCACAGGGATCAGGCGAAGCTTGTCCTCCCCAGCGCCACCCAGGGTTTTCACCCACGTGGAGATGGAGGCGAGGTTGGCCTTCTGGATCAGACTGCGGAGCTCGGAATGGACCTGCTCGACGTCGGGGGCGGGCAGCCTTAGGGAGTGAGGCGCCGGGTCGGAGGGAGCCTCGATGTTGAGCCCACGCTCACACTCGGCGACGACGTCCTCGTACGAGCGGGCGTCGGGGGCGACCTCGTATAGCAGCATGGCGTGGAAATGGGCCAGCTCCACCGAGTCCGGCGCGAGCTCGACGGCGCGGCGGGCCGCTTCGAGGGCCACCCGGTGGTGGCGCGCGCGGGCGGCGGGGTCGTCGAGGACGGCGGCGGCGCGGGCGTGCACGGTGCCATGCGCGCGGAGGAGGAGCGGCGAGGACCCCTCGCCGTGCCGCGCTACGGTGTCCTTCATGAGCCTCAGCGCCCTCGCGTGGCTCCCTCGCTGCAGGCAGGCGAGCGCCTTCTCGACCTCGGCGCGCACGGCGGCGTCATCCCCTCCCCCCGCCGCCGCCGCCGCGGCCTGCGGCCGGTCGGGGGCGTCGGGCGGGGCCGGGGGCGGAGTAGGGTTTGGTGCGGGGGTTCGCTTCTTTCGGCCCATCGGCGTAGCGAATGAGATTTGGGGGCGAACCGGTGCGGGAGGCTGCGCCTGCGCGGATATTAAAGACGCGGAGCGCATCCCTGTCTTTCCAGTCCTGTAGGTGGGTCCGGGTCTAGGGGCAGTTCGGTTCTTGTCAATGTAAAAAATAAGAGGCGTTGTCACATGGTTTATGTCGAGATTTTCAAAATTATGATCTTTCGTATGATTAGATTGGGTTTGTACTACCAATTTTCTGATCGTAGATAGAAATCAAACGAACAGTTTTTCTTGATCTTGGAGTAGATATTTATTTAATCAATCTAAATCGTATTTAATGATAAACACTAATGTGTTTTTCTTCCACATGCACCATTTTGACAGACGAAGTCGTGATACGAGGCAGAGGCGCATTTAATGCTACAGGATAGCTGGGCAGATAGGCGTGACGAGCATGCAGCTGGCATGACGACGGATGACGGATGAGACAGGGCACGCAGAACGATCAGGCTGGGCTGGATGTGTCTGCCCTCGGTAATGATGACTTATGAATAACTGTTTTTATTAGGTATAGGGTAGCCACCGTATTTTAGTACAGTCTGTATGTATATATACTTTATCTTCTACTATATAAAGGGACGAGGATAGGACCTGTAAAGGTGATTGAGGATAAGTTTATCATCCAACTCATAAGAGAATACACAAGACATATGACTATTATCATGATGGATGTCTGAACTTAGATAAACCTTGATGTTCTTAACTTCCTTCGACACACACATACTCACCAACAGCTACTGGATAAACCTTGATAGTTGTTATTGTACGAGAACTCCACATATGACAGATTCTTATTCCAACTGTTATTATTTTTCAAAGCACACACCCTCAACATGTCTTCATGGATTTGATTTGCTCTTTGTCTGACCGTCAGTTTGCGGGTGATATGTTGAGCTGAAATTCAACCTTGTATCCATAGATTAATGTAGGTGTTGCCAGGACCGTGAAGTAAACTGACTATAACGATCATATACGATGATCTTGGGTACTCCATGTAGACAGACAATTCTGAACGGGGGTGAGGCTGGAGAACCATGAAGAATCTCCAGTCATGTGGCGTGAACAACCGGAGTAAATGTGTCACTTTTTCTCCAGACCTCCGCCTGCCACCTACATATAAGAAAAATAATAGGTGGATAACTCAGTATCAGGGTTAGTCATAAACCTCTTAAAAATTCAGTACTGGGTCGTCCACTCTGAAGTGGTAAAAGTAAGTGCAGGTATAAAATGTCTAGTACGCTAAGGGCGAGTACCACGATGAGAAAAATATGGTCTGCCAAAGCGCTGGGACTCAAAACCTCTTACATGTGGACCAAAACCATATGAGTTCACGTTGGGCAACACCTCTATAAAGAGACTGAAAAACGCTACGGACTCATGAGTGGAAGCGAGGGAATGGCTCGTGTACACCAACAGAGGGGCGGTACATGTTCCGGATGCTCCACTCCTACTCATGTCGCTCATCTCTCCTACAGCGAAAGCAAAACCCAACCAAGTGACTCTCTCTCTAGTAGTAGGTGCAGTGGTAGCGTATCTCGGTAACTCGACTGCCGGTCACTCGAGGCTCTCTCATCTTAGGCTGTGGAGCTCTCTTGGACTGTAGTGTGAAATTCTTCTTTGTGGGTTGACGAATGAGTTTCTTGATGAATTGTGGTGTGGTATTGATTTGAACTTCTCAGATTCTAAGGTAGTAGGTATGATGAACACATTCGTACTCTCCCCGTTGTACGCCATCCTCTCAAAATCCAACACAAGAGCCAAACTCGCCTTGTCAACACACATCTTGGTCTTGACTAAGATCAAATCCATTTCCCCTTTTCCCTCTGAGCACTTTTCCACCAAAGAAAAGTAGGTACTCATTCTCAGTCAAAAGGTTTTGAACTTGCCATCTAACCCAGCTGAGTTTGTCCTAGAAGGTGGTGCAGGTGAAATAATTTGGTTGCACATCCTTAGAACTCTCAGCACTCTCCAATCTAAACTCTAGCTCCTTCAGGTGCTTGTCTTCCAGTTCAATATCTTCTGCAAGCAAATGACAATTCTTACAATCACATAAGAGAGTAGACCTTGACTCCTTCTCAAAAAACTTATTCTCGGCACTTTCAAGCCGACTGACGACTTGAGCATATACATTTCAAAGCTCAGCAGGTTCAGCCATGACAATTAGGCAACTCTCACACTCATGAATATCGGGCCTAGACCTAAACAATGCAAGTTCAGTAAAAACAGACTCATACTTAAACCTAAGATCCTTCAACTCATGCACAACTTCCTTAAATAACATATCCTGACTAATGAGAGCATCATTCAAGGTATCAACTTGGATGGAAAGCTGATCGTAGGAATGCAATACCTTGGAAGGATCCAACTCGGGGTCACTGTCATCGTTATTGTCGTCCGCCACGAAACAAAGGCCGGTGAAGTCTTTGTCCTTTTTCTTGTTCTTTTCTTGTGGCTCATCCTCCTTCAAGTTCTTCTCCTTGCTTGAAGAGGTATCGATGTCGCTAAGAGCCACCACGAACGTCCTTAAAACTGCCTTGGTTGCCTTCTTAGTCATTTTGTCGTGGTTCTTCTTGAAGAACTTATTGGTCTTCTATTTTTTCCCGCTTGTTTTCCCACTTGACAAGCACTACAAATTCTATTTTTTCTCGAAAGAAACACAGAGGTGTTGGACTCTGTCAAACTTATTCCAACTCAGGCTAGTGAACAAAATATTTCTGGCCTTATTATTGGTCTCATACTATTTGATTTGAACCTGAGTCGTGCGAGCAAAAGGGATCTCATAATTGTAATCAACTACTTTCCATATTGCATTTCCTGGGCTTAGAAGATAAGCCTCCATGCGCACCTTTCAGTACGAAAAATCACGCCCATCAAATAGAAGAATCTTACCACTTCTCTACATGTCACTTATAGATCACAAAGCCGGTTAGAGTCAACAAGTGATGAAACTGGCTCTGATAACAATTGTAGGATCGAGAGTGACGTCTAGAGGGGGTGAATAGAAGTCTCAATAATTTTTTTTTCGAAATTGATGGATTCGATCACTCAATGCATCTTTAAAAGAGAATCATAACAGAACAGAACACAAACACGCAGCAAAAATACTACACGTACCTGGAAAGTCCGGAGACTCCGGAGATGGGATCGGGAGTCCAGAGATTGGACTGGAGAGTTCGGAGATTCCGAGAAAGATCAAAAATCAAACTTGAAGATTCAACAAAAGGTAGGTCTCATGGTTGGAGTCGAGCACTAGGTTCCACAGCAAACCAATCCATGACTCATCCCCGCATAAAGATTGAATCTTGAGAAAAGATCACTCAAGGATCAAGAGATGAACATTGAGTGAAGAAAATCTTCAACATGATGGTCTAAATGCAAGGAAATTTAAGATTCTATCGCATATTGAATGTACTTAAAGATACCTAGAGGGGGTGAATAGGCTTTTCTGAATATTAAAACTAAACAGTGGATTAAACTGATGCTGGATACTTCGGTGAAGGTCGGATACTCGTCGTGAGTCTTCACAATTGAGACTAAAACCTGTTCATAGCTTCGATAAACATATTAGTTACTTAATCGTTTTGTCATCAATAAGCCAAAACTCACTTAGGGGGCCTAGATGCACTTTCACATATGCATGTATATGTGAACTTTACGCTGTTAGCATCAAGAAGAACAACCTCCCAATGTGTTAAGTTTCAGCTAAAAAGAAAAACAAAAATCAACACTAAAAAGGAAAAAATTACACACTAGGCAAATGAACCAAGAGAGGGAAACTAGGAGGACAATTCAAGCATATATAACAAAATAAACTTCATTACTCAAAGAGGTCAGCCATATTTTAGGCGGATTATAAATTTTTTTCTCAAAACTATCATCTATTACATAGGCTAAGCACTCATCATCCTCTCCTCTAAAAACGTAGCTCAATGCTCTTATATGGGTGGTACAAGAGGCTCAAATGGCTGGTTCAAGGCTTTTTTTATAGTCATACTCCTCTATTTATAGGTCTAGAAAATTTAATCACTAAGTTTTCTAGCTTCTTCCCAAAATACTCATCTCATGTAGTACACTCCTACCTACCACTGATGATATTTTAGTTCATTTTTTTCTTCATCCATCAGACGACCGTGACGCCTTCACAATTTAACTTCGTCTTGATGCAAGCTTCGCGATGATGTCACTTAATCCTCTAGTCCTCGCACGATTTTAAGGTCAAACCGTGGAACCCTATGCACGCTTCTCAAAGCAAGCATTTTGATGGCAACGCGTGTACTCCGTCTTGCGATCTTGACTACCGGCAAGTCTCTCCCGCTCTCATCCCTCGGGCCGTCTTATCACTTACACCGGTATCTCTTTCGCTTGACTTTATCAACACATCGTCTTTATCTATCTTCCAAGCTTTGCTTGACCTCCACGTGTACTGCTAGGATCACCCTTGACTTCGCCCGACCTCTTTGATCGTCCGGTACCAAGCACCCCACTTGGCTTTAATCATCCACCGTCGACCGCCAAGTTGCATCTGTCGGTGTATTAGGAACCAGGGGTCCCTGAGTCCCAAGACCGGACTGGCCGTCCGCCACATGTCACCATCCCGCGGGGTCCACCCTGCAAGAGAAGAAACTAAGTCCCGGGGGAAGGTGCTCGGGGCCGTAGCCTCTAAGTTCCCGAGCACCCCGGTTCCCCGATGATCCGCAGAGTCCAAATACCGGGAAGGAAGTGCTCATCCAAGTGCTCGGGAGAGAGTGCTCGGGGCTGCACGTGGCAGCCCCCGAGGACTCGGTTCCCCGAAGGTCTCATCCAAGTGCTCGGGAGAGAGTGCTCAGGGCTGCACGTGGCAGCCCCCGAGGACTCGGTTCCCCGAAGGTCTCACCCAAGTGCTCGGGAGAGAGTGCTCGGGGCTGCACGTGGCAGCCCCCGAGGACTCAGTTCCCCGAAGATCTCACCCAAGTACTCGGGAGAGGGTGCTCGGGGCTGCACGTGGCAGCCCCCGAGGACTCGGTTTCCCGAAGGTTCGCGCAAGATCGTCCGACGACTCGAAGGGTCCCATCTTCGGGGTGTCAGCCAGTCAAGGGCCCAATGCCCCATTTAATAGGCACGCGCGGCCTGACATCCTGACATCCTGACATTCTCAGCTGCCCACGCCCCAGTGTCAGACCCTGCCATCCATTAAATGCACGGGTCCCGTCCCGTTTCATCTGGATGCCTCGGGATAACGTTGCCAGGATCGAAGCGCTCCGCCTGCCACCCTGCCCTGGCAGAAGAACAAGACAGGGTGGGCGCACCAGGCACCTCTGAGGCTGCCCGGTGGGCCCCCTTAATGGCGCCGCAGGGCATCCACAGTGGCGGGTGGTCGGATGCGCGCCGCATTTTTCCACCGTCTCTGTCACTTCGCCAAAACGGAATGATGACGCCTTTCTCCGTGGCACCTTGGCACTCGCATCCCCTCTTTCCCATTCAGGATATGTCGAGGTCGGCGCGCCTATAAAAGGAAAGGATGGAGAACACGTAAAAGGGTGGGAAAAAAGAAAGGACGCAGACGCTCGAACCAGCTCAAGCCAAGCTAGAACACGAGAGCCTCAAGCTCTCTATAAGTGGCTCTCTCTTGTAACCAGATACATCCTTGAAGAATTCCCTTGAAGGATAGATATAGCACTCACACAGGAGTAGGGTGTTACGCCTCCGCGCGGTCCGAACCTGTCTAAACCCCGGGGCACCCATCTTTCTCGCATTAGGGCGATCATCTTCCACCAGCCACTGCATTTATTTCCGTTCTCACTTATTTCCCAGACAAGATTATCCAGGATCATCCCCCCGGCCGAATCTCTAAAAAGGGGTCTCTCGGGATCCCTGCGACAGGAGTTCACCCTCCGACAGCATCCATCACCTGTACACTATGAGATAAGCAAACACATATCTCCAATTCCATTTGTAGTTAGTCCGTAATTAAAATATTGAATTGAAAACTCAAATCAACTAAGATCACATTCCAATCGAAATTCAAAGTCTGCTCAACTGCGGACTCTCCGAAGAAAAGAGTGTACAACCCAGGCAATCCGAAACTCGACAAACCAAATCAACAACTTTGTCAATCACTTATCACATATAAACCAATACACATTTCAACTTGATTTCTCAACAGTCCATCCAAGATCAACACATTCAGACAACCAAACAGAACATTATACCAAGTCATCCTATTTTATACAACCAATCAAGCAAAAACATGTATCATCGTATTCAACTAACCAAACGTCAGACATGTACCGGTTCATCTTAAATCAACCCATTCAGCTGAACCATCCCATACGGGATCATCTCCCATACGAGTAATACAAAACTATCTTAGGGTATGTTTGGTTAGTTGAACAAAGTCGGATGGGATAAAATCATTCTGGATGGATGAGATGGTCCTAAATGAGTTGGTACAAGTAGATTATTTGGTTAATTGTATGAGATGATACATGAATATGTTTGATTGATGTATAGGATGGTGCGGAAACGTATTTAATTGCTTAAAAGTTATCTATGTATAACTTAATTATTTTGCATAAATAATAATTTCTATATTTATTATTATCAACAAATTATACTAATTAGTATTAATCATTACTAATTCCAGTTAATCATATATTAAATTGTCAATAATCACCACTAAATACCCACAATAATAATTATGGTTAATAACATCTAATTGTAATTAATGTTTAACTAAATTTTTTAATAACTACTAATAGTCACTAATTATTATTAGTCACAAGTGATTAGTAGAGTTGACAAAAACTATACGGGATTGTTTGACTGATTTTATCATACGACTCGGTATAACATCTTCTTAATATAACCAATCCTCCTCCGCCCGACCTCTAACCATACTTATATAGGTTGATTCAAAAAATAAAATAGACCCTTAGTTTTCCTGTATTTTCTATCGTGCTTAATAGCATAGTAATAGACAGAAGAATCTCTTTCTTCGAAATCAGCAATGGGAAGGTATCATCGTGCGGTAGCCAAAGATATGTCGAAATCATCAGCGGCAATTGTACGGTTTCGTTCAGGTCGTGCAGGTAACAGTGGTTTCGTCCGATATTTTTCTTTTCTATTTAATGGATAGTTATAAATTATTATTTAGTTTATTTTTTATTTAATTGGTTGAGAGTGAATTTTTAGTTTTCTAGTATTATATCGATTTAATGATTTAGAAAATACAAAAATTAGTAGAGACCGTGGTTTTCTAAATACTGCTAACCAATTATTATCTCTATTTTATATTAGCAGAGACCGTGGTTTTCTAAACACTATTAATCTTGTACATTTAGCTATTCAGTTCAGCTAGGCCACAATGCTACTTGAGATAATAAATATTTAAATATAGTTAACTGTTTTGTTAGCGCTAATATAAATAATGATATATAAATAAGTACATTATCCTCCACTTAAGCACATAAGATACTATAGTTAAATTTTTTTCATAAGCACATCTTCTGAATACCGTATTGTACATGTCCTGAGTGGACACTTGGCAGAGAGACACGGAGGAGCTGAGAAAAAGGCGCGAGGACCATCCATCCATTTATGCAACCACGCGCGCCATGAGAATCACCACAAGCCTAAATTTAGCGGCACCCCTGCTACCACAATTCCCCGCCACCTTCCCACCACCCTCTTCGTGTCCCCTCCACCGCTCCCACGCACACCACCACCCGGCCACCTCGAGACTGCCCCCCGCCCAGGCGCCGGCGGCCGGAGGGAGAAGATGGGGCAGCAGCGCACGCTGGTGTACAGCTCCGTGGCGCGCGGCGCCGCCGTGCTGGCGGACCACGCCGAGGTCTCCGGCAACTTCGCCTCCGTCTCCGCGGAGTGCCTGCAGAAGCTCCCCGCCTCCAACAACCGCTTCTCCTACAACTGCGACGGCCACACCTTCAACTACCACGTCCACGACGGATTCAGTAATGCCCCCCCTCCCCACCCCCAACAAAAAAAAACTCGAAGCTCATTGCCGTTGTCAGTCTTCTTTCTCCCTTAAGGCGGTCGTAGATTGCGTTAGGGATTTTTAATTGACTGGATCGCCGCACTTATCCGCTTAATTCGTTCAAATCTTTCCAGTAAAGTGTACATTTGCCATGTTCTCCTATTCTTGTCGATTAAATGTGGATCGGGCGTATTTTGGGTTCCTTTCACGTCTTCGGAGGTGCAATTGATTTGTTGATTAGGGGGGTTGAATTGCATACAACTTGTTGATTTCGTTTTCATTAATCGGTTCTGTGATTGTCATTGTGTTTTCGTTGATCAACAGGTGAGGTGGGAATTTTAAAAGCTTGTTAAGTTAATTAGCAGGTTAAGACATGAACAAATCAAAGTGTGCGGTTTCACTCTAATGTACGATTCCGATTTATTTATGGCATGATTCTTTCAGAAACCAGGAAATGTCAGTTTTTTGGTTGGTATATGTGAGTAGGAGGAGGATTGGTCAAAAAAACAATAGGAGGATGGTGAAAAGTTGTGATGCCTGACGTCCCTGCTATGTTTGATTTCATCACTGTGGTTAGCATGATGATGTTCCACTTTTTTGAAGATGGGGTTATCATGACAATGTTGTGATGTGTAGGTTGGCGTGCAAATTATGGCAAGTTTTAGTGTCCATGCATATATTTGTTGATAACAACGTTACATATTCCTTCTTTTCTTGGTGCATAGATTAAGATGGATGTACCCTTTCCAATATTTGGTTAATCGTAACGCTAACAATGACATCCAAACATGTTATTCATCGGTTTTCTTACAATAACCTGTGTAGCACTGGTAAAGTAGCATTCTTTACGTTTACTTATTTCCTCAGTTACCGAGCCTGTATGAAGTAGTGGACTATTTCATGGAATGTTTATGTTACTGCGCCTGTATGGCCATTTCTACTTCCATACTCTTCCCCTTGCTTTTCAATGTTTTTTTAGGAAATACTAGGATCATCCCTTACTGATTATATATTAATTTAAAAATTAAAAGGAGTACAAAGCAAAGTTACAAACCAAAAACAAATGCTTTTCAATGTTTCAGTAGTTAAAAACTGATTGTGCTCTTTTAAAAAAGAAGTTACCGGAGACGGTGTTGGCATCTAGGAGGTTTGTCTTCCTCTCTTACAGTTTATTGCATTCGAATTCTCTAATTTGTCATCCAGTGTCAAATTGAAATCAGATTGCGGTTATTCTTTACTAGGTGGATTACGTGTCTACACTGCGCCTGTTTTATGTTACACAGAGCATGACAAAAGAAGACTAAAAACATTAGATTCATCAAATTTGGACATCTTAATATTTATTTATGAATTTATCAATATTTAACACATTCATTTAATTATGGGAAAAACAGTGGTACTTTTATGCACGCACATAGTTTTAACATGTAGATGACAGTAATAAGAACATAACTAAATTTGTTTTTTTTTTAGTTTTAGATATTTTCCTATGCACTTTAGATTATTTTAGCCGATTTATCAATGAAACTATTATTACTTTCGATCTTTTTCTAGAATACAAAAAAAGTTATGTGTACGTACACATATGTATATGTACACATATACATATATGTGCACGTACATGTATATATATATGTGTATGTGTATGCATACATATATATATACACATTCATACAAGTGCGTGGGATCCACATAAACAGTACCTACATTACCTTGCTCCCTAGAATTGCTCCAAATCTTAGCCCTTTAATATATGTAATGGATTTTAGCCGATTTATCAATGTAACTATTATTACTTTCTATATTTTTCTGGAATAAAAAAGTTATGTGTATGTACACATATGTATATGTATATGTATACATGTACATACAAGTGCGTGGGATACATATAAACAGTACCTACAGTACTTTGCTCCCTAGAATTGCTCCAAATCTTAGCCCTTTAATATATGTAATGGATTACATTTGCCACTGTTTGGTAGAGAACTATGTGTGAACTACAGTACCATACGAATGGTAAAGCTCCGATTGGTTTTCATGTGATGATGCATTTGATTTGCAGCATACTGCGTTGTTGCTACTGAGTCTGCTGGTCGGCAACTTCCAATTGGCTTCATTGAGAGGGTCAAGGAAGATTTTTCCAAGAAATACAGCGGAGGGAAAGCCAGAAGTGCTACTGCAAACAGCCTCAAACGAGAATATGGGTACGTTACTTTTAAACATTTGCATGCATCTCTCTCTCTCTCTCTCTCTCTCTCTCTCTCTCTCTCTCTCTCTCTCTCTACATAGAAGCTAGCTACTCAGTATGAACAGTCTTAATTACTAATGGATGCCTTTTTTCTAGGCCTAAACTTAAAGAACACATGAGGTACTGTGACCAGCACCCTGAGGAGATTGACAAGCTTGCAAAAGTGAAGGCTCAGGTTACAGAGGTCAAGGGAGTAATGATGCAAAACATCGAAAAGGTGTGTCTCTTTTACTGTCAGTTGGATATGGGATATTGAGATATAAGGGAGTATATTTGAAGCTTCAGCAATGTTTGCTTTCCTAGCAATCTGACACCCAATCGCTTGGTATATCAGGTACTAGATCGTGGTGAGAAAATTGAACTGCTCGTCGACAAAACGGAGGATCTCCGCTCGCAGGTTTCAGATGCTTGCTCTCTCCTAAAGTCAGTCTTCTGTTTCCTCTATCACAATCGTCAGTCAATGAGACATGACAGCATCTGTTCTTTCGTCTGTAGGCACAAGACTTCAGGAAGCAGGGAGCAAAGATACGGCAGAAGATGTGGTGGGAGAATATGAAGATGAAGCTCATCGTTTTCGGTATCGTGGTTGCGCTGATCCTCCTCCTCATCTTGACAGTTTGCCGTGACTTCAGGTGCTGGTGATGCGAAAATATAACGCTCACCTCACTGACTATTGCTATAGCCTTCGGTTTCATGCTCTTGTTCCTGGAGAGAAGGAAATGCAGGAAAGAAAAAGAACACAACCAAGTAGAGAGTTCATTACCATCACACCTCGGTGCCAGAATCCGTTAGTGCGATGTTGTGGACACGGATGGATCACGTTCGTTTTAGTTATGTGTGGACCTCCGGGCCCGCAATTATAATAGAGCTCCCTCCTATTCTTTCTTCATTGTAATATTAGTACTGTTCTGATTCAGATGAGCTACTTAAACAGCAACTTCGTAAAGAATTTGTCCCTGTCCTTGCTGACCTTGTCTCATGTTCTTGCTTCTGTGCTGGCGAATCTTGAATTGCCATAGAGCACCCTTTTTCAAATAGATGTCTTGGGTCAGTTTATGATTGCTGCACTGTCGAATCCAGTTAGTTATTTCATTAATTATTGTAAGATTATTCCGTTGTTGTAGCTTAAAAAAGTTGCTTCTAATTGAGTGTATCACCTGTTGTATATTTTACTGAAATTTTCAATGTGTTGGAATTCTTTTGGGCTGAATCTTGTAGCTGATATGAGCTTGGGCTTTTGTTTGGCCCAGCCCATGGCTTCTTACCCTTAAAGGGCAGCCGGCTGCTAGGGAATCGTAGGAGATCGATGGAAGGTGAGGCCAGGGGCACCTGGGCGTGCGGCGACGGCAACTGCCGCCCGCATTGTGCACCTGGGAGCCTGAGGTGCTGCAGTTCAGTTGGGATTTTGGATCCGGTCGGCCGGTGCAGGGCTCCCTCTCCATAGATCCTTCTCCTTCCCCTCTCTGTTCAGCACACAGATGAAAGGATTCTCACAGTGAGTTTTCCCCAATTTCCTCTTCCTCCCAGTGGTGTTAGGCCGGTTCAATCCGAGCTTTCCTCGGCTTGATTTGGCGTTCGGAGATTGGGAAGGAAGTGGTGTTGGTCCGGAGCTGCATAAGCCGGAAGTTCGCCCACACGTGCTGCGTGCAGTGTGGTTTGGGCATTATATCTCCGTCTTCCTTCTTGTCGGCGCAACGGCGGGCAATTGGATTTCTGGGACTGCGACCTTCGAGTCGTGCCTTGCCCCGATTATTCAATCTCTTCATCACCTCTCATTGTGAGTTTTTATCCCCCTTTTACATTCTGGACAGCAGGCTGATTATTCTTACTTGCTCTGTGATGATAGAAGTGATCTTAGATTGGGTTATTGCTTAAGAACAATAGCATTAGGGTCTTTGGTGCTATGGATGTGTGAGCTATTAATGAGGTTGGTCTGTGCTGCATTTTACTAGTCTCTGGTGTTGATCTGAGTGGTAGCTTCCTCTCTGTTGGTGGTCTCTTGGGCGCAGGTTTCTGTGATGGCATATTTCTTTCTTGTTTGGATATGCACTGTCCTGGGAAGCTTCAGTAGATTTCACCATCTGTTTGCTCGTATTATTTTTGCCTTGGCCAAATACTCTTTGTTGGAGATCCTCTGTTTATGTACAGCTCACAATCCAGTGCTTTCACTTGGTATATTGTCCAAGATCCTTTTGCTAGTTGAGATATTAACGATAGCCCAATCACTGATTAGATCAATAGAACAATTAGGGAGCAAGACTTCAAAGTCTTGGGGCCAATTGTTGTGCCTAAATCTGAGAGCAATAATTTTATCTTCTTGCTGTCCTTATGTTGGGGTACTGTCCCATATGATTTATGTTGTTATTCGACTATTCAAGTTACACATGAAGAGTTGCATTGTTACTGCTCTTACACAGTTGTTACCCTGCCTTATCATGTGTATAGTTAGCTCGAATTTTCATTCTTGTAATTATGTTTGTGGAATAATATATATGCTCTATTTATCACAATTTTTTCAACATCACCAACAATATAGAAGGAAAAAAAAGTATTTTAAAAAGCCACGTCAATGCCAAGCTGAGCCTTCGAATATCTTTATTTCATATGCTGAATGTTTACTACTTTTTGATGACCAGGAACGAAGGCCCAAGTTTGCACTGGTTACAAAGATATGTACACATTTCTATGCATCGACAAACCATGCACATACGAACTACTCCCTAAAACATGCACACATGCTGCATGCATGCAAAACACATCTACAGATGCAAGCATAGGGTACAAACTTAAGTACACGCTTTACTTCAGTGCCTGATGCAATTGTACAAACCATCTCTTGAGCCCAATGCACCATGCATCGACGAGTTCATCCAAAAGATTGAGCTGCTGAGGAAAAGAGTCGATGGTGTGCATGGAGCTATCGGCACTCCCTAAAAGATCCTGCTATAGATACTTATATATCGCTTCTAGCAAGCCATCTGTTCCCTACAGATAGGTGAGATCTCCTCGAACACGGGCAGCCTCCTGTTGCTCTTCCGGTACGGCGCCGCCCAATGTGTCACCACCACGTCCAGCAGCGCCACCATCTCGTCCTCGACCCAGTCATCGCAGCCATCGTCCCCGCGTCGGCCGTCGGCTGCACTACCACCGCCCGGCGACGTCAGGGCCATGATCCGGGCCAGCAGCTCCTCAACCTTCCTGACGATCTTGCCGTCTCGCTGGTCGCGGGCCTGGTACCTCCCCGCGAGCACGTCGGCCAGGACGATCTCGGCGTCGGCGATCCGGGACTGCTCGATAAGGCAGAGCGCGAGGTTGCACGCCTTATTTGCGTCCGGGTCGATCATCTGCGCCTTCTGGTACACCACCTCCGCCGCCATGAAGTTCCGCTGCTGCATGTACGCCCACGCGAGGTTGCCCTGTGACCGTGCATGGCAATGACCGGCAAAGCTAGCGTCAGACCGCGCGCGAGTAATGCCGTGACAATGTAAGCGTGTAACGATAGTGAAGCCATGCATGACGAGCAAGGAAAAAGCTAGTCAATTATTACCAGGACGCGCGAGGTTTCTTGCTTGACGGAGACATGGATCCTGCGGCCGTGCGACCGGCCTCGCTTCGTCGTCCTGCCGTGGAACGTCTCGCCGAGGTAGATCTTGCGGAGCTTCTGCTTGAGCAGCTCGATCTCCTCCTTGGTCCGGCCGCTGGCCTTGTAGAGGTCGAGGAGGATGTTGTCGAGGGACTCCTGGGACTGCTTGGGGCAAAGGTGACGCAGCGACTTGATGCCGTCCACGGCCTCGGCGAGGTACCCGCGCTGCTTCATCACCACGGCCATGTCCTTGAGCGCGCTGTCCACCTTGTCGCCCGTGTTGATCGCCTTCCAGAACCACGCGATGGACGCGTCCAGGTCTTTCTCCACCAGCTTCAGTTTCCCCGGCAACGTTCGTAGTGTCAGTTTTTTTTTTCCAAACGACGTTGGGAGGTTCCAATTTTATTAGATAAGGAATAAAATAGAAGTTTGGGAAAATAAAAGGAATTAAAAAAAGATCCAACCGTCCTGCCAGGAACACAGAAACATAGCAAACAACCCGGCACGAGCAAAACAGGATAGAGAAAAAGAAGGAACTACTAAATGGCACATATAGTTGACAGGTATTGGTAGGTCTCGTCCTTGATCTTGTGAGCCATTTTGAGTGCCATGTTACTTGAGTTTTGGAAGGTACTTGAATTTCTCTCTTTCCAAATATTCCTCTAGAAAACAAAAACAAGTACGTCAAATTGGTGTCTCAATTGTTTGTCCATCTTTTCCATCAAAGAAGGGTGTGATATTGATCCACTGTTGGAATGTTGTGTAGTGTCAGTTAATTTCGAGCGTTCATATATGTACTTCAGTTGGCACTCGATCTAACTTGCGCCATATGTATATTAAAGCGTGTTAAAGCTAGCTAGCTCGATCTTTCGCCATTTTGGTTTCAAGGGGACGTACACTATTGTTTTTTGCTAAATTTTGTTTGGGTTTACAAAGTAAGAAAGTGCATGCCTACATATATGCGAAGTCTGGTGTATAATTTTTTGTAAATATATTCTAGAAAAATGTTTGTATAAGCATATGTGTAACGGTAAATGAAATCCATGGTTACATGTGGATGCACTCTAGTTCAACTTAATAAGATTAGATCAAATTAATTAGTTAGCTGTTTAAGTTGAAACTAATATGGATCCACGGATCGTTCCGCTTACGCTGCGCATTTCTCAACGGATTGCCGCAAAATGCTCGGTAATCTTAATACATAGCAGGAAGCGAATCGAAGCTAGCTCTACCTGGTAGTGCTTGGCCCTTGCGTACGGCCCGTCGCCGGGCGGGATCTTGTCGGCGACGTGCGGCGCCGCGGCAGCGCCCGGGCTCGCCGGCTGAGGAGCCATGCCGACCAGCTGATCCATGCCTCGAGATCTGCCTCCTCCTCCAGGTAGCTACCTAATGATTGGCCTTGGCTTCCCTCTCCCTGCTGTTTCCTCGCTGCTGTACGGTTAGGCACCATGGCGAGGCTGAAGAGAGCTGTCCTTGTTTATAACCAGAGCCGCGACCCCGACCAGACCATGAAGCTGCCCGAGCGGCGCACGTGGACGGGAACCAGTCCAGGTTCAGTCTTCGCCTAAGGCCCTCGCACTGCATAGCTAGGCAAGTTCATCGCGTCGTGTCCGGTAGCTGGTGCCCCCTGCCTGATAAGAGCTGACCCCTTCGCGTGACGCAAAGACGTGGCACTGGAGCCGGCGCGCGGCCCCGCTGCCGGTGTCGTGTGGATGGCCCGTCAATTCTGTACATGCGTTACTCAGGCTAGAAATGGTATTATTAGTCACACGAAATTCAAAGCTTGTACAGCTTATTATATTTTGGCCTCTTTTCCATACTTATCTAACAACTTGCAATGATGTGGTTTTGATATGGGATCACAAAGAAGCTTTATTGCTCTACACGACCAGGAATTCTTATGATTTGCTCATCTAAAATCTGAAGACCTTACTTATACAACTGAAGTTTGAGCAATTATCACATTTTTTATTTTGAGTAAATTACTGCTGATCCAACAAGGTCCTTTATCATATATTCATATCTAGTCTTATTTTCCTTCATGTTTTCACGTAATTAACGTTTGATGTGTACGGTTTTTAGCCAAGACTGTGACAACCGCTGTGCTTTCGCAAACCTGGCCTCAAGTAGAAGAGTCCAGGCTTCGGGGTAGTTTTGGTTGGTGCCGCCGTCATGCCTGCTCGATTCTCTTTCGTTTCACTTTGGTTCACCTTCAGGTTTCAATAGCGACCACTCAACCGTGTCCATTGTGTGTGGCTTCATTCGCCGAAACAAGGCCATGGCTATACTGTACGCCTACCCCAAGAGATGTGATTATGCGAAGTTCCAAAGACTTGGGAAGTAAACTGTAATGCCAATTTGGAACACAGGAATATCACAGGAGGGAATATAGTAGAGTACATGATGTGTTAGGAAATCGAGCATGACTACAGTAGGATTGTTTCTTTTCTTTTTCTTTGTTAGAAGGGCTGAAATAAAACATTGAGCAGTACACCCCTGTGCTTACAAAAGGACCTTGAAGAACAACAAAAATACAACAACACACATATTCTTCGTCCTCGCACACAAACGTCCGCATTGCTCGCTGGACTCCGCTTGGAACCGCCAAAATCGACGAACAGCAACAACGATAAGTAACAAATCTACCAAGATTAACCAAAGAGATCTCAAACCTTGAGTAGCCGCAAGAGAAATGGACGAACCAGTAGAGCCGCAAGGCCAACCAACTCCGCACACAAAGACATCACTGAACGAGCATCGGCTGCCAACTTTGCCATCGTGGTAGCTTAGGAAACCCACGTTGTAGACCAAGCCGATGACCCAGGACAAAATTCCAATGTCGCTGAAGAAAACTCCGACGACCTAGCCTAAATACCCTCAGGGGCCCTGAGATCCCTCCAGACCTGCGCAAAAAGGCTGAGGAAAATCAACATCACACCTAGGACTGTTGCAAGAGAGGTCGACGAAACCAACGACCGCGCCAAAGCCAGCCTAGAAGAGCAGAAGCCGACAGAACACCAACCAAACCCTAAACCGACACCAAACTACCTAAACTGTAGTCTAACAACCACTAAACTACCCTACTAGACACTCCAGGTGTCGATCCAGCTATTCCCCTCTATCTCAGGCTCCGCATTCCAAACAAGTTCAAGCTTCGCCCCCAGTCCAGAGCCAGCCCAAACGACATAGCAATCAGATAAAATCAACGTCGGATCCCACAATCAAAAAATGAACTCAAATTGCTGATCTGGAAACTGGTAAACTATCAAAAAATGCACTCTTAAATACAGGAAAGGTGTCACAGGAAAAACTTAACATTCTCGTCAAAATCCCACAGAATTGAAGCAATGGCACAGACCATTGGCGATTATACTAAAAACTGGGAGGACTAGGAAACAGAACTACAGTTCCATCCATGGATAGCGCCCTTATATTTATTTTTCGTTTTTGTTTGCAATACAGCACCCCATGACCGGGTTAGATGATCTAATAGTTTTGGTTGCCCCGCCCACGGAAACCACCCATTCGTCCATGTCCTCGCACATAGCCCCTGCCGCCGGGGCCACCTGCACCTCTGCCACCACGTTCATATCCAGGACCTGCATAATAGAGTGCCACAAGTGGTTGTTTAAGACGTCACTGAACATCAAGAAAGGGCCTCGACCCCTTTTCTTAGTCTAAATAAGCAACAATGAGATACTAGACACTGCAAAAGTAAACACAACCCCTATGGAGTTAAAGCACTTGTTAAAATCGAAAACGCTCAACATGCTCTATGATTTTCAGCAATCCTACATTTTAAGCACCTTCTCGTTACATGACAGTCACCATTACTGACCTAAATTAATGCTTGACAAACCTTTTCTTACGATGTCTCGAAAGCTGATTCTTACTAGCTCACTGGCTATAAAGGTTCTCACTTGCTTTCAATCGCTCTAATGGAAAGAGAGCGGACGGATGGATTAGCAAAAAGGAAAGAACGAGAACTGGTCTGCAAACAATTCCTGCCTATATAGCTTGTTTTTGCTCGCAAAAGACAAAAAGAAAGAAAAGTGAATGATTGCAGTGCACATATCCAGGACCAAGAAACAGGTGGATTGGGACTTGGGCCACAGCAGTAAGTAAATTCTGAAGAGTTTATCTTACCAAACCAAATTCAGATCTTTTTTAGAATGTTATTTCTACAAGACAGATCATACCGAGAATTGATAAAACCTAACGTACATATAACCAATCATATGATTTATTCAGTATGCTTTAAAAACAGACAAGTTCAGAAGGAAAGGATACATCATGTTTGTTATCATTCACAGAAGTTTGGATTAGTTATGACTTTATTTAAATGCATAAGTAGGCAACAGAAAGATTTAACTCATGCATGCATAGTAAATAGAGCACATATAACTGATATTGTGTACATACCACCATATCCCCCCCAGTTGCCTCTTCCTCGGCTGCCATCACCACCACCACCACCTCTGTTACGGTTGTAGTTCCAGCCACCATTTTCTGACAAGAAAAATATTAGCATACATAGTTTTATAGAATCTAAAAAATGAACATATGAACTGAAGCAATCTGGAGACACTGAATTCCCAGTGTAGTGATTATCTCGTTATTAACATTTCAGCGATATTGTTCAAAACCTGAAGAATCTGGTAAAGGAATATAAATCTATTTTACTACTTACCATATCCTTCATATCCACCTTGGTTGTAACCATACCCCCCATAACCACCTTGGTTGTGGCCATATCCTCCCTGACTGCCATATCCACCTTGATGTCCATAACCCCCTTGGTGTCCATATCTGCCATAACCTCCTTGGTTGTTATCATATCCACCATAGCCTCCTTGCTTGTTATCATATCCACCATAGCCTCCACCATACCCACCCCTGCCACCCCAGCCCCTACCTCGCCCCCTGCCTCTACCACGGCCGCGTCCATATGAATCTTCAATACATTATAAACAAGTTAGCACTTGGTCACGTAAACAGACTTAAATTTACTGACAGTTTGTTCACCTGTTTGACCTTGATTTTGTCTTGGCTGGTGCTGTTGATACTGCTGAGGTTGCTGGTATCTTTTTGGCTTAAGTGGTTCTGAATGCAGCGGAGCTTGATACCTACAAAAGAGCAACAACATTACTTAGAAATGCATTAGAACAGTGCCGAACTCATCGAACCAAGCTAAGACCATGGGTAGATAACTTTGAAAACCCCTGAAAAACAAAGCAAAACAAATAGAATACCCAGGTGAATTCTTGTTAAGCTCCTTAGGCGATAAGGAAATTGAGATCATTGAAACATGACGAGTCATCTCCAATCTGCAATAACACAACAACAATAAGTAAAAGAAAGCATGGTGATCCAAAAATATATCAACAAACAGAACAGTTTTGTGAAACTTAACGGTACAAGGCCTTCTTCGATGGGCTCCCATACATCAGTAATACTGATCGAACTGATTAATGTATCTTGATGCAACCCAGGAATCCTCTTCTGCAGTTTGATAGAGATACGAGTCAAACCCAACAGTCCAGATGATGGCAACTAAACAATACAGCTCAGAACAGACAAACCTTTATGATCTCAGCGATAGCCACTGTCTTGCTAATAGCCTGTCCCATAGCCTTCAACACAATTTCTTTCACCTGTTTTTCCTGCTATAAAAAGCTTATAAATTCATAGCACACATAAATTTGTGTGAATAATAGAAATCCAAAATAGCATAGCACATTACATGTTGTCTACAGGGAAGGTTCTACTCCAGCAGAATTTGTAAAGTGAATCAGATTTGTGCAAGAATGGAAGATCACAAGTATCGCACAATGCATTGGCTAGGTATTGTCATTCCCCAGTGAGAGGTTGCAATCTCACATCTCTGTATACCATCGATAAATGGTACAGTTCTAATGGGCTACAACAGCTGTTCACTGTATTAAGGAAATTAAGATGATACCCATTAGTTTATTAGGAAATACTAGCAAAATAATTTACCTAGAGTTCACGTTCTCTAACACAATAATTGCTACCTCTGCTAACCAAGCTCGGGTGCACATAATCTGTAAACGTCATCCTTTTCAAGGGCTTGCTTAGATTTTGTGCTTGGTCCACCCTGGATGCCATCCTAGAAGGTGAGATTTCAGTCTCATTATGCAGCGGATTTTGGAGGCTGGAGGAGGTATACAAAAAACAAAGGGATAGAGCACTGAGATAGGTAGAAGCAGGCAAGCTATAGATAAGGGGATGAGCAGGAGATTGGGCGAAATGTGAATGTAACGAGCCTAGGTGGCAGGATTACAGTAAAACTGAATGGGCAATAGGGACGCATAGAGCCAGCAGGGGTGATCGGCTTTATGTGCACAAGGAAAGAAGGGATAGGGAAATCTTTCCTATTTTGGTTTGATCTCACATATCCTTTTCATTAGCAAACAGTGGGCAGGGAGGTTGTGGGAGCTTAACCTGCCGATGGTTGGTTTAATGATGAATGGTTCATACCAAGAGAATGTCGATCTTGGCCTGCAAACATGATGTTAGGGGATATGCAGCTTTATTGCAATATTCGTGTGACAACCCACTCAATTCAATAATAAGAGTTTGCTGAACAGCAACTATAAAAAGGTGCGCCTACAGTTACACTGAATTGCGCACTAAACACCAACACTATTGCACTCAAGGTGAATAGTGTACTAAACGCCAACACTTGTCAATTGCACTCAAGGCGGGCATACAGAATCTATTGTTGTCATCCAACCTACAATATGTAACCGACACATTACAAGGGTCTCACGCATAACAAAATAAAGCAACGACAAGAGGGATCACATGTGATCGCATAGCAGCAGAACATATAACACAATTCATCATAATAGCTAGAGGCTGGATATCCATAGCTACATACCAAAATTGCCTTTTGACATCCTGAATCAATTGTAGCGAAAACTAAAACATTATCCCCTCAATCAACAGTACCATAACACGCACCATCAATATATATATTCCACCAATTTTAGCCAGCCGGGGAAACTCAACTTGCCCTATATTTGAAGATCCGATGCGCCACAGCACACAGAACAGAGCAAATCGCCACATAGCACATAACGTAACAAATCCACACCTCCTACTCTAAAACGGGCATGCCCCAATCCAAAAGCCTCATTTCCCCATACGTTCAACACAGCAGTCCGCAGCACGTTCTAAACAACGAGCATTCGCATCCCGCTCAACACATGTTGCCATCTTCGATACGCGGCAGCGAGATCTGACCGGACACTCTGCGCCTAGGTCGAGCGACGCAAGCGAAGCGGACGGGTTGCGGGGTCGAACGACGCGACGGCTACCGGGGGGGGGGGGGGCGGGGGCGGTACCTGGAGGAGGGAGGTGGCGTAGGTGATGTAGTTGCGGATGAGGCCCTGGGTGGTGATGCGGATCTCGTTCTCGCTGATGGCAGCGGCCTCGGGCCGCGGCTTGTCCACCCGCTGGTACCGATCCATGGCGCTTTCCTCCGGCGAGGAGGGGCGGCGGTGGCGGCGCTGCTGTGGTTTAAGGGGAAGAGGATGGGAATGGGAAGGAAGGAAGGGCGTGTTGATGGGGCGGGTAAAACCCTAGAAATAGGGGGAGTTAGGGTTTAACGGCATCCGGGGGTGGCGCGCAGGTGCCTAGAGATTCGGACTTTTTGTTTCTTCTCTTTTCGTGTTCTTTTCTTTTTTGCGTGGTTCTTTTTTCGACTATGGAATATTGTGATGCTCTTTTTTTTGCTGATATGTTTGAGATATGGGGTTAATATATGGTGTAACAGATATATCTCCAGACACATTTTGATGCTTATGGAAAAAAGAAAAAAAATGTTTGTGAATTATGGTCGAGCAGCGCACCGGGCTCAATCTGAGCGTTCACCGGCTTTTTAAGAGTGAAAGCTATGGGAATATAGAATGCAACCACACTTAGATCGGTTTATTTGAGCTTCTGTTTTAGATTTTTTTTTTTTGAAAAACTGTGTTTTTATTTGTCTGAAAAATTATTTTTAAAAATAATATGTTAGCTTCTACAATAAATTTTTAACTTATTAGTATATAGCTTATTAGAAAAATATATCTCAATAAATTTCTCAATTTTAATTATTTTTTTCAAAAATAGGCTTTTGACTCATAAAAATTATTTCTTTAAAATACTGTTTGTTGTAGCTTGTAATTTCTAGCTTCTGGTAGCTGCAAAAATATAACAAAAATAAGAAACAAGCATGGCCTTAGAAGAATGCTTAAAGAGAGATAATAAATGGTATGTCATCTAGAGTCTGCATATGAACTAATTTTTTATGGGGATAACGGTTTATAGACGCTTAAATAGTTTAATAAAATAAGAGGACGCTTAAGTATCTATGAGCCACAACGCGTATGAGCATACTCCTATAGTTTTTTTACTCTGGTCTGGAGCGCTAGACTCCACAACAGGGGCGAAGCTAGAACGAACAAGACCCTGATGCACCATTTCATTGTGTATATAGTAACCGTTCAATTTTTAAGTAATACACCACAAAATAGCATTGCAATTTTTAAAGGACCCTGATGCATGTGCACCATGGTCCATGAACCTGCCATGGCCCCTGCTCCACAAGACGCTTGCCAAGGGTACACTCAGTCTAAAAATTGAGCCGAGATATATCCGTAACTAGCCATGTAGAAGCATTGTACGGGCCCTTTTCACACGTGTTGACTTCCACCATATAAAAAATAAGCTAGCAACTACCATGAAGCGTCTAGCCATGTAGAAGCGTTGTACGGCCCTAATGCTCACGGTATAGTTTCAAAAAGAAAGGTTATGGAGTTGCAACTATATATGTGTTCGAGACTTCAAGTGGTGAGGCACCATGTCAAAAAAAAAAAAAAAACATTTCTTTCAAAAAGAACAAAGACTTGTAGAATTCAAAAAGGATAGGTTTAGCATTGTTAAATAAACATTGTGGACGTGTGTTTAATAATGTGTCCAAAATAACATCTAGATTGTTGAGGATTCATTGCTACAGATTACATAACTATAGTTCAACGGAAATTAGAATTTATATATGACATACAAAGACATGGGTAGCAGTAGAAATCTTGTACCTGAATTGTTTTCTTACTTTTTTATGAGATTGTCTCAAGATGCAATGGATGTTTAGAGTCTGCTGAGGATGTCATCGATTAGTTTATGTTCTGGTCTTGGAAATATCATGGCACTTACAAAAATTCTTATCCATGTGTTACATGATTTGTATTTTGATCCACCATTCGAACATAGCATGTTTTCGAGGGAAAAAGAACAGCACATACCAAATGTGTACCCTTTTCCCGTCGTACTATCCTTTTCAAACTGTTTTTAAACAAATTCGTGATTGAAGTTTGAAATCCCACCCGTTATGGTGATGGGCTGGAAACGGCACGCCATATAGGAGAAGCCCTTGTTACTAGGCCTCAGTGTGTCAGATAGGTTTCATCAAAGTAAGGCTCAGCCGGCCCATACTGCCCTAACGACGGACGACCCGTTATGGTGATGGGCTGGAAACGGCACGCCATATATATATGTCGGTTTTAAAAAATTATAAATTTAGACTCGTGTTGCCCTTTCAACATGCCGCTAAGGTTCAAAAATTTGTTTGAACCCTGAAATTCCTGATGTTCACAATATTCGAAAAATTCAGTTGAAATTCGACTATAATTCGATCGAATTCACTTGGTCAAACTGGTTTGACCACGGCAAAAACCGACCGAATTGGACATTTAGTAACCAGACAATTTTATCGATTAATTGCTCGATTTCATCAGTATTCAAACGCATTTTTCACATTTCGTTTATCGTCGAAAACCGCTCGAATTTCAATAAAGTTCAAGAAAAACCATAAAAATAGCTCAATATTGTAAAATTAATAACTAATTCATCTGAGTTTCAAATTAAGTGAAACATTTTTTTTCTTGTAACATGATCTACATGATAAAAGTATTTATAATCATAAAAAGTTAAATATTTTCTATGAGAAAATGTAATTACTAAACCTAGTTAAATACATAGTTAATTCTTTGCTAATCAAAAAATCATAAAACCAATTTTATTAGTCCTCTTATATGATCCTATGTCTTATAAAAATATATAAACTTATGAAATAGTTATTGTAACATATATGATTGTGTAAATATGTTGCAAATAGATTAATTCATAACTAATTCATCATACCTCCAAATTTAGTGAAACCACTTTTATTAATTTGATTATACTACGTTTTACGTAGAAAAAATAATGATAGACACGAAAATGTTAATTACAGTGATGTTTCTTAACATGTTCATTTATATGCTTGTGAATTTTGTAAAATTACGGAAAAATTAATATAACTCAAAATGAATTAATTAAATTTTATAGATCCTCTTAAGGTACCCTCTACACATAACAACTATGTGTTTGTATGTTAATATTTTCCTTAACATGAATCCTACCGAATGAGCTACGCATTTTTTAAAGCACGTTTTTTTTTCAAACTTCCTCTTTATGAAATATGATGCAAAGGACATTATTTTTGAAAAAAAAAATCACAGAAGGCCTTAGAATTGTCTATAATATTTTTAGATTTTTTATTTTAAATTTTAAATTTGAAAACTGATTAAATTCAGAATTCGCTGCAGACCGAATCGAGAGGTTTTCACGAATATTGACCGATTTTCGATGAATTTTTGAACCCTGTATACGATAAGATAGTATCTTATACACCACATAATTTTTAAAAAAGTTTTTCATGATTCTTTCAATAATATTTTGAATTTTATAAGTATTGGAACATAATATTTTTTATTTTTAAATCTATCGATCGGGCGACAGAAGTCTAAATTTATTATTTTTAAAATGAAAACATATATTTATAATTTTTTATTTAGAAAATGAAAAACCTCCCTAACCGCCGGCGCCGCGCCTCATTCCGAAACGTCCGCAGGACACGACGATGTCACACTCCACAGGTGGGACCGTTTTTTATAAACCTCTACGTCTCCTTGACTCTGATAAGAGACTCGTCGTCCCCGTCGCCGAGGGGGAGCCCTGCCTTTCGTCTCCGCTGTCGCTGCATGACGCTCCTCCGTCAAGCCCTCCTCACAGCCCTCTTGCTCCGCTTCACCGCCAGAGAGGCCTCCGCCTCCCCCAGCGGCGGAGGGCGCTTCGACCCCTCCCGCGTCGTCCGTGTCTCGTGGCGCCCCAGGTGATCACCCTCCTCCAGCTCCCAAAATCGACGCGCCGAGGCATGGCCCAAGGGTGGTACACGTAACGCGTTTGCTTGCAGGGCATTCCTGCACAAGGGATTCCTGTCGGAGGCGGAGTGCGATCATCTCATCGCGCTAGTGAGTTGCTCAATTTCGGTCGGGTCACTGTCTTGTTGATACGGCCATTCACCGACCTGATGTGGCTTCTTTTTTTTTTAATATCTGATGTGGCTTCTTGGGTGTGAACTGCAAAGGCTAAGGCAGGTAGGCTGGAGAAGTCCATGGTGGTGGACCGCGAGTCAGGGAAGAGTGTGCTGAGCGAGGTGAGAACCAGCTCCGGCATGTTCCTTGCCAAGAAGCAGGTGAGAGTCCTCTCTCTCTCTCTCTCCTTGATCGTGGGTTGGAGACATGTTATGGTGGTTCAAACATGAATCGTGCGAAACCAAGCTATCTCCCTGCGCTTTCAGAATGGCTAGACTCCTCTTTCCCAGAGAGGGAAGGTAAGATATGTCCATGAACAAAGTGTGGTAAGAACTAACTCAAGTAATGGTTGAAGTGCGGAGAAGAAGTGAAGAGGATATAAGTATATAAAGTTCTTATGTAAATCCGTCTCCTTGACTTATGGTAAATGGTCAGTATTTATATTGATATTTGGAGTGTAAATGTATAAATGTGCCTATATAAGGTTGGTAGGCATACAAGTTCTTTTTTCACAGCAGGGTACAAGGATAGCCCCATAAATCATTGCTACAACTAGTGAGGCGGTTGTTCAAGCGGCTGGTCGTTTGTTCCGATGCCACACTTATCAGCATGTCAGACGACCATCAATTGATAGGTATTGAATACCGGTCACTTAACTGCAAGTGGGGGTGACCTACGGGCTTCCTCCTAATTGATCTTCTGAAGGATCAAAGGCTTTGGGAGTCCAAAGGACTCCGAAAGAATGGCCTTCAGGACCCCTCCGAAACCATGGGTCCCAAAGGAGTCTTGAGCCTGATGATCCTCGGCCCTAGACTGGCGGAGCCAAGGGGCATCGGAGGTCCTTGATGGTAACCCCCAACGGCAGCCCCCCACGAGGATGGCTAAGCAGTGTGGCCATCTTCGCAATATTCGGAGCAGGGCCTCTGGCCACCCTTGGCTCCGTGGCCATGGGCCCTTGGCCCTTATGCGGTTTAGAACTGGGAAATGCCAGTCCAGTGGTTAGCAAAGTGCCTAACGTCATATGCGAGAGAACATTACACACAACATGCGGTTAGTGATGTAGCCGCATCTGGCCAATCGGTTTTGGGACGCATGGCACCTTGGAATTGGAGGGTCGTAAAGAGCGATCCTGCTTCCCGGTGATAGTGGGGAAAGGACGAGATAGAACGTGCGCATGTGCTCTAAGGCAACAACGACTCTTCCTTGGGCCAATAAAGGCAGGAGTTATGGTCGATTGGCATCCTCATCCAACACTCTCGCCTTTTCCACCTGCTCTTGCTAGCGCACTCGCCGGCCATTGCGCCTCCGCTTTTCATCATCGTCGAGCGCTTCTCGCGGTAATCCCAAGGGTGTCATGACTCGCTCTGGCGCATGCGGCAGATCTGAACCCCCCGCCGGGTGGCCGTGCAACATCTGGGGACTAGGCTGCCATGCCAGCGGGGGCCGCGGTTCCCTCGTCGCTTCTTGCACCGCTGCTGGGCTCACCGCGCCAGTAAGAAGCACCCCCTGTAGACCAGCGTGCTGGGGGAGTCAATCGTTACCGCGGCTGATCTTGACTGGATGGTCGAGGCGGGGAAGATGCCCTCTAGGTCGGTGGCTCACCTCCGGTGGGCGAGGTGATCCCAGCCCCGTGGAGTCATGAAGTGGTGGTCTTTGAGGCCTTTTTTGACGCGGGGTTCGGGTTCCCGGCTAAGCTACTTCTCGAACAGATGTTCCGCTACTTCTACATGGAGCTCCCCTAACGCCATCGCCCGCCTGACCATATTTGAATGGGCCATATGAGCGGAGGGCTGTGAGGGTCGGGCGAAGCTATTCGTGGCTATCCATGAAGCAAGCTGTTAGCCGAAGCTTCAGACAAAAGATGGGGTGATGAAGGCCCTCATCTTTGGTAGCGTGAAATTCCAGCTCCGATCGAAATACCAGAACGTGTTCCTGATGAAGGCCATCAATAACCGGTGGTACACCAGATGGACAGAGAGGGTGGTTCTATTACGATGTAGGCTCCGGATCCCCCTTCATTCTGCTAGCCAGGACATTTAGTACGTTCGGAGGCCGATGGTGGATGTCCCCGAGGCTTAGTTACTTTTCGGGAATGGTGCTCCTCCGGAGGGTGGCCCGGAAGATGAGCATATGTGGCCTCGTGGAGGAATTTAAGATGCTGCGCATCCGGCCTCTTTAGGCGGGCTAGCACCACGTCTTCAGAAAAGGTGGCGTATCTGGGCCCACCACAAGTTCTGGTGAGTCTTCCGTTGTCTAGCTTCAAATATGCGGACTCGAGACACCATTTTCTTTCAGAGAGTTGCCTCCTGTTGCATCGAGCAGCTGAGGTGGTGGAGGAATTCCTGAGCCAGCACTCCGTCATAGAGCGGGACCACCACATGGAGCTAGTGGGGAGCTAGGAGTGACACAATCGGATCTGCTCTCGCCTCGAACTAGTGGCTCCAGTGGAGCACCAAACCATGGGAAAGCATGGTCGCGTTGCGGGCTATGCAATTTCAGTGATTTCGTGCTAGGCTCGGATTCTGCCTGGCCCCATTGGCTCATGTGGTGGCTCGGAGGTTGAGTTGTTTGAGGTCGTGTCAGACGGGACGAAATGCCAGAGGTGTATAATGGACTCCGAGTCTGCGGGCTATGCTGGTGAGGACGAGGCCTAGTCCAGTTGCCGCGACATCGAGGGGGGGGGGGCTATGGCCCCTTCGGTTTCAACTGCCCGTGGCCAGATTGGAGGAGGGAGCGAGGCATCCCTCAGCAACTCTATGCGCGTGGGATCTTATTGATCCCTTTGCCGGAGTGGACGTCACGGACCTCGCGGATGTGGTGACTGGAGGCGTAAGTAAGACCTTAGCTGCCCCCACTTTTGTTATCTCGATACTCTGGTGCTTGAGGATCCTGACCTTCGTATTCCTTCTAATATTCAGAGGCAGTTGAATCGGAACTGGCCTCAGCCTTCGCTCCCGAGGTCATGGCACCCTCAGAGGGCTTGATGACTATTCCGGTGGTGCCCCCGACTGCCACTCTGGAAGCGGAGGTTTGGGCGCCTCAGGGCCTTGCGGTGGGCCATGGCCTGGACTTTGTGGCTGGCATGGGGGGAGCCGGATCCTCTGCGGTGAGTGCTCTGGCGTTCTCAGGGAGGAGCTTGGGTTACGAGGTTCTGACCTCTGACGACTTCACTCTCCGCCCAGAGGCGTCGATTGTTTTTGCTTCAACCTCGTTGCTCCTGGGGAGCGGAGAGATTGAAGCATCTCTTGCTCGGAGGCCCCTGAGGGAGGTGGCGACGCGTCTAAAGGTGGTGACCTGGCAGGTATATTTTAGGAGGCAGGTATATTTTAGGAGTTAGGTCTTTTTTAGCCCCGATCCTTGGACTGTTGACTCATCAGTCCTTTCCCGCATCTCACATCAACTGTTGCTAGCGGAGGCACTGAGCTGCTCACAACGCCAGGCCCTCGCGGTAGCCTAAGGCACCGCACAGGAGGAAGTGGTGGCGCTCCGAAGCGCCCTGGAGGAAGCCACGAAGCGTGCAAATTCAGCGAGAGTCATCTGCAGGATGAGACGGTGCGTCGGGAGCACACGGAGGGTTCCCTGAAGAAGGAGGCAACGCGATGGGAGCGCATGGAGGCCGCAACCCAGGAGGTTACCGAAGCCCATCGGGTCGTGGTGGAGGCTATAAATGAGGGCAACGCGGCCTGTCTGGCTGCCAAAGGTGACGTCTGGGACCTCTAGATAGCGGTGGTCATAGTTCAGCAAGAGTTGAGGGCGTCACGGGCGGTGGAGGGCTTGCGGCTAGCGGAGTGCCAAGGGCTGGCCGAGCGCGCCACGGAGACCACCCGTGTTGTAGATTGTAACACCCTAAGTTTTAGCATTTTAGAAAAATAGCAAAATTCACTCCAAATTAAAACCTTTTCTAATTATTAAACTAGTATAAAATCAAGAATATATATATTTGATGTATATATACTCGTATGTATATATTCAAATATATTATTTTGGCTAAGTATTCCAAAGATCACTAAATTAATCGTTGCAATAAATTGGGCATATGTATTTTGGTTTATTGCTTTTATGGTTCTTGTGTGGCAATTACAATTTGGCTGTCTCTCAAATTTGAATATGTTTTAATTCCTTTCGGTAATTTTCTAATCCAAATCAATCCGTGAAATATGAACTCTGGGTGCATTAACATCATAATATACAATTATGGATTGGAGCGACCGTAGAATGTCTAGGCATTTATATGTGCCATAGGATTAATCTGAACAACGTTTTGTGTATGTTGTGTATACCTACTGCCTATCAGCGGGGATTTGGACTGTGGCCAGTTCCATTACTTCGTCTGTAAATTGTCTAACACTTATCTATCTATTTGAAGGATGAAGTTGTTGCAAGAATAGAGGAGCGGATTGCTGCTTGGACCTTCCTTCCACCAGGTAGAATGCAGAAAACACTGTAAAACGTATGTTTAATGCCAATCTTCTGCACTTCAGAGGGTGTGTGCCTCATTGTTTTCAATTGTCATAATTTTCTTTTCTTATGCTTCAATGCTCAGAAAACGGCGAATCCATTCAAATACTTCGCTATAAGAATGGTGAGAAGTACGAGCCACATTTTGATTACATTCGTGGTAAACGTCATCAAACCCCTGTGGGGCACCGAGTTTCCACTGTGCTGATGTACCTGTCCAATGCCAAGATGGGTGGGGAGACTGTCTTCCCAAGTTCAGAGGTAATATACCTGCATCTTGTAGCTTCATTTCCTCGAGGCTTCTTTGCAATGACTTCAGATTTCCCACAGAACAAGCTGCCACAGCCAAAAGACAATACATGGTCCGAGTGTGCAAAATTGGGGTATGCAGGTACATTGATACTACTTGCCAGTGCAGGCAAATTTACCGTTTTACCGTTTACATTGCCATGCATAGACTATGCGCTACTGGAGAACCTGTTACAGTTAATCGTGAATTCGTGATAATATCATAAGAAATTGGTTTTGAGCAATCTGAATATAAGTTTTTTTTCCATCTGTAACGTTGACTTTTTATGGGTAGTGAAACCGGTGAAAGGCGACGCATTGCTGTTCTTCAGCCTCCACCCCAACGCAACAATGGACCCTGATAGCCTGCACGGGAGCTGCCCTGTCATAGAAGGCGAGAAGTGGTCGGCGACGAAATGGATCCACGTGAGATCCTTCGACGCCCGGCGGAAGCGCCAAGGACTGTCTGTTGGATGCAAGGATGAGGATGCTCTCTGCCCCAAGTGGGCTGCTGTCGGCGAGTGTGCGAAGAACCGCGGTTACATGGCGGGTTTCTGCCGGAAGAGCTGTGATGCACGCACAATGTAGCTGCAACCTCTCACATGACCGATCAAAATAAAGAAAATATTTTTTTTGCGAAAATGCAAATAAAGAAAAGTTGCTGTAACACCCAAATGATTTGCCTTTTCCATCGTTCTTCACAAAAGGAGTACGTCATGCTGTATCCGGCTCTCCATTGTTATCCCCCAAGGCAGATTATTGTCCAACTTACGGCAGTGAAATTACAAAATCACTAAGGATATTTCTCTCTATACCAACCGATGCGATTCTTCGCCGTGTTTAAGGGGACTACGCCGTCGTTTCCGGCGAGCTCCCGGTACTTGTCCTTCCTGGTGAAGCCAGTGCACTCGTACGAAAGTGTGGAGGCTATAAGCATCTGTGTGTAGTTGGCGACCTCGTGGCTGGACTTGCCACCGCCGTGGGTGAGCTCGACGGGCAACTTGTTGAGGAACGTGACCGTGTACACCGGGCGTGGGTTCATGAAGAAGTAGAAAGGGTCCATGCCCTTCCATCCCCTCGCCGTCGTGCCGTGAAACATACTCATGCGGCACTCCATCGCCACCGGCACAATGTCATCGGTGAGCTCGGCGAAGAGCGACGAGAACCGCAGCAAGAAAGGCTCCCGGCAGGTCGTCCCCTCGGGGCATATAGCGAGGTCGCCCTTGGCGAGCACGTTCTTGATTGTGGCTGCGTCGGTGGCGCGGTCGCGGGTGAGCCGCACGGTACGGATGGGGGACAGGAACTCCGAGAGGCGGGAGAGAGAGTAGGTGACAGCGGCCACAGGACGCCCGAGCGCGATAGAGAGGAAAATGGCATCGAGGAGCGTGCGGTGGCAGCAGACGAAGAGCACGCCCGTGCGCCCCGTGGCACGGCCGGTGCGCGGCGGGGGCGCGCCCTGCACGACGACGCGCACGCCCAACACCCGGAAGGCGTGGTGGAGCCACGGCATCGGGAGGAGCACCCCCGCGGCCACGCGGATGCACGATAGCAGGAGGCCGATGGGGAACCACACCACGGTGAGCAGCGCGATGAGCGGGGTCGGACGCTGGATGAGGCGGCCGTCGTGGAAGATGACCCGCTTATGCAGCTTGTCCACGCGCACGGCCTCCACCGGCGTCCGCGGCACGAGGTAGGCCTCCTGCAGGTTACACGCATACTGTCAGATTCGTGCTCATTTTTCTACAATGTAGAGGTGCTATTTGTCAAATTCCTAGATTTTATATTTTTTTTACCTGCGAGCGTTTTCTACCTCTATCTCACCTCCATTTCTCTTTCTTCCCCACTCCGATATTGTTCTAGAGCTCATCCCTATCCCGCCCCTCTCTTCTCGCCGCCATCGCCCCCGCCCGAACACGCCCAACCAACAAGCCACTATCGCTCGCGGTTAACGACGTCCCCATCACCCCGTCCTACATCTTCCACCACCTCTATCTATTCTAGACCGCAGGAGCACATGTTGAGTTACGAAACAGAGAAACCTTCTCTCAAAATACGGGCACCAAGAAAATAACTATCAATAATGAAGTTGTGGATCTTAGTCACTAAAGAATAGGATTAAGATCACACGGAGTTGCAATTAATAAAAAATGGTTTCTTAACTTTACGTTAGTAAACTAAATGCACCTTTTTTTAGATGATAGTAGATGCACCTAAAAGGTTGATGGTGTGAGGAGAAAGACGTGAAAAAAAGACAGGGTTTACCCAAACCGGTGTCCTCAACATCTCATTAGTCACGATGCAGACAACTACTGCTTTTGCGAAGGCGTGACTTTTTTTAGTTAACCTACCAAATTCTACGATGGCTGTCGTTTGATCACTTGATGTATGCTGCCGGGGTTAAATATATGTAGATGCATATATGCAACATGCGAATGCAAAACGAGTGACGAGATAAGAAACAGCGGCGCATATTGTGTGGCCTAGCTACGCCCAAAAAAAAAATTAAGTGCGGTGTGTGCGTGTAAGTCTTTCTTTATAATTGAGACAAAGGCTCCGATCCTTCCACACTGCTAAAATTACTTAGTATCATGTATGCTTAGACATTTGCTTGTGTTAGGAGATGCCGTCTGCTGTTTGCTTCGACATTCTATTTCTGTAATCACACAGCTTGTTAACGCTGAACTTACTCTGTTTGTGGACTAATAAATCTCACCTCGGGTCAAAAAAAAAAAAAAAAAACAGTACGTAGGTACTGTATATACGTAGCCTCTAAACATGATCACTCCCTCGTCCAGGTGCACGACTAGAACGCTAAACACTGCGATTTTTTTCGTGCTGGCAAATTAAAACTTTTTTTCAAGGCATGCACAGTACTAATTAACTCGTTAACGTTGGCACTGGCTATATCTGAAAAATTGTTAGTAAGTGACCTTGCAAAGGCTCATGAAGGCGTAGTCCGACCTCCGATCGCCCAGCCCGACGTCCGGCATCTCACCGTCGCCGACCATCTCCCTCAGCGCCTCAGCCTTCCTCTCGCCGACGAGCACGCCCCGGCGCGCGTCCACCCAGCCCGTGGTGCGCCCTCGCCACGTCGCAAGCTCCGTGCCGGCGACGGCGTCCGCGCCGAGGTGGTCCCGCAGGAATGGCTCCGCCATCACCCGCGGGGTCGCGGTGACCACCAGCCGCCGCCCGCACGCCGCGAGCACGCGCCACGCTGCCGGGTGCACGTCCGCGGCGTAGAACCTGGGCAGCACGGCGCGCGCCGCGGACTCGATGTCCGCCACGCGCGCGCCCGCGGTGGCCGCGAAGACCAGCACCCGCACGCCCGCGGGCTCCGACACCGCGTGGTACAGCGCGGCGGCCAGCGGCGCGAGGAGCAGCAGGAGCGCGAGGCGCGGCACGCCGCCGGTCTCGAAGGCGACGAGCGCGTAGTAGGGGAAGGCGCTCCGCGACCGGAGCAGCGTGCCGTCGAGGTCCGACACGACCGTCGCCCGAGCCCCGAGGGACGACGCGTCGCACTTGTCCACCGCCGGGAAAGGCTCGCTGCCCGTCGCCGTCATCGCGCGCGCTTACCCGCGATCAAGATGTGTGTGTCGTGCCACGGCCGCTCTGCGACTCCGGGTAGTGTGGCTGCGCACGGGCTTTGTGAAGGGGTTTATAACGGCGCGCGACGTGAGGGGCTGCATGCGTGACTCGACTGCGCGCGCGGGGGCACGGTCAAAATTACGGTTGGTTGGTGAGCAGTAAAAGGACCGAGGGATTCCGATCCACAGTTCCACGTTCCTAAGGTGACCTCCATCTCCATGAAAACCGTATTTATTCACGTTTTTCTTTTTGAAAGAACCATGGTAATTAGTTGGTTAGAATTCTAGTGATGAATATTGCTCACCCGGATTTTGAGTTAGAGACTCGGCATAGATGTTTAACATTTTTCTTCGTAATTAAATTATGGGTAGGAATAGTATATGTACGTATGGATGCATTTAGTAGTCAGAATATATGCTAATATTATGTAAGATTATATCTCTAATCTAATTTATATATATATATTTAAATGTATTCTACGTGTGGCGTGCGAAAATGAGTACATGTAGGTGTCCATCCCATATGTATAAACAAAAAGAAGCACACGTGATCTTCCAAATGGATCGAGATACTGCTGATATTTGGCAACCGATCGAGCTTGATTCTGGCCACCTGAAGTCAGTCAAACTTGAGGCGTGCATGGAAGTGATAATGGATTTTGATGGAGTTGACTCATGAGAGAGGATTGTTCTGAGGGACCCGAAGAGATTTGGGTGGTTGGCCTGTATGTTTTGGAATGTTTGGACTTTGGAGAACCATGGAATAAAGCAGTGAAAGGAGAGCTGTAGACGCAGCACTAACTAGTGGTAGCTAGCAGTACTCGCTACTGGGCTATAGGCTTGATCACCGGCCGCCCCTGGTTTTGCCCTTCTTCCATGGTCCAGCTCCGAACAACTCTAGAAAGATTAGTTGCTGCCTTTTCCAACAAGTCCTACTAGTGCACTAGATAAATATTCAGTTTAGCCACGGCAAAAATCTAAAATTATACAATATACAGCACCGTATTTACTAAAATAGATAGCATATTGGTGTATTTGTAAATTTAACATGTGTATTCAGCTCCTCATTTACCAAAAATAGGTGTTCGACACACCGTGCACCGAAAATTCTCCGATCCCATTTTTTGATACATAAGGTACCAAATACGGCACTGTGCATCATATTTGACACCTCATGTGCCAAAAACTCCCATACTCAGCACATGAGGTGCCGAATACGACCCATCACACCGGATTTGGCACAGGAGGTGCCGAAACGGCCGGCCGCATCATCACATCGCTTTGAATGCTGCTCACATCGCTTCGGCGCGAATGGCCCATGGGTGTTGCGTGCTCCTACCTTTTGCTCATGGTGCCTCACACATTGCCCGCTCAGGGCTTTTGGCGCACATTAGGCCGACGTGATGCTGTTGTTTCCTTTTGTTGCATGCAAGCTTTCGGTGTATGATGTGCTGTCATTGTCGCGTTAAAGCTGTCATGTGGTCAATTAATGTCTAAAGCCTGAATCAGGATAGATGTGTTATCATTTTATATTTAAAGCTTTGGCGTGTGGTTACTTTGTGTATGAAGCCTAAGTTGTCATATCGGTGTATCGCGCGTAGAACAACAATAGTACCTCACATAATTGGTAGAAGAACAAGTATATTGCATAGCTGTTGAATACCTAGATAATCTCAAGATGACAATGGAAAGTGGCGATGCAAATTAGCGGTACAATGATAGTTGTGCCAGTCAATGCTATCAGGGTAAGATACTTATCATCTTCAAGGTGGTGATAGGAAGTTGTAACGATGGGTGCAAGGAAATCGATCTTTATCTCCAGGGTCATCAGTATCGTCTCAAGATGGAGGCCTCGGAGAGAGGTGTTGTTGTGGTATGAAATCGTCGTTATTGTCATCTTAAGCTATCACGGTAGGAGCACATCCTATATCATTGTTAGTTGTATGGTATCTTGATGTGGTGCGTAAACATCTACTTGCAGTGTTTCTTGAACCTTCTTTTGTATTGCTACTGGGACGTCGATGCATTGGTGGTATGAAATCATCATCCTCATCGTTCTCGTCACTTTCTAGTTGAATAGTAGAGGGTGCCCATATTCCCCTTAGATTTGCTGAACTTCGTCGTATTCTACATGAACCAAGCATCGCCCCTCTCCCCCTCGGTCGAAGAGCATATACATCACAAAGAAGTTTGGGATGTCTTTATTGATCAACTCTTCATCTTTCGGGAATGCCTAACGTAAAAGAGGAACATTTGAATAAATGGAAAATGTCAAAGCTGGATGTAGGATGCATACTGGTCGGGCAACATCATTATCCTACTTTGCCTCCTAGATAAACCTAGTACAGAATGATGGTTGCCTAGTTCGTACACCCTGAGATACCTTTGATGCTACTTGTGCAAGATCGCCCTAAGGTCTTTTGTGGTTACATATTGGAGAATAGCGGTTAGCGTAGAACAAAAAGGTCTTGCATGCAATTTGGACACTGCTTGGATTATGTTATTCTCCTTGAAGGGATCAGTCTTCCCTCCACGCACAACATGCAAGGATGCATTAAGTGCTATATCGATCGTTGTAGGTGTTTATGGAAAGGCTTTAGTAGAAGATCCCGTCATAGATTTATTGATCATTGACTACAACGTTCTTGCTATGCATCAAAGCACGAATCCCTGATTAATTAAGAAATATTAAACAAGTATTGAACATGATAATTAAGATGTAACAATGCTTACTACATAACTAATAAATAAAGTCTATTCGCTAGACTGCATCGGCCTTTTAGGGGTAGCACTAAAAAGTTTACTCGCTAGACTGCAGCGGCCTATTAGGGATAGCACTAAAAAGTCTACTCGCTGGACTGCAATAGCCGATTAGGGGTAGCACTGAAAAGTGTCTTCGCTAGATTGCACCTGCCTATTAGGGGTAGCACTGAAAAATATATTTGATAGACTATATGTCTGTGACTTGATTCCAACACACGGTTGGTCTTACGCCCTACAACATTGACTCATGCACAGGTCATCATCTGCCGCTGAAGTGGCAGATGATGAGGTTACCAGAGTTTCCCATGTCCTTCATCAATATAAAGCACATCCATCTCGACCATCTGAACATAACTAACACCAAGCATGGCAGGCAGAGGTAAATGGAGAAGGGCCATGCAACAATTTGAAGGTCCTCCACCAAATGATCCAAGCTAGAATGCTCCACAATCGCATAGTGCTAAAAGGTATGTCAAGGCTTGAATGCCATTGTGGAGATACATGCTGTGTTCGGTGCTCCCATGACTTGGATACCTTCAGGAGGAGGTACTTTTGTTGCCTGAACATAGATACACTTTTCAAAGAGAGTGAATCTTCTCAGGTAGTCATTTTGAGAAAACACATTTCTCCATTCCCTTCGTGTATTAACACTTTTTGTCGCAGGCAACAAATCGCATTGAACCACTAACCGAGGTATGTGCATTTCACTAGTGGATCGATGACTTTATATCCCCTAACAACCAGGAAAGTGTGGATATCAGGAAGAAGTGGGATGAGGATGAGCTTAATTGGAGGCATGAGAAAGAAGCCTGTGCACAATCGCTTAAAAAAGAAGCATCAAGTGACGTTGATTGACTATGGTGCGACTCCGCTGTAGGCTGGCTATTTACTTTCACTAAGACGTGGCTACATGTTATGATTACGTTTTGTATGCACCATGATACCTAACATCACAAAAATTGCAAGTTTTCTATGTGTTAGTCGTATGACAGTGCAACTGTGTTATGTAACCGTACTCGAATGTATTATCACCAGCCGCTATTCTACAAACTTTTTTACCTCAAAAAATTAGTTATGAAACAAGGGCTTGAGACCTTATCCCTGCTGTGAAGTTGATTCACCACTTGGTTTGTAGAAGGAGCCTACGTGTGCTCATCGGCCTTAACATCAGAATATGAGACATGATGCACCAGAGCTGAAGGTGTCTCTCGCGGTTGTGATCGAACGGGTTTCTTATAGGCACTGGACGAGCCCCTGTTGTGGGAGGCACGGGATTAGTCTATGGCTGGTAGGTCGTATCCCCTCCAATACGGGGCACAACCACCTAGATCACGTAAAGTAGACAGCAAGCAGGACCCTCTTGTCCTCATGTAGTCCTGAGAGAGTTCTGATCCCTCCGCGTTGACGAACCGCTTGCTTCCTACAAGCTTGCTTCACGCGCGTATGCATCTCGTACATCTCTTTGGTCTGTATAAGAATGGGGTGATGTGAGTAATACAGAGGTTGAACCAATGAAAATCTTTAGAAGTACTGCATCATTTACCACAATATGAAGAAAATGAGTACGATCCTCAGAGGAGGGTCTGCGGGCTGTATCTATAAGCCAGCTGAGTAAGGTGGCACGCGTGCGCAGACGGTATAGCGTAAGGTAGTCCGAGTACATGGCATCATCGTATTGTCCAACAAGAATGACGATATCCACTACAGTTGACTCCGTCCACCTATGTATGTGCTCGACATTCACGGAAGGTTTCCCCCCCCCCCTGTGCGCTCCTTTTGTATGTAACATAAACAGTTAGAACCTTGTAACATGGAACAACTAGGATATTAATTCTATGTACAATAATACACTTACTCATGTGCTTGTTCGACGTCTCATGAGGGATGTACTGACACCACTTATCGGTAACCAAACTGCCTCTACATACGCTCAGGAGAATATACTTTCACATTGTTCATGTATACCAAGCAGCATCTGATCATCCACAAGTTTGAGTCACGTAAACAAAAGGATGCGATCTGACCTCCGGTCGCAATTTCGACCACTCGTGACATACCCCATGGATTCCACTCCACGAGATCGGCGCTGAGGAGGTCCAGATCACTGATCACCCAGGAGTAGCTATCATAGTCTTGCTACTGACTCCATCTCAGCCTTGCATGAATCCATCGGTACCCCATCGTAGGCCTCATGCCATCTGCAACACCATCGGAGATAGGGACTGGATAGTACCTCTTGCTCACCCAAGGCCGACAAACCGGGAGGTACTCCTAACTCCATAGTTGTAAGAGGTGTAGTCACCCTGTAATAGATCTCTTCTTCTTTGACCTCTATGATGCAGCACACAAACTTCTGTAGGTTACAACAAGCATAATAGATCCTTAATTGTAATATATCGGCTCATAATGATGTGATGCGAGTCGACACGCTAACCATACAAGACGGTGGAGGACATAATTATCTACTGTATTGTAGAATATGGTGCCCCTAAGCATGATATATATGTACACCTCATAATGTTGCATAATTGTAACATCGTCCACATGTGGATATGGATCGAACTGTGGTAGCTTATGAATCCATGACATGGAGAGTCTAACATCATTTATATCATACTGCACACCAAACTTACAACATGTAGAGGCTCAATGAAGCTTGAATAGCACTAAAATATTTAAAGTGCATTACATGACAAATAATTATCTACTCTCAATGTAACCCTTCCACTCATCCTTTGCTAGTCGCGAAACCGCTAATGGGGTGCCCCACATCGGTTGCCCAGTTAGCATGACCACATCCCTCAATGTTATGATCATCTTGCCAAAAGGAAAGTGAAATATGTGCATCTCAGGACGTCATCGGTCCACAAGACCTGTGAGCAGTGCCGCCTCAATCGATGGAGAGAGGTGTCCAACCACCGTCTGCTATGGGAGCTCCAATTATCATGAGAGCGAAAGGCAGTAGTCATTTTCGTGCAAGTGGCTCATGAAATCGAGGGTCTAACTCCTTAAGCGTGTGCACACTTCGGACCTGCAACGGAACCAACTGCAAAAGGTATCCAAAAAACATGTACCAAGTAAGTAAGTAATAAATTATCATGGTAATTAAAAAACACTTGTGGTCCTTTCAATGCATTTATGTGGAGTGCGTCTACTTATCACAAAATGGTTCTCATATTTTGGATTATGTGCTCATATGAAGACGGGACAATTCAGATGCTTGATACACCTGACTTCATACTCCTTAGGGTTAGATCGGGCACACTTATGGTCCTTTCTTGTCATTAAAGGACAATTGCTAATAAAGATGATGACCTCAACCCTGTTACGAAATCGTTGTTTGACCTGGATGTCGTTATTCTAGTATTCCCAGTTAGATAAAATGTTGTACTCAACGATGACATAATCCAGCAACCTAGCACTACGAAAGTACTAGATTGTTGGCACTGGGTCATCGTTATCAGCAGCTTCTTCATTCTTGCTACTACCGGCTTTATCATTTATGCATCCTGCATCTACCTCAAAAGGGTCAACTCTTGCTCACGTTGTACCAAAACTGCACTCCCCGACATGCCCTCCCTTCTGTTAATGTATTTCCTGCTTGCCTGATCTTTCCCCCTAGTCATTTCATCACTTTGCATCAGTCGTGACACTATATTTACGTACACTCTCATTTCAATATTCTCCTCTAATGCCTTGCGTGAGTACAAAGTTCATGTATTGTTTCTTCTCATCTCAAACAATGTATGGACAATGATCGAGCTGTTTGGAAGAAGCCATGACGCAAAGCCTCCAGGACGACAGTATGTGATTGCTGGTTCACACGCAAAAGGCTCATAACATGTGATTTCAAGTCATCCAGGTCCTTAACTCAAGCGTAATATCTATGTGCTTACAGTTTTGAATTGTTACGAGTCTTTCGTGCAAAATAGTGAAACGTTCTACATAATAAATATAGATAGTCATATCATATCTGTTGAACAAAAATACATGTAATAAAATAAGTACTTAGATGTATGTACGATACACAACTAATTACGCTCCTTGATAAATAATTAGTAAACATATTAAAAGTACTAAAATTTTTACAGAATAATTATTACATAATTTCTGACAATTAATAAATACATTCACAATACTCACCCTATTTAAATAATTTGATTAATCATATTACTCTACTTAACCTAAGCAAATAAGCTAATTAATCATATTAGTTCAACTAAACTAATTAATCTGATTAATCATATAACTCTAATAACTCTAATTATATTACGTAAATACTCTAATTATAGTGGTTAATGGCATGCATACAATTATACTAAGAGAATGATCTTATTACACTTACTAATAAAATTCATATTATTAAATAAGTAAATAATCTAATTACACTGACTGATCAAATTTATTAATCAAACTATGCAAATAATATAAGTACTTTAATTTTCCAACTTAATGTATTTTAACATCGAATTAAATTATTCAATAAGCAATAACTAAGTATTAATATACAACTATGATGATTAAATATTTAGTAAGCACTAAAAGTACTAATAAATATTTACTAAATAATTATTACATAACTATTTGACAACTAATAAATACATTTACAGTGTTCATCCTATTTAAATGACCTGCTTAATCATATTACTCTACTTAATCAAAATAAATAAGGTAATTAATCATATTAGTTTAATTAAACTAATTAATCTGATTAATCATGTAACTCTTATAACTCTGATTAAATTATATAAATACTCTAAATATACTAGTTAATGACATACATACAATTACACTAAAGGAATAATCTAATTACATTTATTAATAAAATTAATGTTATTAAATTAAGTAAATAACCTAATTACACCAACTAATTAAAGTCATTAATCAAACTATACAAATAATCGAAATACTCTAATTTAGACTTTATATAATTTAACAAATGTGTTTGAAAGAAAAAACAATCTACTTACTCTAATTACTATTACTAATCTAATTATTAATTACATATAAAATCTAAGTACTTACTATAACTGAAGCTCATCGCGCTGCTGCTCCTCCTCTCTTTGTGCCGCTGCTCCTCGTCTCACATTGTTTCTCCTCCTCTCCTTGCGCTGTTGCTCCTTGCATCACGCTGTTGCCCCTCACCTCGCGCTATGCTACTGTTCGTCCTCGTTGCTCCTAATCATTGAATGTTGCTCCTCCTCTCCTTTTATAGCCTACACGCAACGGTGCAAAAAATGCACCACACATGCATGCACGCGACACGACTGTGACAAAAGAAAAGCAGTAGCATACGTCCGCGTCGAAAGGAGACGTGAAGTGACACGATATGACGTGGCACATGGGAGCTCAGCACATGAAGTGCCGAATACGGTGCACAATGTCATGTGCCGAATAAGTGGATTTCGGCACATGAGGTGTTGAATACGGTGCACAATATCGTATTTGACACCTCGTGTGCCGAAAAAGGTGGGAACAGAGAATTTTCGGTGCACGATGTACAAAAACTCATTTTCAGTAAATAAGGTGCTGAATATATATGCTAAATTTACAAATATACCGATGTTTTATCTATCTTAATAAATATGATGTAATATGTTGTACACTTTTAGATTTGCCGTTTAACCACTCATAAGCAACAACTATGTCGGCTGCATTGCGTCATTTCTTACTCAAGCTTGAGCGGTTGAGCCGTGTACAAAGGATCGTTGCTCCCCGTCACTTCTTGTCTGTCTTGAGTTCAACCACAGTTGCATCAAAACAAGACCCTATTTGCAGAGCTTAGGTTAATATAAATTGGTATATTTTTAATTCTAGATATTATCAATGTAGTCTCAGCTATAGCTTTATGAATTTTTAGAGCTATAAATACAATGCTTTAAAAAAATTTAGAACTAAAACTCTGATAAACAAGCTCTAAATTAAAGGGTTGTGTTCCACTTACCGTATGAACAAAAAAAATCATACAAACAATGGTGATGGACTGATGCTATATAGAATCGCAGTGGCTTTTCAAAAGCACTTATGAGTTTTCTCTACTATTAGATATATAAAAAATTATGATGACAATAATAAAATATAACTTATGGCTCTTTTTTTTTAGTTTATTGCTGGTTTTTGTTAGTTGAAACAAACATGTTGACTTATTGATTTTAAAAAACTAATTTCTGATGAAATGAATTAAAAGCTAATAAGGTGGTTGAGAGTGATTTTTCTATTTTTTTTAGCTGAGAATCTAAAAATTTCTCATAAAAACAAAAACCAAAAGTCATAAGCAATTTTTTAACAAAAAATACTTTTTAAATAAAATTCTATAAATTTCAGTTGTACTAAACATAACATATATTATCCCTTTTATCATCTCCGAGCCCCTTACGTCACTCCCCAGATTCCCTCTCAAAGTCAGTATGTGTGTGTCCACACTTCTCTCTCACAAGAAGGCCTCTCCCCTCCACTAAAAAAAGTCTTCTCCCCATATCTCCCGTCCTTCTCCAGCAGTTATTCCCGCTTGTCATGACGGGTTAACGCCGATGACGCCTTTATGATTACACGTCTCGCTCATTCTCGCAGAGTCAGTGTTGGGGCAAGTACACTAGGTTATCAGAAAAAGGGTGCATCTACCTGATCCTCATCACGCTGGAAACAAAATGCACTGACGATGCATACATGCATGGGACAAAAACAAGAAATGATCAAAACTTTGAGAAGGAATCATACACGAGTGCTTTGAATAAGGAGGTTACGCATCCCTCTCCGGTAGTTGATGGCAGCTGCTGTACCGATTGCTCGATCGCTCAAAATCCTGACCTGAAAGGAAAGAAAGAAAGAAATGATGGAACATTCAGGAGTTCATAATATAATACATATCCTGGTATCCACCGGTATGTAGATGTAGGTGAAAATTAAAGTTAGCGGTGAGAAGTGGTTGGAAAAATAGCATTTTTAATTTAATTTAATTCAATTTTTAATATAACATGAATAAGAATAGATGAAAAAATCAATATCAATTAGATTTCGACTAGCTTCGACGAGTCTGGACTAGTTTCAACTAGCTTTCGAATAGGGTTCCATAAGCTCCAACGAGCCCCGACTAGCTTTTGAGTAGGGTTCAACAAGCTCTGACAAATGTCAACTAGATGGAGGCAAAATCCTAATTGCATATATTATTTGTGACGACAACTGTCACACACATATATATATATATATATATATATAGGAAAACTAGTATGTACTCCTGGGTGTATGTACTCCCACCTGGGTATATATATATATATATATATATATATATATGTTTGTTTGTTTGTTTGCTCACACAGTAAAAGAATAAAATTATAAAAGAAAGTTGCACCTTAATGCAACTAGATCTAATTTTGGTAGATCATTCACATTGGTATTATACGGCCACGACCCAGCAAGACAAGCACGCGTGCGTTCTCGTAGTCTTCTTTTTCACGCACCTTCACATAATTGGATCTTTAAAATTTATTGGAATAGGACAAGCACGTATATTCTCACCGAAGCTAGTATATATAAATCTGAAGGAGACAGTGAGAAAAAGGGAACCGGTCGACTGCGGATATCGAACTCACTTCTCAGGCAAGTCACACGCATGGATTCTCAAGCCTGAACCGATCACCACACAGTCAATTCTGAACGCTATGGCCATGCGGCACGCCTGTTCTCTTGGCTACGGCCGACCAAGCGCATCAGTCAAGCCGGCGCACTACTATCCCAAAAGCCCGGACCACTCACTCGATCGAGAGCCAGCTCCCGGGAGGCCGTGCTGTTGATTTCCACGGGACGGATTCGTCAACCCTTGGCTGGTTCTCTCGTCAGAACCGTACGCCGAGCGACGCTACAGCCAGCAGCCTCGAGTCACTCACGTACGCGCGGCGGTCCTCCAGCGGCACCGTGCGTCGAGCGCCAGCAGCAGCAGCAACAGCAGCAGGTCGCCGGTTGGTTGCAGGTCGGTTTTCTCATTAGTGGCACGGCAGAATTGAATGGTCGGCGCAGCAAGGACCTCGGCGAAATGCTCGCTCTCCAACTGCGTACGGTGCGAGGCAGGACAGGCGAGGCAGTGTGAGGCTTGGACGGGGGGATGGGCCGAATCAGTAAATGCTAGAATTTCCATATCAGGCTGGATAGGCTGGGTCTTGGGTGTCGCAAGCTGCATTCAGAAATGGATTTGGGCCATGTCGGGCTCGCACTTATTCCTTTTCCTAATTCCTTTTCCCTCAAAGGAAAGGGTTTGGATGCCTTGGTCCAGTGTAAGATCCGTTGATGGTAAATGCAACTTTGTATGTCTTTGTATATGTATAATTTATCTTAGTCTTTATCTTTTTTATTTAACACTCATCTATCTATTAATTCTTTCACATATCCTATAATTCTCTGTACACTCTTTTAACACGACTCTTAACGAAAAATAAGCTATCCTAATAAGCCATACGTTTATATGCCCTAATGAGATTTTCGTGGTATGGGCAGTTGTGCAAGTCCTAGGCCCAAACATCGAGATGGGCCTGACGACTGAAATGATTGATTCTTACTTTTTTTAAGTACCAGTATAATTCCTAGATGCATTCATATACTCACACCATCACAAGCACATACTCACACGTCGTTTACTGAAGACTGGACATGCAGAGCTTGAAAATTGATAGAGTCACTATAAACATCTCACTATCGATAAATACATCGACTACCACTAAATTTTTTTCTCCCGATAAGATACACAAAGAGGAAACTTGAGAGTTCGATTCTTGATTGGTGGAAGATATAACCACCTTAACTAATCATCCAGTCAATGCTTGGTTCTTATGTTAAGCAATACTTGGAGGCACTTTTCCAGATTTTTTTCTTTCGGGTACAAACATAAACCAATATAGAGATTGAGAAAGATATGGAAGAGAGAAAACACGACGAAACCCAGAACTCTAATTATCAACATTTCGTCTCGTGGTGCCTCCAGGCTACTGCAGAAGGTTCTAGACCCTTACCATAAGCTCACTTCACCGGGTGCGAGATTTTATGCGAATCCGTCGATGCATAATCGTACTCTTGGCTCGGCCGTGGTCACACAACACTATGGCGATGAGCAAGTGATGGTGTAGGTAAGGTCGTGGCTCAAGCAAAATACGCGAGTAGTGACTTGATACATTTGAGTGACAGAATGTACGTTGTCTATAACAAAGTACGGGCATTAACCAGTGAAGATGCTTCACATACAACCATCTCAGCACTACTTATAATTATATCTCTTTAAGTCATTGAATTCATTTATGATCTACCATCAAAGTGATTTGCACAATCCAGTCTTCAGTTATACACGAGAGTTGTAAGAAAATTGTTACCTATAAAATCGTGCTTTTAACTACCAATCTTAAAAGAAACGATTTATTTTTCCTGATGTACATTGAAGTGTGATTGTGTGAACGTGTTCAACGCAATCGGACTCAGCCCCAGAGTCGTATAGATAGCAATGCTTTTAAGTAGCTATCATAAAAGAAATCACTTCCCTTGGTGTACATTGGTTTGTGATTATACGAAGTTGTAGTTGCAATCGTTCTTTTAACTATTGGTTATTAAAGAAACGACTGTCCTGGTGTAAGTGTGATTACGTGAACATATGGCTGTAATTGGACTAAGTCTCATAGTTCTATTACACGATTATAAGAGTATATATAATAAGATGTCTAGAGGAGATGCTTAAGAAAAAAAGTCGGGGTTTTTTCTCAACTGCACTGGTATAGATGCTTAATTAGTTAGAGGACAAAATGTTTACTTAAGCATTATTGCTTATATAGTGCTAATAAGATAGTTAACCATATTTAAATGTATGTAGTTTTTGTTTGTATTAAAAATTATATTTTTTATATAGATGTTTAATATTATCTTTCCTTAAGTACCTTAGTCATAAACATCTAACATGTTCATGCCCTAACATACTTTTAAATAGCGGTATGAAAGAAAACAACTCCTCCTGCTGTATTTAAATGTGTGATTGTGTGGAGGTGTCGCTACAATCGGACTCAATCCCAGAGTCATGTATAAGTGCTTTTAACTAGCGGCCGGTCATAAAAGAAACCGTTGGCCCTGGTGTATATTAAATTATGATTATGTAAACCATCATTGTAATTCGACTCGATTCTAGTCCTATAAAGATATTTTTAACTAGCAATGGTTAAAGATACGTCCGTTCTTATATACAGTAAGTGTGATTGCCTGAACATGTTGTTGCAATTAGACCTAGTCCTATAGTCTTACAACATCGTTTTTACGTAGCGGTTACAAAAGAAACACAACCACTCGATTTACAATGAAATGTGATTGTGTGAAGAGAAAATTGCATATTTGACACCCTAAACTAAATGATGTAATTGTTTTCTTGCCATCGCAAACAATGGGGCTTCTTAAATATGATATTATGGCTATATTCTAATCATCCAAATAGATTTTTCACTCGTTAGCCAACTAAAAGGATCAAAATGCCCCTCAATTATTTTTATCCCTATACGGATGCACCCTAACTCATGATCCTATCGATCCAGGTCTGTTCGACCTCGTCTCCAGACGGTGACACCAGAGTCCAACTCCACGGCAACCAGGCTCGATGGAGGTGAGTACTCCCATGCACATGTACTCCTCTTTGCAACTCAATTTGTGTTGTTTTCCCCTCCTCATCTATTGGTTCTCCTCTTTTTTTGGAACCCTAGATTCGAATGATTGTTGGGCGCTGTTTTGGGGCTGTGTATAGGCTGTCATGAGCAACGAGTACCCCCTTCGGGGTAATAAATTTGTGTCTCAATATGTTTTGTTGAACCTGTGCTGACTGCATGTAGAACTGAACGGTAGCTAATCTAATTATGTGTCATATGTTCTTGTTTCTCCATCAATTAGGAATGAATTGAATCTTGAATGTGCGCTTAAGCTGGATTGATGATGGTACCTTGGAGAGCCAAATCGTGCATCACATTATTGGGTAGTGCTTCTAATGCAATAGGCATGCTGGAAGGAGGAGAGAGTAATGTAACACAATCAACGATAGAACTAGTATCAGCAATTGACTAGGATTCCCTCCAAGTTGAAATAACTCCTGATTAGGAAGAAAGAGCGATAACCATGACTAACAATCAATTGTATGTTTTACTTAGCTTGAGTTATGAGGATGAAAGGGAAAAAGAAAAGAGCTGATGAGTATTAGGTGAGGGGCATTCTGACTGACAGGACCCGTGAGGCATATGGCAGTTGTTAGGAGATATTTCTTGACCCATAGCCCATTGCACAATCAGGTGGAGACTCACACGACCAGAGCAAGGCTTGCGCGACTAACCTTCTTGCGATATTATGCGATCCCGCGACCAGTCTCCTGATGATATTGTGCGATCCCACGACTAGTCCTTATTGGTTGTAGAGCCAGTCCTTACCTAACCTGTTTAATCATATTTATTGTTGTATACTCAAGTATTTTTCTTCCCTAGACATCTCACCTAGTGAACAAAGTTATTGCTAATGCAAATGGTCATTGGCCCATCCCGTAGCATTAAATGCTACGGGATGAGGCTTTACGGGCTGACGTGGCGTCGCACGACGGACAAGATAAGGTCTGCAGGACGACCAGGTAAGTGGAAAATTTTGCAAGTAGAACTGTGGAGCATAAGGACGAGATGATTTGGCAGACGATCTTGTGGCACACGGTGATAGGACAAGCCAAGCGCTTGAGGTCTACAAAAGGAGGCGTTCCACGGATGAGACGAATGCATGGAGCTCTCGGAGCAAGTTGGGATCACTCATGTCTTCATAATGATGATCCATGAGTAGAATATCTAGTTAGTTATGGATCTATTAAACATGGCTCACTTGTAAATTCTCCTTCCCTCTAGTATATAAAGAGATGAGGACCCAATTTGTAGGAGACGAAGAACAAGGAGTCGTAAAAATCTCATTTGTAACCACTTTACAAACTCTGATAACAAAATATACAGGACGTAGGATCGTTATCATTCGGAAGGCCTAAACCTGGATAACTCGTGTGTTTTTGAGTTCATCGTACACGCAAACACATATACATCTTAAGCGTTGCTCACACGCCTCTCGACCGGTATACCATGTAATCATCGTTAGAGTTTAACCCTTGACACGGTATTAAATACGAGAAGCATATCCTTTAGGGCATCAAATATGTAATTTTATCTTGTGTGAACTATTGATACAATACAACTCAATCCTAGAATTATGTAAAAGTGTTTTTAACTAGCGGTTATACAAGAAACGACCATCCCTAGTATACAGTGAAATATTATCATGCGGGTATTGACGACTCAACGTTAGAGTACAATAATAGTAATGATTTTAACTAGCGCACAATAATAGTAATGATTTTAACTAGCACTTATGAAGTTCTGTTTCTTTTCTATAGATTATCGTAATCTAGATTATATAGAGAAGTTTATTTATATTAGATTACGGATTATGAGATTTTATAATATAACTTTTTAATGATAATAATCAGTTTTAAAATTAAAATTATTTATTTTTACTTTTAATTTTAGAGCTAAAATCCGTAATTAAAATAAAAAACAAATAAGTCTAAAAGAAACGATTCCTGATGTGAAGTGAGCCGTGGATGTGTGAACGTGCTGTTGCAGAGTCCCAAATGGACACAGCAGGGCTTTAACACCCCAAGCCTCGCTGCCGAGCACAACGCCGCCGCCAGCCCCTCCCCCTCTCCGCGGGTTCCTCCTCCCGCCGCTACTCTATCGATCTAGCTGGGGCAGAGATCCGTCTGGGCAAGGACCGGCTGGCTCCTTCCAGTGTTAGTTGGTAACCCTTGCTTGCTTGGACGGGTTCCTTCGTTCCAAGTGAGGATTTGGTTTGTGTTCTCAGTCAAACCCAAATCCTTGTTTTTCTCCATTCAGATTCAGTCAGTCGTCGATTTGCGTGCTGCGTGGTGTTACCCTGCTAACGCAATCCAACCCATCCATCGATGGTTCGATAGGGTTCGTCTTCTTTAGCGCGCAAGATCGACACTTGTTGGCATCGTAGCTGTTCTTGGTACCTAATTGAGGTGCGGGTGGAGTTGATTTTTCGAAAATTTTGGGGTTCAGCTGAACCCCCATGACCCAGGTGAAGCCCGCCCCTGGGGGAAGGATGCTGACCGTGCTGCGGGTGCACCTCCCGTCGGAGATCCCGATCGTGGGCTGCGAGATCACGCCGTACGTGCTCCTGCGGCGCCCCGACGGCGGCATCCTCACCGACGACGTGTCTGAGGCCGCGCCCTTGGATGGGTACTTCATGCGCTACAAGTGGTAAGCAGCTCACCTCGAACCATCCCTTCAGTTACAGTTACAATTTATAGCTAGTCAAGCACGGTTTAATTCTTTTGAGCTGCTAATTGAACGCAAGCTGCTTCTTTTTAATGGGTTCACCATTTCAATATTTGATTGTGGCACATAATGACTGAACCATTAGCAACTTTTACCACATTTCACATTCTGTATTGTTCAAGTGGTTGTTTGGTTCTGTGTGATACTGAATATTACTCTATGCTCATAGTCTGCTACATGCTAAGATACACCACTAGGTCAAATACTCATTAGGTCTATTGTTAGATAAATATCATATTCTGCAAAACCTTAAGTATAGGAGAAGTATCCAATTGTGTATCCGGAATTTATATAATTATTTTTTTCGGATACTTGCCGGATACGTATCCGGCGAGTATTGGTATCGGTGTTTCAGAGCATCCACCTACTTAAGACCAGTCAATATGCATTACTGCAAATTACTACCATTCTCATAGATTAAGCTGGAATCAGCAAATTGACTTAAGCATACACCTATTTACTAGTCTACTAATCATATAGTTATACCTAAGACCATTCAACATTCATTATTCCAAATGATAATACCAGTAACAATCACGCAAAATTTCAGCTCAGTCTTCACAACATGCAAAATTGTTTCCACTCCATATGAATCATAACTACCAACCAAGTTTACTAACCAATTAGCAAATTAGTGTTGATATTGCATAATTTGAACTACCTTTTGTCATCTCATATGCAAATTACTGATGAGTTAAATCTAGGCATATGCGCTGGTTTGATAGGACATGTTGGCCATAGTAGCTTCCGAGTGATTTAGATAATATAAACATGCACTCCAAACTTATTACTGTTTTTTAAATAAAACGTATCTGCTCCGCGTATTGAGTTTCTTGGGAAAATGACGTACCCCCGCATCCGTATCGGTATCGGTGCTGCCTAGGGTGGATACTCAAGGGTTATTTTTTATGGTGCTTAAGGTCAGCAAACTTTCTTTACAATGTGGCATTTATATGATGTTGGAACAGTCTTGAGCTTTTAAACAATAATACGCATGAATATCTGAATATTGGTTTTCCTTCCTTATAAGGTACCGCATACAAAGTGATCGAAGAGCCACTGTCTGCAGTGTACATCCAACAGAACAAGCAACACTTCAGTGCTTAGGGTGTCTGAAGTCAAAAATACCTACTGCTAAGAGCTACCATTGTTCTGCTAAATGCTTCTCTGATGCCTGGCAACACCACCGGGTTTTGCATGAACGTGCTATTAGTTCTTTAAATGAAAATGGAACTGAAGAGGAGGAGTTATTTGGCAGTGGCAGTTCAGGGGTTATGAGTGCTGCGTTGTCTGGTTCAACGTCAAATCTTGCACAGAGCTCAGGTCTTCATAATGGACCTACACCTGTATATCCAACAGGCACCGAAAAGAGTTCTGGTGAAACTTGGTTTGAAGTGGGATGCTCGCGAACATATACAGCAACTGCTGACGATATTGGGCATGTGCTAAGATTTGAATGCATAGTTGTCGATGTGGAAACAAGAGGGACTGTGAGAGCTCCTACTTCAGTCATGACATCCCGTGTGATTCCAGCACCAACCCCAACTCCGCGTCGCTTGATCCCTGTGAATGCAGTTGATGCAATGGGGCACATTGATTTAGATAGCCGGACTTCTTCTTTTGGGACATTCACTGTACTGTCCTACAATATTCTCGCTGATACATATGCAACAAGTGATACATACAGCTACTGTCCAACTTGGGCACTTTCATGGGCTTACAGAAGACAAAATTTGTTGCATGAAATTATTGGTTACAATGCCGATATTATCTGCCTTCAGGAGGTATCTTATGCTATTATTTTTCATATTTTAAAGTTGAAGGCTCTGAACTACTTCTTTAATGTTAATAAATTGCACCTATTATGTTCAGCGCAATGAGCTGAAGAAGCTGAGGTTGATGTTGCTCTTTTTTGTCAGTCAATTTTGTGATAGAATGCCATCAGAGTTTCTAGTCATCTAAACATTGCTCCATTGCTGCATTATACTGTCCCTTACTCTTATGTTATTTCTGAGTAACTGAATTGCAGTAGTTAGAGCAATAATGTTGATGTGCTTTCTTCATTTGCACATGGTAGGATATTCGCCCATCATCTTTCATTTGATGGAGATATTATCCCAGCATTTCTGTCTGCTTTCTGAATTTGCTTCAAATTCTTTGATCTTTGCTGCTTTGATTGTGTTGCATCCTCCGTTGAACTCTTAATTCATATAAGTGTATAACGATTAACAAAAAAAAAAAACCCATGACATTCCTATGCTTCTTAAGGTGATCTAAATGTTACTATTTCCAGGTACAAAATAATCATTTTGAAGATTTTTTTGCACCAGAGCTTGATAAACATGGATATCAAGCACTTTATAAGAAAAGGACAACAGAGGTTTGTCTGGTCATTTGGTGTTTGGAGTAAAACCTTGGTATGATCTTGTGCTCACTTCCATAACTATTGCTGTAACAGGTGTACACAGGAAGTCCTCAAGCAATTGATGGTTGTGCTACTTTTTTCCGAAGGGACAGATTTTCACATGTCAAAAAATACGAGGTGGGTGCCTTTGTTGCAAATTTATTGTAGTCTTAAGTCCTGCTACCAGCCATCTAATACTTTCTGCACTTTGTTCTATGCAGGTCGAGTTTAATAAGGCCGCACAGTCTTTAACTGACGCAATCATTCCCGTTGCTCAAAAAAAATTGGCTCTCACTCGATTGATTAAGGTACATCCACTTTTAAAAACTACAAATACGCTTTATGTGCTACGTGGTTAGTCATTACCTCTACTACTATCATTCTGTTAATCACTTGTCCACCATGCAGGATAATATTGCATTAATTGCAGTTTTGGAAGCTAAATTTGGTAATCAGGGGACTGAAAATCCTAGTAAAAGACAGCTTCTTTGTGTGGTAAGATATGTGCTTCATTACTATTGTGGTAGGATCACTAATATCATCACTGTGCTGCTTTTGAAGACAATGAAATCATTTCCATCATGCTTATTAGCTGTCCCTGGGAACCATGTATCTAGATGAAGTATGTCATTTCGTCCAAACTTTTTAGGTTTGGTTAATGAACAGCGGAGCACTATAATATTTTCTCATGGTCAGAAAAATAAAATAGAACACCAGAGCACTCAGCAGTGTCTTTTTATTTAACTTAATTGTGGTGCACATGTTATGTGACAGGACTGTTTGTATGTTATCTCTGTTCATAATGACCCATGGGAACACCGATTTATTGTTAGATACAACTTGTTTTCAACAATTTTTAGCTGTCAATTGTTTAAGTTTTGTTGTAATTTTTCCACTGTGTTGTGAGTAGTTGCCCATTTTCTTAACTAGCTGGAAAGTTTTCCTTTTCCCATCAAGGAGAACTATGCTCTCTTCTGCCACAGAAATTCGTCACTTCTCTCCTCTTACCACTAGTCCATTAGGGATATATGGTGCATTTCCCTTTTTCCACTTCCATTATGTCAATGTTCATTGGCCATCGTTTGTTTGTCATTTTTTTAATAAAGTGCCCTTAGCGTGTGGGATTTTTTCAATGAAGAGTAGAGGCATGGTGGTGCTAGAGCTAGACGTTGATGTAGTCAGACCGAACTGATCCTACTAACATGGGAAAGATGATAATAGTTAGGGGAGTAAAGAGGATATTGGAAGACAGGTAAAGTGGTCCTATGTGCTCTTAAGTCTGGAAGGTGGTTACTCATGTTTGACGTGTTGAAAGTGGCAAGAAAATCGAGGTCCTTACAGAACAATGGGAAAATAGAGAAGTGCAAACTTTCAATGACAAATCGGAGAATAATGTTCAGTTTGGGTGTAGGAAACAGAACTCTCTTGACTAAATTATGTCATGTCTCCCTTTGATTCATTTCGTTGTGCTTTTATGAATATATGCATTGATCTTGTTTTCATGCTTAGATCTCTCGTACCACCTCCGGTCTAATTTACTTGTCATTTAGGACATCAATACGATCTCCTATGCACTTGTTTGGCCATTAATTATTCTAAGTATATGCTATCGAAATTGAACAAAAAATATAATGACAGAGAAGTAATTTTAATGATCGATTCATACCAATTTTCATGTGACAGTTAAATACTTTTATGCATAATACTACCTCCGTTCTAAATTATTTGCCCTTTTAGCCTTGTGCATGGGTATTAAGAAAAGCCATCATATGTCCCTGTACTCTAATAAAGATGTGGTCATTAAGCCCATTTGTCTCCCCAGCTACCCAGTGTGACCAATGAACAATAGAGTTAAGTATTGGAAAGTGCAGCAAACACTAAATGAGGTAGGAGCTTATAGTTATGCCTATTCTTGGGATCCTATAAGGACAAATAAAAAATAACACCTTTTAACTCCTCAAAGGTCAAAGTTTTGAAAGTTTGTCTATGTGCATTCTAGGATGGCATCTATTTTAGACTGGAGATAGTAATAACATGCTTTATGCCCTGTGGATCTCATTTGTTTCTTGAATTGTTGCTTATGCTATACAGGCAAATACACATATAAATATCCATCATGACCTCAAAGATGTGAAGCTATGGCAGGTTCAAATCATTTCCTAGAATTTTGTAACATTTCAATTTTTCTCGAACCAATGAATCTCATGCCTTGGAAATTCTTGCAGGTTCACACCCTCCTAAAAGGATTGGAAAAAATAGCTGTCAGTGCAGACATTCCAATGTTGGTTTGTGGAGATTTTAATTCAACCCCTGGAAGGTTTGTTAGATATCAGCAGCACTTCTTTTTGTTTGTGTTATAGTTGTCTTTAAATGTGAAGTTTCTACTAAATGGTAAATGCTCATGTTCTTCTGCTTAAATGTGAAGTTTATACTAAATGGTAAATGCTAATGTTTCTATTAAATAGTACTTCACATGGGCTTCTTGCAATGGGCAAAGTTGATCAATTGCATCCAGATCTGGCGGTAGATCCTCTTGGAATTTTGCGTCCACTAAGCAAGTTGACACACCAGCTTCCTCTGGTATAATTAGCCTATCATGACACTTACCAATTGGTTTCCTTTTTTCTGGTTGCGGCTCTGAACAAAAGATTTACTTGTTCTAGGTCAGTGCATACTCATCATTTGCGAGGATGATTGGTGTTGGTTATGATTTGGATCACCAGGGAAGGAGGATGGACCCCACGACAAATGAACCATTGTTCACAAATTGCACAAGGGATTTCACTGGTACCATGGATTACATTTTTTACACAGGTTAGTGCTTAAATTTTGAACTGGTTCAAGAGCATGCTATGCGGTATTTTGAACTTTGGCTATCCATGTTGATCTGGAATAAGTAAATATTTGTTAACTTTACCTTTTACCATGCACTCTACTATTTCAGCGGATTCATTGACAGTGGAGTCATTACTGGAACTTTTGGATGAGGATAGCTTGAGAAAAGACACAGCTCTTCCTTCTCCTGAATGGTCATCGGATCATATAGCGCTTCTAGCAGAATTTCGGTGCACGCCTAGAATTAGACGATAAAAAATACTTTAGGTATGGACAAAATATTACTATTACTGATGCAGTATTGCCTTTGGTTTTTTTTTTTGGTTTAAAATCCTCATGTTAAATAATAGGAAGGCCCACCCCAACAACCTTGCAAGAGGTATGCTGATTGCAGAAATCAGTTGAATGCATGAGTTGCTACAAATTGTACTATTATATGTGTGCATGTCTCCCCCCTGCATGATATTCTTGTCTTCTACGCTTTATATAGTTTTAAGTCTACAATTTTGCATTTGGTGTGCTCACGTTGCCCATTTTACCATCAGGAGTAAAATTCTGCTTTCATTATTAGGTTTGTTGCAAGTCCTAACATCTATTTTTAATATTATATTAATTCATGTTCACCAGGAGGAGCTGTAGGGGAGGGAGTCTCAACAATCACAGAAGTAAAGATTGAGAAGCCTAAGGAAAAGAGGCTTGTCATGTTCCTCATCCATTTACATTTCTGCCCTGATGTTTTTAGTGGCCCTATTTGGAATGCGACTTTCTATAGAAGATATATCTTTGCAAAGAGAAATAATTTAATAGATTTGGATGCCATTGTTAGGTTTTCAGTCTCACATTCTCACCCCTCATCTTCAATGTGAGTTCGTCCACAATTTTTTTTCTTACCATGGAATCTAGTTCTTACAAACTGGAAATGATCACGTCCATTGTGTATGTCTCATTTTTTGTGACATGTAAATTCTCTGTATGGGTCAGTTCTAGTTTTGAAAACTTAGTTGTTGTCTGAAGAGCCTTGGTCGAAAAGTGTTGTTCCGTATGATGAAGGAAATGGAACACCTGGTGAGGCTGCTGCAAGAATTTCGAGCTTCACATTGGGGAGCCTATGTTAAATGAAACTGTGAAATTATGTCTTTTGGATGCTTCACTTGTTTCTGGAACATCTTTCTCCATCTATCTGGAACTTTTTTATACTATTTGGCGGGGTAGAAGGATCAGTAATTCAGCCTGGTAGGTTGGAAAATGTTTGTGTAAAAATGGGTGGAAGCCAACCAAATTGGCAGTCTTTATTTCACTTCCTTTTGGCAGCAGCTTCACGCCAATCCCTACCTGCAGTAGCCTGTTTAATATTCTGGCTATAATTCATTGCTGCTGCTATCTCTGGCACACGAAAGTTAAGGCCACATTAGATGGCCTGCCTCCATATGTTGGTCCTGTCTGACAGCCCGAACACCTATCAGTGCTTTAGTACTAACCTGGCTGGTCATATTTGCATTAACCAACTATCGGAACCTGATTATATAGTACTGTCGATATAGTACCCGTTGATAACCTGATTCCCTTTCCCTGTTTTCTTCCATTAGAGATGATTTTTTTTTTTTTTTGGCAATGTAACTTTCTGCTGAGTTTTGTAAGACGCCAGTGATCATATCAGCCAAAATCCTGGAGCGTTTTCGGTGCCATCTTGCTGCCTTTCTCTCGGCAGGTTCTAGTGCGTGATGCGTCACTGAAGCAAGGTTTCTAGCTCAAATAAACTGCCTTCCTGTGTATTAGATATGAATGTAAAGAGGAAAAGCTTGCGGAAATGATGGCTACGACCGCAATGGCCGTCGTTCTTGCTATCGGTCAGTCCTGACTCCTGATGTCAGCTAGTCCACATGCCACATAGAGTTTCAGACCGGCATCCATGAGCGTTGCGACGGTCCCTACAGGGAGCATGAATGCGGGAGTTAATGGCTGCTGCTGCTGCTCCCATTCAGAAGTGGAGTACTGAATCGATCAATTGCCCCATGAATCCCCATGAATGATTGAATAGCGAGCTCTTATGATCCACCAGCAGTGGATATTGGGCAGATGGGGAAAGCAAGCACCTGCGCCGAGTGGATTCTAGTCGCATTTTCGGCATCACCATCCACACCAAGCCAGGAGCATCTCCAAACACGGACAGGACATCGTAGGTCTCACAGGGTTCTGAACTTCTGGTTCTCCATGTCACGCCGATCAAACACCGGTCGAGCTGCCATCTTCCTCTCGAGGGCCGTCGCGCGCGCGCGTTTTTGACGGTTCATTTCACTGCTGCAGTGCTCGCCACACTGGCACCATCCAACGTCTCCACGCGTCTGTTACCAGCCCGGACAGGGCCGGGCCTCCCGGCCATCGAATCGAAGTGCCCGAACAGTGTGCCACTGCCAACCCGCCTGTCCATACGAGCGCGACACGATTAGGCGCCCGGCACGTCACACTCAGCCACGCCTCGCCTCTGCCCTGCTGCGTCGCGTCGCCCGTTATAACTCCCCCTCACCAACCCCCCAGGCCCCAGCTCATTCACTCCCAGCACACTTCAAAGCCGAGAGAGTGAGAGAGAGAGCGCCAAGAAGAAGGCAAGGCAAGACAAACAGCACGATGGCGGCGGCAGTGGCGCAGTGGGCGGCGGCGGCGGTCGTGGCGATGGCAATGGCGGCGGTGGCGGGGGGTGACATGAGCGCGGACAAGATCGAGTGCGCGGACCAGCTGGTGGGGCTGGCGCCGTGCCTGCAGTACGTGCAGGGGCAGGCGCACGCGCCGCCGCCGGACTGCTGCGGCGGCCTGCGGCAGGTGCTGGGGAAGAGCCCCAAGTGCCTGTGCGTGCTGGTCAAGGACAAGGACGACCCCAACCTCGGCATCAAGATCAACGCCACCCTCGCCCTCGCGCTCCCCTCCGCCTGCGGCGCCACCCGCGCCAACGCCTCCCACTGCGCCCGTACGCTGCTGAGCTTTTGCTCGCCCTTGCTTTGCTTCCTTCCTTCATCTGCTGCACTAGCTATGACTACTTTCTTGACATGTCCCTGCATCCATGCAACTAACGATAAGTTACCAGCAACGAGCATAAATCACGATGAGGTTTCGACTGCTGATCTTGCCGTTTGGTAGAGGTGGTAGTAGAGTAGCGGGAGTACATTTTTTCATTGCTAGTCTGCTTTAAGTAAACGTTGGTCTGTCCCCTTTTTTGGAGGCACGCACGCCAGGGCGCTCTGTGCCTGACTGGATGCTTTGTTTTGGTGTGGCCCGTGAGCATCTCGCGCTGCTGGGCTATTTTGAACTGGAGATTTGTAAGAATCTCCAGCTCTGTCTTCAGTTTTCCTCAACTGACAGGTCGGTCACAGGCTCACAGCGGCGCCATGCAACCGTCTACACGGGAGACGCATGCGCCGGCTGTTTCATGATCCACGTCCTGCTTTTAGCAATCGGTTAGCCGGCCCTGGAAATGCAACTGGACCTGTGCGCTTCTTGCTTCTTATGGAAATGCAGAACAACTTGATGTCAGTAGCAAAACTGCATTTGGGTTTTGGACTGTTCTTTCCTCTGAACCTGTTTTGGCTCCCCAAATCATGGAACCGAATCAGTGCACGGTAGTAAATGTGTTTTCTTGTACTGCAGAGCTCCTGCATATTCCTCCGGGCTCGAAAGACGCCGCCATCTTCAGCCCCGGCGGCGACAAGGGCTCCGCTGCAGCTCCAGGTGAGCCCGCCTGTCCTCCATTGCCCCCGTTGTTCATTCTTCTGATGATTTCTTTTTTTTGGGAGGAAGAAAAAAAGATCTTATTGTCATGATTATATATGTGCTGAAAATACCATATTGTTGTGAACCATTTCAGTACTGAACCACTAAAAAGGACTACTCAATGGACAGTAGAAAATATAGTGCGTAGCGATCGATTTTTTGTCATGTGAACATGAGAATTCTCGGCAAAAGTTGTCCACGTGATGAGACCCACCAAAAGAACACGTCTATGTTTGCCATCATCACGCTTCGAGTGGAAGCATGAAAGCTTTGGTTTCAGTTCATACTTGGAGTTGCATCACAAACCTTTCTGTTGTGAGGTTCAGCTCATCAGCTTTTTTTTTTTTTCACAAAGAGGCGCCACGCTCATCAGCTGCTGTACAAAATCAAACAAGCGCCATGGCTGATTAAAAGCTACTGTAGTAAACGCCTTGCCATAGAAACAGCATCTGCATCAGAAAATGCTGAGAAAACATGTAACATATGACGGCTCAGCAATGAAATAAATTCTCATCACTCAATTCAATTGTGATCTGACAGTCACGGGTTTCTCTTGACAGCGAAGGATAACTCGACGGCGACGACCGACTCTCGCGCGCAACAGGCGACCAACGGGGGCGGCGTCTCCTCGGCGGCGACCGCCGGTGTTGCACTGACGTCTTTGCTCGCCGGCTACCTTCTCCTGCTCGTACCAGAGCTCTCAGCTGGCTCCTTCTAGATCTCTGCCAAATGCCCCAAAAATGGCAGGAAGAGTTATGTTGTACCAGACCAGTACGTGACAGATAATTTGTTGGTGTTGTTGTGCTGTTTTTACTGTTATGCTACGAGTATTGACTACTGAATGGCATGTGTAAGCTAGATGATGGGTTTTGCTCTGCTTCCAAACTAGCATCTCTGGTGCCGATCCTAGCTAATGTTGCTGTGATCCCGAATTTGATCAGTTAACTTATTCGCTGATCAGCATGAGATCGGTCACAATTCACATGAATCTGGGCGTGCGGTTTGGTTGGTCAGCGACATGCATCCTCTGCCTGTTCCGACGTCTTGCGTTCGCGCACCATGCATTGCTCGTACATGTACATGCTCAAGCATTGTCAATTAGCATTCGTGTAGAAAATATGCACTTAGCAAGATTATAACATTTATTTTAGATACGTATGTGATTTTAATGATTAATGATAATATAGTAAATGAAATTAATATATTTATTAAGTATATATTTTAATAGATCTTATAGATACAATACATGAAGAAGTTATCAAAGCCGGGTCTCATGAACTAATATGCACAAAATGCTTAGAAGAAAAGATTAAACAACATATTGGATAGTCTGGTGCTATGGATTGAATACACCGGATAATACGCCAAAGTATTTGTGCAGAGAAGATGTCAGTGGCTCGGATTGGCTAAAGTATACATGTCGGATGGTCTGGCGATGGAGATGAAGATCACACCGGATAGTCTGGTGTTCACAGAAGTTTTGAGGGAAATTTCAATTGCTAGTTTTGGAAGATGTACATGTCGGATGGTCCAGTGAGTACTATATTGTCTACACCGGATCATCCGGCGTATACAATGAATACGAGCCATTGGGGCAATGACTAATTGACGAGTTTGAGCCTATAAATATCCCTCCACTCGGTCATTTGAAGGTCTTAGAGTCTAGAGAACCTCATATACACCTGAGAAGATATCCAAGCCACCACAATACTTAAAGTGATTATCCAAAGCAATTAAATACAAGATTAGAGAGTGATTAGTGCCAATAAACCTAGAGAGTGTTATTATTATGTGTTGCTGCCTAGAGAGTGGATCAAGGAGTGATCCTAGAGTATACTATGTGGTACATCAGAATCTTAGAGTCTTGGTAACTCGTCGATATCTTGAGCCTTGGTGACTCGTCGACATCTTAAGCTTTGGTGGCTTAAGCTTGTTGACCCTCCGATTTGGTGTGGAGTGACAATAAGAAGTATGTACGAGGACGTATAAGTGACCAAAAGAGAGGTTAGTTGTGAGACCTTGGTGGCTAAAGTTCCAAAGTGAAGACGACATACAAGTAACCGAAAGAGATGTTAATGGTGAGACCTTGCCTTGGCGGCTTATCGTTCTTGAGACCTTACCTTGGTGGCTTGGTACCTCAAGAGCCGTGACCAGAAGAGTCTTGACGATCGGGAGTTTATACTTTGTGAAGCTCTAACGTTGATTAGTGATAGCTTGTGTGCTATCGATACTACGGGATAAAAATCTTTGTGCCGAATTTGCTCTCTCTACCTTATTTACGTTTCCACATTTACATACTTACAATCTACTTTTGCGCACTTACCTTCCCATAGTAGGTTGAAAACATTTTAAATGGTAGAATAAACATACTAGATAAACCTAGAGTACATTTAAATAAAAATTGATATAGATGTATCTTATAAAGTTTTGGAGCCATGTTGGTTATAAGAATGTTTGTCTATCTGAGAGCCTAGGGCTCTTTGTTCTTCGGCCTGTGATATTCTCTTCTCTGCTTATGAGCAATGGTTTCGTCTTCTCTGCTTATGAGCAATGGTTTCGATGGGTCCTCGGGATACTTGGGTGCCTAGGGGTTCACTGCTAGCGGCGTCGGGCACGTTTCTCCAGGTACTTAGCTTTCCTGGTCGTCGGGGGACTTGGGTGCTCGGAGGTCACCGCACACCTTATCGAGCACTTTCTTCCCGGCACTTAGACTTCGTGGATCATCGGGGAATTGGGATACTCGGGGACCACCGACTGTGGCCCCGAGCGCCCTCTCCCGGGACTTGATCTTTTTCACCTTACGGGGGAGATTCCGCGGGATGGCGCCATGTGACGGATTGCTGGCCTGGCGTCGGGATTCGGGAACCCCCGGTTCCTGATACACCGACACATAGTGTTTTTATATTTCAATCATGCATCTGGTTTCAGAGTCTCACATAGAACCTAATCTCATCATGCTTTGCCAAAGAAGCAAATTGAACCATTACCATTGGAATAGCCTATAGAGTTTCAGTTGACTTTTATTTGTCATTTCAAACATACTTTAACTATTGTCTGTAATAGTTATGGCTCCTATTTTACTTACTGGAGAATAAATTTGATTGAAAAAGATGACAATAAATTGTATTAGAGGACAGAAATATGTGATGGAAAGCTATTTTAATCCTATTACAATGCAGATATGTCGGATTGCATGCATTTGAACGTCTATAACATGTACTTCTGTCATAAACTGAGGTTTCCAACATAATGTAGCTCAATATCACCTATTAAGTGTTTCCCCTGTCGTGGTTATGTCGTCTTTTCAGATGTAGCACCGCTTAACCAAATGCCAGCAAGCATATCTCTTTAAAATGTGAAACACCATAACCCTCCACCTTATTTGGATTTAAGTGTGTAGTCAATTGATGTGGTGTTCATGGGTTATTGTGAGGCACCTTACATCTGATAGTCCTATATGAAGTTCTTGCTATTTGTAATAGCGAGTTATGATAGTTTTACTAGGATGAGTTATTATGTTGATTTCAGCTATGTGTATTATTATGTTGATTTCAGCTATGTGACCTACTTTTGTTCATTGCTGTCACGAACAAGGATTCTAAGGTGTAATTGAAGTATTGAGAGTTATCTTCTTGCTCTCTTTTTTCTCTGATTCCTTGATATTTGGTCCTACTTATATCAATCACAAATTAATGTACTAACTATTGATGCAGACCGTATACGCATGTATTTCTACATGCAAGAAATTTCTGCGTGCATATTGACTGTTTGTATCGAAGTTTTGCATGGGCCATGTTCGCTGCATTAGTAATTGTTGCTATATATTCTTTGTTCAATTCTTACGTTCACATAAAACCTATTCTATTTTGCCACTATAGACATGTTGTTTACCTAGCTTTCCTTAATCAACTTATTTCTCGAGCATTATTAGTTTGCTTTTGCATTGCTACCTTCTAGAGTGCATATTCCAATATGTAACTTTTACTTTCAATCTGTTTCATTCCAAGGTCCCCAATCATTCATTTTCAGGAATGCATAGTTTTCCTTGGGTTTCAGCTTCATATTTGGCTGAACCAAGATCTTCAAAGTTTGAACTGATAACTATGGGCTAACATGTGCACTCCTCACGGTATGCCATTCAAGCCTCCTTTCCCTTCACTTGGTTTCATGCTATGGAAAATTTTGAAATTTCTTCATGTGTCTCATAGTCTGCGTTTTGTTTCCTATAGTTTACAAAGATGGGTTACATATGGCAAGAACTGTTATATTAATGTTATATACATCTAATTGACCAGCTAAGAGAAGAATTGTAACAGTTAAGGGAAATATATCCCTCTGCTCCAAGAGAAGAACCATGATTTTGTCAAACATTGAAGGGAGAGCTAGCTCTATCAAAAGAAACACATATTTTCTCACACATTGAAGTTATGAAGCTGTGCTTACAAAGCATATATCTTTAGGTGATTTTCAGAGTAATAGAGTCACATATATCTCACACAATAACGTATTATAATTACAAGCTTTAGCCAAAAAAATGCTCATTTCCTGCATATCTAGAGAACTATTTGTTCTTGTTACTTGATCTGATTTGGTGCCTATGCTTGCTCCACTATGTGAATTACCAATATTTAGCTTATTTTAGATTTTTAGTAAGTTTGAATATGACGAATGAAAGGATAATTAATCGTGTAAAGTGGTAGCTTCATGAGGTCATAGATTTGTCATTTTGTAGGGGGAGGGATGGATAAAGAAGCCGCAGTGGGAACAGATAAGAATGACAGAGCAAGAAAACAACCACTTGTAACTTTATAATATCTAATTATTTTGTTGACACTCATCTAATCTTTTGTTTTATTTTATCCCTTTTTCCCTTGTTGTTGCAGATCAATAAAACAACTCATTACAAAGCGAAACGTGTCAATAAGGAAAGGTTCAATGATTAAAAAAAAGTACTAGTGAACTGTGATACTTGAAGAAAGAAGACAGAGAAGAGAAGAGAAATAGAAATCCATACCATTATGCTCACCTAAGGTAATTTTTTTAGCTGCAGAAAAACTTCATAATTACACGGTCTATGATTTCTAAATAGAAATGCAAATTTTATATTAGAAACATTTATCTCTAACAATAAAAACATCCCAGGTAATTTTATTTTAAGTAGTTGATAGATTGTATGAATTGGTAGAGTATTGGAAGGGCTATTAGTCATACCATAAAGATGCCTTCATTACCTCGTAGTTGATCCCATAGTTGATTGTTTAAAATTGTACTTTTGCAACTAAGAAATCAAAGATAGACACTTTGTTTATATTGATTCTTCTATAAAAGATAGAGCTTTTATTGATGTAATTGATGGTTGTTTTTTGTGTCCTCCACCAATACCTTTTTATTGATTGCATTATCATGAAATCGGCCAATAATCTCAGGCATTAATTTTCTAGGGTTTTATATCATAGAAGTAGGCCTCTGATCCTGTAGTTAATTTTCTAGGATTTTATATCTCAGTGTATTTTTATATGTAAATTTTTAAATGGTTGAATTCTTTTGCTTTGAGGGCATAAAAGGGAAAAACGTGTGATTCATTGCACAATATGCGTGAAATAGGGTGCGCCTATTGGCACACTGTATGACCCTATTTGAGATAGGTCAGACAATTGGATAAGTAGTAACACACCAACAGCTCTGCTGGCCACTGCTTCACTCATTGCTTCTCAACTTGAAAAACACTTTAGTTGAAGCACCAAGCGGACCAAAAAGGGCATATTAAACACACTTGGGATTAAGTTGTAGCGAGCAGGACATAAATCTCTGCTAAAAGAAACAGCAAGAACAACTTGAACTATTACAAAACTCGGTAGAAACAGTGGTAAAAAATCCTGGCCATGGCATGAATGCAACTATGTCTCATTCTCACCATCTAGAGCTCATCCTGGAAAGGTTCACCATGGCATTGATCAAGACATGGAAGAAGCAGCATGATACATGGAAAATGACTCATACGGTTGTATGATAACGGTATCAATGGGATATTGGCTGATGAAATGGTATGCTAAACCTACTAATCTTAATAAGCAAAAATGACAAATATTTTCTTAATCTCAGTCATTAATGTGGTTATGCTTGAATGAGGAGCACTTTGGTCTCATCGAAGGCCAAGCTCAAAAGGTGTTGCAGTATGCTGTGAATTGTAATTCATTTCTTTTATGTTTATATTGGGTTTTTTTTGGTGGGCACTGCCTACCTGCATGGCTTATTTCAATGCACACTCTGTTGATTATAAAGTTCAATATCATGATTAGAAACTTTGGAATCGCGGATGTTGTATCGATGTCATGCATTAATATATGGTATAACCGAAGTGCTCTAGCAACACACATTGTGTTACTTAAACGGTTAAACCTCATTCGAACGCATTGAGGTCAGCAGGGCAGAAGCTCTTGGAATATTCAATGAAAATAAGTTCAAGGCAACCTTTCCTGTTCCCATATTTTTTGTTTCATTCTTTTGTATCATCTAGCTGCTTATGTCAAATATATGAGAACTTCATTCGTCTTTTAATATTTTTGAACCATATGTTCAGGTTGAAATCATCAATGAGTTACCCAAGAACAAGACCATTACAATATACATGTGTGGTCCTTTAGTTGACCTCTGCCATGGGCCACACATCCCAAAGCTTTTTTCTGTATGAAGGTAATTATTCTTTGGTTATGCGTTAATCTTTGGGTTCTCTTTTTAGTGGAACTGGCTATTTCATATTTGAACTTGCATGTAAACATTTAGGCTTCATCATCATATTGGAGAGGAAAAGCAGACCCAGTCTCTGGATCATCGTTGGTAAATAAGTCTTACAACATGTGAGATCATAGTTATACAATAAAGGGAGTGGTGAAATAACTCCACCAAACTAATAAAACATACAACACTAGACAGCAGGCACGAACAACATAGCCCATGACATCAGAGTGCATAACATGGACAACATGATGATCATGCCACTCCACTGAAACTTACATCGTAGAATTCTAATGAGAACCAACAATACTTAAATAGACATTTTGTGCTAAAAATTGATATGTTGTATGTATTTTTACTACCAATTTGATGATGGAATAAACATTGGGGTAGACGTACTCTTCAAAGTTGAATTAAAAACCATAAAAATGATTGCAATTTGCAAGTTGTTATTAAAGGCTAAGCTACTACGTAGTAATAGGAACTACACATTGGAATATGCTGCTCAAGCGGCCTACTATTTATTCATTTCTAATTGCATGTTCCCAAAGAGAAGTTGGGAATAGGGATAAAGCAAAAAATAAAAAGAATGTACAATATTTCTGTTTATAATTTTCAGCTTCAATGTTACTACTTGTATCTCATTTTCTAACCTATAATAATGTAAGTATTGTATGAAGGTTCCTAGCATTTTATTTGGTGGCAAAATAGTATAAGCTTGATAATGAAAACCAAAGATTTCCTCTACAATGACATCGATTCATATGTTTAAACACCCTCAAAGCCACAGAGAGGATTGACTTATTTGTATTCAACCTAAGTTATTATGTTATACTTTCGCAATATCTTGCTCATCATATTTCTTTTGTACATATTAGCAATTTTCTTATGACAAGTAGTTAGATTATTTTACTATGTTCATCGTACTTCATCTGCATTACCCTGTAGCTGGTCTGCATTGTTTAAGAATCTATCTGTCCTGTTTACTAATTGTCCTCCTAAGTCGAATTTTTCCCCTCTCATTCTCATTCCATCCCACCATATGTTTGTATCCGCTGACCATGTGTTTGTTATATTGCTTCACATGTCCAATTGATTAGTTTAAACCAACTGAGTAAATAATATACCATCAAATTTTGGGAATTCACTTGGTTAAAAAAAATGATCGTTGATACATAAATATTCTGCACAACCAAAATTATAAACTCCATGCGATATGAAGCATGGTTAATCGATGCAATAATATCTCTATGATAAATTACAATAGTACACAATATGAATACATTAAGAAAGCAAGGTTGAGAGAAAAAAAAAATGAGGCAAGATGAGCCAGACCCCTTCATAACTAAGCTCTAGAAAGAAATTTGAAATATATTTAACAAACTGAAAATATTATACGATCTTTTGTACTTTACCGATGCTCTACAAGAATTTGTGTATAGCTCTGACCATCTCCGTTAGTTACTCGCATAGCGCGTCAACGGGCATGCCGGTTTTCTAGTTATACTCGATTTTCGCAAAATTCACCTGACAAAAAACGAAATCCCAACCAAAGTACAAAGCAGGTATCTAGATAGTCTACCGAAAGAAAGCAAATGGATGAAATAAACACAGAGAAACTTGCAATAGTGTTCACCGTCACTGCCCTGCCGCCGCGCGCCTTCTTCGCAGGAGGTCACGGTCACAGGTGGTCACGACACAGGGACACAGGGAAACTGGCTAGCCATGAACTAACTATGGCGCGCCACCACGTACGTGCTCAGTGCTCTACGCTGCACCGTGCTGCAGCCGCGACGTAGGTGTCCCCATCGCGGCGTACAGCGGCGAGTCGAGACCACCCGGCGTCGGGGACACGAGTGGCGCGCATGGGCTCTGCCGGGGCGTCCCGAACCTGGCTGGCCCGGTGCCGCCCCGCGGTGACAGGCTCACCTGCTCCAGTGACCGGAACTGCAGCTCCGGCGGGTAGTCCCGGACGCACCCGATCCTCGGCCCAACACCGGTGGTCCACCGGAATGAGAGCTGGTTCCCGAGCTGGTACGAGTGCAAGGCCATCTTGGAGTTGATGCGGTGCAGGATCTTCTCCTGCGGCACCACCACCTCCTCCTCGCCACCCTCGCCGCCCTTGAACAGGTTCTCCTTGCAGAAGTCCAGGCAATCCCCGAACGCGCCCGCTCCTTGCTCCGCCGTCCCCCTGCCCATCCGGCTCTTGTTCACCGTCAGCCTCGGCGGCCGCTTGCGCTGCAGCCGGTTGCCTGACGAGGATCGCTTCATCACTGGCGTGCCTATTGCTGCTGGTGCGGTGGTTGTTGTATCGTTGCTTGTGGAAGGCGGCGTGGCCGGAGTGGCGGTGGCCGCGCCCTTGTCTTCATCAGCGCGTGGGGGTTGGGACTTGGTGTTTTCTTGCTTCTTGGGGTTGCTGCTCTCGGTTAGGTCAAATTGGGAGAGGCCTCTCCTGAGCCTGAGCCATTCATCCTCCTCACCTTCCGATGGGCTCAACTGTAGCGAATCCAACAGCCGAAACAACGTTCTTGTGTCAGAAAATATATTGATAGGACAGGCTTTTCTTTCTGGCATGTAACATAAATATGTAGCAAAATTAGCATTCAGATTTGTCTCGTCACCTTGACATTTGTAAGATCCACGTTCCTCTTCTTCAGATAGTTCATGAACTCCCGGAAGTTCACCTCTGTGGGACGATAGTGCCCGCTATGTGGCCACACAGCCTGAAAATCAAGTTTAACTGAATTAGAATTCAGAAAGGTGAGTTTGGTGTTGTACAAATTAAAAAAGGAAAAACTACGAGCCTGGTAGAAATCTAGCGGTTCGCAAACCTTTAGAATTCCATTCTCTACAATCAGTCTGCCGGCAGCAGATGTGGCTCCACCAGCAAGGAAGCTGGAGTGCTGAAACGTGCCCTTGTTCTTCTGCAACAATGTGGTTGTATCATTAGTTCGAGGTAAGCTCCATGGTTCAAGTACTATCGAAGTAAACAACTGACAAATACTACTCTTCTCTATCTGGTTAAGGCTTCGAGGTGGTGTGGTTGGACATACCGTGCCGATGTATAGAACCCTCGTTGTGCTCAACACGAAGATCCATTTTGAATCTCTGGGGCCCTCAGATGTGTCGATGATCTTGCGGCTCAGCTTGTACATCATCTTTCCGTCCTCAACCATGACCTCATAGAACTCCCTTTCTTTCTGCACAAAGTAACAAATCATCTACTGTTCAGATATGCAGCCTTTTCCGCTTTGAGATTTCAGATTCATTGTTGTGCAGGTTGAAACACTTACTGGGCCAAGATACCTGATGCATTGCTGCAGCAGCTTCCATCTTGGGCAGTGGTCCTCAATATTGACCTCCTTTCCTTCTCCTACATCCAACCTATTAAAACATAATTTCAGAAAACATTAACTTTTTTTTCTTCTGGTTTGGAGACAGCTTTAAAAGTTCCGCATGAACTGTACCAGTAGAAGAAAGGCTGTTTGCTCTCACAGTGTAGCCAGTGTTGGTAATAGTAGTGGAGGTTGTGACCATACCGATGTCGAGGGTCAATCTGTCCATGAAACATGAATGGGTTGTAATCTGTGATGTTCTTTCATGAGCTAGTGTTTGAAGGGAATCTTTTTTATGCATACTGCTTCGAGCCAGTGTTGCAGTGCGAGCTTCTGAGCCTTTTCATCCTTGGAAAGACCTTTCCCTACCTGAAGCAACAACACAAAAACTTATTCAGTAGTACTAGAACAACGATATGCCAGTAGTCCTTTGGAAAACAGACTGCATCATTTCCGCAGTTTGGTATATCAGCATCATAGTACAACATATAGTAATATTGCCACATTAATGATGGTATTCAGTAAAACAAAACCACCAACCTTACCAGTAACAGCAGTACAAAATTAGTTTGACCAGTTCAGTTTACCAAGTTCACAATATTATCAAAACAATCAATATCAATGATAGGATCACAATAATGCCAACAGTTCAGTATAAGACCATTATACTATAGCGCACAACAGTGCTAGCAGTTCTCTGTACCAAGCTCTTAATTAGCATGATGTGTAAACATGTGAATTTACCTTGGCAGCCCTCATTCTAGCACGGGACCATCTTGAGAGGGCCGACTCCGGCTTCTCTACCTCAAAGAATGACACTGAACTGCGCTTGAGCAACGCAAAATCAAGTAGTTTCCACCTGGATTCAACATCACAATTCACAAAATTCAAGCATCATTACCCAAATGTCCAAAACACACTGTATCAAGTATGACAATGCATGACTAGCACATGGAATAGTACAAACCAGCGTTGTTCAACAAGAACAGCACAATCAGCAAGCTGCCGCCTTGTCCTGAAACTCTTGTACACCTTCTGCACCCTAATTGCTGCAGCCTGATGCTTCGGGCCGACCATCCCAATCACCGGAGAATTTGGTGGCAGGTTTTCCGTGGGCCCATATCTTGGCTGGCTGGTAAGCTTGTGATTGCAACTCTCCTTGTCAGGTTTAGGACTCACCGTGGATAGCGTAGTTTGAATTTTAAGTGGACCACCCTCCCTTTTTTCGAAGCTTAAGCCTCTTACAATGAGCCTCTTGGAGGTCAGGGCATCGAGCAATGCCGGTGGCGACTCAAGGGTCTCTAGTGTGCTGAGATTGTCAAAGCTTAGAGACCGGACAAAGAGCCTGTCCATATCCTCATCATCCTCTGGCAGGTAGTCATCTGGTGGGTATGAGATTGACAGCCCCATTTTCCTGATTGAGAACTGTGCGACAGTTCTCTTTCGTCTGCCCTTTTTCCTATTGTTTCCTCTGATATGCCTTGCTGCTTCTGTTACTTATTTGGATCTCTTCAGCGGCTGTGTTCTTTATGAGTGCTTTGACGCCCTGTGTCAAGAAGGAAAATTAAGGGACATCAAAATATCAAATGTAATGTAGGTGACAGATATGACTTTTTCTTTCGTTATCTGCAATCTTATCAAGGGACATCAAGTATTGGTTCTGTGAAATGTTCCCGTATAAAATCTCTTATGATATTTTTTCTGTAAATGTTCAGAGGTAGATGCCAAGAATAGAAGAAAAAAGAGGCCAAGAAAATCTGGGAATAAGTACTCTAGAAATGAAAAAAGAGGTCAATAAATCCGAAACGAAATGCCAACTACAAAAGTAACATGTATATCTCAAAATGATGCATTTCATCCATTTTCTTGATAAATGCACCTTGTTTCAACATAATGCAATATAAACCAAGAAACCAAATACATCAAGGAAAGGAAATTCTGTAATAGAAATCAAATAACTATCAACTGTACCTCCTTACCTTCAATGTTCTTGCACCATTCATCCAATAGAACCTCTTGAGGAGAGCTCTGTGAGGAAGAAGTCTGAAAAGAAACAGCAAAATTTGCAGGGCAAATGGGATTAGATTTAGGAAACACCAAGCATAACCGGTAAATGGCTAATGACCACGCAATAAGGGCAGGTGGCAAAAACACGACGGTGGTTTGTCTCAGGTCTTGACCCTATAAATAACATAGCAAGGCTTGAGGTCCCTGAATGTTCTTAGGGAGAAAAAAAAGATATACCATTTGTTGTTGTTAAAAATAGGCAGCACTCAAAAAACACGACATGTGTATAACAAGAAGCGTAGAACTCATATTGCCTAGTGACAATCATCACAGGAGCAGCATCCGTTGCTAAGCATTCTCGTGGCGCAGCACAGGAACAGTTCCAGCACCGTGACTCCAATGCCTGCAACACATTCGAGGTGAAGGAACTAGTGCACCCACCGGGCCAGATTAGCAAGCTATTGCCTCACGAACATTTCACCGAACACCTCATGTGCATTAACAACATAGCAAAATATATTTCTACACTCCGTCCACATCAAGCATCCATGCTTCCAACAACACTGGTGAATGCGCTGCGGAAACATTTGGAATTTCGTACCTGGCTTCCAGCCTTCTTGTTCGGTCATCTTCTCCACTTCCTTGTATAACTAGCTATTCTGCACTTTGCAAGCCAGCACTATGATCCATGCTCGCGCGCTTTTCCCTCTCATCTGAGGAAGGAAATAGCGCACAAGCTGCATCGGCCCCGCCAACTTCTGATCCTGCTCGTTTGCGGCAGTGGTCCGCACGCGCATTCCATGAGCACATGCATCACGGTTGCAAGCTTCTGTCTGTTATAAGGCATGGTAGGGTCTCTCGCTCGCCTGCATTTTAATCTGGAATTTATATAATAAAATAAAATTAGTAAGGTCATTCATGTTAATAACGTGACTAGTTTTATTTTATAATATTTTTTATTAAAATTTAATCTCTTTAGTTTTTATGAGGTTAATGTCCTTTAGTTACAAAAGGTATAGATTTATATAAAAAAAATTATATTAGTGGAAAATAAATTATTTATAACTAAATTTATACCCAAATCATATACACGTATTAGTTGGATTTGTATATATTTTAATTACCTGTCAAAATTATACGTCAGGTATAGGCAGTACTATCAAAATCAAAATAGATTTGCCTTATCTTCGTGTTGAATCTTATCTGTCTACTTGATGTGATGATCTTGAGTTACATGATGCTTTTTAATTTATTATTTTAGTAAATTTTTTAATTTTTTTTATTTTTATTATGAATTTTAGCTATTGATTAATTGTATTTTACGTGGACTTTTTATTTAGGTATTTAATTTTTATACTAATTTGATTTTTTATAAGACTATATTTGATATGGATCGTTATTTTTTTTCTACTCTAACCCTATTTTTTAATTATTAATTTTATTTTATTTGAACTCATTATTTAGATATTTTGCTTCTCAAACTGTATGAAAATTTGAACTGCTAATTTTTTATTCCGAATTTACATATTTAGACTCTTTGGTTTTTGAATTAGCTATTTATTAATTGTATTTGATATGGACTCTTTAGTTTACTCTAAACCGTTAGATGTTCATAAAATAAATGATATATATATCTTTTTCGATTAATGTGAGAATTTCGAACTTTGAGAGCGAACGCGGTGCTCATTTTTCATCTCAAATAATAATATAATAGATTTTAAATCTCTATTTTTAGTTTAAATAAAATAGTTTAGAAAATAATTTTTACTCTAAAATAAAAATAAAATGACTCACCCATAGCTCTTGCTCTGCGAATTCTTAGAGCTAAAATACCCCCACTCAAAAAAATTGCGAGCTGAGCTCTGACAAAGGACAAACAGAGCCTAAATCCGGAAGATGCACCACTGAGGGATGGATAGTTACTTTCTCCTAAGATAATTTGCATATGTGTATATTTTTATTTTTAAAAATAGCATAAATATGTGTCTGCTTTCAAAATTAAAAAAAAAATATACGTTTGTTACCCACTGTATGGGCTGACGTTGAGGTTTAGTAAAAGCCATTCGATTGATCAGAAAGAATGCCAAAATGATGGAATCACTTATTGTAACTACTAATTTACATTGCATGAAAGCAACCAAATTACTTAGTTATTAAAAAAGGTGTTTTTCTAATGAGTCCTGGTAAAGCTCCCGAACAACATATTTTTTTTAAACGAGGTCCTCGTAATAGGACATAAAGACTCTTTTTTATTTTACACGAAGACACTGGGAAAGATTGGTTAAAAAATGTCGGTTGTTGACTAAGGTGAAGTCATAGTAAGGTAGTTGTAGGAGAACCTGTGGCTAAATTGAATCCTTCATGGTGGAAATGCCTCATATTACCTAGAACAAGTCATGGACTTTTTCAATAAAAGGCACTTCCACATGATAACTCCACTAAAAAAACGAGAGGCATCTTTCCTTATGATCTGGTAGTTCACACATGTGTAAACTTTTTTTAATCTCTTTCTGAGCCAGAGCTAAAGTAGCTCTTAAGACCTTTTTTAGACCTCAAAATATCAAATGAACAATTTCTTTCTCTTAGACCACATATAAGAAAAAACCAATGAGGTTGTCGAAATTATTTGCAATAAGATATTAGCTACAATCAATCTGATTTTCTTGTTCTTGAAAATATTTTATCTGTCTTGCAGTAGAGAATTGAGAATTTTCAGATTGTTAAAAGGTGCTGGAAGGAGGATATATTTTTTCGTTTTTAGTATGGTTAGGATTTGTTATTTTTATGTGAAATAACTGAAGAAAATATAATACTTATTTTTGCTTAGGGGCCTACTGCCTATTAAGAACCAAGCGCCCGTTGTACGGGTGATTAATATGGATTTCCCGCTCCGTACAGCGGAGGATATTTAATGTGGCATGTCAACATGGAGAGCAGAGATTCTTCTCCCATGCCTAGTGCCAGCAAGTGATCTATTGGCTTACTCACAGCGTACTTAACGAATATTAGATTGCAAAGAGAATCACCTGCCTGATATTTTGCTAATTTTGAAAATAGGCACATATTTCTGCTAATTTTGAAAAAAAAATATATATATATATAAATAATCCTCCGAAGACGCGTGTTATTTGGTTCAATGAGCCCAGGAAGACAGGAAATCGAAGGCCCATGTTTGTTCCCAGTATGGGCTTCGGTGGCCTATCTATGGCCCATGATTATCTCTGGCCTTCACTGCTGCATAAGCCTTCTCCTGTTGTCTCTCTCCGGATCAGAGTTTGTGAAGCTCTTCTTCTGCAGGAAGGTCGGCAGTGAGAAGTTTTTTTTTAATCTGAATGAGACAGCGTAATTCGTTGCTTAAAATGGTGAGGAAATGAAGGTATACGAGCACAACCGAACGAGCAAGTTGGTAAAAATTAGTAACCATGAGACACTTCAGAGTTACTAAAGATCAAGCCAGTCACAAACATAACAAATGTCACCAGAATTGTATCAAGTGTATTTTTTTTTAAAAAGAACAATATGAAATAAGTTAATGTCCGGCCAGTTCATGTGATGATGACACAGTCACAAACTTTACATTCTCAATCACACTGAAGCATATGCAAATACTCTAAGGTCTTCTCTAGATTCTGCCAAACAGCACTGAAGCTTCATGAAAAGGACATGCCCTCCTCCAATCTGTTATGATGGACTTGAACTCACATGAATCATGGCCCGATCGCTGCCTCCTCCTAGAAACAGGTACCATGCCAATTGTAATTTCGTTATGTCACTTCAAGGGTAGATCAGGCCAAGCAGAGAGAGCAGCGACCATGCCATCATTCTGACAGTAACACGGAAACTGATATTCTCGCGTAATGCACAATGCAGGTAGCTGATGGTATCGTTGTCATCCATCCTTATTGGATAATCTTGCAGGTTAATGGACTAAACATTCAGATCGTACATTAGGATCTAATCAGGTACTCCAACATTGGATAGCCGAATCTGGTTGCAGGGACGGAACACAGAAGGAAAAGCTTAGGTTTGCTCTGAATATTTTCTTTTTAAAAAAAAGACCTGCTATGAGCATAACTGGTGTATACATTGAAGTGCTCAGGTGCCAAAAACATTGTTGGGGGGGGGGGGGGGGTATAAATTGAATTCTGCTTACTGCTGCTTGGCCAGCAACTGAGCCCAGCAATAAAGCACGCAACCATTATATCAGGCATTCAGAAATGGCCCTGTACCCCCCTGAAAAGACAGTACACTTCGCATTGCTGGAATTCAGAGAAATCATTGGGGATTCAGAACTGGCCAGATTTAAAGTGAGATTTGACTCGTCAGCGAGCTAGGGAGAAAGGTGCCCACAAGATCATTCACTACTACTGCTGCTGCTGTATACTTCTCTGTCATACTTCCTCTGTTTTCACTATTACTACTACTACAGAGAAGTTCCATGAATTCTTTGTTTCTGATTTGGATAGCCATCTTATATTTACTAATTGGAGGCTCCTTTTGGTGCCTCCATATTAATCCTAGAAAAATCTTAAAAATTCTCATAAAAAAGCAAAACATCCGACCGTCGAATTGATTGATTGACTAACTGTAACCATATATCAACAACTAGAAGAAATAAAAGATTAAAAAACAAATCAGAGTCCAACTCTAAGACTACTTCCTTCCTGATCTTTCCTTCTTCTTTTTTATAGATATCCTTTGTCCAACAAGGTTACGTTAGCAAACTCCAACTTAGTTACGTTAGCAATAAACACACTTTTCCAAATCAATTAAAATATGCCAATTAAATATACGTATAATCAAATATTACAAAATTAAAACAACAGAACGCAAACATATACGGATTATCACATAAAAGTAATATCAAAGAATTTATAATGTATTTAAAAATAATAATATGAGATACGGTGACAATATTAAAAATAATAATAATTTCAAAAAATCAAGAAACAAATAAAAATCAATTTGCATAACACATAAAATGAAAATTATAAATTAGATCTATTCACAAATAATAAATATGATTTCAATATTATGAATAAAAATTACATTTATATTTTATATTCTAATATTTAAATATAAATAGCTGATGTATCTTAGCATACAATTATTATTAACATAAATATCTAAAATTCAGTTGTATGCTAAATTTCTAGCCTGTGCAATCGCACAGGTTGATGCGCTAGTGGATATAATATAAACACACGCTTCTCTAGCTTGGCCGTTCAGAGTCCAGACCAGTCAAGAAACGCATTACGCATCTCGATACAGCAAGGAAATCTTGAAGTGTAAGTCCGGGCCCGTGTTGTTTCTCCGTGGCGCCAAGTGCATACACTGAACAAAGACCCAACCAAATTAAAAAGAAGACTGGATTGACAAAGAGATGTGAAAATCACCGGAGTCTAGGACCGATCGATGAAAAAGTTACGTGCACGCACGCTCGATTCGTTTGTTGCCGAGTCGCGGTCGTCTCGTATTTCCAGCGCTCCGGAAGCCCCAGCTCAACCATCCGCGCATAAATGCGACTCCCCAGTCCCCACTCGGGCATCGCTTGCTTGCACGAGTTGCAGGGTCGCCGTCGTGCAGCTGAAAGCGCCTCGCCATCGATGCTTGCTGCTGCAGGCTAACAGGGACTACGTTACCGACATGAGCCATGCAATGCGGCAATAGACATCTAGGAATTGAACGAAGCAGCCACATCAACGAAATCCCATGTCCCCAGAACAGAGAGCCCGGTGCTCTGAAAACGACGTCGATCTCGGAGCAGACGTGCGTGCTACGGATCATCATGAGTTTGTCACTGACGTGTGAGCCTGGTCTAGCGGTGAAATCAGGGATTTCGTTGATAACAAACAGGACCGACCACAACTGTCGTTGAACAGCACGAGCGGCGGCGCAACATCCACTGATCGTCTATCGCGCAGTTGCACGCTAGCTAGCTAGCTAGCTATGGTTTCGCATGTTAACCTGCAAAGCCGTACGCTCGAGTCTGTCAAGGATGCGTTTGGAACGCAAGAATTTCACACGAGACGGTTCAGTTCCTGCACGAATTAAGAAACATCTCGTGCGTTGCAAACTGAACTTGGGATTCGTTGATCTGAACGGCATCACCGTATCAGACTATCAGCAGCAGGATGCGCCGGGCGAGCAGAGCTGAACTGGGCGGGCAGCCTGGCGCTGGGGAGGAGGATCCCAGTCGCGGATTCGCCGCGGCTGCTGCCTGCCTCAGCTCAGCTTCCACGCCACCAACAACAACTCCACCAAGCGCGAGCGAGCGAGATTTTGACCGCTGCCCAACCCAACACCGTTTCCTCCTCCCAATTCTTGCCTCCCTTGAACGCTCCCCCACTCCCCTCCCTTTCCCCGCACTCCACACGCGCGCCCAACCAAAATATTCCCACTGACGCCTGGACCCATCCGCGCTGAGGTCCCACAAGTCAGTCATGCCGACCGTTAGGCAGATCGTACGCGTTACGTGCTTGCGAGTTGCACTGCGCGTAAGCTCCCCTCCCTCCCCTTATAACGAGAAGCAACAGCAGCGACAAACTCGCGCGGCAGCCTGACACAGAAGCTAGAGAGAGAGAGAGAGAGAGAGATGAGATCAAGGGTGGCGCTGGAGCCGCTGGCGGAAGAGCCCGGTGGCGGGGAGGAGGAGGCGACGCGGCGGCGGTCAGGCCTCCACGCGGCGCTGCACCGGTGGGCGCGCCTCCTCTCCGGCGGTACCGCCGGGGACGACTCCCGCCCGGCCGCCGACCTCCGCGTCCTCCTCTCCGTGCTCGCATGCCCCCTCTCCCCAGTCCCCCTCCTCCCCCGCCTTCCCCGCCACGTACGCATCATACACGCATCAACCATGCTGCGCCTGTGGCCCTGTGTACGCACGCGTTTGCTTTGCTTAGAGTGATCACGATGTGTCTGGCCGTGTCCGTGCAGGTGGCGTCGTCGGCGCAGTACATAATCGAGCAGTTCAGGGCGACGACGGGGTGCGGGAAGCTCGAGGGCGCCGTGAAGAGCATGTACGCGGCGGGGCGGGTGCGGCTGACGATGCTGCAGGATCCCAGCGGCGGGAGCAGCGTCGGCGGGCGGGGCCACGAGGGGAGATTCGTGCTGTGGCAGCTCGCGCCCAGCATGTGGCTCGTTGAGATGTCCGTGGCCGGGCAGCACGTCGCCGCGGGCAGCGACGGCCGCGCCGCCTGGCGCCGCACGCCCTGGCTCGGCGCCCACGCCGCGCGCGGCGGCTCGCGCCCCCTCCGCCGCGCACTCCAGGTTGGCACTCCCTCTCCCTTCTCCTCTGGCGCGGTGCCGCTGGCATTGTTGCATCGTGAAGCCATATTCCTTTTTTTTCGTTCGCCTTTTCTCGTCGCTTTGCCGATCACCATGGCATGCCTCGCATGCACAGTGTTACTACTAGCTAGCCTGGCCCATGAAAGGTGGGCCCCACTGGCGCCATTGCTTTTCTCTGCTTTCGCATGCCATCGAATAGCCTTCTGCTTTTGCGCACGCCCTTTCGCTTTGCGATACATCAGAGAAAGAAAGAAAAAGGACAAGATCCATTAAACAACTGGATGCGATGAAGAATCTTTGTTTGAAGGCACTTGGATACATGTCACATATGGCCACTGCACAGTTTTCATCTTGGGATCTGGGGCTGGTAGGCTGCTTCTGCTGCATGCCACATTGTTGATGTCATGATTGCCTCATGCCAAGCTCTCCTTTGAGTTGTGCAGGAGCAGGAGAGAGTCGGGACTCTGGAGTCTGAATTCCTCCTAACTGTCTCTGTTTGACCTGGAGAGAGGGCATTAGTTAGTAGTGTGAGATTAGCCTGCCTTTGCATCCATCACATGGGGATAGATTATCTCTGTCTGGGGGCTGCTCTTTTATAAAGTGCCTAGGGTGAGATGTCTGAATGTTTGTTTGATCACTGGTCTTGAGTTCATCATTAACATAGATTAGCTACTTAAATTGTTTATGCTTATCCTGGGCAACTTGGCAAGTGGTACCTGTTTTTTAGTATATAGGTTCTTGCTGAGCAGCATGAACGTATATGTCAGTGTCCTGGTGGGAGCTGACTGAAACAAGTTTATGTTTTGTTGAACAATTTGACAAGGAGAATACAAGTCGTTTGTCTACGAAAATGCATTAGTACTTCCTTTTTGGGGAATCTCTAGCTATGAAACAGTGTTCCCAATCCTCTAAAAGAAAATAAATTTAGATTTTGTGATCTTATTTGGTTAGACCGATTGAGTCTTCTCTCTCAGTTGAAATTTATAGCAGAACTAAAGCATAACCACCTTGGCGGTAGGAAAATTGGGAGCTGAGGTCATAGTCTGATTCTCAAAATCTTCATGCTCACCGAACGTTTTAATAAATTCTGCAGAGTAGTTTGTGATCTTATTTGATTAGACCGATTGAGTCTTCTCTCTCAGTTGAAATTTCTAACAGAACTAAAGCATAACCAGCCTGACGGTAGGAAAATTTTGGGAGCTGAGGTCATAGTCTGATTCTCAAATCTTCATGCTCACCGAATGTTTTAATAAATTCTGCAAAGTAGTTTATATCTGATCAAGCCTAACTGTCTGAATGTTGGATCGATGAGGCCTATGTATTAATTAATTGGTGGAGTCCTTTCTTTAGGCTTATAATTAGGCCAACTAGACAATGGAAATTAGTCAAGTGAGCATAGGCTTTTGTTGACTAGTTTGATGAAGCAAAGCATGCAATTTGTTCAGTCTTCTTGGGCATTAGAGGTTTTATTTTCTGATCATGCAATTGGCTGAAAACCAGATCAGTGCTTCTCATATTTGTGTACACCCTACTTGTCCAATCTCATCCCATGACTCCAAAAGTTTCACCAAATCCATGTAGAAATAGATAGCAAATGTACAGAGTGCCCCACTTCAAAATGTATTTAACTATTTATGCTGGAGGCTTGTACGGATGCAGCACATATGTTGAGTCTCTTAGCTGTTTGTACTATGATAGCATGATAGAGAAAAAAATTTGTACAACTGTGCTTTATTTAGTAGTACTGCACTATCATATGAGCACTGTCCTCTGTCCGATTCCAATAAATTAAGTTGTACTGACATGTTTTTTACCTAAACCCAGATGTTGGCATGACACAAAGAATGCACTGCCAGTTCCCCCTTAAATGTTTCATATTTCATTGTCCACGGTGATTAAAGTTGAAAATTCTGAATTTTTTCCCCATATAGAATTATGAGATATAAAAATTTCAGAGCATCAACATATGCACTTGGGCACACTCAGATTACCATTTTCTTGGAGAATCTGACCTACTCATCTGAAATTTGCTGGTCCTAGAGCACCAAACACATGTGTGCCAACTAGCTAATCTGTTTATCTGCTCAACTTCACTGGCATCGTGTGCCTAACATAAGCATTCTGGTATTGTTGCTGTGCTCTGTCAATTTGATAGTGTCAAAATGGATGAGAAACTGTACATTTTTTCAGTTTTGATAGTGTCAAATGTTTCGTATGCCAAGAAACTGTACAAGTTTTCAGTTTTGACCCAGACAAATTCTTGCAGAGTCACACTGGTCTCATGGTCAAATGGTGATGCGATGAGTAAACGAGCTTACCAAAATATCTGATCATTTACATGTTCACTAACAGTGAACTCATCTGTGCGTGCAGGGCCTGGACCCAGTGATGATCGCGTCCATCTTCTCGACGGCCGAGCACGCCGGCGAGAAGCAGGTGGACGGCGAGGACTGCTTCGTGCTGCGCCTGAACGTGGGCCCCTCGATGCTGTCGAACTGGAGCGATGGCACGGCGGAGGTAATCCGGCACGGCCTGACGGGTTTCTTCAGCCAGCGCAGCGGCCTCCTGGCGCGACTGGAGGACTCTCAGCTGACCCGGATCCAGGCCCCCGGCGCGACGGCCATGTACTGGGAGACCACCATCGCGTCGACCGTGTCGGACTACCGCGCCGTGGACGGCGGCGTGGCCATCGCGCACGCGGGGACGTCCACGGCGCACCTCGCTCGGTTCGGCGTGGGCGTGCGCGCCGCGCGCGTGGTGACTCGGATGGTGGAGTCGTGGACCATCGACGACGTGGCGTTCAACGTGCCGGGGCTGGGACCGGACGCCTTCATACCGCCGGAGGAGGTCAGGAGGAGCCGCTCCTACGGCGCCCTCGCCGCCGGCAAGTGAACTCGGCCGTCAAGGTTCAGTCGTGTGTGTAACATAGTCTGCATGGAGAGAGGGAGGGAGAGAGAGCTCCGTAATTTCGTCTGTCTTCCCTTTGTGACTTGTGAGCGAGCGTGGCATAAAAAATCGTGCATGTACATATGTGTACTTGATTTACTCAGCAGTAATAATCACACCAAAATTCTAATCCTCTTTGAATCTGTGATACCAGTTTTCTGGATACACATGGTGTACTGAAATGAACAAACATTTGTGCATTTGGTAATGCAGTTCAAGTATTCTGAGAATGCAAATCCTAGTTTGTCTTGGGGTTGTAGACCGATTCAGCTAAGCACACATCTCCAGGGGTTAGGTTCTGTTTAACCTTTTTACTCTGTCCTTACTGGAAGTATCTGTCAATCTGCATGTTAGCATGTAAGTTGTATTTGTGATCTGCATAAGATGCTGTATAGATTACTACCAGTATACAATAGGATAGCAAAAGTCAGTTGTCACTTTGGAAGTTGGTTTGGGTGGTTCTTGGATGGTTGGCACTTGACATTGTCTGCAAACGACCGGCATTAGCACGCTGGACTTTTCTGCCCAAGCTTTACTGCTTCTACAACTGCGCCATGCCTCCTTCACTGTAACCGCTTGTTCGCTTCTCCTTGTCCTGAGCCGCTGTCTCCTTGCGCCTGGCATCAGCACTTGCGTGTGTTTCCAGGCGATCACGTCACCATAAGCACACGGGGGCCTCGTCCGGGATGCGGCGGCCGAGTTGCACTTGCACCGGTGACCGTTCTGTTGCTTGACTTGTCCAGGCCATTCCTCCGCTGTAACTTTGCAATTTGAGGTAGCGCTGTATCTGATCCTGTAACAGTATCAGTCTGAATTCTTCTGTTCTTGCCATGGAGCCAATGCAATTTTGCAACTCCTGGAACTTGCAATGGCATCACAACTGTGATCGATCTTGCGATATAATAACAGTTTTGATGTCTGTGAACACTTGATAACTACTACATGCAAGTATGCTCAGTATACATTCACAGTGTCTAGCCGATCTGATCGGGCCAAGGCCAGCATTGCCTCCTCTCCTGCAGGGGACAATCAGCATACGAATGCGTTCACTGCTCATCGAGGCAGAAAGTTGGCACTTGGCACATGGCGGTCCTTCCATGTTATACATCAGCAGCTCGAGCGCTTGATGGATCGAGCTTGGCTTGGCCGCCGGTCCTCGGAGACGAACGCACCATGTCATTCGTGTCTGGTCCCTGCTCTTGTGGATCAAATCACATGTCGAAAATGTCTATGGGTTGCAAGTTGTTGTAAAAATCGCTACCTACTGGCCTACTTCTGTGAGTTCTGTCTCTGTGCGAAGAAAGCGTCGGCAAAATGTTTGAGGTGAATGGCTTTCAAAAAAAATGTTTGAGGCGAAACGGTAAAACAGTCCGATGTAATCTTCGCGTGCCATGTGCAGTTTTTGTTTTTTTAGGAGGATGTGTTGTGCGATTCAGGAGATGCTCAGTACCGAGTATCCAGTACTAGTGCGTGATACTATCAAATCAGAACTTATGTCGCGGCAATGATACGACAGGAAACGCAACTACATAATGTGTTATACACACGATGTCTATGTATGTCATCTATAGCTGCTCTGAGATTCGAAAATGCCATGGGAACTTTTTCTTTACTTTCTCGTTTTGCTTTGAGATTCATACGGTGAAATGTTCGGATGGCTGAGATAAGTATTATGTACACTAGTGTATCAATCTGTGTGACTACACAGACTAAAAATTTAACTTACGGCTGAATTATAGATATTTGTGTTAATAATAGTTGTATGCTAAGATACATTAGCTATTTACATTTAAATATTAGAATGTAAAATATAAATATAATTTTTTTATAATATTGGAATCATGTTTATTATTTGTGAATAGATCTAATTTATAAATTTTATTTTATGTGTTATGCAAATTGATTTTTATTTTTTTTTGATTTTTTGAAATTATTATTATTATTAATGTCGTCACCGTATCTCATATTATTATTTTTGGAAATACATTATAAATTTTTTGATATTATTTTTATGTGATAATCCATAATATGTTTGCGTTCTGTTGTTTTAATTTTATAATGCTTTATTCCACGCATATTTAATTGTCATATTTTAATTAATTTGGAAAAATATGTTGATAGCTAACGTAACTAAGTTGTAGTTTACTAACGTAACTTTGTTGAACAAAAAGTACCTACAACAAAGAAAAAAGGAAGAAAATACAAGACAAGAAGTAGTCTTAAGGTTAGACTCTATGATATGTTTTTTAATCTTCTATGTTGTTTCGTCCGATTGTTAATCCATGGTTATAGTTAGTCAATCAACCATTTTGACTATTGAATGTTTTGTTTTTTTAATCTCTAGAATTTTTCTAGATTAACGTGTAGACACTTAAAAAGAGCCTCCAATTATACCATATTAAGAGAATTTCCCTTCCATGGACTGTATCTTGTTTTTTTTTTTTTGCAACGGAATCAGCAGTTGACGGCACTGGAACATGACTGTGCGGAGCTCCTCTGTAACCATGCTAATGACACCCTCTGAAACCTCCACGTCGAGCCCCGAAACCACCTCGGTGTCCATACGGGTGTCGCGGCCAGCCGCGTCCCTGACCATGAAAGTTCCCTCCGAACCCGGGATTGAAACCCTGTCCTCCATGGAAAAAGCCTCCACGGTATCCACCACAATCTCCGTGACCATACCCGAAACCTTGATTGTACCACCATAACCAGCACCATTGTAAAAGCCATTGCTTTCCGGGCCAAACCCTCCACGGCCACCATGGCTTCCTCCACGAGCAGCACCCCCATCTTGTGCGCCCCTACCCCGGTTGCAGTGTTGTCCATACCTGGTTTGACCACTGAAACATAAGTTGGCCGGTTAGGATTGGCCGGAACAGAGATCAGAGTTGATGAAACGTATGGTTGCCGCCGTGATGACTTTGCCAGATGTAGCCACGTGAATGCCTGAAACCCTAGGAAGCTTTCCCGGCCGTGCGAAAAACTTCCCCAGGCTCGGTAGCAGATGGAACGGGACATCCTTGGACCCACAAGGAATCATAACTATGGGCGAGATTTTAGGCTTCAGTTTCGGTCCAGCAAAAATGCCATCCAAAGGCCTAGGCCCACTCGTATTCAAAATTTGAACTCGTGTCTTCCTTTCCTCCGATACCTGAACACCGTCACCGAGAGCCTCTGGCGGCTCTGATCTCTCTCCGCTCGAACCGGAGATCTTTGAACGTCGATCAGTCACCATAATATCTCCCAGAGCCCGCCTCAGCGATACCCTCGGTGGTGGAAGAGGACCGCGCCATGGCTTGCTTCCACACGGACGATGCCACAGCACCGCATGGACGATCTTTCGAGCCAAAGTCCACCGGGAATTCTCGCCACCAGGAGGTGTATCTAGCGCACTCACCTTCTCACAAACTGACGGGCTATCTAGACTCTTCTCTGCCTTAACCACATCTTCCATGGTGTAACCCACACTGACAGCAGTCTTCACCAAGCTATCCGTTGAAATCGAATTCACCTCTTCCGCATCACTATCCTCTTCCTTTTTAGAACCTCCTGCAATCGACCAGAACCTTGGTATAGTGCTTCCTGATCTCATCCCATGGAGTGGATCCGGGTTGGTATGTCCAGCAAGATGAGATCTAACTGGCGTCCAATTTCCTCCATCTTCACCATCGGTGATCTCCTGGACCTGCTGCAATGTCTCCTCAACCGCATGTTCTGATGCCTCCCTCAGGATCTCAAGACCCCTCCTGCACCTTGCCTCCGCCTCAGCTTCGATTTCCACCTCCGACGAATTCGAGCCTATTCGCCTTCTGGCCACCTGTGCTAAGGTTAGCCACCGTCCCCTCATTCACCAGTCCATCATAATCACTCTTGTTAACTTGGACATTAAAAATGACACTGCAACTGTATGGCCAGATGTTATTTTTATTCTCTGGCCAAAAAAGGATGAATTTAGTAGAAATACGTGTCTGTTTTATTTTTTTAACAAAAATAGCCCGATCAGCAGGCAATAAATATAAATCAATACTATATCCTAACGGTGGAGGAATCGACGCACTCTTAGGGCTCTGCTACTGTAGCAGTGGGTCCTATATATGTATATATGTATATACATATAGGTATACATGTATACATATATATGTATATATACGTATACATATATATGCAATTTTCTTTTTCGAGAAATTCTAGAAAAATGTCGAAATGAATATTAGTTACATTAATAAATCAGCTGAAAAAAAATCTAAAATGCAAAGAAAAATATCTAAAACTCAAAAAAAAAAATATGAAACAAATTTTTTTAGTTAGTATTACTTTCACCTACATGTTAAAACTATGTGCATGCATAAAAGTATTATTATTTTCTCTATAATTAATTTAATGTGTTTAACATTAATAATTTTATAAATAAATATTGAAATGTATAAAATTTGTGAACTTAATTTTTTAGTCTTCTTTTGTCGTGCTCTATACAGCAAAATAAAAATAGGCACGGCGTAAGCGCACCAATCAGACTAGTAATTTACTGAACGGGGAAGAAATGATGAGGCATCCACGTGTCCTATGCAGAGATACTTCTTGCTCTGTGAGTGAGGACACCCTCTGAGTGGGTGAAAAAAGAGTTTTCTTTTGGGCAAACAAAATTGGAAGGAAGAAAGAACATTCCTTCTTGCCCTCTAAATGGGTGAAAAATATTTTTATAATCCGAACCTAGGTCTGATGGCTAACCTAACAGGGTTCAAAAAGTAGTAACAAGATTACATAAATCACCAGCAATGAGCACCAAATCTAGTAGAGCTTCGCCAATCTTCTCTTCCTCTCCTCTTGAGCCTCCTATGTTTTTTTTTTGAATAAAATGATATTTCAAGATAATTTTTGCTCTTTTATGGGGGCAAAAAAAAATCATCCTTCCAAAAAGATAGATCGCCCATTAGAAGGAAGATTTTTATAGATCTCTCCCGCTCCAACAAGGGGTCCATTGTCCAGACCCACCAGGAGCGCGGCTCCTATGAATTGCCTACTGAGAAGATGATTTTTTAATAGATCGTCCTCTCAGTTGCGACCCATTTCTTGGTCTCGATGGTGTTCATGCAGGCTATAATGAAATTCTAGGTGTACTATCATATCCCTTTGATTGGGCGAGGATATGGATCACTTCTCGTAGGATGAGATTTATATCTCGTCCTTTGTATATAAATAAAAAATTTGTATTGCTTACACCAGCTGGGCTGTGTGGACTCTATTTGGGCTAGTGTGCACCTGCCCTTGTGCTCTACCAGGCCTGGACCGTGTTCGGGACGAGACGACGCCTGCCGAAGCCCACCCTGCTGTGGCGCAAGCACCCCCGGCCCCGTAGCGCCACCCGTGCGCACAGGCCAGCACGCATGTCGACCCGGCCAGCGGCCCATGCTACTACGAGGCCCGCTGCCGCGCAGGATTCCATCCGGCTCAGCGCGCCCCTGCCCTGGACCCAACTTATTCCACCACACCACCTCACAGCGCGCGCGGAGCCAGTGACACGCATCTTTCGCAGAGCGCGCCTTGGCTGTCCGCGGGCTCCGGGCTCCCACCCACGTCGATGTTGTAAAGCAGCTCGTCTGGCTGGGCGCATCATCAAGGCAACTCAACTCGACATCTTTTCTGGACCGCGTACAGGGCCAGGCCAATCCTAAACAAGCCCCTGACACCGAGCCCTTCCGGGCCAGTTGCATGCAGGACATGCCACTGCATCCGCCGGTCGACTGCGACGCAGGCTCGTGTAGGGGGTGGGCGTCAGTATGCAAAACACATCACATTTGCCCCCTTTTTTTTGTAGAGTAAGGACGTCAGATTTGCTTGGATCAATTTTCTCATACGACATCTGCTGTTCGCAAACTGCGACGTCGATGTGGAACACCTGACCGGTGGTTTGCTGCTTGTAGAAAACTCGACAAGGGGTGCCTTTCAGAAGATTGAAGCTCAAAAGTCAGCATCCAACTTCCCAGATCTCAACCTTGCACGCACCAAGTACACCAACACACTTTAAAGTTTCAGGACAGAGGTAACATCATGTAAGCTGATATCTGCAGCACTGAGTGACTGCAGGCCGACGGAAGGGAACAGATGGATTTGTCCAGTCTACGCAAAGGGCAAAGATTCATCAATCTGTATGGACCAGACATGAACATTAACATGAATTGCCATTTCACATGCAACATCAGGAAATGCAACAAAGAATAATAAATTAATTTATAACTTAAACGAACAGCCTGATTATTTGCACATCTCCGTCGTCACCCCTACGTTACGTTGCACAGATGAAATAACTTAGAATCTTCTTCACTCCCGTTGGCATCAGGATCTTGGGTGCAGCAGTACTCTTGTCACAGAATACTTCAGCTGGTTCCAAACCCAAAAAGAAAGAAGTGCATCCTGTCCTGAGAGCTTTCAGCAATAACCAGCTCTACCTTCGAGTGCTGAAGCTGCGGTTTCGACCGTTCCAAGTAAGCACTTGTACACCTTCTGCGTCAGTTTCTCAATGGTTTAAACCAACCATCCGCTGATCCATCCACCTCGTCTTGAAACTGATCGAGACAGTTACTTGTTTCCTTGAGTTGCGACAACCGGACTGCGATTTTCCCATCTCCACTCTTGGATTGTCCCCGTACGCGTTCTTTGGTGTTCTTAATTGGACCCTCGAACTTGAATCCTGTTTCAAGAGCATCCTCCAAGAAACTCAGAAACCATGACTGTGATTCTTTTTTTAGAGTAATCCATAACCTGCAGATCTCCTTGAAACCATCCTCTCTGGCCCATTCGATCTTTTCACTTGTCTGAGCATCATATTTTATGCACGGGGCTTCCAGTGTAGCGATTTTACGCGCGCGACGTCCCGTCAAAAGAGAATAAAACAGAAGCAATTTCATGCAAGCAGAAGGCTGGCATGCCTATACCTGAAGGACCTCTACGCCCAATGCAACAATCTCTGCAGATAGCCAAGTCGTACAGCAGGTCTGCTGGGACGTTCTCCTCTATGGCGTTTCTGCGACAGAGACGTGTGCAACAACTTTGGCCTGTCAACCACTTGTGTGTACGCAAGCGCTACAAATCTCCACGGGATTTCCAAGAAGCGCACGAACTTTGCATGTCTCGCACGAGTTAGGCCAAACAGTCGAAACAGTTGGGCCGCGCGCTCTCTTTTCATTTGATCTCCCTCAGAAGTCAGATCAGGCCCCCTCCTCATGTAGCTGTTATAAATTGCTCGTCCGGCCGGCGGCAAAAAGATGTCCTCCTCCCCCCGGTCCTCGGCGCATCACCAACTTTTAAAGCTAGCCAGCCCCTCCTGCTCCTTTGCAGCCCAGCTCGCTGGTTTTGTAGGTGACTGGCTCATTTTCGCTTCGTTTCGTTCGGTTTTCGCTCCAGCTCCAGGTAAGTAGTTTAACAGGCAGGAAGTAGCACCTCGTCCTTAACACCCACCCACCTACTCGATCGCCATCTCCTTCCTGCCTGGGCGCTGCAGCCGGGGCGAGCTTGTCTATCGATCTACCCTTTCACCTAGCACGCACCTTACTTTCTTTCTTTGGCGGGCATGGGGAGTTCATGCGTGAACCTCTCCCGTGCATTCGACGCTGCCAAGCGCCCCCCGTGTTTCGCCGTCAGCAGCAAGGGAGGCCGTGGTCGATATGGGAGAGGTATACTGCTCCCATTGTCGTTGAGGCGGCACAGCAATGGTGGTGTGGCGTGCAGTTCCGGCGGTTCAAGGCCGTCCTTCTCGGAATACGGCAGGGCCGGGGTCTCAGTAGCCGGTATGGCGTCGTCGGCGGATCATGCCGAGGGGATTGGGATTGCAGAATTTCTCGGGGGCAAGAACTTCCTTATCACCGGCGGAACTGGATTCCTGGCAAAAGGTGATACTTTCTTCTTCCTCTGCCTCATCTTAGCATAGTATCACAGTCCCTTGTTCTCTGCTCCAACAGTTGTCTGATTGTTTTTCCCTGTTCTTCTGCGTCAGTTCTTATCGAGAAAATTTTGAGGACAAATCCTGATGTTGGCAAGATATACGTGTTGATCAAGGCCAAGGACAGCGAAGCAGCATCGAAGAGATTGCAAAATGAGGTATGGTGTTTGTTGCTTCTTCACACTAATATTTGTTGTTCATCCATATGACCATATTTTTCTGCATGCGACGTACAGGTCGTAGACACGGAGCTGTTCAAATGCTTGCAGGAAATCCACGGGAAAGACTACGGCAGCTTCGTAGCAAGAAAGCTGGTTCCCGTCGTCGGCGACGTCAGGGAGGCCAACATCGGCATTGCCCCTGAGCTCGCCGACGAGATCGCGGACCAAGTCGACATCATCATTAACTCGGCGGCGAACACCACTTTCGATGAGAGGTTCGTGACACTATACCCGTATTGCTCCAAAGATTCAAGCTTCAATCACCCCATGACCACCAAATGCACTGCACTTTCGATCTCAGGTACGATGTTGCGATGGACATAAACACCGTGGGGCCGTTCCGGATCATGAGCTTCGCGCAGCGGTTTCGACGGCTGAAGGTGTTCCTGCAAGTGTCAACAGGTCAGAGTGCCAAACGAAAGTTCTTTGTGGTGAAACTGAAACCTCTAATTTGACTTTCCAAAGCTTACAAGCGTCAGCACTACGTTTGTATGCTGTGTTTGCCGAACAGCATATGTGAATGGGCAGAGGCAAGGCCTGGTGCTAGAGAAACCGTTTCGCATGGGAGACACCATAGCCAAGGAGCTGGGATCCTCGGATTCTTCAGAGCATAAGAGCACCATGTTGAACATTGAGGCAGAGATCAAGCTTGCCTTTGACTCCAGAAGACACTCTGACGATTCTGCCTCTTTTTCTCAAGAAATGAAAGACTTAGGCCTCGCGAGGTACACCTAGTGCTCGAATGTTTCGTATCGCTTCCTCTTATCAGAATGAACTGTCAAGATGCAGTGCAAGTGCAGACGCGAAGTAGCACTAGTTTGTTATACATTGTTTGATATGCATTATTTGTGATTGGCAGGGCAAAACTCCATGGGTGGCAAGATACTTATGTGTTCACGAAGGCCATGGGGGAGATGGTCATCAACAGCATGCGAGGAGAGATACCGGTTGTCACGATCAGGCCGAGCGTCATCGAGAGCACCTGGAGGGATCCCTTCCCGGGTTGGATGGAAGGAAACAGGTATTTTATCTTCAGCGATCAGATCTTCCATAATCCATCAACTCAGCTGATTAGCTCGATCATTTCATGCTCTCTCTTGCCACTGGCAAATCGATGAACTCAGGATGATGGATCCTGTTGTCCTCTACTACGGCAAAGGCCAGCTGAGTGGGTTCCTCGCCGATCCAGACGGCGTTCTTGATGTGGTAAGCAGCTGCTGCCTTGATCTCTCGTACATGATGCATGTACGGGAAATTAACCATCCATGCACTTGTGCAACGTGCGTTTCTGTCCTGCTATCCTACCAGGTTCCAGCGGACATGGTGGTGAACGCGACGCTGGCGTCGATGGCGAAGCACGGCGGTGCGGCGTCGGGGCCCGGGATGCACGTGTACCACGTGTCGTCGTCGACGGTGAACCCGCTGGTGTTCGGCGACCTGAGCCGGTTCCTGTTCCAGCACTTCACGCGGTGCCCCTACAGCGACGCGGCGGGGCAGCCGATCCTGGTGCCGCCGATGCGGCTGTTCGACTGCATGGAGCAGTTCGCGAGTTACGTGGAGACGGACGCGCTGCTGCGGAGCGCCAGGGGGCCGTCGTCGGAGCGGCTGTCGCAGCGGGCGCGCGACCTGTGCACCAAGTCCGTGGAGCAGACCATCCACCTGGGCAGCATCTACGAGCCCTACACCTTCTACGGCGGCCGGTTCGACAACGGCAACACGGAGGCGCTCTTCGCGGCGATGTCGGCGGCGGAGAAGGCGCGGTTCCACTTCGACGTGCGGAGCGTGGACTGGACGGACTACATCACCAACGTGCACATCCCGGGGCTCAGGAAGCACGTCATGAAGGGCAGGGGCGTCGCCGCCAACCAGCTGCTCGCCAGCACCTCCGTGTGACAGCCGAGGAATGCGCGATGGCGTGTATAGGATCTGCCAGTCTCCCCTGTTGTTATGCCGCGGCTGATGACCGACCAATCTTGCCGCGTGATCCATCGCCGATGACCCTACCGGCCTCCTGACAGGTTAATTGGTTCATAGTAGCAGTAATTAAAGGTTGATGTGGGTGTGTCATGCTTGCATTAACTATAGATATACGATTGTTCATCTCTTCCATGTTGAGCTGTTGACTGTTGTATTGTCGTGTAGTTAAAAGAAAAGGAACGGTGTCGAAACCAGCATATCAAAATTCACATAATTCTGGAAACAGTTTAGCAACTAGAACATTGGTACAGCTATTTACATCATTACCAAATAACCAGTAGACAAACAAAAATTCACACGTCAATGACGATAACCTGGTACTATCAGGCTAGCAACAGGCCGCCAATGGCATAACAAGCATGGTACTCCAACTCGGAAGAGAGTAGTACCATGTGTCTTGCATGCTGGGGCTGGGCACTTTCACCAAAACTTTAAATACTGAAAGGTGATTAATTTGTGTCTTGCCATTGATGAATGATGACACAGATTAGTACAGGCCTATCGATACAAAGCTTAGGCTACAAATAGAAGTTCAGTCTTTTGCCAGTTCCATGTCTCGATAAAAATGCCTAAAAGGGAGGAGAGTGGATGGCCCTTATATCAAGAAAGGCTGAAACTCAGGCATGGCACACTTGCTTTCTTTCAGGATAGCAGCATCTCTCGCATTGACCAATGGGGGTCAAGTTCGCATATGCTTTGGTATTCCCTTGTTATTTTTGGTTGACTCTTGTGCAGGATCCAGCGGACGTCACTGACCAACATGGATTATCGCAGCACAAGCTAGAAACTATACCCCTTGACTCAAAGGAAATAATCCGGTGTTCTCCGTGTCACGTCTGGCTCACCTCTCCTAGGGGCTGGTTCAAACTGTGATAATAGGAAATCAAATTGAAAAATCATACATACCACTGCACACATTATAAGAAACTTATCTGGGGATACACAATGAAGCTAGATATCAGCGGGCGTCTTAAAAAATGCACAAAGTGCCAACTTCAAATTTCCATTTCAAGTCTCAATCATTTAGCAGTAACAAACCATACCCACAATCCACAACACACTCATATCAGAGTGATAGCACAAAAATGAACCCGAGAAATAAAAGATAGCAAGGAACAATGAACTGGCCAAATTACCTGGATAAATGTGTGATTGTTGCAGTCGTCAACTTCCAAAATGGATGCCATGTTGCCACATCGGTAGCAATAGTTTGGAGCACTGAATATGGTGACAACTTTTTGTTCCTGTAAATACATGCATAGTGCATGATCATGACAGATTACTCGCTAAAAAATTAGGTGATTAAGTATATATAAGGTTCAACCAGCTTACATGAGCCCAGTTATATCCCTCCATAACTAATTGATGAGCCCGAGCTACAAGCTTGAGATTGTTCGTGTGATTAAACTGCTCTGATATGTCCTGGGGAAACAAAAGAATGAATGAACAAATTTGAAGTCAAAGGTACAAAAAGCGGTAAAACAGCAGACTTTGTAGTACCTGGCCAAAAGTGTAGCCAGCGCCACGAGGAGATATGCCCCAACCACATCGATCGTCTGGATCTGACCATAAAAGATCACACATAGGTCCCTCATGAGGAACCTCTTGGACACGATCTAAGCTACGGACACCATCAAGATTCTCAATTGATGGAGATAAACCACCATGGAGGCAGAAAATTTCAGATTCCACCTTCAAGCAGAACATAAGCATAATATCAGTTGAGCCCGTGGACACACAACGGCGTAATGTTGAGAAAATGCAAGGCAACCTTATTCGGCTGTTGAGAGGAAGGGATGCAGCTACAGTATGCTACAGTACAACAATCCGGTTGTAGAGACAGAACGAACAACAAAATAATACACTATCAAAATTGATAACAATTTTCAATGTTTCAATCAACACATCCATACAATTTGGAGTCTAAATATCTACAGATAGGGCAACATTTTTTCGATGAAGGAAACAAACCACAACATCTCCAACCTCTGTTCCATAGAACAGTCTGCCACAGTACATACCAGATTACAAGTTCTTCACCAAAGAGTAAACAACGGCACAATGCAGAAAGTATTAAACCAAACTCAGACAGGAATATAGGGCAACATAGTTGGCACCAAATCAAACAACTCCTCTAATGGCCAAAAACTCTGACTCTCTGAGTACTCACAAGTATTTGATTCTACAGCTGCTTGAATCATCTAACAATTTAAGGCAGTTGATGTCCAGCAGGGTGTTCCACATAAATGAAACATCCAGGTATAATGTACAGAACTCATGGATTGTCACACACTCTCACGAGGTAAAGAAATCAGTCATAGCCCATAACTGACAAATATTTCTCGCCTACAAAATCAGAAATTGATGAAGTATAAATGGTATGATCATACTCTAGCTTAGCCATCGGTTGTTCTAGCTACTAAGCCATTCAAGTGTTTTAAGATTTGTGCAACATCTATCGACAGGATGACACATAGAAGCACACTCAAAATTAAACCAGTAAGGAGATCCCAGTATCAAGGGTACTCACCAGCGCTGTCAGAGGAAAATAATCAAAAAGATCTGTAAATATCTTCCATACATTTGCATTGCCATACCTGGTTTGAAACAAAAGAGTTAGCAAAAGAAATGACAAGCTATGATTATGTCATGGACTTGCAGGAAAAAAATTGTTATAATCAACTTACATGAACCAAGAAGTTTATACAAGATAACAAACAATATATCATTCAACTTTCATAGCAGCTCCTAAGCACAGTGATAGTGCACCATCAAACGAAAGAATCAGGAATACACAATCAACAGGAAGTATCTAGTAGTCTAGACAAGTCTATTGATGCAGCAACTAGAAAAGGATTGTGATGCCAATTAGATTTCGCATATATGAAAAACATTTGGCACGACTATATAGTAGATTAAGATAATTCTGAAGCTAACAGAGCACTGTGATCAAACAGAATACGCATAGATCTTCTCACCAGGTAATGATATAGTGCGTAGGAACATGCTAGACCTGGAATAAACAAAGTTGAGCTTTCATTAAGCATCGAAACAAACTCACTTTCGTAGGCATTCATCGTAGAATCCATACACCTGTGTAATCTGCAACCATCGTAAAACAAGATTTTCAGTTTAAAACTAGAAAACACAGCTACTCTACCATTTTCTGTGCTAAACAGGAAATGTAATATTTTAAAACTAGAATCATTTTCTCTGGTCTCAAATTAATTTGAGATAATGCTAGCCAAAAACAACGTGAGCACCAAGAATAATAGTACCTGTCGACTCTCGTGGTTTCCACGAAGGATTGTAATTCGATGTGGGTGGCGCACCTTTAGTGCTACCAGCAGCTGGATAAGGAATATAACGTCATTATGTAATGCTTACACATAACAAGAATTGAAACACAAGATCATAAAAAATATTTGAAAGCATAACTCCAGAAATAAGCTTTTTCCCCAGGCTGAATAACTGAATTATGAAACCAGACAACTTCTGGTAAAACTACATAAAAGAGCTCAACAAAGAACATAAGTAGTAGTTTAATTCTTACAGTGACAGTCTCAACAGAATAGTAGCCCCGATCTACATAATCCCCCATAAATAAATAATTGGTATCTGGACACTGGAAACAGGAGAGAACAAAACTGAAAGTGATTAGAGGATGGAATGGACGGTTTCATAATAGGGTAGAAAGTCTTTTCCAGAAAAAGGAAGCAAAGATCAGTTAACATAATTGGTACCTTCCCTCCGATCTGAAAAAGCTCTACAAGATCGTGGAATTGTCCATGGATATCGCCACAAATTGTCACTGGGCTTTTGACAGGCTGCGTAGCAAAAGTTACAAAAGCTTAAAAGCCAATACATATACCTTGCCAAAGTACAGAACATGTAAAATTACAAATACTTCCAGGACACCTTAGTGCCATTATATGCATGCATAACCTTGTAGCTATTTGGATGGACCTCTGTTCCATTTAGTTACATACAATTGAAGCTAAAGATTGGCAGATGAAATGAAATGGAATGGACGGAGGAAATCCTTAAATTACTATGTTTAGTGTTGCATTGTGCAGGGAATATGAATGAAAATGAAAGCACTGAAACTGTGAAAGATTCGAAGGTCAACTTCTTAATCATAACACCCTTGATACATAGGACTGAAAAAAGGGCCAGCCATCTGGAGGCTGGAGCAACAAAATAAACAATGCTGTTGCTCAACTGCAATGGCAAAAACCTGTCCAATATAAAAGTTCGAACAAAATAAACAATGCAGAAATATAGATATCCTCCCGCATCTATAGTGAAATATACTGAGCCCAACAATGAGAGGTGAACTGCTAGCATGTCATACCTGAACGTTGCTTTCCTCCATCAATATCTCCTTGGCCTTCTCGCACAGTGACTTAACCTGAAACAAGCGGGACCCGAAAAGCAGATTCCAGGAATGTTAGAACATCAACCTGCACATTTATGTGCACCAAATATTCCTACTTTTGGTCAAGCGGCCACATAGAATGCATATATATCGACCCAAATGCGTATAAGTACCATCATAGCCTAAATATGCCATTTTTTGGCGGCCGCTATTGCTTCGACTGATTAATTTGGCAGTTGACAACATATACAAGTTTCCATTTTTATGCTACTTTTCTGCGAAAATTAAAAGAGATATACTACCACAAACCATATCTGAACCACAGCATCGGAATGATTCAAAGCTGCCCTCCCACAAACTACACACCATATCACCCCTCCATGCCACCGAATCACCAGGCACCAAAAGAGGGTTAAATAGCCCTCAAATCGCCGGATCACGGTTCCAACCCAAAGCGTTCTACCAAAGGGCCGGGGAGAAACCCTAGGCACCGCCCTCGCTACAGATCAAACAACTCATCATTCACCAGATCGCGCCGCAAAATCGGCACCGAACGAACGGGAAGCCCGAACGGAACAGGGGGTTGTAACTGAGGGCGATCTCACCTCCTGCTCGGCGAGCGGGCGGCACTGCATCAGCTGCTCGATCTGCGCGTCCAGGCCGCCGCTGTCGACGCTCATGGGCTCCATACCTCCTCCGCCGTCGATCGAGATGAGGCACCAGCTCGAGCTCGAGCTCCCGCCGGCGGCGAGGGAGAGAGAGAGAGAGAGAGATGGGAGAGCGCGGAGTGAGACTGATGGAGCGGGAGAGGAAACAAGGGAAGGGGGAGGGGGGAGAGAGAGAGAGAGAGTACTGGACGGAAAGCCCACCTGCCAGGTGGTCCCGTCTGTCGACAGTTGGGCCCACTCCGACTCGCTCCATGCCGCGTGTGCCACTGCAGGTAGAGGTAGTTGGGACACTACGCGTCTGCGGCTGACAGGTTGGGCGGTGAGTGGGCCATACTGTCAGGATCTAGAATTGTGAGTAAATTAAAGGTATTTGATTAAGTATTTGGTTTTTATTTTAAATAAAAATAATAATTTCGAAACTAGAGTTAGGCCAAACAAGCCAAAGCCCACGGGTTGCCTGAACGTGGAAGGCTGGGGACCCACTTGTCAGAAAGTGGGTCGTTGACATGGTGGCCCCTGTGTATGGGGCCCATCTTCCAGTCACGTCCGGTGTTTCCACCGGGGCTGCACGCCTTGCTGGGAGTACTCGGATGACGGGCTCACGTGTCAGAGGCAGAAATTCTCCATGAGTAATCTGCAGGCCAAATTGATCTTGCGAACCAATCCCTAGTCGCTGAGCTTGCGAATCTTGCGAGAGCCGCAACTGCATCTGTGAGTGACCTTGCACTGCTACTGCTCGTTTGAAGTGAAGGCTCTCGTGTTCCTCCTCTTAGTTCGTTGGGTTTTGTTCAGGAGGGAAGCCTCGTGGAGAGGGAGGGGGCTTCCCCGCTTGCACGGGCCAAATCGAGTGCGTTCCTCGTCCACCCGGCTCGATCCGGCAATGCGTGCGGCTGCCGGAGGATCCCTGCCGCGACGTGCGGCTGGTATCCGTGTCCGCGCGCCACTGGTGAGCTCAGCTCCACTCTCGCCTTTCTTGGCCTCGAACAGCACGCGCTCCTTGCTGCAAGGCGCGTAGATTAGCTCCGACATGGTGTTCCTTGTGCCAAAGACGCCGCCTTTGGATCCAAGCTGAGATCTTTCTGCTCAAATCTGGTGTTTTCCTGTATAAAGTTTGGAGGATTGCGGGTTTTGGGGATGGTTGGAAGTCTCGATCTGGGTTCTTAGGGCTTGACTGTGGAGTCTAGATTCAATTCTTCATGGAGTTTTTGGTAATCTTATCTGGTGTAGCGTTTGGGGTTAATTTGTTAGCTTACTTTTGCTGTGAGTAATCGTAGCTGTGGTTTGCAGTCTTGCAGATGCCACTTCTTGTTAGTGAGGAACAATGTTACAGGGATATATTATATGATAACGAGTATCACCATAACATGTATCGCATGTTTTTTTGCTCCATTACCATGAAGTCATCCTCAATTTATTAATAATGAACAAACTTAGACGAATTGTAGCTACTTGCTAAGCTAATCTTATCACCACGTCGAGACAGCTCATGAGTCACTGGTGTTATATCTTTAGCTATACATCATGCTCTATACAAGTAATTTTTAAGGGCGTAAGACTTACTACCAAAGACCATGCCGATCATATGGAATCAATAAATGAATACAAAAGCATCGAATATATACGAATGGAATTCTTAGAATGACTGATCATTGCGACATTATTTTGCAATCACCCTGTTTAGCAACATTACCATAGTTGGCAGCACTAATATAACGATGTTAGTACATAATTAGCACACATAATAGTTGATGTAAACATAAGGAACATAAAAAAAGATATTCTTAGGCATTTCATAATTCCAGTAGCGTTAATGGTGATAAAGTTTGTTGGGTACTTGGATAACACTACCGATTTTGTAAAGTCTCAATCTTTCTCCATTTCTTTTGAAAAAAACTCCGCAGTAAAGCACAAAATTATTCATCGTTAATGATAATAGATATAGACGGAAGGATTGCCGGGAGGCTATAGATTGAGGGAGGATTTAATATTTTATTAAATACCTTCAAATCCAAACATGTCATATAAAAGCAAATGGAGCACCCAAAGTTGAAGAACCATCCGCTCACCCTAAAAAAAACACCTTAGACACTAAACTGTGTGCCTGTTGGACAGGGGGATAAGTCCTTTATCTCCTGTATCTATTTTTGGTTTTGTTAGCAAGAGAGGTAGCAAGGGGAGAGCGTCTCCATTTTTTTAGGCAAAGTCGTGTGGATTCATTACAATTTTGCTCAATCTTGAGATGGATTCATCACATAGAGCAAAGCCATTCACCAGCGTAACTCATGTGCTTTGATCACTAGTGAGCTCCGCTTATGTCTCTAGCCCCAAGCATTGCTCTTTTTCTCTCAATGTCATGTTTTTGTTTGTAGGCAGGGTTGTTGTTTCAGAAGGCAGTGCCCTTGGTTCAAAGTTATGATCTTCCACTCAGTCTAGTTTCATTTTTCCTGCTTAAAGCTGGGAAATTTCTTTGATTTGAGTTTGGATCTGAGTCCTCTGAGTTTGTTTCTGGAGTTTGGGTTCAAACTTGCCATCAGTGTGATTAGATCACCCCTTTTTAAATTCATTTGATCGGCAGAGTTTTTAGTGTTGCTTTTATCAGTCACAGAGAGCTATTGCTATGAATGTTCCACTTTCGCAATTCGCAGTTAATGTACTACATGGGAATTTCATATCATCATATGAGTATCACTTACTTATCATAGCTCCATTTGTTTTTCACGTGAAAAAATGTTACGCATTTAAGAGCATTTGATACATCTGTGTACGAGGATGAAGCTACTAAACAAATGCAAATATAATTTATCAATTGGGATTACAAGCAAAACAAACCAAGCTAGTGCAATTTCAGACCCGAATCTGAAGCTGCTAAGTGCTCTTGCTGTGCTTTTAATTTGAGTACTAGTTATTATGTCTGCTATGTTTTATATTCGTAAAACCATACGTTTTTATTTTTATATATCAGGAGTTCACTGGAATGAGAACAAACCTAGGTTTCGAACTTCTAAGCCAACTTATTATATCAAGTAGTTTGTCCCAACTTGTACTGGTGAATGATCTGTTCTCTCTATTTTCTATGATGAACACCCAACTATGATATTTTGGACATGGTTACTCTTCCAGCAGTGAGTGTCTGAATCTCATCTGCGTAATGTTTTCTAGTAGGTTGACAAGAATATGTATTTTTGTCCTCGATAATTCATACCCGGCTGAATGGATGGTTGCTTTGCTGTGGTTTTGTTTTAATCCTCTGTTGTTTCACGTTCAGGTCAATATAAGCATCCTAACTTGATTGATCAATGCATCTGCAGGTAGAGTCTGTCTCCTGCTACTGCAGGGTAGATGGAGGTCTTAAAACCGTTGTAAGTGCTAGGAAGTTTGTCCCTGGTGCAAAGCTGTGCATGCAACCTGATATCATACCAAACAAGCGCAAGTCTAGGTGCAAGGAGAGGTGCCATCCTCAGTCACCACTGCTGCCTGGCCTTCCTGATGAACTGGCTATTTCCTGTCTCATGCGGGTTGCTCGAGTCGAGCATCCAAATGTCCGGTTAGTCTGTAAACGATGGAACCGACTTTTGTCTGGGAATTACTATTACTCCTTGCGTAAGAAGTTTGGCATGGCAGAAGAATGGGTTTACATCTTCAAAAGGGACCGTGATCAGAAGCTATCTTGTTATGCCTTTGATCCAGTAAACCAGCTCTGGAAGTCACTGCCTCCAGTTCCGCCAGAGTATTCAGAAGCTGTTGGCTTTGGTTCTGCTGTTCTCAATGGATGCTATCTGTACTTATTTGGTGGGAAAGACCCAGTACGTGGGTCTATGAGGCGTGTTGTATTTTATAATGCTCGGATAAATAAATGGCTTCGAGCTCCGGATATGCTACAAAAAAGGCACTTCTTCGGTTCTTGTGTCATAAACAACTGCCTCTATGTTGCTGGTGGGGAGTGTGAAGGGATACATAGAACTCTAAGGTCTGCTGAGGTCTATGATCCGAACAGGAACAGATGGTCTTGCATTGCTGAAATGAGCACAGGAATGGTGCCCTCCATTGGAGTAGTATATGATGGCAAGTGGTTCCTAAAAGGGCTCGATTCTCATCGCCATGTCGTGAGTGAGGTCTATCTGCCAACATCTAAAATGTGGTCAGCCACCGGTGATGACATGGTTACGGGCTGGCGGAATCCAAGCATCTCCTTTAATGGACGGCTTTATTCAGTTGATTGTCGTGATGGCTGTAAGCTTAGAGTTTATAATAGAGAGACAGGATCATGGATAAGATTCTTGGACACTAGGCGCCATCTGGGCAGCTCACGGGCTCTTGAAGCTGCAGCCTTAATCTCACTAAATGGGAAGCTCTGCATTATCCGTAACAATATGAGCATCACTCTTATTGAAACATCAGACCCAACAACAGTTACTGAGATTGACAGTGCCCGCATGTGGGAGACTTTTACTCGAAAGGGGCAGCACAGATCTTTCATGGCAAACCTGTGGGCAACCATTGCAGGTCGTAATCTAAAGACCCACATTATGCATTGTCAAGTGCTCCAAGTTTGAGTATGTCTACGTGAAGTGGAAACATACTCACATTTGGACACAGCCCTCAGTGGCTCAGTTAGAAGCTGAAATGGGTACCGGAACTGTGGCAAAGAGACCAGCTGTTTCTCAGTAAACCTCTACTGATTTCATTGTTTGAAACTCTCTGATGGACAGTTGCATACTATTTGTCAGATAAGACTACCAGGAGATTGGCAATCTCGGTTGTCCATAAAATTGAGGGGAAACTTGGGAGCAGAGGAATCTTCCATAGAATCAATGTTTGTTTTCATTCGTGATTTTGGTGAACTGATGCTTCAGGAATTTGATCAGCTGATTATGTTGAGGTAGGCAGCAAAAATTGCATAGATTACTGTCATGCTGTCATACATTTTTGGGAAAGGAAGGATAACAATCTTCATCGTTGTCACTGTACATATCTTCCTTTTGGCTTATTAGGCATGGAAAACTTTGTTGCAGCAGCAGACTAGACTTAGTATAGAGAAGGAACAAATCTTATGTTTATGCCTTGAAATCTATGCTGCCTGTTTGCTGTGTGCTGAAGAGTTTTGAAATTGATCAGTGCTATTTGTGAAAGAAGATTCCATAGACACTCTCTTTTTTATTATGAATAATGCAATCTTGTAAGAACTCCCAGAAGGTTGCCCTTTGAACTATCTGCATGCATCAAGGCCCCGTCCTCATCTGGTTTGATGAATTCGCATGAAAAATCTACTCGTGTGCATAGGAATGCACTGATGCTCAAGCAGTTCCACCTAAGAGCATGTACAATAGGATGCTTAGAGGAGGTGTTTATAGAAAAAAATTGGGTTTTTTTTAACTGGATTAGCATAGGTGTTCAGGCGGAGAGCAAGGTGGTTACTTAAACACTGCTGCTTATATTAGTGCTAACAAGATAGTTAACCATGTTTAAATACCTGTAGCATTTGTTTGCATTAGAAATTCTAATTTTTATATAGACGTTTAATACTCTCTTTTTTAAACATCTAGCCATAAACAACTTAGCATTGTTCATACCCTAATATATGTCACTACCTTGGACAATTGTTGAAAACATTGACAGGAAAATAATTTGTGGAACATGACAAACCCAGACTGAGATGTTTATCGGTTGCTTGACGATCATTTTCAGAGGCAGGATAACGTTGAACTACTGATATTTTTATGCTGATCTGGGTATCTGATCTTTAGTTGGTATGCAAGTCAAAGTCAGGGAACAGCAGCAGAAGTCCATGGGCTGCTAAACCCCTTGTTGTCAAAAGCATACCGTGGCCTGCTAATGTTGGTTAGTGAAATATACAATGAAGAATTCCGAGTTTCTGACCATTTCATGCTAACCCTTTGGATGCATCTCCATTCTGTGGAGAAGGAAAAGAAAGTTTGGATGTTTGTCCCCTGCCAACTTGGTCCATGTTGCTGACAACTTGATATCGTTCTATAACTTACCTATTCAATTTTTTCCTATTAAAAACCATAATTTTGTCTAGTGATTTTGTGATCTTTGCATGATTGCTGCGAGATATGTCTGCATAATGATGCATGGCACATGGTCCAAGTAAAGGTTAGGGAATATTACATCACATGAAAGCTAGTGGTGAAGAAGAATAATGCATGTCAGCTAGTCTCAGTAGTTTGATTATCTTCTCAGCAAAAGCTGACAAAATGCGCTTGCAGCAGTAAGCAGCATCTAATACGTTCTGATTTCACGGCCGGCGGCTTTCGTTCCTGTTTTCGTGGAATGACCAAATTCTCTATCACTTCCTGATATATTTGTCTAAACCTATGACTCCATAATGAATTGTCATTCCTGAATTCACATTATTTTCTTGACTCGGCAATAGAGAGACACCGAAAGTGCTAATTTGCAGACATCTCGCTAGAAAACTTGTCCTGATCCCAAAAAAAAAAAAGAGATATCGGGCTTTCGTTCCTGCTTTCGCAGCCACCATCACTTCATGAGATATTTGCCTAAATCTATGACACCATGATGAATTGTCGTTCCTGGATTTACATTATTTTCTTATCCAGCAACAGAGAGAACCCAAAAGTGTTAGTTTGCGGGCATCTCGCTAGAAAACTTATCCCGATCCTAAAAAAGAGAGGAGATCCGGTAGGTAAAGCACTAACACTAACCCTGACCCTGCCGCCGGCCATCGCCGGAGTTGCGCCGTCGCCGCTGAGCCGAACGGCTGAATTGGTAGTGGCCTAGCTAGCGTGGGATGCTTTACCATATACTTCAACAGTGTCTCGCAACTAGCGCAAATCTAAAGGCAAACAAGCTTCCCGGGCGGGGGAGACAAGGGAAGCAAGTCGGCAACAACGCAAAACGGAAGACCTTTTTCTCTCTTTTTCGCCAGTATGTACGCAAAACGGTAATCCGGCGTCAGAACGGGCGAAAAAGGCCGGAATCGCTTGCAAAGAACGTAGAGAGAGAGAGAGAGAGAGAGAGAGAGAGAGAGAGAGGATTAGAAAAGGAGAGGGAATAGAAGGAGAGAGGGAATTGAAGGAGAGAGAAAAAAATCACCCATGTCCAGTTGGTAGCAGCGCAGGCCGCGCGCCTCTATAAATACCACCGCCGGGTCCGATCGTGCTGTCCCGTGCGCTCGCCGATCATCTCTGCTCTCGTCAGGCACTCTTCCTCTCGTTTCTTGTGTATGAATCGCGGCGCGGTTTTTGTGTTGCCGGCCGCCGCCGCTGTCCCCCATTGCCGTCTCCCAAAGTTTTCAGGTTCTGACCTGCTTCTTTTGAGACGATAAAGATAAAATATGGCTTTCTTTTATGGGATTTAATTTAACGATTTATGGACTGAGGCATACGATAGATTCCGGTGCCTTTTGTTTTGTTGCTGACGGCTTTTCTTGAGTGGCGTTGCTGTGTTTTTCTTGTTTCCTTTCCTAGTGTATTTGATCAGAATTTCATCTACTTGCTGCTGACCTGCTGTTTCCGAACTACCTTCCCTGCTTCAGTCTGTATGCAATGCCGATCCAAAAAGACTCGTTTTTTGAACAATTCGTTCGTTCTTGAACAGAATATTGCGCCATTATCAAATTGTTACATTTGCTTGACATTTTACAAGTCGCAGAAAAAAGTTTTCCCTTTTTCTGAATTCTTATGCAGTTTCAGTTGTTTGGAGATTCAGAATTGCAGTTGAAGGCATTCAGAAGCTAGCACTACCGGCCAGAGGTCTCCATGGCTGATGCAAAGGATGATAAGGTCATGGCAGAGGCACAGATTGCTCAGCCTCTCGGACGGTGGCCGGTACTGTCCTATGGCGTTGGCCACATGCTGAATGACATCACGTCGGCTTGCTGGTTCACGTACCTGCTGCTCTTCTTGCAGCAAATCGGGCTTGCTCCTAGCTAGTACTGATGTCTATCAACAGTATCACACATTCACACTAGTCACTACGGCTCATCGTAAACCTTTCGTTTTTCTGAAGTGAAGTGCTTTCACTGCACCTGACTTATGACTTGCAGGGATGCCGCAATTGCGATGCTTTCAGGTCAGGTCGCAGATGGGCTGATGACCATCGTCGCCGGCGAGATGGTATAAACAGAACCGAAACTCTATATTATTGCAGATTATGACCCGATAGTAATTGATCTGTGTGAACAATGTGTTATACGATCAGATCGACAGATTTGGCCGCTTCAAGCTGTGGCACATTGGAGGATCAGTCCTGGTTGGCATTTCCTTCTCTTCAGTCTTTGGTGGCTGCTTTCTTTGCACCGTTCTTTGCACCATTCTGGGGACAGATTCATACCTTGTGAGGACCATCGGTTACAGCTTTTTCGCAGCGGTGTTCAACATTGGTCGGGCAGCCACACAAGTTTCTCACATGTAAGCACACTTTCTTCTTGAAATTGGACTGAACCTTTCGCCTGACATGCAAAATTTGGGCTCTGGCTGATGCATTTTCTTTCGTGCAGGTCAATGGTGAACTGCATGGCACTGAATCCGACAAGCCGTGTGGCCTTAGCAAGCTGCAGAAATGCATTCACTATGGTGAGTATTAGCAATTAGCGGGTCATATTATGGAAACTTAATTATTTGTCATGTACCTGAAGAAGGCTACCGGAGAGTATCAAGACTCAGGAGGCGATCAACAGCAGAGCAAGGAAGTGGAGACTGTCCCAGGCGCGCCGCAGCAACGAAGAGCCCAGCGCATGCGCAAGCCCAACACAAGTTATATGGGCCCTGAGTGGGTGACCAAATGAGCAGCCCGTAGTGGTTTGGAGAGGAAGATTGTGAGCTGTTAAGATAGGAGGTGTGGCGTGTGTAAAGGATAAGAATTCAGTTAGAATAGAACCGGCTTGTCCGGCGAACCGGCTTGGCCGGCGGAGTGGCGGCGAGCTCTCAGTGAACTCGATACCCAACTTTACCAATTCATACACATATCAAAGCTAGATCGTAACATTTGGTAATCAGAGCCAGATTCATCCTCACCCTGGAGATCCCGGAGTATCTGCAGCGGCCTCAGTACAAAACGAGAGAACAGAGGAAGGCGATGGAAGCAGAGAAGCAGATGAGCGAAATTGTGAAGGCGTTGGCGGCGATCCAAGCGCAGAACGACTCCTTCAAGGTCTCGCTCGATCGCAACACTTCAGTGGTGGAGAACATCACGCAATGGAGGCCCCAAATTGATTCTCAGGTGCATGATCTGCAAGCCACTGTGGATGATTTACGCTTCAAGCTAGATCAGATCGTGTTGCATCAAGAGAATCAACAAGGCAAGAAGATGGATTCCTCTTGGATGGAGACGCCGGTTGCTGCTCATCTGGCAACGTCCTCTACTGAGGCGGCGCTCGGGCAAGATGGCCACGGCTCAGCACAATGCCACCGGAGGTCGGGACATGGGTATGGCTCTACCCTTGAACCGCCTCCGGTCACAGGTGTGAATCATACTCGACAACTTACTCCAATTCCATTTGGATCTGGGTTTTCTAATCATTCTGGATTGTATCCTGGTCACTCTGGTTGGAATGCTGCCTTACCCCAGTTAGAATTCCCTCAATTTGATGGTAGCAATCCTAAGATCTGGAAGAAGAGATGTGAATCTTACTTTGAAATATACAATATACCCATCCATATGTGGACTAGACTAGCTACTATGCATTTTGTAGGCTCAGCAGCTTTTTGGTTACAATCTGTTGAAGCAAGAGTTCAGGATGTTTCTTGGGTAGAATTGTGTAGTGTTGTTTGTAACCGTTTTGAGAGGGATCAGTATAACCATCTCATACGACAATTCTTTCATATGAAACAAACTGGATCCGTGCTAGAATACATAGAACGGTTTGATGGTTTAGTTCATCAATTATTGGCTCATGATCCCAATATACATGCTGCTTTTATCACCAATAGATTCATTGATGGTTTGAGGGAGGATATTAAAGCTGTTGTGTTAATTCAGCGTCCAGTGGATCTAGATACTGCTAGTTCCCTTGCCATTTTGCAGGAGGAGGTCACTTGGGATTTCTCTCGAAAGGAAATCAGAAGGGGGGGTTCACTTGTTCACACTCGAAATTCCAACAGAATGAATATGGCAGTGTCCCTAAGTAATGCCAAGAACTCTCCAACCATCACTTCTGATGAGAAGAAGAATACTGAAGCTTCAAAAAATTTTCCATCTGAAGATAAAGCAGCAGCACTGAGAAATTACAGAAGAGCTAAAGGTCTATGTTATAAATGTGGACAGAAGTGGAATCCTAATCACAAATGTGCTTCAACTGTATCCCTACATATGGTAGAAGAATTGTGGCAAGCATTACAAAACAATGAAGCTCATGAAGGGAGTAGTCTGGAATGTGAAAATTCTGAATCTGGGGATGATTTGATGCAGATTTCAGTGCATGCTGTGAATGGGACTGAAGCTCCCAGGACCATAAGATTACTGGGCTCAATTCATGGGTTTCATACCATTATGCTTTTGGATTCTGGCAGTTCTCATAATTTCATAAGTGAGCATTTGGCAGTGAAGATCCCTAACTGGACAGCTCTATCAAATCCATTACGAGTTAGAGTAGCTAATGGGGAAGTTTTTTTGTGTACTCATCAGATTCCAGATTGTCAGGTATGGGTTCAAGGACATTGTTTCTTTGTCTCTTTGAAGATAATCCCTCTGAAATGCTATGATATTATATTGGGAATGGACTGGTTGGAGTTGCACAGCCCCATGGAGGTTCATTGGTCTAAAAAATGGTTATCCTTCTTTGACCAAGGGGTCAAAATTCAATTTCAAGGTGTTCAACCAAATCTGACTCAATGTGATCTATTGAGCAGTAAGCAAGTTGAGCAAATTATGCAAAGAGATGAAGTATGGTGTATGTTAGAACTGTATCAAGTTCAGGCCAGTGAAGGGAAAACATCTTGGCCCCTTGAGGTTCAACACTTGATAAAACAATTCCAGGAATTATTTGAGGAGCCTAAGGGTTTACCTCCCAAGAGATCTTGTACACACCTAATTCCTTTGATTTTTGGTGCACAACCTTTTAGGCTTAGACCTTATAGGTACAACCCAGCTCAAAAGGATGAGATTGAGAAACAAGTAAATGAGTTGCTGAAAAATGGGATGATCCAAACTAGTTCCAGCCCTTTTGCCTCACCTGTGTTATTAGTCAAAAAGAAAACTGGAGAGTGGAGATTATGTGTAGACTTTAGAAGGCTAAATGCCCTGACTATAAAGAACAAATATCCTTTACCAGTGATTGATGAAATTCTGGATGAGCTAGCAGGAGCAGTGTGGTTTTCTTCTTTGGATCTCAGGGCTGGATACCATCAAATATGTGTGGATGAGCAAGATCAGTACAAAACTGCCTTTCAAACTCATAATGGACACTATGAGTACAAGGTAATGCCATATGGACTCACTGGTGCACCAGCCACCTTCCAACATGTCATGAACACCATGCTGGCACCTTTTCTAAGAAAGTGTGTAGTAGTGTTTATAGATGACATTTTAATATATAGTAAGGATTGGGAAGCACATTTGAGGCACTTGAGAGCAGTATTCGAAGTACTACAACAAAATCAGTTTAAGGTGAAGCTATCAAAATGTTCTTTTGCTCAGAAACAACTTTCTTATTTGGGACATATTATTAGTGAATCTGGTGTGGCAACTGATCCCAGCAAAATATCAGTGATTAAAGATTGGCCAACTCCAAATTCAGTGAAAGAGGTCAGAAGTTTCTTAGGCCTAACTGGATATTATAGAAAATTTGTAAAAAATTTCGGCCTTCTGAGCAAACCACTGACCACTTTACTTAAAAAGGGTGAGCTGTTTATCTGGACTTCCCTACAGGATGAGGCATTTCAAGCTTTGAAACATGCCCTTATTACTGCACCAGTTTTAGCACTTCCTGATTTTCAGAAGACCTTTATAGTGGAAACAGATGCATCAGATAAAGCTATTGGTGCAGTGCTTCAATAAGATGGGCATCCAGTGGCTTTTGTCAGTAGAGCTTTGGGACCCAAGAATCAGGGATTATCCACTTATGAGAAGGAGTGCCTCGCTATATTGTTAGCCATTGAGCATTGGAGATCATATTTGCAACAAGGGGAATTTCTCATTAGAACTGATCAGAAAAGCTTAGTCAGTTTAGATGATCAAAGGCTATCTACTCCTTGGCAGCATAAGGCTCTTACCAAGATGATGGGATTGCAATACAAAATTTGTTACAAAAAGGGGCAATACAATAAGGCAGCTGATGCTCTATCTAGAGTACCCAGGAATATTCATTCTGAAGTTCTAGCTTTGTCTGAAATGCAACCTGCTTGGCTACAAGAAGTTGCAGATGGTTACCTGGTACATCCTAGTACTTCCCAGTTACTAGCATCTTTGACCATCAAAGGCACAATAGGACATTACACTCTAAAAAATGGTTTGATAAGATACAAGGGTAGAATTTGGGTAGCCAATTCTCCTATTCAGACCAAGATTATACAGGCTTTACATTCAAGCGCAGTGGGAGGACACTCTGGATTCCAGGTGACTTACAGACGTGTTAAAAATCTTTTTGCATGGCCCAGAATGAAAAATATGATCAGAACAATGGTGACTTCTTGCTCAATTTGTCAACAAGCCAAATCCGAGAGGGTCAGGTATCCTGGTCTCTTACAGCCTTTGGCTGTCCCTGATTATGCTTGGCAAGTGGTGTCAATGGATTTTATTGAGGGATTACCCAAATCAACTTCTTTCAATTGCATTATGGTAGTGGTAGATAAGTTTTCTCGGTATGCTCATTTTGTACCTCTAGCTCATCCCTTTACAGCATTCAAAGTAGCCATGGTATATATGGATAATGTGTTTAAACTTCACGGTTTACCTCAAGCCATCATCTCTGATAGAGATAAGATATTTACTAGTTCCTTATGGCAAGAGTTGTTTAAATTGACTGGCACTGAGTTGAAAATGAGCACAGCCTACCACCCACAAACAGATGGGCAAACCGAGAGGGTTAATCAATGTTTAGAAGCTTACTTAAGGTGTTTTGTCAGTGCTTGCCCTTCAAAATGGAAACAGTGGTTATCTTTGGCTGAGTTTTGGTATAACACTACTTACCATTCCACTTTAGAAAAGACACCTTTTGAAGTCTTGTATGGTTTACAACCTAAACAGTTGGGCATTGATAGAATTGAGTCCTGTGCTATTCCTAATCTCAAGACTTGGTTGGCTGAGAGGAAAATGATGACTCAGCTCTTGCAACAGCAATTGGTTAGAGCACAACAACGTCAAAAATTTCAGGCTGACAAAAAGAGATCTGAGAGGTCTTTTGAAGTGGGAGAAACAGTTTTTCTCAAACTGCAACCTTATATCCAAACTTCAGTGGCCCCTAGAGCCAATCACAAGCTCTCATTCCGATATTTTGGTCCATTCAAAATCATTGCAAAGATTGGATCAGTGGCCTACAAATTACTGCTTCGTGCACACAGTGCTATTCATCCAGTTTTTCATGTATCATAATTGAAGAAAGCAGTGGGTTTCCCCCATCAGGTCAGTGCAGAAATTCCTGATTTCACTAACCAATTTCAGGTCCCTGTCCAAATCTTGCAGAGGCGTATTTGTCAACAAGCTGATCAAGTGATTAACCAAGTTTTGGTGAAATGGTCTCATTGGCCTTCGTCCATGGCTACCTGGGAAGACGAAGAAAAGCTCAAGGAGTCCTTTCCTGCTGCACCGGCTTGGGGTCAAGCCGGTCCTAAAGGAGGGAGGGATGTCATGTACCTGAAGAAGGCTACCGGAGAGTATCAAGACTCAGGAGGCGATCAACAGCAGAGCAAGGAAGTGGAGACTGTCCCAGGCGCGCCGCAGCAACGAAGAGCCCAGCGCATGCGCAAGCCCAACACAAGTTATATGGGCCCTGAGTGGGTGACCAAATGAGCAGCCCGTAGTGGTTTGGAGAGGAAGATTGTGAGCTGTTAAGATAGGAGGTGTGGCGTGTGTAAAGGATAAGAATTCAGTTAGAATAGAACCGGCTTGTCCGGCGAACCGGCTTGGCCGGCGGAGTGGCGACGAGCTCTCAGTGAACTCGATATCCAACTTTACCAATTCATACACATATCAAAGCTAGATCGTAACATTATTCTACATCAAATAGGAATATCCTTACTGTTGTCCTTTTCTGATTGAAACTGACTAAAAGTGTGTGGGGCCATTGATTAATGTCTATTTGCTCAATCAACTCTATCTTGTTACATTTAAACAATTTTTCACATGAGGAATATGCTCACAAGAATGGCAAATACAGGTGGCAAATCTTGGTTTATACGCGACTGCGTTAGCTGTCTTTGGTGCTGTAAAGGCGAAAGTATGCTCAGACATTCTTCAGGTGATAGAAGGAAATAAATACTTGCTGGTATAGACCAAAGAAATATAAGCAAATGTTTCCTGTTACTAAACTGCCCTTCATTTCTTCACCCTGCAGTACCGGTGGATAGCATACGTGTCCATTTTCATAGGATGCTGCTTCCTGGTGGTCTTTCATGCACTATTCCATTCTGAATAGGATGCTGCTTCCTGGTGGTCATTCATGCTGGAACAAAGGAACCAACGTATGTTGATAGATCATTCAGAATGGAATAGTGCATGAAAGATATGTATGCTATATAAATAGTTTGTGCTGAATCTGTTGTTTTTGCAGCTTGAAGTCTGAATCAAACTGTAAGAAGAAGGCTCGGATTTCCTGGGTTTACTGGTTCAAGAAGACCTTGTACTACCAAGTCGCGCTCCTGTATATGTTTGCAAGATTGATCACGAACGTCTCTCAGGTTGGCATCATGCACACTCGGAAAAGTTCATGTTTTTAATTTACGTGAAAATGCACATGCATGCTCATCATCGGCATTGTTTTTTTTTTTTGGCGAATCCTTTAATAACATTCCACCTGCTATGCACTGTATTTAGTCCTTGAGATTTGCCTGAACATTAGTCCCTAAGATATACGGAGTATATTCTTTTACTGTTCATCCATTCCTAATTGCGATCAAGAACTTCTGTGGAACACATTAAATCATGCACCGTCTTTAAATGAGGTAATAAACCTACGAATCGGGTTTTTTTCCTAAATATGTTTGAAATAAATCATGTTTAGCACTGTGTCCTCTGTGCTATGAATTTTTTTGAAGGGATTCTTTTTTGGTTCACACAACCCCGAATTAGCTCTGCATCGTATCATGTCTGATATGATCTCTTACAGTACTCCTTTTCCAGTCGCTCATCGCGTTCTACGTCACCAGAGACTTGAGAATGATGAATACTCGAAAGCAATAGTAAGTTCTCTATCTTTTTTGCTGCCCGGTAAAAAATAGTTTTTTTTCTTCTAATTCTTACGAGCGAGGCACCAACCAGTGTTTAGTTTTCCTTTTTTTTTTTCTCACAACTTTGACATCTGTTTGCAGATACCCGCGATCATATTCTGCTGCAGCTTCTTCGTGTCAATTGTCCTGCAGGTCCAACCCTGAACAAACTCCATTACAAACTTGCACACTACATACTTGATTTTTTTTTTCTCACACATCTTTGCAACTGTATGCAATGCAGGAGATCAAGTGGAACAGCCGTAGCCTGAAGTCCCTCCTCGCCATCGGAGCGACCCTTTGGGGCATCTCCGGGGTCGCGGTCTTCCTCCTCCTGAGCCAGATGAGCAACCTGATGTATCCTCTCGTTGTGGTCATCGGCGCTGCCAACGCCCTCGTCGTGGTAAAAATAGGGATGTTTTTAGATGCTTGATTTTTTTTTCAGGCGATGATTGACGACACAGCCATCTTCAATCTCACACCACCAGCGCCCGACGCCAGCTCGCTCCCCCGCCTCCGCCCTCCTCCGGCGGTGGCCCCGCCGCTGGATCTGCGACTACCCTCCTCCTTTGTTAACCTCTCGTCTTTGCACGCCTCTACCTGGCCCGCCCACCGGTCATACTCTACTGCCTGCTGCTAACGGTAGGACCTGCCGCCACCTCCTCCATCGCGCCTGTCTACTTCCCCAATCTCCTCTAAATCCGGTAGCCATGGAAGAACCAAAATCCCGAAATCTCCAACCCTACCCCGCTGGAATCGCCTGATCCCATTTTCTAAATTTCAGGCTTCCAAAATTTAGAAAGTGTGGGTAAAAATACCCAGGCCTGCCATTGCCTGACGCTGAGTTGCTCATCAAAATCTGTGAGTTTTGCTTAAGCTCCATTCGTGTTCTGAGCAGGTCACAACAGTTGCGCTTTCGTCTATGGCTCGCTGAGCTTCCTGGACAAGATCTGTTGCGGGATCACTCTGTTCGTTCTTGAATCATACGAAGGTAACGCAAAGATCAGCAGAACATGATGAAAGCTTCGATTTTTACATCAAGCCGCTCCTACCTCGCTAGGGATGATGCGGTTTGTGATAAAAAAACGACAGGAATCGTGAGCCCAGCACGCGACGAAAATCAAGCAGGCCTTGTTTTCTGCTCCCGTTCCCGGGGGATTTGGCCCAGAGTCCAACTCGAATGATGCTAACCAATCGATGGAGACCACATAGGGCATGGATGGACCTTTTCCACACAGGAATGGGGTCCAAGCCCAAGTCGACATGGCACGGTCTAGCCCACCCAGCACACCTACGCCTATGGGACTTGTATTGGAGATATCTTTGACCACTCGTGGTCTAACCCTTCCGGTTATTGGGTCTAGATGAGGAAGGGATGAGCGCTTGAGGCGGCGGATCTAGGGTTCCAGGCGACCAAGGCGGAGATCCGACGATTTGGGGCTTTGGTGCAGAGGATCGTGAGAGCAACCTCGCAGAGAGTGGATTACCGCTCCTTTGCCTCTGTTGTCCAAGGTACGATGAATAGAGAGCAGATCGAGGAGATAGGGCCTGAGGGTTCATCCTATCGATCTTGTGGTAGAGTTGATCCAGATCGGTGGGAGGGACACCAGGGTGGTGTGGTGGTAGAGAGGTGGGTGATCGACGCCGTTTTGGAGGGTACCAACAGGGTAGAGATGGATCTCAACAGCAATTTAGAGGTGGTGGTTCTAACTTCAACAAGGATGTGGGGTTCGGTTCCAATAGAGAGAACATCCCCAACATTTTTAGAGAGGTTTCTGCCAATTTCAATAATAGAGAATCTGGCGTGCTAAGTGGAAATAGAGAAGGTGAAAAAAACTTTGGAAGAGATAATTTTAGAGGCATAGATCACATAGAGACAAGTTATGATCAAGAAAGCCACAACTGGGCAGAAAGGCAAAGCAACAAGAGAAGGGCTGATGATAGAGATGGAGTGGTTATTGAACAAGATCTCAGAAACAAACTGAGGAGAGAACAAGAGGAGAAACATAAGAAAGATATTTTGGACATGATGACCATAGAAAGAGGAAATGCTACTGTGGAAATTATTGATCAGGAAATGATTCATCTTTTTAGAGTAAAAAAGAACTGGAAAATCAGACATATTGTTGATAGAGAGTTCATGATCACTTTTCCTGATGAGGATATGAGATATCAGTTGACTAGATTTGCTAGCTTTGAGTTTTAAACTGTTGGCAAGTAGATTGTTAAAGCCAAAGTGTTGCCCACATAAATGTCTGCTTAAGCTTCTAGTATGCTTGAGGTGGTTTGGGTGAAGCCTGCTGGAATTCCATCCATTGCTAGATCAGAAGAAGCAGTTACTGAAATTGCATATTTAGCTACAGACCTAGAAGTGATTGATGAGAAATCCTTAAAGGGAACTGGTCCAGTGAGGATTAAATTGTCTTGTAGAAATTCTTCATGGATTAAAGGTGATAATAAAGTTTTCATCAATGGGGAAGGCCACAAAATCTCTTGGTGGGTAGAACCTGCTGGTAAAGATAAGCCATCCCCCACAGATACTTTTTCATCTAAATTTGATAGACACAAAGAAGATGATGAGGAAGAGGATGGAGATGATTCTGATGGTAGTCATGATCTAGGTTTTGTCGAGCTTGTGCATATGTAAAAACAGGGTGCTCCTGTAGATAAACAATCTGAAGGAGGTCCTAGCACTAGGAAAAAACAATATGCCATGGAGGGTGACCCTTCAAAAGGGATACCTACTGAAGAGCTGATAGATTCATAGGGGAACCACAACATGGATGAGTTTGTTTCCCAGGATTCCCAACTTGGGGCTGATAATTTCTAGGAGATAATCATTGAGCATCAAAACAATTTCTACCGGGACCCTAAGAAGAAACAAGATGAACAGGTGGATTATGAGATAGACCCTATTGAGCAATAAAAGGGGAAAATGCAGGTGTTGGAGGCAAAAATCGAGGAAAGAGCAAAACAGCTAGCTCCTTTAATGAACTTCATTCCTAACCAAGAGTCATATGATTCAAGAAGAGAAGGAAGTTGATAAAGAGATGGCTTTGGCCAAACCAAAAGAGATTGGTGGTCTTGGTTTCACTGAAACCAGGGTGATAAATGTTTGCTTGCTTTCTAAGTGGATTATAAAGTTAGAAAGAGTGATTCTGATCCATGCTGTGATTTACTTCGAAGCAAGTATCTTAGTGATGGAGGCTTCTATAATAGTATAAGTGCTGGTGGATCACAATTCTGAAAAAGGTCTTCGTTCCATCAAAAAATATTCTGCTTTAGGCATAGTGTCTGTGGTGGGGATGGAAAAAACCAGATTCTGGTTAGATGTCTGGCTTGATCACTATCCTTTGAAGATTAGATTTGAACATATTTACAATATCTGTTATGAGCAACAGGTTACAGTTAACCAAGTTTTGGGGATGGTGATATTAATCTACCTTTAGAAGATCTTTTGGGTCACAAGAGGTGTTGGAATGAGAATCTTTGAGCAATCTGCTTGAGATGGTATCCCTGACCAGTGATCCAGACACTGTTAGATGGGTGTCAGAAAGATCTGGAATTTTTTCAATCGCCTCCTTATATAAACACATTACTTTCCCTGGTGTTAGATATGTTAGAATGATGGAAGTTTGGGCTGCAAAAATTCCTCTTTAAGATCAAAAATTTTCTCTGGTCTTTACACAAAAATAAACTTCGTTCTATTGATCAGTTAATAAAAAGGAATTGGAGAGGAAGTGAATGGTGTAAGCTCTATGGTTTGAGAGAAACCTCTAGCCATATTCTTTCAATGCCCCTTAGCAAAATTTTCTTGGTGTGTAATTAGAGATACATTTCAATGGTGCCATGCACCAAATTCTTTTAAGAGATTTTGTCGAAATGATTTTGATTTCGAATATGATTCTTGTTCCAAATAGAGATAATAATTTGATGGTCATTTTTCTGGGTGCCATGTGTTGGTCCATCTGGTTAACTATGAATGAATACATTTTTTCATAATAAAATTTGTTTTTCTTCTCAGGACGTTGTTTAGAGGATGATCTCTTTCGTACGACGATGAAAGTTGCTTAGCTCAACAAGGGATGGCGCTCAAGATTAAAGGGATAGTGGATATTCGCCAACGTTCTTGTTTTCATCTGAAGTTGAGCGCTCAAGATTAAAGGGATAGTGGATATTCGCCAACGTTCTTGTTTTCATCTAAGTCTTCCTACCGAGATTGGATGCTCTATGGCTCAAAAATGTTCTAGGAGACGAGTTTATTTGTCTGTTAGATGAAACTTGTTGAGGTTTTAGAGGTTTATCACTGCGACTTATCTGTTTGGTTGGTAATATAAATACTCTTATGCTTTTTATAAAAAGCAAGCCAAGCCTTTAGTCTAAAGCTTCGATTTTTACGTGGTTTGCAGCTGAATCGGCGTGATTTAAGCATCTAATCGGTGCTGAAATTCCGTGCCGTTTACTTGTTGCAGACACGATGAGCTGCGGGAGACGAGGGGACTTTACGCGGTGAGCAGGTACGGGACGGGCCTAATCCCCTCACGCTTCGCCGTCCTCTCCACGGTGGTCACCACCACACTGAGGCTGTATGACGACGCCACACCGCGAGCCGCTGCTCTGGAAGCGCCGCTCCTTGTCTGAAGAAGCGTGCTGCCGCATGCTTGTGTGTCAGCAACCGGTGAACTCCCACACGTTCTGTATGCACTCCGGATCGAAGAAAAGAAGAAAATGCATCCTTTTCAATTAGGTTTGAAGAGGAACAGCTATGCAGATGTAGTCCCTTCCTTTCAATTAGATTTGTACTAGTCATGTTATCATGTATCCTCGGTTCATCACACTTCCAATTTTGAGGTGAAAAGAAAGAAGTAATCATTTGTGCAAAGCTTGTCTACACATAAGATTATTTTACAACGTAGGAACAGCATCATGGTTGGACACAGAAAGTACGGAACCGTGTGAAGAACTAGAGCAACACACTGAAGAAACATCATCAACAGGAAGTATGCCAAGAAGGGCAAGGACTGGTCGAACGCCGGCTCACATCTCACAGCTCGTCGACCGTCCGGCGCTTGCCCGTGCCGTCGACGTCCGCCCTCAGGTGCTTCTCCCTGCCGTCTACGTCCGCGCCGGTCACCCTCTCCTTCACCTCCTCGAGCCTCTCCTTGGCCGCTTCCGCCGTCTCCCTCGTCATCTCCTTCACCTTCTCGTATCCTTCGTTGGCCTTTTCCTTGGCCGTCTCCCACGCGGCGTCCTTCGCGCCCGTCGCCTTCCCCTTGGCCGCCTCCGCCTTCTCCCAAGCCGCATCCTTGGCGGAGCCCGCCTTATCAGCCGCGGCGTCCTTCGCGGCGCCTGCCTTCTCCGCTGCGGTGTCCTTCGCCGCCCCGGCCTTCTCCGCTGCTGCGTCCTTCGCAGCCCCGGCCTTCTCGGCCGCGGCGTCCGTGGTCTGCCGCAGCGTCTCCTGCGCCTTGCCGGCCATGTCCTTGGCGTTCTCGTACCCCTGGCCGGCCTTCTCCTCGGCCTTGGCCTTGGTCTGCTTCGTCCGCTCGTGCGCCTCGGCGCCCTGCTCGCTCGCCGCCTCGGCCGCCTCCTTGATCTTCTGCTTGGCGTACCCCGCCTTGGACGCCTCGCCGGCCGGGTCCTTCACCGTCTCCTTCGCCTTATCCTTGGCCTGGCCCGCCTTGTTTGACGCGCCCGCCGCAGCCTCCCCTGCCGCCTCCTTCGCGTCCCCCGCCTTCTTCCCTACCTCTGTAGCAAGCACACGGCGCGCTCGTCAGTCCCAGCACGCACGAGAAAAGAACAATGCCGCGCGGTGCAACAAGTTCACTCTCGAAAAGAAAAAGACGGCGGCTTTCTCACCGGAGGCGGCGTCCTGGGCGGACTCGCGCGCGGACTTGACGGTGTGGTCGGCCTTGCGCGCGGCCTCCTCCTCGTCGACATCGACCTGGTGCTTGAGCCCGAGCCCCTCGGAGATCTTATCCTTGGCCCAGTCCGCCACGCCCGCCGCAGCAGCCGAGGCCACTACCACCATCAGCAGCAGCAGCAGCGCCGCGGGGACTGAGAGCCTCCTCGACCGCGGCACGATCGCCATTGCTCCGCCGTAGTGATTCGCTCGTGTGCAAGTCGTGTGCACTTTCGTCTGGGTGCGAAGCTGAGAATAGTGAAGTGATCATGCTTGGGGTGTTTGGAGGCGCGGGTTTTATGGGCGCGAGCGGTTTGGACGCGTGTAGGAGTGATTCGAGCGAGGCGGGTGGGGGCGCGACGGGTGTCCGGCTCAGGTGGCACGTTGCCGCACACGTCGTCTCGTCGGTCGCCGTGATCGCGTTGGGGTGTCAGACAGGCTTCTTCTAGCCGCTTCGGTTTCTTTTGAAATGTTACACACGTACGGCCGTACGGGGACGAGCTGGGGGGGGGGGGGAGGCGGCAGCACCAGGGACGATTTTTTTAAAGCGTATCAGTATCTGAACTACGTCTAAATATATATCACATCCATACATTTTAATATACATGTTAGATCTATAATCTATATATATGTATTTATAAAAAGATTTACTCTATAAGCGACGGACACATTAGGCTCTTATCATAATCCAAAGATGCTCAAGCCTATTCGGAAGAATTCTATTTACATACAGAAACCCTGATGCAAGGTTAGGAGTCAAACTCCCGACCGGTCGTTCACCCACCAGCGAAATGACCAACGCTCTACGAGCATGCTCGCATAGGGGATGATTCCGGTCAAGTGTGCGGTGAGTAAAGTTACCAATGCACATGACCCGTGTATTGGTGGACCAAAAAACAGATGATTGAGTATCTCACGCGTTAAATTAGGAATCTAAGTGTTTCATTTGTTAAATTAAGAGGTGTCACATAAACTATTACATATGATAAATCACTGAAAAAATAATAATCGATAGATCCGCCCTTTGTCATCATCACCTCAAATCAAACTTCTGAATAGTTAGCTTGTTGAGTTATGTAAGTTAGTAAATGTGGAGCTGTTGAAAGACTAAAAAGTAAAATAGATATAAAAAGAGAAAGGGGTACCGAGCGGGGAGAAAGTCCCAGAGTTTTCCCCATTTCCACCTCTCTAATGCGCTGGAGAAGGGAGACGACAACATCGATGTGAGACCGATAGATGGGTGATATGTGGACGGCGAGGCTCGCATGGGCGCGGGTGAGCGGGCGGGTGGCATGCACGTGCGAGGGAGGCTGGGCCGGTGGCACATCTGCGGCTCAAGCGTGGGAGACGGGCAAAGAAGCCAGTCGGCTGGGCTGACCGGTTGGCTGGGCCGCTCAAAAAGGGGAGAGGGGGAGAGATTAGACCAAGGAAGAAAAGAAAAGAAAAGGGTTTGAGTTTAAATTCAAATGGAGACATTTGAATTTGGATTTGACTTTGGACTTGGTATAAATTCAAATAGGGATATTTGAATTATGAAATGGGAGTAAAGCTCTAAGATTTGGAAGATGATTTGAATCCAAAATATTTTAATTCAAATTGGATTTGAACTGAATAAAAACTAAGAATATATTCAAATTTGAGAGACATTCAAATTCAAATATCCACTCAAAGAACCATAAGAACAATAAACCAAGCACATGAATCAATTAATGCATGGATATATTTAGAAATTAATGTAGTGCATTGTAGATTACTTAGTCAATTTAATATATATATATATATATATATATATATAGAGAGAGAGAGAGAGAGAGAGAGAGAGAGACACCCCCACAAGCATATATATATATATATATATATATATATATCTTCTTGATTTATTTGGTTTAATTAATTATATATTTTTTAATTTAGAGTGAATTTTGCTATAAACTAATATGCTAACTCAGGATGTTACACTTGTGCTACTCTCTCTTCACATGCTCCCACTCCACCTCCTGTTGGATTTAAGAATGATCAAGCTAATGCTACTAGGTTTGAGTACAAGAGGAAAGCAAAAATGATATGTGAGCATTGTAAAAAGGAAGGTCATCAAAAGAAAACTTGTTTTTGACTTGATTGGATATTCAATTAGCTGGCAAAAATGACAACGTGGGAGGCAAAGTATTAGTGATGCTCGAGGGATTAAGTAAGACCAGGTATATGTCACTTCAACCACAGATAAAGATTACCAGCGATAGCTACACAGGCTCTTGAGGAGTTCAAATTGAAATTAATGGCTGCCTCTACCCATGGTCCTTCTGGCCTGTCTCAAGTTTCCATGCATCTAGAGGTGTGAATTACTTATAGAATCCAACTAACTTCAACCCAATTCCTTGGATAAATGATTCTAAGCAACTAATCATATGATAGGTTCATCTAAAGGATTTTCCTCTTATACTCCTCGTTCAGGAAAGGATAGGGTTCGTATAGCTGATGGGTCCTCAGCCCCTATATTAGGGTGTGGAACTGTCAGTTGTACACCTTCCTTACCTTTAATCTCTGTTTTACATGTGCTAAATTTTCTTGTGAACCTTTTATCTGTGAGCTCAATTACTAAATCTCTTAATTGTAAAGCTTGGTTTGAACATAATTTTTGTGTCTTTCGGGAATTGAAGACGAGGAAGGTACTTGGGACTGGGACAAAGCATAACAATGATGCATCACTGCTTGCTTTCGTTGCATGTACCTCACCAATAGATGAGTTGCTTTTGTACCACTGTATACTTGGATATTTGTCTTTTCTCTTCTGTCACGTTTAGTTCCATCACTTTTTTCCTCATGCTCATATGATAAGCTTGTATGTGACGTGTGTAAATTGGCTAAGCAAACAAGAGCCACTTATTCTAGCAGGAGTGAAAGAAGTCAGCCTCCTTTTGAGCTTGTTCACCCTGATATTTGGGGTCCATCAATCACAACTTCTATTTTGGGACATCATTAGTTTGTAACCTTTATTGAGGGTTTTAGTAGATGTACTTGGCTTTATCTACTCAAGCAAAAATCCAATGTGTTTTCTGCGTTCAAAGACTTTTATGTCTTGATTCACAACCAATATGATGCTAAAATGAAAATCTTCTATTTAGATAATGGCACTGAGTATGTTAATAATTATTTTTATGATCTTCTATCATCTAATGGATTTATACACCAAACAAGTTGTGTGAACACTCCATCTCAAAATGGTGCGGTTGAATGAAAAAATAGACATCTTTTGGATGTTGCTCGTTCTCTTATGTTTATGATGGACATACCCAAGTTTCTTTGGGATGAAGCGGTTAAAACATCAGCATATTTGATAAATCGTATGCCTTCATGTGTTTTAAATTATAAAACCCCAATTAAATGCTTGAATGGGTCTAATCATTTGTTGTGCCACCCAAGGTGTTTGGACGTGTTTGCTTTGTCCATGACTATAGAAGCCCAGTGGGAAAAACTTGATCTGTGTTCTGTTCATTGTATTTTTGTCGGATACTCTCCTACTCAAAAGGGTTACCGTTGTTCGTATCCTATTGAGCGGTGTTTTTTTTAGTATAGATGTCACTTTTCATAAAAATGAGCCATTCTATTCTTCATCTTATGATACATGTCATCCTTATTCCTCTACCAATCCTAAGATTGGTCGAGAGCGGGAGAACAATGATGAAAATGACATTCGTGTTGGTTCAGTTTTAGTTCCTATTCTAGATGCACCTCGTTCTAAGCATGCTACACAGGGGGAGGAAGTTAGGAACAGTAGCAACTCAGCATTCGTGAGGAACATGATCTGACGTCTACTCAAGAGATAGTACAACCCATCATGCCACTGCATGCAGATCCCAGTTCACCACCGCCTGATTCAGTGACTGAAGACACATCACAATAAGGTACTATACTGAACTCTCCTTAATTAGTCATATCCCTCATGTTTCTCTTGATCTTCCCATTGCTTTACGAAAGCCTATTAGACATTTAGTTCTGCCAGCATGTCTCAAGGATTGTGTTGGTTACAAATATGACATTGCCAAATTCATCTCCTATGATCATTGTAGTCCTTCCTATAAAAGTTTAATAGCCTCCCTTAACTTTGTTCCTATACCCGAAGATTGGAGAGAGGCCATGCAAGATATTAGGTGGAAAGTGGCCATGCTTGAGGAAATGAAAGCGTTGGAGAAAAACAAAACTTGGAAACTTGTGAAGCTACCACATGGTAAAGAGCCTATTGTCTGGAAGTGGGTGTACACAGTCAAGCAAAATTTCAATGGTAAGGTAGAGCAGTATAAAGCTCATCTAGTAGCAAAGGGATATACACAGACATATGAGATCGATTATGATGAGACCTTCACTCTAGTGACAAGAATGAACTTGGTAAGGACATTAATATCATGTGCTGCAAACCTTGGCTAGGACTTATTTGAACTAGATGTAAAGAATGCATTTCTTCATAGTGAGCTACAAGAGGAGGTATATATACACATCCTACCTGGATTTATTACTGCTCAAACTGAAGGTAAAGTCTTATGCCTGTGTTGATCTTTATATGGTCTAAAGCAATCTCCTCGTGCTTGGTTTGATCGTTTTCGGCGAGCAATTCTTCACATGGGTTACAAACAGAGTAATGCTGATCATACTTTATTTTATAAGCGACATATGGCCAAGATAGCCATTCTTATTGTTTATGTGGATGATATTGTCATTACTGGTTATGATGTTGAGGAGATTGCTCACCTAAAGGTGCAGTCGACATAAGAATTTGAAGTTAAAGACTTGGGACAATTGTGATACTTTTTTGGGATTGAGGTCTCTCGTAGTCCAAAGGGGATTTACCTCTCTCAAAGAAAGCATATATTAGATTTACTCATAGAGACATGATTGTTGGGATGTCAACCTATTTCTACTCCAATAGAGCAGAATCATCGACTCCATGACAAAGCTGGAGAGAGTGTTGATCGCGAACGCTATCAAAGACTTATTGGGTGACTCATTTATCTCTCTCATATTCATCTAGACATTGCTTTTGTTGTGGGTGTAGTGAGTCAATTCATGCATGATCCTCAGACTCATCATATGGATGATGTTATGAGGATCCTGAGATATCTCAAGGGTTGTCCTGGTCGAGGGCTGCTATATACATCACATGGTCATCTCTAGGTGGAGTGTTATACTAATACAGGGTAGGTTCCTTAGAGGACCGAAGGTTGACATCAGGCTATTGCACATTTGTGGGAGGTAACCTTGTTACATGGCGAAGCAAGAAGCAAAACGTTGTAGCACGGTCCACTGCAGAAGTAGAATTTAGGTCCATGGCACATGACGTATGTGAAGTATTATGGTTGCGTATTCTGTTGATGGAGTTAGGCTTGTTCCAAGCGAAGCCGTTGATGTTATATTGTGATAATAAGGCAGCACTAGATATTGCAAACAATCCCATACAACATGATAGGACAAAGCATATCGAGATAGGTCATTATTTTATCAAAGAAAAGTTAGAACAAGGAATCATTTGTATGCCGTATGTGAGTTCATCGAATCAGTTGGTTGATGTACTTACCAAGGGTTTACCAGACAAGGTGTTTACTGTCTTCTGTAGCAAGATGGGGTTATATGATGCATTTTTCCATCTTGAAGGGGAGTGTTGAGTTATGCAAGTTAGTAAATATGTAGCTATTGAAGGACTAAATTGTAAAATAGATATAAAAAGAGAAAGGGGTACCGAACTGGGGGAGAAGGTCCCAGAGTTTTCCCATTTCCATCTCTCCAATCCCTAGCATCTCAACTCCAAATTCCTCCAAATCTCTCCAAAATCAACATAGCTATAACCGCTCGACAGAAGAGGGGGATGTACTGTAGTGGTACCTCATCTTCCTCCCAGGTTGCCGATCTCAGATTTCAACCCTGGCAGTAGCCCCCGGGAGGCACCCTAGTTCCTCTGTGGATGGGGTTATGGGTCTCCTTTGTGGAAAAAAAACTATAACCACTCAACGGTCTAATTTACCACTATACTATCTACAAGTACAATAACTCCAAACAGCTCCCTTATTGCCTTAACCGCTAGCTAGCGATAGCTTCTCTATCCTATTTGTACCAACAGAGTAAAACAGCCAGCCAATTTCGAAACCCAACTTTATTAGAAAGCCAAATGCATCTCTTATAAGCCTCAAATATCGTAGGGGATATACTCCATGCAAGATTGTAGAATAACCCTGTATAAAGGACATGCAATGAGGATCCATATCCTCTGACTTTGCTTCGGCAAAGGCAGAGGTGCTACAATAACTGCAGTTTGCTCCCTCTCGTCCGCCAGATCACGAATGGGCGGTCAGGATTTCAACGATACAGTACTACTATAGTAACATTTTCAATAATATTTTGCTACAGTACACAGACTATATTTTTACTGTTGAAACTCAGACTATGCGGCTCCATGCAATGATGATCCACTCGAAGGCTATCAGAGTTGTCCGTCAAAGTTGGATGGACGAATCGACCCTTGTAGTGTCCAACTGAATCTGTTTGTCACTCTGCTTCGTCTTTGCAGGTAACCTGACTTTAGAGTTTATAGGGTTATATTTTCGTAGTTAATGACATGCATTTGGGTGGCACCGTGGCAAGAGTCCTCGATCGATGGCGTGGATGTGATTGGTTGAAGGATTTCAGCATGTGATCTTTGCGGTGCTTATGCAATATAAAAAGGACGACTGGTTGATCAACACTTTCGAAATGGACCCACCATGGCTTACAATGTCATGGCCCATGTGGGCCTGACTTATCCCGGTCGGGCCTCTTTGCCCTCGTTCAGCCCAATATCACCTCCCCCCTGCGTCTATGCTCACCCAAAAAATTGTTCCAAAATGGAAAACACATGGCAAGGCCAGCCACACGACAACGAACCCGACTGAACCCGAGTGTGAAACGGAATTTTATATTTATATTTTAAATCAAAACATTATAAAAATAGGCGTCTTGTTTAGAAAAAATCCATAGCTAGAGTAATATCTCATCGTACTTTCAACGAGCGACATGTTTAAAAATAAAAAGCTATATTATGTTGCTCTAAAAATTCAAAACCCTATCGTAATAGTCATGAAATTTTTTGAAAAATAATAGTGTAAAAGATACTATGATCTAGTTCTTTAAAAAAATTAAGACAAATATATGATTTGTACAATAAAAAACAAAAGAACAAATTTCATTATACAGAGTTTGTTGTACAAGTAATTGCTTGAGTTGAATTTTTTGAAAAGCTTAATTATAGCATCCTCTACACCATATATTTTTTTAAAAAAATTTATGACTATTTTAATAGTTTTTAAATTTTGAGAGTAATAGAACATGATATTTTTTATTTTTAATATTGTCATCCATTGAAAAATAATATGTTTTTTTAACATATCACCGGTTGAAAGGGCTATAAAAGTCTAGATGCACGAACTTTTAAAACAGACCTCTATTTTTAAATTTTTCGATTTAAGAAATATAAAAATAAAAAAGCTCGTGTCAAACTCAAACGTGCCGAACCCAACAACCGCGGTGGAGCTGGAAAAATCTCCGGGAGACTGTAGAGTGGTTGAGTTGCCGTGTCCACGTTTCACTCTCCATTTCACTCGTCGCACTTCTCCGGCCTCTCGCCTCCTTTGGAACGTAAAAATGGCAGCTTCCTCGCCGTCTCTCCATCCGCCACCGCCGGCTGCGGCCTCCGCAACCCTGGCCGGGAACCTCACGGCCTCATCCCTCCTCTCCATCCCGCCGCCGCGGCCCCTCCTTGCCGCGGTGCACCGGCGGGCGGTCGTGGCCGCGGCGGCGTCGCCCCGGCCGCCGCCCCCACCGTCGCCGGAGGGGGACGGCGACGAGAAGGATGCGGAGAGGGCGATGGGGATGGACGGAGGCATCCCCGGGACCTCCGGCGAGTTCCTGCGCCGGGTCTCCTCCCGCGCCTACGGCATGCGACGCCACCTCATGGAGTCGCTTGACTCCCTCGCCTACGACGGTAACGGTTCTCATATATTCACCTGTTAATCATTGATTTTTCTCGCGGAGTAGATTTGATTAGGCTCACCACATCTAGGGTTTAGCAGAAATAAGGGTTGGTGGCGATTGGCCGGAAATTTGCAGGGGTTAGCTGTGTGTTCGTCGTGTTTGATGAAATGCGTGCCATGAAGTGTCTAAAGATGCAATCTTTGTGTGCACGTGAGGATAGTGTGCTGCAGTGAAGTGGAGATCAGCACCGAACCACCACCTATCCAACTACGTGCAGCTTGTGGGTTCACGCCTCTCGTGTTTCTTGAGATGTGCAGTTTGTGGTGGGCCAAGATATGGGTTTACGTGCAGGCTACGATTACTCTTGCAACCCGAGATATTTCTTCAGATTTGGCCTCGATCACGTGTCATGTGCTGCATGAACAATTGGACAAGTCTGCTCAGGGCTATGGCTATACCTTTGTAGTTTGTGCTAATGACTTTGCATAAGCTGCTTTTTGTATGATCAGACTACATGTAGTATGATTAGTTAGCTCTGGGTATTTGGATAATTGAGTTCTAAGTCTGATTAGTTAGTTGGGTATTTGAATGATTGAGTTCTGATGCATAAACTACAATAGATAACTATTTATTAGTTACATTTTTTGCTTATACTTAACCTTATTCAGTACTATATGTAAGCTAAATATAGATGCTACTTGGTGTAGGCAGTCCCTTTGTAATTTAGTAACTTTGTGGTGTTTTGTGATATTGCAGTATTGGAGACAAACCCATGGAGAGAAGATTCCAAGCCAGTCTATGTACTGGCTAGAAGAGATAACCATCTATGGACAATGAAAACGCGCAGGAACCGCAGGTGAGAATTGGTTGATACTGTTGTCACAAATTGTGCAGTTAGTGAACATTATAAACCGCTGGTGTTGTCTACCATTTTCTGCAGCGAAGTTGAAAGGGAACTTGGAATGCTTTTCTCAAAGGGAAGGGGTTCAGGAGTTGGGACTAAATCAAAGTACTCTGGCTCCAAGTTTAACATGCTTGTTGAAGATATCAGAGAGGGAGTACTGGTGAGTTGCTAAAGGAGTATGCTTTTTAAGGACATGTTCTTGGCAGGGCAGCAGGCAATTTGCTGTCCTTTTTCCTCTGGCCTTCTAGTGCATTAACTTGTTTAGTCCATTACCATCATACTCTTTCGGTTGATGCACAAATTCGCCCAAATATAAAACATGCTGCTGGTTTGTTAATCAAACACACAAATAATCAGGAGAAGGGACTCATTGACCATTTCAGTAGAATTAATAATAAGGTGATGGCAACATATGCCTAAAGAAGGGTGTGGATATAGAAGGTGCCCTATCAATACGTAATTTTGTATCATAGTAAATAATTGAGTTTGCCAGTTTCCATCTCACTTTCTTAAAAACAAACTATGTGCAAATTTTTGGATGACCACTTGCTTTATGTTCTTCTGAATCATTTACATCCTTTTGTGCAGGTATTCGAGGATGAGGATGATGCTGTTAGATACTGTGACATCCTGCAGGGTGGCGGTCAAGGCTGCGAGGGAATTGCAGAGATAGAAGCTTCATCAGTAAGATATTATTTGAAGGACCTTCATAAGTATTACCTTCTGGTTAAAAACTGATTATACAAGTACTGACTTCTGTGCCTCTTTGTAGGTTTTCAATATGTGCCATAATATGAAAGCCCTTGCTGTTCTTTTCCGCCATGGAAGGACTCCTCCATCGCCTCAAAGCCTTGAGCACGACTTAAGGGCGAGAAAGCGGTCACTGGAAGACTAGGATCGTTGGTTTACATTGTATAGAACTTAATTGTATTCATCTAGCTGTTGAAAGCATAGGCCCTAGGCCTTGTATACTACATAGCACATAGAACTCCCTGGCTAAAAATGAAAGAAGTCTGACAGTAAACACGAATATTCTTGTAAGCATAGGCCCTAGGCCTTGTATACTACGTACCCTGAGACTAGAAATTTATGTGAAAACGATTTTTTCCTGTAATTATGTACATTCGAATGCTCCATTTTACAATGAATAAATGTGATTAATTAAGTTATTACTATTATTCGTGAATAATACAAGGGGTTGGCAACCCTGTTGGTGACACGACGACCCCAAAGAATCCGTAGTAATGTCTGCTGCTAGTGTTACTGGGCAGTGAACGCCTCAAAATTCAGGGCGAAGTGCGCCTTTCAGTTAGCTTCTCCCTCCTGTACTTCTTGAAATCCGCTGCCAGCCCTGTATCGAAGTCCTGCTTCATCTGCTCTGCTAGCTGCCTCAACACCTGCGCATTGTTCACAAACCAAACGCCTGTCAATCCAGAGAAGAAACACCGATGATCTTTTTGCATGAGGAGGTGAGATCAAACTCCGACCGTCTCGCCGACGCCTCTGATGATGCTGTCCGGGACCAAGGCGAGCACCGGCGGGAGGTTGAAGCCGACGGTCATCTCGACATGCCCCCTGAGACTCTTCCTGCCCTCCCGCTGCGGGTACAGCATGCCGCGGACGGTCAGGGCGAGATGCGACGGCGTGGCGTTGCTGTCCAGGCCTTTCAGCTTGTAGTCTGTCTGCGTGCAGCAGCAGCGCATCAGGGTGCATTCAGAGTTTCAGACGTCTGATGGAAATGGGAAATGAGTAGAATTCTTGGTTGGGAACTACTGATAGTTACCACTTCCATTAGGAGGAGGCTGGTGGCGTGGACGGGGACGTTGGGTGGGTACTCCTTCCCGCCAGATTTGCTGACGAACCGCATGACGATCACCGGCGACGCCGACAGAAAGAGGAACTGGATGGGCAAAAGCTGAACGCTCCATTCTTGCTGTACGATCGATCCACGCAGCAGTAATTCGTTAGATTTGCATTTATCGTTCGCTGAAGAATTTCTTCCTAAAAAAATGTATGAAGCATTGGTTGCCGGAGAGAAAAACTCTTGTTGTCGGAAAATCAGGCTTCAGTGCCAATGAAATGAAAAAGAAGGCTCTGAAAAGTTTCACCATTTTCGGTACAGACATGTTCTGATCAACACCAGTTCAGATTTCAGAGAAGAAATTGGAGAAGGAATGGTAAGGTAAACTCACATCATTGAGCTTTCTTCTTTTGCGCTGATCCGGAAAAACAGCTCCAACAATCCTGGGACTGTTCTGGAGGTACTCATCGATTGATGCCTGCAGAGAGAACCTCCAGGGGATCAGACCATCTCAAAGAGCACAGTAAAATTCCAATTCTCAGAGGCCGCATACATGGAACTGATGGCAGAACCTACCCCTGATGTCTCACTCATGGGGATGTCAGTGCTAAACTTGTAGGAGAAGGTGAACAGGCCTCTGGGATCGATCTTCTCCCTCGATCTGCCGCCGTATGAAGGCGTCTTCAGAGCGCATGTGGTGAGCGACCGCGGCGACGGACAATTCAGAACAAGGTCCTTTCTTGATCTTGATCTCTCTCCCATTGGTCTGAGTGGCATGCCCCCTCCTGATGATGCAGCACCCCTATAGACTGTTACGTTACTCTGTTAGTCACATATGCAGGTACTACTGAACTAGCAAATTAAACTAGTATGAGAATATTCGAAAGAAGGTAAAGGCACCTGGATGGACTGCAAGATGGCATAAAGGGAGGTTCAGTATTGTCATCTCTTCTGGTCTCCTCTTCTCTAACTTGCAATGATAATCTTTCTCACTCTTCTTCAGAGCCGGAGTTCTGGGTTTCCCTAATTGATTCCTGAGCCAATAAGTAACTCTACAAGGCATGCAGGGTTGAGCAATCTTGCAAGTAAAAGCAATATAGTCCGTCTCTGTAGTAGGTCCTACAGGCCGTCTCTTCTTTCAAGTCGTGGTAGGTGTCTCCGGAGTTTTTATTTCATGGTTCCTGTCTCTCTTCAGTATTCTCTAGCAATGTTTGTCGGACGTTAATAGCGCTGCAAACATGGGGGAAAAAATGATGAAAATTTGAACAACTGCAAGATGGACACACGCAACTGAAGATGTTAGGATCTTCCGTTGCGTGCAGTACTTCACTTGCTACCTGTAGAGCTTCAACAATACACTTCTCATGTGCACAAATTTGACCTCTTATTTGGAGGGAGATGATGCTCTGCGATGGTAGTAAAAGCTTCAAAGGTTAGATATATTAAACTAAGGTTAAACCTTAGCTGGGAGATTTGCGCTTATTGGAAGTTCATAGTTTTGAGGTATTTCACAAGTCTTGTGCGTGCACGTAAGCTCCAACTTGACAACTACGCAAGGACACTGGTATGCACGGCTGTGCATGAATGCCAAAAACGCTTGTGTTGATCCCTTCTTTGCTTTTTTCCAGAAATGCTGTGGCAGTTTTGGTATTCTTTTAATGACTTGTGTCAAGCTTACTAATACTATCAAACTTTACACAGCAATTACACATTCATGATTTCAATTTCCATCAAGTTACCTAACCTAATTTAGCTGCTCAACTGCTACTATTCAAAGACAGACCCTAAGAAAAAAAAAAGTCTACAGTTTTTTTTAATGTCAGCAGGAGTTCTGCCAACCTTTTATTAATATAGTAGAAGAAAATTTTCTTCAAAGAAATTTTTCTACATCTTCCAGAGTCCAGGGTGAGAAAACTGAACATTTCTTTTGACTTTCAGGGTGAGAAAACATTGATGCACGAGGGACCATGTGAAATAAATAGTTTTTTTAGAGAGAATGTGAAACAAATAGGTGAGACAGAGATGCAAATAACAACTTGAGAGTTTGCCCTTCTTTTTTTTTAGACTTTACAAGTGTCGAGCAAGGGAAATTCCCAAAACATCCCTGGATGTCTTAAGGTGCTTCCTCCCACAATGGGCCAAGTTGGGCTGATGTACGCGGAAACCACCCAACCCGCGAACGTTCCGCATGTTCTTGTACACCAGCTCGGATGTGGGCCTGGGCCGACCTGTGGTGCGGCCTAGTAATGACGAATTCTTTTATGTTTTTTTTTCAAAATTTGCAAAATTATACATCCGTTTCAAAATATTATAACAATAGGCTACCGTCACCTGTTCATCGGGCGAGAGCAAGATCTCGTCCGATGAACGGGAAATACCTTATGGGCCCTGTCGGCCAACCAATATTAAATGTGTTTTCCCGAGATCTCGTCCGCTCGTTGCGACATCGAGGGCCCATCCAAAAGGTGTCATCTACTGTTCAGCAAGAACTTTTGGGTATAAAATGCGGCATGCCGCCTCAACCGACGTCAACACCCTCATTTGCACTCAACCGAGCTGAGAGAGAAGGAGGAGAGGAGGAGAGGGGAGAGGAGGGAGAAATTGGAGGCAAATCCCTGTTGGAGGAAAATGTACGTTTTTTTATCTGTTCTTTATACAAATCCTGTAGGATAGTCACGAGTGCTGGTTTTTTATATATGTTAGATGTTATATTTAGGATTTTTACAAACCCGGTAGGTAGCCACTAGACATAGGTTAGAATGTAGATATAATGTTAGACATAGTTTATCAAGTAGATCTTGTTTGTACGTATATTTTAGTAATTAGATATAGTATTTAGACATATGTTATGTATTAGATGTAAGATTTAGACAAAGTGTACGCATAACTGAGGTAGTAGATGTAGGATTTAGGTGTGTTTGATGTAGCAACCCGAAGATATTTTGTTGCAATGTAGATGAACTATTGGGTCTTGTTTTTAATGAATTAATGTTGCATTATTGTAGATATAGTTGTATGTAATTTTGTATGTTTTTTCGCAATAATATTAGTGTTTTCGTCGATGGTTGGCAGGTATGTTGAATAAGTGGCAGTTTAGGATTTTTTTTATGGGAACAACAAAGTACTTTATGGTTCGAAATGAGTAGTATTGTCCGTATTTGAGTCAATGGACAAGAGTATCTCTAGACTTATGCAGAAGAGTGTCAAACACTTGTACGCCTGATTGATACAGGGTTTCAAAATAGACCCCGAGGTTCAACAGATGGTCATTAGCATTATGAGCAACCGTGCGAGAGATGGTGTGTACTTGGAGGTGTATCTGCTCAGGGAAGATGAAGTCTGGAGGAGATACTTGCAGGATGTTATGCATAAATGTTGGCCTTCTATGTTGCTTATGCAATGGAAGAATAAGGAGGCAATTGGGGAGATGTAGGGTGAGGGTACATGGAGGAGGAGGGTGGTGAGGAAGAGTATGTTGAGGATGCTGATTTAGATGGTGCATATTCATCGGATTTATCCGACTAAACAGATCGGTGAGGTAGACAAGGGGAGACGAATCTCTTCTCTAATTGAACAGATAAAATGGGATGATCTTGAGACTGACGAATCTCCTTCGTATGACATGTTAGATGATGAGGATGACACTCTTGTTTCTGTGGAATGGAACAATCCCAACTTCAACAACCTTATGGTGAATGAGGGGAATCAGGTGACTTAAGAGTATACACAGAATGAGGTGACCTAGGGTGCCATGTATCCTATTAGTCATGCCATGAAGTATGATGTGACTCAATAGGCGACATCACTTTGATGACAGTTTTATGTTGGCAAGTTAAGCAAAAAGGAGTATGATGTCAAGTGCGTGAAGGAGGGTTGCCCATGATAGGTGCACGACTTTAAGGGAAAGTGGGTTAAGTATTGAGAGATGTCGATTGTGTTAGATCACACCTGTACGATGGACAAACTTGACCCCAGCCACGGAAACATCACCTCAGCCTTTGTTGTCAATGTGATATATGCCCAAATCGTGAACAACATGAGCTACGAACCAGAATTCATAATCAGACAAATTAAGAGTACAAGTACACTATCAGCTACAATAAAGCATGAAAGTCAAGAAGAAGAAGGCAATTGAGATTAGGTTCGAGATCTACGAAGCGTCATATGATAATATTCTAAAATTGTTACAGACCATTACTCGAAGGAACCCGATGATGTATTAGACATTGATAAGTACTCATTGCTATCCAAACCTGGCAAGTATGTCCTGAAGCGATGCTTCTTAGTATTAGGACCATGTATCAAAGCTTTCAAGCAGTATCGGCCTATCCTCTGCATCGACGACACTTTTCTTACTAGCATGTACAAGGGACAAATTCTGACTGCTATTGGGGTTGATGGGAACAACCAAGTACTACTGTTGGCCTTTGCATTTATGAAGAGTGAGAACAACATCAGTTGGTATTGGTTCTTGTACTGTGTGAGGATTATAATTGTGGGTGCTCGACCGAATGTGTGTCTTATTCATGATCGACATGTAGGGATGCTCAAAGCTATTCAGGAACTACATAATGGAACAGACTATTGTATGATAGGACATGTGTGGTCTGATCTGCAGAGTAGGTGGTGCTTGAGGTATTTGGGTGCAAACTTCTTCCACCAATTCAAGAATAAGAACCTCATAAACATGCTCAAGAGGATGTACGGTCAAAACCATCAACGAAAGTTTGATGCTCTTTGGAAGACATTGGATGAGCTAACGAAGAAAAAAACCCAAGAGCGTGCACAGAGGCTCGTGAGAGGATCAGAGGATGAACCAATACCTCTTGAGTCCCTACCAACGAACAATGAAGCTGGCATAACACGGAGCACCGGATCATCTATCAGGTTATTTAGCGAGTGGATTGAGAATGAGTCGAAGGAGAAGTGGACTCTGCTCTACAACACAAACGGGAATGTGTACCATATTATGATTACAAATTTAGCAGAAGTTTACAACTGGGTGATAAAAGGTGTTAGGCGATTGCCGCTGATGGGGATTGTAGAGTTTATATTTCAAGAGACCTGCAAGTATTTTAGAGAACGCTAACAATAGCACACCCGATGCTAAATGATGCTCGCCTGATTTATGGGACAAAGATGACCAAGTACATGAAAGACAAGACGGAGAAGGCAAAGATGCATCGAGGGAAGGATGTGGGAACCGCACATCACAGATATGATGTTCTATGCAGGGACAAAGGAAGGAGGGGGCAAGTGTGAGAGAGTTTCCAAGAGTGCACCCTATTTGATGACAGGTGCATTTGTAGCTGCTACAAGCCGATATTACTGCACAAGCCATGCTCATATGTGATTGCTGTCTGTGCTGTGACAGGGATGAGGACTTGGAGGTACGTCTCTGACTACTTTAGGAAGGAAACTCTCTTCAACACCTGAAACCATGAGGTCTATGGTTTTGAGATTTATGGTTCTTTCATGAAGAAATATGTGCCTGATTGTGTGTTCATCCTTGATCCATATAAGATGAAGCAGAAGAAGGGATGACGCAGGTTTACAAGGCTCTATAATGATATGGACGAAGTAGAAGCCAACCATCGCGTGAAATAGTACAGCAAGTGCAATGAAACATGGCACACTTACAAGAAATGCAACGGTGGAGTTCCAAATGCAAATCCTACGGAAGCAGGTCCTTCTGGCACAGCTGCAGATGGGAGACGTCCTTGTGCTTGTCGATCGTCCATTTCATCGACTCATTGAGATCCATTATTGTTGCAATTCGTGGTGTGATGTCTATTTGTGTGCATAACATTTTACTTTACTGTTATAGTAATGAGACTATCACTATGTTTCAGGTTGTAACTTGTTAGGTTCCGATTCGTTAATGTATTTGTGTACATATTCAACAATATATTATCTCATGTTATATGTTCCACGCTTACTTGTTACTTTATGTTTGTTTTGCTTACAAAACTATAAATAAGTTATGAACATCCAGGTATGACGCAACTGGACCAGCTTGACACGCATATGTACGTTAGGCACCGTTCGTACCACATAGCTGTACAGGCTGAGAAGCTCCCGGTACTACGACCCCATGTGCCAGATGAGCTCATGAGGGTTAACACGTGTTGGATCCTGTGGTTTGTAACATACGAATGTAACATTTCATATGCCTTGTTATCCGTATTGCTCGCTAACTATATTGTTTTTGCAGGTTGTATGTTGTTGGGCTACTTCTGTTCTGTCAGCTGGTGGAGGTGGCCACTAAGTTCAGCTATGACAGGGCCCTACTTGCGGCACTTGTCGACAGGTGGTGTCCTTAGACCCACACGTTCCACCTCCCATATGCCGAGATGGCACCCACACTCGAGGATGTCTTCCTGTTGATGAGGCTACCTTGCATGGGTGTCGTTGTTGGAGTGAGGAACGTGGACGTGGCGTGACATGACGAGTTGCCAAGACGCTTCTTCGTCGTTGTACAGAGGAACGACCTAGCCCCATTTAGGGCTTTTCAAGGGTCTAAGAAGCAGGGGCCGATGAAGACCTTTCCTATTCAGTTTGTGGTACGTCCGTCTTAGGCCATGGCTCATTCCAGTGCTCGTAAATCCTTAGGTGACTTGGATGATGAAAATCATTCCTATCCTGCAAAGAAAAGTTGTAGAGAGGCTTATGTACTCAGTTGGACCAAATGAACATTTCCATCTCACCACCGCCCGCCCCGTCCCCTTCTTCCTCGCCCCCTCCTTCCCCTACCCTCCATTGATCACTATGGCTTCAGTTTCTAGATATATGAGCATTTCATAGATGTGTTGTATCAGCATATGTTCTTTTATCGCAGCATAATATTACCATCAAATTTTTGTTACCCGTACACATCTAACCGTGATAATAAAATACGTAATCCTTTCAGACCTTGCCTATTCATACCTGGCTTTTTTCAGAAGAATTAGCCTTCTCATTAGTAGCCTTTTCAAATATAGCCTTTTCAGAAGTAGCATTTTTCAAAAGTAGCCTTTTCAGAAGAAGCCTTTTTAGAAGTAGCTTTTTCATGAGTATCTTTTTTAGGACTAGCCTTTTCAGTAGATATGACCACACCTTACTGCAGAATTAACTCCTTTGCAGGGCTAATTTCCGTGGACTTGTTCACACACCAGCAGGAATCCGTGGCATAAATAGATGACCTCTTAGCCACATGTATAACCAAATCAATAGCCTCAACCTCCACAACTCCAACGATAATGATGTCCGATCCTTTCCCTAAGAAATACTTGCCGGATGCTACGCCTGATGGGGTCGAAGTGCCCATATGTTGGTGTAGAGACCTTTGTAGAGTGATGAAGTCCTCTGAGTTCTTTCACACCTACAGAAGGAGGTTCTTCATGTGTCGTAACTGCGAGTATGATCCACTGTAGGGAAGTACCAATGTTGGCTCTCGTAGCCAGGTAACCATTTTGGTCAAACTACTCCAAATACAACTAAGAATTAGTACATAATATTTTTGTCACCATTGCAGTCTTGCCACCACTATGTGACTTCTTACAGTGGCTGGATATTGAGTAGTTGCAAGTGGATGTGTTCCTCCTTCACACTCAATGCCACGCCGCTATGAGACACTTCCATGAGATGGAAGCCGACAAGAGGATGGAGGCTACGCGCAAGTGCATTTAGGAGGAGCAACAGAAAATAAGGGAGGAGCGTAACCACATGATGACGAAGGCTCGTGAGGCGGAGAGGGAGAGGAAGCAAGAGAGGGCACGTCGGGCGTGTGAGGCAGGACTGGAAGCAGTGAGAAAGGGAAAGTACCCACGTACATGTTGTAATCATATTGTTTACATTTTCTAAGACATGTTAGATTTAGACACGGTACTTATTTAGATTATAATAATTGTTTATCGTATATGCCACTGTCGTGTATGTCGTAGTTCCCATTAAAATCACCATGTTCACCTTTCCATTTTCGTAAAATCCGGATATCCAAAATATCATACAAACATATAATAGCACTAGACGGATCTAAAACATAAACATTGTGACGTATGCCTGTTCTACCGCAAATTAAAAAAAGGCAGCAAGGTGTCGCTCGTTCATTGGGTGACACCTTGTTGTTGCCCGTTCAATGGGCGACACGTGGTCTCACCACATTTTTTAATCTTCTGACCTACAGGGCTCACAGGGTCTTGCCCATTCATCACATGAGATCTTGCTCTCACCCGATGAACAGGTGGTGATAGCCTATTGTTGTAATATTTTGAAATGGCCGTGTAATTTTGCAAATTTTGAAACAAAAAATATATAAAAAAATTGGTAATGAAGAACCTTTTGCATGATTTTTTTATTTTTTATTTTAAAATTTTAAATTTAGCAATTTTATGTATCCATTTGAAAAAAATAGCACGAATAGACGTCTGTCACCCATTGAAAGGGCGACATATTTAAAAAATAAACATGTTACTCTTCCAATGGGCGACAAGTTAAAAAAAATACATAATTTTATTATTCTCAAAATTCAAAACACTATGTAAATTATCATGAAAAATTCTAAAAACAAATTATGATATAGAGGATGCTACCATCTAGCTCTTACCAAAATTTCAGCTCAAAAAAGTTAGATGTACAAGGAAAAAAAAACTAATTTCAGCTGAGTATGTACGAATTTCAGAATCACTAAATCTATCATTTTTGTTTCTTATTGTACAAGTAATTTTTTAAGCTAAAAATTTTGTGATAGCTAGATGATAGCATCATCTACACCATATTTTTTTTTAGAATTAGTTACATAGTGTTTTGAATTTTGAGAGCAATAGAATGTTGTGTTTTTTTTTACATGGCACTGAAGGCCGTTGCTATTTTTTCAAACGGTCACATAAAATTGATAAATTTGAAAAATAAAAAATTCCCTTTTGCAAAGTGTTACCAAATCCTCAATGTAGCTCATCAGCTGGTCAACCCGATGGCCCAAGCGTAGCAGTGCAACGTCATCTTCCTTTACGCCGCTAGATATTGTTGCTCGCTTGCTCCCCGCGACACCGGTTGCCCATGACGCCCCTGCACCCAGGTCCAAAAATCATGTCATGTTTAGTTGAAACCTGCATTGCATTTAGTATATGGTGTGTGCTCCCTTTGCGGTTAACTATATGTCATGTGGCTTGTGGAAGGCCTTCCAATTCCATGTTTTGAGAGCAGTCTTTTTTGAACCAAATCACAAGATGAGGTATATAGTATATAGACAGTGGCGAACCGACCAGAAGCTTGTGGGGGGTGGGGGGAGGGGCTGTTTGTTCCTCCTCCTCTTCTTCCACCTCATCTCCCTTCTTCTCCTTCTCTTGCAAAAAATGGAGGGGGAGAGGGGGGGCTACAAGGGTGTGGCAGCCATTATATAGAGCTGTAACTTAATACTGGGACCATGGAGTCGAGAAATGGGATAGAGGAACACGGTATGCTACTTGCGAAAGATTTTTATAAGACGGGGACCACATTGTTTCTGTGTTCTAGGAACGGGGATAACGTTCCCGGGATGAGGAATGCAGAGTGGTTCCACATTCCCGGTGACTATGATTGGGACTCTATGCTTGATGGCTCTCTAAGGTCTAGGCAAGCAACTGTTGCAATGAACAAGTGTGATAGTTTGATGGCAGCAATAGATGAGGTTGCGTCGCTGGGTAGCCAATACTCGTAAGTTGTATTATTGGGAGTTGGTATGTGCTATGGGCATATCTACTGACTTATGGGGTGTTTGGATGAGAGGTATTTCTTTGGGAATAGGATTTAGTTCAAAATTTTAACTGAATCATGAGGATTTGAATCCAAATGCTCCCTATCAAAACAAATCCCGACTCCTGATAATAGTATATATGTGACCTGCAAAACTGCTAATCTTGGTGTGGAACTGTGGACATGTCCAACTTCTATGGTAGTTGATGCATTATTTCACATTCCTTGATATTTTAGTGTTGCTCCCTTGTTCCCAAAATCAGATACGATTAATTAGGACATTTAAAAGTTAAAACATGCTCATGTGGAAAATGAACCGAAGGAAAATATTCATTGAACACTACTATCATTTCCTATAATACAAGGAAATGAAATACAAGAAGCTTAAAAGGCTTTAACGCTGCAAAAGTAGATAGCCATTTCATGTTGAGTAGCCCTGATTTTTTTTTAAAAAAAACACACACATAGGGCCATTGGGTGTGAATTCCACATTGGGCCATAATTTTCAAAAATTAGGGCCCTCAACAAACACTTGGAATACATATAAACTACCAAACTATGCGATCTACATCATAATACTGATTCTATTAATTGCTGGGTGCAATAGGACCAACATCTCCATCCATGTTCTGTGAAGCATCAATTGCATTTAGGATATCAGTATGTGAGGCAAAGCTCTTGAGTTCAGATTCTTCCAAGCCCTTTTCTGCTGCAAGATTCTCTGTCTTAACCCCATGCCTTTTCAAAGCAGCCTTGAACTTATGAACCTGAAATAGCAACAAGTTATAGTTTAAAAGAGCTTAATAGGATGTGTTCACAGATGGGGCTACATCATCCAATACGTACAGTTGAAATTGTGCAGCTGAAGCTACAGATACGGCCTTCTGCACCTCTATAAAAGCGGAACATTGGCAAGACATGGACATTGAGCCTGTGACATATCTCTATATGTTCATCGTAGTTGACCATAAGAAATTGTAGTCTTGGATGCATCCCAGCAAATTGATGTGCCTTTGTGGAAGTTTACAAAAAAAATGGTATTATATGATTATATCTATGTAAATTTATGTGCAAAGTGTATCTTCTCCCTCCTATTTGTAATGTAGTAGCAAATTGTTGAATCCACACGCTTGCCTTCTTTTACCTTAGAGTGTAGGGCCTTACAAGCTCCACAGCTAGGGGAAAAGAAGTGCACCACAGTGAGCTTATCTCCGGCCATCAGAAGTTGTTCATCCAAATCTTCTTGTGATTTGATGTTTTTCATGTTGGCCTTCATGTCCTTCTCCCACCACTTAATCTTCATATGGAGGCGAATAGCCTAACACCGTGACTAAATATCATTGCACCTCTTTTGTGCTTCAGTGTTATTTCGATGAATGCTTATATTGTCTCTTTGTTTGAACAAAACTAATATATTTTTTCATTTTTATGCAAATTTTGCAGTATGCTTGGACAGAGAAGGCATATTAACCTTAGTTTTCTAGAATTTGAACTTTTCAGTATTACATAATATTTCTGATCAAGCAAATAAAACTCTTCAAAATAACATGGAAAGCATTTTCTCTTTTGCCCTTATTGTAGCAGGATGATCTATAGGGAAATGTGTGCCTTTTGTAATTCAATATCCCCAAGAATTTAAATCAGCATTTTTCTTTCATTTTTGTGTAAAAGAATGGCGCAAGATAATAATTAATGATGTGTGCTAAGGGGATTACATTGTTGGAATCTTTCGGTATGGCTCTGGTGACCTGCCAACCAGTTGAAGCAACCTTTTCTTTGGGCAAGAATTGCTTCCCCTTGATCACATTGAGGTTCCAAGCCAATAGCTTGATGCAGCCATCAAATTTGTTGCTTGTGTATCCACGATGAGACGAAGCACTAACAACCCAATTGTTCTTCAAAGCTAAAGCCATCGACATGATTCAACTGACAAAGAGAAAGGGATATGTAACAAGTCAGTTCTTTCATGAAGATGCTACAGAAAAAAAGGGTGCATATATGTAACCAGTCAGCTCCTTCATGAAAATGCTAGAGAAAAAGGGTGCATTTAAAAGCACAACATGCCTTGAACTAACTGGACAAGCTTTACAAGGGCTGGAAATCTTGTGATGATGAAATGGGGATGAGTCATGCCAAGGTATTTATAGCTGAAGAAAACTTTGTTTCGAAAGCAAAGTATACATCAACCTACCTACACAATCACCTTTTTGAACTTTTCGGTTTATTGTTTAGCACCTTTAAAAGTTGTTTTGTTGCTTATCCAAATGCACATAGGGACAGTCAGAAGTGTTGTTTCTTGTGGTCATCTTTGGATTGGTTAGGTACTTTGTTTCTCGAGTTACCTATCTCCCAAGATTTAGCTTAGATATTTCTTACACTCTATGCCGACTTTTATCTGAGGCGGCACGACTTATGCCAGGTGGACGAAGCTGATGTGTGTTTGGATAAGAAGATAACCTTTTCTGAGTAAGACTCATCTCTTTTAGTGTTAATCTTCATGCATTGTGGACGTATGAATCATGTGTAAATGTTATATCTAGATCTAAATCTACTTTGCTGGAATGTATGATCGGATTTTTTTATGAAATCATGGAATGTCGGTGTGCCCGATATATTTTTTGAAAAAGAGAAATTTTATTAACTCTCATCGTTTCATCAAGGTATTACAGACGCACAATAGTATGCCCCGGGCTTCTGCATTTGATGCACACAGTCCAAACAAACAAAACAGAACTGTTACAACAAAATTGAGAAAAGCCAAACACGAGATACAAGCAGTACTCCTCATCTGATTTTATTACACCTATGCTTCGATTCGCAATCTACATTGCCATCCAAACCGGGTGAAAAGCTCCCTGGCCACTCTCTCTAGGTGTGAACATGATGTAGTAACCAATCCATAATGCTCCTACCGATGTAGCACCGACCATGCATAGAGCTAGTGTGTACATGCAAAATTAATCTGAAGAGGAGAAAAAGTTTATTTCTTATTAAAGATGATATCATTCCTGCATAGCCATATGGACCAACAAAAAGTGGCCATTGTCGTCAGTATTATGACCCTTAATTTTTTTACTTAGACCATGAAGTCAATTCTCAAACATATTCAGAACACTTTGCGGTTGGTAAAGTTTGTGGCCCGTTGGACTATAAACCATGCATAGCGAGTGAAATGATAATAAAAAAAGAGGCGCTTAATTGTCTCTGATTTATAACAAAAGCAACACTTCTAATCACCTGACCATTATCTTTTACTTAGGTTATCCTTTGTTAGTAGTACACCTTTGTGTAAATACCAAAGGAATATTTTAATTTTTAGAGGTAATTTTAATTTCCATATAATATTGTTCCATATATTATTGTCACCTTGCACAAGTGCCCTATACAGAGAATTTACCAAAAACTTTCCTGATCGGTTTAAATTCCATATAAATTCGTCTCGTCCCTCACTCAAAGTGATGTTACTGATATGTGCCATCAAATCATTCCATTCCACTAATTTGGTGCCAATAATGTCCCTCCTAAAGGATAAAATGGGAGGGAATGACTCCATAAACTAGCCACAATGTCTTGTTTGTTCCACCCAATGTTATATAAGTTAGGGTATTGGTCTCTTAATAGCAAGCTGTCTAACCAGATATTCTCCCAAAACCTTATTTAGTGACATCTTTTATTTTAAAGGTTCTGTTTTGGTGTAGAATGTTATTCACTTTCATTAAACCAGTCCAGAAGTGCGAGTCACCTGGTTTTCCTTCGACTTGTGAAAGTGATTTTGATCCCATGTATTTGTTTCTTATCAGTTCTTGTCAGATCCCTTCCTCAGTCAGTAATCTGTAAAGCCACTTACATAGGAATGAGACATTTTGGACACCCAGGCCTTGTATCCCTAGGCCACCCATGTCTTTGGGTTTACAAATTACTCTCCATTTTACCAAGCGGTACTTCTTCTTATGACTATCACTTTGCCAGTAGAATCTAGAGCATAAGTAGTCCATTCTTTTTAGCACCCCTCATGGGATTGGGAAGAATGATATCATATAAGCGGGTAGACTACTAAGAACTGGGTTGAGAAGGACAAGTCTGCCACCCATAGTTAAGTATTTTGCCTTCTAACTACTCTTTTTTTTTCCATTCGTTCCTCAACTCCTTTCTAGTCCACATTTTTTAGTTTTCTGTAGTGAATTGGAATTCTTACATAGCGTAGAGATAGTTCACCCTGTGCACATCTGAATATTTCGGTATATTGGGCAACCTAATCTTGAGCCGCACCAAAAACAGAACAATTTACTTTTGTGGAATTTAATTTTCAGGCCGGACAACTACTCAAAAGCACAAAGCAATAGTTTCATGTTTTTGGCTTTTTCTAGGTCATCTCCCATGAATAAGATGGTGACATCTGCAGATTGGAGGATTGACGTCCCATTTTCTACAAGATGTTGTACAACTCCAACGACTTGGTCAGCATTCTTAGCCCTCGCTATAAGAACTGCTAACATATCCACGACAATATTGAAAAGAATTGGTGAGAGTGTGCTGCAAGGACTTTTTTGTTTGGAAGAATTTTCCAGTTTCGTCATTGACTTTTACTGCTACACTTCCTTAGAAACGAAATTTTGGATCCATCTGCACCATTTTGGCAAGAATCCTTTCATTCGAAGGGATTGTAGCAGGAACATACATTTTACCTTGTCATAGGCCTTCTCAAAATCAATTTTAAGAATTACTTCGTCTTGATGTTTCCTATGAAGTTCATGTATTATCTCATGTAAGATGATCACCCCTTTTAAGATATTTTTTCCACACATAAATGCCATTTGCGTGGGTTGGATGATATGATCCGTCATGCCGTTTATTCGGTTTGTGATCACCTTAGTGAAAATTTTGAAGCTGACATTTAGTAGACAGGTCAGTCTAAATTGTTGAATACGATAATCCTATTTGATTTTTGCAAGAAGTGTTATTTCTTCATAATTTAAGCTATATATATGTAAGTTATTGGAGTGTATTCATGGAACATTTGTATCAGATTATCCTTGATGATGTCCCAAAATGTCTGATAAAACTCAGCTGGAAAGCCATCGGGACCCGATGCTTTATTTCTTTTCATTTGGAAAATTGTGTCCCTTACTTCCTTTTCAGTGAAGGGTGCTGTTAAAATTTCATTTTCATCATCTGTCACTTTAGTAATATCATATGCTTGTGATTCCATCATTGAGACATGACTTTTTTCTGGTGGATCAAAGTGCTCTTTGTAATAATTAGTTATATATGTTTTTAACCTAGATTGGCCCTCAATTATTCCTTCTTGTTTTAGGTTGAAGATGTGTTGTTTTCTATGTTTGTCATTTACAATCATTTGAAAAAAGTGTGTATTGTTATCTTCTTGGAGGATCATATTGACTTTGACACACTGGTACTATTTAGTCTTCTCTTTTTGAGTAGTTTTACCAATTTTTCATTTGTTTTTATTTTGAGATTAATTTAACTTTTCGTTAGGCATCGAAGCTCCGATAACTTGTCGAGCTAGTCCACTATAGCTAGGAATTTTTTTCTTCTTGTTTGTACATCCCACTAGTATGAGCGGCCCAGCCTATGAGGTGTCATCTTAGTGAGCTCATTTTGTCCGTCCACTTCTGTACGGAGCTCTGTCCCTTCAATATTTCCTTAACTCGGTCTTCAAACCCCAGCTCTAATTTGAAGGGTTCAGGACCTACCACTACACCAAAACACCTCATCAGTGTTGTCAGTGATATGGGAACTAGGGGTTCCCGAGTCCCGATGTCAGGATAGCACAATGCCACATGGCGCCATCCCTCGGGGACCATCCCCCTGAGGGTCGAGAAGAGCCAGTTCCGGGAGGGGTGCTTGAAACCATGAACAGTTAGTCCCTGAGTACCCAGAGTTCCCCGAGGACCCGAGAAGAGCCAGTTCCGAGAGGGGTGCTCGGGGCCATGAACAGTTGGTCCCCGAGTACCCAGAGTTCCACAAGGACTCGAGAAGAGACAGTTCCGGGAGGGGTGCTCGGGGCCATGAACAGTTGGCCCCCGAGCACCCGGAGTTCCCCGAGGACCCGAGAAAAGCCAGTTCCGGGAGGGGTGCTCGGGGCCATGAACAGTTGGCCCCCGAGTACCCGGAGTTCCCCGAGGACCCGAGAAGAGCCAGTTCCGGGAGGGGTGCTCGGGGCCATGAACAGTTGGCCCCCGAGTACCCGGAGTTCCCCGAGGATCTGAGAAGAGACAAATCCGGGAGAGGGTGCTCGGGGCCAAGAACAATTGGTCCCTGAGTACCCAGAGTTCCCCGAGGACCTGAGAAGCCCCTTGCCGGTGGACCCCACAAGGGCTCAATGGTGAGGTGTCAATCGGTGAGAGGCCCGATGCTGCATTTAAGAGGGAGCGTGGCCAGTCACTTCCAACCACTCGCCCCCACGCCTGTTGTACTGAGTACGTCAGTCCCTGCCACCACCTGGCAGGAAGGCATGGGGACATTTAATGCAACGGGTCCCATCGCACGTCACTGTGCGGTGCCCATAAAGGAAATGGCTTGAAGATATCGTCGCTGGGCTTGAGACGTATCGCCTGCCACCCTACTGTGTCAGATCTGCTCTGACCAAACGGACATGCGGGGATGTTCGGTGGCTGCCCTGTGGGCCCCCTGCACCTGCTAAAGTTGGGTGTAATGGGCGATAGGACCGGCCGAAGGGCGCATTTTCAACCCCTGTAACATCAAACTGTAGCCCCATAATGGTTGCTTTCCATTTATGGTTTACGGGAACTTGTGCCCCCGTTTCGGGCACGCCGAGCCTCCCCCCGGTAGGATAAAAGGGGGGGAGCACTTCGTAGAAGAACAGGTCAAGGCTAAATAGAGGTGAACAAGTTTGAGAGGTCAAGCCAAGCTTTGACAGGGCGACTCGAAGCAAGAAGCAAGACCGAAGCTCAAGACTTAGACAAAAAGCCTTGTAACACAAAGATCCTAAGAAAGGCATTCCAAGAGCATTAATAGCACATCAGACACACAGGAGTAGGGTATTACGCTCCATGCGGCCTGAACCTGTCTAAAATCCCTTGTGCATTTACTCCTACTAGCCGACGATCATCCGTCCCGCCTAGATCTCACACATTCGCATTAAATCCACGTACGAGATAGATCCAGAATCAACCCCCCGGCCGAATCTCAAAGGGGGTCCCTCAGGATCTCCGCTTGCGGTGTTTATCCACCGACAGTCTCCTTTGTGAAAAAAAATCTATAACCACTCGAAGGTCTAATTTACCTCTATACTAACTACAAGTGCAATAACTCCAAACAGCTTCGTTATTTGCCTTAAACGCTAGCTAGCAATAGCTCCTCTATCCTATTTGTACCAACAGAGTAAAACAGCCGGCCAATTTCGAAACCCAACTTTATTAGAAAGCCAAATGCATCTCTTATAAGCCTCAAATATCGTAGGGGATATACTCCATGCAAGATTGTAGAATAACCCTGTACAAAGGACATGCAATGATGATCCACTCGAAGGCTATCAGAGCTGCCCATCAAAGTTGGATGAACAAATCGACCCTTGCAGTGTCCAACTGCATATGTTTGTCACTCTGCTTCATCTTTGTAGGTAACCTGACTTTAGAGTTTATAGGGTTATATTTTCATAGTTAATGACATGCATTTGGGTGGCACCGTGGCAGGAGTCCTCGATCGACGGCGTGGATGTGATTGGTTGAAGGATTTCAGCCTGTGATCTTTGCGGTGATTATGCAGCATAAAAAGGACGACTGGTTGGTCAACACTTTCCAAATGGACCCACCATGGCTTACAATGTCATGGGCCATGTGGGCCTGACCTATCCCGGCCCGGCCTCTTTGCCCTAGTTCAGCCCAATATCAGCACCCCCTCCGGGTCTTTGCTCACCCAAAAATTGGTCTAAAATGGAAAACACATGGCAAGGCCGTCACACGACAACGAACCCGACCGAACCCGAGTGTGAAATGAAATTTTTATATTATATTTTTCAATCAAAAATAGTAAAAATAGACGTCTAGTTTTAAAAAAAACCCCCATATCTAGGGTAATATCTCGTCGTCCTTTCAACGAGCGACATGTTTAAAAATAAAAAAGCTATATTATGTTGCTCTCAAAATTCAAAACCCTATTGTAACAGTCATGAAAAATTCTGAAAAAAAAATAATAGTGTAGAAAATACTATGATCTAGCTCTTTAAAAAATTTGAGACAAATATATCCCATTCAACTTGGTTACATATGTGGTGTTCTATAGTAGTGTACGGTGTGTTCGATATTGCAGCAAGGTTGTGTGATCAACTTGTTTTACGTGAATCAGTTGCATTTCTTCCTCGCTGCGTCAGCTGATAGTGCAGGCCATCCCTCTGGTTGTGTATATCCCATTCCTTAAAATTTCCCATCTGATGCGCATGGCGTGGTTTGCACTATCGTGCTCGGCTCACATGACTACATGAGAGTAATACCGATTTAGCCTGACTTGCAAGTTGCAACCTCTGCACTCTAAATTTTACTTGTGAACTTACAATCTGCATGTAATTTTGGATCAAAATAGGTAAGTTTATGTCAGGTTCTATCTATATTAAGAAACTTGATTACACTACAATGGAGCTAAGAAATTCTTGGAAAAATAGTCCTATATGGCCAGTTTTTGGCGTAAACATATGCAAAAACTGAAAATTTAAGGACTCGATTACATACAAACTTTTCAAACAAGGGGACCTACACACCAAAATCAGGAAAAACTGCTAAGACCCAATTGGAAAAACAAATCAGAAAATTAGAAAACCAAGGGATCTACCATGCAAATTTGTTCTACGGGACGATGTTTAGTTGCACTCACCAGAATACTTGTTTTCTCCATCTATGGGTTCCAGGGTCGATGCCTCAACAACCTTCTTTAAAATGATAGATTTTTTCCGAAAACATGCGGCTACTAGAGGAAAATTGTTCCAAGCCACGGCCAGCCCTTCCCCTCTTGGATTCACAAAGGTGCCTAATGTTCGATTAATATACCTTCTTGAAGGGGACGAGTAATGTATATAGTCGTGCGGTCTTGGATGACTGTTCTATGTCAACTACCACCATGTCATACTATACGTGTGGATTATTGCGAAGATGCATGATATTAGGTACCTTATCGCGTGTAACTCTTGGTCAGGTGAGCTCTTACGTTTTTTCTTGGCTACATGGATCATCCTTAATTTCCCACTATGCATACCAGACTCACAAGATTCCAAGTCCCAAAAGATCATAACTATCAGGGGAGATCAACGTGCAACGGTCAAATACGATAAGAAGAGCCTAGGTATGGTCGAACACCTCAGTCGAGCGGCAACTACTTTAAAGGCGCAGTTTCCAAACATCAAAAGCATCAAAACACTGTTGGGATCAAGGACTACAAGCTTGTAAGTCTTGTTGACAACTCCAAGTCCGACGATGCCGCCAAGGGTGAGACCAACGATGGCGCTAACAACAAAAAGACTGACGGTGGTGTCAAGGTAATGCCCCTCGACCTGTATGAACCAGCCAATACGGTTAAGGTTGGAGCTAACCTCGACCTCAAATAGGAATTATAGTTCATCACTTTCCTCCAGACAAACCAAGACGTGTTCGCATAGCAATCGTTTGACATGCCTGGAGTTCATAGGGAGGTGATTCAACATCGACTAGATGTTAAGTCCGACCCCAAACCTATGGTGCATAAGTAGCGAAGATTTGCAAAGGGTAGAAAACAAGCTATCCAGGAGGAGGTCGACAAACTCCTTAAGATAGATTTTATTCGAGAAGTTCGTCACCCCACTATGAGGACCCGTCTAAATTAAATTCGAGTTAATCATTAGGATAATTATTTTAATAAGATGAGAGCTAGGCCGTGTCCATCTCTCAACACGCCACGTGCTAACCCATATCTCATCACAACGATCGAGCCACGAATGATTAAAGCCAATCTAACTCTGGCAATCTCGGTATGTGTGCTCTAGTAACTCCCAGGAGAGCTATTACCCACACATACCTTTACAACATGAATATCACAACATCAAGTTAAACAAGATTACAAGTGATTACAGGTCGAACAAAATAATAAGAACAAGTGCTTTCTAGTGTAAACATATATATATATATATATATATATATATATATATATATATATCGCAGCAGAAGAAAAACATCTAGAAATAAAATGAAGGCCGGTGGCACCATTTGCCCATAAGGCAACCGACCGGGGTTAGTAGTAGTATAGCGACTACTTGCCACCACACCGCTCTTGGTAGGATTCGAGCAGTCGACACCCATCTTCACCTGCAAAGAACAAGCAGCGTGAGTACGAAGGTACTCGCAAGACTTAATCTATAATAGGTACATATAATAATCCAACTCCAAGGAGAATGCATTTGTGGATGCGTAGCAAGGAATCGACCATAAAGGTTAAATGAATTTGTAATGCAAAAGCAATTTTAACTCAAGTGTGAGCAACTACAACCTAGCAATTGTACCCTCCTATACTGAGATCATCAACATAACATGTATGTAACTTGGAACATCTCAAATCATCAAACACTACCTCCATCCACTTCCCATCATACCCTCACAACCATATTCAGAACTTTACGATTGATGCAAATGGACAGAAGTGTGCACATGACCGAGAGTGTGGCAATTCGAATTAATTTTACACCCCACAGGGGTACATTTTTACCCACACGATACGAGACCACCCTCCATACAACCCGTCAATTGCAAGTGATAATTCAAGTGACAACCATTCATGTACTCACCCTCAACCTTTGTTCCCATGCCAAGCCATGTGGAGGCCACCTAGATCCCTTGCGTACGACGACTTACCGGCCCACCCTCAGGTGCCTCTACAAGCCTTCTCGCTCACATCTCAGTGCGTGAGTCAAATGAACACGGCGACTTACGATACTAGGCTTACTCGTCCCATATACGGATATGTGGTTAGTACGAAAAAGTGCCAAAGCAAACTACACCAACGGACGGTGCTTAAATGATACAAACGGTCTATGGCATTCAGGTTCCTCTCCTGACCTACCCCTAGCACCACTCACAACTCGTCCCATTCTCACCACTCATCAACCCATCATTGTTTTCATGGTGAAAGTAATTAAGTCATATAGTCACGAACGATGGGACATTCCACCGCTCAACTTCTACCGAGGACCTATGCATTGCTAAGCATCTCGTATAACTTTTAAGTTAGACATTCTCATGATTATACCCTGGCTACAAGGATTGAGATCATGAATACAAAATGGGGATAAATGCAACAATTAGGTGCTACATAATTTCCCGACATCGACTAACTAAACATGCATAACATACATAGAGCATAATTTATCAATTTAGCCATCACATGATCCAAAGTATAAGGTACAACATGCTTAAATGCTTTAACTTGCTGCTTTTCTTCAATTCGGGATCAAACGTCAAACTCCTTCACGAAAACCCGTTATACTCCGGTTCGACGATTACTAAAGAAAAGAATGCATCGCAATAAGCATACGATGAAATATCATAAAATATGCTTTATAATTCATGAAAACATTTTTTCGAGTTAGAACAAGTCATAAGAAGGCTAGCAAAATTAGTTTCATCAATTTTGGACTTGTAAAGAATTAACGATGAATTAATAAAACCTTAACCTAATTAATTTATCTCAAAAATTTATTTAATTATTTTATGTCTAGGGATATTTTAATAGGTAAAGGAGATTATTATGAAACTCATAAAATTATTTTTTATAATTTTTTAAGCTACAAAGAATTTATTATGAATTTTACAAGTTTTAGCAATGAAAAGAAAGGAAAAAAATGTCTGGTGAACAGTACAATCTAAAAGCTCCGGGTTGAACTCGGACCTTCCGAGTGAATCTTCGGGTGGGGTTCCTCGGGTATTTTTAGTTAGGATCACCCAGAACCTCCGGGTTGAACTCGGATCCTCCAGGTTCCGGAGTCTTCGGGTGAACCTCTGGGTGGGGGTACTCAGGTATTTTTTGTTAGGATCACCTGGAACCTTTAGGTTGTGACCCGAAATCTCCGGGTTCCTGTAGAGTACTTGTTTTGTGACTGTTTTTCGACCGATTCAACTTGTATGTCGAAATTTCCAACCACTTAAACATGCATAGACACTAAATCAAGGGTTCTAGACCTATTTCATCCACTCCAAAAGCACGAACACTAGCTAATGCTCATCCAAACTCTTCTTATAGCTCTCTTGCCTCAAGAACGAACATGCATCATCACTTTCGATTGCAGCCCACAAAACTCAAAATCGACCGTTCCAAAACATGTATTTCCACCATGGGAACCCTAGAGACTTACCCAACGGTCTTTGCCACGATGTGGGACCATCGGTGAAGGGGGGAAATCAGAGGGGGAAAGCTTGAGAAGATGAAGAAGGCCTGCTGAAGTTTTAGAAAAATAAGGTGTGATGAAATTGATTTGCAACTCCCTCAAATCTTCATGCATGTGAGAACGAATTGGATGAAGGGGAAGCTAGGGATCGCAACGGTGTGACATGCATACCGTGCTTCTTCTTCTAGAGGGCAGATTTGAGGAAGAGAAGAGAGAGCTTGAGAGGGAGATAGTGAGCTCCTACTGTTTTGCTCGGATGGAGAGAGGGAGAGAGTGAGCGTGAGTGAGAGAGGGAGGGGAGTGAGCTGCTGGTGCAGCCTAGAGAGAAGGAGGTGAGGTGGTGGGGCTGGCCAGCTAAAAAGGACCCACATGCTAGAGAAATAAGATTTTTAGTTGCAAAAACGTTTCCTTCTCCCCTCATTTTCATTCGCTCTTTTATTAACCCAAACGTGGTGCTCTAGTGCTCAAAAAATTCTATAAACCTAGATGCAAGGATTACAATGAGAGATAAACCCATAATAATTGAATTCACCCGCAACATCCATATGAGAATTAGCTGAAAGAAAACTCTAGCATCGGGTATTATCTTAACACTTTGCAAAAGTTAAGCCACTAAAGGAAATAACGAGCGCTCAACAAATGCTTCAAAATAAACAAGATGCTTATATTGCTCATGATGCATGATCATGCTTAATGATATCATTACAGAATTAGGATGTGACACCCACATGGTTCGCAAATCCCGTCCTCATCAAGAAAGCTAATGGTAGATGTAGAATGTGTGTCGACTTCACCTACCTCAACAATCCAAAAATTATTTTCCTCTTCCACGCATCGACCAAATCGTCGACTCTACGGCGGGTTGTACATTGTTGTGTTTTCTAGATCTCTGTTAGGGGTATCACCAAATTAGCAAGGGAATAGAGGATGAGGAGAAAACTACTTTTACTACTCCTTTCGGTGTATTTTGCTATGTAAAGATGCCCTTTGCTTTAAAGAATGTTGGTGCTACTTATCAGCGGTGTATTCAAAATTGTATACAACCCCAAATTGGGCACAATATGAAAGCTTATGTCGATGATATTGTGGTCAAGTCGAGAACTAGGGATGCATTGATTGACGACTCAACGGGACATTCAACAACCTCAGGAAGTATTGTAGATACTCAATTCAGAGAAGTGCACGTTCGGCGTTCCGTCTGGCAAGCTTCTCAGCTTCCTAGAGTCGAGTCGAAGCATCGAGGCCAATCCACGTAGAATCAAGGCTCTTGACCAGATGCGGTCACCCCGAACACTGAAGGAGGTTAAAAATTAACATGATGCACTGCACCTCTTAGTCTATTTATTTCCACGATGGGCGAGTAAGGGATGCATTTCTTCAAGTTGTTGAAGAAGCATGACCGGTTTGAGTGGACAGAAGAAGCGGAGCATGCCTTCTAGGACTTAAAAATGTAGTTATCATCTCTGCTACTTACACTTTCTAACGAAAAATAGGAACTCTTTTTTGTACATTGCAACTACCTCACAAGTTGTAACCACGGTCCTAGTGGTCGAACGGGAATGTCCTGAGAAGAAGGCCAAGGTCCAAAGACCGGTTTACTATGTGAGCAAAGTCATACACGACACCAAGCTACGATATCCGCAGGTGTAAATTGCTATATGTAGTCTTGATATCTTCCTGGAAGCTATGACACTATTTTCAAACGCACATGATTCGTCGTGATGACGTACCCGTTGCAGGATGTCATACGCAATAAGCAGGCCACTAGACAAATTGTGCAATGGGTAGTCGAGCTCAATTAATTCGACGTCGGACATATACCATGCATAAGCATGAAGTCGGGGACACTAGCAGAATTCATCGCCGAATGGATAAGTGTTGAAGAAACAAGGCCAGATGTGGTCGAGGACCACTAGACGCTTTTCTTAGATGGGTTGCTCACGCTACAGGCTCAGGGGCTGGCATTGTGCTCAAATCTCCAATGGACGATGAACTCAGGTACGTTGTTCAATTAGATTTTAAAGCTTTCAACAATATTGTAGAATACGAAGGATTGATAACGGGCTTTGCATAGTTGCATCACTTGGAATCAGACGACTTCTCGTGAAAGGGGGTTCACAGCTAGTTATAAAGCAAGTTAAAAAGAGTACCAATTCTCAGACGACAACATGGCAGCTTACTTAAGTGAGGTGCGAAAGCTCGAGGAAAAGTTCAAAGGGCTAGAAGTAACGCACATCAGGAGGAGTGACAACTCTGGTGCGGATGAAATTGCTAGATTTGCTTCTTCTCGAGCTCTGGTACCTATAGGAGTCTTCCTTGAGAAATTTCTTAAGCCATCTGTCATGACAGTTCGACGAACGGATGTTGCTCAACTCAACCAGCAGTCTGGACCAGTCAATGAGGCAGGACCCGCAAACACGGATGTTGTAATACTCAAACGTGAACTGACTTGGATGACTCTGTTCCAAGCATATCTCGAAGGTCGAGACATCCCTAATGATGATGCGTCTACAGAGAAAATTGCTGGTAAGTCCAAGTAATACGCTTTGGTAAAAGACAAGCTCTACCAAAAAGGGAGTAACATAATTTTAATGAAGTGTATCACGCAAGAAGGGGTAGCTCGATATCTATGGAGGCATGTGTGGTAATCATACATCTTATCGCACTAAAAAGCTTTTCGCCAAGGATTTATTGGTTGACTGCTATCTAGGATGATTCGAGTTAGTCAAAAAGTGCGAGGGCTACCATTTTTTTTAAGGCAGACCACTCGACCGGTCTAAGCTCTACAAATAATTCCTCTTTCTTGGCCTTTATCCGTCTGGGGCTTGGATATCATGGGACCATTCCTGAGGGCCCAAGGTCCAACCGTTATAAATTCCTATTCATGGACATCGACACATTCACTAAGTGGATTGAGGCAATACCCGTGGGAAAGATAACTGCAGACGTGGCTAAGAAGTTCATGAGGAGCATACTTACTCGATTTGGTATTCCACATCGGATAATTATAGATAATGGTAGGCTATTCAAAAGTGGGACCTTCACTGCATTCTGCGAAGAATTTGGCATTAAACATGTTTCGTCTCATTACCTCGCCCTCAAAGTAACGGTCAGGTTCAGCAAGCCAATGGTATAGTCTTACAGGGTATCAAAACTTGGGTCTTCGACAGGCTAAAGGCTTACTCGAAACGCTGGGTAAAAGAACTTCCCTCGGTACTATGGGTCGTTCGTACTTCGACTAACAGGGTCATCGGTGAAACTCTGTTCTTCTTAGTTTATGGAGCAGAGGCAGTGCTCCCTACTAAGGTGCAGTTCGGATCACCACAAGTAGAAAGTTACTCGGAGGAGGGGCAAGAGCAGCTACGAGCAGATGACATTAATTTACTCAAGGAGTATCGCGATCGAGCATCTATTCAAGAAGCTAAGTATCAGCAAGCGTTGCGTAGATACCACAGTCAAAAAATCTAGCCCAGGAAACTCGTTGCTGGGGATCTTGTCCTCCGAAAGGTGTAGAAACAGGCCTGACGCCATAAGCTGTCACCAAAGTGGGAAGGACCCTACATAGTAGTCAAAATTACTCAACCATGATCAGTACAATTATCTACTCCAAACGGCGAGATACTCGAGCACTCGTGGAACATCGACCAACTCTGACACTTTCATTCATAGAAAAGGTAAATACAGGTAGGTCAATTACATTTGATTCGACTACACACTTTTTCTTTTTCTTCTAACCTGCGTGGCTAGTGCAAAGTTGATGAAAAGGATCCACCTAGCTTTTGCAAATAGTGTAGATTCTACTTCCCCTTGAACAGGTCGAGGGATCTTCTATACTCATCCCTCGGATGGCAGCATAAGGGCCAGTGAGAGTGGTCAAGGAGGAGACCCTACTGGAGCTGCTGACTAATGCAGATGATGCTGAGTAGTCCTTCGCAGGACGCAAAGACGATTAGCGGTTGTCAATGGATAAAGTGGCTGTGTTCTCTCTACCATTGGAGGTTTGGGGACTTGATCATCAAAGACCTCATTGGTGACCTAGTTGATGATCTCATCAAGACCATCACCATCTTCATCTCCCTCCAGCATGACTCGTGTCACCGGCTCTTGTGTTGATCGTTCCATGGTGTCAATATCAAGGAGGCGCTGGAGGTGGTGGGTAAAGGATTGGCAACCTCCGACGGACATTCTGCTCTTAGGCCTCTCGATTGATTACTCCTCATTATAAGAAACAATGACAACTCCTGGAGGAACCATGGTGAGGGGCCTTGAGGTGAGATCCTATCTCTTCACTTTCTAGACTGGGCTTGGTAGACGACGGTGGAGTGGAGGCCATGGCTTCAAGCTCTACGAGTTCTACTAGGCGTGTAGGGTGAAAGAAGGAAGACGGGGTGACAAACAAACGACCTCGAGTCCCCTCTATTTATAGTGGCAGGAATGGGTCGCACTATACATATGGAGCCATCAAGATCTGATATCGCTGGGCGTGGCGAGGCCGCCTCGGTCACGTGACACGTCTGGCGGAAGTTGAGGCATTGCTGCGATATTATGACATGTCTAATATATGTAAAGAGGAGTGCATAGTTGTGATGACATTTCAAATCAAGGGTTGCAATGAAAACGAGCACGAGAGGGAGTGGGTTTTTCAATGCTCACCTACCCGCTGGTTCGACTTCACTCGATGACCATGGAATAGTCATAGTTGTGTGCTCCGGGCTAGAGCTCTCTAGCGTGTGGTTGAGAGTAATGTGTCGATGCTTACGCCCTTTTTCTGTCTTGATTATCATATCAACTAGAAAGCCAGGGGCTACAACGTGTGTTTTTTTATACTTATGCTCTACTCTCCACTCGATTCATTCGTCAAGTAGAGAGATGGGGGCTACATCATATAATTTTGATTCGATGCTTATGTTCTACTCTCCACTCGATTCATTCATCGAGTAGAGAGTCAGGGGCTACATCATATAATTTTGATTAGATGCTTTTGCTTCACTCTTTATCTTTGGTTATCGCACCATTCAAAGAGCCAGAAGTCACGTTGTGTGAATACTTATGCTTCATTTTATACTCGAATTCAGTCATTGAGTGAAGAGACAGGGGCCACGTTGAGTATATTTTGATTCTATGGATTTACTCTTTGCTTTGATTATCATATGAAGCAGAGAGTCAGGGGCTACATTGCATATTTTTTATGCTAAGGCTTTATTCCTCTCTTGATTTCGTCATCGAGTAGATAGTCGAGAGCTATAACAACATATATCTTCAATGGTACAGGTATGCCCTTTTTCTACTCTTAGATTGAGTAATTTTCTCCTCGACCATAGAATCAAGGGCTACATAATACTACCATAATTTTCATAAATTTTATATATGTTTTTTTGTAAAAGTTTATCTGGCTTTGCATCGACTGCTTTGGATAAGAGCTAGTAGAGGCATATGTCGGGTTGATGATGGACAACTACACCTAATAAAGCATAACGTCACAAGAGATTGTCAGGCATCTCACACCTACCAGCTAAACAAAGGTTCTGAAGTTCTAGTCGATCCCATGTGTGTCCTCTATCGAGTTCATGTCTGAACACTGGTTAAACACACAAGTCAGTGAAAGTTTGCAAAAGACCATCATGTTTTTCTGTTTCTAGTTTTACACTGGTCTTTTCATTATTATTACAGTCTCCTCGAGTAGTAACTCAAGAGCCATACATCTAACAATTTGCCTAATTGAGTTTTCAGATATTAATAGATATTCGATCAATAAGTCTTAAAGGTGGTCTACACGCCTACGGATCAAGATTGCATCTACTCATGCTAACTCTATTTCATCAATTAGAAAATAGTGACAATAGCATGTTAGATAGGCAAAATATCAGCAGCGTTCCATGGCAATCATCAGACAAAGGCGTACCAAAAAGCTTACTGCTCGACAAAGGAGAAAGTTTATGTGATATCCATTTACAAGAACACCATTTGAAATTCACCTCAAGCGTTTTTATGGTCCTGGAAATATCGTCATGATAAGAAACTTCGAGCACGTCATAATCTTCCTGGTCCTAAGCTGAGTTCATTCGATGGAAGCTAAGAATTTGACCAGGGTTGGTAACTCTGGGTACAAATGATACAACTTTGGAGGTCATGCCCAGCAAAACTGATCTTTCTTTCACCCAAGGAATAGCCTCCTATTCTAGTGGCACCTAAATATCATTGCTGAACTCGTGGAGGGAGACGGCGTCAATGCATTGTGCTCGGCTGGATCATCAATTTGTTTGCCAACCTTCAGGAAAATTGAGCGAGATTCGATCAGGAGCAGTCGAGAACCATTTAGACTAGGTTGCTAGATCTCAACCTCAGGTATTGATTGTTCCAATGTCGTCACAGCTCTCGATGGATCCTCTGAAGCCACTCCATCCAGAAAATCCGAAATACACCACCAAAACCTACCACTAGAGATCTAAAACCATCGTGATGGTTCGTTGATAAGATAAACGTGCACTCCCTTTGTCATCTAAAGATTAAAGCATGGCATCCTTGGCACAATCATGATGAATAATTTCTCATCCTTGCGCATTGCAAACCCCTCCAAGTTCACTCAGAACGCATCATAGAAAAGCAGTAAGAGATCACAAAACCATCTAGTCACCAAGTTAATTACCCTACCTTTGATCTTACGCCCTCGCTCGATGACGATCAAGAGCCCGTTCGAGGCCCCGATCATCTCTAGCTATCACTGACTAAACCCCAGAAACGAAGATCGAAAACTACTTCACTTCCCAGGCAATGGACCTCCACCAAGCCATCCTCATGCACGAAAGGTCCTTTTAGGATCCATGGAGCAAATTTCGTTGTCCTACACATTTCACGCCATGAGGTGCAGAAACAACGAAAGAAGGCGAAATCTTCTAAATGCCTTAGCTTGTAGGAGATAGTTGTGAAGCACCCCTAAATGCAAAGTCATACAATCGGGGGTTTCCGCCATAAGATCCAAGGAGAAAGGTGAAGTTCTTGAGTAGGATGCAAACAATGGTTGTTGAGTTCGAAGGGCGAAACTATAGAGGAGGCAACAGGGATAAGACAATGGAGCTCTCCCCTTAGATAATTAAATAGGTCTTGCCTCAAGGTGAGACTCGAAAATCGTTTACGCTTCGAACAAAAATTGTGGCGCTTTGATCGATGTGAAAGACAGGATGATGGCGTCGTGTGAATCTCTGAACGCCCGTTTGGTCGCATTTAATGCACATATACTCGTTGTTTCAAATTTTGAAAGTTTTTTTTAACTCTACTCAAAGATAGATGTCGATAAGTCGATACTACTGTCCCTTATCGAGCCTCGAGTGCGGATAACAACAGGATGTTCAACCCAAAAGTGTTTCTCGATGCTCGGAGCATAGCGTTTTCTTATTCGATTCTTTCATTTGTAAGTTCGTCTACCTTACTCGACCAGGCTTGAACTTGGCGGTACTCGATTAGGCACTTGCAGAAATCCTCCCTACTGAGTAGAGTTAGGGGGCTACTATTGAATATCTAACTATAGGACATATACTCATAAGGAGTATAACATATACGAATAGGGTATACCGTGTGCATACTTAACAACTTTGATATTACGGAATCGAATCTGTGGTATCTGATACTCCTAGAATCTAGAAGATATATACTAGGAAGATCTTGATTGCTTACCTAACTCAAGAAGACTAGTATCCATAACAAATTTATATACTTAGACGATAAGAAGAACTCCCTATCGATTACAGATAAATAGGAGGTGATACATTACCCCTATATCAGGCGGGGACCCAGATCCCCTAGGAGAGGCTTTTTTTTTCGGCTACTCGAGACAAACATCATGATCTTGACATAGGAGGAACTCGATGACTTTAACCTTATGTTAGATTAAATCCGATCTACTCCTTATAATATGTTAGCAACAGTGTCTGTACTCAGGTGAATACATATACATAATCATCTACACAGGACGTAGAGTATTACTCCAATCAGAGATCTGAAATTGTATACATCATGTGTACCTCACTTTATGTTCGATCTATGATCTATGAAGGTAACCCTGTTATTTTTCGGATATATTATCAGAAATAAATACTCGAGAATTCACTTATGCATAATTTGCCTATGTTCATGCAGTTAGTCCTTTCAGTTCTGGTGGTTTTAATTTGTTTGGAAATATGGTTTCCTTTAATTTTTGCCTGATAATTTTGTGGGTGGAAGAGTTTCTCTGTCCTCAAGTTGGACTGTACTCGGGCAGCTTGACCGATCGCAATGAGATAGGTAGGTTAATTAAATTTTTTCCCACTGTTAAGGAGTGGTTTCACTTATTTAACATTCTAACCCACAAGTCATTGACTTAGATGGTTAAACGGCCCGAGACCACAAAGATTACACCATCTATGATCCGATCAGACCATGGAATCAGGCGGCCCTGGAGACGCGGACCTTGAGGCCGTGCGCCATTGAGAGGATGGTCATCATGCGGTACGTGACGGGGTGTCCCTCCAGCAGCTGGAATCTGTAGAAGCGGCACAGGATAGCCAGCGCCATCTTCATCTGCAGGTACGCCGAGTCCTTGCCCAGGCAGATCCTTGGCCCCGCCTGGAACGCCGTGAACTTGAACGGCGACGCGTTCCGGAACGCGCCATCGTCGTTGATCCACCGCTCGGGCCGAAAGCTCGCCGCGTCGGCGCCCCAGTTGTACTCCATCCGCCCCATCGAGTAGGGCACGTACGTCACCATCCCGCCGGCCTTTACCTTCGTCCCGTCCGGAAGCACGTCGTCCTCCAGGATCCCCTTCGGGTCCTGCATTGCAAGTCGTGCTCATATACGTGTCGTCAGTGCAGCGCCAATGCAGGCACGCACGTTCTTTGTGTTGCATCGGAAGTCGTGCTCACCTGAGGGACGGCGGGGTAGAGGCGGAGCGTCTCGGTGACGCAGGCGTGGAGGTACACCAGCTTCCCGAGGCTGTCGTAGCTCAGGAGGCTCGCGAACTGCGCCACGCGGGCCGCGAACGACTCGTCGTCGGCGTCGGGGCCGCAGGGCACCAGCGCGACGCCCTCCTCGCGCGCGCGCTCCGCCTCGAACGCGGTCAGCTCGCGGCGTAGCTTCTCGGCCACGTCCGGGTGCGACATGGCCATGTACGTGAACCACGACAGCGTCGTCGCCGTCGTGTCCCGCCCGGCGATCACGAAGTTGAGTACCACGTCCCGGAGGCTCTTGTCGTCCACGAAGTCTCTGCCGTCGCCGCCGGCCTCGCCCAGCTCGATGAACCGCGACAAGATGTCATGCTTGATCTGCTCATTGCCCTCGCACATCGGTCACGTCCATCCATCGCAACACTTTATGAATCGAGAGAGTGACATGAAAGCTAAGCGATTACGCACCTTCTCTTGCTTGCCACTGGCCCGGGCCTCGACGATCTCGGCCTTCCTCCGGCGGATCACGCTATAGGTGAACTCGTCCACGAGCTTGATGCTCTGTTGCAGGAGGGCCTCTGAGCCGACGTGCAAGGACCTCTTCAGGCGCCACAGCGGGTCGATGAACCGCAGCGTGACGATGATGTTGGCGGCATCGAACGCTTGGGCGAAGCTGTTCTCGGGGAGATCCGGCGACAGCGTGCCGATCTCAACCCCGAACCCAACCTTGCAGATCGAGTCCAGAGTCATCCTCATGAACAATTCCTGAATTGCAAATAATTCTTGCGTTAAAGCGTTGATCACAATGAGGCTCCACGAAATGCTCAAGTTGGCAAGGGAGGAGTGATTCACCTGCATGTCCACAATTTTGCCTGCCTTGGATGCTTGGCTCAGTATGCTTGACAGCTTCAGGGAGTACTCTCTGAACACAATGGCGCTGAAATCTCTCAGATTCTTGGAGGCAAACTCGAAGCTCGCCGTCTTCCTTTGCTTCCTCCACAACTCGCCGTCGGCGTTGAATATGCCATCGCCGAGCAGCACGTGCATGTAGGACCTGTACACGTCCCCCTACACAGTATTCAGACATTTGAATCAGTTTTCAGTACTGAACCTTGGCGTGGTATTACAGAAGACTGAAGAATAATGGGTTCAGTTCATTTACCTTGGGGTAATTGGTGAAATTGGTCTTGAGGACATGCTCAACGTTCACCGGGTCCGCGATGTAGGTGTAGGAAGTGAACGGCATGTCGACGGTCACCGTCCTGTGCTTCGACAGGTACTCCACAAGCCAGTCATGCATCCTGTGGTAGTTATTCAGCTGCTCCACCGTTGCGCCGATGACTGGCCATGATCTAGGACCTTTCTGCTTCCTCAGGCTCCACTTGTGGACCAGGATCCATGAGAGAAAAACGAGGAAGATTGCGATGTACTTGTGGAGTCCTATTGGTGGGAAGAACGGCGTCGCCGACATGGCATGATGAGCTTCTTCCATGGTTCTCTTGATGAAGGGTTCAATCTACAAGAGATGCTATGTAGCTTTGAGTGGCTTAGGTAGGTGATATATTGGACACTACAGTTACCAACCTTGAGACAATCTTGGTGTGACCGAAAATTAAGATTGTTTCATTCATATGGCGTCCCTAACCTAACTCCCGGAGAAGTTGGGACTCAGAGTTTGTACCCTTTTTGTGATCTCTCCACCAAGAAATGAGTCAATTTTATATACAGATGATGCATTTCATGAAGGGTATCCAATTTCTGCTGTCAGATTTGTATCCATTGTTATGATCCATCGGTTTGGCTTCAAACTGAACCAACCGGAATCAAAGTTTCTGAATTTTCTGCATATGGTGCCTTAATTAAGGCACAGTGATAGTCCTTGATCCTACACGACAGTTACAGTGCAATAGGACATCTTCAAAGAAGAAATTGTGAGCCCAAGGTGGTTGTTTTTCTCGCTCATTTGAATAAAATACTAGATGAAGTGGTTACCTTCTATATAAAACCTCTCACAGAAACAAACCAGTGAAGTCTAGCCATGCAATTGCTGAAACACTTAACAAGGCGTCGCTCCAGAGGGCAGCTCGGGCGGCCCCTGACGCTAGCGCCGCCGTCACTCCCCCACCTCGCTACAGCCCAAGCGTGCCGCCAGATGCCCACGTGGCCACAAGGATGGCGACGACGGGGCATTCCCTTCTGGGCTATCAGACGTCAGTGTGGGGTTGGTCGTGAGGTGGCTGCGGCGGATCTGCGGGGATGGCCCTGGGTTAGGGCAGATGTTTCGATTGATGGCCTCCACGCGGGTGGCGATGGAGACCGGTGCAGTAGCCGTTGGCGGCGGCGTCCAGGTGCACGCAGGAAGGGGGTGGGCGGTGACGGTGTTTCAGCGTGGTGGCTAGTGGAGATGATGTCAGGGATGACCTCTGCTGCGGCAGGGGAGTTCGAGAGGGGTGGATCTAATAGGATCCGCTCAGATCTGGTGGGATCGGGCATCAATGTGGCTCATGGCGGCGTGCTCCCGGTGTCAGCGGTGTGGTTCCGATGTCGGCGTGGCAACTCCGTTAGTGGTTGCTCAGTTGGTCTTCGCCGTGGTGTTGCCACGGTGCATTGGTGTGGTGCCTTGTCGTGGTGCTATGTGCTAGGCATTAGGACTCCGTGCGTCCTTGTGTGGGCGTCAGGCCGGCAATGGCAGGCCACGGTTCTTCTTGGCGTGGGGAGTGGGGAGGCTCTGGACGAAAGCTTCACCCGGTAGTTCGCTAGTGTCGGCTACAACGACATTTTTGGCGCCACTTCCTCCCATGGGGGTGTAGTCGTGGTGCCTCCCTCGCTTACATGACTCTCCAGGTAAAAACTATGTCCAATTCCTGGATGGGCGACAGCGATGCCTCCAGCGTCGCTACCTTCTTGAAGTTGTCGCCTTGGAGATCCCGCACCGCATATGGTTCCTGGTCTGTCGCAGGCCTAGGTCATTCGGCGAGGCCTCTACCCCTCAGAGCTACCTCTTGCTTCGTAGTGGTCGGCTAGCATGTGTATGAGGAGGGGTTGTTTGTTGTGTGAAGTTAGAATTATTTCATCGTGGGGTACGATAAAGCTTGGCAATGATGACACACGACAGACTCCCTCTTGTGGGTGCCTTGTTAGTTGTTGTGTGTTTGGGTGTGGCGTCGCAGAGTTAGAGGTTGTTGTCTACCGTGGGAAGTCATAGCTACTTTGTCACTTCGACAAGCTTGGCAAGTATGGCTCATATTAGCTTTTGCTGTTTGTAAGTCGTTGGTGTGTGGTGGTGTGTCATCCTTGACGGCCGTTCCAACCATTTGGTTGTAAGATTTCTAGACCTGATTTTTCTCATAAACTAGGTAAGTCTATTCAGTGAATTACAGAAATTACAAGCTCTTTTCGAAGGTTCTTCGAAAAAAAGAAACACTCAACAATGTATTGCCAATCCTAAAAATAATAATAGTGGAATTTAAAGAACATCATATCACTTAAAAATTATACGGATAAAAAGGGGGAGAATTCATGTTAACACTGAAAGAATATTCTGAAACCAAGATCAAGAAAGCATGAAAATAGAGCTCTCAGGGATTATCTTGATTCTTGCTTACTTATTACAAACGTCGCGCAAACCAGAATATTTGCTGAATGAATCCTCGTCTGTTGTGGCATAAGCCTATCGAAAGTTACTACCTAATGAATAAATCGAATATAGCAAAGATCAAAATCTAGAGGCTATTGTTGTTGTTGGCATCGAATCTAAGTCCGAAGAGAGTTCTCATTGCGTGCCTCTTCACTACCTTGCCACAGGTAACCCTCTCAATCCTCACCACCTTGTCTTCTACCTCTAGCCGGTTGCCGCAGCCATTTTCATCCTTGGCACCCTTCAGCATTGCCCTCAGCACGCTCTCATTCCCACCGACCGCGTCAACGACGCTCTCTGCTAGAAGGGCCTCGCCGGGAACCCGCCTCCCTCACTTCCTCACCAGCTTATCGGAATCAAACAAAGCGGAATACGCGTTCCAGAATGAGGCACGCAAGAACGCCTTTCGCCTCTCCTTCACCATGGACTTCCTCATCTTATCCTCCAGCCGCACCACCAGTGCTCCCATGTCTCCTCCGTTAGCCAAATCGTTATCTGATTTCACGAGTTCCTGCTTAAGAACCTGCACCGGTCACACCGGCATTCGAATCCCCATGCCCTCGCTGCCTCTCTGCGCTTGCCCACCGGCCACCGGCACAAGCACATCGAGGTAGGGGAATGTGACCTCCTCCCCCGGCTTTGATGTCCCTGGACGCGTGGACAATGGCATGGTCTCCGACGTGAGTGCGCCGGGCATTGGGGTGGCAAGAATGGTTGATAAAAGACGGCAAGGCCCAGAGACCCACGCCGCAGTTGACGACACCATTTTTGCCAAGCAGATTGGCGAACGGCGCATCCTCGGTCAAGCAGTTCACGTCGAGCACCTTCAAGATCATGTCCACATCAAGAACCTCATGTGTCCCCGTCTCTCTCACCATGTTGGCCCCGTCATCGAGACTGAGATCCTCGGTTTCTTTCCTAAACAATGCCATGTCCGGGATGGCAAGGTCGTCTTGTCGCTCCTCGCCGGTGGACAAAGTATAGATCAGAGCCACCGTCCTCGGGCACTTCTCGACTGCGTCGAGCACCTTGTCGACCAATTCCTTCCACACCACCATCTTCTCGCCGCTATCGGCCGCGTCCGGAAGCACCCCTCTCCCAATAGCCACCGCCTTGGCGACCATCAGAGTAGCCCCAGCCTCGATGTTCTTCAACGCGAAAACCCCTCCGCCGCCGTGCGCAGACCGTCGCACCTCCACCGGCCTGACGTGTTGGAGCTGCCTCCTACGACTTGAGCGACCAGGGACGCGATCTCACGTGGCACTAGACGCAGCAGGTAGAAACTCACGCTGCTCAGAGGACACACGCAAATACAAGAGTTGCTAGTAAGCGGTACTGTAGAGAAGCTAACACACACAGATTTGCCAGCGACGAACACCCTTTTCTTTTTTCTATATTCACTTGCTCAACAAACAAACAAGCACACGGTGACTTATATGCACACGTACAGGCAACAACCTGCCCGGGTCTCAAGCTGCACGCACTCCACGATCCACACTACTCGGAACCTTCCCGAGTCTCACGCCACGCACCAAGCTAACAGCTATTGATTTGCTCCACTAACCCGTACATGCAACAGATACACGTCCTAACTAACTAGCTAACCCACTAATACATGCAACGCACGCAGGTACTGACTCATGAAACTAACACAAAATAAACTAAAACACAACTAGTTAAGATTATTTCCAACACGACGTACTCCGCGAGATCCGGGCACTTCCCAGGAAACCCCGCGAGAACCCACTCCGACAGGTCCACCGCCCCGCTCCTCGCCTGCGCCTCCAGGCACCTGCACTGCTCGACGAGCTCCGAAGCCACGTCCGCGCCGCTGCCCTTGGAGAGCAGCGCCCTTGGAGCGCGCCCTTGGAGAGCAGCGCGCCGGGGTGGGCCGGGTCCTCCGCCAGCGCGGCGTCGCAGTCAGCGAGCGCGCCGGGGGCGTCGCCGAGGCGGGCTCGGGCGTCGGCGCGGTGCGCGAGCGCGGAGCAGTGGACGCGGCAATCGTCGCTAGCCGCGACGCCGTCGATGATGCGGGAGCAGACGGCGATGTACTCCCTCCAGTCTTCCTCTAGCACGACAACCTGTCGGGTTCTAGCTGCTGCTTACTGGCTACCCGTGCAGCCGTGCAGACGTGCCCAGCCGCGGCGCCGGCTGCCTGGGCGCTTGCCTGCTTGGTGCTGCGCACCTACCCGCCTTGAGCCAGCCAACCAGATTAGGATTAGAGTTAGAGGAAAATTGATTTGCTAATTGGGAGGGAAGAGTCGAGTCGGGCATGAGCTGGGGAGGGAGGTGAGATAGATGCGTCGCGTCGATGGTGCCGTGAAGGTAGGGAACCGTGGCATGTGTGCTTTTCTTTTTCTCTCACCTCATACCGGTAAGTGAGAGAAACATAGTTGAAATCCAACCATCTATTTAAAGGGTATTTTTGTAATGAAATTATTATTCATAAAATTAGATCTAATGACCTTTAGAGGTAAATAGGTCTTTGTGTTCTTCTAATTGGGATCCCGCTTTCAAAGAGGCCCCTCCGTTGACGTTGTGTTTGTACCGCATGTCGGCCTTGACCACCGGAGAGATGGAATCGAAGAGGTTCTCGATGTCAGCTATCCATGCGCCCCTGCCTTCATGTCATGCTGCTGCGTTGAGGAACAAGACATGTTGACCCCCCGCGGCGATGGCGAACGCCACGAACTCATCAACGTCCACCGTTGCGCCGCCAACCACATCAAGTCCCTCTATGCTGGTGATGTCCCATACACCGATGTGGTCGTCAGAGACTGGCGCGTCGATGGCGTACAATATGTCGCAAGCACAGACGCCGTGATAAGGGGACAACCTCATGTAGTGCACCTGGACGCCGCCGAGGCGGACACAGCCAAGGACGTCGGCACGAGCCTTCATGGTGGAATTGCACATCGCGATCTGCTCTAGCTCGCTCTGCCCATCAATAGGAATGGCGCTACGACCTGAATCCCCCGGTCCCTCCTCTATCTGACTGGCATCTGGTGCGATGTTGCCCCCACGTAGCCCACGCCAGGCCAAAGGGAGACCTCCAGCCGTAGGGAGTGCGATGAGGAAAGGGAGGCAACCTCATCGTACGTGTATAGGAGGTTGGTCGGCACCGCTCTACACCAGGATCGGGCGCGGATAGGAGGTTGGTGGTGTCTCCACTCGGATCTTGCATATAAAGGAGGTCGACTGCACGCATAGGGGAGAGGAGGCCGGCAGCATGCTCCACCCGGATCGGTCACGGAGATGAGACCGACGGCGTGCGTCAGGGAGATGAGGCTGGCGGCCTGAGTTATGGCCAGACAAAAAAAACTATATAAATGTATACCAACAACAAATAGTTCAAGTCAAGTTTAACCTAATACATCCACATAATTACTAATGTGCCATTATTTTTTTCTAATCCTACCCCTATCATACCAATTATACTTAAAATGATACCAGTGAAAATAAAAGTATTATGTAATCAATTCAAACCATCGAATCAAAGAAATAGACCACAGACATTCGTTTTAATGTCTATAAAAGTCCTCAAAATCTATTACAGTTCTAGATTTACTTGTACTACTCTCCGCCTCCGTCCATGCTTGTCACTGTATGTCAGCTCACTATTGATGTGTTTTTATTAGTGCTTTTTATTGTGTGGTAGTATGAAGGAATTCAGAATGGTAGGGTTCAAAACTGCTTGTAGCAACATAAGAACGGTGAGAGTGTGAAAAAAAGGTGAAACGCATTAGATCAGATTGTGAAAGAATGTTTTTGTTTTTCGTTGGAAAAACCAACACCGGCGTAAAGATTAGTCTCCTTTCTCTTTTTAGCAGAGTTGATTAGCTGCTTCGTTACGTACTTAACATACGGGAAGAAAACGCAACAATTTCCCACTTTGCATTTTATGTTCTTCGGTACTTGGGTTTCTGATTTAAAATGTTGAACAGATGTACACTGAAGTTCAGTTAACCTTGGCTTTGTGCGGAGTTTCAAGGCGTAAATTTCTGATACGTATTTTAAAGGCGTTTACGTATGCATAAATCCCCTCCTTCATCTAACCCTCCCGATTAAAATCGACGGCCAGATCAGCAGCACTCCCACGCCGCTCCGAGAACTTCCCCTGTCCCCTCCCACTCGTAACCCCAGGAACCCCAAATGCGATCCATGGCGGCGGCCGGTTGGCTCCGGCGAGCGGCGACCGCGGCAGCGGTGCCCCGTCTTCCTTCTGGCCTTCCGCTGCTACTGACTCCTCCCCCCGCTCCTCTTCCCGAGTCTCAGTCGCTCGTAGTCCCCGGACTCGGCGCCGCCGCCGGAGCCGCCATGGAGCTCATGGCCGTCCCCAAGAAGAAGGTGTCTTCGCTTCTCCCCCTTCTATTCGGTGGTTCGGCTTGTTACTTACATAGGTGTGGTCCGGCCGTAGTGATTGACTCATAGCGGTTGGTGTTGGGAATGTAGTGCGGTGCGCTCTAGATGTTTGTTGAGTTGCCTGGTGACCAGGAAGTGTTTTGTGTTTAGGCTAATCCTGCTGTAGCATAAAGCGTCTTAAGTGGGTTTTTAGGGGTAGGTTAGTTTGAGGTGCTTTGCAAACGCATGCACTTTAGATAATCTGAATTAGTCTTAGTTTTGTTTGTAATAACAAACCTGATAAAGTGTTTATTATGTGACTGATGATTTGAGAGGTAAGTTAACATATCTGTAACTCATCATCGTGCTGTTAAGCAAATGTGATAAATCAGGGAAACAAAATAACAAATACAGTCTTACAAAGACAACTGAACAAGTTTTCAGAAAGTGTGCTGAATTCAGGCATCGATTATATCATATAACATGTTTCAGTGTTTGCATATATGTAAATTTGGCTGAGTTTTTTGGGTAAAACTATTGAATTATACTACCTTTCAGAACTGCAGATGAATCTATGGTACTATACCCCAACACTCAGGATTCATCATATTTAGGCCTGCTGTATATGTTGTTTCCTGTTAAATCTGCATTATCTCATCTCCTCAGATGCTTCGCTTGTGCACTTGAGTTTTGAGAAAAATGTTCTTTTGTTTGTGCTTGTTGCCTTTTGTAGGCAATGATGGTAGGTAGATTCCCTCATACACTCCTATGCATTTCAGGTCTCCAAATACAAGAAGGGTTTGAGGAATGGACCCAAAGCGCTCAAGCCTGTGCCAGTGATTGTCCGTTGCAGGTACATTCAAAAGATACATTTCCTAATGTTTCTATTTTAATTTGGTCTGTTCTTGGTAATCTTGTTTGTACTAAATACTAAGTAATTATGGTATTATCAATGAATCCTTTTCTGATACAATAGTATGCTATTTTCTGATAGTTTTAGTTGTCACTTGGAAAACTATTTTTACTGATCAGATGAAGAAAATGTAGACTGCTAAGCTTTTAGCAATATCCTCACCCTCTAAAATGTATTGCTACCAAAAGCTACAAATTTAAGGTTTTAGTGGAGCCCAAAGTTCCATGTACCTTCCAAAATTCAGAGTTTCTGATAGCAGACCATTTGATCTTGGCATTTGTCTTGCCTATAGCAAGTTAGCAACAGTTTTGTTTGTGAGTAACTAAGCATGGTATATCAGTTCTCCCCACTTAGTTGGGAAGTGATTACCCCATTTCAGTCCCCAGTCTTGTTATCTTCAAATTTTGTTGCCGTTTGTTTCACGCGGTTCTCTTCATATTGTTATTCTTGAGCCCATTTCCTGAACTTTGTCGCAGAAAAATACTTCATCATTTGACTACTAATGAGCATCATTTCGGGGTGCACAAGTTGCCCATCCCTGTTTGACATGTCTTCAAAGGCATGACTGGATACTCTTTTGTGCCTTGCAGGTGTTGTGGCCGAGTGAAGCTACCTCACTTCTACTGCTGCAGCGGAGAAAGAGGGAACCCCAGCGATTCGAGCTAATAAAATGTTGTGTCTCCCCACTTCAGTTTGCACACCAAGCTATGGCTGAACATCGTAATATCATGAAAGTCCTCAGATCTCACTTTTGATTCAGATGTTGTTCTCTTTGCGAACATTTAAGCAATGTACACTTACTCTAGTTTGAATTTCGCAGTGTCATGTCAAACTTTTTTCTGCTCTTGGCAAGAGTGGACGTGTTTGGTGTTCTGGTAGAACTATTAAATGATCATGAGAAATTGAAAGAAGCTAATACGAAGAATTCCTTTTGTCAGAAAAATTTTAGGGCGAATTCCCGGGTCTGTAACAGGGTTCACCAATTTGTTTGACATTGGAAAACCGGACCCCAGCGAATCCACGAATATCGTGAAAACCGTCTAAAATTCAGTGAGAATTTGTTTAAAATTTACTCGATCAAATTTGTAAATTAAAGAAAAAATCGAGCGAATCGATATTTAGTAACCGCTCGATTTAGATCGGAAACTGGCCGTATTTTCCACATTGAACACATTTTAAATGGATTTGTCCGAAACCGTTCGATTTTACCGATTTACTGAGCGAATTTCCTAAATTGTGGTGAGGTTTAAAAAAAAATGACATAACCTTGTAAAATCTATAACTAATTCATTTGAGCTTTAAATCAAGTGAAACAAATTTTATTGGTTTCTGTGTAACATGATCTACATGATAAATTATACTCATAAAAAGTCAAATATTTTCTATAAGAAAATGTATTTGCTAAATCTAGTTAAATGCATTGTTAATTATTTGCTAATCCAAAAATCATGAAACCAATTTGGTTAGTCTTCTTACATGATCTTATGTCTTTTAAAAATACATGAACTCATGAAATAGTTATTGTAACATGCATGATTGTGTAAATGTGTTGCAACTAGATTAATTCATAAGTAACCTATCACACCTCCAAAATTAGTGAAACTATTTTTATTAGTTTAATTATACTACAATTTATGTAGAAAAAATAACGGTAGACATGAAAAAGTTAATTACAGTGTTGTTTCTTAACATATTCACTTTATGCTCGTGAACTTCGTAAAAATCATGAAGAAATTAATAAAACTCTAAATAAAGTGAAACTAATTTTAAAGATCCTCTTAAAATACGCCCTATAAAAAAGTATTTGCATGTTAAGCTTTTCCTTAATGTGATGGACCAAATCATCATGTTCATACGGTCAATTTTAGTATTTTTCTTTTTTTTTTAACTTCCTCTTCATGAAATATGATTCAAACGACATTATTTTTGAAAAAAAAAATCACATAAGATTTTAGAATTGTCTCTAGTATTTTTAGATTTTTTGAATTCAAATTCGAAAACCAGTCAATTTTTAAATACGGTGCGGGCCGAATTGGCCGATATTCGTGATATTCGAGTGGTTTTCGACGAATTTTCGAACCCTAGTCTGTAACATGGGAAACACAACACTTGCTTGGGATGGAAGGATACTCAGAATTGCAGGATGTGGCATATAGTGTGGCTTGGATAGTTGTTTCGTCCCTATAAAAAGAAGAAAAAAATCTGCATAACTCTATGAACTATCGACTGATGTATACTTAAAATCATGAACTATAAAATCAGATGATGTTGATCTTAAACTTTACAAAATCATTTACTTAACCACTAGTATGGTTTCGTAGGTGGTTTTCGCCTCGCTAGCATCCACGATGGCACTGGTGGTACTTGTTGAAGATCGTGCTAGCCAAAGTCGAGCCATCATCTCCTTCCTCAAATCCGGTGGAAAGCGCCGCCACTAGAAGTTGTTGTCGGCTAATCGCTCGCTCTCACACCATCTTTATGCTCCTAGGAGTCCGTTGGTGAAGCATGTTGCCGCCATCGTGCGCTGTGGAGAGCTGTCCTTGATGGTCTGCTCTACTTCGATAGTGGGTCTACCGTCGCCTCATCGTTGCCCCGCCGCCGGTCAAAATCCACTACCCACCGGCCAAATCTGAGCCATCCCAGCCTTGTGCTGTGACCTGAGCACAGAGGTGAGGTGCGCGCTATTGTGGCATCGGATGGCAGCTAGGGCCTCGGTGGCATCCTGTTTGAGCTCAATGATGACCTCCTGGAAGCTTCCGTGCGTGTCGGCAAGGTGGGGGGAGGCATCGAGGAGGCAGTCGTTGCTGTTGCTGACTGCGCTAGAGAGCGTGGCATGGAGTGCATCGACGCGGGCAAGGCCAGGGATGACGGAGGTGAGGTTCTGCACCTAAGCTCCTTCACCCTCACCATTCCCCTCCCTCTTGCCCCGCCCTCGCTGTCACCTCCCTCGCACCATCTCTTGCGCCGTCGCTCCCCATTCGCCTCCCTATCGATCGGCCTTACTTCTCTCCCCCGCCCAACTGCTCACCCCTCCCCTCATTTCCCCTCTTTGCTCCACATCGCGCAACACACCGTGTCGAGCTCCATTCTCCCTGAGTAGTGCAATTGCTACCCATATTCGTTGCCGGCACTGTTTCTGTCGTCACCCAGCTACGTGGAGCTCAGAGAAGGACCACCGAGGTCTTCCAAGCCAGTTCCCCTCCTCCTTCTGTCGTTTCCTTCCCGGATCTAACCTCCCCCAACCCTCTCTTCGCCAACTTCGGCGCTGATGGAGGGGAGCACTGGAGGAGAGGAGGGAGGTAGAGTAGCGCAGGAGGTATTTTGCACCCAGCGGCCACTGACATGCGGTCCCAATGTCCATACCCGTTTGCGTGGCAAAACCAACGCCAGCATGGACACATGTGAGGCGAAAACCACCTAGAAACCCAAGCTAGAGGCTCAAGTAAACAATTTTGCAAAGTTTAAGATCCATAATATCTTATTTTGTAGTTCAGTATTTTAAGTATATATCAATTGTAGTACAGAGTTATATAGATTTTTTTCCTAAAAAGAAACAAAAAATGCTGGGTGCCCTGAATCCCTGATGCCATGATCTCATATTCCTGTGGCAAGCAGTGGAAGAAATCTGGAAAGCAGCGGGTGCCACCGCGAAGATCCAGATGCTGTTCGGGTCCATTTCGTGCCGTTTCGGTGCGGAATCGTGCGCGGCACAGGCTAGGCAGCCCACGCCGCGCAGCGACAGGGAGAGAGAGAGGGGGGGACCGACCGACCCGGCGCCTGCGGCTGCGGCGGCTCTGGTAGACGACGAAACCCCGCGGTCGCTGGGCTCGGCCGCCACCAACCAACCCCCCCGAAAAGGCAACGAGGCGCGCAGGGCGGACGGTGGAAACGCCGCGATTTTTGTGGCCCGGCGGCTCCCGATTGGGTTGGGGTCGCACGGCCGAGCGGATAACAAACCATTGGCAATTCGCCTCGCCTTCTCTGGTCTCTCCCCTCCCTTAGTCTCGCATCGAGGCAGGCGTAGCCCCCCCGCCAAACCAAATCGCTTCCGCCCGAAGCGTTTCCAAGCTGCTCGTGCAACAAGCGAAGAGCCGGAAGAGTTGGTGGGTGGGCAGGCAGGCAGATAGGCAGGTAGGCAGATGGCGTCGCCGTCGTCGTCGCTGTGCTCCAGCTTCGCCTCCCCGCGGACCGCCTCCCTCGGCCACCGCCGCGGCCTCGCTTTCTCCTCCGCCAGGTAGGTCCACGCCCCTTCACCGCCCATTTCCTGCTTCCCGTTTGGCCGTGTCGTTTTGACCCCTGTTCGATTGGGTGGCATCTCGCTGCCCGTTGGAAGTTACCAGCGATCCCTTGTTCCGTTACCGCCCGATGGCACCGAGCAGCGCTGTTGCAAATGGGCCGTGCCGTCGCCGAAGCAGCACATGGATTGAGATCTCCCGTGGCTGCCGGTGGGTGCAGTGTGTGCGCGAAGTTGGGGGTGATGAGCGCTGTGCGCTCTGGATCGAATGGCCCGAGTTCCTGACACCAAATAGCTTGTCATAGTGAGCAACGAGAGGTCGCTTTGGATGAAGTCTGTGGGGGTAAGAATTGCGGGTGTTTCTAGTTGTATGTCACTAGAAGTTCGTTACATCGACAGCAAAACCATGTTAGACCTGTCACCTGTGAACTTGTGGAGCAGCTTGTCAGTCTGGAAATGCCGATAGATCATGTCTGCTTATGCTTAAGTTAACAGTTCTTATGTCTATGATGTTCTGTAAGTGATCTTTGCTCCATGTTACTTATTAACGAAAGAAGAGGGGAAAGGGGGGGGGGGGGAATTAGTCAGGTTACTTGATGATGACTGTAATTTGGTTCTTGTCTTTGTAAGTTCTGAATTGTGAGCTTAAGTTCTCTTTGTTTTGTTTTATGGTTTCCAGGAAGGCATTCCAAGTGAAGGCATCAGCTCGGGTTGACAAGTACTCAAAGAATGACATCATTGTGTCCCCTTCCATTCTTTCTGCAAACTTTGCCAAGCTTGGTGATCAGGTCCGTTAAATAGCATCCACGAAATCACATTTCCTTGAGATAATTCAGTGCACTGGCCATTATTTGGGAATATGTAGAAGAAGCATTTTAGGCTACTATTGGCAGAATTGCTTGATAATGTGTTGGTTGTATGTAGCCAACGCCTGCATGTGGCATCTCTGCAGTTTGCTGCTCAAATAATTATACTTTTCTTCCACCAAACGATCGGCGAATATTTCGTACTCATATTGCCATGATGTTTATATACTGCTAGGTAAAAGCTGTGGAGGTGGCAGGATGTGACTGGATTCATGTCGATGTCATGGATGGACGCTTTGTGCCAAATATCACAATTGGACCTTTGATTGTTGATGCTCTGCGTCCAGTGACTGATCTTCCATTGGATGTGCATCTGGTACTGCTTTGGAAGCCCCAGTAAAGTTCTAGGTGTTTTATTGTCCTTTAATTTCATCCCATTTGACCCCTGCTGAATGTGGAGATTTCTGGTTTTAATTACAGATGATTGTGGAACCTGAGCAGCGAGTCCCAGATTTTATCAAGGCAGGTGCTGATATTGTTAGTGTACACTGTGAGCAATCGTCGACCATCCATTTACACCGAACAGTCGACCAGGTAAACATTTGAACCACCGAACGTTTGAATAACTTTTTATTTACAGTATATATCAATTGATGACATTTGCTTACTTCCTTTTTGTTTGTTTTTCGTATTTACTTGATTCTATACGAAATGATGATTGGAATTAATATTTTACTCAAACATTAACCATACTTTTGTTCATTCATGATTTAACATACCATTGTGGACTGTTATCCAAAATGAGAGAGATTTTTGTGTTTTGTGAGGTTGAACTATTACTAGGATCCTACTATAGGAGCACAGCACAGTTGTTACTTACTAATGTTAGACCTACAGGTAGTTTAGTTATAATTTAGGAGTACTTGGTGCACCAAGTTCCTTTTCAGATCATTGAATGTCCTAGCCATTGTGGTGTCATTTTATCCTTTGTAATGCCATGGAGAAATTTGGAAGTGATGTTATCTTTTCATATTTTGTCAGATTAAAAGTCTGGGAGCAAAGGCTGGAGTTGTTTTGAATCCTGCGACTCCACTCAGTGCAATAGATTATGTTCTTGATGGTAAGATCATGATCCTCACTCCAGTATCTATGGTATCCTAACATGTGTGTGAAGTTCAGAAAATCTATTGATTTTACCAGACTAGGTTTTGAATATCTGTTTTTGCTAGATTAGGTTCCAAATCCCCTTAATATATTCAATGTTTGCTGCGATTTTTTTTCTCAATCCATGAGCATAATTCTGCAAAAATAGAATGCGTAACTTATATTCTGTTAATTAATAATTGACACTTGATAGCAAATGGTGGCTGGTGAGGGTTGATGTTGGAGGAAGCACACAGTCGATTCAGAGTAGGCATGTGAAGTGTGAACCAGGCTACTCACTCCTGTTGTTCAGCTACTGATCTTGTTTTTGTTTTTTTTTTCTACAGCATAACCATAGTAGTGTTTTTAGTTTATTAAGAAGCAAATTGTGTTGCTTCTTGCAAGAAATTGATGAAAGTTCTGACCACATGGCACACTTGATTTTATGGACTACCCGGCATGTAGTCATAAGATTTGTGTTGGATAATATTAGGACTCTCAGTAAAACTTCCAAGTTGCTTTCTTAGTAACCATTAAACTACATGTTTCATCAATTCATCACTAGCCTAATAAGGCATATGCCACTTTTTCACGATTTTTTACCATTCCACATTTTACTGACATTCTGACAACTGACATGGTACTACATCATTTTTCTTGAGTGCAGTTGTTGATCTGGTGTTGATTATGTCTGTGAATCCTGGGTTTGGTGGCCAGAGCTTCATCGAGAGTCAAGTAAAGAAAATTGCAGAGTTGAGAAGATTATGTGCAGAGAAGGCATATCCCTTGTTTGCTTGCAAGTATTCTCACTGCCCTGATGTTTGAAGCATTGAAAATTCGTTTTCTTTGTTTTGTAGGGAGTGAATCCCTGGATTGAGGTTGATGGTGGCGTCGGTCCAAAAAATGCCTACAAGGTAACATGTTTATATTTTTTTTCATGCTGGCATCTAACTTTAAACCTCTCAAATCTCCGTACATGTGGATAGCAATCCTGAACAGTGATGGATCCAGAACCACCAAGTAGGGGGGGGCTCTCCCTCTTCTTCTCTTCTTCTTTCTCTCTCATGCCCAAAAAATAAAGGAGGGGCTTCAAGGGCTCCCAGGTGTGCCCGGGAGTAGCCGAGTAGGGGGGCTTGGCCCCCTTTGCCCCTCATGGTGGATCCGCTCCTGATCCTGAACTAACCTTCAGTTTCAGTTAGGTTCTAATATTTTTCCTTACATTTAATGAAAAGGTCATTGAAGCTGGGGCGAATGCTATCGTTGCTGGTTCTGCAGTTTTTGGGGCTCCAGACTATGCTGAAGGCATGGCTTTCCCAGTGCTATTCATGTTCAGTTGTCGCACCTTTCATATTCTGAACTAGCAGTTTCATATAGGTTTTGAATCCAGTATATGTTAGAACGATACTAAAGTTCTTACTGATTCTCTTGCAATACTGCAGCTATTAAGGGAATCAAGACTAGCCAAAGACCTGTAGCTGTACCGGCATGAGGAACTGGAAGTATACATGTTCACTCTGTGCAAGTTTACCATTTCTGCGATTTGTATAGATGTGTGTGGAGCCATACTTTATACTGGAGATCAAAGGAGACGGAGGCAGTGAAGAAATATCATTTTCTTCTCTCATTTTCCTTGAGGACGCCATGTAATACTACCGGAATGTTGTGTGATTAACACTTGCACAGGATCGTTGTTCACGGAACCTACCCATTTGTACATTGACAGTTCCCTGAAACCCTGGGTACAGGGGGCATTCATGGAGTTTTACCTCTAATCATCCACTGTTAAACTGCTTCGAATTTTGGGGATTTTTATCTTACAAGTAGTTCATGCTGCTATGATGTGATTCTGAGTCCTCCTGAGGAGGAAAACTCGTTTTATTGTTTGCATGTACTAGGATATAGTGTGGAACGGTGAACTTCTTTCTTCAGTTGCTCGATGTCATTCCTGCGACCACCTATTTCGATTGGCATGCCCCTGTTGCTGTTTGTTGTACGCCACGGGACTGGATCGAGGCGGACCGGTCCAAACGGCTCGTTCAACTATAGTTCAAACCATAAAGAACAAATTGGCTTCATTGACAGCAGCATGTCCAGAATCGCATGCTTTAGTTTTAACAGGAATGTCTCCATTTAACTTTGATTGCACGCTTTAGTTTTAACAGGAATGTCTCCGTTTAACTTTGATTGAACAAGCAAATTGGCAGGTCCTGCACACTTGTTCATGCATGGCATAGCAATTTAAAAAATGGCGCTTGTGCTAAACATTCTTAAAGCTAAAATCATAGATATTCCTGAGACAAGTTAAGGACCTAAGGATTGTTTTCCCCTTCTTGAATGGTCACCGTACAAATTATAAAGATCAAAGTACTATAATATCTCACCACTTTTCCTGTAAGGAACTACCTGAGTCGTATCACAACGGACAGTTCACACCTTCATGAAACTCAGTAAGACAGCACAGGGTATGCCACAAACCTCATTTTTTTTAGCTCCTCGGCTTCTCCAGGAGAAAGACCATGGTTGCAACCAGAAAAGGCCAGCATGTCCATCTCATAGCGTAAATGCAAGGCCACAAATGACCCCTTAGCTCGAAGTTCATGTACTAGTTTATTCCCCAATTCCTCAATTTGAAGGGTGAATTTCAGTGCATGAAAATTAACACGGCATCGTAGTAGTTGAAGCTCTGCGCTGATACCGTTATTAGCTAATCGACCATCTGTTTTGTTAAAATGGATAACACTGTATTTGCTGAACAATGGTAAGATCTGCACATATGAGAGTGAGTGAAGAGTGTACGGAGCATGTACAATAGAAACTAGGGCATATCCCAGATGAGTTCCAAACCTGATGCAAGTATTATTTTTCATCTGACCGGCTCACAGGTGGCATTTGAAGAATAATATCTGAATCTCTTGGGCCAAGCCTGTTTGGAAGCCGTTTAATGATGTACACTTCATCTCTTAATGAGTCAATGAAATGCCTCACATCAAATATGTCTCCAAAATTGCTGTCAACCACACAGACCATTACTCACTTTAGATATCAATATGTTTAGTTGCATAGCATACCTCTCGAAGAAAATGGAAGATACCTTTGATCAGCCCAGAATGATCTCTTGTCAAGTTGTGGAACAACCATCGTGAGGTTTAGCAAATGAGCAACTGCCACCATGTCACATATCTGAAATACATGAGGTTCCAAATAACAACAAAAGTTAGGAACGAAAAAGGAAATCTAAAGTTGAATGGCAGAAGCAAGGAAACAACAACTGACTTCCGATCGCATCTGATTCAGACCCCATTACAAGATATCTTCAAATAACCATTGCTCCTGTAGATTCCTGTGAAAAAATAACAACAATTAAAATTCCCATATCCCAGTGGCATCTACAGACTCTACAGCAATTCATGTCAACAAACATGAGGGCATTTGCAACTTCTCACATAGTGCGTCTAAAAAAAGTGTCAAGAGATCAACAAATCGCTATACAACGTACACTTTTGACGTGCCTTTCCGAGGCAATATTTTTTTCTCATCAATCGCATCAATGCTCTATGCAGCAACAGTTACAACTTAGCAAACGTGCTAGTGTCAAGTTGGGGAAGGACAACAACAAATGCATCCACTGGTACACCTCCGATACCCTTCACCATTTTAAACTCACTTTTTTTTCCATTTTCATTCGTTCAATGCTCACAAAAAATCCATGCAAAAAAGAGTAATAAGAACAAAATCAATTCGAACTTAGCAAGGAATACAAAACAATCGGGATGTCACGCACTCGGGGGCGAAAGCGCGGAAGGTGGCGGCGAGGGGTCGGCGTCGCCTGCGATGCCGAACTGGAGGAGGAGGCGGCCGACGGCTACGAGCTGCGCGACGGAGGCCTACAGCAGCACGGCGGCGCAGCCCGCCACGAGCCAAACCCTAGGCCTCGACCTCGCCATCGCAGCAGCCTAGACCATGCGGAAGGGCGGCCGCCCCGCGATCGCGGCGGGCATTGGAGCGGGTGGGCGCGGCGGGCACGGTCTCAGGTGGTTCGAGAAGGTTCCAGAAAATTCGTGGGTACCGGGAGGGCGAGTGTGCTGCGGCTTGGATTTTGGTTCGTTGTTTCCACTTTCGTACGGGCTACGGCCTAGAGTGGTGATGCCTTCAGGATGGTGACGTGAGACAGGTCCTGTTTTTTTCAGTTGGAAACTGTAAAAATCAATTTGTAAATTTGAGATTATAAGAAGCTAGATTGTAATATTTAGATTGTGGATTGTTATAATTGGATGGAATGTGGATGGCTGGATTGTTACTGTTGGTGACACAGGAATCAGGGGTCCCTGAGTCCTAAGGACAGGACAGCAGAATGTCACGTGACGTATTCCCTCGGGGACTATCTCCCCGAGAGCCGAGAAGAGCCAGTTCAGGGAGGGGTGCCCGGGGCCATGAACAGTTGTCTCCGAGTACCCAGAGCTCCCCAAAGACCCGAGAAGAGCCAGTTCAGGAAGGGGTGCCCGGGGCCATGAACAGTGGTCTCCGAGTACCCAGAGCTCCCCAAGGACCCGAGAGGAGCCAATACCGAGAGGGGTGCTCGGGGCCATGAACAGTGGTCCCCGAGTACCCAGAGTTCCCTGAGAACACGAGAAGAGCCAGTTCCGGGAGGGGTGCTCGGAGTCATGAACAGTGTCCCCGAGTACCCAGAGTTCCCCAAGGACCCGAGAGGAGCCAATACCGAGAGGGGTGCTCGGGGCCATGAACAGTGGTCCCCGAGTACCCAGAGTTCCCTGAGGACACGAGAAGAGCCAGTTCCGGGAGGGGTGCTCGGAGTCATGAACAGTGGTCCCCGAGGACCTGAGAAGCCCCTTATCGGTGGACCCCACAAAGGCTCCACGGTGAAATATCAATCGGTAGGAGGCCCGATGCTGCATTTAAGAGGGAGCGTGGCATGTCACTTCCAACCACTCTCCCCCATGCCTGTCGTACTGAGTACGTCAGTCCCTGCCACTGGCTGGCAGGAGGCGTGGGGACATTTAATGCGACGGATCCCATCACACGTCACCCTTCGGGGTGCATAAAGGAAACGACTTGAAGATATCGTCGCTGGTCTCGAGGCGTATCGCCTGCCACCCTGCCGTGTCAGGTCTGCTCTGACCGGACGGGCATGCGGGGTGTTCGGTGGCTGCCCGGTGGGCCCCCTGCATCTGCTAAAGTTGGACGTAATAGGCGACGGGACCGGCCGAATGGCGCATTTTTAACCCCTGTAACATCAAACTGTAGACCCATAATGGTTGCTTTTCATTTATGGTGTACGGAAACTTGTGCCCCCTTTTCTGGGCATGCCGAGCCTCCCTCGGTAGAATAAAGGGGGGAGCACTTCGAAGAAAGACAAGCTTGAGCAAGACGACTGAGAGAAGTCAAGCTTTGGATAGGCCGAGTAGAAGCTCAGAGTGACCGACACTTGAAGACCGAAGCTCAAGACTTAGGTAAAAAACCTTGTAACACAGAGATCCAGAGAAAGGCATTCCAAGAGCATTAATATCACACCAACATACTGGAGTAGGGTATTACGCTCCGTGCGATCCGAACCTGTCTAAAATCTCTTGAGCATTTACTCCTACTAGCCGACGATCATCCATCCCGCCTAGATCTCATACAATCGCATTAAATCCACGTACGAGGTAGATCCAGAATCAACCCCCCCCCCCCCCCGACCGAATCTCAAAGGTGTTCATCCACCGACAGTTACAATCTGGATGTTGGATTGTAACAATCCACCTTTTACACATAATTGTTTGTTTCAGCTTTAAAATTTTAATCATAATTTAACTTTTACAATCCAAAACAAACAGGATCTTATACTTAATTGTGAGTGATGACAGGAGCAGCTGCACGAGACATTCCAAATTTCCAGGGGACCTTTGCTGGGTGATCTAACCTATGTTAGGTCAGGTGTAAGGGCAAGCGGTTAACTAAGAAGTCTTTAATAATATATATATTTTAGAGTGCAAGATTATCAAAATAAAGAAATAGAAAAAACATATAATAAGAATGTTCTAGTATCTTAAATCCTATGGAATGGAAAACTGTAGGAAAATTATAGGAATAGCCGTTTGATGTAGCGTAGAAAAAATAGGAATCAGATGAAAAAGATAAACACAGAGGAAATTTACCATGAGTTTGGACCTCATATTATAATTCCTTCAAAATTCCTAGAAACAAAAGAAACCGTTTCATAGGGATTTAACAAGCACATTCATTTGTTCCAAAAGACCCTTAAAGGAAAAAACACTAAGGATTGAAATCTTTCAAAATTCCTACAATCCAAAGGATGCCTATATGTCAGCTAGCTATATTGATGTTTATATCAGATTTTGTCCATATGGTGAGGAGAGTAATGAAAAGAGATAAAAATTAGATTATTAAATGGTAGACAGTATACTCATTTAATCCTTTGAATATGAAGTTTATTGCATGTGTGTCTACATTATTTTTATACACAATGCTATATTTAAGCTACTGGAGATAATATCTATATTATTATCTATTGATGAAATATATAACTCTTATAGATAATAGTTATATATATTATTGGACATGCTCTAATTGACAAAAGAGAGCCTTTTCTTGCGCTTGAGTCTAGCAAGGGAGTTACATAGGTTTAATAACTCGAAGGAATAACTACTAGAATCAATCTTAGCTTTGTGGTTCCAAATTTGTATAGTTCTCAAAGGTGAAGCATATTAACACAATTTTCTTGTGGCTATATATAGTGTGTGAAAAATGCACCTAGTGTAGTCCTCTAGCCTCCTACTTTTCTTTAACCTAACTAAGCGTGCATCTCACTTCTTTATATGTTTGTTGCGATCTCCTTTTAATCTAACTCTAAATATAATAAAGTTGTCTATTAGCTAGCTTCATCGTCGGACCCTATATATTAAGGATATGTCATGTGTCATATACCTTATAGATTAATGATCTGTCACCTATTGAATAAGATCTAACCCAAGCATATATGACTAGATCTTATAGGATTATTTTCTCATATAAATAAATAGGTTGAATATGACGCACACGTAAAGAGGAATTCATTTATGTTGGATACATTTTTTACCTCAAGTCTTCCAACTTAACATTGTACCAAGCTTAATATCCTCCAATGCATTTTGAAAAATAAATCTTTTTCATCTAGTGTATATATAGTTCTACTCCCTTGCGTCCTAGCCCCTTGTTTCGATGAGGAGGATCACAGTGGACAATTTGAAATTTTAAATCAAAATTGCATTGAACACAAGGATTTTATACCCAAATCTGGCATATCCAGAAATTTTGCTTTCAATTTACGCGGAGAACATTCAGCAATAACACCGGCTAAGAGAACAGTCGAACACACCACAAAAGCCAGCACAGACTCCACGGCGAACAGATGGCGCGCAGCCAAACTCCGTGATGCCGTCGATCTCGCCGGCGGATTTACTAGTCTGCTCCGCCCGGTGCTCCACGAGGCGCGACCTCCGCCTCCTCCACGGCGCTCTCCTCCGTCGTCGACACCTCCTCCCGGCCGCCGACGCCGTCGCGGCGCTCGCCAAGCTCCTCCGCTTCGCCGCGGTTTCCCCCGCCGGCGACCTCCGCCATGCCTCCGTGCTACTCTCCCTCCACCTCCCGCTCATCTCCGCCGCTGCCTCCCACCTCGCCTTCTTCTACAACACCCTCATGCGCGGCCTCGCAGCCTCCTCCTCGCCCGGCGCCGCCATCGAGCTCTTCACGGCGATGCGCCGCGCAGGCGCCGGCCCTGACGCCTTCACTTTCACCTTCGTCCTCAAGTCTTGCTCTCGCTCCCATTCGCCGGGGCGGTTACCTTCCGACCTCCACGCCCAGGCGTTCAAGCACGGCTGCCTCGGCGCGCGCAGCGCGCACGCTCACGTCCACAACGCGTTGCTGCACGCGTATGCTTCTCGGGCTGCCGTGGACGACGCGCGCAGGGTGTTTGACGAAATGCCCATCCGGGATGTAGTCTCCTTCTCAGGGCTACTCACGGTTCACCTAAAAGCCAACGATTTGGATTCCGCGCGCGTGGTGTTCGACCAGATGCCTCACCAGGACGTCGTCTCCTGGACTGCCATGATTTCTGCGTATGCCAGGGCACGGCGTCCGCAGGAGGCCCTGGCGTTGTTTGATGCAATGCCGGTGCAGCCAGACGAGGTGACCATGGTGAGCGTTGTGTCAGCGTGCACTGCACTTGGGGACCTTGCAACTGGGGAGCTTCTGCGGCAGTATATTGATTCCAATGGTTTTGGGTGGATGATTTCACTCCGCAATGCACTCATGGACATGTATGCAAAGTGTGGGTGCCTCCCCGCGGCACGTGCTTTGTTTGACGGGATGCAAGTGAGGAGTTTGGCATCTTGGAATACACTTATCTCGGCATACGCATCGCATGGCGATGTGGACAGCACAGTTGCTTTGTTTCATCAGATGCTGCTGGCTGATGACAGTGCTGTGAAGCCAGATGGGATGACACTGCTCGCAGTGCTCACCGCGTACGCACACAAGGGCTGTGTTGAGGAGGGGCGCACCATGTTCAATGAGATGCAAAGAGGAAATTATGGCAAAGTGGAGGTCACAATTGAGCACTACGGGTGCATGGTGGACTTGCTCGGCCGGGCGGGGCGACTTGAGGAGGCGGACAAGATGATAGAGCAAATGCCAATTCTGAGCAATGATGTGGTCTGGGGTGTGTTACTAGGTTCATGCCGGAGACATGGGAATATTGATATGGCAGAGAAGGCAGTACAGAAACTAAGGAGCCTAAATCAAGATGAAGGTGGGTACTATATTTTGCTCAGTGACATGTACACCGCCGCCGGCCGTACAGCAGAGGCAATAGAGATTAGACGGGCCATGAATGAGCGCGGGGCCAAGAAGACTACAGGCCGGAGCAGCTGCAGTACTGTCCATCAGGCTCAAAAATAGATTTTTTTAGAAAAAAAGACGGCACGATGGTTGCCAATTTTATTAGAGAAGAAAAGGCAGATACAAAACAAATGTTTATAGTAGCGGGAGGCACAACATGCCTATCCTGGCCACATCGGCCAGAAACAAATCCATATAAAAACAATATGCTGCTACTATAGTGTGGATCAAATTGGTAATGCTCTTTGAAATTCTTCTAATTGCTCCTTGATTACATGCACGGCGTCGCATTGGACATTCTAGAAAGTTTGACTGTATCTTTCTTTCCATATGTTCCACCAAAACGCGATGCCCCCCGTCAAAAGTTCTTCGTAGCTGTTTGTTAATACGGCGTGGCTTTGCGTTCCACCAGCCTCTAATTGTGCGGTAGGAAGTCAATGACGGGATATTATGTAGTCGCGACCAACACGTCAGTTGGGCCTAAACCTGCCATGTGAACACACAATCTTTGCATATGTGTGTTGGTGTTTCGTCCGCTTGATCGCAGATGCGACATGCTTGGTGACGAGGCCATCCCCTTTTAGCGAGGTTGTCCGCGATTAGGATCTTATTTTGAAGGAGCACCAAGAGAACATCTTATATTTTGGTTCAACCCTTGCCTTCCAGACCGACTGATTCTTGCATCTGTTTAATTGTCCTACAAATTGGATTTTGTATGCACTCTTTATCGTGTATGTACCGTTATTTGTCCAGCGCCATGTTATTTGATCTGACTCTTTTGGGCGTAGGTTTTGTTCACGTAATAAGCTCCAGAGGTGCGAAATTTAGAGGAGCTCTGCCTTGTTGTCTATCTGACTGATATAGCCTAGCCATTTGTTCCCTGTTAGCCCTTGTTTAGCATAGATTTTTTTTTTTTAGGAAATGGCATAGATTAGAGGCGCATGTTTTTGGGGCTTGCCCATGCACCCAACGCGAGTGCCAAAAGGAGGCTTTTTCACCGTCGCCTATGGTGATTGTTGTTGATGCGTTGAAAATATCTATATCCGTTTGATCGCATGGCACATGAAATCCTTTCCATGGTCCGTCGTCTTGCCACTGAAACCACAACCAATGAAGTCTAAGTGCTATGGCAAAATTCTGCAATTCCTATAAGCCAAAGCCACCCAATTCTTTAGGCTTTGCGACGGTTGGCCAGTTGACGAGGCAATGTCCCCTCGATACCTTGTCCGAGTATTCCCCCCTCCAAAGGAAGCTTCTCTGAATCCTATCAATTTTCTGCAAAGGGAGAATGGTTAAATGTTAAGTTGGTTGTGAGGACAGAACCGACTTAACCAATGTTTCGTGGCCAGCTAAGGAAAGGAGGTTCCCCTACCACCCCAGTAGTTTGTTGCCAATTTTGTCAACTGGAAGTTGGACATCTACTCTTATCACTTTTCTGGTATGTAAGAGGAGTCCGAGATATTTGCATGGTAGTGAGCCAATTTTTCTAGGGAATCCATCTAGTATTTCAGCCATAGGTAGTTCATTGCGTCGGATCTTGTAGATTTTAATTTTGCTTAGGTTGGTGACTAAACCCGAGCAATCACCAACGACCTTGATGATTGCTTGTAGAGAAATCGGTTCTTCTTTGTCGGGGTTGGCGAAGATAGCTGCATCATCTTCATACAAGGAGCATCTGAATTTTGCCGAGCGCGGTAGGATGGGCTTTAGGATCCCTTGTTGCGCAGCCAATGAGATCATTCTTTGTAGGGGGTCGATGGTAAGAATGAACATCGCCGGTCATAGGGGATCGCCTTGTCGAAGCCCTCTTGCATGTTTGAACGGTGGGCCTGGCAGGGAGCTGGAGAGTTAGGCACACAATTGTTACCGTTGGGATTGTCATGATTATAAACTCTGTTGATTCCGTGTCACGAAAAAGCTCTCGCACTTTGACTATCCCTTCTCTGAGTTGCTCCAATTTGTTGGCCTTTAGTAGAAGGAACACAAGTCGAAAGTTTGAAACACCTAGTGAAGAAACAGTATATTCCAGAGGAACTAAGCAGAACACTTACTGCATCCTGCTGTTGAACCTCTTGTCCAAATACTGATTTAATAGCTGATGTTGCAGAAGCAATCTTGCTCCTCAGCTGGGGAAAAAGAAGGCAAAATCAATATGAGAAACATCAGCATAATACAAACATCATTTCAAGTTTCAAAATAAAATAATAATCATAAACAGATGAGATATCTAACTTTTGGTTAATGGATCTGAAGGACCTGCTTCATATAAAATTCTAATTAAATTGCAGGAACAGCAGGGGATATATGTGATCCTTGGCAACCACAAGGAATAAAAATGTCGAGCCCACTAACACTGAGCTGAACAAATTATAAGCAATATTTTGTGTTTTCCAATTTCACAAATTGAATGTGTTAACAAAACGGAACATTAAATTGTTTAGCCATCAACATAAAAGAAGGGGATTCTAAGAAGTAATACCAGATACGTCATTTTTTTCCTCATTCAACATTTAGTATAGATTAAGGGTCTCAAATCATAGCACGATAGCACAAAGCATGGAAGCTAACAATACCTTCAAGATTTTCCCAATGGACACATCCAAGAAATCTGGCAAGGATAGCAGCCAGAGTGTATGGCCTTGTCAATATGGGAAACAAATTACAGCTGATAATATGATTGAGTATCTGGAGTTAACTTTGGATACACAATGATATGGTCATTACCGTGGGGGGTAGTGTCAAACACAATGCGACTAAACATGCTGTACTCTTGTGCTTCGTGAAATTTGATAACCTGAGTGACATGCAAATAGGAAGTCACCAACTACAACTGGAAGAATGAGAAATAGGGCACTGTAAGTCCATACGCATGTCTTATTACCTTTGAAATTGCAATTGCTTCATCCAATCATGGTGGTGGTGAACAAAAAATATCTCAAAAGCACATGTGTTCGATGGGGTGAATGACCTGCGCGAAGGAGTTGCTCAGTGAGTGCGCAGGGTCAGTGGAGACGACGAGGGTCAGGTGTTCGTTGTTGGCGAATCGCATGGCCAGCGACGCCACGCAGTTCATTTTCCCGACCCCACCCTTACCCCCGATCATGTAGTACCTCCGCCGCGTCCTGGAAGCTATGTCCTGGAACCCCAACTCCTCGGCTCCCTCCTTCGCGGACGGGGCGGCTTCCGCCGCAGCCGTCAAAGCCGCACGCAGCGACGCGTACCAGGTCGGGCGCCGGCGTGGGAAGCGGGCGCCGCAGCAGGCCTACGCGGTTGGAACCGCTAGGGAGAGGTGTTGCATGGAGCCGTGGAGGTGCGGCGAGGCGATCGCAAGCATCGTGGCGAGTAGGGGAAGAGGAGACGGCGGTGATTGGGAAAGGGGACCGAGAGAGTTCACGAGCAATCGGGTGCTGATTACTCAGCAGAAGACATGACCTGTGGATTCCATCGGACGATCCATATTACGAGTTTGACAAATCGGACAGCTAACATTATTTTGCTGACGTGGCCGTTCTTGCCGGCGACGAACGCGATCGCGTTCAGAGTATAGTGACGATTCTCCCTAATTATCTTCTAATCAACATACACAGACGTTTTTGCGTAGTTCATGGTTATATGTCCATAATAATAAATAGAAAAAAGAAAGTTATATTAATTTCTGTGTAGAAGTTTACGAGCAGAGAAGAAACAGAATGATCCTGGGTTGTACGCGTAGCACTAGCACCCCGTTCCATCAACGGGTGAAGCCAACGCAAGAGACAGGGACAGGCAAAAATCGCTCGGAACCGAAAACGAACTGAAATTATAAAAACCGAATTATTGGTTTTTTTTCATGTTTAGTTTGGTTTCTATTTATAGATTATTTGGTTTATGATGTTTGATATGATTTTGGGTTTGAAAAACCGAATTACCTAAAAAAAACCAAAAAAACCAACTCATCTTACATCCCCACTCACAGTACACTTATCAAGCATAGCCATAACCCATCTCATGTTCTATTAGAATGTGAATAAAAAATAGAATCAAACTAGATGGTTTTTCAATATTTTGTAACAGCTTTGGTTTGTATATTGTAGAAACTGAATTTTTCAAAAACCGAAAAACGAATGCCGAAGCTCCAGGTCCACGAATAGCCAAAAACCGAAAAACGAATGCCGAAGCCCCAGTCAAGTGAGCAGCGAAACAGCATGGGTTCACACGGATAGCGATCCGCGGCCAACCCGCAGCAGGCATCCTCGCCGTCCAATCCACCCAAATCCAACGGTTCCCCGAAACCTAGTGTCACGGATGTACCTGTTGCCAACAGCGTGACTGCCAACGGTGAATCGGCGGCAAGGCATGAACAAGGCGCGGGTGGTCTGACGGGAAGCTCGAGCCAGGCTATCTGAATCAGGCCGTGGGCCGTGTTCACGTGTGTCTGTTGTTGGGCCTGCGTGCCCAGACGTGTGTACAAAAGGGAGGCTAGCTCCAGGTGGTAAGGGTGGACTGGTAGTTGGTGGCTTCCTCCTATCTTCTTCCTCGAACCTGACCCCTGCTGCTCTTCCTCTCACCCCATACTCCCATCAAGATTACTCTGGTTATCCGTAGGAAGCACCAAAACATCGTATTCGCTGTATGTTTGATCGTTGCGTTGGCGGGTCACAACACTGGTATCAGAGACAGGCTCTGGGCGATTCCGTTGCACGCTTCTCCTGAATCTCTCGATCGATCGGTAACATCCCGTGGGGAAGGTTGGCCGCTAATTTTGTAGTGGCCGTAATATCCGCTACCTGGGGTTCGATCGATTTGGAGTGGAGGTCACCACGGCCCCGTCTAAGCCAAGCCCGCAGACTCGATTAGTCCTTTCCGCAATGGAGGACGTGCAGAAGACATTGTTGGAGAAGATTGAGCTCCTGGTGGCAAAATCAGAAGCAGTGGATCAATTCAAGCTCCAGTTGGAGTCGATTGACAAGAAGGTGGACGAGCAGGTGTCCAATTTGGAGAAGGTTCAGACGAAAGTTGATCTGTCGATGGCCACGATTGGCGTTTTGCAGCAACAGCAGCTCCACGTGGCGCAGCTCTTGAAGTGTACCAATCCTCCTCCTCAACTGTTTATTCCCCAGCTAGGCGGTGCAGGCATTGCGGGAGCCAGACCACCAGATCCCACCTCGAGTCAGCCCCAAGTAACCTTTCCAGAGCCCACACCACGCCCTTCGCCTGCTGTCAACATTCATGATGTCAATAAATTTGCTACTGATAATTCTGCACCTAGAAGAGGATGGATGCCTAAGATGGATTTTCCTCGATTTGATGGTAGTGATGTGAAGATCTGGATTGATAAGTGCATTGCATTCTTCTCCATGTATCAAATTCCAGATGCCTTTCGTGTTACTGCTGCATCCATGCATATGTCTGATAACGCTGCTCATTGGTATCAATCTTACAAAACATCCGTAGCAATGCCATCATGGGATCAATTTGTCAGTGCCGTAATTGCTGAGTTTGATGTCAACACCCATAGAAACAAGGTAATGGAATTATTGATGTTGAAACAGACAGGGTCTGTTGAAGATTATCGCAGGCAATTTGAGCAATTGGTTTATCACATCAAGCTGTATGACAACTCATTAAGTGACACTATGCTGGTCTCTCAGTTTATATTGGGTCTCAAGGATGATCTCAGGCCTGCAGTGGAAATTCAGCTGCCAGAATCTTTAGCTAGAGCCGTTATTTTAGCAAGTGTGCAGGAAGACTTACTTGATAAAAACAAGAAGACTTTTGTCAAGCCATATGCACGTAAGGGCATCACCAATACTCACAAGCAAGTTACTGATCCGCAACATTCACTTACTCCTGGCGACTTGTGGAGAGCCAGACAATTGAAAGAATACCGCAGAATTCATGGCTTATGCTATAGATGTGGAGAAAAATTTACTCCTGCCCATAACTGTGCTACTGTACAACCTGGTCAACTCAATGCATTGGACAATGACACAAGTGATGGTGGTGGGTTTCTAGCTGATGATATCCTGGATGCCTTGGAATGCAATTTTATGGGGCTTCCTGAAGATGATGCATATATCTCTCTTAATGCTCTAGCTGGTACACAAAAGCACAAAGCCATTCAGTTGAGGGCACTGGTACAGAATCAAGTACTCCTGATATTGGTGGACTCAGGTAGCTCACACACCTTCCTGAATTCTGCACTTCTGGACAGATTGCAATACACTCCAACTGATATTTCACCAGCGCAAGTCAGAGTAGCAAATGGAGCTATGATTCATTGTACTCAAGAAATCAAAGGTTTGGAATGGTGGATCCAGGGACACACCTTCAAATCAGATGCCAAAATCCTTAACATTGGTGCATATGATTTGATTTTGGGCATGGACTGGTTAGAACAACATAGACCCATGAATTGTGATTGGCTACATAAGTGGTTAGAATTTCAGCATCTTGGACAACTTATCAGGATTCAAGGACTCCTACCACAACCAGTCATGCAATTGCAGGAAATCACTGGAGAACAATTGCTGAAACTTAGCAAAGGGAATGACCTTTGGGCTACTATCCTTATTGAACCTATATCAACATCTGGACAGAATAACTTTGATAACATACCCCCAGTTATCCAGCAAACTATCATGCAATTTGATCAAGTGTTCCAGGACCCAAAAATGCTACCTCCTTTAAGGGTATATGATCATGCAATTTCTCTCATGCCTGATACCAACCCAGTTAACTGTAGGCCATACAGGTATTCCCCAGAACAAAAAGATGAAATAGAGAAACAAGTTTCTGAGATGCTTAAATCAGGTACTATTGTTCCCAGCCTCAGTCCTTTTGCTTCTCCAGTTTTGCTTGTGAAAAAGAAAGATGGATCTTGGAGATTTTGTGTGGACTACAGGAAGTTAAATGCAGCAACTATTAAGAATAAATTTCCTATGCCGGTTATAGATGAGTTCTTGGATGAAATAGCAGGAGCTAAGTTCTTTGCAAAGCTTGACTTGAAATCTGGATTTCACCAAATTAGAATGACACCTGAAGATGAGTTTAAGACAGCATTTAAAACACATCATGGGCATTTTCAATTCAAAGTGATGCCATTTGGATTGACCAATGCACCAGCTACATTTCAATGCCTCATGAATTCTATCTTTGCTCCATATACAAGGAAATTTGTATTGGTCTTCATGGATGATATCTTAGTCTACAGTAAGACTTTAGAAGAGCATAATTATCATCTTCAGTTAGTTTTTCAGAAGTTGCTAGAACATCAACTCTTTGTCAAATATAGCAAATGCTCTTTTGCTCAAAGGCAAATTGCATATTTGGGACACATCATATCTGATCAGGGTGTGGCAACCGATCCTACAAAAACTACTGCTATGTTGAATTGGCCTGTGCCAACAAATTTCACTGAGTTGAGAGGGTTTTTAGGCCTCACTGGGTACTATAGGAAATTTGTGAAAAACTATGGCATCATGGCCAAGCCCCTCACTTGTTTGCTGCAGCACAAGAACTTTTTGTGGACTGACATTGCCCAAACAACATTTGATTCTCTCAAGCATGCCATGACTTCCACACCTGTATTGGCATTGCCTGATTTCAATATACCTTTTGAGATAGAAACAGATGCTTGTGATAAAGGTGTGGGGGCTGTTCTGTTACAACAAGGTCATCCTATTGCATTTTTTAGCAAGGCACTCAGTGCAGCTAACCACAAATTGTCTGCATATGAAAAGGAGTTTTTAGCTGTACTCATGGCAGTTGATAAATGGAGAACTTACCTTCAGAGAGGGCCATTCATCATTAGGACTGATCACAAAAGTTTGTGCCACTTACAAGATCAATCGTTGTCAACTGAATTGCAACGAAAAGCCATGATCAAACTGGCTGGCATGCAATTCAAGTTTCAATACAAAAAGGGTTATGACAACAAGGTAGCTGACGCCTTGTCCAGAGTGGGTCAACATTTTCAACTTCAGGCACTCTCAGTTTGTGTACCTGTATGGGTCCAAGAAGTCATCAACTCTTATACCACAGATCTTAAAGCTCAGCAGCTACTCTCTGAATTAGCTGTTCTTAGTCCTAATGCTCAGGGCTATTCTTTGCATGAGGGTCTTATCAGATACAAGAAGAAGATTTGGGTGGGAAATAATGCTGCTCTTCACACAAGAATAATCACTGCTTTCCATGCCTCAGCTGTTGGCGGACATTCTGGAATACAAGCCTCTTATCAACGGATCAAGAAAATGTTTCATTGGGTAGGCATGAAACAACACATTGCATCATATATCAAGCAATGCTCCATATGTCAGCAAGCAAAGCATGAGAATTGTAAAACACCAGGATTACTCCAACCACTACCCATTCCAAGTGGCTCATGGCAGGACATATCTATGGATTTTGTGGAAGGGTTACCAAAATCTGATGGCTTTTCAGTCATATTTGTGATAGTTGACAGATTCACAAAATATGCTCACTTCCTTCCATTAAAGCATCCATACACTGCTGCTCAAGTTGCCTTGACCTTCTTGAACAACATTGTCAAACTACATGGTGTGCCTAAAACTATAGTGTCTGACCGAGACAAAGTGTTCACGAGCTTATTCTGGCAAGAACTCTTCAAGCTCATGGGTACTAAACTGCAGCTCAGTTCAGCATACCACCCACAAACTGACGGGCAGACAGAACGTGTCAATCAATGTGTGGAAATGTATTTGAGGTGTTCCGTACATGCAAGTCCCAAACAGTGGGTAAAATGGCTGCCATTGGCGGAATTCTGGTATAACACATCTCATCACACTGCTCTCAAATGTTCACCATTTAAAGCTTTGTATGGTGTCGAACCTTCATTTGGTGTAGTTCCTGTATTGGCTAACTCTAGCAATACTGAAGTAGTTGATACATTCCAGGAGAGGCAGTTGTTTAGTGAATTGTTGAAAGAACAACTTGCTCGAGCTCAGAACAACATGAAAACATATGCCGATGGCAAGCGTTTGGACAGAACATTTCAAGTGGGGGATCAGGTACTACTCAAATTGCAACCTTATGCCCAGTCCTCTACTGCAAATCGACCTTATCCTAAAATTGCTTTCAAGTATTTCGGTCCCTATACTGTGTTGGCAAAAATTGGTGAGACTGCTTATCGCCTGGAGTTACCGGAAGGGAGTTTGATTCACCCAGTATTCCATGTGTCTCAGCTTAAACCTTTCACACCTGATTATACTCCGGTGTTCTCGGATATTCCTTTAGTACCAGAGCTGGACTCTGAAACTACTGAGCCTGAACAAATACTTCAGCGGCGCTTGATAAAAAAGGGTAATTCTGCCATCACCCAAGTGTTGATTAAATGGACTAATCTGCCGGCTACAATGTCTACTTGGGAAGACTATTATGTGGTCAAGCAAAGATTTCCAAATGCAGCGGCTTGGGGTCCAACCGCTTCTCAAGGAGGGGGTACTGTCACGGATGTACCTGTTGCCAACAGCGTGACTGCCAACGGTGAATCGGCGGCAAGGCATGAACAAGGCGCGGGTGGTCTGACGGGAAGCTCGAGCCAGGCTATCTGAATCAGGCCGTGGGCCGTGTTCACGTGTGTCTGTTGTTGGGCCTGCGTGCCCAGACGTGTGTACAAAAGGGAGGCTAGCTCCAGGTGGTAAGGGTGGACTGGTAGTTGGTGGCTTCCTCCTATCTTCTTCCTCGAACCTGACCCCTGCTGCTCTTCCTCTCACCCCATACTCCCATCAAGATTACTCTGGTTATCCGTAGGAAGCACCAAAACATCGTATTCGCTGTATGTTTGATCGTTGCGTTGGCGGGTCACAACACCTAGTTCCTCCCGGCTCCCGCCAGCGCCGGCGCCGCGCTACCAAATTCATTCGAAAACCCCAATGCCCCCCGATCCCTCCAAACCCCACAAAATTTCGCCCAAAAACCAAAAATTTCAAGCCCCGCGCGGCCGCGCGCCAACTCCCAGATCCCACCACTACTTAATCGCACCCAACCCCGCACCAATTCCTCACACCACCACGCCAAATCACCCGCAAATCACGCGCCCCGCTAGTCTTATTCGAGCCCGAATCACCGTCCCCTTCGTCACCCAACTCGCGCCAACCCAAATGGCCCGCACGAAGCAGACAGCGCGCAAGTCGACCGGCGGTAAGGCGCCCCGGAAGCAGCTGGCCACCAAGGCGGCGCGCAAGTCGGCCCCGGCGACCGGCGGAGTGAAGAAGCCGCACCGCTTCCGCCCCGGCACCGTCGCGCTCCGTGAGATCCGCAAGTACCAGAAGAGCACGGAGCTGCTGATCCGCAAGCTCCCCTTCCAGCGCCTGGTCCGCGAGATAGCGCAGGACTTCAAGACCGACCTCCGGTTCCAGTCCTCCGCCGTCGCGGCGCTGCAGGAGGCGGCCGAGGCGTACCTGGTGGGGCTGTTCGAGGACACCAACCTCTGCGCCATCCACGCCAAGCGCGTCACCATCATGCCCAAGGACATCCAGCTCGCCCGCCGCATCCGCGGGGAGCGCGCCTAGGCACCCCTGCTGTCTGTTCGTCGCTTGAATGCTTTTAGGTTGTTAGGCTGTGTCTTGTGTCATTAGCTTTTTGCTATGTGTTGATGTTATCGCTTAGGGCCTATTATCGCTGTCTTGTGACTACCAGTCTGGAGAAATGCAATGGAGGTGATCTATTTTATCCTCAGTTTTCTGAATCTATATTGCTCTTGTGAATTACGAGTGGAATTTGTTCTGTTATGCTTCCTGAATTCATGGTTGAATGACCAGTGCGCTGGATTGTGGCTGATTTGTGATTGCTGCTTAGAATTGTTTGTAAGTTTCAGTCCTGAAAAGCTGTTGTTAAATTAAGAACGTTTGGATTTGTTTTAGGCCACAAAGTATTTTAACAATTTTGAACCAAGTTGAAATTTATTTGCAAGCATTGCAACATTTGCAGGGTGATGCTGTGATCTGAAATCTGAACTCTGTACTATCCATTGGTTCCATTCAATCTAACAAGTACAACCTGTACTGATACAGAATTCAAGCATTTTTATTTGCTAAGACATTTATACTACTACCTTCATCTTCTTTTGCTAAAAATATTATTATATGATAATATGGTTTCAGCAACACCGAGTCCCTAAATGATTATGTTATCATCCTATGGGCTGCAAAGTTTTGAAAGATCGAAAGATGGGTACGAATAGGATCCACTCATCAGTGCAGATGCTATGATCTTGTTTGCAGCTTCGGTGCCATGGATTCCGTCCCAGCTCGCGTAGTTTTGTGGGTCTCCACTCTCCACAAGCTGACCCGGTTGCAGTTTGGCCGTTCACGACCTTGCTGTTTCCGCAGTAAACATCTTGGTTAAACTTGTAACTGCCGCCACCGTATCCGCAGCAAGCCCTAGTCCCATACTTCAGCCCTGAAATCATCACCAGATCGTTCAGTTTGAACTGATTTTTTTTTGTTGCTAATTTGATGCTATGAAGTATTTCAGAGAGGTAACCATGAGCACTAGGATGCTGGAACAGCTCAAGCGTCACGGAATGTTTGTCAACATACACGATCGACGCGTCCTGCAGCTTCTTCCTGACCACAGCCAGACTGTTGTTCAGCAGTTCATTGCAGTAGACTACTCCGCTATTGTAAGTTTTCATGCATCCAATGGATGCTATGTGGAAGCTCCGTGAGGAATGCAGGGTAGCATCAGATCGTTCAGTTTGAACTGATTTTTTTTTGTGCTAATTTGATGCTATGAAGTATTTCAGAAAGGTAAATTTGTACAGCTTCTTCCTGACCTCAGCCAGACTGCTGTTCAGCAGTTCATTGTAGTAGACTACTCCTCTATTGCAAGTTTTCATACATCCAATGGGTGCTATGTGGAAGCTCCGTGAGGAATGCAGGGTAGAATCCGATGGGTGCCATGTCGAACACCATGAAGTTGCGAGCTCCGATGTTGTACAAGTCCTGCGATGAATGGGAAAAGCGGAATGGAAACATGGAGTTGACTAATTCTCTAATTCTTCTGATCATTTTAAGCTAACTACCATATCTACTACGTACCTGTATTGTCCAGGAGATTTGGTTGACAACTGAAGGGAGACTTTGCTTGACTGTTTCGACACCGAATGATCCTAGGTTTGAGGTGAAATCATTTTGGCTTTTGTCTATTGTACAGAGAGCATTGCCAAAGATATCAGGAGGAAGCTGGGCTGCAAAGTAACCAAACATTCAGCAAAAGCACTAAGTATTCACTGTTCAGTTAATCATCAAATCTATCACTGCTATATCAGAAACAGAGTACATATGATTGTTACTACTGGTAGTTATTACAGGGGGGAGTCAGATTTGGATGCCCTGACTTCAAAGCTTGACTTCAGACACGCGTGGGACGCTCAATCTAGGATGAACACACAAGATGCAATATACAGTAACGCTACAAACAATAAACGTGAATAGTAAATTTGTACAGTTTTGCTATTGGGGTAACTGTTTCCTACTGTAGCAACAGACACATTTTACTGTTGTTCTATGATTTCACTGTGTAAAGTCAAAGGATCCAAATTCAGGAAGTCACCACCGTTGTCCCATGTCCAGCCGACACATGCACAGATCTTAACCTGAATCTAGTACTTCTCTATCCTTTCCCGTCAGAAGTTCAGAACTTGTTTTCTGTATATATTTTTTTGGAACAACATGTTTTCTATAATTTTCAGCTGCTTGATCGATAGAGTGCTTTGCATTTTGTCATACCACTGTTGCCATTGGAGCTGATCACTCTGTTCCTGAACTCCATCTGGTTGAGCTGGACGCCGAGGTAGAATGGGCTGGTCCCGGAGACGAACAGCGACGTCGTGGGCTGGAGCACCGTCGACGCCAGGGTACTCCGAATTTGACGCCGTGCCGGAAGTCTGACCCGATGCACTGCAGGTAGGGGCTCAGCAGCGGCAGCCCCATCGCTTGCACTGTTGATCAAGGAACAGCATCTCGTCAGAATAATCTCAGAAAGGAAGACATGGGAATTAAGCAAGCAATGCGGATGCGTGCACGTGCCTGTGAAGTCGATGATGAGGCGGCCGTCGGAAGCGCGGCAGGCCGGCCTGTGGAAGTAGGTCATGCCGAACGGCCCCTGCTGCGCCGGGAACTCGGCCCAGAAGCCGCCGGTGTCGGAGTTGGAGTCGCCGAAGTTGAACACGGCGGGAAACTTGCAGTTCCCGGCCCTGGCCGCCATCGAGACGCAGCACAGCGCCGTCGCCACGACGATATGATCCTCATCGTGCTGAGCGAATTAACGTACGAGCTTACCTTGGTGATGTGGTATGGAAAAGGGCGCGACATGCCACTGTTTATATAGTGGGAGAGTTCGTGGCGTTGAGCTGGAAATTTGTCTCCTCTTTCGTTTTCTTTTTCGTTTGAAAAAAAAATGTTTTGAGATTGATAGCGTTGCGCTGGAGCTGGGCTAGCTGCCGCAGTATGACGAAGCAGTAGTGCCGTCATGAGGGATAGCATACGAATGCGTGCATTGCTCATGCTTGATGATGCTGTCCAGAGATGCATGATGCACCATGTTTTGCTTTCCTGGAGAGGCGATATCGTCGTGGTTTCCAGAAATCTTATTTGCAAAACTGTACAGCATTCATTTGTTTTTTCCGAAGTAATGGTACAGCATTCACGTTTGCTCTGTGAACAGTGACAGTAGTGGTCGCACGTTGTGTAACAGCAACTCCAGCAAATTATGTATAATAAATAATTCATATCTTTATATAGATTGATATCTATACAGATTTCTCCTCCGTATTACTTCACCACTCCAATAATATATATATATATATATATATATATATTATATTTCATCATCTATATTCTTTTCTATTTTTTAATAGTATTCTATAACTAACAATATATTCGTAACGACTATATTTTGTTAACGGCTATATTTCTAACGAATATTTTTTCAACGACTATTTTTTCAACAGATATTTTTCTAACGGCTTTTTTCGAATGGTTATTTTTTTTTCAGATATATCTATACAAGTTTATTTGTCATTCTTGAGTCGTGTCTCCTCTCCAAGCTTTCTTTGTGTACTCTCTCACATATCTTTCTCTTCTCTAACATCGCAATGAGGCGTCAGAACATCATAAAACGAATTCTTATGGATCTGTTGTTGACCTCATCCGACGACGACGAACTCATTGTTGCTACAACATTCCAAGTGCACACTGAAGATCAGCACTTGAATGCTCGACGCTATGGTGCTTCCGTGCCAGGACATTGAGTAATTCATCACGGCAGAGAAACCATACATGTGAGACTATACCAAGACTACTTTTCTTAGACTTCCACCTACGACCTGGCTATCTTTCGGTGTAGGTTTGTGATTAGTAAATATTTGTTTATTCGCCCTTATTTTTTATCCTCCCGTATCATATTATTATTATTTCTACATAGATTTAGAATGCCCCATTCTCTGTTTCTTCATATAGTACAATCTGTAGTAGAGCATGATAGCTATTTTGTGCAGAAAAAAAATAGTATTGGGTTCTTAGGTTATCTCCTTTGTAGAAGATTACCGTTGCATTTCGATGCTAGCTTATGGAGTAACAGCGGGTGCTACACATGAATTTATTTGGATTAGAGAAAGTACTGCTATAAAGAGTCTTAAAGATTTGTACAAGGTGTTGTGAAAGTCTTTGGAGACGAGTATATGAAATCTCTAAATAATATTGATACTGCCAGGTTACTTAAATGTGAGAGGTAAGAGGTTTTCGCGGTATACTAGAGAGCATAGGTTGCATGCATTAAAGTGAAAAAATTACCCTGCAACATGGCAAGGAATGTATACCGGCAATTTACATGAGCCTATAATTATTTTGGAAGCTGTTGCTTCACAAGGTCTTTAGATTTAGTATGCTTTCTTTAATTTAATAAGGTCTCACAATAATATTAATGTTCTTCACCGTTTCCCCTCTATTTACAAAGCTAACCGAAGGACAAGCTTCAGAAATAAATTACACCATCAATGATCATAATTATACAATAGGGTATTACCTGAAATATATCATATATCCACCATGAGCAATATTTGTGAAGACAATGCTATATCTAGAAGGAAATACGGAAAAAACTTTTCTCGCAAGCTCAATAAGGTGTAGGAAGAATGTCGAACGAGCATTTGGAATTTTACAAGTTCATTTTATCATTGTTCATGGACTAGCAAGGTTTTGAAATCAAGAGACACTCCGACAAATCATGACGGATTATGTCATCTTGTATAATATGATAATTGAAGATAAGCGGGAAGACTTCGATTACTATCATGAGCCGGAAGATTTTTATTACGATCATTAGGGAGAAAGAATGGTAGTTTCTAATAAGCATATCGCTGAGCTATCTCAGTAGTTTATTTAGGACAATTAAGTTATCGAAACTGACAAGCTCACTCTGAGCTATCTCATTCATTTGTTACTCTCTCTCATTCTCTCTGGCAAGGGCGCCATGGCCAAGCACAGGGACACATGGCAGTTGCAGCGTGGGAGCATGGCGGATGCATGGTAAGCGTGGAGAGCGCGGCGGTGCGGTGGCCAAGGAGAGCGGTGCATGCTCCTCCTCCGGGGCGGCATCTACCGCGGCTCCTCCTCTAGGGTGCGTTCCTCCACTCAGGATCAGCTGCTGCAACATAGATTGAAGTCGTCTTCGTTGAGGCCTTGGTGGTTCTTGAATTCAACGATTAGATAGAGTAGTTTCAGATGTATTTGTCCAATTGACATATTTTTTTATGGGTTTCCTTCTTTCTTCCTTTTTTTTCCGCGGGCAGTGATTTCTTGCAATTTCCCCAAATGTTCTTCTAGTTCATGTCATCAGTGGGTTAATGACGAGTGTTTGCCTCGGTCCTATACGAGCGAGCAGAAAAATGAGCTTGGACTGGATGTTCGAGTTTCTGTGAAATTCCCGTATTCTTGTAGGATTGCTACAGGGCCCGAAACATGACCTGGCCGGAGCATAGCCAAGAGAGAGGCGGCGGCCTCGTGGGCTCAGGGCGGAGCCGCGGAGTCTGGATGATCGCGGGAGCGCACGAGGTGACCGACAGTTGGAGGATGGTGTGGAGAGGAGGGGGGGGGGAGACACGTTAGATTTGGCATGCGGAAGGAGTGGGATAGTGAGGCCGGCTAAATGGCGTGCGAGATGAAAATCAGTTGTTTTTGACGTTTTAGATGGGCGGCACGTTCGTTGGCGAGGCTGCTAGAGATGCTCTTACGAGCCCAGTGACCGACAGATGTTTTGGTCTTTCTTGGACCATTTTGGTGCTGTTGTATAGGGGTAATTAACGGAGGTGCTCGCTCAAATACCACTGCACACTGTTCATTACACGTTCAGCGAGCTAAAAAGTATAAACATGCTCTATAATTCATAAGCAACATATTTTAACTAGATTTAACTAAAAATCTTATGTAAAATTTAAACTAAAGTTCTCCAAAAGATGCTACTTTTACAACTTCTAGCAATTTTTAAGGTTTTAAAAAATTCAAAAATACTGAGAAAATTCATTAATATTTCTCTAATGTCATGTACTAATTTCTAAAATTATCTATCACCTTAGATTATAAATAAAAAGTGAGTTCCTTTGAATTATAGGGCGTGATAAAAATTGACACATTTTTTAAGAATTATAGAGCATGACAAAAATTGACACATTTTTTCTTTTTTTAGCTCTTAGGTACTGTTTATCTCGTGCACGGATGGTATTTAAGCGAGAATCCCTTACGATGGCATTTTGGCATGCGCAGTTCGGTAGGACGGCAAAAAAATAATTGCCCCGCTGTATAGTACTCGTATCCTCTGTCCAAACAGGGGATAACTGAAGGTTCATTTTTTTTTTGATTTTTTTTTTTGTGGGGTGGTAACTAAAGCTGAAGGCAGAGTATCGCAGCACGCATACTTCATTGCTGCTCTTTTGAAAGCATGTCTGCGCATCACTGCACAAGTGGATTCCACTAAGCAAGAGAGCAACCGTCTCGGACAGCGTATCCCATAAGAGTTTGCTAGACTCCACGCAGCGCTGTTGCGTCGCCGCAGGCGTGTGGGCCGTTGCTTTGGAGCTTACCGGGGCGAGGAAGACGCACGGCGGCGGAGCCGAAGCGGTGGGAGGAGAATGCTGAAAACTGATGATCCAGGTGAGCAATGGTTAGACTCATGAACGGAGACAAGTTCGTGGCAATTTCTGATCAGAAGCACATACAACAACTGCATGATGTGTACTACCATACAACAACTGCTGACAAGAGATTTCGATACAACCATACAATCATGTCAGTTCACGCTACTTGACTACCAGATAACACGTAAATAGAAGTACGAACACTCGGAACTCCATTACATGTGACATGCATGATGGTTGCCAGCATAGGGTGAGGCTGTACATGGGGGTATACATATGAAAGGCGTCTTGTTCCGGGATCAGGATGGCGAGGAAAGCAAGCGCTGGATGACTTTGTCAGGATCGTTGTCTTGAATCGCCAGCAGCTCGGGAACGTTTGCGGACGTGAAGCCCATCTCGTGGAGAATATTGTAGGATTTCACGAACTCTTTCACCTGAGCAGACGACAAGGTCATATTGGTCAGTTAGATGAACATGCAACAGCAACAGAAAATAGGCTGCTCCGTAAATAAATAGCAACAGTGCACAAGCAGAAAAATGTCGGCATAAAATCAGATAGTCCACATATGACATGACGAAGACTGACTACCAGGGTATCTCAGCTAAACTGCTTTACAAGTCGGATTATTTCGTTTACCCAGTTGTGTACAATTAACAAACAGCAAATTACTGTTCCTACCAGAAGATTACTCTTTTGCAAAAATTGCTAATGAAATTTGCTGTGTTGCTTCAGGGAATATCACGGACCGTCTGAAAACATTTCAAACATTTCTAGTTCTAAAAGCCTAATAGCCTATACATAATTTATGAGAGCAGTAGTGGTAAGTGCAGCCGATAATCATGAACAATGGGAGAGCAACATAAAATCCCGACGGACTAAATGAATAAAGATGATTGAAATTTGAAACTCTGCTCATAATATATTTTAATGGTTCATGAGATATTTTTAAGAAGCGGGGTGGGGGTGGCACTTCCTCCTGTCTCTCGTTAGGACATGAAGGCAACCATAGTCTTGGAAAAGGGATTAGTGCAAGAAATATGAATAGATGGATGTTATTGCCAGCAAATCTGAATGGTGATAAGATATACAGAGCTACGTTATTGACGTTAAATAAACTTTAGTTATCAGCGCACAGTTTTTCAATTGATTGATGGTGCTGGAAGTGGTATTAAGAAAATACAGAAGGGGCAAGAGTATGCCTTCACTGGATTATCTCCATAATTCAACACAGCAAATGAGACAGCTTCACGTCCAAGCCCCATCGCAACATACTTGTCCACAACTGGATCCCCTGAAGATGCTGGTCTAGCCTGCAAAAGGAAAAAAGCAATGGCAGTTATCGATCAATAGAATTTGTTATAAAAAGCTGTGGCTGGATATGCACTAGCGCCACTCATCATGTGAAAAGGATGTCAGGGCGCTGAGAACCTAAAATAAAATCAAGGATGTACTAAATTTCATAAAATACCTCCCAGAGAAAAGAAGTTTCTATCAGCTTATGGCAGTATTACCCTAGGATTTCACTTCAGCGACAACTGGTTGGACATATATGAGCAAGCACAAAAAGGAACACAACTGGATTAACAAAAGTGATGGTCCCCTCAGACAACCAAGTTCACACATTAAGTATGATTGAAACAGAACATGTTACTCTTGAACAAGTGTTTTATCAAGGGGTGAAGGACAGCCAGGTTACCAGCTACTATGTGGTTCTGGGTTTTGAACATCTTAAGTATACTGAAGCCAGATTAGAAACAAATCAAAGCAGATAATCGCATGTGACAATTTTTCTCATAAGTAAACTACATAAAATAACAAGGTAATGGTATGGATTCTCAACGTATCATCTGAATTTGGTTGGAAGGGGCCTTAACTGCCAAATATAAGGTTTGGGGGTTAACAATAGCTCACATTTAGCATTATTAACAGATGAGAACATCCCTAGAAGAAGTTAGTATTACTAGCACTGGCTGAGGATGGGTTGAAAAAAAACTTGGAGCAAAATGCCACTTCTAAACACAAGAAAACTTTTTTGCAACAGCAACATGGTCTATCTGGCAGAATAGGGCAAAAAGAAAAAAGAAAGAACAGAATAAAAGTACTGATAGCTTTGTACAAACTGTTCCCAAACCACATTGATCATTACTCCATAGGGAAATGGCAAGACCAGGTTGAATGCTAAGATGCATGCTTTACAGTATCAATATACTATTGCTTCAATAAGCAGTCCATAAGCTCTAATAGTCTTTCAAACTAATGCCTGTGTTACATCAAATCTATAATTGCTTCAATAAGCATGTCTAGAAGCTTCCTAGTCTTTCAAACTAGTGCCTATGTTACTTACATCAAATATGTCCGTCAGCAACATTAACAAGAGGGAGGAAGGGTGGGAGAGTAAGTCTTATACTCTTATCAAATACTGGTGAGCCTAAGTTATACAAGGAAAGCTTGGATTTAAGCCAACAGTAATAACTGAGAACTAGTATATGGATAACTTAAAACCAATTCTTGACTTTCCACTAAGAACCTGAAGGTAACTTAGCCAATGGTATTTGTGTACCGGTTAATGATATACTGATACATGAAAGACAAAAGTGGTGGGAAGTGTGTATCTTGCCTGCTGTGGCACTGTTTGTGGTGCCTGTCTTTCTACCACAAACTTGTTCCAGTTGGGGTTCTCCTCTGCCTCAGCAAGAATCTTTCTCTCATACTCAAAGTCGAAGTTGAAGATGCTATGAGGAATTTCTACCATATGTGGTGCCATTTGAGGCTGAAAAGATAACACTAATTAGAAGATCGCAAATTGCCCCCAAAAGATGAATGGATGAGAGAAGCATGAATAGCAAGCACTCAATGCCATGTAACAAACAGGGTTACCCTTAATGACCACACAATATGAACGTAAGTGTGGAGAATGCTGAAATGCATCTCTAGGAACAGAACAAACACTAGCCAGTCCCCAACTACAATATGAGCTTTGATGGAATGTACACATAGTGTGACTTGTATCCACTTACATTTCAACTCAATTGACTACAAACTATTAAACCATGATTATGAAAACAACAAATAGCAAGGGCTGCACAAAAGTTCCATCGACAAAAAATGTTACTGGAAACAGAATGACTGCAAACATAAGTTCTTCTATTGTTTAGACACACTTTCATCCCAAGCTGTCCACTCATCATGGAATAAGCTTGACCTGTTAGGTCTACCATAGGCTACCAAAACGGTAATCGCCAATCGAGAAATGGATAAAACACTAAGATTTGTTAATGGTGCTTAACAAGATCAGGAAGGCAATCAAAGGTGAATGGACCGCTAAATGTGAACCGTAATGGATCAGCAATGATGAACCAATCCATTGTTGTAACCTTTCATGCCACAGACTACCATAAAAGAAGCCAAAAACTAATAGATGAAGATGGATTGTTTATTGACGAACATATCACTTGTTGGGCTACATCATCAACTCTTCACTGCTTTCACAAGCAAAGGAAAGTGATCAGCAGTTGAAAACTTTCACAATTTACATCTTAGCGAACAACATGTCAATGTTTCAATATTTGTCTAACACCTAGGCAACAATTCACTTTGACTGGAGTCAGGAGCAACACTTGTATCTAGAGGAAAGAACATTGTCCAGTGGGAGTTGTAATTCATTAGAATAGAAAAATTGGTATCAGAGCAGATTAGTAGTTCTTGAGAAAACAGCAAATAATAACTGAATAAAAAATAAAATTACTCACAGGAGGGGTAATGCGGTAGTCAGGCTTTATCGCAACTTGTATGCCCACTTCTGTATAATAATAAATAATGTTATTAGAACATGAACTGTTCTTGATAGCAAGCAAAACAGGAAACACTAGTGAGCAATTTTTTTGCATGATGGAAACAATAAAAATAAATGTATAAACAAATTTATTAGCATTACCAACTATTTTACTTTACAGCCATGAACCTAGGCAAGGTTACCATCTTAACGGCTTCAACTATGTTGAGATAAAATAATACGGAATATGGATTTACACATTCTCATTGTCGGACTCGTTATTACTGAACCATTTCATAAGCATTTGTCATCTGGCAAGGTTGCATTCCTTGCCAGTTATTAGTGGAAAGTGAAGCGCAATGCAAACACAGATAAAAACGAGTAAAAGGCACATGCAAACACCTAGAAGTCCATATAGCACCTTGATTTGTGCATAACCAATTCATGTTTTAGCCCACACCTAAGCAGCACCAACGACACCAATCAAGCCTACTCTATTGTGGCAAGACAAGTTCAAAGTTCAATTCAAATTAGCTCAGATCATTCGAATTACTGATAACTGCCAGCATGCCCTGGAGTATTATCCAACAAGCATCAGCTTACAAACAGTTGCTAGCTGAACAAATACAAGTGCTACAATACGCCAGTTTTAGGGCTGGATTTATAGGTGCCCTCATCACGATCCATACAATTAGAACCTATTCCAACAAGAGATCTACTGATATGACAGCTACTGAAGCCCATCCAAGTAGGTCGAATAAACGATTTACCGTCCCCTATTCGATCAAGCATCACGCGTGCAGTTTACCACTACCCAACAGTCCACCAACCAGGGAACCTACCAACCGCGAATCAACAAGCCAACTGATTACAGAGTGGGAAAAGGGGAGAATTACTCGACGAGGACGACGGGGTGGGAGCAAGCGGCGTAACTATGGGAGCCGAGGACCCGGATGCTGAGGACGAGTGGTGGTAGGGCGCGGCCCGCAGTGACGCGGTGGAACCCCCACCGCCGTGGGAGGGCTGCCCGACGTGCGGGTAGAGCGACGATCCGGTGGATACGGCCCCGGGAGGCGCGCCGTAGGAGCCCGAGCCCAATCGGCCCCGGAAGTCGTACTCCATCGGCGCCGCGCGAGCGGGAGTGGTTGGGGTGGACGCTGGCGGTGGAGCACTCCGGCGAGAGCGGGGTCGATCGCTCGAATCAAGAGGAGAAGGGGGGGGGGGGGGGTCGAGTCGCGGAGGCGTGTTTGGGGAAGAAGGCAAGGGGTTCGCGATGAAGTTAGGGACTGTTTGGGCTTCCGATTTGTGCCTCACGTGAAAAGCTGTGTTTTCCTTTGCCAAAAACTGTTTTTAAAATAAGTCGTTGATTTTTATAATATTTTTTTTACTTTTTAGCACGTAACTTCTTAAAAAAACATCTCTTAATACATTTCTTAACTTTAATTTATCTTTTCAAAATAAACGTCTACTTCTTAAAAAACTACTTCTCTGTAACCCATTTAATCTATCTTCTGGTTTTGATAACAGCAAAAATAGAAAACAAATAAGACCTTACGTAGCTATTGAGCATGGCGTGGTGTTGCTTCTTGGGCTCTCAGTTGGGCTACCAAGTGCGAATTGTTTTATATTTTATTTTTTCAATATTTATAAAATTATGTAGTCATTTTAAACAATTGTAAAAATGGTTTAATGTCGTCCGAGTTGAGATCTTGAACATGAGAGGTCATATAAGACTTACTGATAAAAAATTGAAAAATACGAAAAATACAGTCATATCATATCTAAGACATTGCTATCACCTGCTGAACTGGTGAGATAGCAGTAAGTTCGTGTTCGTACAGAGCTTGTAAGTGTGTATTTAGTTTTCATTTAATTCTTAATTTTATCTTAGAGTATCAGAATAGTTCAAAATTTCTAAACAAAATTTATAACCAGACTAGAGTTTACTAGCAACCCATTTTAATTGGTTTAATAAAAAAACCTAAGCCAATATTTAATTAAAATTATCTAAATAAGGCTAGTTTTATAACTTCTAGCCATTTTAATGCCTCAAATAAATTCCTAAAAATCAGAAAAAATCACTAATATTCTTCTCATGTGATATACTAATTTATAAAAATATTTTCAATCATAAGTTATTTCGTGAAAAAATGAGTTCTTTTGTAATGCTCTATTTATATACAATTTTATCATTTCATATGATATTCTCTTTTTAATTCATTTTAAATTCAAACATGCACAAAATTATTCAAATGCTGCACAATCAAGTGTAAGTCAATAAAATATTATCATAAAAATTGCATCAAATAACCTAAGATAAATTTACTAAAAGATCATTGGTGCAATATGGTATAAAACGATAGACAGTTGAGTGTCTACCTAACATACACTCATTTAGAAAGTATAATAATGGAATATAACTAATATGGCTTCATAAATCACAAGTTTGCAATGTAGAATAGAGGTAATTTATATGTATACTTTACATAAATAACTGAAAAGACAAAATTAAATAAAATAATGCGAGTTCCAACTCGTTGAACTAGTTAGGGATAAAAAGAGTTTCTAATACGTATAAACGATGGATTCCGCGTTCCAAACGCTTTAATTGAGACATGCATGTACGCAACTTGTTTGTCACGGACTCCCTGCTGCAAATACAACTGACACAAAATATTCCAAGATTCACATGATAGCATACAGACAATGAATTATGCGATGTACTGTTTCCTTCTCAGCTCGATCCTACTTTCGGAAATAATTTCTATCGTCACCTGATACATCGATACAAACCTTCTAATTTACACGAGTTTGTTGTATATCTATCTACACAGAATCAGCTTATAATCTTTCCCTGCCTAGTTCGAACGTCGAGTACCGTACCCGACATGCCTTGCGAATATAAACGACAGAAAAATCCAAAGATGGCTAGCCACCTCAGTTCTCAATTACATATAGCAACAATAATATATAACAGCAAAAGTCTATGATTAAGTTTCTCCTGTTTTTCTAGAGATGGCAAAAAGGCAAATATTTGTCGTTTCCGTGTTTACACGAGATCGAGTAGCTAGTGCATCTCGCCAAATATCGTGATGTGCGTTGGCACGTTTCTCTCAGCAAAATTCTATGAGCTTCTAAGAGATAGCGATGGGTCCGTGCGCTCTTACGGCTGCTAATTCTGATATCTGTGGTTATCTGAATAAATATAGTATGTGTAATCTGTGGTTCGCACTCCCTGTTCTGTCTTCATCCCCACTGAATCTGGATTCCTCATTGTTAGACTTTTGGCCGTTTTAGTTCATACAATTGCATTTCATGAAGCTCATAATTTGCTTGTGCAGAAGCTCATGGTGGAAAAAATTGTAGTGCTTCATCGTTCGGCCCTGTTACGAACACAAGAACTCCGCACAAATGCCACTAGAAAAATACGACGAATAGTATATCTAGTGCGTATGCACTAGATTTTATTAGCCTTCGTTGATGATCGAAATCATACCCTAGTTGAGGGTGTAAAAACTTCCTCAGAGGAATAGGAATTCATGTGAACCCAATGTGCTCCAAAACACATTCTAAGTTGTTACTTTTCAAGAGATTTACATTTGTTTTTGTAACATCAAATTATTGTCATTACAAAAGTAAACTATTTGGAAAAACTAAATATGTATTCGAGGAATTTGTTGCTAGCAAGTTGTTAAGTACATGTTTGTTTCAGCTTAGGAGTGTGAATTCTAGCTTTTACAATTTTAAATTGAAACCAATAGACAGCTTCTTACCATGTATTATAACAATCTGCTGGTTGGATTGTTGCAATCCAACAATTCGGTCTCCCCAAGTTTTTCACGGATTATCCATCGAAATCACCCACCCCTGCTATTGCCCATTGAGCTGCCTCGCAGCTCTTTCAACATTGCCGCCTCTCTGCCGATTGCCACCGCCCCTAGTCGCCTCCCCACCGGCCCGCTTCCACCGGTCACCGTCGCCCAAGCCACCACGTCGCGTCTCCCTATCGTGTCGTGCCACCTCTCCTCATCATGCCACCACCGCTCCTATGCAGCCACCCTCCTAAAAGTGAATCTAACCCTTATATGTTGTTTTGAAAATTAATGACAAAATTTATGGACTAATAATATTGTTAAAAATTGTTAGTAGGTTGTTACATAGGTGATATATGGAGAAGAGATGAATGAGCTCTAGGTAAATAGGAAAATTAAAAATGCATCAAGATGAATGGGCTCTTAGTGATGCTAGGTGATGCTCATGAGGAGAAGAAGAAGCTCAATAATATTGACATTATGCATGAAGGCTAATAAATTACTAGTGGAGATCAAGTAATTTAAGGTATAAAAGTTATCAATTGAGTTTTATAGACTAACCCATATGCTTTATGTTTGAGAGTGAGTTAGGGTTAGGGTCCATAAGAAGACATGAGTTGAGTTGAAATATTCTATATGCCAAGGGTGAAGAACAAGATTGGACTTTATATATGATAAAATGAATTTATTGAAGATGTCGAATGCAAATTAGTTTCCTATGGCAAGACGGTGAAGGGCAAACAAGACTCGGTTACGATGGACCATCCGTGGTGAAGGGCAAGCAAATGGCTTGGCGCCGAAGAACCAAGACGATGGTGAAAAACGAGTGAATGCTTTGCGCCTATACCGTGCGAGGTCATGTGAAGCTACCGGTGATTCACATCAATCACATGAACAATAAAGAAGAGATAAAATGACGATAATATAAAAGTTGACAACCCTCTAAGTTTGAAGGAAAGAAGCAGTACTTGAAGATATTCAAAGTCTCAATATGATTAAAATATGTTTTATCTTTGAAATTGAGTATAGGTATACCACACTATTAAGAGTGATACAATATGAGTTATTTGTCGTGTCTCAGTGCTCAATAGTTTTCTAACCAACCTAAAGCGAGAGTTTGCTTAAGGAGCCCGGTGCAGAAAGTGTGGAAGTGTTTGAATTTAGTTTCAGAGTGTTTTTAGTTTGATCCAATGTGTTAGGTCATGAATTTAGTTAAGATGTATAGCCCTCTGAATAAACTTTCTATAGAGTATAAAATCGTTGAAATCAGACCTCGAGATCAAAAGTTAACGTCATTTTTCAAGTGCCAGCTATGCTGAACTTAGATACTCCAGGTTGTCCGAAGTCTCCGGGTGAGGTTCTGAGCTAAGTGGTCTGTTAGGGCCTAAGTGTTTCACCCGGATACTCCAGGTTGACCCGGAGACTCCGGGTTTAGAACCCTTCGAGTTGTACTCTGGCCAGGGCTCTCGGTTACACATTCTAGTGCCAATCCGGAAACTCAGGGTTGACCCAGATACTCCAGGTCAGTACAAAAAGGTGCGTAACAGCTAGTTTTTAGGGGTTGAGTATATATATCCTCTTACCCTCATTCTTAGTTATTGCTGCTTGAGCATGAAAGAAAAATATTCTAGAACCAAAAGAACTCCTCCCCACTCCAATCTAGTGTGTGATTTAAGAAGAAAAATGATTTGGATTGAGAGATTGAAAGATTGAGTGCAAGTGAGCTAAATTTTATTCTTGAGCACTTAAGTTTATTGGCAAGAAGTTTGCAAAGCGTTTGTTACTCTTGGAGCTTGAAGCTCCTAGGCGGTTAGATGTCGTCGGCGAGCACTCAAGGTTGTGGTGTGCCGCGGGAAGTTTGTGAAGGCTTCGAGTTTGCCTCCGTAAGGGAAGAAATCAAGAGTAGAAACCGAGCTAAAGTGTGATCATGCTTGGAGAGGAAAAGAGTTGAGAGAGATCCAGCTCATGTGTGACCGAACCCCTCAATGGAGACGTAGGAACCTCTAGAGGAGGTGTCCGAACTTCGGGAAACAAATCTTGTGTCTCCTCTCTTGTTTTCATGTTCTTGTGTTCTTGCTTAATATTTATGTATATTGCTCGATCTACTTACTCGTGTGAAATTGATTGTAATTTCTTCTTAGATCTATTTGAAATAATCACTTAGAACACATGACTTTTCATTTGGTTTGAGGTAAAACTCTTTAAGTTTTGTTTAATTTCAGTTTCAAGCTCATTTTCTGCAAAACCCGAAGGTTTCAGATTTAACCGGGCAAAAATCTAAAATTAGACAATATACACAACCGTATTTGCCGAAATAGACAACATGTTAGCGTATTTACAATTTTAGCATCCGTATTCAGCACACCGTGTGCCGAATATGGCACTGTAGTTCATATTCGGCACACAGTATGCCGAAAATGACACTATAGCACCATTTTTGGCACACCGTGTGCCGAAAATGGACTGTAGCACCGTATTTTGGCACACCGTGTGCCAAAAATGGACTGTAGCACCGTATTCGACACATCCCCGCTCCGAAAATGAACAGTACCGCGCGTAAACAGTAACAACAGTGCCTTTGAATTTTGCTTTTCCTCTTTTTCAAAACGGTGGTCTTCTGTTACTCCAAAAATGTTAAAACTTTTTTTACATATTCCATAATCTATGTGCAACCCATTTTAATTAGATTCACCGAAAAATACTTTGTATATTTAAAACTAAAATTCTTCAAAAAAGACTACTTTTATAACTTATAATAATTTTAAGTGTCTCAAATAAATTCCCAAAAATCTAGAAAAAATCACTAATATTCTTATTATGTGATGGACTAATTTCTAAAATTATTTTCAGCCCTAATTTATATGATGAAAAAATGAGTTACTTTGTAATACTTCATTTACATGAAATGATAAAAATACATATAAATGAAGCATTACAAAAGAACTCACTTTTTCATCATATAAACTAGGGCTGAAAATAATTTTAGAAATTAGTCCATCACATAATAAGAATATTAGTGAATTTTTCTAGATTTTTGGGAATTTATTTGAGACACTAAAAATTATTACAATTTATAAAAGTAGTCTTTTTTGAAGAATTTTAGTTTTAAATATACAAAGGATTTTTCTTTGAATCCAATTAAAATGGGTTGCACATGGATTATGAAATATGTAAAAAAAGTTTTAATATTTTTGGAGTAATAAAAGACCACCGTTTTGAAAAAGAGGAAAAACAAAATTCAAATGCACTGCTGTTACTGTTCACGCTCGGTACTGTTCATTTTCGGCACACCGTGTACCGAATGTGAGCTACAGTGTCATATTCGGCACACAGTGTGCCGAATACGGATGCTAAAATTATAAATACGCTAACATGTTATCTATTTTGGCAAATACGGTCGCGTATATCGTCTAATTTTGGATTTTTGCCATTTAACCGGGATACTCTAGATACTGTATAATCAGTTCTGAACTTAGAGTATCCGGGTCAACCCTAAGACTTCGATAAATAGTATTTTCAGGATTTTTAACTAGAGTTTTAATCTTTGTCACCCTAGGATTGTAACATCCGCACTTATTTAGGGTGATTGTGCATTAGTTAAGCCTAACATATTTAGGATTCTCAATTGTGAAAAATCTGTTAGTTTATTTTCCACTGCAAGTTTAGTCCAATGGTGAAGGGGACAAATTTTTATAAAAACGCCTATTCACCCCTCTCTAGACGACATCATTGTCCTTTCACCTCCCTACCTCGCCGTCGGATGTGGGAGATCGTCCCTAGAGTCATGTTCCTCTCTGCGGCCTCTGTCGCCACTTAGGTCGATGAGTGTTGCGACACCTTCGCGCTCCGCGATTGTCGCGCTCGCCTCATCCCGAACCACCAGCACGTCGACGAGAGAGGCGCGCAGGAGCTACTCTGCTGTTCTGTGCTTGGCCGAGAGGAGCAAGGAGGAAGAAAGGAGCAGTTACTTCTCCTTGCAGCCGAGAGAGAAAAGAAAATTATTAGTTCAGTCGGTAAAGGCTCCAAGGGAGGAAGCAGCCGACCGGGGCTCGAACCCCGACTCTCGCAAAGCCTTCAATGGAAGCTAGGTCAAAAGACCCTTTATTAAAAAAGAGAGAGAGAGAGAAAGGGAAAGAGAAGAGCTGATAGGAAGAGATAAGATGGAGGGGCACCGGGCTGTGGTTGGCCATCATGGGTTGCTGCATAGCTGTGGGGAGAAAAAATGGAGGAGAAAGAGTCCAGAGAGATTGATAGCATCCGTTGGGGAGAAAAATAGGAGGAGAAAAAGAGCAGAGAGGGCATTACCAATTTTTAACATCTAAAATCAACAATCTAACATCTATAGAATATAATTTGTCAAACAACTATGAACTTTTTTAACCCTTATCTTTTAACAATTCAACTTTTTATAATTCATCGTCTATACATTATTTTTTATAATCCCTAACTAAAACAAATATGACGTTAATCTTTTGTGTATACGGAGAATAAGCCAATGACACATGAGACCCACGTATCAGTGACATAGGCAGCCACCATCAGTGGAACATGTTGGTCTTCGGAGCAACTTGTGCCATTCAATTCCTTTTTTAAACAAAAAACATCAAATTGGCAAAGCCCAGTAGCTCTATTACGTGTGGGCCCAAAAATAATAAAACGAGATCTTTGAGGAAAAAATTGGCTTCAGCAGTACTTCTTGTACCTAGATCTATGATTATTTAGAAATCATGCAGTCAACTCTATACCAATTTAGTTGCTCATGTGAAAATAATATAATTACATTTTATATGAAATACTATTTCAAAAAGCTTTCTAAATTTCTAATATGTCAAAATTGGGTAGGTAATTTGCCATAAAAGTTATGCTTCATTTGCGCCGTAAGAAATATCTAGCTCCTCGTCATATATCCAACATTCTAGATAATACGGAGTATCTTCTTACAAGTGGGCCTAACGCTATAAAATATGAGATTTCTTGGAAAGAAACTGGTTTGGAGAGTAAAGAATAATATGTTACGTTTGTCTTCCAATTCAAAATGTGAATTTGAAACATCAAACCAATATTTGGCATTATTGGCAAGTATTAACGAAGAGATAGCCTATGTAAACAAATCATTAATGATTAGGTTTTTACCAAATTAAACCACAAGTTTCCCTAATCTCTCTCTCTCTCCTACCCTCCCCTGTATCTCTGACAAAGCAACGATCCACTCTCACCTCCTCGCCCTCCTCTCTCCCAACAAGTAATGGAAGCTATCCTGCACAAGGCGGGAGCGAGGCAGCAGAGGATCAAGAAGGAGCTTGAGCCGGTCGTGGTGCCCAAGGTTGTTTGCATATTCTGCGATGATTGTGATGCCACCGACGACGAGGCAAGAGGTGATGGTGCGCCGCGTGAAGTCTGTCAGTTTATGATGGCGGGTGTAAAGGCATTGTGGTGTCATCCGTGGCTCCCGGTCCCGTCGGGAAAGCTGGCAGTGCCAAAAGGAAAGCGCTAGGAGCGGCGGCAGTATTGGCGTGTGCCGCGACGGACACGATAGAGCGGAGGTACAGGGGAGTATTGCATGTGGTAGATCTTAGTGGTAATATCCTTTCACAGCTCCAGCATCACCTTCTGCTGGAACGGCGACAACGCATACACCACCACCTTCATCCGCACAGGCATCTTCCTCCATCATCCCCCTTCTGCCTCGCCTCGCCTCGCTTCGCCTTCCTCCTCCCCTCCTGCTCTGATTGCCTCATGCCGATAGGTGGGTGGGGTGGCTTTTGGATCGTTCACTTGCGCTGACGAGCTCTGATAGGATCGTGTGGCGGCAGTGAAGAGTTGGGGGTGGCGACGGAAGACTTATGGCGGCGGTGAAGAGAAGGGGTGGTGGCGGCGGCGAGGCGCTCATCCATGGCGGGGCAGGGGCGGGGGCGGTGACGGCGATGGTGACGGCGCAGGAGAGGCGTGGAGGTTGTGGCGACGCGGCGGGAGTAGCACTCAGGAGGCTTAGGGTTGTGTGGCACGGGGGTGGTATGCCGGCCTCAGTTTTTTAAGTCTAGTTTTTATCTGTGGACACCATCTAATTTTTATAAAAATAGCAGGACAAACAGAACAAGACAGAACATGGGTGAGCAAGGGAGTATTGGATTAGGTGCGGAGGGTTGAATGGGGATCTGGTTCCTCGGCCTTTAACCCTTTAAAGGCGGAGAGGAACAGTAGTTTACGAGGTGTGGTGTAACACTTCGATAATTTACTGTAGCATGGTACTGTATCAATACTGTGTTACCGGATCTTGTCCCCCCAGTTTCAATCCAATGGCTCACAGCTTGAGTAAAATCACGGCACTGTTCTTCTCTGAGGATCCTCGTCCATTGGATAGGGATGCTTGGCACCAAACACACTAGGCAGAATGACGCACGTTGTTGCGCGCTGGAATGTTGTGTGATTTATAGGTTATAATTTGACTGATAAGATCAGTTTTTGTTTTTACAGCCACATTTTTTGAAATGTTGTGATTGTAGTTTTTTATTTAATACGTCAAGACCCATGAGTCAATTATGTGTTTTTTTTTCTATCGGGTGTTTATGTGTCAAGCTGTTAAATTGATAGTGGTGTAATTTTTTTATCTAATTTGTTTTTTTTTCATTGTTGTTTTTTTAAGTATGAACCATGAATGGTGAGGGAAGCAGATTCGGAATTTTTTTTATCTAATTTTGGACAGGCAGCTAGATTTTATCTGGTCTCATGTGTATGAGGAAATAAATGAGAGAAGTATTAATTTAAAAATGAGGTCGTGTTTTTTTTGCTGGCGGCTAAAGTTTCTGCCGGCAACTAAAGTTTTTGGACGGAAACACTGGATTTTATCTAGGTGTACGTGTATGAGGAAATAAATGAGCGAGATATTTTGTTGTTTTTTTAGAATGGGATAATTTTGTATATGTGTGTGTCTCTCTCTCTATATATATATAGTGAACATGTATATATATGTGTATATATATGTATATATGTAGCATGGTACTGTATCAATACTGTGTTACCGGATCTTGTCCCTCAAGTTTCAATCCAATGGCTCACAGCTTGAGTAAAATCACGGCACTGTTCTTCTCTGAGGATCCTCGTCCATTGGATAGGGGTGCTCGGCACCAAACACACTAGGCAGAATGGCGCACGTTGTTGCGCCGTCTCGAATAAATATAATGCTAGAATGTTATGTGATTTATAGGTTATAATTTGACTGATAAGTTCAGTCTTTTTTTTACAGCCACGTTTTTTAAATGTTGCGATTGTAGTTTTTTACTTAATGCGTCAAGGCCCATGGGTCAATTATGTGTTTTTTTTTCTATCGGGTGTTTATGTGTCAAGCTGTTAAATTGATAGTAGTGTAATTTTTTTTATCTAATTTGTTTTTTTTTATTGTTGTTTTTTAAGTATGAATCATGAATGGTGAGGGAAGTAGATCCGGAATTTTTTTATCTAATTTTGGACAGGCGGCAAGATTTTATCTGGCCCATGTGTATGAGGAAATAAATGAGAGAAGTATTAATTTAAAAATAAGGTTGTGTTTTTTTTGCTGACGGCTAAAGTTTCCGTCGGCAACTAAAGTTTCTAGACGGAAACACTGGATTTTATCTGGACGTACGTGTATGAGAAAATAAATGAGCGAGATATTTTGTTGTTTTTTTAGAATGGGATAATTTTGTGTGTGTGTGTATATATATATATATATGTATGTATGTATGTGTGTATACATATATATATATATATATGTATGTATGTATATACAGTGAACATGTATATATATGTGTATATATATGTATACAATGAGCAGTTTTGATTGGTTGATTGATGTACCGTAGCATGCATTACTCTTGCGTCAGTTGGCCATTGCCGAGTATATGGCAGCGAGCATAGGTACCGAAGTAATCGTATGTGCGTCCCAATATCCTCCGCAGAGAGGAGTCCAGAAGCGTGTACGGACGCATATATGCACGAGCCCACATAGTATATAGTATTGACTACAGGAGCTACAGTGCTTGGTGTGCTGAGAGCGCACCGATTACTCCCTGCTTAGTATATAGTATTGATTGATTTGAATACATACATCTTACAACAAATCAAGTTATAAATATGTACATTCGAATACATACATGTATGTATGAGACTGTCTTTAGCTACTGATCGAGTCGTGCTTCCCTCCTTCAGTCCTTCACCCCCGCTTCTTCCTCGCGGCCACTATGGCCACCACCGAGACGGCGGCCACCGACGAGGCCCAGATCACACCAGGGCGGTTGCGGACGAAGAAGTTCTTCATCCTCTTATCGTGATACTGCTTCACCTTTTCGATCTCCCGGTCCATTGCCATGTACACCGACGGGTACGTGGCGTGCCCGTCGATGTTCTTGATCAGCTCGTGCACCTCCTGCGCGCCACTGGACCCCCTGCGGACGACGCCGGCGCGGCAGAGGACCCGGACGTCGGTGGCGTCCTCGACGAGCTCGTTCATCATCTGGAAGTAGCGCGTCACGGGCTTGCTCTGCTCCTCGTACTCTCGCGCCAGGAGGTTCCGGGCCACCGTGGCCAGCTTGAAGTCGTACACCAGCGCCGGTAGCAGCACCGTCTTCCACTGCTCCCTGAACTCGACCTCAGCTCGGCCCCTCTCGGAGTCCTGGAACCGGACCCCCGACCGCCGGAGTTCCCTCGCTGCCGGCATGCGGGACGGCCTGCCTGTGGCGCGCGTCCCCTGCCCTGGCGCCGGCGCCACACTCTGGTGCAGGCAGTCCAGCAGCGTGCGCGTCGCCATAGTGGCATCGGTAGCCACGCTCTTGAACATGCCTTCCGGCGGCGCCGGCGCCTTCTTCGAGAAGAACGGCGAGTAGTACCAGCAGAAGCTGTGGATCACGTTGCCGAAGGTACCTTGGGAGAATGCCAGCTTGTACTCGCCGCTGATGGAGTCCTTGACGTTCTTGAACTCCTTGCGGCCGATGGTATCGTTTATCACGCGCTCCACGACGCCGGTCACGTCGATCAGGCCCTTCAGGGGAAGCTGGTTCTCGAGCTTGATCACGTCGGTGACGATCTCGTGCATGAGCCCCGACTTGAAGCTCTCGTCGACGCCCTCGATGTCGACGCTCCTGTTGATCGCGTCCATGAGCCTCGGAAGGAAGCCAACGACGAGGAAGATGCTGTCGACCACTCGCTTGTGCTCCTCGTCCCAGCCTTCGTCGATGAGCTCCGCTTTCTCCTCCTTTGGGGTGCTCCCATTAGTGTCTGCTGGATTGGCATTTTGCGCATCTACCTCGGTCTCCTGCTTGATCACAGTCTCCGTACGGACATTACCTTGAAAATTTTGCAGGCAATAATGTTATGGAAGAAATCAAACATGTTTGGGAAATTGAGACGGAAATTAGTTCGCTAGGGGCAGTGAGCGAGCACCGGCATTTTCTTGTTTCGATGCATGGATGCTGGAATGGCAGGCCTTGGTGAGGGCCAGGAGCAGCTGGTTGGCGCGCAGCATGTCGTCGTTGGCGTGGTGGCCCGTGATGGCCTGGTAGACGAGCGCGGCCTTCACCCGGAAGCTGTTGCGCCGGTCGATCGCGCTGCGCGCGTCGTGCGTGAAGGAGACGCTCGCCGGCGCGAACTCCGCTGGGTGCTCCCCGCGCATCCGCTCGTACGCCGTGGACTTCAGCATCGCCTCGTATGGTGGCGCCATGCCGCACGTGGGGGTGGCTCGTGCTCTGCCGCCGCTGCTTCTGCTGCTGCGAGCGCTCGCGCGTTTGTGCTCGTTTTTTCGCTTTGGCCCGGGTGATTGATGGTAAGAGTCTCGGTGTGACGGGGTTTTATAGTCCGTGGCAGGGGACATGTGGACAATGCCAGTTTTCTGGATTGCGAGCAATTCCTTTCTTGGCGTGGTTAGAGGCAGCTAACGTGACACGGAGGGGGAGTAAGGCTACGCTCAACGGTTTCCCTTCAGAGACGAAAATCTTATCGTAAAGGGATTTTCGTTCCCTTCAGCGCTTCAATAGTTTCTCTTTATGATTCCCTTCATGACAGAATTCTCAGGATCATTCTCTTCAGAACGAGATTTTCTCTATTTTCCCTTCGTGATTCCTCTCGAAAGGAAGCTGTTGGAGACGAAAGAAAATAAAAGGAATAGGAACAGGGAAGGGAATCGAAAAGGTAACGAAATGAAGGGAATATAGTTGGAGATGGTCGAATTTAAAACATGGAAGGGCACAGTAGGAGCTCTGGAAAAAAAATTCCATGGAGACGATACGTATGTGGAGTTTGTGATCCAGGAGCCGACCGATTGTACCAAGTGCACTGCAGCACGATCGGATGGCTCCAAAGTTCTCTCTCATGAACCCAGTTTAGCCACTTGTGTAGGCGGCTACCATGTTTTATCATATCGGTTCATGTGCATTGAGAACTGTGCTCATGGTATATCGTATATATCTAGCACGAATCTCAGAACAGCACTAACGGTAAATGAATGATACTAGTTGAATGTTCGTATGTTGTAACAGGAGCTAATTTTTTTTACCTGATACTATAGTTGACTTAGTGCTATACGACAAACTATAACAGAAGGATATCTTGCACCACACAATATTCTTATTTTGTAATGAACAAATGACACACTGCCACTCAAGCAAAGTATGACATTTTTTACTGAGCGTTTTTGTTAAATCTGTTAAGTCCTTTTAGTACTATGTTATGGTGCGATGATAATGGAGCCAAAAGTGTTCACTAGATAATATAGTTGCAATGGATAACAAATTTGGAGCTTACTGTATGGATGAAATTCCTACATGATCACTTTATTTATGCATCTTAACATGTTTAGGCATTTAGAGGGCAACAAAATTGTTGACTCACCTAATCTTAAGTCAAAAATAGAGTTCTTACAATTCTAAAAGTAACCCCATTGAGTATTGTATGGTATTCAAAGCTAGGAGTTGGGAATTCTAGCTTTGGATATGCAAAGCACATCAAAGAGAAAGGCTTGCCCAGAAGGATGCTACTGTAAAGTCAGAAAATCATGAGAGTACTTTTTAACTTTCAATATCACATCTTACGTGCTACCAAGATTTATCGTATGAAAGCATTGAGGTGTATGGACATACCATTTTGCCTAAAGACAACAAAGGTATCAACATGGTCATGCACAACCAACTAGAATGCGAGGATGATAATACCAAAACCGGTCCCAACAATAAAGTCGGTCAAGCTATGCATATCCAAATATATCCTTGCTATCAATTTCAAGAAAACCAAATCTTCAGCATACTCTGGTAAGTTGAGAAAACACTTGCTTAGAACTCAGACTCACTAGTGCCAATTAGCATAACAAGCAAGAGAGCAAGAGATAAACCGACAGCAATCATAAAACTGCCATATGCTCCATAGTTGAGGACATATTGCAACAGATATCTGCGTTCATCAGAGGTAGAATTAGCCAACAATTCCCTTCAAGACTCTATCATCCACAAATAAGAATAGAGGTATGTGCCCATCAAACAAATAGAATTGAGGCTCTTACTTCTCTTATTACAACGAATAATATTTAGATCATTTCCTACACAAAATATACGAACATCAAAAGATATCGATGCATGTATCCATGAGCTACCAAATCATATAAGAGACCATATACGACGATACAATATGAATGCAACACACATTGCTGCAGCCAGCATAATTATACTAAAGAAAGAACAATACTTGTCAACAGCTGTAAAAAGATAAATATATTCATCTTTTGCGTTGCTATTAAGTCTTTCTCTTATATCATCATATTTGACCACAGACTGAGAGGCTCATATACTGCAAATGGTTGAGTGCCATGTAGATATTCCCATACACTCTTTCAACAAGCTCTTTCATTGCATTCTAGAAGACCGGGAAACCATAAATTAGTAGCAGAATCTGGAAAAGATACGAAACATAACTCTTGAGCTTGAATACCTTTCTTTTTGGCAATTTTGATCAATCTCTTGCCCATCTATTCAGTAAAGAAGTTAAAAACAGCAAGAAAAAATTGAACTTTCGAGTCACAAGTTGAAAATAAATAGTACTTCCCTTTTTTTTAATAATAATGCAATTGTATACTTAATGTAAGCAGATGAGAAATCACAATAGAACGAAGGGTAGTAGTCAATGTGAACCTTGCAACAGCTAATTATTAGGTTTTCTATCGATTAGGAACAATTGTACACAACCAGCAACACCAGATGAGAAGATTACAATATCCACAATAATACGCATGATCAACATAGAATAGCAACAATCTAATCGACACTGCACATGCCTAGATATAACAAGAAATTAGGAATACTGTGCTAGTTTCCAGTCATTCAGAAACAATATCAACAGACTATAGTAGAAATATTAGTACCAATAACTTAGTATGAATTTTCATATATAGGTCATATATAGGACACACGTCGAATTTTATGCAGATAGTGCCGAAAAAGTGCATGATTTAGATGCAGGTCTGCAATTCCAAGATGAATTCGAGGATAAAGAGCTACAGGTTCCAAATTTTGTGAACAGACTTGTGATTCTAGCAGAACATTGACACCGCAAAAGCAAACTTGGAGATCAGATCTTAGAGGAAGAAACAAAAGCCCACCTGCACAGACATCAAATAGAAAGAAAGGCGTGCGTCGTTGTCCCTCCTTTGCGTGCAGACGTAGGAGAGCCTCCTTCCGATCCACGCCATCAACCCTGTAACAACCTCCGCTGCAGCAGCAGCAATAGCACACGCACGCAAAGACCATGAGCATCATCCTGGTGCGACGAGCAACGATTGCCAGAAGATAAAAACAAAAAACATCCAAATCGGAGGCGAGGCGAGGCGAGGCATTGGACGAGGAGTGATGGAAGGCAACAGCGCGGTCGGAGCCGAGGAGCCAGCGGACGACGACAAAGGAGCCGACGTTCGCGTCCATCTCATGCGCGACGATCGCCCTGGCCCTCCCCCTCAACCGTTGTGAGCTTGGAAGGGCCGCCACCATGGCTTTGACCGCAACAAGCTCAAGGAAGATCGTTGCCATCGGATCCGGCTACTACGAGCAAGCGACCTTGGGGAGGGCTACTGCTGTCATCGGCCACCACAAGCTCAGGGAGGGCCGCACGCTTGGGGAGGGCCACTGTGTCCTCTAGATCCGGTGCAGATTGGTAATGATGATCTCGGGAGGGGTGCAAATAAGAGAAGGTGGAGGACGTGGACGCGACGACATGCGTGAGGTTGCGGCGAAGCGATTTGGACCATCTATTTTTCTCAGTTTGCCTTCTAGACCAACATTATCGCCAAATGGTTGCTCTGCAATAGACAAACTCATCAACCCAATGCTGAAGTCATAGAAAAACGAATATAAATAGTGTCAATTCCAAGCCAGCAAACACCCAACAGCATGCAACAAGCCGCGATTGCGCGAAGAAGCTCTTACTTCTCCTCTTGTTGCTTTCCTCCTCCACCTCGTCCCTAACCAACGTTCTGGCTCTCCTAACGGCCCTCGACCTCCCTAAGCCAATGTAGAATAGCCCACCCTTCCCTGCATCCTTGGGCAGTCCAGCCATCCCATCTCCTTCAATCAGCTTGTCTAGAACTGCACATCCCATCAACGAAATCAAGTAGACACGAGCCAGTTAGACACGATGCCACTCACGTAAATGCCGGAAGCGGCCAACGCAAAGAAATAACACGCACGCAATCACAAATAGTACTAAGGTAACACACGAGAGTGGATGGAGGGAGAGGAGCGGTGGTACCTTCGAGGAGGAGGTCAGCCATAGAGTGGATGCGGTATCTATCGCCGCCGCCAGGGGCTAGGGTTTATTACTGAAGCGACGTAGAGGAAGTGGGGGGTCAGCAGTTTGCAACCCATCAACGATCGAGACCAATGTAAAGGCAAAAGGATTTACAGAGATGGAGGTCGAACCTTCAATTGGTGGGTTGTCGAGCGGCGATGGCGGATTAGGAGCCGCAGGAGCAGGCAGACCTACCGTGGCGGACAACAGTAGGGGCAGAGCGTCAGATGTGGGCACCCAAATGAGGCGACTGTCAGGCTGGTCCCAGACCTGTCACTTGCTCGGTATCCCTCCCAGTGAAAGAGGCGAGCAGAGAGGGGTTGTGGCCCACACCAAATCGGGGCAGGGATGTTGCAAGGGAATCGTGGTGGGGTGTCATGCAGTCTACGGAGAAGGCGGGGGAAGGAGGACGCGCGCGGATGGAAGGACGTAGAGAGAATGCGGCCCACACATCGGAAGCTAGAGATTCAAGATAGACACGGGATTCAGTAGGTGCGAAACTCATTATCTACTTTTTAAGTAGAGGAGACTAGATGCGCACGCATGCATAACTGGTCTCGTATTTTCCATGTTCTCAAAAGGAACCCACCGAATTTAAATTCCAAAAATACCCTTTCTTTTTTTTCTCTGGTTCTGTCAATTTAACCATTTTAGTCACAGGTTAAGGAATCCAGGTTGGGCAAACACAACAATCAAGGATCGATCCCTAACTGATGTGCCGGTCCGGAATGGAGGGCGTGCAAGTTTTCCCACCGGATTAGGCCTCTACTAGGCATGGTGCACCGAAGGCTCTCATGCTGGTGTAGGCCATGGTGCCTTTTCGCCGAAGGTTACTGACCAAGAGGAATGGAGGTGGTCACGCCAAGGATAAAGAACCTGAAACATGCAAAGCCAGTGCCTACGGACACAAGGTACACCTGCCCTTACGCACGCGTTTGCGCTTTAGAAGACCCTTTGGTATCAACCATAGCTACGCCTTGGACTTGGAGAGAGAGACACCCTTAATACCCAAGATGTACCATCAGCAGTAACCATCGTTAACAAACGGGCAAGAATGCACGCCAGACGGCACCAATTCGTCAGGCAGTTAATCACGAAAAAAATGAGGCATAATTCTCTAGTGGATCAAATTTATCAGCCTAAGGACAATGGACAACAAACAACACAGGCGACAGACTCAAGGAAACAAGGAATAGGGTAAGTGTGTAACTGAAGCTAAATCCAGTTGATTTCATATGTACCATTGAGAGGTTGCCCTATTAGTCACGCGAACCGCTTCGAGCATCCTCCTCTTATTCTTTGACAGTGTGACTGATCTGGAGTTGTCACTGCAGAATAGTTCTTTTAGACTAACCAGCCAAGCAGCAGCCACCTTAAGGCTAACCTGAACAATGGGGCATATAGCTTGTCCGCGATCCATGTAATGTACAGGGTTTTCTGCTCATCCTTCGGTTTGCCGAAGGATGAAGAACCGAAGCTATTCAGAGAGATGCCACTTGTGGTCCTTTCACTTGACATAAGGTTTATCTATGAAGGCCCACTCAAAGATCTGCTCATACTGTTCGGCGGCATGGTCCCATGTGAAGTCTTTTGTCATACCCCGCTTCATTAGTCCTTCCCAAGAAGACTTGTGTTCCCTGTATGTTGAAACTGCAGTTCGTAATGTCTGCAAAACAATCATTACAGTGTCAAAATCCCAACTGCGGAATGCTCATGCCCCATAATACTGTATGGTAGTGGTTTTGTTTTATTGCTGGATCCAAAAAAACTATTGATTTAATTTGTCACTGCATCTGGTCCAAAAGTAAATGAAATTGTTCCTGGAACCCCAAATGCTAAACTGCCTATATTATGCTTTAGTTGATGTTACCGCAAAGAGAGTTCAACAATGTTGGTACATATAAGGGCCATTAAGGTACAAGGATATACTATGACAAGGTCCTAATGCTGGATTCGAGTTTAATGGAAACTTACCCACAGCATGTTTTCTGTTGTTAGGGGTGCGAACGCCCACCTGTAGAACATTTATGCAGTGAAACATAAATGATCAGGAATTCATTAATTAACGGAGCAAAGAATAGAAATCATTGTGAGCATTCAATTGATTCCAGCAAAAAAATGAAACTGCAAATAGTCTAATACGGAGCAGTACTTACCCCGTACCCTGCTCTCCCTTATCACCAAAAGGGTTGAAGTTCTCCACTGTATCCTGTTAAAATAAACAAAATAGGTGAAAAACATTTTTCCTTGGTACCGAGATAAGAAGGCCATAAAGGATAATTGTCTTACTCTAAGTCCCCCAGTTCCATGAACAACAGGAACTGTACCATAGTGCATAGCATATAGCTGATTGAGACCACAAGGTTCAAATCTGGATGGCATCAACAATATATCGCAGCTGTGCAAAAAGGGAGATATAAATATCTCAAACATATAATGTATTATAACATGACAAGTGAGTTCTTAACAATGGCTGTTTGCATACCCTGCAGTTATCCGGTGGGAGACTGGAACACTAAAACCAACCCATCCACGAAATTTATCCCTGAAGTTCGACTCTGTCGATCTCATCCAGGCTTCAAAATCTGGGTCACCAGATCCAAGCATGACCTACAATTAATAAGAATAAAAAGGTATCGTTGACCAACTGAATCTAGTTGTAGGCTTAGAAACTTCTAAATCCACTCCACACCCTACCCTTCATCAGTCTTCAGTTAAAAGTTAAAAGGGCAAAGTAATCGCGAAAAGGATAAGGGGATGGCTCTAGTTTTGCATCGCATTGCTAGCAGTGAGACAATGTTAAACACTTGCTTCCTTTTGGGTGTGAACACATGGATGTGTACAAGAAGATGTTATTTAGTATCCAGGGAAGGAGCATCTTGGAGGCCAAAGAAATAAATAAAGAGAAGGGTTGGAAGTGGAGAAAGAGATTCACAGCAAGGATTTTAGGAAAGTTAAAATCCCCCCAAAAACTAGCAGATGTATTTTTCTGAACAGTATTAGAATTGCATCTCAAATACCAGCTTAATTTTTCTTCCAACTGTAATATATTCCAACTGCAATAACAGCATCTTATGTATATGCACAATTGTGTCAAGCCCTGGTAGGGAGTGTAACACATAGTGGTGTGAGGCAGGAGGTTTCACAACCATAGGCTTGCATCAGAGATCAGAGGGATGAATAGAAAGCCAAAGGTGTGTGTGGAAGAGAAAATAGATGACAAAATTAGGTTGATTTACTGCAGTACTTTGCTGCCAGGCCTTCTTTTTTACTAGAGGTGTTGCCAAGGAAGCCTGCTTAAGTGCTAACTATGTCAACTTGGACAAAAACTACAGATCCTACTCTGAAGTCTAAAATGTCTTTCAATAGTTAACACAGCTCAGATACTATGCTGATTCCTAAAGATAAGTGTTGTCTTCAACCTGTGTTGGGCACAGCTGCAGCTGCTAGTGCCCTTCACCGGTTCCCCATTTCTCCTCCTTCTGAGCCTTTTCCCCACATGACAGTTTAACTCACTTTTCAGCTTAGGATCACGGAAAGGAATGACGACTTACAAACTGAATGTCTTCCCGCATGAGATCTGGAATGATTAATTTAATGAGATCAATGCCTTTCTGATAATCCAATCTTCCAATAAAGCCAATCTGTAAATCGAGCTAATAAATCAGTACACCGTATTTTTTTTTTAAAAAAAAAAGTGATTTCTAAAGCATAGGTATCTAACCAGAGGAACATCGGGCCTTATGGGTAAACCCAGCTCTTTCTGCAATGCAGCTTTACATTCAGCCTAAAACAAAAATGCCAGACCACAAAAAAATTAGTAAGAGGATCATAAGAAGCAAAGAAAAACATAGGAGGCATGCATCCCAATGGATATACATGTGCTTTAGTGAACTGTCAGCGCACCTTTCCAGAGAGGTCATCAACAGAATAATGACAAGGGATATACTTGTCCGTGGCAGGGTCCCAATCATTGATGTCAATTCCATTTACAATTCCTGCGTGTACAGATGCAGATTGAATTAATATTCTTATCATCCTGCTCAATTGTTTCCTAAAGCAGTTGAAGAACAAAACAAGTTAACATAACATGAATATAGCTACCATTTAATACACTCTTCCTGGAGCTTAAGAGCTCATCAAGGCCTTGTCCACCCTCTGCAGTTGTGACCTCCCATGAATAACCCTGGAAATAAAACATAAATGATGAGTGGAGGAAAGCGACACCCAAATTTAAGGAAGAACATCTCGTATAAAAAATTAAAGGAAAGATGTTATATGTGATATCACCTTACTGACGGTCACGATCCGATCTACTGTCACAACTGCACCTTTCAACAAATTAACTGCCTCACCCTTGTCAAGGGCATGCCTCCTTGCCCATTCAGGGAATACCCACTCCAGAGCTCCATACCATTCAGGCGGCAAACCCAGGTCAGGATACGTACTTGCAGGCTCGACACCCTACAACAACGAAAGAACATATGGAATGAGTGAACTGTCTTGCCAAACTACGTATTGATAGAGCAAAAGTATAGGCTCAAACCTGGTGTGCTAAATTATGTATTACAAGAATGCTACGGGAGTCTTTATAAACACCATATGGCCTATATTTCGCAGCAAGAAGGCTGAATAGACAAGATTTATGTTAGGAAGGATTGATTCCATGAAGCCAAAGGAAGGGAATAATAACAAGGAAAACAGAAGAACTAAAGAATGAGACATCTAAAATTGCACTAAACAAGTGATACAGCCAGCTGAAATTAAGCAGCTGACCATGTGACATATGTCCAACGAAACAAGTATCATATCTGAACAGCCAAAACATATTCATGACACATAAAATGAGATAAAGCTCACTAAGCCATCAACCTCAAGTCATTCTGACATGTCCTAAGACACCAACATCATTCATGCCCTCTTAACCATCACACTTATATACACCTTCCTTCTCACAATATAAGAACCATCACACTTATCTGCACACTCCTTTTCACAATATAAGCCAAGCACAACATGCACAAAGACCATGCGGCACTAATTCTAGGAAAACATTACTGATGCTGGACCATACCTCTACTAAACAGCATAGTACAAGAATACAATTACTTAACCTTTTTGACAGTATTAAAATAGGGGGTAGAGAATATAAGCTGGTGTTTGGTTCGTGAGACAGGATGGGACGGAGTGGATCCATCCTGTTTTTGAGCTATTTGGATGGAGAGCGGTGAGATGGAATGGTTCGGCATCAGTGAATATTCTTCAAATATTTGGGACGGAGCCGTTCCAAAAAAATGGTAGAACGCAACCGTCCCACTTCGAACATGACACTAATGGTGGATCCGAGATACTAAAATGGACTCATTCCATCCCACCCACCAAACAAGCATCTATATATAAATGGAATCATCCCATCTTCAAATATATGAATGGAATCATCCCATCCCACCTCGCTCTCCAACAAAACACTATCTGAATATTGCAATAATAACAGTTTTGATTTCTTCAACGAACATACGTTGTGAAAGAAACAACACAAGACTTGTACTGCAAAATGGAGTACACAACAGCAAATTATGGTGCAAAGCATATGCATATTGCAAATAGAAGGTTACAGAACTAAAACCCAGGCAATACCCAGAATTATAATACTCCCTCCGGTCATAAATATATGACGTTTAGGACAAGATTCGGTCAAACTCTTATAACTTTGACCATCAATATCTTTCAAAATATTTGGTTTTCAAACATAAATATCATGTCTATAGGTTAGTCTTGACATACACTTTCATGGTGTCATAAAATTTTTGGATTTCGTAAATATATTCTAGTAGAAAATCTTGATCAAAGCTACGCGTTGGAGACCGTGGCTTGTCCCAAACATCAAATATTTATGACCAGAGGAAGTATACGATAAGGAAATACCACCTATAACAAAATCGAGGAACATTCTTGGTGTGGAAATTATAAGTTAAAATAGAACTTAAGTAGCATACAGAACTACAAAGTGTTGTTTGAGAATTGAGAAATGGAAATACAGATAGGTATTTGGCGAAGCTGGTCCCATCAAAATCTGGATAAAGGCTACTTTTTAACCCAATAAAGGATAGTTTGCAACTTTGCAAGATTCAAGACATGCAGAACAGCTGATGGTATGACAACAAATCTGCTCATTGTGCATGCTTGGTGGTGTGCTAGTCTGTCAAGCCCCATAAAGGACCATATATTACTGTTTGCCACATAAATCAGTCTCTAGAAAACAAATGTTTCATTTCACAAGATATCACATGCATGCTTCAATGCAACGACATTCAACTGCTGTGCAAACCATGTCTTCCTGTTTTGAAGCAAAGAGATAGCTCAGAGTATTTGTAGCTGATGGGCTAGAACTAGCACTACCAGAGTAAGTTGACTACAAAGTTGAATAAATTTGAACAGAAGTGTCTTGCTGCACTACATTATTAGTTAATTCTAACAATGACAAAGAATAGATAATTTCCTTGGAATTGCTCACTTCAATATTTTTTTAGACTATAAATGTTATATACGCTGATGCAGTAGAACATACATGGCAAAAGAATCAAATAATGTTAAAGTAATATAGCGTGCACTGCAAAAGAGAGCTTTGAGGATAATGAACATACACTGGCACAAGGCTGGCATGCCAATCGTTCACAACAAACATGCAATTCTGCCCATAAATATATCCTCCCAATTCAAGGATCAAAGGAGCCTCACATGCAGCATAGCAAAGGAGTGTGTATCTGAACTGCAAGATATAGAGCATTCAATCAATTTTGTGATAGAATTTAGACCAGATAAATAGGAGCTTAATGTAATAAGCTTCTTTTACCTGATTATCACCAAAAGCACCAAACTTATCTCCATACAAATTTCCTGGTCTGTGATACGAGGGATGGTCCACAAACACCTAAACAAAAGGCATGGTTGTCATGAAACCAAAAACAAATACCCCAAATACAAATAAGCATTCTGCAAACACCAGTTGCAATAAGAAGAAACAAACATTTTAACATGGCATATATCAACTAGACCTCCTGAAAACAGCAGAAATCAACAAACATGATCTGTCAACCCAAAGCAACTTTTTTGACAGTTTCCTGCTATCTTGTACATATTCTTGTTTGTTAATCCCTATCAACCAGTGTAATCTTCACTTAGTACCACTGCACCACAAGGACAAGACTTGACTCAATGTACTCCTCAAACCATATTTAGAGCAACGATGACGCACTTAAATTACATAATTCACATGATATCATGCCAAAATAATTATCTACCTAGATAAAATTGGAAGAAAAAGTTTGCGCTTTGAGATTTTGCACCATTTTAGTATGAAGTGTTTGTTGCAAATACAAATGCAAGACCATGGATGCATAAGACTTTAGGGCCATAGACACAAGCATGCTATTTCATGGATACATTATAATGTGTAGCCCTCTTCATTTTAATCTGGAAAAAACCCCAAATGTTGTCCAAGATGCAGAATAACACGAAAATACAGAAGTAACATCGTAACATGTACATGTCAAGAAACTTGCAGGACTAAAGAAGTACAGACAAAAGTAAGCAGTTATTACTTTTCATCAGAAAACGATAAGGTGATTGAATACCCACCCAATCAACGTTGTTTCTATACTCCTGGAAAAAGGTAACTTCATGTTCTCCACCAAAGCATGGAATCCGGATGTGCTTCGCTGTGTAAACTGCATTTGCATAATTTTTATCATTGGTCCCATTTAAGTATCTTGGCATTACAACCATCACACGATGACCACGAGCAGCAAGAGCAACTGGCAATGAACCACAAACATCTCCTAGACCCCCTGACTTTGCATAAGGAGAAGCTTCGCCAGTTACAAAGACAATGTTATGTGTAACTTTAGCTTGAGCTTGCTCCTTTACAACCAGGTTCTCAGAATCTTGCTCACTTGCCGAAACTACTGTGCTGCTGATGGACTCCTCAGCAATCCCTGTATGTGAAATGACGGATTCATATGGCATAAAGTCCAGAGTAAGAGAAGATATTAGCATAATGTAAGTGAACAACAGAAAAATTTATTTTTGCCGCATCATGGAAAACAAGTCTAGCAATGATAAGAATTGTGCAACCAACATTCTTTCTCAGCTAAATGACAAAATTCAGGTTGCCACATACTCACTCAGTTCCTAAATAATTCGATCTATGGTCAGAGAGAGTGTTTAATATAGACAAGAAAACAAAGTAAAGTAGCGGCCCAAAGAAGAGAGTGAGGTGGGCCGAAACCTATCAATAAATAGGAACACGTTCCCACAAGTACCCAAAAAATTAGATTGGTATCAAACTGGAGTTAGTAGTTTAGTAGAAGGCAAAGCATATATTGGTACCAGTTACCCATGTGACTGAATAGTGCATATGGCCCTTCACTAGAAACTGGATCTGTCTGGATATTAATAATCTAAGGGTCCCAAGATAATCATCGGTTTCTTTTGCTTGTGCCCGTAGCTATTGGCATCCAATATCACTTATAAGTGAAAGCTCTTTCTAGTTTCTATCAAGTGACTAAACTGGAGCATTTCATTCGTCGGTCTCACCAGATGGCGCTCACTTCCACTTTTTTCCCAGTAAGGGCTCTGCTTGCTTTCACGGTCCCTTCAGTAAAGTCAGCTTACTGCGGACTGCGATGATATTGATAGCCGAACCCCGGGGTAAAGTCTGCTTGTTTAGTGGAGTACAACTACTCACAACGCGGGTCATAATCACACAAAGGCAAAGAAGAGACAAACTTGTAAATTTTGCTCTGCTTCCAACGACATATGTGGCACCTGACTTAGCCCATTCCTCTTCTAGTAAATATGTACGGAGTACGCTATGTCTGCTTAGATCCAACCACGTCCACGTACCCCGAAACCTCTGCTGCCACCATACCGAGGTATCGACACGCCACCCTGACCCCCATCATCTCATGATCCAATACAGACGCCACAAAATTGCAATGGGTGTGCTCCTTTTTGCGCAAATGCGGGTGTCGAATTTTTTTACATTTTTTCCCGATGATTTTTACATGCTTGAAATTATGCATATTCGATTAATATAGATCAATTTAACCCAAACTTCACCTTAAAAAAAAACTTACCCGACTTATCAGAAACATTTTCAAGTTCAATGAACCGAGCAACAATTTGGAGATATTTTGATAAAAATCAACAGGATTTGGCTAGGCCACGTACCTTCGGATTCGAGCTCGACGTCCCCCAAGCTGGCGTCGGGCAGGGGCGGCGGCGTCGAGGCCGGCGCCCGTGTGGGCTCCGGAGACGGTGGCGCGAGGAAGCCGGGCAGGACCCGCGGGGTCACCTGCGCGGGGGGCACCGGGCGCGGCGCCGGCCCCTCCCTGTTCAGCTCCGCAACGCACCGCCTGCGCAAGCGGCCAAGCCGCCGCGGCCGCGCCTGATCGGGCCCCCGCCTGGGGACCGGCCCGGCGGAGGGGGCGGCGGCCCGCGCGAGGAGGCACGCGGCGCCCACGGCCGGCGTCGCCATGGGGCGAGGACGCCGAGGAGGAGGCCGATGCGGGAGGAGATCGCGCGGACGGAAGGAAGCTCGGTTCGGTTCGTTTCGGCTCGGCTCGTCTCTCCTCGAGCTCTCTCGCGTCTTCTTCTGCTGCGGTGCCGCCTCGGGCGCGCTTCCCGGGTGGCGAGTGATGAGAGGCGAGCGGGGGTTTTTGGTTCGAAGCCCACAGAAAAACGGATCTCCGAGCCGAGTGAGGTGGTGCCAGGCTGCCGCTGCCAGCCACACAAAACCGGCGGGCGTGCACGGTAACCTAAGCGCGGTGCTCTGCAGCGGCCCGGTGGTTCTTCTTGGGTTGGGACGGACGGAGCTGAAGCGTGCGCAGCGCGCCGGTTTCCGTCGGTCAGTTGTTCAGTGATAGAGATAGAGTGGTGGGGAAGATCTGCGGCTGCTGGCTCACCGGTTTCTCGTGAACGGTTGTCGCGCTCGGAAGTGCCAACTTTTCGTGTCCTCGCTTGGGCCTATATGCAGGTTACGTGGCCGCAGATACGTGAATTGTGGGCGTATAGATCCGGGTGTTTCGTGGGCTAGTTTTCTTGATGAACAGTGTCGTAATTGCTGTTACATTTGACGTCCTAGCATCAGTGCCTCAGCCGCCTAATGTACTTCCTCCATCTAAAATACAATAGTAGGACGTATTAAAATTTGTAAAAATCTTTAAAAATATTTTTATCATTAATTTATTTTATAATATATTATCAATTTTTATAAAATCAATATCATATTAATAGATCTATGAAACAGATCTATTGATATAACTTTTATATAATTAAAATTTATAAAGTTTGACTTTTCTAAATCTTAATACGATATATATTTTAGGATGGAGAGAGTACTATTTAGGCATCTTTCAGTGCTCACAAATCTAGGATTTAATAGCTAGGTATTCAAGAAAAAAATGATTTCATCCAAAATACAAATGGTCCACGATAGCTTAAATTAGGTACAAATGTTCCAAATACCCTTGCACCATGGTTTTGAGGCGTGAGGCAAAAAAATATGGCCCAACTAAGTTATATACGTACATGTATAATTCCTATATACTCGATTTTTTTGCAAAAAAGTTAGGTATTCAAATGAATACCCTTGCACCATGGTGGGTCTGTCCGTAAATTAATTAGGTGTTCAACTGAACAAAAATTTGGCGTGGCAATTAAATTAAAGAAGAGAAAGAGTGACTTATGTCTTCAGAAAGAAACGAGCTGGACTAGTAATCCATTGCATAATACCAGAAAAAAAATACTATACATACGACCCGGTATTACAACCTATTGGTACAATTAAGTGTGCTACAGTGTCTCATGCTACAGTATCAGAGTCGTGATGGGTTAGTTATAAATTAATCCATTTGCAATACATTTGCAGGATCTTACATGTTATAATAACTATTTCATAGGTTCAAATATTTTTAAAAGACATAAAATCATGTAGGAAGATTAATAAAATTAGTTTCATGATTTTTGGATTAGCAAAAATTAACTATACATTTAACACATTTTCTTATAGAAAATATTCAACTTTTTTATGATTATAAATATTTTTATCATATAGATCATGTTATAAGAAATCAATAAAATTTGTTTCACTTGATTTAAAACTCAAATCAATTCAGATGTATTAGTTATTGATTTTACAAAGTTAAGATATTTTATGATTTTTCTTGAATTTTACTAAAATTTGATAAAAACCGAACGGTTTTTGATGAAATTCGAGTAGTTTTTCGAGAAAATCAAATGGTTTTCGACTACCAACGAAATACAGAAAATGCGATTAAATATCGAAGAAATTGAGTGATTAATCGGTGAAATTGTTCGGTTACAAATACCCAATTCAATTGGTTTTGATCAAACCAGTTTGACTAAATAAATTCAATCAAATTCTACCCAAATTTCGATTGAATTTTTTGAACATCGGAGAATTCGGGGACCTCTACATTTCAGAATTCAAACGAATTTTTGAACCTGTCTGGCCATGTGTGGGCGAGAGCACCAGGGGAGTGTTTGGATGGGCGGATCAGCACATGCATGCATCCGCTCATGCGTACAAAATGATGGAGACATGCGTTTGGATGCTCTGCTGACCGATACAGCCTTGCACCCGCTCGTGCAAATATATGCCGGATGCTGCATGCGCGGAGACGAGCGAATTGGGCTTCACTCCGATACTGGCTCGCGGGATGCAGCGTCCGCTCGACTGGGCCCACTTGTTAGCGGCAATGAACCTTCTCATGCAGTAGAGGAGCCGACATGGCACTACAAGTATGGCAAGGGGAGCCTCAAACTCATCATTGGTAAGGGTACGACAACATTGACAGAGCAGCAAAACAGTAGCATGATATCACCAGGAAGGTCATCAGAGGGAGGCAACATGGTGGTAGCATTGTCAGGCCAACATCCCCATAGTAGAATCAGCATCACAACCCCGAACAACATCAGGCAACAAAGGAAAGCAGCATAGTGACAGTTGCGTCAGGCCTCAACAATGGCCTGAAGTGATCAGCACGGCGACAACAAACTTAGCAGAACCAGGGTAGCATCAGCGTCAGTACCGCAACAGAAGCAGCCTAGTAGGCGATAACATCATCACAACAAAACGGTGAGGGCCAGCTGAAAGGACAATGATGTCGCCTAGAGGGAGGTGAATAGGCGTTTTTACAAAAAATCGTACCCTTTTACCGTTGGCCTAAACTTGCAGCGGAATATAAACTAACGGGTTTTTTAAAAGTGAAAAACCTAAATATGCTAGGCTCAACTAGTGCACAATCACCCTAAATAAGTGTGAAAATTACAATCCTAAGGTGATAAAAATTATTTAATTCTAGCAAGAGATATGCAATAAAACTTAAATTGAAAAAGGCTAAAAACACTGTTCATATGTTTGAAATTACTGTTTATCTAGAGTATCCGGTGTAGTCCGGATACTCCGGTGTGTACAGGTCCGGAAACTCTGGTAAAATCCGGATTCTCCGGGTTCTGTACAGAACTGAGCCCGAAACTGAATATAAAGGATGTGTAGAGAGTTCTAGCTCAAACCAAGTGATGTCGTGTGTTCCCGGAGATAATTCCAAGTAGATCCACGAAGAACCTACACTCAAATACACACAAACAAGTAGATCGAGTAATATGCACAAAGATTTGAACAAGAACTCAAAAGTAAAGAAACAAGAGAGGAGACACAAGATTTGTTTCCCGAAGTTCAGATTCACCACCGTGAATCCTACGTCTCCGTTGAGGAAGCTCCAACGAGTCAGGTCTCTTTCAACCGCTTTTCTCGATCCACTCTTGATTTCTTCCCTTGCGGAGGCGAAATCGAGCCCTTCACAAACTTTTTCGCAGCTCACCACAAGCACGGGAGCTCACCGGCGACACCTAGCCGGCTAGGAGGCTTCGAGAACTTCTTGTCAAGAACTCAAGTGCTTAAGAATGGATTTAGCTCACTTGCACTCAATCTTTCAATCTCTCAACCCAACTCACTTTTCTTCTTAAATCACACACTAGAATGGAGTGGGATGGAGTTCTTTTAGCTCTAAAAAGTGTTTCTTTCGTGCCCTTACAGCAGCCCCAAAGGATGGGATGAGTGGGGTATAAATAGCCCACTTCAAAAAACTAGCCGTTAGGCTCTTTTCTGGACTTTACCGGAATATCCGGTCTACACCGGAGTCTCCGGCCACTCCAGGTACCGGAGAATCCGGTCTTCACCGGAGTCTTCGAGTACAGCACAGCTGACCTCCGAAAAACGGCGATAACTTTTGATCTCGGAGTCCGATTTTGACGATTTTGGACTCTATGGAAAGCTTATTCAGAGGGCTACACATCCCAACTGAATTCATGATCTAAAACACATAGGATAAAATTAGGAACACTCCAAAACCCATTTTGGACACTTCCACACTTTCCGCTTCGGACTCTGAACAAGAAACTCTCACTTTGGGTTTGGTTGGGAACTCTTGAGCACTGAGATACGACAATTAGCTCACGTTGCATCCCTCTTAATAGTGCAGCATACCTATACTCAAATTCAAAGATAAAACTCGTTTGAACCACTTTGAGCTTTTGAAAAATTTTCAAGTACCGCTTCTTTCTTTCAAACCTTGAGGGTTGCCAACTTCTATATATTCTTCACTTGATTCTTCATATGATTGATGTGAATCATCCATAGCTTCCTATGGCCTCGCAAGATCCATCGGCGCAAAGCCTTTACTCGCTCTTCATCACCGCCTTGGTCCTTTGGCGCCAAGCCATTTGCTTGCCCTTTACCACGGATGGTCCATCGCAGCCGAGTCTTGCTTGCTCTTCACCGTCTTGCCATAGAAAATCACTTTGTATTCGACACCTTCAAGGAATTCATTTTATCAAATATAGAGTCCACTCTTGTTCTTCACTCTTGGCATATATGATTTCAATTCAACTTATGCCTTTTTATCGATCCTAACCCCAACTCACTCTCAAGCACAAAGCACATGGGTTAGTCCATAAAACCTAAATGATAACATTTATACTTTAAGTTACTTGATCTCCACAAATAACTTATTAGCCTTCATGCATATTGTCAATCTTCATATAGAATCTAACCCCACTCATTCTTAAACACATAGCACACGGGTTAGTCCATAAAACCTAAATGACAACATTTATACTTTAAGTTACTTGATCTCCACAAGTAACTTATTAGCCTTCATGCATATTGTCAATCTTCATATAGAATCTAACCCCACTCATTCTTAAACACATAGCACACGGGTTAGTCCATAAAACTCTATTGACAAGCATACCTTTTAGTTACTTGATCTCTACAAGTAACTTAGCCTTCAAGCTTATTGCTAATCTTATTGAGTTTCTTCTTCTTCTTATGAGCATCACTAAAATCTCAATGACTTTTGATGCAATTCTTTGAACTCATGGTATTTCTTAAAGAATCCGTGCTTCATCATTTATGCATCTCCTATGGAATAACCTAATAGCGATTGTCAATATGATTGTTAGTTCATAGGCATTGTCATCACTTACCTGAGCATCACCTAGAGCTCATTCGTCTTGATGCATTTTCAATCTCCCCATTTACCTAGAGCTCATGCATATCTCTCATCCATGCATCACCTATTGAACAACCTACTAACAAACTCAACACTATTGTTAGTCCATAGGTATTGTCATTAATTACCAAAACCACACATAGGGGCTAGATGCACTTTCACCAGCAGGGCAACACGGACTGATAACCCCAACAGATCGACGACACCGGCATGAACTGATATGAACAGCACCAGAGCACAACATCTGGAAGGCGGCTAAAGAGGAACACAACGACGATAGCGGCTGATAGCATCACCAACAATGACAACGAAATCTTTGACCTCAGGGGCTCATCACTGGCTGTAAAGCATAAGGCATGGAGTCATCGACCCAACATCACAGCCCACCAGGAGCAGCATCAGCGACAAAGAGTGTCTCGGGATAGGGGCATTAGCAAACACAACCACGCCATAACTTCATCGGCTACCCATAGCAACAACAAAATCAACAACAACAGTGGAAGATCCTTATTGGTGGCTGGTAGGGACAATAGCAAATGCATAGTACCTTGGTCGGAAGCATCAGGAAGCAACAACATCAGCTCCAGTGACAAAAGCAGGAGCTCAACGAAGGGGGATGGCATTGAAGCTCTTAGCATCAGGATAGCATCAGGCAGGCAGAGGAGGATGACACTGGGAGCAGCTTTTTCATCATCGACCGTCTTCTCACAGCAGCTGCTGCAACATCACAGAGGAGCTGTGACGAGTAGAACAATAGCCTCAACAGCAAACTAGCGAGGAGCACACCATCAAAGGAGGGCGGCGATGAGCAGACCCTCGGAACATGGAGCACCAGCACCTCGAAGCTAGGTAACATCACCACATCGAAGGGGAGGGGGTGGGGGAACCGTGCCACCACTGTCGCACGGAGGAGCAACCCCCTATGTAGCCACCCAGTGGTGCTCGTGTCCTAGCAAGCTGACCCAAGGCCCGCCGCTGCCATGGCCTGAGCACGGTGAATTGCATCGCACTAGCAACGGATCTACGTGGAACCCGGTTGCCAACGGCCAGATCCACCCCTTGGAATAGGAGATCCAACGAGAAACATGGCAGATCCAGCAGCTCTCGACGACGCTCAAGGAAGGAAAAGGAGGGGTGGAGGAAAACAAGAGGGCAGGGGGGAAACGGGACGGCCACCGCTTGGTGCTATCGTCCATTGGCGATGGCGGCAGCGGCCAAGCCAATGTTGGTGGAGGAGGTGGTTTTGGGTGCTGGCGAGTCGCCTCCGAGGAGACGACGCGAGGGAGCTGCACACACCGAAATTGGGCCACTTGGGAGATTGACATCACTGTAGAACAATATTGATTAAGGGGAAGTGTTATGAACCGAAATGATCAATACCACCGAACGGACACCCGTTCGCAATAGGCACCCATTCGGAGAGATGTCTCCCAAACAGACACGACTATTCACCATGTATAAATACCAATATCTATCCATAAGAAAACCAATGATTGAATCTATGGTTGTCTCTCTACTTTACATTGCAATCCTAGTTCTAACAGTACCAACACATAGAGAAAAAAGCCCACGCGCTCTGGCAACGTCCGCCGGCTAGGATTCCCAGCACCGTCACCCTCTGGCCCCCTGTTCCTCTTTTTTTTTTTTTTGCGGAACCTCCGTTCCTCCCTTGCGGTGACCTTGTCGGCGGCGAGAAGGAGAGGAGGTCGACCACCTCATAGATCTATCAGTCATATTAGATTTTAGCTTCTAAAAATAACTCTGCTCGGTAGATTTAGTCCTCAAATGATGGTTCCCCATGTTTTTTTTCCCGTCCCCTATCGCGTCTCCGCCGCCTCCTCGCAGCCATCATCCTCGCTGGAGCTGTGATTGGAAGCGTCCTCTCCGCCTCCTCGGCGGAGGTCGGCAGTTCCATGCCCGAAGGCACGGTTCTCGTGTTCCCGGCCGGCCGCCGCCGCATGAGGCCTCAGCGACCTTCTGCTGCAACTTCTTCGGCCCCACATGCCAGTGGCTGCAGCGCTGGCTGGATGCCTCGTATCCGGGCCCTTACACTGGCCCCACTTGTCAGTGGAAGGTGGCACCTGGAGGCCGCAGCAACCGACCTACGCCAACTGGACAGGAGAGGCCTGCGCCTTGAAATACCCCGCCTTGGCGCCCGAACGTAACCGTCGCAACAACACCTGCTCTGCTCTCTCCTCTCCCACCCACCCCCTCCACTCTCGGCAGCGCCAAGAAACCAAGAAAACCCACTTGCTCGCCGCCGGCTGTCCGCCGCACCCCCACTACCGGCGGCCGCGATGGAGTTCTTCCCCAACAGGATCCACGTGCGGCTGCGGAACCGCGTGACCGGCGCGTACCTCCACGCCGATGAGGACGGGGTGGGCGTGTCCCTGCGCAGGACCCGCGCGTCGTTGAACGCCGCGTGGGCGGTGCACCGGGTCGTGCGCCTCGGCTTCACCTACGTTCTCCTCCATAGCTCCGCCAACGGCCGGTACCTCGCGCTCTCAGCCGACCATGTGGCGCCGCGCGGCCACCGCGGCCGCCGCGTCGTCCAGCGCGACTACGACGAGGTGGAGCTGAGCGCCGTCATGTGGATGGGCGTCAGGGTGGTGGGCGGGATCGGGGATTACGCATTCCTGCGCCACGTCTCCTATGGCCACCTTCGCGCCAACGGCAAGTTCCGCACATGGCACAACGGCGTCACCGTCGACTTCTTCAACATGAGCAACATGATGCATTGGTTGGTCGAGGCCATCCCCCCGAGACCGGCGCCGCCAGTCCTTCCAGTTCCATGTCCTACTCAGGTGAGCTCACCGTTCCCTGTCCTTGGCACTCCTCGCATTGATTTGGGGAGCGCGGGGTTCTTGGAGTCTATCGATCCTGCAAATTTCTGCATCAATTTGCAAGAACTGCTGAAACCTGACGATTGGATTCTCCTGGGAGCAAGTCCTGCATCTGTTCTTGCCAAAGTGTGCGCCTTAATTCCGCCTGTTAACTTCACGGGGATGCAATTCTTGGTACATTTTGTGTCAAGATTACTACTTCTTTCGCTCAAACTCAAAAGTTCTAATTCTGTAGGCCGTGCTCATAGGGAGCAGTACTTCTAGGTTCTTGACTTCTTTCACTTCTGAATTTGGTTCGCTTTAGGGAGCAGTTCTTGATCACATTTCGTACCAGTTATCCAAAATTTCTTGTCTATTCTAGAACTTAATTTTGGGACTCTTGTTCTGAATTGTGCTTGCTTTCTGAATTTCTGCCTGTCATTCATTGATCTGCGTCAGATCCTGGTGTTCTGTAGGCATGCAGTTTTTGGGTGAGTTCTTGTTATTATCTGTGACATCAGCGTTGTAGTTCTTTCTCATGATGTATGTTTGGATCATTGAGCTATTTTTCATAGTTCTCGGTTACCATGGTTGTCGGGGTCTGAACATTTTGTTCCCGTTATGATGTGTATTCAGAATTTCAGATTGTTCTTTCAGTTTCCAGTGTTTGTCTGCTTGTTTTGGTTTCCTAAACACTAGTGTTCCATTGCAACAGAATCTAGGAGGCCGTCACGGCCTGTTCCGCCGGCGCGTGCAGCCCGTGGTGGAGCGGTCGCGGGTCATCCGGTGCTTTGGGGCGAATGGTCACGGGAACTTCGATCAGCTCGGCGCGTTCCAGTTCTACGGCCGGTCCGTGTACAACCTGAGGAACGAGGTGGCGCTCCGTGTGGGCGAAGAGATCTTTTCCGGCATCACGGTGTGCGTGCGGGCCGGCTGGTACGGGCGGCTGACCCCTCTGGTCATCGACCTGCCTGAGAGCGAGGAGGACATGGACATCGTTGTCCTCATCACCGGGTCTCCAGGTGAAAGCTTTGCTACTTCCCAGCGGCCTGTGCAGCATTTGTTATCTGCTTCTCTTCTGATGATGAAAGGTGTCCAGTAGAAACCATAACTTGCATGCTGCGTGACATAGATCATATACTTAGAGTACTTCAGTGGTTTTGGATTTTCTGTGAGAGATCAGTAAAATAGTTGCTGTATGACTGATCATATACTGATGACAATAGGAACTGAAACTTGCGTACAGTTTAACATAGCTCATATGTTCGGACTTCAGAGTACTTCTATAGTCTTGAATTTTGTGCGGAGAGATAAGTGAAATAGTTACTGCATGTAGAATTCTCTTCTTCGGTTTCTATTTCAGTATAATGCGTCGATTTGTGCTTTAGAAAATGGTGTAATTTGTTTGGTACTTTGATTAGGAGTAATATGAAAAGTGCTGGGATGAATGGAAATAATCCCAGGTCTGTAGTATCCATGCATATACAGTCTTTTGCTCAGATGCCAAAAAAAAAGGTCTGCATATGGAAATTATCGGATTCTGTTATTACCGTGATGGTTAGTTCAGAAAATTCATTTTTGCAGTACTCTGGTTCCCAGTTCAGAAGTTTCAGCTGTTGAGCTTGTCAGACAATATCTTTATATAAAAGAACTTGTCCAACAATACCTGTTGATCTTGTTACTGATAGCCTTCTTTCTTTTTAATGCACAAAAATGTGAACATTAGATTGTTGAAAATGAATTTCTGCAAAAGTTGCATCACCCGTGACATGTGGTTTAACTGCTTCTTACTTGTTCCCTTGCGAATTCAGCGGCTGAGGCGTTGCGGCACCCGGATGTTGATGCACCCTAGACGCATACGAGAGGACTTCTGACAACAACTTCTCAATTCATCTCTTCAAAAATCAAAAGTGTTGCTTCTTCGGATAGAAAGACATGATAGATAATTGGCTGTCCTTTTCTTTGTTTAGATAGTTTCAGAAAACTCAGCAACTCTTCTGTTTCTGGTAGTTAGGTTCGATGATTCTCCTGACCGGAAGCAGTTTGTGTCTTTCAATTTCAGAATGCTGAAAGTATTATGTCAAAATACTGTTTGAACTATTTTGCACAGTGACATTGGTTGTAGTTACCATCTTCATCTCTATTGGATGATGACAAGAATGGATGCTGGTCCACTCTGTACCTTGCTCATGAATCCTGTTACATTACATATTACAGTCATGAACTGAAACCATTGCTATGTCTTTTATGTGCTGATGCTCAGAGAACTTCATCAGCTCATGTAGAGGTTGATGAAACCATTACAAGAATGGATGTTGGTTTCCTGATATATTTTTCAGCAAATGAATGGTACCTTGCGTTGAAGAAGGTCATGTAGAGTTGCATATAATACACATTTGCAGAAGCGTAATTTTTTTTCCTTTTGAGATGAAGAAGCATACTGTCAATACTAGGCAAACCTGTGATGACCTGTTCCTTTCTAGTACAACTACAACCATACATCAAAAGTCCAAAACTGATTTTGGCTCGGGCTAAGTACACCTCACTGTCACATTATATGTATCAGATCTTCAGCTCAACATATATACTAAAAAAGCAAAGTTTCAAAATCCCGGCTCTGCTTTTCGAGGCAGAAAATTGAGCACCCTTTACTGAATTTGAACTGTTGGATGTTCCCAATTTACAGAGGCTTTTATGGTGTGCAGATTTCGCAGCCCATGCCTATTACTCTGCACTTCCAGAAGAAGTGTAGAAACTCGAGCTAGAATGACGAACCAACTGTCCAACTCGGCTGCTAGCTCAACTGAACAAACCATTTGTTGGCGCGTTCGCACGCGTCGATACCCGCTGTAGACGTAGTCTGAGTCGGATTCTGGTGTTGGAAGTTGGAACCGACTTGTCGGCGGACACTGAACAGGCGGTTGGTCTCTCAAGAGTCCCACCGACCTGCGCGTGCGCGTCCGACTGTGAGTCCGAGCTGGAGTTGCTTTAGCCGTGCGCTCCGTATCCGTAGGCTGCGATCTCCCGCCACGACGGGCGAATGCTGGCGCGGTTCGACGGGTTGGTCTGGTGGAAACCGAGAGAGATGGAAGCCCCTGTTCCGAAATAATTTGAAGGCCGCCTAGTTTTTCAGTCTCCTCGCAACTGATCTGCAATTTCTGCAGAACGGCCCAACTTGGCAAAGCTCGAAGGCCGAATGGTTCTGGTTAAGAAAGTTTTATAATAGAATTTAAATTCATCTCGATCTTTAAAAATTTGATCAAGAATATATCTTTATCTCTTTGAGATTAGTTCTATCTCTTAAGGATTTTTGTCACTATATATACAGGATGTTGACATAAAATTGGGCAATATCGTACCAACATGAATCGATCAAGGATACTTGTCACTTTTCGCAACGACGCGCGACTTGTTTACAAGCAAATAAGCAAAGTTTTCGACCGACAACCTTAGGGATCGCCGCCCGGACGATTTACGAGCAAATCAACAAAAAAACTACCACACAAACGACAGGAATTCGAAGTAGTAGCGAAGAACTAACCCTAAATTGCAGGAAAGTAAAGACAAAATAAAAAGTAGATGCGATTGATTGATGTATCTGCAATCGGTCTCCACCCCTCAACTATTTATAGTGGGGTATGGTCTTGACTCTAGGGAATCGAAGCATGACTCTATTTCAACCCTAAACACGTCTTGTTCGGCCAAAATCATGAAAGAGATCTGAACAAATCTACGAATATACTTTGATTTAGTTTCGGACTGAACACCGGATGGTCCGGTGAGAACAAACTCCAGAACGCCAGACCATCCGGCGAGTTCACTCGACCGAAACTCTAAGACTCGGTCTTACACACACCGGATATTCCGATGTCATATTTATACTCACCGTAGTATGTCACCGGACCAATATTTATAGAGAGCAAATTATTTACAAAGTTTTCCTTTTAAACGCATCGAATGATCCGATGATCATCAAAGACATCACTGGACAATTTTCACTAGAGAATATTTTTCGGCTAAAAATCTTCTTCTTCTCATCGGATAGTCCGGTGATACCCCAGAATCTCCACCGGACCATTTCTTTCAAAGAGCAAGTTTTCGTCGTAAATTGACCTTCTACATACTAGATAGTCCGACGTTTTCACTGGATCATTCATCAGACTATTTTATACAGAGAACATGTTTTATTGCACCACATTCGAACGATAAGCACCGGATAGTCCGGCGATGACACGGCATTGATCACCGGACTATCCGGTGTATACAAAAAATCTATTCGTACCATATTTTGCCATCAACACATACCCCCTATTTTTTTGGTAAAGCTTGTGCGTCGAAAAATATTTTTACACAAGATAATCACGAATACCTCATCTTCTACTCAAGTTATGACTTAGGGCGATACAAACAATATATCGGCCATATGTGCATGTTCTAGGGGCGATACAAACAATATATCGGCCATATGTGCATGTTCTAAGGGCAATGATAATCACACCAGCCACGTACAATGATATATCTTAGGACGATAGTAAATTACATCGGCCATGAATAGTTACCTTATCAAGTATCTTGCTAAACGTTCGGATAATATTTCTTCAAGTATTTCCCATTGATAGCACGAGGCATCTTGTCTCCTCGTACATATTGCAGCATGTATGAATTCCGAGGCACAATTCCTACAACATTAAAAGGACCTTCCCAACTAGGAGACCACTTCCCGAATTTATTGTATTTAGACTCCATAGGTAAAATCGTCTTCCAAACTAAATCCCCTATTTGAAACGATTTTGCCTTTACTTTCTTATTGTAGGCTCTAGCTACTTTCAACTTATCCTTTTCAATCTCTCTCAAAGCTTTAAGCCTTTCATCATTGAGGTTATCTACTCTATCTATCATTGCATTATAATAATCAACGGCTGACAAGTCATTTTGTCGTACCACTCTCAATGCGTCAAGATTTACCTCAATAGGCAAAATAACCTCTTGTCCATACACTAACTCATAAGGAGTAACCTTAGTAGCATCATGCTTAGATATACGATGAGCCCACAATGCTTCACTCAAAACCTCATGCCACCTTTTTGGATATTCTTCTCTCTTCTTCTTTATAAGCTTAATCAAAATTTTATTGCTAGACTCGGCTTGCCCATTAGCCTGAGCACAATATGGTGAGAAATTGAGAAACTTGATTCTAAGTGATTCGGCAAACTCACACACTTGATGAGAAATAAAAGAAGAACCTTGATCTGTAGTTAAAGTTTGCGGAATACCAAATCTATGAATAATATGTTCCAAAATAAACTTGATCACCTCTTTGTGTGTCATGTTCTTCAAGGGAATGGCCTCGGTCCACTTTGTGAAGTAATCCGTTCAACCAAAATAAAGCGATGACCTTTGGAAGATGAAGGATGAATTTGGCCGATGAAATCCAAAACCCATCCTTGGAACGATCATTGTTTGATGATAGGATTCAACATAGAAGCATGAGCTAAGTGTATATCACCAAATTTTTAACATGCTTCACATCCTTTGTAATATCTAGAGCAATCATTAAACATAGTCAACCAATAAAATCCAGCTCTCCTTAACAACCACACCATTTTGTGAGCCGACTGATGTGTTCCACAAATACCTTCATGTACTTCACCGTAATTTTACTTTGCTCCGAATCTAGATATTTTAGAAGCCACCCATCTATGATTCGATGATATAATTCATCATCCAACATAACATATTTTAAAGCTTGTCATCTAGTCTTTCTATCTACTGATGAACTAGGATTTTCTAAATATTCGATCATCGGCTTTCTCCAATCACTAGACACATGCAAATATGATTTTTTGCGGAAAACCAAACCTTCTTCCTATTGTTCGGCAAAAATAACGCTATCACAAGCTAACAACAGTTTTTCTAATACAAAGAAGATCCCTCTATTCACTCGATAACCGGATGTTTGCTACGCTAAATCATTTGCCCTCATATTCTCTTCTCTAGATATATGAACGATGGTGAAATCATCCAAACTTGCTATGATATCCAAGCATCTATCCAAATAGCTATTTAGTGACCCATCAAAGCATTGATAAACTCTAGAAACTTATTGCACCACTAATAATGAATCACCAAACACTTCTACATGTGTCACGCCTATGGACTTTAAAATTTGCAAACCTAATAAAAGAGCTTCAGACTCGGCTTGATTGTTGGTACAAAAGTATTCTAAGCGAACTGATGTTTCAAAAACAATATCTCTAGGTGAAATTAAAATAATGCCAACACCTTGACCTTCTCTATAAACCGAGCCATCAAAGTACAACTTTCATGGACACACACTAATCAAACTAACCAATGCATTACTATCAATATGATGATCAACAATAAAATCAAACTAATCAAAGCTTTAAGCCTTTCATAGATCTTGACGGTTCATAAGCCAAATCATATTCAATCAAAGCATATGCCCACTTTCCGATTCTACCACTTAAAACCAGCTTTTGCAACATGTACTTAATAACGTCGATTTCACATGCAACTACACAAGTACTAGAAAGCAAATAATGTCTCAACTTAGTGCATGCATAATATAAATATAAACATAATTTTTCAATAAACAAATACCTTATTTCCGCATCCAAGAGATGCCAGCTCAAATAAGTGATCACATATTGTTTCCTTTCGCTTTCTTGGGTAAGAACAACACCTATTACCGTCTCTTGTGCAGCAATATATAGCAGAAACAAAATCCCTGTCTTGGGCACCATTAACACGGGAGGTGATGACAAATATTTTTTGATGTCATCGAAAGCTCGTTGCTATTCTGCCCTCCCAAATAAAATCGGCTTCTTTCTTTAAACGAAGTATGGAATTAAAAGCATTAATCTTGCCTGATAAGTTAGATATGAAACACCTCAAATAATTGATATTTTCAAGCAATTTTTGGACATCTCTCTTTGATTGTGGCACTCCCAACTTATCTATAGCTGCTATTTTGTTAGGATATATCTTTATGCCTCTTTCATGTATTATGAAACCTAAGAATTTACCCGTCGATACACCAAAAATACACTTAAGTGGGTTCATCTTTAAATCATACCGACACATTCTTTCAAAAGCCAAACACAAATCGGCTAAATGGCTATCTGTAAGACCCGCGTTGCCGGGATCTCCTGTGCCTCCTGTATCAGTCCCTGGATTACGTAGCTGATACGCACAGTACAACAGTTGTAGTATCACAGTCAAACTTCGTACAATACATTAACGTACAGTGTACTTTAAGTTACAAACCATATTGTCTTTTACAAACATGGCCTAGCGGCCTTCATGAAAAGCACAGCGGAAAAGGATCCAAGCCACAAGCAGCGAGGATGCGAACACGACACTTAGACTACTCTTCGTCTCCGGCTTCGCCCCCGGCAAAGTCGGCATTATCTTCTTCATCTGAATGACAACAAGAGTGAGTACAAAAGGTACTCAGCAAGCCCTATACTACTTTCAAGGGTTTGATAGATGCATAATGAAGTATTTCAAGGATAAGGCTTTACGGAATAGTTTTAGCATAAAGCAATTTATGCAGGTATTCAGTTGTATCATCAATGATTAACTTTAAAACCGTTTTAATAGTTCAAAACCAGTAACAAGTTTTATCTGGGAGTTTTCGGTCCTGGGAGGGCTATACCTCACTCCGCAGTCCCTTTTATCACAACTGGTGTACCTCTAGTACCACACAGCTTCTGGCAGATTGAGCCAGGAACATTAACATACGGACATCTAGTCCACACACTCACTCATCAAGACACACGCACCCTGAGTCTAGTCAACGCGATTGCTGCTTTCGCATGTCCATAACCGTAGACACGGCTATTCGAATAGTTTTACACTCTGCAGAGGTTGTACAACTTTACCCACGCGATATGCTCAGCCTCCCACTGTTGCATGCAGGGGAGCGAATCATACCGAGACTCTCCATAACACCTTTCCTGCCGGGCTTTTCCACGAGACACGCCCAAGTACCAGAGCTGCATGCTTCCGAAGGCCAGCATCCCTTTTTAAGCCTTGGCCGGTACTAGAAACCTCCAAGCATGCGGGACAGGATAGTACTTGCCTGCTCGTTGCTCTCAGCCTCCTGGTATGATGTCCAACCCAGTCCAGTGAAAGGAAAGTCAAGTCCTGCCCATATAGGACGCATGTTTGTACGTAGTGGCTAGGCTAGACGGGCCGTAATGACTCGGTCCTTAAGCGGCCGGGGTGGGCATCTCCCAGCACGAGTATTCCTACAATACCACATGCCCCCAAGAGCATCCCTTCCCACAGAGGACTACTCTACCTGCCCCCGCCAAAACAGTTTTCACTAATTTTTACACACCACCCACCATATCCCACACACCGACAAGGATCTCACATCCATCACGAAATTCATATCCATCAAGGATTCATGGTATATGACTTGTCATTAGATAATGATAATTTATCATCCCCGAGGAGATGCAGTTTTAAAAGCAACGCCTGTGAGGAGACGTATTCAATCCTAAGCATGCTAGATATCAAGATGTCTGCCATCGTTAATATAGATAACAATAGGTAATCCTAGGGTGATATGTATTCTGGGTGAAGTTAGTTATGGCATGGCAAGTGTTGATAGGATTAACTACTACAATTGCAAAAGCGTAATACATAGCACATGCAGTAGTATTCCCAGTTTTAGTTGAGCATGTAGATTATCGGAAAACATAGGTTCAATATGATCAAGGAAAATAGGACTTGCCTTCTCCGGAGTTCTCCTCTTGATTTTGGTCAAAGTCAGGATCCTCCTCAGCCCGAATAATCCCAGCACAGATCTCGCAAAACAAATGTCCTTGTTCCTGCTCTTGCTCCTCTGTAATTCACAACTACGATCAATACGGCTAAACTAAAGAAGAACCGATTAACACCAATTGAAAAGCCAAACAAGACCTAACAGACAACACAAGTTGGCCAATGAGTAGATCTTGATTTTTAAGGAATTTCGGCGAAAGAAACGCCGAAATCGGAGCCAGGACGGAGAAGTTACGGCTCCTGGAAGATTTAACTCAGGAAAATATGAAAAAGACACTATTCATAGGTGGGCCCACATGAACAGTAGCATGCCCACTTGGGCTTTAGGTGGGCCGGGTCTGGGCCTGAATGGGCCAGGCTGGGCTTGGGTCTACAGTAGTGGGCTAGACAGTGCAGCCCACACAGTATTTGGGCTGGCTGCTGAATGGGCTACGGAAGCTGGGTCGGCCTGCTGAGGCCTGGCCCGCTGGCGGTTGGCTGCTTGGGCCGAGCTAGCGGTGCACGGGCCGAGACGGCCGTTGGGCCGAGCCGAGGCCGATCTGGCCAAGCCAGGCCACAGCCCGTTGGTCGGTTCGGCGTGCGCGCGGGCGTGCGGGCGCGCTTACATGAGCGAACGGCGGAGAGGGAGGAATTCGGCCGGCGGTGAGCAATCTTGCGGCGGTGCGCACCAGAGAGCTCACCGGAAAAGTGTTTCGGCCAAAGCTTCACGACGACGAAGGTACGCCGGCCAACCTTGAGAACTGGCGGACTCGGCAGGGGGCACCTCGACGGCAATCGGTGGCGGAAACGATGCCAGTTCATCGCCGGAGGGGGAACAAGGCACGGAGAGAAACGGGCGGCACCTCCCCTGCACGGGGAGGCGTTCTTCCTGCAAGAAAACGGGGCTCACGGTCCCGAAGAACTCGGCACGATGGCCGGTGAACACATACACGACACAGGCACGTGCCGGCGGTGACCAGACGCGGTGGCCGAACCACAAACGCGTCGGCGTACGGCTAACAGCCAATTTGGCGCATGGGGTGGCCTACTTAGCTAGCCTAGGGACTCTAGGGAGGCTAGGGGACTCACCAGTGAGGTCGGACGGTGGCAAGCGGCGTCTGTGGTCGGCGGTGGGGACGACGAATGACGGCGGCTCGGGCTTCGCGCGAAGGCAGCTCCCGTCGAGCTTTTCGGGCCAACAGACAGTGGCACGCGGGCAGCATCGTCTTAAGGTCCTCCTCGGCAGCTCGTCGGCGGTGGCGTATGGTCGACAGCGAGCAATAGCGAGGCGAGAAACGGGGCGGCGGTGGCGGAAGTGGTGAAATGGGTAAGGAGGGAGTGCCGGCCTGCTATTTATAGCTGGGAGGGGAGGCGGCACTAAGACGAGGGCGAGGGACACGCAAGCGGGCGTGGGTGTCCACCGTGGGTCGACGGAGGCGAGGTGGAGCGCAGCGAGGCGTGCGACGCGGCGGCGGTGGCCTGTGGCCGGCCGACGCGCGGCAGGCTACCGCAAGCACGCGTACTGCGGCGCCAGCGCAGTGGCCGGGGCAGGGGCAGAGAGAAGGGAGAGGCATGGGCTCGGGGCGGAGCTGTCCCGCGAAGAGCGGCGACCGGCGACGTGGCCTACAGTGCTGGCGGGAAGAGAAGGGAGGGGGGAAGAGGGAAGAGGGGTGTGGCGCGGGTGGATGGGCGACACGCGGCATCAGTGGACGGCCCGGAGCGAACTCGCGCGCGGGCGCGCCCGGCGCGCTGACGTGCGGCCGAGTGGGCCGGGAAGGCGATGGCGGCCCACGCGGGGAAGGAAGCGGCCGAACGGGCCGGCAGCTAGCCCGTGCTAAAAAGAAGAAGAAAGAAGACCAGTTGGGCCGGATAAAAAGAGAGGGGAAAAAGGAAACCGGCCCACTGAGAATTTGGAGGAGAAAAAGAAAGAGAGAAAAAGAGAAAGAGAATCAAACATATCTTTGGAATAATTCAAATTGGAAATTTGAATTTGGAACTTGACTTTGGATTAAGATCAACTTCAATTATTTATTTGAAGTTGATTTAATCTGGATCTCTGAGCTTGGAGATAATTTGATTTAAGCTGATCAGAGTCTAAGAGTAGGTTTGAATTGGGAGACATTCAATTCAAACCTCCACACAAAGAATCAAAAAAATCCAACAATGCATGACAGTCAACCTAATGCAGTGATCATGCTAGAAATTGCACTGGTAAACTTTGGAACAACTAGTCAACTCAATACCTCCAACATGTATGAAGGTGTATGTACTGGTATACATACACATCCCCATACATGTACTTGCTTACTTAATTATCCTCAAAAAGTTTCAATTTGGAGCTAATTCTGTAATTATACAATATGCTAAACACAGGGTGTTACACTATCCATAGTATCCGATTTGATAACAATATCATCGATATAAATCTCCAAGATAACTCCAAGCAAATCATGAAAGATCAAATTCATATCTCTCTAATAAATAGCATCGTCATTCTTTAAACCAAATGTCATAACAACCAATTCAAATAAACCAACAAAACTCGGGCAACGGAAAGCCGTTTTAGACATATCTTCTTCGGTCATGAAAATTTGATTATAATCCGCATTACCATCCAAAAAACTAATAACTCTATGACTCGAAGCATTATTAATCAACATATCAGCGATAGGTATAGAATATTCATCTTTAGAAGTAGCTTTATTTAAATCTCTAAAATCAATGCATACTCTTAACTTACCACTATTTTTCTTCTCAACCAGGACAATATTTGATATCCATTCAACATATCTACAAGGACGAATAAACCCCACGGCAAGCAACCAGCTTATTTCTTCTTTGATTCGCCCATACATATTAGGATTAAACTTTCTAGCCGGTTGTTTGTGAGGTCTAAAACTCGACTTATGAGAAGTCAATGATCTACAAGCTCACAGCTAAGTCCCGGCATCTCATGATACTCCCAAGCGAAACAATTGATATATTCTTTGAGTAATGCAATCATTTCGTCTTTTTGAACATCACGTATATTTTTATTCACAAATGTCGGCCTAGGAACAGTAACATCTCCTATATTACGTCTTCTAATGGATCGGCTGACAAAAAAACCTTGTCCTAGCTTTTCTATCTCATCAAAATCATCAATAGTCTCACAAATATTGTTCTTTTTAAACCGATATTGCTCCACACGCTGTTGCAACCATTCTAAATTACTTTGTTTATTCATTTTAAAAATTACATTGCTAAGCCGAGATGAAGAAATCGGTTGTACAGACACGGGTACAAAACCATCTCTAGTAACACTAAGAAAATCATATCCCGAAAGATCTTGGCCAGAGAGACACTGTACATTCCCATGTTGCCAATCTACCGAAGCATCGGACAAAGCAACAAAAGCCGATGTATCCGCATGTACAACCTCTATTTCATTGTCTACCCATTGAATCAAGAATTGGTGCAAACTAGAAGGTACATAACGATTTGTATGAATCCAATCACGGCTTAATAAAATATTGTAGTTACCTTGCACGTCAGCGATGAGAAGGCCGTAGGGACCGTCTTGCTCCCAACGGTGAGCTTCATAGAAATTACGTCCTTTGCCTCCGTAGGCTCGCCGGTGAAACCATTAAACACTAAGTTTATCTTTACGAGCTATTTGTCTTCTTTTCCGGCTTCCACCACTTCCTGCAAAACAACATTGTTAGGGAGGGACCACTCCTCCTCCAACACTTCTTCTCTACCTCCACATCCAAATCATCATCCTCCACTATGACTTCATCCTCCTCAACCAACACCCTATCTGCACATCCATGCAACATTTTATCTATCGCCATATCAAGAATTTTATCCATCATGGTATGTATCTTGACATTTGACAGTTGGCACTCTTCCCCAATGCAACTGAACTCTGAAGCTAGCCCTAGCACCACGCCACCGCTCGAGACCAGCTATCCAGCTCTAGCGAGCAGTGTGGTGGGAGGGGGAGGTGGAGCATCAGGGTCTGGCACTATGCACAGGCGTGTTCTAGCAAAATCTAGGGGCGGGGGCGGATGTGGGCGCGCTGGAGCAGGGAGTGGCTGAGGAGAAGTGATGGTGAATGTCGGTGCTCAACGAGTTTGAGGAAAGGGATTAGCACTAGGAGCTCCATCTACGACACCGGCGAGAATGGGCATGAGCCGCATAGCCGCCCCTACCCTAGGGTGCAAGAAGCGTTACAAAAGTTTAGGTCAAAATGGATTATGGATTTATTCTTTTAGAAATTGAGTAGACAAATGGATTACTAGCTAGTTAGTTTAGTGACTATGCAGATTTGAAGAGCCTCTTTAGTAGCAATTCGTCTAAGTGGCTTGGGCCCAAGTACCTATCAAAGTGCAAATGCTGATCTATCTGAAGAAGGGCAAGAGGATGCGGCTGAATTAGGCAATGTGGTATGTCTTCTCACAATGTTCACCAATTTTTACAATATATGATCACTTAATTAACACTTACTAATCGATTTATTTTTCAAATTGACAGGTTTATCCTTTATCTTCAGATATATGTTGAATTATATGGTGCAAAAGTGTTGTTCACTCTTCATATGAGAGACATCTCCAGTTTAAAAGCAAAATACCCCCGGCTTAAAAGCAAAATTATTGAGACAATACCCCCGGTGCAGTAGCTCGCCCTGCCGGAACAGCACGAGGCCTCGGCAACCTTGCCCTTGATGTCGATGCAGCACTCAACGCAGTCACTGAGGTGACCTGGGTTGGTTCGGAACTCTACCATGGTCGTGTTCACGTCGGACTCGAACTCGACCGTGCCTGGTCCTTCCACCCTCTGTGGCCCCACAAGCCACTGGGCTGCAGCAATGGTTGGATGACTCGTATAGGGCCCAGAGTCTGGACCCATCTGTCAGTGGACGGGTGGCACGTGCAGCCAGCAACCGACCTGCGCTCGCGAGGCCAGTCCAGGAGGCGCCGCCTTGAAATGCCTTGGGCCCTTGCGGTGGCGCCCAAACGTAACTGTCGCAACCAACACCTGCTCTGCTTCCGTCTGCTCCTCTCCCCCCCCTGCCCACAACGCTAAGAAACCAAGAAACCCGCTCGCTCGCCACCGTCCGCCTCCGCTCCCGCAGCAGCAGCACCGGCGCGCGGCGGCGATGGAGTTCTTCCCCGACGGGGACTACGTGCGGCTGCGGAGCAGCGTGCGCGGTATGTACCTCCACGCCGACGAGGACGGGGCGGGCGTCTCCCTGAGCCCGCGCCGCGCCGCCCGCGCGACGCTGAACGCGGCGTGGCGGGTGGAGCGGATCGTGCGCGACGGCACCACGTACGTCCTCCTCCAGGGCGCCGCCTACGGCCGGTACCTTGCGGCCTCGTTCGCGCCGGCGCCGCCCGGCCACCTCGGCCAACGCGTCCACGCGAGGGACCACGACGTGCCGGAGGTGGACGCCATCAGGTGGAAGGCCGTGAGGGCGGAGGACGGGGACGAGGACGACATCGTCTTGCGCCACGTCACCAACCGCCTCCTCCGCGCCAACGGCAGGTACCGCCCGTGGTACACTGGCGTCACCGTCGACGACTACGCCAACCTGTGCACGATGATGCATTGGGTGGTCGAGGCCATCCCACTGAGACCGCCGCCACTCCTTCTGCCGCCATTTCTGGTGAGCTCGCCATCCCCTCTCCTTGGAACACCTTGCACTGATTTGGGCGGAGCAGGATTCTTGGAATCTATCAATTCCGTGAACTTTCGAGTCAACTTTTGCTAGAAATGCCAAATCTGACGATCGCACTAGTTACCCAAGATTTCTTGTCTATTCTAGAACTTAATTTTGGGACTCTTGTTCGAAAACCTTCTCAAATATATGATTGCTTTCTGAATTTCTATCTGTCATTCGTTTACCGGCGTCAGATCATGGTGTTCTATAAGCATGCAGCTTTTGCAGTTCATGGTTCATGCTCATTTCTTGCCAGATCACGATTAAGAATGGTTTTATTTTCTTGTCTGCACATTTTGTCCCCGTTAAGATGCGTATTCAGATTTGTTCATTCAGTTACCAATGTTGTCTACCTGTGTTCTGGTTTCCTAAAGACCAGTGTTCCATTGCAGCAGAATCAAGGAGGCCACGGCGGCCTGTTCTGGCGGCGCGCCGAGCCCGTGGTAGAGTGGCGGCGGATAATCAGGTTCGTGCGGGCGGACGATCTCGGGAACTTCAACCCCCTCGGCTGGGCCACGTTCCAATTCAACGGCCGGTCCGTGTTCCTCCTGAGGAGCGAGCTGGGGCACCGTCTGAACGCAGCCTTCATCTTCACCATAACGGTGTGCGTGAAGCCCGGCTTCTACGGTCGGCTGACCCCTCTGCTGGGCAACCTTCCTTGCAGCGAGGAGCCCATGGACATCTTTGTCCTCAACACCGGGTCACAAGGTGAGAACTTTGCAGTTTTTTCAGTAGTCTGTGCAGCACCTGTTATCTTCTTCTTTTCTCATGAAAAGTGTTCGGTAGTTTTCCCAAGAATAGGCTACCGAATAGGGGGGGGGGGGGGGGAGGTGTTCATTAGATCATAGTATTGCTCATACACTAACTTGAATACGATGTAGCAGTTCTGTAGTTTTGAATTCGCTGTGAGAAATTAGTAAACTTGTTGCTGCATGCCAGATGTTCAGTAGATCATAGTATCATACTGATGGTAATAACTACTGTGTAGTGTGTACCATATCAGATGTTCAGAGACCTTCTGTGGTAGCCTATTCTTGGGTTCTTGTTTTTCGTGGAAACGACTCTTTATGGGTTTTTATTTAGTCATGTGCTCCGGCTTGTGTTTGAAAAATAAAATGGTATGCTTTGTTTGGTTAGTTAGGAGTTAGGAATAATCTGAAACAAGCTGTAGATAAGCAGAGTCAGGTGGATAGAAATTATTTAAGGTCTACTGTATTTACAATTCCTCTTGGGATTCTGCAGTCTTTTTCCAAGATGCTAAAATAGTTCGAATATAGAAATTATTGGATTTCCCAATTGTGCCAATACTCAGATTCCTACTTCAGAAATTTAAGCCTACACTGTTGATTTTGTTACTTAATATCTTATTTTGAACTGCCGCAACAGTTGCTCTGCTTAACTGTCTCGTTGTTTGACCTGCTCCTTTGCGAATTCAGCTGCTGAGGAGTTGCGGTACCCAGATGTTGATGCGCCGTAGAGGAATACAAGAGCAGGACTTCTGACAACAACATCACAATTCATCTCCTCAGAAATCAAATGTATTGCTGCTTCAGATACAGGGACATGAGAACTGGTTGTCCTTCTTGTTGTTCGGATAGTTTCAGAAAACTCAGCATATCTTCTGTTCCTGGCAGTTAGGTTCGATGCATTCTCCTGACAGGAAGCTGATTGTTTCGGTCTTTCAGTTTCAGACCTTTCAAACTGTTGAAAGCGTTATGCGGAAATGATACTGAACGGTTTTACGCCGCGACATTGGTTGCAGTTTCCATATTCATCTGTACTGGGTGATAATAACAATACATGTTGCTTGTTTTCTCGGTACCTAGCTGCTGAAGTGCTGATAGATCAAATATTGCAGTCAGTGTTTTCTGAACTTGGGTTTCAGTCATGAACTGAAATCATGACTATCATTTGTATGCTGAAGCTCTGCACAGAGTTATATCAACTCACTGTTTCTTGATATATTTTCTGCAATTATGTTGAAAAAGGTCATGTATAAATTCAATAGTATATTTTCTTTCTTAAGAGATGAAGAAGTAGACTGTAATTATTGGTCAACCCTGTGATAACCTGCTCCTTGCTTGTACAAGTACAATCATACAGCAAAACAGGTTTTGTCCACAGCTAAATACGGCTCACGATCACAATACATTGGCCACCAACTTGCAACCATATAAGAAAAACGTTTTTTGTTTTCATTTTGAGGGGAAAATGTTTTTTGTTTGCGTTCAGAATTCGGCTTCCATTTTGGGCCGTATTGTTACAAATCAACACGGCTATCAAGCCCACCTGGCGCCTACCCAGTGCCTCGGCCCAAACCGGACGCCCCTTTTCGTGGCCTGCGCCCGCTCCCGGCGCCCCGGAACGCGGTCGGTCGATTCGATGGCTCGAAACCGCGACGGCCCCGTGCTCCTTCGCTATTCTGCCCTGCAGTATCTGAAGAACAGCCGAAAGCTTCTTCGTAACAGATGGAAGGATTACTTGTCATCAACCAGCTGCTGAATTCAGCAAGAGCTCAACTCTCTCAAAGCAAAAATAAAGAAAGATCAGAACACAACTAAAGGGCAAGCATTGTCTCTCTCAGCTTCGTATGATACGACAAAAAGAATTACATGTCCGTTCCTTCTTGCCCTGCAATAATAAGGAAAGGTCGGAACTCAACTAAAGGGCAAGCATTGGCTCCCGAACGATGAACACTTGCGCTACAACGACGAATCAACCAGGCATGCAGCTCTGCAAGGTAGCCCGAGCGAGCTCCGGATCGACGTATAACCTATCTGTGCACGACACGATCACACATAGTCGTCGCCGTCGCTTGCGTAGCCCCGGCGCGGCTGGGCGACGACACCTTTGTTGGCGCTCTCGCACGCGTCGATCCACTCGCTGCGGACGTCGACGGGCTCCGTGAGCGCGTTGGCGCTGGTGCTGGAGCCCACCTTTCAGATGCCACACGACGCCTCGGCCAGCCAGACCTCGAGGTCGATGCGGCATTCCACGCTGCGGGGGTGGTTGCAGAACGGGCAGGTGAAGGCAGTGTCCAGCTTCGGCGCCTTCTTCGGCTCCGCACCTTGGAGCTCCTCGACTTCCCCTTCCCCATGGCTGGTGAAGCTGATGGATCTCGCGCCCGCAGTTCATGGCCCATGTCACCAATAGACTCATGTATAAGGAAATATTAAAATATTCCAGCAAAAATGTTAATCATGTCAGGTTTTGCCAATAAGCAAATATGGACTCAGTTTCTTTTCTTTATGGCCCTTCTTCTTGCGCAAATTTTCTCCAACAAATATTATACAGTCCATAACAGAAACGGCTGCCCTGTAATGCACTGTCGTAGCTAAAGAAATCTCTGTCATATTTTGATTCAGTTCACATGAAAATGCACCATCTGAATGGTTGAAGATTTCTTCTCCTCTTTCTTGAGGAGTGCAACACCAATATGAATATCCTGGCATTGCGTATTATTAACATAGCTCCTCATTCTCTCCCCTTGAAACAAAGTCGTCCTCGGCTTTGAGATATTCTCGGATAACTCCTTTGATGCAGGGAAGACCTCAACCTTTTTTTAAGTATATATGTTTTCTCCCTTCATCATCTCTTGCTTCAATAAATCAGAGGTGGAACAAGCTGAAAGTAAAATTTACTCGGATCCTTACATGCAATTTCAGAAAGAGTAGAGGCTACTATAGGAACATCTTGAGTGACAGTAGTAGCTGCAAGTTTGAATCCTTGCAAGGATTTTTAGAAACAATAATTTGCACATCTTTAGAAATATTAACTGTAGTTTTATCAATTTTTAGAGCATCACTAGATACACTAGCTACAATTATTTGAGCAGGTATGGTCACCTCATTCTCCCCCTCTTGAAGCAAAGCCGTCCTCGGCTTTAGGTTATCGTTCGGCATCTCTTTCTTCTTCCTCATAGATGGGAACACATGAGCCTTAATAACACTGTCCTTCATCAACATCAAACTGCCATGATCTCTCTAACAACAAATGATATACACTCAAGGGTGCCACATCACACTCCAATGTGTCCATATAGTTTTCTATGGAAAATTTGACTCTCACCTTGTGAGTAATTTTTAGTATACCACTTTGATTCATCTATTGTATATAATGCGACGTAAGAAGCCTCCACGTAGACAAAGACAATACATACACCAAATCTGAACTAATTGCATTTATAAAACTTCCACCATCAATAATTAGTTTCATTACCTTCTATATGGAAGAAACATATTTGTCCCAAGAGTCATCGCTCCCATCCTAATATTCGCGTTCTACTGCGTTGTGATTCCGTTGTTGTTCATGGTCCCTGAAGTCAGTATTCCTATCTGGGGGATGTTCCACATTCCCACTGCCATCACCATCATGAACGCCATCAGAAATCCTGGGTAAAGTGCTCATCTTAACCCAGACTCCAGAGAATGGCTTTCTCCATCTGCTCTTCAATCTCGCATGTTGACGAAAAATGTGTGTCTGACGCTGCCCGGCTGATCTCACTCCTGCAGGATTTACGTTCCCGAGCTCCTGGTCGTGCTCTACCTCCTGGTATGCGCCTCCTACGATTTCGTGCTCGGGGCTGGGCACTACTACCTGTACATCTTCCTCCAGGCCTTCGCATTCCTCTTGCTGGGATTTGGTTTCGTCGGCACGCCTACACCTTATTCTTGTTCATAGCAGCATCTCATTCTTCCCCGATTCGTGCCCCTGTAAATAGAAGCAATTCTTTCTGCAAATGGAACAGACGAATCGCTCGACGTGAATACCAGCATTTCAGCAGTAACCTCACAGTGCTCTCTGATTTTACAGCCGTTGCAGGTAACTAACCCGGTGAATAGGCCTGGAGCAGAGCGGCGCATATCAGGCTGGTGTGGAGTGTGACGGTGTGAAACTCGTCGCTGCGATGGACACCGCGAGGGCTCTTCTGTTCTCCAATGGGGGTCGCTCTCGCTACCATCGGCCACAGGACGGCACAAATAATGTAACCATGACTGCTTCACACACCTTTTTCTTCCTTATGAAGAGAAGCAGACAAAAAAGCCGGAAGGACAAGCAAGAAACACTCAAACCTTTCGCTTTCAGGCCAGGAAAATTCTTGCCCGTTTTCTTGGTCTACATGTTCTTGGATTTATATACTGTGTTCTTCGCTTTGTTGGGTAGATCGCAGCAGCCCAGTTCAGATCGACACCTGTTCTTCTTACGCCTCAAAAGTTTCTGAAGATGTACGGATGCCTGCGATCCAGGTGCCCGCTTGTCCCTTTCCTTGGCCGTTTTTTTCTCTCTGTCCCACGAGAGCACAAGAAAATAGGGGGAAAAAGGCCGACCAATGGGGCCTGGATGTGACCTCCGTCGTCACGGTTCCGAACGGCTCACTACCACTGACAGATGGACCGATCTCGAACAAATATGTCCTTGCTGCACGTATCAAGATATGATACACCTGGGTGTCCTCTGGTTCGTTCCACGTGTATGGGCTTATGGAGAACTTTTCAGTTAGGATAATCTTTTGTATTACATATTAGGACAAGTCTGAAATTCCGGTTCCGCGGCTCAACTCCCGAGCTCACTAATAGTCTGATATAAACTTTTTTAATTATTTTTTTAAAAAAACTTTTTTTAAATTTTTTCTCAAAAATTGTGAGCTAATTTTTTTTAAATGTTTTTTCTTAGAAGTTTGAACCAAAGCTTTTCTCTCAAAAGTTTTAACAGAAACTTTTTTAGAAAACTTCCAAAAAGAAAAATGGGAGAAGGAAAAAGTTTCCGAAGAAAATAATGTGGGAGGTTGTTGGGGACTAGTCTTATCAATATCGTGAAGATATCTTGGACGTTTGCTTGGTACAAAAAATCAGGGCTAAGACCAAAAGGTCCGCCAACCAAAAGCGCTTGCAATAGAAAAAAAAAATGTTTCACGTGTACTAAACCCACCAACCAAAGTTGGTGTTTATTTTTTAAAATCTAGCGCTTGCAATATTGTGCGCTTATGACCATAAAGCCTACTATCACTTCAGAAGGGGAAGGGCTAACTAGAAGAATGCAAACTAATTCTAAGAGCGCTTTGGCTCAACAACGCAGTGCCATATAAGAGATGGAATGATTCACAGGGAAAGCTACACACAATTTTCCCTTATTTGAGGAAATTTATCCAAAACCCACTTACAATGCTGTTACGTTATCATAAATCAACCCTTCAATGTTTCTTTTACTAGTCTAACTAATGACAAATTCAGAGACATTAAATATGGAGCTCTTACGCTTCTTGTTCCTCCTCTCATCTTCTTTTTTTTCTTTCTCTTTCATAAAAAAAATAAAGAGAAGGTTAGGGCTCTACGGGTAGAGGCGAGGGCTTGGCTCGAGCCCTCTACCTCCACAGTGGATCCACCCCTGAGTCCAACAGACTCAACACCTGACATCTTTTTCTTGATGTCAAATAGACAAATGCTTAGGACCCTTACCACATGATATGGCCATTGCGTAGTAGCTTTAAACTGGCTTCCAACGTGTTCTGAACCATTTAATCAAGGAATTCCTTTAATCAAACCTAGCATGGCTCAAATAGCTTATTTATTAGTTTAGTTAACAGGAACAAAAGAAGCAAAGTGTCTAGAAATTGTAGAACGATTCTTTAGAAAAGAATAAAAGAATCGAGAAGCCTAGAATGACTAACATAATTGGATGGGGAACCAATTAAACTACAAAGTACTACTTTGAGGAAAGATTCAAAAGAAGTAATCTCGGCAGTTCATGGAGATAGTGGGAATGCCACTACGTCCATGATAAACTCATATTTTGTTCTAAGTGGCAAATGTTAATTTTATTACATACATTTTGGTATCCACAAATCAACTATGAAAAAAAAACAATAAAAATGCCACTAAAGTATGTCCTATTAACATCTGTGTCCATTTCAAATCGTTCCAATTATATAATGTGACAAGGAACTAGCTAAACCTTTCATAGTTGATTTGTGGATACCAAAATGTGGATACCAAAATGCCACTAAACTGCAACATTTTCTGTAGCTTCAAGCCTTCAACACATGGAATTTGCAAGGAGAGAACTGGCCACAACACAAGTTGCCAAGTATCATGAGAAAGCATAGCTTTTCTCAACTGCCATCTTTTTACTTTTAAGTTGATGCGACTCAGGAGCTGCCAGAATCACTCTAGCACAGCAAGACAGACATCAAGAGCAATTCCAACCGGCTCCTACTCCCTTCTCTATCTTAAATTTTAACAAAAATATTTAAAAAAACATCTCCAACCGATTACATATTCAACTCACTATTCACTAACCACATGTTGTTGCTCTTAGTGAGGTGAGGAGATGAGAGGGGAAAAGAGAGAGAGCATGTGAGGGCTGACAGGTAAACATATATCGTAAGATTAGTTACTACATAAGCACACATATTATAAGGATAGTTATCTCAAAAGCACACGTGTTGTAAGAATTTTTATAAGAGCAATTATCATATAAGTACACACATTCTAAGAGCAGTTACCACATAAACACACGTATTGTATGAGCAGTTAACATACAAATACATATGTTGTAAGAATTTGTAAGGTCAGTTGTCACACAAGCACACGTGTTATAAAAACAGTTAACACATAAGTACATATGTTGTAAGAATTTGTAAGGACATTTACCATATAAGCACACGCGTTGTAAGAGCAGTTGAAAATATAGCCGTAAAAAATAACACTGTTTAAATATAAAATAGTTATTTGTTAGTTACAAGATATTAATAAAATAGAGGTGAGTGTATTATAGGAGGTAAATTTAGAAAATCAATTAGAATGAGTTAAAAAGTAAGGAAGAAAATATGAATAGTGAATTCTAGAATAGAGAAATAGAAAAGGTTAGAGTTGGCTGAGTTGCTCTAACCTCCCGTACATGGACAACAACAGATGCAATGCTTCTGTTCCTTTGGTTGCTTGCCATGTTTACCATAATTTGGTGTCAAAAGCGTTCCAAGACACAGTTCTTTTGGCGAAAGTAGGCGAGAAATCTCAGGACAGCTATAATGATTACGCAGGTAACTATTGGCAACAACATGAACATCACGATCACATTGTCCTTCCCACAAAAGGCGCAAACCGAGGAACCAAATTCCGAGGCGCAAAAAACTGAAAAGAAAAAAAAGATAGAAGGACAGGTGGAAAGCATCAAATATAGGAGAAGACGATTGCGGATGAAAAACATAGTTCATCACTGTCATTCCCTTGTTTTAATAGCCTGAACAGAAAGCAACATAGCTTTCAGAAGGCCCCAATGCCACACGATGAAAGATGTACATGTAATGCCCGGACCATCAAAGTGTTCTAGCATAGTCTCATCTCAATAGTCCAGAGAGGTTGGATTAATTTATAAGTCTATACAGTCCAAATATATTATATTTGATACATCCAAGTTAATCTTTTATACGAAACAATTATAAAATTGTAAGAAATATGCTATACGTGCATTGATCCGTTCTCTAGGTGAGCTAGATTGCAAGCGGGTTTTGAACTCCGAGTGTTACCATTCAAGTTTTATCCAATGTTACATCCTCTAACTGTTCTTTTAAATCTAAGATCATCTCCAACGATTTCCCTTCAGGGAGCAGAATCCTTTTACGATGGGATTTTCGTTCCCTTTAACGCTCTAACGGTTTCCCTTCACAGTTCCCGTCACGATAGGATTCCTAGAGTCATTCCCTCTAAGACGGGATTCTCTCTCATTTTCCTTCGTGATTCCACTCGAAGGGAAGCTGTTGGAGATGAGAGGAAATAAAGGGAATGAGAACGGAGAAAGGAATCGAGAAGGGAACAAAATGAAGGGAATATAGTTGGAGATGGTCTAACACCATGAGTATGAATAATTTTCTTGCAACGAACTTCATCATAACTTAACCCGGGACTATTTGGCTAGGGCAAACTTGAATACAGATCCTCAGGAATCGGTTGGAATTGGACCAAAATCTGAAAAGTTTCGTCGAAAATCGTCTCTTCCAAACACCCCTAGCTGTGAAATGTAGGCGCTGAATGAATTTGGCTCTGGCTTGGCATAGCATTTCCCATGCACCATGCAAACACTCGACCATGGTCAGCAGAGCAGAGCAGAGGTTTTCCATATCCACGTCAGCAGAGGACCCAGGGGCAAAAGCAAGATAGTGGGGAGAATCAAAAGACCATACCCCCGAGGCCACAAATCAAGCTTGTGGCTCTCGACCCCTGTCGCCTTGCCTACGTGACCCTCCTTAAAGCTATCCCCAATCCCGTCCGGGCGGAGCCCCAGCAAATCGATCCGGAGATAAAATCTCGAGCATAGCATCGGTCGGCCATTCCTTGTTCTCCGCAGGCACGGTGCGACGGTACTAGTAGAAGAAGAAGAATCCGAGAACGAAGGCAAGAGGTAGCCAAGAAACGGAGTGGTTTTGTGCGGAGAGGACGGAAGAGATGGGGGAGTGCAGGGTTGGAGGAGGAGACTGCTTGATCAAGCTGTTCGGGAAGACCATCCCCGTGCCGGAGGCCGCCGCCGCCGCCGCCGTGGGCGACGTTGATAAGGTTAGTTTCTTTGCATATTTTTCCCCCCGTTACACACCGTGCTTCGTATGGGCTGCGGGCTTGAAACTGGAGTGAGTGGTAATATGTGCTTGGATACAGTGATCTGGGCATAGGGCGATCAGAATTGGGCGTTGAATTTTGGCTGCGAATCCTATTGGTTTATTGAGTTTGGAATCGGGGACTTTTTTTCAGTTGGGAAATGATGTCCCTTTGGTTTGATCAGGCAGCTCATCTCTACTTATTGTGGAGTTGAGGATACTAGGAGTATTTGATTGTGTATTGGATCAAGACTAGCCTCTTTGATCTTGAAATTGTATGATTTCATTCTGCAGACCTTAGAGTTGTTCCCTCTAGATTGGCTCCCGTTAGCAAGACAATTATTTCAAGCGTCTTCTTTTCTTACTATCTCTTCAAGGATAACAACAGTGTTCTTGCTGTTTTCGTTGAAGTCCTGGGAACGGTTTCGTCAGCCGAAGAAACCTATATTAATAGCATTTTCTTCAAGGATGGTGCGGGATTTTAGCAGTATGAAACTTTGAACCAGTAATCCTATGCTATGTTGCCTCGTTTGATTGGTCCCTTTCCCCTTGGTTCCACGGATCACGCTGGGCTCCAGAAGCAGCTGTATCAACCACTACCGACTGCAACATCCTTAGTGTGGTTCTTGACATAGAGTTCAGAACATGTGTGCTGTATAATTCACGATCAATTACATCATCACGCTCTACTATTAGAAATTCAGAATACATCTAGACCTTTTTCTGTTACAGATCAAAATTGAAAAAGAAACGAACTTTAACATTCTTTGCAAGAATCCCACAGATGCAATTATCCATGTAGACCCTTTGGGTGTCAACCTAAAATTTTCAACCACAAAACTGAAAATTTTAACATTCTTTGCAAGAACTACAGTAATTCAAGAACTCAGCAAGATTATCTACATGATTACAGGTCCTTCAGCAAAGTGGCAGCAGCACGACTGAACCGAAGGTACAAGAAAACACCCTTCAGGACTCCTCGGGTTCACTTCCACAGGCAGAGGTCGTGGATACTGAAGACTCATCTGATGTCAAGAACTCATCAGCAGACCAAGAGCAACAACAGCAGGGCGACACGACCAACCAGAAGGAGAAGCTGAAGAAGCCTGACAAGATCCTGCCCTGCCCCCGGTGCAACAGCATGGACACCAAGTTCTGCTACTACAACAACTACAACATCAACCAGCCGCGCCACTTCTGCAAGAACTGCCAGAGGTACTGGACAGCAGGTGGCGCCATGCGCAACGTGCCTGTGGGTGCAGGTCGCCGCAAGAGCAAGAGCGCATCGGCCGCCTCCCACTTCCTTCAGAGGGTCAGGGCCGCTCTGCCCATTGATCCTCTCTGTACTTCAGCCAAGACTAATGGCACGGTGCTCAGCTTTGGCTCCGACATGTCCAACTTAGACCTCACAGAACAAATGAAGCACCTAAAGGAGAAGCTCATCTCAATAACCCAGATCAAGAACAGTGATGACCGGTCAGTTAATTCTAGTGCTGAAGGATCTGCAAATGGAGAAGATTCGAACCAAATGAACCAAAAGGAGAAAGTTACAGTAGATAGATCTGCAAATATTATGCAGCCTCCATGCATGAATGGCATTTCCATGTGGCCATTCAGTTGTGCACCACCACCTGCATATTACTCCTCAGGCATCGCGATTCCGTTCTACCCGGCAGCAGCTGCTGCTGCTTACTGGGGCTGCATGGTTCCTGGAGCTTGGAACACCCCATGGCCGCCTCATTCCCAATCGGAATCTGCTTCATCTCCTAGCTCTGCTTCTCCAGCATCCACAAGGTCCAATTGCTTCACATCAGGAAAGCGCCCTAGAGACGGTGATGAGGAAGGAGATGCCAAAGGAAATGGCAAGGTGTGGGTGCCGAAGACAATCCGGATCGATGACACAGATGAGGTGGCCAGGAGTTCTATCTTGTCGCTAATTGGGATCAATGGTGACAAGGTGGGCAAAGATGGCAGAGGGTGTAAGCTTGCAAGTGTTTTTGAGCAGAAGGAGGCAAAGACAGCAACTCACACAGTCATCAATGGCTTGCCATTCTTGCGGGGGAACCCAGCTGCACTTTCACGTTCGCTGACCTTCCAGGAGGGATCTTGACCTCAATGCTATAAAGAGCATTTAGCATGATACAGCTGAAATTTTGTACATTTGAGGATTGTAAACTAGGTATGGGCAATGGAGTGTGTAACTTAGCTCATAGCTGCAAGCGGACCTTGTAACTATAATAGATATTTGTAGATAGCTATTTAAGTTGGGGAAGGATAGGGAGAGGAAGTTCCCTTATTTGTTGATAAATAATATTATGAGCGGAACATCTGGTTACAGAATTTTCTTTCAGCAATAGCATCTGATGTACTGAACAATTGGCTGTTGGCTCATTCCAGTGTATTAAAATGGCCCACTGTATCATTGGAAATTTGATACTTTTGTGCATATATCCAGGTTGTTTCCATTTGTCTATTTCTTCTGGAATAAGAATTGGCAGGTACAGAAGAAACAGTATCTGAGTTTTTTTCTTTGTCAGTATCTTTCTTTCTAGGTTTCTTATCCTTCGTTTCTTTCTTCCTTTTATTTGAGATAATTGGATCATGAAAGTGATGCAAAAAGTGGACAAAAACAGAGAAGAAAGTAGGAAAGCGATAGACAACTACTGAATGCCCCAGTGACCTTAAATGCGAGAGCGGAATATATCGTTGCCTTCACACATACTGCCAACTGTCCTGCAGAAAAATCTAGCCAATAAGAAAAGATGAACACAAAAAATACCTAAATTCACGCAAGTTCTCATCTGAATTTCTGATAAGTGCAGTCCACCTCGTGATCAGGAAGAAACAAACAACTGCTCTGCAAAAAGTCTAATTTCAAAGAAGCAGTATTTGTAATATGAATAATTTGGTATTCTGTAGTTGGGTCTGCTCCTTGCGTGTTGATATGACACAGACAAGTTTGCTTACAGTATTTCTCGTTAACAGACACTTGAAATTTAAGATGCATAAATATGAACACAATCTTGTACGCATCTCATTATGAAACATGTGCTGGTAGGTATTTCTAAAAAGAAATTCCCATTTGTTAGGTAACACTCCAGCTTCTAAAATCTTTCCATAACATGCATTGTTGCCACCACCCATCCTACTTTTTCACTCATTGACATCTGGTAATGCCAGCTCCACTTAGACCATTGTCAATCAATTTAAGGCCAGCATGTTTGACCTTAAATCAAAACTTGCTTTGTCCATCTAATTTCCAGCCTACTTATTACGAGAACACACAAATTTTGCACCCAAAGAAAAACCTCAGGTAAAGACATAAATAAAAAATCTAACAATGAATTCAGGAAAGAAAAAAGGTGCTTAAAGTTACTGTGTTTTTTTCCCTGTATAAAGCTCAAACGTTAAAGTTTTCTAACTAAGCATCTGATGTCTGATCAGATCACACTTGTGATTTTTTTTTTTTGTGAGGACACATTTCTAACTTTTATTCTTCTTTGAGCACTTTTGGTGGTGAAAAACACATGTTTAATATGATGTGCTGGGTGAGAAAAATACTCTTTGTGCATAATACAGCACATGACAGGGTGGGGGAGGGGGGGGGAGGAATCAAAATTTTATCAAGTATTGGGCGCGCACCATGTCTATCGTTGTGACTTTTGGCCATGTTATGAAACAAGTGAACAATCCTTTTTGACATCTAAAGGTCAAACCCAATAAGCAGTTGCCTTTTGGTGTCTACATATCATTGGCAGCACGAACCTGAAGGGTATTAACTTTAGCAAACTTTTTTAGTGCACTTTCCCATCAAAGGCAAGTAATGCAAAAGTTGCACTAGAGCGCTAAAGTGGACTCACTGGTCACTGAGGGAATACCTACCTTCTAGTCCACAATGAGTATTTAACAAATTCATCATACTTGCTTTGAAAAATATTTTAAGTATGAAGTCAAGCTTAATTACAAAAGAAAAGGGAAAAGGAGAAAAAGATAGACGATAGTGAGATATCAACATACCCACCACGGACACAGTTAGAGCAGTGGGCACTGGGCATGTCATCCTCAAAAACAGGAAACAAAATAAGCTGCTAAACAAGTTGGTCTAAGCTGATAGTTCTCTTGAGTGTTTGACTACAGCAAATATTTTAATTCCAGCCTTATCTATGTGTAAACAATAAATGAAAATGATAATGAAAAGAAACTTTGAAGTTTGGGTTTCTAATCTGAAGGCAACACTTGCAGCACACTATTCTCGAAAAACACTCTATACAACACGTTATTTTTGGTATAATGGCAAAACTATGAGGGCAATATCTTAGCACATTTCTTTTTTTAAGGTAAAAACAAATTTAGCATGTTATATTCAGATCTAGATTTCACATGGCAAAATATATGTATGGCCTCATGGATGTCAACAACACTGACTACTGTTGACCAATTTATTTACTCAACAACCTATAAGTGTACAAAAACAGATATGCCATGAGCCCATGACTATTGACTATCTTAATATATTAAGCACAGATCTGTTCACACTATCACTCAATGACAGCAATACAATACATTTTGTGTTATTTAAAATGACAGAAAACATGAGATCAGTTACGCTAAACTCTAATTCTGAACGAGCATGAAATCCTACTCAGGTTTGAAGTTTAAGTGCCTGTTTGTTTGGGCTTTTGCTTTTGACTTTTTTGAAAAATTATGCTTTTGGTTTTTCTGAAAGACTGCTTTTGGATTTTAACTGTTGGCTTTTATAATAAATTTTTAGCTTCTTAGCACATCAAAAGACAGAAAAACTACTCTCAGCTTCTAGTTCATTTCCTCAGAAACAGGCTTTTGATTTCTCTAGAAGCCACTTTTCAGCAATCTCGTTTGTTTGAGCTTCTAGCAGCAAAAAAACGAGAAGCAGAAGGCTAAACAAATAGGCCCTAAAGAGTGATATAAAACGGTAAAGATTTCAAGACGTACTAAAAAAAATCTCAGGATAATACGAGTCATTGTCGCTTCAGTGGCATGATGATGGCTTAGATCTGGATATTGCTTCTTTGTGTGTAGCCACTTAAGATCATACAACCCCATGCATCTTCATCCACTCATACATCTGTGGATACAAATGTTAGACCGATCAATTCATGTGGAAAGATTGCAGTATCTGGGTACACACTCCTACAAACAAAAGTATGTAGAAAAGTAAAAGAAATGGGCATAATTGTGATGTCACAATTAAAGCAAATGAATTGCTACATGTTTGAGAAGACCACACTTTCAAATTTGGGTATGGAATGTCAAAAGAATGATGCCTTAAATCAGGAGTTGGAATCTTTGGACATCTTCCTGTCAAGCACAACTAACTTGAAACAACTCATAGAACATTCCTGATAGTCAATCCTCGGAAAGTGGACGGCGATTGCAAAAGTTTCTCGAATACATGGTGATATCGATAAAGTATTTACAAAAATAATCAACCAGAATTTTATAAGTATATACGATACCACAAAACATTGAAACTGAACACACAACTTATCAGTTGTTATTTGTCAGGATCCCAACAAGTCGAACTGAACCATCACCCTAGGTACAGTTTGCACTGTCATTAGTGTTTCCAGATAAATCATACGATGATAAACTTTCCATGCTACAGATATTATGGACTAAAAAGAACAGGTATTTTCCTTGGGAGGTTGGGGACAATTGACCAGTGTAATCATCGTAAGGCTCACAATCCACACATGTTCAAATCTCGGAAAATCCAGACAAATAACCCACATAATCTGTGGTTTGTGGGAAGGGAATCGAACTAATGATCATTGACTCCAAAATAGCAGAATTATTTTCTCGGATAAATCACTTGAAGTATCAAGCTACACAATACAGACAGAATTGGACATATTTGACACAACCCTTAACCAAGCTGTTCCGCTCAGATTTCAGGCAACTACTTGAAATTGATTAGCATCACTCTTCAGATAAATATCCTTCATTGGATTTTACAGCCCCCTGAATCTGGCCCTCGCCGGACATTCCCATAGGCAGATAGTTCAACAAGATCCATATCCCGTCCTGCAGATACCAGAAAAGGTTACTTAGTAAGCTGAGTACCCGAATAACTAAATACTTCACTAAAACAAAGCCCGTTTAAGATAGATATCACTTACCAGAAACCCTACAATATGCACTTTTCTGTATGAGCTCGGATTTGGATACCTCAGTCTTGTTCCCTTTAGATCGATTCACTGTAGCCTGCAAGCAGGAATCTCTACATCAGTCATCAGATGTGTGCCGTGACTTGTAAAAACGTTCAGCACACTAATCATACTACTTGTCATATTGTTTTTCCAACAAGATCACACTGGCAAAGTGTTTCATTCACGCACAATTTAATTTACTATGTCAATAGTAAGTGAAAATCATAATCATGCTCCTACTCTGATTGGTCCGCCCCTGAATAAAGAAGCATGCTTACACGAATCACATGCAAACGAGTGGACATAGTATGGGAAGTTCAGTTTACACGAATCACATGCAAACGAGTGGACATAGTATGGGAAGTTCAGTTCCCATTATCTTGCTGTAAATTTGCACATTTTTGGATTAACAGAAGGCTGTTCGAATAATTCTCAAAACAACAATGACAAGAAGAGTGATTGAATAGCAGAATAGATATGCCTGTACCTGCAAAACCTGGCAATTCTCCAGTGTGCTCTTTCCGCCCTGTAAATTTAACAGGATCAGTGATATGCTGATACAAGTCACCACAAAACCACATACCATCTAAAAGCACTAAAATTATTCAAATGCTAGACGCTGCTGAGCCATGTAACATCAAAGCTGCTGTACTACTGTCCCGAAGCAAACAAACAGAAGAGGAGGGGGCTGGTTTACGATTTCAGTCGGGGGCTGATACCTTGGAGTAGGGGACGATGTGGTCGTAGTCGTGGCAGAGGCAGCCGGGGCATCCGACGAACTTGCGGAAGACGACGTTGCCGAGCTCGTCGCGGCGCCACCTCTCTGGGTCGCGCCCGGGCACTCGCTCCGCCTTCTCCCAGCACTGCTGCTTCACAGAGAACGGGAAGCTCCGCGGCTCCGAGGCCAACGGCGGCGGGGCCGTGAGGAGCAGCTCGTCCAGGTCGGCGGCGACCGCGGCGGCGGAGGTGGTGGTGGAGGAGGAGCGGGGGGAGGTCGGCCGAGCCGTGGCGCCGAAGGCCGGAGAAGGCGGCGGTGGCGGAGGCCGCTCGGGTCGGCGACGGCGCATCGGCTTCCGGCCCACCATTGCTACCTCGTCGACGAGCCGCGGTGCTGTGCTGCCGTGCAGGATGCAGCCTTCGGGTTTTTGAGAGACTGGCAAGTGGACCCTCTCCGGATAAGATAAGAGAGATCTCAAAAGTTTTCTCGTCTGAGTTTGAGGTTACGTTTGAAATCTAGTTTTTTAGACGAGTAAAGTTTTATCGACTCTTATTATTCTATTAAAACGGTATAAATATATAAGAGTTTATTTTTAGTTTTTTATAGCTCCAATGCACATGGTAAAAAAATAACAACATAAAAAAAGAAAATACAAAAGATCTAGCTCACGGGCTATGACATTTGGAATGTAGTTAATTTTAAAATTTTCAAAAATCAATTCAATCCTGATGTGAGAGTCAGGGTTGAGAAATTCTTCATAATTCAAATTCCAAAAAGCTACATGCTGCACTTTTTGTGTGACGTATTAAATAGCAGTGTTTATAATCTATATCATCAATTCAGCGCCCTATTTATTTCGCCAATTCCCTTTGCCGGAGGAGGGCACATGCTGCAGCGCCCGGCCGAGCGACTCTTGGTCAGGGGCGGGATCACGTGGAATCATAGGTGTATAGATATACATCCAAATATTAATAGAATTTTTTCTATATATTAATATATATTAAGTATTAGATAATAAGCAAAATAGTAATCTTATATGGTTGAATGTGGCCCAGCGCCCTAGTTGCCCATGCCTCACTCGGCCACCCATAGGCCAATGCTCTCATCTGACGGCCCAAGCCCACGTAGGCTCCTAGCCAGTTCCCACGTGACCAAGCCCATATGAACAGATCCGCATCTCGCGAAACCTAGAACTGAAATTATGGCAGACACAACGGCGACGTGGGCGCCAGCGCTGTAGGTGAGCACGATGTCGATGGCAGACTGTATGGAGATGGGCACCGAAGTAAATTCTATAGAATTACTATATCTATATCATGTATCTCGTGATATGATAGTTAGACTGAAAATGAGAGATAGTGAGTAGATACATGTTATTACAGAAGAAAAAAATCTTTTATAAGATCGAATTTACAGATACGACATCGACTGTGCGGACGCCAGGGTGAAGGCAGGCACGGCGTATGTGGCGGAGGAGGGCACGGCGTCGAGCGCGTCTCTGAAGCCAAGCTCAGCACGCTGGCCTCGTCCATCAGACTGCTGCCTCCGGTGGCAACTGTAGGATCTTCCGAAATAATACATGCGTTTTGATTTATAATCACATCAATTTATTTGCTTCCTCTTCTCCCCTGCTCTCTCCGTACATGCAAAGCTCTCCGTGTGTTTATTCTCTCCGGACTGGGCCAAAATGGAAATTCAGTTTTCCATTCTTAGATTCTGTTAAAACAATTAATGTTTCCTTTTGTTATACATGGGACTCATAAGTCATCTCACGAATAAACTGGTCAGATTAGTGTCGTTCTTTTCAAACAAGTTAACTATATACATTCGAAGTAGTAGAATATTAGATTGGAGAAAAAAGTTTTGTTTCGGTACTTCCTTTGGTCTGACTCTTATTGTAGAATACAAGGAGCAGAGCTAGCAGCTATCTTTTGCTTACTTCACATGTTTGTAATTGGAGGTGCTGATGCATCACATGAAAATTTGTAGCTTTATTCTTGCAACCAAGAAATTATATCGCAGATGCGAAGGGATGAGAGATTTAAATATGTGAAAAATCATATCTATCTTTCTATTAACCTTGTTGAAACAAAGAAAAGTGGTTGTTTTCAAGTTGTTTACAAGCTTCTCAAATAAGTATTTACTCTTTATGTAGTGACAATTAGTGTTAAGAGAGTGTTCTTTTAATGACTTATGTGAAGAATAAGCTAAAGAATAAAATGGAAAGTCAATACATGAATGATTTTTTGTTATATTTATTAAGCGAGACTTCTTTTTATAAGTTAAGATGATATCATCATAGCTGCCTTGCAAAAGACAAGGAACGGTAAAATTAAGTTGTAATTTTGATTTTTTTACTTCTTTTATAATATTATCTTGGATATTATCATTATTATGAATAATTTCTACTTGGAGTTTGAATTTTAACATTGTTTAATATTTATGGTTATAAAAAACTTAGCTATATATAATACCGTATGTACATCTAAATTTAAAAACTTGGTCCGCCACGACTCTCGGTGGGTGGGTAGTGGCCTGCATAGTCTTGTGGGTGGGATTGAGATCCTCTTATATTAGTGGATTTTAATGTCAGGGGTAGTTGGACAGTTTTGAGCCGTTCGATCGTAAACAGATATGAGGTCTGGTGATACAATATTTTGGTGAACAGTAGAATCGCTATAATATTGTGATAAACAGTTAAAATTCGGCACTGTACACCGTGAGATAACTGTAGCGCCTCTCAGATAACGTCGGAACAGATTTGGGATTTTTGTTACCGTAGGGGTTCGATTTTTTTTTAAGAAAAGGAAAAGCTAAACCCTGCCCATGACACGTTGTCCAGCCCAATGCAAAAGAGTGATCTGGTGCGGCCAGAGTTCCCGAGGCCTGCAGTGACCATGCAGAGGTGTGCTCTCCTCCCCAACGGTGCTTCATATTTTATTACTCAGGTATAAGTGAATTATTTATTTTTATTATCAGTTTAGTTTTTTTAACAAACTATTTGGCAAATAGTAGGCTCATAGGGTATTGCATCATGCCCATCGTCAGTCAGGTACCGCCTTTGCAGTTACTCAACAGCCTTTTGCAGTTACTCAACAGGCCGGTAGTACGATGCATTTCTCAACTTCTGTGTGCACTAGCACTACTTTCTTCATTTTTGAAAAGGGTGGAGGAGATGGCAAGATCATCGCCATTTGCACTGACGATCCAGATTTCCGCAATTTGCCCATTTCAGTGATCTCAACGAGCTCTCCCCTCACCACCTAGCCAGGATCCGCCGCTTCTTTGATAATTCCTACTCCGGTTGCTTCGATTTTCATCACACCAGTTCTTCAAAGCTCGGTCGGCGACACTTACAAGAGCTTCTGGATAACTGTTTTGCTATCTTTGCTTCCTTCTAGACACGAAAAATGCGAACCCGGTTGCTGTGAATGACCTCTTGCCAGGCATAAGTTCCCGTGAGACCATTCAGCATTCTGTGTAAGTAGTATTCTTCCGAAAATTGCTATTCTAGGATTGTTGCAAAATTATAAACTATGAAATCTTATCCACAATGCTGTTGTTCCAGGACCTTTATGACAACAGTAACAACCTGCAAAGTCTGAGGTCTGTGCCTAACAAAATGACGGGCATTCTAACATTTCAATAAGGAGCCTGTCGGAGGGTGAACTCATATCGCAGGGATCCCGAGAGACCCTTTTTTAGAGATTCGGCCGGGGGGATGATCCTGGAAAAGCTTGTTTGGAAAATAAGCGGGAACGGAAACAAATGCGATGGCTGGCGGGAGATGATTGCCCTAATGCGAGAAAAAGATGGGTGTACCGGGGTTTAGACAGGTTCGGGCCGCACGGAGGCGTAACACCCTACTCCTGTGTGAGCGCTATATTTATCCTTGAAGTGAATTCTTCAAGGATGTATCTGGTTCTAAGGGGAGAGCCGTTTACAAAGAGCTTGAGGCTCTCGTGTTCTAGCTTGGCTTGAGCTGGTTCGAGCGTCTGCGTCCTCTTCTTCACACACTTTCGATTCCTTCGGTCTTGTTCGTCGGGGGGTCCTCTCTTTTTTAGTGTTCTCCATCCTTTTCTTTTATAGGCGCGCCGACCTCAACATATCCTGAATGGGAAAGAGGGGATGCGAATGTCAAGGTGCCACGGAAAAAGGCGTAATCATTTCATCTCGACGAAGTGACAGGGGCGGTGGAGAAATGCGGCGCGCATCCGACCACCCGCCACTGTGGAAGCCCTCGGGTGCCATAAAGGGGGCCCGCCGGGCAGCCTCAGATGTGTCCGGGGCGCCCATCCTGTCTTATTCTTCCGCCATGGCAGGGTGGCAGACGGAGCACTTCGATCTTGGCAACGTTATCCCGAGGCACCCGGATGAAACGGGACGGGACCCGTGCATTTAATGGACCCACGCCCCCCCCCCCTCCTGCCAGTGCATGGCAGGGTCTGACACTGGGGCGTGGGCAGCTGAGAATGTCAGGATGTCAGGCCGCGCGTGCCTATTAAATGCGGCATTGGGCCTTTGACTGGATGACACCCTGACGACGGGACCCTTCGGGTCGTCGAATGATCTTGCGCGAACCTTCGGGGAACCGAGTCCTCGGGGGCTGCCATGTGCAGCCCCGAGCACTCTCCCCCGAGTACTTGAGTGGGACCTTCGGGGCACCGAGTCCTCGGGGGCTGCCACGTGCAGCCCCGAGCACTCTCTCCCGAGCACTTCGGTGGGACCTTCGGGGCACCGAGTCCTCGGGGGCTGCCACGTGCAGCCCCGAGCACTCTCTCCCGAGCACTTCGGTGGGACCTTCGGGGCACCGAGTCCTCGGGGGCTGCCACGTGCAGCCCCGAGCACTCTCTCCCGAGCACTTCGGTGGGACCTTCGGGGCACCGAGTCCTCGGGGGCTGCCACGTGCAGCCCCGAGCACTCTCTCCCGAGCACTTCGGTGGGACCTTCGGGGCACCGAGTCCTCGGGGGCTGCCACGTGCAGCCCCGAGTACTCTCTCCCGAGCACTTCCTTCTTGGTATTTGGGCTCTGCGGATCATCGGGGAACTAGGGTGCTCGGGAACCAGAGGCGGCGGCCCCGAGCACCTTCTCCCGGGACTTAGCTTCTTCTTACCTTGCAGGGTGGTGACATGTGGTGGATGGCCGGCCTGGCCTCGGGACTTAGGGACCCCTGGTTCTGAATACACCGACAGTAGCCCCCGGGCCCGTTGGTAGCCGATGGGACGGAGACTGCGAATGGGCCCTTCGTCGCGACCGAGGCCAAGGCTGGCGCGGATGCCATGTGGCAAGCTTTCGAGAGGTGGCCCAGCAGGAGGATGCGTTGGCCCGGCGGGAGAATGAGCTGAGTCGCCGAGAAGGCGAACTGAGTCGCCGAGAGGGCGAAGCTGCTGCTGCGTCGGCCGCCGCGGCTACCAGGGCGGAGGAGAACGCGAAGCATGAGGCGGAACTGGCCGAGCGCGAACGCGCCTTGTCCGAGATGGTGGCCAAGACGAAGCAGGCTGCCGCCCCCACCACGACTGGCGGTTCTTCCGGTCCGGCCGGGGACCAGGGACTCGAGGCACAGCTGCGGGCCGCCAAGGAGAAGCTCGAGTCCTCTTTTGTCTCGCGGGTCAACCTCGAGCATATGCTGGAGGACATACTCTGGCGGATGCGACGGGCCGTGGAGAAGGGTGGTCTTGGACGGCTTGTCGACGACACGAAGGGTGATGGCCCCGCACGACAAGTGTTGGGGCTGCAGCAGGTCTGCGAGCGCCTCGAGACCCTGCCTTGGGCGGTCCAGGAACTCGCCGCCCGGGAGGGACGTGGCTTGGCGCATGCAGTGGTCGAGCACGTCCTGGCCTGCTACCGAAGCAGGGACCCGAACTTCCCACTGGAGCCGGCGCGGGAGGGAGTGGTCGAGGCTGAGGGGGAGGCTGCCCGGGCAGCGGTCCGGAGTACCACCGCCGAGGTGGCGGGCGGCTTCAGGCGAGAGGTGCCGCCGCCGCCAGTCCCCGGGGATGACTCAGAGGATTCAGCCGACGCCTCTGCCGCCGACTAGATCTTTTGTAGCCTCTTTTCTTTTGTTGTAGATGTAGGAGTGAACCCTTAGAAAATGCCTTGGAAATATCCTGTGAATATTAAATGGCTGTTTTTCCCTGGGCTCGCAACTCCAGTTTCTCTGTGTGTTCGATGCTTCTTCCGATGTTTTACTTCGAAGTCCCGGGGAGTACTCAGTCGGGCCGTTCCCGACCTTCCCGTCCCCGAGGATGAAGTTGTCTTGATTGCTGTTGCTGGCACAGTTGGCCTTCAAGCTCTCACGAATCCGCATCGCCTAAGTTAAGAACAAAGACACAGACTTCCTTGCCCGGGAGATGGATCGATCCCGCTCGGAACACGCCGTGCCTGATGAGCACTTTTTCACTTTGCGACCACTCAGTTAGTAGAAGGGAGACGCGTGCGGGCGAGAATGTGACCAAGAGTCCTCGTGGTCCGGTGGTGCCCGGGCTTTAAACGGGCCAGGCCGAGCACTGACAGCCCGCCCCCGAGACCTGAGCTCCGGACTACCCGAGCAGCTCGAGCGATAGGATTACCCAGGGCACCCGAGGACTCGGTAGTGCTCGGGGTCCTTAAAAGCGGACCGAACACCACGACCACCACGAAGGGCTTCGGTCAGACGTTATCGCAAGCACGCTACTCTTTTCTGCAGACCGTTCTGTCGTTCTGGAAAAAAGTAGTCACGCGGCAGGGTTTTGCGTGCGAGGAGGCCACCTCGCCGAACAGATTAAACCGCGAGAGCCCCCGAGAGTGACTCGAGGACATAAATTTACTTAAAGCAGACTTGTCTGAATATAACCACTCACCGGACAGCTGTCGGCCTTCCGGCTCATCGATCCAGGAGGGATGTGCTTCTGAGCTCGGGTGCCCGGGGACTCGATTCTTTTAACGGAGCACCTGAGTGCCCAGAGGCATACGAGGCTCCCAGGGTCGGGTGATCTCGACCACCCATGCCTAAGCGGTAGGACCGCCCGAGGACCCTGGAGCCGACGAGAGACCGGGGCATTGAAGCCCTCGCGGTCGAGCTGCTCGTGATCGCCAGCCTGTGACTTAAGAGAAAAAATAGGATTTCTTTGTCTGGTGCGCTCTGTCAGTGCGGTACTTGCTATAGACTGCTCTCGTTTTCGACCCGAGACCTCTCAAATACCCAAACCGGTGGACAAGAGCGGTCAGAGGCATAACCCAGAGGTCCTATGGTTTGGTGGTGCCCGGGTATGACAGACCAGACCGAGCACCGACAGCCCGCTCCGGGGGCCCGAGCTCCGGACTACTCCAGCAGCTCGAGCGATGGGATTACCCGGAGCACCCCGAAACTCGGTAGTACCCGGGAGCCTGTCACGACACCGAACACCACAGCCTACCATGGCGGACGTAAGTCAGTAGCGACTGCTCACATGCATACCGATCGGGATTCTTTTGTCAGCGGGGAAAAAAGAGAGAGAGCGGACTTTTTCTCGCACAACCGAGCTCCTCACCAGACAGATTAAACATACGGAATCCAGAAAAAGTATTTTGACATAGCGATTGCTTATTGAAATACTTAATGTGTAATATTTACAAGGTTGGGCGACAACGACTTACCCCACGGGGCGAAGCCTTCAGACTGCTCGGGCGGGGAGAAACCCCCGGCCTTGCTGACCTGAGCCGCGAGCACGACCATCTACGGGTAGAAGCGTCGGAGATGCTCGATGTTCCACGGATTCGGGAGTGGCTGTCCTTCCTCCGTCGCCAACCTGAAAGAACCTCGAGAGACGGCGCTCCGCCTGGAGACCCCTCGGCCCGTGCGGGTGTTGCCCGTTGAGGAGCCGGCTCTGGCGGCACCATGCTGAGAAGTGGCGCGAGGACTCCCGGCCTGCACCTGGCGACGAGCAGTGCCGACCAAAGCGACGACATCTTGTATCCACCGGCCTTCCGGAGTGTTTGGCGTGGCCTGAACGGGCGGGTGCCTGAGGAGAGCATGTGCTGCAAGCAGCGCGCTTCCTGGGCTGGCCTCGCTGAAAGCGACCCTGCGCCGAGGTGGCACCCGACGTGGTCCAGAGGCGGACCTAGCGGCCGGGGATCCGACCACCTGCTGGGGGTCGGAAAGTACGTCAGCAGCGGCGGCGGCGGCCCTGCTGGGCCCAGCGCCTTGATCCCCTTGCGCGGGAAAAACCGCGCACGTGGATGGCGGCTGCCGCTGGTATGCAGCAGCGACGGGGCTCTCTCGGTCGTCGGGCAACGCTCCGTCACTGGAAGTGGAGCCGGAACGCTGGAGACGGTGCCCGCCGGCCATCTTTTCTTGGGGAAAAAAAAGTGAAAACAAACAATCCAGGGATACTCCCCCCTACCTGGCGCGCCAGCTGTCGGAGGGTGAACTCATGTCGCAGGGATCCCGAGAGACCCCTTTTTAGAGATTCGGCCGGGGGGATGATCCTGGAAAAGCTTGTTTGGAAAATAAGCGGGAACGGAAACAAATGCGATGGCTGGCGGGAGATGATTGCCCTAATGCGAGGAAAAGATGGGTGCACCGGGGTTTAGACAGGTTCTGGCCGCACGGAGGCGTAACACCCTACTCCTGTGTGAGCGCTATATTTATCCTTGAAGTGAATTCTTCAAGGATGTATCTGGTTCTAAGGGGAGAGCCGTTTACAAAGAGCTTGAGGCTCTCGTGTTCTAGCTTGGCTTGAGCTGGTTCGAGCGTCTGCGTCCTCTTCTTCACACACTTTCGGTTCCTTCGGTCTTGTTCGTCGGGGGGTCCTCTCTTTTTTAGTGTTCTCCATCCTTTCCTTTTATAGGCGCGCCGACCTCAACATATCCTGAATGGGAAAGAGGGGATGCGAATGTCAAGGTGCCACGGAGAAAGGCGTAATCATTTCATCTCGACGAAGTGACAGGGGCGGTGGAGAAATGCGGCGCGCATCCGATCACCCGTCACTGTGGAAGCCCTCGGGTGCCATTAAGGGGGCCCGCCGGGCAGCCTCAGATGTGTCCGGGGCGCCCATCCTGTCTTATTCTTCCGCCATGGCAGGGTGGCAGACGGAGCACTTCGATCTTGGCAACGTTATCCCGAGGCACCCGGATGAAACGGGACGGGACCCGTGCATTTAATGGACCCACGCCCCCCCTCCTGCCAGTGCATGGCAGGGTCTGACACTGGGGCGTGGGCAGCTGAGAATGTCAGGATGTCAGGCCGCGCGTGCTTATTAAATGCGGCATTGGGCCTTTGACTGGATGACACCCTGACGACGGGACCCTTCGGGTCGTCGAATGATCTTGCGCGAACCTTCGGGGAACCGAGTCCTCGGGGGCTGCCACGTGCAGCCCCGAGCACTCTCCCCCGAGTACTTGAGTGGGACCTTCGGGGCACCGAGTCCTCGGGGGCTGCCACGTGCAGCCCCGAGCACTCTCTCCCGAGCACTTCGGTGGGACCTTCGGGGCACCGAGTCCTCGGGGGCTGCCACGTGCAGCCCCGAGCACTCTCTCCCGAGCACTTCGGTGGGACCTTCGGGGCACCGAGTCCTCGGGGGCTGCCACGTGCAGCCCCGAGCACTTTCTCCCGAGCACTTACTTCTTGGTATTTGGGCTCTGCGGATCATCGGGGAACTAGGGTGCTCGGGAACCAGAGGCGGCGGCCCCGAGCACCTTCTCCCGGGACTTAGCTTCTTTTTTCCTTGCAGGGTGGTGACATGTGGTGGATGGCCGGTCTGGCCTCGAGACTTAGGGACCCCTGTTTCTGAATACCGACAGAGCCAGTTTACGTTTTCTTTTTAATCAGGTAGTGATAGCTTTTGCTGTAACAGGCTTCTGGAAAAAAAAACTATTTGAATCTGTTGTTTTGAACCTTGAAGACTGTAGCATGGCATTGGTTCAGTACACAGGGTAGTTTATTTTGTGTGCTGTGCTTCATTTCGACCATTGTTTCAGCAATTTTTTGCTCCACGTTCGGATATAATTGCACCATTTGCATATGTAACTCTTTTTTTTCATCATTTCTGGAAAATTACAGTTTCAGTACAACTACTGCGTGTTAACCGTGTTTCAAATAAACAAAATCGATTCAGAATGTACGATTTACCATCTCCAACACAACACTGAAGAATGTGGCATAATAGTTACCAGCCCTTCTGTTGTCGACTTTCAGTATCATATGCTCCAAAGCAAAACATGGAAAATTAACTAGAACCACAAAACAGATAAGACATTGGTTCTGAATTCTTAGTCTTCAAAATTTCATTCGTTAGTTCCTTTCGGCGAAAGGGCACGCTGAGAAAATGTTCTGATACTGGACGAGCTTTTCTGCTCACATGGAAATAAACTGTACTATTCTCACAAGGAATTTGTTCCTTCTAACCGAGATTTCAAATTTCAGTTCTTGACAAAGATGCACCCACAAAAGAGAGAAAATGAGAGGGAAAAGAGATGAGTTGTTTGTTCTTTCTATATTTCTCCGATCATGATTACAAAAACCAATCCAAATGAAGCATCGGCCTCAATCATACAAAAAGACGGAGTAGATGCCAATCCTCCCTCCAATATATTACAAGGTAAATTGTGCCGCAAGTCGCAAGCAAATCGATGATGAAATGTACAAAGAGACCTTTGTTTACCTCACAAATCGTTTTGTTCTTCATAAAGACCGACTGAGTAGCCATCAGAACGAATATATTACACATTTTTGGATACTTAACAAAACCAAAACCTAATTGCTCAGTTGTTTTGTGCTGTGACACAACACAGGCAGTGGCGGCAGTTCTTCTTCAGACCTTGATACAGCACTGGAAGTAGCTCAGAAACTTCTTTCCTCCCTACATCAACAATGTCAGGTTAGTAACCACAAATATGGATCAATGTTATATAACAAAATGTCTGATACATAGTGAAGTAAAAGTTCAAAGTGCAATTTTTTGAGATTCAGTTAATCACACAGTTTCATATCTGAGTATCTGATGCTTGTTAAATTATGTCTCGTGAGAGGAAATCTCCGACTTTTGGAAACAAGCTAAGCAACAAAGTAAGAAAAAGAGAATTGTATGAAGATGCCAGCAAGCTGTAGCAAATATCCTAGGTTGTTGGCAACTAATTTTTATCACAGCTACAACCTGAGAGCTCCTCTCAACTGACCCAACCCATTATTAGTTTTCCTAAGATTCCCCTATGGACAGTGACACAATTAATATCAGCGCAGATTTTGAAGGTGCATATAGATATGGAGCGTATGACTGTTAAGAAAATAAGATGACTCGTCCTTGCCAATCAGTTATTACAAAGAATAATCCATAGAGTTGTAATGAGTGTTTCAGATTATTCCTCTAAACCCTTCATTCAGAAGGTGTTTCAGATTTTTAATGCGTACTGCTCTTGTGCCTACATTTTTTTACAATTTACAACATATGCTAATACTTAAGAGGAATCATCAGGGAGACACAGAGTTGCAAATGCTATCAGCGTATAGAAGCTGTAATGAGCCCATTTGACTCCATTGCTCTTCTTATCCTATCCTCAGAGTTATTAGAGGCGAATATTTAACTAGTACCCTAATTCCAATACGATGGTACTACCACTTGCAGATGCAAGTTGCCGTCCTCCCCACATTCAAATGCTCAGCTCCACCGTCCACGTAAAATTATCCATGCTTTGCAATATGAGTTTGACCCTGAAACCTCAAGCGGCTGCCGTTTGGTATGACTTCGCCACTAAGAAATCAACTAGCAAAACTATTATACCATCTCGAGAATCTGTTTCAGCGAGACAGCAATTAGGAAACCGAGGGGCTGTTTGGTTTTTTCCCCCAACAGGCCGATGGGGATATGCCGCTCGTGAAGAGGAAAGAAGAGTTGACGGGTGGAGTCTATTTGTCGGTGATACTCTAGAATAACATCTAGAGAATAAGGTATTAGATGTTCGTTATAGATAAAAGAGATTTATAGAGAATTTTTTAGATATGACTCCTTATACGAGGATATTGGATGCTAAGTGTTGCAATGCAGTACGTTCCAAGAACTGGTTTTGCCACTTGCTAGTTTTACTCCACTGTCCCCTGTGATTATTTGACTCGTCCGGACTAGTTTATTTAAGTTTGTACTTTTGTACTCCTGTCACATGATAGAAAGATCAAATCTTTGCACTAGTGAATACTCGGCGCTTCACCTAAGATCAGACGAATAGAAATGTAAGTATCTTGAATTTGCATGAAAAATAAAAAGATGTCTTTAATTTGTGATTCTCAAATGTCGGATGGGATTCAACCGTTTGGTGACAAATATGAGCGAAGTGATGAAGTCGGCCATTACGCATAGAGGAAGGAGAGCTTACGGTTGGGGAGTGGTCGCGGCCGTGGAGAGGCCGGCGGTGGTCTTCAGCCGGGCGGCCGAGCTTGGGCTGGGCCTTGGGCTGCGCCGTGTTGCGCTCCTGTTGGGATGGGGGGAGGGCGTCCTCGCCGCCGAGGCTGGCGCGGGAGAGCTCCTTCTTGTTCTGCTTGCGCATCTCGCGGATCTTGGAGAAGTCCATGGAGTAGTCCGGCAACGCGCCGTTCTTCATGCCCCAGTCCCCGAACGCCGGCACCGTCATCCACCCGTTCGCGCCCGCGGCCTCCTGTCCCCGCTGCTGCACGCACGCACGCACGCAAAGCAGTGAGAACGAATTCATGGATGGATCGCGACAGGAATCAGCTGCTGGATTCCTCAAGAAACCATGAAACAAGAAGGATTTGTGCATGGGAAGGCTAGTATGGTGAAGGATTCAGGGAGATGGAAATTACCTCCTTCAGGTTCTCCATGGATGCTCTCTCTTTCCCTCCCTCCCTGTCGTCTTCTACTGCCTCTGAAGCTGTGAAGCAAATTCAGCAGTCACGCAGCAACAGTGCTGGACTTGTCTTTCAGAGGCACGCACAGTGTGGAGAGAGGGGCCGGAGAGGAGGGAGAGAGCTAGAGCTGCACATTATATAGGCTGACAAGGCCAAAAAGAAATACTAATCCCAGCTGGTATCGAGCTAACAGTGGGTGCCCACTCTAGACTTAGCGGCTAATCTTCCCGCTAAGCTCTCCATTACTTTGGTTTATCAGTGCCGTGAGAGAGTTGCACTGACATGCTCTGCTGTGCCCGTTGCACACCACGCGTCTGCAAAGGCCACAGCTGGTGACTGGTATCTGGGCCCACAAACCCGTGAGCAGTGACTCACCCGTTGTTTCCGGAAGCAAAGGATTGTGATTGGTTGGGAAGAAAAAATCCGCGACTCCGTGTGGCCAGCTCAGTGCAGTTTGTACCCTGAAAAGGAGATGCAAAATTCAGTGGATCATCCGTCCAGCCCAACGCCATTGTTAATTGGAGGCGACAGAGTTCATCTTTTCTTCTCTCACTCCATGGCTGCAACTTGCAAGGAAATGAAAGCATGTGTCTTGTCCTGCCCGCTGTCCACATCTCCCAGGCGGCTAGGCCTACTTCCTCTCGATTATATGCAGTGATGCAGGTTTCAGAGAGTCAATTTTCCCCGTGAAGTTCTTGGCAAGAGAGCGCAGGGGTTTCAGAGTTTCAGATACTTGCCAAAGTTCTCGGCACCAGCGTGCAACTTGTCATTGGAAGGGTTTTCATCATCTGGAGTTCCCAGACATGCATAACAAATATTTTGGAGCAGTCATGCAAGAGTGGTGGACACCTGTGATTGAAGCATATCAGGTGATACTTTTCTGCTGGATGCATGTAGACTTTACAGTTAAGAACTAGGGTTCCAATGGCACCAGACTGGTGTACCTCCTTTTTTAAAACAGGAATTCTGTGGTTTAGTTGGTTGGGAACAGAAGATGCTCAGAGAACACTAAATGTCCCCATGGATGAGTAGAATATTTCAGCTCTTTTTCTAGGTCTACCTGACGCAACAATATACAATACCAGTACAAGTTTCGTGGGTAATATGCCAAAATGATGTTTGAACAAGAGTTAGGTCTCGTTTGGTAGAGTTTTGTGAGTTGATTTCGTGCTGAAATCACTCCCAGCGTTGCCAAACGGGCGCGAACGGATAATGAATCTTTTTTTTTTAAGTACAAACCAAATTGGCCTAGTAATGAATCTTTTTCTTAGTACAAACCAAATTGGCCTAGTAATGAATCTGAATTGAAGTTGTGTCTTAACCTGTCTGGTGGTTAGAGAAACATTACAAATGGTTATTCTAAAGAACATTCTTTTCTGCAGCAAACTACTCTGGTTGGTACCAATAGTAACTTCTGATTAGGATGCCTCTCACCCCTACCCCCAAAAAATAGTGCTTAGGAGAATATTATCCAAGCTATATATGTTTGGACCTCAGGTAGCTCATGATGTGACCTCTGGTAGAATCAAGATAGATAACTAGAGAGCGTGAATATACGTTTTTATAAATTTTTTACAAAATAGATGATCTACTCTTTATTTACCTAACGCTCATAAAAAACGGACAAATAGAAACATAAACTTTAGAGAGACAAAACGAGAAAGAAAATTTCAAGCCAGCATAACTCTACCGATGGAATATAAACCATATGCTCTATTCAGAATCATTTCATGTGCCTTTGTGCACAAAAAATTGAAACTTGAATGAAGAACAAAGCAAGAAGACAGTCGCCGAAAGAAGCAACTCTCTAAGTTGATAGTCTAGAGACAAGAGGATTCAAGACGCTCTTAAATACATAAGTATATAAACGTTTATGCCTCTAGCAACCAGAAAAATTACTTCACAAAGGTAAAAAAAACTACATGTCAAAAAAAAAAGAAAATCAAAATGCAAAAAAGAAAACGTGCAAACCTGAAGGGGACTAATAGAGTGAGACTAGAAGGATGAGAATTCAAACATATGAAAAACATAAACTTCATTATTCAAAGAGGTTAATCCTATTTTAGACGGATTATAAGAATTTTTCTCTCAAAAACTCTCACATATTACATAGACTAAGCAATCATCTTCATCTCTTCTAAAACCCTAGCACTAGGCTCTCAAATAGGTGACATATGAGGCTTAAGTGGCTGGTTCAAACTCACCTATAACCCTATCCCTATATTTATAGGCCTAGAAAATTTGACCATTAAATTTTTTAGTTTACTACCAAAATACCTCTCTCTTATAGTACATTAATACTTGCCATAAAAGGTATTTTGGTCTATTTTTTCCTTCGTCCATAGAACGATCATAGTGCATTCATGACTTAACTTTGCATTGACACAGGCTTTATGATTATACCACATATTCCTCCAATCCTCCCACGATTTTGAGTTTCAATTATGAAATCCTCTGCACGTTTCTCAAAGCGTGACTCATCACTTGCTTAAGCCTTAAGCAAGCACTCTGATATCGACGCATGTATTCCATCTTGCGATCCTAACCGTCGGCAAGTCTCTCCCGCTCCCGATCTCTCAGACCGTCTTGTCATTTTCACCGGTATCCCTTTTACTTAACTTTGTCAATACGTCGTCTTTATCCTCCGTTTCATATTTTGCTTGATATCCACGTGTACAGCTAGGATCACTTTTAACTCTGTCTGGCCTCCTTGATCGTCCGACATCAAACACCTCCTTAGCTCCAATCACCTGCCGTTGACAACCAAGTTGCATCCATCACTTGCACACCATGAGATAAACAAACATATTTCTCTAACTCTAACTCCAATTAGTCTATAATCAAAATACTCAAACCAAGGTCAAGCAATCCAAAACACGACAAACCAAATCGATAAACTTATCGATCACTTATCATGTATAAACTAAAGTATATTTTAACTTGGTTTTTTTTACCAATATCATAAACAAGAGCTAGGTGTGGAATGAACATGAGTTAGATGTGCAAATAGGGCAGCTTTTGCTGAAAATTTTAACCAGATGATATGATCGATGATTGTACAACAAAAGGAGGAATCTGCAAGGACTTCTACTGCCTCCTTAGCTGTTAATATAACTGGATTACCAAATGGTGGAAATCTGAAGATTGCCAACAAAACAAGCAGACGTTTCTCTGACATTTCTGGGTCCGTCACTCCGCCCGCGATATCTTTCTGAATTGTTTATGAAACGATAAACATGCTTTGATGCCAATACATAATTGCAATAGCTGGAGTCTGATGTATACACCAAAGGATGTGATTACCCAGAAGTAACGAGCCCATTTCTTTTCTCTCGTCAGGCCCACAATCTTGTCGGGATGTTTCAATTTCTGTGCATTTTTTTGTTAGGTAGTCAACAGTTGGATCACCATATCGTGAGAAAGAAATGGTCAAGACATTTGAGTTGGTGGACGGCATGTTCAGAGTTCAGACAACAGCTGATAGCTTATTGTATACAGATTGCGATCAAACTACTACGTGTTTTTGTTTACCAAAATTGAGTGAAAATGACCAGAACGAAACTCTGTTCCTTCCAAAAAAAGAAAATCCCTTCCTAAATCCTGATTGCGGTGCATGTTTGATAACGTCTTGTTGTAAATGATCAAGAATTCAGAGAAAGAGAAACAGAGTTACTGAAGCTGATCAGCTAAGCTTCAGAAGGTTACCCGCACAAAGTAGTAACCAAAGAACTGCAATAGAGTCAGAAAATGGCTATCAACCAAGTCTTCACTATTTCCAGTTTTCCATTGCCAACAGTATCATTGTACCAATTGATCATCAATATGCACATTAGCATAATAATAATAAGAGGAAGAGCGAAAAAACAAAAGAGAAACGATCAAGAAATCAGGAGCCGCATGCAAGGACGGGCAGGAAGGACCAGAATCACGCGTCCTGGGAGTAGAAGTCGATGATTTCCTTGAGGTCGAGCTGCAGGAGCTGCGAGACGGACCGCCCGTCGCAGGCGAGCCAGAGGATGTGCTCGAACAGGATGGCGTCGACGTCAACGAAGATGGCCCTGCCCCTCCGCTCCTCCTTTCTCGCCACCGTCTCCAGGAGCACCCGGAACGGGTAGGAGTCGAGCACGAGCTGGTCCACCGAGAACATCCGCCGCTCCTTCCCGACCACGACCGTCGCCAGAGACGGTCCCGCGGCGTTGCCGGGCTCTTCGTCGAGGGGGCGGTAGCCGAGGCGGGAGTGCAAGGTCGACGGCCACCGAAGGAAGGCGCAGCAGCCGGCCATGGCGATGGCGAGGCGGTCGAGGACGTGCTCCTTGCTCTGTTTCTTGGCCTCCTCTGGTTCTCGGGACGTAGAAGGTTGGAGAGCAGCGAACTAGTTTATACTGAGACAGGAAGGTTGAACGAACCGTTGGAGCGATTTTGCAAATGGAACCCGGTGCTTCTAAAATCATTCAATACATTATGCTCCTTTAGTCTAAAATAAATATTATTTTAACTTAGTTATAAATTATTTTTCATATATTAAGTTTGGATACTTAAAAAATAACACAGATAAATTTATTTTAAAAATACTTTCATAATAATATATTTTATTAATATATAAAAATAAAAATAAAAAATAAATTTGTATTTTAAGAAATATCTATATCTAAAACGACCTTTATTCAGAACCGGGGAGTATATGAGTTAAAAACAATACTAGTTTAGATGTTTTCTCTGATAACCAGGAAGTAAGGGGTCTCGTTGCAAAATAGTCCCTCCATTCATCCATTGGATGCTACTATGCTAGCTTTATCTTGGGACTGCCGTTGGGTTGGGCCCGGCCAGGCTGAGAGCAGATCATGGAGAGGGACATGCCGCGCTTCCTTGGATCACGTCTCCGTGTCCGCCACTCGGTTTTGCTTCGTTGTTTCCACTCGAGCCCGTCTGACTTGGCTCGCTCACCTCATCGTCTCAGGATCTCTCTCACTCCATGTTCACAGAAGCGTATGAGATGCGAAGCTTTTGGCCTTGCCGGAACAGAGACGATGCATTTCTTTCACTTCACCGGCTACTCGATCAAAAGGCAGAAGATTTCTCTCCGCCGAGCTCAGCTGAGCACGGGGGCACGGTCAGCGCGGATGGCGCCGAGCCGAGCTGACGACTCCACGCCGTACGCGGTACAGAAGCGGACTCCACGTCACGTGGTAGCGGTGTTATGCGGAAATAAATATTTTAGGATCCAATCTTATAAAAAAAATTCTCTTGCGATAACATGTCTCTACTTCCTCATTATTTTTTAGTTTAACCATTAAATCACAGTGAATGAAAGGCTCACAAATATTTTTTAAAATAAAATACTATAAATTTGCTTTACTACTGTGTGGAGGAACACCTAGAAGTTGCGCGTGCCACCCCGGTGACAGAAAACAAAGCCAGAGGCATGCACGACTGGCTGTCTTGTACCACCAAGAGAGCGACGGGATTTCACTGGCTGCGTGCAGCCGCGTGTCTGTGATTAGATCAGTAACGTTTCATCATCGCCGAGAGGGAAAGAAAAAAACGTATCTGCTCTTGTCAGGAATCGGTTAAAGTAACACCCGTCCCCCCTGCATTTTAAGTGCCTAGCAAACGGAACAGAGATTAGTTGTGGTATTAGGTTGCTCATCTGTATTTTTCTTCTGACTAGGCGAATAGCAAACCATCCTTTTTTTAGTGCAAATTGCAGATGACATGTTCGGTCTAAGCTGGATCATAAGTGCCCGAAAATAGCATGCGAATGCACCGTTCTATGACGATTTTTTATTTTTTAAATTAAAAATTGTAAATATATGCATTTGTTTTGAAAAAATTACAAAATGTTGGAAGGGCGACAAGTTTAAAAATAAAAATAAAAATATTTCATTTTAATGCTTTTAAAATTTAAAATAATATCTAAATAGTTATGAAAAAAATATGATGTAGAGGATGCTATCATCTAGCTCTTAAAAAATTTCAGATAAAAATATGATTTGTACAATGAGAATAAAAAAAGAGACAAATTTCAAGGATCCTAAAATTTGTTTTTTCTCATTACATAAGTAATTTTTTGAGTTAAAAATAAAATTTAGAGAGCTAGAATATAGCATCCTATACACCATATAATTTTTTAATTTTTTCATGAAAAATTCAATAATATTTTGAATTTTGAGAACATTGAAACACAAATTTTTTATTTATAAACTTGTTGCTAGTTGGAACAGGATCGTCCATCCAACAGACGACATATTTAAAAATAAAAAAAACAATTTTTCAAAATATTGGAACAGATGACGGGAGTCTAGATTTGTAATTTTTCAAAAAGAACCCGTACATTGCAATTACTTGATATATAAATAAAAAAGTTCTTTCCAAGCCTGGCTCTGGATGTCTCTTGTATACTGTGGCATTATACTGTTGGGCCTTTGAGAGAACAGCTCCACCTCGGCGTCCGTTTGGGCCACGGTAAACAGGTTGTCACTCGGAAGCACTTCCGCGTGGGTCTGAACCCACGGCCTGCGTCGTGTGTGACGACGGCCCCGGCCACGCGCCACAGCGACTCGTCGGCTTCTGCGGTAGGCACCAGCCCAGGCTGGGGGGCTCCGTTTCTCACATCAAACGTGGACTACCAGCCCGCCAACGCCCAATTCGCTCCGCTTCTCTCTCCTGCAGTCCTGCTACACCTCACCTGGGGATCACGGTCGCCGCTTACACTGCACATGGAATGCAAGGCCCAGGCAGCGGAGCGGATAACAAGACGACGGCGAAAGAGAGAACCAGGAGGAAATCAGTTCAACAACCCCAATGGCAGTTTCTTCCTCCGTGGGCTCTGCCAAAGCCCCAGCTTGCTTCCTTGCACCCCGAAGAGCAGGTACCCCGGATCCCCCGTTCCTGCGCCGCCTTGCGTTTCCTCGTACCAGATTCTTGCCAATCCGTTTCATCGCCAAAAACTCCATTTTGGAAAGTCAAGATGTTGCTTGTGTTCCGTCAGTTCTTGATTTCGTCACTTCGCGGGAAATGGGGGAATAGAGGGCTGTTGATTTCCCTATTCCGGTATATAGCTGACCGTGGGCTGGGATTTTCATGCAGCATTAGCGCCAGCGTGCTCGTGTCTACCTTCCATCAAGATGTGCGCTTCTGCTGCTGCGCCGGCGGAGCCCAAGAAGACCGTCTGGGTGTGGACCGAGAATCGGCAGGTGATGACGGCGGCCGTGGAGAGGGGGTGGAGCACTTTCCTCTTCGGATCTAAAGATCTCGGCAAGGATTGGTCATGTGAGGAAAACTCTTTCGTTTATTTCAAGCCCCAAATATTATGTTGTTTGGTGCATCACAACTAGATGAGCGTCTTAGATAGCCTGAAACACTAAGATAAATGGTTGAAATTTATATCCATTTTAAGACTAGTTAATGAGAAAAGGTTCCACCATTGTAGTTGGACAACTGATATGCGAGGTCATCCTTAGTATGGGTGTTGCTGCTGATCTGTGTTAAGTTTCAAAGACTGAATACATGTATCATTTGACATAAGAAAAGAAGTGAGAGCATGCCCAGGCCTTGTTCCTATTTTAATTAGTGCAGGCCGAGCACAGAGTCATATGTCTGATAATATGCTTGTCCGAGCATGCAAACTTCTTAGATTATAGTAGTTCATAACTTGGTATGCTCATTTGGTTTTTCAGCAACTGCTCGCATCAATCCTCTCTTTATTGATGGCCCGGAGATTTTTGATGGGGAAAATCAAAAGGTTGCTGTAATTTTGCAAGTCTCTTCACCCAGAGAGCTTGAACTTGTACAACCAGACAATGTCGAAGCAGAGAACATTGTGATAGACTTTCGAGGTGGTTGGCAGGTTAGACAGTTGAACATAGCAGCATAGGCACTTACTCTTTTTTCCCCCTCTGTCCCATAGTATGAAAATTATTTCAAAGTTTTGATTTATTTTTATCAAATACACCGATACACGCAGTTTGAATTAGCATAGTGATATAGGTTATCATAGTTGAGACCTCATAATACTACACGCTAGGTTGTTTGTTTATGTTCTATCAAAGGCATGTAATGAGTGTTTTTATGCATTACACACATTCTTTATGAAATATCTGTGCCATCTGCTTGGTCGATTTTACTTGTCTGACCAGTGGCTTCTAAACGTTACCGCATAAAACCACCCTATCCATCAGAGGCATTCAGTGGGGTATTTTCCTTTCCAAATTTCATAGGTCATACCGGCAGAAAATATAGTTGCTGCCTTCCAAGGATGTAGAGGAACTGTATTGGCTGTTTCAACAAACTCAACGGAGGCTCAAGTTTTTCTTGAGGTAATTATCCAGAGATTTCAATATATAACACCATATCTTGCATACAATGCTGTTAGGTACTGTTGTCAATTATCTTGTCTGAGGTTGTTTCATGTTTCCAACACTCATTTTGTAGGCCTTGGAGCAAGGGCTTGATGGAGTTGTACTTAAAGTAGACGACATGGATGATATCATTAAGCTCAAGGTATTCTATCATTAATGTTTTCAAAGTTCCTGTGATGCTTAACTTGTAAACCCTGCCAGTATATAATGGTCCTGTAGATTGCATACATTGCTGTATTATATGTATATAAAGTGTACAAGAGACTACTTCTAGCTACTGCTTATTGTTTATCTGATTTTACAATTTACCAGATGTTTGTTTTCCCTCCCCCCTTTAATGACTCAGGATTATTTTGACAGAAGGAATGAGGCAAAGAGTCAATTACTGTTGACAAAGGCTACTGTATCAAAGGTTGAAGTTGTTGGTATGGGTGATCGTGTTTGTGTGGATCTTTGCAGCATCATGCGACCTGGTGAAGGCCTTCTGGTTTGTGTATATCTCTCACTCGTTCACTGTTGCTATGCATAAAAAAAGAAACTTAGGAAATATCTTTAATATATCACCACATTGGACTGGTTCGACGGGTCCTCATGGATTTACCATTCTGCCTTACTACCTTGGTATTAATACATGGCATTTTATCGACTCCTATCACCCACAAGTCTGCCTCTATAGTTACATGGCACCTTGTTTATCAGGTTGGATCCTATGCGAGAGGAATGTTCCTTGTTCATTCTGAATGCTTGGAGACAAACTACATTGCAAGCAGGCCTTTCAGGGTCAATGCAGTAAGTATAAAACAGATTAGATGGCAGCAAGCTATTGTTGTCATTGGTGTATTGCAACACAGCAAATACCTCTGTGAGTTTGTGCTTTTCCATTTTTAGGGTCCTGTACATGCATATGTCACTGTCCCTGGGGGCAAGACTAGCTACCTCTCAGAGTTGCGATCAGGAAAGGAGGTCGTAGTGGTCAATCAAAATGGGCTATGGCGTACTGCAATTGTGGGTCGCGTGAAGATTGAATCAAGGCCTCTCATCCTTGTAGAAGCAAAGGTACATATAATGGTCTTCCTTGGCATATAAGTCTACTGTTTTTATTCATGACAATGGCCATTTCATTGCATTATTGGCTTGCTGCAGGAGAACTCTGGCGATGATACATATAGCATTTTCCTACAAAATGCAGAGACAGTTGCACTTATCACGCCTGTTAGAGGTAAATCCATTATGGACCAATTTTAAATATTAGACTATAAACGTCAACTATGACTCATTTTGTGCCTCTTTCAATCAACTTATTCCTGGCCTGTATCATCGTCTGACGCAGGATCAAGTGGAAGAATTGCTATTCCTGTGACTTCACTGAAAGTTGGTGATGAAGTTTTGGTGAGGAAACAGGGCGGTGCCCGTCACACTGGGATAGAGATTCGCGAGTTTATTGTTGAGAAATGAAAACAGAAATGCCGAATGCACCAGTTACCTCGTGCACCCTTTTTTTTGCACAAGATTTAATGTATGCATGCAACTTACACACGAAATCAAGACTATCTGAATCACCATTGAATTGGAGCAACATTGATCTATTTTTCTGTAGATAACCGTGCAACTTAATGATGAATTTTCCATTTTCATGTGAAATAGTCTGACGGATATCCTACTCATCTTACTCCTATGATGCTAATTGCATACACAAGTTCGCAATTGCGAGTATTTTTGGGTGAGTTAAATTGAAACCTTTTGTGGAATGAAATCTTAGGGAATAAATTGCCAGGTAGATAGGTGTACTTTGCTCGGTGGAAAGCAACGAATGCATCTTAAAACAAGCAGTCTTAGGTGACGAATTGAGAACTGCCGAAAAGCCTGGAACGTTGTCTGGTTTACAGGTTTTATCATACACTCGGAGTCACACGGAGTGTAGCACTACACTCCCACCATGCCAGCAAAAAAAGAAAGAGGTCAAGGAAGGTAGATGTCAGATGAGTGAATTTCAGAACAGAAACGACACAGACCAATACTGAGCACTCATTCAGCCTGGTAAGACAACTTATCTTATGATGACAGTCACATTCCCGTGTCACACATGGTCGTGAAACATCAGTGGAAACAAAGGTTACACTGCTCACTGCTTAAACAACAAATATGCAACCTACAGGTACATGGCCTCTTCTAAGTAGCCCTTCTAGTGCACTTGCGCGGTGCGATACCCCGGCAATGGGGAAGCTGCTCCAAGTGAGCGTCGTCGAGGTGAAGGCTGCACTCTCATCGGCGATTTTGGGACAGTGTGTGAGGTCTTCCTTATGTCGACCTGCGGTGACGATGAACCATGTTTGGAATCTTGCAGCTGCTCCAGCTCTCCTAAGACCTGAGACATCTGAGGCCGCAACTTGGCGTCGCTGCAGATGCATTGCAAGGCAATGTTTGCAATGGCGTGGGCACCCTTTTTCGGATACTGGCCTCCCAGCTTCGTGTCCATGATGCGGTACAGCCTGCGCTTATCACCTAAGTGAGGTTTGGCCCAGTCAACTAGGCTCTGCTCTATGCCTGGCTTCAATTTGTCCAGGGCCCTTCTTCCTGTGAGCAATTCAAGCAACACCACCCCGAAACTGTAGACATCTGCCTTTGCAGAGAGGCGGCCTGCAAAGTTTCAAGCAACATGAGAATGAATAGATCCAGAAATAACCATGTATCTTACTATCTTAGTATCTTTATGTTCTATTATTTCCTAAATCCAAGAATAGCATGACAAGGGTTGCACTTAGTAGGAACAAAGTTGACTGGACCATTCACTCCATGAAAGGATTAGTCTGACATATCAAATGTAATGCTAGCACTTCAGGAAATAAAGTGCAAAACAAAACAAGTACAAGTGGCCCCAAGTTGAAATAAAAAAAAAATGTTAAGACACTCATTCAATGGCAGGGCGCCACAATAATTTTTCTTAGCTTAAACATATAGTCCTTTATTATAACCCAGGACTACCTAAGATGCTTCAGGTAGGAAACACGATAATTAAGTGAGTTTCAACTAATGCGGTACAAGCACCCGGCATTGTCATTTCCTATTAATAGCTGAAGCCACATACCAGAACTACATTACCCCAATTTTTCAAAATTATGTCGAGAAAAAAGTATTTTAACCTGTTGCAATATACTCTGGAGCTGCATATCCATGAGTTCCCATGACCTGTGTGGATACATGAGTTTTATCCCCAGTTGGACCAGCTTTTGCCAATCCAAAATCTGAAAGTTTTGCGTTGAATTCCTGCATTGAAACAATGAAAAAAAAACAAGATCAAGGGGGCATTCAACAAGGCATGCTTGAGAATCAGAGTTGGCCTAATATTTCAGCATACCGAATCGAGGAGAATGTTTGATGCCTTGAAATCACGATATATAACTTGGTTTTCAGCATCATGTAAAAATGACAAGCCCCTAGCAGCTCCAATAGCTACTTTGAGCCTTATTGCCCATGACAAAGGATCGGCACCTCCTAAAAAGTAGAAGCATTATTAAATGACCATATAAGGTATAAGAAACTGGGGGTTCACAAGGCAGAGCCATAGAGATGAAATACATACTTCTGAACAGATGATTTTCCAAACTTCCCTTGGGCATAAATTCATACACCAGAAGTCGGTTATCACCATCTGAGCAATAACCAATGAGCTTAACAAGATTCTTGTGGTGAAGTTGGCCAAGGTAATCAACTTCTGTCTGCAGCAGGGAAAAATTAAACAATCAGGAACGATGACAAATGTCCTTGGAAAAGTAGAAAATATGTGAAAGAGTGCTGAACCTACCAGCCATTCCTTGTGTCCTTGGAAACCTTCTGGTTTAAGCTTCTTGACAGCAACAACCATACCACTCCCTGGTCTTGAAGGAGCAAGAGTGTGTTCATCAATCCAACCTTTGTAGACATGCCCAAATCCTCCTTCCCCAAGAAGACTGTCTGGTCGAAAGTTCTTGGTTGCACTTTTTAGATCATTGAACGTGAATGCCTTCAAATTAGAAGATGACAAGATTTCACCTTCTGTCCGAGGAGTAGGAAGCTCACTTCGATCTCTCATAGACGAAAGAGTCAAAGTTGAACGACTTGAGTTGGTCTTAATTGTGGAAGGGACATATGATAAACTTGTCTTGCTGGTAACTTTTGATGGGTCTGATCACTCAACAAGAAACAGCCATGTATAAGAACTTGGTGTCAATAACGTTTAAGGATTATGATGATGTCAAACTTAATTTCTCGTACCAAAACTATGACTATCAAGCAAATTGTATGGTAGGTACTCATAAACTCTTTCACAGCACCAATGGTCTGGACTGATCAGAAGGGGAAGTGCCCCCCTATGAGGGGAAGTACTGATTTTGTGAACCTACTACCATAATAACCCTATTTCGATGTCTTATCCTACGGAAGTAAGGAAGAGAACAAAAGTAGAAACGAAGGTGCATAAGAACAAAAAACTAGACTAAAAATAGCTAGTACCAGAACAAGTACTCCGACCTCAAAAAATTGATCTTGCACGAAAGGGGTAAATTCATTTAAGCAGCCATACCAATCCAGAACTACAAGAGGCAATACTGACAAATATAGAGCAAAAGAATTCGAGAGGGAGAATCAAGGCACTCACAGGAAGCATTGTTCATGCTGTGATCCACCCGGGCCGTAGTGTCCATGCAATTGCCCATCTTTCCTCTCTCCCAATCTACCGATCACCCATTCACTGTGCAAGCAAAGAAGAAGAAGTCTGCAGCCTCAAGATTCCCAGCTAGATCAGCTCAATCCTCCGCTTAGAAGACAGAGCTGAGAGGGAAAAGATGGCCTCTCTTGTCACGCAGCAAGAGACGACCAATAATGCAAGAAATCAAGAGGAACAACAGCTCCGAGTGAGCCCAGAGTTCGCCACGAGGCAAGCAAGAACCGAGCAACCTGCCCCAAAGATCCAATCTTTGCAAGGTCCCGATGGAACTTGGCCACTAATTCACGGGAAAAATCCGCAAGGTGGTAGCCTCAGAGCCAAGAAACCAGCGAGCAAGAACCAACCCGTCTACGCCCGGCACCTCCAAAGTCAACCCAAATCTCCACGCCCAACCAGCTCAGCTTCTCCTCAGAGCTGACCAACTTGGCGTTCGTAAGAATCCAAGCTTTTTCGGATGAAACCCCGCCCGCTGACTCACTCACTCCTCACGGAAAGGGAAGAACGGCGGCCGCGCACGCAACCAAGAAACGAGTGAACTCGAGGCCGCCGCCACACCGTCACCGAGAACCGTACGGGGAGGTCGGAGGGCGACTGGATCGCTTGACTTGGGGCTGGATGGAGGCGAGGAGAGGTGGAGCAAACAAAGCGGCGGACGGAAGCAGCCAGGCCGCCACCGACAGAGCTCAGGTGGCGAGGCGTGGAAGCTGCGAATTGGAGCAGTGGACTCTGGCTGGGGAGTTTTGCATATGATACCCTCTAAGGAGCCCACCCCTGAACAGAGATGATCCCTGCGTATCTGCCCTTGCCGAGTAGTGGATTGCACAAGCAACTAAGGAGTATTGTTATTCAGATTGCGCAGAAGTTGCAGGGTATCTTCCGTAATGTTGAACATAAATTTTGATCTGAATTTTACCAAGGCAAAGGTGTAAACGTTGGAATAAAAATCGTGTTGTCGACTCAGCTTATGTGCAAGCTCAAAATGAAACTGATCTGAAGGACAATGCGTGAAAGAGATGAGTAATAGCCAGGCTTGTTAGAAGTTAGAGGCCGTTTGGATTGCAACTATATTTTTCATGTCTAACCTTAGCTAAGCGTGCTTTGCTATAAAATATTTATCTAATAAATTTTAGTCAGAAAAAATAAGTGTATGACATGTGAAACATAAAGCTTATAAAGTATGTAGTTTGTTATAATTATAACAGTCAATCAAACATTTACGTGACTAAACTTAAATATGACGAGATTAAACTCAAACCAAACATATTCTTAATTTGAGAAAAGAGTCTCAAACTCTCACGAGCATAAATTGCTTGCGAATGGGAAGAAGTATCCGGCACGTGCAAGCAACAAGAGTTGACATACAAAATCATTCCTGTCCTTGAAAAACAATGGTAAACAACAAACGTATGCGCATAACTAACACTCAATTTATTCCTTCTTGTTGTATTGTATTCCTCTGCAGCCTTGAGACCTTGAATTCTTTGGTCACTCGACCTTATCATCTTACTTTTCAATGCACCAAAAGAACATGGGAATCTCACTTTGTCTTTCGTTTGGTGTCCTCACTCCTTTGTCTAGACACCCCTGCCAGTTATGCCCTTCAGTAGTCCATTTCTCCCGATTGCATGCATCATTTCGTTCGCAAGAGACACGCACGCATAGTTGCAACAGATCTAGATCCTCTGACTTTATCGCAATTTCATCACGTGACGAGTTCAGAAGATCCTCATCCAGTTGCAACATGTAAACATGTTTAATTTCAATATTCAAAAGGAAACGTGCTGTTGTCAGATTGGTTGTGAAGGCAAGATATATAGTTGTTGGGCTCGTTTGATGTTTCTGCAGTTACTCAACTCCAATATGTCCATCACATACGCGTCATGATGCAGATATGTTCAGGTACACATGAACTGTTAGAGCATCACACAGAAAACATCATGAATACATCGTCTTGTTCATTTTGCGTCATCTTGTTCGTTAGTTCATGAGTACATATGAACTGTTAGATAATCTAAAAATAATGGCAAAGCGTTTACACCTGAATTATGTACCATGACATGATGCATGATTATAGAATTAGAAAACATCATCTTGTTCATTCTCTATTCCAGTGTTGACTTCGCAATGACTTTTTTTTTTCCTTGCAGCAGCCGTAGTTTCCACGCATACATCGCATGTCTACACTGATGATATCCACGGTCCTTGTCGTACTACTTCAGCATTTGAGCGAGAACCAAGGACAGCATCGCCAACAGTATATTGCTGTTACCATCAATGCTCTGAACCCTCCAGCGAAGCACTAGTAAACTGTACAGATAACAACTGAACATTGGATGTACGCTTAACCACTGTGATTATTCAGAGCTTTTCTTTTCTGGGGAACTGAAAATGGCATGGTAGAAAGAAACTTAGCTGAAACGATCATTTGGCTGCAGGCATAAACCATCTGGAGAAAGGTTTCCAGTGACCAATTGATTCCCTTTGCTGCATGCACCTTTTTTTCTTCCTTTCCCAAGACCTAACTGCATATCGAGTTAACAACTGAATTGGAAGTAATTGCCAAATCCTCGCATTGGTTCATGTCGAGCTACGGGGAACAACAAGTATCAAGTTCAGTCCAAGTCCAACCACCGAATGAATACAACTACTACCGCCGTGTCCTGATCCGACAGAGCTATACCACTGCCATGCGCTATACGGCAACAGCACAGGGAACAATTAATACTCTCTGGTTTCGATCCGGGTAACCTAAGTATTCTTATGTGATAAGTTTAGTACTATTTTAATAGTTTAGGTAAGTTAGAATTAGTGTATAAGATTTCACGTTTAAATATAATAATAGAATAAAGGTGTAAGAGATATGATATATATGTGTAGATTCATCCTACACACGAGCTAGATTGTAAACTATTTTGTGCGTGGAGTGTTACACAATCCAAAATCCTCATCATCTAACGGTGGAAGTCAACGGCTGACAACAATTTCGGATATTCGACACGAGTGAAAGAAGGAATAGAAAAATGGAAGGATAAGAATCGTATGAAGATCTAGAAGATGGAGGCGGCAGAATAAAGGGTGCTGCTGCTTGCAAGAGGCTCGTTTCAGTTTGACCATTCCTGACTCTTACACTGCATCGCTGCAAGAAAAAGAAATGCCTTCGACACTGTCGAACATCGGTGGAGAGCTATCGGCTCCATGTATACGGTGCCGCTTAGGGTCCGATCTCTCATTATTCTTGTAATATGAGAGCTATGGAATGAAAGAAATATAAGAGTTTTTTAGTATTATAAGATTTCGGCGATCACTTTCTAAACTGTCTAAATAGTATTTTAATTAATTATTGAGAGGATTATTTACACAATCACAATCTCAATGATTAACCAAAATATTATTTTAGTAGTCCTGATACGTGTTTTGTACCAAAATTTAAACACATGTCTTCCTAACATATAGCATCACAACAAAACTTAAGAAAGAGCGAATAATTAACATTAGATTACAAGTTCCTAAGTATTCAACCATTTATAATAATTTACACAAAAGATTAGATCAACTACGCAACGGAAACAAAACTATAGACAACAAAAGAAGAGTGAAGCTACATGACCTTAGACTCCACCCAAAAAGCTTCGCCACTCGAGAGTAGCTGCGTACTCAGACCCACCACCAATATCGACAGCTTGAAATAGCCAAAAATGAGCTCCTCCTCAACAGAAGTGATTGAAAGAGCAGCGTGAGTACGAAGGTACTCGCAAGACTTAATCTATATATGGTACATATAGATAACCCGACTCTAAAGATTATATATTGAGCCATTAGCAATGAGAAGCCACAATATTAAGTAAATTCATATGCGTAAGCAACCTAGAGACATATGTGTGAGCACCTATACTTAACCAAACAAACCTTTCCAAACATGTAAACAACATAAACGTAAATGTAAATAAAGCCAACTTATGTAAACAACGACCATCAACAACCATGCCCAACAAAACCATACCAACCATCACACATTCGTGACTTTACGATCAATACAAATGGATAGGAGCATGCTCATGATCAAGAGCGCGGTAATTCAAATTGTTTTTACACCCTACAGAGGTACAACTTTACTCATACGACACGATGATCATACGGCTTGAGTAACCACATAGGTCCACCCAAGGGGTACCCGTATTAACCTTTCTCATAACCAGAACCACCCACTTGCAATGCCCCTATGGTACCGGGGTTACCGCGAGCGTGTCCTGGATACCTCCGACTCCCCACTACCTTGCTTCTCTCTTTCTTTTTCTCTTACGCGTCATAGGGCCGCAAGGCAAGTGTCGGTACGACATATGATATTCGGCTTACCTTACCATTATATCAGCATGTGGTTAGTACGGAAAGTGCTAGAACTAACTGTACCGACATACGGTGCTTAAATGATACAAGCTGTCTATGGTGATAGGGCTTGTCTCCCGAACTACCCTGAGGACCTTCTCCAGGGCAGAAGACACCACTAGCACCGCCCACATCTCACCTCAACCTCTCCACTCATCCAACCATCAATATCATAATCAATATTTTTAACAATAATTAAGTCCTAAGCTCACAAACAACGGATGAACCATTGCTCGACTTCTACCGAGGATCTATATATTGCTAAGCATTTCGAACGACTCTTTAAGTTAGACATCGATAATGTGATCAAGGCTATAAAGATATGGATAATTAATAACTCAAGGTAGAAGTAATGTATCAACATAGGTTATGCCCATAGACCCTCGATATAGACTCACTGTACATGCAAATTTACATAAAAACATAACTTATTAATTTAGATTCCACAATTGAATTAAATGGTGCAATATGCTTAGATGTTTGACTTGCTGCTTCAAGGTTTGTCTGATACTTCTCGCCAAGGTTTACGTTACCAACCGAAAAATCACGATTACCGCGGTAACCGCTCGAATTTTCAAAAAAAATTCGAACAAAATTCATTTGAATAAATTTGATATTTGGGGGAAAAATCATTATTTTAGCTGCTAGGTAACCGGTCGAATTGGACCGGTTACCGAACGGTTTTTGCGATTTATCGAGCGATTTTCTCAATTTTCAATGAAGTTCAACAAAAAACCCAAAAATTATCTCAATCTTGTAAAATCAACAACTAATTCATCTGAGCTTCAAATCTAATGAATTTTTTTTTGGTTTCCTTGTAACATGATCTACATGATAAAAGTATTTATACTCATAAAAAAGTTCAAAATTTTCTGTGAGAAAATGTATTTGTTAAACCAAGTTAAATGCATAGTTTGCTCTTTGCTAATCCAAAAATCATGAAACTAATTTTTTAGTCTTCTTACATGATCCTATGTCTTTAAAAAATACATGAACTCATGAATTAGTTATTGTAACATGCATGATTATGTAAATGTGTTGCGACTAGATTAATTCATAACTGACCCATCACACCTCAAAAATTAGTGAAACCACTTTTATTTGTTTATTTATATTATGATTTACGTAGGAAAAATAATAGTAGACATGAAAAAATTAATTACAGTGCTGTTTCTTAACATATTCACTTTATGCTTGTGAACTTTGTAAAAATTATAGATAAATTAATAAAACTCTAAATAAAGTGAATCAATTTTAAAGATCCTCTTAAGATACGTTCTACATAAGAAAAATATGTGTTTGCATGTTAAACTTTTTCTTAATATGAGTTAATCACTGAGCCGCACGCTTCAATTTTTTTCATTTTTTTTCAAACTTCCTCCCTATAGAATATGATGTAACCAACATTATTTTTGGAAAAACTTTTCACAGAAGGTCTTAGAATTGTGCCTAGTTTTTTTAAAGATTTTTTTTATTTTTTTCTATTTTTTTGAATTTTTTGAATTCAAATTCGGCTACCGTTCGGTTTCTGAAACCGAGCCGGACCGAGATGGTCGGTTATCGCGATTTTTGCTCGGTTACCATCGAATTTTGGAATCCTACTTCCCACATAACACTCGTAAAACTACGGAAGGTTAGCGTCGCCTTCATTTACTTGGATTGTCGGCGTAACGCTCTCTCAACGAAATAAGAATATATTGCATATATAATAAACATTGAAATAGTGCGCACATGATGCACGTTAAATAATATTACGACGTCGTGCTTCGAAAATATTTGCAAAATATTGCTAAATGATTAGGATTTTGAAGTTTGAAACCCTGGATAAGCTAAACTAAGTCCATCTAGCTTTCAGAGGTTGGCGGTCAGACCGACGTTGAATTGACAGCCAGACCGCCAGCGTGCAGATTTGGTCTCTGACGGCCAGACCGCGGGCATGCTGACGGCCAGACTGCTGTATGGAGGTCAGACTGGCCCTAACAGCGGCCTGAACCCTGTATAGAGTTTTCAACTCGGATTCTTTGGCCTTAACTGGCAGTCAGATCGGTCCTATCGGCAGTTAGACCATCAGATCTTGCCGACAGCGCCTTTGTGGGGTCACCGGCGAGGACTCGGCGAAACCTTCGACGACGAAGGGTACCAGAATACTCTATAGGACTAGTGGAATGCTTCTAAAGTGATTTGGACAATATTCACTGAGCTAAACTCAAAATACCCCATGGATTGGATCTAGGCTAGGCTGAACTTGGGTCTAAATAACATGAGGGTCAAATCGAGGTCGGAAACAACAAGAAAATAGTAGGGAATGTCTCACCTTAGTGTATGACAGCTTCCTAGCAGATCACTCCACTCGAGAGAAGCTCCAATTTGGAGATCGGGTTCTAGGGTGGCGTGCGGGCTTGAGATTGGATGAGCATGCCTCTGGCAAGGGAGAAGAGTGGAGGAGCTTGGGGAAGTCCTCCAGAAACTTAGGAAAATTCCCACCGTCGATCTTCAATCATCATGGACGTCGAGGTGGAGCTCTCCTTCTCTCTGTAAGGTGGAGTGGTGAAGAGAGGGAGGGAGTGAGTGTGTGTGTGTGTGAGAGAGAGAGAGAGAGAGCAAGAGAGAGTGGTCGATTCACTTAAATTGAGCCTCTATACTCTGGCGCTCAGGCCATCAATGCTCCCTATCAGATCGCGGTAAGTCTATGTGGTAAGCTCATATGGCTGCACACCTAGCGGTCAGATCACGGGTAAGCCCGATCAAATCACGAGGGTGGTTTTTGCTGAATGTTCCTAAGTGTCCCCTTATCTTCACTCTTCACCTTTTTTAAGTATTTGGAGCTTCTCCAAAGTGCTCTAAATCATCTTAAAATACTTGAAACACATTTCGGCTCAACTCGATAAATAAATATATATAATTACATATTATGATGATCATGTATGTTTAATAACATAATTAGTATTTTAGGACGTGACAGCCTTGTTAGCGAAAACCAAGGAGGAGGCAAAGGCATGGTGCATTACGGGACCTGAGAACCTAGTGTCCTTTCTTTCTCTGCCCTAATTAGGGTCTTTTTGTTGCTTTTTTATTCCCCGTCAGTCTATTATCTAACTTTTCTCCTCCTCTATTAATATATAATTGACAAATCTCTTGCCAGTTAATTAAAAAAAGAAACAGAAATGCTGCTATCCTTTGTTGCAAACTTGCAGCAGATGTTTTTTTTTTTTAACTCCAATCTAGTTGCAAATGTAACATCGTCAGGCAGTTGGCCTTGTGGTAGATTGGAGACCGGAGCTAATCCAGGCAGTGAGCACTCTCTGCACAGTGAGGAGTGTACCGGATTGTTCTAAGCTGGTGTAAACGGCACGCCCAAAGGCGCTTTGCTTACCCAAAAACATCATAAAGAAAGTTAAAAAGATTGATCAAAGGATTCTAGATATGGTAAACAACTCGCCATTTGCAGGCATTCACAATGCGGTTGCTCTCAACACGAATATTTATAATTATAAAGTAGCTATGTATATATCTTTGATGTCTTGTTGGAATCCTTCATAACTTCGTCTTTACTTCATCTTTAAAAAAGAGCAACGGGGAGCGTTTCAAACCTCTCGATACTGCGCACTAAAAAGCGGTCGACAATTTTTCTGAAACCTAAACGGCCACTGACTGAGAAGGCAAAGCGAGATGCAGAGGAAAGGAAAGAATCGGACAAAGAAAGCGAACTGCGGCATGGTGGTAGACCGGTCCACTACTACCAGCCCAGCAGGAAGAAAAGGAAGGATTGCCGCAAAGACACACACGTACACATTGTTCTGGATTGTGAAAGGGGAATCATCTTTTTGAAGGAGTAAAAACTGATGATCTTTTAAAATTGCAAATTACTGTAAGAATCGAGTGCTGGTTAGGGATCACCGGCCATGTATTAGCAACTAGAAATAATCTAGAGTTTACATCGAGAGAACCTACATAATGTTCAATTCTTGGTGTGCATCCACTGCTCTCTGATATTTATCCTCAGTGATCATTTTACTAGAAATTAACATGGGATCATGCTATTGCTGAGTTACCTAACGAGTTCTTAAGAAACTGATTAGTGCTGCTTTATCATCATCACTGCAGCTACCATGTTTACAGACAGATATGAACACTGACAGAATTTCGACAGGACCAGTTCTTGGTCTACTGCTCTACTCCATTGCAGCACTGTCTGCATCTCAATCACACTGTCTTGCTTAAGAAAGAGAGGCAAAATTCAGTACCACACCAGTGAGCCAACGACAATACTGAATTTTAGTATTGCCAAGATAGCTGGTGGCTGTCATACATACAAATGCACCAGCCGCCGGGTTGACTTGCTAATTAAAACAAAACTCAAATTTAAAGCTGAAATTCATTGATTAATACTTCTTTTGGAGCCATGTCAGCTGGCTCAGTGTGTACCTGCAAGCATGACAGCGGCATCAAGCATGGAACCTGAAAGTCTCCAGTAGGTCCAGCCCAACACCAAAGCACGGTTGACGAAAGCAGATTAATCACATCATTTGTTGCCTCTTGTGTTCCGTAACACCTCATTATCTGGATGACCATGCTTAGAAGAAAACCATGACAGTCAATTCAGATTTCAGCTACCAATTGCTTTCAGATTAGCCAACGACGCAACTTGATTTGAGTTGCGGAGGCATCGGCCTGGTGCCCGTATTGATCGGTCTCCAGAACCAAACATATGCCGTTGCTTTCATACTGAGAGAGAAGTGTCCAAGTACGAGGAGATTGCCCATCATTTATTCGCAGCTGTGAATCGGTCCGCGCACAATTGAATGCAAGGACAGACTAGTCAGTTAGTCACTCATCCTTTATTTTTTTGCCCAGATTAAAATTTCTTTTCTGTTATCTTTGAGAGGACTAGCAACAACACACTTATTACACACATTGAATCAATAATATTGTGATGGAACCAAAAAAAATCATAAAAAAGATAATTAAAAAACAAAAAGCTGTATATGTATCCTAAAGCTTATCAAAGATAGCAAAAACATACTCATCCTTATAAAGAGAAAGAAAATGATAGAAAAAAAGAAAGAAAGAATAGAAGGTCAAACTAATCTCTAACGTCCAGCATGGTGAAGCGGGCTCGGAGTTGGATGCAATCATACAAGATATGAGAGGTGATTGGTTGTTACTTGAGGGGAAGGGAACAAGAAAATTTGATTAAGTTCGGTAATTAGTGGGGTCTAAGTACGAATTTTTGAGCTGTGTGATTAAGACTCGTAGACAATATATATCAAAAACTTATACATAACTCTTGCATTCTATATCTAATTTTTATAAAAGATATTATTGAAATATAAGTGAATTGCCCACTTTTCTCCCTCAGCTTAAGCTTTTAGATGAACCGGTTGGTGCATGTAGCTTAATACGATATCAGTGATAGAGGTCTCGAGTTCGAGTTTTGATGGACGCAATTAAATAAAAAATTACAACCGACTCCTATTTTCACATCTGAGGCCGGAGGGAGCATCCACGTAAGGAGGGATGTTGAAATATAAGTGAATTGCTCACATTTTCTTATCAGCTTAGGTTTTTCGGTGAACCAGTTAGTGCATGCAGCTTAATAGATATAGATTGATTCTAGTTATTAAATATAGATAGAAAGAAATATTAATATTTTTAATATTGATAGCGTCTATTAATTACAGGTTTTAATTAATAGGAGGTTTTCAAACAATTGAGAGGGAGAGACGAGGATAAATTTTAATTATGAACCATTTAAACATATAAGATATACAATAAAGATCATTCAGATCTGCCGTAACTCGATTTTACATAGTATAGATGAACAACTTCAGTTGAAAAGGAAAATGTAATCTTTCCTTAGTGTCTATTGGGCCGGCCCATGAATGTGGATGATACATTAGTACCCAATTGCCTATTCCCGTAACCAGATAGCCCACAGTAGGCAGTACTACTTGCCTATTTTAATTTCGGAAAAGCTAAAATCTTAACCGAGCCTTGCAGCCCTTCCTAGCACTCGATTTTTGTTGCGTCCGATGTGCCTCAAGATCAGTGCTTCAGCTGCCCCTCCTTCTCCAGCGATGGTGAGGTTTTAAAGGTTAGTGCTCTGTCGATGTTAGGGTTAGGGTTATGAGGTTTTAAAGGTGGGGTTTTTTCCAGAGTCCGACAGGTTCAGAGTGAAGTCCGCCGGCAATTCTAAGCCATCGAAAAGCAGATATATGATAATTGGCTCATTGCAACATGATCCAGTTAAGATGACAGCATATCCTGTTCCACCGAGAAATCTTCGCAATACAAAAGACAGACGCATAATTCTGACTCTGAACTTCTGAAGTCTGGACTCGGACTACCATCTCACAAGAAGATCAACACGGCATGCGATTAAGCGGATGTGCGATTTCATCCCATGATTGTTGTGAATTAATCCGAATGTGTCGTATCGAATGATTCGTATGGAATTTGGAGTTATCGGCAATCATTAACTTCTCATCAGCATTTAGATGATACATTCGCATAGCAAGCACACAAGAATAGAACAGATGAAGACATTGAAACCCCCAATGGAGTATGAACAGCCTCGCGTTGCCCTCAGTCCGTCTCCAGCTAGCTGGCGAGAGAGCCCTCGCCGGCGGCCATGGTGCGGCAGTAGTCGGCGACCTCTCGGAACCTGGGCACGCTCCTGAGGTCGACCTTGGTGCCGTCCTTGAGGGTGATGATGATGTCGCCCCACTCGCCGATGAACCGCGGCACGATGACCACGGACGTCACGGAGGAGTAGGGGAAGTCGGTGCGGTCGGCGCCGGACAGCCCGGAGACGACGGTCACGCGGCGGGAGGTGAAGCGGTACCGCAGGATGAACGCGCGGGACACGGCCGCCAGCGTTAGCGGCAGCCACAGCAGGGTCAGCCCCAGGAGAAGGTTCGCCGCCGTCAAAGAACACAGCCTCGGCTCCCGCGTGTCGATGTAAATGGCGCTGCCTGCCTTTCCATGGAGCAGGACGTCTCATATTTATAGATCAAGAATACATGACAGGTTTACATGCGGCATATAACGCGCAAATAGGAAGGAGACACAGCTCCTAATTACAGATGATAACCTGCTAAGAATAGTTCATATGATTCTAGGAATAGATATTGCCTTCTATGTTTAACACCCCCCTCAATCTGAACGGTGTGCAACTAAGTTCAGATTGCGCTGAAGATTAGAGAATGCAGCGACCGGTAGCGGCTTCGTCATGATATCAGCGATTTGATCTTTGGATGAGATGAAGCGTACTTCCAACTGACGAGATGCAACACGCTCCCGGACAAAATGATAATCCACTTCAACATGTTTAGTGCGGCGATGAAAGATCGGATTGGCCGAGAGATAAGTAGCCCCAATGTTGTCGCACCATAAGCTCGGCGGTCGATGTTGAGAAATTCCGAGTTCACGAAGCAGCACTTGGATCCATATAACTTCAGTAGTAGCGTTAGCAACCGACTTGTATTCGGCCTCCGTGCTTGAGCGAGAGACGGTGGGCTGCTTGCGTGAGCTCCAGGAGATAAGATTACCGCCAAAATAGATGGCATAGCCACCTGTGCTGCGCCGATCGTCCGGATTGCCTACCCAATCCGCATCCGAAAATGCACTGAGAAAGGAGGACTCTGATCTTGTGATGCATAGGCCCAAGTCCGAAGTGGCATGGAGGTAACGCAGGATGCGTTTGACTGCCGCCCAATGAGTTGTTGTAGGTGCCGAGAGGAATTGACACACACGATTGACACAAAAAGATATATCCGGTCGTGTCAATGAGAGGTATTGGAGAGTACCAACAACACTTCTATAGCGTGTAGCATCTTCAGTTGAGAGAGGAGTACCACTTGCTAACATCAACTTATCGGTAGGGAGCATAGGTGTGGACACATGATTGGAGGAGGCCATGTTGGTGCGCTTCAAGATATCTTTGATATATTTGTGTTATGTCAAGATGAGGCCGGTTGAAGTAGGATGCACTTCAATACCAAGAAAATAACTCAAGGGTCCAAGGTCTTTTACCGCAAATTCAGCTTGGAGTTGAGTAAGGAGACGATCTGTGGCCGATGATGAAGAGCTCACAATGATGATATCATCCACATAGATGAGAATGTACATCTGAATGCCACCTTTGTTGAATATAAACAATGAAACATCGGCTTTAGAGGCAGAAATACCTAGCTGTAATAACTTGCCACTTAGACGAGAGAACCACGCCCTTGGTGCCTGTTTGAGGCCATATAATGACTTGTCCAGCTTGCACAAATAAGTAGGGTGATCCGAGTCCACAAAACCAGGCGGTTGTTTCATATAAACATCCTCATCAAGATGGCCATGGAGAAAAGCATTTTGAATATCAATTTGGCAAAGAGACCAACCACGAGAGACGGCAAGTGATAGAAGAAGATGAATAGTAGTAGGCTTTATCACCGGGCTGAAGGTATCATCATAATCCACGCCATACTGTTGTTTGAAGCCTTTCGCCACCAAGCGAGCTTTATAGCGATCAATCGAACCATCCGCTTTGCGTTTCAATTTGAAAATCCACTTGCAATCAATGACATTGAGACCGGCACGAGGTGGGACAAGATGCCAAGTCTTATTCTTGAGAAGAGCCTGAAATTCTTAATTCATAGCTTCTCGCCAAAGAGGATGAGACTTGGCGTTGGTATAGCAGGTTGGTTCATCATCAGTAGTGCGGACTGCTGAGTATGTCACGGTACCATCGGTGCGCACTTTGGGCTTGGTGATCTTGTTGCTGAGGCGAGTACCATACCGGTGAGGTGCAGCATCAGGCGCTGCAGCATCCGGTTGCACACCAGGAGCCGGGTGAGCATGTGATAACGCCGGGGCAGCCAACTCGCGGGGCGAGCCAGCCGACCGGTCGCCGGGCGAGTCGACAGCGCGCTGGGCACCCGTGTCGCCTGTCGGGTGGGAAGGGGGGCCGGGCGAGCGCTGCGCCGATTGTGGGGAGACAGGCGGGGACCCCGGACCAGGCAGATCCACACGGGGTACGGGTGCCGCAGCACCAGCCGGCGCGCCTGCCGGGTCGCCTGCGCCGTCAGGGAATGTTGGCGCGGATCCCAAAGCTGATGCAGGTGCAGTGTGCCCAGGATCATCTGCATCCGAGATAGCTGCAGCCAAGGGGTTAGCAGGAAACAAATGCATATGATTAGTGCCCAAAATAACACTGCTACGATCCGGGGAACTGGTGGTGGGGCTGGTTCGTTGGTGATTATTGGTGGATGAGGAATTAGTGGCGAAGGGAAATTGGCTCTCATAAAAAACAACGTCACGGGAGATGTAAACTCGGCCGGATTCCATGTCAAGGCATTTGTACCCTTTGTGATTTGAGCTATACCCAAGAAACACACACCCTTTTGATCTAAAAGAGAGTTTGTGTTTATTATACGGTCGTAAATGAGGCCAACACGCACACCCAAAAATGCGAAGCATGGTGTAGTTCGGCGGGGCTTTGAACAAACTCTCAAGAGGGCACAAATTATCAATAACACGTGTTGGCAATCGGTTTATGAGGTAGGTGGCAATAACAAACGCCTCATCCCAAAATTTTAATGGCATGGATGCATGAGCTAAGAGGGAGAGCCCGGTTTCAACAATGTGACGATGTTTGCGCTCGGCCGAACCATTTTGTTGGTGGGTGTGGGGGCAAGACACATGATGAGAAATGCCAAGAGATCGAAAAAATTGATTGTGAAGTTTTTGGTACTCCCCACCCCAATTGGATTGAACACATTTGATTTTAGCATCAAGGAGGCGTTCTACATGAGCTTGAAATTGCAAGAAGATACGCTGAACCTCAGTTCTATCATGCATCAAGTAAACCCAAGTAAATTTGCTGTAGTCATCGATAAAGCTTATGTAATAAGAGTACCCACCAACGGATTTTGGGGCAGGACCCCAAACATCCGAAAACACAAGTTCTAAAGGAGATGTGGAACGATGAATAGCATTATTGTATGGAAGTTGATGACTCTTGCCTAATTGACAAGCATTACTTATGGTGGGACTCGATTCCTTAGAACAAGGAAGATTATTCAATCTTAAAATAGACCTAACGACTTGGGTAGAGGGGTGGCCGAACCGAGCATGCCACTGATCTGGGGACACCTTGACATGGAGAAGGGCTTGTTTGAAGGACTCGATGTCGGAGAGCTTGATGGGATAGAGACCGGCTTCACTTGTGCCTTCCAGAAGAATTTGCCTCGTTGCTATGTCCTTTATGAAAAAATGATGAGGATGAAATTCAAAAAAGACATGATTATCACGAGCTAATTTATGAACGGAAAAGAAGATGTTTGGCAATTTCAGGAACATGAAGAACATTGTCTAGGGTTAGGGATCTAGTAGCAGTATTAATTGAACAAGAACCAATATGCAAAATGTGCAAACCTGCCCCATTGCCAACTTGGACGGTCTCACCACCATGGTACTGTTCACGGAGAGCGAGGCGATCCAAGTCACTGGTGATGTGATCGGTAGCCCCGGTGTCGATATACCAGTTAGGATCGACCTTGTAGGAAGTGGTTGTAGCAGCAGCAACGAAGGGTTGCTCCTCCTGGTAGGATTCATCCATGCGATACCAGCATTTGACCGCGGTGTGGTTCTCTTTGCCACAGATTTGGCACGGTGGGCGCTTGGGACGGTCATAGCTTGGAGCAGATCCACGACCGCGGCCATGGAACGGTGGAGGCCCACGACCGCGCCCACGCGCAGGCGGTGCACCACGACCACGTCCGCGCGGCGCGCCCCCACGACCAGCAAAATTGGCGGCGGCGCCCACGTTGAGTCGTGTCTCGGCCTGGTTCAGCGCCTGGCGAGACTCAAAGGCGAGGAGGTAGGCGTAGACGTCATCGAGGGAGAGGGCTTCGGTCTTGGTCGTCATGGAGGTCACAAACGAATCGTAGTCCGATCCGAGACCCGCCAGGAGGTGCGCGATAATTTCATCATTGCTGAGAGGAGCATCGGTAGCGGCAAGCTCATAGGTGAGCCCTTTGATCTTGCGAAAATAGTCATTGGCGGACATATCTCGCTTCTTCATGGTGGCGAGATCGATGCGAACCTGAACGGCTCGAGCGCGCACAGCGGAGGAGAACATGCGCTGCAAGGTATCCCAGGCTTCTTTGGCGGTCGTGGCAGCCATGACATCAAGGAGGAGATCCTCGGTCATGGAGGAGAGAAGACCGCTCAGAAGTTGCTGATCTTGGTCATACCACCGGTCATAAGCCGGATTGGGAACTTGCTCGGCGCCTTCAGCGTTGGACGACGCAACGAGTTTAGGTGGCGCGGTAACGGATCCATCAATGTATCCGATCAGTTTGGTACTCCTCAGATAGGGAAGAAGTTGCGCACGCCACAGCATATAGTTGGATTTGTTGAGGCGAATGGTAACGGCATGGTGGATAGGGGTCGGGGCAAAGGTAGTGGAGCTAGAGCTGGCCATGGCAGAAGAGATGGTGGAGGGGGAGGAAGAAGAAGTCGTGGACGACATTTCGTAGAAAAACTATGGCTCTGATACCATGTCGATGTAAATGGCGCTGCCTGCCTTTCCATGGAGCAGGACGTCTCATATTTATAGATCAAGAATACATGACAGGTTTACATGCGGCATATAGCGCGCAAATAGGAAGGAGACACAGCTCCTAATTACAGATGATAACCTGCTAAGAATAGTTCATATGATTCTAGGAATAGATATTGCCTTTTATGTTTAACATCGCGTCGGCGGCCCCACCGCGCGCTTCCGACGCGGCGGCCCGCGCGACGACGAGTCGCGAAGCGGAGTCCGCTGGGCGCCTGGTTTGTGGGAGCGTGGTGTGGAAGGAGAGAGGCGGAGGTGGCGTTGGGCGGAGAATGGATGAAATGGTCGCCGCGGCGGCGGTGGACGGCGGTGGCATGGTGCGCCGGTGGATTATCTCTGAACTCTGGTTGGTGGATTGGAAGCGCGCGCGGGTGGGGCTTCCGGATTCTGATGGTTATTGTGCGCACGGTTGGAGACACGTGGAGGACCTGAATTGGTACACGTAGACCTCCTTAGAACAACTTTTATATTTTTATATTTTTCAATAAAAATATGTATCCGTTTAAAAAAATTTATAAATCTAAACTCCTGTCAGCTGACAGGTTAAAAAAAATAGTGCATTCCAATGTTCTTAAAATTTAAAATACTATCAAAATAATCATAAAAAATTCAAAAAATATTATATAGTGTAGAGTATATTATTACCTCAATAAAAAAATTCAAACAAAAATATGACTGTTACAATGAAAAAAAGAAATTTTAGACAAAAAATAACTTTCAACAGGTGATAGGAGTTTTGATTTGCAATTTTTAAAATAGATATTTATATATATATAATTGTTTATTTAAATAATATATAAAAAATCTCCTTAGACCCATGAGGTTCCTGGGCTTATGTTTGCTTACCCACACAGCCTTGAGCTGTATGTGGTCCTCATTGCTTATCCACACTGTTTTAAAATTCCGGCCCGCTTTTTGGCTCCAAACTTGGGCTGTGTCTATGGACTACAGGCTACATCTACAGTCATCACTCTTTTACAGCAGGCACTAGAGTCCCTGCTGTGAATGAAGTATTGACTGACTTCAGAGGAGTGGGTCATTCGTCATACATACTCGGATACTCCACAGTCGATGTCCTAAGTCATCTTTCTATACTCCCAAATCTCACCTCAGCAAGGACGCATGTAGCTCTCCATCACATATCATTCATCACCTGACAAAATGATGAGCAGTTTGAAGAACACAGCGACGGGCAGGGCACCGACCACGATTGGCAGAGATCTGCAGCGAACAGTTCCGAAATCTGCTCGAGCTGGACCTCGACCCAAGATGCAGTTGCGTCGCGCCACTCAGTTCCCAGACCTTTTTCTTCGGATGCGGGGTGGAACTGGAAACACACGGCCAGGCGGCCTCGTGCAGCGCTGCCGCGGGCAGACATCTCCCTACACGCCATGTGCAGCGCACCTGCCTGCCGTCCCTGCGCGCTTCCCTCCTTCCCCATATCGTTAGGTAACATCGGCCGCGGACAGCGGGAGAAATTTGGATCTCCTGCCCGCTGCCATTGCTAAGGGTATAAAGATGAGAAAGCCTCCTGGGATTATCATCTCGTTGATGCAGCAGCGGCACCGTAATCACCAGCCAAAGTTGCCACAGATTCGGCAGAAATAGATGAGGGATGGCACAATGTTCCGCTTCTTGGCCATTGCCTGGAACCGTCAGAGAGGGATCCCTTCGTATAAAATCCTACTCCTATCTGTATCACATCGTGCATGATTTTCCGGTGCGCGCGCCATGCTACTGGTATCAGTTGGAGGCAGCAGTTCAGCAGTTGGCGACACATGCCTGCGAATCTGTATTCCCTCTCATTCCCTGAGACACGCGACTAGAAAACTCGGGACCGGCGGCGATACGATCGAGCACGCCATGGCATTGGCGGGCTGACATTAGCCGCCGATTCATGTGCGGATTCCATCACTCGCCACAGCGACATCCTTGTTGGCTGGTTTAGGTCATTTTCAGTAGAGATTCTAAAAATTTATCCTCTATAATATTATTATAGTATTCTTTAATATTATTACAGTATCTTTTTTTTATCTCCAACAGCTACCTATTTCCTACCTTACGTTACTCTTCTCTTCCTTTCGAACCTACAATCATACTATATACACAGTATTGATGGCTGCTACAGTACTCCACAAATTTGAAGCACCATCCCCGTCCGATCAAACAAGGAAGCACTGCTGCAGATGATCAGCACGGGGAAGGAGAAACCTCTGTCATGTTCGGTATGGAGCGCGGTAATTTCGCGTGAGACTGTTCGATTTCCCGCGTTCCGGACAAGAACATCATAGGCTTATCCTCCCAACATAACCGGCCATACATCGATCGATCTCATCACTGGCAGGCAAGCAAGCAAAAGCTGGGACATAGATAGCAAAGGACTGGTGGTCAGTTGGGCACTGTGCTGTCACATGGATCGGAGGAGGAAGGGGGCCCTTGGCAATGGCCATGCATGCATGCCCCTGATCGATCTCAAAGGCACTGAACCGATGCAACAGTTTGGACGGACTATGTCTATTTACACACACCACCAGCCTCGTCCTCGCCGACCCCATCGATCGGGAGCATCTCGTACCCATCTGGACACAGGCCCTACGTACTATCCTTTCCGGCTTTCCCTTTTGCTTGATGTGCTCGAAAAAATCGCATACGAGTATCTACATTTCAGAAGAAGAAAAAGAGAGAGGAAATTGCAGGTTGTCATAATGCCCCTGAAGTTTTTCTTTCTAAGTTTTATTACAATGCTATTAGGGCAGAGGCACTGTCAGCCTGCTGTCAGATTCAGAACTGAACGGTCATAAGATGGATGGAATATTGGAATGTTCTCGCTGATTCTTTTTTGAAAAATTGTTGGATGAAATTTCTTCTCGTCCAGATAAAATAGTGAACGGAATCAATGGTTGGTCGTGTGTCCGTATGTCGTCTAGCTAGTGTACGAGCACCTTACAATTCACAACTGGACCAGATCAAGCAGTTCATGCCGGTACTGAACTGTGGGATTTAAAAAAAATAATACTATTTTTCTTGGAAATTACAAAAATATTACCCAAAATAACAAAAAATTCACAAATAATACACATTCACGCAACAAAAATTTTCCCAGATTGAACATGCGAAAATTAATTTTTAAGTTTTTTAATGCATGCAAAAATTATTTAGTGCCCATGTAAGTTGTTATTTTGTTGTGTTGCACAAATATTTTTCACACGACAGGTTTGCCATTTTCATATGGGCCTGTAGGTCAATTATTGAAGTAGTGAATTACACAAAACTACAAGTTTATGCTATTTGTAACACAAAACTACAAGTATTATAAATAGAAACACAAAACTAAAGTATTGTGCACTAATTTCACACAAAATCCGATTTTAATTAGATTCATCTAAAAAAATGGTCTTCTATTTCTCTAAAAATCCTAGAACATTTTTTACATGTTCTATAATCCATGTGCAATCAATATTGGATTCACCCAAAAAACCTATGTATAATTTAAACTAAAATTCTTCAAAAAGGCTACTTTTATAACTCCTAACAATTGTTAGTGCTTCAAATAAAATCCCAAAAATATGGAAAAAAAATCACTACTATACTTCTTATATGATGGACTAATTTCTAAAATTATTTCTATCCCTAGTTTATATGGTAAAAAAGTGAGTTCCTTTGTAATACTCCATTTATATGCTCTATTTATATACTTGCAAAGGAACTCACTTTTTGACCATATAATCTAGAGCTGAAAATAATTTCAAAAATTATTCCATCATAGAATAAGAATATTAATGGTTTTTTTAGATTTTTAGGGTTTTATTTGAGGCCCTATCAATTATTAGGAGTTATATGAATAAAAAATCCTTCCCCTCTAGCCAACGCGCACATCTCCTTGGAAGTCGGCCGACAGAGAGAGAAAGAGGCGAGTGGCGAAGAGTTATTTTTAATGCCTGCAAAAAATATTTAGTATATTTTTAATACTCTGCCTACGACTTTATCATTTAAACAAATAAAATGGCAAACTTGCATGGGCACTGCATATTTTTTGCATGCATTAAAATAATTTTAAATTATTTTTTGCACATTCAAACTGCAAAAATATGTTTTCTCATTTATGTGGCACAGAAAATTATTTTTTCGCATTTTTATTCTTCAAAAATATTTTTTCGCATTTCCATAGTGCGAAAATATTTTTTTCACACTTTCATTAGTATTATTAAAAAAAACCCTGAACTATGCCCATGCCTAGCTTGGACTCATGGTTGCACATTGTTCAGTACTGCTCAAGGGTACACTCCTTTCTGCTTTACTCGTTAACTGTTGGATTGCCTCCCTTACTGTTGCTGCACTATTTTTTTTTTTTTTTGAAACTGGTTGCTGCGATATTTGGTTCAAAGCTTGTTCCTAAAACCCATGTGAATATTTTCTTTTGTACGTACCTCGACATTTTTCAGCTACTTTCAATGCAATAGTATCCCTGTTTCTATGTGGTTTGGAAATACCAGCTATTTAACCAAACACTAATTGACCTGAAAACGGTTACTTTGATTACCATAATCCACCACGAACATGTGACGAAAGCCGGGGCAGATCCAGTCAAAAGAATCATTAGTGTCACCTCCATAGAATCATAGCGTAGCTTATGTAACGAACATTAATAAACATTTAGTTTCTATAAAAATTACCAAATTTTATTAGTGTCACATGACACCACTAAACCACCCTGGATCTGCCCCGGGACGAATCATACAACAAAACAATCACTCGCCATTTATCCCTGGCGAAAGTAATTAATTTTTGCTTGCTGTTTTCTCCATGGATTGCCGTTTATCGATGCGTAGAGATGGCGAAGAGGTACTTGTAGTCGGTGACATTGTGAAAAGCGTCCTCTCTGCAGACACGGTCCTTTGATTTCTTCTGCCTGTGGTGTTCGGCCCCGCCATTGCTGATCAACCCACAAGGGATTGTTCCACGACTTGTGGACCTGCCTGACCATGAGGTGAACTACACTTACCTCTTCTTATTCTTCTTTTTTTGCCTTCCTTGAAAAATTATTTTGTTGTTATTCCTGTCTTTGATGCGCTCCAGCATTGCATGACGCATGAAGTAGAGCAAGCTTGCATTTTTACTCGCATTGATTTTTTTTTTTTTTTGTGCCCCTGCTGTTCCGATCTCACCAATCATCTCCAGACGCAGCCAGGCAATCTAGCAAAGTTTAGTTTCAGTCAACTGTAGCTGCCAGCAGTGAGGCAATGCATGTCATACATACGGCTTATGAGAATACGAGATCTAGGCTGCAGCAGGTAGAACTGAAAGGACAGACACTTGCAAAGCATGTTTCTGCATGCAGGCCTGAGGCCTCGACATTCTCTTTCGCTGTTTAACCAGGTGTAACATAAGAGTCTGGGTACCTGCAATGCTTAAACTTCAGAGAGATCAATGTGTATTTACCTCAAGATCTATACATATAGTACAGTCACCACCGTGTTTGTGCCTGGTTGGAATTGCCAATTCGCCATAAGATGAAACTCTGTCAAAAACAAGTTCGCTTTTCCAGAAGAGTAAGTGGTTGGTGAGCACGCAACCCCTCAGGGAAAGGAAAAAAGGGACCCCAAGGAAACATAGATAGCTGTCCAAATGTTGCTGTTGCCCATTGCTCCTCTGTTTTTTTAAATGGCCTTAATTGCGCTGTAGGATGGCATGCATGCATGCTTTGATCACAACTTCACAAGAATGGATGGATAGATCAATGTTCCTGGTCACTAATGAGGGCAAGCTTGATTTTAGAAACAGAATATCTCACTTTTTACATTCATCATGCAAGTACAGTACAATGTGTATGATCTCAGATTTTTTAGATAATGGTGTGTATAACCTCAATGATTTTCCTTTTAGTAAAACATCTCAACGCTATTCCAGTATATTCAGAATAACATTGAACACAATGTCTGCCGCTGCATCATTGGTCACCTGTCGAAAAAATGGGCACACGATCTATTTTGTAAAAAAAATAAAAGCAATACAGATAGAGATAGAGATGAGAGAGAGAGAGATGGACGTACTACTCTTGATCCATACAAAGTGGAAGAAATACCATGCACCTATGCAACTTACAACACTGCCTCACAATCCATAAATTTATATATGTATCAACAAAAGAAAAAACGCAAAGAAAAAAAATGAAGATGCAAAAGATACTATCAAAACTCAAACCAAAATCTACCTAAATTACACCACCTCACTTATTCCCCCTACAAACCCTTTTCATGCATCAACTTCATTAACCAAATTGCACCACCATCTCAATCTCTCGTAGGCAGCTACCTCGCCGATCAGATCATACACAATCCTTCTCCCTCCCTTGCTGCACGTCACCAAGAATCCAAATTCCTCGAATCTTTCTGCTCATCGTTGATCACCATTGCAACGCTAGCTATTGTGAACTTGTGATGGTTCAATGGAAGTGCTGGTGGTCGGCCCACGGCCAGAACGGCGGCGGCTCGTCGACGCCGCACAGGAGGTTGCCGAAGCCGGCGGTTTCGGCAGCCTGGATACCGCCGTTGCCGTGCTCCTCTATCTTGGGGGCCGACGAGTTGTGCAGCAACTGGTCAATGTCGACGCCGGCGGGGCGGCCGACGGAAGGGTAGAAGGGGATCATGCCGCCGCCGCCGCCGCTGGCGTGCTGGTGCGGCAGAGGGTCCATGGGGCCGTCGGATGGCGGCGTGCGCGAGATGTCGAGGTTGATCTCGGAGCTGTTCTCGCTGCGGTTGCTGCAGGACGCCTCCGTCTCCTTGTTCAGGTTGATCAGCTCCGACCCTGCATCCCTGCCCTTCAGCGCCAGTATCTGCAGTGCCGCACGAGTACAGGCCAAGAACTGATCAGCTGGCTGTAAAATGTAACCCAACCACATTGGATTAACATAGCAACAATGGGCATACAAATACAAGGATTTCTTTTATCTTGAAAGATCATGAGAATTTTGCATCTGTTGATGTCAAGTTCAACAAAGAAATCGTCAGAGAAGACGATCTATTACTGCTACCAAGGACCTTTTCTACTACTAGCTAGCTTGATGCAAAATTCTTGGCACTACACGGTCCCAGTTGAGTAGAAGTAGCATCTGATAAAAATATTCAGTAAGTTTGCGTTCCCAAATCCCAATCATACGAGTACTGATTGTGTCAAAGTTTCTCCAATGTGCAGTGCACACATAATTGCAAATCTGATTGAAAAGCGAAGGCACAGACATGCTTTCAGACGAGGGCACGAGGCGCAGAGATCGCTGGCCCCTAATGATGCGGAGCGGCGATGATGAAGCCATTGACTGCACGAGCCACAGCATCTTCCTCAAAAGACTCGATCGAGAGAGAGAGAACGAAAGAAACAGAGACTCGCGCAGCGCTGCATGAAAGGAAATTATAGAATTGGTCCTTAGAAAGATCTCCTCCTAGCGCGATATGTATTTTCCTTTTTCTCTCATACACACATCAGTCTCAGATTAGTAAAAGAATGATATGAATTAAGATCTCGTGAAGATCTTTTAGGAAGGATCCTGTATAATTTTCTTCCGTGCTTACATAGTCTGCTGCTGACCTTTCCAAAAGCCACTAAAAACTCGCTGCCCTGCCTTTGCAGCAGCAAGATTCCACAAAGGCAGGCAGGCAGTACGTACGCGCGCAGGTAGAAAGCCAGCGCGGCAGCGCCCATTGCCGCCGCTTCCAACAACCTTTCTGCTGCGAGCACTGAAACCCACATGGATCCTAGCTGAGTTGAGCTGAGCTAAGCTGGCCATCACCTACCAATCATTGAGCCGCGAAGACACGACTAATGCACCCGGATCAACAGCGTGATGCGGATCACAGACTCACGCACGCAGCTAGATCCAGGGCTTCAGGCAGCCGGCGAGGATCATCAGATGCAGAGATGGAGGCCACAGTGTAATTGAATTGTCAAGACAGTACGCGAGTAGTGCTGGTGCTAGCTGGTACCTCGGCTTGGAGCTTCTTGTTGTGGGAGAGGAGTGCGTCGTTGTCGGCCTTGACGGCGTCGAGCTGGCGCTTGAGGGCGTCGTAGTCCTTCTCCAGCTGCTTCGTTTTCCACCGCGCGCGGCGGTTCTGGAACCAGATGGCCACCTGCCGCGGCTGCAGGCCCAGCGCGCGCGCCAGCTGTAGCTTGCGCTCCGGCTCAAGCTTGTTCCCCAGCTCGAAGTTCTTCTCCAGCGTCCGCACCTGCTCCACGTTCAGCCGCCGCTTCTTCTCCCCCGCCTGCGAACCGTCGTCCGACAGCTCGTCCTCGTTCGCGCCCCAGCCGCCGCACCCGTTCACCTCGTCGCCGCCGTACATCGGACGCTTCCCAAGCATTGGCGCCATACCTGCATCCATGTGCGCATGTCAGGTCCGGTGGATCAGTTTAGATAGAGGCTGCTAACTAGCGATCGATCCGCGACAGGGTTGCTGCCATGGAATTAACTGCTCGCCGATCGATCGTTGTCTGCGTGCGTGCGTACCTCGGAAGTCTTGTAGGGAGGGGCATTGGGAGGGAAGGAACGGGTTGTGGTGAGGATGAAGGGGAGGAGGGAGGTGGTGGTGTTCATGGGGGTCATGATCTTGGGGCGTCTGCTGCATTGGGAGGAGGAAGTTTGGAGGGAAGGAGGAGGGGGAGGACGCCATGCCATTGCTGGCCATTGGCCTCATCAAAGGAGGAGGGCAACAGGAGCATGGGGAGTATTTGTGTGTGTGAGAGAGAGAGAACTTCTTTTTAAGAAAACAAAAAAATCTATTGGATTTTTACTGTAGAAAATGGTACAAAATTTCTATGCATCTACTCACAAGTTATATCAAATATAATAGGGCCTATTGTTTTTATATCCTAGAAAAAAAATGAGCTAGCGTTGTCAAATTTTCTTAAAAGAAAATTACTAGTGGGCAATGCTTAAGTGAAATGTCATCTATTTGCTGCTAGAAGGGCAAAAAGCTAACCCTCAAAATGTGTAGGAGCCTAGCTTCTACTGTTCCTTTTTTTCTTTATGTAGATTCTACAATAATTTATTGCTCCCCTTTTCCTTAACTTTGTGATGTCCTTTTTATTTCTTTAAGAACATGAAAGAAATGGAACTAACAACTTTTAGACCTGTTTGAGCCTCTATACAACCATAAATCCGTAATGTACAATAATAAAAAGTACTAGCAAATAGATGTTAGAGTGCATAAAACAAGAGTGGCCCTTTACTAGTAAGGGGCCAAGCTAGTTGATTTAGTGGTACAGTCACTAAAAAAAACAGTCATCCATATTGTTCTATTAGTGTCTGTTCATAACTTTTTTGCTCTATCAACGATCGAGCCGAGTTGAACCTGCACTGGTACTTAGTATTAGTGCTGGCTCTTAGATTAAACTGGCACCGATACTTCAGTGTTATCTAGTAACCATGAGCTAGCACTAATAAGTCTACAGTCTAAAAAATACGTCTTCTTCTCCCCCTAATGCATCATCCCCAACTCCAGCACCTCTTTCTGCCACCTCACCGCCACGCCATCACCTCCCACCTCCTCCTCCATGACCGAACCCGTGGTGAGCTTGCTTGAGTGGCTCTCTTCCTTTAGCGTGTGTCGCTTTCCCGTTTGTCCAATGCTGGCGCGGGCCCGCGTTGGCCGAGCTGCTACCACCATTGTGTGCTCGCCATCGGTCGAGCCACAGTAGGGCCCGTCGGTCAATAGGCACACCATTGAGACCGCACGCTTGCGTATATGCTCTAGTTGTTCTCGGTAGGGCTGTTTTTGCCGTCGCTCGTCACCAGCATATTTCTCCCCGCACGTCGAGCCATCATCGCCTTCCGGCCATCGCCATCGACCACCTGTGCGTCAGGTTAGTTCGTGGGAGTGCATTGGTGCCGTAGGTGTCGCTCGCTGGCCAAGCCGTGCTGCCATTCGCCGTCGGCGAGCTCGCCAGTGCCGCCCGACACTGTGTGCCTTTGGGCGCGGGTCGAATTTGACCCGAGTTAGCGCCAGCCTGACCCCATGGTTAGTGATGGTGGCTAGCCAACCCCTGGTGAAAAAGGAATTAGAGCCTTTTTAATAGTCGATTAATTTAGAAATTACCAAACAAATTTATTGTTCAATCATTAAATCGGCTAAAACTTGCAAAATACATAAGAAATTAAATATAGCTCCAAAAATAGTGAAACTAATTTTGTTAGATTTTTTTCATCATGCTCTACATATTAAAAATACTAGGAGCCATGATATATGTATTGAAATCCCTTTAATTATTTAAATGTATTTAAGTTTAGGTAATTTAGAATTAATTATTAGTAAGTCAAAAATTGGTGAAACTACATATTAATTATTGGTAAGCCATGAAAGTATATGATTATGCCATTGTTACCTAGATCTTCAATTTTCTAGTAGTGATTCAAGGAAAAAAAATGTTAAAATCACCTCTAAATAGATTAAAACCTAGCTCTAGTTTTCTATAGTGAATTAGTAAAAAAGATTAAAATCACCTCTAAATAGATCAACATATTAAATATAAATATTGTGTTGTAGGAATGACAAATCCACTCACCAGTTGTATGAAGACGTGACAATATTTAGAAGGTGATGGGTCATCTAACATGAAGCAATCAAGATACGAGGTAATTTAAAAAATTAGATGTGTATTTTAAAATATTGCATGGTTATTATTTCATTAGTTTTTTATTGATTGCTAAAATGTAATGATAATCATATTGCAGATAGATCGGACATGGATGCACAAGTTTGACCGTCGCGGCGTATAGTTCTTTTATGGCGTAGATGCTTTTTTGAGGGCTGCTGTAATGTACGGAAAGCTAAAAAATAAGAGTGATGTTCACTATATATGATGTATGTGCGTTGATTGCAAGAATGAGAAGTAGTTTTCAGGCATAGAGCAGATCTGTGCATACATGTTTCGCATAGGTTTTAAAGTCTAGCTATATCTGCTAGATCGAGCACGGTGAACATGAGGAGGTTGTGCATGAAGAGCAGTCCACAGTTGAGGAAGATGGAGGCAACAATATGACGGATAACGAAGACATCGATATGTTGACGTTTGAAGATACTTTTGTCGGCAACGATGATGATGACTTAGATGAAATGTTGCGTAATACGGAGGGAGACTACACCAGTGATAGGCAGCACGAAAAGTTTCAGCGTATGATAGAGGTCTATAAAAAGCTGTAAGAAAGAGCACAACAAACTGCATGTTGTGCTGATGTTGCTGCAAATTAAGTTTAGCAATGGTTGGTCTGATAAGGGCTTCAACGAGTTGTTACAATTCTTGAGGGACTTGCTTCCAGAGGGCAACGAGTTGCCCTAAAACACGTACCACGCTAAATAGATTATCTACCAGTTAGGTTGGAAGTAGAGATAATACATACATGCCGAAACGATTGCAGGTTGCTTCGCAATGGGGATGAAAACTTGGAAGTGTGTCGCGTTTGCGGTGCATCACGGTACAAGCGCAATGTTGATGATATCTGTTATGATGACGCAGGGGAGCAAAGTAAGGATAAAAGATCCCCCACTAAGATAGTTTAGTATTTCCCTGTAATCTCCCGTCTGAAGCTATTGTTTGACAAAAAAACGAATGCTGAATTGATGTGATGGCGCACCGAAGGGTGCAAGAAAGACGCAATGCTTAGACACCCTGTTGATGGAATGCAATGGAGGAACTTCGATATAAAATACAAGAAATTCAAAGCTGAAGTGAGGAATATAAGGTTCGTGTTGAGCATGGATGGGATGAATCCTTTTGGTAATATGAGCAATAGTCATAGCACTTGGCTCGTGACTCTCTGTATCTACAACCTTTCATCTTGGTTGTGTATGAAGCGGATGTTCCTTATGATACCTTTGCTAATCAGTGGGCTAAGTCAACTTGACAACAATATCGATGTGTATCTTCAACCGTTGCTTGAAGATCTTCTTGTACTATGGAAAGATGGCGTACGTGTGTGGAATGAATATAGATGTGAACATTTCACCTTACGCGCAATGCTATTCATAACAACTCAAGATTGGCCTGCTCTTGCTAAACTATCAGGAAAGACTTTAAAAGGCTACAATTGATATGTATGGTGCTTGGATGAAACAATGGGGTTGTGGGGGAAGAGTTGTAAGAAAATGGTCTACATGAGTCATCGTAGGTTTCTGCGCCCAGATCAACTATACCACAGGAATAAAAGAGTTTTTGACGGGATAGTGTAGACTCCTCGAGCTTCGAAGGTTCACACTGGGGAGCATGTATATAAATAAAATGGTAAAGAATCTTAGAGTTGTCCTTGGAAAGGGGAAAGGTAGTACAAAATTTTTAGCTGCAAAACTCGCTCATATGTTTAAGAAGAGATCAATTTTTTAGAACCTACCTTATTGGAAGCATTTGATGGTCTGACACGCAATCGACATCATGCATGTGAAGAAGAACGTGTTTGAGAGCTTAATTGGTACCTTACTAGACATACCTAGCAAAATAAAAGATACACTCAATGCACGGTTGGACCTAGAAGATATGAAGCTAAAGAAAATTCTGCATCCTAAAATCCTATGCAACGGGGCAAACGAACTTCTCACAACTTGCTACACCCTGAGCAAGGAAAAGAAGATTAGCCTGTGTAGTTGCTTGTATGGAATCAAAGTTCTAACCGGTTGCTCTTCCAACGTAAAGAGATTAGTGAACGTGAAAACTTTGAATTTAGTTGGCATGAAATCCTATGATTGTCACATGATGATGATACAATTGCTTGCTGTTGCAATTAGAGGTATTCTGCCGGATAAAGTCCAAGACCTAATTATAAAGTTGATTTTGTTTTTCAATGCAATTTCACATAAGGTCATCGATCCGAGCAAACTAACAAATCTGTAGGAAGACTCGGTCCATACTATATGCCATTTGAGATTATTTTCCCTCCATCATTTTTTGGCATAATGCCCCATCCCATTGTTCACATTGTGCATGAGATAAAGTACCGAGGCCCTGTGTTTCTGCATCAAACGTATCATTTCGAATGGTTTATGTCAGTTCTAAAGAAATATATGTTCATAATTGAGGTCGACCGGAAGGTTGCATGTCCCGAGGCTGGGAAAGGAGGAGGTCGCTGAGTTTGCCATTATCTACATGGATCTGAAAGCAATTGATATGCCTATATCTCGCCGTGAGGCAAGGCTAAAGGGGAAAAGGACGCTATGTCATAGTACAGCCTGTTCCAACGATTATGTTTCATTCACCCAAGGATATTTCATAGTTTTGCAACAATCAATTGTAGTAGGTCAGTATATCAATATGCACGTGCAAATGCTACGGTCCACAAATCCAACATAGTCAGAGGATTGGATTGCAAAAGAGCATAAAGATAATTTTAACAGTTAATTACGTAAACACATGATGGATAAAGATATATATGATTCATTGTTTGAAATGCTAGCTAATGGGCTGTCAACAATGATCATACATACAAATCATATGACATTAATGGCTACATATTTTATACGAGAGCACAAGATAACAAGAGCACTAACTAAAATAGCGGTGTCCGTATTGATGCCTATGACTGCGCTGGTAATAGGGAGATCTACTATTGATTCATAGTGGAGATTTGGAAGCTTCAATATGGAGAACAATTGAAGATCCCCTTGTTATGTGCCAATGGGCCAGACTCCCAGGTGGAGTGAATACCGACAAGTATGGTATGATTACCGTCAACCTCAAACTCATCGGATATAGAGAGCAACCATTCATGCTTGCCAAAGATATTACTCAAGTCTTCTATATAAAGGACACGGATCTAGTTAACAAGGAGGGATGCTATGTGGTTTTTCAAGGAAAAAGAAAGATTATCGGTGTATGATAGTTATAGTTGTAATTCATATCTACTAAGAATACGCCTTAATTTCTATTAAGTAAAAAGCTTGAATTACCTAATATATAATAAATTACAAACCTAAATCTACAATAAATTAATTCCTGCAAAAAAAGAATGAGCATCAATGCCTGTTACTTGTTATGAATCGGCACTGATAGTCTCAATACCAATATTGGTTTTTTTTCATTAGCCGGTACTGATACTCATTATCAATACCAGTTAATAAACCGATATTGATAATCCGTAACTATCAGTGCCGAGTAATCAGTGCTGGTTCAAAAACTGTCATTGATGATATTTTTGAGCCAACACTGATGACTATTTCTGTAGTAGTGACTAGCCCAAAGTGAAGAAAATTTTTACTAGTAACATGCTCATATCAACCATATGAATATATGTTGTTACTACATGTACAGTGAAGTGATATCAGAGTCATTTCGCCTCAAGCTTTGCCCCCTACTAATAGTATTGGTTAATTGTCGCAAAGTGAAGGGATGAAATGTGGATAGCTGCACATAAAAGTTCGTGAAATACGACATCCAACTTGGCTCCATATATAGCACGCAATGGTTCTAGAAATTGACAAACACATCTCCTTTCTTTCGAAGCAATGAAAGCTACATCGATCATGACCACAATGACAATCTATACATCATTCCAACATGCATGATGATCAAATGAGTAGCGTATCTCAGTCCATCATAGGCGTTGCAATTATGCTCTACTACGTGAGAACTGAACTTTAAAGTAGCAAGAGATATGTGAAAAAATCAAGTGCGGTCCTTGTGGAATTAATTCAGTACATCATCCTTATCTAGTTGAACTCTTTTCCTAGCTACATAAAACATTTATTACGGTAAAACTGGGGCATCAGCACCATTCGTGTACAGTTTTGACTCGTGCAACATTCAGTCCTGCATTTTTTCAATTGTAATCACAAAGACGAGAAATAGAAAGACATACCTCACTCCCTACATTTTTTTTTTCACTAGGACGATTGAGTCCAGTGCGTTGATCCTGGCCGTCCATTTTTTACGGCAACCTGAACCCTAAATGCTAACCCCGAATCTAGCTCGCTCAACACGTTTCGCGCATGTGTAGGTGGTACAGCTAATGAGTAGCATGCACCGATCTGGAGGTTTTGAACGCTTCATGTGTAGCTGACAGATGGATGCATGGATCCATCCACTCTGGAACTGCAGATGCATGGATGATGCTGGCTAGGTTGTGGCTTGCGTTTGCTCCCGCGTTAGAAAAACAGAAGAAAAAAATAGCGCGCGGGCAGGGAGGAATGGGTGGCAGAGGGCAGGGGGACATCTGCTCCATGCATCGCGTCCCACGCATTTGGTCAGATCAGATCCAGCCGGTGCACGTCAATGCCGCCGTGGGTTCCTACCAACCGTTGATCCGTAACCGTGTGATGCATGCCTTCAGGTAACACTACAATATATATATTCAGGACACCTATTCTATACTCCTAGGAGTATGTACTCCCACATGCAATATACCACCTAAACAAACACTTTATACTCTTTTATCATTTTTAGTATACTCTAATACTAATTCTAAGATACTCCAATATGAATTGTATGAAAAAAAAATCAATGTTAGCCTTTCATTTTTGCTATATACTCTTTTTTATACATAAAAGAAGTATATACGCAAATTAAGATAAAAATCATGGAATTTCATAAAAATTTTCGTGGGATTTGTATTGTAGTATCTTATAATTACTAATGAAGTATATTTAAAGTGATAAAGAAGTATAACACACGTGTAAAAGTGGTATATGAGAGGTGGGAGTACATACACCCAGGAGTACATACTAGTTTTCCTATATATATATATATGTATATATATATATATATATATATATATACATATATATATATATATATACATATATACACCACCGAGCCTAACTTAAGCTCTATTTATTTCAGCTCAGGATTATAATAAGCTAGCTTATTTATTCTGAGCTGAAATAAATAGCTAGTTTATTTGTCCAGATTATTATAAGTTAAAGTTTATATTATAATAATCTCATAAGCCGTGAAAAGAAGTTTATTTTAGCTTATTTTGATCTTTTACTATACTACTCATCAAATTTAGAGAAAATTACCCACCAATACCACTTCCCCCATCCTACACCCGAATCCCCTGCCCCCTATTAAGGGTATTACAGACTTCTGTCAATAATTCAGACTCCAATAATCTAAGTTGTCAAACAGCTCACAGGTTATTTCCCTCCAGTTTATTATAATCTAACTTATTATAATACACCATCTATAAGCCGTTTATTATAATCCTGAGCTGAAACAAACAGAGCCTTACGGGCCCGAGCTCCTGCGCAATCGCACTCGCCACGTGCCCATGTGCTGCCACTTGTCTCCGTAGTTCCGTAGTAGTTTAATAGTACTTAGTAATTTAGTAGTCTAGTACTTTTCATTCGTGAAAATTTACTATAGTTTGGAAGCTTCAGTAATTGTTAGTAGTTTTGTTCAGTAGTTATGTTAGTAGTTGTTCAGTAGTTTTAAGTTATAGAAAAAATATTTGGTAGTGTCAGCAGTCATCAATAGTTCTAAGTTACACTAAAATTGTTCAGTAATTTGTATCAGTAGTGTTAGTAGTTGTCAGTAGTTACCAGTACTATCAATAGTGTCAGTACTTTGGATTTGAAACTACTGAACACTAAACTGCTAGGTGTACTGAAACATCTATTCTACTCCCAAAGGTGTAGAAATAGCTTTGTAGTGTTCAATAGTGTTCAATAATATTCAATAGTCCAGTAGTATTAGAAGTGTTCAGTAGTGTTAATAGTTCAGTAGTATTAGAAGTGCTTAGTAGCGTTTAATAGTTGTTCACTGGTGTATATATATATAACATTACACGCTGAGCTTATCCGTGCACATTTGCACACTTCAGATCATACTTGATCGTGCGTTACAATAGCTTCAGTAAACGACAATTTTATATGTCCGGCCGATCTGGGTGCGCATTGGAGCGAGAAGAGCTCTATACCGACCGTCGATCGAGAGGGATGCAACATGGGAGGGCCCGCACACAGCGAGACGTGCAGCGTACATGGCTCATGGGCGCGGGCCCACCATTTCGGGTGCTCCCTGCTAGTGCTAACCTGGTGGCCCTGGCGCTGGTTGGCGTTTGCGCAAGGCCAGCCGCACATGGCCTTGTTAGTTAGGAGAGATCACAGCTGCGCATGCATCTGCCTGCTGCCCGCTTCCCCTTGGACCCTTCCACTCTCTCTCTCTCTCTCTCTCTCTCTCTCTCAGCAAACGCCTTGCCTCCACGGCCCCTCCTCTCCTCCCTTGACTTTGTTAATATCTCTCGCCACTTGCACACGTGTTGATGCATGGTTCAACCTCACTAACAAATCACAACTGCACGATGTACTTTGCTAATGTACCATACATCTCACGGCAACACATCGACGTACACAGCCATTTACTAGATACGTTTAGTATATACGCACTAGCACATGTGTGGCTAGCGATCGACTTTCTTTCTTTTCTAGCTTTTTGCGTAGTAGTGGGTGTGTGCACCAGCACGAAGCCGTTTGGAACCTTCAATTCTCGCGCCCCCAGCTCTCACGTGCCAGCCACATCTCTCCCGCATGTATTTTTTTCTATGCGATCCACTTGCGCCGCCGACGATTATTCCTTCTCCACGGCGGCAGGCAGCGCGGTTGTTTAACTACTACGGCTAGCTATAGCTGCGAAGAACATTGCGTAGCAGCGCAGGTGACAAATGGTGGAATGTCTCATTACCATCGACCGTTGGATCGTCAGCTACGCTTGCAGAGTTTCAGGCTTACAGCTGCCATTTTCGTAGTTCGTCCTGCCGGCAATCCGCTACGCAACACGATGCCTCCGTCGTCCCAGTGGGAGGGAGGGAGGGAGGCCTGGGAGCAGGGACTTCTTCCTAGCTAATGACTATGTTGAGTTCAGTTTGCAATGTACGCAATTCGTGTGTCTCGGTGGGAAAGCGCGTCTCCGTGCTGTGTAAGGCAGAGGACTCGCCTTCGGGCCTCCAGCACGTCAGGTGGCGCGTGCGCGTTTATGTTGGGGTGGCGTGCGTGCGTGCGTGCGGTAAGTTTGAGTATGGTTTGGTTTCAGTTGGGCCACATTGTATGCAATCTGAAAGGACAGGCCCATCCGTGGATCTAGATAGTTGGGCTGGTTCTGAAATTTGGGAGCCGAATGCGATCATGTATAGAACAGCACAACGATTCTAAACTGGGCTGAGCACACCATAGCTTCATCATGTTGGGCTGTTGGTCCACGGATGTTCCTCTACTACACAGAATGGACCAAACTACAGTTATCTGCTCATTTAATTTTACTAGGTAATTATTCGTGCATTACAATAAAAATATAAATATTAAATATAATAATATCAATCATAAATATGGAGATATAGATGCACTATAGGAGTGCCGCCGAACGATTATGTCAAAATCCGAAAAAGGAGAAGGAGATTATCCGTTAATTTTCTTTATAATTTTTATTTATTTTCATTGGTAAAACAGGTCTTATATCCATAGCCGGTAACGGCCCAGTGAGACTAGAGGACGAGGGTGGATGATAAAAGTAGATAAATTATTCGAATGTTATGGATTTTTATTAGATGAGAGAAGAGTAGTGGAAGATGTGACGCGATAACTAATTTTTGTTTTATATAATAGAGATTAATTGCTCTATCTTGTTAGTAGGAATTCTCTCCTTTTTTTTTCAAAGAAGGAGATTATTGATCTTACCGTTCCTCTATTAATCTTCTTCCGAAGATGATTAATGTTATCAACTTATCCACAATTACCAGTGCAATTCACGAGCACTCGCCTAGTTTAATGCAAATTACGTCAAAAAGCATACAAAATACTAGTTAGTTTCATACCATCTACTCTAAGCAGCATCTGGCTGGGCTGAATAATATAGATCTCTTCCTCAATCAGAGCACGCACTTGATGCTAATGTTGGTCAAACACTTGGACTTTTTCTTGATCATTTTGAGGCCCCAGCCTGATCATCGCAGCGCGCCACCTCCAGACCGGTGAAAACAAAGCCAGCGCTGAATGTATCGTCGTCACTAGCAGTGCAGTACTTGCAGTGCAGAAGCTGCCCGAGCCCAGAGGTTCACCAGGTAGAGATGCGTCAACGACCGGTCCTCGGTCAGGTCAAGATCTGGCCAGCCGTGCTGCACCGCCGGTGGGTCGGGAGAGCCGATGGCGCATAAGTGACAGGGGCTGGCACGTGAGAAGCCAAACCAGAGCCCAGAGGCCAAGCCCGGGGACGTACTCAGCTTTGCCTAGGAATGGCAGCTGCCATTCACCTGCCTCGTCCCATTCTTGGGTCACCGTGTCCAAGGAGTAGGTGCCCATGCCCTTCTCTCGGCCGGTGGAGTGTAGGGGTGGGCGAAAAGCTCGAAGACTGTGAGTTGGCTCGATTTGGATTGACTTGTTGTATTTTGTAACGAGACGAATCAATATTTTAGCTCGTTTTGTTAACGAACCAGTTTACCATCGACCGTTGGATCGTCAGCTACGCTTGCAGAGTTGCAGGCTTACACAGCTGCCATTTTCTTAGTTCGTCCTGCCGGCAATCCACTCTAACTAGATTATTTTAGCGATTAGGACTTGGATCGCGTCGCAACATATTTTAGCGACTAGGACTTGGATCGCGTCACAACACGATGCCTCCCTCGTCCCAGTGGGAGGGAGGGAGAGGCCCGGGAGCAGGGACTTCTTCCTAGCTAATGACTATGTTGAGTTCAGTTTGCAATGTACGCAAGTCGTGTGTCTCGGTGGGAAAGCGCGTCTCCGTGCTGCGTAAGGCAGAGGACTCGCCTTCGGGCCTCCAGCACGTCAGGTGGCGCGTGCGCGTTTATGTTGAGGTGGCGTGCGTGCGTGCGGTAAGTTTGGGTATGGTTTGGTTTCAGTTGGGCCACTTTGTATGCAATCTGGAAGGACAGGCCCATCCGTGGATCTAGATAGTTGGGCTGGTTCTGAAATTTGGGAGCCGAATACGATCATGTATAGAACAGCACAATGATTCTAAACTGGGCTGAGCACACCATAGCTTCATTCTGTTGGGCTGTTGGTCCACGGATGTTCCTCTACTACACAGAATGGATCAAACTACAGCTATCTGCCCATTTAACTTTACAGCTAAATGTCCGTACGTTATAATAAAAATATTAATATTAAATATGATAACATCAATCATAAATATAGAGATGTAGATGCGCTATAGGAGTGCCGTCGGATGATTATGTCAGGATCCAAAAAAGGAGGAGAATATTATCCGTTAATTTCCATCCTAATTTTTTATTTATTTTTATTAGTAAAACAGATCTTATATCCGTAGCCGGTAATGAGGTGGGGAGGCTAGAGGACAATGATGAATGATAAAAGTAGATAAATTATTCAAATTTTATGAGTTTTTATTAGATGGGAGAAGAGTAGTGGAAGAGGTGACGCGAGAATCAACTCGTGTTTTATATAGTAGAGATTAATCGCTCTATCTTGTTAGTAGGAGTTCTCTCTTTTTTTCCAAAGAAATAGATGATTGATCTTACCCTTCCTCTATTTATCTTCTTCCGAAGATGGTTAATATTATCAACTTATCCACAGTTACCGTGTTATAAATTTTCATGCATAAAAGATGAGCTTACAGTGCAATTCACGAGCACTCGACTAGTTTAATGCAAATCACGTGAAAAAGCATACAAAATACTAGTTAGTTTCATACCTTCTACTCTAAGCAGCATCTGGCCGGGCTGAATAATACAGATCTCTTCCTCAATCAGAGCACGCACTTGATGCTAATGTTGGTCAAACACTTGGACTTTTTCTTGATCATTTTGAGGCCCCAGCCTGATCATCGCAGCGCGCCACCTCCAGACCGGTGAAAACAAAGCCAGCGCTGAATGTATCGTCGTCACTAGCAGTGCAGTACTTGGCAGTGCAGAACCTGCCCGAGCCCAGAGGTTCACCAGGTAGAGATGCGTCAACGACCGGTCCTCGGTCAGGTCAAGATCTGGCCAGACGTGCTGCACCGCCGGCGGGTCGGGAGAGCCGATGGCGCATAAGTGGCAGGGGCTGGCACGTGAGAAGCCGAACCAGAGCCCAGAGGCCAAGCCCGAGGACGTACTCAGCTTTGCCTAGGAATGGCAGCTGCCATTCACCTGCCTCGTCCCATTTTTGGGTCACCGTGTCTAAGGAGTAGGTGCCCATGCCCTTCTCTCGACTGGTCGAGTGTAGGGGTGGGTGAAAAACTCGAAGACTGTGAGTTGGTTCAGTTTGGATCGACTCGATGTATTTTGTAACGAAGCGAATCAACATTTTAGCTCGTTAGGGGTGGGCGAAAAACTCGAAGACTGTGAGTTGGCTTGATTTGAATCGACTCGTTGTATTTTGTAAGGAGACGAATCAACATTTTAACTCGTTTTGTTAACGAGCCAGCTTGCGAGCCTAACCCAACTTAGTCGGCCCACCCAAACTTCACTCGATGATTGAGGCCTATCTGTCTGCCTACTCCACATGACACGGCCACATGGTGTCACTCATTGCATTGGCAGCGCCAACGCCCTTTGCCCTAGCTGTCCGTCGCCTCTAGCACTTGACGTCGTGCTGTCTGGAGCCCTCGATGTCACATCGCTCGCCGCCTACCGGCCACCGCCTGACACCTTGATGTATATACATGGAAAAGGAACAACTAATGCTAGGATTTCCATGATTTGATTGTGCTGACTCGTGAACCTATGGTCTGACTTGTGAACCTGTCTTTTAGCTCGATTCCAAAACAAACTGAACCAAGCCAACTCGTTAGTATAACGAACTCGACCGAGCCAAGCCTATCCAGTTCGGTATCCACTCCTAGTGGAGGGTGATACAAAGATTTTGCTGCCATCAACAGCCACGGCTGAGTCCGGCTCATGCTTAGGGTCACGGAGGAACGATGGTGGCGAGAGAGGGTACCAAGGCCAGCCCTTGGAGGAGAAGGCAAGCACCTCGAATAGGGAAAAGGACTGTTGATTGTTGGGTCCATGATGTAGAGGCTTTCAGTGTGGTTGCTATTGACTTGCTAGAAGATGTAGGACTCTAAGCTGGGACCGAAGTCAAAGTCGCACGCTGTGGCAGAGGTGGCATGGGTTTGAGAATGGGGGATGAAGAGGACTATGCGCATGTGACCCTTGGCAATGTTCATCAAGGGCATGCCCTACGAGGAGTATGACCTCGTATCATAGAAGACGGTGTGACCCACTCTGTCCACACAGAGGGTCTTTCCCTCCTTGCCGAAGGGCACGAACAAGGCCTTTATGAGATCATAATGATTTGGACTGAGGTGGCGATTATTTCACTGATTTTGTGACCTAATCCAATTATGTCATCATCCGATTCCCTTACATCTGTTTGTTTCACAAGCTCTGTAATTTGTTTCCATGGTATCATATATCAGTCCTATTCAATCCCGATTCCCCTCCCTTTTGACCGTAAACATATAACAATACAGCTACAAGCTAAAATGATGCCACGAGCGAAGACGAGAACAACGACTCCGCTCTTCTCACGCGATCTTCGTGCTGGCGGCCAGCACACCTCGCTGCCTCCTCGTTGGTGAGAGCTTGGCAATATCCTTCTCTCTCTCTCTCTCTCCCCCCCCCCAACCTGCATGGCCAAGATCGGGAACAACAAATCTGAAGGAAGGAAGGAGGGGCACATCATCATCATCCATACAAGGTTAGTGTCGCTGCTTACCTCAAGTTGTTAGCCCTGCAACTCTTCCTTGGGAGATTCGATCAAATTGATTTGCTCGATAATGTGGTATAGAAAATTGTTACATGATGAAACCAAAAAATGAACGGGTTCATCCATATTGTTGCTGATTACATGGGAATCAACAATAGTATAGATGATCCCATTAAATCAACAACGGTATGGATGATCCCATTCATTGTTTAGTCAAAGGGGTGTAGGACTTATCTTCACTAAAATCTTCTTCTACTCTTTCCTTATAGTCTGGGTCCTTGGGCTCCTGCTCGAATGCTTCTTTCTATAACATACACAAATTAACGTTGATTAAGCGTTTGATTGAATAATCCTATCTAAACTCCAAGCAAGTGATGAACACTCAATGTAGTTGCTCTAGAGGGATGTACTCTCCTATTATCTAGTATTATGTGAATCCGAAGTATGAAGACTAAGTATGATTATTTTGCGAAAACCATATCAAGTTATTATTCTATACTATTATATGAAACTAAAGTATGAATACTAGGTACAATTATCTAGCAAATACTAGATCAAGTTATTATGCTACATTGTTAGATAGTTTTGAGAGAAATCCTGATCAAATAATTATAACTAACTTAAAGTGATTATGCAGGTTAAGTAGTTGTGAACGACCACTAGGGTTCTCTCTGAGTACGAGTGTGCATGTGTGTTATTTTTTCTAGTTTATGATTATATTACATTTTTATCTAATCATCAGTCATTTATTTATGAGGTACATTAATTATAATTATGCTACTATTTCTTACTACTGAAATTGTGTTCATCCATTATATACACATATTAAACTATTGCATAATATGTACCAAAATTTCCCTTATAGTCTAAAACATGGTTACTTATATTTATCTACATTTAAAACTACTCCTAAATTAGCTAAAAGATTATTCATAGTTTTACGACAATATACACTCAAACTAAATAGATTTAGATTAAATTTTTTAAAAATATAGAATTTATGAAACTTGGGTTGTTGTATAGATATTGAATTTAGATGAATTTTGATGAAAGAATAATTGAAACCAGAGTTAAAATAGAGGAGAAACATGCCTTAGAAGGTTAGTTCCAGAAAAGGATAAGGGGAGAATATTCCCAACATATTTTGTCAATTTTTTGAATTAAATATTTTTTGGAAAATCAAAAAACAAGAGTCTCTTTAGAGTAATGTTGACTAGGTCAACAGTCAATGATGGCACTGTGTTGTGACTTGGTTCACTAGGCTGTGGACCGGGGGGGTTCTATATGTGTTGGTGAAAGAAAATATTTTTCACTAACAAAGTGTGACGAGAGCCAATTCACATGAATGACTCAAGTTTGGAGGAGAAGTGGAGATGGATAGAACACCATGAGTTTTCATGGGAATCTACTCACGCTTGGTTTGGTGGTCAAGGGTGTGTATTTATACTGATATTCAGAATGTAAATGTACAAACATGCCTATATAAAGCTGGTAGAGATATAAGTTCTTTACTGTATCACAGGGCATAGAGATAGCCCCGTAAATCATTTCTACGATCGGTGAGATGGTTGTTCTAGTAGCTAGTTGTCTATTCTGGCGTCGCATTGCACCAGCGTGTCAGGCGGCCACCACTTGTACTAACATGACAGGCGACCAGCACTTGACTGGTATTAAATGCCAGTCACTTCAATACAAGTGGGGGGCGACCTGGGAGCCCCTCCTAGTTGATTTTTCTGAAGGGCCGATGGTCCCGGGGGTCTGGAGGGCTCCGAAGGCATGGCCTCCAGGATCCCTCCAGAGCCATGGGGTCCCAGAGGGTCCTGAGTCTGATGGTGCTCGGGCCTAGACTGGCAGAGCCAAGGGGGCATCAGGGGTCCTTGATGGTGACTCCACAACAGTATCCCATTGCGAGGATGGCCAGCGGTGCGGCCTTCCAACGGTACTCAGAGTAGGGCCTCCGGTGATCCTTGGCTCTGTGTCCATGGGCCCTCAATCCTCCGACGGTTTTGAATTGGCAAGTGTCAGTCCAGTGGTGAAGGAGCCAAGGGGGTATCGAGGGTTCTTGATGGCAACCCCTAACAGTGTGTGGTCCATGGTGTACCAATGTCGCAAACCAGGGCTGATGTGGCACGAGCCGACTAGGTGAGGCCCACCCATCAGGTGCACCCACACAGAGAGATAAGGGGGCTGATCAGCTCGGAGAGAGAAAGACAAAGAGGGAGAGAGGGAGACAGAGGGTGCCAACAACGGATAGAGAGATGGAGGGGATGAGGTGGGTCAGCGAATCCAGATGTGATGCCTACGGTGACCTCGCCTGTGGTGAAGGAGGAGCTTGATGGTAGCAAAGGTACGTAGGTACATGTATGCGGGCTTGGATCCGAGGTTGAGAGAGGGAGAAAGGAGGGGAAGTGAGAGTGGTGGGGCTTAGCGGTGAAAGGGGAGGTGGCCGGCTTTGCGGAGGTGGCGAATCGGTGGCGAACGACTGAGTTTAGGGGTAGAACAGAGAGAGGGAGAGGTGGATGGTGTCAGGGCGAGGAGACAGCAAGGTGTAGTGGGAAGGTGGCCGATGACCCCTTTTATAGGCGAGATAGGGTGGTGAGACACGACGGTGGTGTGGAGGCTTGATATGGCCAGAGGGGGCCATGGCCACAGGGCGCGTGTGATTTGCGATGTGCGCTGAAGGGATGGACGGAGGTAGAGAAGGATGGCGACGGTTGTGGCTGCAGTGCTAGCTAGCGACCAAGGTGGCTCCAGTGCCGAATGATAGTGACCATTGTGCGATGCGACAAGAGAGCGAAGGAAGGTGAAAAGAGAGGAGAGATTGTATTTTTATTTTATCTATATGGTATGAAATACGGTGTGTCGCACCTAGAGATGATTAGAAGTGAACTAAGGAAACAACTCGACAATATGCTACTATAGAAAAAACGATAACGGTCTATTGCCAGCCTGAACCCAATCCACCGCTTTCAGCTCTGATGCGAAGGATACCCCGCTGTTTCGCTCATTCCAAATTGCCAAGCGACCAAGATGACCAGCGAATCAAAGCCCTTGTTTGTATATGTCACCACCTGCTTTTGGCTCGCCAGCCACCAATCTTACATATGAGCATCTGGAGATGGTGTGATCGCAGCAACACTTGCCGACCGAAACAATACCTCGCGATTGAATACACATTCCAGAAATAGGTGGTTAATCTCTTCCGGCGGCTGAGAACAGAGCACAAGGTCACCATTGTTCTGTAAATTTGCCGTTGCAAAGTCTAGGGCGACCATATAACGCAATCCAAAAGAACTTGCATTTTGGCTTGCTCGGGGATGTGCAATAGGGTTTTTGCACCACCCAACTTAATTAGTACGCGCAAGTTCAAATAGACTCGTACTGGAGTATTTCAGATCGAAGGGATGTTTATTTGATCTCAGTAAACTGTGTTCTTTGAGTCGCAACATTTTTTCTCTTCCACCTAAAGTTGAGTGGGTATATCTAACTACGTGCAAGTGCTACAAAAGAGAAGCTCCAAAGCCAGAGCCCTGTGAACAGGGTCCTAGAATCAAGGGCAGAGGAGACGCGTACTGAAAAAGAAGCGGAAAAAGGAGAAATCTAATGCTTGACTAACCCGGACCTAACCCACAAGTTAAATTCACTAGCATCTATGATTATAAACAAACAAAATGAAGGCCATTCTCCAACTCAAAACATGACAGACTGCCATTTGATCTTCCCTCCAAAATTCCAGACTCCCTAGTGTGAATATTCCAAAACCATTCTCTTCAGAGAGAAAAAAAAAGGAATGTTTCAGTACCAAATACTGTTATTCTTCTTGAGGCCAAAGCATTGGACAAACTAGTTCATACACTAGTAGTAAATCTCAGCACTTATCAAGTCCTAACACTACTAGTTTTATATCCCCAATGGCCAAAGCCAAATATAAGATCATAAACCCCAGAAACCCCAATCCCCAAAGATTAGTTTCCAGCTCATCCATCCACTACTTAGAAGTTAGAACTCCTCAACAATATGTTCCTAGCTAATTGATCACATATTCACACTGGCACTCCAGAGCTAGCTCCCTCGCATTGTGCCATTGTCAATCAGCCGCAGCCATCGGCCTTGTCCATAGGCGCCATGGGGTGCACCACCTCCAGGCAAGCCCGGCACGACCTCCGGTACTGCCCATCGCCGCGCGCGCTGCCGCGCAGCCAGTCGTTCCCCACTCGATGCCCCAGCGATCCCGGTGTCCACGTGGTGCGGCTCACGTCGTCCACACTCGGCTCCCTCGAGCTCGACAAGACCGTGGCGCGGGCGCCGGAGGCTGCTGCCGCGCGCGCCCCCACGAGGCTAGCGCCACGCACGCCGACCATGACGCCGCCCAATGAGCCCGAGGCCATCGACGCGTGGGCGCTCATGGCCGGCCTCGAGGAGCACTCGCCGCTGCTGGCCGCGCCGTTCGGGCGACACTCCTTCTCGTTCCCGATCGCCACGGTGCCGCAGGAGCTCACCGCGTCCTCCAAGGTCACTCCGCTGCCTCAGCCTCAGCCTCACGCTGTCGTGAACGGCGGCAAGGAGAAGGCGCCGCGCAGGGCGGTGCTCTACTTCACGTCGCTTCGCGGCGTGCGCACCACGTACGAGGACTGCTGCCTCGCGCGCGCCATCCTCAAGGGCTACGCTGTGCGCGTCGACGAGCGCGACGTGTCCATGCACCGCGGCTTCCGCGACGAGTTGAACGGCCTCCTCGGCCTCAGGGGCGGCACCCTCGCCAAGTGCTCGGCGCCGGCCGCGCCCGTCCTCCCCAGCCTGTTCGTGGACGGGGAACTCGTGGGCAACGCGGACGAGCTGAAGCGGCAGCACGAGGCCGGGGAGCTCGCGGCGAGGCTGTCCGGGTGCGAGAGCGCGGCTGCAGGCGAGGCCGGCGCGTGCGAGGCCTGCGGGGACGTGCGGTTCGTGCTCTGCGAGGTGTGCTCGGGCAGCTGCAAGGTGTACGTGGACAACGAAGACGAGCAGGGGGAAGACGAAGCGTCGGACGATGGGGGCAGCGCCGGGTTCCGGCGATGCCCGGAGTGCAACGAGAACGGCATCGTGAGGTGCCCCGTGTGCTACTGCTGAGTGAGACGTTTGCGCCTTTGCGGTTTTGGATACGTGGCGTGACGGTGCAGAATTTTTTTCCTTGCGTGTGCCACTTGGATGTGGTGCCAGACCTGCAGCCCCATGTGATTTGTGAATGATCTTGTATTCTTGCGTGATCAACGGTGCACGATGATCGTGCCGTCTCTGTTTGGATTTCAGAGTGCTGCATCAAGAGATGTCAATGCTTCCGTGAGATATTCTCTTGTCCAAGGACGAACCAGACCTTTCGCCGGCCGCAGCGGCAGTGGACTGCTTCGTTTACGTTCTTCTCCGATCTTTTTGCTCGCGGCACGGACGGTCGCCGACGCCTGGTTGGAGTTGGTGGCGGTTCAAAGCCGGCGCCGTTGCAGAGCGTTTTTAAATGCAAAGCGAGCCGCAAGAACGGGACAATTGGAGCAAAACAAGGTGCTTGCTCCGGTAAAAAAAAAATCTGGAACGGCGGACAACACATAGGCCTTCTAGCTCTTTTTTGAAAACCATATGCCTCCAGCTCTAGACCAATCATCGTCGTCGTCGTCATCTAGTTGCATCTAGCATGCCGACATAAGTTTTGGTGAAAATGCCGGTGCTCTCTTTGAAAAATCATGCAAACAACGCAGCAGGTTGCTCCACTAACATGCTGCCCATTCATTCATTTCCTTTTCCCTGATCAGGCTGCTACACACAAACAGGACCGAGCCATCACAAAGCACCCGCTTAACTGACCTACTCGCTTGATTCTTACACTACCAGGGACCAGACTTCAGTACCAGCTGGTGATGGATGCTCACCTCACTTGCCTCCTCCTGTCACACACAACACAAGCACCGGCACATAGAGATGTTTCCCTTCTTATTCTCCAACATACAACTTTGTCCGGCTGGCCTGGCCTTGCCAGGCGGCGGCGCCGGACCGGTCTCAGTGGCCGCCCATGCTGACGGCCCGGAACTGGCGCTTGGAGATCTTGGGCAGCAGGAACAGGCCCACGATGCCGCCGATGAGCGCGAAGCCGGACGCCACGGCGAACGCCGGGATGTTCCCCTTCCCGAACAGCTCGTCCCACGGGCCCGCGCTCAGCGCGATGATCACCTGCTAACCAGAAACTTGCGGCCGTGAGCACACCACCGCTCAATGACAGATAGATCGAACGTGACAGCGCACGACGGCTGTTAAACTGTACTGACCTGGGGGATAACGATGGAGATGTTCAACACGCCGGTGCAGAGCCCTGCGATTAATCGGCATCACACACGGCCACATCTTCTTAAACCACTACGAAATCAAGAAGCTGCAAGAGGTTTCACTCACCTTGACCGCCGCCTTTACTGGCCGCTAGCTGCGCCGTCACCGCGAACGGGACGCTGTACAGGATCTGCGTCGTGCAAAATCAAGAGACTTGTCAGGTCGAGCAAGGCTTCTTGAAACGTGTGCACAGAAGTGCTGTCAGTGACGTGACACTCGGTGCGATGCTTACAGCGAGAGGGACGCCCAGGAACGCGAACAGGACGAGGCACACGGCCTTGATGTCCTTGTTCGCGACGATGGCGTTCTGCACGTAGCCGTGGAAGTCCTTCTGCGACCAGAAGCTGATCAGCGCGGTCGCAGCCATGGCGAAGCAGACTAGGAAATTGCTCGTCACCCACACGATCCTGGGGCCTAGCTTCCGGCACATCGGCTCGATCAAGAAGGAGCTGAATCCTAGAACAATCTGCACAGACCAAAACTCGTGTCCAGTCATTAAAAGCAGCTGATGGAAGTTGCAGCAGCTAGAACCTAGGAACCGGATCTTACCGAGTTCAGTAGCAGCCCGAATGCGCCTATTCTGACACCTTGGTTAAAGGCCGCGACCTGAGCATCGTTTCCCTTTGGGTCGCCGTGGTAGATCTCACGGCCCATCCAATCTGTGTCGTAGAGGATGAACGGAAACCAAGAGAGCTGCAAGGACAATGGCAGGGTCAATACTGAATTAGATGAGTACAGAATTCAGAAAATCTAGTGTCAATTCGAAAGGCCTCTGAAACAACTGAGCATGCTATGTGCGGCGTACCCAGGTGAGGCCGGTTACAACAAGCACGGATGGCATTCCAGCAGGCAAGTTCTTGAAGCCTTTGAACACTGCAAGTGGTCCGGTAGGTTCAATTTCAACCTGACCGTTTGCTTTTATTGGGAGGTTTTCATTTCCTTTGTATGGTACTTCCTTGGCGAAGATCAGAGTTACAACCAAAGCCAAGGCCAGGAACAACTGAAAACACAGAAGGGAAACGCCCAAGTTTCAGCATGTTGCGCTAGAAATAATGCACTGTAACATAGTAGGAAGAACATATGGTTAAGGTAGTCGTCGAAACTATTTAAGTGCAGAACCAGCTCATCATCATATATTGGTATTTGCGCATTACGAAAATTATCCTATGCACGTATTGTGAGGTATAGTAGAACATACCACAGCCACCAGAAATGCACCTTTCAAGTTTGCACAAGCTTCACAACAGGCTTTTGTTTTAAGGAAGGGAAACCACCTGTATATGACTATCAGTTACGCAGAATGCACCTTTATAAGTAAACCGGTTTGCAGGATAACGAGCCGGATAAAATTTATGCACACGAGTGGACTTACTTGTGCCAATTATTTGTGGAACCAGAGGAATATCCTAGGATATTTCCCAATGCCATCCAAGAACAGAAGATTGAATTGGCTGCACTAGGGCCATGACGACCTGTATATTGAACGAAAAAAAAGTGCAGATTAGGTTTGAAATTCCACTGATGTCACAACAAAAACTTTTTTGCTTGAATCAACAAGTGTCAGTAAGCTCTTAAATGAGTTAGCCATGAAAACTACCTGACAAATCAGCCATTAGAGCACGTGCAGGACCCTAGCAGTTGCATGAAAAATGTCAGTCAGATTTATAATAGCCCATTGTTCAAGCTGATTAATCTGAACTGTTAATGTAACTGCACTCACTTGCACAGTATTGTTGGAGAAGTCAAGGAGCCAGAATCCCAGAACATATACAATTGCAGCATGCCAGCGAGCACCATGGTAGAGGCTGTATTTCATTAGATGTCAGATCAGTTGCTACTTGCTACTGATGCCAAGCAAAAGACAAGGCTAAGAGATAATAGCCCTACTACAGTAAAGCAGTTTACCTGCAGTCTTCCTTTGTATCTCCGAGCAGATATCCAATGTCCGATGAAAATCCAACAATCACAACCTGCGTAGCATAAATTAGGAAATGCTACCTCGAGAAGCTCAAAGAAAGGAGCAACAGTGAGTAAGTTTCATGTCAGAAAAGAGAGTGTAAGGTTCAGTGGTTCTCACAGCAACACAAATCAGCGCACATCCTGTCAGAATAAATGGCCTCCGTCTCCCCCATTTTGAAGTGCTTCTATCACTGTACAGGCCAACGCACGGTTGAACCTGCAGGGTTGGGGAAGGATATAACGGATAAGTACTATACTACAGTAATTGCTTATTGCAGTATTACAGTAGAATTTTGAGGGAAAAGTGGCTTGCTTTTACATTGGTGAAGAAAATTACTGCAAGTGTAGCTACAGTATTAAATTGACTTTGTTACTCACCACTAAGCCAGCAATAGGACCACATAGCCACATGAATGAAGTAAGAGCATGTGAAAGCCCCAGAGTCTGCACAAAAAGGCAAAATTCAGAAAAAAATCACTTTCTTTAGCACTACAAAATAAAAGATTTTGCTTGTAATTGGCTTTGATTCTGACAAATCTGTAAACATTGTAACAATCATATGTAACCAATACTAGCTAGGCATAGTGAAATTGATATACATATTGTAATTCCCCAGGAATTCAGAAATATCCATCAGTAGACCTCCCGGCAATGTTTCTTTTTTGGGCCACAAACACCCGCCCCCAGGGCGAGGGCAGGAGATACTAGAAAATATAGAGCTCTTTTACGGTGGTTCATACTACCTGTAGACAGGAGATAGTATAAATTTAATCTAACCGTCTACGTGATTGGACATTTCTTTAATTACGACGGTAGTGTTAATATTTATCCACCATAACATTGAAGGGTATTACAATCTTTTTTTATACCTAATCCCTAAATAATCGTTCAACCAAATAATCAGCATTCAGGTCAGTCTAAACATTAAATCTATGAATTTGCACAATATAACTACCATGCTATTTCTTTTTTTCCCAAAAATACACTTATACTATTCATACTATATTAAAATAATAGGTAGTATTCTAACCAATCTAGACCATCCGATTAAAAAAATAGATGGCTCAAGTTCCTTCGAGACCACCGTAAAATTTTTCAAAATATAAAGTTAACACACATAGTATCAAAATATATGGCACATCTAACAACTATCTGTTTGTGAACTTGGAACTCACAGTTCCATATTTCCCAGGGCCACACAAGGACTGTCAATAGTTTTGAAACTATGTGCATGTATGGTTCAGTGGTGTTAGGAACCTCTGACTTTAACGTTATCGTGATTTTATTACTGATATATGAGACCGACGACTCATGGCTCTATATGTCAGGGACAAAATCACAACACCGTTAAAGTTAGAGGAATCCGATCCGGTTCAGTGATGTCGTTACCTCTGTTTTATTTGTTGGAGTTATCTTGTAAAGACGGACGGAATATATCTGGGCTCAAAGTTCTTGTGAAATTAGAGGGAATATATCTGGGCTAAAAGTTGCCCTTTAATCTGACGATCTAGGCTGCACACGCTGTGGTTAGGCAAGGTGCCAGATCAAAGCTGGTGATGCGCTTGGCCATGCACCAACCAGCTTGATGGCACTTGACTCGAGAAGGCTACGGCGACCGTAAACTTTATCCAAACTAGTCCGGCGAACTGGCCTAGTCAGGCATGCATGGCCCATAATAATGATTCTATGATCCATGAACACTTTGGATCGGAACACTTAATTTGTTCGGCATGGGCAGGTACGGCCGGCTGCTGTGTCGACAGACCCTGGTTGGCTGGTTGAGTTTTTTTTTCCTTCTGTGTTTTTAGTTCGCGAGTAATTTTTTCTGCTGTTTCTGAAAATAGGGGTTGAGGCTTAGTTTGGACGACCATAACGTGTGGTCTTTGTTTACAACTTTGGACGGTGGACCAATGGTCGGTTATGGTCTGAGGTTTCCTTACCTAGCTCTACAACTTCCCTTGTTGTAAAGAATTGAAGTCACTTGTTGAGAGAGACTGGTACACCGGCTGCCTGCAGCTTCATGGGAATTGAAGGCTCTTTCAACCATAGATCATACGACGTACGTGTCAGGTGGGGACACGATAATACCGACATGATGATATGAACATTCCATGCTAGTACTTGACTCAAGTAGACCAAAACAAAGACGATCAATGTTCAAAATTAAAAGCACGCACTCGGTTAAATCTAGGGCCGTTTCAAGAGACCCGTGAAATACTACTGACACAAATAAGAAAAGAAAATCCACTCCCTATGAACACGAAAACAAGAAAATTTCATATGCCTGGAGGTAAAACAGCCAAAATGAAAATTCGCAGGCAATTTCTAGCTACCATGCGCGCGCGCGTTCGGATGCACGAATCGAAGCGAGCTAAACGACGTGCGCCGCACCGTGCGTCCATCCATGCGCGCCGCCCGCGAACGTGTTATTGTAATCTTGTGCATGCATGCGCATCATGCTGGTCGCGACGGCTACCACATGAGGATGCGGCAGGGGATCCACGTGACACAGGAAACGATACCTGCACGTAGGGGGTGAGGAGGGAGAGCTGCAGCGCCCATCCGTACTGCACGCCGCCGGCGACCATGCCGGAGAGGATGAGCCTCCCGAGGCTGATCGACGCCGCGGTCTCCACCGCCCCCGCGCCGCTGCCACCTCCTCCGCCGCCGACCCCCACAGAGAGCTCCAGCTCGCCGTCGCCGCGAGCCATGGCAGGCTGGACGGCCGCCGATCACGTACGTACCCTAGGCTTTCTAGGGCCAGGCCGAGGAAATCAAGGAAGGAAAGCGGGGTGGGGAAACAAGAAGCGAGCTTTGGAAGGCGCTGGACTCTCGGGAGGAGAAGGAGGAGACGGAAATGGAAAGGGCGAGAGGGAGAGGGGAGACCGAGGTGTGCGAGTGCGCGTGGAGTGAGGAGAGGCGAGGGTGAGGTGGGTGGGTGTTTGGAAACGAGGGAGATGGTGAGGCATTTAAAGGCCGTGGTGCTACCGCGACCCCGGCCCGGGCCCGGCCCTGCGCGGACCACCCTAGCCCGGATGTGGCCTCTCGTCCGGCATGCATGCATGCTACCACCTGAACACAATCCAAGAGCTAACCCCTCGTGATTAACAACAATTCGTCGGCCTTTTCTGCAAGGTCCACTCCACTGCGTTCGTCTACGTGCGCACAGTGACGTGCATGCATGGCGCTTGGACGGGAGCCTCCACGTACATGTATACATGTCAGAAGGCTCAAGACCATTAAACATGCTAGCTGCTAATTTTTTTGGAGTTTCCCGTCAGCATCGTGTTTGCATGCTCAGGACCCCTATATCTATCTATATGCAAGGGCCATGATTTGCGACGAATTAAGCACAAGGGCCTAATGGAAACTGCCAAGAAGTAGTAGGTGCTTTAGTGCGCTCCCATGCATGCATGCAGGGTGACACTTGCCAGGCAGGCGGGTGGCACGGTGCATGCGATGCGTTCGCGCCGTGTGCACACAACGGGGTCGATCGGCTCGAGATAGGGACGGATGAGTTGAATTTATATTGCTACTACCAGTGGCACAGTACTGACGGATGCCAATTCATCATCTACTCGTTCTATGTATGTACTAGCTGCCACGCTGGAGTCAAATGCATGCTAAAATCCAATTCCAACAACCAGCCCCCGAAGAGCCAAACAAATTTAAATGCATGGACGTTTGTACGTAGGAGCACTATGTCTTTTAATTGTTTCCCTTTTGGAGAGATTCAATTTGGCTCGATCGTCAGAGCTTTGCTCTCTTGCTTGTTGCCGCATGCAGTACGTATTCATTTTGCTCCATGTCGCGTATACATCGGCTGCTGCTGCTGGTCAAAACCGTACACTATTGTGGATGGGCTTGTAGCCCAGTGACAAAATGCTAAGGGTGAGTTGAGCCGGTGAGGTTCCATCCCCGTTCTACACCCCTGGCCTTCTTAAAGATCACGTAGTTAGAGGAAGCGCCATTAAAAAAACATACACTATACAATCATGTCATTGGAGATATGAGAATGTTTCCTTTCATACGCTCCGGGTGTTGACGATTTGTTTGGATGTTGTCATCACGACTGATCACGGAACCAACGACGCTGGCTATCTTTTTATCCAAATGATGGACCTGAACTTTCTATAAACAAAAATCAATTTACATCTCATGTCCGAACTAAACTCAATGAAGAAAAAAAAAAGACGCTACATTGACAGCTCTCATCCATATAATAATACTCCTCCCAAGTAGTCATCTCCCTCGACTGACCTAAACTCACCACTCAGTCTCTCTCTCTCTCTCCCCCCCCCCCCCCACGTGGAGTTCGATCCCAACAGTAGGGCCTCCATTTTGGTTGCAAGGAGCTCAAACTCATTAGTGGAGCATCCATTTAGACGTATGTCAAAGAGCTTGATCCATACAAAGAGAAGCTCGATCTGGCTCAGAAGAGCTCAAATCCTGATGGTAGGACGTCGATTTAGGTGGCAAGGAGCTCGATCCTGGTGGTAGGGCATTGATTCGAGTGGCGAGGAGGTCGATCCCAGGGTAAGGCATTAATTTGCACTGCGAGGAGCCCGATACTAGTAGGAAGGCGCCTTTGTGGGTGGCAGAGCTTTGATTTAGGCAGTGACTAGCTCATTCCTCACAGGATGGCTTCATAAGATGCTTATTCCGATGGGGCTCCACTGATTGGATCCTCCATTGCAACTTACAAAAAGCTCGATGCTAGTCATTGTGCACAACGTCTAGGCCCCCTCCGCAGTTCGGCCTGGGAGGGGCACGCAGCTCGAGTAGACACGCGGGCGCTCGACAAGAACGGGCAACACTTACGGTCCCGCACCCCACAACGCACGCGCGCCGACCTCCCACGATCCCACCCGCGTGTCCGCCTCGTACAACGAAAAATCTCACGCGGTGGCCAGGATTTCTGGCGCACCGCGCTCCTCCTGGTCTGACGCGGACATCGCCCGGCGCGCACCCGACTCCCCCCCCCCCCCCCCCCACACACCGGCGCGGGCGAGCGGATCGTCTGTTCTCTGACGCGCCCGGCTGGCTTCACCCGTTCTATAGCGGACCATCAGCTCCGCTCCCCACGGGCTGGCTGGCGGGCGGGCATATCTATCAGTCCGATGGCTCGCGGGAACGGCCCAGATAGCAACGCCCGCCCAGTCCGATGGCAACGACGGGCCCAAACCTACCGTGTAACGCCCTGGCCACCGGATGAAGCTGAGGACGCTCTTGTCGTCCGCACAAACAGCAAACGCGAGTGAAATCTATGGCACGGAAGCCATATTTATGTCCTGTTTTTGTACGGCTTTGGATTCTCTGAGAAATGTTTGATTTTACTTTTTTTATAAAAATACTTTTTCGATGAATTAGAATCACTTTGTGCAATTGTTTGACTAGTTGAATATATTATGATTCTGAAGGAAGGATGAAGATCGTAAATGAGAAACCATATTTCGTCTGTTTCTCTCCTATACTGTAAAAAGATAAATGTTTACCCAGTTTCAGATTCAAATCACTTGCTAAAAACATTATTTGCCAGGGATTCAACCGATTCTAACTAGAATACAAAACGTTTCTAGTTGTCAAACACATCTAACCTTAGTGTTAAGAAAGGGAGGGGTAAGAACCTGCGTCGAGCAGGGCTATAATGTGGGCGCACGGGTGCAACTACATGTTCTGGCCAACTGTGCTAGTTGCAGTTCTCTAAAACGAGTAATATGCTACCAACGAGTTTTGGTGGTTACCAAGTTGTGACCGGTAGGGGCGGACTCACCTCATAGCTAGAGGGTGCACATGACATCGGATAATTTATAGTTTTTTATTGATCCATCATATTATCAGATACATATAACATCTTCTAGCATAATAAGTAGGACACTCGGATCTCTAAGCCAACAAATAAGACATCCAATCATTTTTGTTCTGAATCCATTACTGATGGCCGGTATATAATACTGGGATGTGAGCTCCTCCTCAGTCCTCCTTCATTTCACTTGGAAGAATATATAGGAGGTGCTAGCATGGGGACAACGCCGGATGCACCATGGACGGACCCAGCATATAGAGAGAGCGAGGGCACAGGCCAGTTCAATTTCTTGTTTCAGTGTACTTCAATGGACTTAGTTTTTTTTTAAAAAAATTTGCAAAGGCTCCGTCATTGATATGCCCCGCTCAATATTTGGGTTGGGTAACCAATTGGGTTCGATTCAAAATGATACCAGGCCCTTGGATGCTCTCTCTCTCCCTTTCTTTTTTCCCCTCCTGCTACCTATCTCCTAAAAGAAAATGTTATCGTCTCTTCCTAAAAGAAAATGTTATCGTCCCATCTTTGCTGTTAAGTAGGAGTAGAATTCTTGCAACGACCCAAGTAATATTAATGCATGGTTCTCTTGGCTACACAATTTAACCGAGTGTCAAGGCTCACAACCTGGACGCGTTACCTTCATCTGCTCTACGATCTGCCATACCATCCTCGTTGAATAGAACCTCCAATCCTCCGGTCTAGTTTACGTGAGCGTGAGTGGACTTGTACTAAAAAAAAATACAACCTCTAACCAAGGATCCTATTTTGCCTGAGTGGGAGTATTTCACTCATCCAAACACCTCCTCAACGGTACCTCCATGGCATTTCTAGATGTGTTGTGTGTTGTCCTCAGCTTGACTACATGGTTAGAATCTCGGATTTGAGTTGAAGTAACTTTTACGATTCTCCATGTCGCATGAGCCCATGATAACGGGGAGGCTTTTGCGCATGGGTCCTATCTGCTACTCGTGTTCAGACTGCAACCATCACATCTGCAAAATTGTACGGCCTGAAAAAGGAGAGAAAAGGAAGCCATATTTGCACCTTCCTCCTGTTGCAACAGAAAAGAAGGCAACCCCTCAGGATCTTCTTGTGCCAAAAGAGGCAGCAGCACATTCAGTAGGTGCCGAAACTGGTAATGAGGTGGCGCGCGCCTTCCCCTACCACTAGACCGACAGGCAGTGAATATAGCAGTGGCGAGAAGCACATGGGAATGATATAAGCTTTGCACGAATCACGATGGTCATATGATTAAGTACACGAAAAAAAGGATAGGTCTGGTTTAGGTGGTGAGTGGTGACACGATCGACAACAGTACATATGCACGTAGACTTAGTACATGGAGAATTAGGTAACCTGCCTCTCGAAGCACTAAATAAAGATCACTCTAATTAGGCTATGAGCGCTCGACGACGGGGCGTCAAGATCTCTCTCGCTACATCAGCAGGCTGCGGATGATCGCCGCCTGCGCGCTGCTCATGTCGGACGTAGCCAGCAGCTCCGACAGCCTCTCGCTCAGGTCGTCGACCTCCCGGTGCAAGCTCCTGATATAATTGCACGTCTCCTGCAATACCCTTGCAGATGGCACCTGGACGGGGCAGGAAGAGAGGAAAGTGTTCTGTCAGCTCAAGCTCATGCCATTTGATGCATATAACAGTTAAAGCGTCAGGAGAACACGCAATTGTGACGGAGTTAGTTCATAGCATCTTCGACTCTTGCAGAGGAATAATAGAGGCCATTCAACTGACTGGAAATTTTGGCCAAGTCGGCAGTTGTAACAACAGACCAGTCCGTGGATATCAGATCATATCTTAAGCTTAATGAACTGAATGCCAAACAGTAATGATAAGTTACAGCTGGACGTGAATGCTAAATCACAACAAAAATTCTGGACAACCATTCGGCTCATAAAGTGGTAATGATAATGAACTGTTACATACTCTAGCATTGCTCTGGAAGCGAGCTTCGGGGAGGAGGTCCTGCAGCTTGGAGACAAGGTCACTGATTTGTTCTTCAGTGATCCTCGACGAGCTAGATTGCCTAGACCGTGGCCTCCGGCTAGACATCTCGGTTAATGTGGTTGCCTGCTTGACTGTGTAGTTGCGGGAGATAGAGAGACAAAGATGGTAGGAGTGAGAGAGTATGAGATACAGATGAAATGACTGGCAGGCAAGGACTGGGGAGAAACTATTAGAGGAGGAGAGGGCCGGGAAGACAGGTGCATGGGAGAAAGAATTGGGCGGTTAGTGGGGTGTTAAATAGTGCTAGCTGCGTAAGTAGAAACCCAAAAGGCAGGCAAGATAGAGCGAGCTTCCCGTGGCATTATGGCACTATAAGTTCCAGCTCAAGACCCTGACCTATAGGGACGAAGTACCTGGTGGCCCAAATAATAGATTCACAGGTAGGGCATATTTCTAGGTACTGTAAATATTTTCGAGGGAGAGAGGCCATACCGAGGAGCTTGCGTCAGTGTTGTGTTACTCGTGATTGCCCTGCAAGTGGGAGAACCTCTCATCAACATGAGATGAAGAAATAATGCCAGTGAGAAAGCCGACTTGGAGGCCAGATCTGTCAGAAGGAACCACGCGTGCCATGTTACTTGACCTACCAAAATATGCAGGTTATTATGTTCGCCCCACACTTGGTATTGAATATATATATGCACATGAACATACAACAGTGACTCTACAGTTACTAGTAGATGAGGTTGTGGGCAAACTCCCTTTGTGCATGTCTAGGATTCAGTATACACCCACGCATGCATCGTGCACCTCTTGTCTTTCTAAACAGGGGTAGGAAATTAAATCCATGGCTGATGAAATAACAATGCTGCGTGACACCAACCATAACCTCTGAGACCACCTCATCACCATGACGAAGGCCGATTTAGTGTGAGGGTGGTCTGGCCTAGTTTCTAGTTGGTGGCTGTGTTGTTTGGCAATCGACCACAATATTTTCGTTATCGCTACTTTGTTGTACTTCTAGTTTTTTTTTTCTTTTCCTAGTTATAACCTTCCACGGTTATATTCTTATATTTGTTCTTGCTTTTTTAATAGAAAAAGTCACTATTTTATGCCAATTCGTTCAAGAAAAGAATAACAATGTTGCGCGAATTCCAGTCACTACTCAGTGCTCACTACTACAGTCAATATGCATTTTCATCGCAGGCACCGCACCGCACATTCTAATGTTCTTGGTGTGTTACATTTTAATTCATGTCCATAGACAAACAACGAAGTTACATAATTGAACTTTGTTCCATATAAAGATTTGCTCTAGTATCAAATATTAAGAGAACCATGCATTCTGTATGATGAAACCATCAACCACTTTCCAAAATTTTTTTGGACGAAATCATCAATGGCTGAACAGATCAAAGTAATTGTGTAGTGAATAGATTTTAGAGTGTTAAATACCTCGCACTGTATATCAGATTCAGCAGTGTCATGATTCCCGACTGGTCTCTGTCCGATATTTGGCACCCACAGCCCATGTCTTTGCGGCGGCTCATAATCAATTCATGTATGGGTCACATATATAGTCAAGTGTTATGTACCGATATCTTCACACTATCAAGAATTGTTGAGTCTGATGCTGACTGTCGTTACATCAGATCCCTGCACAGATTCTTGTACAAACATGGAGGTAAACGAAGAAAGGATCTGATTACAAGTAATGTTTTACCAGCACCTTGTTTAAAAAGGTTACGTATACGTAAAAAAGTTACTCATTTTTGTTATGTTATTGAGAAATCAAATTAAAATGTATCTTAGTTTATATATGATAAGTGATTGATAGAGTGATTTTTTTTTTGTTGGATTGCATAAGCATATATATGTGTTGCAAATATGATCAAAACTAACAAAGTTGTAGAGAAATATTAAAATTTACGTTTTTGAGAAGTGTGCAAGGTGGTTTTGCGATTTGACCTCAAAACTTTGGATGGATGGAGTGCACGTGATATCATTATGAAGCTTATATCAGGGCGAAGCTAAGTTATGAAAAAGCCACGATCGTTCGATGGATGGAGCAAAAAATAGAGTAAAATACCCGATGGTAGGTAGGAGGTCATTAGAAGATAGTGGTATTTTCGGAACAAAGAATCTTAAGGGCTAAGCTACCTCTCTAAACCTATAAATAGAGAGGACTGTGGGGGGAGGTTGAGCCAATCATTTGAATTGTATATGGTTGAGTTTTAAGAGAGGAAGAGAGGAGAGGTTTGTCTTTGTAATAGGTGAGAGTTTTTTTAGAGTAAAAATATTTTGCAATATATCAAAATAGGGCATTTCTCTTTGAGTAATGAAGTTTGTGGTTTTCTTCATACTTGTATTCATTTACTTCCAGTCTCTTTCTATTGGCTCCTTTGTTTTGTTGTGTTTTTTTTTCTTTTTGGTTGTGATTTTCATTTTGATTGATGAGCTGAAGTTTTTCCACCTAGTGGAGTTGCTCTTCATGTTACTAGAGGTGTAAAATTCATATTCAGAGTTGGTCTTGAATTCTCTTGCCTCTATATCATCTACTTGGAGAATTTCTTTTTCCGGTGATCTTTTCTTTGAGTCTTAGATTTTTTTCCTCTTCAAGTTTCTATCTTTTGTGACAATGACTTATGGAATGATTTCTAATTGAATCTAGAGTTCATTTACATCTATTAGAGTCATGTTTTTCCTTGAAGATTTCTGTATCAACTCGTCTCTTTCCGGTTTATGCTTCTGCACTTGGTTTTTAGGTGTCTTGGATGACAAAATAGAAAAATAACATTAAAAAAATTTGTAAGTCATTTATTTACCACCCTCTAGTCGCTATTCCCGATTCTATAATTACTGAAATATAACAAACCAAGCTTTTGAAGAAAAGTAAATATAAGAACGGCTGGCTAGTTAGTTACATGTTAATTATTAGTGAAAAATAAGGATAATTTATTCTTTTTTTGGCATATGATAATACGATTTGTGCATTAAGGTTAACAAAATTACTTTGCGTCTTCTTAAAATTTGGGATTTGAATTAGGCTTGATCAATAAGCATATCAGCTATAACAAGTTAAAAAATAAGTATATAAAGATATACGTACATAACGTAAAAGAGTTTGTTGCAATAAGTTTACTCAATTACTGTATATTAATCACTACAATAAAACACTATAAATCACCGAGCTGTGTTACGGTGCTTGTGGGTATAGTACCTCCCCTCTAAAATAATATGAGCAGTTGATCTTAACAAAATGAAGAACGGAAATTTTGTACCAGTGGGCAGGTTAGTAATATGTTTATGGGCTTAATGAACCTCTATCGTCTTGCATGTCATCTCAGATTTGCTTCAGCACTGCTTCCTTGAGTTAGACAGCGTCGTGAGGCAAGTAGCGCAGGGGGAAATTGGAAGGCATTGAAAGCACCGCAAGTTCGTGAAGCACAGCAAGGATAAATGATGATTACGGTTCAAAAATCTCTTCTACCGATTACCTTCCTCTCTAATTAGGAGAACAGGTTACCTATCTACCCTTCCATATATTTTGTAAGTTGATACCTGATCCACAATTTAATAGTACTTGACACACAACTTAAGTACCTTTTCATAGGTACCTTCGATTGCGGACCGTTGGATTTTAAGTAATAAACGGTCATTGTTACATCCAAGCACTGTAAAATCTCTCTAAATCACCAGCCACAACATTTAGTTCTGTTAGCAACAAGAGTTAGATGTAGCGAACTACGGAACTAAATATGCATGCAAAAATAGTATGTGTACAAATCATATAATAAATAGGTCCTTCCAAGAAAACAATTGCTGCACAACTCAGAAGAATCATTGAGGTTTGACCAATCAATGCAACCTGTACAGAAGCTATAGTGCAACTACCAGCTGTACAACAAGCTTTTCTTTGTTGTTTTATTAGTGACAAGTGATGCTAGTTTGACTAAGATTAGCCCCTCATAACCTCCAGAAGCTTCAGAGACAATATTAGAATGCATGTGATCTTGACAATAAGAACTTACTGTGTAATCATGTATAGTGTGTATGCGTTTGTACTTGCATTTCCAAACCGGCTTCTCTGGAACTCCTAAAGCAAACTCCAGCTGCAAATTCTATATTTTTTTGCACATCAGTGACTAATTAAAAGTGGAGCATAGTAAAATGTCATCGCGCAACATGTATAGTTTCCAGGCAGTTCAATATGGTTGGTCATATTAATGTAATTAATCTATGTAGCGCGTATCAAATTGTCTCACTAACCAAGTATATTGGTAGTGAAGTAGCATTCAAAATTTCAAATGATGATTATGCATCAACACCTAAAAGCTTGATTGAGATCCAGGGTTACATGATACTGTTGTGGAAACTTAATAATAGCTAGTGGAATAGCTCGTGGCACTGCACAGGTAGATCTGCAAGTACAATTGTATTTGCTACACAAATGCAATGTCTATGACTGAAGGTATAGCTTTATTTTTTGTACATATGTAATAACTAACATCTAGATATGAAACCAAAAGCATTAATTCTTATCCCACCAAAATAAATGGTAATAGATCCTAGTCTTTTACTCTCAATGAATTAGAAAAACTAAAGGTTTTCTTTTTCCTTTTTGACAGATTACTGTAAGAAATTGTAGCCCTCAAAGTGAAGAGGGGCCTTAAACCTCAACAATTGTTCATACTATATAGATACAGAACCTGCATCTGCATGTTGTAGTATGAGATATAACTGATCATGACGAACTAATGACATGGGAAGAGAACAATAGTTAGAGAATAAATAACCCATTACCTTAATAAAGATCTGATTAGACAGCCAATGACAGCACATAGATCCAGTACAAATTCTCACTGTCTCTTGAATATTCGATTCACAGGATCCACTGCCACTAGTAATATAATCCTGGATCGTTAGGTGCTTCCGTTTATAAATTCGACCCATTGATTCCATAAAGCTAATAGCCCTAGCTATGTACTGAGCATAATTACAATGAAACGACTTGTATATAATACCGATTGCAGGTTAAGCTACTCTGCAAGTGACCATATGGCTCTTAAGTACGATGTTAATGCAGTATAGAATGCCGAATCGCCAATCAAAACCAGATAGTGGGTGATGATCTAAGCATACCCTGATGGCAGCATGTCTGACGGGGCACATGTCGCTGAATCCAATTAGTTGAAATCACAATACAGGTTGTCACGTGTACACGATTTTATTTATGTAGAACCCGTTCGTCCCCACTCAAGGTCACACACACACAAACAAACAAGTGAGATCAATCTCTTGTTTAAGTCTACACTCGATCAAGCAAGAGAATCAAAGAGTACTGCCTATCTAGTAAACAATAGGCCAAGTAGGCCTTGCCTGCAAAACATATGGTAGGAATCACATGCATTATCTTAGCGCATAGCACTACATTAACAAGCTCCCACATGCTTCACCTAATTTTAATCTGCCACCCTGTTTTTGCGTAAAGTTTGAAAAGGCTTATGTGAATCATGCAGACTAAGTAAATCTGTACTGCAGAGCAGCCAGGGACAGTGATGAAGCCTCATGGTCTGATACTGAAAAGATCCTCAAGAGGATGGTCCAGTTCAGAAATGATTAAGATATGTGGGGTTATAAAAAACTGGCCTTTCCTACCTCAACATTGACATGATTTGGCCATCAGTTACAGAAAAAAAAAAACGGAAGGGAAGACATCTCCCAGTGCTTCACTAAGTCCACACAGCATGACGTAATTGTCTTGGAGCACCGGTGAAACAAACTTTATAAAAATATCAATTGGTTTACAGTTTACAAAATCACCACAAGTTTTCATAACTCGTAAATCACTGAACAGAGTAAAATCCTGATTCCTGAACGAAAGTAGATCATACATATGACGCTTTCAGTGATATTGCCAGGCAAGACAAATGATTTTTTTTTATCAAAGTTGAGTTTGTTATGCAAGAAGCTTCCATTCTATATAACTAACAGGGTCCTTAACCGGAGTTGGAAAATGACAGGTATTACTCTGACACAAGAGGTATCATCTTATCTGGAGATACTGAAGGTCAGCTGTCTTCAATAGAAAACACTGGCAAAATATACACCCACTTATGGGAAATCCAAGACCTACTTACCCATGAATACTGAAACAAGAGCCCTGACAATGTTATTGGTGCTAACAGCCAAACGAATACAATAAAGCAATTTGAATTAACAAGGAAAAGAATCCAGATCTTGCTGCAGAACCTCAACATGCTCGTCACACCACGCCATCTCATCAAGAGCTACCTTCGAGACTGAAATCTGTGACGCCGCATGCCAAGCCCTTCTGGTCCTCTACCACCACTACAGCAAAGAGCTGATCTTCACCCAGTTCCTTCACTACCCTCAGCGCTTCAATGGATTCACCAACGTCACCCTCTTCCCGTCCCCGCAAAAGGCACTACCAAGCTTGTAGAGCAGACTGCCCTGGCCTTGGAGCTAAGTCGTGAGCTGGACCGTACCACCGAGGAGTTGTAATATGTTAGAGGCAAGTTAGCTCAAGCATAGAGTGAGCTACGCAACAAGAAGCGTCATCATACGGACTGCTGGGAATCTTCTTCTTTTGACTCCGAGTTTGAGGAACGGACTCCGCGTTCTCTGCCCCGCTTCCAGGCCTGTCGTTTCCCAGCACCAGCACCCTAAGGCTTCAGCAGAGTTATGAGTCATTTAGGAGGTTACCCCTTTAGATGTTATGAGTCAATAGAATCGTGTGCTAGTTAGTGAGATGGTTGAGTTTAGTAGTGTGCTATGTGATGATTTGGATATTTGTTTGAGTGTGTGATGTACCGTGAAGAGCTTGTTGACGATTGCATCCTTATAGTAACAGTAATATATTAGGAGGTTTAGGTATCTATCTCTATTTATCTTGTCTGTTCTTGCTATTGTTGTGCTAACTTTTCCCCTTCTCCTCACCTTCTCGTCTCTATGTCAGATGGTGAACCTAAGGAACCGCACCAATGCTAATGGTAATTCTTGTGGTAGACATGGCAATGACAATCCACCTCCACAGCCGCAGTCTTCCCTCGAGTAGCTTCTGGCAGTGCAAACTCAAATTCTATAAGGAGTGGTCCAGACAATGGCCCAAATGTAGCAAAATCACCTCGCCGCCACCCTTGCACCGCCACAGCAATCCGTGACAAGCTCGGAGAGTTCCAAAGGACTAAGCCGCCCACCTTCTCTTATGTTGTTGAACCTATGGACGCCGATGACTAGCTCAAGGTCATCGAGAAGAAGCTTTCAATCGCTTAGTGCAACATCAGGGAGAAAGTTCTATTTGCTTCACACCAGCTGATGGGACCCACCGCAGACTGGTGGGATGCCTATGTCGCTGCTCATGAAGAACCTGACAGCATCAACTGGCAGGAGTTCAAGAATGCTTTCCGTGCTCACCATATACTCCAAGGACCTATCAAGATCAAGGGAAAAGAATGCATATCACTCAAGTAAGGAGGAATGATTGTGAGTGAGTATGTCACTATATTCACTCAGCTGTCCCGGTATGCACCAGAAGATGTGGATACCAATGAAAAAAGGTAAGACTATTTGTTGGAAGGACTCAATTATGGACCGCAGTATTCTCTAGCTTCTCATGATTTGAAGAACTTCCAGGACCTTGTAGATTGTTGTAGGAAACATGCCCTTAGATTGATTGCCTAAATTACATAAGGGCATGTATGTGATTTTGGTGATTAATGATAATATAGTCAATAAGACTAACATGTTTGTCGAGTATATGCTTTAGTAGGTCTCATGGATGCAACAAAAGAGAAGTCACCGAAGCCGGAACAAAGAAAGGAATGAATTAGACTTGTTCCATGAATTTTGATGTGATCAAATGGGTTGGATTTCTGTATAATTTTGTAGAGTTCTTCACAAGCTTTCAATAGAGCCCAAGATCATCAAAATCGGAGTTCGGAGCGAAAAGTTATGCCCAAAATACAAAACGCAGTTGTGCTGAAATTTACCTCACCGGATTATCCGGTGCTCACAATGAATTTGGATGTGATCAAATGGGTTGGATTTTTATATAATCTTGTAGATCTATTCACAAGCTTTCAATAGAGCCCAAAATCATCAAAATCGGAGTTCGGAGCGAAAAGTTATACCCAAAATACAGTTGTGCTGAAATTTGCCTCACAGGATAATCCGGTGCTCAAAATCAACATAACTCCGGTGCTTCAGAGGAATATCCGGTGCTCAAATCAACATAACTCCGGTGCTCAAATCAACATAAGTCCGGTGCCTCACAGGATAATCCGGTGCTCACAAAATGAACTCACCGGACTAATTTTTGCAGAGAGCTCCAAAATGAACTTATGGGCATAGGATAATCCGGTGCTTTTGTCCGGTGTTAACTAACTCATCACAGGATAATTCGGTGCTCACAGTTGAGTTTGAGTGGGTTCCAACGGCTAGTTTCTCTGATGTACTCACAGGATAATCCGATGCTTGTACTACTATCATCACAGGATTATCCGATGCTCACAATTTTTTGAGCCGTTGGGGCAACGGCTAGTTGGCGGGTTTGAGGCTATAAATACTCCTCCACTCAGTTATTTGAAGGTGCTGGAGTCCAGAGAAGTTCATGTACACTTGAGAAGACATCCAAGCCGCCAAAGTACTTAAGTGATCAAATCCAAGGCGATTAAGCACACCATTAGAGAGTGATTAGTGCTTGTAGGCCTAGAGAGAGTGTAGCTAGTTGATAGCTGCATAGAGAGTGGATCAATGAGTGATCCTAACTTGTACCAAGTGGTACGCCGGCACCTTGGAGTCTTGGTGACTCGCCGGTAATCTTGTTGACCCTCCGACTTGGTGTGGAGAGACGGCAAGGTATTTGTGCGGGGACGCGGAGACCCTTGCCTTTGTGGCTCAAACTCCGAAGTGATCACGGCGGCGAGGAACCGGAAGAGAGGCTAGTGGTGAGACCTTGCCTTGGTGGTTTGGTGGCTCATCCGGGTAGAGGCATTGTCTTTGTGACTTGGTGGTTCAAAGGCTGTGACCGGGTGCCGACCGGGAGCATATCCTTTGTGGAGCTCCAACGTGGACTAGGGGTGGCATTCATGCCATCGAAACCACGGGATAAAAATCCTTGTGCCGAGTTTGTTCTCTCTACCCTCTTTACACTTCCGCATTTACATTCTTGCAATTTACCTTACTATATAGGTTGCAAGTTTCCTTAATCGGTAGAGTAGACACGCTAGATAAACTTAGAGCACATTTAGATAGAAATTGATATAGGTTTATCTTGTGTTATTTTTTGAGCCGGTTTAGTTCTAAGTGTCCTAATTCACCCCCCCCCCTCTTAGGACGTCACCGATCCTTACAATTGTGCTCTTATCTTAGAGCACAAGAGAAACAAGATTGAGCACAAGCGCAAGATGGACCGCCCAGATCAGTCAAGTAACAACACTAGGCCCCGTTATGACTCTTCTCAGTCTGGATCTATGAATTGTTCTGGTCAACAATACAATCAGTCCAGGACCTAGTCTACAAATCAAAGCTCCTCTAGGAATGAAAGACAGTACCAGCGCTCCAACTTTCAAGCGCCCCGTATTTCAAATCAGACCCCTCAAAGGAACAATAACATTGGCATCAACATTTCAGCCTGCACCAAAGGAAAACCTTGTTTCCATTGTGGAGTAGAGGGACATTTTGCTTTCCAATGCCCTCAGAAGCGTCCAAATCAGCCACTCGTCCAAGGTGCAAACCAGCAAAACCACAATGGGAATTAGCCCCAAAATCAAGCAAAGCAAAATATTGCTAGAGGTCGTGTGAACCATGTGACAATTGATGAAGCTCAAGATGTATTAGATGTTGTGATCAATATGTTTCTTATCAACTCCAACCCCACTACAATGTTATTTGATTCTGGAGCATCACATTCTTTTATATCAACTAAGTATGTGGTAAGATAAAATCTACCTATACCTCTTATGAACCATAGAATGATTGTTAGCTCCACAGGTGGAGAAATGAAAGCAAGGTATGCATGCCCTAATCTAAGTATTAAAATAAGGGGGGTAGAATTTCCCGCAAACCCTATCGTATTGGAATATGAAGGGATAGATATCATACTAGGAATGGATTGGTTAACCAAATTCAATGGAATTATCGACTGTGCAAGAATAGTCATTCGTCTGTCTACTAAAGAAGGAAAAAATTGAAATACGTTGCAAAAGTATCACCAATGGCCAGAGGGACAGTCAATCCAGCTGATGGAAATCCAATTGAAAGCATTCAAGTCATATTCGAATATCCGAATGTATTCCCAGAAGATTTGCCAGGTATGCCCCCTGACCGTGACATCGAGTTTGTTATAGAACTAGTACCTGGTACGACTCCTATTTTAAAAAGGCCGTATAGAATGGCTGCTAATCAGCTAACGAAACTTAAGGAACAATTGCAAGAGTTATTAGACAAGTGTTATATCCGACCTAGTTCGTCACCATGTGGTGAACCAGTAATTTTCGTACCCAAGAAGGATGGTACCTAAAGGATGCGTATAGATTATCGAACCTTGAATGAGGTAACCATCAAGAATAAATACACTCTTCCCAGGATCGATGACTTATTTGATCAGCTTATAGGTGCATGTGTGTTCTACAAAATCGATCTTCGCTCAGGATATCATCGGTTGAAGATTTGAGCATCAGACATCCTTAAAACCGCTTTCATCACCCATTATGGACTATATGAGTATACAATCATGTCTTTCGGATTGATCAACGCCCTTGCCTACTTCATGTATTTGATGAACAAGGTATTCATGGAGTACCTAGATAAGTTTGTAGTAGTCTTTATCGATGACATCCTAGTTTTCTCCAAGAATGAAGAGGAACATGCAGAACATCTGAGATTGGTTCTATAGAAGCTTAGGGATAATCAATTATATGCTAAGCTGAGCAAATGTGAGTTTTGGTTAGATCAAGTTTCTTTTCCCAGTCATATCATTTCCACTGGAGGAATAGCTATTGATCCTAGAAAGGTGAAAGACGTTTTGAATTGGAAGCCTCCCCAGAATGTCTCCGAGATCCATAGTTTCCTAGGATAGAAGGTTTCCTAGGATAGAAGGTTTCTTCAAGATTTAAAAGCCTATCACTGAGTTACTTAAGAAGGGTAAAACATTTAAATGGACACTTGCTTGTGAGGCAAGTTTTAAAGAGTTAAAGAAAATACTAACATATGTATCAGTATTAGTCATGCCAGATACACAAAAGCCATTTTCCATCTATCATGACACCTCTTGTCAAGGATTAGGATGCGTTCTTATTCAAGAAGGCCATGTTGTAGCCTATGCATCAATGCAATTGAGGAAGCATGAGGAACACTACCCTACACATTATTTGGAGTTAGTCGTCGTGGTACATGCACTCAAGATATGGAGATACTATTTGATCGGAAAATGATGTGAGATATATTCGGATCATAAGAGTTGGAAGTATATCTTTACTCAGCCCGATCTAAACCTCATGCAGCGAAGATTGTTAGAACTTATCAAGGATTACAACTTGGGATTAATTATCATCTCAGAAAGGTGAGTATAGTTACCGATGCTTTAAGCAGAAAGGATCGTCTCAAAGTGATGACAGTGCAAAACAAACGACTCGAGATATGCAAACAGATTGAGAGACTCAATCAAGGATTATTAAACAATGTAGAAGCCATGGTAATGGAAGTTGATTCGACATTGGAATAAGAAATTCGTAAAGGACAACTCAAGGATGATAAGATTATGGAAATCAAGCAGCGTATTAAGGAGGGTAAAGCCCCAGATTTTACTGAGGATGAGAATGGAACGATATGGTTTGAGAAGCATATCTGTGTCTCAAATATCAAACCTATCAAGGAAACTATACTTCGAGAAGTGTATGAGTCTGCGTATTCTATTCATCCTGGAAGCACTAAGATGTATCAAGATCTTAAAGATCTGTATTGGTGGTATGGTATGAAGAGAGAGATTGCAGAGTATGTAGCATTATGTGATATATGTCAAAGAGTCAAAGCTAAACTGCTTCAAGCTTTGAAGATACCAGAATAGAAATAGGAAGAAATTAGTACGGATTTTATCGTTGGATTGCCCTGAACTCAGTCTAGATATGATTCTATTTGGGTTATAGTGGATCGCTTGATGAAAGTTGCTCATTTTATTGCAATCAAGACAACATACACATGACCTAAACTTGATGAGTTGAACATTGCCCGAATTGTATGTTTGCATGGAGTACCTAAGAAGATAGTGTCTAATAGAGGAAGCCAGTTTACCTTCAGGTTTTGGCAAAAGCTACATGAGTTATTAGATACCAGATTAAACTTTAGTTCGGCATATCATTCGCAGACCGATAGTCATACTGAGAGGGTAAATCAAATTCTAGAAGATATGTTGAGAGCTTATGCCTTGAAAAACAAGACTAATTGGGATAAAAAATCTTCCCTATTCAGAGTTCTCCTACAATAATAGTTATCAGGCTAGTTTGAAGATGTTGTCATTTGAGGCTTTATATGGAAGAAAATATAGCACACCGTTGTACTAGAATGAGACTAGCGAAAGTCTAGTGTTTGGCCCAGCAATTCTGGGAGAAGAAAAAAGGCAAGTACAATAGATCAGGGAAAATTTGAGAATAGCTCAAACACGATAGAAGATTTATGTTGATCATCGACGTCGTGAGTTGACTTTTGAAGCAGGCGACTTCATATATCTATGAATCTCACCAATCAGAGGTTTCTGTAGATTTAAAGTCAAAGGAAAACTTGCCCCCATGTTTGTAGGACCTTTTAAGGTGTTTGAAAAACATGAAGAAGTAGCGTATCAATTGGTGCTACCGCCTCAGCTAGCGGATGTTCATGATATTTTCCATGTATCACAGTTGAAGAAATGTCTACAAGTTCCTGAGGAGTAGATGCCCCTAGAGGAAATAGAAGTTGGAGAGGATCTCACCTACATGGAGTATCATATCAAGATTCTAGAGACATCAAAGCGAATCACCAGGAATCGAAGAATCTATATGTGCAAGGTGCAGTGGAGACACCATTCTGAAGAAGAAGCGACATGGGAAAGAGAATCTGATCTGACAGTTGAGTTTCCGCAGCTCTTCTCCGATCCTTCCGAATCTCGAGGGAGAGATTCATTTTAAGGGAGGTAGGTTTGTAACACCCTGGTTTTTATAATTCCCTAAAATTTTCTTAGAATTTAATTGGGGTTTAACTAAATTGAAAGGGTTAAAATCTATTTTCTAAAACAAATTTAATTTGGCCATAGATTATATCTTGGTTGAAATGCATTTATGTTGGAATAGGTATTAGGGTCTACTTTTGTGAAAAATAATTTTTTAAAAGTATCGAGGCGCCCCGTTTGAAATCTTGGAAAAGCTTGAAAAGGTTTTATAAAAGAAAATCCAATTTTTTCACTGGGCTGAAACCTCTTTCCTTTTCTTTTTTCCTTTTCCCCTGCGGCCCACGTCTCCTCCTTGGCCCAGCCCAAGCCGACCTCCTCTTCTCCACCTCGCCTCTATTGTCGCCCCGACCGGAGACGCCTTCCACCGCTATTGGTGCCCGCGAGACACCTCCTCCTTCCTCGCGCCGTCGTCCAAGTCCAAGCCGGCCACGAACGTCACCGCCCTCTCTAAGCCAAATCCCAACAACCCCACCGAATCAAGACTCCCCCACGAGATACAACTACCTAGATAAGTCTATGCCCCTCCCTCTCGTTCTGTTTCCCCATCCGAGCTGCCTTAATCCCCTAGATCTATCGCCGCCATTGCTGTCCTCGCTGGAGCTTGCACAGCCACCGCTCCGGAGCCGCCCCGCCCTCACCAATCGGCTCTCCGGCTTCGCAGGGTTGGGAGCAAGCTTGTCGACCCCTACTTGTCGCTTCCCGGCTGCCAGAAGACCTCCTCCGCCGCTCACCGAGCTTCTCAGCTACCGTGTGTCATGGCCAAACCATGGTAAGCCTCGGTGAGGTTTCCTCTCCCCTCAAACAGATTCGCTGAAGTCTCCACGTCATGTTCCGCCGCTCGTCATCGCCCTCTGTGCCTGGCAACGAGCTTTGCTCGTCTGCCAGCGAGTCCGCTACCGCTGTTCCCCTCCGGCCACCACCATCTCTATCGCTGGAACTAATCCGGAGACCTAGATGCATCTCGGTCATTGGATCCAGAAGGCGCGATCGAGATTAGATCCAAACTTACCCCTTAGTCCAACCAATCACGCGATGACATGTGGCTGCATAAGTCTAGTCAGCACTTGTGCCACCTCAGCCTGCCACGTCCACAGCCACCTTACCCGTAGAATCGACATGTCAAGCCACGTCAGCAGAGCCTTTACCCAGTCAACTCTAGTTGTTTTTAATTCAGCAAAATTAGCAATTTACACTTTAGCCCCTGAACTTCTCTATATTTACCAAAAGACCATATCTTTTTACAGTTTAGTCTCTAAATTTTTCTTTATTTACAAATAGGTTTCTCTATTTTACAAAAGGCCCTTATCCTCTCTATTTTATTCAAAACAAGTCCTTTTCTTTTACAGATTTAATCCTAAACTTGTTTTTAGCGTAACTTTCTCGTTCTAGCTCTGATTTAGACGATGTTTACGCTCTCGTGTTTGTAGCAGCGTGTACTATCTTTTAGTTCCTTTTTCGTAGATGTTAGATATTGTTTGGTGTACTGTTGTTAGTTAGTTTTATTGTGTACTTTTTAGTGTTTTTCAAGAGCAGACGAGGAGCAGTTCGAGAATCTTTAGGATCAAGTCTTTGAAGAGTATGAAGAACAAGTTCGAAGAGGCAAGTATTCTTAAATATTCTAATCCCAGTTTTTTTTAAATACGTTCTTTATTTCAAACATGCATGTTGTTAATTCTGAATCCTATTTACTTATAGTACCTTGTTCCCTATATATCCCTTATCGCCTAGTTGTCAGTAGTGGTTATGTTGGGTAGTTTATACTTAGCTTTGCACAAAGGTATGGATAGGTAGTCAGTTAAACATGACTAGTGAACTATGAAACTATGAGTTGAGAATTTTGGTAATGGTATAGCAACATAGAACCTTAGGTCTGAAGCAAAGAGGTGCTAGTGATGGTGGTTACAGTTATGTTGTTGGTTTGGCAATTGCTCAAGTGACCTAAGTAAGGATCGGTTCATGGAGCAACAACCTAAGAAGTATCATTTCAACTACGAGAACTAATATGGGACAAGCTTGGCCTATTAATTAGTGGATTGTAGTGTTGTGGTTGCCAAACCGTAAGAGTAGATGTGTTGGATGGCTAAGGCCATAGCCATTTGGTTAATAGTATGTGATGTGTAGTGAAAGGGAATAGTAAAATCTTGCTGGAGCTATAAGGTGCAAAAGGAGACTTCTAGTGTTGTGAAAACCACTTCGACGACGGTGAAACATAGCGGACATGCACATACTAGATGAAACTTTGTAATGGCTTTGTAGTGATTTTTCGGACGACATACCATGGACGTGTGTTAAGTGTTTCGCGGATATGACAACAAGTAAAACATGACTCATGGGGAAAGTTAGATAACCTCTATAGAGTGTCAAATCAGATATTCAGTCATACTCATAATCATCAGAGACTTGGATCCGCACATGAATAGTTTGTTTGGTTGGATGGTTATTTGTTACCTATGATGGGTAACAAGTCAGATGGTTTGGAAACCTTAAGTGGTTTTTAGGTAGTTAGGAAACATGTGGAGGTGTTTTTAGGAGAGGGAAGTCTAGTGATGAATTACATAGATAAATAGTATGCTTTTATAACTCTACGATAGCATAGTTGTCATTTATGCAAATTTAACCTGTTACAGCATGTTCCTTTATTTAAGCTTACATATCATTTACTTTTCACACTTACGGAGTGCGACATGTACTCACACTTACTATTTCTATCCAAATGTACATAAAACGTTGCTCAGACAATGAAGGAGAACCAGACTACTACATCTATAAAGATGAAGATTGCTAGGCTCGTGGACCCCCAGCCAATTGCATTTGAAAGATGGGAGCTTTGTTGCGTTTTGCTAGTGGGTTTTAGTTAAAGAGTTTGATATAAACGTTGTAATAATGGCACTGTGTGTGATACACTGATGAAGCCGTTGCATATATGAAACTTGATCCTGGTATACATATGGCTTACATCTGGTTCTATCCCTTTATAAAACTTGGTATGACATGTAGTTTCTCAGTCACTTTCATTTTCAAAATAAAAGATATGCCAATAAGATAACTACAGGTTCCATATCAATAGATGTTTTTATTGTCAAAAACTAGTCAACCTAATATGTTTTTAACATATAGGAAAATGTCCAATTTACCTCCCTCAACTCTTCCCGCGGTCTGTCCCCCCTCCCCCTCAACTTGAAAATCGGATTTCTTTGCTTCTGCAACTATTGAAACCAGTCGTTTCTACTCCCCACTCCAGTTTTTTGAGCGGTTTCGTCCGACGTGTCACCCACCCTTGTTGACTCAGCGTTGGTTGGATCAAAAGAAGGAAACCCGGGCCACATCCGTTTTCCCGAATCCTCGTTCCCCATTTTGAAGCACTAACCCTAGCTCTCGAAGGTGGCGTGAAGCTAGATTGCGAGATCTTCGCAGAGGTCGATTGGGGTGGATTGGTGGCCAAATTGGGTGCATGAGCGATTTCTGGAGTTGATTTAAGTATCTCCCGACAGGTTAGTGGAACCTAACTCGCTTATTTGTTTATGCGGGCATGTTGGATCTGGCACATTAGTTTAGGTAAAGTTGTGCATGAAATCGAGTAATCTATTGTTGCTGCATTAGTTTATTTGGGGATTTGGTGATGTACTTGTTTATTTCGGTAGAAAGTGATGCATTTTTTTATTTGGTTGTAGGATATAAGCATGGATGTTCTCAGTACGCTAGCAGTTAGATTTCGCTTCATAGGGGAGTACATATGCAATGGGAGGGAATTCTATTACTATGGAGGAAGGGAGGTAATATCATACATAGATCAAGATAAGGTCTCCTTGCCTGAGATTGTTGGTCACCTGAGAGACCACTGCAAAGTTGAAGACAATTGTCTACTGCATTAGTGCTTCCCTGGTAAAGACCTTGCAGCTGGACTATGTGTTTTCCATGATGATAATATATGCCCCCTAGGAGAGATAATAAGCTGGTTACATCAAGAAGGATAGCTGAGAAGTATGAGAAGTTTATAATAGCAAACCCTACATGGAGTATAGCACATATGAAAGCAATTGTCTAGAAAGAGATGTTTGCTAATATGATCATCCCAAAGCTTAAGAGGGCCAGGCAAATAGTTATGCAGAAGACCATGGATGCAACTAAAGAGAAATACCAAAGGTTGTATGACTACTAGGAAGAACTACTTAGGAATAACCCTAGCAATATTGTTGTGGTGAACAAAGAATCAGATGTGGATCCACCTGTGTTTAAGAGGATATCTATCTATCTAGATGTATTGAAAAAAGGGTTTCTTGCTGGGTGCAGAATAGTAGGCCTTCATGGTTGTTTTTTCAAGGAGACAAACAATGGTGAACTCCTATGTGCTAGTATAAGAGATGCAAACAACCTAATGTACCCACTTGCATGGGCAATGGTTGATACATAGACACTTGAATCATGGGATTGGTTCTGTGACCTGCTATTCAGGGACCTCAAAGTTGGTGATGGTAAAGATTGGGTGTTCATATCATATCAGCAAAAGGTATGCAAGTGTTTCCATTTGATTTTTTTTTCTTCATATTTCCATGTTTATGTAAATGATGTTGCTACCATTTCATTATCTTAGGGACTTCTAGCTACTGTATAGAAATGGGCTCCTCAAGCTGAACACAGAAATTGTGCCAGACACATATATGCAAACTAGAAGAAGCAATTTGGGAACAAGGAGTGCCAAAAGAAGTGGTGGAAGTGTGCCAAGGTACCTTGCACCATGTTGTTCAACTTGGCTAGAGCAAAATTGGCTAGAGAAACCAGAAAAGGAGCTCAAGCAATAATGAGCACTAACCCTCAACACTGGAGCAGAGCTTGGTTCAGGTTAGGCTCTAATTGTGACTCAGTAGATAACAACATGTGTGAGTCATTCAACAAATGGATCATTGAGGCTAGGTTCTTCCCAATCATCACAATGCTAGAGACTAGAAGGAAAGTGATAGTTAGGATCCAAGAGAATAGGAGTAAATTAGATAGGTGAATCACGAAAAATGTGCCCCAACATATATAAGAAACTGAATACCTATATCATAGAGTCAGGTTTATGTCATGCAATTCATAACATCGATGGGGAATTTGAAGTTGAGCATCATGAAAATAGGTTCACTGTGAACTTGCATAAAAGAGAGTGTTCATGCAGGTATTAGCAACTCTCAGGGTTGCCATACCCCATGCAATCTCTGCCATATTTTTCTGGACCAACATCCTAATAGATTGTGTTGCCAATTGTTATTCAGTAGAAGCATTTCTCAACACTTATAGTCACTGCCTACAACCTTTAGGGCATGAACAGTTGGCCAGTGTCTGACAGGGAACCACTCAAAGCTCCTAGGTATGTAAAGATGTCAGGTAGGCCTAAGAAAGAGAGCAGAAGGGAACAAGGTGAAGACCCTAAAGACACTAAAATATCAAAGGTAGGAATAGTGATCGGATGTAGAAAATACAAATGTATTGGTCACAATAGATCAATATGTGAGAAGAGAAGTAGTTGTGCTTAGTCAGTTGCTGCTTGACGTGCCACTCATGTTGAGTCTATTGCTGCTCTAAGTGACCCTCATGTTGAGTCTATTGCTGGTCCAAGTGCTAGACATGGCCAGTCTATTGCTTTTGGAAGTGTCACTGTCGGAGGGTGAACTCCTCAAGCGGGGATCCGGGGGGACCCCCTTTGAAATTCGGCTGAGGGATGATTCTGAATCTGTTTTGCGGGTGAAATAAATGGGTGTAAATGAGATGCAGGTGGAATGGAATGATCGGATGCAGGAAGTAGTAAATGCTCAGGGGATTTTTAGACAGGTTCGGGCCGCACTGAGCGTAACACCCTATTCCTGTATGTATGCTATAAATGCTCTGAGAATGTCTCTCTGAGGTTCTTCTGAGTTACAAAAATATTTGTCTAGTCTAGAGCTTCGTGCTCCTTGTTCTTCGGCCGATCTAAGCTTTTGTGCTTGTCGCCGGTTACCGAGGATTCGATCTGGTCCGAACTGGTCTTCTCGTTCTCCGGGGAGCCCGCCCTGTCTTTATACCCGCCGGGGCGGTAGCGTGCCCAGAAAGGATGGCGTGAGTTCCAAGGTACCATAAATGGAAAGCAACTATCATGAGCTGCTGCGCGAGGTGACGGGGAGAGTTGAAAATGCGTCCCGTCTGGTCTTGTTCGTCATCATGCCGTTCTTCAACGGGCGCCGCGGGGAGGGCCCACCGGGCAGCCACCAAGCAACCCGGCGTGCCCGCCCGGTCAGAGCAAGCCTGACACAACAGGGCGGCAGGCGGGGCGCTTTGGGCTTCGCGATGTTATCCCGAGGCGCGTCGGACGTCGCGCGATATGACCTATGCATTAAATGTCCCCACGCCTCCCTGCCATACCGTGGCAGGGACTGACAGAAAGCGTGAGGGGAGCAGTTGGAAGTGACAGGCCACGCGCCCTCTTAAATGCATCATCGGACCTCTCATCAGTTGACACCTCACCGCTGGACCTCTGTGGGGGCCATCGGCGAAGGACTTCTCAGGCCCTTAGGGAACCGAGTGCTCGAGGGCCACTGTTCGCCGCCCTGAGCACTCTCTCCCGGATATGCCCTTTTTGGGTCCTCGGGAAACCGAGTGCTCGGGGGCCACTGTTCACGGCCCCGAGCACTCTCTCCCGGAACTGGCTGTTCGGATTCTCGAGGAACCAAGTGCTCGAGGGTCACTGTTCACGACCCCGAGCACTCTCTCTCGGAACTGACTTTTCTTGGGTCCTCAGGGGACTCGGGTGCTCGGGGGCCACTGTTCGCCGCCCCGAGCACCCTCTTCCCGGTACTTGGCTTTTCATGTCGTCGGGAGACTTTGAGTGCTCGGGGGGTCACCGTTCGCAGCCCCGAGCACTCTCTTCCCGGCACTTGGTCTTTTCGAGTCATCGGGGAACTCGGGTACTCAGGGACTATTATTCGTGGCCCCGAGCACCATCTCCCGGGACTTAATCTCCTCGCGCCTCAGGGAGGTAACCTCCAAGGAAGGATGCCATATGGCACTCTGCTGTTCTGATCTCGAGACTCAAAGACCTCTGATTCCTGTATCACCGATAGTAGTACAATTCCATCACAGTTGATCAGATTGGACACTTTGATCCTAGATCCTACTCTCCATTATGTCCCATCCTCAAGCAACCACAGCTCCATTAGTCACAACCAACCAAGCCACAACAGCACATGAGAAAACGCCAACGGATCGGAGCTCATCGTGCACGGACGTCGTCGTCACCGATTCGCTGCCGTACGACCGTATCCCTGCAACGCCATCGATTGGTCTCTGTCGAACAAGGAAAAGGTTCAATGATTGAGGCCGTATTATATTCTGGTGTAGCTAACAAGAAAGCCCTGGGGAGAGCAGGTTAACACAGCAATGTTATGTGCCAGTCCTTCGCTATCACGCTGTGAGTCCGTCGTCCATACATCTCTTCCCCTTCTCAGTTCTCACTTTCTCTCCGCGCTCCTGAGCACGCCGTGGGGGTGGTCAGGTCAACAAGGTTCAGGAACCAACACGGCCATGCATCTCATTGAATATATATATATATATATATATATATATATATATATATATATATATATATATATATAGATATGTCGGCCGTTTCGGCTGGTTGCCCCCAAAAGCCCAAGCTGCGAGAAGGACGAGGACGAGCTATGGCCCGTGATCGATGAGCACGGCATCAACATTGCACGTACCTCCCTCCTGTGGACTGCACCGATCGCTGCCGCGTCATGACTCATCGGCAGCAGGTCTGGGAGCAGGAACAGCATCTCCATGGGCAGTACAGGGCACAGATCAACAGATCCAGCTATGATGCTATCATGGCAGTCTTTCTTACAAGAGTCAAGTTAATCCATATCCCAATAAGCGGTACGTGCCTCTGACTGCTGGGTTTAAAAGAGTAGAGAAAAAGAAAGAAAGAAAGCGAGAATGTAAAAAGGAAAAGGAGGGCCGGGATTTTATTATTTATTGGGGGCGGGGTGGGGACGTGGGGTAGTTGGGTGCGACGTCCCCATCGGAGGTGACCGGTGGATTGACCTGACCAGCTCGGTGCGGGAACCGAGCCGATCAAAACGAACGCATCCACCGCCCACCCGCCAGCCAGTCCTCCTCGCGTCGCGTGTGGTGCACCGTGTGCGTGACATGCGTAGCCTTTTTTCCGCCGTTTTCCCATCGCCCGCCGCGGCGACGTCGGGGTCGGCGCGGAGCACGTCAACGGATGGGACCATGGGACGGCGGCGGATTGGACAGGGGAGGAAGCGAAAACCACGCGGCAGCGGCCAGCGCGACGTTGCGATGCTACGGCCAGGTTTGCCAAGGCTGGGAACCGCTACACACTACTAGGCACTAGCCTGGCTTGGCTGTCCGGCCACTTCGGATGAGCAATCTACAGTGTTTCCCCTCTTCTATCTGTCTCACTGGTGAACAACTTGCTGGTTCCTTCAAGTTGCTAGGAGTAGCACCGTACAGATTGGTAGTGAGTACATTTAGTTGTGTAAGAGGGGCAATAAATTGAGCATAAGGGTGGCGTCAAGTGCAAGGGAGGAGAAGGTAGGTGTCAGCTTGGAAAAGCCTCCCTCCTGTACTGTCCTTGAGTGTTGTGTTCACCTGTTTTGCACGGATGGATCCATGGAAAGCAAGCGAGGGAGTGCCCTTCACATTTAATCTCGCAACAACTTGGAGCTAGCAGCCCAACAAATCAATTGCAGTATGAGCATTCGAAACGAATCATTTGGACCTGCCTCATGGCTACAGCCTCTAACATGCATCTCTCTCTCTCTCTCTCTCTCTCTCTCTCTCTCTCTCTCTCTCTCTCTCTCTCTCATTGCGAGTGTTAGATAGGAGTAGATCGATGAGCTGAGGTGGGCCTTAAACATGCTTGTATAGAAAGAAATATCACATCGCACGCAGAGCAGAGGCATGAGGGCGGTTAGCCATGTGAGGCGAGCACAAATCGCTTTAGATCGATCGAGCAGAGCAGCGAGTGGTCACAGCTCACGAACACACGCGATTGGCCGATCCCTCACGCATGTGGCTCCTCCCCGTCCATGGCCATGGCCTGGTTGGTTTCTCTCGCCTTCTTGTACCCCTGCACCTCCCCATGTTCTACTACATTGACTTTTATTTCAATCCCATTCCATGCATGGTCCCTTCTCCCTTGTCGCCATGCGCCACAGCCACAGCTGTTTCGGTTCTTCCTCTCGCTTTCAACCAATCCCCAGCTAGCTCCTCTCCTCTCGTGCAAGCTGAGGATTTTAGCTTGGAATCATCCGTGCAGGCCACAGGTGCGTGCGCTTTCGTCACAGGACTAGTGGTGGTGGTATTCTAATTCTAATCCTGTAAACGAGCGACACGTTCGAACCGCGTGCAGCACCAACTTAATTACGTATATTATAACGCATAGTCAAATTAAATAAAACTATATGTGCAGACTAGAGGTAACCTGACGGCGACATGCACGGTTCATATTTCTCACTGTTGGGTTATTCGCAAGCCGCATTTTCACATCGGTGACACGGCGAATCACATTCTCTCCTCTTTTAAATCTTCCTTCTCGGGTAACTTGCGTTCTTCTTCTCTCTTCGTCTTTTTTCTCCACCGGAGGCGCGCGCTGTTGCACTTGCCACTTGGTGTCATAGATTGGAGGGCACTTCTTTTCAGGACGGGTCCGTAGCTAAATCCCGGTGCATGCCCAGTGGGCGCTACTAACAGAAATCATAGCCACAGTGACCAAGAGCTCACCTTGCTTAACGTTCCAAACTACACAAGGCAGGGGAGGCAATAGCGAAGCGAAGCCCTAGTTCAATCGAGGATGGATTCATTGAGTGGGCGTTAAACCAATCGCTAGCACCTTGTGCTGTTGTACAGCGGTTACTTGTCTGATGGATGCACACCGGAGCGTTATGATAAAGTAGAGCTCATTTGGACTAAAAAGATTCCAACTGATTGCCAGTATCACTACTGATTCTAACAGTAATTCTAGTCCCTGGCTGGATGTCAGAAACACATTGTTCTAGGAAAACTGATGGTAAAACTCGCATTCGAGAAAAAAAAATGGTGTTTAACGAGCAGGCAATCTAGCGATGGCGGAGCAGTGAAGGAGAAACTCGGCAGCGTGCGCAACATCGAACTGTTCCTGTTCCGGGCGGCGAACCGGAAGCGACGGGAACGGCACTCAGTTCCTACCAAATACGGTAGGAAAAGGCTTCCAAATCTAATACAGTAAAAAGGAACTACAATCTCTCTAAATATGCAAATCAATCAACTTTAATAAGGAAAAGATCGAGATCGTATAGAAAACGGCCGGGCAAACATACGTGCTTAGCGCTGCTCTCGGCGGCGACAGGACGGCGACGGGGAACATGACTTCAGCGGCAGCGGCTCAACGGCGGAAAAGTGAGAAGAAAAACAACTAATGTCTCGGGCTATAGAGAATACGTTTTGCGGGCTGGATAACCTTGATGTGGACGGGACTGTTTACCATGCGATGGTCTAGGGCATGGCGGGCGCAGTCCTGACAGAGCTCCGAGTCAGTCGAGAAAATGCTTCTTAATGTTACAAATCATGTGTCCTTTTTATTTTCTATGCATCTTTTCCCGTCTTGCGGGCATAATGTAACTGACTTTTGTTGACATCTCTAGTGCCTCTCTCTCCGACCTAATATAGTCGTTAATATTGTGGCTTAAAAAAAAACACGTAGGCAACAACCTAAACGTTGAGCTAAAACACAACGTCAAAATAACTTATTCGTGACGGTTTGATAACCCTATGGTAAAATCCCATCACTTTAAACACGTCATTAATATGAATACATTGGTTATAGGTCTAGATACATATCCATCACTAATGATTAAATATCAACAATGAGTCTAAATTTAGATCTGTAACTGATAACTATACATCAATAATAGGTCGAATTTAGACCTGTCACTGATGTGTTTTTGAAAAACAAAAAAATATATATAATAGGTTACAAGCAAATATGGATGCTTATCAGCAATTCCTAGCTCACTACGGTTTCAAGCCACCTATCACTACTGGATTTAGAACCGGCAATGATAGCTTCTCCAGATAAAAAAAAGAAACGGCTCGCATCAAGCCGCTACATGGAGCCAACCTCTGCATCGAGCTAGCCACACAGAATAATTCAGACATGAACAATGATTCATCTACACAGAACAATCTTACTCGATTTACATGGATGAAATAAATCAAGCCTCATAGGAACTAATCATACACATGGCTGCTTGTCCCGTGCCTCACGCCGCATGAGCTTGGCCGCTGTCACCATGGATGCATGCCTGGTCACCGCCATGGAAGCACACCTGGATGCATGCCTGGCCACCGCCATGGACGCACATATGGACGCATGTCTAGCTGCCACAATGGACACGCCTGGCTACTGTCTTCGCGCACGCTTGGCTGCCACCGTCGTGCCCGCTTGGCCACCGCTGTCGTGGATGCCTGGTCACCACCACTGTGCACGCTTGGGCATTGCTATTGTGCACGGTTGGTCATGGCCTCTACAGGCCACCGTTGTTGCGCACACCTAGCCACCTCCATCGACACAGATCTAGCCCGCACTACCACCTCCATGGTGAGGATAAATCTCGACAGAGGGGCCAGCGGGTGAGGAGATCGATAGAGATCTCTTGACAGAGGGGGCCAGGCTAACGAGTGAGGAGATCGAGAGAGAGGGAGAGAGCACTCATGAGAGAGATAGGAGAAGGAGGAGGAGTAGATAAGGCTGATAGAAGACACGAGATTGAACAGTAGAAGAGATAAGGTTGGCGTGATTTATATAATTGGATAGAAAGTTCGGGTTTGTAGCTTTCATATTATCATTAGTGACAAATCTCGAAAACATCTATCACTAATGAGTTGTCCCTCTGTAACTCGTCATTAATGATATAGTTATTAGTACTGGATTGTGAAGTGATATGTCACTATTATCATTAATGATATGTTATTTTCTCGTTCATCACTAATAATCTATCATTAATAATGGTTTTGAAATTGATTCAAGTTTAGTGTCACATTAATAACGTGTACTGAGTAGCCGTTATTAATATAGTATCTGTTTTATTAATTTCTTATGTAGTGTAACTAGAATCAACAATAGTTATACAGAACTAGCATATTAGCTCGCGCAAATTGCTTTGCGCGGCTAGCTACCTCAAAAGTGCCCGCGCCCCCGGAGCTGACACCGCCCCACTGGTTTCGCCGAACTAGCTCGCCTCTATTCTCGTTGTCGCGCTGAACCTCTGTCCGGACGTCTCTACCCTTCCTCAACCCGCTTGCGCTCCACCACCATTGTCGTGAGCCGCGTAGTCAACTCCTCGCACCACTCTCCTCTGCCGCCGTTAGCTACCTCTTGTCCACATCCCGACCACCACCCAACCCTCAAACGTATTCTGCATGGTTTCGAGGCATCCTTTTCTCTCCAAAGGTTTTTCATTGAGCTACTGCCGTCGGAATCCGTCGCCGCCCAAATCAGCTTTGTGCATGCCGTCGAGCTCCTCTTCCTCTGCTCTGCCGCCGCTAGTTGCCTCCCGTCCACATCCAGACCGTCTAGCCCTCAAAACAGATTCTTCATGGTCCGGAGCATTCTTTCTGTCGGAGTGTCCTTCCCGTCGTTGCCGGGTCGCCGCCCGGAACAGCGCGATGTTGCGCACGCTGCCGAGCTCCTCCTCTGCTCCGCCGTCGCTAGCTGCCTCCCGTCAACATCCAGGCTATCTAGCCCACAAAACAGATTCTCTATAGCCGGAGGCATTGTCTTTCTTCTCAAGTTTCCATCGTTGAGCCGCTGCCGCTGAAATCGTGTTCGCTGTCGCCGTCCTTTCGCCGCCCAGAGCAGCGCTATGCTCGTGTGTTTGTCCGGTCGTTTTCTATGTTTGATTTGTATATTTAGAGAGATAACATTTCCTTTCTTGCTGTATTAGATTTAGAAGCCTGTTTCCTAGCGTATTAGGTACGAACATCTTAAATTAAAGTTATATTTCAATAGTACTGTCAACTATATCAAATCAAACCCACCCGTTATAATTTAAATTTAACCTAACTGATGGTGTAGATATTTATTTTTTTTACGATTCATAGTAGCCAATAAGGTGGCCTACACTAATATTGTGGCTAGCCTTATTTTTTTCCGATAATCTTTGATTAAAAAAATAGTCTCTTTAGTTTTTGTATGAGGTTAGTGTCATTTAGCTACAAAATGCATAAAAAATTATTTATGCTCCAAACTTATATCCTAATTGTATACATATATTAGTTCAATTTGTATATATTTTGATTAACTATCGAAATTGTATGTCATATGCAGGTAGCTTAACTATAATCAGAATAGGTTTATCTTGCGTGTGTGGTGTGCCTTGCATACTGTTTGATACAAGGATATATATATTGCTTCTTAATCTATTATCTTAATAAGAATTTTGATTTTTTTATCATGAACTTTTTATTTAGGTATTTGATTTTTTTTCTAAGACTATATTTGGTATGGATTCTTCTTTTTTTCTATTCTAACCCCAATTTTAATTATTAATTTTATTTCATTTGAACTCTTTATTTAGATATTTTTGCTTTCCAAACCGTATGGAAATCGAAAGATGATTTTCCATAATTTTTAATTATAAATTTAACTATTTATTAGTCATATTTGATATAGACTCTTTGGTTAAATCTAAATTGTTAGGTGTTCATGATAATGAGTGGTTTAGATTTTTTTTCTCACGCTAATAGAGTGGCTAGTTTCATTGTAATATTTTGTCACGATAACATTTGATTAATTGTATTTTAAATAGACTCTTTATTTAGATGTTTGATTTTTATAATTTGATTTTTTTAAGACTATATCTGATATGGATCATTCTTTTGTCTATTCTAACGCCAATTCTAATTATTTATTTTATTTTATTTTATTTGGACTATTTATTTAGATATTTTGCTTCCCAAACCTTATATGAAAATCAAACCGCTAATTTTCTATTATTGTAATTCCGAATTTAGCTATTTATTAATCTTATCTGATATGGACTCTTTGGTTTATTCTAGACCATTAGATATTCATAACAATGAGTGATTTGAATCTTTTCTTTTTTAGATTAATGTGATAATTTCATAGCTTTAAAAGAGAATGTGGTAGCTTATTTTTCCCCTTCAAATATTAAGATAGCCTGTTTATTCTAGACCCACGCAAATTTGTGCAACTAGACTTACTACAACATATTTATTTGTTAATATATAGTCCATTCATCATTACTTATATATGCATCTTTAGATCACTTTGCGTGTCCCATTATGCAAACATGATTCAACCATCGTCAATATCTTTATGGCACAGCACAACGGGAATTAGCATGATTCCGTACATCATGCAACCTGATCAATCTACTAATTATACCCATTCGTTGCATGGTATGCATTTTCCCCGGGAGCTCAAATTGGTGAACAAAAACATATTTTATTGTAACTATTGCAAATATAAATTATTTAAGAGATAGGTGTATTTCAAGCCCATTGAACAATTTTATTATTATTTCTACTTTTTTAGTTTTTTTTAGCCTACTTTACTTTAGTTGATGTGGTAGTTTCAACCCATTAGAGCAAGCGCTGGACTATTCCTTTACTCCATGCAATAAGGTAATGTTACCTTCAATCACATCAAGATGTCATTGTGGACATATATATAGCCTAATTTATGACATTTTTATTATCACTGCCTTGTAAACTATTTCTATTGAAAACATGATAAATAAAATGTGCAGGTTTGTTTAAAAAAAATGCTTCACTGTATTATAATTTTATTTGTCTTAAAATATATTACAATAGAATTTACTTTTTAATGTTACACTTTAAAGGTTGTGTCGATGTCTAAAACAACACGTATATGTGATTGTAAGGGTTAGTTAGGTTAGAGGCTAAATCAACCAGTCATTTTCAATGATTTTGGTTCACACGTTTTAAGGCAAAATTTGGTTAAATATTTTATGCTTATAATTAAGTTTAGAAGTAGTAAAAATGCTTACTTCGAAAATCGACTAATCAAAAATTTGTTTGAAAGCATAAACATATGCACTTTTTTCTCTCACGCTAATAACGTACCTAGACTCTTTATTTAGATGTTTGATTTTTATAATAATTTGATTTGTTAAGACTATATTTGATATGGATCATTCTTTTTTTCTATTCTAACCCCAATTTTAATTATTATTTATTTTATTTTATTTTATTGGACTATTTGTTTAGATATTTTATTGTACTATTGCAAATATAAATTATTTAAGAGATAGGTGTATTTCAAGTCCATTGAACAATTTTATTATTATTTCTACTTCTTTGGTTTTTTGAGCCTACTTTACTTTAGTTGATGTGGTAGTTTCAACCCAATAGAGCAAGCGATGGACTATTCCTTTACTCCATGCAATAAGGTAATGCTACCTTCAATCACATAAAGATGTCGGTGTGAACATATATACAGCCTAATTTATGACATTTTTATTATCACTGCCTTGTAAACTATTTCTATTGAAAACGTGATAAATAAAATGTGCAGGTTTGTTTAAACAAAAAATGTTCACTGTATTATAATTTTATTTGTCTTAAAAATATATTACAATAGAATTTACTTTCTAATGTTACACTTTAAAGGTTGTATCGATGTCTAAAACAACACATATATGTGATTATAGGGTTAGTTAGGTAGGTTAGAGGCCAAATCAACCGTACATTTTCAATGATTTCAGTTTAGAGGTTTTAAGGCAAAAATTAATTAAATATTTTAAGCTTATAATTAAGTTTAGAAGTAGTAAAATGCTTATTTTAAACATGGACTGATCAAAAATTTGTTTAAGAGCATAAACATATGGCCATTGATGTGTGCCTTAAGCCAATGCTTAAAATAGAGTTGTTCACAGTTCACTTAACCCTTTTTAAGAATAACCAAGACAATGATAAGCAAATAAAATAATTTTTATTTTTTGTACTATCAGAGTTTATACGAGCACTGCTGCCAATCAGCATGAGATGAAAGGAAAAGAAATGAAAGGATACATACGCCTCCTCTAATAATCCCCCTCAGTTTCAGGTGAGCTGGCCGGTGTCCGCTTCCCACTGTTCTATTTCTGAGCCCTGCGCGGTTTCCAATTCCGACGAGCCAAAACAGACAGACGCACACAAAGTGAAGAGAGAGAGGCAGAGGAGGAGAGAGAAAATGGAGGAATAAAAAAAGGAAAGAAATAAAGGGAAGGGAGGGGAGAGTCCCATTTCGCCAAGTACCACGAGAGAGAGAGAGAGCAGAGAGCACACTACGAGAGAGAGAGAGAGGAGAGAGAAGGAGGCAGCAGGGGCTGCAGCAGAGGGCAGAAGCATTAGAAGCGGCAGTCGTAACCAAGTGGCATCAGTAAGATAGAGCCAGCCATCTATCTATCCCTACAGGTATAAATCCTCACGCATCGGTAGGAGGGCGACAGGGGGGAGGGGACGGGAGAGGCCGCCACCGGGCCAACTACCAGGTGGGGGAGGGGATTTCTCGGGTGCGGAGTGACGGGGAGGTGCTGATTGGGCTCCAGGGCGCGATCTTTGAGCGCAGATTTGGTGCGTGCGATCTCCCATGGATTCGATTTAGGTGCGTTTTCTTTCCTTCTTTTCGTGTCTTGTTTGGTTGGGTTGGATTCGTGTTATCTGAGTTGCTGTGGTGCTGAAAGATTTGGTTTTTGTTGATGGATTTGGGGAGATCGACCGGGTTTCCGCTGGAAGATTCGTTTTTTTATGCCTGTTTCATTCACGCGGTCTCCTCAGATCTCAAGTGTCCCCCTTGTTCTTGATGCCTTTGTTCTTGTCCATGCCATCCTCTCTTATTTATATATTTTTTTCATTCGATTTGTTTTCGCCTGCAGATCGCCACAAGAGTTTGCTAAGCAAGCAAACTTTTCTTTTTGTGGATCAATCTTAGAAGAGGAAGAGAAAATAAAGCTGCAAGAAAAAAATTTTGGGGGCAAGGTAGAAGGCATGATGTTGGAAGGAAAGTCCTGCCTCGTGTCGCGCTCCCTGCCGAGCTCCTGCGAGCCGGAGTCCGAGTGGGTGTACCTCGCGCACGAAGTCCTCAGCGGCAAGCGCCCGGCGCCGGAAGATGTTGAGGTCGAAGACCTGGATGAAGCTGACGGCGGCGGAAAGCGCAGCAAGCCGCCGTCTCCGCAGCCGCACACGCCGGACATCTCCGAGAGCCACGGCTCCAGTCGCCATGCCTCCGGTGGTGGAGAGCAGCATGGCACTGGGAGCAACCTCATTGGTTCAATCGGTCGTGACCTGACCATCAATTGCCTCATCCGGCTATCCCGGTCGGACTACGGCTCGGTGGCCTCCCTGAGCCGGGACTTCCGGTCGCTGGTGCGCACCGGGGAGATCTACCGCCTGCGGCGGCAAAATGAGGTGGCGGAGCATTGGGTATACTTCTCTTGCAATGTTCTTGAATGGGATGCCTATGACCCATATCGAGAGCGCTGGATCCAAGTGCCTAAGATGCCACCGGATGAATGCTTCATGTGCTCTGACAAGGAATCACTTGCTGTGGGCACTGAACTGCTGGTGTTTGGGATGGCACGCATTGTGTTCAGATACAGCATCCTAACCAATTCATGGACGCGGGCTGATGCAATGAAGTCACCCCGTTGCCTGTTTGGGTCAACAAGTGTTGGGGCAAAGGCCTACGTTGCTGGGGGCACTGATTCTTCTGGCAGGATACTAAGCTCTGCAGAGATGTATGACTCTGAGACACATACTTGGACGCCCCTCCCTAGCATGAATAGGGCAAGAAAGATGTGTTCTGGGGTTTTCATGGATGGCAAGTTCTTTGTGATTGGTGGCGTGGCCAACAACAACAAAGTACTGACTTGTGGGGAGGAGTATGACTTGAAGAGGCGTTCTTGGAAGGTCATCGAGAACATGTCTGAAGGCCTCAATGGAGTGACTGGTGCTCCTCCGCTTATTGCAGTTGTCAACAATGAGCTTTATTGTGCTGATTACAGTGAGAAGGATCTCAAGAAGTATGACAAGAAGAACAATAAGTGGATCACTCTCGGAAAACTGCCTGAGCGGTCTGTGTCAATGAATGGGTGGGGCCTTGCTTTTCGAGCATGTGGCGACCGGTTGATCGTCATCGGAGGCCCAAGGACCTATATTGGTGGTACTATTGAGCTCAACTCATGGATCCCGGATGAGCGACCACCTGTGTGGAATTTGGTTGCCAGACGGCCATCTGGGAACTTCGTGTATAACTGCGCCGTGATGGGTTGCTGAGTCCACTGAATAAAAGATAAATGCAGTGGATATTTATGAAGGATGGTATGCACAGAGGCAGCCTGTCCAATTGCTTCTGTTCTTATTCGTAGAGATTTCTGCCTTCTGCCCAGTTTCAGACTTAACTGGACATCAGCCGAGCCACAGCAGTCTCATGTAACCCTTGAGTTTTAATACTTCTGTTTTCCTGCTAATCCATTTCTACATTTGCATTTGGATCAACTGCTCGTGATTTCAAAGATACGTGACTATGCAAAACAAATGTCATATTAATAATCTAGAAACAACTTCCAGAGGGTTTCTATCTATTGATGAGGAACCTGTTAAGAAATACTTGATTCGCCTGTAGCTGCAACAAATGCTAATTTTTCATCCATCTTGCCTGCTTCATAATGTGCCTTCTTTCTTGAAGTATGTTATGAGCTACCGAGTTGGTACTTGGTAATGATACGTTTGAATTACTGGTTGTATATTTTCATGGGTCATATGCTCCAACATGCTTGTGCAGAGTCATTGCTTTTGTATTGCTTTAGTTTTAGTTGTAGTTACATCATGAATCCAGTTGGCTCTAAAATTAATTTATCTGTTCTGTTCATATTTGCTTGAATTGATGTCTGAACTAGTCTGTCGAGTATACTGTGAATGCGTTTCTTTCTGATGGAGCCAATAGAATTTGCATTGCTGTTTCAGAAATGGTATTTGAAATGACTAGAGACCAAACAGTACTTGGGTATTTGATGCCAACCTCTAAGTCATGTTATAGTAGCCAGTATTTCTTCTCTCCTGGATTTTTTACGGTTCTACTCTCGACCTTTATACTTTATATTGTTGCCTAGCATTATTTTTTCTTGTAAGCTTACTGCATCATAAAATGATTCCTAAAACTTTGAAGCCGGTTGATTTTGCATGTTCGGTTTTAGTAATTTCACCTGCTCGATGTCATTCTCATTAGTACGGTGCAATAAGTGAATATGAGGATTTCGTTAGAAACTTCCTAAGGTGAAAAGGATAGTAATTTACATCTTTTTTCTATCTTTTGTGTGTGCTCTTCTGCTTGGCTGAGATTTTTCAACAGTATTTGGAGTCACGAGATTATATAGCATTCCTTCGGATAGAATGTTGTATGCTGCTGTTTGTGTAAACAATGGAGATCATTTTGCTTGATATATCCTGTGCATAACCATACACTTGGTTTGCATAGTGCCTAAATTTGCTTTTCTGTTATCTCCACTAGTATTGTGGATGTAGAAATATGGTGCAGAGCTTCTTGTACAACCTAGAATTACTAGTGACCTATTTTCATTCGTTCTGTTTGCAACGTCCTGCCTGTTTAGAATCTATAGTAGCAAGTGTCGTTTGCTAAAATAATCAGCTATTTTTTTAGTAGAGTTAGATACTAAGAATTTAAAATTGGCATCGATTTTCAAGCTTTGCTTCTTGACTAGAATTTGTTGGTTCCTTGCATGTTTGATGCAGCGAACTGCATGCTGAAATCTGTGTTGACTGTTTCTGTATCTTGACTAAGGCTTTCTTACCTTTGTATAGGTTAGAAGTTCAACGAGGCCTCGTTTAATCTATTAGGATCTGGTGCCTTTTCATAACAGGTAGCCCAACTAGATCAAACTCTGCGTAATTTCTAGCGCGGCAGAAATTTGTTGGCGTGTTCTTGGAACGGAATGGAGCAGCAACTAGCAAGGCACTCCACACTTCCACAGAGGATCGATGACCTTGCATGATGCAGGGAGTAGAAACTGCATATGCGTGCGTGCCTGAATTGTTCGTGGTGTGTTGCGTGAAGCTTTGTTCCTTTGACTCTTGGAGCTCGCACTATCAGTCTCACAGGACAAGACGCCCAGCCTGGCTGGCGTCTGGTTTCCCTGTGGCTACGTTGTTCGTGGAGCTTTACAGCACGGCTGATTCGCCTTTTTTTCCTGCTTGCCATTATTTCATGGAATGGAATGCGTTGCGTTCAGAAGAGGATCGCAATAATTTGATATGCGTCGCTGTTGTTTGTACTATTCTGGTATCGACTTCTGTCGTGCGGCCACTGCATACATGCTTCACTTGGCACAGTTTTATCCTTCCTTTCTTTCTACCTGGTCCTGGTCAGTTGTTTGTTGGTCAGGGCATGTTCTTCACCCTTCTAAATGATCTTCACCCTTCGTTTTCACATTCTTGTTTTATCTGTGCTCTGTAATGTATCAGGCTATCAGCAGGTAGGAAATTGAAACTCTGCGAGTACACACGCTGTCGGGATGCTTAGTGCCCAGCAAGAAATAAATCAGCTTTGCTATCTTCTTGTAGAATCTTGCCTTAACCGAATTTTCTTGTCCATTTTACACGCTGAAATATTCGCAGCTGGAGAGAATATTTCATTTCAGTGGAGAATAACATATCTCTGGGGAATGTTCGGTTCATACGTCGTTATGCATTTTTGCCTAATCTCCTTTATTCGCGAGCACGCATCTGGCCTCATTTGGATTTAATTTTTTTCTGTCGCCTCCCTTTTTTTCGCTTCGGCCATGCGATGCGACACATGGACGGAAGGAGAGGAAGCACACGGCCAGGGCCAGGCCCCGGCCGGAATCGTTGCATTGCGTCTGGCGATGCGTCCACGCAAGAAACTTCCCTCCCCTCGCTTTTCTTTTTCTTCCCCAGCCCGTCGTCAGACTTCGCGCCAGTGGCCGTCCCGTCGCCGCCGCTGTTCCCGTTGCTGCGCTGCAAGCTGCAATGATCACGCATGTTTCATACGTGCCAGAGGCGGCGGCTGGCTCTGAGCCCTCGCCCCTCTGGTCGCGCCATGCCCATGCGTGCTTCAACAAATTGACCGTTCCGAGTCCTCGTTTGCGGCGGGAAGGGCCAAAAAAAAAAAAGAAAATAGACCTAGCCCAGCCTAATTTCCTAGGTACACAAATTCGTATCCACAAGTAGTTTTAAAACCTGACTCGCACCCATTACCCGTTACAAGTAAGAACCGGTATCCACGCCTACCGTCGTGGGCATGCTCTTATGCGAGGTGGGGTGGATGGCTATGATTAGCGATAGGGCAGATGGGATCGTCGGTGCGGGTGTTAGTTTATAAATCACCAAATGATTTGAGCCCCACATGTTAAATATTTAGAGTAGATATATGGACAAAATTGGCACTAGTACAATTATTTCATGCTCGTTTATCTCTATTCATTGGGTTTAATATCAAACTCACGTCCAAATCTATGGGTAAAGAATACATCCTAAATTCATACTCATTAGAGTTTTTATCTATAAGCACGTGGGTAATATAATATGTCCAGTGCGGCTCTTCACGGTCACTCCTGTGTGTTCGCGCACAGTTTTGTGTGTGACTTGCCTTTTGCAGCCTTCGTTGAAGTTTTTCGCGAGGTGGGCCGCTGGTGGAGCGAGGCCTTTGTGCTCTGGTTTAGGTCCGGGGATTAGTGCGCATTCGACTCTGCTAATCAGGCCCAGATTCTCGCTCTCCATCTGACCTCAGAGTGTTTTCTTCTTTCATGGTGCTCTGCCTCATTGATTCTACTGCATTTTCTCGCCGGGGAAATAAGAAGGAGGATTTTTTTTTTCAAAATTCAGGGCAGGAAGATGCCTTTCTGATTTCGGGGACAGCCTGCAGGTACCACGTACAGCAGAAAGGGCTAATAGGACGGCATCTGTCTGTCCTCGCAGTTCGTCTTGGTTCCCGAGGGGAGGCAGACAGCAACAACCGTGAGGCCAGGTGCATGTGAGTGGTGCAGAGCAGAGCTGCGAGTGAGCGCCACTGGGCTCCCTCGTACGCTCTGCACAGGTAGCCCAGATGGAGCACCTACCTAGCTCTGCCACTCAGCCAGTTGGTTGGGTTGTTGTTGGCCAGTGCTACTTAGGTTCTATTTATTTAGGTTGCAGGTTATAGATTTAGATTATAATTTGTAAGTTAATATAAATAAGTAGATTATGTAATCTAGTTTTTAACAACCTACTCTTAAATTTTAACCATCTGGCAATCTATTTTTCACTAGCTTAGATAGATTATGCAATCTAATTTTTACGATCTAGTTTTTTATAATTTATAATATACAAACTGAATTTCATTATCTCTAACTAAAACAAACGAAACCTTGATTGCTACACAGCCCAACCCGTCCTTGTGTCTGACTGCACCCTAGCATATGATCATTTGGATGGGACCTGGTCAGGTCCTATTTAGCAGAGAAGGTTTTTCAATTTTTCAAAAGAAAGAAAGAAAGTCCTAGTACAGTATCGCCGACTTCCTTCGCTGCCGGTAGCAGCACAAGAAGAAGGTGCCCATCTCATGCATGCGGTGGATGACTGAGACCTGAGAACAACACGGTGCATCACCAAGCCCGTTGATGCACCTGGACACCTGGTCTTGGTCTTGCACTGACAATGCAAGTTCAAAGACAAAGAGCACATGCGGCTGTATTGTGATCGATCTCGTGAGACGGCCCAATCGAATGGGTTTCCCTATCCCTGCCGGAGTGCCAGAGTGTGGCAGCTTCGCAATCTTTCAACAAACTAAACAAGATGCTGGCAAATGAGACTGCACTGCATGCCCGGTCTTGTCACGTGGTATAGCAGTTCGCTCTGTTCAGAGTTGAGAGCTTGAGATCGCGGTCGACGAGATGAGCAGCACAGACCGGCACCGATCCTGCATCCACATCGCGGTGCCGGCCGGGAACCCGTGCCTACCAGTACCACTTCACGACCAGCGTCATCATGGCGCAATCATTGAATCACACGCAGAATCATCCTTGAAATCTCCTCTCAGTCCTCTGTCGCTTGTTGCTCTGCACAGAGGGCTGCATGTGAAGATGTCAGGACGCCATCTCGTTTCCAAAAAACAAAATCAAATTGGGCCGTCCTTGTACCTGCCACTGCCAACTCGCAAGGCAATGGCCACCGTTTTTCAGTAGACTGTAGGCTTTCTACCACGAGTCAGTGGTCACTGTTCACACATTCTACTGTACACGTGCAATCTGAAACCTGGTAACGACGGGGAAGGTGAGATCCTAGTTTGGCAGAATATACAGTGGCAGCACAGCTCGTACAGGACGGAGTATATTGAAGGTATCAAGAAAGATTGATGCGTCACATGTCAATGGAAGCATCTCCATGACGGGCGATGGCATATGGTCGCAGCTGACAAGTGTTGTGCCCGGTAGCGTCACTGGAATTAAACCACCTCCCAGTTGATGGGCCCCGTTGCACAGCGATTAAACCACCTCCCAGTGAATTAGCAGCAGCAGCAGCAGCACGTACAGGAGCAAGCAACCCGTGAGTTCCGAGTTCACTGAGGCGTGCGTGATGGTAGGAGCAAGCAAGGCCTAATGGAATCAGGATCTTATTTTGAGATAAAGGAATGTTTATTATTCTTGCTTCTGTATAAAGTACGAACGGCTGTGAAAAAGAAGCTAACAAAAAGCTCTGCGAAATCTAAATCCTATGACTTTCGCACGAATTATAGTCCTTTAAAATATTACGAGTTACCCGATCTCAAATATATAGATAAGATTGTGACGACTCATATGAACAGTGTCTAACAGTATTTCTATGAATGACGAAACCCGGCCATGTGCAAACAGTGTCAAGCATGCCTTACATATTACTGTTTGCCTCAAACTATACGTTAGGATCCGGATCCAGCCTAATACACGACACTTCCCACATCAGATGAAAGGTCTTCACTTGAAGATGCGTCTCCGGTGACCTTCCGCCATTGCAACAGCTTACCCATGGAAACAGAAAGACACCGAGCTAGGACTACGGTCATACATTTAACACATCTGATGGTTCTTGCTGTGTCTGAAAAATACAGGAAATCGATGCGTGATTCTTCTGCTACATTCCGAGGACACAAGTATATACGCGGGTGACGGATCCGTTGCAGGTGTCATGTTCCCTATTAGCTATGAAGGTCATGCCGTGCAAGAGCTGCTCCAGGAAAAGATCTCAAGAAATTGAAGGACCACACCATTGCCGCCTCAAACGAGGCGATCCCAGAAAGATCACGCAATCTCTGCGCTCGTCCCCACACAGGAGACACGTCCTCTCTTCTCCCTTGCCGGCCTAGTGCCAAAAACTCTTCGGTGAGCAGGTCCAACCTACTACCTTCCTTCCTTTTTACTTATTGTTTAAAATATCAACACGATTTTCAACAAACAAGTTTAATTATTAATTTTGATAACTATCTCTCGATAAAAATTGATAAAAATTAGATAATATTAAAATATTTTTATAACAAATTCATTATTATTATTATTTTCATATGTCAAATCCTAATAGTTTAATATATATTAGTGATCAATTTTTTAAAAATTTAATTGTACGTATTTAAAACGATACCTATTTAAAAACGAAAGTAGTTTACCTTCTGCCCTTTTGGTCCTTGCATGTGGCTCTCCAAAAGTCAACATTTGCCATCGATTGATTGTGTACTAAAAGCTTAGCTATGCCATTTCACATCAAAGTTTACAATCAAATTTCTTTGTACTACTATGGGTTGAAAAATGATGCAAACCTGTGTAATTGACTACCGCATTGTGTTATGAGAACAAATGCTTTTGGTTTTGTTACAAACACTTGATTAGCTATTCATGTGTTACATAGACATATGTATCTAATTTTTTTTTACCAAATCAGCCATATAACAATGGTTCTAGGTAGACAGTAGTAAGCAGCAAGATAACACTGGCGTTATCTGTCTGAAGTACTAATTGTTTGGTAGTACTACCACTGTCACATGTCTAAAGGCTTTGTGGTTGTACCTGGAGCCCATGGGCCGGGCCAGGGTAGCCCGGTCTACTTTTGGAAGGTCGGGCCCGAACTTGAGGCGCGCTAGGCCCATCACTCTCAGTCTCTCTCCCTATTAATGCACGCTCACTCCCCATCTCTTTCCGAACAACCACGCACTCCATACTTGCAAGCTTCTACTACGCCGGCTGCTTCCTCTCATCACCCACTCTGCTACTGCTCTCTCTAACACACGGTAACGCTCCCCTGAGTTCACCAGCTAGGGTTAAGACAATAGATCCTCTCCTTTTCAGGTCCTTTTCACCTTTTCTTTTTCTCCGTTCATTCCTGGTTCCATCTGCACACTTGCTCTTGAGTTGAGCTCGCGCGCGTACTACATAAACAAGCTGCGGGAAAGGGTGAGGCAGATACGACGGAGGAGCCAAGTGCTGCATCCGAGGACCGTCGCGCGAGATGTCGGGCCGCCGTGGCAGGATCAGCGACGACGAGATCAACGAGCTCATCTCCAAGCTCCAGGCGCTCCTCCCGGAGTCCTCCCGCCGCCGGAACGCGGGCCGGGTACGTACACACGCAGTTCACCTCCAAATGCCCATTTCGTCGGTGCAGCTAGCAAAGCCTGACAAGGATTATTGGGACTCTTTCGTCTGACGCGCCGTACGTGTATATTATTGTGCAGTCGTCGGCGTCGAAGCTTCTGAAGGAGACGTGCAGCTACATCAAGAGCCTGCACCGGGAGGTGGACGACCTCTCCGACCGACTGTCGGGGCTCATGTCGACCATGGACAACGACAGCCCCCAGGCCGAGATCATCCGGAGCCTCCTCCGGTGACCCCCTTTCTGCGCCTGCTAGTTGCAACAGCTGAAGAGAAGACGAAGGAGCTTGCTCGCTTGCCACGACCTTATGTTCCTTTCTTTTCTTTCTCTTCCTCCTAGCTCGTTCTTTCTAATGTGTGTTTGTTAAGTTTCCGGTGTATAATTAAGCAAAGGGCCCTCGGTCGTTTAGGAGAGAAGGGCTTCTTCCGGTCCGGTATATGCTTCTCATGTGCCTGCAGGAGTTAGTAGAATTATATACTAGATATGAACTTCTATTAGCCAAGGTACGTACGTACTAGTAGCTTCTAGCTCTGTAGACTGTACGTTCTCATCTGCATACGCATCCTGAGAGTTGTTGTTCTCTAGATTGCCAATGGACAAGCTTAATTAACGACAACCACTTACAGTAGTCTGTAGAAAGATTGAACTATGTTGTATCCAATACTATTTCTGTTCTCTTTTACTTATCGTTTAGTATATGATAGACGTCTTCCCATACCTCCGTTCCCTGCTTTCAGTTATCTCATTGTAACTGAATGCGTGAATTACGCACGGCACGGCAATGGTGGAAACTGAAACGGCAAAAGGCTCGAGCAGTGTGCAATATAAAAGGAAGCCCCCCCCCCCCCCCCGGTGCGTGCGCGCGCGTACGTGCGCACATAACGTAGAAATGGCTCGAGCGGTGCGATGCACAACCGAGCAAATAGTTAAATCGCAACGTGGTTTAGGAGTTCAAAAACGGGGACGACAGGCTCTACTGTCCACAGCGCGGGAGTGTTTTTAAGCGGGGGTACGTACGCGCGTAGGATCTAATATATGGAGGGCCCTAGTACCTAGAGGGTCAAAGTGCCAGTGCATGGCCGGCATGAGACTTCTCCAGTACTGATCCACATGGGGCTCCGCAAAGTGCCAGTGCATGGCTGCAAGATCTCTCCGGACATGGTGGCGTCGCGTCGCATGTATCGCCGCTCCCCACGACAAGCATTATGGATCAGAATCGGACTTATTATTATCTCTAACACCAGGAGCTAAGGGCCATCCGGCCGTTCCATCAGAGACCAAGGCTTGTGCTTGAGATGCAGGGGCAACATGTGTGCTCTGTCTTAATAGTCCCGTGCTCCTGAGAGACGATGGAAACTCGGTTCTTTTTGGCAAAAGTTCAGTCGCGCTGGATTCGATTAGACATGATCTGAAGGTGTCAAATGGCTGCTTCGGTTCGAGTGGCTCTTACGCACACAGTCTTCTCTTTTAGATCCCATCCGGTCCTTCAAAATTGTCATGCTTAATGTGGGCCGCCTACGTCGTCTAAACAAAATATAATGAACAGCGCGCTTCGTTACTCGCGTGCAAAACCGTGTGCAGTGCCCTTTTCGTCCGTAGCCACCCAATAGTGTCTCATGACCTAATGGATTGCCTCAACTCAAGTATCTGCACCATCTCAAATCTCAACGACTGTGCAGGATCATCCGAGCTTTCGTTCTCAACATCTAGGCAGATCTCAAGGGCTGTACAGATGCATCCAAAACCTTGCATCCAATAGGATAGATTATCCTACAATAATGGAACAGTGTAGGGTTTACTCTCGCGTTTCAAGACATTGGCGTATACGAGTTCTGAAACCGCACGCTTAGGAAATGGCTCAGTCGCAGTTCGAGAACTGTGCAGGAGAGCGTGCACACGATAAGCCATTTCTGGACCAACTCTAGGAGAGCTTGAGGGTTGTTTGTTTGTTTAGGCTGAATCTTCTTAAAAGTTTTTTCAAAAGTTGTTAAAAAATTGTATATAGAAAATTATTTTAGAATTGACTTTGAATACAGATGAAATATATAATATATGTAATACTTTTGAAACATAATCTCTTAGAAACTACAAAAGTTTTTCCAAATCAGTTTCTAACTTTTAATAATTTTTGCTAACTTTTATTTTTAGAAACTATTTTAGAAACAGATTGTTTAACTTAGCTTTCTGCTTAGCAAGATCCAGCATAAACCTCGTAAGAGGGAAAGGGCGAAAGGCTCAGTCCGCAACAAGTGTTTGTTTATGAGTTCCGAAACCATCGATGGGAGGGATTGAGTTCAGGTCGGTCACGCATGGAAAGCAGAGCTGAGAATCCACCCGGCCAAGGTGTCTGCAGCTGCAGGAGAGACTGGAAAGGGTTTCCGAGCGATTTGAGGAGGGAGCAAACTTTTTGTCTGCGATGTGAAGGGCTGGCTCTCGGCAGGTAGCCCGGCCAGGACGGTGCCCACATAATGAGGAGCTGTGTCCTGGCGCGCCCTAGAAATGTGCTTCACTTGTCTTGTCAGGTCAAAGGACTGATGCGTAATAGCAGCAGCGCAGATGACTCGTCTCTCAGCTACTTGTACTCTTTTTCAAACATATGCGACTAATAGTTTGGAACTAATCTACAGTACATGCATGTCGCATGTTTGATACATTCGAGCAGTGTATCGGCAGAGACGTGGAAGAAGCACCCCGATCCAGTTGCCGGACTTGCGAGGCATATGTAGGGCTGGATGAAAAACTAGTGAGAAGTATTCTGGTTTATATGTGATGGGATATTAATAATAGTTGATGTATTTTGATCTTGATTAGTATGTGTTTGTGATGTTTATTTTTTTTATGTTTAATTTGAATTGGTGGTGTTTAAAATCGGCGAATTTTTCTCTGTACGTAAAAAAGTTATACACACCGAAAATTTCGGTGTGAACATCGGATATTTCGGTGTTCACTGAAAGTTTCGGTATGAGCAGTGTATACTCGCCGGAATATTTCTTGCAGAGAGTAATATTTTGGACGAAATTGGAGATCAATGCACAGAAGGTCCGGTGGGTGTGGTGGCTAAACCGGAGGGTAGCACTGGAGTATTTTTAGTGCTGAAATAGAAATAAAAGCAAGTTTGATTATGTACCGAATAGTCTGATGTTGTGATTGTGAACACCGGATAATACACCAGATCTTTTCTTAGAGAGAATAAAAATTTTCTAGAACAGATAATATTACACTCATCGGATGGTCCGGTGTTTAGTAGTAGAATGCACCGGAACATCCGATGTTCACGTTTTCTACATAATGTACTATGAGTTAAAAAAATTTATTTAATGCTAACCTAAAGATGTTTTGGAGTGTAAAAAAATATGTTTTCTTATTTTAAGGTGTGTAGGTGATGGATACAACTTGGCGGTCGATGACGGGTGATCGGGGCTAAGAGGGTACTTGGTGCCAGTCGATCAAGGAGGGTCGAACGAAGTCAAGGATGATCCTAGCTGTACACATGAAGGTCAAGCAAAATATGAAACGGAGCATAAAGATGACCTGTTAACAAAGTCAAGCAAAATGGATACCAATGCAAGTGACAAGGCGACCCGAGTGATCGGGAGTGGGAGAGACTTACTGGCGTCAAGATCGTAAGACGTAGAACACGTGTTATCATCAGAGTGCTTGCTTCAGATGAAAGCAAGTGACGGCTAGTCACGCTTTGAGAAGTGTACTAAAGTTTCGCGATTTGGCATCAAAATCATGAGAGGACTGGAGGAGTATGTAGCATAATCGTGAAGTTTGCATCGAGGCGAAGCTAAGTCATAAAGGCATCACGACCGTCCGATGAATGAAGAAGAAAATAGACTAAAATACCCTCGGTGGTAGGTAGAAATGTATTACAAGAGATGTGTATTTTGGGAAAAAAAATTAGAAAACTTATATGTCAAGTTTTCTAAGTCTATAAATAGAGAGGTAGGGCTACAAGAGAGGTAAAATCAGCCATTTGAGCCCCTTGTGCCATCTATATGAGAGCATTATGCTACGGTTTTAGTGAAGAGGGAATGAGCGCTTAGACTATATAATAGGTGAGAGTTTTGAGATAAAAATCTTTGTAATCCACCTAAAATATGATTGATCTCTTTGAGTAATGAAGTTGATTTTATTTTATAGGCTTGAAATCTCCTCCTTCTAGTTTTGCTCTCTTGATTCTCTTGCCTTGTGTACAAGTTTTTCATTTCTGGTTTTGATTTTTGTTTTTATTTTTGGCTGAAATTTCAGCATATGTGAGGTCATTTTTCTTGTTGATAGGGGCATAAAATTCAAATACACAAGCTTATGTGATGGAGTCTTGAATTCTCTTGTCTTTAGATAATCAACTTGGAGAATTTCATTGTTTGGTGTTCATCTTTTCTTGTTTTTTGTTAGTTGTGATCTTTCAAGTGCTAAGACACATGAATTGATTTTAAATGGAATATATGGTTCATATACTATTCGTGAATTCGTATTGTCTCGATTTCTTTTGTTAAACTTCTCTCAATTTTTTGCTTTCGCTTGAGTTTTGTGGTACGTTGGGTGATCCAAATATGTGAAGGCTATCGATTTCACAAGAAATTTATCGAGACGCATATTAACCCTCCTTTAGTCACTAATCTCGTTCTTACAATTGATATCAGAGCTGGTTTGATCACTTGTTGATCTTAACCGACTTTGTAATCTATAACCGACATGGAGAGAAGTGAAAAGATTTCGCTGTTTGATGGCTATAATTTTTTATACTAGAAGGTGCACATAGAGGCTTATCTTCTAAGTCAAGGAAGTACAATATAGTAAGTAGTTGATTCCAACTACGAGATTCCTGCTGCTCACATGACCAAGGTTCAAATCGAATAGTATGTGACTAACAATAAGGCTAGAAATATTTTTGTTCACTAGCCTAAGTCAGAGTGAATTTAACAGGATCCAACACCTCCGTACTGCCTGGGAGATCTGGAATACTCTAAGTGTCTTTCATAAAGGCACTAATCAGATTAAGGTGAGACGCCAAAATACATATAAAAAGAATACCAAATATTTGTGCAAGACCATAAAGAGTCTTTGGATGAGATGTTTGCTCTCTTTGATGGCATTGTTATCAATCTTTGATCAACTGATGTTTTACCTTATTCTGACCACGAGAGAGCGATCAAGCTTCTCTATGCTCTTGACCGTAGCATATGAGAAGCGAAGATCTCAGAGCATTGAAGAGTTTCTAAGTTATGATACATTGACTTGTGATGAGCTCTTTAGCAATCTTAAATCCACCGAGAGAGTCAAGACGGCTCGGATCGGTCTCAGAAATCCCCTGTCTCAGAATATGGTGTTTGTTTCTAGATCTGGTGGTGGCAATCAATCTGCAACTGACTTTTCTTATGCTAACACTTCATCAAATGGATTTGCTTTGTCTTTCTTGATTTTTGTCATAGAGGAGCAGATGAACACGCTGGATGATGATGACCTTGCGCTGATCGTAAAGAAGTTCACCTGTTTTTACAACAATCGCCGAGACTGGAGGAGGGGTGGTTCTCATATCTGCTTTGAGTGTGGTGACACTATCCACTTTAAGGCAAACTACCCCAAGCTCAAGAAGAGCGAGGATGACGACCACGACCACAACAAGCACAAGAAAAAGAACAAGAAACCCTTCTTCAAGAAGAAACGCGACAATTGCCAAGAAGGCGGCCAATGCGGCTTATAGGGCGTTCGTAGCGGCTCTCAGCAACATCGACACTTCTTCCAGCGATGAGGAGAGCTCGAAGGAGGATGAACCGAAAGCCAAGGACTTCACTGTCCTCTACTTCATGGTAGATGATAGCAACGACGACAGCGATCCTGACCTGGATCCTTCCAAGGTATTACCTTCCTACGACCAGCTTTCCATCTAAGTTGATACCTTGAATGATACTCTCGTGAATCATGATAGGTTACTTAAGAAATATATGCATGAGTTGAAAGATCTTAGGCTTAAGTATGAGTCTGTCTCTACTAAACTTGCATTTCTTAGGTCTAAACTTGATGTTAAGGAGTGTGAGAGTTGCCTGATTGTTATGGCTGAACTTGCCGAGCTTCGTAATGTGTATGCTCATGTCGTCATTCGGCTTGAGAGTGCCAAGAAGATGCTCCTTGAGGAGGAGTCTAGGTCTACTCTCTTAGGTGCTTGTAAGAATTGCTCTTTGCTTGCAAAGGATGTTGAACTGAAAGACAAGCGTTTGAAGGAGCTAGAGTCTAGGTTGAAGAGTGTTGAAAGTTCTAAGGATGTGCAGCCAAATTGTTCCATCTACACCATTTTTTAGGACAAACTTAGCTAGGTTAGAGGGAAAATTCAAAATCTTTTGACTGAGAATGAGTAGCTCCTTTTTATAGTAGAGAAGTACTCAAAGGGCAAAGGGAAAATGAATTTGATCTTGACCAAAACCAAGATATGTGATGACAATGCGGGTTTGGCTTCTGGGTTGGGTTTTGAGAGGGTGGCTTATAGTGTGGAAAGTAAGATTGTGTTCACCATACCTACTTCCATATAAGCTGAGAAGTCAAAAATAAATGTCACATCATAACCCATCAAGAAACACATTCCTCAACCCACAAAGAAGAAACCCGCATGACAACCCAAGAGATCTCCATAGCCCAAGATGAGAGAGTCTGTAAGAGAGTCTCGAGTGACCGACAGACGAGTTCCCGAGAGATGCTACCACTACACCTACTATCAGAGAGAGGGTCATTTGTTTGGGTTTTGCTTTCACTGTAGGAGAGATAAGCGCCATGAGTGAGAGTGGAGCACCCAGGACATATATTGCCCTTTTGTTGGTGTACATGAGTCTTTTCCTTGGTTACACTCACGAGTCCCTAGCGCTTTTTAGTCTCTTCCTAGAGGTGTTGCCCGGTGTAGATTTTGTCATGACTCATATGATTTTGGTCCACGTGTAAGAGGCTTTGAGTCTCAACGCTTTGGCGGACCACATTTTTCTTATTGTAGTACTCGCCCTCAGCGTACTAGAACTATTTTACCTGCACCTTCTTTTACTACTACAGGACGGATGGGCTAGTATTGGATTACCAAGAGGTTTTTGACTAACCCCAGTACTAAGCCATCCACCTATTATTCTTCTCATATGTAGGCGGCAGGCGGAGCCCTGAAGAACAAGTGGCTCATTGACTCCGGTTATTCACGTCATATGACCGGAGATTCATCATGATTCTCCAGACTCACTCCCATAAAATGACACAAGTACATTGCATTTGGGGATGATCAGAAAGGAACAGTGAAAGCCAAAGATTTGGTAAGGGTGAATGAGAGTTTTACTCTCAAGGATGTCGCTTTGGTGGAGCATCTGAGATACAATATTCTCTCTATATCTCAGTTATTGGATGAGGACTTGGAAGTGTATTTCAAACACGATACTTCTCGAGTTCTTGATTCTTCTGTTATTTTGATTTTCAAGATTTCTCGAGTTAGGAGAGTTTTTAGAGCTGATTTTTCTGAGTCTCTTGGTTCTTCTTGTTGCTTGATTGCTCAACCTTCTTCTGAGCTTTGGATATGGCATGTGAGACTAGGACACATGAGCTTTAATTTGTTTACTCATTTGAGTGCCCTATACTTGATCCGAGGATTGTCCAAGCTCAAGTTTTGAGAAAAATCTTGTTTTGTGCTCCTTGTCGACATAGCAAGATGGTTGCTACCTCCCACCTACCAGTCAATCTGGTGATGACTGAACAATTGGGAGAACTTCTTCATATAGACACTGTTGGTCCTTCTCGAGTTCGTTTGGCGGGTGGGAAGTGGTATGATTGTGTCATTGTTAATAACTTCTCTCGCTAATCTTGGGTCTTCTTTCTTCTGAGCAAGGACGAAATGTTCTCACATTTCAGAGCTTAACTTTGAGATTGTTTAAGAAACTCCCTGGTGCATTGAAAACAATTTGCAGTTATAATAGCACCGAGTTCAAGAACAATGTATTTGATGCTTTCTGTCTTGATCATAGCATTGAGCATCAATTTTCTGCCCTACGCATTCCTCAGCAAAATGACGTGGTTAGAAGAAAGAATCGCACTTCGGTAGACATGGCTAGGACGACGCTCGATGAGCATAGGACTCCTAGGAGGTTTTGGGTTGAGACCATTAGCACATCATACTACATCTCCAATTGGATTTTATTACGCCTGATCTTGAATTTGATTTCTTATGAGTTACGCTTTGGGAGGAAGCCGAAAGTTTTACATTTGTGAGTTTTCGGTTATCGTTGCTTCATACTAAAGCGTGGCAAACTTAACAAATTTGAGTTACGTTCTTCCGATGGTATTTTCTTGGGGTATTCTTTTCGTGATCATTCTTACAAGGTTTTTAATCTTGACACTAACACAAACATAGAATCCTGTGATGTGGCCTTTTATGAGTCAGCCCCTGTGCTAGTTCTATTTGTGAGTGTGTAGGTGATCAGGAGATAAGTGAGTGCATCTTTGTAGATGATGACTTTTCAGCTCTTGGTGACGATGAGAATGATCCACTACTTTCCTCTACCATACCTGCTCCAAAGCTGGCTCCTGCTTCTTCTACTCTAGCAGAAGTGCCTGCAACCTCTACTTCCACTTCAGTTACTCTCGGGTCTGCATCAGCAGTGTTTGAGGGAGAGATACACTCACAGCGTGAGACCCCTCAACACATTCAGCGGTAACACCCTCCACAGACGATGATCTGTGACATCAATGAGAGGGTAACGAGGTCCAAATCTGCTTCTCATGCTCATTTTATTGATTCTATATTCGTTGTTTCTTTTGAGCCCCATGATGTTGGACATGTTTTATCCAATTCAAGTTGGGTCAATACCATGCATGAAGAGCTTGAAAATTTTGAGAGAAACCAAATTTGGGTCCTTGTAGAGCCACCCCATAATGTTCACATCATAGGCACAAAATGGGTTCTAAAAAACAAACGTGGAGAGGATGGATCTGTAGTGAGAAACAAGGCTAGACTAGTGGCTCAGGGTTTCACTCAGGTTGAGGGGATAGACTTTGAAGAGACCTTTGCACCTGTAGCAAGGTTAGAAGCCATTAGGATCCTTGTTGCATTCACGGCATCCAAGGATTTTAAGTTGTATCAAATGGATATCAAGAGTGCTTTCCTAAATTATTTCATTCATGAAGAGGTCTATATTAGGCAAGCTCTAGACTTTGAGCACATCAAATACTCGCATGGAGTTTACAAGCAGAAAGGTTTTGTATGGGCTTAAGCAGATACCTAGAGCTTGGTATCATATGATTAGGTATTTCTTGCTAGAGCATTGATATGTGATGGAGTCAACTGATAAAACTTTGTTCACTCTCTGGCATGACAATGATTTCTTGCTTGTTCAAATATATGTGAATAATATCATTTTTTGGGGCTCTTCTCAAGCACTCGTGGCTAAGTTTGCAGAAACTAGGAGCATGGAGTTCGAGATATCGATGATGGATGAGCTCAGCTTATTCCTTGGGCTGCAAATCAAGCAATGTAAGCAAGGTACATTTGTCCACCAGATGAAGTACACTAAGGATTTTCTGAAAAAGTTCTTGCGAAGCTCTTGGCAACACTAATGGCTACCTCGACCATGCTTGATCCATATAAAGATCATGAGGAGGTGTATCAGCGAGAGTACAGGAGCATGATCGGTTCTCTCCTGTACTTGACGACGACAAGACCTGACATCCACTTCGTTGTCTGCTTGTGTACTCGCTTCCAGACTTCACCAAGGGTGTCTCACCGCCAAACAGTGAAACACATTCTGAGGTACCTCAAGCACACTTTCGAGTATGGGTTTTGGTTTTCTTCTTTCTTTTCGCTTTCTCTTCGAGGTTTTTCGGATACAGATTTTGCTGATTGTAGAATTGACAGAAAAAGTACCTCTAGTACTTATTACTTCTTGGATACTTCTATTGGTTGTTGGTCTTCGTGTAAACAGTCTAGCGTTGTGCAGTCTACTGCTAAAGTTAAATATGTAGCTACTGGTAGCTGTTGCTCACAGATTTTGTGGATGGTTGCTACTTTGAGAGATTTTGGGTTGAATTTCAAGAGTGTGTCACTTTTGTGTGACAAACCCAGTTCAACAGTTAGAACCAAACACATAGATATAAGATTCTATTTTCTAAGATACTACAATGAGAAGGGAGACATTGAGTTGAGTTACAAAGATACCCAACACCAGTTTGCCAATATATTCACCAAACATCTAGATGCTACAAGATTTGCCTATTTGAGAGTAGAGCTTGGTGTGTGCCATTCCGATGTCATTGTGTGAGGGGGAGTTGTCTTTTGTACATACTCTATCTTATTTTTGTTGTATTTGCATTACTTGTCATTATGTAAGATAATCATAATAGTTGAGCTTTGACTTGCATGTCTTTAGCAATTTTGATTGCTAGACTTGAATTTGAACTAAGTTGAGTAGCTGTGTGGAGCAATCTTTTAATCTTAGACTCTTCTTGATGCTTTGACATAATATATTTCAAGCAAGTTTGCTTTTCTTAAGATGAAATTTGGCAATTTTATGAATATTGTAAGCTATAAAATGCTACATTTTTTTTTATCATATTCATAATTGCTTAAGTTTCGTCAATGCTTGTGTTAAGGCTAGTCTGATGAATATCTTGCTCTAGGTCTTCTTGGTTCACGACAGTGGATTGGAGAATATTGCACTATGTTTTATGTCTTTGTTAAATGTTTAGCTCATGATAGAACCTTAGGGGAACATGTGTTCCTTGTGTCGCAAAGATACTACTTAACTTAATCTTGTGACCATCTTGATAACTTGTGTGAATCGAATAATCATGAAAAATCAAGTCTCTTGTGCGAAAATATGATCCAATACGGTTGTCTTGAGGCCTCAAGGTGTTTGTTGTACCCAGTCGTACGACACTTTGCTTGGATAAGAGACAACTTGATGATAAAATGAAATTCAAAGAAATATGCCAAACCGTTTAATTCTTTTTAATTGCTTGATCAATCTAAGTCTTGGTTTCATATGTGAGCGTTTGCAAAGTCTACTGTCATGAATGCTTATTTGCCTAGTTTCATATTGAAGTTGGCTACTTCTTAATGCTTGTATTGCCTCGGTACGTGTGGATGCTTATGCGGTGGTCACCTTGCACATGATTCGGCTATGTGAAATTAAATGCACCAACCAACTTTTTGGGTATAGCTTATCAAGATTCATGCTCTTGTGTTACTGTTTCTTTTTGAGCCTATGTGCAACTGTGAGCTACATCCTCTCCTTTCCAGAGCCCTTTGATGTTTCTACCTTTTGCAAATACTTTATGGTATACTTGTACAAGCTCATTAGATTTGCATATTCATGCATTGTATAATATTTTGTCTTTAATATTTGCATTGCCAAGGGGGAGAGAACATGCACAAATATGCTACAAAGGAGGAGAAATGAGAAAAATTGCAACAAACCTCAACGAAAAATGATAAATGTGCATTTATCACGGGGGAGCATTTGTTTATGAGTTTTTGAGCTTTTCTTACTCTTTTGAGATTTTGGCTTGTCGTTGCCTTTCTTTGGCCTTTTGCAATCTATCTTATGCCAAGTGATTTGTGTTTACTTTTTTCTTGAGTTTTTTTGTCAATTGGATGTGCTTTACTTCTTCTATCCGAAATCTTTGTGCTTTGAGGGTTGCCAATGTACTCATCAAGGGGGAGATTGAGAAAACAAGTGGAGAAGTGCATTGGCTTGCATGTGATGAGCCATTGACAACAGTTGATATGTCTTGAATTTGGTTAGCATGTGTTTGTGGATGCTTATTCTTGTTCATGTCTAACTCGAGTTGGCGGTGTTTAGAATTGGTGAATTCTTCTCTATACGTATTGTGCTAGAGTTTTAGTGGAGATGAGGATGAGTACTTAGCCTATGTAATAGGTGAGAATTTTGAGAGGAAAATTTTTATAATCCACTTAATATAGGGCTGATCTCTTTGAGCAATGAAGCTGATTTTGTTTCATATGCTTGAATCCTCTCCTTGTAGTTTCCCTCTCTTGTTATCTTGTCCTTTGTGCAAGCTTTTTCTTTTTGGTTTTCATTTTCGTTTTTGTTTTTGGACTCAAATTTCAGCATCTTGTGAGGTTATTCTTCTTATTGCTAGAGGCATAAAATTTACATACACACGCTTATGTGATAGGGTCTTGAATTCTCTTGCCTCTAGACAATCAACCCGGAGAGTTTCGTTGCGCGGTGTTCATCTTTTCTTGTTTCTTTACTAGTTGTGATTTTTCGAGTGCTAAGATATATGGATTGATCTTAAATAAATATATGGTTTATATACCATCTGTGGAGTCATGTTGCCTCAATTTTCTCTTGTTAAAACTTCTCTTAATGTTTACTTTTGATTGAGTTTTGAGGTGTGTTGGGTGATACAAATAGGAGGTCATCGATTTTGTAAGAAATTTATTTAGACACATTTTCACCCCCACTAATCGTCAATCTTGTTCCTAAAGCTCGAAGCTCGTGAGTTATTTTAGCTCGTATCTGATTTGGCTTGACTCGTTTTAAAATCTAACTAGTCGAATTAGAGTTTTAGCTCGTTTAGATAACGAGGGCTGACTTGAGCTAGCTCACGAGCAACTCGCGAGCCAAACAAATTAAGAAGCGACTTATATAACATTATGTTGCCTATTAGTCCATTTGCATAAACAAATATATACCCTTACTGCTAGAAACCCTAACATAGTATCTCATTTCTATTCTCCCGTAGCTATCGCAATCGGTGCTCAAGAGATAAGGGCTCAAGCGCTTGAGGCAGGGGCACGCGACGCCGAGCCACCTGCTGCTAGCAAATCAGTGAGCGATGAATCGGCAACGCTATCCTCCATCCATAGCAGTCCTCAGTCCCGTATCCATGACGTCTATGTTGTCGGTCACCTAGATCCCCATCCACCTTGGTTACTCGGTGTCATCACGGTCCTCTATTCACGGCTCCAACTGTCCTCCGATAGCCAGGCCATGTCGTCTTCCATCCTAAGGCTATCTTCAACAACTACCTCAAATTTTTATCCTCAAAAATACTATTACAGCATCCCCTATCACTATTACAGCATTCTCTATTTTTTTTTATCTCCAACAGCTATCTTATTTCTTACCTTCTACTACTCTTTTTCCTCCCTCCGAACCTACTATCAGCCTCTGTCTACAGTATTACTACAGCATTACGGATGCTACAGTGCTCCGACCAATTCACACTCAATACTCTCTCCGCAACACTGTAGCGCTGGATCCGGATCTGTTAGAGATGCTACAGTCCTGCTACAGTAGATCATAAACACTGTAGCACCCAAATCTGCAAATTTGAGGAATTTGTTGGAGTTAGCCTAAGATACCCTTTAACCCTTTCTGTCTTTTCTCTCATGATAATCCTGCTAAATCTAGTGTAACTGATGTACTGATTTGAGATGTACATGGTTGTAGAAAATTATGACCCCAGCTACAAGTTTGTCGTAAGCTGCAATAACACCAGCGTATGACTAAGTCCAAGTTTAAGTTGCGGTTGCTAGTCGCTGGATCAGAACTTATAGTTTGATACAACCAGTTTTGTATGAATCAAATTCTAAACATTCGTATACATGTATAAATACGAATATATGATGTATGTTTGTGTAATGAAATAATTACCTTACAGAATAACAAGTCTATTATAGAGAAATGAGCATGAGTGAATTCAATTAATTGGTTCAAGCTTTTTACTAGTCGAGCCGAATCAAGTTGATTTTTTGCTTATTATGTTACTGAACCGAGCTAGCTCGCTATCTTAAATGAGTTAAACCAAACCGAGCCCCCTCGTCATCGCACAGGGGCGCCCCGGCCGCCCATCGCTGTCAGCCCCGCAAGACCCTGCCTCTGGATCGGGACACCAAGATCTGTAGCCCGGGCAGGCGCAAGGCCGCAAGCACGCGTTACTGATAAGATGGTCCTCACCTCATCTCATCTCAGCAAAATCTCACGCGCCCCTCTCCTGCATTGCACTGGACCACTACAGCGACCCAACTCAACCATGCACCACCGCACGCAAGAAGCCAAGAAGCGCCAGCTTCCATGGGCTCACACGCAGCAGATCGTGGAAACGAAAAGGCGCCCTGCTTCCACTTTTTCGCGGTGCCTGTCAGCCTGTGGCGTCCGGTCCTCCTCTGCCTCGGCAGTGCGAGACACCGCAGGACGACGCCCCTGTTTCTCTGGAACGATCCGAGGCGCGAGCTACATTAGTCGGCAAGGAAACGAGCCATGCCGCGGTGCCACCAGCGCGCGGGCCTGGTTGTACGGCGCGTGACGCCCGCGTGCATTACTCGATCTAGTCCCCTCGCACCGGCGCCGAGACAGTGGCGGAGCCACGATTTCAACGATGGGTATTTGAAGTTTCTCAAAAAAGAAATTGTTCAATAGCAATACTAAATACGAAGGATCATACTAACAAAAAGAGACCAAATATAAAATATTTGACACAGTGATGATATCCCAAATAATTTAGGAAGATTACAAAATACTAATAAATTTACAATATAACTCTAAGATCCCAAACTTGAAAGCGAGTTATGATAGCATCATCTTTCACTTATTTAAAAAACCATGTTTAAAAAATATAATCAGACAATCATCCAAGTATTCATCTTTCATTTTGTTTCTTAGTTTATTATTCACCTAATTTATTGAAGAAAAGTCCCTCTCAATACTAATAATTGCTTCAGGAAGAATTAGCATTAATTTAAAAAGCTCGTAAATAATATGATAGTGAGAAGCCTTCTTTGTTTAAATAAACATAATTGAAAGTTTAGCCAGATTTTTCGCTTTTTCAAACCTTTCATCTTTAGGTATATTAGAAGCAAATATTTTTAGTTGTCAGGAAAGTTGCAATAATTCATCAATAGCCTTCTTCATCTCATCTGTCACAGCTCTAATAATTAGTATGTACATTGGATTAAAAAAAAATTCATAAGTCAAAAGCTCCCACTAATCTACTCTATTTATTTCTTGCAAATAGCCGAGGTGCGAACTCATCTTAAAAATATCAAATTACAGTTGGTATAACCTAATCAAAGCACTAGCTAATCTATTATATCGATTTCCTTGATTAACAAATAGTCAAACTAATCTCGAAACTCAGCAAAGCGTTAGCGTTGTGGAAGATGTGTTAGCCGCTCGTGGCTGACTGAATATGATCTTAAGCGCTAAGTGTGATTTTAGTAATTAATAATAATACTAAGTGATTAATAATTATATTAAAAATTATTAGTAGGTTGTTCTATAGGAGATACATAAGTGATAGAGTGTAGATTCTTTTGAAGAATGTCATAAGAACAAATAAATGTATCGATGTCATTGAGCTCTAGGAGATACTCATGAGATAAAGAAGAAGCATATGAAGATTGATAATAAGAGTAAAGACCAAGTTACTTGTGAAGATCAAGTGACTTAAGGTATAAAGTTGTTAATTAGGTTTTATGGACTAACACATGTGCTTTTTGTTTGAGAGTGAGTTAGGGTTAAGTTTCATAAGAAGACATAAGTTGAATTGATATATTCAATATGCTAAGTTAGAAGATCAAGATCAACACAAACTTAATAGACAATTTATATGCTTGATACTTACGGTTCATGCATTAGTGGTAAACCAAATGAAGATGACGCGAAGAGTTAAGTCTCATATGCTTTGTACGTGGAAAGCTATCAAGAGGGCTTCATTAAGCTTCCTGAGATCGAATGAAGATGAAGATGGAAGCGATGATGATCATCGTTATTAAGAGAAGATAAGTTGATGACGAGTCTTGAAGAGCTATTAGAAGCGTCGAGGCTTGAATGATGATAAATGTATAACTAGAATATGTTTTCTAGTTTTATCGGCCTCAAGGAGTTTGGTAGGAGACCGGGTTATAGGACCGATAGCCGTACTATTAAGAGGGGTTACCGAAAGCGTAGCTTGATTTGTTGTGTCGAGTGCTCAAACCTTGTGTTTAGTGTGGAATGTGTGTGTTGAGAGTGCGCTTTATAAGTTCGGGGTTTCTAAAACATGTTTTAGAACTAACCCTTTGTTGTTGTCAGTCTTACTATCAAAAAGCGGTTGTGGTCAAGTCTTAATTGTGGTTGGCATGTTCTATGTGATACCTAGTTTAATTTTGGGGAAATAAGTTTTGTACCATAGGTGAAAGTGTCCGAATCGATTTTTAGAGTGCTCCTATGATCCAATATGGTTGTGATCATGAATTCAGTAGGAATGTGTAGCCCTCTAAATAAGCTTTTCATAGGGTCTGAAATCATCGAAATCAGACATCAAGATCAAAAGTTATCGCTATTTTTCAGTGTCAGCTGTGTTGAAACCGAAAGTTTCAGTTTTAGGCTGGAAGTTCCGAGTTAGTCAGTAGTTCCGGGTTCAACCCGGAAGGGAGCTCTCGATTTTGATTTTTCGATGTAAGTGAAAGTTCCGGTTTTAAACCAGAAGTTTCGAGTTTGATTATCTTTTGAATAGAAAAACAGTTGTAACAGTAACTGTTTGACTTAAGTCAACTTAGGTTAAAATACCTGTAACTGCTAGTTTTTCAGAGTATGGTATAAATACTCATATGCCTCCTTGCTTATGAGAGGTGTTAGAACTTGATGTTCTACCTTTGAGTGTTTCTCTCTCCTCTTTATCAAGAATTTGTGAAAATTAAGTTTTTGTGGCTTAGTGAGGATAGAGTGAGGTATGTGAGGTATGTGGAGTTTGGGTCACTCGCACGTGTTGCATTAGTTGTGTGTGTTTGAGCACTCAGTGTTGATCGTGTATGAGTTTGGGAGTTTGTTACTCTTATATACCATCGTCTTCTAAATGGCTCGGTGCTAGATTTTCTGTGATCTTCTTAAGTGAAGATTGTGAGGATACCCCAAAGTGGTTGCGGAATTTACCATCTTCAGAGTGGAGGATAAGTTGACTATAGTGGAGGGGAGTGCATGTGTGCAAACTCGTGAGAAAGATGTTTGAAAAAGATCTAGCTCAAGTATGATTTGGTTTCCTCAACAAAGACGTAGGATATCAGTGGATATCTAAACTTTCGTAATAAATCAATTTTCTCTATATTTCCTTACTCTTATGCATTATTTTGATATCCATGCTTTGGTAATAAATTATTTGTTAATTTTGTGATATTTAAATCTGTTTTTCTGAGCTAATTGGAAGTTTCGATGAATAGTATCATAACATCCGATAGAAAATAGGTCGAAATGAACAATACCAGAACTTCCGACGAATAATAATTTCAGAACTTTTGATTAGAGCTTTCTTACATATCTTTTTAGATTTGAATAATCTTTGTCACACTCTAGAATGGTAATATTCACATTTATTTAGATGATTGTGCATTAGTTGAATTTAATATATTTATATTTTTTAATTATTAAAAATTTGTTAGTTTATTTTCACAGCAGGTTTAAGTTAAATAGTAAAAGAGATTGACATTTCGTTAAAACATCACCCATCTAGATAACATTATTATTATTATCCTTTCACTGACGCAGATGTCGGCGTCTCGGCGAACTTTGACGGCTTAGGAATTTTTCTTGGCGTTTTTTCCGTGGTTGCGTGCGGGGGTGTGCAACAACTTCATAACTGAGAAAGAAGCCAAACCGGAAATAGCCTGTGGTCGATACTCGCAAGAACTGAGGTGTGACAAAGAAGCCGAATAGCCGATAGAAAATAGCCCAGCCCGGCCAATACGATGTAAATGAATGGCAGAACGGGCCATGCGGCGTGCTTCCTCGACATCAAATAGCCTATGGGCTGTTGCCTACGGGCCATGCGGCGTGCTTCCTCGACATCAAATAGCCTATGGGCTGTTGCCTGGGCAACCGACTAGTCGTCCTTCACATACTTTTCAGCTACGAAAATACATAGCATATACATGATTTTTTTGGCCAAAAATGGGTATTCAGCTGAATACCCACGAATCAATGTAGCTGCCCACACGTACAACGTGCACCGCGGTTGAACAGCCCGATATTCATTTGTCCGGAGCATTGTGTGTGAATGTGTCTATGTAGCTCGATATTCATTGGGCCGCAGTTTGAAATCCAAACATAAAGGCAAGAATAAGAAGAAACATCAGTCATGAACTGAAAACATATAAATATGCAGGATGAAAACATGCAGGAGAATAGATTACCTAACCTGCGTGGATTGCTGCTCAATGTAGGCATGTAAATATGCAGATGAAAACATGCATGAGAGCAGATCACCTAACATGCAGGAATTGTCGATTCATTAAAAACATAGCATAAGAGGGAATAGCATTGCAAATTTAGATATTAAACTATGAGAAGAATTATTATCCTCACTGAAACTTACATGCTATAAACTATGTCACTCTAGGGGGCAAATAACATTGACAATTAGAGACAGAGTAGAGGAACAGAAGCAATATCAGATAAAATAGGTATAACATTCACAATCTAGATAAATAACAATGCAATGGAGTTGGAAACAAAACCCTGCAAAACGTATTGTCTAGGAACCATGTAACTCTAAAATACTGAGAGAAGTCCATCCATGTGCAAATATAGGCGAAGAAATGTAACAACCACTTAGTGTGAATCGACTAAATACCTGATAAAAGATACTAAGCCAGAAAAGGTGTCATTTCACCGAACTCAACAATAAATAGAAAAGACATTGTTTCAAAATTAAAGTTAGAGTGTTCTACGCAATTATAATTGTTGTTTTCAGGACAAAAAAAATTCATGTTCCAATAATCTGGCATTACCCATCATATTTAACCTTTTTTTTTTCAAAAATCAATCACCATGCATGTAGATTGGCTCTTCAGCATACCGTCCTTACCATAAAGCCATCAGAATCAGAAAGACACTCTATCACCATCTCTCTAAATCTGTAACCACAATGTAAAACTTAGATGTGTGAACTTATATCCTACACGTAGCCAAGAGCCAAGACAATGAATGAAGCCGGCGGTATATTCTAGATAGAAAATATTGAGGGTAATAAAAAGCTATTAAACTTAGAAAATATTATAATAACCTTGTATTGTTTCAACTCACCTGATATCTAGCTGGTAGCGACAGGGGATGAAGGTGTTGGATGGGTGCAGAGCAGCGACCGATGCCCGGAGCGTTATAGAGAAGGTTCGCGCTAGGACGTATGTGAACACCATACTTAGGTCATCTCCAATAGCTATCTTAAATTTTCATTTTTAAAAATACTATTATAATATTCTATATTTTTTTTATCTCCAACAACTACTCTATTTCTTACCTTCTACTACTCTTTTCCTCCTTCCGAACCCACTGACAGTCTCTATCTACAGTATTGCTACAATAACACGACAGTGTTTTCCTCCGGACCTATTGTCGGTCCCTGTGAACAATACTGTTACAGTACTGCGGATGCTACAGTACTCCGGCAAATTCACAGCCCATACTTCCCCTCCGTAACACTGTAGCGCACTGTAGTACTGTGCAGGGAATCTGTTAAAGATGCTACAGTAACCGAAAAATTACTGTACCATTAGAATCTGTAAATTTGAGGATTTTATTGGAGTTGGCCTCACTGCGGCAGCATGCATCTGAGGTAGGGACGTGCGGACAACAGATCCGGCTCATCTGCTAGTACATGAGCCGAAGGAAAGGCAGGTATAAACAGTGACCGTGACTTTCCTCTGCTAGTACAAGAGCAGTAGTTACAACACATCCGCTATAGTATAATAAAAAATAGTACTAGCATGTGCAGTGCTTCTGCTGCAGTTTTGTGGGCACAATGATTCACTGCAAATTACTATTCATTAAGACATGTAATACTGTTTATGATACTGTTTATTCATGACTATTCTTTAGTATAGGAGTTGAAAGTAAGGTGCCACGTTTGTGAGGACAGGAGAAGAAGGAATGGGTTTGATAGGGAAAGTAAAATAGGGAAATGGATCAATATGAGACACCGTGATTAATGGTAAGGAGAAAAGAGTTAGCGCAGATATTAGCTCCTTACTTTTTAGGGAAAATAGGATGAATAAATTAATTTGTAAGTAAATCAGAGATTGGTCCCTAAAATTTAGGTGGACTAACTTTATATTAGGACCGATCCTGTAATTTATGGAGGGTGATAAATGATGTAATTTGTAGAGCAGCAGTAATTTTAGCTCTTAATTTTAGGAAGGAACAACTTTGTATTCCAACACTATGAGCAAAGGCGATGGATGTTTGGAGATCAGAAGTTTCCTATCTAACCTGTACTTATATATTAGCATAGATAATATAGATGCGGAGATGGAGCGTGTAGCCGTGTAGGCAGATGTTCTACTTACGTCGTAAGTGTTGTGGCTGTGTACGCACGTCGGCACGTGCCCGAGGAGCTACAGTAGCACAGATCCAGTGTTCTGCCGAGTTGTCACCAGGTGTTTGTTTTCGTGAAAACGAGACGACGTGAAGAAAGTGCATGTTGCAGTCATCCCGGGTGAACAACGCGACACACTGAATTCTCAGGACGTGAATGCGAACACGGGAGCATGGACTGTCTGCAGACGACATCTCGCATGCCTGATGCATCTTGAACATGGTGCTTGCTGCATGAGCAGGCAGGTATCGGTTTGTCACCTTATCTGTCGGGAAACTGCACGATCGAACTCAATGTAATGACAAACCATCGAGAGTCCAAACAGCGTGAGGATCCAAGCTCTCAACTGTACAGACATTTTCTTGTACGCGAACAAAACGACACTTAACTAAAGGCAGCAGCTAGCTGGAAGCCTGGAACCTCTTGAGCGATTGAGACGTCACCAGTTGGCTGCCTCGAGAAGACGACGACGAAACTTGTAGCATCATCTAAGAAGCCATCTTCATCGGAAACGTCACTCCTCTCTTGCGTGGCCACTGGCAGGTAAACACACAGCGTCAGCGATAAGATAATGATTGGGTCGAGCCTTTTCAGCTTTTAGTTGAAAAACTATTTTTAATTTCTGATTATTGTTTTTTCTATTAGCTTTCATAACAAATTTTTAGTTTTTTAGCATATAAAAATTATAAAAACTCATCTCAACTAACTTCTTAACTTTTAGTTTATTTTCTCATAAACTAACTTTTCAGCTTTCTAAAATTGACTCAATAATTGGATGTTTGATTCGGCTTCATGCTTCTACTTCATAAACTAGAAACCGAAGCAAACACAGCTAAAGATTAAAGGACGACAAGACACAAATGCTTCACTAAAGGTGTAATGTGACAGTGCGTTGATTAAGAAAACACGTCTCCTAAATTTTGGCCGCCTGATAAACAGCATAGGTGACGAAGAATGGTGTGTTATGACAGGTTACAGGAGGGGGTTCAATTTTTAATGGGATTCTTTATCAACAGGTTTAGAGAGAGGTCGTGGGAGATAAACTGGCCTGATAGAGGAGGCATGTGCAAGGGCAGAGTGGCGAGGTGGCAGGGACACTGCCAGCTACTTGCGGCGAAGGACGGCTCATGTGTGATGCCGGAACAGAGACATCGACAGATTTTGCGACAAGAGAGTTGCTAAGGATGGGATGCAAACGGGAGGGGGAGGTGCGAGCATGGGAGTGAGGGCAATACAATCGGAATCTGGACCTTCGCCACGTCAACGCCACCACCCGCTAAGCACCCCTCCCGTCCAGAGCTACTCCTCATCTATTCAACCAGCCCGAGCGATTTCTCCTCGATTCCTGGTTGTTCATCCATGGCCGCGTGGTTGCTTCGCCGTGGCATTGTTGTCAGCCGCCGGCGGTGTCCGGCGGATGTACTGCGGAGGCTGGTCTCGTCGGAGGTGGCGCCAGCGAGGGCCCCGTCGCGGGCGCCGCCGGAGATGCCGCCGTTCGAGCACCGGCCCCGCGCGTACGCCGGGATGGGAGGCGCCGAGACCCTCGAGAAGAGGAAGGCGCTCCTCGGCCCGTCGCTCTTCCATTACTACCAGAAGCCGGTAAAACTCCCTCCGAGTTGATCGTAGCACGGACTGTTCTGTTTCTTCGTGTGATGAAATGTTCCAAAAAGAATGGAAATTTTGCTGAACAAGTGTTGATGAAAACGTAGTGTCCTCGCCTGTGTGGTACCAATTCTTTTAGTAGGACAATGATTTTTTTATGCGGAGGCCTCTTTTTGCCCCCCTTGTGCATATGATGGTTTAGCTTCAACATGTAAGATTCGGATTAAACTTAGCATGCCAGGAATTATAGCACTTCGTTTCAAAAAGAAGAAGTTTTCGTTTCAAAACGAATAGTTAAGGCAGCAGTGCAACCCATGAGTAATCTTACAAAACAACCGATATGATGCAGATGATGTATGAATAATGTCCATTTCAATTTTATTTACAGCTCAACATTGTGAAGGGGAAGATGTAGTATCTGTATGATGAGCATGGGAAGAGATACCTCGATTGCTTCGAGGGAATCGTGACAGTGTCATGCGGCCATTGCCATCCGGATATTGTGAATGCTGTGGTGGAGCAGACCAAGTTGCTCCAACATAAAACCACCATATACCTGCACCACGCCATTGTCGAGTTCGCAGAAGCACTTACCTCCAAAATGCCAAGCAATCTCAAGGTAAAATGCTGCTTCTATGGGATTCATTTATGCATGCAAGTAAGATTTCTTCATGTTTACGGGTGTCACATGTTGTGTATTTTGTCAATCCTGGGACTGAGACGAATGAATTGGCAATGTTGATGCCTCGGCTGTACAGTGGGAATCTCAGTATGATTGCACTCAGAAACGCATATCACGGTGGAAGTGTTGGAACGATAGGACTGACTGGTTTGCAGACGTGGAAGTACCCAATTCCTCAGGTTTGTGTTTGATTGCCACTACTGCATTATCAATTAGTGCACGCAGGCTTAACAATGGTGTACAACTAGAATTGAAAGGTTATCGTATGGCTCATCTCGCTAAGTTAAGCTTACCTTTCTTTTGTGAAGCTGTCTCCCTACTACCGAGCAAAATAGACTCTATTTGTGTTTTAGATCCAAATGATCATAGCTCATCAAAAGTTTTACAGGGTGAAATACATCATGTCATGAACCCTGACCCTTAGTGGGGAACTTTTGGGTCAGACGCCTCAGCTTATGCCAAGGAAGTTGGTGAACATATTACTTATGGAAGCTCAGGAAGGGTTGCAGGTTTCATTGCAGAAACTTTCCAGGTCTGAACTTTAAACAGTGCATATTATTAAATAATAATGATGCTTTTATCATCACTCTGAAATAACTTATCCATGTGGCAATCTTGTTGATGCATTGTCATGGCTGTAGGGTGTCGGAGGGTCTGTCGAACTAGCTCCTGGATACCTTAGGTTAGCTTATGATATTGTGCGGAAGGCTACTGGCGTTTGTATAGCTGATGAAGTCCAGAGTGGTTTTGGTCGTACTGGAAGTCATTACTGGGGATTCCTGACATCGTAACAATGGCAAAGGTCTATCTCGTACTCTTAACATGCAAGCATGTCCTTGTAGATATACATATACCATGGGAAAATATGCTAGAAGGTTTTGTTTTTAGTAGCAATATCTTTCAATGCTGATGTGATGATTTCTTTTATTTCCAATGCATCAGGGAATTGGCAATGGTCTACCATTGGGGCTGTTGTAACAACTCTTAAGATTGCAAGTGTGTTAGCTCAAAAAATCCAGTTTAACACATTTGGTGGAAATCCAGTTTGTTCTGCTGGTGGATTGGCTGTGCTTAAGGTTCTTGACAAGGAGAAACGACAGGCACATTATGCTGATGTTGGAGCTCATTTGGTGGAATGTCTAAAATTGCTTCAGCAAAAGCATGAAAGTAAAGTTTCTAATCTTGGATTCTGTTCGTCTACCAAGCACTTATTTTAGATTGTTTAATCTACCAAGCTCAATGACATTCGATTGACTCAGAATAGTCGGTAGTTAGCTGGGGAAGTCTTTCTCTGCACAAAACTTTTCAGTTAACTATTTGTTCTTAAATTATGAATTTATGCAATTTATCAACTTTTTTTTTTCATTTATGGGTCTTGTTGTTTTAGTCATAGGAGATGTTAGACTACCTCAACCATATTCCCTTCATTTCGTTCCTTTTCTGATTCCCTTTCCTGTTCCTATTCTCTTTATTTTCTCTCATCTCCAACAGCTTTTCTTCGAAGGGAATCGCGAAGAGAAAGAAGAGAGAATCCCGTTCTGAAGGGAATGACCCTGGGAATCCCGTCGTGAAGGGAACCATAAAGAAAAATCGTTGAAAACGCTGAAGGAAACAGGAATTTCTTCACGACGAGAATTTGATTGTGAAGAGAATCACTTGGCCTTGGTCTTAGAGGAAGGGGACTGATGCTTGGGGTGGAACTCGTTACCGACAGACAAACGCTCCTGTTCCTGATGACTACAAGTCGCGTCATACCTGCAGGAGGCAGAGTCTCTGTCTTCACCGAGATACTGTGCAGGGAATCATGATAGAAGATCCAAGCCATTGCTTCTACATGCTTTCCGCGATTTTTCTTGGTCGATCTGCATTGTTGAAACCTGATTGCTGTTTCTGATCTGTCCTGGAACCTGGGGTGCACGAGAGCTTGAAGCCTGTAGCACAGTGAATAGCTCGAGAAGTTAACACGTCTCATGTGTAGCAGGAATGTATAATCTGCCGTTGCCCCAGAAAATCGCCATACAGTGTACACTAATGCAGAGATGTAACGGGATTTTTGTTGCATAGAGACAGTATTGCTAAACAACTTCTGTAAACTGTTGGCTTGTGTGCTGTACGCATCAACTTGCTTTGTCAGGTCTTCTGAAACTGAACCAAAAGTGGCGTACAATTATCTTTCCCACCGGCAAAAATCCAAAAATACACAACATATGATACCGTTTTTGTTAAAATGGATAGAATATCAATATATTTGTAAATTTAGCATGTGTATTCGACTCCTCATTTACTGAAAACGGATTTTCGGTACACCGTACACCGAAAAATCCCCGGTCCCATCTTCTCTGCACACGAGGTGCCGAATACGGCACTGTGCACCATATTCGGCACCTTATACATCGAATGCTCCACTATTAGGCACATAAGGTGCCAAATATGGCCCATCGCATCATATTCAGCACACGAGGTGTCGAATACGGCCTACTGCGTCATCGCATCCCTTCAGATGATGCTTTCGGTGCGAATGGCCTGTGGGTTGCATGCTCATACCTTTTGCTCACAGTGCCTCATGCATTGCCCACTCAGGGCTTTCGGCACGCATTAGGCCAGCGTGTTGCTGTTGTTTCCTTTTGTCGTATGCAAGCTTTCGGTGTATGGCGTATTGCCGTTGTCGCGTTAAAGCTCTGTCATGTGGTCAATTAGTGTTCAAAGCGAGACTCAAGATAGATGTGTTGTCATTTTTTGTTTAAAGCTTCATCATGTGGTTACTTCGTATCTGAATCCTAAGCTGGCAGATCGTCGTATCAACGTAGAGCAACAATAGTACCTCACTTAATCGGCAGAAGAACATACATATTGTATAGCTGTTGAATACTTAGATAATCTCAAAATGGCAGTGGAAAGTGGCAACGCAAATTAGCGGTAGAATGATAGTTGCGCCAGTCAATGCTATTAGGATAAGATGCTTGTAGTCTCCGAGGTGGTGATGGAAAGTTGTAAGGATGTGTACAAGAAAATCCACCTTCATCTCTAGGATCATCAGTGTCGTCCCGAGATGGAGGCCTTGAAGGGAGGGGTTGTTATGGTATGAAATCGCCGTCGTTGTCATCTTAAGCTATCACGGTAGAAGCGCATCCTATATTATTGTTCGTTGTATGGCATCTCGATGTGGTGCGTAAATATCCTCTTGTAGTGTTCCTTAAACCTTCTCCTGTATTGCTGTTGGAATGTTGGAACATTGGTGGTATGAAATCATCATCATCGTCACTTTCTGGTTGAATAGTAGAGGGCGCACATGTACCCCTTATGTTTGCTAATCTTCATCGTTTTCTACACGAACCAGGCATCACCCCCACCCCCGCTAAAGAGCATATACATCACCAAGAAGTTTGTGATGTCTTTGTTGATCAACTCTTCATCTTTCGGGAGCGCCTAATGTAAAAGATGAGCATTTGAATAAATGGAAAAAAAGATAAGTACGGTGATTAAATAGAAAATGTCAAATCTGAATGTGGGATTTATATTGGTCGGACAACATCACTATCCTTCTTTGCCTACTAGAGAAACCTAACATAAAAGGATGTCGGTTAGTTCGCACACCCTGAGATACCTTTGAGTCTGCTCATGCAAGATGATCCTAAGGTCGTTGGTGGTTACATGTTGGAGTGTAACGGTTAGCGCAGAACAGAAGAGTCTTACATGCAATTTGGACACAGCTTGGATTAGATTGTTCTCCTTGAAGGAATCACCATTCCCTCCATGCACAACCTGTAAGGATGCATTAAGTGCTATATCAATTGTTATAGGTGTCTATAAAAAGGCTTTAGTAGAAGATCCCGTCATAGATTTATTGATCCTTGACTGCAACGTTCTAACTGTGTACCGAAGTATGAATCCCTGATTAATTAAGAAACATTAAACAAGTATTTAACATCATAATTAATATGTAACAATGCTTACTATATAACTTATAAATAAAGTCTATTCACTAGACTGCACTAGCCTTTTAGGGGTAGCACCAAAAAGTCTACTCGCTGGATTGCACCAGCCTATTTGGGGTAGCACTGAAAAATCTATTCACCAGACTGCACCGGTCTATTAGGAGTAGCACTCAAAAGTGTCTTTGCTAGACTGCACCGACCTATTAGGGTTAGCACTAAAAAGTTTATTCGGTAGACTACGCGCCTCTGACTCGGTTCTGACACATGGATGGTCTTACGCCCTACAACATTGACTCATGCATAGATCATTACCTACTGCTGAAGGGGTACATGATGAGGTTACCAAAGTTTCCCATGCCCTTCTTTAATATAAGGCACATCCATCTCGACCATCTGAACATAACTAACATCAAGCATGACAGACAAAGGTAGATAGAAAAGGGCCATGCAACAATTTGAAGGTCCTCCACCAAATGATCTAAGCAGGGACACGTTCGACAACCGCTTAGTGCCAAAAGGTATGCCGAGGCCTGAATGCCATTGTGGAGATACATGCAGTGTTCGGTGCTACCATGAGTTGGATACCTTCGGGAGGAGGTACTTCTGTTGCCCGAACATAGACACGCTTTCCAAAGAGAGTGAATCTTCTCAGGTAATCATTTTGAGAAAACACATTTCTCCATTCCCGTCATATATTAACACTTATTGTCCGCAGGCAACAAATCGCATCGATCCACCAACCGAGGTATGTGTATTTCACCAGTGGATCGATGACTTTATATCCCCCAACAGCCAGGAAAGTGTGGATATCAGGAAGAAGTGGGACGAGAAAGAGCTTAATTGGAAGCGTGAGAAAGAAGCCCATGCACAATCGCGAAAAAAAGAAGCATCAAGTGATGATGATTGACTATTGTACGACTCCACCGTAGGGAGGTTATTTACTTTCCCTAAGACATGGTTACATGTTATGATTACATTTTGTATGCACCATGATGCCTAACGCCACAAAAATTGTAACTTTTCTATGTGTGTGTCATATGACAGTGCAACTGTGTTACGTAACCGTACTCGAATGAATTATCACCAGTCGTTATTCAATAAATATTTTTACCTCAAAAAATTAGCGATGAAACAAGGGCTCAAGACCTTATCCCTGCTGCGAAGTTAATTCACAACTCTGTTAGTAGAAGGAACCACTCCATGTTGTCATAGAAGATGCTCGAGTGTGTGATACATCACATCTATAGCACTTGTAGCTACAACCGGCCTACACATATAGGTTGAGTACTCGCCTATGACTTTATCCCTTCTTCTCCCTCGACCATAAATAACCCCAACCTAAACCATGGTAAGACCACTCATTCCTTACCTTTCTCAACTACAATATCTTCCTTAGCTCCACCAAACCCACCCAACAAACATTGGACAACTTCCATCCCGCAGGGGGTCGAACCTCTGATATGCTTCTGTGACGATCCTTGTAGACTTCGTGAGTCCTAGAACATCTCCTATACCTATGATAACACCAACTACTAGCATGACCCGTCTAAACATGGACCATATGAGTACCTACCGGTATAGCGACATAGATCACTTATGTGACACTTTTTATACGATTTCATCCATTTCTTACTAATCTCCTATTTTGTTTCATTTGTCCAGTCTCCTCCACCTATATGTGACTTCATAGAATGAGTAGACATGGAGTAAAATAAGCACCAGAATTGGTGGGTTGACATGAACATGTAGTGGAGGAAGGAAGCTTACGAACGCCGCGAGTACAAGCAACATCAGGAGGAACTTACGATGAAGTGGCAAGAGGAGGAGCACATGAAGAAGGATACGAGGGAGTGCACTACGGCTGAAGCACGTGAAGCGGAGAGGGAACGGAAGCGCAAGAGGGCTCATCGTTCAAAGGTGGAGGGCCTCAATGCCCTGAGGAACTACAACCATTTATCGTTGTTCTCACTCTCAACCATTGCAAATGTGAGAGGAATGATCTGATTATTTGCATCCGTCGTCATCATTGTCATAAGGGTACTATGATACTTGCCGCTCAGAAATGTGCCATCCACGCATACAACCGGCCTGCAATGTCTGAAAGCTTCGATGCATTGTCCGAAGGACCAAAATAACCTAATGAGATATCGAGCAGTGGTGTTGTATGACCAATCCTCTAGCTTTATCGGCTCATCTGCCATGGCCCACTGCGTTCCTAAATTCATCATGGCAATCTTCTGCATTAGCCTCGGAGTATTATTGTAAGACTTTTCGAGGCTTCCAAATAACATCTTCAACGCCTTTTGCTTAGCTCGCCACGTGGTATAGTAATTTATCAGCATACTCATCTTAGTTTGTACTTCATGCATAATCGATTTTGACGACAAACATATGTTCGTGCCAATAAGGGTGATGAGGAGTTGGGCTATGAACCTCGCATCAACAGCGTGGCTCACATTTTTAACAGACCCTTCCCTGCATGTATGTGGGGTATGTCTACTTATCACAAAATAGTTCTCATATTTTGGGTTATGTGCTCCTATGAAAAGAGACAATTTGGGTGCTTGATACATCTGACCTCATACTACGTAAGGTTAGACCGGACACACTTGTGGTCCCTTCTTATCATTACAACATATTTGCTAATAAAGTGGATGACCTCAACCCTGTTACAAAAATGTTGTTCGATCTGAATGTCATTATTCTAGTATCCCTAATTAGATAAGGTGTTGTACTCAACGAAGACACAATCAACTGGAGAAAAAGGTTTTGGAGAAGAAGGGTTTAGGATCCCATGGACTTTCAGTATTGGAACATAACCCCGATTGTCCTCAAGTATAGTTTACCGTACCTCATAGCTCCCACTAGAATTGACAACTCTACAAACAAGTGGTATAGCTTAGGAAAAATAATAGTAGGAAGTTTGACAATCCTACTAGAAATGTAACTTATTTCTGGGATACCAACTAAATGTATATGCGATTATCTTTAATGCTTCCATATACTTAATGGAGTAAGAATTTTGTTCATGGGGTTCATATCTCACATAACGAAGTATTTAGTTTCTTAATGAGACGTTCCATTCTTCCCCTCAAAATGTAGCATAAGCATTAATGCCACAATTTCGATGAACTCTAAGTGAAGTCATTAGAGTTAGCAGAGTTAGCAACATGCTTAATGCTCCCCAAACAATTCATAAGATTGTAGCGTTGATAAACACAAGAAAATTATTCCTCATAATGAGGACATAAATTGCATTATTAGGGTGAAGGGTTAAATCATAATTTAGTACAGATAAAAAATGCAACAGCTTACAACATTAGTCTCATACCCCTTCTCTAAGACTTCGCTTTAAAACATTTTATATTCATGAGGTAATGTTGGCAACATAAATATAGTCTTTTATCTTAGTATATCGCTAACTTTCCTTATGAATGCATTAATTCAGGGCACAATCATATTTCACTTCTCATTCTTTGTTGTTGTCGTAGAAAAGAATGATATAATGAAGTTAATTAGAAAGGTTTTAATAATTCTTTATGTCCGAGCTCATTATTCTTTGAGCACTCTTATGATCAGTGTATTGACAAGAACTTTTGATGAACTTTATAATGCTTTTCTTTATTGCCAGATAATCATAATTTAAATAGAAGATTACTCCCCTGAATCCTAAATTCTATAATCATAAGGGACATTTGCTTGACTTGCTCCCACTAGTCTTTAGCAAACTACAATTTTATTGAATTTACATCAATGCCTTAATCATTAATGGTTTCTCTAATGGGAGCAAATCATTATCATTATATTTATGTGCATAATCAATATACATAACCACAAGAATGATTTGCTACTAACAATAATAATGTACTAGGAACAACTGAAGAACTCATGGCTAAATTGATAATAGGGACATATCACTAATCATTACTTTAATATCCATAAAATTTGTGAATAATTGTCTGTCATGAAATTAACCTTACACTGATCAGATTAATAACATGCTAATGACAAACCTTAATAATTCTAATTCGCTTCACCGTTTGGCAGAAACGAAGAAGAACTTAACACGAGGAAAGAATCAGCAATCCAACATCGTATCACCTTTTGGCAGAAAAAGAAGAATAACTGGATTTATTAATGGAGATGGCAAATAATCACAAATAACATTTATCAGCATATAACCATGATCCATAAAACATAATCCTTAAATCAGCATAAATCTCTAACCAAAACTTCTCATTGGCTCCATTTTAATTAAAACTTAAATCACAATCAATGTTGTTCATAATGTAATCGTACGTCACAACATAATCCTTAAACATCATCAAATCTCTAATTAAAACTTCTCGTTGGTTACATCTTAATCAGAGATAACTTAATTATTACACAATCAAGATCACGCAAATGCTTGAGACAAAATAACTCAATAACTTATTTAATCTAAGAATTAATTAAATGACACATGACCATAACGACGTTGGTCAGTATATAGTCATGAGCCATAAGATTACTCATAACCACATTAAGTCTCAAAGCAAAATATATCAATTAGAGGCAAACTTAATTATGTGATCAAGATTGATGTGCATTTAAACATTACTTAATTACAGAAGCATAAACATTAAACATTATTATAATTAATTAGCAATAAATAAATGCTAAAATGAAAGCAATGGAAAAACTTAATCTCATAATTTTGGGCAATATTATTGCATAAGAAAATTCTTAATAACATAAAATTAGTTGATTGAATATCTTAGGAGAATCATAATAATTGATCTCATCTCAACTTATCTCCGGAATACACTTTAAATATTATTTTGTGGTCTATAACTGAAAAATATCCAAAAGGCCAGCCTAAATTTTTTGCCTAAAATTGGGTCCATTAAATATGCATGGCCTAGGGATATAAATGTCTTATTAGTGGGTAATAAATTCTGATAATTCATGATTATAAACAACTTTGGTTGAAATACAATCATGAAAAGTCAACATTAAGTATATTAATACTCAAAACTTAGTTATAGTCCCAAATCAAAATTTTCCGTTGGTTCCATTTTTATTTGAGATAAACATAATCATAATAGGCTAGAAATTACTAAAAGTCAACCAGCATTAAAAAAAGTTTGTACATTCCCGAATATCATAAGTAATCGCATCATATCGGGCAATAGACATTATTAAGTCAATGCATAACTATAGCAAAAGAGATAAACATCATAAAATACACTGAAATAATGATAAGAGATAAACAACCCAATAGCCTGTCAGGGCGCGATCGTGGCCCAGCACGCCTAAGCAGTCCATCAAAGCGAGCGCTCTATCATCACGTGCACTGGCCCGAGATCATGAGCCCAATGTTCTCAGATGTTGGATCCAGTCCTACGGACATGCGCGCTTTTCGCCGGATCAAAACCCATCTACGGTTGGCCCGAACCCTAGACCTAAAACATTTTGCCCCTCCTCCCTCCACTTCGTCTGCTCCGTCCGAAAGCGGCGGCGGATTCCGATGGCGCATCGCCGCCGGCCTTATACTGAGAGAGAGGGACATAGAACGAGAGAGCAAGGTGGAGAAGACAAGGCGGAGCTACCAAGGCCCTACCCGTCGACGCGCGTGCACGACTTGGGTTGTGCGTGCCGCCATCGGTGGAGGCACGATGGCGCTCGAAAAGGTCTTCCACTCGCAGCGAAAGAAAGGTCCCGGTGGAGCTCAATGGCGATAGCGCAAAGACGTCGGGTGAAAGAGATTCACACGTGATGGCAGAACAGAATTGTGCCGCCGGAAGGAAGAGAAAACGACAGCTCCGACGTCCTAAGATCATCAACGTGCTCCATTTAGGTAAGCATCCATCACCTCCTCTAGGGTTAGGGTTTTGATTTGGTGATTTAGGATTTTGAATTGGGGGGTTCTAGGGTTTTCGAAGGGGGCGTTTCAGGGAAACATTTTGGGGATTTCATTAGGGTTTTGCAATTCCCTAGAACCACCTCCTTCTACATGCTGTCCGAGACCAGACCATCTCGATTTGCCCCAAATCAAGCCCAAAATAGCATGCACACACAAACATGTACATAAACATGATTAAACTGAAAGTAATCGACTTCAAAACATGAATGTGTGCCTAAACCGAGAGCAATTTGGGACTAGTGCGAAGCAAAAGTCATAATTCATCATCATTAATCATGAACAAATAGGCATAATTGCATCTAATCGAAGGCTAATTAGCACTAATCTGAAACAATTATCATTAATCCGAAATATAAAATCACGATATTTAGAGATAAAGTGAGGCATGATCATCATTAACCGGGGCTCAGGGCTCATGATTAGGCTAGATAGGCTGTGATGCCATTGTTATACATTAAAGAGATCTTAATCATGAGGATCATCTAGCCTAATCAACATGAACACATGGCATTTAGGAAGACTAACCCGATCTTGATGATGTCGTGCCAATCAAGGCGCTTGTGGCAGAGCAGGGATATGGATCGGGTGTTGGCGTGTTCCCCCTAGTCGTGGCGTCGGAACGGATGGGCAATGGTGGTGGTCAATCTTCGGGTCGATGCAACACCTTAGTTATCGGTTTAATGGTTTAGGAAGTGTTGAAGTCTCATCCATTAATCATGCGAGAGGTGGCCAACTTCACCTTATATAGATGTGTTGCATGACTTAGGACTGAAACTAGTCAGTGGTGTGGTGTGGTGTGAAGTGTGCTCCCGATCGCAACACATAGGTGAGTCGCTCAACCCGCCCTTAAGACTCGATTAAGATTGGTTAGCTGAGATCACACCAACATAGAAATCACCTTTATCCTGCCCGATTTGTAGTGTACGTGTACTAGACATGAGCATAAAAAGCCAAGCCCAAAAGCCCAAACCAGCAGTTTATGAGCCAAAAAATTAGATCCGGACTAAGCCTGCCCAATAAATTAATGTTAATTATATCTACATAGAAAATTCACAAAGCATCCCAAGCCCGGCCTGACTTTGCTGTCTCTGGGATTATTGGATCGCGCCGAGGCAGCCTTTTTTGCTCTGGAATAAATCAGACTTTTCTTTGGCCCGGCCTGGCCCAGGCTTAGGTCTACAGTGTACCCCAACAAGTGAAGACGACTTTGGTTTAATCTACGGTTTGGATTTGTTTTGCCTTGTTAGGATATCTCCAGCAGGTCCTGAAAACTATTGTGTCGATCGCTATCTGTACTTTTTTGCCAATCATTCCGTGCGGCAACACTCTCCAGCAGGTCTGAATCTAGCGCAACAGTGACACGGTGAGAGAAATGCATACTTCAAATTTGCTAATGATTTTGAGGATCTGCATCACTGTTCCTTGAGTATGTATGTGGGGTCTGAAGGAAGGAGGAGAGTAATGAAAAGTAGAAAATATGGTAGCTATTAGAGATAAAAAAAATAAGGGATGTTGTAATAGTATTAGAAATATTATAATAGTATTATAGGGGACGAAATTTTAAGCATCTATTAGATATGGCGTTAGTTGTTTAATTACTGTCTGGGACGCGCAAGCGACTATTCTTTGCAGACGACGTACAAGGAAAAGATTCAGCGGTAATTGGTAGCCCAGCAGCTGTCCAAGGAAAATGATAAGACGATGACTCAGCTAAGGTTTGGATATACCTACCAATTATCTAATCTAACCCGTACTTAAGGAAAGAAAAATGTCCAACAAGTCCTTAAAAAACCACGTACCTTGTGATCGAAGCAAGATATGTAGCGGCTATTTACAGTACTACTCACACAGCACAACTGACGGCAGCCACTGACTAAGTTAAGCACTGCTCCCATAAAATATCGATCAGGAAAGGAAAATTTTCACATATACATGTGCACACATAATTTATCTGTGTCATCTTATTTGTATTAAAATTCATGCTAAAAGAAGAAGAAATTAAATATGAAAAATTAAATATCAGATGAAAATAAAGAAATGGACCGCTGAGATAAACCGTGTGCACAAACCGTGTGCACAAACCTCCACGCCTGGTGCTGGTGGACGAGCCAGACAGGAGACAAACGCGCACGGGGAGCACGACCATCTGCCCATCCTAGGAGTAGAGCAAGATACCGATCCATGCCGCGGCGCCACACGGAGACATGTAACATGTGACTGTTCCCGTTTACATCACAAGACCCAGACGTTTCTCGATAAAAGAGCATCTTCCCAGTTGGTTTGAAAACGATTCGAAGCCTTGGGATCTGTTTGCATGAGCTGTGAAAGCTGCCTTTGAACAAGTTTGCTCTGTACTCATAAATACATATCGTATTAAAAAAAAATCGGTTAAACTTTTAAAACTATAATCAACAATAACTTTTAAAATATTTAATTTGAAATCTTAATATCATATATGTAGTTGTATCTTAAAAAATATTTTATGCTATTATAAATTTAATTAATTTTATAAATATATTTTAATAAAAAATAGTGGTCAAAACTATATATTAATATCCGTATCTTATTCAAAGAATAACCGACGTTTATTTATTACTAGCGGGAATGACTCTTCTTGCATTATTGACGTGTACTGCTAGAATGTTTGAGACAGAAGCTGCTGCTACAGAACGTGCAACACGCAGCGGCACCCGGGGCACGTCGCTGCCACCGGTTGATTGGCTGGTTGTATGTATGGATTTTGGTTTCATAGATGTATATGATTGTAGAAAGAAATATATTTAATTATCTATATATATTGTTTTAATCTGATTCAGCGGATATAAATATATGCTCACAGGTTGGTTCAGGAGCCTTTTTTTTTTTTTGCAGATTTACTAGGTGATGCATGCTGTCGCATTTATTCGTATAAACGGATTCACTTGTCAGTATTATAAAATTATTTTCATATGAATAATCAATTAGTATCTCAGCTCTTACATCCACTCATACGACCTTAAATTTAATCAATTAAATCTAAACTCATTTTCCTTTCAACACACTTATATCCGCTCAAACTACTTTACCTTATACATATACCATCCACACGAGTAACAGTACACACCAGCAACAAATCACCCAAAACAGACGGCGCGGGCGCGGGCCCGGCGCCTTTGTGTAGAAAGGAAAACCAGCGACGCGCCAACGCGGCGCGGCACAAACCGGCGACGCGACGGCAGAATTGATAAGGCAAAAAGAATTGCGAGAGACTTATCCGAGCAGAGCAAGCGATCTCCGCCGACCGGGGCTATAAGTACCGGGCAAAACCAGGCCCCATTCATCACACCATCCAGAGCAGAGCAGAGCAGAGAAGAGCAGAGCGAGCGGCGTTTTGATCAAGCGAGTGAGGTTTGTAGCAAGAGTGTCGTGGGAGGATTTCCAGCTGCCATGGCGGACATCGCGCTGCTGGTGGTCGAGGAGTTCGAGAAGAGGGTGAAGCGAGGAGCCCACGGCGAAGGCAGCGGCGAGGCGGCCGGGAGCGGCAGCAGCAGGAGGAACTTCGGGGCGGTGGCCAAGGTGTGGGGCTCGTGGGTGGAGTCCGCCTCCGCCTCGGCGTCCGGTGTGAGGGTCAACGTCGCCGTGCAGCTCAGGGAGCTGGAGCCCAAGACCGGCCTCGGCTGGGCAGCATTCGACGGCCTCTTCTCCGCTTAATCGTCTTCTTTGATTTGGAGGAAGTGTTCATGTATAGCTCTTCCCCTTAGCAAGCGTAATCCAGTGTAACGTGTACAGACATAGTCGTCGCTGTGCCTTAACTTGGAGCCAAGTATAATTGCTCCAGCCTCCATGGGTTCTGCTTAATCTTGTGTCAAGTGCCAAATTAATCTTTGTGCCTTAACTTGGAGCATCAATCGTTCCTTCTTGGAGCAAACGAGCGCGTGGCTCACCGTAAGACGCAAGGACGTATCTTCGCCGGTCCAAGTTTAAACCCTGAGTTTGCACCTCCGATAAAAGCTCTTAAAAGAAGATTCCGAGGCAAGGCGATCGGGTGCTAATACAAAAAAAAATCGCTCCTTCCTGGAAAGTGCCTGACCATGCGGAAGCCAAACGCCGAGCCGCTTCGTTTGCTGAACCTGTCCAAAAAAAAAAAAAAAAATCAACAGCTGCCTTTTCGTTTCAGAGACGAAAGGCAGCAAAAACTTGAATTTTGCGTGAGGAAATTGAAGGGTGAGAGATCTATCTAAAACCTTTGCCAGTTAATTTACGTTCTTTCTGAGAACCAAAGTGTCGCAGGTTAGTGAAGGTGATTGTATCCTACCTATTAGTGATTAAATTTCAAGTTTGCTCAGTACACGTATTATTATGTCCGTCGATAACAAGATGAGTATAGTGACTTCATCCATCTTTAAGTTTTACATCTCCTCTGTGCAGAAGACACTACAGTGTTCCCAAAAAATATACGTTCTCTCTACCGGTCAATTGTAGTACGTTAGATGGGCCGGCCGTCCAAATCAGCGTGTTTCTCGTGTTGCAGAGCAGGCCGGCGGCCCGCACGTCCAAACTGTTGGGAAATGGGAACGAGCAGCAGATCACAGGTGGCACAGGCAATCAAGCGTAAACGGCAAGCCCAGAAATCAATCGACACTTCGCAGTCGGAACTTGGAAGACGACGAGGAGCTTTAATTCTCAGTGGATTATGAAACAAACCAAAGGAGAGACTAACTAGTTTGCATGTCGACTTCTTCAATCTCAGAGCCAGCGCTAGAATCTCAGAGACGACCTTAGCTTTCTCGATCTCGAACCCCTCTTTTTCTGCACACACCAACGACAAATTTGCCTTTGTTTACAGTGAAGCCATTCAAGAATCTCAAGAGCTTGCTTCTGTTGGGACGCAGTATACGGACGATCTCAGGTGGCTTATTCTAATTAGCGGCAAACAGCTGATGTATGTATACAGGCAGGAAAGACGTTTCAGTTTTTAGTTTCTACTAATGAAATTAAATAAATTTTCACCAGTATGTAGAGGATGCCAGGGGACTTGATTGATCCTGTACCTTGAAGATATGGAAAGCCTCCACTTGAATAGCTTTGCTTTTGTCCTGGCAATGTGAAATATCAAGTCAGATAAGCATATAAAGCCTCCAAGGGTATCCGGCAACCAAAGTACTGCCACCCGAGTAACATTTCTGAATTTGGAAAGCACATTCAGGTGGTAGTAACGTATACAGTCCATTCACACAGAGTACTGATAATGCTGAAAGCACATACATAATGCATGATTATGGTTGAGCAGCACAGTTTAAAAGCAGAAACAGCGTCTTACCTTAGAAGGTTCATTAGGATTATAAGGTGCTCCATTGAACTAAAATACCGCACCATCACTGCTGTATTTGACCTCTCCAAAAAGTATCTCCCGGAGCTGAAAGAGACATCATGTGAATAGGACAAATGGGCTAAGATCAACCGATCAAAATTGCAGCAAGACAAGGTATCAATTCAAGAATGCTGATCGAATGCGATGGCTAGCGAGCTCAGAAAGAATTAGGTAACGATGATGGACAATGAGAAGAAACGTACCTGATTCTTGGTGCTACGGAACCTGATTATGTTTTTTTAGATGGTAGCTAGCTTCTTGATAGTGTTGGTTTCTTGTGCCGTGGATTTCTTCAAGACAACGACTGAGGAGATGGACTTCTTCTAGGAGATGGCCGAGGAGAGAGAGATCTACGATGCGACGATGGCCTGAGGTGTCATAGAGAGTAGAGGTTCTCAGGAGTTGTCTTTGGTAAAAACACTATATAGGCATTCTCCCACGTGAAGAATGTGTACTTATTTTCTCCTATAGTGTTCGCCCCCTCTTTAAGAGAGTAGTCCACCTCAACATGATGGTAATGGTCAATTGTCTCGTTTATATCGACCAGAGTGTAGCCCTTCGATATCGGACGTTCGTGCAAAATTTTATAGGCACCACGGGGATAAGCCACATTGAAAACCACCTTGATGGTAATGTTCTTAGCACCAATGTATAGTTTACATAGTATTCGCGCTGTGATGTAGTCCACGGGATAAATGATGGAGTTAGCTCCCAGAATTCTTATAGACGCACAACTACTCCGATGACCATCGGGGCTGTAGCTCACAACATTATGAGACATTGTCGGCTGCCTGTTCGCTCCCTATAAAGCCCCGTTCACGCCTGATGGCTTCCTGTACTGCTTGTGTTATTTTTACATCTATCTATTCCCTCTCATGTTGTAGTGCAAGTTCAAGCATATTCATCATCTTAGCTTGTTCTACCTTTCGTTCTGCATCTTGCTTTGCTTGGGATCTCCTTCGACTCTTGTAACTATCGACGATGCCTGGGAATCCATATTTTCAACCCATCACACCAACGTCTCGTGCGCGAGCACCATGCTCCTTGTTTCCCAAAACCAAGGTGAGCTCGTCCCTTTCTTTATCTGGCTTGAAAGGGCTTTGTGCAGACTATCTGTGGGCATCCGTGATCCTTTTTACAAGAGTTTGCATCATCTCCTGTTCTTTGAAGGTTATAAAGCATAAGCTTCCATCAGCCGAGTAAAAAGCATCGCTCCCACAAAGGAAGCACATCGATCGTTCGCTCCAGCCCTCTATCTCAGGTGTGACACATCTATATCGCAGTTCATCTAGCTCTTGTCACCACTACTATTCTTTCCTCATGTACCCACGACTGTCGACTTTGTGGGGGTAAAGGTTCTTCTTTGAGTTTGCTTTGTTCACCTAACTCAACTTTTGTGCTTCTTATGACAACTTGTACTCTGCAAAGGTTTGCCAATGATATTCTAATTGCTGTCTTTTGCTGAAAGATGATGTTATACCTCTCTACACATAGGTTATGTTCAGTGTGCTCTTCTAATTTTTAAATAAAAGTCTCATGACCATTAGTGTCCCACGCTTAATTACTTCCATATTTGTCTATTCAAGGAATTTGAACTTCTCTAATATGATGGACCACAAGATGTCGTCCTTCATTGAATCAGATACCACGTGCAGATCACCTCGTTCTTCATTGAATCAGAAACCACACACGGATCACCTCGTTCGCCAATCCACAATATGTAGCTGATAGGCACGTGATCCTTAACAATTATCTCATAAACTAACTTGTACGGCCCCATAACTTTCTCTGGTGCAGTTGGTTCCCACAGACATCTTCGAGGAGCTTAGAACATGATGCTCATATTGGGATTGATCATTGTCGTGACCCTTCGGAGCATCAAGTATCTACACATAAGCGAAAAAAGTATTGAGAACATAAATGATAATATGTAAAAAAGATGCATTTATCTACTTTTGAATTACCTCATCACCTCTACAGATGTCTGTTTGGTCTAGGTTGAGGTAATTGCTCAGACTACCTTCTTCAATGTTTGATAGCAGCACATCTCCTTCTAGCACCTAGGCTGGATCAACGGTTGATGGTGCCATCCCTTCTTGAGAGTTCTGCATACGATGATGATGAGCGGTTGAGTATTCAACAGATAGAGCTGCTGAGGAAGGAGGGAGATAGAGAGAAGACCAGCAGGGAGGGAGAGAGGCTGTCGAAAGAGTGAGATAACCGGGAGGGAGTTGATAGATAGAATGCATACACATATAATATTTTAATTGAGTATATCATGACCATATTTAACAAAAAAAAATAGACACACCTTACATACAAAATAGACACAAATAGCCACAAAGTGACATATTGATCTTACAAGTCATATTATCGTATATAACAAAATAATGATGATTACAACTAAAACTAAGATTATCACATCTTTACATATGAAATCACACTTCTTCTCCTCATTTTTAGAGTTAGCTAAATTTAGCCAATTTTATCTCGGCTTGGATGATTTGACTGTTGTATACCAGAACAGCTTCGTGTTTGAACTTGTATCCTTTGTAACATGCTCCTTTGAATCATTAACTTGTGTGTGGCATGCCTTCTAACTAGAGAACACTCTACTTTACCGATCATGATCACTACTGTCGAAACCGTCATCAGTGTCAGTTTAAAATCGACATTAGTAGCGGATTTTAAACCGATACTGATTACTTAGCACTGATAGTCACATACTATCAGTGCTGGTTATGAAACCGACACTGAAATCTCCATCAATGTTATTTGGTGGCTCCAACTGGCATTGATAGGTGGACTATCAATGACAGTTGATGGTTCTAATCGGCACTGATAGTTGATCCCCGATTCAACTTTTTTAGGTCAAAAAAAGCAACAAAAAAATCATAACTAGAGGCGCTCACCCAATCTCACAGTAGCTTCGCAAATTTTCACTTGCATATGCTTCTCAGGACTCAAACTTGCAACCTCACAGCAGCTCCCCTCTCGTGTATGTGATTCTCTAACCATCTCAACTCTCATTCGTTCTTGACTACAATAGGAAAATCAATCATTTTGACATCTTCTAATCGATTGTTTGAATGGCTATTTGAGCATCTAAATGATCTTAGATCAAAAATTGATCAACTACAAAGTTTTAGATCTCGTCGAGGACTACAATTTTCATATAAAATTTTCCCATCCGAGTTAGTATAAAAAAGTTATGAATTTTTAAGATAAGGTGCCAATCGACCGCAGCAGTCGGCTAAAACTTTGTTATGATAATTTGGGCACTTAAATGACTTTAAATTAAAAGATTTTCAACTATAAAGTTGTAGATCTCATCGAGTTCTATAATTTATATATAATTTTTTTTCTCATCAAACTTCGTACGAAAGAGTTATGAAATTTTTAAGATAAGCTAGCAATCATCAATAGCGATTCATAGCTAAAACTGGCACTGATACTGATTTATCAGTGTCGATTTATGGCTAGAAACGGCACTGATATATCAATATCGGCTCTAGCCATGAACCGACACTAATAGTGACTATCAGTACCGGTTCTTAGCTCCTTAGTTGTTATTTGTGCACGAGAGTTTAAGAATTGACACTAATACATTTTCAGTAGTGGTTACTATTAAAACGGCACCGATGATGCGCTATATACGTGGTGTTATGCAGTAGTAGATATACTATATGTTATATCATAGCAGTTCTAAATTTTAGAAAATATGCTAAAATGATTGAAAAAACTTGTAGTATCCAACTGTCATGTATCCATATAAATATGTAAATATGTAAATCATTGCATAGGGAAGGCATCCACTCTCACTTGATATTTTATTTTAATACATAGCACAGCTACGTATCTTCATATTAAGTAGAGAAAAAATTTGTTGCACGTGAAGTAGCACAGCGTGAGGCTAAAGTTGGGATTTTTTTTCCACAAGTGAGTAACTATAACGTGCCAATATAACCAAAATAAGAAAAATAAGTTATTTTTATATTTATAAGGCCATCTTCAGCAGAGTCTGTTTCCAGTGTTATAGTGCAAATGTCACTTCCTTTCACTTCGCCTCTGACATCTAGCAAAGTCCGTTTGGTCTTTATCATGATGCAGGCTTAAATCGGGGAGGAGGGGGAAAGCCATATTTGCGGGTGCAGATATAGATGTGACAAACTGTGAGTTTGAAGGGAGGAGAAAAATAATATAAGATAGAAAATAGAATAGCTGCTGAAAATAAAAAATAGAAAGTATTATAATATTATTATAGAAAACGTATTTTTAAGTATCGGTAAAGATAGCCTAAGCGGTTTCTCAGCCCCGCGCTGAGGTTCAAACTATAATGCAAATGAATTTTTATTTCGGGTAAACGGGAGCTTTATTAACTAAGACAACATGCACATTACAACCATTGTTCACTAGCCAGTAGCATGAACGTACGATACGAGTCAATGGTGATTATTACTCACATGCAATGTCCCTAATCTAGAGAAAAGCCGCAGTTGAATAATTCCTCCAATTGGATGCAGAGAAAAGCGGTCACCAGACAGCACGTACATATAATTACGTCGTGATTGTGTTCCAGTACAGTGCGTGTTGTTCAAATCACACATGTTTAGCAGCTGGCGTCATTTTGTAACCCGGGATGCATTAATTGGGTGTTGTCGGCAACCACGATCTCGAGCAGTTCACTCGAGGAAGTCAGAACTGATGACACCCTTCTTTTTTCCGGCGATGTGCATCGTTGAAACTGTGACAAATCACATAGGACATCACTTGCAAAAGAAAATCCACATACGACATCACTTGCAAAAAGAAAAGCACTTGTGGCATCGATTCGATCCAAACGACTCAACCTTTAAAAAAAGGCATATGTGAATTTTCTTTTTCTTTTTTTTTCTTTTTAGAAGGATATATGTGATTTTTCAGTCACTCAGCGAAAGTATATTTTATAAGACTCTATCCTACAAAAGATTCTCTCATGTGATAACATATGTTCACTCTCTTCTCTTCAACCCCGCTATTAGATTATAGGATAAATGGCGTAGATAAGGTCTCATGAGGATCTTTCTGAACATGATACTATAGAATTTACTTCCCCTCCGCAACCGTAAGCCCCCACATGACGTGTGGCACGCATTCCATATTTTTTTTCCCATAGGCCCTGGCTGCTGTCCAGCCCAATTTTGTAGCGAGAGTCTCTTGGCCCACTCGTCGGTGACTCATTGAGTCAAGCCGTACCATGCGCCTATGAACCCGACGGCCATGGAATTTATTTTATTTTTATTTTTTAATATTTACAAAAATACATATTTATTTTAAAATATTGTACATTTAGGTTGTCGGTAAGTTGTTGTTTATTGAATGGAAGACACTTAAAAAAATTAAAAAAAAACATTACATTCAATTGCTCTCAAAATTCAAAATACTATCGAAATAGTCATGAATTTTTTTTAAAATATATATGTTTTAAAGATATTATGATCTACCTTTATTAAAAGTTCATACAAAAATATGTTTTGTACAATGAGAAAAAAAAACAAATTTTATTATACACACAAATTTCATTATATAATGAAATTTGTCTTTTTTATTTTTCATTGTAAAAGTAATTGTTTGAGTCGAAATTTTTTGGAGAGATAGATTATAGTATCCTCTTCAACATACTTTATTTTAAGAATTTTTCATTAATATTTTGATAGTGTTTCAAATTTTGAGGGCAATGAAACATAGTGTTTTTTATTTATTTTTTTAAGCTGTCGCCCGTTTGATGGATTACAGTAGCTAGATGTGTAATATTTTAAAATAATTATATATTTTTATAAATATTAAAAAAATAAAAAAAAATCACGGTCGTGGACGACGCAGTGGCCGATCAGGTTCGGGCAACGCCAGCAGCAGCGCGTCTTCGAGCTCGATCTCCGCTGCGAGGCCTGCTCTGTTCTGCTCGCATGGCTCTGCTGCTGGTGCGGTCAGGCTTTGATCAGCAGATGCGCATGCATGTTGGACTGACGATGGGCATACATTCATACGGCGAATCGGCTACAAACATATAAGAATAAGTGCATCACCGAGGCCTTTCATGATCCACGAAGCTGGATTTTAAAGTAGAGCAATGCAGGAAAAAAAACGGCATTGTACGCTTGGGAAACGGCATTGCATCACTGTAGGAAAAACTGTTTATTGTACGCTTGGGAAAGACACGGAAAATACATGAACAACGTCTCTGTACTGAAATGCACATTCAGACACTCGACGACAACTTACGATGAACCAACACAAAATACAAACACGTATGCTGGCACGCACACTTTCTGGCTATTAGATCTATGACTAGTTGACAACTGAAGTTGGAGCGGTCAACAAATAAACGCGCCTACAGTTTATTACCCCTCGATCTTGACATTCTCGGCTTCATCCTATCACTTACATGGGCGCGAAGGACCGGAGCTGCCAAGTCGTCGTGCCAAGGATACCCCACACGGACACGCTATACCGAGTCGTCTTCGCGCCGGGGCCAGCCACGGTGATCACCAGCTGGTAGCTGTTCCCGTCGTTGTACGGCTGGGTCTGGCCGCTGACGACGTTCACGAACACCAGCCGCGCCCCAGTGCTGAGGCAGTAGGCGTGCACGGCGAATTGCCCGACCTGCCGGACCGTCCTGTCGTTCACGTCCGTCACGGGCGACCACGCCGGAGGTTTCACCGGTGGTGGCGGCGGTGGAGGAGGAGGAGGGCTAACCACCGGTGGAGGTGGCGATGGCGGGCTTGCCGCTAGTGGGAGTGGGCTTGGTGCTGGAGCGGCAATCGTGTACTCTTCGGCATTGACGATTGCAAGGACGATGGTGGCAAGCAGGAGAGCAACGGCAAGAAGAGACGACGGCCTCATGTCGTTACTGCTAGCTTTTTGTTGGTGGCTAGCTAGCTGATTTCTTTGTATGTGTTTGGATCGGCTGCTCAAGGAGTAGACAGGTAGCACTTGTGTAAGAATTGGACGCGTTGGAGAGTTCCACGCATACCCTATTTATAGTGTTGAAGAGAGGAAATTAACACATATTACGGAGGAGCTAGCGCCCGGACATCCTAAGCCGGCGCTCGCTCTAGGCGATTCCAGGCCATCGGATCTGAATAGCTGGACAGCAGCTCTGCCGTCTGATACAAACCGAAAAATTTTCACCGCAACATACCATCGTGTTGCATGCAATAAAAGGCACAAATATCTCTTCTCTATTTTGTTCTATGCTGAAAAATTTTCACCGCAACATGTCATCGTATTGCACGCAATAAAAAGTAGCTTATTGACATTCAATTCTAGGAGCGAAAAATCCCTCTACAGTATCAGTGCCATGTTTCATGCAACATGCCACAAGAAAATGATAAAACAATAATCTAAACATCGATAATTTTTTTCAATCTTCCAAATCACCTGTTACACCATCCTAATCCCTCTGCTGCAACATCAGTAAAACAAGTTGATCTCACCAAATCATATATTGCAACATCAAATAAACTAATGCAATATCTCAAATCATCCGTTAACATCCCAAATCAGCTGCTGCAACATAAAAAAAAAAAGCTCTTCATGCTCAATTCAATGCCTTGCTGCTTTTCTCACCTGAGCAGAAGTGCCCGTGAGCCGTGGCCCTTGCCGAGCCTAGCCTAGTGTTCGTTAGTTTTTTTTATTATGAGCTAGCCAAAAAATCTTTAAAATACAATGATATCGAACTGCTATCTCTGTTCACAATGCCTATTTCTTTTAGACTCAGTTTTGAAGTTAAATTTTAATTAAAATTTTCTCACAAAATATATTATTTATAGCTACATCCTATATATGCAACACTAGTTTTGCAGCGATGAATTGAGCTTGTGATCGAACAACTTGCTTGTGAGTTGTGACTGAACAACTTGCGCCCCGCAAGATCCAACCCAATTCGTGCCTTTTTGGGTCAAATAGTTAAAAGGTTGTGTGATGGAACTTTCTGAAAGATGGATTCAATTAATTTCTCGATGAATTGTGCATGCAGGATCGTTAAATAATTTATGCGCACTCTCAAAGCTTAACAAACGATCGATACAGCCAGCAACTGGGATGTTTTTTTAATACATAGCACAGCTACACATCTTATATTACATAGAGAAAAATTTTGTTGCACTTGAAGTAGCACAGCGTGAGGCTAAAGTTGGGATTTTTTTTCCACAAGCGAGTAACTACAATGTGCCAATATAACCAAAATAAGACAAATGAGTTCTTTTTATATTTATTATTTATAAGGCCATCTTCAGCAGAGTCTGTTTTCAGTGTTATAATGCAAATGTCACTTCCTTTCACTTCGCATCCGGCATCCATCAAAGTCCGTATTGGTCTTTATCATGATACAGGCTCAAATCAGGGAGAAGGGGGAACGACATATTTGCGGGTGGGGATGTAGATGTGAAAAACTATGAGTTCGAATGGAGGAGTAAAATAATATAAGATAGAAAATAAGCGGCTGAAAATAAAAAATAAAAAGTCTTATAATATTATTAGAGAAGATATATTTTTAAGTATCGGGTAAAGATAGCTAAGCGGTTTATCAGCCCGGCGCTGAGGTTCAAACTATAATACAAATGAATTTTTATTTCGGGTAAACGGGAGCTTTATTAACTAAGATAACATGCACATTACAACCATTGTTCACTAGCCAGTAGCATGAACGTACGATACGAGTCAATGGTGATTATTACTCACATGCAATGTCCCTAATCTAGAGAAAAGCCGCAGTTGAATAATTCCTCCAATTGGATGCAGAGAAAAGCGGTCACCAGACAGCACGTCCATATAATTACGTCGTGATTGTGTTCCAATACAGTGCGTGTTGTTCAAATCACACATGTTTAGCAGCTGGCGTCATTTTGTAACCCGGGATGCATTAATTGGGTGTTGTTGCAGTTTTAAGTATGAATGGTTCACTCGAGGAAGTCAGAACTGATGACACCCGTCTTTTTTCCGGCGATGAGCATCGTTGAAACTGTGTGACAAATCACATACGACATCACTTGCAAAAAAAAAAATCACATACGACATCACTTGCAAAAAAAAAGTCACATACGACTTCACTTGCAAAAAGAAAAGCACTTGTGGCATTGATTCGATCCAAACGACTCAACCTTTAAAAAAAGGCATATGTGAATTTTCTTTTTCTTTTTTTTTCTTTTTAAGGGTATATGTGATTTTTCAGTCACTCCGCGGAAGTAAATTTTATAAGACTCTGTCATACGAAAGATTCTCTCATGTGATGACATATGTCCACTCTCTCCTCTTCAACCCCACCATTAGATCATAAGATGAATGGCGTGGATAAGATCTCACAAGAATCTTTCTGGACATGATCCTATAGAATTTGCTTCCCCTTCCGCGGCCGTAAACCCCCAGGTGACACGCTGCACGCATGCCTTATTTTTTTCCCACGGGCCCCGGTTGCTGTCCAGCCCAATTTTGTAGCGAAGGGTCTCTTGGCCCACTCATCGGTGACTCATTGAGTCAGTCCATACCGTGTGCCCTGTGAACCTGACGGCCGTGGAATTTGTTTTATTTTTATTTTTCAATATTTACAAAAATGCATACTTACTTTAGTCACAAAGACAAGGATATCCGTGTCCCAGCATCATCTTCTTACCACCGCTTCACACCAAGTCGAAGGGTCAACAAGTTATCAACAAGTCATTAAGACTCTAAATCACCAGCGTATCTCTCGGTACACGTTTGGATCACTCCTTGATCCACTCTTTAGGTTACAACACCTAACAATACTTATCTCTAGGCCTATAAGCACTAATTATTCTCTAATAGTGTGCTTAATCGTCTTGAATGAACACTTTAAGCACTTTAATAGTTTAAATGTATTCTCAAGTGTATATGGACTTCTCTAGACTCTAGCATCTTCAAATGATTAAGTGGGTGAGTATTTATAACCTCAAACCCACCAACTAATTGTTGCTCTAACGGCTCAACTTTACTGTAAATATCTGATAATTTGGTGATAACAGTAGTATAAGCACCAGACCATCTAGTGAGTACATCATCAGCAACTAGCCATTGTGACTCTACTCAAATACATTCTAAACACCAGATTATCCAGTGTATACTTCACTTTCATCACTGAACTATTTGGTGTGTAGACTTAAGCCTGATCTAGCCAATCTCTTCACTTTTGAAAAATATTCCGGTGTTGTCACTCCTTCATCGTCGGACCTTCCGGTATGTATAACACCATCTCTTGGGAATTCTCATATACTCTGTTAAATGCTTCAGTGTGCATATTTACTTCATCGTCGGACTATCCGGTGTCTTAATCTTCTGTCTTCAACACTTACAACCTTTTCTATAATAAATGCTCCGATGTATACAATCCTAGAACACCAGACCTTTCGGTGATGTCTTCATTTTCCTCTTCTGAGTAAAAATACTTTAGTGTATATAGCTTTCTGATCACCGGACCATCTAGTGAGTTCAACAGTGTAACATCCCAAATTTATGGGCATGTATAAGAATGTACCAATTTGACCCTAATTTCTCTAATAACGTACTTATGGTCTTATATGAAGTTTGTTCATTTCAAAAATCATATTTTTATATGTATGGCATCTTGTTTTGAATTCTAAGAAAATTCAGCTTAGCCAAAAGTTATGAAAATTAAATCGAGTACCCTTTATGGCCTGTAGTGTTTTAGAAATTTTTCATAGAATTTTTATAGCGCATCTGAATAGATTTTAAAAATCAAAGTTTTCTTAATTAAAAATAGATACATACCATGTAGGTCACATTCTCTTTTCCTTGCCCATTTTCTCTCTTTTGGCCCAGCTCAAATCAACCAATGAACCAACTGCCAAGCAGGAAAAGCTTCGGCACCATCGTTCTCCTCACCATGCTGCTCCTTGTGCTTGCCGTCAGTCGAGGACGCCGACCATCCCACACATAGGTGCTCCCTATGTGCCAACCGCTCCTTCTTATCCAGTCACTCGAGTCTGCTCACCTCTTCGCGCCTGCGCACCTCCATTCTCTCTTCGCGCTGCATGCTAGCCTCGTGCTGACCGTGCGACGTGGTGACGCCACCACGTCCCACCTCCATTCTCTGGCTTTAAAGCCAAACGAAGCAGTCCATCTCTCATCTCCTCTCTCTCTCTCTCTCTCTCTCTCTCTCTCTCTCTCTCTCTCTCTCTCTAACCTCACTCAAACACACCAAGTTCGCGAGCTCGCCCATTTGGAGAGAGCACGGCCATCCTCCCCGGCATCGGCAATTTCCATCAGTTTGGGCAGTCGCTCGGGTGAGTATTCTCGGCCGAGCTAAACCCCAGCGACAAATCTGGGCACAGTGCCCAGGAAGCCAGCCGTTGATTGCTTGGACACGCTGACCTCTTCGCAGCTCCGATCACCACCATCTCTGCCCTAGTTTGTCTGTCGTAGGGATGTCAACGGGGCCCCGATCCCCGTTCCCCGACGGGGAATTCCCCTATTAGGGGATGGGGATGGGGGCAATTTTCCCCCCGCGGGGGGTTTAATGGGGGAAAATTCTCCCCCGTCGGGTATGGCGGGGGCGGGGACGGTTCCCTGTCCCCCGTCCCCGTTTCCCCGTGGGGATAATTCTCCGAAATATTTAAACTCTCTATAGCCCATATATGCAAGAAACGGCCCAACTAAAGCCCAACCCACTAAAGCCCGTCAGCCAGTAGGTCCTTTATCGTGCTAGCGTAGTGGGGACGGGGAACCCATCGGGTATATTTCCCCGCGCGGGGACGGGGATGGGAGAATTTTCTCCCCCGCGAGCGGGGACGGGGACGGGAACGGGGAAAATTTCCCCCAATCGGGGCGGGGATGGTTACCCATTCCCCGCGGGGAATTTCCCCGTTGACATCCCTAGTCTGTCGTTGGTGAGCGTTCCGGTAGCCCCTCAAATCTAGTGCATCTCAGGAATATTTGCATGCTTTTGTAGCCATTTGAGAACCCATATAGCCACACTCGAGTGCATGGCTGCCATGATTCATGTCCTCTTCTCGCCGTGTGATGCCATCTGGGCGCTCAGCTCATTCTTTATTTTTCTCCCTCACATATTGGCCTGAGGCTAGTAAGAGGATTAGATTAATCGCATGTTTAATTTTTCTAGGGGCAACCACTCAGTTTCACATGTATGTGATTAGAAGAGTAGTTCAGGTAATCTCTAGTTTAGCTACACACTAAGAAGGGCCTGTAAGATTGCTGATTTCTGTGTACTAGCTACCTAGTGTAGATTTATGTTTTAGAGGAACAGTACAAGCAAGCAAGTGCACCGATATTCAAGTCAACAACCCGAGAGAACTTGGTGCTTAGTTTATGAAGTTAATGGAACATGTGTTAAACGAGTTGGCTGGATGACAATTTACCTACCAATGACATGTAGGTCCCAGTTAGAATTAAGTTAACTAGACTTGAGATTAGAGATGATAACATGCAGTAGATGCCATATGTGAGCCTGTGTAGAAATGCCAAAAATATTAGAATATGCAGAGATGTTTACCAGTGAGTTTAAACGAAGGAAAAGTTCAAATGAATTTTTTAGGATGCTAGGAACACCTCAACCAGTGCACTTAACCAATATTCTAGTGATTTTGCAGTAGGAGAAAAGTTAGAAATAAAATGAAAATAGGAAGCCTTTCTTTTTGCAAGAACTCATGAAAATCATGCCTTATTCATTTCTGCATAAGCATTTGATGTTCTCTGTTTTGGTTTTTATTTGGTTATTCATTTGGTTCTATTCGACTATTGCGTAGACGAATCGTGCGAGAAGTAGTACACTGAGGAGCAAGTTCTAGAAGAGTACGAAGTTGAGCAAGGACAAGGCAAGTACCCCTTGATCATCTTGGTCTCAGTGTTAAAAATGTTTTGTGCATTGTTTACGAATTTCAATCTTGCGTACGAGTATGTTGTTAAAAACTGCTTAGATTGGGAAATGGTAGTTATGACCTAATTGATTCTATGGAAAACTCTCATTGGATATTGTTGGTATTGCCATTGTAACCTTAGGATAAGGGTAGACATGAAAATGATGTCACTTGGGTAATAATTGGTCTATTATGCGATAGAGGTGCTTAGCCATGATGTCATCGGTAGCATAAGTAGGTGTCACACTGTAACTTGGGTTGGGAAAATTTGTTCAAACCTTGTGTTGATACAAAATCTGAAGAATGAGTATAGACAAGAGCAAGTTTAGGTTTGTATGGTGGTGAGTGTTGTCTCACAAGTGGATAGGAGGAGACTTGCTTGTGTTACATAAGGACTGGTATTTTGTACCCTGGACTAAGCAATACAATACAACCACATGTGTCGGTATGGACAACGGTCCTAGCTTATTAACCTGGTTAATTCTAACCTTACCTCCTGAAGTTTGGGTTGCATGTGCGGGTAATCCACGAGGTGGATGTATCCGAAGGGGCTCCTATTACTATATGTGTAGGACTCAAGCCTATTGACATAACAATTTGTACCCTCTTGACTAGTGGGATCCAATATAAAATAGGGCTAGCCTCTAGGGTACTTAGTTTAAATATAAAGGAGGGATAATACTTTTCAGGGGAGGCAAGGTCTAGGGCTAATCAGTGTAACAGCTTTGTCATGATGCCCTAGTTGCACACATCGAGTTATGTGCAAGGTAAGTGTCGCACTGGCGTGAGCAATAGCGGGGAGGTTCATGTCTTGTGAGTAAAGTGTATAAACTTTGCAGAATCAAAACTATTCGAATAGTCATATTCGTGGTTATGAGCAACTTGGGGATGGTTCCAAAGTTTAGAATATTTGTTTTCAAATGATGGTCACACGTGTAAGCACTTAACTATAGAATATTGCTGGAGATGCGAAAATCATGGCCTATGGAGGACATAATGTGCCGCTATCCTTTTAATGACATTTCTGAATTTTTTATTTTTGCTCTTTAAAATTTTGTTTCACATTATCAGTATACTTTGCAAATGCCAATGTCCATTTGTGCAAATAACCTTAATTGTTTATTCCTTCAATTTACCTTGCATTTATACTACCTTGTCATACACTTAAAGTCTTGTTGAGTACGCATTGTACTGATCCTTGCCTGCGTTCATTCAGAGGAAGAAGTCAATTATCCGCCAGATCATGGTTTCTACATGTCGGGTTTCGGTGGGAATACTGATGAGCCGTTCTAGGTTTCATCTAGTTTGGCTGCCTATCTTCCTTATTGCTTTCTTTCAACTGTGTTATTCCCTTTTCTTTATAGCCAGTCGACTATTGTGCTGTAAAATATCGCGTTAAGTACTCTATGTATGTCTTGGTATTGTAATAAAGACAAGGACTGTATTGTATGGATGTGATACCAAGTTGAGATCGTGTTTACATGATTTACTTGCCATGGATCATGGGACAAGTGTTGTAGAAACACAAGGTTTCAGGTATTCTAATTACGTGAGCCGTTATAGCTGGTATCAGAGCCATGCAATCTAGAGGAAACTTAGATAGAGTCATCGATATGTGCTTTTTGAAGCCTTCAAAACTATTTTGCGTAATTAAATGAAAATGGAAGTTTCACATCATAACATTTGCTGCCCTTGTATCATCATTATGCTTCTCATCATTAACTCCAGTTTTTGCATAATTTATAAAATGGCACTAAAATCTCTTACCTCTTAATTCTTGTAGATACCGAGTTGGGAGGCGATATATGAGACGGTGGAGTTCGAGCCTGGTAGCTTGACGAAGGTTCTTCGGAACATGACCGACTATGTTGGGTTCTCAACCCCTCTATCTACTGAGTCCATATGGCAACCTAGGACCCATATGCCACTGAGTACCTCACTGAGCTGCGTATTGGACCACGCAGTCCGGGAGAGCAGCACTACCAAGTTTATGGACGAGGCTCCATTGGGCCTATGTCTATGAGGGATGCAGCCTATGGTGCCATCATTCACCTCCGTCGCGACATTCCGCAAATGCCGTTGATGTTTACTCACTTCCCTGCATGCACACCAGGGAGAGAGGTAAACACCTATCAAGAGGCAAGATCCCATCCTGACATCAGGTTTCAGCAGCATGCGCTACTCATCCGTGCTCTGGATGAGTACTTTTGTCGTCTGGAGCGGAGGCTGCAGGCCCGCACTCGCATTGTAGCTCTTCACTCCTATGTCTAGGACCTTTGTCTTTATGAAGTTTACATGATTATTTAATTATGAAGTGCAGGAAGCGGGATATGATGCTTTGCAGTTGTTCATTATCACAGTATGCAATTTTTGAAGTATATTCATATGCTGAAAGTTATTTCTTTTGTTTGTGCATGAAGCATATCATGAGCTTGGCATCTTGCACATGAAGTTTGGTCATCGCACTTAGCCGCGACTGTACCAGTACAACATCGTGTTATCCAAAAAGGATATAGTGCACATACTTATCTTACCAAAGAAAGAGTAAGAGTAAGAAAGAACATAACATGTGTATCCATCTGCATTCTTATAGAAGTATTTTATCTCAGAAGTTATGTTTTTACTTATGTATGAAGCATGTCGTATATATCCGTTTCATATATTGGACGTTATGTCACGTAACGTTCGCGACCGTATCATACAATACTGTATGTTATCCAAGAAAGGTAAGGTGCACACCCTTACATTGCTCGTGGAGGGGTAAAAGCGAGAAAAATCATGACATGTGTATACATGTACATTCATATGGATGCATCTATTTTTTATACAACGATGTCAATCTTATGATGACAAGAAGTCTTTAATGTCATTTTGGATGATACAACTAAGATGAAGTCTTAGCTAGCGGATGATAGCATGTAGATATTGTATCATCAGGCTTAATTATGCTTTCCAGATAATGTTAACCTATTAGTTTAATATTTTTGTTAAAGATTTAATGTTTAATCAACTATAGCTAAATAGTTTGTTAAAACAATTCATTTGTTGTGATTTTTTAATCTCACTCTTGATATCCTTTCAGTGCACCTTGAGACGTTGATAAGCATGTGAAATGGATAGCAACACGTCTTACACGATCACCATTACTTATGGTTTAGTTCTATTGTGTTGTCAATTTAGGCTCTTAGTGTCTTTTGTATGCCCGTCTCGTTGTGGTATGGTTGTGTGATCTAGGCATGTTTATTATTTGTTAGGATATTTATCGTTAGTATGATGTTATATTTATCTCTCTATGTTACGTTTGATCAGCAGGTCATAGGTAGGTTTTATGACACTCCATGCTTACAGTGGTCCCAAAGTGTTACATAACCAAACATCTACAATCGCCTAGAGAGAAGACAACGTTCCAACTACTACTGATGAAAGTGTTCCTCAGACCGGTCAAGCCTTACTCTGTTACACAGTCGAGGCCATGCTCCCACAACGTGATGCGCAGAAACCACATAGCCTAGTGCTTGCAGGAAACAGACAAATCCAACCTGGATGGCTAACTTTGGAAGAGTAGAAGCAGCTGGGTAATACAAACAAACAGGCAAGCACGTCGCAAGTGAAATACAACTAGTACACCCACATTCAAACGAGACTGATACATCAGGAAATCATATTTTGACCATACAGGCACAAGGTAGGGAAAAAGCAAAAGAAACATTGGCTTCTTCTCAACATATCACTTTCCAACTGGACTTCAATCAACTATTATCCTGTCACCGATCTTTGACAGAAATGGACATATGTGCTTCTCAGCTCTTGCTTTTCAATCAACTTGGTACACAGTAAAATTCTCCAAGTGGAGCACCTCAGCTCGGACCCGGATTCTCTGCATTAATACATCATTAATGCAGAGAATCACTGTTTGTACAGTAAAATGAGTCTGGTGCTACAGTGATATGCATTAGTTAATCATATATTACTGTACCAACAGTAATCTGGTTCCCTGCGCAGTCGGTTCGGTACTGTAGCGATGTACTGTAGAGACACTGTAGCATACGAATCTGATGCATCCACCGTAAAATCAACGGTTCAGATCAGACCTAAATGCATTCTTGCCAGCAGCAACTGCAGAGGATCCCGATCCCCTCAGCTCCCACCGGACCAGAACTTGGCAAGTGTACAAAGGCGTGTCCCAGAGAGTGATTTAAAGCTTGTAACTTAATATGCTCGTCCCACATTCATCGATCAACCAGAGAAACACCTTTGTTTGCAACGTAGACAGCTTGAGACTTCACCCCTAATTCACTGCAAGCCAAAGCTTCTGCAAGTGAAAACCGGTGGGGAAAAGAGAGAATTTCTGCACTTGCCACATTGCCACATTGCCATCCACTAGCCACATTGTCATAGCATCTGCTGATCCAATCGCCAGGGAGACAACTGATATTTTGTTCACTTTCACCGATCCACCCAAATTTTTACCTCAATTGCAAAAAGATGTTACAATGTGCTCAAGTGGATAGTATCACTGACCTTCCCAATACTAGGAAGCAAGAGGTGCCTTGTTTTGTTGCTAATTGCCCGTGAAATTTCTAGAGTGTTCATTGTCCAATGCAAAGGTTATTATAATACTCATGATAAACAAATAAAGCCCATGATTAACAAGAGAAAAAGGCAGAGCCAAACCTCGACGTGTCACCAAACATGCTTTACAGTTCATGCGACCATAATTAGATGAGCCATAGTACACCACAAAACAAAACAACGTCCATATCACACCAGAAACCGAAGCCTAATTGCAATTACCTAGAGAACAAAATCTATCATGAACAACAATTCGAATATCGATCACAGAAGAAAGACCAAGTCTAAATGTCCAATCACATGCACAACAATCTTAGATCAGATTGGATTAGCCCCTAGCCTTTCGACCTCATAAGCAGAAACAATGTAAGCTAATGCCAAACAATTCACTGCAAGGATGAGTCCTTCCAAAGATAATATCATAATCCTAAACAAATTTTGCATATGAGGTTCTGCCATACATATTGCATAAGCTTCTTACAAAAAATTAGCCAAACGTGAGCAATTCATTGGTTGCCAAAGGCCGCATGTCCCATATACACCAACAAAATATCGAGGCAAGTAGAACACGCTAGAAAAAGAAAGAATTTTGAGCTAAGGTTTTGAGTTGGAGCTAACAGAATGTGATTGTATTGCTGCTTCCTCCTTTCCTCGCCGCCGCCTCGCCAGATCTCTCCTACACCGGCCATATCTACACATCGGCGGCAGCGGCATCGGTAGCTTCAGGGTCACGCATCGCGTACGCGGGGGCTGGTGGCCGGCATCGGCACGCCGGGCGACGGCGGCGTCCGTGGCGAGGGCAGGCACCCGAACCCGAGCGGCGACGTCGGCACGTGGATCGGCGAGGGCATCCCGCGGAGGCGGCGCATGTAGGCGGAGATGGGCGACTCGGCGGTCATGCAGACCGCCGGGAGCGGCGGGAGGGGGGAGAGCGCCGGCGGGGCCAGCGGCAGGATGGGCGCCGGGCGCGGCGGGGCCAGCGGCGGCGGCCGGATGCGGTGGAGGCGGGAAGGTATCGCCGTCGGCGGTGGTGGAGGCGCCATGATGGGAGGCGGCCGCGGGGGAGGTGGGGCCATGGCGGAACCGGCCGGGGGCTGTGGCGGGAGGAGGTGGGACGGGGAGCCGGTGAGCTTCTGCACGACGTCGCGGAAGTCAGACTTGTCGATGTTGTAGACTGGGGGCTGGGGAGGCGGGTGGTCGGTGGGGACGGAGGAAGGCGGTGGCGGCGGAGGGGGAAGAGATGGGCGTGGAGGCGGAGGCTGTGGCTGTGGCTGCGGCGGGGAAGGCGCTCTCATGGAGGAAGCTGAAGAGGCGAGGGCGGTGGAGGACTGCTTGGAGATCTTGTAGGACGACTTGTTGAGGGACTTGAGGGAGGAGGAGGGAGGCGGTGGCGGCGGAGGGAGGTTAGACTTGTCCATGACCATGGCGGATTGGCGGAAGACGGGGGAGAGAGAGATTGGGATTTGAGTGGGAAGGAACTAAGGAAGGCTGCATAGGCGACAGGCTCTTTCTCTTCCGGGGCAAACCAAGAGAGGGGCAGTGGCCACTGGGCACTGGGTAGGGGACTGGGATCATCCTAGTAAATAACTGGGTTACTGCAGAGGAATACAGTAGCGACAAATCTGCACCTCCCATCGGTAACATCGGATCCATTGCCACAGTAAAAGACTGTAGTAGAAAAGCTTTCGTACGGTTCAGCGAAACAATGTACTCTGTAGCAACTAGGTAGTGCCGATGGAAAAGAAATATTATAGAATCGGTTTTACCGAAGATTCTGTTCTTTTGTGATAGTATATGTTATTTTAATTTAGTCATTAAATTATAAGATAGATAATATGAATAAGATTTTACAAGAATTTTTTTATCTTATAAAATTTATTTTTCGCAGATAGTGCAACAGCATCCGCCTAATCGAGCACAATTGACCACTTAGAGCTGCCGACTGCTGGTGCTGGCAGCCATTCTCCGTTGATTCGTCCATTGTAGATTTCGGCGAGTTAATTGTGTTGGAGATTAAATTGTAACAGAGATAATCATGGATATAGGGATATACATGTTTATTCAAATAGGATAGTATCTTAGAGATAGATTCATCTCTTCTCTGAATCGGACTATGATCCATCTCTTGGTTGTTCGGCTGACTCTGGAAGCGCTACGCAAGCCCTTTGGGGTAGACAAAAGCTTTAAATCTTTCGAATTGCACCGTAGCTGCTACAACTTGCAAGTGGATACTTGAAAATTGCTAAAATCCATCACAAAAGTTGTTTTAAGTGGTGTATTCCTTAATTTCAACAAAACATTTTGCACCTAAAATACTGTTTCGTAGAATTTTTACATATTCAGCATAAATAGTGTACGAGAGTTTTCTTTCTCATCCTCCTTCCCGGATCCCCACCTCCTATCCCTCTTCTTTATCTTCTCTCCTCTCCTCCTCCCACCCTACTTTCCAATGAAGGTGAAGTCATTAGGGGCCTAGAGCCCTCCAGATCCACCCATGGCTGCAAGTACCTAAGTAAAACCACAATAAATTACAAGAATTTCGTAATTTCTGTTGATAATAAGTTATTTACACTGAGTTACAAGCGGCATCTTACTTTGATGTGTGATGAGCATGGTTTGTGACTAAGGTGCCCTCAACAAATTTTCTACATTTTACAATATTTTTTCTATATTTTATAATGTGTTTTAAATCTAATCTCTTATATTTTATTAATTTGATTCTCCTATGATTTGGTTAAAACTCATTTAATTTCGTTAGCCTTCTTTACATTTTTACCTAAGCTCTGTCACTGGCTGCAACTAAAAAGCAGTGGAAGAAGCAGCCAGTAATCCAGGAACTAGGATTAACGTAACCTACGCCTACCATGGAAGTATAAAAGATGCGCTCGAAAGGGGAGGCGAGGCGTAAAGACAAGTCCCGAGAGATTACGAGGGCGATTAGCGGAGCCATGCGAAGCCGAAATCGCTCTCTGGCTTTTTAAAGACGACAGCACGTGAAGCAGCTGCTTTGACCAAAAGCTCGTCTTTGACTGGATAAGGGCAAAATCGTCCGTTTAGATGGGGCCAGCTAGCTACGTACGTTATACACTTATACTGGAGTAGCATCCAAAGATTCTCGCGTTTTTTTTTTCGATTCTCTTGTTTCCCCTCGTTGCGGGGCAAAAGAAAATGAAAAGGACTTGCGGGTCAAAGAAATGGCGTTTTTGCAGGGATTTTGGGTTTTGATCTGGTGACGATGTTTGCTAAGGTCATGTTTGTGTTATTTTAATTATGAATTTTAAATCTACAAGTAAAAATAAAAAAAATAAACGGTCATAATATAAAAACTTATTCTTACCATCAATTTATAAAATTGTACTTATTAAATCCTACAATTCACAATTTAGTGAAAATAAACTTGTAAAATTCTAGAGACTAGATTAAATTCTTGTAATCTAAAACTAAAACAAACAATACTAAGTATTCTTTAAGACGTGTGCTGTGTTATTCTATGAGCAATTACTTTTCTTGTAAAAGCAGCGAAGAGCTACAGTTCATCTACAAGGAAACCCAAAACGACTAGTTTGCCTTTACGTCCGGAAGAAGTAGACTAGCTCCGATCCTGTGCCAGCGTTTAATTTGTGGCGAACAAGATGAACCAGCGCTGCGCACGCAACTAGAAAGTGTTGCAACAGGTAGAAATTACCCGTGTGCTCGTGGATCAGAAATCCGATGAGTACGAATTTAGGTTTCAACGTTTCTCTATAGGTACGGATTTGATCATAAACTTGATAGGCAAAAAGTCACAGGCAAGAAAAATACATATTTGTGCCCGTAAATCCGCTCCAATTATCTTATATGTAGACCCAGATCATCACTAGGTATATAAAGCCACTCTAATTATCCATAAATTCGCTCCAATTACTCACAAACTCACTCCAATTATCCTAGCAGGCGGGTATACGGGTGCACCCGCGGGTATGAGATGCCTGCGGGTGACGAACATGGGTAACATTTCTTACCCGTGACAGGTAACAGGCGCGAGCACGAATTTAAAAATTCACTCGCAGATATAGATCTGGACATCATCTACCTACGGATATTTTACCCGTTACCACCTCTAGATAAATTAGAGCCATAAGAGGCTCTCTATTTTTTTTTTCTCTCTCACAAATTAATTAAAGGGTAGCTTGAGGCTTTGAGATATCTGTGGAGAACTTGAGCCCTTCCGCCCCATGATGGATATGTCCCTATACACTTATGCATAGTAAGTTGTATATCACTGGTCATTCGCAGCAACTAGGAATAGAAAAGGAAGCCGCACATCGTGCACACTGTACACCCCCTCGAAACTTATACAAGTTGCTCGTGTTAAAAAGCGGTATGTTGGCTTTTGGTGAGTTCCATATATAGTCCCAATCTCTTTGAGTTGGAAAGGTCACACGAGTCCTAGTTTGTGTACGTAGCAAAGGAAAAAGAGGGAAAAGAGGACTCACAATGGTTAAGAACCACTAAGGAAAAGCGATGAGTTATTTTATGTTTATATTTTTAAAATTACAAAATTACAAAATTAGACATCCATTTACAAAAATATAAAAATAGGCTACTATCGTCCGTTAAAAATACGACATCAAGATGTTGCATTTCCAACAAATGATATCTTTAAAAAATATAAAGATATCGTCCTTCCAATAAATGACATGTTAAAAAAATATTATGGTTCATTGCTCTTAAAATTCAAAACATTATCAAAATAATCATGAAAAATTCTAAAAAAATATGTTGTAGAGGATGCTATGATATATCTTTCCAAAAAATGCGACTCAAACCATTACTTTTACAATGAGATTGTGTATAATAAAATTTATATTTTTGTTTCTTATTGTTCACATCATATTTTTTTAGAAAACTTTGAGAGCTTGATCATAGTATCCTCTACCATATAATTTTTTAGAATTTTTCATGACTATTTTGATAGTATTTTAAATTTTGAGAGCAATAGAGCGCAATTGTCGGTGATATGGGAATCAGGGGTCCCCGAGTTCTGAGGTCAGGACAACAGAGTGCCACGTGGCGCTCTCCCTCGGGGATTATCTCCCCGAGGTTCGAGAAGACTAAGTTCCGGGAGAGGGTGCGTACCCGAGTTCCCCGATAACCTGAGAAGACTAAGTTCCGGGAGAGGGTGCTCGGGGCTATGAACAGTGGTCTCCAAGTACCCAAGTTCCCCGAGGACCCGAGCAGTCAAGTTCCGAGAGAGGGTGCTCGGGGGCATGAATAGTAGTCTCCGAGCACCCGAGTTCCCCAAGGACTAAGAAAGGGCATATCCGGGAGAGAGTGCTCGGGGCTGTGAACAATAGTCCCCGAGCACTCACAGTTCCCCGAGGGTCTGAAAAGTCCTTCGCTGGTGGTCCTCACAAGGGCTCAGCGGTGAGATGTCAATTGGTGAGAGGCCCGATACTGCATTTAAGAGGGCGCGTGGCTTGTCACTTCCAACCACTTATTACACGCCTGCTGTCAGTCTCTGCCACGGTCTCGCAGGGAGGCGTGGGGATATTCAATGCGCGGATCCCATCGCGCGTCATCTGGCGCGCCTCGGGATAACGTTGCAGGGCTCGAGGCGTAACGCCTGTCACCTTGCTTTGTCAGGCTCGCTCTGACGGGGGTGGCACGCGGGGCTGCTCGGTGGCTGCCCGGCGGGCCCTTCCCGCTGGAAAGCGGAATGATGACGACAAGACCGGACGAGGGTGCGTTTTCAACCCTCCCCGTAACATCAAGCTGTGGTCTATGATGGTTGATTTCTATTTATGGCGTCCTAGAACTTGCGCCGTCCTTTCTGGGCACGCTACCAGCCCCGACGGGTATAAAAGAGGAGCAGGCTCCCCAGAGAAGACATCGAACGGACTCTGGACGACGACGACGGAACGAGCACGAACAGCAAATTTTCAAGACCAAAACAAGCTCACGAAGCTCTCGATTTAGCCAAACCTCCTTGTAACACAAGAGATCCTCAGACAGATATTCCTTGAGTATTTATAGCATACACACAGAAGTAGGGTATTACGCTCCGTGCGGCTCGAACTTGTCTAAAATTCCCTGAGCATTTACTTCCTCCTGCATCCGATCAATTATTTCCACCTGCATCTCATTTACTCCCATTTATTTCACATACAAGACAGATTCAGAATCATCCTCCGGCTGAATCTCAAAGGGGACCCTCCAGATCCCTGCTTATGGAGTTCATCCTCCGACAGTAATATTTTTTATTTTTTAATTTGTTGCCTGTTGATGTCGCCCTTCTATAGGCGAAAATACCCTATTTTACAATTTTTTTTCAAACATATAGTTTTGCAATTTTTTGATTTTTGAAATATAAAAAAAAATCGGAAAGCGATCACAGTTGCGAGATGGGTCCAAGTATGTGCAACGTAGCAAAGACTGTGCATGGGTTAGATTTTGGCCCAGATAAAATACGGTCGGCTGGCCGAGGCCCGTAGGGATTAAACCCAAATCTTGAGCCTTCGGTAAGGCTGGGATCGCCGTGGAAAGGCTCAAATTCGCGGCATGATCTCGAGCTGTTGTGTTTTTGTAAGCAGCAGCTCGCTTCCATTATTTTTGCTCTCTCTCTCTCTCTCTCTCTCTCTCTCTCTCTCTCTCTCTCTCTCTCTCTCTCTCTCTCTCTCTCTCTCTCTCTCTCTCTCTCTCTCTCTCTCTCTCGCCTTCGTTCCCAAGCACTTGGACAGGAGAGCGAGACCGAGAGCACAGCGTCAATTAGGCTGACGGCTTGGAGCCATGGCCCATGGGTGCCGCTGCGGCCACACCGCCACGCCGTAGTTGCGAAGCCGTGCCGCCACCTGAAGGCGTTGCAAGGCCGCGTCGCTGGTTATGATGCTACTGTCATTCTCCTAGAGTTCTTATGTGAAAGCCTCCTTTTTTCAGAGTTGAAAGTTTTTTAATGTCATTAGAAAGCCCCAGTTTGAAAGTTTTCTATATATGTCTCCATTTGAAAGCTTCTGCGTTGAACGTTTACTCAAAAGTTTTACCCAAACGTGAGTCATTTTGCATCTATCCGAAGTTTTCGGGCCTGAATCAAAAGTTGTTGGCTTTGGACAGAAAGTTCCTGGCCGTGAATCGAAAGTTTCTGATCATGAAATTGAAAGCTTCTTGCCTAGAATTGAAAGTTTCTTCCTGCGAATTGAAAGCGTCTTTCACTGATATGAAAGCTTTGTGCGAAGGAGAAGGGCGACGCACAAAGGCATAGTAGCTCTATGATCACTGAAGCCGGACAGGAGTGTAAGAAAGTAATTTGGGAAGAAAGTGACCGCAGCTTGATTGCACTCGATGGGGTTACAAATACAGGAGCGAGAGCTCTGGCCAGCCACGTATGAGTACATGCAGATCCTACAAAGAAGGGGATGTGGAGAGGTGGCTGGCCGGTTACAAAATGAAAGGAGCAGAGCTAATCTAGCTATCCTATACTTGTTCGTTGACACCCCCCGCAGTTTGAGCATCGGTTGTCCGAATGCATAAACTGGACTTAAACTCTGTAAACAAAGTTGTTGTCAATCCCTTGGTCATGATGTCAGCTAGCTGATGCCGAGTTGGAATATGCAAAACTCGGAATTGGCCAAGTGCTACCTTCTCCCTGACAAAGTGAATGTCCAGCTCCACGTGCTTCGTTCGTCGATGATGGACTGGATTCTGAGATAGATATACAGCTGATATGTTGTCACAATAGATGACAGTGGCCTTCCCGACTTGAACATGAAGCTCGTTGAGTAAGTTCCGTAGCCAGCAACATTCTGCGGCGGCATTGGCTACCGCCCTGTACTCAGCTTCCGCACTTGACCTGGAGACGGTCGGTTGTCTCTTTGAGGACCACGAGACAAGCGAGTCCCCAAGGAACACGCAGTAGCCCGACGTCGATCATCTGGTGTCCGGGCAGCCGGCCCAGTCGGCATCGGAGTACGCTGTGAGCTCGGTCGATTGTGAAGCGGAGATGAAGAGGCCGTCACTTACAGAGCCACGAAGATACCGAAGAATTCTCTTGACGAGGTTCCAGTGAGCAGCACGAGGGGAGTGCATGTACAGGCAAGCTTGATTGACCGCATAGGCGATGTCCGGTCGCGTAAGAGTCAAGTACTGCAATGCTCCTGTGATGCTCCGGTAGAACGCTCCATCAGCGGCCGGTTCACCATCAGCAGCGGACAGCTTCTGCTTGACGTCGACTGGAGTGGAAGCGGGCTAACACCAAGGAAGAAGTGCAGGTCGCCGAGGTGTTTGATGGCGAACTCTCGACAGAGTTGTTGGACGATATGTTGAAGCAGCGACGTTGTGGACGCGGTCAGGATGATGTCGTCCACGTAGACCAGGAGATAGGCCATGGCAGTGCCTTGCTTGTAGACGAACAGCGATGTGTCAGAGCCCGTCGAAGCAAAGCCAATGTAGCGGAGGTAGTTGCCCAGACGCTCAAACCACGCCCTCGGTGCCTGTTTGAGTCCGTATAGAGACTTAACAAGGAGGCAGACGTGATCAGGATGCAGCTCGTCGACGAATCCAGTCGGTTGGTAGCAGTACACCTTCTCAGCCAAGTCACCATGTAGGAACGCGTTCTTGACGTCGAGGTGGTGCACTGGCCACTGCCGTGTGGCGGCGAGATGAAGAACCGTGCGAATGGTGGACGGCTTTACTACCGGCGAGAAGGTCTGGTGAAAATCGACCCCTGGGCGTTGGGAGAACCCACGGACGACCCACCGAGCCTTGCGCCGATCCAGCGTTCCATCCGGATGTAGTTTGTTTTTGAAGATCCACTTGCCGGTGATGATGTTGGCGTTCGGCGGTCGAGGCACTAGTGTCCAGGTTCCATTGGCTTGGAGGGCGTTGAACTCCTCCTGCATTGCCGCGACCCACTCAGGATCACGGAGGGCTGCGCGGACGGAAGTCGGCGGAGATGTCGGAGAAGTGGATGTCGCGACGTGCGCGTACTTTGGGTTAGGCACACGGATCCCGTCGCGCCCGCGTGTGATCATGTGGTGCCGTGGTGGAGCCGCCGGTGGAGGGACCGAGTCGTGGGTCGCTGACGCAGATCGGGGCGACGCTAGACTCGTTCCTGGCACCGTAGAGTCCGGGGGCACACTGGAGGACGGGGTCTCAGGCGGATGAGAACCCGTCTGTGGACTCGGCGCTGGATCCGCAGGCGGTGGAGTCGTTGCATGCGCGTGCGAAGTCGTGGGCTACGTCGAGGCTAGTGGCACACCCGTGTGCCGGTGGTGTGTTGTGCGAGGGCGACGCACCACTGGCAGAGGGAGCACATCGGGAACGCAGAGTGGTCGCTGGGGTGCTGCTGAGCCGGGCTCAGAAATCTGCGCAAACGGAAAACATGTTTCGTCGAAGTAGACATGACGCGATATGATAACATGTTTGGTTTCTGGATTGTAGCACTTGTAGCCACGTTGATCAATGGGATAGCCCAGGAAAACACAACGAGCAGAGCGTGGCGCTAGCTTCTGTGGAGCGGTGGCTTCAGTGTTAGGATAGCAGAGACAGCCGAAGACGCGCAGATGAGAGTAATCAGGTGGAGCACCAAAGAGAAGGGCATAGGGCGTGACATTGCCGCGAGGTCGACAAGGTCGCCGGTTGAGCAAGTATGTGGATGCCGCAAGAGCGTCAGGCCAGAACACGGGAGGTAGGGCAGCCTGGAACAGGAGGGCTCGGACGCCGTCATTGATAGTACGAAGAGCCCGTTCGGCACGCCCGTTCTGCTGGGACGTATATGGACATGTCAGCCGCAGCACAATGCCGTGTTTGGCATAGAACGCACGAGAAGCAGAATTATCGAATTCCTTGCCATTGTCAGTTTGGACACACATAATCTGACGCTGAAACTGAGTGTTGATAAAGGCATGGAAGGACATGATAGTGGGGAGAACGTCAGATTTATGTCGCAATGGAAAGGTCCACACAAAATGAGAAAAATCATCAAGGATTACAAGGTAGAACTTGTAGCCTGAGTTACTTATTATGGGCGAAGTCCATACATCACAATGTAAAAGTTGGAAAGGGAAAGCAGAAACATTTTGGGACTCATGGAATGGCAACCGCACGTGCTTACCAATTCGACAGGCATGACAAGTGTGTGGACTGGACTTGGAACAGGTGAAACCAATGGAGCGAGACAAGTGCTGAAGCGCGTTCCGGCCAGGGTGACCAAGTCGGGCGTGCCAGAGATCAGCAGCTGTCGAAGAAAGGAGCGCCTGTGCTGATGCCGAAGAGGACGTGCCCTGAGAACCGCGCAGGGGGTAGAGTTCTCCAGACGAGTCACATCGGAGGATAGCCATCCTGGTGCGCAGATCCTTGATGGTGAAGCCCCAGGGATCAAATTCAACAGACACAGAGTTGTCACGAGTTAGTGCACGCACAGAGATAAGGTTCTTCACCAATTGAGGAGCAATCAAAACATTGTTGAGGCGCAATGAGGAAGAAACAGTGGGAATGATGGAGTTGCCAGTGCACGACGCCGTCAGGTGGCTGCCGTTGCCGACAACAATGTGATGAGGAACAGAGGACGGTGTGTGGGAAGAAAGGATACCAGGGTGCGACGCCATGTGCGAGGTTGCGCCGGTATCGAGGAACCAGTCACTGCCGCCGCCATTGGGAGTGTTCAGAGACATCCCATTGAGCGCCGTGTAGAGCCCTGGCGGTATGGTGCCTGGGTCTGGCTGCGGTGTGGGCGCGGCGAGAGCCGTCATGGCGGACGGAGGATTGACACCTGGGCGAGGCGCGAGGACACCCGGGCGCCAGGCGTTGAGTGGCCACGCCTGGACCACCCCCTGCCATGGGTTGTACGACGACGACGCCCACTGCGGAGGATGGGGACCGCTGGTGCCGGAGGTGGACGCAGGAGGCGCGATCTGGCGGCTGCGGTTGTCAGCCTTGCGCTTCTTGCGGCGGTCACCACCACCACCAGCAGGCGCAGGCGAGTGCGATGGTGGAGCCGGGGCAGACTTGGTGACAGCGGCGGTCGAGGTGGTGTCCCGGGCAGCGAGGAGGGCCGTCTGAGCCTCCATCTGGAGGGAGTGCTTGATGCGGTTCTCCTCCTGCAGTAAGTAGGACTTGGTGTATAGGAACGTCGGCGGCGGCTTCATGGTGGAGAGCACGGCAATCGCTTGACTGAACTTGTTGTTCAGCCCGCGCAGTGTGTTGATAACGAGAGCCGGATCGGAGACGGCGGCGCCGCAGTCGTAGAGCGTGTCGGCGAGTCGCTTGAGGCGGCCGCAGTACTCGCCGATGGACATGTCGCCCTGGAAGAGGCTATGGAACTCTTGCTGGGCATAGACTGCGCGCTGAAGGCTGTTGTCCAAGAATTGGCCGGTGATGACGGACCACGCGGCATAGGCAGTGTTGCGCGGTTTGAAGACATCACTCCAGATGTCCTTGGACACCGTGGAATAGAGCCACGACACGATGCAGGCATCAATCTGCAGCCACTCAGGATCATCAGACATGGCGGCGGCGTCCACCGTGTCGTCGATGTGATTCAGCAGCCCGAACTTCTTGAATGTGAGGTCGAAGAAGGAGCGCCACTGACGGAAATTGCCGTCGTCGGTGGCGAGGGTGACAGGGACATGGCTGTGGATGTTGAGGAGGACAAGTGTGGAGGCTGGAGGAGGAGCAGGTTCGGCGCCCGCAGCGAATGGGTTAGTTCCAGCAGAGGAGATAGAGCCAGTGGGACTCGCCATGTCCGGTGAGCAGCGGAAGGTGAGAAAGGGGATCAATGGTCGACTGATACCATGTAAGAAAGTAATTTGGGAAGAAAGTGACCGCAGCTTGATTGCACTCGATGGGGTTACAAATACAGGAGCGAGAGCTCTGGCCAGCCACGTATGAGTACATGCAGATCCTACAAAGAAGGGGATGTGGAGAGGTGGCTGGCCGGTTACAAAATGAAAGGAGCAGAGCTAATCTAGCTATCCTATACTTGTTCGTTGACAAGGAGGACAACGAAGAGGATTTGAGAAGGGAAGGTGTGAAAGTGGGGAGGCCACGTGGCAGGCGATAGTGGTGGCCGCACGTCTCAACTGTGGAGAAAAATAATTTCAATTTATAGCATAACATATGATAATTTATTTTCTTTCTTGTTTTCTCACATATGATTTACTCGGGTTTTAATATAAATTTTATGATAATTTTTATCACGCTATAAATTAAGTGTGGCTCAGATCTTATAGGATTATTTCGAAGTAGAGGGTGACCTTTAAATATCGGCTCCTACCATTTTTACCATTTTCGCCAACAAAAGCAACATTAGACTATCTTCAATCATATTTCTTTCATTTCGTTACTTTTTCAATTCACTTCCCTATTTTTATTCTATTTATTTTCTATCATCTTCAACAGCTTTTTTCGAGGGGAATTACGAAGGGAAAAGAGAGAGAATCTCGTACCGGAGGGAATGATCTTGGGAATCCCTTCATGATAGAAACCGTGAAGAAAAATCATTGAAACGCTGAAGAAAACAAAAATTCTTTCACGACGAGAATCTATTTCGTAAAAAAAAAAGGGTTGGCAATCGTCTTACAACTATCCCAGTGTGAGGACTTGTAGCCGGGGCCGAGCCATCACTAGGACACCACGGGACGGAGCCGAGCCATGCGCAAGAAGAGATGCAGAAGAGCAGCAGCTACCCCTCATCTCACCCACACCAGATGCGGCAGAAAGATGTGCGCAGAACCAGCACTTGAGAAGGCCAATAATTCGGCAACCGAGCCCACACTGGCACTGCAGCATATGAGTGCGCTCCCTCTGTGGCGCTGCGATCTAGCGCCTGCCAATCTGCCATTGCAGCTAGCCTAGCAAGTGGCGAGTCCGAGCGGCAGTTCATCCACGCGGATGCTTCTGCAAAGTCAGATGATAAACAGTGTTATGATATTAGATTTTTTTTTACCGTTAGACCTGGAATGTATGTATCAGATTAACTACTACAATAATTCTATAAATAGTAGAATTGCTACAGTGATTCTGTAAACAGTAGAACAACAATGTTAGAGGATGCGCGTCCTTCGTGCGCACGTGAAACCCGAAATTGCAATGGAAGGATGATGATAAGGAACGGATCAAGACCATCAAGTAGGCTCTCTCTTTTTTTTTCGTTGCTCTTTTTTTTTTTCCTTCTCTTTGCCCAAAAATTAAAGTAGGATTTGAGGGGCTCCCAGTTATGGCCCGGGTAGGGGACTTGAGTCTACTGTTTGAAAATGCAATGGTTATTGGTCGATAATCGTGATTACCAGACGTATAGCTCTGAATCAAATTTGTAATATGATCAGTTATCAATTTTGAATTAAAAAATTCTAGAAAAAATTTATAAAAAAACTAGAGGTAATTCTAAGACTATCTGTGAAAAAAAAATCAAAAAATGATATTTGCTTCAGCAAATATGTGTTTAAGCATCAGAACATTGGAAAAAGACCGAAAAAACGAAAAGGCCAAAACGGTGTGAATGCATAGTGCAAACAGTCCGTTTCGACCCAGCTGAGTGGATAAGAGCACAAGAGGTCTTCTCGTCGGTATCGGCGCAGCTTACTTTCCCCTCGCGTCGTTCCACAGCAAAAATCAATGCTTTGTCATCCGATCAGCCAAATCCGCCATGTTGGTGCGAAAATCCAGCAGAGACAACCAAAAAATCGAGCGAGAAAAGTCGGTAACCAACCGCATTGGAGCGGTTACCATTCGCATGCACTAAGCAGAGCGGAGCGCCAGACTCCAAGCGCATTTCGATGCGATTCGTTCGGTCACCGCTAAATCCTAGCAATTTTTCGTTAAATTCGCTCGGTTATGACCTTGTGCTGCCAAGGGTAGTTAATATTGGTGAAGTTAATTGTTTATGAGATATTTATGATTGAATAGCAACATGACAGAACATGTTTATCAATTTAACATGCATAGACATGATTAATTTTACTTGAAGGTTCATTTAAAATAGATCAATACATTTCTTTTATAGAGTATTATTAGTAGGTTAATCATTGAACTTTCTTTCCCACTAGAGGCAATAAAAACTAGGTAGTGTTTGTTATGGTTGGATTTTTGTCGTTAGGGTTGGTCAGTGTCCGTAAACTTTGGTTAGCGCCTAGCAGTTGGTTTTGTTCAATATTTACTCACTATTGGAATATGTGGAGTGCTAATAGGATGATATATGTTGTTTTGGAGTAATAGATGATGTATAGAGATGTGATGTGGCAACACGGGGAGAGCTTGGCCCCAGGGTTTAGGTGCAATTACTGTCAGAAGAAAAAGAAAATGTGGTAATGTCACAAGGTTAAAAAAAACATTTGGCAGGGAACAGATAGAATGTTATAAGTTGCGATAAGGTGCCTCGAGATGTGCGCGATTACTTCAGGCGTGAGCTTGATATGGCAAGAGATAAGAGGAAGGGAAGGTCTGAGGAGAGGCTTCAGAGGCAAGACACAACTGCCCATGTAGATTTGACAAGTGATAATAATAAGACGGAAGAGGAACATGTGCAATGTATCATGGCTTAGTCTAGGGAGGAGGAAGAGTTCAAGAGGAGGGCAGGTGATTCCTACGAGCATAGAGGTGGTAGTTGAAGTACCAAAGGAGGCAATGTTTTAAAAGGATGCTCAGGAGGGTATCTTGGACTAGGGAGCCACCAAGTGTCAAGGATTACAATGTTGTTGTGGCAAAAACCTCTGTGCAGCAGAGGATTGACACCACGTCAAGGAGTGTAAAGGGAAAGAATGCAAATGCAACTATTGGTTTGGCATGGTCCAAAATTTTTCACACTTCAGGTATTTCTGGTAGAAGGGCGGACAATGCATTTTTTGTTGCTACAGTGATAAAATTTGTAATGAATTGTATGGTTGTCATATTTCTTTCTTTTTAACTTATGACCATCTGTTTTATCACAGGAGAGGGTATCCCATCTCCAACGGATCGGGTTATAGATGGTAAGTGCTTGGATGAGAATGAGAATGCATTGAAGAAGATATTTGATAAGTGAAAGTTAGAATGGCCATAGTGTAGTGTGACTATCCTGTGTGATTCTTGGACTGGACCGACACACATAAGTATTATTGATTTCTTTTTATATTGCAATGGTCTTATGTTTTTTCACAAGTCTGTAGATGCGACTGGCTACAGCCAAAATGCCAAGTATTTGAATAAGGTACATTGTTTTCCTGAGTTGGTAGTGTAATTGTTGCATTTTATTTGGTTGATTCGTTGCAAGAGATAAGAGCAGTGATCAATGATGTGGGACCACAAAATATTGTGCAGATCATGACTGATAACGGGTCCAACTATAAGAAGGCCTGTCAGGTTCTCAGAAGGGAGTATCCTGTTATCGTGTGGCAGCCTTGTGTGACCCATACGATAAATTTAATGTTGAAATCAATTGATGAATTTAGAGACCACGACATTGTCATTCCAAGTGCAAGGTACATATCGCGATAGCTTTACAATCATTCAAAGCTCCATGAAATGATGAAGACCACGATTGGTGGAGAGTTGGTGAGGTGGAATGCCACGAGATTTGACACAAACTATCTATTTCTTGAAAGCTTTCTACGCCGAAAGGATAGTTTCATGCAATGGATGGCATCTAGTGATCTGCAACAGTCTCACTACATGGGTTTTGATATTGGGAGATATGCACATAGTTGCCTATCTAGCTTATCATGGTGGGACAACCTTAAAATAGTTCTCGATTTCGTTCAGCCATTGTATGATTTTCTCTGATATTCTGATCAAGACAAGGTGCCGATATTGAGTGAGGTGCTCCTGAGATACAACATTGTCAAGCAGGAGTACGATTCGTTGTATCACAATGATAGGGATACCTTTGAAAAGTACACGGTAGTTATCTATCGCAGAATGTATGATCTAACAAATGGGAACTACTTGAATGCCAATGAAACACTCTTACCAATTGCATTCTTATTGTACTAATGCTTATGGTACTGATTCTTTGATCATCACCTTGCATCAGACGCATTGAATCCCCGGACACACTACACAAATGGCATGGGTCCAACCTTGTTAGGAGATCCCCGGGAGGCATTCGAGAGGATGACCGATGTTAGTACTGTCGCGGAAGCACTTAATGAGGTTGAAATATATCAGACAAAGTCCCGATCATTCACTGGTCCGGTCGCTTCACGAATGGTATGTGACGGCAAGACTCTACCTGGTACGGATTGTATTCACATATCTAATCATTACATCACATTATCTACTTTTCTAAATGTTAGATCACTTTACCTACTTGCAGCGTAATGGTAGTCTATGTTCGGTTCGTCTGCACCTACACTAACGATGCTTGCCAGGCGCCTAGTGTCTCAATGCGCTTCATCTAGTGGGTGTGGGAGGAACTATTGTACATTTACATTTATCCACACGAAAGTTCGCAACAGGTTAAGCTACAAGAAGATTCATAAGTTGGTATATGTAAACTACAACATGAGAATACAGAATAATTCGGATGCAGGCATCAGGTCGACTGTTGATGATGATCTATTTCAGTGGCTTATGGAGCTCACATTGAATGAGGATAACAATCCGCTCCTGGATCGGATGGAGACCAGTTGATCAAAAGCTACCCCAGAGCTTGATGAGGAGGACACGGATAGTGACATACTCCTACCAACTCATATGGTGACAAACACAGTGAACCCACATGATTTGTAACAGCAGATTGGAGACCGTACACTATCACAATTGGTTGCTAAAGTGGTAGGTGACACACATATGGAAAAGAGGAAGAAACAATTTGTGTATTCAAAGAATAGTAAGAAGATTAAGGGTAAGACCAAAAGATAAGTCCAAAGTGATGAGAGCACGGATAGTGCCTCAAAGAGCCCAACTTACCAAGAGTCTAACGACAGCAGCTCAAAGACAGATAGCGGTGACGGTGACGATGATGGGCAGGGAGGTGGTGCTCCTCCACGCTCACCCTATACCGTTGCTCCCATGCAATTCACTGGTGAGAGTTAGTTTACACATACCACACAGGACGAGGACCATGGTGCCCCATTGTAAGACCCCAAATCCGGGATCTCTTATACCTCTTGTATCAGTTCCTAGATCAAGTAGCTGATATGTACAGTATAACAGTAGTAGTATCATAATCAAAGTTCATACATAAGTATTATGGTTCAGAGTACAAAAGGTTTATGAACCATACTATATATTACAAACCTAGCTGAGAGGCCAACAAAACACAGCAGAAAGCAAAAGCCCAAGCCACAAGCAGCTTAGGGTGTGAACATGACTTCTAAAACTACTCTTCACCCTCGCCTTCACCTCCGGCAAAGTCGGTATCGGCTTCCTCATCTGAATGACAGTAAGAGTAAGTGGAAGGTACTCATCAAGCCCTATACTACTTCAAAGTGTCGATAGATGCATAAAGGTGCAATTCAAGAGTGAGGCTTTACAATTTAGTTTTAAACATGAAGCAGCTTATACATGTATTCAATTGTACCATCTATAATTGGCTTTAAAACAGTTTAAGTAGTTTAAAACCAGGTAGCAATCTATATCTGGGATTTTTGATCCTGAGAGGGGCTGCACCTCACTCCACAATCTCTATTATCACATCCGGTATACCTCTAGTGCCACACGCCTCTGACGGATTGAGCCAGGAACCTCATCACACGGACATCTAGTCCACACACTCACTCATCAAGACACACGCACCCGGAGTCTATTCAAGAGTGACCATGTCTTCGCATATCCATGACTGCGGACACAGCTATTCAAATAGGCTTACACTCTGCAGAGGTTGTACACTATACCCACGCGATATGCTCAGCCTCTACCCGTTGCAAGCGGAGGAGCGAATCATACCGAGGCTGTTGGTGAATCAGGAACCAGGGATCCCCGAATCCCGAGGCCAGGCCAGCAATCCACCACATGGCGCCCTCCCGCGAAGGTCATCTCCGCGAGGTAAAAAATACTAAGGCCCGGGAGAGGGCGCTAGGGGCCACAAACAGTGGTCCCCGAGTACCCGGGTTCCCCGATGATCTGCGAAGACCAAGTGACCGGGAAGGGGGTGCTTGGGGAGATGAACAGTGACCCCCGAGCACCCAAGTCCCCCGACGACCAGGAGAACCGAGTATCGGGAGGGGTGTGCCCGGGGCTGCGAGCAGTGGCCCCCCGGGCACCCGAGTACCCCGAGGACCCAAGGAAGGTAGTTCTGGGAGAGAGTGTTCGGGGCTGCGAGCAGCAGCCCCCGAGCACTCGGTTCCCCGAGGATCCGTACAGTCAAGCCCGGGAGAGAGTGCTCAGGCCATAAATAGTGGCCCCCGAGCACTCGGTTCCCCGAGGACCAAGAGAGGGCGTTTTCGGGAGAGAGTGCTCGGGGAGGTGAACAGTGACCCCCGAGCACTCGGTTCCCTGACAACCCAGGAAGCCCCTCGTCAGTGGCCCCCACAGGGGTCCAGCGATGAGGTGTTAGCCAGAGAAAGGCTTGATGCCGCATTTAAGAGCACGCGTGGTCTATCACCTCCAACTGCCCCCGCCACGCTCGGTGTCAGTCCCTGCCATACTCTAGCAAAAGGGCGTGGGGACATTTAATGCACGGGTCCCATCCCGCGCCATCCGGCGCCCCTCGGGATAGCATCGCGAGGCCCAAGGCGGTCCGTCTGCCGCGCTGCTGTGGCAGGCGAACAAGACCAGGCGGGCACACCGGGCCGCTCTGCTGCTGCCCGGTGGGCCCTCTCCACGGCGCCCGTTGCCAGTGCCATCATGACGACTGAAGACCGGGCGTGGGGCGCGTTTTCAACCCCCGTCACTTCGCGCAGAGGCCATGATGACGCCCTTTCCATTTATGGCGCCTTGAACTCGTGCCCTCACTTTCGGGGCACGCTATCGCCGACGGGTATTTAAAGCGGCCGGCAGGCACAGACAAAGACAGTCGAAGACGAACTCTTTCAGAGGTTCAGAGAGCGCAGACGCCAAGACTCGAAGAACCCTCAATACAAGCACAGAAGCTGAGACCACTGAAGAACAAGGAGCCCGAGACTCTAGGATAGATAAATATTCTTGTAACCAGCACATTCCTGAGAGACATTCTCAGAGCATTTATAGCATCCTCACAGGAGTAGGGTGTTACGCGCAGTGCGGCCCGAACCTGTCTAAAAATCCTCCCGGCGTATTTACTCTTTTCTTCATTAGATCATTCCACCCCACCTACCATCGCATTTACATCCATTTATTTCTCCAGCAAACATATTCAGAATCATTCCCCCGGCCGAATCTCTAAAAAGGGGTCCCTCAGGATCCTTGCGACAGAAACCATTCAAATACCTTTCCTGTCGGGCTTTTCTACGAGATTTACCCCTAAGTACTAGTGGCCTTGTATTGAACATTAGGTTCCCTTTTTAAGCAATTGTTGGTCTCTGCACATTTAAATAGAGGGTCACTTAGTCATTTGACTGCTCGCTGCTCTCAGCCTTCTAGTATGATGCCCAGCTCAGTCTGATGAAGAAAAGTCAAGTCCTGTCCATTCAGGATGTATGTTTGCACGGGAGTGGTTAAGCATGACAGCGCAAGACTCGGTCCTTAAGCGGCCAGGTTAGGTATCTTCTGGCCATGAACACCACATAGGTGACTCAAGTCACTAGGAGCATCCTCAACCAAAGTACTACTTCACCTGCCCCTGCCAAACAGTTTTCACCCATTTTTACACACATCCCACCATATCCCACATGACATCAAGAATTTCACAACCATCCTGGAATTCATAACCATCAAGGATATTTAGTATATGAGTTTAACATTGACAACAACAATTCTTATCTTCGAGGAGAGGTGTTTTAAAAATGACGTCTCCAAGGAGACGTATTCAATCCTAAGCATGCTAGATATCAAGACGTCATCTGTCATTAATATAGATAACAACAGTTGATCCTAGAATGATATGTGTTTTTGGATGATAACATTTATAGCATGACAAAGTGTTTAATAGGATTAACTACTACAAACAGTTTGTAAAAGCGCAATACATAGCTCATGCAATATAAATTGATCATGTAGATTATTTGAAAACATAGGTTCAATATAATCAAGGAGATATGACTTGCCTTCTCTAAGGTTTTCTTCAAAGCCTTGGTTGTAGTCAGCATCTTCCTCGTTTCGGACGCTTCCTGCTCAACACTTGCAGAATTTTAACGGTTCTGTAATTGCGACTACGATCAGTAACGAGCTATACCAGAGAAAAATCAAATTTAACACCAATATAAAGTCAAATGAGCCATAATAGATATCACACTGTGATAGATGGACGAATTTAGAGGAATTTCGGCGAAAAAATCGTCGAAATCGGAGCCAGAACGGTGAAGTTATCGCTCCCAGAAGATTTAATAAAAATTAAATCTAGAAATTATTAAATTTTACTGTTTATAGGTGAGATCCACGTATAGGTCCTGTTCAACAGTAATCTGAGCCTATATAAACAGTGACTCGGTGGGACCACGTGAGCTTTTGCTGCATCAATTCAATCCTCCGCGCCCGGCCTGCGGCCTCCCCCGGTGCTTTGGCGTCGCAAAAATGTTGCCACCACACTATATAGATACAGAGGCAGAGGAGGCCAAAGTTGGTAGATATAGCCGCCACACTATTTAAGGAAGTTGGCCGCTCCTCTGGTGACTCGCTCGCGTGAGTTGTGCGAGTCAGAACTCAGATCTCTCCTGTTGCCATCCTCTGCTCAGTCTCCATGGAGGACCAGGGACCCAAGCCCATCCGTTGCAAAGGTACTACTACTACCAACCTACTCGTTCTGCTCGCCATTTACTACATTATTATGGCTTTTCATATACTGCTTAATCTCTAACCATTGACGTCGCCGGGAGGCATGCACGGCCATGCGTGTCGATCAACAAGCAGCAGCGGTGTGTAGAGCCGCTGGCGAGCCGCTCGTCATCGAGGAGATCGTCGTGGATCCACCGAAAGCGTACGAGATCCGCATCAAGATCACCTGCACCTCCCTCTGCCACACGGACATCACCTTCTGGCGTGCCAAGGTGAGTAGCTTGCAGCAGCTACACTCTCGAATCAAGCCTCGCAAAGGTTCAGAAAAGTAGCAATAACTAATTATAGTTCTGCTGATTTTGTTTATTTTCAAATTACAGATAGCTCCAGTATTTCCAAGAATCTTAGGCCACGAGGCCTACGGGTACGCGTCCGTGTTACCCTTTACTTGTCCCTCGAGATACTCGCATTGCACAGCGGTTGCTGACGACGATGACCGCGTCTGATCTTGTGAAACCATGGGACGGGCCGGGCTGCGTGCATGCAGTGTGGTGGAGAGCGTTGGGGAGGACGTGGAGGGCTTCGCCACGGGCGACGCGGTGGTGCCGACGTTCCTGGGCCAGTGCGCCCACTGCCCCAGCTGCGCGTCGGAGGAGAACAACGTGTGCACCGCGGTGCCGTTCGTCATCGGCCCCGGGATGCGGCGCGACGGCACCACCCGATTCAGGGACGGCCAGGGGAACCCGCTGAACGACTTCCTTGCCGTGTCCAGCTTCAGCGAGTACACCGTCGTGGACGTGAACCAGGTCGCCAAGCTCGACCCCGCCGTGCCCCCCAAGCTCGCCTGCCTCCTCAGCTGCGGCGCCGGCACCGGTGAGACAAGCTAGCTACTCGAGTTTAATCACTACTGGCGTTCGATCTGCTGAAAAGGAAAGCATGTGCACTGATATTACAATGTGCGATAATTCAGGGGTAGGAGCTGCATGGAGGTTGGCGAAGGTGGAACCTGGTTCGTCAGTGGCTATCTTTGGGCTGGGATCCGTCGGATTGGCGGTAAGCCCGTGTCGCTACTGTTTCTTCTCATATCCATGACCGCCAGGTAGCCGATACTTGGTAGCACGAACTGTAACTTGTGGAGGCCAACTTATCATTATTCAGGTGGCACAAGGTGCAAAAATGTGTGGAGCATCAAAGATTATTGGTGTTGATCTGAACCCTGACAAAGAGGAAATTGGCAAGTCCCTTTTCCGTCTGTAATTGCACGCCGTGAAAAGTCAGTTGCTCTATTTTAAAACTGAAGAAGAGAGTTGCTACTCTTATCACAGGGATAACGTTCGGTGTGACGGATTTTGTTAATCCATCACAACTGGGCAAGAATTCAGTCAGTGAGGTAAGGACAGATCCAACTTCATCCCAATAGTCCAGTTAGTATCTGACGCAAGTACAAAGTACATAAAATAGTTTGTCATGTACATATATTAACTCACCTGTACGCGTTCTCTGTTCAACTGCAGGTGATCGGCGAGATGACAGGCGGCGGCGCCGACTACAGCTTCGAGTGCATCGGCGTGTCGTCGGTGATGACCGATGCCTTCAGAAGCACCAAGCCGGTTGCCATCTTATCAATGCATCCTCCACCTTACGACATGCACATCACGATGTCATCATTTCGGAGGCAACTGCATGCATGCAGTGAGCTGATGTCCGTTCGTGTCCCCAGGGGAAGGGCAAGACGATCATCCTGGGCTTGGAGAGGGATAGCGAGCCCGTCTGCCTGCCATCCATCGAGCTCCTCTACGGCAAGTGTGTGATGGGATCGCTCTTCGGGGGAATCAAGCCCAAGACTGACATCCCAATCCTCGCGGGGAAATGCATGAACAAGGTTGCATATGTGTGGCTGCTGGCTTCAGATGAACTTACGATTCAGCACATGGCTCGACATTTTTTTGGTTTTGTGGAGATGATGGCTCGACAGCTTTGGTAATGTGTGTTTGTGCAAATGCGTGCAGGAGCTGGAGTTGGACGGGTTGGTAACACATGAGGTAGGCCTGCAGGACATAAACAAGGCCTTCGAGCTGCTCCTGCAGGGGAAGAGCCTGAGGTGCATCATATGGATGAACAAGTGACGGATAAAACGGTGGCCAAATCCGTGGTCCTGAATAAAACGTTGGAGCAGCTGAATAAATTTGCCGTGTCTTAGTTTGCGTCTGCTGCTGAAAACGGGTGCTAGACTGATAGTAGTGAACAGCATCAATGTTGCCGAAAACACAATGTCATCACAATCTTTTTTCCGAAAGAGACAATGTCATCAGTATCATTGTCTGAATTGATGGTGTAAACTTATCTAGATCCAATAAATGGGATCCCTGCTCTTCGTCATGCCGCTCATTCGACGTATTGAACGTCTTGTTGGTGCAACAGTTAGGAGTAGTACTTCTATATAAAGGACAAAGGTGTAAAAGTTCAAAGAACAATGGTTGAGGCGCATAATCCTCTCAGGCCACATGTCATCTATTCATAGGATCGATCAAAGTCGGTTTGAATCATGTACAAGATTTTGTTACATGCTTCTATTCCAAGTCCGATCTATTCCAAAAATCATATCCTAGAGATAGAAGGAGATATGTTCGATATACAAAAATCTGCTTAGAGGAAGAAAGATATATACTTAGGGATAGAAAGAGATAACAAACAAACTCTAACAAAAGTCACTGAGCTCTTTCCACTTCAGTACTGCCCTACCCCTATCTACATATAGGCTAAAATTCAAAATTAGATAACATATACAATTGTATTTATCGAAATAGATAATATATTATCGTATTTATAATTTTAGTATCCGTATTCGACACCTCATTTACCGAAAACTGACTTTCTCGGTATACCGTATGCTAAAAAAACATGGTTCTGGTCATATTCGGTACACGAGGTATCAAATATACCAATGTAGCTTATATTCGGCACCTCATATACCAAAAATCAAGTATATTCGACACACGAGGTGCCGAATATGACACTGTAGACTATATTTGGCATCTCATATGTAAAAAATCAGGTGTATTCGCCACATAAGGTATCGAACATGGGCTACAGTGCCGTATTCGGCACCTCGTGTACCGAATATGGCTTGTACGCATGAGGTTCCCGGCATAAAATGACAGCATCAAAGTGTTCGCAGCTGGTACATGCCATATTCGGCACCTCATGTGCGGAATACACCTGATTTTTGGTATATGAGATGCTGAATATGCCATATTTAGCACCACCTCCTGTGCTGAATATGGGTGGGTCGTGTTTTTTCAACGTACGGTGTACTGAAAGTCAGTTTTTGATAAATGAGGTAACAAATACGGATACTAAAAAATATAAATACGGTGATATATTGTCTATTTTGACAAATACAATCACGTATATTACCTAATTCACCACGTAATAAATCAGCAAAAGAGACACCACATTAGTGATGACGACTCAACACGAGTCACTAATGTCCTATTAGCGACGGGTCAATAAGAACGCGTCACTAGTATCCCTTCTGATTGAAACCACATATAGACCGTCACTAATAAGTGGTCATTAGTGATGTGTCATAACATGACCCGTCACTGATGATAATAGTAACGGGTCAAGTTGTGGTTATCAGTGACGGGTCAATTTGTGACCCGTCACTAATGGTAAGGTTATCAGTGATAGGTCGTTCTAGACCAATCATTAGTGACAGATCACAACTTGCCCCATCACTAATGATCCACTTATTAGTGACGGGTCGTCCTGTGTCATTTATTAGTGACGAGTCAATTTGTAACTCGTCACTAATGATCAACTCCAGTTACTAATGACAGTATTCGCAAATATTTTTTATTTTTATTTTATTTTTATCTTATTTTTTCTCACCTCGGCAGCACTAGAATAGAAATTATTGTATATTTTTGCTCAAGTTTGATATAAGGTGTGGCGGCTATGGATACAAGCGCGCATTTTAAAAACGGTGTAGAAATTTCCGGAGGCGAAAACTCAATCTTCCAAGTCGTTTTTGGCCTCGAAAAATTCTCCGAACCCGACAACATAGGGAGAAATGGATGTAATTTTTTTTTGATATCCATAGAGTCAAAAAAACGTTAAAATCGAAGTATGTATGCAAAAGTTATACCCGTTTTACCGAATGCACTCTGGGTCACATATCAAATTATAACCCTCTACAAAATTTAGCAAAATTAATCATTAGTAAGGCTATGGTTATGACGCGTCACTAATAACCTACAGCAAAGAAGGTTAAAAGGAGAAAATATCCAGTTTTTATCATAACTATATGATAGCAGAGGTGGTAAGGTGGCTACACGTGCGATTAGGAGGTCATGAGTACGATTCCCATGGGACGCAAGCTTGAAAATAATGTAAAAAATATATGACTTATGAGGTATATGGGATGAGCCTGTGTTAGGATGGATTAGACGAAAAATATATTCTTTTTGACTTTTTTTTCCAAAAAATACGAAAAACATTTATCGGTTATTAGTGACAGATCTAGATTACAACCCATCATTAATATCCAATCAACAGTGACGAGTTACGGTTATAACCTGAACGACATCAACGAAGCTTTTGACCTGCTACTCCAAGGGAAGTCTCAGGTGCACCATATAGATGGACAAAGTGATGCAACAACAGGAATTTCGAACCGAGCTTACCCAGATGCAGGGTCATGTTTGCTATTCATTTCAGTGGGAAATAGCAAAGGAAATTATTTGTGTACAGTGCATGTTGTCACCATTATCGTAGAGATTTCCTTCAATTTTCAGCATATCCCCCTGTAAAACTTTATCACTCAAAAGTACTACCATCTTTTCTTGTTTACTACTTTCAGAAGTTACAGTTCTACTTGTATCATGGACCTTCAGAAGTTACAATTCTTCAAGAAAATAAGTTGATACACTAATCAACAACAAAGAACTATGACAAACAGTGATCAATTCATCGTGCCATAATGCAGACAAGGTGATAAAATCACACGTGAAACTCAATGCTCAAAATATAGCAGAAAGTGCTTATGCCCAAAATGTAGAGGGAGCCACCAACTCAGATAAACTTGTCATTCAACCCAATTTTAGACCCCCATTCCACACCGCATATTTGGCAAAAACCTGCAAATGCATGCATGCGACGTCCCTTTTTATCCTCTGCTTCCTCCACATGCCCCCAAAGATTAGCGCGTTTCCAATCGCCTCACCTCCATGGTCCAAGAATTATCGCTCCAATCGCCGTGCAGCATTCTAGGCGCCGCTTAATCCAGTGGAACAAAATGCAGCAAAGCAGGCCGGACATGGAGCAGCAGCTCGCCCAGGTCCGCGGCGAGCTGCGCAAGGTGCGCGACGAGCGGGACCGCGCGCACCGCGTCCTGGAGGTGACCGAGTGGAAGGCGCTGGCCTCGGCCAACGACCGCACCACGATAGAGACGCTCGAGGCCGAGCTCGACGCGTCGCGGGAATCAGAGAAGCGGATGCTCGACTCGCTGGCGTTGCAGACGAAGCAGCTCGAGCTCACCAAGATATCGCTCGAGGAAGCCAGGCTCGAGATGACATCGCTGCACGAGACCATCCAGAAACTCGAGACCAGAACCCCCGTCGCAACGCCGAGAAGCCGGTACGACCGCGACCTGCAGAGAGTCCACGGCGAGCTGAGGGTGGCGCTCGCGGCGGAGGAGAAGAGCAAGAAGGCCATGGAGGAGTTCGTGATGGCACTCAAGGAGGTGAACGCAGAGCTGCACGCGACGCGGCAGCAGCTGGCGCGCGCGCAGCACGAGGCGGAGACGGCCCGGCTGGAGGCCGATCGGATGCACGTGTCGGTCAAGCGCAAGGACGACAAGCTCCGCGCCTTGTCCGACGAGGTGGTCCGGCTCCGGGCCGAAGCCGAGGAGTCGTTCGCCGCGTGGCGGGGAAAGGAGAATGGGTTCACGGCGTGCATGAAGTCCACGGAAGCCGAGCTCGCCGAGGCGCGGCGCGAGAATGCACGGCTCCTCGAGTCGCAGCGCTCCGGGCGGGCCGAGATCTCTAAGCTGCGGGACATACTGAAGCAGGCCGTCAAGGACACCAAGGTGGTGAAGGAGGCGCTGGAGGAGACGAGGAGCGAGAACGCGGTGCTCAAGGGCGTGGTCGGCGACAAGGACAAGGCCGTCAAGTGCACCAAGCAGGAGCTGGAGGGACTACGGGTCAGCGAGGCCGCAGCGCGCGACAGCGTCAAGGAGCTGCAGAGCATTCTCGTGGCCACGTCATCGAGCCCCACCGCCGCCGCGGCTGCGAAGTTGGACGTGGAGGAGAGTTCGTCGCCGCAGGGCGTGATAGTACGGCCGGGGTTGGAGAAGTACCCATCGGACTCGAAGATTAAGCCGCCGGTGGGGCTAGCGCGGCCGCGCCGGATGTCGGAGACCTTCGAGGGCTCGGCGTACGACATCTTCGGTTCAATGGACGACCAGAAGGGGGAGCTAGGCGTGTTCTCCTCGATGCCGAGGTTGCCCGGCCGGCGACGGGTGGTCATGCGCAAGGTTGGCAGCTTGTTCCGGTGGAAGAGCTTCGGTAACAAATAGCCGATGGAAAACAGGGTGGTGGCATGTGTGTGCATGGCAGTTCTGACCACTTGGTGCTTTTTGTTGGGCGTGCAATGCCTCCCTGATCCTGAGCTGCTCTTGGATTCCTGTATATGAAATTTCGAAATTGCCCAGTGTATACTGCAACGCCGTGCCTCGTATGAGAGCTGAAACGAAGCTGCTAAAGCTTGCATATTCGAGCTAACGATAAACTTTAACGCTTCACCAAACTTTCAATGGAACAGTTTTTTCGGCCTTTTGGAAGCTTCTTAGCCCAAAAGGCAGATGATTGTCGGCGACAGAAGCCAAACTGGACCTACTAGTGGCCCACACCATCTCTTAAGGTTAGGTTATGTCAGGTGAGCGTAGGCTAGTCTAAAGTATACCCGTGTACCCCACGACCCACCGAGAATCCTATTCTGCGTGTGCCCAATCTCGCGCCGCTATCGTTTAGCGGTCGGAGCGCGTGGCGGTCAGGTTAGGGTTAGGGTCTAGAGTTGGGGTCAAACTCCATTGCTCGGTGGGCCTAGAGGGAGGTCCGGGAGGAGGCGGGTGGTGAGGCGAAGGTGGTGGGTGGTGAGGCGAAGGTGGTGGCTGGGGGGCGGCTGAGGCCGGGCGATAGGGGCACCACCGACCGGAAAGTGGAGGACCGCTGGTGGGCAGCGGGGGCTTCAAAGCAACAACCCAACAACGCGAGTTAGCGTGACGGCGGGCAGCGGGCGACGAATTCGGCAGCGGGAAGTCACCAGAGATGATGGAGGAGGGTGGGGCAGGGGTGAGCATGCCGAGATATGGTCATTGAAGACGAGGAAGAAGGAGGATCGAAAAAGGTGGAGTAGGGCAGGATGGGGGCGAGCACGCGAGATGGGGTCGCTAAAGGCGAGGAAGGAGGAGGGGAGCGAAGGTGGGCGCCTTATCATTTAGCTGTCAGGGCGAAGGCGCTCGTTCGCTTGCTCGTGCGCGGATGCGAATTAGAAACGTTCACAACCCACGCTACCTTCCTTGTCGTGCAGTTCGGGAACGGTGAAGTCAGAGATGGCTCGGGTGCAGGGCACCTTGCACATAGTTCGGTGCAAGTCCAACCGCCCCCAGCCACGTGTCCTATTAACATAAGAAAATAATTAATGATTAATTACAAAAAAATTCTCTGGTTGTAGTTAGTTAAATATGGCAGGCTAACCGCTGTTCTTCTCAAATTTTCGCTTTCTCCCTCCAGCTCTCCTTCCCACCTTGTTCGTCATTGTTCCCGGCAACAAGATGATGCCACGATGCCTCAAAAGCTAGGACGCCTGGAGCTCCACTGCTCCAGGACGAGGACATCAATGGGGAGACTGAGTAATCAAACGGCAAAATGAGTTGCAGTTGGTACCAGGAAAAATTCTTCCTTGCAGGTTCCAACTTCCAACGGCTGCAGTGCTACCATGTAGGGGCGGAGCAGTGTTGTGGCTATGTGACCCGTGGTCCTCTTAGTTCAACAAAATTTTTAATATATTTTAAGTTTAATTTTTCATATTTTATTGATCTGATCCTCCTATAATTTAGTTGGAATCCATTTATTTCATCAATTTTCTCTAAATTTCGGTCCAAGCTCCGCGGTTGCTGCCATTTACGATCCAGCTGGATGTCATGATTGCTAATAAGCATTCATTATTGTAGTCGTGATTACCTTATCCAATCAAATAAAATCAATCTTGTTCTGGTCAAATACAGAGTATGGTCAACTCATTTTTCTTCGATTCCTATGCTTTTTAGAGGCTTGCACGAAGGATTAGAATTGCCCACGCCTACATTTTTTATTGTTTCCTTGACCGAGTGTTTTGTTCCAGTCGTATACGCTTACATGGATGCTTCTTCATGTTTCGTCGTGGATGCAGGGTTGCGTATATGGACCAATGTTCATCAAACTCTGACTTGGTTATCTACAAACTCCATTTTTAGTTATTTGAGCTCCATTGGTCTAGCCTATGGTTTATATGCATGTTGTCTGGATAAGCATCGTGGTCATTCGGCACTTAAAAAAGTGTAATTTTTTATCAAATGAAATTCTCTAAATATACTTAGGAAGCCCATATTTAACGTTTTCAACAACGATTTTAACCAAGTAATGTTCTGCTTGAAATATTATTTCTAAAAATATTTATTGTGTAAAAATACAAAAATATGTATATAGTTGGCAAAGAAGACAATGACATCTTTTGCTACCTATCTTATACAGGCAACATGATAAAGGTTATTTTACATGCCTGGAATCTCTCTTTCTTATGTCTCTTCCTGATTAATTGTTCGCCCCATTCAAAGTTATATGACGATTTTGGATCAGACGTTCTGTTTACCATTAGTATATAAAGGCTATTAAGATTGGTCATGTTAAAATGATGCTGTTTTACTTAGCATGCCTTGTTCTATTAGAATTTAGATACTGCATAGCCTCGGTTGTGGAGAGCATTCAGGGCAGTGACCAGCAATGAAGCAGCTAAATCCTTTAGCATCTCAGGAGCGTTGATTTCATGTCCCAAGTAGAAAGCTCGTCTCAGTGGCGGAACCAGATATAGCCTTAGAGGGGCCGGCCGAGCAAGATTGACATTTCATACTATATATATGTCGAAAAATATAGAGGTCAAAATAATTATGGACTGTGCAGACAGTAGACCACAGGGTGAGACGCTGCTAGGAGATACGGATTCTTTACAATTACTACACAGAAACTGACATTAGACTCAGACTTACATGTCAACCTCTGTGCATTACTGTAAAGGATACTGATCTGATCTGCTAGGGTAAAGAATTCCATCTCGCCGCTCCCCAGCGTGGCAACATCAGATGGTACTGCTTTGTTGAGCTACCCTGTCCAACCAAGCAGGTGGACGAATCGAATCGGAGCGAGTGGACACAGATCCAAATCAGGACAAGAAACTCCACATCGAAACGATATGACACCAGCAAAAAAGATCAAAAAGCAAAAGAGACGGGTAAAGCCAGAAGAAGCACCGTCAAAAGGGGGAAAAGGAGTTCTACAGATCGCAATGACCAAATAACAATTAGAAAAAATAGGTCTTGGTGAGTATGATCAATTGTCCACTCAAATACACGTAGTACTAACATTTTACTTCTTTTATAATTTTTTTTAACACCGGACCCCTTACTAAACTTTAGTTGGAGGCTTTTTAACGAGACGTGTGAGACTAGAGCTCGAGCTCCTGACCACAAGCTTGTCTGCTTCTTTCATAAGTTTCCTAAAAGAATTGTCTTTCAAAGATTTTGTCTACTCTATATGTTATCTTAATGTCTTATACATATTATCTGACATCTGTAACTGTAAATAGTATGTAATACACGGTTTTAAAAAATGTTCTCTCGTATCCTTCACAATTTAAAATTTTATCGCTGCATGAACTGTACAGGAGAAGTAATTTGACATCCATATAAACGTTGTTCTCAAATTATCTAACTTCATAGAATAAGCATATACAATTTCCAACATACGTAACCTTAATATCCTTATGATCAAGTACAAAATCGCCAAAAAGGTTAATTACTTAATTTCGTACACAGAACCCAAAAAATCTCAAAATCAAGCACAGGAGTACCTGAAAAAAAAACGAGGGAGAGTAAAGGATTGATCAAGAACCGGTGGAGCATATCTTGCAAGCGTGCATGGCGCGCCGCCGTCTGATGAGAATTCAGAAGAACACCCACTTGGACGACGTCGTATCCTTCACGGTCTTGGAGTGGAAGAGCTCGGCGTCGCCAGCTTGCCGCCGCTTCTCCGCTCCGACGAGCCTCGACAGGAACCTCCCTATCTTCTTCTTCTTGCCGCTCTTCTTCTTCTTGACCTCCCCCTTCTCCTGCACAGGCTCCCTGCCCGCCGCCTCTTCTTGCCTCCCTGCAGGTTTCTTAGCGGAGGTCGGCATCAGCAGCTGCGAGAAGGCCGCAACGTTGACGAAGGAGGAGCTAGTGGAGCCTTCGCCGCCGCCGAAGACGTGAACCGAGCTGACGTCCGCCGAGAGCGCGACGTGGTGGGGCGGAGGGGACGAGCCCGCGGAGTACGTGGGGGTGATGTCCGAGGAGGAGGCGAGTGTGGTGGTTGTGGCCGAGGAGGAGGCGGAGAGGTGGGCGAGACGATTGCGGAGGCAGAACGGGCAGACGCCCTCGGACAGCCGGTGCTCCGGGTGCCGCTTGCACCGGTCTTCCCAATCTGACCGCCGCATGGCTGAAAGCCTGAAACTAGCTCGTATGCGTCTCTGTTTATCTACCTATATGCTGTGCGTGTTGGTTGTTTAGGGTTCACGTCGTTTATGGTTGGAGACGGGCGTGGCGGGGGTGGTTGCGGTGTTGGTGCATGGGGAGGCCGCGCGCGGGGAAGACGATATTAGAGACGAAGAGGCGGAGGAGGACGTATGTTCAGGAAGCAGAGAGGAAAGGTTGTTGGAACTTGGAAGGAGTGGGCAGTGTTTTTTCTTTTTTCTTTTTTGAGATGGGGTCGGTCGGTCGGATACTCGGATAGTGTTGTGCGACTTGAGATATTGCTGCCTCTTTTTGCTTCGGTTTGTTATAGCCTCTTTTTGTCACGATTAATTTCTCTTACCTTGTTTAAAGCATTTTCTGCGAAGGAAAAAAATTGGTAATTGCGCATATATTATGACAATTTGTATCCCAGAATCACTATGGCACAAATAGAGTTTGTTGTTTGTTAGCATCGCCATCAAGGCGAATAACACGTTCGCTCCGAACGTCCGTAAATCATGTAATGACTCTCGAGAAAATTCACTTTTGTTACCATTAGCATGGCATGATTTTGACAAGATACTTGTTCAGTTGGCAAAAGACAGAAAACCTGAGGGTACCTATGGCCAAGGAAAAAAACAATTCGGCCAAAAAAACCGGTGATAAACCCAATTTATCGGATCTATCGGTGAATACTAGTAAAAAAAATTTATCATGTTTATTAGTATTTTGTTTGAATTTTGTTTAAATTTATTTGAATATTATTGGGCACATTTGATATATTCGATAAATCATATTTACCGGTAAACAAACCCTGTATATGACAATGCTGAGATAACACCTACATCCATTGGTCATCGGTCGAGGTGATGTTTCTCAGAGCAGCTCTAATGGTTGTAAATAGCTGTTAGCTCTTATTACTGTAGCATACAGATAAGAGAGAAGTGGATGTGGTGAAGATAGAGCTGATACGGAGGGGAATCTTATAGATATGGAGGGAAATCTTATAAAAGAATTAAGAATTGAATCTTTTAGCATTTTCAGGAAAGATTAAGGCTGATGTGAAATGACTGATCTGCCCCCACTTAATCCCGCACGCTGCAAAATCCTAGGCTTCGTCTGCCTTATTGACGCTTCAGTTCGCTTCGTCTATCATCAGCGGCTGGCACATAATCAAGTTATTGCCACAAATTCTTTGCCGCTAACTCAGTTCGCTTCATCCGTCATCGATTTCACGAAAATTAGCAAGCTTTGCCGCCATGACACAGCGCTAAGTACAGAAAATTTTGGCGCTAAGCTTCAGTTGTATCAGGAATTCAAAAACCAAATTTCATATGCCTATAAAACCTGATAGTGCATAACATAGCAGCACACATCCCTCCACAACAATGATTTTCGATCTTAACCTTCCAGCCGTAGGACATGTCTCAGATTGCTACTATTCCCTTGCACAGAAGTATTGTACGGTCACTTGCATATGCTCTCGATGTGAGTAAAAGCACACTACATAGGTGGTTCAAGGAAGCACTCCAACTAACTACAGCCATATTTGAAGGAATAAAAAAAAACTAGGCTGCAGTTCCATGTTTCCATGTTAGATCAACATACTTTGCAAAATGAACCCATATTCATTGACATGCGTAACATTGTACATTTAGACAAGAAGTGGTTCAACACACAAAAAAAAAGCAAGGAATCTTAACATGCGTCCAGAGGAAGAGGACTCACTTAGGAGTGTGCAAAACAAGAACTCAAGTGACAAAGTGACGTTCTTGTCAGCTCTTGCCAGGCCAAGATATGATGAAGGAGGAAATTGTACCTTTGATGGCAAGATAGGCGTGTGGCCTTTTATCAGAAAGGTGCAGAATTTTTACATGCTTGATGTACTACTTTGATTATTATTTTTTTCATTTGCGAACTTAACATGTGTTTTCTTGAGTAGGAACCGGCACAAAGGAGAAGTTAGAATAGAGCAAGGGGGACACTAATCACCAAGTCACTCAAGGTTAATAGAGACACAATTAGATCATTCCTGATTGCGGAAGTGCTGCCAGCTATTAGAGCGTGTTAGACTCTAGAAGATGCCGGCAAGATTATATGGATTCAGCTAGGACGCATGTGCCTGCCAATGATGATCAATTCGCCTATGCAGTCGTCCAAACAGAGCTTGACATCCGCCTCATGAACCAGCCTCCAAATTCACCAGATATAAATGTCCTAGATCTTGGATTTTTTTTATTTTTTATTTTTGCCTCTCTTCAATCCTTGACATATAAGAGGATTTCTAGAAATATGGATAAGCTAATAGCTAATGTACATCAGGAATATCATGTCTACATGCATCTAAGGTAAATAGGGTGTTCCATACACTACAAGGTTGCTTGATTGAGATCATGAGAGCTGGTGAAGGTAACGGCTACAAGATTCCTCACATGAACAAGGAGGGGCTAGAGCTTCAAGGCATTCATCCTAATACTCTTAATTGTGATCATGAACTCTATGAGAGTGTCATGTAGTCCTTAGCCGCTTAGAACAAACTGAATATGATGGCACAATTTGTATGCAGTGCTACAATATCACTTTTGGACATGCAATGCTGTAATATTAGCACAAAACATAACCATGGTTTTATATTTCTGATTTCAACACTTTGAACATTATGTATGCAATAAATATTATGTAATTAGCTCTGAACTAAAATTAGATAATTTATCGATCATGTTCAAAGGAGTACCGAACCAAAACATCCAAATCATAAGTAACAATGAACTCAAAAGAAACAAGGGAATATGATTTTTAGCATCACGTTGTGGATCACAGCCTCCGCCATTTTAGCTTCCCGCCTCCGCCATTTCAACTTTCCATTCCGTGTCGGTGTTGTAGTCGAATGATTCATTAACCACCATGTCGTATGCAAGAGAGCAAGGGATGCAAGTTTCACCTGCGAGAGAATCTAGCATGTATGACATTTCGTCAAAGTCAGGAATAATGTCGTCAGCTTGATCTACACAGTCGACTGTGAGCTCTGTGCTTGTGCCCTCCCGGCGAGCTCTGTGCCCGCCCGATGAGCTCCGCGCCCACCCGACGAGCTTTGTGCCCGCCGCGAGAATGTCATCCATGCCGGCCTCGTCGCCGCTTCCATCCTCGGAGTCCGGCACAATCATGCTATAGTCTGTCGTCGTCGTCCTATCCTTGTCTAGAGCGACATCTCTGCCCGATGACATCCGCGATCGGCGAGCTCCGCACCTTCCCGGTGAGCTCTGTGGCTGCCACGAGATTGTCGTCCATGCCGGCCTCGTCGCCGCTTCCATCCTCAGAGTTCAGCACAATCATGCTATAGCCCGGCGAGCTCCACGACTGTTTGTTTTTCATAGCGGATGCATTAGTAACAATTTCACAATGCGCAGTAATAGCTATGACGTGGATTGGAGACTGTGGGTTGAGACTGATTTCGAGAGTAGTGATAACGTCTGCCTTTTGTGGCACGGATCCAAATTGACTACCAATCAAGTTTTTGTCGGACAATTTTTTTAAGACGAGATAACACTCGGCTTCTATTGAAAACTAGTATAGAGCTGTACAGAAAAAGAGCGAAAAACGAAACAAAAGCTAGCCGGAACTAAGAGCAAAGCAAAGGAACGGTTAATTTCTAAACTTCAACTCTTTGTGAGACGGAGGAAGTAACCGTTATATCTTATTGTTGGAGATGCCTCCGCAGTTTCCAGCGTCCGTTAATTTCTCATTCCTTTTGCTCATCGCACGCGTCTGCAGGAGCGAAGATTCTAGGTAGTGATGTACTCCAAATGGAGGAGCATAGAGATAAGAGCAGCCCACGCACGCAGGATGGTCAAAAGAAGCCCCGAGCTTCCTTTAATTGCACGTATCCTCCGGTGGGATTCTGACGCGAGTCACTTCGACTTTTACACCACAGTACTTTACACGTCACAGAAATAGAGAAAAAGACACAGTAGCTCGACAAGAGGAAAAGATATGGCCACTTGAGGGCCTGTGGGAGACGGTGGCCGTGGCCCGCAAATGCAACACTGCGGGTTCCACACGGCCTTCCTCGTCAATGGACGGGAGATGCTGGTAAACGATGCCAAGAATTGGCCGCGAGTGGCAGTCGCCGTCGCCGTGCGCTCACCGCTCCGCGCTCGTGCGCGCGCCGTACGGTCGGCGTCGGGATGACCCGCACGGCGAAGCGTTCGCACTTCGTTGGCCCGTGCTTGGCATGGGTTCAGACCGTCAGGCGGTCGTTCAAATGACGGTGTTCCTTCCGAACAAGGCAGCCGCCCAGCCGGCCTGTGTCTGGACGCGTGCGGTCGGAATGTTGTTGAGCTGTGGCGCGAGTGCAAGGGGGCGCCCGTTTCGCGTGTTTTGCTGTGGCGTGCACATGTTTTTTCTACGAAACTTAGCTGTGAGGTCATGGGAGGAATTGCATAGTTAGACTTGGTCGGTGAACATTTGCTTCACATCTCCTTCAAATTGACGGACATTCATGCGGAACTAGACATTTTCATTAAAAGATTAGAAAAAGAGAACACGACAATTACAAAATAAGATCTCAGTAGTCTAGTCTATCCCGCACAAGGCGGGACAGCCGCATACTTTGGATGAAAGCTCGTAAATGCATAAGATTCCCTCGGGGTGTATTGCAGTTGCAGTGACAATGTTATACAGGGTCCGAATGTTATACTGGATAGGAAATAATTCATGCACAACCATTTTAAGTATAACTCAAGTACAACCATGCATTTAAATCATGTAATGTATTTATGAGTTTTCATCCATGTCATTTCAACCATTAGATCATGAGTTGCACTCGAGGTATGCTCGAATGGTCGTACGTGTAATTACTCTAGTCCAGCATTCGTTTGGTGCATACAACTAGGTCTACAAAGGACCGAATGTTATCCTGATACAGGCTACACTACAAAGCCCAACAGGCCGTAACAACAAAAATACAATAGTCGATGTTTGGAGCTTAATTCTTATGTACAACGATCCAATTAGTGACAAAGAAAAATGGGCCAATCTAAACCTTTTGACCATGCTTTTCGGAGTCCAGCTAATTTTGGAGGAAGCCTCAACTCTCAATCGAAAAATCCAAACAGGCTAGATGGGCTATTACTCAAGCCTAACGTCATTATCCGATCCAACAGTTCGAGGATGGCATTCCTCTCCGATCTCTACTACTTGCGCATGAAGAATTGAAAACTGTTTAAATAACCCCTAGAGTGGTTTTGCCGACGTGGCAGATGAGTTATCGTTTTTGTCAGCAATTAAAATTTATAAAATAAATATCACAAAGTAGGGTTCATATGTAAATGAAGTACACCTTCCTCCTCCTCCTCCTCTCTCTCTCCCACGTTTCTCTCTCTCCGGTGTCCAGTGGTTCGGCGTCCCAGCCTCTGGGCGTGACTGCAGCCCGACCTGGTGAGCATGGAATTACCTTTCTACCCAGATAAAAGGAGCAATGTGTTCAAGTGAGTGCTCCAGCCAGCTCAGAGACCACAATAGAAGGAAAGGTTGCTTTACAGGCAATACACTTCAAGGAGGCAATGCTGGGCATTGACGATAGGCTGTGGGTTTGGGATATGCATCTGAGATGGATATGTTGGGCATTGACGATAGGAATATGAAAATTATAGACTTATACACGTTTAGAAAAGTTAGGTTTGGAATTGCGATAAGAATATTATTGGACAAAAATACGCTTGCTTCTATCTCAATCCAGCCGTAGGTGAGGCCAACCCAGAATTGCTGCAGCTGGTGCTTGGGGAGGAGCGGAGCGGTGGATTTGTTTTTTTGCTTCACCTCAACCTTCCTCCAGTGTCCAAGTCTCAATCAAATGGAAGCAGTGGCAAGTTGCTTATTGCTTAAAAATAGATCGAAAGAGTTCCATGATTCCTTCCACTGCTATCCACCGCATGCCCGCCAATCTGTTCCCTCTTCTCGTCAAAGCATCAAAAAAGGGGAAACGAAAAGGTAAATTGGAAAATAAGAGAATGTCCTCAAATCCAAGGGGCACCAAGCAAAGAAGCACCAGCACAACGAAGCAGCTTGGAGTCTGATGCCTTCTCAGCCAAGAGAAACGGAACATGAAAAAGAGAAAACAAAACAATCCTACAACGGATCTAACATACAGTCCAATCAAATGTGCTAGCCTGCTAGGCAAGCAAAAGATCCAATCAAAGAAACGCGACTTGGGTGGCCTCCGTCGAGGACAACAACCCAAGGCAACGCGGACGTTCCTAAGCTCATCGGCATGCTCGGCAACGGCAAGGCAGGGGCGCGGACAGACGGGCGATCAGGTGACCGCAGGCCTTGAGCGCCAGAGCGAGCACTGCAGCAAGCTTGCTGACCCGCTGTAGCAGCCACCATGCACAGCGACGAGACGAGGCTTCCAGTTGGAGCTCTGGTGGAAGGCAAGTGAGGTCCATCCTAACCCACTCCTTCCGCTGGGTATAAGTGTATAACTAGATGGGATATGAGTTCACCTTATCCCATTTCCTAACTCTCCTCGAATCCCTTTCCCAGAAAACATTGAATTAAACCTACCTTACCCCTCGTATCCCATTCCCTACAGCCATATCCCCAAATCCAAACGCCACCTGAGATTTCAACTGCAAGAAAAACCTAGATAAGCAACAGGAAAAGAGGAAGCTACTGTTAAGGACACACCTGCAAGTGAAGATTATTAACGACATCACAATGGAATGGACTGTTACATCAGATGAGCCAACATCCGCATATCAGAAGTGTGATGAGCGAATATTCTCTAAATCTATGTTCAGCGGCACCAGAATCATATGTCTGCTCGATAAATCGGCGGACCTATTGCAGCTAAATGTTGAGACTACGGACTACCTATCCGGTCAATATTGAGCCTACCGTTGTACTGATCTGCTAAGCCATCCGGTGCATGTCCGTTGACTGATCTGCTACCGGTGCATGTCCGTTGACTGATCTGCTAAGCCATCCCCTCAATTTGAACCTACCTGTCAGGTCTATTACCTTCATGTGTACGTAATAGTACTATGGTTTGTTCTACTCGAATGTAAATCTATCGTACATCTCCTTCATGTCTTCAGGCAATCCAATACCTATGTGTCATCTATTGCCAGTATGGTGTGTTTTTATAATGCATCCATGTCGCAAGTTTTATGCAAAAAAAAACCTAACCAGCCTCCCTCTCTCTATACATACACCACGCGTAGTCGTATTTCCAATCTACGCATCACAGTACATGATACTCTCTCATTCTAACGACGGCACCCCACCCCTTCTACTAGTCTGTGAGAATCGCCGCGGTGCTGGAGCGACGGGAAGATCTTGGTCTTGGCATGGTTATTGAGGCAGATACGAGATATCTTGCGGGGATTATAAGAGTTTGTTTGGTAGAGTTCTAACGGTTTTTTTTAAATCAAGAAGTTTTATTAAACAGTAATTTTTAGTTTTTAGTTTTTATAAGCAGTATTTGTGTGAGTGGTTCTTTTAAATGAATTAGAAGTTGAGGAATAAAAAAAACAGATTCCTCTGATTCACTTTTCGTACAGAATCTCCTTTATATAGTTTACTCTAAAAAATCAGTAGAGAATAATTTTTAGCTACAGAATCACTTACCTAGAGAGCTCTACCAAACAGTTCCTAAATACATATAGTTTGAAAAAAGTTCAGTTAAAATTTTAATTTTTACTAACAATAGTTTTTAAAATATTTAGTTTGAAAATCATAAAACCGTATGCGTAGTTTTTTAAAATTTATTTTTATAAGACCATAAATTCAATTGATTTTATAAATATAATATAATAATAAATAGTAATTAAAATTATATATTAAAGACCATGATTTATATAAAATAAGAGTATGTTTATGATCGGGAGGAGTACTGCCTTGCGCTACTACTGTGCAATTCAGCAAGGTTGCAGTCCACAATTTATACAAGAGCACGCCCAATCCAATAGTTCGGAAACGAGGCCGTTCGTGACAAAGATACTCCTATTTTACTCTCCAACTGTAACAGGTCTCATCTAGAAGACGGACCATATAAAATTGCCCACATGGCCAACGGGGGTGTGACCTGTCCCTTTCTTCTTTATTTCGTGACGACTCACAGGATGAAATGTCACTACTGGTACTTGCTTTATTCCTTCTCCTGCTCGTGCCCTACAATCGAAAAGGACGCGTACCAAACCTTGGCACAGCTTTCTTTACTTTTGATCGTCTTCAAGTTGGAGGTGGGTCGACACGATTGAAAACCACCCGAACACTTTTAAAGATTTTTAAAACTAAAGCCAGACTTTTTCTTCCTTGCAAATGACACCCGCAATGAGGAATTTTCTCGAGTTTCCAAAAATGGAATAGAGCATCCACCGTTTCGTTTTTCTTTCGCCATATGCTAATTCTGCATGAAAGTTTTGCCTTTTTGCGGCTTGCTTTTGATCGCCCCGTAGACCATCTTCAGTAGATTCTCTTCTCGATTCCTATTCCTATCGTTGTGAGAAGAAGACCAAGAAAGAAATAAAACTAGTGCTCTAATAATTTCCCGTCGGAGGCTTGTGCGGGATAGGAGAGAAGAGAGATTCTTAGAGGCGTGAGAATCTCTCTCATATCCCATTGCGAGCTCTTGCACGCACGGGTGCCGAGGGAGACGAGCTGCATGAGCAAGGGGAGCGCACCCTCATCACGGAATGACGGGATGAGGTCTAGGAACGCCGCGAGGTTCTAGAGCATGCCAATCGCGACTACCTAGGTCGCTGGTATGCCAACGGCGCACGAATCAAGGAGTGCGGCCACCCCGCCGCACGCTGTGATGGCCAGCGGGAGCATCACTACGCACACGTAGGGAGATACGACGAGCAAGATGAGGAGTGCGAATTCATCATGGTGGACGAGGTAGCGTCAGTGGAGGAAGACGAAGAGCGTGGCGAGGTGGTGCGCGATAAAGAGGTAGTCCCCAGTCAGGAAGGTGAGGTAGTGGAGCGGATCCATGGCCGGACGCGTGGAGGTGGATGTGCTGCAACGACGAGCCACGGCGTGCCTGTCTTCATCCCTCGCTACAACATCATAATTGAATGTTTTGATTTGTGTCACATTGAATCGTTTAGCTCGATGGAATTTGTTACACGAGTAGGGGATGGGAGCCACGAATAGGAGCAGCCAAGGAGAGGAAGCTAAGGAATCGTAGCGGGGCTCACCGTATTGCGAATTTTGCCGACGGAGCTATGGGTGCTGGTCGCCGACCGTGAGGAAGATGAGCCTTGGCAAGGCTTTTTTGGTGGGGACACGAGCGAAGAAGCTAGGGAACTAGCATATGTGGTCACGACGGAGCTTCCTCGAGCTCCAGCAGTGGGACGACATCGGAGGAGGTCGAACGACAGTGGATTTACTCGTCTCCGTGAAGTGTGTGACGAGGTGGGAACAAAATAATGAAAACACATTGTATTGTTTTACGTTTTCCAGTTGACAAAATAAATTGTATGTGTTGTTACAGTTATAAAAAATAATAGTATATTGAAAATCTGTTGGAGAAGAAAATGAGGAATGAAATATTATTGAAATGTAGGAACCTGAAAGGAATGAGTCTGAAAAGTAAGTCCCTACAAGAAGAGACTTTGGGATGGGAAGGGAACAAATAAAGGGAAACGGTTAGGGATGATCTTAGATGTCTTTGGTCGTAGGGAAGGATTGATGGAATATGGTTGTTTCTTTTTTGGATATATTCATCTAAGTTGTCTGTTTGTTTGAGTTAATAGAATTGGTTAGTTTTCTGTTTGGTTAGAGGGATAAGAGTAATTAACTAAATTATATATCTTAATTTTAAAAAGTAATAGTTAATCGACACTAATCAACACACTAACACTTATCAATGCTAATCTTATTACTAATTTAAAAAATATGTTAATTATCACTAATCGTACTTTAATAGACACACCAATAGTACACTAATAAACACACTAACATTTTAGTGTCATAATCTTATATTAATAAATACTAATTAATAATATAATATACTAATTATTTTACCAATAATTATAATTAGCTAAGTTGAAGGACCTTATCGACCCAAAATGAATGGGCCCTCCCTTGAGCATATTTCAGGAATATTGGTAAAAGTTGGATGGTCCCAGCCATCCACTCTACAACCAAACGGCCAAAAAATATGAAAGGCCAGCTCTTATCATACCTCATCTCACCAACCAAACACATCTTAATTTTTTTTTTTTGCATGGTTACAACGCTTCTTTTCTTTCTTTAGTTTTTCTTTAAGACAATATACGGAGTACATGTCAAAGGAGAACATGCCACCATGTTAGCCAGCCAGCAGTCTCAAGCTCCAAGCTGCCTCACATGCATGAATCTTCCACTAACTTTGCCTCCAGTAGGTCCATAGAGAAATATTTAAGTTTTCATCACTCTATAGAAGTGATAATTTTCTGCTAGGACTGATAATAGGATCTTTGAGTCTATAAACTATACAACGATGACAAATTTGCCACTTTATTAAATAGCAGGATGAGAATAAATCAAATATCCTATCTTATTTTCTCAAGCCATATTAGTCTTCTCAGAACAGAAGTTGTTAGGTCCTTCCATAAACAAGTAAAAAAGTGCTCACTCGATTGTTCGAGAATCTCTAGCTGTTTAATGGAACACAATATTTTTTGCGGAATTTAATTTAACACAAAATTATTTTTTGCCAAATGAACACAATATAAAATATGGAAATATTTTCGTTCTCGCGGAATGGGTGCCCAGCAGCCAACGGTAGGAGATCAATCTGCAGATGCCATTTTTATTTCTGTCATGTGGTCACGTACGTACATGCACTCCCCTGCATCCACCCACTCTCTAGCGTTCGATGTACCACCACCTTCTTGGCATTGCGCCTCTTCTGGCACCGGTGACCTCATATAACGCTGCTCATGCCGATGCCGGCACAGATCAACTCACTCTCCGACCACTCCATGACTGATCTTCTTCGTTGCTTTTGCCGTCCAGCAGCAATGGATTTGTCACCACTCCACCAGGGGTGGATCTAGGATCCGTGTTGGGAGTGCTACCGTACGTGTCGACCCATGTAACATAAGAAATCTAACAACTCAGTGCTAGCCTAGTACTAGCCTAGTCAGTCCAACATCAGTTCAATAGTCCACCTAGCGTCAGCATCGGCCCAATAGCCCTCCTCTATGTCTCTTCCTAGCTCCGCCACTGACTCAACCCTCCTCATTGCTAATCTTCAACTCACCATCTACCTATGTCCATTGCCTTCCATCCCCCTCCCCCTTCACAGCTGCGCCCCCGGTGCATCAGCATCGCCAGCAGCAGAGCTTGAACAAAAGAAAGAAGGGGAGCCAATCTAGCATGTGCTCAGATTAGGGGTAGCCAGATTAGCAATTTGTTAGCACTTAATAGTAAAATTAAGTGTTTTTCATCAGTTTTTTCAAAATTAAGGGTCATGACCCACTTCCCCGCCTCCCCCCCCCCCCACTAACCTCCGCCACTGAGCACCGCCATGTCCCTTTAGATTAGGCCTAAGTATTTCTTGGACCGAGCCGAGGAAAAGCATGATTCTTATTGGGTTGCAATATGCTACCTAAGCCCGCACATGGTAGGTTGTGAGGCTCTAGCCACCCATAATTTTACACTAAAAAATGAAAAAAAAATGTTTGTGAGGCTAGACTCAGGTATCTTTGGGTTGCTACTCTGAAAACAGGCTTGCATAGGTGTAACACATCAGAGATAATCACAAATCTGGAGTACCACCAAACCGGCCTACAAGACCATCGAACCCTAAAAAAATCTGTTAGTATCTCTCCTGTAACTAAAAGTATAACTGACCAACCACTACAAAATAAGAGATAAATATATCATCATACTAAAAATAATAAGTATCCTAACAAGAGGACTATGCCTCAACCATACAACTATGCCTCAATGAGACAAACAAACATCAGAACGACTAAAAGACACAAAACTGATAATACAATGAAAAGACAAAAAGTGAAGGTGATCGTGCATAAGTCTTGCTGCTACACATCCCGTATGCTCGGCGTCACCTTGATACGTGCCTGGAAAGATAGCAAGAGTGAGATTCGAAAATCTCAGCAAGTGAATTGCTTTAACAAGCTATTGAGCTACAGTTAATTAAATATTAATCTTTAACAAAGATAAAAAGCTGAACATATTAACAGTAACTAAAATACATAATTAAGCCTAAAAAAGCAACAACAACAACATGCTATCATCTGCTCGCTATGATTCACCCTATTAATTGCATCTAATACGGTATTAAAGACTTCTTGCAATATAAGAACGACGTCAAATTAATTACAATAAACACATCCATATGAATGCATATGACATACTCTTACTTATTCTTATCCTTTCATAGGCAACGTAAGGGTGTGCACAGTACCAATTATCGGGTAACATATGGTGCTATACCGCAATGGTCACAGCCTTAAGACGATAATATAACTTTTCATATATGAGATGCATATGTATAACATGTTTCATGTATAGTTAACAATATAACTTCCAAGATATCCTTAATATTTCAAGAATTACATACTATAATAAAGTACAACCGCAAAGTGACGCACCTCGCTTCCCTCAGTTCTTAATTCAAGATTAAAGTATACTTTGAAAAAATAAAAATTAATAAAACAAGCTCATACATAATCAGATATAACTTCCAACATAGGTTTATTCATCATGTTTCGTATACGAGGAACATAAACAACTGCAACAAAAAAGACATATCCCACTTTATTTACCTCATATCCACGAAAATGTCAAACCTTCATAAGGCGGAAAGTAATTAACATATTTACATTTCATTTGATAAATTATTAGTGAGTGCGGCAATTAAAAGATGGAGGTAACCAGATAACAAGTTAAAGTGTAATCTTTCGCTACATTCACTTGCCTTCACCGACAACGAATATGTGAACTAGCTGCGTTCCGAAGCAGTACCACCAGAACAACTGCATAAATCAGCATCAAAATACCGCAACAACAAAAGCAAAAGGAGACATGCTCATATGCCCAAAAATCCCACACGGAAGGCAATAACAAAAACGACAAAGAAACATCTACCGCTTGACTAGCACGACGATGGGTGAAATCTTCCTCTAGCTAGGTCGAGGTCTGAAGAACCAAAATAAAAGTCTGAGCTAAAACACATCGGACAACAACGCTATTTATCAATTACTAATAATCCGCTCAACCAACTTGAACAAGTACAAAGCCATCGAAATGATATCGACAAGACCTGCGACCTTAATTATAATCGTACGATCGAATCAGACACTGATTAAATCTCAAATTTCAATTTGGGTCGCTGCAAGCAACGGATCGACCGAATTACTAATCCGACGATGAAAACAACCGATCACAACTATCTAAAAGCATCTAAGGACTATGAAGAGATCACCTTAGGACCAGAAATTGCAAATTGACGATGAAATCCGACAAACTCGCAAAATCCCTTTCTTCTCCTTTCTTCTTCTTTTTCCTCATTCCCTTTCCTCCTCCTCCTCCCTCTTCCTCCTCCTCCTCCTTCTTCTTTCTCTTCTTTTTTCTTTGCTCGGCCAACCTCTTGCATTGAGCCCCCTCATTGCTCCTCTCGCCTCCTGCTCCCACTGACTCGCAACACTCCGATCAGGCGATGACGGGTGCAGCGAGGCGGTGGCTAGGGTTAGGGTGTGCCGGTGTGGCGTCAGGCTGATCAGGCCAGATAGGTGGGGATCAGGGTGGTTCACGATCTTATTTTTTTTTCTTTTTATCCAACATCTAAATTAATTGGACTCGTTGCGGCTTCACTGAGTGTCCAAATAAGACGTTAGATAGTAAAACAGAATTATCTCAAAGAGATTTACACATCAAGAGTCTCTAATCGTCCATATGACTGTGTGTTGGATTAGTGACCGTACGACCGACAAAGGCTATATTCGGCACACCGTTTGTCGAATATAGCACTGTAGCCCGTATTCGCATACGGTGTGCCAAATATGGTGCACTCCGATCAGGCGACGACGGGTGCAGCGAGGCGGTGGCTAGGGTTAGGGTGTGCCGGTGTGGCGTCAGGCCGATCAGGCCAGATAGGTGGGGATCAGGGTGGTTCACGATCTTTTTTTTTCTTTTCATTCAACATCTAAATTAATTGGACTCGTTGCGGCTTCACGGAGTGTCCAAATAATACGTTAGATAGTAAAACAGAATCATCTCAAAGAGATTTACACATCAAGAGTCTCTAATCGTCCATCTAAGCAACAGATTAAAAAAGGTCAAATATTACCCTCACACGGGCCCACGGCACATTTGCATTTCTGAAATACTCGGGTATTACAATAGGAAACACATGGTGATGACTTTTTCAAGCTTTTTTAGGCGAGGCTCTGGCAGGACTGATATGCTCCGATCTATTTAGGAACCTAGCCCTTTGTATTTAATAGAGTTAAGTCTCAATGGCAAGATCCCGGAGTCTTAATCCCTTAAGGTAGCCAGCCCCGATTCTCCAGCCCTAACCCAAACCCCCAAATTGCCTAAGCATATGCTGTCATCGCAAATTTCTAATAGTATCCGAAAGTAGTAGCAAACCTTGAGCTATCTTTCTACTCTAGTGCAGTATACATCTGACTGATTGTTCAATGAGGAAATACGGATCTCCTACCTAGATTAAAGAAATGTTTTATTTCACCTGATATCATAAATCCTAAATTACAACCTGCTAATAATTCCCATTTGCCCCCTTTAAATGTTGTCGTCGCCGATCCGTTGCATCCAAGTTCTAGACCCCAAAAGGCACAAGGACCGACAATAGTAGGAGCAGGATGATGCTTTCTTAGGGTCTGTTTGGATCCTTAGGTAAGACTTGCCATCCTGTTTTCTTAGGGTCTATTTGGATCCTTAGGTAAGACTTGCCTCTCCTAATTAAGCAAAAATTGGAGTTAACTAGGTGTTTGATATCTGATTGCCAGTGCTGGTAAGTTTTTTTTCTTACTATCTTAAGCTAGCAAATTTGCCTCTCCTCTCCCGGCAAAGCGAGGCTTGCTCGTGATAGCAAGGGAAAAAATCCAAAATTAGACAATATATATGGGCGTATTTGCTGAAATAGACAATATATTATCGTATTTACAATTTTAGCATTCGTATTCGGCACATTATTTACCGAAAATGGAACTTTGGTACACCGTACACCGAAAAATCTTGAACTGGTCATATTCGGCACACCGTATGCCGAATATGAGCTACAGTACCATATTCGACACAACATGTGCCGAATATTGAAAGTGCCTAGAGGGGGGGGGGGTGAATAGGCTTTTCTGAAATTTAAAACTAAAAACAGCGGATTAAACTGCCGGATATTCCGGTGAAGTCCGGATACTCCGGTATGGTCCGGAGTATCCGGTCTAGTCCGGAGTCTCCGGCCTGACAGGAAAATTTAGAATAAATTTGCACTGAGGATCACAGCTAGATTCTATGAGATGCACTAGGTCAAGTAGATGTTACTAAGCTAGAACAACAAATAAAACTAGCAAGATTGATACTATAGCAATTTAAATGACAAATGATTAAATGCACACGATCAAGTGATTTTCACAAAATAGAACACGAGAATATATCCCGGAGTTCGGCCACCTCACAAAGAAGTGCCTACGTCTCCGTTGAGGAGCTCACAAAGAGCCGGGTCTTCTCCAACCCTATCCTCTTCTAGCGACCACAAAGATCAAGCTAGAAATTCTTACTCAATATGAAGGTGCTTACAAACTTCCCGAGGCACACCACAAGTTTTGGGTGCTCTTCGGGCAACTCCTTTCCTTTTAGAAACCCAAAGCTTCAAAGGAAATGATCGCAGAAAATGCTCGATGAAGAACTCAATGCTCAAGTGGCTTGAACTCTCTCCAAACCCACACTCTCAAATTTTTGTAAATTTGGCTCTAGAGATGATTGGAGAGGCTTTGAATGCTCTTAAAGTGCTCAAGAGGTCTCAAGGAAACTAGCCACAGCAAGCTCCAAATGCTATGGAGAGAGGGGGCATTTATAGCACTCTCTCACAGACTAGCCGTTACTGTTTTTGTCAGAGCTTACCGGAGTATCCGGTGTACACCGGAGTCTCCGGTCCTAAATCCAAAAACGGCGTCAGAACGGTCACCGAACGTGTCAGAACTAGCCGTTACAGTTCTGTTTAATTACCGGAGTCTCCGGTGAACACCGGAGTCTCCGGTCCTGTCAGTCTTTCCAAAAAGATTAAGTCCGGAGTCTAGCCGGACCCTCCGGCATCTTCAGGTACCGGAGACTCCGGTCTTTCCTATTAAATATCAAAAAGATTAAACGCTAACTGAGAGCCTCTGTCGGAGTCTACCTCGGAGACTCCGACTGCAAACAAAACATTTTACCGGAGTATCCGGTGAACACCGGAGACTCCGGTCTTTTTCTTGAAACGATTAACCCGAAGCCGAGACTCTCTGCCGGAGGCTAGCACGGAGACTCCGGCTGAGCGCTGAGTACCGGAGTATCCGGTGAACACCGGAGACTCCGGACTCAGAAGATTTTCAGAAAGAGTTTCGTGTCCGTGAGTGAATGTGTCTCTCAATTGGGTGATTCTAAAGGATCTCTTGAGCATTGAGACACTAATCAAGCAAATAAATTCATCCATCTAGGAAAAAATCTATCCTAGACTCAATTGCAAAAGTAAAAAGAATTTAAGCCCTATCTTATATCCTTCGTTGATTCTTTAATTGTTTCGACGGGCGTCAAACGTCATTTACCTTCACAACTAATGCTCATACCTGTTCAATACTCACAAAGCATGTTAGTTCTTTAATCGTTTTGTCATCAATAAGCCAAAACCCACTTAGGGGGCCTAGATGCACTTTCAAATATCAACCGTATTCGGCACACCGTATGCGAATACGGGCTACAGTGCTATATTCGACACACGGTGTGCCGAATATAGCCTTTGCCGGTCGTACAATCACTAATCCAACACACAGTTATAGTCGCACACGGTGTGTCGAATACGAGCTACAATATCGTATTTACCACACGGTATGCCAAATATGAACTACAGTATTATATTTGCTACACGATGTACCGAATATGAGTTTTTCGGCGTACGGTGTATCGAAAACCCATTTTCGGTAAATGATGCGTCAAATATAGATGCTAAATTTATAAATACGACAACATATTATCTATTTTGATAAATACGTTTATGTATATTATTTAATTATATATTTTTTATCCCGATAGAGGCCAGGATTGCTTGCGGACTAAACTGACCGTAATAGTTTTTGACATTTACATCCTCCAACCTGTCTCAAATTTATCCCGACTGGCTACTGCTCTTTCTCCATCTTGCCGTGCATGTCCGCGAGCTTAGCCACTAGATGTAGCTGTAGTGCTACTGATGTACTACCCGTTGGAGATTAACGTCCATGCATGGGCAGTGTCACTTTTTTTCTTTTTTACTTTTGACACTAACCGTGGAGATCAGAAACTCGCTTATTCCCAACCCTCGGTGGCACTCCCGCACCAGCCGAAGTTGAGGCTGGTCGCGTGCTCCTCCTCGGAGAAGAAGCTGGCTGCGCCGTCGTTGCTGATCACGTCCGAGCCGGCAAGCCATTCCTCCGTGAAGCCATAGCCGCCACCCTTGTCCGAGTCGTATGGGTATGTCGAACCGTGCTGCCACTTCGTCTCGAACATGGGGAGAGACGAGCAGCCCATCGTTGCAGCCGACAAGTCCAAGAACGGTGCACCGAACCCGACCAAGTTCGGCTGCGGTTGCTCGAAGACCGCGCCGGAGTACGGCGACGCCCCGACCTCGTTGAACACCACGCTCGAGTCGCTGTCCGAGGAGCCATCCTTGTAGACCGCCGCGGCTGACGCACCCACCGTCGCTTGGCGGTCTTCCGCGGCGTCATTGCCGCCCGCCTCCAGCTTCACTGCCGTCTCCGGCTCGGATAGCTTTTGCCTCAGCTCCCTTATCTGATCGCGCGGCAAAAAGACACCACAGTGAGCGACAAGCTGGCACCTACATCACGATGCAAGAGTACACAATTGAGCGGCGCGTCGACGCGTGACAGCAACTGCGTACCTCGGCGGCGAGCTCGTCCTTGTCGCGTCGGAGCGCGTCGCAGTCGGCGCGGAGGGTGTCGTGACGGGCGCGCAGCGTGGCGAAGTCGCGCTCGAGCTGCTTGGTCTTCCAGCGGGCTCGGCGGTTCTGGAACCAGACGGCGACCTGGCGCGGCTGCAGGCCGATGTCGCGCGCGATGCGGGCCTTGCGGTCCGGGTCCAGCTTGTTGTCCGTCTCGAAGCTCCGCTCCAGCGCGCGCACCTGCTCCAGCGCCAACCGCCGCTTCTTCTCGCCCAGCCAGCACGTCGACTGCGCCGCGCGCCGGCCGCCCAGCTCGTCCTCGTCGTCGTCCACGTCGTCCAGCTCGGCCTCGTCGTGCTTCAGCGCCGTTAGGGCCTCTTCCTCCGCGAATGCCAGCTTCTCTCCTGCAGTATGTGCATGCCTACATGGTTCAGTACTTCTTATTTGCTGTACACTTGACGTAACAATTACACTGATCATGCTCAAATTCCAAAAAAAAAAACAAAGCACATTCTTTTGTTGCTTTCTGTCTTCAAGTTCATCAAATGCAGAAACAGAGTACAGACAGGAGAAATACTCCAATGTCAAAAGGGCACATACTTTCTAGTCCTACACTGCTAGTACATAAAACAGAGGAGATATGGCAGCAATTGTACCTGGTTCTGTGGATTCATGGCTGCTGGCGGACCTCTTCCATTGCCTCTTCATTTGCACTCGGCAGCTCAGCAAGGATTTGGAAATGGCGGTGACTCCAATTATGAGATGGAGTGGGGGCAGAGTCTTGGAAAGGAACAGTAGGGCGCCGAGTTGCACGCGCAAACGAGAGGCCTTTCCGGCCTTTTCGTTGGTCGGCGGCTATGGCTTGCCCCTCTTCGTAAGTCGTGATCTGAAGATGGACGAGTGGACACCTTCTTCTTCCTTGCCGAGCAGGAGTGCAGGACGGATGTGAGAGGGGGAGAGTAGCAGGTGCAAACGACTATGCAAGCGGCCATGGGTCTAGTATAAATAAAAGCAAGCAGGTACCGGGCCGGGTACCTCGGTTGGCCAGTGCTACGATGTCATGTGCCAGAGATTTTTGTAGGATCCATGTGTTGGCATTGCCAGTTGTGGCCAATGCCGGTTCCTCTGTTTTACAAGTGAATTCGTTCAATTACAGGCAAACTTATACCACTTTGAAACTTCCATCCGTGTAAAATTGCCAACAGGGCTAGTGCCGATAAGTTGGTTGGCCAGCCTCGTTGAAGACGGTTTATGCTAGTGACAGTCGATGTTTACTAAAATACTAGAGTCTGAGATTCTTGAGTGTGTGTCTATGACAAATGTGGTGTGCTTTAAACGAATTTCTGGCTCCCAGATATGTAAAAACCAGATCATTTTAGTAGGACACTCGTACCACCATGTTTATGCAATAATAGTAGCCTTCCCGAAAAGTAAAAAAAGAAGTTACATATCCAAAATAAGCAATATCTGCAGTAAACATGATAAATCCAAGTATATTGTGGAGTATCCTTAAAACTTTTGAACCGTAAAATATTGTGCATAAATGTTACGACAAAATGGTGATAAAAGTAGATACACACAACATTCGAACGAGAAGTTGTAGATAAATACAGCTGTTACAAACGGAAGTTGGTATGTTTAGAACGAGCAAATAATTTTTTTTTATAAAAGTGCTTGAATAATGTCAATGCACATCTAACGGTGCACTGCATAGGGGCACATGCCCAAGGGTAGAATTTTTCTTTACCAACAGAACCTGGGTGATCACCAGCAAACACAAGCCCGCTGTCGTTTTTCACGAAGTAAAAACCCAATAGAGTTTGTTCTTCTTTAGATTTTTTTTAACATTTGAGCAATGTTTTGTGACGACGGGAAAAAGATGTCTATCGGTGATATAGAAACCAGAGGTTCTTGAGTTCCGAGGATTATCTCTTCGAGGTCTGAGAAGATCAAGTTTTGAGAGAGGGTGTTCGGGGTCATGAACAGTGATCCCCGAGCACCCGAGTCCCCCGATGACAAGAGAAGTAAGTTTTGGAAGAGCGTGCTCGGAGTCATGAACAGTGGTCTCTAAGCACCCGAGTTCGCCGAGGACCCGAGCAGTTAAGTTCCGGAAGAGAGCGCTCGGAGCCATGAACAGTGGTCCCCGAGCACCCGAGTTCCTCGAAGACCAAGAAAGGGCATATCCGGGAGAGAGTGTTCGGGGCTGTGAACAGTAGTCCCCGAGCACTCACAGTTCCCCGAGAGCCTGAGAAGTCCTTCGCCGGTGGTCCCCACAGGGGCTCAGCGGTGAGGTGTCAATTGGTGAGAGGCCCGATGCTGCATTTAAGAGGGCGCGTGGCCTGTCACTTCCAACCACTCCCCCCACCCCTGCTGTCAGTCCCTGCCATGGTCTGGCAGGGAGGCGTGGGGACATTTAATGCGCGGGTCCCATCGCGCGTCTCGGGATAACGTCGCAGGGCTCGAGGCGTAACGCCTGCCGCCCTGCTATGTCAGGCTCGCTCTGACCAGACGGGCACGCGGGGATGCTCGGTGGCTGTCCGGCGGGCCCTCCCCGCTGCACCTGTTGAAAAGCATAATGATAACGACAGGACCAGACGGGGGTGTGTTTTCAACCCTCTCCATAACATCAAGCTGTAGCCTATGATGATTGCTTTCCATTTATGACGTCTTGGAACTTGCGTCATCCTTTTTAGGCACGTCACCTACCCCGACGGGTATAAAAGAGGGGCGGGCTCCCCGGAGAAGAAGGACCAGACAGACCGAACACATCGATCGGACGAACTCTGGACGACGACGACTGAAGAAGCATGAAGCTCTAGACTTAGACAAACATCCTTGTAACACGAGAGATCCTCAGAGGGACATTCCCTAAGCATTTATAGCATACACGCAGAAGTAGGGTATTACGCTCTATGCGGCTCGAACTTGTCTAAAATCTCCATAGTATTTATTTCCTCCTACATCCGATCATTCATTACACCTGCATCTCATTTACTCACATTTATTTCACGAACGAGGACTCAGAATCATCCCGACCGAATCTCAAATGGATCTCTCCGAATCCCCACTTATAAATTTCATCCTCCGACGATGTCCCTACTATTTAACCTCGCACTCAACATGCAGAACACTTTGCCACAAAGTTTCTGTGAGGGCCAAATAACTCAACCATTGTTAAACTTGCCGTAGTAGTTTAGTTAACAAGTAATTGAACCAAACCAAATATATATTTTAAAATTTCTCCCAACTATTCAACTTTTCCTCCCATGAGTTTTTTCTTTCCGAAAAGAAGACTTGCTTTTCATCCAGGTATGTTGCCCTTTCTAGCAAGTAATGTCGCACCAGAGCCTGTCAACTACGCCAACCGGCACGTAGTATGAAAGCATATGAAATGCCGACCTAAATGTGAACTCAGGCATGCATGCATTTCAGAGCATACACCTTCACGCAAATCTCTTTCCCACAAAATTGATCAACCCTCTTCACAAATGCGTATTCTTCTGAGTTCTCACGAACGAATTAGGCCACGGATTGGTCGATCTTGATTGTACGATGCCACCTGCCTCCTGCTTATTTTCCTTGAAAAAAGAAAGGATGCATGTGCATGACATCTAAACACAATCTCCTCACTATCCTTAATTGTATAATTAAATCAGATGCAGGTGTATGCCCTGAGATGAATGCATGTTCTGTAGGAACTGGAACCATGTTCAGTTCAAGCTCGGGGATCAAAGAAAATGATCAGAAAACACAAGGCAGCGCTGTTCTCCGCCTTGTCAATTTGGTGGCGAAACGTGGCACACACTGCTGGCGAAAATGCCACCACCGAGCCGGCACACCAGCTCGGAACCGCGCTTTAGGAATTAGGAACCATTCCGGGACCACAGACAGATTAAAGAAGGGAAGACCGTGAGGTCCGAAAGTGCAATGATAGCTCAGTGACAAAACTCTATATGTGAGAGAGTTAATGAGAGTTCGACTTCTGTTCTGTATTTAAAAAATCTTTAAAGTGTGAAAACGGTTGTAAAAAAAAATCAAAAGTGCGGCTACCATACTGTAGGTGCAGCTCGCCTGAAGGCTACACGTATTCGTGCAACGGCATGTGCCAATTAGACGTTCTAGATGCACTCTCCCAACGTGTTCATCTTAATCTGCAAGTTAGTGCAGGCGAAAATATCGCCCGTGCCGAACAGCGATGGCTCATGCGTGAATTCTTTGGCTTGCCTTCGGCAACGTTTCTCCTCATGGCCGTGCTTTTGAGTTTGAGGTGATCGAACTATCCAAGTTGTCTATCTGTCGTCAACACCGTAATCCAGCCGGTTTGATCGGCATCGATCATGGTGACGCTGCTGGTATCCATTTGCTTTTTTAGTATGCGCGTGTGTGAAATAGTGAACAGGAGACTAGGACAGCCAGTAGATTAGGGCTTCTGTAGGAACTAGGAAGGAAATGTTTGGATCGATCAACGATCGTGCCATGCCAACTTTCTTTACGCGGATCGCTCCTGCTTTTCTCCGGGAGTGCCGTCTAGTCAAGAACGCCCTTTGACTTGCTGGATATAGCGGTGGTGCATGCGCACTTCTAAGTAGTAAGTACTCTACGAGATACCGATGCAGTGTCCATCACTTGATGCAACGTAGGCATCCGGTCTAAACGACATCGACATTAATTTGGATATCTTTGATATCTGACTAAACAGCTGCCAAATCACCCCTAAATTGGAAGCTGTTGAGTTACTGAACATCTCTGGTCGTCAAACGAGGAAGTATCAATCTTGAGAGCAAGATATGCTTTGTGCAAAGTTGTCAGGATGATAGAAACACAAGAGCAGCATCAAAACAAAACCATTCCCTCCATTTTCCAGCCCCTCAAAATGGGGAGCCGAGAATCTATTCTTTTTTTCAAAAAGGTGATGTGAACTTTGCCGGGTTTTTTTTATAGAAATGTGTTTAGCAAATATTTATAAAGAAAAAAAGAGAAGAAGAGTGCAGGACTACCAACCCATAAATAGTCTAACTCCACACCCACGAAAGAACAACGTAGCAGACCGAAATAAAAGGACAGAAAAACGAGAAGAGGTTGAAATCAGATGTCAATCCTCGAAATTTCCTTCACCAAGGGCTCTACGCCGTTGTTCTATCACCGGGAATCTATTCTAGACCTCTGAAATGCATGGCAGAGAAGCAACATCTTTTGGACCAAAAAGTCGTAGGCAGAGGCGACTGATTGATGGATGGATGCATCAAACAACTAAAGTGTTAACACACTCACTCACTCAATCACACACTAGTGAGAGGACCACAGATGCTGTGCCGTACGTCGGACAGCGAGGTGCTGGCGTGTGTGTCCACTTCTCTGAACTCTGAAACCACCCTGCAGATTGGCCCGGTTCGGCCGTGCCATCCAAACTGTCGCGATGAACCCCGAGGAACTGAGCGTAAACGCCGGCGAAACAGTGCTATCAGTATTCATGGTTTTTATAGCCGTTTGGGTTTTCGGACACAATTTCTTCATAGATATCTTTTTTTCATTGATTTTGAGTCCAGACGAGATTCGTTGGATAAAGATTTCAACACCTCACGAGTACAAGTTCTAGACGAATACTATAAATACTCATCAAATATCTATAAATATAAGTCATCTTTATACTTGTAATCTTGGAGTATCATAATCAAATTTGGTGCTCATGGTCTTTTACCTCCATATTAAAAGGGTTTTTTCCATATAAGTCCTTGTCTCCGTGCCCAGTTTTGTAACACAAACCGTTCCCAATCTTTCCATCTGCCCAGGGGCCATTCCAGAAAAGTCGGAAAGGGTGGTGAGTGCATGGCAGGAGTGAGGAGTCTGCCTCTGCCTGTCGGGGGAAGCTGAGGCGGTGGGAAAGCGAGGTGAGTGACAGAAAGTGATGCGCCTGCCTGCCAGCCTTCGCAGGGAAAAGGATGGCCATTCCCATTCGATCTCGTGCACTGGCTGCAGCTTCTGTTCCCGCAAAGAGAACAAGATTAAGTTGGGTTCACGAGGAGATCGAGCTGCCAGCACGGTGATCGAGTGAGCAGTGGCCGTGCCCGTGGCAGAGAACGCGCAGCGGCGCACTCACTGCACGGTCTGAAGTAGCAGTGTAGCACCAGCCGAGAAGGACGACGCCCTTAATCAAGTTTGGAGGTGGAGATACAGTCGTCGTGCTCGGTTGGTGATGTATAAGTATAATGTTGGAGGCCAGCGTTACGTTGGGTGGTGCAGTGTGTGGTGCTGAACACTGTTAGGGTCAAATCTGGTCCTGGCTCTACCTGTATCAAACGGTACGGAAGGGAAAGGACAAGCCACGTAACAACTGTTGAGTCGGCAAGTGCTACTGGATCGACGACGGCACGCAGCTTTCGATCGGCACGGATCTTTTTGTTGGGCAGCGCCTAGTGCTCTGGCACTGTCAGCTAGTCTCGATGAGCAGCAGTCGCGCTGTTGCAGTCTTCGGACCATTGCCCGTGCAACGCAACTACACAACAAAAAAGCGTGTCTGCCGGACGCCGTGACCGCAGCGTCGGGTGGTGCCGTGGCGAGCCGGGCCCCGGAAGACGTCAACAATGGCGGCCTTGGCGACGGGGACGTTGAACGCGGGCGATCCAGACGGCTACGCGGTGTCTTCGTCCCCGTCCCTCCCTGCTCGGCGGCCACCGGAAGAGCTGAGCCGAGTACGGGCGCGGGTGTGCAGCCTTTCGGTCATGGCTGCAGGAGTGGCACAAATTGGTGGACAGACAACACTACGCGGTGCACGGTGTGCCATACAACGCGAAGGCCGGGACACTGCCTCCAGTTCCTGTGCGGTTAATCCGAGGGGCGTCTCCCGTCGTCCAGGGCCAAAATTTACCTTGCTGCGTGGCATATCAGTACTGTGAAAGCTTTTGGACGCTAAAGCACTCTCTGATGACATGACTGATATGAGACTCTGACCATCGCGCATTTTAAATTAGCCGACCACGTATGGCTGCTAGCTTGACACAGCTGCAATCCTAGCTCCAGAAACGAGCGTGCTTTTAGGTGGAGAGGAAGACGACGCAAATAGTTGGAAGCGATTTCATCGAACCGTGGCTCACGTCGTCCAGATCGGAGCGTTCATAACCAACGGCACGGCACTGATCACTAGTCGGTCACTTCTACTGTTGCACATTACACCGTCATCATCCAGGAACAGTAAACGCCCGACGGCGTAACATGGAAACTGGATCATATATAGCGGCCGTATATGGAAGCAAAAAGGCGCCTAGCTACCACGCAGTAACACCGAGCAATCACACCATGTTTTCTTTTCTACCTACTTGAGCTTTTAGCCGTTTTGGATGGGCCTGATTGCTTGAAGCTTGCAACAGAGTAGAGCAGCACCCGTCTTGGATCTACATGCCTAGCCTACATACTAGCGCAACGACCGCTCTATGATAGTGACTAGTATATTGACTACGTGACATCTCAATCAACCAAAGCTTGGTCTTGTGTAGAATAGGGAGTAGAGAGGCGTTCAGTTCTACTATTATTCGAAATGTGGCCCACTTAAACACTGTGGTCCGACAGTAGAAACCAGGGTGACCATTCAATGGGTTATGCCAGGCGTTGCACAATCAGTACGTTGTCAGATGTAGGTAATCAGAGTAAACTTTGCTGCATCTACACGTTTGATTAATTTCCTGGAATTTACACTGGTGAACCGTTACCATAACTAAATAGCGTCACTAAGTCTAGGGAAACAAAAATTGGAGGATTAAGCAATCATACATGCCGGACTAAGTCTAGGAAAACAACAGCTTTAGCAATCCTATGTGCCTCCATATTCGGACCCCTTCTTTCATGACAAAATTCTACCTCATTAAAACTTCTACTTTTCTGCCTGATATCGTCAATCACCATAGCGTAACTACAAATGCGGTTTTCTTGCAAATTATTAACAACATCAAGGCAATCAGATGCAACTGTTGTCCTTTAAATCTGCACATCTGTCGCTAAAGACTGGGCCTCACTTCATGCCACATCTTCTAAAGCACTAGGCTCTGTCAAACCATCAAAAACTTGTACACTTATTCCCTGGAAAACTCCTTCTCCATCACGACAAATTACAGCTACGGCACCCCTGTCACCTCTCTTTGAAATGCCTGCATCCACATTTATTTTCATAAAACCATGCCTCTACCAACGCTATTCTGCGTCGCTTTTGTCAGAACGTAACTAGGCCTCTTGGCATGGGCTCGTCTACGTTTTCGGCGTGACTTAATTGGGCCCTGAAAATTCGGTCCGATGGAAAGTAGGCCCGGGTGGACCTTGAACGGGTCTTCAGGCCGTACTGTCACGAATCGGCCTTGTCCCATGGCTTTGAAGCGGTGCACTTATGGGCCTTGGATGCATTGCACGCCTTTGAAACAATTTGCCCAGGTGGTTCGCCAGCCCAGGTCGCGTACGATTCGGACGCGCGTTGATCAGATATTCGCATGGAGCACTCATGTTGCAACAAGTTGGAGTTTGAGTTTGTGGACTAAGTTTTGTTACTTGTCGGTAGCAGCTGTGCATAGAGAGAAACGTACAAAATGTTACGCGGTTGCTTGGAGACATCTACCTCTTCTCTGGTGTATCGGCAGCGCCTCACCAGATCTGCGAGGGTTCACACTTGGCACGCAGCTCATGTCCACCGACCTTCCCAGCTGGGAAAGCCTGTCCCACCTGACCACGCGGTCCCTTGGACAGTTTTTTCGCCATCCGTAGCCCGAGCACAAATCGATGCGGAGCAGAGTAACATCCCTTTGTTAAATCTCTGCCGGGCCACGGTAGGTGTGCGGCAGAGGCAGATCCTGCCTGCTTCTTGGCAGTTGCAGGAGCAGCATTTACTTGTGCGGTTCACCTCAGTTGCTCCCCAGGGATCGCGTCCGTGCGAGCACGTAGCCGTGAACGAGCAGCAGCTGTACCAGTTTGATGTTTTCTACGCGGAGTTGGGCCAACGATCACATGGTAGTTAAGCTGACAATATCCCACGATCGATGCGTGTGCTCTATTTCGTAATACTCCATTTTATTGATCAGAAGAGTCTTCCCAAAATACTTAGAATTTCATGTATCTTAATGTATTTTTTACCACTCTCTTTCGTTTTGCTCTATCAATTCATACTTCACCTTATTATTTATGTAACCCAATACTAATTACAAAACGAATATTTTAGTTGTAAAATATTTTATTAATAATTACCTAAATCTCTATGATTAATTAAAATGTCAAGTATTACGGAACGGAGCGGATATAATACTACGCCATCTGTCGGGGGCACATCTGTTGCCCGTTAAACAATTCAAACCGGCCACAACGGCTAGCTGGCCGGCCAGCCTGCCAGCCCAGAGGACATATAGTACTAATCTACTCCGCAGATCCGGCCTGCCGCGTCTGCCTCCGATTCCGATCAAACGGCGCAGGTTGCAACACCTGCACGCGGAACTAGTCGTTACGTTAGACGCCTACTACTCCCCCGCGACGCGGTGCCGCTGCCCGAACGGTCAACATGGCCGGGGCTGCTCCGCAACGTGGTCCACCCCCTAGATGACAGTCCGGTCCCACAATTGTCTGACCCAACCCGTCAGAGACAGTGCCATGGACACGAGTGACTTGAATGGTACAGCTGGTTCCTGAACCGACCTGAGTGTGAGCCGTTCCTGCTATAAATACCTGCCTTGCCCCTCGCTTCCAACTCACAGCTCCAGCGCCCAACTCGGTCCACCAAGCACTCTCCACTCACACAACACGCATCTTCTTCGCCACCGCATCAGCCCAGTCTCCGCCGCCACAATCCTGATGGCTCGCTTCGCCGTGGTCGCCGCCATCGTTGCCCTCCTGGCCGTCACCGCCGCTGCGCAGGCCCCGGCCGCCGCCCCCACCCAGGCGCCCAAGGCGGCCCCACTTCCGCCTCCCCCGGCGAGGTCCCCAGCCACCGCCCCCGCGCCGGTCGCCACCCCGCCCACCGCCGCGGCGCCGTCCCCTCTGGCGTCTCCTCCGGCCCCGCCCACCGACGCACCCACCGCCTCCGCGCTCACCCCCACCCCCTCCGTCTCCGCCCCGGCCGGCGCGCCCGCCGTGAACAGCGCCGCCGCGTGCGCCTCAGTGGTCAGCTTCGTGGCCGTCGCCGGCGCGGTCGCCGCTGCCGTCCTGTTCTAGATCATGTGACTGTACCGTGATTGGCGGTTGCTAGCTACTTTTGTTTATAGAACTATATCATATTGTTTTCGAAATTCTTTTTAGACACTGAGAGCATCAGCGATGTGCGGGATTATTGCAGTGTATCATGATGAGATGATCATCAATGCAATTCTTTCATTTGTTACTACTCTTACTTCACATGGCCATTGATATCTTAGCCTCGTTTCGTGGCACTCCAAGCTCTAGTTTTCTTTTCCTCTCTTCTTGCTTGATCTGGGCACTCCCAAATCTATAATCAGTGCGTGAATCTGGAGTCTGTGCAACGTTGGAACTTGCTGTCGATTCGGGCCCACCTTCTGAGGACGCCATGTGGATTGGTCGGTCGATGCATGTGATATTTCGGCAGCTGGTCAGGTTGGAGTATGGGCAAAACTTGGGCGGATTCGACAGCCGCTGGGTAGAATAATGTGGGTAGCCTCTGTTCTTCCCCGGCGCCTGCACTGTTCAAGAGCCATGGTCGCACGAGGATGCTGCCCATCTTGCATCTTGCTTTGTGGTTTTTTTCTTTCTTTCTTCCGTTGCCGGTTGCCCTATCGAACCTGATGCTAGCATCGCCGTGTGGCGCGTAAATATACACAGCCTATGCTCAGATACCAGCCACTTGAGCGTAATTACGAAAACGCGGTTTTGCTTTGAGTTCTGCATAGAAATTCAGCAATCAACAGTGAAATATCCTGATTCTCAAGAAAACTAAACAGTGAAAAACTACGAACTGAAGAGCACCAATTTATGTGGATTTGCACTAACAACCACGCATAGTTCAGCATGGCATGGGAAATTATGTTATATCAGTACCATGGCATGTATACTTGCAGAAGACGAATTCGTCTGTTTTTTTTTTCGGAATTCGCTTGTACATCTTCATACGATAAAGTGTCGCGTGACATGTTTCTGAAAGTTTTTTCTTCTCTTTTCATTCTTTCTTGATTGAGTTTGAGCGTTGGAAGTTGGAACTCTGTATATTTTGTTACTAACGGCCTGCGTCTCGATCGGATGGGCTGAGCAGACTTCTGTTGAATTTCGCAAGGCCCACTGAATAACTGAAGCAAAGATGGGCCTTGGACAGGGAGAGTCGAGGACTCTGAACTTTGGAAAGGAGGAAATTATTACGGTGAATCAGTGACAGAAGGCCTGGGCCTCGTATCATTGTAATTGTAGGCCCATAAGCTGTCCAAATATGTTTCTTTTATCTCTTTTTTTCACTTGCTTGAACTTGATGTCCAACTCGACCAACAAAGCAAGATGGAATATTCCTTAAACACGCAAAAACAATAATTTTTGCCCCCACATTACACGTACGCCTAAAATAAATCGATAGACTAGTCGACGTGTCCACATGATGACATAAACCACAGTGTTAAACTTTGGAATTTTGCCAAGCCCTTCGACACCGTCCAAGCAATTTGCTCAAGCGAACTTGGTAACCTGCAGAAGAAATCTGCCTCCTTTGTCTGGTCGATGGATCTGAGAAAACGTTAGCTTTCAAGGCACGGAATATGAGGCTTTTTTATTTTTACATTTTTTAACTTAAAAAATTAAATAAATAGCTCAAAATAAAAAAAAATTACATAAATAGACGCCTACCGTCTTCTCAAAGGGCTGCAGCACTTTCAGAGGGCGGTAAAGATACCACGATAGCAGGAACATGCCTTATCGCCCTCTCAAAGGGCAGTTAGCTCTTGCAAAAGGGCGGGTAGGTACTGTTCTCACTGTGAACATTACTTATTGCTCAATTTTTTTTTTCGTATCTCCTATGTTTAAAATAGTAGTCTTCCGTTGCTCTAAAAATCTTAAATTTTTTTATATGTTTCATAATCCTTGTGCAACCCATTTTAATTAGATTCACTTAAAAATCATGTGTATAATTTAAACTAAAATTCTCTAAAAATGGGTACTTTTATAACTTATAGAAATTGTTAGAGCATCAAATGAATTCCTAAAAATCTATAAAAATTCACCAATATTCTTCTTATATGATGGACTAATTTATAAAATTATTTTAATCCCTAGGTTTTTATATGTTTGAATTCAAATAGAGTTAAAAGAAGAATATCACATGAAATTATAAAAATACATATAAATAGAGCATTACAAAGTAACTCACTTTTTCACCATATAACCTAGGTCTAAAAATAATTTTAGAAATTATTCCATCATATAATAAGAATATTAGTGAATTTTCTAGATTTTTGGGAATTTATTTAATGGCCTAACAATTTCTAGAAGTTATAAAAGTACCCATTTTAGAGAATTTTAGTTTAAATTATACACATGATTTTTAAGTGAATCAAATTAAAATGTGTTTCACATAAATTATGGAACATATACAAAATTGTTTAAGATTTTTGGAGTAACAGAAGACTACTATTTTAAACAGAGAAGATGAGAAGAGAAAATTGAGCGCTAAGTATTGTTCACCACGGGAACAGTACCCTACCCGTCCTCTCAGTTGGCTACAAGGGCTAACCGCACTTTGAGAAGGTGGTAAGGTCTGTGCTTGCCACTGTAGCATCCTTACCGTCCTCTCAAAGGGTTGGCGGTAGGCGTCTATTCCTATAAAAAAAAATTATCTAAGAGCTATTTATTTAATTTTTTAAGTTAGAAAATGTAAAAATACATCGTCTGAGCACGAAAGCTTTTGGTAGATCTCGACGTGCGAACCCGGTTGAAATGTGAACTAAATGTTTGTTCTTGGTGGTGTCTGGCGCAGTGTGTGATCGAATTTTTTAAAGTTTTCAAACTAAATATTTTAAAAACTATTGTTAGTCAAAGTTTAAAAGATTTAATTGAACTTTTTCTAAAACGACGTGTATTTATGATCGGATGGAGTATTACACAAATGAATCAAGTCATGCATTGTATGATATCAACTACATGCGTTTTTAGTACTTTATTTACTTTTAAGACATGCTTGTCCAGCTATGCAAAGCAGCTAATCATCCGAACATGGCGGCCTTTCTTTCACACCACCATTACACCCCAGGTTCTGGTAACACCTAGGCTATATGGGCATCACAACGATCGAGTGTTTACTCTTCGTGGTTGTTTCCCAGTTCCAACATCAGAAACATGGTGTGGCTAAAGCAATCTAGAAACATGATGTTAATATCTTCCCTCAAGCCTCGGTTCGTTGTCCAACAAGAGAGCACGACAACAGCGAGACCTGTCTAGACGGTTGCAACGGATGAGATGGCATGGGATGTTTGAGCGTGTGTTGTGTGAGTGGGTGGCCCACATGTATTCGGACGAGTATAAGAACGGATGGACGTGTTGTGTATGAGTTGTCGATAACATCACTAGTAACAGAACTGGCAAGAGCCAGACAATTCTCAACCTGAACTATCTCTGCCGCCTCTCTAAACTCTCTATTCTACCTCCCCATTTCCTCTAATTTCTAACTCTTCTATGAGTGATTGGTCACAAGGTTTGTGACAATTAGTATTAGAGCCACCCACCCACTTCTCGCCCCCTGCTCCATCATCGCCGTCCGTCACCATGGAGAACCCTTACGCAAAGCTGCGGTGTCTATCTCGCCATCAGCAGAAGACTCAAGCCATGGAGGACAAGCTCGCTGTATATCTTTGATCGTACCAGGAAGATTGACTACAACAACACTAAGATAGTTATGCAACGAAGGATCGTATGGAGGCGATACATAAAACGTTCGAGGAATGGCGTCCAGGAATGGAGACGAGGGTGGCAAATCTTCATTAGGCAATCGACACGCTTCGTCAGTAAGTCGAACACCTTGAGAAGCATCCTACGACCACCGCAACTCCAACCTCACCACAAAGTCACAACATGATTCTTTGTTATGAGCAATTCCACCCGATATGCGTCTCGAGCAACTTAGCCACGATGAGATTCATGACCACCGGGGATCGGCATATGAGAGTGTGAGCACTCTGGCGCCAACCCCGGTCACAGGTACGTCATATTCCACACTGGAGAAGTTTTAGCGTTCCACTTCATGCAGCAGCACAATCTCATATGTGAGTAACAATTTCAAATTGGACTTCCCTTGTTTTGATAGCGAACCCCCAATTCTGGAGGAGACTATGTGATGACTACTTCGAGGTGTACTCGGTGCCGTCGGAGGTGTGGGTGCGTGTGGTGGCATACCATTTCTCTGGGAACGCTATAATCTAGTTGCAAAAAAAAAAAGCACACCACCAATTAGGAGGAGTTCTGCTCTTGGCTTTGCAATCGGTTCGGTCGCGAGCATTACAAGGATCTTATCTGGCAAATGTTTGACATGCTAGTACGGTGAAGGAGTACATGAGCCGATTTGAACCTACTATGCATTCAAATTTTGGTGCATAATTCTGCATTAGATTTAGTGTTCTTCATTACCAGGTTTGTGGATGGTCTTCAAGAAGATATCCGTTCCATGATTGTTCTACATCATCCAAAAGATTTGGATATTGCCTATGCTCTAGCTTTGTTATAGGAAAGTGTGAGTACACCTTCAAAGTGGCGTGGTGATCGTCATTGGGATCATCTCTTAGGAACGCATGGGAACATTCGCATGTTGAGTGCACCTATCAGTGTCATGGTGGAGAATGTGGCCACTGATCATCAGGGCGTGGAGAGTGCTCGGGATCCGAATAAGCGTCAATCGGAGCACAAATTGGCCACTCTTCGTTCCTATCGCCGGGCACACGGTCTATGTTTTAAATGTGGGGAAAAGTGGAATCAGCAGCATCGATGTGCTACCACTGTTTAGATTCATGTGGTTGAGGAATTATTGGAGCTATTGCAGCAACATGATTCTGTCGAAATGGATCAGCACATGGTGTCTAGAAATGATTTTGATGAAGATAGTCTCATGTCCATATCTCAGGTGGCTGTCACTGGAGCTAATGTGCAAGTACACTAAAATTAGTTAGCATGGTAGATAATCAGGAGGTCCTCGTATTGGTGGATTTAGGAAGTTTTCATAGCTTACTTAATGCCCATACAACTTTGAAGGTCTCTCAATAGCAAACTTCATTCAAGAAAGGAAATTTAAGATAGCTAATGGTGGGCAAATGAGCTGCAACAACATGATTTCTCAATGTGAATGGTGGGTTCAAGGACAATCTTTCTGCAGTGATTTTAGGATTTTGTCTCTTGGGAGTTATGAGCTCATAGCCCTATGGTGAGTCAGCGGGACATCAAAAGGTTATCTTTCAACAGAAAAGGAAAAATGGTTACTCTCCAAGGTATTACACCCAAAATGGATATTTGTCATTCAGTATCAGCTCTGCAATTGAGTCACTTATGAAAGAACAACTTTGTGGAACACTTGGTTTACCTGACTGAGGTAGATTCAGAACTGACCAATAGTACCATACGGGCTACAGTGGTAGATCTGGTGCAAGAATTTGCCGATATCTTTGAAGAGCCGAAGACACTTCCACAACAGACATTGGGATCATCATATAGTTTTCATGCCAGGCACCAAGCTTACCAGCATTTGGCCTTATAGACACACTCCTGATCAAAAGGTAGAAATTGGTAAATGCGAGGAATCATCTAAATAGTATTCTAATGAATCATTAAGCATATTATTGCAGCTCTACATGGTAGTGCTCTTGGTGGACATTTTAGATTCTTTGCAACTTATCATTGCATCAAGAGGCTTTTTGCTTGGTCCAGTATGAAACAACTGATCAAAGATTTTGTGCAGTCCTTCTCTATCTGCCAACAGGCCAAAAGCTCCTCCTTCACTTTTATAGCCCTTGAACATACATGATCAGGCCTGGAATGTTGTTACCTTGAATTTTATTGAGGGCTTACCTCGCTCTACAAATCATGACATAATACTCATAGTGGTGGACAAATTCGGCAAGTTTGCACACTTCTTACCCTTGACTCATCCATTTACAGCAATAAACGTTGCTAAACTTTATATGTATCATGTTTTCAAGCTTCATGGTTGCCTCACGCAATTGTATTAGATAGAGACCACATCTTTACGAGTTCACTGTGGCAAGAGCTCTTTAGACTTTCTCACATTGCACTTCGGTTGAGTTCTCCATATCATCCTCAGACCGACGGGCAAACCTAATGGGTTAATTAGTGCCTTGAGGCCTACTTAAGATGTGTTGTTCATGCTTGCCCTAAGAATTGGTATCATTGGTTATCTCTTGCGAAGTATTGGTATAATACTTCATATCATATTGCTCTTGGCACTACTCGATTTGAAGTTCTATATGGATACAAACTACGTGAATTTGCAGCTCCAACTCTGAGTGAGTGCACTATCCTAGATTTGTTGACATGGCTAAAAGAAAGGGAGATTATGCATCAGCTTCTTCATCAACATCTGGAACGTGCCCAACATCGTATGAAGCAGCAATCTGACAAACACCATACCAATAAGATGTTTTAGATAAGGGATTATGTATATCTCCAGCTTCAACCACATATTCAAACTTCTGTTTCTTAGTGTTCCAACCAGAAACTGTCTTTCAAGTATTACGGTCATTTTCGTATGGAGGCTAAAGTAGGAGTTGTTGCTTACAAGTTAGCATTGCCTAGTTCTAGTCAAATTCTTCTTGTGATCCATGTATCTCAACAGAAGTTGAGTTGTTGGTCCTGGCACGACAGTTAGCAAAGACTTTCCTCCACCTCCTTCAGTTTTGCAAGAATGCAAGCAGCCAGAAGCAGTTCTGGACCGCAAACTTATCAAGCAAGGCCATTTAACCATAGCTCAGGATCAAATGGCAGGGCCTTCATCCAAATCTAGCCACCTGGGAAGATCTTGAAGCTCTTGGGCAGTGCTACTCGACATCACCAGCTTGGGGGCAAACCGGTCCTCAAGGGGAGAGGAATGTCAGTATCTTCCCTGAAGCCTCTGTCCGTTGTCCGATAATAGAGCGCGGCAACGGCGAGACCTGCTTGGACGGCTGCAACGAATGAGCTGATGTGGGATGTTTGAGCGTGCGTTGTGTGAGTGGGTGGCCCACATGTATTCGGGCGAGTATAAGAACGGATGGACGCGTTGTGTATGAACTGGGAATGATATCACCAGTAACAGAATTGGCAAGAGCCAAACGGCTCTCGACCTGAACTATTTTTGCCTCCACTCTGAACTCTCTCTTCTACCTCCCGATCTCCTCTATCTTGTGTGATTTCGACCTCTTCTATGAGCAAATTGGTCACAAGGTCTGTGACACATGATGTGGCCGAAGCAATCAAGAAACATGCTTATACACGATTCCTTTGTCCTTATCCTCTCAAGTTGTCTGTCTGAAGTGAAGTTTGAAACAATGTGGAATGATTGATTTATCTGTAAAATCTTGCAAACGTCTTTTTTTAGAGAACAGGCAGTAATCTAGTAGAAATTTGATAGATGAAGTACTAGTACTAGTGGAGTATATATGAAAACGAGCTTTTACATTTCTGGAATGCAGACCGTCGTAGAGAGACAATGAGACAGGCACCAATTTACAATTGCAAGCAGTAACTGTTTCGCGGTCAATGGAATCTCCGGTCTCTAGCACAAACTGCTCATGCCGTCTCTGTACGCTAGCGCACCTGACTGCGCATTTTGTCTGCAGAACATTATTCACCGACGTCCAACTCTATATGTGAATCTACAGGTACTCGCTCCAAAATGAGGTGACAACACCGCAATTTTTTGATACACCTCTCTAGTCCTGGACAATGTTGCATGCATGACTCTGGTGGCCAGGGTGCAATCACAATCGCAGTCATATATCCATGCTATGGATTCCATTGGCTGGGGGAGGGGGTAAGCAGAATAGCAGATGCAGGTGCTGTGCGGACTGCAGAGAGGTTCACATGACGGCGGTCTCCTCCTGCCGCGCTATGCTGCTCAGAATCTCATGGACAGCCGTTGCAATATCTTCAACCGAGCCCATCTTGGAATCATCCTCCACCTGCCATCCAAACGGAAAGCGATGCCATCACCGGCTTTGTTATATAGAAATGGAAACGAATCATCGTTGTGTGCTACGGCATTCTACTTCTAATCGCTTGATTTGTCTGTCAGCTTAAACTAAACAGGAGTAGTACGGAAAGAAGTAAAGTTAATTACCTTTAGGCTGAAGGTGTACAAGACCATGGCGTGGACGGTGGTCATGTTGAGGTGCAGCGGCGGGATGCGCAGCTGCTGTAGCCCGGCGACCAGCTTCAGGAGCTGCTTCGGCCGCCGCCGCGCGAGCACCTTGAGGCTCGCGTGGCCTTCCACCATCGTCACCTCGATGTCGGCGACCGCCGCCGCCGGCCGGCCATTCTCCGCCGAGCCGGCCGCGTCGCTGTTGGCATTGCTACAGCAGCCGATGCTCGTGGCGCCGCAGCAACCGTGAGACGAGGTGGAGTACTGCGGGAAGCTGAAGACGCCAACGAATGGGGAGCTGCCGTTGTCCGTGCAGCCGGCCTGGTTCATGTTCTTGATGCTCTTTTGGACTTCGAGCGATTGCAGGAGTTGCTCGAGCTCCCTCACGTAGTTGATTGCGCCACCAACGATCGATGCTTGATCACCCTACGGAAAAAATCAAGAGCATAGCACACGCCTGTCATTGCATTGCCAAATATACTATCCGATTGTTAACCAGTGATTAGTGGTTACTCATTCCATACAGACAGAAGGAAACTTAACCGAAGCTAGCGAGTGAAGTTTATTGATATGCTAAAACGGAACAAAACGTACATACTAACAGCACGTACCCTGTGCGCGTAGGACGGCGGCATGAGTGAGCGGAGCACGGCGAGGTACTCGTTCATCTGGCGGCGGCGATTGCGCTCGACGGCAATGTGGGTCATCCGCTGGCTCTCGATCTCCTCCTTGTTCTTGACTACCTTGTTGCGCCTCCGCTTCCTCCTCCCTGCGGCCACTGCCGGTTCGGCCACCGCTTTGCCCTCCATGGAAGCTTCTGAGGACAGATCCTTGGTGGAGACCGTCTCCCACTCGTCCACGCTGGGCGCAACCGACGCGACCAGCTCGTGATCCCAATCCGCCGCGCAGAGCTCCCCGAAGCCGCCGCCGCCGCCGCCGCCCAAGTCGCACCACGGCAGCGCGTACGGAGAGTCCACGCGGCCGTAGCCGAAATGGCCTGCTTGCGAGAACACCACGGCCTCCAATGCCATGGTAAATGGACGCACGCACGCACGCACGCACGGCTTGCTTTGCTCGTGCGCTTGTGGGTGTGATGGATGAGTGACCAGGCTGATGGACACTGCAAGCTAGACGCAAAACGGGTAGGTGGCGCCACACGGACACGAGTCACACGACACGCGAACGAGACCTGACCGGCGTGTGAATGTGATGCGGGGAGGGGACGGGAGGGGAGAGGAGGCGTGCGAAGGCGCGTTTTATAAGGCCGGTCGGGTGAGGCGAGGGAGCCGGACTCTAAGGCCGGTCGCGTGTTATAAGGATGCAAGTTTGTATTTTTTTTATTTAGTCGATCTAAAACTAAAAAAATAAATTAAAATTTATTCTCACCTAGCTAAGTTAAGAGAAAAAAAAACTAAATTCACTAATGTGGAGAGTAGTAAATACTAACCTCTGTTTTAGAATAATTGACAACTTTAATTTTTATTGAGCAAGTTTTGACTAACCATATATGTTTAAATATTTAGCTAAGTAAAATGAGAAAAGTATCAATAGATTTGTTATTAAAAGTACTTTAAGCATGCCATATATTCTGACTATTTGATTAAATATTTGTAGAAAAAATAAACGGTCAAACTTTAAATAGTGAAAATAAATTATCAGTTAGTATTATGAAACGGAGGTCAGTAGACTAGAACTTTCTACTGGTACCCGCATCCTACGTACGTGCCACCGCGGGCCCCAAAGTGAGGCGGCCTTTTGTGCTCAGGGGGATGGACGAGGCAATGATTTACGAGCGCGAAACAGGCATCAGGCGAGCAGGAGGGGGCGTACGTAATATCTGAACGAGACGCACAACTTATATATACATATGTATTGAAGGTATTTACGAAACCTCAACTCTATAAGCGACGGGTATGTCACGCTCGCGTTGTTCGTGTCTGGAACAGGGGACCCCAGGTGGGGCGCCAACTTGTTGTGCTGGTGTAGTGGTGTGTTAGCCACAGGGGCACCACGCTGAAGCAAGGGGAGCATGGGAAATTTGATGGTTTTTAGGGTGCTATATGCAAAGGGGATGCACAGACGAGGATTTGATTTTTAAAGTTACGGTCAAAGCGGTCGCGCAGATCGAGAGATTCTGCAAAGCAACGGTGCCCGGAAATACCATGAGGTTTGCATCTGCGCCGCGGACGATCGTCTGTCCATCTCGTCCTCTTCGACATCTTGTCCAACCGGCCGGCCGGGGGCAGTGCCGAACGGCGGCAACTCCAGCTCATGTGATCTTTCACGGACCGCAAGGTTTGCACGTGTCTTTCACCGCCTACTATGGGCTTAATCTCTTGCTACTCCTTAGGTCATTAAAAAAATGATCTTTTAAACAAGATTAGGTTAAACTTTTAAAACTTTAATTAAAAACAGTTTTCAACATATTCAGTTTGAAACATTAAAATTATATGTGTAGGTTTGCTTTAAAAAATATATTAGATTTTATAACATACCCTAAAAAAATAATGATTAAAACTATGCATGGAAGATTATATGTGTTACAAAATGTTATGTATTTGTGACCGAAGGAGCATATTGTTTACCATTATCCTTTTGTATAAGCATTTCTAACTAATCAAGTATAACTATTTTTAACGTCTCCTTCCTTAAAAGTAGTCGCTGTTTCTGCAAAAGACTAGACTATGATCGCCCATTACTCTTTAGTTTCATTTGTTATTACGCGTACAAGATCGTTGCGTAATTTTAGGCAGTACGTACGCACGTCGTGAAATCAAGATCTGTCGCTCGATTCTCCAGCAAGTTTTCACGCATGGCTCAACTCGCTGCTCCCCGGCATGTACAGAGACAAGGAACAGCCATCTCCGCAACAGAGAAAAGGAAAGCGAAAGGTGCATGCATAAAGTTTCTCTGGCTGATCGAATCTGGATGCCTCTTTCGTCCTGTCCCTTCTCTCTGTCTAGTGGAGAATTGGAAATGGATTATTTTTTTTTTTTTTTTTTTTTTTTTGCCATTGATGGCTGAAGAACGTCTGTCAAATGCCTGCCCTAATTAGCTAGGGACATGGGCAGTAATCTCAAAAACAGATGCACTTTTAGATGACTAAACTGCACCTTTTTTAAGAACATGTCATGGCTAAAAATAAGTTTAAGACTGAACAACTCGTTTTTCTTCATATAAAATACTAACACAACGTGAAATCCTCCCAAGAAAACTGCAGGCGTGCTATATCAATCACTAATTTAGTCTGTCTAATGGTCAATGAAAGACAAGATGAGACTGTTTCTGGCATATATCCTGGGGAATAAGAACAAATGTTCCTTGCAATTTGTTAATTATTGATCTGCGCACGTTAGATCGATCCAGTCCAAGGGGAGAGCTGAAACCGCTCTCCAGAAACATTTCCCACAAGCCGGTGAAACCAGGGGCCGAACACCGGATTGCATGCCCTGGTGCATTTGTTTTGTTCTTCTGGTGCCGGACAAAATAATTTTAGGCCTATTTTCTTCTTTCTTTCTGGCTGCCATTACACGCGTGGAATCTGATGAGCCCTGCCTAATTTATTTCCTAAGCAATTCTTCTATTCACGTCCATTTGTAGATGAGATGCGGCGAAGCAAAAAAATAATAATTTGTCCACTGCGAAGTACTGCTATTTTATCTCTCATACACATGGTGTCCTCTGGAGATGCTAAAAGTCATGCTTGGATGCAATTCCCTCGAGAATCTTCAATCTTCACAGATGGAGACTGAAATGCTTGTATGACCATAATTGTACGGGCAACAAGAACTAATCAGTTCTTAATTCTAGATTTGTTTTAGTTTTTCTTTTTGATACAATTGCTTTGCTTTAGACAGATTGTTAGCGAGCTGAGCACCACGTTAAGTGGCTCTCCGTGCTTGTAGCTAGTCAGTTAATTGAGTGCTTACGCTGTACATGTATAAAACTGAAAACCTCTGATCAATACAACTTGAGTTGTGATCCTTCTGTTTTCCCTCCTCTTACATGGTATCAGCGATCTACGATCCATTCTTTCCGCTGCTCACTACTTCTTCGCCGCCATGAGTTCGTCCTCCTCTTCTTCCTCGTCAGATTTCAACTCCGATGCCGAGTCGCCGCGGCCGCACACGCTCCGGGTCCAGACCGAGCCTGCTGCTCCCACCGTCGTCCATGGCATCAACATCCAGTCGCGCGTCCCGCTCATCCTCGACTTCAATGAAGCCAACTACATCGCCTGGTCTCGCTCCTTCTCCGCTGTGTTCGGCCAGTATGGTCTTGGTGACCACGTCGATGGCTCCCCGGCCAAGGGCGACAATGACTGGGTGCAAAATGATTGTGCCATTGTCTCCTGGCTCTACACCCGCATCGCCCCTGAGCTCCTCTCCATGGTCTCCACCGATGCCGACACCGCCTACTCTCTCTGGAGCGGCGTGCGCTCCTTGTTCCGCGACAACAAGGCGACCCGTTCAGTCTATCTCGGCGCCGAGTTCAGGAACTTCTACCAAGGTGATCTCTCGGTCCTTGACTACTGCTCTCGCATGAAGACGATGGCCGATCGTCTCGCCGCCCTTGGTTCTCCCGTCAGCGACAAGGACCTCATTTACAACATCGTGCGCGGCCTCAACCCCCGGCTCCACCACGCCGTTCCCCACATCACGCTGCGTCATCGCCTTCCCTCGTTCCTCAAAGCGCGTTCCATGCTGCAGCTCGAGGAACACCGCATCAATGAGTCGGAGAAACTCCAGGCCGCTGCCGCCCTAGTCGCGCAGGCCCACTCCGCCGGTACGTCATCGTCCACGACTCCTCCAAGCGCCCAACTCCAGGCCGCGGCTGCCCTCGTCGCGCAGGCCACACACGGCAGCACCAGCACCCTCACCTCCTCGACTACGAGCACGGCGCGCGGTTCCTCCTCCAACACCAGCAGACCGCCTGTGCTGTCATCGTCCTACACCAAGAAGAAGAAGAAAAAGGGCCCCAATCCTGGCCCGTCGAGTCCAGCACCGCCTCCCGGATTCTGGCCGAACATGAACCCGTGGACGGGCATGGTCCAGGCATGGCCATTCCAGGGGCCACCGCGCGCTCCTCCCCCGACTGCCGGTGTTCTTGGCGCCCGGCCTCCGTCCACTACGCCCCAAGCACACATCGCCGGCGCTTCCTCGCATCTGGACCCCAACTTCATCGCCGCGCTCAACAACATCTCCCTCTAGCAACCACACACCAGCGGCGATTGGTTCCTTGACACCGGCGCCTCCTCCCACATGGCTCAGGGACCCGGTAATCTCAACTCTCTCACACCCAATTCCTCCTCTACGCGGATCATTGTTGGTAATGGCACCTCCCTACCCATTACTCACACTGGTACTGCCTCTGTTCCCACTTCCTCTCAACCTCTTCTTCTTGGCAATGTTCTTGTCTCACCCTCATTAATCAAGAACTTGATTTCCGTTCGCGCTCTTACACGTGACAATCCTATTACCATTGAATTTGATAATCTCGGTTTTTCTGTCAAGGATCGGCACACGAAGGCGGTGATACTCCGCAGTGATAGCACCGGCGACCTCTATCCTCTGCAGGCGCCGGCATCACCCTCCACGCACTGCCTCTCCGCCATCTCTACTGATCTTTGGCATCAACGTCTTGGCCATCCGGGCACCGAGTCCTTCCGCCGTCTTCTACACTCCTTTACCTTCACTTGTAATAAGGAGTTGTCCCACACTTGTCATGCCTGTCGTATCGGCAAGAATGTGCGGCTGCCATTTACTTCCTCTCAAACCAGTACTCATGCTCCCTTTGATTTAGTGCATTGTGATGTCTGGACTTCACCAGTCTCAAGCTTTACAGGATTTCAATACTATCTTGTGTTGCTCGATGATTTCACGCACTTTGTGTGGACGTACCCTCTTCGCCACAAGTCCGATGCCGCGCGCAAAATCATGACATTCCATGCTCTTGTCCGCACACAGTTTGATCGTTCCATCCGGGCGTTCCAGACTGATAACGGCCGAGAATTTGACAACAATGTCTTGCGCCAGTTCTATTCTGATCATGGCATTCTTCTTCGCCTTTCTTGCCCATACACATCTCAGCAAAATGGAAAGGCAGAACGGATCCTGCGCACTCTCAACGACGGTGTGCGTACTCTTCGTCTTCATGCCGTGCTGCCTCCAGCCTTCTGGGTTGAAGCACTGCAGACTTCCACGTTCTTACTCAATCGCAGGCCTTGCAAACCAAAGACAATGTCTACACCTTTCTCTCTTCTCTTCCAACGCAATCCGGATTACACGTCCTTACGTGTCTTTGGTTGCCTGTGCTACCCAAACACTACATCCACTAGCCCTAACAAACTATCTCCTCGTTCTGTGGCTTGTGCCTTTATTGGATATTCACAGGATCATCGCGGTTATCGCTGCTACAACCTATCGACGCGGAAGGTGATCACCTCACGGCACGTCTACTTCGACGAAGGCATCTTTCCCTTCCGTTGTGGCTCCGCAAATTCGTCGCCAACCTGCGCCTATGATCCGTGGCGACCTGACCTGGCACTGGTCGACCCGATCCTCCCACAACCGCCGCGGGCGCCTCCTCCGAGTCCTTCGTGTCACCAATCTAGCACGCACCCACGACGTGCGCACGCATCGACCTCCGCCACTGCCACACCAACGCCGACGCTGCCCACACCGGGGTCGCCAGAGTCGCCCATGGCTACCGCTTTGCCGCCTCGGAACGCATCTCCAACCGTGCAGGCTTCGCCATCGGGTACACCTACATCAACCACAGCGGCAGCCACTCCAGCTTCGCCATCGGGTACACCTGCATCAACCCCAGTGGCAGCCGCTCCATCACAGGACGCTCGAGCACCCACGCCACATCCGATGGTCACCAGATCCCGTGCGGGGACATTCAAACCCAATCCTCGGTACGCGAGTGTGGTCACGACGTTGTCAATCTCCCCAATCCCGAGTTCGGTGAATCAGGCACTCAAGGATCCCAATTGGCACTCGGCGATGCAGTCAGAATTTGACGCGCTGGTTGGCAACGAGACGTGGCAGCTCGTTCCCCGGCCGCCCGGCGCACACGTTGTCAGCGGGAAGTGGATATTCTGGCACAAATTCAAGGCAGATGGCAGCCTTGACCGCTACAAGGCGCGGTGGGTGGCGCGCGGGTTTACACAACGCGCGGGGATCGACTACGGCAAAACCTACTGCCCCGTAGTCAAGCCGGCAACGGTGCGGACGGTGCTCACCATAGCTGCTGCACGCAACTGGCCAGTGCACCAACTGGACGTCAACAACGCATTCCTCCATGGCGTCCTCAACGAACCGGTGTATGCTCGTCAACCAGCTGGCTTCGTTGATGAAACGCGCAAGGACCAGGTGTGTCAACTCTCCAAGAGCCTCTACGGCCTCAAACAGGCGCCGCGGGCCTGGTACATGCGCCTGGCATCGTTCCTCGGCACCATGGGCTTCAAGCCTACGCGCTCCGACAACTCTCTATTTGTCCTTCGGCATGGTGACCAGTCTGTGTACCTCCTCCTCTATGTCGACGACATTGTGATTACGGCTTCCTCCATCGCCATTCTTCGTCGCGTCATCGACACCATCAACGCCGAGTTCACGCTGAAGGATATGGGACCGCTCCACTACTTCCTCGGCATCCAGGTTCAACGCAACGCCAAAGGGTTTTTTCTTCACCAACATCAGTACGCCCTAGAGATCCTGGAGCGTGCCGGAATGCAAGACTGCAGGCCCTGTGAGACACCGATCGACACTACCGGCAAAGTGTCTAACAGCAATGGTGAGTTGCTGCCACCCTCGGATGCCTCGGACTACCGCAGCATCGTCGGCGCTCTTCAATATCTCACGATGACAAGACCAGACTTGCAGTACGCCGTGCAGCAAGTATGCCTTCACATGCATGCTCCCACAACCGTACATCAAGCTCTTGTGAAGCGCATCCTTCGCTACGTCCGTGGAACAGCAGCCCTTGGTCTTCATCTTCGTCGGACTTCACACATGGAGCTCGTGGCATACTCGGATGCCGATTGGGCCGGATGCCCGGACACACGACGATCAACGTCGGGCTTCTGTGTGTTCCTGGGTGATGCCATGATCTCCTGGTCCTCCAAAAGACAAGCGACGGTTTCTCGATCAAGCGCCGAAGCTGAATATCGCGGAGTAGCCAATGTCGTGGCTGAATGCACATGGCTTCGACAACTCTTGGGTGAACTCGAGTGTCCACTGGAGAAGGCAACAGTTGTGTTCTGTGACAATGTCTCGGCTTGCTACATGAGCTCGAATCCGGTGCATCATAAACGCACCAAACATATTGAGCTGGATGTTCACTTCGTTCGGGAGAAGGTAGCAGTTGGCCAATGCAAGGTTATACATGTACCTACGACGCAACAATTTGCCGATGTCATGATGAAAGGTCTACCAACAGCAAGCTTCAAGGAGTTCCGCAACAGTCTGTGCGTCTCAAAGAGTGACGCTCACACTGAGGGGGGGGGGTGTTAGCGAGCTGAGCACCACGTTAAGTGGCTCTCCGTGCTTGTAGCTAGTCAGTTAATTGAGTGCTTACGCTGTACATGTATAAAACTGAAAACCTCTGATCAATACAACTTGAGTTGTGATCCTTCTGTTTTCCCTCCTCTTACACAGATTGCAGTGCAACGGGTGCAGGATCTCTTCATCACTCCGGCTCGTCCCCCTGCCGACACAGGCGCTAGCAAGTTGTCGACGCCAGAACTTTGACATGTCCACGGTCCATGGTAGCGCTCGCCTTGCCTCGCGGCGGCGGCCGATGACAACTATGCAACATGCACATCACAACTTATGGCGCAAATTCAGCTCTCAAAGCCCTTGTAAGCCGTTCTTGTATGAGTACATAGTTACGTTTGAAGGTCCGCTACTGCCGGAGATGATTTCATCACTGACAACACTTTTCAACCTTGACGACAACACAACAATCCAGATGGATGGACGATGCACTTATCGAGCTGGCTGGAGAAGGTGATGTCAATTCGCAGGTTATGGCGGCCTAGCTGATCTGAGGCGTTCTAAGTGTTCTTATGTTCTAAGCGGTATGATGTTTGGTGGTATCACCGGTCGACCATTGGATGCAGGGACGCACTTCACTTCTGTGGTACAAAGACTTCGTTTACCTTGTGATTCTTGATACACCAAAAATGTGGAAGGAGCGCATGTACCGATGGGCAAGATAAAATAGGAGACTAGACTGAGACCAAAATCACCAAAACAGAGAGAGCCGCCCCTTTCCATTTCCCAGCCGCGCCGCCAGAGCACGCATCGGAAGCCTGACCGGCTGCAAGCACGGTAGCGGTGAGTCTATTTCCCACTGGCATTGTTTTCTCCCTAATTAAGCCATCGCCTATGGTATCGCAGTTGTAGATCTGTCTCCACCAGATCGGCTCGCGACGGTGTCTGTAATGTTGTCTCTTTCTTCTCTCACAATCAGATTTGATTGCAAGATGGTTGGATCTGCGAGCTGCTATTTGGATCCACGAGGTGCTAGCTGATCCCGATCACATTTGGCATTGGTGACGGTGTGGAAGCCCATCAAAGAGATGCGATGGGTCGCTCCGGTGCCATCACAAGGCCCACTGAACTGATGCGGTAGGTCGTCCCGGCGCTATTACACAGCCGATGCCATCTTGCCTGATCGAGTCGTACAACATGTTAGGGGTAGTATGTTTCCAACTATTTCAGAGTAAGATTTAACTGAAACTCAGTTAAAACTGAACATATCCGGGACAAATTAGTAGAAAATAAATATTAAGTAGCTTGATGTCACCAGGTCATTACGCGGTGACAAGACTAGCCCATGTGACCTTCTTTTTTTCGAAAAGGACATGAACTATATTAAAATACTGACATTGATTACAACCCTGTTTCTAAAAAAGGACTTCAAAAATTAATTGTGTTATGCACCAATTCTCATCTTCAAGTCTGACACGGATCCGACTATCATAGGGTATTGCTAGAGCAGTAAAAAGCATCGATGATGCACAAAACAATCTTCTAAACAAAACCAAGAGGCACTAACCCTGGTACGCCACAAGAGACGTGTGTAGACAAGCGTAACCTCAACGTTGACCAACTCTGGCACGCGCAAAAGTCTATGAACAAGTATCGATCACCATCTTCATTTTCGTGGCAAACCAGCAAGCCGGTGCCTCGGAACATAGAGTCCACGTTGTCGATTGAAGCATTGACAACCCAGAAGGAACACTAAAATAATGGAGCAAAATTCCATCAAAACAGTTCACAATCAGGACGAGAAAATCATATCTTACCAAATCTCTACGGGAGAATTCACTGCAACTGCCATCGCCGTCATCAAAGAGACAAAGGAAACAAATATCCCCACACTCACTGCCATGGAGAAATCAAACCCTAGCCCTAGTAGATCAAAAGTAGGAGGGAGCCTTAGTTGTGGATAAAACTACCTAATACTACTAGGTCGGGGAGAGAGACATCAAACATGTCTCTTTCCTTCTCGTCACCAGTGATGATGCTAGAGACGGAGGAGGGGACCAAAGAGGTGCTAGCGGCGGAGCCCTAGCACAAGAGTCGCATGAGCCCTGTTGACGTGCGGCTGGCACAGGACCGAAAGAAAGAAAATTAGCCTATGTGGAATTTATGTGGTCGTTGTTCCTATATGTTACATCAATCACCAACGGTCTCGTTTTGCGTATGATTTCGTCAAAAGATACGAATCAAGAATTCATGACATGCAAGTGTGTTCTCTTAGAAATGCATTTGTCTATAGCAATCTAGAAGGGACTAATTTGTCTAGTGCTAGCATACCACGTCAAGCGAATGATGCTACGGGATTGAAAAATATCCTACTGCTCCACTTGGCACATTACGTTAATCGTGTGGTGTTTCTTCTTCGTCCAATTGTGCGTGCACCATGAGCATCGTGAAAGGATGTTCAGAGAGGCAGCGAAAAGACAAAACATACACACATATTGCGGTTTGGCACTTACAAAAGATCAGTTTGATCATGCAGCTCCTATGACACAGGTAGGCACTACTCTATACCAAACGCAATTCTCGGGGATCTTGTTCCATCCTGTGCATGGCATTTTCTGTTCCAAACCATGACAAAACAAGATCAAAATGTGTAGTCTTGCCAGAGCATTATTTTTCCATTTTAAGGCGAAAATCAAAGCCTGCGGCGCATTATCGGAGGCAGTTACGACGTGCGCAGACAAGATTGTTGATCAGTGCAAATCTTGGGAGATCTCGTGTGGGATTAGTTTGGATGGATAGGGAGGTGAGGGGGGCCGGATTTGATTTGATGAAAATGTTGCAAGTGTGAGAGCATTGCTAACCTCTGCCGTCTCTGGTCAGTGTCCTACGTGCGTTAAACAAAATGCACTTGGCTAATGCTGTATGTTCTGGGCGTTCCTTGCTAGTTTATTGCAACCTTTCCTTTCGCCAGTCCCCAGCTCAAGCTTATTGCAACTTGCCAGAACAATGCTTTCGCCAGCCCCCAACCCAAGCTTATTGCAACTTGCCAGAATAATGCTTTCGCCAGTCCCCAACCCAAGCTTATTGCAACTTGACAGAACAATGCTTAAACCTTACTTGCTCGTTTCAAAGATTCTTCCAATAGCCTTCACCAGGACAGGAGGACCCCTGCAGGTATGGTATTATGCCTAGTTGCGAGATTATATTGACATGGTTAATTGCTGCAAAAAGTATGCCAACTAGGAAAATACGTCTGAACGAAGAGAATGTCTTCAGTTATGGTAGGATCATAAGGACACCGTGATCGAGTCTGTGACCAGCCTGCAGCCTTGAACAGGAAATCCATCTAATATTTCGATGCGCTTAGCTAAAATTTGGCAAAATAGATCAACCAGTACACACTACTTATACACATACAATCGTATGCAAAGGTTTAAGCCTAGAAAGATCAAGGATGTTTTGGAAGCAATCAAAATCACTGACCGATCAGAATCCAGCTGCCGTGGTATGTGGACAGCATGCATGAGTTTTCTTACAAGATAGAGACAGATAATGTCGCATACTGATACTCTTCTTGCTTGAATCGTAGTGCTATAGGTAGAGAAATGAAACAACCATCACATGCCAGCTAACGAATCACAGCCTTCTTCTCATGAAGTCACGCAACAGACGAGCTCATCCACTTACTTTCAGTGGAGCAGTACGTACCAACAGACTGCAGCCAGCGAACTAAGCCAGATGTTTGCTAACTAGAAGCGATGTCGGCACGGGAATCCGGTTATAATCTATAGCTCTGCCTGCACACATGCGAAATCAGAAGGGAATTTGTCTTTGCAGGGGGGTTGAGTAGTTAGTTGTGAAGTTAGTGAACCTAACCAATAAGGCAATAAGCGCCTAATGCGTCGAACCTAGCGTTCATTCGTTCATGCATGTGTGCTGTGCGCATATATGTCCCCTGCCTCCTACATTCTCTAGGTTTTGTGTGGCTTACAAGATTCCGTTCAGATTGCGTCGGTGCATGCATGCTTCGTAAAAAGAAAAAGAAAAAGGACAAGCCCGCTTTCCCGTAGCAACAGTAGTACGTAGTAACGATCAAGCAGCTGGTGATCTAACGTGACGAACAGTGGTACAGCACCCACAGAATTGTTCTGCCGGGTTTGGCCGCGCCGTACACCGAGCGCTTCGGAGCCACAGACGCGAGCCCGTGCACCCTGGCCTACCGCCAACAAGCACCATTAGCAGCCGTGCCGCCCCCTTTTTTCGCGCTGTCGCGTCGTGTCTGCCGCGCGCGGCGCTCGCCGCTGGGTTCCTGTTTCCAGTGGCAGCGTCCGGCCGGTCACTGTGCGCCACACAACGCGAGCTGATCGAGCAGCAGATGCGATTCCCACGGGCGACAGCCGGACGCCGCGCGCGCACCAGTAGCCATATACATGCGATTTCATGCGCCCGGCGGGCTGGTTCGACGTACCACGCGGATGCCACACCGGCAGGCACACACGTAGTCCGGTCACCCGCGCGTCCGCCGCGGATACCACCCTTTGCCGCCGCCTGGTTTCCTTCCTGACCAGTCGCCACCATCTGCAGCAAATTGTAACGTGCCGTCCGTCCGTCCAGGAAGTGAAAGGTTTCGAGCCCGTCCGCTCTGCCGAGTGATGGCGTCGCGCCTGAAGGTTTTGTCGAAGCAGGAACGCGCGGCATGCGTAACGTCGAGGATCCGAGCCCCGGTTGGAGACAGGAAGTGAAAGGGAAGCGACGGCCAATGCGGTCCTGCCACTGCTAGCACGTACGCCGCTGCAATTTCCCAGGCAGGTCACGGCAAGGCAGCAGGGGTGGCGTCAAATTATTCGCGCCCTCCGAATCATGAGCCTGCGGATCGATCAGCCCTCGCATCGTAGCGTAGCACGCTAGCCCTACCACATGGGCTCGTTCTATAAACGAGTCCGGTGACTCCGGTCTCATGCAGATAGGTATGTTTGTCGCGTCCAAAGCCCTCGCAGGCAGTGTCGTTCTTGTTCCCATGGAGGCACGGGTGGACCGGATCGAACGAGCGAATACTCTGGACTGGGCCAGCTCGGTTTCAGACAATGGTGTTCCTATGCGTAGGTAGGGGGGGTCGTGCCAGTCGCGTCCAAGACTTTTCCCTACGTGATATCAGCTACGACCGAGCCACGTAGTAACCTAATGATCGATCGGCGCCGGCCGCTGGACCCTAGGCTCGGGCTTTGTGGTTCCATCAGTCTGTGCACGTAGGTCATGATGCGCGCTGCGGCGCTGGGAAGATGGGCCCTGTACGTTGCGCCAGTGTTTCTGCATATATGCAGTGCTGCTCGTGACACTATCCTCTGCCTCTCTGGCTATTCTGCCACAGATCGAGATCGAGATATTCCGCGCCGTGCACTGTATGGATCCTTGGTTCCTAGGGACAGAATACGATGCTTTGTCCGGTCCTTCCCGTTAGAAGACCAGCTAGATGCATGCGATTCGCTTTGCATATGTTCAGAGTTTCAGACGCCCTGTTTGACTTCGATCCAGTGTAGTTCGCGGCGACAAGTGACCACCTAACTTTTGGGACGGAAAAAATAATTTCGAGTCTTCTCATTTCCCGTTACGTGATACGCAAATTGAGGTCAGAAAAAAACTTGTACTAAACTCCAGAAAGATCATGTATAAAGTCGTCGAAAACAACAACAAAAAAAAAAGATCGTGTGGAAAAAATTAACCCTGTAACCATCTCAAATTTTAGGCCGGCCCGGCTCATCTACTCCATGAAACGCTGGCCTGCTGAATCCGCCCTCGATGCCGAGCGGATAGCTGTCCTCGGTCAGTTTTTTTATATATATTTTCTAACATAAAAAATTATTTAAATAGATTCGAATAAAAATATTTACAAAAATAACCGCCTATAGCACTTACCGCCCCTGAGAGGCGATAAGCAGTCCTACAGCCTTACAGCCCTCTGAAGTACTCTGAAGTGGCGATAAGCCACCGTGCTTGAACAGTAACCTGGTGAACAGTATCTGAAGTTACTTTCCACTCTTATCTTTTTTGTTCAAAATAATGATATTCTGTTGCTCCAAAAATTTTAATTTTTTTTACTTATTACATAATACATGTGCAACCCATTTTAATTTAATACACCCAAAAATCATGTTTAGAATTTAGACTATAATTCTCCAAAAAAGACTACTTTTATAACTTCTAGCAATTGTTAGTGCCTCAAATAAATTTATAAAAAATAGTAAAATTCACTAATATTCTTCTTATGTGATGTGATAATTTCTAAACTTATTTTTAGCACTAGGTTTATATATGTTTGAATTCAAATTAAGTTAAAAGAAGAATATCACATGAAATTATAAAAATACATATAAATGGTGCATTACAAAGGAATCCACTTTTTTACCATATAATCTAGGTCTGAAAATAATTTTAGAAATTATCACATCATATAAGAAGAATATTAGTTAATTTTACCATATTTTTAAAAATTTATTTGAGGCCCTAACAATTGCTAGAAGTTATAAAAGTAGCCTTTTTTGGAGAATTTTAGTTTAAATTATACACATGATTTTTGGGTGAATTCAATTAAAATGGGTTGCACATGAATTATGTAACACATACAAAAGATTTTAGAATTTTTGGAGCAACAGAACATCTCTTTTTTGAACATAGAAGATAAAAATGGAAATTTAACTTTAGAGTACTCTCACCATGGGTTACTGTTCAATCACGGCTGTAACAGGTAACAGCCTGTGGGACTATTTACCGTCTTTTTATTAAGGAGCGGTAAGAGTCTAACTGTTTTACAGGGAGCGGTAAGCGCCAAGGGCAATAGCCGCCTATTTTTGCAAATATTTTCATCCCAGATATATTTAAATAAATTTTTATGTTAGAAAATATATTAAAAAAAAACTCGTCCTCTGCTTCATTTAGAAAAAAGGTTGTCCTGGGCCATGATATTAAGCAGACTACCTAACCAATTCCGGCCCAAGTGTAACTATAAACGGCATCGCGCCCCCACCGTTGTCAGGAGTCATGTTACAATGCGAGGAGCACTGCTCTTTCAATGAAAAGGGAAGAACATGAAGTTACAAAGCTTTGATTACATTGGAAACTAAAACAACACCTCTTGACATTAACATAAGCTAACTAAGATCTCAGGTTGGCCACAGGCCATAGAACGCAGGGAGATCTCCTCCCTTATTTGTCTGAATACTTCCATCTGTCGTCAGGATTCTGCTCTGCAACGCCAACCACGCGAAGAACTTGTGCTTTCCTTCTGCGTGCGCTTGCCAAACTGCCTGGGCATCGAACGAACTGTATGTCCCTTGGCACTGGATCAGGTAGGCAGATCTAGCAGTGCACTGGCATTGGCTGTCCATCTCCAAGTGATAGTGTCCGGCTCTCCCTGAGATGTACTTGTTCCATGAGCCCCTACAGCACGGTCAACACCGCAATTGTCTCCGCGTCTTGAATTCTCGTCAGCCTGCATGTGCATTTGTGCCCTTCCAGTTCGTCTCGGACTGTTATGTTCTTTCTCCATGCCAATTTGAACAGGTTTGGTGCCAAGTCCATTGGTGCACGACAATCTAGCCAACTGGAATGCCAGAACTTCGTTGTGCGCCAATCGCCCAGGTTGACAATTGTGCTCATTCTGAAAAGCTGGCTGTTAATGCGAGTTTCGTATGATAAATTGATACCGCAAGCGCACGGGTTAATTGTAGTTCACCTAGAGTATTATAGGGTTATCAAACTCAAATAACATTGTAGAAATTCAGAAGAAGTTCAGTCCAAGTACAATTCGGTGTAAATGCCATAGTTGAGTACCATTATTTTGCTTTACCGGTGAGCGAGAATGGAAACAAAAACCACTTTGTTGACTGATTTAGGCCAACACAATAATCAGTTTTTATAAGGGGAAGCGCTTAAGATGTCAAGGAAACCAACCGCACACAACGACACCAAAGTTTTTATATAGGTTAAAGCCCCTAGTGGATCAGAGTAATAGTTTTACATCCTGTTCTTCACTATGATCAATTGTTTTACAGCAGGGATGCTGGGAGAACTGGTCTAAGGATTTTCTAGCGATGAATCTCGGTCTAAGCCTAGAATTCTACTTGTTGTTGTAGAACTCCAAGCCTGATGTTGATGGTGATTGTGGTTGCGATTCTCTTTCCAGCCACCCCATGGATTGGCTTATATACGCTTTGGAAGGGCAGTTGCCACCGGTCAAAGGGACAGTAAGCAAGAATGTCTCTTCGCCCTTTAAACGGTTTCTGTCAGTGACTTGCGCTGAGAGAGAATCCCAAGTGTGCCATAACTGGACAGTTAGGATCCCATTTTTTAGAGTAGGGAGGTAATTGCCAAATATTCATGGCGGTTACCGGTCCCTTTAACCCCTTATGGTGCTGCCCAAACACTTGCACACCGATCTGGTGCGCGTGCTTGGTCATCTGGACATGTCACGCAATATATTACATATTAACACACATAATGGGTTGATCACCGATCGTAAGACCTTGACCGGTATCCTGTTGGACTGGTCTTAGATATTGCTAGGCATAGTTTAAGCCATACCTCATATCCTGAAGCAGGATCTTGATCACACTTGTCGCACTCCTTTGGTACGCCTTGGTGCTTGAACGTGTTGCAGATTAATTCAAAGAACTTGATGTGCCTATATGAATTTTCATCTTTTGTTCCTGTAAACGGCTTCTCTTGAACCATATGAATTATTATCGGGTGCAGATGGAATTCGTTGCTTCGAATTTTGAAACGCATGCTTCAGTTTCTGGTGCAATGAACTCATGATGACAGAAAAAAAAAACACAAAACAAAAACACTAGAGAGGCGAATTGATGTTAGAGGGTTAGTAGCAAAATTTAGACCAAGAAACAGAACTACCCCAAGCAACGGCGGCAGAAAAACTTGTTGGTGCGAGTTATGCACAATGAATTAATACCGTAAGTGCACGGGTTAATTGTAACTTTTCATCTAGAGTATTCTAGGATTATCGAACTCGAAGAACAAATGGATCATTATCTAAGTAGTATGTTTTTACTACTAACAAGAGCATTGCAGATATTCAAGATGACATAACTAAACAGGGGAATTGACACATCTGATTGGATGCACCGCGCATTTGCTTAGATTTGTGATGAGCCTTGAAGCCTGACCAAAAAACAGCAACAATTCATATATGACTTTGACCTCCTCCTTTAGTGGGTTGATGAAGATCGCCACATCATCGACATGCATGCTAATTCTCAACTTTGCTGCTCTGTGTTAACAACCCAAAACGGAATTGGATAGAGAGGAAGAACAACAAGGGATCGGTGGAGGAGAATTTGGGGATCGGAGAGAGATATGTATTGGACTGGGAAAAGGTAATCCCCCTCCTCATGGCAAAAATCCAAAATTAGATAATATACGTGACCGTATTTACCGAAATAGATAACATATCGTCGTATTTACAATTTTAGCGTTCGTATTCGGTACTTCATTTACCAAAAATTGATTTTCGGTACACCATACCCCGAAAATGCCATATTAAGCACACGGTGTGCCGAAAATGGGCTACAGTGCTATATTCGGCATGTCGTGCATGAACAGTACATCAGCGCGGTTTAAATTTCGCTTTCCCTCTTCTTCAAAATAGTGATCTTCTGTTATTCCAAAAAAATTAAAACTCTTCTTACGTGTTCCATAATCCACGTGCAACCTATTTTAATTGGATTCACTGAAAAATTCTTTGTTTATTTTACACTAAAATTCTCAAAAAAGGCTACTTTTGTAACTTGTAATAATTATTAGTGTCTCAAATAAATTTCCAAAAATCTAGAAAATTCATTAATATTCTTATTATATGATGGAATAATTTCTAAAATTAGTTTGAGCCCTAGGTTATATGATGAAAAAATGAGTTCCTTTGTAATGCTCCATTTATATTTATTTTTATCATTTGTTATATAAAATGGAGCATTACAAAGAAACTCATTTTTTCATCATATAACATAGGGCTGGAAATAATTTTAGAAATTAGTACATCATATAAGAAGAATATTAGTGAATTTTTCTAGATTTTTGGGAATTTATTTGAGACACTAACAATTGTTACAAGTTATAAAAGTAGTCTTTTTAGGATAATTTTAGTTTAAAATATACAAAATATTTTTCAGTGAATCCAATTAAAATAGGTTGCATATGGATTATGGAACATGTAAAAAAAGTTTTAAAATTTTTAGAGTAACAAAATACTACCGTTTTGAAGAGGAGGGAAAGCAAAATTCAAACTGCGCTATGTTATTGTTTATGTTCGACACTGTTTATGACCGGCATATTCGGCAGATGGTGCGTAAATATGTAACTGTAGCTCATTTTGATAAATCGTGTATCTAATACGGTGTTACAGTGTCATATTCGGTACACCGTGTGTTGAATATGGTATTTTCGGGATACGGTGTACCAAAAATCAATTTTTAGTAAATGAAGTGTTGAATAATAATGCTAAAATTGTAAATACGATAATATATTATCTATTTTGATAAATACAGTCACATTCTAATTTTGTATTTTCCCCCTCCTCACCGCACACGCTTCCTCTACGTAGGGCAGTGTTTACATCTTGGGCCGAACCCACTCTGGACCAGACACACTCACACTAGCCTTTTTGGGCCTAACCCCTCTCCTTGGGCCTTCCACTTGTTGGAGTCCATCGCCACTATCTTCCACCTCCCGAGCATTAGAGTTGCTGACACTGTCTCGTATCGGCTGCAACATAGATTCTTGCATGGCTAGATCAAGGAGTTTTTGCAATGGGTCATTTACGAGGATAAAAAGCATGGGCGACAACGGGTCGGATCCTTTGCAGTGCCAGAAACTTCTCCCTCTTGTACCGTTGAGCAGAACTGATGATGATATCAAGGCCAAGGGCAAAGATCCATTCCCTCCATTTTATTCCAAGCCCCAATTACTGCAGCACTTCAAGAAGTAGTCCCACCGTACTGTGTAGAATGCTTTTGCAATGTCCAACTTCAAGAAGAGTGCCGCCTTTTTGGCTCGATGCAATTCTTTGATTAAATTCTGTGTGAACAGAAAATTATCATGTATGCTTCTTTTTTTTTAATGAACGCACTGACTCTGGAGACCAAAGAATCGACGCATTGCGCCAATCTATTGGTCAGCAGCTTGGATATCTGCTTTGTAATGTTGTGTGTGAGGCTAAGTGGCCTGTAATCCGAGTGGCATCACCATGTTTTGGGATGAGCTCGATGTGTCCAGAATTGAGTAGGTTGAGATGGTGACCGTGTTAATTGAACAACATAATAATCGCAGCCATAATATCCTGCTTGACGATGCTTCAGCTTGCCTTGAAGAATGAACAATGGCCTCATACACTTCATCTTCTGTAAATGGTTCTTCAAGGTGCTCCAGGTTGTGGTGTGTAAGCCCTATTTTGTACCAGTCCAAAGTCTGCACACAGCTTGCCGGAGCGCCGAGAAACCTCACTGAGGTGGCTGTAAATGGCTTCTGCTTTCTGCGCATGAGTGTACACTTAACGCGGACTGTGTGTCAAAACTCTGAATGAAGTTTTTCCGCCTCCTTCCGTTGACTCTCAGGACGAAGGACGAAGACCTTTGAATTTGCATCACTTACTCTTATCCATGTAAGTCTCGATTGCTGTTTTGCTCTTAATTTCTCAATGGCCGTAAGGCCTAAGAATTTCTGCTTCAGATCACGCTTGAACACAATTTACTCGTCACTGAGATGTCTATATTCCTGCACAACATCGAGTATCCTAATCAATTGCCACCATCAGTAACTTGTTGCGAGCAATTTTGCTTCTAGCCTACTGCCTGAGTACTGAGCTACATGCACTGACCAAATCACCTAAATACCTAACCTGATGAGAAAAGATAGACAATTCATATATACTTCAATATTTTCTCTTATATAGATGCTCTCTCAGGTCTCAGGCATAGAAATAGAAGTTGGCTGTAATTTTTTTTTAATTGCGCATGCCAGGACACGAACTCGAGACCTCTAGCCTTGATACCATATTAAACTGCATGCACCGACCAAATTAACTAAAAGCCTAAGCTAGTGAGGAAAGGACACGAACTCGAGATCTCTAGCTTTGATACCATATTAAACTACATGCACCAACCAAATTAACTAAAAGCCTAAGCTAGTGAGGAAAGATAAGCAATTCACTTATACTTCAACATTGAGTCTAGTGCACAAGTTCCTAAACGGTTTTGTCCGATACTACTCTTACACATTATTAATCGCCGGAAAGTAGAGCGATTCGAATCGTTACTATTATGTTATACTTAGCTCATCTTTAATAGATACTCTAAAAATTCATCCTCTATTATACTATTATATCACTTTCTAATACTATTATAATATCTTTTATTTTTTCTATCTTCAACAATACTCTATTTTCTACTTTCTATTATCCTCTCCTCCCTTCGTACCCACGATCATCCTCTCGCTACAATAATACCGCAGCTCCCGATGATCGGCAAATTTGCAGCTTCAGACGCTACAGCAGCCGGTACCTATATCATTGTAGCACTAAATAACGTTTCTGCTGGAGCTGATTGTGGACAGTGCAATCGGCAAAAAGTACATCTATAGCGATGCGGCTGGCGATAGAGACTCCGCTGGAGTCAGCCTCAGAAATGACTCCAACAACGCTCAGAGTGGCAGTGAAAGATTTTAGAGATCACACTGCACATGAAAGAAGTTCCAGAACAACTACCGTACACCGTACATGTGACTCGCTAATAGTATTCATGACCGTAGATAAGCCGGTATGAACGGTCAGGATTAGAACGGTGCGCGGTGCGTGTTATCTCAGATCCAGCTGCAGAAATGTACTCCTTAGCTTTAGGATACATTCATTCATTACCTGCAAGACTGCGAGGTGTGAGAGTGACACATACCATGCACGACGAAGGATGCAGGCTGGTCGGAAAGCGATCGAGATGAATTTCAACATGGTTGCCGTCCAAGGTCCAATCACTGCTCTTGGAGTCTTTCGATCACAAGTTCAGTTCGTCTTCGATGTGGCGGTGGAAAACGCTTGCAAAAAGGTTGCATCGCTTGCAGCCGCGGTTTGGGTTTGGAAGCGCGTCTGTATGATCCGCAGAGGGTGCAAAGTGGTCTGCAGCTGCGCCCACTGTGTACCGCAGAATGGATTCATGGAGGTAGAATATTTTCAAGAGAAGCCGATCAGAATTGGCTTCTTGGTTTTTCTTCTGCGAGGATGATCTCCGTAAGTAACCGCATTATCAAATCAAGAACAAGCTACAGACTTATCCTGTAACTAGACTTTAGCTGAGATCATGCGCCGGTAGTATATTATACCAGCAAGTTGACTCTTTAAACAAGAGATTTATACAGCAGCTGTCCCGGCATGAACCATGGATGCAAATTGGAGCGCATCGGCAATTCATCAGCTGATCAGCAGCACGATTTCACGCCTGAGTCCTGACGAGTGACGAAGAACGGTATCTCTCTCGATTCAGGCATGAATGCACGAGTCACCAACCAATCAGGCGCTGAGTCAGCGGCACCGCCAGCTCGCCCTCACGGCCTCACCCACTCCCTCGTCGACTCCCATGTGGCGCCCCGCCCGTTTCCATAGCAGTCCCTGACCGGGCGGCCCCGCTCGCCGCGCAACACGCTCTCCCGCCACGTGCGTCCCTAGCTCGCGTGCGTTACGTGACGCCCCAGCGTAAACACTAAACAACACTTCCGGTTCCTTCAAAACCTCTCCCCCCGTCCCCCCACACCACGCCAGCAGATCTCTCCGGCCGCCGGCGATCCACACCTCGCCGGAGATGGCAATGGCTCGCCGCCGTATCACACCGCCACTCCTCGTCCTGCTCCTGCTCCTGCTCCTATCCGCTGCCGGACCATCTCTGGCTCAGCAGAGCAACAGCACGAGACACAGCTCCCACACCGCCGGCGGCTTCACGCCGACCACCATCATCGTGCTCGCCGTCCTCATCTCCGCCTTAGTCCTCCTCACCCTCTTCTCCATCTACATCAACCGCTGCGCGCCACCCCGTCCTCCCCCGCTCCGGGCGTTTCGTACCGCTCCTCATCAGACCGCCGACGGCGGTGCCGTCCACTCGGGCCGCCGCCCGCGCGGCCTGGACAAGGAGATCGTGGAGTCACTCCCCACGGCGATGTACGGCGACGTGAAGGCGCGCGTGGCGGCGAAGTCGGGGCCCCTCGAGTGCGCCGTCTGCCTCACCGCGTTCGAGGACCACGACGAGCTCCGGGTGCTCCCCGCGTGCTGCCACGTGTTCCACTCGGACTGCATCAACCCATGGCTCGCCGGAGCCGTCACGTGCCCGCTCTGCCGCGCCGACCTGACCGTACCTTCGGCTCTAGCGTCCACCGAGAGCTGCGACCTGACGGCGCGTCAGGAACCGGTGCAGGAAGAGCCGAATGAGGAGCAAGATGATGCGTGCCTCGTGGGCGCCTTCACGCCCGAGTCCGTCATCAGCTTCGATGCGACGCGTTCCCTCGAGTTCCACTACCGACGGACGAAGTCGGCCATGGACATGCCGGACCGGCACACGCTGCGGCTGCCGGAGCACGTCATGAAGGAGCTCGCTGCCGTCCGGAGGCACCGGCGCGCCGCGAGCCTCGCCGGGTACCCCGACGCCCTGGAGAGGACGCCAAGGTGGCTGGCGTCGTTCTGGCAGTCCATGTCATGGCAGCGGCAGAGCCGGACGGATTCGGACGCCGTGGAGGGGCACGGCGGCAGCAAACGGGTTGTCCCTATCACCGGAGAGCCGGCAGGAAAGCCCAGTGGATCCGGGTCCGGTGGGGATGCAAAAGAGAAACCGGAGCTTGACGCGTTAAACTGGGTTTGATTTTCTCTCGTATATCTATGGATCGATTTGGCAAGACACAGTCCAAGTTACTATCAGAATCTAAAAACAGTTTTAGACCTAATTGCTATGTTTCATCCAGGCATGCATTTCCACCAAGAAGAGAATACTAGTGTGCATACTAAACATTTTTCGAATGCCTATAAATTTGGTATGGTTTTAGTGAGTTATGCTTCATAACTAGGCAATTAAGCGTAGTTTAATTTGGTCACTATGTTAGTAGCATGGCAGAAATGACCTCGCCAGTTACTTGGAAGGCTCTGATTGCCTGTAGCTGTGATATGCTAGCGTACCACAATGTCCTTGACGATATGCTAGCGTCCCGGAATTGAAATTTGAGACCAGGCATGAGATCCGCCGGAGAAGTGCTTGTGGTCAAAGAGAACGCCTTGAAGAATGTGCTTCGTCAAAAACAACGTTCATAATCGTCATCGCGCGAAAAAGTCGACTCGTTGGCGACATTGTCACAAGGGGACGACCCCATCGCATTTTTGCCACCAGAGGTATCTGAATATCACCAGAGGCATTTTGTCCCCATGCGAATGGAATAACGAAATGCAGGCTTTTAAACATGCAAGCCGCAAGCCAAAAGGAAAAGACGCACGCTTCATTTCATCCGTTCATATTATGCCAAAATCCATATTTCGTTCCGCACCCTGCACTCGCCATGCATGAATCACATTGCTTTATCACGAGAAGAAATACACTCTGGTAACCATAAGACGAAACTGACAAAATTGCATGGTGCAAAAATTTCAAGCCAACAGAGCCAAGCCACCGTCTTCAAGCCGTCCTGTCACTTCGTTAATTTGCATCTTGTTCTTCCGGCCAAACGGCAAAAAATGGGGATAAGCCACACGCAGCGAGTAGAAACACGCGCAAACCAACACACGGTCCCGAACAAATACAACTGCAGATCCTATGTACACCAGATCCTGCCATCACCGAACTTCCGACAGCTTGTCCATGCGCGTGCTCGCGATCATTGCCTGCCAAATGACACCACGTCCAAATAATTATATAGTGCTCAAACAACAAGCAGAAAAAAACACCCGACTTATTTAGGTTACGCTGGTTCTATACACACGCTTTGCAATAGTAATACGGGAGCGCACGCTACCAGCGAGTGGCAGCACACGGGAAGTGGACCCATGCGGGAGTGCAGGAGCGTGCGCGACAGTGAGCCCACGCGGTGAGCGGAGCGAAACGCAGGGGCGAGCGAGATTTTCAGGTGTGAAACCGTCGGATAAGCAGAACAGAAATCCCTTTTTAAGTAGTAATGGAACGGTTTGCCAGAAATATGTTGGTGTATGAACGAAAAGCTTGTCGGCTCACCTCCTTTTCCCAGTCACAACGAACTGTTATGATGACCAGAATCAGCGTCTGCACGGCGGTCCCGCCGATCATGCCCGCCCAGATTCCCTGCAAAAGTTTCGTACAAAGAATGTTAGGCGGCAAAGAAGTTGACCAGCAATGGTCAGATGTTCAAGCAACAAAATGTGAACAGCACAGCTCAATACGTACCAGGACGCCAAGGTTGAAGAGCCATCCGAGAAGGATGCCCATGGGTATGCCAATGAGGTAGTAGCAGCCGATGTTGACGTAGGCAACCATGGATTGCCAACCGGACCCAACTGCCACACCTGAATGAAAGAAGACGAATGGTTATGCTGCATCCCTTTTTTTAAAACAGAGCACGATAAAAGAAGACTAAAAATTTTTAATTCACCAATTTTTGACATCTCAATATTTATTTATGAATTTATTAATATTTAACACATTCATTTAATTATAGAAAAAACAGTGGTACTTTCATGCATGCACATAATTTTACATGTAGATGACAGTAATACGAATATAACTAATTTTGTTTCATATTTTTTGAGTTTTAGGTACTTTTCTATGCATTTTAGATGATTTCAGCCGATTTATCAATATAACTATTATTACTTTTGCTATTTTCTAGAATTTCATAAAGAATTATGTATATGTGCACATGTATGTGCATATATATACAGATACATATAGATATAGATAAGTATATATACATATACATATATATATATCCATATATACGTACACCAACATACATGGTCACATGAACAGTAGTTACATACTTGGTCGCTTCAAATCTTGTCTTTTAATATACTCCGATGGGCCTTTTGGGCTTGTTTTGTGTTGGAGGCCGATGGAGGCATTTGGGCTACGAAAGAGTAAAGAGCGCTGAGTAGTCGGGTTACCTGAGAGGACGGGCTGGATGCTGTTGAGGAGGATGGTGAAGGCCAACAGGACAGAGAGATTGTCGACGGCGTCCAGCACGACGGAGCTGGAGGTGAAGATGAGCGCGAACTTGTCGTGGAGGCCCATGATCAACACCCAGAAGAAGAGCCCGATCACCAGCGAGGTCGCCGATGAGACGATCGTCGCGAACCTTGCGCCTTTTCCATTGCCGGCGCCGAGCTCGTTGGCCACACGCACTCTGCAAGAATCGAAAACGTATCCCAAAGTTAGCATTTTTTTCCTGCTGTGGTACTGAGCAGCAGCGGTAGTAATTGGAAAGGTTCTCATGGTAAATTACTGTTAATGCAGTGTAATGTTAACTATTAAGGAAACCCAGATAGGAACCAGCACTCTTGTTTCCTCCAATTACATGGTATTCTTCACGCAAAAGCTGGCTATTCACTCCAAGAGGCGAAGTGCACCAACTTGATGAGTGCACAATCCTCCAGCATCAACATGATCACACGAGTACATGATCCATGAACAACGCTACTAAACACTAGGGCTGGGTTGAGCCAGCAAAGAAAACAATCTATCTATTTCCCCTAAAAGAGCATGACACCAAACTGCCAAGTTTTTTTTTATTGAGAGGAACCAAATTAAACTGCCAAGTGGTATTCAACTACCGTACTCGATAAAATCTACAGTAGACACACATGGGCTGGGCCCAGCCAACTCCCCAGACTACATGAAGCTTCAGTATAGCCAGTCTTGGCCCACTAGTGTGTCAGAGTATCAGACTATCACTGTACCGGTCCTGGTCCTAGACAGCAATCGAGCCTGACCTACCACTAATCGAGCTTAAGCTTTGTAGGCAAGTACTAACACTAGGCCATCTCCAATGCAAGGTGTTTGAGAAAGTGCTTGACAGAAAAACCGGTTTTTTTTTGCCACCTAGGATAAGATGGGTGCTTATTCCTTGGCTTTTTCTTGGCCTCGTGGCTTGGTAAAGCATCGATGCTCCGTGATGGTCTGGTGAGTGCTCGAAACGATTTAAGCACCTGCACAAGTGGTGTTTGCACTAAAAGAGAAGATTTTTATGTAGATAATTACTGATCTGTCAATATTCTCTTTCCATAAACACCTTTGATATAGATGCTTGCATTGGAGATGCCCTAATCGAGCCTGCCCTGCCACTTGACAAAACAGGCCCTGAAAACATAATTGTGGCCTACGCGTGGCCCCACCGAGAACAACAGCTTCAAGGTCTACGGGTGAATTATTGGAAAAAATATTATATGCAACAGATGCCTCTTTATACAAATGTCTCTTTCTGCAGCACTGTCTTAATAATTACTACATATTTCTAATGAGGATTTCAAAGTGGTGTATCTTATCTAAATAGATAATTATCATACATGTCCACTTAGTATATATAATTAGCGTTAAATCAATTTCATCCACCATTTTAAAATTAATATTAAGGACAGATGACAAATATCCAGACGAGGTTGTATACGCATCCTTCTGCAACACTCTGCCTAAACCGTCCGCAACCTTTGCCATAGCCCATAGGCATAAAAAGAAAGACCCAAGCTGGTAGCAAGTAGGCACCTGTGCTTTTGCCAGTTGGCCCCGTCCCAGAGGACGAACCCGAACCGGCAATGGTGCCCTGCCCTGCTCAGAGGCTCAGAGCATCCACATGTTTTCTCTGGAGAGGTCCAGTGTTTGGTCCCCAAAAAGACTCATCATTCACCTCGTCGTGTAAGCTTCACGCATCACGCTCTACCACAGTACCACACGTTGCCGATGTGTCGGTTGCACAGCACGAGCATATTCTCGAGCAGCGGACGTGGTGCGATGCGAGCCTGCGAGGGAGGCAGCACGAACATATTCTCGAACCGGCATGGTGGCCCATGGCACGTTTTGCAACGCGAAATGCACATGTTTTTACACTGTGCACGCCTCTGCACTGTGCAACCCGTGTCGCGTGATTAGTCAAGCTCGGGTCTCAGGGAAACTAGGACTACCCTACCAACTTTACTATAACTCGCTATACCGGTGCCTTTGATAGTTATTTTTTGATGTAAGATTAAATCTTACCCTCTTTCCCGTTACACATCCGTTAGAGATGTTTCGGCTCACTTATACCCGTACCAATTAAACGTATAGCTTTAACCGAAGTCACGATAAAAATTATGGATCAACTCAGTCTAAAAGATTAGCTTAATAGATAAGAGACTCCTCATCTTTTAAGTTGTATTATTTCATTATAAACTTCTGATGTAAAGCTAAATCCAACATTGGGTAACACAACCGGAGCCGGGTGTCAAGAGAAGGCACTGCGTGTTTCAATGAGAGATGAAGAAAGAAAAGGCGGATGAATTGACTATAGTAGACCTGGGCCCATGCATTATGATCAATGATGTTAGCCCTGGCCCCATGCATTATGATCAATGATGTAGGAGACGGTTGGTTAATAGTTGATGGTACTATATCTAGAGCTCGTTGCTTATGTATAAAACGAAATGTAGAAGAGTGTGGTACCCGGTGCCCGCGAAGAATGCCAGTGGAATCATCATCTCCCATCCGTTAATCGTCATGCTGCAGAGAAGAAAAACAATGCATTGTCGATCACCAATTTCAAATTACTCTTAGTAGATGAGTACTTTAGGTTGGGGTGCCGGAAACTAAACAGGATAATTACCAGATGGACAGCGCGTCCACTGCAATAGCCGCGTTCTTGAGGTTTCCGGTGAGCATGATGAGGATTCTGTAGTACCAGTTCTCCAAACTGTACGCATTAAAAAAGTCACTCAGTTGAGGCGTTATTGACCACACAGCTTCAACTCACGCTTTCAGTAGTAGCTGGGGAACGAAAATAAATTTTATATGATCTTATTTAAAATAGACTCTTGTGAGATTTTATACATATTATATATCTCGTGATCTAATATTTTAATTAAAAAGAAGAGAGAAAAAACAGACATGTGTTATAAAAAAAGAGTTTTTCATATAGTACATGTGTCATAAAAACAAGCAGTCTGCACCAAACACATCACATGCAGGCATGCATCGAGCATGCCGCTACGTGTATCAAGATCTCCATATGAGCAAATCAACAATTGTAGAGGTCAAAGATTGCAGTTCAATATAATATGGTCGCTTATAAAAAAAATGTACTTTAACCTATGATGAAAAAGGGAAGTACAGAGTATTAGTATTCATTATTTTTCCTTCCATAAAAAATGTATAATTCATGATGCGGTAGTAGTATAGATGTGTGGTTTCAGACGTCTCCACCTCAGCAGCAGTAAAATAAATGGAGAATGGACTCATGTACGTACCATAGCATAACACCAGACGCCGAGGACAGCTTGACGAACTCCCACATACCGGCGAACGCCTCGACGGAGAATCCGTGCCACGTCTCCGGGCACCCGCCGCAGGAGACGTAGGCGAAGAGCATCGCCGTGGTCGCCCACCACGAGAAGTTGAGCGTGAGCGCGATACCGACGAGCCCGAACTGGAACCTAGTGATGAAGAGCCAGCTGGCAAAGATGTGGATGCATAGCGCCACGCCGGAGGCGGCGGCGTTGACGAAGTTCTTCATCTGGCACTGCAGGAACCGCTGCAGCGGGAAGAGGAAGGCGAAGGAGAAGTGCAGCGGGATGAACCAGACGGACACCTTCCCCGCCATCGCCGACAGCGCCGGCGACTGCCCCGTCAGCAGCAGCACGTCCTCCGCGAAGAAGTACATGGGCAGCAGCAGCACCGCGCACATGAAGAGCACGATCCACGACCGCTGCATGTACACCCCCATCATGTGGAACTTCTTGGCGCCGAACGCCTGCCCGCACAGCGTCTCCAGCGCGCTCGCCATGCCAAGCTGCATGAGCCATATCGCACCAAGAATGCAGCGGGCAGTCAGATACATCAGCCACATCTCTTTCCGAAGAAAAACACATTAATCTCACAGATTTGAGCAGCAGTAATATTTCATGACGAGTGGCACGTCCAATAAGTTAACTCATAATTTTTTGTATCAATTACAAAAACGTAATCAACTTAGATTTTTTTAGCTGCTCATAGATGAAGAACTGCAGATGCATGCGTACGCAGTTGATGCGAACGTCGGCGGGTGGATGAACAGTTTTTCCATATATTGGACGGAAGTTATACTCCATATATTTTCCACATGCACTACAGATCAAGAATTACCAAAGTGGTTGTCGTAAAGATATATTTATCTACTGTAAGAATATGTAACTTTCCATCGAAATTAAATTGACCAACGAACTTGTACAGTGGTTATCCGTGGGTTGACATTGACAAGTACCCCACGGATTAGTCAGCGTGAGTTATATATTTAGCCGAGAATCTTAGAGTTGGCGTTTAGCAAATTTTATGATCAATAGAAAGTGCAACCTGGGTAAATAGTTCACAACTCCTGTGATGCCCGAGTCCTGTCACGTCAAATTGAAGTCGTGATATACATGGGGAATGCATGCTGCTGGCCATCTGACCATTTGTGCATAAGAGATCCAAATTGAAGTCATAGGCCTTTCGATCTTTCCTTTCTACCCCAGCTCTTTCCCAGTACGCTAGCTGTATGTAACGATACAAGCTAAACCATATCGCAGTGGAAGAAGTCAGTATGAACTTGCCCACTCATCCTTCGGTTTGGCATCGTGTCCATTTGCATTCATGATTGTACTTTTTCTTGCGAAGGGAAGGGTTTATATTAATTTGAAGTAATAGTACATTTCCAAATCCCAGGAAACACCTCTGCTCCAACCGATCTCTACCGCTCTAAACAAGCCGTGACCAGAAAGCGAACCTCTCACGCTGAGATCATTGACCAACTTTAAACATTGGAAAATATTGCAACATCCAGTACTCCGAAACTATTGCCGAAGTACATCTAAGCTACTAGACACGAATCAGCTACTGCATTACCGACTCAAACACATGGAAATCGGAACTTCCACGACCAGCTGCAAAGAAGCATGCAGTCTGGAGCTACAATCCACCGAATGGATGGCACCCAATCCCTCTGCAGAACACATGTGCATACTGCTTCTATACACGTACTCATACACAAATGTATACGCATTGCAGACCCAAACGCAAACGTACCTTCTATAGCTGCTTCAGTGAATATCACCGACGAAGGCGACATCAACGGAGACAACATTTAACAGCAAAAGTCGGACTTCTAGCCGCAGGCCCGATGAGAGATCCAATGTCAATGCGACGTAGAGAGCTGACACCGGAATGGTGGAGACTGAAACCAGACCGGAGATAGCACCAACGACGCAACAGACACCGAGACCAATGACGGAGACCAACGCGAGAGACCACAAAAACCAAGGCGACACCTCATGGCACTCGGACAACAGCTCCGCGCCTCCGCAAACTTCCTGCGATGGCGCGACGCACTGGTCCAAGCCGCTCGTCCTGGCAGCAGCCTCAACGAGGATGAAGAAAGAGAGCACGCGATCAGAGCCGTATCCGACGCTGACAGGGAAGGTGACAAGGAGGCCAGCACCTCCTCCTCCTGCACAGACAACAGCCTACCACCCGCGAGCACTTCCATCGCCGCTCCCTCTCATCACGGATCCCAAAACTTCTAAAACCTACAGAACTAACTATAGAGTAGTAGATCTATACTACGAGGATCCCTACACCCAAAACATGCAGCTGACAAGCTGGAGATGGCCGGGGAGGGACTGGATCCTATTGGAATCGGTGGCCTCACCTTTTTCGCCTCTATCTACTGTGCTGTTGTCCAGTGAGTCGCTGCATTGCCTTGATAAACAGTCACGTTTTTGCTGTGAGTATTAGCTGTTATGTTCTTTCGTTGACGATCATGTGTGAGATAGCGACAGCTGGACAAAGACGAGGTTAGCTAGGATACGTACATGCACGCGCCATGTAAAGTCAAGTGGTCGAGGCAAGATACTAGATACTGTATAGTTTAGCTCCATCTGGCTGCTACATACCAAGCCGCAATGCTCCCACCTCAGGGAAGCCTCTCTTTCTCAGGATCGCAACTAATGTAGTCCAAAATCGCATCACATTTTCTTTTGGAAATAGTAGTTAATGTTCTAGTATATTCGAGTAGGAAAAGAAATCTACACCGCATTTTCTTGAACGGGGGAAAAGCTGAACCGTATTCCTTGGGGAGGCCGGCCCCCAAAGATAGCACGAGCGCAACCGAACCAACGGAGCTTGGATCGATCGATCGATCGAAACGAAGGAGGCGATCGATGAGAGATGAATGAGGAGAGACAGCTAGCAGGGGCGGATCGTCGCCGAGTACGTACCATGAGGCCGAAGTTCAAGCCGACCACGACGGTATTGGCGATGGAGATGGCGGCGAGCTCGAGGTCGCCGAGGTGGCCGGCGAAGGCCTGCGTGATGACGTTCATGCCGTAGGTGACGACGCGGCTGAACATGGCCGGCGCTACGATCACCCACAGCTTCTTCGACTCCTCCCATACCCTCCGCCCGAGCTTACAACAAGAATCGCCCTCGCCGGCCACCACTTGCCACTCCTCCTTCACGCCGCCATGCACCAGCGCCACGCGGCACTCCCCCTCGTCCCCTCGCGACGCACTCCGATCCGTGGCCATCCTATCAACAATCAAAGCTTCTCTCCCCTCTGCCTCTCCCTCTGCAAAAGTTTTCCGAAGGACTCTTGTCCCTCTATCTTTCTCTCCGAATGTGAGCGTGAGAGACCGAGGGTGGAAGGCCGGCGGCCGGCTTTTAAAAGGCGCCCGTTGGGAGTTGCTGGCTGTGTTGGCGAGTCCAGCTAGCGCGAGCGAGGAAGGAAGAAAGCCAGAAAGGCGGAAACGTGCGTGTACCATTTAAAAAGAGTCACTCGCTAGCTGCCTGGTTTGGGTTTCGGCTCGTGGTTGTTCCCGTGTTCCCGGGGACGCGCCCACCCGCCTACTCGCGCGGCGCCCATGCATCCATTTGCCACTTGACCGTTCTCACCTCCTGAACACAACCCGGCAGGCGGGCCTAGCCGCGTACAGATCGGTCGGCACCCCCCACCAAGCCTGATCCCCGACGCGTCATCCTTCACGTCCCATGAGAGGGTGCGTGTGTACCACTGCCTTCCGACATGCACGTCGTCGTCGCAGCTAGCTACTTGTCACCTGCATCGCTCCGCGCATGCGATCCCGGCACACACAGATCTCTCAGTAAAAAGCCACTCCGTCGCTGTCTACATCGAGTCGTCGACGTCCGTACGTACGTGCTCCATCACTTTGAAAGTCCTTTTGGAAGCAATTTGCATAACGCACAGAGGCAGCAGTGGGGACCAATGCTTGCAGCGGCAGAAGATTGGAGCTGTGTGATTACCATATAAAAATATCCTCGTGGAACACTCGATGGAGGACTGTAACGTGCCCGTTAGTTAAGGACGAATCGTACCGGATCAAAGCAGTTTGGGAAAAAAAAAATCTGAATAAGGTCACCTACTGTATCTCAGGAGACAGATCACATGCGTCATGCGATGCGAATGGCAAACTAAAATATTTGACTAAAAATTTGTCTCAACCATGTAGCCGATGAACATTCATAAAATGGGTAAAGTAGATTATAAGAATACTTATACTATAAAGTAGAGATACTTGCTAGTCTTAAAATATATATTGAAAAGAAGTTTTTATATGCATTGAGGTCAGTAGGTATCCTACTTTATACAAGTATTCACATAATCTATTTTATCAATCGTCGACAGCTGATAGCGTTCATGAGGATACGAAAAGATCAGTCTTCATCAACTAATAGCGTGTTTGGTTGCCTACAGATGGGACCGGACACGCATTTGGATGCTTTGGAGCACACGCGAGCCTGTCTCGAATGATGCAAAATCACTGTTGCAACATGTCTCCTGAGACATGCTTTGACAGTGCTGATATTAATATATAATTAGTGAATATTAACTAGTATATGTTAAATTGAATTAAAGCTTAATATGATAAATTAAGTATTATAGAGTGTATTTATGTAAAATAAATATCATGTTAATACTTATTTTTTTATTTCAATCTTATACAACATAGATTTATATGAACAATCAAACACAATCTCTTTTTAAATAGACTAAGCATATGCAGCCAAACACTGCAGTCACACAACCTGTCTCAAATGAACCTGGCTCACTAGATACGAGCATGGCTAAGCCATGCAGCAACCAAATGGACCCTAAGTGTATCAAGTCTCCGGTAATTAGCTACTCTCATGATGGATTGTACACAACGACTTCGGACTCGATATTTACGTGAAACCTGACGACTTAGTGGAGGTTCCTCAATCTCCGATGACGATTTTTGATCAACAAGCCTTATGGTTTGCTAGTCAAGATGATTACTCACGTAATCATATGGCTAGTGAGTTGAAAAAAAGACATGAACATGATTGTCACCTCAACTTCTGGTTGCTCTCGCTACCAAGTAATTGTCAATATAGAGAAAAAGATTTTGGAGGACGAATCTCGCTTCTGGTAATGCTTTCATAGATGAAGAAGAAATGGAGCATTACGAGGTCAATGTCATCCTTCAAAGAACTGAGCAAACGCTAGCCTTGAGAAAGAAACTACCACTATATAAAAAAAGTCATTGGTGATGAATGATCATTATTATTAATGATGGGTCTCATACCCATCACTCTTACCGTGTCATTAATGATAGGTTATTAGTGACTCGTCATAATCATGATTCATTATTAATATTCAGTCATTAATGATGAGTCGTAACAGTGATCTGTCACTATTGACTAAACATTAGTTACGGATCGTAATTTTGACTCGTCACTAATAATTGATGAACATATTCGTATTTTTTTAATATAAAAAAATTAAAAGATATTTTTTTTTCCACCTGAGCCATCCCAACATAAGTCCATCGCATATGCCGCATAAGCCACACTATTCTAGTGCTGCTAAGGTGAAAAAATAAGAAAAAAAATAAAATAAAAATAAAAATATTTGTGAATAGCTGAAGATCAGATTTGCCTGACTGAGCATTTAAATGGAGAGCCAAAATAACATGTTTTATTTCAACAGGGAACACTTGTTGAATAGATGAAGACTAGTATGTTATAAAACATTGTATGATTACATTTCCATGTATTTTTGTTGATGGCAAATACCACAAGCAGAGTTTTTACCAAAGTTCTACACTGATGAATATTGTCATTAGTGATATGTCATAACTTTGATATGTCATTCATGATTGGCCTAGGATGACCCGTTATTGATGAATTGGTCACTAATGATTGACTTAGGATGACACGTCATTGATGAGTTGATCATCAGTAACAGGTCATAACTTGACCCGTCACTAATGACTGGTCTAGGATAATCCGTCACTAATGATTGGCTTAGGACGACCATCGCTAATGACCTGATCATTAGTGACGGACTATAACTTAATCGTCACTAATGATTACTCTAGAACGACCTGATCATTAGTAACGGATCACAACTTGATCTGTCACTATTATTATTAATGATGGATCTATATTTAGATCTAATTAGAAGGTATATTAGTGATACATTTCTATTAAACTCATCACTAATAAAATATTAATGATCGCTTACTGAACAATAGTGGTTAACATGGTGTCTACTTTACTTTATTACGTAGGGTACCGCCACAAAAAGTGACGATGCTGCTCTGCAAAGGATTTCGAATCCGTCAACACTCCCATCTCTGGTTCACAGTCGCGATGGAGATCTATGTGGCAGGAACGAGATATCGTCGCCTCACCGCCTGATATTCGATTCGATAGGTGGAAAGGGCAACGGGAAATAATTTGCTTCTGGTAAGGCTCAGGATCTGCAGAGTGCGAAAACCTTACTTTCCAATCCGCCTAAGAGAGTATCAGATACCCTAGAAAGGGTGTAGTGGTTGGAAGACGTCGCTGGGATTGTTGCTGACGTGCAGAAGCGAGCAGAAGCCTTAGCCTCAACAAGATCTACTACTGGTACGAGTAGCACGTGAAGATATAGTCTGTATTTAGTTTCCCTAGTCGGTAACAAGAGGCTAGACCAACGTATAACAAGAGGGCACACGTTCGTAGCCAGCAGACACGTTATTCAACACTGCAGCTCCTTAAAAAGATCCTCATGGAACACCAGATCAAAGTAGTTTGGAAAAAAAAAATCTGAATCGGGTCACCAACTGTATATCAGGACACAGATAAAATACTTTTTTGACTAAAAAATTGTCTCAACCATGCAATGAGCCAGTAATACGTGCTCCAGTTGTCGTTCATGTGGAAAGCAGGCATCCATCCAAGCCATAGTGAAAAAAGTCCATCGTCACTTAATGACGTTGTGTCTTTGATGTGATTAATCTAAACTAGCTTAACAGGGCCGCGATTAAATGGCTACTTTTAAAAACAAAGTTTTATTCGCTATATCACTCCAATTTTTTTGCCGGGTGCTATACAACACCCGTTTCTAAAGTTATGAAGGGGATTCTTAAAAACTATCTGAAACAATGGTAGACTATTACATGCTCCATTTCTTGCTCATGTGGAAAGCAAGCACCCATCCAAGTCATAGTCAAAAAGAATAATGAGGGTCCTCTCACGCGTCTAGCGATCAGGGAGAAAGAACTCCCTCAGCCCACTCGGGTTTGAAGTATCACATTCAACTTAATGAAACACGAGATGACGTCTTCCCTTCCTTGTTTTATTTTTTTCCAGCAATTGTGAGAATTTTAGAATATTCTCATTTCCCTCATATATTCCTTAACTATGAGTAATAAACAGTTATCATATCCGAATACACTATAATTTTCTATAATTATCATGGCATATTTCTGCCTCCATAAAGAAGATCCTTTGATAAAACAAAATTACTCATAGGTAACTAAGACATTCTGTAACCGAATTTTTTTTATCTCTAATAATATAAAGTAGGACTCCAAAGGACGTACGGCACCTCCATATGTACAGAGACAAGGACCACTAGGAGAACAAATAAAAAAATAACACAAGTCTACACAAGCCAATAGAAATCGAAGAACTCTTTCAAACCTTTTGAAAAACCAACTAACACTTGAAGGCGAGCAAGGAATTCGTCGACTAGGCCTAGATCCATCTAGGCTAGCCATTTACCTCCTTATAACAAGCTCAGATTAATAAAAGACAAACATAAAGTAGGATTATTATTCTCAAGGGGACTCGAACATATAAAAATCCCTGTGTTTTCTCCTATAGTTCATTTACTTAAAGCATCATATATTTGTTCAACAAGTTCGTTAGATTGATGGTTCATAAATCGTCGACAGATGGCATCGTCTGTAGGGATTTATACACGTAAGTAACACACATGCATATACTAGCACACATGCGCACACATACACAAAGAAAACCCTAGTAACCGTTTACCAACTAGTTAACATGTAAAACCGCATCAAAGTAGTTATAATGATTTGATTAGGCTTTATCTTTAGGTTCATGTAATAAGTAGAATAATAACAACATGTAGTCATCATAATTCAGATTCACCTAGTAGTATATTGCTGGAATGTCCATCACATAATGAACCCGCGTAGCTTTTTTCGTAGCTAGTTAACTAATAGAATCACATCAAGATAGTTATAATAAGTTGATCAAGTTTTCTCTCAGGTTCATAAAATAGTAAAGAATAATAACTTGATCTGGTATTCGCCAGATAATCACACTTAGTCTTCATACTTCAGGTTCGCATAGTAGTAGATAACAAAAGAGTCCAACACTCTAGAACAACTAGAACCATTTTCTTCCATGTTCTTCCTTTGCTTTGGAGTTCATTTGGTTTTTCTCTTGAGTTCGAATTTGGGTTGACTAGATTGAGCACTTATCGATATTAAGACCTTATTTGACATAGTTTCAGCTCCTAGCTCCACGTCATATCTTACATTTGCAGGCTAAAATAAAGTGATTTAAGTCTCTATTTTTAGAGTGAAATAGAAATAAAATGTCTCACCTAAACACCCTCGATGTACCTAACGCTTTAGCTCCACAAATTTTTGAAGCTAGGAATACACAACTCTAAGAATTCTTGGATGTAGAGCTTTGTCAAACATGCCCTAAACTGTGTAGGTTAGAGTGCAAGGGTACAAGCAAAAATATGAGAAAGAAACTAAAGGGCAGGACCTGTTCGAGAGGACCCAGGGGATTTAGATAACAAGGAATGACTGAAAGATGACTTTCATAAAGTCATGTCCTAACTCATCGATCATGTTGAAATTGTGTTTTATATAACTAAAACATCAATAAAAACTTGATTACTTTGCTTCCCTACAATATTCATTAATTTAAACCATTATGATAGTTATGATCTATTTTTATTAAGTCACGACTAGTCCATAAAATACCTTATGCCATGACTAAACTTAGGACATTCCATCATTTTCTATAATAATGACGGACAATACACTGATGTTGATTATACTAGTATCCTTAGGATGATTACTTCATCTATTTATAAATGTGTTATCAATTAATCTTGAGATATGCTTTTACAAAATATGTGTATGGTGATTGGTGGTGAGTGTGTGTGAGTAAAATGGTTGGGTCAATGTTTATGGAACCTATGTGATGAAAACCCAATTTTGGTGGGGGGTGAGTAAGGTGTCCCACAGAGATGGGGCTACCTTAGGACAAGTTCGTCTTTGTAGTATTCCTTTTGGAAGACATTTTGCCCTAGCTGTATAATGACCGGCTCATGTGACATCCTACCTAGCGATCATCATACAACCATATGCCATGTATGGGCAGGGCTTGACCTCACACCCCATTAGTTGAACCCGATATCCACTTGGAGACTAATAGTGACAACAAGAGCCAGGAAAAGAATCAGGTGATCTAAGTGAAGTCTCGTGATCTAGCTGGAGACTCTAAGTAAGCAATGTTTATCATAAGCTCCTGGTGATGTGTCTTGTGGGTGGATATTGTTGCAATACTCGATGGGTACAGGACCTCGTTATGACTGCTCCACCACTCGCGATGGTTGGATGTGAAGCATATCATGTGGGTAAAGATGTAAAGTGCACAACATCTATAGAGTGTAAACCAAACTGGATAGTCATGTCCATGATTAAGGACGTCACTATGGTTTGATCTAAACTGATTACCTTTATGGTGCGAATACCCCTTGATACGTAAGTGGGCTACATGCTCGTGTGGTGGGCTAAGTGCCCATGTTCCCATGTTTTTTATATACATCGGCGTGGAGCCGTTGAACCGGTACCTATTGACCAAATTCAAACATGGGAACTAGCTGGATGGATTGTATCTTCCTAAAGCTAACAACCATAATTAATGACTAAACATGACTCTTTTTCCCTTGTTTTAAACTGCAGGTTACATCATATTTCACTGTATTTAAAATTGGCTTTCTGCTTAAAACTAAAGCCCTATGGCCTTGTCCTTGATTGTACCCTAAGCATCTATCAAATCTTTTAAGTAGTGTTAGGACTTGCTGAGCATCTTCCACCACAAATTTGCTAGTTGAATTCAAATGAATAAGACGGAGCTTGAGTATGTTAATGAAGCATAAAAGATTCAGGCTACATCTACACCCAAGCTGTTCGTGGCATTGAGCTTATCGAGTTTTCCATTGTCGAGTTATCCTTCAATTGAATGGTCAACCGTGGATTTAAAGAATCATAAGCCACAAGATCGGTGTATGGCTTTAATCATGTGTTTTATTCGAAGTATGACTATTTTTTAATTTTAATTTTTTTTTTTACAATCGGGCCTCCTTTACCCAACCTTCATTGGAGGCTTCTAGGGGGCGTGCGAAGTGAGGGGATCAAACCCCCTTACCTAGCCTTCATTCGAAGTATGACTATGATATTATTATATTGTAATATGTTCATATCAGTTACTGATCTAAAAATTAACATAGGAGGCACATGGGAATATGGAAATAGGGTATGACAATAAACGAGGTATTAATGAAAAAACGAAGGATGTCTCCCTTCCGTGTTTTAATTTTTTCCAGCAATTGTGAGAAATTTTAGAATTTTCTCCTTTTCCACTATATTTCTTATTGAAGGATTACTACAGCAAAAGCTGTGCAAAACAAGCACTTATAGTGCTCTCTTAAAAGGGGAAACTAGTTGTGGTGCATGGTATATCTTTCCTCAAAATTTGGATTCCAGTTGGCAGCTGAGGACATCTGTTCATTCCTTTGCTGATCCCGACTAAGGTTTGTATGTGTGCCTTGGAGAGTATGTAGGGAAGTTGAATAGAGGCACCATAAGACTATGTCCAAAGGATTCTCGTTGTGGGCGAAAATTTCATCGTGAAGGGATTTTCGTTCCCGTCAGCGTTTTAACAGTATTCATTCACGATTCCTGTCACGAAGTTATTTTCAGAATCATTTCCTCCAGGACGGGATTCTCTCTCCCTTCCCTTCGAGATTCCCCTCGAAGGGAAGCTGTTGGAGATGAGAGAAAATAAAGGGAATGAGAACGGTGAAGAAAATTAGAAAGGGAATAAAATACAAAAAATATAGTTGAAGATGCTCTTAAGGGATACCTAGTGTGCTATACCTTGGCAAGCTACATAGGGTTTGCTATGCAATGACATTAACATTATCTAGTAATGCACCATGTGAAATAAGATGGTAGGATTTTACGTGGAAGGGGGTTAAGGCCTAGAATATAAAGGTTCTCTCCCTCTATTATTAAATAGATATATTATTAAAATGCGGGTGTTGAACTTCGTTCTAAAAACCTTGGCCACTTATATATAAAAAGGATTTGTATTTTGAAAATAATTTTCACTAACATACACTCGAAAGAAGTAATGGTTAAAGATGTGCGTTGAAAAGTAGGTCGTCAATTTCCAAACCAGAAGTAAAAAAGAATAGCGGAAGGATCTTCTATATGATACAGCTTGGGCATGCAGAAACCAAGACACAAGACCGGGAAAAAATGTTGTCAACAAAAGTTTTGGTGGAGATGGATGACAAGTGGGCTTAGTCAGAGCAACAGTTAAACAATGGAGATGTGATTGATATCAGCGATATAATATACAAGGAATCTGTGGCTGTATCTGCCAATATCGATTAACGATGCGGGCATAGGTAAATACAACTTTATTTTTATTTTATTTTTTGAAATAGGCCAGAGAGTTCTTCTGTCGTACTTTTAAGAAGGGGAGCCAGGCACCGCGCTCAAACACTGGTGTGCAGCATGCACACTGCACAGCTTGCCACAACTCATCCTCAGACCTCAATACAACTAAATGCCGTCGATCACAATAAAATCTCTTGGAGGGAAATATTTATTGTTCTATTTTAATTTCTTCTCTCACAGCAGCAGATGCAGAGAAATCCTACTCTTCTTCTTCCACTCCTCTCTTTTCTTGTTACTCTCCCTCATCATGACCAAAAAAAAAACATGGGAAGCAAACGAGTAGGGGGGCTGGAGCCCCCAATTCCCTGCTGATCCGCCCGTGCTCTCACGCTCTCTATCTCTCGTGTAAACTTATACTCCATATCAAGTATAAAGCCATAGACATAAAGGCCGGTCCCCCAGGCCCCAGCTAGGAAGCTAGCACGAACACAAGAACGAACCGGCAAACGAACCCGCTCCTAGCGCGTTGGTCGTTTTTGCCGGTGGGCAAATGATCAGTCGGTCGACTTCCGGTCTCGCATAGTAGTTTGCTCCTATAAATAGAATTCTTCCCAACAGCTTTGAGCTTATATGGATGTCTATCGTTTGTGGAATCTAAAGCTTCATAAATCTTTTGAGTAGACGTGTACCTATATATTATAGATTTAGTGTGTGCTTTAGAATATATGAGTGTGTTGGTGTAAGATATGGTATGTGTTTGGAGGTAGTTTAGATACTACAGTTTATACGCAGTGTCGAGGCTAAAACAAGAACGAACCAGCAAGCAATGAAACGGTCTATCTCTACAGGAGTTCAAAACTAACTTCAGATGAACTAAAGGAGCAACGAATCGAATGAAGGCAAGTACGTACGTACGTACCATGAGGCCGTAGTTGAAGCCAACGATGACGGTGTTGGCGAAGGAGACGGACGCGAGCTCGAGGTCGCCGAGGTGGCCGGCGAAGGCCTGCGTGATGACGTTCATGCTGTAGGTGGCGATGCGGCTGAAGATGGCCGGGCCCACGATGACCCACAGCTTCTTCGACTCTTCAGTCACACTCCTCCAGAGCTTGCTACGACCCGCCACCTGCCACTCCTCCTTCCTCACGTCGCCGTTCAGCAGCGCCACCCTGCTGCTGTCCTCCTCCCCTCTTCCGGCTCGCTGATGATCCATGGCGAAACGATTGATCAGCGCTCCCTCTCGATCTCTATGCACCTTCCGCTATTTTGGGTTCCTGTCGAGGTGCCTATTTTTTCGAGAGTGGAGTGGAGTGGACGGGCTAGCTGCCCGGCTTTTCATAAAAGAGCTAGAGGCTGATCGACGGGCAGGGGCCTGGTAGGAATCGGGTGGCGGACGTTGATTGGTGAATCCAACAAAGCTTGCAGGGCAACGAAACGTGGGGGGAGCGAGGGCATCTGCGTATTTTAGTAGCGTTTGTTTGGTTAAACAGAGTTAGATGAGATGAGATGATTTTAAATAGAATGATATTAGATGAGGTGGCATAAATAATTTGTTTGGTTAGATGTATATGATGGTACAAGAATGCATTAGTTTGGTTGTATGTAATATGACGATTTGATATAAGATTTTGTTTGTTTATTTGAATAATTTAATGCTGGATGTGCTGTATAGTAGAATAAAAATGTATATAAATAAAATATTATAAAAGAATGTTTTTTTACCATATAACATAGAACTTAAAATAATTTTAGAATTGATCCATCACATAAGAAAAATATTAGTGATTTTTTTAGATTTTTGAATTTATTTGAGGGCCTAATAATTGTTAGAAGTTATAAAAATATTTTTAAGAATTTTAGTTCCAATATGTATCTATAAAAATCTAATTAAAATAGATTACATATGGATTATAAAATACTAAACTTGTTTTAAGATTTTTAAGCAACAGAAAACCACACTTTAAAAAACAAGTACTGTTCATTTAAGACTCTATCCAACTGCATTCGACCGATTTGAGGGTATCTTTTGATTTTTGATGTAGCATTTAACGAGTGCCAGTCGATCCAGATGGGCTCCGGTACCAGCAACCAAACACACCGTTACTCACGCACTGCCTAGTGCCCACCTACCCGTCCTCGGTTCCTTGTGCTTCCTAAACCACCGTGCCCTGCTGGAAGCTTTCGTGAGGCTACGTGCTCACTCACGGACTCACGCGCGTACGTCCGGTATGGAGACCAGGCCCTGGAAACTAGCCTGTGACCGTCTCATCATCGTGATGCCGCGCCGCTACGTAGTGGAGTGGATACCTGATATTACGGTGCAGACGCAGATCTCCATAAGCGACTGCCTCGAGCTCGTTATCAACATTTTCTTTAACACTTGGCCAGCGCACCCACGTTACGCGACGTTATCTAAGTCAACGTAAACTCCACTGATTTACTAGCACATCACCACTAAGATATACTACTGCTAATTAAGCTATGGCAGTCTGCACACAGATGTTATCTAGAGATGGTAGTTATACACGTAGGTTCGGCTCTTTACGGGTTCTGCACCTAACGAGTGCAGGTTTGAGTGCAAAATTTCACCGATCGGTCTAGTGGTTGGATATCAAAATTGTAGTGGATCGAGTTTAGGTTCCTACATAGTCTCATGAATGACCTGTGGACACCCGAAGTAACAAGCCCATCTACCTCTTCAACTCTCTCGGCTAGGTTGGCTCATCTCTCTCTCTCATTTCTCTCTCACCCAGCCTCCCTCACCTCCTTGTCTCTCACCCGGCCAGGTCGGCCTCCCTCACTCTCTCGCCTCTCGCACTCTCTGAGCTCTCTCTCTGCACAGAGGCAATAGCGTGGCAGGCTTGGTGGCAGCGGCTAAGGTTTTGCGGTGGGGTGGTGGCTGAGGTGGGGAAGGGGAAAAGGGGTGCTGGCTCACCTCGATCGACGGCGGCGTGGTTTAAGTGGAGGCCACAATGTCAGTGTTGGCAACGACGGGCGTCGAAGCGGCAAATCTGGGCGTTGGAGGCTCGATCCGGTGGCGGCGACATGGATTCGGCACCGGCGGCGGCACGAGATGAACATGGCAGCATCTATCTAGCAGGGAGGTGGCAGTGGAGGTCCACGCCCGGTGTCACTGCCCCTCCACACCGTCCTCATTGTCGTTCCGTGCCAGACAGCGCCGCACCCTTCCACGCCCAGCCGCGTTGCCCCTTCGTCCTGAAGCACCGTCGCCCGTCCCCGCCGCTCAGCCGCAGCCGTCGCGTCACTCCCTCCCCGCCACTCCTCCATGCTAGGCCGCGTCGCCCCCTCCACCGTTCGCCTGCTCTCAACTTCCTCGGATGACAAGACCCGTCCCGCCGGGTTTCGAGTCCCCGTCGTGTTTGGAGGCGGGGGCTCATTTTAACCCAATTAGTACTTCAGGTGCAGGTCGGGTTTTACGTTTTGGATTTTGTGGCGGGCGGGTTTTGTGTTCCTTTTTCTTTTTTAGATGATGGTCTCATGTTTGATCTGGTAGCGATGGCTTAACCCGCACCCAACCCGACCTATTGCTATCCCTAATGTTACCCGAAGTTAGGGATAGGGTCGGGTCAGATAGGTTTTGGATAGAGCAAAAACCCATCCACTACTAAACCTGAAAAACATATCCAAACTCGCACTCGCACCCGCAATGGGTAATGTGCATAAACCTACTCTAGCGAACATGACCCTTTTAGGGTTGAAAGGATCGAATGACCTAGGAGGGGATAAATTGGACTTTAACTAAAAGCTTCTACCGGTTTATAGAACAAGTAGCAATCTTAGCCTAAATAAAAGAAAATACGAGTACACGAACAAGCTAGAACAAGACTAACAAACTAGCGAGCAAAGATAGTAAGAAAAATACGGAAATGAAAGCTTAAAGAATGTAAATACTCAAAGTAAAAGTGAAATAGTAAAGAGATGGGAAAGATGACACTAAATTTTTTTCTCGATGTATCGAGGAGTTGGCACTCTCCCTAATCTTTGTTGGAGCATCCACCAAGGATATTGCTCTTCCTTAAGTCATCAAGACTCAAGTGCTCTCTTATGTTTGTCACTTCTTCATCTCTGGATTGACGGATATCAAACTAATACAAACCCTTCTCGGGGCTCCCACAAGAATTCCAAGAGCTCATCGAGAACACCTCCAATCGCAATGACTTTTTCTAGCTAGAAAAATATTTGCATGCATTATGAAGCATATTTTATGGCATCTCATCATATAATATTATAGATATATTGTTGCACTTTATTCATGCTCATCATTGCATGCGTTCTTCTTTAGTGAACGAAGAATCGGAGCGTGGCGCGATTGTGGTTGAAGGCGACGCCAACCTCCTGGGTTTTATGAGTGTTGTACGGGGAGTATCATACAACCGCTAGAGCAGCAAGGCAAGCAACTAAGCATATTGCACCTTTGTTAAAATGAATGAAATCTAAAATTGATGAACTATGCCTATGTATGTTTGCATGTGTCGAGTCAAGATCGGGTATAAATGGGTAGATCCTATATTGAATGCATTACTTCTACCTTGATTTGTTATACATACTTTCCTTGTTGCCTTGAGAGTATGTTGTTGATGTCTGGGTTACAAGTCAAATTGAAATGCTTATCATTGCATAGGTCATTTGATAGAAGTAGAGCGGTGAATTGTTTCATCATTCGCGAGCATAGGCGATATTTACTTTCATAATGATCACAATGTTGGATATGGGTTGATGATGGTTGGATATGTGGTGAGTAGTAGACGAGATGTGGGTGGTGCTAGGGGTGTTATCTGCTCCGGAGGAAAGTCCTTGTGGCAGGCCAGAAGAGGAACCCGGACATCATAGATCGCTTGTGTCGTTTAAGCATCGATCGTCGGTGTAATTGGCTTTAGCACTTACTTTACTCACCACATACCGATATAATGGTAAGGCGAGCCGAATACCTCTGTCGCTGTGATCATTTGGGCGTGAACATCTATAGGATCAAGGATACCGACTAGAGGGGGGTGAATAGGCGGTTTTAAAACTAATAGACACGTGATCAAGAAAACTTACCAAATTAAACTAAGGAACACTAACAACAATAAAATAGGATAACTAAGAACTATGACAAAGGTTTGCAAGCAAGGGTGATATGCAATAACTTAAAGACTAGGAAAATAGATTGCTTGATGTAAATTGCATGAAAGATAAATAGCTCAACAATAAAGTAAATGCTCAAGGAAACACAAAAGATTTTTCCTGTGGTATCGGTGATTTGCCGATCACCTCTAATTCACGTTGAGGTGAGTTTAAGCTCCAATCCGCTTCTCTATCAAGTATTCAATTCTCCAAGGAGAAAGGTCTCTCACCGAGCAACTTGATCTTAAACCAAAATTGACAAGAACTACTCAAACCTCGATTTCACTAGGGATGCACTTTGCCACACTTTGCCACAAGGTGTGCTCAAACCTCTCACAACCACCACCGCGGCTTCTTCACAATCTTCTTGAAGAGCTCGACGGTGTTACAATCTCCAAGCCGTCTAGGAGACGGCAATCTCCAAGAGTAAAAAGCTGATGTCACTTGCTTGAAGAATCACTAGTGCCCAAATGCTCAAACTCTTCAAATTATGCACTAAAAGCTCTCAAACCTCTCAAGGATGCAACACTAAATCAAGAGAGGGAGAGGAGGAAGTCAAGAGCTCCAAGTGTGTGTATTGAATGACTAGAGTGCAAGAGAGAGCTCACAAGGACCAGCCATCCTCATATATATAGCCTTCACATTAAATTCGACCGTTACAGCCATTCTGACACACACGTAACCTTGGCAGTCAGACCGCAGGCAAACTCCCGGTCAGACCACCGGCTTCCCAACGGTTATATTTACTTCGGGCACAGGGTGGTAGTCGGACCGCAGACCTTCACGGTCGGACCGCGGACCACTACGGTTAGACCGCGGATCCGATCGGTCAAACCGTCACAGCCCAAAATCTTCTGCGCCAGGACGGTCAGATCGAGCTACACGACCAGTCAGACCAACAAACAAGAGAGGCTGACAACTCTATACAGCGGTCAGACCGGCCGGAGGCACTGGCAGACCGCCATACAGAGATACAACGGTCAGACCGCCTTCAGGCCGGTTAGACCGCCAAGAACAGAACACTCAGAAGCAGCCATAACTTGGGGTTATTTAGAAGCTAAGAAATTCAATCTCTATATGAATGCAAGTTTGAGCAAATTGGTACTATAGAAACCTCAAGTAAACATACACCAACCCCTCTTTATAGTATGATATTTATCCTATCAATCCGGTCATTTTTTTCTCTAGACACCTTTGACCGGCAAAAATAAAATGCCCTATGAAAATATCTTTGCCTTGAGCTACCCTTTTTATGCCTTCCATTCATGCATTTCTCTAGTTACGCAACATCTTCGTGCCTAATATTTTACAACTCAAATAACAAAGTTAGTACACAAAGATATAATGTTATTAATTACCAAAACACAATTTAGGGGCCTAGATGCTTTCATTCTCCCCCTTTTTGGTAATTGATGATAATAATTCAAAGAAGTGTTATGTATAATTGTTAAGTCTACTTTTAGCATACGCTATCAAGAAGACTCGAGAGTGAGTTTTTATAGCAAGAATTTCAAGGGACGAAAATTGCATGCTAATAAAACTCATGTGAGGTAAGCTCCCCCTACATATGTGCATATAAGGGAAAAAGAATAAATGGCACATGCCATAGATTGAAAAGATTTTTTTTTGGTGGAGTTTACCTTGCTGTTTTGAATCTGAGGAATCGAATATAACCAAGATATGTCCAATGAAGGTTATTTTAAAAAAAAATCGTCCTCAAAATAACCAAAGACCAATAACGTAGAACATATGACCATGACATAGTTTAAAAGTTCATCACACAAGATATTAAACATAGTTTAAACGAAGTATTCATGCACCACAGATAAATAAAGATGTAATGCAAAACATAGTGCAACAGCAACACATAGTCCCCATACATAGATGACACTTCTGCATCTTTTCCTTCTCCCCATTTGGCATCAAATACCAAAAAGAGTTAGTTATCCTGTGGAGGAGGTGGAGGAGGCCTTGGATAGACATCATAGAAGTCCTGGGAGAAGGCGTCAAAACGACTAGAGAAACTGTCAAACTGTCGCTGTAGATTCCACTGCTCAAGAGATATACTGGTAAACATCTCAATTAATTCTTGGTTCTGAGTGGCAATGTCTTCCCTAGCAAGGGCAATAGCACTCTGATTTGCTTGAATGACCGGGTGAAAGAAGACTGAAGGAGGATTTGCCTGAAAATCTGTAAACTGTTGATGAAGCCCTGCAAATTGCTGCTGAATAGTAGCCATATATGGGTCAAACCATCCTGCAGGTGGTGTCCACTGTGGAGGTACTACCTCTGGAGGCGCCTATGCAGGAGGAGGGACATAATGTTGAGGCTCATCATTGTGTTGTCCCTGAGCTATACACTGACCTTCCAGACCTTTGTACAGGATACTTGGATTCACTTTGAAAGGTTGATATCTCAAATGTTTGCAAGTACAAGATGATCGTCGAAAATTTGTCTTCATAAGCACAAGAGACATAATGTATGGAGGAAAATAGAGATTTGGCATAATGCTCACTGTGACATAATCAATTTCTTTTAAAATGTACTTGACAATATCAATTCGACGTCTATTCATAACATGATGAATGATGTTCCAATAGATATCTCGAACAGCATCATTGTTGCCACTCTTATGAGCAAAAGTGGCTTGTACAATCTTATTAATAGCAGCAGACAATACTTTCAGACCTATCACAGTTCCAAGAGTAACTCTAGGAACAACCCTTACAAGTACATAGAAAGAGCTCCACACATTCTCACCCAAATGTTCTTCATCATGCACATTTATAGATCCAAAGACATCATTAAAAGGAATTCTGAGAGCATTGGCAAAATCTATAAAAGAAGCCTCATACTTCCTTGTCCCAGTCATCCATTCAATTTTTCTATGTTCATGAGATATCTCAACAGTTGCATAAAATTATCTAATGACTCCTTCATCCCAATCACATTTGAGATTCATAAATTCATAAATACCCAGCACTTGAAAAATATCAGCTAACTCAGTCATGCTAGGTTGATTTTGGATATATGCCCAATCCATCCATTTGTGTTTGAATATAGGCTTATTCACAATGTGCCCGAAGAACACATCTTGTTGTGCCATAGTATGAAATTGAGGTAGTGTTGCATCATTATCTAAATCATACTAATACACATTCCTGGCCCTAGTGTATGATGATGCAGTCCATGATTTTTTATGACCAATGTATGCTTGAAAATTGAATTCATAGTCTTCATCACTAGCATTATCAATCAAGTCATCATCACCGAAATTACCAGCAAAGGATGATGCTTCCTCACCGAATGTGCCTTGTGAAGGCATCCAGTCTGAGCCCTGATCATCATCATTAGAATCCGAGCTTACATGTCCTCTTTTTATTTAGTGGACAACACTTTCTTCCACCTTTTCACCAAGCCACTTCCACCTCCTCTGAACATATAACAAGTCACAATGCATTAGATGAAGGAGATTAAAGTGTAACAGCTAAAACACAGAATAATTTGCCTTGTGTTCTGCTGGCGGTCAGATCGAGGCACATCTCACAGTCTGACCGTGAGCACAAGAACAACCCCCTTCTTGTTGGAAGAAATCGATGAGATTTGAAATAATACATGATTTCAACCAACCAAATCATGAGAATACCATCGAATAGATACTACCAACATAATTCCTCAAAGCTCTCGTCAAATCCATGCCTCAAAAGATGAATCCCCATCCTCAACCCTAGGCACCAAAATCCCTTAAAATCCATGATAAAATGAGAGGGATTTGGAAGAATACCGAGATGCCATGGAGGAGAAGCCTGAGGTTGAACCGGAGAAACTTGCGGTTAGACCGTGGACCAAAGATTTGGAATGCTTGAGTTTCTCACCGTGAGGGATTTTGTGTGAAGAGAGAGAGAGAGGATGTTGAATATGGAGATGGGGATCGGAGAGGATAGGGCTTGGTCAGACTTATCCTTTCATGGCGGTCAGAACGACGCCACTCGCGGTCGGACCGTCACAACTCAGAGAGGTTTTGCCTCTGGCGGTCAGACCGGCACCATTCACGGTCGGACCGTCACAACTCAGAGAGGTTTTGCCTCTGGTGGTCAGACCGAGGTTTTGCTGGTGGTCAGACCGCTGCCACTTTATCTTTTGCTGAAAAAGAGAATTTAAGTGAAAAACAACATTCGATACAGTATATGAACTTTATATACGATATGTGTGATAAAATCATTTGTCAAAAAGGTATAAGCAGGTTCATTATAAACTTGAATTTTAAATAACAACCTTAAGTCAAAAGGAGGAAGTAATTGAGGATAGAAAGAGCATGAGAGATATTGTAAACAAGATACTTCAACATGCTAAGACCTAAGCTTCATGTGCCCAATGTTTCAAGCAACATTTGAAAAGTCGATAACGTTAAGCTTCATGGTTATGTTTAACTTAACCATGTAGCTTTTCCTTACTAATGGCTCAATGCATAATCTTTAGAGTCAAGCTATGTTTATGTGCTCTATATGGTTTAAGTCTTGCGAGTACTTTTGTACACATGCCCAGGGGTAGAGCTTAAAGGGGGCCAAGGAGGGCCATGACCCCCTCTACCCTTCAGCCATCCTGCACAGGTGTGGTGCTTGCCGGCCGATCGCACGATCAACATATGCATGTTTGCCCCCCTGCAACCTTATTGCTTAGTTTGGCCCCCCCTGCAATCCTCATCAAGCTCCGCCACTGCTCATGCTTGCATTTTCAGGTACTACCGGTGAGGAAGAGTCGGTGTTTGACTACTTTGTGTCTACCGATCAAGGTGGTGGGCAAGAGTAGTTCATACTACTCTCAGAGGTCGTGCTTTTGGGGTGGTGTCTAAGGGCATGTGGCTCCACTCTGTTTTGTTGTATATGTTTATGTTTCTGTTGCATAGATGTTATTATCTTTTAATGTAAAATAGTGTAATTGATTGCATGGCTAAAGACTTCAATATAATGTTAAATACTCGCTCTTTATTAAGTTATATTGTGATGTGTTACGTTGGAAAGACATGTGTTTCGATCTTGGGTACAAAAGAAGTGCTGGGACTACCGGGATGATATTTTGGTTAATCGTTGAGGCCGTGATTATGTAAATGATCGATTGGGTGATTAACTAGAATATTATTTGGACAGTTTCTCACAGTGTGGTATCAGAGCTTGGTTTAATGAAATAGCTAAAAAATGCTTAGGACGTTGGTTAGTAAAATGTCAAATCCACTAAGTAACCCACTAATTTTTTTATGCCTCTCCATGATCAATATTTATGAAACTGCTATATTATACCCTAAGTGTAATGCGTTGATGTTTGTTGCGGAAAGACGCGTTTGAGAAGGAAACGTGTAGATAGGAATCGAGCATACCATCATTTTCTATAACTCATATGCATGTATTTTTCCAAGTATAGGATATTATAAGATCCAAGTAATGATATCCGACTAATGCTATTATACTAAGTCAGAATTTGATGTTCCCTCTTCTATCTTGTCGTCATTGACAGGATGAGAGCACGTGGCAGTTTATGTGAGCTTCCTGAGACCTCGAATGAGGATAATCCAGTGCCACCTCCATCGCCGAGCATGGCGGAGGTGCTTATGCAAATTGAGCAGAACCGTCAGGCCCAGACGGCGCTCCTCGAGGCTCTCGTGCGTAACACAGCCCATCATGAAGGAGGTGGGGCCGGGCGCCGTGATGACTTCGCTGATTTTCTATGGACTGAGTGAAAGGACAATGATGTCGCCTAGAGGGGGTGAATAGGCGTTTTTCTAAAAAATTCGTTCTCTTTTACCGTTGGCCTAAACTTGCAGCGGAATATAAACTAACGGATTTTTTACAAGTGAAAAACCTAAATATGGTAGGCTCAACTAGTGCACAATCACCCTAAATAAGTGTGAAAGTTACAATCCTAAAGTGACAAAAATTATTCAATTCTAGCAAAAGATATGCAAGAAAACATTAATTAAAAAAAAATCCTAAAAACACTGTTCACAGGAGTATCTGGGTTAATCCGGATACTCCGAGTTGTACAGTTCCGGAACCTCCGGGTAAATTCAGAATCTCCGGGACCTGTACAGAAACTAACCCAAAACTGAAATTAAACAGCGGGTAAAGAGGTCTAGCTCAAACCAAATGAAGTCGTGTGTTCCAAGTAGATCCACGGAGAACCTATAATCAAATTTACACGAGCAAGTAGATCAAGCAATATGTATAAATATTGAGCAAGAACACAAGAACGAGGAAATAAAAGAGGAGACACAATGTTTATTTTCCGAAGTTCAGACACCTCCTCTAGAGGTTCCTACATCTCCGTTGAGGGGCTCAGTCACACTTGAGTCATGTCTCTCTCAACATTTTCCTCTCCAAGCTCGATCACACTTGAGCTTGGCTTTCACTCTTGATTTCTTCCCTTGCGGAGGCAAAATCGACGTCTTCACAAACTTCCCGCGACACACCACAACCTTGGGTGCTCGCCAGCAACGTCTAGTCGCCTAGGAGCTCAAAACTCTAAGAGTGACAAACGCGACGATGAACTTTTTGCCGATAAACTCGAGTGCTCAATAATGGATTTTAGTTCACTTACACTCAATCTTCCAATCTCTCAACCCAACTCACTTTTCTTCTCAAATCTCTTGCTAAAATGGAGTGGGAAGGAGTTCATTTGGCTCTAAAAATATTCTCTTTCGTGCCCTTGTAGCCGCCTCAAAGGATGTGGTTGAGGGGGTATAAATAGCCAACCCCAAAAAACTAGCCGTTACAACACTTTTTTTATTGACCTGGAGTCTTTAGGTCAACCCGGAGTATCCGGGTAAGCTAAGACTAAGCCCAACCAATTCACTTCACGACCCAGATTCCCATCGTGAAGGGATTTGCATTCCCTTCAGCACGGGATTCTCTCTCCTTTTCCTTCGCGATTCCCCTTGAAGGGAAGTTGTTGTAGATGAGAGAAAATAAAGGGAATGAGAACGGGGAAGGGAATCGGGAAGGGAATGAAATGAAGGGAATATGGTTGGGGATGGTCTAAAGAAGGCAAAATCGAGCACCCAGACTCGGAACCTTGCCCGGAGTATCCGGATCAACCCGGAGTATCCGGGTCAACTAAAAAGGCACAAACCGAGACCTTTCCCCGAAACCTCACCAGGAGACTCCGGACAACCCGGATAATCCGGGTTAATCCGAAGTTTCCGGATTCAGCACAGCTGACCTTCGAAAAACGGTGATAACTTTTGATTCTGAAATCCGATTTTGACGATTTTGGACTTTATAGAAAGCTTATTCAGAGGGCTACACATTCCAACTAAATTCATTACCTCAAACACATTGTATAAAATTAGGAATACTCTGAAACCCAATTTAGACACTTTCACACTTTTCACACCAGGATTTGTAAAAGAAACTCTCACTTAGGTTTGGTTAGAAACTCTTGAGCATTGAGACATGACAATTAGCTCTACATTGCATCCCTATTAAAAGTGCGGCATACATATACTCAAATTCAAAGATAAAACTTGTTTGAACCACTTTGAGCATTTGAATAACTTTTAAGTAACACTTCTTTCATTCAAACTTTGAGGGTTGCCAACTTTTATATATTCTTCACTCTATCTTTTCTTGATTCTTCATATGATTGATGCAAATCACTCATAGCTTTCCATGGCCTCACTGGTCTATTAGTACAAAGCCTTCACTCGCTCTTCACCATCACCTTGGTCCTTCGGCGCTAAACCATTTGCTTGCCCTTCACCATGGATGATCCATCATAGCCGAGTCTCGCTTACTCTTCACCGTCTTGCCATAGAAAACCACTTTGTATTCGACATCTTCGAGAAATTCATTTTATCAAATATGGAGTACACTCTTGTTCTTCACTCTTGGCATATATGATTTCAATTCAACTTATGTCTTCTTATGCATCCTAACCCTATCTCACTTTCAAGCACAAAATACATGGGTTAGTCCATAAAACTTAATTGACAACTTTGTACCTTAAGTTACTTGATCTCCACACGTAACTTATTAGCCTTCATGCATATTGTCAATCTTCATATAGAATCTAACCCCACTCATTCTCAAGCACATAGCACACGGGTTAGTCCATAAAACTTTATTGATAATATCATACCTTTAGTTACTTGATCTTCATTAGTAACTTAGTCTTCAAGTTTATTGCCAATCTTTTTGAGTTTTTCTTTCTCCTGATGAGCATCACTAAGAGCTCATTGACAAAGATACATTTCTTTTGTTCTCGTGGTATTTCTCAGTAAATTTATGATTCATCACTTATGCATCTCCTATGAAATAACCTAGAACTCATTTATCTTGATGCATTTTCAATCTCCCCATACACCTAGAACTCGTGCATATCTCTCAATGCATTAGCTATGAAATAATCTACTAACAAACTCAACACCATTGCTAGTCCATAGGTATTATCAATAATTACCAAAACCACACATAAGGGCTAGATGCACTTTCACTCAGCCACCCACCTTCACGTGGGCTGAGGATCCTCTGGATGCCGACCACTGGCTCCAGACTATCAAGCAGAAGCTCACTCTCCTTCAATACAAGTACCACGAGAATGCGCTCTTCGCTGCCCATCAACTTCAGGGTGCAGTGGGTGCGTGGTGGTCCAACTTTCTGGCCTTGCACCCTGCTAATCACCGGGTGTCTTGGGCGGAGTTCCACCAGGCATTCCGTGATTTTCGCATCCCTAAGGGCCGTATGTAGGTCAGGCGGGAGTTTATGGACCTCAAGCAAGGAGGAAAATAGGTGATGGAGTATGTGCAGGTATTCAATCACCTTGCACAGTATGCGCCGGACGAGGTCAACACCGATGAGCGGAAGCAATACCGTTTTGTGAACTGCCTCAGTTCCAAGATGCAAGACCGGCTATTGGCGCATGAGTTCGCTGATTCCAACAAGCTAGTGAGCACCTCTCCCACGGTGGAGTTCAAGTTGAAGAACCACTAGAAGGAGAAGAAGCGCAAGAGAGTTCCGTCACCTTCCCTGGGCGGGAGCTCTTAACGTGCACGAACATAGAGTCAACCCCCTCCATCACATGTGATGACTTCGGCCACTCCACGGCCAATGTGGATGGTGCAGCGCTCGTCTTTCTCCGCTCCAAAAGGACAACCTCCAAGACACGCCAGGTCTCAAGCGAGTGTGACTGATGGCTCCAGCAGCCCGTGCTACAATTGTGGGCGTGTCAGATATTTCGCACGTGATTGCCTTTATCTGAAGCCAAGAGCTACGGTGACGACTCCAAGGCCACCACCACCACCTGCTCCATCCGTTCATCAAGTCTCCAAGACGGCGCATGTTCCTAAACGTGGCAGAGTGTGCTACATCGCCGTCGAGGAGGCTCATGAGGAAGACAACGTGTTGATGGGTATGTTATTTGTAAATTCTTGTTCTGCAGTTATGCTTTTTGATTCTGGTGCATCTTATTGTTTCTTTAAAGAGAGTTATGTCTCGAGTCACAATATGATATTTACAAGGGAAGATGCATTTCTTTTGTTAGTTCATAAATATTGCCATATTGATGCACCTGATGCTATCTTGAGGACTAACCGTGTCGTTACCTTGGCTGAAATTCTTATTAAGAGAGTTCAGTTTTCTGCAGTGAAGGCGGTAAATGAAGTGAAGCCGGCAGATGTGAAGGATGTAGATCTTGTAATAGACAATTATACCCCTTGTCAAGCCTTGTGTAATCCTTTGACCCAAGGACATGACTGTCCTTTGTACATGGCTATGCCCATGACATATAAATACTCCATGCAATACTCGCACGAGGACATATCATTCACTTATAATACAATATACATTCACAACACGACCGCAATCATGTTTGTTTCACCCTTACCCATGTTTGTTTACAGTCACATCACATGACCTCCTCTCGTGAATGAAGCTCTCAGGCGCATACAACCTGAAAATTCTTCGGTAACCGATCAAAATGCATGATAACTGGTCATCTCTATTTAGTTTGGTTTTATAAACCGGATGGTAACCGAATTTAAATTAGAAATTTTGAAAAAAAATCCTAAAAAACTAGACATAAATCTAAGACTTTCTGTGAAAAAAAAATTAAAAATAATGTAGTTTGCATCATATTCTATAGGGAGGAAATTTGAAAAAAATGAAAAAAGTTGAAACATGCGGCTCAGTTATAATTCATATTAAGGAAAAATTTAACATGCAAACATATATTTTTTTTGTGTAGAACGTATCTTAAGGTGATCTTTAAAACTGATTTCCCTTTATTTAGAGTTTTATTAATTTCTCTATAATTTTTACAAAGTTCACAAGTATAAAGTGAATATGTTAAGAAACAACTCTGTAAATCATATTATAAATAAACTAATAAAATAGTTTTGCTAATTTTTGAGGTGTGATGTGTCATTTATGAATTAATCTAGTTGTAACACATTTACACAATCCTGTATGTGACAATAACTAATTCATGAGTTCATGTATTTTTAAAAGACACAGGATCATGTAAAAAGACTAACAAAATTAGTTTCATGATTTTTGGATTAGCAAAGAGTAAACTATGCATTTAACTTGGTTTAATAAATACATTTTCTCACAGAAAATTTTGAACTTTTTTATGAGTATAAATACTTTTTATCATGTAGATCATGTTACAGAGAAACCAACAAAATTTATTTTACTTGATTTGAAGCTCACATGAATTAGTTATTGATTTTACAAGATTAAGATAATTTTTGGATTTTTTTAATTTCACTGAAAATCGAGAAAACTGAGCGGTTACCGACAAAACCGAGCGGTTACAGACAATGCGAAAAATTCAATAAAACCGCTCGATAAATCGAGAAATCGCTCGGTACTCGATCCAATTCGACGGGTTACCAATTGGCTAAAATCGCAATTTTCCCTCCAAATTTCTAATTTATTCAAATAAATTTTATCCGAATTTTTTTAAAATTAGAACGGTTACCACGATAATCGTGCTTTTTCGATTACCACGTAGCTTAATAATCAAGCTCCGATCGGTAACGTAAACCTTGCATTCAACTACTACTGTATTATAATAAGAGTGATTCAGTCGTTCATTGGAACAGGCAATGCTTGGCCGAAATAATTAACAAAGCGACATGAACGATTGATTCGTCCAATGGGACCGCACGCCAATGAGTGACCAGAGTAAGAAAGCAACATGCATACTTGTACAGGTGATCACACGATTAGGAAACCGATCCCTCTGCTCTGACCACTCCAGGAATAGACATGCATGCCTGGGAAGCTGAACCAAAGCACCGTGAGCGAGATGCATGCGTGTAGTTTATAGAGTCATTTGGAGCATCAATCTCACAGCCACATCTCCACCTACCCCGAGCAGTGAGATATATGTGCATTGTTGGTGTCCTTTCAAGAACAAGGGGGACGATAAGAGTGTAAGACTCAGGGGAAACAGGCCGAAAACACCGGCACTTTTTCGTGCTAGCTAGCTTGCAAGTGACGACGACGACGACATGCTGTGACTTGTGATCAACTGAGGTTCAGTTTGAAAATCCGACACACAGTGTCATCAGATAAAGGCTCTATTTATTCAGTTTTTGCTACTCGGAAATAGGAAGTTATACCAAATAATCAGTTTTTAAAAATAGTTTCTAAGAAGTAAAAATTGGCATTGTTACTTAGAAGCCAAAATCTGATCCGAAGTAGCTTTTGTAACTTTCGAGATATAATGTATTACATATAGTATACATTTTATCAACATTAAAAATCCAATTAAAAACAACTTTTCAATATCAGCTTTTAAAAGTAGCTTTTCGAAGAGCCTAAGCCCAATCAAACAGATCCAAAGTTTTTGTCCGCGAGAAGTCCATTTTGCCGGTGCACACCACTTATCATATGCATGTGTCTGTTGGAGTTTTTTTATATTTTATATTTCAAAAATAAAAAATTACAAAACTAGACATCCATTTAAAAAATTCCAAGAAAAAGGCTACTATCGTCGTTTAATATGTCGCCCATTGGTGGGCGTTTGGTTTAAAAAAAATTAAAGTGTCACCCGTCTAATATGTGACATATTAAAAAAATACTACATTCTGTTTTCAAAATTCAAAAAAATATCGAAACGGTCGAAAAAATTCAAAAAAAAAAAATTGGTAGTATGGAGCATACTATGATCTAGCTGTAAAACAAATTTTAGCCAAAAATATAATTTGTACAATAAAAACAAATGTCTCTTATTGCACAAATTATATTTTTTTAAGCTAGATTATACTACTGATTGCTGAGAGGACGGATCTTACTGCAGCTTCGGTGATCCGTGGAGGGCAGGGTTAAAGTTACCGAGCTCCGGCGGTAATCGAAAATTCGTGATAACCGCGGTTACCGGTCAAAAATTCAAAAACTTCGGAGAAAATTCATTTGAAAAAAGAAATCGCGATTTTAGCCGTTCGGTAACCGGTCAGTTTGGGCCGGTTACCGAGCGGTTATTACGATTTATCGAGCGGTTTTCTCAAATTTTCCGCATTATCGGTAACCGCTCGGTTTTCTCGGTAACCACTCGGTTTTCTCGATTTATCGATCAGTGTAGTTCAACAAAAATCCCAAAAATTATCTCAATCTTCTAAAATTAATAACTAATTCATTTGAGCTTCAAATCAAGTGAAACAAATTTTGTTGGTTTTCTTGTGACATGATCTACATGATAAAAGTATTTATACTCATAAAAAAGTTCAAAATTTTATGTGAGAAATTGTATTTGTTAAACCAAGTTAAATGCATAGTTTACTCTTTGCTAATCCAAAAATCATGAAACTAATTTTGTTAGTCTTCTTACATGATCCTATGTCTTTTAAAAATACATAAACTCATGAATTAGTTATTGTAACATGCATGATTGTGTAAATGTGTTGCGACTAGATTAATTCATAACTGACCCATCACACCTCAAAAATTAGTGAAACCACTTTCATTAGCTTATTTATACTATGATTTACGTAGGAAAAATAATAGTAGATACGAAAAAGTTAATTACAGTGCTGTTTCTTAACATATTCATTTTATGCTTGTGAACTTTGTAAAAATCATAGAGAATTTAATAAAACTCTAAATAAAGTGAAATAAATTTTAAAGATTCTCTTAAAGTACGTTTTATACAAGAAAAATATGTGTTTGCATGTTACACTTTTCCTTAACATGAGTTAATAACTGAGCCATACGTTTCAATTCTTTTCAAACTTACTCCATGTAGAATATGATGCAAACGACATTATTTTTGAATTGTGTCTAGTTTTTTAAAGATTTTTTTGAATTTTTTTTTTTCAAATTTTTTGAGTTCAAATTTCGGTTATCATTCGGTTTCTGAAATAGAACCGGATCGAGAAGGTCGGTAATCGTGAACTTTGAACGGTTACCGACACATTTGTGAACAGTGGGGGAGGGTAGGTCAACTGACGCGTGATTCTGCTACCTGGTCTAACTGCTGGGGAAGACATTGTTCATTGATAAATATGGTTTGTTCAAGACTTCAAGTGGAGCAGAGCACGCCTCGTCAGGACGGCGTGCTGTCAGGGAAGGCACCACATCTGTTCAGTCTGATGGTTCACATGGTGCCGCGACTGTGGAGATTTCTGCTGGCTTCCGTCTACCAAGATGATAGTAGTAGGCATACAGTCGCTCTCTTGCATTGTTCATTCAGCTGACATGAACCGCAGGAGCAGTGATGCTAAAGATACGTTTGACAGGCTCTATCTTTAAAGATTTTTGAAGCAGATCTATAAATTTTTCAAATTAAAATTATAATTAGATTGAGAATATTTGATTAAATCATCTTATTTTTATTTCGAACTGAAAATATCTATCTAAACTGCTTTATTTTATTATCTAAACTTTAAATTTTATATGGATTCTAAAGCCGGAGTTTTACCCAACATAATCTAACAGAAAGGATAAATATTTCATGTTTCCTGCAGCTGGGTTGGCCCTGGCTTTTCGGGTGCTGCATTCCCGGTTCCTTTCAGCGTGTTGAATGAGCATCTCGAATAACAGGTGAAACAACAAGGATGCATGTGATTCCTTAGCTGTACTGTCATTAATGTGACAACTAAACTGGAGGAGGTGCGGTGGTGGCAGCAACGATCCAGCAATGGCTTTCTAGTTTTTTTTTTTTAAGTACTCACACCCATACTAATCACGCACCACACTTACTCTTATGCACGTCCATTATATCTAACAAATGTCTAAATAGTATTAGAGATGTAGCTTCATATAAAATGGGTACATACTTTAATCACTAAATACACTCATATATGCATATAACATTCCTGTTGAGATTTAATTATAAAAAATATGAATACACATACCGAGTCGAAAACTCAAACTCGATAAGCAGATTTCGCTATAAGTACCCTAACCAAGAAGATAGCATGTTGGAATGGGGACAATGGTAATTGCTTTTCAGCCCATGCTATTGTTAGGTAGGTGGATAACTCTTACTTTGTAAAAAAATCTATATAACGGTGCTTTAGGGACCTTGTCTCATCTAGATAGCCACCATAAGTTTTAACATAAATCTTAAAATGACTGATCTTATCTAAGTAAAATATTATCCTACATACTTCTTATTCAACATATATAATATTTCATCATCCGCTACAAGTGACGAGGGATATGCAGTCAAAAATACTGTAGCGCCCAGGTGGCGAGGCACCCCACGTTGAGCTGAACTGAACCGAGCATGTGAGAATGCAAACTTGCCGTGCGGCCTGCGGAGGCCCACGATTTGTGTGTTGGGCAGATCTCGACAGCCTGTGACCACGGATGCTCGGCGATGGCGCGGCCTAATCGCTTTGAATTGGTGATTCACCATGCCGGGCGGATCCGAGACAAACCGCCCAACGGTGGCCGAACTGGCCATGCATGCATTGGCACGCACCTCACTTTGCGAGGAATTGCACGTGAATTTGCTTCTTTTTTTTTGGGTGATGGCTCACACGGTACGGCTGCGTGATGGGCTAACGGCAGGCACGTTGGGGTCCCTGCCTCCCCTTGGACGAGGGCGCGGAGGAAGCGACGCTGAGACGACGCGCCCGACGCCCGTTTCGCACGTCGCTCGTGCCCAGGTCCCCCTGTCGAAGGCAATACAGCGACCGAGACGTGGTGGACTGATGGAGTGGCGCGGTACACGGCCTACACCCACATGGCCCTTGTGTGACATTTCTTATTGATCTAGCAAAGGCAATGGGAGGACGATGAATAGTGACGTATATCTTCATCTGTTATGTGAAATGTCATATATTATTATTGTAGATGTATTTATGTATGGATAAAAAATATTTTAAGTTGATCATAAAACATGAATTTATCGTAACACTCACATTTTATTCTTCTAAAGAACTAGCAAGTAGTACGCACTAATAGCATGCTAGTCTCGCTGCAATATTTTATTTCGATAAACTTTGGTTTAAAAATAGTATTTTAGTGTTACAAAACACATAAAATTAGAAAATAAGGTAAAAAATATATTAGTGAAAGAGAAAATTATTTATGCTCCAAACTCGTACCCAAATCGTATATATATATATATATATATATATATATATATATATATATATATATATATTAGTTTGATTCGTATATATTTTGATCAACTGTCGAAATCGTATATCAGTATAGGCAATTCAACTAAAATCAAAATAGCTTTGTCTTGACTGCATGTTGTGGCTTGCATGCTGACTGTTTGATGGGATGACCTTAAGCTACACGATGATTCTTAATCTATTATCTTAGTAAAAAATTTGATTTTTTATTTTTTAAATAAATTTTAGCTATTGATTAATTGTATTTTACATGACTCTTTATTTAGGTATTTGATTTTTATAATAATTTAATTTTTCTAACACTATATTTAATATGCATACTTTTTTCTCTATTCCAACCCCAATTTCAATTATTAATTTTATTTTATTTAGACTCTCTATTTAGATATTTTTCTTTTCAAACCATATGGAAATCGAACAGGTAATTTCCATAATTTTTAATTCTAAATTAGATATTTATTAATCATATTTGATATGAATTTTTTGGATTAATTTAGACAATTAGATTTTCATAATAATAAGTGATCTAGATTTTTTTAATTAACGTGGTAATTTTATGACCTTAAGAGCAAATGCGAGGTCTCATTTTCTCCTCAAATGTTAAGATAATAGATAGAAAATAGATTAAATAATATTAAAAGAAAATTACGCTTTTATAAGGATCAATTTAATAATTTATATACCTGATTTAAATTTGTCTTTTCTCATCCCAAATATCGTTTAATCCTGGCTGCCACCTGCCCGGCTGCCCGGAGGAGTCAATGCGCCGCGTCCACAGTTGTCACTGCTACGTACGCGAGGTAGCCACAGATCGCGATGCAAGGTAGCAAAATTGACCACGTCGTGCAGGACGATCGCCATACGCCATGATCGAGTTTGCACACGATCGCTTTTTTTGCAGGTTACTACCTGGTCTCAATAAAAGGGTTACTCAGTTAGTTAAAGACATTGATATATATCTAAATCACTCAGATTTTAAACCTCTTTGATACGATTTTTCTCTAATTAATAACTCTATCTAATTCCTTCTAGGTTGGTTTCAATTTCTTTTTCTTAACAAAAATGTTACTGTATCTGGCTTGCAAAATTGCAGGTAGATGGCGTTCCGTGAGGGAGAGAGTAGCAGTTTCGCGTTAGCATCCTGAACTGCCATCATTGAAGTTTCACTTTGCCTGACGCCGAGGATCTATGTCGCGGATTTTCGCTGTCGTTTCCTTCGACTTGGATCACAAAGAAAGGTTTGCATGCACTTACAGGTCACTGAGTCGACGATGCATCGAGGCTAGAGTCAAATGACTCCTCATTCCCGTCTCTGACTAATGGGAAACTGCTGACTAGTAAATGGTTTGTTCAAGTGGAGCAGAGCAGGCCTCGTCACGACTCAGGACGGATTTCCAGTGTTCACATGGTGCAGCGACTCTGCAGATTTCCATGGTTGCTTCAGTTGAGATCGGAATCGTGGCCTCGTGGGTATCATCTGCCAGAAAGGATCGGGGAGAACTACGCTTCATGTTTCCTGTAGCGGGTTGATTAATTATTGCATTCCTTGTTCATTTCAGGGTGCTGAATTTCGAACGGCAGGTCAAACAACACGGACGCATGCATACAGACTTCTTGCTTCCAAAACATTTGTCTTCCATGATTTTTGAAAGGGCGATGTTGCTTAGTATTCAAGCTCATCGAGCTGGAAAAACGCTATCCAGTACGAAAATGATGTCACATGTCATGCTTATGTTAGATGATGTCTCTAAAATTAAGCCAATTTCCCATGATGCGATCCGCTCTCGCGGTAGAACGTGCCTCTCCAGCACCCGAACCTCCCTCTCCTCTGTCGCCAGGCAGCCAGACCTTGACACCTCCGCGGTCTCATCTACACTGATCTAGTCGGATTAGTACCCTCTAATTTTACTCAAGCAAAAGCAAAGTTAGAGATACTACAGTAACGCGATTTTGGTCAGATCTCATGAGTGCTACAATATACGTGCTACAATGCTTATGCTACAGTGCTCCGATGCGATTTGTTCCCCATCCTTCTACGTCCTCAAGCGCCTCCATCAAGATGCCTTCATTGCCCGACTATTGTGGGGCTTCTTAGGATCACGCACTCCTCCGTCGCGTTGGCCTATCTCATGGTAGCTCCTCAGACAGATCTGCCTCGCGCTCACCGTGCTTGCGCCCCATAACAAAGGAGGCGTCAACAGGTTCTTTTTTTGCATGGATGTCGCATTTGCCGGGAGTGAGCATGCATGGGTTTTCCCCACTATGCTCGAGTTGCTCACTGTGCTCTAGAGGAGGTCAAGTAGAACAGGGGTGAGTATGCTAACAACTTGCTTACCGGGTTGTATGTATTTGCTCATGAACATGTAATAAATTGCTTCTAGTTTCGTACCAATTTGCTCACCGCATTTTTTTATTTTGCACAACTTACTTCCGAACTATACTGAATTACTCGTAATATGCAGCAACTTGCCTTTTCAAATTGTATAGATTTACTTGTAGATTGGTAAAAAAAATCCCTCCAATTTTTTTGACAATTTTTTCTCTCTTATTGCACGGTTTTTTTACACATAAAATTGCTCTGATGTTCTTGTTTGAAAAACATGGGAGCAAATCGATTTTGTTTTTTGACTTGACATGGTTACTAAATTGCTTTATAGATTCATATTGGTTTGCTTATTTTTTTGAAAAACAAAACTGCTTTTACATACCTGGTTGAGCAGGCAAAGAACAAACGGATTTCCCACCTGCACGGGTGAGCCTTGCTCTTCCGTCCTCTGTCACCTGCACCACTTACCTCCTCCCTACTCTACTTCTAGTGCAAGCCAAATGACTAGAAACGGAATGAAAGATGCCTTCAGACCATTTTTTTCTCAAAAACAGATGTGCATGATTATAGCATGCACGTGCAAGCGTTAGTATAGTCCTTTTTTCCGAACCATGTGTATCACATATTTGCTTTTCAAATTATTGCACTAGAGACTTCCTCATCAACTCCAGCAAAGAAGTTTCGCATCTGTCGCAATCCTTCTCTAAATAAATACTTATGAGTTGTGGTGCTCTTAATGTCACAGCAGCACTGGAGGAGATTCGGTGTGGTGAAGCTATCTATCTATTATTTTAATATTTGAAAAGAAAAATAAGCCTTTACATTCGCTTTTAAGATCATAAAATTATAACATTAATAAAAAAACAAAAAAAAATTATATCACTCATTATTATGAACATTTAACGGTATATACTAAATCAAATAGTTCATATCAAATACGATTAATAAATAACTAAATTCGGAATTAAAAATTATGAAAAATTACCAGTTCAATTTTCATATGGTTGGGAAACAAAAATATATAAATAAAGAGTAAAAAATAAAATAAATAAATAAATAATTGAAATTGGAGTAAGAATAGAAAAAAAGAAGGATCCATATCAAATATAAGTTTAGAAAAAAATTACTATAAACATCGAATACCTAAATAAAGAGTTCAGGTAAAATACAATTAATCAATAGATAAAATTCATTAAAAAATCAAAATTATTACTATGATAATAGATTAAGAATCACCGTGTATCTCAAGGTCATGCATCAAGCAGCCGGTAAGCAAGGCACAATACGTAGGTAAGGTAAATCTATTCTGATTTTAGTTGAATTGGCTATACTTGACATACGATTTTGACAGTTTATCAAAATATACACAAATCAAATCAATACATGTATACGATATTGTACAAATTTGGTGCATAAATAATTTCTCTTCTACCAACATAATTTTTATCTCTTCTTCTAATTTTATGCATTTTGTATCTAAATGACACTAACTTTATAAAAAAAAAAGCTAAACAGACTAATTTTTTTTTATCAAAGTTTATCATGACAAAATATTATAACCAAGTTAGACATGCTATTACTGTGTATCACCTTGCTAGTTATCTTAATATTTGAGGGGGGGGGGGGGGGAAGGAGCCTCCACGTTCGCTCTCAAAACCACAAAATTACTACATTAATTGAAAAAAAAAGAAAAAAAATCTAGATCACTTATTATTATGAATATTTAACTGTCTAGATTAAACCAAAGAATCTATATTAAATATGATTAATAAATAGTTAAATTCGAAATTAAAAATTATGAAAATTTACCATTTTGATTTCCATACGGTTTAGAAAGCAAAATATCTAAATAAAGAGTTCAAATCAAATAAAATAAATAATAATTGAAATTTGGGTTAGAATATAAAAAGTAGGATCCATATTAAATATAGTTTTAAAATAATATTATAAAAATCAAATACCTAAATAAATAGTTCATGTAAAATACAATTAATCAATTGATAAAGTTCAAAATAAAAAATAATGAAAATTTTAAAATTCTTACTAAGATAATAAATTAATAATCACCATGTAGCTCAAGATCATCGCATCAAACTGTTAACGGGTAAGGCACAGTAGGCATACAAGACAAACTATTCTGATTTTGGTTAGACTGTCTAGACTCGATGTATGATTTTAGCAGTTGATCAAAATATATACAAATCAAACCAATATATAATATATATATATATATATATATATATATATATATATATATATATATATATATATATATATATATATATATAGACACACACACACACACATGTTGGTATAAGTTTGAAGAATAAATAATTTTCTCTTTTACTAACATATTTTTTACCTTTTCTTCTAATTTTATGCATTTTGTAATTAAATGACATTACCCTTATAAAAACTAAAAAGACTAATTTTAATACAAGTTTGTCACGATAAAATATTGCATCCAAGCTAGAAATGCTATTAGCATGTGTCGCATTGCTAGTTTTTATTATCTTATGAAATAAAATTTACTTTATTAAAAAAGATATAGCGGGCACGACAAGAACTGGGGAGGAGGTGAGGTAGCCGACGCGCACGCCAGGTAGCGAGTTCCCACGTTGAGCTGAACTGGACCGAGCATGTGCGATCCAACAATCTTGGCATATGGCCTGTGGAGGCCCACAATCATTGGACAGATCTCGACAGCCCGTGACCTAGCGAGCCCACGGATTCCGGAGCTTGTGACACATGCACTCGGCCGAGAACCCAACGTGAACACCGCGGGTACGGCCGTACGGGTGCTTACATTTTCCCCCATGAGATCTTATGCTTTTACCATCTGAGAGATCCTTCAAGCAGAGGCAGAGCCCCCAGACTCGTAAGCTAAAGACTATTTGAGACATAGCATCAGCAGAGTTGAGTCCACCCATATCTTATGGCCAGCACAAAGGTTGCTAGTATCATTCATTCCATGCAAGAAATCAGCAATGCGCCAACGGCGGCAAGCACCACGCTGCCGCGCTACTGGCCGTCGCCGCTGGTCATATTCAGCGCCTGCCTTGTCCTCCTCGGCGCCGGCGGACCACTCCTCCTCCGTGTCTACTTCGTCCACGGGGGGCAGTGCCTGTGGCTTTCCACCATTGTCCAGCTCTCCGGCTGGCCTCTCCTCCTCCTGCCCATTTGCGTCTCCCTATTCCGTAGACGCAAGGACGACGGTATCGCCAACCACCTCCTCCTGCCTCGCCTCGCCGGCACCGTGGCCGTCCTCGGGGGGCTCTTCGCCGTGGCATGCTTCGCATTCTCGCTGGGGTCGCAGGCGCTGCCTCTGTCCACATCTTCGCTGCTGCAGGCGACACAACTCGCCTTCAACGCGGTGTTCGCGTTCCTGTTCGTCGGGATCCGGTTCACGCCCTTCTCGGCCAACGCGGTTGTCCTGCTCACCATCGGCCCGGCGGTGCTCAGCGTCGGGCAGTCGTCCGGAAAGCCGGTTGGCGAGGCCTCGAGGACGTACTGGGCAGGGTTCTGCGAGGCCATCGTTGCATCCGCGCTGGCTGGGCTCGTGCTGCCGCTCCTCGAGGTCGCCGTGTCCAAATACGGGCGCCGGAGCGGATCCGCCGCGAGAGTCCCTCCACCGTACGCAACGGTAATGCAGGTACAGGCCATGATGGGCGCGGCCGGCACGATGGTGTGCCTGGTCGGCATAGCCATCACGGGCGATTTCCAGGCGATGCCAAGGGAGGCAGCCAGGTTCGGGCTCGGCAAAACCAACTACTACCTGGTGCTCATCTTTGAAGCCGTTTTGTTTCAGCTTTTAAACCTGGGACTCATGGGACTCATCATCTACTCCTCGTCGCTCCTTGCCGGCATCATGTTCGCCGTTCTGCTACCGCTCTCTGAGGTCCTCGCCGTCATCTTCCTCCACGAGAAGTTTGATGGGTTGAAGGGCATCGCCCTTGTGCTCTCCCTTTGGGGCTTTGTCTCCTACTTCTACAGCGAGAAGGCGCAAAAGAAGATGGAGGCTAGCGAGGAGCAGGCTGCAGAGAGAACTGAGGAACTGGACTTGGTTGCCCCTTTGTTGGTCACTTGTAAGTAGTAATAATTTTGTATTCTCCCACTTGGACAAGCTTGTAGCATGTTCACGGCACATCAAAATAAGGGAGATGCTAAAAATCACATGATTCTTAGCCTTCTCTCCGACGACGAACGAGAGCTGTCCGATCAAAATCGTAAGCGTATCGTTCCTTCTTTAACCTCCTGGCCATCTTCAACCTCATGACACCTCCTTCAATGCCCTCACCTACCGTTCGCCTTCACCGTCTCCGACAATATGCTCACCGCTAGATCCACGTCCACCACCCATCATCACGCTAATCACTCTATTTTTCTCGCCCCTGTCGCTAACCCCTCCCACTACCTACCTACTACCCCCCTCAGCTCTATGACGCCACCATCATCTCGTCACACCACCACCTATCACTGGTCCGACCACCTCCCTCAAAACTTGAAGCACCGATTAACTTTGAAATCCCCAAATACTACCTACCCCACCCCTCATAGAAGGTATATTGTCGCCTTAATTTCACTACTACCTCACCCCTCATGGAAAATATATTCTCGCCTCAACTTACGAAGCATAGTTTCTAGGATCGACATCCTCGGAAATAGAGCACATGATTTGGGCTATTTGGGCACCACTAAAGTGCAAGTTTTTCTCGCGACTTTCATTCCAAAATCAAATTTGGACTACGGACAGGCTCATAATGAGAGGATGATCGAACTAGAAGACTTGTCCTCTATGCAGAATTGTAGATGAGTCGACAATCCATATTTTCGCACACTATAGATTCTCCAGGCGCGTGTGGAAGACTATATGCACTTGGTGTACTATGAAGACTAACTGCATAATGATATGGGATATCTTTGATACAATAAAGAAATAACGGACTACAATAGGATCTCTGTAATGTGTGACATCTAAGGCCATTAGATCTTTGATTATCCTTACAATATAGGGGCTATGAAACAAGAGAAATGAGTATATCTTTCAACAACACGAGAATACAAAGATCATCCTAAGCATGGTGACTTGCGAGAGCCAAGAGCTAGCATTTTTTATTTTGCATCTTTAGTTGGTTATCATTTTTCTTTTTAATCTCTTAAAGACTTTGTATTTTTTTTATACTTTATTAATATATAATTGGCAGAACTTCTACCGATTTCTTTAAAGATTAATAAATACTATTGTCCAACAAGCTTTACTGATTCCGACGTCGATATATAGGAATATATAGGTTCGTTTTATACACTTGAACTCTTGCCCGATTACTCATACCACACCTCAAGTGCCGCGCCGCTCAGTTTTCATACACTCAAACCACAAAGCAAAACACACACTAGGTAGTCCGACAGAACTACCGTTGCGGAGCTGGCCAAATTATTATTGCACGGTCCCCGATCCACTCTCTCCCAGGCCCCAGCGACAAGCTTGCATGCTGGCACGGCCCCCGATCGCACTCTCTCCCAGGCAGCCGTGCCAGGTCGAACTGACACTAAATATTACTCTACATTATTGCCGTCACATGCACTAGGGCCCCGCCTGCATGTACAGCTTGGCAGAGAGTAGGTGAGGCGCGGCCGTTCCCGTTCGTTCCCGCTGCAACAAAGAGGTAAACCCATTTCTACCGCGAAAGGTCATCCCACGGCCCATTTCTGGGTAGTCAGTCATCTTCTCCACGCGTGGCACCCTTCTTGCCGTCCACGCCGCTGCCCCACGGTCCCATCACTCTGCAGCAGCCAGCACATCAACTTCCACCGACCGCAGCCAGCGACGATCCCGCTGTTGCGCCGCCCACCGTCCTCGACCGCTGCGGCCTCTTCCTGGCTTCCTGGGACGTTCTTAACCTTTTCGGGCAGGACTGCTAACTTAAATTTGCATCTAATTAGCGTAATTCAACAGCCCTAGCACGTGATCACTAGAGCGGAAGCATGAATACATTATCGGATCCTTGCACGGCTATTAAACGTGATTAGTGCCTCGGGGTAGGTTGAGATGTACATGTTTATATTGGTGAGGATGTTACACCAAAGTTTGTCGGTGTTGATGAGTTGGTGTAGTGTCGGCTATCGACGTTGTTGCACAGATGATGTAGTGGGGCGTTGGCGTGATACAGATAGTGATACTCTAATGGTGATCTTCACTCACTGTAACATCCAAGATTATCAATCTAAGGTTTAGGTGTGTAAGGATGTGTGTTGGTCTCGTGTGATCGATAGCACTAGTGACCCGACGTAAGCCCTCTTTATATAGTCTTATGTAGAATAGGACCATAACCAATAGGTTGATTACACCCTTATCTGATATGAAGTGGGGACAAACCTTCCCTTATTTCTAGATCCGTTTTGTTAGAGATAGAACCAAAATTAATTTTAACAAGAATGTCCCTACTCCGACTCGTTCCACGGCCAGTCCCCTACCACCTGGGCCGGCGACATCCCCGCTGATCTACCTGCCGTGAGGAGGAGGAGACTGGCAGAACTGCTGGGAGATATTAAGAGGAGTAGGAAGAGATGATCGTGACCGTTGGCCGCTCACTCATAGGAATCTCAAAGGTGATTGATGGAGGTATGAGCTAAGTCGAGTACTCTATATTATTGGAGTAATAATTAAATGGCGTGGGCTACTCGGGAGGTCAGGGTATCCACGTCGGCCGCATCCCTGCGGGTTGTCGGATTGGCCTGCATGATGCTTGTCTCGGTGTTGGATCCTCATCTGAGTAGCAGCCCAGGCTCATTGGCTCCATCGTGCTAGGCGCCATAGACGGTCGACTCCAGGCATGGGACGGCTTGGCTTCTGTATGTCGTGTGGCTCCGTGCCTCCGTGGTGGGTTGCGTGCTGAGATGCCAGGCTTGGCCCATCTAGTCCTGCACGGGCCCTAGCCTGTGGACATGGCGCCTCCTGTGGTTGGGCTGACTACTTGTGCTTTGGGAGCATGGTGTTGTTCCCTAGATTTTGAGTCACGGGTTCAAATTCGAAACCGTTTATCGCATATGGTTGTGTGAATTTAAAACCGTATGGAATACAAAGAGCCAGCCGTTTAATCTCTTTCTCTGTCACTCACTTCCTTCTTGCTGTTCTCGTCCCGTTTTTCACTTTCAACTACCAATAATGGATTCATTTTCCCAGCAGACACCCTCTCCAAACGATTCATTTTCCCAGCAACCACCCTCTCCAAACAATCAACCATCGTCGGTTTGAGAGGCCAAACTAGACGTGGGCAGGACAATGAGACCAAGAAGGAGGCCATAAAAGAGGATGCCATAGCCACCACCAATGACCCTGCTATCACGCATGCTCTGCATGAAGAGCATGTGGCTACAGACCAGGATGCTGAAAGAAAAATGATGTCATCTAGAGATGAAGGTGAATAGATGATTTAACAAAACTTCATCTTATTTTACCGTTGATCTAAACTTGTAACGGAAAATAAACTAACGTATTTTTCACAAGTGAAAAAACTAAATATACTAGTCTCAATTAGTGCACAAACACACTAAATATGTGTGAAAGTTACAATCCTAAGGTGTGACAAAGATTATCTAAATCTAGCAAGGTATACAACAAAACTCTAATTAAAAATTTTGAAATTACTGTTCATCAAAAGTTCCAGATTAACCCGGAACTTCCGGGTTCAGACAGAGAAATGACTCAAAATTGAAATTAAAGTACGCCCAATGAGTTCTAGATCAAATCAAATGAAGTCATGTGTTCCAAAGGATGATTCTAAATAGATCCACAAAGAATCTACAATCAATTTCATATGAACAAGTAGATTGAGCAATATGCACAAATAGTGAACCAGAAATCAAGAACAAGAAAATAAGAGATGAGACATATGATTTGTTTTCTAAAGTTCGGACACCTCACCTAGAGTTTCCTACGTCTCCGTTGAGGGGCTTGGTCATACTTAAGCCGGTTCCCTCTCAACTCTTTTTCTCTCCAAACTCGGTCACACTTGAGCTTAGCTTCCACTCTTGATTTCTTCCCTTACGGAGGTGAAATCAAAGCCTTCACAAACTTCCTGCGGTACTTCACAACCTTGGTGCTCGCCGGCACCGCCTTGGTGCCTAGGAGCTTCAAACTCTAAGAGTAATAAATACGACGATGAACTTATTTGCCGATGACTCAAGTGCTCAAGATGGGAGCTATGCTCACTTGCACTCAAACTTACAATATCTCAACCCAACTCACTCTTCTTCTCAAATCTCACACTAGATTGGAGTGGGGAGAGTTTCTTTTGGCTCTAGAAGGTTTTTCTTTCATGCCCAAGCAGCAACCCCCTCAAAAGGGGTGAGTGGGTATTTATACTCAACCCCCCAAAACTAGCTGTTATGTCCAAAAGTCAGTACAATCCGATACTTCTGGATTCAATCCGAAACTTTCGGATTGAAACTTCAAACCACGACATAGAACCCCAACTCGGAACTTTTGTGTTCAATCTGGAACTTCTGGATTAAAACTTCAAATCACAACTGAGAACTCCAACTCGAAATTCATCCGGAACTTCCGAGTTAACCCGGAACTTCTGGATTCACCACAACTGACCCTCTGAAAAATGACGATAATTATTGATCCTGAGGTCCAATTTTGAACTCTATGGAAAGCTTATTCAGAGGGCTACACATCCCAATTGAAATTACGATCTCAAACACATTTGATCAAAAGTAGGAACACTCTAAAACCCGATTCGGACACTTCCACACTTTCAGCACAAAACTTCTAAAGCAAACACTCAAGTTAGAACTACCCGATGTTCGTGGGTGTTCACTTTGAGTTGGTTAGATACTCTTGAGAACTGAGATATAGCAAATAGCTTTATGTTGCATCCCTCTTAATAGTGCGGTAAACCTATACTTAAATTCAAAGATAAAACACGTTTGAACCACTTTGAGCATTTGAATACTTCAAGTATCGCTTCTTTACTTCAAACTTAGAGGGTTGCTAACTTTTATACCATCTTCACTTCATATCTTCTTGATTATTCATGTGATTAATGTGAATCACACGTAGCTTTCCATGGCCTTGCATGATATTGGCGCAAAGTCTTCACTCGCTCTTCACTACCGCCTTGGTCCTTCGGCATCAAGCCATTTGCTTACCCTTCACCATGGATGGTCCATCGCAGGCAAGTCTTGCTGGCCCTTCACTATCTTATAATAGAAAATAACTTTGTACTCGACATCTTCAATGAATTCACTATATCAAATATTGGATTTCAATTCAACTTATGTCTTCTTATGGGTCCTAACCCCCAAATCACTCTTAAGCACAAAATACATAGTTTAGTCCACAAATAACTTTATACCTTAAGTTACTTGATCTCCACAAGTAACTTAGCCTTCATGCTTATTGTTATTCTTCAATGCAACCTAACTCCAGTTATTTTCAATCACATAGCACACGAGTTAGTCCATAAAACTCTATTGACAATGGCATATCTTTAGTTGATTTTCACAAGTAACTTAGTCTTTATTCTTCAAGCTTCTTCTTCTTCTTATGAGCATCATTAAGATTTCAATGACTTTGATGCAATTATTTGAACTCATGGTATTTATCAACTAATTCATGCTTTATCATTTATGCATCTCCTATGGAATAACTTAATAAAAATTCTCAACATAATTGTTAGTCTATAGGTATTATCATTGACTTACCTGAGCATCACTTAGATCCCATCTATCTTAATGTATATCTCTTCTCCATACATCACATATGGAATAATCTACTAATAATTCTCAATATAATTGTTAGTCCGTAAGTATTATTATTAATTACTAAAATCACATATAAGGCTAGTGTGCCCGTGACAGGGTACGAGCGAGATCTTCCACCTCAACATCTGTTGAGTAGGAAGACGATGATAAGGAAGGCGCCGACGAGGATGAAGGGATGAGGAGGGAGCCGATGCTGACTCCGCCTTCGGTGACTCCGGTGATGACGATGACAGTGGTGCCACCGGTATCATTGCCATTAGCCATGCTGCCACCCTCGGCGGCCCCACAACGAAGAGGCGTAGACAAGCATAAGATATATGTAGAAAATTTATATATATATATATATATATAATTATGAGTGAAGAACTTATTTAATTAGTTATCTACATGTAGTAATAATATGCAGAACTAATTTATCCATGTGTGTACAAAATGGGTCAACTGCCATATTTTGGCTTTTGGTTAATTGTTATATAAATCAATGTGCAATTAATATATCTTTATATGTAGTTACATATACAATTGTAATATAAACCAATATGGATCGAAGATTGTAAAAAAAAAGAAGCAAAGCATAAAAGATATCGCAGACAGTTTCAAGTTAGAAAACTACCTCTAACGACATATTTCACATACATGGTTTTATGTACAATCGTCAGCGATATGTTTTCTCTCCTAAAAAATTTCATCCCAATTTTCCCTAAATCCTATGTAGGCCTGACATTTTCCAGCAGAACCCTAATGTCATCCAAATTGCTCCTCCACAGTGTTGACCTCCTTTAATACCCCATCATTGCCCCGACCTCATCCACCACGCTACCTAGCCCTTACCTCATCCACTGTGCCACCACTGCCTCGATTGTCCTCTGCTCTACCACCATTGCCATGACCTCATCCACTGCACTGCTCAGCCCTGACCACCTCCAGCACGCCATCACTACCTCTACCTCCTCCATTGTGCAGCCACTGCCCTGGTCTCATCCAACGCGTTGCCCAGCCTTGACCACCTCCATCATGCCACCTGACCCTGATCTCTTCCACCACACGTCGGCCCAGCCCCAACGTCCTACACAGTGTTGTTGTAGCCCCAACCTCCTCCAATGCACTGCTGATCATAAAATGCTCCATCGCGTACATCCCCGGTCCCGTCGTCTTTTAACACAACGCCCCAACCCCGACATCCTCCACTGTGACGTCCTCCACCACGCCACCCTAAGGTATGGATGGATGACGATGCCGATGTTGATGCTAATAGATGTATAGATTGATTATTGTTTGATGCTATATAATTTTATATGATTTTAGGTGCAATTAAAATAATTTTAGGATTTTAGTGGATTAGTTGCCTCTTCTAGCAACTTTAGTTGATTTTTAGGTGAATTGCGTGAACCCCACTACCCATAATATCATCTAGACACAATTGATTAATTTTTATTTAGTTTTTTTTGCCTATTGGTGATATGTTAATTATGAAATAGGCTAATGATACGATGCCACATATTAGAAAATGATGATGTTGGATAGCTAGACGCAATTTACACTTCTAGATACTGCAAACGATTGTTGGCTTTTCAGATTGTCAATTGAAACTTGATCAATTCATATGTAACAAGTCCAATGCTTGGTATGTCATAAGCCTAGGATTTACTCAACTTGGTTCACATGCCGCGAACAAGTTCATGGTAACTCGAGTGCTTGCTACATGAGGTATATAAATCATGTGAATGCTTTGGAGCGTTCATCTCAATCCTTTTCAACTCAAGTGATCTCTCTTTGGGTGATAAGAGTTCTAGTAACAGAAGAGAAATGGGAACTGTGAATATTGATTGTAAAAGTACTATCATTGTAATCCTTTATCTTATAATTTTAATTCTTTCTCTAGCATGTATTATTATCAACCTGGTTATGATGAATAGCAGAGTGTATATCTGTTGCATATGATGAAACTATGTGTATATCTACTGCCTATTATGAATGCATGTGTATTCTAATAATGCATGCAAAACACAACTCTATCGGCTTTCTAGTTAAACCAATTGTGATATGAGATATAAAGCAGACAATTTAAGAAGTAAACCATATGTGATATAAACATAACATAAACGGTTTTGCCGAACAAACCATCTATGATACGGAAATCACAGACGATTCTTATGGGTATTGCTTTTTTTTTCAGCCGCCTATTTTTGTTCGTTATTTCAAACGTCCAATGGCTCACAACCATCTTCAACCTCCTGCCCGCGCCTATCCCACCTCGCATCACTGCGCCCCCGCCCCCCGGCTGCCCCTAGCCGTGCCCGCCATGCTAACCCATCGGATTCGTGCTCCCCCGCCCCACCTTTGACCCATCGGCCATCCTCCGACACCCATGGCCGGTGGCACTCCACCGCCTCGCCGCCCCACCCCTACGCCCGCCTCCTTCGCGAGCTGGCCTACCTCCTTTAGAGCTTTCTCTAAAGCCGGCGACAAAGGAACCCCCCTCGAATCAATCCCCCATCGGGAAACCTCGCCAGCGCCTGTTAACGGGCACCTAAAATGTAGAAATGGTGGATTCTTATTGTTGTGCTCACTTGAACAACACACACACACACACACAGACACACACACACACACACACAGAGATATATATATATATTCTCTATTCTACTCCCTGCGCTAAAAATAGTTATTCAACGCACCGGTCGCACCGCTCCCCCCCCCCCCGACCCAGACCAGCCCTGAACCACCCCGAGCCCCGCCCCCCCCCCCCCCGACCCAGACCAAACTCGTGAAACCCCGCCAACCAACCTGCAATCGTAATCCAGCAATTATTACGACCATAAAATTTTATGTTATATGACCGTTTATGTATTATATCATTACCGTAATTATTTAATCTTTATAACCGTAACCATATAGCAACCAGATCAAAACAACCGCAACCGTGTTCCATTCATATTTCAATCGTATATTTATTTCTTATTTAACGATTCGACGTGGCAATTAACTGTATCGATTCCCAACCGTAATTTTATATTATATATGGTCGTATACGTGTAACATACCATTGACAGTCATGTTGACGCCGAACCCGCACATAACCGTACTGAACTAGATAATATAACCATATATTTTATTCTTTCACGGTCCCCCTTGCGGCACATAACCCTACCCATTCGTATTTACTCATTTGTTTTAACCGTATATACGTTATTTATTCACGACAGGATAATTTACAAAAAAATGTTGCCCCGCCCCCACCCCCCCCCCCCGACCCAGACCAATCTCGCGAAACCCCGCCAACCAACCCGCAATCGTAATCCAGCAATTATTACGACCATAAAATTTTATGTTTTACGACCGTTTATGTATTATATCCTTACCGTAATTATTTAATCTTTATAACCGTAACCATATAACAACCAGATCAAAACAACCGCAACCGTGTTCCATTCATATTTCAACCGTATATTTCTTTCTTATTTAACGATTCGACGTGGCAATTACCTGTATCGATTCCCAACCGTAATTTTATATTATATATGGTCGTATACGTCTAACATACCTTTGACAGTCATGTTGACGCCGAACCCGCACATAACCGTAGTGAACTAGATAATATAACCATATATATTTTATTCTTTCACGGTCCCCCTTGCGGCACATAACCTTACCCATTCGTATTTACTCATTTGTTTTAACCGTATATACGTTATTTATTCACGACAGGACAATTTACAAAAAAATGTTGCCCTGTCGATTTTGTCATTCATGTTTTAACATTAAAACTTTTACTCAATCATGTTTAGAGCGTTAAAACACGATTGTTCAATTTTTCTTTTTTATTATTTTTTTGGGTTGTTATTGTTCCCCGAATATTTTGGAAACCGCGCCATCTGCTTAGTGCGGTTTGGGGTGGTTTACCATTTACCACATTACGGTTACCATTTTTATTTTCTCGTCATTGCGCAATCTTCGTTCGTAGTTCCTAGGGTTCCGGCGGAAATTCTTCAGATTCATCATACGTTCTAGCCGCCTGGATCACCTTCCGCCGCCGCCTTCTTCCTCCTCCGCCACCTCGTAGAGGGTGAGTTCGTGATCCTGCTCCGCCGCATCGCTTCTCCTCCGTCGAGCGGCGCCATGGACTCTACCACTGGGCATCCGATTGATAATCAATCAAAGGTAAAATCTATTCTCGGGTTCTACTCAGTTTTTAGTTGTATGGTTTTGTTGCCATATAAATTTTGCTGATTTGTTCAACCCCTGACAACGATTTTATATCAGATTAGGTAGTTTTACCTCACCTCATTATTGTTTATCATCCAGTTTTCGTTCTCAGAAGTCATACTTTAGTATATTAGATGCAATGTGGAGCATTCCATCCGGAATATGTATAAATTTGTACATTTTCATAGGGTATTGTTTTAATACCCACCTGCTACAGTTTGACATCATTGTCATTTTTTATCCGTAGATGCGTCGCATTGATCACATACCAGAGCGCACAACCCGTGTCGCATTCATGAACAGCCAGGTTTATTACGACATGAATGTTGTTGGTCATCAGGCCCATGAAGAAAAATGTCCAAATTCTGAGGAAGTTGGTTCAGGTCCTGACAAATCTGGCACGGCCCACAATAATGAACAGGAACAATCAACAGATGATGGCGACTTTGTTAACCCATTGCCAAGAAAGAGAAGAGCTATCAGTAAGGCTCCGTTATCACGCAAACGTCACGCTGAGGACGCCGAAGCATCCCCAGTAATCCCTCCGAAGAAGAGGCTGGCTTCTGCGACTCGACATTCATCACGTTCACCCCGTCCTGAGACACAGACCATCAGGGTAAAAAAATTATTGTCAAAACATTCTGTTAATTACATCCTTAATCTGACCATACAATTACTGTTACATTTTTCAATGGACTTATTCGATATGTTCTCGTGCATACCTTAGGGTAAAGATGGTAAAAAGGGTAAGCTCATGTCTCGATGCAATCCAAAAGATGTCTTGGAAGCCATCAGGTCACTTTCTGATGATCAAGTGGCAGAAATCCGTCGTCTTGGATGGGGCAAATTTCTGGAAATCAAAATTGATGCTGTCGAGAGTCGCGAGCTTTACTGTTTTCTTATGGATCATATTGATATAGTTCACATGAATCTTATTTTATCTCATGATAAAATACTCCCAATTTCTGCCCAGTCAGTTCACATTGTTCTTGGTTTACCAATTGGCGGTGGAGAGCTCACCTTTACCAAGACCAAGGAGATTACAAATGCAAAAAAAGATCTGTTTGATATGCTTGGTGAGAAATTGTTGATCGAAAGGCTCAAGCTTGAAGTTTCCAAGGGCCTTGCGGATGAGTTGTCATTGAGGTGTTTCTTCATGATAGTGTTTAATAGGCTTTTGTTCCCGACATCATCATATGATGTTTCGAATAACGATGTCAGACTTACTATGGATATGAGCAAGATTGGTGAAGTTGATTGGTGCAAGCTTGTTGTTGAGGACATTAGAGCAGCGGCTTCTCAATGGCAACGTCGTGATTGTAAGGTCATTAACCCGACCATATCCGGTTGTTCCCCATATCTATTGGTGAGGCACTGAACCCTTTAGAAGTAATAAAATCCTAGTTCAAATTTCGGCATAACATTTATTTTAATATTTCCTTTGGTTTCTTTTAATTTGTTTGCTGTTCCTTTGCGTAACAGATATATTATTTGGATAATCTCAATCACGAGCTGAACAAAGGCGATAGGATTTCAATCCCTCGTGCAGCATTATTTGACAAACACAAGGTTGAGCACCTTACAATGCATGATAGATTCACCGACAGACATGGAAAATTGGTCTATGGTGGTACTCAGGTACTATTTATCTAGTTTAATTCTAATTTCCGCAACATGGATGTTGTTATATGGTTAAGAATCTAGAACCATAATTTTATTGTCAATACACCCGTATATATTTTTAATATGGTTTTATGGATGCTGTTGATATGGTTACATGGCTGTTTTGAATATGGTTAAGAAAATGGTACCATATTTTAACTGTATATTCAACCGTAATTCTTCATACATGTTGTGGCTGTATTAGAGAAAAACACGTTTACAATACTGATTTTAATATGGTTACATTCATATTATTAATATGGTTACATCATCCTCCATCTGTTTAACCTCACAGCTACATTATATTTTTATTTTTCTTAACAGTTCATGAGTCAGGTGGGATCGTGCTACCAATCGCATCATCCAGCTATCTTCGCTGGTCCTAGCCACTGCAGCACATCAGATAAGTCTACGGAAGTTCCGCTTCTGAATGATCTACTCTCTGGTGCCAGAACTTTTCTTACTGGCCGCAGTGCGAAAGAATTTTCCACGATGGTTTCAGAAGTTGACTCCTACATCAGCGCCAAGTTGGCAATTGTATATGATGCTAAGCAGAAAATACACGAGAATATGTGTGTTATTGATGATGCTCAGCAGGCAATAGTATCCCGTCAGCGTCAATTAGCAAAAGAATTTCGTCGACTCTTAGAAGGCCGGGACCTCAATCATACTTTTCTTATTTTACATTGAACACTTCCCTATTTTTTATTCATAACATTTGCATTTTCATATATTTTGTCACAGATGGCCAAACTGTTACAGAACCAGCACATACTGCTGAGGGGCAGCAACATGCACAAACTGAAGGCAATTTTGAAACTGTAAATCCCAACCTGTCTAAAGAGGCTGACATAGGTATGTAGAATAACCCCACACACCTTCACATAATGTATTTGGTATATGTGCTAGCCGTATAATAAATACCTTATTCATCCAAAATCCTATTTGTGCTGTTTGCAATTTTGTATCACGCTATCAGTAAGGCTCCGGTATCTCAATCATAATTTTCTTACTTTTCATTGAACACTTCCCTTTTTTTTATTCATAACATTTGCATTTTCATATATTTTGTCACAGATGGCCAAATTGTTAAAGAACCACCACATAATGCTGAGGGGCAGCAATCTCCACAAACTGAAGGCAATTTTGAAACTGTAAATCCCAACCTCTCTAAAGAGGCTGACATAGGTATGTACAATAACCCCACACACCTTCACACAATGTATTTTGTATGTGTGCTAACCGTATAATAAATACCTTATTCATCCAAAATCCTATTTGTGATGTTTTGCAATTGTGTAGCATCCGGAGACCATGTGGGAGATGTTAATGTTACTGATGATGAGCAGCAGCGTTCGCCACCACCAGGTGCTAACACGTCTCCGGGAGAAAATGATTCCTCGCCTCATGTCATCCCCAATCTACATGCATCTACATCTCCACCACATGAGTCTGGTCGATCGGAAGCTAATGTCAATGAGGATACTTTTGACCCTAATGGCGCCTTCAGTTTTCTTAATGATCCAACCCCTCCCCAGATAGAATCAAGTATGGCTGACGATTCTACTCCTCGTCAAAGTTGCTATCTCATTTTCCAGCTCATGTATTTTCCCCTCCACATTTTTAAATTTACGGTTATAACACATGCGCACCAAATATGCAGCTTCCGACCGTACGGTTGGCCTTTCAATTGTTCTGAACCAGGAGGTACTTGCTAATACATTGGCAAATCCCACAAAGGAAGGCTCTGCTGAAGGTGTCAATCATTTCTATCTTCTTTGTCTATTAATTTTTTTGTATTACAACAGTTACCACTACTCGACTGTACCGTATAACAATTTTATTTTTTTAGGCAAGGACGGCAATACAGATGATGCTATCGATGTTGTTGACAAGATTATCTCAAAATTACATATCGACGGAAACTTCAATGCATACTTGAATGACGAGGCAGTCCAAGCATCTACGGTAATATAGGATTATCTGTGACCATAAATTTTTTTGAAACTAACCGTAATTTAGAACAACAGAACAATAAATGTTTTTCCAATCCCATGTGTTAACCGTATATACATTCATCACGCAACCGTACCTTTTCGTAGATGTATGGAAACACCAATTATAATCTTCTGGTCACATATGCATTACCTAATTTACATTTTTTTCCCTTGGTTTCGCTATGGACTATAGGAGGCACCAACACAGCATGTTTTTGCAAAACCGGAAAGAATACATGATCTAGAGGCAATGTTCCGGGAAAAGCATCCAAATCAAAAGTTTAAGGTGAACCCATTGCCACCACCGGCAAACAAGGCGAAAACGTCCGAATTGTCGACCGACAATGTGCTGCCTCGTCATTACAAGAGAGCGAATCGGAAACCTCCAATGTACTCGTCGCCATTCAAGGCAGGAAAGAGCAGGACTGTCCCTGTAGTTGATCATGCAATGCAACTACGAGACCTTTTATGCTCCCCAGGTTCACCATTAAAAAGGTAACATATAATCCAATTCAAATATTTACAAAATTATAATAAATATTTGATTCATATGTATGTATCCTTCATTATGGGCTCTATTTTTCTACTCTACAGCCATTACTTGATTCAATTCCTCCCATTTGCATGGACGGGTTCAGATATTGCTGACTCATTCTCAGATGGGCGAATGACCGATATATTCTTTCTGGAGTATTTTGTTAAATGCTTGGCGGAAGACGATAAGTTGCACCGGGCAGAATCATACGGTTACAGGATTTTTATGCCGCCCAGAGTTTGTGTGCGTACATTATGTCATTTGTCATCTTTGCTAACCAATTGTTATCTACTTTTTTCCTAATAGAATGTTTATTCCCATGTAGTGTGCACTCAATCCAGAGGAACTCAACAAAGGCAATGATAGAGTCTTTGACCCTACCGCGCTAGACAACATGGTTAGGGAGAACCTTCCTCCCACCGATTGGTCCAAGGCAAAACTGGTGAGTTTAATGGACATAATAGATGTTGATTTCTTCATGTCAATGCAAGGCAATCTAAACAGTAAATCATTTATACTGACATGATTAACATGATCAACCGTATAGGTTTTCCTCTCGATGTGCCACCGCGAGCACATCTCTGTCTATTGCATAAACTTTCGGCACACTCGCATTGATGTACTTGACTCCCTTGACTACAAATCCATCGGAACAGAATGGGAACAACATCACGACAAAGAATTTTGTGATACCATGATGCAGCGTTTGAGTGATTCTTTTCAGAGGATTTCTAAGAAAGATTTCAAGGTTTTTGCAAACATGAGGCGCGTCCCCTTTACTGAAGCTCCCGTAATGGTTAACAGGAATGACTGCGCCTTCTTCTCTATGAAGTTCATAGAGTTCTTTGACGGAGAGGAGTCTTCACTTCGCACTTCAATTGCGCCCGTTAGTATTTTTCCTTTTTGTTAACATTGGTTTCATAGGAATACATTGGTTTCTCAATATTTCTATATTTTTGATGCAGGAGAAGTCTGGTGAGCTCCGATCCGAGATGCTCCATTACTTGTTGTTTCACACTCTGAACGATATAAAAGATATGCCTCCTGAGATCGAGCGGTTCCGGCTATCTGGAGTTCCGTTTTAGTTCGAACACATAATCCTTATTTGTAAATAACTCAAGTTACGATGTTAAGTTGTTGAATGGCATAGCCGATGACCTTAGCTGTAAACCACTTTTGTGTTTATATCATTATGTGTTTTTGGCCCAGAATTTGCATACAAGATTCTTCGTTCTACTCTTATTGTTCAATTATATCTCATATGTGCTAACTGTATTCACCAAACCGTATAATCTGATGGAGTCAAGTTTTAGGCTTAAAATCCTATTCACAATACCATATAAGAGTTACTACTTCGGTAATGTACTGTTTTTCCTGGTTCAAGCTTTGAACGTATAACTACATTCTTGTTCCCGTTATATATCGGTTTAGCTACCGTAAAATACAATTTACACTCCGATTTGATTGCCCTATATAAGAAATCAACGCATTTTCATGGCTCAAGTTTTGACCGTATAACCCTATCATCAAACTCGTTATTTACCAGTTTCTGTAACCGTAAAACCTATATTAATCTCTTATTTTCTGGTGCCAGCGTTACGCGTATAAAATTTATATTTGTCAACCGTCAAACATACAGTTCATCAACCGTAAAACAAAATTCTGCACCCTTATGTGATTTGATAATGTATATAAAATGACACAATTGAAGCATACAGTTAGGACCTCGACCGTATCGACCTTTAAAAAAAATAATCACTTCATTTTTCAAAGTGCATAAAGGAAACAGTCACAGCAGTATAGAAGATAAGTGCTGGTTCAATTTGTGACCGTAAAAATATTCTTTCATACCCGTAAACTCCCGACTTCACGACCGTATAACAAATTTTACACTTCCATGTCATTGCCCTGTTAATATCTATATAAATTCGACGATTGAAGCATTCATTTAACTCCACGTTTATTATTGTACCTTTACGTTCACGTTCCAAAGTGCATTAATGCAACAGTTACAACAGTAAATTCAATATTTCCATAACCATTAAAATGCAATCAAGCTAACAGTATATTAATTCATTCTGAATCTTCATCCGTTGTAGTTGCATTTTCCTCATCCCCAACTGAATATTCTTCTTCAGAATAGTTCTCAGAAACTCTACGCACGTGCAGATCTTCATCCAGCGACCGGTAAACCTTATTTTTATTGCCTGCCACCGTTGACTTCCCGCTACCCTTTGGCCTCCCCCTCTTTCTCGGACCTTGATTCAGCTTGGCAATCCTGTCCTTGTTCTTTGGGTTTTCTGGACAGGTTCCTCTATTATGTCCATTTGCGATTCCACAAAGCTTGCAAGCTCGGTTACATTTCTTAGGCCCTCTTGCGCCTAGTGTTCGCTTCTCTCCCTCATCCACCCTACGTCCCTTGGTTTTGGCCTTTGGAGGGGGTGCACGGTTGACCATATTGATTATATGTGGTGCTCTTGACTCCATAATTCCATTTACAGTTGTAGTGTGAATGTTTTCATCATGATTTTCTTCTGTGCACATGCCATCTGTCGCCTGGCTGCTATATGTTTGCTCCCAACCCTGTCTTGAGGTAATTGTACTTGTTTCTCCTTGTGAATGTCCAATGTCTGCTGGTAGGTTCTCAATATGTCCTCTTAGAATTTTCAGATCTTTCATTGCCTTGTCGTATGCCGGTCTTGACATGCTTCCTGCACGAACAATTGCCATTGCAACCACTAGCAGCGTTGTTTGCCGGTATTTCTGTGTTGTCCCATCCGGTCCAACCAATCTCTCATCATGTCGGTCAAATGGAAGTTCCATCCTTGCATTCCTGGTGTACCTCCTAAGAATATAGCTCCCTGGTATACTCTCCACCTGTGCTTGCATGAATGCTCGAATCAGATGTTCGTAGAACAAACCTGTGTAAGAGATATCATGTTCAATTATATATCCATAAAACATGGATGTTTGCAATATTGTTAAGAATGCAGAACCATAATTTTATATAGCAATGCACCCGTATATCATTTAATATGGTTTTATAGATGCTGTTGATATGGTTACATGGATGTTTTGAATATTGTTAAGAATATGGAACCATATTTTAACTGTATATGCAACCATAATTCCTATAACATCGTTACATGGTTGATTTTAGTATGGTTACATTGTTATTATTAATATGGTTATGAACATGGAAACATGTCAATTGTTGGTTCACTTTTTGACCGTATATAACTAATATATTAACTATAAAATATCATTTACTCAACCATACAACTCCACTTGTATGTTTGCACCAGCTAAAATAGAATAAGCACTTCACGTGTCAAAGTGCATAAAGGTACCAATCACAACAGTAAAAGATATCTTGTTCAATTATATTTCCAAAACTGTTGTTACCTGTGTGTTCCCATGTCCTACATTCGCACGTGAACTTCTGACATTCAATATCGGCACACACCTTGAATTGATGTTAACCCCATGATATTTTGTTTGTTCTTCTAGTGTGTGATACCAGGTAGTGGTTTTTTCCCCCCACAGGATCATCGTCAATTCGGTACCTTGTTGCTGAAGTCACTGTCCTCTGTACCTGCTCGAAAACTCTTCTTGTATACACCCGTCGTAGCTGATCAACAAATCCCCAGCCACTCTCATCTGTTCTGCACTGCATTTATCAATATCAAATGTTAGAATGCATATGGTCTAACCGTAAAATTATTTGCACTATGCGAAACACACTCACCATGCCACCATATTCCTCTGCGGCCTCGGCCGCTCTCCGCCTTTGGATAACCTTCAGCATTTGCTTGGCAAATTTATGGAGCACAGTTGTGTGGTTCACAAAGTTGTTTTTAACCATCATGTTAGTGCTCTCGCTCCGTTGTGTAGATGTCATCCTTCCACAATATTTATGCTTGAAGAATGCCTTTACCCACCTTTCCCTTATATTGTACAGGCTTCTTAATGTCGGGTCATCTTGCAGTTTGAATCTTGACAACATCTCTGCCCACGCACTCTCAAACTCAGTTGGTGTCAGTGGATGGTTGATGGTTGAATTGAACACATCTTTCAGTTCTTTGTGCAGCTCGTACAGCTCATTGAGTTTAGTCTGCACTTTATTTACCACATGCCATCTGCACAGCCTATGTACTATACCCGGGAACATCTCAGGTATTGCCACCTTCATTGATGGGTCTTCATCTAAATTTTTACCCGAAAACATATAATACGGTCAATAAACGAACAAAAGATTGCGTGCAATATTAAACTGCTTGCAAGATTCTTACCTGTTAGGATGCATCTTGGTGTTTTCCCTCCCATGCACCTCTTGAATGTCCCAAACAACCATCTGAAGGCATCAATTGTTTCGTGTCGTAGAAGTGCGCACCCAAATATAGCGTTCTGGTTGTGATGGTTCGATCCAACAAACATTGCAAGAGGCATCTCATATGCGTTTGTCTTATACGTTGTGTCAAAGGTCATTGCATCATTGGCACCAAAGTCCGCATAGTCCCCCTGCATGCTTGCATGGCTCCAAAACATGTTCTTGATGTATCCATCTTTATCACAATCAACGTCCCAGTAAAACTGTGGATTTTGTTCGTGACAGTAACGGAAAAATTCAATCAATTTCCCTATGTCATCTGCATTCTCCTCCCGCGTCTTACCTGCTTTCCTGCATCCAAACAGTATTATGTAACACAATACAGCCGTATATATTTATAGTATGTTACCATAATCGTCACATTAAAATGTTTTATTACCTGTTACCTATGTCACGTGCTGTTAGTGGGACGTTCTGCTCTCCCCCATGCATCTCGCTCAGCATATTTATCGTACAGTTGATTGGCACATTGCTTGTATTTAGTTCGTCCACAAGCTCCATCACCGTCTCATCCTTATGCTTGTGACACTCCATCTGGTTTGTTACTGTTGGTGTTTTCGCTAACGGATGGTTGTGTAACAGCCTAATATTCTCCACCATCACCTTGCCATCATACTCTCTGTCCTCATTCTCCACTTCCTTCAGCTTCATGTATACTTTGCACCCTGTTTTTTTAGAGAACTTGTTCCGCTTCCTTGTTTCCCCTGGCTTGAAGTACTGCCACTTCCCTGCCAATGAGCATGATATTTCCCTAATTGTTTTCTTAGTCCTGTCCCACCTTATTCCAAATCCAGCCTCCTTTGCATACCGTTTGTAGAACTCATACGCATCCTCCTCTGCTGGAAAGAACATTCCCACCTTTGGTATAATGGATTCATCCACATTGTCTCCCTAAAGTATCAATTAGTAACAACAATGTCATTGTAACAATTTATTCAATATAGCATAACCATTGTCATCATCAAAAGATGATATATGGTTGGGAAACATATGTTTTACTGTCACTTGAAGGCTTTGAATATGGTTATCAGTATGAAATAATCAGCTCTCTTCATGTTATATTTTACGGTTAGTCAAATTATGTTTTACGGTTCACTGTATGTTTGGAAAATGGTTATGTCTGTGTATATGGATTTACATTGATGTATAGAAATATACAACAATACGACTTTGGCAATCGAAATGCAGTAAACCCAATGAACTTACGTGAGTAAATGTTAGACCCTCCTCAGGTGTTGCCATCTCTTCCGGCGCCAGTGTTGATGGAGGTGTCCTTGTATCCGATGCATGAGAAGGTATCGACATCCGAGCTGTCAGGTCGATCGTCCTCTCGGGAGTTGGTTGAGACGCAGCCGTGGTTCTAGCACAGAAGTCGCTGCGGTCATCATCAGATCGCACAAACTGCTGCGTCGTTACGGGTGAAGGGCACGTGGGTATATTGCTTTGCATAGAGATCGTCTCTCTCCGCCGCTGCTTACGCACAGCGCTGTGTTCATGGTGTCGTCCCATGGCATACACTCGGATGACCTCCAACCCTAATCCTTTTCCGCAATATCCCGATTGATTCTCCATTTGATTTGGCCATTTTTTCCTGAGGCCTTTCTATTTTCATGTAACCTCCCCCCATTGGCCCAACCGTCATCCCGTGAATGGCGCCCATTTTGTTTCCCCCTCATAACGCCCTCCGTAAATAACAACATGTTCATACGGTTGCGGAAGCAAATTTACGGCTGCGATCGAAAGTTTTACGGCTAAAAATTATGCTCGAAACGGATCACAAACTAAATTGAATGGAGCCCTTTTAAATGGCTACGACTCCGAAAAAAGATTTAATCATAATTGATTTATGGTTACATGGATACTTTGAATATGTTTATGTGTACGAAAGATCACTCATTACCATAAAATTAAATTTTACGCTTCATAACAATATGATTTACGGCTCTCTGTATGATTCATATATGGTTCATAAATGTATATTTTACTACTGGCCAATCTAAGTTATACGGTTCCCTGATTGTTTTGTGTACGATTAAAAATCTGGAAATCAACTCGTTCTCAACAAAAATTATTTTATGGTTATACGGTTCCCTGACCAAAGGACATCTTCATACGGTTGCGGAAGCAAATTTACGGCTGCGATCGAAAGTTTTACGGCTGTGATCTTTTTCCCGATCGAAACGGACCAAATATGCTCTTCATACTGTTACGGAAGCAAAATATACGGCTGCGGTCGAAAGTTTTACGGCTTCGAGCGGATTTCCCGAGCGAATCCACGATCGGGGTGCGGGGTATCCTGGGGCGCTAAATAGCTATTCAACGCGCAGCGCTAAGAATAGCAGCGCCCTATATATATATATATATATATATATAGGACATCTATTCTATACTCCTAGGAGTATGTACTCCCACATGTAATATACCACCTAAACAAACACTTTATACTATTTTATCATTTTTAGTATACTCTAATACTAATTCTAAGATACTCCAATATGAGTTGTAAGAAAAAAATTTCAATGTTAGCCTTTCATTTTTGCTATATACTCTTTTTTATACATAAAAGAAGTATATACGCAAATTATGATAAAAATCATGGAATTTCATAAAAAATTTCGTGGAATTTGTATTGTAGTATCTTATAATTACTAATAAAATATATTTAAAGTGATAAAGAAGTATAACACACGTGTAAAAGTGGTATATGAGAGGTGGGAGTACATACACCTAGGAGTACATACTAGTTTTCCTATATATATATATATATATATATATATATATATATAAACGGTTCTTTCCTTGTGAAGGGTCTGTGATATTAGTTATCACATACTATAATTGGAGGGGTGGTTCAACTGCCGCACACATTAATCTGACCTTTTCTCCTATGGTAAGGGCGTGATTTTGTTTCTCAGAGTAGGTAAGACCGCTTGAGTGTTGGGTCTTGAGGTTGATCGTCGGAACACGCGCGCAAAATTGTTCAACGTGAATGTTCCACGCGCGCGGCCGCCTACACGGCAGCGTCAGATCTAGTAGTATGACCACATATTAGTTGGATTCCACTTGACCTCAATTTGATAGTAGATCACATTAGCAAGCATGTGTCGACAATATTAAGGGTACGTACCTTATCATACTTCCTGTACGAAACATGGGAAACAAATGATGTACGTATTTACCTAGCTAATCTCTACGTTAGCATGATATAAAGGGTGGCTAAATAAATGAACTTCTTAAGCGGCATTCGATTTATTTTAGGCGATTTTGTTCAGTTCAATTTCCTAAGTTTGTCACTCGGCACAGAATGATACAATATAGGAGTAGTTGCTTGCTAGCTAAATATATGTTGCGTAAGCATGACATGCATCCAGAATATACCATGGACTTGCAAACTCTCCGTCGTGCAATCGAGTTTGAACGAAGTGTTAAATTATGAATAACTACTCTCAACCTCGACATGCTTCAATATGTCTAAAAAAATAGCTTTTTTTATGACTGTCTGAAAGAAGTTGTGCCGCAATGCATTTGAAAGTCAATCTTTGATAATCCATCCGATACTGTTGGGCAAACATTCACGACATAACTGTAAGTCTGTACTCCCTTTGATTACAAATATAGGTTGTTTTAGACTTGTACATAAGTATTAAGAAAGTAGATTAAATGACATTGTTACTCTTTATTTATTCTACGTTAGAAAAGATAACGTATTTAATTGTGAGAGTGGTAGCATTTATTAAACAAGTGTAAGACGGGAACAAAAGAGAAAAAAAAATGCATAGAAATTTGATAATATCTTATATTTAGAGAATAATTAAAAAGGCTAAAACGATTTACATTTACAACCAGATTGGGGTGAGAGAGGCGCGGGGCGTAGTATCGTATCTGTACCAACTTTTTTTTAAAAAAACGTACCCACTTCTCCTTTTCAGGAACGAAATGCGCTTACCTACCCTCCCAAGGATGATACGATCTCGCTAGGCATGCACTAGGTTCAATCCACGACCTAGTGAGAGAATGTTCAGACATAGTTGAGCTAGCGCATGACTGAGTCGATTTCTCGCAGTAGGTCTGTAGGTGAATGCGTTTTCAGCACTTGGGTCGTTGTGGGCGTTACCAACGCACACTGAAAAGTGAAAACGCGGCACTTTTCTCCGGATAGGAGAACACCGGGAAATCCAACGAAAAAGAGACCACGCTTTTACATGGGAGCGACAACAGAGAAGCGCAATTCCTAGCTACCTCCAAGTTCCAGCTATCATTTTCTGCTCCAATGCTACCAATATTAGCCGCGGTCATCATCGTCGAGACCGGCAGGCTCAGCGACGACTATCCCATCAGGTCTGAAACCTTGCGTGATAAGAGTCCACTAGTGTTGCAGTAGCAAATATGCAAATGCAAAACGCACGTCGAGCTGATCAAAGTCTGAAACTGAATAATCCAATTTACGGTGCAATAGTACACTGTTACTATATTTCTGAATTATTACCACAAGGCACTAGTAAGCCATTTTGTAAACCTCGGCATGGCTGAAAAACGCAGGGAGGAACGTGCGGAAGAATTTCAGAATCAGAAGAACTCTGATACTATGTAGGAAGACAGGAGGAGAATTGAAGCAACGCTGATTGCATTGAGTGTAGAGTTGAACTTATACATATACAATGGTAGTTAGCCATAACGGATTGATCCTAGAAGCTATGCATGATCCTGAAGAATAGGTTAAACAAACAGATGTGTGCATCAACGGAAACGTGGTAGCTAACACAGTAGAATGGAACCGATCAAACATCTCAAATTTCTTTGAACACAAACATAATTTTAACAGCCAGTTGGGGGCAGCGCGCATGCGTCGCTTACCGGGTCTCGGCGGCCACATACACCAAACGGAGCCTGCACTTTCGAAGGAGGCGCTTCAGTTTGTTTTGTTTCGCTAAACAATGATCAGACCTCTGTGTAGACACGCGTGTGTGAAAGAATGGAGATTTCTTTTGTCAATACTTTATCACTGCTAGCTAGTATCGACGTGGACTAGTAGACCCACCATACTTCAGCTACGAGTACGTACTCTGGAGATGGTGGTTGGTTATGGACATGAATGATTAGTACGTACGGGTCAAACGGAGCAGAAGTCCGAGCCCTTGGAACGCTGACCGGCTTGCTCACATGTTGCTCCCTGTGGTCAATGACCAAGTATGCTTTACTCGGTCAGGACATACAAAGGACATGATATGTTGAAATTATAAGGAAACATATATTATATTAAGCTACATATATAAAACCCAACTAGTCTCACGCAACGAAAAATCGCAAAGAAAAAGTGCTTCTTCTATGCTTAAATATTTGCACGAAAAATGCACGTATATCCTGAATTATATGAGCAGTTGAGATTTCCACCAAATGTTTGCAGGCCTAGGCACTTCGGTTTTGAGAGGACATATTATAATTAGTGCTAATCATACATTTCGTCCAAAAGTTAGTTTTGGGTCCGTATTTGTATATACCACCCTGTAGCAAATTAGTATGTCCTTGCAAATGGCAACTTGCATGGCATGTGGAGTATAGCAGTACATTATATCTGGAGTTCAGAACCAAACAACCAAACTGCTCATTACTTAAGTGTTCCGTGTGTACTTGTTCTTTTGCCCGGCTGCATGCATGCGTACTTCTTTTCTCATTCCGCTGTGTTGACCCAACAACTTGGTGAACTTGATTTCTCCAACATTTTCTCTGGGACCTCGATCATCGGATTTTCCCTCTTCTATATAAACCCTACAAGCCTGTCATGCAAAGCACAAGAAAATCAAGCAGAGTACAAGCAGAAGCATCCAACAACTAGAGCCTCCAGACTCGTTCGCCAAACTACTAAATACGAGGCGGCAAGAGCCAAGAGGCATAGAATCAGTAGAGTGCAGAATTTGCTGTGAACTTGTGAAGTTCATATCCCATCAATGGCCACCATAACGGCTAGTGCCAGTCCAGCCATGCAAGAAATCAGCAAGCAGGCGGGGAGCACGTCGCCGACCCGCGCTACCGCCTCGTCTGCGCCGGCGCGTTACCGACCGTCGCCGCTGGTCATATTCAGCGCCTGCCTCGTCCTCCTCGGCGCCGGAGGCCCGCTCCTCCTCCGCGTCTACTTCGTCCACGGGGGAAAGCGCCTGTGGCTGTCCGCCATGCTCCAGCTCTCCGGCTGGCCCCTCCTCCTCCCGCCCATATTCGTCTCCCTTTTCCGAAGCCGCAGGCACGGCGTCGCCAACCTCCTCCTCCCGCCTCGCCTCGTCAGCGCCGCGGCCGTCCTCGGGGCGTTCTACGCTATATCGTGCTTCGTCTACGCGCTGGGGTCGCAGGCGCTGCCGCTGTCCACGTCGTCGCTTCTGCTGGCGACCCAGCTCGCCTTCACCGCGGTGTTCGCGTTCCTGTTCGTCGGGCTCCGATTCACGCCCTTCTCGGCCAACGCCGTCGTGCTGCTCACCATCGGCCCGGCGGTGCTCGGGGTCGGGCCCGGCTCCGGGAAGCCGGCGGGCGAGGCCTCGAAGACGTACTGGACAGGGTTCTGCGAGGCCATTGCCGCGGCCGCGCTGGCCGGGCTCGTCCTGCCGCTCGTCGAGGTCGCCATTGCGCGGTACGGCCGACGCACCGGACCCGCCGCGAGGGTGCCACCCCCGTACGCGACGGTGATGCAGATGCAGGCCGTCATGGGCGCCGCCGGCACGATGGTGTGCCTGCTCGGCATGGTCATCAAGAGCGACTTCCAGGCGATGCCAAATGAGGCCGCCGGGTTCGGGCTCGGCAAGACCAACTACTACCTGGTGCTCATCTGGGACGCCGTGTCATGGCAGCTGCTCAACCTGGGGATCATGGGACTCATCACCTGCGCCTCGTCGCTCCTCGCCGGCATCATGATCGCGGTCCTCCTGCCGCTCTCGGAGGTCCTCGCCGTCATCTTCCTTCACGAGAAGTTCGACGGACCAAAGGGCATTGCACTGGTGCTCTCCCTCTGGGGCTTCGCCTCCTACCTCTACGGTGAGAAGGCGCAGAAGAAACTGGAGGCTCAGAAGAACGAGCAGCAGGTGGCAAAGAAAGTTGGAGACCTGGAGTCGGCTGCTCCTTGAGGAACAATAAATTTTATCTGTCTAGCGTGTGTGCACGCATATATACAGGTATAGTCATCAACATGTTTTTCGGTTAAGAAATTGTTACAACAATATAAAATTTGTACGACATTGTTTCATTTGTAAAGTAGCAGAGGCAAGTCGAGTGCTACGATTGTATAAAATAAAGATCAAAATACGGCATTCTTCATGTTGAATTTAATCTCACATCAGAAATTGATGATAGAATAGCATGATTTAAAAGGTGAAGAGTCTCTCACCCATAAGATTAGTCTTTTGGGTTAAATTGACTCAAAATCTTAATCGTGGTTCTAATTGAGCCTGTGTGTATATCACATCTATTAAGACCTATGCTCGGAGCGTCAACTCGTGAATATAGCGGGCTGTGTCAGATTGCTACGTACCCTAATACTTCAGTTCTTGCCCATTCATACAATCTTTGGAGTACTAGTTACCTCTTTCAGAAATATGCAAATACAGCGCTTTCTTTTTTGTCCTCTGAAAAAGTGAAAGCATAGCAACCAGCAAAAGACCATCAGCTGTGATCTCTTTCTCAAAAGTGCCAAGGTAGCTGCAACGGACAAAGGTGCGGTGTGAAACTTAAAATTGTACTACTGAATCGAACACAACAATACTAGTCCCAACGAATCAAATTAAGAAACAAACGTACAACAGCACCAAAACTTGGCATATCCACAGAATTTCAAATTTCTGCACAACATACAGAAGACAAGACCCTTAGCCATCAACTATCGAGGTGTTGTGCCATATTAGTGTGGCTGGAATCGTCACAGCTATACAGAGGAAGTGCTGTTATGGCTATAGATTTGTGGCATGAACCAAACGTGATAAGAGTATCATTATCGATTCTATAACTGATGGTGCTAATCCCGGATTATTACTAACACTTGTTTACTGTCAGTTCAAAATTCCTAATTTTTTAACCAACGGTGATCATGTTTTCTGTAATAGTGTTCGTATCTGAGTTATCTCAGAATATATAATTGTGGCCGATGGAGAGAACTGCAAAGAACCTTCTACTACTATCGTTGTAGTTTGTTGCCTATCTGGAAATTCATTCTGATACGTAGAGCCCGTAGTTGCACTGGTGGCCCACATGACTATAATTTGCACTTTTCTTGTTGTTGTCTCTATGAGTCAGTGGTCTATTTCCTAATTTGATATCAAGAATGCCTTTTTAATGGTGAGTTGCGTGAGAAGGTCTACATGCATCCACCACCATAGTATTCTGTTCCTGAGAGTATGGTTTGTTATCTACGTCGCTTTTTCTATGGCCAAGCAAGCCCCTTAAACTTGGTTTGAGCACTTTTCTTCTGTGAACATTATTGCTGGTTTTTCTGCTAGTGCTCATGATCAAGCACAATTTGTCCACACTTCGTCTCATAATACACACTTCTCTTGTATATTGATGATATGATCATTGCATGAGATGATTATAAGTATATTGCCTTTAAGAAGGCTCGTCTCAATGAGTAGTTTCCTATGTCCAATCTGGACCCTCTTCGTTATTTTTTTTTTTTTGGATTGAGATTTCTTCTACATCTGAGAGTTTATTTCTGTCCTAAGAGAAGTATATTAAGGATCTTCTTGATCATGTTTCTCTTACTGATGGACGAACTATTGATATTGCCATAGAGCTTAACCTTCATATTCGGTTCACTGATGGTGAGCCTCTTGCGGATCCCACCCGTTACTGTCATCTTGTTTACCTTAGTGTCACTAGTCCTGATATTTCTTATGCAGGGTGCATACTCAATTAGTTTGTTTTTGCTCCTACTTAGCTCTACTATAGTGTCGGGGATGGATCCTTGATAGTGATTCCGGGGTGTATCGGATGACGGGTGCGTGCATGTGCTAATCTAAGAACACCAGAGTTTATCCAGGTTCAGGCCTCCATTAGGGTAATAACCCTACATCATGTGTATTCTTATCATTGAGTATGGTATCTTTTTTTGTTTCCTGGCCCCCTCTCCCAAGGTGGACTCTCTTCCCCTTATAGCCCAGGAGGAAAGGAGTCTTATATGTAGGCCCATCAAATAGACTCATGAATACCTAGATGGTCAACATAGACTATCTTTACTGAGCACGCATGCACTGTACCTGCCCTGAAGCGCTGCGATGCCAGTCCCATCCGTCAGTCGCTTCCCCGCTTATCAAGTTCGAGTTGCCCGGTCTGCCCGGTTCCATCGATGGTTGCCCATGCACGCCTGTCATGCCCTCTGTTCGTCTGCAAGCCCATCCCATAACAATTAATGTTGCGGGATGAAACACGGAAGCTCTGTGTCGGCCATGATCGCATCGACCGGAGTGGTGTTGCTAGGGAAGGAAAACGGCACGAGCATCGGCATTAAATGAGAGTTATCTGGTTTAGGCGAGTACCTGCCCCACGATTAGTAGGGATTGGTCGTGGTAAGTACGGCGTAGGTCGGGGGTGTGGTCGCGCGGTGCCGAGCGGTCGTGCGGTGGACGCTGTTTAGAAAAAGGAATTAGTCCTGCAAAAACTGGTTGTTGTTGGCCATCCTGGAGAGGGGCCCATTTTCTTTACAATGACAATAGCCCCCAAGCTCCTTTGTGGATATGATTGTCTGAGTTGATCTTTATACGGATGTGGCTGGGCCTGGTCGTACCACTAGAGCCCCAGGTGAACCCAAGCTTTGCTAAAAGAGTGGTCAACAACACAGCCCACTGTCGTGGTGGGTTCAGAAACCCACATCCCAAAGGGAGGTTAAGCGTCCATAGAAAAAGATTGTGGGAGAGAGAAAAAAAGGAGAGTGTGAGCAAGGGAGAGAATCATAGGAGAGAGAAACCTTAATGGTTGCTAGATTTTGAGGGAATTTCAGTTCCCTAGTGGTTCCTCAGAAGCTGAGATGGCGGAACCGAGTCGATCCTATAAATTGGAGGACAAAAAAGCCCCCAGAAACCTCTACGCCTTCCGAGCTCTTGCACCAGAGACCTCTCCGCCATCAATCTTCCCCCGTGCCTTTCGCAGAAACCACCGCTGACTCCCCATGGCATTGCGCACTGGAAAGTAGCCCGACTTCCCCAAGTCCAAGTGCACCACCGCGAAATTGAAGCAGATGTACGAGAATCGTCTGCTTCCGCACCGTCTATCCTCTGGATATCGCCTTGGCGGAGACGTTCCTTCTCCCCGCCAGGTGGAGATCGTAATCTTGGCCTCATTTTTTCTGGCAGGTCTCGTCCCCTCCTTCTCCGAGTTCTTCTGCACTGTTATTTCCTTCTATGATATCTGGCATCTTTATCTCAACCCCAATTCTATCATCATGCTGAGCATCTTCGCTCACATGTGCGAGAACTTTATTGAGATCGAACCATGTCTTGATCTCTTTAGGTTTTTCTACAAGACTCGGTTACAGCTAGGGCCGATCACTGGGAGTTGTGGCTTTCACCTCTGGGATGGCGTCGTGAGCTCCTACTTGGAGATGAATCTCAAATCGTCATGGTCGGGCTGGAGAGAGGAGTGGTTCTACCTCACGACCGATGACTCTTTTGACAACCTCCGCTTGCCGAAAGCGCCGGCGCGCCTCGCAAAGAGCTAGGGAAGCTCTCCCATGTTGTCCGCCGAACTACTGTCCCCTACCTGGTATGCCAAATGTCAGGGGTGAATCCTTAACAGTGACTCTGGTGTGTATCGAGCGATGGGTGTGTGATCTGTGTTCTAGGAGATGTGCCTATGCTAATCTAAGAACACCAAAGTTTATCCTGGTTCAAGCCCCCTTAGGGTAATAGCCCTACATTCGGTGTATTTTTCTCATTGACTATGCTTTTTTCTTTGTGTTTTTTGGCCCCCCCTCTCAAGACGAACTCCCTTTCCCATATAGCCTAAGAGGAAAGGAGTCTTACACATGGGCCTATCAAATAAACCCATGCATACCTAGATGGTCAGCATAGGCTATCATTACTGAGCACGCATGTGTTGTGCCTGCCCTAGAGCACTGCGATGCTAGTCTCATCCGTCACCCGCTTCCCTGCTTATCAAGTCCGGGTTGCCCGATCTACCCTGTTCCATCGCTGGTTGCTCACGCGCGCCTAACACTCCTTCTATTCGTCTACAAGCCCATCCCATTACAATTAATATTGCGGGATGGAACACGAAAGCTCTGTACCGGCCATGGTCGTCTCGGCTGGAGTGGTGCGCCTGGGGAACGAAAACGTCATGGATATCGGTATTAAATGAGAGTTGTCTAGTTTAGATGAGTACCTGCCCCACGACCAGTAGGTTGGGACTGGTCGCGGTAAGTCCAGCGTAGGTTGGGGGTGTGGTTGAGCGGTGGACCCTGTTTAGAGAAAAGAAATTAGTCCTGCAAAAACTTATCGTTGTTGGCCATCCTGACGAGAGGACCCCCATATTCTTTACAATTACATATAGTCATCTTATGGATGTCTTGCGATATATTTGTGCGACTATCTCTCGTCGTCTCTTCTTTTCACATTCCAACTCTTTACAGCTCCATGCATATTCTGACGCTACTTAGGCTAGTGATCTTTCTGGTCATCAGTCTCTTTTGGCCTACTGTGTTTTCTTTAGCGGTTCTCTCATTGTTTGGAAGATAAAAAAACAGACCATAATTTCCTATTTTAATGCAAAAGCGTAGTTGCATGCCATGGCATCATTGATAACGGAGCTCAGTTGGTTACAGTGGTTACTTGGGGATTTTAGTGTTTCATCTCTTGCACCTACTACTCTTTATTTCGATAGTATATGTGCTATCAGTATGCTCGAGATCCGGTGAAGCATAAGCTCATCAAGCATATTGGTGTAGATGCTTCTTACATATATAGTATAGGATGTTCCTTCAGTTGGCTAATTTCTTCACAAAGATATGGAGTATAACTCAGTATAGGTTTTATCTCTTCAAATTCAGTGTGGTTGATACTATGAGTTTGAGGGGCTGTTAGAGATATATTTTCTATATTTTGTGTCTGTTTAATATCTTCGTGCTATGAGTTTTTATTTTTCATATTGTTCATATGTACATTTATATATACTGGTCTATGACCTATGTGAAATACAAGTTACTATTTTTAACAGAGAAGACACCTCTTTTCAAACTTTGCTTTGATGGTTGCCATTTATCTCCTTAGGGTCAGGCCACTTCAGATGACCACTGGCGCTCTCCTCCAAACACTCAGTGAACTTCCAATTGATGTTTGAGATATCTGAGTTGTTCATCCAAAAACACTACAGATTTCCTCATCAAAATTTTGAAACATAGCTGCATTTTCACCCTCACATTAGAACATAAACACAAAATCAAACACCGCAGAGCAGATGACTTCAGTGACAAATTTCCTTCACCTCGTCAGTCAGCAGCCGTGGAACCTCGAGAGTAGGTAACAGCAATACTTAACAGGGACCCTTAAATCTTAATTATACACTGATAATTCAGTAAATAGGTGAGCCCTGTACAAGAAATTAAAACAATTGGACCTCTGCTACTTTCTATTCAAGCTCCGCCACTGCCAGAGTGCTTATCTGTTTAAATTGAATAACTTATATGTATTAAGTGTATGTGTCAAAGATACAGAAAGTAGACTGGACGACCACATGCACCAATATTGTACAACATGACTACTATAGAGTGTATATAACTAGAGCTGCAGTGGAGCAGATATAAGGGCAGAAGTGTGTTAACACTTCTGTCGATAAGTTAAAAGTATGCACCCTTTGGCAAACGTCATCGATGTACCATGAGAGTCCATCCATCCATCAATCCTGGAAAGAAAAAATGCCAAGCCAAGGGTGTCAATAAAAGTTTGTTAAAGGCAAAAGAACTGTCTTTTCATTAAGAGACGAAACAAAATAGTCTCATTTAAAAAAATAGAAGAAAATAAAGAGGGGAGAAAAAGAAAACAAAGAAGGTAGGCAAAACAGAGAGGCGAAGGCGATGTCAAATTGTCAATAATAGCCAGTACACTAAAGAAGCCAATATATTATAAGAGTGAAAGAAAAAGAAAGAAACTATAGCAGCACGAGGAATTAGTTGACTTTGGTAGGAGCAATATCATATCACAGGAACATTACAAGGAAATCATTCCAAAACTTCTGAATAGTTCATTTTCAACAAAAGGGAGGAAATAGATCAAAACAAGGAATTACCTTAATCCTCAAATTTGGCTTCACCGACCAATTAGGTCTTATTGCTGCGCACGATATGAGTCCTTTATTCCTGAAAGCAGAGAATGAGAAAACAAAAGCTTTTTAAATAGAGATATTATCAGAAAACATCTCTAGCAGTATTCCTAGCACATATAAATAAAGACGAGAGCTACATTGATTCTTCAAGAGAATATAAGAACAGTAAATGAGACGAAGTAGACACGTTGGCTTACCAATAACCGCGGGAGCAACAGGTGAAAATATGATGGGCGAGCATGTAAGGGCTCGCCGGGGCTCTATCCATGCATAGAATGTCTCCATCCATGGCTAGAGACCAGGTGCCACTACTTAGATGGTATTGCTCAACACGCGGGCAGCTTTGTCGCGGATCACGTGTTTCCACCTGTGGATTGTGTGTTGGTGCTCTATTTATGCAGGTGATAGAGTTTCCCAAAACAGAAGGGAGCACCTTGTTCGGTGAGACACACACACCCCTTTCCTCAACGAAGAGAGCATGCTCACCGATGTTCTTTACAGGAACAACTCTTCCGCTGATAAGATCATTGAGTTTGTAAACCACCAGGTGTGCATCTGAAGTGTGGTTGAAGCCAACAAGCATGAGGTCCGAGCCACATTCTACCAGGTGGACTATGCTGATAGTTTCGACCAGTGGGCACTCGGCGATCATCACTGGCAGCGGCAGAGACAGCGAGTGTGAACCTTGAGCGTTCGGTTGTGGCCGATCAATTTGGTAGATATATACCTCGTCGTTGTCTTGATGACTCGCGGGCTGGTAGATATATACCTTGTTGTTGTGTTGGTAACTCGCAGACTGCTGCGACATCACGTAAAGTTTGCCTTGGAAAGACACTGCTTGTGTTCGCAAAGGTGGGAGCTTCCAGGCCGAAATAGACCATTGCTGGTCGCCGGCGGTGGCGTAGGCCACACGGTGTATCTTTATCATGTCAAGGGCTAGCATGACAGTGATGGCCCCGGTGGCACTGACGTTAACGGCAGCACAAATTCCCCTGAGGAAGATGCTGAGCTCCATATCCTCGGTCATGCAGCTGCGCGCATGGGGTTCTATCTGCGGCAGGAGGGATAACAGCGGTGGGAGCTCCGCGATTTCGCCGGTGAATGGGTGGAGGAGGCGGATGGCGGTGTCGGGGTGACGGTACAGGAGGAGGAGACCGTCGGTGGAGTCGAGGACGATGTGGTCATCGAAGAGCGGGAGGTGGACGCGGACGAACACGCCCGTGGAGAGGTTGAAGAAGCGCACGTACCCACCGAGATTGGGGTGGCCGGGGCAGAGGCCGTGGCCCTCGGGCAGCATCATCCAGCGGCGCGGGTGGAAGCGCGGGTCGAGGAGGCCGCGGCCGCGCGGGCGGACGGAACTGGAGCTCCAGTGGATGCAGACGGCGCGGAAGCGGACGTAGTCTAGCAGGTCGCCGGCCAGCACCCGCCACCCAATAAGCTGCACCAGATCCTCGGGCAGCGACGCCCAAGGCCGCGCTCCGGGGGGCGCGAGGCGGCGACGCTTGCTGCTGCTGCACGGGATCCTGAAGCCAGGTGCGCGTTTTGGATAAAACGGCGGCGACATTCGGAATCACCGGCAGCAGATGATCTGCCGCAGCCGCTGAATTCGACCGCGCCGACTACCAAGATTGCGATTTTCTCCCTTTTTTCTTGATCCCGATCGAGGACTGGAGCAGATTGGAGCGATGGTTTGGGCATCAACTGTACAGAAATCTCCCAAGTCCCAACCAGCATAAAAGAAATCGGGGACGAGATGAGAATAGACAAGGGGACGGGTTCCGCAGTTTAAAATTGTCCGACCCGCAACCAGTTCTTCTATCCGGATTGGGCTCGAAAAAGTATATCGCTACGAGTCGAAAACGATAAGCCAGATATTGATACAAAGTAGGAACTAGTGATATCCAAGTGGGCCTGACCCGGCACGGCAGTTCAGCGCAGCCCAGGCGCGCGGCGAGTTCGGTGCAAGGATCGGGTGCTGTTCACGTGGTGGATCGGTTCTATGCTGCATGCATGTGGATCATCACATGGAGATGGAGATATTCTGCTGGTGGTTGCATGCGGCCAGCGGGCTTGGATAAGGCCGACAACAGGAGCATGACGGGTTGGATTAAAAAATCAAAGTGTGCGTGCATGCATGGCCGTGTGGTGCTTGCGGTTTTCTTTTCGTTCGGGCGCTGGCGTGGTGTTGTTGTTGGATTAAAAAATAGAGCCGTGAGTAAGGTTTTCAGGATCCTGACAGGCCTATATGTATATTCTGGGATCTTACCAAGCCAAAATAATATGGATAGATATGTGAATCTTGATTTTATGTACAGGGTTGAATAGAATCACATAGCATCCCAATCGGCAACAAATTTGTGGTCAACATACATAATTGGTTAATTCTTATGATTAATAGGTTTTATTGGTTCAATTTGATATATTTTTATGTTTTACATGGTGTATGTTAATGGTATAATTTATGTAAGAACATGTTAAATTATTAGGTTATGGATAAATAATGTTTTAAAATTAAATTTAATTGGCACTTAAATATACAAAAGTTAATTAAATTGATCAAAATCAATATTGTGGACTTCTGTTCCTTAGAACATATTGTAATTCTTATATATAAAATATATGTATTTTCAAATTTTGATATAATCATGATTCTACCATCTGATCCCGTCAAGAAAAAAAAAGATTATACCTAATTGATCCTCACAACCTCCTTGTGAGAGCGGAAACACACCAATATCCAATACTGTCTTAGAGCATCTCTAATAGGTATAGGTAGCTACTATCTTTTAGATACGATAGTACATTTTTAAAAATTTATACAGATCTTGTTGTTCATAATTTTTATATCTCATAGAGAAGAGAAGTACTAATATGATTTTGAAAATACTAGCTCTTCATCTCTCCTTTTTAGAGTTAGTTAGTACTTGCTCTACTCTCTACTATGTGAGGTATGAAGAGTCATACTAATTCTAACATTAAAAAGTGTGCTATCTCAACAGATAACACATCTATCTCTCAGCATTAAAGATACGAATAAATCACATAACTTAGTTTATAACTCATAGGCTCTTATGTTTAAACTTTTTCAACTTTTATTAGACTCTGATTTCCTAATTCCTATACATCTATCACCTCGAACTTTCAACCGTTCAAAACCATACACTTAATTAACTTTTGCTGACAAAAGCGCATCTATGTGGCAGTGGTTTTTACGTGGTAGCATAAAAAAATTAAAAAACAGTACAGGTCCACTTGTCAGCCTCTCTCTTCCATCTCCCTCTTCTCTCCATCTCCTTCCTCCAGCCATGACGTTGGTCCCCATCTCCATTCTCCACCCAAGCACTGGTCGGAAGCTCGTGTAGGCAGTTACACGCACGGACGTTGTACTCTTATCCGTACGGGTCCTACACCTGCCATCACCGCAGTTCGGCCCAGCGTGCCGCCGCCGCCGTAGCGACACACTCACTAGCCGCACCCGCCACGCATTCTCTGCTCGATCCCCAATCCCACTGGCATCGTCGCGGCTCGGCCGGCCCGCCACCTAGCGCTCGCCGGGACAGGCGGTAATAATAGTGTGAGCAATTGAGATGTAAATAAAATTCTTTTGATTCTACTCTCATACAGTGTACACAGGGCCAAGGGGGACGCCATGCCCGGCTAGCCAAGCTCATGGCAGCAGCGGGAGAGAGTCCGGGGACCTCGTATAGGTAGCACAATGGAACGAGTAAGACGCTATGGTTCTAATGGTGGTGGTTTCATGGCCGGAGTGGTGACGGACAAGGTCGACGATAGACACAGGTTCCTTGCCTATTACTTGCTCGACGGAATGCCCACCTCGACGTTCACCTCCACAGTTGGCTGCCGTGCTTCCTGGCAGTTCGTTGGCATCCGACTGCGATCAAGGACTAGCTCTACAAGTATGAGTCCATGGCCTCGACGCGCGCGGCACTGTGGATTTGGCTATATCTCAAAGGCCAAGTGGCCGGAGGAGTGATGCCGGTGACGAGCTAGGCGGCAGTGTGAGGCAGCATGAAGACTGAAGAGTACATGAAGCATGCATGTCGCGAACTCATGTGTGACTGCACAGGTTTTCAAGTGGCTACAAAATCATGCACCGGGGGTGCATGGGATCTCACCTAGTGGCTCTCTTCGGCAGCAACGAACGCCATCTCTTGGACTTGTATGTGCGCAGAGGTAGAGGAAGCCTACACTATGACATGCGGGTCCCATGATGTTTTTCGTTTTTAATTGCTAATTTCGCTGATAAGTATGCCACGTGGGATTAAAAATGGTGGCGTTATTACTTACGTGTCAACACGTGGGATTAAAAATGGTGGCGTTATTACTTACGTGTCAAAATTGTTGACACGTCATTGCCACCTCACGGCAAAACCACCTTTAATGGGATCAAAAGGAATTTTGACCCGTTTTAAGAGTTGAGGGTGTTAAATGTCTGTTTTTAGAATTCAATGGAGAAAATCAGACTGGGGGCAAGACTTTTGGGGAGGTGAAATAGACTTTTTCCCTCCTTATACTGTCTCACAAAATCACAATGCATATTACTCCAGGCAGGCAGCAAAGATAGGATAATTTCTAGCCCAAAACGCATGGACAACAGGTCCAGTAGCTACTCGCTAACTTATATATACACACACGGCGAGACTATTCTGCGCTTATACGCAGTTGTTATTCGCACTATGTACATCCCCGTAACAAATTGAAACACTGTGAGTTACAACTTGTTAGATAAACTAGTTACAACTTCATATGCAGAAATGCATAATTGCAACACGAAAAGCTAACACTATGAGTTACAACTTGTTATTCGCAATGCGCACATCCTCAAGTTACAACTCGAAACACTGTGAGGTACAACTTGCTAGGTAGACTAATTATAACTTCACATCCAGAAATATATAATTGCAACATGAGAAGCTAACACTGTGAGTTACAACTTGTGAGGTGTGCGTAGACATGAACTATAGTGAGCATTCCTGCAGTATATATATATATATATACCGTCGTTCGTTCATCGAGCGAGAACAATATGTTGTCCGATGAACAGCCGAAACATTGTGGGCCCTGCTGCTCAGAGAAGGTCTCGCCCCTTCAGCGGGCGAGAACTTTATATCGCCCGCTAAACGGGTGACACCATTATATTGCTCGTTCATCGTGCGATATGTTTGTGAATTAATTTAATTTCCAGCAGAATAAATATGGTTTGGCGAAAAATGTTTGTTGTACAAATAGTTATCTAAACGGCTTCATGATGTGGTTCGTTTTTTCCTTAATTTATTCTTAATTTTGGCTCGATATAATTTTGACGATATTTCTTTATTTAGTTGATGTAAAATTGTGTGAGAATTTTTTATTCTTTATTTTGGTTTGATATAATTTTGTCGATATTTCTTTATTTAGTTGATGTAAAATTGTGTGAGAATTTTTTTTAGTGAAGTAACGTTGGAAAGATATAAAATTAAATTTGTCAAACAATAGTAGTTCTGAATCACAATTATGATATAACCCAGCACGAAGGTTACATACGCTGATAAATATTACATGGGATATGAGGTTTTTCGTTGCTGCGCGAAGAAATCCTAACCATAAAGAGATGATGGCAACAAAAATTTGCATGTATGGTACGCCTAAAGAGTAACCTAATTGCGTACCACTACTAAACCTAACATGCCTTAGTGAATGAAAATAGTCAGTTTACAATGAATGCTCTACTGAGTGCATATAGGATATTTGCTCTTCATGAGGGTATAGGGCCTGCCGCCTTAGCACAACGGGTCATCTCCCGCTTTATTTCCCTCTCAGCTTTGTGTGCTTTAGTCGCGGTGCGCTCCTTTACTACCTTCCTTATGTGCTCCTCCTCCTGACACTTCAGCTATAGTTCTTCCTGTTGTTGCTCGTACTCTCGGTATTCGTAAGCTTGTCTCCTCCATCGCATACTCATGTCGACCCACCACTTCTAGTTCTCAGCCATCCTATGAAGTCACAGATAGGTGGAGGAGACTGGATAAATAAAACAAGAGGGGAGATTAGTAAGACGGTGCATGAAATCGTATGAAAACTGCCACATGAATAATCTATGTTGCGATACTGTTGGATAGTCATACGGTATATATCGAGGCGGATCGTACTGATAGTTGGCACAAATGAAGAAGCATTTGTCATACGTGTAGGAGATATCTTGGGACTCACGAAGCCTACAAGGGTTATCATAGTAACACATCGGTGGTTCGACCCCCTGGGTATGGAAGTCCCCCAATATTTTTTGGGTGAGCTTGGTGGAGTTGAGGAAGACATTGCAGTTGAGAGATGTGAGGAAAGAGTGACGTACTCATAGTTTAGGCAAGGATTATTTATGGTGTCTGGGTGTCGGTGCATGGATTGAGTGTATGAGCATGACTAAGGCTGGAGCATGGACGTATTGTGCACAAGGACAAATGATCTGGGATTTCCTGTGAAAGCTGAAAAAGTTGTGTCATTGATGCTTGATAGAGATTACTTGCGAAAGCTGTTGCTTGGTGTGGATATGTTATTCTGCAAAAGTTAAAGCAATGAGTTATTGTTATCTGTATGTGGAAGGCAGGGAATCTTATAAAAGCATTGGGCATATAAAAGATGTATTGGCATAATGATAAATCTCGATGATTTCATTGATGAAAGTAAAGTACATCACATATAAGACTCATTATACGTGTTCATTGTCTGTACGAGACTATAATATATAAGGCAACATGCACCGACTCATACTCTATCCATAAACAATCAATGATAAGTTACAATGACATGTAATTCCCCATCGCTAAATAAAACATGTCTTATAGAAAAACAGATTGTCAGGTGCAAGAAATCTTCTACTAGATTGGTGGAAAAGATGGAGGCTTCCATCCAGATATTCTCGGCGGATCACTTAAAAATTGCATCCATATAGATAAGGTTTACTGCACACGTACCTTTATCCTAGTCCATATGTTATAGATCCTAGCACAGCTAATAGGTCACACACGTATTATGAAGAAACCTGTACGTCACCGTATGTAGTGAGGGGCCGTGAAGTATTACTGCGATGACTTGTCCTCCAAGATGGCTTTCGAGAGGGCGGTCTTCACCGGAAACCAGAAAACGGGTGCTAGAACACAAGGTGATTTGCCGTCAAACCTCGAGCAAAGCGTACTTTGGTTATAATTGCGGGTGCTGTACTAGCAAAAGCAAGCTTCTGTTTATCCGGGAAACTAATGTCATGTGAAGAACGGCCACCTTCTTCCTGGTAAGGTTGATTAGCTATCACGATAGAGCGGATGTGAATGCCTCGTCCATTTTAGACAGAAGCAATCTTGTTACCGACTTAAGGATTTTGAGCAAGTTTTACAGCACAAGGGGATCCTCTGATTGATCCATTCTCATCCCAGATCTTGCCTTGTGGGCGATGTATTTTGCAAATTGCGATTGTCTTGATTTTGCAAATTGCTTTTGGATCTCTCTCATGTTTCAGTTTCTCCCTGATCTTGCAGAAGAATATTATCTCTGGTGTACTCACGGATTCTGTTATTTTTGTTGACATTCACTAAGGATTCGAAACTTGTGGTCAAATAATGTACTTTCCCAACAAATATTTGGTTCTCAAGTGATGTCTGGTGCCATTTTAAATGCCTTACTTTTCTTGGTTAAACATTCAGTTTTGGTAATTTCAGAAAACTCCTACTGTATTGCAAGAGAAAGCAAAGCAATTTTAATTGCTGGTTTGTTTATTTCAAGTCATCCAGAACTTCTTTTTGTTTTCGCTTTGTAGCTGAGATAGAAATGTTTCACTGTCACATCGTTGTGTACAAGTTCATCCAAGATCTACATTGTTTTTGTAACTGGAGGGGAGGAGAATGAGCTCATTTTAGCATCTTTTATTGCATCGATGTGTACACGTTCGTCAGGGGTTCTCTAAAGCTATTGACCTTCTTCTCAGCTTTTTGCGCTAATTCCTTTCTTATTGCACCCTGTCTTTTATTGCGGTTTCTCCGGTTCAATGTTGTTAGGATGTTTGCTCTTTTAAACTAATCAAAGTTGGTCTCTGTGTTTTCCATTCAAGAAACAATGTGGACAAAAGGACTGCAGTTGAAAACCTGGATCTTATCTTTTTATGCCTTAACGAAATTGTTGATGGAGGGTAATTCCTGCCTCGCAGATGTTAAGATTCAGTTCGTTTTATTTTTAATTTATTGTTTTTGGCCTTTTCTCCTTCCTTTCCAAAACGAGACTTCATTTTTTTTTCTAGTGTATAGGAATCAAGTAGCATTGTTAATTTGACAATTATCATGTCTGTAAAGTTTACCTCAAATGTGACAATAGACTAAGGACTGATGTTGGTGATTCTTCATTTGAGGGTTATGGTTAGGGATTATTTTGCTGTTGTTGGCAAGAAAGTGCTTCTTCTTATTTGCACCTCGCTACTTTGGCAACGTACCTACAAATGGTGTCCTCATGTGGCTAGTGCAGTAATTATCTATTTTATCTTAAGAAAAGAATAGCTCACTGTTAGGTATGCTCTATGAGGTTAATAAATTTGTGGAATGTATGTCCTGAACTGTTGAGGGCATGGACAGAGCAGCCCCCAGTTGAAATTTGAAGAAGTGTGATGACACAGTAAATGGGCTCAAATCAAAGATGATAATTCACAGATGACCGTGTAGGAATATTTACAAAGTACTCTGAACTACTTCTGAATCAAAATGGGTTCAAATCATAGATGACAATTCACAAAAACAAACAGGACAGGATGCACACTACGTCACACATTGAAAAACTGATTTTTAAGAAAGGTACAAATCGCGGCAAATGCCAATACCTATCCAACTAAACCGAGATAACAGTCCATTTGTCCAAACACAAAGTATATCACAACTGTAGCTCTAATCTATAGACATCACTGAGCACGTAAGCTCTGAGCCTCCTGATGTGCTTCCTGTAGATTCTTCACGGCATTGTCGTAGTACACGAAGCCCATGAACCAAAACTCATGGTTATCAACAGAAACCACCTGAATGTACTTCTCAGCTGTGTTGGTTCTGCTTGTTGAAGAATCAACTGACCTCAGTTGAGCAAGGGGGATGACCACCTGTTTTCAGATATAGAACAGTTTATAAGTTACATATTCTCTTATAAAGTACAGATATTAGTAAGTGATGACTAATGCCAGCAAATGAGATTACCAACATATTCCTATTTGCAGAAAAAGAAGGAACTATAATGACAAGTAGAATCAAAACTGATTTTACGAATTCTGCAACTTTACTTTTCATAAAATATATTAAGCCTGGCGTATTATTTCAAGAGAACTCTGTAAGCCTGATTATCTTAACAAAATAAGCTTCGATATGAACTGTCTATCGGAAAACAGACTTTATACTTCCTGAGTTCCTGATAATTACCTTGTAGTAGCTCCACTCAGTTGTGTCTCCAACCTTGTAAGCAAGTGGATTATCGCTGCAGAATGCCAGCTTTACATTGGACAAGTAAAGAACACCCATGACAGGACCAGCAGAGGTTGACAAATAACATGCATATGGTTTCTTGAGTTTTTCGCCGGGGCCAACATCAAAGGTTTGATGGAAAAAATTTTCATATCCACCTTCCGCAATGACTTTGGTGATCTGTGAGATCCTGCCCATTGCTGCATCAGTGATGCTTGGTCCAGTTTTCACTGTTTAAAGATGAAAAAGATCAATTATACATGCCACATGAGAAGACCGTGCTATGACTCAATACAAGAATGCGCAGGATCAATGTATCCGGCAAACAATGCAAAGGTGACATTTCATTCCAACACTAACTATATTAGTTGATCTGATACATTAGAAAATATAAGGAAGATCTGAATACTTCAGCTTCTCTACGTTTTAAGAACTTGAAGAAATGTAGTCATAATTTATCTAACAACTATGCATAAACATGTCATCACACATCGTACAACCAAATACATGGAACCAAACTTGTCAGTCACATGAGCTTAGAAGCCGCATAATCAGTCATTATCCCCACAAATGAACTTAATACAGGTATACCTAACAATGCTGCAAAAAGGAATTGTACAAAACACCCCAAAAGTCAGTTAAACCTTAAGTTAGCTCCATCATAAATCTGCAATGCTCACCAGAAATTCCAAATCAAACGTACACAAGTGGAATCAAGTGAAACTAGAGTCAACTAAACTTAGTTGTCCCTCTTTTTATCTGACCCCATCAATAAGAATTCATCGCGGCTAACCAGCAGTACAACTGACAAATTAATTCCATACCACGAGAACAAAATCAACTTGACCATAAACTACACATTCACAATCTGATGAAAAACACAAAGCAATAACTTCATAATCGAATTTTGTCAAAAGATCGAACAACTATAAAATCGAAACTCACAATGCTGCCAGAAGTTCCCGGTGATGTTCTCGGTCTTGCGGGCCGCCTCGCCGAACCTCTTCCCCATCTTCCCGAGCACGTCCTTCACCGAGTCCATCGTATCTGCAACCCAAAGAAAAAACGTAAGGAACGATCCAAATTTCAGTCAAATATGCAGCTAACGATGCCAGATTTGGGGCGTGGGGAGACGCACTCTTCGGTGCAGTGGCGGCGCCACCGGCAGGGGAGGAGACGTAGGGGTTGCCGCCGTAGGGAGGCGGCGCGGCGGTGGCGGCGTGGTACGGGGGAGGCGGGGGCGGGGCCACGTCCTCCGGCGAGAGCCTCGGGTACGGCGCGTACTCCGGCACGGCCGCGGCGCGGTCTGCTCCGCCGGTGGACGCGGCTGCTGCGGGAGGATTCATGTCGCCGGCGGGGCCCGTTGGGCTCGATGTCCACAGGTCGTGGACAAGGGTGCCGCGTAACTCTGGTCTGCAGGATCCAGGTGTTTTTGCTGAACTTCTTTTTTTCTGGCTGACGAATTTATTTGGGAGCCAGCCGTGTCTGGTACGACCGTACGAGGGCGTGTCAAGTTGTTCGATTTTATTTTTATTTTTTTCTCTGAGAAACACGGTGCAGCCATCTCTAAGCACGGTGCTTCAAAGTCCAAACTCGATTTGATCAGCCAAAATGCTTAGCCACGAAGGTGTTCTCTTTGCAATAGAAAAACGAATATCCGCTGTCCTCTCGTATCGTATGGCGTGTGAATTCTCAAAGAAACTCCAGATTCAAAGTACTACGCCTCGTGAATTCGTCATGTGTCATGTGACGGTGACGCGTCTACGCGTTATTGCTCGCAGGCCCACATGTCGGTCTGTCAGGTGAGGTCGCAGGCCCCACATGTTTAAAAAAAGTGCTGCTTCCTCTTTGGCTCTTTACCAACGGTTCTATTCCGGCCTTTCGAAAATAAAAAAATTACAAAAAACTAAATCATGACTAAATGTGTTTTGAATTTTGAGAGCAATGCACCGCTGTGTTTTTTTATTTTTTAACATGTCATCCGTTGTAAAAGTGACATGTTTATTTTTTTAATATATCATCTTTAGTTTTGCATTTTTTTATTTTCGAAATATAGGGATCTTTCGCGCGCCACCGAACAGGCTAACGGCACGTGAGCCCTCTCCGCCCGTGGGCGCCGGCCTTGCAGCTGATGAAACGACCCAGCGCACGAGGGAGTACCCGCTCGGCCCGCTAAAGGGGCAAGGCCACGGACGGTACACGCCCGCACAACGACGGCCCGAGGAAGCACGCAAGGCGAGCGCGGAAGGAAACAGAAAGCCTGGCCCTTGGGGCTTGGGCCTCTCCCCCGCGCGCGGTGGCGTCCTTGCGTCTCCAGGCCGAATACTTACTGCGGTCGCCAGGAGCCCGCCCGCGCGGGGAATCAGGCAGGGCGTGAGCACAGTGCACGGCCGGGGACCGCAGTATCGCACGGCGGGCGCCAACGCGCGGGCACGGGTCGACGGTTCGCCGGCCGCGAGAGGTACGCCGCTGCCTACGCCTTCCCTCTCGTCTGCACGCCGTTTTTGATGAGGTTTCGATCCATTCGCCCGACACACGACCGTGGCGTCGGCCTTGCGCAGTTCAATTGCCGATCCTGCGACCTACCACCACTAAGGACCAGAGCCACCTTTGGACATGCTCAAGGGGCCTTGTAAAAGCTGGGCACCAATAGCCCACCGGTTATTGGCTCCAACGTCACATCATGGTTCTAGCTTAGCCTGATCATGTATCTTTTTTATAACCATTACTGAGGAGAATTTGATGATTAATAATTAAGACTTATTAAAAATACGACATATTCTAAAGATAGATGCAGAACACGTGCCCTTAATCTGATACGGTATCTTTTTATAACCGTCATGAGATAAATAAGATATGTATCAATATTTTAGGCAGCTCATCGTGTTATACACGAAAACTATCCCCATGTTAGATTTTTTTTAGATATTTGAAAATAATATAATCCGAAAAGGTTACACTCAGAGACTTCGAATATAATATATCTCCATGATCATACTGTATAAGGAGATGGAGTACATTCGGAAGGGAGAGGAAAAAAATTAAGACTCAGAAAAAGCAATATGAAGCAAGACTAGTCAGATAAAAACAGAAATAATCTATTGAAATATACAACAATTTCGAGCCAAGATCAAATAAATCTGGTAACGGCTTCAAGGCTTACAACACAAGCAAACTCATCATATCCTTGAGATTAGATCTAGACACACCTCTATTATAATTATCTTTTTGTGAGATTAATTAGGCAAAACAAGACTTAAAGACTGTTATACTAGGGGATATGGTTTAAGAAAAATTCAAAACCAAGCTAACATGAATAATTTTTCTTCCAAATAGGAAGACCCTTAAATAATAGCCAAGGTTACCCGACCAGTGTCAGTTAGGCTGGCAATGGAGGATGGCCAAGTACTCAACAACCTTTAGAGTATTGGTCAACTTTGTAAGTTTTATATGTAAGTTTGATCAATTGGTAAGGATGGTCGGTTATATTTTATCGTTTTTTCGAATAATTCAACTGATAAGATTGTCTGGGATCTTTGAACATTTCTTTTTTCTTGATAACCGTCATGTGAAACTCAAAGTCAAGATAATTTTTGATAAATCTTCATCGAGTCAAAGTAAAATACCGAGTATTTATTTCTCGATGTTCTTTAATCTTATTCTAAGTGAACACGGGTAAGAGTCAGATGAAGATGTTCTTTATGTGTTGATTGTGAGTAAGATAATTGTATCTGATTTCTCAGTATGTTAGTTTTAAAAAAGGAAGAAAAGTCTATCTGAATTGCCTAAACAAGGGATTAACCACTTCTTTGACTTTGATTGACCGCTCGGAGTTTTTCTTCCCTATGGAACAGTCAAGGTCTAGGGAAGGAAGAGCATTCTTGAGTAATATTTATGATAATTTAATCTTCTTTTTTATAGTTTTGGTTTATCAGAGAGAGATTTGGCAAAGAGTTTGTAAGCTCTTGACGATGGGCTAGGTTCTAATATATCCTAGTACACTTGGACCAACGTGTTTGTAACACTTGGAGAAAAGTAAATTTGGCTCAATATAAATATTCACAGATGAATTATCGAGTTTTCCTTCTCCGGTTTCTCAAATACCTTTGTTTACAAAAGCCTTATTGTGTCGCTAAGTACTATTCGGTGTTCGTTCCTTGCTTAGATGAGTCAAGAATTTTCTTCCTCTAAATAGTAATACGAGGGCTAGCAGTCGAGTACATTGTCCTTTCGCTCTAACTTGATTGTTTCATCTAAAGGAAGGGAGGGAAAAAATTAGAACACAAATGGCATAGAAGGAAAACAACTTTTTCGGTGGCACAAAAGAAATGACAATTTTTTTAGACAAAATGATATACCCCGTTTTTATTGAAAGCCGATAAACACAAGTCTTTTACATACTGGGGTTATCAATTATCCAAAAGCATACGAAGGTAACTACTAACAGAAGCTAGAAAGAGCAAGCACAAGCTATCCTATTACATGAACATCACATCCGAGATATTGTTTGAAGATGGATGGAAGTTTTCCGCCCAAAGCAGCACCCTTGCTGAGATTTGTTCAAGCTTCTCCTTATCATTCGTCTTCAAAAGGAGCTTCCACTTCTGTAAGTAAGACATATCAGCATAAACGACATCAATAGACTGATTAGGAAAAACTTTTTGGATAGCCATCTTGTTCCTTGTGCTCTAGAGAGTCCAAGCTAAATCTGCAAACAAGAAAAGGCCTAATTTGTAATTGACACCAAAGATATCTGCGATCCCATCATGTAGCAAAGTGTCAACAGAATTTGGCTGAGTCTCCCAGCCAAACACTTATGATAAGATGCTCCACACAAATCACGCCAACACACAATTGAAAAGGATGTGATTAACTATTTCAGTACAGCCACGCAAAACACAACACTCGCTCCCTTGCCAGTGTCTCTTTTTTCAATTTATGACCAGACTGAATTTTGTTCTGAAACAAATGCTAGAGGAAGATCCCTATTTTCAATGGTAAACGACACTTCCAAAGCTTGTCAGCTACCCTATGTTGAATACCACCAAAAGCAAGGAAGTTATATAAGGATTTGACAATAAACATCTTAGACGGAGACAGAGCCCATTCAACACCATCCATCTCACACGTGAGATGGACCTCCTATAGTAAATCTTGCAATAAATTTCATGCCTGCATCTCTAGATCTCCAAAACTCCTAAAATCCATATTCCAGCCATCCTTTGCACAATCTGCCACCATAGTAGTAGGATTGGAACATACAACATAAATCCTAGGAAATTGAATCCTCAAAGGAGTGTTTCTCAACCACACATCATTCCAAAACTACGTCAATTTACCATTTCCTACCTTATGGATAGCACCCTATTTGAAGAGATGCTTAACTTTATGTAAACCTTGCCAAATTGAGAACCTCTAGCAGCAGAAGACTGAAAAAAAATCACCGTTAGGCATATATTTAGCCCTTAACAGCCAGCACCAATCATCATTCCTATTATTGTAAAGTTTCCAGATCCATTTTGTGATCAAGCAGTCATTGAAGAGTTTTGTATTGACAATACCAAGACCTCATTACTCTTTTGGAGGACACATAGTAAAATTAGCTTTTAAAGTTTCATGTAAACCCAGAGCATCAAGTCTTTCCTCCAAAACAAACTCTCTCACATATCTTCTCCTATCAGGTTTACCCAAACTTCTAATATTCCAGAAGATAAACTTCATAGTTTCTATTTAGAATTACTCCCCCCCAGATTTTCTTCTACCAGGACCCGTCCTGTTAGAAGTATCTGGGGTGTCTCATTAGCTCTATCTCCATTGTTAATCACATTCATCTTCAAACTATGCAACTCCTCTTCTGTTAACCTTTCATGTTCTCTTCTTTTTTCTAGATAAGCTTTAAATTCAGCTTCCGCCAAAGCAGCTCTTGCAAACTCTCCAGCTTTCATGGCCCCGCGAACGAGCGTATAGCTCGGTGGCAAGGCACCAGTGTGGTGCTAAGTCGATGGGGGATCGATCCCCCATCTCGCACCTGTGCGTTCGGGCTAGAATAATTTCCTGAGCCTCTCCCGCTGATACCACAAAGGTACTATGACATGCCCGTCGTCTATGGGATCCATGTGGGTCCTGGTGATCTCTCTAAGGACGTGACCTTTAAGCTGTGTGTAGTTGTAGAGCTGATAATGTGTGTGTGAGAGGTGTGTTTAGGTGTGCGTGTATTTTGTATGGGGTAAGTGCGCACTCATGAACAAATACTATAGCTATACCTAGTGGAGAGGCGTAAAAAAAAGCTTTCATAGTCCCTATCTGATTTACCTCACCCTCCGTCAGAGTAAAAATAATTCCTACCTTGCTAGCTACTTCCTCTAGGTAGTCATCATCAACATCATTAAATATAGTAAAATAGGCAAATAAATTGGTATTACCTGGAATCTCAAGGTTCTTAACTTGGACTCTCCTAGTTACCTTAGCTTCCATTGTTAATCCTCCCTGTTAATAATTCTAACACTCTTGTGAGAAGGAACTGCAGAGCCCCTTTTCCTTTTCTAGTCAATCTTTTTCTTCTTCTTACTAACATTGCTTGACCACCCTTGGTCACAATTTTTTTTCAGTGGTAAATATGGAAATTCTCTCTGTAAACTTTAGGGTACCACATGAGAAAATACATGGCAGTGCTAAATGATGTTATTAGGAATCTCTAGACACTGTAATAGTTGGTTTGATTCCAACCTGTAAACAAACCATAAAAAAGTACAGTGTATGGTCAGCACTATATAATATCAATTAACATGGGACAGATCAAAATGTATTCCCACCATGAAATAAAATAGTTTATCATCATAAATATTGAAGATAATTATATGCTTTGATGTACAGAGGCTGATATGGAGTCACATGGCACCGTGCAGTACGATATTAAAATAATTGTTTTTGCAAAGGCTGTGTAAATTTGCTGGACAAATCGATCGGCTACTAACACGGAGAGCAGAAAATTTATTGAACAAAATCAGGATTTTCCATCAATAATTTGCATGTTCTTTGCAAGGGAAAAAAAATCCCTTGCATGTTGTGAGTGGACAGTCTGAGCTGTGCCTTGATCACCATCTTTCTGCAAGGTAATTGACTTTTGATTGCACATACAGAACAAATTCAGAATATTGCATCAGACACCTGGTCAAAAGATGAACAAATCAGAATACGTCTATTGCCTGCAACTCTTAAAACGAAGTGCATTGTTTCATGCAGTCAGAAAAACAACGGGCAGTTCTATATGTGTGTGGTCCACCAGTACTTTTTTGAGTGAGCTTGAGTTGCAAATGATAAGTTCAACCAGAGAGAAAGGAGAATCAAGATATGCAGAGCAGGAAGTCCACTAAGAAAGGTGGCGACTTTTGCCTCCAGTTTCCGTTTCTCCGTGCGGGGAATTGCATTATGATATCGGCAAGTCAAATAATAGTGCATGGCCTTTTCGTGTTTGGAGATGGACAGCTCATCTGCCTGCAACTTATTCAAAAGAATCCGCGGTGCCGTGCTCGTAACAACACGATCGATCTGGGTCTGTCTTGAATCTCATGCTAATAAACCTGCAAACCAGATGCAGTAAACTAATGCCACACCCACCGGCCAACGTGATGTGTCGAAGCATGATGTGATACCTGTTCTCTGAAAAGAAAAGGAAAAAGAAAATGGAGTATCATCCTACCACATCACATTGCAGAAGATTATTATGTGGTTGATGGTTTTTTTTTTGTTCTTCTGAAAGTGAAGGGATGCTGAAAATATGTGTACTTGCCTCTGTGGTGCAGTGAACAGCTTGTGCCCGAGATTGCCAGGCATCTGAAGTCCTGATGAGGAACAGCAAGATCACATGACAGAAAGACTGGCCTGGAGATAATCTGAGATGACTGCAAGCACCGAATGCTCATTCTGCACAGCTTGGTTGTACATATTGAGTTGCTGGAGCATCAAGTACTATGCTATGTTCTCTGCATGTAATTCGAAAAGGCTAAAAGGGAACTTGAATTGGAGCTGAGCAAAGTGCTGCTGATCAAGTCAAGTGACCAGGTTAATTTCAATGCTGTTCTGATCCTTGGGTTTAGGGTTCCCCATTGACATGCAAATCAGCATCTTTGAATACATATACAAGGTGCTGCACAGCACAGCACAGCAGTGAGCAATGGCTCAGATTAATTTGTAGAATACATAGACAACCGGGACATTATAATGAGCTTTACTTCTTGTTTTCTAACAGGGAGTTTGTAAACAGGGGTGCTTAAACAAATGTGTGCACTAAGAATCCCAATGCCTTGACTGACAGCAATCCCTGCCTGCAAAGGCCGACCAAGCGCAATAAAAGATGTGGGAAGAAACAAAAACAAAGAACCTTTCCTTGGCCTATCTCTCGCTCTTTGCTGTTGCGTTGTAAACAAAGCTCCTGATGCATGTGGACTGGGCAGCAGTGGGATTAATTTTTGGTCTGGATTTTGGACTGCTTTTCGATCGAGTGGCCCAACTGATCTGCATGACTAGTTCAACGATGGCCTTGGTTAACTTCAGCTGGAACTTGCACGAGCATGGCCATTGGTTTTTCTTCATCGCTTTGCTTTCTTCGTCACTCATATCAAATTTTTTTTCTTTCAAAATGACGGCACAAGCTCTGCCAATTTATCATTAAAAAAAGTTAATTTAATTTATAAAAAAATAGGATCCGAAAACTATACAACATCAAGATTAATTAGAGGAAAAATCGGCTAAAACTCCTGAAATTTTGAACAATGGAGACAAAAATGGTTCAAACATCACTCAACATAGCTAAAAAATTAAAGACCGGTTCAAATCACCGTTGCAAATCTCGCCGCTCTAACAACATAGCAACTCAGACTTTCCGAAGTGGATTTTAACCGCTGCCTTGTTGTCACTCACCTCAACTAATCTGCCAAATGTCTATTGATGACTTTAGAAATTAGCTACACTTAACAACACAGGCAAGTGATCGGATCCTCACAAGAGCAAAGTTTGTTTAACTAACGCTAGCTCAAGACTTTTTTTTTCTCTGATGACAAATGACAGGCCTTGTGCATCTCACATCAGATGTCACATGAAGTTTCTCTATGAAGTACTGTCGAATTTGGGGGTATAATACAAAATTTTACCTGGTTGAAATCGTTGGATAAACGACCACACTAGCTACAATTTCTCATAGCTTAAGAGATGTTTGTAACGCATGAACTACAAAATCCAGTTGCAACCAGAAAAACTTATATTTTATAAACCGGTGCCTGAACATAACACAAGAGGCCTGAGTCCACTAATAATTGTCGGTATTTTTTGAATTAATTTGGAGAAACAAAACATAATTTTACTAAAAAGAAACAGATAATTATGTTTACAGCTCTAAAATTTTTAAAGCTATATTTTTTAACTCTAAAAATTCGTTTAATTGAAGCCGTAGGTATACTAAGGGCATTTGATTAAGCAATCTTATTTGTATTTTAAATTAAAAATAGAGATTTAAAATAACTTTATGTTAGTTTATAAATTCAGAAATTAACGTAGAAGTGTCGTGTTGGATCTACCGCGCTGCCGTCGCAAAGGGGAGAAGAAACGGGGAGAGATCTACCGCTCCACGGCTCTACCCAACGCAAGCGGTTGCGTAGACCGACCGCAGGCGAACACAAGTACACATCACACCCACCCCACCACCCAGCCCGCCGAGCAGAGCAGAGCAGCGCAGCTCAGGCGCCTCCACCTCCACTCCGCAGGCTTCCCCTCCCACTCATCCATCTCGTCCTACTTGACCGCCTTCCACGCCGCATCGCCAACCCGCGCGCGATGTCGGAGGAGGACGAGGACCAGCCGCCGCCGAAGCGGCCGAGCGCGTCGCCGCCCGCGGACCAGGTCCTCGACAACGTGCTCGAGACGGTGCTCAAGTTCCTCGACGCGCCGGGGGACCGTAGCGCCGCGTCCCTCGTCTGCCGCTCCTGGCACCGGGCCGAGTCCGCCACCCGCGAGTCTGTCGCCGTCCGCAACCTCCTCGCGGCCTCCGCGGCCCGCACCGCGCGGCGCTTCCCCAACGCGCGGAGCCTCCTCCTCAAGGGCCGCCCGCGCTTCGCCGACTTCAACCTCCTCCCGCCCGGCTGGGCCGCGTCCGCCTTCCGCCCCTGGGCCGCCGCCGTCGCATCCGGCACCTTCCCCGCACTCACCTCGCTCTACCTCAAGCGCATCCCCGTCACTGACGCCGACCTCGACCTCCTCTCCGGCTCCCTCCCCGCATCCTTCCTCGACCTCTCCCTGCTCCTCTGCGACGGCTTCTCCTCACGCGGCCTTGCCTCCATCGCCACCCATTGCAGGTATCTCCTCACCTCCTCTGATCTCCGTGCCGTTCCTCTGCGTCATTCCTTGCGGGATTGCGGTAACGGTGCGCTTGATGCGTTCCTCTATTGTCTCGATGGATGTTGCTTACAGGGGGCTGCGAGTGCTCGACGTGGTGGAGTGCGACATGGCCGAGGAGGACGAGCAGGAGGTGGTGGACTGGGTGGCGGCGTTCCCGCCGGAGCCGACCAACCTCGAGTCGCTCTCCTTCGAGTGCTACGGGCCGCCGGTTGCCTTCGCCGCGCTCGAGGCGCTTGTGGCGCGGTCGCCGCACCTCAGCCGCCTGAGAGTCAACCAGCACGTATCGCTCGGGCAGCTGCGCCGGCTCATGGCGCACGCGCCGCGGCTGACGCACCTCGGCACCGGCTCGTTCCGGCCGGCGGACGGCGGCGACGAGGGGGTCAACTTTGGGCAGATGGTGTCCGCGTTCGCGTCCGTTGGGCGAGCGCGCACGCTCGTTTCGCTGTCCGGCTTCCGTGACCTCGCGCAGGAGTTCCTGCCAACCATCGCTGTGGTGTGCGCCAACTTGACGAGCCTCGACTTAAGCTACGCCCCGGTCACCCCCAATCAGATTGTAATGTTCATCGGGCAATGCTTCAATCTTGAGACGCTATGGGTACTGACTGGATTGTTTCATCAGCTTGATTTTACCTGGTATGTGTGGTTCTGGTTTTCTGATGACGACTTCTTTGCTAGGTGCTTGACTCTGTGCGTGATGAAGGGCTCGAGACCGTGGGGAATTTCTGCAAGAAGCTCCAGTCTCTTCGTGTGCTCCCATTGGACGCACACGAGGACGCCGACGAGTTGGTTTCAGAGGTTGGCCTTACTGCCATCTCCCGGGGTTGCCCTGGGCTCCGTTCAATATTATATTTTTGCCAGACAATGACCAATGCTGCTGTTATCACCATGTCGGAAAACTGCCCGGAGCTCAAGGTATTCCGGTTATGTATAATGGGACGACACCAGCCTGACCATGCGACCGGTGAGCCTATGGATGAAGGGTTTGGTGCCATTGTTCGGAATTGCAGCAAGCTTACCAGGCTGTCCACATCTGGGCACCTTACTGACCGGGCATTTGAGTACATTGGCCAGTATGGCAAGTCCTTGCGGACGCTCTCCGTGGCGTTTGCTGGAAATAGTGATCTGGCGCTGCAACACATTCTCCGGGGCTGTTCAAAGCTAGAGAAGCTTGAGATAAGAGACTGCCCTTTCGGTGACGCCGGCCTCCTCTCTGGGATGCACCATTTCTACAACATGCGTTTCGTCTGGATGTCAGGCTGCAACCTGACGCTGCAAGGGTGCAAGGAGGTGGCTCGTGGGCTACCGCAGATGGTGGTGGAGTTGATAAATGGGCAGCCTGAGAATGAAAGGACCGAAGGTATTGACATCTTATACATGTATCGGTCACTTGATGGGCCAAGGGAAGATGTACCACCATTTGTGAAGATCCTTTGAAGCTTCTTCTGTGGCGGCCTGGGAGTATCATGCTGCACTTGATATGCTGAGTGCAGATCAAAGGCAGCCTATGTAAGTTGCTGGAGCTGCGGAGATGGTCCATTTTTCTCTGTTTGACGTCTGAAGAAGGATTTCCAAGCACTATAGGGGAGCAGCGGGGTGCCCAATTGATGTGCAAGTAGGGGTTCATCAGTGTATGCAAAGTTTGCTACCGCAAGATCATAAGCGCAGCAGAGCAGGCTTCTTCGAGGGGGCGTCTGCGCCGCCTCAGTTTTGTTTGCTGCTCTGTGAGCGTCCGGTTTGAGGACCGTCTTTCCATGCCGGCGCAACCACCATGGTGTCTCTAATTTTTCAAAGTGAAGCTTGTTATCAGATTTAAATTGATTAGCACTTTCCCTGTGTTGTTGCATAGCTTTCTTTCCATTTTCGAGGTTCGTCAATTTCGGAACTCTAAGCAAAACCTCCTGAACTGAGCTATGTTAAAATTTCAATGTTCCTTGTCTCAAATTTTTGTGATCTCTGGTCATGCTTGAAAAGTGCTGAGCCTGTCTTTTCGTTATCTCATCTGAATCCTGAGCGTTGGCTGTTGCTATCATTACTGGAGGTCCTACGGTCACAGCCTGAAAGCTCTATCCATGGGTTCCTTGCTGAAAGGTCAGCAAAGGGTTATGGTTAGGCCCTGGTCCATCAAGGGATGATTGCCTGGCGTCTAGTTTCTCGCCGACGTGTTCGCCGAAAACGATGGCCCGGTCTTGCCTTCCATCGACTCCTGCAGGTTATATGATGACTTGAGTACTTGATGATGAGGTTCTGCAATGCTGGTACTCTTGCACGCTTGGCTGCCACCACAACCTTCCTCGTTTCTTTTGGTTGCTGTTCCTGTGCCTGCTGGTCACAGTTTCGGCGAAAGAAAAAAGCTTGGATGGCGACCAATCCAATCCTACAAGGGAGGAGCTAAAAGACGACGGAGAGATGGCAAATGATGAGGGAGTGATGACCGGTCGATCCATCTTGATGGGGATCGATCGATCGGTCGTTTGACTGACTGACCCCCACGAGTCACTCACTCAGTGAAAAGCCTGAAAGGGGTAGATGCCAAGCGAGCGTGATTCAGAGGACAGTACAATCTTCAGGAGGTGAAAGGGCTTCCCCAGCAAACTCATTGGCTTCCTTGACCATTTTGTTGTCACTCGATCATCAACGCGAATCGAGAGCTTGCAATGCAAGCGAATAGTTGGTCCTGTTCATCATCGATTGTCGAAGGCGCAGAAAATACGAACTAGACGTGTGAAACGAATAACAAGTTTTTACTGTCAAGTGGTTATGTCTTATTATTTCTGGTGATATTTAAAGCAGGTCTGTCAGTTGGATCATTGAAAGCTGCAGCCACTGATCACCCCAGCAAGTGTCCGAACACTTGTGATTTCCATCTCCCTAAAACAGGAGATCTTATTGGTTCCGATCGTCCGAGATCAGACTGAATTATCGCACGATGGTACCTCGAGGCCTTGCGGTTGGGATCAGTCGCTGCTCTCGCCATCTTGTCAAATAATTGGCTCCTGTTCCAACTAAACTCGGGCTCAAGAAAAAGAAAAAGAAAATCTTGCAGATCTAGTGGACCTCATGCTCCAGCAAAAGGTGCGAAGCGGCCATGGAAAGAGGTGAGGTGAGGTGAGGTTCTGTGCAAAGCTTGGCCGTTCGAGATGCTGAAGTAACGGGCATGCATGCTCTCCCGGCCATCTGGTAAGGGGGCTGTGATGAATTCACCTCGCAGAAAACTGCAACAGCTATCCGCCATGTGGAACAGCGCTGTGTGCAAGCTTTATTACTCTACACTAGCACAAGGGCCATTGCCACTGCATGGTGATTTGGATGAACGCCGTTCGCCCAATCAAATGCTTGAGCAATTCAGGTTCAGACAGGCGGGTGAGAGTTACTAATTAACAGGGGGAAATAAAAAGTCATGGCAAACCGCTTCTTCCATTGCGATCTAGTTGCAGTTATTTTTGTTTGCTGTGTCTTCTTCTCGTATCATTACGTTTCAAATCACACCTTTCTCAGGCTCATTATGTTCGGTAAAAAGGATAGAAATGATGGCAGAAGTTGCTTCACCGTGTTGCTCACCTATTTTAACTATAGTTCAGTGGCTCCAAAACTAGCAAAAGGTGAGGTAACTCCTTTTTTACGGTCATCAGCACTGCATGCACGGAGACATGTGTACTTGATAATCTCTTCTGAAAGTTCAGGCAGGCATGGGCTCCCATATACAGTATATCTGCAGACACGTTAGCAGTTCTTAATCAGATCGTGTCAGTCATGGTACAACCGAACTTCATATGACCGCGTGGTCTGGGAGCCCTTTGATCTCTAGTTTGGTGTGGAACTTTTGCATCTCATCATGATTATTAAACGATGAAGCACAAACTTAACTCCTAACTACTTCCTGCAGTGTGGGCCCATGGCGATAGGGCTTGCAATCATATGGATATGCGAACAGTGATAAGATTGAATTTCGAGGCTTTCTTTATAGAGTGTCAACACCTTTTTTTTTGTCACATCATCTTTTTCTCACCCTTTGTTGATTGAGGTAGCAGTAGGTCCATGTTCCTAAATATCCAAGATTACATTTCCAGCGTGTCCACATGCATATGAAGCCCTAAAAAGTGGAATGCTCCACTAAATCCCAGAAAGAGAGAGCTATTCACCTCATGACCTGTGCCTGACTGACCCTGATGTTTGTACCGGTCATCTACCGCAAATGTCAAAGTTCTTGATGAAATACTGCTAACGCATCTTTTGTCGAAATATCAGCAGAGTATATATTTGCATTGCTTTATAGCAAAAAGGAAAAGCAAAGTGGCTTTGTATTTGTGAAAGCTGGATTGCAAGAACATATTCTATAATCTGGACCATGAGCAACTAATCAACGATTTCTGGTACATGCAATGTTTCTGGGTGAACTGACATACTGTATGTGACTTCTCCAGATCTTTTGTTGATTATTTTGAACCTAGTTGCGAGGACGTGTTTTTTTAGTTCACCTCTGGATTGGTACATGGTAGCACAAGCTACAAAGGCATCCTGCAAATTTGAAATGATTTATTTAACATTAAGAACAATGAATCGCCGACCATGCTTGCATGACAGTTTATGAGAGTGGTCATAAACAACAAATTTATGGTTGGGAGATGAAAGGGATTTTCTATTACACCTGCAAAAGACACATACTAGTATTACTTTTCCTCGACATGAATAGCATTTGTGATGGGCAAACATCTATTTTTCCAACCAAGAGCTTGCATTGAAATTTTTAAATAATTGCCTGCCTATTAGAGTTTCGATTGCTCCCTTGAACAGACATAGTATTTGAGAATTCCTCCCTGAAATCTTGCTAAAATATTCATCAACCAACAAAATGCCACGAATACAACACAAAGAAAACGTGTACTGAACTTTTGGATGCAGACACCAAGCAAGCACTTAATCTGTGCCATCAAGCGTTCTTAGGTAAAGAGTTGATGAAAAAAGTTACTACAAAAGTTTTGGCCCATTGGCTCAATCAAACACTTTGCTGTTCATCAACTGGCTCATGTTTGTTTCTCTTTTAACCTGTGGATTTGCTCTGTCCCCGGGACATGACAACCCACAAGTTGCTGTTGGATCCTGTGGCCAATCGGAGGAGAGGACAACTCAAACGGGGCATCTTTGGATCTGGAAAACGCCCCAACCAATCTAATCCAGTCCTCGATGAACATGCATGGCACAGCCATTGCTGCCCTAGCAAAGTGGCAGGTGTTTGGTGGCGCTAAACAATGGGGCCGTGCTTGCCTCGCGGTTTACCATGTGATTTCTTCAGAAGCCAGCCAGTTGCAGGTTAGTGGACGCACATGATTGGGCTCCTCCAATCCTAGCTCAGAGAGAGAGAGAGAGAGAGAGAGAGAGAGAGAGAGAGAGAGAGAGAGAGAGAGAGGGGCAGGCAGGAATCAATGTTTGCAGCACAGATCTACAGCGATGCATGCTAGGGCAGGGGCAGGGGCTGCTGCTTGTGCATGCAGCACAGGCAGAAGGTGATGAGGAGAAGCAAACAAGGGGTCTAGTTAGATGGCAGCACAACAGGACAAGGCTGAATCAATTCTTTCTTGATCCACCTCTTTATTTCATTTCATTTCAAAACCAAATGCTCTGGCAATCTGGCGCGCTGATTGTTTTGTACTATCCTTGCACAAGCCTGATTGGAAACCAATGCAAGCTGAAGCAGTTGATCATACGGCAGATATTGTATTCTAGTGCTATCTGCATGTTGATGCAACATTTTCTTCTCTATCTCTCTCTTCACCTTGGAAGTAAGTGTAGGGAATCTTGCTCATTATTTCAGCCCCCAAGAACCATGGACTTCTTGGTAGACGAACCGCATCATACTGATCAGTGATAAGGGAGTGGTAAAAAAAGAGAAAAGGCTGCCTTACCTTACATGCACCAAAGTTGCGACTTGCAGTTGCAGATGCATTTTGCCTTTCATGCCTACTCACCAATTGTGAACTACTCCAATAGTACCAAGTGAATGCTTTTTCATTCGGCTTTTACTGTGTCCTACTCCACAATCTTCGACGCACTACGCGATCTTTTTTGAGCTTATCAAAGCTGAAGCTTAATTAGGTAGAGAAGGTCCTTCAGTGACAATAGGAACTCAGGTCAGGTTTGATTTGAAGACAGCGAGCAACCTGAGCTCTTGAAGCTGTTTTTGGAAGATAGGAGTGTAGCTGTGGCACTGTGAGATGGTCAAAGGCTTCCCATTCAAACCCCTTGTGGGGTCTGAGCCTCTCATTGCAATTTGCAAAGGCAAAGCAGTGCACTGCCCTAATCCAATTACTAGTTCAGTCTCTGCTGGGGCCAATGCATGCAATGCACATCCAAGGGATCGGACCTGTTCATGCCCTGACCGACAAGGGTTGAATGGATCCATTCCAACCTCACTGCTTCCAAAGCCTATTCATGGTGATGGATGGATGGATCCTCATCCAACTGGGTTCTGTGGTCATGGAAAGGCTCAAGTGTTGATCACAAAAAGGCAGTAAAGGAGGGAGAAGTGAATGCTGCACAGTGGCATGAACAGAGCAAGAAAGCAAGGCACCTCTGTGGTTAGATAGAGTGTGATGAGGAGGCATGCCTGCCTCAAAAGAATGGGGGCTCTGCACTGCTTCTTACACATCACCTGTGGTGTGGTGGTGCTGGAGGATATGCACATTGCTTTTCTGGGGTCCTCTTTTATCATTGCAATCTTGTGCCATTGTTGAAGATGACACAGGACAGGGTAGCTATATGACTCCTTGCTCCAAAGGCTTCAGTTCATCTTCACCATTTCGCCTCGCCGATTTCTTATGGGACAATTCGGGTGGATACCTCAGGACATCCAGTCTGTAGATGGTTATATGAACAGGTGTTGATCTGGTCAAAAGTTCATAAAAACTTGATCAATTCCATTGTGCTAGTACTTGCATCAGTACTGTATTTCATGAGCTCTTTTACGGTGGTCCATACTACCTAGAGGTAAGAGGTAGTATAAATCTAATCCGACGATCTATATAATTGGATATTTTGGTAATTATGGCAATTTTGTTAAAATTAACTACCATGTTTTTGCTAATAGAAAAATTGACGCCGCAAACATCGGATCGCTAACCCTAGCCGATGGGTAGCAAATGAACTCTCATGCCGAAGACAGATTAAAATGTTAAAATAACAATGAAATATTACTCTATTTAGAGACACATAACTGCAGTTAATTAGTTTTATGCAACGTATTTTTCTTCCCAAAATAACCCTAATACTACTATACTACTCACATATACTACCTATACTACTAGTAAAAAATGAGTAGTATTCTGACTAATCTGGATCGTTGGACTCTAAAAATAGATGGCTCATATTAATTTTGGACCACCGTAAAATTTCTCTATTTCATTACTGCTACAGCTTGCACTGCATTACTCCTAGCAGGACCATCTTGGACGGACGCTGGAAAAAAGCTTGGTTTCAGGCCAAGTCTTTTATCTCATTTGCTCGTCCCAGATCCACAGCAGGTGCTGCCATGATCTGCCTCTGCACCCGGTCGATCTCCAGATCGTAGGGACACATGGCATCACAGCTCGTGCGCACGTTTGACCGATAAGATAGATATTTACGCCACGATTGAAGACTCTGCTTATCACCTTGCATCGATCATCCAATGCAGTAGATGAATCGTGTCCGACGTGGCAACATTCGGCTCAATGGCACAGAAAGCGAACTGACAGATGAGTATATCTATCGACAAAAGGCACATATCCAACCCAGTCTTTTTGACAGGGTTGTGTTTTTCAGGACTCAGGAGATCAGAGTCATGGTGACCTACAGGCTACAGACCAAGATAAGATTCTGCTGTGCTGGTTCGACGAATGCCATCCAGTTCAGTTCACCATCTCAGAATGTGATTCCAGCCTTCATTACAGAATCCATGCAAAGGCTGAGAGATGCATGCATTGAGCTTAAATAATAGCAGGTGGAAGACGATCCTCCATTTGTCAAACAGCTCCTGGAGATAAATGGTCAAGGTGCCAAACTTTCAATGCGCCACCCCAGAGTTTCAGATACTCCTCCCAGGGAATACTGGTAAAGTATTTGACATTACTTTCTCTGCAGGTAGTAAATCATTGAACATTTGGATCGGGCTCTGAAGAAATGGATCGAGCTACTGCAGAGTGACAACACAGCAAGGGGGCGGTACAATGATTTTGCTACTCTAACTAGGCCTTACATCAGGTTCAGGCCAATTAAGAATTGTCAGAGTTTATTTTGGAATGTGTAGAAACGAGATTGATGATTAAATCGGGGTGAATAGATGTCTCAATAAATTTCTTATGAAATCGATGATTTTCTCCTATTTGAATCACCCAACACACTTCAAAAATCAAGCGAAAGGAAAAAAAAATCGAGAGAAATTTTAACAAAAACAATCGAGACAACACGACTCCACGAATGGATCAATTTAAGATCAATTCATATATCTTAGCATTCAAAAGATCACAACTAACAAAGAAACAAGAAAAGATAAACACTAAGCAATGAAACTCTCTAAGTTGATTGTCTAGATGTAAGAGAATTCAAGATTCCATCTCATAAACGTGTGTATACAAATTTTATGTCTCTAACAACAAAAAGAATAACCTCACAAGATGATGAAATTTCAGCCCAAAAATCAAAATCAAAATCAAAACCGGAAAGAGAAAACTTGCATACAATGCAAGAGAACCAAGAGAGAAAAACTAGAAGGAGAGAAATTCAAGCATATGAAATAAAATAAACTTTATTACTCAGAAAAGTCAGCTCTATTTTAAGCAGATTATAAAGATTTTTCTCCCAAAACTCTTACCTATTACATAGGCTAAACACTAATCCTCTTCTCCACTAAAACTCTAGCATAATGCTCTCATATAGGTAGCACAAGGGGTTTAAAATGGCTGATTCACACTCCCTCATATCTCTACCCCTCTATTTATAGGTCTAGTCACTAAGTTTCCTAACTTTTTTCTAAAATACTCATCTTTTGGGCATTTTAGTCTATTTTCTTCTCCATTCATCGGAAGGCCGTGGCGCCTTTACGATTTAGATTCGTCTTGATGCAAACTTCATGATAGTACCACGTACTCCTCCAGTCCTTCACAGTTTTGAGACCAAACCACGAAACCCTAGCACGCTTCTCAAAGCGTGACTAGATGTCACTTACTTCGACCTGAAGCAAGCGCTCTAATGATAATGCGTGTCCTCCGTCTTGCAATCTTAACCATCAGCAAGTTTCTCTCACTTCCGATCCTTCAAGCCACCTTGTCACTTGCACCGGCATCCCCTTCGCTTGACTTTGCCAATATACCATCTTCATCATCTGTTTCATGCTTTGCTTGACCTTCATATGTACAGCTAGGATCACCTTTGGCTCCGTCCGACCCTCTTTGATCGTCTGGTACCAAGCACTCTCTTAGCCCTGATCACCCGCCATCGATCGTCAAGTTGCATACGTCACCTGCACACCATGAAAGAAGCAAACATATTTCTCCACATCACATAACATCTCTAGGTTAGCATAAAATAAAAAACTTCAACTCAGAGCACATCCTGCAGAAAATGTGAACACCAAATATTTTAGTGTGTTCTTCTCCTGAACACCGGACCGTTCGGTAAGTGTAACACTATCTGTTTCAGAAATTTTGTGCTATCTGCAAGAAAAGGTCCGGTGAAAGCTTCTGGTGATCTCATGTCCATCATCGGATAATCCGATATGTGCTAATCCATCGAACCACCCTTCTGCAACCTCTCTGCAACAAAAGTTCAGGTGCATTCTCCGGTATTCACAATCTCAGCACTAGACTATCCGGCGTACATAATCAAACTTGACGCAAAAAATCTCTTCTCTGTAGAAAATACTCTGACGCTCTCAAAGTCCATCACCGGACCATCCAATATTTGCTTTCATTTCTGCTTCAGCATTGAAAATACTCCGGTGATACTCTCTAGTGTAGCCACCACACTCACCAGACCTTCTGAAAGTATTTGATGTCATATAGATGGGGGTGAATAGACGTTTCTTAAAATTTAAAACTTTGCAGCGGATTAAACAATATCTGGATACTTCGGTTCAATCCGGATACTCCGGGGTCGGGAGTCTCCGAATTCACCCAGATTATCCAACCTATACAGGAACTTTAAAATCAAAGAGAACTTGAACATGTCTAGATATATCTATGTGTTACCACAAGTTATAATAGAAGCTTAAAGGTCTTTTCTCCAACAACCTGCAACCACAAACCCACAAGCAAGTAGATCGGAGCAAATCGCTCAAAATCAACTAGAACAATGAAAAACAAGAAAGTATAGGAGACAAAGATTTGTTCCCAAAGTTCGGCCACTCTACAAAGAAGTGACCATGTTTCCGTTGAGGCGCTCACAAAGAACGGATTTTTTTCAACCCTTTTCTCATCCAAGCGACCACAAAAGATCGAGCTAGTGTTTCTTACTGAAATCGATGGGTAATAAAAACTTTTCGGGACACTCCACAAACTTGGGTGCTCTCCGGGCGACACCAAACGTCTAGGAGCTCAAATCTCCAAGAGTAAAGAATGCAAATCGAAAGCTTGGCGATGAACTTAAGTGCTCAAGGATGGGATTTAAGCTTTCTAGCACTTAATCTTACTCTCCCAACCATAATCCCCAAATCTTGCAAGAATCAAAGCTCTAGAGGAGTTGGGAGGGCTATTGAATGACAATGAATTCTTTTGTTCACGAGTTATTTAGCAGCGAATGAAGAGAGAGGTGAGGGGTATTTATACCCACCATCTCCAAAACTAGTTGTTACTATACTTTTTGAACTGAAGCGGAGTATCCGGGTTCACCCGAAGACTCCAGGTAACACTTAGCCCTAGCCGAAAGCATAGTTCGGAGCCTGCCTGGAAGGTTCGGACCAACCCGGAGACTCCAGGATCAAAAATAAATCCGAACCGAGAGCCCCCTCCCGGAGCTCTACCCGGAGACTCCAGGAAAAACACCAGAGTCCGAAGTATCCGGGCTAACCCGGAGACTCCGGGTTTAGAAAATATTTTTCTTTTTTTCAGTTTTCATAGGTGATTGTGTCTCTCATTTTTATTCTAAAAAGGATACTTTGAGCACTGAGACATCATCAAGACTATCATTACACATCCCTCTTGATATAATGGTATTTCTAAACTCAATTTCGAAAATAAAAGAATTAAACCCTATTGAACAACTACATGCCACTTCTCTATATTTTAGAGGTATGCCAATATCGTTTAACTTCTCCAAAAAAACTTAAAACTTGTTCATAACTTCAGTAAGCTCATTAGAGCCCTTAATCGTTTATCATCAATTAGCCAAAACACACATAGGGAGCCTAGATGCACTTTCACCTTCCGATGCATTGATCTCTAATTTCGCTCGAAAAATTGCTCTCTGCAAGAAATAGTTTGGCGGGTATACACTGTCCATATCTAAACTTTCGGTGTGTGTAATTTTTCTACGTACATAGAAGAATTCATCAATTCTAAACACCGCCAACTTAAATTAGATATAAACAAGAATAAACATTCACAAACACATGCTAACTAAGTTCAAGATATATCAATTGTTATCAATATCTCATCATATACAAATTAAAACACTTCTTCATTTGATTTCTCAGAACGTTAGATCTAGAGCAGTACTTCCACTTACCGACTTTCTGATTGCGTGCATATATGCTCATATCCTACTGAAAAGGTAGAGAGTAGGAGAGATTATGAATCATGACCCACTAAGACAGCATCTCTAAATGTCAACGTAGGATATTTGCATAAAGAAACAAATTGTAGCATGCCAACAACGAGCAGCATGCAGCTCCAATGGAAGGGAGTCATAGTGGTGATGACGAGAGACGTCGCATCGTCCAAGCATCAGGATTTGGCACCACACCAGACCATGACACTAGCCATTAGGCACTAGAACTGAGTGAAGTGAACCGGAGATAAGTTGACTTGTGCCACGGTAGCTGGTCAGCATGAGTGAGGAGGAACACCTGTCGGCTGTCGGTATTGCAAGAAGCTGTAGCTGACTTCCTATGGCGATTGCGAAAGTATCTCTCTGATTTTCCTTCTGGAACCTTCTGAAACGGATTCCCCAACTCTTGCCTGCGTAGTGGTACTGATACTGATGGCTCAGGCAACAACTGAAACATGCTTGGAGCTTTTTTCGAGAGTATGGTAAAAGTATAGTCGATTTTTTTTATAGAATAAGAGAATTGATTTAGTTTACAAAGGAAATTAAGTCTGAAAATCTCACAACTGTATGTTTAAAAAGAACTGATAAATAATTTCGAGATAATAATACGATTTCAATTTGAAACAGAACGACACCCAACATGATGGAGCTTTGGAGTGTCAGTGGAGGCCATGAACACTCGAGTACACACAATTATTGTTAGTTGTGAAAGCTATACTAGAATTTAGCACAAAGAGCTTTAGTAGAAATTGACTTATAACCCTTTCTTTTTCTTCAAGAGACCTCCGTCAGACAGACGGAGGTATCTCCGAATCTGCAGATGATTTGCACAAAGATTCAGTGGAGCACTACTGCAAGTGCAAGGAAAACAAATAAACAATCAAAGTTGTTCTAGTTGATGAATACCTGATCGATCAACTGGATCAGTCATCAGTTGGTCATAAAAAATTTCAGATCATGGACACAGTTTTTCCTCAGAGGTAGTGCTGACATACCGAATTGACACAAGGAGGACTGGGAAGAGCGGGCAGTACTAGATATGTATATTTTCTGACGATGAAATTTGGCGTGATCAGGAAACAGACTGTTATGTTGATTGTTGCTGGAGTCCAATCTATCAAGCTTGCCAGGTTTGATTCCTCCTGTACAAAATATCGACAAGACTCTTGTCTTTTCTCTTTCTTTTTTGCCTTTTTATAGTTAACCCGTTCCTCTTAGGCGTATGCGTAGCTTGGTTAACAACAGATCGTCTCAAGTTGCTTCTTCGACAAGATTAAGATTTTCATGTCATCATCGATATCAAAAGTAGTATACATAGCTTTCTTTTGCCTTTTATAGTTAACTCGTTCTCCTTTGGCGTATATATATCTAATAAATGACAACGTTTCAAGTTGTTTTTTGACGTCATTGATATAAAAATTATGATTAAGAGTTAGGTTCAAAGCTCATTTCTTGTTTGACAGTTAAGAGCATGCTATGCATATACGTAAGTAAAAACCTTACTGTCAGTTTGCTATCGTGATCAAGGACATTTTTGGGCTCTTAAGTCTTAGAAAGAAAAAAAAAACAAGGACTTCTTTAAAAGAAATTGTCAGGGGTTTCCTTCCTAACTTAAGTAATATGGCAACTAGTGTCCATCCATGGTTGTACATACAGCCAGATGTATTGAGAAGAAGAGGTTAAACCAATGATCTTGAAAGGTGCAAAAATACTTTAATTTGAGGCAGTACATGTCGATAGTAGCGTTTAACACGGTGATGGCACTAGAGCAGGAGTCTTGAGTTCAAGACCTAACAAACACGACGTCCTGTACCTTTTTCTTATCTTTGGGATGCTGAGACGGTCTCCAATACGGACTTTGATTTTGGCCCAAGTAGAGTCCATGTCGTATTCGAACTGAGCCTAGACATGGCAAGGAATTTCTTTTAATGTAAAATTCATGGTCGAGGGAATATTAACTTGAGGTCGAATGAGACTGTCAACATCTATAAACAGCAACCAACGAGGAACATAAGGAAATCATACATGCATGAAATAACGAAAAAAATCTTTTCAATTACGTTGGTTAAGCTCGAGATTGGAAGTGTTCATCGAAAGAAAAAACTTTATTTATTTGCACACGCAGAACTCTCTCTAAAACAGCTAGCTGGTTAACTAACCGACGACGATCAAGCGAAGTCGCTCATCGCATGATCGAACCGCATGCACGTTGGCATGCAAGTAGTACTCTTCACGTTGTACATTACGCCCACAAACATTAACGACTCAACACAGCTAGCTAGATATCCATGCATGCATGCATGCACGCATGGCCGCACAAGCTGCATGCTGTCTACATATACACGCGTACACACCTAAAAAACGCTCACGTGGCATCCACGACATCGAAACCACAAGGTTAGCTAGTGATCACCTCTTCCAAGAGCTTGTACCTCCGGACCCTCGGCCTGCCCCGTGCGACGCCGGGCGACGGCGGGGCGTCGTGGACGCGGCTGCCCAGGTCCGACGCCGACCGCCGCAGCAGGAGCCGCTGCTGCGGCGGCTGCTGCTTCTTGATAGGCTTGCTCAAGTTCGACGACGCAAAGTCGCCACGAACGGCAACCTTCGGCGATCTGCCGCCGCCGGCGGTCGTGCCACCGTGAGCAGCAGGCCGGGCGGCCACTTTGCCGGTGGATCTCGGCGAGTTAGAAGTAGAAGCCACGCCTCCGCCCGCCCTCAGACACCAGTTGCAGGCGCCGTACGACTCCACCTTCGGGTACCGCTCCGTACAGTATCTGACACATCATACAGGACCACGTATGTGCACAGAATTAGCCAGGCATACACATGTATATGTGGCGTACGTTATTATTGCATGCAAATTATGAAGTGGCCACAGACACTTACATTCATGTGGGATTAATGATCAAACTAAGAACTGAAACTAACAGCGGTGCAGTTGGATGCGGGTAATCGAACAGCTACAGGACGGCTTGAATCGACGTCGAGCGAATGTACATAGGCCCGGCCCGTTTTGTTTGACAATATATTTTGACGTCGATTGTGCGATCGAAAAAGCACCCGGAATAAAAAATAGCACGACGGATGTGATGAAACGTGCCATGAAATGCACGCACGCTACCGATGGATTTTTGTGTTTTGGTATGAAGCGATCGGTTCAGGGAATAGACGAATAGTACTCATGAACAGTTCTCCATGTCCACGTATTCTTGAAAAAGGTTGTACTGCAGGTTGACATCGAGTCATGAACCATATGTTCTATCGTGTGGTGGACATTTCTAGATTCAAAGCTAGCTAGATGCGTGTCTTATACACATATATCTACGAGCTGAGTGGTACTACAAGATATATTCCAGAATCAATAGTTCCTTTCTTTTTCAAGATTATACGAAAGAACGACGCATCTTCCTCGATCTCAAAACGAAGAAGAAGAACGTACTACGCATCTTCCCCTTAATTTTAGGAGAAGTTGCAAAACTAACGAATGGTTTTTGTAAGAGGCAAAGCTAATGAATGGCTGGCTATATGCCAAGAAAACCAAAGGAGTGCATGAATCCGGCCTCGATTGGATTCACATATTAAAACGCATAAATTGATTAAATCTCTGATGCGCACGCTCGTCCACAGTCAGAGATCGATGGGCTTTAATTTATTTATTCACGTAGGTACCGCAATCGTCGATGCTGTTGCAAGTGCAAACGAATTAGGGATCTATCGCATGCACGGAGACATGTTAATCACTACATGAGCGATGCGCATTAAGAGGAATTGATTAGAGAGACTGATGGATGGATGGGTGCACGTACGTGTGCTGGGAGCGAACGGAGCAGGCGGAGCAGCGGAAGAGCTCGGGCAGGAGGCCGCGGTCGCCACATATGCAGCAGACGGCGCCCGGCGGCTGCGGCGGGCCGCTCGCGCCGGCGGCACCTGGGAACACCTTGCCGCTCCCCATGGATCGACGACCGATGGGGGTCGGTTGGTGCCGTCCGGTGATCTCAGATGGATGGGTCGTCGAGCCGGCCGGGCATGGGATCGATCGATGGGATCAAACCCAAGGCTGGTGCCGATCGATAGCTTGCAAGCAGCTGGGTCCTCGTTGGCTTCTTCTTAATTTCTCCTTGCTCCTCCTGGATGATGATGAGACGATGGTGCTGGCAGACCTGTGGGGTGGTGGATTAGGGAGGATGGAGGCAGGAAGGAGGAAGAAGGAGTTGAAGGTGGTGGTGGTGGCTGATGCGGTGCTTCTGCAGTCTTCACACATCTCAAGATTTTCTCCATTTTTTTTTCATTCACCGATTGCCTTTTGCACTTTAGGCCTTTACGTTTGTTGTTTTCTTGAACATGAAATTATTGTAGTTTTCGGGACTCATTTGCCAGTTTGGATAGTTTTTTTTCAGTTTTTCTTTGAAAAAAATCCATACGTTATCCAAATAGCTGGTTTCTAGTCGCGAAACGGTTATGACTGAAATAAATTAAAAATTGAGCAGCAGATTTTAGCTGACTTTTCAGATTTTTGGATATACTGAAAAGCTAAAAATTTATTATAAAACTAACAACTAAAATTTAACAGCCACATCCGCTTTCTTAGTTAGCCAGAAGCTCTAAAGCCACAGTCTATCCAAACAGACTCTTAGAATACGAGACTGTTTGAAGTTAGGAAAGTTAATTTGTTTGCTGCAAAATTCTATTTTTTTTTAATAGGTACTTAGTTTACATTCAATGAAGACCCAAGTAATTTTATATGCTTGAAATAGTTGTTCCACTCTTCCATAAAAAGGAAAGTTACTCTAGAGATGGTTATTTCTTCCATTAGAATCTATCAAAAGCACGTATGTTCATTTAAGAAATCACTTTGAAGATTTACACTGACAATGCTACCCATAATTTACACTAACACCGGCTCTCCTGAATAGTGTTCAATCCTTGATTAACAGTAGTCAAAATTTGACAAAATTTGATTAACAGTAGTCAAAATTTGACAGCAGCAACCATGGTGGGCAGGTCGGCCTGGGACTAAAAGAACCATGAATAGTATATCTTAGAAGGACCAGTACAGAAAACACCTCATAGGTAAATATAATAATCGTAGAACAAACAAGATGTCCTTCTCAGTGGCAAGACCGTGAATCACAAGCCATCGAGGGGCTAACCCTTTCCTCTGAGGAATAATTGCGGTTGGGTGGGTGGACTTCGTTGGACGGCCGGGCAAACGTGGGCCTACCTTCACTCTTCGCGAACCTACCACCGTAATACTGTCACGTGGGACCCAGAGAGCAACGCCCCACCTGTCAGTGGTACATAGTGCGCGCGGAGGTAGCTGACTTGTTAGCTGACCGCGCGGGGCACGCTGGCCGGTGGGCCTAGAAGAATTCCGTCGATGGCATCCCTTGTAATTTACGGTGAACGCGGGGGCCTGAAATGGAAAGGGGGCAGAGGGAGCGTGGGGGTCCGCGTTTGACCGCGACTGGCAATGGGAAGGGACAGGGCCACGTGGATCCGACGTGGCAGGTACTTTGGCACGTTCATGCATGTGGAGGACGAGGAGAGGAGAGCCGTGCCGACAGACACGGGCTAATGCTTTACGGTAAAAACAATGGCAAGTTTTCGCTTCATTTTCTTGCATCGATGCTGATGGTGATGGTGATGGATGCCTGCATGTATACGTGAGATTCTATTTTCTCAAAAAAAAAAAACGTGAAATTAGCATTTCATCTTGTCTTCGACTCGTTTCATCATGAGCTGATCCCTCTTCGGGTGTACCACATGCAGCGGCAGGTGTGCAAGTTGAGAGACACACATGTTGAAGGGAGTTTTGTGCCCACAGAAACAGGCACGCATTATCAAACCGACCGGCTGGGCCTCGCCGTGCCGACATGCCAGCCGGCCGGCAGAGGATAGTGGTCAGCTGACCGGGCACCGGCATTTGTTGCTCAACCTCCTAGCGCTAGCGGCATCGGGTGCAAAGCCTATTGCACGAGTATTGCTCAAATCAGCCAGATAAGCAGACACCACATGGCTCCCTCTCGTAACTTTGTGCAGTAGCGTATTCTCTTCATCTCTTGCTCTCAACTTGGGAGGATGTACGCTTCCTCTTTTATTTTCTTTTAAAAGGATCAAAGTGAAAAGGAGCGGAAAAAATTGGACGCCGCCGTCCTACGCTCGTGTGGCCTCTGCCCGCCTTAGCTTTTGCTGCATGATGCTACCAACCATCATGGCCCTGGCAGCTTCCAGGCTGTGTTAGTTTTAGTCAATGATTATGGTTTAAGTACTTCATTCTGATTATGGTTTAAATACTTCATTCCGTACAAGAATATACACCATTCAGATGAGACATGATCTTCAACAAGCATCTTTGATACCCAACTTTTACCCTAAAGGAAGAATTCATTTTGAACCATCTTTTTATAGCAAATACAGCAATGATATTCTCATTTGACCACTCTAAGCGTCAGATTTATGAAAAATTGGCAGTTCCAATTCAAGACCTAACATACTCCATTTACACAAGCAACGTAGACGTACACAGGAAGCAAGAAAAGAAATGCAACAACCGCCATACCTCGATCCAAGAAAATAAACAAATATAGCAACGCGAAAGTAGTAGTACTATCCAACATTACAGCTTCAACACACCCAGCTCAAGGGTATTATGAACATGACACCATCCCAACCGGCAACCACAAAATGGCATCGAGAAAAGAATAATATTCCACTTATTACAGGACTTCACCTATCTACAATCTGTACATGGGAATTAATCCACACTGCATTACAGGTATGCATCATTGTACCCCCAAACCAACAACATAGCACTTGTTTATGGGCACCTCAAGTAACAATTTAAGCAGCGGCACACCTGCAATCTAAGCAGGTAAGCCAACATGATCAATTGATCCATGTCTACACTATACGATTGCAACAAGGCCTTGCAATTTCGCTCAGATCGAAACATGGGCTGCTTGTACCTTGGATGATATCATTCTTCCAAGTAGTATACTTCTCTGACAAGCTGAAAAAAAGGTTGTGTTTAGCAGTGTTTCATTTTATTAGTGCTGATTCCTTGGCTTTTAAGGGACGGCCTAAAATCTCAAGTGAACAGCAGTACCTCGGCAACTCTACTAATAGTAAATCAACTCTGCGCACACTCAAAACCTTCAGCAAACTCATGCATCCGAAATCGTTCCAAAAATTCAAAAGGCCTGCATATAAAAATGTAAACCTTTTCAGATGAGAACTGAAAGATAATACAAACACAGTGTGCTGCGTTAACATCATTACATTAGATGTAAGTTATGGCAGGGTAAGTAAATCAGCCAAAGAGAGAAGCAGACTGTTTATTTTTTTTAATTTGGTTAATCTCCTACTAGAATCAAATAGAATAGTTTCAAGATTCACAAAAGCCACCATACTTGAGTAAACCGAAATCAAACTTACATAATTTGAAAGATAGTCTGGACACCGGATGAAAATGGCAGCATTATGTCAAATATTACTTATGAGTAAACCGAAATCAAACTTACATAATTTGAAAGATAGTCTGGACACCGGATGAAAATGGCAGCATTATGTCAAATATTACTTATGATAATTTAATTCCAAGACTGCATATCATGGTAAGATGTCAAGTTATAAGTAAAGTTTGGACATCTTACAGCAAAATTTGACGGTTCCGACATAACTTCTGCTGATTATTCTCTATGGCACTCAACACATCAAGTTCTGGTCCAGCAACCATAGATGTAGCACTTGCATCGGGTGTCCATAGCTAATAAAGAAACAAAGAGAAGAATGAGAGCCAAATAATCAAGTACTTTCAGTAGAATATATGAATATGTTCTAGGGAAAATCCACAATATACCACTGAATAACTACATGATTCACATTTCTTCACTTGTTGTAAGGCTGACATGAAGGGCCGGGCCCCACATGTCAGAGTGATACAATGGTAGCATATGTGAACATAAGTCATTTAGTGGCATGTGAACAACATCCCTATATTGTATCATCAATTGCAACAAGAAATATACATTTTACATACCTTTATTGTAGTATCAATTCCACTTGTTGCAACAGCACAATCGAAGGGATGAGACTGTATGCAGTTCACAACTAAGGAAAATATAAGACACGTGAGAAGCCGTGTTAACGGGATAGCAAAAAAAGGAAATTGAAATATAATTACCAGCTCCATCCCCTGCAAGCATTTTAATAAGCCTTCCTGTTCTCTTCTCCCATATGAACCACCTACCATCATCACTTCCGCTGGCAATAAACTCCCCTTTTGCAAGAGGAACAAAGCGCAAGAGTCAATAACCGCACAGATAAGCTCACATTAACCTGTACACTTTGGATTCAATTAGGGATTTTTTATGGGAAGTTCGGGACATTTAAACAGGGGAGGAATACAACACAAGAGACGTTTTTATTGACCCGAGCTATTTTCTAGTTCATGCATCTAAGAATATTCAAGTCGAAGGAAGCGCTTATACATAAGTTAATTTTAAGAACTACTGTAAGTCCAGACTCCAGATTTCCCTAAAAAATAGCCCAGACTCAAGATGTCAATGTCATGGCGGTCAGCCGACTGCTAGTATGGGCCCAAGGAGTACCACGTCAGGAGATCAAGCTAGGAGATAAGTTTAGTAAGAGTTGAATTTTATTTAATTAGGAGATAAGTTTGGTATGTTAGGATTCGAATTGATTGGTTTAGAGATAAATTTGGTAGAAGATAAGTTAGGAGTCAGATTGAATTAGGACTGCTTAGAGATAAGTTTGATAGGAGATAAGTTATGAGTTGGAATTGATTTAGAATTGTAATTTTCCCTCTCTATATAAAGGGGCAGCCACACATCATTGTAATCAAGCAAAAGAATAATTAATCTAAGTCTTCCCCAATATTCTAAGTCTCCCTCATCTATAGTCTAATCTCTCTACCCTTGCAGCCGCCGCCTCCCAGCTATCCTCCTGGCTGATGTTTATCCCTCTAATGATCCTAGGATCATAACACAAGATAGCAAACTCCACTGGGAATTTTAATTTTAACTTCTTACTCTGAATCGATTGATGCTTAATGTCTAGACATCAAGGGCATCTGATAACATACTGGTAAAAACTAAAAAGTTGCAACACAAGGCATCAGATTACTATAAAAAAAAAATTAGACCAACCTAAGGAGGAACTATGTGGATTTATATTAAAAAGAAAATAGGCACCCAAACTTATGTCGAAGAGGACTCCAACTTAGGTGGTCTAGGCGTACATCCACACCCTTAACCAACTGAGCTACATTCAGTTCCTCCTTATTAAACAGCCATATTAAACTACAGAGCAGCACAGTTGTACGTCTTACTCTTACATGAAAGGTTAACGTGTTTCTGCTATTATAAAATCCACAAATGAAATACAAGTGGTTGATGGAAGGCCTGCTACCTAAAGCAGAATTAAAACACGAATGCAAGAGGGAATAGCCTAACCTTGCTCACCAAGAAAGCTAGCTTGTTTTATATCTGTCCCCACATTGCAGTGTGCAACATATCTTTGTTTCATATCAATGGCAACTTCCGACTGCATTGCACGATTCAAAAAAATTGTGTTAAAAATCCATGTAATAGCATTAAAATACATGCATATAAAAAGTTATCTTGTATTAGGTAGTAAAGAAAAGACAAGGAAAAAAATACCAGAAAGGCGGAATCATCATTATGATTGGACTCAACCGATCCATTCTCACCAGTGTGTTCATTAGTTTGATCATCTCTTTGATGAAATCTGAAACTTAAACTACCCTGAAAGACACCTTGATCATTCTCACGACGTTCGTCACCCGATACTGATGTCTCATAGTCTAACTCCATTTCATCATCATAATCTGAATCTTCTCGTCCCTCCTGTGATGAAGAACCACTAACATCGGATCTCAACAATATATCACTCAATGAGCGTAATTTTCCACGTTGTCTATCAGCTTTAGCATTCCCATTCTGATCCATTCTATTTTTCTCTTCTTCAGCTGCTTGAACAAGATAAATCCATCACAATATAGAAGAGCAACATCTTATAAATTTTAATTTCAATTCCTTGACTCCAAGACCCACAGCTTGAAAGTAGAAAGAAGCATAATGGACTGAGATGAACAAAACGCAAATGAGCATGACATGTTCACAAAAAAAATTCTAAGTTCATCTATTGATCAGCGAGCAACTAAAATATATTCATGGCAACAGCCACCAAACATGAAAGATTAATAAGGAGGTGACAGTTCATTAGACTGGAGGAGAACAACTCCTTGATCATTTAGCATGCAAACATATTAACATGTAACCTCCAAATAATCAATTATCATGCTAAAGTTACATGTGACAAAATAATAGTTTATCCTGTTATGGTGAATGTACTCACCTGAAGCAACACGCTGCTTTATATCATCAACCTGCTTCCTCAATTGAGAATAAGGTGGAAGAAGACTATTTGCCGCTTCTGCATACTCAGATGCCTCCTTCAGTCTTCCTAACTACACAAGGCATGACACAACTATTAAAGATATGGAAGCTAGCCATCCAATTTCAGCACTTCATTTAAAGGAGAACTGAATTTTATTAGCAAGTGCCAAAGTCAACATTTCAAATCCAACTATATTCCATATACAATTAACACAACTGAAAGCAGATGTGATTAAACAAAAAGGACTGATAGGTTTATTTGGATAATATAAGCATCCATGTAATCAGAGATTGCTTATGCTCATATTTGGCTGGCAAAAGAATAGGCAGCACGGGAAAACTTCTGAATTTCTCGAAACCCATCATGCTAGTGTGAAATTTAACAGTATCTACAGGAAAAGATTCAAGAGAAAGCTTGACCAATTTCGTAAAAATACAGAGCTACAAGACTATTTGATAATAGTATATCCGCATGTTATTCAGACTGATTTACAGATGTTTACCTGTAATAGTGCCTCTGCCATATATAAATGTGCTTGATAGGATGTGGGATCAATATTCCGCGCTCTGTTGCAATCTCGAATTGCCATGTAAACATCATTTTTCCACTTCCTCTGTAAATTAAAATTTTATGATCCCTACTTTTAATGTGGAACAGAGCTTTGGCAATTCATAAACAAAGCAGACAGACCTTTAGGTACAGTCCTGCCCGAGTACAAAAGCAATCGTGCCTCATGTCATCATCAACATCAGGTCTGACCGACTCAAGTACTTCACTGCATGCTTCAATCCCATGCATTAAGTTAGTGCTCGTCTCCAGAGATTTTATCGCAACTTGCATAAGTTTCCTGCACATATCTACCTGAAACGGGAGCCATGAAAGGCAGAGAGGTTCAATATGTGTAGCAGACCAAGAGACATATGGATATATGACATGACATGGTGAGGTTATGTTACAAGCACGTCTGCATGCAGAGAGAGAGAGAGAGAGAGAGAGAGAGAGAGAGAGAGAGTTCCTCACCCTACACAAATTCCTTGAAGCTGTGTTTACTGAAAACTTCTGTTGTTTTGCTGGTTCTTTGTGAAAAGGGGGTGCAAATAGTTGCTCTCGTACATAATCAGCTGTGTATCTCACTGAACTCATATTATCTGAACCGATAAACAGATAATTTGAACAGTATACTTTTAAGATCTATCATAGTATATCAACAGTGACAGGTAGACTAGAAGCATATAAAAGATGTGATGATAGGATGCACAAAGTGAGCTAAGTGATCATACCTGGATCAACATCAAAGAGATAAACATGTTCACCACTGTAACTTAAAAGAACCTCCTTCCCGTTTGGGCTAAATGCAACATGTGTAAGGTGCAAATATGTCTTCTTCTGATTACAAAGCAGGGGCCAAAAACAATGTGAAACTCAAAAGTCAAAGCACAATGAAGTAGCATATTCTGGCTCAAATGCTCTAGCTCAAATTTCTGGACAAACCCAAAAGCTCCAGAACTAGTACTTTATATAAAATGACTAAACAGTTAAAACTCATCCACAACTCATTACTAAAAGGGCTACCATCAAATAACAGATCCTAAACCCTAACATAACTATTGACACTGACATGACCCTTATACAAATGCTCTCTGGTTACAGAGAGGAAAACAGAAAAAATGCTGTATTTATATCATTTCCCCACCTTGTATTAAAATCATTTGTAGCAGATACATATAGCACTTTACCATACACAATTGAAACAGCACAGAATGACACTAAAAAACAAGTGAACTCACACTGTCAGCAAGATGCAACGGGCAGAACATTTTAACGCATGGCGGTGGCTTCCTTTTGGTTTGACATGAGCCCAATGGCGGAAGCATTCTCCTATCGTACAGCCGAGCAAATGCATCGCTGCATGAACATCACATAGTAAGTAGTGCTAGTCAGGTAAAAGAATGCGAAAGGCTTGTTACGCACTGACTATGGATGACGAGACGTTAGGTTACCTCCCACCAACAAGGATTTGATGGGGACGAACAGAGCTAATATCACAAGACTTTAGTGCCAATGGTTGTCTGGGTTGATCAGCTAATGACTTCTTAGCTCCACATCGTAGATCAAGCTGCCATAAATGCGTAGTGCAGAAAATAAAATCAGAACCAAGCCCATACTAGACCAGCTAATATTATTAGCAACATTTATCTTAAGGCAGCAATTATCCATGCATTTCAAATAGAATCCAAAAGGAGCAAAAAAAATGGCATAAGTAATGAGAGGCGCAACATGCTGAACACAAAGCTACAACTGATTATACAATCATTGTCCAACAAAATGGAGAATTATGAGTTAATCCACAATTTTTTCTTATATTTATAGATTCATCTATCTGGCATATAGGAAAGTGATGTCACAGATCCACACAAAAATAATATATATTCACTTTGTTCCATGTCCACCCATCTTCTTGAAAAGCTGGAGTAAATTTCAAGCATAACATTTCAAACCAAACAACCACAGTACCCCAAAAGAAAATTCCGGATTATCATTATTTGGTTTCTAAAGATCTAAAACCCAAAAAATATTGACCAAAATTAATTCCATACGCTGGACAAACAGAGTCAAGAAGATGAATAACATGCTCCGTGAGAAGAATGCAGCCAAACAACCACAACTGGAACAAGGAAACCATGGAAAACAGAAGTACAAAATGCTCACAAGCACATTACGGCATTCCTGATTAGCAGATCCTGCACGAGGGCAGGAACTACACTCCCGAAAATCATGCTGTCTCAGAGTACCATCCTCACTTGCGCTCCACACTACATTAGGATTGCCAATTTCAACCTACAAGTGGCAAACAAACAAAAATATGAATGACTGAACCATGCGGAAGCTCGTAAGAGCAAAGAAAGTAAGTACATGGGTGAGCAGACCACATCTCAAATGGTAAGATGTAAAATATAACACATCAATTTCTAAACACATGGATATGGAGGAACACATCTCAAGTGGTGCAAGACTTAATTACATGATATCAACTGTTCTTCTTTCATGAATAATTTGAACTTTTTAAAAGAGCCGTTCATTCAGGAACTTCCTCAGACCTATGTCAAAATTACATGCACAAACGTCCCTCATGCTCTAGGATTTCAAATTCCAAATAATGGCCCATCAGCATGAGAACTTACAGCTAGTTTCTTGACCCTTCTTGAGTGACACTGGTAAACTGCCTCTGGTTCCATAGAAATTTCTCTAGGCCTTCTACCACTTAAACGAGACATATTGAAAACACGAACCTGGAAAAGAATCAGTAACTCTTCTGAAGAAAGATCCAGCATAGTAGGGATAAGAAAGAATTAGAAAGAAAAGAGAATAAAGGTGTACCTCTGCATCTCCTGCTCCAGAGACTACTACTTCGTCACATCTTTCTGGGACAAATTTTGTGCAGAAGATATTTGCCGAATGTCCGGTGTCAATATCATGCAACAGCTCTCGATTATTATAACTCCAGATGTTAATCTGCAGAACAAATAATCACAAAAAACTAGAATCAAATGTCAAAATCTCTTCCTAGTCTGAGGTCATACCATAAAACACTGAAGCAAGCCACATAGGAAATATCTGAGGACTAACTGCAGCATAGCAGCATCTCTTTCGCAAGAAGATGGTCTCATCTGCTTGTATCATACAGATCATTCTTATCTTCTTTTTTCTTTATTCCACCGCTTAAAATTTTGATATGCAAATGGAAAGTTCTAGGTAACTTATGTTTGTAAAATGTACGCACGCTAAAGTAATTTTTAAAGACAAGAGGTCCACAAGATAATTAACCGCAGTGGTTCAGTTCTTCTGTAAAAAGGCATGACAAAACATCTAGAGGCAAAGATTAATCACGTGCTACCATATTTCTAAATACAAAAAGATTTCTAGATAATTAACGTTCAACCATGTGACTCAGTCCTTCTGTAAGAAAGCATGACAAAACATATATAAGCGAAGGACACAATGTATTCATATATCTCTCAAAACTAGTTCTAGGGCAATATAATTTTGACAAAGAAGCGAGGGTCCAAGTAACTCAAGAGAACATACAGCAACAACAAAGCATTTGAGTCCCAAGAAAGTTGGGGTAGGCTAGAGATGAAACCCAACAAGATCCACCAATAAAGAGAATGAAAAAAGTAAAAAAAATTAAAAAGGTATTAAATCAAGAGAACATAGAAAGATTAAAAAATAATGACGTAAGCGAACCAACCTAAGTTTAGAAACTTACTCTAGTGTCATCTGATCCTGATATGAGAAGTGAGCCAGTTGAATTCCATGAGATGGCATTCACGCAACCTATGTGACCCTGTTAAGTATCACAGAAAGAAACAGAAGGCACACATTGTAAAAATCAAGCAAAGAACAAGAAACTTCAGCTTTCTTCTCAAGAACACATAGAAATTTCAACATGCCAACATGGGATCAAATGAATTAGTGCGCATGATGAGATGATCAATGAAAACAGTTAGTTAAATACCTCCATCTCCTTTTCCAAAGCAAGCTTTTGCACTAGAGAAGAATGAAATTGTACTTTCTTCTTAATGTCCTATTAAAGAAGAAAACATTAGTTGTTTTGTGTGCATTATGCTTTGACTTAAACCACAGTCGAGACATGCACAATTACAGAATGCAAGACCAAAGAAGAACAGTATTACAAAAGATACGACCAAGTGTGTCAGTGGTTTCAAAATATAATATCCAAACAAGCAATGCTGCCAGGAAAATAGTTGCTGCGCTATACACAATCAAAGTAAAAAAAAAAAAAGTCTCTTTGTCATGCATGTTGCAGTTGCAGGTGCTGCTGGACCAGAACTCTTTGGCTGCGTTACTAAATTGAAGGAGAATTTGGCTGGTTTATGGGAATGGTAAATAGACAAACTGGTGTTCCTTATCCTTTCCTTGAAGTTATGTACTTTTCAATTTTCATGGATCTCTTTCTAATGTGGATGACAAGTTCCAAATGGTGGATCTGTTTCTTCATTGCCTTTATGTGATGTTTGTTGCCTTCTTTTATTCCTACATACAGTTTCCTGCAGAAATAAAGAATTCCTAATTCCCATGTATTTAACTCAGATCATGGTAACCTATCAAAGTTTAGCTTGTAATAAAGGACCAGTATGCACACACGGCGCACAGCGTGTACAGTACACATTTGTGAAATAACATTACCCAAGTATACCGTCGATTCCGTAGCCAAGGAACAAAATATTCTCCAAGTGAAGCTCATCCAGTAGAAGGCCAAATGCATCTATGTACAAAGGAAAACACTTCACACACAAAATGTTTTGTACGAAACTCATATGAAGCAACCTCCCATGTGCATGCTATTGTTTTGAGCTTTCCAACCCACAGGCTCTATTCAAGTTGGAGAAATGGGAGACCACGAGATAGCCATCGGCTCATCGCCAGCCACAGCTGAGAGCTGAACTTTCTGTGCTGCGGTCTCCTTTTTGTTGGATGAAGCCAGCAGCCAGTTTTTCATCCGCGTCCATAAACCCTCCTAAGTTTTTCAAACTAATAATCGGAAAATGCTACCCAGCCCCCGCGAGCTCACCCGAAACCACCTCGCCAATCACTCCTGCTCTAGCGATTCACCCACACGAAACCCAACGAATGGGACAATTCGCTCCCAAAGCAAAGCATGAATACCACGCCACCTAAAGCGCTAAGAGAACTGAGGGCTCGGCAGCTTCGAGGAGGTTCTTACAGGGGAGCCGTGGAGGCTGCGGGAGTCAAGGAGATCGGTGACACTGCCGTCCGAGAAGTGCCACCGCAGCTGCTCCGGTGCGTCCACCTCCGGCTAAAGAAATCCTGAACCTGAAGAATTCGGGTTTCTAACTGAACAACTAAAAATTAATCTAAGTCACACTATTGGCATCACGCTGCCGCTGGGCACATCGAAAACACTCAAACAGCAACCGGTTCATCCGCATCCATAAACCCTCCTAAGTTCTTCAAACTAATCAGATCGACCGGTCGGAAAATGCTAACCCAGCCCCCGCGAGCTCATCCGAAACCGCCTCGCCAATCACTCCTGCTCTAGCGATTCACCCACACGAAACCCCGACGAATGGGGCAATTCGCCCCCAAAGCAAAGCACGAATACCACGCCACCTAAAGCGCTAAGAGAACTGAGGGCTCGGCCGCTCCGAGGGAGTTCTTACAGGGGAGCCATGGAGGCTGCGGGCGTTGAGAAGATCGGTGACGCTGCCGTCCGAGAAGCGCCACCGCAGCTGCTCCGTCGCGTCCATCTCCGGCTAAAACTCGCCGCCGCTACTCCTCCCGCGTCGACCGCCGCCGGTTTCCGCGCGATCGCCGTGGGCTGTGTTGGGGGGATGCTTCAGGAAACTCTGCGCCCCTTCGGGGGTCGGGGACGTATGGGTGGTGTGGTGCGGGGGTTTGGGTTCCAGAGAGGGAGTGCTCTTTCCTCGCCGGGTTGGCGTGAGGGAATGGGGCCAGGGACGCGTGGGACGCGTGGAGCGACGGCTGGATGCGGCGTGGTCTGCCAGGTGGGACCTATCACCGCAGCAGAGCTTCCCTTTTTCTTTTCCTTTTTGCTTTTTTTAGCATTATATTAAATTAAAGGACGGTTTAGCAGAGCTCTACCTCTAAATTTGCTCTACACATATTAGTTATGGAGCAGATACATCAGTGAATCGTTGATAAAAACGGGTAATATCCTCTTAACTATGTGGGTTGGTTGCTTTTTAAAGGTGCTAAGACTAAACCCAACAGGTTCCCTTCGCAGGGGAGATTTCCGTCATGAAGGGATTCCTGTTCCCTTCAGCGCTTCAACGGTTTCCCTTCACGACGGGATTCTCAGGGTCATTCCCTTCACGACAGGATTCTCTCTCCATTCCCTTTACGATTCCCTGGAATGGAAGCTGTTGGAAATAAAAGGAAATAAAGGGAATGGAAACAGAAAAGGGAATCAGGAAGGGAAATGAAGGGAATATGATTAGGGTAGTCTAATTCATATTTAGAGCAACATCTTGATCACTTTATATAATTATAAAAGAAATAGAGAGATTTATGGATCAGACTGTTCCACAGAATCATGAAGTCACCCTATTTGATAGGACTTGGTGGACCTAGAGCCCTGTCAAACACTTCCTTAAGCAGCAAATTGATCGGCAAACTTAGCTACAGCATGAGTTATCTGATTACAGCAAGAGACAAAAGGATTCCCACTAAGTTTGTAACATCCTGGATAATAACTCCAACCTGGGATCTATCCGTCATCTGAGACTTAATCTTCTTGACAATGCTTTGACGATCTGAAGCTACAATAACTTGCCGGAAGTAGTGCTCCAAATAAAAGGAGACATCGCTCCTGACAGAAATTGCTTCAGCTTGCTCTAGATCATCAATTTTTTGCACTGACTGGCAACAGGTAGCTCTAGATTCCCCCCTGTGATCACGGACCACAATTCCGACACCCATGCGAGACGGATTTTTGAAAGTTGCTGCATCTACGTTGACAGTATATATATACCTGACTTGAGTGTGGTCAGACTGGAAAGTCTTCACAAGGAGTGCAACTCAATGGGATCTGCAGGATCATTTTAGCATCATCTTCGTTAATGCATGACCGAACGACGCATTCATTCCAATCACCGGCTTCTTCATCTATAAGAAAATTAACAGATATCATTCGGAAGAGTAAATGTAGGTTCTAGCAAAGAAGAATTTTGAATCCGGTGATAGTTTGTCAGACGAATTGTTTTCCATCACCTACTCTCCACAACATATCTTTCTCTAGAAGTTCTATACCATGCATAAAACTACGTCATATTTGTTTTTTATTCTGTTTATAGATTCTAGCCTCAAATAAAAGAAAAATAAATAATCATAATATAAAAACTCATTCTCACAATGCACAAACCAAGATATACTATAAAGTCTCATAATCAACAATCTGGTAAGAATTAGCTTCCACTAATTCTACAAACTATACCGGATTCTCACAATATAAAGCTAAAGCAAACAGGTCTTACACCAGGTGAAAGATGAGCTTCTTAGTCGTGGTGCGACCTTTGAGCACCTCAGCGCAAAGAGAATTCTCCAACATTGTTTCCCCAACATTGCTTGATTAAAAAGCTCCATATCTCGAAAGCCTATGCCGCCCATAGCTTTTGGTGTGATCAGCCACTCTCATGAGCGATCTATTTGCTTTCTTGTCTTTTGTTGATGGGGACACACTCGTGGCCATCCGATGAGAGGCCGACCATGTTATATTGGTTAAGGACTTAATGTGAAAACGCGCGCAATGAAATTTTCAGGTGCGATGAAATTTTGAGGGTACTCGCAAAACTGATTGAGAAGTTTCTTTAAAGAGGTAAAAGAATATCCAAACATGTTGTTTTGGATTTTTGAAATTTGGAGTGTATTTGCAGAACTATTCAAGAATTCAAGATTATTGTTTTGGTTTTCAGCAGTCGTCTATGTCATCACGCTGACATGAGTGTATATTAACATAGTATAGTGTTTGTGTGTTGTAACGATTCTTAAATCTTACAACAAATATTCATTTTGTATCTCCATAAAAATAGACCAACTAATCAAAAAGATGGCGTGCATATATCAGCTAATATTGATTATCATGGTTTTACGTCCATGCAAATAGGAACATAGGATTATTACTGTGCAAAACATGACTGTGAGACTAAATTGAATTCTTCTTCCAACAATGTCAAAAAAAAACACAAAACTGCTTTACAATATAATAAAGAACAAATTTTACTTTGGACCATATATTAGTGCACTTTGAACTACATTTAACAATACCTACACTTTGAACCATAGAATTTACACTAATATTTTAGTTATGTCCAAGGATTACGCCTCTGACCATGCTCACGTGGCGAGCAATTCTACCCACCTCAGCTCCACATATTCAACTAGGAGGGTGGACTATTGTTGTCAACCCAAACTTTCTTTCTCTATGTTCATTCTCCGTTGCATACTTTCCATCTGACCTCAAGTTGCTAGAACCGTCTCTCCATATCAGGCATTCAAAGTCCATGTACCATCACTTGCGGACTTCATCATCTGCTTATATTCCTCGCTGATGTCACCACTCAAGTTGTCGCCTACATAGTCGCACCTTTATAGCCATGTTTACCTTCCCGCCGACTATCCTCAAGTCACCACCTGCACCGTTATACCACCTGACCATGTCTACCTCGCCGTCGGCCCGACACCTATCTCCGCAATACTAGCAAATAGGTAATTAAAGGATTAGATTACATATAGGATGTTAACTTTTTGGATTGTTGGTGGCGTCATAAACTCTATACCATCCTACACTATATGAAGATGTAGCTATAGCAATTTTGGCTAAATAGGAAGCATGCAAAACGATGAATGATCTGAGAGGAAGAAAGTTTGGTCTAGAACTACTCGTTATGTAAGCATGGTCAAAAGTCGATTCCGTAAAAATGGTGCAAATTGAAATATTAGTATCAAATATATGGTTCGAAGTAAAAATTATTGTTAAAGGTGGTTCAAAGTGCATCAAGTATACTAATACATGGTCTAAAATGAAATTTACTCTATTATAAAAAACAAACCGCTCTCATAATATCACTAAAAAAAATCAGAAGCATAGATCAGGTTGCCATATCACAATATAGTAAAAAAAAAAAAAGGGGATTTTTCTTACTTGCCATAGATCACATGGATGATTTTTTTCATCTCGACATATATTATTGTGAGAAAACATTATAAATGTCTTTAGCGTGGAGCCGGTAAGTTGAAACTTCCTGGAAATAATGCCTCACGTCTGTTATCTTGTAAATTTATGGTTACCAATGTAGTTCTAGTTAAAATAATGATATATTGACATAAAAACCCAAAAAACCGAGAATAAGATACTACATGCAGCACCTACAGAAGGTCTCTGAACATCTGAATTATGGTACGCAGTAGGCAAGTTACAGTTTCTATTGAACATCTGTCATGCAGCAACAATCTTACTGATCTCTCACAGCAAATTCAAAACTACAGAACTTTTGTGGTGATATGAGCATATGCAAGTTAGTGTATCTACTCTCATCTGTATGATCTACTGAACACCTTTTATGAGAAGAGAAACATATAATAACTGCTGCACAGGCAACTAAAAAAACTGCAATACTCTAACCTGGTGACCCGGTGGTGAGGACGACAATCTCCATGGGCGCCCCCATTCAAAGGCAGGTCGATGACCAGAGGCGTCAGCCGCCCGAAGGAGCCAGCCCGCACGCGCAGCGTGATGTCGAAGAAGATGCCCTCATAGCTCGCCACCTCCAACCTCAGGTGGAAAATGTACCGGCCGTAGAACTGGACCATTCTCCATGCGAGCGGGTGCAAGTTCCCGAAATCATCTGCCCGCGCGTAGCTGATCATCCGCTGCAACACCACGACTTCGACATGCCGCCAGAACATGTCGGAACGCATTACTGGATGCTGTTGCAATTGAACATTGGTGTTTAGGAATTAGGAAACCAAATTACCAAAACAAGCAGACATCACTGGTAACCGAATGGAGAAATCTAGATACTATGAAGATCTTGCAAGAAATGACCAAGGATTGACAACTACGACGAATTGCTCAAATTATCCTAATATACATCATGACTAAGAACCCCCATGCTTTCGACACACCATGAACTAACACGTATTAAAGAGTGACATACAGAAATTCATAAAGCAGTCATAATCGTTAAGCCTACATTTTTAGGAAGATTTTCTAAGAAGAGTCCCAAAATTAAGCTCTAGAATAGACAACAAATTTTGGATACCTGGTACGTAATGGGAAGGTGAAAAGGACTAATGTGACCATGAACTGATCCCTAAGGCGAACCAAATGCAGAGGAGCAAGAAATCAAGAACCCAGAACTACTGCTCCCTAGGAGCGCGACCTACAGAATCTTGGCACAAAATGTACAGAAAATTGCATCACCTTTTACTTAACAGGCAGGATTAAGTAATTAACAGATTCAGTAACAAAGCCCGGAGACTTTGGCCAGAACATCCAATTTCAACAATTCTTGCAAATTGATGCAAAAATTCGCAGAATCTATAGATTCCAAGAACCCTGCTCCGCCCAAATCAATGCAAGGAGTGGCAAGAAGAGGGGATGGCGAACTCACCGAAGTTGGAGCTGGAAGGACTGGACGCCGGTCTTGTCAGGATGGCCTCGACCATCCAATGCATCATCGTGCTCCGGCTGTGGTAGTTGTCTATGGTAACGCCGGTGTACCACGGGCGGTACCTGTCATTGGCACAAAGTATGCGGTTGGAGACGTGGAGCACGAGGACGTCGTCGCCCCCGTCCCCTGCCCTGGCAGCCTCCCAGATGACGACGTCTTGCTCCGGGATGCGTGAGAGAGATTAGTTCGCGTGCGAAAGTGGGAGGCAAAGGAGGTGACTGGTGCGGTCGAGAGATGGAGAGAGGCCAGGAATCGAGGACAGAGGAAGGTAGTTTCAGTGGGGTGCGTATAGGGTGGCAGCCGGTTCAACGATTTTTTTGGTTTTGTATTAGATGCCAAGTGCGGGAAGAAGGAGGTCCGATTGTTTTTGGTTTTTAGTTTTGTGGGAGTTTTTTTGGATTTTTTTTATTAGGTGGGGTGGGTGGGGAAGGAGGTGGGAGGAGTGACGTAGAAAAAATCCGTGTTTTATATAGTAGAGACCAGTAAGTATGTACGTATTTCACATATAAAATTAAATATTAGACATCTAGATATGAAATATAAATAATGTGATATTAAATGTATTTTTAAATGAGAAACCAGATCTAATTTTACACGGTAACCGTTTAATCAACTTAGGTGGACGATGAAGATCGATCAAATCTATTGTAACTCGTGCAATATAAAAGACTAGCAACTGTATATTTGTTTCAGACATATGTAATCAATCTAGGATATAACAATTAAAAAAAGTAAAAAAAATAGCATAATAAAAAAGAGATTTACATACACAAAATTTACAATAATATTATGTAATTTTATAAATGAGGAGAATATTGAGTATCTGAATAAGAGGTGAAGAGACCACATCGTTTAGAATTGACTGTTCGTAGCAATGCTGGGAGAAGAATCAAGATGGTGATCGATTTGTGAGGGAATTAAAATAATTCTTTTATAGTACCTTCAAGTAGTGATAACGTAATGGAGGCGACTTCTATGATAGATGACGGTGGAGATAACATGTGGGTGACGACGCACCCTCTTCCTAAAAAGGTGGTGTTGTAGGTGAAGTGCAGGAAGCAGCGTATCCTCTGGAGAAATCTTGTGGTAAATATATAGAAGATAAATATTGAGCGTCTAAGTATGTAAAGCAAATAATAGAATATTGAATGTATTTTTATAATGTATAGAAGTTAAATATTGGATGACTATATATTGAAAGCAAATACTGAGAGATTGAAAGTATTTTTTAAAGGAGGAACATGATCTAGCTTTGTATAGTGATTGTTTGATCATCTTAAATATACAGTGAAGATTAATCGGATCTGTATTTTATAATAATGTAGAAGTATAGATTAGGTAGTTCAATTTTATTCATTTTTTAATATATTTTCTTCACATGGTTTGGACGCTATGATGATCCACAAATTTTCATCTGGAGTCGTCACTTAAAGTTTCTTGAAGCCCACAGAAACGTCAAACTTTCTGAGGAAAGGCCAGGCCATTGATGCATCACGTTACTTCGAGATGTAGCGACATCTTGATCTGACAGGAAAACAACAGAAAGTGAAACAGCGGACTTAGTGAAGTGTACCGGGTCTACACTCTACAGCCTTCATGTGAGCACGGTCTGGTTTAATGCTGATCACGCAAGCCACCCGAAAGCTTGAAGAGGAGTCTGAGAACAAACAGCTTCAAACAGCTCACTGCTCCTCAAGTTGATCATAATTCAGAAACTGAACTGCATCCACAGGTGATACCGAAGAATTAATAATTGCGCGAGGAACACTATCCCTCAGCTTTTTCTCTGCCTCCAAAATTTCTCTATCCGGTCTACAAACATGTACAAAGTAAGCAATTTACCTCAGTTTTGACATGGATCACACTAATACAAAAGCAATGTACAACGCCAGGAGAGGAGAGATCTCGCCCTTTTCGCAGGGGTAAAAAAAAAAACATCTACAAAGAACCGCCAGGTCACAGTGCCAAACTAGCTGCAAAACTGCTGTTGTAATGCCACCTTAGACAATGCCTCCAGTTTCATAAGTTATGTTTCATTTGCTCAGGGGTCTCGTATCATGTAGAGGTGTTGATCATTGATATTCAAACTGCCTTGGCCTCCACTTCTGCCATGATGGCTATGAAACTCAGCACAACGATCCCGAAAATCAGAACTCTAAGGATTCCTGCCACTGATAAGTGCCTTTGGCTGAATGGCCAAGCCAAGCAAGCTGCTACAAAGGCAAGCCTAATGCCATTGTCCTGACATTTTCAGACTCGACGATGAGTGACGGTCTCCGAAACGCAGTTGCAAATGCACTGCATAATTACCACCAATCAATAATGCACACTTCACTGTCAGCTGACCGTTGTTCCGATGTGCTTCAAGGAAATTATTAATTGGAACTGAACTCGCGTATTATGAGAATAAAGCAGTTACTCATTTGAATAGGCCTCTGCAAAGTCTTTAATTCTTTGTTTGATAGTCTGGGGGAAATAACCAAAATATTAGAATGCAAATAATAACTAGAATGGTAGACTGTAGTGAAAGTTGCTGGAATCAGTTGCTAGTAAACTACAAATGATTTCACACACCTGCAACTCCTCATGAAGCAATACAAAGACCTTCTTCATCAATTTATGCCTCTGCAAGAGATAATGTCCACAATCAGATTCAGGGAGAACTTCAAATAATAATCAAGAGTAAAATTAAATTGCTTAATAGTCTCCTTTCATAACCCAATGTTACATGAGCAGAGTTATGTGTTGGATAAGGATGCTCATAGAAATTTCTAAGACGAAAAATAGGAAATGAGGACGACTTGGTCCCCTTTCAGGTTGTGAAAAATCTGAGGATAGCCGGGTAAAGCATATGGAAGGGCAGGTAGAAAGCATACTGCTCCTGATTGATGGTACATGTCTCTGAGTCTTTCTAGAATGTTATAGTATTGGTCTTTATCTCTTTCTTTAGCAACATTGAGATCCTCCTCAACCCTTAAGAATTCAGACCTATATTAAAAAAACACCGGTTCCAGGAGATTATTAGATTATGGTTTATCAAACAGAAGAAAAATGAAGTGCAAAAAGAATTAAAAACACATACTGAGTTTTCTCCATCTGACTATTCAAGTAAGAGTAAACCTCATATTTCTCATTGTACTCCTGCACATAATCTTTGTATCTGGAAAAGAAAATAATCAGTTGGTTGTATCCATCAACAAGAAAATAAACTTAAAATTAGAAATACGACAGCTATGAACACTTGATGGCACAGATCAACATTTTGCATTTCAAAATCAATCAAGTTTACAGAGACACCTTGTTGAGATGTGAGATTAATCATACCACCTATAGTATTTTTTACAACACAGACAAATAAATGTATCCAAAAGAGTCTGTAGAATATCTCATATGCAGGGATGTAAACCTAGAAAATCCATCAAGCATTGGGCCACCAGTCCAAGTGTAAATAGCTCTACAGTTTTAAGAGGTCGGGAAGGGTGAGAGGCATTAAAAATTTTATGGAAACTTAGAAGAACCCACTGAAAAAATATTACTAAACAGGAACCTGGTTAGTAAAATTTCTGGTCCAGGCCTGCTGATATGATTCAATCATTCTCAGATTTCTAACAGTAGAAATCTCTAGAAGGTAAGCTGGCCTGTATGGGAACTCAAAAGAGAACAGAAAGCATATTCTAGTCAAATAAATAATATACATATACATATAACTACTTACTGGCGGAAAGATCTCTAGAAATATCCAAGATTGTATCAAATTGTTTAAGAACAGAACAAGTCAGTGACCCAGCATACAGCTTAGCGACAAAAGTAGGGGAAAAGTCAAAATGCACTAAACAAAATACTTCAAGGAGACATAAAAATGACTGCATGGAAGATACTGGAACTTACTGTGAAAAATCTTTTATTGGACCTTTCAGTTCTGGCTCATCTTTATCATACTTGGAGAAAAATAAATTATCTTCATCTTGAAAACTGTCCCTTCTCTTCCTACCTGTCTCAATTTCAATCAAAGCATTCCTACTACTTTCCTCATTATCTGATGGGGAAATTGATTTCTGTGTTCGAGACACTATGACATTATTACTACCATTCTGTGGAAGCCTTGAGGTTGTTTTCTTCTTCTTCATATCTGGATACTCTAGCATTCCACCATGTGCCATCCTTGTTTTCCTTTTGCCTGTTTTTTCCCCTGACCTATCTGGATATAATATGTTCTCAGAATCCGAATAATCAACCCTTGACAAATGCTGATTCTCTGGAACATTTCCTCTTTGTTGAGGCCTACTATCATCAAAATCATATCCTGCTGCCTTCCTGGGAAAACCTTCCTGGTTTATATGGCCTCCAATACCATATTCTTGAGGTGATGGTTTCCTCTTATCATGAAAGACAGTTAGAGGAGCCTTCCTGTTATTCATACTGGGGTAGGAGTTATTTACATTGGTTAATTTACCATCAAGCGACTTGGAATAACTATTTCTCTCAAATTTCTTCCTTGTCCTCCCATTGTCATTTTCCAAAGAAGTCACAGGAAGTTCACCCAACTCAAGGTCTGAAAGGTCTCTTTGGAGCTTTTTCTTACCATGAGGTGATCTCTCAATGTTATCCCTTTGTGAATTTGATGGCTCGCCATTACTTTCATTGGATTCAGGAAAAGCAGTGATCTCATCAGGCCCAGCATTTCCTCTGGAAGTTTTGGTCATGGAATTTACATTAACATTAGCATCCTTCAACTGCATGAGCATTTTATCATCAATAAGAGGATCCCCGTGTCTACTCCTTTTTCTTGTGGCAGAATCATCAGAGCCGTCAAAATTGACATGGTGGCCTTCACCATGTGAATAACCTGTTCCAAAGTCACCATCCATACCATGCCATGGTTTCTGCATCTTATCTGCCTTTTTCTTCGAATTTGTTTTCTCAATGTTTTCTTTCGTTCTCTTAGAGTGCATTGTTGGGATAGGTACATTTGGGCTCTCATCTATCTTTTGCAAATTTCCAGAAACCGAAGGTCTTCCCTTCATGGCAGGATTGCTATCTCGTGAAGCATCCCGGCTAACACTCCCTGTCTCCTTGTTCAACCTATCATTGGTATGTTTTTCAGGAGGTAGGCTTTCTTTGTGCTCTGAGAAAGAACCTGTAGCACCTGGCGATGCTATATCAACTTTGGCCTTTTTGGCAATTTCAGGCTTTGTTGTGGAGTTCTCATTACCAGAAGACCTTTTCAATTTGGGTTGGGCACTTTTGTCGGCGATACTCATTGGGCCATGGTTTGATCCATCCTTTGATGCTGACTTTCTCCTGCTGCCATGCTGCTTTGTGAATTGACCGGCTTCTTCCTTGGGTAAGTTCTCACTGATTGTTGTCAAGGAGTCATCAAAAGGGTTATCCAGATAAGATATTTCATTATATTTGCTATCAACTCCGATAGGGTCCATTCTGGTGCTCGTCGTGTTCTTGCTTCCTGGAATTTCTAATGGCTTGTTCAGGTTGCTGGCACCAAAGCCCTCGGCTGCTGCATCATCATTAACGGTGTTAAAATTATTTAGATCGATATGCGGTGATGTACTCCTATAGTCCAGATTTGTTCCTATGTCAATTTGCTCATCATCGACATCAAGTCTTGTCAAATCTCTTGGTGATGAAGACAAATTAAGGTCATCTGCTACTTTTGTTTGTGCTGTATTTGCTTTGCCATCATCACTTGTAATTTCCACAAATGTGTCAGATCCTTCCTTGCTGCTCGATGAAGCATCACTATCACTGTCACTGCTGCTCCCGCTGCCACTTTCTGCAGCACTTTTGCTTTGGCTCCCACTATCACTTCCACTGTCACTGCTGTCACTATCGCTATCGCTATCACTTCCACTCTCACTAGAAGTTCCCGCCTTACCTTCACTGTCATTATTAACCTTTCCATCTCCTGCGGCAGCAACTTGGGAGCCCACAATGTCAATCCTCCCAAATATATCAGGATCATCAATCTTTAAGCTTGGAGCAGCTTCCTCAATGTTCTCATTGATGGATCTGTTAGATGCAGCAATAGAGATGTCTGTTAAGGTGTTGTGGTAGAGTTGCAGACATGCAGGGATATAATTGTACAAAGCTGCAGAAGCAACATCATAAAAAACATGCGAACGGCTCGTTGCCCGGGTGGCTAAGGCTCCCGAGCGTAACTGGACAGTCCCAGGTTCGAGTTCGTGGTGGGGCGTTGGTGGCAAACGCCCCACATGCCCTGGGTTCGAGTTTTAGGAGAACCCGGGGTGCGTACAGGGTTTAGGTGGTAGGGCGTGCGTGTGTGCGTTTGTACTAAAAAAACATCATAAAAAACATGTCCTGAGAGGCAAAAAAAGGCAAGGAGTTGGACAAGAAAAGACTGTACCTTCCTCCTTCAGATGTATGCCTTCTGGAGCTTTCTACCTCCAATCCTGGTTTGAGCACATACTTCCCTGATGCTTGGTAATTCGCAATCTGAAAGTATATCCAAATGTCAAGTATGTTTACTCTTTATTCCCTACATTTCCTAATTGGGGAAAGAGATGGCGAATAATGTTTGGTTACTCACATTCTCGATGACACTCTCTATTTTCTTCGATGCATTAGGAAATGCATCTGCAACAGCATTCTCCAAGGCCTGCATATGATTCATAACATGTGAGCAGACCATCAGACAATTCTTTGTGGAGTACTAAGTAAATTATGTAGTCACACAAATTAAGAGGGGCAGGGGGGGATAGGCATATATGATAACAAGCGAAAGCATTTGTAGTGTATGACCAAACCAAAAAATTATGATACTATACATTATGTTCAAAAGGTAAAGAGTAGTCATCGAACTACAAGACCGAGCTAGCCAAAAAAAAAGAAGGACAACCCTCTTTTTATCATACTGCGAACTCTGCAGAACTGTAAGTTTCGACACCTTAACCTGTAATTCAGTTTTGAGAGAGAGAGAGAGAGAGAGAGAGAGAGAGAGAGAGAGAGGTTACCTTTAGGCCCATTCCTTTTGGATTTTCTGAGAGTACGGATATCAAGAGGCTTCGCACTTCATTTGTATTATCATCAACACTTGCTGAAGGAGCACTTGCTCGGCGATTTATTCCTTTAGGCATCTTACTTGGTGTTGATTTCTCAGTTTTACTGTTTTCCTCTTTATTCAAATCAAAAGGTGTTATGACTTCATTATTTGCATCTGATCCAACAGGAAATGAAGGAATGCTTGTTCCAGGTTGTTCAGGAGAAGGTGCAGGTGATGATGAGAAATTTCCTTTGGGGATACTTTTAGATAACTTCACTTTGGAAACTGATTTGGTTGGGGCGATAACAGCAGCTGGAGCAGGCCAAGGAAAAACAAACAGAGTTAATTATGTGCTAATGCAGGGATCTCTTAGTGGTGGGACAAATGAATCAGTAAAAAAGGGAATAATATGATCGAACAGGATAGGAACCTTGATTCTTCTTAAAAAATTCTTTCTGCTTCCAGTGCATCCTCCGCATATTGCCTGGAAGAGATAACAGCACTAAATAGTAATTACAGTCTCTAACATACATTAGCCAATTCAGAACTAGTATTTATTGTTGCACATAGAAAATCTGAGCCCATTTACTAATACGAGAAAAATTAAACACACAGGAGTTTGCAAAGAATAATTACGCAACAATGCACATTTCTACTTTGAATGTGAAATCCAGGTAAAAATAATAAACTAAGAATATAATGTTGAAAAAGAAAACATGGAATCATAGTTCAAAGTACAGACCTTCTACAGCTGCAGCAGCCATTGATTTGGCCTGTCTCTTGACAGATGGATTAGCAGGGTCCAGCACGATTGATCTATAGCCGGAAATGGTACAGGGATACATAAGTGAAAGTGAGAAGAAAATTACAATATCATAAAACAAGGAGATTTAAGAAAACTACACATCAGGTTTATCATAAATCAATAGAGACCAAGAGGATTATGGAACAGGGAAAGCAGACAAACTTTCGAGATTTTGAGAGACGTTCAGCCTCCTCTGATCGCATTTTCACAAGGTTCTTTGCTGATTCATCCAAAATGCGTTGCACATTCACCTTGCGCCAGGCAGAGCCACACTCCAGAAGCAACCCATTTCCATCATCTCCACTCTGACGTTCTTCATAAATATCACACAATTCGCCACGCTCAGATGCCCACGTAAATTTGAATTCTTTACCACTAACATCTATAACCTGGTGCATGAAAAGAGATATGATTACTTAAATGGAACAACTAAATGTACAAGAGTAATCGTTATGTTGAACAAATTATCCTTCACATACAAATTTAATTTGGGCCTAGCAAGGTAATTCAACTAAGCTCTAAATGCTTTAAAACATCCTTCAGCGTTGGGAACCGGCCAGTTCCCACCAGTCTCCACAAATTTGGGGCATATTTCCTGTTGTTTCAACAATATTGGCATCCTTGGTGGTGCTTCCATACATAGAAAAGACAAACACTCCATAAAACATAAAGAAGAAAAAAATCCAAAAATGTATGTCTAGTTCACGCGCGCATGAGAGAGAGAGAGAGAGAGAGAGAGAGAGAGAGAGAGAGAGAGACCCAGCCCACCTATAAATTCTGCTCCACAACAATAGGCTAACTGAAATATGATCTGGTCTTATTGTGCTGAATTAAGTGTGGATCACTATTTGGAGAAGATTTTGAGCAATCCTTAACAGATTAAAAATCCAAACTCGTCCAAAAGTAACAACACAGAATCAAATACCAATGCAAGAATAATTGTACCACAAAAAACAACCAAACTATGTACAAATAACACGAAATTGAACTGAGTTTCGACTGATCCAGATCAAATTGCATGAATGCTCACTTAGAATGGCCAAAAGAGTCATCAAACAAGTGGCACTTGTTATGATTCAGCCTAAAGTAAATTAAAGTAGGCAGGACTGCAGGAGTCCAGGATAATAGATGGCAAAACTCAAGGATTCATGGAAAAAACACTAAGCCTATTCCCAGCCAAACAATAGAAACATCAATGAAACTGAAATATGTCATTGTGCCCCCAACAAATTATACTAAATGCAAAGTAAGCAACGTGATTCCTTGAAATGAGAGCATAGGACACATCAATGAATGAATAGTCCTTATGCCCTAGAAAGTCGAACACTCAAACTACAAGGGAACAAGCACTCAATAAATGCAGGCATTATTTGCACAAATCCTAAAACACATTTGCAGTTTAACCCATCTAAATTATACACTGAAAGAACCAAACGAGAAATTCGAGCTCACTGTCCAAATATGAACCGAAGTAACCAAACCATCACACAATGTGAAGAGAAAATAGTTAATCCTAGAATGAGATACCTAACAGGTCACTATGCACTAACAATTGAAACTATCTCGTGAGTACCGTGCAGTAAATTTGATTAGTCTGAATGCAAATTACAGAACAAACTAACTAAACCCAGTAGAAGTGCGGCTAAAAGGGAAAACGAATTTGGATGTAACGTATGGGGAAAAAACTGTCCAAATTTGTTAGGTTAGAACTTGGAGGCAGTCATGGAAACAGAACTAAACGACAGAGGATGAGGCAGAGCTCACGTTCTCCGACGAGTTGTACATGTTAGGGTTGAACTTGATGCGGGCGCCGCCACCGGCCTCCTCCGCCCGCCGGATCTCGTCGACGAGGTCGGGGGTCAGCCGTATTATTGCCGCGAAGGCGGGCGGGCCGCTGGACTCCAGGCGGAAAGACTCATCGCGCCCAGCAGGCTGCGAGACGGCGGCGCGACCGCGGGGAGGCGCGCCCATGCCGCCGATGGAGGAGGCGCCGCCCCGGCCGCGGCCGTGGGGGGGCGGCGGGCGCTTTGCCGCGCCGCCGCCGCCGCGCCCACCGCCACGGCCGCCGAGCTTGTACATGGCCCGCGGCGAGCGGCGAGAGGGTTGGTCGTATTGGGGCTCGCTGGGGGAGAGTAGCGAAGACAGCGAAGAAGAGGGCGCAGAAATCGTATAAAATTTCTCTCTTTTTTTCCTCTTTTGTTGACTTGTTTTCTCTTCTTATTTCTTGCCAAATATGGTTTTCCTTCTTTTTTCGTTTTAGATGAAGATACAGATCGTACGAGACACGTATATGAGAGAAGTTCAGTCCGCGTGAAAGTGGATACAAAGATACGAAATTCGGTGCAAACGCTCATTCCTTGTAAGCATGTCTAACATTCAACTTTTTATCACTCTTAAGAAGTGATAAGTTATATTCTTATTAACATATCGGGTTATCTGAGTTATTAATAGTAGACTAAAGTGATAAAGCTATTATCATTTATCCTATAAAAATAATAAATAGTTAAATATATTGAGAAATTTAGTTCATATGAAAAATGATCCGAAAATATAAAATCCAATATATTCAATTCACGGTCCACGTAGAGGAGGATATGGTGATGAAATTCGGTACAACACTCTTTTGTTATAAAGATATATGGGCGACTTTGCCTGAAATCATCTTCATTTGGAAATGCACTTTTGTTGTAGACACGTATTATTGATGTAGTAATTTCGTGAGAACTTTAGGTAGAGAAATAAGAATTCCAGTACAAATTCTCTTTTGTTTCGATCCATATAAGGCAGGCAGGCAGCTTTGTAAGAGGTTTAAGTTACAGTACAAGATCGATGATATACGCAGTTGCTTCTTTAAGAAAAGTTGACATGAACATAAGAATGCAAGGGGTACACAATGGGACCATGACACTAGCTACAGGACGGCCTACAAAGCTGCCTCCTACATGATCCTGACCAACTGACCAGGACACTAGCTACAGGACGGCCTACTGCGATTAAGTTATCAAGCCAGAATCCAACTAGAAAACTCTTCAATAATTTTGGAAATGCACAATTTGCTAGGTACATCATAAAATTGTAAAAATTAAAAAATATTATTAGTTATGAGATGACATATGAGCCCTTATGTCATCTTACAGTCGATAGTATTTTCTAATATAAATACTTTTACGATGGTATCCACTAATTTTGCTTTTTAAAAATAAATAAGTGCTTCATCAGGTCAAGTATAATTAGAAGGTGAAAGTGTTTATTATTTTTATTAATATTTTATATCATGTGCCTAACCAGTGAGAGGAGCGACAGAGCTTAGACCAGAATCAGAGGAGACAAAGCTCGAATCTAGATAAGGTGGCCAATTAAAATCTAACTAGTGAATTGACCAAAATACTAATATTTTACTAGGTAATTATATAAATATTGAGAGGTCAAGCCTCTTTGGCTACAGTAAAGCTCCGTCCCTAATGAGAGTTAGCATAGAGCATTACCCCATGAGCAATGCGACCACAAAAAATCGTTGGCACTTGCCAAAAAAGAAAGGTGGCTACTTCATCGTATCTCTATCCTCATGTGATACCTTCACTCGCAGCTGCTATTTTTTTGCCAATGTGATACCTTCACTCGCAGCTGCTATTTTTTGCCATCTTTGCGGTCAGCACATTTAAAATTTGGAGGAATTAAGATACCCTAAGGTCACTAAGATGATCTATATTTTATTTTTAATTAGGTTTAATTGTTATATTGCCCTAGTTTTGATGTTTGATACTTGTTCATGAATTTTAAAAGGAGTTAGAGCTCCAATTGAACTCTAATTTAGAAAGAAAATTTGCAATTTTGCCATGTGAGATGTATATAGATAATCTATATTTCATTTGTAGTTAAATTTACTTGCTAAATTGATTTAAGTTGGAATGTAGGTGGTTATTCAATGATGATAAATTTTAGAAAGATGTGGAGATCCAATTGAAATCTAATTTAGAAAAAATTTAGAAATTTATCGTTATTAGATGTATAGAGATGATCTACATTTAATTTGTAGTTAGATTTACTTGATAGATTATTCTAGGTTTGAATGTAAGTGGTTGTTCCTAGTAATAAATTTTGGAAAGAGTAAGAGCTATAATTGAGATCTAATTTATAAAAGTCACAATTTTGTCCTAGTAGATATATAGAGATAATTTAAAGAGTAAATTAAAATCACATGTAAATAGATGTGGATGCGTATATTAAAATCTAGCTCTAATTTTCTAGTATGTGGATTGCATATATTTTTAAAGTCTTAAATTTAAATATTAATCCAATAGATTTTCTCTATTCATTCATCAATATATTGAATTTAACATAATTGATAGAATATTATGTTGTAGAGATGGCACATTTACCCACGGGTCGTAATCAGACATGGCAGCCTTTAAAAGGTGGGTTCCCCAACTCAGCCCAAGTGCCAAAAGGAGATATATCCTCAAATAGGGACCAATCAAGATATGAGGCAACTCAATGAATTTATTCTAGATTTTAAAATATTTAATAATTATAAGTTGTATAGGCTTAATTATAATGATTTATAAATGGATCAGTCATGAATGTATAAGAAGATCACGGGCCATAGTTCTTTTACGGTGTTGAGACTTTTTTTTAGGCTATCGTGGCGTATAAGAAGCTAAAAAGAAAGTATGTTGATCACTATATATGTTGTTCGTATGTCAATTGTCAGAATGAGAAGTAGTTTTCAAATATAGAGTATATTTATGCACACTTGATTCACAGGGGTTTTAAGGTTGGCTATACCTATTAGACTGAGCACGATGAACTTGAAGAGGTTGTGCATGAAGGACAACTAACAGTCGAAAAAGATAGATGCAACGACTGACTGGATTGAACGAGCAAAACATTATCTATACGCGAGAAGGGTGACTTTGTCGGCAAAAGGCAAAATAATCTTAAAAAATGATAGATAATAGGAAGTGACTCAAAGACTTGCAGATGCCCACGTCCAGACTTCCTAAGGATCTTTTAGGCTAGAAAAGAAGAAAGACAAGCTAACATTGGCACTGCAAACCAAGGAGTACCCAAGTCGCACCAGAGGTAAGGGTGTGATGCCTTGTAAAGAGGGATTCCTAGAAGACACCAAAAATTATAGGAGTCGAAAGAGAAGCATAGAACAATTGACAAAGGTGTTGGCTTTAATACAACAAGAACTTGTACAAAAGAGACAAATGATAGACACCAAAATTAAAGGAGCACTTTAGCAAGAAAACATGCAGTAGCAAGCCGAAGATAATGTTTTGAGCACTGGTGGTCATCGAAGCAGTTGCGCATCCACAAAACTTGATTTGTTACCCTATGGACGACATCACAGAAAGCAAAGTGTGCAAACTTGTCGTTCCCACCTTGAACATTATCACCACGGTGGCTATATGGCAGGTTGACCAATGCGTGGAAGTGACTCTCTTCAACGATCTCCCGATACCATGAGAAAACGTCAAGGTCCATATGGACTCTGTACGAAGGTCGTACCGTAAGGTTGACAAGAATTACCCTGAAGAGAAGGGTTCCAAGAGGCTCGGATCAAACGTAGCTAGTTTTGTTCTGTGGAACAAGTGCTACATAGTATTTGAAGAAGAGATATATGAGTCATCTGATGCAGAGTCGGCCTCACCAATAGCCTTCCCATTACCCAGAAAATCTTCAACTCCTCCATGGTCATCGCCACCGCCACTATCACCAAGAATATCTCCAACTCCTCTCCCACGGAAGTCACCACCACTGCCATCAAGAGAGCCAACTCCTCTTTCTCGGAAGTCGATAACACATGCACAATCTAAGAATTTGAGTTCTCTTAGAAATCGACTTCATCTCAGAAGCAAAGGCCATCTAAAAAGGTGCCAACACCTGAGAAGTTGCCTTATGAATAAACTAAAAAAAAAAACCAGAGCGATAGTAGACGCCAATGTCAAGAAATTCTTACAAAAGCCAGAGCATGAGAAGAAAATACCAATTCGTGTATAAACGCATAAGTTTTTCTTGAAGATGGCAACACCTATTGAGCTTAAGTGTAAATCAGACTACTAGTACATCAATAACAAGAAATACTTGAAGGATTCTAGGATCGAATAGATACTATAAGAACAAGATTTAGAAAGATTTTTGAAGAAACTAGAATAATAAAAGACCAACTTATAGATGAATCCTTAGCACTAAAAGCAACCATGAGATGGAAATTTAAGCTAGGTGAACTGTTGATTGAGCCAGACATGTGGAACAGCATAACATTTCAACTTCAAAAATTCCATACGTGATACATGAATGAGTTGAGAGAGGGTAGACAAATGTTTGAGGCCAGATACAAGCATCGAGATTTTCTCCACGGGGATGACACTCTTTTGATATTATTCAATGAAATGTATCAAGTGTACTAGCAAAGATGCCCTCGATGTGTCTATCATGAGTTACTGGACTCTGTAAGTGTCATATAGGTATAATTCATAGTATATATTTTTGTATCATTAGATTGAATGTCTTAACTTATTTCTTATACAGAATGGAGGTACTTAAATACAGTACGGACGACATTCACCATATGGGATTCATTGTCACGTCCCAAAATCCATAATTACATAAATAAGCATAAATATGCTTCTTAAGCATTATGTTTAATTTTGTGTAATTTTGTTTCATAACTTTAGAGCAATTCGTTTAAAGTCATTCGGATGAGAGAAAGAAATCCGGGAGAGAAAAGAATAAAAATTCGCAGCTAAAACGGACTTTTTCTCTAACGTGTGGGACCCACGCCTGGTCCCGCACCCCTCTCCCTCACGTGCAGCCCACCTGCTCCCTCTCTCACTCCCTCGGCTCACTCTTCCCCACCCGTGCAGCACAGGAGCAACAGCTCCTCTCTCCTCCCTCACACTCACTCTCTCTTTCTCCCTCAAATCCCACCTCTAGAGCAAGATTCGAGGTGAGTATGTGGTACCATGGGGATCACGAGCTCCTAAGCTACGCACCCATCCAATTCCTTTTCGTTTTCTCGTAGGATTTGGGCCGGATTTGATGTCTTTTAGTGTTTATGGTTGAAACACGAGGAACACCGGCATTCATCCTCCTCCCGAGCGATTTCCCTCTGTTTCCTCCTTCACCCGGTGGTCAACAACCTCGGCAAAGACCCTTGGGCGAGTCTCTTAGGCTTACATGTCAAGAATCTGTGTTTTGGTTGGATGGATTGCGAATTGAAGCTAAGGTTATGAAGTTCTAGTGTTCTTGAGTTTTGGTCGATTTCGGCTTATACGTGTGGTCCTATGCGGTAGAGGAGGTCAGAGGATGTTCTAGGTCCAAATCCCCACCCCTAAAGCACCAGAATCGACGGTCTGACCGCGGTCAACTCAGCAGAACCGTTTTCAGCACAGTTTACTGTTGGCTGAAACTTGTAAAATTCATAATAAATTCTCTGTAGCTCCAAAAATTATAAAACCAATTTTTTTTCATAATAACCTAATTTACCTATGAAAAATATCCAAAGTTATTAAATAATTAATTAAATTTCAGAGATTTATTAATTAGGTTAAAGTTTCATTAATTCACCGTTAATTCATCGCAAGCCCAAAATGGGTGAAACCAATTTTGCTAGTATTCTTATGACTTTTATATCTAGGAAAAATATTTTCATACATTATAAGTTATAATTTTATGATATTTCATCATATGCATTTTTTGGTATACATATTTGCACTCCATTCATACTCATCATTGGATGTGTTCTTCTTTAGTGAGTGAAGAAATGAAGCGTGACGTGGGTGTGAGTGAAGGTGGAAGCAAGCTCCTGCATTTCTGTGAATTCTGTGTGGGGAGTGTCAGGTAAACTCAAGAGCAGCAAAGCAAGCAACTAAGTATATTGCACCTTTGTTCAATTGAATGAAGTCTAAAATTTATGAACTATGCTTATGTATGTTTGCATGTGTCAGATCGAGATCGGGTATAAGTGGGTAGATCCTATATTGAATGCATTACTTGAATTGTTGTTTATTCTTTCCTTATCAGCTTGAGTATGTTGTTGGTGCCTAGATTAAAAGTTAAATCGAAATGCTTAGCAATGCATAGGTCATTCGATAGAAGTCGAGCGGTGAATTGTTTTATCGTTCATGAGTATAGGCGTTATTTACTTTCGTAATGATCATAATGTTGGATATGAGTTGATGATGGTTGGATGAGTGGTGAGTATGAGACGAGATGTGGACGATACTAGGGGTGTTGTTTGCTCCGGAGGTAAGTCCTGGGGGCAGGCCGGGAGAGGAACCCGGATACCGTAGACTGCTTATGTCATTTAAGCACTGATCGTCGGTGTAGTTAGCTTTAGCACTTACCTTACTCACCACATGCCGATCTAATAGTAAGGCGAGCCGAATACCTCTGTAGCTGTGATTATTTGGGCGTGAACATCTACGGTGTGAGCGGGCATGCTTGTAAGAGGTGCTAGTTTTCTCCGGGAGTAGTTCTAGTACATCCGCGCCGAACGATGCATGATCCAAATGGTTGGGGTTTATTGGGAAAGGTTGACATAAGTACTCCTTGTATGGGTTTGTGTGGTCATACAAGCCATATTGTGCTCAAGTCGTGTGGGTCCAGGAGTATCCCTTGCAGGGTGTAAAAAATTTTGAAATACCGCACTCTCGGTCATGAGCATGCTTCCGTCCATCTGCATCGGTCGTAGAGTTTTCACTTGTGGTTGATAGTTGGATATGTGGGAGATGGTTGAGTTGGTCTTTTGTTACATGTATGCTCATAATGGTTTTAGTTATTTATGTTTAGTTGGTTATGGTAGGGTAGAGTTATATTGTTGTTGGTTAATTTAATTACTCACATCTATGTGTCTAGGTTGCTTATTGCTTATGTTTAACTTAACCATGCAGCTTTTTCTTGCCAATGGCTCAATGCATAATCCTTGGAGTCGATCTATATATATGTGCTCTTTATGATTTAAGTCTTGCGAGTACCTTCGTATTCATGCCTGCATTTTCAGGTGTTGCTGGTGAGGAAGAGCCGATGTTTGGCTACTTCATGCCTACTGTTCAGGGTGGTGGGCAAGAGTAGTTCACCCTACTTTCAGAGATCGTGTTTTTGGGGTGGAGCCTAAGGGCATATAGCTTCACTCTTTTTTTGTATAGGTTTATATTTTCGCTACGTAGATGTTGTTATCTTTTGTTGTAAATTGGTGTAGATGGTTGCATGACTAAAGACTTGTAATATAATATTAATTACTCGCTCTTTCTTAAGCTTTTTTGTGGTGTATATGTTGGAAATGCATGTATTCTGATCTTGGGCATAAAACACATGCCGGGACTACCGGGATGATATTCTGGTTAATTATCGAGATTGTGATTATGAATAATAATCCTTCTGATGATTAATTAGAATATTATTTGAACAGTTCCTCACATTCAGTGACCCTTTTAAAGTAGACCTAACAAAGATCTGAATCAAATCAAAAGAAACCAAGGACTATGCATTGGAGTGTATTCTAGAGCTACAGTTGAAGAAATACATAATTTTACCCTACTACTTTGAGTGTGTGTTCTCCTCTATAAATGTTTTACTTTTTGAGCAACTAACCTATGGTGACATATGTGTAGTTATCACTGAATCATCCTTATCATCCAGTTAGACATTAGCAAGATCATTATCTTAAACTCACAAAATAATCCAAAAGAAAACTACCAATCCGTCATTGACTTGCTACAAAGTTAAACTCGAACGTTCCGTTAATGCTATTGTAATATTTGATTTGATAGAATCTAAGTCTACTTACAGTAATAATCACACACATACAGATTGTACACGTGATACATCAAGAAGAGTGTTAGACATTAGCCATATGCGAAAGAATAAATAGTACGACACGACTTTCTTTGTAGAAAGCAGGGCGCAGATAATAATTTATGTGATTTTTATGTATGAGAGTTCATGCATGGATTCACCAGAGATGCATCGCTCGAGGAGACTGATGTTGAGGTAAACAACATATATATTGATGATTAATTTTCAGGTTTGATACATATTCATAAGGATTCATTTATTCAATTTTTGAAATTGCAGTTCTTCAAGTTGACCACATATCGACTCTTATCTATTAAAATTAACGCACTTTAAAAATAACTTATTGACTTCATCAATAAGCATGTAATCAGTTCAATCGGTGAATACTATAAAATTAACTGATCAACCTCATTACCTTCATCTAACAAGAAAAGACAAAGTTCAAATCATTCAATTAGCATGAAATCTTAACCTGCTTATTTTTGTTGTAATGAAACTTGATATGTATGCGATGTACATATGTTGTGATGAGACTCGATATTTTATAACTTAAATTTATATATGTTTGTGTATATATGTTATAATAAAAATTTAATATGTAAATTAAATTTATATAAATGCCAATAATAAAATAACTGATAGAGCTGCTAATGAATTTTATGGTCGATCCAGAAGCACGAAGTCATGCTTCACAGGGAAGGTAGTTCACAGTGTCTTTCAACTAGCTACCTTCCAATATTTTTCAAAAAAAAATTCTGCTTTTTTATCCTGTTTCGCTTTTCCGTTATTGCTATAGTAGCATCGGTTATTGCTTCCAATATTTTTCAAAAAAATTCTGCTTTTTTAATCCTGTTTCGCTTTTCCGTTATTGTTGTACTAGCATCGATTATTGCTCATTTCCATCACGAAGGATTCAATCCAGCCGTGCGTGTCTATAAATATGCTATACATTATTAGCGGCAATGCCTAGAATTTTAAAATAAACATGTTATTAGCGACAATTGCTAAAATTTAAAAAAGACGAAACAACATTGCTGGTGGGTAAAAGTGACAGTCCACTTTTCAATATCGGTTGAAGCTACAAATCAACCGTGATAGGTACTTTTATACTAAATAATAATAATTAATATAGTTATTAACTATCGATAATGAATAATCAGTAATAGTTTAATACTTATCGTCAATAATAATTTTAAACCGTTACTGATGATATATTATAAAATAGTATAACACGAACAACACTTATCTGTCATCTAAAAACGAAGCACCGGCAGTTGGACAAAAGCTACGGTGATTCACGAAGCGTCCAGCACTTGGGCCTTACTCGTCCGAGACTGCAGCTACGGTCGGAGACGTCTGTCTCTCTCCGCGGACCCGACCTCGACCTGCTTGGCGATGGCAAATTGGCAGCAGTCGCGTAAGCTGCGCTCGACGGGAAAGACAAGCGAAATAGGCAGGTGAGCCGTCTTATCCGCACCGTCCTTACCTGCGACGTCAATTCATGCAGCAGCGGATTTTCAGGGGAGGAGGCTTAAGGCTCCGTACGCTGTCACTCTCGTATAACCTATGAAACCGAAGAAAAGAGATAAGATGACAAAAAAAGAGAGAGAAGATCGGCTCTTCTTGCATGACTTCGATTGATCCCCTTTCAAAAGCGGGCCTGATCGAGAGGTGTGCTTTGCCTGGGTTAGAAAGTTCCCTGCTCTGCAATGATCAATGGAGGTTGGTTTGCTACGTCCCGATGTGAAAGTCTAGTTATTTTCAAAAGAAAATCTTACCAATCCAACGAGATAGCAATTGTAGCATAAAGCCTAGTAGGCGGTAGCTGACGAGCAAGCTAGCGATGCAACAAGCAGCAGCACAAGTGCTGATAACGTAACTGGATAACGGATGCACCGCAAGTGGCAAAACAGAGTATGTGTTGTATAATATGCGATAAACAGAGTATGGATTTCAATATTTCATAAATGAAAATATAAGTGTATGACACATCAATACTAATACACATGATCGTTGTAAAAAAGACAGCATAGCTGATATAACGGTTCTAAATATCATGTGTAAAACATGGACCAGACAACATGAACATATTATGAATAAAAATGCTCTCAGATTTAATTAAACAACAGTTGGCCTCAGAACTTTTAAAGTTTAACTCTCTAATTGTTCTAGTGTAAATATCATGGATAGAGTAATATTTCTGAGTTTATAACTAGCAATAGAGTCTAATCTAGTTCTCAAACATCTAAATTATCATACTGTACATAGTTATTAAGATCAAAACAAAATTCTCAAGTTCTGCAAGGGGTAGCAAGCTACTGTCGAATCACAAAGACAAGAGTCAATTTGCAAAAGATGAAGCAAAATTGAGCTTACAACAGCACACATATAGGGATCACAGTGACATAAATTGCACTGGACTACAAAGCCAACAAGAGTTTAAGTGTACAGCAAACATAATGAATAATCACCCAAGATAACCTCCAAGTATAAGCTTCGTATCACAGAACTAGATTCATCACAGACCTATGTTAGGGTACTCAGAAACATGCTCAATCTCAATATACACTCATCAGTATCAAGTAACCATAAGTATGAATTTGCTGTCCAGATAATAGAAGGGGAATAATACTCACAGTGCAATTCGCTGAAAAGCACCGATGAATGAGGTAAGGCACGGCTCACTAGTCGCTATCCCAGAAATTCGATCACCCGCCAATTGCCACCGGTGAGAGAAAGATGGATATACAACGCCTCAACCGTAACACCAATACAATACGGGCGAGTCTTGGCGAATACAGCTCCGAGGAGCACCAACACAACACCTCCACCGATAAATCTCCCAAATAGCCAAGCTGTGACCACCAGAACCAAGTGCAGCTCGGCTCAAAATCATATCAAGAAAAGCAAATCAGAGAAGAACCATGTGGAGGAGATGTGGAAAAGGGAAAAGGCAGATTTCTCTCTGCGCCTTGAGAGAAGGAACCGGCCTCCATCATATAGGGCCGGACGCCACCATCCAAACCCCCACGCACCCGAAGGACGCAGAGGGAGGTTACGCCACCACCCCCATGCGCCGCCAGCTCCTCTCTCCCTCTTCTCTCTCCATCTCTTCTCCTCTCTCTCTCTCTCTCTCTCTCTCTCTCTAGCTGAATCCAAGGGCACAGATAATCCCACCTACATGGGCCTGGGCTGCCCAAGCAAGAGAGTCGGTCGGCCTAGAGAGAAAAAGAGAGCCCAAGAGACATTAGAAATTCATAATTTCTTAACAGTATGTATCAATAGAACATGAATGTGTTACTGTATTTGCTGGCCATATAGGACTAGAAGTGACGAATCGCATGAACAACCGACTTGTCCCCTTCCTTTTCATTTTTGAGACTAGCAAAGCAGTTTTGTTCGGGAGATTTCATAATTTGCCATATTTTTTATATGCTATCATTGTACATATAGGTTTAGATTTCGCATATCATCTTCATAATAGATGACATATTAGGTATTAGCTAGATATTCAATAACATATCATGGATTTATTCTGGTTCTAGCTATGGCCTGAAGGCAGTGTTCTTGGTTGTATAATCACCGCCACCGTCGTGGCATCAAGTGTGTTCATCTGTTGCTGCTCTGCTTCTACCCCACTGCCAACTTGGGGGAGCAGACATGCACAACCAAACCATGGCTTCACTCGCTGTTTGCGTGACAAATGCTACAATTTGTGTGAACACGCTCGTGGCACATGCTATTTCTAGCCTCAATGGTCTCTTTTTTTTCCAACGAATCAACGGGAGGCAAGAAGTCCACCTACACTTGCCATTGTAGTCACTCCCTCAGATGAGGATGCAAAAATCTATTTTTCTGGGCAAGCACGGTGTCCGGTTACAAAGTTGGAGAACAAAGGAGGAAACAGAATGGGCCCGAGGAGCTAATTTACACCCAAGATGAGATGGGGTCGATGAAGAGTCGGCCCGACGTGCGATGACTCCTAAGTGTGAAGTGCTCCTGTAGCAGAGAAGCCATGACGCGTATTGAGTTGGATTCAGTCGAAGACCATGCGATTGCAGATCCAACGCTTCGCCGTCGAGCTCGTCTCTGAGCTCCACCCCGGCTTCATCAAGGGGTAGAAACGTGGCCAGCAGCTTCCTTGATGCCACAGAAGTAGCATGATGCTGTCACCAACTCAAGTCTCTGACCATCGCACTCAAGCTTCACTTTAAGCACTTTAAGAAGGCTTTTGATTCCATCATCTAGGATTCACTCGACATGATCCTTTGTGGCAGAGGGTTCGTGCGATCGCTGGTGCTCATGAATGTGGTTCCTCCTCTCCATTGAGAAGAACACCATCCTAATGATCATGGTCGATGAGCGCTTGCTGCACCCCCTCTCCTTCTTGGGAAGCAGCTTGATGTAGGTGTGGTTCATGCCGTCCATCGTAGCTGTGCCATCAGGAACCACCGCCAGAAGGATCTCTAGACAACAAGCCCGAACCCATCAAGGCCCGGGCTGCTACATCTACCATGGGGTGTCGCAGGCCTCGTCCATGGTGAACAACTCGTCTAGCCACCGTAGGTCGAAGGCCCAGTTGGGTGGCAACACCGAGCCTAGGAGCTTGGAGTATAAGGTGTGAAACATCCACTCCTTAGCACGGTGGGTGTGGGCTCTAACCACGTTACGGACAGTTCTGGAAAGCTCTGGAGCAGAAGTGATTTGGAGGCGACACCGAGACGATCGGCATTCGGCCGGCCCCCTCGCCCCGATGGCTTACCGGTATCGGAGGAGGAGGATGGCCCGGTCCCACTAGTGGTCAGTACTACTATAGTTAGTAGTTTGTTTACTTTTCAGTCTAGTTGTTAGGTTAGTTTGTAGTTTCTTTTAGTGGATTTAGTGATAGAACCACTAGTGCTTTTGTCCCTCTTTGATTTCTCCACCGAGAAGGAATCCAGGAGGTTCTTTTGTTCTTCGACCTATTGGCTTGTCGTGTTGGTTTCTGGTGGTGTCGTCGTCTCTACTTCCTCCAAAAGGGGAAGGTGTATCCTACCACGTCCGATGGGGTCGCCCGATTCGTTCAACGTTCTAATAGCGTTTTGCGCTACTGTTGGTGGCTCAAAAAAGTTCATTCGCCTTCAATGGCCCTACCTCGTTGGTGGCGGATGTATCAGCATTGGCTCCTCCGATCCAGCTTGGTAGCGGCATTCGGAGAAGCTTCAGGGTGTTACTGATCGGGACCTATGTGCGTTTTGCTATGTAATTTTCAGGTTTCTGGTTGTATTGCGTTTGTTACTGATCGAATAAAGTCATCCTATTTATTAAAAAAAATAGCACGGTGGGTGTGAACGAGGACACCATCGTCGCGTACATTATGATGATTTGATTGCGACGGAGGTGAGCTGAAGCTAAGGTGTGGAAGAAGCATATATTCTCATCCCCCAGGCGGTAGACACAGAGGCTGTAGCATTGCCACCAATAGGTGGCTAAGTCCTTCACGGTAGTGTAACACGGCGACGATGGTAATTTATTACGATTACCCATTTATCCACGGGTAAATACTCGGATAAAGTAAGATATGGATAGCAAAGGATATCTACAGGTATGTTAGTGGGTAAAAAAAATACTATTCGACAGTAGACGGGTGTGCGTATGGGTAAGACATACCCATATCTGTAAAACATGTATATTTACCATATAAATATCTCACCTTCAAACACTAACACTCTACATCATATAAATACCTCGTCCTGACCCACCCTGACGTGCCGCCACCGCCCTATCACGCCTCGTGCCTCCCCGCGCCACCCGTCGTGTCGCCCTGGCCCACCCCACCGTCCTGTCTCGCTGCAGCAGCCACCACGCCACCTATTCACGCCACGTCATCGCACCGCCCCACGGGTAAACGGATATACCCACGGATAACGGGTTTGAAACCAACTCTTCACCTACGAGCGTTCGTAGATATACCTATGGGTGAATATAAAACTGATAAATACAGGTATAAATAAACACTATCCGTACACGATTACAATCCCTACCGACAACAAACCTTCACTGAATCACCGTAGTGGAGAGACGGCCGACAACAAGCGCTCGGAGCAAGGTATGAGCTCTGGTGTGGGGGGACAGCTCAATCACCATTTGGCAATTGGAGATGAATTTGGCGGGCCGTAGCCGCAATGATGCACCTCGTTGGGACGGTGCAAACAAAGATGCAGTAACCACACTGCAAGCGAATGTAGAATACAAGACGAGTGGAACGCTGCAAGTTAAGAACATCATGGCGCAAGCATTACGCATAGATCATATCGCAGTTTCACGGTACAGAAGTCGGCATAGGTCTTTAGGACAGGCTAACAAGATCACACCAAATAAGGTAAATGCCCTTCATTTTCATGACACCAGGGGCATTAAACAGGCAAAATTGCAGGGCTTAGTAAGTTCCTAGTCACCTCTCCTGTCCCGGCCACGCCCTCCGCGCCCACCACCTCGCCCCCTTCCTCGTCCTCCTCGGCCCCCACCACCCTTATGGTGGCCGCCGGACTTCTTGCCGTTGCCAATCTTCATGTCCTCAGGGAGAGGCAGTATGTTGTCAACACATTTGCGGAAGCTGAAATCATCCGCAGATCCATCAACTCTACGAACAAAGAAGCAGCGGCTTTGCCACACCGGGTGGTTGCGGATCTCAAATGCTTCAACTCCTGGCCCGATCTTCTTAGTGGGTTCAGCATGGCCTTTCTTAAGCAGGTCCTCCAACACCATTTGTTCATACTGCAAAAGTTGAGATGCAAATTAGAAATCCATGTGTTGAAGAGCATATGTTAATGCCAGTAATGAGGTTATATATGGAGATTAAATGGATTTTTAAAGAACATCGGACACATCACAAAAGCATATCAAAGTTAAGGGACCACATGGCCAATTAAGCATCCTCTGTGAAGCATAAGGTCAGTGGTTTTTCTGTAATTAATAATCATTTTAAACCAAAATAGCCCACTGATGAGTCAAAGATGAGGGCTTTATGGAGTCGGATACTAATCCCTAGAAACCAACATAATCCCAAGACATGTTAAATAAATACAACCAGGACAAACGTTAGGTTTACATTAGATCTGGCAGTACTTGTACAGATAAATTGCAGTGCTGTTAAATTGTATGATCTAAAAGTAATGCCCGGATACGAAATTATTTTGGGATAGTATAGATGAACTATCCAAGGAATGTGTCTTTGTAACTCGGATGCGAGTCACAAGAATTTTTAGTGCAAGCAAAGAGAGTTGCAGTCTTACTGAATACCGCTTTAAGCTCTACAATACAAAAGTGCAACTCCCAGTCCCAACTATGAAAGAAGTCCCAAATGCAGTAGCAGTAAGCTTAGTAAGAAACCATGGCTCAAAACAAATTATTATATAGTCCAAAACAGAAAAAGGCCAGCTGTAAGTTTCAAAGTCAACCACACAAAGAAAGTTTTTTACAAATTCTGTGAACAACTCAATACTAACAGCAGACTCTTATCACCCATACACCACAAAATCAGTTCTCAAACTAATCAGACCAAAAAACAGAAAACCCTATCAAGCACTTTCAAGTGAAAAAAAAGTACAATAAACGATGATTGAAGTCTCAACTAGAGCTCCAATTGATTGCAGAAATGCTAACGACAAAAGAAAGACAAATCATTTATATATACCTTCTTCTCCGTGAAAAGAATTCAACATATGCACAAACAGATACAAACCACGCAAGTTAGCAAAACAGGGCATGCCAAAACTCATATGAGACCTGCGGCAATAAAGCTAAAGAAGCTAGAGGTCCTTATTAGGCTATGTTATTTAATCCAAAACTTGATTTGGCAAACCATACTAATCATAAGAAACTCGAAGCAAAGCTTAGTAAAATATCAACCTTGCTTCATCCAAAACACAATAATTCACTGAAGCTAATCAAATCGAACCAACATGCTGCAACTTCGCTAGGAAGAATAAAACTTCAGAAGATCAACTTATGCTATGGGGTGCATAGAGAAAATCCTAAAGCTGAGACCATTTCTAGTTCTAGCACATTCACATCCATAGCGTCAATAGATCAAATCAAAGAAGCAGGAAGTGCTAAGAAGACAATAAGATAAATTACAACTTATGAACTTTTAGTGCAAACTAACTAAAATGACAAAGGTGGCTGTATCACACTCTCATTTTCTTCTTAATACAAAGATACGCAGCTCTCCTACGTCTTCTAGAAAACAAACTAACTAAAAATGACAACCTTAACAACGATTTACCCAATTCGAAAAAGTCTGCTTGAAGTAAAGAGCAAACCTTGCCCAATAAAGGTTAAGGCGACCCTTAGTCACTGAAGCTGGTGTGATCAACCTACCACCTTGTGACTACCACATCAAGGCCAAAACTTCATCAGGCTAGTAGACTACATCACGCATAGAAATCACCATAAAAAATGACAACTTTTTACAACCAAAACAGCGCGAGGCCACTTGCGAGAGGATCGAACCATAGCCCTCACCTTATTGAAGTCAAGCTGAGGCGTCCAGGAGTGAAGCAGGGCAAAGAAGTAATCGAACATCTCGACCGCCGAGGCGAACTCTTTCGGCCCCAGATTCACCGCCTTCCCCTCCGCCTCCTCTCCCTTGCCATCCTCCCTCTCCTTCTCCACCTTCACCTCCCCCTCTACCTTCGGCTTCTTGGCCGCTGCCGATTCCTCCGTCGCCGCCTTGCCGCCCTCAGCGGCGGGATCACCCACTTCCTCCCGCTCCCGCTTCAGACCAGCGGCTGCCGGCGCCTCGGTTTCCATGGCTGCGGCTGCAGCCACCGCCACCTCGGGTTCAGCCATGGCCGGAGTAGCGCGCGGAAGGAAGGCAGAAGCGGAGCTCGATGCGTTGGCGCTGGAGGCTGCACTGATTCGTGTAGGGTTTGGGATTTGGGATTTGGGGGCTTCCGGCCGAGGAGAGGGGGTTAAGAAGCCGCGAGTTGCGGCGTTCGCGGCCGAAAGGAATCAGAATAGAAGCCCAAGAGAGGCCCACAGAGCCCAAGAACGCAGCGGGGACGAATCGTGTTCGTGAGCCACCAACGCAAGGCAGGGAGGCGCTTTTCCGACGGCGACGCGTACAGAAGCGGCTATACCAATGCCCCAGCTGCTGGAGATGCCACTCATCCCCGCGCCGTTCCGAGCTCTCTCGCCCTTGACCGCCGTCGCCGCCCCAGCCGGAGCTCCGCGCGCGGTTCTCTACGGACGCCGTGTGCCGCTCGCGGGGACGCTCCTGTTCCTCAGCACCGGTGCCGTTGCCTGCATGACGGGGTGCGCCTTCTGCCACCGCCGCCTCCCCTTCTTCGGGTAACTTATAACTCCCTCCCTCCCTCTTGAGTGTAACTCTGTTTCTTGTTTGGTTGATGCGTGGAAGGCACTCACATTCTCATGGTTCCGCGCAATGTTGTTCTCTTGTGCTGCGGTGGTTTAGAGTGGTGTGCGCATTTTCTGGAATCACTGACTAGTCCCTAATTTTTATGCTACCACATGAACAACAGCTTCCGGTAAGCTACACTCTTGATGCCACAATTCACGAGTCCAATTTTAGCAGTGCACGTCGGAAGCAGGCAAAATCCTCCAAGAATTCGTACTATGGTATATCAATATTACAAATCCTCACAATCTGCACCTAGTTAGTCCATCCCAAACCATATTTTCTTCATTTCGTTCCCTTCCCGATTCAACTCCCCGTTCCCATTCACTTTATTTTCTCTCATCTCCAACAGCTTCCCTTCGAAGGATCGTGAAGGAAAAGAAAAGAGAATCACATCCTGAACGGAATGACCTTAGGAATCTCTTCGTGACGGGAACCGTGAAGGGAAATCGTTGGAACGCTAAAGGAAACGAAAATCAATTCATAAAGGGATTCTGGGTCCTGATGGGAATCGGTTGGGGATGATCTTACTGCAAGGGAAAATTGCCTCTATAGCACTCCTCACAAAACGTTTTGCAAACATACTACTCTTTGAGCCAAAATTACTAAATTAGCACTAGTTAGTTCCCTCTTTTTTCTCCGTCTACCACTATATCAAAACCTCGCCTCCGTCAACACATCATCGTCTCCCGTACCATCTTCCACCTCTCCGGCACCCCTTTAGCTTCTCTCCCTTCTTCTCCGGTGAACCGAATCGGCCCTTTCTCTAGCGAGCAAGCAGGCTCTGAGATGAGCCTCCTCCATGGCCGGCAGTAAGCAAGCAGGACCGCCAAGCAGCCCAAAACCCGTACAGATGGAGTTGCCAGTGGATTCACACCGCCACCGCTCGTTCACGGTGCCACCACAGCTCGATTTGTGCCGCTGTCGCTGCTTGATTCCAGCCGCCGCCATCGCAGCTCAATTCGCGCCACCAATGGAGCACACCTTCTTTGCTGGGATCTGGCAAGGCGAGTCCAAGACCGAAGCAGCCATCTCCCGCTGGATCCTCTTGGTACTCCTCACCCTGGCCCTCCTTTAATTTCTTCTTTTACTAATGAGAAGAGGACAACATCGCTTGCATGGATGGATTGCTCATTTCCTTTTTGTAGAAATTTCTCCTTTCTTTGTCTAGATCCAAATGTTCTTCCTTGGTGCGCTAGATGGTATGGGAGGTGGCAGGTGGCCACGGATGGCATGCTCAGAAAGTGAGCTCGATGTTGCACATGGGTTCTCTAGTTTGGTTTGGACGGCGGCGAACTTGGCTGGCGGCGATGGAAAATGGCAGCAGTCCGCTCACGGGCGTGTCGAGGATGGCGCAAAAGGAGGTCAATGAGGAGGGAAATTTGTGGATGAAGGGTGGCGCTAGCATAGGGGCAGGAGCTCGGGATCAAGACTCGTGGTGCAGAGGGATTCCAGGCTGCCGGTGACGATGGGTAGGAGCGCCAGAGTTGGGGAGGATGGAGCGCCTAGTGCACACCGGATGAGAGACTTGCCAACTAACGGGGAGAGAAGTCCATATCTGATCTGGGTTGTTCACGCAAGGTTGAAGTGGTGCGGTGCTAGACGGAGTAAAGCATGATCACTAAGTAGTGCTAAAATAGAAATATAGACTAAAGGAGTGGTATGTTTGCAAAGCTCTTTAGAAATAGTGGTATATGGGCAATTTTCCCTAAAAAATATAGATGCAAACCTTGGAGGGTAAACGTGTTGGGCGTTATTCCTATCATTGTATCTCATGCTCATGTATGTTGGGATTACCACACGGACAAGGCTTGCTAGTTTCAACGGAAGCAAATAAATAATTTCAGCACAATCTGAAGTCATCCCAAGAACGTGACCTATTCACGGAGGGAAACATATGCATCACACATATATGGAGGTATAGGCAGCATCAACCACATCAACCAAAGGCAAACCAGATTTTAACGTGCAAACCCCCCAAATCTGAGTAAAAACCACGGGGCCTAGCCCAGCCAAATCTCTTTCACTATATGAATGTGGGATTACAACAAGTTCTTCTCTAGATAGCACTAGAGGCTCACATACATCAATATTTCACCATCTTGGATAGCAACATCGAGATTTGGGGGCTGCTAGCTTAGGGTTTGGTAGGACCTCATCAGTGCGGTGGAACAACAGACTGGTGGAGCCAAGGATGCGGATCTGGTGCTTCACAACTCTGGAAATGAAATCCCTTTGCTTGCTTGCAAGATCTCTCTAATCTGATCCCTTTCTGTTTTCTTCTCTCTTGGAGGCTTGACTGATTTTCGTGGTCTGGACAACAGCTCTAGAAGGCTCTCCTTCTCCCAAAAGGCTGAATAGAAAAGTCCAGAGCGTGTCCAAGGCAAGGCACACACATTTATTGCATGCGGGGCTGCTCATTTAGAGTTGAATACTCTCCTCATGCCTACCTCATTGGAGAATTTCCTTACAATGTAGTGACACCAAGATGCAAATTTTGCAGGGCAAGAAGGCTCAGCTCTGCCCAAATGGAGTCCGCTTCCACTGCTGTGCCCTCCATTGTTGTATATGTGACGGTTCCAAACAGGGAAGCAGGTTGTTTGCGCCTATTTTTTCTATGCTATTGATGCTTCCTTTACCACATTAAGTACTTGTTCATCAATTTATGCAATTCTATCCATTGAAAATACGGCCAGATTAGTACCTTTCAGCTTGTAACATTCGATCTTCATCCAATCGATTAGCTTTTGTTCGTTTAAGGTTTTAACCTTTTGTTGTTAGTGTTGCTGCATATTTTTCTGTCCAATCTTTCTGGCTTTTGCTTTAGATGTCTTAAAGAACTGTGTTTTGCATCTACTGCAGGCAAGAAGCTGTCACAGAGCATCATCAGCGAGAAACTTGCAGCTTGTGTGAATATAGTTCCTGGTACGAATTTGATTATCTCCTTGCTTCTGTTTCTTCATCTATGGATGACATTATGAACGCAATGCATGTGATTGCTCAGTTCAATTATTTATTTTCATAGTACGGAAGTTTTGTTCTGTTCAAATAATAATAACAGCACTGGGAAGGTCTAGTGATTGTGTAGCTCCCTTAGGGGCAAGGAGAGTCTTGGGCTCTTGGCCTCCCTACCCTTAATGTTTCTCAACAAAATATTAATTTTCATGCTCAATGTCAGTATCAGTATGTCAACTAAGTTTTCCCACTTTTCGAACGGTTGCTAGGTTTCTCTGTTAAGTAGTGCAATGTGAGGTTCAGCTACTATAGATAGCACTGTAAATGAGCTGAGCTTGAGAAAACTGCGTCGTCAGCTGAAGGAACTCATGGCAGAACTTACTGAAGCTTGTCATATTTTGTTGTTGAACAAATGACTCAGTTGGACTCACACATAGATATTACATTACACATCTTAGCTTCAGGCAACCAAAACAACCATAAACTGAAATCACTGAGTGTGTAACTTAGAAAAAAATTTGCGAGACCTATTGCCCATAAACAAGAATGATGCGTAGAGGTTGCATATAATATGTTCCTTGCTGTTTGGCACTTTAGTGCTTAATATGAATACCTTACTCTGTGTTCTCATTTTAGTTCTGGAATAGTATGTTCTCTTATCTGTCTTCTCTTGTGGTGAAATATACTGAAGTCCTCCTTACCTTTTCAGGCATTGAATCTGTTTACTGGTGGGAGGGAAAAGTATGTTGTTAAGATTTGTCCAGACTAATTAAATTAGTAGATCTTCACTTCTACTTGTTCGTTATCCCATTTTTTCCCCCTGCTTATCAAACTAAGTATGCACTCTGCCATTTTTCAGGTGCAAACTGATGCTGAAGAATTGCTCATAATAAAGACCAGGGAATCGCTTCTAGATGCCTTAACTACACATGTCAAAGCCAACCATGAATATGAGTAAGCTCCGTTCATACTACTGATGCTGTGTTTGTTGATCGAAAGTATATATAGCGACGTCAAGTATCAACATTGCTCTTGTTCTGGGGTTTACTTGTTCCTCGTCCATGCAGTGTTCCTGAAGTTATTGCTCTTCCCATAACTGGTGGTAACACCAAGTATCTGGAATGGATCAAGAACAACACTAGGGGAAACTGATCTGTTTTACACCCTGGTATGCCTCGTAATGCAGCTTAAATGCCCCAAAATATGAAGTGACTGCTCTGTTGCAGTTCCAGTGGCTTGCACAAAGGGAGTTCCTTCCGTTGACCTGTATATCTCAATTACATCGCTGTACTGAATATCTAATATATTTTACCATCTTCTCGTGACAATGGTTGCTGATAGATTGACCCGTGTAAATCAAACCAAATCATATTCAAACTTGTACATTGTCGTTCTTGATCGATATTTGGCATGGAGTATTCTGCTGACGTGCCTAGAACTCACATCGCAGCTACAAAGACGTGCAATTACTGAATTGCCCCTAATACTGCTCACAAGCTTTTATCCAACGATTCATGATTTATTGGTAAGCTCAGATATGGGAGAACTGCATCGTATGAGACCGTGGTAATGGTATGCTAGCTAGCCTCAAGGCTCTGTAGTTTCTTCAGAGCAGAGAATGTTACTTCGAAAACCACCACAAGGCAACCCGGGCATCCTTGCAGTCGCTGCTGCCGCTCTTCGGGCACAATTCAGAGTTCAGTGTTCAGGCAGGGCTCGCGGGCAGGGCAACCTCCTGTCGCACCTGCTCGTCCGGGTGGTCATCGTCTCCCTCGCGAGGAGAAGCTTGGCGAATGCTCCTGCCCAAGGAGTGCTCCCGATGGACAATGCTAGTCGCCCCGGCGTGAGGACGACGGCGGAGACGAGACTGTTGATGCATTGCACGGTGTTGGACGTGCCGGCCATGTCGTCGAAGCTCAAGTACGTTGTGCAGGCTGTCATCGCCGTTGGACAAGTTTCACCCGTTCCGCGTGAAGAACCGCACGGAATGCATGCGAGCTCTGTACACTGCGCGAGCGGGTCGGCGAGGCTGGTAAATCCTTGATGCAGGCGGCGGTGTCGAACTGCCAGTCAAGGGCGGATCTTCAAGGGTGAGCCCCCAACCCTCTGGCGCTCTATGAATAGGAAGGATAGAAAGAAGGGAGAAGAAGATGGGAGGCTGAGGGAACAGCTTTCCTTCGCGGATGAGATTCTCGTCGTGAAGAGAACTTAGCGTTCCAACGATTTCTCTTCACGACGGGATTTTCAGGATCATTCATTTCAGGACGGGATTATCTCTTCTTTTTCTTCGCGATTCTCCTCGAAGGGAAACTGTTAGAGATGAGAGAAAATAAAAGAAATGGGAACGGAAAAGGGAATCGGGAAGGAAACGAAATAAAAGAATATGGTTAGGGATAATCCATCTTACATTTGCCACTGCTGCCAGTTGTTCTCTGTTCTACTTTCTACTTGTTACTGAAGAAAAACAAACCATCTTTCATTGTTTCTAGTTGCTACAGTACTTGCTAAACTAAGTTGAACAGACAACAAGAACAAGACACCACACATAGTCTGGACTGGAATGATACACATTCAGATACGGTCAAACGACAGCTTGTGAAACGCAATCCTTTTGCACGAAACAAGGATCCAAGATTGGCCATCTTTTGTGTCGTACATGCATCTGACAGGGTCGACGTACTTGATTTCAAGTCTTCATCACCTCCAAATTAATCTCTTGCAACAGCCATACGAAACAAAACAAAAGCAATACACAATCTGGCAGTGATTTCCCTAGCTTGCTACCCGTGACCGACCATTTTTTTTTTCGTGTCACGTCCCTTATTGTTGCACACAATATTGGAAAGCTGCATAAGCTAAGAAGACGGGTTCTCAGTTGCAGGCCTCCCTCGCAAATCCGACGCGCGAGTTGGCGACGTCGAAGACGACCCGGACGTTCTGCTGTTGCAGGTTGGCCACCACGTTCACGACGGCGTTCACGTTCTGCGGCGCCTCGGCCATGGCGAGGCAGGCCAGCGGCGTCGCGCTGCTGTGGATCAGTGTGTTCTCCATCGGCAGCGTCAGGTCCACGCCGCCGTCCATGTGCACCGTCACCGTGGGAGCGCCGCCCGCCGCCACCTCGTCCGTGTTGAAGCACGTGTCGAACGCTCCCAGCGACGTGTACCCGCTCGGCGCGGCCACCTGGCGCCGGAACTCCTCGCGCAGCGCCGCGTACACGGGCGCCGTCCACCGCGTGATCACCGTGCCTGAGTCGATCACCGTGCCGGCGCCGGTGTTGGGGTCGAACGCGAACGAGCCTGCGGGCACCGTCACCCACGCCCGGCCCACGCTGAGCCCCGTCACGTTCACGTAGTACAGCGACGGCCGGTGCGGGTTGCTGAGCAGCGGCGTGTACCGGGCGCTCCTCGGCTGACCGGCGGCGCCCAGGCGGAGTGAGCCCGAGAAGTAGTACGACTTATAGCTCGGCAGGCAGTAGGAGAAGACGCCGTTGTACTTGCCCCCGGTCTGGGACAGCAGCGCCATGGGCCCCCGGCCGAGGCCGAGGAGCCCCTGCTTAGGCAGGTTCGACGTCGGCCCGGTCACCGAGCCCACGCACCCGAACGTGTAGTTGGCGATGGCGTCCTTGCCTAGCCGCAACGTGTCGCTGGCCAGTGACGCCTGGAAGGAGGCGTCGGCAAACGGCTTCGCGAACGCGCACGTCGGCGGCGGCGCCGAGGCGTCCTGATTCGCCGGGCACGGCTCGCCCTGGAAGAGCGGGCACCACGACGAGGCGCACGGGAGGGAGGCGTAGGAGGAGGAGCTGGCCGGGATGAAGCGGCTGCCGGCGGGGCACGTGTCGCACGGCGCGCAGTGCGCCCAGGTGGCGTCGGCGCTGGTGTCGAGCGCGAGGAGGAGCTGCTGCACCGGGGTGCCGAGCCCCGCGCGGACGACGTACGATGGCGGAGTCTGGCCGGAGGCGACGGGGGCGGATGTGAGGCCGGAGGAGGCGGCCTTGGAAGAGAGGAAGAGGAGGCGCGCGTCGTCGTCGCGGGCGAGCGCGATGATGGACTCGAGCGGGGACGGGGACGACGGGTGCACGTTGTGGTAAACGGAGAGGTCCGCAGCCGAGGCAACGGTGGCGGACAGGAGGAGAAGGATGGTAGTGGCCGCCATGGCGAGGGAGCTAGCTGGCGAGTGTCAGCGAGTGCGAGGAAGAGAGGAGTGTGAGGTGGGTTTATATAGGGTTCTTGGAGTGGTCTTGCTGTTGCATTATTGTGGTTTTAGCTAGGATTTTGCTTGTTTTAGTTCTTTTTAAGTTTCTTCATATATATAAATTTGAACATCCTCCAGGTATTCTTTTCACTTTTATGCATATTTTCTATGGACTTTTCTGTTCTGAATTTCCGAGGAAATAGGATTTGCACGAACAAGTTTGGTCTATTTTGTCAGGGCATGTGTCATCTGTCATAACCGTGGTGGATGCAAATGGATATGTTACTCACAAATTAAAGCACCGAGACCTGAAGTGAAGTCCAAAGATAGGCAGGAGTGCTGTACTCGTGCCGTAACCGAACAGTCTGACGGCCTGTGCCAGCTTCTTCACGGATCAACAAAGACAAAGATCATGGCATCCAGCCATATACACGACCTTATCCATGCTAGCATCATTGTACAGTGCATGATTGCATGCATTCGCTGGTTCGATCGAGGCGTGATATATGGCGTTGATGCGGAATTGCTGGTACTGCTGCGGCCGGGCCGGGTATGTATGTACGCGGCCACACGTGATTTGATCGAGGACCACATGCACGAGTCGGCATGCATACTGCCGTCTGCACGACACTACACGAAGTAAGTTACAAATACCGTAATGGTCACCAACAATGCATGCATGCGTATCGGTCGGCTCGTTAGGTGGTGGGTGCAAATTAGCAAATAGTAGTTGCAAATGTGTAAACAGTGAATGACATCCGATTCCCATCCAAAAGCTACAGTTGATCTTATATCTCATAAGTGAAAAGGTTATTTTACGATATTTCATGATCACATAAGATTTTCTTGCAAATTAATTCCTTCACTAGTAGAATCAACTCTAACCTTTCAAATGGGGATGGAAGGTATGTTATTAGCTATTTGCACGTTTGTATCAAAGATGTTCTTCAGATAGATGAGCAGCTTGGATGGATGGATCGAGAATGTGCGTGGGTGGATGAAGCAGCCTCGCCAGCAAAGCAAGTAGCTGCTGCATGCGCCGGGTGCGCGATCCTGCATTGATCTCCATTGCCCTCCAACCTCCATGCATGCTTTTTGTTGGTTTCTGCTTCACGAGCCGCATTTCCAAGCCTCGGCATGCGCAATACGCCCGTTCTTGATTGAGGCCAGGCCTTTTTTCTTTTCTTTCCCGGCCCGTTTATAAGGTCGAGCACGTTCGTCGTCCCTTCCCATAAAAGCTTCTTTGGATAGGTAAGAGGGTAGAGCTCGCCTGAATCTTAGTTAATTTCCCCTCCTCTGATCTTTGAAGAGGTCGAGCCTAATCCTAGTTCATCAAAACAAGCCTATAACTATGAACTAATTGTTCTAGCATGAGCACAAAGAGCATTTGGAATAGACACATAAATAGTCAACACTACGTCCAAAAAAAAAACGCATGAAGAGAAGCGCACAAGACGATTGACAAGGTCTAAGCAACGGAACGGGACCACGTGACTTCGTTTCACCGTGAGACATTGGATCTTAGAGGAACGGATAGGACTTGAGATACTACAATAGTGAAACAGTAGACTATGAACAATAGTATTACTACTGTGTTTGACGCTGCATTACTTTTGATATAATGTTCGACGCCAGTTCGGTGTTTCCCGTCTCGTGAATTACTGTTCACCTCAGGATTTGAATCCGCAAGCAACTCCCTGTGAGTGTCGTGTCGACCGGAGCATGCCAAATCCTCCCCTGTTCTCATCCAACTAAACAAAACAATCCCGGCTAAGATCATCCCTAACCATATTCTCTTCATTTCGTTCTCTTTCCGATTTCTTACCTCGTTTGTATTCCCTTTATTTTCTCTCATCTCCAATAGCTTACCTTCGAGGAGAATCGCGAAGTGAAAGGAGAGATAATCCCGTCCTGAAAGAAATAACCTTAGAATCCTGTCGTGAAGGTAAACTGTTAGAACGTTGAAGGAAAATAAAACTGTTGGGCGTGACCTAAGAAACAGGAGTACCTGACTCCACTCCACCCTACGATGTTGAAACTCATATGAACAGATAAAATTTGATGCCATAATAGTGATACGTAGCGGTGCAGCAGCTTGCGACCAGTGATATTGCTACATTACTCATCGCTACAGTATTTTGTTGTAATGTTCTCACGGTCGTGAATTACTGTTCACCACGGACTTAGATCCGCAAGCAACTCCCTGCGAGTGTCGGCGGGAGCATGCCAAACCCTCCCCTCTTCTCGTCCATCCAAACAAAACAGCCGCGGCTATCGAGGCTAGCAATTTGAATCTAGTAACATCGGTGACGAATACGATTCCTCCATGGAATTCTGCAGGGTCCAGCAGCCTCCCTATGGCTCCAAAGGCGGCCAGGTCACGGGTCGCTGGATTTCCAGCGATGCGGACAGCCTTTCTCGCTCCTACCGCTGGAGCAGTGTCGCGAGGAAACGCTTGGATCGTTCTAGCCCACAGCTAATAATGCGGGGTTTTTTCTGCGTGCGTGCATGCGGAGATCGGATCCGTTTGATCTCATCCCAAATGTGTCGCGTGAATCGACAAGAACTCTGTCGTCCCGTGTGTGGGATCGTCGAGCGACCGAACAAACGGGTACGACTCGTACGAGTTGTTCTCTTGTTGTTCTCGCACAAGATTTTTTTTGTGTGTGAAAGTTTCTCACACGAGAATTGAAGTTCAGCTATGTCCAAATTACTGCCAGAGGGTTTCGGCAGTCGAGATGCGTAGCACACCTGGGAATCTTCCCGGGTGGTGGATCGAGTACAGCTCACAGTAGTACAAAATTATTCCGAAAGGAATTCCAGATGCATAGCGCGTTTCAGAATCAACTCGCCACATGCCCTGCCGTCGCGTGCGCATACATGCTCATGCATTTCATCTGCTAGTGTGTGGAGCATGAATCAAGGATGTGTTTGGTTCTCTGAGGATGCTTCATAGATTTGTATTGTATAAATAGGATGAGTAAAATTATATATTTTTTTTAAAGAAAAGTGTTTAACTGATTATATTTGTCTGGATAGATTGAGCTGAGTTTTTTTTTTTTACTAAATCTAAAACCGAATGAGTGGATGTAAAGTTGAAATTATAATTAGTTACTCACGTGAAGATAATTTTTGTAACACTGACAAGTGAGCTTTACTCGTATGAAGATGATTTTATTACATTAACGAATGAATTTTACTTATATGAAGATGATTTTATAACACCAACAAGTATCTATCTGTGTCTTCTGAATCAGACTGCGGAATCGAGCTTCACTCACAGGTTAGGACGAAGCCATATATTTACGAATGCCGGAGCAGACTATAAAAGTAGATACAAATAACTTAAACAAGTGTTTTTTTTATAATTCTACGCATCCATCGGATAGATGCAGAACCAAACACATCCCAAAGGAATTTTGTTGAACACGATCTTGATTTGTCTTGCATGTGATTTTTTCTTGTCTGTATACATCACCGGATCGGACACTAATTATAAGATTTCAAGCGGACAGTTCTCAGCCCGGGTGGCTTAGGCTTCTGAGTGTCACCGGTGATTCGAGGCCATGGTGGGGCGTGGATGGCACCGTCCCACCCAACCGTGTGCGAACTTTGAGCGTACACGGATGCCACAGCAGGGATTGCGTGCGTGTATATGTATGTAATTTCTCAAAAAGAAAATTATAAGATTTCGAGTTCAATCTGTTCCGGTGTCTCCATGACTATGGTACCACTTAACTGGCGTATACCCGGCCACGAACCATCAAGCATAAGACAGCTTTACAAAAATAAGGCAATGGGTTTGATTACCGCATGTATATTTGACTTGGTCAGATACCGACCAGGACACCAAATGCAAGACATAACTATGCACGCGATATCCGTTTGATGTTTGGCAAGCCTACTATATGCTGCACTCAAAAACAGGGCCAAGCAGACAGATGCATAACGACGGAGAACAAGAATGAATAGGTATACAACAAAGTTGCCACGATAGTTTGTGCAACACGAGTGACTACGGATATCAGCGAAGCGATGCCTGCCCGGCGAGATGGAGCAACGCCTGCTTGTGGTAGGCAGTTCGGAGCTTCTTGTACTTCTGCACAAAGGTAGGCAGGTCGATGTCTTTCTCTAGGAACGTCTGGTGCAGCTCCTCGGACTCCTCATCCAACTTCGCCATTGACCCTGTGTAAGCACCAACGCAACGTATGTGTATGTTAGTGACGAGTGTATGCGAGAAATAACATAACTCTCTGCAAGTACTGGTATTGACATATATCCACTGGGTGGCAAGTACCAGCTCCCAGCTGATCACTGGCCAGTACAATACCCTTAAACAATCTAGTTAAGTTCAACAAAACTAAAAGATGCTTCACAAAATTCTAGCATGATCGATCATATCAGTGTGGTATACCAACTCAGATATAAGTACTCAATTGGCAAGAAGACATGAACTGCAGATGCTATTGTTTAACGTGCTTACTTTGGAGCTTGTTGAGCAGCGCAGCAGGAGAATAGGACTTCATGATCTCGTCCTTTTGCATTTCCAAATCAGTTAACCTGTCTTGAGCAGCCGCCAGTTCTGTGGTTCTTATTATAGTGCACTGTACAAATTATAAATGCAACCAGAATGTTAGCAAAAAAAATGTCAAGTTCTGAAAACATAAGAAAAAAAACATAGTGGAAAGCATCATAGTGAGAATTTCTCATGTTTTTTTCTATTATGATTTCAACCAAATTTAAATTATCCCTGATGCTTGGTTTTAATAAAGAACAGCCTGACTACAATAGTTGCTGACAGTGTTAACCTGGTTTCTGAGCTCCAGGATCCGTTGCTCCTTTTCTAAATTTTCCCCTGCAGTTCATGATCCCAATAATACTTGGTTTAGGCTCAGCAAACCCAAGAATACACTCAGTTTTGAAACACCAATATTTACAGACAAAGAATGTATAACTCACTCGCAAGTTGCAAAGTCTCCTTTCTAAGCTCATCGCGTACCTGACATCAAGAAAGAGCCACAAGTGAGTGAATCAACAGACCTCTTAAGGAATTTCCTATGTGGGTACATCTTGGCAAGATGTGATATTCAGATAAACAATCTAATTGAGACAAACAGCAGTCAACATCACAACATAAATAACTGCAGAACAATTGTTGGATTCGATCATGCGAGAGGTGGGTTGGAAGAACACACACTGGACATAGGAGTTTTCTCACTGCTAACAGTTTCTGATGTATTTAGAAAACATCTAAATCATACAACTAGGGGTTCAGCCCAATATATATAGGCACAAAACCAACTTCCTGATGCTACAGTAACCAACATACACAAGGATTGCACTAACATATTACTCCCACTAAGTCTTGTGTGTTTGCGTAAGTTTAATTTTGACAATTCCAATCCTAGCTCTAAGCTCCTGGAATCGAACTCGCTTTAATTCCTTTGTTAAGATATCTGCGAGTTGGTCCTTAGTGCCAATGAAGTCTGCACCGACATTCTTGTTATCCAAGCACTCCCTGATGAAGTGGTAGCGCACATCGATGTGCTTGCCGCGCTAATGGAACACGGGGTTTTTGCTCAGTGCTAGAGCTAATTGATTGTCACTCTTGAGCTCGACGGTGTCAGCAGGTTTCCCCTTGAAGTCGCCGAGCAATGGAGCCAGCCACACACACCTTGGTACCTGCAGTGGTGGCGGCGACATACTCTACTTCATAGGACGATGGGGCCACCACCCTCTGTTTCAGAGAATGCCAACTCACCAGGCTGTCGCCGTAGAAGAATAGAGCGCCAAAAGTGCTCTTTCGCGTATCAATGTCGCCGACGAGGTTGTTGTCTCTTTAGCTGACTAGCCATCCCTCCTTTGCTTTCCCGTAGTGGTAGTCGTAGTTGATTGTCCCGGCAACATAGTGCAGGATCTTCGTCATGGCCATCATATGCCCCTAAGTTGGCCGCTCCATGAAGCGGCTCACGAACTCGAAGCTGAAGACAAGATCCGGCCGCGTGTGGACGAGGTAGCGGAGGCTTCCGACAAGCCTCATGTACTCTGTCACGTCTACTTCTACCGATGTGCTCTCGCGGCTGAGCTTGAGCCGTTCCTCCATCAGGGTGTGAGCGGGATTGCTATCTCATCCCTGCCATCTCCAGGATTCGAGCGGCGTATTGCACTTGGCACAACGTGAGCCACCACCGCTGCTCTGCTAGACCTTGATCCCAAGGTAGAAGGAGAGCAAACCGAGATCGCTCATCCTGAATTGAGTCTTCATCTCCACCTTGAATCGATCGATCTCCTCCTTTGTCAATCCCGTGATGATCAGATCATCCACGTAAATCCCAAGGAGCAACAGCATATTGCCATGGCTACGCCGGTACGTCGCATGTTCGTGCACGCTTTGCTTGAAGCCGAGAGCCCTCAAGTGTCGTCAAGCTTTGAGTTCCATACGTGCGGTGCTTGTCGCAGCCATAGAGCGCTTTCCGTGGCCGCAAGACCTTGTGCTCTTCTCCGGCGACGACGAACCTCGGCGGCTGTGCAACATACACTTCCTCCTACAATTCGTCGTTGAGAAAGGCTGATTTCACATCCATGTGATGGACCGGCCATTCCTCTTAGGCAGCTAACACCAGTAGCAGCGCAAGGACTCCAGACGGGCAACAGGTGCGAATACCTCGTCGAAGTCCATGCCTAGCTGCTGCGCATAGCCCTTGGCAATGAGGCGAGCTTTGTGCTTGATCAGAACCCCAGCTTCGTCTTTCTTGAGTTTGAACACCCATTTGGGCCTGATTGAATGGTGTCCACACGGCAGCTCCACCAGCGTCCATGTCATGTTCTCCTCGACAGACTTCATCTTTTCCAGCATCGCTACTCGCCACACAATGTCACGTTCCGCCTCGACGAAGGAGCTTGGCTCTGCTGCGCTCCCCAGGTGCAGCTCGGCGTTGTCCAAGACGCGGGTGGCGTATCCCGCCGGAGCTCCCCGCCACCAAGCAGCTTGTCGACAATGCAGGAGCATACTGGGCTGTCGCCATGGTGTGCGTCAAGCCTTGCGCTGTCATTCGGCGATGGCGTGACGAAATCCGCCTCCCCGGTAGATTCGCCGCTCGACGTTCTGGGTGACACATCGGCCATCGCCGGACTTGGTGCAGGTGGTTCCACCGCCGGTGTTCCTCCTCCGGCTGAGGTGGGCCCGCCAACCACCGGGAGATGAACTTGATTCGTCATGAATTCCACAACGAAGTCACTCGATGGAGCCACGCTCACAGCTACATCCGCCTCTCAACTCCATCCGGCGTCCTCGTCGAAGATCACATTTCGCGACACGCGCTGCATTTGGTGCTCAGGTCAGAGAGGCGGTTTGCTTTCGTGCCACGCTCGTAGCCGATGAAGACACAAGGCGTGCTCCTGTCATCAAGCTTCCATAGATGCGGTCGTCTCTCCTTGACGTACACTAGACAACCGAAGGTGCGTAAGCTCACTACCGGCTTCCGCCTCGAACGGTGTCATGCCATCCAGGCTCTTCGTCGGTGCACGATTGAGGAGGAAGCCGGCAGTGCTCACCGCCTCTCCCCAAAACTCCACCGGCATGCCCCTCTGTTTCAGGAGTGCGCACGCCGTCGCGACGATCCACTGATTGCGCCTCTCCACCACGTCATTCTACTGCAGGCTGTACGACGCGAAGTGTCGTTGGACGCCGTGATCCGCACAGTGGCGCGTGAATTTATGGACATGAATTCATCGCCGTTGTCGGTGCAAATCCAAAGCTTCCGATAGCTCTCCACCTCCACCTGGATCGCCACCGCCGCGTCGCTTTTCACATCCAGGAGCATCAGCCAAATATATCGACTAGCGTCGTCCACCATCAGCAGGAAGAAACGACGTCCACCTAGTGTCTCTGATATGATGGGACCACAAAGATCTCCATGGACAAGGTCAATGCGCTCTTTCGCCCAAGACTCAGCCAGTGACGGGAACAGAGCTCAACGGTGCTTGGTGGTGACGCATGTGTCGCACAGCTACTCAATGTGCTCCAGCTGCGGCAGACCTCGTACCATCTCATGGTGCGCCAACCACCGGAGTGCGTCAAAGCTTATGTGATCGTAGTGCGCGTGCCACCGCCAAGCGTTCTCGTCGTGGCGCGCCACGAGACAGATGGGATGGGTAACATCGAGGTGCAGGATGTACAGCCGGTTACGCTTGCAACAAACTTTGGCGAGGAGGCGGCGCTGGCGGTCCCAAATCTGCAAGATGTCGTACTCGATCAGCACCTTGGACCCACCCTCATTTAGCTGGCCCACGCTGATGTTCATCAGCCGTGGGATGAACTAGACGCCGGAGAGCGTCTTGTGCTCTACCTTCTTCCCGGCGAACAGGATGATGCCACAGCCGCGGATGTCGACCATCGAGCCATCTCTGAAACAGACGAAGCCCACCACACCTCGATCGTGCTTTGCAAAGACATCGTGGTGACCTGTCATGTGGTTGGTGGCGTCGGTGTCGAAGTACTAGCCCTCTAGGTGGTCACTGTCGTCGCTAGCACCAAGGTGGACTTATGCATATGACTCGTCGAGGTGGACGTGGCTTGGCGGTGGCCCCTGTGCATCACTGAGAGCACACACATACGCCATCAGGAGCGTAGGCTCATCTTCTTCCTCCTGGCCCTGAGCCAAATAAGTTTGCTCCTTCTTGGGCAATCAACAGCCCTTAGCCCAGTGGCCATAGCACCTGCAATTGCGGCACTTGTCATGGAAGAGATCGCGTGCGGCCTCCTTGCCATCGGAGCTTCCGCCTCCCCCGTTCTTCGTCGATGCGCGCGCACGGCGACAGGCATTTCCGCTGCCTAAGGACCCTTCGCCCTGCTTCTGCTCCTTCATGCATGCGATCCATTGCCCCTCAGTGAGGAGGAGCTTTCCACCGATAACAGGGGATTCTTCTGGATCGAGACGATCCTCCACCGCCTTTAGCCTCCAAGTCACTTCCTCCAGTGTGAGCGTCGAGAGATCGAGAAGAGTCTCAATAGACAGAGCAATCTGCGAAAATATCTTGGGGACTACTTGCTGATATTTTTCTACCACCTTCTGTTCTTCCATCGTTTCTCCAAGCGTGACAAGATTGGTGACGAGGCCGGAGAGACGCATCACGAAATCGTCGATCATCTCCTCGTCACGGAACGATATTGCATCGAATTCCTTCCTAAGCTGTTGTGTCGAGGCCTTACGGATGCGATTGTCGCCGACGTGCATCGATTTGATGGCGTCTCAAGCCTGCTTGGCGCTCGTTATGATAGCGAGTGTGCCGATCATCTCCTGGGGCACAACGTGAAGGATGGCCTCCAGTGCCATGTGGTCTTCCTAGAAATCCGCATAGCCAAACTCCACTGCGTCCCAGAGACAACGAGCCTACAGCATGACCTTCATGGGCAAGCTCCAGTCGACGTATTTGCTCTGTGTGAGGATCGGGTACGACGCGCCGCCAACCTCCTTGACCACACGCTAGACGACCACATCACATCCACCAACGTCTCGATGTCACAATTATCATGGCGGCGGCGATGGGGAACAATGGTGGTTGAAGTGCTGCCAGGGACTCAAAGCCACACCACTCGTAGGAACCGATATCACCAGGATTGATTAACACTGGCTCTGATACCCATTGTTAGATTTGATCTTGTAAGAGGTGGGTTGGAAGAATACACGCAAGCACACACTAGACACAAGGGTTTTCTCACTACTAACAGCTTTTGATGTATTTAGAAAACATCTAAATCATACAACCAAGGGGGTCAGCCCAATATATATAAGCGCAAAACGGTCTACTGTTGCTGCAGTAACCAATGTACTGGTACACATCGGAATACTGTTGCTGCAATAGCTGCCAGCAAAACAAGATTTACCTACACACAAAAATTACACTAACAGCAATCACCAAAATGGATTCACAAATCTCTTCAATACCGCATAAAAAGGATGAACCACACTATCATGGGTAAAGGCCCAGAAAAAAGAGACTGTATTACAATTAAGCTCATACGATATCTACAACAGGTAAGCTTTAGAATCATTTTGTGCACGAGGGTATTAAGAAATATAACAAAGAAAAAAATGGAGTACGGAAGAGCAGTTTACCACTGTGACATCTTTAACTGACTGGTAAGATTTCGCATCTATTTTCCTTAACTAGTGAGCTCACTAAAGTATCTGTCTATTTATGGTCAAGCATAAACTAACCAATACAAACCAGGTAATTTGTTCTTAGCAACCTCACCGATTATTGGAACTAACAAACAAAAAAGTACACTAAAATTGCTGGCTATAATGCACAAATGATTTCACATCCTGCGGTGAGGTCAGCAGCACAAATATAAGAATGTGAAACAGAGCTTACATTGTTCTGAGTTTTCACTTGATCAAGTGAATTAAAGAGTACATTATATGCCTCCTTGTCTTTCAACAACCTCTGTAACTCATCAATACTGCAAAAAAGTGATTAATAAAGGTAATACAATATGTTCTTGACTCCAATCAAGTAATGCATCAATCGTATATCGTGCAAACAGACACATTGTCAACATTTAATTAAGGCACATAGCACAACCATTCATAAGTGGCCCTTCAAAAATTATATAGCGTTTATCCACTTGCACTCCAACCAACAATAATTCTCACATATACAAATTGCCTCTACACAAATTGCCTTAAGTACAACGAATTCAAGGATTTTCCAGTCTTACACATGTCCATCCAAATCTGCAGTGCAGATTTGTTATAATGGCGTATGCAGAAGTAAGGGCCATGTCCTACTATAGTGTTCAGATATTAGTTTTAAACTAGCTTATGGCATAGACCAGGACATATAACAGAATCATTTTGTAGCTACCTGGCTAGGTAGCAGAACAACTCGATTCTGATCACTAATCTTTGGCCAAATTATTTTCTAATTTCTAAAGAAATAAATAGCACATGTCCAGTTGTTGCTAATAGCAACCAAAAGCAATGCATATAAATTTCAATTGGATTTATGCTTGTTAAGAAAAGGTGTAATAAATATATGTTCCGATTAAGGGGCACAAAACGATAGTGATACAAACTTTCATCTAAACCTTTAAAAACTTAAACGACGCTTCTCTGAATAGCACACATTTGCTGAGTCCCCAGTTTGGGGATAACTCTAGAATGCATGTAATTCAGAGCAAAGGGTAACAAAGCATTCGAAATCCACCACACAGGGCAGATAATGTAAAATTGGATAGCATTTGAAATCCACACAATCTTGTATACAAAAAGTTAGAAGCAAGCATGAAAGCAGATAAGGCTAATTGCTAACCTCTTATCCTTCAGACGAGCAATTACCCCTGCAGCCTCAGCTGGAGATGGCTGGCCACGCGATGAAGGCTGAGGATGATCTGAAGCTCTCTGATGCAGACTAGCACTAGAAGAGCCAGGTGTGGATGGACGTGAAGACGAACCTACCACTGAGGGAGGGTACCAAGACTGCGTAGGGATGTCCTGGAAATTTGGATCAGCTTGCTGCTGCTGAGAACTGCTATATGCATGCATTCAGCAGAGCCAAAGGCAGTAAGCAAGAGAAGCAAATCCTTCAGAACTGCTCAAAACAAATCATAAAAAATTGTGGTGCCATTTCATATATGCTATCCTCAATTCTTCGTGCATGACAATATGAAATTTTGGTGCAAAAAAGAGCAAATCTGTTAACTTCCTAAATATCTGTAGGGTTGCACAGAAAAACTAAAGACTACGTGCCATGCTTGGTGTCAGGTGCTGCTAGACAAAATAGTGTGAGGCTGTGAGCAGACAACTTGTTTGAACTATTCCGACATATTTGGTTCTGAAGAAACTGACCGCTGGATAAATACAAGAAATGGTTTAACTACATAAGACAGATAAATGAGAGGCCAGGACTGATAAACAGAATAAGTGACAACACTTTGGTTTCGATGATACCAACGTACCCAAAAAGAGGAATTCTCCAGCTCATTGTACAGAGAAATCTGCATCAAAAGAGAGAAGGTTATTGACGTTTATCGAAAATTGATAAGTGATGTAATCACGAAATTTTGATACCTTATCTTTTGAGAAGATTGAAGTGAGCGTCTAAATAAATTCTAATGACAAATACTTTGTCAACGGTAACTAAAACTTGTGACACAACACGTTTCAATTAGATAATCACAAACAACCATTTGACTAAGTTTTTATCTCACAGAATTTCATCCATAATCTGAAGTGCCATGCTCATAAACTGTTCCCCAGGCCGTGGTCTACTCTCAAATTGCCTAAATGTGCTATACTGCAAGGGTGGGTGAATTCATCATTTGTAATGTCACGCTTCATGCAGTTGCTATCATACATTACAAAACTAGCATGGCCCAGCAAGGCAGAAAGTACCCAAAGTCCAAACTAAGTAATTACTGATTGTCCGACTCTACTCCTAATTCGTCAGGACCTGGCAAGTCATCAGCTGGCAGAGTAAAGTCTGCAGCAACCACAACAACTTTTTTTTTGGGAAATTATACCTCACCCGCACCTTGTTGGGTAAATTGAAATTGCGTGCTGAAGAACCTAATCGAACCGTGAATGGAACGACGGCCGGATCAGATTCATACTGAGCCACGCAAGCACACGAACCCGCAACTCTTAGAAGAACGGAACCCATCCAAGCAAGCTGGGATTACATACCAACACAAGAAGGGATCAATCCGCGCCCCAACTGGATCTCCACTGGACCCAGCGAGGAGCGGCGCTGCGGCGGCGGAAGCGGACCGAGGAGCGGCGGGTGGGGCGGGGGATCCGGCAGAGAGAGGAAGGGATACCCCGGCGGCGTTGAAACTTCCGCCCTGCGTCGGGAGCCTAGGCTTAGAAGGCTGGGCGCGTGCGTCGAGTGGGAGGCTGAAACCGAACGCGTGCGTGCGGAGGGGGAGAGTAGGAAGTGGCAAACAGGCTGGTTACCTCGCCGGCCGCGTGGGAGTGGTGGAGTCCTTCGCCCCGCGGTTGTTTCTCGTCGGAGGAAGACACGAGCCGAGGTGGGGGAGACCGGTAGAGGAGTCGAAGTCTCCAAGAGAGACGCGGCTACACGGCTCGGGAAGCCTTTGCCGGACGCGGCCAAGTTTGGGCCGGCCGAGCAGAAAATTTTGTTCGGGCCTCGCGAGCTAACCGGTATCCGAGCCGGGGTGGTGGGCGCTTGGGCCGGGGCACTCGGCACACGACGACTAACGAGGCGGGAGCCGGCGTCCGGGGGCGATCGGCACCAGGCACCGGCGCCGTGCTGTTGGCCGTTGGGAGACGCCGCCGGGCGAGGGGGTACAGTTCTTCCAGCGTGCGTGGAGCCGAGTAGGCAATGTGCCGGGGTTGTGATAGAAAACAACCCGCTTGTGACACGTGTGTGGTGTGCACTGCCGCTTGCGTGCCGCCTACCATAAACCTTGCCGCCGCCCACTACCGCTTCCCATTGTGGCTACCGACGCAGCCCGCCGCCTCCAACATCGTTGCCTACCTTCATCCAACTATCCCTGCTCTGGCAAATCGGAGATCCTCCGCCATGACGGTCATAATTGGTGGGTCGGGCAAACCTTAATCCAATTGCTCGAGATGGCACCATAAAGGGTGGCGATATCATGATTAAGGGTATTAAACTGAATATATATTATTTTTGGCAATTTTTTTATACATATAGTATGTATTTTATATAGATGATAGTTGGCGTTTGTATGTATAGTTAGTTTTGAGGCTAACATGCCAAAAAAATTATCCTACATGAGAGGCGTCCACCTCATGCCCAACTACTCCACTCGGACCATTTTATCATTCCTAACCCTATATTCTATCTTCTCACTTTGCCATCCCATTAGCCTAATCAAACTCTCCAACTTAAAACTTGAGAGATCAAAGTAGACCACTGTCACGCCAAGCCTCGACCACTCAGGAAGCAAACCACATAATAGCTTTCCTAACGAGGAGGCAACGGTGGCCGCCCTAGAGGGCATGCATATGTGTGTGCGCTGCCCACATCGTTGCTACAGCCTGTCATGACGCTCCTGGCTACCATGGGTGTTCAGAAAAATGGAGCGTGCCATCAGCAAAAGATGATGTCTATAGACCAGACGAGGAACGTGTGAGTTGTGTGTGAGCCAATTGGACCAGCCTGTAGTGAGTTGTGAACCCTTGTGAGCATGTGTGGGCCAAGTCGAACGCTCACCGGGCTGAGGAGTCCTCCCCATGTGTGTGTGTCAGGTTTAAAAGGGGCCATGTAAATAGACATCTACTGGTTGATCAAGTAAGAAAATATTTGCCATATCCTCTCTGTTGTCTTTTTCCTCCCTCTGTTCCTCTCTGCGCTCGATGATCTCGTAGTCTCCCTCATCAACGATCAACCGACGGCAGACCACTGCAATTGGTATCAGATTTTGGCGATATGCGGCTCCGATTCTCGCTACGTCTCGACCTTGATCGGTAATTCCCTGATGATTTGCGATTGTTCTCGGATGGCTCGCTGTAAATCCTAACTAATCCAGTCAGGTTAGAGGAGAATCCACCATGGCTCCGACACGCTCAAACGTGACGGTGTGCCCTATTATAGCCACGATGGAGTCCTCTGAAGACCGCGCAATGGAGAAGCTCCAAGCACAAGACACCCTGCAACAACAGCTCTCAGAGATGGATGTGAAGATTGGGAACCAAGCGTCTTAACTCGATCGACTACAGACCAAGATGGACTTGTCGATGCTCACTATCGACCAAGTTCAATAAGAGCATGCCACCATCGCTCGATCGTTGCACGGACCAGCGCCACCACCGTTAGCCATTCCACCGAAGCCAGGTGATGGCATCATCTGATCACGCCCAAAAGGCAGTCCTCCTCTTCCTCCACCGCAACAACAGCCCCACGTGTCGTTTCCACCACCAACACCATAGGTGCCACCTCCACATATCCCACCTCCTATGATTTTAGTTCCAGATCACACTGATGCATCACATCGTAAATCTTGGATGCCCAAGTTGGATTTCCCCAAATTTGATGGATATGATGCTAGGATTTTGTTGGATAAGTGTCAAGCCTTTTTTTTTTTTGCTTTGTACCAAATTGCTGAGGGTTTTAAAGTCATAATTGTCGATATTCATTTGAGGTAACGCTACTCATTGGTACCAATCTTATAAACTTTCCTACCCACATCATAGTTGGCATCAGTTTAGTGAAGTTGTCATTAGTGAGTTTGTAAAATATCGCCTAGAGGGGGGGTGAATAGGCGAAATCTAAATTTTCTACAAACTTCAAAACAGCGGATTAAAAAGTTCGGACCTTCCAGACTTTTGTCCGGAACCTCCGCACTTGTCCGGAGGTTCCGGAGAAAAGTGCGGATACTCTGGACTTTTCTGAGATTATGAACTGAAGCTAAATCTGGGATGATGAGTGACAAGATTAAGGTTTATCAAGCATCAGTAGGTGTATAATAACTTATAAGACCAAATACATGCAGCTCAAACTTTGCAATAAGAGAGATTGGGTATAAAACCTAGAGTTCTATTCAAACAAAAGATTATACACAAATACTAGAAATAGAACAAAGCTGACACAGGAATTTGTTTACCGGAGTTCGGCCACTCCACAAAGAAGTGCCTACGTCTTCGTTGAGGTGCTCACAAAGAACCGAGTCTTTTCAACCCTATCCTCACCAAAGCGACCTCAAAGATCGAGCTTCGGGTTTCTTACTCAACTTGTCAGGGTGATATAAACTTCCCGAGGCTCACCACAAACTTGGGAACTCGACGGGCAACTCCTTGCCGTCTAGGTAGACAAACCACCAAGAGTAATGAATTTGAAATCACCGGCTTTGACAAAGAAACAAGTACTCAATGATGGCTTTGAACTTTACTAGCACTCTTGCTTAAAGCCACTCAACCCTAGCAAGGATCTCAACTAGAATCATAAAAGGGGAGTGGAAATGAGCTTTTAATGTGCTAGAAGCCTTTTGTCTCAAAGCTGGTCGGAATGAAAAGGTCAGAGGCAGTTACATTGAAGAGTGCGAGGTATATATACTCCACACTCAAAAAACTAGCCGTTATGTTCTGAAAAAGTGCGGACCCTTCGCACAAGTCCGGAACCTCCGCAGAAAAGTGCGGATACTCCGCAGTTAGCCGAGAAATTACTAAAGTGCGGATCCTCCACGCAAAAGTGCGGACCTTCCGGACTTTTCTAAAATAAAGGTTTTAGGGCTAACTTGCTATGACTCTCATGTGTTTGTTTGGAATATTGAGCATTGTTTTTGTACAACAAAATAGATTTCATATCCCCATTTATAGTACGGCATCCTAAAATCAAATATAAAGTATACAAGAACTTAAAAAACATAGGAGCCAAGTCGCTTTCCTTTATCCATTTGGGGGGGGGTCACAATGCGTCACATTTCTTACTTGATGGAATTAACACCTGTCTATGACTCATAAAACTTATTAGTTCTTTAATTATTTTGTTATTATCACCAAAACCCACTTGGGGGCCTAGATACACTTTCAGTTTGAGGTGAACACACACACGAACAAACTCATGGAATTATTATCCCTTCGCCAATCTGGCACAGTTGAGGAATATAAGCGCCAATTTGAGCAGCTCATGTATCATATCAAGATGTATGACCCTTCATTGAGTGAGACCCTTCTTGTCACACAATTTATTTTGGGTCTTAAGGATGATCTTCGTGCATATATTGAAATGCATCTTCCAGATAATGTTAGCATAACTGCACAATTGGCTTTAGTGCATGAGACGATTTAGTTTGGGTTGCACAAAACTCCAACCAAATCTGGATTCAGTAAAAGCCTTGGTACTTCGCATGAACTTCCCAGCTTAGAGCTTTACATGGAAGTGATATCACTGAAATTATCTCTGGTGAAGTGTTGGATTTATTGGTCAGTTCAGATGCCCATAAGGACATTGGAATACATGTTTTTGTTCATCCTTTAGCTGGGTTAGGTCATGTTAATTCTATTGGACTCCAGCAGTTCTCATAGTTTCTCGAACAAAACCTTTGCTCGCAGGATTGGCTGCCACCAACAGGAAATTAAACCACTCAAGGTTCAAGTGGCAATGAGAGATACTCTTATGTGTAACAGCATGGTTCCCGGTTTCACATGGTGGGTGCCTAACCATACATTCCAATATGACATGAGAGTATTGGATATGAGAGGTTGTGATGTCATACTTGACATGGACTGGTTAGAACAGTGAGGACTAGTGATCTATCAGTGGGCTGAGAAATGGGTGGAGTTTCAATGTGCTGGTAAGACAGTAAGGTTACAAGGGCTTCTACCTCAACAACATCGAGCCATCCAAGCTACGACTATAGAGAATTTGTTCAAATGGTCCAAAGGAAATGAAGTTTGGGCAACAATTGTACTAGAAAATGCCCATGATTTTGTGATCGGTGGTGTTCCAGCATCCATCAAGGAGTTATTAACTACTTATGCAGTTGTATTTGCAGAACCTACCTCTTTACCCCCTCACAGGAAATTTGATCATAGCATCAATTTGTTGCCTAATACACCATCAATCAACTCAAAGACCATATAGATATTCTCTTTTGCAAAAAGATGAAGGTGAAAGACAAGTAACAACCATGCTTCAAGCATGTACCATCACGAAAAAGATAACACCTTATATAGGAAAATGTGGCATGTTTAAAATTGAATTTGTCGGTTGGAATATTTAGGTAGTTGGACACAATATTTTTAGTGTCTTATAGTTATTTTAGTATAATTTGTAAGTTAATTAGAGTAAATTTAGCTGACGGAATATTAATATTGTATATTGAATCAGGGATGTCAATTGTAGTAGGTTTTAGGATTTTCTAGGACACTGGATATGTTATGCATTGTAGCAGTAGGGTAGATTTGAGTAACTTTCAGTATATAGACACATAATTAATAGTCTGGGAGAGTTGTGATGAGCCCAAGTATTAGGTTGGCTGTATAATCTGTTGTAACTTAGTTCGGTATATCAGCAGTTGACGGTGAAGGCTCTGATTCGTAGACATCGAGAAACCGGATGGCGGTGGAAGCTCTAGGAGCTTACATGTTCAAAGCAATGGTAATTACATATGGGTAATCCGCAAAGGGTGCACACGAAAAAGATAACACCTTATATGGAAGAGAAGAGTGGGAAGGGCAAGTCCCACAGAGTTCATATTGTTGGTAACCATCAGCACGTCTTTAAGGTGATGTTGCGTGATAAGGGCAGACTGGGTATCGGAAGGCAAGAAATTATAATGGAATACAGGTTGTGACTAGCGGACAACAAGTGTGAGTACACATACAACAAGCCAGCACTTATGCATTTGCCTTGCTCTTGTGTACTAGCTTATTGTGCGAATGGCAACATAGAGTTAGGGTATTTTCTGTTACCATACTACCGTAAGGAAGTCGCAGAAAATACTTAGACCGAGAAGTTGCTTGGGTGGTGGGCAGTACAAGACTTCACGAAGCCGCCTAAAAATGATCCATATTGGATGCATTCTTGAATGTGTGGTTCTATCCACATGTCAATTCTATATTGGAAACTATAATCATCCGTCTGCAAAAAGTAATATCTGAGATAAGTAAACGGTGTTGCGAAAATAGGAAAGAAAGTGAGTATTATTTGTTCATATTCTGAAATGTGGACAATGGAAGAATCTAGAGCCTGTGTTAACGAAATGCTCATAAACTTGGACTACAACGTCATCTCCATACCGACATGACGACCGAAGCAAGGAAGAGCATAATGGTTTCCATAGTAATCTTTACCGTATATGTCTAAATAGGGGTGCAGAGGCAGTGGATCGATGGGCCATCGAGAGGATGAGGTGACGCCATTGCTTCGATTCAATTAAAGGTCAAGAGATGTGTGAGTAGAGAATCGATTAGGTTTCTTTTTATATACAAGAAGTCCCGACGGTAGTGGATAGATGTGGCAGCACTGAAAAGCCTATTGTCTATACTGCACCAGCCTATTAGGGGTAGCACTGAAAAGTCTATTCGCGATGACATTGTAGTATTATTTGTTCAAAAATTTATATTTTGTATCTTCCTAACGTTACTTCACTAGAAAAATTACTCACATAATTTTACATTAACTCAGCAAAGAAATGTCAGTAAAATTACATTGAACCAAAATTAAGGAAAATAAATAAATCACTATGTGATGCTGTTTGGACTACTATCCAAACATTTTGGATATCCAAACATTTTGGATCATTCAACATCCGCACGTCTTATTACCTCGTAGTCATAGTTGATGTTCATTTTCGAAAGACTTTAAGTTCTTCTATAGGATGTTGCACGAATGATTCTACCCAAATTAAAAAATATATCAATAAAAAAAAAGAAAAGAAAGGGCAACCTATCGACACGCTGTTTGCCGATAAGATTGTTGACATGTGAAATGTCGACATGCTTGTCAGATATCACCGATCCCGACAACCATATATCTTGCCGATATGTCTCATTGGCACCACAGATAAGCGGACAGCCCCTAACAAGTGCCCTTCATCCATTTTGCATGCCAACAAGTGACAAGTATTGTAATTTAGTAAATTTGACTATTAGTTTTACGATTTTTTAATAAAATAATATTATTAAAAAATCGTTCCTACAACGCACGAGGTCCACTTTGGAAAAATTAAAGCTTAAGCGATCCATATCGAGCTTCCCCTTTCCAGCTAATCCAGCTAAACACTCGAGAGTCCTCCTCCCCAGCGGTAAACATCCATCGGTCTTATCCCATTCCTTCCTCCCTCCCGAGAAAATCACCCCGAAACAGTATCTTCGGAGGGGAGTTAAAAATGGATACCGAGTCGTTCGTACCACCGCACCAAAAAAAGAAGACGCAGAGGCAACGTACAGTAACAGTAACAGTGGGACGTATACGGTGACCTTCCAATTCCAGGACCAGATTCCAGATAGCATGGATAGCAAGCAACAGCAGTCAGCAGGGGCGAGGGAGGGGACGCGCGGACCAATGGCGCGGAGGGTAGGGTAGGGGGTCACTCACCCCTGACCACCTCCTGGCGGACACTTGGCTCCATCGGCCTGCGCGCGGCGCCAAGCTTTGCCACAAAACGTTCTGCTTCCGCGTACGGCGCTGCTGCCCTACTGGCTACTGCTGCAGTGCTGGACTGCTGGCTGGCTAGGCTAGGCTAGCTTCTGCTGCGCCAACGCGGCCGTCCTCATCACCCTCGCCCCCCACTCTCATCGCCATTGGATAGTTTATGCGTCTGTTCGATAATTAGTAGCCAGTTGCTCACTGGTCGTCCTTTGCGCAGAGAGGAACTACTAAAATATACTCCGAGCTACCATGGCTTGACTGCTCCCGACACACGCCGCAGATCTACACTTGTAAGCTACTGCCGTGGCTGTGCCTTCCCGGGCCCGGCAGCTAGGGTTCCTTTTCTTCTAGTCGATCAAAATATGTGCATGCGCTTCATCTCTCTTCTTGCGCTCCTTGTTGTTGTGGTGGTTGTTGATTGCTCCAGCGGTGGGTGGAGGGCCGGGAAGCGATGGCGGGGAAGAGGGAGCGCATAGCGATACGGAGGATCGACAACCTGGCGGCGAGGCAGGTGACGTTCTCCAAGCGGCGGCGGGGGCTGTTCAAGAAGGCCCAGGAGCTCTCCATCCTCTGCGACGCCGAGGTCGGACTCGTCGTCTTCTCCGCCACCGGCAAGCTCTTCCACTTCGCCAGCTCCAGGTATCTATTCTGTGCTACATATATACACCTACCCCGGCCCCTCTCGCTCGATGCGACGGCCGCCGTCTGGTGATCCGCCCCTGCAATTGTTCTTGGTTTGATCGATCGGTTTGGACTCCGGATTACTTGTTTTGTTCTTCCTGCTGCTCTAGGGCTTAGATTGATATATTATGCTGCATCTTGGTACCGAATGCCCTAATTTCAGGTTCGATACTTTTAATTAGGCATCTTAATTAATTCCATACCTAGAAACCTGATTTGTATTTCTTGAGATCAGGGATTCTTGTCTTCCAACTCAAGTATCCGGCTGAGCCGCGTTCTCTTTTCTAGGACCAAGCTTGTGTACGGCATGCCGTTTATTGTAGGTTTGATGATTGATGCTGGTCGGTTTTTGATTGCATTCTTGCAGTGCAGGTCGTTCTTAAATCTTCCAGATGGTCTGATGGATTATAGACATTTAATTTATACTGTTCTTGCTTGTTTTCTCTAGATCGAAGGAGAAAACTCTTCCTTGTTCCTTCTACATCAAATGAGAAAGTTCTTGCTTGCTTGTTCACGCTCAACTTCCTTTTCCTCGTTGTCAATCGGCGACATGTTTGATTGTTTGACTACTCGTTTACCCCGCGAAGTATTAAGGTTTCTAGATCGATCAGTTATTTAATTTGGGGCTGCTATTATTTTTCATTTTGCAGAGGTTTTCATGTGCTCGCTTGGAGTTTCTATCCTATTCTATGAAAAAAAAAGAAATAGCTCTTTTTACAGAATGTTCGTTGATACCACTGCTTTGTTGCTGCCCAATAAATCAAATATGTTGATATATGTGTTTTTTTAGTCCCCGATGTGCATAGTCAGTACGGACTCTGCTCACTTTTTTTTTTAAAGTTTAAGGTTATATTGATCCATTACTTTGATGATACAGTTGCTTATTTACTTTTCATGTTTTGATGTGATGGAAACGGGTCTATTTTTTATCTTTGGTAAATATAATATATCCCTATAGGATATGGTCTTTGATTTTTTTTTTCATTTCACTACTGTTCTTCTCTGTTAAAACTTTAAAACACGTGGAGCAGATTGGACAGATGGAGGGCTTTATGTTTCGTTTGGCAGTGTGACCAGTAAATTAGAAACAGATTATCTTGAGAAATAGTACATGTCACGGGTCTTCATTCTGATCTACAACCAAGGGCCATTTGAATGCCTCAATACGGAGCGTTTCTCGGCTGTTCCAGGAGAATTTGTAACAAACGCCGTTGGAGAAAAAACGTTTCCGATTGGGCCTCGGAGGTGTTTCTCCTGTTTCAAGGGGAATACAGAATCAAAATGCTTTTTAGGAGAATCTAGATCCCTACCAAATGGGTCCTAAATCTTTTTTCTCCACCTTTCTACAAATTGCTCGGATTTCCCTATCTCCTCTATATATAGTTTTGTTCTAGCACGTTTACATTTCTTTTGACTTCTCATTGTGGTACCAAATTTAGGACATCCTACCTAGAAAGTGCTTTCTAGCTAGTATGCTATTTCCATGTATTCTAGGCTTATCAAGAATTACCTTGAAATGTTCATTGACCTTCCTTAACTGATTATTTATAGCCCTCAAAAAAGAAAAATGTCCCATTCCCAACTTGGCCATGTAAGTTTGTAAGCTTTTAACTTCTAGCATTACTACAAAACATGTCATAAATAGCGACTCATCAGTGCTAGTTGTGCAAAAACCGTTACTAAAAATATATCATTGTCAGTTCTCAACCAGGCCATGCCCGAACAGTGATTGAGCCGTTAGAACCGACACTAAAACTGAGTATCAGTGCCGGTTTGTGTTACAATCTGGCATTGAATATCAGCGGACTTGAAATTTTAATAAACTCTGATTTTAGCTCGTGGCTCAGGTTCAGCTCCTCTCTCTTTCTATGGTCCCTTATCTCTTCATGCTCACACGCACCGGCTCGATCTCTCTTTCTCTCTCCCTTATCTCTTCACGCCCGCACTCACCGACCTTATCCTCCCAGCCTTGCTCACTGGCCTCTCTCTCCCCTCACCAGCCTCTCTCTCTCTCTCTCTCTCTCTCCATCGACCTCCTCCTAGCTTCCCCACTAGCAAACTCCGCCCCTTGATCTGGCGGATCCAGCCATGGATCTCTCTAGGGTCGGAGATCCATGCTAGCCGTAGCCAAGGTGGGCTCCTTGGAGCTGGCCCAGGCCACTATTGTGCCCACCGGCTCACCACGGCAACGGAAGACGAGGCACAACAGGGAGGATCCCTGCTGTGGGCCCTCCTCCTGCATGATGATGGCGATGCCCTCCTCCAGCACGGTAGGGCGGTTGCCTGGTCCACCTCCTTGCCGCAGTCCGTCGCCACCTTGGGCAGCAGCGGCGAGAGGTCCGTGGGGCGGCGCACCGACGCTAGGGCCACGGGTCCATGGGTGCGGAGCGTGCCGGGGAGCGGCGGCCCTGGTAGCCGACGGGTCCGAGGGCGGCGGCTCCAAGGGCGGCTCATGGTCAACGTAAAGAAGGACGGTGGACCTTCATGCTACGTGCTGTGACGGCGGCCTTCGTGTTGTCATGTTTTCTTATGTAGGGCGGAGCAAGGCGAGCTGTGGCACGACAGTGGCGGCAGAGCGCGCTAACGGTGGTGGCAGTCGAGCCAACTCAGCTCGTTTCTTTATTTTCTCCACTGAACACCTATCACTATCAGTTCTAGACCTGGTAGTGATAGTTACAATTTTCACTGTCGAGTAAAGACCACTGGTTCCAAAACTGGCAATGATGGGGTTTTGGAACCAACAATGATCAACCTTTATGTGGTAGTGTAGGCAGGTTAATTTTATCCATATTTCTCCATTAAAATAGAGAGCGAGAGAGCAATAGCACATGTACATGATTTTGGGCATGCATGAAAATGATGGAATATAAATTGCATGTAATTTATACAAAACGGCATAACTGAATAATTGATTAATTTTGGGCTTGTTATCAAATTTAAAACATCTTTGCTGATGATAAGGTTGGAAACTTGCGTTTTGAATTGAGTTATATATCCACTTTATATACAGTAGTGTTATTGAGTAAAATATCCAATTTATATACACATAGTAAATATTGATATATAAGTGTATTGCTTACCCTTATCATTTAGGCTTTTAGGTGAAGCGATTTCAATATGATATTAGCAGAGTCAAGTGATCTTGAGTTTCCTGAAGCCTGCTTTTTTTTTACGGAAACAGGCAGTAGTTCTGCCGTTTTCATATTAAGAAAGGAGCAGAAATGTTTTTTTTTTACAACGTGGCCGTCCTACCTGGGTGGATGTCCAGGTGGCTCAGATAGTTATCATTTGCACCCTAAACAGCCCCAAAAAAGTAATGGAAAAACAACATATAACTATGAAAGGAATAGGGCATTTCTCCTCCTATTTATATCCTCCAAAATGATATGAACCAGCTCATCCGGTTGTCTTGACAAAATTTGGAATATACGGCGATTGTGTTCCTTCCAGATGTTCCACATGGTGTAGATGAAAAGGCCGTTTAGCTCACAGTGTCTTTCTTTGGGCGTCGTCATTGCCGTTGAAGCCTACTTCTATTCGAAGTCTTAGGGCTGAGGGTATTGAAAGAAATATCCTATTCATATAGAATTGTTAGTGTTGAAGAATAAGTCTATGCCACATTTTCTTATCAGCTTGTCCTTTTGGTGTACGCAACGTAACAGTAAGATAATCTCAGCTACTAACTCTAGCAGGTGCACAGCTATGTGTAGTCTCTGCAAGTCACAGCAGCAATAGCCGTAACTATCTTAACACAGTACCAATTAAATTGCAGTGTTATGTTATGAATTTCATGCAATGTTGCGATACCAAAAAAATGCAGTTAATTAATCCACTCTGGAGGTTGCAGGAGTCAATTCTCACATACTTGCATGTTGTGTGTTGCATGCACAGATTTTGGGCAAAGAAAGAGTATCAGGGGAAAAATATTTTGGGCACAGCAAGAAATGTACTATAATTTTTGCAAGTATGCATGGTAACGCTCAAAGTGTTGGTTAGCAGCATTCAGTGTAACTAAGCAGAAGTTTTCAGACATATGATTTATACCAATTGATATTGATATATATACTCCTATATAATAATACTAGTTGGAAAGGGAAAAAAATTACAAGGATATTTATTTTTTCCTCCAACGAAAATGCATGGCATAGATAAATTAGTCTAGGGTGTGTTTGGTTTGTAGCCAACCTTTGCCAATGCTTACCTTACCAAAATTTGATAGCGTTGACCAAATTTGGCTAGCATTTGGTTTGTCACCAAACTGGTAAGATTCCGTTTACTCTTGCAATGCTAGTTCATTTCCTTACCAAAGTTTGGCCTGGTGACCAGAATTTGATAATGCCAAACTTTTGAAAGGCAAAGTAGGAAAATTTTGATAACAAAGCAAACAGGCTCCTAGTCTTTTATGGCACGCAGTGGATTGTTGGAGGCTCCTAGTTGCTTGTGCCTGACATGATTTGTCAGGATGGCTAGGGTAAAAAGACTGACCAATCCAATCAGAAGGAACTTGTGCATCGGATTTCGTTCCACATTTGCTCGAAGGGTACGTGTGAAAATTTAATTTAGTAGCATTTGCTATCTATAGATGACGAAAACAATTCATTTTCACTTTGTACGTAACAGGGAGTTCACTGTAGTTATGTTCAATTGTAAAACCAATGTTTTATTTCAGATAAAATCAGTAGTCTGCCCAAAAACTCAGTGTTATGTATAAGGTTATGTTGACCAATTACTTTGATTTGATCATATCTTATTGCTTATCCAGTTTTCATGTTTCTATGTGATGGAATCAGGTTTGTTATCTTTCGTAAATATTTATAGGATATGCTCTTTGTTTTGATTACAGTAATTTTTTTCTTTTTGCCACTTTTCTTCTGTTAAAACTTGAAATATGTCGTTCTAAGAAAAACTTAAAATATGTGGAAGGGACTAGACAGATGGAGGGTTTTCTTTTAGCAATGTGACTAGTAAAAACAGATCTCATAAGAAAAGGTACATGTCACAGGTCTTCGCTCTGATCTACAATCTTTTCTCCTTTCTACAAGTTGCTTGGATTTCCAAACCTCTTCTATAGCTCTTTTTCTAGCACGTTTACATTTCTTTTGACTTCTCATTGTGCCTCCAAATTGGGACATCTTAACTAGAAAGTGCTTTCCAGGTGGTCGGCTCTATATTTCCATGTATATATTCTCTAGGCTTACCAGGAAATGAATGTTCACGTGAACTTCCTTAATTCTGCGAACCAAGCTATCACTTGATAGCTCGGTTCTCATACCTCATTTTACTTGTCCACGTAGGTTTGTAAAGTGAATATTGGTTTTAACTTCTAAGGGTAATTTTGTTCATATCTTTCCATTGATATATAGAACAAGATAGAGCTAGAATATGTGATTTTTGGCATGTGCATATATGAAAATGTCGAATGCAAGCTGCATGTAATTTATACAATAGCGACATGGATGGTTAATCTGGACTTGTACTCAAATTAAAACATCTTTGTTGATGCAGAGGCTGGAAACTGTGTTTTCCATTGAGTAAAGTATCCAATTTATACACAGTAGTTACTGTTGAAAAAATGTGTTTTCAGTTAATTAAACCATCCAATTGACATACACAATAGTAAATGTTGATGTATTGTGTGTCCACATTTCCTCATGAGCTAAGACTTTTGGGTGAAGTGGTCTCACCGCAGTATGAGAAGCGTAGAGTAAAACAATCTTGAGTTATGGTCATGAATGTGCAATGTGATTATAGAAATGCGGCCCACTTCTATTCGAAGTCTTAGGGCTGAAGGTGTATCGAGTAAAATATATAATTCATATGTAATCGTAAGTGTTGAAATTTAAGTCTATTGCCTACCTTTTTCACCAGCTTAGTGTTTTAGATGAATTAGTCGGTGCATGGAATACAATAGTAAGATAATCATGATTTCTAACTCTAGCAGGCACGCAACTACTCTCTCTGTTCTGAAATACTGTAGATGTTTTATAAAGTTGTTTGGTTCTTAAATAGATGTTGTTTTAGGCTTTCTAGGTAGTGTTGTCCTAAAGAGCTGCTATTAAAAACCATTGTAAGTTGGAGAGTGAACGAGTGGTGGATTGGGTGCTATTAATAGGAAGTGTGAGCAATTAGGAGTGATAGATATGTCAAAGAAGAGTTACGCGGAAAAAGAAGAATTAATTGTCACCTTGTTTTGTGTTTTGATGATTAAAACGACATCTAAAATGAACGGAGGGAGTATGTACCGTGTATAGTCTGCAAGTCACGGCAGCAATTAGCCGTATCTATACTTAGCATAATGGCTACCAAGACTAAAAGTGTGCTGAATTGATTTTACGCGGAAAAAGAGGAGCTAATCCAAACTAGCATGATGACTACCATTGAGGTTGTAGGGGTCAATTATCACATACTTAGGCAAAAGAAGAAATGCATAAACTTGGGGGGGGGGTGTATGTATGTCAAGATTAAAAGTACTACTAATAACTAGGATTATTCTGTGTAACTAAGTTAATTTTCAGACAGTAGTGGTACGTAGCACAAATAGAGTACTCCGTACTCCAGTAGTAGTAGTTGAAAAGGGTAAAAAAAATCTACTACTAGTACGTCCGTTTTTCTTCCACAGAAATGCATGCCTACACTTGGACAGGAGTGTTGACAACGTAGAGAAGTACAAGGTGACGAAGAAGACCGCAAAGCGAGCAGTGAGTGAAGCAAGAGGTCGGGCGTATGAGGACCTCTACCAGCGGTTAAACACGAATGAAGGGGAAAGAGACATCTATAAGATGGCCAAGATCCGTGAGAGGAAGACGAGGGATGTCAACCAAGTCAAATGCATCAAGGATGGGACAGATCGACTTCTGGTGAAGGAAGATGAGATTAAGAATAGATGGCAAGAGTACTTCGACCAGCTGTTCAATGGAGAAGGTGAGAGCTCTTCCATTGAGCTGGACGACTCCTTTGATGATGCCAACAGGCGTTTTGTATGAAGGATTCAGAAGTCTGAGGTCAATGAGGTTTTAAAAAAGATGAAAGGAGGCAAGGCAATGGGCCCTGATGGTATCCCTATTGAGGTGTGGAGATGCCTTGGAGACATAGCAATTGTATGGCTAACTAAGCTTTTCAACCTCATTTTTTGGGCAAACAAGATGTCCGAAGAATGGAGGCGGAGTATATTAGTACCAATCTTCAAGAATAAAGGGGATATTCAAAGTTGTACTAATTACCGTGGGATTAAGCTGATGAGCCATACGATGAAGCTATGGGAGAGAGTCATTGAACACCGCTTACGAAGAATGACAAGCGTGACCAAAAATCAGTTTGGTTTCATGCCTGGGAGGTCGACCATGGAAGCTATCTTCTTGGTACGACAACTTATGGAGAGATACAGGGAGCAAAAGAAGGACTTGCATATGGTGTTCATTGACTTAGAGAAGGCCTACGATAAGATACCGCGGAATGTTATGTGGTGGGCCTTGGAGAAGCACAAAGTCCCAACAAAGTATATTACCCTTAGAAGCATACGTGTGTGTGTATCCATGTGTTTTTTTTTTTCTCAAGGCAAACCTTAGAAACACCTACTGTTAATGAAAATTAATGCATGTGCATGCTGAACCTTGCAGTTGCATAATATTTCAGCAGGTAATTAAGTCTTATTTAACTTTGACATTAAACACAATTTCGATGCACGTCTTCTTATCTTCGCACTGAAGTTATCAGGCCTTCTTGTTGCCCTGTAAGTAGGCCTGAACCAAGTCCCCTGGTCCATGCATGAAATACCGATGGTGACACAACAATATGATACTACCGGTTCTTTGGCATGTATAAATAAACTGATTTCCCCAAGAAGCACCAGTTTCCTTATCTCGTTTTCCAGAAAAAACAATATAGTTGTTGAGATCACCACTCCCTCCGGACATAAGAGTGTTGTTTTAGGTTGTGTGAAGTGAGTCAAAGCATTTAAATTTTGACCATTAGTACCTTTTTAAATATTTTGATTAAACTTTTGGAAACGGTATAATTATATTCGACTTGAAAAGTAGTTTTTGAATATTACGATTTTGCTATATTTTGCATATATTTTATACTAGCAATTAGTGACCAAAGTAGTGTATTGATGGTTGTGTCGATGTCTACATTCATTATGTGAAAAATAGACAATAAAGATGTGAAATGAATGATGGATCGTAACATGATCCGTCACTGATGATGAAAGTCATGGGTCGCAGTTGTGACCTGTCACTTATTATGACTCATAGGTGACGGGTCTTTATAGCCAGTCATTGGTGATAGGTTATAACTTAACCTGTTATTAATGGCTAACTCATCAGTGACGGGTCATCCTAACCAGTCATCAGTGATGGATCCTTCTAGTCAGTCCGTAGTAACAGGTCAAATTATAAGTCGTTACTAATGACTTGATCAATATATAGAGTTATCATTTCATGTGGTGTGAAAGTGCATGTACTCCTGGTTTATTCCATGTGTGTGTATATATGTATAGTAGTACAAACATATACTCATATTCCTATATATACCCCTAATGAATAGAGAAAAATATACTAATTTTTTTTATTTTCTCACCTTAGCAGCACTAGAATATGAATTGTTGTACAATTTTTCTCAAGTTTGATGTAAAGGGTCACGGTTATGGACATAAATGCGTGTTTCAAAAACGGTGCAGAAACTTCTAGTGGCGAGAACTCAATCTTTCAAGTCGTTTTTAGTGTCAAAAAATTCTTCAAACCCGATAAAGTGGGGGAGAAACAGATGTAAATTTTTATATAGACGTCCGTAGAGTAAAAAAATGTCAAAATTAGAGTCCGTATACAAAATTATACTCTTTTTACTGAAAGCACTATGGGTTAACATTTCGGGAAAAACATCATTGTTGACAGGTCATAACTGTGATCTGTCATCTATGACCTTTGACAACGAAGGTTGAAAGGATAACATAACATGTTTCTATCATAAGTACGTGATATCTGAAGTGGTAAGGGAGTCGCACGCGAGGTCTTGGTCGCGGGTTCGAGTCTCATGAAATGCAAAGACCGAAATATGTTTGAAAATAATGTGGATTGGGCATATGCGATGGACCCTATATTAGGGTGGCTCTTAGGTGGAAAAAATAATTTTTTAAAACTTTTTTCATGTTTAAAAAATGTGAAACACGTTCATCAGTCATAAGTAACGGGTTATTGTTACAACTCGTGACCTATGATATTAATTGGTGACATATCAAGTTGTGACCCGCCACCAATGATCACATACAGACCCGTTACTTATGACGACTCATCAGTAACGTGTTTATGGTGATAGGTACGGGAACTCCACGAGGGTTATTATCCGTCACGCATGTACTTTTTTTCGCGTAGTGATTGACACTCTTTTATGACCGGAGTGATTAGTATTTTGATAGAAGCTTGATGAGAAGGTTAGGTGAAGACATTGATTGATCTTCAAACTATAGTCTGATTTATTTATTTTTTTCATTTTGCTGAAGCATGAAGCAGATCATTGATCGGTACGACTCCCATTCCAAGACACTGCAGAAATCAGAAGCGCCTTCCCAGCTGCAGTCGTCACATGTGAGCTGAACTAAGTTAAACTTACATTGCAGTTGCCTTCATTTGCTGCAGATTGCAAGACAAAAGCAACGACTATGACGTTGGTATACTAACAACTTTTGGTTGCTGGCATATGTTTAGGCGGAGGACAGCACTTGTGCGAGACTAAGGGAGAAGCTTGCCGAAGCGAGCCTTAAGCTCAGGTGCCTATCTTTCCTACAATCTACAGGCAGCTGCTAGTCTTTTGGAGACAAGACCCTGCTTAATAGTATTACATTATTGTTTAAATTACAGCCATTTTATCATTTCCTACAGGCAGATGAGAGGAGAGGAGCTCCAGAGGCTGAGCTTCCAGCAGCTGCAAGAGCTAGAGAAGAGCCTCGAGTCCGGCCTGGGCTCTGTACTCAAAACTAAGGTACGTGATACGTGACAGCACCGACTGTCAACCTAATAATAATAATTCTACAATCCATGTCTGCCCAATGGTCTTGATAGGTTGCATACCTTATTTTTTTTCCTTTCCAAATTGCAGAGCCAAAAAATCCTCGACGAGATAAGCTGTCTGGAAAGAAAGGCGAGTATAACTCTCTTTACAATCTTGTTTGGCCAAGCCTGAGCTTCAGCTAAGCTTCAGTTACTGCACTAGACCTAGGCTAGAGCTGGAGCTTAATTATTTTTTATGGAAAACTTCAGAGCGAGTTTAGCACTTCACATGCTATTGAAAGATGTAGCTGAAATTAATATCACATTTAGTCAGATTTCCCCCTCTTTTCCTTTCATTTGACAGCTTCACTTGTTTTTCTTTTTTTGATGACATTCACTTGTGCTCTTAAACAGAGAATCCAACTGATAGAGGAGAATTCAAGGCTAAAGGAGCAAGTAAAGTCCCTGCTTTCCTTTGCGTGAGGTTCCATTCCGTTGTTCATTTGTTTCCAGTGAAATCCGTTTAAGCCATGATCTGAAGCTGCAGGTGACCCGGATGGCAAGGATGGAGATGCAGCTCGGTGACGATTCAGAAGTTGTGTACGAGGAAGGGCAGTCATCTGAATCCGTAACCAACGCATCCTATCCGCGCCCACCAGTCGACGACGACAGCTCTGATACATCGCTCAGGCTCGGGTGAGTTCAGAGCCCTTGTACATCTAATACTTTCTTCATCTCAAGCCAATGCCCATCAGAAATTACATGTAAAAAGGCTGGTGACTGTTGAAATTGCACATAGAAATGACATGAACCATATGAATCTTCCATATTGCAGGTTACCACTCTTTAACTAAGTGATGGATCCAAGTGATGGAATCGAATTGTCTGGAGCAGAGTGATGGTGATTACTTCCCTTTCCATTGTGAGGTGGAGAGCAGAACTCCTGGGTCGAGAGGCAATCAGTGCATCGCATCAAAATAAGGCATTATGGAGTGCTAGATGACGTGTGTATTCTGTAAGTGATCTGCTTTTGTTATACAACTTGACAATAAAGAACGGGTTCCCTCCTGGATTGTTCCTGCTATCCATGTTTTGCCCTCTGTTTTTGAGTGCTCGTAATCCCCGATGATACATCATAATTCATAATTTTTGGAGTTCCTGCAAAAACCTTCAGTCCTTCTGATCTCCACGAAATCAGACATCTGTCAGAATGTCCTTCAGGAAGAGGATTTTATCATTCTTTGTAGCAGGAAGAACTTTGATGGGAATGTAACAAACGAAACAGTGGAATTGGCAGCAAAAATGACCATGGAAGCTAACGAAAGTTGCAAGATCTTGGCATCCACAAATAAGGCATTTCTACAAGCTTTCTGCCTAATCTGCACGTGTTACAAAAAGGGTCCATTTTTGGCATTAGCGAATGAGACATCCAACAAAGTGCATCAAGCACTTCTGCTTTATAAAGGAAGATACTCTCCCTTATGTCTTACCGATGGCAGTAAAGTGAGACATGGAACTTTCGAATCTTTAGCTGGAGGCTCATCAAGTAGCATATGAACACTAAAAAGGGTAGCGCTGGGATCGTAACTGTTTCTCTGAATTGCATTCGCCTGGAGCAAAAATGCAATCAGATCTTGTTTTCTCTAACATTGCCAGGGGAAAGAACATGAAGAAGAACAATATGGTAGAACAAAGTTTTCCCCCTTTACTTGGTCCTTCAGTGTTTGATTTTATAGGTGAAGAAAAAAAAGTCAGTTTTAAGCTGCTTCCCTTTCTCTTGCTTTTAATTTAGTTTTGTGCTTTCTCAAATTACTAATAACGACTCATGGTTACTAGAAGAGAGGCAGAACGCAGGGACGCAAAGGCAAACCAGGGTCAAAATGTTTCAACTTTCAGCTTATTTTATTCCATAACCAGATGCTACATCAGACGTCGGTGATCCGCAGCCACGAGACACAGGTGGTGCAGGTGATGGCTTCATCATAAGGGCCTGGGGCTCTCTAGCAAAGAAACTATAGGAGGCCCCTTCAGAAGCATCAAACATCTTGCGTGGCGCAGCCTCCCTTGCTCTACCCAGCAGAGTTCCAGGGAAATGATCTCCCCAGATGTCGTATGTAAACTCTTTTATTGGCGCAGCACCCTCATCTCTCTTCAGAACTTTATCTTTCATCAAGTTTGAGCCAGGAGCACGTGCATGCAGAGCTATCGGGGACGATGTGGCCAACAATGGTGCACGCCATGCAGTGGTCAACACAGCAGCTGAAGGCAATGTGTTTCCAGGTGTGGCTGAAGGTGTGGGAGGATCTTTAGCAGCTTGCAGCCAAGTTTTCTTATGTTTAGTGCCAGTTGATGCTGTGGTTGCCTCAACATCAAATCCGCTCTCGAGTTTACTTTCATGCTTCAGTTCTGATGGTGCCCCAGAAAAAGTCCAACCTTGTTTTGGGGTTAAACTTGGTGACAATGGTGAAGATGGTGTTGAATTCCCACTGTGGCTGCTTGAAACCTCAAACTTCGCTGCCAGTCCTGTACCACCAACTTTCCGCTTCCTCCGCTTCCCTCTGTCTCGAGAAATCCTGATAGTAAGATTTTCACTAGTCTGTGGAGTTTCTCTTGACGCCTTGTCTTCCACAGGATTAGCTGGGGACACGGATACAATTGAAGTTGTATTCAGTTGTTCATCTGGATTGTTCTTGTCATTTGTCATCTTTGAGCTATCGAGAACACTGGCAGGGTATTTCTCAGTTAGAGCTTCTTCAGCTCTTCTGTGTTCCCTTATTGACCTGTGAACAAGCCATAATTAATCAGAAACTTAGATCATGTAAAATGGAACAGAACTTGGGAGAGACTGGCACTGATCAAAATTTACCTGGATTTTTTGTTGCTGTGCTGAAGGAAAGGGGGCTTAACAGTCTTGTTCATGCTACTTTTTCTGTCATCAATTTTCGTGTAATAATCTTGAGAACCCACTGACCAAGAATGTGGCACATTTCGTACAAAGATCAGAACAAGTATGGTTACAGCTCCAAAGAAGAGCACCAGCCACTTCCAATGGATGGATCTGAGATAAGATTTTCTGCACTGGCTAAGCATACAGACTGGAATATTTGCAGTCATAGGGATTACAAAGATACCGGTACTCATGGTCAACTCAAGATCTCTCTGAACCATAGCTGAAGAGAAATCAGCTTGAAAAGAAATGAGCATTCTTATAGATTCACTTGGCGCTAAGTTAAATCCCTTGCAGTTGTCCACAGTAAATCCATCCACACCACAATCAGCTCCGGAAATTTTTACCTTTGTCACTTGAAGAGGAAGGTCACCGCTATTTTTTACATGTATCTCCTTAGACAACTGGTCACGGCACAAAGGGCTTGGGACCTCTGACTTGGACAGTGTTGATTTATTCTGAACATGGGACCCAAGGTTAAACTCTAGCTTCCAAACAGGTTCAGATCCCTCTAAAAGGACAATAGATTGCCGTCCACCATGTGCTCGAAGAGGCAGCATCTCCACTCCCGACAGATTGTTTCTGATCAAAACCATGCTCGACCACATGCACCCATTCGAAGGACGGAAGACAACAGGACCAAGCAAAGCAGTCTCCCAAGGACCAACATAGGCCTCAGTGATTGCTGCATCACTTAACGAGAAACCAAATCTAGTCTCTGTTGAGTCAATCTCTGGAGATCTGCTTGAGAATGCACACTCGCATGCATCATTTACAGTTTTGCACTGGTCAATCATTTCCTCAGAGTTCAGTATCAACTGCATGGCTGCATGATCCATGCTTGGGTTATGGATTGTTATCCATTTAGAAAACTGTGATCCAATTTGCACAACAGGAAACATCAGTTCATGATCCATGAGAACAGAAATCCCATCCTTCGTTCCATGAGCTCTCCATTGTCTAAGTATTATGTCGTCAGCTTTAACTGTTCTCATGATCATTCGCTGCAAATCATTTGATGAAATTACATGAGCAGATTCCCAAGCAAAAGGATCAAGATGCATATATGTATAAGTATAGACCAATCAAGACAAGCAATCAAATATACTTCAATACTTAAGCGCAAGAACAGAGTGGGATTCTAATTCGAAAAGCGGCCAACTACTAGAACAGCACTCCAATTACCACTGCGATATATACTAATGTTTATGATTCTCTTCTTCAGACCATGAAAGGTCACTAACAAGGTACTCTGCTTCGGTATAGTTGTAGGTATCAATCTCATGATCATCTCTTACTAGTTTACTGCATCCAAAAAAGTAGGTGTTACTACAGAACATTTTATCTAAAACATCAAGCGCAGATTCATCAGACAAGCTAGCTAGAATGATCTCTCGGTTGCTGAAAAGAACACTATCTTCTCTAAGGGAGCACAATTATCCATATACTTGACTCTGTCCTTCGAAATAACTGTATGACTCAGGGGAACTATGATCTCGGCATCCAACATCTTTTCTTTAACAAAATAGAAGCATACTATCGATGAGTGAAGCTAACACACCCATTAGAAGCCACTTAAACAGTCAATTCTACACCATGCAATTTCTTGCTATAAGACGAGGACATCATAGGAACATGGAAGTGACATGCGATGAATTATGTAAGATTGACAAGAAAAAAAAGAAGAGATTACAACGTATTGGGGTGGATAAAACCAATGAAACAGCATGAAGTGTGGCAAGGTGCTACTACTACTAGGTACATGTCACTTAAGGAAGCATTGAGCACCTCAATGGGCAAAAGTAACTCCTAGTACAGGTACGGCTAATAAAACAGCATTTCATATCTATTGAAGCAACAAGAGTTCAACATAAAAAAGACGCAAATAATACCTTCACATTATTCAAGCCTTCTACCTGTAGCATGCTGCTCAAAGATCTTGTCCTTGCATTAGCAGAGATCTCTTCTTCATATAATGGTCCAGTAAATGATCCATCAGATTCAGCAAAAACAGCACTGGTTGTATGGGAAAGAGATGCATGCACTAAATCTTCACATGGTATGGTGATTGAACTATCAAGGGTACTATTTGTTTCGACCACTATATTGCAGCTGTTAAATGAAATATCCTCTGGAACTGAAGTATGTCTTATTAAAGCTATATCTGTTACCGTATCAGGGAAGAGTATCAATCCACTCAGGTACTTAACCTGAAAGATCACTGGGCCATTTCTATTATCCTCAGTAACACCTACAATCCTCAGTAACTTGGATGCATCATTTCGTAAAGAAAGCGAAAATATCGAACCACTTTCACCACAAGAAGATACCCGCTCAAATGTGACAGCAACCAAGCCGCTGGAATCGTAGTACGTTTGCTTATGCACCTCTAGCTCAATAGGTATCACAATAGTATCCACTGGATCAGCTGTGCAATTGCGCAGTTTCAAGCAGATAGCACCAAACACCTTGCCTTCAGAAAGAGCTTGCAGTTTTAACTCAACAACAGTGCTGCTCTTTGAAGGATGCACCTCCCATTGTTCGCTGGGCCTGATATAGATCATTGGCCATCCAAATTCTGGACTGCTTGCTGTATACCAGTTGCTACTCGAAGAAGTTAGCTCTAATGGCCCATCAAAAGGGTCTAGCTGACAAACTATGTGAGAAGATTGTCTTGTGCTTTCCAATGAAGACATCCAAACAGCCACTTCTTCGACATAGAGAGTATCATCATGAGGGTTATATATCGACAAGTTCCTCTCTAGGTGTCCACCTATTACGACACCTATCCCTGTCAATGGCAGTATTTGATAGGGCGAACTGACAGCCATGCCCTTAGCCTGTATAATAAAACCCCCAAAATTTGTCTGCAACACCAAATGCGCTGATGAAGAGCCCAACGATGTTGGCAAGAAAATGAAGGTAACCGATGCATTATCCCCAGGCTGCAGCTCCGGATTCTCATAACCATACACATAGAACTGGGGGTCAGTGCTGAATGGTTCATACAGATGCAGGGCGCTGTCGTTGTTCAAATTCACCACGGTCAAGGTTGCTGTGGAGGCAGCATACAAGTCACTCCTACCCCAATCCAGCACCGGCGGGTTTATTGCAACATTCATGGACAAGGAACTGTGAAGGACACTCTGGTCGACATCTGCGGCTGCACCATCCAACTCCAGCGGTACCCCGCTTGATGCTCGCATCCAATTGTCAGGCACAAGCGGCGCCTGGCACGACGGCACATTGTATCTCACATCGCCCTCGCGCCCCAACCCATTCCGTGCCCGGGTGATCAGCGTGTCAACTGAAGAGCAAGTTACCACGCCTCCGCCGGACATCGGGAAGCCCAATGGCCGAGATGGTCCCCAGTCCCTTGAGACCTCCAAATCGGTCTCCTTGATGCTATCCTCGTTTGCAAGCAGCGTCTGAGCCACCGAGGGCGAGAAGCAGAAGGAGCTCCGGTCCGCACAGGCATCCCGGAAGCCAAGATAGCGACCGTCGCCGTCACTCTCCTCGGCGCAATCCTCCGCCGCCGCCGACACGGAGAGAGCAAGGACCAAGGACAGGCAACATAGCGCAACCAAGGCCCCCCTGCAAGAAACCCAAAACATCACAAACGAATCAAGAACACGCACAGTTGATCGCCGGCCTGGCAAAGTGCTACTGGACAGCATCGCACCCAGTAAAACCTCAAGATAAAAATTCACAAGAACTTAGGAAAAAGACTGGTGTTTTAAGAGCGGCTAAAGCACGGGTCATACTTGAAAAAAAAAATCAGCAAAAGAGATAAGGGGTGGGGTGGGGAAGGCAAGCAGCAGTTCCATGCTCGTCTCAGGATGGCAAGAAGCAAGAAAGCAAAGAAGGCAAGAAGGGGAGTTGGAGAGGAACTTGCCGGGTAGAGGAGGAGATGGAGCGTGCGGGCCTGAAGAAAGAAGTGGTCGCCGCCGGCGAAAAGCGGTGGCGGCGGCCGCTCATGGGGAAGGATACATGCGGCGGGCGGCGAGACTTCACTGTGGTGACCATGGGAATCCACGGACAAAATAGGAAATAAAAGGGAAAATAGAAAGGAGGTGAGGCGAGGGAGGATGAGAGGGACAGAGAACGAAAAAGGAGGATGAGAAAATAAAATGCGTTGGGTGTTGGTTGGTTTTGGTATGGAAAGGAAAATCTGAGACTTTGTGGTCTGAATTGACGGTTTTGCCCCCTGGTTTCTAAACCGGGATTGTACTGTGCTTGTGCGAGGTTGAAAGTCGGGTCATTGCAGGTGGAGCGGACGCTCATCAATCGACTGCGAAACTTGCAAAAACTAGATCAAATATCAAAGTGTTTAGGGCGTACATGCCATGATCCATGTCGTCCGAATGACGAGATGAGGACAAGGCAAGCAACTCCGGTCCCTTTCCGCCGAATTCGATGGGTGAGAGAAACCTGCAGCCGTAGACGCCGCACGCTCTCTCGAAGCAGCGGCAGCGCGCGGCTGGCTTATCCGCAGGATCGCGGCCAGGCAGGTCCAGGGGATTGCGATGGCGAAACCGGGGAGGTGTTTTTCGTTGCCTTGCGAGCTGCGGCTCCGGAGAGGGGAAGAAGAGGCCATTTCTGGAGGGGGCCGGGTTTTCCATAGAATGATTGGAATAGTTTATTTGAGCCACCGAGTCGGTTGCCTTGAACAACAGATTACATGAGGCGATCGAGAGTTGGAAGAAACGTATCACGAGCCAGGGGAGCTCTGAACCTGGACACGCGATGAACTTTGGCCATGCAAGGTTGCTTCGACTCGTAAGCAGGGTTCCAAAATTCACCGATATTTGGTTGAAATTCACGATATTCGGTTAATTCGATCCGCACCGAATTCGAAAATCAATCGATTTTCTAATTTGAATTTAAAAAAATTCAAAAATATAAAAAATCCTAAAAATGGTAAAGACAATTCTAAAATTGTCTGTGAAAGAAATAAAAAATAATATCATTTGCATCATATTTTATAGGGAGAAAGTTTAAGAAAAAAAGAAAATGGTTGAAGCGTGTAGCCTATTTATTAACTCATGTTAAGAAAAAGCTTATATATAAAAATATATTTTATTGTGTAGGGTGTACCTTAAGAGGAACTATGAAATTGGTTTCACTTCATTTAGAGTTATATTAATTTCTCCATGATTTTTACAAAGTTTATAGGCATAAAGTGAACATGTTAAGAAACAATACTGTAATTAAAGTTTGCATATCTACTATTATTTTTTCTACATAAAGCATAGTATAGGTAAATTAATAAAAGTGGTTTCACTATTTTTGAGGTGTGATGAGATAGTTATGAATTAATCTAATTGTAACATATTTACTCAATCATGCATGTTACAATAATTATTTCATGATATCATGTATTTTTAAAAGACATAGGATCATGTATGAACTTAAAAAAATTAGTTTCATAATTTTTGGATTAGCAAAGAATTAACTATACATTTAACTAGGTTTAACAAATATATTTTCTCATAGAAAATATATAACTTTTTCATGAGTATAAATAATTTTATCATGTAGATCATATTACAAGGAAAAAAATTGTTTCATTTGATTTTAAGCTCAGATGAATTAGTTATCAATTTTACAAGGTTAAGTTATTTTTTGATTTTTCTTGAATTTTACTGAAATTTGATAAAACTGAACAGTTTTCGATGGAATTTGAGTTGTTTTCGTTCACAAATGAAATACGGGAAATGCGGTTGGTTAACAAATGGTCGATTCACCCGAATTTTGTCTCCGATTTATAAATTTGATCAAGTAAATTTGATTGAATTCTTGTCGAATTTTTTGATATTCGTGAATTACGGAAAATCGTTGGGTCCTAATTTTCAGATCTCAAACGAATTTGTAAATCTTGCTCGTAAGCGTGCAGGGGCGGATCTTCAGATGACGCGGAGGCTCAAGGTCCTCTACCTTCTCATTGTCGATGGAGAGAAATGAGATAAGAGAAAAGTGGAGAGAAATGGTTGAACTAGGCTTTTCTTAGAAATTAGAATAATCCCGTTAAAAGTCTTCCTGGAATTGGCATTGGTTGGGAAGAATGATTCGAGCTGTTTTGTTAATCTCTCACGTCAACTTCCCACGGAAGGCTGTGTCATGCAGGACTGGCCCTAATAACAAAATATGGCTGGGCCATGCAAGTTTTGGGTAATTAACATACGTACTCCTCCATCCTAAGACGGATTTTGAAATGAAAAAGTCTTCAAAAGTAGATTTTGATCATCAATTTTTTATTATCAATTGCTACAAAATTAACATCATATCAAAAGCACTTTAAAAAATAAATCTATCGATGTAACTTTTTACTCAAAATATAACTATACTTTGACTAATTGCTAGTCAAAATTTACGAAGTTTCATTTTTCCAAATAAAAATATGTCTTACATAAACAGACAAAAGGAGTGCTACACTAAATGATTGGTTTTTGAAAAGATATTAAAATAGCTCTTGGAAAAAAAAATTAAGCATACCATCCTATCGCACGTCGTCATGCGAAATATACTATAAAAGTGATCGGGCTAGCTTGTGAGTTGTGATCAAAACAGGTGTTTGTTTAAGATGTCGAATTAGGAAGTTGGTTACAAATGTACAACGAAAATAAGATTGTTAGAAAATTAGCCGCAAAACCGCACCGTTGCGCGCTCTAACAGAAATGAATATGCATTAAATCACACTATAACATGATTGAAATCGTGGTCTCAAGAACCAAATCAAACCATCAAACAATAACGTTCGCGCACGATTAGCATCGAAAGAAGAGAGTGGAATTCCAATCTCCAGAATTAACATGATGCTCTCTCGCGTCCCTAAGCAGCTATCGTGGCGATTCATGCGCCAAAACAGGAGAAAAGAATTAGCCACAAATAATCAGAAAAAGCTACAGCACTAGCAAGTAGTGTTATATGAATATGACACCTACGTCAAAATCTGACTCGGATTCATATATCTGAATAAAAAAGCTACAGCACTAGCAAGCAGTCTCTCCCTTCCCTTGACATTGATCTACGCCCCTAAGTCTAAACCCCGATGAGAACAGGTGTATAGCCTAGTGGTTGCGTTGCCAATGAGGCACACTGCCCGCCCAGATCCATCCGATCCTTAGGATGTTTCTTGGGTGTCTCACCAAGGTTTGTCCCTCAAATAATTTCAAATCGACCTTCAACGTCTTTGGACGACGATAGGATAATGGCATGCTCGTCGTTTGCGGAACTAAGGGTTTCGTGAATCTTTTTAACAGATATGTATATAGGCGTAGGTCTAACATATATCTTAGAAGTGTGAGTTAGTATATGTGTAAGATGTACCATTAGATACTATAACTTGTACCGCTAGAGTAGAGGTCAAAAAAAGTCCAAACCCCGGCCATCCTCAGGGGTCGACACGTGCCCACCTAACGGTCGATCCAACGGCAGGAATCTTGGCCCCGGCGGCGCTGTCGCCGTCCTCGCGGATTCCCGCACCGGGTTCTTTCCTACCCCGCCTGCGTGGCGATGCGAGAGAAGGCCCTTCGGGTGGGCCCCAGGAGAGTAGTACGAGATTCCGGTGACTGTAGTGCGCAGAGATGCATCCCGTGGGCCCAGGATGCGGGGCCCGCGGAATCTGACGGCGGGGACGCACGGTCGTGTCCTGAGGCGGTGCCGTGTCGACTTTCGGTTTGGCTCTCAGGGCCGTGTGGTTAGGCCTTGCAGATGTGATATAATTACCAGCTTGCCACATTCCGTTTCCAAGAAATACCGAATTTTATACTACTCTAATTATCAACGATGTTCAATTAGACAGATGTGCTTTTGCTTTCATCACTAATCACTAAAAAAAAGAGCAGTGATCTGTCCTTCATTCTGTCCATCTTTTTGACTAACTGAGATGTTATTAGTCACCAACCATGGACCACTCGAAACTTTTCTGAACGTACGCATGTCCGTACTTGCCTATATACTATACTGTCATTGGTAACAGGAGGCAGGAATACTTGTTGCCAGATGGAGCATTTTGCGCCTGCCCGTGCTTTGCACGCTTGTTGTTCTTGGTTAAACAAGGTATGCTCCAGTTAATATAAGGAGCACGAGATTATTAGAACTAATCAGCCACTGCCACCAATAGGCGACAAGTATCAGTCTAGATTATTTATTAGTACTAGTTAGAGTGGGCAACAACAGACAAGCTAGCTAGGTTACATGCATGTTCCATATCAATCTACCCGTTCCTCTTTGGATCAATTTAGGCTACTACTACTTGCTCTGAACAAAGACAAGAGTGGTTACTAAATCATACTAGTAGTCAAGCTTTAATTCTGCATATCAACCCTGTCATCTGATTGTACCATTAGCTCAGAATACCTTCCGATTACGCGAAGAAAAGGCAGGCAGGCAGTTGATATGTCTCCAATTCCAACCGGAGTCAGGTAGCAGCACCATGCGTGAACCACCAAGTGGTACGATGATGAGGTCAGAGAATCTGCTCGCTCTTCAAGTCCAAAAAAATCTAGTACAGTTATTTGCTTCAGCCAGACTTATGATGACAACGGGTTAGATCGGTATGGATAAAACGAGAGTACATCTTACCTAAAATTCGAGATATCAAACTCAACCTGTCTCTTAAATTTTTACCAGATGTAAAATCACTCGAGTCCCGATCTCGACGGGACCTAAGACCCGATAAAAGACCCAAAACCTGATGGTGATGTAGGTCGCCGACCGCGAGCAAGGGGAACCGGGGAGGAGTGCCTCACAAGAGCTACACAGAGAAGATAGAGGAGCGGATATCCTAAACCCAACTTAAAATCAGAATCCGTGGAGCACTACAGATGCAAATTAAGTCACGGTCCTGGATCCAACATGAATTGGGTTCTTACCCAATAATCCATGAAGCAAACTTACCTCTCCTACCAGATCTAAAACTGACGGGATCTAACCCAACCTGATCCGACCCACTCCTATCCCTAGTCAGGCCCAGGCTGTGCATCGCCGAAAGTACAACGGCAAAATACGCCATAGATTTCGAGGCACATATTCGCTGAGCTGCAGTTCTTGTTTCTCGAGCGGCCTAGGCGTCGGTTTCGCTCGCGCGGCCGACGTCCGTTCAAGTGCTCGCCGGCCCTCGTCGGGCTGCTTTTGACTAACCTTCATTAGTTGTGTATTAATTAACCAAGTAGGTGTTGGTTACTGCAACTCAGATCATGATGAGCTGTATATTAATCAACCAGATGGAAGTCAGGTTGACGAGGCAGTGACGTACGATAAGGCTCTTTGGTGATGTTAGAGATCAAATTGAATGATTTGATTAGTCGTGTATTAATTAACCTAGTACTCTCCGGTTAAAAGTACTTAACGTTTTAGACATAATATGGTCTTGATATATACCTTTGATAACTATTTTATGTAGAATATACTCCCTTCGAATACAAATACATGTCGTTTTAATCTGAACACGCAGTTTAAGTAGGCAGAAGAATGGTCTAAACTGCCTAAGCCCCAAGCGCCACGCAGTGCAACATTCACTGGCTTACTAGTTACCAAGGAAAGTAAATTGGAGGGAAGAGAGTAAAACTAACTCCAACTGGATAGAAGGGAGTAAAACTAGCGCCAAACTAATTGGAGGGAAGGGTAATTTTAGAGCCAACAAGAAAACTTTCAAAGTGAAGGGAAAAATTCGGTTTTGGAGCCAAGAGACAGCTTAGATGGAGTCCTGACCAGGGTTCGACTTACCGATCGAAGCTCGGTTACCGAGCTTTGGCGGTAACTGAAAAGTCACAGTTACCGCGATAACCGGTCGAAAATTAAAAAAATCATACAAAAATTATTTGGTAAAATTTGAAATTTGGGAAAAAAATCGCGATTTTAGCCGCTCAGTAACCGGTCGGTTTGGACTGGTTACCGAGCGATTTTTACAATTTATTGAGCAGTTTTCTCGAATTTTCCGCATTATCGGTAACCACTCGGTTTTCTAGATTTATCGAGCGGTTTTCTCGATTTTTAGTGAAATTCAATAAAAAACCTAAAAATTATCTCAATCTTATAAAATCAATAACTAATTCATCTGAGATTCAAATCAAGTGAAATAAATTTTTTTAGTTTCCTTGTAACATGATCTACATTATAAAAGTATTTATACTCATAAAAAAGTTCAAAATTTTCTGTGAGAAAATGTATTTTTTAAACCAAGTTAAATGCATAGTTTACTCTTTGATAATCCAAAAATCATGAAACTAATTTTGTTAGTCTTCTTACATGATCCTATGTCTTTTAAAAATACATGAACTCATGAATTAGTTATTGTAACATGCAGGATTGTGTAAATATGTTGCGACTAGATTAATTCATAACTGACCCATCACACCTTAAATATTAGTGAAACCACTTTTATTAGTTTATTTATACTATTATTTACATAGGAAAAATAATAGTAGACATGAAAAAATTAATTACAGTGCTGTTTCTTAACATATTCACTTTATGCTTGTGAACTTTGTAAAAATCATAGAGAAATTAATAAAACTCTAAATAAAATGAAATCAATTTTAAAGATCCTCTTAATATACGTTTTACACAAGAAAAATATGTGTTTGCATGTTAAACTTTTCCTTAACATGAGTTAATAACTGAACCGCACGGTTCAATTTTTTTCATTTTTTTCAAACTTACTCCCTATAGAATATGATGCAAACGACATTATTTTTGAATTTTTTTTTCACAGAAGGTCTTAGAATTGTGTCTAGTTTTTTTTAAAGATTTTTTTTTATTTTTTTCAATTTTTTGAATTCAAATTCGGTTACCGTTCGGTTTCTGAAACCGAATCGAACCAAGATGGTCAGTTATCGTGATTTTTGTTTGATTACCGTCGGTTTTTTAACCCTAGTCCTGACTCTATAAACAAGCATGCTCGTACTGTGGAGGATGTCATTCACTATATGGCTTCTAGAGAAAGATTTGCCCTTATCTAAACCTCTCGCCTGATCAGCTTGAAGATAAATTAACACCAGGCCATGATGTGGTGTTGAGTTGAACAGGGAGCAAGTTGAAGAAGATGAGCCCATGCTTGAAGATAACAGTGATGGAGTTGCTGCTCCAGGTATATGGGATCAACTGCCTTCAAATATTCAATGTTTGTCAGTGATGATATAGTTGATGTATTTTTAGCTTGTTCATTCATTCATGATAGGTGATGATCTTGAGGATATCTCAATACTGTTTGAGGATAATGATGATACTCCTGCGTTTCCTAAAACTTTTTTTTTTGAAAGATCCCAAAAAAAGGCTTTTTTAATTAAGGAGGAGAGAGTTTATCCAGTATGTAAGAAACATACTGCAGAACATACAGGCCAAGAAGAACAGCTGGTTGCACAAGCCTGTAACTACACAAGCGCAGCTCAGCTCGGAAGAAGAGAGATTACACGGTTAAAGCACGAGCAAACTAGAGAAGAAAACAAAGGGAAGCTAGATGAAGAGCAAAGGACTAGAAAAATGCTTTTCCTAAAACTAACCAAGATGGAGAAAAATGCTTCTACTTCTCCAGGTTGGTACAACAAGGGTCCGAATATGCATTCAGTGTTCTTTTTTTTATCCGTTAACCAGATTGATGCATGTAATCTTGTGGGTTCCTTTTCTTGTCATTATTGAGAACGAAGAGACACCAGACAATTCCTATCAAATGACCAGAGAAGAGCAATATACCACATGCTTTGCTTGAGACAAGTTTGAATGGAAAATTACGGCGAAACACGACTCATGAAGTTGCTTCTTTATTTTTGTATCTCTGAGAACAGTACAAAGGATTTGGAAGCATGTGAAGGATGCAGATGGGATTGATGTAGATGTGTACCATAAAAAACAAGTACGTGCGGTCGCAACAGAGTTTAAGTTGATCTTTTCCAAGTTGCTGACATTCTCTTTAGTGACAGACACATTTACAAACACTATATAAGAAGTTAGGCATCAATCACAAGACACTTCAGTGACTATGAATACCCAAAGATCAACACATTTTTCCTAACTTTACAATCATGCATGATGGAGATCATGAAATGCAGAGGAGGTAATCGTTACAAAATTCCACATATGGGAAAAGATGAACTGGAAAGGCTTGGTCGTCTTCCCGTGCAACTTTCTTGTGATACTGATTTGTATCAAGCTACACTAGGTTATTTAAATTCAGATGACGCGTGATAAACGTTGTACTACTATGAACTCCTGCAAAAGTTTAGTGTTGCATTTCTATTTTATCTTATTTGCCGCTGAAAAAAAGAAGAAATTAACAAGCACAAACACTGAGAGTTGTTGCACAGATTAGAGGTTGTGGAGCTACTAGTACCTCTCTTCATGGTGAGCTCGTACTAATACTAGAGTTAAAGAGGGGCTATCAGTAAAGGTCCGGTATAAAAAGACTGAGCGTGGGGAAGTCTAATTGATTAGATCATCTCCAACAGCTGTATCAAATTTTCATCCTCAAAATACTATTACAGCATCTCCTTTCTCGTGCTACAGTAGACCGCAAAGTACTGTAGCACTGAAAAATGCTAATTTGAGGACTCCGTTAGAGCAGGTAGGTGAGAGTCTGAACAGAGACATAGTAAGAGCACCTAGCCAAACAGAAATTAAGCAAGGGCAAAAGTGAAATAAATAGGTTAAAGTTATTTTGTAATGGTATAACAACTTATATTTGTAATAATAGAAAAAGCTAAAACGATCTATATTTGTATCCGGAGGGAGTATTAATTTAATCCAATAAATTTATAATCTGTGGAGTACTGTAGCACTGGATACGGGTACTGCTGGAGTTGGTCTAACTCGGAAATGGACCTCCATGGATACACAGAAATCTGTGAGCAGATCATTCACGCATCGTAAAGATTTCCTCAAGATCTGAAAGGAAATCTGCACCTGTACTGTACAAAGCATCCCCTCATCTTCTGGTGGAAAATGAGCAGTACAAGTCGGCAAAATTTGGTATCACAACACAGAACAATTTGTGGTACGGTACATTAACTGTGAATCGGCAATCGTTGACATGCTACACTGCACGGCTCACAATTTACAGTGCCCCGGTACAGAACTCTGATTCAGCACTTGTTGACATGCTACACTGCACAGCTCACGATTTACAAGTCTACAGTAGCTGACGATACGGTTTTGCCTCTCTCTTCAACTAACGAAGAAAAATGGGTGCGATTAGTCGAAGAAGCAAAGAATACTTCAATCTACAGCCGCCCACAGACGTCAAGAAGCTCCATCATCTGGTACGAGGTCTGGTCGTTTTCAACACTTCGGAACCTACAGTAGAAACAGAGAAGGCTATGACGACAAAAACCAAGAAAATGGAGGAAAGTGTACCGTGTGCAAGGAAAAGAGAAGAACCTCTTTTGATTGCTTATGGACTTCCAGAGCTTCGAGAATGCTTTCAACCCACCTGCGAAAAACATGGGAAAGTCATGTGTGCGGATCACACAGTAGTCAAGGGCTGGACAATATAAGGTGAGAATACAGTTCGTAATGTTCAACATCCCTGACGTGTACATGGAAATTGGATAATGTTATTCAAAAGGCATCATGATGTGGGCATACCCATCAAGTCCAGGGGTTGTAGGATAATATATGCTCTCCAGGCCTAATTTCTTGGCTGCTGAGGCAGTGGTCTCACCGATGCAAGCAATGGAGTTATTCCAATTATTAACTCGTGAAATGAGATTTAACCAAGCTCTGCATCACAATGATACCACAAAAGACTCAACAACAGAACCACACATAACAGAAAATCGTGGCAAAAATGGAAGTTAATCCAAGGAGACTGATGGTTTGAGGAAAGTCAATCTAAGCAAATAGCAAGATCCTCTTTATAAAGTTAAATTAAGCTCCCTCAAAATTATTTGATGTTTAAATGCTAGTATCTCCTGATTTGTTGGACAACAGTTTTACCTTGCATAATTCATGAACAAAATTTGCGAAACTCTTATCCAGATGTGATTGTCTAATTACCTTAGTGCGGAAGGAGAAGCTACTGCGATAACTGGAGCTGAAAGAGCAAGCTTTAAAGTTACTGGTTCCACATCTTCTACAGGTACCTGAATGCACACACAACACCTTCATGTATTAACAGAGGCCCAATATTCACACACAGAAACTGTGAAAATAATATGAAACTGGTAATGTATGTCACAGGTGGTCCTTATTTTCTGGTTCACAAACAACATCTCTCTCTGGTAATTTATGTCACAGTCAACTTACAGAAACTATAACACTATCAAAGGAAAGAAGTGAATATATTAATATCATATAGAAAGTGAATAGTTGAACAAGAGTAGCATTGAGTCCAAGAGCTCACTAGAATTTTAACTTACAAAAAATAACTAAAAAAATAACTATGGTTCAGTATATATTGTTGTAAAAACTAAAAAGTCAGTTCATATGAAGATCAATGCCTAACACGTAAATCATTTTTTCTTTTACGAGACTGCACAAATGAAATTGATATAGCAAAGTCTCAAAAAAAGATCCATGCTAAAAACAGGTACCACAGATTACCAGAAGTAGCTCAACAAGAACACGACGTGTTTGTGTATGTGGTGAGACAGGGGATGATTATTAATAAAGTATAGGAAAAACTGGTCATCCAGGATAAGTGAAAAAAATTACAGTTGTATATGTATTTAGTCTTGTCACATCAAATCCTCGATCTGATAGCCCATCCTCTGCATTGACCAGAAGAATTAAGTACCATAAAATTTAGATAACTTATGCAGCTATTGTATAAAAAAACAACTGATTATACCAAGTATGTAGATCAACATACATCGAGTTAAGAGCTCATAACCATAAAAATCAACACAACTGGAAATCCATTATGGTTCAGGATTAATACTCCGTTTGGGAAAAGTGAATGACAGAAACATTTGGCCTTAATGAAAGGAAAACTAGTAACCAGATAAATGCTAACTGTGAACACCAGACTGACTCACGAATTTCATGACCAGCCTTTGCAGATGCAGGATACAACACTTTACAAGTATTCTCAGTGCCCCTTGGAAGCTCTGAGGCCAAGACTTTACCCATAGCTGATGCAGAAAGAAATGGAATAAATTATCTTAAAGCTGAAAATTAATTCAAGATGAAAGATAATAAAGTCTTGAAAATATACAAGGAAATAGTAGAAACTAGAAGGCTAGATACCTTTAGAAGGAGAAAATGCAACCTCAAGAGATCGATCATCAGACTCTAATACTTCATCAAAAGTCCTTGCAGTTCCTGCTCCAACAACCGCTACACGCACCTTAGGACTTCCTGCAGCCCTGGTATTGAACTACTGTGTAAATTACATAAAAAATGGCAGCCTTAGATTATTGTTTGAGCCTGATTGACTGTATTCATGCAACAATCATTTTTAAGTCAAAGATACATCATGTATTTTGTTAGCCAATAAACAAATGACAGAAAGTGCACAAACCTATGTCACGACAAATTACAAGGAAGCGTAAAATGAGGCATAATTACTACTTGTGTAGCAACATTGCGCACATAATTGCAATATGTTTGAAGCTTACTTCCATCCCTGAAGGAACACTGCAGCTGCCTCAGGAGAGGTTATAGTAATCCAGTCAAACTTGTCATCTGTAAATACAGAATACCAGTGAGACTAACCCATGGAGTTTCCAATTGCAGTTTTTGCAAAAGCAAGTGTGAAGAAGACAATATCATGAAATGATCTGTTATAATATCTGTTGGAGCAAACTGAGATGGAAATCTAAAATGACAGAATGAAATTTTATGTGCTGCATATCCACAGAATGAAACTCTGAAAATTAAATCGAGTGGGTGAGCAGGTTTTTCACATTGCTACAAAAGAAAGACTGTAACACTTACTACGTAAGACATCTGAAAGCCTATCTGTATCAGGGCCTTCCACGTGCTTAATAAGAGGAAGTTCCAGAGAGTGTATGTTATGCTTTTCCTACAGAATCCAATTAGAAAAATCAATGTAAATGCTAGGCAGCAATCAGTCGAATAACTAGAAGGAAACATCAATTTCTGAACTTATGGAAAGCATGCGATATTTTGAAAAATATTAGACTTCTACAACCCACAAATAATCTAATTATTATCAGAAAACTGAGTAGATTCATTGTTCAAGTCACCCCGAGATTTTTTTTGTTAAATTCCTAGGTATTGGTTTCATTAACGACCATGATTCAAGTCTCCACGCGAAAATTTCGAAGCCAAAATTGATCATATGCAGTATCAACACCAGGCTCCTTATGAAACAGATGGAAGGAGCAAGGAATCACATGAAAGAAAAATACTTTCCAAGAAAGAACACTACATTTCAAATCATAGAAATTTTGGAAATGCCGACCAAACCTAAACTCCTGATAACAGTTCCAAAAGGACAGAGAAGCAGTGAGCTCCATTAGCATTCAGCACCGTAGTATACAAAATTGGCCCTGAAGGTCTCCATATCAAACCCCAAATTAACTCTTCTGTGAAGGAAATCGGTATGATTCCCCAAGCTAGTGCCAAATGCCTTAGCCTCTAAGGTCGGAAAAAGCACAATTAACCTCCGAAGATTCGCCTTTCTACAGACAAACGTCTAAAATCCTCCGCCTAAATTCACTAAAATTGGTCAGAAGTAGGATACCACAGCATTTGGACGTTCTTCCTGCCACCTCCTCCGTAGCTCTAACTAACTGCTGTAATTCAACTAGAAAGAACAACGGGAGAAGTATCCACTGGAGACTCACCAGCGCGGCGATGAGCTTGGCGTTCTTTCCCCGTTCGCGCGTCACCACGACATCGGGTGGGGGTGAGGAGCACGCCAGGAACCTCCCGGGCTCGCCGGCTCGGCACCTTCCGGTGGGGCGGGCATGGAACCTTCCAGAAGGCGGGGAGAAGGGCACGAGCAAGGAAGAGAAGGCCATGGCCGATGGTGAGCGGAAGGTCGCGGCAGCATAGAGCCCGCGGCCCGGGGGAGTCGTGGAGAGGAAGACTCTCTGGAAGTGGGCCCCACTTTGCAACTCCGCCTCAGATCTGGGTCCACCGTCACGGTCCGTTTCGCCATTGCGGTGTAGTCGGGCGTGCTGGTAATGGGCTGAGATCAAACATAATGGTTTGGGCCTGCGTTTATAGGCCGTGAAACACTGAAACTTATGAGAATGATTTACTTTTTTTTAGAAGCACGTTCACCTCTAAAAATTAAAGAAGAAATAATTTACTAGTGAGGTATTCCAAGAGTACTGCGAGGAACTGGTGATCAAAGTTTGTTTTTCTTCTGTAGCTCATCCGTAGAACAATGATCAACTGGAGTGAGCAAATGATATCGTGCTATAGGAAATAAAGAAATGTGTCTTTGACATTATTCAGGATTTTTTTTCTAGCAATATATCCATTAAAATAATGGGTTGTCTTCGTGATTCAAGAATCCAACATGAGACGAGGCACATGCAATGTATACATATTCGGGCCCCCTAATTGAAGTAATTCCATACGTTTTATGTGGTCGATGATATATCTATATTCACTCGAGTATAAGCAAGGTATCTAGATCTATTACAAAGAGTAGATGTGATCTAAACTAAACTAATGATGAAGTCACCGAGTATCTCCTGTGGCCTTAGTGCTTGCGTCGAGTTGTAGATAAGTTGTCCTCCACCAAAAAACCCTTTGAGGGTCTGGATCCCCGCTTTAGATAAGGGTCTTGTACCGTCTCCTATCTCATCGTAGTCGATAGGGAATCCTTTATCTTGTCCATCAAGAAAGATCAGATAAATCCGACTGGGATACTAGTTGTTCTCGAGTTGGGTAACTAATTGAGACCTTCCTAGTATGCGCATTCTGGATCTCCAGGAGTATCAGACACCCCAAATTCGGTTCCGTAATATCTGGAGTTGTTAAGCATGTACATAGCATACCTTATCCGTAGGTATACCCTTTATGCGTATATACATTATAGTTAGAAATTCGACAGTAGCCCCCTAACTTTGCTCGGGAGGAAGGGTTCCTGCAATTTTCCACTCGAGTACCGCTAAGTTTAAGCCTGGTCGAGTAAGGTGGTTCAGGCTTGTAGTCGAGAGAATCGAGTAACAATGCATCCTATTCCAAGTATTGAGTGGAAACATAATTGGGGCGAGCACCTTGTTGTTAACCACTCGAAGCTTAAGAAAGGACTAAAAGCTCGATTAGTCGACACCCGATTCCAAGTAGAGTTAAAAAAATCTTTTGAAATTTGAGAGCGTCTGCGTCTGTGACTCCTCGCACCAGCACCTTACCGGCTGGGGAGGGGGCCTAGAGGCGCTAGAATTGTTTGCTTGAGCAACTTGGATCTAAGCCGCATCGAGTAGGATCCTGACCTGATTAACCATATGGGTTAAATGATTTGTCGGATCCAACTTCAGAAGGGATCTAAGGATCAGATGAGCTCCTTGGACATTAGCATCTGGAGTGCTAAAAACATCATTGCCGAGGTTCGGCTGTGGTTGAGTCGGTGAAGCCTCGTGATGGCTGCCCTGAGGGAGTTCGTCCCTCGATCTCGGGACTGGTGCTGGTGGAGGCGTGCCCACTAGAAGCCGTCGTTGAAGTCCTCCTGTGGTTCATCGATGATCGATGGTATTAGGAGCGTATCGAGCTCCGACTGTAGATATACCTGGTGGTATATCTCCAGCATTGCTGACATTGGTAGCCACTGCGCTGGATCCTCGAGGATTTTCGTGCCGTTATTCACCACGACGTTTGGATCTACCATCATCAGATTGGTAGGTGGGACCCCGATTCCTCTAGTTATAATCACAAATTGATCTGTTCGGCTACTCTGGCTGTCGACAGAGTCGTCGTCACCACTCGCGTCGCTATCAGTGTCCATGAATTGCAGAATATTGGGCTCCTTGGGATCCCATTCAAGGTGTCCCACCTCACGGTACGCATCCAATGGGCAGGACTCGAGAATACTAGTGTGGATTAGTCCATCCTGATCATCCTAGTAGAAAACCATAGTTCCCAACGTGATCTTTGATTCGGCTGGGGGCGATTCGAAAGCGATCGCTAGCGAATCAAAGTGGTTGTAGAATCTGGCGTCGGAGAATCCGGTGCGAATGTGCACTCGAGACATAGTTGATCCTGAAAAGCAGAAGACCCCTACCCGGCGAGCAAACTGTCGAGGGTTTTTCTCTGACAATATGTCCGTAAGAATAACGGGGTTGTCTTCATGATTCAGGAATCGAACAGGAGATGAGGCACACATGATGTATATAGGTTTGGGCTCCCAATTGGAGTAATACAATATGTCATGTGTGATCGATGTTGTATATATATTCACTCTAGTACAAATAAGATGTCTAGATCTATTACAAGGAGTAGATGGGATCTAAACTAGACTAATGAGGAAGTCATCGAGTATCTCCTGTGTTTCTAATGCTTGTGTCGAGTTGCAGATGAGTCGTCCTCCTTTGAAAAAAGAGAGTCCCCTTCGGGGGTCTGGGTCCCCGCCTTATATAAGGGTCTTGTACCGCCTCCTATCTCATCATAGTCGATAGAGAGTTCTTCATTTTGTCCACCAAGAAAGATCAGATAAATCTGGCTAGGACACTAGTTGTTCTCGAGTTAGGTAACCAATTGAGACCTTCCTAGTATGCACCTTCTGGATCTCCGGGAGTATTAGGTACCACGGATTCAGTTCTGTAATATCTGGAGTTGTTAAGCATGCACACGACATACCTTATCTGTATATGGTATACCCTTTATATGTATATACCCTATAAATAGATATTCGATAGACATACTCTTAAACTACTCGAGGGCTTAGGTCCAAGAGCTCCCTTCGGTGCTATGGGCCGTTCGAACCACTGCCATACTTCACTATGAACTTGAGATAGGGTATCCACGAGTGGACGCCTTTGCATAACAAAGTCAAGTTCTATGATGAGCAGACAACATCAAATTCCTTGAGGAACCATGGAATAAAGAGCTCATATGATTAACCAAGTATCAACATGCACTCCACCGCTATCATGAATACAATGTTCAAAGTAGAACCCTTGTCGTTGGGGATCCAGTCTTGAGAAAAACCCGAAACCAGAATGAATTTTCTCCCAAATGGGAAGGTCCTTACACGGTGGTCGAAGTCATCCGACCAGGATTGGTGAAACTGGTAGTGAAGGACGGTCATGTGCTCAATAACTCTTAGAATATTAATCGGCTTTGCAAGTTCTATGTGTAAATCTGACTAGTTGGTAAGATTGGTCAAAGTTTGTTCTGAAGATTTTCTAGAATAATTCAATCGACATGGTTGCTTGAAATCTCAAGCATTATTGATATTTATTTTTTCCAATGACCATATCTTGTGAAAACTCAAAATCGATATAATTTTTGACTCGGTAAATCTTTGTTGAGTAAGTTAATATACCATGTACATGCTACTCAACGACCATTAATCTCACCCTGAGCGACAAATTGGTTCTTTAAGCAATGCATGAGAGTAAGACAATTACACTTGATTTCTCGGTCTGTTAGTTTAATAAGGAAGGACAAATTCGTCTGGTTTCCTTCAAGGAGTTAAGTCATTCCCAATCTTTGACTACCCTGTCGAAGGTTCCCTTTCTCCATCAAGCAGTCGAGGGAAGGGCATTTGCAGGTAATTTTTTGGCACTTTAGTCTTCTCTTTTATAATTGTGTTTGATGTGTTAGATAGAGAGACTTGGCAATGAGTCTTTAAGCGCTCCATGACAGGCTAGGATCCATACTGAGTACACACGGACCAACGTCGTCTATAACATTTAGAAGGGAATACAACTCAACCGAAGTATTTCGCAGATAGGTTGTTAGAGTTTCCTTTTCTCTGGTGACTCAATTTTTTTTATTTACGAGAACTTAATTGTGTTATAAAATTCCATGTTATGTATGTTCCTTGATTTGGTAAGTCGGAAATTTTCTTCTCCGAGTAGAAACTCGAGGGCTGGCGGTCGAGTACGCTCTAACTTTGTTGTTTCAGATTAAGGATATTTTTAGATACGAGTCTACTCGGGACAATGCTAGAAAAGATTAAGATCACGACAACGTGAAGAAATAGAAAAGACAACAAGTTTATACAGAAAATAGACTTAGTCTGTTACATAATAAAAAAACTCCATCTTATCTACGATGGAGTGGGCGATCGGAGCATCTGTTCAGTACAGTGCCACACTTCTAAGTCGCTACAATTAAAGCCCTCGTCGAAAGCTGCCAGATTGAATCAAAGGTTGTCTCCTAATTTCGAAAAAAGAATATATAAATAAAAATAACACAGTGTTACATCTCTGTTTTATTAGACGCCACTACAACAAGGCCGTGCGTGCTATAGTGCTTCTGCCCATACTTTTTTTTTTAACCCCACCTGCTTTACATGTGCACAAGATTGCCTCCCACCTGATCCATTACATTTGATCCCTCTTTATGGCCTCACCTGCTTTACTTGTGCACAAGTAAAAATCACGTACGCAATACAAACACATTTGACTCTAAAGAAAACCTCTCTATTCTGGTTTTTCTACCATCCATATGTGCAACTTCTCCAAATAAGAAAGCTACAAGTCAAGTCCTCAATAGTTGATCAAAATATAGAGATCTATACAGTAATTTGCATTATTTTCTCTCAAATTAGATCAAATTTGCTTTCCAGTACCATCATACCACAATGTTACTTTTCCTTGTTACAAAGGATCATTTGAGGTTTCCAAAAAACACTTAACCAAAAAGCAAAATTTTGTACAATATTCTTGGCCCTTATACTTTTCCTACAAATATATCTATTAGATACAACTACATCTACTAGAAAATTGAAGCACAATTCTCTAGTTTTCACTAGTTTCTACTAGTACCCAGAGAAACAAGGCAATGATCAAAACTAGATTACTGTTGAACCACAGAACAAGGACATAATTTTTTTATTAGTTTCTCTATAGGAAATATAGTTCTCCAGGATTGTTTTATTGAACTCCAACACTAGACTTGATTTACACAACATTAAGCTCCATATCACTTCACCTGTGCAACACTAGTTTTGTCTGATTTTTATTGTAGCCTGAATTCTCCATGTATAAACCTATCTTGAAATTCTACTAGTCCATTGCTATTCACAAAACTTGTGCCAACGAAAAAAGTGAGAATATGCATAATTAGGGCCGGTTTGTTTGGGCTTCTGCTTTTAGATTTTTTACTGTCAGAAGTCAGAAGTCCAAGCAAACGAGATTGCTGAAAAGTAGCTTCTGTGGCTTCTGGAAAAGCCAGAAGCCTGTTTCTGAGGAAATGAACTAGAAGTTGAGATGCTAGCTGAGAGTAGTTTTTCTGAGAAGTGGTGTGCTGAAAAGTTAAAAATTTATTATAAAATTCCATAGTTCAAATCCAAAATCAATTTTTCAGAAAAGCCAAATACATAGTTTTTCAAAAAAAAACCAAAAGCAGAAGTCCAAACAAATATACCTTTAATATCATGAGAACCAGCTTATGTTCTACAAATGTCATGAGAAATGCTTAACTCTGGATTTGCCTACATAACAATAATAAATTGCATGAACAGAACATCTATTTGCCTAGATGGTATAATAGTTTTGCCTACACAGTAGAATGTCTATTTCTTTTCAACTTTCATAAAAAGAAAATCATTGTGTTATATATTCAATGCTTAACAACTTTGGATAGCACTATCTATTTATGCCATAGTATAAACTTTGAACACCCTATGCCTACACTGTGTTTATGCCAAAATACTAACTTGATTGCTTAATACTATTGATTTGCCTGCACAGTATCACAATATGCTACACAATATCATCAATATACCTACACAATATGATAAAATTACCTACGATGTAATCATATAAGTGCCGATGTCTAACCCATATATTGAAGAAATATAAATTTTCTTACATAATAATAAATATTTTCCTACAAAATATAATTAATGTATCTGCATATTACCATTAATTTGCCTACATAATAGTATAGATTCGTACAATTACCTATACTGAACAATGAAAAATGTTTGATAAATAATTTTAAATAGCTCAAAAGTACATATAGCATTCTGTGTAATTGCTTTACGAAACCACATAGAAGTCCTACCTGATAAAAATGCAAGAAAATGATAACTTATTAAAGTTTATGAAAAAAAGCTTGATGCATAACTCTAAATTGCTCACGATAGATATAACATTTATGCATAAAGTGTGCAGAGCTAGCTAGTCGGCGCGCACGAGCACGATCCCGGTCACCTTCTTCGCCGCCGACCCGCCGTGCGACTCCTACTTCTGCGCCCACTGCACCGGCCTGAAGAAGGACGGCTTCCTCGGGAGGCCGGTCGCGCCGATGGAGCATATATATCCTCTACTCGGACTCGAAGGGCGACCTCGCGCTCCTCCGCGCCACCCTATCGGGCGGTCCCACCCACACGACCGACTACTTCATCTACAGGGCCGGGCGCCGGCCGTCGCTGCAGCTTCTCCAGGGCATCTGTTGCATCTGCTTCCATTGGACTCGTGCCCTTTGGCACCGACGACGGGCACTTCGTTTGGCCGCTCTCCGTTCAACACCCACCGAAGTGACGTACGAGCTCCACGTCTTCCGGTCCAAGCATGGCATGTGGACCAACAGTGCGCTGATGCCTGGGAGGGAGGTGTCTCTTTACCTAGTCAAGGTAATCGTGCTGGGAGGCGGCGAGCTAGGCTGGGTCCACCTCCGGAACGGAGGCTCCTCTTATGATACATATCTATTCTCTTTTTTTTAATATTAAATTATAAGATAGATGATATAAATAAGATGTGCAAGCCATATGTCATCCTGCTGCCTAAGATGCTCCCAGCCAACCAGTCCGACTCCCGCGGCGCCTCGATGTTCCTACCGCGACCTCGTCGTCTGCACCGACGGCTCAATCAGGTGCGTCGAGATGGAGCACTGCGCGAGGCGCGTAATCCACAAGATACTACCGGATGTCTCGACGCAGACGTGCTCTAGGACTCGGCCTTGGCGCTGGTACGAGTACCTGTGGCTTGTCCAAATATCTGAAAACGGATTAAGGTTATGACGGATGCTCGAATGCTGATCATGCGACTGTTCTGAGAAATGCCTTTTCTTCATCCCTTTTACGAGTATATTTTTGTGAACTGACAAATGTAGTTATGTCATATTTACATGTCCTGTGGACGCCGCAATTTGTCTCCACACCTCTCCTCGTCCCCTTCACCCTAGCTCATCCCATGGCAGTAGCTCTCGAGCGCGCTACGTTACAGAAATTGCTTCGAAATTTGAGTTAAAAGTATCAATTTCTTGTTCAAAGTCCAATGAAAATTCGAAACTAGAGACCAGTAACATCAGTGATGCAGAAATGTAGTTGAGAAGTCCAATACACTAAGATCCTGTTTGCTAAGGCTGCAGCTTCCAGCTTCTCCTCAGATTTAGAGTTTGTATACTTTAAAAAATGATTTAAACATATATTTTTAGTCTAAAATAAAAATAAGATAACGTTTATCCAAACACCCTAGTATACCCATAACACTGGCTCCACGAATTTTTTGAGCTAGAGATACACAGCTCTACGAATTCTTGGAGTTCCAGAGCTCTATCAAATAGGCCTTAAATTTGTCATTTGGATGGTAGATAACATTCGCTGAGCAGTTAATCTAGCGAACAAAAGAACCTCTTGTCAAGAAGACTGCGAATACAAGTAATATTTCTCTTACAAAAACATGCATTCTGTAACCCCTCACATGAAAATCTACTGTCGGTCTGCATCCTCCATTCAAAATTTTCAAGTACCGCATTTTCTATCCTTCATTTTCTTTACTGAGCAGGTCCTCTATACTCAGTTTTATTAGCAAGATGGTTAAGTAACCATTATTGCAAACCAGTAACGATGTTTAACTCATTGAAATTTGATACATGGACCCAAAACAACAAGCTTGATGTCCAAATAGAATATAGAAGTAAACCTTATTGCAAACTAGTAACGAATCAAATCTTAAAATACTGGTTTTCGTTTACCATCAGCTAGAACTTTACTGCCCCCCAATACCCAAACCAGCATAGCTTGGCCAGCCCGCCACTATTCATTTTACCCGAACCAGTGATCTGGCTCTGCAGTTAAGAAAGAAGAATTACCTATTAGGCTATTACTACAGCAAAAGAAGAAGAAGAAGCAGAAACCATAATAATACTGAATTAGAAAGGTTAACCAAAATGGCTCATATCTAATATGTCACAAATAACATCTGCGTCCCACCTGGATGAATGGCAATTTGAAGATGGTATTATCAACCAATCAATTATTTATCTTAAGCCCAAATTATCACAACCCTGGATGTTTGCACAAGAAACTCCAACAAGCAGCATGATATACTCGCAATGCCCACGAAATTGAACTCCCAAAAACCTAAAAGACCAAACCTCTAAGATTTGGCGTATGAAGCCCAATAATATTTCAGAATTCTTATCTTAGACTGTGAGGCTAAGTAGATGCCAGTGCGCAACATACACCAGACCACAGCACTAGCAAGGCGTGAAATAAGCATCCTACTCAAATAAATATCAAAGCGAGCAGCTTCATGGAAGCACATGGAATTTAACAGAGTAAGCATTTGATCCAACAGGGCTAACTCAGATTCTGTTACACCTCACAAATCAGGATATGGCTGGCTCCAACAACCACAATCAGTAAAACATTTGCCTGAAATGAGATGAAATGTGAACTAGCCACTCAAAAGGACGACATAACAACTAAAATCAGCAATTCACTCATTCCATTCCTTGAGATATATAAATGACAGTTATCGACGTCCGAAGTTCCTAAACCATGGTATGGATTGAAGCAGGAAACATTGCATTGCGATTTACGAATGGGGAAGAGCCTGACGAGTGGTACCTAAAGAGGGCACAGCGAGCCGAGATGGTCACTACATGAGGGTTGAGGAGAGCTTGAGGCACTCGCTCTGGCACCTCTTGAGGCAGACGTCGTTCCAGTTGGGCACCTGGTGCTGGTTGACGCAGACGGTGCGCGCACAAGCGTCGGCGCAGACGTCGAGCTCGGAGACGCCGCAGACGGTGACGCAGGTCTCCGGGATGGGGTCCTTGGAGAATGCCCCCACCTTCTTGAGCATCCTCTTGGAGGTGCACACGCGTTCGCAGACGAAGACCTCGTCGGAGCTCTTCTCCCGCCCCCGCGCCGCCTTGAGGCGCTGCTCCTCGTCACGGCGCCGCTTGATGAGGATGGCCTGGCCCGCCACGAGCGCCGGGATGGCCGCGCCCAGCAACGGCCACCACGCGTCCACCATCACCACGTGAGCGAGACTCCGCGTGCAACCGACGCCGCCTGGGGGGGGGGGGGGGAATCGGGGCTGCGCGGATCAGATTTGGCAAAAATCCCTAACGAGACAACAACGATCTGTGAGGAATTCTTGAGGCGAGATGGGAAGGGATGGGCGGGGAGATTTGGGGGTGACACCTTAGGATGGGCCGCTTGGACGCCGAGTCGCCGCCGCGCGTGGAGCGGAGGAGAGGGAGAGAGGGAGGCGAGGGTTTTAGGCGAGGCGAGGACGGCGAGGTGGCGTTTCCTTTCTCCAACTCCAATCTGTTCTGTTCTGCGGGTCTGGAGAGCGGAGATGACGGCTGGAGCTGGGCTGAAAATCGGCCGAAAGTTTGGCACCATCTTCACTTGTTAGACTACCTCTAACGGATTCCCTTCACGGTCAGATTCCCGTCGTGAAGGGATTCTCGTTCCCTTCAGCGCTTCCAACGGTTTTCCTTCACGGTTCCCTTCACGATAGGATTTTCAGGGTCATTCCCTTCAGGACGGGATTCTCTCTCCTTTCCCTTCACGATTCCCTTCGAAGAGAAGCTGTTGGAGATGAGAGAAAATAAAGTGAATGAGAACAGGGAAGGGAATCAGGAAGAGAACGAAATGAAAGGAATATGGTTGGGGATAGTCTTACGGCGGCGTGGAGACCTATCATCTTCATAATTTTACAGCGATACGTCGCATAACATATGATATCATACACATCGTAACGAATATTCACATTATAATCGAGAATATTAACAAATAATAATATAAATGTAGCTTAACAACTATAGTTTAGGATATTAAGAAATATAAATATAACACAAAAGATAAATAGAAATGTAAATATAGCATAAAAGATATATAACACTCCGATCTTTTAAAATTTCAAATGTCTCATCTCTCAAAAGTCATTCAATACAAACTCATCGAGATCGTTAGAAGCATCCACGTTCTCTACACTATCTTCAGTAGCATCTATTGGTTTGTCACCAAAATCATCAACATCAACATCATCCACAATGATGTCTTCTTCCTCTCCATCCTCCTTGTCGTCGTAACCACTCTTGATATATGTCTTACACGACGAGCATAGGTCCTAGAAAGGTTACGACCTCGAAGCTCATATGATGCACCAATTGCGTCATTAACTTGATCCCATGTGAGTCCGAGCCACTAGTAACTTGAGATTGGGCCGTTGGGTCAACTCATTTATTTTCCCAATCAAAGTCTTTCGTAACAAAAGCGTCGTAGCTTTTACCCGCTTCCTCACAGCGCTTTCGGAACCTACTAGTCATTTTCCAATTGTAGGCAATATAAACCAAATCATTCAATCTTTTATGCTCTAGTCGGTTTCTCTTCTTAGTATGAGTCTACAAGCAACCATAAAAGCAAGCAAAGTTAATAAAAATATATTATTAATTTTGTTAATTGAAATATGGAACTTGAGTACTTCACTTACAAATCCAAAAGTACAAAGTGCTCCAATTATACTCACAACTGGATGATGAAGCATAAAGACTAACAATATGCTTTGCAAATCTTTGTAAGTCGATAGATCGGCCACCATACGCATGCCACCAATCAACTAAATTAACAATAAACATGCATATATTATGAGTTATTTCTTAAATAATATGCTGAAATTACAATTTTAAATCACTTACGGGGTTCTTTAACTTCATAGTTTGGAGGGCCATGCAATTCTTGAAGATGTCTCCACGTTGATCTTCGTAGAGCATGGATTGTTCTTCAATTTTGTTTTGAATGGTCTCATCTTCCACCATTCATGCAAGCACATCATTAAAACAACCCCTTAGGTGCTCAACATATTCATCATTCTCTTTTTGGATGGCATAGAATTTTCCTAGATTCAAAAAGAGAGCAGCATCATAGAGTGGAGTGTCCATTTGCCTATCCCAACGACCCTTAATAATTAGTAAGATTTTATTGAGCAAGTTTCTCTAATTTTCAGTACAGAGGCAACATTTATCCTCTCTCATGCATTATTCATGAGAGAAGCAACCTCTGGCATGGCAAGCCTCTCATCACCATCAATCACCTTCAACACAATGATAAGTGGTAGAGAAGCTCTAAGGGAATCCTCAATGGAGTTCTAGAACTCCCTAGAAAGCACAATATCATACACCTTTTTTCCTGCCTCTGTCTTTGCTAGTTTGCAACAAGTCCAATCATTAGAGGTAAACAAATATCTCAGTACATCTCCGTGCTTGTGCAAACTCTGCAAGGTGAGAAATGTGGTAGCAAACCGAGTTGCTGCTGGTCTCACAAGATCCCTACCACCTGTCTTCTCTCTCATTGCACTAAGAAGTCTCCCACGCCTATAGAAGAAAGTAGTAACATGCCAAGCACGTGAGATAGGCTTTTTGAATTCCTTCAACTTCCCTACATCTTCCTACATAATATCTAAGCAATGTGCAGCACAAGGTATCCAATAAAGTGTAGGAAACCTCTCCATGAGAAGTTTTCCCGCTGCCTTATAATTAGCCCCATTGTCAGTGACAACTTGCACAACTTTATCTTCTCCAATATCCATTATTCTTTTCTCTAACAAATTAGCTAGCATCATTTGGTCATGAACTTATGCTGATGCATCAACTGACTCCAAGAAGAAAGTCCCCTCCAGACTATTGACTAGAAAGTTGATCAAATGGTGCCCTCTCTTATCCGTCCATCCATCTGACATCAATGTGCAACCATATTGCTTTCATGCATCCTCGTGTTTCTTCCTCAAATCATCTGTCTCTTTAACAACCTTCTCAAGCAATAGCTCCCTAAGCTCATGGTAGGTAGGAGGCTTGTACCCAAAACCATATTGTGCAGTGTCCTCTATAGCAATCTCAAAATATTTAAAATTTGCGGTATTGAATGGTATGCCACACTCATAAAAGAAGCTAGCTCACTCCAAGTTGACAGCATCTCTTTCTTCCTTTGTCCTCATCTAGCTTGGATACTGATTTGAGAAGTACCATTCGAATGTCTTTCTTCCACTTCCTCTTTTGGCGTTCTCCTAAGCATTGAACCAACTGACTTTGTATTGGGCTCTTTTGGTGCTCTGAACTTTAAGGTAGATTGTTTTCTTTTGGCAGCTGTCCTAAACTAGGATGCACAATGCTTCTAGTAACATCTTGGAACTCCTCTATCACATCAATCACATCATCATTTTCTTCTTGAAGCCCTCCTTCATCATCAAGTGGAAGTGGTCTATTCTTGCCTTTCAAAACTATTTGCATCTCTTGAGCGATAGCTGATGTGGTTTTGGCACACTTCAGAATATCTCTATAACCACCCACAAGATGCTCCTTGAGCCTTGTAATTCCTCCGATTACAGTTCTATCATACAAGCAACACTGTAAGAGATCTTTATTATCAATGGTCGGCCAAAATGCATATTTTTACCCTGGATCAGTTGACCTTACCGACTTTCGCTTTGGACCAGTCTTTGGATTATGCTTTGATGCAGCGTTTGAAGCCTCCGCACTTCCAGTTCCTTGAGTAGCCATATTCCGAAGAAAATGTAGCAACAATTTAGAATATAGCGAAATGCTAACATAAGAAGTAAAGAACTAGTTCTAACTGTTGTTAATCATGGGCAATAGACTACAAGAGCTAAGAATTAGTGCTAACTACCAATGATTAAAAGATGTGTCTACTGCCTAATGGCCTAACATCACAGCCTTGTTCAGAAGATGTTCTAACAGATCACATAAGCTCAAATCAGTATGTGTTGTGCTCATAGATGTGCTCATCTACCAAATAAAAGAGTAGAGGCTCACAGCACAGAGAGAAGAGAGAGAGAGCCAGAGCATACCTTGGGCGGGGTGGCCGACTCAAGTGACAGAGGCGGTCGGCTCAGGCGACGGGGGCGATGGACTTCCATGCGCGGGGGGGGGGGGGGGCAGCAGACTTCTAGGTGGGGAAGGCGGCCAGCTTGGGCGACGGCGGGGGACGTCGGCTCTGGCGACGTGGGCGGCGGACTTTCAACCGAGGGATGATGGTCGGAGACGGGCAGGATCTGAGGGTGGCTGGCGGATACGGCGAGTGCGCGGACGACTGCTGGATCTGAGGGTGGCCGGTGGCGCGTCAGCCGAATCTGAGGGCGGCACGTCGGTGAGGAGCCGTCTCAGCAGTGGCGGCGGGGATCGACGAGGACCACTGGACCAGTCGCTAGTGGGTAAAGGTGAGACGCTCCTCTGTGACCCACTCGACCTCTCCTCCCCTTCTAATCCCCTCCGTCCAACCGGTACGACATCCGCTACACGAAAACAGACACCACATGACGATATATCGGCGCCACGGCAACACCATGCCTATATAGCGGACGCCATAGATGTCAATGCCGTGGCAAGGCCCAAACTACCGCCACACCACTATATCATCGTTATGACGACGTCATGACAACCATGATCTTCACACTTCTTGCCCATATAGCCCCAAAGCCGACACATAAAGCTTCAAGACGAAGCCCCTCTGAAATACTGGACTGTCAAGTCGACACTTTTCGCAAGTTGCTCACAGCGTGCGAGCAACCAGGTCGGGAGTTCGACTCCAGCTTTTGCTACACACGCGACAAGTGTTCAATGATATTACGCGCTCTCACACACCGAAGGTCTCAAGCCTTCTAATTCATTCTTAACATGTGATGGCCGCACACGCATGTACGCCCCTTGTACCCTAAAAAATGTAGACACTTTTCATATTTCGAGCAATCGAATAGAAAAGGATTGGAGATAAACTTTCGTTCAACATGTACGGATGCGTGCCTCTGACTTTCAAACGGAAAATTATACTATTTTGAGATGATACACATTTTTTTAGATGTGATACACATATACTACTTAATCTTACAAGGGGTAACTATTTCATCTAAAAGGAAAAGACAACTATTTACAGCTTATCCGCTATGTACGATGTATCCCGCAATTGGGTGCAAGCTTCATAAAACACAGCCCGCCCAAAATTGCTTCGTCAGATCAACCACCTTGTTTCAGTAAAGGGACAAATCGAGTCTCACGAAGAAATGCTAAACCGAAGCATGCATGCTACCGAAAAATTCCACAGCACCATTAACATCCAACTGAATTGGTACAATGCCGCCCGGGAAACAAAAGGCCTAGGTTTCTGCTTTTTTGAGACGTAATTTCAAGTTTTTCTCCAAAAATCCCAAGGTTTCGGCATAAGAAGGATCATTCTTGTTCACTGGCTTGCATGAATTTATATGGTCAGTGGACGGCAGAACCTGCAAAAAGTACAACGGTAAGCACTTGAAATTTGCATAATCTGGAACTGCCGTAGCACAAGGAATTTATGAAAGCATACAAAATGAACTAAAAATAACTGGTAGGACAAATGTGAGAGTGGTTCATATGGATCAAAGTATATAAGTACATTGGTAGCCTAGGTGACCTAATTATAAATAAATCCCAGCGTCTTTCCGTACTATTTCGCAGTGCAAATAGGCAAACTAAACCTACTTTTGACTATCAACATAAATATACCGTTGACATCATCGAGACTAAAATTGGACTGTGCACCACATGTGATTGCATGATATGTTAAGCCCCTCATGATACAAGGTAAGAATTCCCTATATAATGGTCGAAAAACTGCAAAGAACTGTGAAATACTCATGTAAGAATTACCTATATAATGGTTGTAAAACTGCAAAGAACTGTGAAATACTTACAACGAGTTCCCCATAACCAGGGTATGCAGATTCAATTGGCACTATCTCCATCCGAAGTGCCCAACCACCATAGCCTTCAACGATTGGCGTGACCTGGGTCTGTCATGGAACCAATTAGCACAGATAACTTAGCATTGTGGCATTGGAACCATACAGTATGATTGTATGACGGCATTTTTCCTTTACCTCACTAAAACTAAGAACATCAAGAAGTCCTTTACTGTGGCGCTGCCGCACAAAATCGTTTAGTTCAACTAGTCTTGGAGATCCACTTCTTAGCTCACCAATCTATTGAAAGATAGTGTCAGAACAATATAGAAACGACGAAAAATATCAGTTGCTGAGCAAGTTTGTCATACGAAGATCATACCGAAGGAGCAGGACGAAACACCAACCCCATACGCCATGGCATGTCTGCAAGTTTACTGCCAAAATGCGGACAGCTATAAAAAACCTGTGATACGGACACAGTTACATCCTATTCACAGTCACAGAGATGATCATAAAATTCAACAACCAAATACATACTAGCCCAACAGTATTACTCAGGAACTTGTCGTAATTATTCAGCTTTGCTTGATACAATAGCTGCTTAACCACCAGTCCTCCCATGCTGCAAGTAAAGTTCTTTCAGCAATCAAAAATTACAGAAGCAAGGAAAAGTTAGCACCACGCCACCGCAATTGCATGAGCGAGCACAACACCAGAAACCAGCCATCTTTACCTGTGTGTCACAAAAACAACAGGCCTACTACCGATCCCAGCAGCCACCAACTTTCTCAGCAGCATAGAGCTCACCTCCTATACAGCAAATACAGTCTCAATTGAATACTATGAGTAAGAAAAAAATCAAATTATCAATCAATAACATAAAAATAGGTACCAACATATATCACATCAAACATAGATTCTTGCAACCTAGAATTATGGAACAATTTACAGTGAAATAGCAGCCCATGAGAAAGGCCAGACAAATACTCAATTGTCAGCACCTAGTCTATTTCACCACAAAAACTTGCATCAATAAGAAAAAAAAGGTTGTTTTTTTTGGGCGGGGGTATATGCCACTACTAAGTTTAAAAACTTTTGGATTGTAATTTGTAACGCTGACAAGCTGGATGCAGGCCCACATATAAAAGATACAAGTGACACAAAATTTCAAGATTTCTTCAGGTGGCATGAAAGAGAATGCGGCGAGGGAGGGGGCCATGCGCAAAACACGGAAAACTTAAAGAACTCTCGAAAGTTATAACCTGAAGGGGCAAGCTGGCTCCAGTCCATTGGGTCAAATTTGTCTGCATAAATTAATTGAAACTGATAAGGACATTTAAAAGCAACAAGGATGGTATCAGCACTTCAGCAGGGAAGCATCAAATATTCAAATGTACCAGAAGAACTCATATTGTGAAAGGGGCGAATACAGATCTCCAACATAAGGACGGCAGAACAGAGGCAATTGATGAGGCATCAAAGAACAGACCTTGTATTTGACTGTAAAAAAACGAGCTTGAGGGAAATCTGCTGCAAGCCATTCTCTTGGCCAACATGTGCCCTCTTTTCCAGCATCCTCGTCAATGCTTTCCACCAAACCCGCTTTGGTAGTTGATGATTTGTCATCAGCTATTCGCCATGAATTGAATGGGCCACCACGAAGGCCATGGACAAACACAACATCCATCAAAGGGGCAGTTTTGGATGCAGCATCTGCACCATCTACAGAGCTCCCCGTTTCAAAGCCACAGTCTTCAATACATCCGTCATCATTACAATTATCTCTTGCGACTTTTGAAATCCCAAAACCACTGTTGTCCAAATGAACCTCGAGAGGTAACTCTGGATTTAGCAAGAACAGTGCATCTCCAAACTGAGGACATTTTCTTTTATACTCGCTTTCTGAATCAGGATATTCATCAGAAACTCTTCTCATATTTAGATTCTCAGAGCAGAATATGTTCAACAATGTTAACCTGCAGTAACTTTTAAGTTTTATATCATTGCAAGGAATTCGTCCACTTGCACATTCTTCAAGCCACTTGCACCATACATCATCAGAAATAATTTCCTTCTTTGAACTAGGTAGAAGAGAGAGAATGGTAAGCAACCGTCCAGCATGCCTTCGAATATGTGCTGCAGGAGGAACACGTACAGTTGAGGGATCAGTGGTAGCATCAGTAGAAGAAACATTAGAAGCAGACACATTCTTGTCCTGCACTTCTAGAATTCGTGATGCATCATATGCTTCAATTGCAGCAAGTTTCTCATAATCATCACCCAGGAGGATGTGCCTCAACAAGGAAAGAGCTCCAAAATCAGCTATTCTCTTTTGGCATGCACTATCCTCAGAACAAAGCTCAGCTAGAGCTTTTATTCCCTTGAGGGTAGCTGATGCTGAGTCAGTAGCATCAAACTTAGGTGGGTTCTTTTTGTTCAAATTCTTTAGAGCTGTAGCAAATGGTTCAAGTGATAGAAAATCGGAAAGTGGTACTTTGTCATCAGATTCAGATTCATAGTCCGATTGAATGCTTGCCAGTTTAACAACAGCGCTAGCTAATTGATTCAGGACCTGAGTTGCAGTGGAAGCATTATGGTAGTCAACCGGACTCTGTCAATAACAAAAGTTGCATTAGGATGGTAGGAGGAAGAACAAGAATGTGAGTGAAACAGTAAATGATCATATTCATTAGAAGAAGAAGAAAAACTCGACCACGGAGAGAGAGATGTGTGGGAGGTGTGGGTGTAGACCCCCACCACCCAAGTTCGAGTGCTCTTGAACTCGGATTTGGGTGCCTATTTCTTCTTAATGAAAAGCCACCTAGCTCCTCCTAGGTTGGTCCTTGTTTAGATCATATTCATTAGGACTATCAGGTAACATGCTAAATTCCACAGTGCAAATCTAGGTTATACTGTAACATTCAAATAATGTTACATCAACAGAACAGGGCAGCTGGTACATGTCTGAATAATAAATGATGACACAATCAAATGCCTTAACTTTGTTACAAAAACCAACATTCTAATAAAAAGAAATTGTGGTTTTCCATCAAAGCATGAATGTTTATAGAACCTGTCTATGATTACACCGGGATAATTCCACCAGTCTATTCTAAATAGCCACACACTTCATGAAGCATTCAATATAATGTTTTATAATTTCTATTAACATAGTACTATAAATATCCATGCCCAAAGGTATTGGATACTGTGACTATGTCTAAAACAACATCTACTTTGAAACAAATGAAGTACTTTAGTCAGAGCTTATCAATCTACTTTTATGCTGTGATAGTGTGTATACTGTAGACAAGCTTAAGATCTTTACACTGGGTAAAACACTCATCCAAAATATATTTTGCAGTAAACAAAACATGAGTACCTTCACTTTCTCCAGTTCAGGCTGAGTGGGTCCTTTCAAATTTTGTGCCTTGTTGTCTCCAAGAATCTCAGAAAGGGCAAGAGCTAACCATCCCTGAGAAATTGGCACTGAAGCTGGCCCATAGTCTTCAAGTATGCATGAAAGGATTTTTACAGCTGTCAGATGTGTTTTATCTGATACAGATTTATCAAAAAGCCAACGAAGAAGAATGCCGGACCATCTTTGAGATTCCTCAAGTGATAAAGGAACTTCACCAGCATAAAGCAAACTCAGTGCGACTGATATTGATTCTTTCATACTGTTCTGACCATTCTGATTTTCTATCTTTTTTGCAATACTGCGAAGAGGGTGAAGGCCCTTCTTCCTTATCACAAATTTTGACTCATTACACCGCATCATGGATAATAGGAAAGTTGATAATGACAGCTGACCCAATGGCATGTCATTGTTCTCAGTAGCCTGGGAAGCTGTAGAAAGAAGACTATAGCACCAATCAGGAACTGAAGAAGCCAAGGTCGAATTCTGGACTTCTAAAAGAGCTCGAGCCACCAGAGTTCCATGCCACTTAACTGTTCTTTCAGGTGCTTTCAGTGCAGTTGCGACCGCATGGCCATCACTATCAAGTTCTTGAATACGAGTGCGATTCAGATCTGATGCTATAGCCCAGTTTGCAAGAGCCCATGTAGCAAAAGGTACAGCTACATGCTCCCTCTGCAAGTCATCCCAAAGGCCTGGGACGGCAGAAGACCTTAATTTCTCAACTAGTGGAGACTCAATAGCATCCTCTTGCACCTCCAATCTTCTACTATTATGTGAGACTTCCAGAATATCATCATCTGAGTTGTCCAACTCCAACAAGTTATTTCCCCTAGAGAATCCCAATATAGTGGTTCCACCAAGCACCTTAATCCCTATCCCTTTTAATCCTCTGTCACCATCATTGCTGCTAGTATCCTCGTGGTCATCAAAATGCATCCCCCCTTGCTCAATGACTTCAATTGCTGCTGCAATATCTCTTGTATCAGCATCTGCAGGCAGCAAAGGCTGAAACGACGAGAAATCTGCATTATCGCAGTTCGAAGTGATGATATCCATAAGTGCAGCCACAAGCATGCTCCTCCCTTTAGAATGATCTGAACCATCAAATGAAGAGTGCCTAGATTTCTGTCTCAACAATAGAAAAAATATTAGGTATGAGCAACTAATAGTGTCCATGAGTGTGGCAAAGCCAGAAAATTTAAGAACAATAGGTTGCTTCTTTTCATGAAGCAAAGTATGCCTGAAGACAATACATATCCCGAAAAGAATGAAAAAGCTTAAGAAAATGATTGGTCAGTAACAAAAATCTTAACACAGTTTTTACCTTGTAATTATACCAAACAGAATAAAGGCCTGTTTATGTTATTTTGTTTATTTTGCCTCTACTTGACATACAGCAAATAAACGTTAACAAGCTCCTATTGATCCCACATCCTTTTAGCACAGGAAAGAAATAGAAACTCTGCATTGCAGCACTAGACGTATTCATAACAGATTAATTATCTTAAGCAAAATACAGGTAAATATGCTGACCTCCAATCACATCGATTCTCCAGTCATAGAAATGTGTTAAATATTGCATTCATGGGTCATAATGTCGTAATTTACATAAATGAACAAGTAACTTTGAATGTTAAGACTTAAAGACTGCACAAGAGATAACCAAGCCACCAATGAAAATATACTACATTTATTCTAACTCCTAGACCTTACTGAAGCAGAAAAATAGCAAGTTTGTGCAGCTAATTTTCAAGTTACAAACTCATTGGACATCCAGATCTATTATCATCGCAATGCAGTCACATTGCGTAGAGAGTTTTAGCTCAAGCAACCTTAAAGTGCAAGAACACAGAGACTGAATACCCATTAAGACATGGCATCGACATAACTAATCTTGCAAAATATGAGTACAAACCTATTTCCACTTATAAGCTAGGCATCTGAATCCTACAACATAACACATGGATGCCCTATTTCGTTGCTAGAAAACAGGCAATGTCAAATCAATTTACCTAGCTAAAAAAGTAGGTGCCGTCTATAGCTCACTCGAGCATTTCTCTCCCTCTCCTCACTCGATTTTTCCACCATCAAATCCACATCTAATGGTCATCCCATTTTCTTTTTCCTCCCGATCTGTCTCCTCTGGATCTCCCGCCCCCACCCCACCCTTTTGCTCCCGTTTGCGGCGGCTCCCACCACCGAATCCGCCACCATCGGCCGCCGGCACTCTAACCCGACTTCACCGGGCTCTTGCTGTGATGCCCCGGCCCCGACACTGCACAGCCGACAGTCCTCCACATCCTGCGGCCAGCGGCATCCCCGCTACCCCGCCCCCACACCCACCACCATTGCTGGGCTGGCCTGCTGCCCAGGCATCCTTCTAAGCTCACGGAGAACTCCGGTGAACTCCAACCCCACCCCTAACCCTCACCAGAGAAACCCCCTCGCCTAACCCTAACCCCGCCGGAGATGGAGAAGGGGTGAAGATGGGAGAAAAACTCGGGTAGAGTTTAGCAATACCGAAAAAATTAACAGGTCAAATATTAGTTGATGCTCAGGTGGACGTATAAGAAATAGTGGGGTTTTCTTATCCTAATTCCACGTGGTGGTTACAGTAAATAACCACAAAGAGCCAACTACAGCGCATATTCACCAATCCCGTGTGATGGCATACCGCAAGCTTATATCAAACCACATTACGGCAATCAATTAAAGCAAACAACACAAAAGTAACACCTATTATCACCTTGCCGCGCGTTGGTTGGTAAGAGAAGATGAACTGGAGGAGGCAGGGCACGGCGCGTGGGCGCCCGAGAACAGCAGGCGCGACCCACGGGTCGGCCACCAGGTGCGCGAGCGCCCTCGCGGCCTCCGCCTGCGTGGCGCCGCGCACGACGCTGTCGAGCAGCCAGTCGATGACGGCGCCGCCGCCTGCAGAGACGATGGCCGCGCGGCGCGCGGCGCTGGCAGCGGCGATGTCGGCGAGCAGCGCGGCCACCCGCAGCTCGAACCCCGACCGCACATCCTGGTTCGCGGACGAGAGCACGGACAGGAGCGAGTTGCACAGCACCCGCGAGGCCGTCCACGTGTGCTGCATCCGCTCCACGACGCGCCCCGCGGACGCCCTGGACCTCTCCAGGGTCTCCTCGAGGTTGTCGGTGGTGAGGTAGACCGTGCACGCGGCAGCGAGGGAGATCGTGGAGAAGGCGAGGAGCGGGGCGAGGCGGCGGGCCCCACTGCGGCGGGGCGCGAGGTGGTGCGGCGGCGGGGCTGCGATCGGGAGGGAGGAGGCAGAGGTGGAGGGGGCGGAGGGCGTGGGCGAGGCGGGCGGGGTGGGGCTGGAGGAGAGCAGACAGAGGCGATGCCGATGGTGGTAGACACGACGGAGGTGGAGACCGCGTCGCAGCATCGCCGCACAGGGAAGCATCGCGGGCAGCTTCTTCTCTTCGGGAGGGTCGTTTTTTTTGGGGGGGGGGGGGGGGCGGGGTTTCCGGGCGATGTGTTCAACGGGTGCGGCGGTTGCCGGTTTGCCGTGGGGAGGAAGTCGAGGGAGTTGGGGAAGGGAGGCACGCGGCGCGGGAATATTCGCCGGAGAAGAGGGGGCGAGCGAGAGAGAGGCGGTGGTGCGGCAAGCGAGGAGACGGGACGGGACGGGAGAGCTGGTGTGTTGGGCTTGATGGGCTACGCTACCTTAGTTTGGATCGGACTCGAAGCTTCGGAAAGACGCAGCCCGTGTCGAAAGGCCGCACGTTTTCCTCGCCGTGTACCTTTTTTTACAGAGAGAGATTCTTCTCCATAAAAGTGGCTATGTGGGCCGGGCTAAATAGGTCTGTATGAGGCACGGTTATTTTTTTCGACCTAGGTATGGCACAGTACGGTGTCTAATGGGTCAGTCGGCAACGATGGTTTAGATCGGAGCCGCGGTACGATGGAGGCACGGCACAGTCTGTTTAACTATTTCTATTTTTTAATATCTTATATAATTTATTTAGATCTAATACCATATAGAATATGTTGTGTAATAGTAGTGTGTTTGAGTCTAAGCAGAATATCGTGTGTTCGACTTCAGGTGAAAGCAAGTTTTTATAATTTTTTCTAATTTTCCGCGAGCTGACGAGCCAAAAAAGGTCATCAGACCTACAATACCGCGAGCCAGCACGGCATGACTCGATCTTAAGTGATTAGTGCTAGGCTAGAGTCACGACACGTGGGTTGGCACTTAGCTAAACGGGTTGTGCCTTAATAGGCACGTACCGTGTCGTGCCGGGCCACCTATTTGACCACCTCTACTTCTCCACAAACTACTCGTCTACTCCTGTTGGACAATGAATTTGGCATGCTACTTTGTAGTTTGTATTAGTTGAGTGTTAATGTATTATAACAGAAAATAAAATTTATATACGATAATATTAAGTATATGTATAGGTATTATTTATATTAATAGTTCTAAAGAGTGATTTTATGTGCTGTCACACAGCACATCTGCTGCCCATTTGTAATTATTTTTTATTTCTAATACCTTCGGGGATGAATGATGGATTTATCCTGCATGTGTGTGCAAATTATATTGTATACTTGAATGTCCATACGTTACAACAAGAGTCGCAAAGTTGTACATAATAATATTGTTGACACCTCTAAAATCAGCCATCATAGCCGAAGTATCTTTCAAACAATAATATTGTTCATATTATTAAAGCACTGCAAATATTAAAGATACTATTCTGAACACTAAGGAATCAATAGACGTCTTGCTTAGGTGCAGGAACCACAGCAACCAATGAAGAAGGACAAATAGTCAAATTAAAAGTCAGAACAAAGTCTAGAACCAACTAACGATGGGATTTGCAATAATGTGTTCTATAGAATTCCCTTCTGTGAAAGATTATATGATTGCAAGCATGTATACGATCATCTTCTTAGTACACACTATCATTTACACTGAATTGCTATCAAATACACAGTGATATTTGTATTAATGGTGTTTCGGTTAGTGCTTTACGCTTCAACATTCACCTTTGTTGTATGTACAAACGGGCAAACCAATACACTACAAACTAGTTCTACTTTTTATCTTGAATATGAAAATAGTGTGATTTACTTTTCCGTTATCTAAGAGGTCCTAATGTTATAATATCAATAGGTTTTCAGGGATTTTCTTAAGTAGGACAACTTTGGCGGCCTGGCTTAAAATTTGTTAGAACCAAAGAAACAACACATCTATCTCTTACACCAACAACCAGATCCTTATTCAAATTTGCATTCTGTTAATTGTCACATTGTATTATCATCAATACATCATGCTGGCCACTGAAATAATCCTGGGAGCTTGAAACCATTATATTTTATCTGGTTTGTGAGTGCAACATCATATTATGGCAATTCATATGATTTTTTCGGATAGTGTTGAGGTAACTATACAGTCTTCCTAACTCCCAACATCTTATGAAATTTGGACAAAAACAGCTAAAGGAATCAATATGGTGATTAAAATATGCATCACAGTGCGAAACACTCACCTCCATTTTTGCAATTCATCTCCATCCTCCTCGTGGTCGTCGGTGCCAAATAGAGAGAGAGGGAATAGGCCCCGCGACCTCTCCTAAGAGGAAGCGATGGATATGGGCGTTGGTGGCGTGGGCTGTGCGGACGCATCTCGCTTGGATTCGATTGGACTCGTCATGAAGTCGCCCCAGTTGTCATCGAAGGCGGCGGGTCAGGGATCGGCGAGGGGTGGCTGGGGTGCTGGTGCGGAGGAGAAGGTGAAATCACTGAAATTGAAGTCGTCGTCGAGGAAAGGTAGAGGGAACGCAACAGTGTCCATCGGGAGGGGAGTAGCGTGGTGGCGTCGGCGTTGATCAGTGGCTGCGAATGTTAGAGCTGTTGATTTGATGCTAGGCGGTGAGGGGGTGCGCAGGAGGAGGGAGAGGGGGGTCGGCAGCGTGGTTAGGGCGGGTGGGTGTGTTGGGGAGAGGAGTGCGGGTGGAAGGAGTTTATCAGAGGGAGGGAAGCAGAGCGAGGGCGTGGGATTGGGATTGGTGGTGCAGAATACGACCCACATGTCAGCACCGAATCGAGGGGTAGACGTGGGAAAGACATGACGTTCTATCTGTCTTAGAACTAACACTACATTTTTTTTTAAAAAAAATTATGTCTTCCGAATCGAGGGGTAGACGTGGGAAAGACATGACGTTCTATCTGTCTTAGAAATAACACTACAACTGCTATTCTTAACCGTTGGATTAACGCGGTACGTCCAGCTGATGGCTGACTTGTGATCTACAGCCAACCGGTCCGCAAAGCTCTCCATTCTCCAACCCCGCGCGCACCCAATGTTCGAACTGCTAGCGCTCGGACACCCAATCTAAACATAGTATTGGACGGTTCCAGATTAAAGGAGCAAGGTAATCAGCTGTCTTCCGATCAAAATGATTCTCCTAAACGTCTGCAGGACTAATTAGTGAGCTACGTTTTCAATCTATGCCTCCATATCTCCATTTCTTCATGTGCCCTCCCTCCTCCCTCGTGCTCCTCGCCGCTCGTCGCTGCCGGAACCGACGATCCTGAGCTACGTTGCCTCCGGATCCGACGGTCCTGAGCCACGTAGCCTCTCCACATCCAGTGATACTGGTGCTCCTCTCGAACCACACCGTTATGGAGGACACCATCGTGCTGAACCAGCTCGACACTGCCATCTGTCATCGTCCTCTTCATCAACCAGGAGCCGATGCTTCTTCTGAAGACACCGCCACTGGATCTCCATGCAACACCACGTTGTCGTCCACCTCGTAAATTTGGCCGCGTACACGCAGAAGAAAAACCTGGAGTCAGAAGCCACTCTCATTAGCCGAATCTAAGCTAGGCAATGCAACGTCGAAAGTTAATTAATACAACATCAAAAAAGAAACAATACAACATCGAATAATAATTAGTGCAACAATAAAAAAAAGAATCACTGCAACATCAAAAGATATTTACCGCAACATCAAAAGATATTTACTGCAACATCAAAAAGGAATCGATGTAACATTCTAAACAAAGGATTGCAACAAAAAAGACAGTTGTAACATCGAAAAGTATTCCCTACGACATCAAAAATTAATCGATACAACATTCTAAACTAAGGACTGCAACATCATGTATAAAATAAATCGCTGCAACAAATTAAATCGAAGGACTACAACATTCTTATCACAAAGGGATAGTAAAAGACGACTACCACAGAAAAGTGTTTTGCCATAGAAAGGAGAGGTCGTCACTACCACACTCGCTAAGGTGCTCAGGGCAGGAGGAGTCATAGCTGCCGCTGGAAGAGTCACTGTTGCCACACTCGTTGAATGGCGTGGATGACACAAGGCCACCGAGCTCCTAGCCTTGCTCCCATTGCCTCGTCACCCCTGACCCTATGGTATTGTTATCTAGTATTTATTTCTAATTACCTAATATTACTTAATTGTCACTCTAATTAAGCTATATATTATTGCCATCATAAGAGTATTTATATAATTAATTAATTAGGTTAAACTATTTTAAGAACTAATTAATTAATTATTAAAAGTGTAATTAATTAATTAATTAATCAATTACTAAGGTTAAATTATTCTATCATCTTCTAATGATTGATATTTATTTATTTAACATCTACACTGGTTAAACTTATTTCATCAGTTATACTCAGATTAAATCCTATGAATTAAAGAATGAAATAACAATTACTTCTAAACATTTAATTAAAAGATCAATTCTTTAGTTTATTCTAAAAACTATTCTTTAAATAATATAATGATTAAATATATATTTATGCTAGATTAAAATAAGCAATTAATCTATGATTACAACCTAAACATGGTTATCGAAGTAACTAACTCAACTTTATTTATTAAAAGACGAAAATTAAATCAAGGTTAAACGTCGCTACACGAAGTAAATACCGAACGAGAAAATTAAACGAGCTCCAAAAATTACAAGATTTGGCGAAGAGATAGATTATGATTTTAGAGGAATATCGGTGATAGAACCGCTAAAATTGGAGTTAAAATGGAGGAGATATGTCGTCGAAAGTTTTACTGGAAAGAATAATCCTAAAAATCGAAAAATGGCATTGTGCTGCGGATTCGGTCCACAGAATTGGTGAACCATAGGGGACTTTGTGAGGAAGTGCATGGTGCACTAGTTTTTTGGACTTGGTTCATGGCTTGGTGGACTCGGTGGACCGGAGGGAGCTCATGCAGTCGGTCTGTGGTGGACCAAGGCCGATGGAAATGTCAGCCTGGCCAGTGGGGCCCACTATTAGTGAGGGGAGGAGAGGATAAGGGAGGGGGATATTTTCCCGGGTTGCCTCACTATAACAGAGAGAGAAGCGGAGGGAGAGTGGGCGGTGAGAGGGAGAGGCGGCACCGGAGGAAGGAGACGACGGTCGGAATGGGGAGGTGGCTGGCTGGAGATGGGGCTCACCGAGAGGGAGAGAGAGGAGAGGAAGGCCGAGCATGGCAAGGCTTACCGGTGTGAGAAGCTTGGTGGTGCCGGCGATGTGAGAGAGGGCGGCACCGGTGAGGTGGAGGTCGGAGGAGGAGGGCTCGTCGACCGCAGCTTGTTGACCGAGCAGCTAAGCGGCAGCGCGCCAGCGGGGAGAGACCAGGACGGCACACGGGAGGAAGAGAGGGAAGCAGCGAAGGGACAATGCGGCGGCAAGGGCCAATTACGCGAGGGCGGCGTGGTGAAGATGGAGGCTGGTGGGGAGAAGACAGCGTTGGAGGGGGAACTGGCCAGCGGCGACGCAGTGGCCTTGGCTGAGCGGCGTGGCAGCAGCTGCGTCGAAGGCTGCGCGCATGGCGTGTGTAACATCCTGAGTTTAAGCCTGCCAATTAGTGCAAATCTCACTCCAAATTGAAACTTTTTAGGGTAAATTAGGCTGATTAAGGTTAAGAAAATAGGAGTGTGGATGTATATATACAAGTATATGTATACTTTCGTAATTGTGAGTTATGCTAAGTTGCAGCAGTATTCGAAGTGCACTAGGATCAAATTCAAAATATACTTTTAGATTCTATTCAGCGCAAATCCAAAAATTTAGTTGGATCCTTTGGTTCAAATCGTCTTGAAAATCTCGATATCCAAGTTCAAATATTCAAAATAGAGTTGTTGAATCCAAAGTCAAAACCAAATTCAAATTCTCCAAATTTGAATTATTCCAAAACCTTTTCTTTCTCTCCTTCTTTTTCCTCCTTCCATTTTTCTTTTTCTCCCTGGGCCGGCTTTCCCCTTCCCTCTCCTTCTTGGCCCAGCTGGCCAGCTCGGCCTCCTCTCTCCCACGCGCTGCGTCCGGCCCAGCTCGCTGCGTCGTATCGGCCCACTCACGCGCGCGCACTCATACGCCCTCGACGGTCCGCTGAGCCACGCGTCGCTGATCCGCCCGCACGCGTCCGCGCGCCTCTCCTTCCTTCTCCCCTCCAGCGCGACGACGACATCGCCGGTCGCCGTCTCTCCGGGAAATATCTCGCGCACGCCCGACCACTCTCCGCAGTCCCCGCTCACCCTCCGCTCTCTCTCTCTCTCTCTCTCTCTCCCTGCTGCCCATGCCTCTGCGCCGTGATTTCCGCGGCCCACGCGCTGGCCGGCGCAGAGTGCCCATGCTCCGGGGAAAATGGTGGGCGCCGGCCGCCACCTCGCCACCGACGTCCCTGTGAAGCCAGCACGTGAACCGCCTCCCCGTGCCTTCCCTCCCGTCTATAAGTAGAGCAGCATGTGCTTCTCTCTCCCTCCTTTTCTCCACTTCGCCGCGCCACCGTACCACCACCACCGCCATTTCCGCCGCTGCAACCTCGCCGTCACCCCTTCACCGTCCACGTGCCGTCAAGGAGTTTCAGGACACTACCGCCGTCTCTGTGCCGCTGCTTGTTCACCGGAAGCTCGACTGGAGCTCGTCCGTGCCAATAGCCGAGCTGCGTTGCCGCCATCTCTCCGACGAATCGCCGACCGCCACCTCGCCCGTCGTCATTCCTGCGCTCGGTGAGCACCCCAAGCCCTAGCACCCCCCTCCTAGATAGCGTGTAGGTGTCCTCGCGCTCTCCCTTAGCTTTTCACCGTGCGCCGCCGTGTTTTGGTTTCCGCCGCCGCAGTTGCGCTCGCCGCCGGCATGATTCTGCCCTGTGCTGTGATCCGGCCATCGTGCCATATGCTCTAGAGGCGTTAGGCCTCTTTTCCTTGCAGGATTGGCCCCTCTCCGTGCGGGGGAGGTGCTGTCCAGTTGCGCCACGCCGCCATCTCCTCTCCGGCGGTGATCTGGCATCGTTCTCTCCGCCGGTCGCCGTCGAGATGATCCTTGCCGAGTCCGCCATGTCGCTTAGAAGCCCGGCGATAACTCATAGTCGTGAAACTCCGGCGAAAACTCGATCCCGGCGAGCTTTCCAGTGCTGCGCCGCCGTGATTCCTCGCCGCCGGCTTGTTTCCCCTCCGCTCCGCCGCTCGGGCGCGTTCGCGCGCTGGCGCGTTCGCGCAAGCCAACTGGGCCATGTCTCGGCCTGGCCAGCCGGCCTGGCTCGGCCCAGTGGCTGGCTAACCGGCCTGGCCAGCAGGCCGTGCATCGTGGGCCGGCCCAGCTCCTCTGGCCCGTTAGCTAGCCAGCCCAGACCTGAATGGGCCAGTATTGTGTAGTTATTACTGTGCAGTCCAAGCCCGGCCCAGGCCCATCTAGGCCCAAATTCGGCCCAATCTGAGCCCATTAGGCCCACTGGGTACTATTCATGTGGGTCCCACCTATGAATAGTGTCATTTCATAATTTTCCGATTTAATTTTATATTAAATCTTCCGGGAGCCGTAACTACTCCGTTCTGGCTCCGATTTCGGCGATTCTTTCGCCAAAGTTCATCTAAAATCAAGATCTAGTTATCTGTTGCATTATGATGTTTGTTAAGGCTCATTGGTTTTCCATTTGGTGTGATTGGTTCCTCCCTAGTATAGCTCGTTAATGGTCGTAGTCGCAATTGCAGATCTGCCAGAATTCTGTGAGTGCTGCGCGGGAAGCATTAGAAGCGAAGAAGATCCTGATTACAACCAAGATTTTGAAGAAAACTCCGGAGAAGGCAAGTCCTATTTCCTTGATCATATTGAACCTATGTTTTCGAATAATATATATGATCAACTAAAATCAGACTTATTATCGCATGTGCTATATATTGCATTTCTTTCAAACTACTTGTAGTAGTTAACCCTATCAACACTGCCATGCCATACATGTTATCATCCAGAATACATATCACCCTAGGAATACCTGTTGTTACATATATTAACAATAGACGACACCTTGATATCTAGCATGCTTAGGATTGAATACATCTCCTCGAAGATGTCGCTTTTAAAACACTTCTCTTCGGAGATCAATTTGCTGTTATCAATGATAACTCATATACCATGATTCCTTGATGGTTGTGAATTCCGTGATTGTGGTGAAATCCTTGATGTCGTGTGGGACATGGAAGGTGATGTGTAAAAATGGGTGAAAACTGTTTTGGCGCGGGCAGGTAGAGTAGTCCTCCGGGGAGGATGCTCTTGGGGGCTTGAGTTACATGATGGTATTCATTGCCCGTGAAGATGCCTAGCCCGGCCGCTTAAGGACCGAGTCTTGCGCCGTCATGCTTAGACACCCCGTGCAACCATGCGTCCTGTATGGGCAGGACTTGATTTTTCTTCACTGGACTGAGTTGGGCATCATACCAGGAGGCTGAGAGCAACGAGCAGCCAGGGGTCTATCTGTCCCGCTGTTTGGAGGTTCAGGGACCGGCTTAGGCTTAAAAATGGAGGCTGACCTTCGGAACATGCAGCTCTGGAACTTGGCGTGTCTCGTGGAAAAGCCCGGCAGGAAAGGTGTTTGGAGAGTCTCGGTATGATTCGCTCCTCCGCTTGCAACGGTTGGAGGCTGAGCATATCGTATGGGTAAAGCTGTACAACCTCTGCAGAGTGTAAACCTATTCGAATAGCCGTGTCCACGGTCATGGACATGCAAAGCATTGACCTCACTTGAATAGACTCCTGGTGCGTGTGTCTTGATGAGTGAGTGTGTGGACTAGATGTCCGTGTGATGTGGTTCCTGGCTCGATCTGCCAGAAGCTGTGTGGTACTAGAGGTACACCAGATGTGATAAAAGGGACTGCGGAGTGAGGTATAGCCCCTCCCAGGACTAAAAACCCCCAGATACAACTTGTTACCCTGGTTTTGGTTTTAAAACTATTTCGAAAGCTTGGTTACATTTATTTCAAATGGTTAACAGTGGAGAATATAACTAGATACCTGCATAAAACCTGCCTTACGCTTAAAACTATGCCATAAAGCCTTATCCTTCAAATATCCATTATGCATCTATCAACCCCTTTGAAGTAGTATAGGACTTGTTGAGTACCTTTCGTACTCACTCTTGCTGTCATTCAGATGAAGAAGCCGATGCCAACTTCGCCGGAGGAGAAGCCAGAAATGAAGAATAGTATCTAAAGTCGCGTTCGCACCCTCGTTGCTTGTGGCTTGGGCTTTTGTTCCGCTGTGTGCTTTGATGGCCGCTAGGCCAGATTTGTAATATACAGTATGGGTTGTAACCTTTTGTACTCTAAACCATATTATTTATGCACGAAGTTTGACTGTGATATTATGACTGTTATACTGTGCGTATCAGCTACTTGATCCAGGGACTGATACAGGAGGCACAGGGGTCCCGGGTCCAGGGACCTGACAGCGTGGATGCGTACGGTGGCACGCTCGGGATGACGTGGCATGTGAGGGAGAAGAGAGTAAGCTCACCGTGATGATGCGGTGACATGACACGGGTGGCGGAGCTGGCTGGTTGAACTTGAGGCGGCCCATGGTGGCTCGACGGGGAGCAGAGCGGCAGGATCCATGGTGGCGGCGACGTGGCGCATGTGGGAATAGCGTAGTGGAGGTCAGCGGCACTGCGCACGTCGACCCAGTGGTGATGGCAACACGGCGATAGCATGCACGGCTAGGCGGCGGCGGCTCAGCGCACACGATGACAACACGGTGCGATGGAGCTGTGGCCCAGGGCGTGGTGGAGCTGCTGCTGTGTGTGTATGCTTGTGAGGAAGCTGGTGTGTGTGCTTGTGTGAATGTATGTGGTTGCTCGGTGTGGAGGTGAGAGTCTTGCAGGTGAAGAAAAGGGAGGAGGAGGGGAGCAAATTGGTTTTGCCTCCCAATGAAAATATCAGAGGTCGATATGGGGAGGAGGTGGCTGGTGTTGTTGCATAGAGAAAAGATCAGAGAGGGGAGTAAGGGCTGGTGTGAACACTGGAGAAGCATGACGGCAGGGTGTTAATCTTTTTCTGCCCATGTGAGAGGGAGATTAGAGAGATGAGAGAGTGAGAGAGAGAGGAAGGCACATCAGCACATGGGGCGGTGGCAGTATGGGCTTTTGCTTGTGAGGGAGAGAGAACAATGAGGAAGGAGAGAGTGGGAGAAATTGAGAGAGAGTGGAACAGATGAAAGATCTCAAAAGAGAGAGCATTTGAATGTAACCGAATTTGTAAAGTAGATTTGTAAACTTGATTTGTAATTATTCAAATCATTAATTTGAATTTGAAATTAGGTTTGGAATAATTCAAATAAATATATTTGAATTAGAAATTGGATGTACGATGATTTGAATTACGAGATTCAAACTTAGAACTTGATTCAAACTGATTTGAATTTAATTTGTGAAGCAATTGAACTGAAAGGTATTTGAAATTGGAGATTGATTCTAAAAGAATATTTGGAGTTGAATTCAAAAGAAATGAATTCAATTGGATCTCGAGATGAAAGAATCTAAAAATTAGATTTGAATTTGAGAGATGTTCAAATTCGAGTCGATCAAAGTTAAATGGAGATAATTCAATTGAATTATTGAATTATACATTTGAGCTGGATTGGAAGATCGATTTTCACGGATTGATATGGAAAAGGAAATTACTGAAAGGAATTAAAACGGGTTTGAATTTTGAATCGCCACACAAGAACCATAAGAACAATTAAACCAAAATATATATGATCAATTTATTACAACAATTAATTTAGAAATTAATTTAGTGAACTTTAGAATACTTAGCCAAAATAATATATTTGAACACACACACATACAGGTATATATATATATTCAAATATATATTTCCTCATTTTATATTAGTTTAATAATTAGAAAAAATAATTTAGAGCGAATTTTGCTATTTTCTATAATTCTAAAACTCGGGGTGTTACAAAAGGCTTTGTTCGCCTCCGGAATGAAAGAAATCAAGAGTGAAAGCCTAGCTCAAGTGTGACCGAGCTTGGAGAGAAAAAATGTTGAGAGAGATCTGGCTCAAATGCTACCGAGCCCCTCAACGGTGATGTAGGAATCTCTAAAGGAAGTGTCTGAACTTTAGAAAATAAATCTTGTGTCTCCTCTTTTGTTTCCTTGTTTTTGTGTTTTTGCTCAATATTTATTCATATTTCTCAATCTACTTGCTCGTGTGAAATTGATTGTATGTTCTTCGTGCATCTACTTGAATCATCATTTGGAACACACGATTTTATTCAGTTTGAGATAGAACTCCTGAGACACTATTTAATTTTAGTTTCGATTTCATTCTCTGCTGAACCTGGAGGTTCTAAATTTAACCTGGATACTCCAGATACTGTACAATCAGATCTGAATCTGGAGGTTTCAGGTCAACCCGGAGTATCCAGTGAACAATATTTTTAGGATTTTCAACTAAAGTTTTTTTATATCTTTTGCTAGTTTTGAATAATCTTTGTTACCCTAAGATTATATATTTTACACTTATTTAAGTTAATTGTGCACTAGCTGAGCTCAACATATTTAGATTTTACTTTGAAAAATCTGTATTTTTCGCTGCAAGTTTAGATCAACGATAAAAAAGAGACGATTTTTTGTAAAATTGCATATTCACCCTCTCTAGACGATATCATTATCCTTTCAGGTCGAGAACAAGGGTCTGCCATAGGGGTGGCAACCTACCTCATGACGCTATGCGTGGCTTTGTGGGCTCACGGCGCCACTAGGAACTTGTGGCCTGCCCGCTGATTTGCGGTGCTATGTGGGCTTGTGGTGCAGGCCAGCCTAACGGGTAGGCCGCCCGCCCTGCCCCACTTGCAAGCCTAAGATGGAAGCAGGCCCATTAGAAGCTTTGCTTGTTAAATAGACACTGAATTATGCAAAAGAATGAATTGGTCATTGCCGTACATGGATGATTTGAAGTGGTTGGGCCTTTTATTCAAAAGACCGCCTCTGCCCTGTGGTCGTCTACGGCCGCCTCCACCACGCCCGCGGCCACGGCCACGCCGCTGCTGTTGCGCGACGAGATGTTGGCGGAGAAGCACGTCGCGCATGCACCTGCTTGTGACGCATTCTGTGGCCCGAGTTGTAATACGAACCAAACACACTCTAAGCATCTTTGTGAATGTTATACGAACCCATGCAGTGTAAACGAAATCTTTTCACGTCTCGATCGGTCAGCTCTACCAATTCATAGGATTTTGGTACGAATTGTTAACAGGTAATAAATTTGCTTCCGAAATGCTTTTCTTTTCGATGCATCCTGTGATCGTGTAAAATGGCAGGAACAAACGGCATTTTACATCATGCTGTAGTGTCTAGCGTCCATTCTATCATTAATTGGGAATGCATATGTTTTTACTGAAAAAGTAACATTCATCAACAGATAGCACCAGATACCACAGAGAGAACGAAAAGGTTGTGGATATGTGCTAGCATTACCATGGGAGCTAAAAACATGTGTTTCTCCCATTCAATAGATAATCATGTTGTTCCATTTGTTCTGTAGGTATCCTAGAAAACTGACAGCATTTACTTTGCAAACCGTGGAACCATTCCATGGAAGCTAGCAGCAAGAAAAAGCTGGGGAGTTACATTGACGTGTTGCGAGGGTTTTGATTGGTGAACATTACCCTGTTATATGCCCTTCCCAGCAATTTCGCAACTTCGTAATTCATGTCTTATATACAACTTTTGTTTGATGTCATGATCAAAATGACTCTCAAATAAAGAAGTGCAGAACACTAAAATTTGATCAATTTCTCATTCTTCAGCCACAAGAGCGTCTCCGACAAACCTTCAGTTAAGTTTCTCGGAGCATAGCCCAGCTCCTTCTTGGCTTTGTCACATGAGTATGCCCATTGATGTCTAAGACAACGCACTCCCTGCAATATGCACATTATAGACCAACTATATATTAACCCAAAGCATGGTTTATGTGCAAGTAATAAACTTGATTTTTTTTTTAAAATGGAGAATAATTGACATACAGGGTAACTGATAAGGGGGGTCTTTCCAGTGATGCGAGCAACAAAAACTGAAATCCACCCATATATTTCAAGCAACCAGAGAGGTAAGTGGAATTTGGGTGGCTTTGAGTTGGTAATCTTAGCAGCCAAATTGAAAATCTGCATGAATGACATGTTATCTCCAGTAAGGAGATATCTTTCGCCTACTCTGCCCTTCTCCATAGCCGCTATGTGCCCACTAACTACATCATCAACATGGCAGAAAGATTCTCTATCATACCCTTTTCCTATGTAACCAGGTAGACGCCCATTAAACCTTTCGATTAACTGCAAGAAGATCTGTTTTTGTTAATTCAAATATAAATGCACAATATTTTTTGTGAAAAGAGAAAAAAAGTAGATATTTGGTATGTTCATGGGCAAAAAAGCTATCTTACAACGCGGGAAATAAGATTTCCAGTTGTAAGTGCTCCAGGGCCGTACATAACACCTGGGTAGACAACGGTGATTGGCACCCCCTTCGCTGCTGCCTGCAGTGCCATATTATCTGCTAGAAACTTTGATTTCTCATACTCTGTGCAAAATGTTTTCCCTCGATGCATCTGCGATTTAAAAGCGATTCAACTATGTTACAATTTGCGGCACTATCTTCCATGTAAATGCCTTTCTGCATAAGTGTGGAAAATTCAAATAGCATGAGTAATCCAATTCAATATAAGGAGCCTAAGTTGGAAATGATGACTACAAGTCAGCTGGATGTTAGTGTATCAAGCAGGGTTGTTCTACAAGGGGCTGAAATATGTATGGGTAGATTAAAATACTTTTGAAACAGGGCCTATAACTAGACGGCTAAAGATTTGTACATTATAGAAAATCCACTCAGACAATCAAATGAAGCAAGTAACTATGCCAGCCTTAGCATTAGTGTCTGTTAAATCTAGCAACATATATGTGAGATATGGTAATACATGCACTTCGAATAGAACCCATAGAAGAAAGTCGTTGAGCCAAATTTATTCCTTAGGAAACACCATAAGTAATTTCATGGCAATATTTTCAGGTTGGGAAAGGCAAAAATCGAAGACAGAGTTCAAGAATACAATTTTATACCTGTGTCTCATCCGCGACATAACCATCGGTTGGGCCAATTGCGAAGTATGACGATGTGTAAACTATCTTTTTCACTGTTGGTGTTCTCTTGGCAGCCTTTAACACATTCTCAAGCCCCCCAACATTGACCTGTTAATCACACCAGAAGATGCGTTTTCTTTATGACAAATGCACATGTTCATTTATTATTATTTTCATAAACAAAGTGTGAAGGTTGTCCCATAATTTCCCAAAACAATAGGGCATGTGCGAATTGATAACAGCCCCTTTTTTGCGGGAAGGGAGGATTATGAAGCTTAATAACAGAAACCGATGTGCCATCTACCAATAAATTGCCTAAGCCCTCAATAGCCCGTTTAGGAAACTTATGCGCAAATATTATACCAATCCAATTTTATCTGCATTCCAGTTTCATGCACTGTCTCGGGGTCTTCTCAATTATTTGATGCCTTTATGTCTTTTTCTCTCTCTAAAAAATAGTACCACGATGAGGAATATGTGGGCATAAACAATGGTAGCAGCAATTAACTTGAGAATGGCACTACAAAACCTAGAATTGGATAAGAGAACCGTTTGGCATATGATATGTATCATTAGCAACATATGCATCTGTTTTTTTTCGAATAAACAAAATCATCTTATGTGCTTCACAACGGCCATTTTTTATGTAAGTACTTGTGCGGTTTAGGTCCTACTGTGAAAGCAACCTTTTACACATAGATGTGCAAAAGGTCTTTGGCTTACACAGAGTAAATTATAGACATAGAGTGTATAAGACACTAGTTAAAATTTTATTTTTAAGTGGTCTTTATATATAGTAGCTCATGTGGTAATCTATAGTTTAACAAGTGAAATATTCAAATCTTAGTATGCTAGCTTGAGACATCCGGTTATATTTATTTTGGATCCCCACTAACCGGCGCTAGGTGGAATCTCCTATCTCGTGCATGAGAAGTTGGTGTGCACGTGTAGAGACCCATGTTAGTAACAAAACTTACAGTGTAAAAAACGGAGGGGTCGGGGAGCCACGCCTCAACGGCCGCGGCGGCGTGGAACACGGCGTCGCACCCGTGGAAGGCGGCGACGAGCGAGCCCTCGTCGGTGACGTCGCCGTAGGCCACCTCGACCGAGGGAGGGAGGCCGGAGACGTCGACGCCGCGAAGCGCGAAGGCGCGCACGTCGTGGCCGGCGTCGGCCAGCGCCGCGCACAGGCGGCCCCCCATGAACCCCGTCGCGCCGGTCACCGCCACCCACATGCCCCGAGCCCGGCTAGACTAGCGCCTCACGCAACCGCGAGCTGATCCGATCCAAGTCGCGCTGCACGGCACGGCACTGCACACTCCTGCTGCTCGAAGCCACCAACGTGAGCTTTTATCATTAGGCCATCTTCAGCAGAGGAGCATTTTTCAGATTCGTCTGCTACAGTAACATCAACACTGTAGCACGTACTGTTCACGTACTGTAGCAGCTCCAGAAGAATCGATACCCAATGCTACAGTGCTGCGGGGAGGGAGAACGAACATCAACACTGTAGCAACACTGCTCACGAGAAATTGATAGTGGGTCCGGATGAAGAAAACAATATCTGTACTGTAGCAACGCTGTAGCTGTACTGTTTACAGAGGCTGACAGCGGGCCCGGAGAGAGGAAAAAGAGGAGTAGAAAGTAGAAAATAGGTTAACTAATGGAGATGAAAAAAATAAGGGATGATGTAATAGTGATAGCGGATGCTGTAATAGTATTTTTGAGAATGAAAATTTAAGGTAGCTGCTGGAGATGGTCTTAGAGGGATCCGCCCCGAGCGGCACGAACCGGCCTCTGTCTAATCAACTTATGAAAAGGGGCCCACCCAACCTCCAACTCAAGCCGACGGCGGTTTTTGAGCGGGAACACACGGCGACTGCTCGAGAGTCGATCAGAAGGGAAATTTTCACGTGGATGTGCACCACGGCCTATTACCACCACTGTTTTTTTAGGTTAAGATTAACAAGACCATCTCCAAAAAAATCAGCATCCAACTGTCATATCCTTGTACCTGACGATTTACCGCTCGCCTACTACCCCAAAAAAAAACTCCAATAGAATCGGCAAACTTGTTTTTTCACATCTACAGGGATGCGGGCTACGTTCGGAGATGGCAAATTTGCCGAAGGAAAATGGCACCTGTATCACTGTGCATAGCGTATACACGTGGATCCGAGAAGAGGAGGAGAGTAATGGAAAGGAGGAAATAGGGTAGCTGTTGAAGATAAAAAAAATAGAGGATATTGTAATAGTGTTAGTAGATGCTATAATAGTGTTATAGATGATGAATTTTTAGAGTTTCTGTTGAAGATAGTCTAATAATAAAAGAATTGTAGAACTTATGCGTGAGCCAATAGATGAATAGATATATTTTTTCATTTAGAAATAGTAACATTTAATTAAATAATAAGAATATCTAGCGTATAAAAAATATATAACTAGGTTTATAATTTAAAATAATTTTATAATATATAAATTTTATAGCTATAAATATATTTTATGAGAAAACTTAGTTAAAACCTAACTTTAAAGATCAAGCTAAAAAATACGTCTATTATTTCTGAACAAGAAAATACGTGAGAGATATAGATGAACGAAATTAGGTATCCGCATAAGTGATGTGGAGTTACCATTTCAAAGAGGTTGGTTCGCCAACCAGCACACCAATAATTTTCAATAGTCGTGCCTAGACGATACGAGTGCAGGGTTTCCGGACCCATAACTACTTTATCTTCTTTTTTGAAAGAGTAAGTTTCACAAAATTATAATTATTTATACCTTTGTAATATATAACTATAACTTTTGGATTATATTTCGCAAAACTATAACTACTTCGATCCTTATTAACAATAATTATAATTTTTTTTTACTATGTCTCACCCATCAGCCACACATATGTCACATTTTCTGATTTCATCTGTCAACCACACATATGCTAAAAATTTATTATTTGGTTTTGAAATAGTTATAGTTATGTGAAATAAACTTGAAAAATTATAGTTCTACATTATAATAATACAAATAGTTATAATTTTATAAAATTTACTCTTTTTGAAACGATGCACACCCACGTTGCGAAGTCACACTAGTCGAGTCCAAGATGAACCGTGAGCAAGTCGCGTGCATGCCCAGAGCAAGAGCTCACCTGGCGCTGTCATACATCCACACCAGACACGTATCTTCCTCACCGTGGTGCTTAGCAACATTGTCTTACTTGTCCGTACTTTCACTCGTGGTGCTTAGCTAACGCACCAGGAGAAGCAAATGCAATTCACAAAATAAATTTGGAATCTATTCCATCGCGAATTCTTCCGCTTCTCACTAGATCTGATTGACAAATTTTTGTTTCGCAAAAGCAGTATAGTTCATATAGGAGCAAAATCAGAGAAATTTTGTGCAAATGCAAATTCGAGTACATCGGTGAAATTTTATAGAGCAAGTTGCATATTGGGCTGGGTGTGCCTCCGAATGAGCGGGGAAAAAAAAAATCTTCCTCCTTTGTTGATCGTCTATCTCTGCTCCTCTTTTTTCTAGCCAGTTTCTGAAGTAAAACATCTCATCTCCCCCATACAGCTGGACGTATATTCCTCTAAAGTAAATGCACAAGATGATATTATCATTGACACATGAAACAACTTCTTTAACTTTATGCATCAGCGGTGACATCACCTGTGCAATGCCGGCATGTCATACCTAAGGTTTCAAAATTAGATTCAAGACCGATCACTGAGCCCCAGCGATTTCTTCGATATTTACGGTTTTCGATAGTAATTCGGTGGAATTAGGTAGAAATTGATCGAATTTCGTCAAATCTTTAATTTTTATGAATTTTGAATTTGAATTTAACTGAAAATCGATCGATTTCTGAATACGAACCGCAGCGAATTAATTGGTAACTATGAATATAGAGCGGTTACCAACGTATTTTGAAACCCTGGACCTGCCCCCAACATTTACCTCTTTACCCCGCGGCGTCTCCAACGGTCAATTTCCTCTGCCCCATCCCGGCCTTCAAAACCCCAAGCCGTCTCCCCCATAAACCCTCACCCTCCCCCCAACCTCGCGCTTGCTGCCGTGCTGCTCCAACTTCTCTCTTCTCCACGTACGGCAAGCTTAATCGAAGGAACCGAGTGGAAGGGGTGAGGGGGATGGTGGCGGTCGCGGAGAAAGGGATGTCGCCGTACGAGGCGGCGCGGGACAGGACGGTGGAGGAGAACAAGCGCAAGATGGAGGCGCTCAATCTGCGCCACCTCTCCGCCGCCATCAAGGAGGCCCCCAAGACGCCCTCGCCCATGGTGATGCCACAACGCCGCCGCCGCCGCCGCCCACGAACTGCTTGTCTTGGATTACTAGTCATTTATTTATTTGGTAGTTTGCTACTCGTCTAATCCATTCCTCTTTTTGTTTGGTTTGCGGCTGAGCAGAAGCAGAAGAGGCGCAGGATCATTGAGCAGGCAGTCGTGGCTCCCTCGCCGCCGAGGAGGTCACGGCGCCTGGCTAACCTTCCTGAGGTCAAGTATGCAGAGGTATCTGCTTTCTTTTCCTTTTACCTGTGCTGTTTTATTTTAGGCTTAATAACTGCACCTATTTGGCTAATTTGGTAAGTGCATTCCGTTGATACATAGGGGTGCCAATTGATGAACCTAAGAATACTCACAAACCATCTTTATTTCAACCAATAACACTAATTGAACCAAAATCATGCTAATTTTGGAAAACTAGTGTTATTTGTTGAACTAAAGAGGTCAGTGGATACCCTTAGGTTCGCCATTTTGCACCTTTATTCATACATTTCACTAGGTTGTCAAGCATGGAAATTTTGTTCTGATCTTAATGTTCTCCAGTTTTGCTATCTGGAAGCTCAGCTCTTACAGCAACTTTGTATATCAACCTTTCCTCAGCTCTGTTCATATGATATGTCAACTGAGCATTCAAAAGAAAAAGAAACTGTCAACTGTTGATAAGAAGCTACTGGAAATTAGGAAATTTAAATGACACAATTAATGTGACTACAAAATTCGTCTTTTGATAAGAAGCCTGTAATATTTCTGAATACCATTGTGCTTAGAATCCATGTTATCACCAATGGAATCTTTATGTTTTTACTGACAAGTAACATCTGTCGGCAGATAGGGCCACCTAATGCAGAGAGAATGACAAGGTATGTGGATATTTGCTAGCATGACCGTAGGAGTAAGAAACATTTACTTCTGCCATTAAGTAATGACCCCCTTCTTCCATTTCTTCAGGTCTCCTAGAAAACCAACTGACAGCATCTACTGGGCAACCCGTGGATCAATCTCCATGAAAGCTAGGTTGGAGGCAACAAGAAAAGCCGAGAAGCTAGAATCGCAACTGGACCCTGCAATTCCATCCTTTGTAAAAGCAATGTTGCATTCACATGTCGTGCGAGGATTTTGGCTGGTGAGTTACCATAGCATTATATGCCCTCCCCAGCAACTTCTTAGCTCATGCCACATGTACTAACCTTTTTTTAATGACATGATCAAAAGGGTCTCCCTAGCCATTTCTGTGACACTTACATGCCAAAACAAGATTCCATTGTCACCCTGGTGGATGAGAAAGATGAAGAATTTGATACCAACTACCTTGCCTACAAGAAGGGGCTAAGTGGTGGCTGGGCTGGTTTTGCTTTAAGCCATGGATTGCAGGATGGAGATGCAACAGTTTTTCAACTGATCAAGACTACTACCTTCAAGGTACAATACACCGATACGTGATCTCTGAATGATGTGGAGTTGTGAACTTGAAACATAGTTTTATCTTAATATTTTTTCGATTCCCTGTCATAAATGAATTGCTTTCCCAGGTGCATATAATCCGAGCAGCTTCTGATGATGACAATGAGGTAGCTGAGTGACTGCACCATGCAACAGCTCTACTAACATATCAAGTGATGGAAAATAGTTCCCGTAAAAAAAAGTGATGGAAAACAGGATTTTGGGTATGCTTTAGGCTTTATCTATCAAGATCAGATGCACAGTGTTATGTATTATGAATTTATGATTGTATGCCTATCAGTGCTGCTAATGAGAGTGAGGACTGAGGTTCAGAGATTAGAACTGACAAAATTCTAGTAATCAGCTTTTTTTTTTGTCTGGCCTCTGCATGTTACCTGTCCCAAAGAAAGTTTCAAAACATGATGTGTTTTCTCATTTTTAGATGGATTAAGGAATGATTCTTTCTCCTAACAAGTATCCCTAAACTGATGCCATCTGATGCAACATGTACAGTGAAACTCTAAGAAATGGACACAAATGGCTCAAAGGAATGCTAAATATAACATCAATCTTCAGCTCACATACATCAGACATCAATATCATCCTACAACTTTTGAAGCCTTCACTCCTCTCCCTTCATCATTAAATTGTCTTCTGTATGCATGGGTGCAGCATCAAATTGAAAATTAGCATCAGGATATTTCCTCCTTGCCAGCCTCATTCAAATCTGTTCCCCTTAGTACTGTAAATCATTCGTGCAAACTATATCGTCAGGACGAACCAAATGAAAATTCTCCTACTCATACCGCAAATCGAGTCCAGCTTTGTTTTTCAGACTGTCTGGTATCTGGCCCGAGAGATTGTTGTTGTTTAGGTATCTGCATAAGTTAAAGAAAGTAAGGGTATACTATTATCTTATAGGCATTACAAAAGGGAGAAATCTGGTACTTACAGCTCCTTAAGATTGTTGAGTTTTCCCATTGATGGTTTGATCGTGCCACTGAACTGATTGCCATCAAGACGCCTTCTCAAATGTAGAAAAGTTAGTGTGGAGGAGAAAAATATCCTATGATGCATTGTCAGGTATGCTTGTGCTTACAAGGCAGTTAGGGTGCGCATGCTGCTCAAATCAGGTATGGAGCCTGAGAGTTTGTTGCCACTTAGATAGCTGCAGTCAAAATTTCCCAGGCAAAATTAGAAGAATTGTCCATCTCTTCTGCTCATATTATTATCAGAGACTAATTTCGCATATCTTACATGGTTTTCATCGCAGTCAAATTTCCAATGCTGTCAGGAAGCGATCCTAAAAGACCATGATTTTTTAGATCCCTGTATTACAGAAAATGGATCATATTATCACAGCAATAGCCAGCATTTTGCTAGTTTGTTTTTGCTGAATTGTAATGCCATTCTGCCATCCGTAAAAGAAGTAGAACACCAATGCATTGGCCAAACTTAGCCCAAAATTTTACAGTTTGAACACTGTTGACAACTGATAGAATCTTTGAACACGACAATCTTGGTAATCTGAATACTTACAATGACAAGACACGCGCGGGCGGTCCCTCGGAGCATTCAACCCCAGTCCATGAGCTCTTCCGCGGCAGGCAAGGGTCGCCGGCCCAGTCCGGAGGTGGGTTCTTGAGGCTCCTTGCAAGATCTTCCATTGCAACCACTGCATAAGGGAAAGCCCTAGAGCTTCTCATCACCCAAACATTTGATCTCACCAACCGAATGTGACTGACATTGCTAACTAGATGAAATCTGCAATCACCATCGCAGGGAAGCTTTTGTCTGAAAATGCCTACCATCTCTCGTGGCCGTCCTGCCGCCGAGCGGGACAATCTGGTAGATCTCGCCGGCGTTGATCAGCGGGCCGACAGGGGACGTCTCGTTAGGCGTGAGCACGATCTCCGTCTTCCCGGACAGCTGCATCATGCTGGAGTACACCATGACGCCGGCCGCGGAGGCGTTGAGCCCCCGGAAGAACTCCTGCCCGTTCACGGCCACGTCGAAGACGCGCCAGCTGTAGGGGCTCGCCGTGCGCGTGTCCTGGAAGTAGAGCGCCACGTAGTAGCTCGCCGCGGGCAGCTCTGACGGTGGCCACTGCACGGTGAGCTTCTTCCCCCGGCTCGCGGTGACCCCGGCCTTGAGCGCCTTGTCCGGCGGCCGGTTCCAGAAGTCGTCGGGCGAGATCGGCGAGTGGCTCTCCACCGCCGGGTTGCCGTCCGTGAACGGCGCCCAGTACCGGTTGTACTGGTCATCTGGATAGCTAGAATGCCAACCACGTCACGTCAGGATTCCCCTCACGCACGCGCGCGGCGCGCACAAACACGTACGCACGCATTTCCGACGTTCGTACCTGACGATCTCGCCCTTGCTGCCGAAGCGGTTGCGCGCCACGGTGCTCATGACGTACTTGCCAAAGTCCGTGGTGTTGTACATGGAGTCCTCGAGGTCGACGACCTCCAGCGACGAGATGAAGGGGCTCGACGCGGTGTCGGGCCGCCGCGCCAGGCACACGCTCATTGTCTTCCCCTGCGCCTCTGCCACCATCTCGAAGTAGGTGGACATGCCGCGCCGGAAGTTGTCGGTGGTGTTCACGGCGCTCCATCGGGTGCCGTCGACGATCTGGTCGAACACGGGGGGCTCGGTGCCGCCGTCGAAGCCGCCGTAGAAGTAGGTGGTGCGGACGAGGTAGCGCGTGCCCTTGACGACGGGGAGCTCATAGCAGTACTTGCGGGCGGTCGCGTCGGGGAAGTAGCGCAGGGTGGCGAGGACCGGGAGGAGGTTGGGCTTGTCGATGGCGGAGACGTTGCCGACGGCGATGAAGCCCTCGTCCTGAATCCACTTGATGCTCCCTATCTGCACTTCCTTGTCCGACCCACAGTTTATGTAGAACCCTGTCATACCATCAGAATTTCAATTTCGTTTTACATTTTTTTTCGTAAGTTTCACGTATCAATGATTTTTTTTTTCGTTTCTCTCTAAAATTTCCAAATTATAAAAATTTGAAAAAAAAAATTAATCCTTGCAAATCATACACATACGATCAATCAATTAAAATAGATAGTGTAGCCGTGCATCAATTTACCTCTGGGTTGTGAGGCAGCAGGTTGGGAGGACGAGGAGACGAATAAGGCAGCGGCGACAAGAAGGAAGAGGAGAGGGAAGGCGATGGGGTTTGGCATCGTAATAGCATAATAAGATTGGGGGAGCAATGTAGCACCCGCAAAGCGGAGCAGAAGCTCCGAAGGAGCAGCGGCGAAGAAAGGGAGGCTAGGATGGAAGCAGAGAAATGTTTATGGGTTGGACGCACGACAGGCGGATGTGGCCGGATGGTTGGTCCTGGTAAGCGTCCAAATATAGCTATGTTGAAAGTGTCAAAAATTTTTTTGGAGATGAGGTGGTCAAATTTTGTTTGGGGTTGGTTTGAGCATGGCAACGTGCTCGGTGCCAAAAGGATAATCGAAGGTAACTAATTGCAACCCGTTTGAGCGTATTTGGGGGAGACACAAGGGTGGCATGTGAAGTATTTTCCATTGCAAGAAACTCTGATCGTGCAGTGCAACCGCATCGCGTCTACGCATGAAACAGATTGCTCCAAGGACTGCGGCAACCAACCCTGGTGGTTACACGTTGGTGGCGCGCGCTGGGCCGCTGGACCCTTATTGGTGCAGCCGTGCGCCGAACGCCGAAGTGGAGGCCCACGGGAGATCACGGGTAAGCCAGCGCGTGGGTGGGCAAGCGGGAGAGGGCGCCAGAAATTCCGTTTCGCGCTCGCGCGCGGTGCGCTACTCGCGCCTCCCCCGATAGGCCCACTTCCGATTTTTGAAAAACAAATTAAAAACATTTTCTTAAAAACTTTTCTGAGCAAACTTTTCTTGTTAATCTTAACTCAAATTTTTTCTTCAAAATTTTCTCGTTAACTTTTTCGAAAACTTCGTCTGGATAACTTATTCGGAAAACTTTTCTAAATACAGAAAGACGTAGGAAGAAAAAATTTCTAAAAATAAAAATATGTGAGGGGCTGTCTGAAAAGTTGCTACTTCTGCGCCTGGCGTGCGCACGAATTAGTCTTGTCCGGGCGTGGCGCGTCTGTGGCTGCTGCCCACACGAAACCCCCACGGCCTGTAATGGATCACCGAGCCACCAGGGCAAACAACTTGTCTTGGATCATATATATATGCATGTTGAACTAACTCATTATTGTCTCAAAATAGTTTTTGTTTTAGGCGATGAGTCTAGCCTGTCTGATCTCCATCAAACGGATCTCACTCTTTCTTCTTTCTTTAAACAAGGCTCTCTCTCTTCTCCACTAGGCCAACACACGCTCCCTCGCCCGTCCACCTCGAGCCGTCTCTGACGGCTCTTCTACTGCTAGATCCGCATCCACCATCCGTCGCTGCGCTAATCCGGCTTCGTCGAGCCCCATCCTTACCTCACCCGCTGTCAGCACCATCCATCAGCAATCCTCCACCACCCGCAGCGGGCGGTGTCCCCGCTTTTTCCGCCTGACCAGCCTGTCTCTTGAGAGCTTCTTCCAAGCCTAGAATCTATAGAATCTTTTCAAACCCGAACCCCAAAAACCTATCTTACCTAACTCTGGCCGAAGGTGTACGTCGCTCGAAATTATCTTATTTTCAGGCATTTGAAGATTCATGTCCAAGTTATGCATACTCCTCCATTATTCATATATATCTGTATGAACAAATGAGAAATTAAGGAGCCCCAAAATTTAAATGCGGCGAGCTCGATCAGCTGTCTAGCTATGTGCCTCATCTTCGTACATACTACGACGCACGAGCTTGTCAGTGATCGATCAGTCCCACTTCCGGGGATCGGTGATGTTGATCTTCCAGTGCTGGTCGGCGTACCCGATCTCCTCGGCGACGTGCCTGTCCCAGGCGATCTCGACCTTCCTCCGCTCCGACAGCCGGCACGGCCCCTGCATGAGCTCCCCCATCTGGTCGTACACCTGCCACCACCGCGCGTGCGCCTCGTCGCTGGCGTACACCCGCTGGTCCGCCACGTTCCAGTTGCAGTCGTAGTCCCGGTAGCACGTCCACGGCTTCATCCCCAGGTAGTGGATCGACCACACCTCCGCCGGGTCCGCCCGGAACAGCCGCTCCTTGAGCGCGCGCTCCCCCGTCGTGTTGGCCCAGAAGTTCTTGAGGTAGTTGACGCGCCGCGGCAGCCGGTGCCACCACACGAACACCTCGTTCAGGAACCCCTGGTCGCCGCCGTTGTACGACCGGATCGTGCGCCGGTTCCGGATCAGCGCGTCGAACGTGCACGCCGACGGCTCGATCACCATGATCCCGGAGTTGAACAGGGACCCGTCGTTGCCCACCGCCGTCAGCTGCGGGAACCGGAACAGCACGTCCAGGTTGCGGAGCACCAGGATGTCGGCGTCCACGAACACCACGCGGTCGTACTCCGACAGCTGCCACAGCCGGAACTTGCTGTAGTTGTACTCGTTGTACGTGCCCCGCGCCGCGCGAGGGTTGCGGATGCGCTTCATCTTCCGCGGGATCCACCCCGCCGCGGACAGCGCGCGCAGGGCCGGCTTCGACACCGTGTGGTCGTGGAGGAGGACCAGGTCGCGGGTGGAGCCCGCGCGGCGGATGCTCTGCGCCAGCACGATCACGCCGCACAGGTACGTGTCCGACGAGTGCAGCACCGTCGCGTACGCCTCGCGCCGTGGCCGTCCGGGCGCCGACGCCGTCAGGTCCGACACGTTGAACACCTCGTGGATGCCTGTGCATGCATGTTGCACGTGCGTACGTGGCATACAGAAACGTTAAGAAAACTGGAGATGGTAAAATATATGGTTAACTAGAGTAACAGACCGATCAATGTGCATGCATGTACGTAGAACTAAATGTACGTACTCCAATCATTATGGTATGAATCTCCTCGGCAAACTAATTAATCGTACGAGTCATGCTTAATTATTGTTCTGAAAAGCATGCATCCTCGCAAAAAAAGAAAAGCTATATAATTATGTTGCCGTGATGGCAGGCATAGATCTTTCGATACGATTGGTGATTAGAAACAGTTTATCAGAGCTTACCTTCATCAAAATTCAGTTGTTAAACGTAGCAATCTGATCGATCTGATCTGTGCTCTTCAAAATGCCAAAGACGGTGCCGAACGTTCTATGGTGTCAAATTACAAAGCCATGAATATTTCAGGGTCATAGCTCACTTACGTACTCAGAGTACATGTTTATCTTTAATTAGCAGATCGATCAAGGCCTCAATTTCTTAACCACTCTCGTCTCCTCCTACTAGCTAGAAACACATGAACGCATGCAACTTCGAAATGGTATCGATCGATCTATCTACCGAAGCCAAGGTGCAAAAAGATAGTGCTAGATTGAAGTGTTCGCTAAGTCAAAACGAAAGAGAAGAGAGAGCATCAAGTAACCGCGAGTAAAGTTTGCGTACGGTTGCTATCGGCTGGTCATCCACCTGGTAGAATGCAGTAGCATGCAAGTATTAATCGGTGCATCAACAAGCTATAGCCGTCAGCTGCAGCTCACCAACCGAATCTAGTTTAATCAATCGTGTCGATGCATTTGCCATGCCATCATATATAGTGCTCGATCGATCAGACGGATGGAGATGAAAGACTTCCAACCAGGTTAGGTGAAGAGGCCCCAGTCTCCCGGGTCTTCTATATTATGCAACGGTGCAACTTCTTCTCTGGCATCCTCTTGTCCGATTCTTTCAAGGAAAACCAAGATCTATCTGCTTCTTGCGAGGACAGGTTTTCGATCCAAGATTACCAGTAGAAGTTTCCATTTTCTAGGACTTTTTGTAGGTGTAACATTATTCCTACCTTTCGCCATACTCTAATCCAGACCAATTTTCAGAACAGTAGTACTCTGAAACCAACGTTTGCAAATGGCATATATGCGTGATTTTTTTTAAAAAAAATGTCGACACAAATATCAACCATCATCATCGGTCGTGATGACGTGCATGAACATAATTAACTATCGAGCTCTCACCCGGTCTATGATATTAAACGAGTAGGAAGCTTTGGTTTGAAGATTTCTTCGTAGCCTTAATCGATGACGTCGTCTAGCCTGAGCATTATCGACCAGATTCTTCAAGTTCGGTAAGAATTTGGGGTACTAATTATTAAAATCGTTCTGCTAAAAGGATGGTTGAGTGATGACTAATCATATCGATGCATGCATTATCAACCACATTTCCTGACCAGATTCCCCATTTCCTTCTAGATGGCTTGCCCTACATAGCCCAATAACTCGATCATATCGTCCCTACTGATCATATGCCCGAGCATCTTAGCTAGATTACATGTGCTGTATAGGGCTAGCTTTAATATATTTCATTGGGTGGCATGTGTTATGCCTCTAACACACAGGTAGCGCATGTTCCAAACATTATTTGTCTTAGGCCCATGCTAGTACTCTTATCCTCTCTCCAACTTTCTTTAATTTCCCCCTACTAGGTATTGAGATTATTTTTGTTCTATTTTTGTTAACAGCGTCGGCTTTTTTCTTGCGGTTTGTGGTTTGTACGAAAGCACGGTGTAAAAGGTCGGTCGCTTAACAGTTTATTTTTGCCTGATATTTACTATGGAAATTTAACAGAGCATTATAAAGATGTTTAATTTCATTAGTAAAGATGTAAGTGAAGGTTCAAAGTAAAACTACTCTACCTAGATTTTTGTTCTTATCTCGCACGTATATTACCTTAGCAGTATCAATTTTCTTCTAATTTCTCGTGGGAGCATGATAATTATAAGACCCAACTGATACATATGTATCTTGCCTGGCTAGCATGTTATTATTGGGGTTATTTATTTATATTGAAATTTGTGTCAAAAAAATAGATAAAAAAATCATGAAACAGGTAAGAAAAATAAAAAATAGATAAGTACCAGATATAAGGAATACACTGCTGATATAAATCGTGTGTATATAAGCTCCTACAATTTTGCATTTCCCTAGTTAGTGCAACTTGATTCGACTTGCATGCGGTGCAATAATCATGAAGAAGATATATAGGTGGATCGAGATCCAACCGAACGCGCATGCACGGCGGCCGGAGCAAGCATGCAAAAATAAGTGATGCGCTCACGTATGCACGTACCTCCCGATCCCCAGAGCGGCAGCGCGAGGTTGCATGATCCGGCGGGCAGCCGGAGCTTCTCCTCCAGGAGGTGCACGTCGACCCAGTACATCCACCAGTCCCCCTCCCTCCCCACCGCCTCGTCGCACCGGAACAGGTCCATCATGGGCTCGCACTCGCTCCGCAGCACCACGCGCACCCTTCCGCCGTCGCGCCGGCCCTTCCGGGCCGCCATCTGCGCTGCCACCAGGTGCACCTGCAGCCTGAACACGTCGCGGTTCCACCCCGCCAGCGCGGTGCGGTTGCACGGCAGCGCGGCCACCACCACGTCCACGTCGCCGTACCGGGCGAAGTCCGGCATGGGGAGTTCCGGGCAGGACGGGCCCTCGTCATCCTCCTCCTCGTCGATCCACTCCGGGAAGAGGTCCGACCACTGGAACACGTCGGACACGCGCTCGAAGTCCACGTGCACCGCGTCGCCCTCTACTCCCAGCGCCAGCAACTCGTCGCGGTTGATGTTGACCAGGCCCATCCGCAGCCGCCCGCGGAGCTCGTCGAACATGGTCGGCGCGCGCCCCGCGTTCACGATCCTCTCCGCCGCCACCTTGTTCGCCGGCACGCCTCCCAACTGCATGCACACACACGAACGCGCGCACTTGTCGTCAGCACATGAAGCGAGACTAAGAAGTCTTACCGACGCGCCCGGCCGGTGGCCAGAGCAAGAACGCCACATGTACCGGTGGACTCACCTTACCTTCCGTGAGAGCTGGGTCGACGGGCAGGCGTCGCGGAAGGTGCAGCCGACGAGGGATGCCGTGCCGCGGTCGAGGAGGTACGAGTACTTGGGGTGGAGGAGGAGTGCCATGTAGGCGAAGAGGAAGAAGCCGAGGAACGCCGCGTTGAGCTTGACGATGACCGCGGCCCGCACCGGGGACTTGACCGCCTCCCCGGCGGTGGTCACCCCCATGCCGCGCGCTTCGTATGGTGATCGGTCACTCGCCGGCGTATACACCGCGCGCGGTTGTGTACGTCCTTGGACGCGCGCGCGGCGGCGTTGATCGATCGATCGAGCTGGCTAAGCCGAGGCTCGTTGCATGCGAGGGATATATAGGGGTGGCATGCACCCGGGGCTTGGCGGGTGGTGCTGCTCCGCGGCGCTCTGCTCGTCTTGGAGATGGATGGATGAGTTGCGGTGTGAGTGGGCGTCAAGGGTGTCAGGGCGGCCAATCAGCGGTGGTTGGGGGTGGGGTGAGCTTGAAAGGACGGCTGTAACGAACGAGGGACCACGTGTCACGCTTCGTTCGGCCTCAAGGACTGCTTGTCGCTTCAGGTTTCAGTTCGTTCCAGCGAGCCAGACCGCCTAGCCCAGGGTTTGTTTCACATAGTTTACTTTAAGGATTCTAAGAGCTGTGTATTCTTAGTTTTATAAACTCGTGTTGCTGAACCTGAGGATACACAAGCAAGCTATTTTGTTTTTTATTTTAAACTAAATATATATGTTTAAATACTTTATTTTAGCCTACAAATTTCATATTTAAGTGGAACTAGGAGCTAGAGTCCTATCAAATAGGGTCTTAGTTTCATGGATTAGTAGTAGTAAGAGTTCTCTTCAAGATGTACAATTACAGTCATGATTTTAATTTGTACCATCTAGCTGTACAGTTTGTGACTAAGTACACTCCTATATATGGTGATGACAAGCTTTCGCCTAGCTTGTCCGTGCATGCATGATTAAGTGCATGATTAAGCGAGTGCTTTTCGTACGACACTACTCCAGTAGATTAAGCTTGATTAGCTCTCTTGGTCAAGAGCACAGACCACAATGCAGTGCAGGGTGATTATCAGGAGTAGTTATTTACAGGTTCCTAGCATCGGAGTACCTAATTTAGCTGACCGTACCGGCCATTTCTTAAGTCTGTCAGAGGGCAAACAGGGCTGCTCGAGTTTGACCATATCACCTGCATGCCCTATCATTCAGATTTCATGTTCCAACAGATCGATTGGCCAAATCATACAGATAACTAGTGCATGCATGGATGCTTATGACATTCTTCAGAGAATGTTGGCGTGGCTATACATGCACGCTTTATGGCATTCTTCAGAAAAATATAAGCGTGGTTCATTAGTTTTGCTGCTATTGTTAGCTTGAGTCGAAATGTAGCTAGCTGCAAGCAGTATGACATACGCTTCCTACCTTTCGGTGGAGACACTCCAATTTCCACCTGTAAGCTTCACGCATAAGTACTCCATTAAAATACAGTAATCCAGACCATTTAACCTCCATTCTGCGCATATAATTCGCTTCAGGCGGGTCACAGACACACATACAGATTACAAGCAGTCGATATGATCTGTTTGTTGGGGTTGGTGCATCCTCCTGAAGCCATTGCATGCTCGATCAGTTCGGTCAGCCGATAGATGCCGCTTGGTCTATCTGTGGTTTGGTCGCTGTTTTCTTGGTACTGTTCTTGACACGAACTTGCCAGATTTTCGATATGATTACTGATGTTGTGTCCCTGTTGGCTCATGGACACGGTGCTGTTTGGTTGCCCGGGCTCGATCAGGACCAGCAAGGACACCTGCACTTCCTCTTCCTCGTCCTTCGGCGTAACGTTAGAGACTTCGGTGCAATCTGGTGTGCTCGTTCCTGTTTCAACGCCCCAGATCAAATTGTAGCAGAAACTGTCAGGAACACATGAATTTTAGTAGAGTTTTGCAGGAAACAAAAGAAGAGGTAGAAGCGCCGGTTGATACGGGGACCTAATTGTGGTCTTTTTGGAACACAGGAAATTTTAGGAATTTTGCACAAAAAAAGTTCATATCAGCAGAATTTTGGTGAAAATTCTGAAAGAGGCATTTACATGCAATGGCTCAGGAGAGGTCCATAGCACCAGCATGAGCACCAAAAACAGGGAGATGGAAGGAGGCACTAGCAGAACACGAACTGGAGCTGACAGTGACCGTAGTACTAATAGTACTTCACATTTTGTGCATCCGGGAATGAACAAAAAGCAACTGATTTAATCATTAGCAACCCAAACTACTTGCAGGGCGCCCCTTGATTTTAACATCTCAATTGCCCTCGATGTGCATGCCTACAACTGAACATGGAATCTGTGTCTAGCCATCTGTAACCATCGCAGTTAAGGTGAAAATTCACTGGTCCTCAAGTGTTCCATCTGAATTAGTGCTCATATATCCTAGCTGGTCCAGTCATCCAGCGGTGCAGCTACGATCAATATTCACGGAACGTTTCATCTTACTCCTCCTGCATACCAACTTGAGTTTATCCCTTCCTCTTCAGGATCCCATATGCAGAGATAAGCTTCATCCCATTTGCATATAGTCTACAAAGCATAGGCAGACTGTTGCTGATTCGTTTTGATATTGTGATGATGGTGCTCAATCTCTTGTGCTCTTAACTTTGCAGCAAAAGCTCAAAGAAAAAAACAAACCCTGATAAAATGATCTTTTCTGTTCCGGTGCAATGAATGAGCAATGATCGGAGAAGAAGCGTGTCAAACACAGAACTGAATTTAAAATGATGTTTTTTTTAAAAAAAATGTTTGCTCAAATCGCATCCGATCAGAAGCTCCCATCCATGCTACAAAAAAATTGTTTTAGTGATTATTCGGGTCGTACATGCACGTCGTGCTCAAGCTAGTCCTGCGTGATCTTCATACGTGGAAAGATGACGACTCCCCGGATCGCGGTGTTGGAAGGAATACGCATTTAGCAATGAGCGAAAGCAACCTATTAGTTGGGAACCAATGCTTGAAAGAATAATCGCTTTAATTTTTTTTTTTCACTTTGGTTTCTCCTTCTGCTTCTTCTTCTTTTCTCATTTCCTTTTGGTATCCGGCGACACTTTCAGTAACTTTACTCCACTGTAATGTCAGAGGATTTGTGAGACCAATCTACTGAACACTGAAGAGCCGTTTGGGAATTAGTGATGTTACTTCTCACCTAAAAAGGGAAGTTTTAAGAAGTGACTTGGTGCATAAAAAATCACTCTGAACTAAGAAGTGCTAGCTAGGTCTTGTAAAATCTGTGCTTACGCACCACTTAATTCCTATATTTTACCAAATAAACTACTAGTACTTTTTTGTGAAATTTTGTTCTTCTTCACGTGCACTTCATATATGATGTTATCCTACTCCATATCCTGCTGGTTCCTACTCTTCTTTTGGTCCTGATGTACTGCTGCCGACCATCAATCCTGGTAAATGGCCGACAATATCTTTTAGAAAAGTTTTGAAGATAAGAAACCTAGCTTAGCCTACCAGGTGAATTTCAGAGTAGCGCTTGATCAAATCTAACAAGGCACTGACACTAGCTTTGTTGATTAGTAGCTGAAGAAAGGCAAAAGGCATGCAGTCGCGCTCTTTAATCATGTGTCTCTGAAGACATGGCACAAGCATTTGGAGTTATTAGGCTACAGTAAAAGAGTTGTTTTGGCGCCAGTGTACGAGAAAAGAAAAGGCGATCGGACATGGTTGGTTGGCCAGTCCGAGTCTCTCTAGGGCACAAAAGATTTAACAAAAAAGTTATTTGAGATAAAAAGGTGAGGACGAGATATGCTACAGGAGAGTGAGTGCTGAGTAGCAGCAGTAGTGTTACAGAGCCTTGAAGGCAACTCCATGCCCAAACCTACCCTAACTCCGCAAACTTTTTTTTTTCATTCGTTTTCCTGATCAATGGCATTCTTCTTCTACCGTGGGTGTTCAAATCCCCGATGAATTTCTTTGTCTCCCGTGGCATCAAGTTTGGATGAAAAGCTCGCTGGTTCTTGCAATATCATTCCAGGGAAAAGAAAATGAATGGACGGACGACTTGACCTGCTGTGCCTGGATGGCTCAAAGGTCATCTTTAGTGGTGAGAATCTAGCTGTGACTCATTTCGCTGTAAGGAAATGATGTACACATGACGCCAATTCAGGCAAGTTTGCTGTTTGCAGTATCTGCAATTAATCAGCAGGAGTTAGTTTCAAGGTAGACTGCAATTAATCATTTCCCCTGTCGTTGCCTTTTTACCAATGTACAAGGAACAGTGCAAGACCACCCGTGCGAGCTGGTCTCGCTCAATTTCACCCAAATTTCGAAACGCAACGAAATATTCAGAATTTTCTTTCATTGATAGATGAGACTAAGTAAGAGCAGAGAACGAAAAATAATTGAAATTTCACGAATTCCAATCGTTCGATGGCTCTAGTCGACGACGACGGCGACAGTTCGGATCACGGTGCCGCCGGCCGGTTGCTTTCGGCATCTCTGGTCTACCGCGGGTTCGAGAGGTCGAGTGAGAGCAGCTGCCGCTGGCAAGCGAGCTACCCCGGGGCTCAGCTGCCTGCCTCTTCTTATCCTTGCTTGCTCCTTGAGAATGTCAGGAATGGAATACTATGGATCCATGTGACTGGGTCAGTGAGCGAGTCCATGTCCATCTCCGGCGACGGCGCACCTGCCCGGACGCGGCAACCGACCGACCGATCTGAGCTGGCTGAAAACCATCTCTGAAACGTGTCATTTCACTAGGAAAAAAACGTGTCATTGACGGCTTGAATTTGACGATGGATCTTGCCGCGTTGGAGATGAGGCATGGAGCCAAAGAGCTCTAGATGGATGGATGGATGGATGGGTGGGTCGACCGACCACTACGAGGTTGCGTGTCGGACTTGGGACGTGCGGTTGCGGCGTTGCTTCACCGGTCACCACGTACTACTCGTGCTGCTCCTGTGCAGCGGCAACAGCAGTAGCACTGTGGCAGTAGACATGTTACAAAAAGGCTAAAATTGAGCCTAGGATAAGGTTGGGCCCTTGGTACGGGGTCGATTTTTGGCCTCAGTTTGATACATGTTTATCATTTGCTTCCAGCCGTCAGCAACAAATAAACATACCAAAGTTTAATTAAAGTTTCCGGTGGTCGGATTGCACCGAAAGACATTGCACCGGCGTTGTACTCACACTCCGTACCAAAGAATATGACAGTCACGAATGCCTTATAAGACAGTAATTGGATTCAGGACCTTAGACACAACTTGATCACGCGGTTAATTACCGGATTTGTACACCTGAGAGAACCAGCATTGTCCATCTAGGTCAAATGGAGGACACAATCAAATGGACCCTAATAACCTATGGAACATACACAGCTAAGTCGGCGTACAAATCCTAGTTCATGGATTTGCCAAATAGGATGTAAAAAAATTAATCTGGAAGGTTTGTGCGCACCAAAATGCAATTTTTTTTTTTGCATAGCTACTTATCCAAAACCGAGTATGGACAACCCAACAATTGCAACTCTGGCAATGCAAGAATCAATATTTCCATCCGATCTGATGTGCATTCACAACCTTGAGACCTCGGTACATCTTTTCATTGAGTGTCCGGCCACTAAAAACATTTGGACATGCATATCAGGATGGTTGCATCTATCTTCCTTGCACCCAACCTCATGGACAAACATGGATTCCATTGAAATGTGGTGGGTTGGTTGGTCATTCCAACCGCGAGCTTTGAAGAAAGGTGTTAGGATACTAATCATATTGATTCTCTAGGAGTGGTGGAAAGAACACAACCTCGGATTTTTTAAGTTGAAGAACTCACAGAAGACACGCAGAAGACACGCTTCTACACAGGATACAGGAAGAAGCAATGACTTGGGGTCTGGTAGGTGCCCATGCACTAACAACTCTTAGAGCAAGCAGAGAAAACTCATAAGTATGTAAATCTATATTGCGCATCGCTTTTATCTGCTTTGGCCTTGAGTATGGCCTAATGGCCTGTAACCTTAACTGTTGGTATCCTTATGCCTCCTCTTTCTTCTTTCTAATATAATAGTCCATATGGTGCATTTAAAAAAAAAAGTTCCCTGAAAAAACACGAAAGTTCAACTAAAGACTCGGACTGAACCGACATAGATGCACGTTCCTATCCTAGCCCTCCAACTCCTATAACGAATTGAACCAGCTTGCACATCATGGAGACGACGTCGCTCGTGTGCACTCCATCACCCTCCTGAGCAAGGCCATCCCGGGCGGTAGCCAATGGAGGCTCGCTCGACAGGGTGAGCGAGAGAGTCAACGGTGCAGCTCTTTGTATGGCTGTACCAGTGCTGTGAGCACGTCGTCCTGCTGCACACGGTGGTGGATGTGACGTCGGTTGCATCCAGATCCTGGAGAAATCTCGCTCGGGGAGCCTGATCAGGCCGTTTCTGCTGGTGGCATCGCCGTGCCGTCGAAACCCAGCCAAGCAGGGAAGGGGATCCTGAGGTGACTTCAAATGGCTGTGGATGTAGATAGATGGACCGAATTTTATGGTACAGTGCATCGTGGACAGTAAGTTCAATACAGTAAATTGGTAGAATTTGACACAGTGATTTTGCTACAGTATTTAAAGCCACATTACTATCCATCTTTATTCATTTTACTGTTCATCTCTGACTTCACTCTGTTACAAAATAAGAGGGTTTCGATCCGCAAAGCAGCAGCTTGCGCTGTTCGCAGTTTCAGGAATTTGATAAATGTTTCCAAGACAAAAAGGAATAACCTTGGGCACAAGCTAGAGAAAACAAGCTGCACGCATGTTGTACAACAACTGTGCTAGTATTCACAGCATCAGGAGCAGAAAACCAGATCCAATTGTTTACAGAACAAAAGCATCTTCTTCAACAAACAAAATATTACGCCAGCAATCTTTATTTTTTTTAGGGAAAAATACAGGAGGGAAACCCCTTCTGTGAAATTAGATAGAACCAACGTCGAGCAGGCTCGAACGCGGGTGACACAAGTGCAACAACACGCACTGACCAACTGCGCTAGGCGCAGCTTCTCAGCAATATCAGAACTTTAGTACTTGCAACACAAACAACATGTCATCGCATAAGTTACAAGTTCCAAAACTTCACCCTCGTACCACCAACCCTAAGGAAACTTCACAGCGCAACTGCGAGCGCGCATGCAGCATCTGAGAATATCTGCAGCACCTTCTCACCAAAAAGGGTAGCGCAATTTGTTATTTCGCAGCTTTAAGCCGCCTCCTGCCCAGGAACATGATGATGCGCGGGAAGAACGACAGCTTCTTTGCTTTATCCATCTTCGCATGCAAGGCCAAGTCGTTAGGGCTGCTCCTCCCGGACACGTCCGGCAGCGGATGGACCGAGGCGAAACCATCTTCCTTGCTTGTGCCCTTCCTGTCTCCATTGTGCCCAATGATGATCTCTGCAGTTTCCGCTCCAGATTTCGAGGTTTCACAGGCCTTGCGGCGCTTCCCGTTCTCCTCTCTCCATTTCCTCAGTTCTTGCTCCATGGCCAGCTTGCCTTCGGTGGCCCTGTCGGACTGCTCTGTGGCAGCGAGCAATGCATGCTTTCGTTCTTCCAAGGCCTTGAAGATCTGGTTCAGTCTTGATAAGGTGCGCGACTCGGACGCCTTGGCTGCCTCGACCTGTGCAATGGCAGCAGCTGTCCTCTCTTGCACAAGCTCTTCTGCTCGGTGGGACTTCTCGATCAGAGATGCGTACTTATCCAAGTCAAGCATGATCATCCGAGGAGAGCATTGTTGTTCTATGTTTACTGCAACCTTGGTGTCCTCCAATGCTCTGAGAGCATCAAGTGCCAGCCTCTCAGACTCTTTCTCTGTTTCTATCTCCCTCTGAACTGCTTGAAGCCTTAATTCCATAGTGCTCAGAGCAGCCTTCGCCTGCTCCACTTCCTCCTTGGTCTTTCTTAGTTTCTCCTGTGCCTTGGTAGCGATAGACTTAGCCTTGTCAGCTTCCTGGACTGCATCTTGCAGAACCTTGGGCAACTCAACCATTCTATCTTGGCACTCCTCCTTGGCTTGAACTGCTTCAAGTTCCTTCAGTGATAGTTTAATTTCCAGCTTGAGAGAGGAAACGGTTATGGATGCCATCGTTTCCTTCTGCTGCATGGTGGCAAGTGCTGCTTTCTCTATGTTCAACTCTGATTTGAGCGATGCAGCAGTAACTTCCAGAGCACATAATTCATCTCTCACCTCAGCTATGCTTCTCCTGTGCTCCTCGAGCTCATTTCTCGATAAAATGTCTTCTTCTTGCATGGATTTATGAGTTCCACTTTCTTGTTCTCGTGCTTCCTCAATTAGGTTTGCCTCCATATAGGTGACCAGCTCATTCTTGAGATTGAGCAACAAGCTGGATGATGCATCAAGCTTTGATTCCAGTTCTTCAATAGAAGAAAGCTTCTTGTCGAATTGATCCAGCTCCTCTTCTGCTTGCCTGAGATCCTTTTCCCATATAAAGCAATCCTCATCTCGAGCCATGGACGTGCCTTTCTTGCGTTCTTCAGCATCATGGCATGAGGCATGAGCCAAATGCAACGCACCCTTCAGTTGTTTGAGCTCCACAGAGAGATCCTCTACTTGTCTCTCAGCCTCTTTGGACAATGTGAAGGCTTCCTGAGCTTTTCTAATGGAAATACCCCCTTCAATCAGTAAAGAACCATAATCCTCCTGCACTTTTCTGGACTCATCTTTCACCAACATCAATTTGGCAACCAATGCTTCATGTCGTTCTCGGATAATCTTCAATTTCTCTTTGACCACAACACTATCATCACTGGCAACTCCCTCCATCTCTTCTAAACTAAATTGAAACAACTCCAAGTCCTCCTTGGCATCGACCTCTTCAGCTTGTTGCTTCTCTAGGACATGTTTCAGCTCTTCAATAAGCTTACTTGTTCTCTCAAGCTCATTTAATACTGACAACTTTGCAGCCTCTACAGCTTCTGCTTGATGTTTACATTCTGAAATTTTGTTCTTCAGCTTATCAAGCTCAAGTACGATATGGCCACTCTCCTGGATATACCAAGATTGTTAATCTTAGATAGATATCATACAAGAAAGCAAGATAAAGTGATGTTTGAAAAAAATACAAAAATCGACTGCTTTCTGATACAAATGGGAGCATGTTCATCGAGTTGTAACCGATACAATCCATACAAAAAATAAGAGAAGGGAAAGCAATTCTGAGTTACCTGAGCTAGCTGTGTTCTGCGAGTTTTCCAGTTGATGCTTCCACCAAATTTTGAGGCAGCGACCTTTACTGATTCAATGTGGGTCATAGTATCAACAATAGTTTTATCCGTTCTCAAGTACATCCCACTGATCGATCTGCTCACAGGTGTAGGCACCTTTTGTCGTGTGTCTCCTATGCTCATTTGGCGCTTCTTCAATCTATGAACAACCTGTGGCTTATCTTCTCTTACCCCTTTTAGGATGGCAGGTGGTGTTTCACAAGCAACTTTATCAGAATCAGTACAAGAAGCATCATCTTGGACCCCTTCTCTTAAACCAAGCAAAGATTGTGATGCTGCACAGACGTTTACTTCTGAAGATTGCATTGTGATAGAATCATCTTGGGCTTCTTTTGATTCATAAGCTTCATCAGAGGAAGATGGAAAATCATCAGGAACTTCATTGGCTGATGGCAATTCACTGCTGTCAACATTTGGTGAAAGGGATACAGAATCACCAATAGGAACTTTTTGTTCAACTGAAATTTGCTGCAAATTGCTTTTGTTTTCGGTCATTATGAGGCTCATCGGAAGGTCTTGCTGCATTGATGCCTCAAAACTGGCTCTTTGTGTCTTCTGAAGGTTATTACGGTCATCTTCATCAGTACTTTCAATTAGCTTATACTCTATCGAACTTTGAAAAGATTTTGGCGAAGATAAAGGTACAATTTGAGATGAGTCAGCCTGTTGGATATCATTTTCTTCCATTCTTCCGGTCCACAGTTCACCTAATTTTATATTAACTGAAGAAGAAACATTGAAGATGAGAATTAGGACGGATAACCAAACAGTCAAAGCCTAGACTTGAGTTACAGTTGATTTTACCAAGAGAAATAATAGATATGTGCACGAAGACAAGCTTACTGATAAAATGGGTTCATCAATGAAAATCTTGAAATGACAGTTTGTCGATCAAATTGATCCAGATCCTAATTACATATATTGTATTACTGAAGGAGTAGTCTTCATCTATGAAGTTTCTCACACAAGAACATTCAGGAATGATAAGAACTTGATAAAAAATTCTCCAGGGTGTATAACCATATTAAAAAATCACAACCATTGACCTGATTGTTTGTCAGGACAAAGCTCCTTCTAGCTAACTATTTTGGCTCAACAACAAGTATTCGATAATGGGAACATATGAATACCCCACAACCTTTTTCTCTTGACATGTAAGCAAATCTCATGGTCAAACACAAGTACCCAAAAACATCACAAAAAACTCAAGAACTCATGAAACGAAATAATCAGATCAATCGAACGAAGGGTAATTAATGCAACTGAAAACAACACATGAAAGGACGGGTATATAAAAGATAAGTACATGAATCATAAAGTAAACCAAAATCTAAATACATAAACATGAGCTAAAATTTATTCAAGACATCCGTACCTGTATGTTTTTATCGCAGGAGAATACCAAAGCTAGGACAAGGGGTTTTGGCAATGTATGAATGATATTGCAGGGAGAAGACTGGTGGAAGGACAGAGAATTGAAGCGGTGGAGAGCCATGTAGGAGGGGGGAAATACCATATAATAATCACAAGAGAAGACTTGGACCTATTCCCTAATCTAATATTTGTTTCGATTTATTTCTGCAGTTTATTCTTTACAGTTACTTCTTTATACTGGTATTATTGGCACAAGCTGGACACCTAAGGAAATTGTATGCAACCATGAAGTAGGAACAGCTGTATTGGCAAATATTCATATATAACCTCATGATAGTTGGAAATAGTAGAGCAGATTGCGCTTCAAGTTCCCCTATTGCAGTTTGCTAAGGTTTGACATTTTGTTGGTTGAATTATACTTCATAGTCATAGGTCATTTGATGCGCGTATTTGGTTAAAATCATTGCAAATGGGTGTGTAAAAATAAATATCTGCAAAATAGGAGCACCTTCTATGTAAGCCAACATTTCTTAATAAAACAGTTGAATATTATTTCTTTCTCTCTTTTTTGGCAAGAAATCAAGCAGGAAGCAAATACAGAAATAATCACATGTACCTATTATCTCTTGTATCTCAAAACTGAGCAGGACATGGCACTTTTCTCTTGATTTCCACAGTAACAACTTACAGCATACCTGAAAAATAGAGAAGTTGAGATGTGAAAGTAATAAGTAAATACTGTGGGGGAAAGGCTATTAGAAAATAGTCTTTACAAGCGATAAATGTGGAGGTGTGTCTGGAAAGCTTCTCTGGACATTTCTACCCTTTTTTTATGTGCCTGTCCTACAATCCAACTTGTTTGTTAGTGTCATGAACCAATCATTATTTCTACATTGCTCTTAGAAAACAAAAATGAATACTTCAACCGATTTGATGAATATTAGCCCCTTTGGAATGATTCAATGAAACAGGGAAGTGTCTGGGGGAGTTGGCCCTAAATGGCAAACATCTCGTCTCCTATCCGTCTCCTCCCCTCCCACTGTGCCAACCCCAGCCCGCTTACCAGCTCCACGTCGGATTCTGCCCAGGACACGGTGGCCACCTCACTGCCCATCTCACCGGAGTCGGCCATACCCTCTCCTCCCTGCGGGTCGGCGTCGCTCTCCCCTCTCACGCAGCCGTATTACCCAGCTGGTTGTTCCAAGGAGTTGCGATGGCGAGACATCAGTTTGTCGCCACCGCCGCTGCCTTCCTTTGGCTCTGCAAGAGCTGACCCGCCTCCGGTGTCGTTCAGGGATGTGGTGATTGTAGGCAAGCCGGTGGGTCCTGCAACGTCTCCCCTGTTTGCCTCTCGGGGGGGTGTCTTGGCGAGCCCTACAGCGTCACCTCCCCTGGCCATCCCTCAGAGGCACATCAAGGCCGCTGGCGCTCGGCCCAGCACATTGGTGTGGTGGTGATGGCGCGAACTTGCGCCTCGTGACCCTGGCCCTTGTTTGCCTGCCCGCTACATGGAGACCCGAGTGGCGGCTTCAAAGCGTGGACCTGATGAAGTGGGGTGGCAACGTGTAGTCAACAAACGGGAGCGACGACGGATCAAGCGCTCCATGTGGTGCCCCCGACGACCTGTCCCAATCGATCTTCGGGGAAAGTGTCTAACTATCTTGGCGACGATCATCGGGCGGCGGACTGTCTACGACGGACGAGGTGCTTTCGCTGCTTAGCTCTAGGTCACCACTCTCACACTTGTCCTTGACTCCGCGCCGTTCCTCACTCCCCACCGACGGCTGGCCACCCCCCGTGGACGGCTTTTTGTTCGGCCTGGAGCTGGCTTTCTTTCCAAGTCCACCCTGCCGAGGTGATGGATGAGTTTCCCACTGTTCGTCATGGCATGCGCTCGACGATGGCTGATGTTGATGCTGTTTCTGGAGTTCGCGATAGGCGGCCACGCCGCAGGGTCTGCAGTCAGCGTGCCGCTGGCTGTGATCCTGCAGGTCCGCCTCCTCCGTCGTTCTGACGATTGCACCAACAGGGCCAGCGCGCTTTCCCCTAGGACCTCTGGTGATGACGATTCAACAGCCGCCGCCACTGGACTGGCAATCAAGCCACAACGTGTCATCGACCGTTTTACCAGCATTGTGCGTAGAGAAGATGAATTGTGTCATGCTCTGTTCGTCTCGATGGTCGGCAACAAGTCGGTAGTTCTTGGGGACATGCTGGTGATTGAAATTTCCTGGAGCTTCAACCTAGATGCCAATGCATTGGTGACTCACCGCACCATGTCTGAGGTCTTTCTGCTATCTCTCCCTGATGATGTTGTGGCCGAGCTCGTCTACAATGGGGGGCAGCCTCTCACCACTTCCTCTTTTCGGCTACATTTTACACGCTGGACAAGGCATGCCCACTCCACTGGTGCGGTTTTGCCAATCCTTGTTGACATCGAGATTCGCGGTATCCCAGCTCGTGCTTGGGAACTCTCAACTGCCGAGCAATTACTTAATGAGTTGTGTTGGATAAGTGATCTTCATCCAGACACAGCCGATCATCGTGATCTCTCTTCGTTCCGGGTGACGACTTGGTGCTCTTAATTGCGTGTAATCTTGGTCGTTTTCTTTCCCCCATTTTGCAATGATTCTGTCAAATATTATTATTTGGAATGTGCGGGGCCTTAATTCTACGGCACGACAGGACTCCGTGTGTGCCATTGTGGACTCATCGAGGGCGGATATTATATGTCTCCAGGAGACCAAGATGGTTGCGATCTCTCAACGGGTGATTATGTCTATGGTTGGTTCTGATTTTGGCAATATTGTTGAGCTTCCATCTGCCGGTGCTAATGGTGGAATTCTAATTGCATGGCGAAATCGAATTGGCCCTGTTGTTTCTAGTCAGATTGATGCCTATAGCGTCACAGGTCAACTCTGTCCTACTGATCAACAAGCTTGGTGGTTGACCTGTGTTTACAAACCACAACGTAATAATAACAAGATTCTCTTTCTGCAAGAACTTCGGGATATTCAAGCAGTCTGTCTGGGTCCGTGGGTTGTGGCCGGAGACTTTAACCTCATTTATAAAGATGAAGACAAGAACAATGACAATTTAAATCATGCTATGATGGGTCGTTTCAGACAATTCATTGATGATTTGGCCCACAAGAAATTGCCCTTACATGGTCGTATATTCACTTGGTCTAATGGGCAAGATTCACCTACGTTAGTCAAGCTTGATAGTCTTTTGCTCAGTGGATTGGGAGCAACTCTTCCCAAATTGTTTGCTACATAGTGCAGCAACCGAAGATTCTGATCATTGTCCTTTACTCCTTGGGCTACGAGATAACAAACCAGGAAAGAGGAGGTTCCACTTTGAATCTTTTTGTCTGAAGCTAGATGGTTTTCATGTGGCAGTTGAGCATGCATGGTCCTTTGTCCCTGTGCGTTCCTAGCCCATGGAAACTTTGTCTCTAAAATTTAAAGCTGCTGCTAGAGGCTTGCAAAGTTGGAGTCAAAAGAAGGTTGATCATGTCAGCTCACAGTTCAGGCTTGCCAAGGAGGTTTTGCATAAGTTGGAAATGGCACAAGACAGCCGCCTTCTATCCCCCACTGAGATTTGGTTGTGTGACTGTCTTAAAAAGCATTGTCTTGCTTTAGCTTCTCTCATGCAGACGATTGCGAGGCTTCGCTCTAGGATCAGTTGGCTTAGTGATAGGGATGCCCGACACCACAAGAGAAAGAATTTCATTGCTAAGCTCACTTCTGATGAACAGATTATCACTAGTCATGAGGATAAGGCAATGGTGATCTATGATTTTTATAGTGATCTATTGGACTCCTATACGAATAGGGATCACACTATTGACCTTGATAGGTTGGGCATAGCATCTCATGAGCTCACTGATCTGGATTCTCCCATTTCTGAAGACGAGGTTTTGAATACAATTAAACATCTACCGTCCAAATTCTGTTGGCCAATCATCAAGGGGTTATTATGGCTGCCATATCGGCTGTTTGGAGCAGAAAATTCAGCAATTTCTAGTTGCTCAACACTACCTATATTATTCTTCTTCCAAAAAAAGAAGAGGCGAAGCATGTCACTAACTTTCGGCCTATAAGCCTTGTGCATAGTTTTGCTAAGCTTATTACCAAGTTATTGGCTAATAGGTTGGCCGGCCGGCTCCAACAAATGGTCTCCCTCAATCATAGTGCATTCATTAAAGGCCGCTTTATCCAGGATAACTTCATGCTTGTGTAACAAATTGCGAGATTTTTACACCAATAGAAGCAGCCTTGATTTCTTCTCAAGTTGGATATTTCAAAACCTTTTGACTCGGTTTCTTGGCCTTTCCTTCTTGAAGTTTTGAAAAAGTTGGGTTTTGGACCCATTTGGTGTGATAAGATTTGTGGGCTATTGGCTTCTTCGTCGACACGGGTTTTGCTGAATGGGATCCCCGATGAGGTTATCATACACTGGCGAGGATTACGACAGGGATCAATTGTCACCGATGCTCTTTATTTTGGTCATGGATATCGTCAGTCATATGGTGTCGCGTGCTTCGAAGGACGGCTTGCTGCAGCCTCTCTCTTCTAGGGCCATTCAGCATCAAATGCCGTTTTATGCAGATGATGTGGTCATCTTTCTCCGCCCAGCAGCTAGTGATATTGATTTGATGCTCGATGTCTTACATCTCTTTGGAGAAGCTTCGGGTCTCAAGACAAATGTGCAAAAGAGGAATGCTTTCCCTATCCAATGCACTGAAACGGAAGTTGTTGTGATTCAAGAACACCTCCCGTGTGAGCTGGAAGTTTTTCCTGGCAAATACCTTGGGATACCTCTCTCATTGCGGAAGTTGACAAAAGCACAAATTCGGCCTATCATAGACCGAATTGTAGATCAATTGCCTAGGTGGAAAGCTGATCTTATGACTAGAGCTGGCCCGGCTGTTCAGGTTCAATTTGTCCTAACTGCCATGCTCATTTATTTAACCATGGCCTTGGTCAGTTTTTACAATTCAGGTGCATGAATGTGTTCGTGCTTTCTTTGCCATGGCAGTTGAGACTGAGATTGGTGATGGTGCGCATACCTTATTCTGGAAGGGCAGGTGGCTACATGGGCAGTGAATTGCAGAGCTTGCACCCAGTTAAATGTTGCGGTCTCTACAAGAAGAGTTAATAGGCGCACGGTTCGTAAAGCTTCAGGGGAGCACAATTGGATTTGGGACATTCAAGGTGCAATGTCTGTTGGCGCTCTTGCTGAGTACCTTGATCTCTGGGATATTCTATCCGAGATTGTGCTGCAGCTAGGTGTGGAAGATACTCATCGTTGGCGGCTTTCAGCTTCAGGATAGTACTCAGCCAAATCAGCTTATGAAAACCTTTTCCATTGCTCTGTTCAATTTCAGCTATGGGAACATATATGGAAATCATGGGCGCCAGGCAAATGTCATTTCTTTCTTTGGTTGGTTGTTCATAAAAGATGCTGGACTACAGACCGACTTGCTCGACGAAATTTGCCGCATCTGGTGCACTGCCCTCACTGTGATCAGGTTGATGAGACAATTGATCACCTCCTCACCGATTGTGTTTTTGCAACACATTTCTGGTTTAGCCTCCTGCAGCGGTTTGGCCTTCATGGTCTGTCTCCTTCGGTTGAAGACATGTCCTTCGATGACTGGTGAAGCAGGGCCAGTGATGCGGTTAACGGCCCGATGCAAAAAGACCTCAACTCTCTTATCATTCTTGGGGACTGGACACTCTGGAAGCATCAGAATAGCCGTGTTTTTGATGGTGTTGCCCCAAACATTGCGAGTGTCTTGTTGTTTGTTGAAGAGGAGGCGCAATTTTGGTGTATGACTGGGGCTTGAGGGCTTTCCCTCTTGACTGCCCTAGCACCTAGTGATTAGGCTTATTTTGTGGTCGTTTCTAGACTTATCACAGGCACGCATGTAAGCTAAGAACTGACGGTGTTGTTTGTACTTAGGGTTTCTACCCTTTATTCTTCTATAATACAATGGCACGCAACTCTCCTGCGTGTTAGAGAAAAAAAATTTAGTGAAACAGAAATTAATATATTGTGTTTGACCTGTTTAAAAGAGAGATACTTTGCCTGAACAAAAAAGAGTGATCGTTTGTAGGAGTCTTCATCATAGCATGACAACATGCACGGTGAAAATGATAAACTGCTAAGGTGAAGTATAATTTTAATTGTAACAAGAAAGTGGCGAAACAATACCCTATATAGCTTTACATTCTAAGCACCAAACTTAGTGTTCACCTCAAAGGTAAAAATATTCCAGAATTGCAGGTGTCTGTGCTATAAACTCTGCTATTGTCTGCTCAATTCTCTGCATTATTGATGTGTTCATGTAATTGATATCCGAATTTAATATACACAACAATATAGACTTCCTTGAGTCAGTCTGTTGACCTTGCTGTCCATCATCTTTACAAAATCAGACAAAATAATTCTTTATAGTTACTGACAGCAATGCAAGAATTGTGGAGCACCTTACCATTTACATGACCCATAATCTTCCTTGAAAATTGTAATAATGGATTTAAATGCAATATTCCTTGCTGCACATAGATGGAAATAGTTTGGTTTTGTGAAATTACCAGCTACTCCAAAATATTAAGCCACGGAAGAATGATGGAATATTTTCTTGTGCTTGAGTAGAATAAATGCTCTGGTGACTACCTGTGAAAAAAGTCAACTAGACTTGAGGATAGCATCAGGGCTACTATGTCATCCCAATTAAGCTGACTCCCACATCTTTCCGCAGTCCTTTTGCTTCCATGTCTGATCGCAGCTGCTCATAGTCACTCCATTTGCCAGCTGAAGCATAGATGTTAGAGAGCATGACATAAGATCTTGACTTTCCATGCTCAGATTCGATGAGCAATTTCCCTACAGACTCACCAATTTTAGAATTACCATGGAATCTACATGCTCCAAGCAATGATTCAAGCAAACTATCTGATGGCCTGAATGGCATTGACCTAACAATATCATATGCTTCATCCAAGTGGCCAGTCCGGCCCAATAGATCCACCATGCATGCATAATGCTCCATTCGTGGTGTAATGCCATGGTCTGTCTGTAGTGATTTGAAAATTTCTCTTCCTCTCTCTACAAAGCCACTATGACTGCAGGCCGATAAGATACTAACAAAAATTATGTCATCTGGATCCACTCCTGAGTCTATCATCATCGAGAAAAGATCAAGGGCAGCCTCACCATTCCCATGCATACTGTATGCATTGATCATTGCACCCCAAGTGACTGGATCTTTTTCCACTGAGCTATCAAAGAGCTCCCTAGCAAACGACATGCTTCCGCACCTTGAATGCATGTCAATAAGAGAATTGAGAACCAAAATAGTTGCGCTAAAACCCTTCTGAAGTATGACAGCCGTAACACATGCTGCGAAATCTGCATTTCCAAACTGTGAACATGCTGAGATGAGTGCCAGCATGGTTACTGCATCAAGTTTAACATTAAGGAAGAGCATATGCCTAAAGAATTCAAATGCCATATCAGCCTGCTTGCATTGAACACATGCAGATAAGATGGAATTCCATATTATAATGTTTCTTTCACTGACCAAACTGAAAAGTTTGCTGCAGTATTCTATATTGTTGAACCTACTATACATACCCATTGCTGATGTGAAGAAGGATGTTTCCAGCCTGGTGAAATTTCGTACTGCATAGCTGTGTATAGACTTCCCTTGCAACTGGCTCTGACAAACAGGCAATAAATTCAGCAACGTTACAAGATCCGGCTTCTCATGATTCTTGACCATGTGGTAAAACAAAGGCAATATCTTCTCAGATACATTATTTTTGCGATATCCACTCATCAGAGCATTGTAAGTGATTGTGTTCCTAGCACACAAGCTGTCAAAGAGTTCCCGACCTGCTTCAACAATACCAAAGTTGGTGTACATAGTAATGAGGGCATTTGTAAGAGAAACATCTGAATTACACCCACTTTTTATCGCCAAAGAATGAACTGATTCTCCAACTGTGGCATCCTCAGACATAGAAAGGGTGCTGATAAGGCCAATCAGAGTAACTAGATCAAACTGCACATCTGTTTGACGCATCTGGCAGAATAGTCTTACAGAAACATCTGAATCTCCAATTTCAGCAAAACCAGATATTATAGTGTTCCAAGATATTAACATCCGTTCGTCCATTTTCTGGAATAATGTATAGGAAGTCGAGATTTTTCCGCAGTCGGCATACATAGCTAGGAGTGCATTCATCACGCTCTCATTGGATTCAAATCTATTTCTAACAGCATATGCATGTATAGACTTGGCCACATGCAAATCTTTTGTGTGTCTGCATCCTGAGATCACATTAATGACAGTTGTTGCATCTGGAGCAACACCTTCGATTTGCATGTTGCGAAATGTATCAAGAGCCATGTTCCACTCGTTGTTTGCATTGTACCCAGAAATCATAGAGTTCCACAACAGATGGTTCTTTTGGGTAAAACGACAAAAAAGGAACACAGCCGCATCCAATTCCCTAAGCTTCGAATACATGGAAACAAGAGCACTGACAACAGAAACCTGCTCTGAAAGGCCAAACTTGATAATCAGACCATGCACAGACTTGCCATGGTTTAAACAAAAGAAATGGCTGCAAGAAGGAAGAACAGACACCACTGTGACCAGATTAGGCCCAAGGCCTGTACAATGCGTCAATCTGAAAACCTCAAAAGCTTCCTTCCAGTTGCTATGCTGCACGTACGCTGAGATCATGGAATTGCAAGATACCAAATCTTTTGCATGTTGCAGATCAAACACCAACCGAGATGAAGAAAGATCATTGAATGCAGCATACATTGAGATGAACGCAGAAGTCAGGGACTCATCAGCAATGACCCCACATTTCAGTGCAAATGCATGCAGCGAATTGCCGACATCCCTTGCACCAGCACCACTGCACATACCTATGATGCCAACAAGAGTGCTTTCATTGGCCCTCATGCCATCCTGCTGCATCTCCTGCAATGCCTCGACAGCTTCTCGGAAACATCCATTCAGAGAGTACCCCAAGACCATCGCGTTCCAAGAAATCAAGTCCCTCTGCACCATGCCGTAAAACACACTCCTCGACACATCAATCTGGCCAGCCTTAGCATACATGTCAAGGAGCGCAGTCTGCACACCAACATTGCCTCCATGCCCTGTCCGCAGAACCCTGCAGTGCACCTCCCTCCCCAGCCGAAGGCAGGAGACAGCCGTGCACGCCTTGATGACCGGCGGGAACGTGAAGTTATCAGACCCAAAGCCACACTGCTCCCGGTAAAGATCAAGAAGCTCTCGGTGGAACCCGTGGTCCGAGAAGCACCGGACCGCAAGGTTGAGCGAGTACACAGTAGGATGGCCGCGGTGGGCTCCAGCAAACACCGACGCCGCGGACGCTGGCTTGCCGAAGGAAAGGTACCTGTCAACGACAGCTGTGACGACGGAGATCTCCCGGAACGCGCCTGCCACGACGAGCAGCGCGTGGAGCTCTCTGAAGCATTTCAGCGAACAGGTGACGTACAAGAACCGGGTGAGGGCGTCGAGACGCCAAGCTGCACTCGTCGGAGCTGAGGAAGCGAAGGATTTGTCGTGGGTTTGCTTCGATTTGTGTTGGAGGCTTGAGATCTTGAAGAATCTGGAGAGATTGCTGCAGCGGGTGGCCATGCCATGGAGACGGAGATGGGAGCGTGGTCTGTCTCGTAGGCGTGAAGGGAACCGTTGTTTCTGGGTTGCCGCCGTCTAGTCTGGGAAAGGCGTTACGAGGGTAGAAAGGCCATTTACATGAAGTTATGCCTGGTTTGAAATACGAGAATTTCTCAAAATATTCATGTCGTGAAAAAAGAACTTGTCAACATGATAAATAGTATTGGACTATTGGTTAGTATACTCTATGAACTTTTCATGAAATTTATATTAAGCTGTTGGATCAGTTTAAAATTGCAAACTTTTCATGAAATTTATATTAAGCTGTTGGATCAGTTTAAAATTACAAACTTTTCATGAAATTTATATTAAGCTGTTGGATCAGTTTAAAATTACAAACTTTTCATGAAATTTATATTAAGCTGTTGGATCAGTATAAAATTACAAGAGCCAGGTTGGTTGAGAATTAAGCTGAGCAATGTTTTAAAAAGGAGCTAGGCGCTACGGGGGCCGTCAGGCTGAAGCTGACCAATGTCTTAAATATGTATGTATATGAGAAGTTTTCAAATGTTTTTGCATTCATACCTCCAAAAGATGATGTTTGTTCGATGGTGCAACATGTATCTTCCGGGAGCATGCTGTTCCACATGCATAGAGTTGAGGAAAAAGGGACAAGAGAAAATTGCAAAAACACACGTGAAGTCAGGGAGGTTTTTAAATATTCACCTGCATCTCAGTTTCTTACGAAAATTCATCTAGCCTCCAAGTCGATTTTCTGCAATTTTCCCAAGAAATAATTTGGGATTTGGAATTTTGGAATGATTCTCACCTTGTGGCAAACATTGTACATTTCACTCATATTGCAAATTTAACAGTAGCTGCCCCCAAAGTTGCAGCAAAAAACATCACATCCACAACATCAAACAATTTATATCTACCAAGTAGAGAACAGTAACACTGATGAAGACTGCAAAATACACAGATACATAATTAGAACTTAATCTCCTAAAATGCCGACACTAACTGCTCCAGTACTCATTAACTACAAAATCAACAATAACAATTCTTCAACGCCTTCCGTCGGAGTATCTTTGCTTCCAACAGTTTTTGTGGCTGCAGAAAGAAGTTGAGAGATTTGTCCCATCATCTGCACCTTCTTTTAGGATAGTCATCTCAATACTTGCAACAGACTAAGCTGATTGATCCTGCAAATTTACTTGATTATGCACAACGGTAGTTGGAAGTGCTGCTTAATCTCCTTTTCTTGCACGCTTTTGATTCTGCTCCAATTTCCACCTCGTCGTCAGCAAAATTCTGATCAGAGACCTCTGGAGAGGAAGAAAAGATATAAAAATGGCATTAGAAGTTAATCGCATGATGCTTCTCCTGAGCAGTTTTGGTTGAATTCAACACCATCAATATCTAACAGTTATGAGCTTATGGCTACCATAAGATATATCCGAAAGAAACAGAAACATACAAGTTCTTGGAGCTTAAGCACAATTGATCTTTTTTCTTGGTCATGTCTCTTCCATAAAATATGTTAGTGCTAATAAAACATATGAACGAATTTTGATGCACCAGATGTCAAATCTCAGGAAGAGCAATGGAAAGCTATTATAGATAGACTGTATTAAACATGAACTGTTAGCTGCATAGCTATTTGGAATGCCTTATATCTGAGCTGTGATACTTAGTAAAGATGAACAGATAACAACAGCAGAATTTTGAGCATTCTGCCGGAATGTACCAATGAGATAATAATCAAGTTAGCCACCTGTATTTTCATCAAGAAGTTGGTTGTCTCCTTTACAAGCTTCCCGTTCCCTTCCATGAGACACTGAAAGCCTCACCCGGTTTGTCTGAGTACACGATTCATGATCACCCGCTGAAGCCTCCATCCCATCACTTTGCACATTGCTACCACAATCTCGTGGCCTAAAATGCTGGATCCAGGGGTTTGCAGGCAGGCAGTATTTGGTCCCACTTTGCGCACAAGTATTATCCTTCTCATACTTGATGTACTCCCACACCCCCCTGCGGTGAACCTTGAAGCCATTGCCATTTGCATTGTGCGAATGGTGTCCGTGATTGTATAGTTGGTCGACAAAAGAAGCCTCCATAGAGCTGATATACAGCATGTGTCTCTCATCTGTCCACCCGGACGACATCGTGTCCAGAATTCGATTTCCCTGTCAAAGAATCAAATGAAACATTTTATTTACAGTGTATAGGAATTGGCTAACAGAATGAAGTAAAGAAAAAAGGATCCAAAAGTCATGTTCAATAGCTCAGCCATACTACTTCCATGATTCAAATTATGTGTGAAACACGATAAAGTATATTATTATTTAAAAAAGACATTAGTCCTAAAAGGGGTATTTTCTTGATTCAGACAAGCAACAGTCCATGCAGTTTGTGAACATCATTTTCTAACTTGGAAAAGGGCACGGTATGCAACAACAGATCGTGCAGTTATAGAACAGTAGTTAGAAATTATCCTAGCAAGCTTGCCTCCTAAAATCATTATTAAGAGAAAGGGAAGCGTGAAATTACATACACAATAGTTCAGCAGACAGTACGGAAAATATAGGAACTGAAGAACTAACACGATATGGCAACAAAAATAACTCTTTCTTCTTTGTACCTTGGTAATGCCACCGGCGGCTGGTTCGGCCTTAATGGATCGATTCAACGACGCATCCCCCATTCGATTCTTTTAATGAGAGACGGACAAACAAATGGAGAAAAAATGAAGGATTTTCTTAAATTTTCCTGAAACTTTATCAGATTGAAACAACTTCTTTTTTATCCCTTTTCTGCAATGAACAATTTTTTCTTTTGAAATTGAAGCGAAGGCAAAGAAAGACAGGCGATCAACAAAGAAGCAAACCGGAGACAGAAAGCCGGATGATTATGGATCGGGGGATACAAAGGTGCAGAAGATCGCAACTCAGAGAACCAAGGAACCCCAAGAAGTGGAAACCAACGACAGACCTAGGTAAGAAAAGGACCAAATTTTCACAGAATTCAGGTGCGCTGTTAACCGCACCCAACAAATCAAACAACCCACGCAGCGGAGATCAAGAACGCTCCGAGATTTGGCTCGGGCTGCTTCCGGATGAACGGCAGAGAGCAGAGACAGCGGAGACGATGGAAACACGAGACGAGACCAGAAGCCAACAGTAAAGACAGGATTGAAGAGAAAGCCCGACCCCTGAACCTTTACGCCTACGTGCCGGCGCTTTTACACGTGGCAGGGGCAGGAAAAATATCTGGGCTCAGATATTTGTGGCCCCTTGCCACCGAAAAAGGCCGGGAAAAGATCTGCACCGGTGACCCGCCGGCCGCCGCAGACCGAAGAGGAGTGGAACAAAATCCGCCTGCGCCTGCAAACAATGGGCGACAGCCTCGTCGTAGTTGTCTTCAGCTTCCCTTTTGTCTTGCTGAACAATCTGGCATACTTTATTATATTATCCTAAGACATCGGAAATGATTCTGAAACAACACAGACAAAAGAAACAATGTTTTGATGCTTTGTTCAGATATGAGATATCTATGCCAAGGAAGACTTGAGTTAGATGGAATATCAAAGGCACACATCGCATGCAAGATAGCAGTACAAAACTACAAACAGATTAGAGAAATGTAACGATAACATCCGGGCTCAAAGTACAATTATTGAAACACCAGGAATCTCAGGAAAAATATCTCGAGGCCAAGTCCAGTCTGGACCTCCTTTGGTAATTGCAACTTGGTAAATATACTATGCCCATGCTGACAAACGGCACACAATTTCGAGATTATCTGTGTTCTTTGCATTTACTTCTCTGATTCCGCTTAACTGAAACACAATGGGCAGTCCCCACGTGAGATAGAAGGCAGCATCTGAAAGTACTGCAAGATAATATCTGCGATCTCTTTATCACTTTTCCTTTTGCAAAGGTCTAAGAATTGCTATGCAGGTCGTTTTACATCTCATTTTCCCAATATGATATCAACTCAGTCACAATTCAACTCTACAGAATTGTAAAGGTCCTCCTCCTACGTGAGTAGTTGGTGGGTACCCACTAAATAGAAAATGACCAGGCGATGATAGCCCCCAGTGGGAATGATGCTAACTACAACTACGAAGCAACAGGAATTTCGGATTGCAGGTTTTTCTGGGCCCTGAGAGAGAGCATGTTATAATCCTGAAAGCAACAAATAATAAATAATTAGCCTGCAAAAATGTACCATATCAAAATGATCCAAGAAATCAATAGAAGTCTGATGCTTATGTGCAACCAGAACCATGGTGATTACTTACCTGCACTATAGACTGGGCGCAAAGTTTTCCAGATAAAATTGCACCCTCCATGGAAGCCAAGTATTTCTGCTTCGTGTAATCGCCAGCCAGGTAGAAGCCTTCAATTGGTGATCTTTGGAGAGGTCGGCAAGGTTCACAATTTGGGACGGTTTTGTAAACAGATCTGCAACAGTAAGCCAGAAAAGTATGAATATATAAGGAAAAAACACATATTAACTATAAGAACTACTTATGATTAACTATTGGAAAGGATCTTTGAAAAATATTCTCACCTCGGTGTCTTCACAACATGGTACTTAAGAATCTTAGCTTTACTTTGATCGGCAGCAATTTCGTCAGGAAATAATTTTGCTAGCTCTTCCATAGTTGCATCGATGATTTCAGTTTCACTTCGTCCAACCCATTCCTCTGCAGGAGCAAAGACCAACTCCAGCATCGAACGGTTTGGATCATAGTATTCCTGTAAACAGTTGCAAACAAAAGGAAAGAAAATTGTTGAGCGTGCATTCATGTCTTTAGCTACTTGGCCTATCATGATTCATGAAACATGTCTTGGTTTCCTGAACTATCATGATTCATCAAATCTACAATGCAACCTCTATTGACATGTTAGCAACGATAAAAGAACTCCACTTTCAATACATATACGTGCGCAGATGACTGAAATTTGTAATGCGCAAAATATATATCTTTCCATTTAATAATGTATTCCTTATCAAGTGCACCTTTAGACCTTCTAGTTAGTATAGAAAATTTCAGGTAGTCATTGCATGATACACATGAAGGTCATGGAGCCCCTAGAAATAACGCAAGAGGCCTACATGAGTAAGATAGCACCTATGGAATACTAACGGTGTGTTTGGTTCAATGGATCCAGCAGTCCGGGATATGGCCATGCACTAGAACGTGGTGTTTGGATGGAGGGATGGTTGGATGGGGCAGCCACAACGACGAATATTCGCACAAGATGATGGATCGATCGATCCAGGCAAAACGGCCGGATGGAGCCGTCCAGCTTCGCTCCTGTGCTTGTATGTTCTGTACATGTGCGTTCGTAATTTTCAATTAACTCTCAATTTTATTTGGAAATATAAGAATAGTCTAAAAATTGTAAACGTGGGTATGAGCAAACTAGAGCTCACTAGCAATCCGTTTTAATTGGTTCGATCCAAAAAATATGAACCAATATTTAATTAAAATTCTGCAAAGAAGGCTATTTTTATAACTTCTAACAATTTTTAATGTCTCAAATAAATTTCCAAAAATCTAGAAAAATCCACTAATATTCTTCTCATGTAATATACTAATTTATAAAAATATTTCTAACCCTAAGTTATATGGTGAAAAAGTGAGTTTCTTTGTAATGCTCTATTTATATGCATTTTTATCATTTCATGTGATATTCTTTTTTTAATTTAATTTGAATTTAAACAAATTCAAACTTGCATAGATTCATCAAAAAACTTATGGAATGCATATAAATATGAATAGATCATTCTATCCACTCTAATCCCACCAACCAAACAAAAAATTAGCTTATCCTATCCACCCTAATCCCACCAACCAAACAAAAAATAGCTCATCCCATCCATCCTAACCAAATAGAAAAACATAGATAACTCTATCCCATCCAACCTCGCCCTCTAACCAAACGCACCCTAATAGGGCCTTCAAATTAGTACCTTGCAGGTTACTGACATGTCTGCATAGACACTCAAAAGTGAACTCCTGAAAAAAATGGAACGAGATTATATAAGGGGCATACAATATTTAATTTTACAAAAAAGGTCATATTCAAACTTGTAGATAGAATGTGCGCAATTTGAATAGGGCATGAGACATTTTGATTGAAAATATAGTTGTAGTACACAAAAAAAAAAAGCATGAGCAACAACAGGAAGCACAATATGATCAAATGTTTACCTGCTGAAAAGAAGGTTGTCATATGTGTTCTTCAGCTTTCTGTCAAACCTGAGATATTAAAAATAACAGAAATAATCAGCAATACTTCAGAAATACACGACAAAGAAGCATATGCACAAAACACAAAAAAAGTCATATTTCCAATTCAACTAACCATATATGAACATTGATAACAGGAACTCCCACCAACTTCTCCAGCTTCTTGAAATAAGAAATTTCTCTCCACTCTTGAGGTACAAGAAGCTTCAAGATATCAACTAAATCCACAGGCTAGTCAGTTTAATTGAATAGCTGAACAGGAAACAAGAATTCTTGGAAACAAATCACACCTGGTGTTGCAAAAACATAAGCATCTCCAGTTATTTGGGTTCCATCGCTAAGTGCAAAGTGTTTCACAGTTCCATCAGGATTCAGCTCTATTTTCTTAATACGAGAATTCAGGCGGACCTCACCACCCCTAGACTGAATGTGATCAACTATAGGCATGCATAGTCTTTCAGGCGGATTTCCATCCAAGAATGCCATTTTGGAACCATGCTTCTCCTGCACATTCACACAAAGTAGTCTTTTTCAAAAGACTCGCATGGTATCTTCAATGTGTATTTTTTTTTTGAGCAAAACAATAGGGGAGGCCCCTACTGTGGTATTATATTAAAAAAAATGAGAGAAGGTGGGAAGAACTGTTAAGTTTGTATAGATGAACAAATGATGGATAGATACATTGAGGCCCAATGGGCACTAATAGAGGTGGATGGGGGAAACCCTAGGACTAGGAGATGACTCTAATGCAACGTGAATGCAATGACATTGCATTTGAAGAGTTGACACTAAGCACTAGAAAAAAAAAAAACATCCAAAGTCCGATATCGAAGATGTAGTCGAGGCGTGCAACTCTTGAACAATGTCGATGCAAAACAAACTCCTCCACAAGAGGGTATTGCCTTTACAACCCGCACTTCAACAAATACCTCAATTATGAATCTTGCTTTAGACTTTGAACACAACGATAATAGTGAGATGTGTCAAATCAAGCCAAATGGAGGATAGAGAAATTACAACTGCAAGACGGCAAGCAGTGAGACAAGATTGTGATGACGACGAAGGGGGCCATTGATCATGATGTGTAGCAAGACGGCTACGAAAGGACCAAGAAGGCAAGGTCGCATAGCCAAATCGATGGGACTTAGCTAACCACAAAACAAAAGAAGCAATTCGCTGACTGACAGAATTTGTGGATACGCACGGTTAAGACGAACTGGAAGAGTATATGTGTGGACTTGAATGGACGGACACAACGGAAAACAAGGAATTTGAACTAGAAAAAATGAAAATAGGACTCAACATGCTGCAATAGCAGCAAGTAGTAGAGCAAAGATAACCTCTAATCAAAGGGGTTGTTGACGAAGCGCGCAGACCAAGAGATTTGAGTTGAAACTCGTGAAGGCAGGCGAGCCCGAAGACGGAGAGGGCTGGTAGTCTAGTTTGATAGCTGGAGTTAGGTTAGATGGAGCTGTGTTTCAGAGGCTGATTTCCTGTGGTGGGGGGAGCAAAAATTCTGGTGTTCGGTGATGATGCGAGCTGATGGTAAAGCTGGCAACCCCACCGAAACTTCAGTGCTTTCAATAAAAGCGGGGCGCCGGGGCGAAATGCCTTTGGTCAACTATCTTCAATGTGCAAATGCATATTTAGCATTTTCTGAAGTGAACAAAGAATTAGGCAAGAAAGACAGAAAGAATCCACATATGCAAGCTATTTATTCAAACAGAAGAGGTAACTAGAATATTACACAATTATATAGAGCAACAAAAGCTGTACCTGAAGAAATCGATTTAAAGCAATCAAAATGCACTGCATCGATAACTCATCAGGATTTATGAAATTGAGTGCCTTGGACATTGCAATAAAAACCTCATCATTCACTCGATCAGGAACACCCTGTGCTGATCAAATAATTGTATCAGGCACCATAGGGCTCCACATAAAAAAAAGAAAGATATATCAACATCTGTATTCCAAATGAGAAAAGGTGAAACCAAATTTGACAAATGCCTGATATGTATACACCTATAAGCATTGTTCAAGCCTAAACTTGCACAGAAACGGGTTTAGGACAAAATATAAGATAAGAACTTGAGCATATGAAGCATTTTCATTTACAGACCTAGCTATGCTTCTTCTCAAAGAATATGACAAGAAAAGGAAGAAATTTATTGGCAAACAAGTTCTCTAGTACTGATGAGATGGCAGCATGTCTTGTACAGAAAGACTAGTCTAACTGAGACATTGAACTCATACCTGCTTTTTCATCCACTCTGAAACAGTTAAGCCATCTTGAGCTTCAACATAAGGTTGGCCACCAACCATTGCTGGCAAAAGTCCAATAGCAAACTTCACCTTCTCCGGCCAGGTAAGCATTTCATTGTTTCTCAGTATGGCCCATATTCCTATAAAAGCACATGTAGTGAATGATTATCTGACATCAATAAGCAGAGTAAAGCTCAATGGTCATGACTTATTAGTGTTATTGCAGCCACAAACAAACCCCCTAATAGCGTTCATATATTAGCAAAATGAGGGAATTAACACTAGAATGCATTTCTGAATTCTCTAGGGAATCTTTCGCAACAACTCCAATGTTGTGTATAATCTTACCATTTAAAGGTGCTGGCAAAGATTCTGGGAAATCAAACCGGCTGAATTCCCCTTGCTTGTTCGGCATGGCAAATATCATGGAGTGTTCCTTCCATTGCAAACGATCCTCAATACCAAGCTCACCAAACAAATTCTGTATGTTGGGATAAGCTCCAACTTAAACCAAAAAGGTACATGGTTACATACAAACACACAATGAAAAGTGTCATGTGTATGCTAGGAAGAGAATGATGGCAGTCCAGTGTTCTTGAGAACAACAAAACATATATTCAACTATGGCAATATGGCATTATGGATATTATGGGTCAACAATGTTGTAAATAACATTACAATTTGTACTACTGTATAAGTTAGTAGTCTGCAACTTTTTCAGGCTTGAAGAGTTTGGCACTGTTTGTAATTTAATAAGAAATTCCTTTCTCAATAATGGTTATGTAGAAAATACATCTAAAAGAAATTCCAGGCAACATAAAAAATGGAAGCATGATACACACAAGAAAACTGTGATTATCCTTAGAAGTTTGTGTAAGGGTATGCTTTAAAATTTTAAATATTCGTAAAAAAACATCAAACATGACATATACTCTTCTAATATAAATAGCCTAAATAACGAATATCATGAAGACAACCTCAGAGGAACAGAACTATAACTTACAAAAAATATGAAGCCCGGTCTCGTACCAATCTCCATCTTCATCCTTCCAAGCAGCTACCTGTTTAACGCATAAACCCAAAAAAAAAATCATAGAACAACTAATCAAAATTGTGAATGCAAGCTATTCAGAACGCGATAAGCAATCATGTAAGTAACTATCAGACCTTTCCACCCAAAACATCTCTTGCCTCAAGCAATATGGGTTTATGACCAGCATCTGCTAGATATTTCGCCGTTGATAGACCAGCTAATCCTGTAAAAGTCATGTCACAAACTAATAAGCTAACAGCCAATCATGTTTTCCCTTGAAGTTAACTAATTTCCTAAAGTTATTCATCTAGTAGAACATTAATCATGAATTACATCAGACCTGCACCAGCAATCACGATCTGTAATGGTTTACTGGGCCGTTCACTGTTTCTGAAAAATGAAGAGAGCTGTCCAGCTTCCATAAAGTTTATTGTGCTTTCTAGTGGAGGTCTTGGAAAATCCTGGCAGACAACCTGCAGAAAAGCCAATCATATTTTCACTAGAAATCCTGTGAAAAAAATATGAAAATGGAGAACAAAGACGAACCTGCAAAGCACCAAGTCTACGGTGTAATCTTTTTCCTTTGTTCCTTAAGACAAGAGATTTCACGGGAAAGTTCATATGGCGACTACTTTTCGGTGCTTGGATAGTGTCAATTGTGAAGCATCTCTGAGCAGGAAGTTGACCCGCAAAAGATCTTGCTTGGTTAGCCCCAGTAAGGTTCATAGATGACAGGTAGCCAGTATCCATACTGAACCAACTCTTGATGAATGGTTATCAGCTCTGCTTTAACCAATAAGCACAGGAGGAAGACTGCATAATAAAGAGAAGCCATCAAACACATAGTTCGTGGGGTCCTTTGTTATTAACGTGAGCCAAGTATCACAATTAAATTGATCCAGGTTGGTAATAAAGTCATCCTTTGCTGAAAACAATTAACAATGAGGCAAAGAATACAGAAAACACAATTTGGACCTCTTGTAGGCCGTTTCGCAGCACCAGCACCAGAGATTAAACTAACACTATCTCCCTCTAACCTCTAAAGCTCAGATCATTTGATAGGTGCAATTCCTCTATTCTCCGCAGTATCTCCCAGTCTCCAGTATCCACCAAACCACCACTAAGCTACTGCCCCCAGCAAGCGCACTCTATCTATCCCACGCAACTGGCACTGACTAGCTGCCGTCTGCCAGTTTCCCAAACAATTGCAAATCTCCAAAGCCTTTAAAATCCAAACCCTAAGAAACATCCCCATTTCTCCGGCTTTATTTTCCCCCACTTGCAGGCAGCGCTCCAACCCATCCCATTAGCACGAGGGAACCGGATCGCGCCTGCGCACAGGATTAGCGAGAAACGCTGCGCCATCACGGGAGCGAGTGACTGACTTACCGGCGGAGGAAGAGGGGAGGGAAGCGGCGACGGCAACTATGCGAGGCGAGGCGATGCGAGGCGGGAGTGGCGGAGTTGAGTCCAGCAGGTGCGAGGAGTTCGGGCTCTGACGCGAGGGGGTGGGGCGGTGGAAAGGGACGAGCACGGCGGGGCGAGGGTGAGGAGGATGTGTGGTGGTGGAGGATGCCTTTTGGCGCCTGCTGCGCTCTACGCTTCCGTGGTATATACCGTCAAGCCGCTATCACTGAATTCGGTTTTTCTCCGTCAAAAATAAAGAATTTTTTATTTTTACATTTCGAAAATTAAAATTTGTAAAATAGATATCTGTTTGAATTTTTTTTTTAAATATGCTATTGTCGCCCTTCGCTGGTTGGAAGGATGATAGGCACATCCAACCGGTAACAGCTTAAAAATAAAAATATAATATTTTAGTGTTCTTAAAATTCAAAATAATATCGAAATAGTTATGAAAAATTATGAAGAAAATATATTATGTAGAGGATGCTATAATCTAGCTTTCCGAAAATTTCAACTCAAACAACTACTTTTACAATGAGAAAAAAAAGAAAATTTTCATTGTACACAGTCTAATTTTTTTTTGGAGAACTAGATCCTAAGTATCATCTACACTATAAAAAATTTCATAATAATTCGAATAATATTTTTAATTTTAGGAGCAATGGAACATAATTTTTTTATTTTTTAACATGTCCCTCGTCAGAAAGTGACGAGTTTATTTTTTAAATCTATTACTCATTGGAAGGGCGATAGGCAACCATCGCTTTTCCAACAGGTAGTGGCATATTTTTATAATTTTTTGAAATAGATATCTATTTTTTATTTTTATTTTCGAAATATAAAAATAAAAAAAGCTCATAAATAAATATATAACACAAACCGAGCCCAGCGGGCTAGACGTGATGGGCCTGGACGGCTATTTTCGTAAAAAGTTTCCGAAAAGTCCGGATTGGCCCAAAAAAAAAGGGGCTTGGCACGAAGCCTGCCTGGGCCAGCGATTTCCGACCTGAGACCTGGGCGTTCCTGCAGATCTGTCCAGGAAATGACCTGCTTGAGCCTTGAGGTGGTGTTTTCGTCAGAGTATAAAAACGGCAGCTTATCCTGAAACACTAGTTTTCCCCTCGTGTTTTTTTTTTGTATAAACCATATATGCATCTTATAATAAGGGAATGCTAAGTGGAAGAGATTTGGTAGAACAGATTCAAGGTCATACCCGCCAAAGTTCCGATAATTTGATGCATCTTGTTCTCAGCTGATGCATCAGTAATGAGACTACTTGATGTTTTAACATTCAGCAAACTTGACACCATAGTTTTGTTTATCTAATGCATTTGTAATATAATCTTAGCCAAAGAATCTAACAGAATGGATTAATGCACGACCAAGGTACTGTTTTGAAGACACGATACAATCATAGAACACCGATCCTTTGTTACCAAGAAAAACCTGTGATTAGATACTAACGAATCCAACAAAGTTTCCTGTTTTCTTCTTCCATTTTTCTCTCGCTGGGCGCTAGGCGAATAAAATAAATACAACCTGGGATGTACAGAAAGGATCGAATATTGCTTCTGTCATATGAAATCTTGGTCCTGGTCATCTGTTCGTCGAGAAGTGTCTCCATCGAGCATTCTCTTGGTCATGTTGGCCCTCTGAACAAGCCGAACCAATGCTTGCACCACCTCTGACATTGGTGGCCTGAATTCTGGTTCAGACTGCAACAAGAATTTGGTCCACAAGGTTCAGAGATTATTTAGATGGATATGTTTGCTTCACGTGACTAGTCTGCATAGATGGAGAATGGAACTCCTACCTGGACACAAAGGGCGAGCACGTCAGCAAATCGGGACAGAGATTTGGCTGGGTACAGACCCTTGAGTGCAGGATCGACCATCCTGTCCAACGCATCAATGTCATGCAGCTGGGGAGTCGCCCACCGCACGAGTGACTGCTCTGACCTGGGTCTAGAGCTGTAACGCAAACAGTCACGTAATGAGATAAAGGATCATCAATCACCAAATTTATAACTATTCGAAAGCTGAAAACTGGTGATGAGAGTGTACCTGTCGAAAGGCCTACGTCCCGTCAATAGCTCAAGCATGACAACTCCAAAGCTGTAGACATCACTCTTGAGGGTGTACTGACCAGTCATGTCCACCTCTGGGGCAGTGTATCCGGCACTTTGTTCTGCTGCCTGAAGTTTATTTGACAGTAATCATTAGTGAGCCGTAGTATGCAAAATGCTAGGTTAGAATTGTGCGCATGCATACCTAAATAACCAAGAGCATAAAGAAGATGTTTTTTCTCATCAGTGTAGGTTGGTGTAAATCATTGTGGCAGCTTTGTAGTCTCGTTAAATTGATTTTTTGATAGCTTAGCAATCCAAGAGCTCTCCATGTAATGAATTTATTTTACACGCAGCTATGCAATCAGTCCTCTTAAAATGGAGGCAAGAGTGTAATGAACAGAGCTTACCTGGAATTCAGCATCAGGAATAAAGCTTGCAAGTCCAGCATCTGAAAGGTGTGGATTGAATTCCGAGTCCAGTAAAATGTTGGATGACTTGAAATTCTTATGGACGATGGATGGAGAACATATTTCATGAAGGTACCTACGAATTATATATCAATGGGAAATGATAAGAGGTTGAAATTCTTATGGACGATGGATGGAGAACATATTTCATGAAGGTACCTACGAATTATATATCAGTGGGAAATGATAAGAGGTCTACATATTTCAAAAGGAACAGTTACGGTATATCACATAATGAACAATAATCATTGAAGCAAGTTCTTAAATCATTCAGTAGGTAATATTTTGACAATGTTTAACCAATAATCCGAGTGAAGTTCATAATCATTGAAGCAAGTTCTTAAATCATTCAGTAAGTAATATTTTGACAACATTTAACCAATAGTCCGAGTGAAAGACATGCATCAAAAAAGCCTATGCATGATACACAAAGATGCTCCCAGCTCAGAGATTCAGATAGCATGATATGGTCAACAGAAATACAGTTAATTTGATTGTCACTAACAATAAGATAACAAATTTAAGTTGTGAAGTCAGCAATAAGTTATATATGCAACTAAGTATGGATGAAAATAAACAAGGCCCTTTTCCTGTCCAGTTGGATTGGGAAACACAAGACATGAAACTTGTACAATATTCAAAATCATGTACAATGCTAAAATAGCATGTACACTCAATATCATACCATCAAGATTGCCAAAATATAAAGAGTTCATTTTCCACTTACTCCAGTGAACGGGCAGAGCCTAGTGCAATCTTGACACGAGAGTTCCAGCTGAGTGGCTTGCTGTATTCTTCTGAAAGGTGGAGTAGATCATGAAGCGATCCATTCCTGTGGAAATCATACACAAGCAAGTGTTGTCCATGTTCCATGCAATAGCCCACAAGCTCATTGAGATTTGGATGGTGTAATTTTGAAATGTTTGAGACCAGTTCAGCAAAGTCATCAGATGATTGGAATGGCATCACAGTACTGTCTAGTTTCTTGATGGCCAGAACCTGAATAGAGTAAACAAGAAAAGTGACATATATTCAAATGGTTCAACTTCTGTTTTCCACTGCCACGATACTTTGTAAAGCAAAAGGACAAATATTAGAACAGGAAAACTGATATGTTACATAAAGGCCTATTGCAGAAAAAGCAACCACACTACCCAGGACTAAAAATATTAGCCCCAGTTTCAAAGACATTACAGAAAGTAAATAAAATTTTCATGTACTTTCAGAAATACATAAAAATTGTGACATGAGGATATATAGCATACCTTTCCATTGTTGAACTGTGCTCTGTAAACACGTCCAAAAGTACCCTCTCCAACAAGGTTGTCGAAGCTGAAGCTGTCTGTTGCCATCTGAAGATCTGCAACTGAATAAACAGTTGCCTTTATAGGTGTTGTATTGCTTTTCTTTGTGACAAGCTTGTTTGAAAAATCATCATCATCAAATGACTTGTGGCGTTCTATCTTTGGGGGTGGTTTCAGACTAACTGAAGCAGAGGAAGGCAAAGATTCTATGTCTATTTTGGTAGACTCTTCTATAGGCTTCATGTCTGCAACATCTGTATAAGAAGATGCCTGCATAATTAGTTAAAACTGGGAAAGCATCTCTCAAGCGTGACAATCATCCAGAGAACTGACCTTTAACTTCGTTTGAAGGGAATGAAGTGAATGGCTGGTGCTGTTCAAAGTGCTCTTCCATTGCAGCTTTGCGTCGTCTTCTTTTTATCACAAAGAATGCAACAACTGCTCCAACAACCAGCAATGATATGATAATTCCTGCTACACCTCCACCACCTATCCCAGATCTTCCACCGGAACTTGATGAACCATCATTGTTCTGACCTGGGAGACGGTTTGGAGGAGGAGGAGCTGTATATGGAGGCGGTGGTGGTGCTGGTCCTGTGCTCCAAGAATTTCCATCAGTCCTATACACAAGAAGCGTATTAGTTCAAGATATAGCTCTTTAGCAGTTGCATGTCAAGAAGTCGAAAGAACTCACTGTAGACTATTTATCTTCTTAAGTTGACTAGGAATCCAACCAGTGAAACGATTGCTTGCAACATTCCTATAGGTAAGCAAGATATCAGATATGGTACTGCATATGTAGATAAAGCACCAATGAATCACAAAGTTGATTACTTACAGATCATCAAGGGGGAGATTAGCTAGGACATTGATATAACCTGTAAATTGATTGTTCTGCAAATATCTGAGAAGAAAAGGAATGGGTTAATGCAAGGCACTCTAATAACTCATGTCTAGGGGATGAAAATAAATCCACATGTGTCCTTTCTTACAAATGTTTCAGGCTTGACAATCCAGTGAAACTTTGTGGTAGGTCACCAGTAAGAGAATTAAAGGAGAGATCCCTGCATCATATTAGATAAAGAATGATAAGAGAATAAAAACACAGTGAGTATGAACAAAAATGAGGGATTTAGGATTTTACGACACAACTTAAGACCCGTTTGACAATGCCCACAAAGAAGTACTCACAGTGTTGTCAAACTATAAAGGTTGGAAAATACGTCGGTCATATTTCCTTGTAATTGGTTATGATTAAGGTTTCTGCATATAGAAAGAAAAACTGTTTTAGACCTTCCAGATTATACACATTTTAAGGGAAAATGACTCCTGATAGCAAAGATACTCACAAATACTTAAGATTAGACATTGTGAAAATCGAGTAGGGTATATTTCCACCAAACTGGTTTCCTGCAAGATTGCTGCAAAACAAGAACCATCTAAAGTCTAAACAGCCATGCCACCAGAATAGTTAAGAAAAAATTTCAAATGCACGATATCATTCTAGGAACTTACAGCTTCTCAAGCTTATTAGTGGGAAGATTGTACTGTATCTGGCTTCCACTACCAAGGTTGTTTTGGCTCATGTCACTGCAACGATAATTGATATGGGATGATTATCAATTGAACGCCCACACCAAAAAGGATGAGCGAAAGATAGAATTGGGCACTCACAGCTCAACTAACGAGCCCAAGTTATTCATATTGTAGGCCAAATTCCCGGAGAGTCCCAAGCTTGACAATTTGCTACAGCATCAAACAAAGGGAAACATACTAAGAGAGTAAGAAATGAAGCTGCGGTAGGCTGCTAGCAGCTGTATTGCGTGGAAAGGCTCACATTTCAGTGACCCCTGATCCTGAGCAAGTGATGCCCTGCCATGATTGGCCACAAGGATCACCGCCATTTGCCTGCCAACCTTTGAGCTGGCCAGGAGAATTCAGACTAGTAAAGAGTGTATTGAGGGCAGTAACTGCATGTAAGAGAGCCAAAAGTAAGAACAGTAGATAGGACGTGTCATTCAAAAGCCCAGTTCATTTGCAAAATTGGAATAGCAAGATATGCCTATGCATGGAATCAGATTAACATAGAAATGGCAGCTAACGGGGTAAAACACGAAGGCAATTAGGCAAAAATTACCTGCTCACCCCATACACCCCCCCCCCCCCCCCCAAAAAAAAAAAACATAACCACATATCGCTCATGTACCTCACCAACTCCATCAAGACTAGATTGCAATAGTCTAAAAATAGTAATTTGAGTTCAAGTATTGCTAGCACCAGCAAACCACATCAGGGGCAGAAAGGAAATACAAACACCAAGGGGAAATCCCCAAAGCGACTCGTTTTTCCCAATCAAAACTATCAGGAAAAAATAAAAAAATAAAATTCATGATCTTTTGAGTGAACAAACAGCCGAAATTCACGCAACATCTTGTCCACAATGTAGAAAGGATCTAAATCCAGAGCATTCTTGCACAAAGCACAGACTTTCGCAACCTAACTTGTAAAAAAACAAATAATAACCACAAAACTGGGTGGGGGGGGGGGATAACGAAAAGAAACCAAGCAAGATTTGGTTAGAAGAAAGCAATTCCAAACACTCGTTCCGAATCAACCAGAGCATAGTACCAAGAACAACCCATCTGGTGGAAACACTGAAAGAAACATCTCATTTTTATCTCAACTAAAGCTACCAAACAGAGATTTAAAAAAATATCAAAAAGAACTCTACAGAGCAATCCAGTAACTGTAAAACAAAAGAACAGTTGTATTGAAGGAAAAAAAAATAGAGAAGATTTGAGGCTCTCGCTCACGATCATTAGGGTCGGTGTCTGCAGCAACGAAGATCTGTCCCTGGGGCCAAATGCAGCCGCCTCCCAGGAGTAGCATCAACCACGCCACATCCACCATTCCGCCACCTCCCCTCCTCCTTCCCATCTCGCACAACAATGCTCTCCTCCGGCGCACTCTCTCCCCCCTAGATATGCAAAAGAAAGTGCCTTCTTGACTTGGAGATGTTGCCTTCGTTATTAGGCTCCTCCAAATCCAATTGACTTAACACCCCCCACTCTTTTCAGATCTTGCTGCCGCGTCTCAACCATGAATTGCGCATTGGAAACTAGCACAGCAGCAGCTGGCACCAGAGAGCCGCGACGAGACAAGAGCCCGGGTGTGATGAGGTCAATTACCGGTGTCCCTTTCAGGGGCACTTTCGTGATTTGCATCGTCGGAAAGGGTTAGTCAGGTAGAAAATAGGATTCTTTTCCTAAAAAAGAGAGAAAAAGCCAGCCGTTTCTCATCAAGAATGCAGCCATGAAACTCATAGGGCACTCAACAGCGGATGGCAATTATTGGGATGGACAAAGGCCATTACCCCTTCAATATTAGATTATTAGGTCTCTCTCTCTCTCTCTCTCCATGCGAACGTGCCTTCCAGCTTGAGCAGGCAGTATCCGTTGTGGTCAGCGCCAGAGGAATTTGGCCCCTGCTTCCCAGCTGCGACAGAGGTTATAGAATACAAAAATTAGTACACCAAACCGCAGATTATTCTGTTATTTGTCAGCCCGATGGGCGGTGCTTTGTTTCGTCGTACTAGTACAGCACTCCAGGCTATACATCCTTCAGAAAGAAGAACACATGTGGCACCGCATAGCATCTGCTATACTGAACAGGTCGCTTTGTTTTCTGTACTACAATCAGAAAGCTTCTTTCTCAGATGCCGTGCTCCTACGTCATATGCATGCAGTGATGCGATGCGAGTTTTTTTTTCCCTTCTTCACCCTGCAATGATGATCCAAGGGTGCGACCTTCTAGTTTCGATCTGCGTGTGGCAGGATTAAAATTTTGTATATCTAATTTTAGAAAAAAATTTCATTGATATATGGAATCAACAAAGTGGACGGATTAAAATAACCAAAATTTTACAAATTTTAGTAATTTCGCTGAATTTTTCACTGAAATGTGGCAGGGATGCATAAAATTTTGGTATTTTTAAGAAAACAATTGTAAAACAAAATTGAAATACGTGGCACACTTGTGTACGTGGGAGATTGAAGTGTGCCCTTCCATCTTGACAACAAGCTGGATCCTTTTATTTTATTTTTTTGGAGTGGAGCTGGATCCTACTAGTCCTGGGGTTCTTTCTTGCTTAAGAAAACAAAAGTGTTTTCGAAGGTCAAACTCTGTGTGCGCAAGGATTAATACACCAACAGCAGCGAAAAACACGGGAACAAGAGCCAGTCGTGACTCGTAGACCCATCTTTAAATATATTCTTTTTATTTAGTTCTCTTTTCGATTTTCGTCTCTATTTATATTTTCTTTATTCTTTTATTTCTAACGGTCTTCTTTTAAATTTGTAAAAAAATAGAGAATTTTATCTTGAAGAAAATGAATTTGAGAATTCCTTCGTGACGAAAATCGTAAAAAAAATTTATTAAAGTACTAAAGAAAATGAAAATTCTCTGGTGAAAATATTTTTAGTCCTAGAGATGCTCTCAGGTCCGCATCTCATGACGGCATGGCATGCATGCTCTCCATACTGTTGTGCTGTCCATGCATCCCTGTGCCACGACTCTTGTTCTGCGCTCACGAAGCGATGCAGAAGGTATGAACAGGAGCAGAGCAAGGGCAAAGACGACATTCATTACCCCATCGGCAGCGGATAAAAAAGTTTCCAGCTCAACGTAATCCTAGCTAGAGTTTTCTTCTCTGTCGTTCTTGGAGGATAATCCTAGCTAGAGGTGGACAGCAACATGCTACCAAACAGCAGCGCAGTGTAAGGACATCCTGATGCTAATCTAATCCCGAAGCACTCGGTTTGCGAGACAACGACCTTCTCAGCACCACCAATGGCGTCGCTCCACGCCCGCACGCATCGAGCGAAATGGTTATCGGCCATGTAAACAAGCAGCTTTTCGGAATGTTTCATACCTGGCGAGCACTACTGATGGGAGCTGAAAAGGTTTTAGATGGAGATTATCTTTCATGAACGCCGTGCAAGCAACTCTTGTTGGCATGAAACTTGTTGCTCAAAAAAGCACACCCCGTGTCTCTCCAGGATTCGCATCATGTGGGACTATAGGAGTTTCCAGCTTGGGTTCAGACTTTCAGATTGTAACTCCGCAACCACCAGCACCAGGACTATACTTTCAACACTGTCTTCTTCAGTGTCTAGTCTCCTCGGCAAGGATGCAAAAAGTTCGTATTGAGAAGAATAGGTGGATGCGTTCAGTGACTGCCGTAATCTTTTGCAAACTTCTTCACAAGATTTTTGAGACATCATCCTCACGGGTCGGGGTGGAGCAATGCTGCTAGGTTTATGGATGACCTGGCTGCCGGGACATGTGTCCAAGTCTCCCAAGGTGCTGCAAATGGGACAGAACATGGCTGTACGTGCGCTCCTTGATTGACACATGCCACTCTCGTTGTCGCTAATGCTGGATTGGTCGTACAAACTAATTAAGTTTACCCCGCCCAAAGAAGGTTGTTGGACTGTGGCCTCTGAATCCTGATTAGGTTTGGTGGACTGTGGCTCCGTGAGGTTGTTGGCGCTGTGATTGATGTTCATGTGGTTTTTAACTGTTGCAAGTTTGGTCTCACTCTTTGTTCTAGTATACTAGATTTTTATCCTTTGTTTCAGTCTTTCTTCCCCATGCGACTTGGGGATCTGTTCTTTTGAGACATGCCAACTAACTTCCATTGAGCAATGCGACACATCATGTATGAATCGATAGGAACGTGTCCACAATCAGGATTCGGAGGTCATAGTCTGCAATACGAGGCACAACATTCAGTACCTTGGTTCCTCAAAAAAAAAAAATCACTCATCTTCACGCTGCCGAGGATTTGCATGGCACCGAATGGAAGTTCCGACATATCTATCGACGTACGGCAAGAGAGTTTCTTCATTAGTATATGAGCTGCACTGGTACTGTACATTCGGCTTCTTTGTTAGCCTTCTCTCTGGAAACATGGAATGCATTTTCGTGGCACGTTATTTAGGCTTAACTACTCCAGGCGACTCAGTTTAATGTGAGTTCTTCAATTGTGCTCACCGGGAGCCTGCATTTTCAGTGATGATTGACCAACTGTTCAGTTTGGATATCATGACGAGTTATAGAATTACTGTACTATTTATCATGTCTAGGCAGTAAGAGGACATGTAAGGTGGTTTTATTTGGATGAGCATAACCAAACTACACTAGATTGTTGGTTATTTGTCGATTGGCCGAAACTATTCGGATTAATGAGCCGATTGTCTGACACCTTCCAAATGCAGAGGAACGCGCAGTGGGCCGATTGGCCAAAACTTTCGGACGCTCGACAAATAGGGCCTCCCGCAGAATGGCAATCCGCTCATCAGCCCATGGAATGGGGCTATCCGCTCTCGTCCGATTGTGCTGGCATTACGAACGTGTCGCGAACCGTCAAAGACTCGGACTGTGGACCTGCTATCGTCGACAGAGAAATGATGTCTTGCAACTGAAACTATTCTGTTCTCCTAAAAAAGCTGAAATTATTCGGATTAATAAGCTCGCTCCATATTGTACTTCTTACTACTCCTGATATGCATCCCAATTAGATTAGCATTGTACATGCCCAGCCAAGATCACAATATGCTAATGTTAGACACTTAGACAGACATCGAACATACAACTGCAATTATTCAGCTGAATATTTCCTAACAAGATGTACAGCGATGACCCTAAACAATCACACTTGTACACAGACTAGTTAAGAGCATCTTCAAGAGACTCTCTAATTGGTTTCTTATATTTCCATACAGGGAGGCATCTAAAAATATTTGCTCCCTAAATCTTTTCTCCTCCGGTAGATACCCTATTTTTGACTATATATTTTAAATCCATCCACGTAGGCAACTACCAATCGCTCACTCGGTCATACGTACGCACACGCATCTTCTCCTGGCACCGGTCCTGCCTTCCAGCACCGCCCCTCTCGTCTTCCTTCCAACGCCGCCCTCTGCCGCGTGCTGTTGGAAGAGCGTGTTGCCGCGTTGTACAACGTTGTGTCGCGACGCGTTGCGTGCTACTGCGCTGTGGCGTGTGCTACTTCGTCGCCCACCGTTGCTTGCTGTTGCACGCTTGATGCGTCGCTGGGATCGTCACGCCAGGTCACGCCGTCGATTCCAGAGCGACGCCACGCCTCGATCCCGAGCAGCAAGCGAGGAGAAATAGATCTGTTTTGCAATGAGTCGCCGTAGCTTTCTTATGCAAGAGGTCTTGGATTCATCGTCATCAAATGATGACGATGAATTCATTATTGCTACAGCACACGTAGCACACAATCAATATCATCTTGACAAGGAACCGCACCATGGCGGAGCTGTCCTTGGGCATTAAGTAGTTCATCGAAACAGAGAAGCAGTGCATTTGAGACTGTATGAAGACTACTGCTCGGATGATCCTATGTGCGATCCTACTTTGTTCAGACGCAGGTTTGTAATCAGTACATATATTTTTATTGGTCTTTGTTGTAGATCATGATATGTATGGCTCATTCTTATCATACCCATACAGGTTTAGAATGAGACGTTCTCTGTTTGTACGTATAATGCGTGCTGTAGAAGAACATGATGACTACTTTGTGCAGAAAAGGAATGCAACCGGTAAACTTGGGTTTAGTTGTTTGCAAAAGATTACCGTATCATTCTGTATGCTAACAAATGGAATAGCAGCGAATGCTACGGATGATTATGTTCGTATCGGAGAAAGTACTGCTATAGATAGTCTGAAAAGGCTTGTCAAATCTATTATTAAAGTATTTGGAGATGAGTATTTGAGATCACCAAATAAGAATGATACTACTAGATTACTTGCACTTGGAGCGGCAAGAGGTTTTCCGGAAATGTTAGGATCCATTGATTGTATGCATTGGAAGTGGAAGAATTATCCGGTTGCATGGAAAGGTATGTACAGCGGACATATTCACGAGCCTACAATAATTCTAGAAGCCGTTGTTTCACAAGATCTCTGGATTTGGTATGCTTTCTTTGGTTTACCTGGGTCTCACAATGATATCAATGTTCTTCAATGCTCCCCACTCTTTATGAAGCTAGCTGAAGGTCACGCTCCAAAAGTGAATTATACCATCAATGATCATGATTATATAATAGGATATTACCTTACAGATGACATATATCCTACATAGGCCACTTTTATAAAGACAATATCATATCCACTAAGGAATAAGAAGAAATATTTCGCAAAAGCTCAAGAATCGGTTAGGAATGACGTGGAATGAGTATTTGGAGTTCTACAATCTCGTTTTGCCATTGTTCGAGAAACAACACGATTTTAGGATCAAGACACACTCAAACAAATTATGAGAGCTTGTGTAATTATGCATAACATGATCGTTGAAGATGAGCGGGAGTAAGGACCAGAAGACTTTAATTATGATCAAGTAGGAGAAAAATTAGAACCTTCCCATGAAGATACGTTTGAACTTCATGAGTTCATTGAAACTAAAAAAAAATAAGGATAACGAAATTCATTCACAGCTTCAAACTGACCTAGTGGAGCACCTGTGGCATCGTCATGGAGACCAATATTAACGATAATTTTTTGGGAAAATACGTAGCACAGGGATTGATTCTTCATACTGCTTCAAGATTTGTCCAATTTTAGTTTTACCATTATTGTGTTACTGCGGTAGTGGTAACCCATTATAATTTGAAACTTTGCATGTGCTAAGAGTTCTGTCAGTCACCTTCCTATGTGAACATCTCTGGTACAGTCATTTGCCCATTGTAAGTTGGAAATACGGCAATGGTAGAAAAGATTTAGAAACTTCTACGTACATGCAGGTGTGCAAATCAGTGTTACATATGGACAGGACAAATGCTAAAAGCATGAACCACTATCATTACAACAGCAACAAAATCATTCAAGCAGAAAACCTCCAGCACAAGCTCACGATTGAACACCCTTGCCTCGAGCTGTAAACAGACAAGTTCATGGGCTTAAAACTTATGAGTGTGGTGTATGGAAGTTCAGACTTCAAACACCAGCAATTGAAATTTGCAAGCAACAACTTGACTGATAAACTGCACGCCACGGTGAAGCACTAGCTTCAACTTGCAATTGCTGCAAGTTGAATGTATTTCTTCAGCTGCGTGTACTAAACTATTCCATCATGTTTGGATATGTCACCTACAATTAGTGCATAAGTTAGAATAGAAGAATAATAACCAGGCACACAACAGCTCCAGTTTCCATGGTTGCCGGTGTTGTTCCCCCTACAAAATGCAGTATGAAAACTTGCTCCTTATGTGGGCTACTCAATTCATCTCAAACCAGTTCATCGCTCTCCTCATTCATCAAGGTAGAATAATATCCACTTCCGTCTATAGTTCCTATTAAATTCATAAAAAATGTCAATTGTTTTACAACACTATACAGGATAACTATGCAAGACATTTAAGTCATTTTCAACACATACTGAATACAATGACTGAACTCCACCAAAATTTCCCAAACGGCTGAAAAATGGCACTTTGCAGCTTTAAATGCATATGGATTCTGGGTACTTGGAATAACATTTCTCACGCGTTAACTAATTTTGTCTATCCCTTTGTATAATTGTTGAAATCTAACAAAACTGAATATTGTATATTTACATTCAGATATTCTACTCAGTTATTCTAGAAGTGCACACAATTCTTAGTTCAGTTACAACTCTATATTCTTATGCTCCAACACAGGAGTGAACATCTCAAGAACAAAAAATGGTGAAGCCTAGACATGGTAGTCCATACTAATTTGTAAAACTAAGAAATGATACAAGTATGAATGGACAAATTACACCTACGAAGTTGCTTATTAAATTTAGAAATGCAAAGGTTAAGGAAGGGCATTTTATTACTAACATCTGAATGTGTAATACCAAAAGGAAGTCCACAAATTAGAAGTGTTGATAGGCATTTCTCCAGCATACTCAAGAGTTTACACAATCTAGAGATGCTCACAACAAAATGCAATATTATGACACAAATTCAAAGTGTCATGTTATGTCAGCCTACCGAACAAGAACATACACTGTCCCAAAATGAAATCAGATCAATTACGCATTTGCTTTATTCCAAGTACTACTCTGTTGCAAAGCAAATTAAAAGCAAAAAAAAAACTATAAACATTTTTTCCCCTTGCAAGTTCTAATCATCACAGGAAACCACTGCAAAGCTGGAGCTGAGACCAAAATTAGAACAAAGCGTTCATCTCTTCGTTCCATCACAAATTATTCCTTCAGAATACCTTGTACCCACTAAACCGGCACAAAATTAAAAGCACTATAGCACACAGCTAACAATCACAAAGATTTTTTCTAAGGGAGGGAGAAAGGGACATGTTCATACCCTAGGAGGTGGGTCGTTGACCTTGCAAAGGGAAGGAGGAGGAAGGGGACCGGCCCGGGCGGGGGTCGTGGCGGGAGGGCGGGGTTGTCGCGGTCGAGGCGTCGACAGCGGGAAAGTTGTCGCGGTGGTGGGAGCGCGCGTCGGGGCGTCCACGGCGCGGAAGTCGTCGCGGTGGGGAGCGCGGAAGACGTCGCGGCGGTGGGAGCGCGCGGCGGGAGGGCGGGAGCCGCTGATTGGGTTTCGGGTTGGCTCGGGAAAGGGGAGGAAACACGCGTCCAGCGCGTGGGAACCCGGCGGGGGAAGATATTGGGAACGAAGTTGGTTCGGTAGATTTGGAGATGACGGGAGTGTGTTTAGGGAGTCGGTAAAAATAGGGAATCATTTTAGGAGCTGTTGGAGAGTCTTTTTTAATCAAAAATCTTTAAATTTACCTATAGAGAAGCAAATAGGATCTCTCTTGGAGATGCTCTAATTCAGCTGTATTAGATGGTAAGCTTGGTGTGGGCCTCTGTCTTGACCTTGCTGGGACCTCAGCGCAGCTACCAAGTTGTCTAAAAAAAGGTTCCAAGTGAAGCATAATGCAATACCGCTTTCCCAAAACTTGGGCAGGCCGCAGTCATCACCCTGGTTCTGCTCTCAGAGCTGCATCATTGATCATGAGCTCATGACCGAAGACGATGAATCAGGACGATATGTTTATTACAAGTATGTGCAGATCGAAGACTGAGATACGCTTACAGGGAGCGAGTTAATTGTTTAAGCGGGCCCACTGAAAAAGTTCAAGCTATCTAGTGATCTAACCTCCACCTGCTAAGGCTCCGTTTAGAATAAAGGAAGGTAAAATAAAGGAAAATTGAAAAATGCAAGAATAGTATGGGGGTGAAAAACAAGTATAGAAATTTAAAATATAGAAATAGAAAGTTTAGACTGTTTGGATTGTTGGAAAAAAAAAATCAAGAGCTTTGAGTGAGATGGAAGGAATCTACAAAGGAACAAGACTTCATGGTATTAATTCATAGCCCATTGACGCATGAACCCACTAGATAACGCACTCAGTAACGCCCCTATGCGTTCGGTTGCCTCAGTCTTTGACCATCTAATCATATTTCTTTTATTTGATTCTTTTCTCAATTATTTTCTCTGTTCATATTTCTTTTATTTTCTCTTACTTACAACCGCTTCTCTTCAAAAGAAAATGCGAAGAAAAATGAGTGATAATCTCATTCTGAAAGGAATGACTCTGAGAATCCTATCGTAAAGAGAATCGTAAAAGAAAACCGTTAAAACGCTGAAAGGAACGAAAATCCCTTCACGACGAAAATATCATTCCTGAAGTGAAGCTGTTGGGACTAATCCCAGTGAAAGAAGAAAAACTAAGAGCTTTAGTGGATGTTTTCTTTCTTACGTTTCGTACAGTAAAGGGAGCCGTTCCTCATTAATGGAAGTTGTCATTCTTTCGTTTCAAACGCTGAAGTGCAAAGCCTTTCCGCAGGAACACATTCCTTTAGAATTTCTTTGGAATTCCTCCCATCCAAACATGGCCTAACTTTGTCAAATCCTTGTTAGATCTAATCCTTGGGTATTTATCAGCAAATCTTAACATATTTGCTTAGTTTGGGAAAGGAAAAAAATCGACAACGGGAACTTTTTTTCATTGCCAAGAGAACAGAATAAAAGTGTCTTACAACGGAAACTAGAGACTGTAAGTTCAGGAAGAAACAGGGAGAGGGGGAATAAGTACAGCCAGCACCTACCAAACATGTTGACATAAAACAAAAACATCACAGAGTAACAACCAAGTTTAACAAGAGAACTTAAGGAGAGAAGATTGTTCATTGTTGAGACAACTAGCCAGCAGGACAGCACGCTAGACTTACGATAACTGGAGAAAGGACGTAAAAAATTTGGGTAAATAGCGTGATCAAGCACCACCACCATCTACCTCAATCTGATGTTGATCATAATCTTCCTGAGAATGATTGGGAAGCAGCTGCAACTGACCATGGCCAAGAGTTGGTTCACTGTTTCCAATAGACCCTGAGTGCCATATAAAAGATCTTTCTTACTCATTTCATTAAGCAGATCTACTAAATTTTCAAAAATGAATAAGCATGAAAAATAATGTTAGTGTTTTGTGGATTCAAAACATTCCGTTCGTATTCGAATTGTTTTATTGTAATTGTATATGTTGCAGACATACCAGTATACGTAAAGTATACGAAAGAAACAAAGATAATCGTAATTGAAACACGTAATTTTATTTATTTATTATCAAAATCATAAAATACAGCTTCATCCAATTACAATGTCATATACATGTACAAACGCACACGCTATCTGACTAATGCTTTGGTGATCGTGTCTTCCTGGCTCTCGTGGCCTCGCAAGGCTACCAGTTAATTACATCCAATTTCCTAGACAACCTCCGATTAAGCTCCTTCACTTATCGTCGTCAGATCGTCTCTGAATCTACAAGGCTGTAGTCACATACATCATAGACAAAGCAAATTAAGCATTCGAAATCAACAAAGTAGAAAAAACAGTACAAACAGTCTAGCATGAGCTTTATAGACTATTTATATATCTCATGTCATCATCAACTGAATAGTCTCAGAATATGTACAGTCCCTCATCATCGGCCTCGGCCTCAGGTGACATAAGAAAGTAGAGGGAGAGAGAGTCTAGCTACACGGCAGTTCACCAGCTACAACCTAGCAAGAGCAAGGTGAACTGCGCAATGTTTCTAAACTCCTATCTAAGACCTCTAACCTCATCACTATCCCACAGACAACAGGCAACTCAGCCACGAAAGCAATTAGCCACACAAGCAAGGTGATCACCAATGCATCAGAGGGTAGGCAATAGCAAGCCACAAAGGCACTAGCATAACTCAGCATAAGATAGCCATCACCAAACAGAGGGGACACATACATATCATGTCCATGCCCATCATACAACCACCCACAGGATAACAGATGCTCATCAAGCTGTCCATCAACCAGTAACCGGCCAACCACCCAACAAAGGAAATATGCCATAGCCAAATGCTCATCAGGGCCATCATCAAGCCATAAAGCCAACTAGAAATGGCCTAAACAACATTGCATCCCAACAGTGATCACCGACTGTACAAGTATCAGGACCTCAGGGCAACATGACATACAACAATCCATTAATTCCCAAAGATAAGAGGGAGGGTAACCCAGCACTAGACCAGAAAGGAGGATCTCAGCTCAACCGGAATCAGGCCAACACTAATAACAGTATGCCAGCTGAAACCACAGCACAACAGAAAGGCACCCACGACGCTAACAAAAGCGCAGCAACATCCCTAGCCGACCGACAAGCGGCACCACGACAAGCGCGATGCCAGCAAGCGGCTCGCCTCAGTCCTATAATAGTAGCAAACAGCGAGCCTCAAACATATCATTGGCCAGTACTCTACCATCAGAGTAACAGACATCAGAGGGGCAACCATAGAGCTAACAAGCACTAGAGATCAACCAGCAAGGGTCTCAGAAATTTGTACATCTGAGAGGCAATCACGAACATCTCACAAACTCAAGTACTAGAAAAGCATTAGGGCATTAACAAGAGAAACCCTCAAGCGACATCAATCCCGCAAGCATCACAGTCCCTAAGTGTGCATCTCAACCCCGTTTACCAATGTCTATGGACATACATTACTCCTAAGGTCAACTACAGAAGGGCAACACCAAGGCCTCGAGTTTGCTAACAGTCAGCCAAGCACAAAAACACATCCATACATACTGATAACAAAGATCGAAAGGGGCTAACGGCCGGACTCCGGAACATGGCGAACCACAGATCACCAAGCCGACCAAGACAAAAGAAAGGGGTGTGGAGCAGGCTCTCTTCAACAGCATCAGGATGCGGCACGGCGGTGCTCGAGCTCCCAGCCGGCGGTAACGCACAGTGGCACTGACTCCCAACCGGCGACAACACCTAACAGCCCGGTCGTAGTGGCAATCAAGCCGGGCACGAACACGCCTCCACAGCAAAAGGGGCAACCAGTGCTAAATCAAAATAGAGACCAACTAAAACACCACGGCGATAACAACATGAAGCTGACCGGAGAACTTGCCCTTAGCACAGCCATGGCGTCAAGTGCCGGCTGGATTCCATCCAAACCTCAAGAAACGAATAGTCGGCCAACACATCTCCACCATCACGGTCACCGGCACGAAGCACCGGCAGGATCACAGAAAGCAGCCAGCCACAAAGAGCAAAGCACAAACTATCTCCAAGGCCACAATGACAAGGCATCGTCGCATTCATCCCGACACAAAGAACAGCCGGCTTGTCGGAGGGTGAACTCCTCAAGCGGGGATCTGGAGGGATCCCCTTTGAGATTCAGCCGGAGGGATGATTCTGAATCTGCTTCGTAGGTGAAATAAATGGGAGTAAATGAGATGCAGGTGGAATGGAACGATTGGATGCAGAAAGGAGTAAATGCTCGGGGATTTTTAGACAGGTTCGGGCCGCACTGAGCGTAACACCCTACTCCTGTGTGTATGCTATAAATGCTCTGAGAATGTTTCTTTAGTATCTACTGGTGTCGGAGGATTAACTCCTGTCGCAGGGATCCCGAGAGACCCCTTTTTAGAGATTCGGCCGGGGGGATGATCCTGAATAAGTTCGCCGGAGAAATGAATGAGAGTAAATGGAACGGCCGGTGGATGGGGGTGATGATCTAGTGCAAAGAGGAGTAAATGCACCGGAAATTTAGACAGGTTCGGACCGCACGGGGGCGTAATACCCTACTCCTGTATGGATGTAATAACTGTCCTGAGGAAGTCCCTCAAGAATGTTGCCGGTTACAAGAATATTGTGTCTAACTAAGAGCTTGAGGCTCCTTGTTCTTGGGCAGGAACTATGGTTCGGCTCTTGGTGCTTCTGTGTTCGGTGCTTGCGGTCTCTTTCTCGATTGCTTGTTCGCTTGTTGGGTTCTCTTCGGTCTATTCTTCGTTGATCGCCTGTTCTCTTCTGTGTGCCGACTCTTTTATGCACTCGCCGGCTGAGGCATGCCCCGAACGGGAAGGAGGGGGCACAAGTTTCAAGATGCCACGACTGGAAAAGGCGTCATCATTTCTTCTGGGCAAAGTGACCGGGGGGTGAGAAACGCGGCGCACGCCCGGTCACCTATCACCATAAACACCCTGGCAACGGGCGCCGTAGAGAGGGCCTACCGGGCAGCCACAGAGCAATCCGGCGTGCCCGCCCTGTCTTGTTCCTCTGCCACAGCAGGGTGGCGGACGGAACGCCTTGATCCTGACGATGTTATCCCGAGACACACCGGATGATACGGGACGGGACCCGTGCAATTAATGGCCCCACGCCTCTCTGCCAAAGCATGGTAGGGACTGATACTGCGGCGGGAGCAGTTGGGGATGTCAGGCCACGCACGCTCATTAAATGCGCCCTCGGACCTCTGACTGATTGACACCTCATCGGCGGGCCCCTCGGTGGCCTTTCTGGGTCGTCGGGGCACCGGGTGCTCGGGGGTACTGTTCACCTCCCCGAGCACTCTCTTCCGAGAATGCCTACCCTTACCCTCGGGGTATCGGGTGCTCGGGGGCACTGTTTACCTCCCCGAGCACTCTCTCCCGAGCACTATTACACGAACCTTCGGGGAACCGAGTGCTCGGAGGCTACCACGTGCAACCCCGAGCACTCTCTCCCAAGCACTTTTGCATGATCCTTCGGGGAACCGAGTGCTTGGGGGCTGCCACGTGCAACCCTGAGCACTCTCTCCCGAGCATTTTTGCACAGATCTTTCGGGGAGCCGAGAGCTCGGGGGCTGCCACGTGCAGCCCCGAGCACTCTCTCCCGAGCACTTTCACACTGACCCTCGAGAAACCGAGCGCTCGGGGGCTGCCGCACGCAGCCCCCGAGCACTCTCTCCTGGAACTTAGCTCTTCTGATCGTCGGGGGACTAGGGTGCTCGGGGGTGACCGGGCACCTCCTCGAGCATCTTCTTCCCGGTACTTAGACTCTGCGGATCATCGGGGAACTGGGGTGCTCGGGGGCCAGGGACTGCGGCCCTGAGCACCTTCTCTCGGAACTTGGACTTTCCTCACCCCACAGGAGGGACTTCGCGGGATGGTGACACGTGGCGGATGGCCGACCGGGCCTCGGGACTCAGGGACCCCTGGTTCCAGATACATCGACAGCTAGGTTACAAGAATATTTATCTAGTCTAGAGCTTTGTGCTCCTTGTTCTTCGAGACTTGTCTTCAGCTCAACTTGAACTCAGCCGTCTTTCTCCGGGGAGCCCGCCCCGCCTATATACCCGCCAGGGCGGTAGCGTGCCCAGAAAGGATGGTGCGAGTTTCAAGGCGTCATAAATAGAAAGCAACCATCATGGGCTGCTGCGCGAGGTGACGGGGAGGGTTGAAAACGCGCCCCCATTCGATCTTGTTCGTCATCATACCGTTTTTCAACGGGCGCCGCAGGGAGAGGCCACCAGGCAGCAACCGAGCAGCCTAGCGTGCCCGCCCGGTCAAAGCAAGCCTGACACAGCAGGGCGGCAGGTGGGGCGCCTCGAGCTTTGCGATATTATCCCGAGGCGCGCTGGATGACGCGCGATGGGACCCATGCATTAAATGTCCCCATGCCTCCCTGTCAGGCCGTGACAGGGACTGACAGTAAGCGTGGGAGCAGTTGGAAGTGACAGGACACGCGCCTTCTTAAATGCAGCATTGGGCCTTTCACCAGTTGACACCTCACCGCTGGGCCTCTGTGGGGACCACCGGTGAAGGACTTCTCAGGTCCTCGGGGAACCGAGTGCTCGGGGGCCACTGCTCGTAGCCTCAAGCACTCTCTCCCAGATATGCCCTTTCTTGGTCCTCGGGGAACCGAGTGCTCGGGGGCCACTGTTCAAGACCCCGAGCACTCTCTCCCGGAACTGACTGCTTGGGTCCTCGGGAAACCGAGTGCTCGGGGGCCACTGTTCATGGCCCCGAGCACTCCCTCCTGGAACTTGGTTTTTCTTATCATCGGGGGACTTGGGTGCTCAGGGGCCACCGTTCGCAACCCCGAGCACTGTCTTCCCGGTACTTGGTCTTCTCGGGCCATCGGGGAACTCGGGTACTCGGGGACCACTGTTCGTGGCCCCGAGCACCCTCTCCCGGAACTTGGTCTTCTCGGACCTCGGGGAGATAACCCCGAGGGAGGGCGCCACGTGGCATTCTGTTGTTCTAGCCTCGGGACTCGGGGACCCCTGGTTCCCATGTCACCGACACGGCCGGAACACAAAGATCAGGGCACACCTCCATCTCCACAGATGCAACATGATGCCGGTCGGGACTCCATCATAGAACAACGAACTACTGGCCAAAGCACCACCACTCCACGGACATGGCGCAAAGGCCGGTCGACATCAACACACGCATGGACACAGGCACGAAGCCACGACCGGCCAAATCACACCTACTCTGCATGGACACTGGCACGAAGCCACGACCGACCAAATCACACCTGCTCTGCACAGACGCGACACACCGTCGGCTGGCCACCACCTATAGAGCGCGGACACAGCACAAGGGTTGGCCGACGACAACCTGCTCGTGCACGGCCATGGCACAAAGGTTGGTCGGCGCGCTTGTAGCAGAAAGGAGGGAAAGTGGGGGCTATTGCAGAAACCCACCAGCAAGAGCAACGCCAGCCATGATGCTCCGGGGCAAGCGAGAAAGGCAACGGTGGAGGCTATGGCTAGAGGCGGCACTCTCTCTCTCTCTCTCTACTCCGGCTTCCTCCTCCTTCCCCTTGGAGCACCCCTTTCCCGGCCTTTATTGCGGCAGTGGGGTTCCCATCCAGCTGGGGAAATCAGATCGAGTTTGTTGGGTGAAGGGATAAGGATGGGAGGAGAAGAGCACGAGGATGAGTGGCGGCGCAGGGGAGCGAGCGCGGCTGAGGCGGGCACTCGGGCGGGAGGCCCAGAGAGCAGGGAGAAGGGGAAGGGGAAGGGGAAGGAGAGAGCGGGGGAGGAGCGGGCAGCTCAGGCGCATGGCGCGGCCAAGCCGGTGAGCGCGAGGAGGGAGGCGGCGCGGGGACAGAGAGGTGGCACCTCAACCGCAAGGGAGAAGAGAAACAGGGCGCCCCCGAGGGTAGCTTGGCTGGGTGTGGGTGATAAGGAGCGGGGATGATCGGGCTGGGCCAAAGGTCGGGAAAAGGAGAGAAGGCGGGGTGATCAGACTGAGCTGGAGGCCGGGAAAAGGAGAGGAGGCGGGAGCACTTCAGGCTGGGTCGGCCTGGCCGGGAGAGAAGAGGATAAGGGAGCCAGGCCAGCCGAGGCACTTTTTTTTTCTTTTCTTCTTTTTTTTAATGTATATGTGTATGTACACTGGTGCAAATATATCACAAAATGTCGTCGTACAGTTAGTCGGATCTCTTGGCAGTTTCTTATCAAAGTATGCTTTATTGCGGGTGTAGCATCTAGGCCCCTAGGTAAGTGGTAAGTGTTTCGGTGATTAATGACAACCATATTACTGTGACTAACAATTTGTTTTGAAGGGAATCAAAAATTCAGTATACAATGACATTTGGTTAATCTTGGTCCCTAAAAGTGTTTATATGGACAATCAAAGGACATATGCTTTAAGACTAAGGATCTTCTAGTTCTAAGTATCACAAAGAAGATGAAGGATACTTAGAGTAGTATAGGTCTCTTTTTTTTTTTGTCTTTTGACCGTACTATAAAGGGGGGCTAAAAGTAGTAGCTTGACTTAGTGAGTCTAGACGTAGATGATGCACACTTGTTAAATTCTAGCACTAGGTAGAGCATACAAGTCCATGGTGAAGCTATCAAGGAATTAGAGCTCAAAGAGAGTTGAATTGGACAAGTTCACAAAACATTTATTCACCGGATTATCCTCTGATGGATGTCTAATACTCACCGGATAAACACTAATTGAGGCATCCGAATTATATGAAAAATTTCAGAAGTGTTACACCGGAATATCCGGTGCTGAAAGTCCGGTGACCACCGGAGCTTTTCCAGCAGAGAAAATTTTCGGAGAAAAACAATTTTGTACCCACCGGATTATCCGGTGAATGCATAATATGAACACCGGACTATTTCTTGCAGAGAGCATTGCTTCGGGCCACAGTGGAAAATTACGTTCACAGGATTATCCGGTGACTTAGCTGGCAAACCACCGGAGAAATGTTGTGAAGAAACTCAGACAAATTGAACTCACCGGATTATCCGGTGGTAGCAAAAATATCACCGGAGTATTTCTTGCAGAAGGTTCTGAAATTCGAAGGGTCGGGTGAGTTGTACGCACCGGATTATCCGGTGTTGACTGTTGTTCACCGGAGTTTATCACCGGACAAATGTTGCCGTGCAACGGCTAGTGACAGCTGGCTCTGGGTTTGAACCCACCGGACTATCCGGTGATCTTAAGGATACAGCCAGCGGATTATCCGGTGATTACAGTAAAATGAGAGTGGTTAGCCAACGGCTAATTTTTTATCTCTAGGCTATAAATACCCACTCAGTTGGTTTCTACAGCCGCTCTTGCAACCCTGTAGCAGCTCATACACTTGGTGTGTCATTTAGAGGCAAGAGAGGGAGCACTTGTGTCCATTTTAAGTTCTTAGTTGAGGATTAAGGACTTCTTTGAGTGCTTGGAGAGTAACAAGTGTGCATCTAGCTGTTGTCTAGGCTTGGTCTTTGTCAAGTGAAGCTTGAGGCTTGTTACTCTTGGTGGTTGGCAACACCTAGACGGTCTTGGTGATCGGAGGATTTCTCGGTGAGCTCTTGGAGCAATTGTGGGAGCCCCGAAAAAGAGGATGTACTTGGTTTGATACCCGCCAATCCGGAGATGGAGAAAGGGTAATCAAGAGGGAGCACTTGAGCCTTGGTGACTCAAGGGGGAGCGACATCCTTGGTGGATGCTCCAACGAGGACTAGGGGGAAGTGCCAACTTCTCGAAACCTCGGGAAAAAATCGGTGTTGTCTTCTCCGACTCTTTACTTTCTTGCATCTTATTTTGAGCTTTGTTATTATTGCAAGTTCTTCTTAGGAATTGTCTTTCTTAGTTAATTCTTGCGTGGTTAGCTATCTTGTGCTAGTTAAAATTCCTTACTTGCGTTTCTTATAAGTTTTATTTGGTCAAGCAGTAGTTAATTAAAAAAAAAATTAATATCCCAATTCACCCCCCCTCTTGGGCTATTCGATCCTTTCAATTGGTATCAGAGCCACGTTCTCTTGATAGGCTTAAAATCCTAGAGAAATGGCCCCGGGGAGCGGAAGTAGCGTGCCAAGGTTCGAGGGAAAGAACTTTGCTTATTGGAAAGTTCGCATGGCGAGCTATCTAGAGGCTATTTCCCCCGAGTGTTGGCAAGCAACCTCCGTTGGGTTTGAACAACCTTTTACCGAACAAGAAGTTAGGTGGAATGCTAAGGCTAAGAATGCTATATTTGAGGGAATTAGTGAAGAAGTTTTCTCTAGAGTGAGAAGTAAGGAATTTGCTCATGACATTTGGGTCGCTCTTTGTGAAATTCATGAGGGATCTAGGAGAATTCGTGAAGAAAGATATCATGTGCTTATGAATGCTCTAAATCAATTCAAGATGTTTCCAAATGAATTATGCAATGACATGTATTCTCGTATGAACATGCTTGTGGAAGAAATCAATTCTCTTGAGCTCACTCAATTGTCCGATGGAGATGTTATTCGTAGGATCTTGATGGTACTTCCCAAGCCATAATACAATATTGTTATCTCTCTTCTTCATGAAAGAGACATCAATGACATGACCATCACAGATGCCGTTGGAAAGATATGTGCGCATGAAATGTTCTTGTTTGGAGATCATGAGTCCTCATCCAAGAAAAATCTTGCTCTCAAAGCAAAGATGGTCGGCAACAAGAAGAAGAAGATCAAGCTTCCTTCATCATCAAGTGAAAGTGATGAAGATGACGATAATGATGAACATGATGATGATGACTCCGACACCGAGCTTGCTCTTCTCATGAGAAGAACCACAAGGATGATCTCTAAGTTTCAAAAGAAGGGCTACAACTATGATCCCAAGAAGAACAAATTTCGTCCAAAGAAATTTGACAAGTTCGGTGGTGGAGACAAGAAGAAGTGCTACAATTGTGGTAATCTTGGTCACATATCATATGATTGTCCTCATCCTGACAAGAGAAACAAGAACAAGTCCAAGAAGCTTGATGCAAGTGAAGATGAGGACAAGTACAAGAAGAAGGATCAAGATATGAAGAAGAAGAAGCTCTTTAACAAGAGAGGTGGAGGACGTAAGGCCTACATTGTTGGTGAATGGGTCTCCGGTGAGAGCTCAAGTGATGACTCAAGTGATAATGATGACAACAACTTCGCGGGTCTCGCAATCGTCAATGATGATCCACCTCTACCTCCACCACCTATGTGCCTCATGGCAAAAGGTAACAACAAGGTGAGTAGTGATGAAGATGATAGTAGTGATGATAATGGTCTTTCTCCTAATGATCTATCTAAGCTAATGAATGACTATGCTGCTATCATCAAGAGGCAAAAGGCTAAAATCAAGTTGCTTGAAAATGCTAACTCCATGCTTAGTTCCAAACATGATGAGTTGCTCACTAAACACAATAATTTGCTTGGAAAATATGATGAAGTAGTTGAATCCAACAAGTCTCTTAAAGCAAGTAACTATAAGCTAAAACTTGAGCATGATGGCCTAATATACAAACACCAAGAACTTGAATATGCCTATGATGCCATTGATCGTAGCTTGGATGAATTGGTTGATAATGATGTAGTTAAGGTCAATGCATCTACCTCTTGTGATGATCTTCTTGATATATCATGTGATATTACATCATCATCTAAGACTAACCATGCAAGGGAGCAAGAGCTTCAAAGTGAAATTGCAAGTCTCAAATCTTGTGTGGCCCGGTTGACTAAGGGGGAGTACAAGCACAAGGAAATCCTCATGATGAATGCTTTGTACTTCAACAAGAAAGGACTTGGATGCTTCCCCAACCCGGTAAAAAGGGTCATAAAGACACCGGAGATCAAGAATTGTTTCATCAAAGAAGTTGGTTCATATTGCCAACATTGTCAAGTCACCGGACACCACACAAGGGAGTGTCCAATTCCTACCAAACCTCTCCCTATTTTGCCTTCTAAATACAAGTCCACATTTAATGATCATCATTTTCTATTACATAAGCTTAAAAATGGTAAAATTATGGCAAAATTCATTGGAACTCAAGCTAAGGGCAAACTTCCTAGGCAACTTTGGGTGCCTAAATCTCTTGTATCTCACATAAAAGGTACCAAACTTGGTTGGGTACCTAAACAAAAGGCTTGATCACATGTGTGTAGGTGAACAAAAAGCTGGTGGAAAACATTGGGTGCTTGATAGCGGATGTACACAACATATGATCGGCAATGTAACGATGTTCACCTCGCTAGAAGATGAAGTGGATAATCATGATAAAGTCACTTTTGGTGATAACTCTAAGGCAAATGTGGTAGGTTTGGGTAAGGTGGCTATCTCAAAAGATCTCTCTATTTCCAATGTTCTTTTAGTAGAATCACTTAGCTTCAATCTACTCTCCGTAGCTCAACTATGTGATTTGGGTTTCACATGCTTGTTTAGTGATGTTGATGTTACCATAACAAGTAAGAAGCATAATGACCTAATATTCAAAGGATTTAGACATGGGTATATCTATCTTGTGGATTTTTCCTCTAATGATGCTAGCTTGACTACATGTCTCTTCACCAAGACATCTATGGGTTGGCTTTGGCATCGTCGGCTTGCACACATTGGGATGAGCCAACTCAAGAAGGTATTCAAAAATGGGAAGGTGGTTGGTGTGAAGGATGTGATTTTCGAGAAGGACAGGTTGTGTAGTGCGTGTCAAGCCGGAAAACAAGTTGCAAGTCCTCATCCATACAAGTCCATGATGTCTACGTCAAGACCCTTGGAACTTCTACACATGGACCTCTTCGGACCAACTACCTACAAAAGTCTTGGTGGTAATTTATATTGTCTTGTCATTGTTGATGATTATACAAGATATACTTGGACTTTCTTTTTAGATGACAAAGGAAAGACCGTTGAAATTTTCAAGAAGTTCGCAAAAAGGGCTCAAAATGAGTTTGAGTCCATACTTGTGAAGATCCGGAGTGACAATGGGACGGAGTTCAAGAACACTCAAATTGAAAATTTTTGTGAAGAAAGAGGCATCAAACATGAGTTTTCATCAACCTACACACCTCAGCAAAATGGCGTAGTAGAGAGGAAGAACAAGACCTTGATTACACTTGCAAGAGCAATGTTAGTTGAGTATGGTACTCCGGAGAAGTTTTGGGCGGAAGCAATCAATACGGCATGCCATGCTTCTAACCGAGTCTACCTCCATCGACTATTGAAAAAGACGCCATACGAGCTTCTTATTGGGAGAAAACCCAATGTCTCTTACTTCCGGGTGTTCGGGTGTAAGTGTTTTATCTACAAGAAAAAGGAACGCCTAGGCAAGTTTGAAAAACGTTGTGACATTGGTTTTCTTGTTGGCTATGCATCAAACTCCAAAGCATATCGAGTATTCAACAATGCCACCAGCTTTGTTGAAGAAACTTGTGATGTGGAGTTTGATGAATCTAATGGCTCCCAAGGAGAGGATATTTCTTGTGATGATGTAGGTGATGAACCCTTGAGAGATGCAATGAAGAATATGGCAATTGGGGATATCAAGCCTAAGGAGGACGATGAAGATGTACCCTCTACTTCAATACCACACACCTCAATGGCACCACAAGTTGATAAAGATGAAGACAAAGATGATCAACCACTTCCATCACATGATGTCCATATCTCTCAAGAGGAAGCTCAAGCTCAAGCTCAAGATGTTGGATCACCACAAAATACACCTCAACAACCACAAGTGAAGCATACACATATTTCCAAGGATCACCCGATTGACTTGATCATTGGAAGTCCATCTAGGGGACTACAAACTCGCTCTCGTCAGTGTGCTTCATTTTGTGAACATTACTCGTTTGTCTCTTGTTCAGAACCCACACATGTAGATGAGGCTCTCACTGATCCTGATTGGGTGATGGCAATGCAAGAAGAACTCAACAACTTTACTCGAAATGAGGTATGGATACTTGAGGAAAGGCCTCAAGATAAGAACATAATTGGAACAAAGTGGGTCTTTCGCAACAAGCAAGATGAACATGGTGTGGTGGTACGCAACAAGGCAAGACTTGTCGCACAAGGCTTTGCACAAATTGAAGGTTTGGATTTTGGCGAAACATTTGCTCCCGTGGCAAGGCTTGAGGCCATCCGTATCCTTCTAGCATTTGCTTCACATCATGACATAAAACTCTATCAAATGGATGTGAAAAGTGCATTCTTAAATGGCCTTATTAATGAACTCGTATATGTTGAACAACCCCCCGGTTTCAAAGATCCTAGATATCCTAATCATGTTTATAGGTTGGTCAAGGCACTTTATGGTCTCAAGCAAGCCCCACGAGCTTGGTATGAACGCCTACGTGACTTCCTCATCAACCAAGGATTCAAGATCGGGAGGGTGGACACCACATTGTTCACAAAAATCATCGACAATGAGCTTTTCTTGTGTCAAGTTTATGTTGATGATATAATATTTGGTTCAACTAACAAAGAGTTTTGCAAGGAATTTGGTGATATGATGTCTAAGGAGTTCGAGATGTCGATGATTGGTGAGCTAAATTACTTTCTTGGATTCCAAATCAAGCAATTAAAGGAAGGGACATTCATCCATCAAGAGAAGTACACGAGAGATATCCTCAAGAAGTTTAAGATGGAAGAGTGCAAGCCAATCAAGACCCCCATGCCTACAAATGGACATCTCGACTTGGATGAAACGGGTAAATCGATTGACCAAAAACTCTATCGTTCGATGATTGGGTCACTCCTTTACCTTACCGCATCTAGGCCCGACATAATGTTTAGTGTATGCATGTGCGCTCGTTTTCAAGCTAATCCTAAGGAATCTCATCTTTGTGCGGTAAAAAGAATCCTTAGATACCTAAAGCATACACCTAGCATAGGCTTGTGGTACCCAAAAGGCGCTAGTTTCGTACTGCTTGGATACTCGGATTCGGACTTTGCCGGATGCCGTGTGGATCGCAAGAGTACTTCAGGTGGGTGCCACTTGCTAGGGCGATCCCTAGTCTCTTGGAGTTCTAAGAAGCAAAATTCAGTAGCCTTGTCCACAGCTGAAGCAGAATACATTGCCGCCGGAGCATGTTGTGCTCAAATCCTCTATATGAAGCAAACCTTGTTAGACTTTGGTGTTCGTCTAGAGAAGGTTCCACTCCTTTGTGATAATGAGAGTGCCGTAAAAATTGCTAACAATCCCGTTCAACACTCCCGCACAAAGCACATTGATATCCGTCATCACTTTCTAAGAGACCATGTGGCAAACAATGATATCTCTCTTAGTAGTGTTCGATCGGAAGATCAATTGGCGGATATCTTCACTAAACCTCTAGATGAAGCCACTTTTAGTAGATTACGAAATGAACTAAATGTGATTGATGCTTCTAATGTCATTTGATACCTTGTCATATAGATGCATTCAAAATAGGACCTTGTCTAACCTTCTCAAGGTAATGGTGGACATGGGTTTTGCTTGAAATGGTGGGTCACTAGTTCTTCTCAAGGCATGTTGTTGGGTTCACCATGAAGAAGCTTGAGAAGGGAAGTAATATGACAAGATAGATTAATTTTACGCTTCGCATTCACATGTCATATAATATGCACTCATGTCTACTTTCATGCATATGTCTTACATTGCTTAAGCATTGGTGGTAGAGAGATCACAAAGGAGAATATCACTCTTTGAGATTACAGTTCGCTCTCAATGTGAACGTACACTTCTAAAAGTGTGATTAGAAAGATATAAGTGCTTAATGCCTATTGAGTCATGACCTAGCGAATTTAAAGCCTTCATCTTTAAGTTCATAGGAAATATGGCTCAAATATTTCCTTGGTGTTTTCTACCATCTTCTTTGGCTCTTATTTGATTATTTCAAAAATTATATATGTTAGAGCCTTTTTGGCAAATATTTGTAAATGAGAGTTTGAGAGGGTAAGGGATTCACTCAAACTGGTCCAAATATGTGTTTATGTTGAGTGGTTATTTGAAACTTGGACTCAGTGAGAGAAATTAGTTCAGCCTGGTTTTTCTCATATCACCGGATAGTCCGGCGCTCCTTTCATTTTACCAGCGGAATATCCTGTGATCTCTGTCTCAAATCAGTTCAACCATGACAATGGTCCTGTGATCAGTTAGTTATCAGCGGACATTCCGGTGCTCATCAGTTCAGTGAACTTCAAAATCTTAACATAAGTCCGGTGATGTTATGTTGTGATCAGCGGAAAGTCCGGTGAGTATAATAGGTTTCGGCCTTCAAAAATTTAGTTCTGCAAAAATTAGTCCGCTGTCTTTTCCTGGTGATCAGCGGAATATCCGGTGATGTCATCCGGTGCTAAATATAAGCTCAGCGGAACATCCTGTGAACAGAGTTTTTCGATCCCTAAAAGTTGGTTCTGCAAAAAATAGTCCGGTGGTCTATCCGGTGCTCTCTGTTGCCTCCACCGGATTATCCGGTGCTTTCAAAAACTGCGGGACCCACCTGTCATATATGTCTTCCCGGTCGGCCGGCTCTCTCATTTTTTCGCCGCCGCTCGTACGTCGTCGCGCGACCTCGCCGACTCGCCGCCTCCCTGTTCCGTAGCGCCGCCGCCGGAGTTGCGCCGTCCACCGGCGCCACCAGTTCGCCACCGCCGGCTCTCCGCCCGTCGCTGCCCTGAGATCCCGCGCGCAGAGCTGCCTCCGCCGTGCCCTCCTCACCACCGCCGCTCCTCTTGCGCCGCCGGCTATCATCTCCGGCATCACCACCGCCTCCTCTCTCTCTCCTTCATCGTGGTGAGCACATTTGTGGCCGGTGTACTCAAATTGATGAAGCCCTAGATCAAATTCATACAATTGTGTGCCAAAATTCATGAAATTTCTTCAAAAATCAAAGCAAATTTGATCCAATTCGTTGCTATTCCATCTTTTAGACATGAATTGAGTACATGATAGTCAAAATTGCGCATAATTTGGCCTAATTCGTGATTATTCAAGACAATCCATGCAAATTCCATTCAAATTCATGTAAATTTGAGTCAATTTCTCTCAAATTTGGGATCATTCAGTTTCAATTGACATAAATTGAGAGCATGTTCATCAATTATGCGTCTTCCTTGTTAAATCCGTTGACTTTAATACAAATTTGCCTCAAATTCATGTCAAATTAGATGAATTGTGTCAAATCTTGCCTCTTGCTGTGATCAAATCAAGAAATTAGCTTCATCTCCACCTTTTCATCACCTACTAGGGCATGTTCATCTGTTTGTACCATATATCGCTCATTTCACTCAAATTCAAGCAAAATCGTTCACATTTGCTTCAAATTCATGCCTATTTTGATTAATTTGCCCAAATTCAAGTCTTCCTCTATGCAATTGATCAATATCTATTGTCTCTTGCCTATATCCATAGCATGATTGTCTCAATTCATATCCATCCATGCTTAGGGTTCCGTTTACGGTTCATTTCATTCGAAATCTTAAACCCAATATGATCACTCATCTCTATTTCACGTTGCATCTGTCAGATGGGTCGTAATCGCAATGACAAGGGCAAGGGCAAGACAATTGAGCAGCCTAAGCAGAAGAAGTCAAAGACTCAGAAGGAATGGGACAGAGCGCTTGCTGCTGTTGATGCCTACAACAGGCAGGAGGGTTTTGTGATCAGAGATGAGACCACCCCTCCTACACGTCGTTCCACCCGCACTCGTGCTTTCGGGAGGTCAGGTTCGACGCCTTCCAGCCGGTTAGGGGGCCGGAAGAGGGTTCGCCAGGAGCTAGAGGCAGTAGAGACACAGCAGCAACAGTCCGAGCAGTCCGAGCAGTCTGAACAGCAGCAGCAGTCCGAGCAGTTTGAGCAGCAGCCTCCAGCTCAGGGAGAGGTTCATTTGCTTGATCTCACGTCCTGCAAGGGTCCGAGGATCAAGAGGCTGAGATTCGTACCAGTCGAGGAGTGGTTCCCTGAGGTCAGAGAGGAGGGGATTGATCCCCGGTTCTGGACAGTGGTACAAGAGAGCTTCTATCGCTCATTTGGCAGGAAGAGCGTTCAGTTAAGTCAGCACAGGACGCTGAGATGGGAGTACTTGCAGTCAGCTGCAGGGGGAGCAGATGTGAGACGACACTTTGATGCATTCCCCGGTCTCACCGCTCTCCTTACTCAGGTGGACAGATATGTTGGGGATTGGGTCAGAGTATTCTATGCGACAGTATGGATCACTCCCGACAGGTCGTTCATTCAGTTCATGTTTCAGGGAGAGGTCTACAAATTGTACCGGGCAGATATGCTCGAGGCTCTGAGGCTTCAGGAGAGTACCAGATTCTTGCATGAGGTCGTTCATCCGAACGCTCATCCTCCTCGTCGTCCTCTGACCGGTGGCGTTTTCCCGACGGATGACGAGATCCGTCTGTTGTTCAGGTCGCCTTTTCCTCCAGGTTCACTGAGACTGCCAGAGATGCTGACTCCAGAGGCAAGGGCAGTTCACTTTGCACTCAGACGCAGCCTGTTGCCTAGGATCGGGAACGCAGAGGCTATTACCAGTATCCAGCAGTGGTTGCTCTTATCTATCCTCACTCATCAGCAGTTCGACATTTTAGATCTCATCTTGTGTGAGATTGAGGATAACATAGCAGAGGGTCTGGGCAGACAGCAGCCATTCGCGCATTTCATCTCATATTTGTTGGCTCGCTCGATTCATTATCCAGAGCATCTTGGCGAATACCAGCAATCCCCGAAGCGATTCCCGGACTATATTCCTAGCGCTCCGACGGACAGACGTCGCGGACAGCGTGCTATGGCGCAGGCTCAGCGGCAAATCCCAGCAGAGGAGCGAGACAGAGTTGCTGCTGAGGACCAGGCCCTTGCAGAGGCCGAGGCAGAGCTACCTCATGCCTTCATAGACTTGGATGACGACGATAGTGACTCGGAGGATATCGAGTTCATTCCACCACTCCCGAGACGTCATGATGCTGAGGCTGGTGGTTCTACTCAGGGTGCGCCTCAGACATCAGTTCCTTCCTCAGATACTGAGACAGCTACCACCGAGCCCTCTGCTGCAGTGCCTTCGGAGATCACTCTTATCCTTCGGCAGATGCAGCAGCAGCAGGCAGCTCAGGCAGAGGATGCTCGCCGCCGAGAGGAGCAGCAGTTTGCCCTGATGCAGTCACTACAGCAGCAGCAGCAGGCCATGTTTGCAGCACTTCAGGCAGACCGTGAGAACAACGCCAGATTGTTCTCTGTTCTTTTCCAGGCACAGGGCCTTCAGTTGCCAGCTCCAGCACCTGCTTCAGCTCCTGCTCCGAGTCATCTCCCAGGAAGTGTCAGTGCACTCTTGCGTACTCCAGGGTCCGATTTCCCTCTGTCAGCTCTCTTGGCCTCCGGAGTGTACTCTCTGCCTGCTGGGATGTCTCAGAGGCCAGTGTTACCATCGTTGACTTCTCCTATACCCACTGGCCCTCTGAGTTTCGAGGACACTCCACAGCCGACAGTCCCCGAGCAGCAGCAGCCAGTCATCTCTCCTCATGTCCCTCAGCTGTCAGTTGTGCCTTCTTCAGTCGCTGAGCCAGCACTTGACGCTCCAGATGCTGCTCTTCAGTCCGTGCAGGATCAGATCGTTGAGGCGACAGCAGCTGCGGGTCACAGTTCGTCCAGCTCTGACTCCGAGGCCGACGGTTCTCAGTTCGTCGTGGCACCTTCTTCGACACCATTGGGTCCTCCATCTTCTCCAGCTCCGGCTGCTTAGTCATGTCCTAGTTTTTCTCTTTTTGGTGCTTAGATGCCAAAGGGGGAGAGTCTAGTAATAGGGGGAGTTGGTAGAGAAAGTATCTGGTGAGTCTAGTGAGATTTTGATTCAGGGGGAGGTTAGATTTTTGGGTAGCTAGTTTTGAAATGTTGGATCTTATGGATTGATTTTGATGTTATGACAGGCTATCTGGCTCTGTATATGGATGTGTTTCGCCTGTCATCACATTGTGTTTATTTTCATGCTCGCATAATTCCTACCTATTCTAGCATGATAGTTTTGTAGCGCTAGGCTTTATCTCGCTTTTATTGCTTTATACATTCTTTTGCCTAGTATGATAGGTTACTCTTCAAATTCATATCTCTATTGTTATTTGTGTTGTCATCAATCACCAAAAAGGGGGAGATTGTAGCATCTAGGCCCCTAGGTAAGTGGTAAGTGTTTCGGTGATTAATGACAACCATATTACTGTGACTAACAATTTGTTTTGAAGGGAATCAAAAATTCAGTATACAATGACATTTGGTTAATCTTGATCCCTAAAAGTGCTTATATGGACAATCAAAGGACATATGCTTTAAGACTAAGGATCTTCTAGTTCTAAGTATCACAAAGGAGATGAAGGATACTTAGAGTAGTATAGGTCTCCTTTTTTCTTTTTGTCTTTTGACCGTACTATAAAGGGGGGCTAAAAGTAGTAGCTTGACTTAGTGAGTCTAGACGTAGATGATGCACACTTGTTAAATTCTAGCACTAGGTAGAGCATACAAGTCCATGGTGAAGCTATCAAGGAATTAGAGCTCAAAGAGAGTTGAATTGGACAAGTTCACAAAACATTTATTCACCGGATTATCCTCTGATGGATGTCTAATACTCACCGGATAAACACTAATTGAGGCATCCGAATTATATGAAAAATTTCAGAAGTGTTACACCGGAATATCCGGTGCTGAAAGTCCGGTGACCACCGGAGCTTTTCCAGCAGAGAAAATTTTCGGAGAAAAACAATTTTGTACCCACCGGATTATCCGGTGAATGCATAATATGAACACCGGACTATTTCTTGCAGAGAGCATTGCTTCGGGCCACAGTGGAAAATTACGTTCACAGGATTATCTGGTGACTTAGCTGGCAGACCACCGGAGAAATGTTGTGAAGAAACTCAGACAAATTGAACTCACCGGATTATCCGGTGGTAGCAAAAATATCACCGGAGTATTTCTTGCAGAAGGTTCTGAAATTCGAAGGGTCGGGTGAGTTGTACGCACCGGATTATCCGGTGTTGACTGTTGTTCACCGGAGTTTATCACCGGACAAATGTTGCCGTGCAACGGCTAGTGACAGCTGGCTCTGGGTTTGAACCCACCGGACTATCCGGTGATCTTAAGGATACAGCCAGCGGATTATCCGGTGATTACAGTAAAATGAGAGTGGTTAGCCAACGGCTAATTTTTGATCTCTAGGCTATAAATACCCACTCAGTTGGTTTCTACAGCCGCTCTTGCAACCCTGTAGCAGCTCATACACTTGGTGTGTCATTTAGAGGCAAGAGAGGGAGCACTTGTGTCCATTTTAAGTTCTTAGTTGAGGATTAAGGACTTCTTTGAGTGCTTGGAGAGTAACAAGTGTGCATCTAGCTGTTGTCTAGGCTTGGTCTTTGTCAAGTGAAGCTTGAGGCTTGTTACTCTTGGTGGTTGGCAACACCTAGACGGTCTTGGTGATCGGAGGATTTCTCGGTGAGCTCTTGGAGCAATTGTGGGAGCCCCGAAAAAGAGGATGTACTTGGTTTGATACCCGCCAATCCGGAGATGGAGAAAGGGTAATCAAGAGGGAGCACTTGAGCCTTGGTGACTCAAGGGGGAGTGACATCCTTGGTGGATGCTCCAACGAGGACTAGGGGGAAGTGCCAACTTCTCGAAACCTCGGGAAAAAATCGGTGTTGTCTTCTCCGACTCTTTACTTTCTTGCATCTTATTTTGAGCTTTGTTATTATTGCAAGTTCTTCTTAGGAATTGTCTTTCTTAGTTAATTCTTGCGTGGTTAGCTATCTTGTGCTAGTTAAAATTCCTTACTTGCGTTTCTTATAAGTTTTATTTGGTCAAGCAGTAGTTAATTAAAAAAAAATTAATATCCCAATTCACCCCCCCTCTTGGGCTATTCGATCCTTTCAGCGGGCTTTCCAAATGGACCAACAAACTACAACTAAACCAAGAGTGGCAAAAGATTTCATAGCCGCAAAAGTTATCATCAATCCATTTATAATTTTATTGCAGAGAGTTAGGGATAATATCTACATCAAGCAATAACACCCCCATGTAACCTTAGCAATAGGGCAAATGAAGAAAATGTGTTGACAAGTCTCATTCTAAATTCAAAAATAACATGAGGGGTCTCCACTCCATCTTTTTTTAATCAAGCTGTCTTTTGTAAGAATGGAATTCTGCTGAATCAACCACAAGAAGATTTTAATCTTCAAATGAACTTTGGCATTCCAAATGTGTTTGTATGGCTGATAAGGAGCATCCTTCCCCAGTCAGTTATACATGAACTTAACACTAAAAATGCCCCTTTTATGAACCAAGATACTACATCATTAGTATCACCTAGATGAATACTCTCAAGCCAGCTCTGAGTCAAAGATCATTGCAAATGGAGATCATTAGAAAGCCATCTTCTAAAAATAAGATCCTCCTGCAACTGATGACGGTCATACATAGTAATATTCTTTTGATTGGAAATAGTACAGAGAGTTGAAAACATGAAAGATAGAGGGTTAGAAGAGATCCACACATCATCTTAAAATCTAGAAGTTTCTCCATTACCAATCAAGACTTTTCTACCTTAAAAGATAAGCTTCTAATTTTTAGCAGGTCAGACAAAAGGAGTCATTGTATTTATACTTGACAGTAGCTATCGAAGCATTTAGAAGGTATTTTTATAAACAATTGATTGCCAAATGCCTGTACCAATTTCAATCTTCCATCACTATTTGCATATAAGTGCAATATTTAGGTTGCTTAAGTCCTTAACACGTAGGCCCCTTTTTCTTATGTAAAGCATATTTTCTCCCATCTAATCGGATTATATTTTTCTGTGCTACCTTCTTGTAAAAAAAATTACTTCTAGCAAGATCAATCCGCTCAAAAACTATTTTGAGAAGAAAAATATTGGCATTTGGTAAACAGAGACGTCCGAAAGATTTACATTGACAAGGATAAGCCTACTACTAAAAATGAGTACGTTACCTTGCGAGACATCAAGCCTATTAAAGCTAACAGGGCACCTAGATATTTAACAGAGAAAGATCCAATCTGCTAATAAAAGATTTCAACATATTTTATAGTAATATCATGATCACCTCCCAGCCGAATAACCTCAGCCTGGCTTAAAAATACCTAACACACTTGCTTAAAAGAAATCCAGTTGGCCACTTGACAATACAGCCTTGCCATAAACCGTGGGGGGCGAAGGGGGTTTCGGTTCGGTCGCAGCTGTCGCAGGCGACGCTGACACGATCGATCTCTGGGTCCCTTCGCGTGTGGCTTCGCGTGTGGCCGTGCCGGGCGATGGCTCCAAAGTCTAAAGGTTTGCGCGCCTCCACACACACACAAGCGGCAACAGGGACGGACGTAGGGTAGGTTGCTGCGGAGGATGGGCTCATGGGCAAGTAGCTCAAAACCGGCAAACCATGCAGGCGCCCCCAGCTGTCCGGGTCTACACGGCAACCGCTGGCTGTTCCCGCCGCGGTCCCCGCCGCGTCGCGCGCAGGCGCAAGTGGGCAGAGTACGAAGGGAAGAGGCAGGCAGATGCATTGCACTGGTCGCGGAGTCCTCGGCCTTATCACCTCACGCTGTGTGCGAGAAGCTGCTCGTCCCGCGAATTTTGGAGCCCCCACGCCGTGGTCAGGTCACCAATTCGCAACCACGAGACGTGTCGCGTCGTCCTCCGACCTCCCTATTTAACCGCCCGACCCCTCTCATTCCCAACCAAACACCGAAGCTAGCCTACGGCCGGGAGTAGCGACTCTTTTCAAGAACCAGAAGAAAGAGAGGAGAGGAGTAACAGACAGGCGACAGAGCAAGATGTGCGGTGGTGCGATCCTAGCCGAGCTCATTCCGAGCACGCCGGCGCGGCGCGGCGCGGCGGGTCGCCTCTGGCCCGCGGACGAGGGAAAGAAGCTTAGGGCCGACGACTTCGAGGCGGCGCTCCGGGAGTTCGACGAGGACGAGGAGATGATGGAAGAGGGGGAGGAGGCGGAGAGCAAGCCGTCCGTGTTCCGCGCTTCCTCCAAGGACAAGAAGCCGAGGAGGCAGGAGCAGGCCGCGCCGAGCAGGCGCAGGAAGCCGGCGCAGTACAGGGGCGTCCGGCGGCGCCCGTGGGGCAAGTGGGCGGCGGAGATCCGCGACCCCGTCAAGGGCGTCCGCGTCTGGCTCGGCACCTTCCCCTCTGCCGAGGCCGCCGCGCTCGCCTACGACGCCGCCGCGCGCGACATCCGCGGCGCCAGGGCCAAGGTCAACTTCCCCGAACCCTCCTCCGTGGCCCCTGACAGCCGCAAGCGCGGTCGCGACGGCGCCGTCCCAGCTGCCCAGGCGACGCCGGTCATCGACCTCGTCGACGAGGAGGAAGAGCACGCGGCGTCCATCAAGCACGAAACCGAGGCCAGCGAGAGCTCCGAGTCCGGCGCCCTCCCGGACTTCTCGTGGCAGGGCATGTCGGCGACCGACGAGGCCGCCGAGCACCCTGTCCTCGAGGTCGAAGCCGACCAACCCGTCGATAAGCGTCCCAGGGCCGAGCCGGCGAGCACCGCCGAGGCGTCCGACTCCGACGGCGCCGAGTCCGACGCGCTGTTCGACGCGTTCCTCTTCGGCGACCAGTTGGCCTTCAACGGCGGCGCGTACGAGTCCCTGGAGAGCCTGTTCAGCGCGGACGCCGTGCAGAGCAACGCCCCCGCCGCCGCGGACGAGGGGATGGGGCTGTGGAGCTTCGACGACGACTGCCTCGTCGAGGACAGCTTGTCATTTTAAGCCTCACCTGTGTCCATGTCTTGTAAATTACGGTTTTTTGTCAAGTTTGTAACGTTGTAGTATCGTTACCGTCGTCTGAAAAAGATTTTTGCCTGTGCCATCGATGCAAGAGCTGACTGCAGTGCTATCACATCGCAATATCGTAAACTGGTTTCAAATCCTACAAGATCTGACCTTTCCCTCTCTTTTTCCATCTAATAAAAATATCTATATTTGAATAATTTACTTATTTTTATCATATTTTAAATTCGAATAATTTATTTATTCTCGTTACCGGCTATGAATGTAACACATATTTATTAATAAAAATAAATGAAGAAATTACTGTGCTGCAGAATCGCCGAGGTTAACCATTGTTATTTTTTGGGATGAATTAGGAGATTTACAAAGTGAAGATGAATTAGGAGATGACAGCAGATACTGTTAAAGATCCATTTGGAAAAGATAATGACAAGATAGACTTGTTCGCTCCAAAAGCCCCAAAAGATAGGAAGATATTTCCATTTTTTATTGGTGTAGCAGTATTATTGTGTTGAGTGTTGACAACCCACTGAGGGACATTGAACTTGGCTTCTTTTATCTCCAAAGGAGCTAGTCAAGTTGAATACAAAGGATATGTTTAGTTTATAGTCGCGTATTATTATATTTTATCACGTCTAAGATTAATATATTTAATTAGCTTAGATAATCGTTTCGTTTCCAGTTATAATTGTAGTAAGCTTTATTTCTTATTATTGTGGCCCTATATATTAGAGATTTAGAAAATATGATAAGATTCTGGTAGTCAATTTAAGTGTAGCAATTTTTTTCCCAAGTGTGACAGCTTAGGTAAAAAAACATTTGGTAAGCTTAGATAATCTTAAGCTATAAAATACAATAAATATTAACTAAAATTTGCGCGCTCAATCTCATCACCAGAGCCAGCCCAAAAGCAGGCGTCGACGTACTGGCTCCATCACCCAACACGCACAAACAACTCCATGATTAAACAAAGCGGGATGTCGCCATTGCAGCGCCCATCAGGCCTCTCCAGGCTCCACAGCATGCTTGCCTGTGCGGATTCGTCTCTATCTTCAGAAATATGTATGTACATCTTATTCAGGCTCCGGCTTTTTCATGCGTGTTGCATGTAATGCCAGTCAAGTGCTTATTTTTTGGGGGAAAAAAGAAACAAGAAGTGCCCCTCAGCGATGTCATACACGGCACCAAAGAAAGATTTTCTAGGCCAGGTAGCACATCCCACGTCTTCAATGACGAAACAATTTTCGCTGCGGTTTCGTGATGCTTGCATGTGGCAATTGTTACCCCATATGCAGGGCAAAGAGGGTAACTCTTGTCGATAGTAAAATATGTCCCTTATGGACTCTAGATAGGAATGGGATCCCCTGACGTTACGTCAGAGAGCAGTCCAATCAATTTTGGACGTCCGATAGAGAGGTATTTTTGCAGATTTGGCGCTACAGTGATTTGCTACGTACTGTTTACGTACTGTATCAATTCTCCGGTGCTACAGTACTGCAGAGAGAGGAAGCGGCCTTGCAAATTTGCGGAACTACTGTAGCACCCATCACACTGTAGCAGTACTGTATCACACACTGCTCACAGAGACTGTCAGTGGGCCGGAGGACGAAAATAATGACGGTACTGTAGTAGTACTGTTCACAGAGGCTGACAGTGGGTTCGGAGAGAGAAAAAAGGGAGTAGAAGGTAGAAAATAGGGTAGCTGCTGGAGATGAAAAAATAAGGGATACTGTAATAGTGATAGGGGATGCTGTAATAGTATTTTAGAGGATGAAAATTTGAGGTAGCTGCTGGAGATGACCTAACAGTCAGTATTACTGTATTAGTAAGCATGCATCTGTAAGTCAGGTGTTCAGTTTAAGAAAGAAATACTCCCTCTATTTTTTATAAGACTTATTAGAATTTGAAAAGGTCTTTAGGAGTATACTTTGACCACTATTTTCTCTTACGCTGTACTATCAATTGCTAACAAATCAATGCCATATTAAAAGATTTGTGAAATACGAATTTATTGGTGTAATTTTTATACGCTAAACAATCACATAATTTGACTAACTGGTGGCCAAAAACTTTGTAGTACGCCGTATCATAGGAAGCGGAGAGAGTACCAAATAATTCAATATGTTAAACAAAACTACGTGTCAAGCCCTTTGCGTTGGCATGAAAAATAATCTCACAAACTAAAACCACCATTTAAATGCTTTCATTGTATTGTACACCAGTAAACCCATTGGATGTTTCCTAATTGACAGGGGCGGATCGCCTCTAACGCGTGTCTTCTATATTAGTATAGATAGGCATTTCGTTTTACTCCTTGTAAAGATAGGTGTAGGTATTAGAGCAAGTAGATAACACATACGTAGATCAGAGAGAAAAGAGAGCAAAACGGGCGCTCCTGCATGCGCCGGTCGAGAAACAAGGAAAATCAGATGTCTCGGGAGTCGAATAGGGAGGTGCGCCGCCGCCTCGGTCCGTCCAATCTCCTCCACCTCCACGGATCAGGTGCAGACCTGCAATGGCGGATTCAAAGGAAAAAATTTAGGACTCAACATCTTCTCCTTTCTTTTACTCTAGTTTTTCTCTTCCTTCTCCTCTTATTCTTTCCTTCTTCCTCTTTCATATCGAAAATTTATAGAGGGCAGGGGCTCTTAAGTGTGCTTAGAGGTAGGAGGCTTCTCATCCTCTTCTCCCTTTCTTTTTCTTCCATGCCTAAAAATTGTAGCTTTCTTCATCTTCCATGTTTAAAAGCTGTAAGGAGACTCTGGGGCTCTCAGGTGTGCCCAGGGTAGAGGGCTGAAGCCCGCCCCCAGCCCAGCCCACCTCTTGGATCCGCCCCTGATTGGGTGGCCGCACCGCCGCCGCAGGCCATGCCGGCATCCTCGCGCCCGGCGCGCAACCGCCGCAGATCGCGTCAGGGCAGTCCTCTCCTCTCCCGGTCCTTGGTGGGGTGCGCCCCCTGCCACCGCAGCAAGCCGTGCCGAAGTCCTCCGATCCAGTGCTTTGAACTCTGATTCTCAAGATCGATACGTATGCATGATAATCACCAAGTTCATATCTGCTTGCATCCTCGTATGTTTGTCTGCAAACACGGGAACAGGCCGCTTGTTTTTTTTGCTGCACTCATTCTGTCAAGAAAAAAATACGGTGCAGCATGTACATCGAGGGAGGTTAAACAAAATACTTTCTTGTTTCAGTCGGATATACAACATGCATAAGTAAAATCCTGAATTACTAAATTGCAGCATCAATTTTCTCTGTAAAATGCCATGTAGCGTTTGGCACACAATTTGCAGAACAATGCGTGCTTGAGCAGGAATAAGATCGCGTCACACATATTTAGTTCTTCCAGTTTGCTTGCTATTTTTTAGCGTCTTTACTGAATTAGTGAGTGTCGATCATATGTTTTATCTGGCTGGGGAATTGATCCATCTTTGTACTCAGGTTAATTGGCTTGAATGTTGCAACCACGCATATATCTCAAGAACCTTCGGTCCATTCACAGCAGCAACACCATTGCCACAAAGATGGTGTGGAGTGTTGATCACCATGTTTCAAATGCACTTGTATGAATTAAATACCTGTGGTCTTCTCTAGAGCCAACCTAACAGCCTAACTATTGCATGACTTCTCTTGTAACGTCTGCAGATGAAGTGGACTGGACTTATAGCCAAACTTACTGACCACCGAGTTTTTTCTTCTTCTTACTTACACATTCACGAGCGACCATGCCGCCGTTTGCAATACCAAAGATGGAATAAATGGCGGCGGTTGTTTTGACGTATAACACATCTCTACGTATGTCAATCGAAAGAGGCATGCCCCCGTACCAAAAAAATTGTGCAAGAAGTGTTATCTGTTCAAGAATCACATGAAGAGGTATACTTAGCAATATTAGACTACATATGCATGCAAAAATCATTTGAAGAGTGATGTGGCAATACAAGTTTCAAGCATACCAAGCATGCGACGGCGGCTATGACGGAAAAGAGTGATGTGCAGAGATGAGACATATGTTAACTGGCCAAATGTTAATTGCACAAGAGATAGCTATGTTCTATAGGTACCACCTCTTTTCCCCTCAAAACTGACAATGTTTTTTTTAACATCGGCACCCTTCCCCAAAATCTTTTTTGGAGGCCTTATAATGAAATACGACGTCATGGGATCCATCCCCAACGGGCTGGCTCCACAACAGGAGGCCAAGCCAACCGAGCTACGCTCACTTCGCAAAAACTGATAACATTTACTGGTCATTTTAGACAAAAGGCAAACAAAGAAAGAATCTGAGGGGAATCCTACTCTCATGATATTTTGTAGTACTCCTTCAGATTCTCAGATCACAACAAGTTTTTTCTTCTTCTTACTTACCCGTAGTACAAAAGCAAATACTGAGATTGGGTGGAATTTATCAACTAAGGAGCTGAGACAAAACCTATTTATTATTGTAAGAAGGAAGGTAAGTCGAGAAGCCAACGGATCATGTAGAAATAGGCATGGTCAAGTGCTAAAAAAGGAGGTGACCCGAACAAATGATTTATCATAGCAAAACTTTCACACATTGACATGATCTAAAGAACACGTATTTGACTATTGATTACTTATTACATATATTTTGAAACCCACTAAAAGATACTCACATTTGTCTTTTGGACATATCTACACATATTACTATTTTTTGCAGCTATCGAAATATTTTTAAGTTTATTGATACCCCGACTTTACATATGTAATGTCACATTGAAACGTCACTTATTTACGAATAGAGATGATACTATATACTTACATTTCTTTCTTTTTAGTTCTCAAACATCGTCCCATTCTATTAATCATATTCTTTGCTTTGTCCGAGTAAGCAGAACGTGGTGACCACAAGCCATACCCAAACATAGGAGCAACTGAACTTGGCATTCGGGGAACACTTTCTTACAAGTAGTCAAAAGCAGAAACTGCATTATGAAGGTGCTGGGCCTATAATATTGCCGTTTAGCTGACGTGTCTGTCCTAAACCCGTTAGCTGTCGTTGATCTGTCTACTTTAGACCACTCCTAATACTTCATGATTTATAATGTTTTAGATACTAATTAAGCAGGCACATAAGATAAAAGGTGATACGGTAATAAATTAAAAGGAGAGAGAAGAAGATAAAACCTTTTATAAGACATTAGCTTGACAGAAAAATTACATTGTAACTTGATCACATAATTAAAAAATAAGACACAAGTAAAATAATACATTAAAATAAAGGAGAGTACCTATAAACTATACCTACGTTATTGACCGGATCTCATTATTAGACATTATGTATTATGAGCTTCAAATCTATACTCGTGTCACGTCTAAATGACGTGAAAGGCATACACATAAGCAATATTTCCTTACATCGGGGGTGGCATTAAAACTTTTTTTTTTGTGTTGTGCTAGGTTGCTAACATGGTTGTGACATCATTGCTCAAGTAATCAATTTCAGCAAGTGTTGTGACATCATGGGCGGTGAACGAAATTAGCCCCTTTTTTATGGTAAGTTGATTATTGGGGTGGAACGTGACGGGCGCTTTGCCACCACCCAGCAGTCAGGTACGAGGGGCGAGGAGGGCTGCACCGGTAGCTGAACTGCAAAAGATGCACCTCCGATAGAGTATCTTTATCTTGGTGGTCCGTGCAGGATGATTCTCCATTAGTGCTAAATTAATCGGTAACAGTAATTCAATTCATACTCTGTCAATTTTATCTGAAACATTTACCCTGGAAGAAGGCATGCCACGTGGCTTACCAGTTGGCACGTAGATGCACGATGTGATCCGCTAAGCTGAGCTGGGCACGCCAGTCATCATGCCAAGTCATCCACCAACGATCCTAGTTAGTTTTATAAATCTCTTCCCTCCCTTGGCGACCTTCTTGGTTCTAAACAACACGAACAACACACGTACAGAGGACCGAGAAAAGTTTGTGACGCGCACGGTGAACTATGTGCGGTGGCGCCATCCTCGCGGAGCTGATCCCGCCGCCGCGGCGCGCGGCGTCGAGGCCGGTGACCGCGGGCCACCTCTGGCCGGCGAGCTCCAAGAAAGGCGGCAGTGGCAGGAACGAGAGGCACAACCACAAGGACGTCGATGACTTCGAGGCCGCCTTCGAGGAGTTTGACGACGACTACGACGAGGCGGAGGAGGAGGACGACCACTTTGGGTCACGAACCTTCGTGTTCGCGTCCAAGTCCAAGTTCTCCCCAGGTAATCAACGCCGTTCTCACTGGAGTGTGCAATCTGTAGCAACAGAATGTTCATGCGGGTTCTTGGGTTTGATCGTGACGTGCACACGAGCTGTTAGTGCAATCTCAACGGAAATAACTCTTGTGTAGCCCACGACGGGCGCGCGGCGAGCCAGAAGAAGCGCGCCCGCCACTTCCGCGGCATTCGGCAGCGCCCGTGGGGCAAGTGGGCGGCGGAGATCCGCGACCCGCACAAGGGCACCCGCGTCTGGCTCGGCACGTTCAACACCGCCGAGGACGCCGCCCGCGCGTACGACGTCGAGGCCCGCCGCCTCCGCGGTAGCAAGGCCAAGGTCAACTTCCCGGCAGCCAGTGCGCGCCCACGCCGCGCCAACGCAAGAACCGCGCCGAAATCGCAGCACCCTGCTTTGCGCGGAGAAGAGAAGAACCAGGAAGTACAGCTGGCCGTGAAGCCTGAAACGATGGCGTCGTTGGACAAGGACGACTTCGTCGACCTGATCTTCCCCGCCGCGCCGCCGGCCATGGGGAGCTCTTTCACCAGCAGCGCCGAGTCGGAGTCGGGGAGCCCCGCAAAGAAGCCAAGATACGACGACCCGTCGGAGGTGAGCGGCGGTAGCGCCACGCTGGAGCTCGCTGGCGAGCTGGAGTTGGACCCGTTCATGTTGTTTCAGCTATCCTACTCGGATGGGTACGAATCCATCGACAGCATGTTCGCCGGCGAGGCCGGCCAGGACGTGGCCATCGTGAACAATGACATGAACGACGTCGGCCTGTGGAGCTTCGATGAGTTCCCCATCGACGGTGCTGTCTTTTGATGCACCCTATCTGATGCTTTCAGTTGTAAGCATCTAAGTTCATCATCTTGGCTTCTGTTCCTTCTGTTCATTTACTCAATTAGCCTTGATCAGGTTCTGATTCCTGGTTCAGGAACGGCGTTGGTGTCCAACCGGACGATGCATGCAGCCGAGGGCGATTTGGAGATTATATTGCTTGCTTGCTGATTGATGTAACCATATTCATATGTGAATAACTGTACTGCTAATTTGATGTCCAACTGCTTGAGTTTGCTCGTTAGAATCGGTATCTGTACTGCCGGCCTCCTGATCAAATTGTACTGCACTTTGATAATTTGTACTACTCGCGTGGTGCGTCGTACTGTTGCATGGTCAATGCTCCTATCTCCTATGAGCTGATCATGTCGGCAATGTCGTCTATATTGTGGTTGTGGTTGTTAATGCCAAATAAGTTTGTGAACCTGGCTTCTGTCTTGTCTATGTCTCACCATATCATGTTGAGTTGGAGACTATGTAAAAAGATTATAATTTTCTGAATAAAGTCAAATTTGATTCATTGTGCAGGTATTATGTCTATATATTTTGGCGCTTGCGTTGCAAATTCAGTGGTTTCTCCATTCACAATGCAAATACTGGAGAGGGAAAAAAATACTTTTATAAACTCAGTGGCTGGCATGCCAAATTAGCAGTCCTCCCCATCATCCTATCTGCTGGGAATATTTCTTTGCCATTTCATTTGATTCCATGATTCATATTGTAGCCTCCAAATTATTGTCTCGTTTGCCAGGATATGAAATTCTCCCGGAAATTGTATTGCGACCGATGCTCAAACCGCCTCTCAATCCAGTGGGCACCTAAATGGCACCGCTGGTTTTCAACAGTTGCTGTATGATAATTTAGGCTGCAATTTGCACATCTTGCTATTATCTTCGTTGCCTCGATGTGGTTGCGACAGCGACTTAGCTCAACTACATTCCAAACTAATTTGAGTTGCAGGATTCTCAAGCAACGATTTTTCTTTTTTTGAGAAGTGGAAGCAAAAGGAAAATGCCTCACGGGGAGGGGCCTTGCATTTGTTTACCTGCAACTTGTTATATTATAACTCAGCACCTGTATGCTTACTAATCTTACCTTCAGAATGCTACTAGTTGCACCTACTCTGTCATGCACATAATCTGCCCGTGATGAAGGATTTTGATTTCGTGGTCCATGAGACTATTATTCTTCACAGATATTGGATCTGCCATGTATGTCTGTTGATGAAAGAGCTGTCTAGGTATTGAGTAATTAGAATGGCTGCTTTCACCTGTTCCACTGACTGGAGAATTCCGCCAGCACATCCTTGGAAAAGAATAGAAACTTCGATCCTCTTGATTCTAAGTTTTTTTATGGCAAGAAGTTCTTCATAACCTTATATTTTTCTGGCACAGAATTTGAAAGATCAACAAAAGTATCAGTGTCACTGTCAGCTCTTGTGGTTATCCTCAGAGGATTACTAGGACATGCATGTGGAAAGCTGCGAATAACTCTAATTTGGGTCTGCCCAGGAATTCAAGCCTCTAGAAGAGGTTGAATTTGACTATGAAATTACATGCCTACAGAAACCGGGAAGAAACTGAGCAGAATGTATGACTTTTCTGCAATGACTAGTTACTCCACAAACCAAAACTAGTTGAAACAAAGCGTTTCCTATTCATGCTAAGACAACGAAAGGAGAGATTGTGGTGATCCGACTTTTTCACTTTTCAGGTGGGAAGTCTTTGTCTATGGTCATCACTTCGGTTAGTGAAAAATATCGAAGCTAGACACATCAGAATAGCATAGCAGAAACAATGTAGTGAAATAGTACTATAAGACATCTCCCAAACTAGAGTATCATTAAGGATTAAAGGATAATATATACTACACAAGTTCACAATCTTCCCATCCTAAGCCTTAGGTCATTAAGGTTGTTTTTCTTCGTACTCCTGTTGATGGTAAGCTCCTTGATGGATATCTTCCTCCTGGTTCTAAACCTCCGATTCAGCATAATTACGAATGTACTCATCAATATCCATAATAGCAACCCCAATGATAAGGAGATTTACAAGTATAAGTACGAAGATACTAATCAACATTCACAATAACAATCAACAATCACATGAGTCGAGGAGGGTTCACAATGTTATCATTGTATTCCCAATATCATTCAAAAGATTAACATTCATGTCATGCATGATTTTCAAAGAGTATGATTGTAAAACAGTTAAGTTTCAATCATTTACTCTACCGGAATGAACATCACATGATAGAACCTAGTGGTAGTTCTTTTTCCTGTCGCGAACAACGCTTTATAACCCTGAAGTTGGGAGTGAAATCACAATTCAATACTCTGATTAGAGGTACGTAACTTTACCCATAGAACAATATGCTTGACACTATATGTCTCACGTACCAAGATGTGCATGACATGGTCAAAGCCAATAAAGTATTTCTGCATATTATTAGTTGGTGAATTTGGGACTGAATTGAGGTAAACAAAGGCTAGGATAGATAGATGTTTGTATCCCTACTCATCCTTGGTGATAGAGGATGTCAGGATCTATCTACCAACCATCGCATAGATGTTAAGCTACCTGGTAGACACGCCGATAGGCGATACTTGGTTAAGCCCGACTCAATCGAGTATGTGGTTAATGTGTTATGGCATTGGATGTTCAATCACATGGGGTTCTTAGTTTAACCAAACAAGTAAGGAGGTACTAGCGAGATATTCAAGGGCATGCATAACATACATAGTCTCACTAGCACTCTTCATGTTCATCTTGCATACTCATTAGTTATGATACACATGGTTCTCTAACTTGGTTTGTCAGAGTATTGTGATCATGTAGGTGATAGTCGTATAATAAGTTCAAAGCCTCAGTTTTAAAATAGCTACTCAACATGAGTAAGAATTGGAACTATCAAAGTGTTGGATATTAAATTGAGTCTGAAACTCCGAGTTTGTTCCAAAGCCTGGAAAACAATTGAATTGGAGGATTCTATAAAAATAGTTTCGCTTAAGACATGTATACATATCTTAAGGGAAATAAAGATTACGGAACTCTATCAAGGTTCTTAATCCAACACTTGATCGATGCCCATAAAGAGGTTACTTTAATTGGTAAGGATTTGATTATTTGAATAGCGAGTTGAAAACAATATGAAATAAAAAACAAGTCCTTAATCTATTTTTGTAAAATTTATTATTAGTTAAAAATAGTTATATAATCATTAATCAAGTTAAATTAATTTCTAGAATAAAAAAATTCTAGATTAAAAGATAGGTAAAAGGGAAATTTTGCCCAATGCAACCAGGCTCTGACCTAACTTAGTTTAGCCCAGCCTTGTCTGACTCCTCCCTTCTGGCCTGGTCTAGCCCACCTAGCCCCTTAACCTCTCCTCGGTCGAGTCTCTTCACTTGGTCGCATTAGATCTCATCCCCGTCTTTCTCCTTCCTTGCGCGGCTCTGCTCCTTGCACTCCTCTACTCCTCCGCCTGACTACCTCGACCCGTCACTTGGCCGACTCTGACAGCTCTGTCGTGTTAGTTGCCCACCGACAAGATCTCCAACATCTCCTCTCATTTTACCCTCTGGTCACGACTCTTCTCCGTCGTAGGCTCAATGAATTGAGTGACCGAAGGTTTAAACCCTAGCTCAGCTTGATGCCAACAATGAATCTAGTTCTTGACTTTATGGTGATGCTAAGTTATTATGTGATCATACTATCTATTTTTATTTATTTTCAGTCTGTGATGATATGAGATGAACATGTTTTCCTAGGGATCAATCAACTCCTATAAACACACCTTGCCCTGTAATGATGATGTTTGGTGCTCTTGATGAATCCTCCTTCGGTCTTCACCTTCCTCCCTTGCTCCTCTTCATGGCTCCATGCTTAGGTTAGCCATGATCTTGAACAAGAAGAAAGAGGAGGAGAAAGAGGAAGAGGTGAATGAGCTCACATTGGCCTTACTTTAGCCCTAATGGCATTAGGCTTGCTATGGTGGCCTTTCTCTCCTATTTATAGATGCAAATGCTCACGATTTCTTATTGTTCTAGACTGCATATGGCTAATATTGCATGGCTTAGATGTTAAGCAATGTGACACCTACCATGTTGAGATGTCATCTTGCATGGCTTTAGGATTTGGCAAGATGACACCTAATTGGTTGGGTGGCAATCGAGGGTATTATGGTTATTTTTGGTTGGTGGTATTATTGTGATTTTTGGTGAACTTGAGGCTATTTTTGGTATATGAAATCTGGCCAAAATTTCCTTGGGAATGTAGTATGTTTGTATTTTAACCCTTGGGGAATACTTAATATTTGCAAGAGGGTCTTTGGCGTGGTCGGTTTAATATTTTCTAGAACTTGAGGGGTTTTTCTGCAAATTACATGGCTTGGAGAAGTCAAAGAACTTAATTTGGATTTTTGGAATATTTTCCTAAAATGCTATGCATATTTAGTTGTGAGCTAATTAATAGTCATAATGAAATACTTAGGGAATTTAGGAAACAAATGAATTTCAACGGTTTGCCATGCTTTAGTCTCCTACAACAAAATGTTCTCTACAGAGAAGCAGACATTCGCATTAGGAAATATCCCTCCTCCCTGTGTGTGTATGTATGTAATCAAGGATATGTAAATGTAATATATATAATGAATGAATGAAATGAGATGTATGTCATGTATGTGATAAGCACGGGGTGGAAGGTCAGATAAGTTAGGGTTCCTCTAGGTGTTTCAACGAGCTCACGACTACCATTTAGTGTGAAAAAACAAATAGAAATATAGATAGGCGGCACATTCAACGCACTCACAACACCACATGAATGTCCCCCGCTCAATGATAATAGATAGCTAGAAACCTATGGTATTTGGGAGGTGAAGTGAAAAGGACCACTTACATGAACAAACATGGGCACACGTACCCTTCAAAATCACCTCTTGCTGCTGAAAACAATGCGGTCGATGGAGAAATTCTGTCCTTCAGAGTTCAGGCATCGGCTTAGACAGGGGTAGCACCTGACAAGAGCAAACGAGTAATGCACATGACCTAGGAGGGACATTGGGATGGCCTTATACAAAATACAAGTGATGGATCATGGATGATACACACACACCTCATGATTGCATCAATTAACAGTTGCAGTTGATGGAACTGCATGCAAGTCTGTGGGAATCGAAAAACCCGGGGGACTCTCGGAGAGCCTATGGCCCCGTGGGCTGAAAAGAGCCCATGGTATCGCTATTAACCTCTTCAAGGACGGCAGATGAATTCTAACGCAGCAAGCTTTTTTTCATGGTCACAGTAAGCTAGTGTAGTGAAATTCACATTTTGAAGTACGGAGTATGATCTTTATTCAATAGACAAGATCATGGATACATCAATAAAACCTGTGAGCTTTTTTTGCACGGTCACAGTAAGCTAGTGCAACTCTTGAGAAACTATATATTTTGTGATTTTGTCAAGAAAGTTGGCTGCTTTGGACATTCAACCTGAAGCCCACAGACTCGGCCGCCCACAAGATTGGGAAGCTGGTGCGATGACGCAGAGCAGCCCAAGGTCTTCTCGGGCCCACATCACCCGATTACTCTATTTACAGCTCCCACGCGCGAGACTTCCCGCGGTGCAGACTTGCAAACTAGGGGCCAGGCCAGTAACAGGGGAAGAGAGCTAAGAAAACAATCAAGAAGATATGTGCGGGGGAGCGATCCTCGCCGAACTCATCCCCACGCGGGTGCACCGGCGGCTTACGGCCGCCACGCTTTGGCCGACGGCTGAGAGGAGGACCACCACCGGCAAGAGGAAGGCCGCTGCTGACTTGGCCCATGACGAGTTCGAGGCCGAGTTCCAGCTTTTTGAGGAGGACGACGACGTCGACGATGATCACAAGCCTACGGCTGCTCTGCGTGAAGCCGGAGCCTCGAAGTCGAAGGCCCCTTCCCTTGCTGGTACGTACGATGAGACCAAACCAGCGTCAGAAACATGGTTAATCTCTCCCTGATAAAGTGTTCGCTTTCCTTGTGTTTCCATGCACCGCGCGACGCGCGGCTTCAGGTGTCTCCGTGTCGTCGAGCCCCACGCGTCGCGTGGCCGTTCCAGGGACCAAGAAGTACAGGGGCGTCCGCCACCGCGCGCCGGGCAGATGGGCTGCGGAGATCAGGGACCCGTGGCAGGGGCGGCGCGTGTGGCTCGGCACGTACCGCACCGCCGAGGATGCCGCCCGAGCGTACGACCGCGAGGCCCGCCGGATCCGCGGGAAAAGCGCGCGGCTCAACTTCCCGCTCCCGCACGAGGGTCCCAGCAGCCGGAGGCACCAACCGCCGGTGATCATCGACCTGAACTTGCCGGCCGCTCCCGATTATCTCTGCGTCGGCGGCACGGCTGATGATGACACGATGGATGTCGACGCAGACGCAGACGCATGTCACGCAGGTAATACTATCTCGTAACAGCATGGTTACACATATAGCAAACAAGACGTACACTGACTAATGACTGATACAATGGCGTCGTTTTTGCACGTCTACGCAGAGATGGGCAGTGAGGCAGCGGAGAGCACGCTGATGCGGATCAAGGAGCTCATCACGCAGGGTCCTCACGACGAGCAGATGGCGAGCATCGTGTCTGAGCTGATCAACAGAGCGAACGGGAACAGGAGCGACGCTAGAGCAGCCAGGGTGTTGCATTACGCGGCGGCGGCGGTCTCTGATTGCAGCCGTCAGATGGAAGAGGTTGCTGCCTTGAGGAGGGAACTTGAGAGCCGCGAGAGGCAGCTGAGCGCACATAGAGAGCGGCTTGTTCGGCTGGTTTCTCATCTGTTTGGTCGATCGTCGCTTGAAGTTAGGAAACGTTAGTTTTACCAATGAATCGATTATGTACGATTGTGAAGTGTGAACGATGCGTTTTCTTGAGAAAGAACGCAAGAACAGTTATGTCCTCTAGCAGCTAAAGTTTGGTTTGAGTGGGAAGATTTTTCCAGGATAATGGGTGAACGTTTTCCAACTTCAAACAACCCGCTGTCAATTTCTTTGGGAAAGACGAACTAGTCAGCGTTCATGTGTAATAACCGCATCACATAAATAAGCTGTATCCTCCCCTAAGTTTTGCTAGTGTCGCAAGCCCTATAGACGATTGAGATGGCACTACTATGTATTATACAAAGTTATAACACGATTCTTCTCCAAAAGAATACATGAAAACTTGAACTTTTTTGACCCGATGCAAAGTTGAGTAGTAGTAATTACAAGATATGCAAAGTTATATACACACAGCGCTAAGGCTCCATATGTAACACATGAATTTCATAGAAACATCACTAAGGGCAGTTCAGACTGTTCAGTTTATGCTGGAATAAGAGAATTTTCTTGCGTTCATAGCGGGACCTACAAGCGCGTGAATGAGAACTTAATCAACATAGAAACAAACTGTATTTGCCTGATGTATCAATGGCGGTTGCTTTGTAAAAGTTAAATCCCCAACATTTAGAATTCTCACATGTACTTTGAAACGCAAGAATATTACATGAGTGTTTGGTTGGAAGATAAGATTTGATGGGATATGATCATTCATGTTTTTGTTGGATATGGTGATCAGATTTCTTGTTTCGTAGCATGGATAGAATGATCTAATTTTTTATTTGTTTGGATGGATGGAGCTTGTATGCAGTTAACCAAAATTTTATGGGACATGCTTTTCATATTTTTAGTTTTTCATCAAAATATAATTATACGAGTTATTGTTTTATATTTAATTGCAATAAATACAATGGTATAATCAGATCACAAATCAAATAAACGGTTAAGGAGATAATATCATTTAAAGCATGCTAAAAATGTGTATTTACTCTAACCAACTAGAATATGCCACATCATTAGAGATAAAACTCATATAGAACATGAATGGCTTCGTCCATCATTTTTTCTGGGATAGACTCATTCAACATCTGACAAGAATATTCTCTATAGGTAAGGATGCAAGTAGATACTTAATGGGTAGTTCTGGTCATCACTCAATGTATTTTTTTCTTAACTTAATTAGGTGAGAATAAATTTTTAGTTTATTTTTTAGTTTTGGATCTACCAATAACAAAAAATATAAACTTGTATCCATACCTCTAGTTGAGCATTGCATCTAACTTTTTCTTCAACCAAACACGTTAAAAAAAAACTAGATAATTATCTCCCAAATAGATATATCGCTTCAACCAAACACACTCTACTTTGGTCACGTTGGCCAATGTCTAAGTTCAACATCCATGCATTTTTCTTACCATTTCCTTATTTTCACATCTAACAGGGGTGTATATGCAATATCCAAACTCTAGTTGGATACCGACGCATTTGGCCCCAGGCCCCCATATGCAGGACACAAATAATCGACGGACCAAACTGGCAAATTAACGCAACCCGGCAGCCCCGAAAACCCCTACCGTAGTTCCGTTGCCTCCCCTCCTCCGCGCCGCCACCTCCCTTCTCTCCTCCCGGAGTCCCCACGGTTTCGCGCCAGATCTAGCTAGGGTTAGGGTTTTCGAGACCGGCGGCGATGGCGACCGAGCAAGCGGTGGAGAACTACACGGTGGAGGACCTTGTGGCCCTGAATCCCTACAACCCCGACATCCTCAACGACCTCGAGAAGTTTGTCAATGAGCAGGTAAACCCTAGCCCCTGGATGCTCTTGCCCCTTTTCGTTTCATTCAGGTGGTTTAGATGCAGTTATTGGCCGCAACAAACATAGCGCCTTCTCATGTTTGCGTTTGAATGGTGGCGGAATCGTGGGTTGGTTGGATTCTAAATTAATCTGTGCAGCTTTGACACATGCTATGGTGGCTATCGTTGTATCCGAAGATACCACAAAATTAGCAATAGTTTTCCATCTTTGCTTGCGGCTTGTGGATTATTTAGTCGCTGGAGAGTGGTGAATTTAGTGGCTGTTTTAAGCATAGCGATTGGCTGGATTTATGATACGTGGTCTGCAGGAGTTTCTAGAACATAGGTGCAGTTTGCAGGAGTACTATCTAAGAGTTCTATGGTGAGTGCAAAATAGGCGTATTAGGATGATTAAAATACGCAGGCTAGGAATGCCATTGCTGTTACAAGATGTGAAGTGCATGTGCCTCTCTTCTGCATCAACATGTGCTCATCTACCACCAGGAATGGCGTATGGATGAAGAACGGTTTTGAGTTTAAAGATCTGTGTTCAATAGTTATGCAGTTGCAAAATGAAGTTTTCGGAGGATGAATACCCATAAAATGAACTGCTTCTTTTAATTCTTTGGTTATATGGCTTGTGACTTAGTGAAGCATGGTTGAAAAAAAACTGTCTTTAGGTCCTAAGTAAGTTTACACTTGTGTTATAGTTTTAAACTTAGTTTCATTGCAACATTCGTTACCTGATGTTTTAGTGATTTCAAATTAAGGGTTTTTTTTTTTTGGTGCTCCTATATAGGTCTCATCTCAAACATATAATTTGGATGCAAATCTCAGCCTTCTTCGCCTGTACCAGGTAACAATGTCTCTCCAGAAAGAAAGAAAAAACTATTTTTACCAATATTGTGGCTCCATTTATATGTTATCTTAATGACTGGTTACCTTTTGCAGTTTGAGCCAGAAAGGATGAGCGTACAGATTGTAACCTGCATATTGATTAAGGTCAGAACAACTAATTGGTGCATCAGTTTTATTAATCTGCAACAGCTTGGTCCACTTCTGACTGTTTGAATTTGTCCTTGTTGTTCTGTTAACAGGCTCTCATGGCAATGCCAGCCCCTGACTTCAGTCTGTGCTTATTCTTAATCCCTGAGCATGTGGTATGAAAATTTGCATCCTGCCCTTTTTGTTATTATCAGATGTGCTGTTTTGACCTGGGACGTGCAATATTTAATAGTATCTTGTACTTAATGAAGATACATAGCCTCCGATCTTTATATGTCCACTAAAGAAACCCCACATCCAAATTTGAAGTATATATTGTGATTACGGAGATTTTGAAATTTTGAATGAAACCAATTAATCTTACAAATGTATCAGATGTCAGACCAGAGCTGTCCTGTTGCTTTTAGTTGTGTTCTTTTTTTTTTTGCTACATTCTTTTGTTGGGTCTCTTGAAATGTTTTCCTAGTATGTTGACTTCACTTGTCAGCACCTTTGTTTCAGCAAATGGAAGAGCAGTTCAAGACATTGATAGTTCTTTCTCACTACCTGGAGGTACATACTTGGTCTAACTTATGTACATATGGTAAAAACTAGTGTGGAATCTATAGCTAACTCTAGTACTATAGCTAACTCTAGTACTTTGCTTAAAGACTGCTAGGTTCAGTCAGTTTTGGGATGAAGCAGCAAAGAACCGCCACATATTGGAAGTTGTTCCAGGTAAATATATTTCTTGAGTCATCGAGTCAAGTTATGCATTGTTAGCTTTATACTGTAAAGTAAGCTTGTTTTGCATCAATCTGAGTTTTAATGCCCAGAGGAATCCTTGTGCTATTAAAATTTTAATGTTCACATGGGGTTCCCAGTAGAAGATTGAAATGATGTCGGTCTTCTTCTTCTTTTCATTTCCTGTCATCAGACATGGGTGCAAATCTCTGCTGTACATGTGTTTTGGTTTGATGCAGCTGCCAAGGAAGCTTTGTTTCTGCAGAACCTTTTCTTAATAAAAAGGTTAACCTTGTGCTTTTCATTATGGTGTTCACTGCTGCAGTGATATTGCATATTCATGCCAAAGTGAATTATTTTGTGTGCCTGCCCTGTTCTGTCACGAGATGCCTGGTATCTTTTATTTACCTAATCATTGAGGTGTCTGATGTCAACATCATTTTATCTTGATTCTTTGAATGGGAAGACGCCTGTAGCCTAGTAACTTTTCTTATGATCCTACCATGGACTTACTGTGGATTTTTTCCAAAGATGTTTAGTTGGATGTTATTTTACCAGCTGATATGCATTTTGATCTAAAGCTTAAGTTGTCCTAACGCTATGGATTATGTGCAGGTTTTGAGCAGGCAATCCAAGCCTATGCGATTCATGTTCTTTCCTTGACATACCAGAAAGTTCCGAGGCCTGTTCTTGCAGAGGTAAAACATTTGCCCTGTTTAATTCATGTTTCAAGCTCTTCAGGAAGTGCAGGTGTCATATGAGCTTGTTTTTGTACATTTTTATGACACTGATAATGTAAGTGTCATATTAAATGTTAAGTGGAAATATGCTTTATGTCAGTTGTCAAATAAAAGTGTGATAATCATAAAAAATACCCTCATCCAGACACTGCTTCTTTTACATGGGGTATACTATACATTGAATAGTTTCCTTTTGATGTTACAACACACCACTTTTCTTTTCAGGCAATCAACATTGAAGGTCTCTCGTTGGACAAGTTTGTGGAGTTCCATGCTGCAAACTCAGGTTGGGTAATTGAGAAGGGTGGACAGTCTCAAGTGATTGTCCTTCCACGCAACGAGTTCAATCACCCCGAGCTCAAGAAGAACACAGCTGACACTGTTCCGTTTGAGCATGTAACTCGCATATTTCCTGTCCTCAGTTGATTCAGGCACACTGAGAGCTTTATATAGAACTCAGAGCGAGTGAAGCATCTCAAAACACTTGTGTTTTGTATTTTATGGTATACCGCATTTTGAGGTTTTGAGATTATCCTGATAAAGTGATACACCTGTTAAATGAGTACCGTCAACTGATAGTGCCTACTCGAACGAATGGTCAGTTATGCATGTGTCGAGATCCAGATTTTGCACATGAGCTATGTATGGTCGCTGGCACAGTTTTGTCTGTTGCCAGTGCTCTCTCTTCGCGCAATTATTTGGTGATACTCCGGATCATGGTGGTGAGAAAGTAGATTGTTGATGATCATCACTCGTGTAGGAATTGTGTCTCGGCAGTGGTGTTTGTTGTTGGAGGGAAACCAAGATTTCCTAAGTATTAGTTTTTGGTATTGGTATTACCATTGTTGTCCATGTGAGTTATAACTAGAGCTACTTGTTTTTCTTTTTTCTAAACAAAATAGCGGGAAAAGACTGAGAAATCTATAGTTGCTTGGTGAAATTCATCTAGAACGAAAATGAAAAGGAAAAGAAATCATATGGGCCGTCCAATGGATGGGCCTATGTTCTATCATGGCCCACTAGACTGGGAGAGCCCAGTAGTGGTATTGTTATTGTTTGTATGTTTTTTTGGAAAAGGTAAGGTATTGTTTGTATGTGCTTCATAACGAAGATGAAAAGTCCGGTTTGTTCCGTCGTGTTCCAGGATTCGTAGCTCCGTTGTGTACAGGGCAGGTCTCCGCTGTTCATGATTCGTGTTCCTGGATCCATCATCGCTTTGTGCACAAGTCTGGTCTCTGTTGTGCACTTGGCCCCGAGTCCTGGCACACGGTCCCAAGTCCGAACCATTGCGGTGCGACGCCATCGTGCGCGCTCACGCTCAGCAGCGCCGTGCCGCGAGGCGGTGGGAGCTGGGGCGGCGGCCGCGACCGTAGGAAGTAGCGCCGAGCGCCGAGCGCAGCAGCTCTAGTGGGGCACGCGGAGCGGGGGTACGGCACGTCTCCGAGTCGCGACCGCTGCATCGATCACGGCCCCTCGGTTGAACTCGACGTCCAGGTACGAAACCTTGCTGTGCCGCTCAGCATTCAAAGGCAGGCAGGCGGAGGCATGCCAGTGACGAGTGCTAATGTGCTGTGTGTAAGGTTGTGTTGAAATATCGAGAAAATAAAGGCTTCCATTCAAATTATCTGTCCAAGTGCTACTGCAAATATAATCTCTCTTTTACGTCTTAATTTTATAGCCTTCGACGAAACGCATGCTTTGCACTGTATTTATAGTAAAGAAAGAGTTGATGAATGTTAGGATGGCGCCTAACATTTGAGACAATAACGTACGCCGCTCGTCCCAGCTGCATCGACCACGTTCCCATCCATGCATTTGCAGCAAACTGCAACGCTGGCGCTGCCACCGGTCGCGGTCTTCGTTCCGGTTGCTACCGAGCACCGCTCGTGGTTTGCCGCAGGCAAGCGAACCAACCGGCCAGTAGAGAGTGCCGTACACAGCGCAGATGAAGGTTCGTACCAGAACTGTTAATAGCAAATATTTATATTTCCGTAAACATACTATTTACAGCAACAACGTTCTTCTCTTTTTTCGTTTTCTTTTCTTTTCTTTTTGATAATTTCTATGGATTAGGGAAGGTAAACTAAGCTAAAAGAATCGGATATACTTCGCCTATTTATTGACTGCACTATGGTCAATTCTTCACCATAGCAAATTGAATCCTGTACCCAATCGAGCCACCGTCATCCTTGCAGTGACCAGCCGTGCCGATGCGAGGCTTCACCCATGGCTGCAATCTCTTCGGTCCCTCCTGCACATGCAGTTACGCCAAGCCGTCAGCCATTTTCTCTGCTCCAGCTGTGAACCTTCCTGCTGCGGCAAAATTTCTACAGAGTTGTCTCCGTTACAAAATTTCAGCGCCTAGTAGCAAAGCATGCCTCCATTAGCGACCCATTGAGCAAAGCGGTCAGAATATTCTCGAGAGTCTGAGAGTTGGCTGCTCGAGCGCGACAGGTCTGTATCATCCCTTCCCTGGTAAAAGGAAAGAGGTTCATAGCATAAAATTCAGATCCAAGGGAAAGCAGCGAAGCAATATCTTCAGTTGTGTATAACCTCATTGCAGTGTTTGCTATATAGCTTTACTTGGGGAAAAGTTCGGAGCACTAGGCTAACCTCTTCAGTGTGTCCTTGTTCGCTGTACCACGTAGATGATTCAACACTGACAACATCCATAGGTGAATTTATCAGTGACGACCTGCAAATTAGGATTTGAAAAACCTTAACAACATCAACAATCTCAATACTTGGGAAAGGGAATAATGTCACATCACTGGCCTAAATATCATAACTCCTAGGTTGCCAGATCAAGGGGATAAGAATGTAAAGAAAAGGGCGGCATATGCAAATTAGTGGCAACATATTTTACCGCTCGAAAATTTCCTCATCACAGGAATTTCCCGAAGATGACAACAAATCAAGGTCAAGGAAATTTGAAGAATGCAGTTCAGGGTAACCTAATCTTTTCAAATAATTCTGCCGCTCTTCTGACATGGAGTGTCTTCCAGGCATTGTGGCATAGTTCGTACTGAATATCAGAAAATACAGTTAGCTCATATTATTCATGGAAAGGCTGTACTTTTCCAGTACCAATTTTGTGAAAGAATAAACACACCTGGGGTACAGGTTAGGTTCGCATATGGAGATCTCTGGTGCAGAATCACAAGGCTCTCTAATATCATCCAGCTGTTGCATCGGGAGCAATTCTGTACTGTTTTCTCCAACATTGCAGTTAGATACAGGTACACTGTTCTCGCACAGAATATTATCCGACAGCGACCTCTTTATGAATGATCTGATTAAATGAGATGCGTTGATCACTAAATTAGACATGGAAACCAAACAGTTTGTAACTAATACAAGATACTATTTTCATGAAACAAGCAAATGCTATTCATGCAGCTAGAGAAAATGAAATGGTGCGGTAACCATCATATTCAAATGTAAAACCTATTAAAAATGTTTAATATCAGATATACCCTTTCCAAGAAATATTGGAAAAGTATAATTCACACCTTTCAATATCTTCATTTGATGTTCCTTGCCTCCCAATGTTGTAATGCTGATCCGAGTCCAACTTCCACAATGCAGGTTTGCCTTGATGAGGTTGGAAATGGCCCAAGAACCTGCAATTTTTGTAAGACAGATAAGCCTTTTCGTGGTAATATGCCATACAAATATCAAGGCTTTCCATTGGTTCTGTCATTCCTACAGAATATTATTTCGAAAATATTGAGAAGCTTACACATTTATAGCATCCTGCTTCTCAGGATCTGTGTAAGCATTATTGTAGTAACGTTGAAGGGTACGAAGGAACTCCTGAGATTGGGTTGCTGCCTTCCATTGTCCTCTTTGCTCACAGAAGATCTGTAGCACATATGAATAACATGGAGAACTTAGACTGACAATTCAAACAAGCAGTTTGGAATTGGAAGCGATGTGTTTATGACTAGTTGACTATTAAGCTTACTGGCTATCAAGAAGACTCAATCACTTTGGAAGAAACAAATTCAAAACTATTAACTATGGATTTGGCGGAGGCCATAAATGATAATCTACTGCAATGTGTCCAAAATGGATGCTGTTTAGTAAAGAATATTCAGATGCAAACACTTGTGGATTGACATTTGCTTCGTATCTTTTTCATAAATTCACTTATATGATTAGGTAGCTACACATATCCTCACCCCAATAATCACCTCCACTACTTCGCTTGTTTCCAAATGGCAAAGCAACATGTATATTGAAAAACTTTATCCAATCATAGGAGATCTGCGAGCGAAATGTGGCATGTTTTGGTAGAAGTTGCCCCCAGTATGTGCCATCTTGCTAAAATAATAAGTATTATGGAATAAAAAAAACTCGAACACAGGGAGAATACGTCCCACTAGCTTTTTCTTAAGAGAGGGGAGTACCGAACCTTTAGGGAGGTACTCACACGACCTGCGAGCATCTAGGTTCCAGCCCGGATGGGCGCAGTGGTGGGTACAGAGAAGCTAGGTAGGGGGGCTCATCAACCTCTCTCTTCCTCTCCGTCATCCATGGTAAAAAATTGGTGTGTGTGTGGGGGGGGGGGGGGGCTCCATTGGCTGCGAAGCAATAGGAGGGCTCATCAACCTCTCTCTCTCTCTCCCCCTCTTCCTCTCCGTCGTCCATGGTAAAAAAATTGGTGCGTGTGTTGGGGGGGGGGGGCTCCATTGGTAGGGGGGCTGGAGCCCCCTAGATCCGCCCCTGGGTGGGCGGCCTCTCAATTGGAGGCTCTACCAACCGAGCTATTGCTCGGTTCTCAATATAACGGAATAGAAAATTGTGCTTTGATAATAGCAAACTTTTTTAACTATACTTTCAGGTGACATGATACTTCAACTTAAACATGCCACTAAAGATTTAATGAACTAATAGGAAAAGGGAGACAAGTGAATTAGGAAGAAGGGAAGAATAATGCAATGAAATTAGATCTATAACAAAGGGGTGAAGAACAAATTGAGCCCATTGTACACATCTTCCAGAGTATTCAGATGCTATAAATTTAAGTGTGCTTGCATTAGGAAAAAAAAGCAGCACATTATTAAGAGTTGTATTATTCCGTAGTGAAATGCAGATGATATTCCCAGGAGCCAGGTAATATAACATGACATGTACCTTGTTGTGAGCAGCAGAACCACCGTATTGAATAGCTAAGGTATCACCCATCCGTTCATAGAAATCCATCAGGTCATCAGCCAAAGGAGCATGCAATTCAACTTTAGGTGCTTCAGTGAGCCCCAGAGCAACAAGTTGGCGTCCTAAAGCAGCTAAGCCATATGCATATTGTGCAACATTTGTGCGGTCCAAGCAGTCTATGCAGTTTGTCCTGAGGACACCCTTCTGTAGCAAAAGAGGTACCAACTTAGTTGCACAGACGTTTGGACCGTCGTTACTTTTGTCATCACATGGTTTGGCAACAGTTCCTTGTTCACTGTAATGCATGCAAAATACAGATATGAGGACTGCAAATTGAGTACCAACAAATAAGACCAACAAGACCCAGCAGAGAAGATACTCCCTCTTGTCCAAAAGAAAGCATTTTTTTCTGTTACCTTGCAGGATCTCTAATATAAGTTTTGACACGAATTTACCATAATATGTTTCAAAATCAAATTTTATGAAGGTACATTTCACAGCAAGTAAGAACGCGTGGTTTTCCTTGTGGCCAAATATAGGTATTAAACTAATTCTAGTGATACATATGATCGAATTTAGAAAGTGAAATGCTTCCAGAAATTTGGTCTAGATGGAGTAACTTCCAATGACTTGCCAGCTAGAAATTATGGATTCTTAAGAAAAGGTTCTCTTAGTAAACTTTTGAATGGTTCCCAAGTAGACCAGAAGCTACCTTGAGACATCTTCAGGTTTTGTTGATGCAGTTATCTCACAGTGGAGGAATTCGGTTAGATCCAACACATCAGATGCTACCTTGGTCAACAGTGCAAGCACGTTGGTGCCTTTCCTGCAAATAGCATGTCATACTTAGCATTCTAGGTACTTTACAAGATAATCAACTTTAATTGCAAAAGCGATCTTAGATACAAGATTCTCTTGGAACAAAATAGGTTACCTTCTAGAAAGCTTACTGAGATCCATGTGTAAAAACTTTAGACGGTTGTCATCTGTTAATCCCTTATTAATATAATGGATAGCCTTTGCAAATTCTGCACGAAGCAAAGATTCACGAGGCTTCTTCTCACGAGTCTGAGTAAAAGACATTTGAGAGAATAAAACATAATATTCAGATTTATAACAAAGAGCAACAAACCCTAAGATATACATCAGTGACAATATAAATGGAAATCAAAACACATCAGTCATGTCAAAGTACCAAAAAAAAAACATTTATGATACACATACCTTTATTAAGTTCAAGATGATTATAGGGTTCCCATATCTAAGTGCAAGGTTTTCAAAATGAAGGCGAGTTGCCTTGTAATCCACATCTGGTTTTACTGCAGCAGCAAGGTGATTGGAATATCAGAGGAGATAGTCTACAGAAAAATTCATGACAAACTTAATGGCAGAACTTACATATGATATCTGGTCTAATATTAAGTCTTGAAGTTTCCTGAAACCAGATGAGAGGTATCGATCCTCTATGTTGTACAACAGAAGTTATCTGATGTGGGATTTCATCAGATGTATCTTCAAAAATAATCTGTTCAGTCTCAACATCATTGGCGACCCTACCCTTTTCGTTAACACCTCGTTTCAAGAATCTATATTTCAAAATGACAAAAGCAAAAAAGATAAACTAATACTGTTGAGATGAAAACAAAGCTAAATTGACTTAAGGATGTATTTCTTTTTATCCAAATGAAACCTCTAAACTTAAAGGCTTGTAAGTTGTAACACAAACCTGGTTCCGGCAAAATGGCGTGAGCGCCTAGCTATAAGTGTCAACCAGAAATCCTTCCCAGATAATGAGAGCTTCGACTGAATGCATCAAAACAGGTGTATGAGCATGTCTTCGTATGGTACTTGATTCTCATATACATTTAGGGATGTAATTTCCACAGTACATTTTTGTGGGTCATGAACAAGGATCACGAGACAGCGCCCAATGCTTACTAACCATGAAACATTAAAACAACTAGAAAAAAAGAGCAATGTAATATCATATTTAACATTGAAATGTTCAGACTGTACAAAAAATGGATTAAAAACTGAACAAAGACATTAGCAGTCTGCTGAGACTTACGAGCAAATGCTTCAACTCGGGAAAGCATCAAGCAGCTCAAACTGGAAAAAGTCAGCAGGTTATACAAAGCCATGCCTTTGCAAACCCTCTATTTCAAGCTTTCACTATATATCAGGTCATGAGACGTGGAGTAAAACACGTAAGTTAGTGGGATGACATTGAGTTAGCAGCAACCCTACTTGTGGTCTTCGATGATGAATAGACGGTACTGGTGATATGGATACGTTCATTAATCAGAAATGACAAGGAGGAATAAAATAAAATGCGACCAAAAGATCTAATGTTGCAAAAGAGTATACCTGTTTAAAAAATCCATGGACTAAGGCAACAGTCCAACTGGTATTCTTGAGATGGTTCCGAATTGCTCGTGTTAGAAACTCATTCCATACAAACATTGTTTCATAAACAACCTGCCCAGTATTCTTCTCAGTTATGTTCTTCTGAAGGCTGCGCATGATGTTGTAAGAGTAGCTGAAGAAGAAATCCTTTGAAAGATCAACCGAGCAAAGTAAGCGTTTATATCTACAAAAAAAAGTGAGATAAGAACATAAATCTCGTCAAATAATGAAAACAAAAAACAGTTGAAAATATCCTTGTAGTCAGTACAGAACAATGAATATTAGCAAGTGAGAATAATAGTATACTTCTGGAGCATGGAAATTTGAAACATCCTTATATATCTCCAACCATATGAACACCTTACACAAGGCTCCGAACTGCGAGCATTGCCATGACGTACTTGCCATATGAGTTGTATGCATATTGTTCTCAACAAGCAAATTTTATGCTTATAGGAAAAATGGCATTATGCATACAAAGAACAAATATTACTACTGTCATTGTACAATAGGACAAAATCATCAAATGGAATTTCCCATGTTCTACTGGGAACATGAATATATGAAGAAAGCCTGATATGACATTATGCAAATTAGATGAAACGGTGCAATAACAGGGAAAAAAATACATCAACGCCAAAATTGCGTCTCAACACAACATAGCAACAAAATGAACTCAAATATGTGGAAAAGAAAGAAAGCCAAGTGGCCAACAATAAGATAAATGAATAAAAAACTACAAAAGCAAGAAAGCAAACTGGCAATTTTGGTATTGTTAAGAACCACTGATGGAATTACAACAGACAATACACAATATTTACATGTTGAAAAAACAAAAGACCTGTTCTCATCCCTAGAATAAGCCACGTTGGGCCAGACTATAACACTTGGAACTGCGATCATTTCAGTCTTGCCAATAGAATAAATTTCATGGCCACATATTGTGCCAACTTTCCTTCTCCTGGTTATTAGAACCATGTAATAAGGGCCAAGAAACTTTACAAAACCTGAATAAGCAAAGAAGTAAATGTTGTGATTTGAACACCTACAAAGCTGTCATTGATACAATCAGAAAGTTTCAGTTGAAATTGCAATACCAACTATTCCGTAGCATTTTGTGACAAATTTCAGTCCATCAGTCAATCTGTTCCCCTCATGAATCCGCAAAAGCAGTTCTTGGCATTCATTCTCTGTGTAACTAGTTGGATCTTCCTCAATGCCCAGCTCACTTGATTCCAGCCGGTCAATCTTTAGCACCCTCCACAGAGTCCTGTTCTTGTCCCTTCCAATAAGATAAAATTTCTACACCAAAAAGGCGCAGACAATCAGACATGTTAACTACAGCAAAAATTGGACAATAAATCAAATGCATAAGAGCTTTTGATGTCAAACCTCATCTTCAGTAAATCAATAGAACAGTAAACGAGGGATCGATATTAAACATCGCCTATCGTCTATTGTATCAAAGGTGATATCTTGATATCTAAATCACAAAGCTAACTATCCTCGAAACATACGTCAAGCTTCACCTAGTATTTTGGCACCGGCTTAAGACAAGCAAAGCAGAAGGCTACCACACATTAGAAACCAAAAACACTACAGTAAAACATCATTCCAGCAAACATTTAATATGTCTGAAACAATTGCGGGGAAATAGCACAAAGGAACACCCTTTTTGTTTTCACTCTCTTCCCTCCCCTCCAAAAGAAACAAAAAGAAAGATCTTTCCCCCACCTTTTTGCAGCCTTTTAACCTTACCCTAATTGAACTGAACCAATCATGATGGATACCATCACGCGGTGCAAACATTAAATCACAAGAATCCAATAGACCATAGAACAAAAAAAACACAGCCCCATTGCAGCAAAGTCAAACACACGATGTTTACTGACATAGAAGAGGTCTCCAAGTTCAAAGAACCTGCAACCCAAACCAAATCAAGCGACTAATAAGGAGGCATAATTTGTAAGAGATCCGTACCGATCTGGTCTCGTAGAGCCGAAACTTCTGGAGGAATTTGCCACCCGTCATAGCCTCCATCGAATCAGATCGACAAACGAACACAAGAGCTCTGCAAATCCTGACCGTGAAATTGAGAAAAACTGGAAGAATATCTGCAGTTCAGTTCCTCGTCGGCTGCTTCAAGTAGAGCATCTTGCTCGCTCACAAACACAAATACTCCACGAGAAAAACCCAATCAAAGCTCCCACCTTTCGGATCACGAACGCCCAAACCGACAACAAATGGATTGAAATCGATCCAATTCAACCCCCCACGACGAGAGATTTCCAGAAAGGTCGCACCTTTGGATCTGAACAGGACGCAAGACCCGGAGAGGAAACAAATCGATGCAAAATCGGTGGCCTAACCACAAGAAGATATTTGCTTTCTCTGAGCTCGGCAAGAAGGTGGAGTGAAATAGGAGGATTCCACGCAAACAACGCGAGTTTTGGGCGCCCCCGGCAGAGATGTGTCAGCAATATAAAAAGATGGGATTTTCTGAAGATGGGATTTTCTGAAGGGACGGGACGACGGGAGGGAGGTAGGAGGCAGCCGAGAGCCACATGAAGCTGGCGACGGCGGGCGTCGTCCACAAAAACACCACGCAAACGCAAGGGAGGAGAGTGGCAGCAAGACCGTGTAATCATTGGAGGAACAGTATCTTTTTTGGTAGCTTTAGGTGCTGGCTTTGCAGTTTTATTTTTTGAGAAATTTTACAGTGCTCCAAGTCAATACGCGCCCTCTATCGCAGCCGCACCAGCGCCCGCCGGCGTGCGCGTGCTTGGCGGAGGCGTCTCACGCGTGATTGATACAACTGATATATCCAACATTAGAATAATCGATCAATCGACCGAAGTTACAGAAAATAGAAGAAATTTGAAATAATTATCTCAACTGTTTTCCTTTGCCATCCTCCCAAGTTCAGAGTCTTCCTAAATGACATCTTATTCTTAATCTTCCTAAATCTCATGCTACTACTAGCTGCGTTCGGAGCATGCTTCCCAGTTGTGCTTCCCTTCTTTCAGAGCCATTATGTCATAACCCTTGTAGTAGCCTAGCTGCTCCATCTCCCACTTCATCTTCGGCACAACTTTCTCGTGCTTTTTTTCCCTTGACGTGTCATGTATCAGAAACAGATGCAGCTAATTCTATCACTATCTATCAGCTACACATATAACAAGCACAAGCAAATGGTTTACACTCCATCGTACCACCAGGGGAAAAAAAAATCGAAAAAGTTGTGAGTGCATTTCATAGGTTACATATATGTAGTAAACAGTTATCATCTGTATCAAGCGTCCTGTCAAAAGAGCCATCCAATTTGGAAACTGTAGGCACAGGCAGAAACAATAAACTACTTTCCATTTCGAAGCCAATAATAACTGAATTTGTTACAACATACATCACTCTATTGTTTGTTATAGTGTGTTTACAGTCCGGTAAATTTTATGTCAATCAAAACGTCAGCCATCTGTACTGCTAAAAGATCTAAAGATCCTATAGGGGTGAATAGGTACTAATAAAATCTTAAATTAACTATCGAATTCTAGAACAAAGAAAACCTTAACCTACAATAAATAAAAGCAACTATACAGCTTAGCAAGCTAGAATGATAAAAAATAAATATGCAAGTATATAGAACATAAGAGAAGTGTGGAATTGAAACTTGCAAGAAGTAAATGCTAGAAGCAAAATGTGGAATATAATAAGAGTAGGGAAAAAGGACACTAAATTTTTCCCGATGTATCGAAGAGTTGACACTCTCCACTAATTCTCGTTAGAGCATCCACACAAGGATATCGCTCCCGCTTGAGTCACCAAGACTCAAGTGCTCACTAGTGATTGACACTTCTCCATTTCCAGATTGACAGGCATCAAACCAAGTACATGAGTTTTCCGGGGCTCCCACAAGACCTCTAAGAGCTCACCGAGAACACCTCCAATCTCCACGATCGGCTAGGTGTTGCCAACCACCAAAAGTAACAAGCTAACTGGTTCACTTGATCCCTATCAAACCTAAACAACAACTAGATGCACACTCGCTATTCTTGAAGCACTAATGAAGTCTTTAATATTCAATTAAGGACTTGCAAATCAGCTCAAGTGCTCTCCCTTGCTTCTAAATGACACCAACTGTGTATGAATACTTCTGGGTTGCAAGAGAGACGTATGAAGTCAAGTGAGGAACTATATATAGGCTAGAGGTACAAATCTAGTCGTTACTCAACCACTCACATTTTCTGTGAACACTGTTTGGTCCGGTGCACACGCCTCTGTCATCACCAGACAATTTGGTGATATTACTTTTCTTCACGTGATGTCTTCCACCTGTTAGTAGTCGTTGCAAAATGATCCGGTGTTCCTTCTCATAGTATCACCGGACAATCCGGTGACTTATAACTTATCTCCTCTAAAAATACAAAGTCACTGTTAAATAGTCCGGTGATATCTTCCTTTACGTCATCGGACAATCTGGTCAATTCATTTTAGATTTTCTCCAGAAAAACAATGCTTCTGTTAAATAGTTTGGTGTATGTGTCCTTCTGATCATTGGATAATCTGGTTAGTTCAACTCGGATTTTCTCTGAAAAATGACTCTTATGTTAAATGCTCAAGTACAGAATTCCTTCAATTACCAAATAATCCGATGAGGCCATTTGAAACCATCACAGAGAGGGAAAGTAGCCCGATGAGTTTAAACCTTATTATCCATAGGCTTCTATGAGCTACCTAGTGCTAGATTATCGCAAATGTGCATTCAATTATGTCTAGACTTAACTAAGTCAAGTTACAATACTTAGCCCCCCTTTATAATACGGTAAAGATAAAAAGAGACTTATATCTACTCTAAGTGTCATTCATCACCTTGTGATGCTTAGAACTAGAAGATCTTTAGTCTTGACGCTAATATCCTTTTGATAGACCAATAGAATTCTATGAGGGATCAAGAAAATCAATCCAATCATTGTAAACTAAAAAAATGATTCCCTTCAAAACAAACACATTAATCACAAGAATACAGTTATTATTAATCATCGAAACACTTACTACTTACCGAGGGACCTGGATGCTACAACTGCACGACTTGAAAAAAGTCGGAAACAAACAACATGAGACAACACAGAACTTAGCTACGACTATTGCCAACGGTTGCGGATCAACAGGAAATTGGTGTCAATGGCATGTCAGTTGAAGAGAGACCAGAGAAACTCTGGTGAAGTTAGGTTTCTACACACTCCAACTGCAATGAAACAGTAGTATGCGATCAGAAAGAAAATCTACTATCTATGACTTATGCAAAACCAAGGATGATGTAATTACTATCGAGCAAAACTCAGCATTGTGCCAGGAATTCAAGCAGCAATGTGTGACTGAGTACCTTCTGTTGCCTGTACTTTTCACGTATAGCATTGAGGGGCCAACCGTTGATGTTGCCACAACTGAAGGCCTATGATGCTGCAACAACTGAAGAAAGAAATATTAAGAAACCATAATCGATGAAATTAAACTCCGTGAGATAATTTGCCAGAAATCCCAAAGTTATAGAAGGAGGCTGAAAATATACTTCAGAACTTAGTTCCGAATTAAAAAGATATACAAATATAACAAAAATTAATGCTCATTAGTTCGGACGCCAATTTTACTTTACGAGAAGCCTTCGCTGCTCTAAGGAATCTCCTGATTTAAGTTAAATAAAAACTGGAAACACATGTTAGCGATGGCATAGTGATTTCCCAGTTCAAAAGATATACAATGCATATTTGGCCAAAACTAGCACGAGAAATGTTCTTGTTGTTGGAACAGAAAGATGAAATCCCAGGTTACTAAGCACTTGGCCCTCTATGTTCAGCACCTACTGGATCATGAGGTTATCATCTCTACAAATTCAATGGTTCTTTCTATATATGTGATTAAATTGTTTCTCAATTCTCGTGAAATAAGTACCTTAGCCTTTGTATATGTGTTGTCGGTTATGAAGCATAACTCATCGACACAAGGAGCACATATCTCTTCATATTTCCTGCAAGAAAGAAGGAACACTTACATATACTTGCAGAGCTATTAATTTGGTATGTTAGCCACATAACAAACTGCTTAAGGTGCTCTTAGGCAGACCTTACCATGTACGGTACATTTGAAATCTATTTTTTTTTCATTTCAAGAGTAAATAATAAAATGACTACAGCCTGAAACTTATGATCCAACAAGCATGCTCTTTATTCCCAGAGGGTGTAGTCCCTGTCTTTCAATGCCAATTCGAGAAAGAAATTGGTCAATAAGATATACAGTGAGACACATGGTATACAACATCACAAGCTACCGCTCCCGCATACTGCACAAGATTCTCGTGCGTGCAGATCCTCCAATGCCCGTGCCTCCTGCCGCCTCGGGCTTTCAAGTGTGCCGACATCCTATTTCTCATATGTGCCGCTAACTGCCCCGCCTATTTCTCATATGTGTCACCACCGTTGTCGTGGATGACAAAGGGATAACGAGCATTGGGGACGTGAGGGGTAGTCTTCATCAACAGCTAGATGGGGAGGCGCCTCATGTGGTCTGGTAGCGGCTCCGGCTGGACATGTCGTGTGGCAGAGGCGGTAGCTCTGGCTGGACATGAATCCACCATGGTGCGTGACAGATCTTATGTGATTGAATGTTTAGGAGACAATGATTATTAGGTGGATTCGGAACGAAAATGTTGTCCTGCCCTTGAATGACATGGTAGGTAAATTTTATTAATATTATAATAACTACTAAAATGTCTAATTAAATAGATCGTTAAATTAAGTTCGTATTATCTTCTACCTACAGGTAATATAGAGCATCGTAAAAGTGCTGTATTTTTTTTTTATGGGTGAACGACTTCGGTTTTGTTTTGTCCAAGAGGAAACCAGTAAATGCCATCTTTTCGGAGTACGACGATTGACAAAGTAGAATGATCTGACATGAGCTGTGAGAAAGAGGAACTCAAGACGGTGAGGAATTATTCTAACCAACCACGAATTCTTCTGGAAAGAACAAATCACGGGTCAGATGAACTACTTATGTCATTTTTCATTGTGATTATTGGAATTTGAGACTTTTGACTTGTCGATTTTTGAATTTTTCGAACAATTCTCTTAAAAAGAATTCTGAAACAAGACCTTATGTTTGAGATATTATATTTATGTCCCCATTATGAATGTCAATGACAGGAGGAAATTAGGAAAGAAAGGAAATGCATGGCTATGACAAACGTCAGATCTTGAACAGTAGCGGTATAGTAGCATTAGCCTGGATTGAACTGCCAGGGCAACAGATTTGTGGTACTTCAGGGTTAGAGGAGCAAACATCCCATATGACACTATTAATGCAACACTGACAGAGAAGAGAGAAGAAGCGTGCAAGCAAGATGACACTTTCTGAAGAAGGACCAAAAACTTAAGGCTACTTCAGCTTAATTCCATATAAAAAACTGCATATACAACCACTGACCAATATATAAGTTGTCATACATAATCAGTTGGTCAACTTGTACTTGTGTCCAAAAAAAAAAGGAGAAATACTACTGGATTTTGCTTAGTCATTGTACAGGAACTACTACAGGATATGGAGTTCATCATTGGTACCATGCAATTCACAGTCAATCGTCCAACTACTTGAATTGAAAATGAAGTATTGTTCCTTTTACATGTGTGGTGTCGATAGCATCACTGGTCTATTTATTCTTCAGGACCACTGAAAATCATTTTCTCACTCAACCCTGAAAAAATGCAGTTGATGTGCTAAGAAAACAAGCATCAAGAATACTCCATTTCTTTTTACAAGTCACGCACACATTTCAATATTTAAAGTTTATAATATTTGACCAACTATTATCTTATCAATTTGTAGATTTTGTGCTACAAATTTGGTACCATTGGATTCATATTTGAGAGTAGTTTTCCACGATCACCATTGTATTATCATTTATAACGTAGTATAACAAAAAATAGAAATCAAAGTGTATTTTTGGAGACCGTACCGAATCAAAATACGGCTTACGTACTGGTACGCTGAACTTCGGAACCATGCCCATTCTGAATGCAAATCCTTTTTTTTCCCTGTTTCAGTAAAAACATCGATACTGACGATGAGCAGCCGATGCAACAGTCCATTAAACACAGTGCTTATCTACACATCATCAACATCGCCGTTAATGATCCCAAAGCCAACTTTTTTATTCTTACGTGGTTACTTTGCAGTTTAACCTCTGTAGCTCTGCTAGATTCCAGACAGGTGTTGGATGCAGACCACCTCGAACACGAGCAGTGAATCTCGTGCATGCGTTTGCGAGAGGCCTTCGCCTTTTCGTTCCTGTTTCGTCCCTCTTTTGACCTGCTTTCTTTCTGGGCATGCAGCTAGCAGCTTGCTGTACCTGTGAACGCACTGTGGAGTGAGGCCTTAGGTGTGTGTCGCTCCCTTCTCCACATGATTTGGAAGAGAATAAGTGGCCGTGAGCATGGCCATGTAGCAGAGATTGGTCGTTGATAGCCACTGTGCCGGACGCAGAGCCTCTTTTCGGTAGGTGGCTCTGCAAGTAGCAAGTCCACAGTTATTTATACTACTTTTCACCTAATTTTGATGTTCCTTTCGTGAGTTGGAGAGTTTGAGGGGCAGTAATTCTAATTTTCCTGATAAGTTCGTAAAGTGTTTCTCTACTAGTCTGTGAAGCTTAACATATGCAAATTCTGGAAGTTTCTAGGGGGAAAAAAAGAGCTTTGTTCTGCTGCGTGTTATTGTAATTGCAGGTTTGTCAGACTGGCAGAAGCAGTCGGTCTACTAAATGCATAAATCAGTTGCTTTGCCTGCATAACCTGACGTTAGTCTACTTACCAGGCATATAGAAAAAAATATTGTCAAAGTTAGTTAAGATATTTGCATTTTGCCAAATGTTGTGTCTAACTCTTTGTTTTGTCTCTAAAATTCTCCACTCCATCTCAACACGATATAAGAGATAATATCTTCAATGCATTGTCTTTAGTTGTTCCTGGCTGATTTTTAAAGATATTTTCTTTTACGCTAGCTTTTAATTGCCTCTTCATCTTACTTTGTTCCTCATAACTAGTCATCTATCGCGCGAGAGACGACGGCTTAACCCTTCATGCTGCTCCGCCACCCCATGTCCTCGTGGCATCACGAAGAGACGGCTTGTGTGTCACTCCATCCCATGCATGTAACCTCTAAGCTTAATAATTTGGTTCCATGCGCAATCAAATTATGACGACGACGAGAAAGAGAGAGACGAGATTTAGATGGTTCACCAAGCTGCTACCTGTCACAAGACTTGCAATTCATACCTCATACGTAGGGTCGATCACTCAGCATGCATGTGGAACATGTTCTTCATCTAGTGCTCCTTAAGAGCCTCTCTCCCTTGTTCAGACTTTGCACGCGTGCAGGCCATGGAAATACGTTAACGTTGCGTGTGTGCAGTCTACGTGGTAGGCGATTTTCCCAGAGTTCGCCGGACAGACCAGGCGACAGCGTAAAAGGATCCTTTTGTTTTGCCGTTCTAGCTAGCATGCACTCATCGAGACCCGCCGAACGACTCGATCGCTGATTTGGACATGGTGCTCTACGAAAGCTCTAGCTAATCTTGTTTTCCAGCTTGCAGTATATACGGCTGCAGATCGATCTCCAATATATCCAGGGATGCATCATTGCCTGCCGGCCGGCATGCATCCTTGTGGAAACAGCGTACACGTACGAGAAAAACGAGTGCAATAATCATTTCAGACAGCATGCACTCCACTAACTAAACGGAGAAGATTATCATGTTGCGAACCATTTCAGACAGCATGCACTCCACGCCCACCGCCCCTCAGGCCACCCGCGGTTCCGGCTTCGCCGCACCACCACATCCACACTCACTGCCGTTCTCGTTACCTCCCTCTAAATCCGGCATCCAGTGAATCCACCTTGAACCCTAACCCTCTCTCCTAATCTCACCATCGCGCGTGTTCACACCGTCGATTAAAATCATTAAGGAGTGTGTTTAAATAATCTCTACTAGCTAGCTGTATTGTAGAATAGTATATACTTAGCTATGAAGAACACACTAGAAAACACAAATGCAGCACTAATGTGAACTTCCGTTGCTAATTTAAAAGTTGAGACCCGGACTAATCGAGAACAGACACCTTACATCACCTGTCGTGCTCGCCACTTAAACCAATGCCATTGGCCCATCCTAGTTCGGTCGTCCCTTAGTTTAACCAAGCAAAATCTCTACAAATACGTCGCCACCGATCGATTCAGCTAGCTCAACAACCACAACATGCTCCATCGACCTGTCCGTGTCACTTGCATTAGCAAAAAAATAAAATTAAAAAATAATAATGCTTGCGTCCCCTTCGGATTGCATGGTCAAGTCAATACAGGTTGGCTAATTGAGCCGTGTAATAAACCATTGTGTTTTACGACCTCAAAAAAATCATTCTGTTTTACTAGAAGGTGAGGCGGTGCGGGGGAGGTTCGTCCTCGGCACAGCCGCTAGAAGAGAGAGAAAGAAGAACTAGCGAGAGGTAGAAGAAGGGTGCCGGATCGTTGGATTTGAATCCTACGTCACGGCTGCGCCTGGACAGGAACTGACCTAATCCTTGTATTTTCTTAGGGAAATATAATTCACCATGTGATTTAATCTTCGAGTCTTTGATTACGGTTAGAGCGTAAGCAGCAGGCCAACCATGCACGCACGTACGTACGTAGTACGTTCCGACAAGCGTAACCGCCAAAAAGCGCATGTTGTTAGTATCGTCTATTGGAGCAGCTTGTTTCAGAAAGATATTGGATTATTAGAGCAGCTCAGCTCAAAGTTAATAAGCACATGCATGCAATGTGTGAAAATATTTGAAACAGCGAGGCCAATCGATCTGGCACGATCGACGACATGACGCCGTTGCGATGTGATCGATGCCATCTCATTGCTTGTTTCTTGCTTAACGCGTGGTTTATATATTTAATCACTATATTTTCAGACAGAGATCGAGGAAGCCAATTCCACGTACTCTGGATGACTCAGCCATTTCTTGTACGGAACTGACAGTGGCGTGTCATGCTCTGAGCTAGCCCCAGTAAGAAGCCGGCTTGACCCCTGTGATTAGACTAATATAATCGCCGTTTATTTATGTCCACGTAAGCAAGCTCGCGTCAGCTAGCCAATCCGTCGGTCCGTCCATCGAACAGAATAATTAATCGTCGAGTCGATTATTCTAGCTGGACCAATCAGATGGCGTCAACCGACAACTGGGCCAGCTCGGTCGTGCCGATCAACGTAACTTGATGAGTTGGTGCCCAACTTGTGATAAATTAGAATGGAGATTAGTCTGCTCATGTACTCTACATTCTGCCACCAAATCGACAGTTAGGATTAGCTGCAACAGAGATGCCAGCATGTGCTTAGCTGATGATGAAGAATAAATGAGCTGAAATATAATCCAGCTGACAGAATGTTGATCGGCAAGAGCAGGAACATTAGCTGTACGTCTAGCTACCATGGCCGATGCTTCCTTTCCTTGAAATGTTAATCGAAGGTCTGCGAGATACTCGTAGAAGACATCAGGCTTGCAATCAATGTGACAATTGCTCGTACCACATCGCCGTAATCAGAGTCGTTATCGCGTCCCAATTGGCACATAAATCTGGAGCTGGAGGATAAGCTTCATTCAGGGGCAGGGTGTAGACGACGAAGACCAGCTCGCTGGATCGGAATTCGTTTCGTGTTTGCCTGCTAAACAAGTGGACTCCATGGCCTGGCTCTGTCGGTCTGTCCTCTGTGTGGCGGCTGTCACCTGTCACGACTCACGAGGGCTTCCGTTGCACCTATTATGGTTTCGTTACCTGAGAAACAGACGCTCACGAGCAGTGGTTATCCACTTGCCAGCCACCTTTGACCAAAGGATAACAATGAACGAACGAGTCATGGTTATTGCTTCTTTTTCTAGAGGAGTTATCGTTTTTTCTGACTTTTTCTTTTTATATTTTTAAATCTCAAAATTATTAATATATGAGTCAGTTTTGAAATTTTGCAACAGTCCTTTTGTGCAACGGACGAAAGGGCGACGGGAGTATAGAGAAAATTTTTGATTAAAAAATAAAAATAAAAAATTACGCTTTTCTCAGCCATTTCAAGGGAAAATAATTCTATAAAATCTAGTCTCATGTATTTAAGAGCTCTACCTAATTCATGATGTGACATATGCTATAAGTTATCATAAAACGTATAGATGAGTCTAAGAAAATCATGAGTGAAAAAGCAAAGAAGGAAAAAAATATCACTGTCACAACATGAATTGGGTCGAGCCTCTAAAGTTTAAACGCACGAGAGCAGGTCTTGTAGAATTATTTTGGAAAAGGTACATATTGTCCCTTTAAACCTTTATACCGTAAAGTTAGATATCTCATATTCTCCAACTATTTAAACTGGTGCAACTTACATTCTTAGCTGGTTTTGATGATGGTTTCATCCTACATGATGACAACTCAAGCTACTCTGTTGGCAGTGTTTTACTAACGTGGCATAAAAAATTCAAAAAAAAAAAAATCAAAAAATCACAAAAAATTCTAAAAATAGTAGAGATAATTCTAATACCTTCTGTGATTTTTTTTAAAATAATGTTCTTTGCACTATATTTCATGGAGATGAAGCTTGAAAAAAAGAAAAGGCGTGCATCTTATTTATTAACTCACATCAAGAAAAATATTAACATGCAAACACATATTTTTTATGTGTAAGGTGTACCTTAAGAGAATCTATAAAATTAGATTCAATTTATTTATATTTTTATTAATTTCTCTGAATTTTTTACAAAGTTCACAAGCATAAAGTGAACATGTTGGTTTCCTTGTAAAATCGATAACTAATTCATCTGAGCTTCAAATAAAGTGAAACAAATTTTGTTGGTTTTTGTGTAACATGATCTACATGATAAAAGTATTTCTACTCATGAAAAAAATTATATTTTCAGTGAGAAAATTTATTATCTAAACCTAGTAAATGCATAGTTAATTATTTGATAATCCAAAAATCATGAAACCAATTTTTAGTCTTCTTACATGATCCTCTATCTTCTAAAAATACATAAAATTATGAAATAGTCATTGTAACATGCATGATTGAGTAAATATGTTGCAACTAGATTAATTCATAACTAATGAGTCACACCCTCAAAATTAGTGAAACCACTTTTATTAGTTTAATTAAACAATGCTTTGTGTAGTAAAAATAATGGTAAACATGACAAAGTTAATTTCAGTTATTTTTCTTAACATGTTCACTTTATGCATTTGAATTTTGTAAAAATTAATAAAACTCTAAATAAAGTGAAAATAATTTTATATATACTCTTAGGTACACACTACACACACAAAAATATGTATTTTCATGTTAATATTTTCCTTTACGTTAGTTAATAAATGAGCTGCACACTTTTTAAAGCATTTTTCCTTTTTCAAGCTTCCTCTCCATGAAATATGACGTAAAGGGCATTGTTTTTGAAAAAAAAATCACAGAATGTTTTAGAATTATCTCTAGTATTTTTATATATTTTTGTGATTTTTATGATTTTTTTTTTGAATTTTTCGATGCCACGTGCGCGAAACATTGCCAACTCGACAAGCTGAGTTGTCGCGACATAGGATGAAGTCACCATTAAAACCAATTACGAAGGTAAATTATCTCGATTTGAATAGTTAGAGGAAATGACATATTTGATTTTACTATTTGGAAAAATAAATAGACTTGAGCAGCAGTTGAGTGAGGCAATATACGATTATTCAAACCGATGAGAGCATGGGGAGGAGCGGCAGGCGACGATATCCTGGGCCTCACGGCCCAGTCTGGTGAAAGAGCGCCGAACAGAGGCTCGAGAGAGGCGGCGATCGCGGCCTATTCCGAGACCCAGAGCCCGTCCAGGAGGCAGTGGCCCAAGTCTCCGCGGAAATGGCCCGTGCGACCTGCACGGAGGCGGCAGTGGGCCAAGTCATCGCGGCAAGGTGGCCCAGTCGGGCTGGGCAAAAGACGTGGACGGCTTGGATCTTCTTCAGAGACGTACGTACGTGCGTGCGTGGAAATCAGATCGGTAGCATCTGCAGCCGTGCCATTAGCCCATTCATTACCATGGGGTTTTAGTTCAGTTCAGGCTCGTCACGCCGAATACTTACTTTCATTTCGGCACGTGCAGGTATAATAATATGCGCACTCTGAATACTCACTTGCATTTTGAATAATCCGCTAGTTAATGCGCACAGCACGTACGGACGGCGCGGCTGAAACTAAAGTCGGACGACGTACGTACCTGACGAAATGAAATCAAATCAAAACCCAAAGATGATGACCGTACGCTGCTCATCTTCTCCTGCATAAATATTTTCAATTTTTGAAGGCCTCAGGTTTGGTTGATTCAATTTTTGAAGATTAAAAAAAATCCTTTCTTCCGCATGCTGAATCTTGACGTGAGCATAAGTATTTTCAATTCCAACAGGCTTCAGTTCGTGTGTGCTGCCTCCGGGTGGAAATTAGAGCTAGTATGGTATGGGAAAACCCCCCTGGATTAGCGCCACGTCGCCCCATCCTGTGATCTCGAACAAGCGCGCACGAGCCGTCCGACGCTGGAAGCGATCGAGCCGAGCCGCCCTGCTTCTCTCCTCTGCATGCCTGAGCGAGCATTTCAAGACGTCCTTGTAGAAACATTTTCTTTTAAAGTATTATGTGATAAGTGAACACCTCACTCTCTTTTTTTACTGTAAACTAAATACTTTTGATATATAATCTTATCTGGTCTTAATCTTGTGGTGCTCTTTCTAATACTAAAACCACCTATCTTTCTGACATACAAATTGTACATCTCATATGCATCTAACTCTGATTTGAAGATCATTTCATCTTGAGGTACAATTACAAATTGACTATGATTATTATGCATCTATGTACAATGTGAAAAAAATTAAAATGATGTAACCACAGTATGAAAAATTATGTTATGCACAAATTGTTTGAGGTGACTATCTCGGTTGGCGGCAATGTAGATGTTGGCAACAGTAATGAATGCGCCATCGCCAAACCTGTCGAAGCACCCGCAATCGACTCGAAAGTAGTGATTGAGGATGATGATCTACATATCAATGAAGATGAACCAGAACAGAGCGCGTCATCATCAGTGGAAGGTGGACGGCACCAACGAGTGGGTCGAGATCGCAGTGGCGGCGTCCGGCTCTGGTGTTATGGTTGATGGCAGCAACGGATGCAACACAGTCCAGTTGATTGCGCCCGCCTGCACGGCAGCAGAGTCGTCCATCTACTCTTAGCAGACTGGTTTTGCTTGCGAACGAGAACGAAGGAAGGCCGAGGCTCGATTGCCAATCCATCAATGACCGAAGCGTCAGACCAGGGCCACAGGCGGACTACGCTGGGGCGACTGCACTGAGGCGGAGAGGCGGGGCGGGACCAATCTCGATGGCGACCGTGTTGAGGGCGGCGAGGCGAGGCGATGCGACTGCGCTGGGGACGGAGCGGCGACAGATCGGTTCTGCGCCCTGGGCGAGAGCGGCGGCGTGGCAATATAATCGAAGGAAGGCCTCGATCGTCGATCGATCTGGACGGGGAGCGGCTCGCTCAGGCATGCGGAGGAGAGAGGCAGCGCGGCTCAGCTCCATAGCTTTCAACGTCGGATGGCTCGTGCGCGCTTGTTCCAGATCACAGGACGGGGCGACGTGACGCTAATCCAGGCGGTGCTGCACAGCACGCGCGTGTGGCACCGCTGCAGAGAATTTTTTCTCATGCTGGGGAGAGAATCATGCATGGCTGAAGATAAAAGTTCTAATTCTTGATGCATGTATATGCATGCTCACATATAATTATAAATTAAGAAAAACATGTTTTGCGAATTAATTTAACATTTCGCTGTCACATTAGCTAGCTTTGCTAGTAATGCATGCATAGGCGTCTAGCTAGCTACGGATGCATGCAACATGTCTGTACTAGATTGATTAGTATATGTAGGTGTCCAAATCAAGGATCGTTGAAGGATGCATTTTGATGCGTTTGCTTGCTAACCCTTCAATGTTCGGAGGCCAAAACGTAACTCAACTGCCTAAACAATCATCTGATAGCTATACAAGGTTAAATGATCAAAACCATATGCTATATACGTACCCACGGTTTTGACTAGCTAGCTGGTTATTCGACACCCAACATGCACGAGCAACTTGCAAACTAGTCGAGTTCCCTACCTCCTCTGATCCACCAAGCCACATACGTCCTGTTGTAAATAATGCGGTAGTATGAGTATTGATATTATTCCATATATATAAAAATAAGAGTTTAATAGTCTAAAATTATTATACATTAACAATAAATATAATAATAGAGATTTTGTAACAACAGTGACCGAAAACATGTGTAATATATAAACTGAATAGCACACATAAGACTTTTGTGAAATTGCTCTTAGAAACAATATAACAATTGGCATCAGGGCCTGTATGATCCTGCACCTAATTATCCTAATAAGTATTTTATGGATTAGACAATGTTCCTAATATCTCAGTTAGCAAAATTATAACCTAAGCTAAAATCTCAAAATCTGAATGCCTATCATGGACAGTGCTGCAGTCCAATATCAAAGAACACAAAATTGGCATGGTTGAAATAAGATAGTTGATACAGAGATGAAATTGAACTACAAAAAGTGAAAAACGGTAATTGCAATTTGAGCTAGCAATCCATCTACAATCAGATGTGTGCAAAGTATACTTAGATCACACTGCAACACTAATCCAGGACAAGGTTAATAGATAGATAGTTGTCAACCCAATCCAACAAAAGTATCATGGTGTGCTAGAAACAGAACAGAACTACACACCGAATAGCCTTAGGTAGCACCACATTCAACCAAACAACAAGAGAAACTATAAGTAAATGCAAGTGTACTCAGTGAACATGCTCAATCTCATAGCAATTACAAATCATCGAGCATTTTGTGCTGTCCAGACCATAGAAAGAGAGGAAACCGAAATACTCACAGTGAGATTCGCTTAAACGCAAAATCAATTTTAGACTATACCAGAAATCCTATTCGTCACCGTTGCCCCGACAAGGAAGACAGAGATACAAGGTCTCACCGCACTAAGTCGGCGTGTGTGGGCGAGCCTCGACAAACATAGCTCCAATAAACACCAACACATGAGCTTCTCCACCAAATCACCTCGAGAAACCAAAGCACCGAAGCAAGATCAAAGCCACCCTCCAATCACCTCAGAGATGACAAGCAATAGAGAGAGATTAATGGAGAACCAAAGGGGAAAAAAAGAAGTATTTCCTCCTCTACACAGGGAGAAGAAGCCGACCCTCTTGTAGATGCGGTGCAGCCCTCCAGAGCCTCACAATCCCCGCAGGAATTGGGGTTTGCTTGCACCGCCGCTGCAAAACGAGCAGCAACCAGCCTCCTCTCTCTCTTTCTCATTTTTTCTTTTCTTTTCTCCCAACCCTAGCCGAGTGGCTGCTGCCCCATATGATTTTCCCACCATGGGCTTGGGCCACACACTCATCAACGAGCCAGCAAAACAAAAGAGAATGAGCCCAAGTAAAAAAACATTGAAATTCATATTTTCTTTAATACGTCTCTGCGTACATGAATCAACTTCCAGATGAAATACATTGTGAGGACCCATCCAAATAGTATTACAATTAATTATCAAGACGATCATTTGCTTAATCACGACTAGGATTATTAACCGGAATACCATCTCGATAGTCCCGGAACGTGTTTTATGCCATAGATCGAAACACATGCCTTTCGAACATATAGCATCACAATGAAGCTTAAGATAGAGCAAGTAATTAAAAATATATTACACATATAAGAGTAATTACAATTTATAATAGTTTACATAGATACTACACATTATAAAAGTAACATCTATGAACAACAATAACTAGGTGAAGCCATATGCCCTTAGACTCCATCCAAAAGCACGTCACTCGAGTAGATAGCACTACTCTCGCCCGCCGCCAGCATTGACGGACATTAAGTAGCCGGCAACTAACCTGCAAACCTAAAGGAGCATCGTGAGTACGAAGATACTCGCAAGACTTAATTCATATTGGTTACATATAATAGCCCGATTCTAAGGATTATACAATTGAACCATTAGCAAGGAGTAGACCACAAGATTAAGTAAATTCATATACATACGCAACCTTAACACCTATGTGTGAGCACCTAAACTTAACCATATAAATCTTTCTACCATGTAACCAACAACATGAACATAAAAGTAACAGGAACCATAACACTCAAAGCTGTGAACATAACCATCTCAACCACAACCTAACATACCCTACATTTTCAAAGTCGGAACTCTACGACTGTTGTAAATGGACAGAAAGCATGCTCAAGACCGAGAGCGCGACAATTCGAATTATTTTTACACCTTGCAGGGGTACTCCTAGACCCACACGACACGAGACCACTGGCCACACAACCCTTAGTTGCGAGTGATGATTCACGTACCAACTATTCATGTACCGTCTTGAACCTTTGTTCCCATGTTGAGTAATGTAGAGGCCACCTAGATCCCGAGTATATGACGACTTATCAGACACAATCTCAGGTGCCAATTATAGTATTCTCTCTCACACCTTGACTCATGGGTCGAATGAACGCGGTGACTTACGGTACTTGGCTTACTCGTCCCATATTTGAATATATGGTAAGTACAAAAAATGCTTAAACCAACTGTAACAACGGTCGATGCTTAAACGATACAAGTAGTCTATGGCATCCAGACTCCTCTCCCAACTTACCCCTAGCACCGCCCACATCTTGTCTCATTCTCACATCTTATACATCCTAACATCATGATCAATATTATTGTGAACAATAAGTAAGCTTTAAGCTCACGAATAACGGTTGAAGTATCACTCAACTTCTACTGAGGACTTAAACAATGCTAAGAATTTTGAATAACTCTTAAGTTAGACACCAACAAAGTTATCAAGGCTACAAGGATAGGGATAATCAACAACTCAGGGTAGAGGTAATCCAAATCAATATATGTTCTACCCATATAAACCCGACATCGACATCATTAAATATCCACACATACATCAGCAAAACCTTATCAATTTAGATTTCATTCAATTCAACTAAAGGGGGTAATATGCATAGATGCTTGTCTTGCTGCTCCAGGTGGTTCGCTCATGATCAGAACCAATCTAGCGTCAATCTCGACCATGAAGAATGACGGCACATCACTCTCTAAATAAAATATGAATGCATCAAATAAATAATAAATCGATGAAAAAGTGTGCATATGATGCATGCTTGAACAATAGAGCACTGTGTTTCGAGAACATTTGCAAAAGGTCACCAAAAGATTAGAGTTCCGAAGTTTAAAACCCCGGATAAGATAACCAAAGTGCACAAAGCTTTAAACTGGTTAACGGTCAGACGGGTGTAATGGCGGCCGGACCATGGAAGGGGTGGGGGTCAGACCAGTAGGTTTCTAAGTGGTCGGCCGGTCAAACAATGTGCAGATAGAGAGGTTTAGCGCCTGGTAGTTAGATCAGACCGACCGGCGATCTGACCGTGAGGTTTAGCGGTCAAACCGGACATATGTTGATCTGACACCTACTTGTGGAGTTTAACCGAACATTCCTAACTACAACTGGAGGTCAGACCGCTGGGAAGGAGCAGTGCCACTTTGGCGAGGCCACCGACGAAGGTTGCGGTGATGCCTTCAAACACGAAGGGTGCCAAAACACTCCATGAGACCTAGGGAGTGTTTTCTTGGTTGGCTCGGACAACATACACGGATTAAACTTGAGAAACCCTATAGATGAGATCTAGACTAGGGATTTGGCTCAGATTCATCCCAGTTTAACAAGAAAAGGGGATTGGCTCGAGCTTGGGAACAGCGGGAAAAAGGTATGGGAAGGCTCACCTTGGCGTGAGGGAATTTTCTATCGGATTGGTTTGATCCGGAGAGGCTCTGATTTGGAGATCGGTTTAGGGATGCTCCGACTGGGCAAAAAGGTGGACAAAGATGCGGGAGGCCTCTCCAGCGAGAAGATGATGGGGATGAACTCGTGGAAGCCTCTGGGGAGCTCGGGGAAGCCGTCTTCATCGATCTCCAGACGTCGTAGTGGTCGAGGTGGAGCTATCTTCTCTCCTCGGACTTGGGTCTTGCTCCGGCGAAGGGGAAGCTTGGGACAAGCTCGGGGATGACGCGGGGGACTCATGGACGATCTCCTCCTTCGATCTTCAGCCTCCGTTAAGCTCGGGTGGAGGATCTCCTCTCCCTCATCGTCTCTCTCCCTTCTTTCCTCTCTCTCTCTCTCTCTCTCTCTCTCTCTCTCTCTCTCTCTCTCCCCCCCCCCCTTCTCTCTCACTCGGATGGGGGAGAACGACTGAGTGGGTGATTGAGCGAATATGAGTTTGGTCGATAGCTTAAGTGGCGGTTCTAGACAGTGGTGGTCAAACCGCAAGTTCAGGCGGTCAGACTGCCCCGGTACAGAGGCTAAAGTGGCTTTGCTCGCCTCTGGCGGTCAAACTGATGGTAGCGCGGTTGGACCGCCAAGGAGGTCTTTTCCCAATTCTTTCCTAAAAGTTTTTTGATTGGTTAGTAAGACCCAACACATATGGTGGAACACGTATAAGCTAAAGACATATGATTTTGAAACGTTTTAAACACTTAAAACATAATTTTAAAGCATCATGATACTTATGCATGCTTAATTATGCAATTAGTATTTTGTGATGTGACATACATGATCAGTCTGGTCAATAGGTCCTGACTTTATTTTTTATGATGATGTGAGGTTGAAAGGGGGATCTAGCTATACATAGCTAGTTTTTGCTTATCATTGAAGTATAAAGAAGGTCAACTCTTAGTTAAGTATAGCTAATCAGTCTGTACTTAGTATCGAATAATTTGGCCGGTTTTACTTGGTTTGATATATTCTAGGTACCATATTTTTTCAAGCAATTGACTTGGTAGCTTGTGGGGAAACAATACATTCGTTTGATGGTTGTACTTGTATCTTGTATGGAGCACATTGTTTGGCAATTGACACTTCGGATTTTCATCGACCAACAAGACAACAATAAAACGTATATAGACTGCATTTGGAGCGCAGCAATCATGAATTGCTCTTCTAGGAATTATACTTTTGTATAAAATTTCTATGAATTCCATATATATGTCTTAGGCCAAAATTCTCACCATAGGAGCATGCACACCCATTTCAAGTTTTCAAAAATTCTCTAGTTATAGATTATGATGTAACATGTCCACCTGCAAAAAAAGAAAAAAAAAATGGGGGGGGGGGTGGGTGGGGATACGATTGTTGGTCAGCTGTACAAAAAAGAGAAAAGATCAACTGCAAAAAGCTATGTAAAATTATCTTTTTTGTACAGCTCACAGATGGTCGTAATTTTTTTCCAACTTTTTTGCAGGTGATCATGTTACATCAAGAGAATTTTGGAGAATTTTTGAAAACTCATAAGTAGGCTAACTCGGAATGTGTGCGCACGCCCCTAAAGTGAGAACTGCATTTCCCGCAATAAGGGTATGTTTGGAAGCAAGTGTTCACATAATTGTTGGAAACCTACAAAATTTGTTCACATTCTGCAGGAATGTAAGAATGTCCCCGCATTTCATTCCAAACTGGGCCTAAGGTAGTCATAGGAAAAAGACATCAAAGCTTAATTTCAAGGGAACAAAGTGATGAGTAACATCAGAATTGGAATATATATGCATAGCTCAATTACAAGCAATGAAAATGAAATTTTGTATAAAGGAATTTATTTCGTATTTATAATCCAACTGTTACACGCACTAAAAATGAATTACAGGGACTGGAAGGAATTTTAGTTGTAATCACTCCTTTGGTACAAGAAGCATATGCGGACCTAACTACCTTGCTCCATATGGTCCCGGTTCTTCAGTCCTCACCTGTGATCTTGCGGTCGCGGCCACGAGACCTCGATCAAAGTCTCGATCGAGTCCTCTACCAAACACTTCCTGGGTTCACATGACATGACCATGACCTAATCAATCTTCCTTGATTATTCATTACTAGTCCTTAACTTATAATGATACTAGCTAGTATAAACAAATAACGAATATTATTACGCGCTACGCATACGTATACAAATCTTTTTTCAATTCAAAGTATGTTTAATTCATTAATTTGAGTTTAATGAATGTGGCACAATCGATCGATCGAATTGTGCCAGTGTGGTAGTCGATGGATCGATTCTATTCTTCCTTGTAGTCCTTGTTGTTGTATGGCGCGAAGAGCTCGGCGAGCCAGTTGCCCTTGCGGTGCACCCTGGATCCCAGGTCGGCGCACATGGCGTCGCTGTCGTGGATGCTGTAGGTGGAGATGCAGTGGCGTCGGTAGAAGCGCGTGGTGCGGCGCATGGCCTCCGCCTCGCCGTCGACGTGTCGCACCATCGCCTCCACGCTCGGCAGCGCGAACCGGCCCCCGAGCAGCCCCGCCAGCCACCGGCACCGCAGCTCCGACGTGTGCAGGTTCGACACGCTCTCCACGTACCCCACAAAGGCCATGTTCGGGATCAGCGGGTGGATAGTGCCGCTGCGATCAATCAAGCAATGCACGCACGCACACGTTAGAACGATAATCAATGTGCACGGATCGATGCATGCAACCGCGCGAGAGACATGTAGGCAGGCAGGCACGTACCGGTAGAGCGGCATCATACCGGAGTTGTTGAGGACTAGACCGCGGAAGGGATCCGGCAGGACGGCACGGAGCTTGTCCTTGCCCTCGAAGCCGGTGGCGAGGAAGACGAGGTCGGCCTCCACCTCTGTGCCGTCCTCGAGGACGACGCCGTTCTCGGAGAAGCACCAGCCGGAGGCCCTCTTGAAGCGGATCAGGTCCTGGTCCGCCATGTCGAAGAAGCCGTCGGGCAGGATGGCCATCTGGCAGCTCGCATAGTCCTCCACGAACGGGTGCTCCGGCCGGAGCCCGTACTTCTCCAGCGGGAGCTTCCAGGCCAGGTACGACTCGATGAACTTGGACACTCCCGCCCTCTGCTCACAGCCAAAAACAAACGTACACACACCATCAAGTTGATGCCTATAGTCGCTGACTAAAGTTGTGGCTCGTGCATGCATGACGGTGACAAGCTACAAAGGTCTCGTCCATGCACACACACGCGCGCATGTTCAGCAAAACTCACTCCGATGTTCACATGAATTTTTATGTGGCACACAAATAGTAGCAGCGGCTGATGCGTTGTGTTGCACGCGCAAGGTGGCCGGAGTGTCCGACGAGTACATACCAGTGGGCTCATGAGGCGGCAGAGGAGCGAGCGGAGGAGGCCCTGGTTGGGTCGCTCGTAGAGGAACTGGGCAAGGCGGGTGGAGTAGAAGAGGAAGAAGGGCAGTCCCCAGATGGAGTAGGACGGCACCACCCAGTGCAGGGTCCTCACCAGCATGGTGCACGCCTCGCCTCCCTCGCCTGCAAATCAGCACGCAATGCGAAACCAGAAACGGGAGACCCATCAATCGATCGATCGAGAAATATTCTGAATGATCAAGTCACCAGTCAAGTCAAATGTCAAACCATTTGGTTAGCTAGCAAGCATGATTAGTAGTAGGTGCTACGTACTGTTCGTTAAGAACAGTTGAAACTAACTAAGCTAAGGTCGATCGATACGATTGTTCTTCAGAGAATGACAGACATTTATTTTTTGGTTGCAAACGTACAAGCATCGCTACCTGTAAGAATAGTCAACCGGAACGCTTTGGTATAGTCGTACTGGATATATTGTACAGTCAAAACGTTAGAGTGATCGATGCACAGATCAGGCAACAAAATTAAAGATCAAGTGGTATGTTTCGTATAACATATCCAGGGAGGCTGAAAAGTCAGAGGATGCGTACGTACGTGTTGCGTTTAGTGTACTTTGAACCTGATGCAGTCTAGATGGAGTGTACGACGGATCAAGACAGGAGTGACCTTTTCTGGGACGAATTGGCTAGTATCCAAACTAAGATTGGGTCTCCGAATTCGTTGGCCATGTTCTGTCACGAAGACGTTGGTAGATGCGGTATGCAGTATTAGTTCTTACTAATTCATCAAATGATTGAACACTGGCACAAAAAATAATGCAATGGTTTGTTCTGTTCATGCAGTGTGAACTTGCTTGGCATGTTATTTTCCTATGTTACTTCCTTGTAATGCGCGTCCATACTAGAGGCGAGCTCACCTGATTATTATTAGCTGCATGCGTTGTTTCTTGTATAATTAAGAACCAGGTTTTGTTGTATTGTATAAGCAAGTAAAAACATGCATGGCTTCTCCAATTCTCTGAAATTATGAATAAAATTAGAGTTGTATATATGTGGTGCAAAATGCAAATAGTAATACTTGTTCGATTAGGCAATGTAATGCTATTTTCTTGTTCAGAAGAGTATGCATGTTTTCACGTACCTTGGTTGGCCTGGGCGCATTCAAGAGCTAGGTCAATGGCGCTCTTCTTGTACCCAACCACCACAACCTTCTTGCTTTTCATCAGCTCCACGGTCTCGTCCTCGCTGAGCTTGCAGTAGTCCAGCGAGTGCATCACCGTCCCCTTGAACACCTCCGGGCCCTTGCCCAGCGGGAACACCGGCATCCGCGGCACGTCGCCGTACTTGCCCGTGCACATCACCACGAACTCGAACTTGTAGTACTGCGCGCGCATAAATGCAAGCCGAACGATTGACAAATGAGGATTAATTAATTGCGTACGATTTCTAGCTAGAGCATGCGCATGCAGCCGGCGAATGAACAGTACGTAGTGGTGGTACCTGAACGGTGTCAGAGTCGCCGGTGGCAACGCCGACCTCCCACATGGGCTTGCCCTGGAGCGGCTCGCCGGTACCGCTCCACAGCTCCGTGAACCCGGCGCCGCCGAGGCATTTGACGTCGACCACCTTCGCGCCGAACATGATGTAGCGCCACAGGTCGAACGTGTCGGCGTAGCCCTCGAGGTACTCCACGATCTCGGCGTGCGTCGGGAACGTGGGGTCCTCGCGGTTGCGCCACGAGTAATCGGAGAACTCGTAGTCGGGCCGCGGCGTCTGCAGCCGCGTCGACCGGTACACGCAGTGCTTCCACACCCCGCCGATGGACGGCGTGGCCTCGAACACCACGGGGTCGTGCGCCGCCAGCTGCTTCGCCGCGGCCAGGCCGCTGATGCCGCCGCCGATGATCGCCACCCTCGATGACGGCGACACCGCCTTCCTCGTGCACCGTGCCTGCTGCCCCGCCATGATCGATGGAGAGGTGATGGAAGTGGTGCTTGAGTTGTGTACTTCGTGGGGTGTGACCGATTGCTTGTGTAGCTAGCTAGTGTGCGTCGACGGTGGAGGAGTCTCTAATCAAGAAAGGTAGCTGCTAGGGCTGTGTAGGCTTATGGTGTGCGAGTGTGCGATGAGGAGGCAGGGGTGCTGTAGTATTTATAGGGCGGGAGCGATCGAGCAAGGGCTTCAGCATGTGAGTTTCCGTGACATAGCAAGAGAAAAAACAACTGGGCATGCATGGAAGGATCGTCACAGAAAATGGAGGGAAGCGTAGCAAGAGAAAATGGAGGGAAACATAGCAAGAGAAAATGGAGGGAAACATAGCAAGAGAAAAAATTACATAGAAAACTGAAAAAACAACAAGTGGGCATGCATGCAGAGTTGCACACCAGCACCACCCGAGGGGGTTGTACTACTGGCCCATACACGCACTGACTCGGTAATACTCTTGTTTCATCTTTCTTTGTTGGTTAAATCTGTTTTTTTTTTTTTTTGCAAAACAGCATCTCAATGAAAATCTACTAAGCTAAGCAGTAATCAACTGGTCATGACGTTTTCAACCGGGGCTAATCTTAGTCATGTATTTTTACTGCTGGTTTCTTTGCAGCAAGGGCTCTGCTTTCTCACGTCTGGAATGATGACCTCGTCTCGTTCAAGCAGAGCTCCTGATCGATCTCTAGAGAACTTGAACACAACTTTGGACCGGAGAAAAGACCCATGCTTGGGTATTTTTGGTTGCATGCCTATGCCTATATCTGGTTTGTCCCCTCGTGAAATAGAAAGTCATGCATCCTTCTACTTTGTCCGCCATGGCCTGTCGCATCACCGGCTAGCAGCTAGAGCTAGGTGCAGCTCGCTATGCATGCGGACTATTCTTTCGTTGTCACCGCGGTATGGAAGCAACAAACCGAATAGAACGGAATAGAAGGGAGTGTCTTAGTTATCTGATGATAGATATAGAGTGTCTAAATCTATCAACTTTTGAATTTTTTTATCTAGATCAGATGTTCTATATTAGTATCAGAGCTTGATCATCATTGATAAATTAAAATATCTAAATTTAGAAGTTAGTACAAGAAAAGTTATTAATACAAAGGATAACATTAATATTCGGTGCAAACTCAATTCCTCCGAAGAGCATAGTTGGTATTCTTCTCATAGTCAATTAAATCTAATTGTAGACTTATTGTAAAACTTTTATATAACTTGGGGTAAAAGACAAGACGACTTGAACTTAAAATTACAAAAATTATATAAAAATCATAAGCAGTTAGAAGAAAAATATTCTCTTATACATAACAAAATAATTTTGGCTTTACAAATCTTAGGAGAAAATAAGACCGAGCAAAATAAATCCAGTCAAAATAGTGATTATATTTATATAGACACGCACTCTAACCCTAACTCACACTTCACCATGCCTGACTCCCGCCGCCACCTCCCACTCTGCCCTACTTCCCGCCATCCTCAGCAATAGCGTGGCTCGCCAGTGGCCACATCCACCACCAACCCTCCCTAATCCCCCTCCCATATTCCCACCTGTCGCCGCAGCCTCCCAACCCCTCTCGCCTCCCACTCGTCACTGTCACGATGCTGGTGCGGCCCACCAGAGCATCGCCACCCATTCCTCCTCATCGATCTCCTTTGCCACCCCTTTCCTCCTCCCCAATCTCCCCACACCACTTTCCTCCTCCCCAAGCTCCCACGCCTCTTGCACCACCCCGCCTGGCTCCAGTGGCACCGCCGCCGCCGGATCCACAATCCCCGCAACCGCTCCCACGCTAACCCGTTGGCTATGCTCCCCCCCCACCGCCTCGTCGTCCCTCTTGCCACCACCTCCAGGCCGGCAGCCCCCACAATCCCAAAAACTCGAACCCCAACCCGAAACACTAACCCTAACCTCACCATCGCCAGAGAAGAAGACGTCGCCGAAGGAGCTCACCGGAGGAGATGGCCGCATGAATCTCCAAGTTCATCCTACATTACGAAATTCAACAAATTTCCCCCTCTAAATCTGTTGACAGATAAATAGCAAAATTCTATAAAAAAAAAGATGGAAGTGTTTTTTTTATAGAAGCAATCTGAGAGACATACATTAATTATTATGAAGTGTTCTTTGACATCCTCATTTCATTTAGAGAAAAAAAAATGTGTGTGTGTGTGTGTGTGTAGATAGATAGATAGATAGATAGATAGATAAATTGTGTTATATGATCACAGTTGCTTCAAAAGTTTTGTTCTGGAAAAGAATGTCTAGTGTAATGAAACTAGGCAGAGTGTGGTTCAATTATTTGAGCCAGTTAGATATTTATTTTGGGCTTCGGAAAAGAAAATATCATTGGTTTTTCACACTTTTTCAGACAAGGTAAGCAACTATCCCTGTCATGCAAACTCCCACTTTTATATGAACCTTGGTTAATTATGCATGCACGAGATCGAGTTGTCAACACCAATCTGATTCGGTTGCATTGTTGGTCGATCGATGTACAGTGTGTGCACTTATGAACTCATGAAACCAAGACCAGCGCGCTAGGGCTGACCTTGAACGTCCACCCGGTATAACAAAATAAAGAATTAGATTGATCATCACTATCAGCAACACGTACATAGCAAATGCATATTGCATCTCTGAACTTCCTCTGAAGACCTGATTTGAGATCTTTTGAGGTTTGACCTATGCCTGCCTGGACCATATATTTAAACGGCTAAGTATTGTCGTTGCTGGTACTCACAATGTACATACAGTTTTTATTCGGCCACATGGCTAGTGATACCAACACCCTCCACATGGTCCGATTCCATTGGTCTATTTTACATGCACTCGATTCAGAGATTATGTAGGGATTATGACGTCGTATAAATTATATTAAGCATATTTGGTACACTAATGATTATACTTAATGGTACATTGTACTCCGAATTCCATACATTTATACCACGAAGTTTGAACAACTTTTCATGCCACTTTCCCATGAAATGAGTTACACACACACACACACACACACACGTATGCACGCAGAGATATATGCATTGTGTACACGTGGAAAATGAATTTTCTGTGGAATATTTTTGTTTATACGAACTTGCAAAGTAATTATTGATGAGTAGAATGGGGAAGGCGTATTAGCACATGGACACGTGTAAATTAGTATGATTAAAGCGCTAGCTCAGAAAGGCAGGAAATTATTTGGTTTAGTTTACAGCAGCAGTTCTTTGACTTGAGATGATATGGTAGTAGAAAATAACTGCTACTACTACGTAGCCTTGTTATATTCGTCGAAATCACATAGTACGTACTTGGATTGTTCGAATCAGAAACGGTGTACGTGCGAACATTAAGAGCATTCAAAGGAGTTCTAGAGAGTGTGGGCGATCTTGCTTGTTGAAATTCAAATTGACCATAGAATTTCAGCAACTGAATGTACAAACTTATGTTTCCCTTGTGTAAGCAAGCGATTTGGCATGATACTTCCTATCGACAAACGAGTATATATGCAAAGAAAAATCACATGCACGCATGCATATATAGGCACCGAGCTGCATGATACTCTTTAACTGTTTCGGATCGAGTAGTTCTTCAGGCATAGTACTCGTCACTCGTCAAGATTTAACCGACAAATATAAAGAGTAGAGACCAAAATGCATGCACAATTATATTTTATCTAGCTTGCTTATGATTTTTCAACTTGGAACATTGAATAATAGCATACAATGCATGAATTTGGTAAGAGAAGTTTGAACTGTTATAGACCAACTACTGGACCGTAGAAAGGGACCACGAAAGACAGGCATGAAAGACGTGCTAGAGATCAAGTAAAAGTACTTACAGCTGACTACATTTGTTCATATTTTTCGCAGTCTTTTCCTGGTACTTTTGCTTTTTGACTGGAGATGTACTCTAATCACTCGATTACTTAATATCCAGCAAGCTAATTAACTCCCAGTCACAATAATTAATCAATTGGCTAGTCCAATTAAGCTCACTGTGACGGATATAATGCAGAAGGATCAGATAGGAGGCTCATTCACTTCTCTCCCTGTTCTTCTTCATTTTCCTCCTCTTCCTCTTCTCCATATCTCTTTTCCTCTTCCTTTTTGGCCCCTGTCCAAGACTCCAAGCTGTTGTATAGGTTATCTGACTTTTGGCTAGAAAACGCTGAAACAGCTGCCTGCAGTCCCTGGCTTGTCGCGCCCAAGGTTTCAAGTTTGAGATGGTCAAGCTATATGCAGTTGGTCAACTTGACCAAGATGTTGCGTATTTTTGGTGTCCAGTGTCCATCGTCTATATATAGTATCTGCAGGATATATATATATATATAGTTTCATAAGCAGTGCGCTCTATGATTGTTGCATATATATGCAAATACAAGCACGGTTGATGGTATGTATCTCATCGCCATGTGCGATTGACTTGGTGTAGACGACTTTGGAGACTGGTCAGCGCAGTAGCCATGCCATGTTGTGCCATATTTGCTACTTCAGTTGGCTTGATGCGTATCATGAGCTCGTGCATACAAGATGAGCTGACGAGACTCGACGTAAAAAAAATTAGAGGAACGATGATAAAATGGTCAGGATTCAGGAGGGAAAAAAAAAAGACAACGCCGGACTCAAAGTGGAGAAGACATAGTTTAGGCCCATTTACTTTCCCCTTGCCTAGTTTATATATATATATACAACGCCGGGCTCAAAGTGTGTGTGTGAGTATGTACTCTCATATTAGTATCTCATAACATTAGAGTATTTCATGTAATAAATGGTATGTATATAGAGCATGTGAGTATATAAGATCATCCAAATGGTATGTAACTTTTTAGTGATTTGTACATATATTTTTTTGAGTATATTACATTTTATGTATAAATATGAAGGTATTATCAAAATCTATTAAAATTAATAGACTTTTTTTCAATTTTTTCATGTAATTCACATTGGAATATCTTAGAATGAGTATATAAGTATACTCATAGTGATAAATGAGTATATCCAATTTATTTATACGGTATATCATAGTAAGAAGTATGTACTTCTGGGAGTACAGCTATTTTTCATATATATTTTCCATTTACCGAGGGAAGTATATTAAGGGCGTGTTTGGTGTAGAGCTTCCTTATTGAAATTCTATGACTAAAAAATATTATTTAGAAAAAGTGATTTTATGACTAAAAATAATTACTTAAAATAAATTATATAGAGTAAATGAATCAAAAGGAGCTAGTTTTTTTAGCTCCTAGTATCTTATTTATTCTAGAGAGTTATTATCACATAATCACTCTCAGTGTTGAAATATATAAATTGTTGTTTGATAGAGTTCTCATTAATTCCCTCTGTGAGCAGGTCTGGAAGCGCCCTCACACCCGTCAAACAGTTCTTAATTCTAAAAAAAGAGAGAGAAGTATAGCTGTATACACAGGCAGAAGTGTATACAGCGTACGTACTGTGTAGCGAGTATATACATTGCGGTGTACAAATCACTTGCAGCTGTCGAACTCATTTGAAGGCAAAACCGCTTTGCGTTATTGAAACTTCCTTGGGAGAGTGCGCAATCGTTCCTCTCTCTCTCTCCTTTTCTTGTTTTTTTGGCACAAAAAAAACTAGTCGTGAGGCTGCCATCGATCAACAGCAACACAGACCTTGCAAGATTCGAATGAACGAACGACGCCGGCCGGTCAATTCAAAGATCAAATCTTGTCTCTTTTTTTCCAGACGATCGTACGCAGTGTCCCGTAGCCAAATCAGGCTCGTGTGCCACATTCGGGGCGCGCGCACGGCAATTGCTCGGCGACGACAGGGGCGTTGGATCCGTGCAGCACGAGACGGTGGTCTTCCCGTGCGACCGTCTTAGCCGGCCGGGCCCCCCGACACGGCGGTGGTCTAGTCATAGATATGTGTGCGCGTCAACATGGTGCACCGTCGACGTCGAGTCCAACGTCGACCGGTTTTCGCTGGCCGCGATCGAGATTTCTCGCGTTTCGGCTGGTCGTCTTGCCTAAAGTAACCACGCGTTCGGCCATGTGGCCGGCCTGCTTTTTTTGTTGCCTCCTTTAGCTTTGCATCATCTGGGGCCCGTGTGGCCTCTGTTTGGGCCCGTGTGCACCTTTACGTGTGCTCCCCCGTGTTCGGGACGAGGCGCCGCCTGCCGAAGCCAGCTCTGCTGCGGCGCAAGCACCCCCGGCCCCGTAGGGCCACCCGTGCGCACAGGCCCAGCACGCGTGCCGACCCGGCCAGCGGCCCATGCTCCTAGGAGGGCCGCTGCCGCGCGGGATTTCATCCGGCTCAGCGTGCGGCGTCGCCGGGACCCGACCCGTGTGGAGCGTCGATTGCTTCCCGCTTGGTCGACAGTGGCACGCATCTTTCGCAGAGCGCGCGCGCCTCGGTGGCTCCTCGGCGGGCCCCGGCTCCCACCCACGTCGATGTTGTAAAGTAGTTTTTTTATATTTTCTAACATAAATAAATAAATCTCCGATGAAAAAGATTTGTTAAACATATATGCTTACCGTCGGTTAGGCCCTTAACAAGCGGTAAGCTCCCACCTGTAAATGGCCCTTACCACTTTCTGATTTTCTGATTGAAGGGTTAGGCCGCGGTAAGCCACTATATAAACAGTGTTTGGCAAGAGTATTGTTTATGCCTTTGATTCCTCTCTTATCTTTTTTTAAACAGTGATCTTTTGTTGCTCTAAAAATTATATTTTTTTTTTATATATTTCATAATCTATGTACAATTTATTTTAATTAGATTCACCTAAAAAGACTACGTAGAATTTAAACTAAAATTCTCTAAAAATACTACTTTTATAACTTCTAACAATTATTAGTATTCAAATAATTTTTCAAAAATCTGAAATTTTTTCTAATATTCTTCTTATGTGATGGACTAATTTATAATATTCTAATTTCTAATATTCAAATTGATTACAGAGGAACTCACTTTTTCAAAACGTCGTGAGATAGTTCAATCCAAATCCGGTACGGGTGTTAGAGCATTGAGAGGACTTTTACCTAGTATGAGAGGAATGGGAAGGACACACCTTTGGTGTAGCAGTTATCATGGCTACGATAAACATTGGGTAGCCAAGTGCGGAGAGGATACCTGCTGAAAGCATATAAGTAGTAAGCCCACCCCAATATAAGTGCTCTCTCCTCCGACTTGCATAGAGCCTTCGGTAGCACAGCCGAGACAACGATGGATTCTCCACCCATACGGGGACGGAGTGACAAAAGTATGAAAATAGGATAAGGTAGCGGTGAGACGAGCTATTTAAATAGGTGAAGTGAAAGTGCAGTGATGTATGCAGTTGAGGCATATTAACGAAGGAACTATTTGAACCTTGTTCCTACACGACCTAATCAAATCGATCAGGCACTTGTCATCTATCTTCATTGTTCAACTCTTTTATCAAAAGATGAAAAAACACACAAAAAAGCTTGGCCCTTTCATCTCTTGGATAAATAGAGAGGGATGGCAGAATCCTTTGGTGTCCCTTGCAGTTAAAAATAAAGGGCTTTCTTTTCTAAAAAGTAAAAAAAAACACACAAATATCCAAATTCTAAATAAAAAATTAAAGTAAAGGATATATTATACTCGAAAACAGATATCTTTGTATCTTTGTATCTTTTTGTTATTTCTAACTCATCTATGAGATAATAAAATATGACAAAAGCTACACCAAAAATGGGTTCACGTAAGAGAGTGCGTATTAGTTTGCGTAGGAATGCCCGTTTTAGTTTACAGAAGAGTGCATGTAGAATAACAAAAGAGGTTATTCATGTTCAAGCTAGTTTCAACAATACCATTATAACTGTTACAGATCCATAAGGTCAGGTGGTTTTCTGGTCCTTTGCTAGTACTTGCGGATTCAAAAACTATGAGACCTATGTGTTCCTAAGAGAAGAAATTTGTCCATTTTATGGCTTGAGGTCTAAAAAAAGGTGTGAAAACAGATATAAACTCTTGAATGAAAATTGAAAAGAAATGTAGCCCTAGTTCCTTCGAAAATGGTAAGATCTTTGGCGCAAGAAGAAAGGGTGACCTATATCATCTTGACTTGGTTCTGCTTCCCCTCTTTTTTTAAGAATACTGAGTCAGATTCTTCTCCTACCAGTATTGAATAGAACATATTGAACAAGATCTTCTTCATGAAAATCTGCTCGATTTAGATCGGAAAAATTGTACAAATTTTATAAAACCATGTGCTATGGCTCAAATCCATAGTCAATCCTATTTTCGATAGGACCGGTTAACAATTGAATCTAATTTTTTCTATTATTTTACTATCCATAATAGTACAGAAAGAAGGCCCAGAGGAATAATGGCCCGACCTTGAGTTTCTCACCCTTTAGAGTATTATAAAGAAACTCACTTTTTCAGCATATAACTTAGGGCTGAAAATAATTTTAGAAATTAGTCCATCACATAAGAAGAATATTAGTGATTTTTTTTTAGATTTTTGGAAATTTATTTGAGGCATAACAATTATTAGAAATTATAAAAGTAACATTCTTTTGAGAATTTTAGTTTAAATTATACGCATATTTTTGTTGAATTCAATTAAAATAGGTTACATATGGGTTATAAAACATATAAAAAAGTTATATAATTTTTAGAGTAACAGAAAACCATTGTTTTAAATAGACAAGATAAAAATAGAATTGGAGATATGAACAGTACTCATGTTGAGTACTGTTTATAAAGCTTACCACACTTGGAAGGGGCGTTAAGAGCTTAGCTGCCTAATCAGAGGACGATAAGGGTCATTTACGTATAGGTGGAAACTTACCGTCCTCTCATTGATGCAAAGGGCAAAGATTCATCGATTTGTATGGACCGGACATGAAGATTAGCATGAATAGTCATTTCACACGCAACATCAGGAAATGCAACAAAGAATAATAAATTAATTTATAACTAAAACGAAGAGCCCGATTATTTACACCTCTCCGTCGTCACCCCTACGTAACGTTGTAAAGATGAAATAACTTAGAATCTTCTTCACTCCCGTTGACATCAGGATCTTGGGTGCAGCCGTATTCGTCACAGAATACTTCAGCTGGTTCCAAGCCCAAAAAGAAAGAAATGCATCCTGTCATGAGAGCTTTCAGCAACAACCGGCTCTACCTTCGAGTGCTGAAGCTGCGGTTTCGACCGTTCCAAGTAAGCACTTGTACACCTTCTGCTTCAGTTTCTCAATGGTTTCAACCAAACCATCCGCTGATCCATCCACCTCGTCCTGAAACTGATCTAGCCAGTTACTTGTTTCCTTGAGTTGCGACAACCGGACTGCGATTTTCCCATCTCCAATCTTGGATTGTCCCCGTACGCGTTCTCTGGTGTTCTTAATTGGACCCTCGAACTTGAATCCTGTTTCAAGAGCATCCTCCAAGAAACTCAGAAACCAAGACTGTGATTCTTTTTTTAGAGTAATCCATGACCTGCATATCTCCTTGAAACCATCCTCTCTGGCCCATTTGATCTTTTCACTTGTCTGAACATCATCGGAATTCTTTGCTGTGTTGCATGGAGCAGCTTTGTTCTTAGATACAGAAGATTTCCTAGATGACTTTTCCTTCTCTGGTCGAGATTCTTTGCTAGAATCTGCCGAGTAAGCTTTCCAAACAACACTTTGCTGAAGGATAAGCCGGTGTAGCTGAAAAAACTTTGTAATTGCAGCATGTGGATCCACATCAGATGATTCCCTTATCTCAGCAAAAAATCTGTAAAAGCACACACACGATTAGATTCATTCTTTAAGTTCATGAGTTAGAGTAAAGCATGTACTTCATGTCAGAAGGAATCAAGATCCTGGAGGTGCACTGCAGCGTTAGAGGCAAAACCTTATCCATGCCAAACTCATGCTTTTCAATATTCATGTATTATGCAGTTATTCTGTTCAGAGAATGTTCCCGGTTTCTAATTTCAGGAGGTTGGTGTGAACTGCAGTGAAATGGTGCTTTTGGCATATGATGTAAACTTCTCAGTGAAGCATAGAACAAATCTAGTCTTTCAAAAAAAAAAAAAAAGAGCTAACAATCATTTATGACAGCTTATAAAATATACAGTGCTGAGGTTACAAAATATTACTGCCGATGGGTACCTTGTACTATACAACAAAATGCAAAATGAAGTTGAAGTTTGCAATACATCGAATTCATCAATTTCGAATGTCTTAAGGAATACTGAGCTATGGACCTACTTACCCAAGGCCTTTAACAAGAGATGCAGCTGCTGTAGCCTCCCGTTGAGCCTCAGCTGCTACTATAAGAGCAATATTCTTCCTCCTGACGACAGCCTATTCACACAAAGTAAATGAATATCCAAATGGTTTAGAACAATTTAGTGAACTTAATAACTTGACCATCTTTGCATGCACAATGAATGATTCAAAATAATGGTTTCCAATTAACATGCCAGCAAATATACATAATACAACACATATATCAAGTCATGAGACCTCATACTTCAGACGTGCTCAAAATTACCCAATGACAAAAAGTATACCTTTCCTGATTTGATTAGACTTGTTGGGAGGGAGTCCCAGGAGACAGTTTCCATAACTCTTCTTTTAACACTAGACACAGAAGGAACTGGACTGGAGGCACCATTCTGCTTTGCTGGCAGACTGAGCTTTGGTGGTGAAGTCCTCGCTGGCATTGGTGGAGAACTCCTATAAAGCTTTGGTGGTGATCTTCTTTCAGTTGCTGATTCCTTTTTGCTGTCCTTTGGCATCTGCATCTTCAATACAGCAGAACCATTCCGACTAGGTGAAGTGCCACTATTCTTGCGTGTGTCCTTGTTAATTTCTTGCTTTACGGAAACTAACTTAGAATGATTAGGAGATGTAGTATTTGGCCGCTCCTGCAATACCAGCAGCAAATGTAATCATCAGCCATCTTCTTTTGTTTACCCTTTTCAATAAAGAAAGGCAGATTTTTTTTTATTTCATATCTTTGTTTATTTAGAATTTAGATGAGCTCGCATATCATATCTCTGCTACTTCTGAAACATCATATTAAATAGAATATATCAAATTAAATAATGAATATTCATAGGGATACTTTTTTAAAAAAGAAAGAAGGCAGGAATGCTGCCTATTCATTAAGAGTGGAAATTCATAGGGATACTCAAACCCAAGATATGATGAAGGTCATAGTTTTGTTCTTAACAACATATCACTTCAATTAAACTTATGAGATTGAGCATACCTGAGGTTTTGCCTCTTGTCTGATTTTTGGAGCAACGGACTTTTGATTTACTTCACATATGCTACTGTCTCCGTTACTTTTATCACTATCAATGCTGGAGTTCAGATTGGTAACTTTCCCATTGTTGCTTGATACCCCAAGCATGTAACGGGAAGCAACAACGGCCTTCTGCTCTTTGATGATTACCTTCCTCTGCAGATTTTCCTTTTCACTTTCAGACAGATCAGCTGATTTGGAAGTCTTCCGTTGATTATCCAGTGCTTCCAAAACCCCGGAGGGAGTTGACATTTGCATCAAATCCTTTGGGTTACCAATGCAAGGGTTCCTTCCTGGAACTGGTCGGACCCCAACAAGAACTGGAACGGGGATACTAGATTGAACCTTTTCAACATATATAAACTGTCCAAGTTGTAGCTTGTTTGATAAGATGAGCTCGTTGTCCTCCTTGGACAAAGAAACATATGTTGAATGCGACGAATCTGAAACTTTTATGAAGAAACCATGGTCTGGCCAAAGTTCTGAACCAGTAATTGCAGGAACTATGCTAATAACTTGGAAGAGAATGGACCGGTATTCTCCACATACTTTCACATCAGAGTTAATATTTTTGAGAACCTTTAATAATATCCCTGGAGTAAGAGATGCCATATTCTTCAAGCCAGCTTATTCCTTCTCTCTGAAGGAAAAGGTAACAGTGAGTTAATTTTTATTTGTACTATTCTCCGATTACGTGAAAATGTTGTCTCGATCATGTTCACAGTAGAAGGAGCAACTGAGCACAGCATATCAGAGGACGTAGATTTATAGTTACATTAGGGAAACGGCTTCCTGATGATAGCCCAATATAAACAAAGAAAGGGAAAATGGACTGGATAAAACTTCAGAACCACATAAAGGGTCCGTATGGACAATTAGTTATAGAAATTCTGAAGTCCCAACACCCAACAATCCAAATCTGGCCAGATGTCTGGAGATGAATGAAACATAAGGAAACAACAACCAAACAGATAAAAAGAACAAAGCACTCGCTAACAAACAATGTCCTTTTACACAACCATCAAAATTCATTGACAACATAAGCATACCCAATAAATAAATAATAAAACAGTTCTCTGTTTATAGGAGGAAAGTATTAGGGAAAGAAAAAAAGGTATGTATCAATGTTTCTTAGATTTCCAGCAAAGATTAGTAGACCCCATCAACCAAAACACAACCTAATCATTCTTGCAAAGCTCTAGCTCCATGGTCATGAACACGGACACTCAAACTCCACCAACTTTCCCAATTCCTTCATGTCTCGGTCCCCGAACAAAGGGATTGTGAAGAAGTAACAACCTGCCAAAATCTAGTAGTAAACCGTCCGATATGGATCTCTTGGCTTAGAAGCCAGGAAATATAAGATCTAACGATCCAAGAAAAAGGAACTGTTGGAAGGGATGAGAATTGTGTTGGTCCCTAAACTTCGAAGGTCAGAATATGCCTACTCGTAGAGTTTACATCCCCACAAATTTTACACTGGCTTGAAAACAGCAACTTTGCATTGGGCATTGGCATATGTAGTTATGCACAGGAATATGGGAATAATGTCCCAGATGAAAATTATGTCAAGCTAATAAAACCGCATGATTATCGATTAGTCCTACTCGCCCTTTAAAGCCTCTAAACTTAAGGTAGCAAACAAAAGTCTAAACAAACTTACACATCCTTGTTTTTCGAAAATACACTTACAGCACCTTGCTAACAGGGTCGAGATTATAGATAGGCTAATGGGAAGAGGGACTAACATCAAGAACGCGGAGAAACACCCAAGAAAATCCACAGTTGTTTGCTTAGAAAAACCTACCCGTGCCGCACACCTCTTGGCCCTAGCTTGTCCAGGAGCAAGGACCAGGACGCCTGCAGCAAGAAGAAACGGCCTAATCCCTCGAACAACTGGGCTACAAACTAAGCGAGCAAGAACACGCTCTCTCCGTCACCTGACGAGGAGCGCCGCATCACATTAACAACACAGCCGCGACAGCATACATGAAAACATCGAGTAATTCTTTTTCTGCGGGTGCGCCATTCCATCGAACAGGCGGTGGGGAAGGACAAGAGGGGGGAGGGGAGCAGTACCATTCGGTGCGCGAAGAAGACGTGGAGGAGCAGCCCAAGCGGCGGTTGGTCTCTCCAAGGCGGCAATAAAGGGGACCCCCCCCCCCCCCAAAAAAAAAAACCAACCGCCGCCAACCGCCTCTGACACCTCGGCCCAGGCGGCCGGACACCGGACCGAACAGTGGCAGAAGAATACCACGAGCCGGACGGAGCTCGCAACCCCGCGGCTCGCGCTGGCGACGCAGCCAAGGGCAACCGGTGCGGAGTCGGCGTCGCGGCCGATGCGCGGTCGGTTCGGCCTGACTGACGCCTCCGCGGCTTGGCTGGCGCGCGCGCGCGACAGAAGCAGGAAAATTTCACTAGCGCCTTCGGATGTACTATTTAAAAGCACCGTTCATTTATATTAAAATTTATATCACATAAATTCTACTAGTATATATAGATGCATGATTTATATACCGTTTATTTATATTAAGATTTATGCTAAAAAGATTTTTAAAAAATATAAATAGATAAAAATTCAATGTATAAATAAGTGTTAAGTAGAATAGATGTACGATTAAAATATCACAAGCATAACAAAAACATAAGAAGTTGCATGTACTGTTAGCGGTTAACCTGACCGACCGGGGCGGAGACAGCGCACGCAGTTCATCCCCGCATGTTTGGAACGTGACAGGTCCTGAAACCATACGTGCTTGCCGATCGCTGATCTGGTCCAGCTTTGGGGTTTAGTGGAGGCCACGAGCATTCTTACGGTGACGTGGTGCCATAAACTTGGGTTCTTGTAGTGGTAGCGTGCAAGCTGTTCCAATTCTGCAGCTTCTTCACACAAGTATTCTCGATTAGGAGTCCTAATCCTACAATAAGCGACGAGATGTCAACTCCGAACGAAAACGGCTCTTCACTTCCTATTTACTTCTCAACAGCAGCTTCAGCATAAAAGTTTGCTAGAATGATTTGAATTTACCAAGATGTGCCGATGATGGTTGCGATATCCTTATAATTGACATGGCTTGGTACTGAACACAACAACACTGACGTGAACCTAACTTCCAATCAACTCCGTCATCTGCACCAAAACACCATGCTTACGCAAAGGCAATCGTGGGGCAGGTATAATAATTCTCTTCTTTTCAGTCACATAGGGCTCAGCATTACCATGAATACATAAACAAATTACGCAATCATTAGAACAGTTCAACCATCCCGGTTGCTCTGCTCACCTCACCGAATCCACACCTCGGGCGATAACATGACCACATCAATCCGCTTAACAAATGCCATCAGAACGTCAACTCTCTCTCTCTCTCTCTCTCTCTCTCTCTCTCTCTCTCTCTCTCGTCAACATGGACATTCCATCTGATTTATGTTCCTCTGCATATTTTATTCATGCAGTGGTCTGGGTAGCATCGCTGAAAAGTTCAACTGAAATGCAACCCAACCTACATGATTCACCAGAACGTCAAAATTGCTGGACATTGCTAGGAAATTTCCAGAAAGCTAACTGGATTGTACATTTCCGATACTACAGAAACACACACACTATAATTGCAAAGGCAACACACTTTCATGGCCGGGGGGGGGGGGGGGGGGGGGGGCAGGAGGTGGGAAAAAAAACAGAATAATTAACAGCCTGTTTCATGGTTTCTGGACCAACTGGGCCAAAGCCCCAGTTCCATTTTTTTAATAAAAAATATGTTCCATTGCTAAGGTGAAAAATTTACAATGATTGTTGCTGCTACAAGCTCTCATAAGTACATGCAAATTTAAAAGAGAATTTGAGGTGAACACAGAAGCTATCCTGATTCTCGTTGGCCAATATTAATTGAGTAAAAAACAGAATAGTCCACATGAACTTTAGTGTTTTGTTATGAAGAAGAATAAACAGGTGCCAATGTCATTCATAAAAAAAAAGTGAACGACCATGTGTTTAAATATTATCGAGTCTATTAAGATGTGTTTGGTTCCCGGATCTCTCCCATTTTGATCCAATGGATATATATAATTCTGAAAAGAAGCCTATTTAGTTACCTACATCTACTGCTGCAGCTTGGCCCGACGGTACAAATATACGACCTCATCCTGATCCGAGAGTAAAACTCGATTCGAGCTTCACTCTGCAGCTTGTCCCAACGGATGCAGGTTCTGCATCCGCTCATACAGGCGGGTTCACTTGTCAGGGTCACAAAATCATCTCCATACGAGTAAACTGTTAGGAATCAAACACGACAAAATCGAACATGAGACATAATTTTTACGTGAAAAACCCTTGCGAGAAAAAACTACGGGCGCCAATCGGTGATCTTCACTATATCAGAGATGTGTACAATGCAAGAGATTACAATGAGCGTCTTGGTTCTCCTTATAGCTTACAATATATATTTTATAGGTGAACACATACGACTCTAGTCTAATACGGACTGTTCCAGAATATAGGCTAAAAACGTCCCTTGTCTAACCCAACAAGAATTCAAATCTGTCAGAGGATTAACTCCTGTCGCAGGGATCCCGAGAAACCCCTTTTTAGAGATTCGGCCGGGGGGGGGGGGGATGATCCTGAATAAGTTCGTCGGAGAAATAAATGGAAGTGGAAGTAAATGCAACGGCCGGTGGTCGGGGATGTTCGACCTAGTGCAAAGGGAAGTAAATGCACCGGAGTTTAGACAGGTTCGGGCCACACGGGGGCGTAATACCCTACTCCTGTATGGATACAATAACTGTCCCGAGGGGGGTCCCCTGAGGGTGTATCTGGTTACAAGAGTATAGTGTCTAACTAAGAGCTTGAGGCTCCTTGTTTTTCGGCCGGAGCTCTGCTCAGGCTTGCTTGTGATAACTTCGTCAGTTGGCTTGGTTCGTTGCGTGGTTCGTCTTCTTCGTCTGGGTGTCTCGGTTGGCTCTCTTCTTCTGTTCAACTTAGTTTCCTCTCTCTTTTTCTTCTTTTTTTTCTCTCTCTCTCCTATCCCTCCGGTGTGCCGACTCTTTTATGCACTCGCCGGCCATGACATACCCCGAACGGGAAGGAAGGGCACAAGTTTCAAGATGCCGCGACTGAGAAAGGCGTCATCATTTTCTCTGGGCGAAGTGACAGGGGCGGTGGAAAAACGCGGCGCGCGTCCGGTCGCTCGTCACTGTGGACGCCCTGGCAACGGGCGCCGTTGAGAGGGCCCACCGGGCAGCCACAGAGGCACCCGGCGTGCCCGCCCTGTCTTGTTCCTCTGCAACGGCAGGACGGCAGGCGGAACGTCTTGGTCCTGGCAACGTTATCCCAAGATATGCCGGATGATACGGGACGGGACCCGTGCAATTAATGTCCCCACGCCTCTCTGCCAAAGCATGGCAGCGGTTGACGCTACGGCGGGAGCAGTTGGGGATGTCAGGCCGCGCACGCCCATTAAATACGGTCTCGGACCTCTGACGGGCTGACACCCCATCGGCGGGCCCCTCTGTGTCATCGGGGCACCGAGTGCTCGGGGGTACTGTTTACCTCCCCGAGCACTCTCTCCCGAGCACTCTCGCACGAACCTTCGGGGAACCGAGTGCTCGGGGGCTGCCACGTGCAACCCCGAGCACTCTCTCCCGAACACTTTTTGTACTGACCCTCGGGGAACCAGGCGCTCGGGGGCTGCCGCACGCGGCCACCTGAGCACTCTTTTCCGGAACTTAGCTCTTCTGATCATCGGGGGACTAGGGTGCTCGGGGGTGACCGGGCACCTCCCCGAGCACTTTCTTCCCAGTACTTGGACTCGACGGGTCATCGGGGAACTGGGGTGCTCGGGGACCAGAGGCTGTGGCCCCAAGCACCTTCTCCCGGAACTTAGATTTTCCTCATCCCGCGGGAGGGACCTCGCGGGATGGTGACACGTGGCGGACGGCTGGCCTGACCTCGGGACTCAGGGACCCCCGGTTCCTGATACACCGACAAAATCACAATCCAACAAATTCCACCTTAATCATAATCTCAACTCTTACATTGACTTATGCAGCCTCAGATTCAATCAACCAAACATAAAAATTAACTCAGTCTGTATAGACAGATACAACCAAGCAAATACTTTTTTTAACCAATATAATTCCGTTCAGGCTATTTATACGATGTAGCTCTATAAAATCTCGTCCGGAAAACTTAACAGTCATTGCAACGATGCAATCGGTCCTATAAACCAACAAAGCAAGAAACTTGCTTTTAGTTTGTAGGACATCATTCATGCAGTATTCACACAAAATATGTATGATATATTGGTAGCAACAGTTTCTCATAAATATATGCAAATTTAACAGATAATTTAAGTGAACACAAAAGCTCTCCTGATTCTCAGTGGCAAATATTAATCGAGTAAAAAATAGCATAGTCAACATAAACTTTAGTGTTTTGTTACGAAGAAGAATAAACAAGTGCCCATCAGAGATGATCAAATAGGTCACTCGGACTAGTCTGGCACGGGCTTGGCTCGACACGGCTACTGTAACAGGTCATATCGTGCCAGCCCGCGTGCCTACCCCTCGGCCCACAGCACAGCCTGTCAGTCACCGTGTCATGTTGAGCCGGCCTGAGCACGATTGTGGTCTAATGGCACGACCGGCCCGACGGGCATGATGTGCACAATAGGCACGAGCGGTCCAACAGCACACGGGCGGCCTGTCGGCATAACCAACCCGATAAAATAAAAAATAGCTATAAAATTTAAAAATATATAGAAAATAGATAAAAACAAGGGGCACTTTTGCAATTTCTTGAGTACCTTTTATATTTCCTAGTCTCGCACGCAAGAGCATCTGGCCTTTCTTTGGTCTTCTCTACGATTTTGTGGCTAGGTGTTGGATCCTATGTTTTGATCGTATACTATGATCTTTTTCCTTTTTTGAAAGAAATGGCAGAGAGCCAGGAACCGAACTTAGCGCTAGACGATGCAGCGGTGTTGATGGGCTGAGTTGAGGCCAGGAACCGAACTTAGTAGCCAGAAAGATAGGCCGAGGGAGGCTCGTGCACCGCCGGTCTGCAGCCGCGGCCCGGCCGTGCCCGTGACGCCTAATCGTTGCCGTCGCGGGCGCGCTCGAGGTGAAACCGTTGGAGAGATCCCCTGCCTGGGCCTCGCCCATTCGCTAATTGCGGTGTGTGTTGTGTCGTTGCGTTGCGCTGGCACACTTGCACGTATCGGAAAACTGAAAAAAAGTTGTAGCCTGCAGGCAGGGGAAGGCTTAAACAACTGGAAAAAAAGTTGCACATATTACCAACTTTTTAAGACTTAAATAAAACACACTAGAATTGCACGTAGATAAGTTCACACACGATACGCACAGGAGCGCATACATTATGGTAGTAGTTTCTCTCTTAATCCCTTAAGCTTCTAAACCAACACGAACCAAAGCCCAAACGCGTACCTTAACAGCACTGACTGCATGCAGTTACATGCAAATCGATCGCGTCCCATATGCAGAGCGTACGTGTCATCGTCATCCATCCATCCATCATTAGAGGAGTAGCATGCAATTTGCACGGCGATATATAGATCTCGCCCCCGTTTAACTCACTAGGCGTCCATGCGCGCCGGGTACTGGTCGACGGAGTCCAGCCAGGGGCTGCGCGCGGGGCGGCGCACGCGGCGCACCGCGCGCCACACGGCGCTGTTGCACTTGAACCCGGACCCGAAGGCGAGCTGCCACACGCGGTCGCCGCGGCGGACCCGGCCCTTGGCCTCCAGGTACGCCAGCTCGTACCAGATGCTGCTGCTGGAGGTGTTGCCGAAGCGGTGCAGCGCCGCGCGGGAGGCCTCCAGGTCGGCGTCGCGGAGCCCCAGGTTGCTCTGCAGGTGCTCCAGCACGTCGCGGCTCGCCGCGTGCATGCAGAAGTGCTCGAAGGCGCGCTTGAAGTCCGGGATGTAGGGCGCGGCGGCTGACGCGTCCCCGGGGGTGGTCGGCGGGGGCGGGGTGGAGGTCTTGGACGGGAACAGGTGGCGGAAGAGCACGCCGGCGAAGAAGAGGAGCTGCTCGGAGAAGGGCAGCACGAGGGGGCCCAGGGTGGTGATGTTGGTCTTGAGCGCGTGCCCGCCCACCTCCAGGAGGTCGCGGCTGATGGACAGGCCCTTGATCCGCTGCTCGTCCTCCTCCTGGTACACTGATCGGAAGGCGCGGTCATCGGCGCCCTTGTGCGTGCGCACCACGTGCTCCAGCTGGTACTTGGCGCGGTGGAAGTCGCGGCGGCGGTTGGAGAGCAGCACGGCTGCGCACCCGGCCCGGAAGAAGGCGTTCGGGATGAGCATGGAGCGACGCTTCCCGGGGTACCAGGTGAAGGAGACGGCCTCCGTGCTGACGACGACGGCGAGCCCGGCGCCGCTGGCCTGCAGCATGTCGCGGGCCAGGTCGATGGCGATGACGCCCGCGCTGCACCCCATGCCACCGAGGTTGTAGCTGAGGATGTTCCCACGCATCTTGTAGTGGTTGACGATCATGGCGGAGAGCGACGGGGTCGGGTTGAAGAGGCTGCAGTTGACGACGAGCACGCCGACGTCCTTGGGGCGGACGCGGCACTTGTCGAAGAGCTCGTCCAGGGCGGCGAACATGGCGGTGGAGGCCTCGGCGCGGCCCTCCTTCATGGTGGCGCAGTTGGTGTTGGGCTCGAAGACGCAGCGCGGCATGTAGGACTCGTCGCCGATGCCGGACTTGGCCAGCAGCCGCGACTGGAACGCCAGGCTGTCCTCGTCGAACTTGCCGGACTTGCGCGCCAGGTCGACGAACTCCGCCTTCGACACCTGCATGCACATCACATGCATCGATCGATCACCAGCTGCAAATCATCATATCTACAATGCTACACACACTGTTGAGTGTTATTACTACTCCCAATATATGGCACTTGATCCATTCAACTCATATAATCTTCCGTCTTGTTTCCACTAATTATGTAGAACACTACGATTAGGCTACACCAATTAGTTACAGTTCTCTATCCATCCAACTCAGATCTTCATTAACACAAGCCAAGCAGCAGCTGCGTACAACAATTATATCGATGCAGAGTACTGTATAGAATACTGTGGAGTACAGTACGGCATAGCTGTATTTATACTAGTGAGTACGAACGAACCATACTTTTACGGCTCATTGATTGTGCGTGGGCGATCGATCCAGCGCCCAACGGTACATAAGTGTGATGAGTGATGACGTAAGAGAAACTTTCACTCGTCCTAGCACATCCATAGTTTATTAGAATTATTCACTTATGTTGAAATTTATGTTGAAAAAGTAGATAAAAAATCATATAGCGTATGAGAGAAATTAATTGATATATGAATATTAGGTGGGATAGATGAATGACTATTCGTACCCAAATCTAACGTGGACTTCCCATTCATACCGTTCTAGGAGAAGAGTGATGACTGACTGACTGACCCCAACCCAACGGAAACCGTTCTACTTCCCATTCATACCAGTGGGCCCCCAGGCCCAAGGTGGTTTGCTCATGCCAGCTGACCTTGGCGTGAACATATATAGTCCAGCATCATCTAGTTAATATCCTTGCGTTAACTTTCACAAAATTCTCAATTGCGATTTGGAGGTTTTGTGTCATGTGGATATATGTGATCTGTCAGTGCATTTATGGCAGCTGACTAAGACTAGGACCATATTAAAGAGCCGGCCCGGCCCGGCCCGGCCCGGCCCAAGTACTACCACTACGGCTACGAGTATAGATACCCATCTAAAAGCACATGGGTATCTATACTCCTATGGATCGAGTGTGTGGTTACCCTTGTTTTCTGCATTATATTTCTCACACTTCCTAAGTTTTCAAATATACAATCACATCGTTTGCACCTGTAGGTACTAGTGTGATCATATAAATATATGATAAAACTATATTTTTTTTCCTCCTATTTTATAAAATCACCTTTATTTTGGAGTATCACTTTATCACAAAACTATATTTTTTTCTTCTTATTTTACAAAACCACATTTACTTTGTATTGGATGTGGTCTATATGTCTTTTTGTGTATGGTTGTGTACATGTGACATGAGTATAGTATGAAATGTATGCATGCTAAAAACAAGCAACAAAGCAATACTTTCATGCAAGAAAAGCTGGTTTCTTAGAAGCAAATTCGCTTGTGCTACACCTACAGGGCTACAGATCGATCTGCGTGTGCCTTTTGATTTCATGCAAATCATACTGATCGATGTGCGCCGGGGCACGCATGCAGTACGTACCTTGAGCTCGTCGGCCGGCTTGTAGCAGGCGAAGTCGATAAGGTAGACGGGCCTGGGCCTGGACATGATGTAGACGGAGATGGTGAAGGCGAGGACGGCGAGGAAGGCGAGCACGGTGGCGAGGTCGTAGGTGGCCTCCCCCCACACCTTGCGCCACAGCTCGTCGCGGCTCAGGCTGCCCACCTCGGCGACGCAGACCAGCACGATGGCGGGGATGGTGACCAGGTACACGCCGTGGCTGATGAGGTAGTGGTACCCCAGCCGCACGTACTTGAGGTTCACCGACTGCAGGAAGTCCGGCAGCCGGCGGCGCACGCGCACCGAGAACGTCGGCGACCCGGCGTCCGGGCCCGACGGCTCCACGCCGCGGTTCACGATCTCCGTCGAGAGCATCGCCTGCTCCCGCGCCATGGCCGTCGTCGCTCTCTCCTCTCTTGCCCCTGCCCTGTCTAGCTCCCTGATGGATGGGAGCTGCTGGTCACAGTCACAAGGCAGTGAGGAGATGAGAGCGTCCAGCTAGCATTGATATAAGCAGGAGGAGCAGCAGGCCAGGGTAGGGGAGGAGATGGCGGGTAGGTGGATGGCAGTTAATGCCATTAGAGGGCATCAGGGCAGGGCAGGCCAGGGACGGAGGGGAGATCACTTCAGGCGACAGGCATGGTGGTGTTCATGCCTTCCTCCATGTGTGTGCATCTTCGATGCGAGGCTGACACGTTGTCCCTGTTTGCACAAGAGCTATTTGCATGTTAGCTGGGTTAGTACTAACATGTGTTATAAGTGAGATCATCTTTAACAGTTTCTTTTAATCAGAATCTCTTTATTATAGGTTTTTCGTCTCCTTCAGCGTTTTAACGATTTCTCTTCACGGTTCTTACCATAAGTTATTTCTAAGATTATTCCTTTCAGTATGAGATTCTCTTTTTTCTTTCCGATTCCTCTTGAAATTAAACTGTTGGAGATAGATGAAAATAAAGTGAATGAGAACGAGGAAGAGAACGAAATGAAGAAAAATAGTTAGAGATAGTCTCAGTATAACGATGCTTTTCAGAAAATATTATTTTTAATCGTATAGAGTTTCCCGTGCAATTGCGCAGCTAGAACCAAAATACACGTATTTAATTCAAGATCAAAATATTATTATATATCTGTAACGCAGTTCTCAAATTTTAATGCAAACGCATGCTTAACTATTTCTCAGTTTAGTAATCTAGAACTACCGAATGACCAGTGCTAGATCTTTCTCTTTTAAAATATTGGAAGTTACAGCCTCTTGGATCAAACTTGCGGGTTCACTCTTTAATCCCACGCAATTATGTTGGTCACTACAGCAAAGTGCATAACTTTCATTCTCAAATAGATGTTTTGCTTTCTTAAAGAAAATCTAGCTTATTTATATTTTTTATGGGGAGTCTTCCATCTTCATTTATTATATGAAAAATGCTATTTGTCTATCGACATATTTCTTAGCAAGAAATCTATCAAATTTCTTACTTTAAGATCGGATTGGAGATTCGTGCATCATTCTTCTCCGGTGAGCTCTCAGCTTCTCCAGCGAGGCTATTTTCTTCTCCGGCAAGCTCGACATCTCTGACGAGGTTTAGGTTTAGGGGCAAGGTTTGGAGTTTTGGGGGGATTTGTAGGCCTCCGGCTCTAGAATATGGTCGGGAAGCTCGTTGGCCCAGCGGTGGTGGTGGGCGGCAGGCAGGACGGCGAGGCGGCGGGGGCGTCGAGTCGTGAAGGTGGTGGATGGCGGTTGGGTCAGCGATGGTGGCGGGAGAGAAGAGATTGGAGTGGTTAGTGGTGGCAGCAGTCGAGGGCGGCGAATCCAGTGGCGATGGCGGTGGCGTCTCCAGAGCCAGTCAGGGAGGTGGTGGCAGCGGAGAAGCGCGGGAAGGGAGAGGGGAGGTGGAGAGAGGACATGCAGCGGAGGAGGGAGTGACGGCGCCAGCGATGCGATGGGGATGCAGCGCGTGAGGTGGTGGGTGGGGAGGTAGCGCGTGAGTGGATGAGGCTTGGGCATAGTGGATGGGGCGGAGGAGGTCATGGAGGCCGTTTGAGGTCTATCCGATGGCCCAAAATTCGATAGATTTGGTACATCTAAATGTATCAACAAACATCTAGTCATTCTCTTATTATATATAGATATCTTTTGGTAAGTACTAACAACTTGGCTGTAATATTGTTGCACTCGCTTGCAGTGTGTGACCGTTATGTTTGTTACTCGTGGAAAGAATATGTGTATACTTTATGTGCATGCCATATTAGTTTTAGGTCTTTATTTAGTTTATTTTTTTATAATTTAATTTGGTACAAGTAAATCTTAGTTTATTTTTTTAATTTTGAGTCGACTCAGTAACCCAAAACTTACATCCCTATATATACAAGTACGCTGAAAATCAATAAATCCGTTACGAAGTTGCACGTCAAATCTTTTGAAGGCAAGAAGGTCCCGGAAGGGGTGGTTATCTAGATCCATTTTAAGAAGACTAAATTTCTTAGAAACACATACATTTTGTTGCCCCTATCAGAAACCCCCACCATTTTGCATGTATTTTAAAGAATTACACGTATTACATATGTTCTTTAGTTTCACAAAACCATTTTTTTTTCTCTCTGTGAACGAAACATGGCTGTGACAGCCTGAGCCCGCTCGTCAGTAGGGCGGACTGGATACATGCTAGGTTGACATGGTGACCCTCGCCAAAAAAAAAAGTTAATATTGGTGGCCGGGCTGGATCAGACCTAGCTTTAATTAGGTTAATCGACAGAAATAAAGGCAAAATGCCCTAAGTAGATGAAGAATTGAATCTCACGCGCATGTTTTGTGGAGATTGGGAGGGGATGACCATTGCTTGCAATCTGCATGCCTAGTGTCAGGGGCGGAGTCAAGAGACGCGTAGATCATCTCTAATCATATTCTCTTCATTTCATTCCCTTCTCGATTCTCTTTCTCGTTTTCATTCTATTTATTTCCTATCATCTCTAACAGCTTCACTTTGAGCGGAATTATGAAGGGAAATGAGAGATAATCATGTTTTGAAGGAGTGACATTAGTAATTTCTTCGTGACGAGAACCGTGAAGGGAAACCGTTGTAGCGCTGAAAGGAACGAAAATCCCGTCGTAAATGAATTCTGGACCCTAAAGAGAAAACTTTGGAGATGATCTTAGCGATGGCACATGTCCCGTTCAAATTCTAGTTTTTCAGTAAATTTTAATAGAAATAGTTTTTTTTTCTTCTGAAGTTGTAAAGGCACCTTCACTAATATACTCTGCTTAATTTTTAGACTAGGTCTCCCCATGCCTGCACCTAACCTTTAGAAGGTGATATCAATTGGATCTGTGCTTCTTGGCTAGCTGGACCTTATTCAATTCCCTTATGGTAGAAGGAAGACTCACGCACCACGATCAGATCTCACGGATGGCCTTAATTGGGTATCTCCGCCGCAGCTGGATTAGCAAAACTTGTCGAGATATTTGATTTGATTTTGGGAACACATAAATTGTACGGTACCGTCCAGCTGCCTGAAATTACTTGAGAGGTGTTACACACCTAGGTTCGTCTCTGGCGGGGCCTAGATTTTCGAGTGATTTTTGAGCCGTAGAGAAATTATTATGAAATTATTGGCAAGAATGATTTCGGACCACAGGAATTTCGTAACATTTTCTACTTCTTACAGATTTACTGCCAGGGATAATTCGTGATGCAATAATCATTTTTGTTAGTTTATTGTAAGAGCGTTTGAGTCCACAGACCATGCTCTAGAGTGTGGCAACACACACCGTCCACACCCACCCCACAGACCATACTAAAGATCATTGCGCTACTGATACATAGGCCTCAGAGTCTACAAGTCGGTACACAAATACCTCAGAGTCTGGCAAGAGTGACAGAGCCAAGAGCTGCTGGTTATTCATAGCAAAAGCAACAGCTTGACCCCAGCCTGCAAGAGTTAATTACTCTGCTAGTGACATTCATCTTGGGGTACATTACATATGAGCAGTTGGGGGTTGAACTTGCGATATCACTCAAAATCATGGCTTCGCGTGGGATGTAATTCGTTCTCAGCTCATCCAAGAAATTTCGGTCACGGTTAGGAGGTCACGGTTAGGAGGATAACAATGACTTAATGATAGGATTGTCAACGGACCAAGCTCGAGTGAACTTAGCATGGCAAGTTTGAGCTCGATAGAGACTTAAGCTGAGCTTGAGCGATTCTAAGTTGTCGACCGAGCCTAGAGACAAGCTCGAGCTTGGCTCAGCCTAAGTTCGACTCGCTCGAGTAGGTTTGTTAACAGCTAAAATTCATAATTTTTCTTCTTTATTTTTAAGCAAGCGTATAAATTATCAAATTATTGAATATAATAAGAGGCTCACGAGCTTCGAACCAGACTCGAGCTCGGCTCATTTAGGCACAAGCGCTTCGAGCTCAGTTCGAATTTCAGACGAGTCGATTTCGAATCGAGCTTTTAACGAACTTAAATAACTTTTCTCTTGAGCCTCGATCTTTTTTTGATAGCCCTACTTAATGACACCAAAAGCGAGACATTTGAATAACTTGAATGTTTCTGTTTGCCCGGTCAGATGGAAATATACTTTTCTCATGATACATGCATAGAGATAGAGGCAAAATTAACTCCTATATTGGATTTCAGCAACTACTTCCAGCCCCCTAAATTGACAGGGCAGTTCGCACTGTACCTCATAATGGTACTGCTGCGACAGTTTCAGCTGAAGAGGAATCCCGATTTGATGATGGACTGTTGATGGTCCAGAAGTGGGATTGATCCAGACATCCAGCACCAGCATGGCTGACCTTCTGCACATTAAACTTATCTTTTAGCCCAAAAAAAAAAATCAGAATGCAAAGCAACTAATATAGCATGGAAATGGCTTGGAAACTGGGATTCGTTTGATGAGTAGAAAAGGATACTTCTTGTACCCGACAAGTAGCCATGGAGAAATGGTCGGTTCTTCGAGCGGTGCCAAGACATAACCCATGGAATAGATTCACAAAATCTGAACAATGAGAGAATATCCGGAGCATGACGACGAGAATGAACTCCCAACATCATGTCAAATTGTTAGGTCCTTGAGTTCAGGACTCGTTGCCGTGTGAGGCCTCAAATTAGGATCATGGCTCCCATCCAAATAAGCATCTGAAGGATGGAAGGATGTGAGATCTGTAGCGCAGGCCGCAGGAGCAACATTCATGGTCGCAACCACTCAGGAAGTGAAGTAAATGGGGACGTCTTGCTCCCATGTGGTTGCATTAAGCAGCGCCTCTGATCGCCATGTGAGCATGTTTGCAGCAGAGGTGGTGGATGGGTCTCCATGGATCGGACAGTGAAACTGAATGCTAATGTGAAATACCTCCTGGTAAAGGACAAAAAAGATAATTGTCAGGAAAAAGACGAAGGAATTTCCCATGGGAACATTGCATATTATCGGTAGAAATCAGCAGAATGCATATGATACAGAAGTTTGTTGTTTTGATGCTAACATGACAAACATAAACAAACCGGCAATTTAAGAGTAATCAGAAAATGGCTGTATTCAGATATAGCATTTGTGCTGCTTAGTTATCTCACCTAGAGATTGGTTTTCCTTTCCATTTGCAGCACCAGAGCGCAAGAAACAGCTTAACCAGCTCCGGGTTTCACCACATAGACAGGTTAGGTTGCAAGTTTTGGCAAGGCCCAAGAGATGGCTGGTACAGTAGGACAGCATCTAACGCTGATTTAAAGCTGTCACATAATTTGCTGGACAATGTAAGGGATGGCATATTATCATAGGGGGAGGACAAAAAGAAAGGTGCCAGGTAGTATCATGACTCCACATACCCATTATTTTAGCCAAATTGCTGAAAGTGTACACCAGACGAGAGAGAAAAAATCATTCCTATGTAATATGTAATATGCATGTTCACTCCCACTGGAGTAGATCAGAGAGGGAGAGAGTAACCTCCAGAGTATAGAATTGAATATGTACATCTATATGCATAAAAGGAACATAGCAGACAGAGGGGGGCAAATGGTCTAGCAAAACTGACAATCACAACGTACATAACACAAACTTAATGAAGCTTAGAAGCATTTCTCCAGAAACAACTTCTGGAAAAACTCTACCGCAAGAGGATTATATGTATTCTAGTTTCTTTTGCTTCCCTACAAACAGATATTCTTCAAAAGCATGTGAGTTTAAGTTCAACATTGGCTTAAACAACTGGATTAATGTGAATGATTTGATATTTTCGATTCAACTGCTTCAGCAATCTTTAGCAAATGGAACCGCCATATCATCAAGATAGATTTATGTTAAAGTGTAAACAAGATGTTGACATCCACTGTAGACTTATTACAGTTTAGCTAATCATTCTAGGTCGGCGCATCTTGCTTCGCACAGGAAAGTCGAATTAACAATAGGTGAGTGCAGATTGCAGAATAACTCCAATTAACATATTCTTGCAAATGATTTGTTCTATCCTTACTGCACAAAATTGCTTTTATGTAAAGATTACCAATGACACAGAGAGGTGGCTGTGTGCATATCTGCATTCGAATCCATCACATCCTGCCTCCTGGAGTGCTGAAAGCAACGCTATGACTGTTTAATGAAGATATCTTGGACAAAAATCATAACTTTAGTACAGCATATTGGCATGCTTTGTCTCATCCATTTTTTCCAAACAAAATGGCAGAGCCAAGTGATCTGCGTCAGATAACATGATTGAAACATGGTATAAGCAGTATTCAAGCCTGCCACAATCATCGTGATATGTTTCACTGTTTGAGCTTAGGCTAATATTTGTAAGTCCAAATATGTCAGTAGCGAGAGAAGAGTATCCAATCTGTCGCAGTCTGTTCAAGCTTGGCTGCTTGGGCTAATACCTGGAACTCCAAATATGCCAGCAGCTAGGGAATGATATATAACTACACATCAAGGGCTCAAGGCAGGGACATATTATATCCGTAGCTTAACAATGGTCACAAGTACTTACTTGTGAACTTGGTTTCAAGTAAAAAAACTAATAACACAAATTTGCTCTTTTATGCTACACACGCACAGCCGCCAATTCAGTCTCTGCAAAATTCATTCATATCCCCTAAATCCATCTCAGAATCATCTGAAATAGAATAGTCATCTAAGATACCATCTGAATTTTCACTTTCAACATCCAATACGGCATCATCACCACTAGAACCATCACCACCTAACAAGTAGTCCTCTGAATCTGAAGACGAATCAAAGTTTCCAAGATTCTTTAACCTTCCTCTGTAACCAGTAAGTTGAAGGACCTTTTCCCTCCAACGCACCAACGGGCACTTATCTATTAATTCTGCCCCATCATATGCCTCTGTTAAGAACACACTCAATCTCTTCCCCCTCTCACAAACGTAAAAGATGCCATAATGCTTCAAGAGTAACCTCATCAGCTTCTGTGGCATAACAAACTCACGACGGAAATGCGTGAGGTGATCGGTCACCAGCCTCCTTTCCAACATGAAGCTCAGCATCTCGTGCATCACTGCAACAGCCCTCTTATCAAACTTTGGTGAGCCAGGAGTCAATCCCTTTGCCTCCGCATAAGGCGATAGATAGGTGATCTTCTGAAACTGCTCGGTATTGCCCGTTTTCACATAATGGTGAGCTTTTCCTCGGAATCTGTAGTAACTTTTAAAATTTGGTGGGAACTTCATTGGGAATGGAAGCGAGAGCTCTCCTGGTAGACCGGCATTGGAGTTGAAATTGACATCGCCGGCCAATGCTGCCGCCTTCTTCTCAAGCTCAGTGATTGCCCAGTTTGGATTCCAAGAAACAAGCTCCAAGTACTCGCCATCCTCCAATCTGACCACCCTGAACTTCTCAGGGAACATGTGCACCCACCGTGTCCGGAAATCGTGAGGAAGCCCCATGTCGCGCCGGAAGTGCGCGATCTTGTCGACCGGCAGGCGCCGGTCCACCGACATCATGAGCATCCTCGTGACGTACTGCGCGGCCGTGGGGGAGTGCTCCTCTAGCAGGCGCGCCTCCTCCTCGACGAGCGCCTCTGCCTGCGGCGAGAGGCCGGCCCACATGACGCCGCGGCTGTCGCGGCAGACCTCGAACATGTGCGGCGAGCGGCGCACGAAGTGGGCCACCTTGTGCGGCTTGGTGAGGCCCAGCTGCGGCCGCAGGATCTCGAGGCGCTTGAGCGGGGTGACATGCTCCTCCTCCTTCTTGAGGGCGTCGACGACGGTGAGGACCTTGGAGAGCACCTTCCAGCGCTCGACGGCCACCTCGAGCGCCTGCACCCGCTTCTTCTTGCTCCGGTCCTTCACGCTGCGGCCGCGCGTCATGCCCCGCGAGGGAGAGAACTGGTAGGGGCAGCGGCATTCGCACTGCCCCTGACCTCGGCGGCTGAGCAGTTCCGTCAGGCAATTGCGCAAACGGGTGGCGTGCATGGCGCAGGATGCGGCCAGCAACTACTCGACCAAAAAGAGTAGTGGAACGATGATGTGAAGGCGCTGGAAGGAGGAAGCGGAGGACCCCAAAGCTAATCGCGCTGCTGAACAGCGGCGAGAGGAAGAGGAGGAGGCGGCGGCGACGACGGGGAGAGTCGGAGAGGTCGAGGGACAAGAGGGAAGAAGTGAACAGGCCGTGTTTGATGATCGTTTAACAGAAGCCCGTATCGCTGGTCTGAACGCTATTAGCCCATATCTCATTAATGGGCTTTTTGGGCCCATTTATACTAGGCCTCTGATCTGAAGCCCAAAAGTAGTTGTAGAAGAGACAGCAAAGCTTAATTAAGGATGCCTCGTAAGTACTAGGCCCACCAGTCAAGTTTGCCCTCTTCGATGATTGTTGCTACTGCTAGTGCTAGAGAACTTTTTTTATATATTTCTTAAATAAAAAAATTACAAAAAATGGGTGTCTGTTTTAAAAAATCGCATATCTAAGACTACTGTCGCTGGAAGAGATTTTTCAAAACAGACGTCTATTTTTGCAATTTTTTTATTTAAGAAATATAGAAATAAAAAAGTTCAGTTCTAGAGTGCAAATACAAGCTCTTCCTTCTCTTAAAAAAAGGAAGAAAAGTTTAGGAAGAAGGATGTTCATGTTCTTGCTCAAATATGATCATGTTCTTGCTCAAATTAGATCATGTTTCCGGGAAAAAGAAACAATAGAATGCAGCCGGTTGGACTGGTTGGATGGGCTGTGCTGAGAGGGAAAAAGGAAAGGCGGTCTGAGAAGAGAAAGAGATAGGCCTGAGGTAAAATGGAGAAAAGAAAAAGGGAAAATGCTTTTGCAACAAATTCAAATTAAGGATTTGAATTTGGATTTGGGAGTAAAGCTCCGAGATTTAGAAGATGATTTGAATCAAAATTATTTGAATTCAAATTCAAGTTGAGTTGAACAAAAACCAAGAGTAGATATGAATTGAGAGACATTCATATTATAATCTCCACACCAAGAACCGCAACAATAATAAACCAAATACATATGAATAAACTTAATGCAAGGATTTATTTAGAAATTAAGGTGGTGTATTTCAAAGGGATATATATATATATACACACACTTTTACTTGATGTTTATTTGGTTTAACTAATATGATAGAACTTAGGACATTACAGTGTCCTCTTCAGGTTACCCAAGGGTTCATGTACGACTACAGCTGTCGGATGTTGGGGGATGAAATCCAACAGCAGTTGTCGAAGAGCCAGCTCGTGTGCACGTTCGTAGGCCTTGAGGTGGGAGTCGGCGCCTCACAGACCGATGAGCAGCGCCTACCAATACGCTCCCTATACCTCCGTGTACCTCTCTTTCTGCATCAGTGCCCACCCTAGATTGCTCTGCACAACAACCATGGCCAGAATGAATGATCAGCATCTTTGGATTGAGTATTTGAATTGAGGATAACTTGAATTACATATTGGATGCTATCTATGTTATATTTTCAAATGCTTTGTACATATCTGAAAGTGGGAGTATTAGTAGAGTGGCATAGGTGCATAGGTTTTAGTTTGGTATTGCTTGTACTTTATTGACTCAAGTAAGGTTATTTTTATATTATTTGGGTATTGTTAATCAGAGATTTTTTTAATGGCATAGATTGTTTTGGCGTGGCTCCAGAGCCATCTCCTATGCGTCTGCATGGAATGATCCTCTCAAGAGAGAAGCAGCCAGTAGCAATAGAGAGGTATTTCTTGGAATGAAGAGTGATGAGAGAATCAGAGAAGGGGGCGCTCGTATGATGGTGTATTGTGTTGGTGTTGTGCAATGGAGACAAGTTTGTTTTAGTTAATCTGTGTTATTTTTTGAGCATTTGTAGTATATGTACAAGTTGTTGGTATATAACTTGTGATAATTTTCTCCGAGAAGATAGAAATAGATATGGTTGGCATCATTGCCGCAACTTGAAAATTCTAATTGTTGTTGCTTACTTTCTCTTCTGACTATATACATATTTCAATTCGATCAGTTAAGATAATTGTATTTGAAACTCCATGTTATATTTGCAACTTATAGTGAGAACAGTTGTTTATGAAGTAGACATCTGACTTGGCACAAGTCCTGGGCTGAAAAGAGGCTAGAAACTGATTGTGGTCATTATTTTTCTTTTTTCTAATTTTTGATGTTTGTATAGCTTTTTTTCCTCTCTGTACTTTGATCAAGTAACAAACTCAATTTTATTAGACCATCTCCAACAGCTACCTCAAATCTTCATCCTCAAAATACTATTACAGTATCCCCTATCACTATTACAGCATCCCTTATCTCTAACACTGTAGCAGTATTGTATCACTGAATAGAGGATCTGTTGGAGATGGATTTCTAGTGCTACAGTATACCGCAAAATACTGTAGCATTAGAATCCTCAAATTTGGAGACTCCGTTGGAGATGGCCTTATCTAGTGTAGCTGTGTACTGTTTTCTCTTTTTGTTAGCTATCACTCGTGTTGAAAGAGCTCTCTGTCAGGACAACGACCGTCTTTTAATATACACAGCAAATACGTAGGAGGATGAAAACTTCTTCGCAAGTCATCGATTCAAAGATGTGAACGTAAGACTCTGAAACAAAATATAATTCAAAGATGATAATTATATGCTAATATCACTTGAAAATCAATTTATATACATTGCTTTTAGAACCAATGGGTAAGTTGATCAAAAGTTCATCAAAATCAACACAAATCAAACTATTCATCTAAGCAAACAGAAAACTAACTTATTATATTCACTTTAATCTTATTAAGATAACAGAAAATTAATTTCTTCCATCTATCTAACTAAAAAAAATTAGATCATTTCATAAAAAACAAAAATAACCCAATATATCTAATATACCCTCTAACTAAACACATCCTAATTCTCCGTCGTGCTGGTGTCGGAACGGGTCCAACGGGGGCGGGCGGCAGATGCACGCGGGAACGTCACGAAGAACCCGTCGACGGGCCGAGGAAATCTACGGGCCTCGATTTGAATAGTAGTGGTCGTGCAAGTTGCAGTGGCTGGGATGGGATGGTCCTCGTCGTCTAGCTCGGCTCGGCGTGTGAATTCAGCGGTTGCCGCCCATAGACTAATCCACCGCATGGTGGTGCTGCTCCAAAAAGTAGTATACGCGTACGCGTTTTTGGCGGGTGGGGCACGTTTTCGTGGTGTCCTTTTGGACCACCCTTGGAGTTCTCATCCGTCCATAAACTAGTACTCCAGCAATTTGAGGTTGTGATTGCAGTTTTATTTGGGATTTTTCTTCTTCCCTTCGAAATTGTAAGTGAACCGAGGATCGTGAAACTTTTTAGGCTAAAATTTTCCACACTTTTTAAATTTCATATGTCTGAAATTTAGACATGTAGCTTTCAGCTTAGAAGATCTCTTTAGGAGAGAGGGAGGTTTTGTGGAGGAGGTGAGGAGGTGGGGGGACACAGTTGATTATGGGTGGTCGAGGATGATCCGTAGAAAGTGTTAAAGTAGAGGTGAGTGGAAATGATCCGATAGAACTAGATTAGTGTGATAGAACTAGATTAGTGTGATGTAAAAAAATTTGATAGATCTAGTGATAGAAGCACTATCGGAGACTGGTGGAGATCCAGATTAGTGTGATGATGAAAGATTTTGATAGATCCAGTGATAGGAGCACTATCAGAGACTGTAGAGGTGGATGAGATGCGAGTAAGTGAGCCGAAGATGGTCTTTGGACTGTTTGATGATGATCAGACGATTCGTCACACGGATTTTTTTAACAGCTGTCGGAAAAATAGCACCATCTTGCGTCAGTCATGATTTGCACAAGGAAAAAAACATACAAATGAAAGGCACGAATTGTTCAATCTCAATCTTTGTATCCAATTTGACAAGAGTAAAACTCTCTTCTCTTGTACTAAAAAAGATAAAAACAAGAATGGAACTCTACAAGCCTGTCCGTGTATGAGCGTGAGCAAATGCTCTGGCTCCGTGTGATCCAATCCAACACCAACAACCCGCCCAATTGATTAACTAATTGATGATTCCCATCGTGGGAGGCCAGCGAGCTCCCGAATCAGATTCACATCGCGCTGGTGAGGCGGTCGGCGTCCGTGCTCCCCAGTCCAAGCCAAGAAGCCGTCTTCTTCTCCTCCTCCGCGGTCGGGCGGGCGTAGGGCGCGCGCTCGCCGAGCCGGTCCTTGCGCTTGGCGAGGAACCGCTGCAGCGACGCCTTCCTGGCGATGGGCAGGTCGTCGCGCGGCGCCGGGGCCGCCGCCCGCTCCGCGCCCGCGCTGGCTGCTAGGCGCATCACCTCGGCCGCCTTCTCCGCCGGGAAATTCCCGAACACGACCACCCTCCCGCCATAGAAGATGGTGAGCGGCGCCGCCGTCGAGGCGGGCCCGGCCGCCTCCTCCTCCTCCCTCGCGGCCGCGCCGACGTCAGCGCCGGGCATGAGGCTCAGCGTCGTGGCCGGCGCGCGCAGGGCAGGGGCTCCGACGGCCGCCATCTTCTGCTCGGCCTTGACGTACTGGCTGAGCACCCCGCACGCCAGCGCGAACCTCCGGCTCTTCATCCCCTCCGCTTCCGCCATAGCCATATCGACCAGGATTTCGCTTCTCTTCTGCGCTTCCTCTTCCTCTTCCTCTTCCTCTCCTTGTCCGCCGGTGGTTTTGGTTTGCTATGCTCGCTTGAAGGCTGCGTGGGTCGACAGGTCGCGGGGAGCCCTGGTTTTATAGGGGTGGGGGGAATCTGCTCAATGGAGTAGCTTTTTCGGCGGGTGGAGGTGCTGCTGGGCACGAAGAACACGTGCTTTTTGTGGGTGGTGGGAGTAGGAGCACGGTCGCTGGCGGATGGAGACGCGAGGAAACGAAATGCGTAATGAATCCACTCGTCGGGATGGGAGGTGCGGCCTCTTCTCGTCCTGTCGACCATCGCCTGGCCACGTCCAGTTGTTGGCCTCACGCTGTTCAAAACGTGGGTGCCTCTCCTTCTTGCAGCTGCAGGAAACCGCCCGGAGGGGACGCTTCAAATAGTGGCATAATCTGGGCCGTCCGATGGCAGTCAATTTGATCCTGGGAACCGGACGCCCCGGCCCATAGAATATAAAGTTATCCTCTCCTGTCTCCACGTGCTAATTTGATTCGCGTGACTGATTCTTATACAAAGGTAGACTAGTTTGGATGAAGGGTGTATGTATAGTTTGCAAACATCTGTTAGGGCGCCCGCAATGGGGAAATAAGATAAGAGTAGTCTATAGCGTCTTAGACCATCCTCATATTTCCTTTATTTCGTTCCTTTCTTATCTCTTTCTCCGTTTTTATTTTTTTTATTTTTTCTCATCTTCAACAGTTTTTCTTCGAAGAAAATCGCGAAGAGAAAAAAGATAGAATCTCGTTCTGAAGGGAATAACTTTGAGAATCCCTTCGTGACGAAAACCTTGAAGAAAAACTGTTAGAGCGCTGAAGGGAACGAAAATCCCTTCACAACGAGAATCTAGATCGTGAAGAGAATCGATTGAGCTTAGTCTTATGGGTACCTATAAGCATGGTGAGCGTGGACAATAAGGGCAACTATAGTATGAGTGCACTGGAGAACTCAGATCAAAAATATTGATAGGAGAATATGCATAACAAACTTTATCAATAAAAAAGTGAATCGCATATGCATACTTATATCGGAGACACATTAATCATTTAGCTAGACTATAAATAGAAAATTATAGAAAAAGAATGAAAATAGAACCTCTCATATGAAGAATAAATCACGATTTTTACACCATTTACTCCAACACACACCAAAATAAAGGATAAATCTGTCAATTTTAATAATAAATGTAAGAAAACATTTCGAAATGACGCGCTCTCGGTCCTAAACATGCTTCTATCTATATGTATCTGTCATAGAGTTTTCCCTTATGGTTGATGGTTGGATGTGTGGGAGATTGTTGAGTTGGTCATTGTTACATGTATGTTTTAATTGTTCTATTTATTTATGCTCAGTTGTGTATGGCAAGGTAGAGTTATGTTGTTGTTGGTTAAGTTAGTTGCTCACACATATATATCTAGTTTGCTTACCGCTTATCTTTAACTTAACCATATGATTTTTTCTTGCTAATGGCTCAATGTATAATCCTTGGAGTCGAGCTATGTATATGTGCTCTATATGGTTTAAGTCTTGCGAGTACCTTCGCACTCATGTCTGCGTTTTCAGTGCTGCTGGTGAGAAAAAGCCGGTGTTTGGCTACTTCATGCCTGCCGTTCAGGGTGGCGGGCAAGAGTAGTTCATCTTACTCTCGGAGATCGTGCTTTTGGGGTGAAGCCTAAAGGCATGTGGCTCCACTCTCTTTTGTTGTATAGATTTATGTTTCCGCTGCGCAAATGTTGTTATCTTTTGATGTAAATTATTGAAAATAGTTACATGCTTAAGAACTTGTAATATAACTTTAATTACCTACTCTTTCTTAAGCTATGTTGTGATGCTAAATGTTGGAAGACGTGTGTTTCGATCTTGAGCATAAAACACGTGCTGAGACTACCAGTATGATATTATATTTAATTATCGAGGTTGTGATTATGAATAATGATCCTCCTGTTGATTAATTAGAATATTATTTAAACGATTCCTCACAGCCTAGTGGTACCATTTTGTGCTAGTGGTGGTTTAGAATGATGGCCTAGTGCATGCATGCTTTCCAAAGGTGTAAGTAGAGTGTTGATGCAATGAGAGAAAAGAGAAAAAAAGAAAAGAATAAATTTTAAAAAGATTAAAAAACTTGGGTCGGATAGAAAGATTCGATAAAAATCACAATGCACCAAAAATTATCAAATTAAAATTTTTAATTAATAGTTGTGTGCATATATTTAATTAGTATTTTAATTTAATCCATTAAAATAGTGTTGCGCACCGAATAGTTGTTTGGCCAGAGAGGTGGTCGGGGATGGGATGTGACGAGAATGATGAATGTATAGTGGTGTAAGTCTATTTAATTATTTCATTTGAATTCAATATTGATGATTTAATTAGCATGGTTAATTACTTAAATATTTAGCATTATTAAGTATTGTACTATTTAATTTGCATTGTTAATATTTTTATTATTTATCGAGGGGCGTATTAGTTGTCTATCGTACATACATCTAAATAGTTATTTTGTTAGATGTATTTTTGTTTAGCAGATACAGTATGACTTTTCATATTTATTATGAAAAATATTCTGCAATTTTGCACAGGAGAGTCGTGAGAATTCAGAATTACTAGCACATAGAGAGTTCGATTTGGATACCTAATGATCTAGATAGCCTAAAATTACATGTTATGAGTTTTTTGTGTGTGAACTAGTAATCTCATACTATTATCTTGGAGGGTGTGCAGCCACAACTTGTTCCAAATAGCCCGATCGTTGTCTATACGTTATATGAGATGAGAAAGAATAGTGCATGAGCTTTGTACTCACGCAACACATTAACGAAGAACTTTGATATGAGAGCGTACGTAAACATAGTGTCACGACTGGTACAAAGTGATGCAGTGACTATCATGGAATGATCGGGCCAACATGTGATGCATGACGAGGATGGAGGGCATATCGGGGAGGGTAGTTCTGGTAGAGAGGGAGTTAGAGTGGACTCTTTTGAGGTAGATACAGAATGCATGGATGGTAAAGACAGTGGTAGCGGGGATGAAGAAGCTGCTGACAACGATGATCTGGTGCTGGGCTACTGGATTGTGCCGTTGTTGAGTATAACACTTTATCTAATTGAGGATACTATAATAGCAACATCTAGGTCGGGCAACAGCTTCGTTACAGGGGGGAGTTCATCCACTTTATTAGCAACTATGATGTAATAAAAAGAAGGGATCACAATTATGCTCGGTCTAACCCTACATAGTACGAGATCAGGTGTATGAAGTACCCAAATTTTTCTTACTCTGTACGAGCACATAAGCCGAAATATTAGAACTATTTTATAATCAGTAGACACACTCCACATACATGCAGTGAAGATGCTATTAGGAATATGAGCTACGCCGTTGATGCGACGTTCATATTCTAACTCCTCCTCATCCTTGTTGGCACGGACATTTGTTTGTCGTCAAAATCTATTATGGAGGAGGTGCAGACTAAGACGGGTATGGTAAATAATTACCACATCGTGTGGCGAGCGAAGTAGAAGGTGTTGAAAATATTGTTTGGAAGCTTCAAGTAGTCTTACAACTATGCTCTGAGATTACTGTAGAAGATTGCTATGACTAATTCAGGGACTCAGTGGCTATGGTGGATGAGCTGATCAAGCTAGAGGATATAATATTTATCACCGTATGTAACGTCTATACTGAGTTATATGATAATCATACTTCAGAAATATTATTGTTCGATAAATTAGAATTTATATTCTCCTAACGTTACTTCACTAAAAAGTTACCTACACAAATATATTAAATAAATAATAAAATATCGATAAAATTACATTGAAAAAAATTCACACATGACAAGACGCGACGTGAGCGATGAAACTCGTCGGCCTGTATTCGGCACCTGAGGTGCCATATTCGGCACTGTGTATCGTATTCAGCACCTCAGATACCGAATACAGAGAGTTTTTGGCACTAAGTTGCCGTATTCGACACCTTATATAGACTGGTCTCACCGTTTTTCAATGCCTCATATAGCGAAATCGATTTTTCGGTATTTAAGATGATAAATAAATATGCTAGATTTACAAATACGCTGATATATTATCTATTTTAATAAATATGATGATATTTATTATCTATTTTTAAATTTTTACCACAAATATCTAACACTTCTCTTATAAAATAGTCGAGCATTTGTGACGGATGCGAAATGCTTGTCACTCGCTATTTTTAGCGACGCACATAAGATGATGCGTGCGATGAAATTTTTTACGTCACAAATGTTATCTGTGACAAAAATTAGGGCATGCATGGCATTTTTCACTTGTCACTGATAAAATCTGTTAGCAAGGAGCGCATGCGCTGGCGCTTCTTCCTGATGAGGGCATCGCGCTTTAGTGGTCCACTGCGTCGAGACGGTGCCGGGAGGTACCGACGATACCGCTCCGGGAGGACGTCAGCGACCCTGAACTCGGGCACGGGGAGCTCGCGCGGGAGTCACGCCCAATGCTTGGAGAGCGCGGCGGCGCCGAGCGCCGAGTGGGCGTCGAGGCGGCGCAATAACGGGCGTTCGATCGTTTTGGGCAACTCACGAATCAAAGCAGAGAGCGAGTCGAGTTCGCGGCTAAAACTGATCCAATTCAATCAACACGGTGCCGTCGCCGTGTAGGAGTGCTCTGCAGGAAAAAGAGTTACTGCGAGTCCATGGCGGTTTTGATGTGCGGCGTTTGGATGCAGGCCGTGAGTGCTAAGCCCAATATTAGTTATGGCAATGCTAAATTTTGATTAAAAATAAGTATTTGGTTTGTGAAAAAGCTATAACTTGACAGCTCGACTAAAACGTGGGCGGCCAAATCAATATTCCAAAACTTAGCCCCATTACTAGTTGACTGTAGATATGTACGGCTATTTTTTTTAACACAACCAAATTTTAGCTTCGAATAAAATACTAGCTAAGAGTATCTTCAAAAGCGTATCTGTTCAACTCTCTATAATTAAATTTAGGGATTTATAAACTAAAATTATTCTCCAATAGACCACTATCCCACTCCTAATCTTTACCGACCCCTATCCCACCCCTTCCGCTCTCTATTTCTCAGGAGCGCCCACCCACTCTCTATTCGTCTAACAGCGGTGGCTCCACCAGCCCTCCCGTGCCAGCGCCCGGCCGCCCGGCCGCCCCGCGCCGCGCCTAGTCGCCCGCCCTCCCGTGCCCAACCCTAGCAGTAGCCCTCCTCCGGCTTCTCCCCCGTCTAGCCGTAGCCTCCTCCCTCCTCCCTCTCCTTTCTTCCCCCTCATCGAAGCTCGCCTCCACCGAACTAACCACAGTCCATCGACGAAATCTGAGCTCTACGATGAGGTTGAGCCTCCCAACCTTTTCCTCGAGCTTCACCATCCTATCGAGCTTCCTTTTGCCCATTCCATGATGCAGCTCATCGATCGCCCTTATCGGATTTGAGGCTGCACCGTCACTACCTCCATTGCTGCCTCCTCCCATATCCATGTCGAACCACCACCAACAATGCTCGGGCGGCCATAGCTCCACCACAGTGAGCTTCTATGAGGTCCCAAGGTTCTTTGGCACGCGCCGGCTTCATCCCGTTCTGATGGTGGCACGCCATGCAACGCGAGCCCCTCCGCTTGTTAGCTCTGTACGTGTGGTTAGCTCTGTGCTGATCTCCGCGGTTGTATGACGTGTAGGGTCCATCACGATAACATATAAGAGAAAATATAAAAAATAGAGTATTCAGAATCTGTCGAAAAGAAAATAAATTTAAGAAGAAAATATTATTGAGAATGCTCCCCATATAAGGATGTGAGAATATGTTTTAAAAAGTCTTTTAAGACGTTTTAAATCACTTGACATGACCAAAATTTAATGACTTTCTAGTGTCCGGAACCAAACATACCCTTGGATGACGAGGTTGCCGTGTTTTTTCTGAAGTGCTCTTTTTCCGATTTATATTTTCCCCCGACTTTCTTATCATTCTTCCTATTAATTCCTGTTCCAAGTGTGCACGTCTTTCCCCTGTACTTGCTTATGAGTCACGGGAAAGATCTCGACGCATCACGAGCCCATACCGAACTTTATTCTCGCCGCCCGTTGTCCGGCGTGCGCATGAATCACGAGGAGAGAAACAAGAACAGCTTTACGTGTTATCCAATTAATCAAGGCAGAGCAAATGACTATTCAGATTTGGAGTAGTACTAGTCTATCTTTTAGTTTGGACCCCTGTGGTCGAGATGTGTCATGTGCACAGAGCCACAGACTCGTTTCGTGGAGACGGGGAGCAGGGGAATCCCGGGAGCAGGACAGCGACGTGCACAGCCCACTTGTCGCTTCACTGGAGCCCAAAAAGCAAGTACTGATAAAAGATTGGAAGTCATGGTTGTTTAAATAGATATTTCTCGGATTTATCTCCTCTTACTTATATTAGAATTTGAATTTTCAATCCTGTATAACCTTATCTCCTAAATATCCTGTGTCGGATACTTATCTATCTATCTATATATATAAACTCTATTTAAATCCTAGACGCTCCTTCCACATCAGAAAAAAGCTAAAAATTTACACTCGCCACCGAAAAATCAACACTAGACTTTAAATAGAGGTTAAAAAGCCATCCAAGTTGCCTTTAAATAGACATTGTTTCTTTTCTCCTCTTTAATCCTTATAAACCGTTGAAATCTCTAGATCTGGATTTGTAGTCAATACCGGTGAGATGATTTGAGAGGGACGTGAACCCCTCTGCCTCGTTGTACTCTTCGATGTTCTTCGGCAAGCGAGCCACCACCTATCAGTGTAAGCACAGTTTTACATACGAAATCTCCATCGGCACCCCGTCTGTTATTCATGCCTCTCCAGTCTCTACTGAATACTCTCCAGTCTCTACTGTTGACTCAATCGACATACTTAGTGGCGATCGTGTGGGTTTTAGTCCAAGCATTGTGTTTCTTTTTTGTGTAGGGTTTTAGTCTAAGCATTGTGTTTCTTTTTTGTGTAAAGTTTTGATCTCAAGTTAGTGTGATTTGTTAAGTGATCTTTTTTGAAATTTTCTCTAATACAGAAATAAACATATTAAATTATATATTGTAATAATTGTTTTACCATTGTTTGGTTCAATTTAGATTGAACACATCATTCAGTTCATGTTATCCTCGTATTTTTTTATCTTCATGTTCTTTACTTAACCAAAAACGATAATTATTAAAATCAAAAAGGTATCAAGGAAACGATAAACTATTTCTATTGAACACCGAAGTCGTCTTTTACTCAACCGGAAAAAGATAATCATTAGAATCAGAAAGCGATGTAAATAGCAATAAAACAGGCGATTTCACGAAATTAAAATAATAAAATAAGTGACTTCACGCATCGCATATGTGACCACAACAATAAAATAATAAACATCCTCACGAAAGCATGATTTATACATTTTACCTATTTTTCCTTCTGGAGATTGTTTCCCTGATTACGTTATTAGTTTCCTTGTTTAGATAGAAAGTCTCACGTGTTGTTATCTCTTTTCTTGATTAGCTGAAGATTGTTTTCTAACTATGTGATTATTTTTCTTGTTTAGAGAGGAAATTTCGTAGACTGTTATTCCTCTATAGTTTACATATGGCATTGCTGTTAAATAAATCAATGTATTTTTTGCTTTTAGAATATGTGTTTTTTGATTTCTTAAAAGGTATTTTCCTATTTTATAATATGTGTTTTTCGGCTTTCCTATTTTATAATATTTGTTATTTCTATTTTATAATAAGGATTTTCTAGTTATAGGATGGAAAATTCTGTTTTTCCCACTCTGATCTAAGTTTTTCTGCTTTATAATGTCTGTTTTCTTGTTTTTTGTAACACAGGTTATTAGTTCGGTCTAGCGAGTTGGTTGGTCAGGTGCTGGTGTATGACATATTATTTAAGGCATAACGCGTTAAATAGTGTGACCCTATATATATCCGGATGCAAGTTCAAATCGTTCGATCTTGAATCAGACCCATTCTAAATCAACCCCTTAATCATTTCAATACAGTTGTTGCAATTGGGATTGAGTTCAAATCTCTTAAATTAATTCCTCGATCCAAATCATGTCAAATACTAATTCAAATTCAAATTTAGTTACCCCTAACCCAATTCAAATTCAAGTTATTTAATTTGAATTATCATAAATCCATTTCCAATTCAAAAACTTCTATTTGAATTTATCATCCAAATCTCCTCCCTCCAACAGATATTCTCCTCTTCAGATTTTTTTCTTCCCAACAGCTCACTGCCATGTGGACCCACACTATCAATCAGTCCTTTCCTCCTGATCTTTTCCTCCCAATCGCCACATCCTGCTCTCTCTCTCTCACTCTCACACACACACTCGAGCGGCCCAAGACGATCAAATGACATAGACATGACTTCCTTGCCGCCGCTTTGTTCACTGCAGTGGAGTCACCACAACCATGTACTTCTTCTCTTCTTCCTCCCCAAAACATAGCAGAAGCACCTGCACACATGCCACGCAAGGCAGAATGCCGCAAGATAGAGCAACAACTACTTTGTTCTCTTCCCTCCCCTAAACAGAAGAACACAACATCACAAACATATAGGCAACTGAGTTTTTCCCTTCTCCGTCATTGCTGAAGCACCGTTCACCCAAGCTTCGCCAAGGCACGCCCCGACCAGTCTCGCTCGAACCAGTCCGGGAGCAGTCAGGTTACTGCTGGTCAAGCACCCATGCTCGGGGGGAAGAGACTGGCATAGTATCCGTCTACCACGGAGACATCTAAACGTGCTCTCAGGACATCGAGTACCGACGTCTCAACCACCGGACTATCCTCCTCGACCAATTGACCTAGCGTCTTTACGAGGTTTAGGCTTGTCCTTAACACTCCACCGTCGCGGTGAGGGCGCAAATACTTCCAGATTTTCTGCTTTTATAAACCTGTTGTCCCGCAGGTCCTCAACGTCACACGTGGCCTTGGTTGTAACTCCTCCACCAGTACCTCAGCCACAAGTTTCAGACCCTCGGTCTATAGCAGCTTTGGACCTAGGGGCAATGATCGTGGCTCCTGCGCGTGCTGAGCTAGTCATGGAGCCTATCCCAGCCTCTGATCTGCTCTCCCTGCCTACGCACCTCCCGGTCTCCATCCACAAGCTGATTGACGAAAAGGAAGTGGCTGCCAACAGGTGCGCCGCACTAGAGAGGCAGCTGGCTGAAGAAAGGGAGGTGTGGCTCACGCTACAGCAGGAGTGTGGTGAGCTCCAACGAGAAAAAATCGTGCTCACCACCGACCTTACCTAGCTTAAGGAGAAAAAGAGCACCACACATAGCATTCTTCGAGAAGCTTTTAAGGTGCTGAAGGAGCCCCTGAGGAGCCTCGAGCTTGAGATCATCGAGCCGAAAGACACGCGCACAGCTCGGGCTTGGGCCTATGCCACCAAGGTTCTCTCAGAAATGTTTTTAGATCTCCTGAATACCCTGGCGGCGAGGGGTGCTGAGGATGTGGCACAGGCGATGAGGGATGCAGCAGGTTACGTCCTCCGGTGTTGTCATAGCCGCGATCCCAACTTCAACCTCAACCTTATTCGGGAGGGGGTTGTGATAGTCGGGCCTGTGGCTGAGGAGAAATAACAGGAGCAGTGCCAACGGGAGGTCGACTATGTGGGATCCATCTTCTGGGTGGAGGCCATCAAGGAGTAAATATCAAATTGTAATTTAGGTTATGCATTATGTTTGGATGAAACTTTTTTTATTTCTCTGATGAGTTTTGTTGTTGCTGTCATGGTTGTAGAAGTCCTGAAGTGACCGAACCTCCCTCCCCCCTCTTTGAGCGCCCGATCGAACCTATCGACAATGCCCACAACCAGTGCAGGCTAGAAGTAGCGTGATCAGAACTGGCTAGCCCCTTGCTCGCACCGAACCCTTAACAATGCCCATCGAAGATTCCATTGACCTGCATATTCGGGAAGCGGTGGCCGAGTGCGAGCTGGGATTTGCGGTCGAGCGAGAGAACATGTAGGGTGACCTCCGAGGTGTGTTAGTCCTACCACCACTCGGTCACATGTAGTCCTAGGCTAACCAAGCGAGACTCAACCAGTTGACCCTTGTGAGGTTCGCGACCTGATTTCTTGGTCAGCTCGTCGAGAGGAGCTGCTCGCAGCGCGGAGAGACCTAGAGCGGATGACCAGAGAGAGTGACTGTCGGAGGGTGAACTCCTCAAGTGGGGATCCGGAGGGACCCCCTTTGAGATTCGGCCGGGGGGGGGGGAGGGATGATTCTGAATCCGTTTTGCGGGTGAAATAAATGGGCGTAAATGCGATGCATGTGGAATGGAATGATCGGATGCAGAAAGTAGTAAATGCTCAGGAGGTTTTTTAGACAGATTTGGGCCGCACTGAGCGTAACATCCTACTCCTGTGTGTATGCTATAAATGCTCTGAGGAAGTCTCTCTGAGGTTCTGCTGTGTTACAAGAATATTTGTCTAGTCTAGAGCTTCGGGCTCCTTATTCTTCGGTGATCCGAGCTTCTGTGCTTGTCGCCGGCTGCCGAAGATTCAACCTCGTCTGAAGTCTCCTCTTTTCCCGGGGAGCCCGCCCCGCCTTAAATACCCGCTGGGGTGGTAGCGTGCCTAGAAAGGGAGGGCGCGAGTTCCGAGGCGCCATAAATAAAAAGCAACCATCATGGGCTGCCGCGCGAAGTGACGGGGAGGTTTGAAAACGCGCCCCCATCCGATTTTATTCGTCATCATGCCGTTCTTCAACGGGCGCCGCGGGGAGGGCCCACCGGGTAGCCACCGAGCAGCCCGGCGTGCCCGCTCGGTCAGAGTGAGTCTGACACAGCAGGGTGGCAGGCGGGGCGCCTTGGGCTTCACGATGTTATCCCGAAGCGCGCTGGATGTCCCGCGATGGGACCCGCACATTAAATGTCCCCACGCCTCCCTGTCAGGCCGTGGCAGGGACAGACAGTAAGCGTGGAGGAGCAGTTGGAGGTGACAGGCCACTCGCCCTCTTAAATGCAGCATCGGGCCTTTCACTGGTTGACACCTCACCGCTGGACCTCTGTGTGGGCCACCAGTGAAGGACTTCTTAGGCCTTCGGGGAACCGAGTGCTCGGGGGCCACTGTTCACCGCCCCGAGCACTCTCTCCCGGATATGCCCTTTCTTGGTCATCGGGGAACCGAGTGCTCGGGGGCCACTGTTCACGGCCCCGAGCACTCTCTCCCGGAACTGACTCTCCTTGGGTCCTCGGGGGACTTGGGTGCTCGGGGGCCACTGTTCGTAGCCCCGAGCACCCTCTTCCCAGCACTTGGCTTTTCTGGTCGTCGGGGAACTCGGGTACTCGGGGACCACTGTCCATGGCCCCGAGCACCCTCTCCCGGGACTGGATCTTCTCGTACCTCGGGGGGATAATCCTCGAGGGAGGGCACTACGTGGCACTCTGCTGTTTTGGCCTAGGGACTCGGGGACCCCTGGTTCCTGTGTCACCGACAGCGACCATCGATGCGAATACTTCTATGACCACCTCAGCCTGGCCTTTACACCCTTTGACTCATTTCTATGGTCCACCGCGTTCATGTTCACCCCACGCTTTGAGACACTGTGATCGGTACATCCATTGGTTTTATGCAGCCTCTGAGGAGGACGTCGATCTTGAGTGGAGGCTTTGCGAGACCGTTGGTGACCACCTTTTCAAGGTCGGAGTCACCAGCTCCTGCCTTGTCCTTGTCTGTGTCTGTGACTGTATCCCCACCCGGACCTTGCCCCGACAGTCACTGCCGGCTTTGGCGGCGTTCAAAGGACCACGGAGGAGCTCGACTCTCTCGCAGACTCATTTTTGTACACGGCTCGCTCCCTCCTTTGAATAGTTAGGTTCAACCCACTGAGGGGCATCTTTAACGCCTAAGGATACTGAATAAATTTGTTAGATATAGCCCTCGAGCAATACCTGAGCGGTTACTTGTAACGTGAGGACTTGCTTTATGTAAACCTTCCTTGTGTTCAATTGGCGAGTGGGTTCTGAGTGCTCGTTGGCAAAGTTCCTACCGCTTAGGATGGCCCTTTGCACGAAAAGCCCTTCGGGGGGGGGGGGGACCAACGCTCAACCCAATCTAGGGTTTGCGGCCTCGTAGTTGGCATCCATCAGACACGCATACCTTTGACATTGGGCGAGCATCAATTTTGACTCCCACCCCAAAAACATGTTTGTTGCACAAAAAACAAACTATATATCCTAAAAGCCAAGCCTCCAACCGTCTGGTTTGCCGGGAAACTGCTGACCAAACGGTCAAGCTTATAAATCAGAAAAAACTTACAATTTGGTGAGACCGTTCATACATGCAAAATGGAGTCTGGTTTTTGAATTTGAAAAAACTTACAAGCTATGTTCCACGCTCGTCTCGAAGATCCTGCAAAATAGAAAAACAGTCTCATCTTCGAGCAGCCTTACACATGGAACTCACGCTTGGCGAGTTTGTGTAATTGGTGGCCGACCTCTGTAGCTAAGTCGATCATGTCAGGTTAGGAAACACAGATCACTTTGTAGCTTCCTGAATTCTAAGCATGTTCACGGGATTCTTTGCTAGGGTTTGTATTGTCCTTTCGTCGCGCCTCCTGGTCATCGCGCGAGAAGTTGGTCATTGAAGGCAACTGGCGTGCGCTCTCCGACTAGTGAATTGAGTCTCGTTTGTTCATAATTATGTGGTTTGGACGACCAAATCACACTACCACTACTCGTATGAACTTAATCGCTGTTGTGGTGGAGAATTCCTAATAGGCTTAGCCTCGATCCCCTTAGTGAATTTGCCTACTACCACGAATAGGAATTCAAAACTGCCTGAGGTTTTTAGGGAACAGTCCCATGATAGCGAGCCTCCAGACAGTGAAAGAACAAGAGAGTTGTACAGTTTGTTGTGCTGAAGCTGGTAGTTTGGTAAATCGGCCATGGTTCTGACATGATGCACACTGTTTCACCGGCTCACAAGCATCTTGGAGGACCGTGAGCCAATAGAATCCTTACCGAAATGTTTTTCTGACCAGAATGCGGTATGAAGCGCGGCTACCACATATACCTCCAAGAATGTCGGGGAACGCTGTGCTCCCCCCTTTGTGAGTGATGTATTTTAGTAAAAGCTCGTCACTCCTTTAGCGGTAAAGACGTCCCCTACCCAGGAGTATTTATGGTCTTGCCACATGACCCTTTTTGCTAACCTATCATCGTCAGGGGATGCTCGATTCTGAAGGTATTCCAAGATCTAATCCATCCAGGTCATACCTGAATCAAGCTGGGCGACCACATGATGTCCACCCGAGGTCGACGGCACCGAAGGAGGCGTTGCCTCCAAATGTATTGCCTCTGGTGCTCCATTTCTAAGCAGAGCATTTGTCGGAGAATTAACTCCAGTCGCAGGGATCCCGAGAGACCCCTTTTTAGAGATTCGGCCGGGGGGATGATCCTGAATACGTTCGTCGGAGAAATAACTGGGAATGAATACAACGGCCGGTGGTGGGGGTACTAACCTAGTGCAAGAATAAATAAATGCACCGAAATTTAGACAGGTTCGGGCCGCACGGGGGCGTAATACCCTACTCCTGTATGGATGCTATAACTGTCCTGAGGAAGTACCTCAAGGATGTTGATGGTTACAAGAATGTTGGTCTATCTAAGAGCTTGGGGCACCTTATTTTTCGGCTGGAACTAGGCTCAACCTTCCTCACAGTGTTCTCTTACGCTGTGTTGTTGTCTATCCGTTACCTCTAATTGTCTTCTTCTGCCCGGCTCTTTTTACTTGGTCTTTGTTTTTCTATTCTTCGTCTCTTCTTCCTCCATTTGTGCCGCCGGCTGCTTTAAGTACTCGCCGGCCGCGACATGCCCCGGACGGAAGGAGGGTGCTCGAGTTTCGAGACGCCATAGATGGAAAGGGCGTCATCATTTCCTCTGGGCCAAGTGACCGGGGGTGGAAAATGCGTCGCACGCTCGATCACCCGTCACCATAAATTCCCTGGCAACGGACGCCGTGGAGAGGGCCCACCGGGCAGTCGCAGAGCAACCCGGCGTGCCCGTCCTGTCTTGTTCCCCTGCCACAACAGCACGGCAGACGGAACGCCTTGGTCCTTACGACGTTATCCCGAGATAGGCCGTATGGCACGGGACAGGACCTGTGCAATTAATAACCCCACGTCTCTGCCAAAATATGGCAGAAACTGACGCTGAGCGCGGCGGGAGCAGTTGGAGGTGACAGACACGCGCGCTCATTAAATGCGGCCTCGGGCCTTTGACTGGTTGACACCTCATCGGTGGGCCCCTAGGGGGCCTTTCTGGGTCGTTAGGGTACCGAGTGCTCGGGGGTACTGTTCACATCCCCGAGCACTCTCTCCAGAGAATGCCTTTCCTTGTCCTCAGGGTGCCGAGTGCTCGGGGGTACTATTCACCTCCCCGAGCACTCTCTCCCGAGAACTTTTGTACGGACCCTCGGGGAACCGAGTGCTCAGGGGCTGCCGCATGCAACCTCGAGCACTCTCTCCCGAGCACTCTTGTACGGATCCTGGGGGAACCGAGTGCTCGGGGGCTGCCGCACGCAGACCCGAGCACTCTCTCCCGAAACTTAGCTCTCCTGATCGTCGGGGGACTAGGGTGCTCGGGGGTGACTGTACACCTCCTCGAGCACTTTCTTCCCGATACTTGGATTCCGTGGATCATCGGGGAACTGGGGTACTCGGGGGCCACCGACTATAGCCCCGAGCACCTTCTCCCGGGACTTGACCTTTTCTCATCCTACAGGAGAGACCTCGCAGGATGGCGCCATGAGACGGATGGCTGGCCTGGCCTCGGGATTCCGAGGACCCCCGGTTCCTGATACACCAACAGCATTCCTTCCACGTTGGCCCAAGACCATGGTGGGTGATCGTGTGAATCTTTTTTCAAAGACTCCGATCGGGACAGGTGCGTGAGAAAAGGCTAGACGAGCCAGCCCATTGGCTAGAAAGTGGTCCTTGCGAGGGACGTGCTTGACTTTGAAACTGACGAAGCATCACTCTAGCTTTCTCACTTCAGAGAGGTATGTCGCCATCATCTGGTCGGAGCACAGAAAACCTTTCGCACTCGGCTCAGAGCCAGTAGCGAGTCCCTCATCGCTAGTTGGCATTTTACCCCTCCCGCGGAGGCACCTCGTATACCAGATAAGAGGCCCTCATACTCCACAACATTATTTAGTGTCCTAAAAATTTAATTGAAATGTGTACCTGAAGGTGTCGCTGGTCGGTGGGGTCGAGGTCGCTCCAGCCCCCAGTCTAATCAACATGAACGGCCTACCAACAAGTTTGGTCATATGCCTATTCGTCTCTGGTCGCAGAAAGCACCCGTCGTTCGATGACTAGTAACATTTCCACGACTTGTGGGGGTAGCTGTAAAATAGGACAATGACTCCTCGTCTGGTCGAGGAGTGATTAGTACAGGAGGAGAAAAAAAGGTCACCAGTTGAGATCCTGGGAGGCTGCCCTCGTTCCTAGTATCCGCCCAAAGTAATCGTTCTTTCTATGAGAACTTGAAGAGCGGAAGGCCCTATTTCCTGTCCACAAGATGACCCTGAACAAGGAAAAAACGCATTCAGATAGTTTCTGAACATCTTTTAACCTAGCGGGGAATCTCATGTGCACACGCTGCGGAGGGCACTTTGGTGAAGAGGATCGCCCAGGTAGGTGGGCGGTTCGTCTTGATGTGGTAGGCGCATCTCTAGGCAGTGCCATAGTTACCGGGACTAGCTCCCCCATGGCATAGGACATGGAGCTCATTGCAAGTACTTGGGACATCGGAGCCTATGTCGCTCTCTGTTGCCTGATCCTTGTTGATTTTTAAAACCTTCGGATTCTGATCTGATATCTAAACTCTAGAGCGCATCGGGCTCATCTGGGTCATATCTCATGACGAATTCCTTGCGGTGACCGAGGTCCTCGGAATGGGACTCAGCAGTTACCGTGGATCCAACCATGAGTTGCCCAATCTAATCTCCAACACTCACCAAAATGTAGAAACGTGCCCCCTACCTAGCGCGCCAACTGTCGAGAGTTAATCTCTGACAATGATTCTAGTGTGTATCGATCGAGGGGCGCTTGAACAACCTTTGCGGGGTTCATATGCTATGAACTCAAGAACATAAGGGTTATCTAGGTTCAGGCCTCAAAAAGGATAATAGCCTTGCGTTCTGTGTATTTGGTTATCGGTGTTTCAGAACCGGTTACAAATAAGTTTTCTCGACTCCTCCCTCTTTTTATATACCAGAGAGAGAGAGTGAACTTACAAGGGGACCCTTTTTCTCTGATGATACTGACGAGCTTGTCCCATCCGCCAGACATCTTCATGCTCATCTCACCCTGGTCAACTGGCCTACCATGTCCTCTCACCGGTCTCGCATGCGCGCCTACGAAGTGGCCTACCACGCCTACAAGATCGTCCTGTAGCATTTAACGCTATGAGACATGGCATGACACCTTTGTACTGACCATGACCTGTCCACTGGGGTGAAGTGCCTAGGGAAGGAAAGATACTTGAGTGAAAGAATTTTTTAATGAGAATAGATTGGTTTTGTGAGTACCTGCCCCGCGACCAGCCGTTGGTCGTGGGATTTCGTTATGTGGTAAGGATCCTGGTCACGAAGGCACAGACTGATCGCGCGGTGGGACTCCAGTCCGGGGAAAATCTGTTGCCGATTGGAATTGGTTGATGTGGGCCCACGGAACAGGGGACTCCTATTCTATACATCGACATAGTATTTTAGTAGTTGTTTAGTAGTGTCAGTAGTTTTTAATAATTATTATTCAATAGTATCATTAGTTGTTTGGTAGTTTTAAGTCATAGTGGTTTTTGTTGAGTTGTGTTAATTGAGGCTATTGAACAAACTACTAACATTACTAAACAAAATATTAATACTACCAACAACTACTGATACAAACTACTAAATAAATTTACTGTAACTTAGAACTATTGATGAATACTGAATAAATTTCCATACTTTAAAACTAATTTTTCACTACTAAGCACTACTAGACTACTGAGCACTATTGAACTAATAAATTAGTTAACACTACTGAGCAACTATATAATTGATACTGAATTCTAGTCTACTAAACTACTTACACTACCGGAAACAGCCTCTTTGCCGAGTGCCTCAGGCACTCGGCAAAGTACGATATACACTCGGCAAAGGCTTTGCCGAGTGCTACACTCGGCAAAGGGCGCTCGGTAAACAGTTTGTCGGCAAAGACCTCTTTGCCGAGTGCACTTTATCGGGCACTCGGCAAAGGATTTGCCGAGTACTAATCTGACACTCGGCAAAGTTCTCCACTTTGCCGAGTGCCAGTGAAAGCGGCACTCGGCAAAGTACATTTTGTTTGCCGAGTGTCTGGACCGTGGCACTCGGCAAAGCATTGTAACTTTGCCGAGTGCAATGGACATTGCACTCGGCAAAGAATTGTCACTTTGCCGAGTGTCCGAGGCCATTGCACTCGGCAAAGAAGTCACTTTGCCGAGTGCAATGGCCATTGCACTCGGCAAAGTGACTGATAACAGCCTTCTTTTTTTTGTTTTTTACATCCCATCCAAACAAACAGAAGATATATATAACAAACATCACCAACATCACATATATATCATCAACAGCACATTTATATCACCAACACCACATATATATCACAAACGTCACATGTCTCACAATATATCACAAATAAGTTTATAATTAATCCAAGAGGTCCATCATCTACAACCATAATTGCAAATAGATGTACCATTAACAACCACAAGTATCATAAGCAAGATGGTCAACGAAACTGATTTGGTGAAGGATTCGCTGAAGCATTAGGATCGTTCGATGCCGCCGATTGATTCTGCACAAAGGAGAAGAGATTGCATGTGTGAGACAAGATAAATATATAACATACATGAATAAAACTTTCATACTCCACTAGATTTGACCGTAAGCATGAACATACAAACTAAAACATTTATACTCACACGAGTAGAATAGGGAGGAGGTGGAGGTGGAGCGAATAGCGAAGGTGGCGGAGCTACACCCGTAGCAGCGCCAATACTTTGCATGTACTAAAGAATCTCCACCATCCTCCGCTGCTCGGCCTCCCGCTCGGCCTCCACCCTCTCCATCGTCGCTTGCATTTGCTCCCGTATCCTCCTCTCTTGTTCCAGCTGGGCCTACAATATATTCACCCTAATGTTACAATAATGCAAAGGAAAGGTATGAAAAAACCAATGAACGACGAATAAACTAGGAATAACCTCGAGTGCCTCCACCCGGTGCTGTGAAGTGTCCTTCCGAGGTCGTATGGCCGGGCTCGTGCTCGTGCTGCTTGCTCGAATCTGGGAGAGACTGGGAGTAGCGGCCGAGTCGATTGCGCCATCGCCAATCCAGTATCGCCCATGCTTCTTTCCTCCTCCCGCCCTCATGACGACTTCTCCATCAAGGTCCTCGGTGCTCGGATCGTACTCTGGCCCATGGACCTCCCTTGCCATCGATGTGTACTCACTAAGACGGTTGTGGACGGTCGCATTGCTGTACGCCTCGGGCCCGTCCTCCGGGTTGTAGTCGACGTCGGAAGTCGCCTTGCCCTTATGGACCATAGCAAATGCCTTGAAGATGGAGCAAGGCTGGCCACCATGTGACGCCGACTGCGAGAAAAATAGCAAGATGATTAGAAATCATACAGAATTGAGCGTTAGAATAAATAAATGAATTCGCGTACCCATGTTTGTGCGTATCCGCTGAGGTTGCGGCTGCCTTGATGGTGTGCGACACCTGGCATCATCAAACGCCGCTCCCGGCACAAGTTGTGCGTCTCCTCCCACTCGCGTGAGCACCACTTGTCCACCATCTGTTCCCAGCACTGGGGATGCGCGGCGCACCAATAAGGAATCATCTACATGCCATTAAGTACATGACATATCAGAAGATGAAATTAAGCCTTCTTAATCTCAAGAGGAATCAGTATTAATGTTCTGTATTTACCTGCAGGTACTGGTCCCGGGTCAGCGTCATGGTTCTTGCGTCCCTTTTGGTGACCTTCGTTCCAACGACGGTCCCGTGGTAAGTTACGACGGCCTGGATGCGCGCCTCGTAATGCATGTCCACGATGAGTTTTTTGCAGCATTTGGTAGCCACCGCATCCGCCCTAGCCTCATGTCCGTCCTGGCATCTAAAGAAATCCTGCATACAAACACGATGTATCCATTCATTATTTCAAGAATGTCCAATAAATACGATGTATTGAGCAATGTAGTGCGGGGAAGACTTACCCACAGCTCTTGCTTCACCCGCTCCGCCTTGTTGTTGAATACCCTGCGGGCCCGATCTGCAGCATCGGGGGCGGCGGCGTAGTGGTCAAACGAGTAGGCCGGCCCCGTCACTCCGGCGTACTCAACCAGGCCAGGGAAGTGCTCCTTGCACAGAAGACCGAGGATGCCATTGACTTGGCGTGTGTGAGCACCTCCACTCACCACAATCGTCCAGTTCCTGCCCAAGTGATTAAGGAAAATTATTAATTTCTATTTTGATTTTCAACATATCATATAAAGTAGTGATAGCATCTAAAGTTACTTACTTTTCCCCCTCGGGTCGAATCAGCGGGCGTCTCTCACGAGGTATCGGTCGCTGAGGGAGGCTTGCGGGACCTCGCAAGTAGACGCTCGACGAACTAGAGGAAGCGGAACCCCCTGCTGTCGCCTCCTCCTCGTCGTCCTCCTGCGCCTCCTCGTCCTCCTCCTGCGCCTCCTCGGACTCCTCCTGGGGCACCTGCTCCTCCTCCTCCTCACGCGACGGGGCGGCAGGCGACGTCTCCTTCCTGCGGCTGCTCGTCCTCCTACTCTCCCCCGATGCAGCGGTCATTGTCCTTCGGTACAAGGACGTTAGCTTCCTCATCCCACCGCCCACCATCTTTGTTCAATCACCTGCAATTAAGAAGAGTAAACCAATAAGCACATATAAACAAGAAGTCATTAGAAAGAGATGTAAAATAAACAAAACGTAATTACAAAATAACATAGTATTACATGTATTAGAAATATTCTTCATGATCGGGATTAGCTGGATCATAAGTCTCATCATCACTATCAATCATGTCGAAATAATCAACACTATCCGAATGAGCAATGTTGCCATTGTCATTGTCCAAATGTAATCGCTCAAGCATTTGTAAGTCCTTCACATTTTGCACCTCATCTCCAATGTCCTCTTCAATAACCGTTTCATTGTCTACTTCCATTCCGATCGCTTCGGTTAAGTCTATCTCAAACCTCCCTTCTAGTCCCTCTTCTTGAAAGAACTCTCCGTCATATGTGTTTGGGTCTAAGTTGCAATCTTCATCGTTTGGGACAGGCACTTTACCGTGTGGCGATACCCTGTGCACAATATCCCAACCCTTAAGATGCCTTCTGGTTTGACACGCATAGGGGAGATAATAAACTTGCGTGGCCTGTTGGGCCACAATATAGACATCGTCTCCTGGTAAGACGGAATCCTGTCGAATTTCGACTAAGCCAAGATTACAATATGTCCGTCTCGTTACTTCAGGATCAAACCAATGGCATTTTAATATGACGGGATTAAAAGGTTCGGAACCATGAAACTTGAGTTCGTATATTTCTTCAATTCTTCCATAATACTCGACCTCATCAACGCCGCGCGTAAAAACTCCGGAACTTGTGGTTCTTCGATTGGGCCGACTCTGCTCGTAGCTTGTTGTGCGAAAGCGATATCCATTCACGTCATAACTAGAAAATGACCTGACCCTATAGGCAAAGCCATCAGCAACCTGTCTCAACTCGGCACACATAGACGCATCCCTCTGGCCCTACAAGCTCAAGCAGGATACATTGTTATATTATTCGCACGTACGAGTAACTAGGAATGTCAAACTAAGTACGAGCTAAATTGGACGGTACCTTCCGTTTGAACCAAGAAATGAAATCGGGCATTCCATTACCCGCACCCTGTCTAAGAAGGGTATCTACCTGCTGCGGGGTAGGATCCCTTGATTTACGCCAGAATTCATGAAGAAATTCCCTGTACCAACGAGAAACAAGGGGGTTAGATGCAGAATAGTGACGGCGTATTTAACAAGTTCGTTGAGAACTTACTGCATGTACGGCGCCACTTCGTCAAGGTTGGTCAACACGTATAGCATGATATGGCGCCACTCTTCATGATTCAAGGTCTTGGGGGTTGATGCACTTGCGCTTCCGAGTTGCCCTCGGAAAAGGCTGAGGTTCGATTCATTTTCGCCAGCATTGTAACGAGGGGGTGGATTATGCACGCTAGGGAGGTTGTCACCATAGTATGTTGTTGTGAAGTTCGCCACCTCCTCCAGAATGTATGCCTCTGCAATGGAAGCCTCGATTTTGCATTTATTTCTACATTTCTTTCGAAGAACCTTTAGACATCTCTCGATTGGATAGCACCAACGGCCCTGCACGGGCCCCCCCATTCGTGCCTCGTACGGGAGGTGCAAAATCAAATGCTGCATCGGATTGAAGAAGCCGGGTGGAAAGATCTTCTCCAACTTACAGAGCAACACAGGTGCCATTCTTTCCAAGTCAGCAATCACGGTCCGAGATAACTCCTTGGCACAAAGCTGGCGAAAGAAATAGCTCAACTCTGCTAGCACTAGCCAGACATGCTCAGGGACATAGCCCCGAACCATCGCCGGAAGAAGCCGCTCAATCCATATGTGGTAGTCATGACTCTTCATCCCTAAGACTCGCATAGTAGATAAGTTCACTCCCCTCCTCAGATTAGCTGCATACCCATCAGGGAACATTAACTGTCACACCCGGTTTTAAAGGAAACAACCAGATGTATTCCACATGTATGCCAGGATCAAGTATACATACATGCAGCGACGTCATTAGTGATAACATAAACGGTGTCTTAAATAACGTAAACAATCCTTACAAAAGGACCCGTAGGTCTGAAAGAAAATACTAATAAATCTTCAATTGGCAGCGGAACACCCATCCATCCACAGGCGTTGTCCGGGGGAAACACCAGCCTAGGACATGGTCTTCAATCAACGCCTTCTTCCTTCTAGAAATCAGCGTCCTCGCCCGGGACTTCCTCGAAGACTTCACCTTCTGAGCAGCATCCGAGGGTAGGGAAAAAGGCAAGCGTGAGTACATAAAGTACCCAGCAAGTGGAGGAAAAATATGACATGCAGGCTATTGACAAGGAAAGTTCAACTTGGGAATTTACTGCGACTATGCTCAGCTAAAACAGACTCAAACAACCTAGCAATCCTATTTACTAGATTTTATTCCAACAATATAAGAACATAACTCATCGGATTCCATCCGACTACCAGACTCACCAGATATCCCATATCCGGCTACCGACTCATCGGGAGTACCACCACCCGACTACCCAAACCAACCCTTAAAGTTCCCATCTAATCCTGAAGAAGTCCAAGCCGCTCTTGACCGTGAGCACGGCTGATCGATCAGTTATTTACTCTGCAGAGTTTGCACACTTTACCCACGAGTCGTGATTCCCTTTTTGCCTTACACTTCCGGGGTGTATGGCCGGGGTCTCACTACAAGGCTGTTACAAAGTATCTTCACATCTATAAGCACCCACTAAGGTTTCACCGCTAACAGGGATCCCATCCACTGCAGAGGCCCCCTCTTGTGCCACCGAACCAACCATTGGTGCGTACAGAATGCGAAAAACACTAATTACTTAGCCAGGCCGTACCCATATAGGCCCCATAGTTGTGCTGTTTTGCCAGGTTACAGGCTCCAAGAACCGGTCCTTAGGATCCCACACAAGAACATACACAAACCCTGCTGTATAGCTCCACCACATACTAGCCATCCAGTTGGGATCCCTAAATTCAAGTTACTACAAGATTATCAATTCTCCCAAGTACTTGTTCCATAGTTATTAATCAAAGTTCATAATGATTCTAATCCATGACTGCACTAGCATGACTACCCTTTTACAGGACCCAAAACCCCAAAAAGGCTACAAGGAATGGCCATACAAATTCTAGTAAACCCTATTCATGGGATTCAAAATTAGACAAGCATGCAACTAAGGAAAAGTAAACTATAATGATCTATGGTTAAATCAAGGTGATCAAGGACACTTGCCTTCGTAAGCTGGCTGCTCAGAATCTTCGAAAACTTGGTCTTGGATGCTGGCACTCTGCTCTCCTCCTAAGCCGAAGAACACACCGGAAAGAAATAACCAAAACAGCTAAGTACAACACACTAAACAGGAGAAACTAACTCTAAAAAGGCTAAGAACGGAAAGTACACGCTGCTACGATCTCGGGGGTGCGAAAATCACCTAAATCGGAGGTCGTATGGAAAAGTTACACTAATTCTACTCTACAGGGGCTTTTCTGAAAGTTTGCAGGGACTGAATTGTAAAACAGATAGTTCTAGGGGCTTAAGTGCAAAGTTCAGGGACCTAAACATAATTACCCTAAAATCCAGGGGCCTAATTGCAATTATCCTATAGTCCAGGGGCCAAATTGCAATTATCCAGAACTATCTAAGGGCCTATATGCAGAAACAGTGAAGCCTAGGGGTTTCCTTGCAAATCTCCCTATTTTCCGAGAATAGGTGGAATTATTTTCATACTGAAAATCCTAATTAATGCGCAATGCTGACGTCACAGGCTGACTGGGCATCCACTGCTGACTGGGCTTTGCCACGTAGGACAGGGGCATCCACGTGGCGCACTGACGTGTCTCTGCTGCTGACTGGGTTTAAGAGGGACACGTGGCGCAATCTGGACGGCTAGCGAAGGGGTATCTTGCGATCTAATCAGGAACGTTCAAAGGGGATCCGACGGCTGAGATTGATTGGGGGAAAAACAGACCGGCGGCGATCGGAACACGGCGGCGCCGCCTCGGATCTCGCCGGAGGATCGCCGGAGACACGCTAAACTACGCTACGGGCTACCAAACTCTACGGGGAAAGGCGCAAACGAACGGGGAGCGCACGGGGAAGCTCACCGGGGGCTTGTCGACGGCCGGGGAGGTCTTGACGGCGACGGGCGACGACAATGGCGGGCGGCGGCGCTCGGAAGTCGACGGGGATCCGGCTGCGACGGCGGAGAGGCGAATCCGACGGGCGGGGAAGCTTCCTGGGGGGCATGCAGTGCCGGAGGGGGGGGTTAGCTGACCGCGGGGACCATCGGGCGATGCTAGCGACGATGAAGGGCGGCGGCGCTTACCGGCGAGCGGAGAGAACTCGGTTCCGACGGCGGAGAGACTTCGGCGAGCAGCAAAACGAGTTCCTCCCGCTACTGCGAAGCTGGCGGCGAGCTCGGACGCGGCGGGGAGGACTTGGCGCGGCGGATGGCTCGGCGACGGCGGCTATGGCGCTCGGCTTCCTCGGGTTTTTGCGCGTGTGCAGGGAGAAAAGGCGGCGCTGCTGGGTTATATAGGCGAGGCAGGCGCGGGTTGTTGCGGGGCGCAGCGCGTAGGGCGGACGGCGCGACGAAATCGGACTCGGCGCGCGGCAGCTGCGGGTTCGGTTCGGATACGGCGCGCGGGGCTGCGGGGCGCGGCGGAGACGATAGAGCTGACGGGCGGGTCCCACTGGGCAGCGGCGCGCGGACGGGGTGGGCTGGGCTGGAAGCGGGCGACTGCTGGGCTGGGCCGCGATAAGGAAAACGGGCGTCACAAACCTACCCCCCTTAGGATGAATCTCGTCCTCGAGATTCGGACAGATCGGGAAAAAGGCCGGGAAACTCTGCTTTAAGATCATCTTCTCTTTCCCATGTAGCTTCTGCTTCTGAGTGATGCTTCCATTGTACTTTACACATTCGGAGCCTTTTGTTCCGAGTAACTCGTTCAGATATTTCGAGAATCTTGACCGGGTATTCTGAATAGGACAGATCCTCCTGAATATTCAGTTCCTCCATGGGCAGCTGCTCTTCCGGGACTCTCAGGCATTTCTTCAGTTGCGAGATATGAAATACATTGTGCACACCAGAGAGCTGAGGTGGTAGATTTAGTTGATAGGCCACTTCCCCTCTCCTTTCCAATATTTGGAAGGGTCCAATGTATCGAGGTGCTAGCTTACCCTTGACTTTGAATCTGCGAAGACCTCTGATCGGGGAAACCTTGAGATATACGAAGTCTCCAACCTCAAAGATCATCTCTCGACGTCGATTGTCGGCATAACTCTTTTGCCTAGATTGTGCGGTCCGCAAGTTGTCCCGGATTTCCTGCACTTGCCTTTCTGCGTCCCTTAAGACTTCTGGGCCAAACACTTGGCTCTCTCCGGTTTGATTCCAGAATAGTGGGGTCCTGCACTTTCTTCCGTATAGTGCCTCAAAAGGGGCCATCTTCAGGCTAGCTTGGTAACTGTTATTATATGAGAATTCTGCATATGGGAGGTTCTTATCCCAACTCTTCCCATTCTTTAAGGCGCATGCCCTCAGCATATCCTCTAGAATCTGGTTGGTTCTTTCTGTCTGCCCATCGGTCTGTGGGTGGTAGGCAGAGCTGAAGTCCAATCTGGTGTCCATAGACTCGTGCAGTCGTTGCCAAAATCGTGAGGTGAACTGGGTACCACGATCAGATACTATCCTCTTGGGTACCCCATGCAAACACACGATCCTAGACATGTACAATTCTGCGAGCTTTTGCCCCTTGTATGTCTCCTTGACTGGTATAAAGTGAGCGACCTTGGTCAGCCGGTCCACTATAACCCATATAGAATCGTACCCGGATTGGGTTCGGGGCAATCCCACTATAAAATCCATACCAATCTCCTCCCACTTCCATTCGGGTACTCTTAATGGTTGGAGTAATCCGGCAGGCCTCTGATGTTCAGCTTTGACTCGCTGGCAGGTATCACATAGGGCCACATACTCTGCTACTTCACGTTTCATCCCGTACCACCAATATTGATCCTTGAGGTCCTGATACATCTTAGTGCTTCCAGGGTGAATAGAATAAGCTGAGTCATGGGCTTCTCTTAAAATTGTTTCTCGAATAGTTCTAATGTTCGGAACACATATCCTTCCCTTGTACCATACCACTCCCTGCTCATCCTCCGTAAATCCTGGAGCCTTGTCCCTTTTAATGAGTTGTTTGATCTCCAATATTTTCTCGTCTTCCTTCTGACCTTTTCTTATGTCCTGGTCTAGTGTAGAATCCACCTCCATCACCACTGCTTCTGTATTGGACACAATACTCAGGTTAAGTTTTTCAAACTCGCTACACAGTCCAGGCTGTCTTTCCCGTAGGGTCATCATCCTAACATAAGCCTTTCTGCTCAGGGCGTCTGCTACCACATTTGCCTTTCCTGGGTGATAGTTGATTCCTAAGTTGTAATCCTTGATAAGTTCCAACCATCTACGCTGTCTAAGGTTAAGGTCAGGTTGGGTGAAGATATACCTCAAACTTTTATGATCAGAGAAGATCTCACACCTCTGCCCAATCAGGTAATGTCTCCATATCTTGAGTGCATGAACCACAGCTGCTAGTTCCAAATCATGGGTAGGGTAGTTCTCCTCGTGCTTCCTCAATTGTCTTGAGGCATAGGCTATCACATGGCCCTCTTGCATTAGCACACACCCTAACCCTTGCCGCGAGGCATCACAGTACACCGAGAATGGCTTCTGGGTGTCAGGCATAACTAACACTGGGGCAGTGGTTAGTCTCTTCTTAAGTTCATTGAAGCTGGCCTCTCGTACAGTGGTCCATTTGAATTCCTTTCCTTTCTCCAACAACTCTGTCATTGGTTTGGCGATCTTGGAAAATCCCTCTATGAAACGGCGATAGTATCCCGCCAAACCCAGAAAACTCCGAATTTCTGAGACAGTCTGTGGTGGCTTCCAATTTAGAACCTCTGTTACCTTACTAGGGTCCACGGCTACTCCTCCTGCCGAGATGATATGTCCCAAGAAGGACACCTCTGACAACCAAAACTCACATTTACTCATCTTGGCATATAACTGATTCTCCCTGAGTTTCTGCAAAACCATTCTCAAGTGCTCCTCGTGTTCTTCCTCATTCTTCGAGAAGACCAGGATATCATCGATGAACACCACTACAAACTTGTCTAGATAATCCATGAAAACCTTGTTCATGAGATACATGAAGTATGCTGGGGCATTGGTCAATCCAAAAGACATCACTGTAAACTCGTACAGACCATAGCGGGTGACAAAAGCAGTTTTAGGGATATCCGAGGCTCGGATCTTTAGCTGATGGTACCCCGACCGCAGGTCAATCTTGGAGAAGACACCTGCTCCTTTTAACTGATCAAACAAATCCTCAATCCGAGGCAAGGGGTACTTATTCTTAATGGTCACCTCATTAAGTGCACGATAATCAATGCACATCCTTTGGGTTCCATCTTTCTTTGGCACAAAGATAACCGGGGCTCCCCAGGGTGAAGTACTAGGACGAATGAACCCCTTATCTGATAACTCTTGGATTTGCTCCTTGAGCTCAGCCAATTGATTAGCATCCATACGGTAAGGCCTTTTATATATGGGGGCAGTGGCAGGTACTAATTCAATAACAAACTCAATGTCTCGATCTGGTGGCATACCTGGCAGTTCCTCGGGGAAGACGTCCGGGAATTCATTAACTATCCTGACTTCTTCTACTGCCTTGGCTTGGTTGAGCTTTACATTTCCTCCAGATTCTGCTGTGGCCTTGAATTCCACCTTGGTGCCGCAGGTATGTGTTAACTGAACTGTCTTGGTGTCACATCCTATTACTCCATTATACTTGGCTAACCAATCCATCCCCAAAATGATATCTATCCCTTTTGATTCCAGGACGATAAGGTTTGTAGGAAACTCTATTCCTTCTATGGTCAGGTTTATCTTAGGGCACACATATCTTGATTCCATCTCTCCTCCTGGAGAGCTAACTAACAATCGGCTTTTCATTACGGCTATGGGCAGCTTGTGTTTTTCTACGAACTTAGTTGAAACAAAAGAGTGTGTGGCTCCGGAATCAAATAAGACTGTAGCAAGGTGGGAGTTGGCGGGGAACATACCAAGCACCACATCTGGGGAGTCTTGAGCATCCTCTGCGGCGACGTGGTTGACCCGCCCGCTCATGAAGTTCTGACGAGATTGCTGCTGCTGCTGCCCTCCGGTGCGATTCTGCTGCTGTTGGTTAGCTTGAGCCTGCTGCTTCCTAGGACACCTATTAGCGAGATGTCCAAAATTCCCACAACTGAAACATGGGCCGATGGTATTGGTCCCTTGGCCAGTGCGGCCTTGCTGCTGCTGATTCTGGTTCACCGGGCGTGAGGCCTGATTAGTCGGGCGTTGCTGCTGCTGGAACTGCTGCTTTGGCTGATTAAAGGTCCCTGCAGCCTGGTTAGGTGCTCTCTGTTGTTGGTTCTGGCCAGACTGACGATACACCTGTCCTAGAGGGGGTGGGTTGAAACGGGGACGGACATTGCTGCCTGAAGACTGTCCAGGCATCATCCTCTTGCGTTCTTCATTTATATTCTGCTCCTTCTTTTCCAGAATAAATGCTCTATCAACCAGCTTCTGGAAACTTGCATACTCACAGACCGAAAGGGAGTAATTGAGTCCCGAGTTTAGACCCTCCAAAAAGCAATCTTGCTTCTTCTCATCCGTGTTCACATCTTCAGGGGCGTAGCGAGACAGCTGCGTGAACTTGGTGAGGTACTCGCGCACCGACCTGGAGCCTTGCTTTAATGCCAAGAACTCCCTGCGTTTCAGCTTCACTTCTCCTTCTGGCACATGGTGCTTCCTGAAACTGTCCTTGAATTCTCTCCAGTTAATCTCCTGTGGGTCCTCGTGGGCAGCTGTGTACGCCGTCCACCATTCCGACGCGGGTCCCACAAGTTGGTGTGAAGCAAATAGGACTTTCTCTCTGCCGGCGCATTGAGATATTTGCAGCTTGCTTTCAATTGCCCTGAGCCAATCATCTGCGTCCATCGGCTCTACTGCTTGCGCGAAGACGGGAGGTTTGGTGCTCAGGAATTCCTTCAACTTGTTTTGTGGCTGCATCTGTGGTGGCGGGGCCTGATGAACTGGGGGCGCTTGTTGAAGTCTCGCCACTGTCTGTGCTAATCCTTGCAGGATCTGAGTCTGCGCAGCCATCATCTGCATCGCATCCACCCCATTCCGATTGGTCCGCCTGCTCCAGGAGGGGAACGTGTCCTGGTTGTCCTCCTGGGGGTGAGCATTTGGATTGTTGTCCTCGGTGTTGTTTCGGTTAGCACCAGCACCATTCGGGTTCCTCATGTTCACCATCTGGCGATTGCAAGATTATGCGATTGAGCTCGAGAGTAGGGCAAAAACAGATGAAATATAAAGGCAAACTCAAAACTGATTTATTGATTGATTGATTGATAGGGGAAACAATAGCGAAAGACACCACACCGACACTAACTAAGCAACCTTAACAACTAACTCAAAGCAAAGCACTAAGCAAACATCACACTAAACGACGACTCTAACGATCCTGACTATTATTAGGGAAACTACTGCCTAGGAACTGTCGCCACCCTCTGACAAATCTTGAGGTGAAATCCGTATAGCAGCTTCCAGGCGGAGCCTCTTGCGGGAAGGAGAGTGTGGCAGCTCCGGGTCAGGCCTCTCCTCTGGCTCCTCCTCCGAATCCTCTGACATCTTTGCTTGCAGATCTCGAACTCTTGCTTCAGCTTCGGCGAGCCTCAGGTGTGTATCGTGTAACTCGTCGAGGGCTCCGTCCAGCTCCCGTGTCAGGATATCCGTGAAGCGAACCTGCTCCACCAATCTTGCATCACCTTCTCTGTTGGAGGGGGCGAAGGTGACTTCCAGGCTACCACTGGCTCGCTGAGGGTAGTAGTGGTAGGGGGTGGTCTGAAGAATGCCATGGTACTCTGCACAAAGCACTGCCAGGGCCTGGCGAGCGGCATCGCCAATCCCGGCAGCAAAACTCTCCCTCGGAGCGATGGCTGCATGGATCCTCCGTACCTTGCATCCGTCGCCATCCGGAATCTTCTCGTAGATAGCCACCTCCACCATCCAAGAATATCCATTGTTGCTCAGTGGCGTCCTGACCCCCTTGTAGACCGGGGCCTCCTGATACCCCAAGCCTTTGAGGATCGACCAGAGTTTGCGGGGTAACTCTCCCGCATGCAGTCCGGTGGTGTGGAACTCTGCAGGTGCCTGATGTGCCCATGTGACGTCTGAGGTAGCTCTTGCAGGGGTGAATCCTCCCACTTGCTTGCGGGCTGTCAGTCTCGTGCGGGCCATCTAAAATTTTGAAGAAGTGAAAATCAGTAAACATTTTAAAGATTTATAAACAAGGGCCAAGGAAGGGAGGACAATAACACTGGTGGAGTAAAAGAATTTTTAAAACCCCCTTTTTTTTCTGCAAAGCTCAATCCTTAATATCGACCATTTCTAACTAGGCTTGCGTCCTACGGTCAACACGGCTCTGATACCACTTCTGTCACACCCGGTTTTAAAGGAAACAACCAGATGTATTCCACATGTATGCCAGGATCAAGTATACATACATGCAGCGACGTCATTAGTGATAACATAAACGGTGTCTTAAATAACGTAAACAATCCTTACAAAAGGACCCGTAGGTCTGAAAGAAAATACTAATAAATCTTCAATTGGCAGCGGAACACCCATCCATCCACAGGCGTTGTCCGGGGGAAACACCAGCCTAGGACATGGTCTTCAATCAACGCCTTCTTCCTTCTAGAAATCAGCGTCCTCGCCCGGGACTTCCTCGAAGACTTCACCTTCTGAGCAGCATCCGAGGGTAGGGAAAAAGGCAAGCGTGAGTACATAAAGTACCCAGCAAGTGGAGGAAAAATATGACATGCAGGCTATTGACAAGGAAAGTTCAACTTGGGAATTTACTGCGACTATGCTCAGCTAAAACAGACTCAAACAACCTAGCAATCCTATTTACTAGATTTTATTCCAACAATATAAGAACATAACTCATCGGATTCCATCCGACTACCAGACTCACCAGATATCCCATATCCGGCTACCGACTCATCGGGAGTACCACCACCCGACTACCCAAACCAACCCTTAAAGTTCCCATCTAATCCTGAAGAAGTCCAAGCCGCTCTTGACCGTGAGCACGGCTGATCGATCAGTTATTTACTCTGCAGAGTTTGCACACTTTACCCACGAGTCGTGATTCCCTTTTTGCCTTACACTTCCGGGGTGTATGGCCGGGGTCTCACTACAAGGCTGTTACAAAGTATCTTCACATCTATAAGCACCCACTAAGGTTTCACCGCTAACAGGGATCCCATCCACTGCAGAGGCCCCCTCTTGTGCCACCGAACCAACCATTGGTGCGTACAGAATGCGAAAAACACTAATTACTTAGCCAGGCCGTACCCATATAGGCCCCATGGTTGTGCTGTTTTGCCAGGTTACAGGCTCCAAGAACCGGTCCTTAGGATCCCACACAAGAACATACACAAACCCTGCTGTATAGCTCCACCACATACTAGCCATCCAGTTGGGATCCCTAAATTCAAGTTACTACAAGATTATCAATTCTCCCAAGTACTTGTTCCATAGTTATTAATCAAAGTTCATAATGATTCTAATCCATGACTGCACTAGCATGACTACCCTTTTACAGGACCCAAAACCCCAAAAAGGCTACAAGGAATGGCCATACAAATTCTAGTAAACCCTATTCATGGGATTCAAAATTAGACAAGCATGCAACTAAGGAAAAGTAAACTATAATGATCTATGGTTAAATCAAGGTGATCAAGGACACTTGCCTTCGTAAGCTGGCTGCTCAGAATCTTCGAAAACTTGGTCTTGGATGCTGGCACTCTGCTCTCCTCCTAAGCCGAAGAACACACCGGAAAGAAATAACCAAAATAGCTAAGTACAACACACTAAACAGGAGAAACTAACTCTAAAAAGGCTAAGAACGGAAAGTACACGCTGCTACGATCTCGGGGGTGCGAAAATCACCTAAATCGGAGGTCGTATGGAAAAGTTACACTAATTCTACTCTACAGGGGCTTTTCTGAAAGTTTGCAGGGACTGAATTGTAAAACAGATAGTTCTAGGGGCTTAAGTGCAAAGTTCAGGGACCTAAACATAATTACCCTAAAATCCAGGGGCCTAATTGCAATTATCCTATAGTCCAGGGGCCAAATTGCAATTATCCAGAACTATCTAAGGGCCTATATGCAGAAACAGTGAAGCCTAGGGGTTTCCTTGCAAATCTCCCTATTTTCCGAGAATAGGTGGAATTATTTTCATACTGAAAATCCTAATTAATGCGCAATGCTGACGTCACAGGCTGACTGGGCATCCACTGCTGACTGGGCTTTGCCACGTAGGACAGGGGCATCCACGTGGCGCACTGACGTGTCTCTGCTGCTGACTGGGTTTAAGAGGGACACGTGGCGCAATCTGGACGGCTAGCGAAGGGGTATCTTGCGATCTAATCAGGAACGTTCAAAGGGGATCCGACGGCTGAGATTGATTGGGGGAAAAACAGACCGGCGGCGATCGGAACACGGCGGCGCCGCCTCGGATCTCGCCGGAGGATCGCCGGAGACACGCTAAACTACGCTACGGGCTACCAAACTCTACGGGGAAAGGCGCAAACGAACGGGGAGCGCACGGGGAAGCTCACCGGGGGCTTGTCGACGGCCGGGGAGGTCTTGACGGCGACGGGCGACGACAATGGCGGGCGGCGGCGCTCGGAAGTCGACGGGGATCCGGCTGCGACGGCGGAGAGGCGAATCCGACGGGCGGGGAAGCTTCCTGGGGGGCATGCAGTGCCGGAGGGGGGGGTTAGCTGACCGCGGGGACCATCGGGCGATGCTAGCGACGATGAAGGGCGGCGGCGCTTACCGGCGAGCGGAGAGAACTCGGTTCCGACGGCGGAGAGACTTCGGCGAGCAGCAAAACGAGTTCCTCCCGCTACTGCGAAGCTGGCGGCGAGCTCGGACGCGGCGGGGAGGACTTGGCGCGGCGGATGGCTCGGCGACGGCGGCTATGGCGCTCGGCTTCCTCGGGTTTTTGCGCATGTGCAGGGAGAAAAGGCGGCGCTGCTGGGTTATATAGGCGAGGCAGGCGCGGGTTGTTGCGGGGCGCAGCGCGTAGGGCGGACGGCGCGACGAAATCGGACTCGGCGCGCGGCAGCTGCGGGTTCGGTTCGGATACGGCGCGCGGGGCTGCGGGGCGCGGCGGAGACGATAGAGCTGACGGGCGGGTCCCACTGGGCAGCGGCGCGCGGACGGGGTGGGCTGGGCTGGAAGCGGGCGACTGCTGGGCTGGGCCGCGACAAGGAAAACGGGCGTCACATTAACGTCTGGATCCATTCTAGTACTTCCCTCCTTTGAGGCTTGCTCAAGACAAAATCGGCCTTAGGCCTTCTCCATGTCTTGCCGCGACTAGGAGGCTTCATATGTTGGTTTGGTCTATCGCATATCGTTGCCAGATCCACTCTAGCCTTAACGTTGTCCTTTGACTTGTCAGGAATGTCCATGATTGTTGCCCAAAGTGCCTCGGCAACATTCTTTTCAGTGTGCATTACATCAATGTTGTGTGGAAGGAGAAGGTCATCAAAATAGGGGAGCCGAGTCAAGCCCGACTTATGAGTCCACATATGTTGCTCACCATATCCCACAAAACCACCTTCTGGATTGACCACGAGACCATCTATCTGTTCACGAACCGTGGCACCAGTCATTATCGGTGGTGCAGGGTCTGTCACTACGACACCTTTCGTAAAGTTCTTGATGTCTCGTCTGAATGCATGGTCAAGAGGGAGGAATTGCCGATGTTTGTCGAACGATGAATACTTGCCACCCTTCTGCAACCAAATGAACCTCAGACCTTCCTTGCATACTGGGCATGGGAACTTCCCGTGAACACACCAGGCGCAGAATATCCCATACGCCAGGAAGTCATGCAGGGAGTAGTGGTACCAAACATGCATTTTGAAGTTTTTCTTTGTAGCTCGGTCGTATGTCCATACCCCTTCCTCCCAAGCACGGACCAATTCATCAATCACAGGCTCCATGAACACACCCATATTATTCCCCGGGTGTCCAGGAATTATCAACGACAAGAATACGTTCTGTCGTTGAAAGCATATGCCGGGGGGGGGAGATTGAGGGGGATAACGAACACGGGCCAACATGTGTATGGGGCAGCCATCATTCCATAAGGATTGAACCCATCTGTTGCCAGCGCAACACGTACATTACGAGCCTCTTTAGCTTTCTCATGATGAATGCCATCGAAGTGGGTCCATGCTTCACCATCGGATGCATGTACCATCCTGTCAGGATTGTATCGTTTGCCATTTTTGTGCCATGTCATCTGTTTCGCGGATTCCTCGGTCATGTATAGCCGTTGGATCCTCGGTATGAACGGAAGGTGCCGTAGGATTGTCACGGGAATGTCAAGCTGCCTCTTCTGGCCATCACCAGAATCTACCTCCAGGAACCTAGATGATTTACACTTTGGACAGTACTTTGCTTCCACGTATTCTTTCCTAAATAGGACGCACCCCTTCGGGCAAGCATGTATCTGCTCATACGGCATCTTAAGTGCACGAAGGAGTTTCTGTGACTCGTGCATGCTCTTTGGCAGAAGGTGACCCTCCGGAAGCAGGCTACCAATAACTGTCAACATACCATCGAAGGCGTCTCGACTCAGGCTATACTGGGACTTCAACGCCATTATGCGTCCAATGGCATCCAGTTGAGAAACCTTTGTCTGGCCGTGAAGGGGTTTCTGTGCCGCGGCAAACATGTCGTAAAACGCCTTTGCGGTTGCCTCTGGCTCCTCCTCCGTACGTCCTTCAGCGAACTGTGCCTCGTGATAGTCATTTAACATGTTTGCTACCCCGGCCTCAGCATCATAATCCTCGACGCGTGGCCTCACCACCTCCTCTCTCGTACGATCGGCTTCACCATGGTAGACCCACCGGGTATAGTCTGCCGTAAATCCATTCTTCCAAAGATGTTCCCCCATTACCTTCTTCGTTTGTCTTTTCCTGTTTGCACATTTGCTGCAGGGACAGCAAATTTTACTCGCTCCTTTAGCAGCCACGCCAAATGCCCGTTCCAAGAAAGCATCGGTCTTGTCGATCCATTCATTGGTGACCTGACCCTGACTTGCGCGGCCCGTGTACATCCACTCACGGTCCTCCATCCTCTAACATATATAGCGGCGAGTAATATAAACATCAATTGCATCTACACGACGTTCCTACTATCTTATAGGTGAGGTTAGGTCCTAATCCCACACGAGGATCCGTAGATGAGGTTAGTTTCCATTCTCTACTCCTATTCGAGACAGAATTTCGGCAGCACCTCCCCGCTGTTCTCCAAATACACGTCCTGCTAGGGAGAGTGTGTATCCGGAGAACAACAGGGAGATGATGCCGAAACTCTGTCTCCGATCGGAGCAGATCATGAAAACTAACCCCACCTACGCATCCGCGTGCTGTCCAAAAAACGTGGACAATTCAAAACAGATACGGTTTTAGATATGCAAATATCTGCATATTTCCAACCGTATCTCTTTCGAACGGGAGACGCCTAACTGGGTTACGTGATCTACAACATGATACGGAAAGAGGGGTTATACCTAGGGTGGCGGTGGAGTCAGGCGACGTGGTGCAGGCAGTCTCGCAGCGCCAAGGAAGGCGATCGGGGTCGCCGAGGTACTCCGGCGCCGCTCCGACTGGCTCTTCTCTGCCAAAAAAGAAATATAAAACTGTTAATACAAAATTTCGGCAGCACCTCCCCTGCACGGTGAGGTTTCCAAAACCTGCAACAAAACCAACGGCACGATAGCCGACATGCACATATATATGAACGGCACGATGGCCGACATCCACAAGATTATATCCAACCGCATATATATAACAATATCACAATCACTCCTACGACTACTTTGACTACCACCACAACTACTTTACCACTACTACTACCGCAACCATTAGTAATACTACGACGACGACGGTATGGCATACCTAGTGATACGGAAACGTCGGGAACGTGACAACGACGACCGGAACGCCTCCTCCTCCTCCTTCTTCTTCCTCCTTCCTCCTTCTTCCTCCTCCTTCTTCTCTTCCTCCTTCTTCCTCCTCCTCCTTCTCTCCCTCCTTCTTCCTCCTCTCCTTCCCTTCCTCCTTCTTCCTCCTCTCCTCCTCCTCCTCTCTTTCCTCCTTCTTCTTCCTCCTTCTTCCTCCTCTCCTTCCCTTCCTCCTTCTTCCTCCTCTCCTCCTCCTCCTGTCTTTCTCCTCCTCCCCCGGCGGCGCGTGGCGGCGGGCGCGGCGGCGCTGGCGCGGGGCGCAGGGGCCGGCGGCTGCGGGCGCGGGCGGCGCGGGGGCCGGCGGCGCAGGGGCCGGCGGCGGCGGGCGCGGGCGGTAGGGGCCGGCGGCGGCGGGCGCGGGCGGCGCGGGCGCGCTGGCGGGCGCGGCGGCAGGGGCCGGCAGCGGCGGGCGCGGGAGCGGGCGCGGGCGGCGGCGGCGGCGGGTGCGCGTGCGTGCGTGCGTGCGAGCCGGCTGGGCCGGGTACTTAAATCCCTGCTTTGCCGAGTGCCCCCGATCTGGCACTCGGCAAAGAGGGGTTTTTTAAAAACAGGTGCAAATTCTTTGCCGAGTGCCCCCGATCTGGCACTCGGCAAAGAAAACCGGGATTTTTTTAAAAAAAAATTCAGGGGCTTTGCCGAGTGCCAGAAGTCTGGCACTCGGCAAAGTCCCACTTTGCCGAGTGCCAGACTTCTGGCACTCGGCAAAGAGGGTATTTGCCGAGTGCCAGACTTCTGGCACTCGGCAAAGAGGGTCTTTGCCGAGTGTAATTTTTTAACACTCGGCAAACCCTAATTTTTTCCCCCCTTTTGGCCTCCAAATTTTTCCTACAGTTCTCATACAGTACCTGGTACTCCATGTTCCAATGTGGCACATTTCTCGGACTTTTTCTATATTTCTTTAATTCATTTCAATTAATTGAATTTTCTTGGATAATTCAAATTATAACTGCTAGTCATTCAAATAATGAAAAAAAATGAATGGAAAAATGATATTCATGTTATTTAGTATAATGTGAGGCCGTATCCAGGAACAGACAACCAATTTCGAATATCAAGGTCACGAAACATGACCACGAACTTGCGATCGAGTTGTTTTTAAATTGTATAAAAAGCAAACAAAGTCCAAAAATCTTGAAACTTGTCAAGATATCATGATATCATATGTGTAGGCTGTCATAAAAATTTGAGAAGGTTTTAAGCAAGTTATCACGTACGATGCTTGCACCTCCCCTGCACGGTGAGGTTTCCAAAACCTGCAACAAAACCAACGGCACGATAGCCGACATGCACATATATATGAACGGCACGATGGCCGACATCCACAAGATTATATCCAACCGCATATATATAACAATATCACAATCACTCCTACGACTACTTTGACTACCACCACAACTACTTTACCACTACTACTACCGCAACCATTAGTAATACTACGACGACGACGGTATGGCATACCTAGTGATACGGAAACGTCGGGAACGTGACAACGACGACCGGAACGCCTCCTCCTCCTCCTTCTTCTTCCTCCTTCCTCCTTCTTCCTCCTCCTTCTTCTCTTCCTCCTTCTTCCTCCTCCTCCTTCTCTCCCTCCTTCTTCCTCCTCTCCTTCCCTTCCTCCTTCTTCCTCCTCTCCTCCTCCTCCTCTCTTTCCTCCTTCTTCTTCCTCCTTCTTCCTCCTCTCCTTCCCTTCCTCCTTCTTCCTCCTCTCCTCCTCCTCCTGTCTTTCTCCTCCTCCCCCGGCGGCGCGTGGCGGCGGGCGCGGCGGCGCTGGCGCGGGGCGCAGGGGCCGGCGGCTGCGGGCGCGGGCGGCGCGGGGGCCGGCGGCGCAGGGGCCGGCGGCGGCGGGCGCGGGCGGTAGGGGCCGGCGGCGGCGGGCGCGGGCGGCGCGGGCGCGCTGGCGGGCGCGGCGGCAGGGGCCGGCAGCGGCGGGCGCGGGAGCGGGCGCGGGCGGCGGCGGCGGCGGGTGCGCGTGCGTGCGTGCGTGCGAGCCGGTTGGGCCGGGTACTTAAATCCCTGCTTTGCCGAGTGCCCCCGATCTGGCACTCGGCAAAGAGGGGTTTTTTAAAAACAGGTGCAAATTCTTTGCCGAGTGCCCCCGATCTGGCACTCGGCAAAGAAAACCGGGATTTTTTTAAAAAAAAATTCAGGGGCTTTGCCGAGTGCCAGAAGTCTGGCACTCGGCAAAGTCCCACTTTGCCGAGTGCCAGACTTCTGGCACTCGGCAAAGAGGGTATTTGCCGAGTGCCAGACTTCTGGCACTCGGCAAAGAGGGTCTTTGCCGAGTGTAATTTTTTAACACTCGGCAAACCCTAATTTTTTCCCCCCTTTTGGCCTCCAAATTTTTCCTACAGTTCTCATACAGTACCTGGTACTCCATGTTCCAATGTGGCACATTTCTCGGACTTTTTCTATATTTCTTTAATTCATTTCAATTAATTGAATTTTCTTGGATAATTCAAATTATAACTGCTAGTCATTCAAATAATGAAAAAAAATGAATGGAAAAATGATATTCATGTTATTTAGTATAATGTGAGGCCGTATCCAGGAACAGACAACCAATTTCGAATATCAAGGTCACGAAACATGACCACGAACTTGCGATCGAGTTGTTTTTAAATTGTATAAAAAGCAAACAAAGTCCAAAAATCTTGAAACTTGTCAAGATATCATGATATCATATGTGTAGGCTGTCATAAAAATTTGAGAAGGTTTTAAGCAAGTTATCACGTACGATGCTTGCACCTCCCCTGCACGGTGAGGTTTCCAAAACCTGCAACAAAACCAACGGCACGATAGCCGACATGCACATATATATGAACGGCACGATGGCCGACATCCACAAGATTATATCCAACCGCATATATATAACAATATCACAATCACTCCTACGACTACTTTGACTACCACCACAACTACTTTACCACTACTACTACCGCAACCATTAGTAATACTACGACGACGACGGTATGGCATACCTAGTGATACGGAAACGTCGGGAACGTGACAACGACGACCGGAACGCCTCCTCCTCCTCCTTCTTCTTCCTCCTTCCTCCTTCTTCCTCCTCCTTCTTCTCTTCCTCCTTCTTCCTCCTCCTCCTTCTCTCCCTCCTTCTTCCTCCTCTCCTTCCCTTCCTCCTTCTTCCTCCTCTCCTCCTCCTCCTCTCTTTCCTCCTTCTTCTTCCTCCTTCTTCCTCCTCTCCTTCCCTTCCTCCTTCTTCCTCCTCTCCTCCTCCTCCTGTCTTTCTCCTCCTCCCCCGGCGGCGCGTGGCGGCGGGCGCGGCGGCGCTGGCGCGGGGCGCAGGGGCCGGCGGCTGCGGGCGCGGGCGGCGCGGGGGCCGGCGGCGCAGGGGCCGGCGGCGGCGGGCGCGGGCGGTAGGGGCCGGCGGCGGCGGGCGCGGGCGGCGCGGGCGCGCTGGCGGGCGCGGCGGCAGGGGCCGGCAGCGGCGGGCGCGGGAGCGGGCGCGGGCGGCGGCGGCGGCGGGTGCGCGTGCGTGCGTGCGTGCGAGCCGGCTGGGCCGGGTACTTAAATCCCTGCTTTGCCGAGTGCCCCCGATCTGGCACTCGGCAAAGAGGGGTTTTTTAAAAACAGGTGCAAATTCTTTGCCGAGTGCCCCCGATCTGGCACTCGGCAAAGAAAACCGGGATTTTTTTAAAAAAAAATTCAGGGGCTTTGCCGAGTGCCAGAAGTCTGGCACTCGGCAAAGTCCCACTTTGCCGAGTGCCAGACTTCTGGCACTCGGCAAAGAGGGTATTTGCCGAGTGCCAGACTTCTGGCACTCGGCAAAGAGGGTCTTTGCCGAGTGTAATTTTTTAACACTCGGCAAACCCTAATTTTTTCCCCCCTTTTGGCCTCCAAATTTTTCCTACAGTTCTCATACACTCGGAAAAAATTAGGATTTGCCGAGTGTTAAAAAATTACACTCGGCAAAGACCCTCTTTGCCGAGTGCCAGATGTTTGCCGAGTGCTTGCTCTCTGGCACTCGGCAAAGATACTCATTTGCCGAGTATCCTATTTCTGGCACTCGGCAAAGAGGGTCTTTGCCGAGTGCCAGATGTTTGCCGAGTGCTTTACCTCTGGAACTCGGCAAAGACCCTCTTTGCCGAGTGTCCGATAAAAAGCACTCGGCAAAGTATGGGACACTCGGCAAAGACGCCGTCTCCGGTAGTGTTAGATATGTGCGTGCATGGGATAGGGCGAGTGGGGCGTGCAACACGTGGTAGGTGGGTTGACTGTGTTGGGCCGGAATATAGAATAATCACTTTACACATCATATGTATAATAGTATAAGTATATATTAATGAATGTTTAAAAAAGAGTATGCATATGCTGCGCTTGCGCTTCCCACGAATCTCTCGTTCCGTTCTCGTTTAGTAAGGAAGGTGCCACGTGCGGCTTGCAACATAGGCCCGAATAATATTAGTTATCTGCGCAGCAACGTGCAGGGATAAAGATGTTGATGACTGATTCATCAATCGATTTGTTAAATTGAAAAATGGAAAAATCAGAAGCACAAAAAAATAAAGGCGGATTTCACTTTCTTGCGCCAGCTGCTAGCGCTTGACGAGGGTTGATTTGGCTCTTCGGTTCGTGCTAGGGTTGGAACATTGCATTGATGTCTTTAAATAAACCTTTTTTGGTACCATTTGATTAGTCGCACTCGCAACCGTCTGGGAGGCCCGTACTAGCATACTCCAGATGTGCTTACATTTCTGCTACAAGTTCAGTATAGAAAATAAAAGTAAACGGAAACTGCAGCCAAGTTTGTATTGATCGGTGCATGGGCGTTTTTTTAGACCAATCAATCACATCTCACATGTGGTTCGGACGATGAGTTGGAACGACCTGATGAATCAGTGTTAATTCACAGCAGACTATGTGGTGGATCGTATAGATGATTAGCATATACTCAATTGCTCATTGCAAGTAACCATGGCGGATCTAGAGCCACGACGCTCTCTCTCTCCCCTCCTCGTCTTCTTTTTTTTTCTCTTCTTGCTCACATTTATTTTCTTCCTCTTTCATGTCCAAATAGGGAGAACTTCGGGCTCCCAAATACCTATGGGTAAAGGGCTTGAGCTCCATGGCCTCCCCCCGATCCTCTGCTCAATAAGTATCATTTTGATTACGTGATATCAACTGTTTTAAATTTTAATTATAAATTATTATTTATATATTGAGTTTGGATGTTCGAAAATGAAATGGTTAGATTTGTTTTAAAAAGTATTTTTATAATAATATATTTTTACTATATGTTATTAATATATTATAATAAAAATAATAATTAAAATTATATTTTAGAGACCGTATTAATATTTAAAATGACACTTATTTAAAACGCGAGAAAGTGATGTGGCTGGGATGTATATACATAGACGTGTGCATGAGTAAATAAGGAAAGAAGGATCAACAAGTAAGGCAAGGCGCACAATAACCATCCTGACATGTAGAATTCTAAACGCAATGCTAACTCCACAAATCACGAGTCAACTATCTGAATGAGATGCTGGAATTAAAAAATTCTGAAGAGCCTAGATAGAAAGCGAGTGTCTCTCCTCTAGCCAACTCCTTCCATTTCTTTGAGTTTTGGCTACTTGCGCGGCCAGTGAACGTGCCACAACGCCGACCGATGTGTAGTAGCAGGAGCAGTATAATAATTAACGCGGCGTGCTGATTTCCAAGGTTTGTCGGAGCTTTGAAACGGTAAAACATAGACCCGAAGTCTCTCGTTGAAGACGACGACGTGTAACGACTGCACTACACATCCATGCATGCACGTTTCTTCTTTCGCCGCCGTGTCCCTGCTGCCACTGCAGATGAAACTCTAGCTTTTGGTGCAAACAAAATCTTAGTGTTGACGAGCTGGCATTGAACACGTATGAGCGTGCCTTTAACAACGAGTCATACGGTTGTGGTCGATCGATTGTGTCGGATAATCCCTGAGAATGATATGGGATTATCATTGGTCGATCAATTTTATTTATCATGTTTTCAGTAGAAATAGTTTACAAGACAGTGATAATAAAAATGTCATAAATTACGCTGTATATATGTTCACAACGACATCTTTATGTGATTGAAGGTAGCATTACCTTGTTGTATGAAGTAAAGGAATAGTCCGGTGCTTGCTCTATTGGGTTGAAACTACCGCATCAGCTAAAGTAAAGTAGGCTAAAAAAAAGAAGTAGAAATAATAATAAAATTGTTCAATGGGCATGAAATACACCTATCTCTTAAATAATTTATATTGCAATAGTTACAATAAAATACGTTCTTTGTTCACCAATTTGAGCTCCTGGAGAAAACGCATACCATGCAACGAATGGGTATAATTAGTAGATTGATCAGGTCGCATGATGCACGGAATCATGCTAATTCTTTCCCGTGTTGTGCTGATGTCATAGGGATATTGACGATGGTTGAATCATGTTTGCATAATGGGACACGCAAAGTGATCGAAAGATGCATATATAAGTAATGATGAATGTACTATATATTAACAAATAAATATGTTGTAGTAAGTCTAGTTGCACAAATTTGTGTGGGACTAGAATAAACAAGCTATCTTAATATTTGAAGCGGAAAAAATAAGCTACCACGTTCGCTGTTAAGGCTATAAAATTACCAGGTTAATTTAAAAAAAATCTAGATCACTTATTGTTATGAATATCTAACGGTCTAAGAATAAACAAAGAGCTCATATCAGAAACGATTAATAAATATCTAAATTTGGAATTAACAATTAAGAAAATTAGCGGTTTGATTTCCGTATAAGGTTTGAGAAGCAAAATATCTAAATAAATAGTCCAAATAAAATAAAATAAAATAGATAATAATTAAAATTGAGGTTAGAATATAAAAAAGAATGATCCATATCAAATATAGTCTTAGAAAAAAGTTGAATTATTATAAAAATCAAACATCTAAATAAAGAGTCCATGTATAATATAATTAATCAAATGTTATTATGACAAATATTATAGTGAGACTAGCCAGCTATTAGCGTGAGAAAAAAATATATAAACCACTCATTGTCATGAACAACTAACGGTTTAGATTTAACCAAAAAATCTATATCAAATACAATTAATAAATAGCTAAATTCGGAATTAAAAATTATGAAAAAACATCCTTCGATTTCCATACGGTTTGGAAAGCAAAACTATCTAAATAAAGATTTCAAATAAAATAAAATTAATAATTGAAATTGGGGTTATAATAGAAAAAGGAGAATCCATATAAAATATAGTCTTAAAAAATCAAATTTCTTATTAAGATAATAGATTAAGAAGTAATATATAGCTTACGGTTGTCGTATCAAACAGTATGCAAGTCACACCACATTGGCGAGATAAATCAATTCTGATTTTGGTTAAGCTACCTACACATGACACACAATTTTGATTATTGACCAAAATGTATACAAATCGAATCAATACATATATACGATTAGGATATAACTTTGGAGCGTAAATAATTTTTTATACATTTTGTAGCTAAATGATACTAACATCATAAAAAACTAAAGAGACTAATTTTTAATCAAAGGTTATCGTGAAAAAAATAAGGCTAGCTATGCTATTAGCGTGAGCCATCTTACTAGTTATCTTATAAATTAGGTGAACTTGTTACAGAATATCCTCCTTCTACAAGCAGAGTCTTCACCTCTTTATATACCAGTAACAAAAATACACAAATAAACAGATTGTGTCGAACCTTGTGGTAGACCTACTTCCGATGTAGCTAACTATGCCTAGCTCATCATGACGTCGGATATACATGCCTACTCTGCTCTGGTCATCCTGCACGCTCTGTGCCATTATCAAACACCATCATGCTCACCCGTCAGACAATCCTACAATATTAAATGCTACAAGACGGATCACTGTAACTCCACACCGCCCTAAGATCATGTCTCACTGGAACCAAGTGTCGGAGAAAGAAAAAAAAAGCACTCGAGTAGACAATATTAAATGGGACTTGACTAGTTAGCTAAGGATCTACTCTGTGACTAACAATATCTGATCGTAAAATCTTACTTTGTGATCAGGGAGTTGGTCACTTGAGCTTCGCCCTGATTGTATGATGCGACCATGGTCTTATCAATACATATTGCTGACTGACACTTTACTATACAAGACCCACCACATGAGACACCTCTTACCTATTACACCTATAAAATATTTCTTTATTTTGTCTAACTATTGTATCTACAAATTGATTCGTTGATTCGTATCAAGACTTGAAGGTTTGAACATATCGGATGGCATGTATACTTGTTTTGCAAATATTCTCAGAAAAGATTTGAATGTACCATCTCAGGACATACGGTACTATTTTTACCGACAAACTGAAGCAATCCAAAACTTGAATACTTTGTCTATCTCAGAAAGATATTACATGACACGGTAACTGAAAGAATATAATAAATAGCATATAACATGTTTCATCAGTTTATTTGAATTTGCAAACTATGTATCAAACGACTTTAGTTCATATCCTTGCAGATAAATATGGACATGGAAAAGAATTCTTTTTCCCATCAAAGAATTCTCAAACAGACAGAAGCACACTGATTAGCTAGCTAGATATTCCCCTGAAGCAACCAACAACTGGTGTAAAATACCAACGGGGAAAACACAATTGATCCACATATATTTTGTGGAAAATAGTAAGCAGTAATAGTTTCCCTTCTGATCTCTTGGTGCATGTCCTCAGGTTCTTCAGCTCAGGCTGAGCCTGGAGTTCACGCCGAGCCATGGCGCGGCATCACCCTTCACATGCTTGGTCGACCAATTTGCCGCCGGGTACGGATCCACCGCGGCGAGCCTATTCTTCCTCTTCTCCAGGAACCTCTGCAGCGACGCCTTCCTCGCGATGGGCATGTCTGGTGAAACGCATGTCGTCAGTTCGTTGCATGAACACTACGGTGCTCTGGAATTTTGTTTTGGCCTATGTAGCCTGTAGGTGCGTGTGAACACTGCACGTGCACGCGTTCATACCTGGCAAGCAAGGCTGTCCCAGCGCATTCTGGCCAGCGGCCGAGGCGGCCGGGGCGACGTTGCCGGAGCCAGCGAGCTGCATCAGCTCCTCGGCCTTGTCGGCAGGGAAGTCGTCGAACACCACCATCCTCCCGCCGTAGAAGATGGTCAGCGGCGCTCTCTCAGGCTCCCTCCTGCTAAGGAAAAAGAAGCGCCCAGCTTTAGCGTCGAAATCTTAATTACAAGAACCACCGATAGATCACAACATGGCATATGCACGCTGAATTAATGAGCAGTAGTACTACACACCTTTCTTCCGAGACTTTGAGCGTGCATGCTTGCTGGGGAAAGAGCTTCAGCACAGTCTTCCTTTCCTCGGGCGCCACCGCCTCCGCCTCCGCCTCCGCCCCGCCGCCAACAACATCGGTGCCGGGCATGAGGCTCATGGCCACGGCCGGCGCAAGGCACCTGGCGCCGTTGCCGCCCTGCTCCTTCATGAACTGCCTCAGCAGGCTGCACGTCACCGCGAACCTGCTGCTGCCGGCCTTGGCGGGCTGCTGCTCGGCGGCCATGTTTCTCACCGACTTGGTCAAGCGCGTACACGAAAGGAGCCAGTTCACACCAAACTCCAAGGATCCGCCGAATTCGCCGGCAGCTGCCTCCTCGCGCCTCGGCGGTTGCTTCCCGGAAACGAAGCGAAATGTGGTAGCTTGGTACTATGCTTATCCCTGGTCTTATAGGTGCACAGCTGGAGAGAGGTGATACATAGGCATCCTCTCCTAATTTCGTTTCTTGGGCAGAGAAAGCAGCACGTGAAAGCCGAGGGGCCGCGGAAAGGTTGGGGAGGCGACGGGCGAAGGGAGGACAAGTCCGGGCACCGCACGACTCTATTTCCGCGGTGCTTTTTGTTGGCTTCCTCTTTTGTTTTTAGTATCAGGCGCGTGCGGTTTCGTGTCACGTGGGATGGGAGCAGGAAAGGAAAGGGTGCGGGGCGGTGTGGATCGTGTGGTGCTGAGGAACGGAAAACAAATGTTGGGAACGAGTGTGGGTTTATGTAAAATGCAACTCTGTTATAGGATGTGTACATACTGATTATTTATGTTATTCGTATATTGCGATATTCGCAAAAACTGTAAAACAGTAAAAAAAATATCTCGCTAGAACAAATGTATCGTACAAAATAACCGAAAAGTGTGACTATTCTAATAGAAAAATATATAAAAATAGAACATTAAAAAATAAAAAAGTGTGGCTATCTTATTGTAATAAACATATAGAAAACTAAAATATTTACATATTAGAAGAACAGAGAAGTGTGATAGATAAAATCGTAAAATAATCGTATCCCACTAGAATATGGCTGCACACCGATATGTACATTTATAAATTTATCTTTTTCAATACTTTTCTTTAATTTACTTCAAAATTAATACGTAAAATATACTAACTGTTCAGATAACCAGTATGGAGACGTCCCGTTATGGAAATTTCCCTTTTGGGTTTATGCTCGGTTTCCGGCTCATTTGGGTGCGCCTGCGCACATGCTATGGTGGTTCGGCCATGGAAGAGCGGCGCTAGCTAGCTGCTTGGCCGCTCGTCCATGCCTGCTCCTAGTCCTAGCACAGACTGATTCGTGGCTGTGCAAATACATGAGACTGGACTCCGATCCTTACAGTTACTAAAAAAGACTAATACTGGGCCTAGGCCTACATGTCGGACTTTGCATTACTGTAGAAGATCCTGATCTCATAAGACTGGACTGCGTTCTAAAATTAGGTGGATGCTCTAAATAGCAACTTGCCAGCTTGTTTTTCCAAACATTTTCTGGCAACCAACTGTCTACGGTCAATAATATATGTGGTTATGAGTACTAGGTTTGATAGCTGAAACGAGCAAGGGTCCGTGTATTTTAGCTGGGAATTGTGAAAATTAGTTTTTAGATTGTGCATGGTAAAAAAAACTAGATTGTAAAAAGCTGAAGATAAAAAAAGTCGGTAGTTGTTTTACAACTTAGATTCTAAAGGGTTAGATTGTTGCTTTTGGATGTTAAAAACTTATGATGCTCCAACATGGGTATTGTGCCGGTGGCACGACTCGCCGGCAGTGAGCTGCGATGGGGAAAAGGCCCGACCGAGGGCACCGCAAGGTAGAGTGCCAGGAGGGGCTTTCGTTTGAGGGGTTCACAAGAGGTGGGCCCTGCTGGTCCATGGTCGGCGGCAAGCAGCAGAGTGCGGCACGCGAGAGGCTGATGCAGCCGGTCGTGCCGGCGACGGGCTGAAACCAAAAAACGTGCGCACAATAGATCAGTCAAGACACAAAGGAGCTTACTGTGAGGTCAGATGGCTCGGGGGGGCTGGATCCACGATGAGGTCGAGGAGACAGTTGCTGGAGTTGGAGAAGAAGGTAGCCAGGGTGCTTGGCCCACCAGGGAGACGACGGTCTGAGGTAGGGATCCGACGAAGGAGGGTTCACTGAAGCTCCTCCAAGCTTCTTGGTGGCTGGGAGGGCTTAGAGACGTCACAGCTCCACACGGATTTGAGCGACGATGCCCCCTATTCGGCATGTTGTGTGCTCCTCTGTCGTGACCTAAGAGAGGAGAAGTGAGGGGGCGAGAGAGAGGAGGGCCAGAGTTGGGGAAGAAGTTGGTCGCGGAAGGCATCATCTGCGCCGTCTGCCACGACGGGGATGCCATCAGTGTTGGGATAGGCAATGGTAGGGGCTGTTACTTTTAGGCAACTTTGATGGTTAAAAGAGATGGGAAGTTTCACAATCTGTGAAAAGTTGAGAAAGAACTGTTTGTTGGATTGCAATAATCCAACAAGCAGATTGTTACATCTATAAAAACATTTTATTTGTTTATTTTAGCTTCAAATTAAAATTTACTATTAAAATCTAAAACAAATAGGATCTAAATAAACATGACCGAAGGAGTAACATTTAGGATTCAACCTAATGCATGTTTCCAGTAAGATCAATCTGCGCTGGACTCCACAGGTGCCTGGCATAATTCTATTTGATTAGAAGTGGCCTTATTATAGTGTGTTATGGAACTTATTGAACGATTATTCATGACAAGTAACTGGTTAAAAGCTTCTAGGACATGACACATTGGCAACGTCGCTGCCCGTACAATTGTACTGGTACTTTGCTGGCAGCATAAAACATGCATGAGAAGTGCGAAGGTGATGGGCACACTCTACTGTACTTTGGCGAAGAGAAGTGCACGCTAGCGAGGCAGGCAGTCGACGTGTGGGAAGTTCCCACGAAAAGTCCAATAATCATACACCTCGCGATTATTTTGGAGCAGCAACAGCACCGATCGGTCGATGCGTATGCGGCTGGCTTGTCGATCGATGGACAGCACCGAAAGCACGTACGATGGACCACAGCACGCGGCACCGAGCTACGACGAACTCGCCGTGGATTTCTTCCTGTCCACGTTCGGTACGTCCCAGCTGCTCTCGCGCGCTTTCGGTGGTTGGAAAGGAATACTCTAGTACAAAAGAACACAAGGAAATCAAAGAGCATTATGCTAACTTGCTAGGCATGGATCGGTTGGATTAAGCAAAACGTCTCGATCGCTAGCTCTAGTTGTCGCTAGTTTGCTTTTGCCGCGTCGATCGCCTGCTCTGTATACGAGTTTGGCCCCCCCGAGAGGACGAGGCACAGCGGTCGCGTGTCGCCGGAGCCTGGTCGAGTTTTGCTTTTGCTGGCCGGCTTGGTGTCTCCGTGGCGATCGAAACGGAGGCAGACAGCCATATATCTTCCGCGATCGACCGGGGTCGAGGAAGGGAGAAAATATAATGCCCGTTCTCTGAAAAGGTGTATGCCAACAAGGTTCAGTCCGTTTCTCTCTTTCTGGTTTGCACCAGAATGCTGGCGAAACTCGCCTTGTGCCGGCACTTCACGCACCCATAGTGCTTACATTAGTAAGGTTAGGCCGCGTTCGGCTGCATTTTAGGCCCCTCGAGTTCCTGCGATAGACATATTGATAGGGGACGACTAGTATCCCTCCTATCCTTCCCACGTGGGAAGAAGTATGCCATAGAAATTTTGCGAATTTTGAAAATTTTAGAAGGAACGAATTATCTAATTTGAGAATTTTCTTTGATTGATATATGAAATCTACGGAGCAAAGGATGAAAAATAATCAAATTTTCGATAAAATTTCAAGAATTTTGGTCTTTCCGCCGTTAAACCAATTTTCTTATTTTTAGAAACGAAATTGAAATCGCTGGCGCAAAGCTTTTCACTTCATGCCATCCACTCGACTCCCCATACGGCATTCCGAATAGACAGGTATCGACCCGATACGTACGAATCGTTTCGTCCATCCATCCAGCTAGAACGAAAGAAATGCATACGAGGTCTGCGCGCGTGTTGGTTACCATGAACGAGAAGGCAGTTGCTCCCACAACCGTGGAGGACCTATTCAAACGCACCGTTTCCCTCCCCCTTCCCACCACAACACTCGGCGCGGCCACGTTTTCCTCAGGCCCCCCTCGCGCGCGGGCGCCAAGGCTATCCCCTCTTCTGTTCGCCACGAACCTTCCGTTCTCTTGCCTCTTGGCCTCTATAAAACCGGCTTCGCAACCACCAAGGACGACCCATCCATCGATCAGTCACGGCTCGTGCGTGCGTAGACCACCAAGGACAACGATCGATTGATCCTCTCGATCGCCTCACCCTCTTCGTGAATCAACAATGGCAGCGATGCCGACGGACAGCATCACCCGCCGCTTCGCCGTCGCGTGCGGCGTGCTCAGCCAGTACGTCAGGACCGCCGCGGTGCCGGCGCCCTTCGTGGCGCCGGGAGCTGCCCAAGAGAGCAACGCCAACGCGCAGCAGCTGACCATCTTCTACGGTGGGAGGGTGGTGGTGATCGAGAGCTGCCCGCCGGAGAAGGCGGCCGAGCTGTTCCGGATCGCCGCGGCCGCGCAGGGGGCGCCGGCGGAGCCGGCGGTGGTGGACATGCCGATCGCCAGGAAGGCGTCGCTGCGTCGTTTCCTCGCCAAGCGCAAGGACCGGGCCACCGGCGCGGTGGGGGCGCCATACGACCGTAAGGTCGAGGATCCGGCGCCGGAGCCGACGGCGAAGAAGGGCAAGCACGAGGAGGCTTCTTCTTGGCTCGCGCTGGGCAGCTTGGGAGCCATGCACGGGCGTTGATCGCCGGCTCCGCCGTCGCGCTGTGAGTTGACGAGCTCGATCATCTCCATCTGGTTTACGTACGTGGTTGACACTGACCCGGCCAGTGGAGGCGTTCAGTAATTTACTTACGGTTGTGTTATTAACAACGACAAGTACTATTAGCAATTAATTTAATATGGCACGCGTGCTCCGTGCAGAGGCACAAGAGCAGCAACGGTAGTATTCATTTGTACCGTTCGAGGTGTGTAATCTAACACAACGTATGAACAAGCAACATGTTCACTAGCACGAATCGTTCCTTAATTTCATTGTTCGTTTCATATGCATGTGCCGTTTAATTTGTCGTGTAAAACTCCTGTACTATGAATAAATAAACATATGATTTGGTTAAAGAGATTCTTGTTGTACACTGTGGTGAACAGTATAATCGGTACGGAATGCAAAGTCCAATGGACGCGTATGTTTTCGCTGTTTTCCGTGACGGCGGAATGCACGCTATACATATCGAAACAATCAGCGTAAATCTCTATCGCATGACATGACCTTTTTCTTTCAGAGAAGGCTACATCTATCTATACAGAGAGAGTCGGAAACAATCGTCAGCCTTTAACTTCCATATACTAGCGACACATAATGTAGGGTATCTAAATCGCTCACGTTAGTAAGTCGGCAAAATGATAATCGTACGTGTCAGTAGATCTCATTTTTCTCGCCTCTAGTGGCTCATCCCCGTCTTGTTCTCCTCCACCTGCTCTTACTCCTCCTCCTCTTTCTCCGGTGTGCTCGCCCACACTCCGCCCTCCTCTATCGTCTCTGATGGCTCCCTGCCGTTGGATCCGTCACCACTGCCACGCTAACTTAACATTATCAGATAGTTACTTTACCGTCCCGCTACCGACATCGTCTAGTGACGGTCCTCTACCGCCCAGCCTCAACCCCCACCCCCCGTCTCACCAACCGCCACCCAGAACCTCCATCTACGCCCGTCGGGACTCCGAACCCTTACCTCCCTCGTACGGACGAGCGCACTGCGACTTGTTGCGGTACATTTCCGTGTGTTATACACGCTGCTCAGTGGCGGACGTAGGATCGCCCTTCCGGGTAGCTGCGCGGCGGCGCGTTCCGCGTGACCGGCCGCGCCCGCCCGGTTCACAGCTCACACGTCGCACGGACTACTCCATCCGCGCGCGACGCGGCACGGCACGGGCATGGGCTGGCGGAAACCAATCGGAGGAGCGCCAACGTGACACGAGTAAAGGAGGGGGCACGACTCGCTTCGCTCTCGTCTGCCTGCCTCCTCTGAGGAGAAAGGAAAGCGTGCGCCCCCTAATGCTGCGATCGGTTGCGAGGCGAGGTTCGTGTGAGCATCGGGCAGCAGCGACCGCATGGGGGTGGCGATGGAGTTAACTGCAACTTCTTGCACGGGCAGGCTGCTCCAGTTGAGAGCCGGACTGGTTGTTTTCGACACGAGTACGCGATCAGCGGTCAAAACAGCTCCTTATTTGGCACGATCTGCTCGAGTCTGCGCTCTCACCACATGTCGTACTACTCGAGTCTCAGCTCTCACCACTCACCACCTCCTACTAAAAGAGAAAGGTACATAAGATTTAGGTGTACACATACCAAGTTGCAACAGACACACAAAAAAAAAGCATGTAATGCTGCACCTCCAACTCCAAATAACACGTGACGCGGCAAGCTTCTTGTGACGCATAAAGCCGTAAAATAGGTGCCGTGCTCCGTGTGACCCCTGCCTGCCAGTTGGCTCACCGAACACAGTGCACCGTGATAGAACGAAACCAACAAATGTCGATGTATGCTGCTTCTCCGCCAAAATCCAGATATTATTTTTCTGTCCAACATGCATTCTAGCATTAAAGTTCGTTGCCCCAGGTCGATGAGATCTGCATGCCCGCTCATGTGCTCCCGTTTCTGAGAGCAGCAGCAGCAGCTTTGCTCCGGCGCGGTGTTGTTGGTTGGTGCGAGGTGCGAACTCGTGACTCGCGTAGTTGCAGCAGTGGAGCCCCGTGGTTTCCGTGGAGACGGAGACCCGGGTAGGCGCGCGTCGTTCCGACCTCCCTCCGGCTGGCGTGTGGTGCTATTGCCGTGACACTGAGATGAAATGCAGTTTACTTTGCGCTGGTGGGTTTTCAGCTTTCGATTGGCCTCGTGACAGTCGATGCCTTATTCAACGATTCAATGTAACATTTCCGTTTTGCACGTTCGGTTTTTGTGCAGGATAGTTTAAGCTGGTTTGGTCGATAGGCCATACAACTGGAACTTTTGGTTTGTTCAAATTTCAGCGGGGATGATATGATACCGCGAACCTTTTGTATAGTCTACTGTACGTTATCTTTCCATCGCACCGTTTTACATCAGAAGCATGGAACGATGCTCTCTATTTTCAAAGGGAGGGATGCCACGGCATCAAATTGCACGCTCTCAGTTGTGGTATCCACTCATCACCATGTGAAGTGGTCTAGTTTCCTCAAGAGTAATAAATCCCGTACTGTCCCAGCGTGCATGGTGTATTTCTGGACGTCCAATGTTCGATTATATTGATTCTAAGCACACAAGAATATGTACTTATAAAGACGTCCAACCTTTCTGATGACACGGCAAACGTGAAGATGATATACTTCTATAAAATACGCATCGGTACAGTTCGGTGGCACAAGACTAAATCCGAACCATGGAGCATAACCACGCAATGTGATACATGCACAATATTATGAGATTTATAATTAACAAAAATTTTGGAAAGTAGCAACCAAAAGAATATTGAGATGCAGCAGACTGAATAAGCCTCCCTATTCACCAATAGGAGGAGCAACACACCCTTTGAATGAATGTCTTGTGCTCCACTTCAGTTCCAAGTCAGCAAGTCCTTTGTCATATGATAAAGACCTCAGCGCATCCTTGCTGCAGTCGAGTAAACAGCTTGATCAGTTTCTGATCATTAAGCATTATAGTTTTGCCTGTTAAAAAAATCTAACTGAAAGGTTGAAATCAAGCCGGTGCCATTTATCTCTGGTTTTGAAAAACCGCATCCAACTAATTAATCCGATAGCCCTTAGTCTCCGAGAGCTAGGCGCACTCACGGCCAGGTTTCGCGGGTTCACCGCCATGGTTGGTGTCGATAAACTGCTGTCCTACTGTGCGCACCGCGCCGGCGAGCCTGGCCGCTTGTGTGTCGCCGCGACGCAGCCTAGGGAGCAGCTCCACCTTCCTTAATTCCGACCAACAGTCCGCGGCACGCGGGGGCGCAAGCACGTGTCGGAACAGCACCAACCGAACCGAACCGAACCGAGAATAAAATTGAATGGCGGCAAAGATGCTCACCTATGCTTGCGCTTGAGAGCCTGACTGTGGCGTGCGGCTGCGGAAGGCGAGGGGTGTAGCCCGTACAGAGCTTTTGCTTTGGAACGTTGAGGAGGAGCCACTAAAGGTATGTACAATGCAAATACTCTTGGGGAAATTACGAAAATATCATAACAAAAGAGCGTTTGATGCTAAATACCATCGTAAAGTTGTTGAGTTGCTAAATAGCACCGCAAACACGAAAAACTCTGAAAAATACCATCGTCAGCGTTAAAATGCTATGAACAGTACTTGACAGCTCAAATTTTAAAATAATGGTCTTCTGTTATTCCAAAAATCTTAGAACTTTTTGTATATGTTACATAATCCATGTGCAACCCATTTCCATTGGAATCAATCAAAAATCCTATGTATAATTTATACTAAAATTCTCTTAAAAAAGGCTACTTTTATAACTTCTAACAATTATTAGGGCATCAAATAAATTCCAAACAATATGGAAAAATTTACTAATATTCTTATTATATTATTTAATAATTTATAAAATTATTTCCTTCATTAGGTTATATGGTGAAAAAATGAGTTTCTTTGTAATGATCCATTTTTATGCATTTTTATCATTTCATGTGATATTCTTCCTTTAATTAAATTTGATTGTAACCATATAACCTATGGCTGGAAATAATTTTAGAAATTTTTACATCATATTATAAAAATATTAGTGAATTCTTCCAAAAATTTTGGAATTTATTTGATGCTCTAATAATTGTTAGAATTTTTAAAAGTAGTCTTTTTTTAGAGAATTTTAGTTTAAATTCTACATAGGATTTTTGGATGTATCCAATTAAAATTGGTTGCACATGGATTATGAAACATGTACAAAAAGTTCTAAGATTTTTGGAGTAACGGAAGACCACTATTTTAAAATTGGAGCTGTCGAGTACTCATCATTGTGTTTTAACACTAACGATGGTATTTTCAAGAGTTTTTCACGTTTGTGATGGTATTTAACAATGATCACTTTTTTATGATAGTATTTACATAATTTTTCCAAAACTCTTATAGAGCCGCTTGAAGAGAGAATAAATGGCATGTCATCAAGAGCTTATGTTAGAGCCCTAACCTATCATAGATGCAACTGTTTTATAGACGTTTAAATAGTTTAATATGGTGGCCGCCTCCGCACGATTGCATTAGGCTAGGCCGAAGCATTGGACGCCTTGTGGAGCGGCGACTCCGCCTGTGAACACCCACACTCGTCCATACTGGCCTCCACAGTGGTAAACTAAACACATAACTGCCGATAAGCGTCTTCCCATCTAAGGGCCGATTTTGTTTCAACCGGAGGTTATGAAAAACAACTTTTAGATTGTGGATCGTGGATTGTAAAAAACTGAATTGTTACAATCTAGATTGTAAAAGTTAGTAGCTATTTGGCAACCTAAATTTTGAGATGGGTGGATTTATGCTTTTGAATGTCTATTATCTGTAATGTTCTCATGTTTTGGATGGCTCACATGCCTGTGACTAGTGGAGCCCACATGTGGTGAGACAAGAGAGAGACCAAGGATAAGGCCGAGTGGCTTCTGTTCGTGCGGCTCATAAAGAAAGGAGAGAGAGAGACCAGAGGGAGAGATGGAGGAGGCCGAAGAGAGAGGAGGTTGAAGAGAGAAAGAGAGGAGGTCGACCGGGTCGGGTCGGCCGTGAGATCGGTTGGCTGGGCCAACTGAGCGGCATGGCGCCGGAGAGAAGAGTCCGGAGGAGTGGAAGAGGAAGGCACAGGAGGGGAAGTCGGAGGGAGGGAGAGAGAGAGAGAGAGAGAGAGGGACACGCCAAAGAGGGAGACGACCGGAGGGAAAGAGATTAGGACGTAAATAAAATATGTAGCCTTCCGTTGCTGTTCCTTTTTACAGAGAACTGACCGTGTGTTCTATTTTGTGTAAATGAACAGGAAGTGATCATCACCTGTCATTGAGAGAGAATCCATCGATTCACATCCATGAGATGGTATTGATTGTCGGACACTATTCTGTTGTCTTGTATTGTCTTTTATATTATTACTATATTAACTTGGTAATTCTCTCTTCAGAAATCGGTGTGGTTAATGGGAATCTCAAAGATATCTGGTGCCCTGGCACTTCTACTTAAAGCTGCTATCCAGTTTGTCATGCTGGTTTGGTTCCTATGTTTTAAGATTCCTCGCCCTGATGTCTTTGTTGTTCAGGTTAGTGTCAGGTTCCTTATCTATTTGTATAGTTCAGAATTGCATGGACAGTATGTACAGTCACTGTCGATCTAGAATTCATCATTCACCCTTCATGCTAAGTCAACTAATGATGTTCCTGTCATGCCTTCTCCTAGCTTAAGTAGGAGATCGTTGTATGCAACAGATATGGTGACCTATTCCTCACATCCTTTTCATTTTGGCAATGCTACTTCGGTCTTCTATCATATTATGCTTGTGCATTTGTACCATGAGGTATTATATTTTAGTCACCTAGAGTCCCTTTTGTATGATATACCGTTTGGAATAATCTTGAGTTTTAGATATTGTGCTTTCCAGTACAATGGGAGACCTGATTTGTATTATTTGATAATCTTTTCTCCAACAGAATCCACCCTCTGTTCCAACACTGGCTGCTGTAAAACTGGCAAGCTGGCTAAGAGGTGCTAAATTTATTGTGGATTGGCATAACTTTGGATATACATTGCTTGGAATGTCTCATGGCAGAAGTCACATAGTAGTCAAAATCTACTTCTGGTAATCCCTTACCCTGTTTCTTTACCTGTTAAGCTTAAACATGGTGTTAATATAGTAACATGTTCCTCTATTTGAACATATCTGTTAATATAGTAACTTGTTCCTGTATTCTAGGTTTGAGAAGCACTTTGGGCAGATGGCTGATGGTGCCTTTTGTGTTACGAAAGCAATGCAGCATGAGCTTGCTCAAAATTGGGGAATCAGGTAGACGGATTAACTTCATCATAGTATTTTTTATATTAAAGGCTGCTCTGCACATTGTATAGTTTATAGTTTTTACTAACATAATGTTGATTTCAGAGCAACGGTTCTTTATGATCAATCTCCTGATTTTTTCTACCCTGCTTCATTGATGGAGAGACATGGGGTGAGCATCTATTTTTCCCTCCATACAGTACCACATGTGTGACCTTAAGAATGGAATAGTTGTTTAGCAGGTTGGGGAATTCCATTTGTATTGCTATGGGCAATGCTGATTGCATCTCTGTTGGTATGTTGTTCTCCATTCAATCAAAACATTTTTCATGCTATAAGTTTATTTAAGTTTGATTTATTCTGTGGTTTGATGTTACAACACAGAGAAAGAAGCAGAAGACATGAACACTACTGTATTTACCAGTAAGCTAGATGGTGAAGTTTTCTTGAAGCCTAATAGGCCCGCACTTGTTGTGAGCAGCACAAGCTGGTCTGTTCTCTTAAACTGTGTGGTCAACTGGTCATAATTAAAGTGTTCTTTTATGCTCATTACACGTGATTGCTGAATGGATAATTCAAATCTTTGCCACATATTCCAGGACACCAGATGAAGATTTCAGCATACTTCTGGAAGCAGCACTGATGTACGATAGACGTGTTGCTGCAACATTAGGTGAAGATGACTCCATGGATGAGGGACATCTTTGGATTGATATGAAGAATGGGAAGCAATTTGTCTACCCAAGATTGCTACTCATTATCACTGGTATCATCCATTCTGCAATATTACTTGGACAACCAAAGACAACCAAAGTTTAAGAATTGTTTGAGTTTCATGTATTTCAATTTTAAAGGTAAAGGACCTGATAGGAAGAAATACGAGGAGCAGATAAAAAGGTTGAAGTTGAGACGTGTTGCCTTCAGGACGATGTGGCTTGCATCAGAGGACTACCCTCTATTGCTTGGTAAACCAGCTGATTGCTAAACCATTTCACACTTTAGTATAAATGCTAATCCTTCAAATATTGCAGGGTCAGCTGATCTAGGCGTGTCGTTGCATACATCTTCATCAGGGCTGGACCTACCTATGAAGGTTACTCTTAAGTGCCTGTTTTCACTAAAGGATGAAGAATTTTATTAGCTGGATTTTAACCTGAATGTTTGTAGGTGGTTGATATGTTTGGATGTGGATTGCCAGTTTGTGCTGCCTCATTCTCCTGGTAACTCAGTTTCCTAGATGTTTGGTTTGCAATATTTTGCTTTGGATAGTTTTCACTTAAGCATGTAACTTTTTGTTCCGTTTGCAGCATTGAGGAGCTTGTAAAAGTAAACAAAAACGGTCTTCTTTTCTCAACATCTTCGGAGCTTGCTGATGAACTTATGGTCAGGATCTCTTCAATATTTAATTTTCCATGTCATGTGGATATTTGGACATTTTTGGAATTGAAACTGCTATGCGTACGACATTTACCATACAATTCACGTACTACTTTGGATTAGCACCTGGAGGTTTCTCCTTGCCTGTGCCAGTATGAAGAGAAGGTCAAAACGATGTGTAAGATGATTGCTCAGTGAGTGGGGTCATATGTGTAGCACTGCTCTTTTGGAATATGACAACTTTCTCTTCTTTTTTTTTTTTTTTGAAGTTTTTATGAACATGTCTGCATGGTGACTTAATTTTTATCATTAGAAGCGATGTTAATATTTGCAATTGCAAAACAATGCAGATGCTCTTCAAGGGGTTTCCTAAAGAATGCAATGCCTTGAAATCCCTCAAGGATGGTGCCTTGAGTACAGGGTCATCTTCCAAATGGTCAACAGAATGGGAAACTTATGCGCTTCCTTTGGTGAACCAGGTAAATGCTGGGACCTGGCTTACTGTAATTATGATTGCACTCATCAGATTAGGTTTATCTTCTTTCATATCCATTTTGCAGGTCATAGGATGAGACATGTGATAAGATACCTCGTATAGACAAAGGATTGTTTTATTCGGGAGATAGGTGTGGCGCATACCGGAATAATCAAAGGTGCATTTGAAGATATTGTTTGCTTCACCAACTGCTGCCAGGATTCGTTTGTACCACGGGCATCACCATTGCTAGTCTTAGCAGAACCTACAGCTGAAACCATCAGGGTCTCAACCCAGTCACCATGTATTTGGGCAATTTTAGAGCTACCTCGTTTTTTCCTTTTTTTAACTAAAAACATGCTCTTTGCTGACTGCATGTCCATATTATTTCAGGATGTATATCGCTTGTTTTATATGGTACCTTATTTGAAATCTGGTACTCTGTTACATAAATGATAAGCAAAAGAGAGAAAATCATATTGTAACACTGGCGCTAAGGCCAAGCTGATAATATATTTTTGCAGACATGAATGAACCAAATAAATATTGTACAAGAACTCGGTCTTTCCTTTCTGCTGCCATCCTGGAAGTTCAGATCTCTAACACGATGTCTGGAGAATTGAGGAGCATGTCAGATTCTATGTTTACATGCAAACCCTGCTACACGTCTACCTTGTTTCTGTCAGATGAACTTACACTCTGAATCTGTTCTGATCCATTTGCCCCCTTCGTCTACCCCTGCCTTTTCTTGTCGGGGCATCTGGACTGCTCGATCATCCCTGATCACATGATCAGAGAATGCCGAGTTCTCCAAATGTGTGTTCTTGTGAAGCAATCCCCAGATAATCTGTCAAACAAGGAAATCATACATGAGTCAATCTGAGTTCTGAACCAACTTGATTATGAACTCCCGGAAGAAACTCAGTTCTATTGCACTTCATTAAGTTTCACTTCAGCCTGTGCATGAAGCCACTGAACGAACTTGTCACAAGTTTCCTGACCGATCTCAGCTTAACGATGCGTCCTTTCTGCGAGCGTGAAATGCAGTTGAGAAGCCTTACCCGTGTCAGGTAATGTACCCTGTTCAGTTCGTCAGCTGTAGTAACTCCTTCGGCTCTCATGAGCGACCTGACCTCCTCCTGCAGCTTCTTGAGCTCACCGACACTGACCGTGCAGGATCCGTCAGAACTCTTCAGTCTGTGCCCTTCCCTTGTGCCGAACGTCCGGATCGACAGCATCCCTGTGCTCCAGCCGTCGTTGAGCTCGTAGGTCCGAGGAATTCCACTGGAAGTCTCAGCATCTGCAGGAGGGGAAATGTGGGGTTTCAGCTATACTGAGCCTGAACAAATGATGTTTCAGGCTTTCAGCTCACGAGACACGCTGAAACTCTGAAACTATCTTTTTTTTCAGTGTCCTGAAAATCTAGAACTATTAGCCATTGTCATCAGCAGTCTCTTACGTTGTGCTGGGCAAACAATGAACTCTGCTTTCTTTTTGCTGTGATGAGCTCCATGAATCCTGCTCTGCACCCAATTCAGGACCTGCAGTGACAGCAGCAGCACAAGAATTAACATCTATGATTCAGTCACAGGAAGTTCAGATGGAACAAAGAATGCATGTGTACCCCCATGACTACTTGCACCCTCTTGTATAGGAACTACTGATAAATGCAAGGGAATTGACTTGTTGGCAAGCCGGTGGATGATACAGGTGTATATATAGGAGCAGTAACTCCGGTCTTGTGTTCAAGATTCAGAAAAACTCTTGTAAAAGATGGCACTTGCAACTCAGGAGAAGCTCATGGCGAGTGCTATGTCCAACAAGCCGGGGTGCAATTTTGTATGCACACATTACTAAATTGAACTTAATTGGGAGCAAAACACTAGTATCGAGGAAGATCTGACCCGTTTAACGGGAATTCGGTTTGATCAGAAAGTATAGGAGGGACAAATGCACCGAGAGTCGAGTAAAGAAAAAATAAACTGCGTGCATTTCGTAGAGTGTTTAGGCATGCTAGCTGCCTGATCAAGAATCGACGGCCCATATCGATCACAGTCGCCAAACAAGTGGGAAGATTAATTTCGCCGTTCGTTGTTAACCTGAAAGAGTTCAGATCGGACGGTGAGGATGCGTCCAAAAGCAGATCAGTACTCCGAGAGGGCCTGGGCGACGGGGCCCACACCGTCAGAGTCCGGGTCTTCTTGCGGTCCCAACTCCCAAGAGCGCGCGCGCCCACAGGCAAAGGCGCACAGCCTCGCCTACTCGCGCATCACACCCAACTCCGGCGAGATCATCCGGCGGCCGGCGAGATGAGCAGCGGCATGGGCGCGGGGTACGACCGCCACATCACCATCTTCTCCCCCGAGGGCCGCCTCTACCAAGTCGGTGCGTGTAACCCCCTCCCCCTCCCCCAAAACCCTAGCCTTTTTTTCTTTACCTGCATAGGTCTGGGGGGCGGCTGAACCGTGTCTTGCTGCGTGCGCAGAGTACGCGTTCAAGGCAGTCAAGTCGGCGGGGTTCACGTCGATCGGCATGCGCGGAAAGGACTCCGTCTGCGTTGTCACCCAGAAGAAAGTGCCGGTGAGTTGTTCGGAGCCGACCACCTCGATCGATTCTAGAGGGCTTGCTACTGTTGTTTCTCTACCTTCCGCGGCGCGTTGGACCTAAAAGATTGCAACTTTCTTCTGCTTTGTGGGTTTAGTTGTTTTATGCGGCGGTCGTCATCGAGCCTGAAAGAGGGACTTTGATTTTGATTTTGCTCTCTGACGTGTTGTGTGTGCAGGATAAGCTGCTGGATCATACGAGCGTGACGCACCTGTTCCTGATCACCAAATACATTGGATTGCTTGCCACTGGCTTCATAGGTATGCTTATTGTGCTATGGTGTACATCGTTATTTGGTCAGTAGAGCTGTTATGGTACAGAATTCGTTTTAGATGCACGTCAGCGATGAAAGGTTGTCGTCTTTCTGGTGAATTGTCTAGTAAATTGCGTTTGTAGGTATTACTGATAGATGCAGCTGACATTGACTGGCGGTATTGCTGGTTCTAACTAGGATATGATTACAGAAGGTGGAATTTTGTAGTTCAATTTCTTGCAGTATTACTTCCTGTATACGATTTTTGTTTGAACGTATTAAGCTGTATCTATGGGGGTTGATTGTCAAAATTGCCAGTTTTTTTTAGCTGCGTCATGATCATCATTGCTCATTACATCGAAGCTCCAAGAAAGGAATTAAAGGCTTGCTAATTGCATGCATATAGGAAACGGTGATATTTTAGGCTAGGTTTCAATGCCATCACTTGTGAGATTCTGAGGAAACAACGGAGGCTTTAGAGTTGCTGATGTTGATTTTATTTTATTTGGGGTTATGGATGATTTGCCAACTATGTTTATTCTTCCCTTAGGAATATACGGAATATGGTAGAAAGCGGTGCTCTTTCACAGAATCTGAATTAATCTGTTGACTGTATTTCCCTATAAGGGTGCCCATCAATTCACTTAGAGTACTAGATACTTTGTTGCTGTTTGCACAGATTGCCTTTAAATCTACCAGAACACCTTTTGCTCTTCACCAATAATGTTATGTGGTTATCTTATTCCCAGCTGATGCGAGGTCATTGGTTTGCCAAGCAAGGAATGAAGTAGCTGAATTTTGTTTCAAATGGGGTTACGAGATGCCTGTAGATGTGTTAGCAAAATGGTATTCAGCCTTTCCTTTCCCAATTTGTTAATTGTGCTTCATGTGTATAATTAAACAGTAGCTATAAACATATAATGCTACTTATCTGGTTTATGTTTCAGGATAGCAGACAAAGCATAAGTTTACACGCAGCATGCCTACATGAGACCCCTTGGAGTAGGTTAGTATCATCATATGACACATGTTAGCTATTCAATTAAGCTTCTATCATTCTACTAGGGTGTTCTAGTGTTCAGTCAGGTTATAGCTTGCCCATCATGTTCATTTTCTTTGGCTACATTCTTCAGTTGCTATGATCTTGGGCTATGACAAAGAAAAAAAATGCCCAACCTTCGAGTGTGACCCCGCAGGTCACTTCGTTGGACATTTTGCCACGCTACCTTATATAATTTCCACCATTCTCTGTAATTATTTTCTGCTGATGTCTAGTTTCTTTGTCTTCTGTTGGTTATTTATTAAGGATTAACAGTCTGCTGACATTTTCTTTCAGGCAACTAGTGCCGGGCTTAAGGAGCAGGAAGCAATAAATTTTCTGGAGAAGAAAATGAAGGATGACCCACAGTTCACCTATGACGAAACTGTTCAGGTAAACCTTGCGTGTCTTTTAATTTAGGCAAGCAAGAAGCTCTCTTTTTGTATAATATTATACATGTTGAGTTATCGATCCAAACAACCAATTGTACGGTTATTAGTATGCACATATATTTATGTAAATGTCACCAATTGTTCACATCGTGGTTGCATATTGCACTGCTAATGCGACTAAGGCTCTGTTTGGATTTCTGAATTGGCATGAAAGAATTGAATTGGGCCTCCAATCAATACTCAGGTGGAAATGGAAATAGACTGCAATTCAATTGTTTTGTTCGGTTAGTGAGGAAATTGTTGAAATGGAAATGAGATCAAATCAATTCCAAGTATTGTTTGGTTGCCAACTTTGAGAAAATTGAGCATACTCCAGATCCAGATCTAGGACCCATCGGCGATGGGCGCCTCTCCGCCGACCACAGTCTCCAAGCTTGTGCCCTTCCCCTCGCTCCTCCCATGCCCGCGTTGCCGCTGTTGCTCTCCAAGCGGCAGCCGCCGGAGGTGGTGTAGTGGGTTGGCGGCGAGCTGGATGGTTCCGACGAGGCCGATAAATGGGGTCATGGGGTTCCTGTGTGGCGGCGGTGGTTCCGCTTCTCTGGTGTCGGAACTTCGTGCTGGAGTTGGGGAAGAAGGAAGTGGTGGTCGGCGGCGGAGTGTGACGGTGGTTGGCGGTGGACTCCGATGGGACCACCGGAGTTGAGCAAGAAGAGGGGGCTGACCATCTGAGTTGGGGAAGAAGGGTAGTTCACCGGCAGTCTCATTGGGTCACAAGTGGTGAGGCATCAAGCTCGGTTCAACCATGTACACGGAGCTCGTGGAGGCAGCGGTGGGTGGAGCACGAGGAGCGGCCGTGGAGCTCGTCGACTGCGTCCATGGATTTGGCGGCCGTGGAGCTCGGTGACGGAAGCCATGGATCTGACGGTCGTGGAGTTCGGTGGCGGCAGCCATGGACCTAGTTAGCAAGAGGAAAAAGGAGGTCGGTGGCAGAGGATGGCGGTGGTCACCAGTGAGTTCACCGGCGAGGTCGGGGTGTTGTCAACAAGGTCGCTGGTGAGGGTGAGGGGGTCCTGAGCGAGGATGCCTCGACGAGATTCGAGAAAGAGGCACTGGGGAATACGTTAGGATTTAGAGGCTACTGCCTCTGATTTGGCGAGCATCCTTTTTACTATTATGTAATTCCAGATGAATTGTTTTGTAATTCCGAATCCAATTATACGCTTCTACCAAACAACTGAATTTAGGGAACCCAATTCCAATTCGCCGATTCCAGCCCCAAATCTGAGAACCAAACGGGACCTAAAGGATTTCGCTGTGCTATAGTTTCTGCAGTCACGCTTTGGCATGTAGATACTTTGTACTTCAGTATAAGATCTTGACTCTTTGCTAACTTTTATCCTATACTTTTCGGATGCAATCAGTTCTCCAGGAAGATTTCAAGGCCACCGAGATCGAGGCATCATGCTTGTTCCAATATAAACACGCAACACCTCAGTTTCTGTAATGTATGCTAATGCTATGAGCTTGTGTTGTCAGGGGGTGTTGTGAGAGAAGAAGATCGCGTTTTCAGAGCGCTCACAACAGAGGAGATCGATCAGCACCTGACGGCAATTAGTGAACGGGAGTACGGGACTGAGCCACCATAAGTTCGACATGTTACTGCTTCGCACACCACCGTTGTGCTCTCCTGCCGGTAAATCATATTAAGGAGAACAAACGATCAAGTACAAACTCAACCCCGCAAAGAAACAAAGAAAAAAAGGAAGAAAAGGACCTACAAGGTCCTGGCTCCTAAAGAATATGCGCGCTACGAGCTAGAGAGGAACTCCGACCAACTAATAAGGACAACCTACACTAGCAACTCAGCCAAGCCTTCGGCTCCACAGCGCTGCTTCGTCCCAAATCGAGCGCTCAAGCCTTGGCACATCTGATGTCGCGCCATTGAAAACGCAGGTGCTGATGTTATATTATTAGGGAAGCTGGGAACTGCCCGCCGAGTCACCGGGGCGACGCGGCGACTCCACCCTTCAGCCCAAAACCCTTCATAGCAAGCTAGATCTGGCCACTGCCGTTGCCGGCCAGACGACGGTGGTGGCAAGCGACAGCTCTGAAGTTTCGCTCCGAATTCAGGGCGTTGTGATCGCGTTTCCTTCTCTCCCCTGCCGCTCTCTCCTTTCCTCTCCCCCCCCCCCCTCTGGTTGTTCCTCTCCGGCAGTAGCTTCGGGTGTCCTTGTCATTGGCCGGTCGGATTCGGGTATCCTAGGGCTGGATCTGCTACCGGAGGCGTCAGATCCACTCTCTAGGGTCTGGCGGTGTCATGGCGGTGTCTCCTGAGCGTGCTTTGCGTCGGACATCGCTTGCGATGGCAGCTTGCCTTCTGGTGGCGGTTCTGCAGCTTCTCTGCTCATCGTCGGCGTCCGTCGCCCGCTCGTCGTTTGGGTGGTGCCCTCATGAGGTGTGGCTGCAGAGTGGAGATCGGCCGCGTCGACTCTCTGCGGGTCATCGGTCCCCTGCTGCCTGTCGGTTCTGGACTACCATCTCTGGTTTGGTTGGCTAGCCCGGTTGCCTTGGTGGGGCTGGAGGGCTATGCGGCCGGGGAGGCTCCGAGGCGTTGCCCCGGCTGGACTTCCTTTCGATCAGCCGGCCTGCTCCTTGAGGTGGTCGGTCATTGTTGAAGACGATGTTGGTGCTACCCGACGGCCATGTTATGCGTTGATATGGGTTGGGGCTTCGCCCTTGGTCGTCCCTTGCTGGCGAATGCATTGTGCTCTTGTATTGCTCCTTGTTTCTTGTAGGTGATTGCTCTAGCTGACTTGTCAAGCCTCTGGTTTCATAGGGTTGTGCCATGGTAGGGGGGAACTATGGACAAAAGTCGTGACAGGCGTCTTGTCATCATCGACGATGGTGGTGCCCACTGACGTCATAACCTCCCTAGAGGTGTCATGATGAAGCTTCCCTCTGGGATCTCTCCGGGTGAAAACTTTGTTCAACTTCCCGAACAAGCGATGACGGTTCTTTGCTGCTACCTTCGTGAAGACGTTGTTTCGAAGAATCCCTCTGTTTTTTGGTGTTCAATTGGTGACACTCCTTGCAGGGCACACCATTCTCTATTGTTGTTTCGATCCCTTTGTTCTTCTGGTCGATGGGGCTTTCTATCACCTTTTAGCGCTTTGCGACAGTTGGTACACTTTGATGTCCCAGGACCCGTCTTTGAGGCGTAGTCAGACGTGGGAGCAAAGCTTCACCTGTTGAGTTGTCAGGCTGTCCTGGTCGAGGTGCTTGTAGGGCATAGTTGCTTGTGGTGTAGCGTTGTCTGGTGGAGATGTTGTTTGTTGTATAGTTGTCGGGTTGTAACTGCTTTTTGTATCTTCATCGTTCAGTTGTTGTGGGGGGTTCTTTCTTTTTTCTTTGTCTGACGTGTGAGCTGGGCTACGAGGGTTATATTATTATGTTTGTTGAGGTTTTCGGACTCAATTTTCCTTATAAATTATATCACTCTTTCTTTTTAATACAATGCATGTATCTCTCCTACGTGTTCGAGAAGAAAAAAAAACTATGGTGCTTCCAAATCATCCATGCCCCTAATATCAGAAGGGAGTTGAACGGGACTGCGCCGTTGTGCTTCGTCCCTGTCATTTCATTTCATAGCCAGCAAATGAACCCTCAGTGGACCATTTCATGTCTGACACCCAAATTCCAATGCACTCGTTGCTTCATCTTTTTATGTGGTTGAATTGCTACGATTTGCATACACATTGCTGGCAATTGCATGCCTGAGCCATTGGTTCTTTTGTTCCAAGTCCCCTATATTTAACCCACTTGTTTGCAGCGTGCTCTATATACAACTTAACCCACTTGTTTTTTGGTTTGTGGATTCCTCTGGTTATATTTGGGGGTTCACATAAAGGTTATGAGATCAAAATTACAAGATTAGATCGATCCCATCCAGAATATGTTGATTCCTTGAACCCCTGCTTATTTATGGTTTAAGGTGATTCCCTTTGCTCTTAGAAAAAACGCCAGTAGTAAGCGCAACATGCACTCTACAAGTAGCAGGCAGACGGATAACATCGTACAGTATGCACCGACGAGCAGCAAGATTGAGGGCCTTAAACGATTGCGAACGATCATGTCGCCTAACTCCGCAAATTTCACAATGTAAACATTTGCTGACAAAAAGCCTGCTATACGAATATTACAGGAGCTATCGTAACGCTTCTATTCTGCTAGCCATCTCTGCCATATACAAAAGTACAAGTCAAACTTTCTTTTCTTTTCTTTTTCTTTTCATCTGATGAACATCTAGAGCCTCCCATCCCGTTCTATCACTGAAGCAGGACACGGAAGAGTCCTGGCTGTGCCTGCGTGTACTGCAGGCCGTGCTCCATGAGGTACTGCTCGACGGCGGCGGTCAGCCTCGCAGGGGTACGGGTGCTTGATACTATGATGACATGGAGCCGGCACCCGGTGGCTCGGGCAATCTTCCTCCGGTTGTTGAGTTCGTAGTTCAGGACGTGTATCGCCTCGCTGATATGAAGACCGCAGAGATCTATTGGGGGATTTTGCTCCTGGATGAGACCTTGTAGCTCTGGCATTTGGAACCTGATGAAACCCAGGAAATGGATTAGCTTTCGTGAATTACTGAACATCTAGAGCCGATAAATAAAGGTGCAGGAAGTCGGCACGCCATATTAAGTTATGTTGCAGGTAGCACCTAGCATGGTCGATCCGATCCATTCATAAAACATGGCACAGAATTGCAAATAGCTTGGCCAGTGTGTTGAGCAGCAACTTTGGTTCAAAACAAAGTCACTATACAATAGTTGCATTTGGCTTGGCCAGTGTACTAATACAAATGCCGCAATACCATCCACACATTTCGGCAATTTAATTTTGAACAAGAATATACTATCTAGCAACTGTCCTTATCCTAATGTCATTTGGATAGAAAAAGAACAACAGCGAAATGATTTCCGTCCAAATAGCTACCATTTATAAAAATCTTGTAATGCTCACTGGCGACTGGGCTTGAGAAAAAAAGCACCAAATTGCATATGATCAGTTGCGCACCAAAATGTATCTAGCAACTGTCCTTATCCTAATTGACATGCTCAGTTTCGCATCAACAAGTAAGCCTAATTCAGTGTTTGGACACCCATAAAAAAACATTACAGAACCTTAAATAGTTGTTGTATAGATGTGTCCATAGCACAAATTGTATCTTATAGGAAGCTACACCATATATTTATCGTAAAGATGGTATCAGGGAAAAATTTATAGCTGACCTTTGACGGTACGTTGTTTCTTTAACCTTCTCCTGATTTAACCTGCTTTGCATATTATATAGCTCCTTCAATGTTAGATCCTTTGTTAAAGGGTTGTTGCCCGTTAGAAAAGCCTGCCTATCCTGCCAAAATGTTCAGCATACAGCAGAAAACTCTGAGCAAACAGTTCTTACTGATTGAATAAATAATACTCAGGATGCAAGACATTTTTAGAGGCATGCTATTGAGTTGTGAGAAACCAAAAACCAAACCACTGAATCTAATATTCTTCTACACTAGGTGATGTCTAAGAATTGTTCTTCTATCACTCTTGGAGGTATTGCAGAGCTTGGGTTTCGGTCGTCGATGGTGTAATCTTCTGTGCACCCTGTTATCTTCATCTTCCACCAGGATTTTATTGAATGGGGAACCGGGGGAGTTGATTGTGCATCAGAGGGGTCTTCGGCAAGGCGACCCTCTTTCACCCATGTTATTTATTCTTGTCATGGATGTTCTTAACTCTTTGATCGGGAGGGCTGACCTGGATGGTCTTCTGCAGCAGCTTCCTGTTCGAGGTCTTAAGCACCGGGTTTCTCTTTATGCTGATGACGCGGTTCTGTTCATTCGGCCAGTAATCTCTGAATTAGGGCTGATCAAGGACATTCTTAAGATTTTTGGCGAGGCTTCTGGGCTCAGGACCAATTTTTTGAAATGTTCTGTTTCTCCTATACATTGCCAGGAGGGGGATTTGGAGATCATTCAGGGCGTCATGCCGTGCGAGATAAAGCAGTTCCCTTGCATGTACCTGGGTCTTCCGCTGTCGGTCAGAAAGCCTTCTAAGGCGGTTCTGCGGCCTCTCGTGGACAAGGTTGCTGATCATCTTCCTGGGTGGAAGGCCTCTTTGTTGAACCGTTCTGGGAGACTAATCATGGTGCGGGCGGTTCTCTCGGCGACTCCTATTTATAATATGATTGCTATGGATCTTCCGAAGTGGGCACTTAAGGAGATTGATAAGCGCAGAAGGGGGTTTCTTTGGAAAGGAAGAGATCAAGCTAATGGCGGCAACTGCTTGGTTTCTTGGCCTCGGGTGTGTCGGCCTTTCCAATTTGGAGGGCTGGGTATTCACGATCTGTCGACTTTTGGTTGGGCTCTTCGGATGAGGTGGTTGTGGTTGCAGAAGACTGACTCGACAAGGCCTTGGGCTGGGTTGCAGATCCAGGTGCATCCAAATGTTAAGGCCTTGTTCTCTATAGCGGTTAGCACTGTGGTTGGAGACGGGGGTAACACAAAATTTTGGACTGAGCGCTGGCTTCATGGCCGTTCCGTGGCTGAGGTGGCTCCTCACCTTGTTACCTTGGTGCCCCGGCGAGTAATCAACCAAAGAACAGTTCAGCAAGCACTAGAGAATCGACATTGGGTGGCCGATATCAAAGGCGCGCTTTCTGTGCAGGCTATTAGTGAATATCTGCAACTTTGGGTTTTATTGGAGGACTTTGAACTCCATCAGGGTGTTCAGGACCATCATGTTTGGAGATTTGCTGAATCTGGAGACTATTCGAGTAAGTCTGCATACGGCGCTTTTTTTGTTGGATCCATCCGGTTTGCGCCTTGGAAGCGCGTTTGGAAGACCTGGGCGCCGCTTCGCTGTCGTTTCTTTGTGTGGCTGGCCATTTTGGGTCGTTGTTGGACGGCGGACAGATTGGCTAAGAGAGGGCTCCCTCATCCAGCAGCCTGTCCTCTTTGTGATCAAAGTAGTGAAACCATCCATCACCTGTTGGTCTCTTGTGTGTTTGCTCGACAGGTCTGGGCTGTTGTTCTTGCGAAGGTGGGGATGCAATCCATCTCACCTCAGCCTGGTTTGGCTTCTTTTTCTAATTGGTGGGGCCGAGCGCTCAAGATGGTCGACAAGCAAAAAAGAAAGGGTCTTAATACCCTCATCATCCTTGTTGCTTGAGAGATTTGGAAGCATCGCAATGCTTGTGTTTTCAATGGGGACTCGCCTAATCTGGCAGGGCTTTTGAGGTTGATTGCTGATGAGGGGGCGATGTGGTGCATGGCCGGAGCGGCAGGGCTCCAAAGCTTGTTGGCTGGGTAGCCTAGGACCCTTTCTGGGGTTTGTTAGGGTCGTTCTTTCTTTGTGAGTGGTGCGTTTGTTTGTTTTTGATTGGCTGTTTTGGCTTTGTATTTGTATTTGTAATTTTATTCTTCTTCTTTAATGAAATGACACGCAGTTCTCCTGCGCGTTCGAGAGAAAAAAAAAATCACTATCAAGAAAAAAAACAAATATCCATACCAAATCAGTCAATAAAAAGACCTCCAGATCACATTGCCAAGTACTCTTATATTGTCTAACGCACAGGACCCAAGGTGATCATATTTCTAATAAAAAAGTGAAGCAATACAAGATTTGTTCTACCTACCATGAACAAACTATTCAGCTCTAGTTTTCCTGCAATTTCCTAATTTTACTATGTGGTAACAAGTATCACCTTTTTCAGCAGTAGAACAACGAATTCTGTTTCTGAGACAAAGAAGTCTGGTCATAATTGAACTGAGAAAGAGTGATATACCAAAGCAATTAAAATTGCAATGTTAAACAGTATGCAGGATGACTGCCAACTTCTATTTATTCAGTAATTTACAATGCTTGCTCCTATTGACATAAGATGATCAGATGCACCCTCATAAAGCTACAAAGAGGTGATATTAAAAACAGCATGCACGCTATTTTTTTCTTGAAATAGTCTAATAGTTTAGTATCTCAAAGTGGCATATATACCTGTTCAAGAAATGCATGCCGCGGGCTTGCAAAGTCATGAACTTCATCCTTTGATTCTAAATATGGGTTTGCTGTCATCACAAACAAATTTAAACCATAAGACAAATAGGCATGCCACATACAATTGCTAACAGTTCATAAAAAAAGCATATTGTAATTCGAGAACACTACCCGCAGCATCACTTTCAAGCCAAGCTGGTCCTGTCTGAATCCCAGCTATGTTTTGTAAGGTACTGGTTGAGATCATATCGTGATGTCCATTATACGAGCCAACCAAAAGCTGAGAACCTCTGCTTGAACCAAGACCAGAAACAGGCAAATTCTTGTACCTTCCTCTAGGGGCATCCAGAGATAAATGTTCACGTCCAGTTGAAGGTGAAACAATATCGTCTGCGAGTATAGCTGAATGAGATCTATATGGACTGTTTGGCAGACCAAAAGCTTCTTTACTATAGTTCACAAGACCATTTTGGGAATATGATGCTGCAGACGGAGGACTTGAATATCCAAATGACAGTGACCTGAGGTTCTGACTGAGTCGTCCATCAACTTTATTCTGCTATCAAACATACAACAATACTAAGAAAATATTTGAATGAGATTTCATGCAGGTAAACACAGATATAACCATTTCCATGAAGCATGTCCAAAAGCAATTTTGTTAGCAGTAGGTAGTCAAAGAAAGAATCGGTTCATTATTATATGGAGTCATTGTGAAGAGATTAATCTGAAAAGGAAAAAAACATAAAGATATTCAGTGCCTTCTAGGGTATAACCAATTTGATACATTCGAACTACTAGTGTTTACACCTAAACATAGATCCAAAAGTATGATATGAGCTATCAGTCAATTTCTGTGATCGATCTGCTCTATAAGGAAACAATTTATATTTTATAGTATTCTTGGAATATTTAATAAAAATGTAAGTGTTGTTTTAAAAAGTCAGATCCAATCATCCAAGATAGCATTGCTTAGTGAGACTGTTAGATTAGGTGTATAGCAGCTCTTTAAGCTGATTTTCGCATTGATAGTTAAGTTGTCGACAATATGACTGTTGCTGAATAAAAGGTATGCAACTTCTGAAAAGAAAAACTTGAGATGAACAGCACAGTGGATAACTGAAGACACTTAAAGACAGACCTCCAGTTGACTCATCATATCCGTAGTTGAGCTTAAGCTGCGCCTGCTACCATGATAAGAATTAGTAAGGTTGTGCAATGAAGCTCCTGAAATTGTAAGGAAAAATCTTAGGTTCATAGGACCACCTTCATGAAAGAAAATTCACAAATCATTACCATACCAATGCTAGAATCTCTATTGCAGTGACCGACATCCCTTCTGTTTGTGCTGTACTGTCCCCCATTCCTTACTGTCTTTACCCATGGAGCAGCAGTTGGACTCAGGGAACTGGCAGTTGGACTCATAATTGTAGCTTGTGACCTTTCATCTATATAAGTTGGGCCAGTAAATTCAATCTTTGGACGTGTACTCAGTTTGTCCCTGATAAGAGAAGCACGGTGCTGCATGCTCAGTGTCTGGTTTGGAGAAAATATTGACGCGCCAATGCCATCATTTATGGACAGGCCTGTGAGCGACAGACTGTCAGGATCTGGGGTCTCATCTTGTCCCAGGACTTTGAAATCAGGGGTGATGTCATCTGGGAGCTGTTGTTGCCAATATTGGTGTGCTTCTTCATCAGAATTACTCCGTATAATGGACTCTGGCTGGTCTCTGCTAGTTTCTTTGGATGGTCCTGAGACAACGACCATAGTTGCATCTGATCTCATGGAGGCATCATTGACAGATCTAAGGGATGAAGGAACAAATTCTTCTGCATTGGGATTTAATGCAGTGCTCTTGTTTATCACACTCAATTTCCTCCCTTCTATGGACATATTGCTGATGAGCAGATGTATCACTTCTCAAGAACTGTAAGATTGATACGAAGAGTACTGCACACCAAGGGGTATAAGTTTTCTAGAGAGATTGTCCGTAGGCCTATAAGATATAATTGTGCAAGGTAGTAAACGTTAGATCTCTGCATACGGAAATTTAACAGAAGCACAAACTGTAACAAAGAATGAACAAATGGCCTTGCCACAATACATCCAAGCAGACTAACTTATAAACCAAATTATGACAAAGAAAACTCAAGATCACTGACTTCTCGAGGTCATGCTACCATGGATACTGCATCCTTCAGCAAGAGTAAACAATCAAGTCAAAGGAAGTAACTGTCACATGAGCCATAAACCCAAATTATCAAGAAGAATTGGGGATAGGAATGGAAGAAAAAGGCCCCACGTCAAACAGAAATGGGCTTTACACCAAAAATTATGTCCATTAACCATCCAGAAGCAGAATTACATAACGAATTAGAAATTCTGAAGACAACGGAACATCTAAAATCGGCATTCTTTACTATATAAAAACCAGCTCAGGTGAGACCCAACAAAACCCCCCTCCCGAAGCAAGGGCGGACTTCACGTGCCCCACAAAATTTAGGAAAACAAACTGCACCCGCACCTTAAATTAGATACCAAGATAGCACGAAATCCTACGGCGTCAACTCATGTCGATCTTGCGCGCTCAAGAAGAAGAACAAGAACCTAATAAAATAATGAATTGATGGACTGGATTAGCAGGGCACTACGCAGCACACGAATCCACAGCTAACTGAACGATTGCGAACAGAGCGCACTCTTCCAACAAGGGAATCCATCCGAGGAAGCTACGGCACGATTATTTACCAAAGCAAAGACGAGTTCTTTTCACCAGCGCCCGGACGGATCTCTACCCCGCTAGACCGAGAGAGGACTGGCGCTGCTGCGGCGGCAGAGGGCGGAGGATCCGGCCGAGATAGAGAGAAACAAAGAGGGAGCGGGCGGCGGCGCTGCGCTCGGCGGCGCTGCGAAGAGCGGCGTGTGCGTGGAGTGAGTGAGAAGGCGGATTGCATCCACACGTTGACACTTCATCTGTTGCTTTCGCCCTTAGCCCGCATTGATTTTCTGTGGCGGCTGTGTCTTTCGTGCCTGTAATCACGGTGGGGTGCGCATTTTAGACATTTTGATGATTTGTCAAAAAAATTACCATTTAATTATGATATCACTAATGTTAATAAAATATAGGATCATTTGAGTCAATAATTATAAACTAAAATAACAAATAAACAAAATCACTCATTAACGGTGGAAAAAAACAATTAGATTGCATGCATCAAAAGATTTCGAAAAAATATTGAAACTTACACCCAATAAATTTGTTTGAAAGTTTGAATATTACACATGTCTAATTTTTTTGTCAGTATAGGAACGTGAGAAATTAAGTTGAGATGAATCATTGATAACGTTGGATTTGAATTGAACTTGGTTGACACAAATTTATTTGTGTGTGATTTTTTTTTATAGATAATTCAAGTTGGAGTTGGAGTTTCTATCTTGGTTCAGAAAATGAACTCATTGGAATATCCGGTGTATAGAAAGTTAGCTTTACCAGATAGTCCAGTGTGGTGCTGAAGCTGACGCCGGAACAATTCTATACTCAAGCAAAAATGAATATTAAGGCACTATATTGTCCGGCGATGAACTTAGAGAGCATCAGACCATTTCCTGCAAAGAAGAAATTTTCAGTGAAAAGTGAAAGATCTCACTAGATGATCCGGTGATAAAATACTGATAGCACCAGAGTATTTTCCAGTACGTGGCAAAATTTGAAATTCAAAGTTTGGTGCCAAATATGAAATAACCGCTGGATAGTTCGGTGTGTGAGTTTGTGAACACTGAATAATACACTAGACTAATTTTTGCAAAAAGATCGCAGGAGAGTCTAACGGAGATAGAGGCGTCGGATGGTCTGGTGATAGGAAAGTGAGCACCGGAGCTTCACACCGAACCAATTCTTGCAGGGAGCATTTTTCAGTGCATTGAATGAAAACACTCTCACCGGATGTTCCGGTGCTCAAGTGAATACATCGAAACATCTAGTGCTCACTCTTTCTGCAGAATGAGTTCTGAAGTGAGGATTTATGTTATGGGCTAACTAGAGATATCATTAGAATTTAGAGATATATGTTTGCTTGTTTCAAGGTGTGTAGGTGATAGATGTAACTTAATGATCGATGCCGAGATGATTGGGGCCAAGCAGGTGCTTCGTGCCAGACGATAAAGGAAACCAGACGAAGTCAAGGGTGATTCTAGCGGTACATGTGGAGTTCAAGCAGAGTATAGAGAGGATGAAGGATGAAGATAAAGTGTGACAAAGTGAAGCAAAGAGGATGACAGTGCAAGTAACAAGATGGCTCGATGGATCGGGAGCGAGAGACTCGTCAGCGGCCGAGATCATAAGATGAGGGACACGTGTCGATATCGAAGCGCTTGCTTGAGGCAAAGCAAGTGTAGCTAGTCATGCTTTGAGAAACGTGCTAGAGTTTCGTGGTTTGGCTATAAAATCACAGAAGAACTAAAGGGTCAAGTGGCATCATCGCGAAGCTTACGTTAAGGTGAAGCTAAATTGTGAAGAAGTCATGGCCATTCGATGGAAGGAGCGAAATCTGGACTAAAATGCTTTGATGATATGTAAGAGTGCACTACTCGTAAAAGATATTTTGGGAACAAGAAAACTTAAACTCAAAGAAGCTCTCAGGGGCTATAAATTGAGAGGTAAAGCTATGTAAGAGCTTGAATCTAGCCATTTGAGAGCATAGTGATATGTTTTGAAGAAGAGGAGATGATATGCTTAGCTTTTATAATAAATTAGAACTTTTGTGAGAGAAAAATCTTTATAATCTATTAAAAATAGGACTGACTTATGTGCTTAATGAAGATTATTGTCTTGCATATGCTCGTGTTCATTTCTTTCTAGTCTTATGCTTTTGGTTCCTTGCCTTTCGTACAAGTTTTTCTATTTTCTTGTTGATTTTCATTTTTTTTCTTTGAGCTGCGATTTTTCACTCTTGTGAAGTTTTTTTTCTTGTTGTTAAGGATATAAAATGTGCATACAATAGTACAAGTTTGGATCTCATACTCACTTATCTTTAAGTCATCAACTTGTAGAGTTTCTTCACTCGGAGATCATTTTCTTGAGTTTTGCTCCAAGTTATGAGCTTTTGGTGGTTATGATCATGGAATAGTCATAAATAAAACTTCATGTTCGTATCTCATCTATGTAGCCATAAGTTTATGAGTCTTCTCTTTGTTTTTCTCTATTTGCTTTCGCTTGTGTTGGATGGTAAATGAGTAGATCATCTATTTCGAAAAAATTATAAGACACATATTCACCTTTTTAATTGATAATCTTGATCTAAAATGAGAGATAAAATGTTTTCCACAACGTATGGTCGCACGAAAAATGGTGTCTCGTGATCATCCATGATGTGATGATGGACATGGGACCACGAGCCGGGTTGTTGAAGCTACTGAAACCGACTCATGGGTCCGGTCGAAGGGGTGCCATGGCTACAAAATGTGATTTTTTTTCCTAGCAACTGTTGCGCTCTCTTCTGGGTGTGAGAGGCCGAATAATCTGATACTTTTATCGTGAATGTCGCAGTGGCAGATCATAGTAGGGTAATCTTGGTACCTTTACTGTGAATGTTGCAATGATAGATCCAGACTCCAGAGTCACTCAGACTGACTTCAGCGAAGTCCGTTTCTCGTGCTACAGTACAAGTAGCACAGTACACAGACACTAGCTGGCCGTAAATGCACAATAGCATAGTCGGTTTCCACCTCTACAGTGATGGAGCTGCTGCAAAATGAGGAATGGCTAACGGTAAATATGCGAACGAAAGAGACTGCTCACAACACTATTTATAGAGAATTTTTTTAGTTTGAAAAAAGAAGGAGAATAATAAAAAGTAGAAAATAGAGTAACGGTTATAGATGAAAAAAATATAATATGGTGTTCTAGTGTTATGAGGAATAAAATTTTAAAATATCAGCAACGGATTTTTTTCTTTCTCTTCCAGCTGGTGTTCCCACCGTAGATCCCCACTGAAGTACCTGTCAAAGTGTACACAGAAAAATTCACCAACTAAAACTTCTTATGATCTAGTTCACAGGCAGGAGCGGATTCAACCGGGGGTTGTGAGCGCCCCAAACCCCCACCTCCCCAAACCCCGGCACGCGTTGGCACACGTGGGAGCCCCTCCTTTTATTTTTTGGGTTATGGATAAAAGAAGAACACATCTTCTTGAAACAGAAGAAACAGTTAGCTCCCTCTAAATGTCTATCTTACTTGGGTCATGGTTCACGGGCATGATAAGGTGCCAATTTCACAACATATTTTTTTTTTAAAGAAAATGTCCCAGTAGTACAATAATAGGGTGTAAACAACCACTTTCGCCTCTATAACGATTTCCTAATACCTCTAGCGTTTAGGCACCATTGAAATTTTGCACTTGTCGAAGTAAATATATGGTAGCTGATAGGAGATACTTTCTAACCTATGACCTATTACACAATCAGTGGAAACTTACACTACCAGATAAGGCTTGTGCGACTAGTCTTTTTTGATATTATATGATCTCGACTAGACTTTTTTGATATTATATGATCTCGTGATCAGCCTCCTATGATATTATGCGATTCTACGACTAGTTTTTATTGGTCATAGGATCAGTGTCTACCTAACCTGTCTAATCTAATCGTATTTATTGTTATGTACTCTAATATTTTCCTTTCTAAGTCACTCCATTCGGTGAACAGAGTCATAGTCGACGTAGTTAGGTATTGTACTATCTCGTTGCATTAAATATTATAGGATGAAGCTTTGAGGATCGATATGGTGTCGCATGACGGACATGGCAGGGCCTGCAGGATGACCAGATAAGTGGACAATTTTACATGTAGACTTACAGAGTGTAGGGATGGGATGGTTTAACAAACAATCTTGCGGCACATGGTGATGGGACATGCCAGGTGTTCGAAGTCCACAAAGAGAGGCGTTCCACGGATGGGACGGACACACGAAGCTCTCAGAGTAAGTTTGGATCACCTAGTTCTCCGTAATGATGATCTAAGAGTAGAATATCTAATCAGACATAGATCTACTAAATGAGATTCACTTGTAAGTTCTCATTCTCTCTAGTATATAAAAGGAGGAGGACCCACTTTATAGGGGAACGGAGAAAGAGAAGTCAAGAAAACTTATATGTAACAAGTTAACAAATGATGATAATAAAATACATACGACGTAAGGCTGTTATCATTAGAGAGGCTTGTATGTAAATAATCTTGATATTTTTGAGTTCATCACAAACACACATCTTAAACTTCGTTCACACAACCATCAACCAATACACTAAAATTATTATTAGATATTAACTCTCGATAGACTAATACGACGTCAAATGAGCTGGCAAACCGTCCTTGCAGAAGCTAGCCAGCTAGACCACATCATTGTTGAAACATCGATGCTTAGTGTGAAATTTGGAGACTTGCATCATCATCATCATCATCTACCTATCAAGCATAAGGTCCTAATCATCCTATTATGCATCGCTGTCACCGCCAGCTCAGCAGCCACAGTTTCTAACTCGCCTCATCAAAGCCCGCAAGCAAATCCCCTGCTCCCACCTCAATGATTTGCCTGAGGGCCCCACCTCACACCTTGCTGCTCCCGCCATTTTAACTGACGCTGCCCTAGTGAGGCCATCCCAAACTATTTTCACTTTATTTTATTTTTTTACTAATTTCTTTTTTTAATTTTTGTTCTTTTATTTTTTCATTTTTGATAGTTTTTGATTCAGAAAATGAAAGAGAATCATAAAATAAAAAGAATGACTTTACAAATATTTTTAAAAAATTGTAAAGTAAAATGGTTAGAACGCTAAAAAAAAATAAAAATATTTTTATAAAAGGAATATAACGTAAGAGAATCATTGAAGATAATCTTAGTCACTAACTCCCCCATTGCAGGCTCCAGCTCGTGCTCGTCGAATACAAAAGCCGCACACCCACAGAGCAAGCTGCTTCACCAATCGGAGCTCCACTGCGCTCAACCTCCATGGACGAACCACCGCTGCATGCACCACTCCTCCCTTTCTCCCTCTCTGCTGGCGAATAACGCCTGCCCTCTCCCTCATTTACCAGATTCAGGCTCGCAGAACAAAAAGTTTTGAGTCCGGCCCCTTTCCTTCCACCAAGGCACCAACCAAGTACTCCAGCATCTTTTATCGGATCTTTGGCCTTCTCCACATGTCCGCGGCAGCGGCAGGGCAAGAGGTGACGCCGGCCATCGCGGCGGCGGAGCTCGAGGAGTGGGAGGTGTGCGCGTGCTGCGGGCTGAGGGAGGAGTGCACGCCGGCGTACGCGGCCGGCGTGCGCGCGAGGTACGGCGGGCGGTGGCTGTGCGGGCTCTGCGGCGACGCCGTGGGCGAGGAGGTCGCTGCCGGAGGCGGGTCGGAGCTGGAGCTGGAGGCGGCAATCGCGAGGCACGCCGCCTTCTGCCGGTCGCTCGGCTGGCGCCGGACGCCGGCCGCGGCCGAGCGGCTCATCGCGGCGGTGCGGCGGATGCTCCGCACCGGGGGTGGCAAGGAGAAGGCCGTGGTGGTGGTGGAATTCCAGGAGGCATGATGACCGCCTGAGACGGATCGAAGATTTGTTCTTTCAGGCGGCGCTAGCTTTCTCTTTTCCTTTCCATGTGTTTCGTAATTTTCATTTAAGTTCTGAATATTTATATGCTTGATTTGGACCTGAATGTTGCAATTTCTCCAGCCTTGTACAAGTCTGAGGACATCAGTAATTTTGGAAGAAAAGTACTGTAGGAGATTGTATATATAAAAGCTAGAAGATGGGAGAATTCCATCTTCCATGTTATTTAGTTCAAATTTACCAATCTGTACACTTTATTTGATCTGCACTGCTGAAGATTGAAGATACCATTCATTTTTGGCACAGAGTAAGGAGGGAACAATGACACTAATTACGCATATATTTCTCCTTGCTGGATATTTAGAGAAATCAAGGCACAGAGCTGTTTTTTATTAAACTAAATCAGAGAATTATTTTCAGATATATGTTAGTAAGACTTTGTCGAATCTAGTAGACTTCTAGCACACGACAAACATTGGTGCAAGTTAGTGCAAAGTATCTTAGATTGATAAAATAAGGGAGAAGTCTATTTTACACCTTCGAACTATCATAAAAGTTCGTAAGTTCGATTTTCAATCCTAAACTATAAAACTAGACTTTCTACAAACCCAAAGTAACGAAACCGGGTAAAATACCCCTCACATACTAAACCACTCCGATTTTTATGGACGTAGCAGTAGTTTTACTAACGTGGTGGTACTTTGGCGCATGTGGTAGACCAATCAGAAAAAAAAAAGAAATTAGGAAAATAGAAAAATAAGAAAAAATCAGGAAAAATAGAAAATTAGAAAAAATTAGGAAAAAAAGGAAAAATCAGGGCATTAGGAGAAAAATAAAAATATAAACAATAAAAAATTAAAAAAATAATCTATTTTTGTTGTTTCAACTATCACAAAAGTCTAACTGTCAAGCGACTAAATTTAGCCATTATTATAATTGATATCAGATTTCACCAGGGTTAGAGTTTCGAGATCAGGATGTTAAGGATCGTGAGTTTTTCATGGATACCAGGCTTAGAGGTAAATCCCATGATCCCTAACCTCCCTCTAAGCCAATCCTCCAAATTCAGCACGGTACAAGCTTCAGCGTTGACAATACCAAAATGCCGACGAGGTGGGAACCAGATCCTCTAACGTAGCTGGGGCTACGTCAGAATGCAATCGTGCCGTATCTGCCGTCCACTGGATCGAACGCTTGTTTGCTCTCGTGTATTGGTACCTCTGATTCCACACGGCCCAGTTCAGCCCAAAAACATCCACGTGAGGAGGCCCTCGCTCACTCGTGCTCGTCATTCCGTCGCGGGAGGAAAAGATGGAGGGAAAAGCGCTACTGCATGTTAGTTTTGGCGCGAACAGAGAGGAAAAAAGCGATCAATTAGCAGTGTGAAGAGGTCAGTAGTGATCTTAATCTATTCTCGTAAAGATGGAATATGAAGGGAAGGAAGAGCACCATGAACCCAATAAGTAATAATACTCCATGTTTGCTCTTTTTATATGAGATCACGATTTCAAGGTGTTCCTTTGGATGTTTGACTCCCAATTCCAAATCAATGTAATATAGCTGATGGTAAGACCAAAATTTGAAGTTCTTTTTCATTATTGTTGCTGCTAACGTTGTATATGCATTTACAAAAGTACTACTCCATGTTTGTTTTCCTGATATGAGACCACACAAATTTTAGTTACTTCTAGCCTTTTTTCTCTGCATTTACAATGGTCTTCCGCTCATGTTTTTTTTAGAGAGAATGTGCTGCCCGGTTTGGTACCTCACATTGACATGGAATTCAGAAATTCAAATGAGGCTTTGATGTTTTGGATTAGCTATGGAGGTTAAATAGGTTTTGAGGTCAGAAAAGGTACACAAACAAAAGAAAGTCCGATGGTAAGATTTCATCATGTAGATTTGTTTGTTCAAATGAGGGTCATCGGTCACAAGACAAAAGGGATCATCTAACAAAGTGTCCTCAAGCTGAAACTAGAACTGATTGTCAAGTCTGCATGGGTACTGTAATGGATCGAAATAAGGGAAATTACAAAGTGTCTGAGCTAGTTCTAGACCACAATCACACCCTTCACTTGCCAGAGACCTTGCACTTGATGGCATCACAAAGGAAATTTTCAGAATTACAAGGTTTTGAAATTGAAACAGCCGATGATTCAGGAATTGGGCCAAAAGCTGCACGTGAGTTGGCTAGTCGCCAAGGTGGCAAACCACTTAATCTTAGCTACACCCTTCGAGATCACAAAAACTATTTGCGAAGCAAGCGTCAACGAGAGATGGCATATGGTCAAGCAGGAAGCATGCTGAAGTATTTTTAAGACAAAATTACAGAGAACCTATCTCCAATATGCATTGCAAATGGACTGTGATGAACAAATAGCAAACATATTTTGGGCTGATGCTAAAATAGTTGCTGATTATGCACACTTTGGTGATGTTGTCACTTTTGACACTACTTTTGGAACAAACAAGGAGAGCATGTCTTTTGGTGTTTTTGTTGGATTCAATCATTTTAGAGAAACAATAGTTTTTGGTGCTGCTCTAATGTATGATGAAACATTCGAGTCCTTCGAGTGGCTCTTCGAGACATTTCTAAAAGCACATAATGGAAAGCAACCTAAAACAATCTATACAGATCAAGATTTTGCAATGGGAAAAGCAGTTGAACAAGTGTTTTCAGAAGCATGGTATGGATTGTGCACCTTTCACATAATGCATAATGCTATCAAGCATTTACCTCAACAGAAGGACGAAGACTCAAATATTCTCTCTGATTTTAGTGCTTGCATGTATGAGTACGAGGACAAGGCAAAAATTGAAGAAGAATTTGACATAATGAGGAATAAGGCGCACAAACTAACTTGGTTAGATAGTATCTACAAGCTGAAAGAAAAATGGGCTGAATGCTATATGAAGGATGTTTTCACATTAGGAATGAGAAGAACTCAATTAAGTGAGAGTCTAAACAATGACTTGAAAATACATTTCAAATCAGATTTTGATATCATTCGGTTTCTTAAGTATTTTGAAAGGGTGGTGCAAGGAAAAAAGAAATAATAAACTGGATTCAGAATTTGATTCAAGGAAAAAATTACCAAGGGTCAAAATGAGGATACCTATGCTATTGCAAGCTAGCAAGCTGTACACACCTATTATATTTGAAGCATTCCAAGGTGAATATGAAAGATCCATGACAGCATGCACCAAGGTACTAGATGGAAAAAATGAATATCTTGTTGCAATTGGGATTCTCGATGAAGATTTAACCTTTGAGGAGTTGTACAAAGTTATTGGTAATACTTTGGAGCAAACAACTATATGCAGCTGCGGACAAATCAATAGAATTGGGATATTATGTGGTCATACTTTGAAAGTTCTTGATTTGATGAATATCAAGTCACTTCCAGCACAATATGTATTAAAGCGATGGACACGGGAAGCATGGAGTGGAACTATACAAGACAACCAAGGAAGAAACATTGAAAATCCAAAGTTGGATGCTATGCTTCGTTACTGATTTTTCTCCCACAAATTTCTCAATTTGACACATCGAGCAGCCAACTTTCCAGAATGCACGTTGTTAGTAAACAACATACTTGACATCCTTAGTAAGCAAATTGAAGACCAAATCAATGCATATACAAGTACATCTGTGGATCCATGTACACTTCGCGTAGATGTTAGTCCACCAAATGACTTGCTGAGTAAGGCACACCTAAAGAAAAAGGAGGCCCACATAAGAGGTTCAAAGAGAAAAAGAACTTGACTCGATAAGAAGCGCAAGGCTAGGAAAAAAGGATAGAGTAAAAAAGGGAAAATTTCAATGGTATGTCCTTCAAACAAAAATATTGCATTTCACTGTTTTTATTCAGTCCTATGTTTTTCTTCATCCTTTGATATTCTTTTGTTGCAAGGAACGAAAGACTGGGGACGAGGTATTCCATGTTAGTGCAGTAGCACATGTGGCAGAGGATATTGCTTCTAGGGAGAAGGAGAAGGAGTATGAAGAATACATGGTCCTCAACTGTTGCAGGGACCAAATAGTAATGATGTTTGTACTGAAGAAATATTTTATTAATAGAGTTGTGTTCTAAAGAATACCTCTATTTTGGTGCAATTCTGCTTTTGTGCAAGTATGTTGGAGTTGGATAATTATGGAGAACAACTCTAGTTTTGGCATAAAGAATTCTGGAGAGCAACTCTAGTTTTAGTGTTCACATACTCTGTTTAGATAGCACTCATCAGGTTCATTTTAGCACTCATCAGGTTCACATACTCTGTTTAGATAGCAATCATCAGGTTCAGTGAAAAATGACCGAATGTTTGTTCAGTGTGAAAGTTTGTTCTTCAACTTGGCATAATCTCATTATCAATTGTCAAAACATTCGGTGATCACAATCTCAATTGAAAAAATATTAGTAATCACATCATTACAATCTCAATTTACAGTACAATCAATCATCACATTTAACATAGTCATAATCTCAAAGGGCAGAGATCTGTATCTTGTGCATCTGAAGCCCAAAGTCACAAGAACAAGGAGATGCTACTGATGCAGGGGTCGCACGCTGCCTCCACTTGCATCAGATCAGGATCGGGGAACTAGCGTAAGACTCGGAGCGAGCCTGGCGCTCCCACAACCTCCCACGGCGTTGCGCCGTGAGCCCGGCGCGAGCCCTCGCACTCCCACGACCTCCCGCAGCTTGCAGAGCGAGCTCGATGCTCCGACGTACTCCTGTGACTGTACGCGATCGACGTTGCGACGTGAGCCTGACGCTCCGACTTCCTCTCACGACTATATAGGATCGGCGTTGAGGCGTGAGCCTGCAGCTCTGATGTCGCAGACGACGGTGCGAAAGCTAGGGTCATGCCTTTGCCTCCCACTACAGAATGGCGAGCGTGAGTGAGCGAGAGCCTCCACACTTGGTTGTTTTTGGGCCGGACTGGGCCGTGTGGAAACAGTGGTACGAAGGCACTAGAGTGGACAGGCGTTCGATCCTGTGGACGACGGATATAACGCGACTGCACTCTGACGTAGCCCAGGATCCGGTTCCGAGGATGTCGGAGGGTTAACTCCTGTCGCAGGGATCCTGAGGGACCCCTTTTTAGAGATTCGCCGGGGGGGATGATCCTGAATATGTTTGCCAGAGAAATAAATGGGTATAAATGCGATGGCTGGAGGGGTGGAATGATCTAGTACGGAACGAAGTAAATGCACTGGGGTTTAGGCAGGTTCGGGCCGCACGGAGGCGTAACACCCTACTCTTGTATGGATACTATAAATGCCCTGAGAATGTCCCTCAAGGATGTTGCTGGTTACAAGAATATTTGTCTGTCCTAGAGCCTGGGGCTCCTTGTTCTTCGGTCTGTGTGTATCTGTTGGTTTTGGGTACTCTTGGGCTTCTTGATCTTCCCTACTTCCTTAACTGCTTCAGCCTTTCTTGAGCTAGAACCCCCTCTTCTGCTATCTCAACTTTCGAGAGATTGTCTTTGTCCGTGCTGCCGGCTGCTTTAAATACCCGCCGGCAGTAGCGTGCCCCGAATAGAAGGGCACGAGTTCCAAGACATTATAAATGGAAAGGGCGTCATCATAGCCTCTGTGCGAAGTGACCGGGGGTGGAAAATACGCCCCGCGCCTGGTCATCTGTCAGCATAAATGCACTGGCAATGGGTGCCATGGAGAGGGACCACCGGACAGCCGCAGAGCGGCCCGGCGTGCCCACCCTGTCTTGTTCTCCTGCCACAGCAGCGCGGCAGACGAAACGCCTCGGCCCTCATGACGTTATCCCGAGACGTGCCGGATGGCACGAGATGGGACCCGTGCATTTAATGTCCCCACGCCCTTCTGCCAGAATGGCAGGAACTGACACCGAGCGTGGCGGGAGCAGTTGGAGGTGACAGGCCACGCGCGCTCTTAAATGCGGTCTCGGGTCTTTAACTGGCTGACACCTCATCGCTGGACCCCTGTGGGGGCCACTGTCAGAGGGCTTCCTGGGTTGTCGGGGAACCGAGTGCTCGGGGGTCACTGTTCACCTCCCCGAGCACTCTCTCCCAAGAACACTCTTCCTCGGTCTTCGGAGAACTGAGTGCTCGGGGGCTACTGTTCACCTCCCCGAGCACTCTCTCCCGGGCATGCTCGTACGGATCCTCGGGGGACCGAGTGCTCGGGGGCCGCTGCACGCAGCCCCGAGCACTCTCTCCCGGAACTTCCTTCAGTGGGTCCTCGGGATACTTGGGTGCCCGGGGGGGGGGGCACCGCCTGCGGCCCCGGGCACACTTCTCCCGGTACTTAGTTTTCCTGGTCGTCGGGGAACTCGGGTGCTCGGGGGTCACCGTATACCTCCCCGAGCACTTTCTTCCCGGCACTTAGACTTCGCAGATCATCGGGGAACCTGGGTACTCGGGGACCACTGACCGTGGCCCCGAGCGTCCTCTCCCGGGACTTAGTATTTTTTACCTTGCGGAGGTGACCCCGCGGGATGGTGCCACGTGGCGGATTGCTGGTTTGGCCTCGGGATTCGGGGACCCCCGGTTCTTAACTCACCGACAGAGGAGGTGGCCATAAAGAACTTCAAATGAAGTGTGCCTGAGAGTACAGTGGTAAGATCTATTATACCAAACGTCCGCAAGCGGCAGCCATTTGCTCCATTGTCTCAGACAGAAATAAACAGGACAACAGAGAAATGTTTTCAAACACTGATTGAGACGTTCCGTTTAACTATCGGTGTGGGGATGGCAAGAAGAGCTCATAAGCAGCTGAGTATCTGATCAGTTTGAATAATTCTTGCTAAAGATTACTTGTAAAAACTCAGTTAGGGATTGTGGATTTTTTTTAATTTTTCCTAATTTTTATGATTTTTTTTCTATTTCCCTGTTTTTTCTATTTTTTCTTGATTCTTTTTCATTTTTCTAACTTTTTTTTCTAACTTGTGTGCCACATGTGCGAAACTGCCAGCATCAACAAAACCACTGTCACGTTAGTAAAAACCGGGGTGGTTTGGGTGTGAGAGTATTTTGTCCGGATTCGTTACTTTGAAGTTGTATGATACCTGTTTTCATAGTTCAGAGTTGAAAATCAGACTTTCTTGATAGTTCAAAGTGTAAAATAAACTTTTCCCCGTAAAATAACAGGCTATTGTAAATGTTAGTACAGGCTGCGCAAATTTTTAAGAAACGGATAATGCAGGATGATACAGATATCCATGAGTCATGTGGAGCAATTGTACAGATAACACGAATGTCTGAGTAGCATTTTGACGAGATAATACAGATAGTTGCATTGCATCTAACGGGTTTCTTACTCATTTGGTAGCATCACAGAGACAGTGCAACTTGCAATTTGCAGACGCTAGCCACTAAAGTGTAGTACAAATCAAGGATTGACATATAATAGCACATTGCAATAAAGTTAAGTTACTGAATACAAAATTATCCAGAAATTAAGGTAAGCTACTGAACACAAAAAATAACCAATACCAACGATATGCTTGGCCTTTTCAAGTAAGATTTGTTCTTATCTGTCGGCCTGCAAGGGAAACCATGTTAATGTTCCTTGCTACCGATTCTTTAATCAAAAGAGAAGTAAGATTGATGAAGTCAACTTTGCTCAAAAATAAAACAGACTCTGAGAATAATCTTTCTAATTAAAATTTCGGAGGCAAGCTCGCAACTGATTGGAAACTACAAAACAATAATTGCAACTATTTTTAGGGGCGTCTGATGTCGATTCCATGGTTGTTGATTGGTCGAAGGAGATGGCGATCTTCCATGGTTTTGCTGGCTTAATGGAGCGAGTACCAATCATGCATGGCTGCGATGCTCATCTTCAGGTGTGCCAAATTGAGCTGAAAATCATCCCCAGTTATGGATCCATGATTTCTTCCGCAAAAATTTTCGTCACGGCCGACATGACGAATCAATTCCTGTGATTTTAGTGAGGATTCAGGCACCGCTCGTTATCACATACATGCAATTGAGCGAGTGATGATAAACTGTCGGATCCCATGCACTAATTTTGTCGGTGTGTTATTCGAGATTCACGAAATTTCCAGTTTCATGGTTTACTGAACATTTATCTCTTGCCGCGGAAACGTTCTACGCTATTCCATTCCAAATTTGGCTTAAATAATTCAAAATTTACCCCAGAGTAAGTGATTAATTCAAATGTAAGAGTAGTGTTGGGGGTCAGGCTTGATGATAGCGTTCGCCAGGCCGAATCTTCCAGGCGCGACGTAATCATCGATCGCTTCTTTGTGAAGCACTAGACTACTGAATTACGTGGAGATCATGATGTGGCCACCAATTATCATCCCCTTTCTCCCCAATTTAAAACGCAATTTCGTACAAGTTTTTGTCTTGACCAGATAATTTTATTGGCCCGTTCCGTCAGGAATCTTGACCACTGGATTAAAACCAATATATGTGTAGCTATCGATCCTATCGTGCATAGATCTTTCCTGCGCATAGTGTTCCTGGCACATTCGCTTCTCATGATGTCCTGCCTCCAATTTTCAAAAAAGGATTTTTTTTTTAATGAATTGGCTCACTTGTCAGGTTTTGATCCTAGATTATGCATCAAAGCGTGAGCTAATGCGTCGGTCGTATTGGACACATTCGCCACTTAGCTGTTGTTTAACATCTTTCCTAAGATGATAATTTTTAACAATATCTTAAAAATGATCTTATATGTTGTTTACTGTTTGAGTGCTGCCTTAGTCACGGATGAACTCCTAAGTCATAGGTAGTAATGCTTTTTTTTTAGATAGAATACTCAGTAGTAGTGTTGTGATATACTAGCATCAAGTGATTAATCTGAATGTTGTCGGAATGTTCCAAAATGTGCCATGTGTTATTAACTGTACAAAGGACGTTAGTGATCATTGTTCACGAGTGTTCTTTTCCTGACAAGAAGAGAAAGCAACCGTTGGCGTTATATATAAGATTAGGTGCCGCAAGTAGCCCAGTTGCCTACTAAATTTATGTTAACAAGGGCAGCCATTGATTTTTTTTCTTGGGGAACAGTAACCAGCGCGTGAAATTTAACATTCACGTATCACAATCATAATTTATACATCAGTCTATCTATACATTATTACTTTTACTTTTATAATATTACTAATACATTTTTTTATTATTTTATCATCGTTTTTTTAGTTGGATTTTACGGGTTACATCTCTAGTCTATCATAAGTTGCTTAGTACGAAGACTTGGTTATTATTGTTGTGAACAATAACCAGGAATTAAGAAGGATATTTGCTCCAAATATATTTGATTAGGACCGGTTATACTCCCATGGGCAGAGCAGATCCCTCCTAGTATTGTTGCAATTTTTCAGGTCTCCAAAAAAAAAAGAGAGAAGAGTTTCTCTTAGAATAAAGTAAGTACTGCATTTTTGTTTCCTCTCAAGTGTAAATCAAAGGTGCAATCTCGCAGAGAGAGAGAGAGAGAGAATGGCATGATTCCACAACTGATAGCTACATACACCCTTGAAACATCTCCAATCATTATGACAACCAGATTAGTCTGTAGTCTCTCGTAACATCGAAATGACAGGAAAAAATGGCAAATGAGTAATGACCAAGCCTAAGAAGAACAGGGATTTTTTTTTTCAATATTCACAAAAGGAGAAATTACCCTATACCATTACGAAGATTTGTATCTTGCCAAAATACTGCTAGTGTGTCTATAACATACGAGGTTAGATCCCACATGGTATTGAGACGGTTTAGTGGTATTTTAGCAACATATGAGAGAGTGGTATGGTAGCAATTTTTAAAATAAAATTTATACAATAAATTTTATTTTTTAAATGAACATGTATTTTTGCAAATATTAAAAAATAAAAATTCAATTGTGAAGCTCTCTGTCCGAAAGGATTAGGTCCAAGATCAGATACGAAAAAACACATCAGCCCAACCTAATTCCCCTTATCATTGCGACCATAGCCCAGCCCACTTGACAAGTAACAACCTTTCCTTGGCGCGGCGTCCAACCCGACGGGCGAGGCAAGCGAACCCGTCGTCTCCTTCCTCTCGTCAAGTCCCGATTCCCAAACCACCCCTCCACCGCGGCAAACCCTAACCACGGCCCCGACCCCCCGAAACACCTCCCTCTCCGCCAAAATCCCCAAATCCAACCGCGAATTCGGCATGCGCGTCCCCGCGGACCCCCGCCTGTGACCTCGCCGGAGATGATCGCGTCGCAGCCGCGGCCTCCTCGCCGGGTCCGGCCCCTCGCCGCCGTCTCCCTGGTACTGTTCCTCCTCCTCCTCTACAGCCGCTCCGATGGGGGCTCAGCGCGTTCTCCTCGGCTCCTCGGCTCCATCTCCCGCGCGGGGCACCGTAGATTCCTCTCCGGTGCCGATACTGCTGGCCCCGCACCGAGAGGTGCGAACCTTTCGGAGGTCGCTAGACAGAACGGCGAGCAGCTGGAGGACCCTTCCGCCGCGTGCGCCGGCATCGCGCGGCACCAGGGGTTCGGGTCGCAGTGCGAGTTCCTCCGGGCCCACCCGCAGTGCAGCTCCGGTGGGTTCGTGGATTACTTAGACTTCTTCTATTGTCGATGCGAGAGGTTCAGGGTGCTGGGCTACGCTGTGCTCGGGGTGTGCCTGGCGGCGCTGTTCTACGTGCTGGGCAACACGGCCGCCGACTACTTCTGCTGCAGCCTTGAGAAGATGTCGGCGCTGCTGCGGCTCCCTCCGACTGTGGCCGGCGTGACGCTGCTCCCCTTTGGTAATGGCGCTCCTGACGTGTTTGCGAGCATTGCAGCGTTTATGGGGAGTGGTGCCGGTGATGTGGGGCTGAACAGTGTGTTGGGCGGAGCTGTATTTGTGACTTGTGTTGTGGTTGGGGCAGTGTCATTGTGCGTCGCGGAGAAGAATGTGCAGATTGATAGGAGGTGCTTTGTGAGGGATGTTGGGTTCTTTCTCGTGACTCTGGTCACATTGTCTATTGTATTGATTGTAGGGAAGGTGACCGTTTGGGGAGCTATGATGTTTGTGTTGATTTATGCAGTGTATGCATTTGTGGTGGCTGCAAATGAGGTCTTGAGGAAGCATGCGCGGAGGCTGAAGTTTGATGTGGTCACACCATTGCTACCAGTGAGGGGAAGTATATTTGAACAAGGAACAGATGAGGACGAGTCTGTTTATAGTTCACTTCTTGAGGAGGATGCTGATGGTGAGGTGGCCAAAATAAACACATCCTTGCCTCAGTGGATGTGGGCTTCTCATGTGGCCATCTACTCAAATCATGGGAGTAGAGTTGGTTTCCCTGACAGCTCAAGGCCATTGTGGGGTTGGAGTGAAGGAGAAGCGGATACCTCCACATTCAATATCTCCAAGCTGTTTTCGTTTATGGAGCTGCCCTTGACGATACCAAGAAGGTTGACAATTCCAATAGTTGAGGAAGACCGCTGGTCGAAAGAATATGCTGTTGCAAGTTCTTGCTTGGCTCCTGTTCTTTTGGCATTTCTGTGGAGCTGTCAGGATGGAGTATCCACCAAGGCTAGTGTAGCAGCATATGTGATGGCTGGCATTTTGGGGATTGCGCTTGCTGCTCTTGCTTTCCTGTTTACCAGTAGTGAACGCCCTCCACGGAGATTTTTGTTCCCATGGGTTTTCGGTGGGTTTTTCATGAGCATCATTTGGTTCTACATCATTGCTAATGAACTGGTTGCACTTTTGGTTGCTTTGGGTGTGATATTGGGGATCAATCCTTCAATACTTGGGTTAACAGTGTTAGCATGGGGGAATTCAATGGGTGACTTAATGTCTAATGTCGCTTTGGCGATGAATGGAGGTGACGGTGTGCAGATTGCTATGTCTGGATGTTATGCAGGACCAATGTTCAATACACTTGCTGGTTTGGGAATATCGATGCTGCTTGGAGCTTGGTCAACAGCACCCAATCCGTATGTTCTTCCGCAAGACTGCTCTCTTATTTACACGATGAGCTTTCTCATTGCTGGATTGATGTGGGCTCTTGTTATGCTGCCGCGAGGTGACATGCGACCTAACAAGATACTTGGAGTTGGCCTCATTGCTCTTTACTCAGTTTTTCTTTTTATTAGGGTAAGCAATGCTATGGGGATATTGCCACTACCTGGCTTGAGTTAGATATTTACTTGTATTGTAAAAGATGAGACGCAGATGCACATCAAACTACTTGCCCTTGGCTGTCATTTATACAGATGAAATGGAGTTATACGGTGTTCTTCTGTTCTGCCCTCGTGTGTCAAGTTGTGTGTATGTTTTTGGGTTTGAGATTTTGGAACAAAATACACCTGCAATTGGTATATTTATTTGTAAACTTCTCACATTCACGGTAATAATGTAAACACCACCATGCTCTTCCTGTTACACATTTGCCGTATGGGTCTTTCATGAACTAGCTAATTGCTGAATACCAGGACTATCTCCTTTCCATGATGTAGAGTTGGCACTTTGTAAGTGCGAAGGTTATGTGATCGAAGTCCTGCAATTTGTGCCTCATGTTTCTTCCTGACATTTAGATTCCAACCAATTCAAACAAGACCTCTGATAGTTTTTACTCTTGAGATTGAAATGCAGTACAGTCTGAAAAGTATTGCTGGCAATTTTGGCACTCTGATTATCAGCACTATCAGCTGGCAGAATGAAGTGGTGAACAATCCTAATTAGCCATCTGATTTCATTGCATGTATGCTGCTTCTTACTCATCCGAAACTTCTTCCAAATTCTTGGCCAAATTACCGAGATGCGACCTAGGAAATCTCGAAACCTCTGTGCCTGTTTGGAGAAGGAGAATGTGACGCAATCCTAGGGATGAACTATATTCTGATAATTAGCAGAGCAGCAATCACACACTTCCAAACAGGCCGGCTGTTGCTTAGATGCTGCCGCCCTGAGCGCCGCAGCCTCCTGCGTCCTCGCACGCCACGGCGCTCCTCCCGGCGTAGTCCACGAACAAGCTGTACCCCTGCCCGATCGTGTCCGTCTCTTCCCACCTCATCACCCCCTCCGCCATGTCGAGCGAGCGCCTACACGCCACCTCCCACACCCACGACGTCTGCCCCATCGCGCCGCTCCCCTCCCGATCCGTCTTGAGCAGAAGCAGAAGCAGAAGCAGCCACTCCCCGGCGGCCAGCAGGCGGGGCCGCTGACAGCTCTCGAACGTGGTGGCGTCGGGGAGGCCGGTGGTGGGCAGCATCTGAACATCCTCGTACGGTGCGGCGGCATCCAGGCGGAACTCCAGAATCTACACTTTCAACTCTAAAAAAAGAATGATTTCAACTCAATTTCCCCACTTTTTTTTTTGTAACCACTCAATTCCCACCTTTCAAGTGCCGACGTGGAGTCCAACATTCAATTTCAAACTTCAAGCTTTAACAACTGCGCTGTTCGGATCATTATTTGTTAGATTTCCTTGTAGGCTTCCCTTTTGATTATTATTTGTTAGATTTCCTTGTAAGCTACCCTTTTGTAGTATATTTCTGTCTGTCTGAGTAGCCTGATCACTGACTCTCCAATCAGAGAAGTCCAGCCTTCTCATCTTGTAATCTCATTTGAAGATTTAATTCACGAGTGAAACTCGCATAGATTTACTTCAAAAGTAGTAATATCTCTGGTTATAAATACATATCATTTTAAAAAAGATTTAATCAAAATTTTAAAACTTTAACTAACAATAACTTTCAAAACATATAGTTTGAAAACCTTAAAATCATACACATATTTTGTTTAAAAATGCTTCCATAATATCATAGATTCAATAGATTTTATAAATATATATTTAATTAAAAATAATGATTAAAACTATGTATTAGAGATCATGTCTTGTTTAACATAGCATGTATTCAGGGCCAGCAACAGTATGTATATATATACTGTATATGTGTTCTGTCTTCTGTGCTTACTAGGCTGTGCTCTATGCTTAACGTCACAAGCCCACAACTCGTTCGGTCCAAAAGCAAACTGAAAAAATTAGATCTGGACGAGTAGACGTCTTGCGGCAGGCGACGTCCAGACTCCAAAGTGTACTGAGACATGCTATTTTCTTCATATGATACATGCAACTACTATTTATTTGATATAAAAAATATAACACTATTGTTTTGAGCCACTGTGCTATATAAATATTTCAAAATTTATATTTAATAAGGCTACTATTTTTAATCTCATCTTGGATCATCGAAATGTCAGGACTGACCCTGCATGTATTTATAACTAGAGGGAATATACTTTCTCAAATTAACAATATCTCATTCACCCGTAGAAAATCGAAAGAAAATGGAAACGGGGTCATTTCTTGTGCCATGCATCATATGGAGATGCTGTTGGGCACACCGCGGCATGTGACCCCTGGCGGCGAGCTGGGTGCTAGCAGCTCGTACGGCAGCACCCCCGCGCCGCACCGGTTCTTCCTTCTCTGGTCAGCGTTGCGCCGCTCGATGGCCTCCTCGGCGCGGCGCACGTCGGCCGCGAACATGCAGTGCGCCGCGACGGCGTCCGCGTCGCCGGTCCACGGCTCGTCGCGCCCCTCGCCCAGGTACTCCTCGTCGGGCGAGTGCGTCGACAGCGTGTCCACCACCGCCATGAACTTGGTGGCCTCCAGTACTCCGGGCATCGCGTTGAGGAAGAACCGGTGCGGGTCCGCCAGGAACGCCGCGTACTCGGCCGCGTCGCGCTCCGGGTCCGGCAGCAGCCGCCGCATCAGCGGTGGGCGGTTAGGGACGTAGCCGCCCAGCGGATACTGCCCAAAGTTGAGCGCCGCGTGCTGTGCCGACGCGAGCCAGATGAGCGTGGTCAGGATGGAGGTGAGGTCCTCCGGCGTGGACAGCGGCGGCCACCAGGGGGCGTGCCGGAGGTCGGCGTGGCCGACGTGGACCGTCTCGTGGTACCACCCTTGGAGCTCGTCGTCGGACTGGACCGTACCGGCGTCCGGGTAGTAGAGCTGCACGTAGGACTCGACCCAGTTGCGAATAGCCGACCACAGCAAAAGCCCATCGTTTGCGTAAGGGTAGTCCTCGATGAGGAGCCTGATGCCGTGAGGCTGCGCCGCGTCCTCCACAGCCACTCCCCTGAGAAGGATGATGAAGCGGGAGGATGTCAGTGACCATGATAGTGCAGAGCTTTGTGATTTGCAAAATCAAGCAATGGTGACTGGCAATGGAGGGGGCAATGGCATGCCTGCGGATGAGGTCTGCAGGGAGACCCTCGAGGTCGAATCTCCAGTGGTTGCGGTAGTAGGCAGCGCTGATCTCGCCAGAGACAGGGCCAGGGGTGAAGCAGGACTCGATGACACCGTCCGCGCTGATCAGGCTCTGCCGTGCAAGTGCATTGATCTCCAGCGTGTACCGCATGTGGGGGTGCAGGAGCTTGAAGATGGGGTGCATCGCGCTCATACGCCGATGCGCCGCCAAGATGAATGGCTCCATCATAGCATGTGTCCTCAACCTGAAAGAGTTTATCAGAGGGTACTGGTAAGCATTTCTGGAGTCATATTGTTCAGAAATTTCTTGAAGTAACAGTGGCAATGCACTCAAATGTATGTTCACCATATAACAGTTCATTCTGGAATCCATACCAGTGATTTACGAGCTGATGAACACCGGCGTCATTGGAGCTGACATGAGATTTAGCAAGCATCCAGAGCCAGTTGGTGGTAGCATCACAGGGAGGAGTGAGGACCTTGCTTGGGCGAGGCTCGCCTGGCTGGTTTGGAGGAAGGCAAAGTTCAATAGCAATTGGCTTCAGTGCGCCAGCTTGGGTCAGAAACAAGATTGTCCGGGTTGCATATGCTTTCCGTCCCTCTATCGCATTAATCCGGTCCAAGAATGGCAGGTAGACATCATGGTAATCCAATATGAACAGCTTTGCCTTGTCCATCGCCTTCACTCATGACGTGTGATCAGAATCAGCAGAAGAAAAATCATTGGTACATAACTGAATATAAATTTAGACTTCATCATATGATGGTACCTGTTGTACTGTGAGTCCATTGAGCTGACCAGCTATGTGCGCTTCCGTTATTGATGATTCTGGTGGACCGTAGATTGCAGGATCCAGCTTACTCACTGGTGGGAAAACCTATTTCCAAATAGCTGTCTCAGTAAAATACTAATGGAAAGAAAGGCTATGGATTATTGCCACTGATCAACATAAGCAATTTATTACTTACGATAATAGCACAAAAAAAAATCATGTTTTTAGTCCATTACCGTGAGCCTCTCGATGTTAACTGGGTTTATTCCTGCCACAGTCTGCCGAGCAAACTCATCATCACGGAGCCATGCAAACTTATCCCCTGTAGAATTGGAGTATGAGCAGTAAAGGGGTAGTTCTCTGGGCACTTTAATCTGAAGAACATCTGGCATTGGCACACTAAAGACAAAATCTAATGAACTTTACTTACTGGAAAGGATGCTAGGTGTATCATAGCGAAGCATCCCCTCACTCGATTCCTGAATCTTCTGAACAAGGGGTATCTTCTGGAACAGGTGCTCCTGGAGACCCAACTTCAGCCTGAGGCCCTCCTTGTAGAGATTGTCAACGTGGTGAAAGCCTTGGAAGTTGTGGGTCTCAGCTGAGATGGTTGCAATCAGCGATGGGATAAGGGTGTGGAGTACTGCCCGGAGCCTCCCTGATGAGAAGGCGCCCTGCTTCAGCTCCTCAAATGCCTCATCCCGAGGTACATATATCCGATGCGGTTTCTCTACTCTGCTCTCGGCCAGCATGCCTACACCACAGGTAAATGCACAACATTAGCTCTACTGTCTCTGTATGAGGTGAAAGACAGACACGCTTAGTCTTACAAATTGAGTGACCAATTTGTAGTAAACTGTTTGCTTTCTGGTCTTAAATGTCATAGTTTACCACGAAGCGTTGGCTGAAAAGAATTCAGAAAACCCTGCAGTGACAAATCCTACCGAAAGTCTAATAATTCCTAGGGATAGCACTAAATTATGCAAATTAATTTCACTTTTCTCTGACATATACATCAAATGATCGGCATAGCTTATAGGAATGTATTAGGCACATGAGTGTGGGTACAATTATAAACTGGAAAGTTGCTGTCATGCAAAGGACAAATACTTCTTCTGTACTTTATTGTAGACTTTGTAGTCAATAGCACGGTGAGCATCCAAGAGCCAATTTGCCTCAGAACAGAAAAAGAAAAGGACAAAAATCCGAGAGCCATGGCATACCCCAAGAATAATACAAAAACACAGTGCATCTCTGTTGGTGTTCATGGTTGCTACTGGCAACTGGTCATGTACTTCCAACCTAACTAATGACAACGTTGAGTACTTGTCAAGACTCTTGACCTATAAGGAATTGCCATGAGCCTTATCCGAGCCTGTTAAATTGTTCTTCTGTTCCAATGTGGCAACTCAGGTTTTTCTTCTGTGGAGTGTGTGGAATTGATTTTTCAAGCATATGACCAGATCTAACTTTCAGGTTTTGCTCAAGTTAGGTTCAAACAAAATTTAGAAGTCATATGCTTTTTCGTTCAAATTTGGACACCATCAAACTACGTGGTGAAGGTGGCTGATGGGTCAACCTACCAAGTCTGAAAGTGACCTGGCCTTTTACCAAAGCAGAATTGGACATGCACATATTTGGAGCAGGCTACAGTTGGAAAGTAACATGCACTTTTTTTCCTTTGGCCAAATTCTAATTTCCATTATCTGCCAAGAATTTTGCAAAGATAACAGAACTTACTAGTATCAGTTGGTGGGCGACCAGTCCGGCATCGCCGTGGGTAAGGAATCTTCTCGCCTCCAAGGATCGGCCTAATGAACTCTTTTCCCCGATCTGGATTCCCCAAATCATTGTATGTTGCATAATCATAAATTCTGTCAGATAACTTTCGTACTCCTGTGCCATCTCCTCTCAGGTCCATCAGCTCCTTCTCCCTTAATTCTCTAAGCCCAGGCGGCGTTTCAGATGGTAAATATGGCTGCATGTGATTATCCAGGTACTATCAGAAATCTGATGCCACAAATTCCAAATGGATAAATCAATGTTTCATACAATATTGTACTCATAAAATAGAGAAAAGGTAAACCGTCTGAGGCTTAATGGCCGCATATGGGGACTACAACCTAAATCAGATTACATGCCGCCATAGTGCCACAACATATGATTATATATTTTCAATGGTTCTTGACTTATTATCTAGTAAATTGTTAGAAATCAGCAAAGTATCAGATTTGACATTGCTCGTAAAATTTAGAAATTAGTTAAAATACACATGAACAAATACAAGTCATTGAAATCCCACTAAGCTCAGTTAATTGGTGTCTTAGAGCCAAGAGCTTTTTCTGTAATAGACTACAGATATGTTCTACTGAGGCCTACTCAAAAGCTGGCCATTTAAACAGCTCGTAGACAATGACATATCAATTAATCATGCCTTTAGACTGGGCTCCTCATTTTGTAGCTAATGACCTCCCTTGGCCATCAACATCGAAGACAAGGATGCGCAACCAACTTGGCAACAAAAATGCGATCATTTTGGCACTAGATTGATATACTCCGGAACTAGAAAATTCAGGTGTAGGCTGCATGTCAGATTAAACTTCGTAATAACTATCCGCTGCGTACATCATTGGATGTAGAGACTGGGATATTTTCATTGTCTAGATGAAATAAAACTCCCTTTATCTAAAAGATAAAAATGAATGCTTACTATCTTTTTTTTCTTCTTTTGAGTAGAAAATGATTATTACCTTGTTGCTGAAGAACACCCTCTTGGTCGGTAGTTCTCTGGTGGACTGCACCCAGGAGTTGCAGGCGAAGTGCACCGGACCGCATGGCAGCCCTCCCTCGACGACAATGCTCTCCAGGAAGAACTCCCGGCGGTGCCGGTTGGCCACGGTGATCGCGCCTGGCTCACCAAAGTCTGAATCTACCATGAACTCTGCGGTGTACACGACGTGCTCTCCTTTGACACCCCTCTTGTGGCACCAGTCCTTGATCGATGCCTGGCCACTCTGCATCGGCTTCTTAGTCCCTGGCAATGATTCAAGGAGCACGAGCTGGAAAAGTTAGAATGACCTTAGGAAGTAAAGTCAGATATGGAGACAGGGAAAGCGACTGCATAAGCTTTGGCCATCACATGGTGACAATGCACAGACGGGGGGCAACATGTTTCTTGCAGTATTGCACGGTGACTCATTTGAGCCTGAATTATTCTGCAGTGATCCGCTAGGATGCCCCGATACGCGATACAGATACGCCGATACGGGTACGTTGATATGGGGATACGGGAGTTTCGAAAAACAAGGATACGCCGATATATATAATTAAAAATAAGAATACAGCAATTATAGAGAATGATATGAATGATTCCTCGTACCAACAAATCGAGTTCAAGTTCAAATAGATAATACTAGCATACTACTAGTCTACTACTAGACTACAAGTTCAAATAGTGCACTGCATCATACAGGATACAAGGCACGGAGCATGCGATGACCGGTGGGATGGAGCAGGCGATGGACGAAGAGATGGAGGGACAGAGCATGCGATGGCCGATGGCTCATTCGAATCGGTGCAATTATGTTTTAGGGTTGCATTGAGATGGGTAAATGGGTTGAAAAACTGGGCTCTTGAGATGGTGGGCTTCAATTTGAGGGGTTATGGACTGCGAAGTATTGTAGGAGTATTGGGAAGTATCGGGATTATTTTTATTTGTTTTTTAGGCTGTATTTTCCAATACTTCCCGATACCATATTGGAGACGTATCGATATTGGATATGTATCGCGATACAGGTACGGCACTTCGGGGAAGTTTCGGGATAAGCTAGGTGATCAGGACTACAGCTAAAGGGAGGTTATAATGCTCTAGAGTGCTCTGAAGATTCTGGTGGGTGATTTGGATAGGAAGGTAGGAACTTCTGTAAAAACTCTGCTCCGTTCCTTTCCTTTTCTTCTTGCGGAATCTTGGAATTCATGATCTAGTGAAAGACGATGGTAGTAAAAAAGTTGTAGCAGCTCCAATTGTTTAGTTCTTCCTTTTCTGATAAGAAAAAAAAGGGGTTCCTGAAAGATGTAGTTTGAATATACTAAAGAGAAACGCACGCATGACCTTGTGATAACTCCATTACTGAAGATCTGATGATCATGCGCATCTAGTTAGCATCTCCCTGCTGCCGGTGCCACCTAACTAGCACGGTCAAGAGCAAACGGAGCAGCCCAAAAAGGCAAGAACTTTGCATATCCAGCTCCCAATAGCTCTAATAACGATCCAAAGAAAGGCAAAAATCTAACAGCTCGAAAAGTTGAAGCTTGAGAGCAAGTCAACTCGGAGGAGTAGGTACTAGTCCCAAGAAAAGGGAAGGCAAGGTGAGGTGGAAGAGGAGAAAGGAACATGGCTGCGCCACTTACTTGGGTGGATCTTGGTGCTGATGAGCTCGAGCGCGACGCTCCGGCCGACCATGTCCCAGAGCGCGTCGAGGTGGCCGGCCACCGCATCCTTGAGGTCCTCCTTCTGCTTCCGCCGCACCGTCAGCGCCGCCCGCACAGCCACCTTGTCCGGCCGCCTGTCCGCGCCCTTCCCAGGCGCCGCCAGCCTGGGCAGCTCCTCGCTGATGGCCGCCACCACCTTCACGCCCCGGCGCTGCCTCCTGCCCCTCCCCTGCTGCACCGGGTGGTGGAACGGCGCGGGGCAGAGCCCGCTCATGCCCCGGCGTCCTGGCAGCGGCCTCGCGGCGGCCGTGCCATGCCGGAGGCTGGTGAGCTCCCGGCATGATGCGGCCATGTCGCGCTAGCACTCGGCGCCTGCGCCTGCGGGCCTGGGATCTTTGATTTTGGTTTTGCGCAGGTGGGAGCTAGTGAGGTAAGGTGGTTGGCGTCGTTGTGTGATGTAGGATCAGCACCGAGGCAGTAGGATTTAGGAGAGGACCCGTGCCATTTGGAAGTTCAGCCTCCCTCGTGTGTACATATACACACGGTGAGTCCAGTTTATGCCTAAATGTACTTAGTTTACTGTTGTATCATCCTTCAGTTATAATTTAAATAATTATAGTTACAATTTGTTAAGTAAATCAGTTACAACTAAAAATAAAAACAGATCGCATAATAGATATTTCATATCATTATCCTTATTTTTAATCGAAAATGAAAATTAATATGGAAATCATGAATACAGAAATGAATACGAATAATATCAAAAACAAATATGGTACGAATATGAATTGAATACAAGTACGAATATGGGTATCTGTCAAATGATAAAGACGCCTTAAATTATGTATAAATTTGGATTGCAACTATACTAAAATTTAAGGCAATTGAGAATATAACATGTGGAGCTCACTTGTCATATAAATTTTTTCCTATCAAAATATAGCTAAATGGGATTTTGTTTTGTAGATTTTTAATTACAAAGATAACAATGGTATAGTCTGATTGTAAATCAGACTTATAGTTTAAAAAATATAGTCATTTGAATCTTGTCATCTTTACGTTTTGAATTAAAAAACTGAAAATGGACATTATCCATTTTAAATCTGATCATATATTTGTATCCAGCCCAAAAAATGTTTCTGTTTCTGTATCCTTATTTGGGTAAAGAATATCCATATCCATATCCGATCCGATAATATTTATATCCGTATCTACATAAGACCATTCATACCTATTTTTCCATATATAGAGCGAGAAAATATCGAGAGTATGACATGTGGAGCCCACTTATCATATAAAATTTTTCCTATCAAAATATAGCCAAATGGGTTTTTGTTTTGTAGATTTTTAATACAAAGATAACAATGGTACAGTCTGATTGTAAATCAGACTTATAGTTTGAAAAATATAGTCATTTGAATCTTGTTATCTCTAAGTTTTGAATTAAAAAAATGAAAACGGACATTGTCTGTTTTGAATCTGATCAGATATTAGTATCCGGCCCCAAAAGCGTTTCTGTTTTTTATCCTTATTTGGGTAAAGAATATCCATATCCATATCCGATCTGAAAATATCTATATCCGTACCTAGATAAGACCATCCATACCTCTTTTTCCATGTATGGAGCGAAAAAAACATCCACTCCATTTTCAAGTCTAGTTACAACCGCGCGCCCAAAAATATATAATTGTAACATGAGAATCTAACGAGTTACGTTTTAGATTGTACTAAAATTACAATCGTATTTCTTAGGTTGCACATTATTAGATAAGGAATTCGTTAAGAGTTATGTTCATCCATAACGTAATTGTAACTCATTTTTTTCTTTACGTATGGTTGTAACTTTCTGTCTTACGAATTGTAACTCAACTATTTTTTAATTGTAACTAAGGATAGCACAATAGTAACTAAAGTTAATCCTATACACATAATAGATGTAAGTGTAATTTTCCATCGGCAGTCGTGGTGAAAGGAAAGAGTCTTGGTGATATTACCTGGAAGTTGCTTGTTTCGTAGGACCGATTTAGTAGAGCTTTTATAGTAACTCATCGAGTAAAATTAGAGGAGTTTTATTAAACAATAATTTTTAGTTTTTATCTTTTAAAGTAAAATTTGTAGAAGTAATTCTCTAAAATGAATTAGACGTTAGAAGCTAAAAAAATAATTTTTTCTTACTCACTTTCTATAAAGAATTATTTTCTGTATAGAATTTAAAGTAGAGAATCACTGTAAAATTACTTTCAACTTACATAATTATTTTTTTCAATAAATCACTGCCTTTAAAAAATTTAGATCGGGAAAAACTAACCCGAACCTAGCCCAGTTGACCGGAAGACTGCAACTGCTAGGCTATGATAAACTCGTCTGAAACCGTGCTTGTTGCACAGCGCATAACCGACATTTTCCAAGCAGAAGCCAGAATGGATGAGTAATTTGCACTCAAACTAACCAAACGGTTTAGAGTTTAGACGAGAGGAATAGAATATCAGAAAAGTATGTTTGCTTTGCAATGAGATGCCATGATTTCGTCATAGATTGTTTGGACCATGGAAGAGAGGAATAGAGTATTGGAATAGACTTTTACGGATTATAGATTGTTTGGACCAAAATACCATGTGATCTATCTTGACCACGACACGATGACCGCCGCCCACGGTTTCCATGCATCAGAAGATCCAAAAATTCACATCGTAAATTAATACCGGAATCTGACTTTCGGCGGCAGTCTAAGGTGCAGGCGTGCAGCAAGAACCATGTAAAACCCTTTAGGAATAAAGAAAAGTGTAGCACGTGAACCGGTGACAGCAATGGACTCATTTCGGCACGTTCCTTTTCCTTTCGGTTTTTGTTGGCTTAAAAAGATTGGATTTGGCGGAAGGACACAGTGATCACTCATGGTTATGTACGTATTGTTATGGACGGAGACAAAGGGGTATATATATATACACACACAAACACACACGGCGAGACTATTCTGCACCTATACGTAGTTACTATTTGTACTATGCACATCCCCAGTTACAACCTAAAACACTATAAGTTACAACTTGTTAGATAACCAGTTACAACTTCACGTTCAGAAATGCATAATTACAACACGAGAAGTTAACACTGTGAGTTACAACTTGTTATTCGCACTGCGTACATCCCCAATTACAACCTAAAACACTGTAAGTTACAACCTAAAACACTGTGAGTTACAACTTATAAGATGTACACAGACATAAACTACAACGAACATACCTGCAGAATATAATAATTTTTTTAATATTTTTTATGTTACATATAGGCGCACACTAACTACTCACACTACACATCACACGCACACACATGCATGCACGTTTATACACAAGCTAGAAGAGAATAACAGACTTAAGATCTCAAAACATGTAGTAACATTGAACACACACGTATATACCCTACCTAGCTTAACCTAGGCGTGAATGAGCACTTGTGTAGAGCGAAGCTTGAACACAGGTGGGTTCATCGCTCACCTGATGACTTACCAAACGATCCGTAGCTCTCTTTATATGTAATTAGTAGTATATAAAAACTAAATAATTTAAGAGTTAACTGGTATACAAATTTATTTTATCTACTATATATTTTGAGTATTATGTATTTTTTAATATATTTTAAGTATTAGATGTCACCAAATATAATTTACTGCATGTGGTTATTGTGAATGCATGTAACAAGCATTTTTTTTCTTACCAAACTCTATCAAATTTAAAACATTTATCCTTAATATTCATGATTTTGTGTTACATTGCTCCACTCTTTATTAAACTGAGCTCTACTTATTTTCTGTTAGAGATATTTTTAGTAACTTCTATGGTAGACTAATATCAATTTGAAAAGTAAATATTGAGATGTTGAATGGATATATATCATTATTTATTATAGAAAAGATTGCACATTTGTTATTGTGAGTTAATTTATGTATAAATAAGAAAAAAGATATTTAGACTGATGATATTATGTTTTTCTAAAAATAGAAAATATATTAACCAATATTAAAAGAAATTATTTTTTTATAAGAATCAATTTAATAACTTTAGATAGAACCGATTTAAATTTGCTCTATCGTCCCATCCTGCTCCGCGAGACAAACTCTTAGCTTAACTCTGTGGTGCAGCATTAGAATGACGCAAGTGGAATCGATGCGTCTTCATCCGTTTTCATCCGTTCAGTGCTACTAGGTTGATTGCCGTGCTACGCATGCCCGTGATATTTTAGTACTGATCAGAGCATAATGTATGAGTAATACGTTTATGGAAATGTTTTCAGACAAAATAAGACTTAAAAATAGAGACGAAAGACGCGCTATGTCGCGTCTATCATGCATTTCATGATTGAACTTTTTTTTTCCTTGTATAGGGCATGATAAAAAATATAAAAAAATTAGGTTCATTAATTTTGGATATCTCAGGATTTAGATATGATTTTTTAATATTTAACATATTCAATTAATTATAGTAAAAAGCAGTATCAATTCTATACATGCACGTAATTTTGAAATGTGGACGATAGAAATTCAAGCTCAACAAAATTAGTTTAATTTTTCTGAGTTCTGGAATTTTTTTTCTTTTAGATTATTTCATTCAATTTATCAATATAACTAATATTTCTTTAGGCATTTACTGGGATTACTCAAAAATCAAAATACTCTTAAATATTTTTTCTCCTAATCCACTTAGTTACAGTTTGGATTGATGAATTCAGAACCCATTGGATCAGGTCAATATGTTTGTTCTAATTACAATGTAGTGTTCGGGATGTTTTTGAACACTAGGAAATATGAAGTGTAATGAAATTAAGGGTCAAAACATAAGATGTATATTGGCTTGTTGTCTAACTATGCAATTTTGCAGGAAATGGGGTGGGGTCTTATGTAAACTTGGAGCAACCTACCTCCACCTGCTGAATGGGCCAAGACAACTTAGACTTAGACTGTTGTACTTTGTTCAATTTGTTCGGTCGATCGTGGATATAAAATCTTATAATGTATTATACAACTATATATATATATATATATATATATATATATATTGTAATTGTATGTATGTAATTTTTTTATATGTTACAAATTTATCATAGGTTAGGGAGGGTCTAATACTTATGCTATATCTCATAAAATCCTCTTTGATATGGTGCTGTACATATGCCACACAAACAATGACCTCTCTGGTTAGCGAGTAAGTGATTCGCGGATGGTACGTAAACAGTACGTTGATGTTCGAGAATATCACATGAAATATTAAAAATGTATATAAATAGTGTATTACAAAGGAAGTCATTTTTTCAACAAATAACTCAGGGTTCTGAGTTGGCCAAGGTCGGAGGAACGCCGTCCCATATGACAGCGGGGCTGGAGCATGCGTACGGTTCATATGGCTGAGGTAGCCATGCATATAGTTGCATGCTTGCAACGATGGGTATGGCGGTTTTAGCTGATCCTCTGGTGATTTTTCTGGTGGATTCTTACCTCTCTTAGCACTTCTGTGTTCAAATCCCCATAGACGACGCGCTGTTGGAGCAAGAGTTCGTCTTGCCTCAGCAAATACGGCGAGAGTTTCTTCTAAGGAGGAGACTCAAGCTTGGAGACAAAGTTTGAGATGAAGGAACGTCACGAATATGTTAATGATAGAAAAATGTATCACTCTAGGAGGAGTATCACAGCGTTCGCTGTGATGCGTGTTCTATGTTCGTCCCCTGCCCAGAGGACCATGGCCTCCTATTTATAGAGCCATGCGTAGCTTGACGTACAAGTTATCATAATGTATAAATATCTAGGATCCAGCCAAATTACTGAGTCTTATCCTGGATAACTACCTTCTATCATGTTGGGAGATAAATATCCACTGTGGTAATTATCGTGGTGCCTGCCCCCTGAAGGGGGCGAGCCAGTCGCCAATTGCGGCCCAACACCGTACTGTCACGGGTGTCAGGATAGCCCTCATCACTCTGAGGTGTCAGAGTGGCGTCTATTCAGCTTAAGTCTTTAATGCCGGTCACTTCCTTGCAGGCAAAGCACGACCGACGCTCCCCTCTCGGCAGATCTTCCCAGGGCCTACTAACTCACCCTGCTGCCTTCGGGAAGGCGGCCCGATCATCCCGAGGCAGGGGCCTCGGGAGGCATAGAACAGGGAGGTGAAGACTTTGGGAAGCGGAACACCGGAGGGCTAGGGCTTCGGAAGGCCGAAGCTTCGGAGGACCGAGGTTTCGAGAGGCCGTGTTTTGGAAGGCTTCGTGAGGTCGAACCGGCGGAGCCAAGGAAGGGCTTCGTAGGTGCGAAGGGGTACCGTGAAAGGATCTAATGATATCGGAGATAGAGCTTTTAACAGAGGGTTCAAAGATCAAGGCTCTGAAGGGACCCGGATGGTGATCTTAGATCATTATCCTCAGGCTGGTTTATTTTTCCCCAACAGTAGGGTTGTTATCCTCCTAGAGACTCAAACCTGTATAACCCCCGGTGTCCCCAAATCCTTCGTTTACATGTATAGACACATTCTCTCCCTGAAACGTCGTTCACGTACCCACCGTCCGACATACCCTGTAATCATTGTCAGGAATTATCCTCGACAGGGGTGAATAGGAGACTTAACAAATTTCTTTTGAAATTGATGGTATTCTCATATTCTTTAACTCAACACACCTCAAAACCACATGCAGAAAAAAGAGAGACCAGAACAAATTGCAAGACTTCCAAAACTAAAACTCCTCTTAGATGGATGTGAACACTAGGTTTCGATTAAGACCATATTAAGAGTCATAGCGCAAAGAATCAAGTAACTTGAGAAAGAACTCCTAAACACAAGAGAACTAGCCGCCGAAAAAAGTGATTCTTCAAGTTGATGGATCTAGAGTATTGAGATATTTTAATACCAACTCATATAAGATGATAAACCCTTTAATAACAAGAAGAACACCTCGTACATGGTCCAAAATGAGCAGCCCTTAAGGAAAACAAAAATCAACAAGAAAACAACAAGAACTTGCACAAAAACATGAGATATAAAAGCAAGAGACTAGAAGGAGATGAACTCAAGCATATGTAAAAACACACTCTTCATTAAGCTCAGAGGAACACCCTCTTTTAGTAGATTAAAAAATATTTTTTTCACAAAAGCTCTCACCTAAACATAGGCTAAGCACTCATCTCCTCCTCTCCATACAACACAAGTCGAAGGCTCTCAAAACTCTCAAAGTCTCTAGTGTTTCTAGCAATCATACCTCTCTATTTATTGGCCTAGAGGGCTTGCTTAACCTTTATACAATCATGTCCATAAACCGTCCTTCACTTACAATGCACGCACACGTACCACCGGGGTATTTTTGTTTGAATTTTTCTCCGTATATTGGATGGTCGTGGCACCTGCATGACTTAGTTTTGTCTCAACGCAAGTTTCACGATGATGCTACATGCACTCCATCATCTCACAGTTTTTGCGATCAAATCGGGAAACCGCATTGCACACTTCTCAAAGTGTGACTCGCACCACTTGCATTCACCTTATGCAAGCATCCTGCTGATGACATGGGTACCCCCATCTTACGATCTTGACCGCCAACAAATCTCTCTCACTCCCGTTCTTTCGAGCCGTCTTGTCACTTGCATCGGCATCCCTTTCGTTTGACTTTATCAACACGTCATCTTCATCCTCCATCTCACGCTTTGCTTGATCTCAATGTGTAAAACTTGGATCACCCTCAACTCCGCTTAGCTCCCTCGATAGTCTGGCACCAAGCTCCCTACTTAGCTCTGATCTTCTCACCGTCGGTCACCAAGTTGCATCCATCACCTACACATCATAAGATAAGCAAACATATACTTCTAACACCATTTAACTCCGTCACAAGTTAGTCGAAAACAAAATCCCTGAAGAAATGACACATCACTGAAAAATCGTGAATACCGGATGATCCGATGTTCACTCCTCTTAAGCGCCGGACCATACGGCGTATTCAACTCAGCCGACCAGACCGCCTGAAATTCTCTCTGCAAGAAATAGTCTGGCATGTAATTTTGTCCATCGTCGGACCATCCGACGTATACAAGTCCGCCAAAACCAGTTTGCAACCTCTGTGCAAGAAAAGCTTTGGCATTCACTAATGCCCAACGTTAGACCGTGCGACATGTAATTCAATTTTTGCTTCTTCGTTGAAATACTCCAGCGTGTACTATATGTGAATACTGGATCATCCGATGAGTTTTTTTTCTTCAACATCAGATCATCCGACGTGTACAATTTTTCTAATCATAAAGACAAACATATTAACTCTATTTTCTATGCAACTTTGATTAGTTATGATCGTAATTACAATACATAATTATGTTCATATAATCTTAAAATTATCAAATCAAATTAACATCATTATCAATCACTCCTCGAATATGAATTATGATATATTTTAACTTAAGTTTTTCGTGATAAACATCCCTATAGTGGCGCTGGTGAATGGAGAGAGATGTGTGATGCCTGCTCGCCTTCAGGCTGGGCGGCAGCCGGTGCCATCTCAAAGAGGCATCAAATCGGACCCCAGCACGTTTCTCCGGTCTCCCTGTGGATCCACAAGAGCACCAGTGCTGTCGGAGTAGCAGCTAGTGCGCTGCGTGGATCTGCGAGTTTCTGCGGATCGCACGGGAATGGGGGACAACTGCCGGAGTGTTACGTCCATCGGTGCGTCTCCAGTGTCCGGAGGCCGTCGTCTTTCTCCGCCCGGCCGGCCTTTTGACGTCCTCCTTTCTACAGTCTCCCACTGAGGATGTTTTTTCCTTCTTCGAAAGGACCACCGAGGATGCTACCGCACTTGTTACATGCTTCTAAAGGCGTTGCGAGTTTGTTGTTCCGCGTTGCTGCAACCCTTGGTTGACTTGCACCATACTCGGACTGCGTAGCCATTAGTGGATAAACCAGTAGATCATGGCATACTGACGGCGTCCGCTAGGATCGCTCTACGCTCATTACTAATATTCACAAATGGAGACAAATAATAACAACTACGCGGATTGGCTCGCTTACGTCGTGTTCGTTTTTTTTTCACAAAACATAAAAAAATAAAAAAATTAGGTTCACCAATTTTAGATATCTCAAATTCTCAATATTTATTTATGAATTTATTAATATTAAATATATTCATTTAATTATGGAGAAAATAGTATTATTCTTATGTATGCACATAATTTTAATATGTAGACGATAGTAATACGAACCTAACAAAATTTGTTTTATATTTTTTTAGTTTTAGATATTTTTCTGTGCATTTTAGATTATTTCAGCCGATTTATCAATATAACTATTATACCTTTCACTATTTTCTAAAATTTTCAAAAAATTATATTATACATGTCAATATACGGATACATATATATACATACATATATATGTATACATATACATATCCGTATCTTTATATATACACATATACATACGCAGGGCCATATGAATAGTAGCTACAGTATTTAAATATAGAATGGCTCTAGTTCTTAAAGCTTTAATATATAGTATTGATACCAGAAGGTCAGTTTTGATGGTTCGTACTTGGCACGTCAGCTATAGTAGCTGTTCTATAAATAGATGGAGGGTAGAAAAGAAGGTCATCACAGTGAAGAGGACATAAAAAAGTTCGGTATGCTCACACATTCACGTGGAAAGCATTAGAATTAGAAATAGAACAGCTGGGCCGCCCACTACCACCGACAAGCTCCCTCGCCAAATTAAAAGAAAAAAGAAAAGGAACAATGTCTGCTAACCAAGTCTAACAAGGAATATTAGTGTTTGACTGAACCATGGCCGCATATCTTTCAGAGGCTAGGAAGCTAGAGCACTATTTTTTCAGTTTGGAAGTCAAATATATCTCAAGATGGGAGAATTTCCTAGCCGATGAACTGATAAGGCTGACTTCATCTAGATCTTCAGTACCTTCCGGATGTTAGTTGAACGACTCCCTAAGCTATCGGTCATAGCTATCGCAGAGACAAATGAAGGAGTTACAGTGCCAAATAAGGATGAGGCATCCGAGAAGTTGCACAACGCTGAATTCTCACTACTCGAATACGAGGACTCATGGATAATTCTCATTCATGAGTTTCTTCATGATCGAGTATTACCCGAGTATGAAGCCGAATTAGCGAGAGTTACTGAATCCTGACATGGATGCTTTAGGAAGGATGTGTATCATGGTCGGAGGTGTCCTTTACTGTAGAGGAACACACAGAGTCTTCATGAAGCGTATCTCTAAGATGCAGGGTAAGAAATTACTCAATAAAATCCATGGTAGGATTTGTGGAGATCACGTTTTCCTCCAAACTTTAGTCGGGAAAGTATTTAGATAAGGATTTTGGTGATTCACTGTCCTCTATGATATGTACGAGTTGGTTAGAAGATGTAAACAATATCGGTTTTGTAGCTGATAGATTCATCAACCTGCACAAGCACTACAGATTCACTAGCCTGGCCTTTTGTGATTTGAAAGAATGAATAAAGTCATATTGTTTCTTGTAAACAATGTTCAATTATTTTTTTCCTGACACTACTACAAAACTGGCCATCAATGACGGTTCAAAATCGTTATCACTGGTGGGTATTAAACCGTCACTGATTACTCATCACAGATAGTTAGTAACTATTAATGCCGGTTCTACTGAAAGTTCTTTCCACTGTCGGTTTGTGGTTTCAATTGACAATAAAAAGATTCTCGGGAGCCAAAAAAATCAACGAGCCAGCTCAGCTGCCACTCCTATCGCTGCTCGATGTGGTGCTCTTGCCGCTGCCACTGCCGCCGCATGCTCAAATCGACTCTCTCATCCATACAAGAGAGTGGTGTAGAGAATACTACGATATTTCTCATTGTACAAACAACTTTTTGAGAGCTAGATTATAGCATTCTCTACACTATACATTTTTTAGAATTTTTATAACTATTTTGATAATATATTGAATTTTGAGAGTGTTAAAATATTGTATTTATTTTTTAACCTGTCATGCGACAGTAATTTAGATATATGAATTTTCAAAATAGACACCTATTTTATAATTTTTTGATTTAAGAAATATAAAAATAAAAAACAGCACCCCCTTCTCACTCCCCATTCCAATTGTCACCACATTCCGGGCGGAGTGGGCCTTTTCAGTTACAAGCTGCCCAGTTTCATCCTCTGAAAAGAAAAAAAAATATCTGTCCAGTTTCTGCCACTTCCGATCATATTTGGAAAACCTGAGTTGCGATGTACATCTACTTCTTTCTTTTTTGGCGGTATTGCAATATAATGTACATATACGGAAAACTTAGCATATCCATTTCATACTCCACTAGCCATGTATTTGATCAAACTCTGAAGAATGTTATTAAGTAAACGTCAAATAGTGATGTGCATCCTCATGTACGTACGTTTGAGATGCCCCTATGTACAAGCTTCAAAACAAAACCTTTTCGCATTTCATGCCAAACACGGCCCTGCTTCAGCGTCACCACCATTTCACCGAGTAACTGTTTGCTTGTTTGATCGGTAGCCAGCCGGTAGCGCGCGACGTCCACGGACGGGCACGCAAACGTATATCATCTCGGTCACTCCGGCCGCACCACGGCCGCCGCCGAGCCTTCTGACCTCCTCCTACGACCTCGTCTGCCGGCGGAGCCTACCTTGCCTTCATCGCCGTTGTCGTCTGGCGGCGCGATGTACACGAAGGGCCCGACGAGGCAGTCGTCGAGCGCCAGGAGCGGCTCGAGCGCCTCGACGACGGCGGACATGTGCGGGCGGGACTTGGGGTTGAGGCTGACGCACTGGTGCGCCACCGCCGCGGCCTTGTGCGCGGCCCGGCTCGAGTACTGCCCCGCCAGGCTCGGGTCCATGACGCGGTCCAGCCTGCGGGCGTCCGTCAGGTACGGGCGCGCCCACTCCACCAGGCTCTGCTCCCGCGGGGGCCGGCTCTTGTCCACCGACCTGCGACCCGTCAGCAGCTCCAGCAGCACCACGCCGAAGCCGTACACGTCGCTCTTCGCCGTCAAGTGACCTGGGAAGCACGATACTGTATTTTAGACTGGGCGATCAGACTTCTCTGGTTTTTTTTTTTTTTGCGCGTCCATATAAAGCTGTTGATCGTTTGTTTTGTACACGTGCCTGTCATGATGTACTCTGGAGCGGCGTAGCCCTGCGTGCCCATGACACGCGTCGAGATGTGCGTCTCGCCTTCTTCCGGCCCGTCCATGGCTAGCCCGAAATCTGACAACTTGGCTTTGTAATCCTAAGAATAACTCAACCAGAAACAAAGATCAGTGATTGCTGCAGATTTTTATCAAAAAATAAGGTGCCGGAAAACGTCGTTCTGATCAGGCGATGCGTCGTGCGAGCAGACCGTCTGATCTTGATTTGATGTTTCTGATAAGGCGATGCGTCATGCGTGCACCTATTGTCCGCCGCCCAAGCTAACTTTTCCGTTTTCATTGCTCCACCACTAACCCTGCTCAACACCTGTTTGCCGCTTGTGGCTCCGATAGCACCGTCGTCGTCTCGCCACACCACCATGGTGTAGCTCACAAACAGTCTGATCGTCTCTTTAGTCTCTCTCTAACCCCAATAGTCATCGGTAAATCTCGAATCATAATATTCTCTTCTAAATTCATCAACGTTCACATAGTTACTAAAATCTCGCATGATATCAAGCGTCTGAAAAATAGAGAAAGACGAAGCTACCGCAGGACATATGCAGAAGAAAAAACCGAACCAAATAGGTCAAATGTATTAGTGGTAGTACTTTAGCAAATGCACGCAAACGTCAGCTACCTCGCATGGAGAATAATTAATTAACCCCCAACAACTCCGACAATTAGCAGCACAGAATTAAAGTAATTGATCATCTTTTATCATTGTTAATGCATCCATTTGCTCGTTATTTTTTCTCCACCAGAAAAGAAGTCTTCTTTTGTTTTTTTCCGTGGCACGCATGAAGGCCAAGATTTTGCTCTTCAGCAGTTGGCATTTAGTCTGGCGACCTAACAATCTCAATCCAGCACTAGTTTAATTACTTGCGCACAAGAACAATGCAAAACTAACCAACCCCATCGCTCGCTCGCCAGTTTCTTCTAACGGATCGATCGATCAAACCAAACCCAACCCAACCGTACCACAACTGAGCCGCCTCATCTTTCGAGCGAGAGGTAGGTGATGGATAGCGCTGTGACGTACGCACCGAGTCTAGCAGGATGTTGGAGGTCTTGAAGTCCCGGTAGATGACCGGCTTCTCGGCTTCATGGAGGAAGACCAATCCTTTGGCAGCGCCAATGGCGATCTTCAACCGTGTTGACCACTGCAACGACGCCGCGTATTCTGCGTGTTGTATTGGGCACAATTTCGATCAGATGAAGTAATCGAAGTTACAGGCCATGTGAATGCATGGATTTTAATTTGAAGGAAGCTGTCAAAATGGAGTATCAATGTTCGGAATATGTCCATTTCCAATACCATCATCTGCTTCTTTAGAACGAGTGAATGTAAATGAACTACACCTAACTCATGGCATACTCATCTGATACGCGTTTATTGTATTTCAAAACCACGTGTTTCTTTTTTTTCCTTTTTGAGATGGTGGTTTCTTTCTTTAATTAAAGGCACACAATCAGATATATCTGATGCGGTATATACAGTAAGAATAAATAATTCACTTGCCTAAGGTTCCACGTCAGTTATCAACTGGTTACTGATAACTTGCTAACACTTCGAAAATTGAAGCCCCGATTTTGGAAGCATGAAAATTGACGGGAAATAGTATAATTATCACATGAATCCCGCGAGTTCCTATCTTCCAAACACGGCGACTGGACTGGAAGCTCAACCCTGTTCTGCTAAAGCATGAAGCATCTCGATCGTTAACTAGCTAGGCCCTTTTAGCAGCTGTAATGATCGAGATGAATCGTATATAGTGGTAACATAATTCACAACTTTTTTGGCTTGCGCTCCAGGATGCCAGATGCTACCGACTGATCCTAATCACTGCGATGAGGTTTATTTACTTTAATTTGGATAAAGATCAAAGCGAAACAAGTAGATTTTCTACTCTTGTCTTTATAATTAATATATAACAAGTAGGGGATGATCCTACAGTTCACTAAAGAAAACCAAGTGACGCAGGTGTCCTACCCCTACCACCTTAGAACCAAACATGAAATTTGCACTGCCTCCTCGGCAAAATAGTCCAAGAGAAGACTTGCATCATGGAGAGAGAAAACTAATTAAACAGTATAGTGTGAATTATATAAAGGTAGTTAAGAGAAAATGACTCATGGAGAGTGAGAGATGATGTAACACTAAAATCGACGCCACAACGAAGTCTGAAAGGCAGTTTGAACTGTCAAAAAAAAAGGGAGAAAAATCGAAGGGTGTAGAACAAGGAAAGCTGCTCGATCCGGCTACCAATTCGCCGATCGAGAAGTTTATGCGGAATAAGTTGGTGAAATCGAGCCGTCCAGTTTGACTGATGTGCACCTCGATATTCAATTTTTTTAGCTTAATGATGCAGCGAGGAAAAAGGCACTGAAAACAACGTGTTAGCTACAGTATCATTCTGCTGTTCTAGACTCTATGAAACGTTGCTGTAGGAAATTAACCAAAAAATTAAAAGGTCTTTAGCGTTAATTATGTCTTGCTTACTTTTGAAGAGATGTTTCTCCAAGCTGCCCCTCGTCATGAACTCGTAGACGAGAAGCCTGTGCTCGTCTTCGTAGCAATAGCCGATCAGTTTGACGAGGTGAGGGTGCCTCAACTGCCCCAAAAAAAAGACTTCGGTCTGCATGGTTATTACACACATAGCTATGTCAGTTAATAACTGTAAATATTTCTCATTTGTTTGCTGCTTAATTTGCTTTAGCTGAGGAAGCCTTTTTAGCTAATTAAGAAAACGCTGTTCCATTGAAATCTCCCACGCTGGCAACTGGCAAGCATAACAAAGCTTTCGGAAAGAAGTTCAGTACGTGGAATACCTTAACCTAGGAATACGAAAATTTCATTAGAGTACGTGGACATGTAGTTTATTAAGATCGTTCATTTACGTTGAGATTATGTTAAAAATGTATGTAAAAAAATATAAGACAAATGAGAAAAATAATAGATATATGAATATCAGATATGATAGATAAATGATCGTGATAGATCGTAAGTGCCCCTTAATCAAGGAACTTTTTTTTAACCATAAGCAGAACCCATGGAACTTCTATTTCTAAGAAAAGGCTACTGGTTTTTAATACTGGGATATAATATTTACACCTTTCATTAGATTAATTTCTCCTCCACGCTTAAATCTGCACGCTGTACTGTATTATCCACGCCGATAAATTTAATTAATATGACACTTGAAGAAAATTCGAAGTCAATCGTAGCTCCTCCAAAATGTATATATTTACGTTAGTTAATAAGCAGGCCATACTGGACTAGTAATTACCAGCCATTCGTTGTGGCCTTGTCCGCCCTCGAGGTCGAGCAGCTTGACGGCGACGGGCTGCGCGCGCAGTCCAGGCTTGACCTTCTCGTCGACGTAGCCCTTGTAGACGGGGCCGAAGCCGCCCTCGCCGATGAAGTTGGTCGTGGAGAAGTCCCTGGTGACGGCGCGCAGGTCGGCGATGGTGAAGACGTGCAGGTTGGAGCCGACCAGCGACAGCGACAGGTCCTCCGGCGACACCATCCCGCTCAGCTCCGAGAACGACATCCGTCTCTGCAGCGACCGCGGCTTGCCACCGCTGCTCCCCGCCGCCGCCCCCACCTTCTTGTTCTTGTTCTTGCTCTTGCCGCCGCCCTTCTTCTTCTTCTTCCAGCCGCCGTGGGAGCTGAAGCAGCCGAAGAGCGAGCTCCACGCCGGCCTCGCCATGCGCGCGCGTGGTGTCTCGACTCTCGATCGGTCTGTGGGTTTACCGCTCACCAGCTGCTTTGGTTGGACATAGCGATGTATATATACGGGTGCCGCGGTGCTTGGACGGTTCTGTTGCGGGGTTGGTTAGAATTTATTTAGCTAATCTTAACTCATATATCTAATTATAAAAATTTGTAAAATTAGAGTTATACGAAAGTATTTTAGACGAGTTATCTTATTTCTATTTTAAATTAAAAATAATAATTTAAATTATTTAATTATAGCATACTATTTTAAAATCTGATGTAGAGCTAAAAATTAAAACTATGTCAAACATGATCAAATTAATAACATGTATAATATTTCAGGGGAGGAGTAGTTGCGGGTAATTAACTAGTACAGCTGATTAGGGATGGGGTTTAGTTTGGTGTGGTGGAGATTGAAATGTGGATGGATGGATGGCGTGCGGAGAGGCTTCTCGATCAGCTTGTCTGACTTGCCTGGTTGCATTTGACACGGAAAACTGCGCAGGGAGCACGGGATTTCGATGTCATGGAACAAATTATCAATAACAGCCTAGGCGGTTGTTTGTCCGTTGGGTTCTTAGCTGATATACGATTATTCACATTGTATAAGTATACATCAAGATTCAATGAAAGAAATTAAGGATCTCATTCTTAAGCTTAATTTCTACCATGTCGATTACATTCAACTTCATCCATCGCCTTCTTTTGTTTCGTAGCCTTCTATCATGTCTCTTTCGTTTCTTTCTTTCTTTTTCTTTTTTCTCTTTTCTAGATCAGTCGTGGTATATTCCAAACCTTGCTTCGTTTCATCGCTTAATCCAATGATATACAGCTGTTCTACGTATTGGAGAAAAAAAACTTAATCCATCGCCGGGGCCATTTTCACGGGGATCCGGTCACCTCGCGCGTCCGATTTGGACGGTTGGATGGCTCGGATGGAACCAGCAGCTGGTGATGCATGTGGATGCAAATAACCTTTTGTAATGCTAAATACCCTCTTTTTTTTAGAGTGTTTAGACGCACTTTTTTGTGTGTCTCTGTGTGTTTTTGACAGATCCCTTTCACTGGTACTTGTCAGTGTACTACTTGTACCGATATAAAGATATTAGAACTTGTTTTCTTCTAGAACTTGTACTGCATCAAACTTGCGAGGGACGTTCCTCCTGCTTGGGCATTCTGTAATGCAACTTCTCCTAGTACTCGGCATTCTGCAGTGCAAGCTGCCTACCGGCCATCTACCAGGGAGAGGCAGGGACACGTATGCGCAAGGCAGCCTTTAAATTGCAAATCTGTGTGATTATATATTATTGGCACACGTTAATTGGTAGTAGCTACCTTGTACCACGTATCACATGCCTTATTTTCTCTTTATGCCCTCTCCGCCCACCTATGTAAGGTATATTTTAAAATAAAAAAGTCTTCAACGGTAGGTTTTAATATTTAATTTTTCTTACGATATATTGTCAATAAAATTAACATCATATTAAAAACAAGCTGAAATATGAATCTATTAATACAATTTTGGTATATATATAATTTGATTAATTGTATTAAACTTACAAAATTTGACTTTTCAAATAAAAATGTGCCTTACTTAGATAGACAGAGTGAGTAATATATATTAAGCTCCAATAAGAGATTTAGATAGGCTGGGTTTTGTGGGGTACAGGTCCATTTCACGTTGCTTAGATCAGTTGGATAGATAAGCTTGGACCATTTGGTGGATCCCATTTCAAAATTTGAAACTCGGGAGTGCACATCGTACGTAGTTAATTGATATTTGATTGAACAGTCCCATGCATGCAACCCTCTTCTTCCCTTAATAAAAACACAGTAGGTCCGGAGTCCGGCCGGACGAGGTGATGTTTTGTTTTACTGCAACTTCTACTAATTTCATGTATAGGGGCCCCGTGCATTTCGCAAGTCACTTTATGATCGTTACTAACATTTTAAGCAACACGGAGTGATAACACTAAATTCATATATGAAAGTACTCTGGTTTCACATGATTCTGATTATATAATTATTAGCAACTAGTAACTGCACACGTGTTTCACACACATAAAATCAATACAGGATATAGCAATGTATGGAAGCTAAATATTGTATGTAGGTATGGAAAGTAAATAATAAGAGAATGAATGCATTTTTAGAATATATGAAATATAATTATTAGACGTCTAAATATAGAAGGTAATTAATATGAGATTAAATATATTTTTGGTAGGACGAAAAAGAGAATATTTGTATGGTGACCGTTTGATCAAATTGGGTAGAGTGATGAAGGTCTTTCGGTTCTATCACAACTCGTATATTTATAGGAGTATAGAATAAATATAAATATACAATAAAAAATTGTTGATCAAAGTGGGTATTGTGCAGGATCAAACAGAGTCTTATATAAATCAATGGAAAGAGGGGGAAAAAGACTATTAATTCAAACCGGTGTATCATTACTATTGGTCGCATTTTTACGAACCATAAAATGCATATGGGTTTTCATTTTTCACTGGCTCAATGCCCATACATGCATATTTAACCTTGGGCATCAAGATACACACATGTATTTGTTAAATATTTAGTCACATCGATCCCATTATCTAGAAGAAAGATACCTAGCTTCTCTTGCTAGCTACAAAAAACAAATGCCATTTGATGGTTGTCAGAAATTTCCTGCAAGTCATGAAACACAAAGATCAGCCTGACTAGGAAAGCAACCCCTCATATAAACATACATCTGACTGATGGTTTCTAAGGGCCGGTGGTTAGGTGTGCTACTATAGTACTATATAAAAGCACAGCGCAAGGCACAAGATATACTACTCAATGATGCAAATTAAAGAACTAAAAAGGCTATTAGAATATCCTATATGGTGTTAGTTGCGCTTGACATGGATGACGTGGCTTCTAGAAACTTGACCGGTGATAGATCTTGAAAAAAAAGGAACATACTGATTTTTCAAAACAAAGCTTGTAGTCAGTTTAGGTTTTTTTCTCTAATGATAGATGAGGTTATGACAAAATAAAGATGACGTCAAACATCAACGTCTAATATGATATTTTATCTATATATCATTCCTTCGATATTAATTTTTTTATATATAGTCATCTCTGATGGTTTTTTAAGCTATTGCTTCCTACCGATTTTGCTCGACAGTTGTTCTATTAATGTAAAAACTCTATATTTTTTAATAAATGGTAACGGTCCTGCCACTGTTTTAGAAAAAAAAGAACTTGACCTCGGTGTGCCTGTAGAGATCTAGAAATATAAGTACGGGCAATGCGTGGCAGATAGGAAGGAGCTCGCATGTTTCTTGTCCTCGTTTCTTGGTGTACGGAGATATTCTTTATTAGAAGGGAAAAATACAAAAAATCCCCCAAAAGTCACTTGGATTTTGACTTTCCCCACAAAAGTTGTTTTGTTGCAAAAAAAACCCCCCAAAATTCAAAAAAATAAAAAATCACAAAACATTCTAAAAAAACTAAAAACAATTCTAATACCTTCTGTGAAATTTGTTTTCAAAATAATATCATTTGCATCATATTTCATGGAGAGGAAGTTTGCAAAAAAAAATATGTGAAGCTCATTTATTAACTCATGTTATTTTAACTTTTTCATGTCTACCATTATTTTTCCTACACAAATAATTATTTAGGTAAACTAATAAAAGTGGTTTCACTAATTTTTGGGGTGTTATGGATTAGTTATGAATTAATCTATCTGCAACACATTTACTCAATCCTGCATGTTACAATAACTATTAAAAATTTCATGTATTTTTAGAAGATAGAGGATCATGTAAGAAGACAAAAAAAATTGTTTCATTATTTTTGGATTAGTAAATAATTAACTATGCATTTAACTCGAATTAATAAATGAGCTACACATTTTTCTTTTTTTTCAAACTTACTCTCCATGAAATATGATGCAAAGGATATTATTTTTGAAAACTAATTTCACAAAAGGTCTTATAATTGTCTCTAGTTTTTTTAGAATTTTTTGTGATTTTGTTTTTTTTTTTTTGAATTTTTAGGGATGTTTTTTAACAAAACCAAACCTTTAGGGTTTTTTTTACAACAAAAACAACTTTTGAGGGGGAAGGTCAAAATCCAAGTGATTTTTGAGGGTTTTTTTGGATTTTTCCCTTATTAGAATGTAAAGGAACAGAAGATCGATATGATCATGAAGCCTTATGGATCGAATTCATGCCTCCATGGATCTTCCTTTGAATTCAACAGCATAGGTCATGATGTATATTATTTTTTGTTTGAAAACAAAAGGCCATGACGATGTCTGCATAGGCATTTCATTCCATGTTACGCAACCGTTGCCAGAGTCTGACCGAACCGGCTAAATTAGGTTGTAAATCTCAGCAGTAACCATCTGATTACCGCTCGTAACTAACCGGGGATCCCGATTGGCACAACTCTAGAAGCTACGAGCAGTAGAGGACCCAGCTAAAAATTTTAGTGGGACAAACTCGAGTGACAAACTAAACCAAAAGCACAAACATATTACAATCGCACAAATTAGTGTATAAACACAGGATTGTACCTTTAACATGAAGAATAAGTAACATTTTTTTACCATATAATTCAAAATACATACCACTAATAAAGCACTAAGCACCTAGGTTTCATTGGCAAGTTCATTTTCTGGTCTTTCATGAGTTGAAAACTTTTCTTAATTTTATCACAATCAAGTGTCCTTTAAAAATCCACTTCTCAATATAGCACAACACCAAGTAAATGAGCCAATCATCGGATATCTAACTGCTAAATTGCTAAAATTTTCAATCAAACAGTGAAAAATTGTACTGTTTGTTTTCTTCTTGCCCACTTTTTTTATCAAGCAGCCGACTGGAAAACGAGATAGGCAAAAGTGAGAGAGCAAGAGGAAACCAGAAAGGGGATCAATTTTAGGCTCACGTGCTCTCAATTCTTGGCTCTAGATCCATTGCTTCATTTACTAGTTGTTTGCTCCGGCCCACTAAGCCCATACAACCTTCGCCTTTCGTTTCGCTTGCCAATTTCTGCCGCCTTCAGTCAGATAGCGCCTAGTGCTGCTTCTTTTCCGCCTCCAATCGCCTAGATGCGATGACAGGCAGGAGTAGGATTCGGAGGAGGAGGGGTTAAGGGTATTACTGCTGGGGCGGCCGCCCCACCATGCCTATAGGGAGGGATTGCCCCTGGCTACCAGTACCACTACTCTGGCATGCTTGCATGCACGGCATGTTTGTTCCAGCCAGGCCAACCGAGTATGAGCGCAGGCAGCAACCCGGCCGTTCCAGGACGAGGTCGGATCCGTGCCCTCCTGATCGTGTCAGCACGCTCTGCAATGGACCATTGGACCGAACAGAGGTCGGATTCGTGCCTCCGATCCTGCGCTTCACAGGGGGCATGGGCGCGGTTTCTCCGCTCGTCCCGTTGGGCTCAATCGGCCGGCGGCCGCAAACATTGCAAGCCTTGCGCTGCACGGAGGCGAGGCAGGACCAACCGCGTGGACCACCACCGGCATGGGGGCACGGGTAAAACCGAATTGAACCTCGCCTGCGCGTGTAATTGTCTTGTGACGAGGTACAAAATCACATGCTGATCTTTTTTTTACAAGTCATTCAATAAATTTAATGACTATAACATTCTGTTTGGTATAATTTCAACTCTCAATTTCACCTCAAATATGATGTTTGTAGGTTAATATAAAGTGATCTAAGTATTTATTGTTAATCTAAAATACAAATAAATTGATTCACTCAAACACCCCAGTGCACCTTCAGATCTAGCTCTACAAATTTTTAAAACTAAGAATATTCTATTCTAAGAATTTTTCGATCTCTGATAAAAAGACTCAATTACTTGCTTTACCTATTAGACTTATCTCTATATTTACTATGACTTGCTAGCACACAGGAATCTGAAAGGAACAGTTCGGCTACGGAACAAAGCTAGGGCTAATCGGGGAGATCGTCAGTTGATGTGAAAATTGTTGGTTGGCCTGCCAAGCCAACTCGGTCGTTCGATGCATGCACATGGACTATTTTATTTATATATGCTTTCCTCGTTAATTCATCCCCTTTTTCACCTAATAATCTCATATCAAATGTCAGTGTTCCATCCTAAGTAGAGCTGTCAAATTTTTACACGGCACTTTTGCATCGTGTCCATTTTTTTGTTAACATTTTCATGCGTGCATGTGTTGATCATGCGGCTTTAGTGAGCCATACCCGGAATTTCCCGGTGTTGCTATAATCTCAACCGTTCGATTCCTGATCAAACAGCCAGACCGCTGGAGGAGGCAAGCTCAATGGCGTTTGGCCTGAATGCGAAGGCTCATATCCTATTTCAATAGTAGATGGATGCAAGAGACATGAACGTCCTGATAAAATATTTCAACATCTCAATGATTCCGACACCCAATAAACACTTGGACGGAGGTGCTTATCCTGATGCACCCAAACCCAATTTTTGTAACCTTCAAATATTTTTTAAAAAAAAGTAAGAATAAGAAAAAAACTATTTGTAAGCTATAGAGTATTTTGCACACATTAACAGTACGTACAGCTATACAAGAGCGAGCTGAAATGAACGGATATGAATCCTCTGTAGTATTGTACGGTGCAGTAACAATCACTAACACGTGGATCCAGTCCCACGTATCAATGACTAGTGGCTAAGGATCCCTCTCCGAAAAGAACAAACTCCATAGTAGAAGTCAAGAAGCGACAAAGAACACCTTGATCAAGATGGACAGACAAGGCCACCCAGATTGGCTATGAACCTATGAGCGATTCCCTTACTAACTCAGAGTTGGGTACAACCACAGCAAATACTTCAAGTTTACTTCATCTTGAGAAATGACTAAGTCACTAGCGTGATTATTATATACTGGAAACATGCCGACTAATAGCTTCTTTTTTTCTTTTTGAGTATGCCGACTAATAGTCTTTCTAGATAGAAATATACATTTAATTTCAAGATAGAAATGTATCACTAGCTTAAGCTCTAGATTTGATCATTTAAATCATGCCCATTCATTTCAATCATGAGCACGCCATTTTTTCAGAGCATAATTAAAAGAAATGCTGAATTTGCAGATATACTAGAGCTGAATCATTCAAATATCAATGATACATGATCTAACCGGATCGAAACACACTGATTTCCACTTTCCAGCATATATTTGTCAACAATCGACAGAGAACACTTACGTTTCCCCCAATAAATGATTCGAAGTTAAAATAGCCGGCCCTTTAAGCAGCCTACTATCAACGGCGAAGCAAGCTAAACCACTCTGCCTTTAGAATTGTAAAGTCTACTATCTTTCCAATTTTCTCTAGGAAAATGTTCGCCTCAGAGGCAGACACTTCTTAAAAAACTCTTTGATTCTATCTCTGTCAGACGACCTATTAGTGTAGAATGCCATGTCCATGTCAGGGATTAGGTGCAGAATTGGACACTTCGTATCAGCAAACTGGATTACATCTGCAGAATAGTTTTGAGAGACATCATATCTGAACGTCACCCGAGAAACACATTTCCAATCCCACATGACTTGCGACGAAGACAGGCTTGGGAAGAGTTACAGCAGGGGAGGTAAAGCCTCGACGAATTGGTCCTTACCTAGAACAGCCGAAAACGATGGCCCCCTTAGAAATTAGAATGGCTTGTATTGGAGCTTGTGGCGCATGTTTGAAGCAGTACTTGTACCGATCACCTGTACTTGGGAGGAAAATGAAGTACATGTTGACAAGGATCAAGATTATTTAACTTGAGGCTGCTATTGATTTAAGGTAGACGAATTGTTTGTTGCTAGTCTAACTCCTTTTGACAGTAATTGTAAGCAACTTGTGCTTTAGCCTTTCTGATTTGAACCCTTTTGGTTCCTGGCAGAGTCTTCAGAGATCAGAGCATGCAGCCATTCAGCATTTTCAGGTTTCTAGTTGCTGTAGAATACCATGCCGTCTAAATTTTAAACACCACACCAATTGTGGCATGCTAAGCTAATGCTTAGGCATCTTATGGCTCAAATCCTGCCAAATTTGATGGCCGTCTTGGATCTTACATTCTTATCAGATTTAACACAGGTTGGTGGTCAGGCAGCTTATCACGCAGTAAGCGGCAGAAGCCAAATGAGAGAAAATATTGTGTTCCTGACCTCACATCTTCTAAAAAAGGTTGAAGAAAACACGTCCTTTTAGAGTAATCCACTTGTCGATCCTATGGTTTTTCACCTGCTGCGGTGATCAAGTGGATCGGTTTTAGATTGCCTTGTTTGACGGCTCATACTACCCCCCATGTCGGCGGCAAGAAATGGGCGCATCTGCGCAGAAGAGAAGCTCGCGCGGCCTCAATCGCCATGTCGCCAGCAACCTTCGCCTTTACTGACGCCCCCTAAAAGACGGGATCGGAAAAAAGCTGGGGGAGGGGGGGGGGGGGGGGGACGTAGAAAGCAGAGATGCTTTGCCTCTGCTTGCTTTCAGTTCACGTCGCTGCTTCCCGAGTTCTTCGGAGACGAAGGAAGAATTCGCGCCAACCACCGCCGATTCACGTCACGAGTGGACCGTAGACGCACGAAATGCAGAGGTGTACACTGCTCTGCTCCGCACGGATCAACGATGGCCACACGAGAGAAAAAATCGAGCCTTGCTTGTCAATGGAAGACTCACGTGCACGAAGAGAACGGAGGAGACGGATCGATCTCGACCATGGACAGCCGAGCTGGTTCATCGGGGACACGGATTAATGCAGAGGATCACTGTTTATACAGTAATATGAGTCTGCTGCTACAGACCTCTGCATTAATTAATCACTGTTCACTGAGGATTACTGTAGCTGCAGTGCTTGATTCTTCTGCACTATGGATTTTTTCTGTAGCAACAGGTACTGTGCGTACTGTAGCTAGTTGATTCGATCAGTCCATCTCCAAATCAACGGCTGTGGAGTGCTCCTAATGTACTCCACTGTAGCCAGGATCCGTGTCCGTTCATCGGTGTCCCCTATGGTGGCGTTTGGATGGCTTTTGGGTTTGGGATAGCCATATATGATGGGATAAGTAGGAGTGGGTTTGGGAAGAGGATAAGAGGATGCAAACTCTTTCCCTTAGTTGGTATGTATCGTGTGTTGGAAAAACAAATGACAAAATAATAATTTTTTCTTTATTAGCATTAACAAGTAAAAGCATAACCTATTTTAGCATTCTGAAATCCTGTATTTCCTTCATCATCCGCAGACCTCCGGATTCTCCTCTTAATCTTAGTTAGATAGCATCAACCATAAAGAGTAAAGAAGAAAAGAAAAACTCTCTCAAAAAAAGCTAGAAGCTAGCAACCATTAGATCCATACAAAAAGTAGGTAGACAGCTCGCATCGGCCAACATCCTCCACGCCGGCATACAGATTTGGGCCACGGAATTCGTCGAGCGCTGCGAGCATCCTCCACCCACTGAAATGCAGGTGTCTGACGGCGACAGTGCATAGCGTCGAGCGCCTGGGTGGTGTGAACGAGAGCTACCTTTAGTGGGTGATAGAGAACACGAATCGCAGTAGACGGTGAGGCTGATTCGCAGCGGGTGGCGGGTTGCCAATGGAGGGCATCGCTTGGGAGCTGACTTCGAGCGTCGCTAGGAGCCTGCATCGACCAGCATCCAGATCTATCCAACTCCGACGAATGGACAAGCAACATCCATCCTCTATTTCCCTGTTTAAATCCATCTCCTCTTGTGGGTTTGAACAAGTGGGATATGAGATATCTATTTTCCTTTTCTAAACCCTCCCCATATCCATTTCCCTCATATCAAACAAGTGATTAAATTTATCCTACTAATCATTTCCCTTTCCCTACTCACAATTCCAAGAATCCAAAAGCCACCTTAAGGAGAGTAGAAAGTGGTGTCAGAGAGATGGATGCATCTCTTTCTTGCTAGAGCAGGATGCTTTTAGCTTTCTAGTTTCTACTGTGGTTAACCCGTGCTCTTGTTCTTCGCTGCTGCCCGCCACGTGTTACCAGAGATGGTTAAATGGGCTACTCGGATTGGCTCGGCATGGCCCGAACAGTTCAACTACTATAACGGGTCGTGCTGTGTTAGCTCGCGTGCCTCCCATTCAGTCTACGGTATGGCCTGTCGGTCACCGTGTTGTGCTGGGTCGGTCTAGGCACGATTGCAACCCAACAGCACGACTGGCCCGATGGGCACGACGGGCACGGACGGCACAGCCGGCTCGATAAAACAAAAAAAATAGCTACAAAATTAAAAAAATATAGAAAATAGATAAAAATATGATAAAAAATACATAAAATAGATAAAAAAAATAGCTACAAAACAAAAAATATATAAAAAGCCAGATCCATACGTACTGAGCCGGATCGTGCCTAACTAGGCCATACCCGTGCCGGCCTGAGCTGGGTTGTGCCGACCCGACTTAGCTCTGGACCGTGCTGTGCCAGCACGCCGTGCCGTGTGCTCGGCCCAAACACGGCCCATGACCTCGTACCGTGCCAACCCAACCTATCTCGGTTCGAACCGTTCCGTGCTATATCTAAATCGTACCTACAGTTTTATGCCTCGACCGAGCCAGTAGACAACCCATTAGACATCTTTACGTGCAACCAATATTTGCCTAGTCTCCTTTTTGTTGCCGGACACGTGCAACAAATATGAGACGCAGCCGCCGCCGTGTCGGCGACGCAGTTGTCGAGGAGAAGGTCGGGATCGGACCTGCAGAGGGTGGCGAAAAGGAGATAGAAGAGGGTTGGAGTGGTGAGCCAGGCACGATCAGCTGGTTTCATGGCTACGTTTCGGTTCATCTGCTCTGGATTTTGGCGGGAAATGAGATAGCATGCCTTTACTTAGGTTCAGAGGTCAGTGTATTCCTGTATAAATAGTAGTATCAAAGACGTGTAGTACATGACACGCGAGCATACAACCTTGCGACCTATGATGCTTTGAAGATACTGTAGTCATGCGTAGCAGAAAGGTGAAGGGCTACCTTGCATTAAGGACGCGCTTTGGGGCTTTTCCTCGACCAGACAATACCCAGCGGGCTATGATTCTTTTTTCATCAAAGTCTGCAGCGTTAATATCCAGCAAACAGAAATTGTCAGCATGACCAGAAGAGCACAAGCAGCATCAATTCTCATCAAGAAAGGTGCAGAAAACGAGCACCGTAGCACATTCCGTAACGAGCATGGTTCAAAGTCCAGGCGGCACCACGGCCATGTTGTACTACCGGCAAGTTTTAGCAAATTGCGATGAAAACAGGCAAGAAAGGGCCGCGGCCCATCTGTCGTCACATTGGCAACAGGCCAACATGTCATGTTGCGATAGCTTCGATGTCACGACTTACAACAACCTTTGCGGCGATTCTTACAACGGCGATACGTTTGTTAGCTCGTCGAGAAAGAGGCAGCCAAACACCGTGTTGAAGAAATCACGGCCTCTGATGGTATTCTGGCTTCCCACGAGAGCTTGCGTGTCATATTTGCACGCCCTCCCGCAGTCTGGACAGTATGTCACCTGCATTCCATTGGAAGACAGGTTTTGCTGGCATATTTAAGTAGCTATGGGCAGCAAGCTTAATATATTCACACAAAAGAGTAGCCAAAGCAAAACCGAAATGAAAAAACAAAAGTTGCTTCGTGTGTTCTGCAAATTTCAACTGAAAGATTGCAGCTATTCATGGATGAGAACAGCTCAAAAGTTACAGCCTTATGATTTGTGTGTTCTATCTTAGTTCAGACCCATGATCCCAATAGTTTCTGTACTGCTAACATACCGAACTGACGAAGTAAAAGCTACAGCAATCACTACTTTATAATAATTTATAATATCAGTATGATATATATCTGGATCTGCATATTTATATGTACTTTTGTACTGAGTAGGGCATAAAACGAGAAAACCTAACAGCTTTTCTAGCTCCAGTGGAACAAACACTTATCACTATAACTGATGTGCATAATGACAAGCTCCAGCAGGTTTATTAACAATATGGGGGGAGAAATCAAAGATACAATTATAAGACAGGAAGTCCTTGAGACATACCTCTAAAATCTTTGGCTTGAATCTGTTATCAAGCATAACATCTACCCCATAGATGGCCCTAGAGAACGGGTTCTGCATCTCAGGATGAACAGTTGAGGCCGACTCGAAGATGCACCGTATCATAGACAGTACGCTTTCATGGATCTCCAACCATTTAACTAAAAAAAAAATTAATTGCAGATAAGTAATGTAACAAGTTATGAGGTTATACAAAACAGAATAAATGTAGGATATAAAACCTTGGTGCTCCTTCTCAAACTTCTTGATGAACTCTGGTGTATTCATATGGTTCATCCTTCCAATATAATTCTGGATCAGGGAAAACAGTTAGGTAACTAGTTACATTTAACATGGTAACCCCAATATAAGCATGAAGCTAGAAGATATAATCAGACTTAGTAGAATAGCATAGAGCATACAACATATAAGTAAAATCTTCAACCGCAACTAATATTTGTGATGTATCCCATAAAAGTGGCATGGATCTTACCATCACAGTGAAATGGGTCTCATACTCAAAAAAGCTAGTTTTCTCCAAAGTGTACTGATTGTTTGCTAACCTAACCTACAATAAAATAAGCAACATCAGACAAGGAATGACAATGGAAAAAGGGATTCATCAAAGTATCATTAGAATTTCAGGTCATACCCAGAAAACATCAGAAACAAATATCTCCAAAGGGCGTATGCTGCGGACCAAAACAATGTACCGAAGATCAAACTTCCTTCCTTGGAAAAGTGCAGGATGTTCAATATATTTTTGGCATATCTTGGGACCTGTCTCCATAAGTCTGACAATAGCAGATAAGTCACCAGTAACCGTGGTATCGATTGTTCTTGCCATGTTCCAAGGCTTCATGATCCATAAGTTGTCCATGCCATCTCGTTTCCTCATACAATAATCACCAATGAGTGGAGACAAATGGGTCTCCAGGTTATATGTAGGCTGAAGCCATTCAGGTGAGCCCCATGCCTGCATGAGTTGATCTTAGTTTCAGATGCCACTAATGTCGATGTTGTTGAATTCAAAGCAGTTCTAGATTTCTACTGTAAGCCGTACAAGGTTTTTCCACCCCCAAACAGCTCGGTAGCTCACCTTGTGGATAGTCTCCGCCAGGTGGTGCTTCATGACTAGGCAAGCTTCAAAAGGAAATTGATTTGTGTATTGTTGGTCTGTAAGTCCTAGTGCATTCTTTACTTCTGAATCCACTTGCATGCTTACCCAGATGATGTCTGCCTCCTTTGGATCAGTTGCTGCAATTAAACAAAATAGATGTGAAAGAGGAGCTAATTGCCTTTGAAGCATATATTTGAGAAATAATGAAAGACATCAACTAAACTCTATTGATTGTCATGATTATAGAAGCATGTTAAAGGAAGCAATCCAAACAAAAGCCAAGCAATAATATCTTGCTAGAAGATTACGACAAAAATTAGATCAAGTTCATTTTGATTTGGCTCACTGACAAACATGACAAGATAGATTCATAGTGCCAACAAATGCATAACATAATGTATGCTGAATTTTGTATTCTCACTAATGGGCATGCCAGAATCCCTGGGCACCAGCCCCTAATAATTTACTAGACTTCTTGGATAAAATGTAGCAAACATGTGACGATTTGTGTGAAATGAATAGCTATATCCAAGTTCAAACTACCCATATAAATGAATGCTACACATCGCAGGCAAGCTCTTTCAATGCTTTATAAGATAACATAAGAGTGGAAAGGAAGGCAAGTGATAAAAGAAAAGAGGTGGAAACTGGACTGCACACATGGATCTAAAGTTTGCGCCAACACTAACTGGAGCCCATTTCCATCTTAAAGGTCAGCAAGAGAAAAAGAGAGATAAATGATATGACAAGATGGAATTTTGCTTACTGAGAACAAACTCTGGCCGTGTTAGAAATTCCTCCACATGGGGTATGTCAGTAAATACTCGAAGTGCACGCCCATCACTTGGCCGTATACTTTTGGTCAATGGTGTCTGTTCTATTTTTGTAGAAGGACAAATGCTACTTGATTGAAGTTGTTCCTGGTACTTTCTGAATTCCTATAAATTAGAACGGAAAAAAGAAAGAATACATGGACTTAGCATAAAGCTATCCATCCCCAGCCTCCAAACCCAAAAAGAAGTTACTAATCTACAAAATAAGTAGAGAATTAAAAGTGCCTGAATAAAATAGCTTTCTGGTGTGTGGAACCAAGCTGTAAGCCTAGCAGAACGTTGTTTGTCCTCGCCAATGCCAAATAAGAAATCCCGTGTACACTCTTCTCCAGTATGAATATCACAAGTAGGCCACAAAACTGTGTAACTGAAAATATTGGAATTGGATATTAGCGAACCACATAATGCTAACATGTCACTGCACTTTGATGGTCAATACCTTATAGCAGAAACCAGTTTCCCTTCTGGCATGAACAAGAATGGAGCTATTCTGAAGTTTGCATCATCACTGTGGCGCATGGCTGAGCCCAACTCATCCATGACATACCTGCATGAATAACCAACCACAAAATGGTGACAATATGAATCAACAATGGCCACTTGCCTAGCAATCTGGGTGTTCTGTTTATCATTGTGCAAAGGTAGAATAAAGAAAAACTTTACTAGGGGTAGAGACGTCCACCCTAGCATTAAATGTAGGAGATGAGAATCGAACCCTGGTTGGTTGGGTGACATCGACCCCCACTAACCAACATATCTCAGGGAGATTCTCGCCCAGATTAGTCTAACACTAGATAGTGCTAGTCATAACATAATTATCTTTTGACCAAATTTTTGCAGAGATCCACCTCTAAGTTACCACTAGCGAACTAGTGATGCTTTCAGAGAGGGATGAAAGAAAAATATTGCAAGAATGGCATACCAAACAGGTGTTTCATCAATCTTTTCCTCATCAGCAAGCCGGTATGTCATAAGATATAGCCACATTGCACCAATAACTCTTTCAGCAAGAGGTTCCTCTGGTGACCATTCTGGAAGCCGCGGTTGAAGTGCAGAATCAACTATATGCTTACCACTCTCAATTATACTTGAAACATTGACACCATTTAGCAAAGATAAACTAGGGAGAAACTCAAGAATGGAAATTGCACTGCTTCCAAGAGGGCCAGGAATGTCAACCTGTGAAACGAGTTTGACATGTAAGACTTGATTGTAGTGATCCCAGACCAAATCTAGGAGGAAAAGAAGAATAAGGATAGGAAGATATGCCCAAGACAGATATGTAGCCTGGCTCATAATACCTCCAACTCTTGTAACTGAGTAAATCCACTAAATAACTTCAAGAGCTCGTCTCCAGAAATTTGATCCAAAGGATTACCACGGATGTTCAATTTTGACAGGGATGGCAATTTACTAGGAGAGAATGCCTGGGGGGGTTAAAAGGTGCAGAGAGGGAAATTGTCAGTAAAAGTGTTCTGTAAATTGTGTTGTTTATAGAAGACTAGTCAAAGATAATTTTTAACCTGATAGTCAAAGATAATAGCTTAAAAGCAGCAATCATATAAGTAGTCATCTGTGATAAGAGTTATTATCTATAGAAGACAAATCGAAGATGCTGGATACCTCTGGTAGTTTGTGAATGCACCTATCAGAGAGGTCAATAGTCTTAATACTCTCCAACGATGTGCTTTCAACAGAGGAACAGGGATTATCTGCTCCAACAATGTCTCCACAGAAACCTAATGCCCACTCTCCAGCTTTCTTTGTAAAATTTGAGTTGTATATTTCCAATTCAGGGAAACCATCTAGAACAGCTTTGTCAATACTACCAACAAAAAAGATACATCAAAATGTCAGATCACAATAATGTAGGCTTTTACAAGACTGTACTATCTGAAAATACATATAACAATTAAATTCTAGAAGACTTCAATTAGCCAGGAAGTGCTGTGCTGGTTACTTGCTCCTTACACAAGGAAATTGCGCTTGTCTTCTATAGCATTGTTGTTTAAAGCAATAGACTCTTTGCTATTTAGATAAATTAGGTTCTCACGCCCCCAAAATTCCAAATAACCACGTGCATGCATTTGTCAACCCTTGTGATAACAGAAGATCCAAAACCACTCTTCTGTCTAAAAGCTGTAAATACATGTACAGCAAAGAACTGGCAAGCCGCTTCTTTCTGTCTAAAAGTCACTTGATAGATGGAATCCATCCATATTTAAATCTAGCATTTGAACAGCCACAAGGTATAATATTCAGGTCCTATAATTTGCAGGAGTGTTATAATTCAGCTGTCAATAAAGTATTATGTGAAGAGGAATTACTACCCTTTGTGTAATATTAACAGTTTTCTCAAGTTGCTTTATATTTGGCCTTCTAACTGGTCATGGAACGGATGCACAGCAGAATTTGTTAAACAGGCAACGGAGGAAACAGATAAAGTTCAGTTCTGACCCTTTGCCAAGAGAAGGGTTCTCATTCAACCAAAGTGCCTTCAGCCTTTCACACTTCCCTAGTTCTTGAATAATTTTCTCTGGATCCTGCAGCCTGTTTCCCCATAGGTTGAGAGCCACCAGATTCTAGTGACACACAAAAGAAAGAAAGAAAAGTTTAAGAAAATTTAAGCACCAAGCATAAAGTATAAAAAATAGTTCCTCTGACAACTAAAATAAACTTACAGTAAAAATACTTGACTGAAGTCACCACTAGTAACACTGGAGTATCAGACAAGCGGTAAACTTCACAGATAAAACTTAGCATAAAAGAAACTTTCTATTTTCTTTTCATGGAGAATATGAGATCAATCACATAACAACTTTTCCCTATAGTATATTACAGATGGGCAATCAAGAATCTGGACATGAGAAAGAATCAGACCGGAAATTTCGCAGATAGATCCGAGGCTACTAGCATGTCATCATCAATTCCAAGTTCTTCAAGTTCCAACCATGCTGCAGAATGGCCTCCCATTTCCTGGATTCTAGTCCTTTCTTTCTCCAACACTTGCAAGACATGCTCCAAGCTCCCTCTCTTCTCGTGGTCCTGCTCATTTGATTCTTCAAGTTCGATCCTCCGGTCCAGATCCACACACATCAATGATGCCATTCTTTCAGCTAATCCTGGTACATCCCGCAACTACAAATCATCAATATACAAGCATGAGATCACCCATGAAAGGACAGAATCCTGTAAGTGAACACTGATAACATTCTTCTTGGCTGACTGCTAGCCATGCTTCGCTAGTAAATGATAATGAAGAAGACAGTAAAATTAGGCGCCGGCTTTTCTATTGTTAAACCAGTAATAACAATTATAAGTCGAAGTTACTAGAACACTCTAAACTAGCTGAAATTCTAGCTGTCAGTTCGCAAATTACTACTTACAGCAAAGCATGACCAACGATCCACACATACAACACAGATCATTTCTAGGAATGGAACAACGGTATTATAGTACAACATGGAACCTACTCGAAATGGAGAGAAAAACAGAGCTAAATTGAATCACGAAGTCCAGGGGAAGCAAATGATTGACATATATGGCGCCACGACAGTCTTCAAATTTGTTGATACAATTCAGGAAGGCGCCACAACAACGTTAATAGCTACAGAAAACCAATCAAAATTCACACACCCCGCTCCAGAAAAAATTACTGAACTCACCCCAATCAGCTCATGCACACACGCCACTCACCTGCTTGAGCGCATCGGGGAGGCGGAAGGACCACGCGTGGTCGACGAGGAAGACGTCGGACTCCCTCCCCAATGGCCCCTCGGCGGCGAGAACGAGGCGGCGCTGTCTCCCACCCTCGCAGGGCTCGACGGCGAAGACCTCGCCGCCGTCGAAGACCTCGTCCGCTAGCTTGCGGTAGAGCCGCTGGTGCAGCGACGGGGGAACGCCGGCCGCTGCGAGCAGGTACGCGTGCACCCGCGCGAAGTCCTCGTAGCTCCGGATGCGTTCGTCGGAGGAGACCGCGGCGGGTGACATGGTGACAGCCTCCATCGAGCGGCGGCGGCGGTGGTGGGGGTGTGGTTGGGTATGAGCGGAGAAGAAGGGTTTAGGGTGTGTTTTGTTCGCACAGGGTTTAGGTTGAAAGAAAATAGGATGAGTAGAGTTGTATTAGAAATAAGAGTATGAGTTAGATTATATTTGTTTAGATAATTTGAGCTGTTTTTTAATTTGGTTAACTGAATTTGAAGCTATATGTGCGAATGTAAAAGTTAACATTAATTATTTGTATAAAGATAATTGTGTAATATTGATAAATAAATCTATCTATATGAGCAGATATAGAGTCTGTGTTTAGCTAGGTTTGAGAAGTGAAGCTCAATCAAAATAAAGACGTATATTTGTATTCACTCATTAAAAACAATAAATATATATCTTTATAAAATTATAAATATTACTCCCTCCGATTACAAATATAGTTCGTTTTAGACTTGTGCATAAGGATTAAGAAAGTATATCAAATGACCTTGTTGCTCCTTATTTATTCTATATTGAAAAAGATAACTCATTTATTTGTGAGAGTGATAGCATTTATTAAACTAAGGTAAGATAGAAGCAAAAGAGAAAAAAATACTTATAAATTTAAGAATGATTTATATTTAAAAAATAGTTGAAGAGATTAAAACGAGCTACATTTGCAACAGAGAGAGTAACCAATACACCGCTTCCGTGAAATGGAGATGCGGGTCGGGGTCAATCAGACCACGAGCCTTTCCTGCTTAGGATTCGTGCTGGAGGTGCTTCTGACTGGGCAATTAACCCCTTTGCTTCTCTCTGTCGGGTTTTTTTTTTTAATGGAAATTGCCTTTTGTCGGCTCCATAGTCAAATTGCTCCTTCATTTGGTGATACTTTTTAGGGATAAATGCAAAATCTCCCAAAGTTATTTGGATTTTGACTTTCCCCTCCAAATGTTGTTTTTTTGAAAAAAAAACTCCAAACGTTTGATTTTGTTGCAAAAACATCCTTAAAAAATTTAAAAAAAAATAAAAAAATCATAAAAAATTCTAGAAAAAACTAGAGACAATTATAAGACCTTTTGTGAAATTTGTTTTCAAAAATAATATCCTTTGCATCATATTTCATGGAGAGTAAGTTTGAAAAAAAAAAACGTGCAACTCATTTATTAATTCGAGTTAAATGCATAGTTAATTATTTACTAATCCAAAAATCATGAAACAAATTTTTTTAGTCTTCTTACATGATCCTCTATCTTGTAAAAATACATGAAATCTTGAAATAGTTATTGTAACATGCAGGACTGAGTAAATGTGTTGTAGATAGATTAATTCATAACTAATCCATAACACCCCCAAAATTAGTGAAACCACTTTTATTAGTTTACTTAAACAATTATTTGTGTAGGAAAAATAATAGTAGACATGACAAAGTTAAAATAACATGAGTTACTAAATGAGCTACACATTTTTCTTTTTTTTCAAACTTCCTCTCCATGAAATATGATGCAAAGGATATTATTTTTGAAAAAACAATTCACAGAAGGTCTTAGAATTGTCTCTAGTTTTTTTAGAAATTTTTTAATGATTTTTTATTTTTTTGAATTTTTAGGGGGTTTTTTGCACAAAGTTAAACTTTTAAGGGGTTTTTTCAACAAAACAATTTTGGGGGAAAAGTCAAAATCCAAGTGACTTTTAGGGTTTTTTTGTGCAGTTTTCCCTACTTTTTATCGTCTTGTCTAGTTTACTTATTTACAACTTTGACACTCTAATGAGTAGCTTTAGATTATGTCCTTCCTAGCCCTATCAAAACACTAGCTTATCTAAGATTAACGATCGATTTCATCACCCTAAATTTACTAACTTATGGACATAAAAATAAACTGCGCAACCCAATATTGATCTAAACAAGACAATAATTAACGTTTAACTAAACAAACAATTACACACCTAGTCAATGCCCATATTTTGACGGGGTTACTGCAGGCGTCAATCCAAACTAGCCCTTATAGCTCAGGTTCCGGAGAATCCATGTATCTCGGCTAGTGTCCGAATATACCAGTCATATTCCCACAGAAGGTATGATTCCAAGCAAACGATTAAGCAATCCACCAAATGGCCAGAATAATAATTGAAGTGTTTACGAGGCAGTGACCAGCGAGTGGTTCAGACGCACGGTTGCAGGAGATGCCCATGCCTGTCGAGGAAGCGGAACATTGGACTTGGCAAGTTGGGTGTTGGCTGGCCGCCGGCCAGATCTCGGACCATGGTCATGATTGTGCAAGGACCGCGCAGCATGGACCGTGCACGTCATGCCCGCTGCTGCGGGTGGCGGCTGCATCCAACAAGACCTTTCCTCTGTCCAAGTGTTACTGTACCTATGCCACTTGCTCGTGATCCCTGACACCGATGCCCGTATGGAGCAAGAACGTGCTGCCTGGTATGGCATGGTACTACTAGCTCGGAGCAGGGCCACCAGCGGGACTGGGAAGCAAATTTTATATAATTTTTTATGAAAGATTTTTGAGATTCTGATTTAATTATATATCCTCTGATTTAATAGTTAAGTTGAAAAAGGAGATAAAAGAGGATGACACGTATCATTTAGTGAAAGAGATCATTCGTAGGATCTGATTCTATAAAATCTACTTCCGAACGAAACTTGAGCTGCATTCCAGTGAGAAGTCAGTTTGTCATGGCCCTACCTACTGTTGATATAAGATATATCGATTTCTTTCGTCCTTCTTTTTTATTTCTCATCATCTTTCACCTGTGTATTTCAATCCAAATTTCAAATTTGTGCTAACTTTAAATCTCGACCGTATAAAACATAAGTTGATTTCACATCACATCTTCTCTTATCTAGTAAAAACTCTTAAAATTCTAATAGTTTACTCACTTTTATTATCTATTCTCATCCTTCAGCCTTCTAGCATGTTACCGACTATAGACATGAAACACATTTTACTAATAAAAATAAATAAAGAAATAAAGAGAGAAATCAGCAGACAATCTCATCCTTTTTTTTAATCATATCTGAAATTAAAATACGACATCGCTCTTAACCTATTCGCTCAGCGAGACTCCTCTAATATATCTATATCTTCATACATTAAATTTATATTTAATGTTATTGTATCTAATTTCGTTGCAAGGTACGAATGGTTAGCTAGTCAAGTGGTAATGGAGTGCACAATAATCAGGAGTGTCCATCCATGCATTTGGGCGGCAAAACGGTGGAGCATCCAAAACAGTTACTTGACTTCGTCGGGCAGTGTATTTATACACTCGTCACGACTCTAAGGTCTAACCCGCCGATCTGGGAATACATCTTGTGCTTTTCCGTCACTGGCCTCGATTCGGATCTCTGTGCGCACGACGGCGGCCAGTGCCAGTTCCAGTGCCCGCGCCAGCGCGCGCGCGGCGGCCATGAAGCAGCAGCCCGGCACCTCGACCCTCTTCGCGCTGCTCTCCCTCTTGCTGCTCCTCCTGCGCTTGCTCCTCCGCCTCCGCCTCGCCGCCTTCCGCGACGCCGCGCTCTCGCTCCACCTCATCGCGCGCCTCCGCCTCCGCCCCGTCCTCCTCCGCCTCCCGGGCCACGGCGCCACCGCCGTCCTCCGCGTCTGGTGCCCGTCCTCCCCGTCCTCCAAGCCGCCGCTGCTGCTCCTCCACGGCTTCGGCGGCGACGCCAAGTGGACGTGGGCGCGCAACCTCCCACGCCTCGCCCGCCACTTCCACGTCTACGCGCCGGACCTCGTCTTCTTCGGCGCCCACTCCCGCTCCGCCTCGCCGCTACGCTCCGTCGCCTTCCAGGCCCGCTGCGCCGCCGACGCCATGCGTCTCCTCGGCGTCCCACGCTACGACGTCGTCGGGATTAGCTACGGCGGCTTTGTCGCGTACCGAATGGCCGCCGTCGAGGCCAGGGACGCCGTCGACAGGGTCGTGGTCATGACCAGCGGCGTCGCGGCCACGCCCGGGGAGATGAGGGAGATGGCGGCGAGGGAGGAAACAACCGTCGAGGAGGCGCTGCTGCCGGAGACCGCCGAAGGACTGCGCTTCCTTGTGCGCCGGTCCATGCACCGCCCTCCGACATGGATGCCGGACTTCGTGCTTGACGACTTCATCCAGGTTAGTGCTCCCGTTTTGTCTGCTTCGTAATTTCTTTCTGTATTGCTATCTTGTTTTTTTTTTCAGTGTTCATAATTAGCTACATTATACTCTATAGAAGTTTGTATCGTGTGGTACATTGTTATCTTCAGTTCGGCTAGTCAGTACATTGCCCAGCATTATTCGCATATAGTAAGTCAGTATTGAGCTAAATGTTTTCGCCTACCTAAAGGTTAGTGATATACTCTCTCTAGTCATATCATAAAATATCTACGCAAATGTTTTAGACAAGGTTCAATTAAACTTTTCAAACTTTAACTAACAATAATTTTTAAAATATTTAGTTTAAAATTTTTAAAATCATATGTGTAAATTTGTCAATTTTTTATTAATATTATAAATCTAATATATTTTATAAATATATTATAATACAAAATAATGATCAAAACTACACATTAAAAATTATGTTTGTCTAAAACATGAGATATTGAGTCAATAGGTAGAGCATGCATTTTAACTCGTAAACCATATCTTTTGTGATTTGGCCAATCGATCGAAGTTACCGTATTTGCTTTATTACGAGTAGTACATACGCCATGTACGCCTATTTTATTTGGTACGTAGTGTGCTCTGTATAACCGTGTACGGTATGCATAATTTGATCAGGCGAGGTATAGCTTTCAAATCCAAGTCAGCGTTCAGTATGCCTACTTGGGCCGTCGTGTCAGTTGTTTTTTCAGAAAAACAAATACAATGGATAGATGTATGAACACTCGTATCACGACACATATATATTTAAATAACGTCTTCTAAAATTAGAGATATGGAGGTTAAAAATTGATAAAGTCACTATATACATATTGTTGACAGATACGTTACTTACTATTAGAAAAAAATCCCTTCTCGATTAGACACGTAAAGAATAAACTTATAATTTAATCTATGGTAGATAAGAGGTACAATCATCTTTACTAACCAGTCAAACTAGACTTGACTCTCATAGTATCAGTTGATTAGATCATATTTGGCAGAGTTTAACTCTTAGCTCCACATTAGATCTTAAGTTTGTAAGCTAATATAAAATAATTTACGTCTTTATTTTTAAACTAAAATAAAAATAAAATAGTTTGTTCAAACACTGTCGTATATGCACAACTCTAACTATATAAATTTCTAAAACTAAAAATACTAATTTAAATTTTTTTTAGAGCCAGTGGTCTGCCAGTACTGGGCTCGTTTGGCAGGGCTCCAGATTCTCCTAGAAACGTTTCGGTTTCAGATTCTTCCTGGAAACGTTTCTCTGGTGAATCACCTTCAATTTTCTGAAAACGTTTGGCAGGGATTCTGGATTCGGATTCTTGAAGAAAAATGACCTAAGTGATTCTAGAAACGGGTGAAACACCATTTTAGGTGATTCTCCTCGTAGTGTTAAAAATGAGAAACGTTTCAGGTGATTCAAGGTGAAACGTTTCACGTTTTAGTGCGTTTGGCAGGGATTCTAGAGAATCACCAGAGAATCTGAAACGTTTCTTGCAACCAAACGGGGCTTTAGAAATCCGCCGCTTGAACCACGAAACGCTAGTACTTTCCCGAGAGTGGGGAGAAGAAGGGCATGGGAGATAGATCTGGTCTGAGGTGCTGTCGATTCCTTTGGTCGCTGGGTCATTGCGTGTTCCCACCCCTATTAAAAAAAAGGTCCGCAAAGATTCCTCGATCCAAAATAAATCGGTTCAAACTCACAACTAATTTGGTATATTTTTAGGAGCAAAATAATTGTGTATACTCTAAGACTAAAGAATATGCATATAATTTTTAGATTTTACTTTAAAGTTAATATTTTGAGCGCTATATGGGCCGTCACGTCAAAACATCTTGTCACGCCACGGTCCATACCTGTCAACGCCAAGGCCTATTGCGTGACCAAAAGAGGTCCCTATTAAAAAATTAATTGAAGATGAGCTATTAGTAAAATATTAGATTTAAATAGGTTAAATAGTAAAAGAATGGTTCTGCAAAGGAGCAGAGCAGAGGATGGACTGGATGGCCTCGGTGTCGGGCAGAGGATGAGATCCATGCACCGGCGGAGCCAAGGGCACGTCTACGTCACGTGCGTACGTGCGTGCGAGTGGTTGACACGGTGGATGCCAGCTTGTGGCCCGCGTCCACCTGCTTTTTTATAATGTCTGTTTGGTGTGATATTTCTAGATGCGATGATTTTATTCTGCGAGAGAATATGATGATTTTTATAGAAAAATATTTTTTAATGTTGGACGAGTATTTTAAAAAAAAATTGGATGTAGTAGTCTACTCAGAACGTGAGAATGATGATGAGGAGTCTAATATCCTAAAATAAGTTTATTCCATCCCTCATACTAAATAAATATTTTAAATTATTCTATCCCATCTTAGACCATGGCCAATGGCTTCTCTTTGGAGACGAAAATCCCGTCCTGAAGAGATTTTTTTTCTTTCAGCACTCCAATGATTTTACTTCGCGGTTACCATCACAAAGATATTCATAAGATCATCTATTCAGGATGGAATTCTCTATCTTTTCCCTTCACGACTCCTTTGAAGAAAAATTATTGAAGATAAGAGAAAATAAAAGGAATAAGAACGAGAAAAAATTAGAAAAAAAATAAAATAAAGGAAATATAATTGAAGATACCTTATCTTCCGACCATCCCCAACTTTTGTGTTTGTTGTGTTTACTTCTCTTCTTTCGGTGAGGTCTCCGTCCCGTTTCTTTTTCGTACATGGTAAGATGGATTTACGTTCTAGCACCGTGTCCCCCATCGAAGTTTTTCTTCTTTTTCAAAGCACGTAATCGCAGTCGCAGCAACGATTAACATTGAGCAAGTCGTGTCAGCACGCAATGTGACGGCGCATAACGATCGATGCGTGTGTAACGTGCTAACTAGCTGTAGCTAGAAAAGAGCCACGAGATCTTCGTACAACGGGATTGCCTGTCCCTGCCCTTTAAAGTAGCTACGCAGTTCCTAGAAACAAGTCCGGTGTCCATCTCCATCAACGAAATTGTCTGTCAAGGCAAGCCAACTTGTATCAACAAATTCGTAATTTATTTTTTCACATTTTTCACGCGGTTTGACAAGGCGATGTTTTTTCCTATGCTGCAGCTCATGTGCGTGGATCAAAGAAAGGAGAGGGCAGAGTTGCTACAGGAATTGCTGAAGAACGGAGCTGGGATCGATCCTCTCCCGGTTCTTACCCAGGTAGGAGTACTTCTTACAGTTATACATGCACATCTGTAACTGCATATACGCCCAGGTTAAAACCTCTGCAAAAACTGTTTTGATTTGATGATCAGTTACTCGTTGGACTGCAAACAGTATCTCGATTAATATTTGCTTTGTGTTCTTTATTTACAAACAACAAAGTTATAATTTGCACTCCCCAGGAAACACTAATCATCTGGGGAGACAAAGACCAGGTGTTCCCCGTTGATCTTGGCCACAGACTGCAAAGGTGAAACGCACGACGCTGTACAAAACTGGTTTCTTGAACTCGCCATGCCACTTCACTTCCAATTATTCAGTGCATTTTCATGCCCGAATGCAGGCATCTGGGAGAGAGATCCAGGTTAGAGATAGTCAAGGATGCAGGGCACGCGCTGCAGCTGGAGGGAGCCGACCAAGTGAACCGGTTCATCAAGTCGTTCCTCCTAGATGAACGAAACGGGCCGGGTGTTGGCATAGCCCAGAAGTAAGGCTCGCTCACGAGTTCTTCCAAAGCAAACAAATACGAATCCGGACAATATGTAACTGTAATTATAAAAACAGAAGAGCAACTATTTGTAATTATAAATACGAATCCGGACAAAATAAGAGCTTTTGTAGCTGAAATTCAGAGAGCTCTTTCTGTCTGGTGCCCTGATGCTCACAGACCGTCTCTGTTTCTTCTTCTGGCTCTAAGTGCAAGACGTGTCACTAAACTGGCTTATTTTCCTTGTAAAGTTCTTTTATGAACCATAATAATTTTTGTGACGTTGATGGATTATTTGTTGCTGATTGCCCACTTGTGCACTTCTATTCCAATTCTGATAGCAGTCTCATACTTTCATCCCTTTATATATTTATTCTTTTTGTTAAACAATGTATTCTTTCAGAAAAGAAAACAAAAGTGCAGGAATCTTCACATGACCGCTGCTTATATACATCGGTGGCGTCCACGTGTACACATCATAGTGGGCTTGCAATTGCCGGCCCCAGGAACGGATGGGTCTTTGGTTCATCCTTTATAATTTTATTTTTGAGCTTAACAAAAAAATTGTTTGGTCCACTCAACCACCCTTCCCTTGCAAAGCTGCAACTCCATGAACCCCTCCATCCCCCCCCCCCACCAACCTGCTCTCTTTAATCTAAGCATTGCTTCCCGAATTTTTTAAATATTATTATATACGTAAATTTCAAAAATAATGCGTAACTTATGAAAATTTAAAAAAAATACATATTTGCATTCTGGTACCACGAGAAAGGGATTTCCGCATCCCGAGGACATGAAAAAGGAGTTTTCACACTAAAAAACGAAAACACTTGTGAAATTCTCACGTATGCACATTGAGCAAGATTCTACGCCACCATGACGTGAAAAAGGTATTGTCGCGAGCTGGTAGCTCGAAAGCTATTGACATATCAGTAGTTGCGGGTTGGGGGCACGAAAACCTGACACATGGTAGGCTTTCATATCTTAGGGGTGTGAAAACTGTCGACCCTATCCCAGCTACGTGCCCCCTCCTCCCCTGGTGCCATTTACGATTTTGGCAGAGCACTCGGCTCAGAAGAGCGAGAGAAAAAAGCGAGGAAAAAGGAGGAAGCATGAGGAGAGGAAGAGGAGGAGGAAGCATGAAGAATAAAGTAAAACAAATTATGTATTTTTGTTAGTATTTTTTTGTTACAATTAGATATTTGGTTGTTGTAGATATTGATTGAAATAATCAATGAGTATGGAAATAAATTATAGATTTTATAATATTTTAGATGTAGAATTTATTTTAAGTATATGGTAGTTGTAGATGTGCATAGAAATAATTAATATTAGGTTATAATTATTAGATGGATGTAATATTCACTTGTACAGAACTGCTCCATTTGAAAACATTGCACAGCAAATATATTTGTATATCCTTATTGTTTTAGACACACGGATAAAAGGGAGGAGAAGATTGAGCTGATGAAGGCAATAGCTAGCACAGACGAGTTCCAACTGACGCCCTTGCCTCAGGTATATCTGTTTTGTTTCTTAACGGGAGTATCGAACCGTGATGAAGCCTCTACTCTGTAATTCATTTACTGATGTTGTTAATGACAGGACGTTTTGCTTATCTGGGGAGAGCACGATCAGATATTTCCCTTGGAAAGGCATTTGCCGTCAAGAGGTATTTCGCAATACTACATGAATGCCATGGCCATCGTGACGCAAGAAGAAACGGTGGTAACTCGAATAGTTGATCTTGATCCTTCCTAGCCACTTTTCGTACTACATGATTTCTCTGGGAAATAGTTGAGCGACGACTGCCACGGCTACTTATTACATGTGATGCCGTATAAGTGTAACTAACATTTCATTTTTACATATCACGTCTTGCAGGCGTCTAGGAGAGAATGTCAGATTGGAAATCTTCAAGAGAACAGGCCATGTACCTCAGACGGAGGACCCGGATGGTTTCAACAAGGTCGTCTTGGGTTTCTTGCTTGCATCTCAGAAGCCTGCTTCAGCTCAGCATGATCAGTAGCAGTTCAAACGGGTCCAACTGGTTCGGTTGGGCCCTGGATCGCGCTCTGTTGTTGCAAGGAGCATGTTGAGCCTGTCTTTTTCCCACCAGGGACTTGCAGATATTCCATGCAAACGCTTGAAGCTGCTCAGTCTTATGAAGTGTAAACCTGTTGCTGTACATTAGTTGGTTGCAGATTATTTATTCCACTGATAAAACCTCGTCAACTATGCTGTGAAAAAGCTGGAAGTTGTTTGCTGCTAGTTTCTTCTAAGAAAACAACTAGGAGTGCAAGTAATCCCGTTGTACCAAGGCACTTGAAAGTCTCACAATCAAATCCTGAGAGAAATCAGGTAAAGTCAGTCAGAGCACTATAGCGATTTTATTGTAGCATTAAAATAGTATCCATCCGTGCAGGATCGATACCTCTAAAGTCAGTCAGAGGATCCTGATTAGTTGTTGAGTCGCTTTTCAACTGCATGATTTACACGTCTCTCTCTCCATGTGATGTCGTGACCAAAAATGCTGCTGTGCTGCTTACTTAACCTCATCTCCTCCCACTCACTCTCCAGCCATCACTGTGGCAGTGCGCAGCGGGTTGCCTCCAAATCCGACCAGCGCCGCCTTCGCCGAAGCACGCCTCCCCGAGCTCGTCCGTTCTTTGCAGGCTCTCCACCGTCTTCCGCGCCGGCTCGATCCTTCAGATCCAGGTAGGTACCCTTGGACCGCAACCGCACCTCTATCCCCTCACCCGCCGGCGTCCTCATCGTCCCCGTCCGCCCGCCACTGGCCGTCTGGGCTTGAGAGTCGATTCCTTCTTCTGTTGGTTAGGATAGGAAGCCCCCATTGCCCAACGACAAGCCTGCCGCTGGCTGAAACTTGTGTATGCTGGATGCAGCTCATGGATGCCAAGATCTATGCCTAGATGCACTTGGCAGAAAGAGGCTCAGCCATGAGAGTGCGCCTCTAGAATGATGTCGGTGCTTACCTGTGTGTTTGAAAGCATGGGCTCATCCTGTAGCAGACCTCATTCTTTAAACGAGGCCGAAGCAGCTGAAAATGCAAAGGTAGCTTGTCGTCTAGACCAAGTAAATGCTATTAGTAGGTTTTGATTTTTGAGATGGTTACCTGCCACTTTTGTTTCCTTCTGATACTCGTGGTATGTGGGCACAGTCTGCAGACATTGACCGGCGGATTTTGCAAGAGACAAAGGCAGAGCAACACATCCACAAGCTCTTACTTCTCGGTAATGCCAACTTACTTGAATTGAAGAAGCATTTTGTCATGTCAAATATCTGCTCTATATTGATAGTTTGCTGGATAAGTCAAAGGACTATCACTGTAGTTCCTCACTAGCCAATTCTCTTTGTCTATCTTTTAGTCTTGAAAATGCATTCTTTGCATGTTTGTCATCAATAAATTAGCTTGGCTGTCGTCCTAACAACGCTCCTCTTTTTAATCTTTCTTTGTAAGGTGCTGGAGAATCAGGAAAGTCTACAATATTTAAACAGGTAAGGGTTATGTCATTCCCTGAGAATCATAAGTCCTATGTCGTCAGTAAGTCAGATGTATTCTAACTGTTCTTTTTGCAGATAAAGCTCCTTTTTCAAACTGGCTTTGATGAGGCAGAACTTAGGAGCTATACGTCAGTCATCCATGCGAATGTGTATCAGACAATTAAAGTATGCTATACTAGAAAGGGTGTGTCTATTTTTTTCCTCTTATGGAATAGTGAGGATTATGTAGAAATTTTGATTACGGAGCTGTATGCTGGTCCTATGAGGGTGCATTTCCACATCTTTTGCCTCGGTAATGACTAATGAGTTAAATGTTTACAGATACTATATGAGGGAGCTAAAGAGCTAGCCCAAGTGGAATCAGATTCCTCAAAATATATCCTATCCCCAGATAACCAGGTTTGCACCCTTCTTTTCTTCAGTAACTAGAGTTACATTTGGGCATATAAAAACTTGCTTATCTTGAAATGTAATGATTCTAATGTGTTACGGCTGACATGATTGCTATGGTTGAACCTTCCTGGAACTGCGCGGAGCTCAAAATGCATTATTACGTTTTCCATGGTCACTTGCTAATGAAATGATATCAGTTGAACGTTACATTCAACCAAAAGGATTTTTTTTGGGGGGGGGGGGGTGAGCTCTAACCCGGTATTTTATGTATTTCTCCTTAGGTTATCCAGAAAAGCATTTTTCTTTTTGGTAACTGGAAACCTTGCTGCTACCAAATGGTTGTCATTTGAACCTTTGAGTATACAAGATTCATAAGATTCATCTAGCATCAGGTCGTAAGCATTTGCCTCGTTCGTAGTTCTGGGGCTAAATAGTTAGCAAATGTCACCTTCGTAGGCATTGCAATACCTTCGTTAGCACTTAGAAGCTTCTCATTGTACACCTTATTAGACCAGTAAAAGCTTTTGTTTATTTATACCATTATTTTGTCCTAACTTCAGGAGATTGGAGAAAAACTATCAGAAATTGGTGCCAGGTTGGATTACCCATTGCTGAACAAAGAACTTGTACAAGATGTTAGAAAACTATGGCAAGATCCAGCCATTCAGGTGAAAAACGTTTCAACTTCAATCTTTTAAAATTGTACAAACTGTTGAACAGAAACCTTGATTATTGAGGCATTTGTAGGAAACTTACTCACGTGGAAGTATTCTACAAGTCCCTGATTGTGCACAGTACTTCATGGAAAATTTGGATCGATTAGCGGAATTAGATTATGTACCGATAAAGGTACGCAGTTATGCCCAATCTCGTTCTTTTAAAGAGAGATTTATCTACAGGTTTTCTAATATTAGCATAATATTTTGTGTTGATTATGATGGTACTGAAACCCACATCACTCTTTGAGGTTGTCAAATAGCAATAGAAGAAGGGTCAAATAGTGCTATTGTATACCTATGGTGTAGTATAATATTCTACGTCTAGGACCCAACACCTAACCCAACTAACCAACCTAGCCCACTTCCCTCCCCCGCCATTTATTGTAGTAGCTGGCCCAACCCAGTCGCACGCACCAGCCCAGCCGCGCTATGCGCACCAGCCGCCCAGCAGAGCCAGACGCGCCAGCCAAGCCAACGCGTGCCGCCACGTGTCACTCGTCCAGTGCCACCCGCTTAGTAGTTGTCATCTAATAATTCTTCAGTAGTTATCATCTAGTAATTCTCCAGTAATTCTTTAGTAATTTAGCTATGGGGTGGATGCTTTCAAGTAAAAAATTACTATGGGTTGGAAATTAAATTTACTATGTGTTGAAAATTTACTATGGTTAGATGCTTTTCAAGTACGAGTGAAAATTTACTGTGATTCGGATGTTTCAGTAGTTATCAATAGTTCTGTACAATAGTTATGTTAGTAGCTGTCCAATAGTTTCAAGTCATAGAAAAATTATTCAGTAGTGACAGTAGTTATCGGTAGTTTAACATTTAGTAGTTCCAAGTCATAGTAACATTGTTCGGTAGTTTATGTCAGTAGTGTTAGTATTTGTCAGTAGTTGCTAGTAGTATCAGTAGTTTGTTTAGTAGTTTCCGTTCTAGTGTTAGTAGTTATTCAGTAGTTTCAAGTTATAGTAAAATTATTTAGTAGTTTTTAGCAGTTTGTGTCGGTAGCGTTAGTAGTTGCTAGTAGTATCAGTAGTTTATTCAGTGGTGTCAGTAGTTTTTGTTCAGTAGTGTCATTAGATGTTCAATAGTTCCAAATTATAATAAATTTATTCAGTAGTTTGTGTCAGCAGTGTCAGTAGTTTGTTCGGTAGTGTTAGTATTTTTTTCTTTAGCAGTTTGTTTTCAGTAGTTGTTAGTAGCTGGTTCATGCTCCCAGTTATCAATAACCCCCACGCGCGCGCCACATGGCCCCACCCAGCCACACCTACCACACGCGCCCCCGTGGGCAGGTGGACTGGCGTCCTCAGCCAGCGCGGCCCGGTGCGATTCAAATTGGGCTGGCCGGGGGGGTGGGGTTGGGTTGGGCATGCGTGGTGCGCGGCCTAGGACGTGGGGGCGGGTTGGGCTGGGTGGGGGAGGGGGATTGGGCTAGGGAAGTTGGGCTGAGGGGTGGGCTGGGTGTAGAATAGCGTTACCGTGTATATATATACCTTGTATAGAACAAGGGTAAATATTCAGGGAGGGAACAAATATTATACCTTGTATAGAAAAGGGTCAATATAATCCCCGTGCCCAGTTGCAGTGCAGTGAGCGAAAAAGCTACTAGACTGCTACAGATAAGCCAGTCTTATCTGAGCGCCTCAACCCTTTGAGTTTCCATGTGTCCCTCTACCAAAAAAAATTCTTTGCTAAAATTCTTTTGGTTCCTTTCAAACTTCAAAAACATGAGAATGGTCACATTATCCAGATCATTTTTCTATTTTTGCAATTATGTCCTCTCCTCTTAAGCAAATTAAAATGTTAAATACATTTTTGTGTTTGAACCGTTAGTGGTGCACTAAAAAGTAGCCTCTAAAGTAAATACCATGGAACAATCTAGTTCTGATTTGTCATGAATTTGTTCTTGATGTTTTTAAAGGCATTTCTTGATTGGTCCTACATGCTAGTTGTGTAATATCAATACGGTTCTGCTGGTCCAAATGTTGAATTTTGTCTGCATTGATTAAATCGATTCATCCTCACAGCATATAGAAATTAAAACTTATCTTTTGCTTTAATTTCCTTGCATGTGGATGTCCCATCATATTATTATTTTTACTGTACCTGGTTATCCAAGGATTGGTTTTAAGGGCACACACTTGATCTGTCATACTTATTTAAAAATTTCTGTGCAGTACTTGACACTAGGACTGATTTTTCAGGAGGATGTGCTTCATGCAAGAGTACGGACAAATGGTGTGGTAGAAATTCAGTTCAGGTAATTATGATATTTGTATGATGTTTGCATATTTCTTTTGCTCTACTCTGTACGGGAGACAGAGTGAAGTGTCATTATGAGTAAAGAGATAATTTTATAGTCATCTAATTAGTCAGTATTTTTTCTGCAGCCCTCTAGGAGAGAGCAAAAGAGGTGGAGAGGTATATAGGTTATATGATGTAGGAGGCCAGAGAAATGAGAGAAGGAAGTGGATTCATCTTTTTGAAGGTGTTAATGCTGTAATCTTTTGTGCTGCCATTAGCGAGTAAGTACAGTTTCACTGTTTACACTTGATTGACTTGAACTTATCCTAAACTGCTGAATTCTACTCAGAAGCTGTTCCTTACTTTAGATTTGGTCAAGATGTGCGGCACTGCAAAAAGTGCTGTAAAAGTCCTGTTTGCGGCTTGCTGTGTACAATCTGATCAATTTTCCGAGATGATCAGAACATTTGCTCTGTTATTCATGTGTTGTTCAAGTTTAGCTAGGGTGCTTCTGATATTAATTCTACTTCAACTGAATATAAATTTGAAACGTTTGCACAGCATTTGACAAACCCTTAAGTTTTGGGGGCTGTTAATTTCAGGTATGATCAGATGTTATTTGAGGATGAGACAAAGAACAGAATGATGGAGACCAAGGAACTCTTTGACTGGGTGTTAAAGCAAAGATGTTTTGAGGTCTGTGTTGCAGATATATCAACATCCATCAGTTCTTATGCTTTTTTTACCCATATCTAACCCTAACTGATGGAATTCGACTTCCAGAAAACATCGTTCATGCTTTTTCTCAACAAATTTGATATATTTGAGAGGAAAATACAAAAGGTAATGAGTGCCCTTTTATATGCATCAAGAGCTGAGTGGTACTATTAAGAATGCCCATGTGTAGCAACTTTTGTTCTCCTTATGCAGGTTCCTTTAAATGTGTGTGAGTGGTTTAAAGACTACCAACCTACTGCACCTGGCAAACATGAGGTTGAACATGCCTACGAGTGAGTGTGCTCTCTCCCTATCACTATCAGATAAGATGTGTATGTGCGCAAAACAAGTTTTCCACTTCTCTGTTATTTATCTGTATGTGCCAAGATTGCTGCTTATGTCATCTATTTTACAGGTTCGTCAAAAAGAAGTTTGAGGAGCTCTACTTCCAGAGCAGCAAGCCTGACCGTGTAGACCGAGTGTTCAAGATCTACAGAACAACAGCCCTCGATCAGAAACTTGTAAAGAAGACATTCAAGTTGATCGATGAGAGCATGAGGCGCTCCAGAGAAGGAACTTGATTGAGGCTGGGTTGTGTGACAGAGGGGAGTAATTAGGGTGGTGAGAGGAACAGAAAGTTTACAGTGCAGCTTCTGTATTCTTTTACACGAGGAACATTGATTGACCTTTTTGCGCTTCCACAAGCAAGTAAAGATATCTGTTACGAACTATGGAAAGCTCTGCAGACCTTTGAGTCGTTTGATTGTCACCTACGTTCATTTGTTGTTTCTACGCATAATCACAGATTGTCATCTTGAACTTGTTAAATAGATGAAAAGTTTCGACAGTGATGAAAGTGGCGACTGGCAACAGAAAATGGCTTCCTACTTCATGGCGCAAGCATTTTGTTCCCCATGAGCAATTTTCTGGACCTAAGAAGTGAAGTAGTGGACCGTAGTACAATGCAATGGAATTACACGGAGGTTGTTGCCATCTGTAAACAGTCAGCCTGCACGAAAGTTGCACACTATTGTCAAAGACCGAAGCCACCATTACAACATTTGATAATTGGTACAACATGATCAAACTGAGGTACCATTTCCAGTCAATTGGTGAATCTAGTAAAGCAACTCCTATGACTCTTAGGCTGTCTTCCTCAATATAACCAAAATCACTCATTTTCCATAGACCCAATTGCTGAGCAAGGTCAGATCGGTTTAACTGAGCCACCTGCCAGGTTAGCAAGATTGCCAACAGGACATCTGCAGCAACTTCAGTGGCTGTGCCTAATTGTCGACCAATCAAAAGACGAATAATATGTTCCAAGTACCCCATGACAAACACTGTCATGCAACTAATTGAGGAAGTATGCTCTCCTAACCAAAGGGCTGCTTCAAGGTCTATGCTGACAGAACCTTCTTGTCTAAAACCATGCCCTTCCTTCTTGATCAACATCACCAATAGGCTCCAAATGGTTGCCAGCTGCTCTTTCTAAGAACAAGACCCAAATTAACTCCCAAACCGGAACTTGATGCATTAACAGAGCGCACTTGAAAAAAAGGACACGCGAAGAGATAGATAAATCGGTGGCTTCGAGCTGCCTTTCAATGCTGTCAATATAAGACCTGCAGATATCTGGCAAAACCAAATGACCTGGCACAACTTTTTGAACCTTTAATTTAAACGAGTCAGATACATTCTCCAGAAATTCATAATCACGCACAACTGCATGCAAGTTTCTCTATATGAATAAAAGAAAATAGGCCAGTTCCAGGTCCTCCTTCGTTCTTCTCATCACGCACAACTGCATGCAAGTTTCTCTATATGAATAAAAGAAAATAGGCCAGTTCCAGGTCTAGTGACCAAACTACCCGAGTGAACAAGTACGCCATTTGGTCCCCAAACAAAACCAAAACGATCTACCCATAAATAAAGCAGCATGCACTGCACAATTAGTATCTATTTTTTTCCAAGCAACAGGAGTATATTGTTCACCTGGCAGCTTAAAGACCTTCCACCTTGGTCATTCTCACTGGAAAATTCCTTGTAGACATAAGAATACCCTGAGAAGATGGACCAAGCTTACAGTACTCTAGCAGTGCCTGTGGATCCTTCCCAGCAAACATTCCAGATCTCCAGCCGATCTTACCGAGAAGACAGATTCAAAGGAGATAGAGACCTGAACGTCGAACCTTCAGGATTTAAGTTGGGTAAATCAAATGGGAAACCATCCTCCATCCTTCACTCGGACTGCATACGTACTGATGTTCTCCTTGAGCCTGAAATAGCACATGGTCAATTTTAATAAAATTCAGAAGGAAATAAATGGGTTTTGGAATGAAAAGGTTGCATTTCATATTCATCGGCGATGCTGTAAATTTCCTAAAAAATATTTGGCAAAAAGCCTCCAAAGTAATATCCAATAATCAGATCCAGTTCCTCTAATTCAACTAAAGCATCGAACAACTACAAGGAAAAAAGACGTGCGTTAGTGATCAATATTATTATAAGGAACACAAGCCAAAATTAAATCCTAACAGGTTTGGACACACATTTTTAAATAGAAGTTTTATTAACTCTTATCATCACATCAAGATGATGCAAATCAAAGAGCTTTGTTTCTGATCTTTGCATAGCTAAGATGCACACATCTGAAGGGAAATAGAAAAACACCAACACAACTATGAAAATGCAAACACTACAAAGCGGGCCTCAAGGTTTAATCTACTATGCGTAATCTAGACAGCCACCCAAAACGGGTAGAGTTCCCTGAACGCCCACTCTAAGTGTGCACACGCTGTAGCCATCGAAAATCGTCGCTCCTAACCCTGTAGAATAGACCACGTATGGAGCCACCGTGTGCAGGAAAAGATAACCTTGAGTCAATGAATTCTGAGTTGCAACCATGGAAGCAGAGCTGTTGCGACCAACCTCTTTGTCAATATCCCACGCCACGTTGAGATTCCTTTCTGCGGCTCGTCTCATGGCCCGCTCCAAAGAGTCCCCATCCACCTCCGAAGAGCCATCAGGCCATAGGTAGAGTGCCTACGGCCACTACAACGGAGGCCATCAACATGCCTCGCAATAGTTACTGAAGTTGCACCAGAAGATGTGGTCGGGCGCTACCGCTGAGAATGCACACAAGTACCAGCTGACGAGGATGGAGACCGAGTGAGGGCTGGTCGCCACCGGACACACATATTGTTGCATCTTCTAGGCCATGGACAATAAAATGATGCAACAATACAACTTTTTGAAATAATCAATGCATATTTGTTGGAATCCTCTAGAATTTTTGAAAATGATAAGAGACTAGAGTTGTCACGCTTCATAGCAAAGGAAGAAAAACTCTAGAACTAGATTTGTTATAGAGGAAAATATCTAGAAAATATATAAGGATCAGTGATTTTTCTAGAACTAGATATTTGAGAAAAGTGTAGAATGTTGCCACATGGCAACATTCTCATGACTATGTACAAGTATAAACAGGAGTGACACCTCATATCCACCATGCAATAAAAAAAGAGTCATAGGAGTAGCCAAGACATGACATAAGTAATCTCAAGTAGGAGGTGGTATATGTAGCCACCATGAAGTGTTACGGTGATATGCCATAAGAATGGTATGAAGAGTTGTGTGATAGTAGTAGCCGCATAAATAGTGTAAGAGTCTTATTGTATCAAGTTGAGTCCTCTTGTTATCAGTGTGGTATCCTCGATAAGCCATGTTTTAGTATTCAGTGTTTAGAGTTGTGATTCATTAGAAGGTAGGCTCTGCCACTTGGAAGCAAGGTCGACACTTCTGCCAAGTATAAGAAATAATGAAGTAGTAAAAATGGAAGGCTAACCAACTTACAATAATTAGTGTAGTATAGATGTAGGTCCTCAACTTGGTGGGTATTAGGGTCACTCCGATTTCTAACACAACTAGATATCCATCTTTAATAGTAAAAGGAAATATATCAGGATTTTCGTTGCTTGGATGTGGAATATTGTAATCATGCTCATAATGACCCTCATGACGTTGATCCTCATTCCTTTCCAATAGACAGTGGAGATGAATTTGTCTTTGGGAGCAATGAGTAGGTGTCACCTATGACATGTACGATGGTTTATTGTCAAATAAGTGTGTCCCTAGGAGTATGATGAAATGGTTTATAGAGCTTTTAAAAGTCCTTGAGGATCAACCTTCGATGAATAAGGGGTGATGCCTCAAGATCCAAAGATTCTTTCCTGATAACGAGCCTGAACCTTTGGTGTTTTTTTACTCGATTAATAAAATAATCAATATAAGCAAATCTTTTGCAATATATATGTTCAGAAGATGACCAATTAACCAAAATCCTTATCGATGTTCCATCTAGTTGCCTCCACTTTGGTTCTTTGGAAATGGTGACACAAAGAACCCCCTTCTCTGAGACAAGCATATGACCCACATTGAAAGAACTATCATAGTTGTGGTTACTTTTATGGGCACGCGAAAAAACAAGTCAACATAGCTATCCGCAACTGATTCCCTAATTTCCTAAGACTTCTAGGGATAGGGATACTACCAATAGAGGATCCCACTTTGATTCAAGGAAATCCAGTACCGAGATGTAATCCATCGGCACTGTCAACTTGATTCTTTTATAATATGAACATTACCCATCATCCAAATGTTGTTTGACATTACGTTTGCATGACATTGGGGTTGATGTTGGTGAAGCACATTGGTTGTTAGACTACAATTGCTGGTGGTGCTTCAGGTGCTGTTGCTGCTCAGTAGGCAGACGAGATGAGGCGAACTGGAATGGGGAGGGATTATGCATGGAAGGAAACTGCGCCAGAGCAAGGCAATGTGATGGTGCACCAAATCTTTAAGGGGGTTCCCAGAAGCAGCTGTGGGAGGAAATACCTTGGTGCAATGCCGCTTTGAAAAATATTATCGATGGAGCTTACCTATCCTCTTTTATCAATGTTATACCTCCCTAACCCGTGGAATGTTTCTTTGATGATCCTTCAAAATCTATTCTATTGTTACTCCATGTAGTATATAATACAATACACTGATTTAAACACGACTGATAAAGAAAACAAAATGCAACACACATATAAAAAAACTAAATTCCGGGTTGCCTCTCGAGAAGTGCTTTGTTTCAAAGAGCGTAAACATTGAGTTCAGAGATTTACTATAATTATCGAAAGGTATGATTGATTGATCAAGCACCTCATAATCCTTATCTTCATTTTGAACTTCTTCAATTTTTGAATCCATTTCTTTGCATTGAGTGAAATGCTCTTTGTCATCCACTTGTTAGTTTCAAACAAATAATTCATGGTATGAGTTTGAATCATTCTCACCATTTCTTCACCATGTTGTCTTCTCGGTGCTTCTTTTTTTCCTCTATATTCTCTTGTGAGTCCTGCAGAAGCTTTTTATTTTTGCAAAACCGACGACTTAAACTCAACCGGTGATCAACAATGCATTATAAAAAAAATCATATAAAATTGATCAACACTGATAAATAAACCCATTTAAGCAAGACACTTTTTCCATTGATCTTCAAAAGCTCATTAATCATATATAACATCTTCTCGACTGTAATACTAAGAATGACCTCTCTAAGTTGAAGAACATCATAATTTCTGCGGAGTTCATGATTATTATATAGAGCAATTATTGATCGAGATGATTTTTGCATTGAAAGATAAAGTGTCAATCAGATTTGCACACTTCATAATTTAGAACATATGTATGCATTACAAATTAAAGATGCATAATCATTAACCAAAGCAAACCATTCTTTAATTTGCATACCTGTTGATGCGTTATATTTAGCCATGTCTTCATCGGTGATGCCCCACCCTTTGCCTTTTAGGGTTGCAACATAGTCAATTCCTGACCGATGTCAAGAGACAAGTGATCATATTATTTTTTTATAAAATGCAAAAAAAGATAATAAAACTTACAAACAACTCTAACACAAAAAACTGAAGCTCTCCGGCAATGGTGCCGAAAATGACCTTGGTGACCCGCAAGAGGACGGGATTGTCGTAACATCCTTGGAGTATTTCTAGGTTATAGTATCCACAAGGAGCTTGCTATGTGGCGAAATGTGCTTTGAGTTGTAGCAAAATGATGCAATGCAATCCAATAACATGGTTTGATTGCAACAATAAATAAAAATTAAAAAAGGTAAACTAAAGTAATGACAGATGCAATTTACACAAAGACTATTGTCGACAATCGGTAACGTCGATTAGGCAAATAATTATTTCAAATAGGAATACTTATTCACTAACTGTGGCATACTAAAGAGGATAACATAAGATTTTATATAAGTTAAAGTCTTCTTTAGGATTATAGTTCTACATCATATGCTGCATTGATTAATCTTAGAAAAAAACAATTATAATAGGATGTATCTAGATTTTTTTATGAAGCTCGATAAGGTCTCTCGTATTCTAAACCCTGAAGCTACATATAGAGCACTTAAGTAGGTTTGCATGTTACAAGACATAGACACCTAATTCTAATGGATTTATTGCTTTATTTTATATTGATTTTTTTTTAAAAATGCTGTCCATAATGATAGATGCGGACAAATATAATGAAACAGAGTACTTCGTTTTGGCTTCTGCTAATTTCTAAATACTGCGAGGGCCAAACTCCAACCCCTCCCCACCCGCCTTCTGTCTCGAACGTTATCTGCAACATCTCGTCCGCCATCCGCCCGCCTCTCCACTTCTACAGACCCTCTCCAGCCCAAGAACTCACCCCACCAATGGCCTCGTGCCCCAACGCCGACGGCGCCTCAACGCCACCCCTCCTCCTCGCCTTACGCCACCTCCCCTTCCTCGGCGTTCACCGGCCGCGTGCGCTTCCTTCCCCCGACGTCCTAACCCCTCTCGCCCGCCGCCTGGAGGAGGTCGCGTCCGCGGCGGCCGCCCACCCGCTCCTGAAGCCGCTCTTGGCCGTCCACTCCCATCTCTTCACCTTCTCCCAGGTAGGCAACACACGCCTCTTCCTTGAGCTCGATCGCAATTCGCTGCAGACGAGATAGGTAACGCCGTTGTGGTTGATGGAATGAGCTAACAGAGCAGGAGGCAGCTGGTGACGGCACGGCGGACGACGCTACTGTCCGGGGAGCACTGCTTCGCGGCGGTGCTGGGGGACTCGGTGGCCGCGGTGGTGGTGTCCAACGGCATCAACAACTTCCTCAGCCTCTACAACACGGTGCTCATCGTCAGGCTCGTGCTCACTTGGTTCCCCAGCACGCCGCCCGCCATCGTTGCGCCTCTCAGGTACTGCACACCAGTTCACCACTGCTATTCACACTTACAGTATCATGCCTGCCACACATGATAGGCTCTCTGTTTGGTATTGCAGTGATTTTTAAAAAAATGCTTATTTAATTTTATTTTTTAGTACAATTGTTAGTTGGAAGGATCACATTACAAATGATACATATTTCTCTCACTAACTAGATTCCACCGCACAGCTCAGCTAAGCAACCACAAACAGACCATATCGATGTGGTACTAAAGATTAAAATGTGCTAGTATGTACAGCTCCTAAACCACCAGAAAACGATACTGTATTATTTGACATGACAGTGGCTGGAAGTGAGGCTGATCTCCTCCTTCCTCCTCCAGCCCTCCCCCTTCCCTTCTTCATTTCTCTCATTTTTTGAGCCCTCGGCCCACTAGGATCCGCCACTGTTGACAGCGACTCACATTTCCTGGGCTAGTTATGTATACGATGTGCCATTTTCTGCATCAGAAGATACAAATATGGTAAATTTTACAGTGATTTCTACTCAACTATCGTCTATCGCACGCAATCCCACCCTTACTTAAGGTGATCAAAGACTCAATCGTGCAGAAGCAGAAGAGCTTCTGCCTTGCACGTTTTCTTCAGATAAAGAAAAGGTTCAGCATGTTGAACCATTAGCTAGTTTTGGATGCTCCAAACTGCTGAAGTGCTGAGCTACTACCAGTCACTAGTAGTTTTTTATGCTCTTGGTAACCTCTGAATGAACACGATGCAAATGCAATGCAGCACAATATGTGACCCGTACCTGAACATCTTCCGGGGCATCATCCCGCCGCTCGGGGGAACGCTGGACCTGTCGCCCATCCTCGCCTTCCTCGTCCTCAACGCCTTCACCAGCACCGCCGCCGCGCTGCCGGCAGAGCTCCCCGACTTACCAGCTCCACAGCATCGTCAGAGCGGCGCTTCTTCATCCAGCTGCCCGGCGCCCCTCGACCTGACGGCCAACCAGAGGAAATGGATGCTGAGAATGCGGTCGCGAAAATCGCAGGAAGAAGATGGTGCTCACTAGGCTTGTGCTGTGTCTTTCAGTGCCTTGTTACCGACCGGAGATTACGGTTTGCTTCAGACGCTTGCAGCAGCTGCACCTCACCTGAGCATCAAACGCAATTCGGCAGGGGTGCTGTGTAACCATCAAACGCAAACTCTGGCATGCGACATACAGAATTTGTTTGGTCGATCACGTTACTTCAAATGTTTTTGTGTTGAAATGTGGTGCGGAACTTGCTTCCTTGAGGGCTGTGCTTTCTGCATTATGTAGAGGAACCTGTTGACTCTTTAATTCATCTTCAATAGACACATACTATTGCAGTATCATTTAATATTATTATAATATTTTTTATTTTTTCCACCTCTAACAGATATCCTACTATCTACCTCTCGTATTCACGTTCATCACGTCTCTTTCTGACCGCAATCGCCTGTTGTCGTGGGATAGGCGCATGCAGCTCCTATTGAAACTCTGTTGGCATGAGCATCAACCGGTGTATAATCTCTAAGGATTGGCCCCTGGGATTATAGAATGCCAACCAGAATGTCCTACCCATATATTTTCCTGATAACAGTTATTGATTTGGTAAAGACTTCATTGGCCAATGATGCAAGCTGCGAATCAAAAGTGAATACCATTCCATACCCTAAAATATGTGACATCCAAAATTTCGTAAAGTAGAATTTAGTGAGTTCATGAGTTCCCTTGCTTGAAATTTGGTGGAAATTAAAATCTTTGAGCAATAATCAAATACCACTTATACGGTGGAGGTTCGATAACCAGTTAACCACTAGGACTTCTTCATAAGAAGTTAACTAGTAGACATCTTTAAAAGTTCAACAGTCTAAATGCCTCTTAACTCTTAGGTTGTTATAAATCTTTGTAAGGGGGTATATAGGGTGAACCTTGATGTGGGACTGGTTCTGATGCTTGGAGTGTGCATTTCTGGGATGGTGTGCATGCAGAGGTAGGTCCTCGATGATGAATTGATACGTCAGACTATTCGTAACCGAGCACTGCGTTAATCAAAAGGAGTTTTTAGTTTGTATCACAATCATTCTTAACAGAATAACATCCTGGAACCAGCTTTTTTCTTCTAAAAATCCTCCTGAAACTTGTTTTATTATAAATCTGTGATCCAAACAACCACCTAGTGAGAAAGCTTGTGACTCCTGAGCGAGGTAGAACGCGTCACCAGACCACCTATTTGGCACCATGCAATATTGACACCTGCAGCTATGCTATGTTTAGACCATCTCCAACTATATTCTCTTCATTTCATTCTCTTTCTCTTCTTATTCTTTTTATTTTCTCTTATCTCTAACGGCTTCCCTTCGAAGGAATTTGTGAAGGAAAATGAGTGACATTGGAAATCCCTTCATGATGGGAATCGTGAAGGGAATGAAAATCCCTTCGTAAAGGGATTCTGGACTCTGATAAAAATCGGTTGGAGATGATCTTATATGCTTATAGGGAGTTAGCGACGAGGCCATTGGATCTCTGCTCTCGTGTGGCACAATTAGCCCATCGGGTCATGCCATGCTGGCACGGATGGCCAGTAGTGAGGCCCAGCATAGCCCAACGGCACGCTAGGCCCCATTATGACGGGCCACCACTGGCACGGCCCCACTCACGTGTGAGTTTTTTTATTTTTACATTTTCTAACATTAATATTTAAATAAATTGACTCGTAATCGAAATATTTGTATGAATATGTGCATACCGTCTTTTGAAAGTGCTGAGGGCGGTTAGCATGTTACGGTGACACGAGTACATCTTATCGCCCTCTCAGAGAGCTGTTAGGCTCCACACTCCACTTATCGCCCTTTGAGAGGGCAGTTAGCGCCCATACCAGGCCCCTCGAGCGCCCCCTTACTGCCCTTTGAGAGGACGGTTATTCGTAACTGCCATCTAAAAATATAAAAATCTCAGAAGTTATCTAAGATAAAAATAATAAAAATCCTAAAAGATATTAAAGTGAAGATGGAATAAATACATGTAAGTGAAATAAAAAAAACACACTGAATGTTAGATAGAATGTGTACATGAGATAAGTATATGGAATTTGAATATTACTAATAGCATATAGGCTACATCTAAGATACACACACAACTTGTGTAATAGATTAAAAATGATATAACCACCTTGAGTTCGACAAGTACAACATTTAGTAGCATAAACATTACGGACGAAATGATCCTTGAAGTTGTTTGTGCCTTATCTCCCGTTCCATATAATGGTAATCGTATTCTGGGGATTTTGGTCTACGTGATGCCGGTATATATGGAAAATAATTAAAGTTAGGATTCCAGTCATCTGTCTCATCGTTAGAGAACTCGCAACAGTGTGAAGTTCTCTTAGGAGTAAGCAGGAAGTCATTATCGTCTAAGTGGTAGAAACACGTCCTCTTGTGGTTGTTGTCGAACAACCACCTCTTTCACGACGGCCCGAACCACCACCTATTTCACAATGGCGTGAAGGTCTCAAATGATCACCTCTGTGTCTCCAGTTATGTTTGGGCAGGCAGCCATCACCGAATAGTAGAGGCAACCAAAAAAAGTTCTCGATGGATTTGTTCAGCAACTCTTCATCATAAGAGAATACCTAGTATAAAAAAAGAACATACGAAAATATAAATGTCTTAGAAGTGCAACATAACAATTAACTGGGACATGTAATAACGATAAGCGTACCTTAATATGCTTCTCATACTGCTGAGGGTGCATAAATATTGTGTGTGATGGCTTACTAAAATACTTTGCTATATCAGCTAGTTTGCACACCCTGATATATCTCTAACGACACTCTAACAAGTGTGTCTTTAGGTCCATGAAGGTCACAGACTTACTGTTCGCCGTCATTCCTCCGTGGTGAAACAGAAATAGCAGGTCATGGTTTACTATTTTGACAACACTTTATTCAGGTTCTCCTCCTTAACATATTGTCACCTTTTGTTTGGATCTCACTCATAGTCTGTAGGGCTATCATTAATAATTTGTATGTTTACGAGAAATGTCTGTTTGAGGAGGTAGCCATAGTTTGGTATTAGGTAGATGACCGTGGTGTTTCGGAAAACTGTGTTGTGATGACCTTCTTGTTGCCTCACCCTCGCCATTTATAAGCAGGGATCGATGGTGTATGCACCAAGTGTAGATATGTAATTTAGAGATAGTGCATGCATTGGATACATTTCCGCAGCGAGCAGTCATTGGGCTATGAGTAGTCGGCAGCGTGTGGTCACATCAGTCTAAAAAGGTGGCTACGAGTTGTTTTATCAATCTGAAAAGTTAGCAGAAAGGGGTCGCATCTCCTTAAAAAGGTGGCAGCGAGAGGTGACTTCACTCTGAGAAGCTGGTAGAGTGATGTCACATATGATTAAAAAATACATTAATGACATGGTAAGTAGTAATATTTGAACTTGTAATACATAGAAAGTAGATGTAAGATCACATTACTCATAAAAGGTGGCAGTGTGTGATCATATCTCTTATAAAAGACGATTTCGTTAATTTGAAAAGGCACTGGCGTGTGGTCACATGTAGTACATAGAAAGTAGACACGTCAGAATATATAAGACTAGTTTGCGAATCGAGCATGCATCATGAAACAAACATCTAAGTTACGAAACCAAAGATAAAATTCTATTATTGCCTCCCACGGTGTTGTCGGCTGTTCCCACCATCATGGTCCCATCACCGCTGCCATTGATTCGCTCTCATGTGGCCCCTAGAGTAGGTCAGGTTATCTGGTAGAACAACCTGCCTGATAGGCCTCGTAGCGATCAAGGGAGCCGAGGCTTCCTCCTGGGTCTGCTGCATCGGTAGTGGAGCAGTAGGCAATTAGGATCGCGTGACGAAGTCGTAGTCCGGTGTGTCCCTGAAGAAGTCCTCACGAGATCGAACGGGGGGTTCGACCCAAGCTCATCCTCCTGACTCGGGTAAGATGATTGTGATGGTGCCGCTGTCGTCCATGTATAATCACTAGAGGGGGTTGTGAATGGATAAATGTATCAGATATGGTAAATATGGAAATGAATGTATTAGGCAAAATGCAATGTTGTACCTATATGGTATGCAGGGACAGCTGTAGATGATCATGCCTGAGTGTCGAAGTAGGATGCGAACGGTGGTGGTGCAGATAAAGATGTTTCGACTTTATCACTGTAGTTACCTGCAGAATGATGATTATATTAGATATACTATTAATTATATTAAATACGGTAGTATATTAGCGTCCATTACAAGAGACCTGCGAACAATAAAAATATCTACACTGACTATAACCTAGATATATACGCCGATAAGTATGTAGTAATACCTAATATAATTTATAAAGTTAATATATCAGCAACAAAATGATATCTCCAAACGCCGTAGCCAAGGACGCCAGAGCTGGATCCGGATCCTCTGCCTTAATTACGATTAATGCAGAGAATCACTGTATGAACAGTGTAATGAGTCAACTACTACAGTAGTCTGCATTAATTAATCAAATATTACTGTAGTAACCCTATAGCAACAGCGATATGGAATACTGTAGCACCGCATGTTACTGTCCATATGTTACTGTAGCAACAGATCTGGACTTTCCATTTTTGATCGGACGGTGCAAATTCACTTAATGCAGAGGACTGTAACCTCTCTATATTGGCTTCTCCAATGCAGAGGATCTCGGTCCGCTAGAGCTGCCAGGGGCGCGTCCCATGGCCATATTCCCCCACACTCTCCCCCGCTGCACCAGACCCTATGCAGCGAGCTCACCTTCTCCTCTTCCCCCGCCGCTCTGGAATCTGATCGCCTCCATGGCCACTACTGCCGCCGCCACCTCTCTCCTACGTGTCAGCCCTCCGATTTCCGGCGGCAATCCTCTCCCCCAGCGGCTCCGCCCGATCCGCTCGGCACCCGCCTCCCGCTCCCAGCGCCTCCTCCCCCCCGCGCGGCGCACCGGCGGCCACCCCACGCACCAAGGCCGACCCGTCCGCCTCGAGCGCGGTCGACGCGGCGACGGGGGAGGGACCCGACGCCACCGTGCTGCTTGACGTGAGCGGCATGATGTGCGGCGGCTGCGCGGCGCGGGTGCGGGCCATCCTGGCGGCGGACGAGCGGTTGGAGACGGCGGCGGTCAACCTCCTCGCCGAGTCAGCGGCGGTGCGGCTGCAGTCGCCGGAGCCGAGCGCGGGGGAGGAGCTCGCGGCGAGGCTGATGGAGTGCGGGTTCCCGTCCACGGCGCGGCGAGGGGGCGCGACCGCGGGGGCTGGGGAGAGCGCGCGCAAGTGGAGGGAGATGGCGGCCAGGAAGCAGGACCTCCTGGCGCGGAGCCGGGGGCGCGTGGCATTCGCGTCGACGCTCGTCGCGCTCTGCTGCGGATCTCACGCGTCCCACCTCCTCCACTCGCTCGGCATCCATATCGGCCATGGTGAGTTGGAACTATGAGAGATTGAGAGCGTCATCTGATCATGTGATAAAACAAACTGACGTTTAAATTTGGCGTGAATGGTTCGCTGATTGCTTGTGCATGGTGCAGGAACAATTTTCGATATGTTGCACAATTCCTATGTGAAATGTGACATTGCTATATCGGCGTTGTTTGGGCCTGGAAGAGGTATAACTGGTGGCAACATTGTCTCAATAGTCTTATGTTATGCACTACTCCACTGTTTACATGTTGTTTTGTTTACGAATTTTGATATGTGTGCCAACAGGATAATGCCTGCAATAAATTTGTGCCAATTCTTTTATATTCAATCAATTTCTGAGAATTAAGAACTTTAGACAACTGAACAGCACCAGTTAAGTTGTATGAAGAACCAGAACTGAACTTGAAACTTCATCACATTTTTCAGAACCGTGCTTCTTCAGTTATTCCATTCGCCCTTTCTCACACCATCTCAATGCCCCCCCAGATATACTTTTTGATGGTCTTAGAGCATTCAAGCAAGGGTCCCCCAACATGAACTCTCTTGTAGGATTCGGCTCTGCAGCTGCATTTGCTATCAGTGCAGTAAGTGGGTTTTTAGTGGCAAACTTTTTCTGTCCAGCCATATAAGAATATGCTAATATAGCTTTGTGTATCTTAAGGTGTCCTTGCTGAACCCTGAATTGGAGTGGAATTCAACCTTTTTTGATGAACCGGTGAGTCAATTTTTTTAAGTTCTATTAAATATTAATAGAATTGTAATTTTTATCTTCTGGCTCCTGTATTTTTATGGTTAATGTTGCTCTGCATTTGGATCTTGCAATACTTTTGACAAAATCAGTATCAAATCACTGAGCTAAGAAACTTTATTTCCTTTTCCCACATTATTTGAACTGATTTAGCAATTGATTGAATAACAGTTGAATTGTGAGTTTTGTTTTGCATAGCAACATTTTGTTGAAGAAAGTTGTCTTGTAGCATGCAGGTCATGCTTCTTGGATTTGTACTTCTTGGACGATCTCTTGAAGAAAGTGCAAGGCTTAAGGCATCTAGCGACATGAGTTAGCTCATTGTAAGTATTGATTTATATCTAACCAATGTTCCAGCGGGAGGCAATTTCTTCATTTTATATTGCTAGAAATGGAAGATAAAACGGACAATATATAATCTATATTTCCACAAACACTATAGGAAAATGATCGTTTCGTTTTGTTAAATGACCTATATCAAAATAATGCACCATATATTATTCATGCAAGATAATTGATTTATTGAAAACTAGTCATAACTGGTGTTCTGTGGCAGTCACTGTCATCACCTCAATCGAGGTTAGTCGTTACTTCCTCAAGCGACGACCCTTCCTCGGACAATATTTTGAATTCCGATGCAATCACAGTTGAGGTTCCTGTTGATGATGTTTGTGTTGGAGATTCAATATTGGTCCTACCAGGAGAAACTATACCTGTAGATGTAAGGAGACACCATGGTTTCATTTTTCTTATTTGCTAGTATATTTGACCATTCCATTGGACCATCTGACACCCATTCTTGCTGGGTAATGTCATTGGGGGATCAAGTTTTGTCTATGAATCAATGCTTACAGGAGAATCCTTGCCTGTAGCCAAGGAAATAGGGCTCCTGTATTTGCAGGAACTGTGAATTGGGTATGTATATGACTTCTTGCCTGAGAGTCTGGCCAATTCTCTCGGTCTGTATTCCAATAAGATGTTTCCAATCAACTGCTGTTTTGAAATGTATAAAAAATGTTATGTTACTTCAAAATGCCGCCCTCTATGTCATTTATTTTCCTCATCCATATTTGTTTAATCAATTTAGAGTTACTTGTGGTTGAAGTTTCAGTAAGCTCTTCACTCATTTTGTCATGTCTTGACTGATGTCCAAAGGATGCTTTAACTAGATACACTTCACTAAATTCAATACAACGCATTGTTTCACTTCTTGAACTTTGATATTGCACTACCTTCATATGCCTTTCAGACTTCTTAGCTGGATAAACTAACAACCCAATCTTTGAATTGTTTTGAAGGATGGACCTTTAAAGATCAGAGCTATATGTAAAAGAAGGGGGAAAAGTGTTTAACTATATTTGTTTTATCCTTGAACAGGTTGAGGATGCCCAAGCACGTGAAGCTCCTGTTCAAAGGCTTGCAGATTCAATTGCAGGACCATTTGTGTATATGGTTATGACGTTGGCTGCAGCTACCTTTTCCTTCTGGTATGTTCTTATTTTTCTTTTCTCCTATTCCATGAAATATACACAAAAAAGCTTGTTGTAACTACATAAATATTGCTTTTCTAACCTTTCCTTACTTAAGGTATTACATTGGCACACACTTATTTCCAGAGGTTCTTCTGAATGATATTTGGGCTAATCTTGTGAACTTTCTCCCTGCAGGCTGTTTCCTGTCCTTGTGCACTTGGATTAGCTACACCTACAGCTATCTTAATAGGAACTTCCCTGGGTAACTTTCTACATCCAACTGTTCTGATCCATTTGTTCTGGATGTTTGATGATACAATTGGCATTATACATTTTTAGAGACTCTTCGATGAGCAAATTCGGTTCACTATTCTAATATTAGCTTATTAAGTTATTCGCTCTACTTAACTTTCTCCTGATTGTATCTTTTTTGTCAAGTTCTAACTTCCTTTTACTAGGTGCTAAAGAGGATTACTTATTAGAGGAGGTGATGTTTTAGAGCGTTTGGCTGGAATAGATGCTCTTGTGCTTGATAAGGTGTGGCTTCATTTATCGTTTTTATTTTTCATGATATTTTTTTCTCAAAATTATTTTTTTAAATTACAAACAATGTCTGTTTTTTCCGATTCTAGACAGGGACGATTACAGAAGGAAAACCAGTAGTTACTTCTATTGCTTCTCTGGCATATGAGGAGACAGAGGTTCTTCGTCTTGCTGCTGCAGTGAGAAAACAGCATTGCACCCAATTGCAAATGCTATAATGAACAAGGCTGAACTGCTCAAACCGGATATTCCAATGACAAGTGGGCAACTTACAGATTCGGCTGTTTGGTAGAAGTAGAAGGGTGTTTGGTTGCAGTAGGCACTTGGGACTGGGTCCACAATCGTTTTGAAACTAAAGCTTCACCAACTGAACTGAGAGATCTTAGAAATCGTCTTGATTTTGTGTTGTCCAGTGGGGCATCATCATCAAACCACTCAAAGTCAATAGTTTATGTTGATCGTGAAGGAGAAGGAATTATAGGTGCTGTTGCTATATCAGATATTCTACGAGAAGATGCAAAATTGACTGTGGACAGGTATTTTCTGGAGATGTCATTTGCATTATAACTGTATTTCCTCAGTACATATATATTTCTCTTACCTAACAGGGTTATGCTCAGAGGTGCTATGAAATGCTGCTGCTATATTCTTAGATATTTCTAATGTTATTTTTATTAGATATTGCTAATGTTATTTTTGAAGTATCATTCAAGTGTTGCAACTATTACTGTCTTATCTGTATAGTTCAAGTGTCATTTCATTATCTAAAAAAATCTTTATAGTTCAAGTAGTGCAGCATTTTTAAACATCGTTTTCTCTTGTTAATTATCAGGTTGCAGCAGGAAAGCATTACAACATTTCTACTATCAGGGGATAGGGAAGAAGCAGTGGAAGAAGCAGTGGAAAGCATTGGGAACACTGTTGGAATCAGGAATGAAAACATGAAGTCTTCCCTAACTCTGTAGAAAAAAGCATGCATTATATCAACTTTGCAAGGGGAAGGACACAGAGTTGCAATGCTGTTATGGGCAGCGTAAACATGCTGTCACTTGTGATTGTATGGACCTCCAAAATTGGTGCTATAAAATTGTATTGTTTCGCTTGATTTGAAAATTGAATAATGGTAAAGACAAGAGAAAATAGAAGCTTGACAAAATTTGTCGTTTGGAGATAATACAAGGAAGTTTGAAATTTCTCACTGACAACTTTGCATTGTATATTTGTTACTGAACTTGTGCTTTTTTATCTGCATTGTTTCCTAACAATGTGGACTTTGCTGTTATTCAGGTTGGTGATGGGATAAATGATGCGCCCTCTTTGGCAAAAGAGAATGCTGCCTCTGATGCAGCCTCAGTTGTTCTATTAGGCAACAGAGTTTCTCAGGTAAGGTTCTGCACTTCTGCCAGGTATGATTCTTTTATCTAAGGAATTCAAGTGGCATCATTGCTGATAAATAAGTATAATCTCTTGCTCAGGTAGTAGATGCGCTATCCCTGTCGAAAGCAACTATGGCTAAAGTTCACCAAAATTTGGCCTGGGCAGTGGCATATAACATCTTTGCTGTCAGCAATTCTTTGCTTCTGCAGCTGCATGGGTCGTTTCAGAACACAGAAAAACCGCAGGGTGATTTGAGCTCTACTAAATTAATTCAGTTTGGTTTGTCAACAAAGATGGTACAGGATCATAGAGTGTGGCTACTGGTTTTCCAGCTCTGGCTCAAAACATACGTACAGGCTGAAACAAGTCGATCGAAACTAGTAAGCATTCTTGTCAGTAGTAACATGTTGTACAGTTTACATTAGCTAACTAGTAAATCACTCAGGAGTGTATTATTTTATTCAGGTTAACCTTTCCCTGCTGTAAACGAGCAGGGAAATATATTTCTCGCAGGTCCTCCGGGAGCTTGATTGTTCATCGTCTAGTAGCATCCAACAAGGCAACAAGCTTCACACAACACAGGTGGAAAGTTCACTAAATAGAACAACTCACAGTACATAGTCTAGAAAAGCAATGAAAAGTAATAATAGCTGGTTGTTTGTGGCCACACTATAATGGCCATCTCTGAACAACAACAGCGCATGAATGACTACATGAGATTATTTCTGATACCTCGTTTCCTCTCTGCTTTCTTGGATTCTATTGCCTACTTCTTTCAGCACTCTTCGAACTCATCGTTCTTGGCCCAGTGCACCTTCTTGCCGCTGCTGCTCCTCATCACCTTCTCGTCGACGGCTCTGACCCCGGCCTCCGCCGCGGCAGCCGACTCCGCCTGCACCCGTGCCATCTTCCGCCCCCGCTTCCTCGCCGCCGCCGCCTTCTCCGTCTCGGCTGCCTCGTACTCCCTCGCCCACCGCCGGCTCACCACGCACGTGGCCGCCAGCGCCACGGCCTGCGCCAGGAACATGCCCAGCAGCAGCACCTCCTCCAGGAACGCGAGGACGAACTGCTCCCTGCGGTCCCTGGCGGACCCGAGGAGCCGGAGGCTGTGGTCGTGGCGGAGGAAGAAGGCGAGGGAGGCGAGCGCGTGGCCGGAGAGCGCGGCGAGCGCGAGCGCCGCGTGCGCCGGGAAGCAGATCAGGTGGGTGAGCTGGGAGTAGAGTGCCGCGAGCGCGGAGAGCAGGGTGGTGGCGTGCACGGAGACGAGCGCCCAGCCGAAGGGCGTCGGGCGGGGCCGGAGGAGGAAGACCGGGCAGAGCGCTGCGGCGGCGAGGACGAGGAGGGAGAGGTTGAGGAGCCAGACGAGCAGGTTTGGCAGCGAGGAGCAGCTCCGCAGGCGACCGACGCCTGCGGCCGACGCCATTGCGTTGAGCTGCTGAGTGGCGGTGTTCTTGAGTTGAGCAGAGAAGTGCGCACTGGATAGAGTGCAGTTGTGCGCGGGGGAGGTTGGTTTAATATGGAGCGGGAGGATCGGAGTGACCGTTGAGCGAGCTGAAGCCAAGGACCAACGGCTAAGTTGGCGCCGGGAGTGGAGCCTGTGATCACTGTCTCTCTCTAGCTAGTCTCTTCTTGTTCCCCGTGCCGGAGGAGCCACCTGCCATCATCTGCTGGTCGCTAGCTTTCGCTCCTCTTTGCCTCTTTGGGTTCCGCCGTTCAAAATTTTGAAGTGGGCCACGCAGCAAACGACTCAAACAGTGACAACGACTGTAGATAACGTTTGCTACCTTGCTCTTAAGCTTGCTAAAAAGACATGTACCGCTTCTACCAAAGAGCTCCCATTGGCAGCTCCGTCCCAATTCGGACGACCATGGTGTACAACGGTATTTTGCCACGTATATTTGCAATCTCCAGATACATATTCACATATAAAAAAAAAAGAGAAAAAAAAAGAGCACCAGGCCAGCCAGCAGTCCTTTCCCTTTTTCCCACTGAGCTGCCCTGACCCGGTTAGCCATGGCCCCCATATCCCCCGGCCGCGTCGCCCTAAGGCGCCCGGGGCGTTGTTCCTCTTCCTCCCTCCCTCGCGCCGTGCCTCTCTCCCGCGTTGTGCCCCTCTCTCCCTCACGCCGCCTCTCTTGTGCCGCACCGCGCGCGCTCAAGCCGAGCCACGCCCCTCTCTCTCCCGCGCCGCGCCCCTCTCCTCTCCCTGGCCCCTCTCTGCTCCATGGGTCGAGGCGCTTGAGCGCGCCACTCCGGCTGCGCTCGAGCCACGCTCGCGCCGCGTCGCTTGCCTTTCTCCTCTCTGGGCCCGCACGTATTGCTCATCTCCTTACCCGCTATCTCTATCCGGAGTTTGATTTGGTGTTTGTTGGTCTCGGTCTCTGATTCCCCAACCGAATTTGGTGGAGTCCGAGCTTATCTTCTCCAGCTTGAGGGGGCTCGGCCGCCTATATAAAAGGCAGGGGAGGGTGCCCAGCCGAGGGGGGACGGATTGGAGAATCGGCGTAGCCCTACCGCATGGACGCTTTGTCTCTACACCGACCCATCGCCGTTAATCCGCCACCAACACGTCGTCATCGCCGTTGATCGTCATGGCCGGCCTGAGCTCCTCCATTCTCACTGCCGCTCCGCAAGGTAAGCCCTGGTCGTGACTTCCTCGTAATACTTCTCTCTGTAATGCCAGCCATTGAGCCGTGCGTGTGCCTGAGTGCCATGCTGTTATGCTGTTTACGCTTGTCCCCAGCATTTCAGAGGGCTTTCCTGCCGATTGTCCCTGTTATGGATCTTAAGCTATCATACATGTTTTTCGGTTATGAGATATTATGCCTTGTTCAATGTTGCATTGGTGGTAATGGTGTGTTGCAGAGAGAGAGAGAGAGAGAGAGAGAGAGAGAGAGAGAGAGAGAGAGAGAGAGAGAGAGAGAAGGACTATGTTGTCGGTAGTCCCTATATTTGATGTTGATGCTTCTTGCTGATGCTAAAAGCCTCGTGGTTTCGTGCTTGGCCAGTGATGATAAAACTAAGGCCAAGCCGCTGTTGTGCCGCCGTGCCATGTGCAGTTCTGTTGAGGCATTTTTTTTTAGTGTCTTGATGTCCATATGGTGTGTGGATGGTGATATCTTCCTTCTTGCCGGTCCTGATACATATTCACATAATTTTGCTACTAAGGTGGCTTGATCTTGCCCTCTGGCCGGTTGTAATGCTGCCCTCTGGTGCCTTGCTTCTTCTCTATCAATTCTAGTGATGGTTCGAACTATATGCCTAACTGATGGGTTTGGGTGGTGGCTCACTGATCATGTTGCCCCTCCCTTTTAATCTTGTCGTGGCCTTAATGTTGACAAGACCCTTGGCTGAGAAGGCTGCTGATCTGTTTTATATATATTGCTACCTTGGTGGTTTTGTTGCCTCAGTGGTTTGGTGATGATGGTTGTTGCTATGTTGTGCTCACTGAATTGACAGTAAGAACTTGAGATCCTGATGAGGTGTTGCCCCTCTGTTTCCTTCTGATGCCTTTGTGGTTCATCAGTACTTACTCTGCCTTTGTGGCTTGCCAAAATATATGCCTATGTGGTTCAAAAAGTGATCACCCTCGCCTTTGTGGCATTCGCCTTCGGAGATGGCTGATGAGGACAAGTCCGAGGCCCGAAGAGGGAGTTAGTGAGTCAGGTACGGTGTCGGAGCTCTTGGTGGTGATCATGCTGCCACTTCCGGTAGAAGCTACGTGTCGTACCGCGCTCCTAGCTCACCTCTTCACACAAACACAATTCTGAGGCCTACGTGACCAATGATGATCCGGGATACATAAACAGTCCAAAAAGCTTATGCTAGACTGTTGTCCTGTACTTTATCGTATTTTATTGCTAACGCTTACTTTGCTTAATCTTTGTTGCGTGTGACTACAGCCTTGCAGACTCAGAGACGATCTTAATACGACGACCGTCAGCGCAGCTCAATTGGAGGTAGTCCGAGGACGGGCGTAATTAACCGGAGAGCCTCACGAGGCCATGGGAACCAAGACGAAGTAATCATCAGATCATACTATATAGTCAGATAGCATGCGCGTTGTGGAGTAAAAATATATAATGAAAGAAACTGTACTTTATGATTTCGACACGAATGAATAAAGTTTACATGTTTTCAATCATTGCATTCTTCTTTCTTTCGTATACATTACATATACTGACACGTCCGTATATATTCATATTCAAAGTTATACAATTCGAACATTGTGTTTCGGATCCGCCAAACACATGGCACGTTGCTTCAAAACAGCTTTCCCACCTTGCCCACACAACAGGGCTCTAGATATAAAGTAGCTAATTTTAGAGGAATAATGCATGTATATCTTACCTAGTGTTTGGAAAATACATGTACCTCCAAGAGTACATTTCTTCTTATGGTTAGTGTCAAAAAAATAAAAGATTGACTTGGGATAATCTGAGCAAAAGACAGGTAGTTAAAGACAAAACATGGCTGCTTTGTTCTGAGCAAGAAACAGTACAACACTTTTTTTTTTTAGTGTGTTGTATGCTTGTAGCTACGCAAATGTGGGTGGAAATCTATGTGCAAGTAGGAATCTCGTACGAAAATGTAGCTCAATTGTCGTTGAGTGACAAATAGTGTACTGTTTTAAACATCGCTACATCTGCTACTATGTGGAATTTGTGGAAGTTGAGAAACCATGTTTTCAGCGTGTGCAGTGGAAGGATATGAGGCAAATTTGAAGTGCTATGTCAAGTATGCTGAGGAACTGGTGGATACTGTGCCCAGAAAGCAAACTGATGGAGTTGAACAACAATATTGGAGAGCTATCACAGAAGATGACGAATTCGATGAAGCTGCCGAAATGAGAAATGCACGGTGAAGGCTCTGCCGACCGCCTGGGGGGCTATGAAGCAATGTGGTCTGATAGAAAGACACGAGAAGGTGGAGATGGAGGGGTAGCACCAGTAGTCAGGAGATGATAGTTTTCTTTCCTACGGTGTTCAGTTTGGTTATATTATTATGGTGTTCAGTTTGGTTATATTATTATATTGATACATGAACGGTGAACGAACTGGTAGGAAAGAAATGGTGGAGCTTGGTGCTCAAACTGTGCGAACACACTGTGATATGGTCCATCTCTAAGGATGAGACCGGGCAATGAAGCCCTCAAATTCCGAAGAAAAAGATACAGTGGCTCCGGTGGTGTTTCCCAGCTCCTCATGCCATGCCGCAAGCAAGCATTGCATCCGTCCAGGGGGCGCTCCACATATCTCGCAGCCCACTCCCCGCAGCGCTAGGAAGGAGGAACTGAAGATCAGATCAGCAGAAAACAACCGAATCTTTCAGACTGTACAGCTGACCCCCCAAAAACCATGTTCACAGGTTGGGCAAACATATGTGCAATGCCAACAAAAAGAACGGGTAATTCTCGGCGTTAGTTCATGAGGTCAGCTAAGCTACAGAATCACATGCGATCAAGAGAATAATTTGGGACATATCACATTCACAAATCTGAAGTAACAAAGTTAGCTAGTAGTCTAGACTAGGAAAAGGAGGCACACCCAGGAGGATGAACAGTTGTGCTCCTCGGGTTTGCAGGGACAACTAGGAAGAGGACCTGCCAGCGTCAGGGAACTTATCAGCAAAGAACCTGCAATAATAGGATCGAACAACTTAGCACCTAATTCCAATTAGTCCAATATATCAGATGCTACTTAGATTTTCGTAGATTCAGTCAAAATGGATAGAAATGTGTTTCAGCTGTAAACAAATTAAACACACAGCAACTCGGGGTTCTCCACAGTACAAGCACCACATTGTGCATGCTCCATAAGCATAATTTGAACAATCAGCGCAGCAACCACGCTCACAGAGATTGTTACAAGCTCGATCCAATTTAACATTATATATAAAACTTCTCCTAGATTGAACAGGTCCTAACAATTTCTGCCAGTTAAAGGAAACAAAATTCAGTCCACATGTCTACTTGTTGTTCAACCATCTAGGTAAAGGCCAATGCATGGCTGTGTAAAACTTCAGTTTTCATGTCTCTAACCAATTTGATCCTTAATCGAAGCAACCAAACAAAAACAGGTAATGGTTTTATTCAGCGTATAAGCCCCACCAATATATCGTAATTTATAATCAGAAAAAAGTGCTGAGACAAAACATAATGAGTCATCCTCTTCAAAATATTAAAGGAAGTCTTCCAAATACCTCAAGAGTCATAAATCCTCATCATGTATCTGATGTCCTGCCGACACATAGGGCACAATGGTTCAACCTCACGTTCCATTCTTAATGCACATTTGCAACAGCAGACAAGATGCCCACAAGGAATAAAAGCTGCTCTTCTTCTCTTCCTTAAGCACACAACACATAATTGCCTGTCTCCTATTTCATCTTCGTCACTAGAGTCATCTTCTTGAATAGCATCTTCAGCCTCCTCAAATAATTGTTGAGCTTGCCTAGCCTCCCTCCGCAGTTTGATTCTCACCCAGCCCCTGCATCATTACAAACTTCAATTGTCAACACACATGACTGAGCAAAATGAAATTGCTCAAAGGATCCAATAACAAGCTAATGTATCTAGTTATAAATTATCTCTAGAACTAATCAAGCATCAATCATGTCAGATCTTTAGTGATAGAGAAATTAACACAAATTGATATATCAACAAAAGAATTGAATTTTCAGAGTATTTCAGTACATTGGTTTGCTCCACGAGTTCAGGACAGATACCTATAAATAGCATGGCCCACTAAGCAAACTGACAAGGCTCCAAAAACAATACTTGCCCAAAAGAGTGTTCTGGCACGCGAAGTCAGCTCAGCTTGCATCTCATCCTTGGTCAGCTCAGATCTGAGCAAAGGCAAGGCGTTAAAAAGCTTGGAACTGCACCAAGAGAATACTTCATTGTGCATTTCCTCCCTTCCTTCATTCATGAGGAATTTCTTAGCCATATAAACTATGAATATTCTTGGAATCATCATGCTTGGCATCAATAAGATTCACGAGGAATTTCTTAGTCATATAAACTATGGATATTCTTGGAACCATGGTGCTTGGCATCAATAAGAAAGAAACAATACGAAAATTCTTACAAGAAAAAGGGAATCTCTGGGCACGAGCCGATCTCAACACTTCCTTTATTTGTTCGACATAGTCCTATTGCTGTAATTTCCTTGCCAATAGGAAGAATTTTTTCTTCATCCAATAACGCAATCTATAGAACAATCAATCAAATAACTCCACAATTATATCACATGGCTGAGTATTGCATACTGAAATATCAGTTCTCATTTCTCAATGTAGCAATTGAGAGAACTTACTGGATAGCCATTGCCAATAATAGTATGAAACAATGTGTAAGGAGATGTCTCAATTGGGATAAGTTTATGATGCACAGTTGTAAGAGGTAATGGTTGATCCGCCTTATCTAAATTGACATATACCATCCCAATTGAGTTTCCGAACTCAGAACTGGCAAGAACAAACGGAACCTTGCGAAAAGAGAATCGCTGTCAAAATTGAGGTAAAAATGATCCTAATACTAACAGTGTATGAGTATAGATGGCTTACATATCTAAAAGATGTTATGATTTGCTCTTTCCATGACCTAAAAAGGAGAGCATGCAGATCAAAGGTCCAACCAAAGATGCCTCTCCATTCCGTGAACAAGCACTACATAAGTATGAGATCACATAATACCAGTTAGACATATATATAGGGAAAGAATAACAGGTAAAAATTGTAGGTTAACAAGAGGAGGGGAAAAAAGTTAAGTATTCTCGAAGCTTTCAGAATAATCTTCAAACCTCAGAAATTTTAAAAAATATACATCAAGAATCAGTATCCTCGAAGCTCTTATAGCCATCCTCAAACCTCAGAAATTTGAACACACACGAGTAACCAGTCAGGAAACCATCAATTAGCATATAGTTTGCCAAAGTACCCAATCCTGCAGAAAGGGGAATCGCGGAACTCCGAAGTACTTAGCTTCCAACTCCTGGAAACTACAGCTAAAAGTAATCGAAGCTAATATGATAGCATTAAGAACGGAAGTTCTCTATGCATTAAGACTGTACAAGAATTTCAGAATCAAACTAAACACATCATGACGCTCCTCCAATGGCCAAAAGCATAGAACAGTTTATAGGTACTGCTTAATCCGATCTTAAACATCGGCGTATCATCACATTGCTACGATAGCCATCGATAAGCAGCCAATCCTAGATGAGGGTTTGAGGGTTTTCTAAGGCTAAAAACTATATCAGTACCTAAGCATCCCTATGGCGTAGCATAAAACCCTAGCTCAGAGCTAGGGACATAAGAGATGAGTCTTCAGCGTACGAGGGCGCGACTCACCATCTGGGTGTGCTTGGCGACGACGCAGTGCTCGCCGGAGCCCGGGGGCGCGATGATCGTGCCCCGGGGGGCGGGGCGCACGTAGCCCCGGACCGCCGCGAGCCGTGGCTCGCCGCCTTCGCCTGGAAGGAGGGAGCCGAGGTCAGCGATGGCGGCCGTCGTCGCGGAGGCAACGAGCCGCAGCTCCCCGGAGACCGCGAGGTACTTGACCCACGACACGATGGCGACGGCCGCCGTGCCGAGGCCGAGCACGGCCCCGTCCAGCGCGGCGGCAAAGCGCACGAGCGCTTCGGCCGTCTCGCGGTCCCGCGCCGACATGGTTGGGTTTGGTCGGGTCGCCGCCGGCTTCTCGTCTCGTTTACGCGTGCGGTTCGTGTCGCGTCGGTTCGGTTCGGGTTTGAGCCGCAGATAATGGTGCTCGCCCGTGTCCTAATAATATCGATTTGCTCGGCGAGTACGAATTCGATTCAAATTTGTGAATTGCTACAAAATTACTCCATACAAGTAGCAGTTGGGTTAATCTCGGCCGTCTGATCGATGTAGGAAAGGTGTTCAGCCTCTCTAACCCGTCCAATTTGCCTATCGCAGATAGCTAATGTTTCCTGTGATTCATCGTAATCTGGTGATTTTACCTGCCTAAGGACTCGGCACGTCTCTCTAGGAAATGCATCAGATCACGTGGTTATCAATGCAAATCGTTGATGTTCGTCTGTTCATCACTGAGTTGACAACTGTATGAGCAACAACTACAGTTATTGTTCCGGGAAAAAATCTTTACTACACAGTTACTAGTACAGTATTCATCCAGTACCAAAATGTATGCACTTCATTGCAGAATCATGGAAAGAACCAACAACCTTTAGCAGGCTTCACAAACTGTACAATGCCAGAAACTTTTCAGGTACTCAGATGCCACAACATTCTGGGGCATCAGAATTGTCACCCATCTAGTCAGCCCAAACGTTACGAACTGTCCACGCTTTCATCATGTACAAGATGGAAAAGGTATTCCTGGACACCCTCCTACTTCTATCCAAATCGCGAGGACTTTCATCATGAAACTTGAGAGCGTGTCCATTGTATTAACTATCCTAATCCTACGAGCTAAAGGAGAGCAAGCACAGATCGGAGGAATGGCTAGCACCATCCAAGTGAACCATCTACAAATAGACAGTGTGGGTGCATTCAATTTAGACACCTGCAACTAAACGACAATTTTCAGGATTAAAGTGAGACAAGGCATATACCTTGAATCCAATCTGATCATAGAGCCTCCAAGCTGGTAAGTTATCCTTGTGCACATGAATATAAATATTTTCAGCACCTGTAATAGGGTTGAAGATATCAATGGCTCCAGCATTAACATCTGGGACATGCTATTCCAGAATAGCTCATTGCTTTACCACTAAGTCTTGCAGCATCTATGGCCAACAATAACATGTTGCTGGCAATCCCTTGACGCCTTGCACATTTAGCAACGCACACATTTGTTAAATATCCAAATTTTGGCTCATCTGGCTGATAGATTCTACAGTGAAAAGACGACTTTCCAGGCTCCTGTTAATAACTGTCAAATGTAACTTCTAAAGACACCGACAGAAGTAATATAAAGAAAAGATGCTATTATACCCTACCTCAGGAAATGTCTCCCCATGTAGAGGATGCCTTACACATACATCTAAGGTACCAACAACGCTATTCAGGACAGTTCGCCTGAGGTCATCATTCTTCACCTGCGATATTAACCATAAGACCGGCAGATTTTCAGCTGTGAAATATGACAAAAATATCAGTAAAACCGCTTTAAAAGAGTTAAATAGTGTGAACTGGAATAGTTAGCAACCAGATCACAACAAGAACAGCGACAGTGAAGCTTTCATTAATCATTAATCATTAATCAATTGTTAGATAACCAGTTTGGTTCTTCTTGATTTACTGAGGCATGTTTTGTGAACTAACATGCTGGAACCAAGATCTAGAGACAAATTTGATGAACAAATCAAACGGAGCTTTTATCTCATACCGCGACAAAACAGATATACTTCTCTCCGTGCTGCTTGCTGCATCGTTTCTTTAATGCATGAAATTCCTGCCATGAGATGACCGATTCTCATGAATGTGAACCAGAAGTCCAGAACAGAAACTATTGAATGATCAGAAGATGGCAAATTAATGAGAACACTTTATAACACACTGCCTAAAGAAAGCTATTTGAACAGAGGCCGTTATAATTTCTTAACATTCACTTAGAGCATGTATATTCTATCCCAGTTGCATTTAAGCACACAAAAATGATGTCTGAGTAGATTACACAGGTACCTGTGATGCAAACTTTCTTTTAAAGCTTTCGACATAGCTGTAATAAAAATAATAATAATAGTGAAGTAGCTGCAAGGACCATGCTAACAGTAAATAAATATATAACAGTACAAACAACAATGAAGGCTACAAAACATTTTCCTTAAAATTTAAACACTTACCGATCGCCTGACTGATCTTCATAGTGATCTTCTGCTCTCAACCATGCAGCAATCTATCAAACATTAGTAAGGAGGGATGTAACTTGTAAGGCATAGTGGTAGAGTAAATTATAATTCCATATCACTGAATAAAAGGTGGCTTAATGCAAACAAAAAATAGGTAGCAGACACTACGTTAGTAATCAATAATTCGTAATTGGTCCATCACAAATACATGTGGAAGCTATGTCTGCTAACCAGAACCAATGTCTAATATGTTCTAAAGTAACAAGAATAATACCCAATATTCCTCATCGATTATAGCCTCACGAGCAACATAGCAGCCAAACAATCTTTTGTATTTGCAATCACTTTCATCAATTGAGGGTCGAAGACGATTGAAACGGAGATCAGATGGTTCAGCAGGAAGCAAAAGGGTTGGGACCACTGATGTCTGATTGGATAAGCTTGGCAAAAGCCCAGGGTGAGACACTCCTCTGGTAACATTGAGGCCATCAGTGACTGCTTCCTCCTTTCCGCCATTTGTAGAAACCACAGATTCATCTTTCCTGGGAAAAAGAAGTGATTGTGCATGAAAATAAGGAAAAACAAGCATAAGTTCTAAGCACAAAGTTATGCTCAATGCTAGCTCTATGCCTGCAAGGCAAGAAAAATCATGCAACAATGAAGAATTTGCTTCAGTGGAACCTGATACGTTCAATTACATAGTCCTAATGGCAATTGGCGAGTATTTCATTCCAAATTCACCATACCAAGTCAAAAGTATCACCAAAAACCCAGTAATGGAGGCGGCAGCCGAGCCGAGTGGCTCCTGGAGGCTGCCGTCGGGGGAGCGACCCGGGTTCGAGCCCCGGCGCTGCCCCCCGGGCGCTCGTACAGTCCTTGTGCGATTGTGTGAGTGTGGGCCCCGATTATGAAAAAAAAAACCCAGTAATGACCATCAGTACATGCTAAACAAACAAGACCTTATAAAAGCTACGCAGCATCCTTTTCTATTTTTAGAACCATAGTGAGGCAAGCAGCATCTTTTCCTTTTGTTTCCATTTCAGAGTCGGTGAGTACCCTTTAGGTTCACCAGTTTACACCCCTAAGAGTGATCCTGCACTGAACTAATCAGCTACTCTTTCTTGTAATGAATATAACTTGCAGCTCATTGCCCAATAAAGCCTTGAAATTCCCCTGATTCTTTTCTTCCTTCGCCAGACAGGATTCCCCCTACCTTCATCACACTCAACAACTAAAGCCATGAAATTCCTCTGACAAGTAACAACTGCAACAAGAGACCAAACGAACCGGAAACACAACAAGAACCGAAGAAGGCGCTCACATAGGCGAGGCGGCGAGGCGCCGGCGGAGGACGCCCCGGCCACGGAGGCCGCACCGCGCTCCGGCCAGTGGCGGCGACGCCGTGACGGCTCCGGTCGCCATGCTCGCGGCAGCCCCCGCGAAGAAGAGGTGGTGAAGGCCCTCTCCCCCCTAGTCCGCGAGACGATAGAGGAGCAGGTAGCGCGGGTCGGCGGCGAGAGGGAGGGTGGAGTAGCGGCAGGGAAATGCCGGAGCGCGGCCGCGGCGGGGTTAGCGCCGGCGTGCGGCGTGGTCTACCTGCCTCGCGGCCGCGTCGCCCTGCAGTACTAGTATTTTTTTCTTTTGGTACGTCAGTTTCCTTAAAAAGGATTAACGAAATTCTCAATTTATCATTAAAAAATCATGAATTTTTATATTATTAATTCAGTTTTTTATTTCCTAAGTGATATTATCGTCGTAACGGAAGCGTGATTCTGTTATAACGGTGGTGACACGTAAGAAAAGAAAAAAAATAAATTATGAAATAAAAGAGATTGTAATTTTTTATTGATAAATCGAGAATTTTATCAATATTGGCACAGAATTATCTCTTTCCCCTGTCCCCTTCGCTTGTTCTGGGGGCCTGACCGGTGCGGTTTGATGGTGGTGTTTTGCCGGTGGCGGATGGCCACTTCTATGCAGGGTATGCTTGGTCCGCACGCGCCCAAGTCTTGTCTGGTCACGGTGGTCCACCAGCTTCCGTACGGCTAGGCTGGCTACACGATTGGGCTACACGATGGGCCATGTACCACCAGTAGGGATGAAAACGGACGGGATAAATCCCGTCCCGTTCCGTTCTGATCCGTTTTCTATATTTTCTTGTCCGTTTTCGATTCTGTTTTTTAGAAAATGTGAAAATAAAAATGGTTATGGGGTTTTTCTGATCGTTTTCGGATTTCCCGTTTTTAATCTAAAATTTCCCGTTTTTCTAATTGAGATCAAACTTTCATAAATCACAATGTAGCTCACATACCAAGCCCGGCCGGTTAGTCCAAACATAACATCTATCCCAAAGTTCAACCAGATCCCAGTGGTCCAGTCTCGGTCGGCTACTGACCTACCGATGTTGTTCAAGCTCTTGCACCACCTACAATCCTAGTCTTTGTGTGATTGTATGTTATGCCGAGTACTCGAGTTACGACATGATAGTTGTTTTTCAGTTGATACTTATGTCATTACGTGGTTTATCTGTGTATGATATAAATTACTTTTGTTGGTGTGAATTAATTATGTGTTGCGCTGATGCTTGAAATGATTGTTCTACGGATCGGTGTTCTCATTTTAAATTATCGGTTCCTGATTGATACCCGCATATTTATATGTGGATTGGTTCGTTTTTGATATCCCGACATTCCCGAGTTCGTACCCGTTTCCGCCTTTCCCGTTTTCGATTCCGTTTTCAAGAGAAAATGTGAAAATAAAAACGGTTAGGGGGTTTTCCTGACCGTTCCCGTTCGTTTTCATCCCTAACCACCAGCGATGGAGTTTTTTATTTTTATAATTTTTTATTAAAAAGTTAAATAAATAGATTCCTGGTCAATATTTATAAAACTAGGCGTTCGACGTCCGCCGCCCCCTGAGAGAGTGGGTAGGCTAACCACCCCTGAGATCATACAGTACTAAATACAACATTTTCTAAATCCTAAATCCTAAGTCATATCGCTAAATCCTAGATCATACAATGCTACTTTACTTACTAAAAACAATATAAGAATAAAAGAAATTACTGAAAAATCCTCTTCAAATCCGCCGATCGAAAACAGTAGAGTTTCGTCACGCTGTCTTCCTCTCCTCTCCTCTCTTCCTCTCTACTTTTCTCTTTTTTGAATAAAATGATAATTTTTCCTCAATTTCACAGCTTATATAGAGAAAGAACACTACTTAAAAACTATTTCTAGAGGCGGGTGGTAACTCATTTTCATAGACGTTTAGCGCACCCACATATGATTGAAGGCCTGTAGAAATAAATAATTTCCACATGCGTAAAAGAGACCACATGTGAAAATCTATTACCACATATGGTTCACTTAAAAACCGCCTGTGAAAATAGGTTTCCACAGACAGTTCCTTAAGCGGACCACCTATGAAAAAAGTATTTCTATAGACGGTTCCTTAAGCGAACCGTCTGTGATAATCGGTCGCCGAATCGATATTTTTTGACCGAAAAAAGCAAAAAAAAAAGTACCGACCAGGCACCCCCGCGGTCGCAAGTCACAAGTCACAAGTTTTTTCACGCGCTACGCGAGTTTTGGCACTTGAACTCGAAACCTCTCAGATCGCACGAACCCTACTCACCATCCCACCACAGAACTATTACTGACCATATTAGCATATGTAATTCTTTTGATATCTTCTATCCAAAACCTTAAATAATTATTTAGGTATCTAAATGATTTCAAATGAAAAACTTTTCAATTACAAAGTTGTAGATCTCGTCGAGGGCTACAATTTTCATATAAATTTTGTCCTCATCCGACTTTGTATGAAAAAGTTATAATTTTTTTAAGATAAACTATCACCTATTTCCACATACGGTTCACCTAATTAACCGCCTGTAAAAATAACCATCTATTATTACAAGCGGTTCACATAAAGAACCACCTGTAGAAATAGGTGACAGCTTATTTTAAAAAATTCATAACTTTTTCATATCAAGTCAGATGAGGAAAAACTCTATATAAAAATTGTAGCCCTCGACACCTCGACGAGATCTACAACTTTGTAGTTGAATTTTTTTATTTGAAGTCATTTAGATGTCTAAATAATCGTTTGAAACTTAAAACAATTATTTGAACCTTTAAATGACTTCAAATAAAAAAAATGTCAACTATAAGGTTGTAGATATCGTAGAGGTATACAATTTTCGTATAGAGTTTTTACTTATCCGACTTGACATGAAAAAGTTATAAATTTTTTAATGAATGGTCATTTCTAGAGGCGGTTCATATAAGGAATCGCATGTGGAAATAACTATTTTCATAGACGGTTTTTTATGTGAACCGTCTGTGGTAATCATCCATTATCACAAACGGTTCACATAAGGAACCGTCTGTAAAAATTTATTTTCACATGCGATCCGTAAACAAATGAGGCCCTTATCAACTGTTCAGGCGGTTTTTCAAATGAACCCCCTGAGAGGGCGGTAAAGAGCCTAATCGCCCTCTGAAAGCGGTAAGGGTGGCGAGCGCGCGGGTTGCCTCTCTGAGAGGGCGGTTAGGCCCCTTGCCGCCCTCTTAGGGGGCGGTTATCCCACCCAACCCTCTCGAGGGACGGTAAGGAGTGCTTACCGCCCTCTGAGATGGCTGTAACCCTTTCAGAGGGCAGTTGACGCCTAATTTTACTAATGTTGACCCGAGAAATCTATTTATTTATTTTTTAATAAAAATATAAAAAAACCACAGGATGGATGTATTTACTTATGTGACGATTCACAGGTTGTAGTAACACTGTTCGAGAAAATTTCCAATGGATCCTATTCCTACATACATATGTTGTCTCAAAAATCCTCTTCTTTTGGGGAAACTCTTTCACTCACACTCCTAAGAAAACGGAGTCACGATAAATTATTTTGCACGCATTCTCTTTCCTGCTCATGAACTTCCCCTTTCCCATCAACCCAAGAAAAGCCAGTTTTGTTATGACTAAAACTCTTCGAGTCCCACTAGTTCAAGACTCAATTCAACTAGAACGCTATACAAATATAAGAAAATTGGACTCGGAAATTGCAAGTTTAAACTCAAGAATTAACTTAGATGCAAGAACTCCAATATAAAAACTCAAACAAAAGAAAGTCAACACTATGAACTCGCATATCCATAGCCTCCAACTCGGGATTCCCAAGGCTTGGTAAAGCTAGGGTTTCGCCTGAGGGGGAGACGGTGAGGAAGAAAGAGATTGGAAGTGAGGAAACTGAGGTAGTATGGAGAGAAGAGAACATTGCCAGATATGAGAGAGATTACAGTAGCGCACAGAGAGAAAAGGAATGAACGGCGAAAGGAGACAACCTGCAGAACGAGATAAAACAACAAACTAGAAGGGGAGAGGGCGGGCATCGTGTGGATGGGGATCGCACATCGATTATAATTTCCAACATGCAATATAATTAGTTGCTTAGTATTCTTTAACCCTATGAATGTATAGGGCTTTCCTTTAGCTCCAAACTGAATTTGTTGAGTTGTGTAATTGAGGCGTCTTATGGACAAACAATCTGGAGGATGCGTTAATGAAATCTAAACATTGTTTAATTTGCGTATAGTCTAGTGTGTAAATTATTCGAGTATATTGTACATTGTGTCTCTAAATTTGTGAGGTAGGTGTACATAAGTTTATGAACTTGAAAATTTGCCTCATCAAACCTTTCCACTGTTTGCCTTGCCAAAATTTAGTCATCAATTTGGCAGCCCGTGGTTTGGTCAACATTGGCAAGGAAACGGTGCATAATAGCTCCAAGTGGGAAATGAATCTCGCTAATGTTTGGTAGCAAACCAAATGTTCGTCGAATTTGGTTAACGCTACCGGATTTTGGTAAGGCAAGAAGAAACCAAACAGCCCATTGTATAGTTTATTCAAACAAAAAAAAAGGGGGTTTGCTTCGTTCAGTCGTCGACGTGGCATTGGTATATCAATTCATATCACCTCAGACAGACACATTTCCGGACTTGACATAATCACACTTGTCGGCTTGCACCTGGTGAAGTACCTCAGTACGGCATGCTAGCATCCATACGTGCATCTCAGCGGATGCGTGCTTGGTATGTGTATATATTGTAATATTTAGTTTGACGGATGTAGATATGTATCTGTAATTTGATTCGAGAGGAAAGTTTGATTTGAGCTTTTTTTTTGCGGTTTGATTCGACGGATACATGCTCTATATTTGTTTATGTAGATAGATCTATTTATCAGCGTCACAGAATTATTTCTATACGAATAATCAATCATAGTCTTAAAATCAATCACAGTTTTAATTCTTATATTCGCTCATACGGTCTCATATTCAGTCAATCAAACAGAAACACGGCTCAGACTGTTCAAACAAATATAACTAATAAAATACTCTTCTTTTTAATAAATATAATTTCACTTTTCTTTTTAACAAATATATGATCCGTACCAGTAAAACTTATAGAACAATCAATCACACCTCAAATAAACAGACAAATTAGTGCTCCTGCTTCTAGCACGGTAATAAAATCTAGCTTCGGTAGATATTAAGGGTCTTTTTGGTAGAGCTTTTCTTATCCAAATTTTATGAAAAAGTGTTTTTAATAAAGCGATTATATGATTAAAAGTGATTCTTTAATGATTTTGTATGGTAAACTATATTAGGGAAATTAATTTTTTTAGCTATCAAAATTTAGTTTATTTTAAGAAATCACTCTCACAGAATAACCCTATAAGCTAAAAATTACAAACTTTTTTTGATAGAAATCTTATTAATTTCGTTTAGAAATTATTCCGAGAACTCTGTAAAATAGATTTGATACTACCGCGTGTATCAGTCTCATAACGCCGATTCCAAAATCCTATGTACCAATCTTGCCGAACCGATGTCGTCACATTGCTGCAACTTTGCAGCTTCCAGAACTACAAAAGTTGAACATGATCACACGATCAGAGAGCTCACCTTTACTCCTCCTTTCCAGCAAGATGATCAGAACCGTACAATTCGATCCTCCTACGTCTGTAGCTTCAAGCTCACTAGCTCTGAGGAGTCAGCTGTTTGTGCTACTTGCCTCTCGGCATCTGATTCCAAGCTCACTAGCTCTGAGGAATCTCCTTTACGTCACAGTCCAATCCAGCACCACCAACCCGTGGATAGTAATGAACAATCTAGTACGCTCCTTTTGCATGATAGGAAGTCACAAGTTTTATCGAAAGGTCCTCTCCTTGTTTCAGCAGCCGAACAGCATAAAGATACGTCTGAAGAACCAAGGTACATACATAAAGCCTTCATAGTTCAAGACTTTCAGAGAGCATAGAGCTAGGCTTCGCAGCGTGGTGCTCGCCAGTCACCATGGGGAGGTCGTCATCCACGGAGAAGCTCGTGTGCGTCGTCGTGGCGGTCCTCGCCGTCCTCTCTCCGCTGTACATCGACCGGAAGCCCGCGGCGGAGAGAGACGAGGAGGACGACGGCGGCGGCTTCGGCTCGGCGCTGTGGCTGCGGGCCCTGCTCGTCGTGCTCGTCCTGGCCATCAACGTGACGTGCTGCGTGGACCGGCGGGTGGTCAGGTTCGACCCGTACTGGATACACCGCGTGGGGGGATCCTCGTGCGGGCTCATGGCCATGCTCCTGCTGCTCGGCTTCGTGCTCAAGTGTAAGGCATCCTTGTATAGCTAGTTCGATGGTCGTGGTCTCGGTTTTTTCGGAGGATGTGTCAGGATCAGAACATGTTTTGCCAGATAAGTGCAATAAACTTAGTATTTGCCGCAACAGAGGCTCATAGACCTTGTGTGTATTTATAAGCATAAGCATTATAACTTACAACTCACTCCTAAGTTGTAACGCTCGTGCTTATAAATGATACTGTATAATATGCGTCTTATGACCATATTACATCGTTGCCCCGTCTCCTAAAAAGATGTCCTCCTCGCTCCTCCCCACCACCTCCGGTGGGGCTTACATCTGCACATCCCTGCCTCGTTCCCGCCGGCGCTGGTGCTACCGAGTAATCAAGGCTGCCGTCGTGAGACGGTGTCGGTCGTCATGCTGTCTCCCTGGCCGGTGTCGCCGCTTGGTTCACCTCTGTTGTCGAACATAAGCATATTTGTAACATTCTAATTCGTGTGCTAATCGAGCGTGTTATAAACTAATATCCTATTAATTTAATTTCATAGTTGGTTGTCCACAATCGAGACGTACATCACAATGACGATAAAACCTAAGGTAATATTTTTGTGGCTACACTCAAGTTCGTCCATCATGCAAGTGTATTTAATCACAATTAACACTTTCCAATAGTTAACCCACTTCCCTTTAAAACCGTGCACGCGCCACACGCAACCCTCATTCGTGCACTTCACATCGTATTTCTTCTTGCTTGACTTGACAACATAAAAAGTATCGTCAAAGCGAGGTCGCTCATTGAGTCACAACATCATTTATGACCTGACTGGTAGGATACCTAGCACCTTGGGTTACCTCATTCTGCATATACTCTCAGGCCACTTAATTCCCCTAATTCACCATAAGATTGTTGAAGTTTGGATTGTTCCAATCCACGGGAACCGAAACATCGTCCTCATCATCTGAGCTATCATACTCAGGAGTTTCATCAGCCTGAATATCATCTCGCTCTATCTGTTCAATTAGATAAGGGATTCGTTTCCCCTCGTCTGCCTCACCGGTCGGTTTAGTCAGATAATCCTATGAATATGCACCATCCAAATCGACATTCTTATCATACTCTTCCTCGTCACCCTCCTCCTCCGCGTACGCTCCACCCTGCATCTCCCCAACTGGCTCCTTATTATTCCATTGCATAAGCAACATAGGAGACCAACCTCTGTGCACAACATCATGCAGGTATCTCTTTCACAATACATCTTCTCAGGGTAGGAACACCTCTCAATACACACCTTCTCTATAACGGTTGCCGATAATGCTAATGGTCATCTTTTGAACCTCAATGTCTATTTTGAAACCCTGTATCAACCAGACGTACAAATGTCCGACACTTTTTTGCATTGGTCTGAATATACCCTTGTCCATTGACTTAAATACAAACAGTATTAACCCTTCCGGACCATATAAGATTTCACTATCCCTGTAAAAAATCATAAACCACCGTATATTCGTCATACCTGATAACCATCGACAAAAACTATGACATTACTGCGACATAACAGAAAGAATCATGTTAAACTACATCTACAATGCAAAGTTCATTACAAGCGTAGCCTAACATGTAATCTATACTACAACAACATATTCTAGATTCGCTACATCAAACGCATCTAAATCCTACATCTATCATATCAATTATGACTACAGTATGTCTAAATCCTACATCTAATACATAAAATATATCTAAATACTACTTTTAATTGCTAAAATATACGTATAAACATGATCTAATTGTTAAACTACATCTAACCCTAATTCTAAACCTAGATCTATATTTTATCATACTTCTAGTGGTTATATTATCATTTATGTAAAATAAAATCTAACATCTAACATCTAATCTATGTCAAAATCTAGTACTGTTGCTATCATACCAAATTTGTTAAAAAAATGAAAAAAATTACCTTTTTTATTTCAGTAGGGCTTCGTCACACAAATCTTCCTCCCGTCTCCTCTCTCTCCTCTCTCTTGACTAAATGTGTCAAATGAGGTGCTAATATCGATAGGGCCAACGCGGTCAACCTAAATACTCAAAAGGTCTCACCCGCTCAGCGTACAATATCTTTTGGGTAGGCACGCGTGACGTCGTAGCTACGAAAGTTTTGCCCGTTCACCAAGCGAGATCTTCCTCTTCTCGATTATTAAATACGCTATCAGTCGGGACCCATAAGGTGTCGTGCGTTCAAGATCTCGCTCGTTGAACGGACGACGGTAGGTAGATTTCATTATTTTTTAAACGGATATGTACTTTGAAAATTTGGCATTTTCGGGCCGGACCGGGTACCTTCAGGCCCGCCCAGCATTTAAACAGGCCTAAGTTGGTTGGGCTGGACAAGTGTCGGGCCTGACTGATTAAAAAAGTATCGGGCCTGGCCTTTTCAGGCGCACACCAGCGTATGAACAGGCCAACCACGCGGAAACTGAAAACTGGAACGACAAGCCAACAAGCAGATCATTTTTCCCGAGTACGCGAGGCAAGGGAAGGGATTCCAGGAACAAAAACGACGAACCCTCTCCAGCTCTCCTCTCCTCCACAAACTGCTCGCTCGCCCTCGAGGCCTCGCTAGGGCCTCGGGAACCGGAACCCAAGTTGCGGAGAGATACTCCACAGAGCAATCCATCCATCGATCAAATCAATCAACGCGAGCAGGAGCAGTGGCGAACCCATCCGCAAAAACAGTCGCCCGCCCCCGCACCTTTTGGGCTCTCCTTGTCACGGTGCGGATTCAACGCAAAAACGTAAGCGAAAACAGATGCATCCGCTACGCTATAGCTGTAGAGTAGTAGTAGCTGCCTGCGCCCTACTTTGGAATCCGCGGGCCACGGGGCGCAGGGAGCCAGGGAGGAGGGAGGCCGGAGGGAGGCGACGTGAGGTGACACCGGCAAGTCGCATGCATTGCAACAGGACAAACGAGGCGCGGCGTGCTACGTAGAGAGAGAACGAGATGGGTGGCACGGCACATCTCCCGAGGGACGGTGCCTCCTCTACCCTCGCATTGTCCGGCCTCGAAGCCTACCTTATCTACGTCGCACAGTCTGTACCGTAGCTGTACGCAGAGATGACGCTGGAAGCTACGGTAGCAGTATGGATACCCGTAAGTATGGATGAAAATGATTCGAAAACATGGAAAAAGGTTTAGACCACTTTAAATTTCGCATTTTCGTTCTGAAAATAAATACAACATTTACAATATGAGAAAAAACAGTGTTATCATAAAAAATACGCTAGTACCGATAGAAATCGATAATTCAAATATATATATATATATATATATAGGAAAACTAGTATGTACTCCTGGGTGTATGTACTCCCACCTCTCATATACCACTTTTACACGTGTGTTATATTTCTTTATCACTTTAAATATACTTCATTAGTAATTATAAGATACTACAATACAAATCTCACGAATTTTTTAATGAAATTCTATGATTTTTATCTTAATTTGCGTATATACTTCTTTTATGTATAAAAAAGAGTATATAGCAAAAATGAAAGGCTAACATTGAATTTTTTTTCATACAACTCATATTGGAGTATCTTAGAATTAGTATTAGAGTATACTAAAAATGATAAAAGAGTATAAAGTGTTTGTTTAGATGGTATATTGCATATGGGAGTACATACTTCTAAAAGTATAGAATAGGTGTCATATATATATATATATATATATATATATATACACACACACACACACAAAACACAATGTAACTTTGAACTATCAAATACGCACGCTATCAAATACTATGTGTGTATATATATTCTTTCAAAATAAATAACTAGTGGTTAAATACCTAAAACACTTCAAATTAATTTCTACAATAAAACTCTTTCCTAAATTTATATTTCTACAATAAAACCCTTTTAGAGCAGCAAGCAAGCCCAGCCATCTCGGCTTCCCATCTCCTTCACGGCGACAAGCAATACTCACTATTGAAACACCTTTCACCCTCAAATCTGTCCCAAGTCGGTCAACACCGCCCTGCCTCAATTGACCCCTCCACACTCGCACATGCATGCCTGCCACGTCACCAACAAGAGAAGCATGTCGGGACAGCACACGAGCCGGGAGGTCTGTTGGGCGACCAGAGAAGCCTGCACTATTGGGCTACGGGCTAAAGAAATTCGACAAGTTCTGTTGGAAATTATGGACGAGGATTTTTTTCATAATTTCTGAAAACTTCTACGTATGATTTCTAAGAAAAATTTCAAGTTTCCAACTCATAACTTATTCTCACCAGATATGTGCCCTAGTAAAATGGCGTTTGTTCACGATAAAACTGGATTTGCTTCAAAAAGGCAGAGCACCGGCCGAGTTGCACGGTGCTGAGCCTGCTGTCCACGCGACGGCGGCGTCTCGGACGCCAAGAACAGATTACGCCCCGCTCGTTTCGTTTGGTTTTTCCTGGCTTGCTGCGCGCGCTCTCGGGAACGGCGAAAGCAAAGAGGATACAGGCGCGCGTCATTGTGCGTGAGGTTGTGTGCGCACAGTGGAAAAGAGCAAACTCTATACGGCGGCCCCCGGCCCTGTCACAGCAGCAGTTGCATCTTCCCCCTATCCTACATCTATCTTCCCCCCCCCCCCTCCCCCCTCCCCTCAAAATCTGATCAGATATGAATAATATTGGATAATATCTCATATTTAATTTAAACCTTTTTAGTGGTCGGATAGACGGATAAATAGAAAATTTTCATTTTATTTGCGTTCCTATATATCACGTTAAACAATTTAGGTGTAATACAAGCGAGTACAACTAGAGAGTGGTTGATAAGATATGAAAATAAGAGTATTAGTATTAGCTATCTATAAATGTATAATAACCTATCTATATATTATTATATTTTAAGAGAAATCATAATAGATTTTCTCGTAACATCTAATATTCAAATAATTTAGATCATATACAAACAAATAGCATCAAATAGTATCAAACATGTCGATCATCCTATATTTATTTCAAACCCTTTCCAACGGTTGGACGATCGGAAAATATCCGTCGGTTTGCACCGAGGCTGGGCAGTCTGAGCAAGCTGCTGCTGCGCCTCGATCAGCCGGCCGCAAAGCAAATTGCGATCATGAAAAAAAAAAACAGGAAGGAAGGGAAAGAATTCTTTTTCTCGTGCATTAGCAGCTGCACGGAGGACAATTTGATTGCTACCCTTCCTTGGCAAGTGATCGCCAGTGTGATTCGATTCTCAGTTTTAAAGCCAAAAAGGAGGCATCCCTGCGGTCATAGATGATGCGTGCACAAGGTCCATATTGGCTACCACTAAGAAAAGTCCAGATTAACCTCGCCTGGCCCAATTAGAGGTGTCAAGTACGGTGGAATCCAAACCCCAAATGAGGTATTGCTGTGGTACGAGGGCCCGTCCAATCGAATCTTCTCCGTAGATTTTGCTCAGGGGTGCCTCGAGATACCCAACACCATTGCTCTTGCTACTTTCGGCAGCCTTAAGCTGCCAGTTTTATGCATCCCAATTCCCAACTCGCAAAGACAAAAGACAAAGAGATGTTCCCCGCCTATCCATTCGTACTGGGGTTTTTACACGGGAGCACTTGCATGGAGGAGCGTACTTTCTGGCTCGATTTGAGTGCGTCATCTTTCGTCGCATGGTTTGAAAACAATGTCAACTCACAATTATTCTTAAAAATAATATTTCTTTGACGAGACATTTCAAATCATTTCCTTTGGGGATGATGAGATGAACGTAAAACGGCGAAGCTGATCTGCAGCACTTCGGTTACCTATGACTATGAAACAAGGGCGCAGCGCTAACCCATTCGTACACACATCGAGCGGTTGTTCTTGATCTCTGGATCACCGAATCACCTGAGAAGATTTCCACGCATTTCTTTGCGTGCATGGGCACCGAGTTTGGCACGCCAGAGAGAGAGACACCTCATCAGATTAAAAGGCGTGCAGCGGGATTCCTCCAAGACAAGGAAGAGCATTAGGCGAGACGAAGTGACTCCCCCAGTGAGACAGAACCAGACACAAAAGCCCAAGCCCAGAGAAAGAGGCGGGGGAGGGGGGGGGGGGAGAGCGTCACACATTCACACAAGACCAGGCAGTAGGCTAGCGTGGGTGACAGTGCTGTGCCTGGGAGGCCCCAGTTAGCTGCCGCACTGCAAGACGTATCTATGGTGGCACGGCCCCAAGACAAAAGGAAACACAGGTCCACGCTCGCTCGCGTATGTACAATGTGCATAGTTTGCACACCGAAACTTTTGTTTTGCATGGCGTCTCTCTCTCTCTATCTCATCACCTACGCTGCTCTTTGCGAGTTGCATTCATATCATTCCACCTACACGCTCCCATAGGCCATAGCCATATATAGCTTGCTCGTATAAACGTAAAAAAGAGAGGCTCTTTTTGGTCTCTGAAGCAGCACCACTCTAGCTCGCTTGCTTGCAAGTTACAGGCTCTCTGGAAAAGATCAGGAATTTCGATTCTTGATCGCCCTTCTTTCTTCTGATCTCCCTCTGGGTGGGGGGAGATGGACATGAACAACGGCTGGCTTGGCTTCTCCTTGTCTTCTTCAGCTGGAAGAGGCTATGGAGACGGCGGCGGGGCAAGGGGTGGAAGCGGTGATGGAGAGGGCTCTTGCTCGTCTCCTGCCGCAGCTTCGCCTCTTGTGGCTATGCCGCTGCAGTCTGATTGCTCTGTGCAATATAACGCTCCAGGTAACCATTTTCATATATGTGAAGTGGAAGTTGCAGGAAATTTCTATTTTGCCTTTTTCATTTAGGTTTTGGCAGATGAGTTCTCCTTCTAAATATCTTGGTTATCGTTTATGTGGAAGGTTATGTTTCATGAGATCTGTACTACTTTTTCTTAGTGGAGCAGAACACGTGAAGAAAACAATTCATGTTCATGCTCTTTTTCCTCAGATAGTTTGGGGGGCTTGTGTAGCTTTGTTTTCAAACTTTTTGCTAACTATTGACTATAGATCAGAAACGAGAAAATCATGCTTCTATTATATATGTGATCATTTTGACACAACAAAGTGGTATAAAATCTAAATTTTGAAGTTCAGTTGACCTCTCTTAATTTCTTTGCCAACATCCTAAATGAAGCGAAAAGACTCTTTGCGTGCTGTTTGAAAGATCTTCATGTTGCATTGTGAACCTAATAGATTATTTTTTTCTTCAATTAAGGTCATGTAGCTAGTTCAGAAAGTCACTACTTGTTGGTCCATAGCACTCTTTCTTTGTCACTCGCTCAGAAAGGCAGTATCATTCGTGTTTGTCTGTGCTCTGTACCGTTCCTGTTCAGATTGGAGGCACTCAGAAGTGAGAGGCACCAAGCTTGAGGACTTCATGAGCGTCACTTGCACCAACAAGAGCGGCAGCAGCAGCAGCAACATCTACGACAGCAGCAGCAGCCTCTACGACAAGGCCAAGTACCACGAGTTTCACGACGTCCAAGCCTTGAAGGGCTCGTACTTCCACGGCCACGGCCACAACATTGGTCTGGACATCAACGTGAACGCGCCACCCTACAGCGGCGTCCCGGACCACCGCATATTCGCGTCGCACGACCATCATCATCAGTTCCTGCCCCACCACGGCCAGTGCTTCTTGGATTCGCCGAACGCAAGCCCGCCCGGCCCAATTCCAGGGTTGCCGATGTACAATGCCGCCGCCGCTGGCGTCGGCGGCTCTATGTCCATCTCCGGCATCAAGTCCTGGCTCCGGCAGGAGATGTACGTGCCGCCAGTGCCGGAGCGGTCGTCGGCGCTGTCGCTCCCCTTGCCGACCGAGCCGCCGCAGCTGCTGCCGGCGCCAGTGCCGGTCGCGCGCAAGCCCGCGCAGACGTTCGGGCAGAGGACATCGCAGTTCCGGGGCGTGACCAGGTTGGTGCTGCCGTGCATGCTTAAGGTTCGCGTTGGTTTGACGTGCCCTTGATTAGCTTGTGCTCATGTGTTAATCAATCTGCAGGCACAGATGGACAGGGAGGTATGAGGCTCACTTGTGGGACAACACTTGCAGGAAGGAAGGCCAGACTAGGAAAGGAAGGCAAGGTGAGCCATGCATGCAATTGCAAGTCATGCCATTTGTGAGCTCTTCATAGCTGCACTGATAAACTGCATCATCGCAACTTCATGAGAATGTTACTGACAATTCCAAGTTCTTGTTTTTGCGTTGCTTTCCCACCAACGAGCAGTTTACTTAGGTGAGTTATTGCCCAAGCTCTTGCAGCCTTAGAATTTTCATTGGTAGAACTGTGACCAATGCTGTTACTCCACATGCTAACCATGTCGTGCTATCACTGATTGCTAGGTGGGTATGACAAGGAGGAGAAGGCTGCAAGGGCTTACGATTTGGCAGCGCTCAAGTACTGGGGTCCTACAACTCACATAAATTTCCCAGTACGTTAACTGCTTCTCATCGTGACCTTAATTCCATTGAAAATAGTTCTGTCAGATCAAGTAGGGGCCGGCCTGGTTCACTCCTGCATGCGCCCTTAAATTTGCTTTTGATCAATGTTAGTATACATGCATTCTATGTTTTCTTATCCACTGGTCTCTGCAACATGTAGCTAAGCACCTATGAGAAGGAGCTGGAGGAGATGAAGCACATGTCAAGGCAGGAGTTCATTGCACACTTGAGAAGGTACTGCAGTTCTTTCCACCTTCAATTCTCAGTACTGCTCGTATATAATGTCATAATATTGAAATCGTGTAATGCAAATTATGCACTCCTGCTAAAGACCATTATTTGCATGCAAGCATACAGAAGGATTGTAACGAATTTTAGTTTTCGAACCGTTGTAAATGCCATGAATTATCTGTATGGAATCTTTCACGTGCCTGTTTTTCAGGAGCCCTGTACTTGAACATCGCTAGAAACGAAAAAAAAAAATCCTTGCCTGTTCACTATTCTTTCTGAATCCTATCACATATGCATCCACAATTGTATCAAACATCTGGCGCACGCACCAACGCTGCTTACGAGTTTTCGGTGCCAAATTTGTTCTTGCTGCAGGAACAGCAGTGGCTTCTCGAGGGGAGCATCCATGTACAGAGGAGTGACAAGGTACCGTGCTGCATGCTCGCCCATATTTACCCCCACCTGCGACCTTTTCAAACACCCCAAAACTTCTGAACCACTGACCCACCTCTTCTGCGCTCTGGGAATTCTGAATTTCTGATCTCACGAACACGCGCACACACGCATCGACCTGCCTGCCTGTATAACTTGTTTCGTGGTGCTTGCTTTCCCCATGCATGCAGGCATCACCAGCACGGGAGATGGCAGGCCAGGATTGGGAGAGTGGCAGGGAACAAGGACTTGTATCTTGGCACCTTCAGTAAGTTTTTGTCACTTGCGCAGTACATGTTTCCAAGCTCCAAATCTAACATGCATGCAAATGCAGCTGTCACTGATCCAAGGGACTTGTTAGATTTGCTCTTGTTGTTACACCCTTAGGGTACAGGATGCTTTGCAGTACTTCTCTCTTTTCTTCTATACTTCTATATTCCTATAAAATGGCTAAGTTATGGTAGATCTAAACGATAAAAGATCTTTATCGTATATCTTACACGATCAAATGATCTACAATCAAAGTTAGTCTCACATCCTCTCCCATCTTAATATTTTGGAAACTTCCAATCAATTCTTCGGAAACTTCCAATCATACAATTAATATATGCTATCAACATTAAAAAATATTAATATACTATTATTTTCTTTCATCTATATATATATATCCTCAGCCTTTTGTTTTTCAATTATTTTTCCAGTGAAATTATTTTTACTATCATCATAATATTATTGATTTCATGTATGTGAAACATATGCGTGTTACTGGTATTATTAAGTAGTACAAGTAAATTTATTGATGTAAAAAGGTAGAACTAAATTTATCTTGTGAGCATGAACTTCTGAATTTATTTTTGAAATATTTCACGAAATAATCCCGCGTTCATCCTATCTGTCAAAATGCAGGCACGCAGGAGGAGGCGGCAGAGGCGTACGACATCGCGGCGATCAAGTTCCGCGGCCTGAACGCGGTGACCAACTTCGACATCAGCAAGTACGACGTCAAGCGCATCTGCGCGAGCACGCACCCCATCGGCGGCGACGCCGCGTGCAGGCGCTCCCCTACGAGCCCGCCGGACGCGCCGGCGTTCGGCATCCCCAGCGCCGAGCGCTCCGACGCGTCGGGCGGCGACCAGGACGCATCCGATAACTCGGACACCTCCAACAGTCACCGCGGCGCGCACCTGCTGCACGGCCTCCAGTACGCGCACGCCAACGCCATGAAGTTCGAGGCTGGGGAGGGCAGCAGCAGAGGCAGCTGGATGGCGGAGGCGGCGCGGCCGGTCGCCGGCGTTCCGAGCGTGCATCAGCTCCCGGTGTTCGCGCTGTGGAATGACTGAGTAGCATAGCAAGTGCATACGTAGTTAGTGCGATGCATGGTACTGCATGCTTGATGTTGCATGGTTGCCATCTCCTTAGTGAGGTGGTGACAATTTTGCCGGAATGTGTAATGGTCTGACATGCGTGCGTATTAGTTCACTGAAACATTCGAATCAGTCGGGTCTACAACGATGCGGGCGAACTAATCTTGCGTGCTACATTTTGTACTGCTTGCCACTTCCTCAATGGATGTCGACATAAATGTTGTACTTTGGTCTAGAAACCTAGGCATAGTATGCTACTTGGCATTATACAGTAATGAAGTATCCAGAACTAGGATCTGTTCTTGGTTTGTTGCCTGATTATAAATCAGTTGTCATAAACAGAGTTGCATTTTGAACGAACTACAGTGGAGGACTGGCGAGGGTGGAATCGAAACTACGTGTAGTTCGGTAGAAAATCGGTAGAAGAGTACGTAATCGGCACCGGCGTGTGCGAGGGAACGTTGCAACAATTTTAACAACCGTAGAGGCGGAAGCGCGGCTGTGCTCTCCAGAGAAACTGGAAACGATCTAGCGCAACGTTGCAAACCGCCAAAGCGCAGCGTGTGTTTGGGGCGCGTCACCCGTGGTGTCACGTGCCCGAGCGAACACGGGCCGCGCCGTGATGGTGCGCTTCACCAGCGCGAGAATGCAGATCGCGTTATGCGGATGCGTGCCAAGTCCGCCGAGCAGACCCGGCGGCGGGGAGCACGTAGCGTGCTAGACCGTCGGCGCGGAGCGTTCGGTTCGATCCACCGCCGCTCGAGCACGCGGGGGAAGGGCTCACAGGGTAACGCGCGCGCGCAGGGTGCCGATGCGATGTGTAAACTAGAGGATTTGGCACGGCGGCAGCGTATGTAAACTTGAGTATTTGGTGTAATGCGATGTATGTATTATTGAGTTTTGTGGGTATGTTTATATAGAGTACGAGGCTAAGTCTTTTCTATAGATAAGATATGTATCATGAGATTATAAATCTTAAACTATTAAATACATAGATATGTTAATACACTCTAACTCCCCCTCATAGTTGTAGTGAGAGCGAAGCAGATGGTAAGAGTGGAGAGGAAGCCGAAGGTGAGGAACTAACGGACTGACATCACCCTGATCGTAACAGGAGCACCATTATATCGCGAGGATGTTGTGACTGTAGAGGAAGCTGATGAGCAGATGATAGCCTTTTGTGTTGATCTCAAAGTGGTGGTAGCTGTGGTCGAGGTAACCACGCGTGAGGTAGTTATGATCGATATAGCTAATAGGTTGTCGTTGACGAGGTAGCTGCATGTGAAGTCGGGGGCGCTAGGAGGCGCCATAGAGCCAAGGGCACAAGGATGCACTTGGAAAGAAGATGGTGACACAGTTGAGGTAGTCGTGATTTATGAAGGAGGAGGTCAATGTCGAAGATGATGGTGTCGAAGCTGTCGAAGACAAGGCGCAACCTTGGGTTCGCCAAGTCCAGGGATATGTTAGGGATAAACAAATGCACTGGAGGTCCCCAGGTGTTACAGAGACGACAATGCTCAAAAGTAGGTGGAGAAGAACCCAAGCGGCGTGATGAAGACTGGTGCAAACAACTATGGCCGTGTTTTTTTTTTCTTTCTTTTGGAGCCAACGATGGTTGTGAGACAGGACCGCGAAAACCGGATCAGTCGTCGGTGCATGGGAACGGTGGTGAAGATGATGCAGCGGCCGAAGGCATGTATGTCCGAACTAAAAATCCTAAACTAGCAGACGCAAAGAAATGCCAATATACTCCAAGAGCGCTGCTGGTGCGATGGGCGGATCACGAGCCAGGGAATGCACACGTTTGTTGCGGGTCGGATCTGGAAAATTAGGACGAGTCCGCAGTTAGCGTCTCCCGAAAACAAAGACACCAACACAACAAGTTGACGCCTGGTGGGTCTGCTATACGGCTGCCGCAGCGAGACCCCCTGTGATGTGATTGTGAAACCCAACACACGAGTGAAGCCAGTGAACAGAGAAAGCGAGAGGAATCGGGCGGCCCCGCTGCGGATTTAAACGTGTGTGTCCAAAAGTGGCAGCGCGTAGCACCTCGTCCGATCTACAAAAACAAGTTCGCAGGCAGGCGCCGCTGTCCTCCTTGTGCAGCGGTGCAGTGCATGCCTGCCGTAGACGTGTCGCGTCTTTGCTCGTGAGAGATGCCAAAAAGAAAAGAGATGGATTTTTTTCGTCTAAGAATTGACCCGGGAGTGGAGGCCCAGTCGAGGGGATGGAGCGGATGGAAAGTCCGGCGCCTTGCTGCAGCGTTGCCTTTCTTTCAATCGTGTCCGTTGCAGACAAATATATCCAGGACAAGATTCTCTCCTGGCCCTCTGATTCGATCGGACACAGTACAGTTGTACACACGCTCTCTCTCTCTCTCTCTGACCCTTTTCCTACCAAAATCCTTTGGTTCAAACGATTTTTGTAGGAAAAGCTTAGGGTCCTGATTCTTATAGAATTGATACTGTAGAAATGTTTAGTTCGTAGGAATAGGATGTAGAAAAAGAGAAGGGAGTTTTGTTTTGATGTCGATTTTGGAGGAAATACACGGGAATGGAAACATCCACTCCAAACGCATTTTTTCGCTCACTCACGTAGGGCCAGGTATTGCTCATCATTAGCCCACCAAAAGAACAGGATTAAGACAAAACAAGAAACAAGAAAATCACAAGAAATCAGCAGCCATACAAAATGAACAAGAGAAGGATGCACATCGGAACCGTTCATGCTCGCCGCACTGCTCAAGCTCATCGCCGCAGCCTGTGGCTCGCCGCATGAGCTCGCTGTGCCGCTTGAGCCTGGGCGCAGCCCGCCAGAAGAACAAGAACTAGAGGAGAGCATGAGCTCCTTGCCGGTCTCCCGCCCACACAGCGCGAGCGCGAGCTCCTCGCCGGCTGGCCGCTCGCCGCGCAGCGCGAGCTCGATCTTGACCTCCTCTTCGGTCGGCCCGTTCGCCACGCAACTCTCCTCACTCCAGTCGTCTTTCGCCGCTTGTGAATGGCGAGATGATCGGAAAACGAGTGGATATGAATGAAGGTCCCTGTAGCTTGGTTGTTTCCTATCATCATTCTCAATACTATACAAGTAATTGGCTTGCAAAATAATGGTTAACCACGAAAATTTACCATTCACTCCTTATTTCTCTTCTAACAGTTCCTACGTTTTTTCTACGGCTCATCCAAACAAGAATTACTACATAATTCCTCTATTTTCTAATCCTCTATTTTGCACATATATTTCTATCATATATATATGTTTTCCTATTCCTACGATTTTCTAATCCTGTGTTACAAAAGAGCCATAAATATCTATATGACTATCTTCATGGTAGTGGTCATCCTTTCTATGGAAATTATCGCCAAAGAACTATACAAAACGATTTTTGTCAGGATTCTGAGATCCAGCTCATACGTGCCGCCTCATGTCATGTACTCATACATGAGCGGCAATGAATTCCTCCACCGCTCAACCTTAGGAATAGGCGAACAAGATGCCATCGTGGCCTTATTGGCTCGGGCCAGGCTGGAAGGCAACCAAGAAACCAAATGCACCATAGCTACCTTGTGCAAGATCGTTCTTAGGCCGGTGAAGGTAAAAAGTAAAATTATCTGGGAGGTAGATGAGCAATTGAGTGACTTGACGGTGCTACCGCTGCTTGAGGTGTCTGCGGAGACAGTCGCGTTCTGGTTCCTACGGTCGGTCGTCTATGTCGACCTTGGTGTGAGGATCAGGCGCATGGGACAGTGGAAGGAAGTGGCGACGCCTGCGTGGGTTTTGATCGATGGGGCGGCAGACTTGTGTTCATCTCTTGGCGAAGTGCTCCTACTCCAGCAATCAGATATAACTGATACATCGGCTCATACCTCGGGGTCTCGTATCGTCCCCCCTTAGGATGACTCGGGGCGATTCACCCCACCACCTAGCACCCTCTCACCATCGCCGTCATCGGCAACCTACTCCGGCGGCGGCAGTCCCCTCCCCCTCTCTTTCCCTCCTTTCTCCTCTCCCCTCCTCCTTTCTACTCCTTTGCTGGCTGGTTTTTCTCCGTCGAGTGGTGCTAGCCAGGCCCAGGGTGCCCTCGTTGGATCTGCTCCGGTCTGGATTAATCGGGTCTCCAACCGGCCGAATCTACTTCCTGGCAGTTAGCTCACCGCAGATCCGTGCCTCAAAGCCCTACTGTGCTCGCCCCACCCTTTGTTTGCGCTGCCCACCTAGGGTGGTGGGGGATGGAGACAGATGTGGCTCTAGGACCTCGGCTCAAGGCGGCTATGTCGCCGGCCTTGTGGCAGCTCGACCCCTTCTCTTAGAACCGGATCCCACTGCTTGCCATGGTCCTGGGTCCCGTCCCTCTTGGCTGCGTCGAAGTTGATCTGATGGCCCCTGCTGCTGTCCCTCCCACTCGACAATTGCGGAATCGGTCCCTTCTTCACTAGGTCGGTTGTGCGCTTAGCGTTAGAGGGGTGGGCTTAGCTGACACCTACCTGGTTGGAGTCGTTAGTGCTTTGCGCCTGCTGTGAGGAACCGTCCAAATAGTATTTGAATTAATCATTAAGTCAATCATTTACTTAATCACGACTTCAACGATTAACCCGAATACCGCTCTAGTAGTCCCGGCACGTGTTTTGTGCCCAAAATCGGAATACATACCTTCCAACATAATACATCACAATATAGCGTAATAAAGAGCAGGTAATTAATATTATATTACAAGTTCTTTAAACATGCAATGGTTTCCAACAATTTACAGTAAAAGGGAAACAACAACTACGTAGCGGAAGAAACCTATACAACAAAAGAGAGAGCGGTGCCACATGCCCTTAGGTACCGTCCCAAAAGCACGACCTCCTAGAGTAGGATAAACTACTCTTACCCGTCACCCTGAACGGCAGGCACGAAGTAGCCAAAGACAGCCTCTTCCTCGACATCAGCAATGCCTATATCAACTTAAGTGCAACACCCTAAGTATGAAGGTATTCACAAGACTTACACAATATGTGTATATAATATTCCGACTCCAAGGATTATGCATTGAGCTGTTAGCAAGGACAAACTATAAGTTTAAAAAAATATATGCGGTAGGCAACGTAGACATATATGTGTGAGCACCTATACTTAACCAAATATGCTATTCTACCTTGTAATAACCAACTGAACATAAATGAAACTGTAACATAAATGTAACATACGTACTTGAATATATAAGTAAACTGAACCAACTCATCAACAACTATAATAACCGAACCATCAACCACATATTCGAACCATCACCCACAAACGAGAACTCTACGGCCGAGTGCAAATGAAACAATAGCATGCTCATGACCGAAAGCACGGTAATTTGAACTGTTTATACACCCTATAGGGGATACTCCTGGACCCACACGACATGAGGACCATACGGCTTGTGCCACCCGCTAAAGTGCATACAAGAGGGTACTCGTGACAACCTTCCCAACCAGCTCTAACCGTGTGGATCTTGCATCGCTCAGCGTGACGGTACTAGAATTACTCTCGGAATAAACTAGTACCACTTATAAGCCCGTCACTCACACTGTTGATGTTCAGGCCCACAAAAGCCACAATTGCGAAGGTATTCGGCTCGCCTTAACATTAGATCGGCATGTGGTGAGTAAGGTAAGTGCTAAAGCCAACAACCCGACAATTGGCCTTAAACGATACAAACGGTCTACGGTGCCTGGGTTTCTCTCCTGAACTGCCCCCAGGACTTTCCTTCGAGGCAGACGTCACCCCTAAAACCGCTCACATCTCGTCTCATACTCACCACTCATCCAACCGACATCCACATAACCATATACGTGAACAAGTAGTAAGCTCTAAGCTCGCGAACAATGGTCGAACTATTGCTTGTCTTCTACCGATGACCTAAGCATTGCTAAGTATTTCGATCCACTCTTAGATATTTACCACATTACTAAGGCTACAATGATATAGATAAACAATTTAAGGTAGGGATTATGCAATCAACGTAGGTCCTACCTATAAAAACCCGACATCATCTCCCCATACATGCAAATCTATACATAAGCATAGTTTATTAATATTTAGATTTCATTCAATTCGACAAAAGTGCACTATAATAGATGCATGCCTAGATGCACTGGCTCAAATAGGTGGGGCACGTCGGGATCGCCCTCGGCCTCCGGGATCGACGGATCGGCGTGCTCTATGAAACATATCGCGTCTAACATAATGTGCAATGATAAGTATAAATGAAATGCAACAATGTATGTCACAAGACACATATAATGAAATACCCCAAAATATGCCACATAATGCAGGGGAAACAATTTTCCTAGATAGAACAAGTCATAAGGAGACTAGTAAAATTGGTTTAACTCATTTTGGACTTGTAAAGAATTAGTGGCGAATTAAAGAAGCCTTAACCTAATTATTTTATCTTAGAAATTTAATTAACTATTTCATGGCTAGGGATATTTTTAATGGGTATAGGAGGTTATTATGAAAAAAAAAATTAGTTTCATAATTTTTGAAGCTACGGGAAATTTACTATAAATTTTACAAGTTATCAGCATAAAAGAAAAAAAAAAGCTGATGAACAGTCAACCCGGATACTCTGGGTACCGGAGTCTCCGGATGACCCTCCGAGAGGGGTCCTCTATTATTTTCGGCTAGGAGTCGCCCGAACCCTCCGGGTTAGCTCGGATTCTCAGGGTGGCTCCAGAACAACCCGTTTGAGAGGAGGAAAACTTGACCAAAATAATTTGCGAACTTCTTCCTACCAAAAGGAAACTTCTTAGAGCTAATTCAAGGGTCCTAGAACTCACTATCCAACCTAGAAAATCAATTCCTAACTTAAATTCATCCAAATCCTCAAATTAGATCTAAAGTATAAAAAATACCCAAACTTCACCATCTAACTCTAAATTTGGATTTTTGAGTAACTAAATACGTATCCAAGCCAGGGGAAGCCTAGAGGACTTACCCAAGGTGCTTTGCCGAGGTTGGGGACCGCCGGGAGACGGAGGAAACGGTGGGAAATCGAAGAACTCCGGTGTTCCTTGAGCTTCAACCAAAAATACCAAAAGACAACAAAATCGGCTTGAATCCTTCAGGAAAGTGAAAATGAATTAGAGGAATTGATAGCTTATGAGCTCGTGATCGTAATGATACCACATGCTTACCTCCACTCCTTCTTTTGAGCTCAGATTTGAGGGAGGAAGATAGAGAGAAAGAGTTTGAAAGAGAGGGTGTGCTCCTCTTGCCTTGGCTGGTTGGAGCTCAAGAGAGGGAGCTCGGGAGCAGGTGGGAGAGATATATATATATATATATATATATATATATATATATATATATATATATATATATATATATAGAGAGAGAGAGAGAGAGAGAGAGAGAGAGAGAGAGAGGGCTGCTGCCCATAGAGAGGTGGGGACATGTGGGGCCCACGTTTTAGAGAAAAGGGTATGTTTTGACTGCGAATTTCATTCTTTTCCTTCTCAAATTTTTTTTCTCTCATCCAATTGACTTTTAACAAAGTGCATTAGTATTCTGAATTACAATTACGTAAAATTAAACATAATGCTTAAAAAACATGATTATACTTGATTGCGTGATTAAGGATTTGGGACGTGACACCTTCTTAGCTTCTCCTCCCCCTACCGACACCCCTCGGTCTGGGTTGGCACCGGTTCTTCCCTCTTACGCTGGGCCAACTGCAATGACCTAGGGGATTCTTCGGGGTGGGGGAGCGGGTGAGTTGTTGCGGGGATGAGGCCTTGGAGTCCGCTTCAGGCCAGGTGTGGCCTCGACGAGGGTCGCATGGCCTGTGCCACCTTTTGTGCAGGTTTTCAGGGCGAGAAGCCGCAAGCGAAAACTCTACCGGCTTGCTGATGCCAATGTCGTTGATGCCCTTGAGCTCCATACCCTCCCTAGAGGCGATATTATCGCGTCTCCTCTATCCTAGATGCGTCTCTGGGTGAAAACCCTGTCTGGTGTGTCCGGAAGGGCGACGACGGCATTGATGTCATTAACTTCCTAAAGGTGTCACTGGGAGAAGCCCCTGCTCTCTTTGTTTTGAACCGCTGGCTTCTTTTTTACGTTTACCCTTATGTCCTAGATTCTCGGTGTCTCTTTATTTTGGATTGGTACTTCACGACAATGATTTGATCCAATACACCCCTCTGAAGCGACGCGCTGCCGACTTGATATCATATTATCATTTCAGAGTTGTCTACTGGTTTTATCTCTGAAACCGTGTTTTGTTAAAATTTTCACTCTATTTCTATTATAAATTAAGTTAATTCTTTTCTTCTTAATATATTCCCTCGGCTGAAGCTCTAGCTCATCCTGATCTTAAAAAAAAAGGTGCTCCTGCTCGCCTGGTTATATACAGCCCCGTAATCCTAACACGGGCTCATTCAACACCGTCCGCGCGAATGGCCTCCGAATTGCTACCCGTATCCGCCGTCGGCACGAATCGCCTCTGTCAGACAGAATGCCACTAGGACGGTGTTGCCGTCGTTAGAGGTGGCTGCGCCTTCCTACGCTCACCGACGTAGGCTTAGTGTCCAGGAGCCAGGTGCACGGGACGGCAGGAGGGAATGGCGACATGGATCTCCCCATTATGGACGATCGAAGCGGGCACTACCAATCCTACAGGAGTTCTATTTGTTCAGGGGCTCAGGGATGAGACCGGGTGGGTTGGCAGCTGCATCGGAGCCTCCACTTCTGCTCCTATGTTTTCTGAGCCCGCCATGAGCCTTTGGTAACATTTAGGTACAGTTAGGAAACACATTTTCTTTCAGAGCGACTCAACAAAGATCTCAAATGGACCTTCAGATATGGCAACTCGACGCGACGACGCCGAAGTAAAATATTGTAATGGGACGGAGCTATATTGCTATTCAACTCAACTTAGTTTGTCAGGTAAGCATCAGGTGGCACCTAGATTGGTTGCAAACTATTGCCAGCTCGGCAACAAAGAATCGCCCCGAAACTCTCGAGCGCCATTTCTTGCGCCAGCTGACGGCTCACGTCTTCATGTTCTCGAACAGTTCAGGCAGATGGCGGTTAGTGAGCTTGGTCCTGTTCGAGATGCCACGCTGCTTCTTCTTGGCCTTCGGCTTGGGTGGCGCGCCATGGATCTGGGCTAATGCGCGCCGCTTGGCTGTGTTGGTTGCTGGCTTCTCGCCAATCTTCTGTAGCTCCTTCTCAATGTCCAACATGTCTCGTGGCAGCTCTATTTCCCGGTATAGCTGCTTCAGGTCATCGTCGACCTTGATCTTTGATCGAGGATCATTGGGGCACATCATGTCTTCCAGGGAGTCGGTGCCTGACAGCCACCAGACGTCACCTGATGCTTTCAAAGCCTGATAAACAGCAAACGAGGTTATACACCAGATTGCGGAGCTGAACTTTGACATCTATGACGCAACAGAGTACAAAAGCCTCTCAAGCTACAAATACGGACGGTGAATACATTGGCCACCAGATGACTCCACTTTGGTGGACTAGATGACAGCATTCGTCTACTAAATAGCATCATAAATCAGCATGACGGAACTAATAAATCAATAAGGAAGTGTTCACACACTTGCCTCCATGAGATACTCTCCACTAGATCAAGCTAACAAAAATTGCGTTCTGTGCTTCCCCAAAGGGTTGTGCACTTGGGCAGTCGGTCGACTGGATCACAGAAGCACTTTTCATTATTTAAGAGAGGTGAAGTAATCAGTAGTTCAACTGTTCCATTTACCATCAGATGTGTGCAGAATCAGTTCCATGACATTTTCATGGAAACAACAAATATTGAAATTTAACCTTACTTACCCACATCGAGCAGGACCACAATTCAAGATAAAAGATTAGGCCACCACTATTTGTTCCAGAAGTTGATAAACCAAAAAAAGAAAAAAACAGAGAAGCATTCAAACACTGGAAGCCCCAGGAAACCTACATCTACAGCATAGAGGCAAAAAGCTTTCAGTCAAGACTAACTATATTTAAGAAACCAAGCCTTCGTACACAAGGTTAATTGATTTTTAAATATTTGTCTCGAACGCGTTCAATTCAGTTCAGCCACAAAAATTGATTCACGTCATGCAAAATAGTAGACAAGGGACAGCATTAGTACATACAAGGCCTTTCAAAATATTAAACAAAGATTGACGTGGTTACCTGCAAATCTTCCAACACGGATGGATAAGCATCTTTGACCTCCACAACAGCAAGACCCTCGGGATACTTTCTGATCAAAGAAAGCAATTCATCTCTTCCCGTCAAATCATGCTTGGACTGCATAAGTGCAAAATGCAGGTCAATACACAATGTAACCAAACCTAAAATGGAATAAAAACCTACAAATGCTACCAGATTTCAGGTATTCACTTAAATACCCTCCCTCCATCTTTAACACAACTTAAGTTGATAGCTAATTACAAAAATAAAAAACCGGAAGATTAAGCTTGCCACGAGCAATCAAGATTCAACTAACAATTGAGACTTTTGAGCTGGTACCTTCCTCTTGCGCGAAAGGAGTAAGAATTACTTGGGGTACTTTTTTCATAGAAATGTTCTATTTCATTCATGAATGTGTTAATTCATTGAAATTGCTAACAAAACAATGTTCAATTCATTTACCTTGTAAGAGAAATGCTTCCCATCAAAGAAAACTTTGGGATTATTCCTCAGGCTGTCAAATACAGCCTTGTTACCATGAATATCAACACAAGTTGCTTCATTTATTTGCTCTGCTGCAAAAGCTTGCCTTGTCTGCAAGCACAAAAGAATCAAGGACATCAGTTCAGACGTTATGCACTGTAACATATATTCCAGGAAGAAGGCTTTCTGGACTAGGAAGTCTGGTAATTTTGCCAACAATCGAAAATAATGCTAGATTAAAATAAGTGATGTTGGGGGCAAAACAACCCTAACAAATAGTCCAATTTTTGCATCAGGATACACATGTCTGGTAACTACGCTAGTATATTATATCATATTTAGTCAAGACTCAAGAGGATAATAATATCATGGTGCATTACTGCTCAGGTAGTTCACCATTACACAAAAAACAGTCAACATCATAACTCCAACATCATACATAGCAGCTGAACCTATGTACAAAATCATCCGTTGTCCAACAAAAGCTCACCAACTTGATTTGCGCAATCAATAACTAACCACTTTCCAAGGTTAGAGCAGTAAAAGGTAAAAACCTCACACTTATAAATATACGAGTCAGAAAAATGGAAGACAATTGGAGTAATTCCATCAGGTTGGATCTTTTGGCAATTACCTTGTAAAGCAGTTCGATTACTAACTTGATCTGCGCTCCAACAGGAGATTTCCTTACTGAATTGAGGTGATGTAGCCTTTCCGTATCATTAGAGAATTTAATGGGCTGCAGTGGTTTTACAGGAGCGAATGGGGCATTTATTGGTTGAATCACTGTAGTAACTTTTGGCTCCGAAGTTGAAGCTTGGCTTGCAGCAATGCTGGATAGAGTAGTCTGGCACTTCTCTTGCTGCTGTTTAAATTTGTTGAGACGCTCATTCAGATCCATCTGGATGAAAAAATGCAAATATTTGATTAACCATATGACACCCAACAACATAAGCATGCGATTACATGGAACAGAAAACCCAACTATCTGTATGATCTGAGCAAAACCAAGATAACAAGCAATGCATAAACTGCATTTTGCAGACCAACGTGATGGTGCAAAGTGTGCAGAATCAGATTCATCAAATATCAGTAACATACAACGGCAAAGACGAGGTTGAGACAAGTGAAGGAGGTGTTGTCAGAGGAGTTGAAGGCTGTATTTTTCAAGAGGACAAGGGAAATGGAATCTCAAAAGGACTGTGGATAAGACAAGAAAATCGGATCACACATAGGGATTGGGCATATTTAATGAATGTGAAAGGAAGGAACCGTGCTATTGGGAGGGGTTCGTGAGCTGTAGAACCTATTACCACTCACCAAAAGAGTCTTTTATGTTACTCCTCTATTCCTTCATAAGATGTCTTGGACTCGTGAATATTTATACAAAGAAAAGGCATAAGATGACCACATGCCCCTACTAAACTTGTCTCTTGCTACCACATTAAATTTGTCTATGTCATGAAAACTTCTAAAATCTTAGGGACCTATGACAAAAAGATCTTTCAGTATTGTAAAATGTAGCACCCACTGAACGAGGTGCTGGCACTTCATGAGGATGTACTATGTCTCTTTTAGAAGTCATAACATCAAATTAAGAAGAATACTTTCCCAATTGCAAACATCAGAGAGAAGCAGAGGAAGTAGCATGATAACAAACTTGCCATGCAACTCAGTGTTTAACTTGTTATGTATTTGCCATTTCACCTTTATTAGTCAATTCATCATCTTAAACCTACTCATAGAACTCATGATATCCTTCAAGACTTTTACAAAGGCTCATGTAAGTATTTTAAGTAGTATGATAAAATGTAGTATGATAACTGAATGGGACCGTGTGCTTTGTTTAGCTAGTATGCCCAGTTCCAATATCCCGATTCCAAAAGCAGAATCCCCGACTTCCAATAAAGGAGCAATCACTCGTTCGAATAGGGCAGAATCTCTATACGATCCTATGAAATCCTGCTCAACTTCCACCGTCCTAGGCAGGTCCGGGTTAAGGAATAGCGGACGAGCAATTCGGGTCGAAGCAAGCAATGCTGGATGAGGGGGGTTCGGGAGCACCTAGTGGATCCGCAACGGCGGGGCCAATCCGGCTCGTTGGACGTCTCCTCCGGCGAGATGCCGGTGGACGGAGCGGCGGAGCCCCAAAACCTCGATCTCGCCGGCGGCGATCTCCGCGGGGACCTAGGGTTAGCGCGGCGAGGGGATCGGGACCGGCTCGCGCGCTTCGCGTCTTTGCCTAAACCGAATTTGCTCATGACGGTGCAGCGCGTGGCAGATCCATATTTATTTATGGTCGGAGTCCATGCGGTGGCCTGATGGAAAACGCGTGCGGTAACGGCCAACTGAGTCGGTTGTTATATGGGCCTAAATTGGCCTACTTGATGCTACACTTGGGCCTTGAGTTTTATATGGATCCATTTTGTCAGGTCTTAACTCTTTCTTGTTTTTTTTATTAAATTTTGTAAAACTATGCTATATCTTCAAAACTATCATAAAACTATATTTTTCCTCTTCTATTTCATATGGCACCAGATCGGTAGCTTTCAAGAGAAAAAGTCCAAATACCACGTAGGATCTGTTGACTTAGCAAGCAATTATGCTATGGTGTAGTCAACCACGTTAGCAAACGGTAATGGTTAAAGCTTGTAAGTATGACTCATGGATCTATCTTGTTAGATATGTTCATAATAATATAAGTATATCTTTGTGATAAAGTGATGCAAAGTAAATGTGATTTTATGAAATATGAGAGGAAAAATATAGTTTTATGATAGTTAAACCAAAAGAAGTGAAATTTTGTGATAAAATGATACAAAATAAGTGCGGTTTTATAAAATAGAATGGGGAAAATGTAGTTTTGTGATAGATTTGATGATCGTAGTGTACTTTTGCAAAATTTACTTTTGTTTTTCATATTTAAAATTTAAAATTTAGGAATTTTAAGTGCTCGTTTGAAATAAATAGTACAAATAGGCCATTCAAAAAAAAACATGTAGCCCTTTTAACGGGCGACATGTTAAAAAAATAAAATACAACATTCTATTATTCTCAAAATTCAAAACACTATATAAATAGTCATAAAAATTTCTAAAAAGGTTATAGTGTAGAGAATGCTACCAACTAGCTCTCACAAAAATTTCAGCTAAAAAACACTTGTACAGTGAGAAAAAAAAAGACAAAGTTCAGTTGAATACATATAAATTTTAGTATCCCTAAAATTTATCCTTTTTCTCATTATATAAGTAATTTTTTGAGCTAAATATTTTTGTGAGTTAGATAATAGCATCCTCTACACAATAATTGTTTTAAAAAAATTTCATGACTATTTGTATAGTGTTCTGAATTTCGAGAGCAATAGAGTGCTGCATTTTTATTTTTAGTTAACATGTTGCTCGACCTTCCAACAGGCAATATACGCCTATACTTGCTATTTTTTTCAAACAACTGTCTAAAATTGCTAAATTTAAAAAATTAGAAGGCAAAAAAAATTCATCTCTTTTTCGCTAGACACTTGACATGGTCAGAGGTAGATGAAGACAAACAGATACAGAATGGTGGAGGGCAGTGGAAAAGGAAAAAGGCGAAACCGCACGTGGGCCTGCTGCTGGACAGAGCAGCACCGCAACACAACACACGAACATGCATTTTTTTTTTTAGAAAATAGATAAACGCATTCGACTTTTTACATCATAAAATATGCACAGTCAACAAATGATTATTACAATATTTCGACTTATGTAGCCACTAACAAACAGTAAAGAAACATGATGAAAAATAGAATAAAGTCATTATGAGCTTGTAATCTATAACTACATGATCATCCGTGGTTAACGAAGAGCTCTATTGCCACCATTTCCAAGACATGGCATGTCTTCAGAAAGTCTCCCCTTTGTTCCTCCCTGTGTAGCAGTCTCCAGAACCTTAACTAGTAGGTACTTCTGAAAAGTATCTGCATGAATGACATCTTTGTTTTTTTATGAAACACTATATCATTCCGACTCAGCCAAATAGCCCAAAAAATGGACGCTATCCGAACAAAAATTATCTCTTTTTCTTGGTTCCAATCTCCCGTAATCAATTACTCATCATATGTGAAATGTTCCAAGATTTCTTAATTCCTAAGTCAATTCTGACTATATATCAGATTGTCTTAGCCAGGTAACATTCAAAGAAAATGTGCTGGATATTTTCGTTATAATTACAAAAGGAGCACTTGAGGCTACCCTTTCAGTTTCTTTTGATCAGGTTATCTTTGGTCAAAATAATCCCACGTCCTATGTACCATAAGAAGATTTTTATCTTTAACAGGAGTTTAAGTTTTCAAAGCCATATGTTAGAGATACTGATGGGGTTGTTTAGCATTTGTTTATACATTGACTAGACCGTAAATTGTCAATTCCCCTGTAGTTCCCATTTGAATTTATCTCTATTATTAGAGAGCTGAATATGAACAAGTTGCAATGTCATTTGTTGTCATTCATTTAGCTTGTTTTCTATGATTGATCGATGGAAGGATAAATTAAGAGGTATGCTTCTCATTACTTTCGCGACGGTGGCTTGTTTATGTCTCATCACATTGTATAACGAGAGAAATTGTTGACTTAATGGGTATTTTCCCAGCCAAGTATCTTTACATAACCGAGTTTGTTTCCTATTATGTACTTGAAAAGACCCCCATTTGAGGAAGTCATTTTTAATCTTCATTAGACCAAACCAGAAGTGAGTCTCCTGGTTGTCCCTAGACTTGAGGGAGCGCTTTGGAACCAAGGTATTTACTCCTGAGCAGTTGTTGTCAAACTCCATCTTCATTAAGAAGCTTGAAAAGCCATTTACTTAGAAGATAGATACTTTTTGACCAAAAGGTTTTGTAATTCCCAAACCCCCTTGGTCTTTGGGTTAGTAAAGAATATCTCAACGTGCTAGTCTATATTTTTTCTTGTGATTGTCCCCTTGCTAGAAAAACCTAGATCGCAGGTAATCCAGCCTTTTTAGGACTCTACGTGGGATCTCGAAGAAAGATATCATTAAAATAGGAAAATTACTGAGGACTGAATTTAGAAGCACTAATTGGCCTCCAGAAGACATCATCTTCCCTTTCCAACTGCTCAACTTCCGTTCAAACCTTTCTTTAACCCTCTTCCAATTACTATTTCTTAATTTTCGGTGATGCATTGGAATGCTAAGGTATTTAAAAGGATGTGTTTTTAGTATTACACCCAAATAAGTGTGTGTATTGATCTTCGAATTCCTTTGCCTCTCCATAATAGAATAACTCACTTTTGTGGAAGTTTATTTTCAATCCTGAGAGTTGCTCAAACACACATAGGATGAGTTTCATATTATTGGCCTGTTCCAAATTATGGTTCATGAAAATAATTGTGTCATGCGCATATTGCAATATAGACATGCCATCATCCATCAAATATGGAACTCCTTCTGTTATTTGCCCAGCACTTTTTGCTCTGGATATTAATATTGCAAGCATATCAGCTACAATATTTAAAAAGATAGGTGATAGAGGGCCACCTTGTCTAAGTCCTTTGTTTGTTTGGAAGTAGGGGTCATCCTCATCATTAACCTTTATTGCTACATGTCCACCTGACACAAAGCTTTGGATCCATTCACACCATTTTGTGGAGAAACCTTTCATTCGTAGTGATTGCTGAAGGAAAGACTATTTCACTTTATCATAGGCTTTCTCGAGATCAATTTTCAAGATCATGCTATTTTGATTCTTCCTAAGTAATTCATGGATGTTTTCATGTAATATTATTACTCCCTCTATTATGTTTCAGCCTGGCATGAATGCAGTTTGTGTATATTTTATTACCTTTTCCGCCATAGTACCTATCATGTTAGTGCCCACTTTAGTGAATATCTTGAAGTTGACATTTAGCAAACATATTGGACGGTATTCTTGGATTTTCAAGCCCTCCTTTGTTTTTGGGATAAGTGTAATGACCCAAAATTAAGGTTATATATGGCCAATTGCCCCTGGTGGAAATCAGAGAACAATGCCATGAGGTCCCCCTTGATCACTTCCAAAAACCCTGATAGAATTCGACCAGAAAGCCATCAGGACCTGGATCCTTATTGTGCTCCATCTGAAATATCGCATACCTCGCATCGTCTTCATTAAACGGTGCTGTAAGGATATCGTTTTCTTCATCACTTACTTGGGGTATATCATTTATGTATGACTCATCCATTGCAAAAATATTATGCTCCGGCTTGCCAAATAGCCCCTTATGATATTTAATGATATACCTTTTGAGTTCACCTTCCCTAATATAATTGCCATAATCATCCTCCAATTTGTATATACGCTGCTTTCGGTGCTTACCGTTGGCTACTAATCGGAAATATTTCGTATTATTATCAACCTCTAAAAGCTCCTTTACCTTGGCACGCCGGTACTATTTTAGCTCTTCTTCTCGTAGTATATGTGCAAGCCTCTCACTAAGGTAGTGTTTAAAGGCCACCTCATTCAATGTCAGTGGATTTATTTTTGTCTTTTTTTGAGTTCATCGATTTTATTAGCCAACTGTTTCTTCTCTTTCTTTAGAATGCCAACAGTATATTTGGCCCAATCCCTTAAATATTGTCTAAGGAATCTGATTTTGTTTTTTCATTTCTAAATAGCATTGGTTCCCCGATGTTCAAATTGCCAAACTTCAGCAACCATCTCAAAGAAACTATCTCGAATTAATCATCCCAATTCAAATGTGAAGAGAGATTGATTTCCGTAACAAAAGGGAGCGCATGTATTTAGTAATAACGGAGTACGGTTCGATCTTGCTCTATCCATCGCCTCAACCAAGACCCTCGGATATTTGGCTTCCCATTCTGTACTCATAAGTACCCTATCAAGTTTTTCATAGGTTGGAGGATCTAGGTCATTTGCCTATGTATATTGGCGACCTGTCGTTATAATCTCCCGTAAATCCACTGTTTCAATTACAGCGTTGAATAAACGGGATCAGTGTGGATCATAATTGTCATTATTCTTGTCCTTAGGTTTCCGCATAATGTTGAAATCCCCCTAATTAATAATGGGTGAGTTTCAGCACTACAAACATGAGCCATTTATGTTAGAAAAGCAGACTTAAGATCATCTTGTGCCTGTCCATAGACCGTTAATAAAGCCCAAGCGAAACGGTCCTCTTTGTTCTTTAGAAAGAATTTAGTGTAAAAATCACCTTCCACTATGGAGCCAATGTCAAAAATTGATGCATTGACCCCGACTAGCATACCTCCATTTCTTCCTGCATAGCCCCTTCATTGGTTGCCTCAGAAGAGTTGGAGGAGCCCCCTGATCTCCATTCCCTTTTGGTCGTTTATTGTCATGATCTTCCGGTTCTTTCTCCTCTCCTTCTTGCATATTATCAGTCCCATTATCATTGTCATGAGCATCGACATCTCCCTTTTCGTTGTCATCCTCAGTACACGGCGTATTAAGTGGTATCACCTCCTCCACCTTAAAAAAGATCTCATATATCCCATCATCTACAACAATGTCTGTAGCATCCGTGATTTAATTAGCATCAACCACTGCCACACACATTCTAACGACCTAGTCTTTCTTAGGTAACCAATGTCCACCTTTCGAGTAGCACCAAGAATAGTGCCCACAGCCCACAACGGCAGATAAAATCTTATTTCGTATGGAACACCGTACACATTGACCCACACATGCTGTAGATATTACCGTGGCTCGATCTTCTGGTTCCATTCTTCAACTATCATCACCCCCTCTGCATTCCGGGTCTTGATCTCCTTTATTTCTACCAATCGCTGTAACTCAACTTGGCATGGAAACGGAACAATATAAGCACCTTTCCTATACTCTTGTACCATCCACGACCATTTCACCAGAATGAGACGGGCCATCTCTGTCTTGACAAGCTCAGCTAGAACGTTGCCTTGCTTGATTCGAATGAAAGCAGTTGCCGCTTCTTTCTTCTGTGGTTTAACAACGCCATCATAAGGGATTTCAAAAAAACCAAGACCGTCATTAGCAAAACCACAGAACATTGTTGGTGGTTTCTGAGTTTGAAGCAAAGGACACTGAGGAGTAAAATGTTCCTCCTCACAAATTGTGCAGCATATCACCATCTTCTTCTTGCTCTTGTCCACTCCCGAGCCTTCACCCTTCTCCATGATACGTTTTTTTGCCCTGGTTTGCGGTAGCCTAAGTTTGATCTGCAGCATCATTAGCACGATTGGGCAGCAGGTTCGGTGCAGCATTTGGAGGGAGACCAGAGTGCCCCGACCATGTCCGCCACCATCACTTCTGTTCTTCGATCGACCAGCAACATCTTGACGTCCTAACGCTCGAGGGAAGGAGAAACGTGGAGGCCTCGATTTGCCACCCCATCCACAGCCTGATCCTCGACCGCCGTAGCCCCCCGCACCGCCTGCATCTTCACATGATCCATTGCCATCGTCCGCACTAGAACCTCTGCCACCTGCACCACCACGAGACCAATGTCCATAACCACCGCCTCCTGCTCCACCGTAGCCTCCACTGGATCGTCCGCTGCCAGCCATTGCACCTTCACTGAGAGCCCTAACGAAAGATCGTTGATCGCCGGAGATAGTTCCTGTCCAGTTAGGTTTAGGGCGACGGAATAGCCGAGACCACAGCAAGGATAAATCTGGATTTTGGTTGGCCCAATCAGAGGTCCGTGCCATTCCACCAGAGTCTTGAAACCCATCCTATAATTTAGTTCCGTGATTTGAAATTCAAACACACAAAAATTGCGGATCTCTAAGCCCAGAAATCTGGCCGGACATAGGAACTTCGCTTTGGCGACCACCCTGCACAGGCATTAATGGCATCACGTCGCCCAAGGTTCGCACCGGAGAGACCCTCGGTCGTGGAAGTGGACCTGACCATGGCCACATCGAGGCACTCGCACTCATCATCACACGAACATCCTGGATCGTGTTCGTTGTTGTAGACGCCATAGAACCCGCGATAGGACATGACAAGGAAGCATCATCGGCCTGCTATGAAGGCAATGACGAGGTTCCCACCAGCCAATTCTTCGCCTCATGCAGCTTGCATGACATCAAACAGATCACCGAATGCATGCGAGCCAACTCCACCCACGCCCTTCTAAGCTTCCCCTCCTCAGCAGCATCCCTTCTTGCAACGATCTTAGCCACCACCTGAGCATGGTGTTGGCGGGCCGCCCGGATCGCCAGAGCCCAAGTGAATCACCTATTCATCGCGGGAGCCCAAGTCTCGAAACATCGCGTGGTATGCATGTATCTAAAAATTTAGAGCAAATACCAACCAATTAGAACACAAATAGTAAGAGTAGCTACGCAGTAGCTCAAACGTGGAGAATTCGAAAAGCAGAGGAAGGAGTAGGAGAGCATTTTTCCTGTGGTTCCAGCCTTGCAGGGCAACACTATCACCCCAAGAAACACACAATGCATGCATGTGTTTCATATTGTTTCTTCAAGCACAAACAATTTATTGAGTCATACATGATCTCACCTCCATTTCTGTTAGACGGCGATGGTGAAGGGAGACGCCGTTCTCGTCGCTTGGGCATGTTCAACGACGTACTCAATTCGGCAGTGGCGCATGGACAACGCCGGGCGGCATCTCCATTTTTGTTAGACGATGATAAAGGCGCTAAGCATATGTCAACGTGCTCCGCGCATATCTCACCTACCTCGTCGCATATGACAGCGTGCTCTTCTTTGACGGAGAAGAAGAGCAAGCAAGAAGAATTCAACACGTAGTTGATGAGCTATATTAAAGATACTGGTCGGTAGAATTAATCTTGAAAAGTGTTGGATCTCATTTGGTGCGGCATGCCCTAAGAGGCCAAGGACTCTATCAGAGGTGTGATCCATATTCAACAAGAGGCGTTCGAGTCGAAGTATCTCGGATTGCCAACTCTGGAGAGAAGAATCTAGTGTGGCCATTTCCAACTGATTATGCACGATTTGGGAAGCATCTTGTTGACTGGAATGAGAAGTATATGTCAATGGAGGGTAAAGAAGTGCACAAGCCTTACCGATCTACATCCTGAGTGTATTCAAGGTACTGTTGTCCCTCTGTGATGATTACATGCAACTGATCAGGCAATATTTCTGGGGAGCTGAGAACGGGAGGAGGAAAACACATTGGATTACATGGAGAGCGGTGGAATATGGTCTACAACGGCTGGAGCAAGGGCTCATCTGGAGGGTCGGGAACAATGAGCAGATTCATATGTGGCGCGATGATTGGATTCCAAGAGAGTCATCTCTTAGGTGGGTATGGGGCGACATCATATCCCCAAACCATGATGAGTGGAATGTGACGCTAGTACGTCAGGTGTTTCATAAAATTGATGTTGAGGAGATCCAAGATTAAGCTCACCCCAAGAAGATCAGATGATGTCATGGCTTGGAACTATGAAAAGACGGGGTAACTTTTGGGGCAAAAGTGATTATCGTCTTGCTGCTCATCTACAGAATGTTGCAACCTGGGCCTCGTCTAGTATAGCACTCTTTGCCTGGCAACTTGCATGAAATGCCCTACCGACAAATGTTAACAAGAAGAGAAGAAACATCATAGACTATGATGCCTGTGATGCATGTGGTTTGGAGCCTGAAGATTGTCGACAGCAATAGCCTGAAGATTGTCGACATTGCTGTCCTGCATTGTCCATGTAAGAGGAAAATATCACGCGAATGAATCGATGATCATTATAGGAGACACGTGTTACAAATTTATATACTAAGCCTGAGATAACCACCTTGTTTGATTTATGGGAACAAGATCATGGCAAAGAGGAATATCTAGCCGGGAATCGAATGGACGCGTGAACACACGTGATCCTCATGGCAGTGCCATGCATGCCATGCAGGCATGCGAAGGATCAATGCAAGGTTGAATCCTCCGTATAGCACGCATGTCCAGGAGAGATACACGGGCCGTATAATACGTCTAACACGCCCCTGTAATTGGTAGCTATAAGAGCACATGAGGCAGCTTCCAGTGCGTGGAAGGGATATAGAGGTCCAGAGCTATTGCACCTGATGATCACGTTCCATCACAAAGAGACCAAATGGGTCAAACTCAATAGAGTAATTATTATCAGTAGTAAACTGGCGAACAGATATAAGATTCTTGATAATGCTAGGAGTGACTAGAACATTATTAAGATGAAAATTGCGAGGTAAAGCTGCTGAGCCAGTAGAAGTGACAGGCAAAAGGGGCCTGTTACCAACAACGATTGAAACAAGGATAGGTGACCGGAATCTGATGTCAAGTGTGAAGATGCCCCAGAATCCATGTACCATTTAGTCCTGGCGGGAGGAGCAAGCGTTATAGTACTGAACGCATTTGGCAACGACTGCTGATTCCAAGAGCCCAACGGTGGAGTCCAGGTGTCGGGGTCGGTGGAGGAGTTGGTGTGGCTCGGTAGACCGGCTGTGGAGGAGACAGATAAAGACCAGGAGGATGTCCCACATAGAATGCATGTGGTGGTGCATTAGGGCACGGGTGTTGCTGGTGCTGCACGCCTTGAGCACGCGGGGGTTGACCGCCTAGGACGCCAAGATGGGGACCAGACAACATCTGAATAGTCCCCATCCATATATTGTAGAACGAGGACCAAGTGGAGCTTCTCCCGTTGCCACCGTTCTTTCCTCATTGTCGGCGTCGGTTGGAGCCGCTAGGCCCACCTCGAGCCGAGATGAGGAGACGCCTGGATAAGGGGCTAGGCCACAACCGACTTGGGTTCCATCGGGCCCATTAGGTTGGCCATTCGAGCTGCTAGGATGTCTAGTTGGTGTCGGTTGGCGTTGCCAGATGTTAGGGTGGTGGTGATGAAGGCAGTGGATGGTGCCGAGGGATGCGAGGCCATCATCATCTCTTCGAGTAGGAGGTTAGATCGGACCTCGAGGAAGGTGGGGAACAATCGTTGCCGCTTGAGGAGAGCCACCATGTATGCAAACTTCTCGTTCGGCCCATGCAAAATGGCGAGAACAAGTGTTTGATTGTGAATGGGCTCGTTCACTCCCCAAGGGTGTCTGCCAAACTCTTCAACTTCCTGCAATAGTTCATGATGTTAAGATCACATTGGACGAAAGAGCAAAACTCGACGTCGAGGATGAGGGCACACGTATCCCGGTTGCCGACGAACTATTGTTCTAGACCCAGCCACATGAGACGCGCGATCGTGTGTGGCACCATGACAATCTCGACAAGGTCGGATGAGATGGTTCCATATAGCAACTCACGGATGACACAGTTCATTCGTGACCAACGGCGGACTCGGCGTGGACGGAGTCGATGAGGACATGTTCGGTGAGGGAGTATTTGCCGAGAGTGGTGAGGAAGCGGCCACGCCACTTGGTGTAGTTGGGGGATATGAGATCAAGAATGACTGACACGAGGGCACGGATGTTTTGGACGCTAACATCCTGAGCGTGGAGGTTGGAGATGGTAGTTGCCTCATGGAGGACCATGACGTTGTCGATCGTCGTGCCATGAGGGGCCTTGGTGCTGAGCGCGGTGGCATCAGACTCCTGGCGTAGGCGGGCAGCCTCGGCTGCGTGCGTGGCTACCTCCTGACACAAGCAAGCGACCTCGGCCTCGCATGCAGCGGCCTACTCACGTGCGTGGGCAGACGCCTGCTCGTGCTGGCGTGCAGCGACTCCGGCAGCGACACCCATGATCAGATCAGGGGAGGTGGTTGTTGGTTGGCAGAAGCAATGGTCACAGGATGCGAACATAAATGATACCATGTAAGAGGAAAATATCACGCAAATGAATCGATGATCATTATAGGAGACACGTGTTACAGATTTATATCACAAGGCTGAGATAATCACCTCGCATGATTTATGGAAACAGAATCAAGGCGAGGAGAAATATCTGGCCGGGAATCGAGTAGATGTGTGATTACACATGATCCTAGCGGTAGTGCTAGGTATGCGAAGGTAGATGCAAGGTTGGATCCTCCGTCTAACATGCATGCCCAGGAGAGATACACGGGCCGTATAATACGTCTAACAGTCCACATTTAAGATCAGTTTTTGAAGCTATGAGAAAATCCTGGCCATTGCCAGATGCTAAACAGTTTTATGATGCAGGTCCAGATTGGTTGTTTCTAGCGTTGCAAAGGTTATCCAATGATGAAGTGATGGTGTTTCTGATGACGCTTTGGCAACACTGGAGTGATTGAAACACAATCACACATGGTGGCGGCTTCTCTGATGTCGGATCAGTAATTGTGCCCATGAATCTATGTGCAGTACGGTACTGCATCTAAAGAAACTGAACCCCAATGATGTAAAGGGCAAAAACCTGATGGGAAACGTGGTGATGAACACCAAACATTGTCAGAATAAGTTGCCATCAATTTCACAGCCACCGGGCCGTTGGGTTCCACCTGAAATTGGCTGTGTCAAAATAAATGTGGATGCAAGATACATTGAGCAATCCAGGCAGGCAAGTGTTGGAATTATTGTTCGTGATGAGCATGGAAGTTGGTCCTTGTGTCCGGTTGGCGACTCCTATTTTACTGCTCTTTTGCTGAAGAAGCTGAACTATTTGCCAGTCGAGAAGGACTAGCGCTGGCGCATCAATGGTCGCAGAGACCGGCCATTCTGGACACGGATTGCGAACTGTGTGTCGGCCATGGCATCCCATATGGTGGTAATTATGCAAGACATCAAGGCTCTGAAGGCGGGCTTCAGGGTGCTGAAGGTAGAAAGGATAACGAGAGATCAGAATGCAATTTCTCATGAGTTAGCCAAGTACGCTAGAACTGGTAATAGTTCAGGGTTGGATAGCTGGAGTGTCGAGTTTCTTAGAGGAGCTAGTGTAAAGCGATTCTAATCCCCCCATGTAATGATATTATCTCTCTTTTCCCCAAAAGAAAAAAGAGGAGCGAGCATGCTTCGCTGAAACAAAGAGTAGCTCGAATAGGATGCATGTCGTCAGTACGTACTTCATCTGAATGCAAAATCCAGACTATGTTAATGAATGAGTCTGAAGAAACGATCGAGTTGTGCTTGACTTTGGCTTCTGCAATGCTGAGACCTGAGGAGCCACTTGCGCCAGGTTCTATCATGGCAGATCAAGCATGCATGGCAAACACATTGCAAGAGCATCTCTCCGATCCGGTTGCTACTCAGAACGACTTATTATACACGGATTTTAATCCTATTATAAACGGTTATATATTTCATCACTATAAAAATGTTTGTGATGCCAACTTTATTACAGATGGTTTCAGAACCATCTATAATATACTTACACATATACGGAGTTTCTAGATAACCGTCTGTACAAAATAAGAGTCACAGACGGTGTTTGTTTAAACCCGTATGTGACTACTGAGAGAAAAAATTGTCTGTGTTAATTGTCACATATGGTGTTTGTTTGAAAAATCATCTGTGTCTCAATTTCCCCTAAAAGTAAATTTGTTTCCTAGCTATGCAGGTTAAGAATATATTATTCAGAACATCGATCACATATTATTTAGAAAACAAAATACAGATATTTATATATTACAAAGGTTAAGAACATAGCATATTGTTCATAACACATAAACCTACTACCTATACATCATTATTGGTCGATCGACGTTGTATTTGAAAAGGATGAAATGATTGACATCATGCCGACACCATCTTCCAAAAAGATGAAAAGTGATTCACAAACTTGGGTTGATCGACATCGTCTTTCAAAACGATGATATGATAGACATCATATCAGCCTCATGCGTTTCAGCACAATATCAACCCAAGAATCATCTTCAATTAGCAGCTCACAGTCATCCGGATTTAGCTGCACCTTGACAACCTCACGTATCAGTCAGAACCAGACTGCGTTGCTACCAAACCGGTAGCCATGGTTCATCAAGAAATGAGTATTCAAGCATATCTTGCAGTTGACGAAAATATCTTCATTCTGACGAACAACAATGAACAAATTTCCATCCAGTAGAACTGAATGAAGAACGCGGTTGACGGCGTACTCAGGGTCGACGGAGGGGCCCATCAGAACAATGAAGAAGACAAACTCCACCGAGCCGAAGTCGATGCCAAGTATCTGCACCGTTGAAGCCGCCATAGATACAACATCATCCTGCCACCTTCTGATTGTCGTGAATTGTGTCATTGCAGATCTACGATGGAAAAAATGTTTTGCCATCAGTTGCACAAATCGAAGCAATGAAAACCTCGGTGCAATGAAAAGAACCACATGATACTCATATCGGTGTAGTTAAAAGGGATTCGACCCCCAACGAGATCTAGCTTCTTCGACCAAATAACGGGTGAGGACGCATAGCACTCCTCACTTCTCAATGTGGTAGAACACTTGGATATGATGAGTGAGGAAGAAGAACACTCCCCGTCACTTTATATTGAGGAGAGATAAGGGGTTGTGTGTGTGAAGCTAAAAGAGCATTGGGAGACGAGCGGTTTGTGTGTATTGAAAGGTAGAAGAGACAAGGGAGATGAGTAGTTAAATTTGAAAATGTTCGCAGATCTTTATAAAATCTGTCTGTGTCTACCGGCTAGACACATACGTATTCTTCTAAAAGCCATATCCGTCTTTATGATAGAAACAACCGAATTTATAAAAATCGTTTGTGAGTTTAATCACACCTAGACTTCTGACGTGTTATAGACATGTCTATCTTAAAAACCATCTGAGGATATTTAGTATGTGATGATCCCTAAGAAATCATTTGTAACATTCCATCTGCTTTTAATGGTTCTGTGGTAGAGTGTGAACGATCGTCAGAACACGCGCGATGAACGATCGTCAAAATGCGCGCGGGTACACCACGCACGGCTGCTGCCCCAGGGCCTGGAAAGCAAACGAGGAAAAGGGTAGCAAAAACGAAAGAAAGAATCAAAGACCGCCGAGGCAGAGATCGAAAGAAGCTGAGAAACTAAGTCAAAATATGCCTTGGTTTATATGTGATAAGTGATTTGTCAATTTGGTTTGTCGAGTTTTGGATTGCTTGAGCTCGGTTTGAGTATTTTGATTATGGACTAATTGGAGTGAGAGTTGAAGAAATGTGTTTACTTGTCTCATGGTGTGCAGGTGACGGATGTAACTTAGCAGTCAACAGTGGGTGATCGGACTAAGCGGTTGCTTGGTGCCGGACGATCAAGGAGGTCGGACGGAGTCAAGGATGATCCTAGTTGTACACATGGAGATCAAGCAAAGCATGAAACGAAGGATGAAGACGGCGTGTTGACAAAGTCAAGCCAAAGGGATGTCGGTGCAAGTGACAAGGCGATCTAAGGGATCGGGAGCGTAAGAGACTTGTCGACGTCAGGATCGTAAGATGAAGTTCACATATCAACATCAGAGTGCTTACTTAAGGTGTAAACAAGTGGCAAGTCACGCTTTTAGAAGCGTGCAGAGGATTTCACGGTTGAGCCTTAAAATCGTAGTATGATTGGAGGAGTATGTGGTACTATCATCAAGCTTGTATCGAGGCAAAGCTAAGTCGTGAAGGCGTCGCGACTGTTTGATAGATGGAGCAAAAATAGACCAAAATACCCCAGGTGGTAGGCAAGAGTATACTACAAGAGAAGGATATTTTGATAACAAGCTAGAAAACTCAGGGGTCAAATTTTCTAGATATATAAATAGAGGAGTAGAACTATGAGAGAGTTGAAACCCGCCACTTGAACCTCTTGTGTCATCCATTTAAGAGCATAGTACTAGGGTTTTAGAAAAGATAAATGATGGGTGCTTAGCCTATGTAATAGGTGTGAGTTTTGAGACGAAAATCTTTGTAATTTGTTTAAAATAGGGTTGATCTCTTTAAGTAATGAAGTTTATATTTTTGCATGTGCTTAAATTTCTCTCATTCTAGTTTTCCTCTATTTATTCTTTTTTTGCATGTTTTTTTTATCTCGGTTGCGATTTTCGTTTTCGTGCTTAAGTTGATTTTTTCCATCTTATTGGAGTTAATCTTCTAGTTTTTAAGTCATAAATTCGCGTACAAAATACACAATTATTGAATTCATTTGACTCTAATCCATCAACTTATAGTTTTTTTTTCACCCAATGATCATCTCCTTGAGTTTTTGTTATTTCTTCTGAAGATTCAATTTTTATGTGAGGTTAAATCATAGATTGATTTTCTGTAGAACCTATGGTTCATTCTAACCTTGAGACCCATATTTTGTTGAATTTTCAAATTTAGTTTTGGATTAGAATTTCTGAGTTGAATCTAAATTTCTGTTGTGTTACTCTTTACGGTAATTCCTTCTTACATGTGTTGGATAAAATCATCTATTTCGTAAAAATTTATAAAGACATTTATTTATCTATTTTAGTTTTCTACCGGACCCTATTGAAATAAAAGTAGAAGGCGGTGGTATGAGTGTGACGGCGTGCCGCTCCCTTTTTTTTATCTCCCTTCCTTCTGCTTTCCTTCCCCTCTCGATCGTCTGAACTCTACCTCTCTCTCTCTCATGATGCACCATGTTCATCTGCTCCGCTTCTCGGGATCACCACCGTCTCGGCCTCCTTGGTCCTACCCTAGCTAGCAGCTAACCACACGCCTCACTGTACCTGTTGTCTGTTCCCATGTCTCCTCTCTGCCGCTGTCTCCTGCATGCATGCTCGTCTTTTCACTTTCTCTGATCTCGAAACCATGTGGTTGTTCTGTTGCTCATGGAATGTAAGGAATCTATCCTAGTCTTGTTCCCTACTTCGTCTAATCCATTTCGTGCACGCTCGTGCAGCTAATCCAGTTCGTGTTCGGTGAGCGCGGACGAGGACAAAGTGCATGGTTTATATGTGGTCGTCAATTCAGGTCAGTATTATACGTACTACAGTGGTTGGATAGAGCCAGTGGATTCTGTCTGAAACTCTCAATAAAGTGCGCAATTTCCATATGGCCTCTGCTGTCCTGACGATGATTTAATTTTCTCCAAACCTTTTTCTAGTTAATGAAGACAACATTTCTTAACAATGCTACGTACTGCAGCTCAGGGTTTTGAATTGGACGACACGAATGATGCGACAAGGTTAGGCGCTGTGAGCCTGTGACTTCACTGGCTTGTACTACTTAACACCCTGCTTTTCTCTTCACGAGAAATTCCCTTTTGTTCCAAATTTACACACAAGTCACATGCATGCAACCCGTTACATCGGAGCCATGCACGTGGGGCACTTTGCCGTTGTCCATTCACTCGTTGCCTGTTTACCTTTTTTTGGAACAGGGTTGGATTTATATTAGTAAAAGTTGGAAATTACATCCCACACGTTACAAAGAGGACTTAAAAAAACAAGAATTACAATAAAACCCTTCTGAAATCTTTATTCATCTCCCTTATCTCCGACGCATCATCTTCTTATTGCTGATGATGAAGACGAGATCACCTTCAAGACTTGAGGAAGTAGTGCCAACCCTTTGGAATGCTGGAAGAGACAGCACGCTGAGCCCTCCGTCAACATGCATAAGGAACATTGAACGACTATCGAGTGCCACTTTAGCAGGTATGAAAGAGATTAAATTCGGCGTATCTACCTCCACATCTCAAGAAAACGGAACTCGGAAGCAGAATCTGCCACCAGGAGATTGAAACTCACTGATGCGGGAGGCAAACAATCCAAAATCGGGATGCAACTCCTCCAACCCGTCCACAAGTGGTTGAGGAAATCAAACCTCACAGAAAAATTAGCGGATCTCGCATGATCACCGAAACTCACACCGATGATGATGCCACCAGAGCTCACACCGAGGATGATGCCACCGAAGATCTTCTAGAGGAACAACGGCCCACATAGAGCCCTAACCATGGACTCCACTGAAAAAACCTGACCTACTACCTAAAAATTAGAAGCTATACACTACAGCTACCATCGACAGCTCGATGCCCCTCCCCAACATCGGAGGAGAGTAATTGACGAGATGGACGCCAGGAAGCACTTCCACCTTTTTCACCTCTGGGTCCTGTAGAAAGGCAAAGAAGAGTCGAGAACTGCACATGCTCACATTTTACAGCTAACTGAAGCTGTCCTGTCTGAATGATCGTGTTCATTTCAGGGAACATTTGATGATCCCATAGATTAATCTTGACAGCTTCCCGAGCAAGCCGTGGGCTTCTGCTAAACAGCCTCGGATTAGCCCACAAGCAAGGAGTTTGTTAATCGATTAGCCAGAACTTTTTTTTACTATAGCGCTTAGGTTGTAAATGACGAAGCTTTCTGCATACAAACCTTGCACATAAAAAGCATGCATGTAGCAGTATGGTACATCATGCGACGCATCAAACTGGTGTCTTGCATCAAATAGAGGCTTTTTTTAATACAAAAGAGTGATCATATCAAACCAAGCTACACGGACGTTTTGCATTATATACTACTGATTAGGAAGTTTGATGCTGATAAACTTGGCGTAGCGAGTAAAGAAGAATCTCACCCCCTGTGGCTTAATTTTTCTTGGTAACAATCATTGCAGCAGCAATTTCAGATAACTACGTATATGCAGAATGACTATATCGGATACATCGAATCGTGGAAAAGTGAACAGATATATCTATTGTATTTTGTAGCACCATCTATCCATCCTGATCAACAAGAACATAGCAGATTTCAGTGTCCACTAGGCAAGCAAAGTGATCGCAATCAGATCGACGGATCCAGCCATCCCAACTGTGGCCACTTTTTGTTAGTTAATATGATTATACAGAAATGATATTATCTTTAACAAGAAAAAATCATTCTTCTTCATTGTAGGTTATTTTTACTTGTTCATATTGGTTTCGGTCTTGGTCAATTCTTCATCGGCAGGAGCAGCACGAGTTGATTACTTCGGTTTGCATACGACTGGACAAAGTAGCATGGAGCTCTCTACATAGTTTGGATGTCATTCTAAGCTTTGCATCCAAAACTAATGCTAATATCTATTGCTATAAAGAGTTGTTTACATTTCATATGTCTTTTCTCTTTTTGGTCTTAGTTTTTTTGGTTTGGTTATGTGCATCTTTATTATGCAGAGGCTAAATAACTCTTATCCTTTTGTATCATTTTGATGTAACTATAAGAATTAATAAATCTTCTTTTCCCAACAACAAAAAAAAGGCTATCTAGCCGCCCCACCCTCTGAAACAACTAGGAGAGATCTTGTTGCTATCAGCCACTAGCACCTGCACTATCTGCTATCTATGCTATCCTTTAGACTCGGCCAGAAATGCATTGGAATCTCTGATCGTATCAGGGGACAAGACATCGGTGGAAGAGATTATTTTTGGTGATCATTTGCTGTTGCAATATAATGCGCGGCTAAAGCACGCTTGCTTTTTGGTGGAAGAGATGGTCCGTCGATTTCGCGGTTCCGTCCATGTTAACACCGGTTGTTTCTTCGTCGGAAGATGGCATGGAAGAGCTGTGTGGATATTGATCAACTGGTGTGGCCCTTGGATGCAAGATGGAGGGCTGAGTTTGGTCTGAGGTGTGTGGGGGGGGGGGGGGGGATCACGTTCTATCCTTGTCATCGAACTGTTGGTATTTGCTCTATATGCTAGTGAAATAGTGAGCTCAGTATTGTGGGATGTGATTCAGTGCTCTTTGAGAAGACATCTGCGTAGGCTTTGAATCACACGTAAACAACTACCACATTCTCTCTAAACCATCTAAGTGCTGCAAATGAATGGTCCTTGTCACTTCCAATCATCGGAGAAAATTGCGAAAAGTGGACAGTGAGAACGTGTGGTTTTACCGGAACTTAACTGTGATGATTCCCATATGATCCCCGTTGGATTCCACGTTCCAGACTAGGCAGAAGTTCAAGTTCTCCATATATTAACGATACACGTTGTCTCGTGGATCCATGCACTCCATTTGATCCACTATGGACGACCTAACCAGCAGGAAAAATATGCCCGAGCTAACATCCAACCCAATGGCAACCACCGTCCAATTGAAGGGCCACCCTAGGGTCTCGAAAGAGAGCCTAAACAAAAGTGGAGCCTGCAGAGCATAGGCACAGCATGATTAGTGGATCAATCTGGCAACAGGGACACTTAACATGTCCAAAGCCATCATCTTTTCCCTAATAAACCACATGCGTGCGCCCCTTCCAATTCCATTCACATGCACGCTGATCCGCTTTCGGTTTCAGCCACCTTCTCAGAACGCACGCACGCACGCGATGGAGTGCGTCACAGGACAAGCTTCGAAAAAACAGATCCAACGACACAATCTGCGTGCGCCACCCGTGCAGCGGAAGCTGCCAAGCAGAGGCGCCGCGGCATCTCGTGTGCAGCCAGCCAGGCAGCGATCCCAGCTGCGCCTCTGATGGGGCTGCCGCGGCGCTGGCCGACCGCGGGGAAAGCGAAAGGCTGCCACTTTGCCGCGCACCGCGATGGAGAACGATCACTTCGGCCTGCGGCAACGCCGCGGCACAACGTGACGTCCCAGCAGCCGCTGCCTGCAGCCTGCCGCCGCCTTTTGCTTTGGCCTGAACGGCCCGCCGGGACCCGATCGACCCAGGCCCCGGCTAGCTGACCAACACGTAAGTTGTGCTGTCCCACGTTATGGTTACTACCTGTTCTGTGTGTACGCAGGTACTGTGCTCTTTGTTGATCATAGCGGTTATCAGGCATTCAGCTTTTTGAGTGTGTGTTGGTTGAGACAACGGGGAAGATTGACGGCCAAAAATGAGACGAGTGCAGGACAAGTGTAGCTTTCAAGTGCTGGACGTTTCTGCTAATTTGCATTTTTTAAGAAAAGGAAATACATTTTTGCCATTTTATTGGACTGGCTACTTAAAGTGGTCCAGTTTGCTTACTTGGCTGTGAAAGTAACTTGACAACTGGATGGAGAGAGAGAGAGAGAGAGAGAGAGAGAGAGAGAGAGAGAGAGAGAGAGAAATGCTTATGCATCTGTAATTGCCCGATGGCGTTTCATGCATCCAATCAGTTCGGTTCTGTTGTCTTTAGTTGTGGCTACTACATACTGAAGTAGATACAAAAAACTACTAGCAGGACTCGCTACAAACTACGGTAGAGAGTACAGACCTGATCAAAACCAGAGTTTTTACTCAGTTTGACTTGAAATCGATCTCTGCTCACGTGGCCGGTCTCCTGCATTTCCCGGAGAAAACAAACATTCATACTTCAGAACATTTGCGACCAACCACCACTGTCAAATTGGGAAATGCTCTGTTTTTAAAACAAAAACATGTGTTCAGAGTTAAAGACTGCTGGACGCTAGTTGGGACTTGGGAGCTTCATTTGCTGGCTGATTGCCCATTTGCAGGTTCTGAACGGAAATTATTCAGACTTTCTGCTCATCTGAAAAACTAACCATGTCTAGTATGATTAAGCAACCTTTTTGTTTATTTGGTGTACTGAAATTTATTGTTTTCTATTTGGTTATACAAGTTACGTAGTTCTTGATTGTTTACTTAGTTTTGATCTCAGTTACATAAGCAGAAAATAGCTAGAAGTAAGGTCAACTCCAGCGGTGACTGTGCCAACTGATACAGTGGCTGATACCAACTGATATAGTGGCTGATAAGGTGACTGTGTGCCCGCAAAGGAGCTCTAGCACCGACGGCTTTGAGTGCTACAGTGGCACAATAGAGATGCGGAGAGAGGAGCTATCTCAAATTTGTTGAAACTCTTTTCTTCTCTTATCACTGTTTATAAAGAATGACTATAGTTTTAAAGGGATAAGTAGAGCAATAAAAAGATATTAAATAGGATAGCTATTAGAGATAAAAAAAATAGAAGATGTTGTAATAGTGTTAGAGGATACTGTAATAATGTTATATATGATTATTTTTTAAATATCTGTTAGAGATGTTCTAAGGCGAAGATGTATTTTGTAATCAATTGCACAACAAAGATTATTTGATTCTAATCATAATTTTTTTATTTCCTTTTCTCTTTCAGCTTGAATGGTAACTTTTTAATATATTGTGTAAATGACGCTACATAGCAAAGATTGGCCCCTAAATGGCGGTCTTCCCTTTTAAATATTCCAAAAACATGTACATATATTTTCGTTGCATTGATCGCACCCATAATCAACAGTTATGATAAAATTGTAAACTCTCAGTAAATAACACAAGAATAATACAAATTACATTAAAAGAAATAAAGGAGGTTGATGATATGCCACAATTGCCAGCAGCTGCGTGGCTGCGCCCGTCCCCTCCTCCTTGGGGCCATGGTTGCCAGCGTGGACATGGGTTTTGCAGTTTGTCGCTGGTGCCTCTATAGAGGATGTCGCGTTTTACAGATCCTCCACGTCCTCACCGGACTTTGTGTACTCTCCGGTGGCATCGTGAATAATCAACAGGCCATGACGTCCTATGAATGAATCAATGAAAGCAAAGAGATGTAAAACGGAAGAGGATGCACGAACAAGAATCATTAATCTTGGGCGCGATTGCCACAACTTAGTAGTGTTTGGTTCAAGAATGATAATGCAAACGTTAAGGGTCCGTCTGGTTTTCGGTATTGGCATAAATAAATTGAATTGAGAAAAGGGGAATTGCATTGCTCTATGATTCTAATGTTTATGTTTGGTTGTCAAAGAAATTACAGCATGGAAACAACACCCAAATGATTCTAAATCATGTTTGGTTGCAACTTGAAAATGAATCGGCACCAAGGATGAAATGAATCAGGTTACTTCATGGTGACCATGTCAGGGCATTAGGAATGGTGGCCAAAGTGGCCCCTCATTGGACTGGTGGCAGACAAGGTTGTGGCGCCGACATTGTAGAAGATGACGAGGGCTAAGTTGCAATGGCCTTAGCCCAGACGAAGGCGCAATGGAGGCGAAAGAGATGATGATGCCGAGTGCTTGGCAACGGTGGTGGTCATGGAACTCACGGCGACTGCCATATTGCATCTTCGCCATATATGAGAGCTTGAGAGTTAAACAAAGATGCCACGGTCGATGGCTGTAGGGCGGGCCTCGCTATTGGTGATGAGGAAGAAGTAGTGGCTGGCGGCGGGGTTGATTGGATCTAAAGCAACATGGGGTCAAAGAGGATGGCGGAAGTTAAAGGCGGCGAACATGGTAGAGGCTCGAACATGGACATCACGGGTGAGTTTGCCAGTGGCAATCGGCAACCAGGTCATCGTCGGTGGACGTGATTGGGTGCATTGTTGAAGTGGGCGAGAGGGGACAACGAGGTGGAGCGGTGGAGTTGACAAGCTGCGATTCAGTGTGATTCAGAGGTGTGGAGCTTTATATTGAGAGGCCCAGACTTTAGTTGCTCTCAAATCCAGATGGAATCGGGCTCCAATTCTGATTCTAATTCTTAGCCCATCCAAACAGTTATATTCGTTAGAGCCCGATTCCAATTCAGTGATTCTATGCCCAATTCACCAAACTAAATGGGTCCTAAGGGTAATGGAAAGCAATGGTAATGGAAATGGATCAATCGAATACTGTGATTGTTTAGTTCCCCTGTATATGGGTTCTGATATCTGTTTTAGTCGTTTGGATGGGGAGGAGAGATTCATGTGAACTGGAGAGGAAAATCAGCAGGGGAAGAAGAGAGGCGAGACACCGACGTGCGGAGGCAAGCTCACAGGCATGGCGCAGCCAGCGAAGGTGGCGAGGCCGCGAGGGTGGAAACATCAATGAAGAATTAGGTACTGGAGTAGCCACCCTGCTCCAAGAAGGTAGATGGCCCACTACTCGGCCATCTTTTGCTCCTAAGCTCGACATCATGGCGTAGGCCGGTGACCTCGTCCCGATGTGCCCTCTCCACGCGTTCGATGGTGACTGCTTGCTCTTGTCCCCGTGCCATCGGACTGAGAAGAGGATGGGGCGGTGTCCATGAAGACAAGCCTCATCTATGGAGGATGGAGGTCATGTGTGGAGCCGAGCTCCCAGCCACAACGCAACTGCCTAGCGGAGGATGGGGGTGGCAGAGTCTAGATCCAGGCATCCGGGAACGGGATTCATTTCACCCCCATGTCAATCGCGATCGTCTTTTAACTACGTTAGGATTTGATTGAACGGTATCAGATAGCAATCCATCTGAACCAAACACAAAACAGCGGGATAGGTTTACGCCATAATGCGTTAGCTGGCCAAAATGAAGGAACCAAACACCTCATTAATGGCTATGCATGAAAACTTGTTTTCTAAATTGCTAATACCTCCGTTTTTGTTTATTTCATCAGCCTTTTACTGTAGCAATTTTGAGCTTGCTTTTTCTAAAAAAGTTTATAGATATCTAAAACTTCTGTATCATTAGATTCGTCGTAAAATGTACTTTATTAGTATTGTATACTTTTGAGGATTTATAAATTCTTTAAAAAAATGCAAAGTTAAAATTGCTACAGTAAAAAGATTGGTGATAAGTAAACGAAAACGAAGGTAGTAAGAACCATGTAAATTATCTCAAAACGGGAGAGGTGGTTTAACAACATCCTAAACTATTTGAGGATGGCTGGCGATAGCTGATGGGGTAGGGAGATAAAATGCTGCCCACCTCCTCGTGGATCTGGCTGCCCACTCGCCACTGACTCCCTTGTGCCTCCTCAATGTCGCACTCTTGTTGAAGGCAACAAGCATCCCATCTCCACCGCTGCACCATGGTTGTCCTATCTGTGGTCTTCCTCGACGCCAGTGCCACCAAGGAGGATGTCGAGGAAGTCATGTTCTTTGTAGGGCAGATCCAGGAATGAAGCTGGGTCAGGGCTGGGCCAGTGTATATTGGGTTGATATGAAATTGCTTGGACTGATTTGGAGCTATGTGGGCTAATTGAGGTTGGATACTTCATGAAGATACATGAGATTTTATGAGTTGAATCTGTGCTGTAGCATCCCAGCACAAGCTCTGAATCTACCCCTGGTTGTTCGAGACCTTCGGCACAATCTTGGTGACAAGACAAGAGGTCTAACAACAATCAAAATGGTGTAAATATGAGCAATACAAAATAAATCTAAACAATACAAGAATGACGCAGCATCACGAAGTGCCGTCTCTAGTATCTGAAGACGTTTTTGCCCTTCTTCATCTAGTTTTTTTTAAAGGGGTCAAGAGTGTATGGGCATACTCACTAAGGTAGTATTTGGTTCGTGGGACGGGATGAAACAAAACGAATATATTTCATTTTTAAGCTATTTGGATAGAGAGCAGTGAGATGAAATGATTTGAAATCAAGAAATATTCTTCAAAGATTCGAGACGGAGTCGTTCCAAAAATTTAATAGAACATAATCGTCCCACTTCGAGCATAACACTGACAGTAGATTCGAGATACTAAAATGTACTTGTTACATCCCACCTAATAAATAAATATTTATATATAAATAGAATCATCTCATTCTTAAATATATAAATAAAATCATCATATCTCATATTACTCTTAGTCAAACACTACTCCTGTATAAGAGGAGTGGGCACTGGGTTCTAGACCAGGTGGTGTCGCCCTTCTTCATCTAGTTATGCGAGGCACATTAAAAACTCTCGATCAAAACAAACTGAGAAACAGACGGAAAATATTGATGCTCTCTGAAAGGCTACAAGCAGGGAGTTATGTTCCGATAGGTCATTACAAATTCAGAAGCAAACAAAGAACTACTTAAGTACTATGAAACAAGGGTTAAATGGATCCGGATCCCCTGTGTGAATTCAGAGGCATACAGTGACATGTGAGATCTACTACAGCGATATGTTAGAGTCGTTATTATCTGATTTTACTATTTATAGGATGTTGTAGCACTAAATCTTAGCTATTCATTTACAATTTTTAGCTCAAGGTAATTGAAGTCATCATAGACTTCACTCCGAGTGAAATCAGGGGCCAATCCCGATTAAATATCTCTTTACCTGTTCATGTAAAAACAAAAAGAGCAGAGGGCAGTATGAAAAGCCATGCCTTGTTGCACATAGAAGACGGAACAGAGGGCGGTCTCTTGGTGATGGCCTGACCGGCTGAGCCCAGGCCATCACCAATAAAGCGTCCACAGGCACGCACCCAATTCCGGATGGATCCTAGTTCTACCATGGCAGCAACCCATAATCCAACGAGCACACGCCTGTAGGCCGCACGCACGATCCGAACCGATCGGAGGGACCAACCTGTCGAATCACCCGACCCACAACCGCTGTGCAGCCTGCACCTCCATTGCGCTGAAAGCGTTGGCCTCTGGCGACCCGCACGGCGAGGCAGGCCACTCGAGTTGCGATGCCAAGAACCATCGTGGCATCACCTCACCAAAGGCGAGACGAGAGCCAACCTAATCGGGGCACTGGAGGACCGTTTTGTCTCCAAGGACGCCACATCTATCTACCTGGCCATCATTTCTGCCTGTCTCCAAGGCAGGGCTGAACAGGATCGCTATCGGCCTCTCCAAGTTGTCGTGTCAACCAACAGCAGCCCGGTGCGCACGCCACAGCAGCAGATGGGCGTCTGGTGCGCGAGCGTGGCGCATTTGAGGCGGTTCGGTATGTTTGTCAGGCCTGCACACGCCGCGCGAGGCGACGACAGGGATGGAGAGATGTCTGTGCTCGAAAGGGACGCCGGGCTGCGCACCGGAGGCAGCCGCGCCGTGCGGTCTATTCGCGTCGCTGTCGTGGATGCACGGCGATCCTTCGAATTGATACATGCAGGCGGGTCCAGTGGAGATTTCGATCCATGGCAATTTCGAAGCTGTCTCGGAGATTCATGCATGCATTATTTGAAGGGAAAGAAAGCGTGAGAGAAACGGAATTCGATGTCAGGTTGTGAGCGCCTTGACAGCGTTGCTTTCGAGCAGCATGGGCGGAAAGGATAATCCGGAGTGGCGTTTATCAAAAAATTTCCACATCCATCTATCTATTATCTTAATATTTAAAATAAAAAAGAATCATCATATTCACTCTTAAAGTCACGAAATTATCATATTAATTAAAAAAGAAAATAATCTAGACCACTCATTGTTATAAACATCTAACTGTCAAGATTAAACAAAAAAAAATTCATATCAAATATGATTAATAAATAGTTAAATTCGGAATTAACAATTCTAAAAAATTAGCCGTTTGATTTTCATACGGTTTGGGAAGCAAAATATGTAAATAAAGAGTCCAAATAAAATAAAATCGATAATAATTGGTATTGGGGTTAGAATAGAAAAAAGAAGGATCCCTATTAAATATAGTATCAGAAAAAAATCAAATATCTAAATAAAAGTCCATATAAAATATAATTTATCAAATGTTATTGTGATAAAATATTACAAACTATTTATCAACGTGAGCCACCTTACTATTAGTGTTAAAATGAGTCTCTATATTCGCTGTTAAGGTTACGAAATAACCACGTTAATCAGTGGAAGAAGAGAAAGATCCCGGTTGTTTATTGTTCTGGTCCTTGATTATAATGGTAGAGATTACATGTAATATATTTGGAATCCATGTATATTACGAAACATTGATTTGATACAAATAGATATATAAAGCAATAGTAATATAATACAATTATAAAATAGGATAATTTGTGTCTAAAAGCAGAAGGACAAAAAGAAACCGACATCATTAGCCATTTTGTGTCGATCTGATCTCTACGGAGGCTGGGTGTTCACAAGGCTATGACCAACTGACAATGGATGACAACCTGGCATTGTTCATGATGAAGTGGATGTGAGAATCTATCATCTAGGCCTTTGGCAAGAAGGATCTAGTCATCACTGAGAGCAAAGTTTGTAATATGGTGACGCGGCAGTAGCATGGTAATAGGGCTTCACAGTGAAAGTCGTAGGAGGAGGCCATCGGTTGCCTTGTAATCGCCAACGCTAAGCTCCAAACACGAGTTGTGCGTCTCTCGTCATGTGCTACATCCGTCGGGCCGTGCTATTGGCTGCTGAGCGAGCCAAATCCGGCCACCCACGACTTGATGCGTACTCATCCAACCAAAATACGATGATCCCCACTACGCACGGGTGCCAACACGCCTGCTACACCAAGTATAAGTTGGCCGCAGCACCACCACATACGGATCGGCGAGGTGCTGTGAGGGGCATGAAGGGAGAGGATGCGAGTAGAGGGAGGGAGTGATTGAGACGACCAAGGCCGCCTACGTGCTCGGCCCATTACGACACTATGTACGAATCAACGTTAGCAGTGTGCTATTGTACCATAATGAGATATGGAGAGACATAGAGGGAGACGCCATGGTGTCCCTCGTTGGCCGCTAAGAACTGAGACCGGCCAACCCTGATGGCGAAAGAACGCTAGAACCATAGAGTGGGATGTGTTGTGATGCCATGCTGAAACTGAACGATGCCATGCTAAGACAGGTCAACCTAAATGGCAGAGCGCTCTCAGGGGTGGCAACACTCTCTTGGTATGTCTGATGTTACCGTCCTCGAGGCGACGGTGCTTGAGGCGGCTTGATATGGTATGCTCGCAACAACATGCGAGGAGATCGTGATATGCTCCAATGCAACGCTCGGGGATAGCTTGACGTGGAAGTGCTAAGGAACAGTAAGCTCCAGGCTAGACAACACAAACTGAGTGGACAATAAGCACATGCTCTATAATTCGAAGTAAATCAATCCATCTTCAATTCTTCATCATGCAGGAACCCACACAATACAATAGGCACACCATCTGGAACGTGGGCCTCACATCAAAATTCAATAGCTCCATCATTTGCGAACTTCCTAGGTTCACTAATTGTTGGGGATGAGAGAGAGAGAGGTGTCAAAAAGATAGATATTGTCATATTGAGGTAAATGCTTCTCACACGAATTGTAAATGTATTTTTTGATTCGCTATTTTCTTTCTTCCGATTCATCAAAAAACATCAAAAGGGCTTCTCTACAATCTATCATGAAGTGACTTAAACTTACATCAACGTCCAATCAAACATCTTGCTGCTCTGCACATAAATCCAATGGCCAAAAAAGTGATTTAGATTTTTGACGTATCAAAATAGTAGCTCATTTTCTCTAAGTGTTCCATCAACTAACAAGTAAGATAAAGTTTGTCCATTTATCGTCTAGAAAGAACAATTTTTCAGAATATAAATATTATGAATTAGGTAACCTAACAAATTTAGAATAAAAATATTAATTAAATATTATATTTTTATGTAATAAATATGAAGAAGAGATGGCTCACAATCATCTACAACTACACATACAGTTAAACAGAAGGAGCATAAACTGTTAGCCAAGGTCAGTAGTATTTTCCAGATATTATGCTTTTATACCCATTTTTAGTAAATGATGGTACCCTAATGAATAATCCAATACGTGCACAACTGGCATTTGAAGTTGTTCCATAAAATTCTTCATTTTCTCATTGGTATAATACTAAGAGTCTAGCTACGCTATTAGCGTGAGTCACTTGCTAATTATATTATTGTTTGAGTGTTAAAAGGAGTTACTATGTTAGCTCTTAAGGTCACTAAATTACCATGTTAATTAGAAAAAAGAGAAAAAAATACAGACCACTCATTGTTATAAACATATAATAATTTAGATTAAATAAAAAGTCGATATTAAATATAATTAATAAATAGTTAAATTTAGAATTAAAAATTATGAAAAATTAACATCTCAATTTCTATACGGTTTGGAAAGCAAAATATCTAAATAAAGATCTATATCAAATATAGTCTTTAAAAAATTAAATTATTATAAAATTAAATATCCAAATAAAGAATTTATATACAATACAATTAATCAAACACTCGTTATGTGGATAAAATATTCTAATCAGAATAGTCACACTACGAGAACGGGACACTTTACTAGTTAAATACATGCTTCGGTCTTACAATACTGATCCTTCGGTGTCCTCGTGCTCCTAACCTCACCGCCGCCGTCACACTCAACCCCTCGTGAACCTGTCTCAGGCGGCCATCAAAACAGCAGTCGCTCGCCTAAAAACCACAGGAAATAAAAACAGGAACCACTGTGCACGACACCAACACAAGAGCGAGAAAGCATTGCAAGAGAACATTCCCCCAACAACTATCAAAACCGACCCCTTTCCATCGAGGGAGGCCGGAAAGCTCTCAGCCAGGAACACGACGGAATGGTCCCGAGCAAAGCAATAACCAAGCAAGCTGCCGGCGAAACCACAGCCTCTCGCTGTAGCGCCGGGCCCGTCGTGTCCGGCAAGCCCTAACCCCTCATTGAAGACCAAGGCAGCCGAATCAATTAACGAAAGGCATCTCGTGCCCTCCCGTCGTGTCCGGCAAGCCCTAACTCCAGCTAACAGATATAGAAGCAAGAGGAGGCAAGGGCCACTTCTTTTTTTTTTTCGCAGCGCGCGAAAACGCCGCCGTACAAGCTCGAGCACGGGCCTGGCCTCGGGGCGGATCAGGGGGCTCCCCCAACATCTGCCCTACTGCGAAATGGAAAACCCTTGGGCCCCTCAGCAAAAAAAAAAAATTCCGAACGAGGGAGTGGAAGAAGAAAAGAATGAGCGAGAAGAAAAGAACGAGAAAGATGAAGAAAAGAGAGATGGATAAGTCTCTCTATCTGGTTTCTTTATATCCGTCTCTATTGTTTTATGCTCATCAGTTAAGTTGTGTGGCTGCTAGCTACTCATTTCGTTTTAAAATAGATAATATTTTAAAGTTGTGTATATATATATTAATGTGAACGATAAATTTAACATCTTATCTTTTTTAATACTATTTATGACATGGGAAATGAGATTTGTATGAAAAGAAAATTACTTAATGAATAGATTAGATAGAAAAATATAGACTAAAGTTATCTCAAAATTATAGAACATTATATATTTTAAATATTGTAAAAGAGATTAAAACATCATCTATTTTAAGACGAGTAGCAGATAACACAGGAGAAGTTGAGAAACCAACGTTTCGTCCGGATGTAACAATGCTTCAAGCCGGATCGAATTTGCAACGCATTGCAGCTACGTCGATCTACCTGACAAAGTTTTTTTTAATTAAAAACACAAGGAAGAAAAAAGTCTTGGTACTCTCGTGATTTAACCCAGGCTTTTTCACGTACATGAAAACTGTGGAAATATGTAGCTAATGTTTATATCCATTTCCGGCCGGGTGCCCACACGTGTGCGCGTATAGCGTGACTTCGGAGGACGTCTCATTCTCACCGCAGTTAAACCTCGGATGTATTAATGCGGAGGTTTACTTAGTACTCTATACCCTTCTTAATGACCGGATCGAAGTAATATTTAGTGCTGGTTAAATGCGTCTTATTTATTAGATCAGTTCGATATATGATATTATAGGCACAACTTAGATATGACACGCCTAGTTGGATCGTGCTTGAATCGACGCTGACACAGTAGGGTGGCACAACTTGATCCGGTTTAGATAGATCGATACGGGTACGGCCTCACCTCGCCCCAATTGTGTCTCCTAACCGCGTCGCACCGTCCCGTCCCATCTCGCTCAGCCCCGCCTCACTGTCCCACCGTTGCCCCCACTCGGGCCCCGCCTCGCCGTCATGCAACACCGCCCCACCTCACCGTCGTGCAGCACCGCCCCACCTGACCCCCCGCCTCAAGCCACCCTCACCTTGCCGCCTCGCCCGGCTGCCTAGCCCTCCCCCCACGCCACCACCCCGTCGCTGTGCAGCATCGCCCCGTCGTCGCGTCGTGCCCGTTGAGTCGTTGGGCCGATTGTGCTGCAATAGTGACCGGGCTTACCTGACACGGCACGGCTCGTTTGTTTAGCCATGCCTAGTCTGACCTATACCGGTTTGGTTTGGATAAGTCTATTTGACAGATCTGATAGTACTCTATCTGATCATAAATTGTTTTAAAAATAGTCAATTAATATTTTAAAATTTTGATTAATAATAATTTTCAATATATTTAGTTTAAAAACCTTAAAATCGTATGTATATCTTAAAAATATTTCCATAATATTATAAATTCAATGAATTTTAAAAATATATTTTAATAAAAAATAACAGTTAAAATTATACATTGAAGAATATATTTGACCTAAAATGACATATATTTATAATGAGAGGAAGCAGTGACTCGCCATGTTCACGGTGGGTCGTGATATAGCAGTATTACCGGATCGGACGATATGTAGAAGACTAAGAGTGGAAACAGATCAGATACGAATTAAATAGTCCACTTTTCAGATTGCTATCCATATTTCAATACGAATACGAATATAAATTTGAATATCTTTGAATATGAATATGAATCGAATTATTCGATCCAAATCCGCATTCAGATATCTACTCGATCGGGTTGTATATAAATATCCTACACCTTTAACAATAAGAATTTTTATTTTAGTGCGCAAAATATCCATTCACATTTGGAATTACTAGAATTACCGGAATTTTGTTCAAAATTCATGTCAGAAATTTATTTTTTGATCAAATTTAATTGAAATTAGATCAAATTTGACAAAATTTTATTCCAATTTGATTAGACCAGAATATATAAATTTCAGTCACCTCTAAGATTTCTAAAACTTTAGCGAAATTTAGTTCCCTGATTGATGGATACGGATATTATCCACTTCCATATCCGAATTCAAAGTAATTCGGATATTCACATTTGAATCTGAATCTCGAAAATGAATTCGGATACATCTATTTTAGTTTCCATTTCAGAAATAAATATAAATACAGATATCGATATTTGTATTTTGACAAATACAAATATTAGATAATTGAAATGCCTACTATTTATTTTCCACCGAAGCCTTCGGTAAAAACGGAACCTGGGACGTCGCATCAAAATGGAATTTTTACCCCATTGGTGCTGCACTACTGTCGTAACCTACCGATGATAGACGCTGATGCGGCGGCGGCGGCGGCGGCGGCTGCTGCTGCAACGGCCAACTAGTAACAGAGCACAGTACACTTGGGCATGGGTAGCTTTACCTGGTGGTGACGACAACAAGTGCACGGGCCCGCCGGCGAGGAGATCGCCAATCGCCATCACCTACCCGCACGCCCAAACCAAATTAGCCGGGCGCCACCCCGTTTCCACCTCCCTCCTCGTCGCCACGTCAGCACCTCCCTCCGTCTCTCCGCCGATATATCTGCCCACCGATCCCTTCCCCCCTCACCCTTCTTTCCTCCCGCCTTTCACAGTCTCACTCTCCTCTCCTCTGCTTTCCACCACCCTTCTCTTCACCTCAGTACCCAGGCCTTCCGTTCCATGCACCACCGCTAGCTGCTAGAGGGAGGCTTGCATTGAGCCAGAGCCTCTGCTCTTGAGCTGTGCTTGCAGCTCTTGTGTTGTGTGCGCGTGCCAGCAGAACGCGAGCTCCTGTGTGTTCAGTTCTTACGGGCGGAGTAGCTGTTCGTTTTGCTGGGATGGAGAGGTTGGGGGACAGGGGGACGGCGCCGGGGAGGACGAGGCGGTACGGCGACCAGCCGTCCTTCTCGTCCACGCTGCTCGACGCCATATGCAAGTCCATGGACGAGCCCGACGACGGGACGGAGGCAGTGACGGCTGCCACTGCCCAGGCGGCCAAGAAGCAGAACGAAGCGCTGCACTACAGTTACTACTACAAGGCGTCGCTGGCCGGGAGTTACCGGGCCAGAGCGCCGGGGCCGCACGCCACCACGTCGAGCTCCTCCGAGTGCTCCAGCTACGGCGGGTTCTCCTCGTCCGAGGCGGAGTCGTCGCAGCACCGCCGCCTGCGCCCCATACGAACGAGTGTCGCCGGCGGGGTGCCCGCGCCCGCGCCGGAGAAGAAGGCCAAGAAACCGGGCGCCGCCATCCGCGCCAAGCTCAGGGATCTCCGCAAGCCTGCGTCCCCCGGCGCGCGGCTCGCGGGGTTCCTCAACTCCATCTTCACCGGCAAGCGCGCCCCAGCGACGCCGCCCTCGGCGTCGCGGGGGGCAGGGGCGGGGGCGGAGTCCGCGTGCTCGACGGCGTCCTCGTACTCGCGCTCCTGCCTGAGCAAGACGCCGTCAACGCGGGGGCAACCGAAGCGGTCCGTGCGGTTCCTGGACAGCGACAGCGAGGCTCCGGCCACGGTGCCAGCGGGCATGGAGGGGCGGAGGGTACAGGTGGAGCAGATGCTGCTCCGGCGGATGGAGATGGAGAGTGACGAGGACGAGGAGAGCAGCGACGCGAGCTCCGACCTGTTCGAGCTCGAGAACCTGGCGGCCATTGCTCCGGCCACCGGGGGAGTCGGCGCGTACAGGGACGAGCTGCCGGTGTACGAGACCACTAGGGTCGTGCTGAACCGCGGCATTGGCCATGGGCACGGACACGGGTACGCGCACGGGAGTCGTACCAGGGTCGTGTAATTTTGCTTGGATTCAGGCCTTCAGGAGGGGTTCTGTTACTGCAACTGTACAATAGTGGAGTAACTGTAAAATGCAACTAGTTTGGGAGGGAAACGGGAATAGGGGCAAGAGGTGTTTGCTATCTCTGATCTAGTCATCTTTGGGATGGGAGGCTTGCTTGGATTCTTTTCTTCTTTCTTCAACGGTGTTGTGTGCTTAGTTCTAATTTGAGTGGTACTAATTCAGCAAATGACACGCCCTTTTGGCCTATAATCCCTCTGTTTGTCTATGAAATTGTCTACATTTTATCTGACGATACTATTACCATAATTTGGTTGTTCTATGGGAAGTAAAGAACAGGAACACCATATCTTCAGTGTGCACTTTCTCCTCACATGTGAAGTCAAGTCACTACGCAATTGAAATCGTTGCAAGATATTCTCCTCTATCAAGCTAGAATTCGCCACGTCGTCGCGGTTTGTTCAACAAAACACTCATAGCGTTTGAGATCGCTTCCTTTCGTCGAGTCTTAAAAAGCAATCGATTCAGGGTAAAGAAATGGTCGAGCTCAGTTGGGTATCTGACGACGTTTCGATCTCATCGATGGCAAGCGCACTACCACGCCAAAAGCGTCCTAGGTAAGAACCAAGAGCACGTAAAATAATAATAGCACACCGAATATTTTCCAGCCCCAGCGTGCGGCGAACAGAATACAACTAACACAACTAGGACGTGTTTAGTTACTCGCATTATGAGCATCTTGGCTCTGTTTATGCCTATATTCTCGTAGAGAAGATTATTTGGTTATATGTATGTACTATTTCTCTTTATATTTACGGATGTAATTATACGGTTAGAGTCTGATTCGATAAATACGTTCAAATTGAGTTTCTCTATGAAATCTGATCCGATAAATATATTATATCTGCTACAGTGCTGCAACGATCTACTTATTAGTCTCAAATGTAGAGTCATTGCATACGTCTATTTGGACAAATCAAAATACCTTCATCACATGCTTATTGCATCATCTATATGTACAGAGTCATTGCACCGTTCATGTAAATAAATAGACACTTTTTTAATTACTGCATCCGCTCGATTTAGTACTAGTAATTCAAGATATACCCGTAGAGTTTTTTAAAAAAACTTTGCAAACAACCAAACATACCAGTAGAGAAATCAGATCAGAGGGGAATCCGGAATCGAAAGGTGAGAGTGCGATAGATGTATAGACAGGCTCGATGGACGGCGAGAGATTTGACGGGGATGCACACACTCTGTCTGTCTGCTGCTGTTGCTCTAGTACGTGAATCACTCTGCTAATCATTACTGGAATCATTTCTAGGGGTTGCTACGTGTGGCGAGGCAGTTTGCTACATGCTGTTGTTTCCACTACGTCAGCTACTCGGCCAGCTGCTTCAAACTTGCTTCGACTCTCTCTCTCTCTGGTGCCTACTGATCGATGAACCTCAGTTTCGTGGTGCAAAACCATGAAACAAGGCCTCTATCCTTGTTGCCCGTACGGTCTCCAAATCCTGCTAATCTTGGGCGTCCATGAAAATTGTTACGGAACTCGATCATGTCATGTGTGTTGCGGTATCTGTGTACTTACCTATCAATGTAGTATCATGCTAGTGAGTGTGCCAGCATGAACGACATGTCTACGAATAAAAAGACCCAGGTAAATGCTATAAAATAACTCGTGTTTCTGTACAAAATCCCGTAACATCGTTACGGCTCCGGGTCGGGTGTGAAAAAGGACAGTCAATTATTTCGGCTGGAGGGAAGTTTTGTTTGAAACTGGCCAGGCTATATGGAAGATCAGATGAACCTTTCAGTTTCACCTTTGGTTATCTAGCCACAACTTCTTTTGCGTAACTTTGATGTTCTGTCCTCAATTACCTTTAGCTTTATTGGCTGAGCTAGAGGTGTTCGAGTATACCTGGCACTCCTAACAATCCTAAATATCACCAATGAGTAATTTAATATTAGGTATACAATTATGTAATATTAGTATCATTGCATTTGGTTAGTTACATTGTTATATTTATGCACACCAACTACTCATTCTCCAGCTCCACCACTATTTCGCTTCTTCCTATGTGCCACATCTATAAGGATATCGATTTCCTAACGTCGACATCACGGTAAATTCGTCATTGACACATGAATCCAACTCCACTCGTCAACGACAACACACAATATCATAGGATACTCGTCCCATCTATAAATGTTATTGGAGACCGTTTCCCCTAGTGTTGTCTCTTAGGTTATACTATGCACAGTGTTGTTTTTTTGTCTGTACGATTTACCTTTCTTTATGTTTGTACGATCAAGGGGCACACGGACGATTTTAGTACGCCTGTTACTTCATGTGGTGCCTACTGCCTACCTTAAAATTTGAAAATCAAAATTAGACCAGCTATTGGTAACTGCAGCTAATCATTTACCCTACAAAATAGGGAAAAAAATCTCCCAAAGAATTGTCTGAAATTGGAAGCAAGAACCAGAAGAAGAATTACACCGATAAAATAGTGTGATTGTTCGACCAGATTGATGCGATCCAGCTTAAATGCAATCAAATCCCCTGCTCTCTTCTGGGCCCTCACTCCAACTCCAAGCATGGTGTCGCAGCCATCAATGGATAAAAATTAAGAACAAAATCTTACTTTTTATCCACCCCTTTATATGACCTAATCTCAATAGCGGAAAGGAAAATGTGTGCTATAATTTACCATTATTTCCATCCAAAATTTATTGTACCTTTGCCGAGCCTTCTCGAGTCCCCAGTCAAAACGATGAGAGTTTGAGCCTCCAGAGAGCTAAGCGTAGGGGTCTTTTCCCTAATTACGGTATATGCAGACTGGATAAAATTATATTAGTTGAAAAGAAAAATATTTGATTAATTATATCTGTCTGTATAGTTTGAGGTTACTGAATCTGAGACTATATGAGCGGATGTAAGAGGAAAGACTATGATTGATTGCTTACATGAAGATTCTTTTGTAACAATAACAAGTTGACCCACTTGTACGGATGAATACAGAAAATTGCATCCTCGGAGTCAGACTGTAACATTACATGTGGACAACCAATTTTTTTTTTTGAGATTATACACAGCTACTGAGTAATATTGCTCTCATACGGCAACCAAACAAATACTAAGCCATCACATTCGAGTCATTTTACTATTACTCGTTCCATCAATCGATTCCAATACTTTTGGAGGTCTCTGCACTAGACTAATGGGCATGACACTAAGAAATAAAAATTTAATACTATACTCCCTCCATTCAAGAAATATAAGTATATTTTATTTTGAAAAAAGATCATTAAAATAAAATTTTACCATTAATTTCTCTTATAATATATTATCAATTAGTATACAATCAATATCATATTAAAATATTTTAAAATATAAATCTATTAAAATAAATTTTGTATACTAAACATGTATATAATTTAACTAATTGTTGATCAAACCATATAAAATTTGATTTTTTTTAACAAAATACGTCTTAGTTCTTGAACGGGGAGATTACTTTTTATAGAGGGGAAATACAGTACTGGTTGCGGTTATACCGTATAACCGTACCACTACTTGTCTACTTGATGAAATGTTTTTTTAGAGGAGTACTACTTGATGAAATGTTTGCAAACCTTTTGATTCCGTGTTTTCGAGAAAGGAAAACGTACTCCTACAGTACTACTACGGAGTACTATTTGTAATCTACTTTCATGCTCTGTTTCTTATCTAAGCTCTGGATAGATAGAAGAGCAAATGATGTATGCTCTGTATGTGTACATAACTGCAGCAAATTCTCTTGAAATGTAATCTTCATGACATACATTTAAATTCGTCCTTCAAAGAAAATAGATATAACACCCGCATGCGTCCTTCAAGCTGGATAACGAAATCATAGCCAGATGGATCTTGCGCGAAATCATTCCGGATGCTTATTTGAAATGACTGCATTTATACGGACCACTTATCCTGGATCAACCTGATCGAGCACGCAAAGGTGTTGCCGCAATCCCATTCTAGATTACCATTTGGGTTTTGGCATGCATGGAGATATAGATAGCTACTGCAAAGTGGATTAGGACTAAACTGAACCAGTTGGCCGGCTAAATAGTATGAAAGCAAATTTTATATGATCATGTTAAAATGATTTTCGTGAGACCTCATCTATAATATCCATCATGTGATCTAACAATTAACGATTGAACAAGAAGGAAAAAAAATAAACATATATTATTATAAAAAAGATATTTTATAGAACAAAACTCTATAAAATTTTCTTACAAATCGTACTGTGCTTTATGGACCACACAACACCAAAAGAGGCTGATAAGTATCGTGAAAAGATAACTTGTTCCAGCTCAGAGTGTCTGTACAGGAATGTAGCATAGTCCATCAGTCCGTGTAGGCTCTAGCTAGTGTCTCTCGAAATGGCTCAGCCAGTACAACTGCCATCCAAGCTTAGCTATATGTAGGCTATTCAAGCTACTAGTATGAATATAGAGGGACAAAGATCTTCAGGGCTGATGAGGAAAGCAACTTGGGGCACCCCTACACCCGGGAAAAAAGAAGGGCAGAAATGTGACCCTCACCCAATAAAGATGAGAGGTGATTAGTTATTTAAAGAGAGGTTTTACTTGCCCATTAGGAGTTGACCTTTGTTAGTTTTATCTGGCACTTAAGCTTGTTAATTAACTTGTCGTATGATACCCCATTGATTGAAAAAAATTAGGTCGTTTTAGGATATTCGTTGGTCGAAACTTTTAAATTTTAATCATTGATACATAAATAATTATGTATATGAAAAACATAAAATCGGTATTAATTGATTCGCCATTAAAAAGATTTTCATAATATATAATTCTTTCAACTTGAAATAATATAATTTTATAGAAATCACAGTCAAAATGCCATGTCAACGTCCTGTAAACCATTTGTACTGGCAACCTGAGCGAGTACTCCCTAACAGCTCGGATTGATCTGGATCGGAGAGGACTCAGGACTCTGTGTTCAAACCGGAGGCTATATGAGTTTCACTTTCCTTAAGCATATAGTAATACAATAGTGGAGCAGTAGCGATTTCTTTTCAGTTTTTTTTTTTAATTTTTGTGTGGTTGTGTGAGGAGGACTGAGGTAGGTAGCTAGGTGCCTACGAGCCTAGCTAGGATCATCAAGCACTAGCGTTTCATTTACCTCACCTACTCACATGCCCATGTCCTCAGCAGGGGTTTTTCTTCCCCAGTAATTTTAAGTATATGTGTACATATTTAGCGAGAATTTATTTATAGCATGTGTTTAAAACGTATATATATGTGTGAGAGATAGGTGTGAATATGTTGTGTACGTTATGTAATATAACACTTAAAAAAATTATTAAAACATTTTTTTCGTGTTTTATTCCTTACCTCCCTCGACAAGGTTAGCTAGACAGTCCTCACAAAAATAATCAACCTTTTTATATGGATTGTTCTGCGGTTTTGCTTGAGATTTAGCATACGTGTACTCCAATTTTCAAGGTTTAGTCGTGCATGTGCAGATGCACGAGTCTGCAGTCGATAACAACGTATACTACGTGGTTAATTAAGGTTTAAAAAAAAAGATAGGGGACAATCTTGGCGTCCATAGAAATTAAATTAAAACACGCATGCACTAACGCAAAGCGTGTAGATCGAGTACACTATAGTACTCCGGCCTACCTACCCATTCGGGAAACTATGGTACTGCTTGTTTGTTATGTGAATTTCTTCTCTTCCTTGTAAATCATTCAAGATTTTAACCTTTCTTATGATCAGAGTGGAAGTAATTGTATATTTATTGACTATTGTTGGTATAGAGCAAGGTTTTGTTTTTATTGACTTTTCGCATGCCGTGCGCATAAATGTTTTTTTTTTATCCCGTTGCAATACATAGTTATTTAACTAGGACAGTGATGGACACATGCAACGTGCTGACGTCTACACGTACACATTACTGCATCATTGTCCGCTTCTTCTTCTTCTTCTTAAATTACCCGCTAGCTTCTCTTATAAAAAACTTTCATGCTTTCCCAGTTGAAAATGCTGTACCAATCTTTTTTGCCCAGTCGAAAGATTAGTACATCATTTTTGACTTGGCAAACACGAAGGTTTATATGAAGAGAAAAAAAAATGTGAAAGGTAACAGGAGCGCTTAACCATTTGCACGTAATGCTCGTAATCGTAGTCGACTATCCGTATAAAACTGATCGGGCGGTGGGCATGAGCTTGAGATCAATGTCTATAGAATTGAGAGTTTCCCTACTGTTCTAATTCATTAGCTCTTCCAACATGAAGATTTGATGACATTAGCAATTGCACATATATTTTACACACGCAGAAATAATTTAGTATATAACAATATGAAAAAAATAAAAAATAGCATAATAAAAGATAGATTTTGCATACACGAAATTCATAATATAATCATGTAATTTCAAGAGCAAGGATAAATGTGAGTAACTAAGAAAAAAGTAGAGAAAAAAGTGGAGGTGATCATATCCTCCAAAGTTAGTTGTCTGTAGCAACGTTGTAAGAAGTATTAAGATGGTGACCGATTTATGAAAGAATGAAAGCAATTCTCACATAGTAACTCTCTAGAAAGACTGTGCTGTAGACAAAGTACGGGAGCTGACACACACCATTTGGAGAAACCCAACGGTGAATAGATGAAAGCTAAATATTAGACATCTAGGTATAGAAGATAAATAATAGAAGATTGAATATATTTTAAAAAAATATGAAAACAAATATTGGTCGTATAGGTATGTAAAGCAATTAATGAGAGGTTAAATATATTTTTAGAAAGAGAAATGTGATCTAACTATGCACGGTGATCCTTCGATCAAGTTGAATGAATGATAGAGATAGATCGGGTCTATCAAAACCTGTGTATCTTATAAGAGTATACGTAGATTATCGGGAAAAAAACAAGATTAGATTAAGTTTCGTCAAAAAAAAGATTTGATCTATGGGCAAGTTCCCTAGATCAGTAATTGGTAAATTAATTCTGCTTTCAGCTGTGATCTGCTATGTACTCCATATGATTCGATTCGATCTCTCTGCCTTATATTTTTTTGGAAAATCTAAAAACTGTACATATATATTTTAGTACATGCACATCTATTTTTCTACTGAAAGTATACAAAATTACTAACGAATTTAAACCAATTTATTTTTCTAATTTTTTTTATAACAAAATTGTTCTCATTTTTTTATTAAAAATATGTAGCAGAATTTGTTGAACACCTGATTTGAATTATTTTAACATGTTTGTTAAATTGCTCACGAACCCATTTAAATTTGGTTTCAATTTTTATAAAATTGCTTATATAACCACATTTTAGAGGCAGACAAATAGGTGGATTTTTTAGCAAATGCTTATTACTTTGTTTTCTACCTCATATTGAAGTGAGTCACAGATATTTATTGCAAGTAAAGATGTAAAAAAATAAAAATAAAATAGTATACTCATGTTCAGACATTTTTTACTAAAAATAGATGTATATACTATAAAACTAAAATATACACGTGTAATTTTTATAATATATCTTCATTTTTGTGTTCGAAACGGAAGCAGAATGTTGAATCCCGAGGCATCGACCTTAAGATCGGTGGATCACGCAACGCAACCCAACCAGCTGCGCTACGACTCGTAATGCAATACCGCTTTCGTTTTAATCTGTAGAAGGCGAGAACGCGCGTTCGGCGCGGCGGTCGTGCACCCAATGTGGCGCATGCCCACGAGCATTCGACCCCCCTTGCTCGGCGCTTGCGTTTCACGGGGGATTTTCCCAAAGCGTCCGAGTGAGTCTGGGCTAGACTAACATATACATACGTGCAGTATTTAATGGTACTGCATGTTACTCTATATTAGATGCCTCGAGGCTTCTAATCCTATTTTAATGTGTATAAACGTGTATATATATGTATGGTTTGAGTGTGATGTAATCCTACTTTAGTTATAAACTCGTGCATATAATTGTACTTTAGTGTGTATAAAAGTGCGTATGTATGTGTGATATGAGTGTGATGTGCCTGTGTAATCATGTGCCGTCTCTGAAAAAAAATCTGGAGAAGGCGCCGCGCACCGCATCGCACGCACGGACCTGCCCTGCCGCTGCGGCTGCGCCACCAAGTTAATTGGGCTCGTGGTGGGATCCGATTCGATGCCCCCATCATCTCGACCCTGCTCAGGTCGATCCGTGTCCGATCGATCCTTGGAAGCCGCAACGACCGTCGCACAGGAGCCAAGAAAGAGAGAGCGCCAGCGCGTGGCCTCCGGATGACATGTGGGCCCGAGGCTAGCACAGGCCTCGTGGCTGTGGCCGTGCTGCCTGCTTTACCGCGTGCAAAGTTACGGTGGTGCCAATGCAGGCAGTACCAAAGCGCGGTCGCCTCAAATGGCTCGTGGGCATTTTGGTAATTCCTCCTTGTGGATCTTTTGGCCGACGGCTTGGGATGCAATGATGGTCTGCCACCCTGCCTGGCACGCGTGATCTGCTTCCCACGTGCGAACCTAGGATGCGACGTCTACTCGTCTTTATCTTCTTTTACTACCGCTACGTAATCTTTGTTACTGCAAGCACTTAAAAGAAAGATTGGTACTGTCACCTATATACAGTGACAGATGCATAGAAAAGATGAAGGAGATTTAGGCGGTTTGGATTGTGTCCTAGCTCACCTGTCAAATTGTTTGTAGCAAAAAATAAATAAAAATTGGTAGGTGTAGAGGTATGGGCGGTCATCCAAACACGCGCGTTGGGTGCAGTCAACACCAAAAAATTAACTTGGTGAAGAAGACGTCGATCCAAACAGCCCTTTATCTATGGGTGGAAAAAATCCAGCGCAGAGGAGACTCGAACCCTCCACCCCCTTCTTGGAACACTTAAAGAGCCTAAACTCCTTCTCTTACAATTTTTGGTATATAAGGAAAAAAAAAGAGAGAAAAAAAAGATAACTTCTACTTCTCAATTCTGAATCCGTCATTATCCTTATCCACCTCTCACTTCCTCCTATGCTTCCTCTTTCTTCTCTTTCTCCTCTCATTCTGTATTTCTATTTGCTTCTTTCTTTTCTTCGTTCATAGAAAAAAAAACTATTAGAGAGGGGCTTCGGTTGGCTACGAGGTGGTAGGAGGAACTTGGTTGTATCCATTTATATAGTGCTTATTTAGATAGGTTGCGGCTTCAGAGTTTCTGGCTATCTGAGAAATCAGCTATGACAGTTGAATTTTGATGGTTGATTTTTATAATAAATTTTTAGTTTCTCAGCACGACTAAAAGCTAGAAAATCTAGCTAGAATCTGTTTCTTAATTTTTAGTTTATTTCAGCACCAGCTACTTTCTTAGTCAATTAAAAGCTATAAAAACCGAGGATAGAAATCAGCTGTTTGGATAAGTTTTGTATTTTTTTTAAGAAAAATTGAAAAAACTAGCCAAAGGAGGGATAGTTGTAGCGGGGCAACTAGTCCACTCCTGCAAGCACTAGAAGACGATGGTTTTTCCCACCCCTGTCCTGCAAGGCCAGCCATTTCGATCGCAGCGGGATCCGTGCAGGAGTGCGTGGTCGATGCGCGCGTATACACGTGACCGGCCGCACATTTCGCTGGGGCGTCTGCACCGCGTACCAGGTACGTCTGCCTCGTCGTTGGGAGCACACACTCCCAGCTGCCGGGGCCTGATCACGTACGGTACCTGGGCAGGGCAGGGCTCGGTTGGTTTGGGTGGAGAGGGAGGCAACGGACGGCGCGTGAGCTTCGCGAGGAATGCGGCTTTTTTCCGTCGTAGGACTCACGAGGGGGGAATGAAACTGTATTCATTTGCTCGTTGCTCGCGGGATGACGGAGGCGTTGATTGGCTATGGGGATGCCCAACGCCAAGCCAATTCACCTCTTCTTCTGAGAGGATGCAGGAGCAACCGTGAGAAGCCTGACCCGAAGCGACAGCAGAAGGCCCATGCAATAAAAAGAAGCAGGTGAGAGGAGGCCCATTCGACGGTACACTGTGATACCACTGTGTCACACAGCGTCAATTTAAGGCAAGAATTAGTACGATTCTGATACCACTGTGTCCGGTATGAACTACGCTGTTTACTTGCTCTCTAATGATTATACTACCACTATAAGGCCTCAGTATGGTCATTTGGTGGAAAATACAAACTCAAGAACGACTCTGGTCGCAAACTAAATCGATTTTATGAAACCAAATCGACTTAGTAGAATGGAGGAAGCAGTTTTAAGATGATGCTGATGAACTTGGCGCGTTCATTGAACTTGCCATCTTGCATGTGTCCATGGCTAGGCTATTACGCCTTGAAGAGAACAGGGTTTTTAAATGGAACGCGTGAGAGGCCTTAAATTGGTTCACAGCTCCGGACACAAAAAAGCTGGCCTTCGGCTCATGGGCTCTTCATGCCTGCCTCAGTGACAGTGTCAGTGTGTGGCACCTGCGGTCGCAGCAGTGTCGTCCTCGGAAGCCCTGTTCTTGAGGCGCAGCGCTGCCGCTGCAGCCTGCTGCGTCGCCAGGGAACCTGCCTCATCATTTATGGTTCTCGCAGTTCACAGGTTGCCCTGCCACCATACTCATTTACTCTCGTACTGTGGTTACTGACGAAAGCCCCAACGAGGCTAAGGTGAAGGGGACAAACTTGGCTTCACCCCACAGGGAAATTAGTTCAAACTGGTAGAGCGAAACAACCCAAGAGCAGGATCTTCCAATATACAGTATACTATGTTGGTTGAACTCGAATCTTTATTTTACGAAGAGAAGTACTAGTGTTCATTATCTTCGGCAAAAAAGGTCCACTGAAGGTGCGAGTTAAGTACAGGTCGCCTTATTCATCTTCTCCACTTGGCAAAGCCGCAAAAAGCTTGCACATCCATGTCATGAACGGAGCACGAATTAACCAGCAAAATCAATGGTTCCTGCTTCATCACAGCTGACGCCTATTGGAGCAATGCATCCAGGCTCTCTACTGAGAACCCAGTCTCTGGACATCTACCAACTGATAAAGATCCCCACGTCGTTGATGTTGCAGAGGAAGAAATTGCCTGGAGAAATTTTAGTCCAGATATTAAACCAAGGTGAAGATAGATAAGTCTACCAGAAAGCGTAAGTTCAGTGTACTTACCGCCTCTGTTCAATCAATGAATAGTCAATTTCAGCTATTATAGTTGTCTCCTCATGTTCAGTTGTTGCAATCACCTCTCCGAACTAGCAGCAAAGCGCAAACAGTTACTACATATGAGACTATTATATCTTTGCTGGTGTACAGTTTTCAGATTTGAGCATATAAACAAAGTGTCGCAAAAGACAAAATCACAAGAGGCTCTATGTGCATTATATCCTGCGGTGGTGCTGATTTCAAGTCTAGAGAACAACGAATATGGGGCTCACTGACAGAACTAAGACATGGCATCTGAAAATGTTAGATAAACTTACAGGTCCAACAAGAGTGGAGTGTCCCCAAGCAACATAACCTGCACTGGTATCTCGAGCTGGAGCACAGGTTGCAACAAACAGCTGACAACAAAATGGTTGATTAATATTTCAAAGCACAGAACTGGCAACAAGAATGGTGAGTTAGTGTGCAACAAAATGAAACAACAGCATATCAGCATCCAGCATACCTGGTTATCCGCGGCCCTGGGATGGCAAGGATAATTAAATCAGTACAGAAGCTGAAAAATGAAAGATACTGGAGACATTTTCAGGTACTTTTAAGCGTAACAATTACAGAGAAGTTCTTAATTGAGTTTCGACTACAGTTGAGCTTATTAGATAGGTTCATTACCATCAATAGAAGTAGTAGGCATTTTAGCTATCATGTTAGCCTTGCATTGTTATCATATCTCAAAGTGTAAATCGATGCAATACCTCGCTCTTTGCAGCAACTCCCAGTGCAATGGCCCAGTAGTCATGTTGAATGCACCAGGATAGCATAACAAATGAACACCTGCAGTCAATAAAATGAGCTTTCTATCTTTTGTCAGTTCCAATCCTATCCACATGATCAGAAACACAGAAACAACAGTAAGATGTGTGCTTCATGCGTTCGTGCTTGTTAATAATAACTAGAAATTTTAAATGGCAATTAAACACAACAGAATCAGGTTATGCTCTAGCAAGCGTTTCTGAGACATAAGTGTGTGTCCATTATACACGTCGATAGTGGGGCTAGCACATGCCATGGTCCAGATAGCATCTTACAGAAGTATAGCTACATGATCGAATTGGAACTAATCTTGGGATGACAATGCTAAACAAAATAATAGATAAACCATGCATCCCTTAGGAATAGCAAAGATAGGTTATGAGGAAGTCACACCTCTTGCAGCATACAACATTGCTAATTCCTGGAAACGGATGTCATAGCATATACCAATGCCAATTCGACCAACATCTGGGGGAAAAAACAACACTGACATTAGAATATATGCAATAAAATTAAATATTCAAATGCATCGAGTTGAGAGAAGCAAACACAGCAAAGACTGCTTGCATTCAACAAAGTCAATCCATAAGAAGATGCAAATGAACGGTCGTAGTAGTAGTACCACAGGAATAAGAAAAACCACAGCACATAATGTGCTTCACAACATGTGGATGGGACAAAACGTAAGGCAATGCTTAAGCAACAAAAACAAAGCACATTCTAAAACCAATTAACATTGACATACTATATGGAAAGGATTTTTTTTTTTTTTAAGAAACCTATATGGAAAAGGCATTACTTGAGCAAAATTATCCCAATCATCAAACAAGCATTCTCTTTGTAAGACCCAATTCAAATGAGTCAAACCCAAAGTTAGAGATGCATGGATGGCCCATGATCTGAAAACTTTAATCTTACATGCTTCATTTGCTGCAGAGTACAGATTAATTGGACAAACCTGTGTCTACAACAGTAGGACTCTGCCCAGCAGTAAGAGTCTTAGATTCCTTGAAAGTAATCTTTCCTGGAATATCAATGTCGAAAAGATGGATCTGCATGTGCCAAAATTTTCATTGTCAGAACACACAAGGAATGAACTAAACTTACTAGTTACTACTCATATTGAGCACACTGAAAGGGGAAAATGCCATAAATAAGATGGTAGTAAGCAAGTCAGCATTCCCCAAATAAGACAGACGTGATAAAATACGCATCTGTCAGCACCACAACATGTTCACTGGAAGAGCATGGCTGTACCACTTGGAGCTGGCGTGATTGAGGTATTATTGGGAGTTAGCATGATGGGGAATACGATACATCATTAATTAGGTCTGTAAAATTTCCCAGTGTTACGTACATAGTGAAATGTAGCTTTTCTTGAATCTGATCTTATCAATAGTAATACAAAAATGCATCTTCAGCTACTGGTAGTACATCAATATATCAGGCCAAGGAAATGTGTTTTCAACAGTACCTTTCTATGTTTACCCTTAAGCTTGCCATCTGAACCGAAGACGCAACATGTATTGTACAAGTTGTTACCAGAACGTTCGGCTATAGACCCACCAACAAGAGTAATTTGCAAGCTGCGAGCAACCCCCGACATCATTGAAAATGAAGGGGCTGCATCTCCGCCAGCTTCAATGTCCTCAGCGTACTCTGGAAAGCTGTCATTTGAATATGGACCATTCCATATCTCCTACAAGCATAAAAAGAAGCACTACAGGTAAATGTAATATGGTAACATAAGCACGGATAACGTTTCTGAAGTGTGAACTCATGAAATAGCTGTGCAAATTTATAATGAACAAAGTGAGAAATTTTACTATTATCTAAACCCAAATACCAACATAATTGAACCACATGTCGTATAGAACACTTGAGTTGGATCCAAAGCTGACCCATAATACACTTGTGTTCCAAGTTTGAACAATAATTTGCCTGAGCCTAGCTCATTCTTTCCTGTACCACAGTCCAACCCGTATCATTTACTTTATCATCGACTCCATGATGCATTTTAGCTAAAAGAAAAAAAGAAAAATGTGTGGTCTTTCTTTCATCTACGACCTGCCCCTAGGACCTGGTAGGGGACAGTCAGCTCAAGTAACAAAACCAGACTGTGCATAGCTTGATCATGTAACATTTCAGACTTAGACCTGACCATGATATGGCACAGTGACCACTAACCCCAAGTCCAATGATGCAATCATCGACCAGAGTGCAAAGCAATAGCAGTCAAGGCTTGTATCTTCTACAATCACCGATCAACCTACCTAACGATGTTAAGAACGAACGCTCCTACGCACAAATCGTCAAAGAATTAGAGATTAACGCTATCACTATTAATCGAAAAAATACCATTCCGCTCGGAAGTCAACTAGACATCAGTACCAAAAGAGCAGATGATAGCAACTTTTTGTTAGACACTCACGGGTAGGAGCACGAGCTTGGCGCCATCGGCGGAGGCCGCCTCGATGGCCGCACGCGCGTGTGCGATGTTGCGAGCCTTGTCCGCCGTCACCGAGAGCTGGCACAGCGCCACCTTGAACTGCGGTCACAGGAGAACCCCACACTCGGATCATCAAAAACCCAACCAGACTCGAAACTACATGAATTCGAACAGAGGAGGCGTCACCTTGGAGAGCGGCGGGGCTGGGAGCTCGAGGGCGGGAGGGGAGCGAGCCGCCTCCGGGCTGAAGGAGGAGGAGGATGCGGCGGCCATGGCGGCGATGCGGCGGAGGGGGAGGCGGGGGGAGGAGAGGGGAACGCGGCTGGTGGAGCAGGTGAGGCGGGGGGCGAGGAGGGCGGCGGCTGTGGCTCTCATCTCATTGAGGGTGGCGTGGGGTAGCGACTAGCGAGGAGGCGTGCGTCGTGACGGCGACCGGAGGCGAAGTGTTGGCCGATGGATCGGGAAGGAAATTATATAGGATCGGATTATTTAAAAATCTTTTTTTAATATGATATGTATTTTTATCTTCCTCTTGCGTACATATTAATTATTGAATTAGAAAAAAAAGATGATATATATTAGGATTCTACGGAAGTCTTTCTGTGAAAAAATTATGGATTGGCAATTTGGCATCAGCTGCTCGTCACCGATTTTTTTTCTTTTTTTAGAGGAACGGGCGGGTCCACGGAATGGTTAAGCACGGTGACGACGGCCGAGTCCTTGCCGTGGCCGCGGCCCGTGGGCAATGGGATGAGCTCAAAGGCGCTGAAGGAATTCGCATCAGCCCAGCCGGCCTCTTGTTGCTCATCCGTTACGGTTGACATGAAGCCCAGGCACCTGTCAGCTAGCCTGTACAAATAACGGGCATGCGTATCAACTTTCAGAAAGCTTTCGTCCAGCGAACTTTGTTCCCCCATTTCTCGCTTGTCCATCGTTTTTTTTTTCTCATTGGTTGCCTCTACGGGGTTTGTCGTGTATGCAAAGAGAAAGTAGATGGATCAGAGCTATATTTGTACGAAGAAAAGAGTATTTGGTTGGTTATATTGTATATGTCTGAATAGATTGAGTTAAATTTCTATTTGTTTGACCAAATTTAACATTATATAAACAAATGTAAGAGTTGAAGTTGCGGTCGGTTGCTCGTATGAAGATGATTTTATGATATTAATAAGTTGTTTCCCCATTTTATTGCAAGTTAATGAATGGACGAGATTGGCGACCCAGGGTTCCATTTATGTGATAACCCCGCTGTCAGCTTAAGCATTTCCAAGCTAATCAAAAGCGCTAGCTGATTATAGTCTGCAGAGGTTCAGAGAAAATGCGACCTGAGGAAATCTGTGCCTCAGGTCAACTTCCGTGTGGACAATGCAGTGGAAAGAATGACTTTTCTTGCGCGATCAAATCTTAACCTTGATTAGCGTGTAACTTTCCATCGCAAAAGTGCACCGTGGAATTTAAGCGCGCTGTTAATGATATTGCTGACATTTGAAGCGATCATATAAACGTCGTTGTTGAGCTTGTAAGAGGGGGCAGCGACGCATACTTCATATGCTTTGCTATTCGATCGTCTTGCCCTTGGCTCCAGGATGATGTGAGGGAGACAACCGATGACTCATTAAGATCGCGTCGATGCGTTGGTGGCCGTTGACGCCCTCTCGGCCTCATTTTGCTCTCTTGTATGTGCCTTGTGTAGCTCTCTTTAAAGCCTTATGTCAACAATCAGTTGACTGATGCCACCGTCAACAATCATGAAAAAATGAGCTAAATGTACTAATTTATTTAGTAAACATGAGCTACGGAAATGTATAACTTCTTTTTTGAATTTTTAACCAGGGAGTTTTTCTAGCATACTCTCTAAGATGCTGTATTTTTTTTCGAGAAGGGGGATTGCTACCGTGAAAAACGAACATAGAAGCCATGCCATAGCCCGTAGCGGCCATTGCAGATCAGAGAGAGAGGAGGGATCGGATGCCAAATCTACATACTGCGTACGTGCAGCCCCCTGATTACGATCAAGAGACAACAAATTAAGGTGCCCGATCCTTTTTGAGTCCTCTAGTCTAGCAGTCGAGTCAGGCAAGAAGAGGAAGCAAAGCAATCAGGGGAATGAATCGAGCATTCACCGGTGCACAGGTGACCAGGCACAGCAGCGCCGTGCTGGCTGGATCTGATCAGAGCGAGCAAGTGGCAGCATGGCCCGCGGCAACAAGAGCATCTCTAGTTATCTCTGGCGGTTATTTTTTTATTTCTTTCAACATATTTAAAAAAAATTATATTCTTAATTTTTTACCTCATAATGTTTAGAGCTATCTTTTATTTTCTATTATTTAAGATAGCTCTTCAATAGTCCTTTTCATGTGAGCAAGATTTTTCTCCATGCCAGTTTCATATTCATCCTATCCACTTCTCTTCTTTTTACATATCATAGTAATAGGAGATAGCTGCTATCTACAATCACTGGAGTTGCCCTTATAAAGGGTCATGCCTATAGTCTTCGTGCTATTAACCTTTGATCTGACACAAGAATTACTAAAGTAGGCTCTGTAATTTTGATGTGCGAGGAGTTTAGATGGTCGGGTTTCTTGAGGGGAAAATTCAGACCGCGTCATCCGTAAGCGAGGCAATCCATCTAATCCGTTGAGGAGTGCGACGTGTACAAAATGCCACACATAAGCTGCAACTCAGTCTCAATACACCATTTTGTTAGCAACCTTGCTAGGGGAAAGAACTACAGGGGATGATGTAGAGGAAGAAGAAGACTAGAGGTAAGAGATGAGTAGTGCAGAGAGAGAGAGAGAGACAGTCGAGGAAGAAGAAGCTAGGAGAAGAAGAAAACGGTTATGTGTATTCTTTTTCAATGCCTTCTTCTATCTCACAAGGAGCCTTTTGTATTTGGTTGTCCCAACAGCCAACCTGGTGCCAGCTGCGCCATTTAGCTAGGTGTTGACATTCCCCTCTCCTTGAAATGTGGCTTGCCCCCAAGCCGTTGTTGTCATGTCGGCGGAATCAATGGAATGTCTTCGCTGCACACTCTGATAGAAGCAGACATCTCGTAATCTAAGTTCCTGGTGATGCCGGCCTTGATGTCCACCCCGAGCTTCATGCCTGGGAGCAGCGTTTCCATCGGGTAGTTGAAGCTCTACCACTCCACGACAATCAGATTCTTCCCTTGCGTGCCAACCACCACACATCAGCTGCACTCGTAGTGGTGTCGAACATCAACAGTGTGTCGAACATCATTGGGTCGTTGCAGCACATGTGCACCGGACTGGGGCTGGAATGCCACACGAACACGCCTGCACCCCACCATGTCGTAGACCATGTTGACAGGGAGGGACAACATGTGCATGGCCTTGAGGATGCCAATGAGGAAGACGAGCACACACAGGTTCATTGTGTGCATCGTCTCTACACGCGCTGCATATACTTGTACCATTCGCTCTACCTAAGGCCCCTGAGCTTGTTCCTAAGGCTCATAATGTCGTGCACGGCGTCGACACCAGGGTCCTTGGTCATGAACCACAACATGTTGCCGTGCTCTTCCTTGTACATGAGTCTGCCTGGTGTGTATTGGCCAGACTGAAAGCTGCTCGTGCTAGGCACCAACGAGCAGATGTAGTTGTCTGAGTGAGCCTTGTATAGTTGCAGCCCCTGCAGCTTCTTCCTAAGGAACCCCCTTGGTGAGGACCTTGGTCTTGACCCGCTTGTCGTCCCAGCTGAAGGAGTAATCATCGTCGCCCATGCCTAGTTACATGTCGTTCACCTTCATGGTGCACGTGGAGCAACGTGGCCGAGTAGGCCAGCTCAAAGCAGCGGAAGACGATGACAGACACGGCGAGTACAGTGACTATCTTGGTGACGACGTTGGAGCCGTGCTTGTCCTTGGTGATGGTGTAGACGCTGCGCGACATGTCCATGTCCTCGGGGCACTCCCAGCCCCAATGGTCCTGGTTCAGGTCAGCGATTTGGATGGAGAGCGTATCCGGCGTGGACATGGTAGCCTTGAGGAGATTGTTGGCATAGAACTTCTCCTTGTATGCGCCGTTGGCGCAGCATGTAGGCACAGGTCAGATTGGTGAAGTGGTGGTGGGCACCCTGCCATCTCGCTGGACGAGAGGAATCGCCTAGCACGAGACCTTGCTCAACCACACGACATCCCTGGCCATGAGCATGAGCATGTCCGTGTAGGAGACAGTGTCGGGGCATTTCATCAAATGGTTGAAGTGCGCCTTGATGCTGTTTTTGCTGAGGTCGAGCTCGTGGAGGAGGCGCTAGTGGAGGAAGGTGTACTCATTTAAATGCTAGCATTGTCACGTCCAACACCTTGACCCTCACCACGATTCTCCTCCACGTCGCAGCAGCCTCAGCCTCCTCATACATGAGGCTCATATGCTCCTTCTCGATAGTTCACAACTCCTTCTCCCCATCCTTCTTGACGGAGTGGAGGAAGGTGTCAGGAAGAACACCACAGAAACAGTTGGAGTTGATGGCTGGCTGGTCCTCGGTGGCGTTGATGAGGAACTCCTTCATCACTAGCTTGAGCTCGACGGTGAAGCTGTGGAGTAGTCGATTTGGAGCGAGCAAACCGTATGCACGAGATGTTGTTGCAGAGGCGTCAACTCCACATCGAGGGCGGATTTAAGGATAGGGTCAGCGAGGAAAGCCCAAACATCGTCAGTGTCGGTGATAATATGTTGTTCCGCGTTGAGCATGATGTTGTAGGAGAACTTGCATGGGGTGGGGATCTCGAAGCATTTGAGGTGGGCCTCAGCGTCATTGGTGTCGAAGAGGACGAAGTTAGTGGAGATTTCGGAGTCGACCTCGGAGGTGAGGGAGAGGCTCTCCTCATCGGAGTCAAGCTCAGTGGAGGGAGTGATACCAATGCACTCGGTAGAAGTAGCCGAGTTGGGCTATATGGAGGAGGTGTCACTGACGCTCCTCGAAGAAGTCCACCTATTCAGTCACTCCTCCAATCCCTTGAACATCTTTCGTATCTTGGTGAGGATGAGGGCGCAATCTTCAACCGTCATGGTGGCTAGGAAGGGTGACTCTAATACCAATTGTTAGCAACCTTGCTAGGGAAGGAACTAGAAGGGAGGATCTGGAGGAAGAAGAAAAAGACTAGAGGTAGGAGATGAGCAGTATAGAGAGGGAGACATAGCCGAGGAAGAAGAAGCTAGGAGAAGGAAACAATTCAGTGTATTCTTGTTCGATGCCTTCTTCCGTCTCACGATGGGCCTTTTGCATTTGGCGCTCCCAGTAGCCAGCCTGGTGCCAGCCATGTCATTTAGCTAGGTCCTGACACTGTGACACATCTCCCCCTCTCCTTCTCTATTGCTTTTATTTTTGGGCCTAAATTGGCATGCGATATGACCATTTTGCCCTTGCAGTCACAACACATGAATTTTTACTCCATAATGGTTGGATCAAACTAGATAGCAGTGTTGACCAATTTTTGCATATGTAATGGTTTAATCACAATAATATTTTAACATGCCCTAAATAACAAGCCACAATTTAACAAGCATCCATATTACATCACATGTCCAAGCATACATAAATAGTCTAAATTACATCTAAGTTGACAATAGCAAAGTTTAACAAAAACATAAATGATCATAAAGAATCCATGTCCTCCATGTTAGACTGAAGTTGAGCCTCCTCCTTCTCCTTCCTAGGAGAGCACCAACAAACGCTTAGCTGAAGAGGTAGAGCTACATGGCACATTGTCATGTTCTGCATGCATCAAATTGACCATCATGTGAGTGATGGATCCCGACGTAATGGTGTCAACTGACATTGTCTTTGGCCTTTTTGGCCACCTCTTTGGATTGGTGGCCATCTTCTCGCAACAAAAGGAAAGGTCTAGTTAGTCTCAAATAATTAAGTATAAGTATGCATTGAAAAAGATACATTAGAGTCACCTCTTCTTTGATCCATACAACGGGCAATTCCCATCCTCAGGGTTCCCAAATCCTCCACATTTCTTGCACCTTTGTTGCTTCTTTGCACCTGGTTCACAGTTAGCTTTAAACCTATTCTTCCTTTGCCTTACAGGATCTCTATTTAATGGAGGTGGTAGTAGTTTGAAACCAATGTCCACTTGAGGCCACTGTGACTTGTCTATCATGGGTGAAATTGTCCCACTATATGCAATCCTAAATCTCTCTACAAAGTAATGCTCATGGAAAAAAGAATCCATATCAACATCTGGGAACATTTGAATAAAAGCCAAAGAATGAAGGCAAGGCTTCCCAGCCATTTGCCACTCCCCGCAATTACAAGTTTAGTAGTCAAGTCCACCACATACCTCCATGGTGTCATATCATAACGAAACCAAAAACTTTTGCAGTGTGTAATCCTTTGGGAACCTTCATTTGGCCGAACCCTCTTGTTTTGGCTTTGAGTTATTTAATTATGGTTGGAAGAAAGGTCCCAAAGAGCTTGTTCCCAATCCTTATCCTCTTGTCCCACAAGTCCAGTGCCATCTGCCTCAGCCTATCAATTAACTCAACAAGAGGCAAATCCTTTATCTTATTAATCCATTTATTAAAACTCTCAGCAAGATTATTATTCATATAGTCACACTTGATCTCATTGGAGAATATTGTCTTCTCCACAAGTGATTGTGATGTGTGTTCATGTAATCAACAACATCAGGACTTGCATCAACAACTTGACTGAAAGGGTACTGAAATTTATCAGGCTTGTAAGCTCTTGTTGCTGGCCACATGTTTTTATCATAGACATCTCCACGATACTTCTTCTTGAAGTTTGTCCATGGATGCCTCGTGCATTCTCTATGTTCAATGTCAGGGAATACCGCCTTCACAACACCATCTAAACCCTTGCACGTGTCTATTGAAATTGCTAGAACCGGTGGATACCCAATTTTATTTAGATTCTAAATAAAAAATTGCTCATGCAACATGGTACATCCAATTGTTACCATACAGGGCTGTAGCAGATGCCAAGTGCCCTATATACTTTCCATTTAAGGTTGCTGCGTCAATCCCAAGATAAGGCATGAATCCTTCTTTGAATCTATCTATGCATGGTTTCATAGCTAGGAAAAGCTTATCAAAGTGGACATATTCTCCAATCATTTTGTTAGAAATCTCAAAAATAGAGCCAAGAGACCTTTGGAGGAGTTCAACCATAAAATTGTACAATTTCTGAAAACTATCTTCCCAAGCTCTGAAAATCGCATCCATTTCTCTTTGCCTTCCTGCCCAAATTGTGTCGTAACCAATCTCTACACTATACTTTCTTAATAGCTTGTCTTGCAAATTAGCTGCTTTAAGAGATGTATTCTTCCTAAGCCAACCAACAACCCTCTTTACAATCACTTCTGAGATGCCATTGAACTTACACATTTACCACTAGACACAAAATCATGTCCATTAGGAATCATGGTGATCTGCAAAATGGATGACAAATGTAGTCAAGTTAGACAAAATTAGATGAGCCAAACATGAAGGCAAATAATTCATTTGAGACAAGTTAGGCACCTCCACAGTTGGTTGGCCCTGCAACTTGTTTACAACAATCCTCCGAGGACAACCTTTTTCCTTGCATTCATCTCTATACCTTTTCTTATCAGTATTAACTTTGTGCACTACAAACTGCTTTCTGATTGCATATTGCCTCAAAGCCATCCTAAAGTTCTCCATGGTAGGGAAAGTCTCACTCACCTTGATCTTTGGATTTTCATTATCAATTGCAAACCTTGGCTCAACATCTACAATGTCATGAACTAGAATTTGTGCATCATCAGTGTGTCCCATACCATCAAGCTCAATTATGTTCATTCTGGCTGCCTCATCCTCGACCCTCAATTCTAGAGACTCAAACACGTCATCATCATCCATAAATATGTCAACATCATCCATCAAAGCAGGGTCCACATTGTCATCATCAGACCCACTTCCATCATGTGACTTCTTTGCTCTATGAGTTGCTGAACTATTAGGCTTCCTCCTCAATGGCAATTTTGCTATTTTCTACTCTATTGTGATGCTACTTTGATAACCAGGTTTAATTGTGAACTCAACAACAAAAGTGACAATCTTGCATGGCCCAAAGTACTGAAATGCATAATCTAAATCTTTGTCTATGACAGCACTTTGTAATCCCTTCTTTTCCTTGTGCCAAAACAAAAAAAGAGGCTCTTGATAGCTCCCCAAATGGTTTTAGTTGCCAAATCACCCAACAAATTACGCATCAAGTACCCTAACTATATTCACATCCAAGATGTATTTTTTAGCCTCTATATATGCCCTACTGCCATCATCGAGTACAATTGTATAACTTAGAACCCTAAGACTTATAATCTTTGAGAAATTCCTAAACAAAAGCATCAATCACAACTCAGGCAATTGCTCATATCCATCCATCCTAAACACATCAATTCAACCTAGGGTCAACTTCTTAACAGGGCTAATCTTACTCACCTTGAGCGGTCGACGTTGGATTCTTGAGCCATGGCCGTCACGCCCCAAGTCGCCTTCATGCGTGCGCCCAACCTTCTCCACAACCGTCCACCGCATGCCACCCGCCGTGCCTAGCCGCGCTCGCCGCTCTTGGTCGCCCCACTATGCCTAGCCGTGCGCGCCCTGCCCTTTCTCCACAGCTGCCCCGTCTCCACAACTGTCCACGTGCATTTGGGTCATAGAGTATATGTGTGTTGTGTGCACTGTGGGGCACAACGGTCATAGCGTATGCCAATTTAGACTTGAAAATAAAAGAAATAGGGAGGGAGAGGAGAAAATGGTGTGTAAGACTAAGTTGTAGCTTATGGATAGCATTATGTAGATGTCACGCTCCTCAATAGCGTTCTGTGGATTGCCTCGCTTATGCATGGCGTACTCTGAATTTTCCCGTTCTTCGATCTAACGAGTCAAGCAATTTGGTGTGGAGAATTGGGGAGCACAGTTGTTTTAGCTTACCTGCTTATAGTATGGAGCCTACAGCCTAGTCCTGCAAACATCACCAACTACCGGCTCATTTCTACACGTGTTAATATCTGTATTTCTTTCGCTCTCGTCGTTGCAAGCTGCGGGAATCAGGACGCTGATCAAGTGGCGCAACCGCTCCTTGTTCCATTATCCGCGAATCATCGATCAGGTGGCAGGAACTGTTTGCTCTTGCTGTCCCAAGTTCCACGTCCCAGATACCACGTAGAACAGACGAAGAAACTAACGAAAAGGCGCGATGCGACCACAGACGCACGCCCAGTCTACCGTTCCAAGAAGCAAAGCCATGACAGCGATGCAGCTAGCACACAGCACTCAAGCTGTAGACACTCAAGCTTTTCACTACCATAACGAAATCAAGCTAGATTGTACTTCTAGGTAGAGAAATGATCAGAAGTTTTGACTGAAAACTATCATTTCACAGAGATTTTCATCATCATCATTGGCAGCATCGCCGCAGCGAGCAAACCCAGCAAAATTTCGCATCCTAAAACCCCTTCTAGTGCTTCTTCCCGCCGTCCCTCTATAGCACCAGATCAAGAAACCAGAACGAAAAACAACTTGAGAATATGTACAAGAATCCTAATTAACCATGCACCCACCCATGGATCGATCGCTTCGAGGACGATTCGGTCGAGTCACTTGAAGATCGCTACGGCTAAGGATGAAGGATCTAGTCTAAGGAGCCCTCCTTGGCCGAGAGCCGCTTCAGGAACTCGTAGGTGGTGACCATGGTGGCCGCCGACAGCGACATGGACCCCCACCTCGGTCCGAGCCCACGGTAGCACGCCCCCCACCCGCCTTCCTTGAGCAGCCCCCGCACCGTGCTCGCCAGCGTGGGGCGCGCGGCGTCGGCTTCCATCACCTGGAGGCGCGTCTTGACGGTGTCCAGCGGCATGGTCACCAGCGCGGCCGCGCTCCCGGCCACCGCGGCGCTCGCGCCCTGCACGGCCATCAGGGACGTGTAGCTCTCGGAGCGCTCGGCGCCGACGACGCGCCAGAGGAAGCGCTGCGCCATGGAGTAGGATGACCACCACACGGCATTGGACGGCGCGTAGGTGAGGATGGAGAGGCCGAAGCCGCGGTACAGGCCTCGGACGCCGTCGGCGAGGAGGATCTTCTTGAAGGCGTCCGCGCCCCCGCGGTAGCGGCAGGTGGTGGAGGTCTGGACCATGAGCCGCTGGCTGATGACGTCGACGGGAGTCCACACGACCTGCGCGGCAACTGCGGCGGAGATGCCCGCAGCGGCGGAGGCGGCTGCTGACGCGGCGGGCTCGGAGACGCCGAGCCGGACGGTGGCGGATCCGACCGAGCTCTTGGTGGCCTCGAGCGCCGCCATGTAGAGCGCGCGCGCGGGCACCGTGCCGGCCAGCGACGCGCCGAACCCGCGGTAGAACCCTCTCAGGCCGTCCTGCCGGAGGATGGCGGCTGCGGTCGCAGTGGCCGCCTGCGGCGGCGGCGCCACCTGCAGGTGCGTCTTGACCACGACGGCAGGGTACAGCACCGCGGACACGCCCGAGAAGAGCGCCGCGCCGAGGACGAAGAACCGCGACTTGTCAAGCATCTCCCAGTTCACCTCAGCTGGCAGCCGCCGGATCTCCTCCGCCGCTGCCGCCGCGCTACTCTCCTCCTCCATGCCCACGACACTAAAGCTCATCCTTCCCTCCTGCTTCCTGCCAAAACCCAGTCAAACCTCGCAGCCAAGAACTCGAGCCAGAACCAGATGATCCACCATCTCTCCTACTCCTACAATCCTCCAGCTCCCGACGGCAGCAGCTTCTCCCGCGAACACCCAACGAAGTGCAAGAAAAGAGGAGCACTTCGGATTCTTGAAACGGAAAAAAAGGAGAAAAGCAGCGCAGTGCGTGCGATTTTTGGGGATCCCGAGGGTGTCAGTGAATATTTATACGGAACGATGGTGGCGTGGCCACACGGCCCACACCCGCACCCGCACTGCCTTATCGGGAGCGAGATGCCCGGACGGCGACCGGCACGTGGCGGCGGAGATGCGTGTCGGGAAGCGCAGCTTATCGGTTTACTGTTCGGTAGTGACCGGAGACAACCGGTGGGTCGGTGGGCGTCGCCCATTGGCTGGATCTCGCGGGAAAAGCAGGCCGCCGTCTGAGTGAGAGGACCCCTCCACCGAGACACACGGAGTGTTGCGCACACAGAGACACACGGAGCTCGCCCACAATTAAATCGAATCAATGTTGTGAGATGGGTCGCCGACAAGCGGGCCCATATATTTCTGTGTGCTGTCATACGTGGTCAAATCCGAACTTTTATCCATGGGTTTATGGCGTTTATATGTGAAGGTGATTATTTATGTTACATCAGTAGTCTAGTAGAGATTAGAGTTTTATTTGTATCTATAATACAATATTCAGTTTCACAGTTGTTGCTGTATTTTTTATTTTAGAAAAGGGACTTTTCTTAGTTTATTTTGAAACCCAAATTAGGCACCACAAAGTTTTCAGTATCTGTTGGAGCTACCAGCACGGTTGCCGAATTCAAAGGTTTAAAAACTGAGCGCTCAAAATGGTCGGTTGTTAGAATGCTTTTGACAACAATATAGTAGAAGAGTGTACATTTACTATGCATAAATCGATATGAATGACCACTGCTTAGTATTTTTGGGTAACCTTTAGTATCTTTTTTCACGTAAAACGCTCAACGTAAAATTCATGTTCTAAAGTAATGGGAATTGCAACACTACGTATTCGGTGATAGTTATAAATAATAGTGCGTCACTTTGTGTATATCTCCAAAGATCCATAGAATTATTTTGGAAAATCAACGTTATCAGCATTCGTGATGGTTTATGGCCACTGTAAAAAAATATTGTCCACGCAAAAATATCGCTCGCAGCTTTTGTGATGGTTTATGCCGGGAAGCCCAACCCGTGAGAAGCCCAAAATTGGAAGAAAAAAAATTATAAGACCTTTCATATAAATATCTTTATGAGACTTTGATCCATACCGTCTTTTTTATCTAACAGCTAATATATACAGAAGAGAAATATAATGACACGTGTCGTGTTGGGAGAGAATCGAAGATCTTTTAAATTTCCTTCCCAAAACCGTACCCTAAACAACGCAGGGGCCAGAAAAAAACAAAGAGAAAAAGGACGCGCTCATATGACGCGCAGCCGGCCGCCGCGTCTGCGCCGCCGGCCACCGCTCCAATCCGCACTTGCCGCTAGCCGACCATCGATCCCCTCCACCGCTTGTTGCTGCTCCCGTCTCTCGACTCCGACGGCTGCCGCTCCATTCTTCCGGCTTCCAGTAGACTGCCCAGCTGCATCTACGCCGTGAGCCTGTTGCCTTCTCTAGGTAAAGCCCTAAACCCTTGCTCCTTGATTAGAGAGTACAATTTTTGGGGTGGATTTGCTGGGCGTAGTATGGATTTGTTGGGGCTGTGGTGTGGATTTGTTGGGGACGTGAGCATATTTGCAATTCGTGTTTGGGATGGCAGGGCAAATGGATATTTGAAGCATCCATCTGAGATCACTTGCTGGATTGGTAGTTCCTACTTGCAATGTGAACAATCCATGTTCAAATAGTGGTACTCACGTTTGTCTTCAAAGTTGCAGGACATTGGATTTGTGTCTTCTAAGTCTGATACATCACTATTCATTTATAACAAGTTAGATATAATTATATTTGTTCTTATATATGTGACGATATTATTGTTACCAGTTCTTCAAACAAGGCTATCACTGCCCTTCTATAAGATTTGAGTACTAATTTTGTACTCGAGGACTTGGAAGATCTAAGTTTCTTTCTAGGAATTGAAGTTAAAAGGACTAGCAATGATATATTATTGTCTTAAATAAAATATACATATGATATCTTAGCTTGTGTGGGCATGAAAAATTACAAACCCTCACCAACTCCGGGTCCGCATCGCAAAGTCAGAGGTGGTACAGTAAATCGTGAGTGCATGAACAGCGAAATGCAGTTTATTACTGTATCAAAAGCACTGTAGCAGCTGTTGTTGTGAAAATACTGTTGAAAATTGGTGCTGTATCGATACTGTAGCACTAAAATCCGGACTGTTCATTCACGATGCGATGCTGTAGCACCTCTGACTTTGACGATACAAATCCCACCAACTCCCCTATCAACCTCAGAAAAAGCTTTCTGCACAAGAAGGAGGATTGTTGAGTCCTGAAGACATTACAAAATACAGAAACATTGTTGGTGCACTCTAACATTTGACACTCACGAGACCTGATATTGCCTACTCTGTCAACAAAGTATGTCAATATTTACATGCACCTACCTCAGCTCACTGGACAGCTACAAAGAGAATTCTGAGATATATTAAAAATACCTTGGGTATAGGTCTAGTATTTCAGAAGTCATCATCTACTCTACTTAGTGCATTCTCTGATGCAAACTGGGGAGGAAGTCTACATAAAAAGAGAAGGTCAACAGGAGGATTTGCAATTTTCTTTGGACCAAACTTAATCTCTTAGAGTGCTAGAAAACAACCCACAGTATCAAGATTAAACACTGAAGCTGAGTACAAAATCCTACCTAATGCTACAGCTGAGTTGATATGGGTGGAATCTATTCTTGCGGAACTTGGAGTTTCTAAACAACAATCACCTTATTTGTGGTGTGACAATTTAGGAGCCACTTATCTCTCAGTAATCCCAGTGTTTCATGTGAGAACTAAGCATATTGAAATAGACTACCACTTTGTGAGAGAAATAGTTGCAAACAAGATGTTAGACATCATATTCATTCCTTCCAAAGATCAATTAGCAGATGGATTTACGAAGCCTCTTTTTTAACGAGATTTAGAAAAGTTTAGATTCAATCTCAACTTATCAAAGTTGTGATTGAGGGAGGCTGTTAGAGATAGAAACTCTGTTATAGATAGAAATAGATTTGATTTGATTGATCGGTTGTAGATTGAGATCTCAACTTTACTTGTATTTCAAGATGTATTCTATCTGAAACTTTGTCTAGCCATATTAATAAACACCTGCGGCCTCCTACAGGAGGTAGAAAATGCTTCACCAATTTACACCCTACCCTAACCTCATGCTCGAGATGAGCCAGCTAAGTCGCTTTTGCCCACTCCAACGTCTCCAGCTAGGCAACCTGAGGGTAGCCTAGGGAAGAAGAAGTCCAAGTTAGGATCCAAGAAACAGCTGCTGAAAAAGTTCAAGTCCTCTGGTAAGGACTCAACCATCGAAAAGCATGACATAGGCACAATTTGGACTAAGACTAACCCAACATTCCAGCTTGGGAAGCCCTTACTGATGGTAGATCTACTGCGGAGGTCAGGATAATCTTGTATTAAGTTGTATAATTACTACCTATAAAGTTGTAGAGAGAAGAAGAGTTTCGTTGTCGTCTAGTATCAAAATCGTCACTTCTTGAATAGGGATGATTACTTCCTCGTTGGCTTCAACGACTTATACGATATCTTCAACCTCGATAGTATGGATGTAGGGTTATTACGATGTTGGACATTCTAAATTCTTTAAACAAGATTATTACTATTAATTCTTTAATATAACTAACTTGTTATCTGTAGACATATAGTGTAAGAATTAAGTCGTGTGGGCTGTTTGTACCTGCAAGACGCTATGCGCCGCCATTGGAATGGCATGGATCTTGTAGACCTGTAACCTGTGCGTTGGGCGAGGTCGCCAGCCGGCGGTAAAACTCAGATCAGATTGGTGCTACGGTGTGGATATGTATTGGTGTCGAGGTGCCCGATGGCAATGATGCAACCGGCGTGAGGCTGCCAACCGGCGGAGGAACTTCCAGCGTAGACCGGAGAGAGGCACGTGCTGGGCTGTTGGCAGGGAGATGAATTGACCTGGTAGTGGTGTATGTGTTGGATGGATGTTAGTGGATTGGCAGCAGGGAGTGTTGTGTGCGGATGGCTGTGTGTTATGTGTGCCTTTGTTGTACATGGAGAAAAAGCAGCAGAGCCATGGCCTTCTCCCCCGCAAGAAAAATCCTCCCGCGCGTGAGGGAACAGGGGCCCTTTTATAGCCAACCTCCAGGGCAAGCGGGAGTCAGCCAAGTTGAGGCGAGCGCCGTCACGAGTGTGTTGGGCGAGCGCGTCACCGTGCGATATACGGTCGCCGTTCTTCGCTTCAGCCTCACGTTCAAACTGCGCTCTACGTACATGTGCAGTAGCGAAACTTTGATACGTACGTGATTGACATGGAACGATACATACACAGCCTGCAAGCTTCATGAACATCTGTCAGAACTAGGCAGCTAGCAAGAGCCCTTTGATGTATTTTCATGCACAGGCATGCTTCACTTAAGCTACATTCCAATCGGGCCCGTGCTTATCTTTTGTGATTAGTAGCAAAAGAATCAGTTTAACAAGCCGGCCGCGTATCCGTCGTCATCTACGTTACTACGTACACGCGCGCTGGACGCGTGCTGTGCAAATCTTATCGATTTGTAGGCCTCAGAGAGCATGGGCCCGGCTCATTCATTGTATTCTCAGTTTGCTTAGAGAGGCATTGTTTGTTAATCAGCATGCTCACGTAAGGAGTAGCAAGCACCATCATCAGTCTTGTGCAAGTTCAATATCTAGATCTCACATGACAAATTTCCTAGTGTGGTTTTCAGAATTTTAACACCTTGCCACATCACTGAGCGAACTCTTGTGCTTCAGAGACTATAAGGATCCATATGGCATTTGCCCCCAAATTTACATTTGAAATTGCTAATCACATATATACCTTTATCGAGATAATTTCTCTTACTGCCAACTTTATTATATCAGACCAAACAAAATCAGGGCACATGTTGTGTCTAATAGGTAAATAAGCCTAACTTTGTACGGAAGATATGACAAAACCTCATCTTATAATCTATTTATTAGTATCATAAAATTATCTTTATATAATTAATTAATAATAATCTTAACTCTTTATTCGTATATATAGCCTCAGACTTAGTTAATTAAATAGAAACGTATTTCAACATATCTAAACAGATACTAACAATCAAATACTATTCTTTTTAATACTTCGCTCTGTCTATATATATATGATACAGTTATATGAAAATTCGTTCGAGAAATCAAACACACCCTTGGCTAATAGAGTGCTGTAGTTCTCGTTACAAAAAGTTCAGAAACATCGCGGCGCATTTGTTGTCATTTGCACAACATCGACAACCGCAGCATCTGTTGTCATTTGCTCCCCCGGCTCGTCTCGTCGCTGCCCACCGTCTCACTGTTGAAAGTACATGGGCTAGTTGCTTCAAGATTTCAGGCGTGGGCTTGAAAAGTGGGGCTTTAGAGTAGCTCTTGTCGGACCGGTCTGCAGGCTCGGAGACGCAGTGCGGAAATGAAGCCCATATCTACGACGGCCTCGTGTGCCACTTCTGCCGGTGATGCACGCAATGGAGTGCGCCAAGGCCCGCCTTGGGGAAGGAGCCGGAGTGGTTTGGGAGGAAGAGGGAGGCGAGCCGTGGCCGCGCCGCCGTGGGGTGGGAAGGCGACATGCGCGGTGCCCCTGTCACAATGCTAACTTGTTGATGAAGCTTTTTCTAGTTTTTTTAACAAACTAGTTATTGGACTCCCTTATATACGAGTGTCAATCAAGACCTGCGAAAGGCGGTCGACGTGTATGACGCGTAATGCGTTGGGTAGGTGGACGCACGAGCCAGGGGTGAAACGCGGGAGCGGGATTTTCGGGAGCAGAACACATGCGAGCGAAGTAATAGAGATTGAGTGGTATGATGTGAGTAATTTTTGCGAAATTTAGAGATAATTTGTAAGATTGTAGGCAGAACTTCCTGTCTGATACAAGATTTTTTTTTAAGAATTCAAAGACCAAGCCCCAGTCACCCAATGCATTAAAGGAGACAACCGTTTACAGCATTAGTGTCTAACAATTACAGTTCAGAACTAGCACCAGCTTAAAAAGAAGACCAAACTATACTATTTGTTCACTTCACTCCTCTTGCTAAGTAAACAAGAGCGTAACCAACACTTGACATTTTGTTCGTCACTGCTTTTCAACATCGCTTTCCTCCAGACTTGAGGGCACCAGGCTCAGCTGAGTGATGCTGACAAGCAACAAGAACAGAATCAGCTCCCCTCAAATCTTTATTCATCACCAAAGCACCCTTTCCGGTCTCGAAAGCACCGCCTCCATCTTGCAAAGCACGAGCTCGAAATGTGAAAGGCATCTCGTAGGACACAGGATTCTCCTACTTTTGAGCATTGAGACAATTCTCCTCCAAAGATCCTTCATATTGCACCAAACTCTATTCTGAAAGAGAGATTATTTCTTAGTTTCCAGATAGCCCATAATACCGTAGCACTGGTCATATTGACAACAGAAAACTTCTTATTATCTAACCACAAAATAGCAACAAATTCATAACTTAAACCTAACTGTAAATCCACTACTTCAGAGATAGAAAACCACATGGAAGAAGTCACAACACACTTAAAAAAACAGATGATTCGTTGATTCTTTTTCACAGAAAAAAGACATGAAGCATCCTCCAGCTTCAGCTTCATCCTCTTTTCTATATTGTCTCGAGTCAAGATTTTATTCTTCCATAAGAAGAAATATACTCTGAAGGGCACAAAAATTTTACAAACTAATGCGAGAATCGCTACTTATTTTTAAGGTAGTAGAGATGAATAAAACATACACCAAATTATTTGTAGCTATTACATAGATAAAATAAGAACTTAAACACAATACGCACACAGCAATACTGAATTTCACATTAAGATCTTCGACTCGATGTTAGTAACGACGCCGTCACCTAATCCAGTAGAATTCGGATATTGTATAGATTCATGGTCTTCTACCGGTTTTTGTTGATGAAGCCTTTTAGATAACTTGTTGATGAAGCTGCAAGGTAATCGGTGAACTCTCAATTTGAAATTGGTATGCATGTCTGAAGAAAAGCAATTCGCAAATGTCATAGCTACGAAATTTGTCCAGATGATTTCATGATATTTGCTATTTAATCCGTCTTAATACAGTCTGGTCTACGCATGTTTGAACATTAGCTACTTGCAAATGTCATAGGCACGATTTTTTCGAAATACAACTTGTTCGATCTCTGCCTAGTTCTTAGTTCGTACCTGGATTGTCAAGTCCAGAATACACAGATCGAGAGGCCACTTAGTTAATTAAAATCTAGGAAGTTGCCAGGACGTGTCATGTTCCGTGGTTAATTCAGTTGACCTGGCTAGGTAGCGGCTTGTTTTTTTAATGGAATCGGCAGGTACTATAAGGCGTCACAAGTGGTGCGCTCCTTCGAAAACCTAGAGAGAGGTTTCATCCTGAATAAGACGGACGATCTGGATTGAAGACTGCTCTTTGTGATCAAAATTACGTCGATTTCATTCGTTTCGAATCTCCCAAGAAACAAGTAGAAGAAAAAAACCTGACTTTTCAAAGAGTGTAAGGCGTGTCGCCATAGCCGAACACTAATCATGCACCGAAACCGATGCCAACCAAATTGGAGGGGTCCATGGCCGGTAGTGGCTTGCTGTGTTGGAACTTGGGAGCATCTTCCAATCCTGATTCATATTCACGGAGCTATGTTGAGCTCATATGACAATTCATCTAAAGTTTCTTCTAAGAAATGTTGACCGCCACTGCTAATACTTCACCTGCGACTGAAACTCGAGCCAAATTTCATTTGGGTTGATGACATATCGCATGACAGTACAGAATTAGTACGAGGAAACTAACTGAAGTCACGTACTAGCGTCTGAATTTTCCTTAATGTGATGCACTCACTCCTCCAGTATAGCCTGCCTCAGTATTAGTTCCTTTGAATTGTTCGTCACCCATGCCGGTATGTCACCTATCTGGCATTCTGGCATCTGCAAAACGTATTGTTTTCTGTTTGATGCAACATGTTCCTTCATTTCTCTGCCAATTTCCACCACATTCAGAACTAGCTAAACTCGTCGTAACTTCCTCATGGAATTTTAGAGCGCGTTTGCTTATGTTGACATTACATATATCAACCACGAGGTTGAAAAATGCTGGTCTCCAGTCTCCTCTAGCTACAGGGGTGAAAATATGTTGGATCTAGGTGAAGCAAAATCATATCGGATTCGAAACCTGCCAGTCTTAATCTGATCTGAACCCAAATTGATAAACGGACGAAAATCAGCACCCGAACCCACACCCACTGGGTGCTGTCGAGTTTCTGCCGCTACAGCACGGGAGGAGTTTGCTGGTGGATAGATCGGGAGAAGGTCACTTGGAGGTGGTCACTGGTGGATGGATCGGGAGGAGGTCGCCGGCACAGCACGGGAGGATGGATCAGCCCGTGCATGGCAACTAGCAGGGAGGGTGCGTGGTGGCGGCGATGCTTGAGTGCGGGGAGCCGAGGAGGTCTAAGACTCGGGCGAGGATCCCAAGCGAGTAGATGAGTGGGTGGCAATTAAGTTTTCCACGTGTGGAGTGGATCATATACGTGTGGACTTTTTAACTCGACTAGGCAATTGGGCCTCAAAAGTAGGCTATAATATATTGATTCAGTGACTCGATGGGTATCTACAGAAGAAAATTAAAACCCAAACTTGATCTAACTCAGTTTGAATATCTAACCCGACGAACCTATAGACAAAAAATAGAACTCGAATCCAAACCCATCGAACGTAGAAAACACATATACCCAGACCTACGTATCCAATTACCGCCCCTATCTAGCTACATCACAGGCAAAAGATTGGCATGATCTTTCAGACCATTCTGCCCAAGATGTGTCAATCTTCTTTCAACTTTTACCATGACTTAATCTGATCTCCTAACCTCGCGGCATTTTGCTCTTCTTTTTGCATCGACTTATATTATGCACCCTGCTTTCTTGATGTCATTTTCACCAAACTTAATCACGTGGCATCAGGACAATCTAGTGTTGCTTATATATAGTACGGTTAGGTAGGCTTTAATTTTTAACCATATATACTACTGTTAGGTTGTCAGTTGAGAACATGGATAAGATTAGCCGTTGAAAATGGTGGTGTCCACTGTCCAGTCCAGCGTAAAGGGGAGGATTGAGGAGAGCATTATGTTTTGTCGTACCCATAAAATATCTAATCCTATGCAGCATAATATTGGCTTTGCTTAATGGTACAATTAGTGGATAAGGATCAAGAGGCTCTCAGTCTCAGGTTGGCAGGGGTGCCTTCTAAAATATTCTAACAGGGCACTTGGGTTTGGAAGCTCAGAGCCCGTTGCTTCTGGGTAGTGCCGTGGCATCACGTGTACCATGGTTTCAGCAGCCGTGGTTAACGTTGTAATGCGTGATTACGACCTAATCCGATAACGAAAGACGTGCCTATCCGAACTGCATGAGACTCGGCTGACTTCGTGCATAGGCATTTCTCTAAGCTGATTATAGTGGATCTGTAAATGTTTCTGTTGTTTGAATTCCCTTCAAAGTTTAAATATTTTCTCATTATATATGATCAGTTTTAGCAATTCATTATTTCCCAAATATTATCATTATTTTAATGTAGCATCTTCTGTATTCAATTGTCCTTCAAGCTTTTGAATAAACTGGAAATCAAGTCCCTTGCTACTTTTCCATCTGATTTTCAACTATTTGTCTGAACAGCAAGCATTGGCCTTTTTTTTCGCGAATACGCTGGAGAATTGTGTATTATTATATTAAGAGGGAGAAATAATTCGAATACAGGCACGGCGCGGAAGGACAGACCCGCTCTACGGTAATAGAAGCCACAAAACAAAACGGATTACTCGCAAAATAAACGACCTAATTGACGTGTGCCCGCCGTGATCAAAAGGTCTGCATCCACCTTGATCCGCTCGATAACCTGCGCCACCGCTGAGGATCGACGATTGAAGAGTCTAGCATTGCGCTCCTTCCATAGGTGCCAAGCAACAAACATGATGATGAAGTTGGTGCCTTTTGGTATCACTGCCGGCTGCAGGGAGGTGATGTGAGTCCACCAAACTTGCAACGAGGATCCTTGGAGGAAAGTGCACAAACACTGAGCCCACGAGAGAGACTCCCACCAAATGGACCTAGCGAAGGAGCACTCAACCAAGATGTGATCCGCAGTCTCAAGGTTCTGGTCACAAAGCCAGCAAGAGGAATGTGCATCGAGGCCGTGTTTCAGACGCCTATCCGCCATCTAAATGTGTTGTCGAGACGCGAGCTAGGTGAAGAACTTAACCTTCAAAGGCGCCCATGTCTTCCAAGTCCTCTCGACGTCTTGGCATAGAACAACACCTTGGTGAAGAACATTGTAGGTCGATCGCGCTTAGTAGCTCCTGTCCGCGGTCCATCGCCAAACGTAGGCGTCGTCTCTTTGCTCATCCAAGTGAACTTCCGAGAGGCGTGACCAGAGCAAGACGTATTCCACCAGAGCTTGCGGTGATAACACCCCTTGGATGTCCTGAATCCACTGCCAGTCATGATGAGCTTGCGTGATCGTTCAAGTTCGAACAATGCGGGTGGTGACCAACGCGCATAACACAGGCGCGAGGGCTTGGATCAGTTTCCAACCAAGCCAATTGTCCAACCAGAAGAGGGCACGATCACCACTGCCAAAGTGCACGTAGACGAAGGCGTTGAAGAGAGCATGAACCTCTGGCTCCACATGCAGTTGCAGCGCGGACCAAGCGCATTCCCAATCTACCTTCTGCAACCATAGCCAACGGAGACGTAGCGCATAGCCAGTGAGCTTGAGGTTGAGAACGTCGAGGCCGCCAAACTTCAAAGGCCTGTAGATCGCGCCACACGCGACTGCGCATTTTCCTTGCACCGATGCATCGATCCCTAACCAAAGGAATCTACGACGAATAGTGTTGATTTCCTCGATCAATTAGGTGGGTAGTTGTGCCGACATGATGGTATAGATTGGCATGGACAAGAGGACAAACTTCACCAGAATAAGACGTCCATTCTTCTGCAACAATGACCCCTTCCAAAGCGAAAGCTTGGCGGCGATACTCTCCACCTGCGGGCAAAGCTATGATCTCGGAAGTTTCCTGTTGGACAACGGAAGGATGAGATATTTGATCGGGAAATTCATAATTTGGCATCGGAAGATGTCCTGAATTCCTTGTAGGGTTGCCTCACAACCAAAGATTGTAGTAATAGAGCACTTATCCAAATTTGTCCTAAGACTGGAAGCAGTTTCAAAGATATCTAGAATTGACTTGATCACCAATGCTTCATGGTGCGTCGGTGAGGTGAAAAGGATCACGTCATCCGCATACAAGCTACATTGGTGCTAAATCATCGGGTGACCAATGGGTTGGAGGAGGCCATCAGTGCTAGCTTTGGCAAAAAGTCGATTGAGGACGTCCATTAGTAGGATGAAAAGAAGGGAAGACAATGGGTCACCCTGGCGCAGGCCGCGTCGGTGACAGATGGGCGGATCAGACTGACCATTGAGCAAGACACGCGTGGAAGAAGAAGATAGCAAGATCGCAATCCAGTTCCTCCAGCACTGCCCAAATCCCCATGCGTGCAAGACCTCCAGCACGAACGCCCACACCATGGTGTCAAACGCCTTTGAGATGTCAAGCTTAAGCAACAATTTGGGAATTTTCCGAGAAGTAAGCAACCTTGTGGATCGCTGAATGAACATGAAATTATCTTGAATCGATCATCCCTTAATAAACACACTTTGGTTGAAGAGAATGATGTTGCCTAGGTGGTGTGCGAGACGATTTGCCAACAACTTCGAGATGAGCTTCAAAAAATTGTGAAGCAGGCTAATTGGATGTAAGTCCTTTGGAGAAGCAGCGCCCGGCCTTTTGGGAAGCAGAGATAAGAGTACACAATTCAAGTAGTGGAAGTGCCGATCGTTCTGAGCAAAGAAGGCGTCGAGTGCCTTGATGACATCCACCTTGATGACCGGCCACGAGGATTGATACAATGCACCGCTGAACCCATCAGGCATAGGGGCCTTATCTGGTGGCATTTCACGGATTACACTCCAAACTTCATCCTCGGTAAAAGGTGCCTCAAGGTCGGAGATATCCCATGGAGAGATCCCCAACGAGTCCAAATTATGGATGTTCTATCCACGTCCTCACTCAAAAGCTGCTCAAAATAACTATGGAGGATGAGTGCTTTCTCCTCATGGTTGGACAATGAATGGTCACCATCTCACAAGCAAACAATGTGGTTCTTTCGCCATCGGTAGCAAGCATGCGGGTGAAAAAAGCGAGTATTCACATCACCATCCCTCAGCTGTGTGATCCTGGACCTCTATCGAGCCATGGTACATTCCAGAGAAGAGAGGACAAGGCAGAGGAATTGAGCTACCTGCGGAGTTCGAATTCTTCCGTAGAGAGCGAACGGACTTCCTGCGCACGATCGAGCCTCATGATCACCTCCTTGGCTAAGAGAAGTTGAATCTTTACATTACCAATCTTCTTTGACGCCCAGCTCTGAAGCTCTCTTGCCAAGTTCCAGAGAAGGCAGCCAAGATGGCGGAAGGGGTCACAGACAGAGTCTGGGCAGCGCCAACCCCGCATGACAGCCTCAAGGAAGTCATCGAACCTCAGCCAGAAGAGTTCAAAGTGAAATATTGGCTTGGTAAAGAAAGGCGTGTTACATTGGAGTAATAGGGGGCAGTGATCCAAGATGTCGAATGAAAGCCCTTGCATCAAGGAGTAGGGGAAGAGCTCCTCCCAATCCAAGGTGGCCAAAGAGTGATCAAGTTTGATGAGCGTCGGATTAGCGCGCTCATTACTCTAGGTGTAGGAGCGGTCATGCGGATACAGGTCTCGAAGTTCAAGGTCATTGACAACCCGATGAAAATGGGCCAGGCAACGCTGATTGATGCGTACATTATTCTTGTCCGTCGAATCCAAAATCAAGTTGAAGTCGCCCACAATGAGCCAAGGGCTTGTGCTAGCATCCCTGATGGCTTGCAGCTCCTCACCTTCTCATTGTCCTCCTGAGGACCATAAACTGAGGTGAGCCACCAAGGTTGATCTCCGAAGAGAGGGGGTGACCTTAGATGTGATTGAGAAATAACCAATATTCACGTCGGACAAGGAAGCAGCATCCGAGTGGCAAGAGATCTGCACGCCACCGCGAGTGTGAGTAGCTGACAAATACTCAAAATATCTAAAATTAGACCTGAGAGAACAACATTGTAAGAGAACACGTCGAGCTTAGTATCTTGAAGGCACACAAAGGAAGCTCTGGAGTCCTTGACGGACGGACCGCATCGCTACGGGCCGCGGAGTTCAGACCCCGCACATTCCAAGAAAGGATATAGGTTTGATCCATCTAAGCAAAGACAACACCACGAACCATGGCCGAGCACAGAAATCTTGGTCGCTACATAGCCCACGGACTGGCAACAGAAGGGGTCTTGCTGAGAGATAGGAAGAGCTCTTTGACTGTCGCTAGTTGGTGCTCACGCAATTCACTATTGAAGAGTTCATCGTAGGCCTTCCTCGCTGCCTCAGAGACCGACGTGGACACAGAGAGGATTCCCATGTGATGCATAAGCATGACCTCAGCATGCTTAGCCGGTCTAACCTGTTGCAACGGCCGACTTGCAATCCACTAGCTTCGCCTAGGTAGGCGAGCAGGCTGCGCGACGACAGCGCGTACAATTGGAGCAGGTTTTGGTGCAAGTGGCTTCTGAATTTTCTTCTGAACACATGTAGCAAAGGACTACAGAGAGTCCTCCCTGTCAGTGGCAGTCGTAAGCTGAGATGAAGCATCCAGAGTTGTAAGGACAATATGTTGAGTAGCGATGTTATCGGGAGGTGAGATAGCCGCCGACGAAGATGATTGACGCTCTAGAGCGTTGTCAGCAGCGACACCCGAAGGCTCGGTGGTGCACCCGGAGGCCCAGACGCGTCCCAGGCGAACAACAAATGTGGCACACACTAGACTGTTTGCGAGAGCTCGCGTTAGACGAGCTAGCGGTGAGGCCCATATCGACAGGTGAAGCAATAGCCTTCGAACCCATCGGTCTAGCCGCGATGATTGCGTGGCACCTAGAATACACGAGAGTGACACATCATGAAGCAGCAAACATAGCATTGGCTCGGGTGATGTTGAGCTCACGAGCGCTGAATTCCATCGTCATTGGGTCAAAAGAATGATGGCAGACCTCGTCACGGGGGGATATGCAGGCAACAATAGGGTCATGCGCGCCTATGCTCCATGCGCCGAAAGGTGTCACGGATGCACCGCAGCCTTGGAGCAGAGGCATGGGAAAAAGCATGTCCTTGGGTCACACGATAGGAAAGTTTCGAACTGGATGTGCATGGAAGCCGAGGAGGGTGAAAGCACCCTATCCGCCCAACAGACACCGCGAGCGCCGCCACGTGCCGGTGCTGGAGCAAGACCAATCGGTAGGAAGCACTCCTGATAGCCGCGGAGAGAGGCTGGGGGAGGTGGAGCTGAACCGGCCGCCTTGGTTGGCAAAGGCAACCAAGACAATCGCCTCATAGGAGGGAGGCCAGAGTGGCCCATGCCACTGCCCCAGCTGCCGTCAAACACGCCGGTGTCGCCATTGAACGAAGTAGCATCATCGCATCTGGAGGACGACGGAACTCGAAATTCCGCTAGGGAAACAATCTGAATCAAAACGTCATACTTCAAAGACTGTTCCTCCATGAAGTAAGGTGGAAGACTACCGAAAAGTTTTTGCCTCTCAGGGTTATCGTAATGGATGATGCAAGCGGGCTCCGTAACCTCCAGGACCATCTTGTCAGGGAAGGATCCTGGACCATCACACCAAGCAACAACGCGGAGATCCATAAGGTCAGCCCGGTCAGCTGGAGTGAACTCATCCTCAAGCCGCTCCACCCAACAGTAGGAGCCCAGGAGCTATTGAACCATAGAAATGGACCATGTGTGGGGTGGGATGCCGCGAAGGGAGATGACAACACGGAAGGCCAAAACGCCACTGACCGCAAAGGCCATCCTCGTCCATGGACGAAAGAACCAAAGGACATCGGGCACAAGATATTTGCCGCTTGATGCTAGGATGGTGTCACGCATGACTTGGGACCGACAGACGATCAAGAAGCTTTGAGGGAAGAAGACCTTGACAGAGAACTCCTCCGTCGAGACGCTAAGGACGCCGGAGATGAGGTTGGACAGGGCCGACCCTAAAAACCCGAGCGTGCAAGGTTCGCGTAGGCAATAAGCCCCCAACAAATGTGACATTCCTCCGCCGAGAATTGATCGGTCCAGGGCACTATACATCTCACAGTCGGCAGAGCACAACGGGGAACCGCAACCTCTTGGACAGAGGTCTGAGGCGAAGCAGGTGCTGCCAAAGTCGGTGAAGAGCCTGGAGGAGTAGGCCCAAACGTTGTGGAGCTGGAGGGGGTGGAGCTAGCACGAGGAGGCTGGTAGCCGACCCCAGCGGAGAGAGGCGGTGTAGCGCTGCTTGCCTCCAAACCCATTGGAGTGGAAGCAGACGAGGAGAGGTGATAGATCTGCCGTGGCCCACCGCTTTCCTCTGTGCTGGAAGAAGAGCCTCGCGGACGCTTACAATCTCGATCATGGTGACAAGACCCCCTACAACAGAAGCATCTCGGCGGTAGGTGACAGTCAGCACGACGATGCTTCCAAGATATACATTTGAAACAACGCCCATAGAGGGTAGCAGGCAGGCTCTTTTTTGCGTGACACGGGCGTAGTAGGGAGCAGGCAAGCTTCACCCTTGGTCGGGCGAGAACGACGGCGATCAGTGACAACTGCCCAGTCATCGTTGTCGGGCACAGGCGAAGTGCACGCCTCCAGTGGCTAGCGCGAAGAAGTGCGGTTGGGGAAGGCAGGAGGAGGCCCTCCACGCGGCTACCAGGAAGCCAGAGGGGACATGACCGGTGGGAGGACCCGTCAAAGTATCCCGGAGGACAAGCTTGCCTTTTGATGCACCTGACAAAGACAACGACACAATAGGAGCCTGTACAGATGGAGACAACGACGACCCCCCCCCCCGGCCGAGGAGGTGAACAACAGTGTATCGTGGAGCCAGCGTTGCACCTTGGAATTAGCAGTGGAGGTGGCGCCAGGGTAAAACGGGCGTGCTAAGGGAGAGAGTGGGGAGGAGGACACCTTGGATGTGAAAGGGACGTCGGCCGCAGGGAGCTAGTGTTTGGTGGACGGCGAACCTGGGTAGAGCGATGATAAAGGGGAAGGAGGGAAAAGTGGGAGAGCAGAATCCATCTTCAGAGTGGCCAATTTTACTCGCATTGGCCTATTCATTCGCAACTTTTTCTTCTCTCATTTCATTCACAGAGATACCTAGAATGTTCATTAATTCAAGAAAATATCCATGGAGAATATACCCAATTTCTGTCCTGTCTTGAGTTTATCACAAAACTATGTCTAAGGAATCTTGTTTATATTTGTTATCTCTAACACGCAATGCCTGAAGCACCTAGCGGATATTTCTGGTGTAAAGTTGATCGACAACATGGTACACGTCAGGATCCCCACTACGTTTACACCACCGAAAAACAATTCCAAAATATTACCAATCTTATCAACATTCATGTGAAAATATTGTCACGAATCTTAACAGTTTAAACAATGATAAATGAGCGACGTTGGACATATCCAAAGTTTAGCTAGCTGGGAATCTCGTGCCACTAATTCCGACTGAACCTCTTCCGAGGTATGTCCAACGGTTTTCTTTGTGATTTCTGTTTCTTTTATAAAGGGATTCTCGTTTTTTTTAGTGTTATAACGATTTTTTTTATAGTCACTTTATAAAAAGATTTCTAAGGTTATTCGTTTTATCTTAAAATTTTCTTTTCATTAGCGAATTCTTTTAAAAAGAAGCTGATAAAGATAAGAAAAATAAATAATTAAGAATAGAAAATAACCAGGAAAGAAAGAAATGAAGATAATATAGTTAGAGATAGTCTAATGGTATTAAATTTTTAGGCTCTATATGTCTATTACAGAAATAGAATAATTTACACAGTTCTTGAGTACAATAAAATGTCACGATGAGACAAACAGAAAAGGCGTTTTCGAGTGAGAATAAAATTGGAGACGGATCCATCACTCAGTCCATGCAAACAAGCAGACAAAGAGAGAAGGAAAAGGCTTCAATAGAGAGAGGGAGAAGAAAAGGAAAGAAAGAAAAAGCAGCATGGCATTGGGATGAGTCACCGGGCGAAGCCACAAGTGTCGCCTGCGCGACATGCCGCAATGGCGTCCTGGCTATTGATCTGAAAGCTACGAAGGCATCTTTTCTAAGGGAGGATAGCGACAAGAACTACGACTTCTTCAGTGCAGGTCTACGTTGTAGGAATGCAATACGGTGGCAAGCTAGAATAAATCTCTGCTAAGCAAGAGCAAAATATTATGCCAAAAAAATCAAGTCTGATCAAGTTGGTTTAATTTACTTGTGCTCATGGAATTACAATATTTTTTTCACCCTGCCAAGTCTTTGAATCTACCTGTTTCTTTGTCTTTAAAAAAAGTTGTGTCAGTTTAGTTGATCTTTCCTAGGTACTGCAGTAGAAAATCAATTTGGAGTGTGGTCCCGGTTCCTAAATTCACACGGTACGTTATGTAGCAGTGCAGCAGGCTAACCGTCTCACAGAGTTTGCCGCACCGATGTTGAAGGCGTGATGACAAACTCATGGTATAATCGATCAAGAACCACGGTTGTGACTTACTCAAAGTTGCATGCAGTGTTGCAGACATGTCTAAACAAATTGCTTGTATGCTAATTGCTACTCATAAACTTAAATATGGTAGTGCAGGTTGTTGTTATTCGTGTAGCTAAAGATACGAATTTGTACCCGATCTGTTAAATTGTACAAGATTTTCATTTCTCCTGTCACATATATAACTCTTAGGCCTCTGCTTTTATTCAGTGTAATTCTACTAAGTAGTTGGTGAGCAGGCAGAGGAGAGATAAGGGCCAGCAGCCCAACAGAAAACCAGACTGCAAGACCGTGTGCGTGTGTGTGTGTGACGGAGAGAGGGATACCTTGCAGTGGAGAGAAGCAAGGTGGGAAAGCGGCAGCAAGGGAGGAGGGCTGCAGGAAGGGGAACATGCTCCCTCCTCATCTCACAGGTCTTCCTCGCTAACTTCTCTCTCGCCAGCCTCTCTGATCTGCTCTATATTTCTTCTCTGTGGTGTGTATGTGAGAGCGGAGCTCCACTCCCATCCCAGCCGAGCTGGATTTCGGACCATTTCTTGCGACTCTGGCTGATTTGTGGTGGATCTGGCTGGTTTCTTGGTTGCTGGGTTTGTTTTTGAGTTGATACGGTGCTGAGATTTGTGGGTGCATTTCTGGGTGGAAGTCAGGTGATGGCTGCAGTGTGTGCCCTGTGCTAAGGCCTTCTTCAATTTTTTAAAGCACACCGCATGCACGATATGTGTTGCTTATTGTTTGTTTTGTTGGTTATTTGTGTTCCTGCCTGTGTAATCCTTGTGGATTCACGAGTGTCAATTGTGCTTGGGTAGTTTAGGGTTAGGGAGAAAGAAGGTGATTTGGACATGGAGCTTGCAACGCTGCAGCTTTGTTGGATTTAAGTAATCACGTAGCAGAGATTCACATGCAAGTTAGTAATGGTTCACGAATTATTTCAAGAAAACAATTTTTCTTCAACATAATTTTTGTATGGAATTGGAGGTGGGAAGAACCAGTGGCCTTAAGATGCAGCGCTGCTAATTCACTAGCGGGCCTAGTGGCAAAACTAGCTAGTCTCATGCTCTCATCACATTTGGTTGTTCATAAAGTTGTTGCGGTTGTGAAAAGATATGGTTGCATGAACGATCAGAATTTCGGAGGGAGCTACCGAGTTGATGCAGGGTACTTACTGATGCAAAATATTAGTTATTTTAGAGCATATGCATGGATAAGCTACACATCTAGTACGATCACTTTTAGTAAATTTTAGGGGCTAATAGATACATAATGGCTAACTAAGTTTTCTTTTTCATGAATATGGTCGATTCTAATATTCTAATATGCTTTCATGTATTAACAGTTCCATACTAGGCAGACTGTATTTGTTTCAAATCTCTTATTATGTTGTTGGGACTGACCTGTGCTTATATTTTGACAGTATGAACTGAAAAAACAAGAATCGAGAATTTCCATGAGATGACACGTAAGGAAAATCTCCACGATATTGTTCAATTCAAATATTGCGAGTACTGTCCTTTTTTATGACTTTAGTAGTTTAGTTTCGTGCAGCTAAAATTTTAACACCTACTATGTCCCTCTAGCAGAAAATGGCACAATAATGATTCAATTTGGTCATCAAATGCCTGATTACGACTCATCAGCTACCCAATCAACCAGCGAGAGTCATCAAGAAGTGTCTGGAATGAGTGAAGGAAGCCTTAACGAGCATAATGATCGATCAGGTTTGCAGTAGTCCAATACCCATCCTGTTGTATTCATACATAATATTGTCATATCATATCTCTTGCAAATAAAAAAAGGGGTAAAAAGAAAAAGGGATTTTGATAGCTGCAAACCTTGTGTGAATATGTACAATCAAAATTGTGACACTCTTTTCTCCTTGTATTAATATACTAGGTAATCTCGATGGTTACACAAAGATTGATGAAAATAAGATGATGTCAGCTTTATCTCTGGGCAATCCAGAAACTGCTTATGCACATCCAAAGCCTGACCGTAGTCAGTCCTTTGTAAGTTTCGACTGTTGCACAGTCCTTGGGTAATTTTAAGTTCCAATTGTTTGCTTGTTCTCTGATAGGCAATCATGTGAGTTACACAAGATGCTCACCTTTTCAGGCCATATCATACCCGTATGCTGATTCATTCTATGGTGGTGCGGTGCCAACTTACGGCTCGCATGCTATTGTAAGTGATCTTTATGCATCCAGCCTGTTGTTTCATTATTCTCTCCTGCTTTCTGGTGCTGCATGTCCTTTAGCTTCCTTGCTTTGGCAATGTTGTTCATATACCTTTTTGGGTCCAACTAATAGGATGTTCCCTGTGCATGCATGTGTGCCGTAAGTATTATGCGCAAGTTAACAGGCATGTCTATTGATAAGGCACCCAGCATCATCGCGATCAACTTACTGTTCTTTTTTACCTAGTAAAATTTTACTATACTATGGTAGCATGCCAACAGCCATTTTTGGTCTGCAAAGCTATCTCATTGTCATTCTCCTGCTGAGAGTGGCCTGTTTTTGCTAGGTCCAATAAGTTGCCATTGATAATTACAATTATAAGCTCATCTTTTGTGTCATATAAATGATTAAGCAGATGCACCCTCAGATTGTTGGCATGATGTCATCCTCTCGAGTGCCATTACCAAATGAACCAGCTGCTGAAGAGCCCATCTATGTAAACGCAAAGCAATACCATGCAATTCTCCGAAGGAGACAGCTCCGTGCAAAGCTAGAGGCTGAAAACAAGTTGGTGAAAAGTCGCAAGGTACTTTGTTGCTGTTCATAGCCTGTACAATTTTGCCATCAGAATCTCTTTGGAGAATTGTCATTTGGGACCTTGTTGCTGTGGATAAGTTTCAGATTCATCTCGTGCTTTGGCTTCCTGCATAACTTTTAGTTCACACTCCTAATATAACATCTGCACAGCCATACCTTCACGAGTCTCGGCATCTGCATGCCATGAAGAGAGCTCGGGGAACAGGCGGGCGGTTTCTCAACACGAAGCAGCAGTCAGAGGCTCCTGACAGCGGCACCTCAGATGCGCAACGCATGCTCGCAAATGGTGACCTGTTTACGAAGTACGAGCACAGCTTACCACCCAGTGATCTCCATTATCGCGCGAGAGGGAGCGCTTAAGGAGTCCCATGGCAACTCATCCTTGGCTTAAATCATGTGTGGCGCTGGGTTATTTGACTCGACTTAGAACTTTGGGGAGGTGTGCAACTGTATTTAGGGTGTTCATTCCTGCAATGCGTCTTGGGACCGGAGATGACGCAGCTGTTGCCAGTTCTCTGATCAAGCTAGACTTGTGGCAAGCACGAAACTGGCACCTGTTTCCTGAAACTTTTTTTTTCTAAGATGATAACTACTCCAATAAACGTTCTGTATGACGCCTTGCGTTTTCCGTCCAGTTCGCTCGTGACGGCGTTGCTCATTTAGTCAATGGTGAAAATCCTTTCTTTTTCTCTGCGAGGAATTGATTGGTAGAATTCTTCTGACTGGTTCAGAAACCAGCAGTCATTGTCAGGTGTTAAAAGTCTCAACTCCGTCGTGATCACCTTGGCGGCCGAACGGAAGCCGCGCAAGAGGCAGCCTGCACATCGAAGCCGAAGGAGGCCGATTGGGCTCTGCCGCGGCGTCCCATCGAGCCGGCAGCCGGCAGCCGGCAGCCCTTGGTGCATCCGTCCCGCACGGCGCGGCACGCTGAGCTCCAGCCTTCCCGAGAGAGGCCGAGACCACCTTGCCATCCCCACCCTTCAGGCCGGGAAACCAGCCACCCGGCCGTGCGCAAGGCAAGGCAAGGCACTCCAAACGGGCGCACTCCCAACCCCCGTGAGCCGTGCGCAAGGCACGCCACCATCAGGATTGCTACTGCTCTCTCCGTGTCGACGTCAACGTACAAGTCTCTAGCGCTCCGTACGAGAGAGAGAGAGAGAGAGAGAGAGAGAGAGAGAGAGAGAGAGAGAGACGAAACCCAGCCCGGCGACGCGCGAGGCGTCTGGAGCGAAGCAAAAGAAAGTTCCACGCGACGCGATCGTCGTCACTCATGTGGAAGGGGAGTTGGGAACCGGGGGAAGGGCGCCGACACGACACGAGACTGGTGCGTCAGGGAGGTCCAAACCAAGCTACCAGTAGAAGCTCTGCTACACTGCAACCAGGAGCTCCTTTCAATCAATCGTAGTGCCCATGCTCTGGATTGCATCATGGATGGGACGCTAATCCAAGGTAGTAGTAACTTTCACAAGGGTAGGGACTCAAATCAGCCACTCATTCGCTCCCAAAGGAAAAGAAAGGGGGGGAAAAGAAAGGGGAAAGGCGTTGGTTGGTTCAGAATCGCTTTACAAAACCACTGATTGGGTGCCAGGGATGTCACAAGGTTCTCGCGTACATGTGCACGAACCACGAACACCCAAACTGCCATTCTTTTCCCCCAATCTGTTTCACTAGATCTTCAACGCCAATCGTCAGGCAAATGTCATGTCGCGCGTGGTACCAATCTTCCGTTGCCCTGACTAATCAAAGTGGAATTTCGTTTGCTTACGTCGTAAGCGACTGTGCCATATAAGTTTATGCTAAATATGGTTTTCGCTTACATAATCTTACACTGAATTGAAGTCTGCCGTGCCGCGAATGCTTCCGAGTTCCGACGTCAAGTGAACTCCCACGTATACCACGTCGTTCCAGAAAAGAGAAAACTCTTCTGCTCTCTTTCCGCGCTTATAAGAAAATACAATCTGTTCATTCTTACTATCAGATATTTCTTTACTTACCTTACAATTTTTCATATATTATTTTAATATTAAACTTAACATAAATAAATGATCGTGATAAATCATACTTGTGCTTATCCCATTCGCTTGGCAAGGCTATAAAAGCCAAATCCAAGAGAAACACCTCGCTCGCACAGCCAAAGCAGCCGCCGAAAACGAAACGAGCCCAGCCCTCGTCCCGGCCGCTTCCCCTCCACCGCACCGCGCGCCGCAGAGGCGGACGGGCCACTCCTCCCGCCCGCCCCTCCACCATACGCCGCGCGAAATAAAACACGCGCGCGCCCACGACCAGACACTCTCGGCCCGTCTCCAACAACATCCGTGCCGACCAAGATCGAGCGCGTACTACAGTCGCCTGCATCTTAATTATTGGCTCTTGGAGGGACGGGGAGGCGCTCCTTGGGGTGGAGGAGGAGATGCTGCAGCTGCTGATGGCGCTGGCCTTCTCGGCCGCGCCGCTGACGCTGTACGTGCCGTCGGTGCGGAGCCTCAGCCTCTTCGTCGAGGCCATGGAGGGCGTCTGCCGCGACTGCGCGCCCTACTCCCACGGCGCCGTCCTACGGCTCCGCCTCGGACTCTCCCGCATCCTCGCCAGACTCGCGCGCGCCCTCCGCTAGACGCTCGGACGGATTCCTACACATACACACGCGCATGGTGCGGTGCATACACAGACCTCGTGTTCTTCTTCTTGCTCTTTTTCCCTATCTTTTTCACTGCAAGTTTCTATATGGATCATGGAGGAGTTCTTTTTTTTTTTTAATCTCCTTTCTCTGTTCTTCCCTTCCTAGTTTTCTTTTCCTTTTGAGGATCGGGAAAGGTTAATAATCTGTCAAAAGGGGAGATTTTGTGAAGAGAATTGGTGTGTTTGCGTGGGATGTGAGATAATCCCCCAAGGAATTTGATGCGCTGTGTACAGCAGTTGTGCTTGGGAATGCATTCGTCGAGAATTTGCAGTGTAGTTTGTCTTGTAAATGCTTCAACCGAGAACTTGAGATGGAAACGGGAACTCCTTTGACTATTTGATCTGATCCAGTTACGTTCGATGTCTCTGTGCACAACTCCCTCGACTCTTTGATTCGATCCAAGTGTTCGATTTCTGTGGTGAACTGACAAGCAAATGTCAGGTAACGATGCAACGTCTTCTGTCAAAAGTTCCTAGCCTATGAAACAATAGGCACGTGGAGGAGATTGGGAAGAACGCACACACACACACAACAGTCATTGTGACTGATTGGTTACGGCATTACGTTTGACAAATTGGCAAAGCTGCACTTGCCTAATGCCAATGACAGTAACCTTTCGACGACGCGGTATTCAATAGCATTTTCTGAAACCATCACGCTCCCAGCATCCTTAGCCGCTCGCACGTCTCCTTCACAAGTGCCAGATGGTCAGACCAGCCCCTAGTGTGCCAATGATGATCAGCCCAAATGGCGTCGTCATGGAAGAAGATTGTACCAGTAATATATTGCATCCGGATGACCACGAGCCCAGCGTTGTCACATGTGAACAACCTAGCTGTCGGCATCGCAAAGGCTCAACGCTCTAGTTTCCAGAATGCGCGCATCGCTTAATCATTTTATTATTCCATCGCCACATGCCAGCATATTCTACAGGGCTTACGGAATCCAAATTCTTGGGATCCGTTGACTTGTAGCCGTGGCACAGCAACCTCAGCATCCCGGAATCCAGGCAAAATGGGTAGCGTTGAGACGAAATGGTAAGAGCCCTGCATCACCAGTTTCTCTGATTAGACTTTGAGAACCGAAAGAGCTCGATTAGAAGATCATTAAGCCGTCAGAAACAACGCCTGAATCAGATGTAAGATACAGTACGTTTGTCGCTACTGACAGGTAAACGTCGCCGACGCAAAGTAAACATCACGGATTCTCCAATAAACTTTGTAATAGATCACACCGGTTTACGCAAGAACCGACGGTAAAAAAATGTTATCAACGTAGATTTGCCAAGTGACCAATAGAGTGGAATCACGCAAGGACATTATCCTCAGAATTTACAAGTTAAATTCAGTGATTTATCGGGATAATTTACTACAGTAACTACTGACTATTGAATCCAGATCCTTCGACTCAGCGGAGGACGTGCCCAAGGAAAAGAAACCATCGTGTCCTTTCCCGCTAGATCGGGGAAATTTATGCCAGGTCAATCCGTGCATGGACAATGATACACGACCTGACGCCACTTCTATCAACGGGCGAGCTTTTCACCTCTGAAACGCAAGCTCGCCAACGCATGCCAATATGGCGCCTTTTGAAGAACCACCTGGAGTGTGTTCTGACAGGGGGCGACGTCGAGATAGAGTCTGGAACTCCCCTCAATCTCCTCATTCCTGAATTAGCTGGGCATGCGAAACCGTCGACTTATAGCAGTGTTGCAGAACCACTGACGCGGTCAAGAAAAGGCCACACCAACTTTTAGTAGTGTCAGGCGACTTCGATTGGCTCCTGTTCTGGTTTCAGTATATGTTCCAAATTCATAATCTTTACTGGCTTCCCTAGGGTTGACTTGTCCTCCAATCTAGCAATTTCTAATGCCCTTGAGCAAACAGGGAAGCTCATTTTGTCCCACGAATCCAAAATTATGCCTGAACCCAGGCATAAATTTTCACGGTAGAACGCTGCAAACTGACCAGCTGCTAAGCCCTGGTCATCTTCAGACAGATGCACCACCAAAACATCTCCATTTTCTTCAGTTTGCTCATTTGACACTGTGCAATCATGAAATTCAGGGCTATGCCGTACCTGATTTTCAAAGTTTTCATATTAGCACAGATATCAGCGAGTTGTCACAAGACCATATGATATCAACAATAAACAAAAGCAATGAACCAAATGCAGCTTCCTAAGCCTGAGACGGAGAGAGGTTTCCTGAAAGCAAGCAGAACCGCTTTGTTCTGGATTTTCAGTCAATTTTGTGCTAGTAAGTTTCAGACTACCCTAACCATACTCCAGGAAGAGATCATCAGGATTGATCACCACCATGTGTCAGCCCTTGAACCCAGTAAATAAAACGAAATGGTCATAAAAATAGTCCAGCATGGACCCTTCCATTCTACCCATTCTGACTTGGAAGGAATTGATTGCTGAAACAAGTGACACTAAGCACATGCCAAATGCTGGTAATTTATAGCAGGAGATAAATCGTTGATGCACATATTTCTAATCCACACCTACTCACCGGGCTATTTAATATTGAACAATGTCAGACTGAAAAGGCCAATAACAGTGTATTATACTACTTTTGAGGCTACTATACATAATATTTCCTTACCTTGCATTTAAGTTGATCATTATTTAACATTGATAATACCAGAGAGAAAAAGGCCAATATCGGTTTATTATACTGCCTTTGAGGCTACTATATGTAGTACTCTTACCTTGCATTTAAGTTGTTCTTTGTTTGCAGGTCCAGAATTGATAAACCAATTTAGTGATCCAACACGAAATGTGCGCCTCCTCTTATCCAGCGTATAGTAATTCCTAGACACAAAAACTACATTGTTTTGAACATCTTTCTCAACCACGTACCTGCATAAGATATTAAGGCAGTTCAATTGATGAATTTCAGGATGAGCAAAGTAAACAGTTACATGCCAATGAAAAAAAAAACTTTGCTGCATTGCAACAGCTAACTTCAGAGCAGAGCGATAGTTTTCACTAAACATGGTAATGTTACACAATTGGCTGATAACATTGTAGCATACAGAGATTGAGTATGCCTCAAAAGAAATAACATACCAAGGTCCTCCAGGAAGCCGCAATCCTTGCCGCTGACCAATTGTATAGAACCAAAACCCATGGTGTTTCCCTAGGTAATCTCCAGACTCAGCTTCCAGTATGACCCCCTCCATCTTTCCTATATGTCTTTCAACAAACTCACTAAACTTGACCTAGAAAGAGATAGTTTCTGTAGCTCCAAGATATCATTTACCACGAGCATCAATCACTAACAAGATGGTGAAAGCATTTACCTTTCCAAGAAAGCATATCCCTTGCGAGTCCTTTCTACTTTGGTTAGGAAGGCCCATTTGAGCAGCCAGTTTGCGCACCTCATCCTTCATAATATAAGATAAAAATTTATTAAAGAAATTTGTAGCATCTGATTCAAGATATATACTCTTTATTTGTTGAAATCCACCTAACCTTTGTCATACATCCTAGAGGGAAAAGAAGCCTTCTAAGCTGAGATTGAGATAGATGTGAGAGGAAATATGTCTGATCCTTGACCTGGAATAACAATTAGAGAATAAAAAAGGTGATTCAAATTGCAGTACAGACAATCTATGTCATTTTCTATGTTTCCCATCCCAATTCGTTTTAAGAAAGAATTGGTAACATATCATTTGCAATGTGCAGAGTACCTTGTCCTTTGATAATTGTAGTACTGATGGCCCTTCAGTATTTTCAACGGAAGGATGAATTACATGTGCATAATGTCCTGAAGCTATGTAGTCAAATCCCAAATTTTCAATGGATTCTAAGAAAGCCCCTGCACAAACAACAATAAGAAGAACACCATAGTTAGAAAAATGCACCTCAACATGAATTCGGATTTCCATAGTAGAAGAGCATAGAGCCACCAGAGTGCAATGCCACATACCGAACTTTATTCTTGTGTTGCACAGAACATCAGGATTCGGAGTACGACCACATCGATACTCATTGATGATATGAGATACCTAGATATCAATTTCATAATCAGAATAAACATTGTTACAAGTGCATTGTACAAAGCTCAGGACAAAAAAGCTCAAAGGAAGCTTTTGTACCACATGGTTCCAATACTCATCAGAGAGATGGACCACCTCCAACGGCACATCAATCTATAAAAACCAAACATCAAATCGTTTTGTCCATGTAGCCAAAATTAGTCTGTGTACATACACTGAACACTAGCTACTCAATGAAACGCCATGTTCCATCTGAAATTTGAACGATACCTTGTCACAGACAGCTTGTACATACTTTAAATCCTCGTCCCACGGACACTCGGACCAAAAGTTCCTGAAATCTTCCTACAAATTGCGCAATGAAGTTAATGAGACATCCCGCAGCATAGCACTCCACCAGTAGATTGAACAAGGTAAGGGTGAACAAGGGTTTCCTGAAGCGCGTACTTGGAACCAGATCTTAAGGTAGAAGGCGGTGCAGCGGTGGCCGGCGGCGTGGAGGAGGCGGAGCGCGACGCTGCTGTCCACCCCACCGCTGACGAGCACCGCCACCCGCAGCGGCGCCCTGCCAGCCGCGGCGCACCGCGTAAGGTGCTCATCCAGCGCCACCGCCTCTCCCACCCCCGCGGAGCTGGGCGCGGGGACGGCGGCAGGAGGCGCGGACGACGAGAGGGCGCAGAACGGCCGTGGCGGGAGGCACGAGCGGAGCAGGGGTTTATGGTTTAGCAGATGACGGCGCCGGAGGAGCGGGCGGAGGGTGGGGAGTGTGGAGGCGACGACGCGCAGCATGGGTGGCGCGCGCCTCGATCTCTCGGCTGCCGCGTCGCGCTTCTTGCGATTCTGGATTGGGTTTTTTTTTTTTCTTCTGAAGCGTCGGGGTTGTTCAGGGAAGGAGAAGACAGAAAGCGTATTCACCTGGGTCTCAAAAATCCCGTGTTTCTAGCTGAAAGACGGTTTACATTTTCACCATTGCACGGCAAATCGGCATCGGCTTTCCGTTTTCTGGGCGTTGGGCTCGAGAAATAATTTATATGTTTCGGGATACATGCCTCCCAGCCATCTAAATTGCTAGTCTGATTGGCACTTCTATATCTCACCCGTTTTTATTTTGCTATGCAGAACACGATAAAAGAAAGACTTAAAAAATTAATTTCATAAATTTTGTACATCTCAAGATTTATTTATAAATTAATTATTAATGTTAAACACATTAAATTAATTATAGAGAAAACAATAGTACTTTTATGTATGCACATATTTTTAACATGTAGGTGAAAGTAATACTAACCTAAAAAATTTGTTTCATATTTTTTTGAGTTTTAGATATTTTTCTTGCATTTTAGATTTTTTCAGCCGACTTATTAATGTAACTAATATTTATTTCGATATTTTTCTAAAAATTTTAGAAAAAAAAATTACATATATACGTATATATATATATATATGTATATACATACACATATATACATATGTATACATATGTATATATACACATATATATATATACATAGGTCCTACTGCTACAGTACTAGGGTCTGAGTACTGCTACAGTACTAGGGTCTGAGAGGACGTCGATACCGCCATCGTTAGAATATAGTATTAATACGAATGGTGCTTTGAGATTAGAGCATTCGTTTGCTCAAACAGCCCTAGATTCTTAGATTGGCTATTTAGGACGTGAACGATACTAGTGCTTATAGTTATGTGTTTAAGAAAAAAATATTAAACACTTATATAAAAAATATAATTTTCAATACTAACAAAAATTACATCTGCTTAAATATAGTTTATTGTCTTGTTAACACTAATATAAACAGTAATGTTTCAATAAGTCAGTACATGTACTACTGCAATTTAGAATAAAAAACATTTTTCTCTACCGGCATCTCCTCTAAATATTTTAAGATTACATTCCTGTTGAACGGGCGAGATTTTGTGGGCTCTGGCTGCCAGTGAATTTAATAACCAGAGAGAGGAAGGTCTCGTCTATTTAGTGGGTGGGATCTTTTGAGTATTTAGGCCCACACGGTCGGCCCTGCTGACATCAGTATCTCATTTTATTCCCATTTAGTAGCGAGGAGAGGAGAGGAGAGGATAGGGGAGAGCAGGGTAGGGAGATTTACGGTGAAACCCTGTTGGAAAAAATAGGTATTTTTTTAATAAACCCAATAGGATAGCAATTAGTACTAGATTTTTACATATGTTAGATGTTTGATCTAAGTTTTATTTTACAAATCTGGTAGGATAGTAATTAGATGTAGGTTAAAATGTAGATTTAGTTTTAGAATTAGGGTTAGATATAGTTCAGTAATTATATCATGTTTATACGTATATTTTAGCAATTAGATATAATATTTAGATATATGTAAGGTATTAGATATAGGATTTAGACGTAGTGTAGTCATAATTGATATGATAAATATATTATTTAGATGTGTTTGATGTAGTGAATCAAGAATATATTGTTGCAGTATAGATTATATGTTGGGCTTAAATTTTGCATTGTAGATGTAGTTGAACATGATTATTTATGTTCTGTTATAATAATATCATAGTTTTTATCGATGGTTGTCAGGTATATCGGATATGTGGTAGTTTAAGAATTTTTACGGGTACAATGAAATCTTATATGGTCTAGAAGGGGTAGTATTGTCCAGAAGGGGTATATCTAGACTAATGCACAAAAGTGTCAGAACTTGTATGTCTAGTTGATGCGAGGTTTCAAAATAGATATCGAGGTTCAAAAGATGACCATTAGCATTATGGGCAACCGTTTCAGAGAAGGTGTGTACTGGAAGATGTTTCCGCTCTGGGAAGATGAAGTGTGAAAGAGGTACTTGCAGTATGTTGTGCACAGAGGTTGGCCTCCTATGTTGCTTGTGCAATGGAAGAATAAAGAGACAGTTGGGGAGATGCAGGGTGGAGGGTATGCGAAGGAGGAGGGTGATGAGGAAGAGTATGATGAAGATGTCGATCCGGATGGTGCACATTTATCGAATTATCCGACTGAACTGACCGGTGAAGCAGACGAGGGGGAACAAATCCCTTCTCTAATTGAATAAATGGAGCGGGATGATCTTCTGGCTGATAAAACTCCTGAATATCACATCTTGGATGATGAGAACGATGCTCCGGTTCCTGTGAACTAGAACAATCCAAACTTCAACAACCTTGTAGTAAATGAGGGAAATCAAGTGGCCTAGGAGTATACATAGAATGAGGTGACCCAAAGTGCTAGATATCCTTCCAGTTTTATGTTATCAAGTCAAGCAAGAAGGAATATGATATGAAGTGCGCAGATGAGGGTTGTCTGTGGCGGGTGCACGGCTTCAAGGGGATATGGGTTGACTATTAGGATATGTCGATTGTGGTCAGTTATACTTGCATGATGGACGAACTTGAGCCCAGCCATAAGAACATCACATTAGCCTTTATTGCCAATGTGATGTGCGCTAAGATTGTGAATAACCTGAACTACGAACCATGATCTATAATCAGACAAATTAAGGAGAAGTTCAAGTACACTATCAGCTATAAGAATGCATGGAGGGCGAAGAGGAAGGCAATTGAGATGAGGTTCAGGACCTACAAAACGTCATATGATAATCTACCATATTTGTTGCAGACCATTGCTCGAAGGAACCTTAGGGCGTATTACGATATTGATAAGTACACATTGCTGTCCAAACCTGGCAAGTACGTTCTAAAGTGATGTTTCTTCGCAATCGGAGCATGTATTGAAGCTTTCGAGCATTGTTGGTATGTCCTGTGCATCAACGACACTTTCCTTACCGGCAAGTTCACGTGACAGATCATGACTGCTATTGGGGTTGATGGGAACAATCCTTTGCATTTGTGGAGAGTGAGAACAACAGGAGTTGGTTTTGGTTCCTGTACCGTGTGAAGATGATAATAATTGGTGCCCGGCCGAACATGTACATTATACATGATCGACATATAGGGATGCTCAAGGCAATTATGGAGTTGCAAAATGGAACGGACGATGCAGGTATGGTGCAGCTGGAGCTGCTCGACCCCCAGATCGACGTCAGGCACCGTTCGTACCACATCCCAGTGCAGACTGAGGACCTCCTATTACTTCGACCTTGTGTGCCGAATGAGCTCATGAGGATTGACGAGCGGTGGATCCCGAGGTTTGTTAACTTTGAATTTACAGTTTCATACGGATTTAGACATGATATTAGTCACTAATTGTAGTATGTTTGCAGGTTACGTGTTGTTGGCCTATTTCCATTGTGTCAACTTGTGGAGGTGGACACGTTGGTGGGGGCCTCAAAGGCACGACATGGTTCAACTACGACAAGGCCCTCATCGCGGCCCTTGTCAACAGGTGGCGTCCTGAGATGCACATGTTCCACCTCCCGTGCGGTGAGATGGCACCCACGCTCGAGGACATTTTGCTCTTGATGGCCCTGCCTTACGCGGGTGCCACTGTTGGGACTAGGGACGTGGGCGTGGGCTAGCGGGACAAGATGCTAGGCTGCTTCTCTGTCGTTGAACGGAGGGACGACGTAGCCCCGTTCATGCCTTTTCTAATGACTGAGAAGCACGACCCGATGAAGGCATTTCTTTTTTAGTTTGTGGTACGTATGTCTTTTAATGGTTTGCATCTCCTTTACACTATTAACGGATGCAGCTATTTGTACTTCTTCCTTGTTTGACAGGCGGACACCATCCACCCACTAGCAGGCGACAAGGATGACTCCCGACACCTGGAGGCATACCTCATGTGGCTGTTCAGGTGGGTCATGTTCACCGAGACTCATGGCAACACAGTCTCGAGGAGCATGATCCCCTATGCCAGAGAGGTTGCAGACGTCGACACGGTGGAGGTCCCGTAGTACAGATGGGCTGGCTGTAATGTACCGCGACTTGTGCGACGGGTGCACGAAGACTGACGACAACATGATCCTCACTGGTGTCCTCTGCTGCTTCAGATGTGGTCATATGAGCGCATCGCCATCGACAAACCCGTTGTCAACCTTAGCGCATACCAGTATGCTACGGATGGTATTGATGGCCTGACCATGGGGTCCTTGTGGTGCAGGTGTAGGATAAGTGCTATGCTATTTGTATACGTTTATGTTGATTACTTCATTTTATTATCTAACTTAGTTTGGTTGCACAATTGAGTTGGTCCAGCGTGCAAACACAACGCGCGTACCCAAACTTCGTTCGCCAGTTCGATGAGCCGACAGTGGACTGTATGCGTTGGTGGCTGTACACGGAGGCTGAGGTAGTTCAACACGCTCCTCTTGGACTTTCGGTGCTCTGTGCACATGACCGGGGGTACTAGCTCATGACTCACACTCACATCTTCGACATCTGCGTCGAGGAGTACTCACCGCATCGCGTGATGTGACAGTTTGGGAAGTTCCAGGCGTGCCCGCTACCGTTGACTAGGTCGGTGCCTATCTAAATACACATGTGCTTAACATTGTAATTATATTTTCATACGACCCACATATACACCTTGTATTCATGGACTTATATTTCTGTAGGTTGACGTTGAGGGGGCTCATTCCACGAGCGCGTTTGCGTCGCATATGCAGAGGTGGGTTGAAGAATGGGACCAAGATGTCGAGTACGTTGTGGGCGAGGAGCGCCTACACTCGGAGGAGGCGTACACGGAGTAACTCTCATGGTTTGTGCGTCGAATGCGGATCCAGGTGATGTACACACCGGTCGAGTTTACCTCTCGTGGTTTCTGCTGCTATGTAATTTTCTTTAGACCCGTGTGGTTATTTTATAATAAATAACATTGTAATAATGAGCACTGTGTCTGTTATCCACTAATGATATTGCTATGTGTATGTGTAAAATGATTCTGTCATACATATAGTTTACATTCGGTTTGGTATTGAAACCGGATGTGACAGGCACTTCTCAATAGTCAACCCACTTCTCCTTAAAGCTATACACCTGCCACATGCAACCGTCATTCACGCACTTCATATCATATTCCTTTCTTACTTGACTTGATAATATAAAACTGCTATCGAAGCGATGTCATCCATTGAGTCACAGCATCTTTCATAGCCTGACTGGTAGGATACCTAGCACCTTGGGTCACCTCATTCTGAGTATACTCCTAGGTCACTTGATTCCCCCTATTCACCATAAGGTTGTTGAAGTTTGAATTGTTCCAGTCCACGGGAGCTGGAGCATCGTCCTCATCATCCGAGATGTCATACTCAAGTGTTTCATCAGCCTGAAGATCATCCCGCTCCATCTGTTCAATTAGAGAAGGGATTTATTCCCCCTCGTTTGCCTCACCGACCGGTTCAGTCGGATAATCTGATAAATGGGCATCATCCGAATTCACATCTTTATCATAGTCTTCCTCATCACCCTCCTCATCCGCGTACCCTCCACCCCACATATCTCCAACTATCTTTTTATTTTTTCATTGCACAAGCAACATAAGAGGCTAACCTCTGTGCATAACATCCTGCAGGTACCTCTTTCACACTTTATCTTTCCAGAGCGGGAACACCTCCCAGTACACACCTTCTCTAAAATGGTTGCCCACAATACTAATAGTTATCTCTTGAACCTCGAGGTCTATTTTAAAACCCCACATCAACCAGGTATACAAGTGTCTGACACTTTTATGCATTGCTCTGGATATACTATTGTCCATTGACTTAAATACGGACAGTAATACCTCTTCTAGACCATATAAGATTTCACTATCCCGTAAAAAATCTTAAACTACCCCATATCCGACATATCTGACAACCATCGACAAAAACTATGATATTATTATGATAGGACAGAAAGAATCATGTTAAACTACATCTATAATGCAAAATTCATTACAAGCGTAGTCGAACATGTAATCTATACTGCAACAACATATTTTCAATTCGCTACATCAAACACATCTAAATCCTACATCTATCATATCAATTATGATTACACTATATCTAAATTTTACATCTAATACCTAACATATATCTAAATAGTACATCTAATTGCTAAAATATACGTATAAATATGATCTAATTGTTAAACTATATTTAACCATAATTCTAAAACTAGATCTACATTTTAACCTACGTCTAGTGACTATTCTACCAGGTTTGTAAAACAAAACCTATATCTAATATCTAACCTATATCAAAATCTAGCATTAATTACTATCATACCAGATTTGTTAAAAAAAAGGAAAAAATACCTCCTTTTTCCAGCAGTGCTTCGCCGCACAAATCTTCCTCCCCTCCCCTTTCCTATCCTCTTCTCTCCTCTCCTCTCCTCTCAACTGAATGGGAATGAAATAAGATGTTGACATCAGCAGGGTCAGCCGGTCTAAATACTCAAAAGGTCTCGCTCGCTGAACGGACGATATCTCTTAGTGGGTCCATGTGGCGTCGCAGTATGGAGGTCTCATCTGTCTAACGGGTGAGATCAAGTTCTCATTCGCTAAATGGATGAGACATTCCTCTTTCGAATTATTAAATTCGTATCTACAAATTCTCACATATTTAACGGATGACGATAGAGTATATCTTATTACTTTTTAAAAGTACATATAATCTTAAAATATTTGGAAAAATATATATAGAAAAATTCCAATTCTCGCTCCCGTGCAATCGGGATACATTAACAAAGGGCAAGCCTAGCAGCACCCGACTCCCGACCGAGCCCGTCCTAAAACCCTCGAAGCAGCATGTCACTCTCCACTCTCAGCCACCCGGCCGCCGCCGCCGCCGCCGCCGCCGGGAGCGGGAAATGCTTTTCCTCGGCTGCCCCGGCGGCGCAGTTGGCCCGTCTTCCAAAGACATGCCCCCTTACCCCCGCCGCCGTGTCCGCCGCGTCTGCGGCTGTTCAGGCGGGTTCCGCGGAGGATAGGGTCTCGGCGCTGAGCCAGGTATCCGGCGTTCTGGGGTCGCAGTGGGGCGACGAGGGGAAGGGCAAGCTCGTCGACGTGCTCGCCCCCCGCTTCGACATCGTCGCGCGTTGCCAGGTGAGGGGACACGATTCGGCTTTTAGTTGGCTGAATTGCTAATCCATGCCTAGTTTGTTGTTTGGTGGCATCTACTGTGCGCATCCGGTGGTAAAAGTATGACCTTGCACTTTCACTGGATGAATCGTGGGAATGGGGGGCAGATTACTGTAGAGATAATATGTGTGAATTCTACACACTTTTGTTGGTTCCCGCTCGTCGTCTCGTTGGCAATTATTCTAAAGATAACTACGATTTATGTGAAATTTCTAAAAGAGAGTGAAGTTTCAACTTTATAATTCTATATGGTTTTAGTGATCTGTAGATGGTCGATTTTTCTACATTTTCTGGATGTTAGCTGCACCTTTGGTCTGTTGACTCACAACATTAATCTCTGGATGTTTGATCGTGACAAAAAGAATGAACTGCTAAAATATGACTAAACGATGCATTGGCAGTGGTGATAATTCCATTTCGACTATGCTGGAATATCTGTTCATAAATCATGTGTTGAAAAACTGTAGATGTTAAGACAAGGCTAGATAAATTATCCATGAAATGGTTGATTCGAGTAAAAGACTATACCTTTTACTAGGTTGCATAAGAAATCTTGCCTGATTGGTTATATTATGGAGAAACTAGTAAAGCTGCAAGCTTTTATGTCATGTTAGGTAAAGTACTGCTAGTTGCTTGTGTTCTTGAAGAAAAGTATTGTGAGTTGCTTAACTTACTCAAGCTCGAGATCACACCATGTCCTCTAGTAATCTATGTACTGGCAGCTTATTAGTAACATGCGCTATTGCTGCTGCTCCTGAGGGCCATGTCTCATTTTTAATGCCTGCTATGCTTGTTCATAGTCATTCCCTTATTTATTTGCTTTTGCCTGGCTTCTGTGATGGATGTTTCCTAAACTCTCAGGAGTTCCCTCTGTTTGTGTAATTGAATTTTCTTTTCTTAATATTTTTTACACTTTTTTCTGTTCAAAAAAATATTTATACACTTTACATAAAATTCTTAGAATGCGGTATAAACAGTCACTGTCAATTAGCTGTTTCTTCTGAGCTTAGTAGCCTTATCTGAGTTTCCACCATATTGTTATCAGGGTGGAGCAAATGCTGGACACACCATCTACAACTCTGAAGGCAAGAAATTTGCCCTTCATCTTGTTCCATCTGGTATTCTCCACGAAGGGACACTTTGTGTTGTTGGGAACGGAGCAGTGATCCATGTTCCAGGGTTCTTCGGAGAAATTGATGGTCTTGAGTCCAATGGAGTCAGTTGTGATGGAAGAATACTGGTCTCTGATCGGGCACATCTGCTGTTTGATCTGCACCAGATTGTAGATGGACTTAGGGAAGCTGAGCTAGAAAATTCCTTTATAGGGACAACTAAGAGAGGCATTGGACCTTGCTACTCCAGCAAGGTAACTCGAAATGGACTGCGAGTTTGTGATCTAAGGCACATGGACACTTTTGGGGATAAGCTTGATGTCTTATTGAAAGATGCTGCTTTGAGGTTTCAAGGCTTCAAGTACAGCAAAAGCATGCTCAATGACGAGGTTGAGAGGTACAAGAGGTTTGCAGAGCGCTTAGAGCCCTTCATTGCTGATACAGTGCACATGCTAAATGAATCTATCCAGCAGAAGAAGAAAATTCTGGTTGAAGGCGGCCAAGCAACTATGCTGGATGTTGATTTTGGAACCTATCCTTATGTGACTTCTTCTAGCCCTTCAGCTGGTGGAATATGCACCGGCCTTGGGATTGCCCCAAGGGTAATTGGTGACCTGATCGGAGTGGTAAGTTAAAACTAGTGTAATTGAGCAGTCCTCTTTATGTGATTTAGTGCTTATCTATTCTGTATACTTTACATGCAGGTCAAAGCTTACACAACAAGAGTTGGCTCTGGTCCTTTCCCAACTGAACTGTTTGGAGAGGAAGGTGATCTCCTTAGGAATGCTGGAATGGAATTTGGCACGACAACGGGTCGCCCAAGGCGATGTGGCTGGCTTGACATTGTTGCACTTAAGTACTGCTGCCAAATCAATGGGTTTTCATCGCTTAATCTGACCAAACTTGATGTTCTGTCTGGGTTGTCAGAAATTAAGTTAGGTGTTTCTTATAACCAAATTGATGGACAGAAGCTACAGTCCTTCCCAGGGGATCTTGACACCCTGGAGCAAGTACAGGTAAGCTTTGACATGTACTTCTGTTCACTGTGTTCCCATGGTCTGTCAGTTGAACAGTAAGGCCTATGGATAATGCCATTATATTATGTAGAAAATTACTGTTATTTGTCTGGTTGTAAGAAGCAATATAATAAGCTTGTCTTTTAAGCTTATGGTGTTGCCAGTTTGGCGGTGACAATTTAGACAGGCAAATGATACATTATTTTCATCTCTTATAGTATCCTGTCTTGTGTTTCAGGTCAAATACGAGGTGCTGCCTGGGTGGCGAAGTGACATTTCTTCTGTTCGAAGTTACAATGAACTTCCCCAAGCTGCCCGCTGCTACGTGGAGAGGATAGAAGAGCTTGTTGGTGTTCCCGTGCACTACATTGGTGTTGGACCTGGGAGAGATGCTCTCATACACAAGTGAAAACAACTTCATTTGGTCTTCAATTGGGCGAAAAAAATTCAGCCCTAACTAGGCCTTGAGCATTTGCTCTTATTATTCCTCTTTGTTGCTATAGTAGCTGTGAAACATTGGAGAAGTTACTGACTGGTGAAGTGATCTAATGCCTGCAATAATCAGAACTTGTTCTAAAACGTCTGCAGGCGAATAAGATGAGTATTTTGCACTATAGTTCGACTCCACCAATTGTTCGGTGGCATATCATATACTTTGCACTAATTATGAAACTTGCCTGGTGGGTTAACCTGATATAAATCTGGGATTGCATTCCTGTGCTGATGCCTGCCTTTCGGTTTCTTGGTTTAAAATGAGATGTTTACCTGATCAGAACACGCACTTGTTTGCCCTACTTTGCCAGCTTAATGTTTACGTCTTTTACTCCATTTGTCAGTGTACTGAAGGTACCGAAATATTGTTCTGGAAAAACGAAGTCCCAGCTATTAGAAGACGCATGCTTTCTTTTAGCTTCAGAATAGCAGACCCAGTTCATCACAAATTCATGAAAGTTCATCATGCCAAACTCATCACCCATCGGAATCAGATTACATGAACTTGAAAGCTAAAGCTTGTGCACTAGGGAAAAGCCCCATCCGCATGGAGATAGCCAGGACACCGGAGCTTCTTGCATGGGCTCAGATTACACGTCCCAGACAGGGATGGGCAAGCAGCCGAACTGGTCGACCTCATGCAGATCGTCAATCTGAAACGCTCCGTTCACGCCCACCGAGCCGCCGTGGCCTCCCGCGATGTCGTTCAGGTCCGCAGCCAGCGCGTCCCAGTCGAACTCGCTGTTGCCGGTGAAGCCAAACGCGCCTGCCACCTCGCCTTCCCCGTGAAAGCCGTCCTTGGCTACCGCGCCCTCCTCGTCGGCCTTGAGCACGCCGATCTGCTGCAAGAACTCCCTGAGGTCGAGCTGGGGCTTGTTCGCGCCGGCGCAGGCGACCTCGCACGGCGCGGTGTCCGCCGTCATCGCGGCCGTGGCCACCGCCTGCTCCAGGGCCTGGAAGCACGACATGGGCGGCGGCAGAGCTGCGGAGGCAGCTACGCCGGTGGTCACGGTGGAGCAAGGAGAGGAGGAGGCCGGGAGAGTTGGGAGCTGGGGAACTCGCGCGCTCTGCGGCGGCTTGGTGGGCGAGTTGTTCTTGAGCTCCTGCAGTCTCTGGTGGATGACGTGGACGTTGTGCTGCGCGTTGAGGTTGAGGAGTCCGTAGCCGGGGACGGCCCCCCTGGCGGACGCCGGGAGCCACCTGAGACGCTGGTGCGCGGCGGCGGCGGATATGGAGGCGCGGAGGTGCGGCAGGTTGAGGAAGGCGTCGGGCCCGTAGAGCCTGCGTGCGGCCTCGTCGTAGGCTAGCGCAGCCTCCTCGGCGGTGGCGAAGGAGCCGAGCCAGATGCGACTGCGCTTGTTGGGCTCGCGTATCTCGGCCACCCACTTGCCCCACGTCCGCTGGCGCACGCCGCGGTACTCGCACGCCGCGTTCTGCGGGCCGCCCTTCCCCCGCGTAGGACCCTTCTTCCACGCCCGCTTCCGCCCGTAGCTCTCCATCGTCGTCTCAGCTAGCAGCTCTTCTCCTGCATGCGCGCGCACGTACGGACGCATCAGCATTCAGAAACCAACAAGTGAAACGTGAACCTGCAGCCGCATGCAGCTTGGAGTGCGCGCGCGCGCGCATCACCTTGGAGCGTATGTAGCGGCAGCTGCAAAGCGGAGGAGTTTAGAATTTGAAGTGGAGGGGAAGAGGAGGGTTTTGAGCTTGAACTTTTGAAGTGGCCGGCGAGAGGAGTGCAGTGAAGTGGGTGAGGAGCGAGGGGGAGGCGCGGGGTTTAGTAGTAGCGCGCGGGGGCGGGGGTGTGATCGGCATGGGTTTAAATGTTGTCACGGCCGGGAATGCATGCTCCGCATACGGTGTCGCGCTTTTTCAAGACCTGTGAGCGTGAGCTTCCGGAGGCAGCATGTGACCGTTAGGCATCTCTAGAAATGGTACTATCTATGGACGATTGCAAACCAAGAAATTAAAATCCATCGCCTAGTTTTCTTGTCATTTTTCAAGTCTGGTTTTGAGATGATGTTCACACCGATTATGTTTGTTGCGAGTTTACTTATAGCTTAACGAAAGGGTTAATCATGTTACGAGTAATCCCTAACTGCAATTAGCGGTTAGGAAAAGACACCTTTTCCTAGCTAATCCTAACTTCTACCTTCTCACATGGTATATTACTATGTAACATTGATCAATGGAATGCAACAATGAATTTCATTCTCGAGTTCATACTTTTGTTGAAATGGAACTGAGTACGCCATGCATGCATGGATATGCGCCGAGGAGTGGATGCCCGGCTAGCAAGGCGAGCACGTACGCTGATTCATCGTCATGGTAACAAGAGAGGCCGGCATGAATGCGTGCTATAAAGATCCACCTCACAGCATTCTTGGCCCTCACGAGCGCGCCCTTCACAAGCTTCTCGTCCACGTCGGACAGGGGGCGCGTGCATGTGTGCCTTGAGCCCTCCTGGCTTGTGCGATATGCTTGTTTGGCCGAGTCTACCTTGCAGTCTAGGATAAGCATGTCCATGCCTGACGATATCTGCTCCACGTTAAGACCAACGCTGCTAAACGCGTAGCAACATAGTATCACATTCTGCTGTTACGGAATGCAGATTGCATCTTTGTTTCCATAATATATATGTAGTGTGTCCATTGTCTTCCCAGAATGCTACGCAATATTGCAATTGATTCATGAACAATTATGGTTCGGCTCGGTAAAGAAAACTAACGCTGAATAAAATCCGAGTCTTTCTCGGTGAAAGGCATTGGAAGCAAGAGAAATGGCAAAGGAATGTCGTCTATACTATACATAGATGCTTTATTAGACGAAGAAAATAACGCGCTGCCACCATCTCCCTTTTCTTCCAGGAAATTATCCAACTCGGGTTATCGGTCAAAAGAACATGAAGAAATGAAAATAAACACAAATAGAGTATCTTTCATTTTCTGGGTCTCATGCATCCTCTTTTGAGAACGCTAGCCCCATGTATCCTGCAGGTAAGAAAATCTATAGATCCTTCCTAAGATTATGTCTATCCTTTTCTTAAGTGAGGGAGCTAAAGTATGCCTATTCTTTACAATTGCAATCTCTGTCCAGCACTTCAGGAAGCTTTTGAGAAGAAGTTCGGCAACCCAGTTTCCTTTGTTTGCAGGAGACCTTGCCGCCAAGGGTCATTGTATAGTTTATAATGCAATACCTGGCAAAGCATTCTTTCTGAGCAAATATATGAACACAACAGAAAAAAAGTTCTAGGGTGAAATGGAAAAGATTGAGACACATGGTCAGGTAAAAGTCTGGTATCACTTAAAATTATATTATTCGGCAAAGCAAGCGTAATACACTAATACTGTAACGTACAATGCTTCGCTACTGAAAATGCAAATATCGTTTCAGCTCTATCACATAGCAGATGCTAAGTACACTAACATCCATACCAAAGCTTGAGGAGCAATTTTACTTTGAGCTTTCTGAAGTTACCTGTATAAATGTGGCAAATACATCGTCATCACCATCTAGTTTTGAGACCTCAACTGACCAGGGTGCCTCTTCAGAGAACAACCTTTTCTGTCTCTTCGCCTCTAGCAATATAGTCACGATAGAAAAACCTCTGCCACATCTGGCGCACATTTCCCAACATAAGCTCAACTTGTGTCTCGTTTATTCCCTGGTGATATGGAAATAGTAAGTATGCTGCACAGGTCATGTCCAAAAGAAAAGGTAGAGATAGAGTAAAAACATACTCGAAGTATTCTAATAAGGTCTGGAATGTTATCTTCTTGTATGCGGACTGCGAAACTGTTGTAGTTTAGTATATTCTCATATGGCAGAAAAATTCCATCCTACAATTTAAGCCAAGAAAGCAGATAGGTCTGAATAAGAGAACACATGATGAGATGTTCTGTCATGTCCCTAAGTCTTTCCAGATACACATTATATGGTCCTTTGATACGCGACACAAGAAAAATGATGGTATATCACCTGAATTATGGCAGGAATGCATCCTTGAAGCATGCTGTCTTCCAGGCGCCCGCTCCAGCCATCCCCTGGCAAGACACCACAGAAAACAGAGCTTGCTAGTTCCTCATAATATTTCTCAGTTCGTAAAAATGTTACTGTCACATTGGCTGTATGCTGCTTTCCAAGGTTTCCCTGCCTGTTTCGTGTGGAACCAAATTCAGCTGCTAACTTTTGCCGAGTCCCCATGCTATACCTGCATTATGCACTCGAAGCAGATTGAAAAACAATTTCGTCACATATTCTGACAGATAGATAGATAGATAGATAGATACATGTATTCTGGGCGGCTTCCTTCATAGGCTGGACCTAGATTACCGTTGAAATAGATAAGTGTTGTACGCTTCTTCCTTGGCCTGAAAAAGTTGTACTGTAAGGTTCTAAGCAACATAAATAGTTCATAGGATATGTCGCTAAGTCCCCAGATACCTTGACCATAGTTTTAACCATATTGCCCCTGGGTCAGGTTGCTTCCATGCTGGAAGCACAAGATCCTTTCTTGGATCAAAACATGAATGGTTGCCTCTTCTATCCAAAGGAATATGATCCCAGTTGTCTGCCCAATAAGCAGTCGTTGAATTCTTATGTTTTGTGTTGGTGTTTCCCCAGTGGACAAGCATCATGCTGTTCCAGATCTCTCTTGGAGCATAGCAGGCACCTTCATCCCATGAAAAGAACTGCCTTTTTGTAAGTTGCAAGGCTATCAGTTATTGCCACTACTGAAAAAGAACCAAAGAATCATTATACTGTTAATTTGATCCAAACATAATACCCACCCAGATATGGTCTCTTCCTGAAGTGCGGCTCCAGTAAGGATACTGCTGAGTTATGTGATCATATGCCATTCTGTAATACTATAGAGTATGGTAGCTCCTGAGGTGCAGGTCCCTCTAAAATTAAAACCCAAATTATTGGAGGAGAACACCGAGACCACTAAAGTACAACATCTGGACCATGATTGTTACTTTTTTCTCGAACTCACAGGAGAACTGCATGTCATTGAAATTAAGGAAAGAACTAACAGTTTACAAAGCTGTACGAACGTCCGGGATAGTTACAACGATCATACGCGCCTGATACTAGGATAGCTACCTCTTACAACACTTTCAACCTAGCAAGCAGATGTGGAGCATCATCAGATCTAGTTAATTAGACATGAGTCAAGCACTGGCACATAGAAATAATGAGTTTCGTCCACATTAAGAGCGCGGTGAGGGCTAGCAAGAATGCTCTCATAGAGTGCCATCTACATGGAAAATGAAACATTAGATCTGCTTGCCCTGGTAATCACAAAACATGGAACAACAAACAAAGCATATCCGCTAGCAGCCGAGATTAGCATACCTGAGCACCATACAATTGCTGGCTCCATATAGTTCTTGTCATCATATATTCTGTTCACACACTGGAACTTGAAATGTCGTCCCTGCGGAAGAACATATCCTGTGATCTCAATGCCGCAGCAAAAGCTTCAAGCACACAAGGAACAAGACTTATGACATCAACTTACTTCAAGAAGATGACTATCAAATTCAGCTGGCAAATCGTATACATATGTAAGTGGTCTTTTTTTCTGAGAAACAGCCTTAACATTGATGGGGCTATTGCTTGAATTTTTCAGATCTGGTAAATTCATTGGTGGTTGGAGCCACGAGGGCGAGTCATATGCAAGTGAATACGCTGATGGGATGCTGCAATCAGTCCCAAAATATCCACTGTCACACTGAAAGAGATCCTCAATTAGGTTACAGCTTAAAAAGGCAGCAAATACAAAACAATGCGCCACCACACTAAAATTTAACAAATCTGATAAACATTTTCATGCCTTCAGTTAAACAGCTTTCTCTGAGACATTCCTGACAGAAACCACCACGGCAATGTCCATGTCCGGAGCACTGGTTGATGCAGATGCATTCAGCATGTGTCTCACAGAACTGCCCCCAGAGTCCATCATATTTGCAGTCGCATTCTTGTTTAAACTTCACTTTGGAAGAATATGCATCCTCAGGGACCACATTACACCATCCTGGCTTACTGCTGTTTGTTGTGAATATATTTTCCAGATCAGGTGTTTTCCAATCGGTAAGCTTCGGATCAGCAGGTTTTGCAGGTAAGCTAGAAAGATGGACAAGATAATAAGCTGAATAATACTAAAGTAACTACAAAACACATAATAACAAAATAATCGATGATATTCTTACATTGCTTTAAAACCACAAGCTTCTGCCACAGGGCGATCTGGGTATTTTGTTCATGGCCCACAAAAGCACATTTCCCTGGTCGTGTCACAGTGAGCTGGACATATGGAAACTATCCATCGTCCTACAGGCCATTCTCGGGAACTTGGGAGGATGCATTCCAAATTCTCAACCTCCTCACATCCTTTCCCTGTGTCAGTGAAGCCATATTGCGACTTTGAGTTGATATTAAGAATACAGCACAGCAAATTAAAATGTTGCGGGAATCTTTAAAAACAACAGAAAATATCAATATAAGCAAGGAAATTATATAAACGACCCCACCTTTTTAAAGTGTGTAGCACTCATGTTCTTTCATTTTTACATAAAAGAGTTGGTATAAGTAGAGAAGCACTGATATTACCAGCTAATTGAACATCAGTTAGTAGCTAATTGTTCCACTAGTCCAGTCCCCATTCTGCCGTATCTAATAACAGTCACATACTGCATTTGTTAAGTCATGAATCCATGAACATACAAGCTGAATGGTCTATATTATTTCAGACATACAAACTGGATGTTCTATGTTCTCGCAGGAATGCAGAGTAATCTCAACTGAGTAACCTACAGATCAAGGAGATGCAATCTTTGTTACATGTACTCACAGATACTCCTACGGAAGATTTGCAAACAAGGAAATGCTACGCATATAGTTAGTGAGACATTTGTAGGTTGCATTGTTGTATCCAATATAAACTTCCACAATTAGTGTTTCCTGTTTTCAAATTCTATGAAATGTTCTCTTTATCATTTGTTTTACACTCAACTCATATATTAAGTTCTTGAAAAAGCCGGGAAAATTGATTATATGTTCTAAAGTTGATCAACTTTTGATAATATGTCCGAAGTTGATCATCCTTTGATCATATGTTCCACATGAGCTAGTTTGTAATAAAATTTCGTATTAGGTAAGATAGATGAAGGATAAACTTTGTTACAAACTAGTCCCTGTGAGACATATGATCACATGATGATCAACTTCAAACATTTATTAAAGGTTGATCAACTTTAGGACATATAATCAAATTTCCCAATAATCAAAAGTGAAAACTGGAAAAGTAAGACCAACCAGAATATCCATGAAAGCATCTGCATTCTCCCAGCTCATACTTACACACGCCGCGGCCACTGCGGTCTTTCTCACACTTCTTTGCACCTATAGCCTGTTGGGAAAGACCAACCGAAATTAAATCAAAGCAAGCTAAAGCAAAGTGCAATGACCAATGACAAAGAAGTGCACACCTCAGTAACATGGACAGACGAAGAGTTAGCATGGCACCCAGCAAGCCACCTCCCAATCTCAGCCTTCCATGGTGCACTTCGGAACGCCACAGCACCATATGAATCAGAAGGGAACTGCACTTTGAGACGTGAGTCCACCACCCCAACGCCCGGGAGCACATTCCTTGGCCGGCCAATGCCGTCGCGAGCACCGAGACCGAAGTAATCCAACGAGGAAGGAAGGATTCGCACCATGAACACATGGACGGCGGTGACAAGCACCAACATGGCGCCAGCCACGCCCACAAATGCCACAGGGCATTTCGTCGAACGGATTGTTAGCATGATCAAACTACGATCTGAGCATCACATTTCTACCACGAATGCATGGAAATCTATGCGAGTTGGATCAGAGCCACATAGTTTGACCCCAATCACTTGAGGCGACAACAAGAAACTGAACAAACTTCGTAGTGTTCTTGAAGTCCCAAGAAACTCTGCAACGACTCACGATATCAAACTACAGCAAGAACCAATCCAACTCGAAGAGCACGAAACTTAGCAGCAAAGTACATCGACACGCCGAAGTCACAGTATAGTCCCCATAAAACTCGCAGAAAATGCGATTCTGACACAAGAATTCGAGGAACGGGGAATGGGGCAAAAACAAGAACGAGTAGGCGCCTATCGGGGAGAAGACCCCAGTTGACGTCTTGACGATGGAGAATTGAAGAGGCGCGAGCCGTCGCAATCGTTGGAGCAATCCGGGCAAGCACGACCGGTCTGAGAGGATCTTTGACTTTCGGGTCCGACAAGACCCCAATAAATAGAGAGTGGATACTCCATTAAATACCATTTCCCCCATATTTTCTATTTTTCATCCTTCTGCGAAATAAACACATATGAAAGGACAAAACTGCCCTCGGATAACATGCATAGTCGACGCCCCTTCCTGAGTTGATTCAGAATCAAGAACTGATTGATGACATTCAAATGTGCGGTTCTTGATTCAGAATCAAGACCAATTTTTGATGGAGAGGAGAATGGTGCGGACGTCGTGGTCGTGGAGGATTTCGAGGTGGATGTTGCCAGGGGGTGTCGACATTGGGGTGGAAGCAGGATGTCTCTGGTTACTGGGCGGCGGAGCGCCAGAGAAAGCAGGGAGGACATTGGGTGTGGCTCGGCCAGAATGCACCCGGTTCAGCGAGGGGCAATTTGGCCTTTTCCATGTAGCGATTGCAGGGAAAATAGATGAGGAAATTGGTATTTAATCATGTATCCACTCCTAAGGGCTCGTATTTCTGCCACTTTATTAAGTGGTATGTCACAACACGCCACTCTTTTTGCAGTCGTATGTTAGGGAATTTAACATAAATGGAAAGTACTATGTTAGAATGGCAAAATTGGATATAAAGTCAACGTAAAACTTCTCGAGTGGGCTTTACTTCGTGGAATATTTGGAACACAAGTTCTAGAAAATGTGCTTAACAACTAATATTGATAAAAGTAATTAGTTTTTATATGAAAATGATATGTGTAGATTTATCATCCAAAAGTAATTTCATACAATTATAATCCATGCACTTTTTGTTAACTTAGAAAACACAATGATTAAAGACGTGATTTAGAGATTGTGCTAAAGGGAGTAGATGCGGTCTACTGGTAAATTATGAGGAACGAGGATTTTCTTTTTTTCGGTTCCTTCATGAACTGAATCGTTTCCTCTGAAATTTCTTGTAAACCTACCGTTCCAATCATACCTATGGATAAAGCATATTGCGGACCAATACATGCACACAATTGATTTTGACTTGGTAGCAACATCTTCAAAAAGATGATGTTTCGATACTATAGTTTCTTTTCTTTTTCATTACAAGTTCTGGGACAGATTTCAGAATCCCTGCCTGTGACATTTCCTTGCATATCTCTGAAATCATTGCTAGACTTTGCCGATACTAAGAAGTTAGAACTAGATAGCAAAGAAGAAAGCCTGTTCGACCAAGAGTAGTGAACTTTCATGAATTGGAAAAGGAGGCATTCAAGCTATATCACCTCAAGGAATGGATATATTGCATTTCAAGGATTTTTAGTCCGTTTGGAGTTTTGTACAGCTGCTAATAAGTAGCAGGAGAGGGGCAACAACATTCAAACAAAGCATTTATTTGTATCACCTCAGGATATAAATTCAAGAAGAAAAAAATGCAGTTTCTCTGGTCAAACAACCAAGCAGCAGAAGAACAACATCATTTTGCTATATCTCGAATTATATATATGGAAAGACTCTCTCAGCTTGTATGACTATACATATGCTTTTTGTTTATTTCCGGGACAGGGTGTCCATCAAATGAATAAATCAAATAGGAACTGAGAATATTTGGAAATGAATGAAGTAATGGATTCTAACTACATAAAGTGTTCCTTGGATAAAATTCTTATTATGTCGCTAGTCCACAAGGAAAGTGCAGGGCTTCAAGAACCAAAATATGCTACTGGAGCTCCCTTCTGCATCACAAGCTCTTGTATTGTTCATATCCTTAACCCCAAAAGGTTGCCTCATAGCATCTCTTTTGTTCTCCAGATCTTTACTGGGTGTCCCCTTCTCCTAAAGAATAGGTAATTACAGTAATTAGATATCTGCACAGTCAACTTCAAATGAAAAGCATATCATTGTGAATGGGGGGGGGGGGGGGATTCACAACAATAGCACTAAAATTATGTGATCTCTGTGTTTGCCTTTTGTACAGTTATTAGTGCCACATGCTGATGCCAACTGATTTACACACAAAAATGTATTACGATGACTCATAGAAGCCCAGTGACAAGGAAACAAGTATGGTCGAAATAACACGGGAAATGGAGCAGAAAGTTTCACAATGGAATATTGCTGATTTGTGGGACATTGTCATGCACAATGAACATCCAATAAGGTGTGAATCCTATTTGAGACCATAAACAATGGATATACCCACCACGAGCTTACAATGACCACTTGCTGCCTAATAGTTGCCAGAAATATAAACAATTCCAGGTTATGAATATTTATCGTTATAAGATTCTGAAATTTAACAGGTACAAGTATACTACTAAACACCCATGACAATCCTGATCTTGCAACCCATCCTTTGCATATTATTAGTATATTCGATAACATCTCCTTGTGACTTGAGCTATACGATGCTAAATATTGAAAGACGCTAGTTCTGTACAAAACCATCTTAGCTGCATAGTCAGACTTAGCAAACAAAATTTGAAGCCTATGAGAACCCATAACATTTACTAATCTTTCTCATGTCTACATGCTTAGGATCAACTGGTGCAAATAATGAAGTATGGTGATGATAATTCAGCTCATTGCAGGTCATAGCCAGTCATGGTATGAGTGACAAATTCATCCATATGATCTAATATCTACAAAATCAAGACCACGTTTCTTGTTAACATTAGATGTGCTTAAACACCATGATCTAAAACATATCGAAAGCCGCAGACACCAAGTAAATAAATTTTATAGGCATGCCGGAGTCACCTTCAGTGGCTTCTTGAGTGGTGAGCCTACCGTTGCCATCCCTCCAGCTTTAACATTCTTACTGCGGTTCACCGATGGGGATGGAAACCGCTGTGGAGTCGGCGGTGTTGCCTTCACCTCCTTCAGCACAGAGGGTGACCTTTGCTTCCCTGCTTCCACCTTCAACCCCACCTTCTTTCCCTTCCTGCAGAAACTAACATTCAGCGCCTCAAGCGGCAATCACTAAAATCCTCTACGCATAAGTTTGTATTGTAGTGACTATTTGAGAATTACATCGGGCTTGGACTCTTTTGTACTGTTTCTTGTCTTGCCACCTCCTTCACGATCTCCGAGGGAAGCAGATCACCGGAGGCACCATCACAAGCCACCTTCTCCGCCACACCGCTCCCGTTCCTGCACAAATTAAACTGTCAAGGATCTGAAAGCGCCAATCTGATAACCGATTTCCTGCATTGCTTCGCTGAGAGAAGAATTACATTGGGCTTGAGCTGCATTCCTCCAGGCTTTCTGAGACACGCCGGCCGCCGCTGCCGCCAACCATCCGCTTGAGCTCATCGTAGAACTCCGATATCTGGCCAAGTATATCCCTTCCGGAAAACAGGTTCCTCGCAGAGAGGGTGCTCTTGAGCTGCCTCGATGTGGTGTTCTTGCTGAGCAGCACCTCCTCCTCTGCATTGTCGGGCCGCTTCTCCGCACTGGACTTGATGGCCTCCTTGGCGTTCTTGGTCCACCGGGGGGCACCGAAAGGCGGCCTACTTGCCGCTGGTGGTGGTGGCGGCCTGGCCAGCGTAGGGTCCCGGTTCTCGCTGTCCTCCTGGAAACTCTTCTTGTGCGCTGCCTTTGGCTTGGGCGACGTGGAGGTGGGAACGGCACCGCCGGCGCCGGCGCCCCGCCACTTCAGGTTGTTATTGCCGTCTCTGAGCAACGCGATGGAACAAAAGGTCAGAACAGGATTGATCGAAGCAGGCGCGCGAAAAAAAAACACCTGAATTTGATGGAGAAAATTCTTACGCACCTGAGGATGGTGGCATTGGCGTTCCTCTCGCCGAACGGCAGCATGGCCGACGCTGATCGCAGCAGCTTGCCCTGTTCCGAGGAAGAAATGTGAGAAGATTCAGCCAATCAGGGGAAGAAAAGGGTCGCAAGAACTCAAGAACGCCGAGAAAGACAAACCTTGGGGCTGGGGCTTAGCTTGAAGAAATCCTCGGCCGTCTTCGGGTGATGGCAATCTGCAGCGCAGCAAATCAAGAAATCAGCACCGCTCCATTTAGCAGCAAAGTTGCGATTTTGCAAGAAAAGAGACCGGAATCGCAAGAAAGCAACTGCAAAATCCACCCCCTAGGAAGAAAGCTACGCGGATCAAGAACTTGGTCTGTTCTTGAACGACCCGGACCACCGGACAGCCGGCAATCAATCGGCCATCCAACAGGAGCGCCGCCGGCGTGCGCGCGTGGGGAGAGCCAAGATGAGAGGGCAGGGAAGGGCGGCGTACCGGAGCGGCAGAACCAAGCTTCTTCGTCGACGTCGGCGCGACCGGCGTTGGGGTCGGCGAGGTCGGCCCAGCGCGGGGCCACGATGCCCTCGTAGGTCTCGTCGCGCACGTACCGCGACACCACCCTGCTCCAGTCGATGTCCTTGGGCTCCATAAACTCCATCGCCCTCCTCCTGTCTCGTGCCGTGCAGAGGCGCAGAGGACGAGAAGAGAGAGAGAGAGAGAGAGAGAGAGAGAGAGACGTTGTTGCTCGTGAATTGTGAGGGCGGTGGCAAGAGGCGAGCCGTTACGTGCTATGACCTGACGGAGACGACCCGGCCCGTTGGCTCCCGGCCAATTTTCCGACCGTTGGACATCACCAGCACATTAGAGCACTAGTACCGACTGACAGTAGGGCCCACGTGGATCCGTAGAGCAGATGAAAAAGTTTATTTTACTCCCTCAACAATTCAATTTGTCCATCTAATTCCCTCAACAAAATTTCAAAGGTCAAGAGAGCCAAATATATTGTAATACAAAGAGTTTATGTAACTGTCAAAGAAAAATACTCAAGTTATTTGATTACCCGCTAGAGATACTCAGAAGCAATCCTAGAAGCACAATGCCTATATATTTAGACCCTGGCACCACCCAACATCTGTTCCAAAGATTTTTTTTTATGCATGTAAGAAGGGGTTTTTAGCTGGATGCAGGAAGGTTGTAGGGCTTGATGGTTGCTTCTCCAAAGGGGTTTGCAATGGAGAGTTGTTGTGTGCACGGAGTAGGGATGCTAACAACCAGATGTATCCTATTGCTTGGGCTATGGTGAAGAAGGAAACATCATATTCTTGGTACTGGTTCATAGGGCTTCTGCAAAAGGACTTGAATGCTGCAAGAAATGGAGAAGGCTAGGTTTTCATCTCTGATTAACAAAAGGTATGTTTGCTATCTAATTTCTTTATCTTTAGTAAATGCATGATATTGCTAGTACTAACAATTGCATAACATGTAAATGATAGGGTCTTCTGTATGCAATGAAACTATTGCTTCCACAAGCGGAACATAGGATGCGTACAAAGTATATATATGCCAACTGGAGGGAAAAAATATAGAGACCAGAAGTTCAGAGCCCTTTTTGGAGGTGTGCCAAGGCTTCCAACAGGGAAATGTTCAATTACTATAGGGCTCTTCTTGTTCAGTTGACCCCTGCAGGAGCTAAAGATATGATGAGCATAGATCCAATGTACTAGAGTAGAGCTTGGTTTATGGTTGGTAGCAACTGTGATAATGTAGATAGTAATATATGCGAGAGCTTCAACAATTGGATAGTTGCTATCAGGGCACGTCCGATCATCACTATGCTAGAAGGCATAAGGTGCAAGACCTTTGTTAGAATCCAACAAAATAGATTTCAGTCAAAAAATGGCATAGAAGAATTTGCCCTAATGTATTGAAGAAGATGCATAAATACATTGATGAATCTGAAAAGTGCTTGACAATATGGAATGAGAATGATGGATTTGAGGTGAAGCATGAAAACAAGAGGTGCAAGGTAGATGCAAAGCAGAGAACATGCTCTTGCAGGTATTGGCAACTTTCTGGCATCCCTTGTTGCCATGCTATTTCTGCCTATATATGTCAAGGGACTCAAAGGACTACATAGCTGATTGTTACACAATTGAGTACTACAACAAGACTTATGAACATTGCATGTTGCCAATGAATGGTACGACAAGTTGGCCAACATCTGATCATCTAAGACCATCCCCACCTGGATATGTGAAGATGCTAGGAAGGCCAAGAAAAGAGAGAAAAAAGGATCCTTCTGAGCCAAGGAAAGGAACCAAATTTTCCAAGATTGGTACTAAGATGAGATGCAGACTTTGTAGAAGTGACAAGCACAATGCAAGGAAATGTCCAAAGAATCCAGATAAAGGTAAGAAAAACATCATGAGAAAAAGGAAGTAGCCTGAAGCACAAACTACTGCTGCAGAGTGTTCAAAAGTAAGCATATACTTTACATTATTATTTTTTCATTTACCATATTCATCTACTAACATAAATATATGATGGCAGATGTAGGATCAAGGAGGCCGACTAGAGGAGGGGGTGAATAGACGGTTCTAAAATTTCTAGCAAGATATAACCGATATAGATGCGGTATTAAAAACAATCTGTTACAACACATGTGAAAATCCAAAAATCTATGTCTCAATGAAAGTGATCAATTCTATGTCTATGTTAAAGTTTGTAACCTATAGTGACATGTAAGCAATTATAATCCTAGAAAAATTGCTCAAAGTAAATAAGGTTAAGTAGGCACACCCCAACAAGACACCGGATTTTTTACATGGTCTCGGAGACTTACCAGTCTCCCCTAATTCATGTTAAGGTGGGTTCAAGCATTTAACCGCTCCTTTATCAAGTATACAATTCTCACTATAAGAAGAGGCTCACCACAAACAACTTGATCTTGAGCCTGATTAATCTAATGAACCACTCACTACCTCGATTTTACTAGAGTTGTAATTTACCATCTTGTCAAGGCGTGTACAAAGCCTCTCACAATCACATTGGCCTTCTCACAATCTTCTTTGAGAAGATCACCAAATTACAAACATCACCGCACCGTCTAGGTGTTGCCAAACACTAAGAGTAATAAGCCAATACGAACTCAACTCTCACCAAATGCCTAAAGCTCAATCACTAATGCAAATGCACTTGATTCTTGCCTCACAACCCTCTCTATGTGCTACACATGCACAAATGCATAAGGAGAACTTACTTAGCTCAAGGATGCTCAATGGGTGTTGGAGAGTCACTCTAAGCTACTGGACATGAGGTATATATAGGACACAACCCAAAATGTAGTCGTTGGCCAAACTCTGACTTCTCTACGCATCTGGTGGTCAGACCGTCACTAGACCAATGACTCTAAAACTAGTCTTTATAGCCTTTTTAGACGTATGACGGTCAGATCGGCCATCTTGGCCGTCAGACCGTCAGCCTGGAATAGAGTACTGAAACTCTTTATTCCCTGGCAGTCAAATTAGCAACACCTCGCTGTCAGATCGACCACCGTGGCGGTCAGACCATCACCCATTCTAGAGAGATGCAAGTTCTTTGCAAGCTCCAGTGGTCAGACCTCCACCCTGGTGGTCAGACCGCCACTCCCTGACCAGCCCATTTGACACTCAGAGAAACAAGGATAACTTTCTAACTCGATATCCGATTTAGATGATCTTGGACTCTACGAAAAAGCTTTATTCAGAGAGCTACACATCCCAACTGATTGCTTGATCTCGAACACATTGGATCAACCCTAAAACATAGTCCAAAGATCTACCACAATGAAAACTGCATGAACCTTAAATTTTTGCAAAACAAATTTGTAACATAAAAATTCTATGCAACCAAGTGTTAAAACATTCACTATAACAACTTGCAAAACACCTTTGCCAACTTAGTGATATACCACATAGAGTAGGAATATAGGTTTGAGCTATTTGCAAAACCCATTTGCAAACTATAGCATCCTAAGAAAGAGAATATGCACATGCAAGTTTGAGTTTATCAAAATATGGTAAAAATTCAAGCAGACATCTAGATCCCTCTTAATAGTATGGCATTTATTCTATCAATCTGGTCACTTCTCTTCTCAAAGCACCATTGACCCGTAAAAGAAAATACACTATATTTTATGTCTTTAGCTTAAGCTAGCTATCCCGTTGGGCTTAACGAACACATCATCCGAGTCCTAATATTTCTTCTAGACTTGTCATAAACTTTTCACTCGAGCTTGATGGCGATGTTCATCCTCACTTCTCATCTCGATCCCCTCTTGATCTTTCAGAAGCTTGATGAAATTTACTTGATTGCTTCCCATGCACCAAGCAAGTAAGACTTTTCTTTTTATATCATCTTCATTCGATTCACCACCGAGGTATGAACCGCAAGCATCAAGCACACAAGTTATCCACTAAGCTTGTCTTGATCTTGTTCTTCCAACTCAGCATATTGAATATCTCAATTCAATATTTGCCTTCATATGAAACCTAACCCCAACTTACTTTCAAGCATATAGCATATAGGTTGGTCTATAAAACTCAATTGATGATTTCATACCTTTAGTTATTTGATCTCCACAAGCAACTTTGTTCTTCACGTTTATATCAATATTCTTAAGACCATCCTCAAACTCCAATATCTCTTCCTCTCTAGCTTCTTCTTAATCACATGAGCATCACTTAGAGCTCAATGACCTTGATGCATATCTTTTGATCTTATGGCATTCATCAACGAATCCATGCTTTATCACTTAGGCATCTCCTATAGAACATCATACTAACAATTCTTAACAACATAGTTAGTCCATAGGTATTGTCATTAATTATCAAAATCACACATAAGGGCTGGATGCACTTTCAATCACCCCTATTTTGGTAATTTATGACAATTTCAATAGATACTTATATTTGAAAATTTTAAAGTTCTAAGTATACATATAATTCGAAGATGAATGTATACAAAGAACAAATTTTAGAAACATCAAACATCACAAAGATATTTGAGGTTACCAAAACTAGTTTACTAGCATCAAACAACACAAAAATTTTGATGTTAGTGAAAACCAATATGTATATAGTAAACTCCCCCACAATCTATGCATATGTGAATGAATTTTGAATATCATTGCATATATTGTCTATCTCAAAATTTGGATGGAGTTTTCTTTATACATATCAAGCAAGCATGATAGAGTATGTATGAAGATGAATATGCTCATGCAAAGCAAAACAACTTCCAAAAACGACTTGCATGGTTTTACTTTTAAAACTCCCCTAATTGACATTCTCTTTATAAACAAAATATCTATTACAAATTTTCCCCTATGACCAATAATTCTCTCCCATAAGCAAAGCTCTCTTACAAAATATAACATCTAGTCTAAATTCTCTCCCAATTGACATCAATGCCAAAATGAAATCATCGAAACAAAGTCTCTCCCAATTGACGTCAAATTGGTAAGAATTATAAAGGACTCGCCAAAAGAGAAATTTTCTTTAAAATACTTTAGCCCTATCCCACAGAGGGAATCATCGAAAGCTAGTGCATGATCATGTATAGTGTAAACTTCTCATGATACATGTATTTCTCATAATTTGAGTTAAACCAAATACACTTATCCAATTATAAACTATGTGAGGAGAACAAGCTATACAATAATTCAAAGAGGTTCAAAGTGATACCAAATGAGATTTCAAAAAAGAATACCAATAGAAGGAAATGACAATTAAGATAGATGCCAATTGAAACAAATTTAATTTGAAGACGAGTCAAGTATGAGTCTGAGGTTAGGCCTAAAATTGAACATAACAAAATAGTTGATATTATAACAAATATCTTGTTTGGCACAAGATGTCAACATCTCATAAGCATGCATGTTCAATAAGGCCAAACAAACCAAACTAAAAACCTTAAGCAAAACTCTGGAGCACTCGAATACTCCGGCCTGACCTGGAACTTCCGAGTTCTGAAACTTTCCAGAAAATTGTGTAGAACAAAAATCTAATACAATGAACAAGAATATAAATTTAAGGCATTGTGATAGAATGTTACCTTCATAGAATGACATTGAATAGATAGTAAATATATTTCCATATAACTCGACTCTTTAAACAATTAGATATCTCTTCAAATAAATAGCTAAGTCTCCAATGCCAATTCTCATTGACATCCTCGAGGACATTCATTTCACAAAAAGACAAAACACAAATTTTACTTGAAGAAATATTAGTTTCAAAACACAAAACATAGGATGAGCCCCCCTAAATATATGCATCCAAGTAATTGAATTACTTGTAAGATACGCATAGTTCATTCAAGAATCTAGAGTAGTTTACTCTGTATTTTGAGTTAAGGCACAAAATGTTTACAAAAGAAATACTTGTGTCAAGAACGAACTTACAACTATGAGATCATGTATATTAAGTTCATCTTTCATAGCCATCACTAAGTCCAAATCATCTAGTATTCCTTTTACCTAATATAGCTCACAAGTACACAAAAGGTAAAATTCACAAGAAATTGTAACTAGAGGTTTTAGCAATTACCAACCATTTTTCAAATGTCTCTGTGAACATCATTGATGAAATGGTCTCTTGGACACTTAATGAGCTCTTGATCTCTCTTGATATTTTTCTTGATGACTCCCACGAAGCATTCATTGCCTAGCCAACGAGATGTTATTGGTTCTTAATATTAGAACAATAATCTACATACCTGGTGTCCTTTCCACAAATAATGAGAAATACCACTTGAAAGAAAACTTGGCAAGATATGTGTAATATAATTTTTCTCAAGTGAGCCAAGTTTTCAATGCATCTCCAAGTACCTATTTAGCAAATTAAGAACTTTGTGGTACCCAAGTCATGTTAGGTCCTTTAAGATTAGTCATGAGAAACTTAGTCACCTAAATGGCCCTTACATTAGCATGAGATGAACTAATCACCTTAGCAACACAAGTATCACTCTTAACCTTCCTAAGAAAATATTGATCATTATTGAAAGAGTTAGACTTAGGAATGTTACTCTTGGGATAATTTTAACTAATATGCCCCTTTTCGCGATATATGTAGCAAATTTTGCCACCAAACTTCTTCATTTGAGCCTTCTCACCTTGATGACCATTTATTTGACCCCTTCGCTTGTATGATCTTGAAATGGCTTGAGGCCTCTCTTTTGATGTTGATCATCATGTTGAGAATTTCCTTGATCTCTTGATGATGGATCTTTTTTCTTAATAGAACTCTTGTATTATTGTTCCTTGATCAAGTATCTCTTCTTCTTCTTCTTCTTCAAAGGGCAATCCTGAACATGATGATCCTCTTTCTTGCACTTGAAGCAAGTCATGAGTGTGGTGGTCTTCTTTTGATCTTGACCCTTCTTTTTGACATTGTTAGACTTGTTATTGTTAGAACTTAATCCAAGTCCACTTTTGTCTCTTGGATGTCTTCTATCTTTAAGCATCTCATCTAGAGTGGTCTTCTCTTTGAAGCACCAAATTAATTCTTTTTTTCAAAGAATTAACTTGATCCCTGAGCTCTTTTATTTCCTCTACAAGATTAAACTCACAAGTGAAACTAGAGGATACATTAATATTAGAGCAATAAAGAATAATAGATAATTCATCATTGGATATTGAATTTACATTAAATGAATATCACATAAGAAGATTATTAGTGAATTTTACCAGTTTTTTAGAAATTTATTTGAGGCCCTAACAATTGCTAGAAGTTATAAAAGTAGCTTTTTTTTTTAGAGAATTTTAGTTTAAATTCTACACAGGATTTTTGGGTGAATTCAATTAAAATGGGTTGCACATGGATTATGTAACACGTACAAAAAATTTTAGGATTTTTAGAGCAATAGAACATTACTGTTTTGAATAGAGAAGATAGGAGAGGAAATTGAATTTTTAGTGGGACTGCTTACCGCCCTCTCAGAAGGCGGTAAGAGCCTAACCGTCCTATGAGAGGGTGGTAGGCGTCTAGTTTTGTAATTTTTTTCCCGAGTAATCTATTTATTTAAATTTTTAATTGAAAAAAATATAAAAATAAAAAAGCTGAGAGCAAGATGGGTCATCGCCTGCGTTGGATGTCTCAGTTGGCAGCTAAGATGGGTTTGATCGGTCAAAACAGCTTCACGTCAGTAAAATAGGGTCAGAAACCGGTTAGGGGTTAATTGAGCTGGTTTGCATTGTTGAGCGTACTAAATCGAACCACAATATTGTTGAGGGGTTAGATAGACAAATTGGATTGTTGAGGGGAGTAAAATGTACTTTTTCTTATAGCAGAAGGGTTCGGTAGCTAAGTTGCACGACACATGGATGGCCAAAGCAATGGACTGTGTGGAAAGTTCCATGGCAGAACCATCGCAGGTGCCACCTGAGATGCGACTGAGATATGCTGCTGCCAGAAATGCAGGATTGAGTACTGAACGTTTCAGTCATTTTGGTTTAACAATGATGAAAAGCCACCAGATATCAAGTGGAGATAGAGCTATGTTAGGGTGCGTTTAGTTAAAAGGTGAGATTAAATGAGATAAGGTTATTTATATTTTTTATGATATGATCAAATTTTTTATTTGGTTAGGACAGATATGATGAGTTAATTTTTTGTTTGACTGGATGGATAAGATGAGATGAGCTGAGTTGATTGTGATAATTTTTTAATGAACATCTCAATTTGTGCATATTCATATTTATATGTATTTTATAAGTGTTTGGATGAATTTGTACATGTCCGAATTCAAATTGAATTAAAAGACAATATCGTATAAAATGATAAAAATACATATAAATAGAGCATTGGAAAATAACTCATTTTTTCACTAAATAAACTAAGGTTCAAAATAATTTTAGAAATTATTACGTCACATGAGAGGAATATTAGTGATTTTTTCTGTTTTTGAATTTTTTTAGACCTTAAAAATTACTTGAATTTCTAGAGTAGCCCTCTTTAGATATTTTAATTTTGAAATCTACAAGATATTCAGGTGAATCCTTTTAAAATAGATTCATCATGAATTATAAAACCTATAAAAAAATTGTCATTTTTAAAGCACGGTAATCCCACTGTCCAAATAGAAAAAGGAGGAAAAAATAAAAACAGATGGATACTGTTCATCCGACTGGGTGATCCTCACTGGACTCGTCCTGCTTCTTTTTCTGAGGGATCAGCTCATCTAGTTTTTGAGAGAATATTTGATGGTTCTGTACATCCTTGCCTAACCAAACCCCAAATAAGCCCAATAACTTAGACAAAGCGGCCCCCATCCACCACTGGTACATCTAACCAAACAAATCGAGGGAAACCGCAATCCAGGCCGAAACAGCAGAAAGGACCCGGACGAAAAACGGAACTACATGGATGTCTTTCATCGCAAAGCCTCGTAACATTATCTTGATAATACTAAGAAGCCTAGAAAAAGACATGCTAGGTATACATGTGATGTCCTCAAACATACATTAAGTCGTCAATCAGCCTGCCAGTGTCTCCGTTTAGATGATTGATTACTATGGTAGTACCGTCCACTGGGAATGGGCAATAAAATCATCTGCAAGGAAACCCAGCTGCGTCTATCGGCGTTGCAGTCTTCAAAGAGAAGGCAACAACAAACGATGGATGGATACTCAAGTCGGCTGGGGCAACGGGTTTGTCTTCAACCACAAGGACCGCCCTACCATGGCTCTACCATGCACAGCCATGTATGAAGCATTCAGCCTAAGATCGAAAGAGGGAAAAGAGGAGCATGGGTTACACACCTGTGCAGAAACAACGGAATGAGAATAAATGCGACTGTACTTACTTGTCAACATCAGGTATGTTCATCGGATCATACGCCTCCTCTTTCTGTTCCATGCCTGGATGCCTACCAGCAACAGATGAGGCGTCCCCAGTTCCCTCAACCTGCAAGATTGCGAGATTTATCAAATAATATACGAGAACAACTATGGCCAGACACAAATCCAGAAATCGTTTGTTTACTATGAAACCTGAGACCATGGGGGTATGCAACACAAATCACTTCCTTACAACGGAAGCATGAAAATATGGTCGGTACAAACTTGCAAGAAGACAGATAATTCAACAAATGCACATTCTACAGCCCAAAATCCTTCCTCTATTCAATATGATAGATTACATAATTGATAATGAATTACATTTCTACTATATAAAACACGAGTTAGTTCCCGCGTCACCTCTTCCTCCACTATCCTCACATATAATAAAAACCTCTAAAATCCGAATAATTTACCCACTTCTACCATCCTCCTTTGTCCTCTAGCCTTCCCGTCTCGTTACTAACTACAGATATGAGACTCGTTTTACTAATGAAAATAAATGAAGAAATTATGAGAAAAATTAGCAGATAATCTCTTCTTTTTTTGAATCCCATCTGAAATTAAACTACGGCATCGCTCCTGACATATTCATCCAGCGACACTCCTATAGTGCATTCACATCTCCATACCTTGAGTTTGTGTTTGATGTTACCGCGTCTAATATTTGTGTTTTCGTTGCAACACACGGACACTTAGTTAGTAATTGATAATTCATAAGGATGCAATTTTTACTTCTGGAAATATAAATCCTACATCTGGTTTACATGAGCGTGCATTGTATAGTGACATAGTTCAACAGAAATTTTAAGAAATTAATAGGCTTCAGGTGTCCATATCCACAACTTACTGAAGAATGCACAAGTAATGTACATTCTTGTATACACAAGCATACAGCACAGAAACCTAGAAAGAGTATAATGAACGCAATTTGGATTAAATCCTTACCTGTTGGGGATACTGGCTATATCCTGCATAAGCACCATATGCATATGACGGGTCCTGAGCATATCCATATGCATCGTACCCATAGCCATAGTAAGTGCTTGACCACTGATTCGGATCTGCTTGCTGACTCCAGACAACTGATGGATCCTGCTGCCAAGGCAAAATGTACACAAGAGTAAGACCAAGAACACTATTATGTGGATCTAAGTGAGTAAAATCTTCGTTAGCATACTCATAAGTGCAGACTACCACATTAACAAGACTGCCTCCAGTAAATTTTCGAACATCTAAGTTTGAAGATCTTTACTGAATATCAGAGGTTTGTGCAGTTGAAATTTAATGAGATATATATACCTGCTTACTTGCAGGACTTCTGCCCCATGAAAGCCGAACTACTTGTTGGCCAATCACTGTGCCATGAAGACGTTGTACTGCCTCTTCAGCTGATGCCCTGAAACAGTTATTATTGTTAATGGTGAATGCATCATATATTCATCTTTTAATTATGTAAACAAAACAAAGATGCTAGCAAAGACAGGCGCCACCAGAGAAGTCATACACTGTTGAAGAGGAAGAATATATATAGTGTGCAACAATTATAGGCATATATACACAACAACAACAACAATTAAAATGCTTATTCCTCTACTCAGTTATGGATGGTGAAAGGTAGCACTACACGGTGACATTCTTAGTTTTTCCTGCAAAGCATACACGTGCCTAACAATGCAAAGTAACAAAACGAGTATCCATGACAGGCATATATAATTTTTCGCTGCTAAGAGATTTGGATTTTGGGCATATATAAGGCAGATATCTTGCCCAACATCTACAATTTTCAAAGGTGAAGGTGACAACCTTTGAAAATTGTCGATTTTGAGCAAGATATATTTTTTTCCAGACAATAGTTAGTTCTTATCACCACGTTGACAATTTTTTGCGAAAATGCTGATAAGAATGACTAAAATGGTGCATTTTACAAAAAAATTCTGAGCATAGTATAGGGCAGTAAAGCAATCTGAAAATGTAACTTAACAAACTATCCATGAGGCATTATGGTTAGAGCCTCCCGTGTCTTGGAAAGTTGCTACTAAGAACTTGCATGCTTGTTTCTGTAAAATTATAGTACAAGAAATACAAAAAACGGAATTTTCTTAAAGCACTTACCTAGAAGCGTATTGTACAAATCCACATCCTTTACCAACTGGAATTTTCACATATATAAGCTCCCCAAATTGCACGCATATCTGCCTCAGCTCATCTTCTGTCACATTCGGGTCCAAGTTACCGATAAATATCTGCAAATGTATCCCAAGGTAAATTTCATAGTCAACAAAGAAAATGGCTGCCAATATGATAGGGGTTCTTACAGTAGTGTTTGTAAGATCACTATCAGGTAAAACTGTCTGAAGCTGAGGAACTGCATAAGTTGTTGCTGGATACATCGCTACATATTTAATGTAAGCAAGCCAGTTATAACAAATACAATAAAATGAAGAATCAAACTGTAAATCATAAAATAGAATATTACAAGTAATTCATTACCTTTAGCAGCTGGATATTGAAGCTGTGAGCCAGTGGATTTCTTAGGTATTGCAGCACTTATCCGCATAGGTCTTGTTGAGCAGTACACACCATTCATTTCTGTCATTGCACGATTCTTTTCATTTTCATCTGCGAATTTTACAAATCCGTATCCTTTGGATCTCCCAGTATTTGGATCTGTGACAACCTTAGCCCCTCTAACAGATTGATAGTTCACCCGGAAAGTCTCCTGTAGTAAGTAATCTGTGACATCAGGTGCCAGGTCCCCTACGAAAATCGAATGATCAGGTCCTGCATCGGGACGCCTCTCACCAGAGCCGAAAGAGGCCCAGTTCAATCTGAACGTATGCTCGGTTCCAGGCATCTGTGTGCCATTGTAAGTCTGTAGAACTTTCTCAGCAGCTTCATGCGAAATGAATTCTATGAAACCATAACCCTCTGGAAGGCTTGTTAGTTTGTTGCGTATTATTTTAACAGATTGTACCTGCCCTTCCAAAGAATACCAGCCTTAGTACAATGAATTCAATCCAATACTCGACATGAGAAAGAAAACTCTTCTGAGTTCTGACAGCACAAAAAATGCTTAAGAAGTATAGTCAATTGAAATCAACATGACACTTTCAATGTTCGGATAATGTTGCAAATGTTAAACGATAAAGCATACTTCTATCATCAGCTCATTGGCAAATAAAGCCAATAAGGCAACAATCATGGATCAGACATCCAACTATTGGATGCTTGTTGTGTTAACTCAAACGGTTGTCAAGGGATAATTTATTTATGTAACTTTTTTCTGTGCTGACGCGCCCAATACTTAGAAACTTAAGGCTTATTGATTGTTAAGCAACTCCAAGTTAAGTAAGTTCGCAATAGCATCCTACCAATGTCGCTCCATACAAACCCAAAACAGCTCAATGCGTTCCTACAAGAAAATCCAAAAAATAGGCCTAGAACATTACCAAGACGCAAACAAAAGAACCCACTATTGCTATCGTGAAGACATATTTCAAAAGACCTATGTGGATAACTTCACTCGCTCAGATAACGCATGCATCTGTCCAACAACAGCACACCTGTACTTAACTTGCGCGGAGTCTTCAGGCTCAGGTTTGGTCGCCTGGACAATAAATACTGTTCATAAGAACAGCCGTGTTGCTACTTATAAGAAACTGGTTAATTGATACAGAAGGAAGCATGTGACCATTCGAATTCACAATTGTTACTGCGAATTTCAAAAAGGAAAAACGGCTGCTTCACAACCCTAGGACCATGAAATCCTTACCACCCAAAATAGCACACACATAGTACACGGTCGTCAATCTACGTATCTACCCTAACCAAACCGAACGAATAGCAACCACTACAAGTGGACTTTGAAGCATCGAAGAGCTGGAAACGCTAACTCGCCTGAGGAGTTCACCCACCCCGCTGCAACGCAACCGCTCGATCAGACTAACTAACCCAGCTTCAAATCGCCGGATTAGGACTGCGCGCCAAACAAAACCTAGAAAGAGACAGCTGCCTAATCGGGGCGCAACGCACGGCATGGGGGAGGCACATGTTGAACGACGACACCTACCTCGCCGGTGTGGGCGAAGCAGCCGTAGAGGTAGTTCTCGTCGGTCCAATACTGGAGGTCGCCGATCCACAGCGTCCGGACCTCCTCCAGGCTCGTCGGTTGGTGGTACGGCGCCGCCGCCATCGAGCGGCAGGACGGAGCGGGGCTGCTTGGGGGTCGGAGGAGCGGCGGGGACGAAGTTGGTCGGCTCGGGTTCGGGTCTAGTGCGGCTCCTTTCTCTCTCTCTTGTTCATCTTCCCTTTTTTTCTGTTTAATTAATCTGAATCTGAACCAATTTTACGTGTTTTTGGGCCTTTTCGGCCCATGTTTGGTGGGCTGATTTTGTTACTACTAATGAGCTGCGGGAAACCTATATGTACTGGTCGACAATTCAGGAGTTTTTTATTTTTATATTTTTTAAATCGAGAACTTGTAAAAAAATGTGTTTATTTTGAAAAATCGCACCTCTAGATTTCTATCGTCGTTGGAAAATCGTACATCTAGACTGATATCGTATATTTTTCAATTTAAAAATATAAAAATAAAAATAAAACGGTCACCATATCAATCAGGTGATATGGCTCTTTATGATAAGTGCAGCGGGTGCATAGTCTGGATGGGATACAGGAATAGTCGCTAGTATGACTACAACTTAGGCCCTGTTTGTTTCAGCTTCGGATTCTGGCTTTCAGCTTTTATAATCCGAAGCTGAAACAAACAGGCAGCTTTTGGTTATAGCTTTTTAAAATCTGCTGGTTGGATTGTGATAATATGAGAAGCTGGTTTTTCTCAGCTTTTGATAGATTGTGAAAGTCTATTTTACTAAACTGTTCATTAAATTTTTTTAGAATCTACAGTCTAAAAGCTTTTCACAATCCAGCTTTTCACAATCCAGCTTTTAACAATCCAGTTTTTATAAGCTGCTTTTCAGAATCTTTAGCTGAAACAAACAGGCCCTTAAGCAGTTGCATCGGCGGTTGACCGGATGCAAATCCAGAGGCCCAGCTCAGTCCAAAACATTGTAGCAACGCAATGTACATATTTTTACGTAGCAAAATCACTGTAGCATATATACTGTAGCAATCAATCTAGACCGCTCGTCATTGGAACGGATGGCCGAGTTCACATGCAGTCCTTAAGTTGCAGTTGCAGGAGAGACTCCACTGGATCCCCGTCCATCTGCGTGGTGAGACGTGGTTCAGGGTATTTTCAAACTTTGAACTTGTTTTTCACTCAAATCTAATGTCTGTTTTAAAAATTATTTGTATTGTGTTGTTATTCACAATTAATTCTACAAAACTAGATGTAATACGAATTTGAATGTACTGTTTAACCATTTAAATACACTGTTTCAAAAAATCATAGACAAATGCTGCAGGCATAGACAGGAAAGCTATATGTACACAAAAGACAATGTAAATATGTAATAAACCTCAAATGTATGTAAAGAGGATTTATTGCGTGAGTCTCATCCAATGGACAAATAGACAGTAGCAAGCTCATGGCAAAGAAATGCAGACCAACAGGCAAAAACACCGTGTAATAAATCAATTTTTTCTGTCCGCAAAATCTTAATCATATTCAAGTAACACAAACTAGCACATGCTCTTTGCAATGGACAAAAACATGTCGCCAGCGCGAGTGATCGAGCATGTCTTCGTCAATCAGGTGGTCTTAGTTCACAGTCGGAACTCTACAGCCTACAGCAAACCTCTCGGTAGCAGTTCCAACTACATCTGATTATAACCTATATTTGGTAATATGATGCTAATACACAAATCTAAAGTGGGTTGAACAAGCTGCCTTCAAGCAGAAATCTTGCGTCCATTGGGGCACCGTGAGCTGAGCTTCTGAGCGCAATAATTTCGTGGAGGGCACATAACTCATTGCTTCTTGGGCTCCTCGCCAGGAACTTCAGCAAAACAAACAGGGCATACCTACAAAAGAAATGTACTTTCCTTGAGCCGAAAAGGGGGGAGAAACGGAAAGCAGACGTGCATCGTATCAATTTTTGGTTGCTGACCTTGTTTATGCTAAGCCATCTTGTCACGCAGCTGGCATGATATACGTGCTTGCAGGGAAGTGTCATCTGCAGATTTCCTCTCCTGTACTCCATTTGGCAAATCACACACCTGTTACCCAAAGGGAAGTCCTGCAAGTTAGCTTCATGTCCATTCAAGAAGCAGTACAAAGTTGTTGCAAACAATTGCATCCTCTAATCCTCTACGGTAAGCAAAATTCACCATGTTACATCAAATATGTGGCATCACATTGATGCATCATAATTTCTGAAGCACACAACTGGCATAAAAGATTACAACAAGATCTGACCTCTCATGGCGTGTTTTCTTCCTTGAAAAGAAACCACACTTGTACTTTGTGACAGGAAGTGATGAAATGCGTTCTTGGGAGAGACCACGGCTCTGGGTTCCAACTGCCTCACCCAAATCCAACAATTCCTGTCAATAAAGCAAGACGAGAGAAGAAAAATGATATTTGTAACACTAGAAATGAAATGATGAGAAATTTTGCAAACGAATGGTTAGTAAAGATATAGCTTAACCACAGAAACTATATTGTTATACAATGGTTACATCGCATGAAACAAAGAGAAATAGTATATATAAATTGCTGCAACTCTGAAAAGTTCTTCAGATAACAAACCAAAAGGAGACGGGTAGCATGATTATTCAAGTTTTAAGTAAAAAAAGGTTTCCTTGACCTTAAATATTAAGCAATGAAGACAGTTGGGAAAGTATGTAATTTAGAGCAGCCAAGGATAATATCCCAGACATAGCTTCACTTCATATTTCCACATGTAAATAACAGATTTGCAACTTGTGGCTCGCACCCATGCTAATAGCCCTCTTCCACTCTCATTTGAGTTACAAAGGAGAAGTCCCCATTACAATAAACAAAGAAAGGACAACTGTCTTTTTAGTCCCACAGTTGACTCGTACTCTTGGAAAATCAAAACCTTCACAAGAAAAAAAGTTTATAAAATAATAACAAAACTGATCACTCCAAAGATTTAAAAGTCATAACAACTAAAGCAACACATAAGAGCTATTTATGTATTATGATTTGACTTGAAAAGGTTGATAGTTGTGTCAAAGGCAATCACAGTTTGCAATTAGAAAAAAGAGTGGATGGTTAATTGGCAAGCGTGTCAAACTTCTCATTAAGTCAGCATGCAGCAAGAAGTCATAGCATCCATTTCAATATGGTACATATCTGAAGTAACTGTGTTACATGAGACAAGCAGCATGAGAACATGGACACAGGTCACAGGGTTATGCAACAGAAGTCACTAACCTCATATGTCATATTGTCAGGGTCGATATTGTCTTGCCAAACAACCTGCAATGATAATAACAATTATCAGTGAATCAATTGGAGACCATGGCCATCCGCACCACACAACACATACATGACTGCAGTCATAGTATTTCACAACCTAATGAATGAAGCACGATTTCACATGATACATGGAGAGTAACACATATTTATGCTATATGTAATGTGGGATGTAAATCCACAGAAGCAGCAAACATTAGACATGTGGATATGGCCGAATACATTAAGCTTTTCGCTCTTGAAGACAAATTAATGGGATGCATAGTCAAACAAATAAAATAAATTAGCACACTGGATATATAAGATGATTTTGACTCGGAATCATATGAAATACAGGGAAAAGAAAAATAGAATTATCTGTATAATCTGGGAAAACCCCACCACATGCATTTACAGGGAAAATGGTCAAAATGCTTGTTATGACAAAGAGAATTGTGCTCGAAATATTCATTTACCTGAGGACTGCCCGGATTTTGGTGTACTTGTTGTATGCCTGTACATGAACAAAATCAGAGTGTCAAATAAAGATTGATAAAAGTTGAAAACTAGACCGTTTAAAGATGTTCCAAAGTTAAATGGTCTGAAGAAAGAAGTTGCAAAGTTGACTGTATAACTTGAAGGAAAATATTCAAATCTCATAACTTTTCAATGACTGTTAATGGCACAACCAAATTCATAAAGGATCCTTTTAAAACATCACAGGGGCGGGTCGGAGGTGTCGTTTTATGTATGCTTGGTATTAAAAAAAAGATCAAGTTACCAGATGATTTCGACATGTATGAAGATGACTGTGTAACAATTGATACAGTTAGTAATCTGTTCAGTATAATGAACAAGGTTATCTATTGTACAGTAACCAAAAAATAATGTATAATGAAATAGCAACCAGGAGTACGAAGGTATGGCACAAGCATTAAGAAGCTCAATTCCATACTTATCATTTCCTTTTCCTTTCTGCAAGAATCTAATCTACTGTAGCTTTTTAGTAAACGCTAGCACGAAAATCTCATCATACAATAACAATAATCAATGGTCAGACACTACCAAACTTTTCTTCTCACATGACAGACTGTGAGCAAATGGAGAAATGCCTTCATCCAGACAGACACATCAGACTTTCATGGTTATAGAACCATGCTGATGTGTTTACTGGCCCTCTTAGAAACGAAAGGCTAATGTGAGTATTGTTTTGTTTATAAATGCAATTTAGATACAAAAATTACCTTGATTTCAAACGCTAGCACTCATGAACAACTCTAACTGCGTATATGTCTCAAGTTGCAATGGAAATACTTCATGACTAATACATATTCAACTGAACAGTATAGTCAGTGAAATTAGGTTGACAGCAGCAGAATTCGAATATGGTGTAGATCTATATGAGATCTCCAAAATAACTTTTCACAATTTGGACCCCTGGTACATTAATTGTGAAGGAAGTTGATAGTGTTAATTTGAAATGTCTCACTGTTGATCATTAACGTGACCAGAGATGCTGATCTTCCCTAAGTAATGAATGTTGTAAAAATGATATAACTTCAGGACTTCTGTGTTTCAACTTACATTCCTCAGTAGTGGAATTTGCAGTTGTATGAGGAGCTTCACCACTCTGCAGGACAACATTGGCAGAGTCCGTATTGTTTACAGGTGGAGTATTATCCCAAATTCTGCATCCACCATCAGCTCTATGCATGTAATCATCCGTGTCATAAGCATGTCCATAACTGTAATAATTCCCTGCACCAGAATATCCATACTTATACGAGTTTGTTTGCATCATAGCCCAGTACGGGTTAACCTGCACAATAGCGACAAAATAACTGTGAGTTAAACAGATAGTGGTAAGGAAAATAAGGACTCAATGGCTTCCATTCTGGATGTAGCAAGATTCTTCCTGAGAGTTTAGTGATATGTCAAAAGCTTTCCCACATTTCTGAGGCAAATATGCAGTGGTACGACATCAAAAGTTTGGCAGTCAAGGATTCAAAAGGGTGGAATCAGATGGCTATTGTATAAGATAAATTGAGAAAAATGGCAATTCTGTTTTATGTACCTGATCCTGAAAGGCATCTGTGAGAGCAAAGTCAGCATGAGCATAGGTGAGACCTTCAAAAAAATCCATGAAGCTCTCAGTGACGGTGTATGGAAAACCGGTGTTTATGTAGTGAAGTTCCATTTGTCGACTCCCGTTCATTCCTTGTGATGGAACATGCACCTAAAAGAAATCAACCCATAAAAGTTGCATTAAACTGAAACAATTGCAAACGTTGGTATTCCCTATATCATGTCATTTAGATGAAATCGAAGCAGGAAGCTATTAGCTGGAAATCAAAGAATAAGTATGGGAGTCGTACGGACTGTAGAATTTACACACTGATCTTCCAATTCAATAAGAAGATGAGCTGCAAAGATGTTAAGCAAAACTACAGATCTTGCTTATTATGTCCAAGTAAATGGTTCCTCCAAAGAGAAGATACATGCATCGGTCTTTATTAATTGTGGCTTTCGGCGACACAGATTGCAAGCTGAAATTCGCATTGATAACACAACGACCAAATTATCATCATACCGCAAAATGATCTAACAAAAGTGGTACGTTTTGCCGCCAATGCTACAATGCGCGCTCATCAAACCGGAGAACTGCCAATACATTGCATGAATCAATGCGCGATCCAGACAAAAAAAAAACAACGTTGCGAGGCTCTAGGGCCGGACTTAACATGGGGTATGGGGGTTCAGTTGAACCCCTCAAACCCCCAAAATTTTGGAAAATAAACCGGCATTAGTACTCAATCAATCAGCAAACAAATTGCGACAAAAATGGAGAGATTGGAGTACCCATCCCCGAAGGAAACATTTGGATTTGATTGCTCACAGCAAGGAAAGGGGAGACAAGAAAAAAAAAACTTTTAGAACAACCATCTAAGAAAGCCAATGCTTCCTTACCAACAGAAGAAGAAAATGCAAGTCCGAACAGATCTCCACCTCCGCAACCAGCAGTTGGAAGGAGGCGGCGGAGGGCAAACGACTGCGCACAAGAGAAGAATTCGAGGTGGCGTGTTTCCCCGGAAGGAAGGCTCGGGGATGTGCTCGGCGGCGCGGTCAGGATGGGGCTCGTTTGGAGGTGGCGGGAGCCGGTAGGAGGGAGTGACGACCTGGGCGCCGGCTCCGGCGAGGTGCTCACATATGCTGGAGGGCGGCGAGGTGAATTTGGGGGTGAGAAGGCAGCAGCAGGAGGACAAGGTGAAGAACTGGAATGCTCGTTCAGAACGGCCAGTTCAGAGCTCTGGCTGACACCATAGGATACCAGGAGTGGGAGTGGCAGATGGTGCCATGGTGGGGACAGATTTAAGAGAAAACTGGTTTTTCTTTCAGTCCACTTCGCTATCGCCAAAAAATAAATATGCCAGTTTTCTCTGCACTCTTTCTTCGACATTTCTCTAGTTTCTTGATCTGCTTTCACTTCTGCGAGTCAGGGCCGGATCTAAAACATTATGTCACTGATGTCACCAAACAGTAATCCTACTAAAATCATGACATCATTTTATGTATAATTGTGATGTTACTAAGATATTTATCAAAAATCATTAGTGCCACAGGACATCGATGCTTACCATGTGGATCTGTCATATAATTATAATTAATTGGATAAATATTCGAAAGCATATGTGACGGTGACCATGGAGGTCGACTTGTGTGTTTTCGGCTGCGAGGAGGGAAATTTCGACTTGTTTCAAGCCAATAAGGTGAATAGGTGATCCGACCATTGTTCCACGCTTGTCCAGGTATTTTTTTTTACATTAAAGAATAAACAAATGAAAAATCAAGGTAATCCCTATAAATTCCAGTATGGCTTAATATTGCCTATCCTGGCTCCAAAATGGACATTAGGTTGGTCGAGTCAACTGAAATTGGACTTGTGCTTACATTAAAGAATATATATTGGGATTGTCCAAAGTATTCCTTGTCTGCCTAACTTTCATTGTATAACATGATTATGGTTATATTTGGCACACCTGAAATTTATGTGTTTTCACTGAAAAACGGTTTTTTCTTAAAGCTGTTTATGGTTTAGGCCAAAAGCTATTAGCTTTTACGAATTTTTTAAGTCATCAGCACATTAGCTTTTCAGAAAAATCACTCTCAGCCAGCTTATTAACTTTTAATTTATTTCATAAAAATTAGCTTTTCATCTTTTAAAAACCAGCAATAAACCAATCTGTTTATCTCATTTTATAATAAGCCTATACCGTAAATTGTAATAAGATCCATTGAATAGGCAATTTACTAAAGCCCAAAGATATCCACACTTGCACACCATGTCCCCCTAATCCCTTGCGCTAAATCTAGTGTATTATTATTATTTGAGTGCTAAAAAGAGTCAGCATGTCTGCTTTTAAGGTCACAGAATTATCATGTTAATAAAAAAAATCTACATCACTCATTGTTATAAACACCTAATAATCTAAATTAAATAAAAGAGTCCAAATCAAATACGATTAATAAATAGTTAAATTTAAAATTAAAATTATGAAAAATTAGTAGTTTAATTTTTTCATATGATTTTTAAAGAAAATATCTAAATAAAAGAGTCCAAATAAAATAAAATAAATAATAATCAAATTAGGGTTAAAATAGAAAAAAGAACGATCATGCCAAATATAGTCTTAGAAAAAATTAAATTATTATAAAATTCATATATATAAAAAGTATATGTAAAATATAATTAATCAAATACGATCATGATAAAATATTATAGTGAGACTAGCCATATTATTAATATAAGATAACTTGCTAGTTATTACCCCTTCGAATGGTCCTGTCTTATATAACGTGACTGTTGACCGTGCACCCAAAAAAAATCCTCCACATGCAATGACACCAAATAGTTAAATACGGGAGCAACCTTAATTAACTGTGTAACTACCACTGCTTTTACGGCTAGCAAGTACTCAAAAGCACATGATTATTACCACCAAACCATGGCTTTATTACTCTGATAACGCCATGAAAGCAATGTGCAGTGCACGCTTTATGCGACTGAAGTACACTGGTCGTGATTCCCAAAGGGGTACTTTGGAGATTTTGTGCGCAAGTGCGGAGCTACCAGTAAAGAGACGGTGTGTGACTGTTGGTGTGGGACAAATTGGCAGTTGCAGTCCAACGAACCACTTCCGCTGTGCTGCGCTTCAGGCAAGTTTATCGGAAAATTGCCTGTATACTACTAGTTTATATGTGTTTTGAAGATTTTTTATCTTGATTTATATATATATAACATTGATACAGAGGTAGTCTTATATGTCAGAAAAAGAGATATAACATTTTACCGCAACACCAATATAAATATAAATAGTGGTAACTGGATAAATTCTCTTACCTTCAGCTATATATAGTTTTAACTTGTAAGGAACAGCTAGTATGGATCCTTGGAAGCACGTAGTACCCATCTTAGCTTACAAGTTACAAATGGAGTGTGGCCAGTTCTTGATCTCTCACTGTCTTGTTAGTGGTTACAAATTGCAGTCGCTTGAACTAGTTTGGCGCAGGAAGCTGGGACGAGAGTTGAGTTGCCACGCAGATCCCCGACGTGGCAGCGCCGGTCGAACCAATCTGCCAACTCCCTCCCGACAGCGACGTCAAAATCGGCGGCATCCTGCCACGTGGCGCGCTCTCGTTGGAGGAACCCTCGTCAAAGCAACTGGATTAACCATCTCGCGAATTCTCCATTTAGTTTAGCTTTTCAAGCAGCCCCAGATCCGGATAAAAGCGAAGGGCAGCTGAGCGACCAAGGTTCTACTGTGGTGTCGTCTCACTGTCTGTTGGGCCAGATGGATCCGGGACCCACACGACGGTATGCGGCGCGTCACGATTGCCGGTGCGAGAAGTACGCTTGGGGTGCACGCAAGGGAGAGGAGGCCGGGGCGTGGGCCCGCCCTGAATGCAGGCGTGACGCTTGGAATTTCTCTTTCCCTACGCGTGCTTTTCCTGCTTTCGCGCTGAAAAGCGTGCACGGCATGGGCGGAGAGCACAGGCGACCGAGGGGAGAGTGCGGCATCCCGTAACGCGTGCACCCGGTCTCTAGACATCAACGAGCATCGTGACAGGATCGGGGTGTTGCCGTTCATGTAAGAGCATCTGCAAGACGTGCCTAAAAATCCACTCCTAATATTACTTACAGAAAGTCTTTCTAATAAAATTTATTTTCTAAATCTTTTTTTCTCTAACAGAATCTCAATATCATATTCCCTATATTTTAATAGATTAAAGTATTTTCTCTCTCATGTATCATCGACGGATAGACCTTAACTGTCATATCCCATACTGCGCTCAGTTGGGGCAGAGCGGGCCCGAGGAAGCATAGCGATGGTGAGGCGATACGGCTAAAGGGGCTCTCATCGATAGCATGCTCCGAAGTTTTTGGCTAAAATCAACTGAGGCAAAATGATTAGAAGATCTAAGAGGTGACACATGAACAAGGAATCAAAGTTTGGCTCACCATGTGAGGCTATCCACAGTGACTATACGTGCGCAAAAAAGGGGGCGACGAGGGCGGGGCTCCTTGGTGTTCCTATGCGGAAATCAAGTGGGGAAAATGTTCGTTGGTCTTTGAGGAGTGTCCACGCGTGAAGGTTTGAAGGATAACTCACCGAGACAAGAGAACAGCTCCGCGCGGTGGTGGCAGGTCATTTCAGCCGAACATGAAGATGAGGTGATGCGGGTGTTCGTCCGACACCAACTACAAGAATGATGGGAGAAACAAGGTCAGAGGGGGTAGGGGATGATGATGGCGGGGTCGGGTTGAGGTGAGGCTCACCAAGAGTAGCACAATGTAGTCAAACGTTCGCTAGTGCCGAGGAGGGCACCTTCTTCCCCGATGAACAAGGGGCGATGAGCTCAAGTTCAAGGAGAGGGAGAACAAGGGTAAGTGGAGGAGTGAGTTGGCTCAGTAAGAGGTTTAAAGGAGAGGTTTTGCTCGTAGTCCATTTTAGTGGGTTCACGAGCTCAACGCTCTGACTAGTAGCCTTGAGCAATGCGGATAGAACATGATGGGGCGACATATTAGGGGAGGTTGGATGCGGCCAGGGGAGGAGTGATGGCAAGAGATTTGGTCAGGAAGTACAGGAGGAGACACATACAAATAGCGATGAACGAACGAGTAGTAGCCGGAAGAGGAGCAGGAGACATGGGCAGATGGGAGCAGGTAGGTGGGTTTAGTGGGATTGGGAGTCTGAGTGGTTCCCCACTTGTAGCTAGAATGAAGAGAGATATTAAAAACATTTAAATATTAGCAATCATATAGGACATCTTAAACAGAATTTTTAAGATAAAATTCTTAAATTTAATTTTATGGAGTTATATTATATTTCTCTAGGAGCTGCTCTCAGGTAATTTTATCGTGATACGCGGATTAAGTTTTAGTGGGTGGCATTACGGAAGTCAATTTCTAGTAGGGTACACAATGTCATCCTATACCGTTACCCCAGAGAAACCGTCGCAGCCATTCTAGAGCTAAATTGTTCATGAGTTTTTTTTTTGGTGTAATAAGTGAAATGAGCTCATCGTACTTGATAATTCCCAAACGAGGCAACGAGCTGGGGGAAGGAGCTGTGGTCTATGGAACAGGTCCAGATCGAATTGGGAGCAGCAGGGGAGGACGCCGGCGTGGAGGGATTTGATCAGACGAGGGCGTGCTGTCTTTCTCTGCGCTGCTCCCTTCTGGAAGGTACTTGTCCGTCCGGCCGGGAAGCTTTTTTGCCGGCGAGGGCTAGCTAGCTAGCTAGCTCGGGGCCGAGCCGAGCCGAACCTGGCAAGGCAGTCGGCATGGCAAAAGGACGCCTGCCTCTGTGCCCGTGCCTGCAGCGCCGCCGTATCAGAGCCTTCCCAAGGCAGGAGCGCTGAAGCAATGGCCAGTTAGGCTCACTCGAGAGAGCTACGCGACAGGACATGGGAGTGCTTGCCGGTTTTTGTATTCCCCGTGCCGCGCGTTGCATGCGATGCGATGCGTTGCGCCGTGTCGCGCGGCCAAGCTTCCGGCGGCCGGAAAAGCTAAGCCGCCTGGTGATGACCTGCATTAATTCTAGGCATTTTGGCAAGATCGTATGCATGTACCCCCTAGATTCGGCAAATCTAGCACGCAGCACGATATCGAGCGGCTGGTACCATATTGTGGAGTGTGCTGATCGATAGGCGAGATTGCAGGAATGGCCTTCGCAGCCTCACGACTCGTGAAAAACATTGTCATATTGGGTGATGTCATGGTGAGATATGTCTACGTTTTGACGAAACGATTGGGTGGGTGACTTTTGGTCTCCTTTGTTGTTTGCAGTGGTGTGGGGTTGTCGAAATTGATTCCGGTGACACCGAATTAGTTTGCTGGGCCCCTATTTTTAGTGGAGCTAAAGATGGTTAGGCTAGTGGTGTGTTTTCTGTGCCAATTTCGCAGTGGAAGCTGCCGACATCTTTCGGTGGGACAGATGCGCTCGGGGGAGGTTCTCCGACGCTGGTTCATGCGGTTGCACGAGATTTGGGCTCCCTGGTGACCTTGGCGGTAGGGCCGTTAAGGCGCCATCGGTCTACTTGGTTCTGCTTCGGTATGGCGGCGGGACGACCGACAATGGGTGCATGCTCCGATGAAGATAATGAATAGGACCCTGACGTATTTTTTTGCAATTTCCTCCTTTCTCAAGGTTGTGAATGTAAAAGTGATGTCCTAATGTGCAATTAGTAATATAATCTCCATCCTTTTCGCAAAAAAACATTGTCATATTGGGTTGCTGATTTGTTCTGATCAGTGCAACAGCGTGATCGAGTGGCAAGAGTTCATCAACTCGATCAACGCCGGTGGTTGGCCTCTGTACACTGCCGTGCCACAATTGGAACGTTAGCTTGAATTCGTCGAGCTGCCAGCGACCAGCTCCACAAGCACCCCGGTATCTCATCGACACGTACTGTACGTTAGTCATGTTATTTTTTAAGTAAATTTTATAAACCTAGAACTATTTTTATCTTTATAGCAGATAGCTGTAACTTTTAAAACATATTTCATAAAACTACAATTATTTATATCTTTGATAACACAAAACAATAATATTTTGATTTTACCTCACTCGTCAACCATACATTTTTAGCATAACTTTCAAAAAATATGTGGTTGACAGATGAGACTATATAAAAAAAATTATAGTTTTATATTATTAAAAATATAGATCGTTCTAATTTTTATAAAATAGGCATAAAAATTATAATTATCTGTTAAAAAATACAAACAATTATAGATTTGTAAAATTTACTATTGTTTTTTAAGTGGGCACGGTAGTACTCATGTCCGGACATAGACGCGCTGGCTCTGCTGGCTTCACGGGAGACAAGTTAGGCACCGGGCTATGGCTGCAGGTGACCTGCACACCGCCGGTGCCGGAGCCGAAAGTAGCCACTAGCCAATCAGAGCATGCATTATCAAATGGGAATTACAGGGGAAAAAAATACTGCGATGCGTAAGGCCACTTTGAAGCCCAATGCTTTACTGCACTCGTAGCAAGAAGCATGGCAGTAGGTCAGGATTTGCCTAGCCTGTGCCCAACAAGGTGTCTGCTCCCTCATCAGTTCTACTTGCTAGAGTATGTTCCTCTCAAAAAAAGAAAAAAAAACTTGCTCTGTTTTCCTGATCAGAGATGTAGAATGCAGTCTTCAGGAATTCTGAAGTACGGGAAGAGTGCAAGAAGCAAAAGCCCGGCAGCTCTAGCAGGTCGAGAGGGGATCAGGATGCAAACAAGATGCAGCGAAATATACATAAAGAGAACGACTTAAGATGAATAGATATGGAAAACTATGTATCAACAAACACTGGTTGTTTGTATAGTATAGCACAGTCAATAACTTAAACTGTCTGCATCAATGTTCTAGATACCGTTTCAAAGGTTACACAGGTTGAAACAATTTCGAGTTGAAACCTCTAATTCCGCGGCATACTTTCTGGTCCGGCCTCGTAAAGGTTATTTTCAGGAGAACACTCGCTGTTGGTCCTTGTTATAAAAGGACACAGCCCAGGAGAGGATGAAATAGGCAATGCCGCGCACTGGAGATAATGGCGATGGAACACACTGACTACTACAAGCCACGCACCAAACTAAAATAATGGTTCAAGTTTAATCGCCAAAACGATGGTCCACATAAAAGACTTTTTTATAACGAATCCCGATGGTCGCCAACAGAAGACTTAAATATTTGTAGCAAAGCTCATCGGAGCATAGCCATCGGTTCAGTCAACTCCAACTAGCATAATCACTGCACGGTAAAATCAAGTAGTTAGCATAGTCAAAAAAAAAAAAAAAAAAAAAATCAGCGAAAGCAGTCAGAATAAGCGTCGCATGTCATCTCTTTTCCGAAACCACAACTTTCAAGACTTCCCTAAAGTATCAAATAATGCAGAAGTTCTGAATTACTAGGATTGACCATATTTTATTATATTTTCAATAAAATAAACTTCTAGATGATATTAGCCGTTGATTAGTTCCCTCAGTTCAACATCTCAACTTCATTTGGCCTCCATCAAGAAATTTGGGCAGCTGAAGGACTCCGTCGCCGGAGGCTAGACCTGAGCAATGAGGGACTCAGAACTTGACCTAAAGCAAGAGCCAAGTCTCGGGCCATCTGTGTAGAAGTATAAGGTAGTGTTTGGTTCATGAGATGAGATAGGATGAAGAGGATTATTTTGTTTTTAACTGTTTGGATGAAGAGCAATGGGATGAAAGAATTCGAAATCAATGAATATTCTTTAAAGATTCGTAACTTAGCTATTTAAAAAATAGTGGAATGTAGCTATCTCACGTTGAATATAGTATTAACGGTGGGATCAAGATACTAAAATGAACTCGGTCCATACTACTTACTAAACAAACATTTATATATAAATAGATCATCACATCCTTAAATATATAAATAAATCATTTTATACACCTTCGCACCCTAACCAAACACTAACTAAATCTTTGAAGAGAAATCGGCCGTCGCCCTGTCGTCGTCGTCGTCGTCGGAGATCTAGCGCTGCTGGGCTTGGAATCTTGGGCCGTACGCGCAGACCTGATAGGAACTCGCTGGTTTTACAAGACCGGGCTTCCTTGTTTCTTTGTGTATAAATTTGGGTACGTTTCCGCTGGCAACATCTATTGAGGCCAGGCCCATGTGATGAAACAGCACTGATGGACCATGGTTTTTCTCGCAAAAGATTGTCATATCATTGCCGACATTTTACGTGAACAATGTACCTTTGTAGAACGTCAAGCAAAGTACGTACGACATTCTTCTGCTATATGCTTCAGGATGAAGAGACCGCGTACTTTATTTTCCTGAGAAATCAAGATTACCACTACACGCATAGTCCCAAACCTTCTTTACTGGCATTTCACGCCGCGCATGCACTCAGCTGTGTATAAATAGCCATCTCATTAGGCAAGTCAATTCACCTCAAGCTTTACGCATACGAGCAGCTGGCGCGTGAGCAATTAGCTGCCTAGTAATTTTACTAGAGCTAGCTTTACACACTATATATACCGTAGCTAGCACACATATACAAGCACCGAAAAACAGGAAGAAAAAATGAGACCACTTGCTGCCGTAGTCTTCGTCCTCGCCGTCGTCGCAGGCGCGGCGTCCGCGGGGTTCGTGGATCCATCGGAGGAAATGCCGGGGGGCACCAACGCGCCGGCGATCGCGCGCTTCGCGGTGCTGGTGTTCAACCTGAACCGGGGCGCCAAGCTGAAGTACGTCAGCGTGTCCGACAGCGACCGGCACCGTCACGAGGGCGGCGTGAGGTACCAGATGATTGTGACCGCGGCGGACACCACCGGCGCCACCGGCCAGTACCGGGCGGTGGTTTGGGGGATCCCCAAGACGTTCCAGTGGATGCTTCTCGAGTTCAAGCACATCAACTGATGGAGCAGCGTCCGTGCATGTAAGTATACGCTATATGTATGCGAGCTGATCAAAAGTAAATAAAACGGGATTGTTATAACTTGCCCGGTGAGCTCTTACTCGATTTTTGTATTCTCCCTCTTCAACTCGCTTTATCTCTCTCCGGTGAGCTCCGGCAGTCTTTTCCGTCTCCCACGAGCCTTTCTTCTTGTTTCGTGTATTCGAAACATGCCGCTGTGTTTGAATTACTGTATTGTAACTGTATATATTACATGAGTGCCAGTATACGTAAAGTATACGAAAGAAATAGAGACAATTGTAATTGAAACACGCCAGTATACGTAAAGTATACGAAAGAAATAGAGACAATTGTAATTGAAATACGTAACTTTATTTATTCATTATCGAAATCATAAAGTACGGTTTCATCCGATTACAATGTCATACACACGTGTACAAATGCACACGCCATCTGACTAAACTTCCTCGGCAACTGCTATCCTGGTTTCCGAGGCCTCGTGAGGCCACCGGTTAATTACGTCTAGCTTCTGACCTGTACAACCTCTGATTAAACTGCTTTGCAACTGGTCGTCATCAAGTTATCTCCGAGTTTGCAAGGTTGTAGTCATATACATCATAGACAAAGCAAAGTAAGCGTTAGAAATCAACACAGTAGAAGAAATAAGACAAACAGTCTAGCATTAGCTTTATGGACTGTTTATATATCTCGGGTCATCATCAACCATACATGTCTTAGAAACTGTAGCCTCTCATCATCGGTCGTAGCCTCAGGTACTACAACGAAATACAGGGAGAGATTCTAGCTATACGTCTGTTTACCAGTTACAACCTCTCGGGAGCCCAGCAAACGATGCATGTCTCTAGACTCCTATCTATAACCTCTAACTATACCACAAGCAACAGGCACTCCCTCTTAGGCCTCCAGAAGGTCACCAGCCATATCTTAAAGGCAACCAACACTGTCATGTAGGCAAAACCACCAAGGTCAGGGTAACAACATCAGCAAGGCAAAACCAGCACTAAAGCAAGATCACGCCACAGAGATAATCTCAAAGACATCATCACCAGCTAAAGGCATAAGGCATCGCAGACCATCCCAAATGGGCTAGCAGCATCATCAAAATATCTAGTTCTATCATTGGCCGACTACAGCAGGACATACCTAGACCTCATAAGACAACAGAGCCAGCTACAAACGTATCATTCAGCAAGCCTCTTTGCTAACAGAAGAAAAAAAAATATCATAGCCACCAGCCATCATAAGGTATCAGCCAACATCAAACAAATAGCTGCAGGAGTATACAATTAATCATAGGATCAGATGCACAAGACCAAAATCGAGTCATCCCTTAAAGGATGTTATTAACAGCAAGCAACCATAACGCCAGTATGATATCAAGAAGCCATGAATCCACTCAAGGCATAAGAACAAGCCACGGAGTCAAGTCGCAACAAGGGAATGGTCAAGACCCATCACCACATCTAGGGTTGCCATATGCACCAGACTATCAAAAATGCTAGCAACAGGGGGATAATCAACACTAAACCAATACCCATCAGCACAGAGAAATCCTAATGGCGACCAAACACCAGCACGGGCACGACGGCGACTAGGATGCCAGATCAATGCTCATAGCATAGCTCCCATGGCCATGGCACAAGCGCCGACCGAAGCTCATCACAGATCAAAGAAACATTAACAGCAGCTCGACGATGAGGGCACACGCGCACACCCCTAGGGTTCCCAGACACCCGATAGGCTTGCCCGCGGCCCTCTGGCTCCTAGCCAACCATACGTGATCACAATAGCACATCTCCATGACCACGGCAACTAAGGCCGGTCGGATTTCACCACAACAAAAGAACAACCATCCAAAACAACATATCTCCATCTCCTCGGTCGCGGTCACGAAGCACTGGCTGGGACCACACCTATTTTCACGGACACGGGCACGAAGCGCCGTCGGCAACCACCACCAATCAAAAGAACTATGGCGGCCAGGTTCAATTACGAACACTACGGCACGCAACAACAACAGCACTTCCATCGCACAACGCGGCATGAGGGCTGACCGACCATAACACCTCATCGCACAGCGCGGCACAGAGGCCGGCCGGCGCCCCTATAGCAGCAAGAAGGAGCGGAAGGGGGCTATTGTAGAGACCCACTGGCTAGAGCAACAACCATGGCGCTCCGACAAGGTGTAAGTGGCGACGGCAAAGCAGTAGATCAAGGCAGCGAGAGCTCTCTCTTTCTCTCCTCTCTCTCTATTCTCCCTATCTCCTCCTCTCTCACGGGGTGCTCCCTACCGGCCTTATAGCGGTGATGAAGGGCTCCCACAGCGGAGAAACCAGATCCAGCGTCCGGATTTGGGGGAAGGAGAAGATAAGATCAGGAGGGGATAAGGATGGATGCGCACGGGAGAGGGTGGAGTGGCTTGGGAGCGGCTCGAGCGCAGCGCAGTCGAGGCACGCCCTTGGGCACTCCGGCCTAGGCAGTAGAGGGGGGGAGGAGGAGGAGAGGAGAGGAGAGGAGTGAGCCGGCCTAGCCGTCGGCGCATCGCGGGAGCGCGGGCGCGGCTTGAGCGCAGGCGGCATGTGCGAGGGCGGGAGGAGGAGGCGCACATGAGGGAGAAGAAAGGGGCATAGTGGCCGGCGCCTCCCTCTAGGACAAGTGGCTTGAGCGCAGGCGGCATGTGCGAGGGCGGGAGGAGGAGGCACACATGAGGGAGAAGAAAGGGGCATAGTGGCCGGCGCCTCCCTCTAGGAGAAGGAGGCTGGGCTGGCTCGGGCCGGCCTAAAGAAAAGGGCCTGCCTTTTCTTTTTCTTCTTCTTCTTCTTCTTCTTTGTTATATAGATATGTACGCGGGGGAAATGCGCAAATATACACGGCAAAATATCGTCATACACTTCTGCAGCTCCGACGACGGAGATCCGCCCAGATCTACTCCCTTTCCGACGAGCTCCGGCGAGGCCGAGAGGTTAGGTTTAGGGTTTTGGGGCCGGGGTTGGGGGTTCGGGGACCCCAGGCTTAGAAAGAGGTATTGGGGAGGGAGGCTAGTCCAATGGAGGAAGCGGTTGGTGGGCGGTGCGGCAAGGCGGCGAGGGCTCCGCCGAGGTGGTGGAGGACGCCCGGTGGGGAGGGTCAGCGGCGGGGACGTCAAAATGAGAGGGGTTGGCAAGGGAGCGGGCGGCGGAGGAAGATCCGGCGGCGAGGAGCCAACGGAGACACAGTAGGAGGGCGGGGCGGGGGTGAGCGTGCCGACAGTTGGTGAGATCGAGCGGAGCAGAGTCGAGTCGGAGGAGGAAGAAACGGTCGGCCGTTGATCGAACGGAGCAGACGACCCAAAATTCTGGTGAGAGTTGAGCCGAAATTGCCTGGGTGGATCAAATAAAAGGTGTGTACGCTGTTCTTACATACGTGGAAAAGAAGTATATAATCGTGTGTGCCATATATATAATCACGCCTGTCCTCTTCTTTTACCGTATTCAATTCAACGAAGAGAACATGTGAATAACAAAATACGTATTCAGAGAGAAAAATGAGCCATCACGTTTGTTCTTAAAATCACAAAATTACCATATTAATCGAAAAAAAGATCTAGACCATTAATTGTTATGAATATCTAACAGTCCAGATTAAACCAAATAGCCTATATCAAATATAATTAATAAATAGCTAAATTCGAAAAACAAAGAGTCCATATCAAATATGATTAATAAATATCTAAATTCGAATTTTTTTTTTGGAATTTAGGAGTTTAAATTTCCATACAGTTTGGAAAGCAAAATATATAAATAAAGAGTACAAATAAAAAAAATTAGAATTAGGTTTAGAATAGAAAAAAATAAGGATCCATATCAAATATAGTCTTATAAAAAATCAAATTATGATAAAAATTAAATACCTAAATAAAGAGTCCATGTAAAGTACAATTAATTAATAGCTAAAATTTATAATAAAAATATTTTTTCAAAATTCTTATTAAGATAATAGATTAAGAAGCATCGTGTAGCTCAAAGTTGTCACATTAAGTAGGCAACATGCAAGGCACATCATGCAGACAGTGCAAACTTATTCTGATTTTTTGGTTGGGCTGCATACACCTGATGCATAGTTCTGACAGTTAATCAAAACGTATATGAATCGAATCAATATGTGTATACAATTTAGGTACAAGTTTAAAGTATAAATAATTTTCTTCTCCACTAACATAATTTTTATTTCTTCTTCTAATTTTATGTGTTTTGTAGTTAAATGACATCTTATAAAAAACTAAAGAGACTATTTTTTTAATCAAATACTATTATGATAAAATATTACAGCAATGCTAGCCTAGCCACACTATTAGCATGAGTTATCTTGCTAGTTCAATAAAAAGATGAGAACAACTGAACAACAAAAATATTTATGTAATCATTTTGCATGTTGATGTAATGCGATATATATAACGGTGGAGTTCCCACTGTGCCAACTGGGGCCGTGGTCCACGTCACCACATGTATTCTACCCCTTGTTTTTCTATAGCTCCTGAGCCACCGATCGTGGCCCGTGTTCAGCCCTGGACAGGGCCCGAGTCTTGGACCAGACCTAGCTCCACCTCTCGCAATACACGTAACCTATCTTGTATTATCTATCCTGCATTGGGCACATATTTGATGTAAATAACAGAATATGTAGTCTGGAAGTATGATCCGGCCAGTTCAGTTCATGTGCAAAGCAAATAGTTCAAGGGTTGTATTTTATAAAACTAGAGTTAGGGTCTACTGTTTTTAGGGTAATATGATGCAAGCAAGATGTAACTGATACAATTTTCCTGTGTTTCTTGAATATATATGGGCGCTATGGTTTTCATCGCCGTATACCGTCACAGAATCACCACATAAAAACGTCAATGGCCGGGCCGGGTAAACCCGCCCTAGGTTTTTCTTTTAGTACCATTTAAAACTTGCAAACGTTTGACATATTCCAGCTTATCGTGAGTCACTATTTTGACAATTAAACAACGCAAAAACTCGTGGGGGTTATGAAAAATCAATGTATTGTGTCCTTAGAAGTCAAAACTCAAAATGCAGCTTGTTTCGAAAACCTGAAACACAAATATGTTGGACACATTGACCGCCATCACTTTCGTCCATGAAACACCTTTTCCAATTCCAGCACAACGCTATGTTAAGACTGCACCGTTCCATTTGGACAACTCCATCATATGAAGCCCATGCTTGCTTAATTTGTTGGTCATTGCGGGTGTGGTTGCCGTACACGAGACAACACCCTGAGACGCTATATGCACTCGTCGAGTAATGCTACACATGCAAAAAGTTTTACAAAGTTATACTTACATGCTGATGTGGGCTGTAAAAATCATGCATATTGATTTAAAATTACCAATTAAAAGGTATCGTGTGGGTACATGGGTAAAGATGTTGCCACGCCAACACTTAAGTAGATTTTTTGTAATTTTTTTTTATAGCCGTAGCATACGCAAAACCACGAGAATATGCAAAAAAGAGTAGGGCCAAAACAGGGCGCACACACCAAGTTCCAACACCCAAAATGCCACCGCCGGCAAGCAACTCGATCTCACACCGGCCGCGCCGTCCCGATCTCGATGCCTCGTCACATTGGCCATGCGTGTTCCCTCTCTTATGCAAGCATGGGTCATGAACAATAATCGGGACACGAGCACTGGACTGTCCAACATACGCTTCTCCTGATCGAGTTGCCTGGTAAACTACGTACCCTCACGCACAAGTCGACCATTCCATGCGCTGACCTTTAACCTTGCAGCGGTCTTTCTCTGTAGACCGCGTCGGCGCTCGCTTCAGATGGGCGCGTCGCTTTACGCTTTTCCCGCGCTATAAATTAAAGGTCGCCGGCCACTCCGCCATGCATACCGAGGTCGACCACGAACCAAGCAGCACGAGCAAACACACAGCAAACGAGCGGCGGCTCCCGAGCGCGGCTAGTGCTTTGGCCACCAGCTAGCTGCATTTAGTCGTAGACAGCTTAGCCATTGTACAGTATATAAAAAGATTGTAAGCAGCTGGCGACGGATCGGAGAAAAACGAAGATCGGATCGCCATCGGGCGGCGCGAGGAAGCGCACGTACCTATACGCTCCAGTCCGTGTAGACGGGCGCGGGGCGAGAGGCCGCGAACTGGCCAAATTGGCCGTGCCGCTCGGTGCGATCGTGCCTGCGCGCGGGGATATATGCGCTCATGCATGCAGGCCATGGAAACCGTTGAAATAATCCAAGTTCCGGTCTCATACGATCGAGTCCATATGGACATGTAGATTGATCCTTGCATTGCTCTCCTCGCTCGTGTAAATCGTGCTTACCTTGTGCATGCGTTGAGGTTGGCGATCCACAGTTACTGGACGACGTTTTGTGTGAATAAAGTGGTTTTCCGTGTGGAGCCAAGTCAATGGCCGGGCAGCGTCATCCAGTTGCACGTAAGTACATCTACCGATAATATATACGTACTCATACTACTATATAACACTACATATGTAGCTCTTTATTAATATCGGTTCAATAGTAACCGCTACTAAAAACGTATCAGTGCCGATTCTTAAACTCTGCGTTACGAATAACGACTGAGGAGCTAAAAACCAACATTGATACTTACTATAAGTGTTAGTTATTGACTGAAACCAGCGCTGATACATGTTATTGAAAAACAACTTTTTTTACATAAATCGCATCGGTCATCAAGGAAAAGTGTCAGATGCGTTTCATGCTATGACTATTTCTTTAAACTCAGCTCAAAACACAAACGCACACAAAAAAGAAGTGCACAAGGCAGAAACTGAATCATCTATCCAGTCACCGGTTACAAATTCGAAGGGACAAAATATTATATGGGCAAAGGTCATGACGATTTAGTTGAGGAGCCACAAAAAAGTTGGAAGCACTCCTGAATCAGTCACCTATTCCTCTGTTTAGTACCACGTCGCCTGTCTATGAGCACAACACCCACTTAATAACGAGCCGGACCACACCGCCTCTCATAAATATTTTTGGTCCTACTACAACAGACCACCATCTTTTGTTTTTGTCCCCTCCTACTCTGCTGATTCACCTAAATATTTTGGCTTCCCATTTTGCTTGGCCTCAAAAACACCGTGTGTGTGTGTGTGCTACTTTTGTTTGTTCCTGTGCATCACCTGTTTCTCGATTACCTCAAGTTAGTCATTAATTCCTTTGTAGCACCTGTGTTCTTTTCCATTAGCTCAAATCAGTCCTTAATTATGTTTGAATAATAGTACACTACAACAGATTTAGGTGGAAGGATTCTTTCTTGTACAACGAGAATTGCACTTAACATCAAACACCATAAGAAACAATTGGTATCTCAAAAACAATCAACGCTATAGATATTTCCAGTGAGAAAAAATGTAACAATTGTACAGGAAGAACACCAAGGCCACACCATTCCCTTTCGTCACAACTGTGACAAAATCTACGACACACCAGTTTTTTAACACAATCAACCCACTGAAATTTGATTGTTCCAGCAGGGATTTACAACCAAAACAATATTGCGTGAATATATTTAGCACACCCTATCACCGAGCGTAGAAATCATTACATGGAACTGCAGCACTTGCTCTTCGGGATTTCCTGCGCCGGACCTGGGACAAGGACCTTCTTCCCTACCATTGCTGGGGCCGCACCACTGCTCTTAGGCTCGGACACCATGTTCTTCTTGCTGTGGATTTTGAAGATATCTGTCAAGACAGTTTGGAAAGCACTCTCTACGTTTGTTGCTTGGAGCGCAGAAGTCTCCAGGAAGAAGAGGTTTTCCTTCTCGGCAAACTCCTTGGCATCTTCAGTACTCACAGCTCGCTGCTCCTCAAGGTCGCTCTTGTTGCCAACTAGCATTATCACAATGTTCTTGTCAGCATGGGCACGGAGTTCATCTAGCCAGCGAGGTATATGATCAAAGCTCTGGCGCCTGGTGATGTCATAGACCAGCAGAGCTCCCAGTGCACCTCTGTAATATGCGCTTGTCACAGCTCTGTACCTGCAGTTGTTGGGTGTAACCAGCATGAGACGTACGGAACAAAGGCCACAGAACAAGTAATGGAAGGTAGGTGCAAAAATTTCGCAACACTCAAGTTGCCAAACTGTAATGTCATGGACATAAATAAGAATGCAGTATGTGGAAAACTTTCCACGATAATATATTAGTTAGGATCTCCAGAAATGATTTCAATACTTCTATTTCTTGTCATTCCATTTCCTTCAGTTATAGCGGATTGACAGTTGATGAGATATTGGCATGAGACATTATAATATATCCACAATATTTTGACACATATAACTATATCAAGATGCAACGGCTTCAAAAGAAAATGACTGAAAATTACATGGTCAGCTTTGACTATGTTTTTACCCAAAAGGAAAAAAAGAAAGAAAATATGTTCATCATTTTGTGTGCAGCCTCAATATACAGTAGCACTAACCATTAAGTAGTCAGCAACCACTAATCAAAATGCTAGAACACCTGATAACCTGAATCTCATCAAAGCAAGTATAGATTCTAATAAGCGACTAAGGATAGACCTCACAGAAATCAATAATTTGTACAAGCAATCTGATGCTGGTAATTTATATCCTTCAGTTTTATAACGGGATCTACTCCTGTCTTGCACTAGTATGGCATATCTGTTGCACATAACTATCTGCCACCCGAATGCATGACAAGATTCTCAGAGCAAACAAAAATCCATACCACACTTTATACAGAACTGACTTTTTGAGCACAAATTCAACTGACTATAGTGTTATAACCGGACAAGCATCCACATCATAGAGGTTTCCTACAAATAAATTTTCTTTTGGCGGAGTAAATTCTTGCAGACCTTTTCATAGTACATCTTGCAAACCTATTCATTTGTTGTACCACAGAATCACCAGAAAGTTTAAACGTATTGTCCATTCATGAATTTAAGACCTTCTGGTGGACAGCAGATGCCCAAAGTACACGGTAACTGTGAACAACTCACTATTTGAATAACCTTCTTCCCGTCTACTGAAGCTCCATGAGGATCTTTTATCTATGCAGAAATACCATCAACTATAGCATATCCACACATGCGCTGGAATGGCTGCGTAACTAATTTCTCAGTTACCAATCCCAACTGTAAGCAAGTAGTAACGGACACAAACGACTGAATTCGTTCAGCCTCATCAATCAGCTAGACTAATTGAACTTTAGCAAGCATTTCACTGTGACCATAGCATGTCAGATCTAATCGCCTAGCTACATCACATTGTACCGCACTCGTAAGGAAGGTGTAAACACTTCAAAAGGCGACCATTTGCGCTGAGACCCACCCTTCCACGCAACGTTTCTGCTATACCTATAGTCCCTGGAGATCTAATCAACAAGCGAAACAGAGCAAAGCATATGTTCGTGAATGTGACCAATGACTAGCGGAGCGGAGAGGAGAGCACATAGCACAAGAGCAGAGCCGGGTGGATGGCATAGTAGATTTTGATTCGGGTACCTCTCCTGGCCGGCGGTGTCCCAGATCTGGGCCTTGACGCTCCTGTGGTCGATGACGAGGGTGCGGGTCTGGAACTCGACGCCGATGGTGGCCTTGGAGTCGAGGCTGAACTCATTGCGGGCGAAGCGGGCCAGGATCTGAGACTTGCCCACCGCCGAGTCGCCGATCAGCACCACCTTGAACACGTAGTCCACCTTCTCCCCGGTCCCCGCCATGCCTCGGCTTCGGGGGTCGGGAAAGAGAGGAGGCAGCGACGTTAGTGGAGTGCTCGGATACTGGGACGTGCTGTTGTTTGATTTTGAAAGCGGTCTCTCCGTAGTACAATAGGACTTTGAGACCGAGATGAAGTTGGTGCCAGCAGCCCAGTACAGTAGTACAATAGCATTTCTTTTAGAATAAAAGGAGTTTTTTTTTTCAGTTTTATTGATATGAAACCAAAACATTATCAGCGTTTACAGAATGTTCAAAAGAAAATATCAGGGGACTTAGCTGCATATGCTGCTCCAGAGTAACAGAAGTGTTAGAAATCTGAACATCACTACCCAAAGTTCTCTGCTAATGCCATGACAAAAAGGCCTTGACCACCCTCATCCGATTGTGATCTATCAGCAACATCAATGTTCCCGGTTGTAGTCAACTGCCATTCGAGCTTCGGGACTTCCTGCGATATTTCATAACCAACGCCAAACAGCAATCCATCTTCATCAGCCTTGACTCCAAACACAAATCTTGCCAGTTCTTCAATGTTCCTAGAATCTTGCTCCACATTACATTCATTCCACTCTAGGCTTGCCCCTAAAAACACATACCATTACAACTTTTCCATAAACTCCAACAAATAACTGAAGTTGTTATGTTTAGTTCAGTATATCTGTTATTATTAATCCACCAGCGCCCTATAAATTCAAAATTGTTAATCACTGGAATGTTAAACCACACAACAACCCAAAATCAAATTTGACAAGCTACACAACAATCAAAAAACAAATGATGAATACTTTTAGTTTCAGAGCAGAAAAGACGGGTTTTATCAGTTACTTCCCTTCGTTTCTAAAGATTGTCCCTGGTTAAAAGCTTATTATTAGACAAAAGCCATCAAAAAGCATGCATCCTAGGAGGTAATTTAAGATTCCAAATACCAGGAGGGTACACATGTTTAATACCACCAAAGTTAACCACCGTGTAAAGAGATTGAATAAAAAAGGACCCATTAGATTCCAACATCCAGATGGGACCGTCGGTTTCTTCAGCGAAGCGAATCGACTTAGCAATGCTAATAACCTCAAGCAACAAATTATACTCTTTCAAGATTCTCTCCATCTCAGGTTTGAGCAATAGTCAAACTTTTCCCTGAACAATTTTATATAGATCTCAATATTGAATAACCAAGCTGGAAGAACCAAACTGTTGGTCCTCATAAAATCTAATTTTCTGACCATTTCCTATTTTCCATTTAAACTCCAACATTGTTGCACTCATAGCCCATAAAATCACTTTCCAAAAAGGAGAGGCTCTATTATCATCGCAACATAAAATATTTGGGTTAACAGCTCTATATTTAAAATCTATAATTTATTCCTAGAGTTTTATTCTCACCCAAATTGTACCTGTGGATCCAAGAAGCTAATAAACAGAGATTCAAATCTCAAATATTAGGGATCACTAATCCTCCATATTCTTTCTAATGACTAACTAATTTTCAATTCGTCAAATGATATTTATGTTTATCTTCCTGATTATTCAGGAAAAAATATACCATGTGAGAGTTGATAGCATCAATAGCCCATTTATGGAACTTAATCATGGAAAGCAAATAAATGGGAATACTAACTAGACATGCTTTCAAAAGCACTAGTCTACCCCATAAGAAAGAAGTTTACCACGCCAACCAACTACCCTTTTCATAATTTTATCAACTACAGGTTGTAGATCTTCTTTGTTTAGTTAGTCATAGTGAAGAGGGACCCTCAAGTATTTCAAAGGGAAACAGTTCTCTTGCAGCAAAAGAGTTGAGCATAAGCATGGGTGTCCTCTTCACCCATATTAATAGTAAGTAAATTAGTTTTATAAAAGTTAATTTTCATACCAAAAATTTGTTCAAAATAACACAAGATCCACTTTAGGTTTCTAGCATACTCAACATAATCCTCCGAAAAAGTAAGGTATCATTAGCATATTGAAGGCTAATGATCCCATTTTCTCTAAAATTAGTCAAAAGACCCTTAATAAGACCAGCATTTGCTGCTTTACACAACATGAAAGTAAATACATCAACTACTAGATTGAATAAAAGAGGAGACAGAGGGTCTCCTGTCTCAAGCCTTTACCAGTTTTAAAATAACTACTATTCATATCATTGATCCTAACATAAAACCATCTACTAGAAGTAATATTCTTGATTCAAAAGATCCATTTATCAGAAAACCCTCTTAGCTTGAGCATTTCCTCAAGGAAATCCTAGCTAACTCTATAATATGTTTTTTCATAGTCTAGTTATAAAACAATCCCAGATGAACCACTCCTATGAACTGCATGCAAGACTTCATGAGCAGAAACTACACTTTCTAAAATAAATTGTCCTTTAATAAAGGTTGTTTGGTTAGGAGAGACCAGCCTATCACACACACACACCAATGATTCTCTTAGTAAGAGCTTTAGTAATAATTTTTAAACTACAATTCAACAAACTTATAGGCCTCAAATTCTTAAGGTTCTTAGCATCTTTCTCCTTAGGGATAAGAGACAAGATAGCATAGTTCATCCTACTAACATCTCATTTACCATCTTCAAAATCTCTCACCAAAGCCATAAAATCTTCCTTCACTATATCCCAAAACTTATGATAGAAGAGGAAAGGAAAACCATCAGGGCTAAGGGGCCTTTCAGCATAAGATTTAAAAACTGTAGCTTTAATTTCCTCCTCAGATAACCTTTTAGTTAACTCTTCATTCTCACTTGGAGACACCTTTTCTTCCTCATTCAAAAAATTATTATTAAAATTAATATTCTTTCTGGGTTCAAACCCAAAAAGAGTTTTGTAAAAATCAACATCTGATTTAAACATATTTTCAGTTTCAGTAACTACACCAACCTGATTTTCTAGTTCCAAAATATATTTCTTCCTCCTCCTCTGATTTGCCAGTCTGGAAGTAGGCTATGCTTTTATCACCTTCTTTCACATTCCTGTCTCTGGACCTCTGCTTGGCTTTAATCTCTCTAGAAGCTAGATCTTTTCCAGCTCTTCTTCTATCACCTTCATCCTAGCCCTTTCACTATCAAAAAGCACATTATCTTCTAAAAACTTATCCAAGATATTGAATTCATGGATAAGTTCTCTCTTCTTTCTATTTTCCTCATGCTCTACATTAGCACTCCACCCTTTGAGTTTTTTCCTTAAATTGCCAGACCTCTATAGGATGTGTCTTACTACACGTTATTTGCTAGACTTTTTTAACAATCGCATCAAACTCCTCATTTTCTAACCACTATTTTTCGAAGCGAAAAAGCTTAAGCTTAGGCCTATTTTCCTCTCCCGTATTCAGCAGGAATTTTCTTTCCCACTCAGTACTGGCGAAAACCTTATCAATAGCAGCTAAAATAAAATTATCTTGATTGTTAGACCATGTAAAACGTCTACCTGAAGGTTTAAGCTCTATCAGTGTATTCCTATTGATCCAATCATTAAAGCAACTTGTCCAGTGTAAACTGGCTACTCCATTGCTTTTCTTATCCTGGGTTCTAACCAAATTGAAATCACCCCCAACAGGGTGGGACCATCCCAATTACTCATAACATATTCAAGTTCACCAATGAACTCCTGTTTGTGTTCCTCATAGGTAGAGCCATATACAACAACTAATCTTCAAACCCAGTTGTTAATCTTATTTTAATAATAAGACTAACACAAAAGCTATTGACGTGATAATTAATAAACTCAAACGCCTCTTCTTTAATACCTACTAAAATACCACCAACAGTTTTCTTAGCAGGTAAGCATTTCCAAGTAAAAGAGTGAGAACTAGAAATACAATTTAGAAAACTATTATCAAAACTAGCTTTCTTTGTTTCCTGCAAGTCAACAAAATCCAACTTATTATTTTTAACGAAGTCAGCAATTTTTAGCATTCTACCAGGGCCATTCAACTCTCTAACTTTCCAAAAGGCACCTATCATGGAAAACATTTTTAACTTTCCTACTTCTCTTCTTATTCTTTATTGCAGTCCAACCTACATTATCCTCCTCAACCAATTCATTATTACCTATATCAGCTTGGTTGACCTGATCAATCATGATGTCATTATCACTACTGGGAATAAAACCTAAATTGTCATCGTCTAATTCTTTCATAGTTGAAAGCATAATCTCAGGATTCTGCTCAGCAAAATTAACCATACAATCAATTTTCCGAGTAACAATACTTTCAATATTTTCTCTAAGCTCACAGGTGTTAGCACCCATATTAATACCAACCATATTAACATGCTCATGTAATTCTTCAATATCAAGTACAACAAAAAAATTACACATGATTTTTGTAGACTTGAGTTCTAGATTCTTTTCCTTCTTGTATTGTTGAGCTTTTTCTAACACTCTTCTGCCATCATCACTTGTTCTTTTGTTTTTCCTGTCACCCAGCACAGCCCCCATTGTTGCTTTCTCTTTTTGCTGAATTTTCTTTTGTTTTGCTTCATTCTCCTTAGCCTCTTCCACGGCACAGGCTTCAAGAGCACCCAACAAACTTCTGGCAACTGAGGATTCTTTCTCAAGAATATCTTCAATTGTCATAGTCTCATCTATTTCCTCTTTCCCTTCTGACTCAGAGTCTATCAATTTCATGTTACTAAGCAGTTGGACACATACAATTTAATTCACTGGTTGCCACTCTTCCTTGTTCTGAAGAAATGCTTTCCATTTGCTTTTCTGGCAATCTTCTTCATTACCATATTCACTTTTGTCCACTTTCTCTTCCTATATTTCAGGTGTACTTGATCTGATCTGAACTTCGTTTTCTGTAAGGTCTCCTATCTTTGTAAGTGTATTTGGCATTTGTGGTGTAACCAAAGCAGTGAGATTTTCTGAAATTTTCTCATCCAAGCTCTCTACCTCAATCTGTAAGATATCAGTAGGGAAAACATCAGCTGAGTATGTCTTAGCTCCTTTTTATGCACCCTTATAACTAGTTGCATCTGGAGTAGTTGAATTTAGCTTATCAAGTGTCTTATGTTTGTGATTTATTGAATCCATATTCTGAGCATGTTCTGATTCCTTCTCCTCCAGGTCATCTGCATCATCATCATTGTCATTTCCTCCATCATCATCCCCCTCAACTTGAATCTTACAGATACCTTTCACTTGCAGAAATAGCATATACAGTTTGTGTTTTATTTTCACCAATCTCTCTATAGGAACTCTAGCAAGATCTCTGTAAGCAACTTATACCCTCACTACTTCACAAAAGAATCTGAACAGGCAATTCCAGTCCATATCTTTGAGAATTCCAAAGCAAGACACTATCTGAGCTATCACTTTTTAGGAACACCATTTAGGAGGAACCCTTCTAATTTGCACCCACACAATTTGAAGTTCACCAAAAGGGTCCATATCTCCAACCCATTCCATGACTCCAATAGATGAGTCTGCCTTCAAGAAGTCAATCCTTGGAATATTCTTAAGGTCAGCAACCCTTTTGTGTGGTGGGAAACAAACCAGGAACTTAGCATCATCCAATTGTCTAATTTGCAAGGGCCATTCTTTGTTAGAAAATCCTAGATAAATTCTATTCTAATTCAGCCAATGTCACAATCCCTTTCTTCATAGTTACCACTCCACAGTTTTTGAAATTAAGCCACCCTGTCCCATCACTTTCACTAACACCTACATGATAGAAACCAAGTACTTGTCCAGCACTACCAAAGTATGTGGCATAAGGATGATCCTTATCTCTATCGGGACAAGCAGTAACATGATAATTTGATCCATCGCATATGAATCATACCCTAGATAGATCACAAATACCAACAAAATGATCAGGTTCACTACAATTATAGAAGATCAAGTGACAATACCTGGGATCTATCGTCTTCTCCTCTAGTTGATGTTTCTAAACCCCTGCAACATGTTTTGGTATAGGAGCTCTTGGTGGTTGTTGCTGCGGCGGCTGATGGATTTGTTATTGTCAAGCACCATACCCATGGGGTGGGATTTAGTGCTACTGATGTCGAGCCCCCCCCCACAGGCCTGATACTAATTCTAAGGCGGTTGTTGATGAGATCAATTCTGCGGTGGAGGGTATGAAGGCTGTTTCTGAGCTTATTGAGGATGCAGAACTTGTCAGTGACTTGGATCCCAACCCCTTGGACCAAAGCACCGGCCACCTTGGTTGTTTCTGAACCCACCTCCTTGACCCGCCATGGTGGATCGCCATGGTGGACCTTGAGCACTCTGATTCTCACACAGATCTCTCGCGAAACTCAGCTTTCGAGCTTTAATGAACCCTTGATCTGAGCGATTGATCGGGAAACATTCTTCTACAGAGCACTTCCTTGATTTGATCAAATCCTTGAGGATCCACACGAGAACTCCCTAAGAAGACCTAACCCTAGGTGGAGAAGAGGGGATAGACCACAGCTGGTCGAAGAATTCCTTTACCTGCTCCTCCCCCTCGCCCCCCTTTGTTCCCATGGAATTGATCTACTCATGGACCTCCACTCTCCATGGGGTTGCGAGATCATGCCATTTGTCATGCATCGGGATGAACTGGCCCCTCAGAACGATGAGCCGCTGACGGTTGGGGCCCTCCATTTTAATTCTATCGCGCATCTGGCCACGAGGGAGCGACAAGCTCATTACCCCGACCACCGTAGATGAGAGGAGTCTCCCTGTCGGTGAATGTTGACGCACTCGTGTCCCTGCGTCACCCTCGTCGCCTGAGTCACCTCACTCATCCCTCTAAAACCTGAGATATATTTTTGACATGTAATGGTGAAACTGCCCCTGAGATCCCCATTTTTTGGCTCCACAGCCATGTTGCGTGTCACACACTTTGCAAGTTTGCTTGGTCTTTGATCCAAATTCTCTTTCGTCTATCTCTTTGTAGTATTAATCTTCGCTCCTTCAGCATGAGAGCAAATCATCGAGTCCAGACAACAAAACTAAGCTTGTACAGTAAGGTAGATTATGCAATATACTATTTAAAGTAGAGATACTTAATTATCAATTGTGTGTATCGAGGATAAAGACACAAGATGTTATACATGTCCGTGCCTCCCGTAAGATAATAACCCTACGTTACGTGATGCCTTAATTATCTTAACAGAAAATATTTACAATGGGGTATGTCTAGATCCGCTCCTATTAATCTCGGCGAGTTCTCTCATGTTCTAAATCCTGAAACTCTTGTTGAATGGATCTAATCGTGGCTTGAATTTACTGTAGGTCTTAATGAGTTATTTTTGCTTATATCGAACCTCGTATTACTTCTGTTTGGTTCTCTCTCTTTTGGGTTTGCCATGGCTTCACCCTGTCTTGGTCTTTCTTCTTCCTTTCAACGTATCACTTCTCCTCCTTATATAGTCGAGTTGGGGAGACGTACCATGCTTGGAATATTGAGTGTAAATTTCCCAGATTGTGATATTTAGAGGATTATTTTCCTAATATAGGGATGGTTTATGTGTAGAACCGATGAACTGTCTAAATATTCGCATGTCTTGTTTATCTCATGGTGGTTATTAAACTCACCATACAAGATGATGGATACGTGTACGATGATACTGCATCCTCATGATATATTGTATTTATAGCAATTCCTTAATCATTAATTATCAAATCCTTATTGATTGACAAAGTTATAAACACACTTCTTTAAGTTGTCATTACTAGTTTATCGGGGCACAAAGCAAACAAGGATTAGCATAACCCAGAACAAATAATAGAAACCACAGGCAGCATTGCACCAAAAAGAATGAATGAAGATCATAAACTCCCAAGGCAGGCACAACTTGCTGTGATGATTCTAGCTCTAATCCTTTTTCTAACTAGCACTATTTGTTAGTAAATTGTGATTGTGTATGTTTATTTCAATTCATACACAGCCAACTATCAGTTAAAATAGAACTAGAAGAACCAACCAAACCCAGCAGCATGCATGCAGCAATATGTATGATGGAGTCAGGCTGACAGTTGGCGCCCATGGACAACATGCTTCAACTGCTGTGCTATACCATGTTGTGAGCTATTAGGTGTGTCTCTATGGCGTGCGTGCAGAATGTTTGTTAATACAAGGCGCATGCTCTACCGTTAGGTTCTATCCTAAAGTGTTTCTTTAAAATACTAGTCATTTGCTCTTTAATATTTTTATGTCCCATAGATTGCTCGGTCGGGGGCCGAGTAGGAATCACATTAGTATGTTGCTGCTTCCCAGAATAATGTGGTGGTGTATCATAAGAATGCGGCACAACGGGTTACGTATATGGAGTACTTTGTGGAGGCACTTTGAAAAAAGCTTCTAGCAATGGACCATAAGGGATATCGAAGTCTTGTGGAGGTATAGGTGGTGTACTATATGCAACAGTATTATATTAATCTACTAGAGTGTTTGCTGAAATTTCATTAACTCAGTTGTTACGATTAGCTACATGTGGAACCGAGTTAATTATACTAGATGTAGTGTTTGGTAATGGAAAAACAAATGGTGTAACCTCCGTTTTAGTGGCATCTAGTGAAGTAGGTGGTGGTGTCACAGCATTGACCGAACCTACAATATTAGTTCGACTATAAATTTGTTTCATCGGCACACTTTGTTGTGTAGGCATATATATTATAAATTTTACCGATGAATAAAACAGACGTTGCTGAATTCTACCATCATTATTAGAAGTTGAAGCACTAGCATCATGTGATAGAGGCCGTTATAGTGTATCATTAATATTTTGCATCTCAAGAACCATACTCTAAACGGCTACTGACTGATTGATTAAAACCCTTAACTAATATATTAAACTTGTTACTCATAGCAACACCTACTTGATGATCAATCATCAAAGCAACTTTCACTTCAGAAGGAGGTGCGCTAATTACAGTGGGAGTCACCTCGAGCTTGGTATATATAGGTGTGAAATCTCCTCCCTTCTGGACGATGCCTTGGCTCGTCTTTTGATAGCACCAAAATGTGTGTTGATGTGAAAAGATGTCACACCAAACACTGAGCACCTTATGTGCATAATCTGGCGAGCAACACCCAGAATACCCTGGTTGTGGCGCTGCGTTGTCGGACCTTCATCGTCACCCATGCTCAGGAGGGATCTCGTCAGAACATGGATGGTCGACGACTTGTCCTTGGTCGTTGAGATCAAGAACATATAACAATATAGATTGGAAGGGAGAACATAACTACAGAAGCTAGGCAAACTAGATAAAAATGAAAGATAGATTGTGTGTTGATCGATTAGTTGATTTTTTCAATTGGCCATGATCCTCTTATATTTAAAGGTCTATAGATCTTACCCGTAAGAGATGGGGACTCATAATTCAAACCGAATAAGACTTACATATATGATTCGGCTATGTCTTTTAATCTCCAAACTTTCTATAACTAAAATACCTTTTCTAATCGACCACGTAAACTCCCATATATCTACCCGAGTATCTTTTATTGCAGCTTGGTCTTCTTGGATTCAACTATATGCTTGATGTATCCATGTACTTGAATCCGACCAGCTCTTCCACCTGTCCGGAGACCAACTGCTAAAACAAACCATGGTCACTGATCGTGGTCATAAAGTACTGTTCACTAGTCGGAGTTACTGTTTATCTGATCAGAGGTACTATCCATCTAGCCAAGTACTGTTTTCTATGGTCAGGGATACTATTCACCATGGTCGAAATACTGTTTATCGTGGTCGAAGCACTGTTTATAGTGATCGAAGCACTATTTATCGGTGGATGTACTGATCCTTGATCACCTATTAAACCAGTCATTGCTACAATGACCACTATAAATACTAAATCTTGTCATCAACACCTATGTGCTAGGTCGGGTTGGGTGCTTGAGGCCTGGGGCATGCCACTTGTCGGTGTAATAGGTGAATGGTGTCTTACGAGGTGAGTTCTACACCGCCAAATGTTAGTCGATAGTAGGTATTATTAAGACGGTCTTATCACGCGATCAGGGCGAGACTCGTGCGACCACCCCTGGTTGCAAAGTAAAATCCTGCGACCAGCCCTTGCTGGTCCCAATGCAGGTACTCATCTAACCGGTCAAGTCTTACTTAATGTTGCCCACTCAAGTATTTTTCTTCCCCAGTAGCTCGTTTTTGGTGAGACATGGTCATGGGGTGGTGTGGTGTTGTAAGTGACCCGTTCTGTAGCATTTAATGTTGTAGGATGGTCTGACGAGTGAACGTAATGATATTCAATGATGGTGCATAACATGCAGGACGACCAGAGCGAGGTGGGTGTGCTTACCCACCGCCATGATTAGCTAGAAATAGCTATGTCTCATCATATGTATGTTTGTTATATGTTTTGGCATAATTTGTTTGTATGAACATCTTTTCATTAGTATATAAAGGGGATGAAGACTCTGCTTGTAGAGACAAAAGAATATACTTGGTAATAAGTTCACTTAACTCATAAGACAATACAATTGACATAAGGCTATTATCTCATGGGATGCCTGAACATGGATAAATTCTTATATTCATAGATCTAATTCGTAATACATCCACTAAAAACGTAGATCAACGCAATCATTATCTGATATACCTCAAATTTATTATCAAAGATCATTCTGACACCACTATATGATACTCATTCCATTTACAGGTATTTCTTCGTTCCTCACTACCTTTGCAACTTTAGCCATCGGATGCATACTCCCGATCCTTGAAAATACTCAAAACCTATCCAACACCCAACTGTTGTAGATCTTTGTATCTGTTGTAGATCTTTGTATCTACGTACTATTGAACTGATTTTTAATTCACGCTTCCTATTATTCGGTGGCTGTTTTAATATTTTATTTCACCAGATGTCTTATTTTCTCTAGTGAGTTAGCGACGGGGTTTTTGAGGTCTCTGGTGCTGTTCTACAGGCTTAGAAGGAGGCATAGGGTAGTAGGGCGGACTAACAGTGGTAGCCAGCATAGGGACAGGGCAGGAGCGGCCAACGGTTGGGGTGAGGGCGACGGTGACACCAGTTAGTGCAACAACGGGATGAGGTCACAGATCCGGGGCGGGTAGGCAGGCAGGCAGGCGAAGGCGAGATCTGGGGCGGGCGGGTGAGTAGGCGGATGAAGGAAGGCGAGATAGCATAGTGGATGACGATCGAGCATAGCTCAGTTGGTTTTGTTCTAGTGGTAGGAACGGGCTAGTCAGGAGTTCGATCCCTAGGATCGGCTCCCGAGCCTCACCAGCGATTTTCTTTTTTCTTTCTGGTACGTACACGCATGCGATTTAGTGAGTGTGTATCTGTTGTAAATATGTGCTTAGGGCACGTGTGGTATGCGTCTACCCCTCTAAAAAAAGATGGCACAGTAGTTCGATAGAAAAATCTCCAAAAAGTCGGTGACCTGAGAATGATCATCAACCTTTTTTATTAGGTAAACATTATTACATTGAAACTAACACAAACTAACCTTAGCTCAGGTGGTAGAGTGGAGGACTGTAGTCGTTGCAGATAATCCTCCGCGGGTTCCAATCCGGCAGTTCGGATTACTTTATCTTTTCCAAAAGTCATCCACCCCTGAAATGGCTAACTTTATTCAGTGTGATTAGTTCCTCTCACCGCATTTGTTTTTGTAACGTTGTGACCTCTCTTTTGTTGCTGCTTAGTTGATGAACTCGAACACTTTCTTTTCGGTGGTGGCCCCTCCTGAAAGAACAAGACTATCAAGAGGAATCAATTGAACAGAAGGTGAAGGCGCATGGAACTCTACCTGAATTCAGCATTGCAATCAACTTTTCCCTCATCTTCCCTTTTCAATCCTGTAAGCTCATTCTTTTTCTAAGCTCAGGTTTCACTAGACACGAGACGTGCTAGAAGGTAGAAATATTAATTAACCACCGCTAGACAGCAGTAGATGCTCACAGAAAGATCCAAGAATTGCTCTTTTGCAAGTTTCATTCACATTGAGTTACGGCTAGTAACGCGCATTATTATTATTTATCTCAGTCACGGCAAGCCAGTGTAAACTCATGCATTTTCTCCCCCTACAATTCGACACCATCCCGTGTCAATATGGCACAATTGCATCCAATTCAAACACTGTCCCGCGTCAATGTGACGCAGTCGCTCACCTCCTTGAGAGGCTCGAGCTCTGGGGCCTGGTGTTGGACCTGCTCCTGCTGCCCATGTGGCTGCCGCCGCCCTGCCTGCCCCGGCTCTTCAACGACGATCCGGGGCTCTGACTCACCCGCCGTGCCAGCCGCCTCCGCGAGCTCCACCCCCCGTTCCCGAGCGCCGCCTGGGCGACGCTGTCCTTGGCCACCTCCCTCGCGCGCTGCGGCTTCACGGGTTGCTTGTTCAGGTACTCCAGCCGCGGGAGCAGGCCTGACACCGCCTTGCGGAGCGTGTCGTCGCTGATGTTGGTCTGGACCGGGTTCCCGAGCAGGTTGAGGGCCCTCAGGGAGCTGTAGTTGGCCACGAGCTGGCCCAGGGACTTGGCCGTGGTGATCCTGTTGAAGCTCACGTCCAGAACGGCGAGCTTGAGCAGGCGGTGGAGCCCTTCGACGTCGCTGATCTTGTTCCCGGCGAGGTAGAGCTCCCTGATCGCCGTGCAGCTCGACAGGCCTGAATGCAGGAAGCGAACAGACGCACGTTAATTTCCCTGTTGTTTCGATTCACATAGGTTGCCGAAAATTGGTAACTGTGGGAATCTGCTAATCTAGCATGCATGCACGTATGAAAAATTCTCGGGAGTTGTTCCATATCTGGTGGAGGATGGACAGATCTCGGGAGTTGTTTCATATTTGATAGATGATGGTCTGTCAATTCTGTAATATGCAGATAACACTATAATTTTCTTAGATCATAATTTGGAGCAGTCAACGAATATGAAAATGCTTCTTTGTGTTTATGAACAACTTTCCGAACTAAAAATTAATTTTCACAAAAATAAACTTTTCTGTTACGGTAATGCTAAAGAATGTGAAGACCAATATGCATAATTATTTAGGTGCGATATTGGTACTTCGCCATTCAAATACCTAGGCATACCCATGATACATCGGAAATTATGAAACAGTGATTGGAAAAGGGTGAAAGAGCGCTTTGAGAAAAAACTGAGCAGCTGGAAAGAAAAGCTTATGTCTGCAGGGGGCAGATTGGTGCTCATCAACTCTATATTAAGCAGCCTCCCAGTGTTCATGATGTCTTTCTTCGAAATTCCTCGAGGTGTTGTGAAGAGACTCGATTATATAAGGTCGAGGTTCTTCTGGCAAGGTGATAATCATAAAATGAAATACAGACTTTCTAGATGGGATATTCTCTGCCAACCCCGTGATCAAGAAGGATTAGGCATTACTAATCTCACGATAAAAAACATTTGACTCCTTAGTAAGTGGCTTTTTAAATTACTAAACGAAGATGGGGTCTGGCAACGTCTACTAAGGAATAAGTACCTTGGTACAAAAGCACTTACTCAAGTCGAAGGAAAGCCGAGAGATCCGCATTTCTGATCTTGGTTAATAAAAGTTAAGGAAAAATTTCTTAAATGGGGTTTATTCTAAATACACGATGGAACTCAAACAAGATTCTGGAAAGACACGTGGTTAGGAATAAAGCCTCTTTGTGACCAATTCCTCTCTCTTTATAATATAGTAAGGAGAAAGTAAGACACGATAGCGGAGGTAATGAGATTAATAACTCTAAATATATTTTTTTCGTAGACCTATTATTGGCGACAAATTAATAGCCTGGCAGAGGTTAGTATCTAAATTAATATATGTTGACTTAACAAATGAAACAGATACGCTTCGATGGGGCCTACATGCCAATAGCCAATTTTCTGTTCAGTCCATGTATTGCAGGTTGATCCATCGACCCTTTTACTCTGTGTCACGTATGCTTTGGAAGCTTAAACTCCCACTCAAAATAAAGATATTTTTATGGTACTTATCAAAAGGTGTAATTTTGACTAAAGATAATCTGGTCAAAAGAAACTGGAATGGAAACCTCAAATAAAGCTTTTGCAATCTCAATAAAAATATAGATCATCTTTTCTTTAAGTGTCACTTTGCTAAGACAATCTGATAAATTATACAGATCGCTTTAGGATTCTTGTGCCTACGAACATAAACCATATTATAGGTGGTTGGATGAGTGACATGGGAGCTAATAAAAAGAAAATAATTCTGGTTGGGGTAGCCGCTCTATTTTGGGTGATTTTGCTATGCCGCAATGATTTGGTTTTTAATAAAACAACAACAATCTCTTTTTTGCAGGCACTATTTAGGGGCATCTATTGGTTCAGATTTAAGAAATTGCTACAAAAGGAGGAAATAAGGGAAGATATCAGACTGGTTTGCCAGAATTTGGAGGTGATAGCTATGGAGCTTTTCGTTGAGAATGGTTGACGGTTTAATCATAGATTATGTGTCGAATAAAGTCATGTAATCTTTTTATAATTTATTCCTCATTCTACTTCCCTATCAGCTTTAAGCTGGGATAATATAATAATACAATAAGCGCTGTATGCATGCTAGGATGTAAAAGATCGGAACTTTTTCTTTTTTTAAAAAAATGAAAAATTCAGACAGGTTAGGTGAAAGGACTGAGAGGGCCGCTCCTGACGGATGGCAGATAGAGCTGAGCCAGGGGTCATAAATGGGCAGTGACTGGACCAGCTCACGGACGTGGCATACAGTCATGCACGTATGTTTCTAGGATGATCAAAGTTGGGACGGGCAGATCCACCGGACTCCCCAAGGTCTGAACATGTATGCTACAAAACAAGCAGTAACAGCATACATGGGACGCGCGTTACTGGCTACTGGCTACCAGGCGCAGGCGCACCGCGCACCACATGAACTCTTGAAGCTGTTCAGCTACAATGAGCTAAAATCGCAGGATCCTTTCCCCATCACGTGTCGCGGGACACTAAGCCTGCAGATTGGACCATCCTAGCTATAACTTAGCACGAGCGAGGATCTGACAAAAATCTAAATGCCAAAGATACAGAGTGCCATTTGCTATGTTTGACACAGCTTGTATAATAAATTTTTTTGTCAAACTGCAGTATTCTACGAGCATCTGACCATCCTAGCTACGTGTAGATTCTGAAGAATTCTACAGAAGCTATATCAAACGTTAGCATTCTATAATAAATTTTTAGTAAACGACTCTAAAAATGAATTATATAATTTGAGAAGCAAAATATGTTTTTTATAGGATTCTTCATGAAGCGGAAAGTACTTCCTGTGCCAAACAAGGCCCAAGATTCATATGATGCAAATAACTCCAAGCCCCCTTATTTCACCTGACATGCACGCAGAGCATAGGCAGAAATGCAAAATAACTGGTAAAAATCATGGTGCGATGACAAGACATGCTTACCATGCCCGATCCGTGAGATCCGGTTGTAGCTGAGGTTGAGCACGCGCAGCCTCGTCAGCTCCCGGAGCCCCTCGATGCTGGCAATCTTGTTCCTCGACAGATCGAGCGAGTGCAGGCCTTTGGGCAATGATCCGGGGGAGATATGAACTGCGAAGCCGAAAACAATTCTAAATTAGCCAAGTAACCAAAGAAAGTTGAATCCTGTTGGTTAAAATCTAAAGATGTGCGAGTAGAATTTTTGTTTTTCCAATCAGGAGTTACCAATGAAGTTGCCAGACAGATTGATTGCCCGGAGGCTGGAGAACGCCGAGATCATCGGGACGACCTTGAGCCCCATGCCGGAGATGTGCACGACGGAGGAGAACGTGTTAAGCGTCTGCACGATGCTGTTCGTCTGGACAGCCTCGTCCGCCGTGCGCCGCTTCGCTTGCGCGCGCTTCTTGCCCGCCGTCGACGACTCCCCGATCTCAGAGAAATGCGGGCGAGCCGCCGCGACGTCGTTCTCCGTGACATCCTCCTCGTCGACGACGTGGAAGGAGCCGTTCCCGAGGCTGTTCACCCACGCGCTGACACGGTCCAGCGACGAGGCCTCGGCTGAGAACGCCACCCACTGGTTCGGAATCGGCTCCTCCTCCATGGCGACCTCCTTGTTCTTGGCGTCCGCAGTGGCCGCGGTGACCGCGTCCAGCGTGTCGGACGTGTACCCGTCGTGCTGGTGGGGCGCGCCGTCTGTGTCCGCCGATGGAAGCGCTGGTACGGTCGCGTTCGCGCCCGGCCGGTGCAGGTCACGGTGGCTCCAGAGGAACAGCCTCCACCACAACTTCCGGCTCCGGGACGGGAGCACCTGCCTCGACGACCGCTTCTTCAGCATGACGTGGTCGGCGGAGCACGACGTCCTCACGGACGTCGTCGGGCTCGCGTCCGGCGCGGCGCTAGGGGTGATCAACCTTCCCGAAGGCAAGGTCTTTAGGTCGTCGTAGGAACGTGACTTGGCCGGCAGGTCGAACCCTTTCGGGACAGACCTCGCCGCCTCGATGTTGGAGCACGAGCGCTTCAGGCCCTTCAGCTTTGGTGAAGCCGTTGGAGCCATGCGGCCAACGCTGGACTCGCCAGAGTCCGGTTCAGCGCTCTTAGGATTCTTGCCGGTGTTATCACTGTTGTAACCGGACGAGTCTTCGTCGGCGACCAGGTCTTCGTCAGACGGGGCCCTCTTAGCTGAGGCCTTGTCGTCGTTCTCGTCACGGCCATGTCGTGCCAACTCGGCGGCTGCGTGAACGACAACCTTTGTGTCGCATGTTGCGGCGTTGCCACCGCCTTTGCTGACGTCGATAGTGTCCGTGTCCATGAACTCCACTGGCTTCACCTTCGGACAGTCGTTGCCATTAACCTTCTTGCTCGTAACCTGCCACCGTGACGAAGTTCAGAGTCATTAAAAGACTATAAATCCACCAAAACTCAGCAGAGAAAGCTAAGTTTGCCACTAACCTTTGATGTCTTCTTCCTCTTGCCGCCGAGCAGACCAGAGAAGCAGCTGATCTTGGTCATCCCGGACAGTCAGTCACAGCCTCACAGGGCAGGCTTCGACGAGCTTGCGAAAACGTTGCCGAGAAACAGGTGTTGCAGGCTTGCATCTACTTAACCGTTTTCTATGGGAGAGCCCTTACGGAGGAGAAAACCGGAGACAAGAACGGTGCATGCATCCTCCCGTGCCCGCGCGTTGGTTGATGCGCCAGCCGGCGGCGAGGCGGGGAAGGCCAGAATGATCGGAGAGCAGGGGAAGCAGACGTGGCCACTAGATCTGCATGCAGCAAGAAGACGCAAGTAAATCGATCATTCGACACAGCACAAAGCCACAAAGCAAATCTCACGGTAACTCTGCGTATCAGTATCGCGCAACTAGTAACGCGAGATCGACCAGAGGATGAGAGCCCGGAGACATGGCGAGAGATTAAACGCCGAAGGGGATGAGAGCATTATCAGGAATGGAACCAGGATCGCAGAGGAGAGAGAGAGAGAGACCAGTACCTTCAGATGCAACGGTAGCGGCTCGGCCGGCCTCTTCCCAGTAGGAGTGTAGGGCTGCAGGAGGGGTGGGAAACAGAGGAGATGGGGAGGTGGAAGGCGCGGGGCGGTGCTAGAAATACAGGGAGGGAGGGAGGGAGGGAAGGGGCGCCCGGAAGCGGTGGGTACCGGCCGGCGCCACGCTGGTCGCTGCGGGAGACGACGCGGGTGGCGCACGGCAGCTTCCCACGTCACCACACCCGTCCCCCTTGACACGACCTCGTGCACTGTTCGATTCGAAGCAGTTCCGGCTTTGGCTCTTGCTACATTTGCTCGGTTCCTTTGCTTACGTGACGCGACCTTGTACGTTTTTTTAGTTTGGCTTTCATGGGATATAACTTTTTTCGAGACAAGCTTAGCGGATAGAGCTGGAAAATCTCCTTGGGTTACGTACTCCACGCTTATTGAAACATATTTTCGTTTTAGGAGATACTAGCAGGGATACTAGCAGGGTGATACGCTTAATAGCGGGGTTATTCTCGTTATAATATTTTGTTGCTATAATATTTAATTAAAAATTAGTCTTTTTAGTTTTTTCGAGGTTAATATCATTTAGTTACAAATACATAAAATTAAAAAAATAGATAAAAATTATGTTAGTGAAAGAGAAAATTATTTATACTTCAAACTTATACTGAATCAGCTTCTATACTGTACACCACACACACTCTATATTCTTATCCCTCTGATTCAAAATAAGTACCATTTTAGATATTAATATAATCTCAAAATATAATTTTGACTATTTTTTATTGTAATATATTGAGAAAACATAACAAAAGTATATTACGATGAAGGTACTTTTTGAGATAAATCTATCAGTGTTATTTTTAAATATTCAAACTCAATACATAAAAAATAATTTATAGTTAAAGTTTAAAATAGCTGATTACATGTCATCTAAAACCATACTTTTTGTTAAAGATTATACTAGAGAAAGTATAATTGAGTCGCATGACTAATGCAAACCAAATAAGCAGATAAATGCTCAAACTAGAGTCATCGTCGAGCACATATTCTGGAACACCAGCCTGAACGGTCCAGAACCGTTCCGAAGTCGATCACTCGACCGTCCAGAATCGTCCGCATATGTGGAGTCGGCGACCAAAGCATCACGGCTATGCAAATCGGCCCCATCAACCGGTAAATCGGTCGTTCTACTAGGAGGACATGAACCATATAAGATGTTTATAGCCAAGTGTTTAAAGAAAAATAGTGTTAAGTGTCTATATAAAAATTACAATTTCAAATGTAAATAAAGACTAAAAATTGTTAGCACTATTATAAGTATTGGTGATTAAGTAAGCACCTTACTTTTCGACTAAGCACCTACGTCAATGCAGTTAACAAAATCTGATTTTTCCATAAGCACTGCATTGTGCATGCCCTATTGGTCTTATAAACCTGTTTATTTAGCAAAGTCAGCCGCATGCTGAAAACGGATCCAAATCCTCACGCTCGAACTCTACTGCACGAATCAAGGTGGATCCATTTCAAAATTATTTGAGGTGAAAAAAATCAGAAAAGCAAGTAAGAAATTAGCAAACCGTGCTCTCTATTGGGTTGGGTTTAAGGTTTACAAAATCGTTTAGGTTCCGAAAACCGGGACTCAACGGTAACCGAACATTCACGACTATCATGAAAATCGGATAAAATTTGGTGAGAATTCAAACAAATTCATTTAATCAAATTTGTACATCGGGGACAAAACCAGACCGAATCGAATTAGCAGTAACCGAGCGAATTGCACCGAATACCAAGCGCATTCGCCGGTTTATCAATCAGTTTTCCCGCATTAACCGAATTGAACAAAATTTGAACGAATTAGTCGGTAACCAGTCGAACTTTTCAATTTACCGAGCACATTATTTAAATTTCTATGAAGTTCAAGAAAAATCACAAAAAATGAAGAAAAAATAGAAACAAATATGGCGTGAGATTTGCTATGTTTTATTTAATCATACCATCTACTCCATGCATATATCATACATAGGGAACAAATTTGTAAAAAAAACATGAAATTTTTTGGCATGCCCTTTGCTATATTTTAGACATTTCTAAGGAAACAAATAGATATTAATAGCAATACGAGCATGACTATATAATTGTTTCATTAAATATATACATATATTACATAAGTAGCACTTAAATTAACAAATATGTCGAATTATCCATATAAAAGCTAGAAACACAATCACATGTCATCCATCAATACTTACCAAGGTGATGATCGATGTTTGAAATGTAGTTTTCATAGTATCCACATGACGTGCAGCCTCCAAGATGAAAAAAAAAAATTAGTACAATATCATAGTATGTAAAATAAAGTAGTTGTAGAAAGTAAACCATCATCACCTTCAGTAGCACTAGCTTCTAACCAAGGAGAGGATTAAATTTGGCTGTATTGTACTCCTCGGTGGATATGAGTATTATTCGTCGTGTAGATAGCAACTCTGTCTTTAACTCTATCCAACTTTACCATGTTCATGCAAAAGTAGTTGACCATTGTCCTTGCAATATGACATAAAATTCAAGATTTTGACACTGATAGACTTATTGAATAGGAGGCTCTCACTGAGCATCGGGGACATGATAGTTGTACGGATACATCCAGAATTACTCTCCATGCCATAGTTGATGTAATAGCTTGCACTATCTTATGGTTCGTCATGACCACCCTGTATGACATATTTTTATGAGGATGGAGTACCGTGGTCATAATCCTATGTGATATGCATAAACTGACTCTCAGAAGTGAATTGCATGAGAAAAACGGCAGAGGATAGGCATTGAGGAACATCGCCTCTCTAACCGTCATCGTCGCCACAATCTGTCTTTGAGTTGCTGGCATTAGACTCTTGGTAAGTTGAACTCTTTAAGTCACTATCTGTGCTCTCATCATTTTGCACTTGTCTTTTGCCCTTACCCTTAATCTTCTTGGTCTTCTTTGATGCACAATTTGCTTCTTTCTTCCATGTATGTGTCACCTAGCACTTTAGCAGTCCACTGTGATAGTATACGTTCGTATACCTGAAGTGTGGAAAAATTTGGACCGCCAAACCAATAGTTACCTTTGTATTCTTTCCCTTCACACTCCAAGGGTCCGTGTCAATCCTCTGCTGCACATGGACTTTTGCTGCAACAACATTGCAGTCCCTAACATTTGGTGCCTCCCTGATTGAAGATGCCCTCATAAGCACCCTTGAAAAAACATTGCTTCATCTGGTACTTCCATTACCACCTCCATGCTCGTAGCAATCAAATGTCCTCCTCCTGAACTCTTCCTCCTCTCTAGACCGAGTCATGATACGCTGCATCTGTTTCTCTTTCATCAACTCGTTATCGCTTGTCAAATCTACATGGGTAGCTGCCTCTTGCCTCCGAGGCCTCTCCTCATAAATTCTTTTCCTCTTATTTCTTGTCCTATCAAGCTCATGCCTGAAGCAATCACGTACATCTAGAGGCACCATATCACAACTTATAACATTTGATCCGCGATCTACCAAATATTCTTTCAACCTTGTGGCATCACCGCCCTTCTTTTCTTTCTTGCAGTAATTGCATATAAAACCTAGGGCCAAATTGTCCCCGTGTTGCCACACCATATCTCTATCCACCATCGATTACTGCAAAACGACATATATCATCATATTAAGCACTCTACAAATTCTAACAATGAGTAAACATTGAACAAAACTAAGTACTAGGTGCTAACCAACGCTGTCGGACACTAACTGACCCTAACAACCTAAAAACGCAACAAGTTGTTCGCTACCTGTGATTGTGGATATGTGAGTCCATCTTGCTAGAGCATGTTTGATTTGAATCTTGAAAACAACTTGTTTGTTTGCTTTGACCAAACCAACAGGGCACTGAACACGTAGTTTTGCTATGTTTATACTACCTTAGTTATGATACAGTATTAACCGAGCGCACAACATCAAAAACCGATCGTATTGGACCGAAAACCGAGCGAACCAAGCAATAAATCGATCGAACTCGACCGAATCGCCAACTAACCATCCTGAAGAGCTCCTAAGCGCACATACCGATCGCATTACACAAAAAATCGCTCAGTTTTAGACGATTACCGATCGAATTTTGTAAAAATGCACTCTGGCCCCAGGCGCTCTCTTTTGCCTCCGCAAATCATGATAACCGCTAAAGTGCGGTCAGTAACCGCCCAGTGTGAACCGAAATTCTCGCTTCCACCGTCGGATTTCCTCAGCTTTGCAGCGGATCTGGTCGAGCTCGCAGAGGTCATGTGGATTTGGCTGTTGCCGGACACGAGCGGAACTGATGAAGAGGATAAGGACCTCCTGCCCTTATCCCATAGAGTTGGGTCAAAATGGGCTGTTTGCACTGTGCATTCGACCCGTTTTGATCTTTTCACTTTTTTTTTTGGCTTTTTTTCAATCTACCAATGTTTGAACATGTAATACCTTACGCAAACAATATTTTTTTGATTTTTTTTCATAGATAGTCTTATAATTATCTCTAGTTTTTTATGATTTTTTTAAAAAATCTAATTTGAATTTAAATTTAAATTCATAAACCGGTCGACTTGTGAATTTGGTGGGGAGCGAATTGGCTGGTTATTGCGATTATCGACCGGTTATAAATGAATTTTTGAACCCCTGTTGGGTTATGAAAAGGAAGAAATGAAGCTAAGATGGCAGCACTAATTCTCTGGATCCACGCTTGGCAGAGTCATGGGGACTTCAGAGCTTAGAAGCCATGGTCATGGGGGAAGTGGAAGAGACAAGGAAGGAGATTGAAGTTTGGTCTAGCGGCGGCTGCTCCCAGCACACGTGAACAGCCCTAGAAATCCCTCTTTTTCTTCATTTCCGCAATTGACTTTGTGTGTTTTACTTTTCTTTTCAGAGAGGATCTATGGCTGTGAGCGTAAACTACATGGTTCATACTTGCACAGTTTGGACCACTAAAGATAACACATATGTTTTAATCTTTGCAGAATTATAAGTTTAAATATTACTAAAACTAGTATTATTATTGAAAACATACATTAACGCCAAATGCCCGTTTAAGTTCTGTTTGTTTCAACCGGAGATTATAAAAAGTAGCTTGTAGATTGTAAATCGTAATAAGCTGGGTTGTGGATTGTTATAATCTGGTGAAAGACGCATTGCTGGATTGTTACAATATGTGTGTTGGATCGTAACAATATAGCTTTTACAATTAGCTGTTTGTTTCAGTTTTTAAATTATGATCATAATTCAACTTTTACAATCCAACTGTTTATTTCAACTTTTAAATTTTAATCACAATTTAACTTTTACGATCCAAAACAACAAAGCCTAATTCTGATTAATCTACCATATTCTGTTTTGTGCAACACTGGCTGCGGGACGTGAGGGCGAGGGCCACACCACGACAGGCACGTCGGTGAGCGGCGTACGTGCCGCTTCGCGCTCGCAGGCCGTGTCTTGTCCGGCCGTCGCGCAGTACGCAATCGAAAGAAGGGCCCGTCTCCCACCGGCGGCGGCGCGCGATGCGACACGCATCCTCCAGCTCCCGCCCGTGTCACGTACAGCATCCTGTGCTTGGTCACCGTTCGGCGAGGGAAAATCTGCGATTCCGCGACATTCCTAATACTTTTGCCGGCCGTCAGTCCTCGTACGTGCAGAGTGCTCCGTCCTTGTCGCTGGCTGTTAGTTGTCCCATTATCTTACTGGATCGTGTAGGTTTCTTGTGGAGGTTGCGAGCTGTGACGGCATCGTCGAGTTTGGCCGCGGCATCGATGCCCGATCGCCTCTGTCGAGTTCGTTTTTTCAAAGTTCGAGCTCGCAACGAATGTCAGCTAACAGGAAATGGCTGATAGCCAAAAAGGATGTGATGGTTCACGACCGTTGTTCCTTTGTTACCGCAAAAATATCTCTATTCTCCTGGATTGGAATGAGTCCTGTGGATTATCTCGTCTCTCCGGCCAGCAACTAAGAGAGCAACGATCTTCCATCATCTTTAGAACGTGTCTAGAACAAGGACGTTGTTGCTGCCCTGTGCACAACTTCCCAGAATGGCGGTTGGCTGGTTGTCCCGCTCGCCATAGCACATTCCATAATTCCATCACGTTTCAGACTAGCCTTCGTGCTGCTTACTGCTACTGCACCGCTTGTTTCTTCTACAGGAGAGCAATTTGCACAAGCATCAACGTAAGTACCTCGGTTCAGATGCCTGGATGGATTCGCCAGCTCTCCCCCTGTCATGCTCATACCACGGAGTCAAAGATATGTCCAGCCGTTCTTTTTCATCTCCTAACGCTGCCACCGTTGAATGATGAACCCGCTTGCACCTTTTCCAGAGCTTCGACATGCAAGAACACGACCTGTTGATCATAGCCATTAGCCGAAAGCCACAAAGTACGACCGCACAGGTCGTGATCAAGGGTCAAGACCTTTTCCATTTCTAAACTTATTCCTTAACTGACGAAAATTTGGAGAATCATTCTTTATCATCGGGAAGACACTGGTCTTGCAAATAAAGCTACGTGCAGGAGCCTGAATGACACCAGCATCTGAACAAGCGTCCGTCGCTACCGTTGGCTTTAAGAGTCAGGACTTGTTTTTATATAGTGCTGGAGTTCCTTGATCCAGAGTTTAGACTGATACACGACAGTTGAAACCTAATCTAGGACCGGTTAAGTGGATCATAGTGAAGTTTACGATCACACATGCATGCACCTTTATAAGAGCATCATTGGTTGAAAAGGATCGGGACGAAGAAGTCTTCGAATCCTACTAAGATGTATTGTTACGTTCGCTCGTAAGCGATGCTTGCAATAAGGGATTTTAATTTCATTTCATAGTTTTTTCGTTCATGGGTGAAAAAATTGAAATTCATAAAATTTCGTTGAAATTTTAGTTATTTTTTGTCTTTTGCCATGTGAGACACATGTCAACGAAAAATATTATGAAATTAGATATTTCATTTTCTTCTAAAATTCACGAAAATTCACCAACATTTAGGTGAAAATTTAATCCCTTGCAATAGCTTGGTCGCGGGAACTGCACGCGAGTAAATTGTCACCTTCAAATCGCAGCCTGACGTTTCGGGTATGTTCCATTATGAGATGTCAACTTCTTTAATTCAGCTTGTGATACATGACAAACTTTTGGGCAGGATCGATGTACCGGTCCAAAGGCTTCGGCGAAAACCGGTAACTACCTGGCCAGTTGCCACTGCTTCTATTCTGACAGGAACTCAGAGCAAGTTTAGCTGATTGAGGATAGTGACTCACGCTATTGTCGTGACTACTCTCGTTTATTATGATAATTTTAATTAAAAATTAGTATCTTTAGTTTTTTATAAGGTTAATGTCATTTAGTTACAAAACACATAAAATTAGAAGAGGTAATAAAAATTATATTAGTGGAAAAATTATTTATGCTCTAAACTTACCCGAACTGTATACACCTATTGGTTCGATTCATATACGATCCAACCAAAATTAGAATAGGTTTACCTAGCTTTATCTGCTGTCTGCTTGATGTGACGACTTTAAGTTACACGGTGTTTCTTAATCTATTATCTTAGTAATGATTTTAATTTTTTATTATAAATTTTAATTATTGATTAATTGTATTTTATATGAACTTTTTATTTAGGTATTTGATTTTTAATAATTTAATTTTTATAAGACTATATTTGATATAGATCCTTATTTTTTCTATTCTAACCCGGATTTTTTTTTATTATTATTATTTAAACTCTTTATTTAGATATTTGCTTCTCAAACCATATTTATTAATTATATTTGATATGAGCTCTTTGAGTTTTATATAGACCGTTAGATGTTTGTAATAATAAGTGGTCTAAATCATTTTTTTATTAACGTGATAATTTCGTGATCTTAAGAGTAAATATAGTGATTACTACTTATTCTCTTTTAAATAATAATATAATAGATGGATGGGTAATTGCACTGGTTACTAAGTACCCCAGTTCTTGCAGTCCTCGGTTACCAATACCGACGAGCTTCCTGGTCAATCATGTACAGCTAGCTCCCTGCTGCCCTGGCCGAAGACAAAACGAAGGTGCGATGAGCGCTGGGTAGCTCCGATGGTCTGTCTCCGTCGTATTCTAGTGTCTCTTGTTGGGAAGTCCAAACTCTCTCGCTCGCGCACCACGTTTTCCTCTGCCGAGTCCTGCGGCGACCAGATGCATGCGGCCGCCGCCGGCCCGGCCGCCGCCGCGTGGGAATGCGAGACCGCAAGACGACGCCAGAGCCGCCGAGACCTGGGTCGAGTCAGGGAGCTGGAGTCCTTAAAAAATTATCATTTCGAAGGCAGGCAGGCTGCTACGAGCGTGCGTGCGTTAGCCGTCCGGCATGGAGCTGACCGAATCGAAGCGAATTCCTGCGTTTCTTCCCGTGCGCAGGGCATGGGACTCGCGGAAGCGTCGACACAGTTCGTCGCTGTAAATGGCGCGCAAGTTTCCACGCTGCTGGTGTCCCCGGGCGGCCGATAATTTACGCTAACCTCAGCTCGTCGCCAGATGCACTTCACCGGCGCAATTGCCTATCAGCCTGTTACTGTATGGACATCGAAATCGACCGGTGCATGCAACTGAGCAGAAAATTCTCTCGTCTTTACTGCAGTCATCTATTGTTTCGAGTCTGGCCAAGTCTACGATCTGTAGGCCTGTGGCTGAGCTTTCTACGTGTGGATAACCTTTCGTCTCACTGTAACTAGTTTGTGCCTCAAGGGACAACAGTCGGTCCAAATCGAATTTACGCTACCCAGTCACCCATCTACCGGAGTAGGCTGGCACCATGTTGTTTAACAGACCTAAACATCCAAATTTCAATCAGACATGTGGTTTTTTTAGCTCATTTCAAATCAAGGTTCAAACCAGTGCAGTATCTTTTGTGCCAAAGGAGCAGTTTACAAATAAAGTAAACCTGCACAGGAATTTACAAGCAGCTGCTACAGAAAAGTAGTAGTTGAAGATTCCAAGAAGATCAGCATAAGCTTTGTTTGTTTGAAACAAAGATTCCAAGAGTAGCGCTCGCCCTCGGGGAACTGCTCGCCCAGCGCCTTCTCCAGCCTCGAGCTCGCCGCGCCCATCACCGCCCAGCTCCCATTGCCCGCTGGCCCGCCGCGATCGGCGCGAGCACCTGTCGCTATCTCGGTCCGAGCGGTGCGACGCGAGACAGGAATTGTACCGCGACAGTGAAGCCGCTGAGATCGGAGATTGGGGGTTGGAGCAGGGGAGGAAATGAGGAGGAACGACACAAATGCCTGATGGACATCGCTATGTCTGGTTTTGGCCTGTCCTACAGCGCGTGACAACGGAATTACCATCCTTAGATCACCTTAAAATCATTCGATTTTCAGTTGATTTCGCATGATCTGATTCGTGCCGTGGTCGATGGCGTTGTCGATCTTCCTCACCGGCAATGTTAAATGGTGGTGCCAGCGACTAGCGAATTAGGGATCGGGTTCACTATTTTTTAATTTTATTTTTATTACCAGGCCCTTCTTTACCGGGAGGCTTCTATAGAGCGTTTTTACTGGAGGTGGATGTGAGGATAGGGGATCGAGCTCCTGTCGGCTTCTACTCGCCCATGAGTCTTGCCACTAGGCTACAATACCCTCCGCTGATCGGGTTTATTGTTTGGGAACTAGCAGCGGCATTGCTAGTCATGGGTGAAAGGAGGGCGGTGGTTGGTAGCAGTGACGGGGCGATGAGATCGCGAGAATGAGCGATGTTAGGAGAGGTGGTGGTGTGGATTCGGTTGTGTTAGCCATTGGAGAGGATGTAGGAGAGCGGTATGGGGGTTTAGGCTTGTCGAAGATGATGGAGTGATGATGGTGATAGAGGTGGAAGAATTAAATCATAAGAGTTTGTGGAGCAATTCTCCCTTCTAAACATGCCTTAAATTAGACTTAGCCTCCACCGTCTTTCCAAACTTAAACTAACAAGGTAGACCTTACAAATAGCACGCCTAGAATCGTTACAAAATGTATTTCAGCGTCACAATCCATTTGATTGTAAATATAAGGATCTTTGGCCCTGCGTGGGAAGTTAGTACTATTTATTTGCAAACCTCTACAGTGAAAAAAGAGCAAAAACTTTATGTTAAAAATATACTTACCCACAACCAAAAGATCAAGCACCAGTCGTTACAAATCAGTTATATTAGATATGGAGTTATGATGTACTTGTTGGAATAGAGTAATTACTTATTGTAATGTTAAATCATAATTATTATTAATATGTCAGCTGTCGGGGTTCGGTGTGTGGCTTGGCGTGCGCGCGCCCGATCATCGGGGATCGGGCAGTGGAGCTCGAAGACCACGGCGATCTTGTGCCTGCCCTCAACCCTACTAGACATGGTGCTCTCTCTCCCTCCCTCCTGCCGTGTGTTCGTACCCTTCCTTGACCCATTTTCATTCTGCCACCGTCGCCGATGAGCCGCGCCGTCGAAACCTCCTTGGACCCCTCTCTATTCCGTCATCGCAAGCTGCCTCCTGTCCTCCCATCGACATCCCAGCCATCCAACCATTAAAATGAATCATACATGGGCTAAGGAATCATGTTTTCTCCTCAATTCGTCGTTGGGCTCCTGCCAAAGGAACCTTGTCCCCGTCATTGCCGCTCGTCGCTTCACATTTCACATACGTGCGTCTGTTTTGTCGCTGTCGGGACCATGTTGCCCACACATGTGTGTGGTCGATTATGAGCATGAAAAAGAAAGAAAAGATGTGATAGATAATATTTTCTTTCATTAATAGAATCTTAAGCTTTACTGTATTAGATATGAATATCTTACAAGAGTTGTATTTCAATACTATTACAATCTATATCAGATCTATCTCAACTGTTATAATCATCTATCGTAATCAATGGTGTGGATTTTTTTTTCTTTTTTCTACTATCAATGTGGTAATCTCTTTTAGAGTGAAGGTGATGGCTCTTTTTAACTTTGATTTACTAAGGTAATAGATCAGGTTAAGCGCTGAGCTCCATCTCTAAGTTTTTTGACCATAGCTATGGCCTCTGAAACAGCATAGCCAATAACTTCATTTTAACGGCTAAAACTTTTAACTCACTCAACATCATTAAGTTACAGTCACATCATTAAGTTGTTAGATCTAAACGTGAGTTAATTCGATAGGATCATTAGCCTAATGAATATGAACACCTAATTGGATCACTGATCGGATTGGAGTTGCCTCAATGGGCCACGAGGACCTCCATTTGCTTGATGCAAATAGTGATGATGTCGAGCTCCCTGTAGTCATGCGTAGAGGAAGCCGCCAGAGTCGTCCTGCAGTTGTGGCAGTGGTCTTCACCTCTTGATCATTAGTTGCATTTTTTTCACACACCATAGGACGTCGAGAACCTTCTCTCTTATAGGCATGACGTGAGTTGGGATCAAGCCAACAGTTGAGATCATACGCACCGATCACAAACATGAGTTGATCAAAGTTATTGCCCTATTCTTAAGGAAATAGATAGCCGAGATCAACCCAATATTCTCCCACTTGATCCAAATGCTGACAACATAAGCTCCACACTCAACAGAATAGCACACCAAGATAATATATTGCAGCAGGTAATCAAACACCACTAAAACTGTAGTACCTATCGTGTACTATGCTATCTCGATAGGATATCCACTTTTATGTATTTAGTAGATGACTTATACACTTATGGTCCTTTTATGTAGTTTATTTATTTTTCATTTGTCATCATGTGCACATTGAAAGGGTGAAAACAAACTTTGTAGTTTCAAAATCGAAGTTTGAGATCTCTTTTTATCCTAGAAGTATAAGCTATTAATAAGTCTTATGCTGGTACTAATTTTGAGATAAGCCTTTAGCATGAAATCATTAAACTAAACATGACACATAGACTTATATGTTGAACATGATACTTAATTCTTATAGGCTAAATATCAATAATTTTGATTCTTGATTCTGAATTACATGTTCCACAACATCATGTGTTTGGCAGCACCACTTGACATGTTGTTACTCGAAATGAAATTGAACTCTTGCATAATAAATTCCGGGATAGAATCTTAATTCAAAAGAAAATTTTCTTATTCTTAAACCACAACAAACTATTGTGGATTTCTTATTATCTAATAGTCTTATAACACGCCACAAGTCAGCTTGCATCTATGATGCCTTAAGAGATTGGTTAGAGCCATTCCACAATATGGCTTCTCCTGCAAAGGTGAACATTTGACTTGATGTGGATTTCTTAATATCAACACACCTTTCAAAATTGACGTCTGATTAACGCGTAACTTTATGATTATGAGACTTCTCATATGTGAGCATGTAATTATTAGCACTCTACGTATAACACATAGTCATCTTTAGTAGCTTTCCGGTGATCCAATCCTAGATCAATATTTGTCAAGTTTCCGGTTATAAACATTAATGAGGACGCATATAAACATTAATGAGGACGCATATAAACTTAAGTATACATAATATTCATGATAGCGATAGCGTAAGAAAAACTTTTATCGCCCTTAATAATTGAAATAAACTCCCTTAATATTAGACTTATCTTGGTGAATCTTAATAGTCAATACATGAGAGGCATCACCGAGACAATCTTAATATCCAGTAGAGAAAAGAAATATTTGAGTCTTAAACATTAATATCCCTATTCCTGATAGTCAACAATATATCATCTATATAAACATCTAAGAGGTTAATTTTACTCCCACTGAAATCAACATCTACAAACTCAGTGGTGTCTTAGACAATATCCCACACACATAAATATCTTAATTCTTTGATATTAATTTGTTGGGATACCAACCGACAAAAAATATGTGTGGTTATCTTTAATCCTTCCATATACTTAATAGAGTAAGAAATTTCTTCATGGGAGTTATGTCTCAAATAATGAAGCATTTTCTTTTTTAATGAGACATTCCATTATCCCTCTCGAAATGTGGCATAATCATCAATGCTATAATTTTGATTAACTCTCATAAATATTCGACTTTAAGTGAAGTCAATAGAGTTAACAATTTGCTTAATGTGCCCCAAATAATTCATGAGAGTGAAACACAAGGAAATTATTTCTCATAATGAGGACACAAATTATATTATTAGGAGGGTGAAAATATAATTTAATAATGATAGAAAACTTCTAACTGTTTCAACATCAGTCTACTATCCATTCTTTAAGACTTCGCTTTAAAACTTTGATGGTCTTGAGGTAATGTTGGCAGTATAAATGTATTCTTTCATCTTAGTATCTCACCAACTTTTTTTTTATGAATGCACATATTTATGGGTACAATCATAGTTCTTCGCATCCTAGAAGAACCTTAGTTTTCGATCGTTTGCAATTCCCAAGGAAATCAATTTTTTCTAGATTATCAAGTCTCAATCCGTGTTCTTCGCATTCAAATTTGAATAAGGTTTCCTCAGATCCTTCATTCAAGCCGAGATTTCAGGATGCACAAGGTGTTTATCCCTTAATCATTTACGTAATTCTTGCTCGTATCAGATTAAATGCCATAAGTGTTTCAAATGGAACCATGTTGCCATCAGAATCCATCTCCTACGCGTATTCCGGTCCCTCCTTCCTTTTTGGCTTCTTCTGGCTTCTCTAATGGAATTAACGGAAGCAATTGGAAAGGCAATCCTGACAAAAGTTGGTTCCATCGACCTATCTCTCTTACTGCTGGGGAAGGCTCAAGTGGGGCCACATTCTTTTCCTCTTTTCGTGAGTTTGGGCGAGCGGTTCTTGGCCTTCCTTCTGGTGCTAGGCCTCCTTCTTTGCCTTCTCCCTCCAATTCAGAGCCTAGGGCTTTCTTGGCATCTCAGAAGGTCATGCCGCCCGTCGTTCTTGAGCCTTGATTCCCAATGGTGTTTAATGCTATTGATCCCTCTCCTTTCTTAGTTTCTAGATTTGAAAGGCAAGAGGTTTTGAATAGACAGCTTTTTGCTTGAGCAGTGGTTGATGTGGCTACGGATAGAGTTAATGAAGAGGTGGCTATTGCTTCAATCTCACCATTACTGGAAGGTGAGATTCACTTTGAGAACCTTTGTGGTGTTCTTTTGCAGTTTTTGGTTGAGCATCAGCATGTTGAAGTCAAAGAAATTCAATTATGCTCTTTTGGTAGAGGGTCAGCTTTTGTTCGCTTGACTAGAATTAGCGAATGGGATGCTCTTGTTCATCATAGTCCACATGTCGCGGTTGGTCTCTCTTTCACTTTTGTGAATCATAATGCAGGCCCTAATCACAGAGCCATCAACTTCAATAGAGAATGATGGTTGTTACTTATTGGTTTTCCTCTGGATTATTGGAGCACAAAGCATATCTTAGGTGCAATTAAATCATTTGGAAGGCTGTTGGTATGGGAAAGGGAAGATGATTGTCTTGCCCGTATTTTGATCAAAGCAAGAGTCACAGACCTCCAGGATGTTCCTCGGTTCATTGTTGTCACAGAGGGTGATAGATTTTAGGGCTTCTCTTAGGATTGTCCAATGTGAAATTGTGCAGCTGCTTCTGGCTCTTCTGCGAATTCGATTAGAACTTGGGAGTTGTCCCTGATCTTAATGATCCTCTGATTCTGGCCATTCCGGTCCAACATAATCATCCAATTATGGATGTTGATCCTCCAAATTTTGTCCCTGACACCTATTAGATCCATGAACTGATAGATGTTCAACCGGTTAACTCTTTGCAACAAGTCCAGAACTTAGAAAATGAAGTGGTCCAAACAAATTTACAGATTGGAGTTGTACAGCATGCAAGTGGGCTATCTGCAGACCCTGTTTTTGAAACTTTCCATCATACTCTTGACTATGTTGGGACCCCTTCTGATCTTCCTGGCTGCAATTCTATATGGGCCCATTTGATATCTCCAATGGGCTCCAATCTCAATTCTGTAAGTGTTCCTTTGGGGGCTAGATGGCCCCTTCTGAATTTGCTCCTTCTGAATTTGCTCTTTCTATTGAGTTTTATTCAGTTCACTTGGGGGCTAGATGGTTTCTCACCAATATCTATGATCCATGTTCAGTTGAGGGGAAAGCGTAATTCCTAGACTAGTTCAAGAGTGTTGATTTGCCTGATGAGGAGGATTGACTTTTTATGGGTAATTTTAATCTTTTCAGATCTCACTCTGATAGGAACAAGTCAGGTGGGAATGTTAGGAATATGCTCAGTTTAATGATGCTATCAATCATCTTCGTCTTGTTGAACTTCCTCTTAAAGGGCGATCAACACTCTCCTCTCTAAGTTAGGCTGGATTGGTTTTTTACTTCTAGTGTTTGGACCTCAACCTATCCTAATACTTTTGTCACTGCTCTCTCTAAAGAAACCTCAGATCATGTGACATGTCTTGTGAGCATTAGCAATGATATCCCTAGTGCTAAAATCTTCAGATTTGAAAATTATTGGATTGAGCATGAGCACTTTATGTAGATCGACCAACGAGTCATTCTGACAAAGCAAAAAGTATTGTGGCCAAGTACAAAAATTTAAGAAGCATTTTCAGGCACTAGCAAAAAAATCTGTAAAGTTTGGCTTCTACTATTTCCAATACTAAAGTCATCATTTTTTTTCTTGATACACTTGAGGATTTCCGTGATCTCTCGTTGCAATAATGGAATTTCATAAATATATTTCAACAGTATCTAGCTCATTTGTTTGTTTTACAGAAAATTTATTAGAAACAAAGGGATAACTTAAATTGCATTAAGTTTGAGGATGAATGTACGCAATTTTTTCATGCGAATGCCACTATCAAGCATAGAAAAAATTCTACTATTTCTCTAATATAGATGCCTCCGGGAAAATTTATTCCTCTTATGATGAGAAGGCTGCCATGTTATGGGAAGCTTATAGAGATCATTTGTGTTCTTTAGATTTCTCAAAAATGCACTTTGATTTAGCTAGTCTGCTTTCCCCTGGAAATGATCTTGAATGGATGGATCTCCCATTTTCTAATGGGGAGATTGATAAAATAATTACAGGCATTCCTTCAAATAAATCTAACGGTCCAGATGGTTTTAATGGGGAATTTTTACAGAGGTGTTGGCATATCATTACTCAGGATTTTTATGATCTTTGTTAAGGATTCTGGGAGAGAAATATAAATGTTCAAACTATCAATGACTCTTTTATCACTCTTGTGCCAAAGAAAGATAACCCAAGTCTTGTGGGATATTTTCGGCCCATCTCTTTACTTAATTCCTCCATTAAGCTGATCACAAAATTTTGGCTGATAGACTGTAGAAAGTGATTATTCCGCTTATTCACAAAAATCAAAATGGGTTCATCAAGGAGAGGTCAATTCAAGACTGTTTGGCTTGGTCTTTTGAATATCTACATCTCTGTCATTTTTCCAAACAGGAGATTGTTCTTCTAAAATTGGATTTTGAAAAGGCTTTCGACAAAGTGGAGCATCAAGTTATCCTGGATATCCTTTTTCACAAAGGTTTTAGTCAGCGTTGGATTTCCTGGATCTCTAACATTCCTTAATCTGGTATTTCTGCAGTTCTTTTAAATGGGTGCCTGGAAAAGTGTTCCATTGCAGAAGAGGGGTGCGGCAAGGAGATCCCCTTTCACTCCTCCTCTTTGTTTTGGCTGCGGATCTTCTACAGAGTATTTTAAATAAAGCTAAAGATGTAGGTCTCCTTCATCTTCCTCTTAAAATTGGGGCTAATCAGGATTTCTCTGTTGTGCAATATGTTGATGACACACTTCTTGTCCTTCAAGCTTACTCCAGACAACTCTTTGTGCTTAAAGCTTTGCTCATTACTTTTGCTGAATCTACAGGTTTAATGGTCAATTATTCAAAGTTAGTCATAGTTCCTATTAATATGTCGGATGAGAAAATAAACATTCTTGCTAAGACCTTCAATTGTCAAAAAGAAAGTCTTCCCTTCACTTATCTGGGTTCACCTTTGGGTCTTACAAAACCCAATCTAGGAGATTTTCTTCCTCTAATCAATAGAGCTGAAAGAAGGCTTATTTGTACTTCTACTCTTTTATCCCAAGCTTGTTGTCGGTGACATGGGAACCAGGGGTTCCCGAATCCCGAGGTCCGAGAAGACCAAGTTCCGGGAGAGGGTGCTCGGGACCATGAACAGTGGTCCCCGAGTACCCGAGTTCCCCGATGACCTGAGAAGACCAAGTTCCAGGAGAGGATGCTCGGGGCCATGAACAGTAGTCCCCGAGTACCCGAGTTCCCCGATGACAAGAGAAGTCAGTTCCGGGAGAGGGTGCTCGGGGCCATGAACAATGGTCCCCGAGCACCCAAGTTCCCCGAGGACCCGAGCAGTCAGTTCCGGAAGAGGGTGATCGGGGCCATAAACAGTGGTCCCCGAGCACCCAAGTTCCCCGAGAACCCGAGCAGTCAAGTTCCGGGAGAGGGTGCTCGGGGCCATGAACAGTGGTTCCCGAGCACCCGAGTTCCCCGAGGACCAAGAAAGGGCATATCCGGGAGAGAGTGCTCGGGGCTGTGAACAGTAGTCTCCGAGCACTCACAGTTCCCCGAGGGCCTGAGAAATCCTTCACCGGTGGTCCCCACAAGGGCTCAGCGGTGAGGTGTCAATTGGTGAGAGGCCCGATGCTGCATTTAAGAGGGAACGTGGCCTGTCACTTCCAACCACTCCCCCCACGCCTGCTATCAGTCCCTACCACGGTTTGGTAGGGGGATGTGGGGACATTTAATGCGCGGGTCCCATCGCGCGTCATCTGGCGTGCCTCGGGATAACGTCGCAGAACTCGAGGCATAACGCCTATCGCCCTGCTGTGTCAGGCTCGCTCTGACCGGGCGGGCACGCGAGGCTGCTCGGTGGCTGCCCGGCGGGCCCTCCCCGCTGCACCCGCTGAAAAGCGGAATGATGACGATGAAGACCGGACGGGGGCGCGTTTTCAACCCTCTCCGTCACCTTAAGCTGCAGCCCATGATAGTTACTTTCCATTTATAGAGCCTTGGAACTTGCGCCATCCTTTCTGGGCACGCTACCCACCCCGACGGGTATAAAAGAGGGGCGGGCTCCCCGGAGAAGGAGGACGGAACACACGAAACGAACTCCGAACGACGGCGACGGAAGAAGCACGAAGCTCTAGATTTAGCCAAACATCCTTGTAACATGAGAGATCCTCAGAGAGACATTCCCTGAGCATTTATAGCATACACACAGGAGTAGGGTATTACGCTCCGTGCAGCCCGAACCTGTCTAAAATCCCCTGAGTATTTATTTTCTCCTGCATCCGATCATCTATTCCACCTGCATCTTATTTACTCCCATTTATTTCACGTACGAGACGGACTCAGAATCATCCCCCCGGCCGAATCTCAAAGGGGTCCCTCCGGATCCCCGCTCGTGGAGTTCATCCTCCGACACTTGTCGTCTTAAAATGGTGAATAATGTTCTTTCTTCTTTGCCCACTCTCTATATGTGCACTCTTATGTTTCCTTTGGGGGTTATAAAAAAAATTGACAAATATAGAAGGCATTGTCTATGGAGAGGGTCTGATTTGATTGGTAAAAATCCACCGCTAGCTTCATGGAAAATGGTCTGTAGACCTAAACAGGAGGGAAGCCTTGGTATCATAAAGTTGAACACTTATAATGATGCTCTGCTTCTCAAGAACCTTAATAAGTTTTTCAGCAAGAAAGACCTACCCTGGTACATTTAATCTGGAAGAGCTATTACAAAACTAGAACCTTGCATTCTAATTTTAGAAGAGGGTCTTTTTGGTGGAGAGATATAGTTAAGTTGTTGGATATTTATAAAGGTATTGAATCTCCAATTGTTGGAAATGGATCTTCAGTTCTCCCGTGGACAAATATTTGGAATGTTTTGTTCCCTCTCTTTCTTTCCCTGAGCTCTTCTCTTTTTCTAGAAATGATAAAATTACTCTTCAACATGTTTCTCAGCTGAATAATCTAAATAAGTCTTTTCATTTACCCCTGTCTGTTAAAGCTTATCAGCAGTTTCAGCAGCTTCAAGATAACATTTCTCAGTTACCTTTTACTTCTCGGAATGATATTTGGACTTACATTTGGGGAAGTGCCCTCTTCTCTGCTAGCAAATTTTATATTTATCTTATGGGATATAGACCTATTCTTCCGATCTTCAAATGGAACTGGAGAACTTGTTGTCAAATGAAGCATAAAGTTTTCTTTTGGTTGCTTCTAAAAGATAGACTTAACACAAAAGAGCTTCTGCGATAGAAAAATATGACACTCCTTTCTTATACTTATGATCTATATCTTTGGTTGCTTGAAGAAACTAGATTTCATCTTTTTCTCTCCTGCAATTTTGCTAGGAACTACTGGGGGGGGGGGGCGTTGCTGAATCTCTAGTCCAACCCTAATGTTAGTTTGTTTCGAATTTCAAAATCTTCAAGAGAAGACTTGCTATATCTTTTGCAATGGAAATTATTACAATCATGTGCTGGAGCATCTGGGTGATTCGAAATGACTGGGTTTTCAATGATTCACCCCCAACCATTCAAGCAATTTGGCACTTTTTCAAGCAAGATTTCGCTCGAATAATTAACCGAGCTAAAAGCTCTAGAGTTGATGACATGTGTCAATGGCTTGCTTCTTTAGAATAACTATTTTAGGGGTTTTCTTGGTTTTTGTTTTCGGTTGGTAATCTATTTTTGTGCTCTTTCTTTATTTTAAATTTAATACATAATCAGTAGGGGATGATCCTACTGTTTCATCAAAAAATCATAGTTCACTTCTCATTGTGCGTTGTTGATCCTCTTAGAAAAAAATGACGTAATGAAGTGAATTAGAAAGGCTCCAATAATTCTTCATGTCCTAACTCATTAACTTTTATGCACTCTTATGATCAATGTACTGGCAATGATCTTTTGAGGAATTTCATAATGCATTTTTATTATTGCCAGATAATCATAATTTAACAAGATGATTGCTCCCCAGATCCTAAATTTTATGATCATAAGGGGCATTTGCTTAAATTACTTTCACTAGTCATTAAAATATTGAATTCACATCAATATCTAGTTAGATGCTTCTCTAATGGGAACCTAACATTATCATTATGTTTGTGTGCATAATCAACATACATAACCTCAAGAATGATCATATACTAACAATAATAAGTTACATCATTCCTTTATTAAGGTACTAGGAGTAGCTAAAGAATTTATGACTAAATTGATAATAATAACATATTACTAATCATTACTTTAATATCCACAAAACTATGAATAATTGTCTATCCTAAAATTAACCCTACGCTGGTCAAGTTAATCACATGCTAATGACAAACCTTAACAATTCTAGTTTGCTTCGCCATTTGGTAGAAATAAAAAATAACTAGATTCACTAATGGAGATGGCAAATGATTAGAAACAATGTTGGTCAGTATGTAACCTTAAGCCATAAAATATAATTCTTAAAACAACATGAAATCTCTAACAAAAACTTCTTGTTGGTTTCATAATGACACATGATTACAATCAACGTTAGTCAAAATATAATTATGTGCCACAGCATAATCTTTAAACATCATCAAATCTCTAATTAAGATTTCTCGTTAGTTCCATCTTAATCAGAGACAACTTAATCATTCAACATCACATAAATGCTTCAGACATGATGACTCACTAACTTAATCAATTTAAGAATTAATTAAATAACACACGACCACAATGATGTTGGTCAGTATATAGCGATGAGCCATTAAATTAATCATAATCACATTAAGTCTCAAAGCAAAATATATTAATTAATTTGATATAAGATTAATCATTTGATCAAAATTGATGAGCATTAATCATTACTTAATTGTGGAACTGTAAATATTAAACAACATCATAATCAATGAGCAGTAAATAATTGCTAAATTGAAAACAAGAAAAAAAAATAAGTTCATAGTTTTAGGGAAAAATTAAAGCATAAGAAAAATCTTGACAACATAAAATGAGTTAATTAAATATCTCAAGAGAATCACAATAATTGATCTCATCTTAACTTATCCCTGAAATGCACATGAATATTTTATTAGTGGCAATAAATTCTGACAATTTATGATTATAAACAACTTTGATTCGAATACAACCATGAAAAGTCAACATTAAGCATATTAATACCCAAGGCTTAGTCATAGTCACAAATTAAAATTTCCCGTTGGTTTCATTTTGATTTGAGATAAACTTGATCATAATAGGCTAGAAATTATCAATTAAATTCTACCAACATTAGCTAAATTTGTGTATTCCTTAATTACCGTAAAAGAACTTGCATCATTTTTGGCAACTAAACATTACTTAAAAGTACATAAGATAAAGCATCATTAAGCTTAAGAAAATGCACTAACACTTATTTTCAGCCCATTACATCATTAAAATGCACTAAAAACATTAAAGCCTATAAGTTCAGTAGCTCAAAACATAATATTCTTACAAGCATTAATCAAGGGTACATAAGTCAAAACATTATTGTTGGGAAATATACATAATAAAAACAGTAAGGTAATAAACCTTAAGAAAAAAATGCACTGTAGTAAAAACTCAACACTTAACAATGCAGCCCAAACTGAGATGGGCTAAGACAACCTCACGACTAGACCAACATTCAACCTAGCCCAACTAATCCGATGCACGGCCCAACATAATGCCCGTAGGCTTGCTTATTCATGGTGCAATTTCAGCCGTTGATCTAAATCAGATGATCACGTACGCTTGCTCTGGAACAAAACGGTGCGCGCGAGAAACCCTAACCCTTATTCCCATTCTGCTCCTAGCCTCCCAACAAAAGCGTGAGTGAGAAAGAGACGTGGGGCGGCACGAGACGCCATCGCCGGAGAGGAAGGCACCACCGTGGGCCCTCTCGTTGGAACGCGCATGCGACCTAGGTTGCATGTGGCTCCATCGAGTGGACCCTTGGTGGCGCAGCGAGCCGAAGCGGGTGGGCGAGGGAGTCCCCGTCGGCGAGGGCGACAACTCTTCTGCCTTGCCGGCGCACGTGAGGACAACAACGGCAAGGGGGTCTCCGGCCGCGGTGAAGCGACAGGATCTAAGGCATTAGGCGGCAATGGTGACTAAAGGATCCGTGAGGTAAGCTACCCAATTAGATCTAGGGTTAGATATTTGAGTTCTCAATTGGGGATTTTTCTGATTTAGGAGGATTTTCTAGGGTCAGGAGGGGAACATCATTAGGATTTCACTAATTTGTTTGACCCCCTCCTTCTTCTTGCTAGCCAAGGTGAATTGACGTGAAAACTTGAGCTAACTGAGAGCTAGCGGTGCATAAACATGAAAATTATAGTAAAGTACGACTTGATCATGATAAACCGATAGCAATAAGGTCTAATTACTTAAAACCCGAGGCAAAAAAGATCTAAAGGGGCTTGAACATGAATAATTAGGACTCATCCGAGGACAAAGAATTGTTTAGCAATGTAACTGAGGTCTAGCCATGGTAACTCGATACTAGTTTGAACTAAACAGGAGCTTATTGTCGTGATCATGGCTTAGGGTTCGTGAATTAGGCATTAGGCTCTAGTACCATTGTTAGGTCTAAAAGTGAGTTAATCCGAAAGGATTATTAGCCTAATGAACATGAACACCTAATTGGATCACTGGTTGGATTGGAGTTGCTCGGGTGGGCCACGAGGACCTCCGCCTACTTGATGCAGACAACGTTGATGTCAAGCTCACTGTAATCGTGCGTAGAGAAAGCTGCTAGAGTCATCCTACAATGATGGTAGTGGTCTTCAACTGAAGCGCCCCGGGTTATCACTGGTGCTTAAAACCATTATTATACCAGTCCCTGGATCAGTCGCTGGTAAATAAAAGTCTTACAACAGGTAATATCAATACCATACAACTCGAGGGTGGTGAGCATAATCCACCAACCTAATAAAACATACAGCACTAAACCCAAGTGCATTATTATAAGGGTCCACGACAACCGAGTACACAGCAGAGGGAGCATGGAGAACACGCCACTCCACAGGCAATTCAGATGCGGACACGACCAAGCCTACTCGTCTGCCTCACCGTCTGCCTCGGTGAAGTTCGTATCGTCCTCTAAAAGCACAAGCAAGGGGTGAGTACAAAAGTAATCAACAAGTCTCAACCCTTTCCCTACGGTAGGGGTACGAATACATGCTTAAGAGAATGACAAGGATAAGTTGTAAGGTTGAATTTTACAGAAAGCTAAGTTGTACACATGCATGGTTCAATTTATGTAAAGCGGTTTATGAAAACGATATTAGTAATAAAACATACTTGTCCAAATTTTATTGTTGTTGGACACCCCGTCCATGGCAACCCACGGCATACAGCCGGACCTATATTCCAAAACAGGGCATTACCTTGCCCACCCACTCACAAGGAGAACACACGCAACCCAGCTAGTTGTTGCAACCGAACCATAGTTCGTTCATGACCGAGGACACGGCTATTCGAATAGTTTTAGCTCTGCAGAGTTGTACACTTTACCCACAAGCTGAGTTCGACAACATCCCACCGCCGTGGAAGCACGATTCAACAAAGCCATTACCCACCACAGCATCATCACATTGACCGTCTACGGGAGCTAACCAGGGGTTCATGACCTTTAACTAGGCCACCAACCGGGTCGTCAAGCCTGCACCGCTTGCACCTGCTCCATGGTTCCCCACTGCAAACACGCCTCCAGACTATAGTAGACTAGCTGGGGTGATTTAGACTAAGACATGCTCATACAGGGTCAAGTGGTTATATTATATAGACTAGGTAGGATGTCACATCAACTCGGTCCTTAAATGATCCAAGGCAAGCATCTCCTCATGGAGCCTGCCACTCGGGCAGCACTCCTCCCAAAGCCTGTCTCAACGACAGCGCTCCGACTCCGTAGGCATTCCCGAAAGAACCCTGATTTGCCCCAGCTCTAACCCCAACTCAGTAATAATCCTTATCACCTGACCATAACCCACACAATACCAACACCAAGTTTTACACATTTGAAAAACTAGATATGAATAAACATGAAGTAACAGTAAAGATTATCATTCCTAAGCACATTAGTACAAGGTAATCACCTAGGCTACGGCGAGATCCTAGGTTTACCAAGATTAAGCATACAGGGTAATAAAAATGGCTGGCTAAGACTACATTAAATTATAACTAGATCAGCAGTTTAAAATATGCCAACTAGTAACACTGCATGCATTATATCGGAGTGAAACGGCTACTACGGGTTATGTTGATAAAACTAGGTTCAATATGGTCAAAGGGAAATGGCTTGAGACTTGCCTTCGTTGAAGTCCTCGAGGGGGTCCTGCTGGAACTCCTAGGTTCTTGGCACCTCCTCCTCCTCAACGAACTCTCCGGCGTCTAGTCGTAACAAACAAACAAGGCAACACACAAATAAATGCAAATAAATTTGTAATAATTATGAAAATGGTATGAATAGATAGAGATCAAATTTAGAAGAATATTAGTGGAAGAATCGTCGAAATCGGAGTTAAAATGGAGGAATTATAAGCTTTGGAAGTTTGCCAGGAATTTAATTCGAGAAAAAGATAAAGGGGGAATATTCCTCGAAAATTCCGGTTTCTGGAAATTAGAAAGGTCTACTATGCTTTGGCGGGCTTGTATTGTGCTTGGGCTCGGTTAATTGGCTGGCCTTTGGGCCAGATCAGCCCATATCGGCTCGGCGGGGAAGCTAACTGCCGGGCTAACAGTCGTTAGCCGACCGGGCCCGCCTGTCGGATTAAAAGAGAGAGAGGGGGGTGACGGGAGAGAATGGCGGGGAGGCGACGCCGTGGCTAGTTCGGCCAACTGACTTGGAGACAGCGGTGCGGAAGGCCTGCGACGGTGGCTTGCTGGAAGACAGCCGGAACAGCCTTCCCGGCCGTATCTCACGACGGTGAGCACACTGGAAGAGAGAGGAGATGGTGGGGATTCCATTTTTGCGAAAATCCTAGCGAGGGAAGGAATAGGATGGGCTGGCGCCTGGTGGCTATAGCGGCGGCTCGGGGAGCTCGGCGTGGAGCTCGGTGAGGACCGGTGAGGTGGAGAGAGGTGTATGGGAAGGTGGAGGTGCTCGGTGTGGTGCTCGGCGGCCAAGAATGCAGCGGTTGGAGCTTGGTTGAGGGAGATCGACGGTGGGGGTGAGCTCAGCTCAGTGGCGGAGAGAAAGAGGGGTAGTGAGAGGGAGGGGAAGAAGCAAGACTTGCCTGGCTTAGCTTGGAGGGAGGCGGTGAGGGGTGGTGAGGCTCGGGCGGGGCTATTTATAGGTGAGGGAGGACCGAGAGCTCGGGCGGCGAGGACGTGCTCGCCGGGCTCGGTACAAGCGGCTTAATTGAGGCCGCAGGTGAGAGAACAGCACGGCGGCCGTGCGAGCCTCTGCATGCGCAGACCGGTGGGAGAAGAAGAAGGGGGGCCGGGGCTCGCGGTCGACAACGTGGTGTCCAGCTGCCGACTTTCCGCACTCGATCGTCGTTGGTACAGCGGGGAGGTGACAAGCTAGGTAGGGGAAGGGACAAGAGGACAGCACGGCGGCGAGACGTGCACACCGTGTGGCAGTGGGGAGTACGGCGAGGTACAGCAGCCGTGGAGCTCCACACGCACGCGTGTACTGGCTCGATCACGGCGCAGCGCGAGGAAGGAGAAGGTGGCATGCGCAGGCTGGGGCTGACGCAGCGCAGTGGGGGGAGGGAGAGGGGAGGTGGGCCGGGGAAGGAGGGAGGTGTTCGGCCCAGGGAAAAGGAATAACCGGGCCGGGTAGATGGGTGGGCTGACCGGTGAGAGGGAGAGGAAGGGGAGTTAGGCCGGACCGATAGAAGGGAGAAGATTTTGATATTTTGGAAAAAGGATTTGGAGTGATTTGAATTGTTTTGAAAGGTTTTGTTTGAATAATTTAAATTTGAGTTTTGGCAAAACTCAGATGTTACATCAACCCACTCACACACCTCCCATATCAGTAGGGGTAAGGATTTTAGCCTCCCGATCATTAGTTACATTTTTTTCACTCATCATAGAACGTTGAAAACCGTATCACTTATAGGTGTGATGTGAGTTGAAACCGAGCCCACAGTTCAGATCGTACCCACCGATCACAGGCATGAGTTGGTCAAAATTGTCGCCCTACTCTTAAGGAAACGGTTAGCCGAGATTAACCCAACATAAGTTACAATTGACCAGGACATCATTCCGACAAATCAATTGAATAAATCTACGCTTTACTGTACCCACTAAATCTCTCTCGTGGAGTCGTAGCGAAGAGCCTCCTGTACAGGCTCACTGTAAGTGTTAGCTACAGACCATCTAATGTCTCTACTCTCCCACTAGGATCACACGTCACTCATCTAAAAACACATCTAATGAAATCTACAAGCCAGCATGTCACTCAACATTTCTTGGCTTCATCATCTGGCTGGTAACAGTTCTTACCGACATTGTCGGGTGGAAGCGGCACACCAAATACCCAGTCGAGCACATTCAGGTACTTGGACCGGAAAACCTCTCTTTCCTGCGCATAGCAGTGCATAATGACCGAGGTAGCCATACTGAACACAACTACGTCGGCTCGCTTTATCTGCAGTATTGGAGGGCAGAGTCCTGCATCGGTCATGCATGTGAAGAAGCTCTCGATAGCTCTGGCGAGGCAGTACAGGGATATCTCAATTCTCCTGCTCTTCTTCTCGATAAACAATGCCAGACCTGTTGGAAACTGCCGTATGAAAACAGTTTAGTATCACAAAGCTGCAGGATTAGGAAAAGATGCTGAATTTATGTGCCATTATTTTTCTGCGCACCGTGCCAAGTACAACAAGAGGGGTATTGCAACTTTCAAAGATCCTAAAAAGCAGGCAGGTCCAAGCCCTGAAACAGAGAAGGAAACACCATGAATTGTCATCCCAAGAAAGGGTGACGACACATCTAGATGCTTACCATAAGAGTTGAATTAGTAAAATGCGAACTCACCATGCAGACGCACAATATACTGAGAGGAACAAGCTTGATCTCACTGTTCCGAAAAGACTCTTCCCTAGGATTGTGTAAGGCCTGCATGTTGTGAGGAAAGCAAAACAGTTGGAGAAACTGCATCTTATCTCAAGATTCTCAAAAACTGGAGTAGGCAGCAAGACAGCATGCAAAGATAGATTTTACAGGAATTGCCCTCATCCCATTTTTCTGCCTAGATAGGATAGCAATTGTTGGTTCTTACACGAGACACGGCTATCCATGACACATCAAGCTCAGTTAAAGCAGGGTACACATGGTGATTGGAAGCAGAAAATGTCTGTTTCCCAAATATTAGAATCCAAAACATGTCAATGTACTTACATTATAGTAAACGATATACCTTTTCATGAGGTCCTGACGATGAACTACAAGTGCAGGAACTAAGTAGACAGGAACATAAACAGGAAGTGCTCTCCCATACGCTTGTAACAAGAACGAAATAAAATGTCCTGAACATGACTGATTACCATGCACAATCTGGATTGAAGAGAGGCAATGTCAGATCATGGAAAGATTCAGGTCAACGAAATGTTATGCACTTATGCCACAAAACTTATTCATAGATTGGATGCTGATAAGACCAAATTTCAAAGTATATGAACTGTGATGATTTTATCATATGGAAAAACAGGATACCAACAGATCTGTAATACTTACTGAGCAAGGCACTTTCATGTTTGGATCTAACTTTAGGTCAACACCGACAGATTTGTAGTACTTCTCGATACCTGCTAAGTTAGTGAAAGTAGTGTGGTTGACTAATTCCTTCACACCTTGCAGAATAACAAGATCCTTTCCACCATGCTTGTTCAGAAATGATTTATACGACGATGGCAAACTGTCCTGCTTTAGAATGTATGCGGACCTGCATAAGAAATAATAGAGGCAAAAAATCACAATTTTTACATGCTACCAAATATGTGCATGAAACACCACTATATGTACTACCAACCAATTAATTGAGCATGATGCATCTATTTGTAGATGACATAACAAAATTATAACTATATGTTGTGCCCTTAGCAAAATGAGACAAGATCAACCGTTTTGTGGGTCTGTGCATCATATTGGCAAGGGAAATTCCCCTGCGTCTCAAAAATATTCTTTCGCATTCATGAATTTATATTGTAATCTTAACAATGCACTGTATCAACCAATGCCTCAATGTTTTGTCCTAGCAAAGCAATTTGCATGGTTTTAGCTTTTCTTTTTCGTTTTTTTAAACTGCATTCTCTTTACACATTTCTCAGAGATGCACCTATGGCCCTAACATGCTTCACCGAAATGATCTTTGAACCACCCTCACCCCTATTGAGAAACAATTTTCTATGCATCATATACTAGTTCCAAGCTTTGCATGCACAATGATATGCTCATCTGCTCTAAAAAAACTCCATTCACTGCATATCTTTAAGTATATTAACAATAATTTCTAACTTCTACGCGAACACTATAGAAACACAGTAGTTACATTTATGTATGCAACTACTACAACCTACAACTTTTATTGAATATTGAAAGGAAACTTACAAAATTTGTGCAGATGAGAGGCACATAAGAAAGATATCACCATGTGACCAAGTCAAAGGTTTACAAATGTTTCCAAATATTTTGCTCTTTATTCCGCAACGGGATGCAAGTACAGCAGCACGCATGAGAATGTATATAGCCAAGCTAGTATGCTGAGTTGCTGGCCCTGTCAGGAGCATAGAAGGACCAGCAATCAACCCAGCTAATAATGACCTCCACCTTGCTGTTCTGAAGCAACAAGAATAATCAGTTATATGATATCCAACAAAAAGGACTTGGTGCTTCGCAAACATAGCATGGAAGCCATAATGAAGCACGATGCATTCTAAGGCGCAATGTCCAAAAGCAACAAATACAAAATGGTACGATAGGGACTACCATATAGTGGCTTGATGATATCTGTGTTAAGCAGAAAACCAATGAAATATCATTGTGACATCAATACACCAAAAGACTACTAGCATACTGGTCTTATCGATAATGCATCAAAGTGACTCATAACTCTAGGCTACTGAACTTCTCGCCACAATAACATCACTAAATGTGGTCGACAGCAAGCTGTGAAAGTGCCACTTAATATCTAAATTTTATTGAACAATCGTTCACAAGTCCTAGCTTCAACCAATCATACTAAATCATACACCACTAGTTTAATTGAAATTAGTATCCTATTATCATTAAGTAACAAAATTGTTTCTGCGCAAAGAATTGTTTGCAATTATAGAATTGAGATCAAGTTAGTTAACAATCTTTCATGTAATTCACAGTATCAAGGAAGAAAGAACAATGTCCATCACAGCACAACCAATCCTCATCAATTTACTATCTCTTGCCTCACACAAATATCAACAATAAGCTCTAACTAAACCTATACTGCTCATTTTCATTTCCTTCTCTTCTTCCACGACTGCTGAAATACATCACTTCACAAATAATTCTCACTAACTACACTTTGAATTCTCGCATACAAGATACAAGGTAGTAATATCTTTATATCAGATTAACCAAATCCAGTTCCGATTATTTGCTCAAATCATGGCAAGGGCAGACACCCATGAACTCTGATACAAGCAAATACAGCTCACAGCCACCCCTTCATCAAAGCTGGCATATTTGTTTGCAATAAACAAGACGAGGAACTATTTCAAATGCGATGCGTCAGAGAACTAACCTCTTACGTCCCCAGACGGCGGCGATGCACTCATCGACAGAGACATAGCTGCCGGCAAATGTCCCCAAGAACATGCCGTACCTCACCGTCTCTTTCACCGCCAGCACCACGGCCTCCTCGTTCGTCATCGCTCCCGCCTTCCTACACACAGCAGTACACCACGCCACAAGAATTGTAAAGCCGTAACACCAAGAACCCACCAAAGCATCCAACTTTTGCGCGAGACGGCGGGCGAGAGAGACCTCGATCTGGGGGAGCGGCGGCTGCGGAGGCGGACGAGGACGGAGAAGAGCGCGAGGCCGCCCTTCAGGCCGGCGCCGATGGCGAAGCCCTTCGCCGCCGCCTCCACGCACCGCCGGAGCCACCGGAGCTCGCCGTGCCCGGCCGCAAGCGCCGGCGGGGCGGCCGGGAGCTTCCCCGGCGAGGCGGCACAGTTGCCGTTCGCCACGCATTGGAGATCCTCCGGCGGGGCGCGGGCCATGAGCTCGCCGGAGAAAGGGGAAGCCCGGAAAGCCGCCACGATAGAGAAGCGGAAGCTGTGAGGCCGATGGGCGCAACCGCAACTTCTGCTTGCTTTGGGGACTCCGAAGCGGAGGTTTACGGGTCTGTTTGTTTCATATATTAATATTGTTATTATTTATTCTATTTTTTTTATACCCCTTTTAAGAGAGGTTCATTAAAATCTTTGTTACACTTTAGTATGATTAAGAGAATTTATCATATTTTTAGTGACTGACATACGAGATTATAATAAAAGAAGATAATCTCGTTATAATTGTAGCTATGAACCAAACAAATAGTTAAGCTGATTAAACTTGACTAAACTTAGCATGAAAAACCGTTGTAAGTTTTGGTTATTAACCAAACAAACCTACGTTTATATAGACACACTTGTCGTCTACTGTTCTGTAGACACGACTTGCCTCAGATTCACTCATCCCTCCCTTCTGCCTCTGCTTAGATCCACCTATCCCGTTTATAAGTGTATTTGATTGCGTATTTATGTTTAACTTGTACTGATAATTTTGCATATGGCTGATTTGTGTTTTTCCGGGAAGTATAAAAACTATAGTATGTGCTAGCAACATGAATAGTTTTGGTTTTCTGAATCATTCTAATTTTCGATAAACTCCAGCATGCCAATTTGTAGAGTAATTGCAGCATGCGAAATTCAGTTCAACCGATATGAAAATAATGAAGCTAGGATGCATGTCCCATGTTTGCTTTTTCTTGGTCCTTGCCTTAACTAATATTTTTTCATTATGCACAAGGTTTAGGAGAATAAAGAGAAATAACTCAGGGAAGTAGAACAGTAGAAGAGGAGATCACAGCAAACTCCAAAAACTAGAGATTCGTTCCTCTCTACTGTTCTCCCTACCCGCCTCCTCGGTTTACATTTTCTTATTTTCTACTCTGATTTTGCTTTCATGCTGTCGTAATAAGGGATACAGTACGGCGTGAACCATCAACACTAGGGGTGAAGCCAAGGTCCGTGCTGGGTGCTGCAGCACGGGCCTACCTAGTAAACTAAAGGTAAACATGTGTAATAATAAATACAAAAGATTAGAATTCAATCCAATTAAAAATGCCTATTAGACCTCTATGGCTCAGCATTTGCCTATTAAGACATCTCCATTAGAGTCGGTAAACCCATCCTCTATCACTGTGTTGCCAGATTTGAGATTCTAGAGCTGCCGTATCTATCTTCAGTAGAGCCTATATCTAGTGCTGCAGTGTTACGGAAGGAGGAACTTATCCTTCAAATTTGCGGATCACTGTAGCACCTGCAATACTGTTCACAAAGGTTGACTATGGGTCCAGAGGGAGGAGGAGAGTAATGGAAGGTAGGAAATAGAGTAGCTACTGGAGATGAAAAAATAGAGAGTACTGTAATAGTATTATAGTAGACGAATTTTTAAGTATTTGCTGGAGATGACCTTAGACCTCTATGGGCCATATGGCTCTGCCACGGATCAACGCATGATCAAATTAAAAATGCAGTCATTTTTTGAGCTGAAGAGATTAAGAGGTTTAAATCCCAACAATGTGCACCAATGCGTAACATCCAACGCACAATCAGGTACGTCTTTAATTACCTCAGGGATGGCAATCAGGTACGTCTTTAATGCACAGCCATGTACATCTTTTAAACTGCATGACAGACGTAGCTGGAGAAGCCGCTGGGCTTGAGCATTAGCCTGCACAATTAGTTGTTATTGAACAGCATATATTGAATAACTTATCTAAAAATCTAAGTTGATCGTCGCTCTCCTCAAAATGACACAGCTTCGCTACCCTAGCCCTGTCAACCTGCTCTCAGGCAACCACCGCCATTGTTGTCTGGCGGTGATGACGATGGCCAGCGGTGGAGCCAAGCAGCCTCCGTTGTGGCCTTCCTCCCTTCTCTTTTTGTTCTTCTTAGTCCTGGTGTCATCAGTCACACAGTGTGTGGGAGCGACGTTGTCCTGCTCGTCGCTTTTCTTCTCGATGTCGGTGGGATCCGCCTAGGGGCACCCCTGTTCTTAGAGGCAACCGGCTTGTCCTCGCATGGCTGGACGGCAATGGCACTACTGCCATCATGTTCCGTGCGATGCGAGCTGACTTGACACGCTAGCGGCAAGTTATACGCGTGGGTGGCCAGATTTGCACATCGGCAAGATCCGCGCGTTGGTGGCTAGCTTCTTCTTGGCAACACCGGAATCCACGTGTTGGTGGTCGAACCCACACACTGACGGGATCTGCATGTGGGCGGTCGGATTCGGTGTCTGTTTCGATCGTGTCTTCTTCGTTGCTTTTCGTGCAATGATGCACATATGTGGTCTCATGCTACGCAGTGGTGGCCGGATCTGTTGCAGACGACTTTCATGGTGGTGTCGTAGTTCCGGCGGGGTGGCTTGCTGCTTGTGCTTGTGCGGTGTATGTTGCCATTCTGATCTCCCTATGACGCTTGCCCCCCTTTGTCAGTTTGGTCTCTTCCCCTGAACTGGCATGTGGAGAGCTATGCGGCTCAGTGTTGACTCTTTGGACGATACAGTTGGTTTTGCAGTCTTGGCGATGCGTGTTCGATAACTATGATGTGCTTGCGACAAAACCATGTTTGGCTCAACTAGGAGGGGACACCTAGCAAAAGCCCTACTTCAGCCTTCTGTCAATGTTGGCACCGATAACGCCCTCAAGCGTTGTTCCCTTGTTGGAGGCGGTGTTGTGGTGCTTCTGCCTCCTCTAGAAGGTTCTATGGGGGAAACTCATTCCAGTTCTTTCTAGATGGATGACGGTGGCGTCTCTAACGTCGTTACCTTCTTGGGGCGTCGTTTGTGTGTTTCCTTCTTTGTGTTTTCGGGTGGTGGTCAGATGGGGTCCGTCACTGGATTGTTTGTAGTAGAGTTTGACCATCTCACGCCTAGTTTAGCTAGGTAGATGATCAAGAGTTGTGGTACTTTAGACCTAGTTTAGCTAGGTAGTTATCTGTTGTGGTGTGATTTTCTGCTTAGTTTTTTCTAATTAATTGAGTGATGTTATGAGTCAGACTCTTTTTTTATTAATATAATATGCAGTATTCCTGTCGATTTTGTTTTTAAAAAAACCTAAACTGATGAAGAGAGTATTTTCCTGTGGAGGTTTTCTTAGGCTTCAGACAAATATGAGCGGATGACAATTTATCTTCGCCGGCCGAACTCAAGACCTCATCCAGGGCAAATTTGCAGGATTACATTCTCTCCTACATGGCGAACATCCAGAGCGAAACTTAAGTTATGTCCAGGGTGACTATGACCCCAGAGCGAAACCGAAAGCTTTGCACGCGACACACGGCGCTTGTGCTGGGCTTCAGTTATACATCGACATCCTTCGATTAAAACGGTGGCAATCAAGTATGGGTGGATGCTGACGAGTCCGAATTGATTCCACGGCCGGGATGGTTCGGGTGAGCGAACTTGCCCATATGTCAAATGCATACCACTCACTCGGCATTTTTTTTTTCCCAAACAAATCTGTGACTGAGGGTGGTCAGTGATCACTATGCGCAGACGCTTTCGGTTTAATCGGAATGTGTTTCTTGAGCCATCTGTCTGCATTAGGATCGGTTTGTTTTAACTTTGGATTTAAAAAGCAGATTTTAGAGGGTAGATTTTAAAAAATTGAATTGTAAAAAACTGAGTTTCAAAAGTTGAGGTTTGTTTGGCATCTAAGATTCTGAGTGGGGTGGATGATTGCTTTGATTACGTAATATCCGTATATTTTTAGTTTTTCTGAGTGTATACTTATCTATTTAATTTTTTTCATTGTATATTTTAAGCACAGTATGTTTTTTTCATGTAGATCAGACACGAATTGAAATTAAATTAGCTATGCGATATTTCACATTGAAGTGGTCATGAGATCATATCATCGAGGCATCATGCATGCCCTTGCACCAGCATTATTGTTCTCCGTCATCTAGCAACAAGCAATAATCATCATGCATGTGGTTGGACTAAAATAAATCAACATGCATGCGTAGTTGGCGGAGTCTTTTTGAGCTTATGAATAAACACGAAAATAATAAAAATTATCTAAAATAGCAAATATTATAACACGGACGGTCAATCTACCCTTTCATAGAAAACAAAGCATTAACAATATTATCATGAAATACATCCATATCTCCATCTTCGTCTCTTAATGCATTGCTTCCACCTCCTTGAGAAGAAGATTGTTGGCTAACATTTGGAATATAGTTTTCATCTTGATCACATATCTCAAAGTCTTGATCCCTCCAAGCACTATCTCGAATGAAATTGTGAAGAGCTATGTATGTAATAATTATTTTTGTTTGCTTAACCATAGGATAACTTGACAAGTCCAATAATATTCTCCATTTTATCTTCAAAACACCAAATGATTGTTCAATCACATTATACAGCGATGTATGTAGATAGTTAAATATTTCCTTTTTACCACTAGGACATGGACCCTGTCGAAATTTCGATAAATGATACTTCTCCCCTTTATATGGAGCTAGAAAAATCACTCGATTAGGATAGCCCGAGTCAACAAGATAGTATTTTCCCGAAGAAAAAAATGTCATACGAGCAACAGTTGCGATAATATGGTAAATAAAATGACTATGAGCTAATGTGCAACTATACCTTATGAAGGATGTGGAAACTTATTACCATATTTCCGTAGTTCATCATTAAATACCCTCATGTCATAAACTGAGCCAGGCTACCCAACAACAACAAAGGTGAACCTCGTATCAAAGTCACATACCGCTAACATATTTTGAGTGGAATATCCATGGCGTCCCACATAGACAACCAGTTTTGATGAAAGCACAACAATAGATATATATGTGTCAACTGTTGCGCCTATGCAATTATTGAAATACGGTGAAAAAAGCGAATCTTCAAGTCTAGAATGCACCGTGCTGAACTCTGAATCTTTTGGTTTGATAATCTATGCTGCAAGGAGATTGATACTATCTAACACGTCAACAAACTTCCTATTAATTGTTTCGGTTGACCTCTTAAAGATATTTTTAACTTGGATAAATGATTGTGAAGCTCCAATAATCCATAAAAACATGCCTAAACATTCAATAGAACTTATAGCTCTAGTTGACTTCAAACCATAATTTGACACCAACAAATCATGTAGCCTATCAAAAAGTGGCATACTCATCCTAAACATATTATAGCATTCTCTTGAATCATTCAAGTTTTCCATGACCCAAACATGACCTCAAACACCAGATTCCCTCCTTTCAGATTTATTCAAGAAAGTATCACTATAATACGTACCAAAAATGCATGCTAACGCTCCATATTGTGCAAGACACTCTTGTTGACTACTAGCAAGCTCAAATATTGCATCATCATTATCATCACTTGCCACGTCATCAGAATTACCACTTAAACTAATCTACAAATAAATATAAAGATAGGTTACATAACGATAATAGCACTATTGTTCCATGCAAAATAACAAAACGATAATAGGATCATTGTTCCATGCAAAATAACAAAACGATAATAGTATCATTGTTCCATATAAAATAACAAAACAATAATAGCACCATTATTCCTAGCAATATTATGTAACAATAGTAGAACTACTTCCAAATTAAACAACTACTCCTTTTTTTTTTCCTCACACCATCTTTTGAGCCAATTGAGCCTTCCTTCTTTGGTGGTTAAAATCAGGAACATATCACAGTTTTCGGCTTTCACAAAAAGCTTGTTAGCCATGAAATGCTTGTCACTTTCTTAAATTGCTCCAGACTCCACAGTCAACTGCATCACTTTCTTAATTGACTCAGACCTCATTTCACCTTGCAACACCTTGTTGGTTACAGCACTAGAAGACTACATATTTTTCATTATGCCTTTCATTATCTTAACTATAGGGTTCTTCCTATACTTCTTTAGGCTATCATTGTTAATGGAAGCACTTCGCTTCAACATATTGGCACCCTTCCTATTGATGTTGTTTTCTTCAACGCCTACATCACCCAATTGTTCCTCAATATTGGCATCTGCTTCCACTCCTTCACCAGGAATATAAGAGGAAGAACCATCAATATGACTCTTGTCAAATATACTTTCAAGTTCTGAGAGATTTTCAGGGGACCGTTCCGAAGTTTCTTCCATTCTGCATATCCTGAAAACCAAAGAAGGTAATGCTATGTTAAGCTTGGCTATAATAAAATGAAAAGTAACAAATGATATAAAAAGCGATTACCTTTGTATTGTCTTTCCACCAACTGTCGCTTGACACAACTGTTTCTTTAGTATTGTCTCATCCAAGTCCAATTACTTTATTAATGGTTAACTAAAAGTTGTACAAACTCTTCAATACATCCCATCGGTTTTTCAGTTGCAGTTTATTGTGTTTTCTTCCTATCCTAGCGAAGAATTTCTCATGCAGATTCTTATAGTATCTATTTCCTCTACACAAATTTCACAAAACACCCTATTGTGAAAGGCATCCCAATTAGCTTTATCCGGCACAAAATCCTCCATCTATTTTATAACAGCAGGTAAGCTATAATCGAACACCACATAAAGCTCTATGCAAATTCAATAGCCACAAAAGTTCAGTTAAATAGCTCAAGCATGATATAACAACTCCTGAATATAGCTCAAACTTTACGAAGAATGCGTGTCTAATTGTCAAACTGTATAATGAAAACAAAACAAAAATGTATTCATTCAATATAACAAAACAAAAAATATTGCTTCCAGGCCTTTTCTGTTTTTATTGTGTGTGCTACATTATCAAGAAAAACTGCAGTTAACCACTGCTGGCCAATGGCCATTTTCCAACCGGTTCACACTGATCACCCAAAGCCTTGCCAAATCGGTTCTCCCATGGCCATGCTTGGCAAAACAAATAACAGAAAGGTGACACCTATTAAAATTGATGACAAATTCAGCATGGTTCCAAGTTTATCCAAAGATCAAAGATCGTGTCTCAGTATGCAAAAAATGCGCAAAACTGAGCGAAATTGATGGTCTCTACAATTTTCTCGTTTGAATTCAGAGCCAAGAAGGACACGAGAACTTTATGTTCAAAGATTGAACATTTGCAAGATGAAACAACTGCAGATCTCCATAGATGATACGCAATTATAATCAAACTCTACAAATGATCTTGTCAGAAGAACTTTTATTGGCATAGACGGGGCTGCAGGAACTTCAATTCACATGAACACAAGTACTCTCTGCACCGCAGGTGGCCAAATTCATACGCTATTGCAGGTTTTGATCAGAGAGTAACTTCAGTCATCGTATTCCACAGAATTCATACACTATTGCAAACAATATTCAAATGATTTTGACAAGCTAGGATTGCACAGCCTACATACACAAACACCCGGGGAGCGGCATTCACAACCAACATCAGGGCATCAACATGTGAGGTCAGGGAGATCAGATCAATTACTTGGGGCGTCGGGGTGGGGGTGGGCTGGAGGGGCGGCCGCTTAGAGGGGCGCCGGCTTGAGGGGTGCCAGGGAGGAGGCGGGCCGAAGGGTGCCACCTGGAGGGGCGTCGGGGAGGGGACGGGCGGATGGGCGGCGGGGAGGGGGCGGCCGGAGGGGCGGCCGGACAGACGCTGGCTAGAAGGGCGGCGGGGACGGGCGGGCGGAGGGCTCCGGAGGGTGGCGTTCGGCGATGGGAGATCGGGGAAAAGCCGGATGCGATGGTAGAATAGAAGGTTGAAAGAAAGCGTTTCGAGGAACATAATATTGGTGGGTAATTACATGATGTTTAGATGAATATTTTTATTTTTTAAATCGTAATCTATAAAAAGCTAGTTAGGGATATATTGTAGATTGTGATAGAAAAGATAGTCAGATTTTAAAAAATAGATTGTATTTTTTCTGGTTGTAAATATAGATCGTTTTAGACTTCTTAACTATTCTCTAAATATAAGTTATTCTCGAACTTCTATATATTTTTTCTCTTTTGTTTTTGTCTTATCCTTATTTAATAAATACTATCACTCTCACAAATGAATGAGTTGTCTTTTCTAATGCAGAATAAATAAAAGGCAATAAGATCATTTAATCTATTTTTTTAATCCTTGTGTATAAGTCTAAAACGACTTGCATTTACAATCGGAGAAAATATAATTTAACTGTTTGTCTTAGTTTTAGCTTTTTAAAATTTAAAGCTAAAACAAATATATCCTTAATGTAATCGATAATCCTAGTCACTAACCAGCTAACCTCCTACATAATAGGAATAGACGTGGATGATTTGTGGATATACTTTAATTCAACTTCTAGTTATTTGACGGATACCTATGAATCAATCCATACCCATCCCTACGGATGAATTCATGGTTCGACACACACGCATGATGGCATGCAGTTCGCCAGCAGCGCAGCTTCTCCTTCTCGCGTCTTAAAAAAAACATTAGCGGAAGGAAGCCCGTCGAAAGGCAGCCATCATGCTGCAGTAGGCTAGTAGCCGTAGAGTTGTGCGTCAGACCTAATCACATCAGCTTTCCGGCCCGAACGTGCCTTGGTTAATACCCATTCAGCCCGTCTCGCACACCTAGGCATTTTGATAATCACTCACTTCTGAATCTGACGACACTTTATCTCTGCAATTGGGGATTTCACAAACAGCTGACATCAGTTGTTACACACGGCACTGCTTGCTGCGCAGGTAACATGTCCTTGCCACCCAGCCGTAGAAAGTGCGCGCACTCGACTCACGCGATGGCAGTGCAGTGCTCCCCAGGTATCCACGAAACCAAGCACACGCCAATGCTGCTGCTGCTTGCAGAGCGACTTGCTGTGCTGCTGCTACCTGTTTGCCACCCATCATATAATCAGCAGCATTCGGAGCATCCGCTTGGACAACCTCGATGGAATAGTTTTTGCCTTCTGGGTCACGAAACTGGAGACCATAAACATGCCGACGCTGCCCAACCGTGTGATGTCCGACTAGCAGTGGTCAGGATCACAGAAACTGCAGATTGCACTCTACGTTCATCAATGGTTCTGGATGACGAAACCGTGGAGACCGTAAACACGCCGATGCTACCCAACCGTGTGATGCCTGACGTGCAGAGGTGAAGATCACGAAACTGCATATTGTACCCTAGTACCCTACGTGCATCAATGAACCATGCATGATTACAATCTTAATCCTACTTATGATAACTAACGACAGTTGACATCTTACACTTGTATCCTTCAAGTGTGATGAATCAGTAAACTGGCCACAGTAGACCAGTGGAAGCATGGCCACATGGGCCAGGGTTAGAACAAGAATATCCCAAATGCCGCTTTGGATTGCAGTCAATAAGTCAATACATCAAATATTAAAGTGGAAAATTTGTCAATTGAAAGTGGGCAAGAAGGCCCAGATGTTTTCGCTGGGGGCAGAGAACAGTCTCCCATGAATAAGCCACTGAATCGGATGTTGAACAGGACCTCACCATGTACATCTTGTGGACTAGCAAAGCTTCTGATGAATAATGCTTTGATCAACGTCAAGCTACCCTCAGATCTGAAGCTTTCTTGAGCAAGCCTACCAGAAAAATATATTCTAAACATAATGATAAGCTACTGATCTTTTTGGCATTTTTTTTATCAAGGAATGTGAGCTGAGCCCTTCGAACTTGTTTCGTAGGCTCAAGAATTAATTTGCATTCACTCCACTTTCAGGACTATCTTCATTAACTCGTAAACAAAATAGCTGATAGACGCCGATGGCAGAACCTGAAGAAAAGGAGAAAGAAAACCAGTTACTTCAGCTAGTCTGTTTCAACTATATATGCAGGTCTCTAAGTTGCCAGAAAGCCTTGTCATGCGGCTGGCTTGCACTAATTTCACCGCCTCTTTAAAGAAATCAGAACCAACACAGAGATATGTCAAGAACCTTGTCATTTTCATTAAATATGATTCCCTGGAACCAACATGAGATAAACCCAAGTGTGATTGCTACATCTACAAATCAAATAGATGAACTCGTAGACCTAGCCCCTCAAATCTTCAATATATATGGAAGTAGATTCTCTGCTAGAAGAAAACATACCTGTAACAAGCTGGGGATCAGGCCAGCATAGAGTGCTGGTACTCCACCTTGATCAACAATTTTAAGGCATGTTGCAAATGCATTCATTCTTGTTGCTTTCACTTGCATCTGTAGCTGCCTCCGAACTACTTCAAATGGGTATGTGACTGCTTCAGCACAGCAACCAGCAATGGCCCCATAGAGTAAGGTCTTAACAGTACCCAATTCAAGTTGATCTAATGCATTTGCCTCTTGTCTTTGTTGCTTCATCATCGATACCCTCTTCTTTCCTTCAGGGGAATGCAGATAAGCCATCTTCAATATGTCATACACTCCATAGAATACAGCGCCAGAGGGTGCCATGCTAATAAGAGAAGGTACTAATCCCTTGTACAGAGAGAAGAATCCTTCAGTTTGGATCATGTGGCGGGCAACACCAATAACTCCACCCAAAGCTTCACCACCAGGAGCTACCATCCTTGTCCTAATCTGAAAGCAACAGCTCAAATCAGGCAATATTCAGTGAAAAGGTGGCAACAAAGTAAAAGATGAAGGAAATATAAGGATGCAGAATCTTAAAACAAACATACTGTATCCATTGGTATGCACAATATCGTTGCTGTAACACCGGCAAAAGCACCAGCAATAAATCTCTCAAAGTTCGTAGTTTCTTCATTACCAGACCATTTGAGCAGTTGCTTTCTGTAAGTGTCATATGCATAGAAGTTGACTGCCTTGAATGGAGCAGTGCGGAGGATGTTGACAAAGTTCCCTTTCCAAAAGCCTTTCAACCCTTGCGTTGTTGCAATAGCGTGCATAAGCTCAAATAGATTCCTCTGCTCACCACGAACTATATACTCCAACTTTAGCCTCTCAAGAGGAGCAACAACTGTTCTGCATGAAACATACAAATTAGGAAAGCAACACCTATATAGCTGGAGTTACCACATAGACCCACTTAACCACTCTGCATAATACTCCTTCCGTCCACCAATGTAAGGTGCGCACGCATTTCAAAATTCAAACATTGTAACTTTTGACCAACAATTAAACTAACTATATATGAGTTTAGTGATACAAATGTGGTACAACTAGATTCTTATTTCCATGTCCATTGCTATGGTTATAATTTTATAACTAGTAACAATATATATTTATGGTAAAAAAATCAGGTTGGAAGACCGTGCCAAGTCAAAATGTGCCAAATAAAAATGGACAGAGGGAGTACTTTGTGCATATCATCAAAGTGGGCTGAATCAAGAGGCTTATCTAGTTGGCAGTAACCAACTGCAAACGAAACCAGCTACGTATGGGAAGTTCTCAGCATATTTTTTTTAAGTTTCTTTAAAGATTTACAAGACCATAGCATACAAAGACCATCATCAATACACAATCTGCTGAAATTGAACAGCGATCATGCCAACTATGGCTAGAAATAGTAATGCCGGAGGAAGCCCGCTGCCAGGAACCAGCCGATTGCTGGCTAATCTTGAACAGGTCATTTATCATCCTTTTACTTCCAAAGAAGCAAGGGTAGTCACCTATATTTAATGAATTTTGTGGTTCTTCTAAATCTAGGATCAGCAACAGATGGCAATCATGAAACTTCCATATCCATCATCTGAAGTCTCAAGAAGCCATAGTAGTGAAAGGAAAAAATAACGAGGCAAGATTCCGAAGAGATATAGACTACAAATCAATCCTTTCATACCAACAGTAAGTCAAAAATATACAAGCCAATCACACATCAAAACAACCAAATTGAGTGAAACTAGTTCCCTTCTTCAAGGATTGAACAGTAAAAGCTCACAATTAACCAGCCATGTAGTGAATTACTATCTCAAATAGCACACAAGCTTAAACCTACTAAACACGCAGTGTCAACTTGGATCCACAATTTCCTGAGGAGACTCAACAGTCAGTCAGTCAGTCACAATTTCTAGGAAGACAACCTAACCTAAAGTTTAATATACACAATTTTACTTTTCCTATTTCTAGGGCCGTGATTCTATTTGGGCTGTAATTTGAACGAATCCAGTTTCCCCATGAGACAAGATGGAATAGTAGCTTGGCCACCTCAAACTTCTAACTTGCTTTAAGGTCCCACTCGAAAAATCTGCCACGCTGCCATACACAATTTAGGTACTTGACCTAACCCATTTCACGAAAATGTACGGTATTCAAATGCTACTTAAATAGGGCAAACAGCTATGACTTGTGAGAAGCAATTTTCGTTGAACCGTATCTAAAGGTCAATACTCAATCCTCTATGCCCCAGAGCAACGCTAACCAAAACACATGCATATCACAAGTGCTCAACTTGTCTCACATAGTTCTATCATAAATCCTGAGCTGCAGCAACTAGCAAACAAAAAATATTTCTCCAACACTCCAATCAAAAGCAACTGCTATTGCTCAACACCAAAAGCCCCATTTTCACTAGATAAGCTATCATGCTAATTTGCTAACTATGTAACAGCGAATGATAGCCTATGATAAACAACTTAGCTTAAAGCCAGAGACATCTAACACACACCTGTCATCCCCCCCCCCCCCCCCCCAAGAGTTAAATTTGAACCTACCCTAACTCAAAGTCTCAAACAGGAGTATGCGACACTCTTACTGGTAAACTAGTACCAATTACTGATCCCAGCAAGTTTAATTAACTTGAACAGATTGGCAACAACATTCACAAACAATTTGAGCCCAGTACTTATTTGGTGAATTTCAATTTGCTTTCAATGCACCAGTTTTATACTTCTCTACCCATACTGACAATGTAAAACGTAAACCTAAATGCAATGGAGTGGACTAAATGGAGTCAACAATGCCAACCACAGACAAAGCATGTACCTCGAGACCATGGCAGCAACGGCTCCAGCCCAGAGATGCTTCGTCATGTTCATCGCGCCTGCTCCAGCACGAGCCTCCTCTTTCTCCTGCATCACCATTACTTTCCCATCCGCCACCACCTCCGCCGCCGCCGTACTCGTACCCTCGACCAGCGCCTCCGCCTCCTCCGGCCCGCCCTTCTCCTCCGCACCCGGGAGCAGCCCCACCGGGCCCCGCGCGAACCCCCTGCCCCCCTTCACCGACATCGTCAGCGACAGGAACCCCGGGGGCGCCGCTCCACGCCCCCGCAGCCGCCGCCGCCGGGCGCCGAACGAGACCGAGCAGCCGGGCATCGCCGCGAGGAGAGCGCCGTGCGCCGCCGCGTCGCCCGCGTCGAGGAACAGTCCCGCCGCCGCACCCTCGCCGGCCGCCGGAGGCAGCCACATCTCCAGCCACGGCATCGTGGCGGACCGGACCGGACCCACCCGACCCTCACGCGCTACAGGCAGGTCCTCTTCCCGCCGACGCTAGGGTTTGCGAGGCGAGGCGAGGCATCCGTTTTATCAACTGGGGGCTGGGGGTAGGGAAGGGGAACTGAATCGGACGGAACGAAATGGAATATAAAGACGACGACTCGGTTCGATTCGGTGCGGATGCTGCAGCTGGTCAAGTAGATGTGTAGGAGGGGGATCGATTCTTGTTCTTGCGATTTGCGAGCGATTTGTTGGAGGTTAGGGGCTTGGATCTTGCCGCCCGGGGCCAGAGCCAACGAACAGAACGAGGTTGCTCGAGGTGGATTTTTTATATATATTAAAAAACTGTCGATGAGTATTTTGTTTATCTGTTCTTTTTTTTATTGTCCGCTCATTTAAGTGGAGGCTACATTTTCGTAAGAATGCCTTTCTGTTTTTTTTAAACACCGGTGCAATTTATTGACTCATGTTTACACTCACATTATCACATATATATAAAATTTAAAGATTATCAAAATCACCATAAACATCTCGTTGTCGATGAATATATCAATTATCACTGAAAGTAAATTCTGCTTGAATAAGATATATAAGAAGCAACCCTAAAATTTAGTTCCTAATAAGTAGATACTACAACCACCACCGTTCAAGCCAACGCTTGTTTGTCGATGTATTTCCCTTTTCAATTGTATATATGTCAAAACTCAAAAAACGGAGAAATCGGTTCTCATCTTCTTGGCTCCTTTTTTATTGGAAGTGTTTCTATGCTTTCTTAAAACAAAGAGGCACAAATTCCAAAACATCATTAGCAATCCCACCTAATTATACTTAAGGGCATATTAGTCACTTAGGAAGGGAAGGGCTCAGAGAGCTCGGATCCAAAAGCCCATGTAGGCCCGAGTGAACCGTGGGTGCCCTCTCTCTCCCACAATCCCCTTCTCTCGTCTCCCTCCCTAACCCCCCGCCCTCTGCGACCTGTCTACCCTCCATCTCCCATTGTCGGTGATGCACCTAGCCTCCTCGACCATTGGCACGGGTGGTGACAAGTCGTCATCCGCGCCATCGCCAAAGAGCCTATCCGTGGTGCAAGCGGCAGTGGCGATCCAGCCCACCTCCGTGGGCGAAGCGCCTGCACCGCCCGACGACGTGGAGAGAAGGACGATGCGGTTCGAGGAGATGATGCGGGTGCTGCCGAAGGAGCGCAACCGCGTGTAGCACCGAGAGGTCATTGATCGCACCATAGCCTTGCTCACCACCACGCGCGCTGTCCTTAAGGAGCCATCGGCCCTGTCCGCGTCCTCGATGCTGCTATAGAAGACGGAGGTAGCCACGGGCGAGGCAGGGTCGAGCGTGGGAATCGTTTCGAGGGGATCGGGTCAAGGCTCCCGGCGGTGGCTCCTACAGTGACACCCGCAGCATCTCCTCAAACCACGCCACCCTCTTCTCCACGTCACCGGGCGGCGCAGGCACTTCGGGCGCAGAGGTGGGTTGGATCGCCGCTACCGCTTGCACTGTGGATAGGCGCTATGGCGACGGCCTAGATGACGACTTGTCACCGCTCGTGCCAACGATCAGGGATGGCGACTTGTCATCGTTCGTGCCGACGGTTGGGGAGATCGGGTGCGTCACTGGCAATGGGAGATGGAGGGCACTAGGGCAGCCAGGTCGTAGAGGGCAGAGAATTAGGGAGGGAGACGAGAGAAGGGGATCGTGGGGGAGTGGGAGCATCGACGATTCACTCGGGCCTGGCATGGGCTTTTGGATCCGGGCTCTCCTAAGCCCTTTCCTTCCTAAGTGACTAATATGCCCCTAAGTATAATTAGGTGAGACTGCTAATGGTGCTTTGATATTCGTGCCTCTTTGTTTTCAGAAAGCATAGAAGCACTTCTCGTTTGTATTTGATGCGTATAAGAGAACCGGCTCTCTCGATCAGTTCGAGTCTCACTCAGCTCTCGAGCATTTCTCCCATGCATTGGCATGCACATCACAGTATCGCAAGTGTAACAGAAAGACCGGATGTGTCCCCGTGTCTGCCAATTGTCAAGTTGTCGAAACAAAGATTATCTGCTACCCAAGGACAACGAAACAAAGCAAATGTTTTCATCGATTCGTCCATGGGTTCCGATAGGTTCGATGCTGCCTCCAGTTGCGCCTAGCAACCATCGCGGAGCCTCAGGGTGTAGTCAAGCGGAAGGGGCATGCAGGTACATTCGAAAGAACCCCCAGAGAGAACACATGCAGTTAAGTGGTTGCAAAATTTGCCTTACTGAAAAAGACAGCGTCTGTGCATGAAGCAAATGAAGATCTAAAGGAAGGAAACGATGAAAAAATGGCTAAGGTTGGGGCGATGTCTGAGGAGGAGTACGATAACATTGTAAAGGCTTGTGTGCTCCGCTCTCCTCTGAAGAAAATCTTTGTTCTCAGTGGAAAACAAAACGAGAAAAGGCAATACAGACTTCAGAGTAAGAAAAAGCCACCAGTGGGGCTCAATCCAGTCCAATAGTCTTATGTTGTTAGCCCGGCCCGGTGGATAACAATCAAGGTAGTTCGCAGGCCACCACATCCGGATTCCGGACCTGCTGCATCGAGCGAGTACCAGTACAACTCCCTCCGTTTCTTTTTACACCACGTATTGAGATTTTAAAAAGTTAAACTATTAGTCAAGTTTTAACATACAATTAGTCAAGTTAGGCGTATGTTTAAGTATATAAAACTATATTAATATATTTGTATTTTACACATCTTTTAATACGATATTGATGTTGTAGCAATTTATAATATATTGTTTGAGAAATTAATCGACAAAATATACTTTTTAAAGACTTCTCGAAATTCTAATATGTCCTATAAAAAGAATCGAGAGAGAATTTTTTAGGGGTCTGTACGGAGGATATTGTTCCGTGACCCATTGTCGTAGCAGCAATAAGCAGGAGGAGGAGCCCCGTCATTGACCGGCGGCGGACGGGCAGGTTTTAATTCCGGCGTTACTCTTGTGCCGTCATGCACGCTGCCACTGCTCCAAATTTAAGCTTTCATTCAATATTTCCATCTACCGCACCTATACAAGACGACCGAGTAGCACGCGTGGCCCGGCCCCCATCTCCTCCTTGCTCTGCTCCCTCCATGGAAATTAATTAAGGCCCTAACCACTCGCCGGTGAACCCTACTCGCACCACAATTAGGCTGCACACCATCGATCGCCTCCGTTCCACGTTCTCCAAGCACAGATCCAAGGTGGGAGCCTTTCGCCGTTTCGCGTGAGAGGATGGCACGTCCGGTACGAAGACGAGGTGATTGGGATCGAGCACCGGCCGGATGCGTGCGTGCGTGCGTGAGAATTTGCAAGGAAACGGACCACGGTATGCAGATGGTGCCTGCTCTATAGAAGCACGGATGCTTCTGTTGCGGTGCAACATGGAGTCCAGATACGGAAGAAAAGTGATGTGTAGTTCATGTTTCAAAAGAAGAAGAAAAAAGTTGATTTGTAGTTATAGGGGGAGACACTTTCAATTTCAGCCGGATTTTCACACCGATAAAAATCATCGTAGATTCCTGCACCTCCGTCAGTCTTGCTGCCTACCACAACAGTCTTCGTTGGCCATGTGAGGTTAGGGTTTGGGTTCACGGACCTCATGTTCGGAATTGAAGTGCACAACGGAGCCTGATAGTGAGTGTTAAGCCCGATTTTTTTTTTCTTAAATAGTATGCTACCTCTTGTTCGGAGTACAAACTAACAAGAGTTAATGTGATCCTCTGTTTCCAGCTTGTTTAGCTCGCGACACCGGATATATACGTGCAACGAATTATTTCGTTGTCATGACTAGAGAAATATAGCAACATTATACACACGATTCAATATGTGAGAGGACAGTTCGTTGCATCCGCCATCCAGCTAGTAAATGAGGCGCATTAAAATTCCTTACACCAATCTGATCCATAACTGAATTCGCTTATGCCTTATAATCGATCTGGTCATAAATACATGCCATTATAAAAAGTTCAGTCAAACTTCTAAATTTTTAACTAAAAATAGCTTTTTCAAATATTTAATTTGAAAACTTTAAAATAAATTTATCTTGAAAAAACATTTCATAATATCACATATTCAATGGATCTTATAATTATATTCTAGTAATAAATAATAATAATTAAAACTATAAATTAAAAACCGTATCTTATCTAAAACAATATGTCTTAAAGATTATCTATACATCCATGATCCATATGTGGACGCATCTTAGCTTTATATATGATCGAGCCCGGACAAAGAAAATCCAGGTCCAAAATTACGAACGGCCCCGTGGATGCAGCAGCGGTCGGGCGGCTCCATCCTCCTGGCCATACTTATTTTGCATGGCTGCGTACGTGCTTGCTTAACCTGACCTTTTTCCCGTTTGCTAATCGCCCTTGAATTGGGAGTCTCCATTAACGCGTGGCAGAGCATTTCCTCGGAAGAACGAAAGCATACTGACATAGGCGCCAATAAATTTCGGCGCCCCAGCAGCCAACAAACTTTCTACAACGAGCAGAGCACTCTCGCTCGACCATGAGTGCGAATACATGCACGGATCGACAGGTGACATATACCGAAAGTTCCGAGCTACATTTATATGCACTTATATCTACATCATGATCGTATACGTACGTCCATTCCAGTGGCCTTAGTTATCATCGCTGCTTGATTCTTGCGCATGCAGGCTGCTGCGTGTACACGTGCAGGCATATCAAGGTGCACGAGGTAGATCGATCTATGGATCAGATGCTCGATCCCTACCAGCCGTTTGATCGATGTCCGTTGCTAGTCCCTGCAGCAGAGCAGCTGCAGCCCGAGCTTGAGCGGCGCCGGCTCGGGTTCAGGGGGCGGCGCGGCGCGGTTCGGCGGGTGCAGGAACTTGCAGTTGGGGCAGGCCGGGCTCGCGCGGCACATCATGACCAGCATGTGGCACCGCACGCATACGGCCGCGACCATCTCCCTGCAGCTGTCCTCCGCCTCCGCCGGCTGACGACGGTCCGCTGCCGGCTTGGGCCTCTTCTTCTGGACGAGCACCCCGCGCGGCTGGAACGCGAGGTTCAGGTCCAGGTCCAGGTGCCCCGCGGTGGCGCAATTCGACGCCTCCTCCTCCTCCTCCTCCTCGGCTGCGGGCGCGGCGCAGTAGTCCGGCTCCCCTCTCGGGTCCTTCAACGTCCGCTTGTGCGTCCTCGTGTTGTAGTAGTGGATCTGCCCCGACTGCTCGCGCGCGCGCGGCACACGGATCAAACGCGCGTCAATTAGTAGGACTACTTCGTTGCACACCCATGCTTCCGTGCAAGTGCACGGGCATGGCACGACTCGACATGGATAGGCCTCACGCGCGTACCTGGATGTCGAGGCAGCGTTGCCATTCGGGGGGCAGCGGCGCGGCGTCGAAATTGAGCTCGATCCCGTCCTCCACCTCACCGCGGCTGTTCTCGTGGTCGTCGTCGTTGCCGTCCCGCTTCCGCTTCTTGCTGGTGGCGGTGGAGGCGACGACGCTGCCGATGAGGGAGAGGCACGGCGGCCGCTTGGCCTCCGGCAGGAGCGCCGACTGCAGCGACACCATCTACGTTCGGCCGCTGCTGTCGTTGCACCGTCGGTCGGTGCGGTGCAGCGGCAGCAACTATCGTACTTGGCTTGGTCGGGCTGGGCGCTCCTGCCGATGTACCTGAGTGGATCGGCCGATCGATCGCGTTGGCTTCTGTGTTGCTGTGGTGATGTGGGTGGGGTTTGGATTCGGGTGCAGGTATTTATATAGGGAGCCGGGGTTAAGGCTCCTCGGGGGCCAAAAATTTATGAGCACAGAAGTGGTAGCCAGGATCTTAAAGGGGACACTGAGACCGGGCCCACGAGATGTTCGCACAGCTACTTACACTTACTACTGGTCAGGTCGGGTCACGTCAGGCCACGCCAGCCGCTGGCCACTACATCGCATTCGATCTCGATTGCGTTTGCATGCTATCCGCCCCCTTCGGCCGCTGGGCCGGCCGGGCTCGGTGCTCCGGTCACCTCCCCTCCCCGCGCGCCATTACTGCATGCTCCGGCCATCGCCACCGCCACCACGCATCCATCCACCCATCGCATCGCTCTCCGCCCTCACATGCTTCTTAACGCTGCATGGGCTTTTGCGGTTAACCATCGTTTTAGCTCGCCATCAAGCGAGCTAGCATCGCATTAACCCCACTCCCTCTCCCGTCGGATCAGTGCTCGGCTTCAGCCGGCGTCGTTCCCCCTGCCGCCCGGGGCCGCGTGAAGTCTCGGGCAGCTGCGACCGAAAGCGGGTAGACTAATTACAAAAAAAATCCATTAATTTGAAACCGCGATTCAACTTTCCGTTTGGGCTGTGGATACGACCGCATTGATTAGCATGAAACGGATATGATCATGTCATGGAGCAGTATAACGGGAAAGATCCAACGATCAAGCCCGGCCCTTCATTAGTCGTCTCCATCTTCGTGTAGAAGGTGGCGCTCTCGTCTTCCTTCATCGTCTCCTTTTTCTCCCTTCTTCCTTTCCCCTCCTTTGAAGCAAGGTAGTTGAGCCATTAATCACTCGCCGATCACAGCGTCAGTATGTGGAGTGCAGTATTAGAGCGTGGGAAATGAGGTCCGATCAGGGTTAGACACTTTCAGCTGCATAGATCGCTAGCAGCAACAGTACAAATACTTCAATTAATACACGCCGGATGCCGGTGAGTGAGGTTTAGGATGGGATCGAGTAAACATGAAACTTACTGCACGCCTGTTGGCGCGCTTTTAAAGCTAGCTCTATCCTCTTCTCTCTCTTTTTAGGACAAAGCTAGCTCTATCCTCTTCTCTCTTTTTTTAGGACAAAGCTAGCTCTATCTAATTCTGCTCCTGAATGCAGTAAATGTAAAAATAACAGTGGCTGTTCATGCTGGTAGGAGTAAATGAGTATAGCAGCAGGAGCAGAGCAGCAAATTCAACCGTACGCCTCCAGTCAGCAATGTCAGCTAGCTTGAATGCATCAGAACGGAACCATTACGGCTTCTCCCTCTGTAATCCTGACTACTATTAGTATCAAACCGTCAGATCATATCGCCACCGAACCTTCCATGTCTACCCAGCCTTCTTTCATGACTTGGCCAACAGGAAGGAACTGGAGGTGAGAGCTCGCGCGCGCGCACCGGGCGGGTGGCCGGAGCCGAGGAGGAGGGGGGCGAGAGCCGTGTACAGTTGAGGCCCCATAACTCCAATTTCCAAATTTACAACAGAGGAATAAATTTTCGCCAACCTTCTCTTTAAATTCGGAGGGGCGTGGCTGAATTTACGGGGATGCCCCCCTTCCATCGGCCTCCCCAGGAGATCTGGAGATTAGCTGCGTGGCCTTTAAGGGCCTGCCGCTGCAATTGCAATGATGGCTGCTGGCTGGTGCAACGCAATTGCTCCGGTGTACTACTGCTACTCTTGCCTAGCATCTAGGCTGACTAGTCTGTGTACAAGTGTGGTTGTTTTGGGTCATCGCTGTACATCTTGTTAGGAAATATTCAGCTGAATAATTGCAGTTGTATGTTCGATGTCTGTCTAAGTGTCTAACATTACTCTAGCAGATTGTGACCTTGGCTGGGCATGTACAATGCTAATCTAACTGGGATGCATATCAGGAGCAATTTAGCTTGTTTTGGAAGTGAGAATTAGCTAGTGCAATGTACTCTCTTGGGGTATCATCGTAGTTAAATATTAATGATTCGTTGACCACCATTTGTTGGGTGCATTCTAGGGTACTGAGGATTTTTGTCTTGCCAAGACAGGCCGTGCAGGTGTTTCTAGCTCACCGGTCATTTTCATCCGTTAACGTGCACCAGATGCCATTGTTTGCACGAATTTCTTTCAACCCGGTGAAATTGGATTCCACTCCTGTGCAAACTGGAGTGAATGCTGCTGCTGCAATGATGTCGGTAGCTCCCGATTTGAAGATCCGATCCCCAGAATGCTAGAACAAGTGTGAGCCTCACTTCTGGACCTCTAAGTAGAATGAGGTAAATTTAAGAGCTGGACGGGCCACAGCGCAAGAGTAATTGCGTCAGATAGAGAAGAGGGCGTCGATCATTGGTATATCGATTATGCGAATACTAGTACTATAAAATAGAGATATTTACTGATTCAATATATATATATATATATATATATATATATATATATATATATATATATATATATATATATATATATATATATATATAAAAGACAGAGACACTACTCTAGTTTTTATATAAGTTTTGAACTTTCTTAGAATAATAATCATATGTCATATCTTTTCTTGATTAATATTAAAAAAACAATTACGATTAGAATTTTTGTAAACCTATTCTTAAGGCTCTCGATGAGTTCTATTAGGTAGTGTTTGGTTCGTGGGATAGGGTGGGACGGAGCGGATCCATTCTGTTTTTGAGCTGTTTGGTTAGAGTTCAGTGGGATGGGATGGTTCTGAATCAGAGAATATTCTTCAAAGATTCGGGATGAATCCGTTCCAGAAAAAAGACTGAACGCAACCATCCCACTTAGGACGGGTCACTGACAGTGGCCCCAAAATCTAAAATGGAGTCGTTCCATCCCACCCACCAAACAAACATTTGATTTCGGACCATCCCATCCCATCCCTAAATATATGAATGGAATCATCTCATCCCACCTCGCTCTCCAACCAAACACTACCATATTGTAGGTAGGTCTGAGCCCCTATCTATGAATTTGTTGTAGTATGATTATGTCGTGAACCTTAATAGGTGTATTTGGTCCTACTCAATTATGCTTGATCTGTGTCGTTTATCCAGCTTGTTAGGTATTCAATCTGATTTGAGATCTCAACCTTAAATCAATCTGTGTGAAACACAATAAACTACCTAAATATCAGCACATGTATTATTTAACTCATGACAATTGTAAACCCTATCATATTGAACTATGAATATACGTACAGTAGATACATGTTCTAAAAAATATCATATTTTTATTAAATATATAATTAATTATTATTTAACTGGCCTTCAATTTCAACTTCACGCGCCCGCACGCAACGTCGCCGCTTTAATTTTTGCTGCGCATAGCGATGTCGCTAGTCGACAGCTCGCCGCCCGAAACGCTGCTGGCCATCCGATGCAGCACGGCCGCCTCGGATCGGTCGCTGGCTCTGCCATAGGGGAAAGAAGAGATACGCACGTGCAGGAGCTTGGTTGTGGCCAAGGTGGATAGTGGTCCTTCGTGTAAATTAATAGCTATACAAATTGCTATTTAGCCTTAGGCTATATATTTCTACTATTGATCTCTACTGTAGACCAACTCGTTTTATTGCCCTGCTGATTTTTGACCCAGCTCTGCCACTGCGCACGTGTGCGTGGCTGCTCTCCGGTCTCTTCCCTGTTTTTCTGCACACATGTCGAGCACTCGAGCTGGACGAACTGCTATTTTCTGAACAGCAAGCACGTCTTATTTTATGCGTAACAGCAGAAGCACTCAGGATAACCTGGTCATCTAAATGAACTTATCACGAAGTGCCTGTAATCCAAACAGGATGCCCCATGCCATGATCAGCACTCGTGCATCTCTGCACTGTTGTGGTGGTTTGAAGTCGATTTGAAGCCCATGCTGATAGTTCAGGAGCGCCGTGTTCGATGTCATGGCCGGGAGTCAGAGATGTAGCAAGGCGACTACTCCTATATATTTTCCCAATAAATGTTGCCAACTGTGCATGAATTCCAACGTGCCAATCGTGATCCGGCTAGCATTCTGGCCTGCCATATGCAGCAAGGTCGGACGATGGAAAGGAAGGCAAAGGCAAGCATGCATGCTGGTAGGTCAACTCGATCGAAGCCGGCCGGTCGCGCGGTCAGGATCAGTGACCTACCGACGCCGATGAAGGAATGAATCTATTACATATATTAAAGAGCTTAGAGCGATTCTAGAGATTAAATTCATATAGGCTCTACGTGTGTATATATAATTTCTTTTGTGAGATTTCAGAAAAATAGTGAAAGTAATAATAGTTATATTGATAAATCAGTTAAAATAATCTAAAACACATAGGAAAATAACTAATACTAAAAAAACATTAAACAAATTTAATTAGATTCGTATTACTATCATCTATATGTTAATATTGTATGTATGCATGAAAGTACTACTATTTTTTCTATAATTAAATAAATATGTTAAGTATTGATAAAATTTATAAACAAATATTGAGATGCTAAAAATAGATAAACTTAGTTTTTATTTTTTTTTATCATACTCTATGCAAAAAAAATAAACGTTGTCTAGGCGTGCCAATCCGCTAGTTGCACTTGCACACGAGAGTGGTATGCAACGCACGTACCTCATCAGAATCCCAGTCTCTCACGTCGTGGTAAAAATACCGGAGCGGAGGAGTACATAGAGTCGTAGTCGTCGACCCGAGCTGTAGCCAGTCTGAGTTGGGTGCGGTCTTTAAGGCGGCGATAACTACGGCCCGTACCGATCTGACCCCGGCGAGCCTCATTACGCTCCTGCCTCTTCCTGCGTGTGCCAGTTTGTGCACAGGCGGAACTGTTGATACGGATCGGATACGGCTCGCTGCTGCCCGCCGGCCTGCTTGGCGCCGTGACCTGCGTCCTCCTCCTCCTCCGCCGTCACTGTGGTGCATGGATGAGCCTGTTGGCGTGGTGGTAATTCTACTGCTCACTACTACCATTGCATGCTTGGATTCAGTTATGCATGCTGCCTGTGTTTTGTCTGTGCGACAGTAGCGCAGAACAGTTTATATATCCACTGTCAGGCTAAAACAGTTACGCATATATGACATCTACTTTAACAGGCCAGTTAAATTCTCCACTCGTCTCTGCGTTGAATTCGATTTGAGCGTGCTTCGGAGAATTATAGGCTACTGACGCACAGTTAGTTTACTGTTGCTGTCAAAATGCAGGTGCTGAGGTGCATGCTTCTGCTTCTCAGGAACTGACCTGTTGTCTCATGTTGTTTTTTTTTTCTTGGAGAGGAAGCAGATCGTCTCATGTGAAATGAGCACTCGGGCCCAACACACAGCGTCGCAGGCACCCCAACCACTCACCCATGATCCATCTTTAAGGGCTTCGTTCGAATGGATCAAAACAAGAATAGCCCGGGATGGGTCGGTGTTTATGGCCCAAGTCAAACAAGGCCTATACCCGGTCACGCTCAGACCTTTTTGATTTTTATATATTTTAAATCCGAAAATTGCAAATACATAGGTTGCGACAGGTTTAAAAATAAAAAAATGCAGCTTTCCAATACTTTCAAAATTCAAAGCACTATAAAAATAATTATGATTTCTTAAAAAGAAATCACTAGCGTAAAGGATATCATCTTCTAGCTCCGTAAAAAAATCCGAACATATGACATATAAGTGCTAGAGAGCAGTAAGGCTGTGTTGCGTAAAAAATTCCACTAGCTCTTAAACAGTCTTATTACAATCGTTTATATATATTAAAATTTATGTTAAAAAATAAGTAAAAATATTACAAGATAGGTGAGATAATCAACAAATATGAGTACCACATACCATACATGCATGCGAAGGAGACATATATTTCCCACACGTGTTAAACTTCCCTTCTTCTACTGGACGGCACTCGTGGTTGTTGCGAAGGAGACATGTATTTCCCACACACGTTAAACTTCCCTTCTTCTACTGGACGGCACTCGGTTGTTGCTTACGAAACCAAGCTCATCTGCCTCCGTACTTTGACCCAAGAAATTACCTGCACAGCTGTGCTGGTCAGCGCTGACTTTGTGCGATGTACCAAGTTGCCGCCAACACTACTATCTTCAGTTATAAATATTTGTTTTAATTAAAATCCGATTAAACTTTAACTATCAATAATTTCTAAAATATTTAATTTAAAAATATTATATAAATTTATCTTGAAAAATATTTTATAATATTATATTTTATTAGCTATTATAATTATATTTTAATAAAATAATAATTAAAATTGTATATCAAAGATTGTAAAAAATTAAAAATAATAAATATTTATAATCGGAGTGAGTAGTTCCTCCGCCCAGCACAAACTTGCCAGGGTCGCGTTGCAGCTGGTGCAACAAAGAAACAGACGCTCCTCGTTCTTCCCCCTCGGCCCACCCGACGATGGAGAAGCCTAATTTGAAACGCCGAAAGCGACCTCTTCTTCTCCGTTCAAAGCAACCCATCCTCCCCCATCTCCCCCTTTCCTTTCCATCAGTTTGTACGCGTCCAAACCCCAAGCTCTCGCCGTTCTTGGTTCGTCATTTCCAAAGCCCCGGCTCCGGCACACGCAGCGATCGGAACACAGGAGCAAGGAACTCCAGTTTGGTGTGCGATGGCGGTAGTGTCGGCGCTAGCCAAGTACAAGCTGGTGTTCCTGGGCGACCAGGCGGCGGGCAAGACGGCCACCATCACCCGCTTCATGTGCGACAAGTTCGACGACACCTACCAGGTTGGACGATCTCGTGTTCCGCTCTCTCCTGTGTTTTTAGCCGGCAGCCTTGATGAAACGATCGATCGGCGAAGTCTGACGATCCACTCCGCTTGCTCCCCGCGTGATGCAGGCGACGATCGGGATCGACCTCCTGTCCAAGACGATGCACCTCGAGTCGCCATTCGCCTCCAGCTTTGGTATATCAACTCATAAACCTTCGCCTCCGCTCTGAATTCTGAACTGAACATGCAGTTGATTGTGCGCCCGTGGAGTTGTGTTAGTGCTTACTAATTGTAAGATAGGGAAATTGAAGAATGCCGGCCGCCAGGAGTGCCGTCTGCGCTTCCATCTGCAGCGAGTGACGGATGCGGTTCTCCTCCTGCACCAGATAAGACCGCGTGTAGAGGAAAGTCGGCGGCGGCGTCATGGTGGAGAGGACGGTGATGGCCTGACTGAACTTATTGTTCAGGCCGCGCAAGGTGTTGATGACAAGCGCCGGGTCGGAGACGGCGGCGCCACAGTCGTAGAGGGTGTCGGCGAGGTGCTTGAGGCGGCCGCAATACTCGCTCACGGACATGTCACCTTGGAAGAGGCTGTGGAACTCCTGCTGAGCATAGACAGCGCGTTGCAGGCTGTTGTCGAGGAATTGGCCGGTGATTGCCGTCCACGCGGTGTAGGCGGAGCTGCGCGGTTTGTTGACGTCGTTCCAGATTTCCTTGGAGATGGTGGAGTAGAGCCAGGAGACGATGCAGGAATCAATTTGCTGCCAGTCTGGATCTTCGAACATGGCGGCGGCGTCGACCGTGCCGTCGACATGATTGACAAGGCCGAACTTTTTGAATGTGAGTTCATAGAAGGATCGCCATTGGCGGAAATTGCCTTCATCCGCGGACAGCGTGACGGGAACGTGGCTGTGGATGTTGAAGAGAGCTATCGTGGAGGCTGGGGGTGGAGCAGGATCAGCGGCCGAGGCGAACGGATTGGTGGCGCCCGAGGAGATGGAGCCAGTCGGGTTCGCCATGGCCAGAGGCAGCGGAAGAGGGAAGGTGGATCGAGAAGAAGTCTGATACCACATAAGATAGGGAAATTGAAGAATGCTCGAGTTCCATTCATCACGGTGTGTCGGTACATATGGAGGTGCCGAAGCACTGTGGGCCGATCAAGGCCAACCGCCATGCCTAGATGCTAGGGGATCGTGTACTCAGTAATAGGATTACAGTTAGGAGCCAATGGCTGAGAGCAAACTAGCCTATCTATTGTGAGCACTAAGACCAGGCCGCTGACACTAATGACTGATAGGAGATCAAGATGTCAAATCCTCTTCGTTGATACTCTGGAAGTACTTGCGCAAATCGATTCTTGGAACGGGAAGGTTGACAGAGAGAGTTGTAACTGTGATAATGTGCAGGGACACGGCTGGGCAGGAGAGGTTCCGCAGCCTGATTCCAAGCTACACCAGAGACTCCTCTGTGGCGGTGATCGTTTACGATGTGACTGGTAAGTTGTCAGTGTCCAAAAAAATTGCCCACTATCGTACAATAAGCTTTGCTTTCTGCACTAGAAAGGATATGTGAGCCTTTTGCCCTTGATTCCTCTTAGAAATGTTGTATTATGGCCAATTTCACAACTGGTGCCTTTCAGCTGAGAAAATTTGATAATTGGTGCTTACTTCCCAAAGATCACCCATACAATCTGGCATGCTGATGATTTGGGCTTTTCTTTTAGAACACTAGTACGTTCAATTGTTTGTTTCAAATGAGGCTATTTTTTCTTTTTTACAGCGAGAGGTGAACACTTCGGCAAAAGCATAATTTTATCCTTGTTCAATGTTCTGTACAATGTCGGCCACATGTCATCCTTGTTTGCAGACAGGCAGTCCTTTCTGAATACATCAAAGTGGATCGAGGAAGTAAATACACCAAAACCGACCTCGTCTACAAGAGGTTTTGTGAATTAACGGATCATTCTTATATCATCAATTCGTCATTCCATTTCCAGTGCCCTACGGTATACTCTATTGCTACTTATCTGAGGCTAAACATCATTAATCCTAATCTCCACTATTGAACACACATGCGGAAGCGTGTACTGATCGGAGTTCTACGATGCCATTAGGGTTGACGGTGAGGTGATGCAGTGCATGCTGGGGTGAGGGAGAAACCGACGGCTTGATGTAGCTCACAGCGACGTCGTGGATGAAGTCACCGGCGTGATCCTGCAGTAGAGGCATAGGTCTTCCCGTGAGCACCAGCGTCAAGCCGATCGGGTAGGGGATTTGTTGGGGCGAGAGAAATCTCTAGAGATCGTTGGATCAATCGGAGGGTCGGCTCCTCCTTTTCTTTATATTGTGCTAGGCTAAGGGGACCTAAACCATCGGTTGGTTTGGCACCCCGATCAGGGCGCGTATATGGTTGTTGTACCCCTTAGGACTCTCGGTTGTTAGCCGTCGAGATCATAATACCAACATACTCAATTATAATGGATGATCCTTGTGCTATAACTTTTGTATGAAGTGACCAACTAGCCTGCTTTAAAATCAAGGGGAAAAAACAACTAGCCTGATTAATCTTCGTTTGCTGGATGTCACTAGGCAAGTGCCAGCTGAGGAAGGAGAAGCCAAGGCGCAGGAGCATGGTGCCATGTTCATAGAAACCAGCGCAAAAGCTGGATTCAACATCAAGGTCCCGACTCTTCCTCTGTTTTTTCTTTTCTCGGGTCTGAGAAGCAACAGCATTCTGTTGCATATGGGTTACTGCTCAACCTATGAAATCTTTTAATTCTGCAGCCGCTGTTCTGCAAGATCGCTGCATCCCTTCCTGGAATGGACGCGCTCTCGTCAGCAAAGCAGGAGGACATGGTCGACATAAACCTAAGACCTGCCACCGGATCAGCGCCTTCAGGAGCAGCAGCACAGCCGGAGCAGAAATCAGGTGGTTCAGTGGTTGTGCTTGCTGAGTGTTATGTTCAGGGAAGTTACAGTAGTATTACATTGAGTACTTCAGAGAGACGAAGAGTAGATTTGCGTGCGTATGTGATCTCCATCCGAAACACAGGATTGCAGGAGAAGGGGTCAGTTTCTGTGTACAGATATGCTTCACAAAAGTAAAATGTGGTTGCTCTTTTGAAACACTGGAACATAGCATCTGTGAAGGTTAGCGGCACCTTTTATTTTGCCAAACTGAATTGCACTGAATAAATACTAACCATACACTGCAGCGACCTGATGATGTACAACTTGTAAACAGCAATGCCAGTCAAGTATTAATGAATAAAAAACTTTGTATAAAGTTTTTGGGTCAATGTAAAACACGGTGGCAGTAGTTATGTTTAACTAAACTGCAGAGTGATGGACTTTACAAACTAATCAAATTCTTTTATTGAGACAAACAATGCATCAAGGACTCCGTGGCCCAATGGATAAGGCGCTGGTCTACGGAACCAGAGATTCTGGGTTCGATCCCCAGCGGAGTCGACAGATTTTTTGTCATGTGCTCATGTCCCTATTTTTACCTAAACTCTGACAACACTCTCCCGTTCCTCATCTCTTTTTGCTTCCGTGCTTGTGCTGTTTTTCTTCATTGGGTTCGCTCTTCTTATCAATACAACGAGCGGCTGTCCTGCCAGTTCTTTTTTTTAAAAAAGACCATCAAGCTTCACCTTCATCATTCTCAAAGTCGCACACCGGTCACTGTAGTGTTTTGTTTCCCTCGACCAAGATGATGCAAAAAAGTTACAGCTATCTCAACGAAACCCAAGGGTGCCATTGTTCCTCAAAACATAAAACTTTATATGTAGCAACAAGTATAACCACTTGTCCAACGGTAACAATTACCCTGTTCTCACACAAACCGAAGGGGAAAATAATACATCAGATACAAAGCAGAGAAGGCAGAAAGCACAAGTTCCTTTTACAACTCTACACTACAGCATCACCATCACGGAAGACACGGACGGGCGGTAGCACCTGGGAAAAATTCGACAACCTGACGATAACTTGAAGCGACCAAAACCCGCCTTGCGGAAGCCTGAGGCTCGTGTGGGCGGTGTGGCAGAATACATTATGGTGAACAGCTAGTGGACGTAAATTGACAGCAATCGAATACAGGCAGCCTTCCTTGTACCACAGGTACAGATTGTACACCTCTCACCTCCTGGAGAGGGCCCTGGAGATCCTCTTACAACAGGGGCTAGTCCGAAGGGCTTCCTCGTGAGGGCGGATTGCATCAATAAGGGTATTGTTCAGATGGCCCTGTCATGGAGAAAAAAAATTGTGAGGGAGGGAACGCAGTGTTGCGCATCACGAGTGATCTAGTTCGATGTTATGGCATGCTCACCCTGGTGTTGAGAAGGGCAGTGTAAATGACGTAGTTGGCATAAGGGTCTTGCAGCAGTTGTTCAAAATGAGACCCTCCGATCAATTCACGTACTATGACAGATTTTTCATCATCCGAGAAAAACTTCAGGCATTTCTCCACCACATTGCTGCTCACCTTTTGCTTAGAGAGGTAAACATACCTTCCTTCAAACTGAGATGCCAAGTGTGCATTTGCAGAAGGAATTTTCTGTTCCAGAACATACTGGACCACATAATTCCTGGAATAAGAAACGGGTAAGGAAGCTTGGTTTTATGGGATGAGTTAATACTTGTTTGAGTATTGCCAAATACCTGCTTCAAAACACCAGTATTCAAACAAGGACTTATGGACATGTCTCAACTCACAGACGATAAAACAAATGTTGGAACATCAAAATTGTTGCTTTTGATACAGGTTTGGTTCCTTTTTCAGCAAAATACAGGTTGTGACCGTTTGGTTCAATCGCAAAGTTCGTATCATTATCAGTACCTTATAAATTTTACTGTCCCCGTCAGGCAATAGATTATTTCAAGAACTGATGATTCAACATATCAAGGATTATATCTATAGTTATAATAATATTTCATAATCTAGAAATAGCTACACAGGGTCACCAGATAAAGCTTTTGAAGTATAAATAGAGAATTTGAAACTAGATAATACATATATATGTTTATATCAACATCAACAAGGGAAAACATACGTTTTTAACAGTCAACGGGCCAATTAGGTTAATGGTGTATAGATAACTCCAACAAAGACCGGCCTGGTGCCAATGCAAGACCTATGACGGATGGCCATCAGTATTGAAAACTATGAAAACAATGCACTTATGAAGTATGCGGAGGACGGCTTCCTCTTTGTTAACCATAATGCAGAACTGTCGATTCTATAACTCTCTGTATCTAAGTGTTAACAAATATGTTAGCGAGGATATTTCTACAAGCTACAGGACATACCAGTACTTTTTCCCAAAAATAAGCACAAAGCAATGATGTTCCTTTACAATAGTACATGATCTAAGCAACCAATTAGAGATAAAGGGTTTACCCAAATGGATCCTGAGCAAGCTCAAAGCCATGAGCACATACTTCTACAACTAGCTTGGCCTGATATCCACCACGTGCAATAGATATGCAACGTTGTAAAACACAACATCCATGGCGATGCATTGCCATCTCACGACAGTGAGTTGCAGCAGCCTCAAATATAAACTGTTTAGAGGGAGTCAATATAAATGAGGCAGATAATCTACTTTAATAAAGTAAGATCAATGTATACTTAGCATATGTGCTAGCAGAGAATGTCATAACACATAACACAACATTGATTTCTGTCAAGATAATTTAAAATGAAGAATATGAAAAATTGAGCATATTAGACAGTAACTGCCACTCTTATTTTCACTCGAAAAAGGATATTATATTGGGCTACTGGAAATTAGAAAGAACATTTGTAAGCACAGAATATAATATATATCTTCTCATGCACAGAAAGAGTAACAAAAACTCTACGGTAGATCATAAGACATCATCGCCACTAAGATATGATATGCACGAAAATGGTCCTTGAGAGAACTAAGTAGCATAACTATAGTTTGGTTACTAGTTCACTGGAAACTGAACTTAGGGCATTGGTTCATTTCAGGCCCCAAACTTTCTTAATGGTCTCTCAAACTTTGAATTCAGGTCACATATTGATTCTCCCATGTAAATGGCAGAATGACAGGTGGATCCAGACCCCTTAAGTCATGTATACACAGTTAAATCATACTGTTCTGATATGCAAAAAAAGTCTCCTGGATAAAATGAAATTTCTATCGGTAGAGTTACCAAAAACAAACAAAGTCTCCTGGATATTATCTGCCATTAAAAAACTGCTAAAGATTCAAGAGTATGAGTAGCACATACAAGATTATACACACTGATGTACAGGCTTAATATTTTAGTTTGCAAGCAAAATTAATTTTAAAGAAACGGCAGGAGCTATGCCATTTCAGCCAGCAAAACTAATTCATGGAAGTAAAAAAAATGTCTAACTGCAAATGCATATGAACACAAGTTGCAAACTAAAATAATGAAATGCTTGTGAGCCTGTAGCGTACACAGGCATAGCTATGGAGCACATTAATATTTTGCACTAGATCGCGCAAACTGTATGGGAGTCCACAGAGAGTAAATTCCCTTTATTCAGATTCAATTCTCTAACTTATGTGCTACTGCATTTTTTTTTTTTCAAAAATGCAACATCTGCTAATTAGTCATAGTCAATTACATGACAAAAATCACTAGACAGAGTCCACAAACAGAAGAAACAAGTTTCTAAACTAGGAATTATTGCGTACCATGTTCTCCTCTGCCCCAAAGTTTGTCAGGCATTTCTGTATGACATGATTACCATTAAGGTCATTGACAAGGTGCATGAAGCCTGGTTGTAGGGCTGAAATAATGTGTACAATCTCCTTTCTGCTCCTAACAGTCTCTATCAATTTCTGCACTGCCCTTGTCCTGAAACAAAACACAACAGCCAAATTGTCAGCGTCATTCAATGCATTTACTAACAAAAAGGGTTTACATTGCAATGTTAGCATCATAGCAGACTTTTTCTGATGCCTGCGTACTTCTTTGTACAGAGTCAAAAGCAACATTCTCAAATCAGCAAGTGTCAATTTGCCACGTTTGGTTAGAAAGTACACATGCTTCTAATGTCAGGATCATAATGCAATTATCCGATCAACTTTCAGAAAAGAAGATCCTTACCCATGTGTGTTTAGAGAGATTTTCAGCAGCCTCACAGGGTCCTCCGTCAGCACGGTAATGATCCTCATCCTCTGATCTTCATCACATACATCCAGCATCTTCTGTACGAGATAGTTGGCAAAAGAGTTGATCATAAGCTCTGGAATGTGGTCGATGATTCCTTCAAAGATCACATCCACATGGTGTTTCCCTTCCTCAAACTTCTGCTGCAAGAACCGGCACCCATTCTGGTCCTTGGCCATGAAGTAGATGTAGCCCTTGACTCCAACCATGTTCTCATATCTCAGCGTCTTAGAATTCCCCAGCTCCAGTGCCCTGTTACTGACACACTGCTGGAATCTCCTCTCCCTCCCACGGTCCAGGAAGTTTATGTTCTTCTTCCCATCAAATATCACATTGTTCTCGCAACGGAATGCCTCAAATTGACCGAAGCCGCCTCTCGCAAACCCATTGTCTGCAATAGGGACACCATACGCATAGTGCAGCTTCGGTCCGCCGCGGGCGTTGAGGGCAATGGGACTAGGACTGAAGAATTCCCACTTGTGTTCTGCACCAGCCTGACCAGAGACCACGTACGACTCGGCGAGATCAGGGTGCACCAACCCTTGGCCCCAACCAATGCCAGTGTCATTCCCTACCCTATTGTACACCAAGCCGCCAATGCTGGTGTCCAAGCCTCTGGGGAACCCGCTGTAGCCATCCAAGCCAACGTCCGACACGAAGCGATGCGGCCGTGCTGCGACGTACCCGACCGTCTTGGCCTGATCAAGGGACAGGTGTTCATGGTGGACGGAAGAACCTGGCGCCCCAAAGTTGTAGCCATAGTACGCACTGTGCGCGGCGAGGACATCCGCGGGGGCCGCGTTCTTAACTGACTGGAGTGGCGGGTCCTGGCGCTGTAGCGCGGCCTGTGCGCCCGCGGCGGGCGCGTCCCCGATGTGCAGGCCGCGGAGCTGGTTCGCGAGCCACTGCTTCTCCTGGTCGTCCACCGCCTGCGCCAACAGCGATGGCGCGCTACCAACGAACGGGATGGACGCCTGTAACGGCGCGGAGCCCACGGAGAGCGGCGCGTGGAAGCCGCCGCCGCCCTGAGCTTGACCGCCATCATCGCGACGGTTCAGGACCACAGCGTAGTACGCGTCCTCGCCACCGTAGCGCTGCGCGGCGAACCCGTTACCACCCGCGGCGCCATGCACGCCGTTGCCGTGGCCGATGACGCCGGCGCCGCCGCGCTGCTGCCCCTGCGGCGACGTGACGTGAGGGATCTCGCTGAGAAGCAAGTCCATCTCTTTCTCCTCCGTCCTCCCCTCCGCCGCCGCCGCCCTCGCACCCATCATCTTCATACCAACAACACACCAAGCAACAAACGCGCAACAAAAAAAAAAAAAAAAACCCCAAAAATGATAACGATGGGAAATCAAAACCCCAGAGAGATCCGATAAGATTGGGACGGAATCAAATACCCGGATGGGGTTGGGGGACGGCTAATCCGCGGATCGGGTGGCCTCGGGAGGGGGGATCCGGAGCAGGGGTTAGCAATAGTCGTGCACTGGTGGGAGGCGGAGGGGGAGGAGGTGGAGAGGCCGGTGAGGCATGCAAAAGGGTAGAGGAGCAAGACGGCAGATGGGACTCGGGGTTTATATAGCCATTCAATCGCCTGGGCTGGGCTGGGCTTTGCTTATACGCATCTGTATAACGTGGCCACGTACAAATACAATTGCCGTATACGGTATACCACATTCGTATGGAAGTTAGAGCAAAATCTGCGGCTGTTAATATTTTTTGTTTGTTTGTATGCAGAAAACTAGGGGAAAAACAGTGGATTGATACTATATGAGTTAGCAAAATGTGTTGAATCATAATATATATATAGGGGCGGAGCTAGACCTGTCTCATGATTCCAACCATATTTAAGTATAGGCTCGTCAAGATCTGGTGGCTTATGAGAGGTATATGAGAATTAATGATAGAATACGGACCGTGATCAGGGCTATGGCTCCGATTGCCTCTGACATATATATATATATATATATATATATATATATATATATATATATATATATATATATATATATGTGTGTGTGTGTGTCAGATTAAGAAAGATGATGAAAAAATAATTTTGTAAAAAAGTTTCATGGAAATTGTTGTACCATGATCTATCTTAGAGATATGAATTGTCCTAGTCACGCTGGTTATAATCTAGGTAGAAGATAATTTTAGAAATTAGTACATCATATTATAGGAATATTAGTGATTTTTTTTATATTTTTGGGGAATTTTTGTGAGGTCTTAAAATTGCTAGAAGTTGCAAAAGTAGCACATTTTAGAGAATTTTAGTTTGAATTATACACAAGATTTTTAGGTAATTCCAGTTAAAATAGGTTGCTTATGAATTATAAAGCACGTACAAAATTGACATATTTTTTGATGTTTTTTAGTTTAAATTATACTAGATGGATTTTTAGCACTCAGTACTATTTTTTAATTCTCTGTACTATTCTAATGGTTACTGATAGTTACGTGGATTTCACGTACACGCTTATTAGTCACGGCCCAAAATCTACACAATTTTCTTTTGGCAGAATTCTACACTTCCGTTGAAACTTTGGAAGGCAGCACGGAAGCAAGGTTGCTGCAAACTCAAGAGAAGGGCAACTGCAGTCCAAGCTTGGTTTCAAGATCCGAAGCCAACGCCGGCCCGGCGCCGTGCCGTTTCAGGTTGAAACCGGCGCGCGGCGCAACCAACCAGCCTTGGAGGGTGGCGGCGTAGGCCTTGACCGGGTCGTGCCCGCCCAACAATAGGCATGCCGTTAAAACCGTGTCCCCGTTGGCGGGTACGGGCGCTCCTCTTTTCCCTCCAAATCGCCTGCGCGGCCCACACCCGCCTGATGCGACGCCCTCCGCCAGTTCGCTCGCCTTGCTCCGCGCCCGCTCCTCTCCGCCTCCCCCAACCGCCCCTCCCCCCATGGCGGAGAGGGCCCTCCCGCCCGTGGTGCCACCGTCGCCCGAGCCGGCCTCCTCCGCGGTCTCCACCGCCTTCGGCTCGCCGCTCGAGCCCGTCGCCCTGCCGCCCCCGCGGAAGCAGGCGCACGACACGTACGTCGTCCAGGTCCAGAAGGACCAGATATACCGCGTGCCGCCGCCCGAGAACGCATACCTCGCCGAGCGGTATCGAAACGAGCGCGCCGGAGGGGGGAAGCGTGGCGGCGGAGGCAAGGGAGCCTCGCCGTGCTCCCCGTGCGTCCTGCGCACGCTCGGGGCGGTGCTCGCGGCCGCCCTGCTGCTGGGCGCCGCCGTCGTGATCTCCGTCGTCGTGCTGCGGCCGCATGTCCCGAGCTTCAACGTCGACAGGCTGTCCGTGCACAACGCGTCGCGGCAGCAGCACATGGACTACGACTTCTTCCTGACGGCGGTCAACCCGAACAAGATGACCGCGCTGTGGTACAAGGACGGGGGGACGGCCAGGCTGCTGCACCAGGGGACGACCCTGGCGAAGGGCAACGTGGGGGAGCCCGCGGTCGGCGGCGAGGACGCCACGGACTTCAGCGTGCTGCTGCACGGGCTGCAGCACGACGGCCACACGCCCAAGGCGGTGGAGAAGGGTCTCAAGGGGTCCAAGGACGCCGTTGCGCTCCAGCTTTCCGTGGAGGTCGCCGTGCAGGTGCACATCGGCGCGCTCGGGTTCGGGCAGAGGAGGCTGGCGGTGGACTGCGAGATCAGCGCGGCCGGGCTGAGGAAGGACGTGCACATTTCGTCGCAGAAGTGCAAGAGCACCTTCGGGAACTGACTCATGGGAACTCGATCGTACGCGCGCCTTGTGTAAAATGTTGTGAAATTCTTGAGACTCTTGTGTAAATCGTCACGAACTGAGCTACGGCATTGAATGCCGGATCACAGCACCACATATGCCTCATCAAGAACGTCGTTGTCCACAACAAGCACGGCGTCGTGGGTGTGGGACGGCCGACGGGGGCAATGGCAAAGCCAGACTATCTATGCATGCATGTGTAGCCGGTGAACGTATCACGCTCGTGTCCGAGAGGGCCGCCGGTTCACGGTGACGGTAGTGCCCGGCCATGGCGCTGCCCCACGGGGAGGGAGGTCCATGAACCAAAACACTGACTGCGATCCCCATTTGTGGGCAGCACATGAGCTCTAAAATCCCAGAATAATTCCTACAGACTTGTAATGTATCGAGGCAGCAACACACAAAGTTTCATACTTAGATACAATATCTAGAACAAGAAATAAAAAAGAAAAATTGCATGGGCTGGTGGGTAAATGAAATAACGACCACCCTAGACGATCTAATCTTCTTCTTTTTTTGGAGCGGAAGCAACTTATCTGATCGGGTTCATGGCGATAGATTTCCATCACGATATGAACAGCTGCATTTTGCCTGTGGGCCAGAACACGAAAGCAACGATGGGCTGAGTTGAGTTGGGGGCTTGCACGCAGCAATTCTTATTCCAGTTTGCGAGGCGGCCAATGCCCAAACTTTGCGCCCGAGCTGTGCCGACGTCCTCGGTGCAGGCTTTGACAAACACTGAGTCTAGATTCAGCCCATGGGCGCAGTTCTTCCTGAGCCTGAAACATCCAGCTGCGTGCAAATAACCAGCTGGATACTGAATGCTGATACAGATATACAGATGGCGAGCTGAACATTGCAATGTTCCTGTGATTTCTTTCCGATATGCGCATACTTGAAGGCAGGTATGAACTTTTTTGCTAACTGCAACATTCAATCTTCTTTCTTATCTTACCCCCTTCCCCCATTGAAAGGACGGGGTTGAGATTGCTGCATCGACACTAATATGATATTTTTAGGTTTAATTTAATCTAAATAGTTCAGAGAAGAAACGGATAAACTTACATGTTCATATCGTCAGAGCATAATCTAGATATGTGTAAGATAAACTATAAATGATTAGATTTATTATATTCAAAATTAGGAATTACAGGAAATAAAGTACGAGTAATATGGTTTTTATGTATTGGCCCTACGCTGTGAAGACTGTTGAGTATGTGGGTTTGCAGCATGTTGACGGCACGATCGATCATGCTAATGACACGTCGGATTTGTTGACGATGATAACTGGTGGCGGCCAAGCGACCGAGAAAATGAGCTATGGTGAAAAACTTGAGCAGTCACGCAGAGCGCTTCCTAAAAATCTTATCTACCCATCGAAGATATCTTCAAGCCGTCTCACTTTATGGGCCCCACGAGGAGACATGCGATGGGATCCATCGCATTAATTGTGCCACGCCTCACTGCCAAGCGGCGGCAGGGGCTGGTGTAATCAGTACGGCAGGCGTGGGGAGAAGTGGTTGGATGTGATCGTCCACGCTCCCCATTAAATGTAGCATCGGGGCTCCCACCGATTGATACCTCACCGTGAAGTCCTTGCGGGGTCTACCGGCAAGGGGCTCCTCAGGTCCTCGGGGAACTCTAGGTACTCGGGGGCCAACAGTCCTTGGCCCTGAGCACCCCTCCCAGGCTTGGCTCTTCTCGGGTCATCGGGGAACTCTGGGTACTCGAGGACCAACTGTTCTTGGTCCCGAGCACCACCTCCCGGACTTGGCTCTTCTCGGGTCCTCGGGGAACTCTGGGTACTTGGGGACCAACTGTTCTTGGTCCCGAGCACCCCCTTCCGGACTTGGCTTTTCTTGGGTCCTCGGGGAACTCCGGGTACTCGGGGACCAGCTGTTCTTGGCCCCGAGCACTCCCTCCCGGACCTGTTTTTTCTCGGGCCCTTGGGGAGATGGCCCCCGAGGGAGGGCGCCATGTGACACTACGCTGTCCTGGCCTCGGAACTCGAGAACCTCCGGTTCCCATATCACCGACAACTACACATAGAAGCATGTGACCCATTCTCATTAGGATGGAAGAATCATGGGCGACCTCATAAGAAGAGAACATTGAGATATCAGCACATACATGAACATTGGCCTCTATATCAATCCCCTAATTAGTAGACTGAAATACTGAAAACACCGAAGGTAAATTTCTATACCTTGCAGCTTTGTTTCCAGCTTCGCCAATAATCACCATATCAGTAGTCTTTGAGTTTTGCTTTTATGGAGCATTTCTTCCCTTACGATTTGGACAATCCTTGATGAAGTGCCCAATCTCACCGCACACAATAGAAGATAGTTTTGTTATGTTCATCTTCTTGTTCTTGAAGGTGGTTGCTTTGTTTGGCTTATTATCTTCTCAATATCAAGAAACACGATCAAACTCTCAACAATAATTTCTTATCTCTTGTGCTTTAGAGCAGTGGTAAAGTTTCTCCACGAAGGAGGTAACTTAATAATGATGCCTCCAGCCACAAACTTGTCGGGTACATTGATCTTGAGGAGTTTGAGTTCCTTCATGATGCACTGAACCTCATAAGTCTGCTCGACTACAAAGCGATTTTCAATCATATTGTAGTCATGTTACTGCGCTCCATAATATATAGTTCACTTCTTGCATCTGATGCAACAAATTTAGTATTCAGTGTATCTCATAGCTCATTCACGCTTTGTATGTGCATATACACATCACAAAGATAGTCACCAAGAATATTAAGAATGCATCCTATAAAGAGTATATTGGCATATGCGAACGTCTTTTCCTGCTCAGCAGTAAGGATTCCTTCCGTCTTGCCATCACCCAGTAGACATTCGTAGCTATTAGCCATAGAGTGACCTTGACTTACCATCTCTAAAAGTGCATACCAGAAAACTTGTCTGGCCTCAGTACATCGATAAATCCAACCATTGATAAACCTAAGTGCTTACGATAAGGTTTTTGGATTGTTGGAAAATAAGATACTTTTAGGTTTAATTTAATCCATAAATAATTCATGAGTAGAAAATGATAAATTGACATATTCATATCAACATAGCATAATCTAGATATGTGTAAGATAGCATTATAAATGACTAGATCTACTATACTCGAAATTAGGAATCACAGGAAATAAAGTACAAGTAACATGATTTTTACATACTGTCCTACAATGTGAAGATTGATGAGGATGTGTGTTGCACCGTGTTGACAGCATGATCTATCATGCTGACGATGCGTCGGATTTGTTGACGATGACAGCGGGCGGTGCCCAAGCGATCAAGAAGGTGGGTCATGGTGAAGAACTTGAGAAATCGTAGAGCGCTTCTTAAAAATCTTATTCGCTCTCTCTCGGTGCATGATCTCAAGAGCGAGGGTTTTGGAGATCTGCTCTCCTGTTTGCTAGTGCACGCCAACACCGAGATGGAGTAGATTGCAACGACAGCGTAACAGAGAGAAAAAGAGGCAAAAATCCTACTCTTATATAGACTCACGTAATGAGAGTGTTCCCAATTTAAGAGCTACTCTCAATTAGCAGTATATATAATTCACACAATGAGGTGGGTCTTTGGATATATAAGCAGAAAACCCCCAACCTCCATTTCTATTAGCAATATGGTACTAATAGAGAGTAAACCTCATCATGAGTCGTCTCCCCGTAATATGGGCCTTTAAGATTTATTAAAAATTATTAAAATTATATAGACCCCTATAATTCGAACAATCCAGAGGTTACGAGATCTACCAGGTTAATTTGCCAATGTGGTGACTGATAGATACTTTAGCACTGACGATATGGCTTTGGGCACTGAATAATATCATGTGTACTAGCTCCTGCTGCCCACTTGCTTGGGTCCGTGAATGTTAAGAATCAGCATGGCATGCACGCACATTCCTAGTTCATTGTACCAATCTGCAAGAGCACAATTTTTGAAAGGCAGGGTTCATGCACCATGAGGCATGAGCACTGCTTCACTTTTAGAGTTTTAGGTTCCAGCCCATTGTCCGTCTTTCTGCAGCTTCAAAATCAATAGTCCAACTACCCATAAATCATAATAATGGTTCTATATTTTTCTTATGATTACACTATTACTTTAACAGCGTATAACAATTTCAAATTCGCATGTGTGCTACAATGTCTTTCATTCTTAATTTTGGAGTTGGGCAAGTGACAACCGAGTAAGTCAATCAGATCAACATTCTTTGGCCCATACTTTGCCTAGTGTCTGCCACAAACTCAGCAAACTCGGCAATTTGGTGCACCAATCTCGTATCGCAAGTGCGGTCAACAAAGCAAATGAAATCGAAAGAGCTTATGCAAACCTAGCATTTTTTTTTATGCAAGATGGCAGGTGCTCTGCCTTTTCATTTTAGGAAGTAATGAGAAAAGGAAAATAATCCAGTTTAGCAACACGAAGCTACCAAGAACAAAAGTTACAGGAGGAGAAAAGAAAAGAAAAAGAGAAAACCAGAACCAAGTAGCAGTTGGTTGTATCTGCTTTAAAACGTTAAGCTTCTTGTGCTTCGTTTGTTAGAGACATGCGCCAAGTATTGATGTCCTCATTGGCTCTCAACACTATTGTCATGTATTCTTATTCGCGGCCTTCAAACACGTGTAGATTTCGCTCTTTCCATATGTTCCACCAAGCATATAGCATTGCCCCAATCTTCGCATTCCGTTCCTTTTCTTGACATGGCATCGCAACCTTATGCAACCATCCTGTAAGGGAGTCTTCCAACTCCACCACCTCTATAGGCCCTGCAAAGCCGCACCAAAACCATACCTGAGAGGTTACATGCTTGGCGTAGGAGCAGTGAAGGAGTAAGTGGTCAGTCGTTTCTGTCTGCAGGAGACACAAAGCAAAAACCACTCCATTGTCATGCCTCTAGAATCCAAATTATCAGCCGTAAGCAGTTTTCCATGCATAGTTGTCCATGCGAAAAACACACACTTTGGGCTCTATGCTTGCATTCCAGAAGGTGTGTCCCGGAAGGGAAGAAAAGCCCTCCAAAATTGCATCTCATACGCGGATTTAGCCGTGTAGATTTCGATGGGCGACCATCTCCAAACCGCCGAGTCCTGCTGTCCCGGCTGCAAGACGACCTCCTGAATCAAGGTCCAGACTTTAACAAACTCTCTCAACTATTGCACCGTATGAATATGTTTTAAATTGTTGATCCACCGCAAGTTTCTCACCTCTAGTATCATAGTTTTATTTTTCAATTTGGTGATGCTAAAAAGATTTGGCTCTAGGGATGCTAGGGTTCCGAGACCCAGCCAGTTGTCTGTCCAGAATCTAGCTTTGCTGCCATCTCCAATATGAATAAATGTAGAAGCCGCAAAGAGCTCCATTTCCATTGTATCTAGCTGAACATGGAAGGAGCTCCAAGGGTTGTCCTGGTTGATCCAAGATATCCACGGCCACCTCATCCTAAGGGCTCGGCAGAACCACTCCGGGTCAAGGACACCCGCCCCTTAGGATCTTTGGCCCGCACATTACTTCCCAGTTTACAAGGTTGCACCCCTTCCCTTTACTGTCTTGCGCTCCGGACCAAATGAACCACTTTCGTATCTTATCAATCAATTTTATGAGCCATTTGGGGAGATTGAACATGGTGGCGTGATAGGTAATAGTGGAGGTCAGCACCATTTTAACCAGCTCAAGTATTCCCGCTTTTTGTTAAGTGCCTACCTTGCCAGTTTGGTAACTTTCCTGAAAGCTTGTCAATTAGTGGTTGGAAATCAACCTTACGAAGTTTACACAAGTGCAGTGGCATGCCCAAGTATTTGCACGGGAAGTGCTTAACATTCACTGGAAACCTCTGGAGCAGCTCATCAATGTTGAGCCTATTGCACCAAATAGGGTACAACTCAGACTTCTGAAGATTAGTGTGAAGACTGATGGCTGCACCAAACAAATGCAACAACCGCTTTACAATCATCAGCTCATGTGCTTGCGGATTGATCACAAAGGTGACATCATCAGCATAAAGTGCACATTCGAAGGTCCTGGAACTTGGATGAACTGAGGAGAGCAAATGCAAATCTTTAGGTAAGTTCAAAAGTTTGTGTAGCAGTTCCATAGCGATAGCGAATAATATCAGAGAGAGCAGATCCCCTTGACGAAGCCCCCTTCTGTGTTGGCTTGGTTTGCCCAGGACACCATTAAGAAGGATCCTCGACGAACTAGAGCCTAGAGCAAGGTATATCCACTATCTCCACCGCGGCCCAAACCAAACGTGCTGCATGATCACAATCAAGTAAGGCCAAAGCACTGAGTCAAAAGCTTTACTTATATCAAGCCTGATGAAAAGGGCATGCTTTCATTTCTTATGCAAGTCTTTTATTATGCAATGCATGTGAAGGAAGCTATCATGAATGCTCCTTCCTCGAACGAAGGTGCTTTGGTAGTTGGAAACAATTTTATGCAAGTGAGGTCCTAGCCGATTGGATAAAATCTTTGAGAATACCTTTGCAAAGCTGTAAAGCAAGCTGATTGGCCTAAAATCAGACACCGATTGGAATTGTTCCTTTTTTGACAAGAGAATAGTATTTTTCAAATTTAGGAGATTAAGCCGACTGCCTCTGAGATTAGCAACTTGCTTGATCGCCTGCACTAGATCATATTTGATGATATTCCTACATGACGCATAGAAGCACCCCACAAAGCCATCCGGCCTAGGCGCCTTCTCCTTTGGAATATCCATTACCGCTTGCTTGATTTCATCCTCGGCAATGTCTACATCCAACCCAGACAGGTCAAGACTTTGCTAGCCTAGCCGACTCCAATTAATGGACAGATTATGCCGAACAAAAAGACCAAGAACTTCACTGAAGTGTCTAAAGATCTCAGCCTCTTTATCCTATTGTGTGACAGCAAACCCTTGGTCTGCGGCACTGATGTAGGATAGTCTAGATCATTGCCGCACCTTGATCTTCCAGATTGCTATTAGACACAGAGCTTTGCTTTTAAGCCAGCCATTGTTGTGAGCTCTCTAGATTCCTGAGTGACATCCATCATCTGCAGCACCTAATTAGCCAACTCCAATTGCAGCCCAATATTTTCAATATTTAGTATGTCCCATTTTTGTAGGGCCTTTGTTGTACACAAAAGCCCTCAAAGCATCCGCAGAGTAAAATGGTTTACTCAAGCATCCTACACAACGTTGTGGAAGCCCGGCTTGGCCACCCAGAAGCTTTCGAACCTGAAAGTACTACATTTTCTAGAACATGTGTTTCCATGCAGCAAAAGGGGGCAATGGTCCAACAAAGCCGAAGTGGCAGCGATAAGAGTAGTCGTGGGGAAGAGATGCTCCCATTCAGGAGAGCAAAAAACTTTGTCAATATGTGTCATAGTAGGATTTTCCTGGCCATTCGTCTAAGTAAATTTCCGGCCGTGCAAATCCAACTCTCTCCAGCAAAGCTCGTCAATGGTTTCTCTAAACCTATTCATTAGCCCTCTATTTAGCTGGGAGTTATTCTTATCAAAGGTCTTGTAAATCAAATTGAAATCTCTAGCTATTAGCCATCTCACCCCCGGTGCATCCATGAACCTAACCTTGTCTGCGTCCCCTTGCGGCCCGTACACGCCAGTAAGACTCCATTTTGGTCCGTCATCTAGAAAACTAACAACCACAGTCAAAGTGTTTTCGGTTTTCCTAGAAAAATAGTTGCATTTTTGAGTCATCTACCGCGATCAGAATCCCTCCTCTAGTCTCATATGTCGTAACATAAGAATAAAAAGTAGAGAATCTTCTGCCCAAAGACTGTGACACAAAAATGTCATCAATGTGACTCATCTTAGTCTCTTGTAGGCAAATAACATTAGCCTTTACAGCAGTGACCATATCTTGAACTACATGTCTTCTTATCTTCGCGTTTATCCCACGCACATTCCAGCATAACAGCTTAAGGTCATAGATAGTCATAGGCATGGATCAACTTCAGAACCACATACCTTAACTTAGAAGCCACAAAGGCATGCGACATAGAGACAACATCCAAACAAGGCAAACACTCGAATAGACACAACAATGGGGGAGCCACCCCTGGTGCAACCACGACCAACGTGCCAACTGTCGTGGACCAAACATCAAGAGCACAGTAGATGAACCAGAGCGGCCAAGTCCAGACCAAAAACCACAGTAGGACCATCATGCTCCAGTTCCATGAGAGAAACAACGGAGCCATGTCTAGCCTAGCAGGACTTATTAGCCTAAGAACAAAGACCCCCCACAAACAAGCACTACACATAAGACAGGACCTAACAACACTACATATGTCTAACATATCCTCCGATCTTACTGCAGGAAAACCCAATGTCACTACGTCACACTTGAGCCCTAGCCTTCTTGCCATGTCGACCTTTTGGCAGTTAGGCCATGTTGATGTCCATCGCCTTGATAAGGCTCTCAATTGCATCGATTGCGGTCGGCTTTGTGGTCGCCAGGCCGCCACACATCACCTGTATTTTAACCTAGCATTTTTTTTAGCCATGATAGAAGTTTCATAAAGCATGAATATCTGCTTTACTCAGGTCAACGCTTACTAACCTAAGCTACACCTACACTGATATGTCATGATCAAGCCTATGTGATTACATACGTTATCCCTAAGAGAGGTAGCCTTTTCTTGTCAAGTGAATCTTGTTGTCATGGTCAACTCATGGGTTGGATTGGATGGGTTCCCCCTCCATCCCAACTATCTTTTCAACAGATGGTTTCATTTTAAACTTTAAAGTAATCCTTGCACTCGTAACCTTCCTTTTTTTAGCTATCTTGCCTTCGAGATCAGCAAGAAGTCAACTCAAAGCTATGCAATGGACCATCATCATATTGGCAGGTGGCAACATAGTGGGCATCCCTGCCCAATCTCCTTGAGTGCCTCTAATAGCACCGAGTTGACATTGGTGCATAGAAATTATGGGGTTGACCTGACAATTGCTGAGCATTAGTGCTTTCCTGCAGGCTCTGCCTAACTCCAGCCTCCATGAGAGGATATGCATAAGAAAATATGAATGGTCAATACCATGATGGACTAAAGCATGAAAATGACCACAAAAGCAAGCTGTGGATGGACCATACTGATCTGTAAAGTGACATAAAGCAACCAGGATTTGCAAGTTGAGCATTAGTAGTTTACAAATAACAAAATATATCTATGATCAGGACCTTGATATCCATTTTTCACACATTTAAAGCTTAAGACTTATGATAGGCCTGTAATGTATATTCTCATGATAAGCTATGCTTATGGTTGAAATTTGAAACGGCAAAACAAGCTTGTTAACTGAATGTGGCCTTTCTTCAAAACTATTTTGTTAAATGCTATTGAGAATACAAAGCTAATCATCAAGCTCAAAGTTGTCTAATTCAACAAAGACAGAGCTAACTGCTAATTAGTACGTTTCTCATGGTTCATGCATCAACCAAAAAGCAAACAAATTGTTTGATAGAATCGACAAATTTACACTGAACAGTGTACGATGAACTAGGAGAGGAACCATGTCTATTGTTATAATTGGCAACTAAATATCTAGTTCTTCTCTCCTTCTGGGGAATTGGATTGGCATTATATTAAAGCCAAAGCAAAGCTGTGGTAACGTGGAATCCTGACCGCCCCACATGACACTCTGGTCCTTTTAAACTAAGAACAGGCGCAAAAGAGATCCAGATGCTTTCCCTCCTATGCAGCAAGCCGCATATAAATATAATCATCTGGTACTGCTCGAAATAATATAAGTGTATGTGCTGCGATGGCCAGTTGTTCAGTACATGATAAGTGTAAAGATTGGAGGGAAACATCGCAACTTTCAGATTAGTTGCTTTAATTTTGAGTGAACGAATTACAGATATTGGAGTCTTTCTGTTTATCAAGATGAGCTTTTTACATGGAGAACTTTTTATAAGTGGTTTTGAGACCCTTTTTTCACTGAAAGGGGCGAAGCGCGAACCTCAAAACATTTTACATAGAGTCAAAAACAGCTGCACGTCAAATTCAGTGATATAGACAAGTAAAACACCCTATTGATTTGGAATTGCATTTGAATTTTGTCAAGATGAAATTGATTTTGACACCATTTATGTCAAGATTCAAGGGGTAAAAAGATTTGGCAAGTAATCTCGGAAAGACTCAGATCTGTGCATGGGCATCAGAAATGTTTTCAAAAAGGGACTTATATGATTACATCACTGTAAGAGATAAAGGCAATGTAATTCTGTTGTAAAAAAAAATCATACATTCATATTTGCCGTGCAATGGTGGGAACTCCTTCATGTCATAGAACGTTTGAATGCAAACTAACAATCTCCTTATTAGAAATCGCATCTATATGTGGAGTCATTGCTAAAAACTCCACATATATAATCATGAATCTCATACTCTCTGTGTGAAATGAACTTTCATTTGTCTTAACTCATATTTAATTCCCATCTCATTTCTACTATGCTAATCTGAACAGTAACGGAAGTACAGAACACAAACCAACAACAGCTTGAGTTAAAAGAAAAAACAGCCATTCCAGTGTGCCAAAGTGGTTCTTTATTGGATGATTACATCTACAACGTAGACTACAAATGTATATACATGAAACCTTTGCATGCAGACTAGTAATACAAAGTACTGAGACCTCCTTCCTGGCAAGTGGCAATGCCATTTAAAAAACCAAGCAACCAGGGTTGATGCTAGACATGATCAAACCCAACACCGAAACCAACAAGTACCTAAGGAAGACACCACTTTGACTCTTTGAGCTGTGAAGCACAGAGCAACCAAGAACAGCTTGATCAAGAACAGGGGGAGTGGGGGACACGAAGGCATTGCATTATGAAAGGATCGCGTCCCAGTCGATCTCTAGCGACGGGTACTTGAGCAGCAGGAAGCGCTCGGATTCGTCCCATGGCGCCTCTGAGAAGTCAAGAAGCTGCATCTCCGGGACCACGACGGAGGAGCCAGTCGAAGACACGTCGCCGTCCGCCCACGACGAGCTCTCGGAGCCGGAGCAGCCCTGCTCGCTCTTGACTTCCGGGCTCGCTGAGGAGAATGAACTCGGGGCTGTTGTCGCCGTTGCCACCGCAGCGTTGCTCTGGCTCTGGTTCTGCGGCTGCATCTCCGTGCCGTGGCAGATAGCGTGGAGCTTGGCGTCGACCGCGGCGTGGAGCGGCGGGCCGAGGTGCGCGCCGCCGCGCCTGAGCTCTGGGAAGTTGAGCCTGGCGGAGTCGCCACGGAGGCGGAACGCGGCGCTGTCGTAGGCGAGCGCGGCCTCCTTGGCGGTATCGAAGGTTCCGAGCCAGAGTCGGGTGCGGTTGCGCGGCAGGCGGATCTCCGCTACCCACTTCCCCCAATGCCGCTGCCGGACGCCGCGGTACAGCTTGGACACCGGCCGCGCAGGGAGCGGCGCCGGCGCCGGCACCACGCCCTGCCGCTTCATCGGCTGCGTCACCGCAGCCAGAGCACCGCCCGCGGCGGCCGTCCGGCGCAGGTACTGGAGCTGAGACTGCACCTGAAGAATCTGCGCGGGAGTCAGGCTGCTGGCGCCAAGAAGCGAGTTCGCCGCGCTCTGCTCCACGCCGGAGCAGGGGTACGCGAACGAGATGGCCGGAGGTCCCTGCATGGGCGGAGTAAGCGCGCGCAGCAGCTCCTTGCTGTCCGGCATCTCGTACAGAGCGGCGGGGAGAGCGGTGTTGTGACCGTGCCAATCTATCGTCGTAGCCATGGATTCTTGCACCAGGAGAAACCGAAGGGAACGAGGAGATAGCAAGAGACAGAAGAGGAAAACGAACGTATCGGAAGATCTGGAGAGCAGAAACGATTCGCGAGCCGCAAAGATCGGAGTGGTCAGTCGATAAGCAAGAGCTGCCGTTGCCGGGCTCTCTTATAAGCGCGCCGGAGTAGGCGCTGGCCAACGGGACGACGCCAGGTGTCGGCGCTCGTTCCTTACCGGCACCTGTCGAGATCTTTCACGGGCGTGTCCAGGCAGGTGCCGGTAATCGGATGGGTACCTGGCGGCTGCCGATTGGCCAAGAAGCGGTCTGACCTGGTAAAGTCCCAGATCTAGTTGTCACGTGGCTGTTTCGAGTGAATGAACGTGGTCTACGCGGCAGCTTGGATGCTACGGTCTTCGAGCAGTACTGTGATCTCGTCGCCGTAATCGAGCAGATGGTTAAACAACTCTTTCTCTAGCCAATCATCTCTCAGATCATTGGATTCGAATCTGTCCATGCTAGATTACTAGGAGAGCAATATGTGTATCGTCGTGTACGAGAATACAATACTGAATAGGAGAAATTTATGACACATATTGTACTTAGATATTTTCTCCGATCATAAATAAATACATACATACATACATATATATGTCAAACTTTGATTAATAATAATTTTTAAAATATTTAATTTAAAAATATTAAAAATTATATGTGTTTTATCTTGAAAATTATTTTTATAATATTATAAATTTAATAAATACATTTTAATAAAAAATATGATTAAATATACTAGCGCATCAACCCGTGCGACTGCATAGGCTAGAAATTTGGCTTATGACTGAATTGTAGATATTTGTGTTAATAATGGTTGCATGCTAAGATATATCAACTATTTATATTTAAATATTAGAATGTAAAATATAAATGTAATTTTTGTTCATAATATTGGAATCATGTTTATTATTTGTGAATAGATCTAATTTATAATTTTATTTTATGTGTTATGCAAATTGATTTTTATTTGTTTCTTGATTTTTTTGAAATTATTATTATTTTTAATATCATCACCGTATCTCATACAAATTGATTTTTTTTGTTTCTTGATTTTTTGAAATTATTATTATTATTATTAATGTCATCACCGTATCTCATATTATTTTTTGGAAATACATTATAAATTCTTTGATATTATTTTTGTGTGATAATCCGTAATATGTTTGCGTTCTGTTGTTTTAATTTTTAATGTTTGATTATAATTGATTTGGAAAAGCGTGTGGATCGCTAACGTAACTAAGTTGGAGTTTGCTAACGTAACCTTGTTGGACAAATGATATCTACAATAAAAAGGAAGAAAAGACAATGCAAGAAGTAGTCTTGGGACTGAACTCTATGATTTGTTTTTTAATCTACTATGTTGTTTCGTTTATTTGTTGATCTATGGTTACAGTTGGTCAATCAATTAATTCGACGGTTGGATGTTTTGTTTTTTTATAGGAATTTTTAGGATTTTTTTAAAATTAACGTGGAGGCAAAAAAGAACCTCTAATTAGTAAATACTAGCGCATCAACCTGTACGACTGCACAGGCTAGAAATTTAGCTTATTGCTGAATTTTAGATATTTGTGTTAATAATGGTTGTATGCTAAGATACATTAGCTATTTATATTTATATTTAAATATTAGAATGTAAATTATAAATGCAATTTTTATTCATAATATTGAAATCATATTTATTATTTGTGAATAGATCTAATTTATAATTTTCATTTTATGTGTTATGCAAATTGATTTTTATTTTTTTCTTGATTTTTTGAAATTATTATTATTTTTAATGTTGTCACCGTATCTCATATTATTTTTTTGAAATACATTATAAATTCTTTGATATTACTTTATGTGATAATCCGTAATATGTTTGCGTTCTGTTATTTTAATTTTGTAATATTTGATTACACGTATATTTAATTGTCATATCGTAATTGATTTGAAAAAATGTGTTTATTGCTAACGTAACTAAGTTGGAGTTTGCTAACGTAACCTCGTTGGACAAAGGGTATCTATAAAAAAAAGGAAAAGATCAAAAAAGAAGTAGTCTTAGAGTTGGACTCTATGATTTGTTTTTTAATATTTTTTCTTCTTCTGATTGTTTATATATGGTTACAGTTAGTTAATCAATTAATTCGACGGTTAGATGTTTTGCTTTTTTATGAGAATTTCTAGAAATTTTCTAGAATTAATATGGGGGCACCAAAATGAGTCTCGAATTAGTAAATATAAGATAAGATACATTTATAACAAAATCTATTATAAATGACATGTATTTATAAGAAAATCTGTTCAATGTTGACGTTGGCCGCCCGAATCGCCTGATTTGATGGGGCTAGGGCCAATCGTTCATTACTGTCATGGCGATTATGTTTCTGATTGGACATTGCAAGATTTTCCCTTGTACCAGAAAATGGAGATGCAAGGGAATTAAACAGTTCAATTTTTCCATCTCTAAAAGAAGCATACACAGCGACCAACAGTGCGAGAGTTGATTCATCATTACACAGACCATTCCTCTCGTGTTCACTGTGTGCTAGCCTTTTCTTCTGGCGAGCGAGCTGGAGTGGAGTGCATCTGCGTTCGCTGCAGAAACAAAAGCGGCCGGCGGCATTCGTGTGGCCCGCGGCGATCGACGACGCGCGTGTCCTCGCCGCTGCGGGAGGAAAGGAAAAGGAAAGCGAGCAGGGGAGGGTATAAGCTGTCCGCAGCCACATGAAGAAGAAAGGCCAGACTCGGAGCAGAAAGAATATTGACGTGTCGTGTTCTCATCGGCAGAGTACCACCCGAAAGAACCAGTCGAGATCCTGGGAGTGGGCAGGGAGCTGCCTAACCACAAGATCAGTGGCTTGTGGTTAGCTTGGCTTAAAAGGTAGTAAAAGAGATTTTGTTTGCACCTTAGGGCGCGTATCGAATTTGATTTTGTGTTGTTTGATGCGAGGCTGGATAGAACAGGCATGGCAGCCTGAATAGCACCACTTACAGGACCTTCCATCAAGAGCCAAGAAAGTTGCGAGCTAGTGAAGCGATAGGATTGGCACAAGAATGTTAGTGAATGATTAAAGAAACATCTCGAAGCAAATAGCAAAAGACCACCAACTAAACCACTTCTTCGCCTCTTTTCAGGAATTAGAAATCAGAATCTAACACTTACACCACAGCCAGCAGTAGCCCCGCCAAGCAACCGTCATCTCTAAACGAAAAGAATGAACGAAAACAGAAGCAAAAAGGTGAGGGGGGCAATACTTGTCAGTTTAGTGCCTTGGTCCATCCACATAACAGTCGTATATGCAAACATCATATGGATGGGGATAGTGTTCTAAAGTGCGAGTCAAAAAATATTACATGCATATGATAATCTTTCAAAAAACTGGTGGCTGCTGTTCCTCAAGGGGAGTAAAGAAATGCACAAGGATTAGTGGCCATTACGCTGCCCCGAGGAGAAAGGTTAGGGCCTAACGCCGCAGCAACCACACTGGCAACAGGTTAATCATGCAGTGTACGAAATGATTAGGTCTTAATGCCCCATCTGGAAACATGTGACAAATTTGATGGTGAGATGCGGCTCAGCAACAGCACAAACAATGTAACTAGACAAGTCAACAGATTTTTAAAATGTAGCATGATAGACAAAAGAATTACAGGAAAAGATTGGATATGACAACAGCACAATGACTTAACCACTTTAGAGACACGAACGAGCGATTGCTCGGACGGTTGGTCGCTCGGGTGTGAACACCACCGACGAGCGTTCGAGCTGGAGCGAGGAGGGCTGGTGCTTTTCTCGTCCTTCATCAAAGGGCAGCCGCTCCCGAAGGCGGCGCCGGTGCTGACGACCGAGTGAAAAAGGCATGGCATGTGGCCTTCTTTCTTTCCCTTGTCCTGTGATCATGGTGTCGCAGCTGCGTCGCCCCTTGTTCTTCCTCCGTAGCATGCTCGTCATTAGTTTCCAAATAAAACTGTACTGTACTGTACTATAAAGTATTCTTGACTTGCACCAACAACTTAAGGCTGAGATTCTCACTCCGGTTTTTTTCGGCCAAAACAAGAGAGAAAAGAGTCGTCAGGCACAATGACAGCAGATCAGTAGTGAAGAGGAAGCAGCAGATCGATTATTGCCAGAGGTGAACCGGGGAAGGAGGCATGGCAAGATGGTTCCGCGCGCGGGCCATTGCAATGTTGCATAGATAGCCTGGCTGCCCTGGCAGACTGGAACGCAGCGGCAGCCAGTACTCCATTTGTATAGGGCCACGCCGTCCTACTAACTGTTCCCAGCACAGCTGCTCGCCGATCACTGGCGACTCACCAAGAATGAATCCATCAACGATTAAACTGTGGCCAGCAGCTAGCAGCCTACTGCTACTTAGTAGTACTCCCTGATTAACTGGCATGCCCTGAACATCACAGATCTAAAGATGCTAAACACCAGCGTTCAAGCCTCGGCTCTGCGTTGGTGCTCACCCTCTTAATGAGTATGAGAGAAGCTCCCTTGCCAATTTTTTTTTAAAAAAAGATGCCAAACACATCGGCGTTCAACCGAGTTTTGTGTTACAGGTAGAGAAACTGCTAGATGTTTAGTTCTTGCAAATCTGATGAAGACGCCAGGCCTACTTCTGCGGTTGCTGCTTCTTCCTGCCGGGGATGCATCTTCCCCTGATCCCTTGGTCGCCTTCCATCTGCTCACCGGTTGCACCAACGCCAAGCCTCGAGCTCCTGAAAATTAAACATAAGAAAACTCAATAATCATCGGCCCATTCTGCAAACGTACGATATACTAGCCATAATACTACACAGCAACAAGCTGCATGTTTCCTACAAACAGTAATCACGTGTGTAAGCTATGCATGCACAAGCTCGACATGTGTGCTGCTAGTACAGTACTAACTCCATCTTGTCAGTGTGTAGGTGTGCAGTGAGCCAGTGACTGTGTGTATATACTGCTCCGTATGTACACAGCTACACTGACACAGCCCGCCAAGTACGGCCGCCTATCTAGAGAGCCACAAGACCGAACAGTGCCCCTGGCCGGCGCATGCATGCATAGTCCACAGTCCACACTGCACGACGACGTACAGCATACAGCCAACGAGACTACTCATTCGGTACTTCGGCAGTGCAGTACGTACTGCCCGCCTTATGGACCCGTACGTAGTCACCATTCTTTGGCTAGCTTTGTTCGATCTCAGCGACGACATGCATTCGCCGGCCGTTGTTCTCTTCTTCCTTCCTTGTTTTTTTTCAGAACTGGAGGCATGCTCACTTGTTGTCCTCTATGTACAGTCACGACTAAACTCCAAGCTTCCCATTTAGTTTCAACGTGCCATGCATGCTACGTCTACGTATGTAGGAGAGAGCTCTTTAATTGGCTAAGACATGACAACACGAATGCGACCATGAACGGCAAAAACCGAGATTAAAATGCGTCAAATCATGCCATTGCAGGAAGCGACGATCGAACGGTTTCCGGTGAGGTTACCTCTCCTCGTTGTACGAGTTGGACCGTTTGAGCGACGACGCCGGTAGCGGCATGCCCCGGCAGCCGCCGCCACCCTCCAGGATGCTGCCGCTGAAGTACTCCTTCTCCTCCACCGCCAGGTGCCCGAACCGCCGGCCCAGCTCGCCGCCCGCCTCCTCCTCATCGTCCGGGCCGGCGCGGGACGAGAGCCGGCTCACCAAGCCGCAGCTCCGCCTCGGCTCCGCCCGGCACTTCCCCGAGCCGGCTGCGGCCGCCGTCGACCCGCACGCGATGAGCTGCAGAAGCATCGAGCCGGGGCGGTTCGGCTCAGGCTCTTCGGCCCGCCCACTCGGCTGCTGGGGCTCCGGCGGCTTGTCCGAGGAGGTCGAGGACGGCGGCGAGGTTTCCTCGACTGGCAGCTCCACGGGACGGCTCCGGATGGTGCGAGCCAAGACGGGCTTGTCGGGCCGAGCTGCCGCGGCTCGGCGGTGGTAACAGTGCCCCAGCTCGTCGTCGTCGGGATCTTCTGCGGCGTCGTCTCGGTATCTGTCCACGTACTGCTTGTGGGGGAGGGCCAGGGGTTTCGTCGGAGACCTGTCGGTCGCCCGGAGGTGCTGCAACCGATCTGCAAGGTTCAGAAAACGTCAGGACGAGAGGAAAAAAGCACACGAATTGAATGATTTGGCAGAGACAGGTGGCCATTGATTCAGATGACGGATGCGGTTTAAAGAAGTCTAGCGTTGGGTACGGTCGGTTCACAAGTCTTCGCGAATTACGAGGTGAGTGCAGAAAGGCCACTGAAAGGGAACGTGCACGGTGTAAGAAAGCTGCGCCTGCATGTACCAGCACCCATGGTCCAACCAGTTGACGATGAAACGAGGGAAAAAGAAAGAAAATCAGCAAGCAGGAGCAGCAGGACATGCTTGTTTTTAGGAAAGGAAGTGTAGCAGATGAACTTTGCATTGTTCCCGTGACTAAGAAAGATGCATGTTACTTTGCATTGTTCTTGACCATTTTTCAGTATGGTCAGCAGTACTGACGAGAGAGAACGGCCGGTGGGGTGAGTAGGGCGATGATGATGGTCGGTACCTGAAGAGCAGCCAGGGAAGATCTCAGAGCCCTTGAGCACGTACTCCACGCCGTCCGACGGGTAGATCACATCGTTCTCCGACAAGTCGTTCCACACGTACCCGTTCTTGTAGTTCCTTCAAAATGTACACACAGATTAACGCACAGCAACCATGTGTAAGCTCCAGGTCCAGTGTTGTAGCCCGAGAAAAGAGTAGAAATAGCAACGAGTTCGTGCGTACCTCTTGCATGACCATGCGAAGAGAGCCGCCATGCCTTTACCCCTCAGCAGCGTGAGCCTGTCCGTCACATCTTTACAAGAACAGCAACACACATACTAGATTGGTTCGAAGGAAAGACCATATACCTCAATACTAAACTTATGTGAATGTGGATTACCTTTGAGGCGGAGGGGCTGGTGTGGATGCTGCGCGAGCTCCATGAAGTGCGGGTGCTCCAGCTGCCCGTTCCTGCAGAGGTAGTAGATGATCTGCACCTTCCTCATGGGCCTCGCCGGCGCCGGCCTCACCGACGACGCGTACGCCGGTCTGCCCCGCTCCGGGCTTGCCTCCACCCTGCCCACCGGCCTCCTCCCTTCCGCTCCGGCCGCCTCCATTCCCCTCGAGGGCCTAGCTAAGCTCACCGACCAGTGACCACCCAACTCGCAGCTTTTCACAATAGTGGCGACGACTTTTTATATTGCGATTGCGACTATAGCTTGCTGCTTTGGTATTGTCTTCTGCTTGGCCCCCACAGCCACAGGGACTGCCGCTACGAGACAACGGCTTTGGAGCGAAGAATGGGAATGGAACTTGGAACGTCGGCTGGGTACCAACAGTATAAGAGCATCTTCTAGGGATTTCTAATAAGGTTATTTTTTTAAAAACGGAATTCTTTTTTACCTTCACGAATTCCTTCAAAATAAAATTGTTAAAGATAAAAAAAATAAAAAGAATAAAAACTAAATTGAAAAGTAAACTAAATGAAGAGAATATAGTTGAAGATAGTTTAATCTCATAATGCGTCTACTTATTATTTTGGCAAAAACGCTCGTCCAGTATGCAAACGCATGGTGGCTTCTAGGGGAAATAAATTCTACGCTGTGCTACATATCCTCATACAGCATCATTTAGATAGCCGTTATTTTTATTCAACATAGATCTCAAAATAGTATATCACATATAAATAAAAAAATTATTCTACACATTTATTTATTTTCGAAACGTGGAAACAGAGGAAAGAGAAGGTGAGAGAGAGAGGCAGCTAGCTTGCCTAGCTACGGCGTCACGTACTGCTGCGCATTGATCGCACCTGCCCCGCACCGTGCAGTGAGTGCATTGCTGCCGAGGGCAGGGCCCGGGCCCGGGCCCGGGCCCGGCGGACGCGATGTGGACCTCTGCTGGGGGCGCGCGGCAGGGCAGGGCAGGGCAGGGCAAGGAGGAGAAGGACCCCGCGCGCCCGTGGCCCTCCCTGCCTGCCCCTCGCCTCGTCGCCCGTTTCGCACTTGTGAGGGATTGCAGCAGCAGCTTTTGGAAACAAGCCAGCGCAGTGCGTGCGTGCGTGCCAGCTTTTGGAAACCTGCATGCTTTCGGTGAATCCTATCCTTCCTATGCGAGCCTTTCAAAACGTTGGACTTGTTTCTAGTTTCTACTCCCTCTTGTGCTTTTGGAGTAGTAATCTAAAGTCAGGTCGAGACAGTTTATTTTTGCGAGTAATCAGGTCGAGACAGTTCTGTTAGAATCCAAACGCCCTATATTCCTCCAGAACGAGGATCACATGACTCACGCGTCAGCGAAGAAGTCGTCAGCGATCCGGATCCATTCCTCCATCGGTGACAGGCCCTGTTTCGCTCTGAATCACGGGCTAGTTCCCATCGCTCCAGGTCAATGCTAGCTCTGATAAGACGAACTCAAAAGGGGGCAAAGAAACAGCAACCTAGATCGGCTGAATTTATGAAGATGTCCGCCACTGGCCATAATTCATCAATGATCCAATGGCCCATCAAGACCAAATAGTACTTCCATCGTCCCCTGCATGCAACGCTGCAACACGCAATAAACAGTGCTATACTATTGAACAAGTGATTAAAGTCTACCACTCCTCATCTTGTAAAGACATATGCTCCGATTTATTTCTTTGCCCTACGACAAGGTGGAATGACACTGCAGTGGAATTATACTTTATCAATATTTCACCAGGCATGCATTGAAGAAAATTTGTTCTTTGTGTGTTTGCATGGCTTGATGCTGCTATGGCTATGGTTACCAGGAGTAGTAAATTGATGCACCTCTTCGCTAGACTAATTGAAAATCCCATGACCAGCTAGCAGCCGCCCTAACAAATTTACGTGAGGCCTCTCTGCCTTGAAGCAACTGCCACGCCTCAAGGAAAGAAAAAAAAAAGAATTGAAAAATCTGGCATCCATTCAGGTAAGGACATATTCACGCTAGTCTATACATCGGTTAAATTTTTGTTTCCTAATGATTTGTCATATTTAATAGTCTATATGACACTCTCTAGTCTAATAAATGGGACAATTGCATCTTTAGCAGACCATTTGGGGACACCCGATTATTTTTATTTCGAGTCCAGCATTTCTTCTGTTCTTGATATTAAATTCATGCGAGTGAATATATGAAAGTTACATCGCAAGGCATTACATGCCCGTTCTGATGTAAAACTATACTGCTAATTTAATTATCGGCAATAAATTCTCTGAGGATTCTGCTACTCTGCAGCATTGAGGCTCTGTTTCGTTGGGAGCAGAAATATGGAACTGTCGTGTAGCGTTTGTTTGTGTGTAAAGACGCTAAAGCTATACTACCATATGAACTTTACCAGTTTTGCTTTGATGCTATATCGTAGCTCTTTATTCATTGTTGCATCTTTTTGTGATACTTAGTTCCCATCAACATAGATCTTGCTTAGATAATGCCATGCAACATTCTATGAAACAAAAAGTGGCTGCATTTCAGCACCAAAAGCGTGACGAAACACACTTGCATAGCAGAGCACAGGCCAGCCAGGGTTGGACATGGACAAGAAGGAAATCAGTGTCCGGTGCATCAATAATGTTAAGTGCATAGCTGCAGTCCACAAAGAAAGGAACAGCTCGCAAGAGTGTAAGCAGATTTGCCTATTTGCCTTTGCCTAAGTGGGCGCAGCTCTAGTTTCTGATGGCTTAAAAAAAGCTCTAGTTTCTGATACAGAACAGCAGGAAGGCATAGTACTGAGGATAGAGTGGACAACAACCAGTACAACCGCATTGATTACATTGCCATTCTGTGACCCCATACGCTGGTTGGAGTTTATTTAGGTCACAAAAGCCCGTAAAATCCCTGGCAAAAACTGAGCCAGAGCAAAAATATCTTTGTTGTCATTGAGAAATCATGGCTCAACTAAATGTTCAGGAAACATTTTGGAGTAGAAGGTGCCGTGAATGATTCTCTTAGCTTGTCTTGAGATGAGCCAGATTATTCTTTGTTCCTGTTGTGGTCTAGATAAAACACATCATGATCTGAAGATCCTAAAGGTTTCAGAAGCATGAACTGGCAACCAGGAAATGATAAGTCTGAAGTGGCTTCAACGCCGAAACATCTCTTGGAATCAAGCCTTTGGACGTTGCACCCCACGCAACAACCATCACTAGCCCGGTACAACAAACAAATACTCGTACTGCATGACGGAAGGAACAGAACCCTACAAAGGAAAAGGTAGCTACTTCAACTGTCCTAGAAACGCCTTTTCCGCTGCAACCATGCCAATGCATGCTACACTACACTTGCATAGGCTGTGGAAACGGTTCAGAAAAGGCTGACGCAGGCCACACGGGCCAGAAGAAGAAACCAAGCCAGGACGGCAGCAATGGCCAGAGAGGCAGAGACACGAGAAGCCAAGATTATCGCACATAAAAAGAGAGTTGCACGCAGTAATGGCTGTATGGGTGGCACAGCTCCTGCCAGAGCAAAGGCCAGATGAGGTCTTCACTTTGGCATCCATTGCCATGGCCCATGGCCCTAACCAGAGAGCTCTCAGGGCAAAAAGCCTACTCGACTCATCCATCCTGTGCCTTTGGATCCCGTGCTTCTGTGCCTGCAACTTCGACAGCCCCATGGAGGCACGCGGTAAAGTAAATGTCGGGGCCTCAGCCTCCCTCCCCACATGCGCAACGAGTCACGGAGATGACAGAAACTGCAGCCACCGCGGCCGGCCTTGTTGCTGACTGGCTTCTGCGATGTGCCGACGCATGAACAGAGCATCGAGGCAACGTTGTGCTGTACGCAGCTAGGCTGGCGTAGGGGGGGGGGGGGGGGCAGAGGCACGTCAGTTCTTGCACAGCACAGTGCCCTTTACATCGATGCAGATTCTTGTAGCCTGTAGAGACGAACTGTGCTGGCTTTGGTATGTTTTGGCGAAGCGGTGACAGGTACTACTGACGTACCATTGCTTTTGTCCCAGTCCGTACCAGCAGTAAACATGTAGGTTCAGATCAGCACCGAAGGTCACGACCTGATTGGTACTCACTAGTCGCTAGAGCTGGCGTCTAATTGGTACTCACTAGTCGCTGGAGCTGGCGTCAATTAAGGTTAGGTCATCTCTAACTATTTTTTCTTTATTTCGTTTTTATCTGATTTTATTTCTTATTTTTTTATTTTTTTATCTCTAACAGTTTTTTTTCAAAATGATTTGAGAATGAAAAGAAGAAAAAATCGTAGGTATAAGAAGTGATCTTAGGAATCCTCTTTTGAAGAGAACTATAAAAAAAACTATTAAAATGCTGAAATAAATAAAAATCCTCTCACAAGAATATAGGATTCCAAAAGGCTACCGTGATGGAGAAGGCGTCGTTGTGCGCAGGGAACGAGAGGAGTGAGCGGAGGGGACGACGGAAATGGATCAGGGACGGTTGCAAGGTTACAGATTTTTTATTGTGATGTGGGATCCATCTTAAGACCTTGTTGTATCTATATACTCACTCCAGTCACAACTCACAAAAGAATGTTGCACACTACAATGTACTCACTTCAGTCACCAACACACTCCTTTTGATCACGAAGTAGTACAAAATATAGTAAAGTTGTAATATTTTAAAACTATTTTTCGAGACAAATCTGACTATACCATTTCTTAAAGTTGAATCAAAATATTAAAACTATATTAAATCATTGATGGGCAAAGTTTAAAACACAACACTTTTTTATGACTCGAGTACATTGTACCATATGCAATAACTAATATCCGCTAACGACAAAGGACCCACCCTTACTACCTAGGCGAATAGTATACCTTGCTCTTGCTCTTATCTAGCATGCAAGTATTACCTTATTGATAATCCATACTTTCTCGAATGAAATGGACTCCATGTTCGGCATCACTACAGAAAGAAAAACCAGAGGCAGAAACGCAATATCAAACATGTACATGTTACATCAACGTACGAGCATAGTTCGCAGTTGAGAAGAGAGAAAAGAAGTCAGTTTGATATGTCCAATTATTAACCAGCCAAATTTCAACACCACAACAAATACAGAGAAGGTGTTTCAAGAGTAGGTCCCCGATAGAAAATTGATGGTACCCAGGTTTAAAAGCCTTATTCATGTCCTCATGACATGATGACATTCTCAAAGTGCTGCAACAAACCCTTTACCAAACTTCAGGACGCAGCTCACCGGTAGCCGGAGGCATCCATTTCCCAGAATTGTACACGTTTTCACCAACCTTCCATCCTGGAACATCTTTCATGATCCTCGCCTCCTCTTCAAGATACTTCTTCCACTCTTTGACAAATCTATAGTATCATGGACCTTATGTGTTATGAAATGCCAGGGAAATAATAAGGGTGATGATATAACAGACATCATTGAGTAGTACCTTTCATCCTCTTCAGCTTGGAGCATAGGTAGTATAGCACTACGAGCAGCAATTTTCTCTTCTTTGAGCGCACTACATATAGAATTTCACCTCATAAGGCCAAGAATGATGAGCTAAAGAGTAACAAGGATGCAAAAAAATCATATGAATTAATAAGTAGTAATAAGCATTTACTACCCGTGAAAGCTAAAACAAAAATGTAAGATCGATGTGAAGATCAGATAACCAACAAGCACTGAAAAGCAACAAGGCATGACATTACGAGAAAAGACATAAGCATAAGTGAGAAAGCACTATGCATGCTCAAGTTCAACAGTAAATGCAGAGAAAAGGAATAAGATAACAGGAGGGTGCACTAGGGAGTATCACTTGTGTGTTCTTAAAGTCTGTCTACTAACAAAAACTGAAGAATTAGGTAAAAGAGGATGATTGGCATGGAATTGCCGCATTGATTACAAATCTATTTTCCCAATTGCTCTTAGCAGCCACAAGTTGTAATATGAATTTTCAATTAGAAGCCTTCGAGATAAATCAATCAAAGAGGCAGGCCTACAAAACTAGTTATCATTGCCTCTGTAACCAAATTTGTGTGTAGCTGTGCTGGTGGCAACTAAAATTTATGGTCACTCGTACTACCCTTCAACAAAAACTCTCATGAAGTTAACTATATAGCGAGAATGTGATCCATCAATGTCTGCAAAACTGGTGAAATGGTTTTCAAGTAGTATCTGAACTACAAATACACAGAAGAAAAAACATAACAAGAGGGTGCACTAGGTAGTAGCACTTGTATGCTTTTAAAGTATGTCCATTAACAGAAACTGAAGATATAGGTAAAACAAATCATTCCCTTAGCAACCACGAGTTGTAACGTGAATTGTCAATTAGAGGTCTTGATATCAATCAATAAATGAAAGGCCTACACAACAAGGTAACCATTGGCACTGTAACGGAATTCGAGTGTAACTAAGCTGGTTGCAACTAAAATTTATTTTCGGTCTAAAACAAACTAAAATCTATACATACTATCCAATATCAGACAAAAGTTCTCAGAGAAAAGATCCATCAATTATGAAACAATTAGTTGGTTTTCAGGAAGTAGCCAAACTAAAGGAATCAGCATAAATATGTCAACAATCAATATTGAAACCATCATTCTCATTAGGCAATTAACATCCACTGCTGCTGTGATGCACCTACAGGATTTCAGTAGACGATATCCGAGACAATCTGGATATAATTGAGTAACTAACTAAGAGATAGGCACGTGCATAGGCACTCCAACACATGTTTCTGACTCTCTGGTGCATCATGCATCATATAAGATACGCGGCAACATTGACCATTTTTCTGCTGTTAATATACGCATAAAATGTGCAGCAAGAAGCTGCATTGCTCACTAAAGCACGTTTTTCGTAACTCGCTGCACACATGTGAACGACTGGTCTTAGGTTGGCTACCCGGCTATTTATTTGATGACAGACAGTTGAGTACTAAATTCAGGTTTCTCAGAAATTACATTATTCGAGGAAGGCTCTGCAGTATGTCGAATAGTGTACATGTTACAGCTATCAATACTATATCCTAACGGTGGCGGAATCGGCACCCTCTCAGGTCCCTGTTACTGTAGCAATAGGCCATGTATATGTATATATGTATATACGTATAGGTGTATATGTATATGTATATGTATGTACATACATATATATATATATGTAATTTTCTTTTTTGAGAAATTCTAGAAAAATGTCGAAATGAATATTAGTTACATTAATAAATCGGCTGAAAAAAATCTAAAATGCAAAGAGAAATATCTAAAACTAAAAAAATACGAAACAAATTTTTTTAGGTTAGTATTACTTTCACCTACATGCAGTATTACCTGTACACGGACACGAGTGTCGGAATCCAACTCGGACTTGAGTATCCGATTTAGCAAAGAAAATTTGGACACGCGAAATATAACTCGGAATCTGACACGAGTGTCTGAATCCGACTTGGATTTGGGGTGTCAGATTCGACAAATAAATTTAGACACGGGTGTCCAAGTAACATTGCCTACGTATTAAAACTATGTGCATGCATAAAAGTACTATTATTTTCTCTATAATTAATTTAATATGTTTAACATTAATAATTTTATAAATAAATATTGAAATGTACAAAATTTATGAACTTAATTTTTTTAGTCTTTTTTTTTGTCGTGTTCTATACAGTAAAATAAAAACGGGCGCGACATAGACACGCCAATCAGACTAGTTGCATTTTACAGAGTAGTTGCATTTTAATGTGAGGCATCCATTTGTATATGAATCATCAATCAAGATCCATTCACAAGACTATTTCATATTACCACCTACTGCAACAAGTCATTTAGACCGTAAGAGCCGCAACGAAACAGGCAAGCCAGGCCAATGGACGGCTGGCCGCGCACTTACCGGCGGACCTTGTTCCCCTGGCCGACCTGGTACATGCCCCATGCGAAGGCGCCGAAGGCGGTGAGGAAGATGGCGGTGGCGCTGGGCCCCGAGGTGGGGATACGGCGCGCGTAGCGCACGGGCGCGAACCCGCCCGGCGGCGGCCCGTCCTGCACTACGGGCATCTCCTTGACGCTCGCCATCCCCGGCTTGTTCCGCACCATGGCCTCCGTCATCTACGCTCCCCGATCCGGGTGCCGGGCCGCCTGGCTGCAGATCTGGAGAACACCGGGGAAATCGAGCGATAGGGTTAGTGAGGATGGGGGAGGAGACGATGCTGTGAATTTGGTTCGGTTGGAGTCGCGAATCGCCTCACCCCTGTGACTGTGAGAGAGTGAGTCGTCAATTCAGTGGTCTTCAGGGTCTCTTTCCAAAAAGAGGAAGTGGGCCTAGATTGGAGGCCCTTTAGAGGCCTGTCTTGTAATTGGCTAACGTCTTACTGGACTCCAAGACTTCGCTTTGCAAATTCCTCTCCGGATGAACTTTATTATTTTTAATTTTTTTAAATCAAAATTTGCAAATGTATGTGTCTGTTTTTTTTTAAATCAAATCTAGACTGCTAATTTAAAAATAAGAAATATTGTCTTCTAATACTCTCAAAATTCAAAACACTAGCGAAATCGTAATAAAAAAATATAAAAAATTATGTGGTACAGATGATGCTATCATCTAGATCTCTAAAAATTATTGCACAAATTTTTTTTGTTTCTCATTGCATAAGTAATGGTTTCAGTTGAATTTTTTTGAAGAGCTAGGTATAGCATTCTCTATACTACAGTTTTTTTTTGAATTTTTTATAATTATTTTGATAGTGTTTTGAATTTAGAGTACTGTAACACAATATTTTTTTATATTTAAACTTATCGTCCATTGGAAGAGTAACAAGAATCTAGATTTGTAAATTTTTAAAATAGATATATATATTTGCATTTTTTTATTTAAAAGTTATAAAAATAAAAAATCCCACTCCAAATCATCATCCTGTATCGAACTCAAGTATTCAGAATCTGCAAGAGGTGTGTGTTCCTTTTCGTGCACTCGTGGCCTCATCACGTTGGCACGTTGCCTGTCTGTGCGTGGTTAGACGTCGCGGCATTAGCTCCGTTCGCAAACAGACTGACATGACCTCCTCCTGCTCCTCGTCCATGGCTCAATCGACTTGGACACGGTGCTTGTATTATTTTTACACGCACCGTGCCGGTCCAGACGAGCGAATACTATTACTCGCTACTGGAGTAGTAGTTAAGAGGTCACGGCTCGAGATTCGCGACTCGCGGACGCGCCTGGGGCAGCCACGGCGGCTGTCGGTGAGCGCCGGCGACGTACGCGTCCTAACGCCCTGAGTGAGGTAGCGTGCATCGGTGCATGCACAAGCACGGCGTCATTCTTCGGCGTGAACACAACGTGTCGTGTCGTGCCGTGTGACCTCGCGGGCGTCCCCGGCGAGGCGGAACGGAGGCGTTCTTGACGACCACTGGCTGTGGTTGGTAAAACTCTTCCTTTCAAATTTTATGTGGAGAGTAATTTTTTAAAAATGATAGGAAGTAATTTTTTGAAAATGATTATATGGTTGGAAATAATTCTCTATTACAATAAACTATATACAAGAAATGATTCTATGCGAGAAATAAATCAAGTAAAGCTGCTTTTTTTCTTTCAGTTTTTCAACTTTTAATTTATTTCAGATAATTACTCACACAGATTACATTTAAAAAGCTAAAAATTGAAAGCTACTATTTAACAAAACTATTTCTAATTTTAATCGAAAAACTGCTTTAAAGCTCTGGCAAATAGGCTCTGAAGGGAACATCGACCTCCCACTTGCGCTAGGTAAATGAAACGCGGCGCCCTGCCGTGGTCGGTCTCCTTGGCGACGGCACGTCATGCCTCGTCGCCTCGTTGTCTCGGCCTCGCGCGCGGCACACGGCCGGGATCTCGGCGGCGCTGATCCCTTCGTGCCGCGCCACCAGCTCCTCGTCGCAACCAATCACGTCCTCCTGCCGACTCGGCAGCTCATGCGTGGTCGTAGCAGTTGTAACTGAAAGGAGCAGGAGAGCCGAAGGAAACCTGCAAATGCAAAAGAAGAGCGCACTCTACGCCTCTAACCGTAAGCGATCGAGCGAAACTACGAGCGGTGTAGCCATAATTTTCATGTTGATATTTGGAACAGTGGAAACCGCATACATACGATTAGAGTCAGTTGTTTAAGGCTGATCAGCATTGGCTAAGGTTTAGGCTGATTAAGGACGCATGTGAGGACCTACCGTTAGACTGATTAAGGACGCATGCGAGGACCTACCGACCGAGCATGAGGAACATTGGGACGAATCTCTGAAGGTGACTGTAAAAAAAGTCTGTTGAAAAGGACGCACACAAGAAACTAGCTGAAAACTCTCACTCCTAGCTATGCTCGGATCTTGAGCCGAGAGTGACACCGACAGCATGTGGCACACAGCACATGACTTTTTGCCAGTGCTCACGGCATGACCTCACGAGGAGGAGCACACTGCTAGCTAGGCAGCTAACCATCGATTAGATACTTGCATTGCATTCTGACTGTCCTTAGTGGTTAGGAAATAAAACAAGAAAAAAGACAAGACTTGTGCTCAAGCTTGGAGCAAGGAAACACACACAAGAAAACGCCAAAAGGTGTCGTTCGTGAAGACAAACTAGTTGGAATCTTCTGCCGTTGAGCTCAAGCCAGTAATAGTGCGATGTCTTCCGGTTGGATGAAATCGAGAGAATCTATTAGCTGTTGTCCACCGACAAAACACAGAAGGAACCGTGAAAAATCAGGGGCACCAATTTAAGAAAACTTCAGTTTAATTATATTTGAAGATCGATTTTCAGAGAGCTTTTCGTGTATGTATTTTTTGACCATTTGTTTCCTTGTCTTCGTCAAGGATGGTACAGATCATTCAGAAGCTTCCGGCGCGTATGTTTTTCTCTCAAGATTCGTGGAAAGAACTGCATCATACTATATATAAAAGTGCATTCGGAGAGTAATCTAATCTTGTGTGAGAGCATTCCGTTCTCGCTTTTGTTATCTGCTTGTCCGTTCTGAGCCGACCAACAGACGCTCCTACTGCTTCAGTAAACTGCACCGTATCAGACGAACAGGTGAAGAAACTGTACGTCCTAATAGCAGACAAGAAAGATGCCCCTGCAAGTTGCAACCACGGATGAAGCGGCTGTTGCCGCACGTTCGGTGCTAGGGATTTTCATTTTCACAAAAGAACGCACTTGCCGCATGAAAAAGGCAACGGTGCATAGACTTCAGCCCCAGATCCGAGTTAGTCAAGAACGAAACAATTAACTTTTGGCCCGTAAGTGCGTAGCATCATCACATGGGCAGGTGATCAAAGTAAAATGTGCATCTTCCACGAGAAGAAATTCTTGCGAGTTGCAACAAAACAGCGATCCCATTGGCCGTCAGTGGAGGAGGAATGGAGGTTCTGTCACTTCCAATGGAAGAACAATCAGTGGTTGCTGGCAGTGGAGAGGATATGATCTTGCCGAGAGAACAACACGTTGGAATGGACTCGGCGATCATATCCTTACTACGCATTCTGTACCGCACGCCTTGCCGCCGAATCTTTTTGGTTATCCGTCTTGCGCCAGTATCATCGAGCGTCAAGCTCATCAGGCTGAAACGATGCACTGATGATGACCGTGTATCTACACCGATCATCTCATACAACTGCACCACGCCTACTTTTTTTTTTGTTCTGACGAAGTCTCATTGTACATGCAGCTGTGCAAATGTTTCTGCAGCATCATTTTTTCATCAGCCATATACCAATAACGCGGGACTGTTCATCAAACCGAACCCGAACCTGAGTGAACTGCAAGCCCTCCGCCTCATCTTGGAGACCTTCGGCCTCGCCTCGGGCCTTGTGACAAATCTCCAAAAACGCTCCATACATCCCATATAATTCACATTTCTGAGTCAGATTTATAAAAGTGAAGTGAGATTTTATCCGTTTCAAAACCTTCGCTATCCAAGACAATGCCTAGATCAGATTTTGGAAAGATCAGTGGTTGAAAATTCTAACTTCGCGAGAACAATATTCATACCTATACAATATAGTAAGGAACAAATAAATTATTATAGCATGTGTCATTCTAACCTTCCCTCTAAATATTTCTTTTAGAAGGAACCTTCTAGATTGAAATTAATAGCGGTCAGTGTGAAATGAATTACTTCCTCGTATCGTTAATATTATGCTTATTTATGAGCAAAATAAGTTCCGTTGAAACTTAACCCTGAATGGACAATTCTCGATGAAATCTCACTATCTTGCCTTAGTGTATAGTGATGTTCCCAGTGTTAATATTTCCAACGTCAGAATCTTTCTTTGATACTTACGCTAAGATGTATTTCTCACAAAGGATAATCTAACTAAGCGCAATTGACAAGGGAGTACGAACTGGTGTTTTTGTCACAAATAAGAGATAATTAAACTTCTTTTCTTTGAATGTCGTCTTGCTAGCGCCGTGTGGTATATCATACAAGCGGCTTCAAGACTCTTTCGATCTCGTAATGTATCATATATGTTCGGTACTTGGTTACAGGGTATTAGGAGGGACTTGAAATCGAAAGTCCTGTTGTGGGCGGCTGCTACTTGCTGGTTGCTACCTACATTGGAATATTACAACCTCTACTCACATCAATGAGTTCATCAACCTTTAGTTATAGATTCAACATATCAACCTCTCCTCAGATACTCCAGACTCCTTCACTTGGAGATGGATAATTGATGGTTGCTACTCATCCAAGTCAACATATTTGGCTCAATTCATGGGTTCAGTGGCACCATTCGATCCAAATATTAACTGGCAAGCAAAGAAAAAAACAAATGCAAATTCATTTCATGGGCCCTAATTCAAAACAAAATCCCCACCGCAAATAACATAGCGATTCGGGGTCGACCGCACCAACCAAATTGCACTCTATGCCACAATTGACCGGAGCTAGTGCCCCACCTTTGTCTTCAATATCCTTTCGCTACCTAAGTCCATTCTCACGTGCTCTCCACGCTCAACCTCCAGTTACCCCCTCAAGCATCCACAACATAGTACCAAATGATTCGTGAGTGGTGGCAGGACATGGTGCGGTGCCACACCATTAGCACTCCGCAAGGACCTCAACATGTGCTAATCTACATACAGTGGAACATTTGGAAAGCACTATCGTATTTTTCATAACTCCATAGAGCTTCCAAGTGAGGTGGCTGATCTCATTTTAGTCGACATCTATAAGAGGAATAGAGAATTTTTGGGTCCATAAGTGAGAGATAGTCTTAATGTTATTTGGCATCATGTTCTTGTTTCTCGAGCCCTCTAATGGGTTTTACTTCTCTGTACTATGTTACAATTTGCTACTCCTTCCTAATTAATTTAGGCAGAACTCTTGCCATTTTTGGCAAAAAAAAAAATTATCAGCAAACGTAAAAAAAGTTTGGTTTAAAAAAGCTTAGCATAGTACTGAGAAAAGCTATAACTTGTACGCACATGCAGTAAAGGTAATTGAGCTCTCCATGTACCAGAATGCAACTTGCGTGGAAGGAAGATAATTTTTAATTCACCGTGTTGTCATCGTCTACCTAGTTCTATCCTGTAATCCTCTTCCTGATCTTGACAAGAAGAGTACCCTACCCTCTAGAAAAACAAAATCAGAATAAATTCTCATTCTTGCACAAGCCCATCTGATCCACTAACTAGCCTTTCTCCACCCGCCCAAACGAAATCTATATACGACCTACCATGATTTTGTATTGATCACTTCATCCGAATAAAAGTACAGCTGACAAATAACTGAATCGATATTTTGCCTTCTTTTGGCTGAATCGAATTTAAACAAGTTGCGCTCTATTTTTTCAGATCCAATTTTCTCTAAAAGTAAATTCAGATTCAGAAACTTGGATCAGAAAGCAATACTTTATAATCAAATCGAACATCTACAGTGATCCAACTAGCAAATTGGGAAGCATTGGGAAGATAAAAGAAAAAAGATGCATGAATCAATGATTGCTTGGAGGAACTTATCCATCAAGCTGAGAACAATGCATCCGCATATCAAACTCTCCAAGAATTTTAATAGCCATGTCGAATGATACATCTCATTAATCGATAGATAAATTTTGCTTTCCTGGCCCAATAATTAGGGCCTTATCCGAACAGATAAGCCTCCTTGTGTGGCTTGCTAATCACGCCCCTGGAGATCCGATCGCCTCCACTTGGTGGGTAGGTCACGGGGTGCCCTCAGCAAGTTACCTGGTGTAGTCTGGGATCCTCTCAAGTGGGTCTGATGGGTCTGCTCCGCTGGGATGACGGTGACATGTAAGGAAGGCCGTGGAGACACGTGGTGGAGCCTGATCGGTTACTTGTGGAGCTGAGCTTGGTTCCACGTGGCGGTTCGACCCTACCATGCCGCCTTTTTTAGATCCACAAAATTATCCAGACCAAATCAAGCGACGACTAATCAACAGATTACTAGGATACTCGAGTTATTCGATTGGAGAAGGAAAATCTTATTTGAGTTAGCAGATTTTGTATGTCTTGATTAACAAGTTGAAGCTTCAACTCAAAATTTGTATTCCTCTATTCCTAGTCTCGTTTCTTTCTATTCTGATCTTTATTTTTCAACCTGAAACATTGGAGCACTTGTCCTTCTTGATGAAATCTTGAAATGTGATCATCAGTTGGACTGATGTGTAGAATCTTGAGAACTCAAACTCTAGAAAGCAACATCATTGCCTATATCTAGACACATCACATGTACTTAGTGTAAAGCCAAACTAAGGTGATGTTTGATTGTTCTGTTTTGGTCCGTGATCCATTCACAGGGGCATCCATTACTGTTACTTCATGTTTGTTTCAGATGGGTTGTAATCAGATCGCAGCGTGATCCTTTAGTGAGCCGTGTAAAGCCCACACCGCCCACCTCCCATTGTCATCAGTTACCAGCAGCGATCCTCCCCATGCTTCTCCTTTTCGCGAGCTCACAAGGCAATCCTCTATTCCCCGTCTCACACAAGCTCTGGCAACCAACTGCTTCACCGCATCCTCATTGGCGAGAAGCACGCAGAGTCGCTTCTTCCTCCTCCCCCTGGCCCCCTCTCTCTTCACAATCCCTCTCCACCCAAACCTTCTTGTCAAGTCCACAGCCATAACTTTTGTTCTAGATCTGCAAAGGTTTCCCTGGACGGCAAGAGAGAGGCACCACCTTCCATGCCCATTACGGTGTGCCGCCCGACCATGAACTCCGGTGACGACGAACGAGCCTCTGTGCTCCTGCGTCGCATCATCTCTTGGTGACAAACCCCCGAGCTTTTCCAGTTCATTTACGAACGAGAACCAAACAATGTAAGAAATCAGTGATACCACCGTTAATCCCTCTGTAATCTATTTCCCTTACCATTGATGTTGCAATTCGTGGAACCAAACCACACCTAAAAGTTAAGAGATAAGACAGTCATAACAATTACTCCATCGAGTCATAAATAAGTATTATTTTGGATTGCATAAACAATCATTTTAAAATTTGGTTAAAATTACTTTTTATATATCGAGTCTAAATGTTTGAAAATGATACATATAGATTTATCTCGAAAAATACTTTTATAATATTATATTTTTCATAAATTTTATAAATATATTATAATAAAAAGTAATAGTTAATATTATGGTTCCAGAACCGTATCGATATCCAAAAGTCACTTATTTGTGATGGGAGCAAGTGACGTTTATAAAAAAAAACCACAATTGAACTAAACTATCGCTGGTCCGCTTTAACAGCACTTTTAGCAAGGTATTAAACCCCAAACCCTAGAAACAGCAAGCAAAACCATACAGAAGCAAGGCACGCCTTCGCCAAAAAAAAAAGCACAGGCAGAATCGCCGCGGCCGCCCTGGCCGCCAACACAAACTTCCGGGAGGCCCTTCGTCGTGAAGCGACAAGGGGAAATAAAGTTTCCGAGAAAATGGCCGGGAACCCCCACCGAGGCGAGCTCCATAGAAAACGACGACGTTCGAGCGGCGCAGCCTCAAAACCTCAGGCACAAGCTTCCTTCCCTCCCCATTAAGCCTCCCCTTCCCTCCCCCATCAAGTCTCACCGCCATTCCCCCAGACCTGCTGCTGGTGGTTCCCCAAATCTAATCCTTCGATAGCCCCCCCCCCCCCCCGCGCCGTCGTGTTCGCCTTGCGCGCAGCTAGCCATGGACGAGGTCCTCGTCATCGCCGGCGTCCTCGACTTCCAACCCGGCGACCGCGCCCCTCCTCCCACACGCGTCTCCGCCGCTTCGTGCCATTCCGTGGAGTGTCCCCCTGACACCGGTAAGGCCTCCTCTTCGGCCGCCACGGCTCGCCAGTTGACGCTGTTCTACCTTGGTGCGGTCGGTGAACGGAACGCCGACCCCATGATGTGGTCGGTAAATGGAACACTGACCCCCCTGTGGTAAATGGAACACCAACCCCCCTGCCGTGGTCGGTAAATGGAATACCGGCCCCCTCGTTGAACGGAATTGCAGCCGATTTTTGTTTGCCGGCTCGCCGATGATCGCGGCTCACTTTTGTTTCCTTCGTTTTCGTTTTCTGATTCGATTTGGCTTGGTCTACTCTGCATGCAGGTGGTGCCGAGGAGGCGCCGGGGGGTCCGGGTCTCGAGGACACAGGCGCCGTTGCGGTGGAGTTGGCGGGGTCAAATTCGGCCGGTGCTTTGAGTGGCGATACGTCGGGAGGCCCTGCCGGCAGTGATGCCGGAGGTGTGGAGGTTTTGTGCTCAGAGATTGGCGCTGAGCTCGAATCGACAGAACCGGGTGTTTTGGATGTCAGATTAGTTGCTCCAGTGGTGGGACTCCATGGGCAGAAGTTGGATGGTGCGGCTTTAAGCTCTGATGAAGCTGGTGCCACTAATGGGATCTCACTGGTTGAGGTGTCCCCATCAGATGCCAGTTCAATTTTGGATGCCACTGGGTCAATTGGTGGTTCTTCCCTCGTGAAGGGGTCCCTGGCAGAGGCGAGTGGCGCCGGAGGATGTGAACTAGAGGTGCTGGAAAAGCCAACAGGGACCCTTGCTGCTGTGGGGTTCCCCAATGGGGATGTAAGTTCTGAGGTAGGAGTTGAGATGAAAGATGAAGTGGACAGTAGAAATGGCCTTGCCCAAGGGGAATTGGAAGTGTGTGCTGATGGTGACGGTGTCGAGGAGGCCACTGAGATGAGTGGTGCCTTGTGTGACGAAGGATTGGAGGGGATGGAGACGAGTTTGGAGGAATGTGAGGCCTCAGATAGCTCCACCGTGCATGTTGAGGAAGGAGTGGACAGGATGGAGACGAGTTTGGATGACTCTGAGGCTTCGGATGGCTCAACCACACAAGATTCTGACATCGAGACAGAGTCGAGTGGTTCTAGTACAGAAGAGCGAGACGCAGGATACAGAGCCCACATCCCTCAAATGGTATGTGTTTTGTTCAAACTCCTGTAGGTACCTGTCAGTGTTGCTGTATTCAATAGCACTACATGCGTGATTTTTGTTTGTAATTCTGGTTAGTAGTTCCTCTGAAATATTCATTATAATTCGCCGATGGTCCTGACATGCAACCCATAAAAAATAGCAGTAGAGTTAATATGCTACTGGGAAAACTTCTTCTCTCAAGATATTTGAGGCTTTAAAAGAAACTTATTTAACATCTTCTTTTCCCTTCATAATTGAATTTTTTTTTTTCAAATGTATGTATGGATTAGCACACTAGAATATTTTCTAAGACGAGTAATGAATTGCAGTGCATTTAGTCTACATCCTCTTTGTTTGCAGTTCACTTGTGTCTGCTCTTTTATTGGTATTCTGGATCAGTTTCTAGTCAGTTACGGAGTAATTGTTTATCCTTTCCTTATATGGCCATATACCTTAGTAAGGGATCACACTTATACTTTCTTTTTCTTGGGAATTGGACCACGCTTATTCTGAAGGACACTCGGTTCAACTAACAGAAGATGGCATCCTGTGTGACTTGGATGCACAGTTGTCTTATTTGTACAAATTTTGGCCTGTGGTTATTTCACGGAAAAATTGTCTTAACTCCCGGAAAAAACTGTAGATGTATCTTGAAACCTGTCTTGTTCTGTTATATGAACATACTCGTCGTAAATATTGGGAATTTCTCCTGGTTAGTGGATGATTGTACCTCTGTTCTTTTCCCTTGTAGGATGAAGCAATCCGAAAGGTGGCTAGAGAAAACAACACTTCAGGGGCAAAGAGCTCTGATAGGTATTACTTTGCTTTATTGCTTTACACATTTTTACAGCGTAAGGTATCATCTTATAGCTTGATCTGTTTGCACATATTTCTATTCGCATGTTTAATAAGGCTCGTGTGTACTGTACATTCTGGTAGAGTTGGATGGGCTCATTGTTTTGAATTTTTCCTTTTGAACTTTGGAGCCTAAAAAGATTGTTAATATATGGTTTTAATATTTAATTCATCACAGGATGACTTCAGCATCCGTAGCAACACTTGTGCTGGCTTCAGGTGCAGCGATTTCACCACATCCTTCAAAGGTACTGGTTCAGGATTGAGTTATTTCTGAAGATTTTGGCATGTAGTTTACATATGCCTTGTTCCAAGACGAAATAAAAAAATATACTAGCTGCCATGCTGATAATAGTACAGTCACTGTTTGTAAACATAAAAAGAAACTATGCGTGGCTCTCTCGCTTCTCGGCTCTGGCTCAGTTCTTGCTCCTTGCTCCAGCGTATTATATAATCTGCATTTCTTAGAACACCTAGAAATAATGATTGAAACAACAACTTTAGCTATTTATGAAATGTATTTACAGCCTATCATATAATCTATATTTACCCTCCAATAATTTGCAAAAAATATTTACCCTCCATTTGGAATTGATTTGTTACCTGTGGTAAGCTGCTGTAATGCAATCCCACATTTCTCTAGAATTTTTTTTTTGACAATTATACCTGTTAAATTTTCCAGGTGTTGACAGGTGGTGAAGATGCATATTTTATAGCTTGTGACGGTTGGTTTGGTGTAGCAGATGGAGTTGGTCAGTGGTCATTTGAAGGTAAACCATATCTTTCTGTCCACAGTTCTGTGCTGTTAGCTTGTGGATGATTTGAACTCCAGTTCCGAGCTTGTGAATTTCCACTCTATCTCTTATTTCTTAAGTTGTGCTTACTTTTGAGAAGTGTTTGTTTGCTGATAGTCATCACCACTGTCAGATGCTGAATCTATGTTTTTTCACGTAAAGAAATCAGAGTAGCATTTTTTCTTGTCCACTGGGTGTATTAGGGTTAAAGTTGGTCACTTGCCATCAATAGAAATATGGAACCACATAAACTATTGGTGGACAGTGGGCAACAAGAAAAGCATTGCGGACTATAGACTATAGTGACTGTTTTTTAATCTCAATGAGTAGTGCCTTGCAATCATATTTAATGTCCAATACTGATACAGTGATATTACCTATTTGCATGTTTCAACTTAAAGATCCTTAGAACTTGCTCTTTATGGGGTGCGGAATATTTTTACAGTTAAAATTTGAGATTTGGACAAACTCAAACATCAAGAAATAAGTTCACAGCAATGCAATGCAACAGACTTGCTTTGTTGCATTCACTGGAGCAAGGATGACAAGGTCATAATGTAAGCGTAGGAAGTCCAGGAGAAGTGGGATGGCATGATCAAAGCTGATAGGGACGAGATACTGACTATAAACCTAAATGATGATAACTACATTCCTTCTGTTTTCATCTTAGACATTTCAGACACCAGAAATAAGTGGCAAGGCTACTGTAGTATGCTAATATGACTAATCTATAGCAGTTGGCAGTTGGATTTGTTATTTGCTTTGATATTATGGGCAGAATTGCCATCCTATCTGCCGGTAGATAAGCCGAATGTAGATAAGAACCCATAGGGTTTGCTAGGGAACAATATCTTGCCACACAAATGGAACTAAATTACAGGAGGTGAACACGGAAATAGGACCAAAATATTTGTTATAAACATGCCCTGATCCAGTTTGTATCGAATGTCATTGTACTTGTTCTCCACCAAAAAAGGAAGGAAAAATGAAATTCTGTAGTCAGATTGAAATTAAAGGAACTTGACAAACCTAGCACTGAATGCAATTTGATGTAGCATTATTAAAAAAATTGCACACAAGCACAAATGTATTTGCTTTGAATATTCTTTACGTGTAGAAACCTGTAGCCGTTATATCACATATATGTAGTGGGAACATTCTGTTGTGGTATCTGAATGAAATCCAGTGTTGATTTCTGGTCTTTGTATCTCTTAACTTTAGGTTCATTAGTTTGAAGCACCTGTGGATTTGATTTTTCATCACAGAAGGTGAGCGCTTCTAATTGCTGGTGGAACTTCCATCCTCAGGAATCAATGCAGGGCTTTATGCAACAGAACTAATGGATGGTTGCAAGAAGTTTGTAATAGAGAGTCAAGGGGCACCAGGGATGAGAACCGAGGAAGTTCTTGCTAAGGCTGCGGATGAAGCACGGTCCCCTGGTTCTTCCACTGTTTTAGTTGCTCATTTTGATGGCCAGGTACGTTCTTTGGTTAAGAGTTGGAACTCATGTTTCTTGTCTAGTGATGGTTAATTCTAAATACATTATCCTCCTGAAAGAACTGTAGATATATTTGTGCTTATGGACTCGTTGATTTCACAGGTTCTTCATGCATCTAATATAGGAGATTCTGGATTCCTTGTGATAAGGAATGCAGAGATCTATAAAAAATCAAAACCAATGACTTATGGTTTCAATTTTCCCTTGCAAATTGAAAAGGGTGATGATCCTTTAAAACTTGTTCAGGTGCCAATAACACTATGCTGGTATCGATTTAGCTTTATCAGAATTCTTTTACTTAGGCTCTTCTTCTTAATTTGCAGAAATACACCATCGATCTGCAAAAGGGTGATGTCATTGTAACAGCAACAGATGGTCTTTTTGACAACATCTACGAGGAAGAAGTAGCAGCCATCGTCTCCAAATCATTAGAAGAGGACCTCAAGCCTACGGTCAGTACAAAGTGAACCTCTCTCTCTTTCTCTCGTAAAGGAATAGAACCTAATGAGCTCCTCTCATAGAAAACTGACAAGCAAGAATTATCCTGACATGGTCATTTTACGTAAAATTGCAGGAGATTGCCGAGTTCCTGGCTGCTAGAGCAAAAGAAGTGGGGCGGTCAGGATTTGGAAGTAGCCCGTTTTCGGACGCAGCTCTCTCGGCTGGGTACCTTGGTTACTCCGGGGGCAAGCTGGATGATGTAACAGTTGTTGTATCTATTGTTCGGGAATCTGAAGTTTAGACTATAAACAAACTCTAAGTTGAGTGCAGTTCTGAGTTTTTGCTACAGCTGCACTGGCTGGCAAATGCCCGAGAGGTTTTTGTGCTAACACGAGCACAGCCCTGGGCCACGCCCTGCTACACGTGTGCACACATATTAAGTTTGTACTAGCATCTAGCATCTCTCTGACCCGGCCCCAGTAAGTCGCGGGCCGTTGTCAGTGAACTTTGTGCGACTGTTTACATAATCTTGACGGTCAAGACTTGATGTACTCAGGTTTCTATCCAACGGCCGCAGGCAACTTGTGAATTGTAACATTATTGTGCATATCAATGAAATGTCCATGAACAATGCTCGCTGAGATCATTTCCAACAGCTACCTTAAATTTTCATCCTCAAAATACTATTACAGCATCTTCTATCTCTAACACTGTAGTAATACTGTATCACTAGATACAGACTCTGCTGGAGACGAATTTCTAGTGCTACAGTACACCGTAAAGTACTGTAGCACTGGAATTTTCAGATTTGCAGATCCTGTTGGAGATGGCCTGAGACGTGTAAATAAAACAGAAATTCTCACAAGATACATCTCGGTACAGCCGTACAGGGGACTGTGCAATAACAATGCATCTCATCTGTGTTCGGACAGAGAGGTACGATGGGTGCACGAACCGATGAGACGGGCCCAGTTCGCTCACAAGGCACGGTACACGAGCAGAGTCGCGGCAAAGAGGGTCCGTGTTGACGCCGAGAAGGTGGCCGCGTCAGAACGCGACGGGGAGGGAGGGAGCTGGAGTGGAGTCGCTCCAGGTTCCTGCCGGTGATGCAGAAGGCGTTGAGAACGACATAGACTGTCCCAAAAAACGGGGCCCGGACGATGGAGCAGGAGTTGTAACAACGCCAAGGTAGGGTCTATTTGTTAGATCTTTTAGAGCAGCTTTTTTGGCTGTAATTAAGAGCTTTGTTAAATAGTAGTTTTTAGCTCTCTAGTGAAATTTGTGAGAGTAATTCTCTGAAATAAATTAGAAGCTGAGGAGTTGAAAAAAGAAGTTTCTTCTGATTCACTTTCTGTACAGAATTATTGTCTCCATATATTTTATTTTAAAAATAACTTTAAATCACATAATCACTTATTTAAAAAATCACTACCCGCATAAATTTGATTCAAACGAGTTGTACCAAACAGAACCTTGATCAATCATCTGAGACCCAACAGTGTTCAGAATCTCTTCTTAAGCAAGTCCCTAAAATGGATCTCCTCTTAAGGCGCAGAACGATGCTCAGCTCAATTTACTTGGGAAAATAATGTACCCACGTTACTGGATCGTTCTACAGGTTCGCATGCTTAATTTACGAGGTGATTGCGTAAGAATTGAACTGCGGAAAAAGAGGCGATAACAATATGAGAATCAGGGCAAACGTGTACCTGGAGCCTCACCAGTCACACCGGGAACAGAAACTGCAACAGCACAAGAACGAGATCATCAAGCAAACCGTCCCATCACGTACCTGTGCAGCCCCACAATCGCAGAAGCAGAGAACACAACAGCGATCAAAACGTACTGTGGCACTTGCTGAAGGGGGGCGTCTTGACCTTGCACGCGGCGGGCAGCTGCAGGGCCTTCGTCATGCCGAGGGTGATGCCGAAGTTCTGGTCGCCCTGGAACGCCTGGCATGACAGCCTCAATCAACACTGGAACGCAAGTGGAGGTGTTGCTCTCGCCGGAGTCTCTCGTCAGAGAACGGATGGCTCACTCAACCTCTCGAACATAATAGATAGAATCAGTGGAAAGAGTCGATTTGTGCTGCGATGAAGCTGCAGCTTTTCTGGGTTTATCTTCTCCTTTTATTATGCAGTAACAATCAACTGAATCCGAACCTCTCGCCACGCCGCGTAGCAAAGCGGGCAAGCCATGAATGCAGCGAAGACTGGGCACGATAGGAGCTATTCTTGCCATGGCCACATGCAAGACTGGGCACAGCGCGCACACACAGGTCGTGGGCTCATGCCAAGTAACAGAACGATAAATAGAACTAGCTAAACGTGCACAGGGTTACTACTGACAATCACCCCCTACTCCCTGCGCACGTCTTTAACTCTGATCAGGGCGCACTGTTCAGTGAATTTCAGGCACCCGAGTGGCTTGGTAAGAATGTCTACGAGTTGTCCCTCAGTGCCGATGAAATCGACGTCAATCTTCCCTTGTGCCACAACATCTCTGATGAAATGGAATCTTGTATCTATATGTTTGCTTCTGTCATGGAAAATTGGGTTCTTGCTGAGGGCAATCGCTGATTTGTTGTCAATCTTCAGGGTTACAGCATGCCGTTCTTCACTTGTCAGCTCTGCAAGGAGTTGTGCAAGCCATACACCCTGGCAGGCGGCAGAAGTTGCCGCCATGTACTCAGCCTCACAGGAAGAGAGTGCGACGACTCGTTGCTTCTGCGAGAACCAGCTTACCAGTGATCTCCCAAGAAAGAAGAGTGCTCCACTGGTGCTTCGGCGAGTGTCCACATCTCCAGCAAGATCGCTGTCACTGTAGCCGGTAAGGTGCCTGCCAGACGCCCTCAGATAATAACAGCCGACGGTGATGCTTCCGGCTACGTAGCGTAGAATACGCTTCACCGCCGCCAAGTGTTCATTAGTCGGCCTCTCCATGAACCTGCTTACGTATCCAACTGAAAAAGCAAGGTCCGGGCGAGTGTTCACCAAATACCTCAGGCTCCCAACGATGCTCCGGTACTCGGTGGCGTCCACGGCCGGTGCAGTGCTTTCCCGGCTGAGTTTGCACCGCTCCTCCATGGGAGTGTGGCACGGGTTGCAGTCCTCCATGCCCGCCCTCTTGAGTATCTGCCGAGCATAGTTAGCCTGAGACAAGCTGATGCCATTGACAGTTTGCTGCACCTCAATGCCGAGGTAGAAGTGCAACAAGCCGAGATCGCTCATCTTAAACAACTGCTTCATCTCGGACTTGAACTTGTCAATCTCTAGTGAGTTGTTGCCAGTGATCACCAAGTCGTTGACGTAGACGCCCACCAGTAGGCGATCGTTGCCGACGCCGCGCGCGTAGATAGCGTGCTCGGACCCGCTGCGCTGGAACAAGATGGAGGTTAGAGTCTGATCCAGCTTGGCATTCCAAGCACGTGGTGCTTGCCGGAGCCCATACAAGGCCTTATCCAGCCGCAGCACCTTGTCTTCGTCTCCCTTGACGATGAAGCCCAGTGGCTGCGATACGTAAACTTCCTCTTCCAGTTCGTCGTTGAGAAAAGCCGACTTTACATCCATGTGATGAACCGGCCAACTCTCATGGGCGGCGAGAGCAAGAAGTAAACGCACGGAGTCCAGGTGAGCAACTGGAGCAAAAACTTCATCAAAGTCGACACCATGCTGCTGGACGTACCCTTTTGCCACCAGGCGCGCCTTGTGCCGGATCACTGCGCCCTGACTGTCCTTCTTCACCTTATAAACCCACTTGAGGCCGATCGGTCGGTGCCCCTGTGGAAGGGGAACCAGCCTCCACGTCTTGTTCCTTTCGATTGCACCCATCTCCTCCAGCATGGCAGCGCGCCACGCCGGGTGCTGCTCAACCTCGGCAAACGTCGTCGGCTCGTCGGCGAGCTGCAGCATGAGCGCGTCGTCGAGATTGCGCTCAGCGTACCCAGGGCCAGCTCCTTCTCCATGCTGCCCGAGTAAGCCGTCGACAAGCTTGAATCTTGGCAGGTGTGGGCCGTCGTCGTTGTCATCCAGAAGCTCCTCGGCGCTAGGGGGTGGCGACACAGACGCTGGCCTCATTGGTGATGAGGGGTCAGCTCCATGTCCCAGCGACAACGAACGTGCAAGGTCCTCGGGCGCCGGCGACCATGTGCCCGAGTGCTCTGACACTGGCTCCGGACTGTGAGACACAGAGGGTTGTGCGTCTGGAGCTCCAAGTGTGGTTCCCACTAGGTGCTCGACGAAGAATTCCGACACGGGCGCTGCCGAAACAGAGCTCTCCTTGCTCCAGTCCCAGGCAGCCTCTTCTTGGAAGATGACATCGCGTGAGACGACGACGCGCCCGGACGATGGATCAAAGATGCGATACGCCTTTGCTTCGGGTTGGTAGCCGATGAAGACGCATGGGAAGCTCCTGTCCTCTAGCTTGGAGAGGTGCGGCTTTGTGACCTTCACGTGCGCAATGCACCCAAATGTGCGCAGGTAATGTACCGCCGGTTTCCGGCCATGCCACGCCTCAAATGGGGTCATGCCTGAGACGCTCTTCGTCGGTGCGCGATTCAACAAGAAGACGGCCGTGGTTACGGCCTCCCCCCAGAACGACGCCGGGACGCTCCTCGCCTTCAGCAAGCTTCGTGCCATTGCGAGCACCGTCTGGTTCCTGCACTCCACCACACCATTTTGCTGTGGCGAGTAGGGTGCAGAGAAATGGCGCTCCACACCACGCCCTGCACAGTAGTCCGTGAACTCAACAGAGGTGAACTCACCCCCGTTGTCAGTGCGCAGCACGCGCAGTCGGTGGCCCGTCTCGGCCTCCACCGAAGCCAGCCAGGTCTTGATCGCTGCCGGTGCGTCTCCTTTTGCTCCGAGGAGGACCAGCCACATGTACTGGCTGAGGTCATCGACGAGCAGAAGGAAATGTCGCTTGCCGCCGTGTGTCGCTGGAGTGATCGGCCCGCAGAGGTCGCCATGAACCAGCTCGAGCCGATCGGTGGCGCGGTAGTGTGCTGTCGCCAGGAACGGGGTCCTCCTCTGTTTGGTGGAGATGCAGCAATCGCACAACTGATCAACGTGGTCAATTTGAGGGAGGCCACGTACCATGTCACCGTTCGACATCTTCTTGAGGGCATCGAAGCTTAGATGCCCGAAACGCGCATGCCACATCCATGCTGTCTCCTAATGTCACGCGGACAGACACACCGACTTGGCAAGGTTCAGGCGCAAGACGTAGAGCCGGTTGGGAGTGCGACGCACCCGGGCGACTAGACGCCCTTGCCTGTCGCGGATGCGGAGAAGACCGTCATCAATCAGCACCTGGCAGCCATTCTCATCAAGCTGGCCAATGCTGATGATGTTTGACGTCAGACGCAAAATGAAGTAGACGCCAGTTAGCGTTCGGTGCTCGCCATTTTTACACTCGAACACCACTGACCCGCGTCCCTCGATGTTCACCACGGAGCCGTCGCTGAACTTGACCGTTCCGGCCACCCCTCTGTCAAGATCAGAGAAGGCAGCCAGAAGACCGGTCATGTGACTTGTCGCTCCGGTGTCGAGGAACCAGGTGGCGTCGTCGCGCGCATCATCACGATCCAGCTGCGCGAGCACCTTCCCCTCCTGCAGATGAACCATCATGTTGCCGTTACCTTCATCAGCGGTGAAGGCCTACGTGACGTGACGCAGTTCACAGGCGCGCGCCATGAGCAGCGCCGGCTCCTCCTCTTCTGCTTGTGCAACGTGAGCTTGCTCGCGTTTTTTCTTGCGGCAGTCGCGCTCCCAGTGCCCTGACTTCTTGCAGTAGCGGCACTCATCCTTGTTCACCTCGCGGGTCTGTTGACGCCCCATGTCTTCAGGCTTGGGATGCGAACTCGCTTGGCCGCGGCGACGTCGTGCGCGACCAGCCTTGGCGCCTCCAGACGAGCCCTCAGCAGTCTGCAGCTTCAGCCGCCCGACCAGGGACTCCAACTCAGAGAGGAGCAGCTTGCTGTCGCTGCTTCCACCCCCTGAGGATGCGCCTCCTTCTTGATCCTCAGCTTCCTCCACAACCTTCAGCTGCCCGATCAGTTCCTCAACAGTCATCGTCTCGATGTCGAGCAAGGTCTCAATCGAGAGTGCAATCTGCTTGAACTTGGGCGGTAGCACGCGAAGGAACTTACGGACCACCCGCCCGTCGCTGTGCTCATCATCGAGGGCGGTCAGTTGATTTGCCACCCCCATGATGCGCATGGCGAACTCGGTGACTGTCTCGCCGTTGCGAAACTTGATCGTGTCGAAGTCCTGCCGCAGCTGCTACGCTTTCGCCTTGCGCACGCGATCACTGCCGGCATACATCGATTTGACGGTGTCCCACACCGCGCGTGCCGAGTTCTTGACCGCCAACGTCCCCATTAGATCCTTGGGAACCGCCTTGACGATCGCCCCCAGCGCCATGCGATCATCTCATCGATCGGTCGCGCCAAACTCAACGGCTTCCCATAGCCCCCTCGCCTCCATCATGATCTGCATGAGAAGGGCCCAGTCGCTGTAGTTGGTACGCGTCAGCATCGGCCAGGAAGCTCCGCCGACCTCGCGCACCGTCTTCTCAACCACAACCTCACGGCCACGGCGCGGGAACAGCGATGAGGGCGAGCGAGGGGGAGCCCGGTGCCGCGACGACGTCCTCGAACGGCCATCGCCCGGCGCAGACATCCTGGCGAATTGTCACACGCTCTGATACCAAGTGACAGCCTCAATCAACACTAGAACGCGAGTGGAGGTGTTGCTCTCGCCGGAGTCTCTCGTCAGAGAACGGATGGCTCACTCAACCTCTCGAACGCAATAGATAGAATCAGTGGAAAGAGTTGATTTTTGCTGCGATGAAGCTGCAGCTTTTCTGGGTTTATCTTCTCCTTTTATTATGCAGTAACAATCAACTGAATCCGAACCTCTCGCCACGCCGCGCAGCAAAGCGGGTAGGCCGTGAATGCAACGAAGATTGGGCACGATGAGAGCTATTCTCGCCATAGCCACATGCAAGACCGGGCATAGCGCGCGCATACAGGTCGTGGGCTCATGCTAACTAACAGAACGATAAATAGAACTAGCTAAATATGCACAGGATTACTACTGACATGGCAGAGGCAGGCCACCTCCTTCTGCACCACGTCCTTGAACCCCGAGCAGCACGTCGGGTCGGGCATCGTCACCGTGCTCCCCTCCTGCACGTAGCTCAGGCACCCCGCCAGGCTCAGCAGCGCGTCAGTGCAGTCCGCGGATGGCGCCGGCGCGGCTGCACCGCCACCGGTCACGCCGTCAACGCGCACGGTGGCTAGCGCCGCCAGCCAGAGGACGAGCAGGCATGACCGTGCCATGGCCGTCGTCCTAGCAACCGCCATTGTTCTTGCCGTATTGCCGCTGTCGCGTAGGTGCAGTAGTAGCGGTGCAACCACTGCTGGCTAGTGCTACCTGTAGGCTGTAGCAGCACTCGCAAGATTTGTTTGGTGTCTCGCTGACAGATAACCAAAGATGGAGCACCATATGGCACTTTCACACGGTGTGCACGCAGTAGGATCGCTGGCCCTAAAATTAATGCAATATCTCCAAGCGGCCAAGCCGTTCTGGTCCCAGGCTCTAATAGTAGTGACCGATAGCAGCAGCGTGCTGCATTGCTGGTAGAGCTGGCGATTAAACAAAGTGAACGGGCGGGCGGCTAGCTTGCTTTTTTCCAAGCGGCGGTGCGCTTGGAATGATAGGTGGTGCGTGAGCGAGCGAATTGAGAATTCAGCTCTCAAAAAGGATTCCATAGGATCGATGATGGCAAAAACTCTCTCCCACTACTTATAATCTATGTTTACAGATATTTAGCGTATAGCTGTGATCGAAGGGATATAAAAATAGATGATTTTTACAGATATAAAAGAGATTGAATGTGAAAATATATTATTACAGGTGTTTCAATTAAACAAATCGCCTGTAAAAATAGGTTTTTATAGGTGATTTCTTAAGCGGACCACCTGTAAAAACCGATTATCACAAGAGATTCCTAAATTGATATTTTTTAATTAAAAAAAATTGGACTGATCAGGCACCCCGTGACCGCGACATCGCAAGGCACAAGTTTTTCACATGAAATGCGCGCATGCGGTTCTTTGCACTTGGACTCTAAATATCTTAGCTCACGCGAAACCTTCTCAGCATCTCACCACAGAACTACAACCGATCGTAATAGCATATGTATTCCTTTTGTTACTTTCTATCTAAAACTTCAAATAATTATTTTAGCATCTAAATAACTTCAAATAAAAAAAATTCAACTATAAAGTTGTAGATCTCGCCGAGAACTATAATTTTTATATAAAGTTTGTCCTCATCTAACTTCATATGAAAAAATTATATTTTTTTAAGATAAACTATTCTTTATTACCACATGTGGTTCACATAAGTAACCTTTTTAAAATATGAACCGTTTCTGAAAATAAATGATAACTTATTAAAAAATCATAATTTTTTTATACGAACTTGGATAGAGATAAATTTTATATAAAAATTGTAGTCATTGATGAGATTACAACTTTGTAGTTGAAATATTTTTTATTTAAAGTTATTTATATGTCTAAATAATTGTTTAGTTTTAGACGTAAGATATCAATTAAAAAGAGTGCATATGCTATTGTTATCACTAGTGCTTCTGTATACCAAGTCTTATTATTGATAGTGAGAGTCTTTGATCTTTTTCTTATTATTCTTATTGGAGATGTTAGAGTTGATAATTTTCTTTTTCTTCTCTTGTTCTTGAGTTTACTTATGTTAATAGGACTTGTGGTAACAATAATATATATATATATATATATATATATATATATATATATATATGAAACTTACATGTAAAACTTTAATTGATTATTTGGGCACATAAATCACTTCAAATAAAAAATTCAACTACAAAGTTGTAGATTTCGTTGATGGCTACAATTTTCATATAAAGTTTGTTCTCATTTAAGTTTGTATGAAAAAAATATGAATTTTTTTAAGATAAGTTATCATCTATTTTCAGAGAGCGTCCCGACCCTTATATGAACCATCTTTGAAAATAGTCCTCCATTACTACAGGAGGTTTACATAAAAAAAAAATGATTATTTTTATAGATAGTTTCATATATAAACCGTCTATATTAATTATCTTATCTTTAGAGTCAATTCATATAAGGAATTGTTTCTAGAAATGATTATTTCACAGAAAGTGAAAATAACATGCAAGAGGCGTTTTTTCCACATTAGGCCATTCTGTAGCTGCAAGGGGCGTCGTTATTAATCGTAATACAATCACTCAGCGGTTTAGCATATGCCTTTTTTTTTGCCACATTAGGCCATTCTGTAGCTGCAAGGGTCGTCGTTATTAATCGTAATACAATCGTTTAGCAAGGCGTTGTTGACGAAAGATTCAGCGAGAGGATACCAGGCGCACGCCCGCCGATCTCAAGACCCTCTCCTTTCTTCAAGTCTGAACCCAACGACCGACTTGGCCTGATGGCTGCTTAGCCGCATCGAATTATTGCTCACATCACGATCCACTACCAAGTAAAACAACACGTCACCATTGCAAGCCAAGTACACTCCAGAACCAGACAAAAGAAGCTAATCCGATGTTCTCTAGATGAACAAGGTGTTCACCATATAAGTTCCCTAGCTAGATGAATCTACGAATAGCAAAGTAGCACAACCATAATACTAGGAACAACTCTAACTAATGTCTATTGCAACCAATTGACCATGGTGCGATGAAAGACCTAACACAGAACCATGGCGGCTACCGCGCCCATCGCCACGGCTCCCGTGGCAGCAGCTAGACTGGCGGCACCGGAAGAATCCTTGCTCGCCGGCGGTGGAGAGCCCAGTGCGGACGGCGGTGTGGCCGGGGCTGAAGCTGGACTTGGCGGTAACGGGGGCGCCGGAGCTGCACGACACGTCGCAACAATGCGTTAGAATCCGCTGCGGATTTCCAGGCCAGTTTAACATGCAATCTGGCCAAACTTAAAACTTTTCATGGAGAAGATTATTTGTCAACATTTTAGACATCGGTAACACATCACATGTTATCACGACGTACCAGGTGCAGGAGGTGACAATGCCGGAGCGGCTGCGGTTGGAGCTGCAAAACAGGTTGCAAGGCAGAGCTAGAAAATTAGAATTCGACTTCGACCTCAATATTGAAAGGAAGTGGATCTAGAAAATGTGAAGGAAGAAAGTAGATGGGCCGTCATTGTGGCCCAAGATGAGAGAGCACACGGGCCGGTTTGTTCGAACTGATCGCACGCGGTGAACGTTGTTTTTTTGTGCAACAAAAGTTTAGCGCGACGGCGTCGCACACGTACCGGGCACGGGCGTGGGCGGCAGCGAGGCTGGAACCGCGGGTGACGGCGACAGCGTGGTCGGGGCAGGCGACGGCGACGGCGTGGTCGCGGCAGGCGACGGCGACGGCGTGGTCGGGGCAGGCGCGGGCGTCGCGGGGGGAAGCGCCGGCCTCAGCGGCGCGGGAGCCGGGGTGACGGGCATGAGCGTAGCCGGAGCGGGCTGCGGCGAGACCAACGCTACGGGCGCCACGGGGCCAGAACGCGGCGCGGGCGTCGGCACGGGCGAGATCGACGGGCCACTAGCGGTGGGCTGAGCGGCCGCCGCCTCGCGCGACACCGCACGGCGATGGTGGAACGCCCTTTGGCCGGAATACACCGGGAAGGTGAAACCATCTGCAGCAACCGGAAGAAAACACGTAGGTAGGTTAACCCTGGACAACGTACGGCGACAGCGCCGCGGTTTCCAAAAAAGCTGGATTTTTCTTTTCGAAATCGGAAAGAAAACACGAGCGCTGATCGATCAAAACTCCAAGCGCAATGTATATATTCATCCTATGTAAAACAAACGATGAATTGGAGTGTATATTTTGATCGTAGATCCAAGAACTGCTATATTGGTACCAACAAAGAAAAGGACTTCTGAACCCTTGCAAGTGTGTGATACTTACATGATTCTGCTACGGTGGCGGCGCAGAGCACCAATGCCAGAACGGCGACGCTCTTCTGCGGCAGCCTAGCCATGGCAGCGAGGGAGAGGCTGGGCGGTTTAGGGCTTTTGGTTCTCGTGGCGACGTTCAAAATGTGGACGTCCAATATATATATATATATATAGAGAGAGAGAGAGAGAAAGTTAGGGCGAGCCGGGGCTACGTAGATCAGAAGTTCACCGGGTTTGTTGTTCGCTGCGATTTCCCATGCCAATCTGTTGAGAGAATAATCTTTTGCTTTGTTACGATTTTGTTACTGATCCAAATGCATTCGCTTCCCTTTTGAACGCAACAACAACCTCTGCAGATTGCACGGCATATAACAAATTTCGTGAAACGCGCATCAGTACGACAGATAAGGCGAGGCGAAATTGTTTCGTGGATTCCAGTTGCAGAATCACATAGTACACGCATAGATGCCAGAGACGAACCAATTTATATAGCATTATCGCCTCACGGAATTGTGACGGGCTGTTATTGGAAACAGGATTTCAATTTCGTTTTACAATTATTTTACGTACCGACGAAAAGACTGAAATTCACAAAATTTTGGAAATTTCGGTTATTTTTCATCCTCTTCTCTATGAGTCCTGCACGTCGGTGAAAGAAAACTATAAAATTAGATATTTTGTTTCTCTCCGAAATTCTCAAAATTTTGACGAAATTTTAATCCCTGTCCGAAGACATCGCAAGAAAATGCAAGGAAAATAAAACATTGTGCATGAGTCACTCACGGATGAGCTGGGATTTGCAAAACTAGGAATTCCTTACGAATACAGAGAGGAACTAGCACCCTCGATCATAGATATTACTCCGATACCATTAAAGGCTTCATGCCGTAATAGCAGAGCCCTGATAATTATCTCACAAGTACAAAAGCTTAAAAACGACAATGAAAGAACGCAGAAAACACAAAGATAAGACAACAAATTCCCACAGCGTATCTCGCCTTTCTTGTTCTCTTCCATTAGCCTCCTGCATCCAATTGCTTCTTCTATCACTTGTACTCCAGGATCATGTTGTTCTCGGGGGCCAGCCCGACGCAGGCCCTCATGATGTTCTCGAGCATCGCCCTCTGCTTCGCCAGAGCGTTCACCACCGGTGTGCCAGGGGGAACCTGATGTTCCAAGAAACAGTTTTTGCAAGACGATTAGTTGCTGGATTGGAGGAAAAATGCAACATGGTGATGTCAAAATGTATGCGCTTACAAGGGGTGCCTTGGTGAGGTAACTCAGGATGGTGGCCACTGGGTGGAAGGAGTGGAACTTCTCCTGCACAAGGGGCAAGGGGAGCAGCATCATCACGAAAGGCTTTTCTAACGCATCATATGGTGTTGAAGCGCTGTAACAACTGGCAAGCAATCGTTCAGTCCGTGGCCCCTAACCTCTGCCTCAGCTTTCAGCTGAATCCTGGTGCTCAGCTCAGCCAGGAGCACCAGGTCAAGAATGATGCGTGCGGCAAGGAGCGAGTCCTCGCAGGTGTTGTGCAGCACAATGGTGTTCTTACCACCCATGAAGATCTCTGAGGTGTACTCATCCATGGCCCTCTTGCTGTCTCCGACGTATGGCACGTACTGCAATAAGGTGTGCCAAGTTTCAGTGAAAATCTAAAACCTTTTTGATCATTGCATTTGTCAGCGGAAGGTGGTGGAATATCAGTTGACAGACCTTGATCACGACAACGTGGTTGGGATGCTCGCCAGGCTCGTAGAGGATAGCATTGCTTGAGACCATGTCATCCACCACATTGCTCTTGGAGATCTCCTTGGACCGGAATGTTTGAGGTGCAGAAAGGTTCATGCCATCATTGTTTCCCAGGTGGTTGTAGCTGACAATTGAGGTGGGCTGCAGGAACAGAAGACAAAGTTATTGTGAAGATGGTCATATGTTCAGGCAAATGTCTACATTGTGACAGACTAATAGAAGATATGTTTTGGTCGATAACCGGTACCTTTATTCCAGCACCAACAAGGAAATCAACCAAGACAGACTTCATCTTGGTCTGTCCACTCTTGAAATCGTCACCACCAATCAAGCAGTTGTTCTTAATAGCAAGATCGATCAGCCCTGCAGACAAAACTTATGTAAAAGCCTTGAACCAGAAACAAGACACCGCACAAAACTTTGCACAGATCAAACTACGGACCAGGCACAAAGGTGTTCTGTGGGCTCCCATTAATGAACGGTACACCCTCCAGGACACAGGCAGTTGCATACAACGTCGACGGCGAGATCTCCGCCTCATTCTTGTCCACAGATGCCAGGAGATTCTCCATTGTGTCGTTGAGACTAACACAGACATTGCTGTACCTTTCAGTATTTGCGGTCCACAACACAACTACCTTGTCCACTTTGTTCTTCTCCTTGAACTCCCTGTTTCATTAGCCACGTAAGCCATAACTTCTATAATGGATTATTGATATTAGTGAACCATGTTGCTTCAACCATGATATCTAGATCCTCAAATCATGTCCACCAAACAATAACATCTTTAACTATGAATAACTGCTGAATCTTTAAGTAGTTTCAACATACCATAGAGACTTCTGCTACACCAGTTAAAACAATACGTTCTCTTATAAGCACTGAACCTGGTGCCACTCATGTATGTGCTTCTTTATTTTTCGTTCACTTCAGTGTATATCATATTGGTAATTGTACAGATGCACATTAGCGTTCATGTTTGTATACCTGATGTCCTTGATGATCTGCTCCACCTGCTCTTTCTTGGTGCCCTTGATGACATTGTTCGCGCGGGAGCCCTGGTTAGCAGCGATGAAGTCCGGATCGTAGATGCCAGGAAGTGGCACCATGGACTCCATGTAGGGCCTGAGCTGCTTCTGCAGGTCAATGTCCAGCACCTTGGCCATGGTCATAGCATCGGCCAGGTTCATCTTGCTGATGTCCCAGCCCCCGAACACAAGGTCATCACTCATCAGGGTTAACCTGCAAATCAATTCAGCATAATCATGAAAGGAAGACGACAAATTATGCAAATTTGCAACCGGTTAGTGCCATCAGTACTGAAGGAGTAACAAACAGAGGAATCGTTGTCCTGTCCCAGGGTGCTGGAACCTTTTCAGCTGGCCCACAACTTCTTGACTTGCACAAGTAGGATCACAACATGGCGCACACAAACTTACTTTTTCAACACCTTTTTTTGACAAGACTTTTCTTTTTTGTTTATGCAAAGTTTTACTACATTCCTTCCATAACCTTTGCAAAGTTTAACACTCCTTCCACTTGAGAACCAGTGGCCTTAAAGACAGGACTTTGTATAACATCAACTAGTAGTAGTTTACTTGATTTTAGAATATGCTTTGTAGTTTGTGTTTGAACGCATAAGTAAGCCTTAGACAATATCATTAGCCCTAAATTAAACACTAATTTGATGCGGAAGCGTGAACACATACCGGAGCCTGGAGAACCCATTCAGTTCTTGATCAGTTGCTGCAATGGCGACGATCTTCGAGTCGATTCAGCGCTCTTTAGGATCGGGAAGAATTTTTAGGGCGTTTGGGACCTCACGGGATTTCCTTGTTTACCGAGAGGCGCCGGGAACCCTTTATATATTGCGCTGCTCGACTCGGGACCGCAACCAAAAGTTGGTTGCGCCTCCGATCATGGCGCGTACGGAATCGCTGCTTTCTCGGTCTCGTTAGTTAGGAGACGTTAGGGAGAGTGGGGCCGAGATCAAAACCAACATTCTCCCCCTTGATCGTAAGGCTAACATCATAAGCCCACTCTCAATGAAACAGCATACCAAGGCAAAGTATTACAGCGGTCAATAAAATGCCACTGAAACCCAAATACCTATAGTGCACCATTCCATCTCGAAATGGAAATTCGTTATACTTAATGGGAGTTGGTTTGTTTAATGGTCCTCTTAATCCAGAATCATAGACTTTCCAATATCCCCATGCCGGCAACATGATCACAAAAAATATGGGGTGGTAAGCCTTTAGTAAGCGGATCCGCAAGCATTGACTTAGTACTTATATGCTTGACACTTATTGTCTGATCCTGAATTCTATCTTTCACAACATGATACTTAATGTCGATGTGTTTGGCAGCACCACTCGACTTGTTGTTACTCTTATAGAAAACTGCGGGTTGATTATCGCAGTATAATCTAAGTGGTTTTGCAATACTGTCGACCACTCTTAGTCCCGGGATAAAGTTCTTTAGCCATACAGCCTGCCCGATAACCTCATAACATGCCACAAACTCAGTTTGCATCGTTGAAGATGCCGTAAGTGTCTGTTTTGAGCTTTTCCACGAGATAGCTCCTCCAGCGAGGGTGAATATATAACCTGACGTGGATTTCTTAGTGTCTACACACCCCGTAAAGTCTGCATCTGAATAACCAATGACTTCAAGGTTATCGAATTCTCTAAATGTGAGCATGTAGTTCTTAGTGCCTTGCAAATAGCGAAGGACTTTCTTAACGGCTTTCCAGTGGTCCAGTCCTGGATTTGATTGATATCTGCCAAGCATCCCGGTCACGAAAGCTAAGTCAGGGCGTGTACATACTTGAGCGTACATGATGCTTTCGACAGCTGAAGCATAAGGAACCGTCTTCATTTGATCAATCTCATATTGGTTCCTTGGACACTGATATGTCCCAAACTTATCGCCCTTAACAATAGGAGCAAGCGTGGCAGAGCACTTATGCATATTGTATTTCTTTAGTACTCTGAAAATGTATGCCTTTTGAGACAAACCTAATGCTCCTTTGGACCGATCTCGATGAATTTCAATGCCAAGAACATAAGAGGCTTCACCGAGATCCTTCATATCGAAATTAGAGGAAAGAAATCTCTTGGTCTCAAACAGCATATCCTTATCACTGCTGGCCAATAAGATGTCATCCACATAAAGAACTAAGATGGTGAATTTTCCCCCTTTAAACTTTATATAAATGCAGTTATCAACTTTATTTTCTTTAAAGCCAAAATTTCTGATGACTTTGTCAAACTTGAGATACCACTGTCTAGACGCTTGTTTTAGACCATAAATTGATTTCTTAAGGTGACATCCCAAATGTTCGTTGTCTTTCATGACAAAACCTTCTAGCTGAGCCATGTAAACATTTTCTTCCAAGTCACCATTAAGGAATGCCATTTTTACATCCATCTGATGCAGCTCTAAATCATAATGCGCTGTGAGCGCCATAATTATTCTGAAAGAATCTTTACTTGATACAGGAGAGAAAGTTTCATTATAATCGATTCTTTCTCTTTACGAGAAGCCTTTAGCTACGAGCCTTGCTTTGAACCTTTCGATGTTCCCATTAGAGTCATGTTTTGTTTTGTAGACCCATTTACAGCCTACTGTTTTGACTCCGTCAGGAATTTCTACTAGGTCCCACACATCATTATCGCTCATAGATTTTAATTCGTCATTCATGGTATTAAGCCACTCAGACGAATGCTTACTCATCATGGCTTCTTTATATGAGTTGTGATCTTCTGTTTTCCCTATGTCATTAACATCCTCATTCATATAAACAACATAATCGTTCGAGATGGCAGGTCTCCTGTCACGCTGTGATCTCCTGATCGGTTCATTATGCACTGCAGGACAAGGACTGGGTACTGCAGGGGACTGCTGAGGCTCATCGTTAGGTATATCATTAGGAATTTCAGAGACCTCAACAGGGGGTGTACTGACGTTAGTTTCTACTGAAGGTGCAACCACCTGAGGCACAGGGATGTGTGACTCTTGTATCAGTGGAGTAGGAACATAAACCCGTTTTTCTTCAAGATCAACTTCCCTTGGCTCCATATCCCCGTTTTCAAGAAACACAGCGTGTCTTGTTTCTACGAACTTAGTGATCCTATCTGGACAGTAAAAACGATATCCCTTTGATCTTTTTGGATACCCGATAAAGTGACAACTAACTGTCTTAGGATCTAATTTCCCAATATGTGGATTAAAGACTTTAGCTTCAGCTGCACAGCCCCACACGCGTAAATACTTTTTCTTCCAGTCCATAATTCATATGGTGTTTTTGGAACTGATTTACTGGGAACCCGATTAAGAATGTGTGTGGCTGTCTTAAGTGCCTCCATCCACAGTCCAACTGGTAAACTAGAATAGCTGAGCATACTTCGCACCATGTCCATAAGCGTGCGGTTGCGTCGCTCAGCTACCCCATTTTGCTGAGGTTCACCAGGTGTAGAATATTGGGCTACTATGCCATTTTCCTGAAGGAATCTGGCAAAAGGACCAGGGATTTGCCCATATGTGGCATGCCTCCCATAATATTCTCCCCCGCGATCCGATCTCACTACTTTAATCTTCAGGTTGTGCTGATTTTCTACTTCAGCCTTAAATATCTTAAATTTATCGAGAGATTCAGATCGATCTTTAATGAGGTAGATATAGCCGTAACGGGAGAAATCATCAGTGAAGGTAATGAAAGAATCAAAACCGTCAACTGATGTCACAGGAAAAGGACCACATATGTCCGTGTGAATTAATTCTAATAATCCTGTGCTCCGAGTGGTCCCTTTCTTTATTTGCTTAACGTATTTTCCTTTAATGCAATCTATGCAGTGGTCAGAGTCGGAGAAGTCTAAGGGTTGGAGAATCTCTTCCTTAATGAGACGCTCCATTCTCCCCCTCGAAATGTGGCCTAAACGACAATGACACAGTTTCGAAGAAGTCTCATTAATTGTATTTCTCTTTCTCTTATGGCTTACATCATAGACATTCATCGTCACAGAGGATTCATTAAGAGGAAGCATATAAAGTTTATCTTGTCGGATGGCAAGACCAATATCATCTGAATTAAATTTAAGAATGCATTTATTGTCTCCGAAATTACAATGAAAACCATCATCATCTAACATCGAAACTGAAATAAGATTCCTCATCATAGAAGGAATATAAACTACATTATTTAATCTAAGAGTGAAGCCACTATTAAGAACTAATGGAAGGGATCCGATAGCTTCAACTTGAGCTTCCTTCCCATTGGCCACTCTAAGACTTCGCTCCCCCTTTCTTAATGTTCTCGCGGTAAGGAATCCCTGTAAGGAGTTGGTAACGTGCACAGTGGCACCTGAGTCAATCCACCATGAATTAAGGGAAAAATCAGCATAAAGTGATTCATCAATGAATGTTATGAAATCATTACCCTTTTTTGCAAGCCACTTCAGGAAATCAATACAGTCCCTTTGGTAGTGGTCCTTCTTGTGGCAGAAGTGGCATCCGTCATCTTTAGATTCTTGAGAAGCAGGAGCAGATGCCTTGGGTGCCCTCTGTGTTGCCTTGTCGTGTTTAGCGACGAAATGCAACTTCTTCTTAGACTTGAAATCCCCTTGGAATTTTCTTTTATTCTTGGGGCTGCTTATTTGATTCACGAAATCTTTATTTTCAACCCTCACCTTCTCTTCCTCTTGGACGCACATTGCGATCAAGTCACTCATGCTCCACTTCTCTTTCTGAGTGTTGTAATTTATCTTAAAAGGAGTAAACTCAGGAGGGAGAGAGGTCATAATGAAGTGGACAAGGAAACTCTCAGAGATTTTCATATCCATGCCCTTGAGTTTGGCAGCCATATCTGTCACCGGACCCATAATTATACTTGGTGTTGAGGAGTTTCTGAATCAGTGTACTGGCATAAACCTTGGAGGTGCCTTTAAATTGCTCCTCCACAGGTACGTCTTAGCTTTTTTTGAGTTTGGGATCGCTCCCCTTATTGCATCTGATATTGAGTTCCTCATTATCATAAGAGACATGCGATTGGACCGCTCCCACTTCTCAGAAAGTGCATCATAAGTTTTCTTTAATTCATCATAATTTTCCACGCCAGTGGCGGGAGCTGTGGGAGCGTCAACCCTGAGTGCATAGTCCAGGTCTAAAACACCAAGGACAACAGTCACCTTAGCTTTCCAAGCAGGAAAATTATTGCCCGTGAGTTGCTCTATACCGTCAATAGTGGCGGCAATAGAGGAAGCGTTAAGAGCTGGAGAGAAGAATTGGGCCAGATTAGTGAATTTATCATAAGGAAATAATTTGCACGAAAATAACCCTACGTTGGTTTGATTAAAATCATGCAAAAATAAAACTCCAATCCGGATCACCGTTGGGCAGAAAACGGAAAAGAATTTAAATAAACACATAAAGATGGCACATAATTACAGTCAACTTTGGTCAGAAAGTAATTATGAACCTATATAAATTGATCGTAAAATTCTCTGAAATTTTTTTCCCGTTGGATCCAATAATATTTTATGCATTAATCATCATTAATTTTGGGCTAATTTCATTAGATATTTCAGTGCATAAATGAAAAAACATTAGAAATCACTGAAAATTCCAAATAAATGGAAAAAGCTCAAAGCATTAAAGAAAACGGCCCAAGAAGGCTTTTCGGCCTAGCTTAGCCCATCAGCACGGCCTGGCCCAAATACTTTCACGTGCACGCACCGGCCCGGCCGAGGGCACGGCCCAGCCACCGCCCGGCCCTTGTTTGCTTTCGCGCGTGCGCCGGCCCGGAGCTATTCAGCCGTTCATCGTGATCGACGGCCAGCCGACGAAACCGCCCAGTATAAAAGGCTGTCTGCCGAAACCCTAACCCTAAAAACATTCTCCTCCCGAAAAATCCGCCCGATCCGAGAGATTTCCGGCGACGGAAAACGCCGGCCCGGCCGAGAGAGAGAGAGAGAGACGACCATGGCCGCCGGTCACCCGAGAGAGAGAGAGAGAGAGAGAGAGAGAGAGAGAGAGAGAGAGAGAGAGAGAGAGAGAGAGAGAGAGAGAGAGAGAGAGGAGTTGATGAGCGTGCGGCGAGAGGAGGAGCCTCGTCCCGCGGAGGAGGCGAGAAAAAGTCGAATGAACCGCGCGCGCGCACGAGGAAGATCCCGCCGGAGGAGAGCTCCGACGAGCACGAACAGGGCGCCGGAGCTGTAAGTCCCCCCCCCCCCCCCCTCTTTTCTCCTTACTATTGCTTTGTGTTCTGAGAAAAGGGCTTAGGGTTCGGGATTTTGGGGAAACTTGGGGTTTAGGGTTCGGATTTGGGAGGGAATTGGGGATTTTTTAGGGTTTTTCTTAATTTCCCCAATTCCCCTCCTTCTAATTGCTTTAGGGAGCATTATTTGCTTAATCCCGAGAAGGATCTTCCCAAGAACGTGCCAACCCATGCCACACAAAACACATATATGTGTATAAACACGGCTAAATCATGACAAAATGGCTCTAATCTGAGAGATAAAACCCTAGTTCATATTAATCTGAGTCTAATTGAGTCTAATTCATATAATTTAAGCTTTAAACAGAAGCAATCAAGACCTAAACTTGCTTAATTGAGAATAACAGAGCTAAAACTTAATAAAAAAGGACCTAATTAACATTAGCCGAACCTAATTGACATTAATTATTCTTAGACATGATCATTCAGGACTAATTGGTCATCAATAAATATAATTAAGTCTAATAGGGGTCTGGTTATGGCTAAATCTGGCTCTGGTACCATTGTTTGAACGCATAAGTAAGCCTGAGACAATATCATTACCCCTAAATCAAACACCAATTTGATGCGGAAGCGTGAACACATACCGGAGCCTGGAGAACCCATTCGGTTCTTGATCAGTTGCTGCAATGGCGACGATCTTTGAGTCGATTCAGCGCTCTTTAGGATCGGAAAGAATTTTTAGGGCGTTTGGGACCTCACGGGATTTCCTTGTTTACCGAGAGGCGCCGGGAACCCTTTATATATTGCGCTGCTCGACTCGGGACCGTAACCAAAAGTTGTTTGCGCCTCCGATCATGGCGCGTACGGAATCGCTGCTTTCTCAGTCTCGTTAGTTAGGAGACGTTAGGAAGAGTGGGGCCGAGATCAAAACCAACAGTTTGTTTTGCATGCAAGCGTGTTTGCGGGTAAAAGAAGGCAAGATTAAATTACCATGGGCAGGAGGCTCTTGAAAGGCGCGTAGGTCTCCTCCCCATTGTAGCTGCCTACCCTGATGGTGGAGGCCTGGGTGAGGGAGCCATAGTAGTTGGCTTGCTGCACCTTGTCCTTGGTCGCCCATGAGATCCCCCTGAAACAAACAATCCAAAAAGACCACCAAACCAAATTCAGGTTTCAGGTCACAAAAAGCACCAGAACACGCAGGAAACACTTACTCCCTGTTGGCGATGACCCCAGCGGTCAGAGTGGAGCCGTTGTTGCCGCCCCACCCCACGAGCATCACCCTGCACCACCAGAGCAAGAATCAGCATCATCCATCAGACAAGTGGCTGACACGACGATTGCGCGTAGCCAACATGCACGGGCAAGAACAAAGAGGAGATTAAAGAAGCAGCATTAAAAATGGCCGCATCTGGCTTTCACACTTGCCAGGGTGATAGTCCTACTCATCTTCCCTGCTGGACTGGGATGCAACCAGCTCACGTGCACAGGGGGAGACTGAGCCAGAGGTGTGGGGAAAAAACGTCGTATTGAGCTGAGACGGAATCGGGATGATGCCTGGTTCCGAACGCATTCCAAACTCCGAGGCGAGAGCAGTAGCAGGCAGCAACAAACGCTTCGCAGACCCCCGTAAAACTATCCAATAAACAGCAAGATGACCTCTTGGTTTTGAGAAAATACATCTCCGTAGGTCGTAAGTATGAACTATCTCAACCGTTTGGCTATTCATCTTTTATATCTAATAGTTATTTGTCGGTTAATTCTCTTATCTATGTTAATATATTTTTTACCTACTTCCGGTACACAAATGAACGAATAAATCATGCTTCCGCATACAGAATTTTCGTGTTCTTGTTTTTTTTTTGTCGTGTCCCTCTCGAGGCCTCGACGCACGAAAACGAACCCCAAAAAGTAAAAAGACCATAACGAAAACGGAAAGGGCAGAACACCATCAAAATAGACCAAAAGCGAGCCGGTTCGAGGCATCCGGCAGGCGAGTCGTCGTCAGGCAAAGCAAGATTCCAAAGGGAGCACCGATTGATCTCGACGGGCGCGGCGAGTGACCGAGGAGAGGATAAGGCCGCGCGTGTGATTAATAAGGCCCGGGTGGGTGCTCGTATGTACCCGAGCTTGGGGACGGCGGTGCTGGTCCGGAAGTTGTACTTGACGGACTTGGGGCGGACGATCCAGCGAGAGGCGCCGTCGTGGCCCTCGTGCACCAGCTCCGTCGTGTCGTACCGGTACTCGGACTCGATCTCCGTCGCGCCGTACCGCACGTAGGGGCTCTCCACGCGGAAGCTCTCGATGAACATCTTGCCCTCCGCTCTCGACCCGACCACCTCACTGCTCTCCTGGAATGGAATGGGGACCTAGCTAGCTAGCGCGAGCGAGAGGACGGAGGAAGGAGGTGGCTGCGCTTGTGCGGGTTGCGTTGTGATCGGGGGAGGGTGCCCGGGGCGTGGATTTATAGCGGCTTCGGTCGGCCCACTGCCCTCGGCGGCACGCGAGTAGCTGTCCCTTCCCGGGCCTACTGAAACGGCTGCGGACCCCAGGAGCGGGAGGAGGCGCCGCGCCGGGAGAGCGGTTTCGGCAGCCAGGGCTCGCCGGAGGGGCGCGGGTGGAAGCGCCGGAGAGCTCTTATCGAGTCACTGGCAGTTACGGCGGGGGGAGCGTAATGGGAGCGTGGCGAGCGGCAGCCGGCGGTGAGAAATAGATGGACGAGGCGTCGGCAGGAGGTTTCGGGAGGAAGATGGAGCCGTAGGAAAATTTTCTCTTGGAAAAGGGAAAATGCAACCCCAAAGTCACTCAGATTTTGAAATTCCCCTCAAAATTATTTTGTTACAAAAAACCCCCTCAAAAGTTAGTTTGGCTTTCAGATCCCCAGATTTGAATTTGATTGAAATTTAGCTGAAATATATTTGAATTTGATTTGAAATATTATATATATATATATCCTTGAGTTGATGTATATATATATTTCCTTGATTTTATGTTTGTTTAATAATATATATTTGAATTTGATTTGAAAGATTCCTTGATTCATATTAAACCAACATAAAATCTAATTATTTTGAAATTCAGCTAAAATATATTTGAATTTGATTCCCCCAGACTTCACTCTGGTTTTGAGATGCCCCCCCCCCCCCAAGAATTCATATTAAACCAACATATGAATCAAATTCAAATATATCTAATTATTAAACCAACATAAAATCAAGAATATATATATATATATATATATATATATATATATATATATATATATATATATATATATATATATATATATAATGTTGGTTAAGTATTCCAAAGGGCACCAAATTAAATTCTAAATTAATCCTTGCAATAAATTGAGCTTATGCATTTAGCCAAAATAATATATTTGAATATATACATATATGTATACAAATATATTCTTATATATATATATATATATATATATATATATATATCCTTGATTTTATGTTGGTTTAATATGAATCAAGGAATCTTTCAAATCAAATTCAAATATATATTATTAAATTAACATAAAATAAAGGAAATATATATATATGGGAATATGAATCAAGGAATATTTCAAATCAAATTCAAATATATTTTAGCTGAATTTCAATCAAATTCAAATCAGGGGAACCTAAAAGCCAAACCAACTTTGGGTGGGTGGGTGGGGGGGGGGTTGCAACAAAACTAACCTTGAAATCAGAGTGATTTGGGGGTTGCATTTTTCCCTTGGAAAATAGCGAAATGATTGTGTTTAGCTTGCAGATTCATCCTTATTATTTTCATTTTTTAACAGTTGGAGAGATGCCTTTGATGGCTGCGAGAGTATTTCCATGTAGGGACCACACAATTGTCAATGGCAGTAGAAACGAGTCCCCACGTCAGAACATGTTAATCACCTCAAGAAAACTAGAACATGTGAATCACCTAAAAAAAAGACTAGAACATGTGAATCTTGTGTGTCACACCGGCATTAAATTGAGCCCATTCAAATTCAAAATTCTTTAAAATTCTAGGTTTCAAGCAAGCCACGAACATCGAAACCTAGCCCAGGACTTTGAACCTCGGTGGACGTTCGCAGTTGCGGACCCAGGATTTCAATCAAGGGGGTGCTAATCTATATGCACTAAAATTCTCACTAGTTTTTAATGTTGCCAACACAAATACATAAAGATATGAAAAATAGACAAATAACATGAAAAAATGCATTGTACCGAGATAAATATTAATTAATGAAGTTAAAATCAACCGACCATTGTCATATGATTCCACACTACATTGTGGCAACCTATGTATGCAATATAGCACATATAAATAATAATTGTATGAAAATTGACAAAAATATAAATGGTAAACTTAAAAATACAAAACATAACGCTATGTATAGAATTAGAGCATAAGAGCATTCACAAACACAGACACACAATGTTGCTAACTTGCAATCAACCAAACATAATTTAATTCCTTCCTAACTCAATAACACTAATTCTATAGTTTGATTCAAAACCAAAACACATCATTCACACTTTCACAGGATAAGGGATTTACTAGAGGGAGGTAGGGAGAGATCGAGTGAGCCATTGAGGGACTGAGGTCTGAGCCTATGAGGGAGCGACCAAGTGCGAGTGGGCAGGTGGGTGCAATCCTAGGTGGGTGGCTGGCCGATGGAGGAAGGGAGAGGGAGGGGTGGGTAGCGGTCGAGAGCCTCGGGACGTGGGGCGGCTTGCCAGCGGAGGGGGGAGGGAGCGGTGCTGTGGCGGATAGCCGTGGAGGGCCACGTGGTAGTGGGGGCCCTGGGCTGCAAGAGGGGGGAGCGGCAACCGGCAGGGTAGGCAACTGTCGAAGTCATGGGCGGCGGCCTGCATGGCGACAGGGCTGGCCGGCGAGGCCATAGTGGGGGGAGGGGGGGGGGGGGACCGGCGGTAGCCGTAGCCACGTTGGCGGTGCGTGGCATTGTGGTAGCTAGAGGTCGAGGCTATCGAGGGCGGATCTAAGGAGCATGTGGCAATATTCTACGTGTGGTCGTATGGCCTTTGCTAGTTAGGGGGAGGAGTGCTAAATGGGCCCAAGGGGGTGTTATCCTTTAGGCACTTGGGCTAAGCCCGTGCTAGAACCCCCTAGCACAAGGCATAGGCCCACCCTTGATGTTGGACTTCATGGTTAAACAACCTTCTTGTTAATATAATTATGTTTTACTCCCTTTGTTCATGTATAAGTCTAGCTGTAAAAGGACTTTATTGCCTATAAATTATTGCTATAGTTAAGGTAGATGACAAACTTGTATTGATTATGCTTTAAGTAGGAGCAAATATGAAATAATGAAACAGAAAGTTATATGGAGTTGTGATGAACTTGTATTTGATGCATTTAGGAAATGTTATATGGACTTATATTTAGGATCCGAAAATAGTTTGTATCTACTTGAAAATAATATATATATATATATATATATATATATATATATATATATATATATATATATATATTATACTACAAGATTCAATGGATGTTCCACGGATAGAAAGGTTTTTTTAAATGCTTATGCTACTTTTGTTGTGTATGAGAGCGGACGACTCGAACAGATGACCTTTTGTTGTACATAAGGCCTCTCTTAATGCTTTAACATGGCTAGTTTTTTAAATATTAATTAGATGTTCACATAAGCGAAAGGCTGATGTAATAAGCTATTTAAAGAGGGTACAAATAAAGCTTATTTCTTATGGAAGAAACTAGCTAGTTGAATCATCCAAGATATAAGACACTACAATGGGCCACTGGAGTTTCTTCCTTATGCTCTTCCTCTCCCCACATTTGATCCTCTACGCCCTCCATGACACAAGCACTACTCACCCCTCCTCTCCCCGTAAAGCAACATAGTTGGTCACATGACTAAAATAATAGGTTTGATCATAGTACATGCAACCATTAATTGTCTTAGGAGACCTAAAGAAACAACATGTAGACATGATGCATTGAAAGCTTATTTCTTAACATCAATTTTTTACTCTCTCCCATCTAAAATATCATTTAATAAATGAAACATTGGGAGTAGCCTAAGGACACTGTCGGTGTATCTGGAACTGGGGGTCCCTGAGTCCCGAGGCCAGGCCAGCCGTCCGCCACGTGTCACCATACCGCGAGGTCCCTCCCGCGAGGTGAGGGAAGTCTAAGTTCCGGGAGAAGATGCTCGGGGCCACAGTCCCTGGTCCTCGAGCACCCCAGTCCCCCGATGACCCGCAGAGTCTAAGTACCGGGAAGAAAGTGCTCAAGGAGGTGTCCGGTCGCCCCCGAGCACCCTAGTTTCCCAACGATCAGAAGAGCTAAGTTCCGGGAGAGAGAGAGCTCAGGGGCTGCGCGCAGCAGTCCTCGAGCGCACGGTTCCCCGAGGGTCAGTGTAAAAGTGCTCGGGAGAGAGTGCTCGGGGTTGCGCGTGGCAGCCCCCGGGCTCTCGGTTCCCCGAAAGATATGTACAAAAAGTGCTCGGGGTTGCGCGTGGCAGCCCCCGGGCTCTCGGTTCCCCGAAAGATCTGTACAAAAAAGTGCTCGGGAGAGAGTGCTCGGGGTTGCGCGTGGCAGCCCCCGGGCTCTCGGTTCCCCGAAGGTTCGTACAAGAGTGCTCGGGAGAAAGTGCTCGGGGAGGTAAACGGTACCTCCGAGCACCCGGTGCCCCGAGGACAAGGATACGCATTCTCGGGAGAGAGTACTCGGGGAGGTGAGCAGTACCCCCGAGCACTCGGTGCCCCGACGACCCAGAAAGGCCCCCGAGGGGCCCGTCGATGAGGTGTCAATCAGTCAGAGGTCTGAGGCCGCATTTAATGAGCATGCACGGCCTGACATTCCCAACTGCTCCCGCCGCAGTGTCAGTTCCTACCACATCTTGGCAGAGAGGCGTGGGGCTATTAATTGCACGGGTCCCGTCCCGTGTCATCCGTTGTGTCTCGGGATAACATCGCCAGGATCAAGGCATTTCGCCTGCCGCCCTGCCGTGGCAGAAGAACAAGACAGGGCAGGCACGCCGGGTAGCTCTGCGGCTGCCCGGTGGGCCCTCTCAACGGCGCCCGTTGCCAGGGCGTTTATGGTGACAAGTGACCGGGCGTGCGCCGCATTTTCCACCTCTCCGGTCATTTTGCCCAGAGAAAATGATGACGTCTTTCCCAGTCGTGGCGTCTTGGAACTTGTGCCCCCTCCTTCCTGTTCAGGGCATGTTGCGGCCGGCGAACGCATAAAAGAGTCAGCGCACAGAAGAGAAAGGGGACGGCGAAGTAGGAAAAGGAAGAAGAGACCGTAAGCATCGAGCATAGAAGCACCAAGAACAAGACTGTAGTCCCTGCCCAAGAACAAGGAGCCTCAAGCTCTGAGTTAGACACAATATTCTTGTAACCAGCTACATCCTTGTGGGATCTCTCTCTCAGGACAGTTATTGCATCCATACAGGAGTAGGGTATTACGCCCCCGTGCGGCCCGAACCTGTCTAAACCCCGGTGCATTTACTTCCCTTTGCACTGGGTCGATCATCCCCCACCACCGGTCGTTGCATTTACATCCGCTCTCATTCATTTCTCCGACGAACTTATTCAGGATCATCCCCCCGGCCGAATCTCTAAAAAGGGGTCTCTCGGGATCCCTGCGATAGGAGTTAATCCTCCGACAGACACATTCGGCGTAGATCAATCAGTTAAGATCGATCAAGTATAACACCACTCCCAATGCACAATATCTATGATTACTCCTTTCGATCATAAATGTTTGTCGTTTTAACTTTTCTAACTCTATTTACCAAATGTATCTCATTCTAGAACTTATATTTACTTTTTAGTCTTTTCTTTTATCATTGCCCTTGCTAAATAAATGGTGTCATTCATGAATAAGTAATCGCTCTCCTCTAGTGTAGTATAAATGAAGGACAACAAGATCATTTGAGCTACTTTTCTTAATTTTTATGCACAAATCTAAAATAGCATATAATTGTGATGGGATGGGTATTTCTTAGAGAGGAGAGATTGTATTAAATTGATAATTTAAAATATGCACTCTAATGAATAATGTCTTAGCATGATGTCTATGGGACTCCTAAGGCCAAACAGATAAATGAGGGAACTTGTTGCGAGGACACCACCTTCCCCAATGCATATTTTGTGGTCTCTATCTTTTGGATTTTGAGTCTAGTTTGTTTCTTCCTTGACACTAACTCGTTATCTTTCCTCAATTAATTGCTTGTTATTATCCTATGTGGATATATATTTAATAGCTAAGATATAAATTAAGGTGGAGCATTAACAATGATCTAAGCGATTAGGATTGGCCTTGTATAGTGGAGCTGGTCGCATCCAGGAAAAAGTGAGGTGAGTAACTTAGTTCAATAGGATTGATCAGATCTCTGAGAGATTTGAGAAACTATGGTGATCCACATGTCATTGAACGATAACCACCACCACCTGACAATGAGAAAATGTTGATGGAGTTGGTAATCAGATCGTCAAGAATGAAGAAGTCTTCCTTAAAAAAAGAGAGATGATGAATAAGTCACCATCTAATGTTCAAATGGTGCCAGTGGGACCACATCAAAGAAATGTAGACTATCGAATGCAAACTCATCTTCCCCACCATAGTTGATCGGTGGCAATATGTGTCGATGGAGGTGATGAGGCATAGTATTTTTTTTTTGCGGGGAAGGGAATATATTACTCATTGCCCAAGGTTATACAATCGTCATGAACCATTTGAGTTACAAAATTCTCAGTCTATCCTATCCAGATCAGGGACGTACCATGAATTTTGGCACGATTCGCTAGCTCATGGATCACCTTGTTTTGGCAACGATCAATTTTCCTTAAGACCACATCCCTTCTATTGGTGCGCAAGAACCTCACCTCCTTCACTAAGTGGGTGAGAACTGATTTGTCCTCCTCCTGAGCTTTAGCTAGATGTACCACCATGGAGGTATCAGACTCCACAATTATAGGTGATGTTGTACGTTGTTGCGCCAATTCAATTCTGTCCTTTGCAGGCCACTAACTCCGCCTCCAAGGCATCAACGTAGCGGACTAAAGGCTTACAATATGTTACTATTGTCTAGCCACTACTGTCTCATAAAATCATCATACCCCCCCCCCTCCCATTCTGATTTGCAAAGGATCCATCCACATTCAGCTTATACCAACCAAAAGGGGGGCAGGACCAACGTGTCACCTCTGGAGGCCTTGATGTTGTGGTTCACTGCTGATGTCGAATCTCTTCCAAAGAGTAGTCGAGAGTCTGCTTTCCTTTGGTGATGTCACGATGCGAATCCTTCCTGATCATCAATAAGGACTGCACATAACTTTCCAAGAAATGCTGAGACTCCTCCACTGGTAGAGCCGGTTTACAGTGCACCACCTCATTTGGTGCATGCCAAATTCGCCACAAAAAACATAAGAAAAAACATACGATCAGTACCTGAAATATCATTTAACAGATGCAACAGCCAATTCGTACCTTCAATTTGAAGTTTTTTTGCCGATGGCAAGGGCCAAACTTCTCGCATAGCGTTCCACAAAGCTTTGGCATTTGGGCAGTGACATAACGCATGATGTACATCCTTTTTTTCTGTTCTACGGATACAACATACATCATCCAACTTCAGACACCCGCGCCGTTTGTTGTCACGAGTGGCTAAACTATTTGTTGTAGCTCTCCAAGCAAAGATGCATACCTTTTGTGGCACGGACACTTCCAAATACCACCCCAAGCTAGACTACTCCCATCTGGTCTTATGCTAGACACCACCCCTTCTGCTTCACGAAGCTGAAGGTCCACAGCCAACCTGTATGCACCCTTAACAGTGAGTAAGCCAATTTTTTTCCATATGCCAGGCCAAAAAATCATCAACATTCTGTGATACAGTTTTGATTTTTACAACGTCCTCTATGTCAACTTGCAAGAACACCTGGTTGAGTTTTTTAGTATCCCAATCACTATAACATCTATAAGATTAGCCACACGTTTTGTCACGTCTCGAAACCGCAATCATGTAATTAAGTTTAATTATATGTCATTAGGGTCATGCTTAATTTTGGGGCAGTTTATTTTGGCACATCAGGGCACTTTGATTTGAGTCAATCAGATGAGAGAAAGAAATTTAGGAGAGAAAAAAAATAGAATTCGCAATTAAAATGGACTCTTTCTCTAGCACGTGGGCCCACCGAAGTGGGCCAACCACTCTCTCCTTCTCTCCACTTGGGCAGCAACCCACTCCCTCTCTCTCTCTCACTCCACTCCCGTGCTCCCTCTCTCCCTCAACCGGCCAAGACAAGGAGAGGAGCTCCCCTTCTCACTCCCCTCTAAAGTTCTCTCTTCTCCCTCGGATTTCTCCCTCAAGAATCGAAGTTGAGTTATGCATGTTCTATCCACGTGTTCCTTTGCTTATGAGCTTCTCATCCATCTAATTCATTTTTGTTTTCCCCAAGGATTTGAGCCAATTTTAACATCTTTTGGTGTTCTTGGTTGAAGAACAAGGAACATAGGCGTTCTTCCTTTTTCCCAAGTGATTTCCTCCGTTTCCTTCATCATCCTGCGAACACCAACCTTGGCAAGGACCCTGGGGTAAGTTCCCTAAGTATCCATGGCAAGAATCCATAGTTTGGATGGTTGGATTTTGAATTTTGAGCTAGGGTTGTGATGTTCTTGAATTTTTAAACTTCAGAGCAATTTAGAGGATTCAGGTGAGATTTGAGTTAGAAATTGAGTTGCTAGGTCATTGAATGAGTTCTATACTTATAAACTCTCTCAAATATGTCCCCCTTTGGTTGGGAGAGGCTCGCAAATCAAATCGACATTTTTTCTCGTCGAAGAACTTCTTTCTGCAGAAATCAGGAAAGTCCGGATAAAAATTCGAAGAGTGCCCAGATGATTTTTCAGAGACTCCGTAGTCCAAAAAGTCTGGAGAAAAATTTGGAGACTCCGGAGGTACTGTTCATCAACACTTTTCTTTTATGTTACTAGCTTATAATTTCATAATTAGTTCATACGAACTCTAGAAATCATAAAACCAGTTGTGTTAGCTTCGTATGAGTATGAAATACATGTTAAAAATGTTGGAACTCAAGAAAATGCTTTTGATGATTAATTAATTAATGTTTCGGCTTGAAGATCACAATTAATTAAGATCATGTCCTAAAATTATGAAACCTCTTAGACAATTTATGTTATGATTAGTGCCATCTAGAAAAGATGTTTTTTTTTATTATAAAGAATAGTTTATAGCATTTCATCATATGCATATTGTGACATACTTTATTGTACTTCATTCATACTCATCATTGCACGTATTCTTATTTAGTCAACAAAGAACCGGTGCATGACCCGGTTGCGATTGAAGGCAACGCTAATTGCTCTGAATTCTATGAGTGTTGCGCGGGTAGCATTAGACGGTCACCTGAGCAGCAAGACAAACATGTAAGCATATTTTTCTAAGTACTTTGGATCATATGTGTCTAATGTGATAAGTTATATTTTATGTATGTTCACATGATGATGAGTCGATGTCGGATTTATGATGGGTATAACCTATGTTGATGCACTAATTCTCCTGTCTTGAATATGGTGTTATCTAACTTAAAATATCATTCGTGATGCTTAGCAAGTGCATAGGTTCTTGGTAGAAGTCGAGCGGTAAAATATTTCATCGTTTATGAGCATAGACTTTAATTACTTGCACAATGATCATAATGATGGGTTGATGGGGTTGGTTGGATTAGTGGTGAGGATGTGACGAGATGTGGACGGTGTTAGGGGTGTTTGTACTACCTGGATGTAGAGTTCCGCTGGATAGATCGAGAGAGGGATCTAAACACCATAGACTGCTTGTATCGTTTAAGCGTCAATCGTTATTGCAGTTAGTTTTAGCACTTTTCGTGCTTACTACATGTCGCATATGGGAATGATAAGCCGATTACTTTTGTAATTGTGGCTTTTTGGCATGTGGGTCGATGATATCGGGCACTAGGCTGGATGGGGTATCCATTTTGCTCAGAGAGTAGTTCTGGATGACCCCCGTACCTATCGGCGCATGATCAAATAGTCGAGGTTTATTGGAGAAGGTTGACATGAGTACCCCTTGTGTGGACATGTGTGGTCATACAAGTCATATGATCCTCAAGTCATGTAGTTAAAGGAGTACTCCTGCAGGGTGTAAAAATATTTCAAAATGCTACCATCGAGGAGGAGTTGATCTTTGGCTATTTCACGTCTACCGGGGGTGGTGGCAGGTATGAGTAGGCAACTACTCAGAGGTCGCGCTTATGGCGTAAAGCCTAAGGGTATATTACTCCACCATCTTTTATTGTCTTTAGCTTTTGTTTCCAATGCGTAGTTTCTCTTGTTGGTTAGGAGTTGAGTCGGCTTTTATCTCCTCTTAACCCTTTTTTGTTGTAAATTTTAATAACTTGGTAAATACTTAAAAGCTTGTAATCTAATGTTAATTGCTCGCACTTTATTAAGCTATATTGTGATGTTAAATGTTGGAAATGCATGTGTTCAGATCTTGGGCACAATACACGTGTCGGGACTACCGAAATATTATTTTTCTTAATCGTTGAAATTGTAATTAAGTAAATAATCGACTTGATGATTAATTAGAATATTGTTTGGATAATTCCTCACATGTTTCAACCTGCAATTTCCTTGCACAGTTATGACTCTACGTGAATGATGCCTTGGAATCCAGGGGTCCCTCTATATTCTGATTTGCTTACCATTTCCTACCCGCCATATAAGGCCCTGTTTCAGTAGCTCCAGCCCATACTCAATTGCTCTTCAGGACGGTGATGCATTTCCTATAAAAATAGTGTTGCCTAGGCAACCATTAGAGTAATACCGAGCCTTCAACACCTTTGCACAGAGGCTATTCGGCTTGCATATAAGTCTCCATACTTGTCAAGCTAATAGTGCTTGATTAAACAATTTGATAGCCCGAAAGCCCATACCTTCTCTATACTTTGCTTTAGTTAGCGTGTCCCTAGCGCTCCAATGTGTCTTTTATTTGCCATTCTCCACACCCCTCAGAAATTTCGGGTCATCTTTGTGAGATCTTTATCACTGATTCACGGAGTTTAAACACCCCCATAACATATATTGAAATTGCTTTTGCCACCGCTTTGATCATAATTTCATTCCCTCTACTGGATAAATGATTGACATCCCACTGCAGAATCCTTTTACTAAGCTTTCCTTGGAGACTTCAAAATTTTCCTTTCTTCATGCGTCCCTCAGGCATCAGCAGGCACAAAGTTGCTTACACAACTGCAATATTTAAGAGCAGAGGAACAGATAGATTCTTTTATCAAATGTTTTCTCTAGGTTTTTTTTGCCACACATTAAAGTGAGTTGCAGATAAGTGTTAAAAGTCCAGATGCAAAAAAAAGTCCAGAAATAAAATAAAATGCTCATATTTACATATTTTTTTACTAAAAATATATGTGCGTGCCATAAGTCTAAAATATGCATCTGTAATTTTTAGATGTGTCCTTTCTTTTAGTACTTTATTTCCCTTTCTATTATGACATGGGTAAACGGAACTTAATTCTACACAAATGGAACAAGGAATACTAAGAAGTATATGTATTCAGGTGACATATAAAAATACACGGCAATTTATATGATTCACTGGTTCTACGAAACCATGGATAGGAACATTACTATGCACATGGTAGTGAGCACGATGCAAAAAGTAGGACTGCCAACCCATTTTAGTCATTTTGTTTCGTAATTACGTGTATATATAAAATAAGCTAACAAAGAAAAGTTGAACTCCTAAATCGTGCGCTAATTTCTGTTGCAGAGCAAATGAGACAGTGGAGTTTGAGAGAATGAATCAATAGATATTTCATTAATTTGATTGTGTATTTATATATGATGAAGATGTCATCCTCTCCGTTAGAGAGATCTATCTCTTCTCAACCGATAGGAATAGCCGCCGATGATGGTTTTTTTATCATTGGTTTGCAACAATTTCTAGCGTAGGTGGAGAAGGACTGAACGAGTGTGAGACCGATGTATAACCTTTGCCAATTCCCGCCGTTAAAACTCATGTGCACGCAGTACAAAACGACATAGCCGGATACGGAGTAGAAAGGAATAGCTCGATGTAGCTGCATTGGTTTGGTGAGCTGGACGTAAAATGCCCACACGAACGTCCAGGATTCCAAGTAACTACGGGGGGCAGAACGCAAAACCGACGCATGCGTGGCTGCGAACCTTGCTTGGCGAGCCCACCCCGTCGAGTGGCGCTTTTCGCCGCGTGGAGCTCGTGGGTGCAGTCACGTGGTGGCCCCGGGCCCACCTCCCTCTCGAGCGTGGCAGAGGCTCCTAGAACGCCCGCCCCACGCCGTCACCTCCGCCCTCTGTGCGGTGCCGCTTCGTCCTGGCTCCGTTCGGCTCCTGGGCTCGGTCCATGGACCACAGGGCCCGGCACCCGCTCCAAAGCGCCGAGAGCGCCTGGGCGCGTAGGCACTGCGCACGGACATGTGGCGCGGGTGTCAGGCGCAGAGGTGCCATGTGGCGGGCTGTCAGATGTGGGGCCCGCGCGAATTATTTGTCCTTGCATGTAATGGCCTGTCCTTGCATGTAAAGGCTTAGTGTCCTTGCTTGCAAATTCAGGAAGAGCAGGATATCTTTTTTTAAAAAAAAAGAACCCTACATGAGAACTGCAAATTATATTAACAAGAAGAATACGTAGCAACACGAATGTCGTGCTCCGATTTTTATTTTTGAACCGCATTAGAAATGTATCATTACTAGTGGACTGTAATTCATCGTTGTAGGATAGTAGTGGTGAAACTTTTTTTCCGTCGTGATCCACACCTCCCTTGCATTTGGTTGCATTTAAGCAGTCACTGAATGATTCACCAATAATGCTAGTACTATATACTCCGGAAGAATTGGAAGATCTGGAAGTTACTTCAGATCTTCGTCACTAGCAAACGGTTCAGGATCGATTGGTTACCAACCTGTACAAACCGATCTCGTATACTGTCAGGCATGAGAACCAAGAGACGAGAGCAGCATGCAGGATGGAGGTGGCCAGGAATTGACTCATACTAAGTCGATGTTAAGTACACAAAACTGGAAAGAAATTGTTGGGGGATGATCTTCTGTTCTCCCCTCATAGGATAATTCGAAGTCTACTGAAGAGATTTCGCACTTGTGTGATTACAGGTTTGTTTCGGGGAGTGCAGACGAAGATCGCAAAGTACTCTCGGTTGAAGGTTGAAGGTGTGCCCGCAGTCCCGGCTTTCTGCGTCGGCGAAGGCGGTAGCGGGCCTTCGGCCGAAAGCCGAAGGCTACATCGGCAATTCTGTTGACCGGAATAGGTGAAGGTAGCAGTGTGTCTTCGACCTGGGACCGAAGACCAGCTCGTGGCGCCGAAGGGGAGAAGCCTTCGGCGGATTCCCGGGGACTGAAGACCATGACTGGAGGGCGGGGCCCGCTTTAACTGCCCAGGGCAGAATTGTAATTATGTAAATATTTTTTATTGTACCATAACGTCCCCGAATATTTCAAGAATGTAGCAGGTAAGGGGTAGAAACTGTAAACCCCGCGTGGAGTAGTTGAGTACGGGCTATAAATAAAACCATACTATATCCGAGAGATCGATCGAGATAGTTTACTCCAGGCACGTGTCACCCCAAGAACCCTTCGACATTCTCCATAAGCGAAGATACATCTTGTTTGGGACTTCGGTTCTAACAAAAATTAAAGGCATTTTGAATGCGATGAAACCTACTCGCTCCGTTATAAATATACGTAGTTTTAAATAAGATATGATCACTACTATATAGTTTTGATCACTATTTTTTATTAGAATATATTTATAAACTCTATTGAATATATGATATTATAAAAAATATTTTTAAAACAAATCTACTCATATAATTTTAAGATTTTTAAAATAATTATTTTGAAAGCCGTTGTTAATCAAAATTTTACAAATTTGATTAAATATTTTTCAAAATGACATATATTTATGAGTATTTCGCAGTTTTATAGTTAAAAAAGGTACCAGCTTCCGACTGTACTAGTTCTAAAAATTCTTGAAGGGGTATTTTTAGTAGCTCTAAAAATTTATAAAACTGAAGTTAAGGATATACTAAAAATATTTAAGTGAGTCATCTTATTTACATTTTAAATTAAAAATAGATATTTAAATTACTTTACATTAACTTATAAAACTATATCTGAGGTGAAGCTCAGAGCTGAAGACATATCAAACATGATCCTAATATCAGAGGACCAGATCCTCTAGAATTTGCCGAGCTTTATTCACCTGGTCCAAACAAAAAAGATGGACAAATCAAATCAAACTCGAAAGGAAAAGGTGTGGAAAATATGACTGACGTGGATGTGAGCTTTTGTTAAACTGAGGCCCCTTTATCACTGCTCTTTTTAGTAGTATGATGATTATGATATTGGAGGGCCAATGATGATCAATGAACTCGTTGTTCAAGAGTTTGGTATCGTGTCGTGGCCGATGACATGCAGTGAGGCTCGATAGTGTGATGTCTTTGTGGCTTCTGGCCCATTGCCTAACGTGATGCTAATGCCTTTGCAGCTTGGTGCGTTAGTGATTACCCTTTGCCTGTGCGGCTTTACCGTCTTCGTGGCTTGTTGCCTTTGTGGCTCGTTGCCTTTCAGATTCGACCGATGACGACGATATGGTTGCCTATGGGATGCTGCTGAGGTCAGGAGGTCGTAGATAGGAGTCTAGACGTTATGCAGTTTGCCGGGCTCCCGCTAGGTTGTAGCTGGTGAACTGTTGTGCGTCTAGGCTTTCTCTCCTTCCATTTCTACATATTCTGAGGCTATTTAGCCAATGATGACCCGGGATATATAAACAGTCCATAAAGCTCACGCTAGACTGTTTGTCCCGTCTTTTGCTTTTATTTATTGTCTAACGCTCACTCTGCTTTGTCTTTGATACGTGTGTCTACAGCCTTGCAGACTCGTAGACAGCCTAATGACGACCAGTTTAGCAGCTTAATCGGAGGTAGTCTGGGAAGCCGGATGTAATTAACCGGCAACCTCACGAGGCCCCGGGAACCAGGACTGATGATCGCCAGGAAATTTAGTCAGATAGCGTGTGCATTTGTACGTATGTGTGAATAAATTGTAATAGATGAAATTGTACTTTATGATTTCGGTAATGAATGAATAAAGTCACGTGTTTCAATTACATTTTTGTCTTCTGTTTCTTTCGTATATGATAGTATACTGGCACACCCGCATATATTTAGAGTTATACAAAGTACAGCAATTCGAACACAAAACGGAGTGTTTTGAATCTGCGAAACAATGTTATTGGTCTAGGAACGAGTAGTGCAATAGTTCCTACAGAGGATTAGAATGATCAGGTACTTCATTTTCTCCACCACCTGAAAGTGCATCTAGGCTTCATATGTGGGTTTTGGATAATTAATAACAAATGATTAAGAGACTACTGAGTTTAATGAGATTATGAACAGGTATTAGTCTCATTGAAAAAGTTAAAAGACATTGGCGTCCCTCAAAAAGAAAAAGAAGTGGCACATGGCTATTCAATAGATTTAAAATTCATTCTATTTTTGAAATTAAGTATAGGTATGTCGTACTATCAAGAGGGGTGCATATAGATTGATTTAAAGATATCTTAGTGTTCAAAGTATCCATTTAGCCTAAAAATGAGAGACACAAAACGCTCCATGAACACTAAAAAGCTCTAGTGTGCTAATTATATCCAGATGTTCCAGGCTGATCCAGAAGTTCCAGATAGCCAGGACCACTGGATTTTCTTCGAAATAGGGTTCTCGGGTGAAAGTTCTTTATGGACCTAGAAGTTCCGGATTGGGTCTGGAACCTCCGGGTTCTGGACATGATATTCGGAAGGTCCGAATTGTTTTCGGTTAGGGTCCTTGGGTTGAACTAAGTTTTAGACCCAAAAGTTCCGGGTGAATCCGGAACCTTCGAATTCTATTGAAAGGGAAGTACCAGAAGAAGAAGAAGTAGCGGCTAGAATCACACCTCACCATTGCAGTGGGGATGGAGGTGGACGAAATAGCCGCAGTTGAAAGGGAAGGATCTCACGTGAAGGTTGATGATGCTCACACACTAACAGTATAAGACTTCCCAATGAAGTATGTAGATGCCTCTAATTTGTCATCCTCCATTACCATAGAAAATGCCATGAAGGATGAAGCGGAAATGAAACCACTAAACATGAAGCGGCTGGATGTTTCACAGACTTTATCTAGAATTAGAGTAATTAGCTATTTATTTAGTTATTCAATTTAGAAGGATTGGATAAATAAATGTATGCTCTAGAAGCGCAAGCTTAACTGCAAACAATATTTTTTGATAGTTAATAAAACTTTTAGTTTCATTGCTACATTCTCGCATGTGAATGATTGAATATTTTATTTATTTATAGAATATGTGTGTGTCTGCATGGAGGAAGTGTGTATTGTGTATAATGGAACAACAAACACTATCTTAAGAGAAAAGATGTATTTTCTATCTATTAGAAATAGCTCTAAAAAAGTGATGACTGTCACTGGTAGTAAGAAGTGCATAGTAGTTTATGGAAGAGACACAGTCATACTACCTATGTGAACTATTGTGTATACTGAAGAAGCATTGCTGAATCCTTAATCTACAAGAAATCTCTTAAATTTTAAAGATATTCACGCTGACGGTTTCCATATAAAAACTGGTGAAGAAGATGGTAGTAAGCACATACTCATCACTAAATATGATAGTGAAGTGAGAATACTATAAAAACTTTCCTCCATAAGCAGTGACTTATACTACACTCGTATTAGAGCACTTGAAGTGTTTACTACCTTAAAAATTGTGTTTTATAGTGCAGAATGATTTTCCCTATGACATGATAGATTAGATCATCTTGGTCTTAGAACGATGAGAAACATAATTACTAACTCATAAGGTCATGGCATAAATATAAAGAAGTTCTCGAATCATGAAGGTTTTGTATACCCTGTATGTGCTACCGGTAAATTACTAATAGGACTATCTACCTTAAAGGTAAAAGATGAAATCCCTGTATTCCTAGACCGAATCTAGTGGGATATTTACGGTCCTGTTCAGCTGCTATCTAGCCCATTCCGGTACTTTATGGTATTGATAGATGCATTCTCGAAATAGTCGTATATATATCTATTATCTACCTGCAATCATACCTCTGCAAAGTTGATCTTACAGATCATACAAATCAGAAATTATTTTCCTGACCATTGAGTCAAGTCCATTAGAATGGATAACACTAAAGAATTTACTTCTAAAGCATTCGATGATTATTACACTAGTATAAAAATTAAAGTTGAATATTCTGTACCACATGTCTACTCTCGGAATGGACTAGCTGAAGCACTGATAAAAAGAATAAAATTTATTGTTAGACCTTTGTTGCAGTATTGTAATTTGACTGCTACATGTTAGGAGCATGCAATCTTACATGCAATAGCTTTCATTAATTATAGACCATCCTCATATAACATACATTTACCTACGCAACAAGTGCAAGGGATAATTTAAAAAAAATCATTTATGCAAATTTAAACGTATGGTTTATATGTCAATACTGCCGCCACAACGAATCGCTATGGGAACTTTGCAAAAAGTTGGAATATATGTCGGTTATGAGACTGCATCTATAATTCGATATTTAGAACCAACAATTAGAAATTTTCAAACGGGCCACTTCGCTGACTGCATCTTTGATGAAAATAATTTTTCGTTATTAGGGGGAGGAAATATACCCTTATATGAAAAATGTTAGGAAATTATTTCGCAGGCCGAAGGAATCACGGCACATGATCCTCACATTAGTGAAACAAATGATGAAGTACAGAAAATTATCAATTTGCAGAAATTAGCAAACAATCTACCTGATCATTTTTGTGATTTGAAGAGCATGACTAAGTCGTATATGCCTGCACGTAATGCACTAGAGAGGGCGGAAGCACTCAAAGAAGGTATCCCTCATCTTGTCCTAGGAGCTCCAACAAATAATAAAAGGATAAGAAATTTGGTTCCTCAAGTCCCAAATAGCCGAAGACGTCTGACTGAAGTGGGGAATGAGAGCTTACCACATACAATCATAAAAATACCTCAAAAGAAAAAGAAGAGGAGACAGTTGATACCTTGCGATGGTATGAAACCTAAGGAAGTAGGCATACCAGATTTGAATCTTCCCACGTAGGAAGAAACCAGCTAAAATACGCTCTCTAAAATTGACGCTGGTAAACTAAATGAACTTGCTTCTACAATAAGAAATAATAAAGAGCAAGATGTAGAAGCAACTGAAAGTGCAACCTAAGATAAAATAACAATAAACTATGTGGATTCAGGGGAACCTGGAACAGAGCGACCACAATAGTTGATACATATTTTGCAAATAAAATAGCCATAATTATAAATCACAAACTTGAGCCTGCATCGTTCACTGAATGTAGAATGAGGTCACATTGAGAAGACTAGCAGAATGCAATAACAACTGAATTGTTGCCCTTAACAAAAGAGAGATTTTTGGGCCAGTATGTCGCACACCTCCCCACATCAAACTAGTAGGATATAAATGGGTTTTTGCTCGTAAGAGGAGTGAAAGGATGAAATTATGAGGTACAAAGTACGACTAGTTGCACAAGGTTTCAACCAACGACCGACGTTGATTATGAAGAAACCTATTCCCTGGTCATATGTGACATTACCTTTAGATATTTGATCTCAATGACAATCAATATAGAGTTGAAAATAAAATTGATGAATGTTGTGACCGTATATCTTTATGGGAGCCTTGATTTGAATATTTATATAAAGGTACATGAAGGAATACCATTGCCAAACTAGGATAAAAAAAATAGACACCTTTATAGCGTACAATTGAAGAAGTTGATATATGGGTTGAAATAGTCAGGTAGAATGCAACACAATCATTTGAGTGAATTTCTCAGAAAATAAGGCTACACAAATAACACAGATTATCCTTGTGTATTCATAAGAAGGTCCCAAGTTGGTTTTTGCATAATATCTGTATATGTGGATGATCTGAATATCATCAGTATCTGGCTAATTGCACTAGGACAGACATAACATTTGCACTAAACCTACTTGCACGATACAATGCAGAGCCCACTAAAAAGTATTGGAAGGGCATGAAGGATATTCTACGCTACTTGCAAGGTAGCAAAGATTTGAGTCTGTTTTATAGAAAGAATCGGGATCTAAGTTTGGTTGTATATGCAGATGCTGGTTATCTGTCAGACCCGTATATATCAAAATCCCAGACTGCCTATATTTTCCTATGTGGTGGAACTGCAATACTCTAGAAATCGTCAAAGCAAAAAGTCTTATATCTACTTCGACGAACCACTCGGAAATAATAGCTTTATATGAAGCCGCACAGGAATGCGCTTAGCCTAGAAGAGTGGTCAATCACATCCAACAATTATTTGGTTTGAACACTACTAATACCTCTACCATCTATGAAGATAATGCTGCATGTGTTGCACAAGTGCATTCAGGATATGTGAAAATCAACTTAACGAAGCATATTAACCATAAATTCTTTTAAGCTCATGAATTGCATAAAATGGATGAAGTAAAAGTAATTCAAACCAAATCATGTGAAAATCTTGCAGATTTATTCACTAAGTCTCTCACTATATCTAGTTTTGAAGGATGTGTCCGTGATATTGTGATGATGAAGCTTAGAGAGTTGCACATTTCCGATACGAAGAATTCAAACTTAGTCAAGAAGATTAAGTATTCAAAGTAAATCATGAAGATTATGTGAAGTATTTGGGTGGATTGAACTCTTTTTCCTTTAAATGAGTTTTCCTGAAGTTTCTCATGATAAAGTTCTTAATGAGGCAATTCATGTGACCATGTCACGAGATATATACTCTTTCTTTTAAATTTTTCCACTAGATTTTTGGGGAGTTTTGATAAGATATATGCATTTTGCGAAAAGTGTCTAATGTGGAGACTTAGGAAACCTGAAGTTTTACAACAGAATGTGTGTCCGTATCAATCTCTTAAAGTTTGGTCTCACCAGAATAAGTATTTATCTCTTGAAGATTGATTCTATCTCTTAGAAGTTTTTGTCATATAAATACAGGGGGAAAGCCCTTATTGCAGAACACAGATGAAATAAAGAGAAAACTATCCCTTACATTGTGTCTCCTTTTGTGATTGTTAATCGCTGGAATCTCTAGACTACACCCGGTAGCAGATGTTCCTCAACAGGGTTAAGCGTGAGAGTTGAGATTGTATCGATTTTTCTACAAAATCAGTTAATAGGGGCAAAAGAGGAACACCACCCTTGCCTTGGTTTGTATTTTTCCTTACGAAACGTCATCTATTCTCTACCGGGTGGAGAATTTTTAGCAACTACAACCATGCATGGATTTGTGAATGTGCCCATCCTCTTTCTACAGTCCTTAGGTTTACAAGTCCATCAACTAATAAGAAAGGGTCTGTTTGGTAAAGCTTTCTCTGATCTAATTTTTTTGAGAGAGTAATTCTCTGACTAAAGTGATTTTGTGGCAGGAAGTGATTCTCTAAGGTAAACTATGTGGAGGAAGTGATTATATGTGGGAAGTGAATTAGGTGAAACTACTTTTTTTTTCAGCTTTGAACATCTAATTCATTTCAGAGAATCACTTCTACAGATTTCACAATGAGATTTAAAAATTGAAAACTGCTATTTAACAGAGCTCCCCTGATTCTACTCAGAGAACTACTCTGTGAGCTTTGCATAAAGTTTCTTTATTCCTTGACCTTAACCGATTATACCCATCTCTTTCTACTAATTTCCATTCTAAAACCCCGTTTCGCAAAACTTCAGCTTCCAATTCCACATCAAATTGTAAGGATGTAGGCTATAATAAAGTATTTTAAATCATTATTTTTAGTCTAAAATATGAATGAGATTGTTCACCTAACTATCCTCAATGTATGCATAACTTTAGCTCATAAACCCTTAAAACTAAAAGTATACTATTATTTTTTTAGCTGAACTCTGCCAAACATGCTATGAATCTGCTGCTGCCGATTAAGGGCATCCAAAGTTTGCCACATATATTGGCTGTCTGGCCTTCCTCTACAGTCTACATAACGCACGCTGGGCCGGCCCAACAAGCCTTCGGTCTTCTTCGTTCTTCCTGGAACGGTAGCAACTCTAATCGACTCAGGCGACAGGCAGCGACACGCCACCAACGCCGGTCGGCTGTGCCTGGCGGCCAGGGGGCGGAGCTCTCGGAGGATAGGGGAGGAGGGAGTCTCGCCACCGACGTTAGGTAAGGAACCTTGCCTTATTGGTCTGTTCGCTTCTGGTTCCTCTAGGGTTCGTTTTGTTGGGGGAACTTTCCTTTGCTGTGAATGCGAGCAGTCAAATCATGCAGTCTGTGGCAGATTTGCTGACTGCGCGGTATCCTGCTTATCTAATCTAGTCTAATCCATCACCCTTCGATCGACCAGTGCGCAAGATCATTATCACCAAGGCGTGGGCGCAGTTTATTTTCCAAAATTTTTGGGGGTTCAATCGAACCCCCATGCCCCAGGTGAAGTCGGCGGCTGGTTGATGGTACAATGAGCAGGCCGAACACTCGCAATAAGAACAAGAGGCCACGGGCTGATGAGGCCGAGAGCCCTTCCGCCGCTGTCTTCAAGTATGCATTGCCTTATTTCTTCATCAGACGTGGGCGGTAGGTTGGTCACATTGTTTGTGTTGCTATTTTTCTGATTATTTTTGGCTACCGATTTCGCAGGAAGATACATTCCACTGGTGATATCTCAAAGAGCGATACCCGCCAGATTTACATGGTGTGGAAACCGCTTTGCCATGGCTGCCATGGGAACTCCAAGGACTCCCCGAATTGTTTCTGTGGGTTGATTCCCACCGCCAATGGGGTTCGTAAAACTGGCCTCTGGCAGAAGACGCAAGAGATTGTTCGTGGTCTCGGTCCTAATCCATCCAAGGATCTTCGTGATTGCGCTGAGACGCCTGCTGGATTGACTAATTTGGGCGCGACCTGTTATGCAAACAGTATACTTCAGTGCCTCTATATGAACACCTCCTTCCGCTCAGGCATTTTCTCTCTGGAGCCGGACATCTTGAAGAAGCATCCTGTTCTGGATCAGCTGGCTCGGTTGTTTGCACAGCTGCACTCTAGCAAAATGGCTTTCATTGATTCGGCACCTTTTATTAAGGCGTTGGAACTAGACAATGGTGTCCAGCAGGATAGCCATGAATTTCTCACCTTGTTTTTGTCTCTGCTTGAACAATCGTTAAGTCACTCCAAGGTCGCTGGAGCTAGAACAATCGTGCAACATCTGTTTCGCGGCAGTGTGTCGCACGTGACAAGGTACAGAAAATGAATTTGAAGTAAGTTTTTACTTTTTTTTTTTTTAGAAGATTCAGGTTTGAATTTTGGAAATGGAAGGGAACTAAACAAGATTTTGACGTGATGTTTGTTGTTCTATCATTTGCACAAATACACTCCGTTTTTTCTAATCATTCTGTAATGTTCTACCACTACAGAGATTTGGCCGAAGATGCTTATTTTATGAATCTAGGCGCACTGTATGGTTATCTTGTTTGATAACAAATGAATTCTGAACTGGAGTCCTATTTGCTATATCTGGTGCTTAGAGAAGCAATACGCTGAGGCAGGTTTCTAGGGCTTTGTGATTGGATCGATAACTCATATACTTAGTAGGAAGAAAAATTACTAGATAGCATTCACATAGCCTGTCCACATCAAAGTGACTATGCTCAGTTTATGGTTCTGGTATTGACAACAATCAAAACTTATATCATTCATTTTGTACGTCCGAGCTGTCACATGGAGTAAAATTACATATGTTTTTATATTGCTCTAGTATTTCAGTGTTGACTGTGCTTTACCTTGTTATTTCCATACTGCTGCTTTGGACAAGTTACCGGTGTAATTTGTGGAGAACTGATGTTTAATCATCATACACTTAAGGTGCTCATCATGTGGAAAGGATTCTGCAGCGTCCTCAAAAATGGAAGACTTTTATGAGCTGGAGCTGAATATTAAAGGTTTAAATAATTTGGAAGAAAGTATGAATGACTACTTTAGTGAGGAAGCACTGGATGGGGAGAACCAATACTTTTGTGAGTCGTGTCAGAAAAGGGTGGATGCCACTCACTGGATAAAAGTTCGCTCACTTCCTCCTGTTGTTAATTTTCAGCTTAAGCGTTACGTGTTCCTCCCAAAGGTGATATACCTTGATCCAAAAGCTCATCCATAGTTTTGTTTCCATATGTTACTTTCGCATTTCTTTTGTCCTATGCGTTCTTCTCTCTTTTTGTCCAAGAATTTGTCTAACTCGTTTCATTGCCAGACAACAACTAAGAAAAAGATTTCTTCAACATTCAGTTTCCCAGGACAGCTAGATATGGGAAAATGGCTGTCAAACCCTTCATCTAGTTTTACTTATGATCTGGCTGCTATTTTGATTCATAAGGGTACCGCTGCTAATAGTGGGCACTATGTGGCACATATAAAGGACGAAAGCAATGGTCAGTGGTGGGAGTTTGATGATGAGACTGTTTCCAAACTTGGTTCACATCCTTTTGGTGAAAAACCAGGAAAGCCATCAAATAAAGATGATCAGAAATCCCAGGGTATTTCTACAGCAGGTTCTGTTACAGATAATAATGGTAATAATAATATCCACCAGGAGGCTACATCGATTTCCACCGTTGGGGAGATGTTCTCATCCACAGATGCTTATATGCTGATGTACAAATGTACCAGCATGGATGGAAATGCTACTGAAAGCAATAATATTATGGAAATCAATAATGATTCACTTCCACACCATTTTCTGGATGAAATTCATGAATTAAATACATCATATGTAAAATCATGCGAGGAATACCAAAGTAAGAAAGACAGCCACTTGGCATATATAACAGAGAGGCGTCAAGAAGTAAAATCTGTTCTGATGGAAGCACCTGCTAATCCAGAGGATGATTCATATTTTTGGATTTCAACAGACTGGCTTCGCCAATGGGCAGACAGCATTACCCCTCCCTCGTAAGTTTTCTAGAAAGCTCTTTTTTTTTGCTTTCTTCTGTTACCCTCTACATCAAAATGCTTTGTTTTTAAAGTTTTACTATTCTCATAATCACATAGCATATGCAAATGGTATTTGTCTCAGTACTACAGAAAAATGTAGCTTCTTGTTGCTAAAACCACTTGGTATTGGTGTACTGTTAACGATAAGGGCCAGAACATTTGCTAAATGATAAATATAAGATGGGTCTTTAATCCAGACAATGACATGATTTGTATCACCAACAAGCAGATCTGAATACATCCATTACATGGAACTTATGGCTGAACTTGGCATCCATCATGGTGAATGGATGGAAGTCTTGTGACTACACCACCCATCTGCTACGTCTGGATTTATTTTAACCTATCATTGTTTTTCGTATATTGAACGCTACATGTTTGTGTTAGCTATATGGAATGGGTTGGCTGATCTTATAGTTCACATCAGTGTTGCTAGTTGCCAATTTTTTTTTTTAAATGACTTACTCTTTTAATTTGGATCAGATTGTCTTAACGCAAGATACAGCTTTGATCACAATTTTCTCTTTTGTGATTGGATTTGAATCTTTGGGTTACTACTGAAGGAGCTTTTATTGCATCTCAGTAAGTTTGGGCTTATATTTGATCCTTAGCGCATTTTACCAAAGGCCAGTTAACAACTTAACATGCCTATAGAACTAAGAGCAACCAGTAATCATAAACAATCTGTAATCAATTGATCAAGTCTAGAATGAAATGATAATCTAATAGGCTCTGATCCCTTTTGGCACGAACATTCTTAGTTTGCATTGCAATATATGTGACCTCTGCATGCTATGGGTGTGGACCAGCTGCAAGTACTTCAGCACCTCGGCTACTGTAGCATGCAGCGCCAACGCCAATAGTAGCATAGAGATAATATTAGTTTTTTCTTTAGCATTAGTGCATTACGTGATTTAGGGGCAAGATCATTTGGTTCAGATTGATTTATATCCATCATACATTCATATTCTTTTCTTAGGTGCTGGACTTGCTATTTAAATTTAAATACAGGGCTGTGTTGTTCCCTTTAAGCACGAAATAAACCAAAGTTTCTAGTCTATCCCTTTCTAATTCCCTCTGTGGTGCAGCTGCCATCACCCACACCATTGTGCTGCAGGGGTTCAGTGTCACCTACTCACCTTGCAGGACTTAGGGTCCCTAACAAGAAAGTTGATGACTCTGCAATATTAATTGCTTTTAAGTCGCAGCTGAATGTAGCTTGTATTATATTTCTTACTGATTTGAAATATAGCCTTACTACAGCTGTATTTTGTTTCTGTAGTTCCATTGACAATGGTCCAATTCAATGTGAACATGGAAAGGTTGCAGCATCTAAAGTCACATCGATGAAACGACTATCAGCTGTTGCTTGGCAGACATTATTTTCTAAAGTAATAAATTCTCCCACTTCTTGGTTGCATTTTTTAGAGTCATCTGCCTCATGTTGCTTAACTGTAATGTTTTTCTGTTTTTCTGGAGCATGTTATATTATATTAGTCATAAAATGTAATATTTTGTACTCATTTCTAATGCTTCTGGCATATCTTGATGAATAATATTCTTTGTGTTGTTATTGCAAAATTCAAGTATGGAGGGGGACCAACATTGAGCAGTGATGATTTTTGCATGGAGTGTCTTAAGGATGGAGCAAAAAATGCAGTATCCGCTGATGTCTACCGTGACCGAAAAGCATCATTAAAAAATCTCGCAGAAGCAGCACTTGCTGGCAGTAGTCCAGATGGCCCTTCTTACTTTGTTTCAAAGACATGGTATGCGAAGTGCATCCTTCTCTTAATTTCCAGTCTTAGTTTTGTATAGCTATTTGTGCAAGATAATAGTTTTTTGGTGCGCTTAGGATTATTCTCTTCATCTACTGTCTGCCTTTGTGTGAACTGTTCGCCTTATAGCCCCTCCATTCTCTTCTGTGGTGATGTACTGTAGACTAGCGTGTCTATGCAAGATTCATGTTCATGATCTTTTCTCTCCATCTCTATGTTATCCCTTACCTTTTTAGAGGTTATTACTCACTGTCAATTTTTTTTTTGCAATTATTATCCAACACGCCACATTATATCTTCTTTCTTGATCGAGTTTTTACACCTTGGCCAGTTATAGTCTTATGTTTGCCTTGCTCTTTGCTGCCCCTTTTGTTGCATTAAATCACCTACCTGCAGGTTCTCATGCTGATCTTTTTGCTGTTTATTCCTAGGTTGATTCAATGGCTGCGCAAAAAAAATGCTGACATCACTTCCGATGCTGATAATGGACCAACAAGTTCTTTACAATGTTGCCATGGACATCTTCTTCCAGAGCACGCTCCAGGGGCAAAGCGGATATCTGTACCGGAGCGCCTCTGGTTATTTCTCTATGAAACCATCAGCGCGAGGAAGGCTGATGATGTTGTGACTTTTCCATCAGATTGTCAACCATGTGAAATCTGCAGCCAGGAATTGTCTGATGTTGCTTCTGTTGAGGGTAATCTTAGGTAATATACGAAAGTTAGAAAATCAATATCAGATTATTGGATTTTTTCACTCAAATTCATGTCCAACATTCATTTTCTTTTACACGGTGTATGGCCTTTTCAGAGCAGTGAAACTCAAGCAACGACAGAACCATGAAAAGTTAATATCTGGGAAAAGCTTTACACTTCATCCTGGTCAAAAATATTATTTGGTTCCTTCATCATGGTTGTCAGAATGGAGAGCTTATATTACAGCGACCGGAAAGAATATTTCTTCATTACCAGAACCTGAAAGTCTTGAAGCTATTGTCAATTCACTTATTTGTGAGAAGGTAAACTAATATGTGTCACATGCTGATATGCATGTCTGGTTCGTAAACCTAAAAGGCAATAGTAGTGCAACTGTAATATTTGAATTTTGAGTAAAGTGAGTGAGAAGCTTTCTGTTAGGAATAAACGGGAACCTTATCGAATTTCAGAGGATATCTTGTCAGAACTTCTATATCCCAGTTTTGAGATCATTATTAGTAATGTTTGTAACCTACTGGTGAATAAATGATGACTTGTTAGAGAACAGGATTGTGATAGAACTTGATAGCTGGGATAAAGCTGTTTTGCACATAACAAGTTTCTTTAAAATTTTATTTGAGTAGTGTGGTATAACACTTTGAGTCATTGAGTCAGACCCAGACCTAGGATTCATATGTATATGGCACTGTTTTTGTTAGCATTGATCAAGTCCAGAAATGAGAATGAGATGATCATCCATACAGAGCACAGCCGAATGTGGCTTGTGGTATGCATCATGCCTACTGGTTACTTTGTCATCTGTGGAGTGGCTGATGTTGGTTGCTCCTTTCGACTGGCATAGTTGTTTTAAAATTTATAACGAGCTGTTATTTTGGTTACTTGTTTCACACAAGATGGAATTGCTTATCTTGGTTATGTTGGTCTTAATAAATCATCGTGGACATTTGTTTGTTTAAGTGAGAGCATGTTCTGTCATTTGATCTAATTGAAGAATGTATGTCCCTATGAGGATAATGGATGCTACTTTACATAGTTCATGAAATCCTTTTTTCTCGATTCAATAGGAGTATATGTATGTTTTATTGATTGTGATTGGCAGTAATGCCTTTTCTTATTTCTAATTATTATTGGTGTATAAGGTGATTTCTTCTTAAACTTGTGGATTGATCATTTTTCAGCATTCAAGATTGTTGCAAAGGCCTTTGGATCTTGTTTGCAAGCGTGGGAGCATCATTCAGAAAACATCAAATGTAAGTCTTTCTCTTGCGCGTTCGAGAAAAAAAAAAGTTTGTGCTCTTTACAATTTTTTCTTCATACTTTTCTCTTTATCCTGCAACTTGAAGATACTTGTGACCACTGGTATATATGACCTTGCTGTATGATCTGTTATTCTGTTCCTCTTCAATTAAGCCCTATTTTTTGGCTTGGGGGGTGAGCTTCCTCTGTTTTCAGGCTCCCCATAGTTGTGTTGCCCATCGAGTCAGTGTACACAGTATGTAAAGTAGCAATTTCTCATCTCACTCATGACTCATCGAGTCACAGTGCACAGTATGTAATCTAGAAGTTTCTCATTTCATAAATTTTGGCGCCTCTGAAACACTGTCAATGCATGCAAAAGCATATTAGGTAGGTATGAAATATGAGGCTGTTGCTGTCCTACATTATGTTTTTACCGCTTTCTTCTGTTCTTTCGTTGTCCAACTGCCTCTTGTCACTTTCATTATGTTTTTGCATTGTCCAATAGCCTATTTCTTTTGGGCTTTTGTATGCTGATATAAGTTGTCGTGCAAGATGAAAAAACAAGTAATTAGAACATCATGAGTTAATCATCTTCCTTTGTTTTCAGACTGATGGGTCAACAATGATCCCAGAGTCTGATTGGAAATTATTCTCTGAGGAGTGGAGTGTCACACCTGGAAAAGGTATATATGCTGAAATTGCTTTTAGCAAGAGTTCTCGAGATAAACTGCACGGATCATCTGAAGCAATACCAAATATGGATGAAGATCTAGATCAGTCTCTTGATGATGCAAATGATGATTTGGGGGCCAGAAAACCCTATGTCAAAACTAATCCTGAGGTATATTGACTGTTCTAGAGTCAATAAACTGTGTAAGAGATCAGATAGGTATCATTGAGTATTAGTATTAGTGGTTCCCATTGTTGAGAAAATGTTAATATGTTAGGAAGACCTAAAGGGAGTTGTGTCATATAAGCGATGCATGGCCTTGTGTATGTTGCTAGTTAAAAGTACGAATGTAATCCTCAGTCGTACCAGTCTATCATGCACATTGAATCAACAAGAAATTAGATCATTATTTGTACAGAATAGAAACATGCTATACTGGCATGCTATTAGCATTGGACATATTACAGGTGAAACATCGTGGTCCTTTCACAATTCACAAATATATTTTGTGAGGTCATTTTTTTAACCACAATATGAAGCTAACAATGGCACCACAATATGGAGCTAACAATGGCACCACAATATGTCTCTTTAACAGCAACCCATTAATTCTCAGCTTTGACAAAGTTTGAGTTCTCACCTCCCAATAGGCGAAGCTGAAACCCTTCCAGCCATCCCACCGGAGGGAGTATGGGCGGGGAAAAGATCAGAATCTTGAGTCTTATGCGCCTATAGTTGAAGTTGGATTAAGCTCTTCTGATGAATTTTTGTTCTTTAGCTCAGTGCTGCTTCAAAAAAGTGAAGGTGCTTGTAATAGTTTCCTTTAATGGCTTCTAGATAATCAAATGCTTTCAGGCACTGATACTTTACGATTTAATTGGTATAAAAGTTACTTCCTATTTATCTCCCCTTTTCAGCTGTACCTGTGAATTGTGTTTGCTAGGTTTGTGAAGAATGTATTGGAGAAAGAGAGAGCTGTGCATTGGTGGAGAAGCTCAATTACCAAAATGAAGACATCCATGTTCATTTTGTCCGTGGAAAAGAAGCACCAAAGTCTATTAAAGAAGCATCTAAAGCTGTTCCTGTATCAGATCGTCGGACTTCAAAGCGTTCCCGGAGAACAAGCTCAGGGAATTCAATCAGTTTGAAAGTGTCTGGTTCGACATCTGTCTATCAATTGAAACTCATGATATGGGAATCTTTAGGGGTATGCTATAGATACTGAAACCACAAAATTTTGCGAGCACAGTTACTTATCTGTATTATATTTGTCTCCTTCTCCATCTTTTAAAAGGGACTGAATTACATCTTTTTCTTTTCCATCTTACTATGGAATGTGCTTTCTTGTCTTGTTATCTTTATACTTGCATAATTTGGAGCAGTTCAAATTATTCAAACACCTTACCTGTGTTTTTGTTATATTTAGATCGTAAAGGAAAACCAGAAGCTTCACAAAGGCTCTGTTGAGATCAAAGATGACTTTGCTACTCTTGCTGACAATAGTATTTTTCCTGGGGATGTTCTATGGGTCAGAGACTCTGAAATCTATGAGAACCGTGACATAGCAGGTAAAGTACCAAATATGATGTGGCAGACCATTTCTGAAAGAAAAAAGAGATTGTTGATGGCTTTAAGCGTTTTTTTATATTTCAGATGAGATTTCAGAGCAGAAGGCTGATATACTGCAGGCTGAGGAAGGCTTTCGAGGCACTCTACTGACGTCAGGTGTCTCAGCTCAGCTTTGTCAGGATATAGCATTTAGTGAATGAATTCCCATGTCAGATAGCTGCATATCTGTTGACTTAAGCTGGTTAAGCTTGCTTGGAGGTGATGTTGACTTCCTTATACTTTGTTTTTATTACATGTCATTGCTCTTCTCAATAATTACTACCTAAAAAGGCATTGCCTATGTTTAACCATGTTGAGGTCATATCTGGAGTCCTGGAGCTAGATTCATGTTGATTGCTGCCCTTTTTCACCTTTTTTTGGGCGTTGCAGCATGTATATACACTGGTACCACGGTTACTCATCCACCGATGCAAATTTTAAGTTCGCTACTATTTCAAGAATCCTATCCTTTTTTATTGATGTTCCATGCCATGTTCCATGCATGAAATAGTTTTAAGGTAAACACTTGCTGTCTTTATATGCATAAAAACAACAAAGCTGGAACATCATCCACTCTTGCGTTGCTACGTTCCTTTTAGCCCCATTTCAATGCCCTACCCCCCTGCTTACTAATCAAGAAATACTAACGCACGCTTTCTCATGATGCAGGAATCTGATTGCTTCACGGTTTACGGTGCTTCTGGGAGCCCAGTCCGCATTTTGTGTCTATCCCTTCTCTCCATGCTCTGTCAGACTGTCACATTTAAGGTTGTCCATGAATTCCTTACTTGAGCGAGGAAAAGACAAGAGGTTCCTCATGTAGTTTCCAGTCTTCCCTAATGTAATTACCAGGTAGTTAGCTATTTCCGGTTTCTTTTCTTTTCTTTTCTTTTTTGTTGTTGTGACTTGTGAGGGCTATGGGTAACTTGCCTTGTACCTGGTGGCTTTTTCTAGGTTTGGTGAAACCGTGAAAGGCAGGAAACTAATGCAGAACAGCCTACGGCTTTTGATATTTGTTACTAGATCGTAGGGTCTGCAATGGCTTTTGATCCCTTCTGTGTGTTATGCTCACCCCTCGGTGCGTGCATGCTCAGACGCCTGGTCAAGGTCTAAGGTATCAATTATCAACTAGGAGTACTAAGTTAAAAAAAGAGAGAAGACTCTTCATGATAGTGAAAACAGCATTCTCCACATTTTTCTTCAATCAGAAAATGTATTGCTCCGGACTTGTGCCGTCGTTCAGGGTTTGCTTGGTTCATTTACCAAGGTTGTCAAAGTTTTACAATGATTTTGTTTGAACTCGTTAGGGTATCAAAACTGGTGCCGCACTTCATTTAGCTAGAGAATGCTGCCTCACTTTGCTCAGTCACTGGCTTGTGAGACTAGGGTGGAAGAAGGAAATTTTGCAACAGGTGCGGCTGCGCCAAACGGATGTCCAGCTTTTAAACTAGCACAATTCGAATGCGACAAAGCGCAGAGCATACAAACCACCTTGTTTTCCTTTATGGGTCACATGGGATAGGCATTCTGACAGCATATTCGACATGATAAAATACATTGACTTACCTTGACGCCCACCTCACTCTGATCATGCCTGGAGTACAAATTAGAATGAAAGAAAAAAGGTGTTGCAAGTGGACCATACCTGGACTTGGGCATGCTAATCCATCCATTATTATGATACCGAGTTGGCGCAACAGCCCCAACATAAAATAGCGGCATGACTGACGCGGCAACACACCCTTAGAAGAGCGAAAAACTGCCAATTTTAGTCAAAAAGCAATAGAGTTTTGGCACTGTTTGGATAGACTATAATTTTAGATCTTCTGACTAACTGAGAAAAGTTGATTTTTATAATAAAATTTTAACTTCTCAGCATACTAAAAATCAGAAAAAGCTACCCTCAATTTATTTCTTAGGTTTCTAATTCATTTCGCCGTCAGCTAAAAGGCACCAAATATCGAAACCAAAAGCCAGCCGAAAGCTTTTAAAAAACCTATCTAATGAGGCCTTTGTATCGTGGGAGAGAACGCCGGTACGAGCCATGGCCCATCAGGGCACGCGTTTTCGTGGTCCGATTCAGCGAGACGGTCAACGTGGCGGGCTCGCTCGGTTCGGCTCGGCTCGGCTCAGCTCAGCTCAGCACAGCCGGTTTCCGTGAAACCGCAGCAGCCCCCTGGCATTTGGCGACCCAGCAGCATACGTCCGCGTGATGTCCTGCTCCCGTCAGCCGATTCGCCGTGCCAACTCTGACTAAAATGCCCTTCGACGGCACCACTGGCCAGCACAAGTACTAACTATGCTTCGAGCAAAATGCACTTCGTGTGTTCCTTGCAGGTCGATCTAATCCATGCTGCAAGACTCGACTAATCACCAGGCCAGCGATACTGCAGTACTACGTCGGTTCTAAATTATACGTCCTTTTAGCCTTGTGTACGGTATTAAAGGAAGTCACCATAGGCCTCTATATTTAATAAATATGTGTACTTATTAATCTCGTTTGTCTCCCCCAGCTACCCTGTGTAATCAATAAATAATAGAGTTAAGTATTAAAAAGTGTAGCAAACACTATATGAGGTAGAAGCTTATAGTTATATCTATTCTTAGAATTCTATAAGAATAAAAAAAACACTTTTCACCTCATAAAATGATAAATAAAAAGAAAAGAGGTAGTATATCTCTTGGTGTGGAGTGATGGGTACTGAGCTCAATACCGTCAAGGAGGGTTCATTTCATAGTCTCCTCGCTTGTGTTGCATGCTAGCGAGGTTTTTTAGACAAGTATGTTGGCGAGTTCACGTGTGTCTAACTTATAAACCTAAAAAAAGTACTCCTAATCCATCACTGCTGTACTTAACTAGTGGCTATACCGTCCTCCGAGGAACATGCAGATCATGCGGTTTAGGGAACAGGACGAGACGACGACCATTTGGCTGCAAGAACCAGTGAGAGGAGGGCGTAGGATGATAGGACGTCGGTTGAAAAAGGATTGGAACTCCCTGTGCGTCACCAAGATAATCACACAGGCCATAAATAGCAGAGTAAATTTTATAAACCTATAATTATTTATATCTTTATAGCATAAAATTACAATTTTTGAGATTTACTTTACAAAACTGTAACTATTTATGCTCTTAATAACATAAAACTACATCTTTTTAGTCTGATCTCACTCGTCAACCACATATTACTTGTTTTCTTGTTATGCTAAAAATATGTGACTGATAGATAGGATCGATCAAAAAATTGTAGTTTTATGAAATAGATCTTAGAAGTTGTAGATTTACATTAAAAAATATAAATAGTTGTAGATTTGTAAAATTTACTCTAAATGAAACAATATTTTTACTGGAACAAAAGTATCTGAAAGACAACTCGACGACTAGAGTGCTCAACATCGGATCAGGTGGTGTGATACACATGTCTGAGACTGGTTTATGCCATATTTGATAAGAGCTTTACCTTATAAATTTCTACATATACGAATTCATAAAGCTGAAGCTAGACTCATACCGAGAGTTTTGGATCCATCATTTTATTTTTATTTAAGTAAAAAATAAATTATTCAATTACTTTATTCTAACGTACCACGTTCATTTAAGGTGGAGCTAGGATCTGAGCACCGCCAAACTACACCTTAAGTAGTATAGTAGTATCACCCCTTTAATCACTGAGGAGCGGATAGGTAAATGTTCGTTTGGTAGAGCTCTATATGATTTAATTTTTTTACAGGGTGTGATTCTTTGGAGGAAGTGATTCTGTGGTTGAAAGTGATACTCTAGTGATTTTTTAAAATAAAATATATGAAGAAAGTGATTCTCTATGGGAAGTGAATCAGGTGAAACTATTTTTTTAGCTCCTCAACTTTTAGTTCATTTCAAAAAATCACTTTTACAGATTTCACTCAGAGAACTGAAAGCTAAAAACTGCTGTTTAACAGATAACCGCATTCGGAAAAAAAACCCCCCCTGCCCAACCGAGGAGCTTTTGACAATTGTCGGGGTTAACTGCCAAAAGCCCGAAAGGCTGGCTTTTGTCCGTATCAGCGTAAGTTGAATCTTGTTGTATTGTTAAGTCAACAAGATAGCACAAAATAGGAAAAATTAGGCAAGGAACTACCTACGCACTGCAGTCCTTGTGATCTTTCTGTAAGAATAAATACATTCTACACTCTGTCACTGTCATCCAATCAAAAAAGAAAGAAAAAGGATATCACTGTCACAAAAACCACACCTCTCAAGAGACTAGGACAAATCGTGGCAACCAATAAGTAGCCCCTTAAATTTCATTCAGCAAATACATAAATAGACTAGATAGACACAGCTCCAGCTAGGCCTGAGCATTCAGTTTTTTTTTGGATTTTTTGTTTGGTTTTTGAAAATTTCAGTTTTTAGAATATGCAAACCGAAGTTAGAAAATATTGAAAAACCATCTAGTTCATTTCGGTTTTTACAATTCGGTTTTAGTTTTTACCGAAATTCACATTCTAATGGAATATGGGATGAACTGTGGGCCGTGGTTGATAGAGTGGACTGATAATTTGGAGTGGGCCGTGGGTGGATGAGAATGTGGGATGAGCTGGTTTCTTTACACTACTATAAAACCTATTTTCCGAGACACCTAGGATTGATTTCTACAGGCGGTTCGTAGGAAGAATCGCTTGAGAAAGTGGCTGCGGCCCCGTGCGGCTGAGGACCACCTGTGAAAAGTAATTTCCACAGGTGGTTCCTTACGTAGACCGCCTGTGAAAATAGATCTTATTTGCACTGGCGGTCCACGTAAGGAACCGCCTGTGCAAATAGTCCATAAATACTCCTTCTTCTCGGCCAGCTCCATTCAGACAGACTTACTGTTCGAAACAGTAAGCATTTACTGTGGCGGCCGATTTGGAAAATAGGTGGGGAAGGTTTTATTTTTGATTTCCTTTGAGGAGCCAAATAAGGTATGTATATCTCATCTCTAGCTTGCATTTTTTTTGAAGTTTAGATTTAGATTTAAGGCTAAATTAGAGTTTCAATGTGATCTAAAGATGCTCATGGTTCTTGCCATTTAGATCATCAAATTAGCTCAAATTTGTTGCAATATTGATTTAATTGTGTAGATTCACATGATTCTAGTATTATATTTTAAAAATATATCTAGAATGTGATGTTTAGCCTTAGGAGGTTTAATCATGAGTGGGGATATTTTCTCTAGATCTAAATCTAGGGAGAGGTAGAGGGAGAGGGAGAGAGAGAGAGTAATGAATTCATATTATTTTGAGTCATAAATTTACGTTAATGTAGATTCAATTGCGTAGATATATTATAATCATAATAAGCTCGTATTTTCCTTTTAAAAATAATCTTTTTAATTCTAATTTTCAAATTAATTAATTAATTAATTAATGTATCTAATTTTGTGGTTGAAGTTAAAGATGGACAGAGCATGAATGTATGATGCGCCAAGACATGGAGAAATATACATCAAAGGACTCTCTGTTTTTATTGAAGCCGCAGAGAAGGATACTTTAACTAAGAAGACAAAGGAAATATACTGTCCATGTTCTGACTTCAAGAACTAGAAATTATGGGACAAATCAAGTATAATCAAATCGCACTTGATCTTGAGAGGTTTTGTTGAGGATTACAAATGTTGGTCCAATCACGACGAACAACGTACAAGCAAACCAAACCAGGACATCGTTGCTGATCAAGTAGATGGTGATGATGAGGGAGCAGTCGAAGGCGACACTGATGTTATGATGGATGATGATGCCGATTTTGATCTGAATGATGATGCTGACTTTGATCTGGAGAAAATGCTGCGCCATGCAGAACCGCATGTTTTAAGGGACACGAGTGGTTTAGATAATTTCGAGGCATCAAAAAAGGCATCGAAGGAACTTTTGTATGAGGAATCGAAGGGCTGTGATAAGGAGTTTATGGTGTTGCATTCGGTGCTTGAACTTCTAAGGTTAAAGGCCAGCAATGGATGGTCCGACAAGAGTTTCTCGGATCTGTTGAGTCTCTTGGCAAACATGCTTCTGAAGCCTAACTCCTTGCCCACCACCACTTATCTGGCGAAGAAGCTTATCTGCCCGTGTTCAACTTAGTTGATCGATCAAGAATCTAACATAAGTATTCATGTAGCAATCACTATATTTGTATAATGCTGATGCTGAAGTTGAGCAGACTCGTGGTCCTTGACTCTGCCGATTTTCAACAAAAATCCTACCAAGATTTCATTGACGTTATACAGAGGTAAAGGAAATCCCCCATACTTAAAATTCTTATACATTATTTATGAATTGATAATTACTTGTTGGCATTCGAATAGGGCCTACAAGTGGTACGTAACGAAATGTGGGATACACGATACGGACAAGCCGGATGCTATGACGGTCCGTACACATTTTCCGGTAATAACACAACTTCTAATTCTTGTATCCCACTATTAATGACGAAGAGTTTTATTGAACTAACGAATACGTTGCGTTTTTTTAAGTGCCACAAGCAAGATTTCAATACCGTTCTTTGTGGATACTATGTTTGCGAATTTCTTAGGATAAACGAGAGGTACACAACGAACCCTGAGGACGTAAGTCATCATTGCGCCTGCACATTCTTATTTGGTTATGTTTCCGTTGTCAGTAGTGGTTTAACTCTTTTAGTGTGTTTTCAAACCAGGCAAGGATGATTCAATGTGCCAACCAAGCTCTCACCGACAAAGAAATCCAAAACGTCCAACATGACATGTGCCGATTTATTATGCACGAAGTCATCCACAAGAACGGTAGATTCTTTGATCGCGGAGGCGAATTAGTTAGCCATCCGAGACTTTGTGTGTGGGACAATGACTCTTAGCTATATAGGCTTGTGATGTTGTAAATATTATTCTGTAAATATTGCTCTATTTGTGTTAAATATTGAAATATGTGATGCTATTCATATTGTTATTGAAACTGTGTGAAATCTGGATGGAATAAAATATATTCTAATTATTATTTTTGAAATAAATACATACCACAGGCGGTTCTCATACGGAACCGCCTGTGGAAATCTTTATATCTAAGGCTAAGCTAATGTGGACCGCCTGTGGAAGTTGATTTCCACAGGCGGTTGACATAAAGAACCGCCTGTGGAAATTGATTTCCACAGGCGGTTGACATTAGGAACCGCCTGTGGAAATCGATTTCCACAGGCCTTCTATCACAGACGGGTGCGCCAAACGCCTGTGAAAAGACGTTTCCACCCGCCTGTACAGTATCGTTCTGTACTAGTGTTAGTTTTTCGGTGGTTTGTTTTTCAAACCTCAAAACCAAACCAAACGCCATAAACCGAATAGTCCAGAAATAGAAACTGAAACGAACATTGAAAAAACCGATAATTTGGTTTTTTGTTTCAGTTTTGGTTCGGTTTTTAATTCTAGGGGATTTTTGCCCAGGCTTAGCTCCAGCATATCCAGTGTTCGAAAATATCTCACCCCAAGAGTACCTTTTTGCAACCTGGCACTAGACAGGTCCATCAGCGTCCTAATTACCATTTCTTGAAGTAACAACCTCTTAATTGTCATCAAATCCATCTGATTTCAGGGCCGCAAATTGCGATAAGCATGAACATTGTGATGCCCTACAAAAGAAAAGTAAGCATGAACATTGTGATGCTCAACAAAAAAGAAGAAGATATGAAGCATATGGGCATTGAAAAAGAATAGGGAAAAAATAAAATGCATTTGTAATATGGTTGTTTGTAGGAGGGAGGAGAATAGAGGGATGACGACCATAGAGGTCGGCAGCGGTTATGGTGGGCGGCGGCTAAGGTTTGGGCGCAAGGAGACGATGGTGTGAGAGGGAAGGTGAGAGTTGGCCAGGCACTAGGCGCCTGGACAACAAGAAGAATTATTTTCGTTCTAATTCTTGCTTATCTTTTTATTGATGGTTTGCCTATTTATATAAATTTGCTCGGTCTACTCGCTCATGTGAAATTGACTGTAGATACTCCATAGATCTACTTGAAATTATCATTTGTAACATATGAATTCATTTGGTTCAGGTATAACTCATCAGGCGTAGTTTAATTTTAGTTTCAAGTTATGAACCTAGAACTTCTGGTGAACAGTAATTTTGGAACTTCTGGTAAACAGTAATTTAGAACTTTCGATTAAAGTTTTCTTGCATCCCTAGTTAGATTTGAATAATTTTTGTCACACTCTAGGATCGTAACCTTTATACTTATTTAGGGTGATTATACACTAATTGACCATAGCATATTTAGGTTTTTTACTTGTAAAAAATCCATTACTTTATTTTTCACTGTAAGTTTAAGCCAACAGTAAAAGATGATAAATTTTTATAAAAACGTATATTTACTTCCCTCTAGATGATATCATTATCCTTTCAGAACAATAAAAGAAATTTTTTTCTCTTAATTCTTACTTATCTCTTTATTGGTAGTTTGTGAAACGGTAAAAAAAAGACACGTACTCGGACGCTGCTACAGTATGCACAGTGCTATTCACGTCGGTGAATAATACCTACAGGTGGACTTTTAGATTGGCCGGTTTTATTGGGCCATACACTGGATCTGACGCATGACACATTAATGTTAGCATTTTGCTTCGGGGAAATGAAGACGTCTTATTAGCAGGCAGCGTGGGGAGGAAAGTGAAGCAATAATTAAGTGAGACCACTAGCCATTAAAAGGCTACTGGTCATTATTTTGTGCCTGCTCTGGTGTTTAAGAGAGAATTTCTTATATTTCACTAGAAATTATAGTGATTCTTTCTAGGGATGGTTATGGATTGAATCGGTTGTGGGGTGGAGCAAAACCATGTCTAATCCGAAACTCTCTAGCCTTAGTTCGACACAAGCCTGAAATGGTAAATGGGTGGAAAGTAGCACTCAAACTTGTACCTGCCAAGTTTTGGTTCAACAGTGGAAGCGCATATCTGGGCACTCCGAGCCATGGATGACGAAGGCTGAAGGGGGTGGGCAGCGCTAACGAGCAAGGCTGGAGGGGGCGGGAGGCACTGACTGGCGAGGTCAAAGGGGGTAGGCGGCGAAGACGGGCAAGGCCAAAGGGGCCAGCGTTGATTCATACGGATCGCTGCCACAACAACCGGGCACCACAGCCTACCACAACAGACTTAGGTCAGCGATAGTTGCCTGCGCCGCATACCGAGCGACATCCGTTTTTATCAGCAGGAAAATGAGAGAGAGCGTGTTTTTCTCACATGAGTCGAGCATCTCACCAAGCAGATTAACATATGAATTCCAGAGGAAAACTCGAAATAAGAGCAACAGGCGTATAGTAATGATTCATATGGATGACGAATTTTAAATAGCAAACGATAACTTATGTGGTCGCGGCCCTACTGGGCCCAGCGCCGTTGTCCCGGACGCAAGGAGGTGCCGTGTGAGCTGGCTGTCGACGCCGCTGAGGACGAGCAGGAGCCGGGGCCCCCTGGGCCACGTTTTCCATCTCCTCATTTGAGTTCGAATCAGCGTGTTGAAGACGATGTTCACCCGCCATCTTTTCTCGCAAAAAACAAGGCGAATTCAGGGATGCAACCCCCTACCTGGCGTGCCAGCTGTCGGTGGATGAACACCGCAAGCAGGATCCTGAGGGACCCTCTTTGAGATTCGGTCGGGGGGCTGGTCCTGGATCTATCTCGTACGTGGGGTTAATGCGTGTGTATAGGACTTAGGCGGGACGAATGATCATCGGCTAGTAGGAGTAAATGCACCAAGGATTTAGACAGGTTCAGACCGCACGGAGGCATAATACCCTACTCCTGTGTGTCTAGTGTGTTATTAATGCTCTTGGAATGCCTTTCTCTGGATCTCTAGCACTCTCGTTTTTCTCTGTGTTACAAGCTCTGACTATCTCAAGCCAGGTTTTTGGTCTCTTGTTTCCTTGTTCACCTATCTATCAAAATGGCCTGTTCTCTTCGGTCGTCCAGTCCCCTTTCTACGAAGTGCTCCCCCTTTTATCTACCGGGGGGGGGGGAGGCCCTCCAGGGAGTGCCCAGAACAAGGGTACAAGTTCCTGTAAATAATAAATGGAAAACAACCATCATGGGTCTACAGTTGATGTTACAGAGGGTTGAAAATGCGCCCCTCAGACTGTCCTGTCGGTATTTACGCCCCAACTTTAGCAGGTGCAGGGGGGGCCCACCGGCCAGCCTCGGAGTACACTCTCATGCCCGTCTAGTCAGAGAGTAGGTCTGACACGGTCTGATGCAACGGGGCGATGGGCGATAAGCCTCGAGCCCATCGAAGATATCTTCAAGCCGTCTTTCTCCTTGGGCCCCGCGAAGGGACATACGATGGGACCCGCCGCATTAATTGTGCCCACGCCTCCTTGCCAGGTGGCGGCAGGGGCTGGCGTAATCAGTACAGCAGGTGTGGGGGAGAGTGGTTTGATGTGACCGTCCACGCTCCCCATTAAATGCAGCATCAGGCCTCCCACCGATCGACACCTCATCGTGGAGTCCTTGCGGGGTCTACTGGCAAGGGGCTTCTCGGATCCTCGGGGAACTCTGGGTACTCAGGGACCAACTGTTCTTGGCCCCGAGCACCCCTTCCCGGGCCTGGCCCTTCTCGGGTCCTCGAGGAACTCGGGGTACTCGGGGACCAACTGTTCTTAGCCCCGAGCACCCCCTCCCGGTCCTGGCTCTTCTTGGGTCCTCGGGGAACTCGGGGTACTTAGGGACCAACTATTCTTAGCCCTGAGCACCCCCTCCCGGTCCTGGCTCTTCTCGGGTCCTCGGGGAACTCTGGGTACTCGGGGACCAACTGTTTTTGTCCCCGAGCACCACCTCCCGGACCTGGATCTTCTCGGGTCCTCGAGGAGATGGTCCCCGAGGGAGGGTGCCATGTGGCACTGCGCTGTCCTGGCCTCGGGACTCGGGAACCCCTAGTTCCCATATCACCGACAAACCCCGTTCGCGAGCTATATGCTTTAATTACTGTCACATTGATAACAATGCTGGGTTGATGGTGTTGTTTGGTTGAGTAGTGAGGACGAGGCGAGATGTGGGCGGTTTTATGGGTGTTTCTCCTGCCCCAATGTGGAGTTCCCCAGGGTAGGTCAGGAGAGGAACCCGAATACCGTAGACCGCTTGCGTCGCTTAAGCACCGATCGTTGTTGCAATTGGCTCTAGCACTTACCGTACTTACCAAATGTTTATGTAATAGTAAGATAAGCCGAATACCTCCGTAGTTATAATCATTTGAGCTTGCACATCGACAGTGTGAGCGGGTGAGCTTGTAAGAGACACTTGAGGTTGCTCCGAGAGTGAATCTAAGTGGGCTCCGCACCAAGTGATACCTGATTTAAATGGTTAGGACTTATTGGGAAAAGTTAGCACGAGTACCCCTTGGATGGACCTGTGTGGTCACTCAAGCCGTATGGTCCCCGAGTCTTATGGGTAAAGTTGTACCCCTTTCAGGGTATAAAAATATTTTAAAATACCGTACTCTCGGTCATGAGCATGCTTTTGTCCATTTACAGCAGTCATAGAGTTTTGAGTTTGGTTTAAGTTGGTTGATGGGTTAAGATGGTTCTTTACAAATGTTATTACTATGGTTCCTTGTACATATATGTTCAGTTGATGGTTATAGATTAGATAGCTGTGTTGGTTAAGTCTAGATGCTCACACATGTTTCTATCAAATTTTGCTTTCATATATAAATTTACTTAACCATGTGGCTGTATTCTTGCTAACATCCCAATTCATAATCCTTGGAGTCAGGTTATCTATAAGTACCCAATATGGATTAAGTCTTGCGAGTACCTTCGTACTCACATTGTTCTTTCAGGTGCTACCGGTCAGGAGGAGCTGGTCTTTGGCTATTTCACGCCCATCGAGAGTGATGACGGGCATGAGTAGGCAACTACTCGATAGTCGTGCTTTTGTGATGGAGCCTAAGGGCATATGTCTCCATCCTCCTTTTGTTGTTATAGTTTTAGCTTCCGTTATATAGTTCTCTTTTTTCTAGGAGTTGATTAGTTTCAGTCCCCTCCTAATTCTCTTTTACTGCAAATTGTAAGAAATTGTGGATGCTTAAGAACTTGTAATATAATTAAATTACTCGCTCTTTGTTAAGCTTTGTTGTGATGCGATATGTTGGAAAGGCATGTGTTCTGATCTTAGACAAAATATGTGCCGAGACTACCGGAGCAGTATTTTGATTAATCATTGAAGTCATAATTAAGTAAATGATCAATTTAATGATTAATTAGAATACTATTTGGATGATTCCTCATAATTTGGCAAGGCGCGGATCGAATGTTATACATTGTGATAGGGTGCATCCAGATGTGCGTGATTACTTCAGGTGTGAGCTGGATAGGGTAAGAGATAAGAGTCCGAGGAGAGGCTTCAGAGACAAGAGTCAGTAAGAGTTCAGATAGATTTGACAAGCGATAATGAGGAGACAGGAGAGAAATGGAGTGAGTGATAAAGTTTGTAATGAATTTTATTGTTGTTATATTTCTTTTTTTGACTTATGACCATATGTTCTATAACAGGAGAGGGTGTCCCATCTCCAACTGGCTGGAATATAAATGATGTGACTGCCATTCAAAGTGCAAGGTCCACATCACGATGACTTTACTCATTCCAAGCTCTATGAAATGATGAAGACCGCGATTAGTGGAGAGTTGGTGAGGTGGAATGCCACAAGGTTTGGCTCAAACTATCTATTTCTTGAAAGCTTTCTACGCCGAAAGGATAGGTTCATGCAATAGATGGCATCTAGTGAGCTGCAACAATCTCGCTACATTGTTTTTGACATTGGAAGATATGCACATGGTTGCCTATCCAGCTTACCATGGTGGGACAACCTTAAAATGGTTGTCGATTCCGTTCAGCCGTTATATGCCTTACTCCGATTTATTGATCAAGACAAGGTGTCAACATTGAGTGAGGTGCTCCTGAGATATACCATTGTCAAGCAGGAGTACGATTCGTTATATCACAATGGCATGGATACCTTTGAAAAGTACATAGCAATTGTCGATCACAGAATGTACGATCTAACGAATGGGACCTACGTAATACTGGTGATACATTCTTACCACTTGCATTCTTATTGTACTAATTCTTATGGTACTAATGTTTTGATCATCAACTTGCAGTGGCCGCATTGAATCACCACACACACTACGTATATGGCATGGGTCCAAACTTGTTCGAAGATCTCGGGAGGCATTCGAGAAGATGATCGATGTTGGTACTACCGTGAAAGTACTTAATGCGGTTGAAATATATCGAAGAAAGTCTCGATCATTCGCTGGTCTGCTCACTTCACGGATGGCATGTGATGCCTGGACTCCACCTGGTACGAATTGCGTTGACATATCTAACCGTTACATCACTTTATCTACTTTTCTAAATGTTAGATCACTTTACCTACTTGCAGTGCAATGGTGGTCTATGTTTGGTTCATCTACACCTATACTAATGATGCTTGCCAGACGTCTAGTGTCTCAGTGTCCTTTATCTAGTGGGTGTGAGAGGAACTGGAGTATATTTGTATTTATCCATATGAAAGTTCGCAACTGGTTAAGCTATAAGAAGCTCCATAAGTTTATATATGTAAACTACAACATGAGAATATAGAATGATTTAGATGTAGACATCAGGTCGACTGTTGATGATGATCTATTTCAGCGGCTTATGTAGCTCATATTGAATGAGGAGAATAATCTGCTCCGGGACTGAATGGAGAGCGGTAGATTAAATGCTGCCCTAGAGCTTGATGAGGAGGACACAAACAATGACATACCCTTGCCAACTCATCTAGTTACAGACACAGTGAACCCAACTGATTTGCAACGACAGACTGAGGAACGTACACTAGCACAGTGGACTGCTAAAGTGGTAGGTGACACACACGGTAAAGAGGAAGAAGCAAATTGTGCATCTAAAGAAGAGCAAGAAGATTAAAGGTATGGGGAAAAGACAAGTGACAAGCGATGAGAGCACATATAGTTCCTCAAAGAACCTAACTTACCAAGAGTCTAATGACAACAACTCAAAGACAGATAGCGATGACGACCAGAGAGGCAATGCTCCTCCACACCTATTCTCCTCCGTTGCTCCCGTGCAATTTACTGGTGACAACCAATTTTCACATGCCACACAAGACCATGACCATGGTACCTCATACTCATAAAGGCTTGTCATACAGGGTGGTCATGATGAACCACAAGATAGTGGACGCTATTCCAACAACTATGACATGGAGAGTAGTTCTGAATCGTATCCGTACCACTATTCTGTCCCCGATGTTCAGTCAGAACCTCCTATTCAGTGGATCTATGAGTGGAAAGGTTCTAGTTTTATACCATATTGCAATGGCAATAATCAACCACTTTTGCATGAACGGGGCAAACTTGGGTAGAGTTTAAGATAAAATTGCTATTTACATGATGGATAATGGTCATGTCCACCGAAAAGTACAATGCGGTCGAATTTAATCGCTCCCTGTTAGAAGCTATTGATACTGAAGGTAATGATAATTTACATATCACGGTATTGTACAAATTTTTTCCATCTCATAGGTTGCATGTGGCGTGGATACTATACAAATTACATTTTAAGCATTGATCATCACTTTGTTAAGTATTGATGGATGACATATGATTATGTTTGTAGCTTTTGTGTGGACAATTGGACATATTTATTAATTTAAGGTGCTATTTATGTAATGTATGCATATATTTGATGAAACAATCATATGGTCATGCTCCTATGCTATTAGTATCTATTTATTTCTTTGAAAATATCTAGAATATAGTAAAGGTCATGCTAAATTTTTTTCTAATTAAACAAAACATTACAAATCTCATACCATATTTTCCTATTTTTTCTAAACTTTTGTGATTTTCCTTCAACTTTGTTGAAATTCGAGCAATACAGTCGGTTACCGTTGTAATACGATCGATTTTAGACCAATTCGTTCGAATTTCTGTCAGTTTGGTAATCGTTAAAATCGATCGATAAATTGTTAAATATGATTGATAACCGGTGCAAACTGAACGGTTACCGATTTATCAATTTGGTCCGAACTCTCATTAAATTTGTAAATTTAATCAAATGAATTTATCTGAATTCTTATGAAATTTTACTTGATTTTCACAATAACCATGATTTTCCAGTAACAAACGCTTGCGTGTTTTTGAGTACCAAACGCTTTTGTGAACTTGCCTCCACCCAGAGGTGTCCAAATGGGTGGCCCGGTCCGGTACGGCACGAGCCCAATCAGGCACGATCCGTTTAGGCACGGCCTGGTACAGCCCGTTAGCTAAACAGGCCGTGCCGTGCTGGCCCACGTACCGTGGCTGCGGCCCAGTCACGACCCATTTAAGATCTAGCCGTGCCGTGCCGGCCCGCGGCACGGTAGGTCCAATAATGTTTTTTTGCATGTCGGTCCGTTAACATGTGAAAATCGGAAAAAACATCAAAAAACTACCGAATGTTGGGATGAACTCACGATCTCATACATAGGAAACAACCACTCTACCATCCTGTTAAACATCTCTTTATGTATTAGGGATAAACAAATTATATAAAAACTTACAAAAATAAAAAAACTTAAATAGATCGTGCCATACCGACCCGGCGTGCCGCGGCTCCGACCCAGCATGGCCCGCCTAACCGTGCCATGCCGGCCCGGCCCGTTTACTCTCGTGCTGTGCCGTGACTGGACCGAGCCATTTTTCCTATGACTCAGACTGACCCGTTATTCCTGGCCCAGTTGACCATCTTTGCCTTCATCCCGGTGTCGCGAGCGGGTCAGTGACAGACGCAGTCAATGCTCGGGAAGAAGTGTGGTCGCACAGGTTGTCGGTCAACAAGGGGGCAAAATGGCCATTAGTAAAAAAACTTACAAGATTCACGACTCTAACGTTGACACAACCTGACGAAGGTAATTGTCGGTGACATGAGAACCAGGGGTCCTCGAGTCCCGAGACCAAAACAGCAGAGTGCCACATGGCGCCCTTCTTGGGGGTTATCTCCCCGAGGTCCGAGAAGACCAAGTTCCTGGAGAGGGTGCTCGGGGCCATGAACAGTGGCCCCCCGAGTACCCGAGTTCCCCGATGATCTAAGAGGACCAAGTTCCGGGAGAGGGTGCTCGGGGCTATGAACAGTGATCCCCGAGTACCCAAGTTCCCCGATGACCCGAGAAGACCAAGTACAGGGAAGAGGGTGCTCGGGGCCATGAACAGTGGCCCCCGGGTACCCGAGTTCCCCGATGACAAGAAAAGTCAGTTCCGGGAAAGAGTGCTCGGGGCTGTGAACAGTGACCCCCGGGCACTTGAGTTCCCCGAGGATCCGAGCGGTCAAGTTCCAGGAGAGAGTACTCGGGGCCATGAACAATGGCCCCCCAGAGCACTCGAGTTCCCCGAGGACCCGAGCAGTCAAGTTCCGGGAGAGAGTGCTCGTGACCATGAACATTGGTCCCCGAGCACTCGGTTCTCCGAGGATCAAGAGAGGGCATATCCGGGAGAGAGTGCTCGGGACTGTGAACAGTAGTCCTCGGGCACTCACAGTTCCCCGAGGGTCTGAGAAGTCCTTCGCCAGTGGCCCCCACAGGGGCTCAGCGGTGAGGTGTCAATTGGTAATAGGTCGATGCCGCATTTAAGAGGGCGCGTGGCCTGTTACTTCCAACCACTCCACCCACGCTTGCTGTCAGTCCCTGCCACGGTCTGACGGGGAGGCGTGGGGATATTTAATGCACGGGTCCCATCGTGCGTCATCCGGTGTGCCTCGAGATAACATCGCAGGACTCGAGGCACACCGCCTGCCGCTCTGCTGTGTCAGGCCTGCTCTAACCGGACGGGCACGCGGGGCTGCTCGATGGCTGCCCGGTGGGCCCTCCCCGCAGCGCTCGTCGAAAAGCAGAATGATGACGAACAAGACCGGACGGGGGCGCGTTTTCAACCCTCCCTGTCACCTCGCGCAGCAGCCCATGATGTTTGCTTTTTTATTTATGGCGCCTTGGAACTCACGCCATCCTTTCCGGGCACGCTACCGCCCCGACGGGGATATAAGCGGGGCGGGCTCCTCGGAGAAGGGGAGGAACAGACATCGAGGGGTCTCGGAGAACACACAAGACAGAGAAGACGGAAAACCTAGAGCACATCGGACGAACTCCGATCGACGATGACGGGAGCACGAAGCTCTAGACTTAGACAAATATTCTTGTAACACAGCAGATCCTCAGAGAGACATTCTCAGAGCATTTATAGCATACACACAGGAGTAGGGTATTACGCTCAGGACGGCCCGAACCTGTCTAAAAATCGCCTGAGCATTTACTTCCTCCTGCATCCGATCATTCCACTTCTACCTGCATCTCATTTACTCCCAATTATTTCACCTACGAAGCGGGTTTAGAATCATCCCCCGGCCGAATCTCAAAGGGGTCCCTTCGGATCTCCGCTTGAGAAGTTCACCCTCCGACAGTAACAGAAGTGGCATATACAAGGAATCGACTTTGTGTTTAATGCTTACCATTTTTAATTAAGGATTAATTAAGAACATCTCTAATAATAAAAGATAGTTACTATCTTTTATTTCTCTCAACATATTTCTTAAAAGATTTCATTCCCAATTATTCATATCTCACAATGCTTAAAACTATCTCTTATTTCCTCTTCTTCAAAAACTGTTCTATAAGATTTCTCTTCACGCCAATAAAATTTCCCTTTACGTCAGTTTATCTCTATCTCACTTACTCGTCTTCTCTCTGCATATCATAATAATTAAAATTAGCTGACATCTACCGGTATTAGAGCTGCCATAAGCAAGATCTCATTTCTTAAAGGCATTTGATTTTTTGCCACCTTACTATCTAATAAAGTGGTAAATTTATTACTATACCTACTTATCATTCTTAATAAGAAATTATCACACCAGTAGAATAGAAAATATTAAATATTCCAACTTCTTACAACAATTTATTGCTGCACCAGAGGTGACCACGATGGCACCACCACATCTCAGTAAGACCATGGGCAAGGGCTTTCCTTTGGGGACAAAAATCCCGTCGTGAAGAGATTTTTGTTTCTTTTAGTGTTCTAACGGTTTTCCTTCACAGTTCTCATTACGAAGGGATTTCTAAGATCATTCCTTTCAAGACAAAATTATCTCTCATTTCTCTTCACGATTTTTCTCGAAAAATAGCCGTTGAAGATAAGAGAAAATAAAAAAAAATAAAAAAGAATCAATAAAAAAACGAAATAAAAAGGATATAATTAAAGATGGTATGACAAGACGCCGGAGACGAATCCTCCCCACACCTGGCTTCACTTCAGTGGCGGAATTGCAGAAATACACCGTCGCCCCTCCGGAAGAAAATTCTGTGAGACCCGGTCTCACAGAAAGACCCTCATCTCTGTGTTTCTACAGAAAGTATCATATAATTTTTTTCCCGCCCCTCCAGCCCGAATCAACCTCTTTCCTCTCCTCTTGCCGTCCTTCCCTCTCGTGGCGGTCCAAACACGTGGGACGCCTCGGAAAAGCCTTCTCCGTTTTCCCGGTCCGGTTGCCTTTTAGCCCCACCTCACCGCCGTCGAGCTGGCCCTCTCGGCTGCGCACGCAGGCCACCTTCCGACCGAGGCCACCTAGAAGGAACTCTTCTTGGTTCGTAGTGGTGCTGTGCTCTTCCTCGCGTTACCCTCTGCTGGTGTGGATGCTCCGGCGCGGAGTGGAGATCCATCAGGACTTGGTAAGGAAGCAATGACTTGCTTGGGTGGGATTGTTCCAAGTTTTGTGAGGTTTGTTCCGCAGGAATCAGCGACTCTTCTCTTTACTGAGCAATGGACTGCTCGCTGGGATGGAGTTTGGATACTCCAATGAGTCCAATCCATCCAGTTTGTTGCGGTTTTGTTTGCTGTGTGGTCAGGAGTGCTCGTAGCAGTTTGTTTTCTAGAAATTTTGGGTGTTCAACTGAACCCGCGTTCCCCACGCTGAGCCCCTTCCGAGTACGATTCCGTTGTCGCGGGCACAAATTTATAGGGTGTATTCTAGGAAGATTTTGTGAATTTTGGAATAAAATCGGCGCATTTTATCAGGAGAAAGGGGAACGCCGTGAGGCATCTCCTCCTCAGCTTTTGACTCCTTGTTCCGTCCGTGAACGTGGTTCGGATAGCATGCTGCGGTGTGTGACCGTATGTCACCTACTAGTTCTAGGGGAAGTTGGCAAGATTGCGATTTTCATCGTTGGTATGCGATTTATGAGCGTTAGAATCCCTCTCGAAATTCCTTGCCATATCAGATCCGCTTGGTTTATCTTCTTCTTGGAAACTAGCATAAATCATGCTATTAACTCAATGGATAGGAAAACGACACCTGTCTTCCTTTGTCTTTCTCTCTGTCCTTTTGCTTTTGGTTTTGTTCTCTTGTTCTAAGCAGGTGCTTGCAATCCGAATCCTACTCCCATGAAGGTTGAGAGAGACTTTGGGTACCCACTACTGCCAATTTTTTTGGGGAGTCGGACTAGATACATTGATGACCAGCTAATAAGGTGGACTGTTCAAATGAAAGTTGATCATTTGTTTCGGCAATAAGACGTTCATATGTATACGTCGTAGGTCTAAGTTGTTTTTCTGTACCATGTTGTTACCGTGCTTTTTTATGATTGCTTTGTTGTCTAAGTCCCAGCCAGTGGTGTAGCACTGTAGCCGGCTGGTTTTGTTGTTGTTAAACTCTCTTCTACTCTAATGAATGGCAGAGCTCCTGCTGCGCTTAAAAAAAAAAGATATTTATTTGTAGACAACAAATGTGTTTTCTTAGATTCTACCTATTTATATAGGAATATCATGATTTTTTTTTTGCGAAACTAAACTTGCAGATTTGATTTCTTTTTCCCTTTTTAGCACGTGTGTTCTTTTCCATGTCATACCAGCATGAGAAATGAGTAGACCTGGCCCCTTCTGAGATAAATATCTGGTGTGTCAACAAAACAAAATCCAATAAGGAGAACTTGTCGATTCTGTACAACATTTTATGATGTCCACAAACCCTGTCTAGATGCTCTTCCTGTGCTTAAGCCTTCAGCGCAATTCCTTGATCATCTTATCGACAATGTACTCGGTGTCTGTTGTCAGCTATATCACACATGAGATACTTCACTGCCTCCCAGAACAACCTCACTGCCTCCCAAGCTCGTTTTCAAAATCCTGTTCTTGCACTGCACAACTTCATATTGCTCTGAAGCTGTCTCAATATCCAATGCTTGCAGTACAGGACTAACTGTAACATACCACTGGTAAAAAAAACAGAGAATACCTAGGAGGAACTAGGTATCTTTTCATCTATGAAGAAGAAAGGCACGCGAATCTGAGTCGAGTAGGATTCGAGCCTGAGTGGTTGGGGTGTACGCCCACACCTCTCACCAGCTAAGCTAGACTTAGTTCCTTGCATACCAGTAATAATATCAGGGATTATCCCATGTGGTACTCCCACAGATGCTAGAATACTTACATGGACACAGTAACTTAAATACTAGTAGTAACAGCACGGCTCATGGAATAGCACATGGGATAGTGGTACTCCGTAGATGCTAGAATACTTACCCTGATGTAGGGCACAGCATTAGTACAATACAACATAATACAGATGTGGCAATATATCATTTTCCTAAACTTCTATTATAATGGCATGGATATGTATACGAAAAAGATTAAAAAAACACAAAACGAGCCACATACACTTTCCTAACTTCTCTCGGTACCAATCTGTTGCATGCTATATTGATTACAATGATTTATGTCACATGCCGGTGATATAGGAGGTTGCAGTTTTTATTCTATAGCATTACATAATGTGTACAGTAGTCATGTTAGCTATGCTATAACAAACTGTTTATGGCATGGTGTTTCTAAGCACACCACTTTGGAGAGAATTAATTTGAAATCAGATATATCTTCCTTGATGCATTATCTATTTATCTGACACGGTTGTGACATGTTTAGATTGGGTGTTACACCCATCTTGCATTTTTCTATATATGGCAAAAGTCTGAGTTCCCTTTTCTTGCCATTTGAACAACTGTTCTTTGCATGATTCTAGATAGCTTAGATTAAAGTTTAAATTGTTGTACAATCTTGGAGACCAACTAGTATTAATTAACCTATTAAATGACTGTATATGCATTTACTCTTTATGCATCCTTCTCTGTATTTTACCAATTCCAAACCATGGTATGAATCACGAGATATACCCCCTATGTCGAATCCAATTTTTCCTAGTTGCATATACCTTTTTTAATATTATCAAAAAAAAATAGATTTTGTGCAATGCTGGGCAGTGGGCAATAGTTTATGCTTATTCTGTAGTTATTTTGAAATGTTTTGGTGAAACTTAAAGGTTGATTAATTTGTGACTTCTGATGTCTTTGAGTGACAAAAGAATAGGCATCTCAAATATATCATGGTTTGTTCTTGTACCCATGTTGGAGTAACCTTTTACTTAAATAAAAAGTTGCCCATACTACCCACGTTTTATTTGATTTCATTCCTTCTCTAGCAATGACTGAATAATACTGTTCCAAGATAACAGTCATAAACAGAAGATGCCACTCCAAGTAGCAGTTTACCAGTGATTCAGTGAACAATTCTGTCAAGTTGAAGTGGTGGTTATTTTATAGACAGATGAGATCACTTAAAGCATTTTTATTTCTGAAAGTGTAATCTGTCCGAGCTCTCAAATTGTTTCCATTGCACACTAGTTTGAAACAGGAATAGTCTTTTTATGGATGATTGTTTGCCTTTCTAACCATCCCATCCTGGGGATCGCCCACACCTCAAACATCAAGTATCAAATGTGGTCCCACTTGATAATTTTCTGTAGTAAATGACATTTAATTTCAATTGTTGAAAGGAAAGTTAATTGCTTTAGTTTCTAACTTAGGGCTTAGACTACTTATTTGCTCCTTTTTTCTATGATCTACTGGTATCTTCATTTTCTTTTTTTTGCGAATAAGTATATTCTTTTTCTATAACTTCAATTTATCTTATATTTGCCTGTTTGTCCTATCCAGTTGATTTGACCATCACGCTGAACATTTTGTGGTAAAGAGGGCAAGGTCAGATCCCTGGCGTCGGAAAGTGTATCATCTCTTTGGGTTCCAGCATATACCTCCTTCCCACAAGGTTGCACTAGAAAATATGTCAACACATGCCTCTAACCGGTTGAACAGAAATCCAGACAATTCTGAAATACCGTACTATAATGGCAATTTAATGCATGTTGTGGGCAATGGAACTTACTATATGCAACAAAATCATGATGATATGCACTACGTGTCCTCTGATGATGGGTCCCAGACCAGTAATTCTAGGGCTCAAGGGTTTCAAGCACAGTACTGCACCCTAGACTCGTCCTCAGCCAATTGTGTTTATCCTGCACATAGCTCTACTTCTCAGAGCATAAGTGGGAGCCCTCTGTCTCAGCAAGAGAGTCACTTTGATCATGCATACGGTTCCTCTCCAAGTGCGTCGTGCATTACTCAGGTTCCCAGTTTGACACTCAGGGATATAGAAAATGTGATGTTTGGACCTGATTCTGACACAGTTAGCCCTGACAGCTCCTTACTACCTGGTACTGCTTTGTATGAAAACAACTGGAGAGAACTTCTGGGAATTAATACTGGGGATTTGAAGCAGGTACTTATAGCGTGTGGTAAGGCTGTTGACGAGAATGCTTACTATATGGATGCACTGATGTCTGAGTTAAGGCAGATGGTTTCCATCTCCGGTGAACCAATGCAGCGTCTAGGAGCCTATATGTTGGAAGGCCTCATTGCGAGGCTTTCTTTCACTGGACATGCCCTATATAAATCTCTTAAGTGTAAAGAGCCTGTGGCTACAAGTTCTGAGCTCATGTCCTATATGCATCTTCTTTACGACATCTGTCCATTCTTCAAGTTTGGTTACATGTCTGCCAATGGTGCAATAGCTGAGGCTGTTAAGGGTGAAAACTTTATTCACATCATCGATTTCCAAATCGCTCAGGGGACTCAGTGGATAACTATTATACAGGTCCTTGCTGCAAGGCCTGGGAGACAACCATACCTAAGAATTACTGGTATTGATGACTCAAATTCTGTTCATGCCCGAGGTGGTGGACTGGATATAGTTGGACAGAGGTTGCACAACATCGCCCAGTCATGTGGTCTGTCCTTTGAGTTCAATGCTGTCCCAGCAGCTAGTCATGAGGTTATGTTTGAACATCTTTGTATAAGACCTGGAGAAGCTATCGCTGTGAATTTTGCTTACCAGCTGCATCACACTCCTGATGAGAGTGTGGGCGTAGAAAACCATCGTGATAGGATCCTGAGGATGGTCAAGAGCCTCTCTCCTAGGGTGGTAACTCTTGTAGAGCAGGAGGCGAATACAAACACAGCACCTTTCTTTCTTAGATACTTGGAGACTCTTGATTATTACACAGCCATGTTTGAGGCAATAGATGTTGCTCTCCCCAGGGATGACAAGAAGCGCATTAGCGCAGAGCAGCACTGTGTTGCAAGAGATATCGTCAATTTAATTGCATGTGAAGGTGCAGAAAGAGTAGAGAGGCATGAGCCTTTTGGAAAATGGAGGGCAAGACTTGCAATGTCTGGGTTTCGACAATACCCATTAAGTCCAGTGGTGAACAGTACCATCAAAACACTGCTCGATAGTTACCACAGCTATTACAGGCCCGAGGAGAGAGATGGTGTCCTTTATCTTGGCTGGAAGAACAGAAAACTGGTTGTATCTTCTGCCTGGTTCTGACATTTCTGATTTCGGAAGAAGCTTGTTTAGGTATGTTGCTGGCACCTCACAGAGCGATAGTTACTTTTGCCTAATTTATGCGTGTCTATTGGAACCTTTTAGTTTTCAAGCTTGGAAATGCAAGGTTTTTAGGTGATAGCATAGTCCTCTATTTAGGCGAGGAAACCAATTAGTGATGACCGTTTCAGTGATTTCTAGTTTCCAAACTTAGAATTGCCTCAAGTTTTTGGGTGGCAATATAGTTCCGTAGTTAGGCGAGGAAAAAAAGTGAAAAGTTCCATTAAGCTTTTTCCTATGAAGATTACACTTGAGACTTGTAGCCCACTGTGAATGGTCTGTTACCTCAAGTCCCTGGACAAATACTATGGGATAGCACTGATTTTGCAATCTCCTGAGCTTATGAGTTATGAGCAATGGAATATTATGTTAGGGTTAATGCATTCTGTAATGTGTTGCTGAATGATTAAATTACGTCTATTGCAAAAATAAGTTATTTTGACTTGAACGCGAACTTATGCCATTAATTGAAAATAGATATATTTACTTCACTAGCACTGCTACTCAGTTTGTTCAGATTTTGTTTCCTTCAGGTTCTTTCGTGGCTTTATGTTGAGCACATGAATCCAAGGTGGAACCTAAATTTCATCTTGAGGACTCATAATCCAAAACAAGCTGGTTGCTTCCTTGCTGCTTCTTGTTGGTCAGCTTTCAAACTCTCCTATGCTCACCACCACTTCAGACTATGGTTATCGCTGAAATAGTCGCCATGACAAAGTTCCATCCTTATAGGTGCTGCAAACAGTTGTTTTGCCACCTTTTAATGGTTCTAATATTACATGCTTCTAGAATCTGGTATCAGTAACTGAATCTGGATTACCGAAAGGGTTTATGCTGCTCTTAGATTGACTTTGTACACTGCGTTATCTGTCTGTGTCCGAAGGTTATGACGGTCCTTGGTAATAGGCACAAGGAGTGCAATTAGATTCTGCATGTACAATCTGCTGGTGTATTGTACTTCTCTACAATCTGGGTGATTTACTTTGGTGATCACAGTTCTGTTCTGCCCTAAATTCGTGATAGCAGGTTTGATTAAGGTTTGCTGTGCACTGGCACGGCACAAGATGTCAAACCAAGATGGTAGGAGCAATATGTGAAGTGTGAATGCCTTGTGATGGTTAATCAGATGGCAGCACACCTGATGCATGACTCACTGAACCACTCTGCACCAAACAAGCATGGTGGCTTCCATCACTGGCTCACATCGGACTGCTGATGTTGCCACAGGAAGGTTTTAGGACTCCAGACCCTGTGTTACCTGTACTGGCTCCTGAAAGGAGATTCAGAGAATTCAGAGTGCAGCACCGTTCTATTTATAGCTCAATGAGTATACATGGTGATCCGACAATTGTGGCAATCGTTGCCAATTACAATTGAGGCCATGACCAGCGCTAGACACGGCCAGTAACCAACACTGATATACATGCAACTATGACTATTAGTGAACATTGTGAATGTTGGAGTGCTCAACAACAAACACTGATTACATTGTGAACGTTGGAGTGCTCAACAGCAAACACCATGGTGTCAATTCAAATAAGCAGCAGCTTCTTTAACAGCCCCTTCAATCACAACGTACTAGATTGAGATTGCTTTGAGCTGCTGATAATAGTTTTGCTGTCACCAGCTTGGTGAGTATATTTGCCACCTGATCCTTGACTAGAGATGAATCTTATCTCCAGTGCTTGAAAAGCAACCCTCTCTGAAACAAAATAGTAATCCGCTTCAATATGTTTAGTTGTAGCATGAAACATTAGATTTGCTGCTAAGTAGGTTGCACCTAAGAGGGAGCTGAGCCGAGTTGGTTCCTTGGGCTCCCTCTCAAGCCAGCGAACTGGGTTCGATCCCCAGCGTTGGCACCGGGAGGCCTCTGGTACCCAATTCTCCAAGTAATGACCGAGCTAGCCCAAGTGATTTCAGCAGTGGCATTAGCCATTGCTTTATACTCAAGCCTCTGTGCTTGAATGTGAGATAGTTGCTTGCTTCATGAACTCCAAGATATGAGATTTGAGCCAAAGAATAGTGCAAAACCACTTGTTGATCTTTTGTCATTTGGGCATTCAGCCCAATCAGAGTTAGAGAAGGCACTGATCAATTTTGAGGATGACTTGTTAATTGCTAGGCCATGCTGTGCTGTGTAGTTGAGATACCTCAAAATCATCTTCACTGCTGTCTTGTGCTTAGGTGTAGGAGAGTGAAGAAATTGGCACACATGATTAACTGAAAAATAAATATCTGGCTTGATTAAGGTTAAATACTATAAAGCTCCTACCATGCTTCTGTATTCAGTGGCTTCATCAGTTGTCAATGGGTCTTCTTCAGTTCTTGACAGTTTCACTGCAGATGTCATAGGTGTAGTGACAGGCTTACATTGTTCCATTTTCACTTTTTTAAGCAGATCTGCAGTGTACTTGGACTGAGTGAGTGTATTGCCTGTTGAAGTCTTCTTCACCTCTATTTCCAGAAAATATTGCAATTCACCCAAGTCTTTCATAGCAAATGCATTGTGCAGCTTGTGTAATAATTGATCAATAGCTTGATTGGATGGTCTTGTCGCAATGATGTCATCAACATATACTAACATGTATATATCGAGGGATAATTATTGACAATAAATTCGGGGTACACTAGTCGATAGACGTGTTGATCAACGTTTCTTGATGTTAGATCTAATGGATTTAAGAACACGAAGATTTTATCCAAGTTTAGGCCTCCCGTAGGATTATAGCTCTACGTCTTGTATATTTTATTATGGATTGGGTGAACTTATTACAGAATGTGTCTCTTCTCTCTCCCTACAAGCTGGGTCCCCCTTTATATAACAAGAGAAAAGGTGCCATACAAACGGACTGTGTCAAACTCTATGGCAGAGCTACACCTGATGAAGCCAACTACTCCTAGATCATCACAACGAAGGATAGGCACGCATACCCTGCTCTGGTTGTCCTGCATGCTCCGTCTCATCACCAAACGCTGTCACACTTGTTTATGAGACCATCCCGTAGCATTTAATGCTACGAGATGGGTCACTGTGCCACCACGCTTGCCCACGATCTTGCTGGCCAAAAGGGAGTGCCTGGGGAATAAAAACACTTGAGTGCGTGGCATTAATTATAATTTGACTGGTTAGGTGAGTACCTGTCATGCGACTAACAGGGGCAGGTCGTAGGGTTTTGCTCTACGACCAGTGGACTGGTCGCAAGGTGAGGTCATGCTCTTGAGGATATCTTTCCATTGACTGACACTTGGCAGCATGGGGCCTGCTTGGTGGGGCCACCTCCTTACCTATTACATTGATAATATATCACTACACCATCACAGTTGTATGTGAAGAGTGAAGTGTCAGCGCAAGGTGGTTTGAATCCTAACTCACAAAGTTTGGAACTAAGTCTTGCATACCAAGCCCTTGGTGTCTATTTCAATCCATATGGAGCCTTATACAGTTTACATACTGCCTTTGGTCGATGAACATCCTCAAACCTAGGTGGTTGTCTCATGTTTTACTTCCTCTTCTAGAATGTCATGCAAGAATGTATTATGTACAAGTCGAATGGTTGCTGGTTTAACAATATGGCTCAATGTATCATCATAATCTATGACATACCTCTGCTTGAATCCTTTAGGTACTAACCAGGCTTTATGTCGATCTATTGACCCATTTGCTCTTCTTTTCAATTTGAATATCCATCTATAGTCAGACTCATGCCCTTGTGAGGTTCCACAGGGTGCCACACCCCACTATTCATCAATGCTGTATGCTCAGACTTCATGGCTTGCAACCAATTTTAATCCTTTATTGTAGCTACATAACTGTCTGGTTCAGTGTCAAGAATTGCTATCAGTCCTGCATACCTGATAGTCCCATCGGTGTAGGTCTTCATTAGTCGAATCCCATCCTCGAGCCTTGTTCTCATTTGATGTCAGGGTATTTCATCACCAGACTTAGTAGCATCATGTCCTGAATCCATCGCTGCACCTAATTCTACTGTCGCTGAGGCTTCTGCTGCTGATGAGTTTGAAGCGGCAACTGTAGGACTGCGGATAGTGATTTCAGCACTAGCATCTTGCAATACAGATTCAGACAGAGATTGTTGCTGCGACACAACGTTAGTGTCATATCCCAAATCTCGTAGACGTATCATTAAGCATAATCATGCATCATAAGCATCATATTTAATTATATGCATTTGTTGAGTGCTTGTTAATTCCAATGGCAGCTTAGCATTTGCTAAGAGTTATGAGAATACTCGTTCGTGGAGTTCCTTTATTTTAAGTTCCGCTTAGGCATTGTGGGCAAATCCTATTAAAATGGGTTCATCTCATTTTATAATCGTTGCACAAAAGTTCGTAGAATTTTTGGAACACTAGAGCACCTCATTTTGGATTTTTATTTGGGGAAAGAAAGAAAAGAAATTGTAGTGGAAATAGACTTGGTCTTTAGCAAGTGGGCCCCTCTGGTTGTCCCCACCATCTCTCCTTCTCTTTGGGCTGCAGCAGCCCCCTCCTACTCTATCACTCTCTCACTCTCACCCACTCCCTCACTCTCTCACTCTCAACCACTCCCTCACCTCCCCAACCAAACCAGCCAAGAGAGAAAAGAGAGAGAGGTGAAGGAGAATAGAGGAGGAGGCCCTGGGCGAGCTCCCCTGCCGCAGCTCATCGCCGGAGGCCATCTTCCCTGTCAAGCTCGAGTTTCCCCACATCTTCTTCCTACTCAAGCCGACCACCACCTCCCCAACATCATCTCAAGCTCTGGCCTTTCCCCAACTCCTACAACTGATCCATGAACTTGCTAGGACGTGGTGAGCACCCCAACTCCCTCCCATTTCATTCACATGACCAAATCTAATGGCATCGAGCTTAAAGGAGCTCAACCATGGCCGCTGCCACCATTGCTTGGAGGCGACCTAGCTAGGGTGGGTTTCAACTTATGCTTTTTATCCTATGCGGTAGAGGAGGTCAAGGTGATGCTCTCGGTCCAAGATCCCCACCCCAACCGGAGAGGTCCTTGTAGAAGACCAGAAGTTTCGGGTATAGACCGGAAGTTCTGGGTTAATCCGAGTGAAACCCTCCCAAGAACCCTTGTCCAGAAGGGAACCTGGAGAATCCGACCCAATTCAGAAGTTCAGACCTTAACCTAGAACTTCTGGGGGTTAATAAAAAATTGCTAACCCAAGAACCCCTATTCGAAGTACCACCCAGAAGTTTCAACCTCTATCCAAAACTTCCGATTAAATAAATTTAACTGAGAGCCCCTGTTCGAAGCTACACCCGGATGTTTCGGCTCAACCCGAAAGTTCCGAGCTTAATCTGGAGCTTCCGGTTTAATCCATTTTTCACAACCTAAGGACTCTTGCCTGGAAGATAGTCTGAAGGTTCCGACCACTCGAAATTTCTAGTCATAACTTCCGAGTCAATCAAAAGTTACAACCTGATGACCCCTGTTCAGAGTATGACCTGAATTTTTTGACAACCAGGAAGTTTCGACCTAAGTCCAGAACTTCAGGATTTCAGTCAGAATGTCAGACATTACTTGGATCAGGTACCTCGTTATTCTATCACATGTCTTCTTACACTTAGATTGTTGTACTGCATCCTCATGCTTTATGTATCTTGTAGCATACCTCATTGCACCTCATTCATGATCATTGCATTGCATACGTTTTTCTTTAGAGAATGAAGGACCAGAGCGTGACGTGGGTGCGATCGAGGGCGATTCAAACTTTATTGCTATTGATCATGAAGTTAAGCACCAAGGCAACATCTAAGCATATTTCATCTAATAGTTTGGATCGTGTGGAGTGTAAATTGATAAATTATCACTTTATATATGTTGTGTATGTTAGCGAGTTGATGTCAGGTTATGTGGGTAAAACCTATTTTGATGCATTTCCTACCTTGAAATATTGATGTTTTCTATTCTTGTAACCCGGGTATGACATGTCGTTGTCTAACTTAAAAGGTATCCAAGATGCTTAGAAATGCATAGGTCCTCGGTAGAAGTCGTGCGGTGGTTTAACCATCGTTCGTGAGCTTTGGCTTGTTAATGTTCACAAATTTCATGATGATGTTGGGTTGTATGAGTTGTGAGGATGAGACAAGGTGTGGGTGGCGCTAGGGGTAGGTCGGGAGAGGAACCCGAATGCCATAGATTGCTTGCATTGATTAAGCACCGTTTATTGGTGCAGTTCGCTTTAGCACTTTTTCGTACTTACCATGTATCTGCATATGGGATGGATGAGCTGAATACCTTTGTAGCTGTGACCCTTTGACGTGCGAGTCTATGATGTTGTGGGCATAATAGGCCTGTAGAGGTATCTAGTTTGCTCAAGGAATAGTTCTAGATGACCTACATACCTATAGGCTCATGTTCAAACGGTTGAGACTTATTACGAAAGGTTATCACGAGTATCCCCTTATGTGGACTTTAGCAGATTGCACAAGCCGAATGGTCCTTGTATCATGTGGGTACAGATGTACCCTCCTGCAGGGTGTAAGATCAATTTAAATTGTCGTGCTCTCGATCATGAGTACGCTTCTGTTCATTTACATCAGTCGTAGAGTTACGATGTGGGATGTAGTTGTGATGGTTGAGGTTGGTTATGAGATAGTTCCTTGTACATATATGCTTACGATGTTGATCTCTGGATAGGAGGGTACAACTAGTTAAGTTGTAGGTGCTCACATTCTTGTATCAAAACTGCTTTGCATATGAATTTACTTAACCTTATGGCTAATTCCTTGCTAATTCATCCCCAAATGCATTATTTTTGGAGTTAGGTTATTATATGTACCCATTATGGATTAAGTATTGTGAGTACCTTCGTACTCACGTTGCTTTGCTATGTAGGTGAGGAGGAGTTAGTGTTCGGTTAATTCATGCCTGTCGACGTTGGCGACGGACGAGAGTAGTGCTATCTACTCGTGAGATGTCATTTGTCGTTCACGTATTTTGGCGACGTTGGATGGTGCTTATGGGCACATGGCACTACCCGTCTTTTGTCATTCACGTATTTATTTTCCGCTGGGTAGTAACTCTAACCAACTAAGAGTTAAACTGTCTTTTGTCCTCCTAGTGTTTGTGCTATGTAAATTTTGGTGAAATTGTAATAATTTAAAGACTTGTAATATAATTCCATTACTTGCTCTTTATTATACCTTGAAGTGATGAATCATGTTGTAAAGGCTTGTGTTCCGATCTTGAGTATAAAACACTTGTCGGTACTACCAGGATTGAATTCTGGTTAATTATTGTGATCGTGATTGTGTAAATGATCGTACTAGTGATTAATTAGAATACAATTTGGACGGTTCCTCTCAGTTAGGTGAATAAAAAATATGCACATTAACTAGTTGACTAGCCACAGATTCATTGGTGGAAGAGTATTGGTTGGTAAAAGATTTGGTAGAAGGATTTGGTCGATTGAATGTTGAGGAGTTGGAGATGATGATTTTTTAGAGAAAGGGAACACTTGGTTATCGAAAATTACATCTCCAAAAATATAAACTCAACCAGTACTAGGATCAAGGCACTTATATCCCTTGTGAAGGCTACTGTGCCCTAAGAACACACATCTTTTGGATCTAAACTGAAACTTGTGTGCATTGTATGGCTTGAGGTTCGGCCAACATGCACAACCAAATGTTTTCATAAGAGTGTAATCTGATTTGGCACCAAGGAGCCATTCTAATGATGTTTCTGAGCGAAGGACCTTGCTAGGGAGTTGATTTATGAGATAGACTGTAGTTTGGAAAGCCTCATCCCAAAACTTTAGGGGCATGGATGTTGCAGCTAGAAGTGACAGGCCAACCTCAACAATGTGTCTATGCTTCCTTTCAATAGACCCATTTTGCTGGTGAGTGTGTGTGGACAAGAGACATGGTGCACAATGCTAGTTTGGTTAAGAATTGAGTGAAGTTTTTGGTATTCTCCTCCCCTATCAGATTGGATACACATAAGCTTTCTATCAAGTAGGCGCTCAACATGCTTATGATATTGGACAAAGATGTCAGCTACTTCATACTTTCTTTTCAAGGGATAAAACCACACAAAATTTCTGAAATTATCAATGAAGCTCACATAATATTTGTGTCCACTAACAAAGGTAATAGTTGGTCCCCAAACATCAATGAACACAAGTTCTAAGGGGGTAGAAGATACATTATTTGATAAAGGGAAACACAGTTGGTGGTTCTTTGCATATTGGCAAGCATCACATATATGCGTGGCTGTGTTGCTAATAGAACAAGGTAGCTTATTTAGCTGAACTACTTGATGAACAACATCATAGGAAGGATGGCCTAGCCGGCAGTGCCACTGCTCATGGGAGATCTTTGTACTGGAGAAGACATTCTTGGTTTTAGGGGTAGTGCTTGATGGAATAGGATACAATTCACCTCTACTGTGCCCTTGAAGGAGTACTATCTTTGTGGCCAAGTCCTTGATATTAAAGTGACTGGGAAAGAATTCAAACATGACATTAATGTCATTGGTGAATTGATGAACAAATATAAGATTTTTAGAGGCTTTTGGAATATGCAGAACATCATTCAGATGCAAAATTTGACTAGGTACATGAATCTGTGAGTGGCCAACATGGGAAATACGGATACCTGACCCACTCACAGTGTGCACTTGATCGTTGACTCCATACTTTTCTCTCATGGTGAGATGATCAATTTCTTTAGTAATATGATATGTGGCACCTGTACCTGAGTACCAATTGGTGTCCATAGTGTACCCCGTTGAAGCTTGTGCAACAACCTTCACATCTTCGGCTTGATAGGAATGATCAAACTTGTGATAGCATTTGAGGAAACATGCCCAACCTTGCCACATACCTGACATGTAGGTCTGTTCTGTTGCCTCCATCGAAGTTCTGACGATTGCATCCATTGTTGTTCTACGACTGAGTTTCACGGTCTTGTCCATGGCTGTTGTGCCTAGGTTTTCCACCACACCAGTGCCCATTGTCATGACCACCGTGATTGGCAAGATTAACTTGCATCATGGACTGGTTTTGTTCATGGTGTATCTCAAAGGTAAGAAGGTGGGTTTAGGTGTCGTTGAGACTAACTAGCTCTACTTTGGTGGTGAGGGAGGTGACGTTGGAGTCATAGTCAGAGTCGAGGCCTGTGAACATATATGACACGATCTATTCCTCAGTCAAAGAAAGACCACACAAGCTCAGAGAATCCTCCAAAGACTTGACCTTGCCAAGGTAATTCACCATGGTCATGTCTTTCTTTTGGATCATTGCAAGTTGTCGACTAACATGCATGATGTGTGCCCTGGACTGAGACACAAATTGATGTTCAAGTGCCACCCACACATCATGTGATGTCTCAAGCAGCAGGACTTGTGATAGCACCTCCGACAAGAATGAGGAAAGGATGGTGCTGAAGATGGCTTGGTCATGTTGAATCTAGACTTGATACATCATGCCTGTAGGACTGAGATAGGCGACTAGAGGGGGAGGGGGTGAATAGGCACCTAACTAATTTCTTGCGAAATAGATGGCCTACTCCTAGTTCACCCAATGCTCCTAAAAAACGCACAAATAGAAGCATAAACTTTAGAGAGACAAAGCGAGAAAGAAAGTTTCAAGACAACACGACTCCACGAATGGAATATGAATCATAGGTTCTATTCAAGACCATTCCATGTGTTTTTAAGCACAAAAGCTTGAAACTTGAACGAAGAACAAAGAAAAAAGATAAACACCGAAAGAAGCAACTCTCCAAGTTGATGGTCTAGAGCCAAGGGTATTCAAGACCCTCTCAAATACATGAGTATATGAATATTTATACCTCTAGCAATAAGAAGAACAACTTCCCAAGATTGAAAAATTGCAGCTCAAAGGCAAAAATGTAAATCAACAAGAAAATAAAAAAACTTGCACCAAAGGCAAAGGAACCAAAAGAAGGAGACTAGAAGGAGCTGAATACAAGCTCATGTGAGAAAATAAACTTCATTAATCACAGAGGTCCGTCTTATTTTTGATAGATTACAAAGTTATTTCTCTCACAAAAGCTCTAGCCTATTATAAAGACTAAGTCTATCCCCTCCTCTCCTCTGAAACCTATGACTAGGCTCTCAAATAGCTGGCTCAAGGCTCTCATATAGCCCTACCCCTCTTTTTATAGCCCTTGGGAGTTTCCTTGGCCCTTAAGTTTTCTTGTTCCCAAAATACCCTTCACTGGTAGTGTACTCCTACCTACTACCAGAGCATTTTGATCCAGATTTCGCTTCTTCCATCGAACGACCATAGCTTGTACATGACTTTGCTTCACGTCGATGCAAGCTTCATGATGATGCCACGTGACCCTCTAGTCCTCTAGTTATTTTGTGACCAAACTGTGAAATCCTAGCACACTTTTCAAAGCGTGACTAGCCGCCACTTGCTTTGCCTTAAGCAAGCGCTCTGATATCGACACGTGTACTCCGTTTTGCGATCTTGACTGCCGACAAATTTCTCTCGCTCCTGATCCCTCGGGCCACCTTATCACTTGCACCGGCATCCCCTTCGCTTGACTTTACCAACACGCCGTCTTCATCCTTCTCCATTCATGCTTTGCTTGACCTCCACGTGTACCACTAGGATCACCCTTTACTCTGCCCGACCTCCTTGATTGTCTGGCACCAAGCCTCCCGCTTGGCCACGATCATCTCGCCGTGGACCACCAAGTCGCATTCATCACTTGAACAAAATGACACAAGCAAACATGTTTCTTCCACTCCAAACCATCTCCAGGTTAGCTGAAAACAAAAATCCTCAAATAAAAAAAAACATAATGTAGAAATCGCGAACACCGGATGCTCCTATGTATTCCGTCTCTGAACATCGGACCATCCGGTGAGTCCAACTCCTTTGTGCACCAAAGAATCTCACCTATGCAAGAAAAGGTCCTATGCATTGGTCTGGTGTTCACTGTCTAGTCACCAGAACATCCGGTGCCTTCATCTCTACCAAACCACACTGTTCCAATCCCTATACAAGAAATGATCCTATGATTAGTCCGGTGTTCAACCCTGCACACACCGGACCTTTTGGTGAGTACCACTGCACTAGACTTCATAATTTCATCCTCTCCGCAAGAAAATCTCAGGTGTACTCTCCGGTGCTCACACAGCTCATCACCGGACAGTTCGGTGAGTACCACTCACTAAAATCTAGTTTTCATCCTTCCCTGCTAGAAATAGTCCGGTGCACACAAGTAGCCAATACCAAACCATCCGGTGCCTATTTCAAATTTTGCTGCCAAACTGAAAAGCTCTAGCATCAGCATCAACACCACACTGGATCATCTGGTGAAGCCCATTTCCTAGGTACCGGATAATCCGATGAGAACAAATCACCTGGACTTAGAGAAAATCATTCCATTCCATTCTCTTTCAACTCAAGCTAGTCATGAACAAGAACAAGCATCAACAAACACATGCTAACTAAGTCCAACTCAACTCAAGCATTATCAATGACTCATCACACATATCAACCAAGGCACTTATCCACTTGGTTTCTCAATCGCCCCTTTGATGAGTCTATTGACAACACACGAGAAGATTAAAGAAAGAGTTGAAGAACGATAACCAATAAGCACATCTAAGTGATCCAAAGGCCAAAGAAAAGCAAGAATAAGATCACTTAGTATAAGATAGAATTGGAAAAGCCTGAAGCCAAATGGAAGCAATCAAAGCTCACGACATAGGATTTTCTCCCTCTTGAATCATTTTTCTATCCCCCTTGTTGACAATGGATTCATCATAAATGCAAAAAGGGTACGCATGAAAGCAAAAGTTCCCCCTTTCTTATGTAATTTTACCTGTTTTTCTCCCCCTTGGGTAAAGCAAAATATGTGCAAATGCGATGCAAACATACCAAGCTTCACATATAGATCACAAAGCACTTGCAAGGACTAGAGATGTCAAAGCACTATGAGGAGGAAACAATATAACTCAAATGTGCATAAAGTCTTAAAGTGATTTCATGTCACAAGCACAAGGAGTATACCAAGTTTTGATCACGTTGTTCAATTATAAAAAAAGATATCACCTCAAAAACATCCATAATTTCATGATCAGTGCAAAGATTAGGGAAACTAGTGCTATGTCAATTTCAAACTAGGTAACGCTAGACTGCTTGTGAGAAGATCAACACACAAGAGAAGTACCCAAGAAATGACAAGTATCAGAGGTACTCTTTCTATCAATTCTACAACTAGCAAAATTCACATCTAAAAACCTCGAAGAGAAAGCGAAGAGAAAGCAAAAAACCAAAATCCAAACTCGAGAGTGTGCTTGAGATACCTCAGAATGTACTTCACCTATTGGTGGTGCTTGGAAGCGAGTGCACAAGCAAACGACAAAGTGTATGTCCGTCTTGTAGCCGTCAGGTACAGGAGGGAGCCAATCATACTCCTGAACTCTTGCTGGTCCATCGCCTCGCCATCTTCATCCAGATCAAGCACGTCCGAGGTACCCATCGGTGTTGCCAAGGGCTTCGCGTCGCTCATGTCAAACTTCTTCAGCAGCTCCTTAGTGTACTTCGTTTGGTGGACGAATGTACCTTACTTGCATTACTTGATTTGAAGTCCAAGGAAGAAATTGAGCTCGCCCATCATTGACATCACGAACTCCCTACTCATAGTTTCTACAAACTTGGCCACACGTGCATGAGAGGAGCCACAAAAAATGATATCATCTACGTAAATCTGAACAAGTAGAAAAACTTTGTCATGCCTGAGAGTGAACAAAGTTTTATCTACCGATCCCATCGATACCATGCTCTACCAAGATGGACCTAAGTCTATCATACCAAGTCCTAAGTGCCTACTTGAGCCCATACACAGCTTTCTGAAGCTTGTATACTCTATGTGGGTATTTGGAGTGCTCAAAGCCTGGTGGTTGCTTGACATAGACCTCTTCCAGAATAAAACCATTTAGGAATGCACTCTTGACATCCATTCGATACAACTTAAAACCCTTGGATGCCGCAAATACAAGAAAAATCCTAATAGCTTCTAGTCTAGCTACGGGTGCATAGGTCTCTCCAAAATCTACCCCCTCTATTTGAGTGAAACCCTGAGCCGCTAGTCTAGCCTTGTTTCTCACTACCGATCCATCCTCCCCCTGTTTGTTTTTGAAAACCCATTTTGTTCATATGGTGTGTACATTAGGAGGTGGTTCTACAAGGACTCAAACTTTATTTCTTTCAAACTTTTCTAACTCTTCATGCATGGCATTGACCCAATTTCAATCAGATGGGGCATATCCAACATCATGCTGCTTGAAAGAGGCAACAAATGCAGAATTAGTAATGTGAGACTGAGATGCGGACTTTGACCTCGTTACCCTCTTATCGAGATCTCTGATCATTGTGTGTGGAGGGTATTTCCATTGAATGTTTTGAGGGGCCTCATGCCGTGAGAGAATCTCCCCCTCAAGCACAGTTAGTGCAGGCTCGAGAACAGCTGAAGTGGATGAAGGGGCTGCAAGACCCTCTGCTGGTGTAGAAGAAGCAGGTGCCAGCTCTGAAATAGGTATAGTCGAGGGAAGTAGTGGATCATCCTCATCCTCATCGAGAGCTAAAAGGTCGCCATCTATAAAGATGCTCTCACTCATCTCTTGATCATATGCACACTCAAAGATAGAACTAGCACAGGGGGTTGACTCATCAAAAGTCACATCATAATATTCTATGATGGTGCTAGTGTCAAGATTGTAAACCCTATAAGTATGACTATAAAGAGAATACCCCAAGAAAATACCATCAGAAGAGTATGACTCAAACTTGTCAAGATTACCATGCTTTAGGATGAAGCACCAACAACCGAAAACTCTCAAATGTGAAACATTTGGCTTCCTCCCAAAACACAACTCATAATAAGTCAAATTCAAGATCAAGTGTAAGAAAATCCGATTAGAGATGTAGCATGCTATGCTTATCGTTTCAGCCCAAAACTTACTAGGAGTCCTATGCTTATTAAGCATTGTCCTAGCCATCTTCACCAAAGTTTTGTTCTTTCTCTCAACCACGCCATTCTACTGAGGAATGCGTGGGGCAGAAAACATGCTCAATTCCATGTTCAAGACAGAAAGCACTAAAAAGATAGTTCTTGAATTCAATACCATTATCACTGTGAATTACTTTCAATGTACCAGGAAGCTCCTTGAATAATCTCAAAGCCAAGCTCTGAAAGTGTAAGAACACTTTATCCTTGCTCATAAGAAAGAAAACCTAAGAGTAGCAAGAGTAATCATCAACAATGACAAGTACATACCACTTCCCACCTATCGAATGAACCCAGGAAGGACCAACAATATCCATATGGAGAAGTTCTCTTGGTCATTCAGTCATCACCAGATTGACTGGTGGGTGAGGAGTGTCAACCATCTTGTCATGCCGATAAGAAGCACAAATAAGGTTCTTCTTAAACTTGAGCTTAGGCAATCCTCGGATCAAGCCTAGGGCACTCAACCGAGTAAGCGAATCAAAGCTCATGTGCCCTAGTCTCCTATACCACATCCAAAGCTCAGAAGAATATTGAGCAAGTAAACATCAAGAAGAACCAGAAGACTTAGAAAAATCAGTTAAAAAACTCTCCCAACTCTAGAAATCTTGCAAATTAAAGTGCTAGAAGAATCTAGAACTCGAGAAGTATCACGTTTGAAGCACACTTCCAAGTCCTCATCTAGCAACTGAGATACAAAAAGTAAGTTGTATCCTAGATGCTCAACCAAAATCACATATTTGAGAGTAAAATTCTCATTTATCTTTACTGTTCTTTTGGCCTTCACTCTACCTTTCCAATCATCCCCGAATAGAAGGTACTCGTGATGCTTCATTGGGGTGAGGCTGGAGAGCCATGATGAGTCTTCGGTCATGTAACACAAACAACCGGAGTCAATAAGCCACTTGTTCTCTAAGCCTCCACCTATTACCTACATATGAGAAGAAAGATTGGTGGATGACTCAATACTGAGGTTAGTGATACACCTCTTGAGAATCCAGTATTGAGTCATCCGCCTTGAATTAGTAAAAGCAGGTGTTGGTAAATTGATACAAGCACACTGAGGGCGAGTGCCACGATGAGGAAAATGTGGTATGCCAATAGGCTGGGACTCAAGGCCTCCAACACACGGATCAAAACCATATGAGCTATGGTATGATCCACATCAAGCAACGTCTCTAGGAAGAGGCTGAAAAGTGTTGGAGACTCGTGGGTAGGTGCGAGAAAAAGGCTCATATACACTAACAGAAGGGTGGTACATGTCCTGGGTACTTGTCAGAAGAATCAAGCTCAGGATCACTGTCATTGTCGTTGTCATCCGCCATGAAGTAAAGGCCAGTGAAGTCCTTGGCCTTCTTCTTATTCTTCACTTGTGGTTTCTCCTCCTCCGAGCTCTCTTCTTTGCTTGATGAGGTGTTGATGTTGCTGAGAGCCATCACAAATGCCTTAGAAGCCACCTTGGCTACCTTCTTAGCCATCTTGTCGTGGTTCTTCTTGAAGAAGGGCTTCTTGTTCTTTTTCTTGTGCTTTGTAGTCATGGTCAGTGTCCTTCATCTTCTTGAGCTTGGGGTAGTCCGCCTTGAAGTGGGTGGTGTCAGCAGACTCAAAGTAGGCTCGAGAGCCACCTCTCCTCCGATCTCGGTAGTTGTTGTAGAAGTGGATGAACTTCTTCACATTAAGGGTAAGGTCCTCATCATCAAGTACCCCCACCTTCTCCTCGGTGATAGAAAAAAGGGATGATAAAATAAATCCACCAAATAAAGTGTTAGCACAACAAACACCACCTCTAGACTGGTTGCTACCGCTAAGTCTGGAAACCAACACCATGTTCTAAGACAGGGGGTTTCTGAGACCAATTTGAGCCGCCTTGGCTATCTCGGTGGACTTGGGCTTACTGAAGAGTTTATCATAAGTTAACGTGTCATTACTTAGTGACTCTTTAATATTTGAGATCTTCACTTCCTATATGTGTAACACCTCAGGGCCACCAGAATCTTGGGATGTCACTAAACTACGCAACCTACAACTAGCCATAAAAAAAAAATAGCAGCATCTCCTCTATGAAAAAAAAAACATCGCGGAAGCATTAACATAGATAAATAAGATATGCGGATTCTCACAATAACGGATAGAAACATCCTAACATGAACCAAAAGGAAAATATTAAGTTTAACTTCACCACCACACTTTAAACTTCAAACGTACGACTCTAAGAACTAAACTTTATTTATTATTACAGCACAATGATAAAAAAATATAGGCATGAAGTGCAAAATGTGCTGCTACATTCCTATCCCTTCACGACATGCATCAAATACCTGGAAGGAGTAATGCAAAGGTGAGATATAAAATCCCAGCAAGCAAACTTATTTTGACAAGTTATTTAAACCACAAGTTGATTAATTATCGATTTAATACAGTTTTCTCAAGACATAAGACATGTTAGGATAGTATTAACAACATTAAAGAATAACTTCAAATAAAGATCACAACCACATGTGTAACTTCATATCCACAATAACATATAAATGTTATTAATTTCCAAGAATGCATATGAATGCAATGATATGTCTTCTTTTACATCGCACCCCTCCTCGGGCAACGTACGATGTGTACCGGTATAGTCGTGATCTTTATGACATAACTTCCAGTGCATATACAAATGCAAGTGCACATGGTAGAAATATGCTACAATTGCATTAAAGTATACTACCAATAATACTTCAACTTCATCCTCAAGTCAAATAACAATATAGTTCACAAGAATTGTAGCAACGTAAGGATAGATATAAGTCAATGATTGAACATGCTTAAACATAAAGCATAACATTAAGTTTTAGATCACAGTTAAATTGTCATGATTCTGAAATAAAGGTGTAGGTGATGAAAATAACAAGTCAAAACGGTAGCAACAACATAGCTACGTTTACTTGCCTTCTACCGACGATAATGACCAACTTCAAGTGTGAGACGAAGAACCACCACCTAAACATAACCATAACTCAGCACCAACACTCCTCATAACATGCAAATACATAAAAAAAAGCGCTCCTACGCCCGAAACCCTCAATCAAGACATATTGACCAAAAACAGCACACACGTATTAGTTTGACAGGAGCAGCAGTACTTATCTTTTTTGTAACTATTTTTCTACCATAGATATAATATCAAACAAATACATTTTCAGAAACTACAGAACAAGGGCTACAACTTTTGTTGAGACGACATAATTTTCTCATGCCTCTAAGGTCTCCTAAAGGACATAGCAAAACAGCCCTAGAAACCTGTCGTCAATTTCAGACAGCAGCCACCCAAACCTGTTTATCTCCATAAATACGCAACAAAAAATTCTAAAATTTTGTGGAAATGTAGATCATAACACAAGCTTCAACTTTTGTATCATTTGGATCTACATAAAACATATCTAACAAGGCCTAATCAAGTTCTGAAGTTCAACAACGAAATCTGTCAACCATTAATTGCAGAAAAGTTCAGAACAGCGTAACTAGAGCTACAACCAATGAAAAATTGCATTGTTCACACCATTGGAAAGCTTAATGAATACTCTACAACTTTCTAGCATTCTGAACAATTGGCTCGGCAACTAAGATGTCCAAAAACAGAATAGATCTAACACTGACAGAAATTTGACAGAGGTACAACAGTCAGATTCAGACAGCGATATTTCCTAAACCACATGGCCAAAAATTCTGAAATTTCACTGGTAGCTATATTTCGACGTTAGCTACAACTTTCTAGTTGATCACTTCCACAGGAAAAATTATATAGGTCACCGAAACATCAAGAACACACACTGCTCAATCTGCCTACGCGCAGAACACTCAGTTCGACCCCAAACCACAAATTTCCCTAACCAAAACCTCTCAAACCAAGATCTACCGGCCATAATCATCAACTAAAATATAAAGAACAGCAGGGGAATTGTTACCTTAGGGCACCACAGCAAGAAAACCCTAAAATCCTCTAGCTCCAAACCTCCTCTTCCCCTCTTCTCCTTGCTTTCCTTGCTGCCCTTCCCTTCCCCTTCTTCTCCTATTCCTTTCTCTTCTCTCTACTGCACAAGAGCAACAGCAGGGGGGGTGGCGGCATAGAAGAGGGACGGCTAGGGTTTGGCGGGGTGGAGGGGGAAAAGAGGGGGGGGGGGGCGGGGGCGCATGGGCCTTTGGGGGAGGGGCTAGGCTAACCGGCCCAAGCCTAGGTTGGCTCAGCCCACTCTCATGGTTAAAGCTTCTCTATTTTAAAAGAAATACACTGCTACAATTTGCCTCACTTTCTTCTCTTTTCTTTCTGGGCGAGAGCGATTCAGTACCCAAAAAATCGAAAACGATGACTTCCAATTTCCTTCCAAAATTTTAGGGCATTACAATATGCTACGACCGAGAGCATATAGAAGTTTGATTATCCTCTCATGGTCAGAGTAAGGCAAAACACCAGTGGATCTAAGGTTGCTCATAATTCCATCAAAACATGCAAACATAGCATCCAGAGATTCATCAGACCCTTGTACAAACATGTGGTATTTTGGGTTGTATGTGCTTTGACGTCTGACCTTAATCTGATTAGTACCTTCATAGAAGACACTCAGAGTAGTCCAGCTCTCCCAGGCGGTATGGATGTGCTGGACCTTGTCAAACTCATTCCGACTCAGGACAGTGAACAAAATATTCCTGGCCTTATTGTTGGCCTCATACTGTTCGATTTGAACCTGAGTCGTGCGAGCAGCAGTGATCTTGTAGTTGGAATCAACTACTTCCCATATTGCACTTTCTTGGCTTAGAAAATAAGCCTACATACTCACCTGCCAGTACGAAATCTCGTCCATCAAATAACAGAATCTCCCCACTTCTCTCCATATCACCTATGGATCACAAAGCCGGTTAAGGTCAACTAGTGATCAAGCCAGCTCTGATACCAATTGTAGGACCAAGATATGCGACTAGAGGGGGGATGGGTGAATAGGTGTCTAACTAATTTCTTGTGAAATAGATGACCTACTCCTAGTTCACCCAACGCTCCTAAAAAACACACAAATGAGAGCATAAACTTTAGAGAGACAAAGCGAGAAAGAAAGTTTTAAGGCAACATGACTCCACAAATAGAATATGAATCATAGTCTCTATTCAAGACCATTCTATGTGTTTTTGAGCACAAAAGCTTGAAACTTGAACGAAGAACAAAGCAAAAAGATAAACACCGAAAGAAACAACTCTCCTGATATAGAGGCAAGAGGATTCAAGACCCTCTCAAATACATGAGTATATGAACGTTTATGCGTCTAGCAACAAGAAAAACAACTTCCCACGATTAAAAAATCGCAGCTCAAAGGCAAAAACGAAAATCAACAAGAAAATAAAAAAACTTCCACCGAAAGCAAAAGAACCAAAAGAAGAACATTAGAAGGAGATGAACACAAGCTCATATGAGAAAATAAACTTCATTAATACAAAGGTCCATCCTATTTTTGATAGATTACAAAATTGTTTCTCTCACAAAAACTCTAACATATTACAAAGACTAAGTCTATCCTCTCATCTCCTCCAAAACCTATCACTAGACTCTCAAATGGCTGGCTCAATGCTCTCCCACAGGTCGATCCCTCTATTTATAGCCCTTGGAAGCTTCCTTGGCCCTTAAGTTTCATTGTTCCCAAAATATCATTCATCAATAGTGCACTCCTGCCTACCACAGGGACATTTTAGTCCAGATTTTTCTCCTTCCATCGAACAGCCATTACCTCTTCACAACTTAGCTTCACCTCAATGCAAGCTTCGCGATGATGCCACGTGACCCTTCAGTCCTCTCGCGGTTTTGTGGCCAAACCGCAAAACCCTAGTATGCTTCTCAAAGCGTGAGTAGCTGTCACTTGCTTTGCCATAAGCAAGTGCTCTGATGTTGACATGTGTACTCTATTTTGCAATCTTGACCACCAACAAGTATCTCCCGCTCTTGATCCCACAGGCCACTTTGTCACTTGCATTGGCATCCCATTCGTTTTACTTTGTCGACATGCCATCTTTATCCTTCTCTATCCATACTTTGCTTGACCTCCACGTGTACGACTAGAATCACCCTTGACTTCGCCCGACCTCCTTGATTATCCGGCACCAAGCCTCCCATTTGGCCCCAATCATCTCGCCGTTGACCGCCAAGTTGCATCCATCACCTGCATACCATGAAACAAGCAAACATGTTTCTCCCACTCCAAACCATCTCCAGGTTAGCTCAAAATAAAAATCCTCAAATGAAATCACATCCTGTAGAAATCATGAACACCGGATGTTCATGTGTGTTCTGCCTCTGAACACTGGACCATCCAGTAAGTTCAACTCCTTTATGCTCTGAAGAATCTCACCTCTGCAAGAAAAGGTCTGGTGCATTGCTAGTCAAGGTCATCGGAACATCCAGTGCCTTCATCTCTACCAGAACACACTATTTCAATCCTTATACAAGAAATGATCCGATGATTAGTCCGGTGTTTAACCCTGCACACACCGGACCTTCCGGTGAGTACCACTGCACTAGACTTCATAATTTCATCCTCTCTGCTAGAAAAGCTTTGGTGTACTCTCTGGTACTCACACATCACCAGACTGTCCGGTCAGTACCACTAACCAAAACCCAGTTTGCATCATTCTCTGCTGGAAATAGTCCGGTGCACACAAGTAGCCAACATCGGACCATCCGGTGCCTATTTCAAATTTTGCCGCCAAACTAAAAAGCTTCGACATCAGCATCAACACCACACCGGATCATCCGGTGAAGCCATTTTCCCAGGCATTGGATAATCCGATAAGAACAAATCACCTGGACTCAGAGAAAATTGTTTCAATTCCATTCTCCTTCAACTCAAGCTAGTCATGAACAAGAAAGAGCATCAACAAACATATGCTAACCAAGTCCAACTCAACTCAAGCATTGTCAATGACTCATCACACATATCAACCAAGGCACTTATCCACTTGGTTTCTCAATACGCCATGCCGACGTTGGTGGTCATAGTGACATCTTGTCTGGCATGTTAACGGAGCCGTCAATGTAGCTAAGTAGTTGCTAGCTCTAAAGATACAACATCATCTGGGCTTTCCAGAGAGGGTAATTGTGCTGGCTGAGCTTGACATTGATCAAGTGGCCAAAGGACGGGGTTGGAAGTAGGTTGGCTGTTGCCGTCGCCATGACACTAGTGGATCCCGATGAGGATGAGGAGTTGGTGGACATTGTTTGGTAGAAGAAGAGGAGGCTCGGGTACAATGAAAGAAAGGAGATTCAGATAATTCAGAGTGCGCAACTCAATCGAGTGCAATACTGTTCTATTTATAGCTCAATGAGCATACATCATGATCCAAAAATTGAGGCAGTCATTAGCGATTACAATTGAGGCCATGACCGGCACTAGACACGGCCATTAACCAACTAACACCGATATATAGGAAACTAACTATGACCATTAGATGATGAACATTGTGATTATATTGTGCATGTTGAAGTGCTCAATAACAAACACCATGTCGTCAGTTCAGATCAGCAACAACTTCTTTAGCAGCTCCAACCTATGCTTGCTTATGATTCTTTGAGGTGGATCACCTAATCGTCAATCAGATTTGCTTTTAGAGATGTAGGAATAAAAAATTATTCTGGCCTCTGCATAAAGTTATGCACACATCCGTTCCTTATTACAGAGAAAAAAAAAACCAAAACTCGATACTCCGGGTAGAACAAAAAATAGTATTTCATGCCTCAACGTAGTTGAACAGTAATTAAGCACCAAGCCTATTACTAAACTGCCAACCATATCGGGCGTAGACATCCATCACTGTGGTCTCCAGCCATCGGCAAGCATCCCTTATACGAGGTCTTTCCTCCTCCTTATGTAGCAAGGACCATAAGCAGATCCAATATATACCTCTGAAAAGAACCTGCATAGAAGATTGAGTTGTCACTTATTAAAGACCCTATCGTTTTGGCTTAACCACACAGCCCAACATAACACACTTGCTCTAACCAAAATGTGGTATTTTAGTTTTTGACTCAAACCATTAAGTCAATTTCCAAAAAGATTGGAAACACTTGTAGGAGGGTTTATACCAAATGTAACGTAAACCACCTGCCAAATGAATTTAGCAAATTGACAATCAAAAAATAGATGTTGTATAATCTCTTATGTATTACAATAACAACATTTGGTACTACCTTCCCATCGCCGTCTTGCTAAATTATCTTTTGTTAGAATTTTTCTGTTAAAAAGAAACCACAAGAACACTTTGATCTTTAGCGGAAGTTTTAACTTCCAAATATGAGTATTGGGCAGAATGACATACTCGCTAATCAATGCTCTGTACATAGATCGGACCGTGAATCGTCCGTGTTGATATAAAGACCATTAAAACATATCATGATTGTCACTCAAATGAATAAAAGCAAGCTTATAGATCAAATCATTCCAGACTGCTAAATTAACCCCTACAAGCATTCTACGGAAAGAAATATTATGGCAAACAACAGAATTCCATCAGTGAAGCGACCGTGCCTGACAAGCATTGTAATATTTTGGCTGAACAAATTCGCTAGACTGGAGGTATCAGCTGCAGATTGCAGAATCATGGTGCCCTTGTCCAACAGACATTGCTATAAATACAGCACGGACCCACTCTCGGGAATGCAACTCTGTATGTCTTGCAGGCTATCTCGGTTGTTCATCTTTTGTAGCTGATACTTATTTATCTATTAATTTTCTTATTTAGATCATAATTTTTATATATAATTTAATATAAATCTTAACATAAATAAATAATTCGGATACTCTATTGGAATGGTCACCCGCCCATCGCAACGCACCTCACTTCCGCGCGTCACATGCCTCCGCTCTTCTAGAGTGATTTCTTCCCCACCCTTCCCAAACGGTCCACGTCCATCCTTCCATCGTCGCATCTCTCCTCGGTAGCCATCTCTTCAAGCAAAGGGAAGGTTCTGTTTTCTTGGTAGCCGCGAGGGGTGCCTTTCCTTTTGCTAGTCTCCTTCCTTCCTCTTCTCGCTTCTCTCCTCCTTGATTCTTGATTCCTACCTGAGGCTGAGGGTCCCAGTGGAGCTCAGTTCTGATCGCTTGATCGATCCGTCGATCGGTCGGACAGTAGTGGCAGTGGTGTATTTCCGGGATGGGGCTGCTGTTCGCGGAGTGGCTTAAGGGGGAGGGCGTGTTCAGGTGCCGGCGGTGCCTCGTGGACGCCACCTCCAAGGACGCCATCATCTCCAGGGACTTCTACGACCGCACCGGTCGCGCTTACCTCTTCGACCATGTGCACGTACGCCTCGTCTCGCCTCGCCTCGCCTCCCTCCCTCCGCCTCTTCTCTAGTTCTCTACCCCCTTGTTAGCTTTGCTAGTTCTCACCTCACTGGCTACATGGTTGGTGTTTGCCCCTGCGGAACTGGGCTGTGACTGGTAGGAATTGATAACACCAAGTAGTAAGGAGAGTGCGTTTTGCTCTCCAAAATTCGGTTAGGATTGGATGAGGTTGTCTGCCCAATGTGATCAAAACTTGGCAGTATTCGAGTGTACGGTCACTGCAATTGGGATGCAATCTTGATTCCGTTTGAGGTTGATCCTTGTTGGAACTGAAGCAACATCAGGCAACTATGTCCGGGGTCCATTGAATGCCGTGGCCATTTGGAAGATATGGTCCAATGCTGGCAATGGTGCTGCGCATAGCATGAATTTTGGCTTTCTTGCAGGAACCATAGCATGCCTATGGCATGTTTTTCCAAAGAAGAGGAGATATGGTTTCAACACGCTCTTTGGGATTTATAGGGCATGCAGTGCGTCGGCGAAGAGGAGGTTGATGGAGCTCCATCCGTCGACTAGCATGCGACCCAATCAGATGTTCTGCATGGTGGGTTTGACCAGAATAGGGTAGTGACCACGTCGCTTGACACTCGTGGGGTAGTCGGCCTGCCTGAAGGTAAGGGCACTTTTGACCACTTCAGACGTGGGCTTAGGTACGACGTGGTCACCCACACCTCCTAGACCACCGACTTGTATTCCCTGTTCGAGGAGTATGTTGTGACGCCACCGAAGATGTGGTAGACCATGTGATCGGCTTGCTGGTACCCTAGTATCGACTAGTCAGGGTCAGCCCCATCCTCATCATCCTCGTAAGGCCTAGATTTACGCCCTCCAAGCTCCTTGTCATGATGCCCCACACGACCTTACACTCAGTCAGGTCGTGGGCATCGATGCGGTGGATCGGACAGTAGCCACGACCCTTCTTTCCCTCCTTTTTCTCAAAGCACTGACGCGGTTAGCTGGTCTGCTCGATCACCATGATGTCAGACGGTCCTTCCTTGCATTTGTTTTTTCCTTTTCCCCTTTCGGTCGACCCCTTTGGAGGGGGGCAGGTTGGTCAGAGGTCAACCGCGACCAGGCATCAATCTAATGCTCTCAAGCCTTAGTGGCTTGTGCGCACTTTTTAGCAAGCTTGAAGAGCTCAGTAGTGCTTCGGATTACCTTAGTGGCCAGCTTCTTGACCATCTTTTGGTCTCTGACCCCTCTCTTGAAGGCGATGACCACAGATTCACTAGTAATCCTTGGATGGTGCTTCGATGCTCGGTGAAGCGCTAGATGAAGTCTCGTAATGATTCACCTTGTCGCTGCCTGACTTGGTACTGGTTGTTCTCAACCCCGGGTCTCGCATAGGTCCCCTGGAAGTTGGCGACAAATTGGTTGCACAGATCCTACCATGAGTGAACCGACTCACGAGGAAGGTTCATAAGCCAAGACCGGGCTGAACTGGTCGAGGCGGTCGGAAAGTAGTTGACCATGACTTTCCCATGCCCCCCCGTGGTTTGCACCATGGTGGTGTAGGTTTACAGGAACTCCTCGAAGTTGGTCGAGCCATCATATTTTTTGGCTAGGACCTGCCAGAACTTGTCCGACCAGCGCACCTCTCGCAGTCGGGCTGATATGGCGTTGCACTCCATCTCGTAACAGGGAGTCACCTGTTGATGGGCGATGACACATTAGTCAACACGAGAGCGTTAACATCAAGGATGAAAGGATTCCCATGGATGATGCGTACAACTCTAATCGCGAAGTGATTTATTGCCCATCGAGAACTAACTCTTCGTGGAGAGATGTGATGGTCACGCGGTCCAGGGGACAGGATGGAGGAATTTGATGTCTCATTGCATGGGGGAGGCGAGTGTTAGGGTTGTTTGCCCTTTTCCTGCTCTCGCTGGGTGTTGTCCTCTTGTGCTTGGGTAGCCACCTAGCTCTTAATAACGTCGCGGAGGTCGCATTGGCGCAGGAAGTCATGCTGGTCAGAGGGTTGACTTTCTCGACGCGGTGGGGGTCTCTGATTGCTCCTCATTGCCGAGGGGGATGAGATCTTTCCTGCTGTGGAGCCTACTGCGATTCTTCGTGATCGCGACCCTCACTAATCCTAGCGACAGACATGGTGTTTGCCACCACAGTTTGGTGTTGGGCGATCTCAACCAGGAGGGCGAGATCACGAAACCATGGTGTCACTGGTGAGCCCTTTGGTACTACTACTGGCGGGTGGCTAAGAAGCATTCGCACGATCTGCAGATTCTGTGTAGGCATCATGGCCTCATAGTCGAGCTGCCGGTCACAGAGTGGCGACATATCGTGAGGGAGGAGCCCCCGGCATTTGTGTGGCATGACGACCTTGGTGACGATGCCGCCAAAGACCACATCCTCTGCGAAACCTGCTCTGTGCGACGTTGTGGTGGTTGAGGCTGTGTCGAAGCGTTCTCGTGTCCGGCTCCAGTCTGGTTCCCCTCTAGGCGTGTGACTTGGGGATCATCAATGACACCCAGAACATGGGAGCCTCCATTGCCCCCCGTTGCATGAACTGTCATACAAACCTCTCGTTGAGCCTTGGAGCCTTCGGACTCCGGTTCAGTGTCCCATTGCTGGAGCCCACCGGGCTCATCTAGGTCATACCCCATGATGAATACCTCGTGGTGACCAGGATACTCGGAATGGGACTCAGCAGTTTTTGTAGATCTAGCCATGGGTAGCCCAATCTGATCTCTAACACCTACCAAAACGTGGAAACGCGCCCTAACTATCGAGGGTTAATTCCTAATAATAATTCTAGAGTGTACCAGTCGAAGGGCGTGTGAACAATGCTAAAGTTGTGCATTTGTTGGTGTGTATGTGTTAAACTCAAGAACACCGGGGTTATCTAGGTTCAGGCCTTCCGAAGGATAACAACCCTACGTCTTGTGTATTTTGTTATGAGTGCTTGTGAATCGGTTACCCTTTACAAACCGGCTTCTCCTCTCTTTATATACTAGAGAGAAGGACAACTTACAAGTGGGACTCTATTAGCAGACTCATGCCTAGCTAGATATTCAATTCTTGGATCATATCTTGGAGAATCGGGTGAGCCCAACTTGCCCTGAGAGTTTTGAGTGCCTATCCTAACCGTGGAACATCTCCACACCTGCCTTCCCTGGCTGCCCGGCCCATCCTATTGCCATGCACCGTAAGATCGCTTGCCAAGCCGTTCTATCCCTACGCCTCGCGAGTCTACCTCCAAACCATCCACTTGCTTGGTCATTATGCAGACCCTATCTCGTCAACCGTGCTGTGCTGCGCTGGCCTGTAAGGCCCCATCCGTGCTGGCCATGACTTTGTTTACGGGATGGGGTGCCTGGGGAAGGAAAACATTTGAGTAGATAGCAATAAATACGATTAGATGAGTTAGGTAAGGACCGGCCCTGCGACCAGCAAGGGCTGGTCGTGAGATCTCATAATATCGCAAGGAGGCTAGTCGTGCAAGTCTCACGCTGGTCGTGCGAGCTTGGACCTGGTCGTGTGATGGGCCAGAGTTCAGGAAATATCCCTAGTTAGTCGTCATACCTCTCGTGGGACCAATTAGCTAGGACGCCCCCTTACTCAATACTCTGACAATAGCAATTTTACCTATTGAAAGTGAAAGAGTAAACCTTGGTATGTATTTTGTCAAGCACACCTCTCCAGGGGCGGCTTCCTTGTATTATGTACTATATACAAATTACAATACATACTTTCTTTACTTCGATACCAATGAAGAAATTAAGATCACCAAGATCTTTGACAGCAAACTCTTTTTTAGATTGATCAATAGATCATGAATTGCCTCCTTGGAAGAACCAGGGATTATAATATCATCCACATATATAAGCATATACATAACCACTCCATCTTTGTTGTATATGAATAGCGAAGCATCAACACGTGATGAGACAAATCAAACTCTTGCAAATTTACACTTAATCGAGAATACCACATCCTTAGGGCTTGTTTCAATCCATATAGGGCCTTCTTAAGTTTGCAGACAAGTCCTCTATTGGATTTTTCCTCAAACCCAGGTGGTTATTTCATGAAGACATCCTCTTCTAGAATGCCATGTAAGAACACATTTTTTTACATATAACTGTATCATACTCCAACCCCTTGAAACTGCAATTGACAAGATCAGACGAATTGTAGAATGTTTCACCACTGGACTGAATCTCTCCTCATAATCAATCCCATATTGTTGCTTAAAACCTTTTGCTACTAATCTGGCTTTGCACCTGTCAATACTGTAATATGCTTTTCTCTTGACTTTAAAAACCCATTTACAGTCAATAAGATTTTGCCCATGTCATGACTAGACACCAAGTTTGATTCTTAAGCAATGCATTGTACTCAACCTCCATAGCTTCTCTCCACTTTGGATCCTTCAGAGCTTCCTCACGTGATGAAGGTCTAGTCATGGCACTATTAGCATAACACATAGTGCCATCTGCATAGATTTTGGGCTCACAAATATTGTTTTGTGCCCTTGTTCTTGGTCATGAGAGCGTTGGTGCAGTCATCGGCACTGCTGGAGGATCAGCAGCTACAGGAACACCCCTTGCCACACTCTATCCATTAGACGCAATTACCGTGGTCGAGCGATGTGGTCGAGTGTCGTGGTCGAGCACAACAGCTGCAGAACCATCATGGTCGACTACCGAGATCAGGCCGCTGTGGTCGAGCGCAGCAGCAATAGAAGCACCATCTGATGTGGTCAAGCGATGTGGTCAAGAGCTGTCATGGTCGAGCACCGTGGTCGGGATGCCGTGGTCTTATGTGTCCAACACCTGATCCTAATCAGAAACAACAACATGATCATTTGGTATAGGAACAAAATTAGTATGCTCATTAATCATATAATTGCCCCCATCATCCAAGTGTACACGCCTAGGAATTATGGGTGAAGACGAAGGAAGACAGAGTTCCTTTGAAAAAAATACGAGGTGAACTAGTATATGTGGAGAACGGGAAGACTCGCTCATCGAAGACCACATCACGCGAAATATAGACACGGCCAGCCTGAATATCAAGACACTGATAGCCCTTGTTCATTGGACTATAGCCTAGAAAGACGCGCTATTTAGAATGAAGCTGAAGTTTTCGTTCATTGTAGGGCTGAAGATTTGGCAAACAAGCACAACCAAACACCTTGAAAAAGAATAATCTGGTTTCATTTTATGCAGGCACTCAAAAGGAGTAGAACCATTAATGGCTTTACTAGGCAAATGATTTATAAGAAAACTGGCTGTTTCGAAAGCTTCATCCCAAAATTTTAGTGCATTGATGAATGAGCAAGTAAGGATAATCCTACTTCAACAATGTGACGATGCTTGCGTTCAGCTGCATCATTTTGTTGATGAGCATAGGGACAAGAGACATGATGAGAGGTGCTTACTTGTCTAAAAAAGGAGTTGAGTTTCTGAAACTCACCACCCAGTCAATTTGCATACACATGATTTTTTGACTAAACTGACGCTCAACATAAATTTGGAATTGGACAGACATCTTAAAGACATCAGCTTTGTTCTTTAGAAGATATAGCCACGTATATTTGCTATAATCATCAATGAAATTAACATAGTACTTATAACCACCAGTAGAAGGAATTGCAGGAGCCCATACATCAGAATGAACAAGTTCCAAAGGAGTAGTAGAAACTTTATTCGAAATAGTATAGGGTGACTGGTGGCTTTTGGTGTGTTGACATGCTTCACAGACCGATGTTTTATTATGAGTACTATGACATGGAATATTATTGGAACTAATAATCTGATGAACTATAAAAAAAGATGGGTGTCCTAAGCGACTATGCCACTACTGCGAGGAAACTCTTTTGGCTGACATGGACTCTTGACCACCACGAAGGAGATTGGCACCAAGTGGGTACAACCTATGTTCACATCTACCTTGAAGAAGGACTTTCTTCGTTGCTTCATCCTTAACCAGAAAATGAGTGGGGTGAAATTCAATGAAGACATTGTTATAGGTGGTAAGACGATGGACAGATAAGAGATTTTCTGGCACAGTCAGGAACATGAAGAATGCCTTTTAAACGTAAATTACGTGTATGAGTCAGAATCTGAGATTGACCAATGTGACTAATGATCATAAAAAATGCTCCGTTTACCGCTTGAATGTTGTCACAGTTGTGGTATTTCTTCTTCGTAGTCAGCTGATCCAAATCGGCAGTGATGTGATCAGTAGCACCGGAGTCCGTATACCAGTTCGTATCAACCCCATACGAGTGGGATGAGAGCCGGCAACACGGTTTGGATCATGACCTTGATAGGCATGATTGAACTGATGATAACATTGGACAACAGTATGTCCAGGCTTGTCACACAATTGGCACCTTGGACGATCATCGGATGCTTCATTGCGTCCCCTGGAGCCTCCTTGGCGATCGCGGTTGCCATCGCGACCACTGCCGTGGCCTCCGCTGCGACTGCGACCACGACGTTCCTCTTGGCCTCGCGATACCGAGTTGACTGACGTGCCATTGAGTTGCATGTGCCCATTCTGCTGCTCCAAGAACGTCTCAAAGGTGAGAAGGTGCACATAGAAGTCAGTGAGCGAGATTGGTTCCACTCGAGTTGTGATAGACGTCGAGAGTGGATTGTATTCTTGATCAAGACCAGAGAGGATGTAGGATACCGACTCAACTTCTTTGAGTGGATGCCGGACTGATGCCATCTGATCGACGAGACTCTTCATCTTGTTGAAGTATTCGCTCGCCGTAATGCCTTGTGCGTCGATGCAAGCTGCATGCGCACCTGAAGAACTCGAGCTCATGATTGATATGCAAAGGAGCTCTCAAGGGCCACCCACACCTCTGTCGATGTGGTCATGAAGAGAACATGCCCTAAGATCTCCGACGAGAGCGACAATAGAAGGAAGCTCAGGACAAGTTGATCCTGCTGGACCCAGAGATTGTGCTTCGGGTTTGGGACCGACAATGCCGCTCCTTCAGGAGTGGCCGGAGTGACCATCTCAGACGGCACCGATTTGGTTCCATCGACAAAACCGACGAGCTTTTGCCCTCGAAGGTAGGGCATGACTTGGGCCTTCCACAGCAGGTAGTTGTCCCTGCCAAGCTTGAAGTTGATCATGTGGCCGAACAATAGAGAGGACATTATGAGAACAACGGAGGTGGAAAGGCTACTGGAAGTGGTGCTTAGTGTATTGGATTGGGTGGTGGCGGAGGAAGACATGACTCGGTAGAAGAGGGGCTCTGATACCATGAAAAAGTAAACCCTGATATGTATTTTGTCAAGCACACTTCTCCAGAGGCGGCTTCTTTGTATTATATAGCATATACAAATTACAATACGTGATATGCATGGTAGGATCAGAGATCTAAAATACAAGGGAAAGAGATAGAGGAGAATCAGGAATACAATTTGTTTCCTAAATTGTTATGATTTCCAACAGAAAGTACACAACGGCTGAATTATTCTGTGACAGTTTGTTGAAAAGGAAACAAATATGAAGAAGATAAACATATCATTTTTACAAAAAAAAACATAACACGAAGTGAATATGAGTGTATAGGGGAAGAAAATTAATACTTAATTCAGTTTGTCAATTATTACTCACGTATAAACTTGTTCTTGGAACTTTTAGCTAACACTGAAGTGAACTCTGTTTCGCTCTGTGATCTTTGGATTGCACAATGGTTGGAATTCTATTCTTCTGGAGATGTGAACAACATTCTTGGTGCTCATATCAAGTTGTTTTCCCTATTCTTGATATGTGAACAACATTCACTCTCATTTGTCCAACAATGGTGACTGTTATTTTTGTCTCTTAAGCCCATCTTTGTGCCATTATTTTCTTTTTGAAAGTTATTTTTGAAAGGACAACAAGAGTATTGCCGATTTTTTAAAAGAAGAAGAGAATTGACCTAGTTTATAAGGGAAATCGGGTCCGAAAACCTCACAACTGCCTAGTTTAAAAGAAAATCGGGATGACAATACAGCCTCAACTCGAGACAAACACCTAGATCAAAAAGACAAAACCAGACAATAGACAAGTCCAACCCAACTTAACTCGCGTGCCAACCGACCAAACGACCGACTCCCTCACAACTTGACCAACAGAGCCCAACTCCCACGCTGCCTCAACACAACTCAGTCTGTGAAGCCTTGCTCGCACGTTGCACCTCTCGTGCTGGCAGCGCATCGCTTCAGAGGAGCACACATTGGAACAAAACACAGTCGAGAAGCGCCAATCCAGAATGAAGAGCCGCTGTAAACCAAGGACGTAGGGGTAAACCTACAAAAGAAGCCGACTGTCCAAACCGAAACTGACCAAGCTGCCACCAAGTCAACGACCACCGTGGCACGAGAACTGGACCTCCAGAGCTCTAAGGGAGGGGAGTGGGGAGACGCCCTGACAACGCCTCCAAGGAGGAGAACGACATCCAAGGGCGTCGTCGTCATCGATGCCGACTAAAAACTAGGCAAAGCTTTAGCTAGCAGCTCCCACTCCCCGCCCCTCGCGCACGGCTAGCCCCGCAAGGGCCAAAACCAAACCAACAACATTGCCACCATCTCGCAGTCACGTCCTCCCATGGCCATCCCAGTGTCACAAAGCTCCCCACGAGCCTAACTTGTAGAAGAGGGGGATGCCGGGCAAGGGGAGGAGCAATGCAAACACCAGGGGCCAGGATCGGCATGGTGCCGCCGCCATCGGACACCGACGCCACCACTGCATAGCCTCATCGACCCAGAACTAGCCCAGTGTTATGAAGCTCCCCACGGGCCCAACCTGCAGAAGAGAAGGAGGCTGGGCAAGGGGAGGAGCAACAAAAATGCCAAGAGCCAGGACCGGCACAACTACTAGCCGGAGGAGAGGAAGGAGGGGTGGCCACCGCCAAAGGCGCCATGTAGGCAAACCCTGCCAAAAGGCAATGCCACCAGCCGTGAGACAGAGGTACAACACCCCTAGCTACACACAGCAGCAAGGCCAACAACAGCAAAGCAGAGGTCACGGCCCGAAACATGCATGCAGAGACGCAGTGCACCACACCGACAACACGAGCCCCGACCCAGCCATGCCCTTCAAGTACTGCTCCGCGCCCACGACCCACAACTGTAGGAAGTTGCCTCGGCCGAGCAAGCTGGCATACGCAACACGATGGGACAGAGCCCAATAGAGGTAGCTGATCCGTAGCGGACAGTGGCGGCCACAGGAGTCGCAGAGCAGAGCACAGAATAGACACATCTACGCAGGAGCCGCTGTAGCATCGCCACCAGATGACCGGCGCACAGTGTAGAGCCAGTAGATCCAACACCCTCACGGAAGTCGACACACTGATCCCGGTAGCAAACCAATAGCAAACACGCCAACAAACGTCGGTGGCACATCCACGGCCAGGACTGGTAGACGCTGACCCGAATGCTGGTGACGCGCTGCTGGCCAACACCACGCAGAATCACCGAAGAGGCAGGAATCCTCGGTGAGGAAGCCGCTAGGACACAAATCCAGGTGACAAAAGACCTGATCCGACTAGGCCAGAGTGGATCCAATGAGGACACCACAGGCCAGGCCTGGCGGAGAAAAACCAGCAAATATGGGAGGAGGAGGGAGGAGGCGAGAGGAAAAAGGAGGGGAAGAGGGAGGGGGAGGGGGCCGCCGCCGCCGTAGCAGGTCCTCGGTGGCTGCGGCAACCGGGCATGGTGCGGAGAGGGGGGTGGCTAGGCGGTGGGGGTGCATCGCACCGAGTCGCCTTCTCCCTCCTCTTCCATGCCTAAGTACGCTCGGGGTAGGGAGACTTGAGCCCCCAGCTTGGTGCCTTTATATGTGCTGCTATGTCCAGAATACAATAGTTCTTTTGTCCCAACCACTGGAAATAGTGGATACATGAATTATTTACCTTGTCAAAGACTAACATGATTTGGTCCGGTTGTGGCTCCTAATGTTGAAAACACACTACGTCTCTTAGACATGATATGATACAATTCTATTTTTCATACGCTAGTAGTCAGGTTTTTAGTTGCCAATGGCTGGCATTTAGTCATGCACCTCATTCTGCATTAACCAGTAAGCAACTAAGCATCATATTCCACAGCATTTTATTCAGTTAAGGCATCCTAATTCCTCTGTGATGTGTTGCAGGAGAAAGCCTACGATGAAAGCCAGAAATACAAGGAAGGGAAGTTCATCCTGGAACGTGCAAGAATGGTGAAAGACAGCTGATGATGATGGAATGTTCTTAATTACTACTAAAAAAATCCAAAGCACAAACTATAAAGATGGGCGGCAGCATGCACTCGCCGCTGCCGATTAGGAAGATCACTGGCTTCAGCAGCTATGATTTGTGGAATATTATTGACTCCGAATACTCGTAGCTTGTTAGCAGCTAGTCGCGCTAACATTTGGTGAATGACTGGTGATCTGGTAAACCATAATGCAGCCGAATTCACTCGAATCGTCGCCCTTCAGCCCTAATCGGCGCCGACCCCGCTACTGCTGCCGAGCCCGTAGCAGGTGCTCGTGCCGGCTGCGCTGCCCGACGCGCGGCCGCTCCTGCACATGCCGCCGTCCCGTTCGTAGGTGTTCGTGCTGACCGCGACGTCCGTCGTGTGGCCGCCGCCTCTGTGCCCGCCCTAGCCCCAGCCGCAGGTGCTCGTGCCGACCGATTCGCTCGACGTGCGGCTGTTGATGCAGCAGCTCCAGATGGCACGGCAGTACTGGCCGCTGAACTATGGCGGGGGCGATAGCTCCCCGGGAGCCGGGTACGTCTCGCCCGTCTGGCGCCTGCAGCCACAACAGTATCTTCGCCTCGCTCTACGGCGAGGCTAGCCTGCGCTTCAACGCCCCCGCCGCGCCCGTCCTGTCGGTGGCCGCGAAGCCAAGCAAGCTGAGCGCCAGCTAAAGACTACTGCCCCATTGCCCAGTCCCACTCCTCGGTGGCGCAGTCCTCGTGCCTGCCACATCCCGGCGCCGCCGCAGCCTCCTCCGCGCGGCATGACAATGCCAGCCTCGACCTGTACGCGTCCGGCCTTCTGAGCGCGTTGCGCGCTAACCAGGCCAACCTCCCGGTTGTGGAATCACGCACCGGCGATTGGCCGTCTGCCAAGGCTGGGCGAGGTCCAGGCCCGCCTTCTCTGCACCCTAATGAAGCCGGCGCATTTGACGCTGACAGACTCGTCGGGGCATGTGGTCCACATGCTCGCGAAGCGCAGCGAGGAGGTGCACCTGAGTGTGCTTCCCGGGGTCAAGCGCGACGTGCACATGTTCATGGGGAGGACACGTCGTGTTTCTTGCGCTGTTGCGCGGTGTGCACCTGCGAGGGGTGGGTCGACGAGCTCCGAAATTTTCACATGACCTTGCGTCTTACAGGATGATTTGTTTGTGTTGAGATTCGTACATGCAACCTGAAGCCCCCTCTCGAACTGGGCTCCGGCCATCGACCCCTCCTCGTTGCCACCTCGCCAGTGCTGCTGCGAACATGAAAATTTCACTAGCATACCGATACATTATATGACTGTTAATTTACGTTGAGATCCGTATTTGTGGTTAGTTGGAAAAAATTTATAGGATAACTGAGAGAATCAACAAATAAATAAGTATCAGGTGGAAGAGATAAATGGTCGAGATAGTGTGCATAAACGGATCGGATATGAATCGAATACTCCACTTTTCACATTGCCATTCATATTTTAATATGAATTCGAATCCGAATATCCTCGAATGTGAATACGAATACTATAGCTTTAATGACAAATTGTGAAACAATAAATTTATTTGACACAAGCATGATGGCAATTTAACATAAGCAACTTCATTTTTAATGGATTAATCATCTATCTTAAGGCAAAGAGCCACTTTTAATATAATACTATGACTCTAGTTAATTTTGGACGGTTGGATGGGAGATGAAAATGATTGATTTATCGTTATTGGTGAAAGAAAAAGTCTTTCACAAATAAGTGCGGCGAGAGCCTCTTCTAGAGAGGACACTAAAGCTTAGAGAAGGAGTGAAGAGGAAGGAAAACCCAAGTCTTTTTAATCAAAAGATTGGTCCCTCAGGTCTGATGGCCATGGATCTATATTTATAGTGTCATATCGTTTGTAAGTATAAAAGTATGCTCCTTACAAAGATAGTGACACAAATTATCACTATATCACAAAGATCTAAACCGGTTGAATCACACACCCTCTATCTATGTAGAATACTTTTACCTCTACCTAAAGATATTATCTGCCATGATAAATATAGTGGTGTGAATTAGACCAAAGAGTGGGGCTTGGCCGGTCGTAAACTACAGCGCCACACTGTCTGGGTGTCAAAGTGACCTCCACTTGCATTAGGATGTCAGGACAGCCACCACCACTTATACCAGCATTAACTGTCGGTTACTTCATGTCAGGTCAATTGCAGTTGGTGTTCTACTTTTGCAGATATTCCCTATTCTACTTTTGCAGATATTCCCTCTGGAGGGCAGCTACTTCTCCTGTCTCGAGAGACGGTGGCCGGGAAGGATCCACAGCCTCTAGGAACTTTTAGCTTCTTCAGGGAGTCTGGAACCTGAGGGCTCTGGATGATCTTTTTATGGTGTCTCCTTAGTGATGTGGTACAGTACCAAATAATAAAATAATAGGTAGGATCAAAAGAATTAAGTAAGATAATAAGATAAAAGAATAAAATTTTATGTTATTCATATTTATATTTCATAGAAGTATTTATACATACTCAGATACAGATATTATCCATGTCCATATCCATTTCTGGGAAAACGGATTCGAATATATCCATACTCGTACTTGTGAATCAAATTTGGATATATCCATATTTGTATCCGTTTGTTAATCGGATACAAATTTTTCTTATTACATTTACTTTATCTAAATATGAATATCAAATAATATAGGTATCTGCTATCCATTTTTCATCACTAACAAAGTTGCATTTCCCCTGCTGCTGCCCTCCGGCTGGGAGGGATAGCTCAAAACAGATGTCGGAACAAGCAATTGCAGGCTTTGATTGTGTGTTGTTTTCTATCAGAGTAGAGACCAATCCCTTCAAATAATTTATGTCTTATGTGTGAACAGGCTATTTAAAATATGTAATGTTACCGATTAAAACATAATATACAAGGATAAACTTTCAGTAACAAATAATAAATTGACTTTATATACAATGAGCACGGCATTGCTCACTTTTTGTTCCTTGTCTTTTTCTGTTTCGATGCAATTATGTGTGGAAGTAATGTCCTTAGAATGATGTCTTCTCTTTGGTGTTCTTGGTGCCCTCAGCCCATGCCAGCATTTGGTTCAATCCATGAGATCCATCAAGGCATATAATTAGATACTACAGTAAAATGGGTTGACACGTCCACCGGAGACCCACCTCCACCTTTACTTGCAGCGCAGCAGAGGCAAAATTAGATCTGCAGGAGCTTTCATTGGTTAAACTGGCCGTGCTCACGTCTTTGACTTGTAGCCACGTAGGTCTCCTCTGAGTCGGTTATCGAGTCCGACTCGGGCGTTGTCGGATCTTAGCTGGCTGGCAAGGGCCCGCCCGTCTCACGCCGCGCTTTCGAGTCCGACTCTGTGTTGCATGCGTCCCAAGAGTCCCATCTATATAAGCGCGCCCGCACACGCCTCGATTCAAGATCCGCAACGCAACCAAGCGATTGAAACTCGAAGCCTCGATCGCCATGGACACGACCGAGCAGAACGCCGCAGCCTCTACCGATCCTGCTGCTGACCTCGACGCCTACCTCGACGCGATGCGGCTCGACGACCCCTCCTCGCCGCGAATGCAGCAGCACTATCAGGCGCCGACAACGCTACGCCCGCCCCAGCACCAGCACCAGCCACCGCAGGTGGCCGTGCCGACCGCGAGAGCCGACGCACAGTTCGAGGCGGTGCGGCAGTACTGGCCTCAGCCGCAGCCGCGGAGGTACAGCGTGGGTGAGAGCTCCACGGGCGCCCGGTACGTCTCGCCCTTCGGCTCCTGCACCCCAAGCAGCTTCTACGCCTCGCACTACGGCGCGTACAGCCCGCGCTTCACTACCCCAGCAGAGCCTTTCCCGTCGGTATCGCACTCGTCGTCAATGCCGAGCTCCAGCTCCAGATATTGCCAGCCTACGCCCAGCGCTCCCTTCTGCCCCGCATGGGATCACAACGCCCGCCTCGACCCGTACGCGTCCGTCGCCAGCGCCAGACACTACGACCCCATCGCCCCGTCCCACCCATCGGTATCGCACTCGTCAATGCCGAGCTCCAGCACCAGACATTGCCAGCCTACGCCCAGCGCTCCACAGCTCGGCGCTCCCTTCTGCCCCGCATGGGATCACAACGCCAGCCTCGACCGGCACGCCTCCACCCATCTGAGCGCGGTGCGCCCTAACCAGGTGGACTACCGCTCGTGGATTGACACGCCGGCGGTTCGCCGCCGCCCAACGATGAACGAGGTCCGGTCGCGCCTGCTCCGCTGCCCGATGGAACCTGCGCTTGCGAGGTCCCCGGAGACAGCGGAGCACGTGGTCCGCCTGCTTCAGGAGGGCCGCGAGGAGGTGCGCTTGAGCGTGCTCGCTGGGGTCAAGAGCGCCGTGCACAGCGTCATGGGGAGCAACGTGGGGCACGCTGTGTTCCTCGCGCTGCTTCGCGCCTGCGAGGGGCGGCTCGACGAGCTCTACAGCATCGTCCTGGCCGTGTGCAACGGCACGGGCTTTCTGATGTACGTCATGAAGTACGATCACGGGTACGTTCGCGATCAAGCTCTTACTTTGATAATTCAAAATTGCACGAAAAAAATTCCTCCATAGATTTTGTGAAAAAATTGGTACAACATTTGAAGCTTTTAAGTTGACTCCTATCACACCGCCCTCGATTTGATCACAATCGAAATCACATGGTCCTCCTATTTAGCCCTGCGATTCACATTTTCATTTGCATATATATTCAAATCGAGACAGAGAGAGATCAGAGTACAAATGTACGCACACTTCATAGATTCGAACATATACTCTTTTTTTTTACCATGCTGTTGCTTATACGGCGCTGCAGGGTGACAGCTCTAAAGGGGCTCATCATGGCGGTGGCGCCGGCGCCGAACCACCAACTTCGCTTACTCCTCATCGTCTGGCTCCTCCGTGAACGCCTGATGGAACAAAGCAAAGGCGCGGAGCTGCTTCACCATTGCTTCACCACGTTGCCTTACGATGGTTGCTTGGTATGCGTCACAGTTCACCAACAATTGATTGTGCACATGCCATGCTTATTGTTACTGACCGACCTTCTGCTGATTAACTTTCGGTTAGATTATGATCCAGTTCGCCATCACCAACATCGACGAAATGTTCTTGTCGGAGTCTGGGTCAAGATGCCTGGCACAATGCTTCGCGAATGCGAGAAACGACGAGCTCCAAGCTCTCGAACGCATCATCTTGAGCCGCACCAGCGAGATCGCGAGGGGCCAATACAGGTACAAAACGAGAGCATACGTTTACCATCCGCGTTCGTCTAGTGATTTTTAACGTTGTCAAGGTATCATGTGAGGTTGAAACTAACAAAAACTCCTCTGCCGGCCGGCGTGCCGCAGCAACTACTTCTTGCAGCGAGTCCTCGAGTGGGGCAGCGATCTTTTCAAGGAGCTCGTCGCCATACGCGTTGCGGAGGACGCCGTGAGCCTGTCCGCGGACCAGTTCGGGAGCTACGTGGTGGAGACCTGCTTCCTCCGTACGGGGTTGCTCGAGCCGGCGCAGCGCGTGCTCGCTGCGTTCCTTCGCCTGCGCAATGACCAGCTCGCCGAGCTGGTGCAGGGCTGCTACTCCAACTATGTCGTCCACAAGCTGCTCTCCGCCGGCAAGGACGTAAGTAGTAGTCACGTTAATTCGATGCGCGCGCTCGATTGCGTTAGCTGACTGTTGTTTGATCGGCAATAATGCAGTACTTCCCGGAGCTGACTGTGGCGCTGGCGCGGCGGATCGAGCGGCTGCCGGCGGCGGTCCAGCGCGAGATGTACGCGCAGCGGGTGATGCGGGTCGTCGAGAAACTGTTGTCCAGGAAGCCGCGCTAATAGCCGATTGTGTTCTGTGATTCTTCTACTAGGATCAGGCCTCTCAGGTGTCTGTCTGTCTGTCTGTCATGTAAGCCAAGGATGTCCCAGTCCCAGACCGTGTTGCAAGGCGGCGTTTGTGTGTCATGTCAGCGTACGTGCTCGTTCAGCTTGTCTGTTGGACTTTTAGTTAGGCGAAGTCCATAGTTTTGGTTTGTCCTAGTATGTGTTGTCGTGTTTTTCCAGGTGCAGTAGGGTTACTGTTTCTGTACGGCTTGATGTCACGATAAGAGGCAAACTAAGCTTGTCTTTTGTGCAGTCTTCCCTTACTGGTCCAGCATCTCTGTTGGTGTTCCGGATGTTAGGTCAAACCAATAGAGATTTTGTTTTCCCGTGGACGCGTGTATTGGCGTTTTCTCGGCTGCTCAACTCTAAAACACAGTGGGAAAGAGGGAGTCCCCTGCCGTGTGCCGCCTCTTGGAGGGCACGGGCACGGCCCTCCCGTGCTTCGGTCGCTGGGTACGGCGTGTGCTCCGTCCTCCTTGTTTTGGCCCAGTTAATGTTGGGTCATCGTTAAGGACCCTGACGCTCTCTGGTCTAATCAGCTGGTGCTTATGGAACTCGGATCTCCAGATGTCTTTTGGATGGCGGGGCTTTCAAGGAGCCTAATCTCCTGGAGATCTAGCCTCTTGGAGCTTTGGTAGGCTCCGCGAGGTAAGGAAGTGATCGTTACTTAATGCCGGTGTAAGTAGGAGTCATCCTAACATCCTAGGGCAGATAGGAGCTGGCCTGACATCTTTACAGTGCGACGTCGCAATAGGCGACCAGCCGAGCACCACACCTTTTGGGCCACTTGCGCCTCTGTATTTTCTATAGCAGATACTATCTTATGATTAAGGGTAACTGCATCCTATCTAGACCCATACCGTGTGATTCGACCAATCCTAGGTTCATGTGGGATACAATGGTTTGTATCGCTATCTCTATAAGGATATACTTTTATATTTACACCCTGGATGGCACTATAAATATCCACCATTGGCCATCAAGCCAAGAGACAGATACTTGAACGATCAATACATATGGTTTTCCTTCTTCTCCACTTTTTCTCCCAGCTTGAGCCATTCATCCATCGTCGCGAGGTCCCATTACAAGATCACGGCTCCCCCTATAGAGGGACCTATAGGCCGTGCCTTTCTCGGAGGGATTATGGGCTGCGAAGCTACCTAAATTCAGGGGCGACCTAGACCCTTACGAATTCATCCGTTCTTATGCCCTCGCTATAGAGGGCAGCAGAGGTGGACCGACCGCCATGTGCTTCCTCCTCGCCCTAGAGGGGGTAGCCATCTGATGGTTCTGGGCACTAGAGCCTGGAACTGTTTACACCTGGGCCTAACTCTGAGACCTCTTCTGCAATGATTTCTAGGGCACCTTCATCGAGCTAGTGACCTTCGGAAGTCTGTTCACCATCAGGCAGCAAATAGAGGAAACTCTCTAGGATTACTTTCGGAGGTTTTCCCAAACCAAGGCCCAGATTAGAGGTATACCAGATTCATCGTTCATCGACACTACAAACCAGGGTCTAGCTGAAGAACCCTTGTACGATCGATTGAAATGGCATTCCATACGCTTGGTGGAGGCCCTCATGTGCAAATTTGAGGAATACACATGTGCAAAGGAAGAAAAGCTCCGCTAAATGCTCGCGCAAGCTACCACAGCCCCCAGCGTCGAGCTGGAGAAATCACACTCACAAGCGGGGTCCTTACACTCCCATCCTCCTCGATTGACAAACAGGGGCTCCGAGAAGGCTAATGGCTCCGCAGCTCACAAGGGGCGGCAACGACAACGGTGTGGCATCCACAACATCAACCAAGGCCATGGGGCTCCAAGCCCAACCCGTCCTAGGGGTCGTGGCCGAGGGCACCCCAGAGCCCTTCCAGAGCGACACAAAGCCCCAAACCGGTACCTTGAAGAGGGACACAGGTGCATTCTGCACAGGGCAAGACGGGGCCATAGCACTAAGGACTGCCGAACCGTCATAACCTTCCGAGAGGAATACCTTGGGAGGTAGGCAGCCCACACCATGGCAAAGGGAGCTAGCAATGGGTGGCCCGAAGGCCGCAAACCAATGGTGGGCCACCAGATTGATCACATGGCCTTACAAAACCCTCCTAAGGTAGCTCTTCCTTCTCCACCTCCACCATCCATGGAACACTACAACAACAAGGGGCCCCGGGCTAGGAAAGTGGACCTCCCCATAACCGGAGGAGGAAGCTCTGGCTGCTCCTCCAAACGGTAGCGGTGAGACTATGCAAGTGGGGTGAACCACATCGGGGAAACCATCATCCATTGTTAGGCCCTTGGATGGGCCAACACCCTGTAATGTTCACCTCTGATGACGTCGAAGTGGTGAGGTTCCATCACTCTGACGCCTTGGTCATCTCAGCCAACATCGTTGAGGTCAAAGTCTGGAGGGTGCTGGTCGACGGAGGCAGCTTGATGGACCTCCTTTTCATACATGCCTTCAACCAACTCCGCATTCTATGGAGTTGGCTCTCTCTAGCCCATAGGCCCCTGCAGGGGTTCAATGGGGGCCCCTCTTGACACCCTAGGTTAAATAGAGCTCCCAGTCATCTTCCGAGATGACTCTCCAATGTGAACTGAGGTGATCACATTCGACATCATGGATGTACCCTACGCCTATAATGCCATCCCAGGCCGTGGGACTCTAAACAGATTTGGAGCTGCTCCCCATCAAACTACCTCTGCTTGAGGATGCCCGAACCCCAGGGGCTGATATCCATCCATGGTGACCAAGACTTGGCAAGGCGCATCGAGTACAAACACCCCGCTCTTCTCCATGGCCACCATATCCACACCGTGGCCAAAGAGAGCTTCGAAGACCCCCCCCCCCCCTTCGATGCATCCCAGACACTGTAGCCCTCCTAAGCCATGATCGGAGGGGGATGTAAAGCATGTCCTAATACATCCAAACTAGCCCAATCGGACTTTCCAAATCGGGGCAGACCTCGCTCCAGAGCAGAAGGCCCACCTCCTGACCATCATGTGGAGCAACCTCAATGTCTTTGCATGGTCCCTGTAGGACCTTCCTGGAGTCAACCGTTGCATCATCGAACACTCCCTTCGGGTCGATCCAAAGGCCAGGCTTGTGCACCAGGGGCTCCGTAAGCTCTCCCCTGAGCGGGCGAAGGCCGCAAAGGAGGAAGTCCAGAAGCTGCTAAAGGTTGGCGTCATCTGAGAGGTTATTCACTTCAAGTGGCTCTCCAATGCCGTCCTGGTGAAGAAACACAATGGGAAGTGGCATATGTGCATCGACTTCACATCGCTAAACAAAATCTGCCCCCGATATCCATACCCCCTTCCTCACATTGACCAACTGGTGGACTCTACTACCGGATGTGAGTTGTTGAGCTTCCTGGACACATATTCTAGATACCACCAAGTGTGGATCGCTGCAGAGGACGAGAACAAGACTAGTTTCATTACCCCCTTTGGGGTATACTGCTATGTCTGGATGCCCTTCGGCCTCCGAAATGTTGGTGCCACCTTCCCTCGCTTAGTACACAATGGAACAATAGCTGGGCCGCAACATCGACGACATAGTTGTGAAAAGCAAGCCATTTTCTCGCCAAATCAGCCGTGCATAACCTTCCATTCTTCAAAGCGCTGAGGGGATCCGACCCATTCAGGTGGACTCTGGAGTGCCAGACCACATTCGAGGCCCTCAAGGCCCACCTTTCTGACCACAAAACGCTCGCAATACCCCTCCCTAGCATAGGGCTCCTCCTGTACCTATTCGCCTCTACCTCCTCTATCAATGCTGCCCTAATACGGGAAGAGGAGAGTGAGGGTCAGGGTCATTCTGCACAAAAGGGCCATATACTATGTGTCAGAGGCCCTAGCCAAGGCTAGGGCGCACTACACCGAGCTAGAGAAGATAGCATACAGCCTCTTGATGGCCTCACGCAGGCTCCGACACTACTTCCTCACCTCACGACATCACTGTACCAACCTCATACCTGCTTGGCAACATGTTTCGCAACCGAGTGGCAATCAGACGCATCGGCAAATGGGCAGTGGAGTTAACCCCCTTCACAGTAAGATTTGTGGCCCGTATAGCCATCAAATAGTAGGTCTTGGCTGACTTCATCGCCGAATGAACTCTGGCACCTTCAGGACCCCCACAACCCCTCCTCCAGATGTATGGACAATATACACCAATGGAGCTTATGGTGCCACTGGTGCAGGGGCCGGTGCGGTCCTTATCTCCCTCATAGGCCAGCGGGCCAAGTTTGCAGCCCTCCTGGAGTTCAACACAACCAACAATGTCACCAAAATATGAAGCCATCCTCCCGGACCTCCGAAAGGCCCGAGCCTTAGAAGCCACCAGAGTCATCATCAAAACCGACTCCAAAGTCATCGTTGGGCATGTGGACAAGAGCTTCCAAGTGCGACACTCGGACCTGGCAAGATACCTCGAGGCCATTCGCAAGGCCGAAGGGTCTTTCCACGGCATATCCGTACAAAGCATACCACGAGCAGACAACGGGCAAGCAAACACCCTAGCAAAGGCTACTGTCGGATGCGGAGACCTGCCATTGGGCGCCTTCTTCGAGACCCTATACTGGCAGGCGGTCGACTCCCCAGACGAGGCAGCCGCCAACATTCTCTGTATCAGAACCCCAAACTGGAGGGCTCCCCTCTTTTCCTTCCTAAGTGGAATGGAGGAGTCAGACGACCCGGTCGCGCTCTGCCGCATTGAGCACCGCACCAGGGGCTACCTCCTGGTTGTCGGTGCCCTTTATAAACTAGGGGTCTGTGCTCCCCTCCTCCGTTGTCACAAGGAAGGAGGGGGCCAACCTCCTCAGAGAAATTCACGATGGCCTCTGCGGCAATCATCTTGTGCCCTACGCCCTGGCAGGCAAGGCACTCTATTGGCCCACAGTCATGTTAGATGTGGAGGAACTCGTCTGCACCTACCAACAATGCAAATGGATGGGACATTGGAGCCATAGGCCCCCGGCTTGCCTGTAGTTGATCGCTCCCGTCTGGCCCCTGGGTTGATGGGGCATGAATCTCATCGGACCATTCCCCTGTGCCAAGGGCAACCTTTGGTATGCGGTGGTAGTGTTGGAATATTTCTCTAAATGGGTCGAGGTCGAGCCCCTCACGACCATCACATTGAAGAATGTCCAGGAGATTGATGATGAGGAGGAGACCAAGGAGGTGTCCCCCACTTCTTCATCGTCCTCCGACGGTGCCTACTACTGTATCAGCCTCCGAGGTGGGGCGTTGCATTTGAAGCACCTGCGGCAGCCCTAGGGCCTCGTAGTCTGTAGGGTTTTTTTGTGTTTTTTTGTCTTCTAGGTTGTTTGTGAGGCCTGAAGCTCGGAGGGGTGCCCTTCGTGTGTGAGCCCCTTTTGGATGTAAGACTCGTCGTTGTCGCTTTTTTTCAAATGCTCTTCCCCTAAATGATACCTTGGCAAGGCTCCATTAGCTCCCCATTTTACAAGTAGTATTTATGGAGTGGTTCTGCATTCCATGTGTAGCCGAGGGAGGGGCGTCTGTGTCTACCAAGCGATAGGAGGCCTTTTGTATGCAAAGATGAGGTAGGGGTTTTGCCATTTGTTCCGGAGTTTTCCCGGAGCCAGCACGCATCGGACGACTAGATCTCTGGGTCTGAAGGTTCGTGGTGTGACCTTAGGATTGTACAAAGCCTTGATTTTGGCGATGTAGCGGTCGAGGTTCTGGACAGCATGAAACCTTGTACCCTCTGCAAGGTCGAGGGATACTTCTCTTTCTCCTGTAGTCTCCAACAAGTGAACCCGGAGGGAGCATCCCTTGATTTCTATCGGAGTCATGGCTTCGTCACCGAATAGGAGACGAAAGGGAGTAAACCCAGTGGGACAGGTGACCATAGTGCGGAGGGACCACAATACCTTTAGGAGCTCTTCGGCCCATTGGCCTTTAGCGAGGCCGATGAGACGTCGGTTTAATCCGGAGAGAATGTTGTCAAATTTTGTTATCATCACTACTACATTTTTAATTAGTGGCACAATATTATGTTGTCTCATGGCAACCTAGTATTGACCATTTTTTTTAGTCGCAGATTATATTGATGCCATTGTCTTCATAAACAACAACAAAATATTGTACCATCACAATATATATTAGCCAACCCACTTATTCGGAGAAGGTAAAGTAGCTTGCAATTTACACATTAATCTGGGAAAAAAACATCTAACTATCAATGATGGTTGAACTATTAATTTAATGGCGTAAATCACTTATTGGCACCACATGGATCTACGATTCTAGCAAATTCTGCAATAAAAAAACTCAAATATAGTACTACTCTAAATTAACTCGTATATGGATATTTGTTTGTATTTAACTTCTTATCTTAAAAAATCATAAAACACACCATATTCAATATATATAACATCTCACAACAAAAGTAATTAACTTGGTGTTAGATGGGTCTAATGGGCTAAACGTAGGAATAATCTAGGCCTAATTAGATTTGTTTCGGGGAAGAGAGGTAGGAATCAGTACCTAATCCACAACGCTGCCTTGCTGTTTTTTGCCTCCTGTAGTTGCGCCATCGAGAGAAAGAAAATCGGAGGCAGCGCCGCGCAGTTTCCTCGTTCTCGTCGCCTAGGGCACAGCGTGCGCTACTGTGCAATGTGCGGGTGGTTTCGCCCGTCGCTGCCTCTCCTCTGTGGTTCGCCGCTGCAGAACTAGAGGCAGAGCAGTGCACGGCAGGCTGCAGCAGGACAGGGAGAGGAAGAAGGGTGGCAAGAGGGAAGAGAGGGAGAAGGGGATCACGGTCTCGTGTAGGTAAATGGCCTAATCATTTTCTCATACATTTTCCTCTATTCAGCGTTGGATTAGCCGATTAGGTCTGGTGATTAGGGCTAATCTCGTTGGGAGACATGTTCACGAGTATTGTGTTACAGTATTTTTCAGTCTATGCGCAGTGTTGATATAGTTGATGAGACCAAATATTAGAATATGATGTATTAGAGAGATGTGGATGATTCAATTATCTTTCTTAGAGTGTTTATACTTTTAATTTGGATGAATAAATCGGAAGATATGAAATTCTGAAGTCTGGTTGTTCGCAGCACAGTAGGGAAAAGTCTGTGTAATTGTAGCTCTACCTGTTCAAATGCTTTCCCTAAGGAACTATAAACCAGTGAAAGTTTAGCAGTTTAAAAAGTAATTCGATTGAGAGGCTTGATACTCTGCTACTTCAAGACTTTCAGGTTCATGATTTCTTATTCACTATTTTGTTTTGCAGTCGACATATAAAGTGGTTGGATCTGTTGCAGCGACATTGTATTCTATTCTATCAATATTACATGAAAAGTATTTTCGCTCAGGTTTCCAGGTTGTCACACATTCAAGGTGATATTGTAGTATTATCATGGTTAATTACCATATAACCAGAGAGCAGTTCAGTAATATTTTAGATTTGTGAAACAAGCACTTGTTGAATCAATGATGGTGTGTTTCAGGTCAGATGACAAACAAATTGTGATGTGTCAACAAGTGGTAATATACTTCGCCTTTAATTGGTATTGTTGGCCAGGCACGCAACTAGTGTTGGCTGATCAATTAAATGTGTTTCATTCACTCGGATATGTTCTGCAATGTATTTCCGAGACAAGATTTTTTTTTCTTGTCGCTGTTCATGTCACTTTTTATCCACTTCAAATTTTTTATTTACCAGTGCACCCGGTATTTCAATGCAGGATAAACTGATATGGTCTGCAAGTTATGATTGATCAAAGAATGAAGTTCAAAGATCTTGCAGCAAGCAAAGCTTACCATTTTAATATCTTGTATTTTTTTAGAATGTTATATTATGATCGATGCTTTGTATTATCAATTCTTTTCGCAATGTGTGGAATCATTTGTTTAACTAACAATTTTAATTTGTTGGTTCTTGTATTGGTTGTATTCCTATGGTTAATAAATATATTTGTGGTAAGTGTTGCACATTGTGAGAAAAATATGTACTTGTGTAGTGAAAATGACCCTATTAATTTAGGGTTATGATTTTATGATTAATGATAACATAGTCATTGAGACTAACATGTTTGTCAAAGTATGTATGTCGGAGGGTTAACTCCTGTCACAGGGATCCCGAGAGACCCCTTTTTAGAGATTCGGCCGGGGGATGACCCTGAATAAATTCGTCGGAGAAATAAATGGAGGTGGAAGTAAATGCAACGGCCGGTGGTGGGGGATGAAAAACTAGTGCAAAGAGAAGTAAATGCACCAGAAATTTAGACAGGTTCGGGCCGCACGGGGGCGTAATACCCTACTCCTGTATGGATGTAATAACTGCCCTGAGGAAGTCTCTCAAGGATGTTTCTGGTTACAAGAATATTTATTTAACTAAGAGCTTAGGGCTCCTTGTTCTTGGGCAGGGACTGTGCCTTGGGTTGGTCTATAGTTCGGCTCTTGGTGCTTCTGTGTTCTCTTGTTCGCTTGTTGGGTCTTTCTTTTGATGGTTTGTTTTTTTCCCCCCCTTTCGGATGTATTGCTGGATATATCCCGGATGTGTGTCGATCTCTTCCGTGCTGCCGGCTCTTTTGTGCACTCGCCGGCTGATACATGCCCCAAACGGGAAGGAGGGGGCACAAGTTTCGAGGCGCCGCGACTGGGAAAGTCGTCATCATTTCTTCTGGGCGAAGTGACCGGAGGGTGAAAAACGCGGCGCACGCCCGGTCACCTGTCACCATAAACGCCTTGGCAACGGGCGCCGTAGAGAGGGCCCACCGGGCAGCCGCAGAGCAACCCGGCGTGCCCGTCCCGTCTTGTTCCTCTGCCACAGCAGGGCGGCAGACGGAACACCTTGATCCTAGCGATGTTATCCCGAGACACACCAGAGGATACGGGACATGACCCGTGCAATTAATAGCCCCACGCCTCTCTGCCAAAACATGGCAGGAACTGACACCGCGGCGGGAGCAGTTGGGGATGTCAGGCCACGCACGCCCATTAAATGCGGCCTCGGACCTCTGACCGGTTGACACCCCATCGGTGGGCCCCTCGAGGGCCTTTCTGGGTCGTCGGGGCACCGAGTGCTCGGGGGGTACTGTTCACCTCCCCGAGCACTCTCTCCCGAGAATGCCTATCCTTGCCCTCGGGGTACCGGGTGCTCGGGGGTACTGTTCACCTCCCCGAGCACCCTCTCCCGAGCACTCTTGCACGAACCTTCAGGGAACCGAGTGCTCGGGGGCTGCCACGTGCAACCCCGAGCACTCCCTCCCGAGTACTTTTGCACAGGTCTTTCGAGGAACCGAGAGCTCGGGGGCTGCCACGTGTAGCCCCGAGCACTCTCTCCCGAGCACCTTCACACTGACCCTCGGGGAACCGAGCGCTCGGGGGTTGCCGCACGCAGTCCCCGAGCACTCTCTCCCGGAACTTAGCTCTCTTGATCGTCGGGGGACTAGGGTGCTCGGGGGCGACCGGGCACTTCCCCGAGCACTTTCTTCCCGGTACTTAGACTCTGCGGATCATCGGGGAACTGAGGTGCTCAGGGACCAGGGACTGTGGCCCCGAGCACCTTCTCCCGGGACCTTGAACTTTCTTCACCCCACAGGAGGGACCTCGCGGGATGGCAACACGTGGTGGATGGCTGGCCTAGCCTCGGGACTCAGGGACCCCTGGTTCCTGATACACCGATAATGTATTAGTATATCTTATAGATGCAATACATCAAGAAGTCATCGAAGCCGAAACAAAATTGATTAAATTAGAAAAGTTATAGGAAGATTTGTCTCACCGGATGGTCCGGTGCAGAGGAGTTTGTACTCACCTGAATATTATGTCCGGAGGTTGATAGCCTCACCGGATAGTCCTGTGAATAGGACATGAGACCATCGAAGTATTTCTGACTCACCGAATAATCCAGTGATCTGCACTGGGTAACACCAGAGTATTTCCTATAGAGAATAATACAAGTGCAGAAGACTGAGAATATCAACCTACCGAATAGTCTGGTGCTTAGTTTGTGCACACCGGAGCATTTCTTGCAGAGATGACTGCAAGTGTTGAAGAATGAAGAACAACCCACCGGAAGATTCGGTGCTCTAAAGATGAATGCACCGGAATATTTTACACAAAGAGACTGCAAAGGCTCGGATGACTCAAGATAACTGACCGGAAGGTTCAGTGATAGATTTGAAAGTATACCGGAGTATCCGATGTTCAGAAATGTATTGAGTGAAGTTCCAACGATTAGTTTCTGAGGTTGTACCCACCGGATGATCCGGTGTTAGTACTACTGTTCTCACCGAATCATCTGGTGTTAACAGCTTTTTTAAGCCATTGGGAAAACAGTAAGGTGACGGGTTTGAGGCTATAAATATCCCTTCACACAGTCATTTGAAGGGGTTACATGCTGCTGGAGTCTAGAGGAAGCTCATACACACTTGAGAAGATATCCAAGCCACCAAAGTGCTAAAAGTGATCATCCAAGGTAATTAAACATAAGATTAGTATGTGATTAGTGCTTATAGACCTAGAGAGAGTGTTGCTAGGTGATGGCTTCCTAGAGAGTGGATCACGGAGTGATCCTAACTTGTATCGAGAGGTACGCCAATACCTTTAAGTCTTGGTGACTCACCGGCATCTTGGGCTATAGTGGTTTAAGTTTGTTGACCCTCCAACTTGGTGTGGAGTGACGGTAAGACATGTGTATGGGGATGTGAAGACCCTTGCCTTGGTGGCTTAAGCTATGAAGTGATCACGGCGATAAGTGACCGGAAAAGAGGCTAGTGGCGAGACCTTATTTTGGTGGCTTGTTGGCTCATTCGACTTGAGACTTTGCCTTGGTGGCTCAAAAGTCATGACCGGGTGCCGATCGGGAGCATATTCTTGGTGGAGCTCCAACGTGGACTATGGGTGATATTCATACCACTGATACCACGGGATAAAAATCCCTTGTGTCGAGTTTGTCTCTCTACCTTATTTATGTTTCCGCATTTACATACTTGTAATTTATCTTGCTATAGTAGGTTGCAATCATATTGAGTGGTAGAGTAGACATACTAGATAAACCTAGAGCACATTTAGATAGAAATTGAGATATGTTTATCTTGTGAAGTTTTTAGAGTCATTAGATTTCTAAGTGTCCTAATTCACCTCCCCTCTTATGACGTCATCGTTCCTCATAATTTGTATCAGAGCCTCGTGCTTTTGATAGGCTTAACATCCTAGAGTTATGATATTCGGGTTTGGAATAGATACCCATAGTGCTCCACTTATCGATGACACAATTTTTCACCATTGAAAAATTCTAATGTCTTGTTATTTGTAAGTCAATGGTCTAGATATTTAGAGAGTCACTAAGGAATGGATAAGACCGCGCATCACCAATAAGGAGAGGCAATTAGATGCTTCTTGATATATTGCATCCATGAGACCTACTAACATATATTTTTGACAAACATATTAGTCCTAATTACTATATTATGATTAATCACCAAAACCACAATTATGGCCTAATAGGGTTATTTTTACTTCAATCTCTCCCTTTTTAGTGATTAATAACAACACAACCAAAGCAAGTGACAAATAATAAATGATACCAATCATAAAGAGCACAAAGTCTTACCATATTGTTTGGATGCATGTTTTTACTATTTAGTCCCTCTTTATTGTGGCTTTCCCTTTCTTTATTGCCACTATCTCCCTTGATCGATCCATGCAAGAATTTCTCCCCCTTTTTCAATCTAGGTGCCTCATGTTGCTTCTTGTATCCTCTTCTTCTCCTACTTTGTCAACTTCAGCATTTCTAGACGTCTTATATCTTGCTTCTTACTTTGGTCATCAAACTTCTCCTCCTTTATCAACAATCTCAAAAAGAACTACAAACATATGTTGAACTTAAGGAAGAGCGTTAGAGCACATGGAAAAAAGCTTCATAAATTATGATCTAATAAAATGATATCAATTAAAAAGATTTACCAATTGTAAGGATATGAGACATTGATATCAATTGAAAAAGATAAGCAAGGATCATAATTAATGAAACTCATATAATATAATCTAAACTCCCTCTTTATGTGTGCATATATATAATAATACCTACTTGTGAATACCACTTGTATGAATATAACAATATATATTGGTTCATGGCACATAAAAGATATCAATTCTAAAACTAGTGCCATGTAAGGGACCTACAACTAATAAACCATATATGTTGCTCATAGGTTAGAGATAAGTGCAAGAACCTACCGTATGAAAAACTATACTAGGCATTGCAATAAATTGAAATAAGCATATACAATCCTAGACAAGGCAATGATTCAAAAAACATGAACAAAATTCTATCTACCATTACCTCCTTACTTTTGGATGGGGATTTGGGTATATGATAATCATGATCTCATCAAAGCGGTCAATCTTATGTATTTGGCTTCTTTGTTTAAACATTAACTTTATTTTATGAGCCAAGTCTCCAAATTCTATAGCTGTTTCGGCCTTTAAGTCTTCTTTAGAACCCAAATTGATTGTGACCTCTTCATGTTAGTGATGACTTTCTTGGGCACCTAAATGGGTTGGTTCCACCCCCAATTCTTTCTCCTAACCATATGTGCAACCACCTTGCTATTGTTCTTCTTCTTAAGCTTGTAGTGGTTGCTCTTAGTCTTAATTTATAGTTGGGCTTGGTGCAGATGTTGGAGGTCTTGTTGGAGAGGTTTATTACTTTCTTCTTATCTTTAGTCTCCTTCTTAACTTGCTTGCATTAGAAGGACTTGTGGCTTTCTTGATGATATTTGAAGCATGTCATGGTGGACCCCTCCGCAAGCTTCTTCACCATGGTTACACGGTATCTTGAGGAGGTTAGATATGGTTTTTGCCTTTTAATCTTGCCAAGTCTTTCTTGATATTTTCTACTTCTTGTTTGAGCTCATCATTTTCTTGCGTAATGAGTTCATTAGATGGTTCTCCAATAACATTCTCAACACATATATCATTGCAAAGGGGTGAGCTAGATAAATCAATTAAATTATTACAAGAAGTACAAGCATCTATCTTAGAATTGAAAATAAATAGAGAGATAAATTGCTCTAAAGGAACCTTAGATTAAGATTCAATGCACTTAAATTTAGCATTAATCTCATCATGCTCCTTGTTTGGTAAATTGAATTTACTCAATAATTAGAAACAAAGATAGCATGAATATCACTGAGGGTATTAAATTTCTTAAGTTCCTTAGATTGTTTCTTAAAGGCCCTTTGTTGCTCATTGATCAAATGAAGGAGTTCATCATAGGAGGAGGAATCCTCATCGGATTCATCATCACTTACATCGCTATCCATACCTTTGGCCATAAGACACTTATGAGATGACTCGCGTGTTGACTTGTGTGATGATGAACTTGAGGAAGAGCTTCTCTTGGAGGAGTGGGCGGTAAAGCTCTCATCACTTGAGCTTGAATCTTCATCTTCACTCACCCATCTTCCTATGCTTGCAACTATTTTGGTTCTTCCCCTTGCCTCCCTCTTACTCTTAGTTTTCTTCTCCTTGATATGATCAATAATTTTGACTAAGTCTTTCATGGAAATTCGATGATCAATCTTGGTATTGACCTTCTTGATGTTCTTCTCCACTCAAGAGATGAGCTTAGTGACTTCGGGATCCATTTCTTCATCACTTGATGCGCTTTGCTCATCATCTTTATTGATCTTTTCATCTTCATCTCTATCATCTTCGCTTGAGCTTGACTCTTACTCTTGCCCTCTCATCTTCGCCTTCATATGTGGACATAGTGCTTGCTTGCTTGTAAGAGCAAGGTTGTTGGCATCAAATGAGGAAGAAGCTTCAACCCTATGTTTATGGTTATTTTATGGACAGTGATCTTGCCGAGCATTTGACTTGGAGTCAACTTTTTGATGTCGTTGTTGTTGTAAATGATAAAGACTATCAACTTGTACTTTAGAATAAGAGCTTCAAGTACTCTTCTCATCACTTTATCATCGTCAATTGGCATCAAACCTAACCTATTTACCTCATTGACAAGAATATTTAAACATGAGTACATGTTATTAGCACTTTCATGGGTAAATTGTTTGATGCTATTGAGCTTAGTAACATGCACATGATATTTCTCATTGTGCACATCCTTTGTGCCTTTATGTATTTCAATGAGACCATTTCAAATATCATGTGTATTGGTGAGAGAATAAACACGATTAAATACATCAATATTTAAAGATGATACAATGATACTCTTCGCTAATGCATCTAATTGCCTCTTCTTGTTGGTGATGTAGGGTCTCATCCCTTATTCGATGACTTTCCAAACATCTAGACCTTTGGCTTGCAAAAAATAAGACATTAGAATTTTTCAACGAGAGAAATTTATGCTATCGAAAAGTGGAGCGCTATGGGTATCCATCCTAAACCCAGACGTCACAACTCTAGGATGTTAAGCCTACCAAGAGCATGAGGCTCTAATACCAATTGTGAGGAATAATGATGTTCTAAGAGGAGGGTGAATTAGGACACTTATAAACATAAACCAAATTGTCTCTAAAAACTTTACAAGATAAATCTATCTTAATTTCTATCTAAATATACTCTATGTTTATCTAGTGTGTCTACTCTACTGCTCAAGATAATTACAACTTACTCTAGTAAGATAAATTGCAAGTATGTAAATGCGAAAATAAAAATAAGGTAGAGAGACAAACTCGGCACAATAGATTTTTATCTCATGGTATCGATGGCATGAATGCCATCCCCAATCCACGTTAGAGCTCCACAAAGAATAAGATCCCGGTCGGCAAGTCTCTTCCGGTCACGGCTCTTGAGCAACCAAGTCACCAAGATAAGGTCTAAAGCATGATGAGCCACTAAGCCACTAAGGCAAGGTCTCACCATTAGCCTCTCTTCCGGTCACTTGCCCTGTGATCACTTCGGAGTTTGAGCCACCAAGGAAAGGGTCTCCGTATCCCCGTACACGTGTCTTGCCACCGCTCCACATTAAGTTGGAGGGTCAACAAGGTTGAGCCACCAGGACCCAAGATGCTGACGAGTCACCAAGACTCCAAGGCACCAACGTACCACTTGGTACAACCTAGGATCACTCCTTGATCCCTTCTTCAAGCTGCAGCACCTAGCTACAACTCACTCTAGGTCTATAAACACTAAACACTCTCTAATCTTGTGCTTAATTGCCTTGGATGATCACTTTAAGCACTTTGGTGGCTTCGATGTCTTCTCAAGTGTATATGAGCTTCCTCTAGACTCTAGCAGTATGCCACATGCCAAATGACTGAGTGAAGGGGTATTTATAGCCTCAAATCCGCTAACTAGCTATTTTCCCAACAACTCAGAAAAGCTATTAACACTGGATGATCCGGTGAGAATAGTAGTACTAATACCGAATCAGCTAGTTAGTACAAACTCAAAAACTAGCCGTTGAAACTCCACTCACTATCTCTGTGAACACCAGACATTCTGATGTGCCTACAAATCCATCACCGGATCTTCTGGTGAGTTATCTTGAGCCAGACCGTGCCACTTCTTCTCTGTGTAAAATGTTCTGGTACATTGATCTTCAGAGCACCGGACCTTCCGGTGATTTGTTCTTTATTCTGCAATATTTGCAGTTGTGTGCAAGAAATGCGTTGGTGTTATAATCCGGTGAGCAGAAACCAAGCACCGGACCTTCCAGTGGGTTGTTCTTCATTCATCAACATTTGAACTCGCCTCTGCAAGAAATGCTCCGGTGCTATAATCCGGTGAGCATAAACCAAGCATCGGATCTTCTGGTGGGTTGATCTTTAGTCTTTGCACTTGCATTCTTCTCTGTAAGAAATACTTCAGTGCTATCCAGTACAAATCACCAGACTATCCGATAAGGTCCTCAGTCTTCTACTCTTTGTCAGAAATACTCCAGTGAGTTCAATACACAGAGTACCAGACTTTTCGGTGAGGCTAATAGTCTCTGAACACAAAGCTCTGGTGAGTGCAAACTCCTTTAAACTGGATCTTCTGGTGATGTTAATTTTCCTAAGACTTCTCCAATTCAATCAAACTTTATCCTGTCTGCTGTGGCTTCTTGATGCATTACATCTATAAGACCTACTAACATATATTCTTGATAAACATATTAGTCTCAATTATTATATTATCATTAATCACAAAATCACAATTATAACCTAATATGACCATTTTCGTACAACCGTTCCTTACAATTTGTGATGACAATGATGCCACTTTTGTAAAATACAAGTGTGACGGTTCAATTGTCACAATTATAATTAAAATAGTGAGTAGAAACATCGACACAATAAGCTCATTTAGTGATAAAGCTTTGGTCATTAATATTGACTCTCTAGTGACTATATCTATGGTCACTATTACAAATAAAATTGTGATGATTAAGTTGTCATAAATACTTTCAAACTGTATGGACTTTTATCTTCACTACGAGTAATATAAATAATCATAATTTTCTGTTACTAATTTACACATTTTTGTGACCATAAAAATCATCACAAATAGGCATGCCAATAGTGATAAGTAAATTTATCCCTAATAAGCATAGTCATTTGTGGGGAATAAAAAATCATCACTATATTACTTGTGACTTGAGTATTGGTGGAGACTAGTGAAGAATGAAAAGATTGCCACAAACACTGATTTGTTACGAAAAATTACACTTTGGTGATGAATTTTTTCACCGGAAAACCGTATTCCCCTCGTAGTGAGGGAGTCGGCAAAAAATCCGGCTACAACCGGCACTCCATTTGGGCCTCACTATTTTGGCACTCGCTATCTGGCACAGTTCACTTGCCACAGTTGGGGAGCACGAGAGGACACGTGGTTTTCAATTTCCCCTTCCCATCTCTTCTATTTAAAACAATGATCTTATGTTTCTCTAAAAATCTTAGAATGTTTTGTACATGTTCTATAATTTATTTGAAACTCATTTTAATTAGATTCATCCATAAAACCTGTGTAGAATTAAAACTAAAATTATCCAAAAAAGAATATTTTTATAATTTCTAACAATTTTTAGGGCCTGAAATAAATTTCTAAAAACCTGGGAAAATTCAGTAATATTCTTTTTATATAACTAGATGATATTTTTAAAATTATTTTCAGCCCTAGGTTATATGGTGAAAAAATAAGTTCTTTTATAATGCTCTATTTATATGTATTTTTATTATTTCATATGATATTCTTCTTTGAATTCAAATATTTATAAAATATAGCCATTTGAAATATAGACGTTGCAAATATTTTTTTTATTTATAGGATACTAATAGAATATAGGTGATTAGAATTTAAGGAGCGAGATTTAGGAAGTCGGTTGGAATGCGTAGAGAAATAGAGAAAGAATATTTTAGGAATGCTCTCTATATAAGATATAGAGAGTGAGATTTAAAGAGTCAATTGGAAATGCTTTGAGACCTAAATCAAATCACACACTTTTTACCAACCTATTCTGAGCCTACTGCACCATTTATTCACATATATCTGCTAGCAATAATGCCAACAGTGTTGTTTCAATAAAGGAATAGAACACTATCCTAGCCTATGTGGATGCAAGTAGCCATTGCAATGCTAACCTTAGGTCCATTCACTTAGGGTGTGAGTGGTTATTCGTATACGAGTAATCTGGTCTGACAAATATGTATAATCTTAGAGAAAAATATGTTTGATTGTCCCCTTGCACTATTTTAGGTTTTCAGCCTAGCTCGACGAAAGCAAATGTACGCTTGTAGTCTGGCTCGAGAGGGAAGCTCAACAGCAACCAGTCACAAAGTCATTTTGATGCGAGTAACCAATCATAGTCTCAACCCTTACATTCGCTCATACAAGCTCTGATTCGATCAACCAAATAAAAACTTAACTTAGTCTGTATAGACAGATATGACCAATCAAACACTCTTCTTTTTAACAAATATGATGTCACTTAATCTACTTACTCTCAACCTACCTATACAATCTATATAGATAAAAATCATATAAGTTGTTAACGTGCATATATTTGGAGATAAGTCTCGGGCTGATCCCAGCCTTACCATTTTCCATGTATATCGGGATTTCCTTCCCGGCCTTATCTCTTTCCATATATATCGGGATTTCCATCCCTTGTAACCCTAGTACATGGCTATAAATATAAATCTGGAGGTCGCCACGATTGGTAGGCAGTGCTTCCCCTAAATCTCCTCTCTTTCATGGTATCAGGGATCGTTTTGATCCACATTCCTTCCGCTGCTTTTCTTTCCCGTTTGTTCACCCTAGCGCTGCTACACCTCGTTCACCACCGGCCACATTCACCTCCACAACATGAGCGACAATGGCACCCTGCCTACGCTTAGTGATGGCACCTTGCCAGCGATCGGCTCCGGCACCTCCGGCGCCCTCACAAACGCATCGACCCTCGCCATCTCCATCTCTTCGTCCATCAATGTCGCCTCCATCAAGACACATGTGTTAGTCATCCTCAGCTTCAAGGCTGCCAACTACACGAAGTGGTCGATGTACTTCCAGGCAACCTACGGGAAGTTCGGTCTTCTCGCCACATTGATGGCACTGTCCCTGCGTGTCTTGATGATGCCTCGTGGATCCAGGCTGACATGTGCGTGTGCACCTGGCTCTACGGCTCCATCATCGATGATGTCGTCGACGCCACCATTGAGCCAAATCAGACGACCCAGGAGTTCTGGCTTCGCGTCGGCGCCCTCTTCACCGCCAATGACAATACCTGCGCCATCTACCTACGCCAACAATTCCACTCCTTGGTGTAGGGTGACTCCTCCATCATGGAGTACTTCCACCGTCTCAAGACCACTGTCGATGCCCTCTGTGACGTCGGCTGTGTCATTCAGGACAATGAGCTTGTTCTCAACGTGCTCCGTAGTCTGAGCCCCCGCTTGAAGAATGCTGCCGACATCATCTCCTTCCAGGATTCCCTCCCGTCCTTTGCCAAGGCATGGGACATGCTTCTCCTTCACAAGATCGCTGCCCCGCCGAGCACAGAGCCCTCATCTGCGACGACCCTACTCTCTGTGACTCCGCGTGCCGGAGGATCGCCCTGTGGCTCTGCTGTCCGTGCCTCATCCTCCAACTCTAGGCGCGGGCGTGACAAGCATCGCTAGGGCAAAGGCGGTGGCTCAGCCAGCTCCTCCTCCAATCCTATCTGTGTCGCGACGCCTACCTCCATAACACCTCCCACTGGCCCTTGAGTCTGTATGACCCCATGGGGTCCATTCCTGATGGCTCCTCCTTGCCACGCGTGGTCTGCCTAGGGCTGCTCGACTGCTGGCATCGGCATCCTGGTCCCCCATCCGGCACCAGCATCTGCCCAGGCATACACCATCACGTTGGCCCCAGTCCAGCTTTCCGCTAATAGCCAGGGACCACAAGGGCAACTGTGGGATCAAGCCTCCCTCATCGCTGCTCTCAACGCCATGCAAACTCCATCGCAAAACAACTAGGTGATGGACACCGGCGCCACTTCCCACATGGCATTCGATGATGGTATCCTCCAAACTTCAACTTCTTGCGCATCCCCCCTGTTTGTTACTATGGGAAATGGTAACTCTATTCCCATTTCCCGCACGGGGCACGTGCCTCTCTCATTTTCTTCATCCAACATCTCAACAACATCCTCAAAGTTCCATCCTTAATTAAAAACCTAATTTCTGTGCGTCAATTCTCTAGAGATAACTCTTGCTCTATTGAATTTGACCCCTTTAGTTTTTCATCAAGGATCTACGTACCAGGACAACGATTCTACACTGCAAAAGTGATGGTGACCACTACACTTTCAGTGCCACCACTCCAACCACCTCCGTCGCCCTCCTATCTGCAGCTCCCTCCTTTGACGTATGGCACCGCCGCCTCGGTCATCCTGGTCGAGATGTCATGTCATCTCTTCATCATTGCGATCTATGGACATCACCAGTTCTTAGCAATTTCTGGTTATAAATACTATCTCATTTTGGTTGATGATTTCTCCCACTATTTTTGGACTTTTCCTTTGCATCGCAAATATGATGTTCATGAGTTGTTCCTCGCTTTCTTTGCCTATGTGCGCACACATTTTAACCTACATGTTCGGTGCTTTCAGGCTGACAATGGTCACGAGTTTGTCAACTTGGTCAACCTCTCCTTTTTTTGGTCACATGGCATCTTCCTTCGGCTCTCGTGCCCGTACACCTCACAACAAAACGGCAAAGTTGAACGAGCCATCCATACCACCAATGATGTTGTCCGCACCCTGCTATTCCAAGCACAAATGCCACATGCTTTCTGCGCCAAGGCCCTCACTGCCGCCACACACATCCTTAACCGGCGTCCAACAGCTACCCTACAGTTCGATACTCCCTTCTCGCAACTATTTGGCCACCCTCCCAACCTAAGCCATCTTCGAGTGTTTGGTTGTCTTTGTTTTCCAAACACTGCCTCCACCGTCACTCATAAGCTTGCTCCACGCTCGGTAGCTTGTGTCTTCCTCGGTTACCCACTCGACCACAAAAGGGTATCGCTATTATGACCCATCCACGCGTCGCATTATCACTTCTCGTCATGTCATCTTCGATGAGTCCACCTTTCCCTTTGCAGCTGCCTCCCCACCTCTTTCTCTGGCATCTCTTGACTTTCTTGTTGATCCATCTCTTCACACTAACCCAGCTGCCCAGGCACCCATGGTTTATACATGTGCAGGTTCCTATCGGCTCCTTGACACACTAGCTTGCATCACTACTCAGCCCAGCATGCCTATGTCCACCGTGGGCTCCTCTCGGAGTTCCCCTTGCCTCGGTCATCCGGATCGCGCCTAGCCCCAGTCGCACAGCAGACCACGACTTCACCGACCGACACCGTTGCTTTCACACCACGCATGGCCACGTTTCCTGGGACACCCGTTCGGGCTTCTTCGACATCACCACATGACTCGCTCTCTGCTTTGGCTACGTGCATACTCGCCCAAGTTTTGGATAGTCTTGTGCCGCTAGAGCGATGGGCACCGGATGGTCCGGTGTCACCAGCGAATTGGATGTCGGATGCTCCAGTGCCACCAGGGGCAGCGGAGTCACCTGTTGTCTTCCCTGGTCAATCAACCAGGTCGGCCGACGCTACCATCGCGCCATGTGCGGCCACGGATGTGGCTGCCAGATCGGCGGATGATGCCACAACGCGTCTGACGGCTGTTGCGCCACACGCGACCACAGATGTTACTGCTGCCTCAGCAGCATCGCCTCTCTCTGTGCATTCTCCAGCTGGTCACCCTATGATTATGCGACCCAAAGTCGGCATTGTCAAGCTGGTGGATCGGCTCAATCTCTCCACAAGCCACATGGCGGTGACACCACTTTCGGTGAACTACAGGGCTGCTCTTGCTGATCCCAATTGGTGCCAAGCTATGACGAACGAGTTCCAAGCCCTCCTCTATAACCGCACATGGGTTCTGGTGCCCCAGCCACCCAAGGCCAACATTGTCTCTGGCAAGTGGATCTACAAGCACAAATTCCACTCTGACTGCTCTTTGGCTTGGTACAAGGCACGTTGGGTGGTGCGTGGTTATTCACAACGCTCGGGCATCGACTTCGACGAGACTTTCAGCCCGGTTGTGAAGCCCGCCACCATTCATGCTATTTTGAGTATTGCTGTCTCGCGTTCTTGGCCCATTCATCAGCTAGACATAAAGAACGCGTTCCTCCATGGCACGCTGGATGAGATCATCTATTGCCAGCAGCCTGCTGGTTTCGTGGATGCTGCTCGCTTGGACCATGTCTGTCGGCTTCTCAAGTCTTTATACAGATTGAAGCAAGCCCCCCTGTGCGTGGTACCAGCGATTCGCCTCGCATATCCGCACCATGGGCTTCATCGCCTCTGTCTCTGACACCTCACTTTTCGTCCTAAAGACCAGCGCTGACTTCGCCTACATCATCCTATACATTGACGACATCATCTTGACGGCTTCATCGTTGGCACTTCTGCACTCCATCACCACGCATCTTGCCGAATTCGCCATGACCGACCTTGGCAACCAACGCATCTTCCTCAGCATTGATGTGCGTTGTTCCGCCGATGACCTCTTCCTTTCGCAGCGACAGTATGCTGCGGATATTCTTCAACGAGCCGGCATGGCTGAGTGCCATCCCACAGCCACTCCAGTCGACACGAAGGCCAAGCTCTCTACCACTGATGGGATGCCAGTTGTTGATCCCACTGAATAATGTAGTCTCGCCGGTGCTCTATAGTACTTGATATTGACTCGCCCCAACATTGCTTATGTGGTGCAACAAGTCTGTCTGTACATGCACGACCCCGAGAGCCCCACTTCAACATTGTCAAAAGCATATTGCGCTATGTCAAAGGCACTATGGATTTCGGTCTTCACCTGTTCGCCACCTCGTCGTTGAAGTCTCTCACAGCCTACTCGGAAGTCGACTGGGCAGGTTGTCCTGACTCTCGGTGTTCCACCTCCGGTTACTGTATGTACCTCGACAACAACCTCATCTCCTGGTCTTCCAAGCGTCAGACCACTATATCCCGCTCCAGTGCTGAAGCGGAATATCACGTCGTCGCTCATGTCATTGTTGAGTGTTGTTGGGTGCGCCAGCTTCTGCAAGAGCTTCACTAACCCCTTCATAGCGCCACGATTGTCTATTGTGACAATGTCAGCGCTGTCTATATGGCTTCAAACCCCGTCCATCACCATCGAACAAAGCACATCGAGATTGACATTCACTTTGTGCGAGAGAAGGTTGCTCTTGGACAAGTTCAGATTCTTCTCGACCCCTCAAGTCATCAGTTCACCGATATCATAACGAAAGACCTCCCGATACAGTTGTTTCAGGATTTTCAATCTAGCCTCTGTGTTTAAGGGCCTCACGCTTCGACTGCGGGGTTGTTAACATGCATATATTTGGAGATAAGTCTCGGTCTGATTTCCAGCCTTATTATTTTTCATGTATATCGGGATTTTCATATCTTGTAACCCTAGTATATGACTACAAATATAAATCTGAAGGCCATCACGATTGGTAGGCAGTGCTTCTCTCAAATCTTCTCTTTTCGTAAGGAATCAATCGCAAACTCGTTACCTTAGCACGCTAAAGCTGCGGCAACTACAAAAAACATGCGGGGAGGAAGTGGTGAAGCTAGCTGGTGAGGGGGATAGAGGCCGTCCCAAGCGCACGTGGTGGGACAGGCCACAGAAGCACATCATGATCACGTGGTGCGGCAACAGAGAGTACAGAACGATGGGATAGCTCCGTTCGCCCGCATGTGAATTTGAAGATCGCATACGACGATGAGTGACCAGCGCCAGCTCTGCGCTGACAGTGACGTTTCCTGGCGCCAACTTATCTTCCAGCTCAGTTTTGGCTCCAATCGGGACTACTGCCGATCGAGTCGCCGGATCGGGATCCGACGGCCTCTGTCGCCTTTACCCTATCTAGAAAATCGGGGTGCTTGCATACGCCAATAGCTAGCGACAGACCAATAGCGACGTATCGGCTGTACTGTATATAATATATTGATATGTGAGACGTACAAATAAAAAATAATCTCCTTGCCAGCATCACATGTTTCACAGCATCACACACAGCAAGGACACAAGCTACAACTTTGTTTGTTTCCGTTTCTAGGTCGCTTCTCGCCAGAAAAAAAACGGACGGACCCCCAAACGGCATCCTTACCAGCTATCAGCTCCGTGTCACGGAGCGCAAGACTTGTCCCCATTGCACTAAAGGCAAAAATCGGTTCCCCACCGCTTTATCCGCTTAGAGAATTTGAGTTATAATTTTTAGAGGTAAAATATAACAGTGCATCTCAAGTTTATAGTTATTTACTCATAATTGTCACTGTTATACCCCTTCAGTTGTCCCCTCCCTGCTCGATCCGCTGGCTCCCCACTTGCATAGAGTTCATGCTGTGGTGATTAAGATTTGTCCCCTTGTCTCTCGCTACGCCTCCTTGTGTGAGAGAGGATGGTGGCCACTCTCCCGACCGACGGATCCTCTGGCGGCCTTATCGACCGTCACTACCACACTCTTGACGTGTTCGTCGCCCCAAGGTAATGAGATTCGAGAAGGGGAATCTTTAGTAGAGCACCTGATTTGGATCTGATGCTTGGGGGGATGAGAGATCTGGTGGCACAATGTTGCTCCAGTTGCTTATGCCCCCCTAATGTGGTCGTGTTTTCGCTTAGGTTGCCATCGTATCAGGCGATGTGTGCGGCGATGGGGACTGAGCAACCGAAGGGTTGGATGTTGTCGTGCAATCGTTGTGGCGTCAGCGAGCCGCGCGTCAGATCCATACTGACCAAGGTGAGGTCCATGCTAGTCAACACGTCTACGCAACTACACAAGCAGTAGCACCATGTGCAACAGAGTAGTAAGTGAGGTGTTGCCATGGATTTCAATTTTGTTTTACAGTTTTTTCACCGACGAAAAGGCTGAAATTCGCAAAATTTCACTAAAATTTTGGTCATTTTTCATCCTCTTCTCTGTGGGTCCTACATGTCAGTGAAATAAAATTTTAAAATTAGATATTTCGTTCCCCTATAAAATTCCTAAAATTCACGAAATTTCACCGAAATTTGACGAAATTTTAATCCTTAGGTGCTGCTACTTCATCGCTGCAGGGTTAGTTTCTTCTGATCGGATTTCGGTTATTAAACATGTGTACTGGAACATGAAAAATCTTGAACAATCATTTGAGCAAATCTCATCGTTTCTTTTTTGTATTCTGCCAGAATTACATCTGACTTGTTTGAGCACTGAGATGGCATGGGGAAAAAAGCATCGCTAACAATCTAGCATATACTATGTCTGCATATCAACTGATACACGGATAGCAAACCAGCAGCTAGATGTGTTCAAATGCTAGGATGCGCCAGTTACAAGACTTATTTCAGACCTAGGAGATGTGCAGAAGATGAACATGTTGTTTGCTATTTTGACAAGAATATTTGTTCTTGCACTTCAGAGAGAATTTCAGTGACTTGTAGTAGCAAATCAATGGTGAACATGAATGAACTGCAATTTTATTCCTACGGTGGAAATAATGAGATGGTGAACAGAATCTAAGTGACTCTTTAGAACGCATGATTCTCAAAACACAGGAATAGGAAAAACGTAGGATTAGAGTTGCCTAGCATTTAAAACCCTATGGAATGAAAAATACAGAAAAACTATAGGAATGACCGTTTAGATGGAGCGCAGAAAAAACACAGGAATCAGAAGAGAGAAACATAAAGAAAGTTTTCCAAGAGGTTGGACCTCATGTTAGAAATCCTCAAATTCCTATGGAACAAGCCATTTCATAGGAATTTTATAGGATTTCTAGAGGTTCAATCCTTTGTTCCAAAGGGCTCGTAGGAATTTTCATATAGGTTCGAATCCGATGAAATTCCTATGTTTTCCCTTTGTTCCAAAAAGGGCCTAAAGAAGGTGTGTGTACTGATATACTGAAAATTTATGTTGTCTGTAGATTCATCGATAATTGTTTTGTCTTGCCAGCACAAAGAAATTGAGGTGTTCTTTTGGTCTGGCTTCACAACTATTTCTTTTCAAACCTGAGGCTATCTTTACACTCAGTTACAACCAAATTAACGATGAAATCTGATGCCAAATTATCTACACCCTCAAGTTTTCTCTCCATATATAGTTGTGTTCATTTGTTTCAATCTTGTGAAGTTCCCTCCAGTATCATTGAAACGGTCGCAAATAAGGCCTATATATACCTGCAGGCTGCAGCTAGTGCACGAACGGGAGAGGTGGAGTGTCCTCACTTCACATCCTGTGTGCAGATAGAAAGATGAGTTCCTCCACAGCCATTTCTCTCTTGCTAGCCTTGACCCTAGTACACTATGCATCCCTCGCCACCGCCGCCGGCCCCAGGGTCATCATCCTCGGCGCCGGCATGTCCGGTAAACCTATCATCATTGTCTATATCAAACCCTGCATCTCTGCATGTGCAGGCTAGCTACACGTAACGACAGAGACATGCAGCAGCACGCATGCATGCACTTCAGCTCGTAGGTGTCCGTCACTGATGCATATGATATAACTCTTGGCTTTTTAATATGATGCAGGTATCTCGGCAGGGAAGAGGCTGTCGGAAGCCGGGATAACGGACCTGCTGATTCTGGAGGCGACGGACCACGTCGGCGGCCGAATGCACAAGGTGAACTTCGCCGGCATCAACGTGGAGATGGGCGCCAACTGGGTGGAGGGCGTGAACGGTGGCAAGATGAACCCCATCTGGCCCATCGTTAACTCCACCCTCAAGCTCAGGAACTTCCGCTCCGACTTTGACTACCTCTCCCAGAACGTATACAAGGAGGAGTAAGTGGTGGGGTGAACTGAGAACAGGGATTATACTTACCAACTAACTAACACTACCGGAGACGGCTTCTTTGCCGAGTGTCCCAGACTTTGCCGCGTGCTTTCTATCGGGCACTCGGCAAAGAGGCTATTTGCCGAGTGCCAGAGACAAAGAACTCGGCAAACATCTGGCACTCGGCAAAGAGGCTATTTGCCGAGTGCCAGAGAGAAAGAACTCGGCAAAGAGGCTATTTGCCGAGTGCCAGAGAGGAAGAACTCGGCAAAGAGGCTCCTTTCCCGAGTGTCATTTTTTGACACTCGGCAAACCCTATTTTTTTCACTTTTGCCCAAGTTCGTGGAGGCTATTTGCCGAGTGCCAGAGAGAAAGAACTCGGCAAACATGTGGCACTCGGCAAAGAGGCTCCTTTCCCGAGTGTCATTTTTTGACACTCGGCAAACCCTATTTTTTTTTCACTTTTGACCTCCAAATTTTTTCTGCAGTCCTCATACAATACCTGGTACTCCATGTTCCAATGTGGCACATTTCTCGGACTTTTTCTATATTTCTTTAATTTATTTCAATTAATTGAATTTCTTGGATAATTCAAATTATAACTGCTAGTCATTCGAATAATGAAAAAAAATGAATGGAAAAATGATATTCATGTTATTTAGTATAATGTGAGGCCGTATCCAGGAACAAACCACCAATTTCGAACATCTTGTTCACGAAACATGACCACGAACTTGCGGTCGAGTTGTTTTTAAATTGTATAAAAAGCAAACGAAGTCCGAAAATCATGAAACTTGTCAAGATGTCATGATATCATATGTGGAGGCTGTGATAAAAATTTGAGAAGGTTTTGCGCAAGTTGTCACGTACGAAACATCACCACGAACCAGCCGCCCGCGCCCGCGCCCGCGCCAGCCGCCCCCGCGCCAGCGCCGCCCGCTCCCGCGCCGCCCCCAGCGCCGCGCCGCCGGAGGAGGAGGAGAAAGAGAGGAGGAGGAGGAGAGGAGGAAGAAGGAGGAAGAGAAGGAGGAGGAGGAAGAAGGAGGAAGGAGGAAGAAGGAGGAAGAGAAGGAGGAGGAGGAAGAAGGAGGAAGGAGGAAGGAGGAAGAAGAAGGAGGAGGAGGAGGAGGCGCCCCGGCCGTCGTTGCCACGTCCCCGACGCTTCCTGAGCCGTCGCCTTGTCCACCGGCGCCCTGGCCCCTTCACCACCGTCGCCCTACGACGCCCACTAGGTATGCCATACCGTCGTCGTCGTCGTAGTATTACTAGTAGTTGCGGTAGTAGTAGTGGTAGAGTAGCAGTGGTGGTAGTCTAAGTAGTCGTAGGAGTGGTTGTGATATTGTTATATATATGTGGTTGGATATAATCTTGTGCATGTCGGCCATCGTGCCGTTCATATATATGTGCATGTCGGCCATCGTGCCGTTGGTTTTCTTGCAGGTTTTGGAAACCTCACCGTGCAGGGGAGGTGCTGCCAAAATTTTGTATTAACAGTTTTATGTTTCTTTTTTTGCAGAGAAGAGCCAGTCGGAGCGGCGCCGGAATACCTCGGCGACCCCGATCGCCTTCCTTGCCGCTGCGGGTCTGCCTGCACCGCGTCGCCTCGCCCCTGCACCGACCCGCCACGGCCCCGCTAGCCTGACTCCACCGCCACCCTAGGTATAACCCCTCTTTCCGTATCATGGTCGTAGATCACGTAACCCAGTTAGGCGTCTCCCGTTCGAAAGAGATACGGTTGGAAATATGCAGATATTTCCATATCTAAAACCGTATCTGTTTCGAATTGTCCACATTTTTTGGACAGCCCGCGGATGCGTAGGTGGGGTTAGTTTCCATGGTCTGCTCCGATCCGAGACAGAGTTTCGGCATCATCTCCCTGTTGTTCTCCGGATACACACTCTCCCTAGCAGGACGTGTATTTGGAGAACAGCGGGGAGGTGCTGCCGAAATTCTGTCTCGAATAGGAGTAGAGCATGGAAACTAACCTCATCTACGGATCCTCGCGTGGGATTAGGACCTATCCTCACCTATTAGATAGTAGGAACGTCGTGTAGATGCAATTGATGTTTATATTACTCGCCGCTATATATGTTAGAGGATGGAGGACCGTGAGTGGATGTACACGGGCCGCGCAAGTCAGGGTCAGGTCACCAATGAATGGATCGACAAGACCGATGCTTTCTTGGAACTGGCATTTGGCGTGGCTGCTAAAGGAGCGAGTAAAATTTGCTGTCCCTGCAGCAAATGTGCAAACAGGAAAAGACAAACGAAGAAGGTCATGGGGGAACATCTTTGGAAGAATGGATTTACGCGCATCCCCAGTGCTGGGAACAGATGGTGGACAAGTGGTGCTCACGCGAGTGGGAGGAGACGCACAACTTGTGCCGAGAGCGGCGTTTGATGATGCCAGGTGTAGCACACCATCAAGGCAGCCGCAACCTCAGCGGATACGCACAAACATGGGTACGCGAATTCATTTATTTATTCTAACGCTCAATTCTGCATGATTTCTAATCATCTTGCTGTTTTTCTCGCAGTCAGCGTCACATGGTGGCCAGCCTTGCTCCATCTTCAAGGCATTTGCTATGGCCCACAAGGGCAAGGCGACGTCCGACGTCGACTACAACCCGGAGGACGGGCCCGAGGCGTACAGCAATGCGACCGTCCACAACCGCCTTAGTGAGTACACATCGATGGCAAGGGAGGTCCATGGGCCAGAGTATGATCCGAGCACCGAGGACCTTGATGGAGAAGTCGTCATGAGGGTGGGAGGAGGCAAGAAGCATGGGCGATACTGGATTGGCGACGGCGCAATCGACTCGGCCGCTACTCCCAGTCTCTCCCAGATTCGAGCAAGCAGCACGAGCACGAGCCCGGCCATACGACCTCGGAAGGACACTTCACACCACCGGGTGGAGGCACTCGAGGTTATTCCTGGTTTATTCGTCGTTCATTGGTTTTTTCATACCTTTCCTTTGCATTATTGTAACATTAGGGTGAATATATTGTAGGCCCAGCTGGAACAAGAGAGGAGGATACGGGAGCAAATGCAGGCGACGATGGAGAGGGTGGAGGCCGAGCGGGAGGCCGAGCAGCGGAGGATGGTGGAGATTCTTCAGTACATGCAAAGTATTGGCGCCGCTACGGGTGTAGCTCCGCCACCTTCGCTATTCGCTCCACCTCTACCTCCTCACTATTCTACTCCTGTGAGTATAAATGTTTTAGTTTGTATGTTCATGCTTACGGTCAAACCTAGTGGAGTATGAAAGTTTTATTCATGTATGGTATATATTTATCTTGTCTCACACATGCAATCTCTTCTCCTTTGTGCAGAATCAATCGGCGGCATCGAACGATCCTCATGCTTCAGCGAATCCTTCACCAAATCAGTTTCATTGACCATCTTGGTGATGATACTTGTGGTTGTTAATGGTACTTCTATTTGCAATTATGGTTGTGGATGATGGAGCACTTGGATTACTTGTGAACTTATTTGTGATATATTGTGAGACATGTGACGTTTGTGATATATATGTGGTGTTGGTGATATATATGTGCTGTTGATGATATATATGTGATGTTGGTGATGTTTGTTATATATATATATATCTTCTGTTTGTTTGGATGGGATGTAAAAAACAAATAAAAAAGGATGTTTTCAGTCACTTTGCCGAGTGCAAAGGCCATTGCAGTCGGCAAACATCACAGATTTGCCGAGAGCCACGGTCCAGGCACTCGGCAAAGATGGCCTGTTTGCCGAGTGTCCTCCCGGTGGCACTCGGCACAGATGCCACCTTTGCCGAGTGTTTGATTCACTGGCGCTCGGCAAAGCGGAGACCTTTACCGAGTGTCAGATTAGCACTCGGCAAAGCCTTTGCCGAGTGCCCGATAAAGTGCACTCGACAAAGAGGTCTTTGCCGACAAACTGTTTACCGAGCGCCCTTTGCCGAGTGTGGCACTCGGCAAAGCCTTTGCCGAGTGTATATCGTCCTTTGCCGAGTGCCTGAGGCACTCGGCAAAGAAGCTGTCTCCGGTAGTGTAAACATGTATGTTGCTCGCCGTGCAAAGAAAAGCCCTAAAGATCCTGCGTGCATGAGGGGAAATTTATGGGCAATTAATACGACGCTAGCATCAGGAAATGAAGCAAATAATATGCAAACGAAGTTAATGGTTTTGGAAATAATATGATTAAGTTGTTAAATACTCAACTCCACGTGTTCGTGCAAAATACACCAACGGTGCTTAAACTTGTCCCGTGATGACATCCAGATCGCCATATAAACTCTTAAAATACAGATCTATGTTTTTAAACTTGTTAAATGTGCCACTCGATGTCTTAAAGACCTAGATATGCATTGTAAGAGTTCATCGACATAGATGGCACCTGAGAGGACAGGTTTAAAGACCACTGGTGCACATACTTTACAGCCTCTTTTGGATTGTGGGAATTTTTTCTATATCCTACGTTTTTCCTATAAAATTGAACTGATTCCTGTAAAATTTCTGTACCATTTCTGTGAAATTCCTGCGTTCCAAAGGAGCCATACTTGTTGTAAAAACCGGTCTTACTTGTTTGCAAAAGACTAATATTGCTAGATACACGGAATTAAGCCAAGAATGTCACCTGGCCGAACTACTTACGCATTAACATAGACACTATATATACATGTTACGACATATCACTGCCACATAGAGGCATGTTATAGTTGATTCAAAACCGCTATCATAGCTAATTTTTGAACTGTATGTAACCAAAGCGACTGTGATAATCAGATATTATCACAATTAGTTCTGGAGCCAACTATGATACTCATTATTACAATCGGTTTTTGGTACAAACCGACTGACGAGAAATTTGTATTTCAAACGAATACCATGATTTATTAGTCATGTCCTCTGGAAAAAGCAATATACACATGGCATTTTAGATCTAATATATGGAATCCAGCTAGCTAGCTAGATCAAAACTACTTACCTTGCATCACAGGGAAAAAAAATCCTCCTGCAAAGTCCGAGCCTTCTCAACTGAAATCTTGGAAAATGATGGCAGCCGCCCCAAGCAGCAGCTCTGCTCGGTCTGAATAGGAGTTGCTTGGGAAGATAGGTAGAAGATTGTCACACTCTGTTCTTGGCTCCGCGGCAATACATGATGCTCGAGTAAAAAACCGATTATGACAAATTATTTATATATAGGCGGGTTTTAGTGGCCGACTGCAATCACCTACTTCAAACCGACTGTAAAAACGTTTTCTATATATATTAGTGTATTATTGTCTTACATTATCATGAATACATTTTGTTGTACATAATAATCTGCAGTGGCGGCGTCTACGATGAAGATTACGTCCAGAAAAGAATCGAGAGGGCGGATGAGGTGGAAGATAGTGGAGGGAAGCTCTCCGGCACGTTGCACTCCAGCGGCCGCGACGACATGTCCATCCTTGCCATGCAGCGTCTCAACGATCAGTATGCACATAAATATATATTCTCAATAAATCTGCTCTTGCTCTACATAGAAACGTCCATCTTATAACAGATCATTCCGTAGAAAATATATAGTTGCATTTCAAACTTGTTTATTTTCATGGGGAACATTTCGAACGGTTGTAATAATCTTAAAAAACAAGGAACACTTGCAAATATTGGGTGCCGCTGGTTCTAAATGTAAGTGCTCCATTGTTTATTCAAGTAGCTATCGCCTTAGGGCATGGACAACACGGTCTTATAGGTCATCTCATATATTGCCACATAATCTTTATAAAGCTTAATAGACAATTCTTACAATGGAATTACCTTTTGAGTTGTCTCGTAGTAATGTTAAAAGCTCTTAATTTGTATATAGACCAAATGAATGCTATGAGTAGTATGGTAACAACAATTTATACAATAATATGAGAGTAATCTCGTTCACATCACATAAAATCATAGGCCCAATACATGCGACACCTATAACACAATGATTGTACTGCCCTTAGTTCAGAATTCAGACTACAAATGCCAGCACGTGACCCCTGGCCAATGTACTTGACCGTTGGGACAGAGAGGAGAGCGACCATGCTTGAAAGCCCTTTAAGGCCCAAATGTGTTCGTCTCAGGCCAATCTAATCAAACTTGGCCCACCGGCCGACCCGCCACTGTGCTGGATACCTTGTAGTTCTGGTCCTGTGTGCAGGATACCGATGCTAAAAGCCTTGCGGGGATAAAAGCCTTATAATTTCAGCCGTTGTACTAGTACATGATACGAGCTGTGAACCGAGTACTAATGAAATTATTTTTATATTGTTACGATCGTAGTTTAGCAGAAAGTGAAATTATACGTTGTCGGGTTACTAGTACATGCTAAACTAGTAGAACCGAGTGCAATAGCAGAACCGAATTACTAGTACATGCTAAAAATATAAAAATGAAGAAAACGTATCTTTCTGCTAAACTACGATCGAGCCAATAGCTAAACAACGATCGAGAAAAATCATTCGTTGTCGGGTGCAAATGCAATGGCCAGCCAGCCGAACGGCCCGGCCACGCCGGTGGATATGGTAGTGGACTACTACAAGTACGACTACGAGTTCGCCGAGCCGCCGCGCGTGACAAGCCTGCAGAACACTGTCCCTCTGCCGACGTTCAGCGACTTCGGAGAAGACGTCTACTTCGTCGCCGACCAGCGAGGCTACGAGGCCGTGGTGTACTACCTCGCTGGGCAGTACCTCAAGACCGACAAGTCCGGCAAAATCGTCGATCCCCGGCTCCAGCTCAACAAGGTACCGAGCCTACCCGCAATGCCAGTTTGCCACATGTTCTTGCTTGCCTTTTTATAGTTTTCCTCTTCTATGTTCCAAGCTGAAATTACATGACACTAACGCGATATATATATATTTATATATATTCACGTAAAGGTGGTGCGAGAGATAACCTACTCCTCGAATGGGGTCACCGTGAAGACGGAGGACAACTCGGTGTACAGGGCAGACTATGTCATGGTTTCTGCAAGCTTGGGAGTCCTTCAAAGTGATCTCATTCAGTTCAAGCCTCAGCTACCTGTCAGTTCCTGCTTCTTCATGTCATATTTTTTTTGGAATTGAATATTCACTTGTTTAATTCACTTACCATATCAAGAAAGACGCTAGATAACAGTCGTACATTCTGCAATTTTTCCTTCACTGTACCAGGCATGGAAGGTTTCGGCGATCTACCAATTCGACATGGCCGTGTACACCAAGATCTTCGTCAAGTTCCCCAAGAAGTTCTGGCCTGAAGGGAAAGGGAGAGAGTTCTTCCTCTACGCGAGCAGCAGGAGAGGTTACTATGGAGTATGGCAGGTACACCACAATTCAACATTGACTGCTATTGGCTCGATCGTAGTTTAGCAGAAAGTGAAATTATGACTGCCTTGCAAACTAACTTTTTGCAACGATCTTTTGTGCTGAAACACTTAGGAGTTTGAGGCGCAGTACCCTGACGCCAACGTCCTCCTTGTCACCGTCACCGATGAGGAGTCGAGGCGGATCGAGCAGCAGTCGGACAACCAGACCAAGGCAGAAATCATGGAGGTGCTGAGGAAGATGTTCCCCAGCGAGGACGTCCCCGAAGCGACAGACATCCTTGTCCCGAAATGGTGGTCGAACAGGTTCTACAAGGGCACCTTCTCCAACTGGCCAATTGGCGTCAACCGCTACGAATATGACCAGCTCAGGGTACTCCAAATTGCAGCGTGATTTTGCGATTGTATGATTCACAGAACCATGTGTGAACTTTGGTTCTTGTTTTTTCTGTACTCTAGGCGCCGGTTGGGAGGGTTTACTTCACCGGAGAGCACACGAGCGAGCACTACAACGGATACGTCCATGGCGCTTATCTTTCAGGTAAATGTGCACAACTGCATATGGTCTTCATTTGCCTATTCTTGAGTTTGTCAATATACATTTCTAGTGATAAGCTTAGTACTTACATGTAAACGTTTGTATTGTCAGGTATTGACTCTGCTGAAATTCTGATCAACTGCGCCCAGAAGAAGATGTGCAAGTACCATGTCCAGGGAAAGTATGACTAGGTCATATTACACGGCGAAGAAAACCCCTTCTGGCCGTGGTGACCTAGTAATAAGCTGCTCGTAGATTTTATTTCAGTCCAGGTTCTCCATGATTGATAAACTGAGATGTGTGGTTTGTTCTTCGAGGAATAAGGCGACTTCAGTGGAAGGCGTCACTATTCAGATTGTCATTTGTGTCTGCTATCATGTATCTTCTATTATTTGCGACTGCTATCATGTATCATCTATCATTTGTCATTAAATAATTCTGCTGCTGCTCACCAAAAAAAAGTTCTCCTTCAGTATTCTTGTTATGCTCTCTGTGTTCAATAAAATCTTGCATTGCGCAGTTCCAGTAGAGAAAACGTTGATTATCATCACAGTCAGCATATAAGGAAAGGGATTTTTTTAATTTATATATATTATTTTCGAAATTAGCATAAATGTACGTCTATTTTGAAAACTGAAAAAAAATGTAGGTATGTCACCCGTTGGCCTGCCAGCATGGATAGGGCAGAAACATGTCACCGTTGAACGGGCGACAAGTTTGTTGCCCCTTTGCATAAAATCAGAGAACATAGGAGTGGAACACGTATCGATTCTTTTCTTCCCAAAGGACCTCCCAATTTTATTTTATTTTTGAAACGAATACCTCTCGATGTTTCAGCCGAGATCTCTGGTTAACATGCTGTATTCTATAACCACAATACAGGACCCGTTCCACACTACAGATCGGGTTTACTCCGAATGCAATACCTAAGCGTCTAAGCGAGGCCCATCCGGAATCGCTCGTCTTTTCTGCTCCTCCCACCTCGCCGCCGCCTCACGCCGAAACGAATCAACACAACGGGAGGGCACGTGTCCCATCTGGAGAACATGTCACGGCGCCACGGCGGGGAAGAAGCGCAAGTGAACGAGGGCTGAGCCATCGGGAGCCGGGAGCGTTTGGGCGGTCACGGCGCGGGTGAGCGTCGAGAGCATTGGCGGCCGTGCAATTTTTATTGACGGGCATAGTTCTTCTGTGGTACCAAGCGCAGCGGAAGCGTCCTGGGGCCAAGGTTAAGGTTGTTACCGACCGAGCTCCGGCGATAACCGAAAATTCGCAATAACCGCGGTTACCTGTTAAAAATTCAAAAAAATTCGGAGAAAATTCATTTAGTAAAATTTGAAATTTGGAAAAAAAAATCGCGATTTTAGCCGTTCTGGAACCGGTCGGTTTGGACCGGTTACCGAGCGGTTTTTGTGATTTATCGAGCGGTTTTCTTGAATTTTCCGTATTATCGGTAACCGCTCGGTTTTCTCGGTAACCGGTCGGTTTTCTCGATTTTCAGTGAAGTTCAACAAAAAAATCCAAAAATTATCTCAATCTTGTAAAATCAATAACTAATTCATTTGAGCTTCAAATCAAGTGAAACAAATTTTGTTGGTTTCCTTGTAACATGATCTACATGATAAAAGTATTTATACTCATCAAAAAGTTCAAAATTTTCTGTGAGAAATTGTATTTGTTAAACCAAGTTAAATGCATAGTTTACTCTTTGCTAATCCAAAAATCATGAAACTAATTTTGTTAGTCTTCTTACAAGATTCTATGTCTTTTAAAAATTCATGAACTCATGAATTAGTTATTGTAGCATGCATGATTGTGTAAATATGTTGCGACTAGATTAATTAATAACTGACCCATCACACCTCAAAAATTAGTGAAACCACTTTAATTAGATTATTTATACTATTATTTACGTAGGAAAAATAATAGTAGACATGAAAAATTTAATTGCAATGCTGTTTCTTAACATATTCACTTTATGCTTGTGAACTTTGTAAAAATTATAGAGAAATTAATAAAACTCTAAATAAAGTGAAATCAATTTTAAAGATTCTCTTAAAATACGTTTTACACAAGAAAAATATGTGTTTTTAGGTTAAACTTTTCCTTACCATGAGTTAATAACTGAGCCGCACGTTTCAATTTTTTTTATTTTTTTCAAACTTCCTCCCTATAGAATATAATGCAGACATTATTTTAAAAAAAAATTCACAGAAAGTCTTAGAATTGTGTCTAGCTTTTTTTAAGATTTGTTTTTATTTTTTTATTTTTTCAAATTTTTTAATTCAAATTCAGTTACCATTCGGTTTCTGAAACCGGACCGGACCGAACCGAGAAGGTCGGTTATCGCGGTTTTTGAACGGTTACCGTCGGTTTTTTAACCATGCCTGGGGCTGCCGCCTCGTGATGGCATTCCGTTGTATACCATCTGTTTGGATGACATGAGCATCAGGTGCAAGTTACTTGAGGAGGGGAAGAAGAATATTGGGCTGTCCCTATCTGGTAATCACTCAAGCATTTTCTCTGATAAGGATACATCTTAGACTATGCTTGATTGCTTGAATTATGCTGGTATACTACTCCCTATCTGCAGTGTGATAAGTTCATTTGAGCAGGAGTCGTCAAAAGACAATGCTGGCCTTGTCTCGTGTGGCTGTGTGATGCCAATGCCAAACTATGGGTCTCCGAGCTCTATGCAGAGGCTGGAGCAGCCTGATCGGCAGACCCATCCAGGACCTCAAGTCATCACACCACTGCTATTGACCGCTCAGGCATGTGGAGTTGTGGACTGAGGGCAGCCTCTCCACCTTCGACCGACCCCATGTCCGGAAGAAGTACGACCTGGAATCTACATCAACTCTGGGCACCGGAGCCAGTAAATACAATTTTACATGTAGTTGAGGGCATGCACATCTATCTTAATCATCTATTTCATTCATATATGATACTTATCTATCTATTGATTTTTCTATTTATATCTACCTCTCAAATATAAATCTCAATACAAATAAATAATCTTGATAAGACATTCATCGGTATCTATTAGTGAAATATCTGTGTTCACCCGAAGCCACACTCCACTGCTCGGCAGCTCGAGCTGCGGGTGGCTACTTGTAACATAAGGCGAGTACTACGCCTCCCTAGTGCATCCACTCAAAAGACTCGTCCTGTATATCCCATCAATAGCAAAACACTAAGAACCACTACGGAGGAAAATAATGCATCATCATCAGGATTCAGGAATACATTGGCGTAGCACCGGAGATTTTTGCTTTAGCTGACAAATACAGCTATTCAAGTACGAGCAATAGCATAAAAGGTCACAAGGACAAGATAGCACGATATCATTAGCCTATTACAATCACGGTAAAAATGCAAAGATTAAATTACCTAACAACAACAGAGTCTTTTATCCCAAACAAGTTCGGGTATGTTAGAGATGAAAAATTAGCAAATAAATCATAATGATAGAACCATCGTCCGTGCAAGTTTTGCTGATACTTGCGGGAACAAGACAAACAAGACTGTTGATTTCTTTCTGACATCAAATTTGTTATATCCCCAAAAATGAAAAATGGCTACAAAACAACTACTATTTAGTAGACTGATTTTACCTGATTTAAAGGTTTCGAAAAATCAACAATGCTCTCAAATGACCTTCAGCGTGGCATCTAACAAACAACTAAACTTCAGAATATTTCTGAAATATTAATTAATATTGAATGTAGATTCTCTGGAAGTGATCATGCATAACTAATTAAGGTTTACATTGCTAACTTGCTATCTTGAACATATAGATCCTGAGAGTACATGATATCAGAGTGAGTGTTTTCCTCTAGATGCACATGGAGTACAAAGATAAAAATCATATTCCCAACATCCATGTTAATTAGTTTTACGCAGGCAATGGAAATAAATGTATGAAAGTATTAAACGATCCAAAATTGAAAAGGTTATGCCATACGGAACACCTAAAACAAAGTGTCTTACTTAAATATGCACTTGTATGCATAAATACATGAAACCTGCTATCATAAGTAAGCTGAATACATCATGTAACTAATAAGATACTAAGATATTCAAATTATCTTCTTGGATAGCAACCATCAAGTAGAAAAAAATGATTGTGTTGGGAGGATGGTTTCACAGGCCCCTTCGGAAGAGGGTCAAAGGCCTCTGCAAAAACCGCTTACCGTTGTTATAGGTTTGACATGTTGCAGGAACCCTTCAGACTTGCCGAATGTACATTGCAGGCGCTCGCTGTCACCAAAGCGTGTCCGATGCCAGTATTGGTGAAGCCATTGACGGGCTTTCAGAAGTTGACCCAAGATCTCCGTTGGGCTTCACAAGAGAGTCGACCGAAGGGATGTCGGAAGCGCCGTCGCGGGCGAAGCCCTCAGCAAGCCTTCGGAGGCAAGGCAAAGGACATCACATGGTGCCGTGAGGAAGACGACCGAGGGTGCTCTGAAAGTGCCATCGGTTGTAGACCTTCGAGAGGTACGGCGCAGGCGAAACCGATGCTGGCAACCGAGGGTCCAAAGGGTATAATTGTAAATAGGGTAGATGTACTTAGGGATAATACCACATTACCCTCGAATATGTCGGGAATATGATAGTTAGAGGGGTATTATTGTACATTGTAACAGAGAGTGGTTGAATACGTCCTATAAATAGGGCATCACTGTAACTGAAAATAGTGTGTGACATTAATAATCATACACAGTTCCCTATTCAGTGAGTGTTTCTCACCTTGCCTTCGGACCATTCCGGTGCGTTGAAGAATCATTGCACCAGATGCAACAGCTTCCGGAGGGGGCGCCGCCACGACCAACCCTTCGGCAGCTATGGAGCCGAACATCACCGCGACCGAAGCAGACGAAGGGATCCAAGAAGAACAATGCGAAGCGGCTACGGTGACTAATGGAGAGGCTCGAAACCGCGAAGACCCAACTTATCAGGAAAATGCAAACGCCTCACTACGAAGGGTTGAGGAAGGCCTTGGCTCTCGTTTCGAAGCTTCGACAGCTACAAGGGGGAAGACCCCTCGCGTCGAGGACTTCGAACGACTTGAGGAGTACGAAGATGAAGAAGAAGGAACAGAAGCAGAAACAGCTATGCGCTTAGAAGCCGAGGACCTAGAGAGACAAATTGAACAAAAGAAGCATACGCTAGAGAGCTTGGAGGCAGGTCGGAAGGCAGCTGAATATCGCCAAAGAGCAGAAGAAGCTAGAAGAACTCTTGAGCAAATGCAGGAGCAAATTTACATGCTATAATGAGAGGGCAAAGAAGCACGAAATATCATCACCCCTTCGTCAGCATTCACAGTACGACCTTTGCACGATCTTCGGCATAGGTCGCACTCAGGCGATCCCAACCCACCACTCTCTATTGGCTTGCAGAACCAACCACGATCTTTAGGTTTCAAGATGCCAAGAGTGGTTATGTTCGATGGAGAATCAGACCCAAGGGAATTCATCATGAGTTTTGAGGCGGCAGTTGAATTTGCCGTTGGGGATGAGTCAACATTGGCGAAGGCCTTTATGCAGCGATAAAAGGGATAGCAAGATATTGGTATTCCGCCTTACCTCCAGGGTCCATATACTCATAGGAGCAGTTGCACGACACCCTTTTTTGTAACTTCCAAGGCAATCGAGCCAAGAAGATTACAACCAGAGACCTCTTCGCAGTAAAACAGTAGCCAATAAAGTCACTGAAAGACTATATGCGTTGTTTCGTACATGTGTATTGTCAAAAAAAAAAGGAACTGAGCGAAGACACAATTATTGATGCTACTATCCAAGGCATCAGAGGAGGACTGCTAGCAGGAAAGTTGACGTGCAAGAGACTATAGAGTGTCCATGAACTCTTCAACAAAATGAAGGAGTATGCAAGGTCTGAGGTTGACCATCATCGAAAGAAAAGCGAAATGACAGTGTCAAAAACATCAAAGACTTACCCATCAAACAAGGAAACAAATATTGGTCGGCCAAAGGACATGCCCAAGCACTCGAAGAAGAATGAGGCCTTCGGGTATAACTCCAAACAAAAAGAAGTTAACCAGATAGAAGTCAGTTCAGAACATTCCTTCATACAGGTTGTTGAGGCTCATGGAGGAGAACCCGCAGAGGCCGAAGCGGTAGAGGTCACGAAGGTCAAAATGGTAGAAGAGGACGAGCTTCGTGTGACCCAGGCATGTTGTACTATGAGTTACATGGCGAAGGTGCTGGCCATATGACAAAGCAATGTCCACATGTTGTAGCCATGAAGGAAAGCCTGAGGAAGCAACCCTTTGATCCTGCCAGGGTAGTGCATCATGCCGCACCATATAGGCCGAGCAGTGCATGGCAGTTTCAGCAGACCTAGGCTCAGGCTCACGGGTCGAACCCTTTAGTGTTTGCATCTCAATGGCGATCAATGGCTTTGAAGGAACCATATGTCCCAGCACCTTCGGCTCCACCAGACCAATCCTATGTTCAGTCGATGACTTTTCAAGAAGCACTCCCACCCCCTCCGCCAAGGCCTACAATCGAAGCCCCACTAGAAACTAGCAGATCTATGAACACGATAGCCCACGGGTTGAACATAGTTTTGGCAATCATTGGTGGCTCAAATTAGGAAACAAAATCCAAGAGATAGCGAAAATAATATGTGCAAAGGGTTAACCATGTTGGTGTAAACCCTCCCTACATCCACTCGAAGTGGTCCCATGTCCCCATCACATTCTCACAAGAGGACATGAGGGTTTTGGATTACCCGCACACATATGCTTTTTGTCATCACTGCTAACATCTCAGGAAGCAAGGTTCATAGGATCCTGATAGATGGTGGAAGCTCGACATATATCATGTTTGTCGATGCCTTCGATAGGATGGAACTGGAGTGAACTGTCTTACAGCAGGTCGGATCACCATTGCTAGGCTTCGGAGGAAAAGCAATCAATGCTTTGGGCAAGGCATAGATACCGGTCTCTTTCGGCGAGGATCCAATTTTCGGATAGAATATATTACCTTTGATGTGGTTGATTTGAGCTATCCATACAATGCCATCTTTAGAAGAGAGGTGCTAAACAAGTTCGCCATGGTACTGAACCATGGTTATCTGTGCATGAAGATGCCTGGCCCTGAAGGCGTAATATCGGTGTTAGAAGATCAACATGTGGCCCGCAGAATTGAAGTGGGATACACTCCGGGCCGCCGCAACATTCATGTCGTAACAGAACCACAATCGAGACCCCAGGTAGTCAAAGCTTCACTATGGGTACAAAAAGTGTCGAGGGCCAAGCCCAAGGGCCAGACTAAGAAAGTGTTGTTATGTTAGGATAGGCCGAAAAGATCAGTGGTCATCAGAGCCAAAATGGTAGAAGAAGTTGAACGAAGGATGATAGAATTCCTCCACAACAACGAGGATGTCTTCGCCTGGACGTCGAAGGATATACAAGGGGTCAGTAGAAATATAATTGAGTGTACTCTGAATGTTGACCTGAATGCGAATCCAAAAAAGTAAAGGCTTCATAAAACCTCTAAAGAGAGAGAAGAAGCAGCGAAGGTTGAGGTACAGAAGTTGCTCGACGCTGGGGTCATGCGTGAAGCGCTCCATTCGGAGTGGTTAGTGAACCCAGTGTTAGTCAAGAAAAGTAACGACGGTTGGAGAATAGGTGTTGATTTCACAGACTTAAACAAAGCCTACCCAAAGGATGATTTTCCATTTCCACGCATCGATCAGCTTGTGGACTCTGCAGCTGGTTGTGAAATGCTAAGCTTTCTAGATGCATATTTGGATACCATCAGGTTTGGATGGCGAAGAAGGATGAAGCAAAAACAAGTTCCCGAACCTTCTTTGAAATATATTTCTATATAAGAATAGCTTCCGACCTTAGGAACGCCGGAGCAACATTCGTCAGATTGGTCCAAATTGTGCTGAATACCCAGTTAGGCAGAAATATATCTACATACGTTGACGACATAGTCACAAAGAGCAACAGCAACGGGGAGAAGAACCATCTCAATGACCTTCGGGAAACCTTCACCAATTTGCAAAGTGTGGGATTAAAATTGATTCTAGATAAATGTGCATTTGGCATACGCTCAGGGAGATTATTGGGATTTTTGGTGTCGAAGAGAGGCATCGAGGTAAATCCTGAAAAAAATCCGAGCAATACTTGATATGAGGCCTCCGCAGAATAGCATTCAAATTATTTTGTTGTGGATCTGATTATTTGAACTTCTAACAGGTCCACTTACAATGTGTGAAGCTGCTTCTATATGACCAAACTTCATGAGAAAATTTTATTAGCCATCTGTCATTTAATAATATGAAAAACTCGAATTATTATTATTTTTTAAATGAAAGTAACGAACTGCTAGTAGTGAACATAATTTCTTTTACTTCGCCCAAAAATAACTAAGTAATGAATTGAACTATTCGTTGTTGTATATTATGCATTTTGGGCCTTATGGCCTATGGGGCATCTCAGTCCAAAAAGGGTATGGAGGAAGAAAGAATGTCAAGGGTCGTCGTGTACTATTTTTCGCCCACTAGACATCAATCACAAAATAAAGATGTATGTATCATCACGACCTGGACAGTGCTTATGACCATTATTAAATCAAAGGATCCTGGAGACTATATATAGAACAAGCAAGTGCCAAGAGATATACGTCATAACTCATGAGAGAGAATGTTAAACATATCAACAATAAGTGTCCCTACTGAACATTATGATTATTGGACAAGAACATACATGAGACCATACAAATGGTTAGTTTCTTACCAACTCACGGCACATGTATAACTAAGCCAATAAATAGACAAGGACCAACTGTATCAAGTTATCATTTCGCACCCTCTAAACAGAATTCCACTATAAAATGACAGGGAAATGGTCACAGCTTCCAAATTAGCAACACTCATACATGAGTGCATCAGGTTCTTGATGAAAATAGAATGTTTCACTTACCAGTTCATCACTGGCGTGTGATGGTCCTGCCTCTCCCATGTCTGAGAAGCAGCATATGGTTCACCTTGCAAATATATCATGACAAGAGCACAAGAAGTGCTGATATTAGCCCCTACTGAAATGAATGCATTTCACATAACTTTCCAGACAAACTCAAGCGCAGAATCAGTTTCATGACATTATATTCATTCATAAGTACTAGTACACATGGTGAATCTACAACTCTAAGATGAAATTATTCGGTTCTTATCATTTAGCAATACCAATAGTGAGTCCTAGCAGCATATTTTGGTGACAGAAAGTATGCCAATACATGCCGGCCACTGTCTGACAAACCTAAACAGTATATATATACACAGTGCACCACTTGGCATTAGCGACTTAGAAGAAGGCCCTGCTTCCATAAAAGACCCTAGAATTATTTGATGCGGATGGGGATGGCTTCTCAGTTGTACTGGAGTCAGTGTCATCATTTGAGGAGCTACTATTCTCAACATCCAATGGAAGCTTCATTTTTGCAAGAGATTCTGTGAACTGCTGCATGCTCTTCATGTACATGTCAACTATGTCCTGCTGGACAACTGACTGCTCCAGCTGAAAGTTAATGCCGATCACAGGCTTGACAACTTCATCCTTCGGTGGTGCCTCAGAAGAATCAACCTCACCGTCTGTAGCATCTTGGTTTTTCTCTTTCTGGCTTTGTGTGGGAGATGCCTCAACGGTGGTCTCCGACGGCTCAGAAGTCGGCTCAGAAACTGATTGACGTGTAGCAGAAAGTGCCATGGAGGAGCCTGTGGTTGAGATACAACTTAGAGGGCTTTCATCCTGGTATTCCTCCAGCTTATTTGTACTAGGCACAGCTGCGCTAGACTGCAGCAATTTGCCATTCTCAGCTTTTATAGGGTTCTCAGAATCCAAAGACTCCATCTCGAGATATTTTGAGACCATAATTTGATTCTCCTTCACCACATTCAAGTCAGGGAACTCAATCTTTTCGAGCTCTGAAGGAACTACACTATCATTTCCAGAATAGGATACTCTTGACACTGACTTATTGGGTGATGATATGAGGATTACATCTGGGAAACAGCCAATATATGACAAGGACAGCTGCACAAATCCAGCAGGTGTGTGGAACAGGTCAGTAGATGACAAGGAGAACTCCTGGGCCAGCTTTCCGTCACCCATTACAATGTCTGGCAGAGGAACAAGGGCAAAGCCAAGGAGCTGGTCCTCCAGGTAGTTCCTCACCCTGCTCAGCATCCATATCTCGCACTTGAGTGAAGCATCCACTGTCCGCACATTGAGCCGTAAGCTCTCGTCAAACACCGGGTTGCGCCCAGCACCATTAATCACCTTGGTTGAGCATGAAACATCAGGGTCACTTGTGAGGCACAGCTTTGCATACACGTCCTGCTTGTGGTAGATACAAACGTTGTGGATATCGCGTGCCTGGTGTACAAACACATCCAAGTAGCCTATGGGTTTGTCTTTGGTGTCCGTCTCAGCAACATACTTGGTGGCTTTCTGAGTAATAGTCTCAGTGTTCAGCATCAGCGGCTCAGATACAATGCCAGTTTGATAAGCTGCCATTGAGGGTGTGCGAGGTACTGCACTAAGCACCGGCAAAGAAATAACCAGTGCTAAATCAGAAACAAAGTTGTCTGAAGAAACAATGCAAATTACAGTCATAATCAAGCTGAATACGCAGAAATTGTTTCAATTATTAGCTAATACAATTGGATCTAACATTTTTTTAGATAATGGAATTGGATCTAACATTAGGAGGATTATTTAGCTCACGGTTACAGAACATACATAATCATGTGTAATTGGTCATACAACAGATATAATCATGTGTATTGCAAAATGAACTACTTGCTACTTAGATTTCAAAACTAAATAACTGAAGCAGATAGAAATAACCCCTTGTTATTTTTTGATTAGGAAGGTAACTGAGGGAGAAAGTATTTGACCCACGATCTAAATGAAATGAATCTTATCTCAAAGATCCCCAACTGCAGCAAACTGAAACAAGGTTCAGTACACAAGAAACCTGACAATTTGAAAATTTGCAACTTTTTCAGAAAGCCAAGATTTCGGGCTTACAGAATCGGTGAACTCAAGGCACGAATTTGGTATCCCCAAAAGAAACCCCAATCTCCAGGTCACATGCTTCGAATCAAAGATATAATTTGATACTTGACCGGATTGCCGCAAAGCTTAAACGCAAACCGATTGCAACTACAGATACTAAGATTTTCAATTCGTAATGCCAGACTCAATTCTGTGAATAAAGAACGGACATTTTAGCCGCTTACACGAATTAAAGACCATTAGAGGACCCAAAACAACACGAGCCCTCTAGCACCTCTTCTTGCTCAAACAGGCACAAGAAGATCCAGGAAAGCTCCCAAATCAAGAACCGACAGAGCTAACTACCGCAAGACATGAAAAATTGTCTGGCCTCAGACCAGATACTAGTGGCCTTCTAGAGCATGAGCTGATAGCAGAGGGGGATTAGCAAATATATACTCCAAAATTACGGGGAGAATGGCGGTATTACCTTCTTCGCTGGGGATTAACAGGGTGAAATGGTGAACTGAGGTAAGTCGCGCAATGGAAGAATTTTGTGGGAGTGTCCACAGCTGCGTGCGGGACGGGAGGGGAAAGGTGAATTATAAAAGGGGTGTTACTTTTTGCAGAAAGAACATCCTATTTTTCCAAACAACATCTGCTAGCTGCTACGAACGAATCCGGTTGTTGGAGTATAGATTTCATGTCATCCAAAGATCTCTATACAAAAACGTCCGGAACTGGCTGTGGAGTGGAAAAGTGCCGCTTAGAAAAAAGGTCTCAGGTGCGGTGTGTACTCATCCATATCGGTACGTGTCAGTTTTCGCTTACCCATCGATACACCTCGAACATCCGCTGATGAAAAAACGAACATCAAACCCATTGGCTAAATGGACGGTCCGGTCCGATACGGATCTATTGAGCCACGGTTTGTTTAGATCTATTAGTTAAATAGGTTGTGTCGTGTTGGCTCATGTGCCGATCTATGGTACGGTAAGTTTGATAATTTTTTTTATGCTTATCAGCACGTAGAAAATTAAAAAAAAAATAAAAAAATTTACTTTCATTCGGAATCGAACACCCGATATTCTACTTAGTAGTCAAACAAACTATCGTTGTACCACATATCCTATAGGGTATTAGATCTAAACAAATTATATAAAATACTAAAAACATAAACAGTTAAACGGGCCGTGCCATGCTAGCCCGTTGTGTCGTGGCTCTGACCTAGATACGGCCCAAGTCGTCGTGTCGTGCCAACCTAACCTGTTAGCCATCGTGCCGTACCGTGCTTGGACCATACCAATAGTATCGTGCCTCAAACCGGCCTATGTTGCACGATCTATTTGAACATCTTTACCTATGAACATATCGTTTACCCACTGACCATTTAAATAAAACAATAATTAGGTAGCAATAATAAATCTCAACAATACGATAATATTGGATCATCACGGTTTAATTTTAGTCATTCTGTTAGCTATCAATATTGTAGCTATCATAACATTGTAAGGTCACATACTCGCATGTTTTGTTTCCAAAATATATCACAATAGAATAACTAAAACACGTAGCAAACAGAATAACAATATGTCACCTACTGCGTTTGCATCAACAAAATAACATCTTTACTGTGTCCTTCTAGGAGACATCTAGTGGCAAACAACAGAATGACCACAAGTCCATAATAAAATGACCAAGTTGCAAACAACAGAATGCCCAAGTAGGAAACAAATTGACTTATGATCCAAATAGCAAATAATACAATATCCATAGCTTTCTTTTTCTACCAATTCACTTAAAGTTTTAAACATACGTTAGTTAATCCTAATAACCAGCACAATTTATTTACTATATAGCCTGTGTAGGTGGAAGCAAATTCTTTGAGACCTCTGAGAGAAAGATTCCCATGAGACCTTTACCTGTGTTTTACATTTTGGATCTAATGGCTCGCGTATGTGAGTGCAGATGTGGTGAAAGACACGTGTTACGCAGAGACAAGGGTCTACGTATAGGACCCAATCTCATATAATTTGCTTCCTATGTAGGTGGTTGTTTATAGGGATATATAGGAATATCCTGTATACCTAGCTTGTACCATTGCAAGTTCAACATCTGAGGAAAAATTATGATTCGAGAGAGCAACCAGAACTCAATTATACATATGAAGTTGAGCTATATATTGAAGATACTAATCATGCATCAAGTCAAACAACTCATGTCATCATGAATACATGATAATAAGGGATGAAGGGTGGTTTTCTTGGTACCAAGTGAGGTACTTAAGCCACCAACGAGGGTGTCGGCAGTGTGCTGAGTGGTGCCGGGAAGCTGGGCAGCTGCAGTGTGCTAGGCAGCGACGGCGCAATGTGTTAGGACATGGGAGGCACGACGAGGTGTGCTAGGTGACGCACCATGTACTGGCGGCACAGTGTGGTGTATTGGGTGATGCGGCGACACGATGATGTGTGCTGGGAAGCGGTGCGATGCTAGGCTGGTGGTGGCGATGCTAGACTGGGCTGGAAATTCTATAAGATCCTTTAAAGCAAGACCCCTGCGAGACTCTGGTCTATGTCGTTCTTCCCCTAATCCAACGGTTGGTGCATGCAAGAGAGAGAAGGAGGAGGACGCGTGTCATACTGAAGGAGCAGGTCTTTCGAAGGACTCGGTCTTATAGAATTTCCTTCCATACTAGGCTGGCGGCTAGATCTATGGTAAGTGTGGATGCGTGGTGCTAGGACATGGGAGACGTGGTGTGGTGCTGGACTGGCAGCTAGGTGCCTGCAGGGATGAAAGCAGGACGGGAAAATCTTGTCCCGTCTCGCAACCGTTTCCCATTTTATCCTGGTTGTTTCTGTTTTTTTGGCTTTTATGCGGGAATAGATGGAAACATGATGGAGTAGTCCGGAAACGGGGCCGAAAACGAGAGAGCCCTTATCCCGCCCGGTTTTGCAGAATCCCATTTTATTCAGGGAAACCCATTTTTATCTCGTTTTGAGTTCGAATAGGCCCAGCCCATCTTGCCACTCGCCAATCGCCATTTTGCCAGTTGCCCGGTAACCCTAGCCCCGCATATCCTTGGCGACTTGGCTGAGTGAGACTACATACCTCCGCTGCCACTCCCGTGTCTTGCCCGACATTCCTGCTACCCCCACGGGCCACAGCGCCACCTCGCCGTCGCCCATCTGCGGATCACCACTTGTGACTACAGAACCGGATCATGCTTCCCCGCGCCCCCGCGTTGATATGCCCTGTCGTTCTGTGCCACGGACGTGCCTGGTCATTCTGCGCCACGGACGTGCTGAGTCGCACTGCCAATGAACGCCGCCAGCCTGCCCTCGCCGTCTCACCTTTGTGGCTCGTCCGGTCGTCGTGCGCCACGGATCCACCGACGCCCGACGAGCTGCCGATGCCTCCTACCGGAGAAGGCTGTTCCGGCTCTAGACCACTAGAGAAGCACTTGGGCTTGGGCTGCTTGCTTCTAGCACTGCCGGTGCTACCTTCTTCTATCAACGCCAACAGTTCCAGTTTAGGTATACTGCTGCTAACTCATTTCATGTGTCACAGAGCGTTATGGTTTGGCTTCTGTTGATATATATGAGCTTTAAATCTTTTAATTCTCAATTACATTGAACGTGAAGAAAAAAACATCTAATTTCTGTTTACTGTAACGTAACTTCTCATCATTTGTTGTTTTGCATCTACATGTTGTAATAGTCAGCAAGATTATACAATTTTGATGATTGCATGCTTTTGTGACACTGCGGCTCTGGTAAAATGTAATAGCCAGCAAGATTATACAACTTCCTATGGCTATGTGTAGACAATAGCACTTGGGCTCGATTATTTTCTGTTAGTTATCAGAGGGCTTCTAGTTCCTATGTGTAGACATGAATAACCTCATTACAACTTGTTTCTGGCTTTCTGTTAGTTATAAATTCTATTTTTTTTCCTATTTATATCATTACCATCCTCTGCACCACAAGAAGCCATAAACCATAAGCACTAAGCTAGTTTTTAAAAAGCAAAACATAAAAAAGAAATAACTACCTTAAAGCAGTTTTTTTTTTTTTTGCCAAACAAGCCTCTGCTTCATCATTCAATTTTCTCATTAATTTTAGCATGAGTAGGGCAACTTCTCATTTTAAGTCCTCTCATTCCATCTGATTTATCACTTCTCAGATCTACTTTACTACAAGAAGCCATAAGCCATAAGCACTAAGCTAGTTTTTAGAAAGCAAAACATAAAAAAAAAATAACTACCTTCAAGCAGTTTTTTTTGCCAGACAAGCCTCTGCTTCATCATCTTCAATTTTCTCATTGATTTGAGCATGAGTAGGGAAACTTCTCATTTTAAGTCCTCTCATTCCATCTGATTTATGACTTCTCAGGTCTACTTTACTAGTATCTTCATCGTCAAATTATTCTATCTCTATAGTTGTTAGCTTCTGTGTTACTACCATTATCACCACCATCTATCTATCTATAGCTGAAAGTGATTAATATGAGCTATGCCGATTCTAGATTTTGCTGAGCATAGATCAGCAACAATAAAAAAATTGTGGCTGAATGGTTTGGATATCGAGCCTGTGAATAGTTGATATTTTCTCTTAAAGCTTCATCCACTTTGACGAATTAGATGCATGCGCTTGTATGTCTGATTTGTTCTATACTTCTATGGCACTGTATGCCTGATTTGTTCTATGGCACTTCAACTAGCTCTGATCTACATGGCTCTATCTCTTGTATGTCAGGCTCGAAGAGAAAGGCAAGCGACGATGCTAGTCAGAGTGTAGCTCTCGGTGTGACAGCATCATCTTCAACACCTGCAGCCGAGAAGGTTTTTGTTGATGATGAGGGTGGTACACAAGGGAAGCAGGGTGATGTTGTTCCTATTGATGATGAGGAGACTGAGATTGCCAAAGAGGCAAAAGAAATGCACATTTGATGTCTGGCTATACTTTATCAAGAAAACTGAGATAGTAGAGGTGAGTGGGAAGAAGTATGAGTAGTTGTGGGGGCATTGCAACTTCCCAAAATGCAGGACAAAATATGGAGCTGAGAGCAATTATGGAACAACTGGATACAAAGAAGGGTCTCTCACTTAATGTTTCAACTAGGTGAAATTCAACCTACTTGATGCTGAGTGATGCCTTACATGTCTACTTTTGTGATGCTCAAGTCTTCGAATCGTCGTAGGTATGAGAAAATTTCTCCATCTTCAGATGAATGGGACATGGCTATACAAATCTTGCAGTGCTTGAAATTTCTATGATCTTACTGAACTTCTCTCTGGTAATTCTTACCTTACCGCAAACTTGTTTTATAAAGGTTTCTGTGAGATAAAGGAATTACTTGATAAACGGTCTATTAGTGGAAATTCTACTATTAGTGAAATGACAACTGCTATGAGTAAAAAGTTTAAAAAATATTGGAAGAAGTCCAATACTTCTCTTGCTGTGGCATGCTTCCTTGATCCTAGGTACAAGAAGAAGCTTGTAGAATTCGTCATGAAAAAGTTCTATTGTGATTACTATCTAGTTAAACTTGAAGAATTTGTTAGTGTTATAAAGAAGATATATCAATTTTATGCTAATTCAGCACCTGCATCTTCAAAGACAAAGAGTATTGTGAATAAACATAGTACCTTGGAAGATCCATTAATGGAAAATCAAGATGCTGAACTTGAAAGCTTCTTATATGATGGTGGTGGCCATGATAGTGATGATTCAAATAAGTTAGAGAAGTATATGGCAGAGCCACTTTTGAAGCAAAGTCAATTTGACATTTTAGGATATTGGAAGAACAAAATAGAAAGTTATCCTATTCTTTCACAAATTCCTTATGATATGATGGCCATACAAGTGTCAACGATTGCTTCAGAGCCTGCTTTTAGTATTAGTGGTCATGTCATTGATCTTTATCGTAGCCGCCTTGATCTTGAGATGGTACAAGCATTGATCTGCATGAAGGATTGGGTAACTGCAGTAAGAAAAGGTGAAAATTTAAATAGTTTATCAGTTATAATTGTGCAAGAATTTAAATCTTATGTATTTGTCTTTGATTTTTTAGATTCTAAGAATGTTGCTTCAATTGTGACTGATCTCGAGGTTGTAGAGGCCTATTCTGAAATAGTGTTGCATGAGGTATGAGCGTTTATTTTAGCCAAATGCAACTGAATGTCAAGTTTATTTGAGGTCTTTGTAGTTTTTTCTTTAAAAAGATAGTCTGATTATCTCCTTTCTATGAAATACAAAATTTTAGGAGGAGAAGGAACAAATAGCTGAAACTCAAAGTGATCCTAATGAGATGAACGATCTAGAAGAGTTGTAGGCCAACAATGGAAGAGTTGTAGGCTGACAATGATGGAAAAAAGAAATATCTTGGAATCCTGCTATGTTATATTCTTATCTAACTATCCTATCTTTTGAGAACTTTGATCCATTGTATGTCTGATTGTTTGTATGGTTAAATACTTAAATTGTTACATGTGGTCACTTTGTTATGTCATGTACTCCTAGTACTTAAACTTTTGAGAACTGAGTGTGGACATGGAGTCTTAAACTTGTCATGTCTCAGTGAGATGTGCATGTTTTTTTTGTTCATCCAAAATGGATGCAATGCTAGTGCTGTTGTCATCTAGTTCAAACGTTCAAGCCTCTCTTGCCGTTTGGAAGATATGGGTGTTACATACATGCAAGTGCTAATGTGCTATTGCATCCTATATGTAGTATCAAATGCTAATGTGCTACAAGCAAGTGCTAAAGTTCTCTTGTGCATGACTAGAAGTATATCCTATATTCATAACACATGTTTTGTTTGAAGATGATTCTTTAAAACTAACATGGATGTTCATTTTTAATAAGATACAAAAGGCACAACCGCACAATACATCATGGTTAGTTATCACCAATTCACCATCCTCGTGCAGTTAAGCTGAGCCTATTTAGATTTATTCGATAATAGTGTTGCACAAAAAGTTATGCTTATTGCTCATTTCCAATTTTTCATTGTATTCCTATTGTGAAATTTGAACAGTCCTAGTACCTTAGCTATATGTCAATTGTTCAGGTATGTGGTTGTTGCTAAGGAACCTTCTCTGAAGAGCTACAATGGCAGCTTCATCAACATTACCTTTCTTGCACTCAAGAACATGCAAAGAGTTATAGATGAGGCTGATTTTGGCCAATGAATGAAGGCAGTTGTTCCATTGAATGCTGATGTCTATAGCTCCCCTGAGAACAAGCCAGTGCCATCTGCTGGGAGTTTCCTCTGGGATATCAACGCCCTCATGCTTGACATTGTTAATTTCCTCCACATGAATGATGCACCCTTTGTTGTTATCACCTACCAATTCTCAGCCTATACCTGCACAGCTTCTGGTGCCCCTCATGGCACTTGGCGAGGTTCGGTCTTCCTGATTTGAATCACCGGTTCCTGTTTGGTATCAACATATTTCTTTCTGGAGTGATCCATTTTTGAATACTCGACATTCCCATGATCATTTTCGTTCCCGGCTTTTCCATTTTCGTATCCGTCCGGTTGAGCTAATGTGAAAGTGAAAATAGTTGAGGCGTTTTCCTGCTCATTCCCGTCCGTTTTCATCCCTAGGTGCCTGAGTGGTTGGGTGGATGAGGATGACATGATGAGGGTGGATGTAGGATCGAAAGGGTATTTCTACACCCTTAAAGCTAGTCAATGAAGTGACGGATTTCTCACTTTTAAGTTGGATGTATTGACTTTTGACAACTAATGTGAGAATATTTCAACAATCTCCCCCTTCAAATATTGGTGTTCCTCGGCCCTTTATCTCCCTTTCACCGTACATTGACGATTCCTCAGGCCACACCCCACTAGTACAAACGGTTTATACACACTTATGTCTATCGGGCTAAAGATTATAGTCCACACCTTATGGACCAGACTCTGATACCAAATTGTTATGATAAACACTAGAGGATAGTCAAGTGATATTGGCTATTAAGAAAGAGATTGTATAATATATTAGGGAGACTTAGAATATTAAAGGAGACATAGAAGAAAAGGACTGAAAACTAAATTTTTCTCCTGCTTGATTGATTCAATTATATGACTTCTATAAATATGATTCCTAATAAAATGTCTCTCACGGGATACAACTATATCTCTAATTGGTAACTATTCTAATATTATATTTTAAATGATTCCTAACAAATCTGATCTAACCTTATCTCTAAATGGTATCTAATCTTTTTAAATAACTAATTTAAATATATCGTGTCATGCTACAGTACCGTGGTTATTGTTCACCTAGTGATAGTGATGTAGGGTATGGAATTAGGATTTGAGGATTAAACCCATCTATCGAAGAGCATCTACGAATGAATAGGTATCATGGATATGAGTATGTCTTACTCATATTTATATCCATAGGTAGTATTTTTTAATTCACGAACGTACCGACAAATACCAATTCAAAACCATATCCAATACTATTAAAATATTTATTATCCATGAATAAACAGTGAATCAGGTTAAATTGATATCCCTGCACAGCTCCAACAGTCCAACGGCGAAGTCTCCGAAACTGTGACCGCTCTTTTTTCTCTAGAACACGCAATTGTGACCGCTCCTTTTTCTCTAGAACACGCAACTGTGACCGCTCCCATCGTGACATTACAGTGAAAAATCAGTTCGTCCTAAAGCAATTTCTTGCGATATAGTCTAAATCTGAAGAAGCTCCCTGCCGATTTGGAAGCACACAACTAGCTCAGTTTTAAGTGAATTCATATTTTCCTCGACAGAAACTTTTTTCCTTTGCTGTGAAAACGAATGACACAGCAATGCAACTACCTCAACAAGTGCCTTCAACTAAACAACATTCTTCTGCTTATTTTTTATGACCACCTCAACGGTACTAGTCATGCTGTAGTCAGCGTCGTCAATCCATGCCATGGTGACAATGTCAACTCAAGAGTTTTATTTTTAGCTAATACCTCTAGAAACCGCATCTTAGAAATTTTGTTGGCAATCGTCGATGTAGCTGTAGTGGATGCTACCAGCAATTCTTCGTCTGCCTTTTGCGTTGCTTGCAGATTGCAGAAAACAGTCAAAGCTTAGTCGTCGAGTTCATTTCAGGTTTTCAACAAAGTAGCGCCAATTTCACGTTACACTCACCAAAGCTTTCTATCTCAAATACAAGTTCCAGATTCCCTTGTGCAGAATAGCAGGTGCTGCGATGCGGGTTCTCTGCTTCACCCACATCCACAGTACGATGCAGCCTATTGTTTTGTTGGATTATGTCTACAACTATCTCAAATGAAGTATTTATTGCTCCTCGAGAGACGGGCAGATAAAGATACAACAACCCACACTTCACTCACTCCTTTTCTTTGCAATGAGAAAAGCTTTGACAAAACTTGGTAAAAAGACAAAAGTGTGGCTTTCTTTTGTTTATGCTGTCCAACTCGCCGTGTGAACATTGTCAGTGGTTCAGTCTAAGTGCTGACCAATGGATAATCTCGAGGCCTAGCTGGTAGGCTACCCAAGGTAAGCACATACCTCAGCAGACAAATAAAGCTTGCAAATTGCAGCCCTGCAATATTTCATCCGATCTAAAAAGAACAAGCTAGGGTCAAAAGAAGTGTCTTTGATTTTGCTTTTTCTGCAACTGTAATTCAGCATCTTTGGCGAGTCAAAATTGTAGCCATACCTCAAAAATAGAGTCCGTATACCGTCACTTTCTCTCGGTTTCCTCTTGTTCCTTTCACAAGTGAACGCGAATTTTGACCAGAAGGAACCACGGTAGCTCCGTTCTTCCCTCAATTGCATTCCCTCTTGCTTGAACAGTAACTGGCTTTTTTGCTAGCTGATAGACTAAGAATTCAGTTAAGATCATAGCCATTAGACTTGAACACCCAAACAGCAGTAACACCATCTTGATGAGTTGACGGTGAGGAGATGTAGATGAGTCGGTTTAGTGTGTTATCGTAGTGTCGGCGGCATGGGGAGGAGATTGGTATAGATGAGTTGTTGCAACGCCGGTGTGAGGGAGGGCTTGGAGAAATCGATGCCAACACGGAGGTGGCAGCATTCACTCCACAAAGCGTCTTCCATGAGATCGGTCTAAGGTTTAAGATGTGAGGATGTGCGCTAGTCTCGCTATATGAATTATCACGAGATCCTAGCTTGACCCTCTTTATATATGACGTTGGTGGAACAATCATTGCGCAAGAGCTAGGGACGAACTTCCTCTCTTTCTCGATTCGGTTAGTGTACACGTTCGGGCCTAGCGCGATCAATTGCAACACTAGCTGGTAGTAATATTGTCCTAGTGAAATTAGATGCAACCAACCTAGGCGTTTGATATTCAAGGATGAGACAGAAATGGAGTTGTTTTTGCTTTGGTTAAAATATTCTATATTCTATCGGCGGCAAAAGACCGGGCCAGCATGATCCGAGAACACACGTTTCCCTCTTCTTACCCCACCCCAGGCTATGTTTGAGTAACAAAATCTTCAGTGTGTTTCAGTAACTCAACGTTCCCAGGTCCTACTACTGACTGCATCCTAGCTTCGGATGCGCCGTTGAGTGCGGACACGTGCAATTGTGCAAACCAAAGCCCAAACCCCCGCCTCCACCCACGTATCACGAGGTGCCGGCCGCGGTGAGGTCAGTCGTGAACTCGTGACGTTCCGCTCAAAGCCGCGCGCGCGTTCGGGCCCCGGGCTCTCGCTCCATCCGATGATGGAGCGGGCTAATCGCCGGCGCCGCACGCACTCCCTCGTCGATTTGTGCGTTCGGTCTCCGGGACCATCGCTCCTCTCATCGATTTGTGCGATCCAAACTCTCCCCCGCCGCCGCGAGCCCAAGCCGGCCCGCCGCGCTGATCCCACAATCGAGTTATCCGCGCGCGTAACCAGCCCGGTTGACTGCTAGTGCACGAGGATCGCGCGCCCTCTCCCCCGCCCCGCTGCCGCTGGCCGCAGCCCCACAACGCTACGCGCCCTGTAGGATCGGAGTTGAGGGCTCGAGACACAGCAAGGCATTCGAGTTTGTGGAACTAGAAACCTCTCTTCATCGTCAGATTACCGCAAAATACAAAGATTCATATTCTTTACTCGCGATCCATTCGTTTTCATCCGAAAGGAGCCTAGTTTGGTTGTTTGACTAGCTAAGTTTGTGAGAATTCAAATTAAAATATGTTTTAATTTATATGTGATGAGTGATTGATAATATTGTTATTTTTAGTTGAATGATTTCAAGATTGTATGAGCATGACTATACGTTGTAATTATGATCATAATTAACTAAAGTTGTCGAGAAAAATAGAGTTGATATTTTTGTGTTTGAGTTTAGAAAAATTGTACACATCGGATGATTCGACGCTGTGATATTTTCACGCGCCGGATAGTTTGGTGCTCAGGAAGTTTTGAGCATTTCAAGCTAAAGGCAAAAAATAAGTGTACACTGAAAGGTTTGACGATGGAGTTAAGTGAACGTTAGAGCTTTTCTTGTAGAGAGGTTGCAAACTGATTTTTGTGGACTTGTACGTGCCGGATGGTCCGATGCTCAAAGGGATGAACACCGGATGCTTCACCAGAGCATTTCTTGTAGAGATGTTGTAAGATGGCTGGTCCAGAGAAGATGTACACGCCGGATGGTTCTACGATGAGATGATGGACACGTCAGAGCATTTCTTGCACAGAGTTTGCAAAACAGTCGAGTTGATGAGCTGAACACACTAGATGGTCCGACGCTAAGGATGAGTGAACACTAGATCATCCGGCATTCATAATTTGTTTGGAATGAGTTCTTCAATAGAGATTTTGATTTTGACTAACTAGAGATGGTCTGGAGATGCATGTTTGCTTATCTTGTGTTATATAGGTGATAGATGCAACTTGGCAGTCGACGATAGAATAATCGGGCTAAGGGGAGAGATTGGTGTTGAACAATCAATAAGGTCGGACAGAATTGAGTGTGATGCTAGTTGTATATGTGGAGGTCAAAAAAAGTATGAAAGGGTGGATGAAGACAGTGTGTTGACAAATTCAAGTGAAAGGGATGCTAGTGCAAATGACAAGGCGGTCCGAGGGATTAGGAGCGGGAGAGACTTGCTGGCTATCAAGATCGAAAGATGGAGTACACACGTCGACATCAGGATGCTTGCTTAAGGCTTAAGCAAGTGGCAGTAAGTCACGCTTTGAGAAGCATGTAAGGTGGTTTCGTGGTTTAGCCTCAAAACTGTGGACGAATGGAGTGCACTTTACAGCATCGCGAAGCTTGCATCGAGACGAAGCTAAGTTGTGAAGAAATCACGACCGTTCGATGGACAGAACGAAAAATAGACTAAAATGCCCCGATGGTAGGTAGAAGATTATTAGAAAAGATATGTATTTTGGGAGCAAGAAAATTTAATGGCTAAGTTACCTAACTAGACTTATAAATAGAGTGATAGGGCTGTGAGGATAACTTAAGCTAGCCACATGAGTTTGTATGCTAGGGTTTTAGAGGAAATGAGATAAGAGATCATAGTCTTTATAATAGATGAGAGCTTTTTGTGAGAAAAATACCTTATAATCTGCCCAAAAATGATTGACCTTTGCAAGAAATAAAGTACATATTTTTTCTGATGTTTGTGTTCATCTCCTTCTACTTTTATTTTATTGGCTCCATTGCTTTGTTGTGAGTTTTTCTCCTTTTAGTTGTGATTTTTGTTTTTGCTTAAGGGCTGAAATTTTATCTCTTGTTGCCAAAGGCATAAAATTCACGTCAAATATATATAAGTGGGTCTTGAATTTCTTTGTCTCTAAATCATCAACTTAGAGAGTTTCTTCACCCAAAGTTTATCTATTTGGATCTAAGTGTTTGTTTTTCAAGTTGTAAGCGTTTGTATGTGATGACACGTGAATTAGGTTTCAAAGGAACATAGTGTTCAATTCCAACCATGAGAGCCAACTTGTTTTTCTCCACTTTTGCTTCTATTTTAGTTTTGAGGTGCGTTGAGTGACCATAATAGAAGAATGTCATCAGCTTCAAAAGAAATTTGTGGAGCGCCTATTCATCCACTCTAGTCGTCATTCTTAGTCATACAATTGGTATCAGAGTTGGTTTGATCAGTTGTTGACCTTTATCAGCTTTGTGATCCGTAGGCTACAAAAGAGATATATGAGAAGATCCATTTCTTTGAAGGTCATGATTTTTCGTACTGAAAGGTGCACATGTGAGCTTACCTCTTAAGCCAAGTGCAATATAGGAGATTGTAGAATCTAACTATGAGATTCCTATTACTGGTATTTCTTAGGCCCAGATTGAACAATATAAAATTAATAATAAAGCTAGAAATATATTATTCACAAGTCTAAGTCGTAATAAGTTTGCTAGAGTTCAGCACCTCCGTACTGACTAAGAGATTTGATCCACTTTTATTGTCTTTCATGAGGGCACTAACCAAATCAAGGCTCGGCTCTAAAGCACGTACAATCAAGAATATCAGATATTCATACAGAGTTTTGAAGAATCTTTGGATGCCATGTTTGCTCAAATTGATGGGATTGTTAGCAATCTTATATCGACTAGGGTTTTGCCTTACTCTGATCATGAGAGGGTGATCAAACTTCTCTATACTCTCGACCATAGAATATGAGAATTGAAGATCTCAAGTATTGATGAGTCATCCAATTATGACACATTAACTTGTGATGAACTCTTAAGTAAGCTCAAATTCACTGAGATAGACAAGACAACTATGATAGGCTTAAGAAACCCCATGTCTCAGAATATGGCTTTGGTTTTAGGATCTAGTGGTGGTAGTCAAGCTAGAGTTAGTTTTTTTTTGCCAACCCTTCATTTAGTGGATTTGCTTTGTCTTCCTCAGTTTCTATCACTGAAGAGTAGGTAGATGCACTTGATGATGATGACTTGACTTTGATTGTAAAAAAGTTCACCCGCTTCTACAACAATCAACGAGACCGAAGGAGAGGTAATTCTTATGCTTGTTATGAGTGTGGTGATACCACTATTTCAAGGTAGACTGTCTAAGGATCCAGAAGAAGAAAGACCATAGCCATGACCACGACAAACATAAGAAGCCAAGAAGCCCTTCTTCAAGAACCACAACAAGTTGGCCAAGAAGGTGGCCAAGGTGACATCTTGAGCTTTCATGATGGCGCTCAGCGATGTCGACACCTCTTGAAGTGAGGAGGAGAGCTCAAAGGAGGAGGAGCAGCCCGTGAAGCATAAAAGGAAGAACAAGGACTTCACCGGCCTCTCGAGCCAACTTGTCACTTGCACCTATTTCGTGATTTGACCTTAAACCGTGGACCGGAGTGCACATAACATCATTGTGAAGTTTGAATCGAGGTGAAACTAAGTCATGAAGAAGCTATAAATGTTTGATGGATAGAGTAAAAAATAGACTAAAATACCCTAGTGGTAGGTAAAAGACGATTAGAAGAGCGGGATATTTTAGGAACAAGGAAACTTAATGGTTCTGCTACATTCCTATGCTTATAATTAGAGGGGTAGGGCTGTGAGGATAGCTTGAGCCAGCCAATTGAGTTTGTATGTTAGGGTTTTAAGGAAAGGTGAGAAGAGAGCTTAGACTTTGTAATAGGTGATAGTTTTTTATGAGAAAAATATCTTGTAATCTACCGAAAAAGGGTTGACCTTAGCAAGAAATGAAGTGAATATTTACTATGATGTTTGTGTTCATTTCCTTCTAGTTTTTTTTTATTATCTTGATTTGTTGTGAGTTTTTTCCTTTTTAATTGTGTTTTTTGTTTTTTTCTTAAGGGTCAAATTTTGTCTCTGGTTAATGTTGTTCTTTTTATTACTGTAGACATAAAATTCATATATAAATGTATATAAGTGGATCTTTGTTTTTACTTAAGGGCTGAAATTTTATTTCTCGTTGAAGTTGTTATTATTTTACTAGAGACATAAAATTCATATACAAATGCATATAAGTGGGTTTTGAATTTCCTTATCTCTAAATCATCACTTGGAGATTTTCTTTACCCGGAGTATATCTGGTTGGATCCAAGTGTTCATTTTTCAAGTTGCAAGCGTTTGTGTGCGATGACGTATGAATTAATTTTCAAAGGAATCTAGTGTTCAATTACAACCATAAGAGCATCTTTTTTTATTTTTATAATAACTTATTTATCTTCAGTTTTGTTTTTACTTTAGTTTTAAGATATATTAGTATTAGTTTTGAAAGAAATTTACGAGACACGTATCAACTCTTATCTAGTTAACATTCTCGGTCATACAGTTTATTTCCTCTTATGTTTATTGGTACAGAGACGGTAAGTTATATTTTTATTATTAAAAAAGATTCCGGTGACCAATTGAAAGTCAGAAGTGTGACTTATACATGAATCCTGAATCGACACTCGTGTCGTGTGACGGTAGTACTGCTACGAGCTTTCACGCTCGCCAGTCGCCATCGATCCGCCAACATATGCACGGTTTGACACTCGTCATGCCAGCGAATGTATCCATCGTGGAGGTGTCTGCATCCTCGACGCATCGCTTTCACCAGTCCCAGCCGAAAGGAAATTCTATAATATACTTTATAGAAAGATTTTTATAAAACTCTGAACTATAGTGTTTTTATTCATCAACAGTTATCACGTATAATTAAAAAATATATAATATACACAAAATAAAATCTTTCCGTAAGATCTGTCCTATAAATTTTGCTTCGGTTCCGGCCTCCCTCGACTCACAACTGTCTGCATGCCATGCTTGTCCAGGCAAACAGAGGCAGATAAGAATACACGTACGCCGTTAAGCCTCAGCCTAGAAGGCAGCCGCGTCCTTGACGACGACGTTCTCGACCTCCCTCCTCATGAGCTTCTCCTGCTGCTGCCTCCGGCAGAAGACCACCCACGCGTTCACCTCCAGCGCCACGCAGGCGCCGACCAGCGTGGCGAGCGCTATGCAGTAGCCCAGCTTCCAGTAGGACACGCCCAGCCCCATGACCTCGAACCCCTGGAACACGTTCACCACCCCGACCACCACGCACCCGTACCCCACCAGGTGGTGGTACGACTTCCAGTACTTGCGGTACATGTTCGTCGTCTTGGGCCGGAAGAACATCGCCAGCGTCTGCAGGCTCCCCGCCGTCGCAGCCGCGATGCCCAGCCCGCGGTGCAGCTTGTACGTCACGCCCGGCGACGCGGAGCCCATCACCAGACCCAGCACAAACCCGGCCGCGCCCAGGGTGTACCCCGTCGACTGGATTGCCGCGTGCGCGTAGAACCACGCCGGCCCCGTGGACGCGCACGGCCGCAGGTACCGCGCCACCGCCGCGCCGACTGGGAGGAGCAGACCCCACGAGAGCGCGTTCAGGGAGCCGTGCATCCACTGCAGCGTGGCCGACGTGGTGGGCGAGGCCTCGGTGGCGGTGGTGAGGATGTCCACGGTGGCGTGCGACGCGAGGTCGGAGGCGTCGGTGGGGTGGATGGTCGGGGAGTAGCCCTGCACGTAGAGCCCGCGGTTCCACACGAAGTGGAGCTTGGTACGGTTCGGGGAGAGACGGATGGTGGCGGCGATGGTCACCGACGCGCCGTCGCGGACGGTGCGCGCAGGGGCGAGGAGGTTGGCGGAGGAGGCCAGCAGCGGGATGTCCAGCGGCCGGGACACCAGAGGCGACGCCTGGAGCTTCACGTCGGGGGAGAGGAGGAACGGCAGAGCGAGGAGCGCGCCGGTTGACGGGTCGGAGAACGCGGAGAGGACGCGCGCCCCGGTCATTGCCGGCGCGTCAGCGTTGACACCCCATGCCACCCAGCCGGACGGTGAGATGAAGGAGCCCGTGAACGCGGCGTCCAGCGTCGCGTTCCGCGCGTCGTACGTCCACGCGAGCGTGGCGCCCTGCGTCGGTAGGGCGATGCACTTGTCGTACGTCTTGACCGGCGTCGACGTCGCGCACCGCCCGGCCGCCGCGGCCCTCGCTCCGTCGGCAAGGACGGCGGCGGCGGCGACCACAGCCACCCGTAGCAAGCCGAGGATTGCACGCCTCGGATGGCTGCTTATCTGCCGCATTGCTGCGCGCTGTGTCGAGCGGCTGAGTGGCGCGAATAAGCTAGCCAGCCACGAGCTAGTGTGCAGTGGTGCGCAAAGTTTTGGCGTGCGTCTAATCTGGCTTTGTCTGTGCGCGTAAGTGTGGTTTTAGTGGTCCGTTTCGAGGAGCGAGCGCCATGATGGCTGTGTGGTGCGTTCGTTGGTTGCCTTTGTTTCAATGCGTTCTTAGCTGTGAAGGAAAGGCTCCAAAAAGGAGGCTGCACCCTGTGATCTGGATCCAAGTGGAGTGCGGTGCCGACCTTGGCCCCAGTCTTGCATCGAGCTCTGGGATCGACAGTAGGTGTAAATTAAAGTAGTGGTCGACTGAATATAAAGTTGCGAAACTACACAGTGATAAACATATATACTTGTTACAACATTAACCTTCCAGACTCGATGCCTCGACGGACAACCTTACCCGATTCACATCACACCAACACTTTTGGGTGTAGTGACCAGCTATGGGGAACTCGGCAATTGATTCCATGCATGCACTAGTTTAGTAGTTTTGATCAGGTGTGCGCTGATCCCAACAGCGGAAAAACTGATTGCAAAATGGAAGATTTGGTGGCCGCAATTGAGAGGCCTCTACACCGCAACGTGCCGATGTGATGTGATGGGCTCGGATAACAGAATATTTTGTTTCCTGAGGATTTTTGGTCATGAGTTGTGCACTGGTGCTGCTGCTATGATGATGATGTTGATTTTTTGAATACGGGAACACTTTTTCCATCCCAGCAGTTTGTTACCATCAAAAGATAATCAGGACAGACTAACCAAACTACAAGTAAAAGACACTTAGTTATTCATATTTTCATCCTCTGCAGAGTTATATGTATTCTCATCAACAGTAGCGTGAGATCATCACACCAGAACTAGGAAGCATCCTCACATAAGACACTTGGTTTTGCTGAGAAGCCAAAATATTCATCACAGTATTAAGCAGACATTGCATATCCTTCATCAATTTCTCCTTGTCCATGTCATTCAGAAGATCTGCCTAGATTTAAAAAATGAACAAGTATGAAAATAGTTTCACTAGGATTACGAATAAACTTTTTCTCAAAGCAAGCTTCGTTTCTGACTTTTCAAATAGCCCAGTAAATAGCTACAAGACCAACCACATGGAAACTTTTCCGTGTGGTTGCCAAGACTAAATCCAAATGTAATATTGATGAACAAAATTTGGAATTGTATCATCTTCAAAAAATAAAGCCATAAAACCCCAAGCAGATTTTGCAACAGGACACAGAAAGAAAAGGTGAACACATGATCCTTGTTGAGTGCAAAAATAGCAAGAACCATCTCTAGACCACTTTCTCTTGATCATATTATCTTTAGTTAGAAGGGCTTATTGTTCCAACAACCACAGAAAAATCTTAATGTTTTGAGGGAGTTTTGCTTTCCAAATATGACTGAAATAGATACTGGGAGATCATCTCATTAACCACTTATATATGGATTTAACAGTGAAACGGCCATTCGTCTCAAAGGACAAGAAAGATCAGTGTTCAGCCATCTTTTAAAAGATAAATTCCAACCTTTCTCATAAGAATTTTTCACAAGAATATCAGTATCAATACAAATCCCATAAACAGCTGAAAACAGATCACATAAAGGTTTAGGAGTCACCCAGACATCCTCCTAGAACCTAGTGTTCTGTTAGGATTCTCCTCCCTTGGAGGTAAAGGTCTATGACCTTAAGGAGATCACTCCAACAAGGGAAATCACCCTGCTTATGTCTTACATTAGCCAAAAGAGAATAGTGAATGTATTTCTTCTAATGACTTGTTGCCACATATCCTCCTTATCCAACTTACACCACCATTTACAAAGAAATGCAATATTCATTTTGGAGAGATTTTTTAATACCCAAACCTCTTTTTTTTCTTGGGAGTGCAAATCACATCCCATTTAACAAGATGGTACTTCTTTTTTGCCCCACCACCTTGCCAGAAAATTTCCTTCTTGTCTTGTCTATATTCTTAGGACATGGGTAAATTCCAGGCGTGCATGCTACAATAGTTTAGCATGCACGCCCGTATTTCGCAAAAAGTTGGTCTGAACACATACATTTATTTTCCTTTTTGGATAATTAACATACAATGTTTAGAGCTCAATTTTTTTTTATCTCGTGATCATTGTGTGACAAAAACCAAACACAATCTTGATGAAAATCCATCTATTCTTCCCTTTACACCCCTACTATATAAGTAAATTTATCAAAATATATAAGCAAAATCATATGATCCAAAAAGCAAAAATAGAACCTTGTGAAGGTAAATCATACCCATGTGTTCCATACAAAGAAGAGGACAGGTGTGACCACACGAAAAGTAGAATTTCATCAAATACAAATGCTTATATTTTCTAAACAGTATATCTAATCTCTGATCTGTTTGCACGGTTGTAGTCCTTACATTTTTATCAACAAAATGAGGTCCATCTTGGTTATATTTTGGTGTAATTTTTTGGACAAACACAAATTGTCTACATCAAAATTGAAAAAATGCTAGACTAATCCAATTAAAATACTTAAGTGGTTTTCTAAAATTACCTATATTAGAATATTAAAAAAATTTCACTTATGCAATTCAATTATTCACCCATTTCAATGCATGTCCGTTCATACTCTCTTCACAACATCCACATCAGTATTTCACTTTATCAACCATCAACGGATAAGCAAGTTTTTGTAAAGTAATGAGCAAGTTTTCAAAAAAACGTAAGCAAATTATAATGCACTCAGAAGCACTTTTTTAATTTGAAGTTGATGTTGGAAAAAATTTCACTTTATCAACCATCAGTCACATAAGCAAGTTTTTGTAAAGTCATGAGCAAGTTTTTGAAAAATTGTAAGCAAATTATAATGCACTCAGAAGCACTTTTTTATATGAAGTTGATGTTGGAAAAAATGTCATCACAATATACTCGACTAGGGTCTAGTTTTGAAGCTTTTATTGCACGAAACACAATGGTGCGATCGGATTTTAATTTAGATGCTCGGTTTGAAAACTATGGTTTTTTAATGTTTTGAAATGCAGTTGCATGTGAATGACGCCAGCAATTTTGTCATCTTTCCCTTCTCCATGCATGCAACAGCACACCAGCTGATGACATCCGGTGCTGAGCGAACAATCAATCTGAGCATGCATGCCATACGATGAGGGCATGCATGCTTGGAATTTAGTCTTTAGGATATTCTTAATGACTGTTTTAAGCAAAAGATACATTGGCATATGATAGATACAAATACCAGAGAGATTAGTATTGATGAGAATTACCCTACCCCAATAGATAAGAGGTTACCTTTCCAAACATCAAGTTTTTTTTATATATTTTCTTTTTCACATTGATCCAATCCACAATATAAAGCCTATTAGGGCTAATTGGCACACTAAGATATTTGATTGGAAAATATCCAATCAGACAATGAAAAAGGTTAGCATATATTCCAAGGATCTGATTATTCACCACCAATCACCAATACTTCACTCTTTGGAAAGTTTATCTTTAATCCAGACATCAATTCATACATATAAAGTAAATGTTTAAGGTTGGTAGCCTTTTCAATACCATTTTCGATATACATAATGGTATCATTAGCATATTGTAATATCACAATTTCTTTTTCTAGAAGATAAGAAATAAGACCAATGAATTTTTTTTTTGAGCAGCATGAACCATTTTAGCAAGATAGTCTGCAGCAAAATTAAATAGAAAGGGTGAGAGACGATCCCCTATCTCACTCCTTTATAACTTCTAAAATATGAACCCATTTGATTGTTGATTTTAACACTTAGAGTCATATCATTGACCACAATACCAACCCATTTCCTCCATTGAGAGCTAAAACCTCTGAGCTCAAGATAGTGGAAAAGGAAGTCCCAATTCACTTGTCATAAGCCTTTTCAAAATCCAATTTCAGAATAATACCAATTTGGTTAATCCTTTTTGTTTCATGTAAATCTCATGTAAAGTCATGACACCATCCACAATTTTTCTATTTTTGATAAAGGCATTTTGACAATCACTAATGAACTTGTCCATAAAAGGGCTCCAGTCTAGTATTTAATACTTTGGTAATCAATTTATAGGAACAATTTAGGAGATAAATATGTTTAAATTGTTACACTTTTTCTGCATTTGCAACTTTAGGTAATAAGGTGATCACTCCATAGTTTAATCTGTTAACTTCCAAAGAGCCATCATAAAAGTCATGGAATACATTTAACATATCTTCTTTAATCACTTCCCAACATTTTTGAAAAAAAAATCAACTAGAAAACCATCAGGGCCCACAACTTTATTGATATTCATTTGAAATAAAGCACTTTTGATTTTTATCCTCCGTAAAAGAGGAGTCCAGAATCATATTATCTTCATTGTTTAGGGTTTCAGTAACATTCCAAAGGTTAGGATCAATAGTCACCAAATTACCAGGAGCAGGTCCAAAAAGATCCTTATAAAAATCAGTAACATGCTCCATCAATACCTTGTCCCCACAAATCATAGATCCCTCATGCATCAAGTATAAAATATTGTTTTCCCTTTTCCCGCCATTGGCTATACTATGAAAAAATTTTGTATTGTTGTCCCCTTTAGAATCCACTTGGAATGAGATCTTGTCAACCAAAATAATTCCTCTTCATCATATTTTTGTTTTGTAATTCTGCCCTAATATTCACTTTTTTCATGGCAGAATTAGGGTCCAGAAGACCTTTTTCTTCCAAAGTTTCAAGATAATTCAGCTCTTCTTTGAGGATATGTTTTTTCTTTTTACCTTGATCAACCAAATGGCCACCCCGACCTTTAAGGTGAGCTCTAAGCATTTTTTTAATTTGGTTTTCCACATATCAGCACTATTTCTATTAACATTGATCTTCCAAATCTTTTCAACATAAAAGATTCATGTTCTAACCAAGCCAGCTCAAACTTGAACACATTATTCTTGCTGAAATTGGTGTTTGCCATAGAGATTATCAAAATATTATGATAATATAGATTTCTAGGGATCTTGTGAACATTGGCCAAGGGGTAAATGCATTCCCAATTATTATTTATCAACACTCTATCCAATCTTTGAAGTGTTAGGTTTCTTTGTTATTATACTAGGTAAAAGACCCTCCATTCATGTGGAGTTCTTGTAATTCATGAACATGAATAATAGCATTGAGAGTATGAGAAAACTGATATAGAATATTTGGCTTATTCTTTTCATGTGTGTATCTTATGATGTTGAAATCCCCACCAATGATCAAGGGAAACTTTGATTGACTACAAAAGTTAGACAACTCAGTAGGGCTGGCAATTGGACCCGTGGGTTTAGGTACCAGCGGGTTCTGGGCCCGACGGGTCTAGGTTTGGGTTTAATTTTTGCCCACGAGTCTGATGGGTCGAGTACCCGAATAGGGTCAGGTCGGGTTGGGTTTGAATTTTAGATTTCACCCATGGGTGTCCATGAGTCGCCTAATCAACCATTGTAAACTAGAAATCCAAGCCGCTGCATTGCCGCACGGAGACATGGAGGCACGGTCACATGGTCACAGACTCACACATCACATGCTCACAGCCACTCACAGACCCACTCCCAGCGGCCACAGTCCCATTTCCACCAACCACCACTGCATCACCTCGCCTCCTCCCTTGCCCGCCTGTGCCCAACAGCCTCACATTGCCAGAAGCAGCTAGGTGCCGAGCGGAGCCGTAGCTTCCACCCTTCTGACCCCATGCTGATGACACAAATCTACCACGCTATTGCCGCTGCCCATCCGTCGTCGCCCTGCCGCTGCCAGAGCTTGGATTAGCCTCAACACAACCTCCTCATCTCCCCCCAGCCTTATTCTACTATTTTCCCCAACGGACCAAGCTCCCCAGGGTGTTCTTCCCTGATTCCGGCAGCTCTACTCCAACCTCATCGACGAGCTGCCATGTCCGAGATCCTCCGCCTGAACCAAGAGCACAGTGAGCTTCCTCGTACCCTCCTTAATCTTTTGCACGTGTAATTTCATCCTTGGCCCAACATCGGTGTGTCTCTTCACGGAAGCCGAGCACCGCCGCACATCCATGATCGTCGCCGATCATGCTCTGACCAGGCCTACTGACCGAGAAGCCCCGAAACGGATTCCTCTCCTAGTGATGAGCCTTCTGCTGCCCTTCCCCAACCCAACGGTGCTGCCGCTCATCGTCGACAAGAGTAGGCCATGCTGGCCTCTCCTGTCATTTGAACCCGACGAGCACCAAAACCCGATGGGTGAGAGTTCAGGTGCCAGTTTTCACCCGTTTGGTAATTCAGGTTCGGGTCGACGTGGGGCTGTCAGGTTTCGGGTCCAACATGGTTTTGCTCCACCTGGACCCGACCCAACCCATTATCAGCCCTACAACTCAGTAAGTGACTCAGCCTTATCCTCATCTTGGGCTTAGTATATAAGAAACCAACATTAGTGACACTATATTAGTGACGGCTGGCTAGAACCCAACACTAATGACCCATTACTTATGGTTCTAGTGATGACGCGTCACTAATGTCACCCCGAGGTGAGAAACCTGTATCAAACCCATTACTAATGACAATAGTGATGCATAATTTGATAAGCCGTCACTAATAACTGTGTTATTAGTGATGAGTTACAAATAGACTCGTCACTGATATCAAACACGGTCCACCCAAGGCCCTAGCCCATATCCTCGAGGCCACTGCCTTTATCTGCACGCGTGCCACCAGCCAAACCCTAACCCTCCCCCACTCCTCCATTCACCCTCAAATCCCTTCCCCCTCCTCTCCCCCAGTCGCCGTTGCTGCCGTAGCACAAGAAGATGAGGGAGATCCTCCACATCCAGGGGCGATAAGTGCGGCAACCAGAACGACGCCAAGTTCTAGGAGGTCGTCTGCGTTGATCATGACATCGACGCCGCTGGCCGCTAAGGTGGCGACCCAACCTCCAGCTCGAGCGCATCAACGTCTACTACAACGAGGCCTTATGCAGCCGCTTTGTGCCCTTTGCCATCCTCATGGACCTCGAGCTTGACACCATGGACGTTGTCTGCTCTAGACCTTACGACAACATCTTCTGCCCCGACAACTTCGTCTTTGGCCAGTTGGGTGCTGGCAACAACTGGGCCAAGGGCCACTACACCGAGGGCACTGAGCTCATCGACAACGTGCTCGATGTCGTGCGCAAGGAGGCCGAGAACTGCGACTGTATCCAAGGTCAACCCCTTCATCTCTTACTATCGCTCTGCTCCTTCCAGATCCATCTAGATTCGTTTAGATCTCCCACAACCTCACAAATCTGAATGGATCTGCTCATAGGCTTCCAGGTCTGCCACTCAAGCGACGGTGGCACGGGCTCTGGGATGGGCACGCTCCTCATCTCCAAGAACCACTAGGAGTGCCATAGGCGTCGTCATCCCGGCCTTACGCGCACGGCAGCGACGGGTGTCTGCTGAGCGCGACCACAGTATCAGTACGCATCCATCTCCTCTCCTCATTCCTTCCTCATAAATTAATCCAAGGCGGCTCACTTGACCACTTAGAGACTTAGTTTCTTGAAATGAAAATCTGACATATCTAGCAATTTGCTAGTGTATAGATCATGATATTTCCTTGTGCAACTGCTGCAATAAATTGATCTAGACAATAATTCCCATCATGTTATTTGAGTTGCTTTCCTCAAAATAAAAATCTGTCATATCTAGTAATTTGCTATTGTATACGATAGTTTCTCACCTACCTTTTTCCCATCCCAGAAATTGTGGGTGAAGTGAACAACAGCAAAGGAAACAATGGCACCATCGTGCAGTATGAGAACATATTTGCACAGTGGAAGGCTTGCCCTTCTTGCAATATTGGTCTCTGGTGGAATTATATTGAAAATCAACGGTGAAGACGAGTACATTGGTGTGTTCTAATTCTAGTAGAGTGAGCTTGTTCGATTGGATACACTGATACATCTACATGTGTAGTGTACAGTTCTGATGCATATGAGTGTGTTAATCACATTGAATCTGAGTTTTTGTCATGTTACTGTTGATATAATTCTTTAGCTAGTCAATATCTATGGATGATGTATATGTATTTTAATGACTACAAATCTAGCTAGTTTTTTTTTTAAAACACATTAGTGACAAGTCTGGACCCGATCCGAATGATGGTACTTTAGTGATGGATTTGACCCGATCCGGATGATGGTACATTAGTGATGGTATAAGGGTTTGAATCTGACCTGTTACTAATGACTGTAAGTGACGAGTTTGGATTCGATCTGAATGATATTACATTAGTGATGGATTTAGATCGTCACTATTACCTGTCACTAATGTGTGTTTCTTACGTAGCTTCATACACATTAATTAAAGCCCATTTTATTTTGCTATATTTGTCCAACTCAGTTTGAATCATATATTGACCTTTCTTAACTAGAAGAATGTCTAGATCATTAGCTTTGATCTCACTTATAATGCCTCCAAATTTCCCTTTGGAAGGAATCCATTCTCAGGAGAAACTGGTTTCCTTAAGTTAAAAATAGGTATCTTGTTTTGATAGTTTCTTGCAACACAAAACTGAAGAGGTGAGATCCCTAATGTAAAGACTCATATCTTTCTTGCCCAACTCTCTACAATTCTAAAAATAACCATCATTTGTATCTCTTGGGTTTTCTTGTAAATTCTCTCTTCTTTTGTGAGATTTTTTTTTATGGATCATGTGAGATTTTCTTTATGGATCATGAACTCAGAGATCTAGAGATTTGACAGCACTAATAGAAAGCTTTCCCCTTCCCTACTCCCTTTTTTTGGATTTAACCGACACAAAATCATCAGGATCAGCGAGTTCATCCTGATGATGATGTTGATGGTTCTTGTAACTGTTGGCTTCGAAGGCACGGCTAAGGGATCGTGAGATTTCGGTTGGGAAAGTGCAGTGCTGAATTTGTGAAGAAAGCAGCATGGGTGCATGTAGTATCAAAACGATGCGTGTTTTCGGAAAGCAAGTGAATTTTATGCTTAAAAAGGATTAGTGGAGAGTCACGGACGCTGTTCACATAACTTTTTTTATGTCAGTAATCACATTTGTCTGTCCTACTTGCAATATAGGATTGGTCAACTGTAGTTACAATAAGCACAGCTTCAGAAGAAGACTCTAGTCGTCTGTTAATTTGCAAGAGATGACTCTCCCTGATGCCAAATTTTTTTTGGAAAAGATAGAAATGAGATTAGGTTGGTTTCAAAGAAAAAAAAAATGAGATTAGGGTTCTGCATCTAACGATTTTTTTATCACAAAATCATGCACAGCACAAAAGCAGAGGACCATATAAGATGAAAAAACTATTAAGGTGTGTTTTGTTCCCGGATCAACTCCATCTTGATCTAGTGGATCGAAAAAAACTCGTTTGGTTATTTATATTTACTGTTGTAGTATGGCTTTGTAAGTGCAAATATATGTTTTTATTCTGGCTTAACAAATACAGGCTCTGCATCCGTTTATGTAGTCAGGGTCACTTATCAGTATCATAAAATCATCTTCATACGAGTAACTTGTCACAATCTTAACTCTTGTATCCGCTTATATGATCTCAGATTCAGTCAACCAAATAAAAATTCAGCTTAGCTTATCCAAATAGATATAATCAACCAAAAACTTTCTTTCAATAAATATGACTCTATTCAATCTGCTTTTATGATACATCTTTATAAACCTTGTCCGAAGATTCAAACACACCTTTACTAAACAGCCTAGTCATGAACCTACCCAATCTTCCTTTCTTCCCTTTGTGGATACGCATGGCAACCTTCTGTAGGCGTTCAATTGCTATGCACAACTCAGAAACAGATCAGAGCAGCCCATCAGCATGAAAATATCACGCCTTATGATTCCGTCTTTGACCCATAATTACGTACTTTCTCAAACGGTGCTTACTTAATATAAAACTTCGCCTTCAATGTGAGTCCTCGTATTTTGCGTGTGTGGCTTTTAGGTCTAAATCAGTTGACGCCAGTGCCGAGTATAAGGGCAGAGCATGTTTGTTTCATATTTAAGTTTATTATATCTAAAATTAGTTATGTTATAGGGACAACCGTTTAGTTGAATGCTATAACTATTACAAGTTATATTTTGTTAATTTTCTGATTTATGTGTTATAAACTTAGTTTTTTTTGACTAATTTTATCATAGCTGTAGCTAAAAATTTGTTGATTACATTTTTTATAACAACTTATATTTAACTAATTTTAAACGTGACAAACTTAAACTCGAATCAAATATTCCCTAAGTCCCTGCTTGCTGGCTGCTGCAATGGAGACGGCCACGGCTGCAGAAAGGGAGGACGAGAGCGGCGGGGGAGCGGGCGCCGGGCGGTGCTGGTGGCATACCTGCGGCAGCAGGTGCTGCGGGACCACGAGTGGATGCAGGACCCGGCGCTGCTGGAGGCAACCGCGTCGGAGCCCATCTCCCTCGTCCAGGAGTTCGATGTCCACCGCTCGTGGAGCCTCGACCCCCTCAGTTCGGCACTGCGCCCCTCCTGCTTCTAGTTTGCCTCGATTTGGTGTTCATGCGTTGTGATTGATTCCGTGGAATCCTTTTTGCTTGCTTGCTTGTTCGCAGAGCTCACGTTCATAGTGTTGGCTAAGGAGTTGATCGAGGGAGAGTTCGTCCCCGGTTTCGTCCCCGGCAATCTGCACACTGAAGGTTCATTCCTCTATTTGCTTTGTTACCCTTATCGCACAGGTCACAGCCTATATCTGAGCTTGTTTAGCTAACTTTATGATTATGAATTGGGAGATGGGAGATCAACAGATACGTTGACTATATTTGACTTTGGTTCATTTTTTTCCTTTATATATTTTTTGTGAGGGATGCCGCAGATTATATCTTAGTTGCTTAAAATCGTATGTTTAGAAATATATAACCTAATTTAAGGCTTACCAGTAGGAGATGACCCTACTGTTCCATCAAAAAAAAAAACTTCACGCCTTCCATGTACCTCGGTTCTTCTGTATAGTTAAGGAATTGTAACTTATGCATCTCCAACTAGCATGGAGCAGAATCCTTACGAATTTAAAGAGAGTTTGGCTAAAAAGCATATACATGTTGAGAGTTTGACTAAAAAGCATATACATGTTTTTCATATATGGGTGTGCTTAAATGATTATTCGTCTGTTGACTGAAATATCTGTCAAAAAAATAGGATAACGATACTGCTTTTTTATATATAATACACATGGCCACATCTGTGTTTCTTTTCACCATTTTGGTCCCCACATCTTGATGTGGTGTGTGTGTGGAGTGGAGAGCAATATACAATGGTATATATGTTAGTCTTTTTATGAACATAGTAATATGTTTTGTATCTGGTTGAATGACAAGCCAAATGATTGGTTGTATTATATCGTATAAGTTTCTGCTGGCTTTCATTAGTGTGCTTTGAGTTTGATTGCCAGCATCTTGCCTGTTCTTGCTAGCATTTTATAGGAACAAGATTGAAATTTAGAGGGGTGAATAGACGTCTCAACAAATTTCTTGTGAAATTGATGTCCTTCTTTTATTTGGTTCACCTAACGCACCTCAAAACTCAAGCAGAAACAAAAATAGAGAGAAGTTTTAACAAGAGAAAATCGAGGCAACACGACTCTACGGATGGTATATGAACCATGTGTTTTATTTAAAATTAATCCATGTATCTTAGCACTCGAAAGATCACAACTTGCAAGGAAACAAGAAAATATGAACACCGAGCAACGAAACTCTTCAAGTTGATTGTCCAGAGGTAAGGGGATTCAGGACCCAATCACATAAGCGTATGTATGCGAATTTTATGCCTCTAGCAACAAGAAGAATGACCTCACAAGGTGCTGAAATTTCAGCTCAAAAAGCAAAACGAAAATCAAAACCAGAAACCGAAAAACTTGTAAACTTGCAAGGAAACAAATAGAGGGAAACTAGAAGGAGGGGAATTCAAGCATATGCAAAAACATAAACTTCATTACTCAAAGAGGTCAACCCTATTTTAGACGAATTACAAAGATTTATCTCTCAAAACTCTCACTTATTATATAGACTAAGCACTCATCCTTCTCTCCTCTAAAACCCTACCTCTAAGCTCTCAAATGGGTGACACAATAGGGTCAAGTGATTGGTTCAAACTCTCTTATAGCCCTACCCATCTATTTATAGGCCTAGAAAGTTTTCTAGCTTTTTCCTAAAATATCCTTCTTTTGTAGTACACTCTTACCTACCACCGAGGGTATTTTGGTTTATTTTCTTCTCTGTTCATCGGACGTCTGCGACGCCTTCATGACTTAGCGTCACCTCGACGCAAGCTTCACGATGGTACCACATACTCCTCCAGTCCTCCCACGGTTTTTAGGCCAAACCGCGAAACCGCCTGCACGCTTCTCAAAGCGTGACTCACCGCCTTGCTTACACCTTAAACAAGTGCTTCGATGTTGACGTGTGTACTCCGTCATGCGATCCTGACCGCCGGTAAGTCTCTCCCGCTCCCAATCCCTCGGGTCGCCTTGTTACTTGCATTGGCATCCCCTTTGCTTGACTTTGTCAACACGCCGTCTCCATCCACCTTCCATGCTTTGCTTAACCTCCACGTGTTCAGCTAGAATCACCCTTAACTCCGCCCGTCCTCCTTGATCGTTCGACACCAAGCACTCTGCTTGACTCCGATCATCCTACCGTCGACCGCCAAGTTGCATCCATCACCTGCATACCATGAGACAAGCAAACACATATCTCTAACTCCAATTACAGTTAGTCCATAATCAATATGCTCAAATAAAATTCCAAATCAATTCAAATCACATCAAAGCTCATGCAAAACCGAAGATCATCAAGCCAAATAAATACCAATATCAATCACTTATCACAAGTAAACCAAGATACATTTTAACTTGATTTCTCACATTTATATCTACCTTATCCATTGCAGCCATGGTTGGTGATGTGAACATATATATGAATGACCCTGATGATTAGGAGCTTACAGATATAGAGATTATGATAGTTGAACATAAGAGGTATTGTCTCTGATGATACAAATACCTGTAACTGTTATTGCCACCTTTGGTACATTTTCTTCATTTACTTTGTTCTGTTCTATGGATAGTTACATGTGTACATTTTTATTTGTATAATTTGGCTTCAATAATCTGATGTGGATGTCTCACTTGATTACATGAAATTTATCATTGAAAGCCTAAACAAATAATTGCAACTAATTTGCTAACCCTTTTAACTTTTAGTTGAGGGCTACTTCACTAACTACATTTGTAGCATCACATAGTTCGTTAATATGCAACTATTCGATAATCCAATGGTATTATGCTATCTCTGAACATACAATGTTAAGCAACTGTGCACACCTCATGCAGATAGCATAATCCAATAGAATTGCGCTATCTTTGAGCAACTCATTTTGTACTTCAAGAGGGACAATCTCTACTTTGCATGTGAATCTATTCTCTACCTCTTGCTCCTGGAATGATCTTGTTTTTATATAGTGACAGAGGAGTTGAAGCAATAATACACATGCCACGTGAAAATAGATGCTGAATTTTGAACTGAGAAAAAGGATGCTTTGCCGTAATTTCAAAAAAAGAAACAATGATGTTTTGCCATGAGATAGCAATGTTGTCTGGTCATGCTTACCAAAACTTACATTGTTTCTTGTCACATCCGTGGAAAGGGAATTGGTCAAGAAGCAATCTTGCTGATGATGGCATTTGCAGTAGAGAAATATGTAATTCACACTTTTAGAGCAAAAATCGACGAATCCAATACGGCATTGTTGGCATTGATCTCGGCAGTCCCTAATGCACCCTGATAGAAAGAGACCGAGAAAGAGGGGGACTCCGATCTCCTCACGTGCTCTGATCAGGAGCGCAGCCAACTCTTAGTTACGATCCCATCTCGGACAGCGCCATATAAATACACGAGAGGGGGGGGGGGGGACCAGCGCCTACATGACAATTCACGTTAGGTTAAACCCCTCCCCCCCCCCCCACACACACATCTTTAGTTGATCCGATCTTCACAGGCGCTGAACCGAGGTGAAGGCTGCCACCCTTGCAACACCTACGGCGACCACGTCGACCGGCTGCTTCCTCACGTCGTCCACGCCTTCACCGAGCTACATCATTGTCAAGTTGGCGACCGTCTATATCATCGTGTACGCCTACACCGACATGATCACGCTCTTCAATCTCATCTGATGGCGTCACCGAATAATGGTATATCCACATGCTTCTGCTCTTATAAGGTGTCTAATGCTAGGGCTATCTTTTATACGAATTAGCTCATGATTAGATCAAACATTTGGCATCGGAGCCTAATTAGCCCCTGCTTAGACCCGATTAGGATTAATTAATGTTTAATTATGTTCGGATAATGCCATTTCGTGAATAATTAGGATTAATTATGTTAATTGGTAATCAATTAGCTCTTATTGTTCCCGATTTAAGTGTTTTTGCTTCGGATTAGATGGTTTAGACTCACTGATGTTCAAGATTAGGCTCAATTGATGTGAATTAGTCTCAAATTAATGATGATTTAACACTTTATGCCTCGGATTAATGCAATTTTATGCATACTTGTTCATGAATTAGGAGTTTTAGGTTTGGAGTATGTGTTTTTCATGCATATGTGTGTTCTCATGTGCTAATTGGCTCAGATTAAGGACTGCACGGCAAGAATTAACCTCATGTAGCATTAAGAAGGAGGGGAATTGGGTAAACCTGAAAAACCCTAATGCAAATCCTAAAGAAAATCCCTAATTCCCCAATCCGAACCTAAAATCTCAAAATCCCGAACCCTAGAGCTAATGAAGGTGGGTTTACTTACGGTCTTTGCAGTGTTTTTGGTCGTCGTCAAGGCCGTTAGAGTTGCTTTGTCCTTGCCTCCGGTGGATTCCCCTCCTCAGCATCGGTCGAGTGCGGATCCTCCGGTCTAGATCTCCTCATGTCGTGCCATCTTCATGCGCTCGTTGCAGATCTGTCGGAGCTCATCTCCTTTCCGCTGCACGCACATGCCACCCTCATGAAACCACCGAATTTTGGCTCGACGGAGTTGCACACTTGCTTCGGTGAACTAACCCATGGGGGTTCCGTTATGGCTTTGCTATGCCCTGCTCTGCTCTCTCTCTCTCTCTCTCTCTCTCTCTCTCTCTCTCTCTCTCTCTCTCTCATCTTCGCTGGTGGCTTGCCACCACAAGATTTCCCTCGGCCGCCTCCCTCTCTCGCTTCTCTCTCACACGGCGGCCTCAGGACGGGAGGGGAGGAATGGGGCTAGGGTTAGGGCGATCGGGCGTCGCATCGTGATTTTGATCCGGACGATAACAGCGGACGACCATCAGATCTGAATGGATGGCCAGGATGCTCATGGGCATGCACAAGAATGGCTGGGCCAGCTACACATTACTCGGCCAAGAGCGTGAGCGCATGCCGCGTGGGCCGAGCAGCCGAGTAGGCAAGTTTGGTTGTTCCATTTTAATGTTTTGGGCTTTTTGTTTTTAATGTTTTATCTAGTGATTATTAATGTTTTTCAATTTATACACTGGACATATTAACGTTTATATCCCAAAATTAATGTACAAAATTATGATTAATTCTCTGGTTGAATTGGAACCAACGTGAATATTTTTCTGAAAAAATTTACGGTCAATTTATATAGGTTCATAATTACTTTCTAACCAAAGTTGAATGTAATTATATGCCATTTTATGTGTTCATTCAAATTCTTTTCTATTTTCTGTCCGACGGCGATACATATTAGCGTTTTAATTTTTGCATGACTTTAATCAGACAAACATAGGGTTATTTTCATGCAAATTATTTTTTATGATAAATTTTCTAGTATGGTCCAACTTTTCTTTCTAGCTCTTAACGCTTCCTCTATTGCCACCACAATTGACAACATAGAGCAACTTACGAGGAATAACTTTCTGCTTGGAAGGCTAAAGTGACAGTTGTCCTTAGCATTTTGGACATTGACTATGCACTCAGGATTGATGCTCCCATCGCTCCTGCCATTGGCATGGAGAATTATAATAAATTAGAGAGAACTTATGATGCACTTTCTAATAAGTGGGAGCGTTCCAACCATATATCACTTATGATAATGAGGAACTTGATATTAGATACTATAAGGGGACCAATCCCAAGCTCAGAAAAAGTTAAAATGTACTTGGCATCCATGGAGGAGCAATTCAAAGGCACCTTCAAGGTTTATGGCAGTACACTGGTTCAGAAGCTCCTCAACATTAAGTACAATTATGAGTTTGATGACATAAGAGACCACATCATGATGACGACAGACATGGCTACCAAACTCAAGGGTATGGACATGAAGTTCTCTAAGGGTTTTCTTGTCCACTTCATTATGACATCTCTCCCTCCTGAGTTTACTCCTTTTAAGATCAACGACAACACTCAGAAGGAGAAGTGGAGCATCAGTGACTTGATCGCGATGTGCGTCCAAAAGGAAGATAGTGTGAGGGCTGAAAAGAAAGACTTTGTGAATCACGTTAGTAGCCTCAACAACAAAAGAAAATTCCAAGGGGATTTCAAGTCTAAGAAAAAGTTGCATTTTGTCATTAAGTACAACAAGACAACACTGAGGGTGTCCAAGGCACCTGCTCTTGCCTTTCAAGAACCTAAGGATGACATAAGCCACTTTTGCCACAAGAAGGATTACTAACAGAAAGATTGTGCTAGTTTCCTAAAGTGGCTCACAACAAAAGTAATGATTTATTAATGTTCATTGATGAATATCTTTATACTGATTTCTCCCTTAATTCCTGCTGGATTGACTCATGTACCACTGTGCACGTTACCAACTCCTTACAGGGATTCCTTATAGCGAGAACACTAATAAGGGGGGAGTGAAGTCTTAGAGTGACCAACAGGAAGGAAGCTGAAGTCGGGTGTGAGGAACTGTCCAAACAGTATTCTAATTAATCATTAATCATGATTTCAACAATTAACCAGAATACTATTCCGGTAGTCCCAGCACGTGTTTTGTGCCCAAGATCAGAACACATGACTTTCCAACATTTAACATCACAACACAACTTAAGAAAGAGCGAGTAATTAATATTAGATTACAAGTTCTTAAGTATTTACCAAGTTATTACAATTTACAACAAAAACGAGCTAGGACGAGATAAAAAACAACTCAACTCGTAACCAACGAAAGAAACTACGCAGCGGAAATAAAAGTTAAAGACATCAAAAGATGGATGAAGCCATATACCCTTAGGCTTTACCCCAAAATAGCGGCCTCCGAGAAGTTGCCTACTCATGCCCGCCACCACCCTCGGCGGGCATGAAGTAGCCAAAGATCAACTCCTCATCGACGATAGCACCTGAAAAGTAGCGTGAGTACAAAGGTACTCGCAATACTTAATCCATAACGGGCACTTATAAATAGCCTGACTCTAAGGATTATATATTTAGATGTTAGCAAGAAAATGCCATATGGTTAAGTAAACTTCATATGCGAAAGTGAATTTAACATAAACATGTGTGAGCATCTATACTTGACCAACACGACTATCTAACTCATAAGCCTCAACTAAACATATATGTAAACGGAACCATAAGAATAATATCAGTAAAGCATCATTTCAACCTATCAACCACATTATTTCACACTCGTAACTCTACGACTGCTGCAAATGGACAAAAGCTTGCTCATGATTGAGAGCACGGCATTTCATAATGTTTTTACACCCTGCAGGGGATACTCCTTTACCTACACGACTTGAGGATCATGCGGCTTGCATGACCACATAGATCCATACAAGTGGGTACTCATGTCAACCTTTTCCAACAAGCCCGTACCATTTGATCATGCGCCGATAGGTGTGGGGGTCATCTAGAACTACTCCTAGAGCAAACTGGATACCCCAACCGGCCTCATGCCGGATACCATCGATCCGTACGCCAAAAAGCCACAGCTACAAAGTTAATCTGCTTATCGTTCCCAAACACGACATGTAGTAAGCACAAAAAGTACTAAAGCCAACTCCAACAACAATCGATGCTTAAACGATGCAAGCAATCTACAGTGTCTGGGCCCCTCTTCTGACCTACCCAGGGGAACTCCACATCCGAGCATGACAAACACCCGTAACACCGCGCATATCTCGTCTCATCCTCATCACTCATCCAACCAACAGCATCAACCCATCATTGTGATCATTATGCAAATAATTAAAGCTTATGCTTGTAAACAATGAAACATTTTACCGCTCGACTTCTACCGAGGAACTGTTAGAATCATGCTTTGTTTTGTAGACCCATTTTTAGCCTACTGTTTTAGCTTTGTCAGGGATTTCTACTAGGTCCCACACATCATTATCGCCTATAGATTTTAATTCATCCTTCATGGCATTAAGCCACTTTAGCGAATGCTCGCTCATCATGGCCTCTTTATATGAGTTAGGATCTTCTACCTTCCTATTTTATTAACATCCTCATTCATGTAGATAATATAATCATTCGATATGGTAGATCTCCTATCACGCTGTGATCTGATGATCAGTTCATTAGGCACTGCAAGGGACTGCTGAGACTCAACGTTAGGAATTTCAGAGATCTCAACATGAGGTGTATAGACGTTAGTTTCTACTGAAGGTGTAACTACTTAGGGCACATGAATATAGGACTCTTGGATCAGCGGTGCAGGAACATAAACCCATTTTTTCCTCGAGATCAACTTCCCTAGGATCCAGATCCCTGTTCTCAAGAAATGCAACATGTCTTGTTTCAATGAGCTTAGTGATCCTATCTGGACAGTAAAAGCGATATCGCTTCGATCTTTTGGGATACCTGATAAAATGCCAACTAACTATCTTAGGGTCTAATTTCCTAATATGGGGATTAAAAACTTTAGCTTCAGCTGCACAGCCCCACACACGCAAATACTTCAAAGAAGTATTTCTCTCAATTCATAATTCGTAAGGTGTTTTTGGAATTGATTTACTGGGAATTTGATTAATAATATGTGCGGCTCTCTTAAGTGCCTCCATACACAATTCAATTGGTAAACTAGAATAACTGAGCATACTTCATACCATATCCATGAGCGTGTAGTTATGTCTCTCAGCTACCCTATTTTGCCGAGGTTCACCAAGTGTAGAATATTGGGCTACTATGCTATTTTCCTGAAGGAAACTGACAAAAGGACCATGGATTTATCCGTAAGGCGCATGTCTCCTATAATACTATCCCTGTGATCCTATCTCACTACTTTAATCTTTAGATTGTGCTGATTTTCTATCTTAGCCTTAAATACATTAAATTTATCGAGAGATTTAGATCGATCTAGGGGGTAGATATAGCCGTAATAAGAGAAATCATCAATGAAGGTAATGAATGAATTAAAACCATCCACCGATATCACAGGAAAATGACCGCATATGTCCGTCTGAATTAATTCAAATAATATTGTGCTCCGAGTGGCTCCCTTCTTTATTTGCTTAGCATTTTCCTTTAATGCAATCTATATAGTGGTCAGAGTTAGAGAAGTCTAAGGGTTAGAGAATCTATTCCTTAATGAGATGCTCCATCCCCCCTTTAAAATGTGGCCTAAACGACAATACCACTATTTTGAAGAAGTCTCATTAATTGTAGTTCACTTTCTCTTATGGCTTGCATTACAGACATTCATAGATACAGATAACTCATTAAGAGGAAGCATATAAAGTTTATCTTGTTGGATGGCAAGACCAGCAACATTTGAATTAAACTTAAGAATGCATTTATTGTCTCCAAGATTACAATAAAAACCATCATCGTCTAACATCGAAACTGAAATAAACTTCTTTCCCATGGAAGGAACATAAACTAAATATTAAGTCTAAGAGTGAAACCACTATCAAGAACTAAGGGAAGTGATTCGACAACCTCGACTTCAGCTTCCTTCCTGTTAGCCACTCTAAGAAGGTGGCGCGCGTGCGGCAAGAGGGAAGGCGCATGCCGGGAGAGCACAAGCATGTGCAGAGCTGAGGCATCCACACGCGGCCGGTGACATAAGGAGCTCCGCAAGGGTTCCGACGATGGCAACATGAACAAAAAACCCATAATTACTCCCTCCCTTTCCCTCAAGATCTTAGGTTTGAATGAGGTTTTGAGGGTTAGGGTCCAAAAGTGGCAAGATTTGTGGATTTAGGGTTTCAATTTTGGGGAAAAGTGGGATTAGGGTTACGGGAAGGAGGGCAAAACTGAGGGTTTTGCGAAATTTGTTGATCCCCTCCTTCTATATGCTAATCCCGAGTCCTTAAATCCTAACCCGAGCCACACAAAACACGCATGAACATGTACAAAAAAGTCTAAATTACCTTAATTCATGAACATGCTTGCGTGAAAGTGCATTAATCCAAGGCATAAGGTGCTAAACATGAATATGTGCATTGATCCGAGCCTAATCCATCTTAAAGATTCATAATTGACAGCTAATTGATGTAAAAGAACTAATTAGGTCCAATTGATCATAAAACGACATCAACCGAACACAATATAATCTAATTAAAGTCTAATGGGCTTGATTAGAGGAAAGTTAGGCTCTGATATCAATTTTTAGACTTAGGTGTTCATCAAATTCACAAGCTCTAAATCAAGCACCTATAATTTGCAGAAGAGTGAGGTGTACTTACGTTCGGGATGCCATTTAGAGTTGATCGGTGAGGTGTTGTCGATGTAGAAGAGTTGATGCAGTGAGTTGACGTAGTGCTGGTGTGAAGAAGAGGTCGGTGCAAACGTGGCCGGCGTATGGTCGATGTAGTCATCGGTGTGTCAGTGCAGCTGGAGGCGATGGCGGTGGTGGCGGTGGTCTTCGAGCCGATTTAGAGTCGTGTTAGGATCGGGAAGGAATTGTTAGGACATTTAGAACCTCACGGGATTGATTAGCCCGCTAGGTGCCTAATCCCCTTATTTATATGGCGCTGCTCGACTCAGGACCGCAACCATGTGTTGGTTGCGCCTCCGATCATGGCGCGTATGGGGACGAGACTCACCCCAATCTCTCGGTCTCATTAGTTAGGATATGTTAGCTATTTGCCGAGATCAATTCCAACATTCTCTATGAAGGATCTCGGTGAAGGATATGTTCTTGGCATTGAGATTCATCGAGATCGATCCAAATGAGTATTAGGTTTATCTTAAAAGTCATACATTGATAAACTACTGAAAAAGTATAATATGTATAGTGCTCTGCCATGCATGCTCGTATTGTTAAAGGCAATAAGTTTAGGACATTTCAATGTCTGAAGAACCAATATAAAATTGATAAAATGAAGTTGGTTCCTTATGCTTCGGCTGTCGGGAGTATTATATATGCTCAAGTATGTACGCGCTGTGATTTAGTTTTTGTTATCGGGATGCTTGACATATATCAATCAAATCCAGGACTAGATCACTGGAAAACTGTTAAAAAAGTCTTTCGCTATTTGCAAGACACTAAGAATTACATGCTCATATTTAGAAAATCTAATAACTTTGAAGTTATTGGTTATTCAGATGCAGACTTTGCGGGATATGTGGATACTAAGAAATCCACATATATCTTCACCCTCACTAGAGGAGCTATCTCATAGAAAAGTTCCAAACAAACACTTACGCCATTATCAACGATGCAAGCTGAGTTTGTAGCATGTTATAAGGCTATCGAGCAGGCTGCATGGCTAAATAACTTCATCTCAGGATTAAAAATGGTAGACAACATTTCAAAGCCACTTACGTTATACTGCGATAATCAACCCATATACGAGTAACAACAAGTCGAGTGGTGCTACCAAACACATCGACATTAAGTATCATGTTATGAAAGATAGAATCTAGGATCAAACAATTAGTGTCAAGCATATAAGTATTAAGTCAATACTTGCGAATCCGCTAACTAAAGGCTTACCACCCCGTATTTCTTGTGATCATGTTGCCGGCACAGGGTTATTAGAAAGCCGATGATTCTAGATAAGAGAACCATGATGCAGACCAATTCCCATTAAGAATAATGAATTTTTATTTCGAGATGGAGTAGTATACTATATGTATTTGAGTTTTAGTGGTATCTCATTAGCCGCTACAACGCTTTGTCTTAGTGTATTATTTCATTAAGAGTGAGCTTATAATGTTAGCCTTATGATTAAGGGGGAGTGTTGGAATTGATCTCGGTAGTCCCTAATGCACCCTAACAGAAAGAGATCGAGAAAGAGGGGGAGTCCGATCTCCCGATGCACTCTGATCGGGAGCACAACCAACTCTTGGTTGCGGTCCCATCTCGGGCAACATCACATAAATACGTGAGGGGGAGCTGGCGCCTACTTGACAATTCACGTTAGGTTAAAACTCCCCCTCCCCTCACATCTCTATTCAATCCAATCTTCATGGGCACTGAACCGAGATGAAGGCCACCGCCCTTACAGCACCTACGGCGACCACGTCGGCTGGCTGCTTCCTCACGTCGTCCACGCCTTCACCGTCAAGTCGGCGTCCGTCTACATCACCGTGTATGCCTATACTGACATGGTAACGCTATTCAACCTCATCCAATGGTGTCATCGAACAACGGTATGTTCATATGCTTCCACTCTTATGAGGTGTCTAATAGTAGGGCTATCTTGTATATGAATTAGCTCATGATTAGATCAAACAGGCATCCCTTAAGTTCTTCAGAAAATTTGTGAGCACCCCTCTTTTCTCATCTTCTCGTTTGCTTGCTAATTTGCTAGATCAGAATTATATTTCTCTGGTTTGAATACAGGGCTTCAATGATGCTTCATACAGTGCAGTGTTTAAGGAGGTATGGATTGTGATAATTATATCTTGCTTTTGCAAATTACATGTGAGTGTTACCAAAGGTTGTTTCTGCTAAACTACATTACTATTCATCGACATTGATGTGCTCTTGAGTCCCAGTAACTCAAAAACGTAGTATTTGTTTATTGAAATAGCACAAATTACTTTAAGTCCATCTCGAAAAAGAACCAGTTCGGCAGTTCCTCAGAACTCATCGTCTCTCTCAGGCGACTCTGGAGGCACCTGCTGATGTACTCCCGTTGAGATTTCCTCTAACCGTAGGAGATTGGTAACATCTGTGTGTTTCCGAACCTGCTGTCTACTGATTACCGAGTATTTCTTATTGGTTTTCATGGAGCGGAGCTGATTCCGACAAGCTGACTACTGTGCTCTCTACCCAAGAATTGCTTGGGATAGTGCTGTATAAAAACAGAATAGCAGCGTCCTTCGACTGTTAAACAGTTGATAGCGCGAGAGTTAGTATCTGAGGGAAGCTTCCATTGTGGTCTGATGTTTTGAAATAAACCATTGCAAGCTCGAACACAATGGCATTACGGCAACATGGAACAAGTTGCAGTGATCTGCAGGCAGTATTTGGGGTTGAAATCAAACTGTACGCATCGTTACATTATTCATGATACGAGATACACTTCCATGTCTTTCGTAATGCTCGCCGATTAAGTTGCCTCGGAGAGAGGCTTGTGTGACTGCTGTTTGTGCGCATGCGCTCCCCAGCTGTTGAAGAGAAATTTTGTGAGACTCGCACATATAAGATCCTGATGAGATCCTTATCTGTATCGTATATATGTGATTATACGACACGCATGTGTATATATCTACACAGACCTCACCGAAAAATCCGGTCCCATAAAATTTCTCTCCCCAGCTGTTAGTCTGATACGCTGACGAGTAACCAAAACAGCTCTTTGGTATGATGACGTCAGGGGCCCACCCGTCAGAACCGGGCGGCCTGGGCAGACAAAACGGGACGCGATAACGAATGAGGTAGGGGGTCGGAGGGGGCATTTGATTTTTTTGCTATGCTGCCATCGTGGGTAGAGTAGCAAATTTGTTAGGGGCAGAGAAGATGGCGGCGAAGCGCGAGACCGAGTCGGACGGCGAAGAGCTCGGCGCCGAGGGCTCCAACCCCGCGGGCGGTGGTGCGCCTCCGCCGCCCCTGGCTGCGGCGCCCGTCGTCTGCCTCATCCACTCCGCCGGGGACTTCGCCGGCGGCGCCTTCGTCGGATCCATCGTCGGATATGGTACCCCCTCGAGTGTCGATTCCCTTGTTTAGCCCTACTGCCCTCTCGGTTTTTCAAGGTTCTGCTCAAAATTTTCTCTTTTTTAGAATTCTAGTTCTTAGGGCACATAAGGATAGGAGTCCCCCCCCCCCTCTCTAATCTTTGCTCAATTCCTGCCAGAGTATTTGCATATGGTATCCCCAAAATTAATGAGAACTCCCCAAAACTTAGTTGTTTGAGTAAGTTCACTGTCTATATAATTGCGCATCTAATGCAAATCCTCTAACCCCTCAGTTTGAATTTTTTATCTTTATTGTATTGAAACAATGAGGACCTTATTAGTCTAGTTGCTTAGAGTACCATCAAAATGGTTTAGTTTACATAGTATTCCACTTGGGGCTATTTTCCTTGCATAAAACCCTTATGTTGCACATTGAATTCCTTTCCCAGGACAAGGCCTGTTCACTAAGAAAGGCTTCAAGGGCTCATTCAGCCATGCAGGGTCCTCTGCCAAGGTTAGTTGATCCCAGTGCTTATGGAAATATTTCCATTCATATAAAAATTTACGATGTGCTTTTCTGGACAACTGCTCATAACAGACATATATTGGATTAGACTTTTGCAGTTCTATCTGGTGTTCAGAGTTTGGTCGTGTGCTTGCTGAGAAGGCTGCGTGGGAAAGATGATAGTATGTATACTGTGTCAGTCAGCCATTTATCTGTTAAAATATTTAGAGTTCAATGTGTTGTATGAACTGACATGTCTGTTGGCAGTTGTCAATGCCGGCGTAGCTGGTTGCTGCACTGGCCTTGCTTTGAGCTTTCCAGGTACATTTACACTGAATTTACTGTATTTTTTCGTAGTATGGTTTGCTTTACTCAATATGGCCATAGCCTAGTCTACTTAGCCATTTCCAAGACTTAATATTGGCTATTTGCCATTCTCATTGGTTTTGGCTAGTGTTCGTTAATGTATTCCTTTGGCAATCTTGTTGCTGTGTGTAGCTCTCGCGACTGGGTTCATTAGCTACTGGGTTCATTAAAAATATCATTTCACATGTATTCCCCTTGGATAGAATTGCAGTTATTTCATAGATTTATTATAAGGCAACTTCGTGTGTCGATGAACTGTTTTGGGACATTCATTGAGCTTGTCAGTCTTATGTATGATTAGAGTTCCCTTTTTTTGTCTTATGTATTATCAGTTTGATGCCTCATGTGTTGTTAGAATTCTATGCCGTTTGGAGAACAAATCCTTTTTTCTATTTTGGATGTGCTTAGGTGCACTTAAAACTTCTGTTCTTGAAATGAAACTGAAGCCATCTATTTCAAGTGTTATACATCGGGAAGAAATTGTGAAAGGGTTCATGAACCTTGACTCATGAGCTTATGACTGCAAATTTTTACAATCTAAGTTAACGAAATCTTTCATGCATCATGTTGTGCTGACCAGAACAAGTTATGTGGGACAATTCAATGCTGCTAATGAATTCTGTATTGGTATGTAAATTTGCTGCAATATTCAGTTGCACGTGGTGCTCAATCTCATACATTGCTACAAAATATCAGCACTTGGATGGTTAAAGTGGTGATATGCTAAACACATAGTTATGCGGCTTTTTTGTTATCTCACGCTGCTTACTTCATAGCTTTCTGGCATAAGTCATGTGTCATGGTAATCAATGACAATACCCACGTAACATTTTAGCGCTCGTCTGTTAGTATCTGGTTAACTGTTGAAGAAGATCAAGTGGAAGTGTTTGGATATTTGAGTGTATGCTGCCCTGATCTGCTCTTTACAATCCATTTTTAATATCACCTACAACTTATCTTCAATTCTTGGGCATTTTGCGAAATAGTTCTCTTACATGTCTGTTTTTCTCGTACCAGGAGCACCGCAAGCGTTGCTCCAGAACTGCGCTACCTTTGCAGCATTCTCTTGCATCATGGAGGGGCTTAACAAGCAGCAGGCTGCAATGGCTCACACGCTTGGAGGGGCTGCCTTGACGGTTGCACATGAGAAAGGCGGTGTTCTGCCCCCGTTCACGCTCCCTCCAATTCTTGATGCATCGGATGCTTTAGCTTCATGCTGCCAAGCGTTAGTAAAGCCTAAGCACTAGACTACAGAATAGGTGGGGAGGGAGACGCCGAAGAAAGGTAGCTTCAATCTTCGGTTCTTTATTTTGTTGACTTAGCACTTGTAAATTTTGTCTTTGGACAAGATGTGGAACGTGCGTAAAACCTAGATTTGCTTTGAGTAACTGGCCAGGTTTTTCTTGATGTGTTTGTAGCATGCGCTTTCTGACTATATTGCGGTGCGCCTGGCATATTAAAATCATAAATATTTGCCTCGATGATTCAGCTGTTTTTTCCATCATTGCTTCAATGAAGTGACGATTTTTCCTCAGATTCTCAACTGATTAGGGTACGCAAATCTAATTTGCTCGTTTCCACTAAAAATTCGGCTCGAACCATATGTCACTGACGGATTCGGTGCAACTGTAGACGGCGGACAATAATGATGGCTTTTTAGGAAGTAGTATGCACCAACAGGTGCACCGTCCATTGTTACCGAGAGATCTCGCTCAGGCGGCCTTGCAAGCCGAAATTGTTAACTTGAGCGCGCACTGGCTTATCAGCGCGAAAACACTTTTCCAACCAGCCTGATTTGGGCCTCCTGCCCTTTCCCCACGACCCCACCCCTCACTTGCCAAAAAAGAGGGAAATGGATCCAATTACTTTGCTAAGTAAAGTTATGGAGGAACATTACAGTGACTTAAGTTTTGTCATGAGCAGTTGGTTGGAAATGGACTATCAAGATTCAGCACTACAGTATCTCCAGTAATGCTACAGTACGTGGTCTGCAGTAAATGCGAATCGCTGTGGCTCACCTCACAAATTACTATCAATGGTATTGTTCATCTATGATTTTATTTTAGCAAGTTAGAGGATCCATTTCCAAGAGTCTACACCACCACCTTGCGTGTCAGAGGAAGAGGCGGGGTTCGCCCTCTGTTGTTGGTGGAGCACCACTCAACATGTTAGACCGCCGTCGGCGCTGCAATTGCCATCACCAGGAGGTAGGTTGTAACCATAGATTCTAGGTAAACTTCGAACCCTAATTTTTTATTCTAGATCTTGATTTGAATCTTTTCACTTGGAACTTTTTTTAACATGGAATTTTCCACTTGAAACTGTTTGCTTGGAATTCTCCACTTGAAAGTTTTGACCTGGAATATTTCACTTGGAACATTTTGCTTGTTTCAATTTGACTTTTTGTTTCCGTTTGTTTTCTGTTTCTGTCTTGATTTTTTTTGTTTCAGAACTGTTTGTTTATTTGGAGCAAGAAGAGAGGGTGATGAGGATATATAATTAATATTATATGTTGTATAAATACCGCATATCTATAAAGGATATACGAATATCACCTCTATCCTATTTGATACGTGGTTAGTTGTAACTATTATAGAGTAGTGTATGAAGATAAGGTGCAAGAAAAGTAATCATAGGTATGAAGATAAGGTACAAGAAAAATAATCATACTGAGTAGAAAAGCTATCCCCTATTTTAAAAGGATTACTAAATATTTGATAGTCTAACAATCTAAATAGATTATATCTGAAGGAGTCTAGATAGGTTACGTCTGAGTTCCCTTGAGTATATAAGTCAGGGAGGGAGCACGTGGAAGACATGCCAATCATAGAAGCACAAGCCGACATAAGCAACTTGCGTCTATAGATCTTTGAAGTTGTAAACCCCATCAAATCTAGTTAGAAAATCAACACCCATTAAAAATCTACGATCCACATCATAAGCAATTCTCTATCCGACTAGATCTTTAATAGTAGATACACAAGAATTCACCTAATTCTTATGATTAGATCCATCTACAAACTCTATTGTACTATGTGATCCTGAGAATAATCAAGGCAAGATATGATATAGTGTTATTATCTAATTTGGGAGACCTAGACCTGTATAAATATGTATCTCTCTTTGTGATAATTTTTGATGACTACACAAGTATTCCTATTTTCATATTACATACTATCTAAACTATATAGCCATGAATGTGTTTAGTGTTGAGCACCCTATCCAATATCTCCAGATCGAATCCAATACCTCCAACTACTTCTTGTCTTCCTACCTGTTCATGTATGGAAATAATCGATCATGTCCATGTATGAAAATAATTGTTTGACAACCACCAATCAATTAAAATCTACAATTAATAGGCCCTATTAACATTACAAAGTATTAATACACAATTATTTCTTTTCATCTATATCCAGTAACTAGAATCAATCTATATTTTCTATAATAATTAGATATAAAATGCAAGAGTTATGCATGTGCTTTTGATATCTATCGTTCATGAGTCTTAATCACATAATTTAAATTCGTTGATCCCCTCTCCCTAGGCAACAACCAATCACCTCTCATGTGTCGTATGGTCTCATCCAACTTCAAGTCTGCTTCACCATAATGCGTGTCAGATGTTAGCTTGATCTCATATCCTTTCCTTTACGTTACTTCTGTGTTATTTTCTTTTCTTTGTGTAAAGATGAGTATGTTTTGCTATCTTAAGCTGAGAAATTTTATGGATGTATCATCAGATTTTTATTTTCAATTAATTTTTCTGTGAAAATTGTTGTTCCCGTTATAATATTATTGATTTTATATGTGCAACACATGTATAATTATCTGTAGATAATCGGGCAAAGGAAACAAGAAGAGGAGGAGACGAAATATTATTGATTTTATGTGTGTATAATATATGCATAGTTTTTCGTAGATAATCAGCCAAAGGAAACAAGAAAGAGGAGCGGACGGGGAGGAGACTCGATCGCAGGAAGGACCGGATTGGTCTGTAGATTTGCTGTCGGAGATTGAGTGCGAGCTAATTTGCTCGCACGCGCGTGCGAAATAATCAGCCCCATGGAACCTGAACATACGAACAGGTCCTATCACTCTTGGCTCATTTTGGCCCACCAATGACGCACAGATCGGACTGAACAAAGTATATTAGGAAAATTCCAAATCCCACAATTGAATCGTTTAAAATTGCAAAATAAACACACCCTATAAGTATTCTAGTTTCGTCTACGATCTAACTTTAATTCCGTGAAGCCGCGATAACATAATAAGCATATGCTTGTGCTTCTAACATAACATAACTTTTAACTCCGGTGAAGCGGCGATGACTGATAATCATATACTCTTGTGCTTCTGAATTAAAATAATAAGAATCGGCCCCTGATTGCGAGCAACACAATAGCACTTGGCTTAAATCGTTAAAATAGGGAGGGTTTGTTGGGACCAGTTTCAAAAGTGAAATTAGTGGTAGCTCTATTAAATAGTAGTTTACAGTTTTTAGCTTTTAGAGTGATTTTGTGGGAGTAATTCTCTCAAATAAACTAGAGGCTAAGAGATTAAAAAACCAGTTTCCTCTGATTCACTTTACATAGAATTACTTTCTTCTTAGAATTTATCTTAGATAATTATTTTCAACCACAAAATCACTTTTATCATAGAATCAATTTCTTCATATAATTTGAATAAGAGGAGCTCAATCAAATAGACGCCAAGTCATCGCCATGTATTTTATGTTTCAAGTGTTGAAAGATGCCCTGAAATCCTTAATGATTATGGATGAAAACGGTAAAAAATGATCGAAAAATGTACTAAATCACTTTCACTTTCATATTTGTTCTCAGAATCAAAATCAGAAATGATAATATCGAAAATGATTACGATATCAGAAACTTCAAAAATAGAGGCATCAGAACGGAAACATGTCGATTACGGTCGGCAACCGATAGTATAGATCGAAAACACCGCTCCATATAACATGACTCAAACGGCAAGTCTCCATACAACCGACGAGATGCGTTAAGTCTTAACTCAAGAATAAACGATAGAACTTATAACTCGCCCACACTACTTAAGAAAACTATCAAAGTAGACAAGTCTTTAGTGATGGCTGCTCAGTAATAGTGACAGGTTAAATGACGACATGTCACTAATATGTCGCTCAAGTTGGGACTCAACCAAGACCCATCACTAATTAAGGGTCATTAATGATGACGAGGGAACAACCTGTCACTAAAGATAGTAGTGACGGGTCACCTCAAAACCCATCACTAATGATGGAGGAATTAGTGATGGGTAGAGAGAGAACACCCATTAGTAACGAGTGACTGTAAAGCTCGTCACTAATAATAGAGTCATTAGTGACGGGTAGAGAGAGCACACTCATTAGTGACGGGTTACCTAAATGTCCATCACTGACGAGTCAGTCATTAGTGATGAGTAGAGAGAGCACACTTATTAGTGGCGGATGATAAAGACATTCATCACTAATAGCTGACTCATTAGTGATGAGCCTTTATGTGATCCATCACTAATAACTGGTCGGATCCCGAGTCATAGTTGGTTGGGTAAGAAATTCATAACTTTTTTATAGTAACTCAGATGGGAAAAAATTTATATGAAAATTGTAGCCCTCGACGAGGTCTATAACTTTGTAGTTGATCGTTTTTTATTTGAAACCATATAGATGCACAAATAAATATATAAAGACTGTCGAAGGAACCACATATAAGACCACAAACTAAAGTGTTGGATCTAGTGTAAAACTAATATGAATCATTGAAAAAGACATACATAGGGTCATAAAGTTGAAAATTGCAAATTCAAAGATTTTTATTGTGAGCTTGTAACTTGGATTAATGAAACGTCTGCGCAACACTAACTTTTAGATGTAGCACTATGTCTCCAAAAATTTTCAGGCAAATCGGAGAAGATCAATTTTCGACGAAAAACTTTAAAGGTCCTATCGAGCGTCTTCTGAGCCCTTTTTGAGGGTCAAGAAAGGTACAAGTCTAAAGACACACACACACACACACACACACACACACACACACACACACACACACACACACACACACACACACACACACACACACACATATATATTGAATGTGCCTCATTGTTAGCTTCGAAAGTAGAGGTCAAACGTCGAAATCGGACTCTATATGCAAAAGTTATGTCTGTTTTACTGAACACTGCACGGGTTGAACACAAACTGTTTCATACGGAGACGGATGGAGACAAACTTTATATGAATATTGTAGAACTCAGTGAGATCTACAACTTTGCAGTTGATAAAATTTTCATTTAAAATCATTTATATGTTCAAATAGCCATTCAAACATTCAATCAGAAAATGTCAAAAGGATTAATTTTACTATTATACTCAACGACGAATGAGAGGTGAGATGGTTAGAGGGGTCACGCGTGCGGAGCTCACTTTTGAGGTTGTGAGTTTGAGTCCTGGAATCGCGTGACTTGTGAATCGTAGGGTGCGGTTGGGTGCGATCGGGTGCGGTCGGGTGAGCAGTGACTTGCGGGTGTCAAAAGAAAATTTCAGACAAAAAATTGTTTCCCGTTTTTGTTTTTTAAAACACATATTAGTGACAAGTCAGGACTAGACCCGTCACTAATGTGGAGTCATTAGTGACGAGTCAGATCTAGACCTATCACTAACGTTAGTCATTAGTGACGGGTCAGATCCAGACCCATCATTAACATGTAGTCATTAGTGATGGGTCGGATTCAGATTCGTCACTAATGTGTATCATTAGTGATGGGTCCAGACCCCTCACTGATAAGTCCACATTAGTGACGTGTTAAGAGTGATGAGTAAATACCCGTTACTAATGAGGGTTATTATCCGTCACTAATGTGGATTTCTCAGGTAGTGCCATACAACGACACAAATCTTAACTTGAGTACTCGAATAAGTCTTAACTCGACCATATAAGATACAATGACATAATTATAACCTCTTAAGTCTCAACCCAATAACCACACCAATACTAGGATGGACATCAAAACAACATTTTTGCTTCATTGTCGGCCTCGACCTACAACTCATCCTCTTCATTCATCATATCTGGATCACTTGCTATGTGTTGGTCCTCCTACAAATTGTAATGCATGGAAAGAAGACAATCAAGTAGCAGGTTATGTAGTCTTGTACAATGTAGATAACTAAAACAACATGTCCACATAATCATACAGTAAATCTATTATCCATATATGAGTATCCATAACATATAAGGGTTTGTTTGGTTTGACACCGCAAGTTGCCACGACTAAGGTTAGGCGGCGCACGCTGAAATTCTGGCATGACTAACTTTGTGGCAAAATGTTGTTCTTTGGTTGGCTGCCAAGCCTAACCTTAGTGATGGCAAATTGAATGTGGCTACCATTTGGATTGCAACCATAAGATCTGCCACAAGCTTGGCAAATATGTGTGGCAATTGTTTGGTTTGCAACCAAACCTTGATATAAACACCTCAATCTGTGAAGAGGTGAGGTTAACACTCCAAACTCATAATATGCAACTACAAACAATATAGCTGATATTGCAAGTATAGGAGGATAGCTAATCACATTATATTACAAGTGCTATGCTTAGCGTCATACAGATTCACCATAAGCACAAATGCATAATTTTACACAGACGATATACAGTTTAGATAAAGCATCATTGAAAGTGAGAAGATTAGACCATAGGATCACCATAAACACGATGAAAAGATCTCAATAACCCACTGTCCCTAAGCTTGCATTTGAAAAGCCAAAATAGAAGTCAATATCAATACTGGAAAACAAGAAAAATTAAAAGCATCGGAATAGATGCTTACTTGAAGGAGCTTGTAACCTGGTTCTCATCTGCAATAGTAATATGATTGGTTTCATCCCATCAACATAATATTATTGGTTATACGAACATCACATCTCTCCATTATCCAAAAGATAGCATGCATGGCCATATTAGTATACACAAAAGCAGCTCAATTTCTCTGGTTTTAATATAGCAGAGAAGGTCACCACATGTAGTAGGAAAAGCAGGTCACCAAAACACTTCAACAGAATTCCAACTAACATTAGTGACCATCTTGGTCACATAAGAACTGGTACACCCAAGATCCCAGAGTTGTATCACTAGAACCATCAAGCCAACCATGCATACCCTCATTTTCAGAGCGTGCCAAGTACACCAACACTGATTTTATCATTTGTACGAGTGGGCAAAGCCTCTAATCTCTTACAAAATGTAGCATATGGGTTATTAATCTTTGGGACTGGGGGTGGAAGAGGTGGCTCGGTAAGAGACTTTGCAATGACCTTCATAGTGGTGCTGATTTCTTCAGTAGCACTTTAGACTATTAGACTTTAGTGGCTTCTTACTAGGGGACTTAACTCCTCTTGATCACTTCATTACAGTAGAAGAGCTATTATCTCCACTTGTTGCACAATTAATACGGATTTTTTCACCTTTAGATGATGATAATGTGTCGGAGTCATCACCTCCAAGCTCAACAGGGCGTGCATAACTAGATATATCATTGACCCTTACACTATCATCACTAAAATCCTTATCATCATCCAAGCTTGTTTCTTGGTCCATGGCAAGAGAACCATCTACATGACTACCCTGAAAGAGCTCTTCCATCTCATGAAAGAATTTGATGGGCTTAGAAAGCAAGCTCCTCGCCCTATCCTGCATGTGAATACAAGATAAGAGTTAGACTATGAAATTTGTAATGTCAACAAAAATTATGAGACATACATTGAGCTACCCTTTTTCAGATTCAAAAATAGTTATCTTACACTTAGTGGCGTCAAATCCATTTCTTTAAGTTGTCTCAATTATCTTCCATTTCTCCTTGTAGTCCGTTACGATCAACTTGTGCAATAGTTACGCCCATACCAAACTCTTTGTTTAAGGCATCAACGCACTTCATATGGTGTGGCTTTTTCCACACAAAGCCTGAGTGCTGGTTTTCCTTATACTCAATATACCAATTCAACATGAACTTGGTGTGTTCCTCATCCCAAATGATGGTTCTCTCACGGACAGACCCATCAACATCCACCTTTCCCTTTCTCTTCACCATTTCTTGCCTAATTAAAAAGTCCATATCATCAACACAATAAATATTTGAATACAATGATGTATTCAGCATAAAAAAATAGCAAAAACATGGTCACAATCAGAAACTTCAATACATGGAATATTTGAATAATGGTCTCAAACAGAAATTGCAGTACATAGAATATTTAAATAATGGTCTTAAATAGAAATTTCAGTACACATGGAATACAATCATGAGTAGAACCACTACATGACACCTTCAATGGTTATATTCTTGGTGGCCTGATTAGCTTTTAAACTGGAATCACCTACTTTATCTCGCCACATGCTACGCTCTAGCTGATCTCTTTTAAGTACCCAAGCCTGACTCTCAGTACGTATGTCATGATAGGACCGATTGCTCCTTGGAAGGGCTCTGTACCAGGAATCATCATCATAGACATACTAATCATCACCATCCTCTAGTATCCAATTGTGAAGTGCACAGCATGCAACCAGAATCTTTACTTGAATTTTCAAAGGAAATGTTGGTTGACTTTTAAGGATGTTAAACTGATTCTTCAAGGTACCAAAAGCTCACTCAACTGTTGTCCTAAGTGAGAAGCGGTGGTGGTTGAATAATTCCTTATAATCTTTTAGTTCTCTAGTGCCTTTGTATTCTTTAAGATGATAACGAACACCACGGTATGGAGGAAGTATACCAGGTCTTGCTGCATATCCAGCATTAGCTAGATAGAATTTTCCTACAACATGAACATGTTCCCTACGTTAGTGATGAACTAATGTGTTGTTTAATTAGTTTATAGTGTGAATTACTACCTTTTGGTATTTTTAGGCCAGTGGTGAGACTTAGAGCATCTTGAAGGACATGAGAATAATGTGCTGATCCCTCCCATCCAACAAGAACATAGATAAATCACAAGTCAAAATCAACAGCTGCAAGGACATTCTGAGTTGGAATGGACTTTCTACCCCTAAACATGTCATGCATGTGTGCAGGGACAAATGCTGGTATATGAGTATCATACAAGGCTCCTATGCAACCCTAAGACAAGATAAATGATGTTTCATTAGACTAACACACCACTCACCTAAATTTGAGAAAGCTAGATAAAGGAGTTTCATGATTATTGTACCTCAAAGTAAGGGTGGAACCTGTCTGGATTACTTGTGATCTTTGGATGTGTGTTAGTGGTTTTGATGTATATGAGTTTTCTAGCAAGCAGTCCAAGTGCATCTAGAATAGCATTAAATTACCTACTAACTATCTCACCTGATCAAATGAACTCAAACCAACAACTCTATTAGACCATTTTTTGACCTACTACATGCATGAACATAGCAACTTGTTCTCCCACCATGAAATTCAACGTGTCCATCAAAAGACCACAAGATCTGAGGTTTCCACAAAGCCTATGAAAAACTGGTTTTTGCATGCGCAACTCAGAAATACAATGAGATTCAGTTCCATTATATAAATGTTGTAGCCGTATTTCTCGTGAAATGTCTCTGCCCAATATGGAGCCATATGTAACACCTTCACGCTCCCTCTTTCACATTTCAGTCAAATGCGAGTAACTGGATAGGCATAAGGCAAGAGCAGCGAGTAACCTTTTCCTCCACATGTAGTAGCGACACCAGTAACTAAAGTAATAATCTAAGCATAGCTGCTTTCTTTGATCCATCTAGAAATAGAAAATGTTATGCCAAAAAAATGAATCAACATTGTTTTGCATAGCAATTAAACAAAAAAAGAAACGACAAGCATTCCATCAGCTTCTCTAAGCAACAGACACTTGCATTTTGTACAATTTATTTACCTCAAAGCCACAATGATTTAGTAACTAAAATAGATATGACAAAGAGACAACACTGACAACAGCAAATATGGGAATACACAGGCTGCACAGACCGTGATTCAACATTAGACACCTCAAACATTCAACAACAAGCAACAAAACAAAAAATTGATAGTTTTTACCTCAGATCTACTAGACCAAGAGAAGCAGAATGGAGTCGCCCATTGCAGCAGCTAATTGACCTGTGGAATCACCATGGAGAGAAAGGGAGGTTAAAGAAACCAATCAGAAGCAGAAATTGTTTGTTTCACTCACACCCAATGTTTGGATCCGCACATACCTTGGAGGAGACGCCCAACCCTAGCACGATCTGCATACAGATGAGATCGCGGAGGTGAACACCGGTAGCTACGTGAGCCCTCTGATTCAGGACTGGCATCACTGAAAAATAGAGAAGATGTCCTGTACTCATGGCTATAAGGATCAAAAGGGCTGAGCATAGCAACCATGGGAGATGAGAAAGATAGATCAACACGTACGTTGAGTTGGTGCAGATCGAATTGCCTGAGTGAAGTGGGCAATCACCGCAGCTCACATGATGGGCTCAGTACTATCCAAACATGGTGATGAGGAAGGAGGCAGATTTGGTGATGAATTTGTAGTGGATTGATCAATTGAGACAAAAATATTGATTAGAATGGAGAAGAAGAGATTTTGGGAGAGGCTGCAGAGGGAGAGAGTGAGATGTGGAGAAGAGTAAGTGGAAGGGGAACTGGCTGTACAGATAAGGCATGAGAGAGAATGAGAGAGAGTACTTGTGAATTTTCTTTCTCCGTTGCGGGAAGCTTTCTGCTTCGGGCCATCTTTTCGCGCCACTAGGACGGTGACCACAACGTGCTTTTTTCAATGTGTGTGTGTTGCACCGAAGTGCTAGCGAGCAAATTGGTCGCCAGACTTTTGGCGAGATTTGTTGTGGTGAAGAATGTACTAGTCGCCTAACTTTGTTTGGCACGCCACAATCTGGTAGAGAAACAAATAGCAGCCTAACATGGTGTGGCACACCTAGCTTGCGACGTGGCAAGTTGCGGTTGTCAACCAAATAAGCCGTAAATCATTAGGGAATAATAAGAAAAAAAATCAATAATTGATAGATGGACCAATTTACAATTGTATTTATGACCTTATCTTTTCTTTCCTAACAAACATCACGCCTCGGGTTAAAAACGAAAAGAAAATGCATCACGTCCTTATCCTATTCTACCTCATTCCAGTCCTGTCATTCTCAGCCTCTCATCCAACTGCATTGATGTCCTCTCTCTCTCTCTCTCTCTCTCTCTCTCTCTCTCTCTCTCTCTCTCTCTCTCTCTCTCTCTCTCTCTCTCTCTCTCTCTCTCTCTCTCGGGATGAAACGAAATGATGGAAGGCCACACAAGCTGGCGAGGCCACGTCAGTGGCCTACTAGTGAGAGTGGCGCGGGCTATGAGAGCCATGGTGGCCGGCTTTATGGGAGTTCAGTGCGGGCTAGGAGGCCAGATCGACCGAGCTGCTCGTGACAGTCGGGCTACCAAGACAAAGCAGTGCAAAGGCCAGAGCTGGAGGGCGCTTCTCCCTAGGTGGCATCATCGCGTGTTCGAGGGGTGGTGCTCCTGAGTAGAGGTGGGACTTAGGCCGGGCCGAGCCAGCCCGACCCTGTCGTGCTTAGGGCCATGTTGGGTTGCGCTTCTCTGGCACGATCAGCATGTCGTGCCATACCAGGCTGGCACGACTTGTCTCCCGCGAGGCCCAGCATTGGCCAATAACACGTCGGGCCTCGTCGGGCCAGGCCAAGCATGGGCACGACCCGAGCTCCACGTCGTAGGCTCGTAGCCAACCACCAGCCTGCCACCACTGCTGCAGTCCCGTCCACGACCTACCCAATGTTGGTCGATGTCTGCCGCCACCGCCTCCCCCTCCCTCTCAGCGCTTTCTTTGCTATCTTTTCTTCAATCGCCCCCGCCGCTGAAGAACCCACGGTCTCCTACCTGATTTCTAGTTGTGGCCTCTCCCCCCGCCGTCACACGCACAGCACACTCCGTCCATCTCGACTAAAGATGCCCAAATAGGTCATGCCTACTAGGCCGGCCCGAGGCACGACACTGTAGGCACGGCCCAGGCACGGCTAGCCAGGCTGTTCCTGGGCTGACACCTCGGCACGGTGGGCGGCGCCCAGGGAGTCGAGACCAGAGATGGCCAAATGAGCCAGTCATGTCGGCCCAGCACGGGCCCGGCTTAGCACGGCATGGCCCAATAGGCCTGGATACTGTAACGGGTCGTGCCGTGCTGGCCCGTGTGCCGCGCCCTCGGCCCACGGCACGGCCCGTGAAGCACAGTACCGTGCCGGGCCGACCCAGGCACGGTTGCGGCACGATGGGCCGTGCCGGGCCACACAAGGTGGCCAGGCCACGTCAGTGGCCTGCTGGTGAGAGTGGCGCGGGCTATGAGAGCCATGGTGGCCAGCTTTATGGGAGCTCAGTGCGGGCTAGGAGGCCAGATCGGCCGAGCTGCTCATGACGGTCGGGCTGCCAAGACGAAGCGGTGCAAAGGCCAGAGCTGGAGGGCGCTTCTCCCTAGGTGGCATCATCGCGTGTTCGAGGGGTGGTGCTGCCGAGTAGAGGTGGGACTTAGGCCGGGCCGAGCCAGCCCGACCCTGTCATGCTTAGGGCCATGTTGGGTTGCGCTTCTCCGGCATGATCAGCATGTCATGCCATACCGGGCTAGCACGACTTGTCTCCCGCGAGGCCCAGCATTGGCCAATAGCACGTCGGGCCTCGTCGGGCCAGGCCAAGCACGGGCACGACCTGAGCTCCACGTTGCAGGCTCGTAGCCAACCACCAGCCTGCCACCACTGCTGCAGTCCCGTCCACGACCTACCCAATGTTGGTCGCTGTCTACCGCCACCGCTTCCCCCTCCCTCTCAGCGCTTTCTTTGCTATCTTTTCTTCCATCACCCCCGCCGCCGAAGAACCCACGGTCTCCTACCTGATTTCTAGTTGTGGCCTCTCCCCCCGTCGTCGCACGCACAGTGCACTCCGTCCGTCTCGACTAAAGATGCCCAAATGGGTCGTGCCTACTGGGCCGGCCCGAGGCACGACACTGTAGGCACGCCCCAGGCACGGCTAGCCATGCCGTTCCTGGGCTGACACCTCAGCATGGGGGGCGGCGCCCAGGGAGTCGAGACCAGAGATGGCCAAATGAGCCAGTCGTGTCGGCCCAGCACGGGCCCGGCTCGGCACGGCACGGCCCAATAGGTTCGGATACTGTAACGGGTCGTGTCGTGCTGGCCCGTGTGCCGCGTCCTCGGCCCACAGCACGGCCCATGAAGCACAATATCGTGCCGGGCCGACCCAGGCACGGTTGCGGCACGATGGGCCGTGCCGGGCCACTAGGCGGTGTGGCTGGGTGGCGGGGCGGGGCCTGCTGCCGGGGTAGGGTGGCACGGGGACGGGCGGCGCGGGGTAGGGTGGGGCGGGGGCGGCGGCGGCGGCGCAGCGAGGCAGTGCGGGGGCGGGCGACGCGGCGGGGCGGGGGCGGGCTATCGGGGTGGAGGTGAGCGTCACAGGGAGGTGGCGCAGGGGCGGGCAGCCGGTGCAGAGCGGGGCGGCGAGGCAATGCAGGGGCAGGTGGCCGGTGCGAGGTGGGGTGGGCCGCGCCCGTGCCGACCCATCTAAACTGGGTTGTGCTGTGCCGGGCCATCGTGCCGAGGTGTCTGCCCAGGAATGGCCTGGCTAGCCGTGCCTCGGACCGACCCAATAGGCACGACTCAGTTGGCCATCTTTACCACCATCCAAGGAGGTCGATCTGCTCATCATCCTGAAGTAGTGGATCATGAGAGACATGATCCTACTCGAAGTAGTGGTTAAGCTCTGCGTTAGGGTTCCAAGATGACTTAGCTAGCTGAGTTGAGGAAGAAGAGTCCTTGCACTTCAGCTTCTTCCACATGTTAGCCACCATAGTTTTTCTTTTCTCATTTTGTGCTGGTTCAGACTTCAGGTGAGGTTGACCAAACCTCTTCTGGTACATATCAAAAACTCAAAATATCTCAGATTTAATATGTGAGTAAGCAACTGAGTAATCAAGATCAAGTGCATCGCCAATAAAACAGAAAGAAAGCCAATAAAACAGAAAGAAAGATCTAATTTATCCAACTTCTTACATGGATCAAAGACAAGAGCAAAACAATATAAGTGTGGAAATATTTTAAGTATTTTTCCTTCGTTGCATGAACAATAGGGACTAGCATTTCTTTTGTACTATGCTCGTTAAACATATCAATAATTTTCATAAGCCATTCAAGAACTAGAGGAGATGTAGGGTAGTAAATACCAAACAATTGTGTTAATGCGCTATAGAATAGTTTTAAGAGACGACATAAACTTGTAGCAACTTCCCAATCTGTGTTAGTAAGCAATATGCCTATACCTTGAGCATTGATAAAATTGCTGAAAATGTTCTCGTGCCCTTTTACCTGTTTTAGCATAGTGTATGTTGAGTTCCAACGGACTTTCATGTCTTGGCCGAATTTTTTTGGTTTCAAACCGTTAATCTTGGAGTACTCCTTGAATTTGTTGTACGCCAATGGGGACCTCGAAAGAAAGTGAATAGCACTATGGATATTGATTACATATTGACTTACCTGCGACATACCTGCATGTACCATGAGGTTGATGATGTGGCATGTACATGTTTGGTGGAGAACATATCCACCAATGCAACTCTGCATATATTGTTCTAGTGTCTTCATGGCCGATGTGTTCGTCGATGCGTTATCCAATGTAATAGAAACAATCCTACTTTCTATCCTATATTCTTGGATAACCTCTAGGTTGAGTGCGGCTATAGCCTCTCCAGTGTGCAACTCATCAATAACCCTAAATCCTATGACCCTTTTGTTTAGCTTGTACGCGTTGTCTATGTAATGGGCAACAACACTAAGGTAGCATGTCCTCTGGTGTGAAGACATCCAAATGTCTGATGTCAAGGCAACAGAAAAGCTTATGGCCCGAAAACTTTGTTTCAAAAAATCTGTTTTTTCTTTGTACTTTCTCATTATATCTTTCTTGGTGGTTTTCCTAGACATATTATTGTACTATGGATAAAAGGCTTTTTGTATCATTCTTTCAAAGCTAGTACTTTTGGCCATCCTAATGGGTAGATTTTCTATAACTATATGCCTAGAAATTTCATCGTGAACTATTTGAGGATCATAAACCCATGTACTTACAGAGCCATCTATAGAGATGTTCAGTTGAATTTGCACTCTTCCGCCTTGTTCTCGCATGGCAAACTTTTCCAAGCATACCAGATAATGGCGGTTTAGATGCCCCGTACCACCACGTGAGCCTGTAGAATATTCTTTTTAGCAATAATTACAAGTTGCAGACACTACAACCAACTTACCATTGCACATTTCTTTATTCTTAGTGAAATGCTTCAAAGATTCTGCTCCCCCCGTTTGTAGAGTAGATGGCCTGGCAGTATCATTGGTTGTCACCGTCTCCGCAAACAGGGTAGTTGGTCGTTGCTTCCTCTAGCATGGAATAGCCTTCGCCTTCGTGTTGCTCCTCCTCGTAGCCGTCCACACCGTCCAAATGACAGTCGTCCTTCCTATAGTCTCCCATGCTTGGGGACAAATGACGTGGATCAGGAGCCTCAGGCATGGACAAACCAGGACTTAGAGAGCTGTTGCGCACATAGCGTCTTATTACTCTCTTTTTTCCTACTAGTTCTACCACCAAGGAGCATATTTTTGTGTGTGAGGATTTGATGTTGTTACTAGTGTGAAACTATGAACTGTGAAGATCGTGAACAAATGAGCTGGTGACTCGATGGCGAAATGAGCAGCGAAAACATAGATTATATAGACATTATGTGAACGTTGGTTTTTCCCCCTTGCCTGCTTTTTTGCCTGTTACCTCTCTAGTCATATGTGCTCCCTCTTTAATCATGTTAGCTCCCTCTTCACTATTGTTTCCTGTCAAAAGAGAGGAAAAAAAGCATAGCAAGGTGACTCATGCATGTTGATAAAGCGACTGAACTGAACAGCTGTGACTGTGACTACATGGAAAGCAGGAGGAGCATGGGAAGTGGTGCATGCCTACCATGGAGTGGTGTGTGCCCGTGTGGTGTGATGGGAATGTGTGCTTTGGATCCTTGCTTCCTTTTTCTCTGTGCATGGAACAAAGAAACGATGGGGTGCGGTGCTGCCCTTCTGGTGCCCTTTCCCTCCGAGCTGGTTCCCATGGAGGGTGGCTAATGTAGGAGGTACTGTTGTTACTCATCAGTCACATCGATTAACATGTATGCATTGTGCAATAGGTGCAAAATTAGTGTTTGGTTTAGTGCATTGAGTTACTCAAATATATGATTGTGCAGAGGTCGGGATACCGTTATCTCATTATTAATTAAAATGCAATCTTAATAAACTTCACCCGAATGAAAACATCTTGATCCAATAGTAATTTCTTTTTTTATTGCTCAAGGCCATCGATGCTTAAAGGCTGCTTAACATCTAAACGCCGACCAAGCGTTAGTACGCATTCAAATGTAAGCGGCGGGCTATTCAAATGCGAGCGGCAGGCTATTTAAATGCGAGCGGCGGGCTATTCAAATGCGAGCGATGGGCTGTTTGAGCTAACGGGCTCTTTGCGTGTTGTCGAGCTCTTTGCATGCCAACGGGCTGTTTTCGTGCCAACGGGCCTTTTCCATGCCGATGGGCCATTTTCGTGCCAACGGGCATTTTCCGTGCTGATGGACCATTTTCGTGCCGTGTCGACCCAGGCACAGCCCAATATTTGGGCTGGTCCGGGCCGTCCACCATACCCAGACCCTAGGCACGACCCAACCCACGTGTCCGGTCATGCCGATCCGACCCAAATTTTCTCGTGTCGTACCGTGCCATGGGCTACCCAGATTTGGCTTAGCCCAAGACCCAGCTATACTGCCAACTGGTTCCGGGATGGAGGCGGAGGAAGAGGATGGCGACTCCTCAAGAGGTCCGAGGCTTGGATCCATAAGGGTGGCGACGGCATGTGGAGGCTGCGAGGTGGCAATGGGCGACAGCGGCAGAGTGTAGAGACGTGGCAACGCAAGCTCCATGGTGGCCACCGGGCCACGGGAAGAGGCAGATGGACCAAGCCATAGTTTAAGGTATGGGCTACTCGGAGAAAATCAGAAATTCTGATGAAATATGGTACTCCGACAAAATGGACGGAAAAAGGCCCAAATTGTTTTCTACTCTGATTTCGGGTTTCTCACTCCGATTTCCATCCGATTTTGGGTAAGCTCCGAACAAAACAGAAATGGTCAGAGAAAAAAATAAAAAATGGCATCCGAAAATTTTCCGTTCCGTTTTTATCTCTATTAATAATACGACGCAGCGGTGTATCTAATGCATAGTGTAGAAGAATAAGACACGGCGGTGTATCCCATGCATAGTGTAGAAGAGTCTAAAAATATCACAGATCCTGACCTAGTACGAATGGCAAAACGCTGCATATAGCACACTTTCCTTTCCCTCCCGCTCTCACAACTCACAAGCTTCACGCCTCCTACTCCGACCACCTCACTACTGCATTCGCGCCTCGAGTGAGATCACAAAGGCGCGCACTCAAGAGCTAGTGACGCAGCACAAGAATGCGCGCACATACGTGTTCTACATTCTGCTTGCGATGGGGCGACGAAACCACTCAGCGTGGTGTTGGAACCAGGATCACACACACACACGAGCTCGAGGAAGAAGATGAACAGGAACTCGAAGCTCTCGGCAATGGCGACGAACGCCCTGGCTATTTTCTTTTTTTTTCAGAACGGAGCAGTACATGGACTTTATAGACTCGGGGCGACGCACGCTGAGCACGAACTCCATTGCCCGGTCTTCACACGTCGATCCTTACGATTCGGCTCACGCCATGCACGAGCTCCTCGCTCCTGCGCATGATGCGGCCGCCTCTCACGCAGAACGTGCCACCACGCCAACCAACTCCGAGACGCACTCCTGCAGCTTGCCTACGCGACGTACGCACACACACGCCTGGAACGGACCATGACGTGGTTTATTTGCTAACAATCTCCCCCTAAACCACGACTTGGCCGCGCACTCTGACCTACAGAAGCGCTGGTTCTTCATCGACGTCGGCGAGCAGGGCCTCCTCCTTCTTCGGCTTGCGGCAGTCACGGGAGAAGTGGCCACGAACGCCACAGTTGTAGCATTTCCCTCCTGGGCGGCGCGGACGTCGACTTGCCTCTGAGCTCACGCTGCTGCCGCCGTCATCGTCGTCGTCGTCGACGTTCCGGCCACCTCGCTTGGCGCAGCCACTGCTCTTCATGTTGTCTCCGTGCGCACGTTCCTTGCCGCGACGCTGACGCCGGCGCGCCTCCCACTGCTCCTCGGTGAGCAGCAAGCGCTCGACGCCGTCCGCAGCCGCCTCGACGCCACAACGGTCCTCCGCCACACGGAGCCGCCCGACGAGCTCTTCGAGCGACATCGTCTTCAAGTCCATGAGCATCTCTATGGACACGGCAACCTGGTTGTACCTCGCCGGCACCACGCGCAACATCTTCTTCACCACGCGGACCTCCTCCATCTTCTCCCCGAGCTCCCGCAGGTTGGCGACGAGCGAGCTGAGACGCATGGCGAACTCATCGATGGACTCGCCGTCCATGAACGCCACATTCTCGAACTCCTTCAACAGCTTCTGCGCGTTGGCCTCCTGCACGCGCGAGTCACCCATCCGCATCGACTTCACGGCCGCCCACGCCTCCTTGGCGGTCTTCTTGACGGCGAGCCCCGAGCGCATCTCGGTCGGCACCGCGCGAAGGATGGCGGCCAGTGCCAGCCGATCCTCGCGGCGCTCGACGTCGCTCGCCTCTACCGCGTGCCAGAGCCCCAACGCCTCGAGGTTGACCTGCATCACAAGAGCCCACTCATGGTAGTTTGCCCGCGTTAACACGGGGAACTCCACCGAGCCGCCGGACTCCTTGACGACGCGCTCCACCACGACGGTTCGTGGCGTGCCGCTGTCGCCGGCCTTCAAGTCGTCGTCGAGCTTCTTCGGGGTGGTCGACATCGCCTTGCGCACAAACACTAGCTCTGATTACCAATTGTTGGAACCAGGATCACACACACACACGAGCTCGAGGAAGAAGATGAACAGGAACTCGAAGCTCTCGGCAATGGCGACGAACGCCCTGGCTATTTTCTTTTTTTTTCAGAACGGAGCAGTACATGGACTTTATAGACTCGGGGCGACGCACGCTGAGCACGAACTCCATTGCCCGGTCTTCACACGTCGATCCTTACGATTCGGCTCACGCCATGCACGAGCTCCTCGCTCCTGCGCATGATGCGGCCGCCTCTCACGCAGAACGTGCCACCACGCCAACCAACTCCGAGACGCACTCCTGCAGCTTGCCTACGCGACGTACGCACACACACGCCTGGAACGGACCATGACGTGGTTTATTTGCTAACACGTGGCTCCTCATCGGGGCCATACTGCTGTTTGCGGCCGCCGCGGCAGCCCAGGGCTGCGCGTCCGCCAAGTTCCAAGCGGGGAGGTCGTTCCAGCGGTGCACCACCCTGCCCGTGCTCGGTGCCAGCCTGTACTGGACGTACCACCCGGTGAACGGCACGGCCGACATCGTGTTCCGGGCGCCGTAGAACACCAGCGGCTGGGTCGGCTGGGGCATCAACAACACGGACTGCCCCAACAGCATGGCCGGCAGCAGCGTGTTCATCGCCTCGCAGGACGGCAACGGCGTGGTGTCCATCCTCACGACGGTCCTAGAGAGCACGGCTCCCAGCCTGACCAACGGGAGCCTCAAGTTCGACGTGCCCGTCGCGCCCAGCGCCGAGTACTCGGGCGGAACCTACACCATGCATCTTCGCGATGATCGCGCTGCCGGGGAACGCCACGCAGCAGAACACGGTGTGGCAGGCCGGGCCGCTCAGCAACGGGGCCATATCGCAGCACCTGACATCGGGGCCAAACTTGCAGAGCACCCAGAGGCTGGACTTTCTGTCCGGCAGCAGGAGCACAGGAGCACCAACCTCCGGGCTGCCCCGTCGTTACTTGAGGGGTTTCCAGGATAAAAATCCGGTGGTACCGGCTATCCCATGCGACTCGTGAAGAAATCCCATTCCGCGTCCATTTAATTTAAATGCCAAATAAACTATTGTTAGTGCTTGTTTACAATGTTCCAGTCTCAAATCGATTGTAGATACTGCATATTAGGTGTTCATTAATGTGTTTTATAAACATTACGTGGCCTTGTATACTGTTGATATTTATTTTTTCTTAAATAAAAAGTATGTTTTTAAATTATATGAAACACGACCATTTGCATATGTACATTGTATATTGAGGACCCGCATGGAATCCTGAAATTTCGTATGAGTTTCAGAGGTTACTACGTAATTCCCATAAGAATCTCTAATTTCCTCGTTCCAATCGGGTTAAAAGACAGAAACCGGTTTCGATGCAAGCGGGCCTAGTCCAGCAGGTCGCCCCGCCTCCCTTTAGTCTAGGACTTCTCAGCCACAGCCCACAGGCGTCCCCCGCAGCCCGTCCAGCCCACCTGACTTGGGTCAGTTGGTTCGTTTGCCCCCTCCGCGCCAGCGCCGAAGAACACGGCACCGGTGGCCTCGGGCACACGCTGCGTCCGTCTGGGTTTCGGTCCCTCCGGGCTCCGGCACCTGGGACGTTTCGTCAGCAAGTTTCGGTTCGGAGCCGCGGCCGCGCATAGGTTCGGGCTGCCCATGTTTCCGGTTCCCAACGTCCGGCAGCTCCCATCGCACGCGACGGATGATCACTACGGGATGTTCGGCTAGTTTACTGGAGCATGAGAGACCTTGCTGATAATTTCCGTTGATCTGCAGGCAAGCTTGGGAAAGGTCTTCTGAAACTGACACGGTCGCCATCTGCTTGACTCTGCTTAGCGCCGCAACCTTTGCTTAATCGTGTCACTAAGCATCATTCCTGTGAGCTATAATAAGAACTTCTCTACCCTGTAAAGCCGCCACCACGCCGCCGAATGTTCCATCATCTCTGGACGAAAGAATCAAGCATTAGAAAAACAACAGGGCAATATGTTTACATGTATGCTTTGAACATTGGCACATGAACATCATGATAAATACGCGGCGTGAATCAGAGCATCTCATTCCAATGTTCTTGTCTTAAAACAGAAGGCAGTGACTTATGGGGACGAAGTGACGAACCCTTTCGCACCACATGCGGCTTTGCAGCCGCAACACGATAGCTGATAGCACCTGCGGTTGATAAGTGTTGTGGAAAATGGGTTTCCCTGAAATTTTAATTTGGAAAATTAATTGGATTTGAGAATTATAATGGGCCTTATGAGAGGCCCAGTAGGGCTTGGCTGATGAGGATGAGAACGAGAACAGAGGACTCGTTCCTCTAGTTCTCATCGATGGGAGTGGCAACGGCGCTGCCGGCGGTTGTGCCATGCGCCTGTTTTTCACGGATGGTGACTTCTTGCTCTCTGATATATCCTCTCTCCCATGAGCTCTTCTTAGGATAAACAAGTTCGATCTCTTCTTTTTTTCCTAAAAAGTTTCCCTCGATTCTACGGCTGACCAATGTGGGCACCATAGTCAAGTGCAAGCTCAGCTAGCTGGGTGCTCTGCATCTTGGTTGGTTGTTTTTGTTCACTTGGGTGTGTGCATGAGAACCTGCTTCAAGGGTAGCTGGTCTGCATTGGAGTCACGGAAGGAGGCTTAATTGAGTCTTGGAAGAGTAATCTTGAGTAGCTACATCCGAGGCTTGACTCCGCATCACAGTGTGTCACGTTGTGCGGAAAGTGCATTGTATCTCCGTCATCCTCGCCGGTGAGACTGCGGCACAAGCGGCGGCAATTGGATTTCTGGGACAGCGATAACTTTGCCGTGCCTAGCCCGGCCTTCTGAACCACTTCAATTGTTTGTTCCTTAATAAGTGTTCTGAGCAAATTCCTCTTTCTATTTGTTGCTAAGTGTTGCAAGCTAGATGATACACATAGGTCTGTAGAAATTGATTGGATGGTTGCAGTTGCAAATTTGGCCTTGAACTAGTATTCTGATCACTTGTTTCCTGTTATCATAGAAAGTATTAAGGGTTAATTCCTGCTCAGAACATGGTTTAGTCCTTTCATACATTCTGTTAGCCTTTCCAATAAGGTTGTGCAATTCTGCAAGTTCTGGAACCTGTTTTGTTTGGCCGAGCAGTACATTTATGGTGTACTTAGCTCTTCGTTAGTAATTCACTTTGAGCAGTAATTTCTTGGTACTTACAAGCATGAATTAGGAAGTTCAGGGTTCAAGGTCTTATTTGCTTAGAAATTTGTCCATTTCAACTTGTGATTATTTCCAGACCTATTGTTGTTGAGATAGAAATCTCTAGCAGACCAACACCTTATGGGGAGGAGGTCAATTCTTATTTTACATTAGCTAGTCATCTGAGAGCACGTATGGCTAATGCCATCTTGAGCTTTATGCTAGCTGTTTTAGTACCCGTTGATTTAATTCTTTGCTACCTTGACATAGCAGCTATACTCTATAATATGCTTGAGATACATATGTATATGTCATTTCAGTATGCAATAGATTGTTTCATCAGTTTTGTATTAAAGGAGATATGTTAGAAATACTTGCTCAATTTAATATCGCATTATTTACAACAAAAAGTTGGGAGTTACATTGGTGTATCAATGCGGGTTTATGTTTTTTTATAATAGAAGTTTAACTCTGGGTTCATACACCAACAAGATGTTAAGACGTTTAAGATAGCACAATTATTTTTTAAAAATAGATACTCAAATTTGGATTCAAAATAACTCAAACTTAAATAATTTAGACTCAGTTCATGTGACGATTCATGTACGTGAAAAGGATGCGGGTGACTTCAGCACCACCTCCTACGGCGTGTACGGGTTCACGTATAGGGCGCAACCCAATCTGAGATTTCTTCATGTGGTATTAACTGCGTACACGACACAGCTTTAATTTTGTTGAGATTTTCTTCATGTGTAACTTCTGCAGACTGCAACCTCCCCTCCCAAGGCATGTCTTCCATCAGCCATGCATGACATGTGGCAGAAATGATCAGCTTCGCAATACCAACGAGGACGGATAGATTGATAGATGCATGGCGAAGATGAAGTCGTCATGTCCTTGTAGTAGGTTTGCAGTTGTTAAAACAAAACCCTGAAGATGGTCACTTGTCTTCCAGATGAAAAGGACCATACGACAGTGGAAATCATCCGATGTTTCTAGAGTCTGAACACACAGAAGTCTCACTTAGTTAAGCTTGGTTAGGCATCTCCTAATGGTTCAATATAATTGTTTTTTTAGATTTTAACTACATGTCTATGTAAAAAAACAGATGTTACAAGCTATTTAAAACACACTACTACAGAATATATCATAATTAGCGCTCTATCGGTGTCAGTTGTGCAAAAATCGATACTGAAGACGTATCAATGCTAGTTGTTAAACTCCCGCGCACGAACAATGGCTGAGGCGCTAAGAACCGGCACTAAAAAGTCACTATCAGTGTCAGTTCGTGGTTAAAACCAGTACTGATACATCAGTATCGGTTCCACCTACGAACCGACACTGATAGTGACTTTTTAGTGACAGTTCGTACCACAACCAACACTGATAATGAAGGGACTATCAGTACTTAGTTCGTATCACGAACCAACATTGATAGTTGATGACAACTGATTTTTCAAAATTCATAATTTTTTCATACGGTGTTGGATGGAGATAAACTTTATATGAAAATTATAGCTTTCGATATGATCTATTACTTTGTAGTTGATAACTTTTTCATTTGAAGTAATTTAGATGCTAAATAATCATGACAAACTTTCAGCATGAGGGGTTAAAAGAAAAATATGTCATAGTGCTATCAGCAATGAGAGATATGGTAAGTAATGTACGCACGAGGAAGAAGGTCGTGGTTTTGAATCCAACGGAACACACATGCGCGAAAAAATGCGATGATTACGTATGCGTGTGGGGTAGCTCAGGCCTCAATCACTGGTTGGTTGTAAAAAATATTTTTTTTTAACTTCAGAACATCAATTTTTCTCTCCAGAATATCGATTTTTGCCGGTCCTTAATTGAAACCGAAACTGATAGTACTTTCCTAAGTTACGGAGGAACATTAGCGTGACTTAAGTTTTGTCATGAGCAGTTGGATGGAAATGGACTATCAAGATTCAGCACTACAGTATCTCCAGCAATGCTACAGTACATGGTCTACAGTAAATCCGCTTTCGTGCTACAATGATTTAATTCGAATCCCTGTAGCTCACCTCCCAAATTACTATCAATGATATTGTTCATAAATGATTTTGTTTTAGCAAGTCAGAGGATCTATTTTCAAGAGCCTACACCACCACCTTGCGTGTCAGAGGAAGAGGCGGGGTTCGCCCTCCGTTGTTGATGGAGCACCACTCGACGTGTTGGATTGCCATCGGCGTTGCAACTGCCACCACCAGGAGGTAGGTTGTAACCCTAGATTCTAGGTAAACTTCGAACCCTAATTTTTTTTCTAGATTTTGATTTGAATCTTTTCACTTGGAACTTTTTTTAACATGGAATTTTCCACTTGAAACTTTTTGCTTGGAATTCTCCACTTGAAAGTTTTGACCTAGAATTTCTCACTTGGAACATTTTGCTTGTTTCAATTTGATTTTTTGTTTCCGTTGGTTTTCTGTCTTGATTTTTTTTCCAGGACTCTTTGTTTATTTGGAGCAAGAAGAGAGGGTAATGAGGATATATAATTAATATTATATGTTATATAAATACCGCATACCTATAAAGGATATACAAATATCGCCTCTATCCTATTTGATACGTGGTTAGTCGTAACCGCTATAGAGTAGGGTATGAAGATAAGGTACAAGAAAAGTAATCGTACCGAATAGAAAGCTATCCCCTATTTTGAAAGGATTACTAAATATTTGATAGTCTAACAATTTGAATAGATTATATCTAGAGGAGTCTAGGTAGGTTATGTCCGAGTTCCTTTGAGTATATAAGTCAGGGAAGGGGCACGTGCAAGACATGCCAATTATAGAAGCATAAGCCGACATAAGCAACTTGTGTCTATAGATCTTTGAAGTTGCAAACCCCATCAAGTCTAGTCGGATAGAAAATCAACACCGATTGAAAATCCACGATCCACAGCATAAGCAATTCCCTTTTCGACTAGATCTTTAGTAGTAGATACACAGAAATTCGCCTAATTCTTATGATTAGATCCATTTACAAACCCTATTATACTATGTGATCCTGAGAATAATCAAAGCAAGACATGATATAGTGTTATTATCTAATTTGGGAGACCTAAACCTGTATAAATATGTATCTCTCTTTGCGATAATTTTTTATGACTACACAAGTATTCCTATTTTCATATTACATACTATCTAAACTATATAGCCACGAATATATTTGGTGTTGAGCACCCTATCCAACATCTCCAAATCGAATCCAATACCTCCAACTGCATCCTGTCTTCCTACCTATTCACGTATGGAAATAATCGGTCATGTCCATGTATGAAAATAATTGTTTTACAACCACCAATCAATTTAAAATCTATAATTAATAGGCGTTATCAGCATTACAAAGTATTAATACACTATTATTTCTTTTCATCTATATCCAGTAACTAGAATCAATCTATATTTTTTAAAATAATTAGATATAGAATGCAAGAGTTATGCATGAGCTTTTGATATCTATCGTTCATGTGTCTTAATCACACAACTCAAATTTGTTGATCTCCTCTCCCCAGGCAACAACCAATCACCTCTCATGTCTCGTATGGTCTCTCCCGATACCGCATACACCAACTCCAATAGGCTCCGGCGCGTGCTCCTCTGCTAATACGTCTTCGGTCTTCGACTTCGACTTCAACGCCGGCTGCACCTCTGACCTCAGCATAACCCCAGGGTGTGCCGCCACCACCGATGCACCGTCAGCCTTGTGCTTCACCATCAACGCCAACAGTTCCCGCCGAAAACTCCTCAGGGACGGGGAATGGGCTTCGGGCATTCTTGTTACAAACCCAAGCTGGAGTTGGTTTTCCTCTACATCCTCTCACCCCTGCCAATATCGAGGACAGAGAATGAGGGGGTATTGTTGGTAGAAAATAGACCAGCCTGAGGATAATGGTTGATGATTGCTATTAAAAGTCCCTCCAGAGCTTTCGGCCTCCGAACTCAGCAGGTGGCCTTATCCCCAGAGGCTGCAAACCCCTTCGGACCACCTCTCCGGTACGTACGTGGCCTTCCGAAGACTCGAAGCTACAACAAGTCCCTCCAGAGCCTTCGGCCTTCGGACTCAGCAGTAGGCCTTATCCTTGGAGGCTGCGGACCCCTTCAGGCCACTCCTCTAGTGCCCATGCGGCCTTCCAAAGCCTAAAGACTCAGCCTGCCTCTGTAGATAATATTAGGGAAGAAAGGACACCCCCTGCAGCCAACCTAACGCAAGGTGATGGGCGATTAATGTCGGTGCAAGTGGTGCTTATCTTTACACCCCAGCGCGATGAAAGTCGTCCTGACACCTCCGGCAGAGCGGCGTCGGGCCGCAATTGGCAACCGGCTCACCCCTTAGGGGGCAGGTACCACAATAGTTACTACAGTAGATATTTATTTTCTATGTAGGGTAAAAAGTAGTTATCCAGGATAATACCCAGTAATTCGGCCAGGTCCTAGATATTTGTACATCGTGATAACTTGTACACTAAATTATGTACACCCTATAAATAGGGGGTCGTGGTCATCTGGAAAAAGAGGAGAGGTCACAAGAAGCACGCTCAACACAGCACGGAGGAGCACAATCACAAAGTCTTCCTGTGATATTCCCCCTAGCCAGTCCATATTTTTACTATCAATACATTTGTGGTGTTCATTTCTCTTAAACTTCGTCTCTAAGCTTGAGTCTCATCTTTAGAAGAAACTCTCGCCGTATTTGCTGGGGTAAGATGATCTCTTGCTCCAACACCATACGATAGTGGAATCATCCGATGCTTCTAAAGTCTGAACACACAGAAGTCTCACTTAGTTAAGCTTTGTTAGGCATCTCCTAATGGTCCAATATAATTGTTTTCTTAGATTTTAATTACATGTCTATGTAAAAAGCTGATGTTACAAGCTATCTAAAACACACTACTACAGAATATGTCATAAGTAGTGCACTATCAGTGTCGGTTGTGCAAAAACCGACACTAAACACATGTCAGTGTCGGTTGTTAAACTCCCGCGTGTGAACAATGGCTGAGCTGTTAAGAACCGGCACTAAAAAACGCGATGACGACGTGTGCTTGTGGGTTACCTCGGGCCTCGGTCACTGGTTGGTTGCAAGAAAAAAATTCCTTTTTTTGCTTAAAATCATCGATTTTTAGAACCAACTATCAGTACCGGTTCCAATTAAGAAACGACACTAATAGCACTTTCAGTGTTGGTTCCAAAACCGATATTGATAGTCAGTGAATATCAGTACCGAGTAATTAGTGTCGGTTCTAGAACCGTCACTGATGATGATTTTGAACAGATACTAATGGCTTGTTATGTGGTAGTGACATGAGAGAGATGAAGCTTATTTCTTATATAAAAAACTAGCTCTTTGAATAAGTAACACATATATAAATTAAAAACTTATTTTTTTAACATCAATTTCTTACCCTCTCACCTATAAGATATCACATAAAAAATAAAGTATTAGAAGTGGTTTTATGAGCCGTAGTGAACCAACAGTTCTTCATAGTAACGGAATAATGACAAAGAAAAAAAGAGAGGAAGAAATCAAGCAGCTATAATCAAACTACACAGCAATAGATACACGAGTTGACGAAATAATTCCCTGAATAAACAGTCAATATAAATTGTTCACAGTTGAGCATTTAACAATGAACACGCTAGGCGGCTATTAGCAATGAAAGCGTGTTTCGTGCTACAGAAGTTCGATTGCGACGATTAGTTTAAGGTATGAACAGCAGGTAGCAGCCATAAAACTAACCAACTGCTTGTTCGGAGACCTAACTACCAGTCTACCATGCATTAGCAACTCGCAGCGACATGTAAGCAACAATTTTTTTAGGACAACTACGTTTCTCTCACAGTATTATATATATATATATATATATATATATATATACACACACATACTGTTCTGAGTATTATGTACTTATCCTAACTCCTGCATCACATGTCTCTTTGAACAGCTTGAAGAAAGTCAAATTCCAACGACCAGCAGCTCGTGGTACATATGTACTGTTCTGAGTATTATGTACTTATCCAAACTCCTGAGTCACATATTTTTAGATAAATAAAACTTTATTTCAATATGAAATAAGGTTCCGACCTCTGAGTAGGTACACGCCGCCAAACTCCTGCATCTCATATTTGCGCCCTATTTCGCACCTTCGTTTCTCCATGGTTGCTTGGTAAGATTGGTCAAAAGTATGTACTGTTTGTACTAGTGCATCCGAAAGATCTGTACTATCACACTTAAGTTAGAGAAAATTTTAATGGGAGATGAACCACTTCCACTTGTATTATCCATTGTTGTGACCACCTTATGTCACTAATGATACTTCGTGTTAAGAACTAGTCCGAGTCCTTGGTCATTGCGTGTGCATGCTGCCGTATCGTCCATCGTGCGTTCAAATAGACGCCTGTCCTTTGAACTGTGCCAACCAAGAACCAAGAGTACTGATCTGTAAACAAGACGAGCGAGTTAGGTGTTTGTGTACTAGCACGAGTAAAATTCCAAATAAGTAGCGAATTGACACCTGAAGAAAGTCAATAATGCACATCACCTTTAAACTTTTTCCTGTCTTACCTACGTTAGTTATTAATCTGAATCAAGAAAGCAAAAGCATGAGAAGTAGAACGATTAGGCCACAGATAACCCAAAAAACTGCTCTCCGAGATGCACAGAAAAGTATGTTGATAAGGAGTATACATTTCCGAATCCTTTTCTCCCGGGCAAATTGTTCTCTGATTTTTTTCAGCAAGTATCTGAATTTCCAGTGAGAAGGCAGAGCTGGAAACCTACCTTCTTGTTTAATTGTTTCGCAGCGTTGCCACCAACCATGGTTGTTTGTTCTGTTCGTCCATGTTCAAAAGCTTTGGTCCAGTTTTGAACATGTCGCTGGAAGTTTAACTCATCGAGTTTTAACATCAATCCTTTGAATATGAACCTTGTATTTCACCTCTTTAGGAACCGAGTCTAATACAGTTGATTGAAGATGTTGATGTACGTCTAGATTATTTAAATTTGAGTTCTCTTAACGTGAATTTGAGTACTTATTTTGACAAAATAGTTGTATAAATGTTAGCCGTTTTGATGTCTTATTTGTACGTTGTATAAATGTTAGCTGTCTTGATGTCTTATTTGTACGTAGGTTAAAAATTGTACTTTCATTATTAAAAAAATGTGGTTCACTTTGAGATTGTCACATCACTCGGTTCTTTTTCCAGTTATCTAGAGATGGCAAAATGGTTCATTCGGATCGGTTCGGCACGGATCCGGCTCGGCACGGTCCGAACGATCTATCTACTGTAACGGGTCGTATCGTGTCAGCCTGCGTGCCTCCCTCTCGGCCCACGGCACGGTCCGTCGGTGACCGTGCTGTGCCGGGCCGGTCTGGGCACGATTTTGGCCTGGCGGCACGGTCGGCCCGGTGGGCACAGTGCCACGGGTGGCCCGTTGGCACAGTCAGCCAAAAACATAAAAAAAAATAGCTATAAAATAAAAAAATAGATAAAAAATAGCTACAAAATTAAAAATATATATATATATATAATAGAAAATAACCGGGCATATGCTTGCCAGACCTGATCGTGCCGGGTCGTGCCGGTCTGGGCTGGACCGTGCCCGTGTAGCCCGACTCGGCCAGGCCTTGCCGTGCCGGCCCGCCGTGCCGCGCGCTCAGCCCAGGCACGGTCTGTGGCCTCGTGCCGTGCCGTGCCTGGACTGTGCCTACAATACCGTGCCTCGGACCGGTCCAGTAAACACGAGCCATTTAGACATCTTTACGGTTATCCATGTCTAAATTATGCATATTGCCACCGACGTGTTTTTAAAGGGACTAGCGGAGGCTCCAAAATAGGAGAACATGTATAAGTTAGCAGATGGATATGTCTCCTGTTTTCATCGGAAAGATATAAAAAAAGAAATAGGCAAACATACTAGCTATAGACGATGATTTGTCAACACTTGCCATGTTCATTTTTTAATGAAAATGGCTTGTCAGGTACACCAACGAGGTGATTTCTTGTTGTGTATATGGATTGTCTCGTCAGATAGAGTTCACACGTTGAAGGGAGATGGACAAAGACGTGTGCTCAATAGTTCAATTGCGTGAAATGGTGATCAAGACTGCTAAATAAACATCAGAGAATGATGTCTCTTGAGGTGGGACATGTTACATACGTATATAGAGTAGGACTTTACTCTAATGCTCGACACTTGTTCTTCAGCTCTGATTATACTACTATCAGATAGCATGCCATAGCCTTGTAACTAAGCTAAAGATGATCAAGTGGGTCAGATCAACACGGGGCACGGTTGTTTTGGTCTGATCCAGGTACAGTATGGCACGACGGCTAACGGGTTAGGCCGACACGGCACGACGACTTGGATCGTGTCTAGGTCGGAGTCGCGGCACGATGGGCTGGCACGATACGGTACGATCCGTTTAACTGTTCATATTTTTTTAATGTTTTATATAATTTATTTAGATCTAATATTATATATGATATGTGGTGCAATAGTAGTGTGTTTGACTCCTAAGTATAAGGTTAGGTGTTTGATTCCGAGTGAAAGCAACTTTTTGTGATTTTTTCTAATTTTTTGTGGGCTGACAGGCAAAAAAAGTCATCAGACCTACCATGCCACGGGTCGGCACAGCACGGCCCGATCTTAAATGGGTCGTGCCTGGGCTAGAGACGCGATACGTGGACCGGCACGGCATAACCCATTTAGCTAACGTGCCTAAACGAGCCGTGCCTCAATGGGCCCATGTCGAGCCGGGCCGAACCGGACCACCCATTTAGTCATCTTTAGACTAAGCTACTACTTACATTGCCTCGAGAAGAGGATGACTTTAGATAGAGAAATGTCTACAAGGTACTAAAAGAGTATTGTTTGGTCTATAAGACACCGTAGCGAATAAAATATTCATTACATATATACCCTGCTATCCTGTCGTGTTTACAGCATCTGCGTTGTATGGTAGTACAACTTATCATCTAAACTACTCTATAACATATATATTGGGGTAATTTACTAGGTATCATCATAAAAATTGTAAAAGTTAAAAAATATCATTAGTGTGAGGATGACATGTGGATCCTAGGTCCATATGTCATCCTCACGGCCGACGATATTTTCCAATATAAGCACTTTTGCGATGTTATTCATCTAATTTTGCCTATATTAAAGGGTTACGAATTTGGGGCCTCTTATGGGTCTGATTCCTGTAGCTATTGTAACAGTGGTGTAACAGTGACTCTCGCTTGTGTATACTGCTATTTTTAGCGCTGCGCTAAAAGTAGCTATTTAATACCCTAACAACCCAACCCCGTGAACCGGTCCCGCACCCGTAAAAACATCTCGTAACCGTAATTTCCAATTTATCGATACCATAAAATGCGTATGACCGTAAAAACTATTCCACAACCGTAAATTCTAATTTATCGAGACCATAAAATGCATATATTTAACACCCCAACAAAACAACCCCGTCAACCAGTCCCACACCCGTAAAAAAATATCCCACAACCGTAAATTCCAATTTATCGAGACCGTAAAATGCGTATGACCGTAAAAACGACTCTTGACAATAAAAACTACACAATTTTTATTGTCAAGAGTCATTTTTGTGATTACAGAAGCCAATTTTTAATGGTTGCGGCATGGTTTTTACAGTCATACGTATTTTACGATCTCGATAAATTGGAATTTACGGTTGCGAAATGGTATTTATGGTTATACGCATTTTACGGTTTTGATAAATTGGAATTTACGGTTGCGGAATGGTTTTTATGGTCATATGCATTTTATGGTCTCGATAAATTGGAATTTAAAGTTACGGGATGTTTTTTATGGGTGCAGAACAGGTTGGTAGGGTTGGGGTGTTAGATAGCTATTTTTAGCGTAGGGAGTAGAATAGAGTATATATATATATATATATATATATATATATATATATATATATATATATATATATATATGTATATTTACACATATAATATATTTTTATTTTTGAAAAATTCTAGAAAAATGTCGAATGGAATATTAGTTATATTGATCAATTGGTTGAAATAATCGAAAATACAAAGAAAAATATCTAAAACTCAAAAAAAATGTGAATCAAATTTTATTAGGTTTGTATTACTGTCGTCTGCATGTTAAAATTATATACATATATGAAAGTACTACTGTTTTCCTTATAATTAAGTGAATGCGCTAAATATTGATAAATTCATAAATAAATTTTGACATGTCTAAATTTGGTGAATCCAATTTTTTTAACTTTTTTTATCATGCACTATGAAAAAAATGGATGCGGCGTAGACACCCCCAATCAACCTGGTATAGTATGAGTTTCCTAGATTATTCAGCACCTAAGAGAAGACCCTGTCATATAAACTTAAAAAGTAGCAGCCGGATCATTTTGTCACAGAGATGGGAGGGAAATCCCCAGATGAGACTGCAAAATGATTGACCAGGTCAACCTCGAACCTTCCGGGCACACGCCAACCTCTCCCAACAACCGTGCTCCCCGTGTTGCCATTACATATAGCACCTCGGCCCTTTCCCTCCCTCACCAGTTGCAGCTGCTTCAAGCCTTCACCTCCCGTTGCATTCGCACCTCGAATCATCTGAGCACGAAACGAAGCAAGGCTCCAGTTGCTCAAACTACTACTACTAGTAGCCATGGCGCGGTCGGCGGGCCACTCGGCGTGGCTCCTCCTCTTCGGGGCCGTGCTGCTCTTCGCGTCAGCCGCGACGGCGCAGGACTGCCTGTCCGCGACGTTCAGCTCCGGCCGGACCTTCGGGCGGTGCAACTTCTTCCCTGTGCTCGGCGCCAGCCTGCACTGGACGTACCACCCGGAGAACGGAACCGCCGACGTCGCGTTCCGCGCGCCGTCGGGCACCAACGGCTGGGTCGGGTGGGGCATCAACCCCGACCGCGCCAACAGCATGCCAGGCAGCAGCGTCTTCATCGCCTCGCAGGACGGCAACGGCGTTGTGTCCGTCCTCATGACCAACCTGGAGAGCACGGCGCCCAGCCTGACCAACGGGAGCCTCAAGTTCGACGTGCCCGTCGCGCCCAGCGCCGAGTACTCGGGCGGAGCCTACACCATCTTCGCGACGATTGCGCTGCCGGGGAACAACACGAACCAGAACACGGTGTGGCAGGCAGGGCCGCTCAGCGGCGGGGCCATATCGCGGCACCCGACATCGGGGCCAAACTTGCTGAGCACCCAGAGGCTGGACTTCCTCTCCGGGGCGAGCGCCGGGGCGTCCAACTCCAGGCTGCACCGCCGTAATGTGAGTTACTCTTCTTCTCCCCCTCCAGCTTGATTCCAATAGAAAACATTTTGCTTGTTCTTTGCTTGAAAGAATCGATTGGCTCGTCTCGTTGTGGAATGTTAGATGTTAGGTGAGTTAGGATAAGTGGTCAAGTAGACACGGCGACTCTGAGTTGATTAAGATGTCAGGATCAATGATTTCCGCTGACTCGGAGGTGACTGAAATTGTGAGAGCTGCTCGACTGATCTGTTTGGACGTGGCATATAATATCTGCCAAATGGTTTACTTTGACGCTCTAGGTCTATGAAAAACACGATATGCTTGCTTCACCAACCGGATAGGTGTGGAATTAAAAACACGATAATCTCTCCTATATAAAACACAAGTTAGATCTCGGATCACATCTTTTTCTATTCTCCTCTTATATAATAAATCTCTTTAAAATTCAAATAATTTACTCACTTTTGATATTTACCTTTGTCCTTCAACTTCTCTGTCTTACTACCGGTTACGGATATGAGATTGATTTTACTAATATAAATAAATAAATAAATTAGGAGAAAATTAGTGGATGATCTCTTCCTTTTTTCGGATCTAATCTGAAATCAAATTACAGCATCGCTCCTGAAGTATTTGTTCGACAACGCTTTTATGACATATTCATATCTTTATACTTAGTTTGTATCTAATGTTACCATATTCAATATTTATATTTTTATTGTAATACACAGACACCTTGCTATCATATATACATGCTGCCAGTTCAAATGACGATGAGAGTTGTTGAACGGACCTAATCACCTCAAAAGTTCATGTCAAATTTCTTGCTTTTGATGTAACACAGATTTGCCAACTCTAACTTCACACGTTCGCAAATGTACAGACCCACGGAGTGCTGAATGCGGTGAGCTGGGGCATCCTGATCCCCCTTGGCGCCATCATTGCGCGCTACCTGCGCGTCTTCGAGTCCGCCGACCCGGCATGGTTCTACCTCCACATCGCCTGCCAGTGCACCGGCTACGTCCTCGGCGTCGCTGGCTGGGGCCTCGGCCTCAAGCTCGGCAGCGAGTCCATTGGTACCACCTACCAGCCCCACCGCAACATCGGCATTGCCATCTTCTGCCTCGCCACTCTCCAGGTCTGTACTTTGCACACACACACTCCCCTTAACACCTGCTACTGTTACATTGCCGCGGCAGAGGCTGACTGCAGAGCTCGCCGTCTCTTTTCATGTTCAGGTGTTCGCGTTGCTGCTGAGGCCTGACAAGAAGAACAAGTACAGGTTCTACTGGAACATTTACCACCACTCCGTTGGGTACTCCGTGATCATCTTGAGCGCCATCAACATCTTCAAGGGGCTCAACATCCTGAAGCCGGGCAGCGGCTATAGGACGGCTTACATCGTCGTCCTGGCGACGCTCGGCGGCATCGCCCTCTGCCTCGAGCCCATCACGTGGCTGATCGTCCTCCGGAGGCGCAAGCGCGACGCCGACAAGTCGCCGGCCCGCGGCGCCAACGACGCCGGCTGGCAGCAGGGTGTATAACGACCAGATTTCCGTGTGCATCGCACAGTCCGTGTGTGTGCTAGTTTTGCTGCGAGCGATGTGACGTTGTTCTGAGATATTGTTGTATCTTTCTTGTTACTGCTTCTGTAGAATACGTCATTTTTTTCTTTCTTCTATTCTACGGCTCTATGATGGCATTTGCACAAATATTTTGTTCTGATCATTGATGTATGGTTACTTTTTATTTATATGCATAGTGTATGGTTTCGATCAGATGACCGCTTTCTTATTGCTGAAGTTAAATTGACTGATTGGTATCGTTTCAATTTTTGTTTTGACTGATCGATACATTATATGATTGCTGTCACCGCGGCAAAAATGACTGAACTGTAGTTTTCGGCCAACTCCATCAGGCTCCAGCTATTGGAAATTTGGTCATATACCCACCAGAAGACGTGAAAACAACAGGGGGAGTTTTCTAGATGGATATCATCACGCAGCGAAAATTAGAGCCTATCTTCTTTGTCCTTTACTATTTGACGACATTGTAGCATACATAGAGGGGAGATATGAAAACATTGGTGAAAGATGCACTCAAGACAAGATTCTGAAAATGACCCTTTGGTTAAGTTTTAGCGCGTCACAGGATGGCTGAAAACGAAATACTCTGTATATCTAGAGATAATATGTAGGACTTCAGGCACCAATATATTCCTTGAATTAGGAAAAAGAAATTGAGACAATAACGAATCCAAATAAATCTCTTATTGACGGAGAAAGAGAGGAAAAGATTTGCATCGCTTACTTTGGTGGGTCCACGTTGTAAATGGTGTGCATATTAATTAGATATTCCCTTTCTATAACAAATATTTCAGTCGTAAGTGTAAGAATCGTATGGCAAATACAATTGTATTTCATCAATAGGCACTAAAGTTATATAGCGAATGCAATTGCACTTTCAAATCCAAACGTGTGATTGTGCATATAATGCCGGCCGTTAGTTGGAAACAAAAATGTGATTGCTTAATGCCTAGAGCCCAACGTTGAGTAGCACAACTTTCACCTACTAGTTCCCTGAAGACATTATTTTTTATACGATTTTTCAACAACTAGATAAATCGAAACTGGACGGCTAGGATACCCTAGGTGCCGGGTCTTTTTTTTTACCAGTATTTATTTTGGTTTTAATCATAAAAAATGCCTATGGCCTCTCAGGGGACAGTTGCAGACTTGCAGCTGATGAGTTGCGAAGGTTGACACGCCAGCGTAGGATCAATCTGCCAATGCATTTCAGTCCTACAGATAATTCCTCGTGTGTTATCAAAAGATTATGAAATCCTCAATTCAACACTAAAAAATTCTTGTTCCACATATGATATTACTTGAAATTTTCCTTTTCCCTATGTAACATTGTCGTCATAATGGAGCTAATGATAGTGGCACACATGAATAGGGTCGGTAATGGGACAGGTTGCGTTGAGGTCCCGTGGGTTTTACACCCGACGGGGACAGGGTCAAGGTTGGGTTTTCGCCTGTGGGGTTCGCAGGTTGGGGTCCCGATTTTGGGTTGGGTCGGGGACGGAGGTAGATGCTCACCCATGAGCCTCGGTGGGCGCTTGAAAAAACCACGCCAACGGTCTCCGAACACAGGCCGTCGTCCCCGGCCTGGCCATGCCTGCCATTTCCTGGCCACCAATGCACGCGTGACCATGCCAGCCGCTCGCCCATCACCTCCCACCTGCCTCCCGTCATGGCTCGCTTCCTACCACCTACCCTGCGTTCGCCTCCTAACCACTGCTCACCTGCCGCCATCCGCCCCGTGTGCGCAGCCCACGCTGCGCCCACTTCCCAGTCGTCGCCTGCGCCGACACTCCCGCCCTCGCACCCGTGGATCCTCGTACGAGTTTTGGGTCCCCATTGGGTTTGGGGTGAGGATATTTTTGTACCCTTTAGGCAAATCGGGGCCAGATCCGATTTCAGCCCGCTGCACCCGACCTGGACCCACCCCATTATCCGGTCTATATATATGAAGAAAAAATTAGTTTTTTTATTTTTTATGTGTCATTAGAATTAACGCTGTTATGACAGCAGTGGTATATATGATAAGAATAAATTTAAGTAGTACCAGGGACGATAACTTTTTAAGTAGCAGATTGAGAATTTTGATAATTTTGAATGGCATACAGGAATCGTCTCTCGGTGGAAACAGTCGTCCGCGTTCCGCGTATGGCGTATGCAAGCATGACTCTCTAGTGACGTAGACTACTTAACACAGGCCTAGGCGTCTGCGCCCGGTCGGCGCTGCGGAACGGGGCCCAGGAACTAATTGGGTCATGGAGATGGGCATGCCGCCCGTGTTCCATGCCGGTGGAGCTCCGCTAGACAGTTGAACAGGCCTTGGCGCATTGGCAAATGGCACGGGTCTGCACCGGACTACCGGATGGTGCGTGTGGGCCTGCAGAAAATATGCTGGAGCCGCAGGTGGCGGTACCTTTTTTAGAATTTTTTGAATATATTTTTTCCAAATATTTCAAGATTATGTTTGAACAGCGAGAACGGGATAGATCAAATCTTGAAATATTTGAGAAAAAATATATTAAAAAATTCTAAAAAAGTACCAGCGAGAATAAGATCTCGTCCGTTGAACGGATGAGATTTTGTGAGCCTCGGCTACCAGCGAATTTAATAACCGAAGAGATGAAGATCTCGCTCGTTCAGCGGGTGAGAATTTGATCTTACTCGTTGAACATGCGAGACCTGTAAGGCTGCGACGCCGCGTGGGCCTACCTAAAAGGTCTCGTCGTTCAGCGGGCGAGATCTTTTTAGTATTTAGGTTGGCACGGTCGGCCCTGCCGACGTCAGCATCTTATTTCATTCATATTCAGCCAAGATAAGTGGAGAGGAGAAGAGAGGAGAGGACAAGGAGGGGAGGGTAGGGGGAGGGAGATTTGTGCGGCGAAATCCTACTGGAATAAAGAGGTAAATTTTTTCTTATTTTTTTAATAAACCCGGTAAGATAGCAACTAGTGCTAAGTTTTGACATAGGTTAAATGTTAGATCTAGATCTTGTTTTACAAATCTGTTAAGATAGCCACTAGACATAAGTTAAAATATAGATATAGTTTTAGAATTATGGTTAGATATAGTTCAGCAATTAGATCATGTTTATACGTATATTTTAGCAATTAGATGTAGTATTTAGACATATGTTAGGTATTAGATGTATGATTTAGATATAGTGTAGTCATAATTGATATGATATATGTAGGATTTATATGTGTTTGATGTAGCGAATCGGGAATATGTTGTTGCAGTATAGATTACATGTTAGGCTACGCTTGTAATGAATTTTGCATTGTAGATGTAGTTTAACATGATTCTTTTTGTTCTGTCGCAATAATGTCATAGTTTTTGTTGATGGTTGTCAGGTATGTCGGATATGTGACAGTTTAGGATTTTTTACGGGATAGTGAAGTCTTATATGGTCCGAAAGGGGTAGTACTTTCTGTATTTAAGTCAATGGACAAGTGTATATCCAGACCAATACACAAAAGTGTCGGACACTTGTATATCTGCTTGATGCGGGGTTTCAAAATAGACCCGAGGTTCAAGAGATGACCATTAGCATTGTGGATAACCGTTTTAGAGAATGTGTGTACTGGGAGATGTTCCTGCTATGAGAAGATGAAGTGTGGAAGAGGTTCATGCAGGATGTTGTGCATAGAGGTTGGCCTCCTATGTTGCTTGTGCAATGAAAGAATAAGGATGCAGTTGGGGAGATAAAGGGTGAAGGGTACGTGAAGGAGGAGGGTGATGAGGAAGAGTATGATGAAGATGTCGATTCGGATGGTGCACATTCATCGGATTATCCGACTGAACCGACCGATGAGGCAGACGAGGGGAAACGAATCCCTTCTCTAATTGAATAGATGGAGTTGGATGATCTTCAGGCTGATGAAACTCCTGAATATGACATCTCGGATAATGTGGACGATGCTCCGGTTCTCATGGACTGGAACAATCCAAACTTCAACAATCTTATGGTGAATGAGGAGAATCAAGTGGCCTGGGAATATAAGCGGAATGAGGTGACCAAAGGTGCTAGGTATCCTACCAGTCAGGCCATGAAGGATGCTGTGATTCAATGGACGACCTCACTTTGACGGTAGTTTTATGTTATCAAGTCAAGCAAGAAGTAATATGATGTGATGTGCGCGAATGAGGGTTGCCCATGGCGGGTGCACGGCTTCAAGGGAAAGTAGGTTGACTATTGGGAGGTGTCAATTATGGTCGACCATACTTGCATGATGGACGAACTTGAGCCTAGCCACAGGAACATCACCTCAGCCTTTGCCGCTAATATGATATACGCATAGATTGTGAACAACCTGAACTACAAACCAGAGTCCATAATTAGGTAAATTGAGGAGAAGTATAAGTACACTATCAGCTACAACAAGGCATGGAGGGCGAAGAGGAAGGCAATTGAGATGAGGTTTGGGACCTACGAAGTGTCATATGATAATCTTCTGCATTTGCTATAGACCATTTCTCGAAGGAACCCGAGGAAGTATTACAATATTGATAAGTACACATTATTGTCCAAACCTGACAAGTACGTCCTGAAGCGATGTTTCTTCGCAATAGGGGCATGTATCAAAGCTTTCAAGTATTGTCGACCTATCATGCACATTGACGACACTTTCCTTACCGGCAAGTTCACGGGACAGATCTTGAGTGCTATTGGGGTTGATGGGAATAATCAAGTTCTACCATTGGCCTTTGCATTTGTGGAGTGTGAGAACAACAACAGTTGGTATTGGTTCCTGTACCGTGTAAAGATGATAATTGTTGGTGCCCGACCGAACATGTGCATTATATATGACTGGCATGTAGGGATGCTTAAGGCAATTGTGGAGTTGCAAAATGGAACGGATGATGGCTTGATTGGACCTATGTGGCCAGATCTGCAGAGTAGGTGGTGCATGAGACATTTAGGTGCAAATTTCTTCCGCTAATTCAAGAACAAGAACCTCATGAACATGTTTAAGAGGCTGTGCAATCAAAACCAGCAGCCGAAGTTTGATGCTCTTTGGAAGACACTGGATGAGCTAATGAAGAAGCAAACATAGAAGCGTGCAGGGAGGCCCGTGACGGGACCGGAGGACATACCAGTACCTCTTGCGTCCCTGCCAAATGATAATAAAGCTGACATCACGCGGAGAAATGGCTCATCTATTAGGTCATTTAGCGAGTGGATTGAGAATGAGCCTAAGGAGAAGTGGGCTCTTCTCTACGACACAAATGGGGCTAGGTACGACATTATGACTATAAATTTAGCAGAGGTTTACAAATGAGTGATGAAATGTGTGAGGGGGTTGTCGCTGGTGGGGATTGTAGAGTTTATACTTCAAGGGACATGCAAGTATTTTAGGGACCGCTATGTAGTAGCGCACACGATACTGAATAATGCTAGTATGATTTATGGGACGAAGATGACTAAGTACATGGAAGAAAAGCCAGAGAAGGCAAAGATGCATCGGATAAAGATCATGGGAACTGCACAACACAAATACAAAATTTCATGCAGGGACAAAGGAAGGAGAGGGGGCAAGCGTGAGAAAGTTATCCACGAGTGCACCATCTTCAATGACAGGTGTGTTTGCACCTGCTATAAGCCAATGCTACTGCATAAGCTATGCTCCCATGTGATTGCTGCATGTGCTGTAACGGGGATGAGGACTCAGAATTACGTCTCTGACTAGTTCAAGAAGGAAGCTCTGTTCGAAATCTGGAACTATGAGGTCTATGGTTTCAGGATTTATGGTTCTTTCACGAAGGAACCTAGGCCTGATGCTGTGTTCATACCTGATCCCGACAAGATGAAGCAGAAGAAGGGGCAGTGCAGGACTACGAGGCTCCGTAATGACATGGATAAAGCAGAAACTGGACGTCGTGTGAAATGGTGTAGCAAGTGCAATGGAACAAGTCACACTTTACACGATTCCTCATTTACTTCAATGGTTAGTTACAAAATTGTGAACCAAAATGAAGTTTTTCTTTGCAGAGAGACATATTGCGCCAGATTTATGCAGAGACACATGCATCGAAACTGTGGCTCGATAGTGGCGATGAGGCCCCCAGGGCCGAGATGAGCGTGGCATTTGGCCAGATTATCCAGAATGTGGCCAAGGCCTTCAGATCGATGAGCTCCAGTTCATCCTCAGACCTTACAACGAGACCACGAGCATTGGCTCAGATCCCGGCACGACCATTTGGCACCTTCACCGGGCCACCGCACCGACCAGTAGTTCTGACCTTCGCCATCGAGCCATCGAGGATGTCTTCGACACCGACTTCCTCTTTGACCCCCCCCCCCAATGGCGAGACAGTCTTTCACTGGGGCTGGTCACCCCCACTACAGTGGCACATTACCTCGGCTTTCGTTCTCCGACGCTAGTGACCCCTACTACGGTGTCACATCGTCTAGGCCACCCACCATCGGTGCCGATGACCACTTCAACGCCAACAGCGGTGCGACGCACCCTTCATTTGTGGACCCTGGTCCTTCAAGCTCTCGCTCTTCCAGCGCAGGTACGACACTCACTTCATGCATGCCTTATTGTTACATATGTCACAGTTTACCAGTGCTAACATGTTTTCTTTGTTGTTTCATGTACAAAGATCAACGATCTCCGGGAAGTAGAGGCACAAGGTAGCTAGATGGAGCTGCTTAGCAGGGACGTTAGTCAGTTCCCTGGGTACGACTTCATCTTCAGACAGATTGATGATCTCGGTACGTTGCAAGCTACTGGGCATGCCACTCCCAGGGACTCAACCCTCCCAGGACGAGTACACCACTCCACCGCTAGCTGGCCAACCTGAGCCACCGCTCGTTCCATCGGACTGCCTAACATACTCAGCTTACGAGGTGCGAGCAAGGAGGCATAGAGTCCCCAGGACAGATGCGACTAGGGGCCTCATCCCTAAGAGGGGACGTAACCTGTAGGATTCTATGTCATTGTTAGTTTCATGGTGTTATGTATGTGTACTCCGTGCTATCATTTTACGTGTACTCCGTGCTAGTATTTATATTATGTGGTTGTCATATCATGTTGGATGTTTATGTTGGATCTTTATTATCAGCCATATTTTTATTAACGGTGTTCTCGATCCATCCCAAAGCATAGCATAGTGCAGTCATATCCCCTTTCAAATTGTTCACTTGCAACTTCCTAATAAAAACCCTTCGCATAAAAAACTCCTATTACTATAACACTTGCAACTACAATAAAACATTATATGATGAGGTACAATTTATTCAATTATGAACAACACGGTATAAGAAAACAAATAACTGAGACATGTAATAACAATGAACATACATTAATGTGCTCCTCGTACTGTTGAGGGTGCATAAATATGGTGTGTGCTCGCTTGCTAAAACACTTTGTTATGTCGGTAAGTTTGCACACCCTGATATATCTCTGGTGGCGCTCTAACAAGTGAGTCTTTAGGTCCATGGAGGTCATAGAGTTTATCATTCGCCGTCATTCATCTGTGGTGAAACAGGGACAATGGGTCATGGTCTGCCATTTCGACAGTACTTTGTTCAGGTTCTCCTCCTTGAACACATCGTCACCTTTTGTCTGGGTCTCCCGCATAGTCTGTAGGGCTATCATTGAGAATTTAGATGTCCACAAGAAATGTCTACTTGAGGAGGCAACCATGGTGTGGTATTAAGTATCAGATAATAGTGGTTTTTTGGAAAATTGTGATGTCATGACCTTCTTGTTGTCTCGGCCTCGCATTTTATAAGTAGGGACCACTAGTGTATGGACCAAGCGTAGGTATGTAATTTGGATATAGTGCATGCATTGGATGCCTTCCTGTAGCGAGCGACCACTAGACTCTGAATAGTCAGCATCATGCGGTCACATCACACTAAAAAGGTAGCAGCGAGAGGTTACATCAATCTGAAACTCTGACAACGAGGGGTCGCATTTCCCTGAAAAGGTGGTAGCGAGAGGTGACTTCAATTTGAGAAGTTGGTAGCGTGATGTCACATGGGATTAAGAATTATAGTAATGACATTGTAAGTAGTAACGTCTGAACATGCAATACATAGAAAATAGATATGTACGAATATGTAAGACTAGACGTGTCATATATACCCTTCGTCACGTAGCTGATGAAGGCAGATCATCGGAGGGAGATAGGAATATGTGGGGTAAAAAGGTATGTACAATAATGACCGGTGATAATTCATTCGAGTATGATTACATAATATAGTAACATTGTCATACGACACACATGTCGGAAAGTTATAATTTGATGTTCGTGATGTGAGAACTAAGTTGTATTAGTTGTGTATTATTAATGTTCCTGATGTAAGGACTATGCGATAATTTATGCGTAATAGTTGTGTTTGATATTTTTAATTTTTAATACGTTTCCGTATTGTTGGCTGGGATTTATCATTTTACCAATACGTTTTTTCTTTCATAGGATTCTATGCCTTCCATGTAGAGACAACAATAACTCCCTGCAAAACTTTTGCAGAATAAAATGACCATACCAAGCAACAGCTTTCACAATAAATCTCTGCCAAGCATCAATGATACAACCTTTTCAGCTTTCACAGGAAATTTCATGCTCTAGCCCTAGCCATACCCATGCACTTACTACATGCACCAGCCCCTAGCTACTATAAATAACCCCACTCTAAACCATAGATAGACCACTACTTCCTCAGCTCTCTCAACTGCAATGTCTTCCTCAGCTCCACCAAACCCACCGAAGAAACATTAGGGGATTTTCATCCCCAAGGGTCAATCCACCGATGTGCTTCCATGATGACCCTTGTAGGCTTCACGAGTCTTAGGACATCTGCTACAGCTATGGCAAAACGCTTCTTCATGTGTGCCAACTACCAATACGATCCACCTCAATATTGACCATATGAGTACCCACCGGTATAACGACATAGATCACTCATGTGCCACTTTACATATGGTTTCATGCAATATCTTACTAATCTTCCCTCTTACTTTATTTGTCTATTCTCCTTCACCTATCTGTAACTTCATGGAATGGATGGACATGGAGCAAAATGAGCACCAAAAGCGGTGGTTGACATGGAGATGTGATAGAGGAGGGAAGCTTATGAACGTCAGAAGTACGAGCAACAGCAGGAGGAACTAAGGCTGAAACGTCAAGAGGAGGAGCGCATGAGGAAGGCAGCGGAGGAGTGAGCCACGACTGAAGCACGCGAAGCAAAGAGGGAAAGGAAGTGGGAGATGTCCCGTCACGCTAAGGCGGAGAGCCCCGATATGCTGAGAAAGGGCAAATATCCTAGGTGCACTCAGTAGAGAGTATCTATTGTATCCTGACATATTTTTATTCCCTAAAGCATGTTAGGTTTAACAGTGGTACGCTATTATGTTAGTCTTTATGCGTATCATATATGTCAACATTTGTTGTCATTTTTTTATGATTAGTGTCCATTCGCACAGCGACAAAAAAACCCATATCCAATGTAATGTTTATCAGCGTATGTGAACCTTGTGCTGGGTTATATGATAGTTATGCTTCATAACTATTATTGTTCGACAAATTAGATTTTGTATTCTCACAAAGTCACTTCATAAAAAAAATCCACACACTTTTATACCAACTAAATAAACAAATATCGACAAAATGACATCCAACTAAAATTAAAGATAGAATGAACCGTTTGGATAACTGTATGTACAGCTACCATTTTTTACCGAATGAATGTGCAATATTTTTCTATTTACCGAATACAAAATCTATATTAAAAAACAAATTATATATATATATATAATGTAATTGAATTAAATCGAATATGTTGCCCGGTAGGTGGACGATACAAATAAATATGTCGCTCGTTGTATGGGCAAAATGAATGTATCGTCTATTCAACGGGTGAGATCAAGTTCTCATCCGCTAAAAGAGCGAGACATTTCTCTCTCCGGTAATTAAATTCGCTAGGAGCCGGGGCCCACAAAGTCTCGCTCGAGATCTTGTTCTCATCCGTTAAACGGATGACGGTAGGATAGATCTTATTATTTTTTAAACGGGCATGTAATCTTAATATATATATATATATATATATATATATATATATATATATATATATATATATATATATTACGTTTGGGAAGTGCTATGATTTGGGCCCTCCGAAAAAAGTTGCTACGATTTGGAGCCTTTTATATTTTATGGTTTTTTTTTTATTTCTGAGATCACTTCTATGGGCTCTTCGCCTCTGTCATATGTACACGCCCAGTTGAAGATCAACGGTCACGGCCCACGGCTCACATGGTACTAATTGGTCCAAGAACAAACTCTAGATTATGGCCTAAACTTTGGTGCTCTGGCCACCTTTAACCCTTAGCTAGGAAACTAGTACTAGATGCTAACCAACCATTATTGCATCAAGTATGACAACGTCAGCACCTCAAATAATGTGACAACATCAGGAGCTACAGTTAACGTGTCTTATGGTCTAGTCTAACCAACCTCTGAACCCATGAAGGGTAAAGTAAAGGACCAAGACAAAATTCAGCCAACACCCCTGAAGGGGTTACCTTGAAGATCGTAATTCCAATTGGACGACACGTTCAAATTTCAAGTCCCTCCTCGACTCGAGAAACATGGTTTCAGTTTTTGCATAACCGCCTACATTTTTCTAGGTCTACACAACCACCTACATTCAATCGGTCCATTTCAGCAGGTTCAATGCTACATGTGCTGCATTGCAGTCCCATCCGGAGAAATTCTGGCACATGCCCACGAATCGAGTTCGGTGTAGGACCGTGGAAGGCTTCTAGATACGCTGGCGAGCGAGCGAGCCATTCCACCACGAGTCAAGCACCCAAGTTTGCGCTGGGTTTTCGCGCAACAGCGCGTTCTCGGTCAGCCGCGCTCACGCATTCTCGGTCAGGTCGAGCGCCGTTCCAATTGTGTGGAAACATGCCCCGGGTTGGACGGCGACTCGGGTTCCGGTCTCCTCTTCCATTCCCTCCTCTTTTCGCTCGAGGGGACACCTTTTTCTCGTCCGGAACCGCACGCGGCACCGCGGAGAGCGTGCCGATGCGTGCACGTACGGGGCATGGCTGGCCATCAACATCTTCAAGGGGCTCGGCATCAGTTCCATGCAAATCTCAATTGGAAAAGTCGCTCTCGCACCAGCGATGAGAAGGCGCATCTTGCATGGAAATTTGTCACCGCGGTTTGCTATTCAAGCGATATCTTGCTCGGATAGTAGTAGAGACGTCGCCGCCCGTTTGTACGAACAGATGGAATAACAAGGCTTCCTGTAACAAGGGACAGACAAGCCGCAACTTCCACTCACCAGACTCGGCTTTTGTCGACACTCGTCCTGAAAAGGGATCTCTCGCTACCCGCTTCTTCTTTTCCGCTGAATTTCGCAGTCGCTGCATCTCGTGTCCACTGGAACTTTTGCTACCGCCAAACCTGCTGTTCAGGTCTCATGTTTGTCAACTGTCATGGCTTGTCAGATTTAACTTTTCCAACTTTAGTCTTGGTAAGAAAACAAAACCTGGTTTAAAATGGTCCTGGTAAAAATGCGTAAAAGGGATGAAAACTTTTTTATAGTTACAGATAGTTTTCGAGTGAGACATGCGCGACGGGAACTACACGGATAACACAGGTAGACAAAATCAGATAGGGAACTCGCAGTCTGCAGGTCCCAAATGAACTTGCAACCTCCACTGGATGAGGTGTCGAGCCAACATGGCATGGACATTCGAACACTGCAGTTGCACTTGCATCCGCCAGTGACAACCTCAGTCGGCCAACTCCCACAGTCACTGTATGTCATGTAACAATCTTATCTTGTTCACGTGACTCCGTAGAAATTTTTGAGAACACATCTCATCTGAACTTCGACAGAACATGACCATATAGCTAGACTGAACTGAACACCACAAACTAGGGCTTGTTGTATATATAATTCGTTTGGTCTAGTATTGCACATGTCATTCCATTTGCAACCATTGTACGAACTAGTAGCAACTCAAGTCCCTTTGCATATCGTATATTCGTATCATCATTTTGAATTCATGGCTAGCTCGCACTACACGTACTGCGCTGCCTTCACTGCCTCTTCCACATTACCAGTACTACATGCATACGCTTGTCAAGAACTGAAACGCTTCTCTGAATAATGAATGCTTCACAGCTTGGACCACCACTCCACCATTTGCCAATTGCCATGCAACCCCTTCGTTTGCCTAAAAATAACAAGTTTCGCAATTGCAACTGATTTTCCAGGAAGTTCGTGTGTATGCAAGGTTGGATAGAGCCTGAATATTCATACACATTTGCAGGAACATGTACCAAAATGTATTCTTTTAGAATGCATATGTAGCTAAATCTATGGCCATACGAGTTCGCATCATTTGGGGGTTTCCTCCTTTCTTACCCCTGAGAATTAACTCATTTCCAAACCAAATTTGTGACTTTTGCTTAGTTTGATTATGCTCTATTGAGAAAATAAACAAATAGGCAAGGAATGCTCTTTTGCCGCAGAAAATAAACTAATTTATGACCGGTTGTAACGTTTCTTGTATAATCCTTACATGTCATCGGGTGTTGAGGTGTTGTAGACAATCACGTTGTAATGATTCTTCTCTTGATATAAAGATACGCAATTCTCATGCGTATTCTAGAAAAAAAAAAGTCAGAAGTATGAAATCTATAGTGGGCATTTCTCTTCTTTTTTAACAAAATGACTAATGAACATTTCATATCTAGGAAATGGTGACTATAACATATAAGCATGAAATTAGTCAACCACTAATCTAACAAGCAGTACCAACCTCAGGAAACTGAGACCAGACGATTTCTGAGCAGTTGCCGTAGCTTGATATATCTTAAACTTCAGTTGCTGTTAGTACAAGGATACTCATTTCTCTTACGTGTTTTTGGAATTTACCAGTTTGATTATAAAATGAAGCACCATCCTGAATTTTCATCTTATTCAGTTGGAAGAGCAAATGAAATGCTCTCGCAGATCAAAGATAAATACTGATGCTGACGAAACTGCAGGGCGTGTAGACCTGCGGAGAGTTCCCAACCAAGAAAAACTCTACATGGACGAAGAAAACATGCACACAGTGAAAACGAAATAACGAGGGATCAAATCTCCCTGCCTTGACTCTTCCATGACTCCAAACGTAGAACGTCCAAGTCCAACCAAACAACGCAACTGCATTTTTGTTATCCAAGGTGAAAACAAGTTTCCATTGCAAAAAAGGGTAAAAACAAGTTCATTTCATTTCTTTTATTTTTAACTGCTGTGACACATAAGTCCTCCTTTTCTCTGCTAATATTTATTTATATGTTCATTGCATCCGAACGTAAAACCCGGGCAGTGTGTTTCTGCACGTGCTAGTTGACGATAAGCGCTAGCTATCATGCATAGTGATATGATATCTAAACATATGCATGAAGAGCGAAACAAAGCAACTTCCAACAACCTATATATATTGTCATGCCGATTGTATTTATTTTTGCTGAGTTTAATAATTTGATATGTGTGATATCAAAGACTAACTGCTACAAGCATATATAAATGGAACAAGTACTCATTTCAGATTGATCAACAAGGAGAAAACATGCCCCAGAGGCCAGACAAGGTGGCGTGCATGACTTGACGGTTGATGATAGATAAAATAAAAGCTGAAGAAGTTGCAACATTGCAGCCATGCAAGTTTTAACGCATGCATGAGTACTTCTTGCGTGAATGTGCGAGCTGATCACAGATGAGTTGTTTGTTGACCATGTATGCATGTGCGAAAAGATATCACGCCAAACACTAAGTATCTTGTGTATAATATTCAATGAGTAGTACCTAGGGTACCCTAGTCGTGCCGTTACGTCATTGGACTTTCGTCGTCACCCATGCTCAGGAGGAATCCCGTCGGAGCACGGATGGCCGGCGGTTTGTCTTTAGTCGTCGAAATCAAGAACATGTAGAAATGTAGACTGGGAAAGAGAACTGGACTATATGACATAGGCAAAAGAGATAAAAATTGTAGGACCGAAAGTGGCGACTAGAGGTGGGTGAATAGGTGCCTCAACAATTTCTTGAGAAATAGATAGCCTTCTGCTAATTTTAATCACCCAACGCACCTCAAACCTTGAACGGAAGCAAAATACTTATAAAAACAAAGCAAGATGAAAATTTTCAAGGCAATATGACTCCATGGATGGAATATGAACCATAGGTTCGATTCAAAACCATTCTGTGTCTTTGTGCTAAAAAACTTGCAACTTTAAAGATGAACAAAACAAAGATGAGATTACTGGACAAGTAAACCCTCCAAGATGATAGTCTAGAGGCAAGAGAATTCAAGACTTCATCACATATGTATGTGTATGTAAATTATATACCTCTAGCATCAAGAAAAACAACTTCCCAAAGTGTTTAAATTTCAGCTCAAAATGAAAAACAAAAATCAACACAAAACACTAAGAGCTTGCAAACTTACAAGGAAACCAATAGAAGAAAACTAGAAAGAGGAGAATTCAAGCATATGTAAAAACTTAAACTTTATTACTTAAAGAAGTCAGCCCTATTTTAAGCAGATTACAAAGATTTATCTCTCAAAACTCTCACCCATTACAAAGGCTAAGTACCCATCTCCATCTCCTGTAAAACCCTAGCACAAGTCTCATATGGACGGCTCAAAGGGGGTGGCACCTTCACGACTTAGCTTCGCGATGATGCCACGTACACTCCATTCGTCCGCGGTTTTGTAGCCAAACCAGGAAACCAACTCGAACGCTTCTCAAAGCACGACTCTCGGCTGCTTGCTTTTACCTCAAGCAAGTCTTCCGATGTTGACGCGTGTCCTCCGTCTTACGATCTTAACCGTTGGCAAGTCTCTCTCACTCCCGATCCCTCAGGCCGACATGTCACTTGCATCAGCATCCCCTTCGCTTGAATTTTTTAGCACGCCGTCTTCATCCTTCACCTCATGCTTTGCTTGACTTCCACGTGTACAACTAGGATCACCCTTTGACTCCGCTCGGCCTCCTTGATCGTCTGGCACCAAGCCTCCCGCTTAGCCCTGATCACCCCGCCGTCGGCTGCCAAGTCGCATCCATCACCAGAACACCATAAAACAAGCAAACATGCATCTCCAGAACCATATAACTTCATCACATGTTAGTCCAAATCAAAATCTAGTTGAAAAAGATCAGATGTAACAAAAATGTGAACACCGGATGGTCCGAAGTTCACACCAGTGCAACACCAGACCATCCAGTGAGTACAATTCCATTAGGGCCTGGTTTGCATTCTTCTTCGAAAAAAATTAGTCCAGCGACCACATCCGGTGCTCACACTGCCAGCACCGGACCATCCGGTGCCTTCAACTTCTTCTCCGCACTGGAAAAAATTGCTCTCTGAAAAACATGCTCCGGTGAATCCTCCGGTGTTCAACCATGCTCATCACCGGACCATCCGGTGAATACATCTCCACTAGAACCCAGTTTGCAACCTCTCTGGAAATATTAGTCCGGTGCGCACCCATTGCCAACACTGGATCATCCGGCATATTCTTCTAATTCTGGTCCAAAAACTTTACTTCTGCAGCAGTTAGTCCAGCGCTCTCTAACCCAAGCACCAGACCATCCTGTGCTCAACTTCATTTTTGCCTCAAAACCAAAAATGTTCCAGCGCTCATATCTACCAAACAACGGACTATCCGGTGATGTCAAAAGACGCTCACACCGGACTATCCGGCGAGTGAAAATTGCCAGCACCCGAGACAAGAACTCCACTCTAATTTTGGTTAGCAACAAACATAAACCCAAGCAAAACAACAAACCAAATCAACACATGAGTCAATCACTCATCACACCAGATAAACTAAGGCACATCTTAACTTGGTTTCTCAATCTCCCACTTGATGAGTGCCTTGACAACATCAAAAAAACAAAGGAAGGTTTGAAGAATGCACAAGAAGCTCATCCAAGTGACCAAAAACTCGAGAAAGAGAAAGAACATATCACTTGGCATAAGAAGATTGCCAAAAGCTCGAAGAGAAGAAGAGACTAGCCAAAAAACAAATAAAAATGCAAAAATACAAAAGATGCTCTCCCTATGCATGCTCCCCTTGATGAATGCACATGTTACATTTTCTCCCCCTGAAAATCCTTGATGTCAACTGAGGGGGGTGAATAGTCATTTCTGAAAATTAAAACTCAGCAGCGGATTAAACAGTGTCCGGAGACTCCGGCCTGGTCCGGATACTCCGAGTTCACCCGGATTATCCGGACTATACAGGAACTCGAAAACAATGTAAGCTTAAGAAAATCTACTAGAGACTATGAGCTATCACACTATCTCTAAGATGGATATTTTCTACTTAACAATAAATGTACACTTAAATACTCGCAAGCAATAAAATTGAGGCAAATCCTCAAATAGCAATTTGAATGAATAACTTGCAAGAATTTAAATTGAGACAAGATTTAAATCCAAAGTTCGACCACCTTACAAAGAAGTGCCTATGTCTCCGTTGAGAATTTCACAAAGAGCCGGGTCTTTTCCAACCCTATCCTCACCCAAGCGACCACAAAGATCAAGCTATGGTTCTTACTCAAATCGTGGGTAATACGAACTCCCCGTAGCACTCTACAATAATTGGGTGCTCTACGGGTGACCTCTTGCCATCTAGAAGCACAAAGTTTCAAGAAAAAAGATTGCAATTCGCAGCTTGGCAAGAACTCAAAATGCTCAAAGAATTTCTTTTTGCTCTCTTGCTCCAAATCTCACTCCCCAAGCTAAACTCACAAATCTTAGCAAAGATTGGGCACTAGAGGGGTTTGGGAGGGCTATTGAATACTCTAGAGAGAGTAAATGAACTGGTGGTTCAGCAAGCATTGAATGAGAGGGAGTGAAGAGGTTTATGGCCAAACCAGGAAACCAACTCACACACTTCTCAAAGCGTGACTTCCGATATTGACGCATGTCCTCCATCTTGCAATCTTGACCGCTGGTAAGTCTCTCCCGCTCCCGATCCCTCGGGCCTCCTTGTCACTTACACCAGCATCCCCTTTACTTGACTTTATCAATACGCCGTCTTCATCCTTCACCTCATGCTTTGCTTGACTTCCATGTATACAGCTAGCTAGGATCACCCTTTGACTCCGCCCGGCCTCCTTGATCATGTGGCACCAAGCCTCCCGCTTAGCCCTGATCACCCTATCTTTGGCCGCCAAGTTGCAACCATCACCTGCACACCATGAAACAAGCAAACATGCATCTACAGAACCATATAACTTCATCATATGTTAGTCCAAATCAAAATCAAGTTGAAAAAGATAAGACATGACAAAAATATGAACACCGGATGGTCCCGCGTTAACACCAGTGCAACACCAGACCATCCGATGAGTACAATTCTATTAGAGCCTGGTTTGCATTCCTCTCTGGAAAAATTAGTCCGGCGACCACATCTGGTGCTCACACTGCCAGCACTGGACCATCCGACGCCTTCAACTTCTTCTCCGCGCTGGAAAAAAATTGCTCTCTGGAAAATATGCTCCGGTGAATCCTCTGGTGTTCAACCATGCTCATCACTGGACCATCCAGTGAATACATCTCCACTAGAACCCACTTTGTAACATCTCTAAAAATATTAGTTCAATGTGCACCCATTGCCAACATTGGATCATCCGGTGTATTCTTCTAATTCTGGCCCAAAAACTTTACTTCTACAGTAGTTAGTCAGGCGCTCTCTGACCCAAGCACCGGACTATTCGGTGAAGTCAAAAGACCCTCACATCGGACTATCTGGTGAGTGAAAATTGCCCGCACCCGGGACAAGAACTCCACTCCAATTTTGGTTAGCCATACACATAAACACAAGCAAAACAACAAACCAAATCAACACATGAGTCAATCACTCATCACACTAGATAAATCAAGGAACATCTCAACTTGGTTTCTCAAAAATGAAAGGTAAAGTAAATTGTGTTTGATTGATTGAATGATGCCTCTCAATCGGTCAGGACTCTCTCATATTTAAAGGGTGGCAAGTATTTGCCATATAAGACTATGACTCCTACTTCACACTGAACAAGGCTTACAGATATGATTTGGCAATGCCTTCTGATCTTCAAACTTTCTATAACTAATATATTTTTCCTAGTCAACCACGTAAACTTCCATATATCTACCTGAGTATCCTTTATTGCAGTTTGGCTTTCTTGGATTCGACTATGTGCTTGACCCTAACAGCTTGCTCGCATACCACCTGCTCGATCCGAACATATGCTTGAAGAACGACTGCTCGGCTCAATTACATGCACAAATTTGACCAATCACTACTCGGTCTGACCAGCTCCTCGGACTTAACCAACTCCTTGGTCTTGACCACCTGGTCAGAGATCATCGTGATCGAGGATTACCGTGGTCGAAGATCACCGTGGTGCCTGGTCGAAGATCACCATGATCACCTACTCAAAAATCATCATGGTCGCCTAGTCGAAGATCATCGTGGTCACCTGATCGAAGATCATCGTGGTCACTAGATCGAAAATCAACTTAGCCAGAGACCACATTAGCTAGAGACTACCTTCACACATTCGACCAGGCCCAACAATATCCAATTAAGTCGATCATCACTGACATGACCACTATAGATGTCAAATCTTGTCATCAACACATATACCCCTGTTTTTGGTAAACAGACATGTTTGACACAAAACAATATCCTTAGTTGTACCTCAGAACAATAGTAAACAACACATGGCTATGTTTTATCCAAGTACGTTGCCACACACTAGGATAATATTTCTTTAAGTTTGTAATTTTTCATCCGTCATTTCATCAATCTTGTCTATCATTAGATCATAGTAATCCATCGCCGACATGTTATTCTGCTAGGCCAACCTCAAAGCACCAAGGTTTATTTCAATAAGTAGTATAACCTCTTATCCATAAACAAGTTCATACGGTGTTACTTTAGTGACACCATATCTATAAATATGGTGTGCCCATAAAGTCTCCAATAGAATTTCGTGCCATCTTTTGGGTGCTCCTATATTTTCTTTTTGATAAGCTCAATCAAAATTTTATTACTAGATTCAGCATGACCATTGGTCTGAGTATATTATGAAGATAAATTGAGAAGCTTAATCTTCAATGACTTGGCAAATTCATATACCTGATGTGACTATGGACAATATGCTCCAAAATAAAACTGATCACCTCCTTGTGTGTCATATTCTTGAGAGGAACAGCTTCAACCCACTTGGTGAAATAATCAATAGCCACCAAAATAAAGCGATGAACTTTAGACGATGCAGGATGTATTTGACCAATGAAATCCAAGCTCCATCCCCGGAACAGCCATGACTTAATAATAGGATTCATCATAGCAGCATGAACTAATTGAATATCACAAAACTTTTGGCATGCCTTGTATCCCTTATAATAACTGAAGTAATCATTAAGCATAGTAGGCCAATAGAATCCAGCTCTTTTCAATAACTACTTCATCTTGCATGCTGGTTGATGTGTGCCACATATGCCTTCATATACCTCTCCTATAGCAATTCTTACTTGATCTGAATCCAAATACTTGAGAAGCAAACCATCTACAACTTAGCGATATAGATCATCATTCGACAATGCATATTTGAAGGTTTGTCACAGAATCTTTCTATCAGCACTTTTGCTTAGATCCTTCAAATAATCAATCAAAGATCTTCTGCGATCCTTAGATTCATCCACTTCAACCTTTTCTCTCATAGGAGAAGACATAACTGAACCCAAGAACTCATGTTCGGCTATACAATGACCAACATTTTTAAGCATGAGTCTTTCAATCACAAAGAATTTGCCTCTATCAACTTGATAACCAAATGCTTGTTGTGCTAAGTCATTAGCTCTAAAATTATCATCTCTAGACACATGACTTATAGCAAAATCATCCAAGATGGCAATGATGTCTAGACATTAGTCAAGATAGCTATTTATAATTATCAGAAACTTGCTGCACAACTAGCAATGAATCATCAAAAGCATTTATATTCTTTACACCCATGAAAATGAAAATTTCTAATCCAAACAAGAGAGTTTCATATTCATCTTGGTTATAAGTGAAAAAATACTCCAAATGACAAGGTGTTTTAAAAACAGCATCTCTAGATGAAACAAAAACAAGACCAACACCTTATCATACCCCACAAGACAAACCATCAAAGTAAAGTTTCCATGGTTTAACAAATACATAGTTGATTTCTAAATCATGCTTATCATCAATCTAAAGGTCAATAATGAAATTCGCCAGAATCGGGCCTTTCATAGATTTTAAATACTCATAAGTCAAATCGTATTCTATAAGTGCATAGGCTCATTTGCCAATTCTACCACTTAAAATTGGTTTTTACAACATATATTTGACCACATAAGCTTGACATGCTACTACACAAGTACTAGATAGCAAGTAATACATCAACTTCATGCAAGCATAATACAATGATAAGCATAATTTTTCAATAAAGACATACCTCTTCTTCGCTTCCAAGAGACGTCGGCTCAAGTAAGTAATTGTGTATTCCTTGCCATCAATATCTTGCATCAAAACAGCATCGATCACGTCTCTCCCGTATCAATATACAACTGAAAAGGAAATCCAACTTTAGGAGCTCGAAGCACCGGAGGAGTAGACAAATATTTCTTGATTTCATCAAATGCAAGCTGTTGTCCCCCCCCCTCCCCCCCCAAAGCAAATTTGGACTCATTTTTCAACCGAAGTATGGGCGTGAAAGCACTAACTTTTTCGGATAGATTTGATATAAATCTCCTCAAATAATTTACCTTACCTATAAATTTCTGCATATCTCTTTTACATGTAGGTGTCTAAACTTTTTGTATAGCCTCTATTATAGTAGGATCTATCTATATGCTCTTTTATGTATTATAAAGCCTAAAAACTTTCCAGCCGACACACCGAAAGCACATTTGAATGGATTCATTTTCAAACCACCCATTCTTTCAAAGGCTAATCTCAAATCGGCTAAATGATAATCACTATCATCCGATTTAATGGTTATGTCATCAATGCATACTTCTGATATAACTCCAAGCAAATCATAAAAGATTAAATTTATAGCCCTTTGACAAGTAGCACCGGTATTTTTTCAATCCAAATGTCATAACCACCCACTTGAATAAACCAACAAAATTAGGACAACGAAAAAGCGTTTTAGACATATCTTCCTCGGCCATAAAAATTTGATTATAACTAGCATTCCCATCAAGAAAAATAATTATTCTATATCATGAAGCATCATTAATTAACATGTCGGCTATAGGCATAGGATATTCATCTTTAGGAGTAGCTCTATTCAAATCTCTAAAATCAATGCAAATTCGCAACTTACCGCTATTATTCTTCTCAACTAGAATAATATTGGAGATCCAATCCGCATATCTGCATGGCCTAATAAACCCAGCTTTCAATAATCGGTCTATCTCCTCTTCAATTCAATCATTTTAGGATTAAACCTACTAGGTGTTTGTAAAAGGCCAAAATTCTATTTTAATGGGCAACTGATGTTCTACCAACTCTTAGTCAAGCCCTGACATCTCATGATACTCCCAAGCAAAACAATCGATGTACTCTCTGAGCAGCTCGATCACCTTAGTTTTGTAATCAGCTTTCATATTTTTTTTTACAAACATCGTCCTTGGTGTAGTACCATTACCTATATCAACTTCTTTTAATTAATCGATCGATGAAAAACCTTGACCTAACTTATCTCACTCATCTAAGTCCTCAATGACTTCACAAATATCGTTCTTACCTAAATGATATCATTACATACGCTTTTGTAACTAATCTAAATTCCTATCTCTACACATTGATATGCTACATCATTTAACTGATTATCACAAACCAGCTTTACATCCACGAGTACAAGACCATCTTTAGAGACACTAATAAAGTTATAATCTGAAAGATCAAGTCCCAACAAGCACTTGGCATTGTCATATCTCCAATCGACTGAAGCATCGGTCAAAGCAACATAGGCCAAAGTATCTGCGTGTACCACTTCTATATCATTGTCTACCCATTGAATCAAAAGCTGATGCAAAGTAGAGGGAACACAACCATTTGCATGAATCCAATCCCGTCCAAGAATAACACTATAATTATCTTGCACCTTGACAATGAAGAAGACGGTGGGTAATATCTTGCTTCCAATAGTAAGCTTCATAGAGATAACACATTTGGTCTCATTAGAATCACCCGTGAGCACTAAGTTAGTCTTTATTATTTCATCACCATCTCTGTCAAGCTTCTTGAAAATTGAATATGGTATCAAATTCACTACAGCTCCACCATCAACTAGCATCCTTGAAATCGACATCCTATTAATATGGCTCTTCACATATAATGGCTTCAAGTGCTGATCTATCTAAAAAATAGCTTCTCTTAGCCCCAAATCCAATTGAGCCACTTCACCTTTCACTACGTAAGAAACTAACAAAAAAAGAAACCACATTAGTGACGGCTGCTCAACACGCGTCACTAATATCCTATTAGTGACGGGTCCAATAAGGATGCGTCACTAATGTGTCTTCTGATCGAGACCAGATATAGACCCATTACTAATGAGTGGTCATTAGTGATAGATCGTAACATGACCCGTCACGGATGATAATAGTGACAGTTCAAGTTGTGATCCGTCACTAATGATAAGGTCATTAGTGATGGGTCGTCCTAGGCTAGTCATTAGTGACGGTTTAAGTTGCGACCCGTCACTAATGACTAGGTCATCAGCGACGATCCGTCCTAGGCCAGTCATTAGTGACGAGTCACAACTTGGCTCGTCACTAATGATCCACTCATCAGTGACAGATCGCCCTATATCAGTCATCAGTGATAGGTCAACTTATAATCCATAACTAATGACCAACTCCAGTCATTAATGATGGTATTCACAAATATTTTTTATTTTTATTTTATTTTTTTCTCACCTCAGCAGCACTAGAATACGAAATTTGGCAAAATTAGTCATTAGTGACGGGTCATGGTTATGACGCATTACTAATGACCTTTGGTAAAGAAGGTTAAAAGAATAAAATATTCAATTTCTATCATAACTACGTGATAGCAATGGTTGTAAGGTGTCTACACACGCGAGGAGGAGGTCACGGGTTCGATTCCCATGGAACGTAAACTTGAAAACTATGTGAAAAAAGTGTGGCTTGTGAGGCATATGAGATGGGACTGCGTTGGGATGGCTCGAGCAATTTTTTTTTGACTTTTTTATGTCCAAAAAATATTCATCAAGATTATAACTTGTCAATAGCGACAGGTCATGGTTACGACCCATCACTAATGACTGAAAATTAGTGAAGGATCGCGGTTATGACCCGTCATTAATGATCTCAATAGTGACGGGTCATCACCCGTCACTAATTACCTATCATTAGTGATGCGATAAGAATGACGGGTACAGGACCCGTCACTAATAACTTTTTTCACGTAGTGTTATTCTATAGCACGAAACTCCGAAGGTAACATAAAAAAACATATTGATATCCATACCTTTAGTCGGTAAAGCATCATTAGTTTGTACCGGTGAATTACCATAATCGATCAGTTTTTCATGTTCCTTATCATCTCGCATAGGCATGTGTGTCGATGCTGGTGTAGAAGCTGGTGTAAGAGCTGATATTGGCATGGTTGTAGTACCTTGCTTTGGCCTCTGCACTTATTTCAAGGGTTGCATTGGTTTGACCTCATTGAAAGTATCATCCCATAACTTTTCACCTTGTTTCTTCATCAATTCTTGCTTGCGCAGCCACTGCAATCTTCACTTGTTTGTGTGAGATAAGCCTGAGGGACACCACCTCGATTGTACGTACTTAGAAAGTGGCTGGTTGCTGCTTGCTTCATGATCATTAGCCTTTGGAGCAACTTGGACAGCAGTAAGTATATGTTTAGACTTGACCAAATTATTACCAAAGACAATCGGTCCTTTGCCAAGTTTTTCAGCAACTACTCTCATTGAGCCAATCTCAATAACAACTCAGTAGCAGTGATCCTTCTTGTTTGATCAGCATTACACTCTGAACTTTCAGTGGAAACACTTCTCTCTTTGGCCCAGTATATGTTCTTCACGACTTTAGCGTGTTGAACATCACTAGACCGATTTATGCTTCCCGATTGGTCATGGATAGGGCATGATATCCTATCAAACTTCGGCCTCCGTGGTGCTATCCATCCGGGATGAAAAAGAGGAAATTGCATGGGAGGAGGAGACATCCACATACCGTCATAACCCCACGTCGGGCAAGGAGTAAATGGCATAGGAGGGAGTGCCCATAGCAATGATGCTGATTGCCCAAGTGGAGGGTACATGGCAGTAGCAAAGTCTTCCTGTTGTCGATGATGATCACGCGCTACCTGCTAAAAAGGTGATCGTGGTCACTTAAACCCACTTGGTCGACTCATATGTGCTCGGACGGCCTTGTCTTTCTCATATTTAGACAACAACTGGTCGAAGGTGGGTTTGAACTTCTTAGCCTTGTCATGTCTCCTCACTTCATTGACCTTCCACTTGCCAACATCCGGCCTTTTTGGTTTGATCATCCTTGGCTTATCATTGTGATTATGCCTCTCGGTGATTGAAGTGTGCAACATAATCTTGATTGATTCTTTACCTTCGGGAGTTTTGTCAAGTAATATTTCTCTTAACAAGCTTCTGTTTTCCTCCAAAGGGTTATGTCTTTCTTCACTAACGATTACATTTTTTCCTTTAGTTGTTTCGGCTTGATCTGGCCAAAATAGGATGCTTTTGTCTTGGAAATCGAACACATTAACCGAGAACGGTTGTTTGTCTACCTACATATCTACAAACTTCAATCGTCCTTCATTGATGGAGGATTGAATCTGTCGATGTAAAACATTGCAATAGTTAGTTGCATGAGAATAAGAATTATGAGATTTGCAATAAGCTCATCTCTTAAGCTCATATGACGGTGGAATTACATGATCATGAGACAACTTAATATATTTTTTTTCCTGTAGCAAGTAATAAAAAATTCTATCACACTTTGCTACATCAAAAGTAAATTTAATCTCTTCTTATCGATTCTTAGGAGGCACCGGCTTAATAGCAGAGCAAACGAATGGTTTGAACTTAGAAAATCAGGCCCATTTGGCCACACACATATCAATGTCGTCATCGTTCGAGTTCTCGAACTCATACTCGAGTACGTGAACATTAGAACGATCAACTTTCACTTTGTCATTTGGCCTCTAGAAATTTGTAGACTCTTTAACTCTGCTCTCTTGAACCAGAGCTCTTAGCAAGACTTGGCTAACATCATGAAAATTATAACATTCTAGCTTTTTCTTAAGATGTGACAATAAACCTGAATAAGCCAATTCGACCAAGTCTTTCTCAGAAAGCATCAAGTTAAAACACCGGCTCTTTGTATCTCTAAACCTCCTAATAAAATGGGCCACAAGCTCATTGCATTTTTGCTTAACCGATGTTAAATGTGAAAATCTCAATTCAATGTTAGAACTATAAAAATATTCATGAAACTTCTCTTCTAGTTGAGACCACACGTGTACATAATTAGGAGCGAGGGATGTAAACTATGTAGAAGTAGTTTCAGATAATGATAAAATAAATAATCTAATTTTCAGGATATCATTGGAACTAGCTTCACTCAATTGAGTGAGAAACTGACCCACATGCTCCCTAGTGGTTCTATTATCTTCCCTGGTGAATTTCACAAAATCATGAACTTTTGAAACCACGAGTGTATGGGATTGTGTCATAGTGCTCGGGATAAATCTTTTGGTATGCATGAGCTTTTCTTCTAACCTCCACGCCGAATTGTTCCCTTAGCATGGTAGCTACTTGTTCTCGCATGATTTCAACATAATCGGCCACAGGCTGAGCAGGGTTAGCTATTGGCCCAAGCTGTGATTTGGGAAAATTCGGTGTATAGAAAGTAACAGGAGGTGGCGCAGCAAAACATTCTGTAGGTGTCGGCCCATAAGGGATGCCTGATCCTTGCAGTGGTATAGGCGGAGCATTATATGCCACGGTTTGGTAATAAGGTGTCTGCACATTGTGATAATCTTTGGCTCTATAAGCTTGAGCCAAAGTTGAAGCCTGGTGTTTAACATATGGTGTTTGATACGAGTTTTGTGTCACATCAGTTTTAATAGCGTGAGAAGTGACATGATTAGGTGCAACACTACCTATATAATTTCAGCCATCATGAGAGTTATTCCAGTAAGCATAAGAAGCACTAGGTAATGTATTAACGACAACATAAGAAATTGAAGCATTAATATTACTAAGAACAGGGTGTTTCAAACCTTGTTCCTCGTGTATTTGCAAAACTAAAGGCTTAATCCTCTCAACCAACGTATCATCAACCATATTTTGGACACTATTAGCCATAGTTGCACATACAGATTGATCGATCATATTAGCAACATCATCATATGAGGGATGGGGTTGAGCACTTACAGTGGTTGGTACCTTAGGGTTTTGGATGGCGGGCGATGGAGAATCTTCCTTCTTGAACATGCCTTGTTGAGTCTTTACATAGCGTGAGAGTAGCTATTACCGATGTTGCTCCAAGTCGGCCTCGATCGCCAAACACGCTTCTTCCGGTAACTCGTCATAGGATGCCATGATGATATTATCTTTGTCAATCTTTAAAGTAGACATGTCTAAGGCTTTAGAATTTGGTTAAAAGGTAGCCGAAAGCTTTGATTCCCCAGCGGAATTGCCAAAAAGTGTGTTGACATGAAAATATACCGCGCCAAATACTAAGCACCTCGTGTGCAATATCCGGTGAGCAGCACCCAGGATACCCCAGTTGTGGCGCTACATCATCGAATCTTCGTCGTCACCCACACTTGAGAGGGACCCCGTCCGAGCGTGGATGGCCGGCGGCTTGTCTTTGTTCGTCGAGATTGAGACCATGTAGCAATGTAGATTGGAAAAAAAGAAAGCGACTATAGGAGCTAGACAAAAGAGATAAAAATGAAAGGTAATGTAAATTGTGTTTGATCGATTGGATAATTCTCAATCGGCTATGACCCTCTCATATTTAAAGTATGACAAGTTTTAGCCGTAAAAGATTAGGACTCCTAATTCAAACTGAACAAGACTTACATATATGATTTAGTTATGCCTTCTGATCTCCAAATTTTCTATAACTAACATATCTTTCCTAGTCGACAATGTAAACTCCCATATATCTATCAAAATGTCCTTTATTGTAGTTCGGCTTTCCCGAATTCGACTACGTGCTCAACCCAAACATCTTGCTCGCGTACTGCCTGCTTGATCTGAACATCCGCTTGAAGAACGACTGCTCAACTCAGTTACATGCTCACATTTGACCAATCACTACTCGATCTGACCAGCTCCTCGGACTTAACCAACTCCTTGATCTTGACTAACTCCTTGCTCTTAAACAACTCCTTGGTCTTGACCACCTAGTCAGAGATCACCGTGATCGAGGATCACCACGGTTAGAGATCACCGTGGTCGAAGATCACCATGGTCACCTAGTTGAAGACCACTATGGTCGCCTGGTTGAAAATCACCGTGGTCGCCTGGTCGAAGATCACCATTGAAGATCACCTTAGCTAGAGACCACCTTAGCTAGAGACCACCTTAGCTAGAAACCACCTTCACGCATTCGACCAGACCCAACAATATTCCATTAAGCCGATCATCGCTAACATGACCACTATAGATGTCAAATCTTATCATCAACACATCTCCATATTTTTGGTAAACATACATGTTTGACACAAAACAATATCCTCAGTTGTACCTCAAAACGATGGTAAGCAACACATTGGCTATGTTTTATCTAAGTATTTTGCCACATACTAGGATAATATTTCTTCAAATATCATCCGTTAATAGCTTTATGCAATTCTCTCCTTGCAAGGTTTCTAACAAATAGGAATTTTTAGGAACGATACTTATAACTTTGTATGGACCTTCCCAACTGGAGACCACTTGTCAAACTTATTGTCCATTGATCCAATCGGCAGGATAACTAACCAGCATGTAAAAGTAACAATTTTCTTTTCTTCAAAAAAAAGAGTAGCTTTTTTCCATGTAATGTCCAATGCTATGTACATACTTCTCACATTTCATACATTTCTCTTTATGACTGTTCTTTGAGTTTGGGATTTTGGATATATCAGAGAACAGACTCCTGCTTGGATAAATTAAGAAAAGATTCACTGAAAATGATCAAACACATACATATGCTAGTTACTGTCATCAGACAAGCACACACATACAAAATCTGAAGGAAAGTTGAACAAGAACAAAGAGCCTACATGAACAACTCATAGCTACTACCACTAAAGTTGACCATGCGGAGGAACTGAAACTTGTGAATAGACTTCTCTAGCTATTGAGGTCTCCCTGAAAACAATAAGGAGAATTCGGAGTCAACTCAGTTGGTCTATTTGCACCTTAGAGATATTGTTCTTTTTTAGGTTAGGTCATGACCTAGCAATAGATATAAGATCAGCATTTGTTGTTCCATTGAATTTCTGGTGAACAAGAGGGCAAAATGGAGCTTCCTCCCCTAAAAACAAATATATACAAGGAGCTAATAGCTCGATCAGTATTGACTTCATAAAACATAGGAATATTTTACCCCAGGAGCTAGCCATGTAGTAATAATCTTCACAATGGTTACGTAACTTTATTTTTACAGAACCGGAAAAAAAGATACCGGTGCAGATGATCCCTTACAAGGAGTATAGGGCTGTTCAACTAATCTCGTTTAGTACGGTTACACAACTCATTGGAAGACTTGATCAGGGTCTCAGGTCGGCATAGAAAATTCCTCGGCGAACTGCAAGCCATGAGTAATGCCGGTGAAAATCCCAATTAGAACAGTTTTGTACTGACGACGAAATCAATCTCCTCCGTGCAGCATGCACATAGGACTGTACAGGTGGCATGCAGGTGTGGACATCACAAACCGAGCTTGTCCAAGGGGACAAACCATGACTAGCTCGGGACCGCCTTAACAGCTAGAGAATCTGTTTGAAACTCAACTCAGATTGCTTCCGATCATGGAATACATTTTCAAAGTGGACCATTCGGGCATCAGTCTACCTTCTTTTTAAAAAAAAAAAAAAAGAGAGGAGCAGGCTACTTTTCAACGCCTGCCTTTTCGACCCAGCTAGCAGCTGATAGAGGCTCTCTGATTTCTATAAATCCGGCATTGCTCACATTGTGCTGTTGCCACCTTTGGTTGTGCTCCGCTCGACACTGCAAACACGTGTAGGAAGGAGCTCATCCTTTTGTCCCCAGCAGCTAGCAACATCACATTCTAGCTCCCAGGCTTTCTGACTAGCTAGTCCAAGCTCCATTCATGCCACGGGCAAATATGATCTCCAAGTACTGCATACAGTATACTACTTATTTTTTAAGTTTATTTATGCATGCAGTGTGTGGATGATGCATGCATAAGGATTTCAAGCCATTTAATCGTCTCTACCTTGTTTGATCCTTCATGCAGACTACTTGAGAAGGCTGCTGTCCATCCACTGGATGTTGCACCTCATGTGAAGACTGGAGGTACTGCATGCGTACACCAAGATCATGGCATGGTTGTGTCTTTGTTCCTCGTTGCATTCTTGACATTTCATAACGTTTAATTTCTACTACAATTCAGCTTCTCGGACGAGCGTGCTTCGCAATCCAAACATGGAGAAGCTTCAGAAGGGCTACTTGTTCCCGGAGGTATCAACTTAATCTTTCTTCAACTAGCGTAATTCACCATGCTATTTCACAAACCTAACGTGTTAATTTTTTTATCCTCCTTTAGATTAGCATTAAGCATGAAGCTCACCTGAAGAAGTACCCAGATGCTAAGGTCATCAGCTTGGGTATCGGCGACACAACTGAACCCATACCGAGCGTCATAACATCGGCTATGGCCGAGGTATTCTTTGTTCTCTGAAGTTTGCACTTTTCTTTTTTCTCTTGAACAAGCATGCATGGGAACGATCTTTAATCTTAACGAAGATAAAGGTACATGAGGTGTTTGAGCAAAACTACGAGATTTGTCATCAGATATGTAAACAAGGGAAATGGTTGGCATGCAAGGCAAAACCTTCCCAGCAGGGATATGGAACTATCACAGAACTATACAGGAAAATGCTTGGCTGGTCAATTATTTTGATGTAGTCAACAAAGTTGATTGGATAAATAAGATTATATCATAACATCAAAGTAAGATCTCAACTCAAAGAGGAATGTTGAAATATTGTGCAAGACTGACGGCTCTAGCTGTGATGATTCGTTTGTAACTTTGCACAGACACTGCAACGACCAGACCTACTATACCAATCAAATTGTCCGGATCCAAATATATAACCGATATGGATCAGAGTAAAGTTGCTAATTTAGCATATGCCAAGAAACGTTTGAAGAAAACTAATTTGGGAATAAGAAGATAACCATGGCAGTCTCTTATCACCTGCCATCCTCTTGAACAAGAAATGAACTACTTTTTTGGGCTATTTATCTTTCTAACTTGTTCTCTGTCCTAGTCCTCACTCTGAATAGACCATTGTCCTAGGTTGCCATAATGCCATTTACCATCATCGAACTATTTGTTCCTGCTGTTCATCATGCATGGGTGCTCTGCAAAATACCAGACCAATTCTGCAACAAGTTAACGTTACATCTTTACTCTAGTATCGGATCCTCACACGTTTTACTAGCTAATGCAGAAGAACTTTCGCCCTAGTAGAGAAGAATATTACGTTATGATATCTAGTAAGTGCCAAGATTCTTCTCTGCTCCATCATCCCGAAAATCAGCTGTATATGCACCCATCTTTTGACTCGTCAGAACCTAAATCCATTGCCATTTGTTTTACATGCATGCTGCACTTTTCTTCTGAGAAACGTAAAAGCTCCTTTCTTTATCACGGTTGGTTTTCCTCTTGTTTGAGACCCTGATGTACGTCACTGTAGCTACATCATGCATGACCTCCTAGTTCTCGCTATTTTCCACATGTACTGCCATTTGTTTTACATGCATGCTACACTTTTCTTCCGAGAAACGTGAAAGCTCCTTTCTTTATCACGGTTGGTTTTCCTCTTGTTTGAGACCCTAATGTACGTCACTGCAGCCACATCATGCATGGCCTCCTAGTTCTCGCTATTTTCCACATGTACTGCCATTGCTCCTGCAATTAGGTACAGTTGCAGGTCAAGGAATATTAGGAGAACAGCACCAGTCATGCATCTCTAATTGTTCCAAGATCGATGAGAGTAGGATAAGGTGCCATTCATGGCTACTTTAGTTGATCATATATAGTATATACTAGTGTATCTATATTGCTCTTGGTGACCCCGCACATTTGGTAACATCTGTGAACTGGGTACAGCTCCTGGCCAATCCTAAAATAAACAACATTCGAGAGAGCGCCTCCAAATCATTGGTCAATGGATGTCTTCGGCAGTTTTCAGATCATGGTATGCCGTATGTTGACATCAGGGGACAAAAAGGAGCATGTGATGCCATGACTGCGACCCTAGAACAATTTTAAGCTTGCTTGCTTGACTTTGGTGTGGATTCATGCATGTCTAGAAGACAAGAACCAATCTCATTCCAATGCATAATATTTGTCAAGATTTATATGATTACACGAGAATAACTACATAGGTGTTTGAAAGACAATTTATTTGGAATATTTTTCTTCTCTTAAATAGGTTGCACCATGTCATGTTGGATTTATAGAGGCTTAAAAGTTAATTTCCTGTCCTATTTTTGCAGTATGCACTTGCGTTATCCACTCCAGAAGGATACCAGGGTTATGGGCCAGAGCAAGGTCAAATGGTAATATAAAAACTCTGAAGTAGTTAATCTTGAGCTCATATCACCTTATTCCTGTAGAAGAAAAAGATTATCACACGATACGAACCTACAGCAAGCCCATTTGGCAGTTCACTGAAACAAGATCTGCTTTGCTTTGCGAAACAATTGCAGAATCTGCGTAAGACCATAGCGGAGAAAGTATACCCAAACATGGGGATAAGAGAGTATGAGGTGTTCGTTTCGGACGGAGCGCAGTGTGACATTGCACGCCTTCAGGTACCGTACGCACGAGGTGTTCAACAGCCCAGCTTGCGATCTCCATTGCTAAAAGTCTCGCCTTTTCCTTCCCTGTGTGCGCAGATGCTTTTCGGATCAGACGTGACCATTGCTGTCCAAGATCCAACCTTTCCGGTACGTCACAATCCATTCTCCGTCGCCAGATGCCTGTTGCCGTGCTTTCAGATTCCGCATTCGGTTGCTCGATTCACGTGTGCGCGCGTGATCTCCATGTGCAGGGCTACGTGGACAACGGCGTGATCATGGGGCAATCCGGCAAGGCGGACGAGGCCGGCAAGTACGCGGGCATCGCGTACATGCGGTGCGCGCCGGAGAACAACTTCTTCCCGGACCTCTCCCGCGTGCCGCGCACCGACGTCATCTTCTTCTGTTCGCCCAACAACCCGACGGGCCACGTCGCGTCCACGGCGCAGCTGCGGGAGCTCGTGGACTTCGCGCGGCGGAACGGCTCCATCATCGTCTTCGACTCGTCCTACGCGTGGTACGTGTCGGAGGTGGCAGGCAAGCCGAAGTCCATCTACGAGGTGCCCGGCGCCAGGGAGGTGGCCATCGAGATCTCGTCCTTCTCCAAGTTCGCCGGGTTCACGGGCGTCCGGCTCGGTTGGGCTGTGGTGCCCGACGAGCTCCGGTACGCTGACGGCTCCCCCGTGGCCCGCGATTTCGACCGCATCGTGTGCACCTCCTTCAACGGCGCCTCCAGCGTCGCGCAGGCCGGTGGGCTCGCCTGCCTCTCGACGGAGGAAGGCCGGAGCGCCGTGCAGCGCGTGGTCGGTGTGTACAAGGAGAACGCGCAGCTGCTGGTGGAGACGTTCGCGTCCCTGGGCAAGGAGGTGTACGGCGGCGCCGACTCGCCGTACGTGTGGGTGCGCTTCCCGGGGCGCAGGTCGTGGGACGTGTTCGCTGAAATCCTCGAGAAGACGCACGTCATCACCGTGCCGGGCAGCGGGTTCGGCCCCGGCGGCGAGGGGTTCATCAGGGTCAGCGCCTTCAACAGCCGGGACAGGGTGGTGGAGGCCGTCGCGAGGCTCAAGAAATTCCTCGCCTGAGGACCCACGTATGCGTACATACCTAGTCACGGATCGTGTTGTGATGATGTATACGCCGATATATATACTTCGTGATTATATATGTATGTATGTATATACATATATACGTAATCAATAACATTGCTATGCGCTGATGATGCGCTGACACGTATACTAGTACAAAAAAAAATTGCACGACCTGCAAGTCCTATATATACATGGCACATGTATGTTCATTGCTTAATTTGGAACTATCATACTTTCCACATGTCAACCCGTCCATTGCCTGAAGAACTGAATTTAGTGCTTCAAGAACTCTGAAAAACGGGAAAAACTACGTACCGCCTTGTAAGTCGGTTGCTATTAAGCCTCCTACCCAATCCACGAAATTATCCCAATCGACAGGGGCGAACCCACGTTCAAGCTCAGGGTGCATAGGACACAGGTAAATTTTCATTTTCAAGTGATCAATTATATACACCACATCCATGTAACACCTCTTACTCTCTTAGCTCATCAAGTAAAACACCTAGACTAGAGGTCTAATAAATAGGAAATCCGGTCATTTGAGAAGTTCGGATGATACAATTCTTAGTTAAATTCACCTTTTCTTTTCATAGCTTGTGCTACACAGGTATTCACCACATGAGTACAAGGATTCTTTTCGAACCATGAATCCACGATCAAAGACGTAAAGACGACTGAAATTTATTCTGATTAGACAACAAAAAGATCCTACATAGCAGGCGCTTACAATTCACTTCGCTCAATTATTGTAAAACAGTTTCCAAGATCCTACCATTTTGGCACTTCCTTTTATTCACTTTCACTTTCTTCCTCGCTTTCTTCATCTTGGTTGAGGTTCAGGTGGTTCAAGTTCTCCTCGAGAGGTGGCAAATCGCTGTCAGAATCACCTTCAGATCCTTCTTCAGTGCTTTGGCGTGATTTTTCAGCCTCTATGGCACACAAAATAATTAAGTAAATCATTACCTGCACGATCAATTTTATTTTACAGATGGATAAGTTGTGGCTAAAACCGTATTACCAATTACAGGTGGCTTTGGAACACTTGAGCTACTTGATAACCAGGAGTTCTGCACATTGATTATCTCAGAGCCATTTTCACATTGGGCGTATGCTTTCAGGAGGTCTCTGCACATCATTACAATGGAAGGGTGTGAAAGCCTGGCCTAAATACATTATGTAAAAGGGACATATCTAATATGAAGAATCAAGGCTTGACAATCTAACTGCATTAACATTCGCTGAACAATGATGTATGTATACAGGACATAGTGGATAGTCCTGGCGCCATCCTTGATTAGGTAAGCATTCAGCATGTGGAATCAGAAAAGAAAAACTTCATCTACCTCATTTTAGTTTACATGTTGTAGCTCGGAAAAAAAATGTTATACTGTTCACGCATCCATTACTGCCTCTATCATTAACTGGTAGATTGATGTACAATAACTTCAGTAACTACAAAAAATTTCACTGCCAGTCTGCATATGATACTTCAAATATTCCAGTTGACTGACCTGTTTAGAGACAAGAACGAGTGACCCCACTTGAATTTCCCCAGCAGCAGATGTGCTGTATCTTTCTCCCCACTGCAAATATGTATATAAAATAAGCTGACACCTGACAGTAACTAACTGCCATACTGAGCTACAAGTTCATAAGAACTACATATTCCGAACAATATTGTTAGGTAGGCTAGAAAATTTACCATATTATGAGGGCAGCTGACAAAGCTTCCACACAAGACAGTTCACATGGGCGGCCATAGTTCACAGGGTTTGCTGCAACCAACCATGGCACTGCAAACATTAAAGCATAAAACTAATTCCATTTAATGAATCCACTCTGATTTACAAGAGGTAAAGCATATTATGACGGGAACCACTTAATCAAATAGGTTATCTCTTGAGAGCATAGATATTTGGATTAAAAAAACATGGAAAAACCTCTTTATATCAAAACAGGCCAAAGTAGCAGTCCAAATTGCAAAAGAATGGGATCATACTTTAAACCAAAGGAAAGATTCACAAAATGACCAAATCTAGAAATAATAGCTGGTTTTAAATTACACAGAATCAATTTACGGAAGCATCTTATTGGCATGCCAATGCTAGGTTTCATGCAGAACAGATAGGACTTAGGGGAGAGTAACCCCAAGGGCCACATAAAAAAATGATTATCAACATCAAAGATGCATTGTCTTATCAAAGTTATTTAGATAAGATGATTTTACATAGACGAGGAGCGCCACAGCGGAGTTTCACAAAAGGGACATCACTTAAACGTGCCCAGGAACAATCAACCACAGCCAATCCCTTTCTTTGCACAATAGGATGATCTGCCTTAGATACACATTGTGTCCCAACAGGGCTGAAAGAAAAGGAAAGAAAACAAATGTATCACAAAGACCAAATTTACTGGAGCTATATTAGTTTCTTTTAAAAGCTATACATGATGGAAAACTTTTAAATGCATAGCTTATAGAAGTACCTGAGAACAACACCACCAAAGCCATTGGTCACTCGCAACTCCTGGAAAACAAATAGCAATCGTCTCAAGAACAGTTAAATTTTTCATATCAGAGTGCTAGTGTTGACAAAATGTGTGTTTACGAGAACAAATTAGCCACTAGTTCCAACAGAATGAGCTTGAAGATATCGAACATTCAGATTCCCATGTCCCTATATCCATGTGTTTGCAGCATTTGTACTTTTTCAGGTACTTTGTCAGATTTAGCATGTAGAATGGCTCTGAGAGGATGAAAATGGTTTGGATATTGGTGAACCAAGTGGTGCATTACCTTTAAAAGCCCAAATCTTGAAAGCTTACGACCAGTGCACCTTTTAACATCACATTGCCCAAAGTCCTATACAACAACAAACACAAGAGCATTGTCACAACTCACAATGTCAAATGAGCATCATATGATTGCATGCAAATTGCACCTACCCACATTGCAATCTGGATTCTTGAACCTTTAAATTCTTCTTCGGTTTCTTCTGCATAAAAAAACAAAATGATCTTATCAATAATAAACTTCGAGTTTTGACTTCTGAGGAACGATGTACGGTGATTTCATGAAGCTGGTGAATCCTTAAAATGGATTTAGTGATTTGAGAATTAATTATATAGTATACTTACAAAGTTGTAACTAGGGAAGTCTACTTTAGTTTAACCAAATTCCAGTAGTTTGTAGCCTTGAAATAACTCTGGTCATGTTTACTGTTATGCTCCAGGAGTCACACAACAAGGCAAAAGTTGAAATAATTGACAGTTGAGACAAACAGTTCTTTGTTTTTTCATGTAAACGTATCTCAACATCATACAGTAATTTATCAATCGTACACATGTTTAATTCACAGAACATCCATAAATACCAGAAAATATGTACCTTCCTGCCTTGGAAGTGATGTCCCAGGACTGTCATCCCTGAAATTGAATATAAAAAGGGTCATTTTAGTCCCATTTTGTTAAAAAAAACACTATAATTGTAATCCACAGCTGCTTAAATTGAAGTAAACATTATCCTCTCTGCAGCAAGTACAGTACAAGAATGCCAAATAAACTCAAAAGAATGCATATATCCCAACAGAAAATTTAACATTTAACAAAAAGGCACTCCTAACTGTCTCTAAACAAGGGACTCTATAATTGATTCGTCTCTGTAACACTACCTAAACACCGGCAAAATCTAGTGTAGGCAGAGCCACAGGTCGCGTGTTATTACCACGAGGCTTCTTGCTTGGTGCGGCGTGAAGACGACGAGGAGGATCCGCGGCCCCGCCTGTGGCGATTGTATCCCATCCTGTCCTGGATGGCTTCCCGGCGCCGGCAGCGATCCTTAGAGGCGGCGGCGTTGTTCGGCTCGAGAAAGGTTTTTGAACCTGTGGCAGGAGAGCACTAGGGGCGCAGATGCAGACCGCCGTGCTGGCTGCGATCCTCTGTCAGCGGGCTGTGCCGGTGCCCACTGGCTCCTGCGGCGGCGGCGGCGGGGGAAGGGATCCCTCAGGCTCAACGGCGCACTCGCGCTGGTGACTCACGCACACGAGCGGCTCGGCGAGTGCGAGGTTTGCGGTGCCCTAGCGGAGGGGTCTTTGCGGGCCTTCCTTGTCGTCCTAGAAGTCCGGCCACTTAAAACCGAAAGCAAATAGAACCTGGCCCGTGATGACGATAAATGGGCTCTAGATTAGGCCCGCCCACACGGACATGGGCTAGGGAAGCGTGTTCCCGGCCCGTTACAGACACGAGGCGCAACGTCGTTGCATGTGGGTTAGACGAGCAGCAGCCACTGCATGTGGGCCCCAACACAGTCACTGCACCTGCACCCCACGCCAATCAGTTAGCTCAAGCGTTACACCTTTTTTTTTAATCTCCGGAATAGCAGTAAACAATGGTAACATCATAAGTTTTAGCAGTTAGAAGATACTAAAATTCACTCTTTTTAAAAAATCTAATTATTTAAAATCACATAAAATCAAGAAAACGTATATTTGAATATATATATATATATATACTTGTTTGTATACATCTAAATATATTATTTTGGTCAAGTATTTCAGAGAGCACGAAATTAATTTTTAATTTAACCCCTGTAATAATTTGAATCATATGTATTTTTGTTTATTGTGTTTTCATGGTTCTTGAGTGGAGTTTTGAATTTGAATGTCTCTCGAATTCAATTTTTTTCCTTTGATTCCATTCAACTGTCAATTTAATTCAATTCTTTTGAATTCAAACCTCTCTCAAATCCCGAGGCTCCAAGTCTGAATCTTTTTCCTAATTCAAATACCTTTATTTGAGTTAATATCAAACTCAATTTCAAGTTCAACTTCAAGTATTCTTTTTAAATCAATCTCAAATCTAATCCAAATCCTAATTCAAATAAACTTATTTGAATTAGTACCAAATCATATCCAAAGCCAGATTAATTCAAATTCTCGTTGATATTGTATTCGAATCATTTGAGATATATTCAAATACATTCCAATTTAATCATTTCACAAATCCAATTAGATTCAATTTACTCAAATTGAATCTTTACAAATCAAATATATTCATTGAATTTAACCTCCATATGTTCGCTCTCTCAAGATCTTTTCATCTCTCTCGCTCTCTCTCTCATCTCTCTCCCTATTCTTCTCACCGGAGCAACCAAACTATCATGCCACCGTGCCACCACTCTCCTCTTCCATTCACCCCCCCCCCCCCCCGCCTCTGATCTTTTCACGGGGATGCAAGAGCCATCTTCTCCTGCTCCTCTCTCTTCATCCACCTGCAAAAGAGCACACAACCACCACCATACACACAAGCATCCACAACACTGAACAGGCACAAGCACATCACACAAGCAATAGTGCCAGCGTCACCTTTTGCTCCTCTTCGCACCCCTACACGCACAGTAGTCTCGGTCGTGCTCCTTTGCACCACTTGGTAGTGGCATCATGCCACGCCAACGTCATTCCCGCGCGTAGCCATGCGCACCGTTGCCATGAGCATCGGTCATCTGCACAGTCGAGCCATTCTATCCCCTTCTCTCTCTCCTCTATTTTCTCCTTGCCTCACAAACATCGTCATTCAGCCACACAAAATTGCCGACGAGCCCCGCTGCGACGCCCAGCTAGCCCAACTCATGCGTGGCCCGGCTGTGGCCCAACATTGGTGTCACCTCCCGCTGTTTCGCTGCTGCTCGGTTCGCGCAACTGCTGGAGCACTCTACCACGTTGCCGCCATTCGGCTGCAAGACCACTGCCGCTGTGCGCGTGTGGCCACCCACATCGTCCTTCATGCGTCGTCGCTCGACCATGCGCCACTCATTGTGCTGCTCACGCTCGTTGTCCTGCCTGGTGCTGAGCCAAACCCGCCATGGCGCCAGGCTATCACTTGCACGCGTCATTTTCGCGCGCAGCCACCGTGACACCGCTGCTCCGCCTATGCTACCGCTCGTGTGGGCATTGAAGCCGAGTGTCCCGCACGCACTGCGCCACTGCCATACATGTCGCGCCGCAACACCCTCCGCCACCCACGCCCACACATCCTTCCACCGTCATGCTCACTCCCAACCCAAAGCTCCACCGCACCACCTGCTGCCCGCACCTCAAGCCACCACCAGAGATCCCTCCGCCCTGACCGGCTTTCCCCGCCCTCGCACGCTACTGATGAGCCCCATCTCTGCCAACCACCTTCCCACCCTGGCTCCTCTCTCCCCTGGCGCGCCCTCACCTCCCTCTCTCTTCCTCCTCTCCAGCCTCCTCTCCCTCCAATCTCTCTCCTTTCTCTGTGAGCCGCACGAACAGAAGCCTCCGGCCTTATCCACCCCCTCAGACTGATGGTGGGCCCCACTAGCCAGTCCAACCAGTCCACTGGTGCAGTCTACCATGGGCCGCCCTTTGGCACCAGCCTCGATCAACCAAATCACGGGCCAAGACCACAACACTATGCAGACCAAGCCCACCAATCCAGTACACCATGGACCCCCTCACAAACCTCCCTCCGGTCCACAGCTCTATAGACAAAGTCCATGAAACAGTGCTCCTCATTTTTTTCCAAGATTTTGTTTTCGGCAAATATTCTGAGTGCCATAACTCCTTCGTTTTAACTCTGATTCCGGTGATTCTTTCACCGATGTTCCTATAAAATCATAATCTACCTCCCTTCCAAACCTTGTAATTTTTTAATTTTGTTTAATTTTCTCATCTGATATTTAATCATATCTCAATGTTTAACCTTGAATTAGATTTTATCTTTTATTAAATAAAGTTGAGTTTAATTATTTCAATAGACATGTTTAGTTTATAATCGTAGATTAGTCACTTATGTTAATCTAGCTTAAATGTAGATTTAATCTTTATGTTAATTAAAGAATAGTTTTGGTTTTAGAATAATTAAAGAATTAATCTTATAATTAATGTTTAGAATAAATTATTAATTCATGCTTTAATCTATAAGATTTAATCTTAGTATAATTAATGTAATAAAATAACCAATATAGCTACTAGATAGATAAATAAATAAATATCTTCTGACTGGCTGGTAAGTTGTGGATCCTAGTCCATGAGACCATCGCTCGCTCCTTTTAGATAATTATTTTATTTGAAGTTTGATATCGTTATGTTAAATTCTGTGTAGATTCAGGGACTGATACAAGAGGTACAGGGGAATCCGAGATCAAGGTCCTTACACAAACATTATTGATAGCTGAGTTCCAATCATACAATCACCGGCAGGGATTAATAAAATTTTGCCAAAATTTCATGAATTTTGGAAGAAAATGAAATATCTAATTCAGGAATATTCTTTCACTGACACATAGGACCCACGAAGCATATGACGAAAAATATCCTAAATTTCTATGAAATTTCGCAAATTTTGGTCTTTCCGCTGGTCAATATTTGCATTTGTTCTCCTCAAAATGCACCTGATAACACACGAATTTTTCGCTGATCAATACTTTCATTTGTTCTCCTCCACTATCGAATTGTACTATATTAGAGTTGTTGTAATTTAGTTTGTTCTTTGAAGTGACAAGTCATTAGTAATAGCTGATCAGTATGCGTCACTAATGCACTATTAGTGACAGGTTAAATGGCGACCCGTCATTAATATGTGGCTTGGGTTAGGACTCGGCCAAGACCTGTCACTAATGAGGGGTCATTAGTGACGACGAAGGAATAACCCATCATTAAATATAGTAGTGACGGGTCACCTTAAAACCCATCATTAATAATGGAGTTATTAATGACTGGTAGAGAGAACACACTTGTCGGTGACATGGGAACCAGGGTCCCCGAGTCCCGAGGCCAGGACAGCAGAATGCCACGTGGCGCCTTCCCTCGGGGACTATTTCCCCGATTTCCCCGAGGACCCGAGAAGGCAGTTCCGGGAGAGGGCGCTCGGGGCTATAAACAGTGGCCCCTGAGTACCCGAGTTCCCCGAGGACCCGAGAAGACAGTTCCAGGAGAGGATGCTCGGGGCCATGAACAGTGGCCCCTGAGTACCCGAGAAGGCAGTTCCGGGAGAGGACGCTCAGGGTCATGAACAGTGCCCCCCCTGAGTTCCCCGAGGACCCGAAAGGTAGTTCCGGGAGAGGGCGCTCGGGGCCATGAACAGTGGCTCCCGAGTACTCGAGTTCCCCAAGGACCCGAGAAGACACAGTTCCGGGAGAGGGCGCTCGGGGCCATGAACAGTGGCCCCCGAGTACCTGAGTTCCCCGATGCCCAAGAAGACACAGTTCCGGGAGAGGGCACTCGGGGCCATGAACAGTGGTCCCCGAGTACCCGAGTCCCCTGAGGACCGAGAAGAGACATATCCGGGAGAGGGCACTCGGGGCTATAAACAGTAGTCCCCGAGCACCCAGAGTTCCCCGAGGACTTGAGAAGCCCCTTGCCGGTGGACCCCACAAGGGCTCAACGGTGAGGTGTCAATTAGTGAGAGGCCCAATGCTGCATTTAAAAATGAGCGTGGCCTGTCACTTCCAACCACTCCCCCCACGCCTGTTGTCAGTCCCTGCCACCGCTCGTCAGGGAGGCGTGGGGGCATTTAATGCAACGGGTCCCATCGCACGTCATCCTGCACGGCTTGGAGATATCGTCACTGGGCTCGAGGCTTATCACCTGCCCCCCTGTTGTGTCAGGTCCACTCTGACCGAGCGGGCATGCGGGGTGGTTCAGCGGCTGCCCGGTGGGGCCCCCTCCTGCAAACGGCTAAAGCCGTGCGTAATGGGCGACAAGACCGACCGGGGACGCACTTTTCAACCCCTGTAATGCCGAGCTACAGCCCATGATGGTTGCTTTCCATTTATGGCTAATAGGGACTCGTGCCCTCCTTTCTGGGCATGCCAAGCCCCCTCGACGGTATAAGAAGGGGGTGGACACCCCCGGAGAAGGACAAGTTGAAGACGAACAAGACTCAGACAAGCAGACAAGCTAACGAAGTCAGGGCACACGAAACTCGAAGCAAGACCGAAGCTCTAGACTTAGACAAAAATCCTTGTAACGTAAGAGATCCATAGAGAGGCATTCTCAGAGCAATAATAGCACACACAGGAGTAGGGTATTACGCTCCGTGCGGTCCGAACCTGTCTAAATCCCTCGAGCATTTACTCTCACTAGCATCCGATCATCCGTCCCGCCTGCATCCCTCATACTCGCATTTAATTCATGTACGAGGTAGATTCAAAATCATCCCCCGGCCGAATCTCAAAAGGGTCCCTCCAGATCCCCGCTTGAGGAGTTCATCCTCCGACAACACTCATTAGTGACAGATGACCTCAAAATTTGTCACTAATGATAGAGTCATTAGTGACGGGTAAGAAAGTACACTCATTAATGATGGGTTAACTAAAGACCCATCACTAATAAGTGGTTGGATCCGAGTCATTACTGGTCGGTAAAGAATTTATAATTTTTTATACTAACTTAGATGGGAAAAAACTTTATATGAAAATTGTAGCTTGAGGTCTACAACTTTGTAGTTAATCACTTTTTTATTTAAAACCATATAGATTCACAAATAAATATATAAAGACTATTGAAGAAACCACACATAGGGCCACAACTTAAGTGCTCGATCTAGTGTAAAACAAGTAGGAATCATTGAAAAAAACATAAACATAAGTTCACAAAGTTGAAAATTACAAATTTAAAGATTTTTCTCGTGAGTTTGCTAACTTGGATTGATGAAACGTTTAGGCAACACTAACTTTCAGATGTAGCACTATATCTCAAAAAAATCAGGCAAATCGGAGAAGGTCAATTTTCGATAAAAAAAAACTTAGAGATCCTGTCGAGGGTTTTTCAAGCCTTTTTTTTGGGTGAAGAAAGGTACATGTCTAAATATGTATATTTTTTTGATGCGTCTCCTTTTTAGCTTCGAAAGTAGAGGTCAAACGTCGAAATCGAACTCCGTATGCAAAAGTTATGACTGTTTTACTGAATATTGCAAGGGTTGAACACAAACTTTTTCATACAGAGTCAGATAAAGATACATTTTAAATAAACATTATAGAACTTAGCGAAATCTACAACTTTGCAGTTGACAATTTTTTTTATTTAAGATCATTTAGCAAAATTATAACCCTCGATGAAATTTGACAAAATTAGTTATTAGTGATGGGTCATGGTTATGACATGTTACTAATGACTTTTGGCCAAGAATGTTAGAAGGATAAAATATCTGTTTTCTATTATAATTATGTGATAGTAGAGGTGGTAAGGTGGCTACACGTGCGAGGAGGTTGCGGGTTTGATTTCTATGGAACGCAAACTTGAAAACAATGTGAAAAAAGTGTGGCTTGTGAAACATATTGAAAGGGCCTGTGTTAGGATGGCTTGGGTGAAAAATATTTTTTTGACTTTTTTAATCCAAAAATACGAAAAATGTTCATCAATCATTAGTGACGGGTCAAAATTACAACCCGTCGCTAATGTTCAGTCGATAATAATAGGTCACGGTAACGATCCATCACTAATGTTAAGTTTATAGTGACATATCACGATTACGACTCATCACTAATGACTGAACATTAGTGATTGATCACGGCTATGATCCATCACTAATGATCTCATTAGTAATTGGTTATCATCCATCACTAATGATCTATCATTAGTGACACAATAAAAATGATGGTACATAATTCGTCACTAATATCAATCATCATTAATAACTTTTTTCACGTAATGTGTTTTGCTTCTTCCTTAGCGAAATGACCTAGTTTCACCTTGGTATTCTTGTTTTCCTAGGACTGTCGGGGATGAGATTTGTATGAGACTTTTTCTTTTTCTTTTTTTTTTAAGGTTGGATGGTAGATTTTGCATTTTGATGAGCTTCGGTTTGAGGAATTCATGGAATAATGAACAAAAGAATAAGAACAAGGATACATAACTTCAACAAAAGAATAAAAAGACAATATTCGCCCTCCCCAACATATTTAATTTTTTTCTCCTATAAAAAGATCAGCAAGATCTACTCGATTGGTAATTCTATCAATGACACATTTATCAAAAAAATGTGTTAGTTCGGCTAATCTTCCTATACATAGTATAAAGACCTTAATTTAGAAAGCATATATATAACCACGATTATATAACAATATGTATATTTCTTTTACTTGATCCAGAAAGTGATCGAAATATCCTTTATTCTACTTCCACTTGTCGGGTAAATATATGAGACCTCAGGGTTGGTTTGAACTGATGGTATTTTACGGGAGTGTTCTCAAATCTAATTTAGATTTAAACCAAATAGAAAGTTTTCAAATTAAAGTCCTCTTATCCAAAAGCCCCCGTGATATTATTGAGCAAATCTAGCGCAGCGTGACAAGCATTTCGGGCTATGATTGTGCGGCAAGTGATAAGCTTGAAATAAGATGTGCTCGACTCTAACCGGCTTGATAATTAGCTTTGTTTACACGTTACATGGGAAAATACTGAATGGATTGGCAAGCTATGGAACTTCCATTATTGGGCTTAGGCGGAGATTTTGGACCCGTACTTAACCGGGTTTTTCCTTATCCCAACCTGGTATTTGCACAAATATACCCTTATTATCTTGCAACAATGCAAAAGGCGAACTCTTCTTCTTTTTCCCATTGACACAAGAGGTAAATTCTGCTTTGCCCCTCAGGTTGCAACCTTTTTCTTCTCTTTGTAGGACTGACTTAACGTGGATTACCCCACACTTATCTGGTAAAGCCAAACTAACTTGTAGGCTTGTGGCTGGACAAGTTGAATTTCCAACCAAATCACATGTTGATCCACTTTAATTTAAAACAGAAAGTTGTAGCATATTATGAAGAACGAACAATGTTGGATGCTCACTGAAACTAGAAAGAACTGAAGAAAAGTTTGGAAATCTAAGACCGAAACAAATGCAGATTTTTCGCTTGGACCCTTATCCAAAACAAAATCTAACCACAAATAATCTTGGCTGTTCGGGGCTGGCCGCATCATCCACAATGCCTTTGTGTCAATTGGTGCCGGAGACAGCCAATCATCTTTGACTCGACCGCCCATTTTCCATCCTTGTTCGGTCGCAAGTGTTATCTGCTTTTCGTATCGATCTCCCATTACACATCACGCCTAGACTTTCCACGTTGGCAGAGTGGTTGGACGAGATTTCAAAGGTCATGTCCAAACAATGCAGCCATGTTGTAAATGACCTTTTGATTTACATTTTGTAGAATATTTGGAAGGAACGTAATCAACACATCTTCCATAACTCGGCAAAGCTACCGGGAGAAGTGTCTTATCTCACTGTGGAGGATATAATCCGGAGGAGTGCTTTGTTTCTAGAGAGCTAACGTCCTTTGTTCCAGTACGCTCCGCCCATGCAATTCTTTGTTTTCCTACTTAGAGCCTTGAGCGCCTCAACTTGGGTTCTCATGTTGTAACTTTCCTACACTCCCTTTCTTAATTGAGATCGGCAGAGCTTCTGTCTATTTCCGGGAAAAAATCCATGATCCTAGCACACTTGGGCCAACTTTGTTTTCATTTGATGGATTGTGGATTGGATGATGAATGCCGCCTGCGGACTACAACGACGGCCATAATTCTTGCCCCGTAGACATTGCCAAGCAACGAGCGCAACGTCTCCATCCTTCTTCCCACCTCTACTACCGCCGACCCTAATTCGGTCAATGGTCCGTGAACCATACCAACACTGTGAACATGGACACTAAATAGAGACAAGAATCATCCAAGAATCCGTCATCTCTGTGCATGAATTTTTCACGTGCACATTGTGTATCAGAATTGTTTTTCCAACTTGAAGCTGTAATTAATTACGATGACGCCATTAAAAACACTTAAATACAGCATAATCCCCTCTTATAATCGGGCAAGGTCAACGTGGCCAGCAGATACACAGCCATGATAATTCATTGAACCTGGACACATTTGACTTTCTCTCTCCTCCGGCCTTTCAGTTCCGTCTACTTTCTCATTCATCTTGTTTTTTTAAAAAAAAATAGCGGAACTTACATCGCCTGACCCACAATTGCGTCTACATTCTAAACAACCATCGGCCATTCAATCAGGAAGGCAATACAATACTCCATTGGTGGGACCCTGGAACTCAAAAGGAAAAGAAGGAAGGAGGAAAGGTCCCAAGGTCGACCAAAGTGATCGAGAAGAACATCACAGTAAGAAAAAGAAAATCTCTGTTCTTTTACATTTGTTCTCTTTTCTTTTGTTGTAACTTACTTTTGTTGATGGGTGGCAAAACCGCAGTTATAGATGGTTAATTCATGCCCTGTTAATTTTCTTTTCGCTGTTCTTTAGATGATTGCTTTCTTTGTGTTCAGTGAAGCTGCTTTGCGAATGCTAATCAGAACTAATCTTAGGTTTATTCAATAGGGTTATTCTATTGAACTCGGTGATCGTTTTAACTTTTAACCAGTCGTTTGGTTCGACCAGATCGATTGGACAAGATGCAATCACGCAAAAGGTGTGAAAAAAGTGTTGATCGCTTATTTGCTGTTGTTAAGATGAATTGCCAATGAGCATGGCTTATTCTTTCGATCAGTTTAGCAGACTGAAATTTTTTCCCCAAAAGTTTAGCAGATTGAACTCTTTTTTTCCGCAAAAGTTTAGCAGACTGATATTTTAGAGACCCACTCCCTGCTGCCATTTTCAGCTGTACATATCCTCGAACTTTTAACTAGAGACCAATGGTTGTATCCATAAAATTATGATTCCTTGGCGTGTTGTCATGAAAAAATAGGTAAAACAATGTGTTTCATCGTGAGTGAAATTCGATCTTGTCAGAGCAGTTGACTGAACATTCTAGGTTATCCTGATGCCCTGATCTGTACTGAACGGTACAGTACAATGCGAGGCACTGCCTCACAGGCATGGAAAGATAGAGAGAGAAAGGCCAGTGTAATCTGGGATGCTTTTGTAAGCAAATTATTAGAGCCATCAAGAGTGCCAGGAATCTGTTAGGCAGAGAATGCGGTGCTGCTGTATGCTTTAGAACATTCCAACTCGTCATCTTATCACATTTGCATGTGTGGATCTGACTGAAGAACTAGTGGATTCGGCCTACTTTCTTGTCACAAAGACTTTTGAGTTCTTGGACCAAATTGATGCAACTGACAGCCCATGATTCATGGCCAGGAATTGTAAATGACAATAGTTTATTTATTAATCTCACTCGTAATTCTCAGACACATATAGGTAATGATTGTAGATAGAAGTAACTACTGCATTATTGAGGATTGCTTGGTTGTAGGAGTACGATTATGATCGTCTTGATAGTTGATAGGAGTTCCGGTTTGAAATCTGTGGACTGCACAGAGAGTTAAACTTCCCTTCCCAAAAAAAGGGAGTTGAATTTGATCGCTTCTTTGCGGGCTGTGGTTGTTAACTGAAATGGATTTGAGGTGACAATATATACGAGTGTCGTTCATTTCTTGAGCATTTTATATATGCAAATGTATCTGTCATCTTCTTGTCGAGTAGTCAGTGTTGAAAATACCACAGGCATCTGTGTGCGCTTATGCAAAAAGTTGCAATTTGTAGACTCAGAAACATGCTATAATCAGTGTAACTTGTTCGTACATCGGTTCTCTAGCTAAGAAACTTTTGTTTCCCTACTTAACTGAGTGTTGGTACAAGTTTTACAAGTTGAACACATGGCAACTCGGTCCTGTTTTACAAGTTGACGAGAGCCACCGACAGTGCCTAAAATATCTTAAGAATATTAAATTTCCATGGTTAGTGGAATTCAGAACCCTCCATTAATTGCCTCGCAAACCATTTTGCATTTTGCTAGCCTAAATGTAAATATTGTGAAAACTCCAGCCCCTTTCTGTTATATTGGAGTTCCCCTGAATATTTACCAAATATGTACTGTGTCATTGGCAGCCCAGGAAACTGCTAAATTCTGGCCAGAATAACTGCCTGGATTCATTATTGACTCATCCGCAACTTGAGAAGATGTTTATATAATCTCAAGTTTTCGAGTCCACTCCGGCTTCTTAGACCAGATACAAACTTGAGAAAACATTGATTTTTGTTGATGTTCCTTACTCTCAGCACATTCTTTCAACTGCTGATGAGTTTGCAAAATGATTCATACTTGGTCGACATGGCGTTCAGCAAGCGATGAGATGTAGAATAAGCTATTCATTGGGTAGTTGTTTCCCGCCGCTATCTTGAACCTGGCGCATTTTCCGACGCAGATTCATAGCTAGCTTCTCATCTTGCACCCTATTAAAATAGATAGAATTAACTACTGCATTATTGAGGATTGCTTGGTTGAAGGAGTACGATGATGATTGTTTTGATAGTTGATAGGAGTTCCGGTTTTCAAATCTGTGTGCTGCACAGTGAGTTAAACTTCCCTAACAAAAAAAGGAGTTGAATTTGATCTCTTCTTTGCGGGCTGTAGTTGTTAACTGAAATGGATTTGATTTGAGGTTGATAGGAGTTAAACTACTGCATTATTGAGGATACGGAGAAAACCAAGCGTTTAGATGGGTGGCTAGCTTGGCTCGGCAAGGATTCGCTCGCCTGACGTAGCAAGGCGAGGCAAGCGAACGGAGGATCCAAACACGCCCAATATGAGTATCGTTCATTTCTTGAGCATTTTATATATGTAAATGCACCTGTCATTTTCTTGTTGAGTAGTCGGTGTTGAAAATACCAAAGTTATCTGTGTGTGTGCGCTTCCGCAAAAAGTTAAAATTTTAGACTCAAGCATGCTAGAATCAGTGTAACTTGTTCGTACATCGGTTTTCGAGCTAAGAAACTTTTGTTTCTCTATTTGAACTGAGTGGTGATACAAGTACAACTATAAACATCACAGGGCAAGGTAAACACATGGAAACTCGGTCCTGTTTTACAAGTTGATCGGAGCCACCGAAAGTGCCTAGAATCTCTTGAGAAGATTGTCTTTCCATGATTAGTGGAATTCAGAACCCTCCATTAATTGCCTCATAAACCATTTTGCATTTTGCTAGCCTAAAAGTAAAAATTGTGAAAACTCCAGCCCCTTTCTGTTAAATTGAAGTTTCCCTGTATATTTGCTACACTCTGGCCAGAATAACTGCCTGGATTCATCACTGACTCAGCCGCAACTTCAGATGTTGATATAATCTCAAGCTGTCAAGTCCACTCCGGCTTCCTACACCAGATACAAACTTAAGAAAACATTGAGTACGTTGCTTGTTGGTGTGAGGCTGGGGCCACGAACTTGGCCGCCCTATGCGATCGGCTACGCACATTTGGCTCCGTGCTTTAAGTCTGGTTGTTTCCGGTTTTAGCTTCAGGATGATCAAGCTAGTAACAGTTTCTAATTTTGTGTTTCCTTTGATCGGTTAGCGGTTGTGGTGTTATATAACCATAATTTACATTCTTTTTCTTAATATAAAGATACGCAGCTCTCCTGCATATTTGAGAAAAAAATATTGATTTTTGTTGCTGTTCCTTACACTCAGCACATTCTTTTACACGTGGTCCACATGGCGTTCAGCAAGCGATGAGCTGTAGAATGACCTATTCATTAGGTAGTTGTTTCCCACCGCAATGTTGAATGTGGTACATTTTCCGACGCAGGTCACATAGCTTGCTTCTCATCTTGGCCTCTATTAAAAGGGAAAACTGCAAACTCCTCAAAAGTCACTTGGATTTTGACTTTCCTCCCTAAAAGTTGTTTTGTTGCAAAAAAAAAAAAACCCAAAAGTTTGACTTTTTGCAAAAAATCCCCTAAAAATTCAAAAAAATAAAAAAATCACAAAAAATTCTAAAAAAAACTAGAGACAATTCTAAGATATTATGTGAAATTTGTTTTAAAAACTAATATCATTTGCATCATATTTCATGGAGAGGAAGTTTGGAAAAAAAATGAAAAATGTGCAGCTCATTTATTAACTCATGTTATTTTAACTTTTTCATGTCTACCATTATTTTTTCTACACAAATAATTATTTAAGTAAACTAATAAAAGTAGTTTCACTAATTTTGGGGGTGTTATGGATTAGTTATGAATTAATCTATCTTTAGCATATTTACTCAATCCTGCACGTTACAATAACTATTTCAAGATTTCATGTATTTTTACAAGATAGAGGATCATGTAAGAAGACTAAAAAATTTTGTTTCATGATTTTTGGATTAGTAAATAATTAACTATGCATTTAACTCGAATTAATAAATGAGTTGCATGTTTTTCTTTTTTTTCAAACTTACTCTCCATGAAATATGATGCAAAGGATATTATTTTTGAAATTTTTTTTCAAAAAAGGTCTTATAATTGTCTCTAGTTTTTTTTAGAATTTTTTGTGATTTTTTTAAATTTTTTTGAATTTTTAGGGATGTTTTTGCAACAAAATCAAACCTTTGGGGGTTTTTTTGCAACAAAACAACTTTTGGGGGGGAAAGTCAAATCCAAGTGACTTTTGGGGGGGTTTTGCATTTATCCCCTATTAAATAGAGGTTTGACCTTGATCTGTAGCTGGAGCACCTCTGCATCTCCATATATATAATGGACAGTCCCTGGCTTCTTCACAATGCAACAAGGCAGGCCTTTGTGGCTAAGAGCTTCTACTACTAAGCATCGCTGCGTAGGTTTTCTTTCCTGCCCTTGATCATCCTTGATGCTTACGCATGATGCTGTGATCAAAAGTTGGCTTCATTAGAAACAACTCATGAATTGTGTTGAGCGCCTTTTAGTAGTACATGCATGCAGCATGTGTTCTTATAATTCTTGTAGTTACGGAAACAGACAGTTTTCAGATCTTGCTTTCCATTCTTACTGTTAATCTTCTTCAGTGTCGAATGAATGTAACTTAGGTGCGAACAGTACCATGACTTTGCCTCTGCTGTGATCAATTGGATTGGAAATGGACCGTACAGATTCAGTGCTACAGTGCAGTTACAATACCCGCGATACAGTATTCTTACTAACAATGTTTGTGCTCCTGTGTTTTGCTGTAATTACTGTTTGCATCTTCCTTTGCTAAGGGTCTGTTTGTTTGAGCTTCTGCTTTTGGCTTTTCTGAAAAGCTGTGCTTTTGGTTTTTCTGAAAAGCTGCTTTTGGAAATAGGTTGTTGGCTTCTACAATAAATTTTTGGCTTCTCAGCACATAACTTCTCAGAAAAACCACTCTCAGCGAGCTTCTCAGCTTCTAGTTTATTTTCCTCAGAAACAGCTTCTGGCTTCTCCAGAAACCACTTATCAGCAAACCCGTTTGTTCTGGCTTCTGGCTTCTGGACTTCTAACAGAAACAGAAGCCAGAAACAGAAGTCAGAAACAGCTGAAAACAAACAGGCTCTAAGAGCCGATTCCCTTAGGTGTACCATGCATGATGCATGCAGCTGGTTGTGTGCTGTTTGTGATTTCTTTCACAAAAATATTGATGCCTTCTTGTACTGCCATGCTGCCGATGCGATCTCATCGTGATTCCCTGCTTCGCACCACAGATAGGCATAGCCTTTTGAAACCAGCCGTCCACCCCACAGTGAGCACCGGCAATGCCACCAGCCGTGTCTGACGGAGGCGAAGGCCTTGATGCCGACATTACCAGCCGGACGTCGTCGCACCGTCGCATGGACAGCGCTCAGCATGGCTACAAAGTCGGCGTCCCGCCGAACAAGAACCTCCTCGCCGAGTTTTCGGACGCGGTGAAGGAGACGTTCTTCGCCGACGATCCGCTGCGGCAGTACAAAGACCAGTCCAAGTCCAAGAAGATCTGTCTCGGCCTGCAGCACTTCTTCCCGGTGCTCGACTGGGGCAGGCACTACACCCTCGGCAAGTTCAAGGGCGACCTCATCGCCGGGCTCACCATTGCCAGCCTCTGCATACCCCAGGTCAGTGAACTTATACCTAGTGGTCTTGCATGCCGATCAGCAGCAGCATAGTCCATGCAATGATGCACTCTGATATATCTGGTCTAACGATCATTGCCTTGAACTATAGGACATCGGTTATGCGAAGCTTGCTAACCTGCCACCACATTTCGGACTATGTAAGTGCACCCGCGTTCTAGTTGACATCACTAGTATGATCAAAATCCTTTTTTTCAGCAACTGTACTGATCAGAGATGTGGTCACCATTTTTGCAGACAGTAGCTTCGTGCCGCCTCTGATATACGCAGCGATGGGCAGCTCCAGGGATATAGCCATCGGTCCCGTGGCCGTGGTGTCGCTGTTGCTCGGTACTCTCCTCCAGAATGAGATTGATCCAAAGAAGAACCCGATGGAGTACAACCGGCTAGCATTCACCGCAACGTTCTTCGCAGGGGTCACTCAGGTGGCACTCGGGTTCTTCAGGTGTGTGGATCCTGATGTGATTGTTAAGCTATCAGTTCTCAGATCTCTTGGCAAGAACGTTTTATGTAGCCTGTAACTGAACTCCGCAACAGGCTAGGGTTTATCATAGAGTTCTTGTCTCATGCTGTCATCGTCGGATTCATGGCGGGTGCTGCCATCACCATTGCTCTTCAGCAGCTGAAAGGACTCCTTGGCATTGCAAATTTCACCAAGAAAACTGATATCGTGTCGGTCATGAAATCAGTTTGGGGAAATGTTCACCATGGGGTAAGATATTGTATCTTTTTACCTGTGCGACGAAAACCAATATTTGAGACTTGAGAAAATTGACATTTGCGCTCTTTCTGCAGTGGAACTGGCAGACAATATTGATAGGAGCATCCTTTCTGGCATTCCTTCTGATTGCCAAGTACATTGTAAGATAATATTTTACATGTTCCAGAATTTCACCTTGGCTGTCCTTCGATTATTTGTGGTGATCCTTTATTTGTTGAATAATTCAGGGGAAGAAGAATAAGAAGCTCTTTTGGATCTCCGCAATCGCACCGCTCATTTCAGTGATCATATCCACCTTTTTTGTGTATATTACTCGAGCAGACAAGCATGGCGTCGCAATTGTAAGTCATACTTGACTACTTTTCAACCTTAGCTACCATAGAGACAAGCAAGTGTTTCTGATTAGTAGAAATTAAAACTAAAGATCATCACTGAAAAATTGCAGGTCAAAGACATAAAGAAAGGCATCAATCCACCTTCAGCTAGTCTCCTATACTTCAATGGCCCGTACTTGATGACAGGGTTCAGAATTGGAGTAGCAGCTGGAATGATAGGCCTAACGGTAAGACAGACCCTTTTTTTTAACGCAAACTTCGTGACTTTTCAGGTTCAAACTGATGATAACATGGAAAAAGATTTATATATGATAGCAATGTGATAATTGATCAACTGGTGTAAACTTTATAAGGAAGCGATTGCAATTGGACGAACATTTGCTGCCCTCAAGGACTACCAGATAGATGGGAACAAGGAAATGGTGGCTCTGGGAACCATGAACATTGTCGGTTCGTTGACTTCTTGCTACGTAGCCACAGGTAACAGTTAATTCAGACAGAAACCATGCATACCCCATAGAGATGTGCCAATCTTCTGACAGACGTTGTTCCTTGTAGGCTCTTTCTCACGGTCAGCAGTCAATTACATGGCTGGCTGCAAAACAGCAGTATCCAATGTTGTTATGTCGATTGTTGTAATGCTTACACTGTTGTTGATCACCCCATTGTTCAAGTACACTCCAAATGCCATCCTTTCCTCTATCATCATTTCGGCAGTGATTGGCCTAATTGACTATGAGTCAGCCAGCCTTATCTGGAAAGTTGATAAGTTGGATTTTTTAGCGTGTTTGGGAGCATTCTTCGGAGTCATATTTGCATCAGTGGAGTATGGCCTGCTCATTGCGGTGTGAATCACAACCATTTCTTTTATGCTATTTAAAAACTGAATCCCTGTATAGTAGATGGAGAGCTGATGACTGCTGTACTTGTTGTGAATAGGTTGCAATATCACTTGCCAAAATTCTTCTCCAAGTAACACGTCCGAGAACAGCTTTACTCGGTAACCTTCCAAGAACAACTATATACAGAAATATTGAGCAATATCCACAAGCCACCAAGGTTCCAGGGGTGCTACTTGTTAGAGTGGACTCAGCTATCTACTTCACGAACTCCAACTATGTGAAAGAGAGGTAAAAATGCATATATTCAAAATGAGCTTCACTTGGTGGAATGACTAATAGTATAGGGGTATATTTATCTTTATTATTGTCATGGATGCAGCTTCTTTTGACAAAATGGGATGGACCATGCTTTTGAGGCGCTTTAACAGTTTGAGTTGAATATACAAGTATAAAAAAATGGAAAGAACAATATGCTAGTGCTTACAAGAAATACCACACAAAACCTTTCAATGTAGAATATAATAGATTAGGATGTGGCATAATGCCAGGCTGACGTAGCACATTTTTTGTTTAGATCCATCCATTATATTCTACATTGAAAAGGTTTGAAATTTAACTAGGTGGATGTGATTATCAGCAGTCCTGTTATCTATTCCAACTGATTGTTTCTTTATTTGGGGGACAATTTTCTGCAATGTTAAGGCTGTTATCTGAGCAGAAAGTCAACTCACATTTCTTTTAAAGAAAGGGCAAGATACACTAGAATTCCTTCCAGGATGTGGCAACATGTGCAAGCATCACATGTGATGAATATTCAAATGGCATAAGACTACATTAGGTGCATTATTGTGTCATGTTCAGTATTCTAATAGCAGCATGTTATGATTTGCTTCATTACTATCCATTTTTAGAATCCTGAGATGGCTCAGAGATGAGGAGGAACAACAACAGGACCAGAAGTTACCCAAAATTGAGTTTCTGATTATTGAACTATCTCGTAAGAACATAGCCGATTTATGTTATCTAAAAACAAGGCACTTCTTTTTTTTAAATTACATCTAGCGGATGAAAAAATTGTTCCAACTCTCAACAGCTGTAATTGACATCGACACAAGCGGAATCCACGCCTTGGAGGAGTTGTTCAAAGTACTTGAAAAGCGCGGAATTCAGGTAATACACTAAATCTAATGACAAAATTTTACAACTACCACAAAAATGTCCATGGAAGAAACCCTTCACTAAGATCAAAATCCATGCCTATCACTTACAGCTGGTTCTTGCCAATCCCGGGCGTGAAGTGATCCAAAAGCTCCGCTCAGCGAAATTCACAGATCTCATTGGTGAAGACAAGATATTCCTGACAGTCGGCGATGCAGTAAAGAAATTCACTCCAAAGGCGGTGGTGGATAATGTTTGAAACAGATACATAAATTCATGTGTAGAAGGCGCAAAGAGAAGTTGTAACTTTCTTTAGCTAACTGCATGCTTGCGAGTTTGATTTTATATAGCAGAAGCACAACAAAACAGAAGTAAATAGCATGGTCTGCGTAATTGTGAATAAAGAAGATATGCTGCAGTAGTGGCGCATCAGGTTTGCAAAATATGGTTGGATAAAAACATAAGGTGTCATAGTTGGGTATCAACATCAGTGCTTATGGTTGTGGAGTGTGTTGGATTGTGTATATTTTGTTACACTAGTTAAGTGTTCATGTGTTACAACGAAAACAAAAATAACACAAGATGACATCAAACATATGCAGAAGATATTGCTTATATCAATGGATCTAAGAGTAATTCTCTATTGTAATGACCTCATAGCTCAATAATTGGTGATTTGTCATGAAATGAAATGAGAAACTCCAATGTTACTTAACATTCATATAATGCTAAACAAATGAATAATGAAATGTGACCCTTAGCGATCAAGATAGAGAAACAAAGATATGATGAGATGATTACTTACAGATATGGAAGGTACTGGATAATACTGATCGACAAAGCTAAATAGCTCAATAACTCATGCACAATTCTATTGTACATAACTCCATCACATTGAAAATTAATTCCCACAAAAAGTAAAACAAATAAAGGCAGAGGAAGACATGCAAACATAATCATGCAAGAGGCTAAGAAGGAGTAAGACCATTATTCTAAAAAAAGTAGAATACGTGCTGGTATGAATTTGAAGTGTCAGAAGAAGCATGGACTACATAAACTCTTTGGTGAAAGTTCCACTCTGTAGCAATTCTTCACATTAAACATGATAATGTAAGTAGTAGGGACCTTGTTAGCTAAGATTAACATAGGTTCCTTGTTTTAAAATTCATTTTTAATTACCTTTCTCTATCTAGGTATATTCTGTTTATTTTACTAATAGTACGAGCATTATAGAAGAAGCACCAACTCGCAGACCTCATACTGATAAACAAATTTGCACACATAAATGGAGAATAATAAACTTAGGCGAGTAGCTCCTCTACAGGTGAAGTAAACCTCAAAATGTAACTCATCAAGAAGAAATGGCATAATTGAAAGTTTTTCATGCTTAGAAAAGCAAACCCACGGCCAGGAGAAAGATGACTTTAGAGACTTGGACATAATGTCAAATGTAGAAGGACCATACCTTATAGAAAATCTACGAAAATGTCACACTGTCATAGATACAAAATAAATAAATATGACTACATGGACTATTGAATTGTGGTAGTCAGCTAACACTAACCTAGCATTATTTTGTTATAGTTGAATGCACATGTATTGCAACGGGAGCTAAAAATTTACATAAGTTAACATTATTGAATGCTCTGAAACCAACCATCATCATCGAAGTATATTTCAAGCTATAACATTGTTAACATTATTGAAGCGCTACAAACACTATAGCCACTATTCTAAACACCATGCAATACACCACCATACAACCAAGTTTACATCCTTATTCGAGTATACACTGAACACTCATAACAAAAATAAAAAATACAAACAATTTGCGAAATGACTACTGCACTATCCTCGTTGAACCAATTCAAACAATATAGCCTGCGCAAACGAAAAAAAATTATTAGATACATCACATCAAAGATAACCGAAATATAGCCAACAGCCACAAATCTAAGCCATTCAGCAACAAATGAGGATCAATTACCACATGCCATTTGTAACTAGCAGGAAGGACAATATTGCAAGCCAACCTGACAACATGTAAACAGGAAAGCAACTGCCATCATCAAACTCACGAAAATATCTCAACGACAACATAAACCGGAGGCACAAGCTTCCACGGTAACATAGGCTAGAGCTAGAGCACACAAGCCAAAGGGAGAAAAAAGATAGGTGATTGGGTTAAGACATGATGTATTGCCTGTCTTGGATCGATATCCACTGTATATTTTTAAGTAGTAGAGATTGATTTGTGTCAACGGATTTTCTAACAAAGTTGGATTGTTTTCCATTATCTAAAGAACTAAGCTTGATTGTGGAGTGTGCTGAACATAGCAATCAGTTTTAGAGGGCATTCTGACTTCGTTTCCTTCCTTAATGCATGTGCGAAAGGCAAAAGACCTTGCAAAACTTGTTTCCGTAGCTATTCCCAGCTCCCAAGGATCATTAGTTACTTGCTTTTCCAAGACGGTGAAGCAGAGGAACACGAGGCTGACCTGTCCAACCGGGATAGGATAGCCGAGCTGCTAATCGCCGGTCGCCGCTGCCGGTCCGTCACGGCGAACAACCGACCAACAGTCGCTGCGTGCCGCCATAGCGCAGCCCTAAATCGCACAGCGAAGCTCGCGGCGCGCCAGAATACCCTAGGAAGTAGCGCCACGCTTCCGCCCCGACGTTGATTTGGGCGGGCGCGGCGCACCTGCGAGCGCCCGCGCTGGTTCAGTCGGTCGGGACTTGGGTGGCGGCGCCCTGCGGACGATTGGGGCTGGAGCCCACATAGCAAAGGCAACCGATGGCGTCATCCGCGGGCCTCGGCGTTGCGGTCGCACGACCGGCGGCTTGTTGAGCTGCGTTTGAACCAGATCCGCATTAGGCTGGGCCACACAGCATTGCTCCAGAGATTTGGGCTCAGTTTTCATGGGCCTCCAGTAACCGAGCAGCAAGCGCTACCTGTCTTCTTCCTCGCGCTGCTCCCTCCACCCATCCAAATTCATCGGCCATCGCTTCCCACATCGCCCTCCTCCCTACTCCCATGATGATACGAGCCATGAGAAGTTGAGATCCCCCGCCTCCTCTTCCACCCATGGCGCTGCCTCTGCCGTCGCTTCCGTACCCTCCTGCACGTCCCACTCGCCGTCGCCGCGCCCCTCAGACCGCTCATCCGTTCCCTCCTCTCCGCCGCTTTCTCCTCGTCCTCTCGCCAGCGGAGTGGGACCTGAGCAGTTTCCACGCGCGAGGATGCACCTGGAGTAGACGTAGCTGCGGCCAGAGGCGGCCGCACCATGCGTCTTTCGTCTCCCTGAATAAGCGGGCGCACCGGGAACTCGCGCGTCGAGGTGACACCGCGGCACCTTGCACGCCGCTCTCACTCCCAAGCTGCCCGCCTCTGTGGCAGCCTCGTCTCGGACCCTGATCGCGCCCTCGTGTTCCCGCTCTTCCTCTCGCTGGGGCATTCCCATGAACACCTGCAGCGCACGTTCGCCGCGCTCGCCGCGCGCCTTCTCGAGTCCCACAGGTACGCCGCCGCGGGAGCCTGCGTCCACTTGATCAAATCTTTCCGCCACCAAGAGGAGTGGATACAAGTGTGCGATTGATGAATTCCATGGTTATGCTCAGCCAAAGAGGGCTACAGATTGGTGGTTCTGCGTGTACTGCCCTGTTGATCCATCTGAGCAAGCTAGAATTGACCAGCACTGCCATGGGCAGGTACTATCAGATGCTGGGCGAGGGTGTCCGGACAAATTTTGAGTTATCTACAATTCCATGATCGGTGATCAGTGAATTGTACAAGGATGCCAATGTTGGGGATGCTGAGCCAATCATGAAGAAGGTGTTTGATAGCGAGATGAGTCTTGGCGTATTTAACTACATCTAAATGATTCTGGTATTGTAGCTAGGAACTGTGACTTGGATTCAGCATTTAAGCTATTCAAACAAATCATGGGTTAAGAGAGGTGCTTGTGAGTCAAACACGGCAACATACTTGCACTAATTAACAGGCGAATGAGGCATTGGAGTATTTGATTATACAGATGAAAGACAGTGGTGTTCTGCTGACATTGTATATTTTTACAGTTAAGTTCCAATGGCTGCATTATGGGATTCCTGAAAGCTGTTTGTTGATACAAGAACGAGGAAATCCAAGCGAATGTGTATATATACAGAGCACTTACTGGTAGGCTATGTGAATCTGTGTTTCAGGGATGCTCTAGGTTGCTGTTGGCCAGTGTTCCACAGGATGGCAAGAGGGATGATCTGCCCCCTAATACATTTACATGTAAATGTAATTCTTTGACAAATGTACTGGTTAAGAACAGGATAGCTGTTTCTGCACTTGTTTATGATACCATGGAGGTATCGATGTTTGTTCACCGAACAGCAGGATACACAATGAGATGATCAAGGGCTTTGCATTATTGGTGATGCCAAGAAGGCACTGCTATCGTTGATTGACTCTAGAATCCGGAGCACTAGTAGTATTTGCTGAGCCGAAATATCCCTTGATGAGGGTGTTGTATGTCACGTGCTTGTCTGAATGTTCTCCTTCAACATAAATGGCTGTGAAACTGTGAACCTGATGAGTGGCTTACACTGAAGTACTGAACTGATTTGTGGATTTGGCGAGATAAGAAAACTGGAATTTGGCTTCTGGAACGTTCAATGAAATGTTGGGTCATGGCTTATGCCCAAATGAAGGTAAATACTTACTTGTTTTTTTAGATATCGAATTGGTCTTCAATAAACAATACTGATCATTCCTATCGTTGCTTTTCTTCGTTATGTGCTAGGAGAACTTGTTAAGATTAACAACATAATAATAGCATAAATTGTTACTCAGCAACACTATGAGTTACCTGATGACTGGTCTTACACTGAACTGATTCATGGTTTTTGCGAGATGGTAGACTGCAATTCAGCTCTAGAATCTAGAGTGTTCAATAAAAATGTTGGACCGTGGCTTATGCCCAAACGGAGGTACCTAGCTCTGTTTATTTTAACTTTTCTTTAAGATGTCAATACGGTCTTCAATGAATGTCTGTGATTATTTTTGTAACTACTTTTTAGTTATATGTTAGGAAAACTAATAAAAAATGCAATATAATTGAAGTACTTACGATAAAAAATCTACTGGTATGTTCTTATGTGACAAATATAAATGTTTTCATACATATTTTTTGTCACAATTTTGAAAAGTTGACCGCATGCATGCATTCTAGGAAAGGGTGGAAACAAGGTAATAATTTGGACAAATCTATTTTTTGAACTATACGATGGAACTTCTGATGCACTTTTATTTGTTCTCCAAACATTACTACGAGGCTGGAAAAGTAAGGGTAAAAGCTTGTTAAGCTAAGAAAAAGGGTTCCGATATGGTAGACTAGCGGCTATTGCCCGCGAAGGCATGCGTCACACGGCGCTGTTCTGGAACCTAGCTATCAACTACGCTTACGTTGTAAGCTTAAATTTGTTTCAGTCGATCAAGTCTGCAAAAGGACACGAAAAAGATGAAAAGGGCTACTGGATTTGAGGATTCCGTGCTGTTAAATAATTTAGTGGTCGTAAGATACATGTTTTATTTAGATATATAAACACTCATCATCAACTTGCTTGGATCAATTTTTCGTTCTTTTGTTAGCGCTGCATGTTAAGCATCCTCGACTTACCGTGTGGGCACTGGGCAGTGGACACACAATATCAAATAGCGTGGCCAGTAGAACTGGAGACTCACGTACTATCCGTGACCTTTTTTTCCTGTTCAGCTCTGTATTAAACTTTTGATCTTTTTTCCGTTCAGCGCGTATTTCTAATATGTGGGCACACTCTATTAAATAGAGTGTCCAGTACCGAATTGGCGACTCACGTACTGTCCGTGATCTACTTCAGTTTCTGATGAAGAGGCAGTACATTCTTAAAGTGACATGTCAGTTCTAGTAAGCCCATGTGATGTTTGCCCTTGGCATATATGTAATAATTAAGTAGTTATTCATGCACATAGGAACATGTTTAGCTAAACTTGCATTTACTGTATTGCATGGTTAGATTCGAAATTATAATTGTATTTACTGCACAATGTTAATGTGCATGATTCAAAATTCTTTTGTTATACAAACTTAATAGTTGTCTTTTTTATACTTGACTTATTGATCTGCACTGTTATAATCTCTCCCCAATCTAAAAAAATATGAAATTGTAAAGGCTTCTCTATTTTGGGTGGTTGACAAGATAACTTTTAGTATTCTTTCCTTTTCAGGATTATTGCTGAAATGTATACACCTCGAAGTGGAGGATGTGGCTTTGGTATTTTTTTTTTACTGTATTTCTTTAGTCTCACCAGTATCCTTTTCTACTTCATGTATATCTGACAAGTGCTAAACACCTTTCATATATATATATATATCTAGGGAAAACTCATATATAGTAAAATACCCAAGAAGTTACAAGTCCAAAATGCAACAGAAGTACTGCAAATAAGCCTGGAACCCACGAGCCGTACAAAATAACGAAAGAACAGCAGGGCCATACGTGCATATAGACATATAGTAGATTACAGATGAAGAGAGGTATCGACATCTACATCACTCCTATAGCCTGAATTCTGCATTCCTCCCCACGAGCTCGCCGGTGGTGGCGAGGTCTTTGCGCCGTTGGCGTCGAGCCCGTGGTACACCGGGCCATGCAGGGGCCTCGACGGTCGGACCAAGTCCGGGTGCAAGAACCACATCGGTTGCTCGTTGCTGATGTAGGGAGGAGTAAGGCACACCTCCGCTGCTCGGCTGTTCGGAGTCGACAAAGACCCAGCATGGTCAGTATCAGTAGAGTACACCCTCTGCAAGTCCCTCCCCTCTCTCATCTCCTTCACCCTCTGCAGGTTTCTGAACCTCTCCTGGAGGAGAGCTATGGAAGAAGTGTGGAGGATGGAAGGGGAGGCCTCATTGCCGTGCCTTCTCATGGCGTAAGCTAGCAAGTGTTTGGTGCAAGGTGCTAGCTTCACTTGTTTGGTAGTATGCGATGTGAAAGGGTTGTATGATGGTGTAGTGGTGTTCTGTTTGGAGCTAGCAAGCTAACTGCGAAGGGTTGATCGAGGAGGGTTTGGAGGAAGCTGAGCTGAGGTCGGGTATATATAAGGGGGAGGGGGTGGTGTCCTCCTGCTTGCACTCATACTGATTGCATGTATTTCTGTGCCAACTCCAATGGATTCAATCCAAGCCACTTCGTTGGCATAGCAATTTGTAGTGGAGAAGGAAAGGGAATCATGGTGAGGGATGGAAAGTCCAAGGGAGAAAGGGCCTCGGGGGGTTGGGGGAGGGGGGGGTGGGGATTGGTGCAGTGTAGAGGGTTTGGTGATTGGATGTGAGGGCTGAGGAGCCACTTTTAAAAGGTGGCGGAGTAAGGGTGGAGAGGTAGTACAAACCAGTTCGGAGGCTAGTGCTTGGCATGAGATTGTGGAGGGGAATATGGCCATATAGGATTTTGTGATGATCTTTGTCATGTAACCCTTGCCGTCGAAGGGAGTGGGGGCCTTGAAACCTTTTCTTTTTCAAAGGTTGCTGCCTCTCCTTGTCCTAACCCTCCTTGTTTCTCAATATTTATCCTTGCCTTGTTTGATGTCATGGATTGGGACAGCAGCACCCCAAGGCGGTGAACCATTCCAACTCCGATTCTTTCTTGAACCTTGGGGGTTTTGTAGTGGTGTGTAGGGGTTGAGATCAGTTTGATGTTTTCTGTTGTTTGGTTGCGGTGTTCTAGTGTGGGGAAGAAGTATGAGTTAGTACCGCTTCAACCAATCAATCAGCCAGATGAAGAGTTAAGAACTTGAGATTAGTTTGATTAGTATTACCAGCTCTGATTCGTGGATTCTGTTTTTTACTAGGAACAGCTGGACGACTGTTGGAGCAAGTTGAAGCTTTTCGGTGGGTAGGTTTAACCTGATTATTCTATGGTGTTTTAAAATGAGGTCAAGTATGCGAGAGTACTCATAAGCCCAACAAATCATCCACGAAGGGGAAAGAAACAAACAGTACAAACTCCATGCATGATCTCTAGCCCTGTAAGCATATCACACTAAGTGAAAAAGAACATAAGTAAATGGTAATAATTGTTATGGGTAACGAATCATATACTAATCATTCTGAACATGTCGCTGATGATTAATCATAAGTGATGGATAAGGATCTGTCATCAATAAGATCATTGGTGATAGATCATAACTTGACTTGTCACTAATGAATGACATAAATGACAGGTTATAACTGTGATCCATCGCTTATAATTATAAGTGACGTGTTACAATTATGATCTACTTATGACTGATGAACACTTTTCGTGTTTTTTAGATACGAAAAAGTTAAAAAAAAATATTCTCACTCAAGCCATCCCAACGCAAGGTCATGTGTCACGTGTTATTTTACACACTACTTTTAAACTCTGCGTTCCATAGGAATCGAACTCGTAACCTCCGCTCCCATACATTGTCCCTTACCACCATACCCTCGCGTGCGTTCTGAAGTAAGCCAGATATTTTATCCTTTTAACATTTTTTTCTAATATCATAAATGATGGATCATAATCGTGATCCGTCACTTATGATAGTCATAAGTGATGGGTCATACTTTTTTCTGAATTGTAATTTGATAGGTGATCTGGAGTAACATTCGGTAAAATAGGCCTAACTTTTGCATATAGACTTTGATTTTGACTTTTTTTTTAACTCTACGAACATCTACAGAAAAAAGTTACATCCATTTCTTGCTAACTTTGTTCGGTTCGATGAATTTATCGAGGCCAAAAATGGCCTAGAAGATTGAGTTCTCGTCCTCTGAATTTTCTGCACCGTTTTCAGAACACGTGTTTGTGTTCATAGTTGTCACCCCTTACATCAAACTTATTACATCAAACTTAAGTAGAAATGTACAATGATTTCTATTCTAGTGCTACTAAGGTGAGAAAAAAAAGAGAATAAAAAAATATAGCATCATGCTATGTACATATTTACTATATAAGAAAAAAAAGTTGTGATAAGAAACTGGTTGACTAATACATCTAATGATTGGTCAATTAAAATTTCTTCACCTGCTTTGTTTCATCAAACTGGTCATTAGTGACGGGTCACAACTTGACCTATCACTAATGACTCTCTAGGATGATCCATCACTAATGAGTTGGTTATTAGTGACGAGTTACAACTTAACCCGTTACTTATGACTAGTCAACGATGACCCATCACTTATGACTGATAATAAATGATGGGTCATAATTTAATCTGTCACTTATGACTAGTTTAGGATGACTCGTCATTTATAACTGGCAATAAGTAATAGATTACAACTACGATCTGTCATTATTATCATAAATAACATATCATATTACGATATATTATTAATATTGTATCTTATTTATCTATTTTTTACGTAGTGTCAAGCACGCTCAAATAGTTTTATATTGCTTAGTTAGTTTTTAGTTTTTTACGTTCATGCTCAACCAATTATCCAGAGCACTCTAGTTACAAAAGGTTCTGTAGTTTGTACCGCTAGTAGCTATGATCTCTGGCCGTGTGGGCATGGACGTATCATTCAAAATCCTGATGCTCGTAACAACGCGCTTCTATATAAATGGTTAAACAAATTAGTATCTGAAGATGGGACTTGGTAGCACCTTATCTGAATTAAGTATTTGAGTCAAAACATCTATGGCAAGTTAACTAGAAGGCAGAGGATTCTCAGTTCTGGGCAGGTTTGATGAAGGTAAAGCAATATCTCTTTCGTTTTGGTATGAAGATGGTTCGAAAATTTTGTGAAGATACTTGGCTAGGTATTTAACTTTGAGCAGCTAATACCCTTGCCTTTTTAACATAGCTAGTAACAAATAAGATCCGGTAGCTAATGTTCTTCAATCCTTTTTACCAAATATTGCTCTCCACTGAGATCTAAGCAGACCTAAATTAATAGTACGGAACGAATTGCTCCCTCGCCTTATCAATATCAACCTCACACACGAGCCTAACGAATTAAGGTGAAATTTGAACAAATCTGGGTAATTCTCAGTTCAATCTCTATACCAGTCACTTATAAATAACAAAGAATCAAGAAGGAACCAGAAAATACCGTTTAAGATAAAGATCTTTTTTTGGTATCTTCACCGAGGGGTTCTTCTAACAAAGAATAACCTAATCAAGAGACAATGACAGGGAAGTCAAAAGTGTTATTTTTGTCACAAAAATGAAACAATTAAGTATATCTTGTTTTACTGTCGTTTTGTGAGATCAACATGGTTTATCATTCAAGTGGGTTCTAACCTTTGTTCACCTTGAAGTGTTTCAAACATATTTGGTACCTAGCTTCGTGAGATTAGTAAACAATGGAAAGATAAAATAATGGCAACAACGATAACGTTTGTTGGTCGTTGTGACTACGCAGAAATGATATGATTTTTAATAAAAGGAAATTAACTCTCATTTGTAAGTTATCTATACATGTATATGTTTGCTCCGTACAAAGGCTATGTTGCAGCAGTAGGAGCAGCAGTATATGGTGGTGGCAACATGTACTCTTATGGTGCGGACGGTCAAGGAGATCTTTACCTGGTTTGAATGTTAGTCTAGATTTCGGATCGAAGGTTCACCATACACCGCGAGATGACCGTCGTCTTTTGTTTCCTTTTTTTGTTGTACTCTTCTTCTTTTTTTGCCGTGTACGTTTATGTATGCAGAAATTGAAAGTGAACTCTTACATGTTTGTATCGTCTTGATGTAATGCTATGCGTCAATAAAGCTTCGTTTATCGAAAAATGGCTGCTGGCTGCATGCATCAATCATTAGTTTTACATAACTACACAAATACATATGTCAAGGCTGTAATCGATGCCTGAGTTGATCACTGACCACCTATGGGTCCAAATTCAATTATATACTATATGAGTGGCTGGTTTATAACTTCAGTATATTTAATCTAGCTAGCTCAGGCTTTGCTAAGTTTGATTAGAGGGTAAATTTAGTTTGGTGTCATATTGCCCATAGTCGGTCTAAGTTAGTGCGTTGATTCACTGATCGCTGTATTGCAAATTCGTGTTTGTGAATAGTTGATATGTGTAAGTTTGGTGTAGTGTTGCCCATGCTTGTTTGGATACGTTACACGCAAAACCCAAAGTGGTTGATTTAGAGTTTTATGATACTAGGTTTTTCGTCGACATTATCATTGATCGTACCTCAGCTAGGTTGATTGGGTTGAAATGAAACTCCCACTTTGTTCAAACAACTAGATTCTACCATAACTGATCACAAAATTTTGAAGGGGGGGGGGGGGGGTCGAAGAATATATCATTTCTCATACGAAATATTACAAAGAAAAATCGACCAAGTACTTCTTGCAAATCTCAGGATCCTCTTAGAATCCCATTGTTAAACTTTGCTTCAGAAAATTGGAATGGCATGCTCAATTAGTTACTATCCGTTGAATCAGTGCTGGACGTTTGTGGCGATTTGGGCTGACAAAAAACTGCTCAAGCGACTCAGGCAGCTCCATGCCCCCGGCGCAGCCACCCCCTCTCACCCCTTCCCTCCTTCCCCGCCGCTGCCTAAGCCGACTACCGGAAGCCCGCGCAGTGGTGAGGACGGCGGTTGTGGGGCGGGGTTGCTCCTCTCGCTGCGATGTCGCATGGTGGCGGGGCTTGGGGTCGCCGGCCCGATCTTTAGCGAGGCTTACTGCGGCGGGCAGATCCAGGTGACCGGTGGCTGGATCCGAGGCTAGGTCGGCGGGTGGCAACGCGATGACGCCGTGTGGCATTGGTGCTCGCCATTGTACACTCCTCTACTCTTGCTGCGCCATCGAGCCGCTCAAACCTCTACCGTCGCAGCTTCGGTGTCTACCCCAATGTTGATGTAGGCCGCTCAACTCTAGTTGTGCGCTCTGCTGCTCGATCGTGTGGGGCATGCACACTACTACATAAATGGTTATCAGTGCTGGCTCAAAAACATCATCAATTGTGGTTTTTGAACCGGTACTGATAGTCACGAACTATCAGTACTGGTTTATGAATCGATACTGATAATAAGTATCAATGTCGGTCCATAACAAAGAACACACACTGATGCTCAGATTATCACTGCCAGTCTTTAAGAACGAACTAGCATTGATGCTCAAACTATCAGTGCCGGTCCATAAGAACGAATCGGCACGGATAGTCTGAGTATCAGTGCTAGCTAGTGTGACAAGCTGGCACTCATGCTTCTGTAGGCACAGATAAATTATGAATTCAATAATACAACATTCAAAATTCGATTTCAAATTTGTATTCAAATATATGTAGGCATGCATCACAGGAAGATATATACACATGGATCATAAATAGTTCATCTACATCCACACATAATCATGAGTTCATCAACATCCACACATAAATATTATCACAATTCACATCATAGGTTAAACACATTGCAAATACACCCATCCATGATTCTACGGTGCACGTTTAATCATATAGTCTTCATAGTTGACATCTATGATATCAACTCCATATATCTTATCCAAATGGTGTAGTACATAAACGAGCGCACTATCTCAAGTAAGAAAGGGTAGATTCATCACAATTACATAAACAGCGAAACCTCCTCCACCGAACTTCACATAAGCCTGATACATGCCTTCATGAACTCTCTTGACATTTGGACCAATCATTGTGAAACTCAACCACTCCATGACATAACTTAAGAGTGAACCCAGGCTAACATCCAAATGCATCTTGTTGTTCCAATAAAATTCCTACAGGCAAAATATGAAGAGAAAATTTGATAATATATGAAACAATACTATAGACTAAAATTCGTGACACCAACCATATCAAGTGCATGTAACCATGACAAACTGATAGCCATTGAAACCACATCCTCCATATTTTGCTCAAATGCTTTCAATTTGAAATAGTTGTAGTCAGGTAAAATATACCCAACTTGATCCTTGATCTCTTGTAAAACCTCTGCCACCAAGTTTTTTTGAGCCAAATGGATCTCAGGTGGTTGGATGCCAGAGACGACAATATTGATAGATTCTTCATTTGCCAACATCTAAAAATTAAATGATATCTTTCTTGTACCACTATTATCTAGAGTGGTAGTCACAACAGGTTATGTACAACCCTATATGTGAGCAATCAATCTATTTAACCAAACTAGAGGAGTAATCACCTACATCAACACATGCATATCTTTAACAACTACATATTTTTTTAATTATCAGTTGTCCAACTAAAATAGATGCGAGCTATCCTATTTTGATCATCTCTGAGGGTGCCGAGGAGGGCGGGGCATCGAGTTCCTAGAGGAATATGCCGGGAGGATGCAGGGAGGGAGGCACCATGCGACGGGATGTAGACGCTACTTCAGATGCATATATCCATGATACTTGCTAGATCCACGTACCATCTACAAAAAGTAAGGTATATGTAACCAACAAATTATACTTCTCTGGAGCTTGGCCCTAGGGCACGGGTAGCAAATGACATGCTTAGAACGCTGTCTTGATGTTGGTGTATATTAAGATTCAACTTGAAAATAATAATCAGGCACCAAATTTATATCCTAGTGGCTATCTACCTGTAATTTGGAATGTGCTAGGTCTGCGGGTAGGGGCATGCAAACCATGTTGTACTTAGCTAGCTTAGAAAATTAGTTAAAATCATCAAGCCATTTTACTCCTTTGAATAGTATTGTCCTAAGAAAGTTCCAACATAACAATAACAAAATTTTAGAACCAACCTTTTCGTAATTCAACTTGGTCGCTTTCGTTCTTCAACCAATTTATAAGCATAGAGGTACTTTCACATTGAAACAATATAACATAACATGTACATTAACAATGGCTAACATTTAATCAGATGAACTAAAATGCTCACTTTCGTTCTTCAACAAACCAAGAGCACAATTGAACTAATGCTACGTAAAGATCATCGGTTCCTTCAACCACCAAATTGCCTCTGATTACACAACAAAGTAACCACATTTTTTTACCGAATTGATGGCAGAGCTGACGGGTATGAGGACGGCGTGAGGGCCTAGGGGATGGCGACGGTGAGGAGGTGGCATCGGCTCTGAGATGAGGATGACGACGGGGATGAGGATGGCATGCAGGCTCCAGGGACGGCGATGGTAGGGAGGTGGCATTGGCTTCGGGATGAGGACAATGATAGGGATGAGGATGGCGTGCGGGCTCCAGGGACGACGATGGCGGGGAGGCGACGTCGGCTCTGGGACAAGGACAACAAAGGGGATGGGGACGGTGTGCGGGATCCGGGGACGACAATGGCAACGGGAGGCAGGTCGGCTCCGGGGACGACATCGTTGGTGAGATAGCGGGAATCAACAGGCGCGAAAGGAGAGGAATAGAGAGACTGCAAGTAAGTCTTGCTTATATAGTGATAGAGTATCAGTACCGGCTATAGTCTACAACTGGCACTGATACCAGTATCAGTGCCAGCTATAGTCTGCAACTGGCACTGATACTAGAATCAATTCCGGTTGTATAAACTAGCTGGCACTGATAGTTGGACTATCAGTGACAGTTTTTTCCTAGAACTAGCACTGATATTGTGGTGACAGAAAGGGGTGCCGGAGTTGGGGATGACACGTTAGGGGTAGAAGAAGGTGCCTTTTTTAGACTGTAGACTTATTAATGCCAGGTTGTAATACGAACTAGGGTTGATACTAAGTATCAGTGTAGGCTCATGGTTACCAACCAGCACTAAAGTATCAGTACCGGTTTGATCCAAGAGCCGGAACTGATACCGAGTATCAGTGCCGGTTCAACCCGATTCGATCGTTGATCGAGCACAGGAAGTTATGAACCAGTACTGATACTTCATCAGTGCAGATTCTATCCTAACCAGCACTTATGGGATGGCTCGGATGATTGTTTTTGTTGTAGTGTGACGTCGAGCTGGCTGTCAGTCGGGGGCGGGCTATGCTACTACATGTGTTGTCCGTATGCGCGCCTTCGTGCGTGCTTTTACATGTGGTGGAAGGCGAGCGCGTCCCTAGCCCATTGTGTGTGTGTGTCGTGTCGACGGTGACCACACCATGTGCGTGCCATGTCCTTTGCTGCGATTGGGCTATCGATGGCCACCGCTGCTGCTGTTGGACTGCCGTTGTTGCTGCTGCTCTGCATCGGTGGCTGCTGCCTTTGTGCTACTGCTTAGCTGTGAAGGAAAGGCGGGGTTGGTTGCTTCTTCCCATGCAACTGCTGATCTACCCTGTTGCTGTTGTATTCCTGCTGATCTGCATTGTGTCCTAATCCTGCTCTCCGCTGGCTAGAAATAGATCTACCGGAGGTACCGCCGTCGGCTTCACACTGGTGGGTTCCTGCTCCTCTAGAGCTTTGATCCCAAAGGTGCTTATCTTTCCTGGCCGGCTTGCATGTGCTGCTACGGCTGCTGGTCCCCTCACGACGTGGCCATCGACGGCTGCCTGGCGTGCGGTCTCCTCCCATTGTTGAACCTATCTCCCTCATAGGTCTGACCTGTGGGGAGACCTTTGTCGTTCGGGTGGCCTCGGGACAAGGTGCGCCCGCGAGGACGGTGGCCATTATGGAGGTGGAGCGGTCTAGGTATGGCTGCCTTCTCAATGGGTGGATCGGTGGAGGTCGGGGCGAAAGCCTTGCCTGTCTTTCACCGGTGCTAATGACGGTGATGCCCTCGGGTGTCATTTCGCTCTATGGAGGTGTTTGTCGCAGTGTCTCCCCTTCCCACCTAGTTGGATTTTTCTGGTGAAAACCCAGTCCAGTTCTTGGATCGGCGTTGATGGCGCCATTGGCGTCGTGTCCTTCCTGGAGGTGTCGCCGTAAAAATCCTTCATCGTGGTACGACTGGGGTGATGTGTTGTTTTCGATCAGCGGTGACCATGTACACACCTGCCCTTGGGTAGGGGCATGGTTTGGTGAGGCTTCTACCCCTTTGGAGATGCGCTTTTTGCTCATGGCGGACGACTGGGATGCGCCTGGTTGCACATGCTACGGTGGAGTTGGAGCTACTGCGTCAAGGAGTTCAATGAGCTCGGGAACGATGATATGAAGTTATGCTCTCTTTCGTGTCCCGGTGTTGGTCTTGGACAGGGTCATGTCAACATCGAGGTAGCGGTTGCATTCCGCTGTGGGAAATTGGAGCTATTGTGCCTCTTGTACAATGAGCTCGACAACGATGACTCATGTCGGACTCATGCCAGTTGGTGTTTGCTTATGGTGTGTGGTGGTAGGCCTTTGCACGGTGGAGTTGGTGGATTGAGGCAGTATTTGTGGACCAACGTAGGAAGTTGGTACTGTAGTCATGCTTGGCAATGATAACCTACGGTAGTTTCGGTCAGTTGTAGTGTCCAAGTGGTCGTGTTTCGGGCTTTTGTTCCAGAAAGTTGTAATGGTTTTCGAGTCCGGTTTCCCTCATAAAATGTACCAACTCTCTTCTTCTAATATAAAAATGGCAGAGCTCATGCCGCTATTTCAAAAAAAATATGAATAAGTGAACTGTAACAGGGTCAATGTATGTATAATCATGTCTTCTGTCCCCTGAATCCACTCACCATGCAACCATGCGCCCGATCACATGAGCAGAGGCCGCTCTTCGGCTCTTCCCTCACGTAGCTCCTTCTCGGCCCCAACCTCAAATTTCATCTGTCTTTGTTCCAAGAGAAAAATGCTAGTGAGAAGAGGCAGAGCCAGGGGTCGGCGACCTCTGCTCACCATGTAGAATGAATATAGTCCAATAGTTGGAAATCGAAGTTAAGCTAGGCAAAATTGACTTTGGTAGCTTCAGCAAGTCCAACAAGTAAGTTGGAAAGGGCTAGGGATGCAAGCGGACAGTCCACTAGCTCGCATACTACTTGATTTTCCACCCACTAGTACAAAAGTGGATGCAAAAAATATAACTATAATTATGATTAAGCGGGCCTCAAAGCCCGCAAGCCTATCCCACTTGCATCCCTAGAAAGGGCAAAGGGAAACACTACAGCACTCCAAAATTCCCCATTCATCGGTGTCTTCCATCGTGGCATTTGCCTTGTTGCGCGGGATGTAAATAGGTGAATGTGGTGGACTTAAATCCACGCAACAAGGGCCTGCAGCGTTGTGACCATTGGACTCGATGTTTTGCTAGGCCTCATCGGCACATGTCAACGAGATGGTAAGATGAAGGTGCATAGGGTCATGGGTCCTGATCGAGGCCTCTAGGGGCGAGGGTGACGCATCGAGGGGATAGAGGGGTCGTGTCGCCATTCGTCGTCCTTGTAGGTGGCCTGCACCATCGACTCACTGTGCATCTCTGCCGGAGCTCCCCGCACGTGAGGCGATCCCATACCACTAACCCGCATGTGCCTGTTGAAAGTGCATCTAGGCCTCTTGTGGGTTTTGGATAATTGATGACAAACGATTAAGGGACTAATAGTTTTATCAAGTGTATGAACAGATTTTAGTCCCGTTGAAAAAGGATAAAAGAAGTCCATGACCCTCAAAAAGAAAGGAGAAGCGACATGAAGAAACTCTTAGAGTCCAACTGGTTTTTTATTTGAATTTGAGGTTTAGGAATATCATACTATTAAGAGGGATGCCTTTTTGTAGTTTTGGTAGTGTCTCAGTGCTCAAAGTATTTTATGAAAACTATTTTTTGAGAGACACCATCACTCATGAACACTGGGAACATAGGGCAGATTTGTCTGGTTCCGGAGTCTCCGGATTAGTCTGGAAACTCCAGACTCTATAGGTGTTCCGTTCTCTGAGTGAGACTCCGTGAAGAGCTCTCAGTTTGGCTTAAATTCTGTGCCCGGAGTCTCCGGGATAGCCCGGATACTCCAGACAATGCAAATGTTCCGGAGCCTCCGAATGAGTCTTCGAGAAGAGCTCTCGGTTTCGATTTAATTTTAAGCCCAGAGTCTCTGAGTTAGTTCGTATACTCCGGATGTTGTTAAGTCCCGGAGTCTCCGAGTGAGACTCCGGGAAAGGCTCTCGGTTAGCTAAGGTTTTTAGCCGGAGTCTCTGAGTTGGTCCAGAGTCTCTGAGGTCTGATGCTTCCGAATCTTCCAGACATCCTCCGAACTAGTGTTCTAGCCGGATTTTCTCTAAGTGTTACCCGGAGACTCTGGGTCAGTGTAACAGCTAGTTCTGACAGGTTATGTGCGTGGTTTTCTGTGCTACCCGGAGACTCCGGGTGAACCCGATACTTTGAGTCTGTCTGAATATCACAATAACGGCTAGTTTTGGGGGGAAGAGTATAAATACATCTTCACCCCCTCTCATTCAATGCTTGCCGAACCACTAGTATATTCACTCTCGTTAGAGCATTCAATAGCCCTCCCAAACCCCTTTAGTACCCAATCTTTGCTAAGATTTGTGAGTTTGGTTTGGGGAGTGAGATTTGGAGCAAAAGAGCAAAAAGAAATTCTTTGAGCATTTTGAGTTCTTGTCAAGCTGCGAATTGCAATCTTTTCTCTTGAAGCTTTGTGCTTCTAGACAGCAAGAGGTCACCCGTAGAGCACTCAATCATTGTGGAGTGCCACGAGGAGTTTGTATTACCCATGATTTGAGTAAGAACTCTAGCTCGATCTTTGTGGTCGCTTGGGTGAGGATAGGGTTGAAAAGACCCGGCTCTTTGTGAGCTTCTCAACGGAGACGTAGGCACTTCTTTGTGAGGTGACCGAACTTCGGATTTAAATCTTATCTCCATTTAAATTCTTGCAAGTTACTCATTCAAATTGCTATTTGAGGATTTGCCTTAATATTATTGCTTGCGAGTATTTGAGTGTAGCTTTATTGTTAAGTAGAACATATCCATCTTACAGATATTGTGATAGCTCATAGTGTCTAGTAGATTATCTTAAGCTTACTTTTATTTCGAGTTCCTGCATAGTCCGGATAGTCCGGGTGAACTCGGATACTCCGGAACTCGGACTATCCGAATTGAGCCGGAGTCTCCGGATACTATTTAATCCGCTGCTGAATTTTAATTTTCAGAAACAACTATTCACCCCCCTCTAGTCGACATCAAGGACTTTCACCTGTGCCGAGACTCCCTGTACTCAAGGCAAGTTTGTGTTGCCATCCTACTGTGCGCTCATGCCGGAGCTCTCTGTACGCGAGGCGTGCTTGCACCGCCGTGGGGAGAGATGGTGTCGGCTCTTCCACGATGAGACGACGACCAAGGTGGCTCAACGACATCGATGTCGTTGTGGTGGACATGGTGGAGGATCAAGGCGTCACGACCGAAGTTGCAGCTGACGCTGTCACAGATGACGAGGTCGAAGGCAGATAGTGTAGATGCGTAGAACCGCATAAGCAGAACGGGTACGCCATTGCTAGTTTTGCGGCGGCACAGAGGTGAGAATTTTATGATTTCCATCTCTCTTTTGATTAAGAACATCTCCAACAGACCTTCCACCCCCACCCTCTATCTCATTCGATAGCCAAATTGAGCAAAAATCCGTCTCCAACAGAGCCTCCATCGTCCACGCTATTATGACAGGCACACTATCTCCTTCCTCCCGCACACCAGATGTTGCGTGTCTCTCCGCTCACGCCATTCTCCAACTGTCGCTCGACTGTGCGCTCCCGCCACCATCTGGACGCCCGTCCTCCCCACTATTGTTATTGCTGCTCCTCGTTCTCCTCTCGTCGTCCCCTCTCCAAGCGCCTCTCCCTCTCAAGGCTCGGCGACGTGTTAGGCTGTGGCGAAGTGGTCAGCGGCGGTAGCCCACCCCAGAGGGGAGGAGTCGTCGGACGGGGGCGGGAGGGAGAGGCAGCGGTGACGGCCGAGGGTGTGGAAAAAGCAGCAGTAACAGCAGGAGGAGGGGGAGGGCGCCGAGGATGGCGGCAGAGATGTTACGACGCCATCCTCAATGGCAGAGGAGAGGGAGTGGAAGGGAGTCCTTCTCCACACGTGGCAACTGATCTGAACTGCTTCTGCTGCCAAATCCGAGAAATTTGGTGAGCCAGCTCGATTCCCCTTTGTGCATGTCCCCTAATCGAGCTTGAACACCTCTACAATGTCATCTTGGCTTGTTTCCCAGCAGGATCGGGCCGCCATCGTCGTTTCCGATAGCTGGCCACCGTCGCGCGGGTCTTCACTACCAACGACACAACGCAGGGCCTCTTGACCAAGCTGAGGCCATCACAAGCTCCATTGTGCTGCCCTGAGGCTCGCGTGCGCTGTTTCCTCCTTCCCTATCCCCAGTCGCACCGCATCCCTGTCCACGCCAAACTCCATGGCCATCGTGAACACCTCACCGTCGACAGGGCCACTCCGACCACCTCTGTTAGAGACAAAACGTCGAGGAGCTCTTCCATGATCTACTGATACCGCACACCGATTTTGCCTTGGCCTGTCGCCAGCGTGGACCACCTTGGAGCTCTTAGCGCTGTTGCGCTAGGCACCTGTCGTCGGGCGTGCTCTGGCCGGGCCCTCTGGTCGAGGCCGCCGCCGCTAGATCCACCAGGGAGAGCTGGACGTCGTGGGCTTGGTCACGAGCTGCCTCTTGCCGTCGTTCGTCGCCGGTAGACTAGGTAGTGCCGCCGTATTCCCTCTACTCTGCTCCGGTTGGCCGAGGTCACCTATTTTAACACAGTCAACATGAGAGTTGTAGAATAATATTAAAAAATAAGAGAGAGAATACAAAGGATGAACTATATATGTGCCGTTGGAGTAGTGAAATAATATGAAAGATGGATTTTTATAGATGACAATTTATATAGGGATATGGATGGTGTATTATAGATGATCTCTAAGACTATGCCCAACTGTTTCCCTTTAAGGACGAAAATTCCATCGTGAAGGGATTTTCGTTCCCTTCAGCGCTCCAACGGTTTCACTTCACGGTTCCCGTAACGAAGGGATTCACAAGATTATTCCTTTCAGGACGGGATTCTCTCTCCTTTCCCTTCGCAATTCCTCTCGAAGAAAAACTGTTAAAGATGAGAGAAAATAAAAGAATAAGAACAGGGAAGAGAATCGAGAAGAAAATATAGTTAGAAATGGTCTAAGTAAAAAAAAAAATTAAAACATCTACCAGCTGTCAAAATTTTGTACAGGCTGTCGTAATTTTCTGGCTCTGCCACCGCTGATGAGCCATGATGAAATAACTAGGCCAGGCAGCGCGCACGTCAAGCGTCACCTCCAGATGCAATCATGCGTGCACTAGGGACTGTCGTCCCCTCCAACCCGCGCAGCGATGATATTTGCGCGCGGGGCCGCCTGGATTTCTTCTTCCGAGGTGGGGAGAGGACGGTCCACGCTACACAGGGCTGGGCGCTGGATCATCATGCGGTCTGGCGAAACTAACGGCTCCCGCCCGGGGGGGAGTTTTGGACGGGAATGGCGTGCGGACCGTGTGTGACGGGCACCTATTCGCGACGGCGACCTGCGCTGCGCGCCTCCGCTAGCTTTTGCGACTCGTCGGCTTGCGCTTGGCGCGCAGCTGTTCCGTGCATATACGCGCCGCGGGGCCTGGGGGCCTGTGGCGCGTAGCGCGGGCGGGGGCCGTGGCAGAATCTTACGACGCCGCGATCTCGACAGGGTTGTGCTGGGTTGCGCTTGCTCGCAGCAGTGTCATCATGTCGGCGCCTTCTCTCCTCTGATGATGGCCCATGGATGGGTCATGCACTTATGCATGGATGGATGCTCGTAGGAAGCATTTACCAGTAGTATATTTTGTTGCCGTATAATACTAGTGCTTCACTGCTCCCAGTATCGTATGGTACGCAGTCCTAGCTTGGTCCGAATTTGCGCACGTTGTGACTTTCCAGTCAACAGTAACACAGTATGGAATGCGGAGTGCTGCCTCTGTTTTTAGCAGGTGTCGGCTGTTCGACGCACATCACCAGCTAGGCAGGCGAGCTCCCCACGCCGTACGCTGGTCTGGTCGGCTGTATCCTCTTCCCAATTCCGATCAGCACCATTGAGAGGCTGAGTGCCTCCTCCTTTCCGGCTTCCCAATCCTTTGTACTGGAGATGGGCACCTTTTCAGACTTAAAATTGAACAAACTTCCTACTCTAAAATCAGAGACCTTTAACTTGGAACTGGAATCATTCAACTAGAAATCTGAAACTCCCTATCCTGACCGGACAAATGCCTAGTTGCAACAGATAACAAAAAGGAGGCGATTTAACACCTGCACGCGCATCCAAACGCACTTCCATCCAAACACCCCTCATTAGAAAATAAATCATGATTAGTAGTCTTACTAATCGGGCCACCCATATTAGGAAAGCGCAGGCATCCCCTAATCACGAGGCATGCTCATCCATATTAGGAAACTCGCTCGTAACGTGCGTGTCCCCTTCACTAACCAACTGGTGACCCACATGTTCATTAGCTATGTGTGCATGCCTTGCTAATCAGATTCAACATATATACAGAAGAAACGAAGTGAGATTTCACAACACTGGAAGAGAAAAGCATTTTGATTCATTTCACTAGGAAAAAACTAAAGAAATATATATGCATATCAATACAAAATGCGAAGCAGATTGGTAGAGAAGATAATGAAGCGAGACATTTTGCCACAATGCAATATTGATGGCAACAGCGAGGACCCCCTCCGTTGGCAATGGAAAGCCCCATCACACAGCACGGCGTCCCATCTAGGTAACACCACGATCCATTTTGTGGCAACGACAGTGCTATGAGGAAACATTATACCCATGGTGAGCGTCCTTAGCATCCTGACACGATTCGACACTTGACACCTCGAGAAAGCTGTGGAGATAATAAAGCCCCGTCACCTAAGCTAGATTGGAGACAGCAAAGGTCAGGCCTCCGCCATCGCCGCTTCCTCCTCTTCCGTCACCAACATACCCGAGTGCGTCGCCGACAAAGAAGCCCTCCTTTCGGAACGAAGAATAAATGAAAAAAACAAAGGAATTATTTCCGACACATCATACCAAATAGTTGCATCATATACATCCAAAATGTGCTTTATGAGATTATTAGACCCGTACATTTGCAAGCTAGCAGATGTGCTTGCAAATCTCATTTCTCCATTGACTGCACAAATATGGGTACCAAGAATGCATTATATCAATAATCACATGTGCAATTTGAACTTGCTTTTAATAATCACAAAAATGCTTTGCAGTTGATATTGCTTTCGGAAATGCTTAAAAATGTTTTATAAAATATGAGATGCTCAATCAATAGTTTATTGGAAAGTAAAATTGTGTGATTCATTTGAACTTGCTTTCAGTAATCAGAAACAATGCTTTGAAGTTAATTATGTATTGCATTTCATAAATGCAACATGAACGTGAGGTGCTCAATCAACAATTTATAGTAAACGAGAATTATAATCCATTTGAACTTGCTTTCATAATTATAAAATATGCTTTCAAGTTAACTATGTATTGCTTTCACAAATACATAAAAATACTTTCAAATGTCACTATTCTACACCAGAAAAAGTATGTTTGTGCCAATAAAAAGCAACTTGTTATTCACTGATGATCTGCACTGGAATGTGGACAGATAGATATGCAAATTGTAGGAAATTTAAGATAATTTCCTAGGAAGTCATGACAAAATCACACACAACCACATAAGCAGAACATGGAAAATTCACAAATAAATTAGATTAATTTCTAAAAGCAAGTTAAGATATCTAGAAGATGATTGAAAAGCAATTTGAGCACACTTAGGTTGACAAAATATCATTAATTTTGAAAAAAAAAATGCTTATGAGAGCAAATAAACATGACCCAACTCGGGGAATAAAAAATCCTGGAATTTAGAAACATTCTTTATAATCCGCTTAATCCTAAGCACATTTCTCTCCAACTAGATCTTATCCACTTAAACACCTATGTCTATCATACAACTAACCCAAATAGGCAGACGATATGTTCAAGCATGCTTCACCACAGCAACTTCACGAGATCCCTTCAGTTTACTCGAGGTAACCCTACACGTAAAATCCGAAACACGGAGGATAGGGGAGCGTGCGAGGGTGGGGGTCTTGCGTGGAAGGAAGGCTTGTCAGAGCTGAGCAGGTCGAGGGAGAGAATAACCTTGGCGATGATGGGGTTGGGGTTGGTGTCGGAGGAGGAGGCGACGAAGGCGGCCTGCCAGGCACGTCAGACTGATATGGGGCACTTCACGAGCCACACGGAGCGGTCGGTCCACGCCATCTTTGGGCACTTGGCCTCCTTGCCCATCGGTCCCGCTGCCATGGGGCGACTCCGCCCCGCAAGGCTCTTGCGAAAGGGGGAGGCTCTCGCGAAAATCATGTTACCTCAATACGTCCAGACATTGGCGTTGTGGCTCGACCCCCTTTGTTGCCTTTATCAATATGCACCGGCATCTCCGTACCCCTCTGTATATATGTCCACCATGAGTCCCATGATCACAAGCTGTTACGCTAGATACGGCCTATGGGGAGTGTCAGCAGTTCAGCATTGCACTCGGATATGGCCCTAGCCAGGAAAAACTGGGCCACCATCTACGCAGGGTCGGGGACGCTGATGAATCTGAATCTCCCAGCCCACGGCGCGGGATATAGGCCATACGGGCTGCCGTGCGTGCCGCCCCCAATCCGCCAGACGCCGAGGCCCGCATAACCGCTCTCCTGCCTGGGCCGCGCCGGCGCGTCTGTGCGAAGTAGGAAAGCCGTCCGCTCCCGCGTTCCCCAGTGGTCAGTGGATCGCCAAATCATCCGCGCAAGCGGATATTTCGTGCCTGATCCTAGCGCCTTCCCTCCGGCAACTCCAGTGTCCCCCGAGCCCGTCTGAGCTATTTCGCTGCTGTTCTCCCGCAACAAGAAGCTCCGGTGCCTCGTCCGCTGCCCGGTCGAAACCAGCCCTCGTTCACTTTCCTCCGTGCGAAATGGGCAAAAGCAGAAGTTGTCTATGGAATGGCACGGCACGTTTGTTTGAGGCGCCCCATGGAAACTGCAGAGAGCAACGGTTCGGCTGCGCAAGGAAGCACGCATGTACCGTACCTCCGGTGCTCAGCTCGGCTGCAACTGCAATGGAAATCAAAGGTAGGATTCATTCAAGGCGACTTATTGTTGTGGGCTTCCGGTTTGGTTGGTCTGTTCATGGTAGCGCAGGTACCAGCCCCTTTGTCCATCTACTTGTTCTTTCGCCTTCTTAATGATGCTATCAATGTGATCTACTGCTCTACTAGTTGTTCTATGAAAAGGATGCTTGCTCAATCAGCTCGCTCGTCAAGTGTGCACTGTCACGAAGATCCTGTACACCTTGAAAGGGATGCTCATATAGTCATCTGTTAGCTTGTCAAATTAGGCGTGCGTAAAATGTTCGACGCATGCTTCATTTCAAGCCAGTGGCTTTCATTCTCTAAAGACTACGAATTGAACCCTGTTTCTTTCCCCGTTAATGTTGACTGATGAGAAGTTATGGATGGATGCCCGGTATTATATTCTGATAGGGGGTGTTTGGAACAGCAGTCGCATACATTCAGCCTGAACAATGTTCGACTGCCGAGTGGGAATGGGCGGTGCGCATTGATATCAGCCAGGGATTAGGGTGGTCCTACTACGCCATCTGCACTTCTCTAGGCGGCGTCAATCTTGAACCGGCAACATCGGCCATGTACACCGTTCAACCCCTCCTTGAAGTACTCTGAATTCCTCACAGGAGAGGCTTTTTTCAAAAACTAAGTTAAAATATACTTTAGTCTACATACAATGAGTGATTAATAAAATTATTGTTTTTAGTTTGATAATTTTTTGTATTGCATCAGTATATCTGTGTATTGCAATTATGATCACGACTAACTAAAGTTGGAAGAAAAAATAAAATTGGAGTTTTTGTCTCCGAGTTAGGAAATTTGCACTCACCGGATGATTCAGTGCTGGAAATTTTGTACACACCATATGGTCTGGTGTTCGGAAGATTTCACACCAGAGTATTTTGACCCAAAAGAGAAAATCCAATACCACTGGATGGTTCGGCGATGGCGTACTGTACACACCAGACTACTTTTTTAGAGAAAATTTTTTCTGAGAAAGAACTTTTGTACACACCGGAGACTACACCGGAACATTATTCCAGAAGGGGTGTCAATGTATGTCTAGTGTGATTGTACACGCCATATGGTACGGTAATGAGCAGTGTGAATGCCGGAGGCTTCACTGGAGCTTTTTACAGGAGGTTTTCAGAGCAGAGAGAAGATGTACATACCAGATGGCCCGATGCTTGTACTAGTGTTAGCACTGGATCATCCGGTGTTTATGTTTTCTGTATGATGTGTCTCTCAACAGGGAGTTTTGATTTCGACTAACTGAAGATGGAGTTAAATGGCGTTGGACATACATGTTTGCTTGTCCCATGATATGTAGGTGATGGATGCAACTTGACGGTCGACGGTGGGATCATCGGGGCTAGGTGCTAGACGATCAAGGAGGTCAGACGGAGTCTAGGGTGATCCTAGCGATATACGTAAAAGTCAAGAAAAGCACAAGAAGGTGGATGAAGATGGCGTGTTGGCGAAGTCAAGCGAAGGGGATGCCGGTGCAAGTGACAAGGTGGCCCAAGAGATTAGGAGTGGGAGAGACTTGCCGGTGGTCAAGCTCACAAGATGGAATACACGTGTCGACATCGGGATTCTTGCTTAAGGTGTAAGCAAGTGGTCGTGAGTCACACTTTGGGAAGCGTGTAAGACGGTTTCGCGGTTTGACCTCAATACTGTAGGAAGGTTGGAGTGCATGTGGCATCATCGCGAAGCTTGCATTAAGGCAAAGCTAAGTCATGAATGCGCCACGGTCATTAGATGGACGAAGAAAAATTCAGATAAAAATACCTTCGGTGGTAGATAGGAGTGCATTGGAAGATGGGAGCAAGAAGAGAACAAGCAAACTTAGGGGCTAAGGAAGCTACTTAGGCCTATAAATAGAGGGGAGGGGCTGCGTGAGAGGCAGGGAGCCATGTGCTAGGGTTTTAGAAGTGAGAGAGAGGTCTGCTTAGCCTATATATTAGGTGAGAGCTTTTGTATGTAAAATTACTTTGTAATCCATTGAAAATAGAGCGTTCCTCTGCAATCAGTGAAGTTTATGTTTACTCTTATGCTTGTGTTCATCTTCTTCTAATTTTTCTCTCTTGATTCCCTTGCTTTGTTTGTAAGTTCTTCGATTTTTGTGGTATTTTCGTTTTTGTTCAAGAGCTGAATTTTTCATCTTGTTGAAGTTATTCTTCTTGTTGCTAGAAGGATAAGAATCATATATGAATTGATCTTGAACCATCCCTATCATCTAGATCCATCAACTTGGAGAGTTTCTTTATCCGGTGCTTATTTCTTTGGATCTGATTTTCCTTCATCAAGTTGCACGCTTTTGTGAGCTACGACATTTGGATTGGTGTTCCATAGAACTTAGTGTTCTAATCCATCCAATGGAGCTATGTTCTTTTCATGCCCATTAGGATTTACTTCTGTTTCTCTTTGTTCTTGCTTCCGCTCTTTGTTTTCAGGTGCATAAGGTGAAAGATTAGGAAAAGACTATCCATGAATTTGGTGAGGCGCCTATTCACCCATATCTAGTTATCTTTCTCGGTCCTATAACTGGTATCAGAGCTGAGCTTGATTACTTATTGACCTTAACTGGCTTTGTGATCCGTATGCGACAATGGACAGATATGGGAAGATCCCTTTCTTTGAATGTCGTGATTTTTCATACTGAAAGATGCGCATGGAGGCTTATCTCTTAAGCCAAGGAAGTGCTATATGGGAGATTATAGAGTCCAACTATGAAATTCTGATCGCTCATACTTCTCAGACACAGATTGAACAATATGAATCCAACAACAAGGCTTAAAATATATTATTCACTAGTCTGAGTCGTAATGAGTTTGATAGAGTTCAACACTTTCGTACTACTAGAGAGATTTGGTTCACTCTTAGTGTCTTTCATGAGGGCACTAACTAAATCAAGACACAGTGTCTAACACCCAGTTTTAAAGAAACAAAACTAGGTGCATCTACATGTATGACATGATCAAGTTTCATACATGTGTTACATCATTAGTGTATTGACATAGTGCCAAAATTATATTATCATCATAATTATTACAAAAGGACTCATATGTCTAAAATAAAAACACCATAGAAAGTAAATTCTAGTGCTAGAGGGTCTTTCATCATCCACATGCGTCAACAGGGGAAAACACCAGCCTAGAAAAGGAACTCCGAGTCGAAGTCGTCTCCAGCATAGGGTGCAGCTTCATTGCCGGCTTCTGAACAACGGTAGAATGCAAGAGAAGAAGCAATGGGTGTGAGTATATAATATACTCAACAAGTATAAGAAAGCATGATATGGAGCTTAAGTCAAAAAAAAAAAGATTAGACACTAATTTAATGCAGCAAGCAACCTTATCCTATAACTCCAAAAAATAGGCATCCTATTTACTAAATGTGAAGACACAACTTAAACAAGAGGAATAGCTCATCGAATTCCATTCGACTACCAAAACTCACCAGGTAATCCCATTACCTGGCTACCTGACCATCCATCCCAGATCTCTGATCCCAACTGATTAAAAAGAAGTCCAAACCGCTCTTGAGCGTGAACATGACTAATCGATCAGTTCTATACTATGCAGAGCTTGCACACTTTACCCACAAGTTGTGATTCTCGTGTCGCTTCACACTTTTGGGATGTAGAGTTGGAGTCTCACTATAAGGCCGTTACAAAGCTCCCGCCGACCTGTAAGCACTCACTAAGGTTTCACCACTAACAGTGATTTATCACTACAGAGACCCCATATTGTGCCACTCAACCATCCACTAGTGCCTACAGAATTGGAGGGATGACCAATTAATTGGTCAGGCCATATACATATAAGCCTTGTTGTTGCAATGTTTAGCCGGGTTATATGCTTAAAAAACAATCCTTAGGATCCCACACAAGTACAAACCATAATCTAACTGTGCATTCCCCGCACATGTACATACCCGCACCATCATCAAGTCAACTATCCTGCTATGATCCCAAACTCCATGTTGCTATAAAAATTACCATTCCCGAATCATGTTGAATAGAAATTAGTCATGTTTAAATTAGAACCCAACCATGACAACAACTAGCATATCTACCCTTTATTCCCAGGACTCCATTCAACGGCAACAAGGTAAATCAGGCAAATTCTAGTAAACTCTAATCATAGGATTCCAAATTAGACAAGCATGCACGAACGATAGAAAACTAATATAAAATCCTAAAGTAGGTGCAATATATTCAAGGACACTTGAGTTCAATTGAGGGTTGCTCAAAATCTTCGAATTCTTGATCCTGCAGATTCCTGCATTGCTCTTCGACTAATCAAACAAATAGAAAAAAACACAAAGGAAACTACTAATAAAAATACATAAAACAGTAATAAAACTCATTAAAACCCCTATAAAAATATTCTACGCATCGCTATGAGAATTTGAGCGCAAAGATCACGTAAAACAGTGCTACGAGCAAAAAGTTATGAGTGTTTGAAGTTCTAGGGGCTTTTCTGCAAAACTACCAAATTCCTGAAAGTCTAACATTATTTTTCTACTGAAAAATCTACGGAAAAGGTCTACGGTTTCATGGACCACGTCCAAATGGCCGGTCTACAGGTCCATGGTGAACCAGAGGTGCTGGCGGCTACTCTGCACGGTAGAGAGCGGTCGAAGTTGGGTGGAAAGGGGCTCTATCGGCTGTATTGCTCCAACAAGCGATGAAAAAGGGTGAGGAAGGGCCGACGATCTCACCTCAAGTGAAATTGGAGCCGGAGCGGTGGCGTTCGGAGTTGAAAGGATCGAATAGCCCAAGAGGGGGGTGAATTGGGATATTAAATAAAACTTCTACCGCTTAAGCAAATAAAACTAAAAAGAAATGCGACTACGGGATTTAACAAGATAACTAATTAAGCAAAAATAACCAAGAAAGAAAATCTTAAAGAAGAACTTGCAATAGTAACAATGCTCAAAGTAAGATGCGAGAAAGTAAATAGTTGGAGAAGAGAACACCGATTTTTTCCCAAGGTTTCGAGAAGTTGGCACTTCCCCCTAGTCCTCGTTGGAGCATCCACCAATGATGTAGCTCCCCCTTGAGTCACCAAGGCTCAAGTTCTCCCTCTTGATTACCCCTTCTCCATCTCCAGATTGGCGGGTATCAAACCAAGTACACCTTCTTTTCCCGGGGCTCCCACAATTCCTCCAAGAGCTCACCGAGAAATCCTCCGATCACCAAGACCGTGTAGGTGTTGCCAACCACCAAGAGTAACAAGCCTCAAGCTTCACTTGACAAAGATCAAGCCTAGACAACAGCTAGATGCACACTTGTTACTCTTCAAGCACTCAAGAAGTCCTTAATCTTCAACTAAGAACTTTGAATTTACACAAGTGCTCTCTCTCTTGCTTCTAAATGACACACCAAGTGTATGAGCTGCTACAGGATCGCAAGAGATGCTGAGAGGTCCAAATGGGTGGGTATTTATAGGCTAAAGATCAAAAATTAGCCGTTGCCTAACAACCCAGAACTTTTTCTTAATGCCGGAAGGTCCGGTGTGAATAACACGCTTCACATCGGAATATCCGGTGCTAATACTTCTGACAAAATAGCCGTTAACTGTTCCATTAGCCGTTAAACCTCCGGTGATTAATCCTGACTTACGGCGGATCATCCGGCGCATTGAAATGGGCCAGATGATAGTTTGCAACCTCTCTGTGTAAATTCATCCGGTGATCATGTTTTGCTACGCCGGACTATCCGGTATGTAGACTTAGTTCTGGACTTCACTGCTTTCTATTTCTCCAGTGATTTCACCTTTCGAACGCCAGACTATCCGGCGTGGTCTTCAACAATTTTTCAAGTCAGAACTCTTAGGAATTTGCTCCGGTGAACTCACTCTGATACAGAGGATCATCCGGTGAATTGAAGTTTCGCTGAATTTATCTATTTCAAAACCATTTTGAGTTCTACCTTCTAGATTCGGAGCCAAAAGCTTTTTGAGGTTAACCTAGCAATAGAAAGTCACAAGTGTGCATCGACTATGTCTAGACTCACCTAGGTCAAGCTACAACTCTTAACCCATCTTTATAGTACGGTCAAAAGACTAAATAGAAATGGAACCTATACTACTCTAAGTGTCCTTCATCTTCTTGTGACACTTAGATCTAGAAGATCCTTATCCTTCAAGTTCCGGTCCTTTGATCGTCCATATAAGCTTTATAACGGGCAAGAGTATCAAGGCATCATTATCAAATAAATTTTCTTTATCCTTTACACTGCTCAAAAGCTCAAATGTTAGTCACAATGGTATGGTTGTCATTAATCACCGAAACTCTTACCTCTTTCTTAGGGGCCTAGATGCTACAGGAGTGACGTTGAGGAAGGGGCTCTGACAGCTAATCGATGATGAATCCGCACGGGGCGACCTCTGGAGATCCCTGCGAAGCCGGAGGGGTGATCAGCGTGGCCGGAGATAGTTCGACCATTCGGGATAGCAACGGCGGTGCTACTCACTAGAGATGAAGAAGAATGGGCGGTGACGGCGCTACGGGCAAGGAGGTGGTGCGTGAGCGGGTGAATGATGAGCGGAAACTCGTTGCGATGGCCGATGGCGGCTTAAGTAGGCGCTGTGCGAGTGGAGCGGCTGAGGCATGGAGGAGTAACCAGCCAGCATCAATGGCCATTAAGGCCATCGATTACCACTCAACTCAAATGAGGGAGATTAAGGGGGAAATTGATAGGGGTGGGCTTGATGGGGCCTAAAGCCATGAATCTGCCCGTTACTAGAAGTTGAGAGGGCGCGGGGAGGCGCCGGATTTACGGTGGACGATAAAGGGGATCGGGGCATGCCCAGAGGAGGGGGATGACATGTGGGCCCCGCATGTCAGAGGTATGCTAAGAGGAGGCGGGTGTGCGCATGGGGAATGGCTGGCTCGGGTGGGTGGGCTTGGCCCAAAAGTGAGGGCAAAAGAAAGTGGGCTTCGGCTCAGAGAGGGAGAGAGGGAAGGGAGAGCGAAGGAGGGTTTTGAGACAGTTTAGGTAGGATTCGGCCCAAGAGAGTTTAGGAATTAGGACTTTGCTTTTCTTTTTATTCTTAAATAATTTTCACAAAGATTTTCCAAACAAGCGTCTTCTAGCGAAATTTTGCAAATATTTTTCACACATAAAACCTAGTGTAACTACTATAGCATAAATACAACAAGCATGAATATAACCAATAGCATTTTAATTTAATTTAGAAATTAATTTCCTCCTAATTTAAACAAAATCTACAACTCCTATTAAATCCTAGCAAATTTATGCTATTGAGAAAATTGAAAATTTATGGTGTTACACGGCGGCAGAGCACATGCAATCAGGAATATCAGATATTCGTGCAAAACTTTAGAGAGTCTTTGGATACCATGTTTGCTCGATTTGATATGATTGTTAGTAATCTTAGATCCACTAGGATTTTGCCTTACTCAGATCATGAGAGGGCAATCAAACTTCTCTATGCTCTTAACTGTAGCATATGAGAAATAAAGATTTCTAGTGTTAAGGAGTCATCTAGTTTTGAACTTATGATACATTGATTTACGATGAACTTTTCAGCAAGCTAAAATAGAAATAGCCAAGGTGGTTAGGATAGGTCTAAGAAACTCTCTTTCTCAGAACATGGCGTTGGTTTTGGGATCTAGTGGTGGTAGTCAAATTGGAGCTGCTTTTTCTTATGCTAACCCTTCACTTGGTGGATTTGCTTTGTCTTCCTTGGTCTCTATCACTGAAGAGCAGGTGTGAAGCATTTAGGCCCCTAATTCGTGTTTTGTTAATTAATGATAATATGTCTTTTGTGGACTAACATGTTTGAATGAGTTATGAAAATGTTAGTCACAAAAGCGTTGCAAAGCTAGAAGATGCATAAGTGGAAAATATGAAGGTAGCTAGCTCAAGGTAAAGGTATAATTGTAGGGCATTTTCTTTTGCCGGTCAAAGGAGATTAGAGAAGAGAAATTAACCAGATTGATAGGATAAGTGTCATACTATTAAGAGGGGTTGATGTGCGTTTACTTGAGATATCTATAGTGCCACAATTGCTTAAACTTGCATTTCATATAGAGTAGGAAATTTAGTTTGAGATGAACCAAGAAAATGTTGTCTTTGGGATGTTTCTAAGCTATGGTGGTCTGACCGCCGGAGAGACTGGTTTGACTGCTGTATAAACTTGGTCAATACTTAGTAGAACTCAGTCCCAGTCTGACCGAAGAGTGTGCCGATCTAACCGCCAAACGAATAAAGGGGTTCAGACTATCTGGTCTGGCTCGTGGTCTGACTGTGAGGGGTCGCAGTCTAACTGCCATGGGAACATAGAGTTTTGGCACTCTGTTCCTTGCTCGTGGTCTGATCGCCCTGGGAACAGAGTTTTAGCACTCTATTCCCTGCTCGCGGTCTGACCATGAGGGGTCACGGTCTGACCGCCAGACATGTGTCAGAGTCATCATCACGCCTTTTATAGCCGTTGTATTTGCGACAGTCCGACCGCCGTTTGAGCTGCGGTCTGACCGTCCAGTGCGTAGAGATATCAAATCAACAGTTGAGTGTCTTGTGAATGCTTAAGCTAACCTTTAGCTTCTGATATGAGACATAGAAGCTCTCCTGCAAGACGGTGTGGAATCTCGGATCTGTTCCCTCTTGTCTCTCCTCAGAGAACCACTCATCAATTGGCACGAATCTCAGCTTCTTAACCTTTGGTGACTTGTAAGAGGTTAAGTCACGCAATCGCCTCTCGGCCTGTGGCTATGGCTCTGCTGATTGCTGCTGCTGCTCTTCCTCAGGCTCTGGCTCCTGACGAGCCCTCTTCCGGCTGTCTGACTGACCGGAAGGTGTCGAGCTCGCTCCTCTAGCAGAGCGAGAGCGAGTCGACCGGCGCACAGGGGTGGTAGAGTCTCTGATCTGGATCCCCTGACCCTGCTGCTGCCTGTTATAAGCATCTACAACCGCAGTAGCTCTCTCCCAATCTTTCTCAGATGGAGTTCTTTTGGCCTTCTTGACCATCTTGCCCTTGCCTTTGTCAGTTCGCTCACGACCCATCTGAAGAGATAAAAGATAATACCAAGATGAGAGATTGCTTAGAGTGTATGAGATTTTGGCAATAAGAGAATCCTAAACAGACCCTAAGCATTGTAAAAAAGATGATTATGCTAGAATTCGGATCGCGATATAAGATAATGGATCAATTTGCAGAGTATTTGAGACAAGTTTGAACAATTTGATGAAAAATTAAGAAGCTAAGGGAACATTGGATCATTTTGATGAATTGATTAATTGAAACTAAAAAATGATGAACATATATTCAAGTTTTGACAATTGAAAGCTAATTGTTATAATTTTCAAGATTTTGACTCAATTTAGCATGAATTTGAATAGATTTTGGTTGAATATGCATAATTTTTACCAATTGAAGCATGAGTCGATGAATGAGTTGAAAATAAAGCTAATGAGGCAAGTGATACTAAAGATTTGTTGAATTTTGAATGAATTTTGCTGGAATTTGACCAAATTTGCTTGAATTTGCATGAAAGTGCATGAATTTGATCAATTGAAGTACAAATCGATGAATGTATATGTAGTAGCTGTCAATGAGTTGAAGATTAAGGTAGTGAAGCAAATTTTTCTGAAAATTTGATTGAATTTGAATGAAATATGATTGAATTTGATTAAATTTGCTTGAATTTTGTCAAGTTTGCTTGAATTCATCCAAATTCTCTATAGATTGATGGATGTGTATGTAGTGGATGGTAATGAGTTGAAAATTGAGCTAATCAAACCGAGTTTGCTGATGATTTAATGAAAATTTGAAGAAAAATTCATGAATTTCGTTGAATCGATCTAGGGTTTGAGTGGTGAAGATTTGAATCGATTTTGAAGCTCACCACGCCTTAGAATTTGAAGAGGACGGTGGTGAGGAGGTGGTTTCGACGGGGAACTTGCCGGCGGCGCTGAAGTTCGGCGGCGCGGAGGAAAACGGCGGTGGCGGCGGCGCTTCGGGAAGCTGGTGCTGCCGGCGCAGAGGAGGACGTCGACTGGCGATGGAGGAAGTGGTCACCGGCGCAAAAAGGTCGTTGAGTGGCGGCGGCGGTCGGTGACGAGGAAGAGGCGGCGAACACGGCGCGGCGGGGATGGGTTTGGAAAGAGAAGCGACGCCCGACAGATTGCTTATATGACAGGCGGGCCCCGCACAATTTTTGAACGCCGGAAGATCCGCTGACATAGGATTTTAACACTAGAAAGATATCGGATCAAAAATCTAGAGACATATTCGCCCTAAATTGTGAGCGCCAGATAGTCCGATGACTCGGCTACCGAACACCGGATATACGCCGGAACAAATTTTCCAGAGAGCTTTTTAAACTGCCGAAGAAACATCTTTTGTACACCGGATGGTCCTCTGAATCATGTATTGAACGCCGGAACAAATTTTCTAGAGAGCACTTTTAATCTGCCCGAAACAGTATCTTCTGCATGCCGGATGTTCCTCTGAGACGTGTGCTGAACACCGGTCCTTCCGATGCATATCCTTTTTGATTTCATTCTCATTGAACTGACCGGATAATCCGGTGATGACTTTGAGCAGACGCTGGATCATTTTGTGATAGAATGTTGCGCTGAAATAAAATCTCTTACTCTTAATTAGCAGTCTATATTAGCAGTCTATATTAACAGTCTATATTTTACGTGTACCTAATAAGATGGAGAATCTACGTATATATAGTAAAAAAACCTCTTACCTCTACCTCATTTAACAATAGGGTATCAATTAACAATAGGGTACCAATAAAGAATGAATCTCAATATAAACCAACTCTTCACAAATATAAACCTTTAAAATTTATTAAAAATTAATTATTACATTAACCGACTCTAATAATTCTAATAAGCACACGAGTCTCTCTCCCGAGTCAGAGCAGCATCTCGCCACCTCACATCACCGCGAGCAGGGCAGAGCAGTGTCCGTGGGGGTCGTTTTCTAGCTCGGCGCAGAGGCTGTTCACGAGTCACTGAGCTAAGCGCGCAGGTCCGCAGCTCAACGTCGCCTGCTCTCTAGGTTGTAGCAGCGTACGCACGCGTCGCAAGCAGCAGCAGCCGTAATGCAGCAGAACAGAAAGGCCAACACTGATGCTAGCTGGGGCGTGCTGCCGCTGGATGATTGGTCAGCCAGGGAGGGATCGTGCCAGGATTGGATCGTGCCAGCAGGCTCGGCGCGAGGAGGAAGAAGAAGCTTCCATCTGAATTTACTATCGGTTAAATATTAATAAGGTAAAGAATAGAAGGGGATAGGGCTTAATATTAGCCTAGCTTTGTGCCCGCTCATGACTTGTAGCGTGGGACCCACACTCTATCATTTCCTCTGAAAATATTTGTCACTGGCTTCTTAAGGCCTGTTTGTTTCCAGCTGCTTCTGGCTTCTGCTTCTGTCAGAAGCTCAGAAGCCAAAAGTCAGAACAAACGGGTTTGCTAAAAAGTGGTTTCTGGAGAAGTCAGAAACTGCTTTTGAGGAAAATGAACTAAAAGCTGAGAAGCTCGCTGAGAGTAGCTTTTCTGAGAAGTTATGTGCTGAGAAGCTAAAAATTTATTGTAGAAGCCAACAGCCTATTTCCAAAAGCAACTTTTCAGAAAAGCCAAAAGCACAGCTTTTCAGAGAAGCCAAAAGCAGAAGCTCAAACAAACAGGCCCCTAAGCATCCATCTCTATCTGTAGTTTCCTCTCTCCTCGAAGAACTAACGTCATTTAGATAAGAGCCAGCGATGCCCAAATTGATCGCGGCTGTATCCTAGATTGGGTAACCACCGTCTAAATCAACATCTTTGTCAGTTCCCCTCCTCTCTCTCCATCCTCAAATCTCTTTCATTCCCAAATTTGCTTCGCTCCTAAGAGGAGGTTGGAAGATAGCGTGGCATGGAGGAGGTAGAGGGAGTTGTGGGCGATAGCTACCGAGCAGACGTAGCCTGGCCCACCATTAGAACCCCTGTTGCTTGACTTTGAGGTAGAGGGAGTTGTGGGCGATAGCTACCGAGCAGACGTAGCCTGGCCCACCATTAGAACCCCTGTTGCTTGACTTTGATTTGCATTGCTGGTCGATTCATGAAGCTCGGCATCAGCGATTGGGGGAAGCAAAGATGGTTGCCATTGTTGTGGAGGCCCTGATCTGAGTGGATGCCGCTCCGCCACAACAATGCAGTGGGATCGCACTGCCATAGAGATGGCCAACGCCAACGCACTAGTCTTTGTGAAAGTCGGCGCCGTCAAACTGCTGCCTGTGCAATTGTGCTTCCTCAAGGAGGCTACGCATGACCAGCGAGGGGTATTCGGCAACTTGGTTATTAGGGTTTTATAGATTTGCTCAAGAACATGGACCAACATGCTTATCATGTGTATAGATTTTCCTATGACATGGAATAATTTATTTTCAGTTTTCCATCGATTTGCTCGTTGATTCAAATTTCCAAAGCTTGTTTCAACTTATATAGAATTTGCTCACAAGTATGAAAACTTGCTTCTTCAAATTACATGCATTTGCTTGCAGATAGGCAACAAATTGCTTCTCCAAGTTTTTTTACAATTTCTTCACACTAACATTTGGTTTCAACGTACCTTTTGTCCACATAGTTTGCTCTGAATTTTACTTGAGAACTTAGCAGATTTATTTGATTTTTGCCCTCATATGGTTTATAAATTTGGTTTTTGGAACTCATTCAGATTGCTTATAATTTCTAACAAAATTGCTTTATACACCTGGTGAATAAGAAGAAGTATAGGTGGAGTTTGCATCTTCACAACCGAATTACGATGATTTGCATATCATTTCTGGATGCAAATTGGAGTATTGAGACAATTTCATTTGAATTTGCTTATCATTGGATATGTAGTTTTGATCTAATGCTTCCAGTGTGTTGAGTGTCCGCTTCATGGCCGTTGTAAGTCGACGTAGCTTGAGTAAGCACGGGAGATTTGAGGAACACCAAAAAGGAAAGATGGGGAATTGGGTTAGGGTGGGTTGCCAAAAATAAAGGTATGCATGTTATAGGACTATAGCATGTGTGCGTATTCTTTAGTTCGGTTCTAATAATATTGTGATAATTATTAAAATGTCTAATCACATAGATGTTAGGATTAAATCTATACTACCTCTTATCTACAGGTAGTATGAAGTACTGTAAAAGTTCTCTATTTTATTGGATCTGAGTTTTCCTTCATCAAGTTGCACGCTTTTGTAAGTTATGATACTTGAATTGGTGTTTCATGTAACTTAGTGTTCGAATTCAACTAGTAGAGCTATGTTATTTCATGCTTATCGGGATTTATTCTTATTTTTCCTCATTCTTACTATCACTCATTGTTTTGAGATGCATTGAGTGAAATATTAGAAAAAGACTATCAAAAATTTGGTAAGACGCCTATTCAATCTTATCTAATTGTCTTTCTCAGTCTATAATTTTGCTCTCGAATATCTCCATATAGCATCAGCAGTGGTACGGACGACTCTAATTACTTTCTAATGAAGGCCAGAGTACCTATCATGACAGAAAATTAACAAGGTATGGCTTCGAGCTTTAGAAGTGGCCAAACACGTACCTTAATGCCGTTCAAAACATCTGGTCCATGCGCTAGCATCTGCCTTCTGGATGTTGGTGGACGGAGGTTGCATCCAGACATACTTATTTGACAATGCACAGGGATTAGGGGCTGTTTGGTTAGAGGTTAAAAGGAGTTAGCTAAATTTTAGTTGTATCTTGAAAATTTAGCCCTTATTTGGTTTGAGGCTAAAATTTAGTTGCCTTGAAAAAAAATTTGGTCACTAAAATTTTTCTATAGTATTTCTGGACAAATCTCGAGTAGTCAAATCGTCCGTCAAAATTTTTAGCTAGCCAAATTTTAGTTTAATCTCAAACCAAACATTATTTTAATAATTAAAATTTAGCACTGCTCTAATTTGATATCTAGCCAAATTTTAACTTAGCCTGTTAGGAAAAAACAAACAACCTCTAGTATTCATTTGTTTTAGACGGCTTGAATCTAGACATTGTGTTAAGAAACATCTATGCGAATAATGTAAGAGAGCTCACTCCTACCTACTGCCATCTCGATCTGTTAATTACTCCCTTTCAGCTAGCGCAATCTCACACTACAGCCACTGGTGACTTGGTGAGTGTAGATAAGGATAACACGAGCATGTCACTGCCATGCGGTCGTTGCTTCGCTTGCCCACATCGGGCACAGGCCATCCTGCCATTGGCGCTTCCATTGGCCCTGTGCTGGAAGGAGCCATAGGTCGATTAAGTGACTGCCAAAATCAATTTAATTGCTGCTTAACAAGTGCCGTAGCAGCACCACCGTTTTCAACTATATAGGAGAGACCTCATCTCCTCGTGTTTGTAATCGTTACCGGTGCTAGTTCAAAACCAAAACTGTCATCAGTACCGATTTGATCTATGAACAAGCAACGATGTTCTATTTTCACTGTCTATTTAGAACATTTGAGAAATAAAGTTAAAAATACGTCTTGATTTATATATGATAGGTGATTGATAAAGTTATCGATTTGGTTTGTCGAGTTTTGGGTTGTTTGAGCTTGATTTAAGTATTTTGATTAGGAACTAACTTGAGTTGGAGTTAGAAAATATGTTTGTTTGTCTCATAGTGTGCAAGTGATAGGGCAACTCGTCAGTCGTCGGTGGGTGATTGAGGCTAAGCGGATGCTTGAAGTCAGACGATCAAGGAGGCTGAGCGAAGTCAAGAGTGATCCTAGCTATACACGTGGAGGTCAAACAAAGTATGAAACGAAGGATGAAGATGACGTGTTGATAAAGTCAAGCGAAAGGGATGCCGGTGCAAGTGATAAGGTGACTCGAGGGATCGGGAGCGAGAGAAACTTGCCGACAGTCATGATCGCAAGACAGAGTACACATGTCGACATCAGAGTGTTTGTTTAAGGTGTAAGCAAGTGGCGACTCACACATTGAGAAGCGTGCAGAGGGTTTCATAGTTGGGTTTAAAACCGTGGGAGGATTGGAGGAGTATGTAGCACCATCGCAAAGCTTGTGTCGAGATGAAGCTAAGTCGTAAAGGCGCGACAGCTGTTCAATGGATGGAGCAAGAAATAGACGAAAATATCTCTGGTGGTAGGTGGGAGTGTATTATAAAAAAGAGGTATTTTGGTAACAAGCTAGAAAACTTATGGCCAAGTTTTCTAATCCTATAAATAGAGAGGTATGACTATACAGAGATGACCAAATGGGCCACTCGGGCTGGCCCGGCACGAGCCCAGCTCGGCATGGCCTGAAAACGGCACAGCCCAATAAACTCGTTTACTGTAACGAGTCGTGCCATGTCGGCCCGCGTGTCGCGTCGTCGGCCCATGGCACAGCCCAGCTTCCACCATGCCGTGCCGGGCCGGCCCACAGCACGGTCGGCACGACGGGCCCGGCCGGCACGGTGGAGGCACGACGGACCCGGTTGGCACGGTGGAGGCACGCTCGGCCGCCAGCACTCTGAAAATAGGAAAAAAAATCAAAAAATAATAGCTAAAAAATCCAAAAAATTATAGAAAATAAATAAATAAGAGCTTTATTGATTAGTTGCCTCGTTAAAAACCTTTCTGCTAGAAGGAAAAAAGAGTACAACCTATAATTATGCTTCGAAAATTACATGGTTTCATTAGAAACCCCATAATTTTGTTTGATATTGAATATGCTTCTTCAAGTGTCCCATTCTATTTGGAGATCTGGCACCTAATTCATTGTTGCATATATTACACTTAGCAAATCTTAACTATTACCCGTTAATTTCTCTAAAGACCTTTTTAAAATGTTGCCACACCCATGACCATGCACGCGAGTTCTCGGCGTCTTGATCCATGAATTGAAATATGGAATTGATTTTTTGATGTGAAGTGGCTACTGGCTACTTACCTAGCAACTAGGAAAAGAGAGATGGGTGGCCGATGAGATCACATGGAGTTTGAGATGGTATTTATAGGTCAAGACGAGAGGTGGGTGGGGGTGGGGCCGCGGGGGTCGTTTTCAAAAAAATAAAGAAAAAACATTAATAAAATAAAAAAACTTAGAAATAATAGGGACACATAATTAATTCTAAAAATGAGTTTTATTGATAGGTTGTCTCGTTAAAAACCTTTCTAGCAAAGGAAAAAAGAGTACAACCTAGCTCAAAAAATTTGAAATTACATGTTCTTATCAGCATCTAGATACAAATTTTGGAATGATTCTTCAAGCTCAGTGTTCTCTGCAATGTGTTGCATTCGTGCTTCAGCTTGTTCCCAATCTTTTACTATGGTGAGTATTTCAACCATCTCACTTGACAGATTTGTTCTTCTCTCTTCGATTATCCTTCCAGTAAGACTGAAGGTAGCCTCAGAAAAAACTGTAGATACAAGAACCGTTAACAAATCTCGCGCTAACAGTGAAAACACTAGATAATTCATCTTGTACTCATGCCACCATTGCAGTATGTTGAAGTTTTCTTGTTCATAGCTTATAACGTCACTGTCGATGAAGTTAGTTAGCTCCCCTCCGGATGTTGAAATTCCGGTGCTCGTACACGATCGTGATGAAGAGTCTGAACTTCTTGATGAAGAACCTGCACCAAATATTTTCCCCCATGTTGTCGTCTTCTTACTTGTTGTGGGTGCTAGTGGAGGTCGTTGCAGGCAAACTCCGCCATACTTTGTTACATATTTACTAATATTAAATCTATCCTACATAAACATATATATATATATACACTATACAAAGGGTTCTAGACTCAACTTGCACCCTAAAACCTAATGATTTTTTAGCACAAATCATCGGGGTTTTCACTGGGCTACCCGGACTAACCAGTTTCTACCCGGACTATGCGGGTTGTCCAGAGAGGTTGGTTCAAGGGGGAAATTCAGCTGATTTGATTTGCGAGCCTCTCCAGACCAAAGGGAAACATGTTTGAGATACTTCATAGAGTCTATAACTCACTCACCAACCTAGCAATATGATTCCTAGCACAAATCTTATCTGAATTCTCTCTTTTTCTCCAAAGCTCAAGAACTCAAGAATTTCACAAACTTAGCTCCAAACTCGAAATCGACCCACCAATTCACGCATTATTGCCAAGAGAAGCCTAAGGGACTTACCCATGGTGCTTGTGGAGGTTGGTGACCACTGAGTGATGAATATAACGAAGAAATCGCACAGGAAGAGGAGTCTAACCGTAGTTCCTCGTGCTTCAAGCAAAAACACCAAGAACGTCAAGAACATCTCGAATCTTCCACGAAAACGTAAATGAATTGGATGGATAGGAAACTTATGAGCTAGTGATCGTGTGAATACCATATGCGTAGCTCGATTCGGCTTCTAGAGGGAGGAATCGAGGGCGAAAGAGAGAGATCTTGAAAGAGGGAGGGCTACTTGGGCTGCACGTTGGGAGGGAAAGAAAGTGAGTTGGTGGGGGCTGTTGTCCCAAGAGGAGATGGAGTGGTTGGCCACCTATGTGGGCCCCATATGCTAGAGAAAGAAGCCTATTTCAATTGTGAAATCATTTCTTTCTCTCTCGATTTTTTTTCTTTCATCCAATTGACTTAAAACCAAGTACTATAATGCGCCGAAACATAAGTACTCAAAATTAAACATAATATTTATGAAGTATGATTAGGCTTAATCACGTAATTATGGCTTTGGGACATGACAATGACTCCCTCGGCCCTTAGCCGTGGCGAGGCTCCAGAGGCAGGGCCATCCAAATCCCAGCGGCAGTTTTCAGAGGTGAAACTGATGGCTAGGCCGAGAAAGGCAGTCCACGACCCCCTCGGCACTTAGCTGTGGCGAGCCTCCAGAAGGGCTATCTGGCGCCTTGTGGTGGTTGCTAGAGGTGAAACCGATGGCTATACCGAGAGAGGCAGTCCGCGACCACCTTAACCCTTAGCCGTGGCGAGGATCCAGAGGTAGGGCCATCCGAAGCCCAACGGTGGTTGCCAGAGGTGAAACCGATAGCTACACCGAGGGAGGCAGTCTGCAACCTCTTTGGTACCCAGCTAGCGCCTTCGAGTTGCCAGAGGGTTTCATGCCTTTATAACATCGATGATATGCCTTCAACTTTGTCGGAGGGTTTTTTTAACATCTACGACATCAGGGCTTACGCCTTCGACCTGCCGAAGGGTTTCTTTGTACATCTACAACATTGGGGCTTATGCCTACGACCTGTCGGATGGTTTGTTTGTACCTCTAAGACATCGAGCTTACGCTTATGACCTATTGTAGGGTTTTAAGTACATCTACAACATTGGGGTTTTCGCTTACGACCTGCCGGAGGGTTTCTTTGTACCTCTACGATATTAGGGCTTACACCTACACATGTTGAAGTGTTTTCGATACCTTTATGGTATTAGGGCTTTCGTCTATGACCCATCGGAGGGTTTTTTTTAACCTTTACGACATCGGGGCTTACGCCTATGACCTGTCGGAGGGTTTTCAGTATCTCTATGGCATCAGGGCTTTCTCCTATGACATGCTGGAGGGTTTCTTTGTACCTCTACGACGTTGGGGCTTTCGTCTACGACCTGTCAGAGTGTTTTCAGTACCTCTACAGCATCAGAGCTTTTACTTACGACCTGCCAGAGGGTTTCTTTATACCTCTAAAATATCGAGGCTTATGCCTATGACCTGTCAGAGGGTTTTTAGTGCCTCTACACCATCAGAGCTTTCGCCTATGACCTATCGGAGGGTTTCTTTGTACCTCTACGACATCAGGGCTTACACCTACAACCTATCAAAGGGTTTTCAAGGTTTTTAAGGTATCGCCACTACCGAGGTCATGTCATCGATGGGGAGGTTTTTAAGATGTCCCCACCACCAAAGCTAAACCATCGGTGGGGAGGATTTTTTTTTTAAGATGTCTTCACCATCAAGGTTAGGCCATTGGTGGGGAGGTTTTTTTTAAGATGTCTCCTCCACCAAGGCTAAGCCATCGATGGAGAGGTTTTTTAATTTTTATGCCTTATTGTAGCGAAAGTATAACTTAAGTTTTGACTGTAGATATAACTTATATTTTATTATTTATTGTTTGAATAAAGATATAAGTTAAGTCTTACGATATTCTATTGCTACCTAGCAGCTATCTACCATGGTGACTTTCAATCAGATAAGCTATCTACTTTTAGAGTACGCTGACTTTGTTGTATAAATACTAACTACTCCCTCCGTTTCGCAATGTTTGTCCATGGCCTCGGGAGTATCTGTCTCAAATTGTTTGTCCATTGCGGTAACTAATGATGCTTTATGGTCCATTTTACTACTATGCCCTTGAGTGCATGCATGCATTTACTCCAACGCTAGTGAGTTACTTGCACTCATCCTTGCATTGATTAGGGGTAGCATTGTCATCTCACTGTATTTTTTCACTCGATTTCAGTATTTCTTGGTTTGTACGCAATGGTGGGCGTGGACAAACATTGCGAAACGGAGGGAGTAGCTGGGTAAGATATTATTAGGTGGCCATGAGCAGGCGTACCTTTGCCAAAATGAGGCCTCCATAGTAATGTCAAAGGCCAGGAAGAACTCCACAGCATGAGGCAATGGAAAGGTCGGCTTCTCCGACCTGGGCTGCCTGTCAAAGGGTATGGGCTGCATGGGCATCCGAAGGACTTAGAGCCCTATTGCTGGAGCCCTGCACCTCTTCACCACGGCCAAACCCAGCAATGTCAAACTTGATAGGGAAGGCATGTCATCGGTCCTAACCGCTCCGGAGGCTCATGCAGGGCCCCCTACGTTAGAGGCTTGCCGGACTCTGTTTATGGCTAGGGCCTTTTTGTGACTCAATTCTCATAATGGGTCGAGGTGGGCTTGGTAAGGCCCATCGCCCACTCGGTGGCTATAGCGAAAATGACCCTATTAGGTCATGATTGTGATTATGGTGATTAATGATAACATAGTTAATGAGAATAACATGTTTGTCAATAATATATGTTAGTAGGTCTCATGAATACAATACATGAAAAAGCCACAGCAGTCGGGACAAAGTTTTGTCAAATTAAAGAAGTCCAAGGAAAATTTGTCTCACCAGATGGTCCGGTGCTTTGGGTGTTGAACTCAATAGAACATATTTGAGAAGGGAGGAGAGAGGCCTAAAAACCTCAACGGAAGGTTTAGTGATTAGCAAGTGTGCTCACCGGAGCAATTCTTTCAGAGAAGGTTGTCGTGCTGAAGAATGAAGGCTAAACCTCACCGGGTAGTTTGATGATCAAAGCATGGCAACACCGAAGTGTTTCTATCCAGAAGGCAGAATGGAACAACCGACCAGATAGTCCAATGATCAGAGAAAGATACACACCAGAGCATTTCCACCAGAAAAGGTTGCAGCCTTGGACGATCGAAGATCAACACACCAAAAGGTCCGGTGATGAAGCAAGATTACACTAAAAAATACATCAGATAATAAACAGTGCAAAGAGGTAGAACGAAATTCAAGGCATCGAATAGTCTAGTGATGAAGTGATGTGTACCGTATGCTAACACCGGAGCAATTTACACAGAGAGGATGAAGTTGGCTTGGATGGCTTATGATAACTGACCGGATAGTCCGGTGATAGAGATGAAGTATACATCGGAGTGTTTGGTGTTCACAGAGGCTTGAGTGGGGTTCCAACAGCTAGTTTGTGAGAGTGTGCTCACCGGATGATCCGGTGTTAGTACTATTGTTCTCACTGGATCATCCGGTGTAAACAACTTTTTTTAGCAGTTGGGTTAACGGATAGTGCGCGGGTTTGAGGCTGTAAATACCCCTCCACTCAGTCATTTGATGTAGTGGCATACTGCTGGAGTCTAGAGGAAGTTCATACACACTTGAGAAGACATCCAAGCCACCAAAGTGCTTAAAGTAATTTACATCCAAGCCACCAAAGTGCTTAAAGTAATTATCTAAGGCAATTAAGCACAAGATTAGAGAGTGTTTAGTGCTTGTTGGCCTAGAGTGAGTTGTAGCTAGATGCTGCAGCTTGAAGAAGGGATCAAAGAGTAATCCTAGGTTGTACCGAGTGATACGTCGGCGCCTTGTAGTCCTGGTGACTCGCCGGCATATTGGGCCTTGGTGGCTCAAGCTTGTTGACCCTCCGACTTGGTGTGGAGCGACTACGAGAAGTGTGTACGGGAACGCGGAGACCCTTGCCTTGGTGGCTCAAGCTCCGAAGTGATCACAACGGTAAGGAACCGAAAGAGAGGCTAGTGATGAGACCCTGCCTTGGTGGCTTGGTGGCTCATCCGGGTGGAGGCCTTGTCTTTGTGACTTGATGGCTCAAGAGTCATGACCGAGTGCCTACCGGGAGCATATCCTTTGTGGAACTCCAACGTAGACTAGGAGTGACATTCATGATATCAATACTATGGGATAAAAGTCTCTTGTGCCGAGTTTACTCTCTACCTTATTTACATTTCCACACTTACATTCTTGCAATTTACCTTCTTAGACATGTTCCAAGCGTTTTGATCAGTACAGTAAACATACTAGATAAACCTAGAGCACATTTAGATAAAAATTGATATAGGTTTATCTTGTGTAGTTTTTGGAGCCAAATAGATTCTAAGTGTCCTAATTCACCCCCTCCCCTTAGGATGTCACCGATCCCTTCAGCGGCCCACTGTAGGCTTGCGACCCCTAGGTTGCCTGTCGCTGGCTTTTTTCCCTTGCCGAGCGTCCTATTTGTCTCTTCAGGTAATCCTCCGAAAAGCTATGAGGGTTCGGCAGCCATCTGTGTTGTGGCCACGTCTGGATCCATGCAGGATGCACCAGTACCCTTTCGGTGGTTCCAAAGCTTGTGGTAGGTGCCGAGGATGTCGGTGGGATCTGAGCCCACTAGAGCCTGCTTCCCCGCGGGAAAGCCGTCGGGGCCACCAGGTGACCTAGTTCTCAGAGGACATTGGCTGGATGAAGGTGCTCTGGGCGTCTTCACAGGAGGCATCTAGGAGCTGGGCCCATGCATGAGTGCCCCTGGGCTCGAGCACCCAAAACCATTGGAGAGCAGCATGTCTGGATGCGCCTCGGATGTAACCCCCTAGGGTGCGATGAGGTCCTTGTTGCGTCAGTGTTGGAACGTCCCCATGCTGACTTAGGCCTCCGTGCCAATCCAAGTTAGTAGGTCGACAGTGGCCAGATGGTCGTTGTTCCACCCAACTGCGGGGCTGGTGGGTGCACATGGTGTGCTCGGTCGTGGCTGTCATGCATACGTTTGCATGGGTGCGGCAATGGAAATGGTTGCTTGGGGTACCGCATTGATGCTCTTTAGTGGTGTCCTACCTCTCCTTATACTTTTATGTTCAAGTCTCCATGGACAGCACGCTGTTGGCGGAAGAGAAGATGCCTTCCACGAATAAAGTATGGTGAGAGTCTCTTCTAGAGAGTAGACTCAAGCTTCAAGAAGAAGTAGAGAAGAGGGAGAACCAAAAGTGTGTTGATAGTCAAAAAGATTGATCCCATGGTCTGATGGTCATAAATATGTATTTATAGTACCGTTCAAGGTGTAAATGTGTAAATATACCCTTACAAAGATAGCGATACAAACTATCATTATATCACAACGGCCTAGGGCCGGTCGAATCGCATAACATGGGCATAGGAGAGAATCTAAGCATCTCTGAACATATTTGACCACATAAAAAAGTTATAGGCAATTACCTATATGCCTCGCAGTTATATTAGCAATAGCCTCGGATATCAGCCCTGTAAATAGTGGCGCATCGTGAATCATGTAGTTATTTGATTGCAAATCGTGAATTTGCTTCAAAATTTATTCAAACAAAAATTGCATACATATGTTACCTCACACATAAATTCCTCAACCGGACGGCTATCAAGCGTGCCGGGTTGGTGGAGTGCACCTAGCGGAAACCCTGCACATTTACGCTCCCCTGGCTCGGCTCTGTGCTTTTTAAACACCTCCTCCTCCCTCGGCGTACACCGCGGCTGAGTTCCTCCACTCTGCTCCTCTCTGACCCCCCTTCCTCTCACGCCATCTCCTTCAGTGGCAGCATAGCTACACAGGTAGCTTAGGAGAAACCGGCCATGAGGCAAGGAGGAGGGGGAGCCGACGGGGTCAGCCCTGGAAACGTCCCAGTGTGCTACTACGGCCCCGCGGGGCGCGTGCCGGCCGCGCTGGAGCGGCGGTTGCGCGCCGCGGAGGCGTTCATGCGGTGCGCGGCGTGCGGGCTCGCGGTGCTCGCCGCAGCGCTGCTCGGCGCCGACCGCCAGACCCGCGTCTTCTTCTCCGTCGAGAAGGTCGCCCGGTACACCGACATGCAGTCCCTCGTGTAAGCCACTAAGCCCCTTGCTCAACGCCTCAATTTTCCTTTCCTCCCCATGGATCGGAGCGGGGAGCAGTAATTATTTCCTCCGTGACTAGTCAGTAGTCACTCTCACTCGTGCATGCAACAGAAGCAAGCGTTTTTTATTAAATTTTCTTTATTATTTTTGTGCAACGTTCGCCACCAGTACGCATGCTCACAAATCACAAATTATAGTACAGTGATATTCCTTTTCCATCGCCGTTATCTGCCGAAATTATTTGTTCCCGCTGGTCACTGATGCGAGCTACTAATTTTGATCCTAAGGCTTCAGAAAAAGTTGAGTGCTCCTTGCCTTGGGGCTGCCTCTGGATGTCTGATGGCCACTTAGCAAGTAAAGGAAGCTTCCTTAATTTGGTGTCCTGGTTAGGTTAAGAATACCACTCTTAGCGTCACCAAACTATCGGCACACCGGCGTGAAGTGTAGTTGTGGAGAAGTAGAGAGATTAATGGCGAAGCCAGCGAGCAACCACAGGTACGGCGACGCAGAGGAACCAGCCGCTTAAAGCGGCAGCCGAGGCATGCACAGTTTGGCAAGTTCATTTCCTTGCCGCTCAGCAGAGGCCCCCATGGGTAGCATTTGCCAGTTGCCGCTGCTGCCGTGGCTGCACCGGGAAGCCTGGGCGTGCACACGGGCAGACCCGGCCGTGGCTCGCATCTAAGGAGGCCGCGGTGTCGTGCCCAGAGTAGCAGCTGCTTCAATGGTTGTCCTCGTTGGTGTCGAAGATTTTTCCCCCTCGAGTGAAATGGGTAGAAGATGATATATAAACGCTTGACAACTACCACGTGATGGCTGCCTGCCTGATGCGGTTGGATCATTCACGAGCACGCATGAATGCGACCTACTTCTCGCCTCCCGGCACGGTTGCGGCAAATCTGTAATTTCAATACTAGTAAAATAAATTTACACTTGTCAGTAGCACTCCCACCATGTTAGAAGTAGTACTTAGCACAACTTCCTTAGTAGCACTCCCACCATGTTAGCAGTAGTACTTAGCACAACTTCCTTTCATTTTTGGTCAGTGGTTTTGACTTTTCATGATCTACAAGAGGTAACTTTGAGCATTACATTTTATACGTTCCAAAAAACTATTGTTTTTTTAACTGTAATAACATTAGTTGTAAATCATATATTAAAAGTATTTTTAACAAAATAAAGTAGTTGTATCTTTTTTATCTAATCGATTTACGAAGTTTCAAACATTTTGCGCAGATTCTCAGATATCAAATAAATAGAATGGATGGAGTAGTATTGAGCAGTAATATCAGTATTAGACTGAAAATGTAAATGATGCAGTAGTCCATCATAGTATGATATAGTATGTCTGGCAGTCAACAGGGTTCGGTATTTATAATTGCAGGACATATTCGTAGCGCTACTATATGTTTTCACTTCATATATAGCTGTTGTCCTCTGCGCTGTACACATTTACTACTCCCAGGGGGACCATCTTCATAATGTAGCATGGAATCGTGTAACATTCAAAGAACTGGCATTTTGAAGAGCTAACCAAGGCCACGAAGTAGGTGAATTTTTAAAAGTCACAAAATCCTCCAAATGCACCAGTCCAAAATTTTCACTTATATTCAGAGCACAATGGTGTGAGATTGTGAATTATTTCGTCAAAACCATAAATTTGGGCGACGAAACAGAACGCCTTGCTGAAGCTCATTTGCTGGCATATATGCAGATTTTTGGTGATAGCAAATGGGATGGCAGCGTGTTATAGCCTGATCCAGGGGGCAAGGTGTTTAGTGAACATTCTGACAGGTGGTGTCCTCCTCAGTAGGCCCTTGGCGTGGGCTATCTTCTCTTGTGATCAGGCAAGTCTTAATTATTATCACCATCAGCCTTTATAGCTATTTGATCTCTGTCGCTATGTTTTTGCATGTGTGTTGTTTGTCACTTTCAAGGGGTTACTATTCAGCTCTAATGTCTAATTTTTTAGGTGTAAATGCTGCAATTCTGTAGCTCTTGAGCATCTGAACATGTTTTATACTGTGTATACGGAATGTGATGGAGACATAAAGTAATATGTTACCCAAAGTTACGGGTTAACAGACAGTAAGGTTACTATTAGTGTTCTTATGAAAAATACTTGTGATGAAATGCCATTTCCCACATTATAAGGCCTAGTACCGATTAAGTTGAAAAATAGACCCAGTAGTGATCGCGACATCAGTTTTTTTTTTTTTAGATTTGGACCCTTTTTACCCGATCTTTTTTAAGACCTTAGCGGGGAATCGTGCAAGACGTAGGATTCGATCCCACACCCGGCTCGACACCCACCTCGGTGCTTTGCCACCGAGCTCCCTACCCATCTGCTCGACATCAGTTATTGGCACTTCATTTTTCTGAGAAAAGTGATGCATGGACAAATAATGTACTAATTTCTTTACTCTTTAGCTTCATTCTGTGCTGGACAACTCTGAAATTCACACAGTCAATATATATTCTGTTAGCAGATTGAAAAAAATATATATTTTTAAAAAAGAAACACCATGTAGTTTGTTTGCTGGATGTTGCTATTGTTGATAGTGCCAACACTTACGTTTTTTGCTTGCCAAGAAGAAAAGTTTGGCCTGCATACTGACCATTTCAGAGAGGAAAAAATACTGTCGATAGTGACCTTTTTTTAAGGGGAATATTGGCCTTTAAAAAAAAGGAAAAGAGAAGGTGGAATTAAGGGCAACCTAAATTAATTTTGTATTTATAGCATACATGACACCTTGTGATGCTGAAGTTGCAGACAATAGACAATAGACATAGAGTAAATAATACTTTTTGTGATGTGAAGTTGTAGACAATGAACACACTGCAGTAACTACAAATGCGTTAACACTCAGTGACATCCTTCATGGATATTCACGGTTCCCGGTGTGTAGATAAGGCATTGTCATGTCACATCCTTCATGGATATTCACTAGTGTAGCTCAGCCAGCATTTACATCGAAGGCCTATGGGCCAGTGACTGTCAATGCAAATGCATCTGCAGTTACTACAGCTTATCTCGGCGGATAGAGAAGGCAGCCATGTCACATCCTTCCTGGATATTCACTAGTGTAGCTCAGCCAGCATTTGCATCAAGACGTTTCAGTACAGCAGGTCACATATCGCAATCAAACCTTGAGCTAAGGTTTGGCATATTCCATGGGAAATGACAAAACAGTGTGAGCAAAAACGACTCGCTTAAACTTCGAAGACGCCCAAATATTCTACCCTAACTTATGTATTAACACTTTAACAGCAATACGTCTTTCAGTAAGCTTGTAATCGTATACATTTCGTGCTAGTATAGTGAAAGAATAAGATACACATTATTTTCCAAGGATTGCATATGTTGGGAAAAAAATGTGGCCATCCTGGTTGCCTAACGTTGTTGCGCACTGTCAAGTAATATCAACATGCGCATTTGCTGCCTGATCGCCGCAGCACTATGAACAAGCACAGAGATGGGCAGGTAGCAGGTGAGATCAGAACCATCACATGGCGTTATATGTCAAGCTCTAGGTTGTTCCAATGCCTGTTCATGCATTAAACTTGTTAGTACATCTTTTGTACCAGCCCGTATTCTCGATCTGAAGGAACCTGTTCTACACTTCGTTAGAGTTTCTCCCCAACTGTGTTGGTAACTCTGCATTCTGTGAACTGGGTGCGCAGGTGATGGCGTACTTGACGATCTCGGCGGTGGCCGTGGCAATGGAGGCGGCGCTCATCGGCAAGTACGGCACGCCGCAGTTCCAGTGGATGAAGACGTGCCACCTCTACAAGCGGTTCTGCGCGCAGGCCGGGGCCGCCGTGGCCTGCGCCATCGCGGCCAGCGTCAACATGGTCGCCATCGCGCTCGTCTCGGCCTTCAACCTCTTCCGGTTGTACGGCAGCGGCGAAGGGAGGAAGTGATCAGGGATCACATCAGGTCCTCTTCAGCCTTCTTCTTCGCTCCCTCTAGGAACACAACGACGTCGCTGCTGGCCTTTCTTAGGTTTTAACGTGCACCAAGTCTGGAACCATAGCTGTGATGATCTTCTCCCGTTTGAGTTTTCTGCTGTTGGCATGCTGCCTGTGAGCGTAGCAATAAGGTCTCTGGGATGCCCATATATTTACATGATGTGAAGTGATCCAAGGTGTTTGTGTACGTAGTATGGCAATAAACGTACGAGAAAGTGATGTATCATCAGTGTCTCGCCGGCTCACCTGCAGGATGGCAGACCTATCGAAATTTATTCGGGTAGCTGTTGTTGCTGATCCTGTGCCGAGTGTGTGTGCCAACCTTTACTGCTCGGCACTCGCTACTCAATTCTGATCAAGTTTTTGTCCAAGATTCACCCGTACGTGATGGGCCTTCCAATATGGATTGGCCCTCTCCGTTACGAAAACACCCACATGATGGGCCTAATGAGAAAATGCACAGTATTGGGCCTCGCCTGACAATAGGGTGTATATACTTTATATATGAAAATGATGAAGCATAACCTGTTACGTAATGGTACTGTTGGGACAATATGTGGAGCCAAAATGAGTTCTCCAATATTCAATTACGGTGGTAGAAAGCAAGATACATAATCAACAAGGAGAGTCGTAGAAAATTCAAGGAAGGAGCAATATACTTTTGATGAAATATTTGGAAGCAGAAAAATTAATTTTCTTTCAAGGTCAAAGTCTGTATGTGGTCTCAATTAGTGGAAAGCAAAAGAGAACATTGAACAAAAAAATCGAGCATGGTAATTAATTTAGAGCGATATCTTTCTTTTTTAGTAGGATTGTACCTTCTTTTCTTTATTCTGGAGGCTTTGGCCTCCTAGTTGTTTTTAGAGCTTAAGTCGTCCTCGCTTTGTTTTTTCCTTAGGCCCTAACAAGGGTTGGTTGAACTATTTGTTTTCTAATTTTTTTCTCTTCTTTTAATATAATTTAACAACTCTCTTACCGTCTCTTTGGAAAAAAAAAAAGCATAACCTGTCAAAAAAAATAAGTATAACCATGGCTGCACGTATTCTCGTTGTTCTTGCATCTCTGCCTGCGTTGTAATCCAGCAAACAGATTGGCAGCTCTGCAACGTTTAAACACATAAAATACGGGTGATATTTATATAGGTCTTGTCGAATTACTCGTCTGTTGCACTGTTCTGTTCCGCTGCAAGCTGACTGCAACAGAAGAATTTGGTATACCAACGTCGACGCATTGCATGCATCTACAGCTATATATGCATTGGTTCGGGAAAACCAGGAAAGCATCTAACCACTTAATGCCCAACAGCAGTCAAGGATTCCTGCAAAAGTTATAGAGAAATAAATTATCATATGAGTAAGAACTACACTGAATCATCTAGACCGATGCAATATATCCGGAAAGATATCCTGTACGTGCATGCAGCAGTAGTAAGACAAAAACACGCTCAGTAGTCGAGTTGAATACGAGTGTGTGCCGAACGGCACGTCAGCAGCACAGAAGAAACCATAAATCCATGTATTTTCTGCCTGCTGTAGTGTCTTGTCTGTCCTTAAACAAACAAACTTGCAACCTGTTTAATCAGAGTATATCTTGTTTTTCAGAAAGTGAGTATATCCAACTCACGGTCACGGGGCGGAGGGTACTACTTTATACTGACACTGAGCGAGTCCACTCAGTACCAATTGCATGCCACCTTTTTATCCGGTGTACACATCGATCAACGAGCGATAATCGCCGATCTCATAAATTTATAAAAGAACAGAGGATATTTTCAGTAAACGAATCATACAACATATATATAGAGTTTTATACAGATTTAAATCTTATTTAAAATAATAACACTACATCCTATTAATCTTATATTGATATATAAGATCATTTGTAAAGGATTCTTGACTAATCTAGATAGATTTAGATCTACGATAAAAAAAACGATCAAAAAAAAAGATTTAGATCTCATCGAATAACTCTCTTGTATATAGTTGGAGAGGGTTGTTAATACAGGTCTAGAGTAAAAAAAGGCTCAAAATTTCACAGCTCATGCAAACTTGAACAGCTTTAATGGGCCTGTATGAAGTTTAATGGACTTGTCCTCCGCAGGATCTCTGGCTCCTTATATACAGGAAAGTCACACTACGACTCTTGAGGCCTTTTATCATTTTTTAGATACACTTGTCTATTTACAAGATATTTGAACATCTGTGAATTCTTTTTATAGAAATAAAGATATACATCAAAAATATAAGAAACCTTAGAGTATCTAAATACAATAATTTTATACTACATATGGTAGACGTCACTGCAAGAGTCCGGTCTGATCGTTTTGATGGCTCACGCGGCGCTTATCCTGGCATGCATGGGAGCTTGTCATGTTCCAAGGATGCAGACATGAGCTTGGGAGGTTGCGCGCAGCCCCTTCTCATAGGTTAGCCCGTGACCCGTCCCCTGCTGCAACTCGTGTCCTGATCGGGCAGCTAGTGCACTCGATCGATCCAGGAACCATGCAAGAACCGTACCAAGCCAGCGTTGGTCGCTAGCTCGCCAGCGTTGGTCGCTTGCATGCTCGCGCGAAGACGAATGGGCTCTTGATGTGGCCAACACGGTAGCTGTTCGCGCAACTCGAAGAGATGCAGTGCACTACAGTATGCTTAGACAGCACCACGACGAAGTGTCTCAGGCTAGCTCTCAGCAGCTCAGAGCCCCAAGTCACCCGGCCTGCCGGAAGGATGGATAACGTTTTCACATCGTCTGTTTTTACCTTTTGACTGCGTGCTGGCCTCTGGCTCGGCAGAGAAAAGCCTACAATGATGCATCGAGCAGGAACCGACCCAGCAGATCTGCGCCGTGCCCTGCTCTCCTGCCATGCTCTAGTGAAAATTACCCAGCGCCCTCGGCGCCCGTGAATAGATCTCATCTCAGTGTCCTGTACGGGAAGAACTCGAATTTTCAGTGCCACCAATTTCGAAAGGTTAACAAATTAAAACTACGTTACCAACAGCGCACTAATTCGCTTATTCTTCGAACATTAATTTATTCGAAAATACTAGTTGTCTTTTGTCGAATTTCTTACCTTAGAATCTAATTGGAGATTCATGCATTATTCTTCTCCGGTGATCTCTCATATTCTCTGACATGGCTATTGTCTTCTTCGGCGAGGTTTAGGTTTAGAGTTAGTGTTCGAGGTTTTAGGGGGATTTGTGGACTTTTGGCTCTAGAGGATGATCGGGGAGCTGTTCAGCCCGACGGTTGTGGCAAGCGGTAGGAGGGATGGCAGGGTGATGGGGGGGTGCTACCCACTACGGTGGTAGTGGATAGCGGTTGGGCCGGTGATGGTGGTGAGAGTGTCGATATTAGCGTGGTTAGTGGTGGTCGAGGGTGACGGATCCAGCAACGGTAATGCTGCCGGAGCCAGTCGGGGAGACGATGGCGGCAGGGGAGCGAGGGGAGGTGGAGGGAGAACGGGCAGGAGAGGAGTGGCGACGGAGGTGGGTGGGCCACGGTGGAGCTGGGCACGACACCGGTAAGGTGACAGGGAGGCAGCACGCAGGGTGAGGAGGCAACGCACGAGTGAATGAGGCTCGAGCTGAGTGGACGCGTCGTAGGAGGCCACGAAGGCCGTTTAAGGCTCATCCGACAATCTAAAATTCGATAGATTTGGACCATTCCAATCTATCAACATATATCTAGCTATTCTCGAATTTATTTGAGGGGTTCCAGCTCCAGAAGAATGGAAGTCACGAGCGAGTCCAAACACATAACTCGTGGGCCATTTCATTTTCGCTGCCGCGCAGTCCCCTGGCAGTTGACGGCTGCCGAGCGCGAGCGGTGAGGTGAGGGCGAGGTGATTAGTAGGCGAGCACACGCGCAAGTTGCACTTGCATCGCAAGCATCCAGCCGAAGCAACAGCACGGGGAAGCGATACAAGCCACGTGCATCGAAACAGCAACTCGTCAAACGGGCGCAGACAAGCACCAAGCGTACACAGGTGAACGATAAAAAGGAAGGAAAGAATAATTACTTCCATATATTATAGGGAATGCCTCTCTCTACGGTACAGCTTGATTGAAGAACTCTCTCTCTCTCTCTCTCTGGCTCTTATTGTTCGTTCGTGCTAATGAAAACCAAACCAATTGTGTTAAGCGGCGTCCGTCAAACGAGCAGGAAGGTAGGAACACTAGGCAGCATGCATACGCCAACGCGACGACATCGACCGATCAGACGGCCAGGATTAATGGAGGGATCGTGTGCCAGCTCAATCTCATTGTCATCACGACACGTCCACGGGCTTGCAGAGGAACAGAAGCGACGACGGCGGCGGCGGCTGCCTCCCGGCGGCGCCCCCGCCCGGGCCGCCGCCGCCGAGGCGCTCGTAGCAGTCGATGGAGAAGAGCGACAGCGAGAGGGACAGCGACAGGTGGGCGCGAGCATGCGCGTGGGCGAGCGTCCCCGCGCGGCCGAGCCGGTCGAGCGCCGGGCCGAGGCAGAGGCGGTAGAGGCGGCGGTATCCTCCGAGCGCGGCGACGACGGCGTGGGTGGCGGGGCCCGCCGGCTGCGTGGGTCCCGGCGCCGGGCCGACGTGGCGGAGGCAGAGCGCCTCCCAGACGGCGTCGCGGCGCGCGACGGCGGCCCAGAGGCGGCAGACGCAAGCCGCGGCGGCGAGCGAGCGGCCGTCAAGGCGCGCCAGGATCTCAGCAAGGAGGTCGGCGTTGTCGTTGATGTTGTAGGCGCCGCCACCCAGCAGCTGCATGCGCAGCTCCAGCTCCGTCACCTCCTCCGCCTCCTCAGCCGGGCGCCGCGGCGCGCCTCCCATTCGTCAGCTTCGGCCGTCCGTCGCGTCGAGGCCAGTGCGCGCAGCCGACTTCGTACGTGGAGATGGAAGTGGGAGGTGAGACACTCGGACAGTGAGGGCGAGAGGGGGTGGAGAGCGTATATATAGGGGAAGGAGGCGGGGTTTTGACTGTTTCTATGCGCGTGTGGGGGGCACCAAGCCAAACGGCGGTTAATAAAGCTAGCTGTGTTTAGTTCGTGTAACGGAGTGGAATGGAATGGATTTATTCTGCTTTTTTATTGTTTGACTGAATAGCGGTGGGATGGAAACTATTTTGATAGAATGCAGTTGGATGAAATAGTTTGAAATTAGAGAATATCTTTAAAGATTTGATACGGAATTATTTTTAAAAATAGTGAAACATAGTCATACCACTTCAAATATGACATTAACAATGAGTCTAAAATATTAAAATAATCTCATTCCACCTTGTCTACTAAATAATCATCTATATATAAATAAAATCATAACATACTCAAAGTATATAAATACAATCATCCCGTACCATCTGCCTCTGTAACCAAGTACTAACCAAAATTGCAGTCTCCGTGGAAGCTGGGAGCGAGTCGTCTGGCTAATTAATCGTCCGTGTCACTCACACGGGCAGCGCACCGTAAAGCAAAGAATCCGAAGGCGGAGAGAGAGACGAGCATCTGGTGTGCGAGTGAAGGGGGAGATGGGGCCAAGCGGGAGGGGCCAAGGGAAGAGGCGTCGTGGAGATGCGCGCGTACGTAGGCGCTGCCATTTAAGTATTTCCCTAGCCGTTTTGACGCGACGCCAGGACGGGTGCGCTAGCTTCCCCGGCCGGCGGGCCGTCCGGTCCTCAGCCAGTGAGCGGCGACGGAGGCACGCTGCAGCCTGCACCGGCGAACGCCGTTTACTTAACCGTGTTTCGTGCGCGTGTAGTAGGGTAGCTGCGTGCGAAATCTGGGGCCCGTTTTTGGCTTTACGGACGGACCGTTCCCTAGGATGTCGACGCGCTGCGCGGTGGCCGGCTGTGATGTGCACGCGTGCTATGTACTATGGACTGGAGACACGGGCAGACGATGGTGTCGCCCAGCATTCATGCATGCGCGCATGGCACCAATCGTACGTCCAGCACCCATCCATCACGTACGTGACAGAGCCCGTTCCTCTCCTCGCCACCGCTGTTAAGTGACAACCCATGCTCTTGCAATGAACGCTGTGAAAGTGTCCTCCATCAAGATGCATGTTCCAGTCATTCTCTTCAACATGGCCTCGAACTACACCGAGCGATCAACCTACTTCAAGACCGTGGTCAGTAAGTTCAGTCTCATCTCCCACATCAATAGCTCCACTCCGGTCAACCCCAACGACATTGCTTGGGCTTAAGACTGCACCGTCCGAACCTGGCTATACGACTCCATCCATGAGGACATCCTTGATGTCACTCTCGAGCCAGACCAGACACCGCACGACCTATGGTCACGCGTCCAAGTCCTATTCCATGACAACTGGGACGTCCACACCATATAGCTTAGCCATGAGTTCCACTACATGATGCAGGATAAACTATCAGTCACGAACTACTCCCAGCATTTAAAACCCACCGTTGATGCCTTCCGCGATGTTGGTCGCCCTGTCGGCAATGACAAGTTGGTCCTCAACACCCTCAGTTGGCTAAGTCCATGCCTCAAGCATGCTGACGACATCATATCCTTCTTGAAGCCCCTGTCATCATTCTCCAAGGCGCGTTCATGCTACTTCTCCATGAGTTGAAGGAGACGAATGACATATGGGCTACTTCTATATCAGCATTCCTCTCCACGATGGCATACACTGGCAACTCCCCTTTCCCTGGTGCCCCTCCCCCTCACCCCCTTGGCCGACTCCTCTGGCAACCGTGGCAAGGGTCACAAAAATGATGTCAACACACTGCTCGCCTCCATCAGGCTACACCCCTGCCTGTCCAACGCCTTCCACTGGGCCATAGGTGTACAATGGTGGTGTGTCTAGATCTAATCCTACAGAACTTGATGGTTTTTCTTATATTTTAAATATTAAAGCTCTTGTCGGATAAATCTCATCATAATATGAATGTGTTGTGAATTTTAATAGTTTGTTTCTCCTCATATCCGATTACACTTGCTCTGTATGGCTTTTTTTGATTTCTTGCTTGGAATTTTGACTCTCTCTTCCGGAATTAGGTATGCTGTTGACGTACTCACTCTTTATATAGTTTGTTTAGGAGAGTCGTACCATACTTAAAGTTTTTGAGTGTAACTTTTTCAAATTATATTACTCCTAAATATTTAAAATTTATAATCTAGTGATGATTTCTACGTAGAACACAATAAATTGTCTTAATATCAGCGCGTGTATTATTTACCTATGACAATGTGACGCCCTATTAAGTTAGGAACACGTGTACCATGGGGCATTATTTATTCCTCGTCAGTCCACGGTCCTAGCCTTGTACCCTTACCGTCTTGCCCTGTGTTATCTTTGACCAAATAGCACCATCTTTGTTTTCGTTCTAGTATGTATTAGTACTGTTTAAATTAAGCGGACAGCCTAACCCTACAAGCTGGGTCTGGTTTGAGAGTAATTTTTTTATAACCGCATCGTTGATTAACTAATCCCTGGCGATGATGCCTAGGCTCACGACAAGCACATTTCGTGACCGCTAGTTCGTGTGGTTTTCGGGATGCTGTTTGGTTTTCGGTCCGCGATCCCCCGAGAAAAGTGGGACGAGGTCACAACGGCTAGCTCCAAGCAACCATGTATGCATCAACTACCCATGCACACATCTTTTCGATGCAATCACTACAGATGCATATACTCTCCATTTACAAATACTTTCATTGGATTTTTACTGTAGCTAATTTTTTCATATATTTTTTAAAAATATATAGATACTTAATATATATATATATATATAAAATATTAGTAAAGTTTATTTCATAATAAATCTAATAATAGAAATTTTTTAAACATCTATAAACCTTTTAAAAAAACGTAAAGTCATATTTACTACAGTAAAAGACAATGATAAGTATTTGTAAACAGAACGAGTATGTATTCGGTGTCACATCAAAGTTTCGTTGTTATCCTCTTCTGGTTGATGAACACTCACATCAACGCTGTTACTCTGCCAAATCGGAAGCTTTCGGGATGCATGCATTTTGCTAGGTGTTAGCCAATAATCCACTCTTGTTTCTTGTTGGTGGACGTACGTTTCAATCTGGGTCAAGCATAGCAGCTAAATGAACGCGTAACACGAACTAATTGATCACGGCGCTCTGTATGTATACACATCGGATTAACGCCATCGTATTTGCCAACATGTGCAACAAAAGCAAATCTGCATACATATATGATGAGTGCAGATTGAGAAGAGCGCCACAAAGCGCCAGTTATTTTCGACCGTTGGATCAAACAATTGGCAGCCCTGATCGTGGGATCCGATTGATCATGTACTCCCATCTGCCATCTCTGACGGTCTGATGCCCTGCGTGAAACGCGGACCATCTCTGTCATCTGGACGATACACGCAGCTGGAGTACCAGATATGTAGGTCGAGTAGGTCTTGATCGGCACGCAGGACCGTCGTGGTCTCCAAACCAAGTACCAAACGATGCTACTCCATGCCTAGATATCCACTCAAACATCGCATGCATGCATGCAGCAGTGCGTCACCGGTACAGAGGCCGGGCTAGGCTAGCCGGACCAGAAGAATTTAATTTGCCGGTCTGATCTAGCTAGGAATCCATGCAGGGCTAGCCGCTGCAACGGCAAACCAACCGGCCGGCCAACCGATGGACCGGGTCCTGCAGCGGCGCGCCATGACGAGCCTCCGATGAACAGTTGATCTGTTTCCGGCCGCCGCCACCCAATGCGCTGCCGCTGCACGTACGCCTCTCTTCGCCGATGTAGCGAGCAGCTCCTGCATCGTCGTCGTCGACTCTGCATGAGCAAGCAGCAGGGAGTAATGGGGCCCTCGAATTAATTCCTGGTTTGGACGCTACTCCCTCGGACAGGATTCCCGGAAACGAGGCATGTGCTGATCCTAGCACTGTGTATGATGAACGGTACTATAGCGAGTTTGGCAAAGCCGGTCCATGTTTTTCTTTTTCTTTGATTTAAAACCAACAGCCCAGTCCTTGCCGCAGATGCTGCAGGACGCGAATTCGTCTCCTCTACCGGCCATCGATCGCTCTCGCAACGCATGGTGCCCTATCTGCCTGATTCGATCCCCTATATACATCAATTCATGTAACATCTTTGAGTTTTTGTCGATGAAGAAGCTAAAATTCTAAATCCAGCGAAGGAACACTTGATCGTGCTAGCATCCAATCGGTGAGTAATGATTGGGATAAAAGTGCGCGGAAAATTCAGCGTTGCTTCTACGGTTCTGCATCTACCTACGTGCGCAATGCAATTGCGACCATGGCAATGATCTGCGTGAACGTGGAAGCGACCTGATCAGCCCCCGCACAAAGTGATCATTGCCGGTGATAAATGGCAGCGTGTGGGCTCGGCCTGCTCGCCTTCTGAATCCAAAGCCATGGACGTGAGCACTTGTCCTGCGCGCCTCTGCTTCCCCGGCCGGCCCCTTGTTCTTCTCAGTGTTCGGGAGATGTGGCCATGTGGGGCGCAACGGCGGTGGCGCTGTGTTGTGCTGTGCCGTGCTGCGACTCTGCTCGCGGCCGCACATGAGTCCGTGACCATTCACGGGCTGCGTAAAGTCACGAGCGAGATTTTGTAATAAAAAAGAACTAGCCGTGGAATCTTCCGTTTGTTTACTTGCTCAGTTGCCTCTCTCTCTCTCTTTCTCTGCATGATCAGCCTGCTTTTCAGCTTTTCCCCTGTTCCGTGGGAGTTGCATGTGTTTGGCAACCTTGCGTTTGACGATCACGATCTTGTTGTGGTTCCTGGTGCCATGGCATGCAAATCATTAGTTCTTTGATATGAAGTTTTTGTAGCGACGACAGGATATGTTTTCACGCATGCAATCACGGCAGCTGCGGAATAGATATGATGGTAGATGCTGTCGACCATTTAGTAATCTTGCGTGTCCTGTATGCAATACAGACAAGAGAGCATCACCATCAATATATTTGTTCACTGCGCATTCGGCAAATATATTTGGATCTCAAGCTGGATATACGCACCCAAAAACAGAAGGGAATGAAGTGGGAAACAAAATCTTGAGGTTGTACTGCGTGGGATTTTTTAATATTATTTTTACAAGAATTTTAAAAATATTGTACCAATTCAAAAAATTATAAAAATAACACACAGTCATGAGATGTTTCCGCAAAAATCAATTTTCACGAGTTAGAGTAACGAAAATATATTTTTGCGGATTGGTTTAGCAAAAATTTAATTTTCACGGTTTGGAAGTGTGAAAATATTTTTACATCTTGAGAGCATGAAAATATGAAAGTTGTCATGAGACCCAAATGCAAAAACTAGTTTTCCCAGGACGGCCGCGTGAAACCTAGTTTTTCCGGAAAGAGCGTTTTTTATCTTATTTCTAGTATCGAAAATACGAAAAATAGTTTATTTTTTATGCATGGAAAAATTAGTTTATATTCCTTGGACTAGTTTGGCGAAAAATGTTTGTTGTGCAAATAGTTGTCCGAATAGCAGCACGAAGTGTTTTATTTTTTCTTAAATTTTTGTTCGATGTAAATTTATCGTAGCACGAATGAACTCTAACCATACAGAGATAACGATAATAAATATTACCATGTATAGTACACCTAAAAACTAACCTAATAGTATACTGATGCTAAAATTAACATGGCTTAGGGAATAAAAGTAGCTTGGGTTAAAATAAATGCTCTATACTAAGTGTACTTAGGATATTTACTCTTCCTCAGGGTATCGGGGTCCTGCGCCTTAGCGCGACGAGCCCTCTCCCGTTTTCTTTCTCTCTCTACTTTACGTGCTTAAGCCACGGTGAGCTAGATCATGGCATTCCTGATGTGTTACTCCTCTTACCGCTTCATTTTCTCAGCCTCCTCCTAGCCTCGTGACCTCGGTTCTTAAAAAACTGACAGTTTTCACGCACTCGTCTCAGGGAAACTAGTTTTCGCATTTCAGTCTTACAACAAATTTCGTATTTTCACGCTCTTAAGACGTGAAAATATTTTTGTACTTTCAAACATGAAAATTAAATTTACGTTAAACCAATCCATAAATATATATATTTTTACTCCAATTTTCGTGGAACCATCTTAGGACAGTGTGTTATTTTTGTAATTTTTTAAATTACCGTACAAAAAATAATATTAAAAAATCGTACTGTGAGTCTGCGACACCTGCTAAACTATCTACTATATATTATGAGTCACCTTAAAAATAACCAAGGAACAGAGGTTGCAGGGGCGGTGTAAATGCACTGGTCTACACGTATATATAAGCGCTCTGGGTCCGCCCTGCACAATTTTGCAGAGCGTCTAAAGAATGCATTCAAACACTTAGTAGGTGCCCTGCAAGATTCTACAGGAATTTCTGGGACCGAACAAGGTGATGATACTGCACTCAGTTGATAATGTTGATGCCAGAATGCAGGGTACGTTTGCCAACTGAATTCTGCTCCTGTTTCTCTTACTCTGGATGGCAGATAGAGATCGCCAGAATATTAGTTTCAAGATTTTTTTAAACTAAACTGGTTGGAGAGCTATCTGTTGTATTAATAAGAAAAAGTATGATAAACTATATAAGACCAAGATTAATAACTAGAGATGGTTGAATAAATGTCTCATCAAATTCTTTCAAATCGGATGACTTTCTCATTTATTTCACTCAACGTACCTCAAAAACTCAAGTGGAAGCAAATAAATAGAAATAAATAAAAGAATCGATAACATATGACTCTATGGATGAGATATAAATATAAGATTGTATTTAAGATCATTCTATGTCCCTAGTCAAAAAAAAAGTCCGCAACTTTAATAGAAACTCAAGAAGATGGTCATTAGGTGAAGAAATTCTCTAAGTTGATAACTTAGAGGAAAGAGAATACAAGATCCAAATTTATACTATTGTACACATATCTTATGCCCATAGCAACAAAGAGATCCACTTCACAAGGGTTGAAAAATTACAACTCAAAAAGGAAAACAAAAATCACAACCGAAAAAGAAAAACTTGCAAGATAAACAATGGAACTAAAAGCATAAGACTAAAAGGATATGAACACAAGCTCATACGAGAAAATTAATTTCATTAAGCACAGGGGTCAGCCCTTTTTTAGGCAAATTACAAGGTATTTTTCTCTCACAAAAGCAATAACCTATTACAAAGGCTAAACATATCCTCTTATCTCCCCTAAAACCAATCACCAGACTCTCAAATGGCTAGCTCAAGACTCCACTATAGCTCTACCCATCTATTTATATGTCTAGGGAGGTGCATTAGCACTTAAGTTTATTTGTTCCCAAAATACCCCTCGCTTACAATGACCTCCAACCTATCATCGGGGCATTTTGGTCTATTTTTTGTTATGTCCATCGAACGGCTGCAACACCTTCATGACTTAACTTGTCTCGACGCTTGCTTCGCGATGATACCACGTGCACTATATGCCTCCACGGTTTTGAGGCCAAACCGCGAAACCGCATCGCACGCTTCTCAAATCGTGACTCATTGCTGCTTGCTTTAACCACAAGCAAGCATCTTAATGTCGACACGTGTACTTCGTCTTGCGATCTTAACCGTTGGCAAGTTTATCCCGATCCCTCGGACCGCCTTGTCACTTGCACCAGCACCCTCTTCGTTTGACTTTGTCAGCACGCCATCTTCATCCTTCCTTCCAAACTTTGTTTGACTTTCATGTGCACAGTTAGAACCACATTAGCCTCTATTCGACCTCCTCGATCGTCTAGCACTAAGCACCCCATTTGGCACCAATCATCCCGCCGTCAGTCGCCAAGTTGCATCCATCACCTGCACAACTTTAGATAAGCAAACACATATCTCCAATTCTATTATAGATTAGTCCATAATCAAAATCCTTAGTTAAAACACTTCTCAGAGAAATCATGAACGCCAGATAGTCCGACGTGCACATCTCCTGAGCGTCAGACCATCCGGCGTGTGCAAACCATCAAGCCAGCAACTTCTTTAACCTCTCTGCACTAAATGCTCCGGTGTATTCTCCGGTATGCACACTTTTAATCGTTGGATCATCCGACATATACAATTCTTCCGGACCAGCAATCTTGCAAACTCTCTACAAGAATTGGTCTGGTGTATTCTCTAGCGTGCACACTTCCAATCACCGGACCATCCAGTGTATGCAATTCCTCTAGGCCAGCAATCTTGCAATATCTCTGCAAGAATTGCTCCAACAAAGCATCCGATGTTCAATACTTCCATCGCCGAACTATCTGTTGTTCGAAGCTTGATTTACTTCAAAAACTTCTTCTATGCAAGAATTAGTCTGGCGTTCACAAGGGTACATCGCCGGACCATCCGATATTCTCATCTTTTGAGCTCCACCTCCTGGAATAATCCAACGTTCTTAATGCCTCATCGCCGGACCATCCAGTGTGCATAACCTTCTCTACACTGGGCCTTCTGGCATGTGTAAATTTCATGAGACGGAGACAAAACTCTCAACTATATTTCTTTTCAATTTTGATTAGTCATGATTATCATTACAGTACATATACATGATCAAGCAATCCAAAATTATCGAACCAAATTCACACAAACTTGTCAATCACTCATAACACATGAACCAAGACATATTATCTACTTGGTTTCTTAATCTTCCTCTTGATGAGTGCATTGACTATCCTCTATACATAAAGAATTTGAATTGAACAACACCAACAAGAGAAGCTCATCTAAGTGAAAAAAAACTCGAGAAAGAGTAAAACATGTCACTTGACATAAGAGAGATTGCAAATACCCGAAGAGAGGCAGAGACTTAGCCAAGAACCTGAAAAGCTCAAAAATGCACGATAAGCTTTCACTCCCCCTTTGACATCAAGTGTCAAAAAGGGAGAAAAGGAAATACTATTAAGATCAACATCTACTCGTTATCATCCTCGTCCTCGTCCTCTTCATCATCACCATCATCTTGATACTCATCCTCTTGTTTGCTTTCTTCTTGTTGTATCTCACCATAAACAAAGCAAGTACGGCGAGAGCGGGGAGTCGGAGGAGGAGCCTCTTCTTCTTATTATTATTCTTGATCCGCTGCCTCTCACTCAGCAAACGTATCTCCAAAATCAAGCACTTCTTGATGAGAGGAAGTGGGAAGCTCTAAATGCCCTTCGATTTCTTTTACTTCTCTTCTAAACTCATTTACTTCTGTGGTATTGTACTTGCACATAGAGAAGATTGATCGAAGTACATTTTTGATATACTTGCCACGACCACGAGAGCCACCACCACGAGATTGTGAAGAGGAGGGTGCACGAGATAGAGGTGAGGCTGCACGGGACGAGCTTGCACCACGAGATAGCATAGAGGATGCCTTGTTTTTCACATGATAGGACTCACGAATGCAATCTTTTGGAAACGAGATCTTTGTAATCTTCTCAATGATATACATGATGTACAAAACATATGGAAGGCTTTTTCTTACATCAACCATGCTGTCACAAAGCTCGACCCAAATGAAATCACCAACACTAAAGGGTCTTCCACTGGGTGCCATCCTAAGAAGGATGTTTCTTAACATGGCATAGAGCTTAGACCCATCTCCCTTCTTTCGATTGATGGTTTGGCGAAAAAGAAGATTTAGATAGTGATAATACGGCTTCAAACCATAAGTAGAGCCATCGACCATTCTAGGATCCTTATAAATTTCACCCAAGTCATATTCCTTGATCTTCTTCTCAACAAAAATTGTACCATGTTCATGGTCTTGTGATCCAAGGGAAGAAGACGAGAAAAAAGTCATGTAGTCTATGCAATAGTGAATTCCAAGTGTTGTCCAATAAATCTTGTTCTTGCGGACACTGAAAAAGAATGAGGCATGTAATTGAGAAATGATTTCTTCATTCCAATTATACTCGAAACCCGTGACATCTTTCATTCCTTTCTCCGTGCAAGTATCGATGACTTCATCAAAGATGGGATCATTGGTGTCTTCCGTGTATTTTCAATCAATGTATTGCTTAGAGACAATAGGCTTGATCTTGCTTCGGTGGATGATAGGTAGATAGAAGTTAAAATGAAATTGGCAACAAAAACGTCCATCCAAAGACTTGTCTCTAGGCCACAAATAGGGGCCATTTTTCCTTTCTTTTTTGACCATTAATCCTTTATTCTTGTAGTTCTTGGGTAGCCGAGGATCATAGGGTTAATTGACTTGAGGAGAATGCATCTTCGGAAATTTATTGTAAGCTACTTGATCCCTTCCAAAATTGAGATCAATATGTGGAGAACTATGAGCACACGTCCTTGGATCAATCCGCTTGCCAATCGATCTTCATCCCTTTCAGCTTGGGTCTTATGACCACTAGCTTTTCTAGCAGCAGCAGCATCACCACCATCATGAGGCTGTTCAATGTGAATACCTTGACTGCTGCTTCTTCCACCTCGCTTGACCACTTGCTTTCTTGAGACAATTTTAACATGACCCCTTGTTGTGCGAGAACTACTGCCTTCACCTATCTGTTCTCCTGCCCCAAAAATAACAACATCTTCATATGACTCATCGAAGGGAGGAGGTTTATAATATTGGGCTTGAGGATCATGGCAGCACTTGATGTGAGCTTGTGTTGTTAGATTCCTTGAATCTGGATGCTCCATCACCACTAAAAGATAAGATATCGTATAAGCTATGAAAGAGGTTGGAACAAGATTCAAGAATGATATCATGGTTTAGACTTTGTTCTACAAACTGTGGAGTCTCTGCAAATATGCGGACTCTCCGCAGATTGCAGACCAAACCCTAAATCGTGATTTTGAAAGATTTTGCCAAGGGATGCAAATATCACTAGAGATATGAAATCAAAGACATCTAGGAGAATATCTACCAAAGGAATATCACTCTAGGGCATTCAATAGAGAGATCACACAAAAACTTGTTTTATACCTCGAGAGAGAGAAGAGAGGTGAACTTGAAGTCGATTCGTTGAATTTCACGGAGAATACGCACTCGAAGGGCTAGTCTCGATAAAGATGTGGAGTAACCGAAGATTGGGCCTCCAAATCATCAAAGATTTAGATTTGAGTGGAAGAACCTGAGAGAGAGGGTGAAAGCTCTAGAGAGAGTGTAAAATACTGAATGATTATTGGAGAGAGAGAAGTTTTAACCCAATGGATAGATTAAAAGGAGTAAAAGAAGAATTATCAAACTGCAGAGTCTCCGCGGAATTATGCGGAGTCTCCACAAATATGCAGACTCTACGCAGAATTTTGTGGACTCTCCGCACTTCGACCAACAGGAGGGAAAAGATAGATTCGAGATAGATTATGAGGAGGAAATGAAAGAGATGTGTTTCGATTGACATGAGAGATCATATCACTTGTGATTAGCCAGCAATCAACCAATCAAAGGTATAACCATAAGTGACATGATGCGATCAAAGATCAAAGATCCAAATTTTATTAAAAACACATAACTCTAAGTCTATCTTTTAGAGACATCCTATCCAATAAGCTAGAAATCTACAACAACCAATCGTATGCAATAAGTCAAGCCACATTGTGAGAATCTAGGATATCTAGTTCACTTCTCAATTCACAAAACGTTTGTTCGCCTAGTGGCTTGGTGAGAATATCAGCTAGTATCGATATCCTGTTTGGTTGAGTGGTCTCTCAAGAAATGAATAAAAAATGGGAGAAATAAAAAATATGCACTAAATCACAAAGAAGAATCTTGCATAAATAAAAAAAATGCATTCATCGAGGGGGAGCATTTGATTTTTTGTTTTTGAGATTTTATTGCTATTTCGAGGTTTTTGGATTGTCTTTGCCTCTCTTAGGTCTCATATAATCTTTCTTATGTCAAGTGACATATTTTTGCTCTTCCTTAAATTTTTGGTCACTTGGATGAACCTATCTTCTTCAAACCAAAATCTTTGTGCTTTGAGGTGTTGTTACTGCACTCATCAAGGGGAAGATTGAGAAAACAAGTTGAATTATACCTTGATTTATAAGTAATGAGTGATTAACAATGTTATCGATTTGGTTTGTCGAGTTTTGGATTGCTTGAGTTTGGTTTGAGCATTTTTTATTATGGATTAACTGGAGTTAGAGTTGAAGAAATATGTTTGCTTGTCTCATGGTATGCAGGTGACGAATGCAACTTGGCGGTCAACGGTGGGTGATCGGGGCTAAGCGGGTGCTTGGTGCCAAACGATCAAGGAGGCTGGACGGAGTCAAGGGTAATCCTAGCTATGCACGTAAAGGTAGAGTAAAATATGAAACGGAGGATGGAGATAATATGTTAACAAAGTCAAGTGAAAGGGATGCTGGTTCAAGTGACAAGGCGACGCAAGGGATCGGGAGTAGAAGAGACTTCCCGGTGGTCAGGATCGCAAGACGGAATACACGTGTCGAGTCACGCTTTGAGAAGCGTGCATGGGTTCCACGGTTGGGCTCAAAACCGTGGGAGGATTAAAAGAGTATGTGACACCATCATGAAGCTTGCACCGTTCGATGTATAGAGCAAGAAATAGACCAAAATACTCTCGGTGGTTGATAGGAGTGTATTACAAAAGAGGGGTATTTTGATAACAAGCTAAAAAGACTTAAGAGTCAAGTTTTCTATGCCTATAAATAAAGGGTGGAGATATGAGAGAGTTTGAATGAGCCATTTAAGCCCTTATGCCACCCATTTGAGAATCTAGTGCTAGAGTTTTAGAATAGAGTAAAATAAGTGCTTAGCCTATGTAATATAGGTGAGAGTTTTAATGAGAAAAATTCTTATAATCCGTCTAAAATAGGGCTGATATTTTTGAGTAATGAATTTTATATTTTTTATATGTTTGAACTCCTCTCTTTCTAGTTTCTCTATTGGTTTTCTTGCAAGTTTGCAAGTTTTTCTTTTTTGGTTGTGATTTTCTTGTTGAGTTTCATTTTTGACTTTGAGTTGTGATTTTTCAACCTTAGAAAGTTATTCTTCTTGTTGCTAAAGACATAAACGTTCATATAATTATATATTTGAGTGGTTCTTGAATTATCTTGTCTCTAGACCATCAACTTAGAGAGTTGTTTCTTTCCGTGACTGTCCTTCTTCGTTCAAGTTTCAAACTTTTATGCTCAAAGACATGTAATGATCTTGAATAAAGTATATAGTTTATATTTCATCCGTGAAGTCATATTATCATTAAATTTTCATTCTCATTGCCTCTCTAAAATTTATGTTTCTATTTATACGTTTTTAGAAGCTTTAAGTGTATAAGAAGTAAATCATCTATTTAAAAAAATTATAAATAACTATTCACATAATCTAGTAGTCATTCTCGAATCTACAAAGTCCGGCGCGATCTAGCCGTGACGGACGCGACAACAACATCCGCCCCTGTCACCCCTCTTGTCGCATCAGACTAATAAAGTACTTCAAGATCTTCGAGTAGTACTTGTAGACTTCGTTCTATAATGCTCAAATAAAGTAACAATGTAGACAGGTAATACTTGGGAACGAAATTCAGCACTCCGTTGTACACGCATGGCCGTAACTTGGGTTCTGGCTGCTGCCATTAGCTACCAGCAGCTGCAGACAGTTTGGGTCGTTATGAGCAGCCATTTCCGGCTTCTTTACTTGCTGCTCGTCCCACGAAAGGCAACGTGGCCTTCTCGCCGAGCCAGCTTTTCTATACGTACGTTGCATGCCCCCATCCCTCAGAATCGTGATAGGAGTAGCTAGCTAGCCGGCACTGCACTTGCAAGCTCATGCATGCATGCAGGAACAGCAACAGCTCACGCACAAGCAGAGGCAGCGATGCGTTACATGCTTAGAGAGCATTGATTGTGAGAGTTCGTACCTCCACTACTTCAGAACAAATGGCATTCAGCTGCTCGGCAATATTTTTTGCAAGAGCAAACAGAGAGTACTCTCTAAGCTACCAGTAGAAAGAAGAGTTAATCTGAATAACCGAGTTTTTTTAGTTCCCAGAAGAAGCGTACACCTCACTTCACCTAACCACTCTACTATTCAGTTGACTCTTAGCACTAACCCTTCCAAACACTAGCGGTGAATCCTGAAACCGACGGCGCAGATGAATAAACAACAATAGTGCAGACGCTGGCGAGGCAGGCATGTCGCAGCAACAGAGATTCCCAGCACAAACGCGAAATCCTAGGGTAATTAATTCAGAGCGCAGGAGAGAGCAGGGAGATGCATCCAAGGCAGCCGTCACGTGGGAGGCCCCTAAACACGGCGCCACTGCCGCCGGTTACGTATGGATCACCTGCTCGGCGGAGTCAAAGAAGCTAGGCCAGCCAGCTGCCGAGCCAGCTTTCCAGAGGAATGCGAAGGCATGGGTACACTTACACAGACACCACCACCTCACGAGAACAGAACTGCTCGCCGTCTTCCCCACGAGCTACTTCTTCCTCAAAAAAGAAAAAAAAAGTGTGTGTAACGTGGAGCTATGTGCACGATGGACCCAGGCTGAAAATGAGCAGGCTACGTAGCCATGAGTGAACTTTACGACCAACAGCGACCCTTCACGCAGGTAAGTGTGCTCACAAGACAACAAGGAGGCTCGCAACAAGGAGAAGAGGGCCGATCCAAAGAAGCCAGAGCGTTCAAGCAACTGATTGCTTCTCGACGTGAACGAGTGAGCGCCTGAGCGGTGGTTCGTCGTGCAAAACCAACGCGGCCCGTATGCTCGTATATAGCGAGCTGGTTTCAGTTTTCTGAAAGACGAACTGTGTCTGAAATCAGTGTCGCAACTTGCGGCGGATGACAGGACAGAAACACAGCGAGAGCTACAGTTCTTCTTAGCGCCTGTCGCTACAGTTTTTTTTTAGCGTCTGCTGTGTACGTTACAAAGTTTTCTTTCCATCCTCTTAATGAATAACGCGTTCTTAAAAAAAAAAGAAACACAGCGACAAACTACAGCGGCTTAGAGCTCTACTGTACGTGGTGCGTGTTTAGGTTGGAGAGGGGACGGGACGCGTCGTCGTCGTTGGGCCGTAGCTCTTGAACGCGAGCACCTTGGCTCACGCCCCGATGCGGTACCTTGTGTCCTGGCTCTGCGCCTCGCGTCGTGGGCTTTGTTGCGTGTGTGACGGGGGGCGGGGGGGGGGCGTGAAATCGAAGGGTGTGCCGTGGTGCGGCGTTTGGTGGCGTTCAGCTTGGGAGCGCACTCTTGGCCGCACACGGTGGGGGACGTTGCTTCCACGGCATCGGCGAACGGCCGGCGGCAAGTACGTGTGAATGTGTGATTGTGAATGATGGGAGAGATCGACCCAAGAGGCGATGAGGCTGTGATGGAAGGGGGGAAATGAGTTGGCTGTCGGACGGATAAAACGACGGGCAGACCTGCGAGAAATCGGATGGTTTTGTTTGATGATTCTGGTTGAACGTTAGGAACGTTGGGTACCATCCAGTTCGCTAGTCGATCATGGAGTAGCTCTTGCTCCTTCCCAGGACACGGCAGAGAATCGAGGACGCATGCACAGAGGTGGTCTTGGACGAAGCGTCGACGCGGCAACCTAGATCGTCGGAGGGGCATCGACCGCCGGCCGAGAAGAGACCAGTCCGCCGTTTTACATTTTGAGGAAGAAGTGCCGCCCCGAATCAGATGGACATGGACATAGCAGCTGCTGCTTCTGAGAGGAGCAGATGGAGATAGTGTTTTTTTTTTCCACCAACAGATGGAGAATAGCTTGGGTCCGTAATTGTAGCGCAGATGGGCCATGTATCGTTTGGATTTCTGAGTCGAAGGATGAATTGCCCAATTGTGGCCCATTTTGAAGGCACTGCTACTAGGCAACCTTTCCGTCCTACGCGTGTCTTGGGTAGGCAGCGGAAAAGGGCCCATATCACAAGAAGCATTCGTTTCGCCCGGGCTGGCATCGGTGCGCCGTTACGTCTTTAGTTCACCCAACTCATTTGGCCCATCAAATTACAGTCTAACCCGCCCTTATAGCGTTCGGAAAAAGGGGTTGCAAACTCTCGTCATTCTAACCTGCTGGGAAATATGGAAGGAGCACAACGCTAGGATATTTGAGAGAATGGAACGGCCTACACACCAAATTGCCCAAAAGATTAAAGAGGAGGCAAATCTCTATAGGGTGTCTTTTTAAAGGAGAGTAGGCTTGTCGTCTGGGTTTGACGACCCTTCTTTTTTTGGTTTCCTCAAATTTGTAATTGACTTCTACCTTTTAATATAGCAAGCATTTATAAAAATGAAGTTGTGGATTTGGTGTGTAGTCATTGAAGGTGGCCATGAGTTTGGTTGTAAACAAACATCCGTAGAGTGAGCATAGCGAACTGTGAGGCCATTCTCTAGAAGCCAGTCTGTGCTCATCCGTAGAGTGAGCACAGCGAATTGTGAGGCCATTCTCTATAAGCCGTAGTTCAAAGTATGTTCTGCACTGCAAGCCACGTGAAGAATTTGCAATTTAGTGGTGTCCAAGCTTTCCATAAGAGATATTGAAAGTCCGTTTCTATGGAGCCCTGAAATTGCGCTTTGTATGCAGATGCCGTCTAATATTCACACGTGTGTGAATTTATGTCATCGATCTCGACTCTTTGCCCGCAGTATACATATCGGGATATGTCGAACTTGCACTGGGATCCATTGTGCATGTTTCCAAGTTGGTTTTGTCATCCCAACTATACTCACGGAGTCACGGAGACGCCTACTTGGCTAGCGACGAGATTCCTCTCCGGCGGCCGTCCAATCTGAATTCTGAAGTAGTCTATCTATTCCATGGACCTTGTCAGCGAGAGGAACGAGCTCGATTCCTTCGGACTTCGGATCATCAAGATTTAAGGGCAGTGCACTTGCGCTGGGCTGACCTATTTCACAAAGATTCTGAACTATCTCTCTGCTTAATTATCTCCTAACGGACCTCATGCCAATTATTTGTTCCTCCAATTCAAATGCGAAACTGCTACTGCATTTTTTTTTTGCTGATTTGTTTGAATAAAAACAAACAGTCAAAGTAGCCCTGCAAAGATTTGCTTACAGAATCCGTTGATTCACCGGTTGACCACCTATAAAACAGGATAATGTCGAACCTGTACTTAGTCAAAGCAAGTACTTGGCAGTGTAACCTATGAAGTCCTATGTAGGAAAGCATCTATTTTCAAATTAGAAAAGAAGTTAAATATATCGACGGTAGAATAAAATAGAATATATTTGCAAGCAACCAGTAATTGATCAGATGCATATTTCGTTATTCCATCCAGAAACAACAGAAAAAAGGAACATAAAAAATAGTATGGACTTGCACTAGGGTTCAATGTCTAATTGAGCTCCCTCTTATGCAATGGAGCTCTATATAGCAGAGTAATAGTGGTCATCAACCACAAATATATTTTGGAGGGAAACTCTCCTGCACTAAATATTTGCACTCAGACCCCTCTAGAGCCTTCAATTCACGTAATCCAACCATCTCTGCTCCATGGTCACCCCGGGCTGCTCATCCGGCCGCCGCTGCGGCGCCGCCTTCTTCCCGATCTCCTTCGCGGGATTTCCAACGGCCGTGGTTCCCTCCGGCACGTCTCGGAGCACGACGGCCCCCGCTCCGATCTTCGCCCCGGTTCCAATGTGCACATTGCCGAGAACGCTGGCACCGGCGCCGATCAGCACCCCGTCCCCGACCTTCGGGTGCCGGTCGCCTGAATCCTTCCCGGTGCCACCAAGCGTCACGCCGTGCAGTATGGACACGTCGTTGCCAATGACGGCCGTCTCGCCGATGACGATGCCCGTGGCGTGGTCGAACAGGATGCCGCAGCCAATGCACGCACCGGGATGGATGTCCACGCCGAACACCTCGGACGCGCGGCTCTGGAGGAGGAGCGCCGCCGCCGCGCGACCGTCGGACCAGAGCCCGTGCGCCGCGCGGTGGGCCTGCAGGGCGAGGAACCCCTTGTAGTAGAGGAAGCAGTGCACCATACTGTTGCAGGCAGGGTCGCGGTCGCGCGCCGCGAGGAGGTCGGCGCGCGCAGCGCAGCCGGCCTCCGGGTGCGCCGCGAGCGCGCCGGCGAGGAGGTCCCGGAGCGCGTCCTGCGGCAGCGCGCCGGTGACGCAGAGCTTGGCGGCCAGGTGCTCGGCGAGGGCGGCCTCCAGCGACGGCCGTGACAGGACGAGGTCGGCGTAGAACTTGCGGAGGACTGGCTCGGCGTCCGCGTCGGCCTGAGCCTCCGCGCGCAGCTCGTCCCAGACGTCGTCGCCGCTGACGCAGCAGTTGCCGCCGCTCCCACTCGCGGCCGCGCCTGCCGATGCGGCGGCCACCAGGCGGTCCGTGGTGCAGTCCGGCAAGAAACGGTAGATGGCGCTCGAGAGGCGGCCGGGGTGCATCGGATGCCACTTGTCGACGCAGGCAGCCATGTGTGCGGCGCGCGGGCAGAGGAGGAGATCTTGCTGTTGATGCGAGGAGGCTACGGTTACTCAAGGCGTCAAATGTTTGCACTCCTATATATAAGTGTCTACCGGCGAGGGAGGGAGGGGAAGCTTCAAAGAAGAAGCGTGCTTGGCAACAGGTACGTGATCAGTGAGACGAAGGCTTGCTCACATTTGTTTTTTGAATCCAACTTTATTTCGTAGCAAGCTTGCTACCTGCTGACTGTAAACCGTGTGCCTTAAGCCCTGAACACAATATTTTGTGGTGCGACGCCGCGTCAATTCGTCACTGCGTACGTGCCGAGGTCGATGTGCATCAGGCATCAGCATCACGCTAAAACTCAACCTCCAAAGCAATGTTCACATGCTCTCTGCAGGAGAAGCAGGTACACAAGACACCGGGAAATCTTTGTAGCGGCCGATGATGAACAAGACGGAGTGACGGACACGAAAACGGAAAGCCTTGATCGGTGGAACCTGATCGAGCATATGCCACAAGAATATCTGACAATTAAAATCCACCCGGACCAACGCAGCCTAGCCTGCACCAACAAAAAGATTCCGAAAGCAACCAGAAAAAGGCAATAATGCCCGAGGGGATTAGCCCAGCTAAAAGAAGACGGTTACATCACACGGTGCGGCCCAGCGACACTGTCACGCGTACTAGTCACCTCGGTTGCTCCTGCACCAGGCGAACCTCTTCGTGAGGCGCACGAAACATTTTCGGCGTCGAGCGGATCGAGGATAGAGCGTGCCCCCAACTTGGAGACGCGCGCGCTGTGCACGCACTGCAGTTCGCGTGGCTGCGGTTCCCCCCCGAGCGCGGGCCCGCGGCGCACGGCGTTTCGCGTCAAAAAGAGCTGCGGCGCGCCGGCTCCCCGTCACATATTCGATCGTCCCTGGGCAAGTGGGTTCCGTGCAGTCGCTGCTCTCGATTATCGTCCAGGGGCTGGCTGCGCTTTGTGCTTCTCCTTCTTGTGTTTTTATCTGAGACCACTTGTATCAAATCCGGCGAGACATGCGATCAGCCGAGTACCGACCCACATTATCATGCTCAAGTCACGTCTTTTGCTGCAAAATGACTTCTGCTGCTGCTGATGTTCGTTTTCCGTTTGTGTGGTTCTAGGGAGTATCTTCTCTACTGATTCTCAATAAGTACTAAATTGTGCTACAAATTCACAATTTTGTCCGTGAGTTGTGACAAGCAAGACAATAGAAGCAAACGTGAAAGCCAAGATTATCCACAGTAGTTCGAAGATTCAGGTGCATGCATGGTGGTCCTGAACCCAGTCTCAGTCTCAGTCTTGACCATAAAAGGGGCGGTTAAGTAGCACATTTTATGTCAACCTACTCACGTGGGATCCATTGCGCACGCCGCGTACGACAAAGCACCCAGAGACTACGACGGATGCCGCAGAGGATCCGGTCCAGCGGTGAGCGGTGACGTTTGGAGTGACGAGACGATGGAAAAGTCAGAGTCTGTAACTTGAGCTTCCTAGCAGAAATAATATTGGCGCCACATCCACATGGGAGTGAGAGAATAAATCTTGGACTTTTGACCAAGGTCTTCCCCAACCTCCTCCTTGAGAGGCAAGGAAAGAATCACGATGTTGAGGGCCGAAGGCTTATTGGCCCACTGCTGAGGGATACATCTCTCCGGAAGTGATGATGCAAGGACATACGTGGCGAAATTAGGACATGGATGGCAGTGATGCAAGGCTTTAAACTTTACATCAATCAAACCATACAAACTACTGACGGACATACACCTTACTAATTGTTTACTTCCGGTTTAAAATATTTGTGATTGTTTTGCAAGATGTATGAATGATTGCATCATGTTAATTATATCTGAATACGCCTAATCAACACCCTAAGTAGAAATTGATTCTTTTGTTCTAACCATTCATTGTTTTGTTCTATTTAGGAGAAATTTAAGGATTTGCTACTCAAAGGAGTGGACTTCTAGGATTCGTCATCCAAAACGTAATTCTCGATAAAATGTCACCTAAAACCTAAAACAGCGACACTTTGCTAGTCTGTCACTCTAAACTCTTACATCTGGTTCCACATGTGCATGACGACATTGTCATTTTCCTCCTCTTACCTCCCATAGCATCCATTCGTCCATGATTATTCTGCGACTAGCCTTCACCCACCATCGCCGTCCTCCCCACCTCCCCTCTCACCCTTTTTCCCGAGTCTCTCTCCCCACCCCCTTCGCGCAAGATGTCCCCTGCGCAATTGACTCAGTGGAGCTCCAAGTCTATAGGTCGCGTTGGTGGATAGATGTGGAGGTGGAGGCAGTCGAGGACATTGCGGCGGCACATGCAGCAGCCAACACATTGAGGGACGCAAGGTTGGACTTGCAGTGAGCATGCCGAGGTGTTTCCTCCCACCATGCCATTCTTCTCCCCTTCTCGATGCTACCCTCCTCTACTCTAAGGTCATGTTTGTTTCCCTTTCTGGTGTTTCGCGGATTCGAAACGTCTCGCGTTTGAATTTGTATTTGAAACTGTGTATGTAATATTGCGGGCGTGCCAGTATACAGAGTATACAAAAGACAGGAGAATGTAATAATTGAAAACATGTAACTTTATTCATTCATGTCGAAATCATAAAGTACAGTTTCTCATATACATTTTACTCCATAACGCACACGCTATCTGACTATCTTCACGATCTGGCGATTGCTTTGTCTTGGTTCCCGGGGCTTCGTGAAGCTCTCCGGTTAATTACGCCCGTCTTCGGGCTACCTCCGATTAAGTGCTCTGGCGGTCGTCATACCGAGGTCGTCTCCGAGTCTGCAAGGCTGTAGTCACACGCAACAAAGACCAAGCAAAGTAAGCGTTAGCAATAAAATGCGGTAAAGTACAGGACAACAGTCTGGCATAAGCTTTTTGGACTGTTTATGTATCCCGGATCATCATCGGCCACATAGGCCTCAGAATTGTGTTTTTATGAAGAGGTGGGCTAGGAGCGCGGCACGACGCGTAGCTTCGACCGAAAGCAGCAGCATGGCCACAACCGGGAGCTCCGACGCCGTGCTTGACTCACTAGCTCCTCTTTGGGCCTCGGACTTGTCCTCATCGGCCATTCCGAAGGCAACATGCCGCAAAGGCGAAAGCCATAGCACCGAACATCCTTAAAAAGGATTAGGTCTCTGGCAATAGCATAAATCGGTATTGGGGCAACCAAAAGAATACCCACACTCTGAATTTTCTGCAACACACGATTACTGACAAGCAGTAGCCATGTGAACGCAAGCCTCATGGCACGACAGCCAGACATCAGTGCATAGCATCACCATCGTAGAGAAGGGTAGCACCAGGCCACCACCACTCGGCTAAGAACAGGAGGAGGAAAGGAGAGCCTCAGTTTTAGCATCATCGGCGAACGACAATCATAGACATACGGCGAGCACAAGTGAGGCACCAGCACGAAGGCTGAGCACACAGAGAGTCAATCGGCCGGGCATAAGCAGGACACCACGGCGAGGGGCACGACGGCCAAAACAGAGAGAAGAATCACAGCGGCCGGTCTTCAGGACGAGCACAACGGCGTCCAAATCTAAATCATGATCATAGCGGTACGATGGCAGCACTGTCAGAGGCTCCCCGACTTTGCTTTACTGCCCAAGGGGCAAACAAGGGGTCAGGCTAAGCATGGTGCAGCAATCGGCCGGCGACGGGCGGTAGCACCACGGCACGATGGCCGGGGACAAGCGCAAGCACGACTGCAACGCGGTCCGGCGCATGGCACAAGCACACGGATCCGGCATAAACTGAAGGCTCATCAGGACGGCACGATGGCCAGTCGGCGCACCACAAAGCAAACGGACCAGAGGGAGAGGATTGAGGTTAAGGCTCACCAGAGAGGGAGGGATCGGCCACGGGCCTCCGGCCAATCGGCATGGTTGATGGAGAGCAGGATGAAGGCCGATGATGCCGAACTCGACGATGGCAGCGATGGGCCCGTGCGACGGTGACACGAATCCAGCGACGGCGAGCCCTGGCGATGAGTTCGCACGGTGGTTCGGCGAACACCAACGACGGCAAAACTTTGGCGCAGCAGGGCTTCCGCCGAACTCAAAAAAAATTCCTTCTCCCTCCCGGGCACCCCCTCCCTACCTTTTATAGAGGTGGCCCGGGGTCCCCACAGGAGGAGATAAGAGCATGTAGCCGACCCAAACTCGCAGAAATCACGGCGGCCGAGCTTCATCCGAAGCAATCCCCAAACCGATTTGAAATCGGGGGAAGAGATAGAGATAGAGTCCAACCGAACTCGCCTCAATCCGTTGAGGATCAGAGGGTGAGGCTTGGCTTGGGGGCAGCGCAGCTCGGGCGGGCTCGATTTTGATTGATGTGGAGGCGGCTCGGCTTGGTGCGGTGCGAGCGAGCGGCGGGCAGAGGAATAGGAGCCGGGGCGTGTGGATAAGAGAGGGAGGAGGGGAGGAGAAGACGGGCCGACTTGGCCAGGCGCGGGCGCAGCCGAACCGGCGAGCGCGAGAAAGGCGGCGCGCATGCCAGGGAGAGAGGCGGCGCGAGAGAGGGAGGAGGAAGAGGAACAGGAGCGGCCGGGGGCTCCTAGGGCGAGAGGGGATAAGGTGGCCCGGAGTGGGCCGGGCCGGCTTAGTCCGGGAGAAAAGAAGAGAGCCGGGCCGGCCCAAAAGGAGAGAGGCCGGCCGGGCCACTCTCTTCCTCTCTCTGTTTTTTTTTCTTTCTTTTTTTTTATATGCTGTTGTATATATTTGATGCCAAAATATCGTTCTACAAATGCCCCCCACCAAGTTGAGCTCATGCGAGGAAAAAAGAGCGAGGGCTCGACTTGGTGCTCATAAACTTGAAGGATTAAACAGCCGCCGAGTATCACCCCGGAGGCTTTCGCTGTGTCCGCTTTGCGGAGCCAACCAGCTACGAACATTTTTTTTAGTTGTGGCGGACAGACGCACCACTCCCAAAAGGGAACATCTCAACTTTACTGCGGCCTTGGGAGGCGCCAGCCAATATCGTTGAAAAGGATTCGACCCCGCTGCGACCTTGGGAGGTGCCAGCCAGCGTTGTCATAAACGACAGAGAACTCCACTGCGACCTTAGGAGGTGCCAGCCAGTGAAGACCTCTGAAGAGAGGTTTTTATCAACTCTATTACGACCATTTAGCAGCCATGGTGCCAGCTAATAGCGTTGAAGGGTTTTACAGTTCCGCGTGAACCGCACTGGCACGCTTCACTGCTCCCGATAATCCTCAGTTGCGACGAAACTCGGCGCCACTTCCGAGGGGATCCTCGATGCCACTGTGACCTTGGGAGGTGTCAGTCAGTGTAGGTGTATAAAATGATTGAAAATTCCACTGTGACCTTGGGAGGTGCCAGCCAGTGAAATTGTAGAATATGATTGAAAATCCCACTGCGACCTTGAGAGGTGCCAGCCAGTGAAGGCAGAGAATGATTAAAGACTCCACTGCGACCTTGGGAGGTGCCAGCCAGTGAAGGCGAAGACTTCACAGATCCGTAAACACACATGTGGTGTACTTCTCTACATCATCAAGCTGCAATAGCTATGAAAAAAATGGTTAACTAATAATGAAAGGGAAATGCATACTAACAACCCTGTTTGATGCATTTGATGTTTTGAAATATAGGCTTTTCTTATGTCACCAAGCTATGATGTGACCCCAAGATACAGCCACAAGAGACTCCTTCCTCAGGAGACGACGAAGAGTCGTGACAGTTGTATTTAATTGTACGACACATCCGTGTACGTGTGAGGCACACATGTCTGAAAGTGCTTCTGAAAACGATGGGGGTTCCCCAAAACTACCTCGTTGGCTAAAGCACGTTAACAATCCTGTACTCCTTGGAAACTGAATTTGTGCATGGCATGGATCAAAGATGGGTAGAAAGCAAGATGTGGCATTGTTGCCTCTATTTTCTGCGAGGGTGGTGAATGATGGTCACTCGCCGGCATTCGCGGTCTTCATGCCACCCATTGATGGTGACTTTACTTGCACATTGCTGGTAGTTCTCCCTTAAATTTGGGAGGGCTTTGATTGGATGACACCTTCAAATGGGTGTTTTGAACAATGGTTGACCTTCGTTGGGCCTTTAAATTTGCTTGTACTTGAGCTTGATCTTGGGATTGCGAATGCCTTTGAGATCCCATCATCCACGCTCTGTGGTACTAAACCTCACGGGCAACTTTTGGTGTAGCAAGGCCCTTGTTTTGATCACGCCGGGGTGGCAAGAAGCTTCACACATACCCACGACTTGTGTCGGGAAGGTAGCCCTCTCTTGCTCTTTTCCTATAGTCGTCCCCGGGTGAACTTATGTTGGGGTAGAAGAGTACAGGATTAACAACGGTTAGTCGCTTCAGAGGCAGAATGAGTCAGCCTTGACGCCCAAGCGTAGACAGAGGAACATGTGTCTTTTGTGCAGTGTGTGTTTATTATCTCAGCTTAAAACTGTCATGACACTTCGTACATCTCTGGAGGCGAGACATGCAAGTAGCCATACCTTGAAACCGCAACTCGGCGACAGGTAGAAAGGCCATGATCACTGTTGGGTGGATCGACACCCTTTATTTTGAAAGACTTATACCGAGCCTTGAAGTTCTCCCTTTTCAATGTTGATCCAAGGGGAATGGAGGACGGTTTTAAGCGAAATACTTTTTAAGAAAGCGACCATTAATAGGGGGCATTGGACGAACGCCCTCCTGGTTAATGAGTTGGTAGGCACCTCCATCGTAGACTTGTTCTACAACATAAGGCCCTTCCCATTTTGGCTCAAATTTGCCTTTGCTTTTGCCGGTGAGTATAATCGGGCGCCTCAAAACGAGTACTAGCTCGCCCTTCCTGAATACGCGAGGTTTGACAAGCTTGTCATACGCTCGAATCATGTTTTGTCGATAGAATTGTAAATTTTGGAGAGAGTTGAGGCGCTCTTCTTCAAGGGCATCCAGTTCTTGGAGCCGAAGGTGAACTTTTTCGTCTTGTGTGATTTCATTGTGTATGGCAATCCGGAGCGCGGGAAGCTCCAGCTCTAGTGGTAAAACAGCCTCCGTACCAAAGACAAGTGAGTAGGGCGTCGATTGTGTGGGGGTACGGATGGTGACCCGATACGCCCATAATGCTTCAAAGAGACGGTCATGCCAATCCCTCTTATTTTTTGTGACTGTCTTTTTCAGAATGCCCACGAGGGTCTTATTAAAAGCTTCAGCCAAGCCGTTGGCCTGAGGGTAATACCCTGTGGAATAGTTCCATTGAATCTTGTATTTTTCAGCGAACTTGTAGATCTTACTTGACTTGAAAGACAGTCCGTTGTCGGAGGTGATGCGATGAGGAGCTCCGAAACGGTATATGATGTTGCGCTCGAGGAAGTTTATGACGTTGTCGGATTTCACCTCCCTCAAAGGAACTGCTTCCGCCCACCTGGAGAAGTAATCAGCGGCGGCGAGAATGAATTGCTTCCCTTTAGAAGAGGGCGGCTCAATTTTTCCAATTACGTCGATACCCCAAGAGTCAAAAGGCCAAGAGGGTATAGTCGGGTGTAACGGAACTGGGGGACGATGCTTGAAGTCCCCGTGTATCTGGCAGTCATAGCAAGATCGTGCCACTTGAATGCAATCGGTCATCATACCGGGCCAATAGCCTCCTGAAAGCTTTAGGCTATGGTACATCTTTGGCCCGCTCTGATGTCCACCACAAACACCTGCGTGTACCTCTTTCAGGGCTTTATCTGCTTCGCTTCGGGACAGGCATCGAAGAGGCATCTCATGCCCATAAGAGCGTCGATACAGGACTCCCGCTTTGTATATGTATGAGGGGAGTCGCCTTTGCAATTGACGTCTTGTGACGGGGTCACTCGGCAGACTGCCGTGCTTAAAATAATCTAAGAAAGGCTTGCGCCAATCTTGTTTATCAACTTCAGTAGTCACCACGGTGTTCACTTCGTGGTCTTCGGGAATGAGCTCGAGTACGGCTGGTAGAAGCCATCTTTCTTCAATTTTCACTTCTGCTTGCCCATCAGGTAATACGAGGGCTGCGGCTAGCTTTGCTAGAGCGTCCGCTGAGGCGTTCTTGCTTCGAGGGACGTGTCTAATTTGTATGAGTTCAAATTTCTCCATGAGTTTGTGAGTGGCTTCCCAATATGGGACCAACTCGGGTTTGCGCACTTCATAGACTCCATTAACCTGTCTCACAATGAGCTGAGAATCTCCGTACGCGTGAAGAATATGTATCTCCATGGATAATGTGAGAAGAAGCCCAAAGATGAGGGCCTCGTACTCGGCTTCATTATTGGAACATTCCTCCTTAAGCAAGGAAAAAGAATGGTATAAAGTTTTTCCTTTGGGGCTTTTGAACACTATTCCTGCACCGGCTCTCCTACGAGGAGTCCCGTCGGGGTCGTACTCCGTGCGTGAAGCGCCGTCGAAGTAGAGTTCCCATGGAGCCTCCATGTCAATTGTGAATACTTCCTCGTCGGGCAATTCTGTGACTAAGGGCGAATCATCCGGAACGGGATGCGCCGCTAGGAAGTCAGCCAAAGCTTGTCCTTTAACGGCTTTCTGAGGAACGTACGTGATGTCGTACTCCATCATCAATAATGCCCATTTTCCGACCCTGCCTATAAGGGCGGGTTGACTGAGGATGTACCTCACAGGGTCCGCTCTCGCAATAAGCTGGACCTCATGCGCTAGCAGGTAATGCCGTAGCTTCTTGAGTGCAAAGATTAGTGCTAAGCAAAGTTTTTCAATGGGGGAGTAATTACATTCAGCTCCCACCATGGTTCTACTCAAGTAGTAGCATGCAACTTCTTTTCCTTCGTCGTTAATCTGCCCAAGAAGGGCACCGACGGAAGCATGTTGTGCTGCAATGTATAAAATGAGAGGCCGCCCTTTGATGGGGGCCATCAGCACCGGTGGATGAAGCAAATATTGCTTAATGCTGTCGAAGGCATTTTGGCATTGCTCGTCCCAAATGAACGGCGCACCTTTCTTCATGAGTTTGGAAAAGGGCTGAATTCGCCCGGACAAATTAGAGATAAAGCGTCTTATGTACGCTAGTTTTCCTTACAAGGACTTGAGTTCTTTTAAATTTTTTGGCGGAGGCATCTTGAGGATCGCCGTTATCTTATTAGGCTCGATTTCAATGCCTCGGTAGCGGACGATGAAGCCTAGGAAAACGCCGGATTGTACGGCGAAGGCACATTTGAGCGGGTTCATCTTGAGTTGGTACTTACGCAGTCGCTCGAATACGACGCGCAAATCTTCTTGATGACGCTCACGCTCTCGGGTCTTGACCACCAAGTCATCGATGTAGCATTCTACGGACTGGTGGATGAGTTCATCAAAGATGACTGTCATAGCGCGCTGGTATGTAGCACCTGCATTTTTCAAACCAAAGGGCATTACTGTATAGTAAAAATTACCCTTCGGGGTCCTGAATGCTGTGTCGATGGCGTCGTGTGGATCCATCTTGATTTGGTTATAGCCGGAGAACCCGTCCATGAAAGAGAGGGCTCCAAAACCTGTAGTAGAATCGATCACTAACTCGGTGATCGGAATAGGGAAGTCGTCTTTCGGGCAAGTGCGATTTAGGTCACGGAAGTCTACGCAAACCTGGACTTGCCCGTTCTTCTTCATTACCGGAACGATATTAGCGAGCCATCGAGGATATTGCACCTCTTTGATGAATCCCGCTTTAATCAACTTATCGACTTCGGCAATAATGTCATCTTGTAATTCCGGGTGGAAACGCCACGGATGCTGTTTAATGGGACGAAATTGCGGATCTATCGCTAGTTTATGGGTAGCAACACACGGGTCAAGACCCGGCATTTCTTTATACGACCATGCGAAACAGTCTCGATATTTCATTAAAAATTGCTTATAATCTTCGTGCTCTTTGGGTGAGAGCGTAGCACTTACAAAAGTGGGGCGAGGATCATCCTCACTCCCGAGATTAATCTCTAGAAGCTCATCTACAGTTTGCTGCCCGCCGTCCTCCAACTGGTAAGGAGCCGGGGCAGCATTGAGGATTTCTCCATGATGAATTGGCATCGCTTCATGTATCTTGGCCAAGAGGTATTGCTCATCTCTCAAGCCATGTCGCGCGTTTGCAGCAGCGCAGAATGATCGAGGCTGATGAGGGACTTCATATGTCTCGATCAAGTCCTCTTCATCGGATGGCATTTCTTCATCATCCTCGTGCCCCCAGTCTTCACCTGCACAAGTAGTATTACACATAACAAATTCGGAATCATCTTCATACTCTTCATCGCTCTCACACGAGGCGAAGGGACGGTAGCCGAGTCCGTACCTAGTACGAGGGAGACGACCCTTTTTCACGAGTCGTTCTGACTGGCTCCACCACTCTTCACACACGTTGGGCGGAGATGGTAATCGCTGATTCCTTCGGAGCTTTATTCCGGACCTCTCGAGTAAGGGGACCATGTTTGGTTCCACCCTCAAAGTCCCGATGATCTCCTCCTTATCCGATTCAGTATCTGGAAAATTCAACACAAGGTTACAGCACTGAGTATGTGGAACCTTATAGAAAAGGGTCGGGCTTGTGTATCCCTGAGGATCAGGAACAACCCAGACTTCTAATGGTGTAGCAACTGAAGTGTAAAGTGATGGAAGCGGAAGAAGAGGGGAGCTCGAGGCCACCTTCTCTATTTTAGCGACTATCTTCTTCACTCTCCCCTCTTTATGCTCGGGGGATGTAGAGGTGGCCGCTTTATTAGTCACCTGAAGTGTTTGCGCAGTGGCTGGAGGGGCATCTGTTGAGCCCTCATGCACTGTTATAAGAGGCTTTTCTATATTAGCATTATACTCGAAAAGTATCGGGGAAGGTGTATTCCCTTCATCTTTAACGAAAGGCATCTCTATCCAGGGCCTTGCTTTTGACCTTGTCAGGGTAGTAGTCATTGATGGCGCTGACGAAGAGGCCTCCAAGTTCCCCATGATTAAGGGCGTCGTGGAGGTGGGCGATGCGGAGTTCCAACTCCAGAACGTGCCTGAATTGTCCTCTTTGATTGCCCCCGGTCCTTGTTGTCGTCGAGACACGGGAGCGTACGATCGAAGCTTTCCTCGGTCCCTACTGCCACGAACGCGAGGGAAAGAGCTTCGTTGTCTTGAGCATGGTGTGATTAGGAACTCCATCTCGGAACTGGAGGATGTTGGGTCGGGTGTGACCATGACATCCACTGCTGGGGTCGAGCGACCCAAACGCTCTTCTCCACCGGTGCTAGGGAAGAAGTACTTAGCATCTGCATGGTGCACTTCTTGCACCGTGTATGGGGACAAATTACCGATGATTCGATGTTGTTCTCCTTTATTATCCACGAACTTGAAGCATTGGTGCAACGTAGAGGGAACAACCTGGTATTTGTGTATCCAAGGTCTACCCAATAGCGCCGAGTATGACGTCACAAACTCGATGACGAAGAACTTCACCTTAAAGCTAAAGGTGGACATTTGTAACCTCACGGTGATGGAGCCCAACGCCTTGCTCCCGTTGCTGTCGTAGCCACATATGACCACGCTGGTTGGCTCGAGATCATCCATCGTATACCCGGCTCGTGTCAAACTGCGAATAGGCAGAAGGTTGACTGCCGAGCCAGGGTCTATGAGCACACGACGAAGATGTGCGCTCCCAATGTTTCCTTCAATGTAGAGTGGTCGATTATGGTTATCGGTTTCAATCATCTTATCTTCCTCGGAGAATGATATCTCATTGGCTTCAGCAAGAGTGCTAAGGAGCCGGTGTTTGGCCATAGCCGTCTCGTATATGTGAGGAGTCTGTAGAGCCTTGATTAAGGCCTCTCGCAAGTCTGGCATTAGCGTCAGTGCATCATAGACGCTTAATAGCGCTGGAATGCGCTTTAAATGAGCAATGACGTTATATTCTATGTCATCTTCTTTAGCCTGCATCTTTGACGATGATGGCTTGGATTCCTGAATGGGGAGCTTTGAGCGTTGTAACCCATCGGTTTTGTCAGCGCGAGGCTGTCGAGGCTTCACTGGCTCAGGAAGTTCTCTACCATTTCTCAGATTCATATTTACTTCTTCAATCTCTCCCTCTTCGGCGGATGTAGCTTCCGCCTCGAGGGCTTTACGTTCCTCGGGAGTAATAGCGACTCCTAAATTTGAGTCGTCATCATCTTCACTTGCGGCGATGGCATTACATTGCGCCATCTCGGAGGACAGAGTAGTATCGAGAACGTGCTCATCTCTTGACGTCGTTGGCTGTCCCCAGGTCCTAGGGAAGAATTGACCTAGTGTAGGCAAAATGGTAATTCTCCGCGGGAAAGCCTCATCTCCCTCCGACTCAGGAATGAATCGGGGAGGCATACGTCGTTGACTTGAATCACGACGTACAATTTGCACCAGCGCTGAAGGAGGATTAACTTGATAGCTTGATTGTCGAGCTCTTGGAGGATGCCTTTGCGGTACCTGCTGCCACCGTTGCTCCTTCACACAATGAGTGACGGGCGTGAGCCGAAGCCTCTCGAACTGCTCTTCTACTTGGGCGAATGGCACCCAATACTCCTCTTCTTCATTTATATGAATAGGTGATGAGCCATTATGTCTTACTGTTACCACATTAGCGGTATGGTAATCTGGGTTCATGGCTTCAGGCTTTAGGGCCAACCTCTTCTCGTTGACCGCTCTTTGCAACCACTCTTTGAAAGCGATGCAATCTTCAATGGCATGCCCTACGTACCGATGGTACGGGCAATACAAAGGATTTTCAATCATGGCGACTTGCTCAGGTCTTGCCGGAGTAGGTAAATTCACAAGCTTTTGCTCGTTCATCTGTTCAAAGAGACTTTTGATGAGGTCTCGTCGGAAGACATATTGCTTATTCAGCATCTCCCGGATATTAGGATGCACAGTTGGTCTTGGCCGTTCATTCTTCGGGCCGAAGACTGTAACGGCACTTGTAGCATTTGCCTCAGCGGATGCCTTCGCCTTGTTGCCATTTCCGGCCGGCTTACTCGAAGACCCGAACCGTCTAGTGTTGTCGGTGGAGCCTGCGTTCTTGTACATCTCCATGATGTGTGGTACCTTCTCGAACTCAAGCTTGGTAGCCGCAACGGCATCTCCAAGTGAACTGAATGTCTTGGGATCTCGTCTTGAAACTCCGACCAACCAGTGTTGTAGCATGCCGTGGATGCACATTTGCACGGCATCTTCTGGATGCATCTCTCTTGCGAGACGAACGTAGTTGTTTCTAAAACGGACGATGTAATCTTCAATCCTCTCATCCCGTCTTTGTTTAATTTGGGACAACTCTAGAATCGAGATGTCCTTTCTCATAGTGATGAAATGTGACTTGAATAGCTCTTTCATAGTAACCCAACTGGGCACCGAACCCGCAGGCAGACGGCTATACCAGTGGAAGGCAGCTCCTGTCAAGGAAGCTGAGAATTGGCGCAGTAGTAGTGATGGGTTATTTGCAGTGTCTCCACACACTGACTCAAAGTAAACAAGATGTTCAGTGGCATCACCGGTCCCGTCAAACAAACGGAACTTCGGCGGATGCCAACCTGCAGGGAATGCGACTCGATCGTGCCACGCTTCATATGGCTTGTCGAGCTCACTCTCTAATGGTCTTGGAGCCTGCTCGGCCGCCAATTGACGCATTCTTCTGTTGACTACGTCTTCTGCGATGCTGTGGTAGTCTCTTAGCGTCACGGCCGGCGCAACATGTGTGGCCAAATTTGTCGGCACGGCCATGACATGTGGAGGAGTGGCGCCCGTTTGATGAGTATGCGTGCCCCCTGCCCCTATCGGAGGAGGATTGCGCAACTGAGACGCAGCTTCGAACTCAGCAAACTGCGGGTCAACTTGAGGGACCCGTAGTACGTTAGATGGTGGTGGCGGTGCACCTCCTGATGTAAAGTGTAGCATCATGGAGCAGAGCTGGTCTACTCTCGCGGACAACTGGCTTACTTGTCTTTCAAGAGCGCTATTATGCTCATTTTGAGTGCCCAGATGTGGTAGAGGTACTTGCTGATGTTGACTGCTTGTACCCCCTAGGGGTACTATAGATGGTATTGCACCTGCGCCTGGGGGTGGTTCTTCGCAAATGCCTTCATTTTCATTGGCCATATTTACAGGCGCAACGTTTAGGCCTTCTGGATCTTTTTCGTCTTCGGACAACGCCGAAGGTGCTAGCCGGGAGTAATGTGGCGACTGAGAGCGTGCTTCAAGCGAGTCTGATGTATGAGCCCCGGGACTGTATTGTCCTTCATCCTCGGATGTGACGGGGCTACTTTCTATTCGATGTCGAGCAGTCATCTTCAAGCGTGTGTCGGGGCCAGGACGCGTAGCCACCGTGTGTAATTGATCTTGATCTCGCGGTAAACGCGAAGAAATACTTCTGTAGGTATCAGGGTGGTCATACGAAAAAGACCCCCCTTCAAATGATTTGCATTTCCCGGACACGGGGAAACAAGGGGCGACTATGGCCTCCTTCTGCAGTCTTGCAGTAGTTTGTGAGGACCTGCCGAAGCAAGCCTTTGGGTTTGGCAAAATTTCCTCCTCGGAGGAGTATGCTAGCTCGTGTGTGATAGGAAGGGGTTCCCAGTCGGAGTCTGATTCTTTGGGGTTCAAGACCCCGATGGTGCTGCACATCATGACGTCTCCGTCATTGGACTTTTTAGAGCTCTCGGACGTAGTATCATAGTTTGTCGAAGCATCCGAGCTTGGTTCTTCAGGCTGTTGGGACCTTTTAGTAGTACATGGCGGTATCGTTTCCTCAGGGACAGTTGCAGGTTTGTCCTCCGTTACTGGCTTTTCATTTTCTTTAGTAGCGATGACTTGAGAGGGTTGAGGTGGCTCAACCCTTTGCTGCTGCACGACAGGCCCTGTTGAAACAGGGATAACGCCATTGTCTTGTGTTTGACGTGGCTTTGGAGCCAGGCGTTCTAAGAGGAAATTGTATCTCGGGTTTTGTTCGAGATTCGGCGTTACCCGAACGCTAACTCTTCCATCCTCCGGGTGGACTTGGCCGTCTGCCCGAACGCGGACTTGTACATGACGTAGAACGAGGTCTTGTAATTCACGGAACCAGGCTTGCCGGTTTCTCTTTCTTCGCTCGCGCCTACGTTGATTCTCGTTGAGAATATACGGGGCTGAGTATCTAGCCGGTGAAGCGAGACGACGTGCCGGTCGTGTAGGAGCCTCGTGCCTCGGGGCTTCGTGACTGGAGGAAGCCACCTCGTAGGGAAGTCTCCGATCGCGCCGAAAGGGCCTTCTTGGATTTGCGTAGTCTTGGTTATGTGACTCTTGATCCCAACGAGTGGGTGGCTGCATTTGACGTGGCCGATATGTTGTTGGCGGAGGGCCTCTTTGTCGAGGAACCTCGGCGCGGCGATCTTGATGTTCATGATGATTTGTAGGACGGGGATTGCCCCCAGTCCGTGGAGTTTCTAACGCAGTTGTACTGCGAAGCTGTCTTTCGAGACCGTTCATTTGGTCTCTAAGTTGCTGTAGTTGTCGTTGTAGCTCATCAGGTCGAGGCGCCGGCACTTCACTTGGAAGCACGGCGAACTGGTTTGTGTCTTTAGACGAAGAAGGGTCAGACGTTACACCGACGTGAAAACAAGGCATCCAGTGCTGGCAACCAGCAAGACTGGGGTTGTAGAGCGTGCGCCTCCTTCCAAGGCATTGAGACAAAAACTCCTCTACTATGGCCTCTCGAGCGGGGAGTCTGGCTCGTGTCGCATGATGAGTCCATGCGCGGGGCATGAGCTCATTTGAAGACGCTTCTTCTTCGATGGTGCAATTTGGAATGAAACGGGAGGCAATCCGCTGTCGGAGCCTCCGAACTTTAATGATCTTACGCCGGCAATTCCGGCGTGCATGTTCTTTCCCATCTAGACGAGCAAGGGTGATGATCCGACGCAAGTTCTCGCAAACCGCGTCTAGTGCCACGACCAACTCAGCTTCGGTTTTCTCAGCGTGGGGTAAATCCTTCAGCATAGCTTTGGCCTCAGCGACAACGTTGTGGCACTCATCCTTGATTTGTGAAAAGGCTCTCTTTTGAGCCCTGTTTGTTATAGGAGCCTGAGCTGGCTCTTTCGTCATTTTGGAGTAGATGGCACCCTCGTGCTGGATGATGACCACCGGTGGGAGTGTTCCGAACTGTAGGATCATGGGAATCGGGTCGCGGGCAGGGACGAATCCACCTACAGCCACAGCGTCTCTCGGTTAGTATTTTCCCGACGATTTTTTGCAAGCAGCACTTGTAGACTCGGGAGACCATCTTGACGACCAGCGCAACGCAGCAAAGATGGGAGGAGAACCATGTCCCACCGGGCGTGCCATTTTGTTTCGCGGATTCGAAACGTCTCGCGTTTGAATTTGTATTTGAAACTGTGTATGTAATATTGCGGGCGTGCCAGTATACAGAGTATACAAAAGACAGGAGAATGTAATAATTGAAAACATGTAACTTTATTCATTCATGTCGAAATCATAAAGTACAGTTTCTCATATACATTTTACTCCATAACGCACACGCTATCTGACTATCTTCACGATCTGGCGATTGCTTTGTCTTGGTTCCCGGGGCTTCGTGAAGCTCTCCGGTTAATTACGCCCGTCTTCGGGCTACCTCCGATTAAGTGCGCTGGCGGTCGTCATACCGAGGTCGTTTCCGAGTCTGCAAGGCTGTAGTCACACGCAACAAAGACCAAGCAAAGTAAGCGTTAGCAATAAAATGCGGTAAAGTACAGGACAACAGTCTGGCATAAGCTTTTTGGACTGTTTATGTATCCCGGATCATCATCGGCCACATAGGCCTCAGAATTGTGTTTTTATGAAGAGGTGGGCTAGGAGCGCGGCACGACGCGTAGCTTCGACCGAAAGCAGCAGCATGGCCACAACCGGGAGCTCTGACGCCGTGCTTGACTCACTAGCTCCTCTTTGGGCCTCGGACTTGTCCTCATCGGCCATTCCGAAGGCAACATGCCGCAAAGGCGAAAGCCATAGCACCGAACATCCTTAAAAAGGATTAGGTCTCTGGCAATAGCATAAATCGGTATTGGGGCAACCAAAAGAATACCTACACTCTGAATTTTCTGCAACACACGATCACTGACAAGCAGTAGCCATGTGAACGCAAGCCTCATGGCACGACAGCTAGACATCAGTGCATAGCATCACCATCGTAGAGAAGGGTAGCACCAGGCCACCACCACTCGGCTAAGAACAGGAGGAGGAAAGGAGAGCCTCAGTTTTAGCATCATCGGTGAACGACAATCATAGACATACGGCGAGCACAAGTGAGGCACCAGCACGAAGGCTGAGCACACAGAGAGTCAACCGGCCGGGCATAAGCAGGACACCACGGCGAGGGGCACGACGGCCAAAACAGAGAGAAGAATCACAGCGGCCGGGCTTTAGGACGAGCACAACGGCGTCCAAATCTAAATCATGATCATAGCGGTACGATGGCAGCACTGTCAGAGGCTCCCCGACTTTGCTTTACTGCCCAAGGGGCAAACAAGGGGTCAGGCTAAGCATGGTGCAGCAATCGGCCAGCGACGGGCGGTAGCACCACGGCACGATGGCCGGGGACAAGCGCAAGCACGACTGCAACGCGGTCCGGCGCATGGCACAAGCACACGGATCCGGCATAAACTGAAGGCTCATCAGGACGGCACGATGGCCAGTCGGCGCACCACAAAGCAAACGGACCAGAGGGAGAGGATTGAGGTTAAGGCTCACCAGAGAGGGAGGGATCGGCCACGGGCCTCCGGCCAATCGGCATGGTTGATGGAGAGCAGGATGAAGGCCGATGATGCCGAACTTGACGATGGCAGCGATGGGCCCGTGCGACGGTGACACGAATCCGGCGACGGCGAGCCCTGGCGATGAGTTCGCACGGTGGTTCGGCGAACACCAACGACGGCAAAACTTTGGCGCAGCAGGGCTTCCGCCGAACTCAAAAAAAATTCCTTCTCCCTCCCGGGCACCCCCTCCCTACCTTTTATAGAGGTGGCCCGGGGTCCCCACAGGAGGAGATAAGAGCATGTAGCCGGCCCAAACTCGCAGAAATCACGGCGGCCGAGCTTCATCCGAAAATTAGATAATATACGTGACCGTATTTACTGAAATATCCAAAATTAGATAATATACGTGACCGTATTTACTGAAATAGACAATATATCATCGTATTTATAATTTTAGCATTCATATTCGGCACTTCATTTACCGAAAATTGATTTTCAATACATCGTACCCCGAAAATACCATATTCGGCATACGGTGCACTGAATATGGAACTGTAGCACCGTATTCGGCACACAATGTATCGAAAATGGGCTACAATGCCATATTCGGCACATCATGTGACATGAACAGTAACATCAGCGCGTTTGAATTTCGCTTTTCCTCTTCTTCAAAACGGTGGTATTCTGTTACTCCAAAAATTTTAAAACGTTTTTTACGTGTTCCATAATCCATGTGCAACCTATTTTAATTGGATTCACCAAAAAATCCTTTGTATATTTTAAACTAAAATTCTCCAAAAATAGCTACTTTTATAACTTGTAACAATTGTTAGTGTCTCAAATAAATTCCAAAAATCTAGAAAAATTCACTAATATTCTTCTTATGTGATAGACTAATTTCTAAAATTATTCTTAGCCTTAAGTTATATGATGAAAAAGTGAATTCATCTGTAATGCTCCATTTATATAAAATATCACGGTGTACCGAATATGACACTAGCCCATTTTCGGTACACCGTATGCTAAATACGGTGCTACAGTGCCAAATATGGCATTTTCTGGGTATGGTGTACCGAAAGTCAATTTTCGGTAAATAAAATGCTGAATACGAATACTAAAATTGTAAATACGACGATATATTACCTATTTCGATAAATACGATTATATATATTGTCTAATTTTGGATTTTTACTGTTTATACCTAGCACGGGGATCCCAAAACTACTGCGCTACAACAGATCCAGCCTCACGATTATTGCCGCTAACAAGTGACGCCACTGATAGCAACGTCGAGTGGTGGTAGGATCAAAGGGCTGCCACCATAGCCGCCGCACTCGAAGTCGAAATGCTCTGCTCTCTTTTCGTAAAAGGAAACGGAGAATTTCACCCAAAAATATGCATTGCAATTTGCAGCACGCAAACAGAACAGTGAACAGTAGCATTGGCTATAGCCTACAGCACAGAAGTGAGCATCATGCTGTCTTTTCCGTTCTGTAGAGATAGAAGATCTCGCTGTCGAAACAGGATGGTGCAATTTCGCTGGTTTTAATCTGTACATGCATGATGGCAATTTTACCTACTGTTCTCTGAGAGATATTTGACAGAGAGTAGCTTGTTTTTTATTGGAACAGTTAGTAATCTTATCTATTAGTGGACTGCTCTACCGTGTCATCATGACTACAAACAGAAAATGGTTGAAGATCTCCAAAAAAGAGAGGAAAAGGTAGAAGCATCTTTAACACGACGAGGTCGAGTTATCTTTAACACGACGAGGTCGAGTTATCGAGCTCAAATAAAATGGTATATGGTCTCAAACAAAATTAGAATGATGGCGTAGTGAAATGAGCAATCTGATTGTGATGAGGTCGAGTAGCATATGCTGTTTGTTTCAGTACACTGGTCCAAGGTAGCGTCTGACCCATCGAGTGAGAGGCCAGCAGCCGAGACTAAGAAAAAAATAAGGCTAAAGCACTGAAACATGCAGACAAGATCATACGGGCCATCACCAAGCATAGATTATGGATTTGCTCGCCGACCAACGCTCGTCCCGAGTCTCCGCAATGTTTGGTTCGTTTTCGGACGGAGAAAAAGGACGGCGTATGGCACTAGAAACAACACTTTCATGAACTATGGAGGCTGGGGCTGCGTGCAGGTGCAGCTACTGCAGGCTGCTAAAGACCAAATTTATATTTTTTTCTTCAAAAAAGGAAAACGAAGACCCATTGATCCATACAAAAATAACATCCCGTCTATCGAAAATGGACTTATCGTGAAGTGTCTTTCGAAGAAGTTTGGCTAGGAGCTCTCTCATTCAACTGGGCTCTTTCCTGACAAGGTCTTAGCTTTTCTGACAAGCACAAATGTTGTGCCTCGCTTCAAAGAGCGCTTAAACTTTTTGCTGTAGTTTTTAAAAGTTCAAGCCAGAGAAAAACAGTTGGTTTAGAACTTCTCGCAAAAACAAAGAAGAGTTTTTACAAGAGCAGTAATTTAACTGATCTAGGTACGCCAACAACAAAATTGGCTTAAATAATAAGCTTGAGCTCAGGAGAAATGACACTTTTAAAGAAAGAGAAACTCTACAAGGAAGATGATAAACTTCGTCAGTCTGTATAATCATCTCGCCTGTTTTAACTTCCTCAACGAATTTTTGGTGGAACAGAACATCTGTACGACTTAATATCAACCATATGGTTTAGAAAAAACTTAATGTAAACCATCTCATTCAATATACTTCAAATGCAAAATCATTCACATCTGAACATTTTTCTCCCTATGACAGGCTCTATATTTGTTTCCGTCTCAGACAGCAAAATGATCAACTAGAAAGTCTGCAGAAACGAGCATTACAGTACATCAAACTTTGAAAAAGTTTAGCTCCAACGGAATCATAGCTTGACCTCGACATCGACACCGGCAGGGAGCTGGAGCTGCATCAACGAATCAATTGTTTGGGCAGTTGGATACATGATATCAATCAGTCGCTGGTGTGTCCGGATCTCAAAATGGAACCTTGAATCTTTGTGAACGTGGGGAGAATTGAGCACACAATATATTCTCCGCTTGGTTGGCAGAGGAACAGGACCCATGGTCTTTGCGTTGGTTGTTTTGGCAGCTTCAATGATCTTCTTGCAGGAGTCCTCCACCAACGGCACCCAGTAAGACCTCAACTTGATTCTGATCTTCTGCTTGGGTGCAAGCTGAGAGCAGATAACATTTACACTAACTGTTGTTAGTCCTAAACATGTATTAGCAACTTCTGCAGGCGAATTTAAGACTAACTTCGTAAAAACATGCAGTTGATTTAGTCATTTAGGGTTAAGAATCATGATAGTATGAGAAAACAAGTTGCCAATACGAAAAGGGAAAGCTTAAACACCTTCAATTTTCTGTATGGCAGGTCGACATATGCATATACTTTTCCATAAAAAGGCATACAATTAAAAGTTCTAAAATATGGACACCTTGACTTTATCAAGTTAATTAAACAAAAAAATCAACAAGGACATGTCCTGTGTATTCTAAATTTCTAATAAAAGGGGCAAGTATAGTAACTGAAAATATAAATGGCAAATAAGGCAGTTCTCCACTAGAATCACTCCACTATATTGGCAGAAAAAGAATATTGGGACAAAACAAATGTCATGACTACATTTGTTTCCAACTTCTCTTTATTCAGATTTAAGAAATTTCAGTACAATGTCAGCTAATTCAGGCCGATGTGATGTATAGCTATGATCAGCTCCTTCTATGATATGCAATTCATGGTTGCTTATATATTTATTAAACTCTAGAGCATACTCCGATGGTACAACACTATCATTAGCACCATGTACTGTCAACACCCTGCAGTTAGGGTCAATAGACGTGCAATAGGGTGTTGACAGCACTCTGCATATCTGTCTTAAGACAATCCATCAGACTCTCCTTGGTCACACGGTAGCTGAAACATCCTGTTTTGTCTTCCACATCAATGAAACCATGCTGGTTAATCCTTTCCATATAATCACTTCCAAAGCGATCTCCAATTCCATGTTCCAGATTAAATCTACCAGACATGTTAATAACATTAGGTATCTCTCGATACATGGATGCATAGATGATAACCACATTTCCTCCCTTACTGTGGCCAGCAATAGCATGGGTGTCATGTTTGTGTTTCTTGAAATGTAGGATCACATCAAGTTGTCCACCTCTCTGTAGTAGTTGCCATATTGAAATGTTCCTTCACTTTCTCCATTGCCAGAAAAATCAAAACGAAATATGCTAATCTTTTCTGACGTCAATGCATCAGTGAGACTCAATATGGTTCTACTTTCCTTTGATGATCTAAATCCCATGGCACAACACTACAATATCCTTAGATCCAGCTTCGTGCACAACACCAACAAGTTTCTCTCCATAATCTATTAACCCACAGATCCCATTAAAACCATCCTTAGACCAAAGATACAGCAGGAGATCAGAGCATTTCTATTTTTCACCATTCACAAATTAATATGGGGATTTCTAGTGCATAGACAAAGGAGGTGCCCTGGATCCCATGTATGATTTATTGATTATATCAATATAGATAAATGCAGCGTGCACCAAGAATGAAAGAATAACTACAGAACAGAAGCAACATAATGCCCCCCCCCCCCCCCCCAAAAAAAATTGTGGAACTCAACAGTCAAAAGACATGGATAAACCTACAAGAATGAGGGGATAGGATGTTGAACCAAACATAGCGGAGAGCTGAAGGGCCAAAACAAAATTTTAGTTACTCTATAGTCTATTCAAATCAAAAAATCAAATGGTCAACCTCCACGCTAAGATAAACATGGTACCATTTTGAAAAAAGAGCTCTCAAATAAGAAGGCATTGTTTTTGTCCTCGCTCTGGTTCTCTACTCATTTAGAACATAAGCCATTTGATATCTTCTTTTCATAAATAAACACTCGGGTCAACTTTTTTTTCCTGTAGTATCAAGAGTACTTCCAAGGAGGAACATAACAGGAATGGACAGAAAACAATGAAACTTTCATCCAGGAAGCTTTCTAGAAACAAGTTGAATCTGAAAAACCACACAAAAAGATAGAGAATCAAACAATGTACATCATTTTGTCAGATGCGACTTGAATATAATAACTCCAGTTGAACAGGACAGGTTTTGAAGGATAGAATGCACGACATTTCAAGTATAATCCCTTAGATAATGTGCTAGTAACTAGGCAACTCTCAAGCATGAGGTTGAACTATCTATAAGTTGACACCGCCACTTACCAAAATTAATCTCTGAAACTCAAATCATGCTCATTACGGCGATACTTTACTATAAGACAAACAGCTTAACATGTGCGCAACTGCGATACTGCCCATTATTTGTTTGAGTTTGGGCATCAAGTCATAGAGAATTTATGCACTCCACTAACGTCACCATGTCAAGTAGCATGGTGACAACATTGGCCGGACTAATTTTAGCTCAACTTACTAACATACTTAAGTCGTCCTTTTCATTTATTACGGTTATACAAACAAAGTATGCAGTATGCAGCAACTGACATTCTGCAATACGATCCCACCAAAATGTTCGACAACATAATCTGGGAAACTTTTAGCTAATAGATAAGGTACCTGATCGCCATCATCCCCAATCGACGATGGAATCGGAATTCCAGTTCCCTCCCCTTCCTGAAAGCACGAGAGTAACAATTTCAGTCACGGAATAAACAAGCTCCAAAGGATACGAACTGGCCCAAAGCCGCCATGTATGGCACGTCCCATGCGGGAATTCCTAGAACCGCACATATCTACTCCACCAGCTAACACCCAACAATTTGAGCAGGTTCGGGACGGAAAATACTTAAATGCTCATGCTAACACATCAGCATAGTCACGTACCGGAGGCGCGTCAGGGATGCCGTCGTCGGAGAGGGTCTCGGCGGGCGGAGCTGCGGCGGCGCGGGAGCGGAGGGAGGACGTGCGGAGGGGGGAGGGGAAGGAAAGGGTGGCGGGGGTAGGGTTTGCGCCGCCGCGGTGGAGGAAGAGAAGCGAGAGCGAGGAGGAGGTGGAGGTGGAGACGGCCATGGCGAGGAGAGGGAGGGGGAGAGGATGAGGAGCCCTGGAAGCGCGTTGGGTTCTGGAAGGCCTCTGCTTCGCTATCGTAGTATATTATCCGGTTTGGGGCAGATTTTGCGTTTGAGACCCTCCAGCTTGGTAAGTTTACATAACACTCCAGCTGGAGTGCAAGGCGAGACCTGTCTGATCTTTTGCCGGTTTCTGGCAAACTTTATACGAATGTAATACCCGGTTACAATACATTTACAAAGAGCTCGTGAAATCGATAGCATTTACCAGAACTAGGTAGAATAACTTCAGCTAAAATCATGAAAATCACCGTGTTGATCGGGCATAAACTTCATCGTTTGAATCAGCAAACAGTTGCTTGTATAGACTGTCCATACCAGTGCTCAAATGAAAAGGAAAAACATTTCATTGCACGAAACATGGTGAGAACCAAGTCAGCTCAGGCGATAAATAATTTGGAAGCATCAGTAAAAAATTCAGCGTAGAAGCTACAGAGTCTGGAGTGACATTTCACAGCCTTGGTATGATGCAACAGAAATATAGAATGACAGGGGCTGTCGAATTTAACTCTACTACAGACAAACGTCTATATTTACAATGCACCGTAATTTTCATTGTTTTTCGATTAAGGGGATAAACAGCTGCAACTATTCATTTCCCTTCCTTATCCGAGCCATCACCACCATCCCCAGCACTCCTTTTCCCAATCCCCTTCAGTGCAGCCACAAGGTCCAGTCCCAGCTGCTGCTCATGAAGCCTAGAATATGATGAACCAGTTGCAGGTGCCGCCTGCTTAAGCTGCCATGGTGTAGGCTGCCTATTGGGAGGAGATGGGAGCACCTTTGATTCACTTAACAATCGATCACCGACAGTTGGCTTCAGTGTTATATCTGCTCTATCAGAATCCACTGCGCAAGTTGCCTCGTTAAGGTTGAACCCGTGAACACTAGCTTCCATCTTATCACGATCACATTTTGAAGATGTTGAGAATGCGGCATTCAGTGGCCAGAATGCCTTGTTCGAGTCATGATGTTCAAGTTTTGCAGGTGGTCGACCGAGTGCACTAATTTTCTTGTCTTCCTCTTCTTTTACGATGACCATGTGATCAGGCTCTGCAGCCTCAGGGCCTTTTTGCTTAATACTATCCAATATCTTATCCTGATACAGATCCTTGCCACTTGACGAGCGCCCCGAGTAAATGGTGGTCATTGGGAAAGCTTTCTCTGGTGGTGTGGCCGGTGTATAGCCAGGTGGGAGTAAATCATCCCAATTCTCCAATAGCTCTTTATACACTTTGCGTAGAGTGACCTCTGTAAGGCCTGTTACCTTACAGATCTCTGCCTGAGTTTTGCGCTTGTCTTCAAGCTGACATGCAAGATAGATAGCAGCAGCAGATATACTTATGGGATTCCGCCGCGTGCAGAAGCATTTATTAACAACTACCTCGCCAATATGGGCTGCAAGTTCCTGAGAAGTTGACATGTGATATGTTAGAAGCAAATATAGTTATTTGGTATAATGTTTCAGTTTAAGTTTTCGGCTCAACTGATACCTGAGCAGATTTATTCAGCTGGAGCAGGCTGCAAAACCGAGGCATATGAACAGCTATTGAGTTACTGTTAAGGGGTTGGCTCAGTTTCAGAGATTCGCCAAGTATTTTGATGTATTTTCCGATCTCTTTCTGAGGAAGATTGCTAGCAGTAGAGATTTCCTGGCCATTTAGTAAACAGAAAGTGAATCGTAGTTCAGTACTAATCGATAAAGTGCAACACAGAAATGCAGATTGCATATAACACAGCTGGCTCAACATTGGTTCAGTCATTTGCCTAGCCTAAATGTTTAATGTGGAGGTTGAATCCATTCCAGGTATTCTCAACATGGCTAAAGTTATCCTAATCTATAACAGCTACAGCACAAGGTTGCACACAGCGAGGTAACTAAGGACAACTAAGTATAAGACTCGATGGAAAAAAGCAAATGTGCTCTTTTTCTCTTTCATCAATGTTAATGATCAAGCAACATATAGAATTCTTGTAACTCCCATAGGTTCAAATCAACAAGATTAGATGCTTTGCTACAAAAAAAAATTGTGAATGTGTTTTTGTGAGGGCTAAAAAAGGTAGATTGATATGGTGACTTAGGTCCACTATTTCAATGGAAAGCAGCATGTTCCAGGAAAATGAAAGCACAAGCTGATTTGAATTGACAAATGCAATACCTAATTCCCAGGCAATCAAATCTTGCAACCACGTAAATTTCCCGTTTCAGAAACTAAACTACAATTGCCTAACTAAGTAGTCCTAGATCCTAATTTCTTGGAGAAACGCATGCTTATACCGCTATGCCTATCCATCTCTGCACTCGAGCATTAGAATAAACACATGGTGTGCGTGTCACAAACCTGCAGCGTCCTGGGCTCCTGCGCCTCGCGGATGGCCTGCACGAGCGCGGCGGTCGCGAGCGCCTCGACACTCCGGTTCCTGAGGCACGTCGCGGACGAGCAGTCCTTGAAGAGATCGAAGGCGTGGTCGACTATGTCCCGGTCCAGCTTGAGTATGGACGCGACGTCGACGATCTGGAGGTAAGCGCGGAGGCTGTCGACGGAGACCATGGGCCCGGCGGGGTCCAGGGCGCAGTATGCGGAAGAGTCATTGACAAGCGCGCGCTCGAGCTCGGCAAGGAGACCGGAGAAGGCGGAGGAGGAGCGGGCGACGACGGGGTGGCGCTCGAGGGAGAAGGCCGAGAAGGCGGAGACGAAACCCGCGGGGAGGAAGGGGTCTTCGTCGTCGTGGACGTCGGGGGACGGGGAGGGCTCGACGGCGGCGAGGTCGGGGGTGACGAGGGGGAGCGGGTGGAGGGAGGGGAGGAGGGGGAAGACGGGGTGCGAGTGGAGATGTCGCTCGAGGACGATGCGGGCGCAGGAGGAGCACTCGGAGACGGCGCGCGCGTGCGGCAGCTGCGTCGTTGTGCCGCGCGCCGGGCCCGACGCGCGGCAGTAGGGGCACTGCGCCGCCTGCGACTGCGACGACGACATGACGATGGAAATGGAGGCTGAGGCGCCGCGCGTGCGGACTGCGGAGAGGCCTCGCCTGGGTTTTCGGTTTGGTGGGCTTTAGGTGAAGGAAAATTGATTATACATCCCCAGTTGGTCGAATTTTTTATACTAAGTTCGAAATTTATTATTATTTAATCATATATTTTACATAAACTAGTTTATAATAAAAATTTATATTAAATAAGAGAGGTAAAGATTAATATTTATTATAAATTAGTTTATATAAAATATATGATCAAAATATGATCAACTTCGGATATATTATCCGAAGATCAATCAACTTTAGGACATACGATGACCCTTCTCCCACCGGTCAAGTTCCGACTATGTCCTAACTTTTTATCAAATTTTTCTATGCGTCAATCGACCGCAAATAGTCATACGACAGTCGTTGGGACTTAGCTTTAGAGGCAGGGCCGGTCCAGAGGGGGTCGAGCGGTGCGGTCGCCCCGGGCCTCCAAAATTCAAAAGCCCCATATGTATATGTATACTGTGTATATCAGTTCAAAAGTAAACTGAAAAGAAATTAAATCTGGACGATTTATATTTAATAATGGGACCCTATTTTTAACCTCGCCATGGGTTACCGAAATGTCAAGACCGGACTTGTTTGGAGGGTTACCATTCGGGTGGTATCCCTCATGTATAGAGAGATGGCCATGATAAAAATGTAGTGAGACGCCGGTTGTGAGGAGACAAAGCAATAGCCCAACAGTACCGGGTTAATGAAATGGCTGATCCTATGAGGAAAGGAGGGCGGGGCGGGACAAACGACAGGAGGAAGAAGTTGGATCCTGATCTTATGACTCAGATGCGTGGAGTATAAATTGTTGTATTTTCAATCGACTGAGGTACAGCATCTCCTATATTCGTCCTCTGTTTGTTTTGCTATGCCGATCCAGCTGGTATTTTGATCTTTTACCCTTTTTTATTTTACATACAGTAAAAGAGAAATCAACTATGCGTAACACACCGTATTCCTGCCCTGCTGTTGCATTGTTATGCTAGAGGTAAATAAGTGCCGTGCACCACAAACAGCAGACAAAACTTTGGCAATTATAGGACAACAACAGAAGATCAATCAAAGTGAGTATAGCAAGACTACAAGAGCATTGAGATTAGATGAAAGTGAGCGATTACGATTACGATCAGGTACAGAACAGTAGAAATCGGAGAGGTCAAAATAGGCACTTCCTAAAGGTTCTCACTACAACAAATTGTGTCGGCAGTTGCAGCATAACAAGAGAAGAGTTGGTGATTCAGGCACAAACCATACTGATCCCAATTCGAAATCGCTTGTGTGCTCGAGGGCAGCTTCATTAATCATCATAATGGACGGAACTTGTACAATGAGATATAATCCCGTATGTTCTATCAAGACACTTCTGATCTTGTTAAAAGGAAATACATGATTAACTGGTCATCTTTATAAAAGTATCAGCTCTCATTTACCTGACATGAACAAAAGTTTAGAGTCAACCAAAATGAGTCAAATTTGTTTCTACTCAAGCATCAAATCGTGCTACCATATTCAGGGACACTGGTGCATATCAGTTCTTTTTTACACATCAACGCATTAGATCTCACAAGACGGTGACGTGTAGGAACCATTGAGAAGTGAGAGCATACTACTTTTGCCAGCACATTTTAAAAAGCAGAACAGACATAACAATTTACATGTGCAACCGTAGTGTAACCTATCTGCAAAAATGATAACAAAGGACATTCAAGGCAAGGATAGCTTGACTCCTTTTGAAAGCGTTTATGACATAGAGCCAGGATAAATATCACTGGCTAAAATGTTGGCGTCAAATCATAGATAATGGTAATAAGGTTGGTTTCGCTGTAGTAGAATGCAAAGTTGAAAAACCAAGCTTACCATAGTTCTGATATTTCTTTGAGAAGTTATAGAAGGCTTTCACAATGGCACCATATTTCATTGAATTCAGTGGTCCCATATGCCTGGAACAGGAAATATTAGAGATTTTTTTATTGTGGAAATAGAAGATGGATTTATCATGATGATGATAAAGATATAACAATTTCTCAATTAGGAAAATTAATATGTTGATGAAAAACTTAAAGTTGAGAAGCTCGCTGAGAGACGTTTTTCTGAGAAGCTATGTGCTGAGAAACTAAAAATTTGTTGTAAAAATCAACAAACTATTTTCAAAAGCAACTTTTCAGACAAGTCAAAAACACAGTTTTTCAGAAAAACCCAAAAGCAGAAGCACAAACAAACATGCTCTTAGTTCTCTTCTAGAGTTATGATGATATAATTAAAAACCACTAACAATTGATAAATAAGTGTATAGAAAAGAGCATGCATGAAAAGGAGAAACTTTTTCAAGCATACCTACAGTTTTCAGTGCACTGGCCATGTCATCTTCGCCAAATACTGGCTTCCTTTTGCCATTTCCATGAGTATCGCCATTGAAGTAAGTTGAGCAAAGTAAACTGGCTGCTTTAGCAATACCCTCCTTGCCATCAGAACCAGAAAGACAATCAGTCACCATCTCTCTGTGGCTACAGTTTAAATATTTGATGTTTGCACCAATACCCTACACGTTGCCATGAACCATGATACATATTTATTATAAACAACAATGAACAAGCTAACCAGCAGATAATATACATAAAGTAAGACTCTATGACAAAATGGAGCAATAGAAAGCTCAATAGTGTAACTTACCAAATACTCTCCTGAATTCCCATCTCTTGGACCATTCATAGCAGGTTCCAATGATTTCTTCAGGACTCCTATGGTGCAACATAGAATAGTAAGGTAATCATATGTGTGCTACTGCTAGATAGCATCAGTGCATCTATAGACTAAAAACATCAGAAGATGATGCGTAAAGGGCAACAGGGCAGTTAGTTTGTTTTGTTCTGCCACTGCCCCAAGTATTATCACAGCCCTGTATTGTTACTTAAAGTCACTTGATTTCTAATAAACCATGTCCATTTACGCAAAAGGAACGATGATATAGGTAGATAAGTAGTTTACGACGAACTTCAGACTGAAAACAACCACATCCTAGAAATTCAAATGATGAACACGTTGCCTTACCCTCAATGTCGTAGAGACATATACATACTTCACACCAATAGATGAGAGCCAGCATAATAGTTGCTTGATCTTTGCAGTACTTTTAGCTTCTTTGCTATCTACCACAATAGCCAAGTACTTCAGTCTACCCAGGTGGAGATTTTGATACCTCCGCAACAGCCAATATGAAATAAGATAGCAATCTAGATTATAAATCAGATGAGACCGTAAATTTAAAAAGCTGATTGCCAAGTGGATGTTGCCCCACAGCAACCCCAAAATGAGCTTGGCAATAATTGATGGTCTGGGCATCTGCACATACAGGGAGAAAATACAACTTGTCATGCTCTCCCACAGAATGCATTATCAAGGATCATAGAATATATCCAAAACCTTGTTCACAGAGCGCATTCACTCACAAGATTTAGATCTCTCCTAAATCAGTCACTATAAATAAGAGATAAAAGTGTAGGAATAGCTGCAAAGGAGCTCAATTCATCACCATACATACATGTGGAGGAGGCTGGTTCATGAAGATGGGGAGGACCTCACTGGCGACAAATGCATCACTGCACAAGAACCACAGGATTATTATTTCTCAATACAAGGAAAAAATGAATCATACACCCAATCAGCTATGTGAATCATTCACCCTTTCTCCTTGTTTTCTCAACAAGGGATTACAGTAACATTGATACAAAAAGAGAAGCTAACAAATGGCACAGGGGAACGAAAGAGAAAGGAATACACTGATACAAGGAAAAAGAAAGTGAAGATACAAGCACAGGCAAGCAAACGAATCTAACGTGGCTTGGGGATCCATGGCAGTCGCAGCTGAGCTGAGCGAGATGAGCAGGAAAGTAGGAAACAGCGGAAGCACCAAAAGGAGTATGCAATCAAATTGGAGAAACGATTTTGTGGCTGTAACCACAGAAAGCTCATGAGTTGTTGTGTCATATCACATCATGTGTACTGATTGCCCTGTTGAGTGTTGACCTCCCTTGTTTGTTTGCTAAAGACTAGACGCTTCACAGAATTCCCTTCTCCCTTTGTTTTCGGAGGTTCTCTAATTATTATTTTTCTTCCTTTCTAAAATGCTTTAGCCATTGAGCGGTATCCACATATGCGCAAGCACTAGCGAAACTCTTGTTTGTTTGCTTTAGCCATTGAGCAGCAAACGGAAGCTTTTTCACGGAGAGGGAAGGCGAAGGGTGAGCGAGACCTGCCAACGGGCGAGGCGAGCGACGCCCGGTGCTGCGCGCTTCCCCCGGGCTCGGGGGAATCACGGCCACGTCGGCATCGGGCGCGGAGGCGGAAGGAGTCACGGCTTACGACTAGGGGAGTCGCGAGCGATCTGGACTCCCGAAGTCGAAAGCTGGAGCTGAGACCACCAGATTTTGACGGAGATTACACCAAGTCTCCCACCTTTAATTTTATTTAGAGAGAGGACACCAAGTCACCAACCTGTGGGCCAGAACTGCTGATGATTGGTTTGGTCTCTGGAATGCAGCTGGTTTGGGCCTGAAGGCCCAACTGGCGGCCTATGGGCCTAATTCTCAAACACAAGCAAATCCCGCATGACATTGGTTTGGGCCGTTTTGGGCTGGCCCATGCCTAAAACGGGCCAACCAGCTACCTATCGGTAGATTTTTTTTATTTCTATATTTCGAAAATAAAAAATCAAAACATTGCAAAAATAGGCTACTAATGAAGTTTGTATTTTTGGTTTCTCATTGTAAAAGTAATTATTTGATTTGAATTTCTTTTAGAGCTAGATTATGGTATCCTCTGTACCACCAATTTTTTTTAGAATTTTTCTTTACTATTTCGACAGTGTTTTGAACAGGGCAATGGAACGATTTTTTATTTTATTTTTTAACCTGTCACCCGTTGGAAATGTCTACTGGTTTATTTTTCAAACCTATTGTCCGTTGGATAAGCGACAGGTGCATGTCGTCCTTCCATCGAGCGACATTAGCCTATTTTTACAATTTTTTCAAAAGGATACCTATTTTTGTAATTTTTATTTTTAAAACATAAAAAACAAAAAACTCCCTATCGGTAAAACAAAAAAAATTTCATATTATATATTTTTAAAATAAATTTGCAAATATATACGCTTATTTTGAAAAATTGTAAATCTAGACTCCTGATTTTTTTTTGAGAGAGATAGATTATACCATTCTCTAAAAACAAATTAGAATGTTTCATGACTATTTTGATAGTGGAATTTTGAGAGCATTGAAATGCAATATTTTTCTTTTTAAACTTGTCGCCTGTTTGAAGGGCACATATATTTTTAATTTTTTCAAATGGGAGTATATTTGCAACTTTTCATAGCGAGCACATGTATTTTCAATTTTTTATTAAAAAATATACAAACCAGCAAAAATAGCAGAGATGATTCCACAGTGTTTAGTTGTACAAAAAAGTTTCTTCTCTAAAAAAAAGTTTTAGAATTTTCAGTCAGAAACATCAGTTTGAAGAGGATGAATCTGATCCCGATGTGGTACAAGAGTGGTGTCAAATTAGAATAAATTCCTTTTGTGTCACTGAAAAACCTTTCAATTCCTTGATGTGCCAATGATATATGAGTCTGAATCTGTCTATCATTGACACATCTTGTGACAAATAAGACAACCCTGCAGTGCTCCGTCTCAAGAATGTATGTGCACGTCGTGATCACGTTTTCATTCGTGTTCGCCTCAGTATTGCTAGTTTCGCATATTAGTGGACCTAGTATCGATCCCATTATCGCAATAATGGGGTTATTGAGATATTCCTGTCTTGATTAGATATTCCCATCTTGAAATACAGTATCATGCACCCCCACGGCCCCACCATATCAGTCTTCTACGGTTCTACCCTATTGATGATGTGGTTCTGCACACTAAGATACAAAGCTATTTTGATTTTTTTCCTATGAAAAGTATAGTTTTTAGAGAATATTGCTCCTTTCTTCTGCATTTCGCACATCTTCAAACCAAAAAAAAAAAAACGACGTATATGTATCAGCCATGTATTTCGTCAAAAAGCACAGTGCGTGCACCTGCACAATCAAGAGAAACAAAGTTTTAAGAATGACAGCTCTCCTTTCTACTGCAGCATGCACATCTTCGAACATAGTATGGTACAAAACTGAACCTACTGGTATGTCTATCAGTCATGGCCTTTCCGAAAAGCGTAATGCACAATGAAAAAACTTTGGCCAGAAGAACTGTGCTGGTCGGAAATCACGATTGCAATCTGAATTTCCTGAAGAAGTTTTGCCAAGGCAGTTCGGTACTAGTACTTTTCAGGCTTTCATCAGGAGATATTTTTCAAGTTTGAACGGGAGAGAATGGCAGTTTTTTTAGGTGTAACATGGTTCTACTCGACATAATATCATGCTATGAAATTGGATGCAGCTCTTTCATGGTTTAAAAGTGCTCCCACTGAGGACATCCCAACGGAAGACACCGACGTAAGGGGACAATGGTTGCTGTAACAGTACAAAAGGTGTCATTTCCAGCATCTTGAATTTCACTGCTGCAGAATTAAGACGAGGGGACATCTTAAGCAGCGGTGGTGAGTGAACTACGAAACTAGATGTACTGCTACCTCACCTGGCATTCAATACCCAGAATGCAACGTAACATTTTCCTCCCTTTTCCTTTCCTCTCAAGAAGAATATGAACCCAAGGGAAGTTACATAGTTGATCTGATGGCAGGTGCAGGAGCTAAGGTAGCACGCCTTACTCAGTTGGGCCTCCCCAGATGGGAAAAAATGTTCTGATCATCTGATGTGATGCAGCACCAGCTTAGTGCAGGCGCCACTGAGTCAGCGATCCCTCTCGCTGGAGACTTTTCCCTGCCTGCCTGCAACTAGAGGATCCAAAGGTGTTAGACGTGATTGTTGATGGCAACGGTTCATTGATGCAATTGGATGGGCGGCTCTGTCGCCAATTTTCTTCCTCTTTTAATCCGCACGCGGAGTGGCCGCTTATCCCAACTCCTAGACGTTACGCTTTAGGCTTTCCACGGTGGAGGATTGAGGCGCATGTCATATCCGCCGCGTAGTAACAAGCTCCCGTTGGTCTGATTCCGATAGCTATTAGGCATGAATTCTAGTCTTAAAAGTAAAAAACAAACAGTTATACTATAAAAACTGATTCTTATAATTTACAAATCAAATTATATTATAAAATTTCGCAATTCACAATTTACTGAGAATAAATTTCTACGGATTCTACAGACTAGCTAGATTTTTACAATCTAAAACTAAAACAACAACTCTTAATCGCTCCGGCATTATTAGGTGCGAGGCGCATTTAGTCCGTACAATCTTCTCGGCTAAGTGCGAATGGTGAGGGGTCCAGCGTTGGCTGCGAGCTGCCCTCTTTTCCTGTAACTTTTGGAGTGATCATGGTCCCCATCTATGTGCTTTCTGCACTGATGAAGTAAACAAAGAAAATTCGCAGCACGTCCAATCACTGTGTTTTAGTACCAGAACGGTAGATATCGTAGCACATATGAATGAAACATATGGTGATGTTCAGCGAAACCTTCAGATTTTTCTGCTTACCCTCTTACTTCCTTTGCAGGTAAGGGCAGCTCAGCAATCCTGTACCTTTCTTTGTTTAGTCTCTTTTTCTGCCTGATTGCAGTGGAGACCGGAGACACAAGCAGCTTGTTACCGATCGAACAACACGCGCAGATCAGGCGAAGGAGGCATATTGATCAGTTCTGCATCAAAGAGGCATGGGTCCATGTATACATCAGAGCAAAAGGATCGTAGGGCTGAAAAGGCATGATCAAAATAGCAAAAGCGTTAAGCGATCAGAACTGTCCTTGTGGTGCATCTTGATGCTTTTGCACGCGCGACCCTGAAGCTCTCACACGTGCTCTACACCATGCCACGTCTGATAAGCTATAGACTGATGAAAGAAAAACGGTGTTGTTTCTCGGTATCCAGAGGCCCCAAATCGTGGAGTTGGAAAGGGTAGTTTGTGCAATTGCTGGAACTATTATGCCGTCATGTCATTTGCGCGAATTAGTATCGCTGGAACTACCCTCCAGAGTCCTGGATTAATCAAATTCCTAATTAAAAAGTTATCTATGAAAAGATGGGTATCCTGGTATTCGGTAATGATGATCCTGAGTCATATACCAGAACACTACTAATGTATTATGGTATTACTCTCTCTCCTCCTCCCCTTCAGAGTTGATATACTTGTCAGCTTACTGCATATGTGATAGAAAAATACCTATAATCTCCTCTCGATTCCCCTCGGTGCCACTGCCATGTTGTGCCTCCTCCACCACCAACACGCGCACACACCCGTGCAACGAGTGTTGATAGCTTTGATACCACATTTAATACTACATCCAAAATTCACTTTAGTTGAGTGCCCACATGAGCCGGATCCGTATATACATAACGCATCTCTTTAACTTTCTTTTTTATTTTATAAAAAGAAAGTTAAATAGGAGATTTGTTTAGAATATAAAAATTTGTTATCTGATCCAACCTACCTAAGCTATCAAATTAGATAGCCCTACCACATCAAGATACTTAGATCACATATGCTAAAAACATAACACTACTAATAAACCAGAATTTTACACTATCCTTACCCCTCAAGCTGCCTTTCAGCTTCGCAACTCTGTTGTTACACCACTCAGACATCTCGAAGAAGCCTATATTGGACAAAGTCATATACAGTTGATCTATTGAATCGGTTAAAGATCAAAACAGTTCAGCTCCCATTGGAAAGAAGATCACTGTTGTGCCCTGGTCTCCTGCCAATCTTTTCCTAGTCCCCAACGAAAAGATGTTCACTGTGCTTCTCAAACTAAGAAAAGGAGTTTACTGTGGCTGTTCGGCTGATATTTTCAGAATCTCGCTACTGAATTCAGGGTGTTCTCTCAAACGAGATTGGATCAATCCAAGATATTTTGGATGCTGCTCCCTGCAATTTGGCACAGCATAAGCCTAATTGTCACCCTCGTCGTCAATCTACTCAGAGATGGGACCTACTTCTCGAGTAAAGCAGCGATGTATGATGATGATGGTGTAAGTTAGCAGAGCATCATCTTCAGATATCGAAGTTTTATCGAGTAAAGCAGTAACCGTGTAAAAAGGTTGCTTGTGAGCTGCATCATTAGAAAAAGAAAGTAAGTATATAACGTGGGTGGAGTAAGATGATGTTGAAGCTGAAACATTAGATAACAATTTTAAATACCAATGGTGTTAATCTGGTAGCCTAAAAGCTTATGCTGGTAGTGAATTTTGAGACGACGTGCACGGGAGCCACTGGTGCGAAGTGGGAACTACGGGTCCGTGGGAGTTAGGACTGACTTCTTTACTCACTAACTTATGTATGAGAAACTAAATTAAAATATGATTTATTTTATTTATGATAAGTGATTGATAAAATTGTTATTTTGGTTTGATGATTTTTAGATTTATATAAGAGCGATCTATGTACTGTAATTGTGACCATATCTAATCAAAGTCGGAGAAAAAATGTATTGGAATTTTTATCTCTGATTTTAAGAAAATTGTACACATTGAAAGTTCTTGTGTGCACACCGGAAGTTTTGGTCCTTACCGGAAGATCCGGTGTTAGAGTTTTGTGCACGTCAGACCATTTCTGATAGAAAAGAAATTTTCGGGGAAAAAATGTAGCGTTGAACATCGGAAATTCCGGTGATGACACCAAACCATTTCTTGTAGAGAAGTATTTTTTTAGGGTTATATGTTGTACTGAACATCGAAAGTTTCAGTGAGTACTTCGATGAAGAACATAGACAACAGAGGAGGTTACACACCGGATGTAACCTCCTCTGCGGGTTCACAATTTCCAGTGTTCACAATTTCTGCGGGTTGTATTGACAAATAAAGATTCTCAAGTTGGATTAATTGGAGATGGTTTGGAGATATATGTTTGGTTATCTTATTGTGTACTGGTGATGGATGCAACTTGACGGTCGACGACGGGATTAGGGCTAAATGGGATGATTAGTGCCGGACGATCAAGAATGTTGGACGAAGTCAAGGGTGATCCTAGGAGTACACGTGTAGGTCAAGCAAAGCATGAAGGATGAATGAAGTCGACATATTGACAAAATCAAGTGAAAGGGATGTCGGTGCAAGTGACAAGGTGGCCCGAGGGATCGGGAGTGAGAGAGACTTGCCAGCTGTCAAGATCACAAGACGGGGTCCACGTGGCATCATCGCGAAGCTTGCATCGAGATAAAGCTAAGTCGTGAAGAAGCCACGGCCATTCAATGAACAGAGCGAAAAATAGACTATAATACCCCGATGGTAGGTATGAGACATTAGAAGGAAGTTGTATTTTAGGAACAAGAAAATTTAAGGGCTAAGCTATCTCTCTAGACCTATAAGTAGAGGGGTAGAGCTGTGTGGGAGGTTGGTGTCAGCCATTAGAGAGTTGTGTGGTTGAGTTTTTACAGAACGAGAGAAGAGAGCTTAGTTTTTGTAATAGGTGAGAGCTTTTTTGAGGAAAATACTTTGTAATCTGTTTAAAATAGGGCTATCCTTTTGAAGAAATGAAGTGCATATTTCCTCCGATGCTTATATTCATCTCCTTCTAGTTTCCTTCTATTGGATCCGTTGTTTTGTTGAAAGTTTTTCTTTGTTGGGTGAGATTTTCGTTTAAGTTTTTGGGCTAAATTTTTATCCTCCGTATGAAGTTGTTCTTCTTGTTACTAGAGACATAAAATTCATATACAAATGTATACAATTGGGTCTTAATCTCTCTTGACTCTAGATCATCAACTTAGAGAGTTTCTTCTTCCGATATTCCTCTCTTTGGGTCGAAGTGTTTTTTTAATCAAGTTGTGATCTTTTATGAAGATGACTCATGGATTGAGTTTTATTGGAACCTAGAGTTCACATACAAACATGAGAGCTGTGATTTCCTTTGTGTTCTTAATTGCAACTTGATTCTCTCCAGCTTTCGCTTTCGCTTGAGTTTTGAGGTGCGTTTGCTGAAAAACAAAGGAGAAGACTATCTGACTTGAAAGAATTTGGTAAGACACCTATTCACCTCCTCTAGTCATCATTCTCTGTCCTACAATGTATGATGATGTAAGAAGCCAGAACAACATCTTCATATATCAATGTTTCATTGAGTAAAGTTATAGTCTTGTAACATTGTTGATTGAGAGTGTTAGTGTAAGACACCGAACCCGGAATCTCCTATGTTTCTTGTATCAGTCCATATATCAAGTAGCTAATATGTATAGTATAACAATTGTAATATTACAATCAAACTTCGAACATAAATATTAAGGTTCAGAGCACAAAAGGTTACAAACTATATGGTAAATTACAAACCTGGTCTAACGGCCAATAAAAGCACAGGGAAGACAAAAACCCAAAGCTACAAGCAGCTAGGGTGTGGACACGACTTCTAAGTCTACTCTTCATCCTTGCCTTCTCCTCCAGCGAAGCCGGCTTCAGTTTCCTCATCTGAATGACAACAAGAGTGAGTATGAAAGGTACCCAATAAGCCCTATACTAATTCAAATAGTTGATAGATGTATAAAGGGTATTTCAAGGATAAGGCTTTACGGATTAGTTTTAAACGCAAAGCAGTTTATGTTGGGATTCAGTTGTATACTCTACTGTTAACTTTAAAACATTTTGAAATAGTTCAAAACTAGGTAACAAGTCATATCCGGTGGTTTTGATACTAAGAGGGGCTACACCTCACTCTGCAGTCTCTATCATCACATCTGGTGTACCTCTAGTACCACACGGATCCTAGCAGATTAAGCCAAAAACCTTATCACATGGACATCTAGTCTACACACTCACTCATCAAGACACACTCGGAGTCTAATCAAGAAAGTTACTGTTTTTGTATGTCCATGAGCCTGGACACGACTATTCGAATAATTTGACACTCTGCAGAGGTTGTATATTGTACCCACATGATATACTCAGCCTTCATCCTTTGCGAGTGGAAGAGCGAATCATCCCGAGGCACTTCAATCACCTTTCATGTCAGGCTTTTCTACGAGATACCCAAGTAGCAGAGGCCTTGTACTAAATGTCAGCCCCCTTTTAAGCTATTGGCCAATTCTCGAAACATTCAAATAGAGGGACAGATGGTCGCTTAACCCCTCGTTGTTCCATCAGCCTCCAAGTATGATGCCCAACCTAGTCCGGTGAAAGAAAAGTCAAATCCTGCTCATACAGGATGCATGGTTGCATCGAGATAGCTAAGCATGACGACGCAATGACTCAGTCCTTAAGCGACCAGGACATGCACCTTCTGGCAATGAATACCATAAAGGTAACTCAAGCCCCCAAGAGCATCTTCATCCAGAGTACTACTCTACCTGCCCCCGTCAAAATAATTTTCACCCATTTTTACACATCACCTTCCATATCCCACACAAAATCAATGATTTCGACAACCATCACGGAATTCACAACCATTAATGATTCATGGTATATGAGTTAATTTGATAAATAGTGAAACAATATCTCCGAAGAGATGCATTTCAAGGCAACGTCTCCGAGGAGACGTATTCAATCTTAAGCCTGCTAGATATCATAGCGTCATCCGATGTTAATATAGAAAATGGTAGGTAAATCCTAGGGTGGTATGTATTTTGAATGATAACATTTAAGGCACGGCAATTGCTTGATAGGATTAACTACTACAAGTAGTTTGAAAGAAAACGTAATACATAATATATACGATAATAAGTCCAGTTTTAATTGATCATGTAGATTATTTGAAAGCATAGTTTCAATATGATCAAGTAGATAGGACTTGCCTTCTTTTAAGTTCTCCTCTAAGCCTTTGTCGCATTCAGGATCCTCCAGACTCCTGATGCTTCTTGCACAGCACTCACAAAACTCTGGTGGTTCTGCAAACACGACTACGATCAATAATAAACTATACTAGAGAAGAATCAAATAACACCAAATGTAAAACCAAATGAGGCCTAATAGATATCATACCATTATAGATAGGTAGATCTTGAATTTAGATGAATTTTGATGAAAGAATCGTCGAAATCGGAACCTGAACAGAGAAGTTATGACTCCCAGAAGATTTAACACAAAATTATATATGAAAAATATGAAAATATACTATTCATAGGTGGGACCCACGAGTGGTATCCAATGAATAGTAACTGGGACCCACTGAACAATAACTAGTGGGACCCACATGCACAGTAATCGGTAGGGTTAAAATGGGCTCGAATTGGGCCTAGGCCGCACAGTGTTGGACTGCACAATATCTGGCCCACTCAAGTCGAGCCGGCTAGTTGCGTGATGCGGGACTGAACTGGCCTAGCAGGCTGGCCCACCTACGATTGAGTCACGGTCCACTCGGCCAGGCCGCGTGGTGCAGTCGGGCCCGGCCATGCGCGCGCGGGCGCATGATTGCGTGTCGAAGGGGGAAGGGCGGCAAGAAATCACGGCGGAGCCGCGCCAGTGAGCTCATCGGAATCACGTTCTCGCTAGGGGAATGAATGGTCGCCAGACCTCTCCTCTCGACGGTGAACTTGCCTATGGGCTTATTAACAGTGGGTTGTGCCTGGAGTGGCACCAAACGACGGCCAGAGTAGGTCTAGGCGGTGGCAAGAATTTGGGCAGCACACCCCTACAATATGTGTTGTCAACCTGCAGGAAAAAGGACTCTAGTGCTCCTTAGCTACACGGCACACAGCCAGACCACACATTGAGGGCATAAGCATGCCAGCGACAACCATAGCATGACGGTGGAGCAAAAACACGAGGTTGCACACTGCTACACAAAGAGAGAGCGCTAGGACGTTGACATGCTAGCTAGGAGGTTGCGCGAGGGGACTAGGATGCTCACTGAGCTCGAAAATGGTGATGGTAGGATGGTGGCCGTTGAAGCGACATAGCAGTGGTGGCGGAGTGGCTCGGCTTCTGGTGCGGGCGCGCTCCTGTCGGGTTTCTGGTCGATGGATAGTGCATAGGGACAGTGGTGACCTCCTAGTCCTCTTCGGCAGCTCGTGGGGTTGGAACAACGATGACAAGGTCGCAACAGAGAGGAATGGTGGAAGCGATAGGTGGGGGGTGGATTGGAAGAAAGGGGAATGGAGGGGACTGACTGCTCTATTTATAAAAGGAGGGTGTGAATAAAGAGGCGGTACTGCGCGTTGTGCTGTCCTCGGTGAACTGAACAGCGGTAGTGGCGATATTTCTCATGGTATGGTGGCTCTATGGTGGTGACAGGGCTGTAGCGGTGACACACGGGCGGGGTTGTGGATGTCAAGTGGTGTCAGGAGCTCAGGCTGTGGGAGAGAGAGAGAGAGCTGAGAGGGGGAGAAAGAGCAGGAGAGCGCGCACGCGAGAGAGGCAAATTGCCGGTGCATTTAATGCACCAGCCAGTGCGATGGTGTGGGACGAGGGAGATGACGGCGTCGGCAGGAGACCGATAGAGTGGGCGGCTGGCGTGCGCGCACGAGGGAGGCTAGGCCGGCGGCGCGTTTGCGGCCCAAGTGCAAGATACGGGCAAAGAAACCGACCGGCTAGGTTGACCGGTTGGCTGGGCCACGCAAAAAGGGAAGAGGGGGAGAGATTAGGCCTGGGGAGAAAAGAAAAGAAAAGGGTTTGGGTTTAAATTCAAACGGAGACATTTGAATTTGGATTTGATTTTGGACTTGGTATAAATTCAAATAGGGATATTTGAATTATGAAATGGGAGTAAAGCTCTGAGATTTGGAAGAAGATTTGAATCCAAAATATTTGAATTGAAAATGGATTTGAGCTGAATGGAAATTAAGAGTAGATTCAAATTTGAGAGACATTCAAATTCAAACCTCCACTCAAAGAACCATAAGACAATAAACCAAGCACATGAATCAATTAATGCATGGATAGGTTTAGAAATTAATGTAGTGCATTTGGAATACTTAGCCAATTTAATATATATGAATATATATATATATATATATATATATATATATATATATATATATATATATATACATACACACACACATACATACATACAAGTATGTGTATATATATATATATATATATATATATATATATATATATATATATACATACACACACACATACATACATACAAGTATGTGTGTATATATATATATATATATATATATATATATATATATATATATACTTGATTTTATTTGGTTTAATTGATTAGAATTTTTTTTAATTTAGAGTGAATTTTGCTATAAATTAATATGCTAAAACTCATGATGTTACAGTTAGAGTATATGATAAATGATATGTAAGTATTCGGTTGGTAGGGTAGGGTAGAATTAGTTTCCATCATATCTCTATAATTATTTGAGAACAAGATCACCATGTACTCTATATAAATAGCTCATGAGACTCAATATAAATCATCCATAATTATCATAGTATATTTATCTTTCTACATGATATTAAGGCGACGCATCTCCTAAGTCGTCTTCTCCATAGCTTCTGTCGCGATGTGATCTCCATGATCTCTTCCAAGGGCTGCACAACTCGTAGTTTAGTTGTGTTGTCGATCCATAAATCACCACCAATTAGAGTTTTCCCTAATCATATTTAGATTGGACTTTCTATACTTTTTTTCTCCCGATCAATAGATCAATTTGTGTCACCCACTCTGGCGTATCCTCTCCTTCGATGGCGCCACAACTAGATGTGACATGCCTTCATCGTCATCCTCTCCTTCGTTGACATGGCTCTTATCCATGGCCTTTCGAGCTCCCCTTCTATCATCGTCATCACGTCGAATCATCGTTGCCGACCCATCGTCCGCAAGCACAAGCATGTCACACCACCGAGAACGAGTCTATCGCTGCATCACCCATCATGGTTGTAGGGCCGGCGCTCATAGTCACGCCATCATCGTCGCGGTCGCCGTCTCCCCAAGCAGTGATTCCACTCCATGCTGCTTGTCCTCATCACCACACCAGATATCGCTTCGAGTTAACGCCTTCCTCTGACACCTTCAGGCCGCCACCGCCACCCCATCGAGGTACTCGGGTAGATCAACCTAACTTTATGTATGCATGTGCTCATGTTGATGCTTTAGGCCTGCATCCTCCTCCATGATTACGACTTCGGTCACCTTGCTCTCGGTTACCTCAGCACCAAAAGGGTTATTATCATTTTGAGAAAATTATCAGCTTTCACTCCAGTCTGAGCGTCCGTATTACTCACGATACAACTGCAGGTTTGTTAGAGTATATGGTAAATGATCCATAAGGATCCGACTGTTATAATATGGTAGGATTAATTTTCATCTCATATCTAGGATTGCTTGAGATTCAAGTCATCATGTACTCTATATAAACAACCCATAAGACTTAATACAAATCATCTATAACTAGTTAACTACCATATTATATTTATCTTGCTACTGGAGCTCCATGCTTAGATTTGGATAAGAAAAACTATGGCACAATGTGGGTGGAGTAGCATGGTGTCAAAGCTCAAGCATTAGATAGCAAATTTAAATTTAGATATCAATGGTTTCAATCTACTACCTTGAAAAACTAACGCTGATAGTGAATTTTTTGACAACGTGGACGGAAGTAACTGGTGCGAACTTAGTGGCAGGCTCAACGTAAGCGTCGATTTTCTAACGTTACTGTAGAAGAAGGAAAAAATAGCGTCGTGATCCTGCAGTCCCCGAGGCAAGGTAGGCTGGACTGTTGAATTCAGTGGCAAGATTCTGAATCCCCGCGGGTCAAATGAGTAGCGCAGCTAGTACACCAGATAGGCGACCAGATGGAACCGTGTGATCGCGATCCGGTGAGAATGTGAGATCGCCATGAAACGGGAGTAAAATCAGTGGAATATGGGTCAAGCATCAGTAATGGCAAATGGACAGGCTGAAACGGGCAGGCTAGCTCCTCCCCCATGTCCTTTCCCTGCGACTCGGCACGGCCGGGTCGCCAGGCTGGGAGCGTCCCTCTCGCCCGGCACGGCAAGTCCACCGTGCCTGATATGGAGAGGCTGGACGCCACACACGCGTCGCTGCGCTTTCATGGACCACCCTCCTCTGTTCCATCGCGGCCTCTTCACCAATTTGGCGCGGCTGGGCCCCTCTCCGACCACACAGGACAGGGGCGTTTGTCACAGAAATAATTCCTGACAAAACTGAATTGAAAACTTGGTCAGGTTCTTGGGAAAAAGTCTCCGGGGCTGTTTGGTTGGGATAATATTTTTTTAAAACTGTTATTGAAATGTTGTTTATAGAAAAATTATTTTTAAATTGGTTTTTGATGAAGATAAAATATATAATATGTGTAATACTTCTTAGAACATCATTTTTAAAAGTTACAAAAGCTACTCTATATCAATTTCTGACTTCAAGTAATAATTACAGTTTTTTTTTCACTTTTTACTTCTTGAAAGTTATTTCTAGAAGCGAACTGTTTGATTCAGTTCTAGTAGCTTAGTGTTTGGTTCAAGTTTCTGTAATGTAATCAGATCATAGCGTTAATTGATTCTGTTATACCATGTTTGTTTCATGCATGTTGTAATACATTACCGTGTAATAGGATATGGGCATGTGGAAGCTTGATATCCTTCCCATCCAAGCGTAATATGTTAACAATACTCATCTCTCATTGTTGCATTCGTCGCCTCCACCGAGTGAGCCTAACCCCCTTTCGCCTCCACTCGCCTTGCCTCAACTCGCTTCCCACCACACTTGAAAATGAGTTCTCGATTGCTTGCTCAAACTAAATCGCCACGGTGGCAGCCTTGTTGGAGGCAAGCTCCCCACCTTCAATGACCACACGACGCACACTTCTGTTAGGGCGCGCGAAGAAAGCTGTGTGGCAGCATCGAAGTCAAGTGTGGAAGTGAGGTGTATTGGCCACAGCTTGTCCTACAACGGCGGCGGGAGCAACAAGATGGAACCATGATAGAGGAGCTTGGGAAGTGGAATGTGAGTGCCATGGATGGTGGTTCTCTTGCGGCAATCTCAAGTGTGTGGCAAGCAATTTGTTGATTTGGTTTGTGAATTCGATGCTAGATCGCCAAATTTTTTATGTGAGTTAATTAGATTGTGTTCGTCTTAATTTCTGATTAAATTGGTTAATACAGTCCTTGTGTAAAGATATTTGCTACATGTTTCTTGATAGATGATACTGATGAATCTAACCGAACATTGTAATGGATTCTCATTCCATTCCTGGTTGCACCAAACAAAATGTGGTTTCGACCATTCCGATTACATTTACGTTTGCTTTTACCTTTCTTAACAAGATTATGTGTCGGTGACAGTTACTTTGATTCAGTTGCGCTCAAGAAAGTAACTAGTAACTATGACGAAAACTGTCCAAATATGAGTAGTTAAAGAGTGCTAGAAGAGCCTCATGTGGACATCACGGTGCAGAAGAGCCTTGCCGCTGATGAACAATGGATCAGAAAACATATGCTTGTGCCGTCTGCTATAGGTGCTCCGCATTGTTAGAGCGCGTGGCATCGCTGGGAGTCATGCGTTCCATGGAGATCTGGCTGAACAATGGACACAAGCAGTGATCTGATCAGATTGCCCCCACATTCTCATCACTTGTATGGACACAATAATGGCGTGAGGATTACGCTTGGAGGTACGGGCTTCATATAGATCTGCGTAAAAATAGATAAAAGAGATATATAAGTGACGAGTAATTACACGATATGTCACTTAAGTTGTCTTAGGTGGGACCGGGTATTTACCCGTTATAGATAACATGTAATAGGTGACGGTTCATAATATTACCTATTATCTATAACATTAGTGACGGGTAATGACTAAACCCGTCACTTATGATTTGATTATAAGTGACGGATCTCTCTGCACCAGTCATAAGTGACAAGTCATAACATGGGTGAAAGCTGATAATTTGCTTTAGTGACTTGGTCATAAGTGATACATCACCTATAATATTAGTGACAGGTAGTGACTCAACCCGTCATTTATGACCAAGTCATAAGTAACGAATCTCTCTGCACCGGTCATAAGTGACGAGTCATAATATGACTCGTCATTTATGACTTAGCAAAGGTGATAGGTCTTCCTGGACCAATCATAAGTGACAGGTCGTAATATGACCTGTCATTTATAACAAATAATAATTGATGGATGATATTATCACTTGTCACTTATTACCTAGATCTGTTTTAAGACCTGGCCAGCCACTGTACGGGCGAACAATTACTCAACAGCTCCGTCCGCATAGTGCTAGCGATTTCTACTGGATCCGCTAGAGATTTTCTAATATCTTGTTGATTTGAAGTTTGAATTGGTGCTAGATCTTTAAAGGTTTGTATCTCCTCCTTTTCTACTCTTTTCCTCCTTCTCTAATCCCTATTTGGTGAATTTGTTGTGCTTTGAGTGGTAATCATTCATTTTGTATCTTTATTAAAAATCTTAGTACAAGTGAGTTGTATTTATGTTAGATTCGATACTAGGTTTGCCCGATCTACCACGACATGCCACAGATCTAATATATCTATAAAGAATTTTTAATCACATGCTTAACTATAAAATTAAGGTAATTGTTAATGAAGAATGAATATTTTTATATTAATTGTAGATGACGGATAGAAGTTGAATGTACCCTGAGATCTAGACTTGTCCGGAGTACATGAGCGGGGTGAAGTATTTCATGAGTGCTGCCTTGACGGATATGAAAGATCGTAGTAAAACGGCAATGTATTGTCCATATCGCGAATGTAGGAATGAAAAAAGTTTCTGAACTAGATAATATCCATACACATTTGGTCATAAGTGGATTTAAAGAGAATTATATATATTGAAACAAACATGACGATAAAGGCCTTAATAAGGAGAGGTGGATCGGACCCTCCATGCTGATAGTGTGGATCAATGATTTACACCTAGTAAAATGTATCATGATATCAGGAATGATGACATATTAGGTTTGAATGATAATGATCTCGAGGATTTTGTGAAGACTGTGGACCAGATGGTGCGGGATGTCGAGCGGCACGGCGAGTATAACAATGACGAGTTTGCTAAATTCGAGGAATTTATGCGGGATTCCAAGACGCCCCTTTATCCCAACTATAAGGAGAAGTACACGTGGATATTTGGGAACCTAAAGCTTCTACAGTTGAAAGCGACCCATGGTTGGACTGACAAGAGTTTCAAAACATTGCTGGATCTGCTAAGGGACATGCTACAGGAAGGAAACTTGGTGCCTAAGGGCATCTACGACGTGAAGAAGATAATTTGTCCTTTAGGATTGGAAATAGAAAAAATATATGTATGTTAGCTGGATTGTATCTTGTTTTGTGGAGAGTATGCAGAGCTAGATCAATACACTTCTTAAGTAAATACGGCAGCTACTTCACTACGGGTTTCAATGACTTATACGACATCTTCAACCTTGATGGTATGGACGTATCGTTATTACGAGTCTTCATATTGTAAGTCCTTTGAAACTAGATATTCATTAATTAATACCACTAAATCTTGAATTCAACCGTGTTCTTATCTGTAGACACTTGATGAAAGAAATAAAGAAGAGCAATGACTCCATCGTATTTCTTGACACTGAGACCATTACAATATTGGTCATCAAACTTTACCCTAACTTCACAATAGACCAAGTGGCCAGGGATGCAACAATATTCTAAAATACACTACATGTTGGGTGCCCACAACACCGGTGGCTATTGGATCTCACTGGTTATTTGCCTCAAATGGAACTTGGTGTGGTACCTCGACTCGTCAAAACCAATAGGATGAAAAGGCAAACTTGGAGAGTGTGATTACAACACTGTAAAAGGACTTCTCGACGCGTAATTTCTGCATGTCTTAGTTTACATATTTAACTTTTCTAACATTCAAATGCTCCCTAATCAATCCTTCTTTATGCATGGTTTTTTATAAGTACATTCAAACTCAACCTAACTACAACGAGAAAGATGACCGCAGACTGACACATAAGACTGGGTTTGCAGTAAGTACTACCTAACAGATTAGCAAACTCTCTGTTGCTGTTTTTTCCTTTTGATCTATCACTAAATTTTATGTTCAGCAGTGCCACTAACAACCACCAGGCAACGTCTGCGGATTCTATCTTACTTGGAACATGCTCCTCACGCTCCGCATAAAGGATCTCAAATCCCCCGATGTAACGAGATGATTCTTAACTAAGTTTAGTAATTAGTTTAATTATATGGCAACATGACATTGGTTACGTGTCAAATTATGCTAGGGATTTGACGCTCTTTTTTCGACAACGGTGCAATCCTGGAGATTCGATAACGGATCGTCAAGTTCATGGTGTCTAAAGTCATTAGCCCATACGACAAGTTTCACTATATAATCCCTAGTTTATGATGTCTTGTGTAATATGAGTGATCGGAACTTTATAATATTTGTGATTCTGTAATGAATAGATTAGAATTTTGTAACATTTACGATTTTGTGATGAAGTGAGTTCTTTTATAAATGTGTTTGTCGTAATGAATTTGGATGCATTGCTGTTGTTTGCAGGGAGAAGACGGCTGCCAAATCTTGACTACGCTCCAGGCTGCAACCAGGAAGCAAGCCAATCTAGCAGGAATAAACATAAATGACGTGTAACTTAGCTTATCTGTCACTTATATATTTCTCCCAGCACATGTGTGTTGACATAAGTGATGGGCATAAGTGACGGGTAACCTAGTTATCCGTCACTTATATTAGGACATAAGTGACAAGTTAAAAGTTTACCTGACACTTATGTTTATCACCAAAGCACATGAGAGACGCTAAAAAATGATGGATCGAGGTTATAACTCATCACTGATAACCTCATTAATTACGATTTCTTACCCGTTACTAATAACTAATCATCATTAACATGTTCAAAGTGACAGATAACAAATCCATCACCGTCACCTATATCTATTTTTTTCACGTAGTGATCGGTCGATGTAGCATAGATACAAGCCGTGGTAGCAACAAGCTAGCTGGAACAGGCTAGGTTAGGGTGTGTTGCAATGTCAAAATCAGCGTAACGATGAGTAAAAAAACGGCAGCAGTCTCCATCACAAAGTAAGTACTTGAAAATCTGTAGAGTCCCGGTCACATGGAAAATCGATCTGTAAAAGTTAGTTATGTATAAAGTAGCAACGTTTTATCTCGAAAACAGCTGTAAACGGCAGAAGAAGCAGCCTGGTGCCAAGTGCTGAAAAGACGGCGACCTCAAAAACAGAGAGCCTGTAGTGGCAAAAAACAAGCTCAGGAGGGTGATCTAGATGCCGGTATCGACGAGCCGGGAGTCGGACAGCGACGAGATGGTGGCGGCACGTGAGGGAGGTGCCCTAGTGCCGGAGGATGCAAGGGTGATGGCAGGTTGACGCAGTGGATCGGTGCAACGCGCCCGCGCTCGCGATGTGAAGTCGGACGAGAAGGTTTCTGCGCTCGCTCCTCGGAGCACTGAGGACCAGCGCGGTCGATCGATGATGTGAGGCACGGAGTCGAGTGTCATAGGACTAAGGCCTTGTTTCGATTTTTTCTAGCTTTTGTTTCTCAAAATTAGAAGTTTAACTAAACAGACTGTTGAGGAGCGGATTTTTAAAAAACTGAAAAACTAGTTTACGAGAAAATAAATTAAAAGTTGAGAAACTGGTAGAAAGGAGTTTTTCTGATTTTTAACGTGCGAAGAAACTAAAAATTTATTACCAAAGCTAATAGCAAAATATTATCAGCCATCAACTAAGAAGGTAGAAGGCAGTTTTTCAAAAAACAAAAAACAAAAAACCTCAGCCCAATTAGAATACATTATCTGAAGTGGCGATAGTGAACGTGCACCCATTGCTCTCCACTCTTCTTTTTTACAGTCACCTTCCTAAAGCTCACGTGGACGATTCTTTTTTATACTCACAGTAGCGTTTAATGGTATGGGGGCGCGGCATGGCACCTCGGTGCAGTCACGGTCTGTTCGCTGAGGAAGAGTATATAGGTAAGGAAAAATACTTGAGTAAAAAAATATTTAATGAGAATAGATTGGTTTGATAAGCTGGTTATGGGAATGTGCCTTCGCGATCAATATCCTTATCACATAAGAAGATCCCGTGACCAACTCAACAAACCTGTCCATTCTCATTAAATATTTTCCACTCAAATGTTTTTTTCTTCCTTAGTCACTCCTCTCCAGCGGACAGGTCGTGGTCAGCGGAGAGGTTTCATTCCTCATCCTGTAGCTTTAAACGCTACAGGACGGGCCAACAGGCGTGTCAAGCTGCTTCACACACGCTCGTGCGAGACCGATGATTGGACAGGGCAGACCGACTGACCGAGATGAGGTAACCGTGGAGGTGTCCAGCAGATGGAACGAAGTCAGCAACTTCATTAGGGTAAAAGGAGCACATGCGTCGTCCATTATAATAGCCTAAGAGTGGAAGGCTTAGATGGGATTGGTCGATTGTTTTTAGCCTATTTGTAAGTTCTTCTTCTCTTATATATAAATAGAAGAGCTGGTCTAGCTTAAGGGAGGGACTCATCTGTAACTTGTTCACAAACACCGATAACAAAATACACAGAACGCAGGGTTGTTATCCTTCGGAAGGTCTGAACCTAGATAATCCCTATATTCTTGAGTTCATCAGAAACATACGCACACCACAAGCATTGTTCGCGTGCCCATTAGTCGGTACACTCTGGAATCATTGTCAGGGACTAACCCTATCATGTCCCGAAACCATAATCATGTAATTAAGCATAATTATACTTCATAAGCATTATATTTAATTTTGTGTAATTTTTATTTTGGAATGCTAGAGTATTTCATTTAGAGTCAAGTCGGTTGAGAGAAAGTAATTCGGGAGAGTAAAGAATAGAATTCGCAGTTAAAACGAGCTTCTTTTTCTAGTATGTGGGGTCCACATGGGCGGCCAACCACTCCCTCTCTCCCTTGGGCAACAGACCCACCTGCTCCCTCTCTCTCCTCACTCCCCCACGCTCTCTCCAACCGGTCTCTCTCTCTCTCTCTCTCTCTCTCTCTCTCTCTCTCTCTCTCTCTTATTCGAATCTGGCTTTTAGAAGCCAAATCGAGCTATGCATGTGGTACTCACGCGTTCCTTAGCTCCTAAGCTTCTCATCCATCCAATTCATTTTTGTTTTCCTGAAGGATTCAAGCCAGTTTTGGTGTCTTTTGGTGTTCTTGGTTGAAGCACGAGGAGTACCGACGTTCTTCCTCTTTTTGAGCTTTTTCACCTTCCACCGATGGTCACCAACCTTGGCAAAGCATCTTGGGTGAGTCTCCTAGGCTCCCATTGCAAGAATACGTGGTTTTGTTGGTTGAAATCCGAGTCTGGACCTTCGGTTGTAAAGTTGTGAAGCGCCTCATGTTCTTGAGCCTTGGAACGAATTTGAGAATTTTGGATAAGTTTTGAGCTAGGAAATCGAGTTGCTACTTAGTGAGTGATTTCTAGACCCTATGAACTAGTGCAAAAAAATTTCTCCTTGGATCGAGGAAGCTTGCAAATGAAATTGGTAATTTTTTCCCATGAAAAGACCTCTCTGCAGCAACTTGGAAAGCCTCCCAGTTTTGTACTCGTTAATCGTTAGGGTTTAGGGTGCATTTTGGGTCTAGAAATCTTTGTATAGTGTGCATGCATATCTATATAGGATAAATTTAACATGTGAATCAATTCGACCGAGGAAAGTCATCGAAAAGTTCAAGTCTACCCAACCCGAATATTGTGGGTTGAACCCGGAGGGTCTGGGTATTTTGCAGTGCTTTTAACTAAGCACCCTTGCTCAGAGCTTCACCCGGACATTCTGACCTAACCCAGAGGTTCCGGACTCAGCCCAGAACTTCCAAGTTAATCCAAAAATGGCTAACTAGGAACCCCGGTCTAGAGTACACCCCGGAGGTTCCGGAACCCGGATGCTCCGAGTTTAACCCGGAATCTCCAGCCTCATGTTAGTTTTTTGGCATTGTTTCAATCGCAAAGTTTGTTATTCTTTTGCATATCTTGCACTCTTAATATATTGTTATACATATTGTAGCATACATTGTTGCACCTCATTCATGCTCATCATTGCATGTGTTCTTTTTTAGTGACCAAATAATTGGAACAAGACACGAGCGTGGGCAAAGGCGATGCCAATCTACCAGAGTTCTACAAGTGTTGCATGGGTAGCATTAGGCAGTCACCAGAGCAGTAAGGTAAGCATCTAAGCATACTCTTTTCAGTACTTTGGATCAATATGTCTATTGTGATCAACTATGCTTTATGTATGTTTGCATGGGAATGAGTCGAGTGTCGGGTTGATATGGGTAAAACCTATGTTGATGTATTATCTTTCCTTATATTGTTGGTAACCTATATCCTTGTAGCATTGGTAATATTGTTGGCGTCTAACTTAAGAGTCGTTCGAAATGCTTAGAATAGATAGATCTTTAGGTAGAAGTCAAGCGGTGGTTCAATCCCCGTTCGCGAGCTTAGGGCTTACTTACTTGTTCACAAAGGATATAACTAAGATGTTGGGATGTTGGAGTGTGAGGATGAGGCGAGATGTGGGCAGTGCTAGAGGTAGGTCAGAAAAGGAACCCAAATGCTATAGACCGCTTACATCGGTTAAGCACCATATGTTGGTGTCGTTAGCTTTAGCACTTCCCGTACTCATCACATGTTGATCTTGATCTAATGGTAAGGTAAGCCTAGTACCATACTCATGCTAACGCTCCCCTTGCGACCCTATGACGCGTATGAAAATGAATGAGGAGAAGTAATGTGGTGGGGAGCCGGAGGTGTCCGGTACACGCTCGTGGTAACTCCAGTGCCATAGGAGCATGTGCGAGTGGGTAGTTCCGGGTATGAGAAAGGTTGCCTCAGGGGCCAAGAGGATGGACCTGGGGCATGTGCGTAAAGGAGTATCCCCTGCAAGGTATAAAATCAATTCAAATTGCCACGTTCTCGATCATGAGTATGCTTTTGTCCATCTGCATCGATCGTAGAGTCACGATTGTGGGTTGGTATGGTCAAGGTGGTTCTGTTCAGCTACGCTAATATGGTTCCAATTACTTACATGTTCATGATATTAGTTACATGATAGAATGATACTTTTAGTATAGTATAGCTGCTCACATGTTTATATCAAATTGCTTTCACATATGAATCTACTTAGCCATGCGGTCGTTTACTTGCTAACATCCAAATGCATAATCCTTGAAGTCGGGTTATATATAAGTATCCATTATGGATTAATTCTTGCGAGTACTTCCGTACTCACGCTGCTCTTTCAGGTGCTACCGACATGGAGGAGTTAGCCTTTGGCTACTTCATGCCTGCCGAGGTGGGTGGCGGTAATGAGTAGGAAACTACTCAGAGATTGTGCTTTTGTGATGGAGCCTAAGGGCATATGGTTCCATCCTCTCTTTTTTATAGCTTTAGCTTCCGCTGTATAGTTTCTCTTTGTCTAGGGGTTGATTAGTTTAGTATCCTCCTAACTCTTTTGTTGTAAATTGTGAGAATTTAGAAATGCTTAAGAACTTGTAATATAAGCTTAATTACTCGCTCTTTATTAAGTTGTGTTGTGATGTTAAATGTTAGTAAGGCATGTGTTCCGATCTTGGGCACAAAACACGTGTCGAGACTACCGGGATGATATTTTGTTAATCATTGAAGTCATGATTATGTAAATGATCAACTTAATGATTAATTAGAATATTTTTTGGACAGTTCCTCACAAACCCTCAACAGTTGGCGCGCCAGGTAAGGGGTGTATTTATACATTTTGGTAAGTGTTGGAGATTAGATTAGGCTACTCATGGCCGAATCCACAGGAACCGATGAGTCCAGTTCTGAGAACCCCGGTCACCACGAGTTATTCATCATGGGATACGACCAAGATGAGCCTGGTGTGCTCTAGGTATGGGACACCGAATTGGAGTTCAAAGGCTCCGAGGCTCAATGGGAAGTTTGCATGATAGTTCATGCAATGAGGGGTAGCGAAGGCTCCCGTGTTCTGGGCACCTGCAATGATTCCTAGGCCATGTGCCTAGAGGGGAACCGGACCAGCGTCGGTCACGGGGATGCTCAGGCACAACCCCACCCACCACAGCGTTGTCCGGAGGAGCAGCCATAGAGGATGTTGTCTTTGGTGGCATCGTCGCCAAGGCCGTTAAACCGCACAAATGCTAGGGGCTCCCCCCTTGCGATATGTCCCCACTCCGCGCTCGGCAGCTTGACTATGATGCCATTACGTATGCATAGAATCTGTGGACTGTACGAATTCTTCTTAGCCACCCACTGGTAGTAGTACTAGAGGGTTTGCCATTAGCGTCATGGTTGTGTCACCATAACCAGAGCCATCAGCTAGGCAAGATCCCTAAATAGGTAAGAGGGTACCCTGAAACTAATTGAGTGTGGGGCCTTTTGGGCAGGGTCATCTCGAGGACAAGAAAAAGAATCTTTCGCCCTTCAAGTTTTTGATAGAAAGAATGACTACTTCCGTCGGATACAAGGAACATGAGCAGCCTTCTAGGATCTCAACAGGTGACCTTTTTCTCCTCATATAATGACCACTCCTCGATCAGATGAGGAGTCGTTGCCCTATTTTGCAGCTACCCCTATAGGTAGTGGGAGCGGTACTGGTCATCGAGCGGTGAGAGTTTTCTACGACCAGAGACGAATAGGCACATGACTACACATGTCGACAGGCCATGCACGTTGAATGGACTAGAGACTGGAGCGATCTCAACCCCACAAATCAACGACACCCTCAGGTACACATTTCAATTATATTTTTAAGCCATCAAACAGTGTTGTGGAGTATGAGGGCCTCTTATCTAGAATATGACCAGCGTTCGCACGAGGTGTAAAATGCCCACTAGCGATGAGAGACTCGCTACTAGTCGTAAACCAGGTGCAAAGGGTTTTCTATGCTCAGACCGGATGATGGTGACATACCTCTTTGAAGTGACAAAGCTAGATCAACGCTCATTTAGTTTTGAAGTATAGCACGTCTCTCACAAGGACAACTTCCTAGCCGATGAGCTGGCCCATCTAGCCTCTTCTTACGCACCTGTCCCAGTTGGAGTCTTTGAAAAAAGATTCACACGACCATCCACTGCGGTCTTGTGCCAACGTGGAAGGGATGCTCCGCTTGCAAACGGAGCACCAGAGGCAACACCTTTGGAGGCAACGCCTCTTTCGTTGTCGTCAACCTCAGGTGGCCATCATGTGATCGTCCTGCTTGATTCAGGTACAACCTGCATTTTTCAGATCTTGGACTACCTTCATAATCATGTAGCCTCTAACGATGATGGGTCACGTGGCAGGACCACAAATACTCCTGGGTAGAGGGATGCCTCTACCGCCAAAGGAGCAATGATCTTTTACTAAAATACATCACTTGGGAAGGAGGAGAACAGCGTTCCCCGACATCCTCGGAGGGATGTATTGTAGCCGCACTTCATACCGCACTCTGGTCAAAAAAAATGTTCCGATAAGGATTTTATTATTGACCTATGGCCCTCCAGGATGCTTGCGAGCCAGTTAAACAATTCAGGCCATGTCAGAACCATGGCCAACATACCAAACTACCAACCCAAGCACATCAAATCGTATCACCGTCTTCTCCTTTCACTGTCTGGGGCCTTGTTAACATGGGACCAATCCCTAAAAGCCCCAGGAGGTCTTGAATTCCTGTTAGTGGCAGTCGACAAATTCACTAAGGGGATCAAGGCCAAGCCTATTAGGAAATTCACCACCATAGCAGCGATTAAGTTCACACAAGAAGTGGTAGTGCGATTTGGCCGTCCAAACTGCATAATTATGAACAAATGGGACTCAATTCGCCAGTCGAAGAGTGCACGTCGCCTCGTATGACCAACTACTCGCGTGGCGACCAGGAGGCGAACCCGAGCGAAGAGTCCCGCGAACATGCTCAAAACTTGGGCAACTCAATACTAGCAGAGCCTCAGGTGCTACCATGACTACGGGGTGTAGAAGCAAACACTGGTCGTAAGCGACCTTGACCTCATATGAGTCTAGGAATAGGGCAGGTCATAACAAGCTCCTCCCTAATGGGGAGGGGTCCTACAAAGTGGTTTACTTTTCCTGACTCGGCATAGTTGACTTGGCCAGAGGTCGGCTACAAATTACACAAGGGCTACAAATTACACAAACTTGTGGAACACATGTTCTATGTGTAAGGCTGCTCGAAGACGAGCATGTTTTTCTATTTTGCAGGATCTTCTGGACGAGCGTGGAACATGACTTGTAAGTTTTTTCAAATTCAAAATATACTATTTTGTAGGATAACTTAGGTATGCACGGTCTTCACTAAATGGTAAGTTTTTTCGATTCATAGGCTTAACCGCTTGGTCGATAGTTTTTCGGCCGACCAAACGATCGGGAGCTAGAGCTTTTAGGATTTGTAGTTTGTTTTTGTTCAGTGTACAAGTTTTGTTGTACCTGATCAATCATATTGTTGGGGTGGTAGTAAAAATTGCAGCTCGCGTAGTGTTGAAGGTATAGGTGTCCGAGGGATGACGACCACGAGGCCACAAGTCCTAGATCGGATTGAGTGTTGGTCGCCCCTGAAGGGCTCGTCATGCTAAGGGCCATCCTAAACGCCATGAACCTTGCTAGTGAGCACCCTAAACCTACTCGCCACTTGAACATATGAAAATTTTCCGATCTTGGGCACAAAACACGCGCCGCGACTACCAGAGCGTATTCTAATTAGTCATTGAAGTCATGATTAAGTAAATGATCGATTTAATGATTAATTAGAATACTGTTTAGATGGTTCCTTACAGCATGGCATCAGAGCTTGGTTTAATGAAGTGGCCTAAATTGCTTAGGACGTAGGTTAGCAAGTGTGTCAAACCCACTAAAGTTTCTTTTTTACCTCTTCGTGCTATATGTACAAACTTGATATACTATGCTTCTAAGTGTAACATGTGCTTAGTTATTGTATTTAGAGTGTTTCTTTATGCATTGTATTGTTTCCTACTATGATGCATTTCTTAATCATATTGCATCGTTGCATTCTGATAGCGGAAAATATCGGGGGCTTAACCAGTGCAAGGTGGGGACCTAGTATATTTCGTACAGTGATGGTACAAAAAGTGAATACGTTAGTGATAACGTATGAACATCCACCATACGGTGGTAGATATGGTCGTCTACCCACGTGGCGATTACGTGGGGTGTCCCGTAAGGCGACGGTACGGGATGTGAATACGTTGGCAACAATGTATGAGACATCGCTTGTGCGACGAGTTGCACAAGCACCTTTCACACGAATATTTATTCTTTTCATGTGAAGGGTGATGAATATGATTGTGATGATTGTTTAGGAGAGATGCACTCGAGAAAGAAACATATAGATAAGGATAGAGCATATTTTCATACTCTATTGTTCATTTCGTACCATACCATTGAGCATGTATTATCATCAACTAATAGTATATGGGTCCAAGCAAGCGATTTCCATTACTGCAAAAATAGCACTTGCTTGATATATGTTGGAGTTTAACTTTTGCTTCTTTTCATCTTATTGTCACAATAGAACGAGGACTCACGGTAGTGATCTTCCTGAGATTTCTAATGAGAACAACCCCGTGCCGCCTACTCCACCGAGTATGGCGGATGTCCTAATGCAGATAGAGTAGAACCGCCAAGCTCAGACTGCTCTCCTTGAGGTTCTCGTGTGCAACACAACCCCTCATGGAGGAGGTGTTCCGGGCACCGAGATGATTTCTTGAATTTTCTCCGAACTCAACCGCCCACCTTCATGCGGGCTGAGGATCCTCTTGACGCTGACCATTGGCTTCGCACCATTGACTTTGAGCAGTCTGGTCACCACCTCGACCAGTTGGGTCGACATCATGCCCAGATTGGGTGGCCGACCGAAGCGGCGCTGGATGGCAGAGAAGGCATGCTGGTAGCAAGATCAACTCTCTGGGCGGTATTTGTGATTTGATCGATTATTAGACGCAAGACATTGACCTCAAGAAGACCCTGCAGTGACACAAATCATGAAACCCTAACCCAAAAGAAGGTTTGAAGATGGAAGTTCTGAGAAAAGGTTAAACATACCAATCTGAGCTAAGCCCTCTCCGACGGGGAGAGGTCGCACAATGGAGGAGCGCCTCGCAGGGGGGCATCCTTCCTCGGGGTTGCCTCCATGAGGAATTTGAATCGCGACTCGAGGGCCTCGTCAGAGAGATCTGCATAAGAGGGATACTTAAGACACCGCATGAATAAACAAACGGCGCCATGGAAACGGTTGCGATATTACTTAAAGAGCTCTCTCTGGTGACATCATCATTGTCGGTGTACATATATGCCGGATGTGCTCTTTCCCGCAAAGGGCACAACTAGCACTTCACGAAGTCACTGGCAATATCTGATTCTATCAGCCCAGTATTTGCAACGTTCTTGACCTGGGTTGCGAGGCTCGACAGCTCCGAAGTGGTCATGGGGGAGTCCTCCCAGCTCTCAAAGACCTGTGTTGGTCTATTTGGCACACGGATGTTGTCCAAGAAATCCTCCGTCTTGAGGTAGAACCATTCTTTCCTCCAGCTCGACCATGACAACTTAAGGCTCATCTCAAGGTAGGAGCCTACGATGCCATCACGAAGCGAAATCCGTAGCTCCCGCTGGCCAGCCCGGTCTACAACATGGTCATGTAAAAATACCTGAAGAGATCGAGGCATGATTCAACCTCGATGAAGTTCTCACACATGTGAGAAAAGACGCTCAGCATGATGATATAATTGGGATTGAGGTGGAGGTGGTAGATATCATAGAAGGAGATGATGGTGGTGAAGAATTCAGAAAATGGTAGCACGAGACTGGCCAAAAAGAAAGAAGCAAACATCATGATCTCCCCCTTACGAGGAGCAAGCACGTCCTACCCCAGGTGGTACCCCGAAGAAAAATGGTGAGTGAGCAAACAGTTGCCATACATCTGCTTCAGCTTCAGCGCAATGCACCTGGACTTAGAAAAATTTGGCTCTTTATCAATGTGTGGTGCCATTTAAGGGCACCAAGGGTGGCGTTGGGACACAGGTAGATATGGAGACGATGGGCTCTGAGCACAAGGGCTTGAAGGCTGTGAGAAATGGTGAAAGGCTTCATGGGCAAGCTTTGACTTTCCAATTTATAGGGCCAGCATGATATCCTAACTGTCGCGCAGAGCTCCGTCATCTCGAAATTTGAAAGGCCACGCTTTGGGGACTAAAATTCTCTCAGGTCCGGAGAAAATCAAAGTCTAATCTCTCACGATGTTCTCTCTCTGGAAGTTTAAACCCCCCCCCCCCTGGGGATACGATTTTATGAGCCTGCCAAGAAAATGGACTACGTTGATGGCCGCTCCAAGGGTGAACTCGCGTTGACCTAGAGCCCAGGTGATTCGACCAAGTACACCCGTGATCATGTGGCAAAACGCTCAAACCACCATATCCATGGGGGAGCTTGGGGGCTATTGTCGGTGTATAGAATATGGGTCCCCCGTTCTGAGGACTCACATCAGACAATACCAGTTGGCAAAACATTCTCCCCGTATCAGGGTCCCACCGCTCGACCAGTCTGCGCTTCGCGACCAGGATCCTTACCATATAAGATCTCGCGACCAGCCTTCGCTAGTAGCGAGACAGCTACTCACCAAAATAGTACATTCTCATTAAATACTTTTCACTCAAGTGTTTTTCCTTCCCTAGGCACTTCTCCCCAGGGAACATGTCGTGGCTGACGTAGAGGTGTCATGCCCCATCCCATAGCATTAAATACTACGGGACAGGCACGCAGGCGTGTTAGGCTGCTTCACAGGTGCGCGTGCGAGACGGATGATGGGGCAGGACAGACCGGCTGACTAACGTAAGGTAAGCGAGGAGGTGTCCAGCAGATAGGACGGGCTTAGCAACTTCATCAAGGCAAAAGGGGTACATGAGCCACCCATTATAATAGCTTAAGGGTGAAAGGTTTAGAAGGGATAGGTCGATTATTTTTGGGTTCTTTTGTAAGGTGTCTTTCCCTTTATATAAAGAGGAGAACTGGTCTAGTATTAAGGAAGGAACTCATCTATAACTAGTTCACAAACACTGATAGCAAAATACACAGGACGTAGAATTATTTTCATTCGAGATATTTAAACCTAGATAACCCATATATTCTTAAATTCATCATAAAACACAAACCACAAATATTATTCACGCGACCAACCACAAATATTATTCACAGGACCATCTATCAGTACACCAAAATCATTATTAAAAGTAAACCCTGGACACCTATATATAAAACAGAGCCGAGGACTACCCAGACACCGTAGACGGACCACTCCTCAAGCTCACACGGCTAGCTAGGAGTGAAAGAGTGAGGGGTGAGGACGCGGGACGCCTATTCGCTAGTACAACAATAATCGAGCGCGAGAGAGAAAGGAGACCGAGGCCGGCACACCAGGACAGGACCTCGTCCCCGCCTCCACACCGACACTTGCTTCGCCATGAGCACGGACGCCGTCCCGGTCGCCGTGGTGCCGGCGAAGCGCCCGCCCATCAACAAATACGCCTTCGCGTGCGCGCTTCTCGCCTCCATGAACTCCGTCCTCCTCGGCTATGGTACGTAGTACGGATACGGACGTGCATTTCCACCTCTCCTATATCATCCACGTACGTCACGCACGTTCATGCAAGCACGTAATTAACCTGTTAGATGCTAACGTTCTTTGATGTGTGTTCGTGGCCGCGCGCGCGATGAGCAGACATCTCGGTGATGAGCGGCGCGCAGTTATTCATGAAGGAGGACCTGAAGATCACAGACACGCAGATCGAGATCCTCGCCGGCGTCATCAACATCTACTCGCTCTTCGGTTCGCTGGCAGCCGGCTTCACCTCCGACTGGCTCGGCCGGCGGTACACCATGGTGCTCGCGGCCGCCATCTTCTTCACGGGCGCTATACTGATGGGCCTCGCCCCGGACTACGCCATCCTCATGGTCGGCCGCTTCGTGGCCGGCGTCGGCGTCGGCTTCGCACTCATGATCGCCCCCGTGTACACGGCCGAGGTGGCGCCCACCTCGGCTCGCGGCTTCCTCACTTCGTTCCCGGAGGTGTTCAACAACTTCGGCATCCTCCTCGGCTACGTCTCCAACTTCGCCTTCGCGCGCCTCCCCGTCCATCTGAGCTGGCGCGCCATGTTCCTTGTCGGCGCCGTGCCGCCTGTCTTCCTCGGCGTCGCCGTCCTCGCCATGCCGGAGTCGCCCCGGTGGCTGGTCATGCGGGGCCGCATCGAGGACGCGCGCCGCGTCCTGCAGAAGACCTCCGACTCGCCCGCCGAGGCCGAGGAGCGGCTCCTTGACATCAAGAAGGCCGTCGGCATCCCCGAGGGCGTGTCCGACGCCGACGACGCGGTCGCCATCGTCCGCGCGAATAAGGGCTCGCATAGCGAGGGGGTGTGGAAGGAGCTGCTGATCAACCCTTCCCGTCCCGTGCGCCGCATGCTCGTGGCCGGCCTCGGGCTCATGTTCATCCAGCAAGCCACGGGCGTGGACTGCGTGGTGATGTACAGCCCCCGGGTGTTCGAGCGGGCCGGCATCAAGTCCAAGACCAACTCGCTGGGGGCCTCCATGGCGGTGGGCGCGTGCAAGACGTTTTTCATACCAATCTCGACGCTACTCCTCGACCGCATCGGCCGGCGGCCGCTGCTGCTCGCGAGCGGCGGCGGGATGACCATCTTCCTGTTCACGCTGGCCACGTCCCTGCTCATGATGGACCGGCGCCCGAAAGGTGAGGCGACGGCGCTGGGCGCGGTGAGCATCGCGGCGATGCTGTCGTTCGTGGCGTCGTTCGCCTCGGGGATGGGCCCCGTCGCGTGGGTGTACTGCTCGGAGATCTACCCGCTGCGACTGCGCGCGCAGGCCGCCGCCCTCGGCACGGGGCTGAACCGGATCATGAGCGGAGCCACAACTATGTCCTTCCTCTCGCTCTCCAACTCCATAACCATCGCCGGGAGCTTCTACCTCTACGCCTGCATCGCCGCCGCCGGGTGGGTGTTCATGTACTTCTTCCTGCCGGAGACAATGGGAAAGAGCCTGGAGGACACCGTGAAGCTCTTCGGCAAGGACGCAGACGACGAGGACGTCGGCGGCCGTCACGAGCGCAAGAAACCCACTGAGCTGGGTGCTCAGGCTCAGCAGTGAATCAAGTACCATGCATCCACGTGTCCGACACGCGATCCAGAGTGTGGCCGAAGCTTGCTGTTCCGAAAAGCTTCGATGATATGTTTCGTGTGGTGATAATCTTTAGATCCTGCCCACCTTACGTTAGATTTCTGGGTTTTTCGATCTGATTCTTGCTCACTCGTTATTGGCCGTAGCCAACATGTAGAGACACTGAGCCTGGTATTCCATGCGTTCAAAACGTCACAGCCACCGTAGCCGTTTTTAGCTCTGCCTTGTGGACTGCAAGCGTGACAGATCTTTGTGAGTTCTACTGTGGCAGTGTCTAAACTGTACTGGTGAGCAGTGTGTCTACTTATGTACATATGCCTGTTGTTATATCACTATGAGTGGGCCATCCTTGTGTCATTCTGTGGTTAGTTTTGCTGTATAACAACTTTTCATCCTTTGTCGTTACTGTTATCCAAGTGCCGAAAATCAACAGATTGTTCGGTAACAACACAAGGCCATATATTGGATGCTATTAGTTCTCAATATGTACATATCTGTGGCGTTACAGAGCAACTGATTTAGAGTGTGAGGGCGGAGCCCTTTTAATATACTCCCTCTGTTCAGTAATATAAGATATATTTTATTTTTAAAAAGTAATCAAAAATTATAATATGTTGTCAATTGCTATAATATTAACATAATATTAAAAATAATTGAAATATAAATATATTAAAAACAAATTTTATATACTAATCATACATATATTTAACTAATTATCGGTTAAAACTTATAAAGTTTGACTTTTACGAAAACAAGATACGGAGAGTATGCGCTAGCACCTAAAGGCCACACGGGAACCAAACCCGCCCGTAGAGTAGACTGCCTTAAACACCGAAGAGTTTTTTTGTCCTCTAAAAGCTAATTGTATGGAGACCAAATTGATAGTTGATTGAGAACAGATTTCCAAAAGGAATTAGAAATAAGTCTGTTTGTACTCTTCAACCACTACCCGATACCAAGATTAAGAACATTTTCCAAAAGGAAATAGACATAGATCTATTTTATACTCTTAACCCATTGCTCGAGTTCAAAAAAATAACTCATAACTACAAAAATGTCTAATTCGCACACACTGAACCAACAGCAGCTGCTATACATGTGACTCCCTTGACCCAATCCTGGTATATAGTTAGCCCCGAAATGAACGGCTATAGCTAAGTTATCAGAGCTATGTATTCAGAATTTCAGATGAATGGTCTCAACATACTTGTTTCTGATGAAACCTTCTGCGCCAGTGTACAGATATTTTGTGTCTTAATTTGGTACTGTTTGCTCAGATGCAATAAGCTGTTCCTGTCGTCCCTTCTAAATTATTGTACTTATAGTACTATGGCTTCGATGTGGTTACCGAATGCAGACAATGGCATGTGGCCATCCAGCGTGTGTTGAAAGCCTAGACAATGGCGTACTACTTGATTACTACTCCAACTTACACATCTCCAGGAGTTCCATCGATGTCTATTCTAAAGCACGCATAATAGAAACAGCTCTAGCACTGTCCTCAGAAAACGTCCTCTCGAATCATGTTGAGATTACGCTTCACCTAATTGATTGGGGCAGCTTCCCAACATCTTCCCGGAAAATGGCAGCGACCGAGCTGTAGTAGAAATCACCGTGTCAACTCCGAGATCCAGGCACGGCCACGAATCGGAAGATAGACGATGAGACGAGCGGGGCCGCGCGGGTGTCATCGGTTCAGCGTGCCCTTCATCTCTCTCTCTCTCTGAACCGGCGTCGGAGCCTGGAGATCGATCGCCCTTGCGGTCATCGTCCGCCGATTTTTTCTGGCCCGTGCGCCGTGGAGGTGGAGGAGGTGGCTCGGGAGTCGGGTCAGGCCGCCATCTACGGAATTTAGCTGGGCCGCTGCTCCGCCCCATGTCGGCCGTTTCCCGGAGGCCACAGTTGATAGTGCTGGGCACCTGGTTCGTGAAAAGGCGGGCTCACCCGTTCCAATTTTGTTCGTACCAGGCCACAGCCCAAAGCCAGGGCGCGGCCACAGCTCACCTATTAACTTGTACCTTGATTCGATTCAAACATTTAGTTCAGCCATCGTTCCCAAAGCGTGTGATATTTGATATAGCAATGCTCTGTAACACTGCTGACGATTCCATGGTACAATAAGGACATACCAGCAGAGTTCTTCATTACCTGTACAGTTCGATCAGATAGGAAGTTGATGCGTCAGTATTCGTCAGTCGATGCCCGTGATATAGCAATGCTCTGTAACATTGCTATATTTGTAGTTCAGTCGATCAGGCGGAAGGCGGTACACGTCCATATGGCACATTTGTGCTTGTCATTCTTGTAGTTCAGCCCAATTATATACGGGGCCTTTGTGCAAGATCACCTCAGTGTAGCCGTAGGGGTGACGACTGTCGGTTGCTCTCACCAGAGACGTTCTCTCGATAGACTTTAAACTGGTGGATGGGCTGGATTCATGCAGTTCTTGTTCTTCTTTTTCACCCGGGTGCACTAGCTCGCACGCGCGGTGGCCGTTCTATTCCGTTTCCCAATCAGCTTTGGCCTTTACACGCCGGAACCAGAGAGGGATGTCCACATGAAGACCTCTTCGTTTCGGACCACCAGGCATTTCCTAATGTGTTTCTTGACAGACGCGCGCGCATGAGAGACGGATATTCGTCAGTCTGGGAAGGAAATGCATGCATGCACTTGCTGCATAAAAAGAGTGGGTTTTTGCTTAATAATTCGACCAGTATGATTTATAGTGTCATTATCCCTTGGTACCGAGTAACGAATGTATAGGCAGTTCAAATGTTTTATAGGGATTTCCATTGTTCATCAAAAGAAATATCAGCACAATGACCCCATCAATGAACTCACCTCGTGGGGGTCCAACAATTAACGGTAAGGCTGAAACGTTGTCCTTTTTATAAAAAAAATTAACGGTATCAGAACCGCGTCTTCAGAGCTGAAAGAGCAAACTGAGCAGGTATCAAGAATCTGCAATGGAATCACTAGGTGCACGTAAGCTGCGTGTAAATTTGTACCGTACGTGCGTATAACACGAGAGAAATATGCGGGTAGGTGCGAGTCCAGTTTCTGACGCAAGACGAGAGAAAAACTGTATGTTTGCAAGACTCTGCAAGTCAAAAAGACTAATCTCGCCGTCCTGATTGAATCGCCGTGAAAACAATGGCAAGTGACATCAAGCAAGACAGAGCCAGGCATCCTAAATTATTTGCAAATGGACAAACCTGCAAGTTAAACGCAGGAAGGTTTTTCCACGTCGTTTCCCTCGTCAGTAGCTTTCATTGACGCCGGGGAAAGCTGCTCCGTTGAAGCGGGCAACCATAGCTTAGCCATGCCCGGGGTCACTGTTCCCAGTCTCCATCACGAGCTCAGTCCTTCAGTCAGACCCGTCTCCTGCCGCGTGTGGCTGATACTGCTGCTCTGTGGTAGATAGATTTTTGTTGTAGGAAAACTGGAACAGAATCTTGGACTCGTATAGCTATGCTATGTTCAACATAAAGACTTCAGAGTTTGTTAAAAAAAACTCTTTTTTGTGACAGTCGTTTTGAGTTATGCTCAAGAGTAGAGACTAATTTAGTAAATATCTAGCCATGGCGGCATTTTGATAATGGCGACAACGTACGTTTCATGCAGTCTCCACTGATCGAGCGGAGAGCTTGGCCCCTAGATTCATGGAGCATGATCCCAGCTGCAGAATATTAATGCATGGCGATGCCGAGCGATGGGTACGTGGTACTACTGGGTGTCAAGCATTTCACAGAGATTGATTGTCCTACTAGTACTATTCAACGTATTTCGGCCGATACAAGAAGTATCTAAGATTGATCTTATTTACGAGTACAACTTGGGGTGCATCTCAGGTGTAAACGGTGCAAATTCACTATAAACCATACTTAGAAGTAATAAAAAAAGTCTTTAAAATTACATAACTTTAGGTGAGGTCATATTCTACATCCAAATAAAATTTGGAGTTCAAATTTGATCTCGTTTGCAAGATTTAAAAAAAAATCATGAATGTATAACATAATCTCACCTAGAGCTGTGCATTTAAAAAAAAAAACCCTTCTACATATGGTTTTTGATAAATTCACAAAGTTTGTGCTATTTGCACCTGAGATGCACCCGTACAACTTATGTTGTACTAGATGGAAAAAGTTGATCAAAACACCTATCTTAGAAGACGAGCCAGATGAAATCAATTAGAGAAAGATTCCTAATTCAGTGCTTTCTTTTATAAGAACAGCAAAAAAAAATGGACGACAAATTAAGTAGTGTGAGGCTTGGATATTTCCCAATGCAACTTCATCACTTACCAGTTGGCCAAACATAATTTGTTGGGGAATTGCAAGTCCATATGTCCTTATGCACTCATGTCTAATCTCGTCTTCCCATTCCTACCGTCTGATATTCATACATTCGTCGATTCTCTCATATACCTTATATTTTTTTCACCTAACTCTTTAACATAAATCCCAACACAAATGAACGATCTTGATAAGTCATACGTGTGCAAGAGCTAGTGGAATTTTTCTACTCGACATGGTTTAACTTGTATTTTGGATACTTAGTGTTAATGTTAGAAGGATGCGTTTTTTCCAGTAGAGGTGGTAGCAAAATAGTTTTATTATTATTTTCAAAATAAAATGAGAAAAAGGTCACGCATGCAGTTAGCCCAATTGATAGGACACCATATACATTTTTCAAATTTCAATCACAGTTGTATACAAATTTACTCCTTCGGGTCAAAGTTGTCCGTTGTATTCCATACTCTTCGTCCGTGCTTACAATTCCGTACTCTTCTCAGAAACAAGCTGCCCGTTGTACAAAAGAGGGTCAGGAATAATGTATTTGGCCGCACGTCAAGACCACCTTGCTGATTCGCGCAGCATTTTCTACTCACGGATAGCAATATACAGCCAAACAGGGAGTGTACTATATTGCAAACGAAGAGCAGCCATAAGAGTGCGAGAGGAGACCGTGGCACCGCACATAGCAAGTGTGCCGAGAGCCACATCCAAAACCACACTCCGTCCGTGCTCCTCCTCCGTTTCACCATGTCGAAGGACGCCTCCGATGGCATCCCTGCCGCCGAGGCGCCGGCAAAGCGCCCTCCCCTCAACAAATACGCCCTCGCTTGCGCCGTCCTGGCTTCCATGAACTCCATCCTCCTCGGCTACGGTACGCGCACGTATAGGCTCCCATGCACCTAGTCTCACATCAAAGTGTGTATCTAGTTTAGTCACGTTCTGACCTGCCTTAGCTTTTCTGTGTGTGCGCGACCGAGCAGACGTCTCAGTGATGAGCGGAGCGCAGATATTCATGAAGGAGGACCTGAAGATCACGGACACGCAGATCGAGATCCTCGCCGGCATCATCAACATCTACTCGCTCGTCGGCTCGCTCGCAGCGGGCCGGACGTCCGACTGGATCGGCCGGCGGTACACCATGGTGCTCGCGTCCGCAATTTTCTTCTCGGGCGCCCTCATCATGGGCCTCGCCCCGAGCTACGCGATCCTCATGCTCGGCCGCTTCGTAGCCGGCGTCGGCGTCGGCTACGCGCTCATGATCGCGCCGGTCTACACGGCCGAGGTCGCGCCCACGTCGGCCCGCGGCCTGCTCACGTCCTTCCCAGAGGTGTTCATCAACACGGGGGTCCTCCTCGGCTACGTCTCCAACTACGCCTTCCACAGCCTCCCCGTGCACCTCAGCTGGCGCGTCATGTTCCTCGTCGGCGCTGTGCCCCCCATCTTCCTCGCCGTGGCCGTCCTCGCCATGCCGGAGTCACCGCGGTGGCTCGTCATGCAGGGGCGCATCGGTGACGCACGCCGCGTGCTCGCGAAGACCTCCAACTCGCCCGCGGAAGCCGAGGAGCGGCTCGCCGACATCAAGGACGCCGTCGGCATCCCGAAGGGCGTTGGAGACAACGACGACGTGGTGATCACCCCCCGCAAGAACAAGGGCACCCACGGCGAGGGGGTGTGGAGGGACCTGGTCCTCCGCCCGACGCCTCCTGTCCGCCGCATACTGATCGCCTGCCTCGGCCTCCAATTCTTCCAGCAGGCCTCCGGCATCGACTCCGTCGTACTGTACAGCCCGCGGGTGTTCGTGAAGGCCGGGCTTCATTCGGACGGCAACTCCTTGGGAGCCACTATGGCGGTGGGCGCGTGCAAGACGCTGTTCATCCTCGTGGCCACGTTCTTCCTCGACCGCGTCGGCCGGAGGCCGCTGCTCCTCACCAGCGCGGGCGGGATGGTGATCTCGCTCGTGACGCTAGCCTCGGCGCTGCACGCGATCGACCGGCTCCCGGCGGACTCGGCGACGCCATTGGCGGGCGTGAGCATCGCGGCGGTGCTGGCGTTCGTGGCGTCGTTCTCGATCGGCATGGGCCCGATCGCGTGGGTGTACAGCTCGGAGATCTTCCCGCTGCAGCTGCGCGCGCAGGGCTGCGCCCTCGGCACGGCGATGAACCGGATCATGAGCGGCACCATCACCATGTCTTTCATCTCGCTCTACAAGGCCATCACCTTGGCCGGGAGCTTCTACCTCTACGCCGGCATCGCTGCCGCTGGGTGGGTGTTCATGTTCTTCTTCCTGCCGGAGACGAGGGGCAGGAGCTTGGAGGACACCGAGAAGCTTTTTGGCGGTGGCGGTAACCAGGACAAGGAAGATGGGCATGATCAGCATAACAAGTCCACGGAGTTGACTAGTAGTCAACAGAGGGTAGCTACTTGATTGGTGGCATTCAAGTGACCTGCACTGCTAGTACGTAGTCAATAACGCGATTTGGTTATGAATTCGGATTTGTGGTCACATTTCTCAATTTTATATGGGACGCACTTTAGCCGGCAAGCTGGGCAACTGAACATTTTCGTAAACAAATCAGAATCACGAGAAGCAGCGGTAATACGTTACGGTCCTTTGCAACCTGCGGAACTCAGCTAGTTCTTGCAGTGTCTGGGACTAGTGAGTAGTGATGAGTGGGTGATCCTGATGAATAATTTCAACAGGGATTCTTTGGAAAATTTGGGTCGCGAGTAACTGCACTACTTAAACTGTAAAACTTTGGTTCATTCTGCAAATTTGATGCTGTTGGAACATCATTTGGTAGCAATGCAGAACTTATATGTTCATCCGGATATGCTATTGGAACATCATACTGCTCGGGCCGTGCAAGACCGCACAGGGAGCGGTGCAAGACCGCGAGACGCTGGCGGCCCAAACGGGCCAGCCCAAACCCACGCGATCATGGACGTTTCGGCTCACCTGGGTGTGAACCAACAAAGCTCACGAATCCATGCTGGGATTCGCTAAAGATTTTTAGAAAATGGTGAATACTGACTGGCCTAAAACCAATACACTTCAGAAAAACACGGGAATCAGTTTAGAACGGAAGGAGTCTAATGGCAAAGCTTAGGGATAGAGCCGAACTCACTGGAGTTCGATCCTCCGGCGTGCGTCGTATCTCTTGTTGGCCTCTAATGAAGGCCCCGGTAAAAAGGGTCCGGTGTTTAAAAAAAAAAATCTTGATGTTTCAGTTCAAATACTCGAGCTTCAGTTTTAGAATTTGAAGCGGGATTTCACTAAATTTCATAATGTCTCGGTCAGTTAAGAATCCTTTTTTTAGTGGCGCTTGAGAAACAGCTGCTGCCCACTTAGACAAGGTTGAAACGTACTCTCGATCTCACATACCGTTGTGCATCAACACTTCAATTTTATCTCACCGCAAGCATGGTTGATGATGGCTAATGATAATCGATAAAGTTGAATATGTAAATATTTATTTAAAGTAGAATATTTGGTTATCAACTGAGGGTGTAGGGTGTGTTTGGTTCTTGAGACGAGATATTGTAGATTTGTATCGTATAAGCAGGTTAAGAGTAAACAGGTTGAGTAGCGTCATATTTGTTTGTTTGTATCTGTCTGGACGAGCTGAGTTGAATTTATTTTTGGTTGATTAAATCTGAAGCTGTATGAGCGGATGTAAAAGTTGAGATTATGATTGGTTATTCGTACAAAAATAATTATGTGATACTAACAAGTGAGCTCATTTGAATGAGCGGATGTAGAGCCATATCCGTCGGATCAGCCTGTGAAGTGAATCTCAAATCGAGCTTTACTCACAGGTCAGGATGATACCACATATTTGCGTTAGACTAGAACAGTAGATGTAGGCAATCAAACAGAATTATTTTTTGGATTCTACGCATCCGTTAGGTTAAGATGTGGAGATGCGAGAAACCAAACATATCCTAAGTGTATCCAAAAGAATGACAAAATATTTTATACAGGTTTAGACATCAATTAAGGTAATAGCTTTGCGTCTCGTTCTATCTGGAATATCGCTAATGCCTTATTTGTCTGATGACAATTATGAAAAGTACCATGAAAAACACATGTACAATGATAATCTATTTTTGTATATTTCTAGCAGTTCACCTCGGCGCGTAGGCTGGGCCAAGTAGCTGATAGGCGCGCACATCTCAGGAGCCACGACACTACAGTTGCCACCGCCTTCCGTCGTGACCAGGCCACGTCTCGCCCATGCACGGAGACACTGCCACGGCCTCCCACGTCGCACGCTCACACCACCCCCTGCCCAGCTGCTTATCAAGCGCCACCACTTCCCAAACCACAACCCGCGCGAGGACCGGGGAGGCAAATATTCTAGCTACGGGCATGGCGGTGGCGACTGCTCGGTGGCTCCTTCTGCTGCTGGCCATCTCGGCCGCGGCCGCGGCCGCGGCAAACGAAAGATGGAGGCAGAGCAGTGCTGTCGGTGGCCAGGTGGTCGAGAAGGAGAGGCGGAGGGTGGTGGCGGCAAGTGAGGCCGGCACGGTTACGGCCGTGGACGTCGCCGACGCGGCGGGAACGGTGTACCGGCTGCACTTCATCACGATGGATCCCGGCGCGCTGTTCCTGCCCGTTCAGCTGCTCGCTGACATGGTGTTCTACGTTCACAGTGGTAGGTGTCATATTACGTGAGTTATTATGCACTTAAGCGATATTCTCAGATTGTTAGGACCAAGTACGTACTAATGCTACGACCACGTACTTGGCCTGATAGCTTCCTTGTAGAACAAACTTTTTAGCGCAAAAAACTAAAACAAATAGAGTACGTACTCACTTAAAAAGGTTACGGTTCATGTGACTAGTGTTGTGTTGTGATTTGTGGGACAGGGCGGGGTAAAATTACTTACATAGAAGAAGGGAGCAGTGAACAAAGTTCCCTGGCGGTGGAGAGAGGAGATGTCTACAACTTGGAGCAGGGCACCATCTTGTACATCCAGAGCTACCCCAATGCCACGAGACAGCGTCTTCGGATCTATGCCATCTTTACTAGCGAGGGCATCAACGCAGATGACCCCTCGGTAAAAACAATATTTCCTCACATAATCGATATTCCCAGTTTGTACTAGCCGATCTATTTGTTCTTACTTTGATTGTTCCGAATCAATGCAGAAGCCGACGGTGGAAGCGTATTCCAGCGTCAGCAACCTGCTCAAAGGATTTGAAATCGAAGTTCTTCGACTGGGTTTTGGGGTAAGTGGAAAGATTATAACTGTGCATATGCATGTATGGCAACAAACAAATTCAATCGATTTCATCTTCCAATTCCTAAGGTTCAACGAGAAGTGGCAGAAGCGATCAAATCGTCGAGGACCCCGCCATCGATCATACCTTACAACCCAGAGGAGAAAGAGGACCAAGAGAATTCCAACTGGAAGGAGGACATCGTTGATGCGCTGTTGAGAGTCCGAGACCCGGAGGAGTTCCTGAACAAGAAGAAAGACAAGCACAAGCACAAGGGCAAGGACAAGAAGTCCAAGAGCAAGACGTTCAACTTCTACTCCGGCAAGCCCGATGTCCAGAACTGCTACGGGTGGAGCAGGTCGATGACCAACAAGGACCTCGACACCCTGCACGGATCCAATATTGGCATGTTCATGGTGAACCTGACCACGGTACGCGAACAGTTTCGAGCTTGCTAAATTTGACAGTCCTTCGAGTTTGCGTGGTAAAACAGCAACGTTTCACCGATTTATCTGCAGGGTTCGATGATGGGGCCTCACTGGAATCCGAAGGCGACGGAGATCGCCATTGTGACCGACGGTGAAGGGATCGTGCAGACGGTTTGCCCAAGCAGCAGCCTATCGGGTGAGAGCAGGGGAGGCCACCGTGGCCACGAGTGGGGTGAACCGGGTGGCCGTGGCGATGAGGACGAAGGCGCCCGGTGCAGGAACTCGGTGTTCCGGGTGCAGGAAGGCGACGTGTTCGTGGTGCCGAGATTCCACCCGCTGGCGCAGATGTCGTTCAACAATGACTCGTTCGTTTTCGTCGGGTTCAGCACCGACATGGGGCAGAACCATCCGCAGTTCCTAGCGGGAAAGCAATCGGTGCTGCATGCCATTGGCAAGGAGGTGCTCGCGCTGTCGCTGGGCCAGGAGAACTCCTCCGCCGTGGAGCAGCTGTTGTCCGCGCAGCGCGACTCAACCATATTGTCGTGCATTTCGTGCGCCGAGGAGTTGGACCAGAAGGCGGCGGAGGAGGAGCGGAGACGGCGGGAGGAGGAAGAGGGGGGAGGGACGGGACCGGGGGAGCGAGAGGAGGAAGAGAGGAGAGAGCAGGAGGAAAGGGGGAGGAAGGAGCGAGAGGAAAAACAAGAGAGGGAGGAGGAGGAGAGGGCGAGGAGGGAGCAAGAGGAGCAGCAGAGGAGGGAGAAAGAGGAGAGGGCCAAGAGGGGGCAAGAGAAGCAGCAGAGACAGGGGGAAGAGGAGACGGAGCACAAGGAGCAGCAGAGGAGGAAGCAAGAGGAGAGGGCCAAGAGGGAGAAAGAGAAGCAGCAGAGGGAGGAAGAGGAGAGGGAGCACGAGGAGCGGCAGAGGGAGAAGGAAGAGTGGGCAAGGAGACAACAAAACGAAGAAGAAAGAGCGAGGAGGAAGGAAGAGCGGAGGCAGCGGGAGGAGGAAGAGGGTGGTGGCGGAGGTGGAGACGAGCCGGAGAGGGAAGAGGAGGGTGAGGGAGGCGACGATCGCTTGTCCAAAAAACTGAAGAAGCTCTACCGTGTCAGCAAGGGAGGCGTGTTCAGTAGTGGCTGAGCAGTGCTGCAGCTGCTTGTCCGTATGAATAAACCAGGCAACGGAGGCCTAGCCCGTATAGAGGGCCAGTCAAGTTATGTAGCTCGTTGTGTGTTCACTGTTGTTTTGTACCCACTAAACTATGCTGCTAAAGTATAAGCTTAGCCTACTTGCATGATCCAGCTTGTATAAAATGTACCGTAAATAAGCAAATAAATTTTCGTTCTTCACAATCACATTGTTGCTCTGGCAGACTGCGGCTGCTGGTGTACAAACATGGGCACATATCCAGTGAAAATGGGCTAATCGCCTCCTAGCTTCATCCCGCTTCACTGAAAAATATCGCAAATGCCTATTTTTCTACTTCCAAAACTCTTGATGTCGTAATTTTGCAAGGCATCCGACCGTACCAAAGCACCAGCCGAGCAACCGCCGCAAGTATCGATCCAGCTAGTGCGTGATACTAGAATTTAAGAATATATGACGAAGGACAATGTAGAGATGAAACAAGACCATAGAACAGCAAGGCTGCTAAGGGACAGAAATATAGAAATACCGCCCTCCGCCGGAACCAACAGGGATTTCTGTGCATGCTCTCGGTACATGGTTGTGCTGCGGCCCTAGGCCCTAGTTTGTCTTAGACGTATTTAAGCGCCTAAACCCACTAAAAACCCGGGGCACGTAACTCAAACAGCATTCTCACGCAACTTAACAGCATTCTCCCCCAGATTTCGCATCATACCATTGTATGGTAAAAATGGTTCAAGAGCCACATGATAAGCATTTGCAACAGCAAACTGTACAAAATGTTAACTCTGGTGGCGTTAAAGCAGTTTTGGCAAGTACCATCGGACCGACAGGAAGCGTAGACTTATTCACACAGGTATAGCTATTCCCTTGCTTGACATGCTGTCAAGGATGTCGTTCAGGGCTTGACACAGTCCGGCAATCTGCAAGTATAATGCAATCGAGTAGGTGGGATGGGATAGTTAATAATTGGTGAGTGTTAAGTTGCAGGTAGTTTGTGGATACAAACTTGATGCTTAGGAGGCACAGGTGTGTGCAACTGTTTATGTGCCATTCCCTTTCCATGACATGAAACGCAAAGTAGTAGAGAACAGTGTGAACTGCCAAACTAACCTGCTGGTCCCATTGCTGTAGCTTTTCCGTGTCATCCTCAAAATGTATCACAGCCTCAACCTGTTAACCGACAGAATGTGAGGGTGAACATAGTTCAAATTACTGTAACGTGTAAGGGTAAATCAATCGCAGAATCATATGCTTCAACATCAAAAAGTTTAATATCAAGAAATGAAGGATTCACTTAAGCACCTGATCGATTGAACCCCGCATTCTATCCTCATAAATCATCCGAGATGCTATCTTCTCAGCCTGCCAGTATCAAAATATTGGTAATTAGGATCAAATTTGGAAAATTAAAAAACATAGACTTGAATCTGGATTCTATCTGTACATATGATGAAGGATTCATCCACAACCCACCTGTTCAATACCACACATATCATGATTTTTCTAATATAAAAAGGCACACATTAGCGACATAATCAAGCAAACCCGTACTCGACATCATCAGATAGTGCAACTAGAAGCAGAATCCAGGCTAAACAAACCTTTCCAGCTCCTGGTAAATGAAATTATATAATTTCTTGCTCTTCACGGCAGTTCTCTCTTAGATTTCAAAATCAAACTAAAAGGCACACCATATTTTGAAAAAAAGTGAACAAAGTGACAAAAATCTCGGCAAAGGGGCCTACCTTCCTTGGATCAATACCCAATAATGTCCCAAGCTCTTCAAAGCTGCAGAAATAAGGCGGTTGGTGAGCATGAACGTATCATAATCAATTTAGTAAACTTAGGCGAGTCAATTGACCTGATATTCGTGTAAAGTTTACTGGCGCTAAGGAGATTATGCTCGATCATTGCCCGGTCAAGCACAGTAGACCTATCTGGTAATAAAGCTTTCTGTAGATTGATAGAAAACGAACTGTCAAGAGCATCATAGATTACAACATATCTTGAAAAAGAGGGTATGGAGGTTCACTAACTTGATGCGGTCTCAGCTCCTCTGCAAATGCATCAATTTCTGGTTTCCTCAAAATCCTTTCAAGATAAACCTGAAGATTTGGGTAATAGAAAATAGAAAGATTATCAGTAGAGAAATTACATTCCAAAATGTACTGCATGGGGGGGGGGGTAACATTAATATCACAAACCTTCTGCAGTATTGGGTATATCTTCAGCTTTGAGCATCTTTCATCCTGAAAGGGACATAGTAAAGTAACGTCACATCCCAAAATCATGATTTAAACATAATTTGGAAAAAATGAATAATATGTAAAAAATGCGTTAAAAAATAGATAAAAACATGGTAGATAAAAGAAAGTGTGGACTCCTAGCCTCAAAGTTAAGGCCAAAACATCTGCTCATTAGAAGACCTGAAAAACAGACTGTATGTGGATTGGTTGGCATTGGACAAGACTTAAAACTAACCAGCTGACACCAGATGCTAGAACTTTCATTAATTCAAAACATGATTGCCAGAAAAGCCATAAAAACCTCGATTAATTGAGATTTGTAGCACTGTTTGACAGAGAACAGGTAAGGAGAAGTGATTATTACAAGTGCACTAAACTAGTAAGCTAAAGCTGCATTTTATGTTGGCTACTAACTGAAATAAACAAGTCCAAAGCATTTTGAATCAATTGAGTAGAGCGAAGCATTAACATGCAATCTCTCTAGGAAATTGTAATCCATTGTTTCCCATTGTAAAAAATAGCTGAGGGTAGATAGTACCAGCATGTAATCCAATGACATTAAGATGAGCCTGCAAAATCAATACCTTATACAGTGTAGCAAGAACACGGGAGCGTTGTGGACCAGCTCCTGCCAATATTGTGCACGTCACAGCAGCACTAAGAGTTTGCTCCAGAGCATTCTCATCAATCTCTCTGGCATCATATTCAAAGTAGGGTACATCAGAATGACACTTTAGTGCAGTTTAGAAGAAAATAGGGAAGCAACATCGGAACATCCTCATCTCATGTTATAACTTGCATGATCAATCACACACAAATAATATGCAAGGCATAAAAATGTTTCTGAAGTATGAAATAGCAAATACATAAAAGAAGTGATATATAGAACAACGAATGAAGGGCATAGAAATAAAAACTAGGCACCAGCAAGACAATGGATAACCATGCAAAACAATTTTTTAAGGTTGCAAAGAACAGAAAATATACTGCAGAAGGAAAAACAACTCTTACTCGTCTCCAATCTTGCGTTGTTCAATTTGAGAAATATTATAATATCGAATTGCAGCTTCCAGAAATTTTCTTTTCAGATCCAAAATCCTTGCATAACAGACCTTGAAAAGGTAGAGAAATATCAAGCAGAAATAAGTTTTCACCCTAAATGCAAACAGACTTTTACAGTTCCTGAACTAACAAACCTTATACTGTAAGTTTAGAACTTCCTGATGACTGTTGGTGACCAAAAATGAAGCTTTGTTGATAAAAGCTTCAGCATTCACTGCATCATCATCCTAAAAAAATGCAGAACTATATTTGTTAAGCAAACACTATGCATTGATGATAAGAGCCAGACAGCACGAACCTCTAAATAGAGTCGTGCAATCTGGACGCACTTAGATAATTTGTTGGTCTCATCAAGCATCCTGATTAAAAGAATCAGGTCAGAACATCCATGTCAACATGTAAAACTCCATCACATATTTGAGAAGAGTCCAAACAAAAGTCAGTTCTACCTGATTCCTGAGTCCAAGTCAATCCCGCTAAGCATTTGCGCTGCTTTTGACCACTGTTGTTCAGACTCATACAGTTCTGCAAGCTTCTCTCTAATCACTACCACCTGTAGATAAATAATCAACCAAATTAGATAAAAGAGATACGAGTGTCTGTAGACACTTATGCAACAGTAGCATTATAACATAAAATCACAGGAGAATTTCCTTCTATGAATGTGACTAGAAATCTAGCATAAATTACTGATACTTTTTCAGTAGCTTGACAGGGAACAAGCACTTGTAAAATATATAAATTGCAACTTGACTAGGAGAACAGTTGAAAAGTAATGCTATAGAAACAATCTATTGATGCATATATTTTTGTATGGGCTGCACATGAGCATGTTCATATGGCAGCACCAATCTCCTGTATGGTGTTACCATAACTATTAAAGCCATGATTTACTATACATTCACTATCTGCATCCCTAAAACCTCAGTGTATACTACATGAATCAATATGAACAGATTCACAGAGAATACACCAAATCAACAGAAAGATGAGACCCATGAATGAAATCATTCTAACAACATGACTAACTTTGTATTCTGTAACAAACAGACTGACAAATTTCAGGAAATCTTACAGGACCTCAAATTTGCCCTTCTCTTCATTTTGCATAAAGTCTAAACTAACTATATAGAAATAACAATAGCTAGCATGGTGGCAACAGCTTCATGCGTTGCATCCACCCTTTACTAGCATTATTCAAACTTTCAAATCAGAATGGACACGTCATTCCTAAACCAATATCAGTGAACAACTCCCGTTACAACACCAACACCATACAAACAACTTATAATTGGGCAAAAATAAAACCTGACACTCTGAGCCAGCTCTGCGAGCTAATTGCACCACAACATATAGCAGCTACTTCAGAGTTATCTGGGACTTTAAGGCAGCATTCGTAAGAGGAAACTAAGGTGGTCTACCTGCTCCTCGAACGAGACCACGCGCGGCTGGATCTGCGTGAGCGCGTAGTGGGCGACCTCCTTCTGCGCGTCGGACTCCAGCTTCCCCAGGTCCTGCGCGAACGTCTGCAGCAGTTGCCGCGATACCACGAGCGGCACCTCGTCCGATACCACTGCAATCGCAGCAATCCCAACCGTTAACACCAAAACTAGAGCAAAATCTGCCAAAATCCACGCTTAGGGTTCTAGATTAGAGCGCGTTACTATGGTCAAGGAAGCGCTTGGCCTGGGAGATGTCCGGCGGGGAAGACGAGAGGACGGAGGCGAGGATGTGACGGTACTGCTCGATCTTCTGGCGCTGGTCGGCGATCGCCGCCGCGCTCGCTAGGGCGCTGTCCATGGCTTCGTCCGCCCCCTCTGCCGCAGGTAACAGGATAACCGGAGGGTTGGTTCGAGGGTGTGGCCGGCGCCGGGGATGGAGAGAGGGAGCTAGGGTTTTGGCGTTCGATTTGCGGCGACGATGAGAGGATTAATTCTAGAACTGTTGGGTTTCGCCTGACGAAGTTTTCGGAAATGGAGTAATGTGGAATTGGTATGGGCTGCCTATTTATTTGGGCCTAGTTTTCGGCTTCGACATACGGCCCAAATATTTTTGTCGGGCTTCGGGCTTATGTGTGGACCAACGAAATCAAAATGAGCTGCTACCTGGCCCATTTGGATGGCCTGAATTATTTGTAACGAACAGGAAAAATACAGTTGTGCTTAGATTTTGAAATAGAAAAATTTAGGTTTTTATCGTCGGTTCAATTACTGTTTTGATATTTTCCATCGCTTTTATAATACTTATATTCATGCCACAGATTCTGAAAGTTATTAGTCTCATACCCCTCCAGTTCTGAAAAGTTGTTAGCCTCATGCCTCTCAAACTCAAACACCATTGGGTTAAGCCATTTGACCATGCAAATTGACCTGGGCGCCCTCGTCTCTCTCTGTTCCTCCTCTCTCTCGCCTCCAGCCGAGCCCACCTCCTCTAGTCGGTGTACGATGGGCGATGGCCCCTTTTTCAATCATGAATGGCATATTACTAGTAGCAGCAGTGCCGTATAGTTGAATGATGACCAATACGGCCTACCTTGTTAATTCCCGGTTCCGGTACCACCCTGCCCCGCGACGGCGAAGGAATCCGACACACCCACCACCGTTCCACCTGGTACCGCCCGCTCTTCAGCCTCACAATTTCTCAGCCCCGGCCCCCGGTAGAAGCTGCACGCTTCCTTGTCCAGCGTGACAACACATAAATGTGCATGCGCACACCCGTACGCCCGCCCCGTCCGCCAGCCAGGAGCCCAGGACCAGCACAGCTCGCGGCGGCAGAAGCAGCACCGATCGCTCCAGTCACCTCGCAAACGAGTTCAATGCGATCTCGTCCCGCATCATCGGCGGCGCCCGTGGTCCGACCCCATGCGCGAGTCGAGCCGAGCCGGCGAGCGGGTGGAAGCGGCAACTCTCTGCAGGAGCGCAGGCAGGATACAGTGCCCCCGGCCCAGGCGGGGCGACAGCGGGGCAGGGTTTCTGTCCTGCGAGCACGGGGAAGCGTGTGATGATTGGTAGCAACCCAGATAGGGAATTCAGGTGCTTGGAAAATGCAATGTTGCGCACACACGGTCGAGATATCTATCATTATTCATCTTTTTTATTTCTCTATCGACTGCTTCTTTATTTTATGATTTTTTTATCTATTTCTTCATCACAATTTTGACACGAATAAATAATTCTAATAAGCATTAGGTTCACATGGTCTTATGAAAATTTCCCTTCCGAGTCCCCCACCAAGCATCATAATATCGGAAGTTCCGGGCAGTAAACAGCAATTCCCTCGCTCGCTCTCGGCCGTTTCTCCTGCGCCGATTGCTTCAACGAGCGGGCATGTTGTGCAGTGTAAACATGCCAAACATGGGTGAGAGCACAAGGCATGCCCGCCGGCATGGATAAATGGACTCGTGTCTGTGGCGTCGGCGGGGGCGGGCTGGGATTTTAATTGCTTTTGACCTTGTTGGTGCGTGCGTGCGTTCGTGCGGGGCGACATTTGGTTTGCTGCCCAACATTTTGCCAAGAATGGTGAGCGTCGGTAGCGCACAGAAAAGGAAAAGGACCCCCTGGGTGGTAACTGATAATACAGTGTCAACAAGATATGAATTGCTGCATGAATTGTCAGAAATTCAGAAGAGTGAGTTAATTGAGTAAAGTGTGTTTGATTGAGAAGAGCCAGTTTTCTATTTGTGGTGAGATTATAAGTAGATATGATGAACATATTTTATATTTGGTTGAATGGATTGGATGAACTGAACTGGTTATGAAGATCTTTTAGTGAACTTATCCCTTAATTATGCATTATTTGGATGAATTTATGCATATTTGACTTGTTTGAATTCAAATTAAATTAAAAAGATAACATCATATGAAATGATAAAAATACATATAATAGAGTATTATAAAGAAACTTATTTTTTCATCAAATAATCTAACCTATGGTTGAAAATATTTTTATAAATTAGTACATCACGTGAGAATAATATTAGTGAACTTTTTCTGATTTTTTAGAAATTATTTTAGACATTAAAAATTAATAGAAGTTACAAAATATGTTTTTTAGAATTTTAGTTAAACATTAGCTCGTGTTTTTTTTATCAAACTATTTAAAATAGGTTTAATACTGAGCTCTAGTTTACTCATAAAAACATTTATAAATTTTTAGACCGTTTTTATACTCTAGATAAATCGAGAAGGTAAATGGAAGAAATGGGCACATGCACGAATGAGTAGAACGGGATGGCTCGATCCGGCCAATTTTCTCGGATCGCGATGTCCAACATCTCCACAGTATATTGTCCAATATCTCTATAGTATATTCATTTTTGCTGATCACCCTATTTACCCATCCATCTAACCGTACACCTTAAAAAGTGAGATGATCATCTCTCATCCACTATCAACTTAATCAAACACACTCTAAGTGGATCTTGGACACCAAATTATTCCGGAATACTATCCCTCCATGCACTCAGCTCTCAAGTCACAACAATTCCTGCTCCCCTGCTGAACTTTTCCAAGGACAGAAGCACGAAAAGAACCTACTCAGGAAAGGCTTTCAAGGAGGGAAAAATGGATTTTTGCCATCGTTATGTTGATGTTTCTTAGAATTGGCACATATTTTTTTCTTCGCTATTACACCACTAGAATGCATTTTCTGCTCAGGGATTTGCCATTTCAACACATTTCAGCTCATATTTTACTATGGTGTGACCGTTTTGCGCCTTGCTCTATTCCCCCTTCTATTTCCCTATAAACTCACATTTGTAGCATCAAGATCCCTTGGTAAGTGGTAAATGTTTTAGTGATTAATAACAACTGTGTCACTGTGATTAACAAGTGTGTTTTGAAAGGTATCAAAAATTTAGATCACAATGATGATTAGATATTCTTGATCCCTACGATGATTCTTTAGACGATCAAAAGTCATGTGCATCAAGATTAAAAATTTCCTAGATCTAAGTGTCACAACGGGATAAATGACACTTAGATTAGCATAAGTCTTTTTTCTTACTTTTTTGACCGTACTATAAAAAGGGGCTAAAAGTAGTAGCTTGACCTGGGTTAGTCCAGACTTATTGGATGCACACTTATGAAATTTTAACACTATATAGCTCAAAGAAGCCTACAGATGAGATGTCAAGAAGTTAGAACTCGAGAATTGTTGAATTGAACGAGTTTGGAAGAAGTTAGAGCTCAAGAGTACTTGAATTGCACGAGCTAGAAAATTTTCAGTACACCGGAAGGTCTGGCGTTAGTAGAGATGAACACATCGGAGTATTTTTGGATCAAGGCAAAAAGATCTTAAGTACATTGGATGGTCCTGCGGTCTAAGACTTATGAACACCTGAAAGCATCTAGGCTCCTAAATTATGTTTTAGTAATTAATGATAATATATCTTTGTGGAGTAACTTGGTTAATTGAGTTGTAAAAAGGTTAATCATGAAGATGTTGCGGAGTTAAAAGAGTGCTTGAGTGGAAGGCATGAAAAGGCTAGCTCAAGGCAAAGGTATTTTCGTAGGGCATTTTATTTTTACCGGTCAAAGGTATCTAGAGAAGAAAATGACCGAATTGATAGGATAACTATCGTACTATAAAGAAGGGTTGGTGTATGTTTACTTGAGGTCTCTATAGTGCCAGTTTGCTCAAACTTGCATTCATATAGAGATAAAAACTCTTAGCTTCTGAGAACCCCATGAAAAGGTTGCCTGAGTGTTTCTCGTTGTTGGCGGTCTGACCGGGCCTCTGGCCAGTCTGACCGTTGTATAGTGATAACAGCAATTCCTATTTGGCGGTCTGACCAGCCGAGTAGCTCGGTCCAACCGCCTTGGCGCAGAAGTTTTTGGGCTGTGACGGTCCGACCGAACAGGTCTGCGGTCTGACCGAAATGGTCCGCGGTCCGACCGAGAGGGTCTGCGGTACGACCGTCGTCCTGTGCCCAAAGTCAAAGTAGCCGTTGGAAAGACAGCGGTCTGACCGGCATGTTGCGTGCGGTCAAACCACCAGAGTTGCTCACGTGTCAAAATCACAGTAACGATTGAATTTAATAGGAAGGCTATAAATATGAGGTTGGCTGATCCTTGTGAGCTCTCTCTTGCACTCTAGCCTTTCAATACACATACTTGGAGCTCTTGACTTCCTCATCTCCCTCTCTTGATTTAGTGTTGCATCTTTGAGAAGTTTGAGAGCATCTAGTGCATAATTTCAAGAGTTTGAGCAATTAGGCACTAGTGATTCTTCAAGCAAGCGGCATCGGCCTTTTACTCTTAGAGGTTGCCGCCTCCTAGACGGCTTGGAAGTTGTGGCACCGTCGAGCCCTTCGAGGAGATTGTGAAGGAGCCACTGTGGTGATTGTGAGAGGCTTGATCACGCCTTGCGAGAGCGGCGAAGTGCATCACTAGTAGAATCGAGATTTGAGTAGTTCTTGTCAATTCCGGTTTAAGATCAAGTTGCTCGGTGTGAGTCATTTCTCCTTGGAGGATTGAATACTTGATAGAGAAGCAGATTGTAGCTTGAACTCACCTCAACGTGGATTAGGGTGATCAGCAAATCACCGATACCACGGGAAAAATCCTTTGTGTTTCCTTGAGCATTTACTTTATTATTGAGCTATTTATCTTTCATGCAATTTACTTCAAGCTATTTATATTCCTAGACTTTAAGTTGTTGCATGTCTCCCTAGTTGCAAACCTTCGACATAGCTCTTAGTTGTCCCCCTTTTGATTGCTATAGTGATCAAAAGGGGGACAACCATGGTTAAGGATGCAAAACTTTTTATTTATAAAGGGCAACTTGAGAAATTTACTATGTTGCAAAACGAGAGCATTGGAGAAATGTTCAATCGTTTAAACAACATAATAAATGAGCTCAAGGGGCTTGGCATGGATGTTTCCGATGTTGATTTCTCTCACAAGTTTCTTAGAGCTTTGCCTAACAAATATGATACAATTGTTACTTTGCTTGTGAGGTCCAACTTGGAGGAGACGGCTCCGATGCAAATCTTGAATGAAATTCTCACTCATGATATCTTCAAGAAGTCTCAAGAGGATCTTCATGATGATGTTATTGATGCCAAGAAGAAGAATGTCGCATTCAAGGCTTAAGCATCAAAAAACAAAAATGATCACGAAGAGAGCGATGATGATGATGATGAAAGTAATGAAGAAATGGATCTCTTTGTGAGAAGATTCAAGAGATTCAATTGATGCATGAGCTTCTTTTCAATAACCACCTACGGTCACAAACTCACAAACAAGTAGATTAGGGTAAATCGCCCAAAAGATCAACTAAAAAAAAAGAAAATATGCAAGAAAGTGAAGAAAAGAAGTATTTGTATTCCAAAGTTCGGATCAAACGATCCTACGTCTCAGTTGAGGTGCTCACAAAGAGTCAGATCTCTCTCAACCCTTATCCTCACCGAGTGACCACAAAGATTGAGCTCGGGCCTGTCGGTGTATCAAGAACCGGGGGTCCCTAAGTTCCGAGGCCAGGCCAGCCATCCGCCACGTGTCGCCATCCCGCGAGGTCTCTCCCGCGGGGTAAGGAGAGTTCGAGTCCAGGGAGAAGGTGCTCGGGGCCACAGTCATTGGTCCCTGAGCACCCCAGTTCCCCGATGATCCACGGAGTCTAAGTACTGGGAAGAAAAGTGCTCGGGTCGGTGCCTGGTCACCCCCGAGCACCCTAGTCCCCCGATGACCAGAAGAGCTAAAGTTCCGGGAGAGAGTGCTCGGGACTGCGGGTAGTAGTCCCCGAGCGCTCGGTTCCCTGAGGTTCCACACAAAGAGTGCTCGGGGCTGAGCGTGGCGGTCCCCGAGCATTCGGTTCCCTGAAGGATCGTGCAAGAGTGCTCAGGAGAGAGTGCTCGGGGAGGTGAACAGTACCCCCGAGCACCCGGTACCCCGAAGACAAAGATAGGCATTCCCGGGAGAGAGTGCTCGGGGAGGTGAACAGTTCCCCCGAGCACTCGGTTCCCCGACGACCCAGAGAGGCCTCCGAGGGGCCCACCGATGAGGTGTCCGCCAAACAGAGGTCTGAGGCTCGCATTTAATGAGCGAGCGTGGCCTGACACATCCAACTGCTCCCGCCGCAGCGTCAGTTCCTGCCATGCTTTGGCAGATGGGCGTGGGGGTATTAATTGCACGGGTCCCGTCCCGTATCATCGCAAGGATTGCGTTCCGTCTGCCGCCCTGCTGTGGCAGAGGAACAAGACAGGGCGGGCACGCCGGGTTGCCCTACGGCTGCCCGGTGGGCCCTCTCCATGGCGCCTGTTGCCAGGGCGTTTTTCCACCCTCCGGTCACTTCGCCCAGAAGAAATGATGACGTCTTTTCCAGTGATGGCGTCTTGGAACTTGTGCCCCCCTCCTTCCCGTTCGGGGCATGTCGTAGCCGGCAAGTGCTTAAAAGAGCCGGTGGCACAGAGGAATAGGGACAATCCACAAGCCAAAGAAAGAAGATAGACAACAAAGAGAGAACCAGAGGCCAAACGAGACCCGACTCGAACAGGAGCAATAAGCATCCAAGCATCAGAGACCGAACCATAGACGAACACAAAAGCACAAGGCCAGAGCGTAGTTCTAGCAAAGGAAGAGGGAGCCTCAAACTCTTAGTTAGATCATATTTCTTGTAACCAGCTACATCCTTTAGGAATCTCCCTCAGGACAGTTATTGCATCCATACAGGAGTAGGGTATTACGCCCCCGTGCGGCCCGAACCTGTCAAAACTCCGGTGCATTTACTTCTTTTTGCACTAGGTCATCATCCCCCCCCCCCCACCGGCCGTTGCATTTACTCTCATTTATTTCTCCGACGAACTTATTCAGGATCATCCCCCCGGCCGAATTTCTAAAAAGGGGTCTCTCGGGATCCCTGCGACAGGAGTTAATCCTCCGACAGGGCCTTACTTAACCTTCCTCTTCCTTTGTGGAGGCGAGGATGACATTCACAAACTTCACAAGGCACTCCACAAGCTTGGATGCTCTACGGGTGACGTCTAACCATCTAGGAGCTCGGAGCTCTAAGAGTAACGAATGCGAGTCGATGGCTTGATGATGAATTCAAGTGCTCAAGAGATGGATTTAAGCTCACTCGCACTAAATCTTACTTTCCAACCTAAACTCTCATATTCTTGCTAGAGTTAATGCACTAGAGGAGTGGGTGGGCTCTAAAGAGGCTATGAAGTCTTTTGTCTTGAGTTGGTTCAGCAGCACTGGATGAAAGGGGAAGGATGTATTTAAACTCAACCCCTAAAAACTAGCTGTTACAATTTTTTTTTATTGAACCGGAGTATCTGGGTTCACTCGGAGAATCTGGGTTGGCCTTTGAAAGCGCCACGGAGACATTTATCCGGAGCCTTATCCAGAGGGTCCGAACCTTCCCATAACCTGGAGTATCCGGGCCAACCCGACGACTCCGGGTTGGGCACTCAAGCCCAAACAGAGAGCTTAACTTGGAGTCTAACTCGGAGACTCTGGGCCAATGACCAGAATCCAGAGTATTCGGGTCAACTAGAATACTTTGGAGTCAGTATTTTGGTTCTACCTAAACACCCCTCGTCAGAGCCTTACCCGAAGGTTCTGGTAACCCGTAGACTCCTGGTCAGCTCGGATACTCTGGGTGCAAACAAACACTAAGACCTTCCCGATGTCTGTGGGATGATTGTATCTTTTATATTTGGTATAAAAGAGTCATTTAAGCATTAAGACATTTTCAAGTCAACCTAACGCATTTCTCTTGGTAGTACGATATTCCTAAACTCAAGTTCGAGAATAAAAATAATTTAAATCTAATGTGTAACTTCGTGCCACTTCTCTTTTCTTTTTAAGGGACACCCGCGTCGTTTAACTTCTCCAATAAAACTAAAACTATTCATAACTTTAATAAACACATTAGTCCCTTAATCATTTATCATCAATTATCAAAAGCCACATAAGGGGTATAGATGCACTTTCAAAATCTATATTGATATAATATTTAGTTTAACTAACAAAGAGTTTTGCAAGAAATTTGGTGACATGATGTCTAGAGAGATCGAGATGTCGATGATTAGTGAGCTCAACTACTTCTTTGGATTTGAAATCAAGCAATTGAATAAAGGAATTTTCATCTATCAAGAGCAGTACACGAAGAACATCCTCAAGAAGTTCACGATGGATGATAGCAAGTCAATCAAGTCTCCAATGCCTACTAATAGACATCTCAATATGGATGAATGGATGAAACGGTAAACCGATTGACCAAAAACTTTATTGTTCTATTATTGGATCACTTTTTTAACTTACGACATCTAAACCCGATATTATGTTTAGTGTATGTATGTGCACTCGCTTTCAAGCTAATCCTAAAATTTTTTATCCTAGCATCATAAAAAAATCTTGAGATTTCTTTAGCATACACCTAGCATAGGCTTGTGGTACCTCAAATGTGTTAGTTTACTACTCTTGGGTTACTTAAATGTGTTAGCATACACCTAGCATAGGCTTGCATGTTGTGCATAATTCCTTTATATAAAAAAAACCATAGTAGACTTTGGTGTTTATATAGAGAATGTTTCACTCCTTTGTAACAACGAGAGTTCTCTAAAAATTGCTAATAATCCTGTTCAACACTATCGCACAAAATACATTGATATTCGTCATCACTTCCTTTGAGATCATGTGGTTAAAAATGATATTTCTCTTAGTGGTGTAAGGTCGAAAGATCAATTGACAGATATCTTCATTAAACCTCTAAATGAAATCACTTTTTTAGATTGCGAAATGAGTTCAACGTGATAGATACTTCAAACGTCATGTGATGCCTTGTCATATAGATACATGCATGACAAAAGTTTGTCTAACCTTCTCAAGATAGTGGTGAACATGTGTTTTACTTGAGTTGGTGGTCTCCTAGTTTCGCTCAAAGCATATTGTTGGGTTCACCATGAAGAAATTTGAAAAGGGAAGTAATATGACAAGATAGATTTAATCTATGTTATGCATTCACATGCCATATAACTTGCACTCATGTTTATTTTCATACACTTATTTTGCATTCTATGTGTATTGGCGGTAGAAAGATAACAAAAGAGAATATCACTCTTTGAGATTATTATTCGCTCTTAATGTGGACATACACCTCTATAAGTTTGATTAAAAAGATGTAAGTGCTTAATGCATATTGAGTCATATCCTAGTGTATTTAAAGTCTGAATCCTTGAATTAATAGGAAATATGACTCAAATATTTCTTTGAAGTTTTCTCCTTCTGTTTTTATTGTCCTTTTCAAAACTATTATAAGATAGTCTTTTGGTAAATATTTAAAAATGAGTGTTTGAGAGGGTAAGGCTCACTCAAACTGGTCCAAACATGTGTTTTTGTTGTGCGGTTATTTGAAGTTTGGACTCAGTGAGATATTTTAGTTCAACAGAATCATTTTCTTATCACCGGATGATTCAACGCTCTTTGCTTTCTCCTTAGTGGATCATCCGACGCTAAGTGGCATGTGTTATATGAAGTCCCCCTGCATATGGCCCGACGTCTACTCATTGTCATCACTGGACCTTCCGGCGCTCAGTCAAAGGCAACAAAATAAAAGACGTCCAGATATAGTCTAGCGAGTACAATTTTGCCAACGCCGGAAAAGGTCCGACGTTCAGTGCTTCGTTCAGCGAACATTTCGGCGTGTGAATGTTAGTTTTCGGCTCGGTTTGCGAGCTCTCTGCAAAATTTAGTTTGACAGTCTTTCCGACGTACAGATTGTTTATTGCCGGACCTTCTGGCGTTTGCATTTGTCACGGGTTCCACCTATCATATATTCTTTCAGGCTCAACCGTCTCCTCTCGTCTCGACCTTGCGCCGCCACTCGAGCTCCTTGCGCCGACCTGCCAACTATCATGTCCCATAAAACCCAATTCCACCACTCATATCCAAGAGTCACTGGCTTAAGAAAATGCAAACCGATCTATCCGTAAACCATCAACATGATCAATGACGTCGATCAAACAATTGGCGAGAGAGAAAACGCAATCAATAAATCCAAAAGACTCTCTAGGGGCGGACAATCAACATGATCAGCAACGTAAACCCTAGCTACGTGTGGTGCAACCTCGGGCGAAGATCATAGAGATTGATCTTCTCATGGGCACCATGATGCGAAATCGTGGGATGGAAGCTAAGATCAAAACCTATCTAGTACCATGTAAACTAGACGAAACCCTATCATAATGTAATAGATGTATTGCTTATGTTTTAGGAACACATATTATATAAAGTACCATGCTTATAGTGGCAAGAAGCGACTTCTAAAGATAAAGCGGTATCTCAAGATTACACATCATAAACTACTAAATATAGGGATATGTCAATATATTTTAACAGGCAGTACACCGGTACTACATATTCGAAATGAAAGTGATGAAAAAAAAGCTATGATTATCTCGTTTACGTGATTTGAGCATTGAGTACTTTCCAAGATTCATGAAGTTATTTATGCGGCCATAAAAAAAGAACTCGAATCTTCCTTGTGCATGATAAACAAACACGCAAGCCAAATCAAACACTTAAAATAAGCAGACGAGGACAAAAGTCAGTTCACAACTTCACACCACAAAACAAAAAGGAAAAAAAAATCCACAACTCCGCCTACCCGGATTTTCATCAGCTTGTAACACCAACAAGTGGGCCATGTCGACTCCAGGTCCCACGAATCAGTGCCTTCTAATACTACCAATGATTAGTACTCCGGTATTCTTACGGAGAGACAGCCAGATGTTAAGATAAGTGGTCATGATACGCTAATCGGCCTGCCCAACACTCGAACGCTTGTTAAGTGAACTAAACCACGAGTACTGCTACACGTACCAACATTTGAATACAACTTAGTATAACTTACGATTTAATGGCTAAAATTACTTAGATGGAAGCCCGTAAAAAGATCGGATAGTTTAAATGTATGATTATATGTTTGATTTAAATAGTTGTACGGGAAGAATGCAGTGGAGTAGACAAATGTGCTGGCTGTAGCCCAGGACAGGGAGCAGAGTAGCAGACAGAGCCAATTGCATTGGTCAATGCGTGTGGTGATGACGAAGGCCCGGAAAAAAAGAAACCCATGCCGGTTTGTTTGGTTGTATCTGCCACCGCCCCACGTCATCTCAATCAGCTTCGCTGCGTGCCAAGCGATGCGTGTTTCAAATGCTACGAGCTAGACTTGTTTATAAAATTCCGGACATGTTAGATTCGATTTGTTCTGTTGTGAGAACTGAAAGCGCTATTGTGATTGCTTTCAGCGTACTTGCCAGACCAGGAGAACAGACTTTTTTGGACCACTCTGATTTGAACAAAACAGTTTTGATTTTGTTTGATTTTATTTTTTTGGGGGAAGTTTTGAATTTATTTGATCAGGCAATTTTCAAAGAAAAACTTCATTTTGTGCTACACACTTAAATGAAATAGGTTTCGAACTCGAAATGCAGTATACAGCTCCGAGCTCTGTTTTCAAGAGACCGTCCACATGGTATCTCCAAAAGAGTGACCGTATGACACACGGAGAAAAAAGATTTAAAGCGAAGCCTTTTTCAGTTTAACAGAAAAGAGGTTGCAGCATTCACAAGTCGCTTTCTGCTTTGCTCTCCCATTCTTTTGTTCCTAACATCAAAGTTGACGTACAAATACGAAAAATGCTAACAATACGGAAAAGTTAATAACTGATTAAAGCGAAAGCATTCTTTGCTTGCTGGAGGAAGCTAAATACAACCGAAGCATATATCTGACGTGAACAAAAACAGTGGTCAACCTCAACCAAGCAGATCGATGACCGTGGAGGTAAAATGCCGTTTCTCCAGCGATTTGCTCTGTTTTCTCACTGCTTTTCTTCAGTTTCAGTTCTAACTTTGAACGAGAACCTGTGCAAAACGAGCCAAACAACCGTGTCGTTTTAGATGCATCTGTTGCTTTTGCATCTAGATAGATGGCCAGGTTGCAGATCCTGGATAAACTTGCGCGTGCATCCGGCGAATGTAACCAATGTCTTCGCTGGTCCTAATTGTCGGTATGCTGGTCCACTACGCTCTCTTCGCCTCTGGGATACCATGTAGTCCCGTCCCTGTGGCGCTGTCCCTCAGCTATCCTCTCTCTTCCGTCTTTGGTTTCTTGATCACGTACCGGAGCCAGCAGCTTGCATTTTTTTTTCACATGTATCACACGCCAAGACACTACTCTTCCGTGCATCGTAGAGTGTATCTTGCATCTTCTGTCAGCTTTCAAAGATTACAGGACATAGAAATGCAGAGCAGTTTTTTCTAGAAAAAGAAAGAAAGAAGGAAGGAAAGAAAAGGTAAATCCAATGCAGCATCTTGAACAGAGAACATCCGGAGTAACAATAGAACGGTTGGGTCACACTTCCACCAAATCCCACATGGACACTTGGACGAAAGTTGCTTTAGTTGACAGTACGCAACCAACTCGCCAAATTTCAGCAGGAACACCCGGATTCCATTATAAGCAACGCAATCAAGGCGGAGAATGACAGCCGCTCGATCCCTCCCTCCGTGTAAGGTCTTACTTACTCCGTTTCGCAATATTTATTTACGACCTCAGAAATATCTATCTCAAATTGTTTGTCCATTACGGTAAACAAAAATACTTTATAGTTTATTTTCCTGCTATACCCTTGAGTGCATGTATACATTTACTCTAACGCTGTTGAGTTACTTGCTCTTATTTTTGTATTGATTAGAGGTAGCATGGTCATCTCTATATATTTTTCACTCGATTTTAGTATTCTTCAGTTTGTACGTAATGGTGAACGTGGATAAACAGTGCGAAACAGAGGGAGTATTTAACAGAGCTGTAGCTCTAAAATCGATTTTAAAATTTATAAGATAAAATAAAATAATTTAAATATTTATTTTCGGTTTAAAATAAAAATAATAATAAGATATCTTAAGACCTTCAATTTATCTAAGATATGAAGCCAAAAATAACCCGCTTTAAAATTTATTAAAGCTAAAACTCTTTCAAACATACCATAAACACTGCTATACTCTCTGCCTTTCTTTCTACCCAAAACAACCATCTCTTATACTTACAGCTTTTAAAAAAACCCTCTCTCCGGAAAGAAAATCGCAAAAATCCAAAGAATATTAGCACCCGCGCTACGCTCGGCGCCCCGCTTGACTCCACTAGCCAGATGCTGATCCCCTCCGCCGCTGCGCCCACGTGTACGACAGAGATCCCTCCACGTCAGGCTCACCGGCCCGCTGAGCTCACCTCCCCCACTTAATGCACCGCTCTTGGCTTCCCTTCGTTATCCCCCTCTTTTTTAGCTGCTTCTGCTCCCACCCTTCTTCTCGTCTGTCGCCTAGCTTCCCCCACAAGCAGCGAGGCAAAGCGCAGCGGAGCAGCAGCCGGCGACCGGTGGTTGACGCGGCCGCGACCGGTTGCTTGGCAGCCGTGTCGTCGACTTCGCTCTCCCGAAGGCGCGCGCTTTAATGCTCGAGGCTGCTTACTCCTTGGACTCGGACCTTTCCGCAAAAGCGATATTCTGGTATGGAGGCGGAGGCGACGCCCGCGACGGCCGTGTCGTCATCCGGCGGTGCGCAACTGCCGCCGCCCGGCCCGCCCGCCAAGAAGAAGCGTGCCCTCCCCGGCATGCCAGGTGATTGATTGATAGTATATTATTAGTCGTTTAGTGGCCCGAGGTGCGTTCTGGTGTTTGTCGTGATCGATGGTGACGGTGCCGTGAGTCGTGCAGATCCTGAGGCGGAGGTGATCGCGCTGTCGCCCAAGACGCTGATGGCGACGAACCGGTTCGTGTGCGAGATCTGCAACAAGGGGTTCCAACGGGACCAGAACCTGCAGCTGCACCGGCGGGGCCACAACCTGCCGTGGAAGCTGCGGCAGCGGAGCGGCAAGGAGGCGCGGAAGCGGGTGTACGTCTGCCCGGAGCCCAGCTGCGTCCACCACGACCCGACGCGCGCGCTCGGCGACCTCACCGGGATCAAGAAGCACTTCTGCCGCAAGCACGGCGAGAAGAAGTGGAAGTGCGACAAGTGCTCCAAGAAGTACGCCGTGCAGTCGGACTGGAAGGCGCACGTCAAGACCTGCGGCTCCCGCGAGTACCGCTGCGACTGCGGCACCCTCTTCTCCCGGTTCGTCCTCCTGATTTCTCTTGCAACGCACCATTCCTCCTCTCCGGTCCCCTCGCTCCCCCATCAATTGTCGTTCTTGCATCCAATTCCTTTGACTGACTTGTGGTTCGCCGTGCGCGCGCTTCAGGAGAGACAGCTTCATCACCCACCGCGCCTTCTGCGACGCGCTCGCCGAGGAGAGCGCCAAGGCGCGCGGCGCGCCGCCGCCGGCGGAGGAGGACGGCAGCTCCGCGACTGTGGGTCCGCCACCGGCTCCCCCGCCCCCTCGGGCGCAAGTACCTGCCGCACCGGCGTCACTACGGCAGCAACCGCCGCCGCCGCCTGCACCGCATCATGCGGAGCAGCGCAATGGTCAGTCCACTTCCACGAACGTCTCCTCTCTACCTGGCAGTATGCGTGCGTTTCTACGGTCAAATTCGATAGCACTTGCAGCAGTACAGCTTTGATGCATGTGTGGCTTCGGAATGTTTATGGTGTTTGTAAGATCGCGGGGGAGATGGGTGGAAGTCTCTGCGATTGTTTTTGTCAGGATCCGGTGAGCTAAAAAAATGCGACCTTGTCCCAGAGTTGGGGTGACGAACTGTGTTCTTGCACGCGTCTCGAAACTCGATTACTCCGTTTCTCACATGCGTCATAACTTCACACGAGAGAAAGAGAGATATAGTGGCGATTAAATCTAGGCACTGGGGGATTGGATTGTTCTTGGTTTCTTTTAGGATCATGCAAAGGTGCTTCTGATTACGACATCCCTTTGTGCACATTCATCCACGACGCCTTTCTGAACTCTGGAAGACTGGAACACTGAATCAGATGATAAAAGTAACACGTAAAAAGATCCCATCATGGGGCTCGTTGCTTTCTGCATCTATCTTTATTGCTCCAGCTTTTAGCGCTTTGCACCAATCAATCCAGTCTGAATGTAATTCTTGCTCCTGATTTGCTAAGCCTTCGTTGCACTGTATGCAGAGCGGGAGACCAATGCTCCCGAGCCCGTTCAGTTCGCGCCGCCGGCGCCGGCACCAGTACCTTCGCAGGCTCCGGTCACCACTTCCAATGTCAGTGCCAGCAGCAGCAGCGTCGCGGCGGCATCTAAGGGCCTGCTCGGCGGCATGTTTGCACCGTCTTCGGTGGCCCTAGCACCGCAGTTCCCGGACCTTGGCGGTGGGGTTGGCCGCCCGGAGCGCGCTCTGCCTGCCAAGCCCCCGTCGCTGTGCCTCGCTACGGATGTGTCATCCTCGATCTTCTCAGCGCCTTTAGCCGCTGACCGGCAACAGTTCGCGCCGCCGCCGACACCCTCCCCGTCGCCGCACATGTCCGCAACCGCGCTGCTCCAGAAGGCCGCGCAGATGGGCGCCACCTCATCAAGCTCCTCGTTCCTCCGCGGGCTGGGCCTGGACGTCTCGACTTCATCTCCGGGGGCCTCGTCGTCAGGCCAGCAGCACCACCAGGAAGCCATGCAAATGTCAGTCCCCGAGACTTCACTGCAGCAATGGCCCCCGCGGCTAGAGCCGGAGGCAGCGCCAATGCTGTCGGCTGGGCTCGGCCTCGGGCTACCATACGACTCGACCGGCGCTCCGGTGGGATTTCCGGAGCTCATGATGGGTCAGTCCTCACTGTTCAGTGCCAAGCCGGCTACATTGGACTTCCTGGGGCTTGGGATGAGCCCGATAGGTGCATCAGCAAGCAGAGGGCTCTCCGCATTCATTCGGCCTATCGGCGGCGCCGTCGGCATGGCCGGAAGTGGCACTGGCACTGCCGAGACGTTCGGTGCCGGCCGTGGCGCGCAGGCAACGCCGTGGGAAAGGAATCCGAGTAGCTCGCCAATCCTGTAACAGTATAGCTAGCAAGTACTAGTAGCAAGCGCTGTGAATTGGACGAAAGCAGGAAGAGGAAATAGAAGCAGCCAGCTTCGATTAGCAGCCATTCTCTTCCACCGCCTGTTCTCGCTCTTCTCTCGTTTCTTTAGCCTGGTACGAAGTTACATGTTGCTTTGCTCTTCGTTGTCTCTCAGCTCGTTCTGCTCTTCTCGTTTACGTCTTTTGCCGTTGTCTCTTCTCGTTTGCTTCTTCTTCTTGTCATCTTACTGCCGCTGGCTCGGCATTTAAGCACAGCACTGGGCCTGCGCAAAGTGGACAGGGAAATTAAATGGAATTGGTGCAGCCTGGGACGATTTGTAGTAGGTGATCAAGAACATTCAGGCTCCCCTGAATTGTTTTAAGTATCCGTCATCATCATATTGGTACCATTTCTCTCGCCACAATTTCTTCTAATCAATTCTGGTTCTGTGGCGCCAGGTGCATGCATGTGTAATGTGTTTCCGATAGCTGCTTTAAATAGGTTATTATCTCCGTTGTGTATGACCGTATTCTTGCGTGGTGCTTGGCTGGCTCCATGACTCCATCAACGGTTGACCAGTTCTTGTTTAGTCCTGCAGTTCTGCATCCGATTCAGATGATTGCAGCATCCTAAATTTCTTAGTTTGATATACTGGTTTGTTCCGGTAGCTAACTTCATTCTGAACTTATGATATGATGGTTAGGCAGATGTATGAACTTAATACGATAGCTTGACATGTCATCGTCCGGTATATTGTTACGATGTAGCGAGACATACGGGGAAGAACTACTCTACAAAGGCAGGTCATGCTCACATGGAATGATTAGTAGTTGAGACAGCTAGTATTTGTAAGGCTGCAATGTTTGATTCTTGTCGTGAAAATTACATCACCGATCCATGACGCGCAAGCAACGGAGGGAAAGGACCGAGTGGGAACGGTTAGAAAAGGATCGAACCGAACACATCGTATTCGTACGACTTCCTGCCTTGTGCTCGTGGGATGGGATTACTCTCGTGTTATCAGTTTGTGCTTCTCTTGCTCTTTTGGAATCTCAGTCTGGAAATCATGGAGTGCATTCTGAATGGCAGTTGCTCGTTTGTTTTCAAGTGCACTGCATGTGCTTGGCAGGTCGCTTTTGTATTTGGTTTGCGACTTGTGACAGCCTACTTTGAATCCCTGCATAGATGCAGACGGAGACTATAGGGTGGCCGAAGGAGGCAAAAGTAGTGCAACGATTTGTCATTCTGGAGTTTGTGTTGCCGTGGTGGTGACCCGTGAATTCGTGCTTGTTTGCTCATCCTGGCCTGCAGTTATGCCATGGAGGTAAGATTTGTCCCGCAGGGCCTCACATCAGGTATCTGTGCCGAGAAGAAGCAGTTGTATTCGGAGCAGTTTTTCTCTCTCACTCAAACAAGAAGAGCATTTAAGTGTAACAAGAAGCAGCAGTTGTATTCTAGTATTTGGCTGTAGATCATATAATCATGTTAGCTAGGTTGTTCGTTTGTCAAAAATAGTACTAGCATCAGCAGGGGGCCTGGCCTAGCAGCTCCAGGAACACTCTGACGGCTGCGATTTTGTCCGTAAGCGCGCGTGCAGGGGTGGCCTGGTAGCTGTTCGGCCAGCATGCTGTCACCGTCTCCCCCATTTTTCAGCGCGCTCTACAGCCTGCCGTGCGGAGCCTAGTCCAACACGCCCCGCGCAACCACGGGGGTGGGCGCGAAGTGTTCAGACTTCGCCCTGTGTTTTGGAACGTGGACATCGGACGCCGAGCTACAGCCGTAATGCCTAGTGGGTCACCTTGCAGCCTCCAATTTAGACCTGCGTCACACAGACATCAGCGATCGGCAGTCAGTCGTTGTGGCTAAAAGCTGATTTAGGTGAGCCCTGTCCCCCTTGAATAATGGACACCGAAAAGAGGTGCCGAGGGTCCGGCGACTACCATAAGCTGGTTAAAGTGTTTGCCTCTGTTCAAGGATGTGCATGCAAGCAGCCAGTCCATTCTTGATCAAAACTTGCCGCGTTATTTTAGTTTTGATGGTCGAATCACTGGCGCGGCCAACATTTTAGTTCCCAGACCAGAGAATGGCCCAAAATTTCTGACGAGCCGTGCCCCCGTGTTGACTGCTGAGGAGGAGAGTCCAGACCCAAGCTCCTGCTTTCCCGCTGGAGGTCACGGAGCACGCATCTACCGGGCTCGCCGACGCGTGCCTGTTGGCGTACGTGCGCGCGCGGCGCAAACAACCTCGCAGCTCTTCAACATTGTGGGCGCCTGGCAGGGCAGCGGTACCACACGGACGGACCTCATGGCCGTGGCACCGGCCGCTCGCGCGGGCGGGCGGCAGTAGTCTCTCAAAACGCACGGCGTTTTGGCGCATTTCGCACGCGTGCGCCGGCTGCAGCATTCACATGCAACCTGTGTACCCTGACCCCGGTCCGGTCAAAAGCGTCAGCCCGAAATGAATGCCGTTCCAACTTTCCCCGGCCCTGCGCGTCACGTGGATCGATCGAGCAGCGACCGCCGACCGGTACGTAATAGTAGTCAGAAGTAGTAGTAAATGCTGCCATGCAGCCCCACTCGCTTACCTGCCAGATTTATTGCCGTGTCCGGCTGCGGCCGGTGACCATCGCCTCCGGCAACGCAGCGTACGTGTGCGTAGTGGACGTGTGTAGATGGACGCATGGATGTTAGGGGCGGATCCAGCGGCGATGCTGCAGCACCAGCACCGCCCCCGGCGTAGGTAACACCAGTGACAGCCTCGCCGGTGCTGCACTGCATGCGCCTCTCGGCTCGTTGTTTGTGCTTCAAAGAACGGAATGCATGCACAGGCTATTTATTGGGCACCTCCTTGTTATGTCGAGTGTTGGGCTAGCTGCAGTCAGTTCCGTTAGTCACGTATGTGGGTTTGAGGCTTGTAGTGTGTGCAGCTGCTCTGAAGTGTGAATCACGTTTCGAGGTGACAATGACAATGGTGAGAACGGTGGCGAGAAGGGAGAGAGTTAGGACCTGTTTGCACACAGGAATGAAAAATAGGTTAAAAATCCAAAATTATATATATATATATACACGTATTTGCTGAAATAGATAACATGTTGTCGTATTTATAATTTTAGCATTCGTATTTGTCACATCATTTACCGAAAATAGAATTTCGGTACACCGTACGCCGAAAAACCACGAGCCCGGTCATATTTGTCACACCATGTGGCAAATACGGCAATATAACCTGTATTCGGCACAAGGTGTGCCGAATATGGTTTTTTCAACCTACAGTGTATCGAAAATCCATTTTCGATAGATGATGTGTCGAATACGGATGCTAAATTTGTAAATACGATAATATATTGTCTATTTTGATAAATACGCTTATCTATGTTGTCTAATTTTGGATTTTTGCTAAAAACAGAGGTATAGAAAAACACGTAGGTATAAGATATAGTGTGAAGTGAAAACTATAGTAATATAAAATAGGGGAATAGGAAAAATTTCCTGTTTGAATTTCAGGAATATTTTGAACATTCAAACTTTTGCATGTAAGGAAATAGTCGTTGCACATTTGCTTTAAAAAATAGCCATTGCACATGATGACCTTTACATTCTTGTAGCCATTGGTGCTTTGGTATTCTTGTTGCTATATAAGCTAGTATGAGGCAACCGCTAGGCAAATAGCACACAACTACTTGTTCTTTCTGCACACATCAACATAGCATGCTTGGTTGCCGTTCTCTCATCGTTCCAATAGGAGTTACCTAATAAGTTTGCTTTCTATGGATCCAAACTATCACTGTAGATCAAGATAAAGATGAAATTTTCGCTTTTGTCATACTACCAATGTTACAAGAAGGTAATATATCCAAAAGACAACTGATACACACATCTATTTGAAATAGAGTCATATTTATTGATGAAACTCTAAGAGGACATGAGATCTTATGCAAAAGATAGTTCCATATGGAGAGAGATTTTTCAAGCGCTGGCCCAAATGTTACGTGAAAAGGCCTTGCTGATTAAGGTACTTATATGTGGAAAAGCAATTAGCTATATTCCTTTATGCAATATAAAAGAATGCAAGCAATCAAACATTGCAAGATCAATTTCGATATCGCGGAGAAACAATTAGCCATCATTTTTGGAGCAGTGCGCAATGCACTTACACAACTCACATGCAACTATATACGCCTACCTTCCTTACACCCGTATCGAATTTTAAGATAGCCAAAATTTGCTCCATACTTCGAGACAATCCATTTTTTATCTCTATCTTGGCAATAACAATTGTATTTGTTCCTTTTTTATTTTAATTAAGGCATTTATATATATAGAATTATACTGGTGTTATTGGTGGCACCCACATTCCAGTGACTATACCCTCCAGACAACAGGAAACATATAGAAACAAAAAGCAAGGTTTATCGCAAAACATAATGGTTGCATACGACTTTGATCTAAAGTTTGTGCATGAATTTCTTCTGATGCAAGGGTTCTCTAGGATCCATTCCTCCTGGTAAATTATATCTTGTATATGTAGATTATGCTAATACATCAGAATTTCTTGCTCGATATCGAGAAACTAGATATCATTTAAAAGAATAAGGAAGAGCTGGACAAAAACCATAAAACCACCAGAAATTAGTCAACCTTCGACATGCACAACTACGAAATCATATAGAAAGAACTATTAATATATTAAAGATGAGGTATCCCATAATCATGCATCTTCTCGCACCTTGGTGGGAAAAAATTTTCGCCAGGGATTCTATTGGTCGACTGCCCCTGTAGGATGCTTCCGAGCTGGTCAAAAAGTGCGAAAGCTGCCAATTTTTTGAAAGATAGACCACTCAACCAAACCAAGCTCTGCAAAGAGTCCCTCTTTCTTGGCATTTCTCCGTCTGGGGCTTAAATATCCTGGGACCGTTCACAAGAACTCAAGGTGGTTACATATTTCTATTCATGGATATCGACTCGTTCACCAAGTGGGTAGAGGCTGAACCCGTAGTAAAAATAACCACAGAAGTAGCCAAGAAATTCATGAGGAGCATAATTACTTAATTCAACATTCAACATCGGATAATTACGGATAATGGTAGCCAGTTTAGAAGCGGAACCTTTATTGCGTTCTGCGAAGAATTCAACATTAAGATTTGTTTCACCTTAGTAGCTCACCCATAGAGTAATGGTCAAGTTGAGCATGATAATGGTATAGTCTTGCAGGGTATCAAAACTCAGGTCTTTACAGCTAAAGACTTACTCGAAACGATGGGTAAAAGAGCTTCCCTCGGTACTATGGGCCGTCCGTACGTTGACTAATAGGGTCACCGGTGAAACTTCTTTCTTCTTGGTTTATGGAGCTGAAGCAGTGCTCCGCGAGTGAGTTGCAGTTCGGATCACCTAGAGTAGAAAGTTACTCTGAAGAAGGGCAAGAGCACTTACGAGCGGATGACATAAATCTACTCGAGAAGTACCGAAGCGTCTATTCGAGCTGCCAAGTATCAACAGATGATGTGTAGATATCAAGGCCAGAAAATTCAACCCAGGCAACTCGCTGCTGGGGACCTCATCCTACGGAAGGTCCAGAAACAGGCCCAACACCATAAGTTAACATCTAAGTGGGAAGGATCTTACATAGTAGTCGAGGTAACTCAATGTGGGTCCGTAAGGCTATCTACTCCAAACGGCAAGATACTCGAGCACTCGTGGAACATCGACTAATTCTGAAAGTTTTATTCATAGAAAAGATAGGTTGCAGGTAAGTTGATTACATTCGATTCAGTTGGCTACTCGATTACATAGTTTTCTCGTTCATGCTAATCCGTGTGGCTAATGCAAAATTTACAGAAAGGATCAGCTTAGGTTTTTTAAAAAACCTTATTCGCCCTTAAACGAGTCAAGGAACTTTTTATACTCCTCCCTTAGGCGGCAGCTGATCACCACAGAAATCGGCCACCGACCAGCATAAGGGCCAGGAAAAGTGGCCGAAGCGAAGGCCCTGCTGTAGCTGATGACCAGCGCTGGTGATGCCGAGTGGTCTTCTGCCTAGTGCGAGGGCGACCTGGCGGTTGTCGATGGAGAAGACAACCGCACCTCCCTAGCTGGTGATGACCTGAAGGCTCCACTGCCGAAGACCTCGATGGTGGCTTGGTTGATGATCCGATCGAGATCACCACCATCCTCAATCCTCCCCCGTGTGGAGCGTTGCGCCGTCTGGCTTGAAGCGTAAGCCTTGATGTAATGGCGAACACGCTAAATGAGGGGGGGGGGGCGACGATTATCTATAGTGGGCGCTTCTTCCCTCTTTTTCTTAGGCCTACCACTCGAGTTCTCGTCATCGGAGGAAACGATGATGATTTCAGGAGGGACCATGGCGAGAGGCCTAGGGGAAAGGACTTCTGGGATTATTTCACGAGGAGGAGATGGAGTGGAGGCCATGGCTTCAAGCTCTATAAATCCTAGAAGGCAATGGACAAAGGAACAAAGGGGGGTGATATGAAAGACAGACGCCTTCGAGCCCCCTTTATTTATAGCGGGGGGAACGGGTCTTACTGTATAAACATAATCGTCAGGATCCGAAACGATGGCATCGCCTCAGGCGCGTAGCACGTTCGACGAAGTCAAGACGTCTTTATGGCTTGTCTTGTCTTCGCAAAGAGGGATGGACGGTCATTATGGCACGTTAAATCAAGATTGTGGTGAAAACGAGCTCAAATAGGAGTGGGTTTTTAATGCCCACCTGCCCGGCGGTTCGAGCTCACTTGATTCACATCACAGTTAAAACAATAGTGCTCAGGGGCTTGCACTCTCGAGTATTCGGTCGAGGATGGTGTGTCGATGCATATGCTCTACTCTTTTGTCTTGATTGCTACAACAAATAGAGAGTCGAGGGCTACATCGCATACCTTCGATGCTGGAACTTTAATCTTTGTTCGACTACATTATCGACCAACGGTACAGGTATCACAGATATACCATTGATCGATCTCAAGAATAACGATAGCGCGCTTTAATCGGTTTTGCATCTATCCGTGCTAGACTCTATTTCATAAACAAGGAAATAGTAGTGGCAGCATATTAGACAGGCAAAATATCAGCAACACCTCCAGTACAATTATCAAACAAAAAGAAGCCTATTACATTGTTAAGGGAAAAGCTTAGGAGATATCCACCTACAAGAACGCCACTTAAAATTCCCTTCAAGGGATTTGACCGTCCTGGAAACAACGTCGGGGTGCGAAATCTCGAGCACCTAGTATTCATCTCGGTCGTAAGCTGGTCTTGTCCAACGAAGCCTAGAGTTTGACCAGGGTTGGTAATTCCTGGTACCGGAGGGATGACCTCAGAAGTCAAGCCCAACAGAACTGTGTTGTCGTTCATCCAACTGTGGCAGCATATTAGCTTTCCAATCGAAAGGCTCCCAAATGTCATCATTAAAAGCATGGATGGAAACTGGCATTTGAGCATTGTGTTCAGCAGGATCATCAATTTGGTCGCCCCAAGATTTCAAGGAAAACAAGCGAGTCTCATCCAAGATAAGTTGAGTACCCTCCAGACCAGGCTACCAGAGCTCGAACTCTGGCATCAACTTTTCCAATGCCGCAATGACTCCAAATGGATCCCCTAAAGCAACCCTATTTAGGAAACCAATAATGTGCCACCAGAATTTTCTGCTGGAGATTTGGAACCAGCGCAGGGGACCATTGACAAGAAACACATATACACCCCTTGTCATCTAAAGATGGAAACATGGCATCCTTGGGCAAACAATGACGAATAGTTTCCCGTCCTTTCGCACCACACATCCCTCCAAACTTACCCAAAATGTATCATAAGAAAGTAGCGGAAGGTCGGAGAACCATCCTATCACTGGGTTGATCAATTTGCCCTTGATCTGGCGCCCTCGCTCGACGACAATCAAGAGCCCACTTGAGGCCCCGACTATCTCCCAGCTGTCATCGACTAAACCTAGGAAACAAAGATCAAAAATTTCTTCGCTCCCCAAACGATGCACCCTGATCAAGCCATCATTATGCACAAATGGTCTTTTCATGATCCATGGCGCAAACTCTGCCACCCTGTGCACTTCACGCCAAGAAGTGCAGACACAGCGGAAGAAAGCGAAATCCTCTGGGTGCAGCAACTTGTTAGAGATGATATCTAGTACTCCTAATGGCAGAGCAGCCCATTCGGATTCTCGACCATGACACTCAGGGAAGGTGACAGAAATCCTTGAACAAAAGTGGTTGACGCCGAAAAACTTTGGAGAGGAGATCTAAAGGCAAGGTTTTAGTAAAGGCGGAAAAGATGAAGGTCTCCAAGTAGAACGCGAACAATGGTGGATGAGATCGAAGGGCAGGGTTGCAATGGACGTCATGAGAGTAGGACGATAGAGCTTTCTACTCAGATAAATAGGCCATGCCTCAAGGTATGGCACGGAAGACGTTTTCGGTTCGGAAAAGGAGGATTTACCGTCTCTTTGACAACAACGCCTGTTTTTACCATGCTTCGACTGGCATGAAAAGCGGTACGATGACGACGTGCGAATCTCTGCACGCCCTTCCGCCCGCATTAAATGCACCTACATCCGTCGTTTCAAATTTCAAAAGGTTTTTTTAACTCCACTCAGTGCTGGGTGTCGATTAGTTGAGTTCTTTAGTTTTTTCCTTCAAGTCTCGAGTGCAGTTAGCTACCGGGTGCTCGACCCAACTGAGCTTCTACTTGATACTCGAGGAAGGACCTGCCTATGCTCGATTCCTTCGACCATAAGACTGATCCACTTTACTCGACCAAGGTTAAACTTGGCGGTACTCGAGTGGGCGTTTATGGAAATCTCTCCTCATGAGTAGAGTTAGGAGGCTACTATCGAATATCTAATTATGAGGTATATACGTATAAAGGATATATCATATATAAACAAGATATGTACAACACATATTAAGAAGTTTTAGATATCATGGAACCGAATCAGCGATACCTGATACACCTGAAATCACGAAAGTACATATCAGGAAGGTTTCGATTAGTTACCTAACTCGATGTGGTTAGTACTTAAAACATATCTGTCTACTTGGACGTCAAGGAAGACAAATCTTTATTGACCACGACTGGATAGGAGTAGATACTCCCACCCCTACATAAGGTGAAAAGGCTGGGGGAGAGAGAGATAGAGAGGAGACACAAGAACAACACACAAGGAAAACATAGGAAGACAGAACTCGAGGCAAGCATCAAGACCCTAACAGAGAAGGTACTCGGCGACCCCATTGCTTGTACTCGAGATCATCAATATACAACAACAACACCTTCACAGGACGTAGGATATTACTCTAATCAAAGGCCCGGACTTGTATACATTAATTGTCCTGTCTCGTGATTAATCCCTGCACTCGAAGGTACCCAGTCTATTTACGGACACATTGTCAGGAACTAATATTTGACAAAATTATCCATGTATCGCATAAAACTATATCTTTGTAAACCATTTATGCACATTAAGAAGTACCAATCTATACATAGGTGTAGCTACACTCACTCCAACTTACTTAAACCAAATATAAGTAATTCGGTAAATGAACTAATGACAGTGACTATTGAAGGCCTATTATCGAACATAGTTTAGTAAAAACGTTGAAATTGCATCTAGACCCTCTCCGATGTTGGTTTTGGATAATTGATAATAAATCATTAGAGAACTAATGAATTTAATGAGGTTACGAGCATGTACAATCTCATTGAAGAAGTTAAAAGATGTTGACATCTCTCAAAAAGAAAAAGAAGTGGCTCGTGGCTATTCAATAAATTTAAATTTATTTTATTTTTGAAATTGAGTATAGGTATGACGTGTTATTAAAAGGAATGTGTATAGATTGACTTGAAGATCGCTTAAGTGCTCAAAATATCCATTTAGGTTAAAGATGAGAGACAAAAAACGCACCACAAACACCAAAAACTCTAGTGTGCTAACTGTACCTGGATGTCTTGGGCCGGTCCGGAAGTTCTGGATAGCTGGAACCTCCGGATTTTCACTGAAATAGGGTTCTCAAGTGAAAGTTCTTTCTAGACCCAGAAGTTCCAGATTGGGTCCGGAACCTCCGGATTCTGGACATGATATTCGGAATGTTCGAATTTTTTCTGGTTGGGGTCATCAGGTTGAACTAAGTTTTGGATCTGGAAGTTCCAGTGAATTCGAAAGCTCCGGATTCTGTTAAATCTTCGTGGTTCTGATTGAAGCTAACTCAGGGCAATCCGGAATTTCTAGATCAATCCAGATATTCCGGATTGAGCTAAATTCACTGTAATAGCTAGTTTTAGGGGGTTGGATATAAATACCCCTCCTCTCGTGGCCTGCTGACCTAACCCATGACAAACTCATTGATGACACCTCTAGAGTTCTTCCCACTCCCTTTGGCTTCAATTCTTGCTAGGTTTTGAAAGCTGGGTGAGGGATTTGAGATTGAGTACCGGTGAGCATCATTCTTATCTTTGAGCACTTGAAGTCATTGTAAAGCCACATTGACATCGCGCTTGTTACTTTTAGAGGTTCATCCTCCTAGACGACTAGATGTCACCCGCCGAGCACCCAAACTTGTAGAGTGTTTTGGGAAATTTGTGAAGGCTCCTCCTCACGCCCGCAAGGAAAGAGGACAATTGACTCAGCCCGAGCTTGATCTTTGTGGTCACTTGTTGAGGTAAAGGGTTGAAAAAGATGTAGCTCTTTGTGAGTTACTCAATATAGACGTAGGATCCTTCGATCCGAACTTTGGAAAATAAATCACTTGTCTCTTTCCTTACTTTCTCGTATTCTTGTGTTCATTCTTGTTCTAGTTGACTTTCGAGCAATTCATCCTGATCTATGTGGTCGTGTGATTGTGACTGCAGGTGACTTGTAGAAATGACTTACTACATCTCTTGTGATCTATGGTAACATCTAGAATCAACTAGGAGTGCCTATGTATTGTTCGATTTCAATTTCATACTTTGTATCCAAAAAGTTCTCTGGAAGTTTTGGATTGAACCCGGAGGTTACGAATTTTGTTTAATCCGCTACAAAATTTTAATTTTTCAGAACACATATTCATCCTCCTGTATGTGATATTTTGATCCTTCAACTGTATTTTTAGTTAATAATTCGTAGCATTCTATTCGGTCTTACATGTTGGATGTATAATACTATTATGTCCCTGAGTGTAGATTAGCGTTACTGTCCATACATATATGCATTTATGATGAAAACTATATTTTATTTATTTAATCGGATGTTTGCCTAAATATAGGCTTGCTTTTTAAATATAAAATAGTGATTCCATTAAACTTTTTTATTTCTATATTTTATTTTTCAAATTTGCAAATATATGCGCCTATTTTAAAAATATCTAAATATATACTCATGTCGTCCTTCGTTCCTGTCACCCGTTGGAAGGGTGATATGTTTAAAAATATAAAGATGTCGCATTTCAATACTCTTATAATTCAAAACACTATCAAAATAATAATGAAAAATTCTAAAAAAAATTGTGGTGTATAAGATGCTATCATAGAGCTCACAAAAAATTCAGACAAAAATATAAACTGTAAAATGAGAAAAAAAAGATAAATTCCATGGATGTTGAAATTTATCTTTTTTTTTTCTCACTGTACAAGTAATTATTTGAGTTATTTTTTAAATCAAAAACTCGCTAAAACCATTGGCAACAAACACCTGGATACAATATGGTAGCCCAACAGGCTCATCTTCCACAGAATGCATGCAACTGAGTGCTTTTGCGCTTACCTTTTCAAATACATCAAGGATGAGGATGAGGAAGGGGCTCAGTTGGCTAGCGGCTTCAGGTGCGAGCACTGCCACCCGGGTTCAATCCCTATGATCGAACTCAGGCCTAACCTGGGTTTATTTCCATATTTAATTCCCGTTGCAGGCCTCTCAAGCGTGGAGCCACAATGGGTCTATCTTTAGGGAAATTTATCTTTTTTCTTCTCATTGTACAAGTAATTATTTGAATTAATTTGTTTAGAATAAAAATATAAATAAAAAACTTGTTAAAACTGTTGGCAACAAAGACCTGGATACAATCCGGTAGCCTAGCGGCCTCATCTTCCACATAATGCATGCAACGAGCTTTGTTGCGCTTACATTTTCAAATGCATCAAGGACCGAGGACGAGCAAGGGGCTCAGTTGGCTAGCAGCTCCAGTTGTGAGCGTTGCCACCCAGGTTCGATCCCTATGATCGAACTCGGGCCTCACCGGGGTTTATCCCATATTTAATTCCACTGCATGCCTCTCAAGTGTGGAGCTACAATGGAACTACGACGTACCCATAGTCTATGGAGTCTCGGATGATTATGTCGATCTTCCTAGGGACGCTACTATCTTTGTGTCTAGTATGTAGGTCTAGATGTGTGCGTAGGGTGTGTGAGTAGGTGTGTGTGATGGATAGATGTGTGGTTCCACGTATGTTCAGATTCTACAAGCTGTACCTAGATGAGAGGCGTCAAAAAAGAGAGGAAAAGTCCACTTTACCCCCCTTAAATTATTGGTCCAATTTGAAAGACCACCCACAACCAAGATACCAGAAATAGAACCACCCTCACTTTTGGAAAGCAGTTGTGGAATCCCCCAGAGCCGAATCTAAGGTAGTTTTCGTCTGATGTGGCACATAAATCCCGGTTTCAAATCCATACTGGCCCGAAAGGAATCCACATCACTGAAGAGCGACGAGAGGAGGGAAGGGAGGAGCGTGGATGGGGATAAGGATGGGGAGGAGAGAGCGAACTGGAGGAACACATCGAGGAGCGACGGCGAGCCAACGACAAGCACGCGGAGGAGGACAGGAAAGGTGGAGGCAAGGAGCGAGGAGGAGGGCGACGTGGTGGCGAGGAAGATGGAGAGATTGGAGGCTGGTGGGAGGGCCGAGTGGAGGAGGATGTGGAGGTGGACGGGTAGCGGGAGCAGTGTCGTGGGTAGCAGCATGATGTGGCGAGGAGGTGGCTCGCAAGGCGGGTGGCAAGGAGTGCATCCACGAGACTGGAGAGCGGTGTGACGATGGCGGTCGAGAGCCGGCGGTTAGTCCCGGGTGACATGCTGGGCCCCCGGGAGAGGGCGACAGTCGTGGCGTGCATCGTCTTGGCGATCGAGGTGCCACGTCCGGTGGTAGGGATCCTCGACCTCGTGGAATTTCTGGCGCTACAGGCGATGCGACGATCGCTGGAGGACATGCCTAAGTCAGCATTCTCCGATGGGTGGGACTTCACCACTAACCTACGTGGGTTCCCTGACATGTTCTGTGACGGGGACAAGGTGGTGGCGCTAGTGCTTAGTGACCCGTGGGTCACCAGGCCTGACAGGGTAGCTTGACCCGGCGCTTGATCGGCTGTCCGCGCTCACCGAGCTCTCGCTCGTGCCTAGCGCATGGAGGGGGAGCTCCCGACGTTGCTCGCCACATGTCAAACTTCTGGATCCTATCCGTTAGCAATACCTCATCTTCTACATGATACTGGACAGCATCAGCGCGTTGTCCAACCTCCGGACGCTCAACGTCAGCTTCAACCAGATCTCTGGTGCCATCCTACCATCCATCGTCGCACTACCATCGATTACCAACTTCATCCCCTACCCAAACCAGTTCACTGACGGCATCTCATCATTCCCAGACTCGTCCCTACTCCTCCGGTTGGACCTCTAGCACAACGCTCTCTTCGGCGGTGTGCCTGCCCTCCTGGCAGGGCTGCAATACCTCTTGCTCTCGGCGAACCAGCTCACCTGCACGGGTGACTCTATGTTACACCGGATGACATGACTCAACTTCCTCCACCTTAGAATGAACCATCTCGAGGGGCCAATCCCGTCGTCAGTGTTCACATTGCCATTGTCCGTGCTGCAGCGCAACTTCTTTGCGAGCCCTATCCAGCCATCCAATGACGTGACAATCCCGGTGGTGGACCTAAGCTACAACTGCTTCTATGGCCAGCTCTCGCCGCTCCTCACGTGCATCAGGTAGCTCCTTGATGGACTCTCCTCCCTGTCCGTATCCACACTCCTCCCTGCCCTTCTCTTGTTGCTCCCCTCCGACGTGTATTTCATTCAGCTCCATAATTTATGTGCCACATCAGACAAAAATCACCTTAGATTTGACTTGGGAGGTTCCACATCCGATTTTCAAACATAAGGAGGGTTCTATTTCTAATATAGTGGTTGCGGGTGACCTTTCAAATTGAATCAATAGTTTAAGGGATAAAAAGTGGATCAATATGTTTTTAAAAAATGCATCAAGGACCGAATCCCCCGTCTCATCCGCTTGGGCCGACGCGCATGGGTGGTGGGCTAACTGACTAACTTCGCGTGGGACGCGGACTCCTCGGACTGCCTCCCTCCCTCCCTCCCCCTCCGGCCCACCTCTCCGCCGCCCCCTCCATCAACACCGCGAATCCAACCCTAACCCCTCCGGCCTCCGCATCGCCACCTCGCAAGCAGGCGCCGAACCCCCCCCCCCTCCTCCTCGCCGGCGCTCTTCCCCACCTCCCCGTCGCGCGTCCCCGCTTGTGGTCGGCTCTCCGGTGCGTGTCCCTCACCCTCCCGCGAACCTTCACACACCCGCCTCCACTTCTCCGGCGTTAATTTCACCTTCCGCTATCTCTCTTCGCTTCGGTCGCAGGATTCAGCCCCTGCGATTCGCGCGCAATGGAGCTGGATCAGAGCGTTGCCGCCGGTATCGATTCCAGTAGCGCAGAGCCTGGTGCCGCGGCTTTCGATTCGGCGAGCGCCAACCCTGATGCGAACGCGTACAGTCAGAATCCGAGCTCCGTTATGCAAGTCGATGGGGCGCTTGTCACCGGCGAGAGTGTCGTGGCCCCTGAAGGTGGAGCTCAGGGACCTGATGCCTCCGGGTATCGGACAGAGCACGCGGTGTTGAACGGGACGGCGAGCCAGACGACGAATTACCAATCTGCAGGAGCTACAGAGAACGGCGGTACCACCACGGACGAGATGGGCGAGCTAGTTGCTGAGCCATCCTATGATGAAGGTAATGTTGGGCTCTCACAGGTAGCCTAATTTGGCATCCTACCTATTGTTTGTTCGTAACATGCTGCTTTCTTTTTGCAGCTGTGCTTCCTGCGGAAGAGGCTAGGTTATGGAGTGTCGTTACCGCGAACTGCTTAGACTTCAATGCTTGGACTGCACTTATTGATGAGACAGAGAGAAATGCTGAGGTAAAGTTTGGATTGCTGCTTGCCCATACTAATCATTCTTGCGACTTATTTTGTGCATCCTGCTATATGTGGAGGACCTTTTTTTATCCTCACAACTGCGTCCTCATATGATTATATGCTATTTATTCGTGTTAAGTGGAAAATATGAGTTTTGCGATTATTTCCTTGTAGCTTTGATTTGGTGCGTACTGTAAATGTATGTGTTTACTCTGATGTATGATAATTCGCTTTCTTGTTTTTCTTAGATTAGAATGTGTTTGCAGTCTTAAGGGCCTAATAGTGTAATATTGCCTTTTCCCTCTATCGTGTTAGTAGATTTCGTAACCATTGTGTTTCCTGCAGTTGATTTCAAGTGTTAATTACTGTTCCTCAACCTTTGTTTTTCCTATTGTAGTCGTATGTGATTTTAGTATTTTGTCTTTCAACGCACTTAATCTAAATTCAATCTGATTGATCAGTAATAAGAAATGGAACTTCTGTAAGATGAATTCTTTTTTTTGCTAATACCACATTTTTGTATATTCTTGTACAGAGCAATATTTTGAAGATACGGAAAGTATACGATGCATTTCTTGTGGAATTCCCTCTTTGCTTTGGTTATTGGAAGAAATATGCAGATCACGAAGGACGACTTGATGGCATCAATAAAGTTATAGAGGTGTACGAACGAGCAGTTCTTGCAGTTACTTATTCAGTGGAAATTTGGTATAACTACTGTCAGTTCGCAATTTCAACATATGATGACCCAGATATCATCAGAAGGTATCAATTACACATAATATGCCTATTCTGATGATGTTTCTGTCTTCTGACTTTGTTTCGAATAACTGGGCATTTGTAAGCCATTGTATGTATGAAGGTCCGATTACGTGCTTTAGAATATTTTAGAGCTCTATTTGTGCTATACATGTTATAGCATAGTCCATCTGAAAACTGGATATATTCAAATTCTGACTATGCTATACATGTTATTAGCATAGTCCATCTGAAAACTGGATATATGTCAATGAAGTGCAATGGGCCAATGGCCAATGCTGACCTACCTTGAGTTACTAAATATGAAGTTAAGTACTTATTTGACCTTCTGTAGGCTCAGTATCTCTGCCTAGCTATTTCTTTTAGGTCAATGTTAGTTCATACATTACCTTAGCTAACTTTGACATTATAACGTGCTTTGTTGATACAAATTACTTTAGACACAGTAAAGTTGAAATATGTCTTATAAAAAATAATGCTAAATGTAAAGTAGCTACTAGTTTTTGCACCTGCCAGCCATCATTCATCGAGTGTTTTCTTAATGTGCCTTTTTTGTCTCATTATTTCGTTTTTTAAATGAGTAACTTTGATCACCTTTTCAGTAACTTTTGCCACCTGCTTTTCTGCAGACTGTTTGAACGGGGTTTGGCATACGTTGGGACAGATTACTGTTCCAGTCTTTTGTGGGATGAGTACATTAAGTATGAAGAATCACTGCAGGCATGGAGTCATCTAGCCATGATATATACGAGAATATTAGAGCATCCTATACAGCAGCTTGATCGCTACATTAATTGGTAAGTTCGTTCGTATTGTTTATGCATTTTGTATGCAAGTGTGGAAGTGTAGCTTTTCTTTGTGTGTGTGGATCACTTCTTATGTGTATTATCAAATTGTTTTTTATCCGTGGCTTGCTAATTTTTAGCTTTATTGTCTGATGAATGGATTAAGAAAATATGAATAACAAAACTGCATCCACCATGTATCAGTAGAAATAAACACACGCACCACTATACCATTCCGGCATTTCCTAATCCAGCTATTATGTGGTTGTTATTTTAAGCACCTGAACTATAATTCGCAATGTATATTCTCATTTATAGCAGTACATAGAATGTAAAATTTCTTGTGGTACTAATTGTTATTCTTATTCTTATTCAGCCTCAAGGATTTGGCTTCGACACGGATTTTTTCGGAAATACTTACTGCAGAGGAAGCTTCTTTGTATGGTGTTACTTCTGAGAACAGTGCTCAGGCTCTTGATAGTGAGGCACATCCTGACAATGTCGATAAATCTGCTCAACCTGAAAATTCATCTTCAACAGAAGCAGAGAACCTTGCAAAGTATATCTCCATGAGAGAAGATATGTACAAAAAGGCTAAAGAGTATGAATCTAAGATTATTGGTTTTGAGCTAGCTATTAGAAGACCATATTTTCACGTCAAACCTCTTGACAATCCAGAGCTTGAAAACTGGCATAACTATCTTGATTTTATCGAGAAGGAAGAAGACATTAACAAGGTATGCTTTTGTACCTCTAGCAATCTTGTCTCTTTTTTATTTAGTAGATTTCATGGAACACTTGGTATCTTATAACTTACAATCCAGTCTTATTGGCTCCATTATATGCTTTAACGGCTAGTATTTGGACGGAGATTCCTTTATAATGGGATATTGAACTGAGGATAGAGCGTGGACATAATGTTTGGTTTCGATGAGGCTAAGTACTTCAAACTTTCATTTGTCAGTGGCCGTTCTGGGTTAATGAAATATGGTACCAAATACCAGTTTGAATTTTTAATCTCATATATGCAGGTATTTGCTTAATGTTCACCTTCTTAACCATCTATCTATCAAGCAAGGATGGTCCCTCCTTTATTATGGAGGGGCCTCCCTAATCAGCTAATGGAGTAACCTGTGTGAACTTCTCTTTTTTTTTTTTGTCAATATCAAATTCTTATTCCCTTTATTTCCCCTCTTACATCAGTCTTCTGATGGTACAAATACTGTTTCAGGTTATTAAATTGTATGAAAGGTGTGTCATTGCTTGTGCTAGCTATTCAGAATTCTGGATCCGCTATGTGCAATGTATGGAGGATAAAGGAAGCCTAGAACTAGCAAACAATGCCCTGGCTCGTGCCACTCATGTGTTTGTCAAGGTATTATTCGATAACTTGTATAACAATATGTACTTGATAGCATTGTTGTTTTTACCTTTAAACATTTCATTTTCTCTTCCTTATCATGCATGTTGTACGCACTCCTATATGTACATATAAATACAGCATCTGAATTAGTTAGTTTGTAGGACTTTCAAATGCATATTTACTATTTAAGGTTAAATCACTAATGGTGTACTGATTGGGAAGACCGGCTTTTCGAAATCTCATTTTATTATTGATGCTTTGAAAAGAATCCAAACTTATACCCTGTGCCATGGTTGGTGTTGGTTGCCAGGAGCTCAAACTAAAGCTCTCCTGATGTTTTTTTTTTTAATTTCCATTGGAACCTTTAAAAGTTCTAACTGAGAAGATAAGCATTGGTAATAATGTTTTTGATCTAATATTGTACAGCATTGTGCATTATATAGTTTAGCGGTTTTAGATTTGCTGATAACTACATTGCGTTTATTTTTATTATGTTGAACAGAAACAGCCAGAGATCCATCTATTTAGTGTACGCTTTAAGGAGCTTAATGGAGATGTTTCTGAAGCACGTGCAGAATATCGGCATCTTTACTCAGAACTATGTCCTGGCTTACTAGAGGCCATTGTAAAGCATTCCAATATGGAGCACCGACTGGTATGTCTCTGAACAAACAATTGTCTTGTTCCCTTTTTAAAAGTGTTCAAGAGTTTATTTAATCCGTTTCTCCTTGCAGGGAGATAAAGAATCTGCTTGTTTAGTTTATGAGAAGGCCATAGCTACTGAAAGGGAAAAGGAGCAGAGCCAGCTCTTGCCAACGTTGCTGATTCAATACTCACGCTTCTTATTTCTGGTAAGTTTTCATCAACATTTTGATATTGCCAAAATGTGAAAAAAATCATGGTTTACACGTCTGTCTAAATTGTATTGTCTGACTATGTGAATGTGTTGACTGAACATTCGGGGTTAGACAATAAGAAAATAGTGTTGAAAACTGTGCTTTTGTGTATGTTTATTGTGTATGATCAGACCTTTTATGGAAAGATGATTAAGTTTGCCATGCATCTCACGATTTACATTTTAAGCACTCCAATTTTGTTTTTTAGCTAAGAGATGTTTCTTTTTTCCCCTGTTTGATGAGTAGCTGATTGAACTCAACTTCTCCTGCATTCTTCGATTTAATATATCTCTGTTTAAGTTGGTGGAATTTGATGTATTCCTCAAAATGTGTAGGGCATCCGAGACTTAGAAAAGGCAAGGGAGACTTTAACTGCATTGCGCGGGCAGTTTAATGTGACGAAACCAATTCTTGAGGTTACAACTTTCGGAATTTTATCTGAAATGTTCAATTTTCCCTCATCTTTTTCTTTAATTTACCTAATACTACCTTTAATTTGCAGGCTGTCATCCATTTAGAGTCAATGTTTCCTTGTGAAAAGCGTATTGAATTTTTAGATTCACTCGTGGAGAAGTACCTTACACCTGAACCATCTCAAGGGGAGATTGCAAGTCTAGGCGACAAAGAAGAAGTATCTTCCATATTTTTAGAGGTAATACTTAAAAGCTGCACCTTTCTACATATAATTCCTTCTTGGTTTGGCAAGTCGAGGCATTATGAGTGTGAAGTAAGATAATTTTGTATCTAATTGTGTTTGTTTTGTCAATCTGCCAATGAGAGAATGAAGGTGAAATAGAATAGTGTTTTGATTAGGTACATTAAGTTAGTGTTGTTTATTTGAGTGTGGTTTGTATGGTGCAAGTAAGAAGTATGGTTGTCAGAAGATTGCAGTACTGGCACTTTGAACTAATATTTGAGGGGGCAAACATATAACTGTTCACTGTGATTATTTGATTGCTCATCTTTAGGAACATGAAGTAGATTGTGATAATTCTTGAAATTTTGGTTCAGTTGAGCTGTAGAGTTTTGCAACTTTTGCCTTCGAATGGAATGGAAAGCTATATATAAATGTAGAACTGTCCTTAATACGAAATTCCTGTTCTCTTCTGCTTTTCAATAATAACAATGATTGCACTGTTTGTACAGTTATCAAATCAGGTAATCTGCTAATGTAAGTGCCATGTAAATGAACTAGGCATCAGTATTTACTTTTATTTTGTTTATGGGCTTATCCAGTTAGATAGTTAGATTATTGATACATTTACGAACTGTTTACAGTTTTTGGATCTATTTGGGGATGCAAAAGCGATCAAGAAGGCTTTAGCTCGGCATACAACTCTTTTTTCATGTAAGAGAAGCATTCTGCCATCAAAGAAACGAAAAGCGGATGATGCTATTGTGTCAGACATAGACAAATTGGCTAAAACTGGGGGTACTCAGCCAGTCATGGGAACTGATCCAAATGCTCCTAATCCTCCCGTTTGGCCTGTGACTTCTGAAGCATCAGGACAACAATGGGGAGCCGGTTATGCACCACAGGTTGGATATTCCTATAAATCTGCATGATTTAGTTCCATGCTCTCTTTTTGGGTGAACAAATCAAGATAAGAGACAAATTTCTGGAAATGAAAAGAATAGGAGAAATGAGACATTATTGATTGTCCAGATTTGAACCACTTATCTTTTCAAACTTGGGTAGGAATTTAGCGGTCATTTATCTCAATACCTCTCATTCTCTCTCCCTGAATTTGCAGCCAACATACATGTTCCCAAGCTTTTGGAAATGTGAAAAACATGTTGATTCCAGAATCCTTTTTGGTGACTTGTTTCTTCCTTTTTTGTTGTGCTCATGCTCATTTGCTAGATCTAAAAGTTCATTCCTATGATATTTTTTCCATCACCCCTTAGAATTTGAATAATAAAACCCAAGAAGCTCTTTTACAACTAGTCACTTCTACCATTGTTTGGACATAATGATGCTATTGTGCTTAGCTATATATTGTTGCATTTTGATTTTAACTTCCTTTACATTGTAGTCTGCGTATCCTGCATATGGAACTTATGACTACAGCCATCAAATGCCTCAATCTGCCCCTCAAGCTGCTGCTTATGGTGCATATCCTCCAACATACTCTGCTCAGGTACTGAATCCGTCTCCTGCCTCCTAAATTTACGAAATGGTTCTGGATATTAAAAGATTATTCTTGGTCTCTTCCAGAATTTGTTGCAAGGAATGACTATGGCACATGTTATGGACTTTTTTTTCCCCACCATCAAGATTCCCTACTTGTATCCAAATCCCTAAACAGGAAAATAAACATTAGGATGTTAATTAGAATAAAAAAATTGGTTGTGCCAAAGTAAGAGCTGTCATGATTTGAATCATGTTGTAAGAGCATCTCCAACAATATAGATAGCTGCTATGTATAAGAGTTGTATATGTCACCAATAAATAATACTATAGACCTACCAATTAGTTTAATTGTAGCACTGTTTATAAAATTAATGTATAGGCCCACATGCAATAGACTGCAATATCAATATATTAAATGAGTAGACTATTTACTAGTTAGTAGTCAACTTTTATCTCTCCTCATTACTCTCTTCTCCACATAGACAAAAATCTGATGTGGATAGCCTTATAGCTAGCTGCCAGTATTATTGGAGATGCCTTAATTATTTGGTCTCTAGTTGCTTCTTTCTTTCAAGAATTCTCTCCGCTCCATAATTTTCTCTATTTCTGGTTGATGCTAGTTCTGAGGCAGTCTTGCACAAACATGGTACAGTTTACTAGGCAGTCTAAATTATCAATGGTAATCGGAGATAGTTACTGCTTGTAGTTTGTCAAACAAACCAAGTGCTATAGTCAGACCTACTGGCAGTAACATATGTTTTGTTTAGTCGCATCAGTATTAGCATCAGCAGATATGAACCAACTGCAGATTATGTTACATGTAGATTGGTCTTGGGAGCTGTGTTACCTGGACACGCATGTGAAATTTTTTTGGCGCATCGACGTGTATCCGCGCGTCGATTCGCGTCGGACATGGCGCGACACACATCGGACACCTGTGGTCACGTCTCGTGCCTAGCATGTCAGCCGGTGAGCGTCGATTCTTGTGACGCCGTAGTTGAGACGAGCGAGTCACCGAACGGGAAGCCGCCGTGGACGCGAGAGTTGAAGACAAGAAGATGGAGGAGGGCAGGGGAACGGCCAGCACCGAAGGGGAGCACGCTGTGGTAGCGTAGTCCGCAGTCTCTGGCGGATGAGGGCACCGGAGATATGAGGTGGGTGCAGGCTATCCATTTTGCTAGTCATTGGTAAGAGATGATGGCCGGCAGCGAGGGATCTACAACGGCGGCAGAGCTGCGCCGGTGGAAGAAAGGGGCTAGGAAACAAGACTGGCGGTGGCTGCTGTTTGGTCTTGGAGTCTGGAGTTGGTAGGGCAACTCAGGAGTAGGTGGACTGGATGGGCCACTAAATAACAGCCCATTTAATCCTTTGGTTCCTTTTCTTTTTCTTTCTTCTTTTTCCATTTTCAGCCTTGCATTATTGGATAATCTATGTACAGAATTAGGACTCTAATTTTTGCCCCTTGTACCGTATTAAATAAGAGATAGATCTCTACACTATACATATAAAAGTGATTAAAAATTAAAAAATTAATATGTATTAGGCGAATCCCCGAATCCTGTTTTCTAGAATTTGCCGAATCGGACATCCGCACCCGAGTCGGACTCCGACACCTGTGTCCGTGTCCCGGTAACACAGCTTGGGAGAATACTTGTGCTCACTATTACCATAACTGTAATTATTTCTTCACTGTTATGCTAATGTCATTGTTTTGGGACTATGGATACGTAGTCTTGTCTCTTACACCTCCATATACCTCATTTGTCCAGCGTTTTTTTTTTCAATCTTCACCACTATAGTAACTTTAAATCGTGTTGAAGGTCATCTGATGCAAATTATGGTTAAAATATTGTAGGCCTACACACAACAAAGCTACGCACAACCTGCAGCAATGGCAGTGGCAGCACCAGTGGCCGCAGTGGCACCAGCACCAGCAGCAGCTTACCCTCAGCAACCTGCGGCAGCTCCTCAACCCTATTATGGCACAACCTACTACTGATCTGTTGACTAATCTTGGACAGCGTTTCATCGAGCCTGTTAATCAGCAGGTCTTCGTATTTATGGTTCTACAGTCTAATCGGCTGGTTTGCCAGTACCATGTCAAAAGGCATCGCAAGACCTTTTGTACTGCTAGTGTTCCTGGAAGACTCAATGTTAGTGTTGGGGATGTAGCTAGCCCTTGCCCGGATGCTATTTGCGGTGCAAGACTCAGTGTTAGTGTACTGAGGATGATCACTCGAGTCGGAATCTGAGATTTGTATAGAACATTTTGGTGCTAGCATCCATGTGTCTAGGAATCTCGTCGCTTTTTGTAGCTTAATTCTTACTGTAGGCGACGTATTTGAGTTAGCGGTGTTTACTATGCGTATGAATTGCTCACATGATTGTCATCATCTACGGTACAAGCCCATCTGGAATGCAGGAACTTTTCTCGAGGCCTCGATGCCTCTTACCTGTGAAAATTTTCTTGCAAAGCTCTTAACTCATAGGGCCCTGTGCCCTGTTTGAAACGTGGGTATGTTTCTCAATTCCTACAAGAATTGACTGTTGCTTCCGAATTTCCAGCAAAATTCCTGCCAATCGGGTTCTAAGCTATTTTCGCATTTCAAACTGGTTCCCGGAATCAATTGTCAGCCAAGGAGCATGACCAGTACGATGTGTCATATGAATTACGCGGGCACATGCACCGACTCCTGTGCCGTTGCTAGTTACCATGTACGGTAACAGGCTAATAGCGAACGTAGCCGCAAGAGAAAATCCAAGCCATGCCCTAACGCAGGAAAATTTCTATTGTGTACACAAATCAACCAGCCACAACCTCATGGTAAGGGTCGTAAAAAAATCTAATAAAAATCTAATAGTATAGAGTATACTATCATCTACCATCTTCCGAAATTTAAGCTCAAACAACCACTTGTTTCTCCTCAGGCGCACGGCAGCACCCGCCTGAGGCGATAGCCTGAAATCGAAATGGCGTCATCGTACGAGAGGGGCCGCCGGCGCGTGCGCTGATGAGGCAAAACGACAGCGTCTCCCCCCGCTGGACTCACCCGATCGCATCGGGCGGGCGTCTCCACGCCCGAAGCGCGTCGCCTCGTGGACGTAGCAGCCCCCACCCAGTTCCCTTGGATTGGAACGTGCCGTCTCGTTTGCCACGGCGCCTCGTCTTTGGCCGCTCCGCGCGTCCCCTGCGGCTCTGCCTATACATCCGTCTCTTTTTCCCCACCGATCACCTCGTCGCACACTGGGCCATTGTTCTTGCACGCGTGCTTCCGCCTCTTGCTACTTGGCCAGCGACTCTTGCGCTTGCCTTCGGCTGTCTATTTGTTCAGTGAGATACTTCTGTGACCGAGCTGTTCTGTTCGAGGTAAGCTTTCCTGTCGATACCCTAGAGAAAACAGAGCGTTGAGTATTATCTAGCAGTAGGAATCTAGGACCCAGGAAACATTAGAAGTTGGAGTCGTCCTACACCCCTACTCCGAGTTGTGCGAACTAAGACAAAGTATGTGCTGCCTCAAATTCGCCGTAAATGTTTGGAATATGTAGGCAAATTTGGCAAGTAGATCATATTTGCAGTTAATTTTGCAATGCATCTGCGAAGTTTCCGTCTGTGACAGCGCTAACAAAGTTTTTCAACTTCTCCGATCTCCCAAGTTATGCTACATTGTTTACAGCTTAACTTTGTAGTAGCTGTTGATATTGTAACTTTTCAGATGCCTGAGTAATTCTAATGTTGGTTCATCTAGACCGATATTGCAACTTTTCAGATGCCTGGGTAATTCTAATGTTGGTTCATCTAGACCTGATCTCCCAAGTTATGCTACTTTGTTGATCACTGAACTATGTAGTAGCTGCTGATATTGTAAATATATCACACCACATTGTTTATTGAGTGCAGGTAATTGCACAACAACTCATGGCCGAGATCGACACTAGACAACTAGAATCTGTGCAGGCAGGAGTGGCTCTCTTCGATCCGATAAGCGATCAGCTCAACAGGTTCAGCCCAGACAGAAATGTGGGTAACCATCCATGCCTGTGTAAATTTGTAATTGTATCCACTAGTCCCAGCTTCCATCTTTCCAATACAACAAAATCAATCTCACGCTGGCGAAATGCAGGAGGAAGAGATTGTCATCATCACCAAGGAGCTCGCTACTTGCAAGCTGCAGCTCGAAGTGAAAGAAAGCGAGAGCAAGCAAGCCATTCTGAAGTATGAAGCTCTCCAGAAGGCCATGCAAGAACTCTCCGACAAGTACGACAGGGCGTCTCTAGACGCTTACATCCGTATAACCCAGCTGGAAGCTGACAATAGCACGATCAGAAGCCAACAATCGGAGATGGAAGAGGAATGCAAGACACTGAGAGATGAACTGGCTACCGTGAAAGGCGAGCTGGACGCCGCAAAGGCGTCGATCGCATTTCTGCTGAGAGAGGTGGAGCTGATGGAGACGAGGACGATCATGGAGAGGGAGAGCACAAAGGAGGCGTTGGCGCGCATCCTGCAGCTCAACGATACTGTTTTGTCGTCTGCGGTTGTGGCTATCAGGGCGGAGGAGGAGAGGTCTGTGTTCTTTCAGGAGGTGACACTTGAGTTCTTCAACTCTGACAAGAACCTGGAGGTGATCAGGAGGCAGACGGAGATGATGGAGAGCATGGAGAAGGAGTTGCTGGCGAAGACGATGGAGGTTGAGTACCTACGATCAGAACTGAAGCACGTCAAGGAGCTTTACATGGCACCGCAGGCTGGTTGTGACAACTCAGATGATCGTCAGGTTCAAGCATGTTGTGAAACAACTACAGATGATCAGAAAGCAGAAGCAGAGTTCACATCTCAGCACTCACCACAAGAATGTTTTGTTTCTGAAATCTTCAGAAAGGATTGCCAAGTTGTTCCATCTGATGACACCACGATGAAAACTAAGATGTCTGAAGATGTTGTAGAAGGTGAAGGAGGAGTAGAGGTTATGGTTCAGGTCACGACAGTGCCTGAAGGGAACTCCGATGTTCAAGAGACAAGATGCCTTGTCGCTAAAATCTCTGGAGAAGATCACGCTTGCATCGTCGCCACGGAGATCGCTGTCTCCAAAGACGAGGACGAGTTCTACACCAAGGAGCTCGAGCCCGAGCAGGGAAACAAGCTGGACGGGTACGTGCTCGTCGCGAAGAGCTCCGAAGCCAACGCGGTCAATGGCAAGCTGCTGGACGCGGCGCGCGCGGAGATCAGCAACCTGCGGTTCAGCCTGGAGGAGGCGGTGCGGCGGGCCGAGCTGGCCGAGGAGGCGAAAGAGGCGCTGGAGCGGGAGCTGAGGGAGGAGATCCGGAACAAGCACCCGTCGCGGCGGCTCACGACGTCGGACTCGGAGGACGGCCGTCGCCCGGCTCGCGAGAAGGCTCCTCCGGCGCTCGCTCCCATGCCCAGTAGGCCGCGGCCGACGCCGTCGAGGGGGCCGAGAAGCGCCCGGCCGGGAGGGGAGCACTCGCCGACGCCGCGCTGCGTGACACTGGGGAAGGTGCTGAATATGAAGTACAAGTGAAGTTCGCGTTTTCCATGTTTCGACTTTTGCGCATCTGATGTTTCGACTTTTGTCTTCTGTTTTTAATGGCTACGCTTCTCGCAGGCACACCAAAAATCAATGAATCTCAAAGAAAATTTGGTGTAAAAAAACGGTAGATAAAAAAGCACCACTCTTTTTCTAAAAAAGGAGATAACTCTAGATAAATAGCAAAATAAAAAATATCGTACAACAAATGCGATTGTAAATGTATATTTGCAAAATCACTTCCTTGCCCAGGAATTACTTCAAAATATAGGCAATAAAAACTCCACCTACCTGAGCTGAAATTACTCTACTCTACCCTATCTCCCCTCCTTTCTTTCGACGTGCCGCCGGTCCAACCGATACAGCCATGCACAATGCAATGAGCTGGCTAGTCGCTTGGATATACGCACTTGGAGAAGACGTCACCGCTTGGCCAGGCGCAAGACGTTTTGAGCGGGAGAGCAACGTGATCTTGCGATATATAACTATTGCAAGTAGATATAGAAAGTAGAGATTGAAGATTAAACTAAGAGTAGAGAGAATGATTGTTTGTATTTATTGATATGAATGTTTACATATTATACATATTGAAAGGATATGATGAGAGTACATGTTTATTAGGGAGAACAGGGTCGGTCCTGAGATTTCAGTGGCTTGGAACGAAACTAAAAGCGAGACCCTATTGAATATAAATATTTATATATTAATTAAAAAATAATATTCTAGATAGAGTCCACGAGCATTTACGATAAGTTTGAACAACTTAGAATGCATCCGTTACAGTATGGCTGAAACAAAATTATCGTAAATACCGAACAAAATTGTAAGAGATCAGAGTACATGCATGTATGCTTGTGTTAATGCATGCTAACTAGGTAGAGATACTCATATGCTTATGTACAACTTGCTACGTACAGCTCTAGTTACTTATCGGTACATGCAGCAGTTAGCTTGCAATCATAGTAGCTTTGGAGCTATCTGCTCGCAGGTGCTAGCACCGAAGTACAAACGCTGGACCCATTGATCGCCGAAGCAAGTGGGGACCTTTCTATATTTCAAATGTGCGATCTCAACAAGGGTCGGATCCATTTAAGGTGAAGTAGAAACTATAGAGCAGAAAAACCAGCGACAAAAACTCATATGCCAATGGCTGATGCATGTCCTCGATCGAACCTGCGGGCATGCGGGATGCCTTGGAGTCGTGCTCCCACGAAACGCAAGAAACTAGACTGTCTATACGGAAGAAAACATGAAACAGGCAAACAGCCAAATAGGCTAGACAGACAAATCACTTGAATTTTTATGGACCGGAGGAACCAGGCTACTTGCGTTCTATCGTATGGACTACTAAGCATAGCTGCTACTTTAGACCTAGTTCTATTTATTATCGTACGGACTGTTAGGTATGTATATTATATACAGATACATAAAAAGGGGCCCCTTAGTTTTGGAGGCCCGGGGCGGCCGCACTACTCGACCCCCCTCAGGGCCGGCCGTGAGGGAGAAATCCCTTTCTAATAGATAAACCTTTTGTAGTTGACACCTAATTGATCACATGGTGTTTATTCTCAATACTTCATTTTGATCAATTATTTCAGTTATAAACTCCTTGTTGAAAACTCCTCTAAAACCCTGTGAGAAAATATAAGTAGTAAATAATATATTGATATGCCACTAAAACTCCTTCAAAATCCAATGAGAAAATATAAGAAGAAAATTATATGACATATATTGATAATTGCATCATTTTAAGCTCATATGAGAAACCTAGATAGGAAAAACTCATTGGTGAACTTAGAGAACAATAAACATAGTCTTTGGGCCATATTAAAACCTCTGAAAATCTTTTAGAAAAATAGGAGAAATAATATTGATATTACCTCATTAAAAACCTTATATGAGGATCCATAAAGGAAAAACTCATACAGGAAAAGAGTACAATATAAGAACATATCATTATTCAGGGATCATCTCCGCATGAACCATACAAATCTCGTAGTTGTCGCATACTAATTTCGTAAATACATTTTTTGTAACGTGGAAGTTGGTAATGATTTAGTGAATAAATATATGATATTGTCATATGATTTAGTTTGCAAGATTTATATCTCCCATTATAAGGATAGAACAATTTATGTGCAATATATTTGGTTATATTGCTCTTCATGTAACATGTTTGTATTTGAGCAATGCATGCAGAATTATTTTCATAGATGATGGTTAGTGATTTAATGAAATTAATACCACATGATAGTTGTACGTGGTTTATTATTCTGCGAAGTCATACACATGTATGTGATATTTCAGAATGATAGTTAGAAGTAGACTTTAAAATCTGTTTTTGATGACTCCTATGAGAAGACTATATTACCATAAAATCAATTTTTTATTTGACGTTATGGGGATCAGTTGTATAGCTAGTATTTGAATATCCCACTATAGTCACATCTTAATTTTTCTAATAGAAAAACTAGATCTTTGGTGCCATAATGATATCTTTGGATATCCTCTCTAAGTCTCACCTAATGACATTGTTAGAGTTGTGCTATTTAAGCTAGACAATTATCCGTAAATGCAATATCAGGTATGTTGCTATTTACAAGATACATGAGCGCTTTGATGACACTAAGATATAGAACTTTAGATTCAATATCTTTTCATCATCAACTCAATATATGAATTGATCTTGATTCATATTTAGGGATTGAATGACTATAAGTATTTTGATGGATATGATTATTCAATATCATTTGGGTATTGGACTGATGGAATATGCTCAACTTGTAAACATAAGCGAAATTTAGTTTTAGCCAAATCATTTATCTCAAATTCCGTCATAAGATAATTACATATTTTATCGTGTGTGATACGGAGATGATACAAAATCCAATTGAAATTTTATTATGAACATACATATGCAATTGTTGTATTGGGGTAACCATTCTATGTAAAGAACTCATATAGTCAATTGTACCACAATCAACTTAACTATTTGAAATCATGGAGTGACTTTAAGCTGTATATAATATATATTATTATTTGTATTTAGATTCATAATACAAAGTCCATTAGAAACTTATATGTCCAAATCTATCCAATCCATTTGATATACCAATAATATTGAATATGAGAACATATTTTCCACATATATGATGGGGTATGTAATATCGTAATTGATGACGGGTCTCTGTGCGAACTCTTGTACTACAAGCCTAGCTATTTCACCACCTTATGGAACGAAAATCCATTTGCTTCCATAGGAAAGACATTGTGTTGTTGAGCAAAAGCATTTCTCCTTAATTACCACCTTTGGTTTGACCAATTTAAGTGCTGAAGCACTCTGCCTAGTACTTTTGGTTTGGATCCAACTGAAGGTGTATGGTCATTTTGAGAAGAAATATATGTCAACAATTTGTAGTTTTTTTTAATATCGATTGATTCTATAAAAATAATATAGTTTGTGGAAATATTATCCTATTTAACTCTGTGTATTTCCCAAACAATGGAGTTAGGATGTTCGCATAACTCAGAGCCTAAATTTGTGTACATATTTGTAATGGATATTTGGATGCTGAACATCCATAGGCGTTTGGATAGTGAATATCCATAAGGTGTCTATCAACTTGATGTTGATTTGTATTTACTGTATTGGAGGATATTCTCCTCCTGTTTCTGAAAATGCTTGCAAGAAGTTGTATCCCTTGTAATCATACTTCTCCCTCTCTTATTTTGGTTTGGGAGTTGAGTGATTTTGTTAGGTATCTCTACTCTTTCTAGCACATTAATAGCGAGAATCAGATTCGATGATACTTTTTATAACGAGTAAACGCTTCTAGCGAATTATTTGCAATATGTTGCAAATACAAGATGATCTGAATAAGGATTCAGATTTCTGGTACGTGGATATGAGGACTGAATGTGATCGTGTATGACATTCTCTTATGATTCCTGATATTCTTTGTGATATTAATCTCTCTATAATACTGAAAATTATCTTTAAAATATTGTAAGTATACAGGCCATGAATAAGTCCCTTATAAGGAACTCGAGGTATTATATGATTGACCTCATATAGATCCTCAATACCCTTTGAGGTATTATGCTCATTTTGTTATTATTTGAGCAATAAGTTTGGTAATTATATCTCATATAGATTCTCAATGCCTTTTGATGTATGTTATAGGATGATGATATCGGTACGTGCAGAATATAACCGATTCACAGATAGAAAATACTTAGTTGAGGCCACCATATATGTCATAGGAAATTTAATTTAAAGACTCCCTTACCTTAAAATTCATAATGCACCACCTATTTTCTTGAACGCATTCAAGAACAAACATTAGGCTCTATTCAACAATTTTATGTAACATCTAGGTATTTTACAATACTGATTGATACATTTATAAAATAGTCTCATATGTGTCCTTATACATAAGTAAAAAAGTAGTCTTTATTGAACAATTTCAGTTTAAATTTTACATATATTTTTTGAGTAAATCTAATTAAAATAGATTGCACATAAATTATGAAACACATAAAAAATTCTAAAATTTTTTAAAAACAAAAGACCGCTATTTTAAACAAAGAAGATGGAAATGGGGAATGGGAGCTGTCGAGTATCTTATCCGTGAACAGTATCAATGAAAAGTGCATTTTGACGGAAAGGCTAAAGGAGTGGCGTGGAAGGAAAAAAAATCAATGGTGAATAAGAAAATCCGATTCTTCCCGTGGTAAGAAAGGAAGTGTCATCTTTTCTGATGGCAAATAAAGAATTTGCCGAAAAAATCCAGTACCCGGGTCTACCAGTCACCTCGGGTGAATTTTTATGGGAGCGTTAACCATGGGTGTGATGCTTCAGATTTTGCTAAACTATACTCCTAGTGTTGAACGGTACGTTCATATGGTGCTTTAAATATGTTGAGCGGGTCACGATGCCGGCATTAGTTAATTTGCCTACGTCTTGTGTTTTTTTCTTGCTAACGATAGTCATGAGCTCATTACAGCTCTCTAAGTGGACACATTAGAAACCAAATTCCAGACACTCATCTTTTCTCGTGCCACCACCTGTATTTTCATGCATCAATTGAAAACTTAAATATCATTTTTATATAAAAACATATGCTTCTTTGTATGGAGCAATTTCCTATATGAAGCGAGATGTTTGTTTCGGATTTTTTTTTTATTTGAAACTCTAACCAAATGGATCCCTATACCTGTTCAGCTGCGCCAATCTTTACAAGGGCACAATCCATTGCTATGGCATTCTAAAGGTTAAATAAAAATTTATTTCCTTTTCTTAAAATGTTCTCAGAATTTTTTTCAAAGTTTCAAAGCCTTAGGACACTTTGCAGAAAGACCCTCACACTTTGATGTTTATGTAATCGGTTTAAAGAAAATGATTTTTTTTTAAAAATAAAAACTTTGGAGGATTCCACGGCAAGTTTCAAAATTCAGATTTTAAAAAGAATTTATTTCAAAACTTTATTCCATTCTTGAGCTCCATATTCAAATGTTTTAAAAAATGCCATGGAGATAAAAAAAAGTGCTATTTTACCCTCAAATGGCATATGTCCATTTTGAGGACAAGTGTGCACTTACGTGTCAACCTTCAAAATTTCCAAAACATGCAAATTTCAAAATAATTCAAAATCGCATGGAAAACCATAATGTAGACATGTGCTCTACAAATAACCAGGAGGAGCTTCCTTGATTGGTCATCTTTGGCGAATGGTGAAGGTAAAGATGAGCTATTCCCTTTTTATGAGATGCTGGATCCATGGGAAAGGAGGGCACCCCCCCAGTAATTTCAAGGAGAAAGAGAAGATGGGCACCGGAGGTTGTAGAGAGAGAGAGATGCAGATTATGAGGGTGAGGAGAGCTAGAGCTGATGAAAACCCTCATCTCGATCAAGCTAGGCCTTGTAGCTGCTATCCAGCATGTAAAGCGACACGAAAACCCAAAAATTCACTGTTGGCATCGTGAACAGTCTTCAAGAAGCAGAAGACTTGTTTAACAAAGCAGCCCATTATTGCTGGCTGTGCAACTACCGAAGTACATATATATATAATATATATATATATATATATATACAAATTGTAGCATTCGTAAGTAGGGCTAGCTATGCATGGCTGCCAAACGGAAGCATAACCAATGCCCAGTCAACTTTGGCATAGTAACTTCTATATTAATAACTTTTTTCTCAGTCCAAAATAAATATTATTTAGGCATCGACACGTGCTCAAAATATAATTTTGACTATTATTTTTATAATATATTGATAAAATATACTAGCAAAAATATATTGTTTTGAAAATATTTTTCGAGACAAATCTACTCATGTTATTTTTAAGTATTCAAACCCAATATATATAAAAAAAATTGTAGCTAAAGTTTAAAATAATAATCATTGGATTTGTCCATGTGCAGGTATCAGTTAGGAGCTGCAGGAGGGGGCTAGTATGAATGACGCGCAGCGCGCTGGGTAGGTGGGCGCGCGAGCTGGAAGTGAAACGCGGGAGCGAGATTTTCCGGAGCGGAACACATAAGAACGGAGTAGTAGAGATTGAGTGGTATGAGATGAATAATTTCTACAAAGTTTAGATAGTCTGTAAGACTGAAGGCGTAAGACATACTGCCTGATGCGAGAATCACTACGTATTTTTTTAAATAGTAAAAATTAACTACATAACCCTATTTATTTTAGATTGGAATAGAGTAGATATTTTATCTCTGCAAGGAGCGGGAACGAACCCTTATTTATTGCTTGCTAAATGAAGCGAGGTCAATAGCCATCAATGCTAACAAAATCAATTCCTACTCGCTTGCTATGACAGGATATGACAGCAGGATATGCATTCACTAATGGCGCTATGCTAACTCTCAAGATAGATTATGGAGCCATCCAATTAATGCATACTAAATCACACACAGCAGCAGAGAGATATCCATCCATCGTCCTCCATCCCATTTGTGCTGCTGCCTTAGCGCTATTTAAGCGCCCCATCTGCCCTCTGGACCGTCACCACCAACCACACCTCCATCCCAAACCAGCAAACCCTGCCAGCAATCCAAGCCATCACCTTAAATTGGACCAGGTAGCCATGAGGACCAGCCTCGTCCTCGTCGCCGTCGCCGTCGCCGCCGTGGTTTACGCCCTTGCAACGCCCGTCGCGGCGATCCCAGGGGGATGGAAACCTATCCCCGACACCAACGACTCCCACGTCAAGGAGATCGGCGCGTGGGCTGTGGCAGAGCACATGAAGACGTCCAACTGCAAGCTCACGTTCCGCGAGGTGGCGAGTGGCGAGGTGCAGGTCGTGTCTGGCCTGAACTACCGGCTCGTCATCGACGTGCTGGACCTCGCCGGCGAGGAGGCCAGGTATAAGGCGGTCGTGTACGAGCAGAGCTGGACCAACACACGCAAGCTGCTCTCCTTCGACATGGTCAACGGAACGACGGCCAGCTGCAGGACTAGGTTTTAGCTAAGCCCATCAACCCGTGCGCCTGTATGGGCTAGCGATTTAGATTTCTCGATCCGGTCGCTCAGTACCCCCAATAAGATTTCTCCAAAGGATACTGATGATACTTTTCAAGGAAATGGATCTATTTTGTTGCTCAGTTAGCATGAATACAACCTGTGAGGTTTACATACGTATCTTTTTTTTTTTTCGGCAACGGGAAGCCCCATTTCCATTACTTTTCAGATAACGGAATAGTTAAGAGTTTACAAACCAAATCCAGAGAACTAAGAGATTCGGAAAAGAACGTAAGGGAGAGTTAAAAGTTGCTACAGACAAAGTATTATAGAAGGGCATGTAGAAACATAAAAGGAGATGCCTAGCGAACAAACATTTCCATGACCAGGTGAACAGAAGGCAAAAAAAAAAAAAAACAGAGATCGTCATAGAAACATCCATCAAAAGGTTGCAAAAGCTTCCAGGGAGTAAGATAGCCTCAATGGTGAAACAAGAGCGTGGCAGTGCAGATGATCAATCTTCCAGCTCATCTTCAGGATCCTGTTGATCATCATCATCATCTTGGGGAATATTAGGTAACATACGGAGCTGACGATTAACACGGGGAGGGGCCTGGCACCTGGACAACAGTTGATTTACTGTCTCCAACAACCCCTTTTATTGTTATAAAATAAATAAATAGGTTGTGATAGATTCAAACATATTTATTGTACAATTAATAGACATGATAGAATCAGATGCTTTTATCTTCAGGGGAGAAAACTTGGGAATGGCCAAATTGCTAGATTTTGGGAAGACGTGTGGATTTCTTCTCAACCCCTTTCTTTGATGTTCCCTGTTCTTTATTCTGTCTGTAATCATTTGTTTTGTGAGAATAATAATTGCATGTGCTGTCACGGGTAACAGAAAACCATCACCTTTGCCACACCGAGACGCTTGCAATCCATAGCTACCACGGCCACCTTCTCGTAAAGCGTCCACTCTGCACCGAAAGAAAGCAAGCACACGTTTACGGAGGACTTTTACAGTACATCTAAATGAGTGTATGTTGTCTATTTTTCTCATCCGGTGGTTTAGATTAGTCCAATAATACTCTATCGTCCATCAGTATCATGGGTATCATTAAAGAGTACCATGGGTATCATAAGGTTAGGATTGGAAACAAAAAATCATGATAAACTTGTAAATTATATGTTTAATTAGGAAATATCAAAATATTAGTTTATTCTTCGTATAAGCTTTCACTTATTCTGTTCATTTCATTTATTAGGGTTTCCACCATCCGTCGATCGGTCGATGATGGGTGGTGAAGGTTCGAAGTCCGGTCAGTCAATGACGTAATTACCCCTAAGAGTATCAAGATAATTACAATAATACTTACTAAAATGGACGGTTAGATCACAACAATGATACTCTTCACTATCTAGTATCATGGTGTACTGTAAAGGTTCTCCGTTTACGACCGAGACCTAGAGCATACAGAGCAGTTGAAAGCTGCAAACTTTCCGGTCATATTTTCACAATTCGGCTAGCAAAATCGCAGTGACTGCAAAAGATGGCATCAATTTCCGGTGATTGATGCATATAGGATTTGTTGTTTTCTTGCATTCGGGATAAGCGGTAGAGTTTGTCTAAAATCACCACCAAGTGCAATTTTTATACTACTAAACTGTTTGTTTTCTAGAACATTGCTATTGGATGACATGATATCTCCAAGTGTCCGGTCAAGTGCTTCGAAACAATGTTTATGGTTAACAGTTGTTTCGTCCTATATGATCAATGATGTCTGTTTTATTAGCTTAGCCAACTATGTATTTTTCTTAATAGCACACACAGAATGCTCATGAATGTCCAGAGGAATTCGGAAATGTGAGCGGGGTGTTCGACCTCCTAGGAGTAGCAGAGCTGCCATGCCAGAAGATGCAACTACTAACGCTATCTTTCATCGGACTCTAATACTATTAAGCAATGTGTTTCATAGAAAGGTCTTGCCAATCCCACTATATCCATAAACGAAGAAGGTATGCCCACAAACATTCAAGGTTGAATGCTCTATAATATCATAAATGAACCTTTGGCTTGGATTCAATAAGTTGATCTCGTCATTCAGTTCTGCCAATGCACCATTCGAACCATATGCAAGCACTTCCATTATAAATCTGTTGGTAAGAAGCTGAGAGGAATTTTGGTCTGATTGTGGTAAGTGAAAGTGACTTAGGCTATATCCAATATTTGTGAGTAATTTTTTGCTTCGAGTGATTTTATTTAAGGATAAATTAATAATTTCTCCTATTGATAATGCAGGTGCTTCTAACTCTATTTCTCATTTTCATCACGTGCACACAGAATGATGACAATCATCCTCTATTTGATTCATCACTTCGTATACAGCAAAAGCAACAGCCTTTTTTGTAATCTACTTACTCCATACCATAGGATTGTGGGAGTTTCTCTCACTTTGTACTGTGACATCAATATACTTATCTAACTGCTATTTTTTATATTACAACCTCTTAACTATTCTTTTTTAACCTCTGTGTACAGGACGAGGAAACCCATTATAGCTAAAGGATTGACGTAGCTCATGAATTGTACTTAGCGATGCTTCTTCAGGGAGCTAAATTGGTCATTGTGCGCTGTGTATACAATGGTTGATCCAAATTCGCAGGCTAATCCTGCAGAGAAAAGGCAGGGTTTTTTTTTTCAGGGAGGGAAGGAACTTGTTGTGATGCCTGTTTGTTGATTCCTCCCGTTCCATTTGGTGCGTGAGTCTGATAAGAGTAGCTTGTATGTTCCTGCAAATAGCAGCTATTCTTTTATCATTCATTGCTATATAATTTTCAATTTTTAGCAATAGTCAATCAACTTTGGACGAAATTCTGGTAACTAAGATAAGAGCACTCCAACCATAACAGCAATGAGAAAATGTAAAAAGAAAAAAAGAGATCTGATCTTATATATATATGATGCATAATTGTTCTAATAATGTGAAAATTAGTCTGTAGTTGTTTTCTTGCATCACTACTACAGAGTACAGACTATGAGACATGCCTGACCAACACTATGGGCTAATTAGTTTTTTTTATCTATATACTGCTTTCTTCACACATATTTGTCAGCAATTTTCTCGTGGTAGCTCTGGAGACTTTATATTTCATATGTGCCAAATTAACTCATAGTAACATATAGAAAGAACTGGCCAAGTGCTTTAAACGATCATGAAGCCAAATGAATAAGAAAATGATGTGGCTGTTTTCAAAGCTGAAGGCACTGATGTGGTACATTGCTGTTGATCAGACTTGAAGGGAGACATAATACTTGCATCAGTTGAAAACTGTTGTTCAAGGAAGAGACTAAACAGAGAGAACCGAGTACCTGAAGAAATGTGAAATTTTGTACTGTAATTAGGCTTCCAAAGAAACACTTTTATTGAGTAGTTCATCAAAGGAAAAACTAGGCTTAAACAGTTCCGAATTATCTGTGATAACTTGCAAGCCGCATGATTAAATACCCATGTCTACTTCGACATTATTTTTTCCAGCTACTACTCTTGCCGTTTCAAGTATATTTTTTATGAGCAAATGAAGTTCTTTGCTGCATTTTTTTTTTGACCATAGTCCTTTCTTGGAACTAGCAAAAGATAGAGTTCAATGAAGGCAATTATTGTAACTTCATATCTGAACTGATTCATATACAACAAGTTAATTGGGAGATGTATGTGTTTCGTCAAGCTAAGATCTTATCATGGTTCTGATGTAGAACATGTAAGAAAACAAAATGACTGAAGTGCTCAATCGTATTCACCATGAGGAGTTTGTACATATACAGAGAACGAGTGGTCTAGAGGACCAACGGTTTCCTACATGCTAGGAAGTCCCTGAAGACTAGGATCATAGACCTGTTCTTCTACACCCCCCTTCAGTTACATCATCGGTGTTAGAAAATGCACAAGCTAGACTTAAACTGGTGAAACAATGCACTTGGCAAACCCTTCGTCATAATATCAGCATACTGGTGTGTAGTTGGTACTTGAACAACTCGCAGCTGCCCAAGTGCAACCTTCTCGCGCACAAAGTGTAGGTCCAGCTCGACATGCTTTGTACGCCGATGGTGAACTGGATTTGCAGATAAATACACCGCTGAAATGTTGTCACAATAAATTACTGTGGCCTTGTGGATTGGAACGTGTAGTTCTTGCAAAAGGTTCCTGAGCCAGCAGCACTCCGCCGTGGCGTGTGCAACTCCGCGGTATTCGGCTTCGGCGCTTGACCGAGATACCGTGGTCTGTCGCTTGGACGACCAAGACACCAACGAGTCACCAAGGAATACACAGTAGCCCGATGTGGATCGTCTAGTGTCGGGACACCCTGCCCAATCAGCGTCGGAGTAGGCAGTCAGCTGCGTTGTCGGTGATGCCAAGATCCGTAAACCATCGTCGAGTGTTCCACGCAGGTACCGAAGAATGCGCTTGACAAGTCCCCAGTGCACGTCCCGTGGCGCGTGCATATACAGGCATGCCTGATTGACAGCATATGCAAGATCAGGGCGTGTCAAGGTCAGGTACTGGAGTGCACCTGCTATGCTTTGGTAGAACGTCGGGTCGTTGAATGGGGAACCTTCCGTCAGGGAGAGCTTTGGCTTGGTGTCGATCGGCGTTGGAGCCGACTTGCAGTTCAGCATGCCAGCTCGTTCAAGTATGTCTGCAGCATACTGAGCTTGGTTGAGGAAGAAGCCATGTTCATCACGTCGAACTTGCACACCGAGGAAGAACTTGATGTACCCAAGATCCTTGATTGCAAATTCTTGGCGAAGCAGCTTGACTATGTGTCCCAAGAAATCACTTGTCAAGGCGGTGAGCAGGATATCATCGACATAGACCAGCAAATAAGCTGTCTGACCAGCTTTTCTGAAGACGAAGAGGGATGCGTCAGAACCGGTGGAGACAAAGCCAATGCGCCGGAGGTAGCCACCAAGACGCTCAAACCATGCTCTGGGCGCTTGTTTAAGTCCATAGAGGGACTTGACAAGACGACAGACATGGTTCGGGTATCTCTGATCGACGAAGCCTGCAGGTTGATGACAAAACACCTGTTCTGCAAGGTTGCCGTGCAAGAACGCATTCTTGACGTCGAGTTGATGGACGGGCCACGAACGTGAAGCTGCAAGATGAAGGACTGTCCGAATGGTTGCAGGTTTGACGACCGGCGAGAATGTCTGGTGGAAGTCGATGCCCGCACGCTGGTTGAACCCACGGACCACCCATCGAGCCTTGCGGCGCTCTAGAGTTCCGTCAGGGTTCAATTTGTTCTTGAAGATCCACTTTCTTGTGATGACGTTCGCACCAGCTGGCTGTGGCACGAGTGTCCAGGTGCCATTGGACACGAGGGCATCATACTCCTCTTGCATCGCCTACCGCCATGTCGGATCGCAAAGCGTGGCACGAACGGAGCCTGGTGGAGAATACGGCGCCTGTGCGGTGGTGAGGTGGGCGTACTTTGGGTTGGGAAGGACAATGCCGTGGCGGCCTCGAGTCATCATGGGATGCCGAGTGGGCTCGGTTGGCCCTACACCAGATGTCGTTGCTGCTGTTATGGAATCCACCGAAGGTGTGGCAGCGCCTGAAGGTTGCTGGACAGCAGCATGGTCGTCGACGAGGTCGGGTAGAGCCGGTGTAGACCCTGATCTAGCGCCCGCAGCCGTCGTAGACGTGGAAGATGTGGTGCTCGGCTGATGTACCTGTGGCGCACTAGTAGTGCTGAGTACAGGTTGTGGAGCTGGAGCAGCAGCTGCCTGGTGACGACGTGGTGGAGGCAGAACCAGCACGTCCTGAAGAGCCTGAGAACATGCTGGCGACGCAGCAGCTCGCACGGGTGGCGCCTGAGCAAAAGGAAAAACATTCTCGTCGAAATATACATGACGAGAGGTTAGTACACGACGAGATTCAGGGTCGTAGCAGCGATATCCCCGTTGTTCAGTTGGATAACCCAAGAAGATGCACTTGATCGAACGTGGGGCGAGTTTGTGCAGTGCGGTAGCAGCGGTGTTGGGATAGCAAAGACAACCAAAGGTGCGTAGGTGGTCATATGTGGGTGGCACGCCGAAGAGCAGCTCATATGGGGTTTTCTTTGCGCGTGGGCGACATGGTCGGCGGTTGATCAAGTATGTAGCAGTGCTGAGGGCATCCGGCCAAAAACGAGGTGGGACAGAAGCATGGAACAGCAGTGCACGCACACTGTCATTGATCGTGCGCATGACTCGCTCGGCTCGTCCATTTTGCTGTGACGTATACGGACATGTGAGGCGCAGAGAGATGCCATGCGTGTTGCAGAAAGCGCGAGTTGCAGTGCTATCAAATTCGTGACCATTGTCAGTGTGGAAACACTTGATGTCGCGCTGGAACTGAGTTCGCACAAAAGCATGGAAAGAAATTAAAGTGGGAAGAACATCCGACTTATGACGGAAGGGGAATGTCCAGACATAGTGAGAATAATCATCAAGTACAACTAAGTAAAACTGAAACCCAGAATTGCTTGTTATTGGTGAGGTCCAGACATCGCAATGAAGAAGATTGAAAGGGGAAGCAGAAACATTATTGGAGGTGGGAAAGGGCAAACGCACATGCTTGCCCAAGCGACATGCATGACATGTATGTTTGCCGGATTTGTTACAGGAAAAACCAAAGGAATTTAAGACGCGGCGCAGGGAGTCCTCTCCTGGATGACCAAGACGGGCATGCCACAGCTTGGAGTCATGGGAGGCCAGAAGAGCCTGGGCGTGCGCTGGACCACTGGATGTCGGCCATCGGAGGGGATAGAGATCGCCGGAGGAGTCACAGCGGAGTAGAACCGTCTGGGAACGAAGATCCTTTATGGAAAAACCACACGGGTCAAATTCGACAGAAACGGAATTGTCGTGGGTGAGAGAACGAACTGAAATAAGGTTCTTAATCAAATGAGGGGAGATCAAAACATTATTCAGTTTAAGAGATGAGGATGGTGTAGGCAAAAGGGCGTGTCCATGGGACTGGACGGAAAGAGGAGCGCCGTTGCCAACAATAATATGAGAGGGTGAAGGAAGGGAGGAAGGGGATGAGAGGATACCGGAATTAGAGGCCATGTGAGAAGTGGCCCCGGTGTCGAGAAACCAATCATCACCACCGTGTCCTCCGAGCGGAGCGTGATTCGGTGCACCGTGAAGGGTGGAGAGGAGGCCGTGGGGAGGCTGCTGGTGCTGCATGGCGAAGGGGTTGGCCTCGCCGAAACCGGTCTGTGGCGCTTGCGTGAGCTGGGGCGCCTGGAACGCAGCCATCGCCTGTGGCTGGGGCGGATCGGGACGCGGGCCGAGGGCACCTTGGGACGGAGCACGCCATTGGTTCATGGGCCATGCCTGCACGTAGCCGGTCCATGGATTGTACGTCTGGCCCCACGATGGCGGAGGCCCGGAAGAAGCGGATCCTCCTTGTGGACGAGCGGTGCTGGAGGCGTCGCTGGGATTGCAGAACCGCCCGTCCGCGTTCTTGCGCTTTTTACGGCGATCGCCGCCCGTGGAGGAAGGCGCGTGGCCGCCATGGTGAGCGGGCCGAGGTGGCGTAGAGGGGGTGGAGGAGCCCGCCGCCAGGAGTGCCGTGGCGGCCGCCATCTTGCGCGTCAGGGACCGGCGCTGCTCCTCCTGCACAAGGTAGGACCGAGTGTAGAGGAACGTGGGCGGCGGCACCTTGGAGGAGAGGACGGCGACGGCGCCACTGTAGTCAGGATGGAGGCCGCGTAGGGTGTTGATGACGAGGGCCTGATCGGTGACGGCGGCACCAACGTCGTAGAGAGCGCCGGCCAACTGCTTGAGACAGCCACAATACTCCGTGATCGACATCTCGCCTTGATAGAGACTGTGAAAGTCTTGTTGCAGGAAGACAGCACGCTGGAGGCTGTTGTCGAGGAACTGGCTGTTGATCGCCTGCCAGGCAGATTGCGCCGTGGAGCGGGGCTGATAGACCGCATCCATCAGTTCCTTGGACAGGGACGTGTAGAGCCAAGAGGTGATGCTCGAGTCGTTCTGGCACCACTCAGGGTCATGTTGCATGAGGACTGCATCAATGGTGCCATCCACATGATCCATCAGGCCGAACTTCTTGAGCGTCAGCTCAAAGAAGGTACGCCACTGGCGGAAATTGGCGGCATCCATGTCGAGGATCATTGGAACATGAGCCCGAATGTTGATCATGGCGATCGAGGAAGCAGTGGGGGTGTCCGCGTCGGGAAGAGCGGCGAAGGGGTTGGATGCGGCACTGCGAGAGGAAGAGTGGGAGGGTGACGCCATGAGGAAGACGACTTTGATAGAGGCAACGGAAGGATGGAGCAGGAAGCGTCTGATACCATGTAAGAAAACAAAATGACTAAAGTGCTCAATCGTATTCACCATGAGGAGTTTGTACATATACAGAGTACGAGTGGTCTAGAGGACCAACGGTTTCCTACATGCTAGGAAGTCCCTGAAGACTAGGATCATAGACCTGTTCTTCTACAGAACACATCCGGTTATTTGGATGATTCATCATTACTGTGAGTGGCATTTTGAGGTGATGTCTACGCACTAATACATAGTAATTGATTTAGCTATAGTACACCTACAGATGTAAGAATATACGTGCATTGATATCAGCTATGTATGCATAAGAATTCGCCTACTCTGAAATCAGCAGGACAACTTGTATACAGTTTACAATGCTGTAGGGCTATGTAGCCCACTAATATTTATGTATAAATATATCAGTCATATTAATGTCCCAACGAAACTATACCCAAGTGATATCAATCACAGTCCATGTATACTTTATAACTTCTTATATTACATTGCAAGTAACTATTTTCCCACAACATTATTAAGTTTCAATTGTATATGGCAGATGACTCCATTGAATAGGCTAGCGAACCTTGCCTCGGCTCTAATAATGGATATGACTCCGATCGTGAGGTGAACCTGTAGGTATGCACTTGCTTCAAGCAACTCAAGTGGCCCTATTCTTATATTACAAAATGGAGAGGCGGCCTCTGAACAAAAACTTTGCCACGTAGAAGCTTAAGAGAAGATGCTGAACCTAACCTTACCATATTAAATAATATGCCATGCATAGTTATATTACCTATGTACTACCTATGGACAAGAACATATGTATCTACCGTTACATCTACCGTCAAGAAGCCTGCTACCTATTGTAATCACTTGATAACTTTATATCTGATATATATTTGCTGTATCCGAAGAACTCATCTGCATATGTATCTTATTCTCTCAGTTATCTCATTTTGGATTGTACAATAGCCTTTTCTTTTGTTCATATTCTTTTCCTCAATCTTGATCCTAAGAACCAGACCAACTAGGCTGTTCTATCAACTGTGCATGCATTGGAGAATGATTGGTACGAGACCTGGATGATCAGGAGAAGCATGAGCCGATATTGTGTAAACAAAGAATCTTCTGAAAATGTATAACTGCTTACAGCTGGATTAGATTGTATGATGGCGTTTATGTTTCCTAATGCCTCACCAATCTCATCCTGAATTGTTCCAAATGCAACATAAACGAAATGACCCGACAAAGGTCATCCAAAGCAAAGCAAAAACAATAGCAGAAAGGCTATTTACGTAAAATGGGCCGGGCATAAAAACTACCATGTCAGTACTGAACTGAATGACCATGTTATCTTAGGCCCTGTTTGTTTGCTCTGGATTATGGATTCTGTAAATAAACAGCTAGATTATGGAAGCGGATTCTGCAAATATATGTCTAGATTATAATATAATCCACAATACACTCAAGATGAATTTATATGATCCACAATCCAGAATATAGGAGAAACAAATAAGACCTTAGTTGCTCGTACCATGATACAAGACTACAATATCACGGGCCAATGTGCCGGCCTAGCAGGCGTATCACGGGCCAATGTGCCGGCCTAGCAGGCGCGGCAAGGCCGCGCTCTATTTCTAGTTTGGATCTGATAAGCGAGGTCAAGGTAATGTTTTACGCTACTGCTCTATACTGTTGTGGGCTTCGTCGGTCCGCTTCATGGTGTTTTGGGGTTGCTGGGCTACCTGTTATTTTTTAACCTTTTCATTTGGCGAGAGAGACTACTGTTTTAGTATTGGAGCGTGGTTTTCTCCTCCTCACGAATGCGATCCAAAACTCCTCGCTAACCCACCCATCCCTCCTCCGGTCTCGACCGCCATGGCCGCCGGGCGGGCCTTCCTCTGCGCCCCCTGCTCCTCCCTCGCCGCTGGCGCCCGCCGTCTCGCCTTCGCCCCTCCGTCCCGGGCCCTCGCCCCCGCGCTCCGCCGCGGCGGCCGCTGCGTTGCCTCCGTCTCCTCGTCCCCCAACGCGGCCTCCGCGCCGGAGCCCTACGTGCTCACCACGCCGCTCTACTACGTCAACGCCCCGCCTCACATGGGCAGCGCCTACACCACCATCGCCGCCGACGCCATCGCCCGCTTCCAGGCAAGCTTCCTCGTATGGATGCAATCGCTGTATTTTCGATCAGTTAGGGGCTAGGGATCCCGCACGAGCAAAATTGCAGCAACTCGCACATGCGCGGGTTTCACGAGATCCACGGAAGCACTAACAATGTTTACCAACATGGAGACTCACATTTTGTCAAGTGGCCGTTGTGATGCTGTGATAAATGTATGGTGCGGTTTACTGTTGTATGATCAGGTGGTGATGTGCAACTCCGTCGCACATGCATTGCACGAATGGAGAGAGGGATTCTATATTTTCCATATACTCATACTACTTCATAACTTCATACTACGTCACTTTATAGCCATGCCCTAGATGAAGTTCGTATATGCTTACAATCTTACTGCAGTGGAAATAGAACAGCTTAGTGTACAGAATTTTGTGTTTATGTTTCTCCAATTGAATGGGGCCTCAATGTTTTGACTATTTGAACTAATGGGAGTGGAATGCATGACTTCTGTTGCTTAACCCTACTGTCTAACAGTCTGTTGATGATGCTTCTGTGGTTGCAGAGGTTGCTAGAGAAGCAGGTTATATTTATTACTGGAACAGATGAACATGGTGAGAAAATTGCCACTTCAGCAGAGGCTAGTGGCAGAATCCCAAAGGAGCATTGTGATACAATTTCAAATTCATATAAGATGCTCTGGGCTGATGTACGTCTACAGCATCAAGTGTCATTTTACAATACTGTTCACCGCAGAGTAAACATGACCTCATTTTGTCCTCCAAATTTCTTTAACATTTCTTGCAGCTAGACATAGAGTACGACAAGTTCATTCGCACTACCGATCGTAAGCATGAGGCTGTTGTTAACGACTTCTATTCTAGAGTATTAAACAGTGGTGACATATATAGAGCTGATTATGAAGGACTTTACTGTGTGAGCTGTGAGGAGTACAAGGTAAGCTTCTGTCTCATCCTTCTTATATAGTACCGTTAAATATATTTATCAATACAAATATTGATTTTGTGCCTCTATTGTTAACCAGGTTGCCTACTAAATGGGTTTACCGACCAATATTTCTTTTTCTGGCTTTACATGGAAAATATACCTTCTTGGCTACTGATCCATTTTATGGGGGGTTGGTGTCTATGTTGGTTACCATGTCTAATTTGTCTAAAGTATGAGTTTGGTTGGATTTAGGCCGTGGTTTAGTTTTTTGGGCTTTCGAAAATTTAGATGCAAACCAACATGTGAAATGTGCAAAAGTGCAAGACTTTGCTATATTAATGCTGATAGGTGTGTGTACTATTTTATTGTGTGGTCTATTTTATTTTTATGCTATGCAGCTACATTATACCATGTGCACTTATACAGATTGACCCTCTTTTTTCAATATTAGTAATTGTACTAATGTTGGTTTTGTTGATTGAACACAGGATGAAAAAGAGCTAGTGGAAAACAATTGTTGTCCTGTCCATCTAAAGCCTTGTGTGCCAAGAAAAGAAGATAACTATTTCTTTGCCTTGTCAAAATACCAGCATAAGTTGGAAGAGCTACTGACAAGAAATCCTGATTTTGTAAGGCCATCACATCGCTTGAATGAGGTGAGGTTTTAGTCCTTTTAATATGCTTTTGTTCTATCATTTTGGTGATTATTGAGTTACTGTACATCACTGCAAATTGTGTTAGAAAGTGTAAAATTGTTTGTGTAAAAAAGGAGACTCTAATCAGATGATTCGATCACAGACCAGAAAAAGTGAAAAAACTAAGTTGTCATATGTCTTCATGGAGCTTTTCCACAATTTTCTCGATCATGTCTGGTGTAAAGTATGCAACAACTAAACAATGCGAGTTTGACTGGGTCATTGCTTTTCTGAAGTGTTATTTGACATATTAATAAAATCCATGCAATACATTTTCTTATGGTTAACTTGTCAAGTGGTTACTCAGATGGCACCTTAACTAGGTTAAAGATGGAAACTAAGATGACAATACTTACCAGTTCTGAGAAAAGAAAACTGCAAAACATTGCTTTATAAGGGGGAAAGAAAACTCAGAGAAAGTTAATAGACAGTGAAGAGGCTCTGCGGTTCACAACTGTTCCTATGTATACTTATTTTGTGCAGTTAGATCAATACATCGTTGATTATGAATGTAAACCAAGCTAAGTCCTTAGCGCTTGTAACTTCTCCTTGCTGTTGCAAGGTAGGATTGCCTTGACTCCACAAAGTACAATGTGCATCGGTGCATGCTGAAAGCAATGTGATTTGCATGTTGTAAATTCTGTTTTTGTTGAAGAAAGGGCTGGCATCTTAGTAAGTAACGATGTTAATAAATGTTATGATGACCATTGGACTTCTATTTGATTCAATTTGCAAGAGAAATACATCATTCCTTTCTTGCATGATGACAATATCAAAACGTGCAACTTAGTAATAGAAGCATTCAAGTTTCATACTGTTGCTTCATATTTTAGCTTCCAGTAGCAACATAACCTGGATTGCTTCATTACTTGTCAGTCTTACAGTTTGGATATTCTTATTTTCATGGTTTTAGAATGTACCTGTTCTCTAGTCTTTCTCACAAAGACACAGCTTGTAGGTCCAAGGCTGGATTAAAAGTGGATTAAGAGACTTTTCTATTTCCCGTGCATCTGTAGAGTGGGGCATTCCGGTGCCTAATGACACCAAACAGACAATATATGTCTGGTTTGATGCTCTATTAGGGTATGTTTCTCGCTTCCCAGTCCACACCTGCTCCTTTGCATGTTCCTAAGAATGGTGACTTGCATATTTAACCTGAATTTTGTTGTATAGGTGTTCTTGTGCTATCAATTTATGTTGTTTATTACTACCATGCAAGTATAGAAGATATTCAACTTCATTTATTTACAGTCCTTGGCAAATTATTAGATTACTTGTGCTTTTGTTTTTCCAAACTGTCAACTTGCTATGCATAAATAAAGACTGGTTCTGTTTCTAAGCTTTACGTTCGATGATAACCCTTATGGCCATGTTTACATTTTTGGGATGCTTTGAATTCTGATAATTGCTATTTCTAGAAGGATTACTGCTTGTTGTGCACCCTTGTAACATTACTGGAGTCTAATTGCTTGGAGTTCATCTGAAGGGCTTCACTGAAGGCTCTTCTTAATGATCTCTCATTCTCTCTCTATGACAATGATTAACAAATCTCTTTTGTAGTACATTGTGCACTGTTCATGCATATTGTGTTTTGTTTCATTTTGCTAAAGGTAATATATGTTTCTAGCTTTTTGTAAGTTCTGGTATATTTTTACTCTTCCAAATGTATGTTACATTTCACAGTAAAGTTAATCATCCATTTTTATATCAAACGATGGACACTTTACTACTTAAGCATAATTTAAGCCCATGCATGCAATAAAAGAACGGGGAGCTCTTGGTCTTTATGCTACTCCCTCCCGTCTGAAATAAGTGTCGTTTTGAACATCGACATAGTCTTCAAAATACCACTTTCACTACTATTTTTTGTTATAATATATTGATAAAACATAGCAAAAGTATACTATTATGAAAGTACTTTTCGAGATAAATCTACATGTGTTATTTTCAAGTATCCAAACTCAATACATAAAAAGTAATTTGTAGACAAAGTTTAAAACAGTTGACTGCACGCAACCCAAGATGACATTTATTTTGGACTGGAGGGAGTACTCTGCTATTTGGTTGAACCGTTGAAGACTTGAATCTTGTAATGAGGATGGAATTATTTTTCTTTTAAAATTCTTGTTCCCAGCGACTCAAGTATATAATCGTATGCAGTTCGGCCTACTCATTCTTTTCATGTTGGTTGACTATTTTCCATATGTTTGCCTCTGTAGGTATATCTCAGCATTACTAGATGATGGTGAGCAGGCAAGTTTGCAGCAAGCTGTTGATCGTGGCTGGCCCGCATCCCTGCACCTGATAGGAAAGGTTTGTTCCAAGCATTATTTATAGCATCTTCATGCATTTGTGTTCCTTGTTGCTACTTATAGCAAAATACTGGGAATAATTCAGAATATGACACTCAATAGAGTGTCAGTTCAGGATTTGCCAGTTGGAACCCTATGTATCAATGACAAGTGGGGTTAGGGGCCACATGTCAGTGAGCCATAGAGTGTCGAATCCCGAATTGCCACTCTACTCAATGTCATATCCTGGAATCTCCCGAAAATACTGTATGCTTCTCTTCTCATTCATAATTAACACATTTATTTGCTTGTTTGATATTTTATTATGATGGCAAGGAACTCTTATAATTTGATTTGAACTTGGAGAGTACCAGAGTACCGTTTGGTTTTAACTTTTTTTTAAAAAAGAAAAAATACTGTTAATATGCAAAATATATAGTTCAAATGAATAAATCAGCATGAACTCCTTTTTGTTGTTCTATAGAAGAGTCAAGTAACATTGCATGGGGCACCTAGTTTTTTGCGTATGGAGAAATTTTTCACAGTTGCTCTATCTTTCTCCAATTTCTTAATTACTTCCTCCCATCTTTCTATTTTTAAAATTGGATCCAGTTTGTTTAAACTTGTTTCTGTTGAGTCCTACTGCTCAACGAGCAGCTACTTGGGCTGATAAAATTCTGATGTGGCATTATAGCTAATCACTGTTGTGGCACTAAATCTTGGAAAAATCATCAGCATATTATCAATTTTGATCAAATTGCTGAAAACTTATTGAGTGATAGGTTCAGCTAAAACAATTTTGAGATAAGTAGGTTCTAATTTTCGAAATTGACAGAACTGGCACTCAGACTTAGCTATAAAATTAAGTAGAATAGAACATTTCTCTATTTGTTTACTGCTTTGAGTATCTTGTTATATTTGCCCTCCATTTTTTTGAAAGGAAAACAGTAGGGGAGTCCCCTACTGCAAATTAAATAACCAAAAGATGAACTGTACAAAAGGCTTAAGCAACAGAGAAGAGAAGCAAAAGATATCGATGGTGCTAACATATTTCCTAGAGCTGGTCACAATCACATACTATTGTAGGCATTGATATCGATGGTCGTTTTACAAGCAAGAATATTGGATGGATTTCTTTTGTTTTTTTATTTATCCAGTAGATTATGGTTTGTGATGAATTGTTGTGCATGTACCTCAGGACATATTGCGGTTTCATGCAGTTTATTGGCCAGCCATGTTAATGTCAGCAGGGATGAGTGTTCCTGATGCAGTTTTTGGTCATGGATTCTTGACAAAGGTGAACTTACTTATTTTCAACTGTTCATGTTTCCACTTCTTCAGCCTGATAACAATATAGCACTGTACCCTAAGTAAACAATAATGTGGGGAAGTGTTAACGCAAAAAATCAACACAGAGGTCACAAAATAACCAGATTGCTTCACTTTCATGTAAGCGCACGACTAGTTTTGAAACAAACTAGCAAAAGGGATAATTCTCCGATTACGGTGAAGAACCAACCGGCTGTTTTACAAGCAAGAACATCAAAGGATAGCTACTCCAATTTCGCAGGAGCATGCGACTGATTTACGGGACATATCATCAAAGCATAGCTACTCCAGACCTATTCCTAGGAAGAACAGAAAAGAAGCAAAGAAAATATATATGTTTTTGTGTTTGACGATTGTGCGTATTTCAATCGGCTATACGCCCCATCTATTTATAGGGTGGATGGACTTATCCCTTAGACAGTTTGATCTTTCTCTCCTCAGGTTAGGATTCCGGTCGATGCTGGTCTCCAACGCGCGCTCCACCTCAACACCCGTTGGGCTTTGGTCTTGCACTTGGCCCGGTGCGCTCCGCCTGAGCCGGCTCCCCATGCCAGCAGGCCATTGCCCCGCGCCAAACCCCGGCAAGCCACACGTGGCACCCTCTGGGCCGCGTGCTCGCACGCTAGGCCGAGCGCCGAGCTGGCCAGCGCCTCTAGCACGTCTGGCGCGACCCACCATGACACTATCGATCCTAAGCGTTGAATCCCTTGAATCGGCCACCACTGTTTACATGCGTGCAGAAGTTCGAGACGAAAATCAACGTATGTAGCTAGAGCTTCCATCGCGGCTGTCTCTTTCCGCCTTTGCATGCAGCATCTAGCCACAACTGCTGTTGCTGCTACATGTTTCTGTGTTTCTGCATGCACGTTGCCGACTAGCATCCAATTTCCGTCTCTCTTTCAATCAATGTGCTAATCACCTAATTAACCGGCCACATTAACACCATTGCACTAACAACTTAATTAGCAAGCCGATTATTCATGACATCATGAATACTTCTTTATTCAGCCAATGACCCAAATAAAAGCCAAATTAAATTATGTGATATCTGATTACTACCTTAACTAATTAATTGGCCAACAATGTAAGCCAATTAGCAATCAGATCGACATATCCTTATCTCAACCAAATGTAAGCCAAATTAAATCAATTACCTAACGGCCTTTTAATCTATTAACACCAGATGGTCCGGTGAGAACAAAAATGTGAACACCGGACTATCCGGCGAGCTCAATTAGACTGAAACCCTAATCCTCGTTTTAAAGCACACCGGATGTTCCAACGTAGCAAATACACTCACCAGAGGTTTGCGCCGGATTAATTTTTCCACAGAGCAAAACCTTTATGCAAAATTTGAGTTATATGCACTGGATAATCCGGCGTTAACACCGAATCTTTCACCGGACCGATTTTTCTAGAGAGCATCTTTCTCTGCAAGAAATCACCCTTTTACTCACTGGATAGTCCGGTGATGACACGGCCTCTATCAACGGACTATCCAGTGTGTACAAAAGATTTGGCCGTGCCATTTTTTGCTATTAACAGGAAGAGTAACAATTTTTATGTCTAAAGAAATGGAGGCATAACAATACGAGAATGGTATTTTGGTTTAAACTTTAAACTGCTTTTCCTGCAATTATATGCGCATTTTCCCGATATAATGTCTGGATATCTGTTGCTGAATGATTAGTTTCTTTGTGTAGTGTGATGTTCTACTTATCCATCACTGTTCCTGCCTTACCTCTTTAGCCTTTTCCTATTTTATAATTTTAATATTTGGTAGCTTGAAGAAATTGGATATATGTGCTTGTGCTCACATGTCAATATTTCATGGATAGAGTACTAGTTTTTTAATGCAGATCTTTGCACTCCACGCAATAGCATCTATACCTTACAACATATTTTGTTTATTGTACAATCTGAGTCTTACTTTTGTGGTGGTAGTATATTATGCCTGCCTATAATTTTTTTTTTTTCTGTAAGAAAGGTTGCTCTGGTGAACAGAGAATGTAAAAAAAAAAGTATCTAGATTCTCAGTTAACTTTTGTCTCATCGAGCCACTTTTATTTCATGCACCAATGCCTTCTATTTTGAAAATTATAGGATGGCATGAAGATGGGAAAGTCATTAGGCAACACACTTGAACCAAATGATCTGGTAGAAAGATTTGGTGCTGATGCTGTTAGGTACTTCTTCTTGCGGGAAGTAGAATTCGGCAATGATGGGGACTATTCAGAAGAACGCTTTATCAATATAGTCAATGCTCATCTTGCTAACACAATCGGTATTTCTACTCAAATGCCTTTGTTTCTGAAACTTGTACTTACTCTTTATGTGAGCTAAAACTTGTTATGCTTTTTGCCTTCTTTTTTTTTTACTCGGTATTCCTTATTTGTGTTACCTATGCATTTTTACGTATTAATAATGATCTCATTCACTCATGTGAACAGGAAACCTCCTTAATCGTACACTTGGGCTACTAAAAAAGAATTGTAGATCCACGCTAGCGTTTGATGCAATTGCTGCTGCGGATGGAGGTTCGTTCAGAGATAATGTAGAAAATCTGGTAAGTATGTTTTCCTAGTATCTTTAAACTACAAGGAGACGAGTGGAGGATTTAATAATAAATGATGAGTTTGTGATTGAATGCAGTCTAGTATGTTTGACCGGCTGTACCAAGACTTAGTAAATATAAGGTCCAAATACAATAGAGAATTTGCTTTTATAAGTGAAATAATTCAATATTATACATTAGTGAAGCTTGAGACGTTGAAGACGTTGCTCTTTGGTTTTTAATATCCATATGCTTGGATGCTACTTCCATAATTTATTTGTTTTTTATGGTGTATTACACCCAAACCTGTAATGCTCTTGTAAGTTTTATTTCTTAGCCTATGGCCAATAAAGACAACCACCGTTATCATCCAAGCTAAACTAGTTTATGATTTATGGATATGCCATTCATCCTGTTAACTAATATGTGGCAAGAAAGGCTTAAATATTGTCAGTATGTGTTGCCAATGATGTGGTCTTTCCATCTGTTGTTCAAACTCGTGATGCATCTGCTATTTACCTGCCTACTAATAAATATCACACATTTGCATGTTCTGTTGTGTATCTGTTGGTGTCACAGTAAAAATTGTTTATACAGGTGAACAAGGCAAAGCATCATTATGAAAATCTTTTGCTGTCATCAGCATGTGAAACTATTTTAGAGATTGGTAACTTTGGAAACTTGTACATTGATGAGCAAGCACCATGGTCTTGTTTCAAGCAAGGGGGTGAAAGTGCTGAAAAAGCTGCAAAGGTAAACATTTGAAACTGTATTTTACTCTCTCATCGGCTTTTCATGTTTGTTTCAGATATCATTTGTCAAATCTTGAATGCTGAAAGTTCAATTTGAAATTTCAAATCACATCTAAATCAGTTTGCAGCCTATGCAAGTGATTTCTCTTGGAGCTTCAGAATTCTTTTGTTGTTATACATCTGACAGCATCCTAGCTCTGATTTCACCATGACTGATGTTATGCTCTGTGACAACTAACATCAACAATAAATCTTATTTGTGCTGACAATTTCTTAAGATATATTTTTAATGGTTCGTGACTTATGTAATGCTGTTTGATGTGACACATGGAGCTACTGGTTAACTGTCTACAAAATTGGTTCCATTATTGTGAAATATTTGGATGGAATCATATATGTCTGATATTTCAGATGTTTGGCAAGCTATGCTACACATTGTATGAAATTACATGCCACCTATGTGTAGCATTAATGTCAGAAAGAAAGCTAAGTGGCATTATAGATATGACTTGATTTCTTAATTCTGTCTCCACTTATCTACAGGATCTTGTGATTATTTTAGAGACGATGAGAATAATTGCGATTGCACTATCTCCTATCACTCCAAGCCTTTCTCTGAGGATTCATACACAGCTTGGTTTCACAAAAGACCAATTTAGGGTATTGAGATGGGTATGTTCTTATATCAGAGATATGTTGTATGATTTCATTTCCCATTTTTGGCAAGTATTTTATGGTCATCCTCCAAAATATAATCTCCTCAGAAAATGCAAGGTTAAAAAAATCTATTGTGAATCTGCCTCAATATTTTTCCAGAGCATGTAATTCTTGTTAACTATGTCCTTAGGAGGATACGAAATGGGGAGGCCTTAAAGCAGGTCAGGTAATGATGGAGCCAAAGCCAGTCTTTGCAAGGATAGAAACTGAGACGGAAGATGAAGCTCAAGCAAGTTCAAAGGCAACAAAACGCGGGAAGAAAGCATGCAGTAAAGGACTTGTAGAGGCATAGTCAAGTTTCTGATGGAATAGCCTATCTGGTTTTGGAATTTGTTCTTTGCAAACATATCACATATTTATGGTGTCGATAACGGAAAACCACCAACGATCCTGAAGCTCTGTGGCAAAGACATGGACATTTGTGAGAGAACTGCTGCATTTTTCTCCCAGGCTTTCCAATTCAAGTTAATACATTGAGATTGCTAGCCTGGTAACCCGGACCCCTTCTTTGTTGCAAGTCAGTTTTCTTTCACATTTTGGGTGCAAAGAAGTGCAAACTTGCGAGTTAATAATAGTTGAATTCGAATGTAATTTATAAATTTTTTCATAGGGAATATGTATGTATGGAAGAGAATCCCTTTGGGGCAGATAAATCATTTCTATGCAAGTTTGCAAAGATGCGCCCCATATTTGTGCATAAAGCTTTGAGGTTCAGAGTTTCAGAAGGCGAGCAGAAGGATAATATTATGTACAAGCTGTTGGATGTCCTTGTGTGTACAATCATGGACTTTCTGCATTTCCTTTTTAGAAGACATAATTTATAGAATCAAGAAAAAAGTAGAGAGAAATAAAAAACGATATCTTGTGTTGATGTCTTGGAAATAAAATAAATAGTAAAGGTTTGAGGTAGGTTGAATACTCGAAGGCAGAGGGAACAAAATGAGGGCAAAAAGAGAGCAGGAATCATTGAGGTTGCAAGCACACATTGTATTTTGGAAAGGAGAGAGCTTTATTAATGATTAAGTAATTTCATGAAAATTAAGACTCCTGACACACTCAGAAATACTAACAAATGAAACACAACTCTAACTCAATCTTATAACAAAAGAAACAAGACTCTTGACTTAATCTTATAGCTAAAGACGCCAACTCATACACGACTTTATTCTGCTCTTTCCTTATCTTCACGACTTCAAGCCTCTGCAGCTATTGGAATTTTTTAATAATATATTTTACTGAAAAATTGCAAAACTAATAGGTAAATTAAAAAAATTGCAAGAATATGTATTTGTCGGCACACGAAATAACGACAAAGGACCTATCGGTATTCTGTATGTTGACAGCCTATGTGGCAGTGGGCACGAGGACCTGTCGGCATTCCAAAAGCCAACAGGTTGTGAACCCACCTAAAGGGTGGTGCCACGTAGGCGGTTCGTATAGGGTGGTGGTATATCGGCATTCGGAATGCCGATAGACGACTCCTCGTAGCCTGTCGGCACGTGGAATGCCAACATGCCTGGCAATATTTCGAGTGTCGATGGGCCTTTATATATTTCACGGCCACCGATTCCTCTCCCACGCACGACTGTACATAGAGAGCGGGCGGCGACGAGCAGTGACGGCGAGCGGTTGGTGTGGGGCGTCGTGAGGAGGGAGGCAGCAACAGTGAGTGGGCGGGCAGCTTCGGCCGACGTGCAGCGGCGCCGTTAAGTGTTTTTTTTCTTTTTTTAATTAGTTAGAAATTTAGAGTAGTTAGGAAGTAGTCATAGTTTTTTCTTTTTTGCTTTCAGGTATGGAGCTCATCAACCTTGTGATCGATGTAATGCATCGGACATATTTGGACGGCATGGACCAGTACCTGTCCTTATGCTTGCATACTCCGGACCACTTCTACAGGCTTGACCAGCGTTGGATTCCGAGGTAATAACTTTGTGCATTATATGTTTGTTGTTGTAAATAACTTAATATTTTGCTCACATTATTTATTTTTCATAGCTTGAGGGCATCGGGTCTTCTTCATTTGGCCTGTCTCCTCGACCCAACTAGGGAACAGACCCCCCGGTTTCCCCTAGATAGGGCACCGTTGACAGCATTGGTCGACTGCTAGCGGTCGAAGATGCACATTTTTCACCTGCCCGTAGGTGAGATGACTGTCACGCTGCCTGACGTCTCCATGCTACAGGAATTGCACTTGGCGGGGACTGCAGTGTTTGGGTCGGACTTGCACGCCGGGTGGAGGGACGAACTCCTGGCTAGGTTCCACATAGTCATCCCTGAGGGTCAGCAGCTTGAGCAGGTGGGCTTCGACTCGCCCCACGCTCAACAGAGGCACGCATGGGCTTAGTCACATGTGTGCATCGAAAAACGCGCCCGCAACAACCCCATCTCACCGGTGTGCTTCCTCTGGCTGGATCTCTCTCTCTCTCTCTCTCTCTCTCTCTCTCTCTCTCTCCTTTTTCTCTCTCACCAGCGGTGATGCTCCACCAGATCTGCTTCAGCCGCCGCCTTCCGCTTCCACTCACGCTATGCGCCCACATTTTGAGAGGGAAAGGAGAAATTATGTTAGGTTAGGGTTTTGGCTGGCGCCTGGGGTTTTGTTCCTGTGTTTTCGTCGGATGAGGATGAGTAGCTGAGATGGTTTCATGGCGTCGCCCCAGGTCAACACCCTTGCGATGTAAGTGGGTCGTGTTTTGGGCTGGCTCGAGAGCAGCTGAGCTACGCTCTCTACGTGCAGACAGGTCGTAGCGCGTGCGTGGGCAATTTTTTTTAGGGCGGGTCGGTTTTAAGAACTTTGGGCTTTTTCAAATTTGGGGATTTTCTAGTGATTTCTAATGCCTTTTATTTTATGCACTAGACTTCCCAATGAATATTGTCTAATAAATAATGTTTACAATTCATGATTATTTCTCTGAAATGACTTTTCCAGCGAACTCAATGTTTCTCTTAACTAGTTTAATTAACAAATGAGGATCCAAATAATGACATCTTATGCATCAAAATTTATGAATATTTCTCTATATAAATTGGAATCAACAAGAAAATTTATTTAGAGAATTTTCATATCTTTTTTGTCTGTAGTTGCATACCGATCAATATTGTTTATGATCATGAGCTGAATTTTATAATTAATTTTACGAAAGTACATATATAATTACTTTATGACCAATGTTACGAAGGCGCAGAGACAGCACCGGCGGACAGGCGGGCAGCGAGGGGTGTCACGCGTGGAGATGCATGGAATAAGACGAGGGCAGTATGTTCGTTTCAGAAATCTAATGGACAAAACGGCTAGAAGTTGACGGAAGTGGCAAAAACAAGCAATGAATTGTGAAACTGATGGCCAAATGGAAATTTAATAAAAACACGATGGAAGAAGCAACATTTGGATCCTGTTAATGGAAAAAACAAGATTTTCACTAATTTGAAATCGCATTCCTTTATGGAGCAAGAGACAGGGGCGCACCTGCTTTTGAGGCAACCAAAAGGTGCAGCACTGCACTGCACTGCACTTCAGCACATAGCTGAGCCTCAGCATGCAAAAAGATGGGCTAGGCTCCCCCAGCTTTTGGACACACCCAGCGTCGCATTACATTAAAAAAAATCTACGCGGTGTACCCTCTGCTTCTGCTAAGTGCTTAGTATTGTCTAATTGTAGTTAGTCTGAATCCATGCATAACTAAGTTTGTATATATATTTTGTGCCTTTGAAAACTGTCTCATTTTTATAATCAATAAGTGGACAAGACATAAAATTTCACGGAGTAGCCGTCGGAGCTTCAACGTGGCGCGGGCCTCGCAACAGGAAGCTGTCGTCCCCTTCACCTCGTCGAAGTCCATGGAGGGCCTGCGGCAAGCGGACGGGCAGCGAGATGCGTTGGCAGCGAGCGACGGGCTACGCAGAGACAGCACCGGCGGACAGGCGGGCAGCGAGGGGAGAAGCAAGGAATAATTAAGACGAGGGCAGTATGGCCTTTTCAGAAATCTAATGGACAAAAACGGCTAGAAGTTGACGGAAGTGGCTCAACGAATTGTGAAACCGATGGTAAAAGGGAAATTTAATAAAACACGATGGCAGAAGCAAAATTTAGATCCTGTTAATGGGAAAAATAAAATTTTCACTAATTTGAAATCGCATTCCTTTATGGATCAAGCGACAGGGGAGCGCCTGCTTTTGAGGCAACCAAAAGGTGCGGCACTGCACTGCAGCACATAGCTCAGCGCCTCAGCTTCAGCATGCAAAAAGATGGGCTAGGCTCCCCAGCTTTTGGACACACCCCGGCGTCGCATTAATTTTAAAATATTATATACGTTGGAGTATTATTTTTTATTAGGACATCCAAATTCAAATCGGATTTCAAATTCTATTTCATGTGTTTAAATTTTTTAGGTAATACTGATGCTGTGTACCCTCTCCTTCTGCTAAGTGCTTAGTATTGTCGATTTGTAGTTAGCCGCGTGAAAGATGCACACCATGTGTATTATAAGTTTATGCTAAAACGAGTAACAAGTTCCTTGTCTAAAGTAATGTCACTATGCACCAGTCATCACGAAACTGTGATGGTGCTTTTCTGTTCGTGGCAAAAGCTCTTCTGCAGGAATTCAGGGTTGTTCACGCCTAGGCGCTTTTTTCCGTAATCACCGGGAAGCTTTCTTGTCGATTTGGACAGCTGCTCTTTTTGTCCAGCGTGTATGTCTACTCTCCCGCCAATGTTTTCGCCCTTTCTTGCAGCTACCAAACTGTTTCGTGTAAAATTTCTACGAAGTTCATGCGTTCTAAATATCCTCTAAATCTAATTCGGACGATCTACTTGCGCAATTGGCCGCTGCTATGTGCAGTAGTAGAAGAAAGCGAGAGAAGAAGATGACTCAGCAGCAACAGGATGCTGCTTCGGCCTTGCACAATAAATCCAGAGAGCCGCCGGACGGGGCACAGACGCGCAGTCGTCGTACTCCCCGAGACGGGGCATTGGATGCTCTAGCTCTAGCTCTACCCCGTCTCTGCCTCTCTCCATTATCGGAGACCAAAACAGCATTCCCTGGTTCTTGGTCCTTGCATTCTTGGTTCCTCGGTTCCTCCTTCACAATCTCCTGTTCTGGGCAGTGGAGCAAGGCGTCGCTTGGTTTCTAGAGAGGGACCTGAGGAAGAAAAGCCATGGTTCTTGAGGAGTCCGGGCTTGCTAGTTCTTGGTAGCCCTTGGCATTGGCATCCTATCGTTCTCGGAGTCCAGGCTGGGTCAATTCGGCCATGAGGAAGCACGGGTGGCAGCTTCCCTACCACCCTCTCCAGGTATAGTACAATCTAGTTAGCGCGCGGGGTTGTGCTTTCCCTTTTCCTCCCAGTGTTCGTGCTGTTGTTAGCATTTACCACTCCCGTAATCTGTTACTGTGTTCTGCATTTGACTAACTGCAGGTGGTGGCGATAGCCGTGTTCTCGGCATTGGGTTTCGCCTTCTATGTCTTCTTCGTGCCGTTCGTGGGGACCAAGGCCTGCCAAATTGTGGCCATGGCTATCTACACTCCATTGGTGAGGTTCCTGTCCTTTTTGAGAGATTATATTCGCTAGTAGGGATAGATCTGGCGTTGCATATTTGTTTCACTGGTTGCAGCCTCGCGGTTAACTATTTCTTGGCACCCTTCCCATCAGGCATTGAGGGTTCCAGTATCTGTATAGAGAAATGTAATATGCTATGTATGTTTTGCACATATCTGTTGTAAAGGGATGATGATATGACGTTAGACTATATAACTGATTGAGTGATTGAATTTTTTTATCTGCAGAGTATTGAGTGTCTTCTTGTTGCAGATTACATGTGTTGTTGTGCTATACATATGGTGTGCTGCAACAAATCCTAGTGACCCGGGCATTTTCAGTTCAGCAAGGCATCAGGAATTAGATAAGGATCAAAAGCAATCCCAAATGAATTCAAATCATGGTCATGGAGGAAGGCCATTAAGTGAGGGTTTTAGTGCTGTTGATAACAGTGAGAAGCTGAGCAGCATGCTCGAGATGAAGGATTCGCCTTCTTGGCCCAGATTTTCTGAAATTCTTTGCTTAATTTGTTTCCCATTCTCTTGCCTTTGCAAAAGATGGCTCCATTTGGATAATCAGCCTTCAGATCAGAACATAAGTGAAGAAGGCATGTTTTTCTGCAGCTTATGTGAAGCAGAGGTATGACTGCCCACATCCATCATACCTGAACATACTGTTCTGTTTCTTCAAGCTGTACTTGTCTGCACTACTAAAGCATGGCTTTTAAGGTCACCTAAAAACAGAAATTTAGTAAAATGTGTACAGTGAGTTTCGCATTTCCTTTCAGAACTTTATGCTTAGCCTGACTTGTGCTTATGTAGAAGAGATAATTCCCTGTTTGCCACTGAATATTAACAAAATTCTCGATTTGCCACTGAAAAAATCATGGCCCCTTCCATGCCATCACTTATTTTTTTCCTTTCCCTGTGTACCATCACCGTCATAACGGAGTTGACGACAGTGACACACAGGAGATGGGAAAACTTAATTTTTCATCCCTTATATGCCACTACCGTCACCTCTGTTATGATGTCAATGGCACTTAGGGGATGATAAAACTAAATTGGTGGTATGGAAGGGATCATGATTTTTTCAGTGTCAAATCGAGAATTTCATTAACATTCTGTGGCACACAGGGAATTATCTCTATGCATAAGGTGGGTAGCTGGTGGATCCATGTGTAGACTTTAAAAATATTGCTAATATTCGGTTTGTTGTTCACTAGAACTTTGACATACTCTAATGAATTTGAGAATGTATAAACTTGTCAGGGTAATCAATGAAATTCACAAGTTACTGTTACTAAATAGATTGAATTCAGACGAAAATGATGACAAGTAGTTTGAATCAAATGCTCATGTTATTCCAGATTGTAAATAATCATCCACATGTGATGTTTATGCAAGCATCCTCCAATAGCATCATTTCGGTGCCTTCCGCTTATGCAAATAAAGTTGTTCTCTCATTGTCTTAGTATGCCCTTGCCACGTGCAGGACAGTACCCGGAGTCCTGTAGCAGTACAGCCATAGGACTCCTAGGACGCCAACGCTTTAGAATGAAGGATTCAGATTTAGGAAGGTTTAGGAATTAAGAAATAAAAGGAGGTTTTCAGATTAGGTAGGAGATAGAATTATTTAATGAAGGAGATATTTGATTAGGAAGGAGATAGAGTCGGTTTAGGAATAGAACAGGAGTCGGTTTAGGAAAGTAATATTTGGAATACGGCAGGACTCTCCAGGCTAGCCATGTACCCACCCTATTTATAGAGGGCGCATCCAGGAGAAAAGCAAGGAAGAAAAGAATTAATCTAGTCTTCTCTCAATATTCTGTCTTCCCAATCTATAGTCTAGTCTCTCCTCTAGCAGTCGACGCCGCCTGGCTATCCACCCGACGGATGCTTATCCCCCTTATGATCTTAGGACTAAAACAGCCCTAAAATTATAATACAGCGACTACAGCTGAATGGGAAGTAGGTGTCCTTATGCTATTGTCGTCTTGGCTAGTTTTAATATTTGGTGGTATCTTTAACATTTCCGATATCTTCTGAAAAGTGGCATAAATTATTCACCTTTCTTCAACATTTCCGATATCTTATGAAAAGGAGCATCAATTATTCACCTTTGGAGTTTGGATGTCATTGCGAGATTTTGAAGAACGGCATTATGCAGGTTTTGAAGAACAGTAAGCATTGTAGAGTGTGTGACAAGTGTGTTGATGGCTTTGATCATCATTGCAGAGTAAGATTTGTCTTATTGTTTCCCCTGATACTAAGAACTATCAGTCCTCACAAGAATTATTACCTTATTTCCTTGCAAAAAATGATCTTATTTCCCTGCTGCTTTGTTCTTTTGTAGTGGCTTAACAATTGCATTGGGAAAAGGAACTACAAAGGGTTCTTCGTTCTAATGGCTTCTGCGGTTATCCTGGTAAGTGTGGATCTCTCTACAAACTGACAACAATAGGAATATAAAGAGCATTATATCAGTGATATATACCCTATGTAATGGCCCTTATGTAATTGAATTTGCCTTGGACCAGCTTGTGATGCAGTGGTTGTCGGGAGTCCTTGTGTTGATTCTCTGCATCGTGAAGCGAGGAGAGTTCTCCAGGCAGATTGTCACGAAGTTGGGAAGTAGCTTCTCAACTGTAGCTTTTGTAATTGTTGTGGTGAGTTCAACTGAAATCTTCTTCTTTTTCCTTATCTAATGTGTGTTTACTGCATTGAAATTCATAGAATTTATTGGCAACATTAAAATGACGCTGCTATTTTTTAGAAAGTGTTACAAGATTGGTAATACACTTTTTTTTTCTTCTTTTTGCAGGCAACTTGCACCATTTTAGCAATGGTTGCAACCATACCACTCACTCAACTTTTATGCTTCCATATCCTTCTTATCAAGAAGGTAAGTTGCTCTTGAGGTTTAATTGAAGAAGCCTTCGATAATAGCATACAATAGACACAATAGGCATGCTTGCAATTTCATATTTTGTCAACACCTTTTTATCTGCTTCCAGAAATAGACATGCTTGGTCACTACTATTTTTCTCTGTTTTCTTGATCCACTACATGGCTATTGTAACAGATTATCTATTCTCTTAATAAGAAACAACAACAACCACTCTTCCTTTGTCCCACTGCTGATAGCACAGGAGTTGATTGTTTGTCATCTTTTCTACTAAAATAAGTCACATACTATAACGAGTTGCTATAATTGACCTTGGTTCAGTCAGAGAGTTATGTATCTTTGGAAAGATAAGTAGAAAATATGTGCATTTGAACTTGATGTTCTTTTATCCGTATTACTGGAGGCTAAATTGATATCTTTTTTTACATGTGTGTTCAGGGAATTAGCACATATGATTACATCATAGCTTTGAGAGAGCAGGAGGATCAACAAGAGGTTCCTGGACACCAAAGTCCGCAGATGTCTATTATTAGCTCGGTTACTGGATTTAGCACAGCCAGTTCTTTTGGACCACTTCGTCGTGGTTCATGGTGCACTCCACCACAATTATTCCTGGAAGATCAGGTATGTGACAGTGGCTCATTTCTGTCAAAAACCTTATGTAACCAAGAGGATAAAGATTCGGGATGTGCGGAAGACAGCAGTGTGATACACCACTGAACCATGGATCATATGTAGGAATCTTGGATGTGTTGTTGTGTTAATTAGCTGAATATGTCCACATTAATTTGTGTTCTCGATGTAAAGCTAACTGAAACCAAACAATTTTGTTTTGAAACAAGTAGCATCACCTTTTGGTGTCAGTTAGAATTATTTTATCAAAGCTGTTGTTCTGCTAGCCACATTTACCGATGTTATCCAAATTCAGGAAGCTTAACTCCTGGTGACTGGTGAAAAAAAAAAGGTTCCTTAGCAGTCCTTTTAAAATAATAATAATAGTGATAATAACCATGCAGCACCAATTATTGTTCTCCCATCTTTAGCAATCAATGCTTATTGTTTGCTCAAATCTTTTGCAGTTTGATGTCATTCCTCCAGAGATCGGCATGCCACAGAACTCTGGCAGTAAGAAAACCAAGGAAGAGGAAGGAGCAAGGAGAAAAACTGGAACAGTGAAAATCAGTCCGTGGACACTGGCGCGCCTTAACGCAGAGGAAGTATCTAAGGCAGCTACGCAGGCAAGGAAGAAATCCAAAATCCTGAAGCCAATTGCAAAACATGAAGGCCCAGACAATGGCAGTAAACCAGATCATAAGCCTAACAACAAGAGACGACCTGACAAAAGAGGATATTTCCCAGCTGAACTTTCTCTTGACCCCCTTGCAACTCTATCTGCAAGTGGTACCGGAAGCAACTTCAGCGATGCAGCCACGGAAATTTCCAGCAGATTAGCCCCATTACAGCTTGAAGCAAGAAGCGCTTTCCAACCGAGTACTGCAGCATCCACCAGAAATGTTGATTCATCACCAGAAAGTAGCTTTGGCTCGCCTGATCTCCACCCCTTTCGCATTTCTTCATCCATGGCTGATGATATGCAAGGAGGCATGTCACATCCAGCTCACAAGGGCATTGAATTCACAAGATCGTCAAGTGACGGATATGAAGCTTCGGGAGGGGAAGATAGTGACCGCATCCCTTCAAGAATTGTGCACAGATCATCAAACTGGGCGAATGCCATTCTGAATTCTGGTCAGGGAGGCACTTCAGCTGATCTGCACATGCCATTATCTGAAGGCTTTATTACTAACATGAAGTCGAGCTAGTTAGATATGCCTTTGCTTGCAGGCGGCTTTGACTTGCTGACCAGCTGGACTGGAATCATATGAAGCTGCGCATGTTGGTTCCTAGAGAATTGTTGGATACAACACAGCATTGTTGGCAAGAATTGGCTGGTCTCGAGCTTTCAGATTAGGTTTGGTTGCTAGATTTATCTGATTGTTTGTGGGGTTTTGGATTAGTTCTAGGTGCTAAATTTATCTGATTATGTGTAAAACTGCGTTCATTGCTGGCGTTGCTCCTTACCGATGGTTTAGCATTCCCCTGTCGTCTTGGCAAAATATGAATGTGAGGTTCTTGCACATGTTAGAGCTTGATCTAGATTACTATGCCTAAATTTCTTGCTGTGATCCTTCAAAAGAAAAATCCTTGCTGTGCCATCTGAACACGTTAAACAATTGAATGTGTTCTTTAGGTTTTCAATTTGTTTTGAGAAACACGGAGAGATGAGTAATATTTTGCTCCTTTCTTGACACCACGGGCAGTACAAGTTGAAGGTCTGCGCCATGGTGAGCAGAGCAGCAGCAGGAACGCACCGGCGATCACGGACACGATCGCCCAAGGGTTGCCTCAAGTAGTTGCTTGAGGCGGGCGATCCACTTTAAACCGTAGTACCTGTTCACCTGATCCGACAGCCCGGAGAGCTTGCTGATGTAACTAACAATAAAAAGTGCAAGTGCAGCAAGCAACCAATTTAAATTTTAAAAAAGGTACTTGCATTGGAGAGATGTTTTTATACGAGCGCTTGATGACGTGTCTCTACTCAAGCACTCCTATAAGATCATTCCTTCATTTGGATCCCTTTTCAAATGGATTCTTTTACCAGAATCATTCTCTTTAGGTTTTTACACTCTAATAACATTTTCTTTCTTAACAGACTTTTAATATTCTATCATTTTTACATAAGTACTATAACATATACAATATAACTGTAATATATGGTATGTATACATTGTACATGTATTTGGTACGCAAATGGTATCTTACTCCAGCCATTTGCTGTCCAGCCGAGCCACTACCTTTCTGTTCTCTTCCTTCTCGCGAGACCAGAGCAACAACACAGCATCTCCACCTCCCTCTGTTCTTGTTCCCCACTGTGCTTCTCCGGTTCTCCCTGATCCAAATTGGTCACCAAATGAGAGCACCTCCCCTGCTCTGCTTCTCATCTCCCCAACAAGCAAGCACCAAATCCACCACCTCCCTGATCCTTTCCGTCCAACCAAGCCAACACCAACACAGTTAAATCTCTCCAGCTATCTCTCTCTTCTTTCTCTCTGGCTCATCCGCAGCATAGCTCAATCCAACATGGGAGGACCTCGGTCTGCTTGTTTGGAGCTCGATTCGAGAGTGAAAGAACTCAATCCGACTGCTTACAGCTCGATTTCAGCAGAAAGAAGCTAAATCCGGCATGGGGAGGAGCTCGATTCGAAGGCGAGGTGGTCAATTTGGGTGCTGTGGTGCCCGATTTGAAGGCCCGCCACTGCTCGTCGAGGTCAGCATCCAGCACTCGATTCGCGCCGTAGGAGCTCGATTCGCGGTTCGCGCCAACTGCGGAGCGGAGGAAGCTCGTTTTGCGCCAAATGCGGAGCTAAGTTTCACCCGTACGTGATACACTGACACGAGAAATATATATAAATATATAATTAATTTTTACTAAAATATAAATAACTGAACCAAAACCGATCTGCTCTTCTTCTCTTCTACAGGCCCAGTCGGCCCTTCCATTCTCCCCCCTATAGCAAGCCCAGTTGGCCCACACGTTCTTCTCCTACCTCTAGCCGAATCGTACATGAGCCCTCATCTATCTCCATAACCGAAACAAACCAAACATCCGATGTGAAGTTAGGCATCCGACGGGAGCGGCTCGCGCGGCCGAGCGGGGTCGGATGGCGTGGGCTAAGGCCCTGGCGGCAACGTGCCTATAGCTGTAGGCGGTCGACCTATCTCACTGCATGGTTGCCGAGGACGGGGAGTCGGAGATGGTCGCCCTAGCCATTGCGACGAGGCTTAGGGAGCTGGTGCCGGACAAGTGTTTGGTCGTGATGGATGTCAGGCTGGCGAAGGTGGCTATGGGGTGCCCGGGGCTAGAGTCTCAACATCAAGAGGTACTGTGAGATCCCCGACATTGATATCGAGCTAGTCCAAAGTATAAGGAGATATCAGGAAGTATCGACGAGCATATCGTGAATTATTTTTTTATTTTTAGGTTGTAATTTTCCGATACTCCTGATACCTGTATCGGGCCGTATCAACGTATCGCGCCGTATCAGATACGAGTATATCGTCCTCTGCTAAGTATCAGTGATACGTAGCTGCGGAGCGAAGAGGTAAGAGAGAAAATCTCACATCTCTCCTGTCTCGTTCCCCGTCAGCCCCCGACGGCCGGGAACCCTTGAGATGGTCTAAGCACTCGCACGCCGAGATAGGACATCAGAGGGTGACAGTGTGATGTACTGTTGCTGCTAAAGTGCATATAACTTCACTTTATAAAAACAATGCTCTGCCGGTTCATCGTACCAACGTAAGGGCTAGATTAAGGCGTTTATCCAATCATCTCAAAAAGAAAAGGAACAAGTTTCTCCAGTCCATTTCATGGGTGAATTTGCATCTTGATCTTGACAACAACATCAAACTTGGGCTTCGGGGTGTAATTTACAAACAGTCCTATCAGTAACTAAACACATAAAGAAAAAAAATAAGGACCAGACGCCTGCATAACCATTTTGGTACTGTCGCTAAAAACCATCAGTTGCTACATCACAAGTAACATAGAGCAAAAGGATGCTAGACTGGAACCCGTTTTCCTCTGTAGCGGTCAAGGAACTGCAGATAAGGGAAATTGGACTAGTCAGAATGTGCAACGGGCCAAGCTTCTTGTCCCAGGAACAAAAGAAGAATGCCATGTGCCGTGAGCTCCTTACCGATGTCACAAACGGTTGTTGAAAAAACCAGCCAATGATAGGAATCCTCTGCAAGAACACTGAAAGTGTTGGCCAGAATCCACTGCAATACATCCAGGTCAGTATCCGGGTACAAGCAATTTTTTTACAGCAACGATGGGAGTTTGTAAGAATCAAATTGCTACTCATAGCATTGATTTTTTTTATACTTTGTCTCAACATGAAACGGCAGATTGCTAAAAGAGAAACTGTCACAGAAATTATCTAACCTGAAGAGTACAATAAAGCCATATGCCTCTAAGAGCATGCCAAAAAAGGGCCACCCAATTAGAACCAGGAAAAAGCCAGCGCCAAATGAGATTGTACCCTGTTCATTAGAGTAGTTAATGAGATATTAGTCATGTTTAAGGATAACAGCTATAGAAAATCCAGTGGTCATCAAACCTTGTAATTTTTAGGTTTGGTGAAGAACTGCATAGTTGATCTCATACCAATTGTCAAACCCAAACCTGACAGGAAGAGAATCTGAAATGGCATCAAGAGGAAAGGTTAACCATAGGTTAACTCAGTTGACTTAGCTCCTCAAAAAATAAAAAGGAAATACAACTGGAAGAAAACTTACATTGCCCATTGCGATAAGCCCCTTGTCAAAGAAGAAAATGATTCCCAGAAAGGAGAAGAATATTCCAAAGCCTGTCAGGCCAAGCCCAATCTCTGGCCAAGATGAAAATCAGAAGCCACGAATCAATGAGTGGGAAGAACAAACTGTAATCAACCATTGAATATGCTTACAACATCATATGACAAGGGGCACGTTGTTCCACAACACTAAAAAGAGTTCGCAAGCTGAAATATTTCATCATGTTTTGAATGTTGAACACTAGAAGAGTTGCACTGAGCACAGCTCCCTATCCCAAAGTGGCTGAAGTTCACATAATTTTTGTACATAGCCACAACACTCAAAAGGCGATATTTTCAACCTGCTAACTATACTAAGGATTCACCGAAAAATGGCATCAAAACCCAACCAGACCAAGCTGGTTTATAAGCGATTGCTGACTGAACTAATGATTATCTGTTCCGCATTATTATGGTCAATATAGGACAGGTACAGTGGTATCACTAGTAAATCAGAAAGTAGCATAGACCTTAGAGCAGTATCACATGTGGCGCTGTTATCAACTAAATAATCCAAGTATCATTCAGAGATTCAGAGGTCAGCCAGCAGCCCAGCACTGCCGTTATTTGTGTAGTATGGCTTAGGCTTAACTTGCGGAAACTCTTAAAGATTTATCTTTGCTTTGTCTAAAAGCTTTACCCAGTTGGTACAGTTAGGCCTAGATTTCCATATATTGGATCAACTCAGTTGCGATTAGCCATATATTCTTAAACTGCTATGGTATCACAAATGTTATCTAGGTTTGAATCTGTCCCTATACTTGCTTTTTCTAATAAACACTCAAGCATTGAAGGACAGAGAAAATAGTACATGATATGCCCCTGATGCAGTGTAATCAAATCTAACACTTAAACTACTGGTTAAGTGATGTGGTACATACTGCACAGTACATGATATACCGATGATGTATCATAGTCAATTGCAACATGAAAACTACTAGTCAAGGGATATAGCAGATACCGCGCAGTACATGATATACCCTGGGTGTATCCTAGTCAATACAGAATACACTGAAAAGTACTGTTTAAGTGATCTGGCACATATGCCACAGTTTTACTGTAAGAATAGGCGGCATCGCAATTTGCAAACTCGTCAATGCCAGAAGCAGAAACAAATGAGATAAAGTAAAGCACATCAACATTTAAGGCCCAGCACAAGTTATCGATGCTCCCATCATATACAAATGGAACAAAAATTGAACGACAAATTGAGAGAATGGCGCTGGGTACATACTCTTGAGGTCATTCATCTCGAAGGAAACCATTTTGTCTAGTAATGACACTGCGAAGAACAGCACAAAAGCCTGGAACTGCACAAAGTGTAAAATTAGGCACAATTTGAGCAAACGAAACAGATATTATAGAAGGACACTGATCCCTGCCTTAATCAATAGGCAGGTGGGATCTCATGTTTTCGGGGCATCGCACTGTTACTAATCACCATGTCCCCTTCCAAGCGAAAAACTATGCCGCAAATCGAGACACACAAGGGCAGATTAACGTGGCCTTGGGGGGGTTCAGAATTCGACCACGCAGCAACGAAATCCACAATAATCTGGACCTATTGGAGAATCTATCCCATGATCCTGGAAATAAAGATTTGGATCTGATTGCTCGTACTAAGAAATGGAAGACCAGAACCAAACTAACTCTTAGAAATACCATCCAAGCAAACCAAGCAAACTAGGGTTTTCTTACCGACAAAAGAAGAAATCAATTCAAGTCCGGGTGGATCTGAGGACAGCGACTACGAAACAAGAAATCGAGGTGGCGTGCTTCGGTGGGAGGGAGGCTTGGAGATGTGTTCGGCGGCGCGGCCAGGCGAAGAGGGTTCGTTTGATGTTGCCGCGACCGCGCGAGACCTGGAGGCGCACGGCGACCCGGGCCTGGGAGGAAGGAGCGACGGCCTGCCCGCGGGGTCGCCTGGAGGGCCGCGAGGTGAGGTGATTTTGTGATGATAGGAGGATGGAGAAAAGAAGATCGGGAAGAACATTTCAGAAATACGGTCCGACTCAGTAGAATTGTGAAATACACTTCATACAAGTTTTGAAAATCTCTAAAAAATAATGTCTGCATGTAAAATGGAATTGCACAAACGTACAAAATTTCACCATCAAACTCGGCATTTGTATTATACGAAATTGATAGACAAACAAAGGCAAATAAAATTATACAAATTCAATCTCATATTCGATTCCCCCTACATTGGTGTTTTCACCTAACATTTTCCTAACTCTTAAATTCACAAATTCAAGTTCTCCATAAATGCATCCAAGTTTGAGCGTTCCAATAGGAAGAGCAATCATCTGTCGGGAAATCCTTTGTTTCAGTGGGTGTAGCAAATATGGTATTTTTAAGACATATATGTGATTTGGTGATTGATGATAATATAAATTAATGTGATTAATATGTTTGTTAAGTATATATCTTAATAGGTCTTATAATTCAATACATGAAGAACTCAAGAAAGTTTGAATTGAACGAGCTTAGAAAAGATTGTAGTCACCGGATAGTCCGACGTTTAAGAAATTGTACACGTCATAGTGTTTTCGGCTCAAAAGAGGTGCTTCAGGTCTACATACCGAATGGTCCGACGTTGAGGTGAGAAATCGCCAGAGCTTTTTATAGAAGTTGTGCAATTTTTTTTTTAAAAATGGTTTTGAACTCACTGGATGGTTCGACATCTCCTCAGTTGGCTTTAGTGGAGCTTTTCTTAGAGGAATTTCTCTCGTGATAGTGGAAAAAGATTTTTCTACGCGCCGGATGGTCCAGAGACTTCGTCAGACCATTTTACAATAGTAATGGCTAGTGACACCTGGCAACGGCTTGTTGTGAGTAAAGTTACATGCCGGATGGTCTAGTGTGTGTAAGCAGGTACATGTCGGATTATCCAGCGTTCCCAAAAATTATAGGTGGTTAGGCAACAGCTAGATTTGGACCTCTAACCTATAAATACTCTCTCATTTCATCTCATTGTTATCCCTTGTCATCCCAGAAGAGTAGAAACATTGTGTGTGTAATCAAGAAGTAAGAGAGTGCACTAGAGATTTGCAAAGTTCTTAATTGAAGATTAAGAATTTTATTATTACATAGAGAGTAGCAAGTGTGCATCTAGTTGTAGTTTAGGTTTGATTTTAGTCAAGTGAAATTATTGGCTTGTTACTCTTGGTGGCTGGTAACACTTAGTCGGTCTTGGTAATCGAATGTCTCGTGGAGATCTTGTGGGAGCCATAAGAGAAGCTTCTGTGCTTGGTTTGATGTCCGCTAGTTTGAAGATAGAGAAGTAGTAATTATGAGGAAGTACTTGAGTCTTGGTGGCTTAAGAGGAGTAATATCCTTAGTGGATTCTTCAATGAAGACTAGAGGAGAGTGTCAACTCCTCGATATCTCGAGAAAAAATTTGGTGTTTTTTTGTCCATCTCTTTACTTTCTCGCATTTAAATTTAAGCATTTACATTCATATAAGTTTTCAATTCCGTAATTTACTTAGTGCTATAGCTTGCTTGTTTTCTTTCAGTGGGAATAACAATAGCAATTGCCCTTGAAATCTTTCACAGGTCTGAACCTATGTTTGAGGGTCTTTTTTTTACATGCAACTTTTCGAGTAAGAAGCGTTGTGGCAAGAGATTACAAAGACTAAAAGCAAAATATGGGTTATTATGATAGACAGGAAACCCCTTGATCTGACTCCTTAATCTAATCTGACGGTGATGACGCCTATGGGTGCCACTCCCCTTATTGGAGGGGTGGTCTTGGGCTATGGCTTCATACTAACTTCAAGATCCTATATATGGTATATCAGGGTAAAAACACATGATTAAGTTTTTTGAATCGGACGATGACGACATTTATAGTGTTGCATCCCTCCTTGGAGGCATTATTTCTATGTCACAGACCTTCTCCTTTTTGGTCATTGTGGTAGCTGACAAAGTATAGATATGGATGTTTGTGTGTTGCCTGAGCAATGGAATTGTTTCTTCCTATAGAGATAGTTTGGATCTGGGATTTTGCTTTGGTGAACCGATGGTGAGCTTTGCATCATCTTCAAGATGGTCGGTATGAGAAACATGCCCTCTTAGCTCCCCCATTAAGCTGATGTGGTTGGTTCGGGATTCTGGGCCGTCTATCAAACTTAATTCATAGAGGAAGAAAATTGAAGCTAGACATGTAATAGCAAGCAAGTGTGTGGACATGGAAGAATACATAGTGGTATTGAGCTAGAAGACATGCTTATTCCTTGTTTCCTTTTTCTGTTTTGAGTTTTCTTGAAGCCGATTTGTTTCGGTTTCTCTAGACTTTGGTGGTGTAATTGAACCATTGTTGTAAGTTTTGATGTTCTGTTGATATATCCTTAACGTCTTGATGTTTTGTTGATATAGAGGTTGTAACTTTACTTCCTTCATTAAAAAAAATGACACATCGAAAAAATGGGCCAGTAGCATCTTTATTGCATGTCATTTTTCATCAAAATAGTACCACATTACATTGTGATGTGTGCACCATTTTATTGCAATTGCATGCACATGAAAAGAATTGTCAGCATATCTCGCCAAACATTTTGAACAAGTTTCTTTAAGCTTGAAAGAAATTGAACCATTGCCAACATAATTCCACTAATTCTTGCATTTGTTGGCACATGATGCAATTCAGTTACTCTGACACACCTACAATAAGCAACATTGATCATTCTTAAGAGGTTTATATGATATCATCTTAAAAAAAGAGGTCTACATGATATTTTACAAAACATAATGTAAGAACTAGAAAACATTTGATTTCATAATATAAGTATTAGAGTTACAATGCAAAGCACACTTTAAAATCTACGGATGGTATTCTTCACCCAGGTTAATCCATTTTAAGCTTCACTCAGACATAGATGAGCTAGTCCAACACCAGTGTGGGTCCAGTATACAATCATCAAGTCATTGACCCTTATGATTTGTTGTTGATCCTATTAAACTTCTAATTATGAATAGTAAGAGACACCTAGTAAATATATAATAACTCAGTGTTCTAGTAAGATAACCATGATGATATTTGTTCTCCTGGATCCGTCACTACCCACGGTTTGATTTCAGAGCCTAAGCCAACCCATTTAATGAGCGAGCGAGACACGCCCTTTGCTACATCTGACAAAGTGATGCTAAGTTCCAATGTTTTCTCTCATCTTGCCTGGTTTTTTATGATCTCTTTGTTGAGGCATGCAACCCCAATTTTCATGTGTCGACAATAATTTGGGGTTCCATGAATCAACACTTTTCTAACCCTACCCTTTTATGTTGCCCTCCCCAATATGCAAGGTTGTGTCTGTCATCTACTTGCATAGTGCCCCTATCCTCTCCTCTCCTCTCCAACGACAAAGCCATCCCGATCGATGATGTTTTTCTCTCACACCGGGTTTCTCCTCCTTATCCTTTTACCTCTAATCGATTCTAGCACATAGCTGCACAACAGCTGCTAGCACCATCTTCGAGGTGCGCCGCAAGCTCCTGGAGCCATAGTGTTAGGGGAGGCAGTGCCGCGATACCTCCACAAACATTTATATAAAGTTCCCTTTATGTAAATACATCTCATCCATGTATATACTCTAAAAAGCAGTTGCATATGAATGGGGGCATGCTTCTCTCTGATAACTCTTCAGATAAGTTTACCAAAGTGTACAATACTAATAACAAAGCTAGTGATACATGTGGATACAATTAGCATTGGACGGTTGAGCATGGCTGCTCCTATTCAACAATGAAGGAGGTGCAACATCGATTCTAGGTGACATCCAAGTGCAGCTTGACCTCATTATGACAGCACAACATCACCTATAGATATTGGAGGTTCACAGTCGAGTTCTTTGCCATGTACTTTGCATTACAATCAAGTGTCCAATGATAGTGGGACCACCCTGGCTAGTACGAGCATCACATTTGGAAGAGTTTCTTTAAGTCAAAGTGATGTTATGTGTGTTATTGTAAACTTGCATCTCGTTTGTCAATGATAACTGACAACTTTGGCTTTATTTGTAATGTTATTGCTAAGCTAGCTAGGTATTTCATATTTGGGATCACCACACTAAATTCCTCAATGCCACAACAATCCATTGTAACATGGAAAGCAAGGAAGATATTTGCTCATTTCCTGGACACCACCAAATAGCAATAAAATTTTTGCTATTGAGAACTTGGTGCAGCTCATGGTAGATAGCTATTTTAGTGACCAACATATATGTTAGTTGAGAAACAAGCAAAGCAATGCATATAGATAAAGTTCTCTATAAAGTTTTGGATATTTATGACGAAGTAAGAAAATTCTAGAACTAGATATTTAGAAAGAGGGTTATAATAGGAAGATATTTCATAGAAAATCCTAGGGGTGGCCACCTCCACTTCCACCATGCCATAGTGAGCCAAAGGAGCCACATATATCACCATGACATGGCTAGTTGTAGAATGACATTATTGAAGAATGGATTATTATGGTGTATTTGGAGTAACCGCATGGAGAGTGAGTCTTGTATAAGTTGTAGTGATCTTGTAAGCCACATACTTCCTAGTACTTAGTAGTTGAGCTGTGATTTATCTAAAGATTGGCTCTGCCGTCTAGAATCAAAAATGTTTTGTCTTCCTTGAAAGTCTGCTTTATCATCTCCGAGATATCACTAACTAGTAAGAAAGAAACGCTAACTATCTTAGTGTAACTGGTGTATTAGAGTACAAAGGTACCACACAAGTTTGTATTGCTTCCCAAAAGTCGGTACTAGAGTTAGTGTATTAATTTCCAACATATGTCATCTTATAATACCAATTAGTAATTCTTTCTTTTTTTTTGTTATGCCCATCCACCTATGTTACATCATTATCGTGTGTGTAGCTTTCTTCAACTGATAATACGTGAATCGTCATTTGAAGCTGCCAGAAAGAGATATCATATTCCTACAAAAATGAGATGTTGACATTACAACTTAGACATTGATAAGCTACCAAATATCAATTTTAGTCATAGTTCACATTTAGGTTTTAGGATTGTAGGCATATTTTAGTAGCCTTAGCCTATAAGTTATTTGAATCTTGGTATTTTGTTTTTATTTGTGACATATTTTGAAAAATTATTATGTAGGCCACACTATAATGTAAATCTGAAATCCATCGATGTTGTTGCCATTACACTACTAGTGCATATATATACTTTTGAAGGTGAGGAGAAAGGTGTCACCATACATAGTGGTACTATATCGAGGCATCTCCCCCGAGGTGGATTATAATGCCACGATGATTGCATTATAAACTCTTATCTTTGCATCAATCCTCATAGTGGAAAAAATCCGTTGATTGCTTTTTATCGATGATTGTACATATTTGATAAACACCATGATATGTTATTTTGTAATTTTCTTCAATACTTTCTTTGTTTCTAATATTCTGGAAGGTACATTTGATAATTGTCTGAAAAGTTTTGTAACGCGTTCTTATGTACATCAACATGTCATAAGATTTATTCTTTGTATTATTTCCCATTATTTTAGAGACGATGAAGTATTTTCTAAAATCACCTTTCATTTTGAGGGAGACCTTGCATTAATGTTTATCCACATAATTACCTTTTGCATAATGAGGTAAATAGCATCTCTATTGACTAGCTTTGTGTTAAATTTGCACATTGACCTATGTTATTGTCATTGTGCACGGTTAATACTATGTTTTTTCAGAGAGATTGGTACTATGTAAGACTCCTAAATGGAAGATTGCAACATGTGGACTAGCAGGATATTGTGATATTGGGAGGTAGGCGTCCTTTGGCACCATTAGCCTATTTGCTTTTCTATATGGTCTTTCTAACATAAAAAAAAAATCAGATCTAGTCCTTTCAAATAAGTTAGTTGTTTACGACATAGAAAATCAGTTCATTGGATGGATAGACCACTACTGTAGGTTCCTCTCTTTGAAAATTCTCATTTGAATATAGTACACCTGCTTATGGTTGTTTTATTATAATTAATTTCTTAAGGAAGATTTTAATATTTACTTATGACATCGTATCTGAGTGTTGATCTCACATACTTTTTTGATATAGCCTCCTCGAGCATTAAAATGGAGGATAATGAGACTAGATCAACATATCCTCAGAAGGGGGCATTCAGTGGTAGATTTTTTTGTATTGTTGTTAGTTTTTAGTAGTGCTAGGATGGTAAGCATCCAGCTCCATACTACTCTATTTAAGAATATTATCATATTTGTATGTGACATGATGCTACACTAGCAACAAAATACTTCGTCTAAGATTGCTATCACTTTTGTTTGTGACATAGTTTGTTGGGAATATTGTTGTGAAATGATAATAAGACGCACGGACAATGTACTACACATTAAACATCATTGTTTAGCAGCTAGCACATACAAACACTATATCATACACATCATTGCAAAGCTGTTAGTTGGAGTTGGGAAACATGCTGATAGAGTTATGTTGTTGAGACCACAAGACAGAAATGGCAAGTGTGTCCAGATTATAGCAGGAAAGATAGGAGTGCATAGTGGCACCGTATTGTATATTGAAATATCTTTGTGAGGTGAAATTGCATTTGCTTGCTCGGCGCATAATAGCCAAAGATATTGCATATTAATAACTGACCGCAATCTTCTAGAACAAAACAAGATGGTACATTTTGGAATCAGCCGGTACAAAACAGAATGAAAAATCTCATAGATTGTCAAGGCAATTGCCATGTACAATCTCAGAGACAGGGTTGCATTCTAGTTGAAGCCTAAGTCATATGGTGCATTGCCATGTACAATCTCAGAGACTGTCAAGGAAAGACCTCCAAGCCGTGCCTCCAAGCAGAGCATCATGTGCAAATGGAAGGATGTCAGCTAAGTTCATCTGCAACGATACGCCTCAGCTAGTTATAAAATTATTCACATCAGATTTTTGCTTATATGGTGGAGAGATAACATCACGAGAGATAAAAACTAACAACTAATTAGTAGATCATCTACTCATTCAATACAATGATAATATGATATTGCAGTCTAGTGCAAGTGGACCTACCTTAGTTTGTAGATACAGATATAATTAGGCTATTGGAGACATTGTCTATAGCGTTATATAATAGTGATATGTATAAATAGTATAGAGAGCAGCTATTTATGTTGTTAGAGATACTCTAAACAACAAAAAAGCTGCAAACCTTTTGAGAAAACGTTCTCAACATAAACAGCTACAACCCAGCGAGAACAGCGAGTCTCCACCTAACCGTGACATTAACAGGTAAAATGCAATTACTCCATCCAGCAAGGGCAAAAGTACACTAGCGCACGCTGAGCTGACTTTAGGACGTGTTTGTTTCAGTTCCGGGTTTAGATTTAGCTTTTACAATTTAAAATCGAAATAAACAGATAGTTTTTTATCCGTTTGTTAGATTGTTAGAATCTGAGAAGTTAGTTTCTCTTAGCTTTTCATAGTTCGTAAAAGTCTATTTTATTAAACTGTTCATAAAAGTTTTTTAAATCTATAATTAAAAGTTTTTCGCAATCCAACTTTTTACAATTCAGTTTTTTACAATCTACAAGTTATTTTTAACAAACATGCCCTTAAACCAAACCAAAAGATATCAAGCGCATAAGCATTTCAACAACAGTGAAAATGCATCCATGATCTAGTGTAACACACGACACCTATCTTAACCACACGAACAGATGAAACATCTTCCTACTGGTTAGGAACAAAATCTTCCATACTTCGATCTGAGATATTGGATATAGAATTCCACTCTTTAAAATGGATAAAAAGGAGTAATCAGCTGTGACACGTTTGCAAAAAAAAAAAAAGAATCCTTAGAAACAAACTATCAGTGGAACTACTAAAATGAGATCCAAACGAGATATCAAACGCATAAGCATTTCAACAACAGCGAAATGCATCGATGATCCAGTGGAGCACACGACACCTATCTTAACCACACGAACAGATGAATCATCTTCCTGCTGGTTAGGAACAAAATCTTAGAAAAAACTATCAGTGGAACCACAGAAATGAGATCCTACTGCAGAAACAAAGCAAGATTACCTAATTAGCAAAGGCAGAGACAATAAAAACTCAAGCATTTTACTTTCTCAAGGGATAAGTCATGTATCAAACAAGATGTGTGCTGCTGCATAAATATGCATCCGCGTTTTTCCTCACCATGGCATGCCTGGACAAAACCAACTCCATAGGCATAACAAACCTATCCACACCCAAAAATTAACTCATAGGTAGCATTCGGATTAACAATTAGACTGCTTCCTAAAAGTCAATTCCAAATGAATAATCCCAGATGATAAGAGATAAATATAAGAACTTGTACTCAAAGTCTCATCCATTCCAAATCATCTAGTACCAGATGCTAATGTGCTCTTTGAATTCATGTATAAAATCAAGACATGTATCGACATTGATCCACTTGAACGCTGATTCATCAGATATTCAGATAGCAGCAAGACCACATTTGAATGGATGATGGGAGGCAGACAAATAGTAATTGACATAATCTTCAGATGCCAGATATTGATTCAAAGGGAGAGGGAAAGTAACCACCTTTACAACAGATAACAGAGAATTAATTACCTGTTCACATACACAGAAAATTGTGACAACCATTTGACTGCTGACCGTTATCCTTCTCAGTAAATTTTTTCCTATCCGTGCGGAGTCTTACTAGATTATAACAATCAGAGTTCAGAACAAAATTGTGGCCATTGATATTTTTAATTGGCTTGTTAAGTCGGGTCAATTCAATCTCAAACCATTGCTCAAAGCTTGCATAATATGCTAGAGAGCTCCGTGCTGCATTGATTTGCAAATCCTAGGGACAGACGGTTAAATCTTGATCCTCAAGATAACAGAAAATGAAAGCAAACACAGCACGCACTTAAAAGAGAGCTAATTATCGAAGAACAATAACTGCATAGATGTGCAAACAGCTAACATTCAACTTATCGAAACCAGATCATAGCCATAGCCTGCAGTCCTCACACCAATTCCAGATGCAATGTGTCCAAATTTATCCCAGCAAATAGAAATGTAATGGATGGCCGAGGCTCATGCCGCGGGCTGTGGTTCGCCGTTCTCGCCCGCGGCCGCGGCGTGGGCGTCCACCGACGGCGGCTCGGCCTTGGCTGCCGCGGAGCGGGACTTGACAAGGTCGAGGAGGCGGCGGCTCACCTCCTTGGAGTAGAACTGCAGCGCCTCGATCCCCTCCTCCACGGAGGCGGCGGCGGCCCCGCTGGTGGCGGCCGCAGTGTCGAACGCCTCGGCCTCGATGGCGCGCGCCGCGGGCTCGGCGTCTGCGGCCGGCACGGCGCCGTATCGCTTGCAGAGGATGGTGTCCCCAGTGAGAGTGTCCACCAGGCGCCGCACCACCGCGTCCCGCGTGCGCTGCGTCGGCGGCCAGATGCTGAACGAGAACCCCTGAGACTCGTCGCCCGCGGCCGGGGCAGCTGCCGCGGCAGGGGCGGGGGCGAGCTCGTCGGTGGCCATGCTTGGAGGCTTCTGGTAGTTCGAAACCCTAGGAAGGAAGGGGGAGAAGGGAGCTCGATCCGCTCGCTGGCTGCGGGATTTTAAAGCGGTGGTGCGTCGTTTCGGTGCTTCGGTGGTGCGTCCTTGTAATTGAGGATTCGTTCGGGTGTTGCGGTGGCGTCACGAAAGGGAAGTGCGATGCCACGGAAAGGCCAAGAGTTTCCTCCACGGAAAGGCCAGGAGCCGCCATCATCGGTTGGTGGCTCCTACTTACCAGGAAGCCCATCGTTTCCTCTTTCCATTTCAGTTTGAATTCCAACATTCAAATCAGATCTCCAGGAAATGGTTAGGAAACCCGGATTAATGCGGGTGAATAATACATTCGGTGCGATCGCAATACACAGTCTTCGATTCCCCTTTTCATTCGAGTTTGAATTTCAACGTTCCATCCAGGAGTGGTAGGAAATCTGGATAAATGCGATTAGATGCTGCATTCGGTGTGATGGCCAATAAATTATTGTGTTTTCTGTATCTGTGTGATGGCAATATACAGTATTTTTGTATTCAGATTTGAGCAGTACTTCCCGTCGTGCTGCTCGTAGCTGGAGCTCCGGCAATGCCGATCTCACCGGTGGGCTCGGTGACAGTCACAACCCAGCAGCGACAGCGTTGGGCCTCGACCGGCACACGCGTACCGCCCTGTCTGACGGCCGGGCGCCTGCTACGAGCCGTAACCTCTGTCCTCTGCCCGAACTCTGCCGTGCACCCGTCCCGCGCCGCGACGTCGGTTTCTGATCACGGGCTCCTGCTCTGCAGTACGCCGCAGCAGGCGACCCACTTCAGCCGACGGCCGTTCCTGTTCAAGTCTTGTCTTGTGGTGTCGGTGCCGCGAGCTGGCAGCCTGGCAAGCACCGCGCGGACCACCGCGGCTGGCTCGTCCCGACGACGATTTTTACAGCACACGCCGTTGCTCCGGCACGCTGTTGAAGTTACTGGTTGCTTTCACGGTTGTCTTGCAACAATTGAGATAGTTCGACTTCCTCCATTCGCCGTTTCTCAGCGTGCCCTTAGCCATGGCCCTTGCCTCCTTTGGGTCTCTGGCAATGGAGTGTCACGTGATGGACCACATCCTCAATTCTCACGGGCCGGTGCGGGCCATCTGAGCCTTCGAGTCATGTGTGCTCTTTAGAGTGGCATCTGGGTAGATGCTTTCCGCAACGGGTTCACCTTCACAGACACGCTCCGCTAATCCGTGACGTTGCCACCGAGTCATACAAGTCCGAGCACGATTGTTGCAAGTAGGCCAACAACAAGCGACGAGTAACAAGTAACAATGTGGTCTCCGGACTCTTAGTTCTGTTTTCATATGATTCTTAATTTCTTATATGTTAATCGATCGATTTTAGATTTGTGACCCGATGTTTTTCTACTCATATTTTTTAGATGGCCGATATCAACCTTCTGTGCATTGAAAAAAAAAATCATAGAGTTGTTAGAGTTTTTACTTTAACAAATATCTGTTCACACCTACAAATAAATGGTTGGAGAGTTTTTAATTTCACAAATATCTAGACCATACCTCTTCTCTGGCGAGAACAGTCAACTTTGCCAAAGAGGGTAGCATTTCTCTTGCTAATTCCATCGCCAAATGTTCTCCTTTACTCCATTTTTTAAAAATAACAACTTTTTTTTGCAAGTCTCTACTCCATTTTACAGTAGAAAACATTGAAATAGTGTGTTATTTGATCTCTAAACTATGATTTTTTTTAAACAATTATGTCTACTTTGTTCGATGTGATTTGCAATAAGTCATCAATTAATGAGTTAGGGAAACAATTTCTTATAAATTTCACGTGATAATTGGTAAAAAAAAATTTAAATTTATTCGGTGTTTATTATAGATTTGCACTAGTTTTGGATATGTTAGAACCGGCACTGCCCCTACCGGCCCACCGGCCTGTTTGCCAAGTCCGCAGCTACCTTAGACGGGACTAGATTTAGGCCACATGACCTATCTCTTAGGTGCCACGTGCCAAAAGAAAAGCGAATTGGGCATAGTTCGCTTCGTTAGTTTTTGCGGTAGAACATGTGAACATGTATATCGGGTTAGTCTTAAACTTAAGGTGGATTTTTGTATTTTTAATTAATTCTAAAAAAATAATATATGTATGTAATAGTTAAAACGTGTCCACGTTACGTGAGATTATATCTTCAATATTATTTACATATGTACTATAACACATCTATATAGATGTGTAAGTACGATGTGTATGCGCGAGTGTATATTTGTATTTGATTTTATATAAAAAAATATGTCAGAAGAAGACGACGACGAAGAGATAATTGGTTTCAACATGGTGGCTGCTAATTCAAAGGTTACGCGGCCTGATCTGGTCCGTAGAGAAGGGCCGATTGCCCAGATTTGCCAAAGTCCGGGGTGAATTAGAGTGTAACTCTAGGTCTAGGGGATTAACATCCCTAACAAAAAAAATACTGTTAAGTGGGAGTGTAACTCTAAGGGATTTGGTCCGGATTTGTTACGACAAACCTGATCATGAAATCTATGAAAACCATCAATTAATTCTTTTTTGGAAACATGGTGTGTGACCCCGTTCCTTCCAAGAAACGAGCAAGCAAGCTAAATTATCGGTAAACAACAATTTAAAGCCCTGGCTAGTTGTACGAAAGAATTTAGGATGTTGTTGATAAAATCCTGTTATTAGTAGCTAAGTAGAAGTTGAGGATTCTTTAGAACTTGTTTCAATTATTACCGTTTCACGCAAGGTATGCAAGCCAACAAGTTATCACTGATCACCACAGTTTTTAAATCGTTTTTCAAAGGCATCAGTCGCATCATAAGAATTTCTTGCTTAAATCGTACCCATCTCATCTGAAGGGATTGGTGACGTTTTAAAGATAAATTAGGATATAAAAAAATTTATAAAATAAATATATATTAATTTTTATCTAGAATTACTCTAAGTTTATCTAGTATGTATACTTTACTGTTCAAAAAGTTTTGTAACATATAGTCAATCCTAATAAATTACTCTGAAAAATAAATATGTATAGGTAACTTGCAAATATATAAATGTGGAAACATAAAGAAGATAGAAAGAGCAATCTCGACATAAAAAAATGTATCTTATGGTATTGATAGTATAAATGCTACTTCTAGTTTATGTTGTAGTAGCCATCTAGACTATTGCTCTTGATTGGCACTGATCACGATCATTGAGCCACCTAGCCCTCAAGTAGGTTGAGCTACCAAGCCACAAAGGTAAGCTTTATCATAAGCCTATCTTCTGCACACTTGTTGTCATCTTCACTTCGAAGCTTGAGCCATCAAGAAAAATGTTTTCGCGTCCCCATACAAGCTTCTTACCACCGCTTCATATGAAGTCAGAGGGTCAACAAGCTTGAGCCACCAAAACTCATGGTGCCAGCAAGTTATCAAGACTCCAAGTGATCGATGTACCACTTGGTACAAGGTTTGATTACTTCTTAATGTTCTCTCTAGACAACAACATTTAGCAACAACTATATCTATGTCTAATAGCACTAATCACTCCCTATTCTTATGTTGATTGCTTTGAACTTTTAGCACTTTGGTGGCTTGAATAACTCCTCAAGTGTATGTGAGATTTTCTGGACTCCAGCACACTCAAATGACCGAGTGAAAATATATATAGCCTCAACCCCGCGCACTAGTCGTTGCTCTAACGGTCACATTTTTCATAAACGTTGGATAATCTGGCGTGCACCACCTGTGATCATCGAACCTTTCATTTGCATCGTCCACCTAGGACTAGCCGTTACTTCCACTCAATCCTCCGATGAATTCTTCGATACAAGCACGAGACCATCTGTATAACTCCATTTTCCACTGAACCGAAGGAAATCTTGGAAAAATACTCTGACGTGCACAACTTCAAGCGTTGGACCATACGATGTGTGGAAAAATTAAACTTCAACTTCTAAAATGCTTCGGCGTGCACAACTTCTTCAATCATCGGATTATCTGGTGTGTACAAATGCTCGGAGACAAAAGCTCCGGTGTGTATAATTTCTTCATCGACGTATCATCCGGCATATACATTTTTCCTGATACTTATCCAATTCAATCCAAGCTTTGTCCCGACTTTGGTGGCTTCTTCATGTGTTGCATCTATCAGACCTACTAAAACATATACTTAATAAACATGTTAGTCATATTGACTATATTGTCATTAATCACCAAAAACACATACGTGCCTAAAAAGATCATATTTGCTACAATCTCCATATTTTTATGATTGATGATAACACAACCAAAGCAGAAGAACTTACCACTTTGCTTGGATGCATAGTAAGAACAACCAATGATACAAAATTATAAGGAAAAGATCTCATCTTTGTCATATCTTATTCTTACCTTCATTTTGTCTCTCTTTTATTGTGATTTTTATGGAGACAATTCTTCCCTTTTCTCCTCATATGTATGCACACGTGAGTCTACTCCATAGAAGTCATAACAAAAAGAGGACAAAATGAAAGTAAGAACAATATTAACTTTTTCTTATAATTTTGTATCATTGATTGTTCTTACTATGCATCCTAGAAAAGTAGTAAGACCTTATGCTTTTTTCTAATTTGTATCATTTATTATTTATCACTTGCTTTGGTTATGTTGTCATCAATTATCCAAATCATATATATATATATATATATATATATATATATATATATATATATATATATATATCGTGTTATATGATAACCGTACTTCACAACTATTATTGTTAAACAAATTATAATTTGTATCCTCCTAACGTTACTTCACTAAAAAGATACCCACACAAATACATTAAATGAATAATAAATTTTTGATAAATTACGTTGAAACAAATTTACACTTACTCACTCATCTAGTTACTTTCTTTATTTATTGCTCGTGCCCTGATAAAAGAAAGTTATGCTATTGCACTCTATTCAGCGTTACTATCACCAATAGGTATTGCACTCTATATAGAGAGATGGCACGAAATGACACATACTCACTCATCAAGTTTCTTTATTTATTTATTCGCTCGTGTCCTAATGAAACAAAGTTGCACTATTGTATTTCTTTCATCCTCACTATCACCAATAGATACTACACTCTATGCAGAGAGAGGACACAAAATGACACATGACAAGATGTGGCGTGAGTGACAAAAGCAGCACGTGGCAGGGTCGGCTTGTTTTTGGAACCTGAGATGCCGAATACGGTGCCGTATTCGGCACCTCAAGTTCCGAAAACAGGTCGGCCCACCCATTTTCGGTGCTTCGCGTTCCGAAATCGGGTTTTCGGTGTTTGAGGTGCCGAATACAGTGCTAGATTTTCAAATATGCCGCTATGTTATCTATTTTGGCAAATACAGTGGTATATGCTGCCTATTTTTGGATTTTTTTTCCCTGCATCAAGCAAGCAATTACTTATATACCTGAGTATTTTTTAAGGGTTAGTATGGTTGGATGATAAGGTTAGATGTGATATGATCATTCATGTTTTGTTAGATAGGGCGATTTAATTTTTTATTTGGTAGCACGGATAGGATGATCTAATTTCTTATTTGGTTGGATGGATAGATCTTAGATGGGGTTAATCAAAATTTTATGAGATTCACTTATCATATATTTTGTTTTTCAACTAAATATAATCATATGAGATCTTATTTTGTTGATTTAATTGTAACGAATACAATGATATAATTGGATTGTAAATCAGATAAATAATTTAGGAGATAATATCATTTAAAATGTGCTAACAAAAAAATTTATTTACTGTAACCAACCAGAATATATCATATCAATAAGAATAAAGTTCATACAGAATATAGATAGCTACCTCTAATACAGAATATAGATAGCTACCTCTAAGTAGTTTTTGGCAGACGTGCTATTCTAACATCTGATATGAATATTCTCTCTAGATGATTATTCCATCTAGCTTGTTCTCTAACTAAACACTTAAAAAATTATATGGTCATCTTCTATCCGGAGATATCACTCCAACAAAATACACATAGGTAACCAGTGATTGCCCATACATACATACGTTTATGGATCTTCGTTGCTTGCGTAATCAGGAATTATAGTGTTATTTAATTCTCAAAAGAATCATCTAGTTAATTAAGGATCAAGAGATCTTACGAGTTTGTACTAATAGATAAATATATTTTGTATCGATAGGAAAAAAACAAAGGAAAATGAGCTCATTAACATACAAAGAGTTCTTTTTTTTAACATACAAAAAGTTAATGCATATAACGAAACGTTTTTCTTGCCAAATTTTACCAAATTTAAAACATTTATTCTTAACAATCACCCTTCATGCTCTATTACTTTACTCTTTTATTGATATGAACTTTAGTTATTTTAGCTATAGAGATTTTTCTAGCAACTTCTATGATAGGCTCATATTGAACTAGCAAAGGTAATATAAGGTTATTGAATGTATAGATCATTAATTATATAAAAGATAGACATTTGTTAATCTGGGCGAATTTATGTATTAGCAAAAAATATTTTAATCTAATCATGAAACATAAATCTATCTAAGACGTCAAAACCAGTATTTTATTATTTTGAAGAATGGAAAAGAGATTAATCGATATTAAAAAAACATTATATATTTTTATAAAGATAAATTCAATAGCTTTTATAGCGTCCCTGCTAAAGATGTCCAAATGGGTCGTGCCTACTGGGCCGGGCCGAAGCATGACACTGTAGGCACGGCACGACCCAAGGCTAGACGGGTCGGGCCGGCACGACATAAGGTCCCGGGCCGTGCCTGGACCGTGCGCGCAGCACGACGGGCCAGCACGGCACATCCCGTATTTTTTGGGTCAGCACGGGCACGACCCGGCCCAGGTAGGTACGAGCATGACCCAAACCGACCCGGGCACACGACGGCCCAGGAGGCACGACACGCAGCGGCCCAGGCGGCACGGCCCAGCGGGAATGCCTGGGCTGACTGTAGCTGTTGTGCGTGGGCTCGGTACACGGGGGGGACGGCACACGGGTTTAACGGGTTAAATGGGTCTGGAACGGCCTGTTTAACCCGTTAACCCGGTATTTTTGAATTTTATAGTCGTTTTGTGACCGTTTGAGCTCCAAAAAATTCAAATTTTTTTGCAAAAATCACTATTTTTCACCTATAAATAGAGGATCACCTTGCCCTTTCATTGCACAGTAGCAACATCATTTGCTCTCTTGTTTCCTCCTCTTATTCTTGTCTCAAAGTTCTTGAGAATTAGCGATAATTTGGCAAAATTAGTTTGAATTGTTGCCAAAAATCCGAGCAATTCCAAAACCGTCATCCTACTGTCTTGATGTTGAAAAAATCTTGGTGATTTTTTTGCATCGTTGTTCATTCGTGTTTTATTATTAGTTTTATTAATTGATTATTTCTAACTCTGAATATTTGCATTTTTTACAGTGCCATTCGACATTGATCGTGGATGCCGGTGATCATGATCATAATACATCTATTGATCATGATTTTTTCCAATGACTCACAGAGAATTACGGCCCCTTTGACACCAGTGTTGCAAGTGATGATGGACCCGGCGGTGAACCTCCGGTTGGTTCACATGCAGGTGATGCAGCAGCACCTCCATCGTCAGGCTCTACAAGTGCACATGTATTAGCAAGCACCAGCTCTAAAAGATCAAGAGCAAGTACTTCTGAAGTTTGGCAAGACTTTGAAAGGTTCTATAAAGAGGAAGACGGGGTAAGTGTCAGGTATGCTAGGTGTTATATTTGCAAACATGAATTATCTACAAAGTCCTTAGGTGGAACGGGACATTTGAAGAGGCACGCCATAACTTGCAAGCGAAAGAGTGGAGCAGCCATGAAGCAGATGGTGCTGCAATACAACCCCGACGGCTATGTTCGTCATTGGGAGTATGACTCTTCCAATGCTCGAAAATAGTTATGCCGCTTCATTGCAAGAGCGGATATACCACTCAACATCAGTGAGTCTTCTGCATTTGAAGATTACATTAAGCAAGCTCATAATCCTAGTTTCACGTATGTTTCTAGATAGACAAATAGTAGGAATGTGGTAAAATATTACAATACGTGTCGTAGTAAGCTTAAAGAAATGTTGCAAATATGTACATTTTCAGTTACTTTGACCTCGAACATATGGGCAGGTAGAGCTAGAGAGGATTATTTTAGTGTTGTTGCTCATTTTGTTAATAATGATTGGGAATTAGAAAAGAGAATAATAGGTTTCAAGTTGATTGACAACGCGCATACCGGTGAAAATATTGCTAAAAAATATATCAAGTAGTTGAAGACTTTGGTCTGACAAATAAAATATTTTCTATCCCTTTAGATAATGCCGGTGCAAACTCTAGAGCCATGGATATTCTTACTCTATTGTTTAGTACATATGCTGAATCTTTTTTTCTACATCAACAATGTGTTTGTCATATTATCAATCTTATAATAAAATCCGGTTTGAAGAGGTTGTCGCAATACCTAGACGATTTTCGTACTTCAATATCTTTTGTAAACTCCTCTAACTAACGAATTGTAGCATATAAGCAATATTGTGTTGCAATGGGTATGCATCCATGTAAGTTTGTTGTGGATATGCCGGTAAGATAGAACTCCACTTTCATGATGCTCAAAAATATTGTGCCATATAAGAGTACATTTTGTGTATTTATTCATACACACTATCATCAGCATGGGATCAAACTTTACTCACAAAAGCGTATTGGTATGTTGCTGAAAGAATACTAGAGTTTTTTGAATTTTTTTATGATTCAACTGTAAGTTTATCGGGAGTTTATTATCCAACATCTTGTTTAGTAGTGCATAATATTGTTTAAATTACTGCTCATTTAAACATGTATGAAAATGACAATCTTCTAAGAGATTGTGTAATTCTTATGAAATCTAAATTTTTAAAATATTAGAAATAAATTCCTTTATTGTGTGCATTTGCCTTTATTTTATATCCTAGAGCTAAATCGCAGGTTTTTGTAGAGTTCTCACAATTCTAAGTGATGTTTTTGGCTATGATTATTCTTATTATACTAATGTTCATTCTAAGTTATTCAGTGTTTATAGTAAATATAAAACAAAGTATGCCGGAGTTCGCTTGCAACGTCCTTCACTAGCACCCACAACCAGTAAGAAGACAATAACGTGGGGAAAAATATTTGGTGGAGGTTCTTCATCAAGAAGTTTAGAATCTTCGTCACGATCGTATACGACTACGGTGCTGGAATTCCAAAATTCAGAGGGGAGCTAACTACCTTCATCGACAGCAATGTTATCAGCCATGAACAAGAAATTTCAACATACTGCAATGGTGGCATTAGCACATGACGAATTATCCAATGCTTTCACTGTTAGCACGAGATTTATTAACGGTTCCCGTATCTACAATTTCTTCTGAGGCTGCCTTCAGTCTTACTGGAAGGATAATCGAAGAGAGAAGAACAAATCTATCAAGTGAGATGTTGAAATACTCACCATAATAAAAGATTGGGAACAAGCTGAAGCACGAATGCAACATACTATAGAGAATACAGAGCTTGAAGATTCATTCCAAAATTTGTATCTAGATGTTGATGAGAATGTGTAATTTTTAATTTTTTGAGCTAGGTTATACTCTTTTTTTCTTTGTTAGAAAGGTTTTTAATGAGGCAACATATCAATAAAGCTCATTTTTAGAATTAATTATGTGTCCCTATTATTTCTAAGTTTTTTATTTTATTAATGATTTTTCTTTATTTTTTTTGAAAACGACCCGCCACCCACCTCTCGTCTTGGCCTGTAAATACCATCTTAAACTCCTTGTGTCCTGTGATCCCATCAACCACTCATCTCTTTTTTTTACTTGCTAGCCAGTAGCCACTTGCCCACTTCGAGAGATCAATTCTATATTTTCATTCATGGATTAAGACGTCGAGAACTCGCATGCATGGTTATGGGTGTGACAATATTTTGAAAAAGTCTTTAGAGAAATTAACGGGGAATATGTAAGATTTGTTAAGTGTAATATATGTAGCCATGAATTATGTGACAGATCTCTAAATAGAATGAGACGTTTGAGGAAGCATATTAAATATTGCAAGTAAAATTTTGAAGTTTCTAATGAAATCATGTAATTTTCGAAGCATAGCCATAGGTTGTACTCTTTTTTTCCTTGTAATAGAAAGGTTTTTAACGAAGCAACCAATCAATAAAGCTCTTTTTATTTATTTATTTTTTATATTTTTTATATTTTTTAAAATTTTATAGTTATTATTTTTTATTTATTTCTATTTTTAAAGTGCTGCCGGAGCGGACGTACCTCTATCATGCTCACCGGGTACGTCGTGCCGACCATGCCGTAGACCGATCCGGTACGACATGATGAAAGATAGATCAAGGATACAGCACGCGAACCAGCACAGTACAGTCCATTACAATAATCCGACCTATCTAGCCGTGCCGTCAGCCCGTACCGAGCTGATCCGTACCAAACTGACCTATATCTCTAGCCCCTGCTTAGCGTTATACCCCGCAAGGAAAATGGAGTCCAGCCGCTATATTCCGCACAACCTCACCGAAAAGATTATGATCCGGCCGTACATCGAACGCAACGACCCACAGAGAAAACCTTCCACTCTGCCGCCCATCGCGCACCGGTACCCGCGCCCGTTCAAGCGGTGCCGCATCGCGCACGAAACCCACCGGGCGCTCCTCCCAACACACGCGCACCACCCCAACGAGGCCGCGCTGCCGAGTCCCGCCCGTCTCGCTGCCCCTTCGTCGTCGTCTGATCGCCATCGCCTCCTCTAGAAAACACGCGGTCCACGCTCCGCTCCAAATCCCATCGCCGTTAATCTCGGGACCACCCTCTCGCCTCAGCGGCTCTCACCCCCCGTTGCGGCCGCCGCGCGAAGCAGAGCAGCCATGACCGGCTCCGAGCAGCGCGTCGTCGCCGTCATCATGGTCGGCGGCCCCACCAAAGGTTAGTGCTACTACTAGATCCGCTCCCCTCCGCGCTTCGCGCCTGCTTGTCTGATGGCTTGGCTCTGGTGTTGGTTTCCCGGGTGCAGGGACGCGTTTCCGGCCGCTGTCGCTGAACGTGCCGAAGCCACTCTTCCCGCTCGCCGGCCAGCCCATGGTGCACCACCCCATCTCCGCCTGCCGCCGGGTAAGCCGCCAATTCCTTCGCTCCCTTCTCCTTTGTGGAATTGTGGTCTTTATGTGTTGCTATGTGCGGTTTGTGTGAGATAAGCTTTTGGATCCCGCCGCTGCAGACCCCAAACCTGGTACAGATATACCTCATCGGGTTCTACGAGGAGCGGGAGTTCGCGCTCTACGTCTCGTCCATCTCCAACGAGCTCAGGATCCCCGTCAGGTTCGCTTTTTATCCTGCCGTTCGCTTCCAGTGGAGTGGGTTGGATTGGTTTGGATTGAGTTGAGGTGCGTTTGGTTTTTTGGATTCCAAAGCAGTGCCATTGACGACGTTCTGTTAATTGTAGGTATCTAAGAGAGGATAAGCCACACGGGTCGGCCGGAGGGCTCTACAGCTTCAGGGATTACATCATGGAGGACAGTCCGGTAATGCCTTAGCGCCCTAACCCGATTGTCAGCTTGAATTGTAAACTGGATTAGATATTTAGGTAATTTTGCTAGGGTGAAGGTATCTTTGCTAGGGTGAAATGTAGTGGATTACCCAACTCCAGCTGTTTGAATGGAGTTTTCCTATTTGAGATATCTGCAGTGACTGGAGTTTTGTGGGAATCTACTCTGTTTTGCTGGGTTGGGTTAAGGGAAATTTCATCCTCTAAAAGTTAGTTTCTACTTTTACCTGTGGTTTTGCAGTCACACATAGTTTTGCTGAACTGCGACGTCTGTTCTAGCTTCCCCCTGCCAGACATGCTAGGTAGGTTGCCAAGTAACTGAAGTGTTCTCTTCCAACATTTTGTCTTGGCTACTCTATTTATTAGTTCCGTGATGATGTTTCATGATCTTAGATATCTTCCCTTCTATCACAAGCATGGATAGCGTAAGAATTGAATATTACATGAGCTTGTTCTTGCTTTGCTGTTTATGCTAATGATACGAAATCCACTTGTCATCAAGGCCAAGTCTGACCTTGTTCCTGTGCTGCTGGTGGAGTGTAGTGAGAGTAAGTGGAAGGAAAGTGTAGTGTTTAGTGTTGAATCCAAAGCTGAACTGCCAAACTTCCCACCAGTAGCTTGTTTTGACACAATCACTATTTACAAGCTTATAGCGAGGCAGCCACCTCTAACATACACTATTGTAGCTAAGGTTATTAAGTTACATGACACGATATTCAATTTTGAGCAGCGACAGTTGTATGCCTCACTACATAATTTTAAAGCAATATAATCGTGTAGAGCATATATGATGATGAAATGATTAATCATTAACATGAAACAATGTGTAGAGCATTCATGCACACTTCACTGCTAAAGGAAATACTGGTGCCAAAAGAGTGTGTTAAAGATATTTTGGATGTGGCCATTAATTGCATCAATGGAGAATAAGCTCTTTTGGCACGAAATGGTGGGCACTCCGTTTGGATTCATCTAAATTCATGAATATCAATCTCTGACATAACTCAGAATATCAAACAAATATTTGAGCTGCACTATAAACTTCTGAACTCATCTTGATTTGCAATATATGTTTTTGTTGATTAGAGAAATAGGTGAGATATGTTGGACTTGCTCAACGATAGTTATTAGTACATTGTTAACAAGCACCGTCTTATTTTTCTCTTAAGATATTAGATGTTTGTATAGCTTCTTCAGCGTTAGTCTTTGTTGGATTCCAACAACTAAATGCTATCACCGCTCTCATCCCTGCAGAGGCCCATAAAAAGTATGGAGGAATGGGTACTTTACTAGTCAATAAGGTATGAGAATACTATGCTACAAACTTGCAGATTAATCCTCATGCATAATTTGTTAGACTTAACACTTTTAATCAGGTATCTGCAGAGTCAGCAAACCAATTTGGCGAGTTGGTAGCTGATCATGAAACAAATGAACTGCTACACTATACGGAAAAGCCAGAGACTTTTGTGAGTGCAGTGCTGATCTTTGCTGTTTTGTTTGCTTTTCTATTTTTTTGTGGAGACTTTGCATGCTTTATGGTTCTGAAATTGATTGCAGTATTTCACATTTAATGGTTCTCAATGAGTAATTAGCATAGCTGATATCTCTAATGCAGTTTATCTATCTGTAGGTGAGTGATCTCATAAATTGTGGAGTATATATTTTTACTCCCAATATCTTTAGCGCCATTGAGGATGTCTTAAAACAGAAGAAAGACAGAGGTATTATCCGCTGTTATATGATGACTTTTTCCCTTGTAAACTTGCGCTATGGTTTAAACATACTGCTCTTGTTTATGCTATTGTTCCCAATGCCAACTTCTCTTAAGTAAGTAAATGTAAAATGCCTTCTTTACTTTTGACACAAGTCACTTGGAAAAAAATTATTGCAACGCTTACATACTTCTACCATTAGTTCTTACTTGGATGCTCTAAACTATTTTACTTGTAGTGAATTAGATACTCTTACTTGGTCTTCTTAGTTCCCTCGATTGGCAGTTTATATTTACAACACACAGTTTAATCCCTTTAAACGCCATATTTCAGCAAATTTGCGCCGTGTATCCAGCTTTGAAGCTCTTCAATCAGCAACCAAGTATGTCTTTGTGATATATTCTTTTATACTGTTCATGCATATACTTTTACAAAGTTTGTTTGACCTGCTAAATATTTACCTTTTGCTTCTCCATTTTGTGGCAGTTCTTCCAAGAACTGTATATACTCCATCCGATTGTAAATGTAGGTCATTTTAGACTTGTGCATAAGGATTAAGAAAGTAGATCAAATGACCTTGTTGCCCTTCATTTATTCTGTATTGAAAAAGATAACTCATTAATTTGTGAAAATGGTAGCATTTATTGAACAAGGACAAGGAAGGAACAAAAGAGAAAAAAGTGTATAGAAGTTCAAAAATAACTTATATTTAGAGAATAGTTGAGGAGGCTAAAACGACTTACATTTGCAATCAGAGGGAGTATTTGATAGAGCTGCCATTTAAGTTAATTACAAAGATTTTTGTAAATCATCGCCATCTTATAAATTTAATGTCAACAGGGCACTTCCAGCAGACTATGTTAGGTTAGATCAAGATATTTTATCCCCTCGAGCGGGAAAGAAGGAGCTTTACACATACCAGACACTTGATTTCTGGGAACAGATCAAGACCCCAGGGTATACAAAACATCTCTTGATTCTGCTTTTTCTAACATTGGAACTGTGGAGTAACTTGTGTTTCATCTTGAGTAGGATGTCTTTGAGATGCTCTGGGCTATATCTTTCACAGTTCCGCCGTACCTCTCCTCATCTTCTAGCCTCAGGAGATGGCAAAAGGACTGCCACTATTGTAGGTGATGTGTACATTCATCCATCTGCGAAGGTGCATCCAACTTCAAAGGTAATGCCTGTTTCTTCTACCTATTTTGGCAGATTGTGAGATCATAATCAGTTGGTTGTCATTGACAGATAATGAAGTGCTTTACCTTTTTAATTGGAAATAAATGTAGCTAACCTTGTTTAGTAATATTCCATAAACAGATTGGTCCCAATGTCTCAATATCAGCAAACGCACGCATTGGAGCTGGTGTCCGGCTTATCAGTTGCATAATTCTGGATGACGTTGAAATCATGGTTATTTTTTTTTTCTGTGTACCAAGTGATAGACCTTGTTAGGAACATGAATATCTTATAGTTTTTTTTGGCTGCAGGACAATGCAGTTGTTATACATTCAATTGTGGGGTGGAAGTCATCCATCGGAAAATGGTCACGTGTACAGGCAAGCTTTTCTCGCTACCATTTTATATTAATTAATCCTTATTCTATACGAAGCTTAAAAGTTTGCTTTAGAACACTTTGTCAAGTCCAATTCAAGTAGCGTGAGCATTGTCTCAGTGTTCCAATGTTAATTCTTTCACTGTGGATGTTATGCTTCTGAACAGTTTAGTGTATCTAGTTTTCTTGATTTGGTGCTCTATAGTTCCATATGAAAATGTAATACATTCCAGGTAGACATTTGAGTGCAATTAGTCTAGTTATGATGTCCAAAAATTAAGATGCGATAGTCTTTATCTGGGCACATCAGTTAGCTTCATGTAATCAAAGTTCTGTTCTGAATTCAGGGTGAAGGTGACCACAACGCCAAACTTGGTATCACTATTCTTGGTAAGACCCTAACTAGATTTATTGTTACTTTCCCATAGAAATATTTGTGATAATGTCATTTCGGAATTGACAACCTATCTTAACGCAGGTGAAGCCGTTGATGTTGAAGATGAAGTAGTTGTAGTTAACAGCATCGTGCTCCCAAATAAAACTCTTAATGTCAGTGTGCAAGAGGAGATCATCCTATAACAGTTCTCATTTTTTTTAGTTTTATCCCAAATAAGGTCTTAATACCAATTATGTAGTTTCTATTTATTCATTCCCACCATGTAAGCTTCCATTAGATTGAGATTATTAGTCTTGTGTTTATACCCATCTTGAGGTGTGATACGATGCAGGTAGCGAGTGTGGTGAACTGGTGATGTCGACAATGTACAAACAGGTTACACTATTTTTGTTGAGAATGAACACTTCATTATCAAATCTACTTCAATTTTTGTGAATGAGTTCCTTCGTGCTTTCAGAGCACTAATTATTCAGCAAAATGTGCAGGCAATGCAAAGAAATAGGCTTTGACTTACGTTATACCGTTTCCAATACATCAGTCGTAATGCTAACCTCTGTACAAAATCGCTTCAGTCGTACAAGGTATCAAAATACCAGTGCTCTGCATTGCCAATGCGACCGAAATGGCGAGGCCAATGCCAGCTATTTACAAAGTTTGGCATGACAGATTTCATGACTGATATCTAAACTATCCTACCACCAACTATTTTCTGCATCGCCTGCAGCGATACTGCAAAAACACTCTCAACATTCAAATAACAGCAACAAAGGGGGGGACGAGGTTCCTAACGTCACCGTCGCTGACATGTGGAGCCCACGTCACACGGTACGTCAGAGGACCTCCTTCAGGGGAGTGGATCTTACCGTGCGGTCCTTGTTCTTGTCCCTGATGGCTTCTATGTTCGGCCACGGTATGCAGAACTGCACGTTGTGTATCGCCAAAATGGCATCCTTAAGATCAGAGACTCTATACCCTGTGTTTTGTTAAAGAATCAAGTTCTGGAGAATTATACACACTAATGTCATACGAAATATGCAAGCGTAAGATATAGTCAGACAAAAAAAACGCTGTCTTCTTACCCAAGGACGAGTCTTTGGTTGGATTGTGAACCTGGCTACAAACAGGCGGGCGGCGGCGGCAACTGATGGCAGGAACCGTATGCAGTCATAGTCCAGCAAGCTCAATTCTGCAAGATAGCTTACACATGGACTCCAGCTTTTTGGCGATGGCACGCTGAACTTTCACGGAAGAAAAATATTATCAAAAGAACATAAAGAAAAGTAAATGTCAGATGCTCAAAAAGTATGCTTACATTGCCTCCAAGACAAGAAGCTATGACCCAGAGAAATTTTGAGCCCTAGGCAGTAATCACAGTGCTATTTATGCAACAGCATTCAGACATGGTAACCATTTTGCATAACAAGGAAAGTTATGTAAAACGTGAAATTTTATTCAAAATTTCAAACCACTAAAAGAAATAGATGGAACACATACCGTAGGAACGTTCTTACAGTGGGACCCCCCATCTCAAAGTTAAGAGATTTCAGTAAGTCGACTCCATCTTCACCACCTGCGGTGCATACAAAATAGAAACATGTATGCGGTGCCATCCACAGTCCAGGAGGAGTAAGCAAGAAATGGAAAGTTCAGCAGAAAAAAAAAGCGCTACTTGCTGCTTGGTGTAAGTGTCATCAGTGATATCACAGTACTTGTTCACTTTCATCTTAGAAGGCTCAACTTCTTCGTACTTCCTGCAACATTCCAAATATGCAACTCAGCCACTCAAGGATTAGTTTTAAGAGATAAACAAAAGGACAAAAAACAGTTTAGTCCCCTACGCAGCAACAAGTAATGCAGTAACACCCAACAGTTGCAGCTTGTCCCAGGTAATGACATCCATTGTGCCGATTTTAATGAAGCGGTCAACATATGAAACCGCAAGGTGAAGTGTTTCTGCCTGAAGCTTGAATTCCTCGGCTACTTCCACCAACCAATCCACAAGGACAGCACTCATGGTGAGGATGATGTCTTTCTGGATCTTCGGAAAATTGTCTGCATTTGGTCTCCTCAATGACTCAACCTAACAATCTCACAAAAATTAGAGAAGAAAGTCACGCCTAAAAGGCTAAAACCCTCCATCTTCATCGACCAAAACACATAATCTCTTGCATTCTGTTCAAAACAGTGCTAGTAAGTTCAGAAAATTAAGATTGCATGGATCCTGAAGCAGTCACAAACTGCAACTGGCCGAAACAAAGTAAAACTTAATGGAATTTAGCTCCAAAAACTCAATTTTCGTTAGTGATTGTGCCAAAACCTATGCTCTGGACGGGGAAACTCACCACAGCTGCATGATGCAACATCCTAGTTTCACCACTTGCCTAACCAGCAGCAACTGAAACTAAACAAAATGAACATTTCACTTCACCAAATCGGAATCAGACAATCCCAACTCAATAAAATCCCCCAAATCCCCCAATTACATCAGCTACGATCACACATTCACAGCCCGAATCAACCAGACCCTAGCACTAAATCTGCGTACCTGCAAGCTCCGAGGGGAAAGAGAAGTCGAGAAACCCTCACCTCGAAGGACCGGAGGTACTGGTCGATATCCCCGAGGTACGGCGCGACCGCCGCCTGCGCGGCGCCGGCGTCGGGCCGCTTCGGGTCCAGCAGCCGGGAGACGTCGGCCGCGGGCGCAGCGTCCTCTCCCTCCCGCCTCTTCCTCGCCTCCTCCGCCCTCGCCGCCGACCGCGTCCTCGGCTTCGACGCCCGCGGCGCCGCACCGTCATTCGTGTTTGGTCCGGTGGTCGGGAGCTCGGCCAGGGCCTTGCGCTTCCCGCCCGGTCTCGGAGGAGATGGAGGCACGGCGCGGGCGGCGGCGTTCTCCTTGGTGTCCATCGCCTCCGGGTCCGCCTCCTGGCGCTGCTGCCGATGGAGATGGTCGCGCGGGTTCGTTTCGTTGGTTGCCTGCCTTGGTTTGGGCGGGCGTTCGTTTGGGATTGGGACGCGGTAATTTATGAGGCGGTTTGATTTTCGAAATAGGCTTAAGGCGGGCATCTGCATGCCGAAACGCACTATCACACGGGGCTATGTAATCTGGTCTCGCCGACTTGTCGGGTCCCATTTGAAACAAATGAGAAACGTAAGAAAATCGGGTCTCTTCAATGCTATAATCATGTATTATCATGTGATCCTTAAAATGGTGTTTTCTCGCTCGATGAAGCGTCAGATAAAGTATAACGACTCATCTTATCGCTGTCTGATTAGGTATGTGTTGTCCTTAACCTCGGGTTAAGCATAGGTCCCTAAAAATTGGCGATAAACTGATCGAACAGATCCTCCCAGAATAAACCGACTCCCGAGGGAGGTTCATAAGAAAGAAACAGGCTGAACTAGTCAAGGCGGTCGAAAAGTAGTTGGCCATGATTTTTCCGTAGCCTCTTGCACTATGATGATGTAGATATGTAGAAACTCATCATGGTTGGTCGAGCCATCGTACTTTGCGGCTAGGATCAGTTAGAACTTGTCCGACCAGTACACCTCTCAGACGGGTTGATAGGACGTTGCACTCCATTCCATAACGGGAGTCACCCACTGATGGGCGACAATACATGCTTGAGGAGAGAGACGATGATCACGCGGTCCTGGGGAGGGGATGAAGGAATCTGACACCTCCCTGTGTGGGGAAGGCGAGTGGTAGGGCTACTTGCCCTTTTTCTGCTCTCGCACGGTGCGGTCCTCCTGCTCTCGGGTGGCCACCTGGCTTTGGATCACGTCACGGAGGTTGCTTTGGCACAGTGAGTCGTAAGTTAAAGGGTTGGTTGTCCCGACGTGGTGGGGGTCTCCGAGCGCTTCGCGTTTTCGAGGGAGGACAGGATCTTTCCCACCGTGGGGCCCACCACGATTCTTGGCAATCACGACCTTCACCGGTCCTAGTGACTGACGTGGAGTTTGCTGCAGTTTGGCGTCGGACGGTCTCAACCAAGAAGGCGAGGTCACACAATCATGATGCTACTGGTGAACCCTCCAGTATTGTTATCGGTAGGTGACTAAGAAGTATTTGCATGGTTTGTAGATTTTGTGCATGCGTCACGGCCTTATAGTCGAGCCGTCGAGTGCGAAGTTGTGACATATCGTGAGGGGGAGCCCCCAGCATTTGTGCGACATGAAGGCCTTGGTGACGCCATCGCCAAGGATCGTGTCCTCTGCAGTGGTTCCTCTAGGCGACGATGTGGTGGTTGGGGATGTGCCAAAGCGTCCCTATGTCCAATGCTAGTCTGGTTCCCCTCTAGGTGTGTCGCATGGGCATCATTGCTGGTACCTGGAACGCCTTCGATGTCCCCCGTTACATGAACTATCATGCTAACTTCCCATTGAGCCTCGGAGCCTTCGGATTCCGATTCAATGACCCATACCTGGAGCATATCAGGCTCATTTGGATCGTAACCCATGACAAACACCTCGCGGTGACTGAGGTCCTCGGAACAGGACTCAGTGGTTACCGTGGATCCAGCCATGGGTAGCCTAATCTAATCTCCAACACTTATCAAAATACAGAAACACACCCCCTACCTTGTGTGCCAACTATCGAGGGTTAGTCTCTGACAATGATTCCAGGGTGTACCAGTCCATAGGTGTGTGAATAACATTTGCGGTGTGCATGTGTTTGTGATGAACTCAGGAACACAGGGGTTATTGAGGTTCAGAGCTCATGAAGGATCCCTACGTCATATGTATTTTATTATCAGTATTTATGAACTGGTTATAGATGAGTCTCTCTTTTCTAGACCCGTTCTCCTCTTTATACACGAGAGAATGAGAACTTACAAGTGGGCTATTTTCCGCTAACCAATATCTAGATAGATGTACTTTGTTCCCTGTAGAAGGAGTCTCGGGAAGGAAAACACTTAAGTAGATATCAATAAATATGACTAGATAGGTTGGGTATGGACGCCCCGCGACCAGCAAGGGTTTGTTGTGGGATCATATTGAATTGCAAGGAGATTGGTCTCGCAAGCCTCACGCTGGTCGTGCGAGCCAAGGGCTGGTCACGCGTTGAGCCAGAGTTCAAGAAATATCCCCCATTGGATGCCATATCCCATGTGGGGCCTGTTAGCTAGGGTACTCCCTTAATACTCTGACACAAGCCCTACCCACATTGATGCAACTTTCAAGATATCCGTTAGGAATATCTGGATGAGAAGTCTCCATATTTTCCACCAACTCAGAAGAAGTTTTCTTGCACCGACAATCTATCTTTCCATAAGGCATGTTTCATTTAGCGATGAAGAACTATATACCATTGTAACTTATTGTAGATTGTCTAGGGATAAGGTACGAGTCGTTGCATGTTACCTTATGCACTGTAGCTGAATACAGGCAACGAATGCTTACAATGAGCCTTATATGTGATATACTTTACTTTCATCAATGAAATGCTCAGGATTTATCATAATACAAATATGTATTTTCTACACCCAATGCTTTCTTAAGATTCCCTCTTTGCATGCAGAGGTAACAATAACTCATTGTTGAACTTTTGCAGGATGACATGACCACAGCAAGACACTGGCTTTCACATGTAATCTCTGCCAAGCATCAATTGCACAACTTTCCCACCTTTCACAGGGAATCTCGGGTCATTTGTCTTTATACACAATACGCTCATGCTTCAACCCCTAGCCACGCCCATGCATTCAGCCCGTACATTGGACCCCGCCCACCATAAATAACCTCTGCCTGAACCATGTGTACACCACTCATTCCTCACCTCTCTCAATTGTATTGTCTTCATCAACTCCACCAAACCCACCTAAGAAATATTAGGGGACTTCCATCCTTCAGGGGTCGAACCACTGATGTACTTTATGTGGTGACCCTTATAAGCTTCGCGAGTCCTAGTACATCTCCTACACCTATAGCATATGCTTCTTCATTTGTGTCAACTACCAGTACGACCCGTCTCGATATGGATCGTATGACTACCCACCGGTATGACGACATAGATCATTCCTATGGCAGTTCTCATACAATTTCATGCATTGTTTTACTAATATTCTCTCTTATTTCATTTGTCTAGTCTCCTCCACCTATATGTGACTTCATGTGATAACTGGACATGGAGCAAACTAAGGATTAGCAGCGGTGGGTGGACATGAGTATATGGTGGAGCAGGTAAGCTTACGAATGCGGGAGTACGAGCAACAATAGAAGGAACTACGACTGAAGCGTCAGGAGGGGAAGCGCACGAGGAAGGCAGCGATGGAGCGCGCTACGTCTGAAGCATGCAAAGCTGAGAGGAAAATGAAGCGGGAAAGGACCTGTCGCCTGAAATGAAGCAAAAGAGGGCCCGGCGCGCTAAGGCGGTAGACCCCGATGCCCTCATAAAGGGCAAATATACTAGGTACACTCAGTAAAACATCCATCGTAACTTAGACTGTTTTTATTCCCTAATGCATATTAGGTTTAGCAGTAGCACATAATTAGGTTAGTCTTTAGGCGTACTGTATATGCCAATATTTGTTGTTGTCATCTTTTTATGATTAGGGTTCTTCATGCAGCGATAAAAAACCCATGTCCCATGTAATATTTATCAATATATATAATCTTTGTGCCGGGGTATATATCATAATTGTGTTTCACAACTACTATTGTTAAAAAAAAATTGATTTTGTATCTTCCTAACGTTATTTTACTAAAAAAAATTACATAATTTTACATCAACTAAATAATAATATTGATAACATTACATTAAACCAAAATTAAAGATAAAATTAATCACTTCGTAAAACCGTTTGGACAACTATTTACATAACAAATATTTTTTCACCAAACCATATCTATTCTGTCAAAAATTAAGTTAATTCACAAGCATATCGCCCTATGAACAGGCGATATAATGTTATCGCCTATTAAGTGGGCGACATAAAGTTCTTGCCTACTAAACTGAACTGACGAGAACTTCTCTAAGAATTAGTACACAAGATCTCATATGTTTAACGAGTCATATCTTATTCTCATCCTACCAATTTTTCACAACATGTAGTTTTAAATATATATAGAAAAACTAATCTATACTCCTCGGAGTACATACTTCGTACTATGATATACCACATGAATAAACTAGATATACTCCTTTATTAATATGAGTATATTTATATACTTGTTCTAAGATACTCCAATGCAAACTACATGAAAAAATTAAAAAAATCCATCAATTTTAATAATACCTTTATATTTGTACATAAAATATAATATATAAAAAATATATACAAATCAATAAAAAATATATATACTACATAGATAATCTTATATATTTACATACTCTATATACATATTAGTTTTTCCTGCAGCGCTGACGCTGATGCCTCGGGAAGTCAATGCGGATGGACCGCATGCGATAGCCCGCCAGCCGGTGCGCGCGTCGCCGTCGCCGTGTCGACATGATTTCGCCCGTCATCTTGATATTCTGTTATCGACAATAGGATAGCCTCCTAGATTGTCCTGTTTATCCAAAAAATTCCAAACCGAGCGGCCTTTTTCTGTTTTTTTATATATATTGTTCCCTCAGAACATGAAGAAATAGGATCCCGGTTTCCTATGCAACAGATATTATCTTTTTCTTCTTATCTTTCCGATGGAAACAAAATAGTTTTCTAGTCAGGAATAGTTTTTAAAAAATGGTTACGGTATCTTGACGTTTTGACACCTCATTGATACATATAGGGAGTTGTACTTTTATTATTAAAAAATAAAGAATTTCGCGTGCAAGAGGTTAATTCTGTAACGCTGGACCTGGCTTTTCTGATAGGATGTAAATTTTGTATTTTCTAGGTTATTGAATATATCTAAAACTTAAAAAATAAATTAAAGATTTATTTCCATCCAATTAAGTAAAATAATAAATTAAATAATGATCTAAAACTACCTGTTAGATATCTATTTATATCTCTACTTACCGGCTTTATACTGTTGTGAAAACAAACCATACAGTGCAGTTGCTACCGAGCAGCCATCAAGTCTTGTTTCTCAACGAAGCAGATCGGTTAGCTTACCATCCAATCCGTCTCAGCCTGGTAGCTAGGGGCGGACTCATCTTATAGGTGAAGGAATATTGAGTAATTTTTCATTTTTTAATGATGCATTCTATATATCAGACTCAATAAATAGAATATTTGAATCTCTAATACAATAAGTAAGACACTTAGTTATTTTTATTTTGGGTCTCCGCTGCTAATAGCTTGCTCTGTCAGCTTGTGCTGCCACTTGGTGTTGGTTGCGGATACGTATGTGCAACGAAAAGGACTGAATAGATCGCTAGTAATCACATGTTGGTGATAGATAGCGGCGTTTCATGGTGGCGACTGACTACGAAATGCTACAGTGGACGGGGACCGTGGGTGACCATTGCACAGGAGGAATACCACTATGTAATTCGTGGATAATTATGTTACTAACCTTTATCTTTTGGTTGAATTCTTCAAACTCATCAACTCGCTGTGTACCACATGGTGTCTTACATTTCAGCAAACAACTTTCGATAGTTTTATAGAGCGGTGACATATATATTTTTTCGTGGCAACCGGTAGCACACCACTAGTTGCCGTGGGCATTAGGTTGCCAGTGGCGGTGGTGCCACGCTAGCTGATGGAGCAGTGATTTCGCTGAACAATCGTGCACACAATGACGGACCCAGATATTATTGCCAGCTGCCGTCGCAGTCCGGCCCGATTCTGACCACACGGAGTTGGGCAACGAAATTCTGCTGCATCACATTGCATTGGCTACACTCGCTGACTCGCATGCTTGCAGCATTCCCTGGGACAGTTTGTTACGGCAACACCAAGTACTAGCACGTACAAGCTCTAGCGGTTGAGCTAGCTACTAATTCTTATTTTACAGATGTGAAGAGAAAAGAAATAAGTGAAAATAAAAATAAGAATTAACTGATATAGAGAAGAATCTTAAAGAGTTATCTCTCGATGAAAAGATAGCTCTAACTACAAAACAGATCTCATCCTAACATCTCTCTCCTCTACGAGGTATAGAAAATTATGAACATTAGAAACTATATAAATTTAAAAAATTGTGCTTAATTAGAATTAGCAACTAGCTCTCATAGAAGTGCGCTTAAATTTCGATAGAGCAGCAGCTTTCTTGGGATCAGATCATGCTCCTCAGGGGACGAAACAGGCCCGTGACGCCACGGCGCCGCCACGGTTAGGCCAGCAGCGGGAGTGCTGCCTTTGCGGGCTTGGCACATCCTTGGACCAACTCCACGGCCGCTGGTCACCGGGCCCCACAGGGGAAGGCTTCCTCCCGCGTGTCTGCCACGTCCGATTCAACCTGCCAGATCGTAAGTCTGCCACGCTCTAGCTTGATGGGACGATGGACTAAACTAGTGGCAGCACTGCGCCACTGATCCGAGGCAGATTTTGCGTACCAACCACGAGGCAATATTCTTCAGCGCTGTACTACTGGCTGATTGGTTGGGATCTCAAGTTCCTGACGGCTAATGCTGAACGTGCGCTACTTAACTTTTTTTTTCCAGCGTGATCTCATTGTCACTTTGTCAGGCTGCGGCACCGATGCGGTTTTCTAGTCATTCTCTGACACAGGTGTGGTGAGCAATATCGTCGCGGCCATCGCGCGCCACAAAACAAAGCAATAACCGGTGATCATCCTCATTGTATACGCAGGTGATCACAGCCCATGAGTAGTTTCGCATCCATCGTTCCCCTTCGTGCCTTGTTTGGCAAATGGGAAAAAAAAATCCATCCATAGGAAAATCGATCCACGTTTGGATTGGGTGAACCCCAGTCCTGCCACTCAACCCACGCGGTTTCAGTAACAACTAATCCAATGTATTGGCTAAAAGAAAAACTAACCCCAATGTATTAGTCTTATCTTTGGTAAAGGGAAAAAACAAAGGGACTCGAACGTACAGGCACTTACGGAAAAAACCAGATCGGAGAAAGCAGTTGCTGGGCTATGGTGATGCGGGCCTTCAGGCGATCGCGGCTCGATTGGCAGGGTCGACTAGGGCCGCGCCCGGAGCAACGGCGTGGTTGAAGGCACGCTCGGCTGATTGACCTCATCGCGGTGGTTGCCCGTCGAAACGAAGACAATAACGACACCCTGCTCACCGAGGGCTCCTAGATCTCAGTGGACTCCCCTCTCCCCTGCCATACTTGCCACAAACATGGGCAAAGAAATTACAAAATTCTAAAGGCCTAGAAAGTACATTGGTCGTGCGCGATGTGCCTAGAAGGCCCTCTCCCCTGCCTTGCCAAGCGAAGCCTCGGTGATCGAAAATTCCATATTCCATCGGGAGATTTAACACATTGGTCGTGCGCGATGTGGCTCGACCTCATTAACTTTGGTCCCTTTCAGATGGGCGTCTGATCGATCACTTCGATCGAGTGATTGGAACTTGGAAGCAAGTGGCAAATCATAGTGAAATCATTGGATAAGAGAGGATAAACTCGTATCCGCCGTGGACAGTGGACCGAGTTAAGATTCAAGAACTTACGATGCGTGCTGCTTGGCGCGGCCTGACGCGGCGACGCGTGAGGCGCTTAGTTAGTGCCTGAGCAGGCCACTCATCGGTACGATGATTGCCGGGGCCGCCAGCTAGCAGATTGCTAGATAGTTGCTACCGGTGCCATGCGATGTTCAGCGGTACCGCTCGATTCCGCGGGGAAATTACGAGCCATCTCTATGGGGAACGATTTCGATCGGCTCCACAAGGCTACAACAAGGTGCCACGGCATGCAAGCGACCGAGATCGAGCCGCTCTGGGTAGGGTTAGGCAGCAACTAGCACGATACGAGTTTTACATGAACGCCGCCCAATTTTTTTAAATAATAGAAGTACAACTTCCAGCCGTAAATAGGGATATAGGGTGAATCACCCACCACAATCCTAAATACATGAGCCAAAACTTGATCCGTGTGTGTCACCTATGAAAGCTTTCACCAGAAAATCTCTCAAGTTTCATAGCATCAGACGTATCAGCCATTGTTAGTTCAAAAAATAAGTTACAATTAGGTTTTTAGAATGTTGAAAAAATACGACAAATTTTAAGTCTAGATTTTATTAGGGGTAAAACTACACAAGATAAACTAGATGCGTACACTACAACCAACATATCTATCATGTATTTTATATCAGAAGCATATTTCTTATGAGTAAAAGTTACGCGCACAACTTACTCGTTAGGTTGATGAAGACAAACTTCTGTGAGGGCAAAGTAGTTAATATCGTGGAAGAAGGTTCTCGGACGTAGTCAAAGTCAAGGACATCGATGAAGAAGTTGAGATAGGTCGTAGTCATCAAGCGGTCACATTGAGTGCTGCCAAAAAACTTGATTGTCGTCTCCTACAGGACTTGTGCGTCACTGATTTCAGAGATCTCACTCTCCTTTCTCCTCGGTGCATACTGATCGAAAAGGATGACAAGGCTAGGCAGTAGAATGAAACCATGCAGTGGGCACGAGAAAGAAGAGGATCAAAGAAAATGAGGAGATAAAAAAAAATAGAACCCTTTAATCAGGATGTCTTCTGGTTCTCAGCCATAAGATTGCTAGTTTTAGTCACAAATATCAATTAATTCTAATCAAGTTAGGTGTTTCAATCTTATGAAATTGCTAGAAGAAATTGTCATATTTATACATGATTTCAAATGCCTATTTTAATCCCATTAAAACAAAATCGTCGTATTAAAAAGATCATTTCTCCTACTCATCTCAATCCAACAACCAATCCCTTCTTCTCCCTTCCCCAATCTCATTCCTCCTCTTGATCTTCTTCTCCCTTCCCCAACCTCATTCCTCCTCTCGATCTCTCCCTCTCCCAACGAGCCCGCCCCTGCCCCGCACTCCTTCACCTATCTCTGGTGGCTCCTACCGCTGAATCCATAGTCACAACCTGCCTCCACGGTAACCACTATTGTTTTGACGCTCCCGCCCCAACTTTCCGTGCTGGCTGTCCTCCGCCACTCTAGCCAGTGGTGCCCTTATCACCTCGCCCACCAACTGTCCCACCACCAGACCAGCTTCCCTCCCACGGCAACTCCCTCTAAGCGTGGGGACATTGTGAAATCCCAACACCTTAACCCTATATCCCTAACCCTAATCCATTAGACTTTGCTCCCAAACACTAACCTCTCCGAACCTCGTCAGACACAGAAGATGTGTAGTGAACATACCCTTAGAAAGATTGTAGTAAAATATCTTTAGGGTATGTATGTGATTTTGTTGATTAATAATAATATAGTCAATGGGACTAATATGTTTGTCAAATATATATTGTAGTAGGTCTCACGGATGCAACAAAAGAGAAGTCACCGAAGCTGGAACAAAGAGAGAAATAAATTGAACTTGTTTAATGAATTTTGATGTGATAAAATGGGATGGATCTCTATATAATCTTGTATAGCTCTTCGCAAGCATTCTATAGAGTCTAAGATCAAATCAGAGTTTTGAGCGAAAAGTTATGTCCAAAATACATAACAATGTTTTGCTGAAATTTGTCTGACCGGATAATTCGTGCTCACATCAAAATTAGTTCGGCGCTACACCGAATAATCTGGTGAGAACAATAAAAAATAGTCCGGTGTTTATAGAAAGTTTGAAGCGGATTCTTTTGCCTCACTAGATGATCTGGTGTTCAAAGAATGAACATACTAGACTATTATTTTTAGAGAGCTCCAAAATAAACATATGCACGTAGCATGATCCGGTGCATGTGTCTAGTGTTCAGTGAGTAAATCACAGGATAATTCGGTATTCGCAGATGAGTTTGAGTGGGTTCCAATGACTAGTTTCTTCTGTAGTACTCACCGGATAATCTGGTGCTTATACTGCTGTTGTCACCGGATCATCCAGTGTTTCCAGTTTCTATGAGTCATTGAAGCAACGGCTAATCCACGGGTTTGAGGCTATAAATACCTCTCTACTCGGTTATTTAAAGGTGTGACATGCTGCTAGAGTACAGGAAATCTCATAGACACTTGAGAAGACATCTAAGCCACCAAAATGTTTAAAGTAATCATCCAAGGTGATTAAGCGCAAGATTAGAGAGTGATTAGTGCTTATATGCCTAGAGAGAGTTGTTGCTAGGTGCTACAACTTTGAGAGAGGATCAAGGGGTGCTCGTAACTTGTATCAAGAGGTACGCCAGCATCTTGGAGTCTTGATACTCATCGGCAAGTTTGTTGACCCTCTAACTTAGTGTGAAGTGGCGACAAGACGATTGTATGGAGACGTGGAGACCCTTACTTTTGTGGCTTAAGCTCCAAAGTGATCAAAGCGGCAAGTGACCAGAAGAGAGGTTAGTGATGTGACTTTGCCTTGGTGGCTCAAGAGTTGTGACCGACTGCCGACCGGGAGTATATCCTTGGTGGAGTTTCAACGTGGATTAGGGGTGGCGTTTATGCCATCGATACTACGGGATAAAAATCTCTCGTGCTGAGTTTGTTCTCTCTACTTTATTTACATTTCTGCATTTACATACTTGCTATCTATATTTGCATTTATCTTCCTAGAGTAGTTTGCTAGGATTGGATATAGTTTGCAAAACTCTTTGGAGCAGTAGAGTAGACACACTAGATAAACTTAGAGTACATTTAGATAGAATTTGATATAAGTTTATCTTGTGAAATTTTAGGAGCCAATTAGGTTTTAATTGTCCTAATTCATCCACCTCTTAAGATGTCACCGATCCTCACAATTGGTATTAGAGTCTCGTGCTCTTGATAGACCTAACATTCTAGAGTTGTGAAGTCCGGAATTGGGATGGATACCTATAGCGATTTACATTTTGATGACACTAATTTCCTCTGATGGAAAATTCCTATGGCTTGTTATTTGCAAGCTAAAGACTTAGACGTTTGGAGACCCACCAAGAAAGGGATGAGATCTTGCATCACCAATAAGGAGAGACAATTAAATACATTGTTGAAGAGTATTCTTTTATCATATTTAAATGTTGATGCGTGTAATCGTGTCTATTCTCTCACCAATGCACATGATATTTGGAATAGTCTCATTGAAATATATGGAGGCACAAAGGATGTGCGCAATGAGAAATATCATGTGCTTGTTACTAAGCTCAATAGCATCAAATAATTTGCACGTGAAAGTGCTAATGACATGTACTCACGCTTGAATATTTTTTGTCAATTAGATCAACGAGTTAGTTTTGATGCAAATTGATGATGATCAAGCGGTGAGAAGAATACTTCAAGCTCTTCTTTTGAAGTACAAGCTGATAGTCTCCATCATCTACAACAACAACAACATCAAGAAGATAACTCTAAGTTAAGTGTTTGGCAAGATCACCATTTATAAGATGACCATCAACATGGGGAGGAAGTCTCTTCCTCATCTGACGTCAAGAACTTTATTCTCACAAGCAAGTAAGCACCATACTCATACATGAAGACGGAGATAAGGAGGCAAGAGCAAGAGTCAAGCTCAAGCGAAGATGATAAAGATGAAGATGAAGAGAGCAATGAAGATGATGAGCACAACACATCAAGTGATGAAGAAATGGACCTCAAAGTCGCCAAGCTCATCTCTTAAGTGGAGAAAAACATCAAGAAGATCAATGCTAAGATTGATCATCGAATCTTCATGAAAGACTTGGTCAGAACTATTGATTATATTAAGAAAAAGAAGACCAAAAGCAAGAGGAAGATAAGAAGAAGAGCCAAAGCATTTGCAAGCATAGGAAGATGGGTGAGCGAAGATGAATATTTAAACTCAAGTGATGAGAGCTTCGCCATCTACTCCTCCAAGAGAAACTTTTTCTCAAGGTCATTATCATGTTAGTCGTTATCTTACAAGTCATCTCATAAGTGCCTTATGGCGAACGTATGGATATCGATGTAAGCGATAATGAATCCGATGAGGATTCTGTAACATCCTAAGTTTTAGCATGTAAATTAATTTTGAAATTTACTCCAAATTAAAAAAAATTCTAATTATTTAAACCAATATAAAACCAAGAAATATATATTTGAAGTATATATACTCATATGTATATATTCAAATATATTATTTGGGCTAAGTATTCCAAATAGCATCAAGGCAATTTCTGAATTAATCCCTGCTTTAAATTGGTTCATATGCTTTGGTTTGAGATCTTTACGGTTCTTTGTGTGGAGATTTGAATTTAAATATCTCTCAAATTCAAATCTACTCTTAGATTCTATTCATCTCAAATCCAATTCAAACTCAAATCCTTTGATTCAAATCATCTTCGGAAGCTCAAGATTCAAGTTCAAATCATAATTCAAATATATTTAATTGAATTGATCTCAATCCAAAGTCAAATTTGAATTCAAAACACATATTTGAATTTAATCCCAAAACCAAAATTTCTTTCCTCTTCTCCTATTCACCCTGGGCTAAATCTCTCTTTCCCTCTCTGTTTGGGCCCAAATGCAGTTGGGCCTGCTCCCACGCACGCTCACCCGCGCCCACGTGTGCTCGTCCATCCACATGTCGGCCATCCACCGCTCGATCGCCTGTGCTCTATCCTTCCTCCTCTAGCGCGATGTCGTGCCGCGCTGTCCTGCGCCACTGCGACGGTGGCCTCTCTGAGAAAAATCACCGCGACACCCCCTCAATGCTCTCTCTCTTCTCTCTCTACCCTCACAGCACGTCACCCGAGTGTCTGGCGCGAAGACTTGCACCCCCACACACGCGTATGGGTGGCGCAGAGCTCCCATGCCGTGGGAAAAGAGGTAGGCGCCGCTCCGCGACCTCACCGCCGCGCTGCCTACCAACGTCCGCCCGACATCACACGTGCACCACCTCTCTGCAACTCCCTCTCCCACTATAAATAGCGCAGGGCCGGCCTCTCTGCTCCCCATTTTCCCCCTCGTTTCACCATCGCTGTTGCCATTGAGCACCACCGCAGCTCGCCACCGTCGATCCTCTGAACACATGTTGCCGAGGAGCCTCAGGACCTTGCCACCGTCCGTATGCCGCCGTCTGTTAGTTAGGAGCTTGACGGGAGCCCGTCCGCGCCAGTAGTCGAATAGCGCCACCACCGCCTCCTCGAGGGATCACCGGACACCACACCGCCCATCGCCGTTATTGCGCTCGGTGAGCCTCCCAGATAAATAGTGCCATTTTATAATTTTTCGATTTAATTTTAGATTAAATCTTTTGGGAGCTATAATTTCTCCGTTCTGGCTCCGATTTCAATGATTCTTTCGCCAAAATTCATCTAAAATTAAGATCTACTCATTTATCATATTGTGATACCTATTAAAGCTCATTTGAATTTCTTTTTGATGTTATTTGATTCTTCTCTAGTATAGCTATTATTGATCGTAGTCGCAATTGCATAGCAACCAGAGATCTACGAGTGTTGCGCGGGAAGTGTCAGGAGCAAGGTGGATCCCAACTACATCCAAGAATTCGAACAGAACTTCAGAGAAGGCAAGTCCTATTTTCTTGATCATATTGAACCTATGTTTTCAAATAATTTACATGATCAACTTAAAACTGGACTTATATCGCATGTGCTATGTATTGCGCTTTACAAACTACTTGTAGTAGTTAATACTATCAACACTTGCTATGGCGTCATCCAAAATACATATCACCCTAGGATTACCTGTTGTTATCTATATTAATGACATCTAACGTCTTAATATCTAGAATGCTTAGGATTGAATACGTCTCCTCGGTGACGTCTCTTTTAAAACACCTCTCATCGGAGATAAGATTTACTGTTACCAATGATAACTTATATACCATAAATCCTTGATGGTTGTAAAATCCTTGATGTCGATAGGATATGGTGGGAGATGTGTAAAAATAGGTGAAAACTGTTTTAGTAAGGACAAGTAGAGTAGTACTATAGATGAGGATGCTCTTGGGGGCTTGAGTTACCTTTGTGATATTCATTGCTAGAAGATACCTACCCTGACCATTAAGGACTGAGTCATTTCGCAGCCATACCTTAGCAACCCCCATGCAACTATGCGTCCTGAATGGGCATGACTTGACTTCTTCTTCACCGGACTGAGTTAGGCATCATACTAGGAAGCTGGGGATCAGCGAGCAGTCAAATGACCATCTGTCCCTCTGTTTGGAGGTTACTAGTACCGACCTAGGCTTAAAAAGGGAATTAGCCTTCAATACATGGACTCTAGCGCTTAGGGGTAAATCTCGTAGAAAAGCCCAGCAGAAAATGTGTTTGGAGAGTCTCGGTGTGATTCGTTCCTCTTCTTGCGACAGTTGGAGGCTGAGCATATTGCGTGGGTAAAGTTGTACAACCTCTGTAGAGTGTAAAATTATTCAAATAGCCATGTCCACGGTCATAGATATGCGAAGACAGAACCTTTTTTGTTAGACTCTGGGTGTGTATGTCTTGATGAGTGAGTGTGTAGACTAGATGTTTGTATGGTGAGATTGCTGGCTAAATCTATCAAGATCTGTGTGGTACTAGAGGTACACCAGATATGATGAAAGGTATTGCGGAGTGAGGTGTAGCACCTCTCAAGATCGAGAAACCCCTAGATATCTCCTGTTACCTGGTTTTAAACTATTTAAATTATTTTAAAGTCAATCATAGACGATACAATTGGATACCTACATAAACTACTTTATGCTTAAAACTAAATCATAAAGCTTTATCCTTGAATCACCCCTTTATGCATCTATCAAACGCCTTAAAGTAGTATAGGGCTTATCAAGTACCTTTCGTACTCATTCTTGCTATCATTCAGATGCAGAAGTCGATGCTGACTTTGTCGGAGGTGAAGGCAAGAATGAAGAATAGTCTTAGAAGTCGCGCCCGCACCCTAAGTTGCTTGTGTCTTGGGCTTTTGCTTTCCGTTGTGTTTTGTTGGCCTCTCGGCCAGGTTTGTAATATACAATATAGTTTGTAAATCTTTTATACTCTGTAACCTTAATGATTATGTACGAAGTTTGACTGTGATACTACAACTGTTATACTATACGTATTAGCTACTTAATCCAGAGACTGATACTGGAGGCACAAAAGAACCCAGGTTTGGGGTCTTACAGATTCCCGCTCTTAAGAAGAACTTCTTCATTTGATCAATGAGCAACAAAAGGCTCTTAAGAAACAATTAAAAGAGCTTATAAAATTCATTGTATTTAATGACATTCATGTTACATTTGTTTCTAATTATGAACAAATATTGAGCAAAATCAATTTGCTAAACAAGGAGTATGAAGAGCTTAAGTCTAAGGTCTAAATTTAAGTGCATTGAATCTCAAACTAAGGCCTCTTTGAAGCAATCAACATCTGTCTTTAATTTCAAGTCTAAGGTAGATGTTTCTACTTCTTGTGATGATTTGATTGATTTATCTAGCTCACTCATCTGCAATGAGACATGCATTGAGAATATTGTTGTAGAACTATATAATGAACTATTTGCACAAGAGAATAATGAGCTCAAGCAAAAAGTGGATAAGCTCAAGAAGTACTTAACAAGATTAAAAGCAAGAAACATATCCAACCACCAGAAGATAACCATACTACCATAGTGAAGAAGCTTATGGAAAAGATCCATCGTGATATGCTTTAAGTGTCATTAAGAAGACCACAAGTTCTTCCAATGCAAAGAAGTCGAGAATGAGATCAAGGAGAACAAGAAGATCATGAACCTCTCTAACAAGACCTTCAACATCCACACCATGACCAACTACAAGACTAAGACCAAGAGCAACCACAACAAGCTCAAGAAAAAGAACAATGGCAAAATGGTTGCACAAATAGTTGGGAGAAAGGACCGATGGTGGAACCAATCTATTTGGGTGCCCAAGAAAGTCATCACCAATATGAAGGGGCCTCAATAGGTTTGGATCCTAAAGAAGACTTGAAGCACAAGTTGACTTGGAGATTTGGAGATTTGTCTTACAAGATGAAGTGAAGGTTCAAGCAAAGAAGCCAAGTGTACAAGATTGGACGCATTAATGAAGATGATGATCATCATATACCTAAATTCCCATCCAAAAGTAAATAAGGCAAAGATACTAGATGATAAATATCTAAATTGATGAATTTACATGCCTTATCAAGGATTTCATGCTCTCAATTCAATTTATTGTAACACCTAGTGTAGGTTTTTCATATGGTAGGTTGCTTGTGCTTGTCTCTAACCTATAAACAAACTACATGGTTTATTAGTAGTAGGTTTCTTATTTGGCACTAGTTCTTCATTTAATTTCTTTTATACGTCATAAGTTCAATCTATAGGATAAAATTCTCATTGTTATCAATAACAAGTGTATATATCTCACAAGTATTCAATACTTGTATGCATACATTTAGGAGGAGCATATCCTATGAATTGTGATTTTGATACTAACATATATTGCAATTTGTATCTTTTGTAGTCTTATAGAGCTATCAATATATTCCGGAGGTATGCAATGCTTAAAAGTTTTAATTGGTATAATTGTTAATTCTTTTGTTTATTTAAGCTATCTTCATGTATAATATGGTTTAAACTTTCTACCAATCATATTGTCTAGTTGTGCAAATATTTATTTCTCATCATATGTATGCATATATATAGAGAAAGTTTAAATCATAATATGTGAGCTTAATGAATTGTGATCCATATGATTTCATTCCAATTGGTACCATATTATTGAATTGTATTCCATCTAATGGTATTATTACAAGTGGTATCATTTCTATTAGTATCATTTTATTGGATCATAATTTATGAAGCTCTCTCCTATGTGCTCTAATGTCTTTCCTTGAGTTCAATATGTTTTTGAGCCCTTTTTAAGATTGTTGTCAAATGGGGAGAAGATTGATGACCAAAGCAAGAAACAAGATACAAAATATCTAGGAATACCGAAGTTGACAAAGGGGAGAAGAAGAAAATACAAGAAGCAACATGAGACACCTAGAATGACAAAGGGGGAGAAACTCTTGCATTGGTCGATCAAGGGAGATAGTGATAATGGAGAAAGGGGGAGCCACAATAATAGACGGACTAAATGGTAAGAACATGCATCCAAACATTATGGTATAGCCTTGTACTCTTTACAATTGGTATCATTTGTTATTTACCACTTGCTTTAGTCGTGTTGTTATCAATCATCAAAAAGTGGGAGATCGTAGCGAATATGCCCTTAGAAAGATTGTAGTGGAATATCTTTAGGACATGAATGTAATTTTGATAATATAGCCAATAAGACTAACATATTTGTCAAGTATATGATTTAGTGGGTCTCATGTATGCAACAAAAGAGAAGTCACCGAAGCCGGAACAAAGAGAGAAATAAATTGGACTTGTTCCATAAATTTTGATGTGAGAAAATAGGATGAATTTCTATATGATCTTGTATAGCTCTTCACAAGCTTTCTATAGAGCTCAAGATCATCAAAATCGGTGTTTGGAGCAAAAAGTTATGCCCAAAATACATAACGTTGTTTGCTAAAATACGTCTACCAGATAATCTGGTACTCACATCAAAATTAGTCTAGTGCTACACTGGATAATCTAGTGAGAACAATGAAAAACAGTCCGGTGTTCACAGAAAATTTGAAGCGAATTCTTTTGCCTCACTGGATGATCTGGTGTTCACAAAATGAACACACCGGACTATTATTTCCAGAGAGCTCCAAAATAAATATATGCACATAGGATGGTCCAATACATGTGTCCGGTGTTCAGTGAGTCGTCACAGGATAATTCGGTGTTCACATATGAGTTTGAGTTGGTTCTAATGGCTAGTTTCTTCTGTTATACTCACTGGATGACCCGGTGCTTGTACTATTGTTATCACTGGATCATCTGGTGTTCACAGTTTCTGTGAGCCGTTAAAACGGCTAGTTCGTGGGTTTGAGGCTATAAATACCCCTCTACTCGGTCATTTAAATGTGTGGTATACTCCTAGAATCCAAGAAATCTCATAGACACTTGATAAGATATCTAAGCCACAAAAGTGTTTAAAGTGATCATTCAAGATGATTAAGTACAGAATTAGAGAATGATTAGTTCTTATAGGCCTAGAGAGAATTGTAGCTAGGTGCTACAACTTTGAGAGGGGATCAATAAGTGATCCTAACTTGTACCAAGAGGTACGCCGGCATCTTGGAGTCTTGGCGACTCACCGGCAAGCTTATTGATACTCTGACTTGGTGTGGAACGGCGGCAAGACGATTGTACGGGGATGTAGAGACCCTTGCTTTTGTAGCTCAAGCTTTAAAGTGATCACGACGGTAAGTGACCGGAAGAGAGATCACTAATGAGACATTGCATTAGTGGCTCATCCGGCTTCTGGCCTTGCCTTGGTGGCTCAAGAGTTGTAACCGGGTGCTGACCGGGAGCATATTCTTAGTGGAGCTCCAACGTGGACTAGGGGTGGCGTTTATGTTATCGATACCACAGGATAAAATTTTCGTATACCGAGTTTGCTCTCTCTACCTTATTTACGTTTTCACATTTACATACTTGCTATCTACCTTTATGCGTTTATCTTCTTATAGTAGTTTGTTATGATTAACTATAAGTTGCAAAACTCTTTTGAGCAGTAGAGTAGACATACTAGATAAACCTAGAACACATTTAGACAGAATTTGATATAAATTTATCTTATGAATTTTTCGGAGCCAATTAAATTTTAAGTGTCCTAATTTATTCCTCCATCATAGAACATCACCTATCTTTATAAGATGAAGAAGAGACAGAGAAAAGGAGGAAGAGGAAAAAAATCTGATACAGAGATGCTTGGAATCACTCGGGCAAAATATAGCAGAGCAGCATAGTTATAGGTTGGTGTTTATAATTTGGAGCAATGGGTGCTTATTACTTATTAGTAAATCTACTAACTTTGATATTTCCTTCTGCTTTAAAAAACATCATTTTTTGGTTTTTTTATATAAGTTCTTTTTTACTAAAAGAGACGAATAAATACAAATAACAATTATGTATTGATGGGCACTGACAGCGACAGGGGCAAACAGGGAACATCAGAAATAAAAATTACTATGACAAATTCTTTCAGAAACCAATCCTGTATCCTGATTCTAAGAGCAATCTCCCAAGTCCCATCCTAACAGCATCTCCAAAAGTCTCTCAATCCCACTCCCTATAGTTAAATTTAGGAATTTTATTTCAAAACCTAGCTCTAACAGCTCTCCAATACCACTCCTAATATTTACTAACCCAAAACACCTCTATCCTTCTCTACTTTTGGGGAACATCCCCCACTCCCTATCTGCCAACAGCCCTTGGCCCCACCCGCTCTTCCTCCTGCCTCCGTCCCCTGCTGCTCGGGTTCGTCTGCGAGCTTGGCCTAGCTGTGAGCTCGGCCTCCACCTCCGCGCTCCCTCTCGTCACACCCGCCTCTCCTCTTGAAGCCTCAACGACTTGAACGCCACCTTCGACGACGAGGACGAGCAACAATGACCTCCGGACCTTCCTCAGAACCTCGTCAACGAGTCGATGGATGTCTTCGGCGGTGAGGAGGACGACCTCTTCTGCACGCTCATCGACACGGACCTCTCAGACCCGAACCCTGACATCAACGTGCTATGGTAGCTCCCACCGTCATGACGTTCTCCTTCGTGGGGGTGCCCACGCTGCTGGGAGACCTCCTTGGGTGTGGCTGTAGCTATGTATTTAGAGCAGTTAGGTCTGAAAAGAATCCTATCACCATTAATTTTACCCTCTGACCTCTGTTGTGGCCATACAATCATCTCACCATTTAGGATCTTGAAGGGCTCTATTGCTATCACTGTTATCGACTAGTGACGTGGTGTATACGTCTACTAATATTTACCAACCCAAAACACCTCTCTCCCTCTCTACTTTTGGGGAACATCCCCCACTCCCTATCCGCCAACAGCCCCTAGCCCCACCCGCTCTTCCTCCTGCCTCCGTCTCCTGCTGCTCGGGTTCGTCCGCGAGCTTGGCCTAGCTGTGCTCCGCGCTCCCTCTCGTCACACCCGCCTCTCCTCTTCAAGCCTCAATGGCTTGAACGCCACCTTCGACGACGAGGACGAGCAACAACGACCTCCGAACCTTCCTCAGAACCTCATCAACGAGTCGATGGATGTCTTCGACGGTGAGGAGGACGACCTCTTCTGCACGCTCATCGACACGGACCTCTCAGACCCGAACCCTGACATCAACGTGCTGTGGAAGCTCCCGACCGTCATGGCATTCTCCTTCGTGGGGGTGCCCACGCTGCTGGGAGACCTCCTTAGGTGTGGCTGTAGCTATGTAGTCAGAGCAGTTAGGCCTGAAAAGAATCCTATCACTATTAATTTTACTCTCTTACCTCTGCTGTGGCCATACAATTATCTCACCATTTAGAAACTTGTAGGTCTCTATTGGTGTCACTGTTATCGACTACAGACGTGGTGTATACGTCTACTAATATTTTCAATCAAGGAGTACGAGCTCCTGTCTTCACGGGTGATATAGATGGGCTGTTTTGGGTGGTTGTAATTAAGTACAAAGATAAATGTCAGCATGTTAGAATATTGAGAATAAGATATAGAGAATTTATTGGAGAATCGGACTATTTAAAGAGAATATATTTTAGAAATGACTCACTGCAGAGATGCTCTAACTTCCCATCCCCCACTCGCCCACGCACGCATCTATCCATCACCCATGGCGTCCCGCGACCTCGCCGAGAGCCTCCTCCCCGGCGGTGGGGTCGGCGGCGGCGCCTCCGCCTCGCACGACGAGTACGAGGAGCGTGCGTACGATTCCGACGACAAGGTCTCCATCTCCATCTCGGACTCCGATGCCGATGACCCCTCCGGCTCCGGGGGCGACGGCGCGCGCCCGCCCTTCTCGTGGCGGAAGCTCTGGCGTTTCACGGGACCCGGGTTTCTCATGTGCATCGCGTTTCTTGACCCGGGCAACCTGGAAGGCGACCTGCAGGCGGGCGCGGCCGCGGGGTACCAGCTGCTGTGGCTGCTGCTGTGGGCGACGGTCATGGGCGCCCTGATGCAGCTGCTGTCCGCGCGGCTCGGCGTGGCCACGGGGAAGCACCTTGCCGAGCTCTGCCGTGAGGAGTACCCGCCCTGGGCCACGCGCGCGCTCTGGGCCATGACCGAGCTCGCCCTCGTCGGCGCCGACATACAGGAGGTGATTGGCAGCGCGATTGCCATCAAGATCCTCTCTGGAGGCACCGTGCCGCTTTGGGGCGGCGTCGTCATCACAGCCTTCGATTGGTGAGTTGCTTCGCGCTCGTGGCTGCAAGAACGCTTACGTTTTTGTCCCTTTCACTCTGGGTTCTGAACTCAAAATTCCTAGAGGTTTTTTGTTCTTATCTTGTTTCGAGGCTAACGGGTAAAATTTATGAGCAAGCTTGTTGATTCTGTTAACTGCTTGGGGAGTTAGAAAATCCTTTCTTGGATAGGAAAGTTTGATGCTTTCCTCTTGTTTATTAAATTGGAGCTCTATTTGCCCTTCACTGCTGTTCTTCTTCTCCCGAACTGAAAGCTGTAAATTTTTTTGTTGCGTTTCTGTTGCTGGGTTGATGCGGCGAGTAGAGTCTGTGCTTTCTTCTGTTGGACGCGAACGGATGGCATCTCATGAGAACTGATGCTTCCTCTTCCCATGATCAATTTTCAATTGTTTTGGTCTGTTCTTTTTATCTGCGCTCCTTCAGGAATCCGATCTCTGCCTTGGATTCTTTTTGGTTCCGTCTACTGTTAGGTAATAAAGTTCGCGTCTCTTTGGTCTGGTGTGCTTGGAGTCAATCGATTTTGAGTGGGATCACCCCTCTTGTTTGCTTCCTGGTGTTGTTTTGCTGGTGAAAGTTTCGCACTTTTGGGGCATCGTTTCTGGTTCTCTGTGTTCAATCAGTGTGTTGATGGCTACGGTAGAGTAACGGCTTTGCTTTTCTGTATACACTCCTGCTGTTTTGGGCGCAGAAAAAAATCAAACCAAAGCATTCCGTGGATTATAATTTGCAGTTTGCTGATGCTTACAATCTGCTTCCTGATCGGCTAAAAGTTGTAGTACTTGTAGTGTTTAGTAGTAGCTTCTGGAGATGCTTCTGTGCTGAGTGCTGGTTTAATTATTGCGTTCTGGAATTGTTGTTGCTTTGCGTACTCTGCTTGCTCTCCACTTGAGAATTTGTTTGATCTGCTGGTTTAGTCGATAACACTATAGCAGCATGCTTGGAGGCTGCAAAGTGCTTGGTCAGCTGCGGCTGCAACCATTTCACTTTCGATCTCGCGTGGGTCAGACGATAATGTATGCTTATTGGTTTAATACTTCTTATTTCTCTTCAGTTAATGACTTGCACCCATGATCTGGGATTAGTGATTAAACTACAGAGCATGGATGTATCCTATCTACATCCGTACACTCCTACTTACTGCTTATCTGTTCCCCTGGTTAAACCTCTTCCTTTTTGCAATGCTAATTGCTAAATAAGCTTACCGTTTCTGGATTAGGAAATTGGTAGCTATGAAAGTAACAGGAAGGATTAAATAATATTTGGAAGAGTTCTGCTAAACAAGTCGTCTGCTGATGATGAAATGACAATAGTTTTTCTTTTGTTTGTTACTCAATGTTTATCTGATTTTGACTAAGGTATTGTTTATTGTACTGCCAACTGCTTTTTTCCTTTCATGGTTAACAACTGTTCAGCAAAACTGATGTATATGTGACTCATGTGACATATTCCCGATGCCAGCTTCATCTTCCTTTTCCTGGAGAATTATGGTGTGAGAAAATTGGAAGCATTTTTTGCTGTATTGATTGCAACCATGGCTCTGTCATTCGCTGTTATGTTTGGTGAAACAAAGCCTAGTGGAAAGGAACTTCTGATTGGTAACTCTAGCTCTAACATGTCGGCAAAATGCTTTGTTTATGTTGAATCCTTGAGAAGCAAAGGAGTTAATTCATTTTATTTCGTATGCAGGTTTGGTGGTTCCGAAATTGAGTTCAAAGACCATTAAGCAGGCGGTAGGAATTGTGGGCTGCATCATCATGCCCCACAATGTTTTCTTGCATTCAGCACTAGTGCAGTCCAGGAAGATCGACTCAAAAAAGAAATCCCGTGTTCAAGAAGCAGTGTACTACTACAACATTGAGTCGATTATTGCACTCATTGTGTCCTTCTTTATTAACATCTGCGTCACAACGGTTTTCGCGAAAGGATTTTATGGGTCTGAACAAGCTGACAATATAGGTCTTGAGAATGCTGGACAGTACTTACAGGAAAAATACGGAACTGCATTCTTCCCCATCCTCTATATCTGGGCTATTGGTTTGTTAGCATCTGGACAGAGTAGCACAGTTACTGGCACATACGCGGGCCAATTTGTTATGGGAGGTTTCCTTAACCTTCGATTGAAGAAGTGGCTACGAGCAATGATTACTCGAAGTTTTGCCATTATTCCAACTATGATTGTGGCTTTATTTTTCGATACTGAAGATCCTACAATGGATGTTCTGAATGAGTCACTCAACGTTCTTCAATCCATACAGATTCCGTTTGCACTAATTCCTCTCATCACCCTTGTTTCAAAGGAACAAGTCATGGGATCATTTGTAGTTGGTCCCATCACCAAAGTAAGTTTTTCTTTGAGTTTTGTTTAATGACCAACTGCCATTGCTGTATGAGGCCATGATCTTGTTATTTCATTGCGTCATGTCATTTCAATATTTGAAAGAACTAAAAGGTATTAAATTGAGACGCCTTAACATGATTCTTCAATGTTTTATACCATAGAACTTAGCCTTAGGCATGACAGCTCTGACATATACCATCGACATGTTTATTCTGCGTCCATACTCTGTTCAATATGGTCCGCCTACCTCTCAAGCAATTGTTGATGTATTTAGCCTGCAGTTATTTGTTTGATGGCATGAGGCTCCTTTGCAAAATACTAGTAACTCCATCCATCCTATTTTGCTATACTAACTACTTTTGTGCTCTTCTCAGGCGATCAGCTGGATTGTTACGATATTTCTGATGCTTATCAATGGGTATCTTATACTGTCCTTCTATGTTACTGATGTCCGGGGTGTATTGCTTCGCTCAAGCTTGTGTGTTCTGCTGGCTGTTTACCTTGGGTTCATCGTCTATCTTGTTGTGCGAAATACTTCACTGTATTCTCGCCTTTGCTCATCAATGTCAAAGAACTCATGAGCGTTTCAACATCGTCGTTTGCCACCATGATGAATCGGAGTAGTGCATAATACTGGAAGAAAGCTGCTCCTCCATGTGTAAAGCTTGTACCACTGCTTCTTTGTATTGGCTCCATTATATAGGAGAAGTCTATATATGTATATCCCTTGTATACTTGTATTTGTGGGATATTTGGTAGTAGGCTTCTCCTTTAGGATGGACTAAGCTATACCGGCATTCAAATATTTGAGGTTACAAGCAGTAGATAAAATTCTTATTTATTTCTCATTTCTGAAGATTATGGTGATGTGAAAACTACTATTGACATAATGAAGATCACTCATCTGCCGTAATTCCCTTCTGATTTCTCATCTGCCACAATTTCCTTCTGAGCAGATGAAAATACCGAATCATCCATAAAGTTCGATGCCCGACGCCTCTACTCATGCCCGATGAACTGTAATTTTCCTTGATTCACACGTTGCAGTGGATATCTCATTGGTGCAATTCTGAATTCCAGGATCTCACTACATATTCCAGTGCAGCTTAAATGGAATTTCTTGCGAGATATAATGAATGATTTGCACTTGGTGATCTATCATAAGCCAACATGAATAATAGCTAGAGAACACGATGCGAACAGGTGCTTTGGAACACCGATGAGCGATGAGAGATGAAGAATAGCTAGAGAACACGAGTAGCGTACTCCGTAAAGAGTGTCACCTTGGTTTCAGAACCTCTTAGAAGCACATCACAGATTCTTTCTACTGATGTAAACATCATCCACTCGTTCAAATATTAGGTTGTTTTTAAAAATCCAACAATCAGGTATTAGGATTTCTAAGGGCAGGCCCGTAGCCTGACTGAATAGGAACAAACAAAGATAATAAAACATGATATTCTCTTAGTATTTTTGTATAATTTTCTTCATGCATAATATGAGCTCTCCTTAAATAACATTGCTTTGTTATTTTTTTTATCTTATCCGCCACTTTATAAAGATGCGAGTTGAGTATGGTTATAAATGTAACAGCATGCAAAGTAAAACACATTGCACTTGTCTTCCGTCGGAATGTTTCCCAGGCCATTACTGTTGACCCGGGCGGTGGCATTTCGATGAGCAGACGACAGCTATTGCTCAAGATTTTTTTAGTAGCAATTACTAAAATTTGAACTAATTCTTAAAAATTGTATCTAATTCTGAACATATAAACGGATATGATTCAAAATCCCAATGTTAAATTGTTTCACAGCTCTGTATCTTCTTGTTCTTAAACATACATATATACTAGTACAAAGCCCGTTACTTGCAACAGCTCTCAAATGTTACACCCAATAATATTTATTGTTTTCCATGTAATGTGAATCAACTAATAAAAAGGTGATGATTATCATAGCATATCGACTAATATAACATTGTTTAATACTCCATACCACACTACTCTATTCTTTCGGAGAAGTTAAAATCAATTGTAAATGTAAAAACTCTTCGAGTATGTTCTTAGCTGTAAAAATATTATGATTCATGTTCCATAACAAAAGGAAATAATCTCAGAAACAATATCTGTTGGACCAATGCTGAAAAGTGACACCTGAATTGATCACCCTCTTAATGACCAGTCATCAGCCTCTAAGGGGTCTTTGGTACTGTCAAAAATTGGAGGTTTGATCCTCATGAACTCTGACATCTTGTTTTGAGGTTCATAACCTCGGTTGTTATTTCCTGCTTGTGTTATGGCCTCCAGTAGACGAGTTTGGTTGGCCTTCACTGCCACCAGGTCAGTCTCCGATGGTGGGGGCAGTGGGGTTCCTTAACTTCTGCAGCGGCTTTGTTGGACTTCCTACTCCATTGGTTCTCGGCTAACTTGGGAGTTGGCAACCCTGCCTTTGTCTCTACCTTGGCTCGTAACAGCTCTCCCTTTGGATCCTATCGCACTTCCGGTTTTAGATCCACCCTCAGGGGCAACAATGATAAGAGCCCCCCTGGCGTTGTTCCCGAAGGTGAGACGATTGCCTGGATGACTCCATCTTTTCTCTGTAGATAAGAGAGGAAACAAGAGCTCAGATACAGCTAAAAGATGAGGACAAGCAAGGTAAAAGCAAGGATAATCCTTACTAATCACGCAATCAAGAGCCAAAAAGAATCAATATCAAACACAAGCACTAACACCATGTATTAAACAAACCTAGGACTATCTCTGCTAGGTCTCTAGTACATAAGTTTTCATTCTACAAACGACAGGCATGCTCACAGAGTATTTGGCTACAGGGTTATCTACAACAAAAGCTACAAAAGGATCTACTCCTACTGCTAATTAGTCGTGATGCGTTGTCCTCATGCGTCATCTGCGGACCTATCAGCGGCGTTGCCAGCGGCTGACTCAGCAGGTGAGAGGGTCCCTACTGATGTCGGGGTGGAAGTGGGGTCGAAGATCCTGTCGACGTCATTATCACTGTTGTGGTCACTAACGAGCTCACGCTCGCTAAGGTCCTCCTCCTCCGAGTCGTCGGTGGGTATCACCATATCTCCATCCAAAATCGGCTCGGCAGGCACTAAACTTCCACTGGCTGTGGGAACTGGAAGGGGCCAATCTTGCTGTGTGCTATAGCTACTACTATATGTGCTAGTAGGAGAGGTACACCTGAAAGGACGATGTGCTGGGTCCGACTCGCAGGTAAATTGAAGGTGCTCTTCCTAGCAGTTGTTCTGATCGGGAGCCATTCATGACATTATGTCTGTTAAGATCCCTGTGATGCGCCCTTACCGCCCTCTGCCATCCTTCGTGATTTCTTACCGTGGTGTCTTCAACGGCTGCGGCTTGGACTCTGATCTGATCCAACATCACACGGAGAGTTCTCTCCCGTGTCTCTAACTCCTCTGCCCTATAGCAACTAATCTGGAATAGCTTATGGGTCTCATCGTGCATGTGCTCCAAGGCATGGAGGTACTGTGCTGTGACGGTCATGATGGTCTCGTCCTCCTCTTCCTCATGTCTTGCATCCTCCATGGCAGTTAGGCGTGCACACCAAGCAACTCGCTGGCTAGTGGCAGCTACAAAGTGCCTCATGGGAGTGTGTGCCACCTCTCTGACATGTCTCCCGCACATGTGTTGAAGTGCTTCGTAAGCTACTAACTAATACATGTGAGGGTACCATACTCCAGTGGTGCTAACGTGCCATGGTCGCTAGCTGGGGTATCTCATACAGTTGAAGATTTGCAGCACAACATGGCAGTTCTGGGATTCATTCTCGTCGTACTCACGCCTGGTGTACTCTGGGCGTTGGATATATCCCAGATGACAATAAGCTTCCCACAACAACTTGGGAAAGCGCTTCACTTGTAGACATCACATTGTGTTTCAGTCCTCGTCTTCTATCTGCTGAGGAAAAAGAGATAGCTTAGAACTAGCATAATAAGTTTTCAAAGGTAACAAGATAGATGGTAAGTACAGTTGCAGTTTTAATAATATAGTTTTTGAAAAAGAAACAGACACAAGCAATTCTATTCTAAGATCACGTCCTACAGCCAAGCATGGCTCTGATACCACTCTTATAAGACCCCTATCCTGGGATCTTCTGTGCCTCATGTATCAATCCCTGAATCAAGTAGCTGATATATACAATATAACAGTTGTAGTATCACAGACAAATTTCGTACATAATTACTAAGGTTCAAAGTACAAGACATTAAAACCCATACTGTATATTACAAACCTGGTCGAGAGACCAACAAACCGCATCGGAAAGCAAAAGCCTAAGCCACAAGTAGCTTAGGGTGCGAACATGACTTCTAACTCTACTCTTCATCCTCGTCTTCACCTCCTACGGAGTCGATATTGGCTTCCTCATCTTAATGGCAAGAAGAGTGAGTACGAAAGGTACTTACCAAACCCTATACTACTTCAAGGTATTGATAGATGCATAAAGAGCTTTTTGGTTTAATTTTAAGTGTAAAGTAGTTTGTGCAGCAATCGTATCATCTATGATTCAGTTTAAAATAGTTTAACTAGTTTAAAACTAGGTAACAAGTTATATCTAGATTTTTTGATCCTGGGAGGGGCTACACCTCACTCCACGGTCCCTGCAATCACCTCTGGTGTACCTTTAGTACCACACAACTTCTGGTTGACATTGACTTCTTCATCTGAATGATAGCAAGAGCGATTATGACAGAGGTGCACTGGTGAGCTTGTCGGAGTTTCACGACGAGAAGCTAACATTGACTATATATGCGATGAGGAACTCGACTAGGGGCTCCTTGACGGTGGCTGGCAGTGGGAATGACACCAGGCGGCGGTCGGTGTTGGTGGCAGCGACGCTAGTAAAATTGGGCAACACCTCCCCTATACTGGGAGGTGCCAACTTGCAAGGTAAAAGGGCATAGCACCCCTAGGCTTCTCGGCACGATGGCCAGACCACATCATAGAGCACAAGCACGGCAGCGACGAGTATTTGCACGACAGCAGAAACATGAGCACGGTGACACACGGCTAACTGCTAGGAAGGAGCTCAAGGTGGCGACACACTACCTAGGTGGACGCGTGAAAGGACTAGGAGGCTCACCGAGAGCAAGAACGACGACAGACAGGGCTGCGGTCGGCGGTTCATCGAAGAGGCGACGATGGTGCGGCTCAGTCGAAGGCTCGGACGTCCTCATGTTGGGCTTTTGGTTGATGAAGAACGACATTAGGGCGGCGGTGTTCTCCGGGTGCTCCTCGGTAGCTCGTGGGGGCAGAACGTCGATGATGAGGTCACAACGGTAGATATAGCAGCTGAGGCGGTGCTGTGGCCATGGGAAAATAGGGAAACAAAGAGAGAGAGATAGAGAGAGGTAGAGAGAGAGAGAGAGAGAGAGAGAGAGAGAGAGAGAGAGTCTACTTATAGAGGGGGAGGGGGCTATAGAGAGGCGGTGGGAGCGTCATGCTGTCCCTGGGGAACAAAACGGTGGGCGGCGAAGATATTTTCCCGTAGCATGGCGGCACTACGCCGGCCATGCACGCGGGTCACAGAAGTCGTGGGCGACCGATGCTCGGGCTACGTGCGGGAGAGAGCGGAGAGAGGAGACAGAGCGGAGAGTGTCAAGACGATATTTTCTGGGGAGGGAGGGAGGGGCGGTCGTTGCGGTGGCGAGGGGCGTTGCGCTGGAGGAGGGAGGAAGACGACGGAGGTGCGAGCAAGTATGACTGACACGTGGGCAACTGAGCTCACGCGCACGAGCGGTTAGGCCGGCGCGTGGGCGGTGGGGTCGCGACGGCCTGCTGTGGGATGGAATAAAGAGAGGGGAGGGAGATTCAGCCCAGGGGGAAGAAAAAGGAAAAGGGAAAATGAATTAAGTTTAAATTCAAATTGATTTGAATTTAGATTTGACTTTGGATTAGGATCAATTTCAAGTAAGCATATTGAATTTGTGATTTGGACTTGGATCTTGAGATTTCGATGTGATTTGAAACAAAAAGCTTTCAATTCAATTTGGATTTGGGCTGAACAGAATCTAAGAATAGATTTAAAATTGAGAGACATTCAATTTCAAATGTCCACACAAGAACCATAAAACATTGCATATGAACCAAATCTAATGAAGGGACCATTTTGAAAATAACTATATTGTATATTGGAATACCTAGCCAAGTTATTATATTTGAGTATGTATTTTTTCTTGATTCTAATTGACTTAATTAATCAGAAATTTTTTAATTTGAAGTGAAATTTGTAATTATTAACACATTAAAATCTCAGGATGTTACACGCACCTTCCTCGCAGAAGCCCGCAGCTGGTTCTCTCTCACCGGCATCCTCGTCGGTGTTCCTCATCGTCTCCGTCTTGACCCCCTCAGTGGAGACACCCCTCCCTACCGCTGGCTTCGTCGCACCGTCACCGCTGCGACCAATCGGCGGCCCATGCTTTGTCGCGTGTGGAACCCCACAGGCCTTGGTCTCACCGACAGCGTGCTCCCTGATTTCCGTCGGACTGAGGAGCAGGTGGAGGCAACGGCCACCCATGTGAAACACACAGGCGGTCGGCCTTAGGCCGGCTTCGCCCTAGAGGCGGGGTGGTGGGGAGGGGGTGGCGCGCGCCAACGACCAATCCCAATTGGATGTGCAAGTAGGCCTAAGTCGGCCAATCCATGGCGCAAGTAGGCCATTAGCCAGCGTGGCGCCACGCCTGACCCAGCTAGCGCTCGGCGATATCACACGGTGGCGCTAGTGCTCGGCATAGCCCACGAAGATGTACCTGCACTGGCGGCTTCACATAGAGGCAGTGGCGGCTGGAGGGATGTTGGAAGCCCTAACTGCCCCTCCCCTCCCCTTATATATGTGCCCGCATGGGCCAAGTTGGCTAGCCAACAGAGCCCAAGCCAGCCTACCACTACAGCTCGAGTTGGCCTGCCACTACAGCCCGAGTCGGCCTACCAACAAGCGCCCGAGCCGAATTCGAGCAAAATTGAACGGCATGAGCCACCTCGAATTTTAAATAAAAAACACCTTGGGTTTATATATATTCATGGGCTCTTTTATATAACCTCTCTTATATTCTATCAAGGTATACATCACTTGTCTTTTTAGACATCTTGCATTTTTATACAAGCAATTACAACATTTACTATTACTTTACTCTCTTAGTAAATTAATACATGTCATTTAATGTAGGACATAGCTGATCTTCCTAAGAAGAGTTTCCCAGAGCTTGATATGAATGGCAGCAATTACTTGACCTAGGCACAAGATGTCAAATTCAGTTTGTCTACCCAGTGGATCCTTGCCACCGTAACTCCATAGCCGGAGGATGCACCTCCAATACCTAAGTATTCTAAATATGCTACTTTGGTTTTTCTGCGACATCACCTCCACCCTAACCTAAAAAAATAAGTATGTCATATAGGAAGATCCACCTACTATATGGACCTCCCTCAAGGAGCGTTATTAGCAACAAAAATCTGTCATCTTACCAGAAGCTCAACACGACTGGTCTCTACTTCACTTTCAGGATTTTAAATCCGTTGCAGATTACAACTATCAAGTTCACAAAATTTGCACCAAGCTGAAGTTCTGTGGTCAAACAATATCATATGATGACATGATTGAAAAGACTTTATGCACTTTTCATCCGTCATTCTGGGTATCGCAACAACAATATTGCCAACAAAAATACACTAAGTATTCTGAGTTGATATATACATTGCTACCGACGGAGAAATATGATGAACTTCTTATGAAAAATCATCATAACTGCCCAACGGGCGCTGCTCCACTTCATTAAGTGCATGCTAATACTCAGAATACTAATAAATTTTGTAGCCGTAAACGGAACATCTGGAAGGGTAAAGGAAAGTGGAAGCCTTCCAGTATGTATAAAAGGTATGGTATTGTCAAAGACAAAGGTCAATTCAAGAATAATGCCAAAGACATCTCTCAAGCTTGTCAGCGATGTGGATGTAAGAATCATAATACAAACAAGTGCCAGATTCCTAGGCACTTGGTGGATTTATATCTCAACTCTATTGGGAAAGGCAAGCAAGTTCGTGGAGACAAATTTGAGGCACACCTCACTGAACAATCTGCTGACGATATGGTTGTGGGATCTTCTCAAGATGTTCCTCTGAACAATCAAGATCCGGTTTATCAGAAAGAGGACGACCCCCTCAATGTGGATAATATGACCATGGAATTTTATTCCCAAGACATATTCGGAGATCTCTCTTAGATCTTCGACTCATCCTCGTTATTATTAGCCTAATATTGTCCTATTAAGTGTTGTATATTGTATCATTTGTATCTATACATGTACCTCTGACATGTATTAAATAATATCATCACTCTATTCTATATATGAGTATATGAGTTAAATTCCTACTGGATTTTCTCTTATATATATATATATACACACACACAATCTTTTATGGGACATCAACACATGGAGGAATAAGAAATTTGTTTAGTGGATAGTTGTACCACTAATACAATTTTACAAGAGCACACATATTTTCATACATTACATAAAAAACATAGAAATGTTATGACCATCGCCGGCCACGATGCATTGATTGTGGGTTCGGGTCGAGCCACAATAAGACTCCCTATGGGTACAAAATTAGTAATCGAGGAAGCACTCTTCTATCCTGATTCAACTTGTACCTTACTCAGTTATAATGACATTCATCTTAATGGCTTCCATATTAAAAATCAAACTAAGAATGGTGATGAATTTCGATTTCTCACAAAATCTAATGGATTTAACGAGGAGGTACTTGAGAAATTTCCCTTCTATTCATCTGGATTGTACTATACGTACATCACACCTGTAACACATGTTGCGTTTAAAATAATTTTTTTAAATCTTGATAAGTTCAAGACTTGGTATAATCGCCTTGGTCACCCCGATATTGGGATGATGAGAAAAATTATTTGCAATTCTATTGGTCACAATATAAATATGTGCCAGAGGGAAGTTAATTTTAAGACTTTCTTACTTTAAAATTAAACATGAACATATTAATTTCTTTAAACGTACTCAATGAGATATATGTGGTCCAATAACCTTTATTTGGGCTTTTTAGGTACTTCACGGTGCTTATTGGTGCATCTACTCACTGGTCTCATGTGTGCCTCTTGTTCACACATAACCATGTGTTTGTAAATTAATAGCTCAAATTATCAAATTATGAGCTAATTATCCTGAACAAAGGATAAAGTCCATTCAATGGACAATACTGTGAAGTTCTCTTCGTGAGCATTTAATGATTATTGCATATCTCTAGGTATCAATCTAGAGCATTCAGTACCATATACTCATACTCAAAATGGTCTTGCTGAAGCTCTTATCAAGAGAATAAAATAGATTGCTCGACCACTTTTTATAGAATTGCAAATTGCCTACATCATGTTGGGGTCATGCAGTCTTGCACGCCGCAGATTTGATTCAAATCAGACCAACTGCAGATCATGCAACCTCTGCGTTGCAAATAGTATGTGAAAATCAACCAAGTATTTCCTATTTACGAATTTTTGGTTGCACCGTGTACGTACCGATTCCACCACTGCAGCGTACTTCCATGGGTCCCCATAGAAGATTGAGTGTATATGTGGGGTATAATTTTTCGTCAATTATTAAATACCTCGAGCCCCTAACAGGAGACTTGTTCACAGCCCGGTACGCTGATTGCATCTATAAAAATAATTTTCTGATATTAGGGGAAGATTTGTACCATAATGAATGGCAAAAAAACAATTGGAATGCCACTAGCTTTCAATCTCTAGATCCACGTACTTTAGAATTTGAAAAAGAAGTTCAGAGGATCATAAATTTATAACACTTTGCAAATAACATGTCAGATACATTTACTGACCACAAGGGTGTCACAAAGTCTCATATTCCTATAGCAAATGCACCAGAAAGAGTAGAGGTACCTTATAAACCACTCATCTCCATAATCCTAGTAAGAGGGGGGGGGGGGAAATCTGGTTGCAAATAATGCTTCTGAAAAGCAATCGCGGAAGCAAAGGGAGATATATTTTAAGTCAGTAAATGAAAATCAACCTATTATTGATAGACACCAATTGGATACTCTTCATCTAGAGCTCAGCACAACTGCGTGCACTAATATTGGTGCTGGGACATCGGAACAATCTAACTCCATGGTGATGAAAAATCCTGAGGAGTTAGAGGAAGTATATGAAATTTCCATAAATTATATTGATTCAGGAGAATCTTATAACCTTAAGACTGCAATTGTGAACATCTATTTGTCAAATATTGCCAAAAATCTCGAGGTAGATCCAGAACCTAAGACCATAGCAGACTGCCTTAAGCTCTTAGACTTAATCAAATGGAAGGAGGCTATTAAGGTAGAATTGAGCTCGCTTGCTAAAAGAGAGGTATCTACATTTGTAATACCTACTCCTCCAAATGTTTTTCCTGTTAGATCTAAATAGGTTTTCCTTCGGAAAAGAAATGAAAATAATGAGGTGGTGAGATACAAAGCGAGGCTTGTAGCATAAGGGTTCACACAGAGACCCGATATCGATTATAACAAAATCTATTATCCTGTTATGAGTGAAATAACATTCTGATACTTAATCTCATTGGCGATTCAAATGGACTTATCCATGCAATTAATGGATGTGGTGACCATTTATCTATATGGGTCACTTAATTCGGACATATATATGAAAGTCTCTAAAGGGTTTAAGATTCTGAATCCAAAGACAAATCGTGACATGTTTTGAGTAAAGTTGTGAAAGTCACTCTATGGCTTGAAACAGTCGGGTAGAATATGGTACAACCAACTAAGTAAGTTCCTTCTTCTGAAGGGTTACTCTAACAACGATGATTGTCCCTATATGTTCATCAAGAAATCCCTCACTGGATTTTGCATCATCTCAGTTTATGTTGATGACCTCAACATTATTGGAACCACACAAGATATAAATGAAGCCATCAGTCATCTAAAGATGGAGTTTGAGATGAAGGATTTGGGCCAAACCAAATTTTGCTTAGGTTTACAACTTGAGCATCTCCCATCAGGGATATTAATTCACCAATCTGCATACATTGAAAAGATATTGTAGAAGTTTAATATGGATAAGTTATATCTATCAAAAACTCCTATAGTTGTTCGATCCCTGGAAATGGACAAAGATCCATTTCGACCTAGGGAATAAGGTGAAGAATTACTGGGACCTGATGTTCCATATTTAAGTATCATAGGAGCACTTATGTACCTCACAAATTGCACAAAGCCTGATATTGCATTTGCAGTCAATCTTTTAGCTAGACATAGTGCTGCTCCAAATAAGAGATATTTTGTTGGTGCAAAACAAATCCTTAGATATTTAAACGGTACTAGAGATCTTGGTTTGTTCTATCAGAAAAACTAAGATATGACTATGATAAGTTATACTAATACTGGCTATATGTCTGATCCTCATAATACCATGTCACAAACTAGATTTGTTTTCCTATATGGTGGTACAGCTTTCTCGTGAAAATCATCAAAGCAAACTCTTGTTGCTACTTCTACCAATCATTCTGAAATAATAGCTCTATATAAAGTCCCTTGTGAATGCGTATGGCTTCGCAGAATGATAAATCATATTCAAGGATCATGTGGGATTAATTCATCAGAATCTCCCACCGTTATCTATGACGATAATGCTGCTTGTATTATCCAGATATAAACAAGTTATATAAAGAGTAATATTACAAAGCATATTGCCCTAAGTTATTTTTCCAAATGAGCTACAAAAGAGTGGAGAAATAAATATCTTAGAAACCAATTCATGTGAAAATCTAATAAATTTATTCACTAAGTCATTGCCCACTTCAACATTCTAAAAATGTATTCGTGGAATTGGCATAAGAAGACTTCGAGAATTACAGAGTTCAAGGGGAGTTAATCCCTAATTTATAACCTATTTATGATCATTAGGTCATACATATTGCACTCTTTTTTTCTTTATGAGTTTTACTCTCTAGTTTTCTCATATAAGATTTTTAATGAGGCAATATCAACACAAGCATATATACCATATCATTTTCTCCTAAATTATTCCCCACTGGGTTTTCAAGGAGTTTTTCAATGGCATATTATAATCACATCCCTCCTCATATATTTTCCCATAGGATTTTTAGAGAAGTTATTCATTGATCAATATACAGATATCAATTCGATCAAGGGGGGTGTTACGGTTAGTCTCATCGCTGCAATGGCGGTTGACATCTAGATGCATGTTGGCGAAGAGTTGCCTTCTCAACTCAACAGGCGTCCCTTCCATTTGTATAAATATATGTGTACATGAATCGATTGAGGCAATGGAACTCTATTCTATCTATTGTTTCACATCTGAGTTCTAACAGGGAAATTGGAAGGGTGACACAACTAACTCCTCCCGGCTTCTTTAACCCTAAGTTGCACCTTAACACCAGCCTGTGAACCGACACCCTAACCTAGCTAGTGTTGCCAAGTGTCAGTGGCCTTTTTTCTTCTCTCCTCCTCCTTTGCCGCCACACCTTTGATAGCACTATTTCAAATTTTTGCATCTATGAAGATTCGAATAATAATAGATCCTTTGCCAAAGTCTAGCGATGAGAGGAGCCACCATCGAAGCACCATATAGAACAGGAGCCATGTTGAATTATAATTTGTTGGAGGAAGTACCCTCACAGGAGGAGCCACCAATGGAGAACAATTCACCACAAGAGAAGGTGTACCTAGGGAGGTGGCTACCAGCATTCCCTGCAAGTGGTAATGAAATTCTTTCCTCGGAATTTTCTTTAAGCCATGTGTGTTTGCTATGCACCAAATCCATTGATGCATCACATCAGATGCCATAAACTGCATCTATGCCGTCAATTTTCAATGCGCCTCGATTGGGGCATGGACAGCAAAAACATGGATTTCATCCCCCTCCACATGCGCATATCCCACCCTTTGACCAATTTTGTATTTCTGCTTCAAAAGCATGTTCTTCTCGCGTCTCCTTGCCCCTTCCCTCCCTCATTCCTCCCACCTCGTGTGATTTTTTTTAGACTTTAGAAGCACGATGCCAACATGCTTGCTGTCATTTTCCTATTTCTCATTATAGAGGAGCGGAGGCGACATGATGAACATGCTATTGTTAGAGTATGATCTATCAGAGGAAGTGTCATCGCCGAATAATAACAATATGTTTGAGAGAAGATTACGATCTGTTGTGAGAGAAGGTTTATTTGGAGGGATGGCTTTTCGCCTTCGCGTATGTTTGGCAATAAGATTATATTCCTAATCTTCCAAAATTTTAATCATACGTATTTACAACATATCAAATTCGTTGATGGATCAGATATGATTGCATCGGGAGGAGGGAGGGGAGGGGCACAATACAAACCCATATCCTCGCCGTTAGACCATCTCCAACGGTTTCCCTTCAGGGACTAAAATCCCTTCACGACGGGATTTTCGTTCCCTTCAGCTCTCCAACGGTTTCCCTTCATGATTCCCGTCACGATGGGATTCCCAGGGACCATCTCCAACGGTTTCCCTTCAGGGACCAAAATCCCTTCACGACGGGATTTTCGTTCCCTTCAGCGCTCCAACGGTTTCCCTTCACGGTTCCCGTCACGACGGGATTCCCATGGTCATTCCCTTCAGGACGGGATTATCTCTTCTTTCCCTTCACGATTCCCCTCGAGGGAAAGCTGTTGGAGATGAGAGAAAATAAAGGGAATGAGAATGGGGAAGAGAATCGGGAAGGGAACGAAATAAAGGGAATATGGTTGGAGATGGTCTAAGGACGGGATTCTCTCTCCTTTTCCTTCGCGATTCCCTTCGAGAAGAAGCTGTTGGAGATGAGAGGAAATAAAGGGAATGAGAACGGAGAAGGGAATCGAAAAAGGAACGAAATGAAGGGAATATGATTGGAGAGGTCTTACGGCCTTACCCTCCCCCTCCGCGCGCGCGTCGACTCGCCCTTGCTCATTCACACTTTCCGCTTCAAAATCGTGTCTGCCTCGCGGTTCCTCCCCCTCCGTCTCCCTCAACTCCCGCTACGCGCGAGTTTTTTTTCTAGGGCTTGAGCGCAGCGCCAGCGCACACGCTGCCTCCCCTTGTGGGGATCAGGCGGCAGCGCGCTCGCCTAGGGTTCCCTACCTTGGCCGATCCCTTCCTTAGGTCCTCCCTTGCGAGGGTAGCGTCGCGCCGAGGGGCGGCGGCGGCGGTGGCGCGATGAACGTGCCTATAGTCGGTGGGTTCTCCTTGCGATTCTCGTAGGGGATTTTTGCTGGGCTGGATTGGGACGTGATGATTCGGGCGAATCTTTGGGGAATCTGGTTGGGTACGTTGCGGATTCGTGATGTTTTTACGGCGATTCGAGGTGGAATTTTAGGGTTTTAGGTTGGATTTGCGGGGATTAGTGCTGCTCTGTTTCTTTCCTAGAATTCCCCCTCGTTTAGGTGATTTGAAACTCGAAATTTTGGGATTTTGGGTGGAATTACCGTACGGGTGAGTGGGTTTCGATATGCTGATAACCCCATGTTTTGCCCTAGAATGTAGGTAGTTTTCCGGTTACATTAGTGATTATTTGTTTCTGGCGAGTGCTTCTGCTGGTTTTTGTGTTTTGGTGGCACCAAAATAAAGTGTTATTTACAGGTTCAACGAGGGTTTTGGATTTAGATTGCTTCGCTAGAAGTGTCACATGTAAAATTTGTACGTCTTTGGTGCTGCTTTTCATTTGTATGCAGATGAATTGGAGAAAATCGGCAAATTTGGTCAAGTCTAGGAAATGATAGGCACATTTTCTGGCAGTTTTTTTTAATTTAATGATAAGATGCAATTCATTATGTTTCAGAGAATCAGCCAGTGTACACATCAGTAGCAGTAATATAGATTACTAAAAAAATCCCTTAAAAAAATCCCCTAAACACCACACGGCAGAGAAGGAAGTTAAGTCATGCCTGCTATTTGCGAAATACTTGTGGATAGTTTGTGTTTAGATTTCTATGTTGAGAATAAATATGAAAAAATATCTCCAATATATTTTAGTGTTCTGTTCTGTGTTGGTGTAGATCCATATCAGGGTGAATTTCCCGAGACAATTGAGGAGTACTTGCATCATGGGAGTATGAAATGCATCTCGTTTAACCGTACCGGAACTCTTCTTGCTGGTAATTATCAGTAATTGTTCCTAAGTACTTTCAAGTTAGTATTTCTTGTAATTATCTTCCTAGTTCTTGTAAAACACACTGGTTTCTTTTGTTGTGCTCAATTAGTGTTGGTTTTAACTTGTTGACTTTTTCTTCAGTTAACAAGAATTGAAATCATTTCTTCTAGTCTGGCAAAGCAATTTCTTGTGTGTCATTGCTATCTGCTCAATTAGTTCATTTTACCGGCGTGGCACCAATGGGATTATCTGCTTTCTATTGCAGTTAGTGATTACCCTGCTTTCTATACTATGCTTGAAAAGATCACCAACATTGTGTTATTTTCTTGTCCATGTGGAACATGTTTATAATGCCTTTCATTTGTTGACCCATAATTAGTGTAAACATCTAATGCAGGCTCAACTTGTTTGTTTAACCTTTTACTCTTACTTTCCTCATAGTGCAATTACCCTCAGTTGTAACATGTGCATTAAAATTAAAACAGAAGAATATACTTGCATACATGGGGAATACGGTATCCTGGATATTTATTTCTAAATAAAAACTCAAACCAAGGGTGTTGTTCATGGATGTCAGAGGATGGGAGTGAAGAATGTGTGTTAGATTAGATGTGCACCATGTATTTTGTATGTGCCTTTAGTTTTCTTTGTGGTGCACTTCTGCTTGGAGATGAGCAAAAATGGAAAAGCAACAATAGGATTTTATCATACTTTGTTCCTTTCTGCAAGTTTATAGTTACCTTGCCATTGCCAATGCTATGATACAACATGGTGATATCGGTATGACAAGGAAATGCTGTGTAGATTCTTCAAGCTAGAAGCTTTGTTTACTTTATAATCCTTAGTTTCGCATATGAAGTTAGTGCTGCATGCCTGTAAAAACTTGTGATAATTATGGATGTCAACATTGTTTATGAAATGTACCAATAGTGCTTTGGATGGTGTTTAATATATTTTGGCTGTGAAATTGTTTCCAATGATTGATAACAATGTCTGTTACATATTTTCAGCTGGATGCTCAAATGGTAGCTGTGTTATCTGGGACTTTGAAACTAGGGGACTTGCAAGAGAATTTCGTGATAAAGATTGCACTGCACCTATAACAAGCGTCTCCTGGTCCAAGTATGGCCACCGTTTGCTTGCCTCTGCTACTGACAAGTCATTGACACTTTGGGATGTGTCAACTGGGGACAAGATTGCCCGTATAACTCTTCAGCAGACTCCATTGCATGCCTGTCTTCATCCTGGTTCTCCCACCCCATCTATTTGTTTGGCATGTCCTCTGTCTTCTGCACCTCTTCTTGTTGATTTGAACACTGGAAGTACCACAGTTCTCCCTGTTTCTGTATCTGAGAATGGTAACCCCCCTGCACCTAATCCTCGTAATAAATTCGCGGATGGTACCCCACCTTTTACACCAACAGCTGCAACATTCGATAAGCACGGGGATCTGATATATGTGGGCAACTCCAAGGGAGAAATTTTAATCATAGATTCAAAAAGCATCGAGGTACATGCAGTAATTTTCATCCCTGGTGGAACTGTAGTTAAGGATATTGTTTTCAGCAGGGATGGCCAATATCTGCTGACAAATTCTAATGATCGGGTCATTAGAGTCTACAAGAATCTTCTGCCTGTTAAAGGTTCTGGAGAGGAGATTGGAAACATAAGCAACAACAATAATGACTATGAAAGGCACTATGATAAGCTAAAAGCAATTGGTGCAAGCTGCCTAGTTCTTTCTTGTGAACTTTCAGATGCCATCACAAAGATACAGTGGAAGGCGCCATGTTTCAGTGGTAATGGTGAGTGGATTGTTGGTGCTTCTGCAAACAAAGGAGAGCACAGGTTGCAAATATGGGACCAAGCAGGGCGCCTTGTAAAGATACTTGAAGGTCCAAAGGAAGCTCTCATAGATCTTGCTTGGCATCCTGTTGAACCTACAATTGCTACAGTTTCTGTAGCAGGCCTTGCATACATTTGGGCCAAGGAGCATGTAGAGAATTGGAGTGCGTTTGCTCCCGACTTTGTGGAGTTAGAAGAAAATGAAGAGTATGTTGAACGAGAGGATGAGTTTGACCTGAATGGATATGAAGAACAGGTGAACAAAAAATCTTTACTTGTCCTTTAACTGTTATTCGTGGTATGCACATGAATGATTCTCTCTCTCTCTCTCTCTCTCTAAATCCTCTCTGTAGGCTGAGGAAGTAGTGATAGATGAGAATGCTGATATTGATGTTGAGACGTGTAAGAAGAATGCAATGTTCAGTGATGTGGAGGATTCTGTGGATGAGATTGTCTTCTTGCCAGCAGTTCCTTCCCCAGATGATCCTGATGAGCAGCTGGACAAATGCCTTGGAAGCTCATCAAAGTTGGAGGACAGCAACCATTCTGGTTCTCCATCCTCAATGGATGCTGCACAGATTGGTCAGGTCATTCCTCCAGCATCAAGCCCAATGGAAGGTGAAACTATACCTTTTCTGATTTCTTGTTCTGTGCAACTGTTACTATATAGTCATCACACCTATGATTTGTTTTTTTTGTTTTCTAAATGGAATCTACTAGGACTAGCAGCGTGGTCCATTTTGATATAAAGAACTTGCAGAACATCATACCAAGAAAACCAAGTTGTGCACCCATTAGGATGAAATATTAATAGAATTTGGTCCTCAGTTTAGTTTATGCAAAGATTACGATATTACATGCATACCAACAAAACTATAGGTTACATCATATTCAAAGTAGAAGTTGCATTAGTAGCTACAGAAGGTGATGCCTTTGCAGTTAGGGATTTTGAAAACCTGAGCTTTTCATGTTGTTTCAAGTATTTGTGGATAATTAGTATCAGTATAATGCTCTCTCGCTCTCATGGACAATATTCTTGATTTTATTCCTCTGGCAGTGGATAACTCTACTGCTGAAGACCCAGCGGACGGGACAAACTCAAAGCGGAAGCGGCGGCTGTCAGCAAAGGGGCTTGAGTTGCAGCAGGCTGAGAAGGGCAAAAAACCAACTAAGAATAAGGCCAACGGCAAGTCCACGAATTCCAATGGCAAGCAGATGGAATTTGCCAATGGAAACAGCTCTGCTGTCGATGATGAAGCAACTGAGGATGATGAGGTTAACATTGATAACCAGTGTTTCTGACGGAGGACAGTAGACGGGGGAATAGGAAAAGCTATGCAGTATGCCCCCCCCCCCCCCACAACCCCAAGGGAAAGGATCTGTGGCATGCTTAGACATAATAAATGTCTTTCAAATCTGTGTTCTTGCATGTAAGTTGATGTCGCTGTTTCTCTTAGCCCGTATTTGCTCTAGATGTTTTATCGATATGGCTTCACATGTTAAGCGTAATTCCTTGGTGGCGGAGGTGATGGGTATATTGGTGAATGCTCATATGATCCTTGAGCACATGGTTTATGTTGTACATGGTGGAGACATGTTTTAAGCTATTCTCAGTTGATCAGTTAGTATACTTTCTTATATGTTGTATAGATCTAGAAAATTAGAAACAGTAAGCCACGATCCGTTGATGAAAAGTTGCAAAGGTGTTAATAGGGCTTTACAAAGGAGAAATGGAAAAGGCGGATTCAGAGGAGAAAAAGGACAAGTACAATAGTGAAGTATCCATGATAAAAAAAAAAGGAACAATCTCACGAAGGAATGTTTAGAGCGCAAGTATTTCACATGAATTTCGTGGTAAACAGTTCTATTCCCTCAGGAACAAGTAAGGTTTCCAACGGGGCCTGAAGTAGCAAACCGAGGGCTGAGCAATCCATGCTCAAAAAAAAAAAAAAGAAGAAGAAGAAGAAGAAGAAAAAAAGAGAGACCAGGTAGCAGTTGCTCACCCCTTCTATATCCGGAAAGCGGCCACCGGCGTTTGTCCATCATATGCGCGCTTAAAGCACACCGACTGCCAGTTTAATATTACACGCATATCCACTTTTAGTACTATCTAACTGCCTGTCAAATCAAATCATTCCTGCTTGCTTTCGCGTAGGGCATTGGATCGATATGCGTGCAAATTGCGTGTACGATCGCTCCATTAATATATTCTTCAGTTGATGACCGCAGAATCTGTTGGATCCGCAGGACATGGTCACCACTTGGCTCCCTCCTAATCATGCGTCCTCGTCGGCTTCTGCACGTCCCCTGGCACTCGATCTAACGACCTTTCTTCCAGTCGTGGTGATCTGTTCTTGTTATCTTATTTTCTCTCGACCGTTTCGTTCTGCTTTAATCGTACGTCGTGGTGTAATCTTCTCGGTTCCTATTTGCGATTAAGCGCGGCGTCATGGACGGGAAGCTTAGGACGTGTAGTGTTTTTTTTGGGGGGGGGGACGAAATTAAGTGGTCCTGCACGAGCATGCGGCAAATTATGTGCAAGTATGTAACTTTACAACACAAGTTTTGTGTATGCTTAGGAATTGCATGTGCTAAAGCTCAACATGTTAATCACGATATTCATAAAATACTTTAAACATTTTAGGCATGAACCAGAAAATCACTTTGAATGATCTCACTGTTGAGGAAAGAAAATATTTTTTATGAATAAAATACGGTGAGAGCCAATTCACTGAAATGACTCAAACTTGGTAGAGAAGTTGATATGGACAGAACACCAAGTGTTTCCAGAAAAATCTATTCCATTGACTTGGTGACCAAGGGTTTATATTTATACTGATATTTATAGTGTAAATATACAAATATGCTTACATGAGGTTGATAGAGATACAAGTTATTTACTGTATCACAGGGTATAGGGACATCCATGTAATTCATGGCTACAGTTGATGAGGCGGTTATCCTAGTGGTTGGTTGTTTATTTTGGCACCACACTACACCAGCTTGTCAGGCAGTCACCACTTGCGACAGCGTGTTAGGCGGCCACCACTTGACTATATTAAATGCTGGTCATTTCGCTGCAATTGGGGCGGTGACCTGCGGGCCCCTCCTGGTTGATCTTTCTGAAGGGCCGATGGCTCCGGGGGTTAGGAGGGCCCCAAAGGCATGGCCTCCGGGACCCCTTTCGGAGCCATAGGGTCCCGGAGGGGTCCTAAGCCTAATGGTCATCAGGTCTAGACTGACAAAGTCAAGGGAGCGCGAGGGTTTTTGATGGCGACCCCCAACAACAGCCCCTCGCGAGGATAGCCAGTGGTGCGGCCATCCACCCGGTACTCAGAGCAAGGCCTCTAGCGGTTTCAAGTTAGGAAGTGTCGGTCCAATGGTTAGGCAGAATGACTAATGACACTTGCGAGAGAGAACATTAAATGTAGTCTGCGCTTAGTGATAAGTGGGACGTGTGGCGTGTTGGTATTAGAGGGTCGTAGAGAGCAGTTCCGCTTCCCCATGATAATAGGGAAGTGGACGTGATAGGGCATGCGCCTGTGCCCCAAGGCGTCAACAGATCCTCCTTGGGTGGATAAAAGCAGGAGTCTTGCCAACATGCTCGCCAGCCACTGCTCCTTCACTTTCCATCACCGTCGAGCGCTCCTCGATGTATTTCTAGGGTCATCATGACTCGTTTCGGCGCTCACGGTAGGGCCAGATCCCCGCCGAGGGCCGTGCAGTGTCTGGGGACCAGGCCGCCACGCCAACAGGAGCCACAGGGGACACGAGCCCCCCACCGCTTCCGGGCATGCAACTTCGTCGCGCTAGCAAGAAGCACCCTTAGCAAACTAGCATGCTAGGGGAGTCAACCATCATCGTGGCCGATCTTGACAGGATGGTCAAGGCGGGGAAGATCCCCTCTAGGTCGGTGGCTCTCCTTCCAGTGGGACAGGCGATCTTGACCCCGTGAAGTTGTGAAGTTGTGGTTTTTGGGGCCTTCTTTGACGCGAGGCTTAGGTTCTCGGCCACGCTGCTTCTCAAAGGGGCGCTTCGCCACTTCTACATGGAGCTCCCCCAACTCTCAGCCAACGCCATCGCCTGCCTGGCCATCTTTGAATGGTCCATGCGAGCTGAGGGTTGTTAAGGTCGGGCAAGCTATTTGTTGCTACCCACGAAGCAAACTGCCAGCCGAAGCAGACAGATGGCGGGGAGATGAAGGCCCTCTATTTTGGAAGCATGAACTTCCAGCTCCAGCCGGAATATCAGGACGCATTCCCGGTGAAGGCCATAAATAACTAGTGGTACATCGGGTGGACGAAGGGGTTGTTTTATTATGATGTAGGCTTCGGATCCCCCTCTGCTCTACTAACCAGGATATTGAGTACGTCTGTACCCTGGCAGTGCATATCCCTGAGGCTCAGTTGGTCTTGAGGGTGGCACTACTTCAAAGAGTGGCCCAGAAGATGAGTATGTGTGACCTCGTAGAGGAGTTCACGATGCTGCGCATCCAGCCTCTCCAAGCGGGCTGGCACCACATCTTCGAACAAGGTGGGGAAGGTGAGCTGAATGCATATTCCAGGCCCATCGCAAGTTCTGGTGAGTCATCTTTGTTGTCTTGCTTCGAATCTGCAGATGCGAGACGCCTTTTTCTTTCAGAGAGTTGCCTCCTGCTGGACTGAGCGACCGAGATTGTAGAGAAATTCCTGGACCAGCCCTCTATCGCGGAGCGACACCAGCGCCTAGAGCTAGTGAGGAGCTGGGAGCAACATAACCGGATCTGCTCCCGCCTCGAACTGGTGGCTCCGGTATGGCCTGCTCCAGCAGAGCCCTGGGCTGCGGGAAAGCGTGGACGTGTTGCGGGCTCTACAACTTCGGCAATTTCGCACAGGGCTCGTGTACCAGCTCGGTGGCCAAGTCATCCGAGACTGTGTCAGACGGGACAAAGAGTCGAAGGCATGTGGCGAACGTTGGGTCTGCACGCGGTGCTGCTAAGGACGAGGCCCCGTCCGAGGGTGGTAATATTAGGGAGGCCCTAGCCCCTCTGGTCCCGACCAGCCATGGCTATGTTGGAGGAGGGGGCGAGGAGTCCCTGGGTAACTTGATGGCGTGGGATCTTGTTAATCCCTTTGCTAACGTGGATGTCATAGGTCCCGTGGATGTGGTGACCGAAGGCACAGGTAAGACCTTTGCTGGTCCCCACTTATTATCTCGATGCTTCAGTGCTTGAGGATCCTGACCTTCATATTCCTTCTAGTATTCAAAGGCAGCTGAATTAGAGACGACCTCAGCCTCTGCTCATGGGTTTATGGCACCCTTGGAGAGCTTGATGATCGTTCCAGTGGCTTTCCCGACTACCACTCCGGAAGTGGAGGTTTTGGCGCCTTAAGGCCTCACACAGGGCCACGACCTAGACCTTGTGGCCAGCGCAAGAGGAGTCGAGTTCTGCATGGCGAGGGCCCTAGATTTCTCAGGGAGGAGCTTGGGCTTCAAGGCCCTAACCCCAGACGACTTCTCCCTTCACCCAGAGATGTTGAGTACTTTAGCTTCGGCCTCGTTGCTCCTGGAGAGCAGAGAGATCAAAGCATCTCTTACTCATAGGCCCCAGGAGGAGGTGGTGGTAAAGATGTCCAAATAGGCCATGCCTACTGGGCCAGCCCGAGGCACAACACTATAGGCACGGTTCAGGTACGGCACGACCCGAGTCGAGACGAGCCGGCCTGGCATGGCACGAGGCCACGGGCTGTGCCTGGGCCGAGCATGCGGCACAGCCCGGCTGAGTCAGGCTAGCATGGGCATGGCCCAGCCAGGCACGATCTAGCCCGGAACGCATGGGCCCAGCTATTTTCTATATTTTTTAATTTGTAGCTATTTTTTAAATCTATTTTCTATATATTTTTTAATTTTGTAGCTATTTTTTAATTTTATCGGGCCGGTTGTGCCGACGGGCTGCTCGTGTGCCGTTGGATCACATGTGCCTGTCGTGCCCGTCGTGCTTATCATCCCCGTCGGGCCAGCTGTGCCACCGGGTCGAGGGGGAGGTACGTGGGCTAGCATGGCACGGCCCGTTACAGTAACCAGACCGTTCAGGCCATGCTGTAGCAAGGCCGAGCCCATTCTGGGTCGGCCCGAGTGGCCCATTTGGCCATCTCCAGGTGGCGGTGCGTCTAAAGGTGACGGCCTGGCAGGTATATCTAGGAGGTAGGTTTTTTCTATTAGGCTCTACCCTCGGACCGCTGTCTCATCCATCCTTTCCTGCATCTCAAAGCAACTATTGCTAGCGAAGGCACTGAGCTGCTCACAGTGCCAGGCCCTCGCAGCAACCCAAGGCACCGGATGGAAGGAAGTGGCGGTGCTTTGAAGCACCCTGGACGAGGCCACGAAGCGTGCGGATTCAGCGGCAGGTCATCTACAGGTGAGATGGCGCGCCGGGAGCGCACAGAGGGTTTCCTGAGGGAGGAGACGGTGCAACGGGAGCATGCGGAGGCTTCCCTATTAGAGGATATGGCGTGAGGAGAGTGCACGGAGGGCACAATCCGAGAGGCTATCGAAGCCCATCGAAGGCAATGCCCGGGACCTCTGAATAGCAGCGGCCATAGCTCAATAAGAGCTGAGGGTGGCGGAGGACATCATGTGAGTGGAGTGCCAAGGGATGACGGAGCGCACTACAAAGGAGGCCCATGCCATAGATAGTGCTCTAACCGGCCTCGAGGCGAAGGTCCCACCATTGCCCTCTAGACCGGATGTCCTGGTCCGGATGCTCCATTGGCTTCAATCTGCGGTAGGGGCAGTGGCCAACGCTGTTGAGGCTTATGCTGGCTCGAGTGTCCGAGTGACCTTGGTGCTTCAACTCGTGCTTCTGCAATGAGCGGTGGTCCATCAGTTTGGTGCGTTAGAGCAGCCGGATCCAGGTTTCACGGTTAAGGATGTCTAGCCTGAGGCACCCTTAGTGCAGATTCGCACAGCCTTGGACGGCTTCCACCTGGGAGTATGGGTGAGGCAGGGCGACCTACAACACTACGTTTCATGTTAGAGCGCGTGAAGTCCGGCGTTCGAGGGACTCCGAGTTTGGGATTTCAGGCTCCGCGCCCAGACGTCTCATTCGGCACACTGCCACCACCTGGGCGGCCTCCTCGTTCGAACATCACTCCGTAGGAGCAGTCGTCGTGCGAGGATGACGCTTCGCAGGATCAGCTTTTGAAGGTGTAGTCCTCAATAGGCTTTGCATTTTTTTTTGTTTCTCTTCTTCTTTTGCAGGAGGCTAGAGATTCAGTGTGTTAGCCCGGCACTCCTTTTTTATGTATTATGACTTTTCCCTCCACTCTTTGGTGAGCCCAAACTTCTTTCGTGCTTTGTGCATTTATCTGTGTTGTGCTAGCATACCTTTGGGCAGGATTCGCGCCTTCAGGTTCGGCAACTCGGAGAAACAAGAAAAATCCCCGATGCTCTGGCTGCCACCTCTAGAGGAGGGCCCAGCACATTTGGATCCTCCGGGCCTGTTCAATCCTCCGCGCGATGGGAGCGCTTCTTCCTTCCTCACGATTCCTAAGGACGTGTGGACCTAGAGGTTTCCACTGATGTCTTGGTGAAGGAGGAGCCGGAGGACCCTTCCGCTTCTTCGGAGGCTGGCCTGAGTTTCGTAGGGGTAGATGAGTGGTGAATGACCTTTGATATTGCTGGACCGAGGGAGTCCCGACGTTTTGTTCTCCTCTGTGGCTTTGACGGGCTAGTGCAATCGGACATCCTTGCGAACGTCATGGCCCGAATTAAGGAAGTGGATGCGGAGGAGGTTGCGTAGGCAGATACAGAGCTAAATTTTACGGCCTTTGACTTGTACCCTTTCCAAGTAGAACCCTCAGCTCCTCAGCTTTAGGGGGATTATGTTTTTAATAGGCCTTCATGCCCAGGGTACCCGCATCATCGCTCCGTGTGCCGGTATAGGTCTTCCAGTGGGGTTGGTGGCTCCGAAAGCCAGGACCAGTCCTCCTCATTTCATCGTACTTCGGGGAGATGTGGCGGCCTAGCACGTTTGTTAGGCATAGATTGACTGTATGACATTCACTGAGTGTAACTTCTGTACATATGATGCATGAGTAATAAGTAATGTGTTGATTTTATTCCTCGTCTTTACTCACACCTATGCTTTGGAAGTTTTCCCCTTTCCTGGCCCTCTAACACTGTGCGTTCGTTAGCGGCCGGAGGGTGTGATTAAAGGAATGTTTAGGTGTACTAGGTGAGGAAGGATTTTGGACATCAACACGACCGAGGCTGATGCCTTCGGGTGACAGAGGGTTTTAGGACCTTGACGCAACCAAGGCTGATGCCTTTGGGTTGGTTGAGGGTTTGGGACCCCGACGCGACCGAGGCTAAAGCCTTTAGGTGGTGGAGGATTTTAGGACCTCAATGCGACCAAGGCCGATGCCTTCAGGTTGGTGGAGAGTTTAGGACCTCGACACGACTGAGGCTAATGCCTTTGCGTGACAGAGGGTTTTAGGACCTTAACATGATCGAGGCTAATACCTTGGGGTGACGGAGGGTTTTAGGACCTCGACGCGACCGAGTCTGATGCCATCTAGTGCCTGAGGGTTTTAGAACCTCGACGTGACTGAGGCTAATTCCTTCGGTGGTGGAGGGTTTTAGTACCTTGACACAACCGAGGTTGATGCCTTCGGGTGGCGGAGGATTTTGATACCTATTATGTTGTATGTGGCATTATTTGAGTAGAGATATAATGTAGTTTTGATGTCTACTATTATCTATGAATAGCTAATTGTAGCAGAATATATGGCTAGGTCGGATGGCTATTCTTAGCACATGCCAAACTAAGGGTTTTCGTACATCATGTAAGGGTTGAGAGTAAGCGGCGATGCTGAACTTTGAACAGGGCAACGGATGGGCGTACCTTTCATGAATTGGACCTCCTTGCTGATGGTTGTAGCAAGGCTCGACGGAGGTAGGGCCATCCAAAGCCCTGCTGTGATGAGATCTTCTCTTCTTTTCCTGTCGTAGCATCATGATGGCGCGCAATGAAGGCAGTGTGCCTGGCCCCAGCAGAATTGGTCTGATACGTGGGCCAACTCATCATGGGCCATGTATGTTAGTGATCATGCCACAGGGTGAGGTAGGCCTGAGGAATAATCTCCGTGACTCCTGGGGTCTTGCGCTTGCTGCCCTTGCATGTGCCAAAAGTACTTTGGGAACGAATTTTGATAGGACATGTGCACGAAAAACTAGTGCATTTGGTGTGGTCGCGTGCTCCTGAGGTGGAATGAGAGTCGTCGTGACCTGTCTTTATAATCTATGCCCTGCCTTGCGACCTGGCTGCCTTTGAGCGCGACAAGATTTCTTCTTGCGACCTAGCTTCAGTCTCGTATGGTGTCACCTTCCATGCCGGGCGAACCATCATAGACGCTGGTGCTAGCCCCACTGATCGTGCTACTACCGAGGGCAGGCGATCTCAGGGGCCTGCTCGTCGAACTAGAGCTAGCCACCATCACGCAGCCGTCATTGCAGAGGGGCTACCTCCCGTTGATCCAGGTCGATCTCCGGCCTGAGCGGTTGCTCTAGTTGAGATTGTTAACATCTCCGATGAAGAAGAAGAGATTGTCTGGGATCTCCTGGAGAAGGAGATTGATGAGGATGATAAGGAAGAAGAGGAGGCCAAGGAGGTGCCCCCCAGTTAGTCATCGTCCTTCGACGGTGCCCACTACTACATCAGCTTCCGAAGCGAGGTGCCGTGTCTGAAGCGCTTTCGCTAGCCCTAGGGCCTTGTTTATTGTCGATTTTTTTTTTGTGTCTTCTGGGTTGCTTGTGGGGCTTGAAGTTTGGAGGGGTGCCCTTCGTGTGTGAGCCCCTTTTGGATGTAAGACCAGTCGGTTGAATGATTGTAATGGAACTTTGTTATCTCATAGCGATCGTTGTTGTTTCTTTTTTTCTGACGCTCTTCCCCTAACTGATACCTTGGAAAGGCTATGTTAGCTCCTGATTTTAGCATTTACAGAGTGATTCCGCATTCCATGTGTGGTCGAGGGGGCTCCCGCCAATCGATAGGAGCCTGGTCTTTTGGACGCGAGGATGAGGTAGGGGTCTTCCTATTTGTTCTGGAGTTTTCTCGGAGCCAGCACACATCAGAGGACTAGATCTTTGGGTTTGAAGATTCACAGCATGAACTTAGGATTGTACTAAGCCTTGGTTTCAGTGATGTAGCAGTCAAGGTCCTAGACAGCATAAAGCCTTATACCGTCTGCAAGGTCAAAGGGTACTTCTCTTTCTCCAGTAGTCTCCAGCAAGTGAACCCGGAGGGAGCGTCCCTTGACTTCTATCGGAGTCATGGCTTCGTCACTGAGCAGGACACGAAAGGGAGTAAACCTGGTGGGATGACTGACCATAGTGCGAAGAGACCACAATACCTTTGGGAGCTCTTCGACCCATAGGCCTTTAGTGAGGCCGACGAGACATCGGTTTAGTCCGGAGATGATGTTGTCGTTGGCGTGCTTGACTACCCCATTGAATTGCGGGTGATGAACCACGGCAAAGCACATCTCGATGCCAAGGTCGGTGCAAAACTCCCAGAATGGGCCGCAGTCAAACTGTATCCAATGCCTACGATGAGGTGCCATGGGATGCTGAAGCAGCATATGATGTTTTTTTAGAATAATTTCTGGACATTCTTAGATGTGATTGCCGTAAGGAGCTTGACTTTGATCCATTTGGAGAAGTACTCCAAGGCCACGACCGCATACCTGAGGTTCCTTTTAGTGCAATGGAATTTCCCAATTAAGTCCATCCCCTAGTGGGCCAGGGGCCAGACAGGAGTGATTGGCTGCCGCGAGGTTAGAGGACAGTGGCTTCGATGTCTCATCCATTGGCATCATTGGCAGGTGTGGACGAGTTCCTCAATGTCGATCATGATAGTAGGCCAATATAGCCCATGGCGGAGTGCATTTCCTATGAGGGCGCGGGGCGCGAGGTGGCTGCCACATAGCCCCTTGGTCCTTGGTGACATAGTGGAGGAAGGGGTTGCAGACTCCAGTCTTGTAAAGGGTTTCGTCAAGCAGGAGGTAGGCCTCGTGAATCTCTCGTAAGAGGTTGGCCCCCTTGGTCCTTGGTGACATAGTGGAGGAAGGGGTTGCAGACTCTGGTCTTGTAAAGGGTTTCGTCAAGCAGGAGGTAGCTCCTGGCACGCTGTTTAATACGACGGAGCTCAACCGGGTCGTTGGGCTCCTCCGTTCCCTTTAGGAAAGAAGAGAGGGGGGCCCTCCAATCAGAAGGCCCGATGGGTAGGACAGTGGTGGTGACCTCATCGGAGGTACCCGTTGCTGACTTGTGGAGGATTTTGAAGAAGGTCCCTGAAGGGAGGACTTTGCTTCCGGCGGCAGCCTTTGCCAAGGTCTCTACTTGGTGCTTGTCCATGCAGGGTATGCTTCGCACTGAGATGCCTTGGAAGAATCTTTTGGACTTGCGAATGGCTTTGAGGTATTTCAACAGCTCTGGATGTCGGACCTGGAATCTCTTATCAATATGCCCGACAACAGGCTGCGAGTCTGTTTTTATAATTATACTAGTGGCACCTAAGCCCCAAGCCTTGCGGAGCCCTAGGAGGATGGCCTCATACTCGGCAATGTTGTTGGTTGCCTTAAACTCCAAGCGGGCTGCGAATGCTGCCTGCTATCCAATTGGGTAGATGAGGACAGCTTCGGCATCCACGCCGGGCCACGAACTGCACTGCAAAGGGTGCAAGCTCCACTGCCCACTTACCTATGTGTCCTGTCACCTCTTGATTGCAGAACATATTGTCTAGTGGGTATGAGGTTCGTACGGTGATGTTGTGGGTGAGGAAGTAGTGTCGGAGCTTGCGAGAGGTCATCAAAAGTGCATATGCCATCTTTTTGAGTTGTGTGCAGCACGTCTTGGCCGCGGCTAGGGCCTTCGAAATGTAGTAAACCGCCCTCTGATTGGAGTGGCCTTCCTTCTCTTCCTCTCGTACGAGTACAACGCTTACAGCGGAGGCAAAGGTAGAGGCAGATAGGTACAGGAGGAGACCCTCGCCAAGAAGGGGTATAGCGAGCGTCTTGAGGTTGGACAGGTGGGCCTTAAGGGTCTCGAAGGTGTCATGACACTCCTTTGTCCACGTGAATGGCCTAACGTTCCTCAACGTTATGAAGAATAGAATGTTGTGCTCGGTGGACTTGGCAAGGAAACAGCTGAGGGCTGCCAAGCAACCGACCAGGCACTGGACCCCCTTCGATGTGGTGGGACACCATCTCTATGATGGCATGGATTTTGCCAAGGTTAGCCTTGATGCCACGCCTAGAGATGAGGTACCCCAGTAAATTCCTAGCTTTAGCACTGAAGATGCACTTCTCTGGGTTAAGCCGCACACCAGCGACCCGAAGGTTGTTGAAGGTTTCCTGTAGGTCTGCAATGTGGTCGGCTTCAAGCTTGCTTTTAACGACTATGTGTTCGACGTAAGCCTCCATGTTGTGACCTAACTGTTGTTTCATGATCTTCTATACTAGGCAAGAGAAGGTAGCTCCGGTATTTCGGAGGCCAAAAGACATCCAGATGTAGAAATACACTCCGAAGGGGCAATGAAGTTGGTCTTACCCTCGTCCTCAGCGACCATCCAAACCTGTTGGTATCCGGAGTACGTGTCCAGGAAGTTGAGCAACTCGCAGCAAGCGGTCAAGTCCACCAGCTAGTCTAAGTGAGGGAGTGGGTATGGGTCTTGTGGGCAGGTTTTGTTGAGTTCCGTGAAATCGATGCACATGCACCATTTCCCATTAGGCTTCTTGACCAGGAATGAATTTGACATTCACTCTGAATGGATGACCTCCCGGATTACGCTGGCCTCCAACAGCTTTCGGACCTCCTTCTTCGCGGTCTCCTACGCTCGATGGATAGCTTGCAAAGCCCCTGTCACAAAGGCCAAGCCTGCGGGTCGACCCGGAGGGCATGCTCAATGATATGGTGATCGACTCTGGGGAGGTCCTACCGAGACCATGCAAATACATCGGAGTTGTCTCTTAGGATGGCTATGAGCTGGGCTTCTTGCTCCAAAGTGATATCTGCCCTGATTTGGAACTCTCGGTCTAGGTTCCCTACTCCCAATGGGACGTGCTTGACGTCCCCCTCCGACCGGCGCTTTAGAGGGACCCGACGTTCGAGGCATATTGGAGAGGGATCTTTAAGGGGGCCTTCAGCCATGTTATGCACGTTGCGGCTGTCGAGTGGGGCAGGGTGCCCATACTCGATGCACCTAGCTAAGTTTTGATTGCCGTGTACGGAGATTAGCCCCTGGAGCCTAGGTACCTTCATGTAGATATAATTGTGATGGGAGATTGCTCTAAACTTGTTCAGAGTTCCCTAGCCTAGGATGATGTTGTATGTGTAGGGCACGTCCATGACTTCCATGGTGATCGTCTCGGTCCGCATAGCAGGGCCTTCGCCGAAGGCGACATGTAGCTCTATCCGGCCCAGGGCATCAAGGGGAGCCCCGTTGAACCCTTGAAGGGGCCTCTGGAGTGGAGAGAGCCAGCTCCATGGAATGCGGAGCTGGTCAAAGGCATGTATGAAGAGGATATATGTGGAGCTTCCTCTGTCGATCAGCACCCTTCGGACTTCAATTTCGACGATGTTGTTCATGATGACTAGCACGTCGGTATGGGGAAAGGTTACTCCCATAGCGTTGTCATGGGAGAAGGTTACAGGGGCTTCGACCCATCCAGGGACTCGGTGGTGGATGTTGGTGGCCCTTATGAGGTTGACCCCATGTGCATAATCCTGTTGCTGCCACTTTGAGGAGCCACCGGAGGGTCCTCCTACTGTTATGGTCAGGACCTCCCGCCCAGGATGGTCCCCTTCGTCAACGTGTTGCACTGTGGGTAGCAGCGATGGCGGAGGTAGAGCCAGCGAGGGAGGGTTTTGGAAGGCCAGGTGATTAATCTAGCGGCCTACTGCTAGCTTACGGCCTCTGCACTGCTCGTCCCCGGCCTCGTCCCCTTCCACACATGATGTCTGCCTCTCGAGGTACTCCTCTCGAAAGGTGATAAGGGTCAACCAATCTTCGGTGTTGTAGGCTCGTCCTGCCCTATGCTGAGTGTACCAATATCCTTCTTCTGGCTATTGGCCCTAGGTTCGCTGCTGCTCGGGGAAAGCTCCGGAGCACCCTCGATCGCACCCCTTGGAACAGAGCAAGCTTGGAGCCCCTCAGTCTTGAGCAATGTTGTGCATGCTGCGCCATTGTTTTTGCCAGGGCCTACACATCCCGAAGCCCTCGGCTTCCTCAGAGCTCCTTTTTACTAATGGAGGTGGTGGGGCATGCGAGGACCCCACTTGAGAGGTGGGCTTCTCGGGCTCGACGTAGGGGGTTGTGGTGATATGCACAGTCTCCCGATGGAGCCGCTCCTCCTCCGGACTTGCATATTCCTCAAATTTGCACATGAAGGCGCTTACTAAGCGCACCGGGCGTCGCTGCAGTCGATCAAGGAGAGGCCCAGTGGCCAAACCTTGGGTAGCGACATCAATGACAGATGACTCTGAAATGCCCTTTACCTGGGCCTTGGTTTGGGCTAACCTTCAGAAGTACTGCTGGAGGGTCTCACCGGAATGATGGCATATAAGCTCTCAGAGGTCACCGGCTCAACGAAGGTACCTTGGAAGTTGTTGAAGAAGGTATCCCTGAGCTGGGCCCAAGTGTAAATAGACCCGGGTTCTAGCGCCCAGAACCATCAGAGGGCTACTCTTTCCCGAGCGAGAGGAAATCACTTGGCCATGGCGGCCTGCCCACCTTCATTGGATTTGATGGAGGTAGGCGGTGTGCTGCACATAGGGTCGCATGCAGCTCCTCCAGCTGAGCCCGGAAGGCCACCACGTACTCTTGCCGGTTGGCCTCAATGTCTTGTGTAGCTACGACCTGAGCCATAACCCCTGGGGCACAACGAGGGCTGAAGGGCCTCCAAAACAACGAGGCCCCTAGCGTCAGTCATAGCCAGGGTCATGGCCGGGTCACCGGTGGCCATGATGCTCTCATTTTGGCCAGTTGAGGGGTTGACGTCGGTGTAGCGTGAGCATGGTCGCGATGGCCATGTGGACTTTTGCACCGGCATGGCCGGGGATCGACCGCCACCCTGGCTATCTTCTTCTTTGGTGGCATCATACCTCTCCTAGTGCTTCTACGTGTATTCTTTCCCCACGGATGGCGCCAGCTGTTGGGGAAAGAAAATGTCTTCCATGAATAAAGTGCGGCGAGAGCCAATTCACAAGAATGACTCAAGCTTGGAGGAGAAGTCGAGATGGATAGAACACCATGCGTTTCAAGGGAAATATGCCCTCTTGGCTTGGTGTCCAAGGGTCTGTATTGATACTGATACTCATAGTATGAATGTACAAATATACCCATATGAGGCTGATAGAGATACATGTTCTTTACTGTATCACAAGGTATAGGGACAACCCCGTAATTCATGGCTACAGCTGGCAAGGCGATTGTCCTAGTGACTGGTCGTTTATTTCGACACCGCACTACACCAACTTGACAGGCGGCCACCACTTGCGCCAGCGTGTTAGGTGGCCACCACTTGACTAGTATTAAATGTTGATCATTTCGCTGCAAGTGGGGGCGACCTATGGGCCCCCTCCTAGTTGATCTTTCTAAAGAGTCCATGGCTCTAGGGGTCAGGAGGGCCTTGAAGGCATGGCCTTCGGAACCCCTCCGGAGCCATGGGGTCCCAAAAGGGTCCTGAGTCGGATGGTCCTTGGACCTAGACTGACTTAGCCAAAGGGACATCGAGGGTCCTTTATGGCGACCCCCTAACACTTGCTTTGTATAGCAATTATTGGTGAGATTGGATGCAGGACCTGTGTGGACCTATACATGAGAGTGATGAGGTTTCTTCTAGCACTCACATTTGTGATGTAGATGCTCTCTGATTAGCTCTTTTACTATCATTTCTTGTTTTACTGTGCTAAGTGAACCCTTTGTTGCAATGATCTCCTTTCCTTGGAACAAAAGTTCCAAAGTTAGTAAAACATGAACTTTTTTTTTTGCAAGGAAAATCATTTACTTCCCTTTCAATATTTGTTTCGTATGCTCAGTGAAGTACTTTTCTCTTGATAACTCTGCGTCCTAATTGTAATGGAATATATATCGATGAGCTTATGCTATTGTAGTTTTTGGTAATTCAACTAAGGTTTATTAGTAAAGTAGAAAAGTATGTAGGGAAGAAGAGAGAAAAGTCATATTCCAATGGAAGTGTCAAACAATTGTAATTGCTTTGGTTACTCCCAAAGTTATTATGAAATTCCAATGATTTAAATGGACATTTTAGGGGTTAAACAGATTTTATAGGATTGCAAACCTAGTATAGTTGTAAGTGTTTGCACATCCGTCGAACACTATATTTTCATCACATGAATTTGTCTCTACTTGGAATTGACAATCTGAGTATTGTCCTTCATAAATATTTAATAATCGGCTAGTTTGTGGTATACCCTCCAATTTCAGTTGCTTTGCCATGTGAAAATATTTCTTCGAAGATAATCAATATGTTCAAAGTTGGATGCCGAGAAATTGTAGCATGCTATTTATGACTCAATTTTCTTAAGAGTTATGATGACAAAGAGATGAATGATTTGGAGAATCTAATCAATTTTATTACAGGCCCATTTGGTAGCGATTTTAGCAGTCAATTCGCTCCTGAAACTGGCGAATCGCTACCAAACGGCCTCTTTCTGTCGCGCTTCACAGGTGGATTATAGCGAATCGATTCGGCATTTTCAATTGTAGAGCATATACATTTGGTCTTTCGCTAAATTTGTTGTTCCAATCTTTGGCAAGCAGGCACTGTGCAGCTGAAATGGTAGAAGAAAACCGGAGATAACTGATAGGTTGTTTGTCCAACAAGCAAAATCAGAAGAAGATGGTTGGTACAAGGCCTACATGTTCATTGTTTGATGCATTTAGAGAATGTCATGTGTATGCATATGGCATGTGGGCATGCAGTAGTCTTTTTTGTACATTGAACTAAGACATGTATACGTATTTGTGCACCGAATCGTAATGTCATGTCTGAAACACGAATGTACCTATTTGTGCACCGATTTGCTCAATCCAGATATTCATGTGCATTTGTACATTGAACCAAAACATGTATGCGTATTTGTTCACAATGAAGACTTCCTGAAAGATGCAAGGGTCAAAGAAGATCTCAGAGAAAGCTTTTTGTGTCATATAGTGCAAAAAGTATTTAACAAAACAAGCGAAATACATCTCATATACAAGTTGTGCAAAAATCAAAAGATTATACAAATAGGGGTATAAAGGTAAATTCAACCAACATCCTCTCTTTCACGAATCAAAATCTAGTCAGACAGCCAAACAATTTTACAACTAAATCTGATTCACTATAAAAATATTTCCAGTGTGAATTGAATTCACTTCCAGAATGAATTAGAACTAGCTCTACCAAACGATTCCTACATATCATCTATATAATATACACCTAGCTCTCCTACTAGAACCAACTCAGACATCCACATAAATTGTGTATCATCAGTTAGATCAACTGATTTTCTCTATTCAATGCACAAGTATGTATACTCAAATTGACATGTTTTGCAATATAAGGAATCTGGATGAATGATTCCAAGTCCGTAGACTTTTTGGTTGAAAACTTAGCACAAAATTATATTTGCTCGAATCACGGGGATAGGAAATTGTAAAGTAGATGAAGAAATTGACAGTTGCGACGATCTATAAATGACGGTTAACGATTCATTCTAATGATTAATAATTGACATGTGAACCTAAAAATGCAAAAATTAGGATTCACCATGCGCATCAAAGGGTAGCCACTGCACCGATCACTTCATCTCCAACTCTGTCTCTGGCTAATAGCAATAGCCGCAGTGGAGCCCTTATTTCCCTACATTTATCAGTGTGTGCCAGTTTACAACTGTGGATCATGAGATAACAAAAGCTTTGCACTTTTATGTCCTTCGTGCCAACCTCTTCCAAGCATCTCCCGTAATGATTTGCAAATCCCTACCTGAGCCATGAAAACCATTTCATGATCAATACTACAAATCAATTTAAGATAGCGTATGGTGTTCCACAATTTAACTTCCTGCTTAACCTGACGTTCAAATCTCCAATCTAGCATTGTTGGCAAATCCCTCCTCCTCGCTTTCATCGTCATCATCGCGATCATCTTCGTCGTCCTCGTCGTCCCCGTCGTCGTCTTCGCTGCACCGTGGCATGCACTCACCACTACCTGCCTCGTTGCCGTTCGTCGTCACGCCGGCGAACAGCCCTGTCACGCTCATCTGCTTGCTGATCATCCGCGCGACGCAGTACGGCACCTTCGGGTTGGCGCCGCGCGCCGCCCTCCGCGGGTGCTTCCGGCGGTCGAGCCACGCGCCGGCGCAGGCCAGGCAGTCCAGGAGGCTCTCCCTGGCCATGCCCTTCATGTCGTGCGCCTGCGCGCGGCGCCACAGGCTCCTGGCGTGCGCGTTTTCCGGCCGCGCCAGCGCGAGAGCACGCGTCGCGTCGCTCACCGCGGCGTCGGCCTCGCGCCGCGCGAGCCGGCACTGCGCGCGATTGCTGTGCAGAACCAGCCGCTCCCTCCTCCGGTTCAAGGGGCACAACTCCAAGGCTTCGGTGTACAGATCAATGGCCTTGTCCACGTCGCCGTGCAAGAACCTGTCATTGCCTTGCCTCTTCTTCTCCTTAGCTAATATCTCTCTCTTGAGCAGCCCATCCCTAGGCATTGCTTCCTCTCTCTCCTTCCTCTCCACCTTCAGCTCCCTCAAGTTGGCAATCGCTTCATTTGCTTCCGCTCCTAATTCACGGCCACGGGCATGGTCATCATCAAAAAGCAGTGCACTTGCAATGGCATCGCCGAGCCGTCGCCTTGGACCGAGGTGTCGGAGCTCGGCCAAGTCAACGAGGCACGGCGCCGTGGCATCAGCAACGGCGTGCCAAGTGTCGTGGTCGTCGAGGAGGAGGAGCAAGCAGTCGATGGACATGTACTGCCAGTCATCCGACGATCGCGCGAGGTCGCAGAGACTGGAGAGCACGTCGCGACACGCCGCGATGGCGGCGCGGCCGACTGCACTCTGGCAGAGAAGGCGCATCAACCCGACGCCGGCGGGCGAGTCGCCGTTCGCCAGGCCTCCCCACATCCGGGACAGCTCGCGCAAGAAGGCGGCATCTTGGCATATCATGGCATGAGATGACAGGTCACTGGAGGCGAGGCCGCTCAGGAAGTAGAGCGACCAGCACTGGAGCTGGCTTGCCCACTCCTCCGCCTTGCGGTCCTCGGCGTCAACGCCACCGCCGTTCCCCCACGTCACAAGGTCGCGATGGTACTTTGGCCGCCTGCTCGGTGCCAGCGCGACGAAGTTCGCGTAGACGTCGCCAATGCAGGTGGACGCGGCTCGCACGGCGAGCGGCACCGCATCGGCGGCGTGCCGCGCAACGGCCGGGAACGTGGCGTCGTAGCTGGCGAGGTGGCCCAGGGCGCGCGCGGCCGCGCGCTGCTCGACCCACGTCATAGCGCCGCCGAGGAGGGACAGCAGGGGGCGCACGGCCCCAGCCGCGACGGCCAGCTCGGCGTGCGCGGAGGAGCGGATAGTGTACGAACCGATGACGTGGGCGGCGTAGTACGGCACGTACACATTGTCGCCGCATCGGCACCACGCCGCGTCGGCGAGCGCGCGGGCGAGGAGGAGGGACATGCACCGGATCGCGCCGAGCGACGGGAGCTCCGGGTCGTCGGGCGCGGCCATGGCCGCGCGCCACACTGCGCCGACCGCCGCGGCACATGACTGGCCATTATTGCCGCCGCCGTCATCCTCGCAGTAAGGCAGCTCCCTGAATAAAGCGGCAAGGCTGGCGCGGCGGATCCGGGCGTCCGGCTGCTTAGTGGCGCAGAAGAAGCAACTGCAGCTGCTTGAGCTGAAGTCTGTAACTTCCTCCTCCTGCTCTTCTTCTACGATCTTGGCCGTGGCTTTGGCCTTGCCCTTTGCGTTGCTAGACTGCTTGCTTCTGCTGTTTAGCTCCATTTGGTCTCTTCTTGTGCTTGTTAAAGCTAATTAAGGGAGGAAGAAGAAAGGAAGGAAGATGAGAGGGAGTAGTAGGGTTTTGGGGAAGTAGTGGGATAAATATACAGTTAGTCAATTAGACATGGATTATATATGTCCTTGTTAACTTCTTTTCGTGAAAGAGTACAGCATTCTTTTATGTTTATCAGCCGGAAGCGAACTTTCTTGAGCAGCAGACAATACTAGTGTCGGAGGTTGTACCCAGTATGTATATACATGTTGAGCACTGGAGATGCATCTCTCAACTTCATTGCTCTTGCAACCTGAGTGGTTTTGTGCATTCGAAGGTACGAGCAAGCAAATCAAAATTCACGTCGAAGTTTCGAATCAGCGGACAATAAAAAGGTGATGCTATATTTGTCGGACCCTCTTTTGGGTCACCTCTTGTAGCTTATATCAGTTTCTGATCAATAGCTGGTACGTACGAATTTCAATAAAAATAAACATCATAAATATACATCGATTAAGTACAATAATAAAGTACAACACAGAGTTCATTACAACAAGGGCTCATATGCACAAATTAACAAACCCTCACAGCATAACAGAAATGACGCAAAAACGACCCATGCCCTATAAGCAGCTTGAGTGCAGACAAAACCAGCTTCTCTAGTCTTTATCTTCTCTTTCGACGAAGTCGACCTCTGGATCATCTGGGTCCATAATTAGCAAGTGTGGGTATATAAGGTACTTAGCAAGTCCTACCTCAAGAGAGAATATTAGATGCTTATGGGTAGATCAAGGATAAGGCTGTAGAGTCTTTTAAATTTTGCGAAAAGTTAGCTTTGTTGATACAAGATTCATTTTGCAAAGACTATCTTTAATAAAAATATTTCCGAAGAGAACACGTAAGTTGATCTTATGGGGGTTGACGGCCCTAGGGGAGATAATTCCATCCCGCCAGTTCCCACAAGTATTTTGCCGGTGAACACACAGTTCAGGAGGCTTAGGGCACAAAGCCAAAACCCTTCTTTTCAAAAACACGGGCACGTTGCCCACTCACACACCAAGGAGGTACTCACGCCGAAAAGCTAATCATTGTGATCAAACCATAACATGTCCTTGACCGAGGACACGACTATCCGGATAGGTTTAACACTCTGCAGATGTTGTACACTTTATCTACAAGATATGCACAAACTCCCACCTTAGCAACTGGTGGAGCTTTCATAACGAGACGCAACGACCTCACAACGTAGTCACAATATCCACCCATTTCACTAAGATACCAGGGGCCTTAGAAGATCCACGGGAATGACCACTTAGCAATCCCAAGGCTTTGACATAGTCTTAACAATATCACCAGTCAGACCTTGGGCTACGTACCACCTAAGTCTTCTCCTAATCCCCATTGCCACTACTGGCCCCCGGGTGGGTACCGAACTAAGTTGGAGGGGTTAGGTCAAGTCTTGCCCATTCAGACCATGTGGTTGTACGAGTGGATGCTATGTGAGATATCACAGCGAACCGGTCCTTATGCGACCGAGGCAAGAGTCTCCCAACAAGAATATCAAAAAGGCGAACCTTGCTCCAAGGTAGTTCCCACCTTTGTAGGGTACCTTACTCACCCTCGTCAACACTAGTCTAGAGCTTTCCCAAGAACACAAGTTTTACATGCACACGCACCAAGCACACATCACTTCATATTTTTGAAAAGCATGATTAACATATGTAAATAATCTAGTTCTTTCTTTTGAGCAAAGCAATCCTAAGCATGCTAGTAAACAAGCATTTATCCAAACAATCATTATAGTTGATGTTGGGAACCTTCTAGGGTTTCAACAGAATAAAAGTAACAATGACAAGGCATGGCATAAACAAGCTAGGTCATAACTATTCTAATATTTTTTTAAAATCACAACTATTAATTTAATCATGCATACTCCTATTGTTTGAAACAACGGCTCTACAGGTTGTATTTAAAATCATAGGATCAATATGATCAACGGTTGTAGGACTTGCCTTCGTTGAAGTCCTCGTCTGCTCCTTCTTCAAACTCCGGATCCTCAGGGTGTTCCTCGAATGCTCCTTCCTCTAATAATCGCAATAACGATAAAGGCGCACACGATCAATTAAACAACTAAAACAACAACTAAACAATTTACAAAAATTATGAAATTAACATGATTGGGTAGATCTCAAATTTAGATGAATATCGGTGGAAGAATCATTGAAAACGGAATTAGGAAGCAGGAGAAACGGGCTTCGGAAGTTTTGCCGGGAGAGAAATTCAAAAAAAGAAAAGGGGGAATATTCCTGGAATATTCTATTGAGTCGGCTCGGGGTTGGGCTCAGCTCGGCTCTGGGGCGGCTCGGCTTAGTTTCTGAAGACGGCTTGGCTTTATTAGCGACTCGGTTCGGTTTCTTTTAGCGCTCGGCTCGGCTCGACTCAATGGGGCCCACCGTACAGCCGAGAGAGAGATTAAAAGGGAGGGAGAGGGAGCCGACCGGCATGGGCAGTGGAGAGAACGAGAGGGCGAGAGAAAGGGAGGGGCAACGAGCGGCGGTGGCGCACCGGCGGAGGTCGATGGCGGACCTCGCCAGCCGGTGGACCGAGGTGGCAGCGGCCTGGATCTGACCGGCGGGAGACGGGAGCTCTTCGGCCGAGGCGAAAGAGCGGCGGTCGACGACGGGAAGCGGCGGCCGGCGACAGCGGGGGGCCCAGGTATGCCTATAGGGTAGGGAAAGGAGAGAGGGAGAGAGAGAAAAGGGTCGGGGGGCTCACCAGCGATGGTGGCGTTTGGAGGGAGGCGGCGGGGTGCTCGGTGGGGAAGGGAGGGAGGCGACAAAGGTGAGGGAGGGGTGACACTATTCACCCTTTATATAGATGCAGAGATAGGGCTGCTCGGCGCGAGGGGCGAGGTGGCGCGGGGCCCGAGGAGCGGGGCGGCTGTACCGGGCGCGAGGCGACGGCACGAGGCGCGAGGACTGCCGGTATGGTGATGCAACAACACAGCGCGGCGCGGCGCTAGCAGGCGGCGGGGTCACAGGGAGGGGAAGGGAGAGAAGGAAGAGAGAGGAAGAAGAGGGAGAAAGAGAGAGGAAGGGGAAAAATTAGGATTTGACAATATTCCAATCACCTAAAAATAATGTTGGTTTTAGTAGACTAATTTCCACCGTACATCTAGATTAAACATCCATCCTCCTCTTGCCAACGCTATTTGTCTTCCCTGCAACAATTTATACTGTTGCTCTCTACTACTTGTCTCACGTTACCTATCGTTACGCTAATCTAACTATCTGTTCGTCTTAACCTGACCCATCCGTTGCCCTCTAAAACCACTCCCATGTCACACTATCTATTGTCACGCTAATCTAACTCTTTACTCGTCCCCGATAATCAGTTGCCCGATTGAAATCTAGAAAACGTGTAAAAAAACATATAGTACTGTTGTCAGTGTTTCAAGTCAAATCGCATAATGATATATAGCATAACTAATAATACTAAGTAGGGCACTAGCTTTCGATGATAATTTGCGAGGGGGTTAAGGTCTAAAGTTGCGGCTGTTAATTCCCACAAAGCCTAGCTAAACCAAACCCTTCTACCAGCAATTACTTTAAGAAGCAAACGCGTGTCAGATTCCACTCGATTTATTAAGCCGATTAGCTTGGCGTAGCAGCTAAAACTACAATTTTTACTAGCTTCACCTTTGCAGGAATGCAGACTCTGCAACAAGTACAATGTAACAGCAACCATGTTTTATATATATATATATATATATATATATATATATATATATATATATATATATATATATATATATGTGTGTGTGTGTGTGTGTGTGTGTGTGTGTATATATTTGTCCACTCAAGCTTAACTCTTTTCAATGTCATAATTTATTTCTACTTCTTATTCATGTACTCTCAAATTATAAATACATGTCGTTTTGAAAAAGATTTAATCAAACTTTCAAAACTTTGACTAACTATAACTTTCAAAATATTTAGTTTAGAAATATTAAAATCATATGCGTAGATTCGTGTTAAAAAATATTTTCATAACATCATAAATTGAATAGATTTTATAAATATATTCTAATAAAAATTGTAGTTTTAGCTGACTTGGCATGTGCATGCATATGGCCTGTGGGCATGCAGTAGCCCACATGTCATTTTGAAAAGATTTGATTAAACTTTTAAAACTTTAACTAAATATAGTTTTTATTAAAATCATGTGTAGATTTGTGTTGAAAATTACTTTCATAATATCATAAATTCAATAGATTTTATAAATATATTTTAATAAAAAATAGTGATCAAAACTATGTATTTGAGATTATGTCTTATTCAAAATAATATGTATTTATGATTTGATGAGTAATATGTATCGGCCTGGATTCTGTGCATACCATAATACTAGTTCGCATGAAAAGACATGCAAATAATTGAAACTAGCTTTGATCTTGCAGGCCCTAAAGAAAAACTTGACATTGGCATGCATGATAGGTCTGAATCATAACTAATTGTAAATCGATCTGATAAGCTGTACTGTCAACTCTGTTAGATACACCAATGATAACTGACGTTCCTATCAGTTTAACCAATGGAGTGTGACACTTCATTTCCTCTTCTTTCTGAAAGCGACACTTCATTTCCTCTTCTTTCTGAAAGCAGCGTTCCAACTCAGAAAGGGAGCAGAATTGCACTCTGTGGTCCTTGTGGCCCTCCAGGTAAGGCTGAAGAGTACGATTTGCATGAATGTAATCTGCTGCCCACTCAGAGAAAAAGGAACAAGGAATGTGAATCAAAGCAGCTTTCATCTGATAGAGAAGCACCAAGCCATTAACATACTTTATTAAGAGTGATTAAGCTATCCTGTGGGCAAATTGCTCGAGCAGAACAAACTGCTTAGGAGGCCAATGGCAACAGTCGCCATGGATACGATTTGCTTTGGTGAATTCCCATGACCCTATAAGACCATTTCCAACGGTTTCACTTTATGCCCCCAGAATCTCTTTATAAAAATATTTTCGATCATTTCAGCGCTCCAATAATTTTTCTTTACAGTTTTCGTCACGAAAAATTCACAAGATTATTCTTTTCAAGACAGGATTTTCTCTACTTTTCCTTCACAAATCTCTTCGAAATAAAACTGTTGAAGATGAAAAAAAATAAAAAAAATATGAACGTAGAAGAGAATCGAAAAAGAAATAAAATAAAAAATATATAATTAAAGATGGTCTAACACATCTTAGTCTGACCAGCTAGAATAGCAGTGTGGACCCATCTTTTGGGGCCTGGCACAAGCATGATGTTTGGCACGGGCTCTGGCATGAGTTTACAGCGTAGGACAAACCCAAGCGGGCAGACCAGTCCTGACGAGAGTTGTTTACATCTTATTATTTGATAGAGATTCAGTTTCGATATCTATTAGAGCAAGATATCTTAAATAAAGGTTCTCAATTTATTTCAAATAATAAGAACAATATGTCTTAAATAAAGATTTTTAATCTATTGAACTCTAACTCCAAAAACTTTTAAGCTAGAGATGACTTATTTAAAAAAAAATTAGAACTAGAGCTCTGCTAAACAGCTTTTATAGGGTGCACACTAGTTATATGATCTATTTGGAACATTGGATTTTTTTTCTATCATGTTGATATAAAAAAAATTCTAGTTTCACTCTCCCTCAAGTCCGGAGGGAGGCCCCTACCTAATTTTCACGAGCAAATAAGGGTAGGGAGCGGCAGGGTGCACATGCCAATGCAAATGCAAAACAAACAGAACAAATATGCACTCGCAGGTGCTGAAATTGACACAATGATGCACGCAGGCATCACCGGCAAAATTACGTTGTTTAGTTAAACTCGCGGTTGGCTGCATTTGCCATCTTGATATCCATGCCTTGATGATGTATTTGCGTGTACGCTTGTTGGTTCTGCGCGCCCAGAGTTCAAGAGTATCAACGCAATTCTTCTTTGATTCTCTCCACCGGAAGAATTATGTTATCAGACACCTTTCTATTCCTCGCTAGCCATATGTTGCGGGTGTAACGGATATAATCATTTTTAAATATGTACGTGATTTTAATAATTAATAATAATATAGTTAGTATGATTCATATGTTTATCAAATATATATTTTAGTATGTCTTATAGATATAATATATGAAGAAGTCACTAAAATGAGATAAAGATTAGATTGAATTGGATATGTCCTAACAAAATTGTACACGTCGCATGGTCCAGCACAGAAACATTGGTACACGCCGGATGATCCGACGATGAAGAGTTGACTACGTTGGAGTATTTTTCAGAAGTTAGTTTCAAGTGATGAAGAGTTGGCTATACACACTGGATGATCCGGTGATTAGAGGCTTGAATACGCTGGACAAATACATAAGAGAAGTGGTCTACACACAAGATAGTCCGGTAATAGAGTTAAAGATAATGCCGAAATATCTGATGTTTACAGTTTTTTTACCGTTGGAGCTATGGCTAGTTCGTGGATTTGAGGCTATAAATATCCCCTCCCACTCAGTTATTTGAGTGTACTGTAGTCCAAAGAATGCCATATATACTTGAGAAGACATTCAAGCCACCAAAATGTTAAAAATGGTCTCCCAAGGCAATTAGCACAAAATTAGAGAGTACTTAGAGTTATTAAGTCTAGAGAGAGTTGTTGCTAGGTATTGCTGCCTAGAGAGGGGATCAAAGAGTGATCCTACCTTATACCAAATGGCACGTCAGTACCTTAGAGTCTTGGTGATTCGTCGGCATTGCGAGCCTTGGTGGCTCAAGCTTGTTGACTCTTTGACTTGGTATGGAGTGACGGCAAGATACTTGTATAGGGATGCAGAAATCCTTATTTTGGTGGTTCAAGCTTCGAAGTGAAGACGATAGTAAGTAATCGAAAGAGAGTCTTGTGGTGAGCCTTGCCTTAGTGGCTTGGTGGCTTAACCTACTTGAGATTTAGGTGGCTCAAGGGTTGTGACCGGGTGCTATCTGAGAGTAATAGTTTATGTGGCTGCTCTAACGTGGACTAGGGATGTCGTTTATGCTATCGATACCAAGGGATAAAAATTCTTTGTACCGAGTTTGCTCTCTCTACCTTATTTATGTTTCCGTATTTACACACTTGCAATATACCATTACGTGTTTACCTTCTTAGAGTAGTTTGCTAGGATTGGCTATAGGTTGCAAACCTTTTTTAACGGTAAAAGATAGTCGAGTCTTTCGAAGCGTTAGTAGCCACTCCGCTTGCCGGGAAGGGGGAGGGTAAGTAGACACACTAGATGAACTTAGAGTATGTTTAGATAAAAATTGATATAGATTTATCTTGTGAAGTTTTTGAAACCGATTAGATTTAAGTGTCCTAATTTACCGCCTCATAGGACGTCACCTATCCCTTTCGATTGGTACTAAAACCGGGGCTCACACCTTTCATAAGGATACGCCAATCCGAGTGGCATTTGAAGTGTGGTATCTTTTTTTATCGGTTAGAATTCACCGCCTAGTGAGTTATGTCATCCGAGGTAGGGATGGATTTTGGTAGTGCTCCATATTTTAATGGCACTCCTTCCCTCGGTGAAAAATTCTAATGACTTAATTTCTTCAAGCCAAATGTTTAGATGTTTGGAGAGTCACCAAGAAAGGGATGAAGGAATGTCTCAGAAACAAGGAGAGACAATTTGATGCCTTGGCAAAGAGTATCATTTTATTTTCTCTAACCATCAATGCATTCAATCGAATATATTCTCTCACCAATGCACATGATATTTGGACTAGCCTTATTTAAATACATGAAGGCACAAAAGATGTGCGCAATGAGAAATATCATGTGCTAGTCTCTAAACTCAATAGTATTAAATAATTTGTCTATGAAAGTGTTAATATTCTTGTTAATGAGATCAATATATTATGTTTAATGATAATTAGAGACGATCAAGTGGTGAGCAAGATACTTCAAGCTCTTCTTTCAAAGTAGTTAATTGTCTCAATCATCTATGACAACAATGACATTAGCATGATGACTCTAAGCCAAGTACTCAACAAAATCACTGTCCACAAGATGACCATGAACATGGGGGTTAAAACTTCTTCCTCATCCGACATCAAGAACCTTACTCTCACAAGCAAGCAAAATCATTTCCTACATATGAAAGAGAAGGTGAGGAGGCAAGAGCAAGAGTCAAGCTTAAGCGAAGATGATGGTGATGAAGATGAAGCTAGCGATGAAAAAGATGAGCAAAACACCTCAAGTGACAAAAAATGGATCCAAGATCACCAAGCCCATCTCAAGATTGGAGAAGAATATTAAGAGGATCAATACCAAGACTGATCATCCAATCTCTATTAAAACTTGGTCAACACAATTGATCATATACAGAAGGAGAAGAAGACAAAAAATAATAGGGAGGAGACAAAAGGAAAAGCTAAAGTATTTGTAAGCATACGAAGATGGGTGTGTCAAGATGAAGATTCAAGCTCAAGTGATGAGAACTTCACTATCCACTCGTCAAAGAGAAGCTCCTCCTCAAACAAAAAGCCTTAAAGAAATAAGCTAAAGAACTTAAAAAATTAAATATCCTTAATGACATTCATGCTACATTTATTTTCAATTATAAATAATTATTGGGCAAATTTGAATTGTAAATAAGGAGTATGAAGAGTTTAAGGCAAAACTTGAGGGCATTGAATCTCAACCTAAAGCCCCCTTAAAGCAAATTATATCTCTCTTTAATTTCAATCATAATGTAGATGCTTCTACTTCTTGTGATAATTTGATTGATCTATCTAGCTCACCCCTTTTACAATGAGATATATATTGAGAATGTTGTTGCAGAATCATGTAATGATCTCATTGCATAAGAGAATGATGAGCTCAAGCAAGAAGTGGAGAAGTTCAAGAAGTACTAAGCAAGATTGAAGGGCAAGAATCATGTCAAACCTTCTCAAGATAACTGTGATAATATGATGAATAAGTTTTCAGTGGGGTCCATCATGACATGCTTCAAGTGTTATCAAGAAGGTCACAAGTCCTTTCAATGCAAGTAAGTTAGAAAGGAGACTAAGGAGAAAAAGAAGACGATGAACCTCTCAAACAAGACCTCCAATATCTAGGCCAAGCCAAACTACAAAATCAAGACTAAGAGCAATCACTACAAAGAAGAATGACAATGACAAAGTGGTTACACACATGGTTAGACTAAAGAATCGGAGGTGGAACTAATCCATTTGCATATCAAAGGAAGTCATCACCAATATGAAGGGGTCCAATCGGTTTGGGTTCCAAAGAAAACTTGAAGTTCATGGATCGGGTCGAGGAATTTGGAAGCTTAACGCAAAGATGAAGTGAAGATTCAAACAAAGAAGTCAAGTGTACAAGATTGGGCGCATTGATGAAGATCTTGATCATCATATATCCAAATCCCCTATCCAAAGGTAAAAGATGTAATGGTAGCTAGATATTTGTTCACGCTTCTTATTTTGTAACTAGTACATTTGTCTTGTCTAGGATTATCTGTGCATATTTTATTTCCTTGCTATGCCTAGTGTAGTTTTCATATGGTAGATTGCTTGTGTTTCTCTCTAACGTATGAGCAACTTGCATGGTTTATTAGTTGTAGATTTTTTTCATAGCATATTTCTTCAAGCGATATCCAACCTATAGGGTATACTTCCCATTATTTTCAATAATAAGTGCATATCTCTCACAAGTATTCGACACTTGTATACATATATTTATGGGAGAATATCCTATGAGTTGTGATTTTTAGGCTAACATGTATTTCAAGTGATATCTTTTATAGTCTCATGTAGTAATATATAAGTTTCTGAAGATATGTAATGCTTATTCATTGATTGGTATTTTTATCAATTCATTCGTTCATTTAAGCTATCTCCATGCATAATATGGCTTAAATTTACTATCTTGACACATTGTCTAGTTAGACATATGTTACACATCTACAAGTGATAACCACAAGTGGGTCTCATTATATATATACACATATATAGGAAGAGTTTAGATCATATTATATGAATTTTATGAGTTGTGATCCATAATTTTTCTCAAATGGTATCCACATAACCCTTTCACAACATAAGTGGTACTATTCAAATGGATTATGATTTATGAAATTATCTCCCAAATGCTCTAACGTTTTTCTTTGAGTTCAACATGTGTTTGTAGCTTTTTTGAGATTGTTGACAAAAAAAAGAGAATTTTGGTGACCAAAGCAAAATACATGATTGGTAAGCAAGATGCAAGATTGTTGAAAAAAGGGAGAAGCATGATTTAAAAAGCGTGCATGGATGTATTAAAAGTGATATTAAAGCAAGAAGCATGCAAAGCAAGGAGTTCTTTCTTCATTTGTATCCATGGGCCGGGCACACTATTTAGCAGTACGGTTGTTTTGGCTGATTGGGTGAGCATTTGCATCCATGTTAACCACTTTTCATAAATCCTCGTACACTCAAAATATGAAGACGACAATGCCAGGAAACTATGTAAAATGCTTTTCTGAAATCCAACTTGAGAACAATTGCTTTATTTTTGCATTACTGGTACCATTGCACCAATTCTTAAGCGTACATAAAATTATGGGAGAATTGCAAATTTGCCGCTAACACGAACGCCAACCGCAAAGTTGCCATTATAAAAACTCCAACTACAAATATGCCATTGGAACCGCACTCTGTCCCTTTCGTTTGCCACTACTTATTCGTTTCATTTATAATCTAGACGTTTGGAGCAAAAAAGAAGGAAAATAAAAAGAAAATTGGAAGGGATAAGGAAAAGACTATGCTAGAACCGAACTCTTATCTATCTGCTTGAACTAGCGTTGAACTCCACTGCGCAGAACCGATCCCCCTCTCACTCCTCAAGAACAAACCCTAGAACCCAAAATCCTCTCCTCACCTTTCCCTAATCCACTGTGATTCCCCTCAAATCGATCGTGATGGAGTAGAAGACGAGGTTTGTGGAGATGGATTTGTGCCGGGAAGAGCATCAACAGCTTGAGATTTAGGTGGTGGGGGCTTCTGTGGCAGGTGGCCTAGCTGGGTGCGTTGTGGCTACTGTTGGTGCGGCTACGACTGCTCCTAGGTGTGGTAGCGGCCGTGGCAGACTGTGGCTACAGGTGCGGTTACGGCAGCGATTGCTGCTGGGTTTGACCATGGTTCGAATAGAACGAGCGGGCGCAGCTCGTCCTCGGGAGGAAGACAACATAGAAGGGTATAGCACAATATTTTCATAATATGTGCTCATTTTCACTGTAAATTACTATTTATCCTCTCACAGAATTTAGCGTAGTACTTTCTTTCTTCACATAAGAGGAGCCAGTTCCGATTGATCGACCCTCGGTGTATAAAGCAAATAGTACTCTAACAGTCAAGATTTGGGGTGACAGTTGACGCCAACAATAATAATAAACAGCCAAGCCACCCACCATGAAATAGCGGTGAACAAAAGTTGGTGGGAAGGGGAGAAACGGAGGCTCGTCGTTCCCCACCACTGCAATCGTGAATCCTCTCTCTCTCTATCTCTCTCTCTCTCTCTCTCTCTCCCTCTCTCTCTCTCTCAATCAATCAAAGTCTTTAGTTTCGATCCGGTGAGAGGGCAAGCTAGCAATGGCGATGTTGTTCGATCGATGGGAGAGGGATCCCTTCTTCCCCGCCACCGAGGAGATCCAAGAATCCGCCAATCGGTGCGTCGTCGTTTCCCCCCATTTCGTCTTTTTTTTGTGCGGGTGGGTTCGCCTTGGTTTTTTTCGGTCCCTTCGCGTCCTTGCGGATCTAGTGTTGACCTTTGATGGTATTTTGTTTGCGTTCATGTAGGATGGAATCGGTGTATAGGATATGGGTACAGGAGAGGAGTGGAGGCGATCCGGAGGCAGTGGCTGTTGGCAGAGTGCTTACCGTCAGCGAGTTTCGTCGGGAGCTACACACGACGCTTGGTACAGCCAAGTGGCATGTGATTTGGCTGCTCTTGCCGTTCATTTCGTAGTTAACGTTGTTCTAATGTCCAATTACGGTAGTTCCCTTGCTGAATTCGTGAGTGCTTGTAACGTAATCAAGTATCCTGGATAGTTAGATGTGAGAGTCCTAAAAAGGTTCCTTGCTTAAAAGTGTGCAAATAGTTAGCAAGATGATGTTGTTGATGAGTCTGCCTTTTTGTTTTATCTAGGACGACTATTTGGTATGACATATGTCGAGGGTTAATCTCTGTCAATGATTTCGGGGTATACCGGTCGAGGGGCGCGTGAATAACACTTACGGTGTATGTCTGTTTGTGTGTGATGAACTTAAGAACACAAAAGTTATCTAGGTTCAGGTCTCTCAAATGATAATAGTCATGTGTCATGTGTATTTGGTTATGAGTATTTTTCAACTTGTTACAGATCAGTCTCTCAGACTTATCGTTCTTTGTCCTCTTACAAACGTCCTCCTCACTTTATATACTAGAGAGAGAAAAAACTTACAAGTGGGCCCTGTTTAGCACATCCATATCTGGTTAGATATTCTACTCTTGGATCATCATTATGCAGAACTGTATGATCCCAACTTGTTCTGAGAACTCCACGTGCTCTTCCCATCCATGGAACGCCTCTCTTTGTGGACCCTAGACGTCTGACATGCCCCATCACTGTGTGTCGCAAGATCGTCTGTCAAACTGTCTCGTCCCTGTGCTCTGCAAGTTAGATGCGATTAGACGGGTTAGGTAAGAACTGGCTTTGCGACTAGTAAGGACTGGTCATGGGATCACACAATATCTTAAGTAGACTGGTCGCGAGATCGCATAATATTGCAAGGAGACTGGTCACGCAAGCCTGCCCTGCTCATGCGAGTCTCCACCTGGTCGCGCAATGGGCCACAAGTCAGGAAATATCTCCTACCAACTGTCATATGCCTCGTGGGTCCCACCAGTCAGGATGCCTCTTCACCCAATACTCTGACAACACGTATTTTTTGGACTGACAATTGAGCTTAGCATAATGTTTGATTCATTTCTTCCGCTTATGAGCTGTCATATTAGCAAAACTGTTTAAAAAAACACATTTATGTAGATGTGACTTGAGGTGGTACGAGTCCAAAGGTTGGATAGCATATCCATCTATTTTATGTTAGGGACCAAACCTTTACAAAACGTGGTGTTTGCAATTATAGAACAAAAAAATGAAGATTATTGCTAAAAGTATCTGCAATTCAAAAACTCATTCCTTGATTTGACTTGTTCTGCCTTTAGCTTGATGAATTGGACCGTGCAATCAGATCAAACGATGAGGTTATCTCGGCAGGAAATGATACAAGAGCTAGGCATGATGATTTCGTCGCAGCAATTGGCTATCGCATTTTGGAGGTTGAGAACAACCTGAAAGCATCCAATGTTGCAGAGGGGATGGGCCTGTTAAGCTGGATTCATTTCGATTAGGATGAACGGGATGACCTTGCGGCTTTCTTATCTGCCGGTCCTCTTCAACAGAGAGACAAAGTGGTCACAATTCCTTCTGCGGGTGATACTGAAGTTGGCAGAAATGCAACAAGGGCGAAAAAGGATATGTCAACTGACAGCTCCAAGGATTCATCTGGCTCCACTGATCTGAGTTCAGGGAGAGTGAAGGAAGATTTGCATCGTGGGCACAGAAGGGCAGCTAGTGCCAGTGCTGATATAGGATCATGGAGTATGTCGATTCCTAATGAATGTGAGGGAGCTGCAGAACAATCATCTGATAGCCCACACAAAGTACCTTTGCTGAAGATAGTGAAAACTTGTGCATTGGCGAGTGCCTTGCAATCTAAGCCTAGAATGAAGTGCAAAAATGGAGCTGTGAGGTGGGCAGGTGTTGACCAACAAGATGTCGAAGAGGGCATCCCTCTGAGAAGTTCTCAGTTGAGTCTGGTAAATGAATCATACTTGAGTGGTGCAAATATCCTTTGTTCTATAGTTCTTTCTTTGGTTATATCTTAGTGCTCTAACCTTGTAGTGCTATTCCTCATTATAGGGCTTAGATGGATGCTTTGAAAGGAACAAGAGTTGCTTAAGTACTTGTGATGAGGGTACATACAATAAGAAACTTTATGGTTGGCTTGGAGCCCTTCATAGACAACTTCAGAGATCTCAGTATCAAATTTGATATGGGCATCCTGTTCAATTGTTGTTTTAGCACTTGCTGCTCTTGTAATATGTAAGTTTGTTCACCGTCTCTGTTCTTTCTTATTTGAGTAACCTGTACCAATTGACATTTTGTTCAAGGACCATGGTGCTACAAATCTCTTTGCTCTGAATATATTTTTATCGCTTAACCAGAGTCATGGGTGAATAAATCTTGATAAAAATGCCGCCATAGTGTTTGTGTTTCATATTTCTTACTTGCTCATGCATTTATCGGTTGGTGCAGTTGTCTATACTGAGTGCTGACACGTAAGGTCTAGCTTGTTAGTTTGTCTTTTTTACACGCCTTTATTTCTTTTCTGTAGCACTAAAATTGATATCGAATCCTTGTTACCAAATTTACATCTTATATTTTGACCGACCAATTTCTTGCTGTTTTGTCAGCTGTCCTTCACTGTTGTGCAACTTTGTATTTTTCCCGATGCATTTATGATTTCTTCTACTTTGCAGTTGTGTGCATATTGAGGACAATTTGGTGACTATTTTTTATTGGCTCGTGATTGGGTTACAAGCCTCACGAGATCAGCAGCTTGTAATCTACCATTCATTGACTGTTATCTAACTTTTGGTCAATAGCAGCCCGAGGCATGCACATATGACAACTATGGCATGCCGTTTCTGGTACTCAAAGGTGAATGTATTTCGAATGACCAGATTGCAGCAACTTATCTCGCTACGTCTTAAGGTCAGTCTGCTTCATCATTAGATATGCACCGCAGAGTGCATTGCATGCATGATGACGCACCTCAAGATCTTGATTCTTATGGTGGCCAATTGACGCTTATGTAATGGTCTGGTATAAATTAGTGGTGCACTGCACCGGTTTATGATGCAGCTAACAACTGAAATGGACTTATTGTATCATGCATTGATGCTATTGCTTTTGATGCCTGACTTTGAAGAGTGGTGAATTTTTGTTGTGAGAGTTGCCAGCTGAACTGTCGCAGTTAATTACATAGGGATAGGTTCTGACGAGAAATGTGAAAGATATCAAGAATGACTGTAACTGTATCACCAGAATTACAAGCCTGACAATCCTTTTTGCTTGTACACTGAAATTAGAATCTTAAAGTATCTAGCATTGTTTAGGTGCCACCTTTTGTCGATTGTGCAGAATGGCGTATTACTCTTGCAAAATTACAATGAAGGGGAATTTTTTACAGCACATACTTATACATTTTGGATCAACCTATGTAATGGTGTTTGTACACTAATATATTTTACGGCCTGTGGTGACCATGATTCTACACCCCATATGGAACGCAGGAATTTCGGGGAAATTCCACACTCCGCAACCGAGGCCAATTGAACGGAATGGGATCTTCTGATGTCTATGGATCAAAGTTAGAGAGCTACAGTGACTCTGACTCTGCTCCATCTCAGCTGTTAGACTGTTGAGGTATAACGTCAGACATTTGCCTCCCAATTGAACGTAGGTTTGATTTGCTGAGCGCATTGCACTGGCCCAACCGTCCAACGATGATGACTTGCGAGTTACCAACATCGGCCGCCGAAAAAGTAGAAGTATGGTTGGTACCACACGGACCACCAAAGCGCACTTTTCCACCTCAAAATACCACCACAGAACCATGTGGACACGCCAAGCCACCAACGCGTTTTTTTTAAGAAACAGGGTGATTTTATTCTATGAGTAATGAGCAAAGTATAAAAAAAAAAATATGAAAAGAACATAGCAATACAAACATAAGTCATCATCAGTATCACTTCGGAACTTCTTCGAACACCATTGCCAAACTGGATCGAAGGAACCGACACTGATACTTCCTCCACCGACGAGGTAGAGCCAAAGGCCATTAGATTTTTTGAACCACCATGAGCAGCACAAAGCGCTATTAGATTGCTGAATGAAACAGACAATCCATCAGACAGAGTAAGATACAACTTCTCCTTTTTTTAAAAGTAGAAGCAACAACATCAGATATCAATATGGCAAAACCAGTAGATCGGATAACAAAATATTCTCTAAAATTCCTCCTCAGCAGAGAAGTCATATAGAAACAAAACAGCAGTGAATCTAATTCTAAACCCACTGAAAAATCTAACCACTTAACATAAAAAAACAACACAAACTATAAAGTAATCTATCAAACTAAACTACTAGAATAGTACTAACCAAGAGACCAGACCATCCTCCTTTTCCAACACCCGAGTACGCTTCGCTCCTGAGTCGCCTACTAAATCGCCTCTGTCTGGAACGCTGGAGAGTCGGCCACCACGTAGCCGGCAACACGTAGGTCTCGAAAAAAGAACTGCTATGGGCCTTTTTAGCAAAACCAAATCCCCGGCCCATCCCCTTGGGTGGGCCGGGACATGGGCTGGCAGTTTATCGCGCGGCGTGACCAATGAGAAGTCGAGCAAAGCCAATGCTGCTCAGCAACGGCAGCTCCACCACGAGCGCCTCGCCTCCGCGGGCTTTCCCTGCGCCTCGCCATCTACCAGATGAACCATTAACCAGCAACGCCTGAGCTCCGGTGTTTCGGGCGCGGGAGCTGCACGCCCAGTTCACGTTCTTCAGCAATCCACGGCCCGCGCGATCTTCGCCCACTGGAGCGCGGGGAAGAACGCGCCGACATCCGTCCGCGTCCAGCGCACGGTCGTCAGCCCACAGGGCATGTCAAGTTCGAGTCTTCTGAGCTTCGGAAGGCGCCACCAGCTGCAGCCAGGCGGCGGCGGCGGCGGCGGCTGGCCTACGGGTGTGTTTACGAGACCAACTGCTAGCATTTTTGCATTTCATTATCCTCTGACTGAGTGAACCGATCCATGTGCAGCTCTACATTTCGATGGAATGCTTTAAGCTCCGGAACTCAGAAATTGGGAAAAGAACTCGATTCACAGAGAGCAACATAGAGCTGGTGCCATTGACATTGAGCCGTCCAGCTCAGTGTTATTGTCGAACACTATATTTGGATCATAACAGTGCTTCTTGCGTTTGAGGAAACTCATGTTTTTTGCATCATAGCATTTTGTTTGGATTTTGAACTAGCAAACTCATTTTTCTCACAGATTTGTGTCCACAAGGGAAACGAATGCCATACAAAATGAATTTTGGACATTGGAACGTTATCCATATTAGAACAACATTGTTTGCTTTAGTTTCTCACAAGATACAAAGAAAACAGGGATTGCTATGCTATAGTACTATCAGCCTTCACTCATACACAATACATAAGCCTCTTTAGGAGCGACACAAGACAAGATATTCAAGATACTGGAAATTAAATTTAACAGAGTCATCTCCGGATTAGCAAGCATGCCCACAAAAGTGAATTACGACAATGCATCTTCGTGCTGGTTATAATCCTATTCAAAAGCAAGGGTTTGTCATCAGGACCGTGATCGTATGTTTGTTCGGCAGTATGGGCAGGCTGCACATTTCCGCACCCATGGCTCCAAGCATGTCGAATGGAACCTGTGCCCACAGCGCAGCCTTATATGCTCATCTCCATCGTGGAATTCGTCAAGGCAAATGGAACATTCCAGCGAGGCCTCCCTGTTGTCATCTTTGCTAGCCTCAAAAATCTCAATCTGTAGCCGAAGGAAAGCCGACTTGCTCAGTCCAGGTGACCTTTGGAAATTAGTCGAACTGATGGTTGGGCTTTCTTCATCTGATTCACTGCTTAGGTGGAACGATGATGAGTTGGGCCCATTTGCCTCATACGGGGTTTCCCTGTTTCTGAAGCCAATGATTCTAAACACATCGTTAGCAGAAAAATCATCCAGTGAGATGGATGGCCTGGAGACAGATGAACCGAGAGAAATGCCTCTTAGTCTCTCTAGGACACGTGCTTGTGCCTGCAGTACTGCACCCGGAAGCCGCTCATTTGTCCTGAACATCATCCTGTCAAGTCTGTTCCTCCGAGCTGCAGAATCCCCAATGTTGTTATTGTCTATGTACGATAAGATCTGATCCTGCAAAGAGCAAAAGGGAGAAATATTTTCATTTGGTGGCCCATCATAAACAGTGGAGACGAAAATGGTAGCCCATGGCATGATTTCTTAACTTAAGTTGGTAACAGTAGGGCAAAGAGGGATGCAGCCAGGCTGAGCCCAGGTGCCACTACACCCTCTTTGGCACAAAAAGCGCACTTCCAAAATTTGTGGAAAAAATACATACATGTAGATCATCAAAAACTATGTTGACACACAAAATTCTGTTGAAGAAGTTGACTATATGTATGCTACACAAAAAGGACAAATAATGTGTCTTACATTTGTGAAAGAAAAAAAAGACATGTTATTTGTCTTTTTGTGTAGTTCACATATGGTCAAATTTTTCCACAATTTTGTGTCACCAAAGATGTTTATGACCTGCATGTATGTATATTTTTTTCACAAATTTTGGAAGTGCACAAAGTGTATTTTCAAAAAGGGGTGTAGCTACACCCAGGCTCTCTCAAATCTTTACCGGGCAAAGAGTTACGTCAATTTTGTAGTGATTTGAAGTTTCAACTACACATAGCTGGTACCTCAAATTACATGACTGACCAATTAAGCATTTTAAGTGGAATTCAAAGGAAATACAAGCAAAAATTAATGTGGTAGATGAAATGTGCAGGATGCCCAGAATTATAATACTCGCATATAAAAAAGTTTTAAAATATAAATTCGAAGCTAGTCCAAGACTAAGTGAGGCAATTGCTACAATTTCTACGGAGATGAATGAAAATGTTGTAACTAAAGATGCCTATTTCATAGATCAAGCATTGCAACAAATTGCTGAGGTATGTCGCTTAAGCAGACTGCAAATGCCTACTTCCCACAAAGTATATCCACAACTAGCATCGAAACGGTGTGTCAGTAAACCCTTCACTGACGGTAAAGCTGCAACCACGCAAAGCAGTCAAGACTACAAACAAAGTACATCTACTGCATACGCCAATACCATGAGCAAGGCTCATTCCCTCTACTGCATGCGCCAATACAATGAGCAAGGCTCATTTCAAATCTTGTGCAACATGGTGGTGCCAGCAGGATCATGAAGCTCGGCTGAGAATCACAGATAGGCTTATCGTTCCATGTGGTTCACCCATTGGAAGAGTAAAGTTTAACCTCAGTAACAACTGCAAGTGTGCAATCCCTACTGTTCCCCATCTGACGAGCAATTTAATCCGGATGGTAAAACTCCACACTTCCGGTCACCGGCAAATTGCGCGCAAGCCGAACTCTGAACCCTAATCCTCCCCACGAATTTTAACAAGCCAAAGCCGTAGTTGTTACGATCCAATCCACACACACGAACCGATACAAATAAGATGGGAGGGTGAAGAAGGCGAGGGCGGGGAGGCTTCTCACGGTGTACGACCCGCGGCGGTGCGGGGACGGGGCCCCGGTGTGCAGGTGCTGGCGCACGTCCCCCGCTGCGTTGAGCTGGCGGCGCGGGTGGCACCCTCGGCGCCGGCGCCGCCCACCGAGGCCGTGCGGGTCCCGGAGCGCGTCGGCGTGCGGATCCGGGTCGGGGTCGGGGTCGGAAAGGCGGGGGGCGCGGCCGGCGCGGCGTGAGGTGAACAGCTCGGAGGCGCTCGTCATGGCCCGGCCACGGTCCGTACGGATGAGGCGCGCGCGCGTGGCGGTGCCTGCGCGAGACAGGGATTTTGGTCGATGGCCTGCGCCTGTTTCGCTGGGGTGGATTAGATTTCGCGGCCTTCGTTTTTTAATGCGGGGAGCGGCTGTCTGTTCTTGGCTTCTTGGCGCTTCAGGAGGAGAGGAAGGTGCGAGGGAGACGCGTGGTGAGACTTGAGAGAGACAGACGGACGCCAACAGCGGTGGACTGGACGCGGACGGTGCCTTCGCCGGATTGCAAACGAAATTTCAATTTCAGTGGTCGCACGCGGATTGCTTGGATTTTCACCGTCAGTCCTGGCCCCTGGAGACCGCAGGGGCCATGACCGAGCCTGGGATAATCCTCTGCTGGGCCGTTCACCTGCTCGTGGCCGTCGCAAGGCACCGACTGGGCCCTGACCTGATATAGAACCCAAAGTATTGGGTCCAAACCCTCTCATAAAAAAGTATTGGGTCCAAACATGAGGCTCTCTTTTGGAAAATTGCAGATAGAAACTCTATCGTCGTTGCAAAGGCGACAGCAGGGACCCGACAACTATTTTTTAAAAGGATACTAGGTGGATTTGTGTGCATATACCGTGCTCGTTTTTTTTTACATAAAGCATGACAAAAGAAGGCTAAAAAATTATATTCACCATTTTTAGACATCTCAATATTTATTTATAAATTTATCAATATTTAATACATTCATGTAATTTTGGGTAAAACAATGTTACTTTTCTGCATGCACATAATTTTAACATGTAGACAACAGTAATACGAACATATCTAAATTTGTTTCATATTTTTTGAGTTTAGATATTTTTCTATGCATTTTAGATTATTTCAGTCAATTTATCAATATAACTATTATTCCTTTCGCTATTTTTCTAGAATTTCAGAAAAAATTATGTGCAAGTATATATATGGATACATATGTGTATGTGTATGTGTATATATATACATACATGTACATATACATACATATCTATATATACATACACATGCATGAGACTTGTATAAAAGGTGGCTACAGTGACTTACCTCTTAGAATTGCTCCAAATCTTAGCCCTTTAATATACATAATAGATTATAACTTATTTTAAAATATAAATTTTTGTTTTTAAGAATTGATTTTTTTACATATATATTTGACATCACAATGCTGATGAAACGGTTGCTTGGAGTATTATCTCGCGATAGTGATGAGGGAATGAAGCTGAAGAAATGAACTTCATGTAGAATACTAACATAGTATAATAACATGTATATAATATATGGTACAAGCAAGTAATCCCTAAACTACCCTCTAAATGAGTTCCCGCTTCGAGACAATCCCATGTGCTCATAAGGTCTTGGCACCCTGCGGTCCTGTGCTCTCACGTGATCCACTGAGTATGTGAACAGGTTTGGCGGGACAATTGTCCGTGGAGGCCAGCTATTGGGAGATGGCATCACATACTCCTCCTGGGTTTGTTGCGTGCCTTCAGGAGGTGCGTTGTCTACCTGGGATGGTCCGATCTATGTTGTGTGTATGACCCAGCCCGAGGAAGGTGTCAAAGCTAGCCAAGATGTCCGTGGTACCCTCCCTGATGACCTGCTTCACGTACTCCATTGTTGCTTGTATGTCATCAAAATTCTCGATCTCTATATGTGGTTTGCGAAGCAAAACATGCTAGCTAGAATTGCAAATGTGAAATTAATGAGGTACATAATGTATTATTGATAGAGGTACATGTCTCTTCGACACCTGTGTAAGACAACATGAAGGAGCTGTCGTCGTAGTGCTCCATAGTGCTCACTGGCACCAGTGTAAGACGTCATGGAGGATCTTCCGCTATAGTGCTCACTGGCCCAAGTGTATGACAACATAGAGGAGCCGCCGCTGTACTACTTAGTGTATGTTGGACGTAGTGGCGGGGAGGCCTAGTCATGAACATCGTTGAGTGGTGTGGACTCAGAGTAGAGGCCATCTTCATCACGGAAGGGTGAGAGGGCCAAACAGGAGGCGTCTAATCCGATCGAGTATTGAGGGGTCGATAAGCAACATCCACATTGGACCTACAGGTGAACATCTTCATGATCTTCTATGTCTCTTCATAGATCATGTGGAACACCCCACATATCTCGGAGGTAGAGACATCTATCCTATTGTCTAGTCGCTCTATGCTAGTATCAACCTTCACCCCCATCTGGTACACAATGTCTCTCTGGAAAAAAAATGTTATGTATGTTGATACAAGTTCTTTATAACTTAAATTTAGCATATAATTATTGTTGGTGTCGAAGAAACATGTCGCTAATAACCAAGCATGGTCCATGTGCACCAGGTAAGTCTCCAACATGTGTGTCACGTGAGTCTGCACCTCAGACGGTGTGTACATCACACGAGTTTACATTCGAGATAGAAACCTGGCCAGGTGCTTCATGAATGCCTCCCTAGAGTGCGGCTGATCCTCTTCAACCACATCCTCTGATGCGTCGCCCTAGCGCGCTATCTATGGCTGAATATTTGGCGCCCACAAGGTAGTTGACAATGTACCCTTGCGCAACATCTAGCAAGGTGAGTTAATACATAAGATAAGATGTGTGAATGAAGATAGAAAACAATGAATTATAAAATTTACCTATGAACATGAGTAAGCACATCTGAACGGGACAGAGGAATTGCTGGTACTCCCGGTCCTGTATGGACTTGTCGGCTATTGGAAGACAACTGACACCACATGTTATATTTCTAATGGACGACATGACTTTATATTTATAATTTTTCAAAACGAATTTATATATTTCCAATTTTTATTTAAAAGATATAAAACCCGCATACAAAGTGAAGCGAAGCACGGCTCAGTGCTCATTCAAGAAGACAAGTCGTCGGAAAAGGACGACAGAAGAAGAGGCAAGTGGGGCAGCAAACGGCCAAAGGAACAAGTGGCCGGATGCATATTATTCCGTTCCATCTATCCATTCACGGAGCTGTGTGATGGCGCCATTGTGTGGCTTCCAACCGCCGTGCCCAGTGGCAGGCAGCCGCGGCTCGATCCAGAAGCTGATGCACCTGCTTCACTCGCTCTACTGTCGCGATTTCCTCTGACGTCGACGTCGCCCAGGATGTAGACGAGGAGAGAACTGGAGGGATAGAGAAAGAGAGGAGAACAACAGCTTGTGACTTCGTCAGAGTTGCAGGATGCAGAGCCGGTTCGATACGCCGGCAATGAAGAGGACCAGTGACTGGTACGGTGCTGCCTTTGCTCTGCTCCCTCCCTCCTGCTCTCCTCGCTTTACTTTCCATTGCCATGTTCATGCGTTGGGCATTTGATTCGAGAGGTTCTTGCTTAATTGTGTGGTGTATTACACCTCCGTAATAAGCGCAGACAGCTCGCTCATATTGCTCATCAGGCGAACACCTAACTAAACAGCAACTTTCATCAGACAACATGTGACTAGTACTTCAGATCTTGTCCATGGCATTACTCGCTTTATTGTGTGACCACCAGACACTGAAACTGAAGATTGTCACAACAAGTGGTTTATGAATTTGAAGTTTTATTTACTTGAGTGTTAAAGGATCCTTTCACAAGAATTCCCAAGCGATATTACCATCCAGGTTAGGGAGTCCACCTTCAACTTGCACAAGGTAACATCAATCACAACACTTCCATGCGTGTTCTGGGATCGTAAAAAGGAGAAGAATTCAGTTCTGACAAGCGCGCGAACGTTGCTGCAGCTCCCATTGGCATCGAGATGCGGCTACATACGGAAGCAGGTGTCAGGAATCAATGGCTCCAAGGTCACCCACCTCGAGATCGCGGGGATGCCTGGCGGCGCCAAGGCGTTCGAGCTCGTCACCAAGTTCTGCTACGGCGAAAACTTTGAGATCACCGAGGACAACGTCGCGACGCTGCGGTGCGCCGCCGAGCACCTGGAGATGACCGACGAGTGCAAGACCGGCAACCTGATCGGCAGAACGGAGGCATACTTGGAGGCCGTGGCACTGGTGAGCCTCGCGGGCGCGGTCACCGTGCTCCGCAAATCCGAGGAGCTCCTCCCTGTGTCCGAGGAGGTGGACATCATCGGCAGGTGCATCGATGCCATTGCGTACATAACCTGCAGCGACAGCCAGTTCAGCATGTCCCTGGGCACCACTGCCGGTAGCTACGACGGCGTGAGCGGGTTGTCGGTGCTGCCGCCGAAGGCCATCGACGACTGGTGGGCCGACGAGCTGACGTCGCTGCGCATTGACACGTTCCAGAGAGTTCTGATTGCGATGAAGGCAAGAGGGTTCAAGGGCATTGCTTTGGGCACACTGATCATGCTCTATGCTCAGAAGTCTCTGCGAAGACTGGTGAGTTGGTTGAATGCATGCACAAAGGATTAGCTAGATACATCAGCACAGCATACAGTTCTTGCTTGCGTCTTACATTGCTGAGTTTGGTGCAGGACATACATGGAAGGGATAGGAAAAAGATGGATCCGAGGCAGGAGCACGAGAAGCGAGTGGTTCTTGAAACGATCGTGAGCCTGCTGCCGAGGGAGAAGAACACGATGTCAGTGAGCTTCCTGTCGATGCTGCTACGGGCAGCTCTCTACCTGGACACGACGCTGGCGTGCCTGCTGGACCTCGAGAAGCGGATGGCCGCGCAACTCGGGCAGGCCGTGCTTGACGACCTCCTCATCCCGTCCTCCTCGCCCGAGGCCGGCACCGCGTTCGACGTCGACGCGGTCCAGAGGATCCTGGTCGGGTACCTGGAGCATGAGGGCGAGGCGATCTGGCTGGACTACAGCACGGAAGACGACTTCATCTCGACGGCGTCGCCGCCCAACGACGTCGGCATGGTTGGCAAGCTCATGGAGGCCTACCTGGCCGAGATCGCCTCGGACGTGAACCTGCGCATTGACAAGTTCATCGGCCTCGCCGAGATGATCCCGGAACGCGCCAGGTTTAACGAGGACGGCATGTACCGCGCCATCGACATCCACTTGAAGGTAATAATCTCATATCAAGATTCTAACTGCTTGTTGGTTTGCTCATCAAGTACATGATGCTTAGTTTGGTACAAGGTTTGTTCATCGCTTCTATGGATTCCGCAGGCGCATCCGTATCTGAACGAGGCCGAGAGGAAGAAAGTGTGCCGGGTGATGGACTGCCAGAAGCTGTCGCGCGAGGCGTGCGCGCACGCGGCACAGAATGACCGACTCCCGGTGCAGACGGTGGTGCAGGTACTCTACCACGAGCAGCGACGCCTGCGCGAGGCGTCTCCGTATCCGACGAGCGGCGCGCCGTTGTCCTTCGGTGGCGACTCCCCTGCGATTTCCTACAAGCCGACGCCGAGCCTCCTGGGCCGGCACGCCCGGAGCGTGCCGGACGAGGTGGCGCGGCTGCAGCGGGAGAACGACGAGCTCAAGATGGAGCTGCTGCGGCTGAAGATGCGCATGAGGGACCCGCCGGAGTTCCCGGAGGGCAGTGGCATTCCTCCGTCGGGGCGCGCCCCGCTGCCGAAGAAGGCCGCCGCCGGCGGGTTCATGAACAACGTGTCCAAGAAGCTCGGGCGGCTGAACCCGTTCGTGCGGCTTGACGCGGTGGGTGGCGGGAGAGCGCGCACGAAGCCGCCTAAGGATCGGAGGCACTCCATTTCTTGACCAATCGGCTGGTGAATCTTGATGGCAATTTCACTTGAACAAAAATGACTCGCGACCAAATGGCTTGAGCTGTGAGTAGATCTTGGTAGCAATCTCACATGAACATAAATAAAAGCGTGTTAGTATGTTAGGGAGCATGGATGTGTCGGTTGCAAAGGTTTCACTTGCCTTTCCATTTACCAAGCAATACATTGTACATCCTACAAGGGAATTTGTGTGTAAAATTTTGAACTCAACTTCAATGCAAATACAATGTTTGTTGTTAGTGGTGGACTTAGGATTTTTAGGCTGGGTATGCAAGATTGCGAGGGAGCGAGCTAGCGAAGGGTAACGCGGAAGTGAGGATGGACGGATAATGAACGCTTGATAGAAAGCTAATGTTGTGAGTTTTAGATCCAGTTAACTATGTACTACACGTATATCTAATATATACTACGTATAGTCGATTTTTTTTAAAAAAAATGGGTATGCAATTGCATACCTATACACCAATGTCCGCCACTGTTTGCTGTGGTAAAATGCACATGTATGCGTGTCGTTTTCGCCCCGGAGCTGAAAGCGTGCGGTGCGACCGGGATCATTTTCGCTGTAAAAGGCACGTACAAGGGTACAAAAAAAAAACGACGTTTCCACAGGAGATGCCCTGACGGCGACCGTGCAAGCGCGGCAGTATCCTCTCTTGTCGGACGATTCTGACGTGTTTTCCTGGCTAGGAGTGCATCCCCGGCTCGTGACAAGTGACAAATGACATCTGGATGATGACATGGCTTTTGGCTCCTGTACATGTGGACATCCTCAGGACAAACAAGAAGGTGAAATGAATAGAAGGTAAAGCGAGAAGGCTATACTACTGCTCTACCAGGAGCGGTAGAGCGCGGGCATGGGTGCGCGATGAGATGCTCATCATTTTTCAACTCGTGGTCAGTGGTCATGGTCTCGTGGATGGCCAACTGAGCATTGCTCAAGTATTTCAACAGTCGATGAAAAGTCCTCGACAATTTCAATGGTTCTCTCAAAAGAATTTCAATGCTTCTTCACTAAGATCATGGCAACAGCCGCAGAATTTTAAAGTGAACCTTGACAATGGATTGGTACGAATACCTCAACACCATTAGCTCTCTATATGCAATATGTATGCTTCAGGAGTCAGGACACACAGAAACTTAACAGTTCCAAGCATTTTACAGGATACTTGCCTTACTCGATAGAACTGCAAAGTTTCACAGCAACAATGCCTTTGCCAAACAAGCCACTCCCTATGCTTTTTTACAGAGTTGTCTCATAGGCGTTCATCAGCTTCCAATTCTAATACTATTAGCTGTGCCACTCTATATCTGATTGTCGCTAAAACCACAATTGGATGCACAAAGTTCTCCAAAATCAAGCTCTACCCTCTTTCTTTTCAGCTTCTATCCTCTTTCTTTTCAGCTAGAGGCGACCGAATAGAAGTTCAGGAGAAAGGAGGGCGCAATAGCAAACCAACACATGAACGCCATTGCTGTTGATGACTCAAAAGCAGCACAGTGGTTTTCTGAGCATATGTTCAGATCATTATTGATCAGGACGGTGATTCCTGCCGAGGCACATGCTGCAGCGAAAGTTATTATGGCTGTGATCTGCCATCAAAGAAACAATAGTCACTGAATCAGAATACAGGATGTCAAAAGACATGCACTCCTAACTCTCCAATGCAAATCTACAATTCAGGAATCAGGAGGGCGATTTCATTCAACTACATAATCTAACTACTTATTTGTTTCACTTGTTTCGCCAAGCATAGGTGGATGTCTACTAATAGGTTTTGTACTTAAGTTTGATTGTCACCTATTTACTTTTAAAATTTCGGGCTATTTGTTGGTCCATTCTTCACAGCCATGGCTGGACTTTGTAATCATGTATGGTTGAGTGCATAACTTATGCAGACACATTCCTTCTTCTAAAAAACTAGCAAGGTGACCCACGTTAATAGCATGACTAGTCTCACTGTAATATTTTATCAGATAATCTCTGATTAAAAATTAGTCTCTTTAGTTTTATATTAGGTTAGTGTTATTTAGTTACAAAACGCATAAAATTAGAAGCATAAAAATTATGTTAGTGGGAAAGAAAATTATTATACTACAAACTTGCACCTGAATTATATTCACGTATTGGTTCGATTCATATACGTTTTGATCAACTGTCAAAATTGTACATCAGGCGTAGGCAACTCAACCAAAATCAGAATAGTTTGTCGTGCCTGCGTGTTGTGCCTTTGCTGATGTCTGCTTGATGTGACGACCTTAAGCTACACTGTGCTTCTTAATATATTATCTTACTAAGATTTTTTTAAAATCATTATTTTTTATTTTGAATTTTAGTTATTGATTAATTGTATTTTACATGGACTCTTTATTTAGATATTTGTTTTTATAATAATTTGATTTTTTTATAAGACTATTTGATATGGATCCTTATTTTTTCTATTCTAACCCCAATTGTAATTATTATTAATTTTATTTTATTTGGACTCTTTATTTAGATATTTTGTTTCGAACTGCTACTTTTCCATAATATTTAATTCCCAATTTAGGTATTTATTAATCGCATTTGATATGAACATTTTGGTTTCCGAATTTAGCTATTTATTAATCATATTTGATATGGGCTTTTTGGTTTAATTTAGACCGTTAGATGTTCATAACAATGAGCAATCTAGATCCATTTCTTTTTTCCAATTAATGTGGTAATTTCATGACCTTGAGAGCGAACGTGGTGGCTCATTTTCTCCTCAAATAATAATATAATAGATTAGTTTCACTTGTGCTACACAATAAATATTTCTACATCAGCACACCCCCTATATTCTTGAAAGGATGTCAGAACAGTCCAAGTTATATGGTAAGCATTTATTTATCATGGGCAAGTTCACTGCCGAGGAGACTAGAGAAATTTCTCAACAACGTTTATCTGTAAACCTTACAAAATATTATGGGACATTGACCTAATGGATTTATAAGCATCACAAGGAACAACATGTATTGACTTACCCCATCTCCAAGTGCAAACAGACAAACAGCTCGACGGTTCCGTAAACAACGCTTAACCATCAGTGCATATATATCCACAATGGCTAGCGAAAGGCTCCACAGACCTTGCAAAATAACCGCTGCGACAAGGTAGCTGGCCAAAAAAAGCAATTTATCAGTTTGTCATATGCAAAATTAAACCAAATTTAATAAGGGGGAAAAAGGCTTGACGATGTCAAAGAGAAATGCAGGATGGAGCCATAAGGAATACTTGACTTTACTGGAACAGTCACAAATTTCAAATAGAGTGACTTTAAAAAGAAATAGCATCTATGCAAATATCAAATTTCTGTTGCCCACAAGCATATACACATGCAATCAGCAAATAAGTAGAAGAACAGGATATACCTACATGTCCAAAAAGAAGGATTAGCTAAACTAAACTAGGAGAATATCCTTGGTTTTAGATAAAAAAAAGCTTACCTTCCTCTTAACATTCTAAATTAATTCAGGATCCACACTGTATTGAATTGAACGAAATTTTCAATGTTCCATTTTGAAGTATGATCAGTAATATAAATTTTGACGTGAAATTCTTCAGAAAAGAACTGCATAATCAACTTGAAAGTTTGGGCATCCATAGACCATAATTCCATAAAGATCCAATATATTTGTACCAGGAATCATTTAGTAAGGTAATGAAGTGTAATATGCCATGCTCATTATATGAAAAAAAAAAAGATACTTCTAAATGTATCTGCTATCAAAGCGAGAAAGAAAGGGATGCCTATCCCCCAGTGTGCCAAAAAAAAGGATAGTTTGTGCTGCTGATCACCAAAAAGAACTCTATAATATAGACAACAATTATATGTTATTCAATAATGCGATGAGCTACTGTTCTGCAAAAAAACGTGCAGTGGAGAAGGTTGCATACTATAGGTCCCTGAAAACGAATTTGTATGACAAGACTACCTACGAATTAAAGACCCCGGTTTTTTTTCCTTCTTTTGTTTGAGGTGGAGGAAGGGCTGAGGAAGTGTTACCTGGACACGGACACGGGTGTCGGAATCCAACTCGGACTCGGGTGTCTGATTCGGCAAAGAAAATTTGGACACGCGAAATACAACTCGGAATCCGACACGGGTGTCGGAATCCGACTCGGATTCGGGGTGTCCGATTCGGCAAATAAATTTGGACACGGGTATCCGGGTAACACAGGTGAGGAAGGAAAATATGTTAAAACTATGGTTATCAAGAGAAAGGACATAACAAGTATTTCATTGTTGATATTATAGCTAGATTATCCTAACTTAAGCTTTGCCAAAGTCCGACTCTGGGTCTAAGTTCACTCCAGCCTAAGCTCAATGCAATTTTTGTTTTAGAAAAAGGATAAAGTTCTGGCCTTTTGCACCCAAGGATGCATACAGCCTAGCAATTGAACTCAGCCCTGGTATAGTCCATTCATAACCTTGTCAATCTAGGACCAACCCAGGCCTGTTTCATCTCAAGCCTCAGCAGGGCCCAGATTAGGAAATGGCCTAGAAATTTCCCTAAAAAAGGGAAATGGTCGAGAAATCAGATGGGTATTACTTAGTCAGTTGAAGCTTTGCTTTTAGTTTGGTGAAAATACAGCAACATTCGAGCATGGTATGTACTTAACTTTTAACAATGTACATAGATTTGTTTGCCCACATTCCTAATCTAACAGCAGTATCCAAGTTCTCAAGTTTGCACACCAAAGATAATGTCCATTTTTAGCATTGCGGCCCAGTGGCTACAGGAAATATCGGCACTCCAAAACCACCAACTATTGAACTACAACTGAAATGAATGTTGCTAGCATACAATTTTTTGCAGGGGGCACTCCAAGACTTGCCCATTTTACTCTGTCATTGTTCTCGTTTATGTGCCCGCTTAAGTGACAACCAGGAAGGTCTAAAGCATGGCAATTGGCAATGACCGAACAGTGGAGAAAACTTGCAAGTTGCAACCACAGGACTTGAGCAAAGACGGCAATAATTAGGTGTAACAATAAGATTTGCAACTTAATTGGTAACAGCCAGAGATTTTATCCAAATCCACTGAGCTAAAACCAGCCCCAAATGATAATACTGGTCCGATTAAAATCAAACATTGTGAAACAAAGAAAACCAGCACAAGATGCACTTCGGTGGTTCACTCTGAACTGACACAGGATGCCACTCGTGCTAGGAAAGGATTTCCAAGGTTTCACAACCCATTTCTGCATTAAGCAACAATCCAACAGACGAGGTCCCTGGTGCTTTACTCCTCAACAGCAAGTTCCCAACTCACCCAGCTACCTCCAACTTCAAATGTGTACACGCATTACCCGTTAAGCAGCACAGGTTGCACAATTTTCCCTTTCTAAACCAACAATTCACACCAAAGCACAATGCAACTCCCAAATCATAAACAAGCAACTGGAGAAGGAAGCGACGTAATAAAGCGGGACAGAGGAGAGACGAGGAAGGTGAGAGCCGGGCGGGAAGACCAACCAGAAGGCGGAGACGGAAGCGAAGTCATTGGTGGACGACATGACGGCGAGCGAGATGGCTGCGAAGAGGAGCTGCACGACGCGTAGCCCGAGCCCCCCCGGCGTGCCGGGCATCCCGGGCAGGTCCTTCATCAGCACCCCATTCGGCTGCTCCACCGGATCCGCGGGCGGCGCCACCTCCAGCGGGTGCACCACCGGCCGGCTCGCCAACATCTCCCCCCGCGCTACTGCTGAGTACACCACCCCGCACCGGACCGAACAGCCTCGCTCCCTCCTCCCTTCCCTTCCCCCTCAGGCAGGCGATTGCACCCCCGCGGCTGGCCTCGGCGCGTCCGAGCTGGGTCGGGATCCGCGGCGGGGTGGGACTGGATTTGGTTCACGACGAGGAGGAGGTGGAGGAGAGGCACGGGCGGGCGCGGCGCAAGCGGCTACCGGCTAGCGCGTGCGCAGTGCGCTTGTGGGCTTTTTCCTACCCTTATCGGTCGGCTCGCGCTGTAGCTAACTGGCTGTGCGGTTTGTTTACTCTGCTCTCTGCCTGAAAAGAAACGGTAGCTTATGGGGGCGGGGGCGGGGGCGCGAGCGAGGGACCGCCAACGCCAACGCCAACGCGGCGTGCTGCGCCGTGGGGCCTGGCCGCGGCGGCCGCGTGCGCCCAGGCCGCGGCGGCTGCCTCGACTCGCTTGCCGTTGCCTCTTCCACGAACGCAGGTTCACGCAGGCCGAGAGCGAACGCCTTCTTTGGTCTCTCCCACGACACTTTATTACGGGCACGTAGCTTTAGCAAACTCACTCGTTAACCGGACAAGTAGGAGCATGGGCTCATCGGCTGGCTGGCTGGTCCGATCGCGGGGGCTCACGTGGTGATGTATGTACCGGTACGACCAGAACACGGATCCTCTGTAGTAACTTTTAATTTCCTTCACAGTACTGTAAGGATCCCGGTGCGCAGGAGTATGGGTCAACCTGTTTGTGTGGTGGTTTGTCTCTCGGTCTCGGCGTTGCAAATGTAATTGTCTCAAAAGCATTGGTAAGATTATCTTTAATTATATTTCCTTTATTTCGTTTTTTTTATTTTCTTTTATGTTTCTATTAGAGAGAAAATCCCGTCCTAAATGGAATAGCTCTAAGAATCCTATTGTAAAGAAAAACTGTTGAAGCGCTAAAGAGAAAAAAATACTTTTACGATGAGATTTTTATTTTAAAAAAATCCGTTGAACTTAGCCTAAGAGCGTAATCAACGTAAGATTCCTGATCATGGTAAAAGGTTGCGGCGGCGGCAGCAGCTCGGCGCTTTCCTATACCGTACTGTAAGCTGCAAAACATTATGAGCTCTCGCCGACTTTGGCTCCCGCGAGCACGATGGGATCCGATGCATCTGCGGCTCCAACTCCATTTGCAGTAATACTTTTGCCTCAAAACAAAAATGCAGTAATAATACTATTATACAAGAGTGGCCGAACACAGAGCAAGATTAGGCAGTTTGGCTCGTGAATCCCAATCATGGCATTGCCTTGAGGAGATTTGCTTTCTGCACATGCCTTCCATTGGTCTACAGTGATCACGGTATGGGACATCTTACCAGCACACGACATGCAGCACGCTTTTAATCTGGGTGAACTAACACTAACCAACCAGGTGGGCCATTAGAACGAACTTCAGTTAGGAAATTAAAAGCCTAGTATTCTACTAGGACTTGTAGCTTTGTTGATTCGACTTGTGGATTTGTTCTCAACGTGCAGCGCCCAGATTACTTCAACGGTTTAACAACCTTTGGAGGTTCACAAAACGAAAGGTCAATCTTCTTTGGATTTGAGGAATTTCTCGCGTCCACCTTGGATGGAACGGGCGCCATTCGACCAACTTGGACGACTAGTCAGCTCAATAAAAAAAGAGAGTTCCACGACTGGGCCTTCTATTGCGTAGGCAACCTATATCGGATTATAGGAGTATCTCCTTTCCGGTTAATGTAGAGTTTTACCTTGTTAAATTATGATGTCTTCTTAGTTTTCATTGCCACTCCAACTATTTAATATCATCGGCACCTTCTTAATTATGAACATGGACGTGCCTTTTTCGAGCGTTCTCCGGATCGCTAATGTTGTTCCAAAAGTTGCTGGCACAAAAATATAGATATTTGTGCTAACACTCGTGTGAAATTTATAACAACATACATAGGGTGTACAACAACAAGTAATTAATGCGTTTTCACGATAACGAGTGGTCGATTAACGAGCAAACTAACAAATGATAATTAACACATCGAGCAACACCTAGAAAGCATAGTCTAAGTATTGTAGCGACGAATCTTCATCAACAAATCGCACTTGAGAAAAACCCTGTCACGGCATGGTCGGTCGACGACTTGCCCTAGATTGTGGAGATCAAGTGCAATAGCAGTAGGATGAATAAGAAAAGTAAGGTAAATGAGAGAAAAAGTAAAAAGACATGATAATAGATTGATTTTGTATTAATTATGTTGGATGATCTCAATCGGTCATGATCATCTTATATTTAAAGGGTGGCAGTTTTTAGTCGTACAAAAATATCTTTCCTATTCAACCATATAAATTCTCATATATTTATCAAAGTATCTTTTATTATAGTCCAGCCTTATTTAATTCGACTACGTTTTCGATTCAAACATCTGTCCGTGTCGCCTGATCGCTAGTCGGGGGTACTATTCACCAGTCAGAGTAGTGTTCACTGGTCGTAGTTACTGTTTACTGATCGCAGGTGCTGCACACTTGTCGAAGTTAATGTTCATTTATCGCAGGTTCTACATATTGGTCGGATGTACTCTTTACTGGTCGTAGGTTCCACACACTTATCGCATATACTGGTCATGGGTTATCTATTAAGCCAATCATTCCTATAATAATCCCTATAAATACTAAATCATTCATCAACAGAAGTAGTCAGGCTAGATAGGTGAGAAAAATAACCAAACAACTAACCAATGTTTCCATGAGTTGCCACGGCTCTTAGATAATAGGAACTCCTAACGGTTGCTAGCTAACATATTCGTCCTGTACAAATAGTTGTATATTAAATCTGAAAATTTATAACATAAGACATGAATATTTATATTATAACGGAAAAAATGCAAACCTCCTAAAAGTCACTTGGATTTTGACTTTCCTCCCCCAAAAATTATTTTGTTGAAAAAAACCCCCCAAAGGTTAGACTTTATTGCAAAAACACCTCCAAAAAATTCAAAAAAAAAATTAAAAAATTACAAAAAATTCTAAAAAAACTAGAGACAATTCTAAAAAAATTCTGTGATTTTTTTTAAAATAATATCCTTTGCATCATATTTCATGGAGAGGAAGTTTGAAAAAAAACATGCAGATCATTTATTAATTCGATTTAAATGCATAGTTAATTGTTTACTAATCCAAAAATCATGAAACCAATTTTTTTAGTCTTATTACATGATACTCTATCTTCTAAAAATACATGAAATCTTGAAATAGTTATTGTAATGTGCAGGATTGAGTAAATGTATTGCACATTGATTAATTCATAACTAATCCATAACACCCTCAAATTTAGTGAAACCACTTTTATTAGTTTACTTAAATAATTATTTGCGTAGGAAAAATAATGTTAGACATGACAAAGTTAAAATAACATGAGTTAATAAATGAGTTGCACGTTTTTTCTTTTTTTTCAAACTTCCTCTCCATAAAATATGATGCAAAGGATATTATTTTTGAAAATAAAATTCATAGAAGGTCTTAGAATTGTCTCTATTTTTTAGAATTTTTTATTTTTTTCATTTTTTTTCTTTTTTTAAGGTTGCAACCAAGTCAAACTTTTGAGGGTTTTCCAACTAAACAACTTTTAGAGGAAAAGTCAAAATCTAAATGACTTTTGAGTTTTGCATTTTTCCCTATTATAATTCACATGGGAATACAATTATGTTCAAATGATCCATCCTTCACGTAAGATCTACTACGTCATATTAACGTGCATACAAACTAATCGGTAGAAAAATCCTCCAATATGAAAGCGACAGAACCTGCCACTTCATCAGCCCCATCTTTTATGTCCGCGTAAACGTAAGCTTGCTTGACGGACAAAACAATCAAACATACTCGTTTCTTCACCTCGCCTCGCCCTACGGCAAGTCTGGCCACGGCTACGCAAAGCCATATACCATTACCTCGTGGTATGGATGCTTGAAAATTGAAATCTAGGAGGTGTGATCAGCTGACCATGTCCAGTGGTGGATCTAGAAATTTTTTTATAGGTGTTTCTATTTTACAACTGGCTGCAAACAAGTTCAATTTCAAATATAAAATTCATTATATCATAAATTCAACGAAATTAAGTTTAAAATCGGACTAATTATAGTACAACTTGTTCAAATCGTAGTATCAAGTGATCTTAAATGAAATCAAAATGCAAAATAACCAAATAAAATTGCAATTTCACTAACCTTAAGAAAATGGCTTGCTCTATAAATGTCACCACACAATTATTTCATGTGAAGATTGTTTTCCACAAAACTTATAACATAGATGCTCTTTCAATAATGGTAGTAGCTATTGGTAGAAGCAATACCAATTTGACAAGCAAATGATTCGGTTTTCTTTAGTCTGATTCTAAAGCTCTAATTTAAAAAGTCAAATTCCTAAATCCTAAGGCCCAAATCAAAAGAGGCCAAGTGGACAAGGGCAGAGTGTGGTACCGGGTGAGTGGCGTCCTTGCCTCAGCTTGACTTGGGTTGTCGAGTGCTTATAGGCTAGGAGGGATGACACTTGGCTAGGCAGTGCAACAGTGGGCGCGTTTGTGGACCCTTGTAGAGTTGTATAGACAGTTTTGGTTAGGGTACGGGAGGGAGGAAGTAGTAGGCTTGATCATTGGCAGGTCGATCCGACTTACTCGGCCTAACCTGATCAGTGCATGGGTTGAGCTCGAATTTTGAAAATAAGTTCGAAACCTGAAAAGTTCCAGAAAAACTCGAGCTCGGTCTTAAAAAATACATTGTTCACCTCTATCTAACTGGGATTGGGTCTAGAAACCTGGCCCGAGCCTTGGGCTCGGGCTAGGCTCGGGCTTTTAGTTTTCATGTCATGCTTTTTTAACCTTGCTTAACGCCCGATCTGGCCCGACAGTTGAACAAGTCTAAGAAGTAGGCAATCGGTCCATGGCTAGTTTAGGGAGTATGCACACCTATGGTTTTTATATAAAAAAAAATCCCTAAATTACAATATATACTCAGTTTGATTCTTGATTTTTTTTTACCCAAATACCCCCCGGGGACCTGCTGGATCCACCCCGAAGTATGTCCGTATGAACATGTGTGAACATGCGACGACCAACGTGGTTAGGGCTTCAGGGTTGGTGGCAGGGGTTTGTCTACTATCGGTCTTAGAGAGATGGGTGGACGAGGGCGAGCACGTGGAGGGCGGGAGGCTGACGCGGTGAAAGAGGCACACGAGAGAGCGGGAGGTTGCAGAAGAGTGCGATGTCGTCGGATGACAATTAGACAGTTTAGGACATCGCCTGAAAAAACAAAAATCAAAAAGATGTCTGAAGTATAGCATCTAGTGTTCCCGGGACACACGAGTTCGGATTTTTTTTGGTTGCGGCAATGCATATCCCCGTGTCGACACGCATCAGACGCGTTGCAACATGCATTAGACTTTTCTCCGGTGAATCCGACTAGAAAAGGGAGGTGCTGCTATTTAGCTAGTTGAAGGTTTATCTAGCCTTTAAGCGTGATTTTGTTAATTAATGATAATACATATGGACATAATAATTATATTAACAATTGTTACTAGGTTGTTTCAAAGGTGATGCACGGAGGATTGAGTATAGATTCATTAGGGATGTCTTGTGATCAAAAGAAATACATCGATATCATTGAGCTCTAGGTGATGCTCATGTGATGAAGGAGAAGCTACTAATTTTGCTATTCGGTTGTGTGAGATGGTGGCCACCGACAAGCGACGGTGGCGGCAAAGCTGTGTTAGGAAAGGAGAGGGAGGAAAGAAAGAAGAGAGTGTGATGGCTGCTTGAGTGCTTGTATATATATGAGTTTCTTTAGGCCTTTAGTGAGCTGAATGGATCAGCAGCCTAGCACATGAAAACTTACCCTATTTATTTTTTTTCTTTCTCTTTTTTTTCATCTTGTGATGGATGTGTTTAACGTGAGTATTTTGAAGATATAGAGCTCACTAGTGTTTTGTTTTGTACCTATAAACTTGAATTTCTATTTTATGTATTTATATTTTTTTTAAAGATATATATTAGACAAATTCTTGAGTTATATTTTCTAGAGTTTGCCAAGTCAAATATTCACCTCTGAATCGAACTCCGACACGTGCACCATGTTAGGGTAACACCCACACCCAAACCGGTAACACCGATAGCATGGGCCTTTTTTTATCCGTAGGAAAAGACACGTCCACTTACTCGTGTTGTTACGTGACTTACGTCCTACTCCTACCCGACGAAGAAGAATTCGCAAACAGGTGGAGAATTTATTAGCTGTTGCAATGTTAGCATCGTGATGGAGGGCCCAGCACAACAGCTCGCGCGGGTGACCAAACTCCTTCCGCTGACACACCAACCGCCACATACCCGCAGCTACAACTGCACATGAATCCCGCCTGGGCCCCGCTTTATCAGGAACCGGCGCCTACGTGTGCGACGCCGCCTACTGCCTCCGGGCACGTGCCCGCCGCCCCCCGTTAACGAACCGCCCGCAACCACCATCCCCACCTACCCAACTGACGCGCACGGCCCACACACCACCCACGCTCCGACCCCACGCGCCAGTCTCTGCAGGAGCTGGGAAGATCGGTGCTCGTGCTTTCCGCTTTCCCCCCGCGTGTACAAATAGGGTGCGCTGAGACGACCGGCTCGTGGGCTGGGGAGGAGGAGACTAGACTCCTCTGTCTAGGTCCGGTCTCCTGCGGCGCAAGCCCGGCGACTGCTCGCCGTCGGCGATCGATGGGTTACCGGTGGGACCGCGTCGTGCTGCCGGTGCGGCGGGTCTGGCTCGGCGTCGCCTCCTGCTTTGGGGTTCGCCAAACCGGTAAGGCGGCGTCTGCGGCTCGCCGGCTATGATTGATCCGACGGCTGCGCGCGTTCCAGGCAGGCTTGGTCTGACTCCGGCGTTGCTTGCTTTGCAGGGCTGTGGAGGCTGCGGCAGGAGGTGAGCACGTGCGAGTACGAGGACGTGCACGTGATGTGGGAGATGCTGAGCCGCACCACGGCGGCGCCGGCGCCCAGGTGGCCCTGCCGGCTCCACCGGCAGCCGCGGCCGTGGGCCGACAGGTTCCGCCTCTGCCAGGGCTTGTAGATCGAGGTCGCCGCTCCAGCTCTGCTGCTGTTGCTGTGGAATAGTGTTCTTCCTCCTTTGACTTTTCTTCTTTGGTTTTCTCTTGTACCTATCCATTTCCATGGGCTCTGAGATGTAGTCCATTCCTCCTCGTGTATCGATCCGCTGTACGCTGCAGATGATACTACCGGGGTATGTGAATGAACAGAGCTATTTTGATCGGGTTTGTGTTCTTGTTTACACCTAGTTCTCCATCTCCGTTGCAAAATCAAGACCTTTTTCTGTCCAGTTTTGAAACTCCGATGATGAGCTGATCTAGGAAACTAGAGACTATGATTAAAATGAACTCAGTCAAATATTAGTTTCTGCGACCTGTTTATTCAGGCTTCAGGCAAACCAATCTACAGGGCACAGGGCAGCTTCACTTTCAGAAAACTCATTGGTCATCAGGATTAGAATAAGGGAGTAGGTTTGAAAATTGAATATTTCCGACACAACTGCCACTAGTAGAAAGTGACTTTGCCAAGTTACATATGACTGCCAATCGAGCAATCCGAGTTCGAATTCTATCGCCGCTTAGGTTTACAAGATTTGACGTCTCACCCTGACTTCTTGATGCAATTTCGATGTTCTGTGGCGTAGTTTTCGACGATTATTGAAGCAATCACATCACCACACTGGGCTCACAAAGCATCACCAAACGATCGCCTTTCTTCACCCAACTAAATAACTGATATGTCCAGTCAAGCGCACTTCAACTAATCTCAGCTGATAACTACTGCGCGCTATCAACTGAACAACCTCGTTGCTTCTTCGATCAGTAACTTCGGGCACAAGTGTTCTTGAAAAGAAAGAGAATAAAGAAAGGGTACACGAGCTTTCGGTCGTTGGACTGACTTTTCGCCTTCAGCATCTCTCGGCAAAAAGTCGAGGGCGTGGAGATTTTTAATGCTGAGCCACCCAATCCGACCGGCGGCCACGACCTTTTTCCGTCTTTCTGGAGTACGATTCTGCTCGGACGCTGCTGCCTCCCCGCGCGCGAAAATACGCTTGCCACACGGGTCATAAATACATGCCATTTTAGATGGGACATAATCTCTAATATGTAATTTTTATCATAATTTTTTATTTAAATATATTTCATAAATTTATGATATTATGAAAGATTTTTTCAAGACAAATATATACCTATGAATTTTAGGTTTTTAAACTAAATATTTTGAAAACTATTATTAGTTAAAATTTAAAAGTTTGGCCAAAACTTTTTAACACGATATGTATTTTATGATGAAAGGAGTATTTTCTTGGGTGTTCCAGATTAGACAGCACGTTTAGTTACACGTCCAATCAAGTCAATAATCAGGGCCGATCGGGAGGGTGTCAAGCGGTGCGATCGTCTTGGGTCCCCAAAATCTAAAGACTTTGTATGTATATATATATACTGTATATATCAGTCTAAAAATAAACTAAAAAATTAGATCTGAACGATTTATATTTAATAATAGAACTCTATTTTTAATCTCGTTCTGAATCACCGAAATGTCAGACCAGACTTGGTCATAATGCATGGTAGGAGTACATCATCATTTCACAGGTCTGGTATCGAACGAATGTTCACAGAGTAAATACGACATCAAAACAACATCTACACACTGACGACTGCGCCGTGCTGCTAGCTGATGTGAGTTTGCCAGTAGCTCGATCGTCGGCATCACGATTAGCAAGTCTGATCTATTAAAATAGAAATAGAGATAAAAACGCAATGTCAAAGGAAAATCTTTTTTTTCCTGGCAGGTCCTTTCTTCCAATAAACGGGCGGTGTGATTAGGTCTGCTTTATTTGTTTTTGAGGCTGCAATTGATTGGAGAGACCATCACTGTTGATTATGCCTGCTGCACCTGCACCCTCGTATGAAAACAATAAAAGACTTTTACAATACACCTAAATAAATGTATGCCGCCTATTTTCTTTATCCGGTTTTAGATTGCTTTAATGATACTCTATTGTCCATCAGTATCATGAGTATTATTAAGAAGTATCATGGGTATCATGAGAGTAGGATTGGAAATAAAAAACTATAACAAACTTTTAAATTATATGTTTAACTAGGGAATGTCAAAATGTTAATTTATTCTTCAGATAAGTTTTCACTTATTCTGTTCATTTTATTTATTGTGGTTTCCACACTCCGTCAGCTGGTCGATGCTGGGTGGCGGTGATCCGAACGGTCAGTTAATGACGTAATTGCCTCAAGGGTACCAAGATAATTACAATAATACCTACTCAAATGGACGACTGGATCATAACAATGATACTCTCAACTATTTGATATCATAGTGTACTGTAAAAATTCTCAAACAATAAACCCAGGCCTTTGGTGAGTGGTCCTCGCAGTTGTCATCGTTTGAGGCTTATAGTAGGGGCAGTCCTATCTCCGTTCTCAGTAATTTTTTACGTGAGGTATAAAAAGTTATGAATGATAGGATTCGTATAAATTATAAAAAATATATTTTCTTATTTAAAATTACCATTTACTCTAACTATTGAATATGCTCTAATGCTTCATAGCCAATAAAAGACCTTGAGTTCTTAATAATTTTTTAAGATGGATGAGAGAAGAAGAAAAGAAAGTGTAAGAAAGAAAAAAGAGAGAAGAAAAAGAAGAGGAGGATGAGTAAGAAGAAGAGGAGTAAGGACAGAGATGTATGAGCTTCTTACCAGACCCACACTGCTTGTCAAGCTTTTGCCAGAAGTTTTGCCAATTGATGCATGCGGACGGTCGGCATGGTTTAGCTTGAAAGCTTGCGTGGTCCTGTTGATTTTCATATGAGTTAAGACCGTTCTCCTTGTGTATGTTTTGCGGTTTTAGGTCTATCGTTATCTAAGATTCCTGTGTGCTAGCTTTGTTGATTGTATTCTTTGAATCCGAACATTCCAATCAGTAGCGGTACAGTAACATTATCGTCAAGTTTGAGGCCGGTCGGCTGATGGAGACATAACAACGGTACTTCGTCATGAATGTCGTCGGCGGCCGTTTTGTTTGTGTTCGTCTTGTTCGGGCATCCAGTGTCTCGTATGCTAAGATACTTGCGTTGTCTGTCGGCAGCTTATTTAAATCCTGGTTAAGCTACAGACGCCAAATGAGAGGCGGCCGCAATGGTTTATCTCGTAGGTTAAGTATTTGAGCGTCTCTACTGGAAGAAACCTGATTCATTGATCTGATGTGTTAGAAGCTGAATTATATGCTGATGAATTATCACTTGTCGTGCAACACAAACCTGACAACTTTAATCTGGTCGCAAGGTAATGCTACGGGCTGGTGTTGAGAAGTAATGAGATGGATAGATTAGAAGCTGCTCTTCTCATTAGGAAAGTGAAGATGCTGAATTTAAGATATCGAAAGCTTTAACTTATGAAGATTAGTCGTCATCAGAATAGGATTGCAAATTTGTTAGCTAATTCTGCTAGGAAAGACAGATGCACGGATGTTCTCTTGTATAGTTTTCTAGATTGTATTGCAAATATAATTGCTGTGGATTGTAACACTATTAGTGAGTAATAAAGCTTTCATATTCCTAAATAAAAGTTTTTGGGAGTGTGCGTATACGTTGTATATACCGGAGTTGTCATAGAAAACTAAACTAGAGTGCCGATCGAGTCCTCTGTCTCACACTGGCGGCGGAGTGCTCACGAAGCTGCTAGCTTTGAGAAAGTGTACACCTATTCTATCTTTTTAGCACCCGCATGGATTTTTATCAGAAAAGCTTATGTCTCTGTCATGACATCAACCGCCTCGTAGCAATGGCGCACCCTCTTGTCATCTTTGTGGCTTTGTCCCCCGAAATCATCATCAAGATTGTCCCAGCCTTGCCGCCCTTCTGGCCGTGTAGGGCTTGCCGATCCTCTAGGCATCATCACGAGGCTGGCAGCCGTGCCCCCAAATCTCCAATAGCACATGCATGGTGCCAGTGCGGTGTTCGTGTCGCCCGCGCCCGCTGATCAGTCTCCCTCCCCTACTCGCCGGTGCGGTCCTTTCTTTTTTTATATATCTAAACCATAAATGTACAATGCGTTTAGTGTCTAGCATCCCATTCAACCCTCCAGATCCAATTCAATAGCTCTCCTCCTTCCCACCGCGTTCTGTCATTTCCTACCTCTCACTTAATAAAAAGCTAATTAAAACCGACCTCCCATCTAATAAAAAACCAAAATAAAGAATCTCTTTTCTGTCTGGCTGCCTCCCACCTCCGCTCCCACATCACCAGTAAACACCGGGAAAGAAAAACCACGCGGCAAAAAACAAGTTTAAGCCGGCCTCTAACACCCACTTAATAAAAATCCATTGGAATATAAAAAAAACCTGGCCCTGGCCTCCCTCTCTTGGTCCGGTCAAAAACTAGGTTTTTCCCATCCTATTCTTAGCCGCCACCTGGTCGTCTCCTCTCATTCACTTGTCCCCTACTCCGTGCCCGGCGGTCGGCGGCCGGTGCCCGCCAATGCCCCCAACGCGGCCCTCCGTCCTCCTCCTCAATACGTCTTAGCTTTGCAATGATCATAAATAAAGTTTAAGGACAAATAATTCCTAATGTTAGTATTTATCTATCCGAGCCTATGTTTTCTCATAGACAACTATATGTTGCATTATTGAGGGGTGTATCACGACATCGATATGGATTCTGGCTAAGCCAAATAAAGATATAGATGACATAGGGAGAAACACAAAAATATTGTATATAGGGATGTATTGAAATTGTGACATAAGTTAGTTTTTCTTCTTGCATCTCTAATTTTTTTCTTATCTTATCATATTTGCATACAATGTTCATCTTGTTTATTTTAATCTTGTCAGAAACATCAACCAATGTACATGTGAGATCATTATTCAAATGAATAGACAACTGCTGGCTGGATATTTGGTGTATTATATATATTGTTTTATTTTTAAATACATGGCTTACATCCATGCAATATACTGAATAAGGACTGCATCTATTTGTGTATAAAAATTGCATGTGTGTATCGTACGTGCATAGTTACTATAAAAGATATAGATGCTATAGGTAGAACACCAAGAATTTTATATACAGAGATGTATTAAAGTGATGACATATGTTGGTTTTTCTTCTTGCATCTCTAATTTTTTACTTATGTTGTGATATATGCTTACAATATTTATCTTGTTTATTTTGATCTTGTCAGGAACACTAACAGGTGTACATGTTGTGATTGTTATTCAAAGAATTGACCGCTACTGATTGGATATTTGATACATTGTACATATTATTTTATTTTTAATATATGACTTTCATACTATGTACATGATGTGAAATACATCTATAATTACATATACGTATCGCAATGCATAATTACTAGTTATGCGAAACGCGCGCTAGCTGCGCCGTGGTCCGCGGCTTTCCGCTTGGGCGCGGGCACGGGCGCATGCCCCAGATCTGTTTGCCCGTACGTTACTTTCCCACGGGGCACGGACGCACGGTGATGCACCGACTTCCAGCATCAAGTAACACACACAGTCGGATGCGGTCTGCCGCATGGTTTTATCAGGCACGCACAGGCTGAAGTGTAAACGCATCCAAGGCAAGCCGGGCAGGTGTATGCCGTATGCATGCGATATACATTGCGCGCACGGAACGTGCCGAGGGTGGCGTGGCACCTGAGCCAGCCCATGGGATCGGCCCACATCGCAGCCATCGGGACAGCTCATCGTCATACCATACGATGGGGGCCGCGCCAGACATCGATCATCACGTGAAATCTGGATCAGGCACCGCGCCGTTTTGCCCGGAATCTGGAACTGTCCAGGCCAGGCCAGGCCCTCGCGGCGCGGCCCACCGTTCAATCCCCTCAAAATCCACCGGCTCCCCCCTGCTTCTGCACACCGCCTCGGCCATCCCCAGTTCCCCATCCATCCACCGCCTTCGCACGATTGTGCTCGCAACCCCGGGTCGCCACAGCCCACTCGCACGTGAGGCCGTGGCCTCGATGCCATTGCCGGGCTCGAACCTGCTGGCGCCTATCCTCCAGACCGTCACCGCCTTCTCACGCCACCTCCTCATCGGCCCCGATTCCGGCCCCAACAACCACCGCCTCCACCCCCTTCTATCGCTCTCCCTCTCCCCGCCGCCGACCCCACCGCCGCCGCCGGAGGTCCTGAAGGCAAGTTGTTTTACTCCGTCCTCGCGCACTTGTCCTTCCCGAGGATAACGGATTTATCTGCCCTCGATTGAATCGAGGTATCGACAATTACATTCCCCTGGCACCATTTGGCTGGAGGGGGAGGCGAGTTGTAACTAAGGTTTTTGAGTGAATGTGCAGAAGAAGGATGCCAAGGCGGCGCCGCTGACGAAGGAGGAGGTCGGCCGGGCCACGTGGATGCTACTCCACACCATCGCAGCACAGGTGCTTGATCTCTGGCCTATGTGAGTAGCACGACGAAGCACAAAATTAGTTCACCATTTACCTTAAGATACTATTTCTACTTCACATTATGGAAGATACAAGCCGTGAATGAAGGGGCACAAAGATTATTCATGTATGATAGTGCATTTGCGTAGATTGATTAGTATATTTGTGGGATGTGGACAGGGAACAAATTGTTTGATTTATGAATTACTTTTGGATCCCATTTGCTGTCAACTTTTATTCTTGCTGTATACGTGACTCGTGTTTCAGTTCCTTGATGAACCAACGATGCAGCAAAAACGGCATGCGAAGGAGCTGGTAAGCACGGGAGACAACCCAATAAACTTTCTTTAGAGTTGGAGTACTTGGGAAACCTCTGCCGTGGTTTTGGAAGGGGTGTACAGACTTGCTGTAACTAGCAACTTACTCTCATGGTCAACTACCAGATGTTGCAATTCGGAAATGCTGCTCTGTTGATGTTACAGCCTGAAAAATCCAGAGGATAAGTTTCATGATGATTTGAGTACATTTACAAAATCCCATGAGGGCCTGGGCCAATCCTATATGCTCCCTTTCTCCATTCCCAGCTTAAGTTTGCTTTCATGAGTGTGCATTGCGCTTGGTTTAGCATGATATGATGGCACATTTGGAAATAAAAGATCATAAGCTATGTATTACTAGACTACCACTAAATCCATCAGGAATAGTAAGATGAAAACATTTTTTTACAAGGGCCAGGATCACAGAAGTATTTACTATTTAGACATTAGTGCGTTCACAAGAGAAATAGCAACATGTTTTTTCTTTTCCTGAAGGTTTTTTCATTTTGTTGTTGTTTGATTGGTTGATTTACACACAAAGATAACATTGCTGTTGGTTTCAATGTTCAGATGCATATAATTTCAAGACTATATCCTTGCAAAGAATGTGCTGATCACTTCAAGGAAGTTTTGAAGTAAGCATTGCTCACCATCCTCTTGGATAAGTAGTTATATACATTTTAATAGTTTGATTCCTTGAAATGCATTTGCGTGTTACAAGTTTATCTCTTTCTGAAATGTTCACTTGATTCGTTGACAATTGGTTGCTTTATGATTGGATCTAAAATATCGCATAATAACTGTGAACTCATGCTACTTCTACAATATGAAAGTGTGTCTGAATCTTAAGGCTTGTTCGGCAGAGCTTCAGCTTCAAGAATTCTTTCAGCTAGATATTTCTAGCTTCAGGAATTTATGGACCTGGAGCTTTTGGAACACTAAGGATATTTGGGTGAGCCATCTTGTTTCTATTTTAGATTAAAAATAGTGATTTAAACCACTTTATTATAACCTATAACCTAAAAAACTGACATGAAGTTGGAAGTTGGAACTCTGCCAAATAGGGTCTTAAATTCTGACACTCTAAATCCATGGATTTGGCTGGTACACCGTACACCAATTCTTTCCGAATTGATTTTTTTTTGTTTGTATGATGCACATGTGACCATTCTTTTTTTTTTCTCGAACACGTAGGAGAACTGCGTGTCATTGCATTATAGAAAGATAAAAGGCAACATTTTACATCCAAACCCACCCAAAGCAACACACACAAATGCACACCGACACACTACACTCTCAGTGATTGTAAATGTACAGACACGCCATGGACCAAGCTGAAAGACAATCTGGTGAGATGAAGCACGTCAAACCGATGACGGCCAGACCACGCTCAACCCTTTAGCTCCTACGATGCACCAGAGCTTGGCATCTTCCTTGATGTTTTGTAGCACTGATTGGACATTTGAGGACACGCCATCGAACACACAAGAGTTTCGGTGTTTCCACATTTGCCATACTACCAAGATGACGATCGAGTTGTAACCTTTCTGCATAGGCTTAGGCAATCAACGTTGCATTCGGCATCACCGATCTTTGAGCAGGTTGTCTTCCGGCTGCGGGGTCAAGCCCTGGAGGCCAACGATCGACAGAGCCGTGAACCACACCTCCCGAGCAAACATGCAAGGCACAAGGAGGTGGTGCACTATTTCGTCCTCTTGGTCGCATTAGGGACATCGCGCCGGATGCGACAGCCCACGCTTCGCTAGACGATCCGCCGTTCAGCATCAGCCGAGATGTGAAGAATTTGCATCGCGATGGCGCCCTTGATTTCCAAATGAGCTTCCACGGCTCGAAACCCACCGTGCCGATGAAGAAACATGGTAGGCCGACTTAGAGGAGTACTCCCCGGTATGCGATGGTGTCCAGCTGTGTTGGTCCTTGACATTCGCCTGGAGGGTTACCCTGGCCATGCCATCCCACAGATTCAGATACTCCGCTAGGCCGGCACCGACAGACCCCCTCTGATATTGCGGGCCCACTGGTGATCTTGCAACGCTTGCTGGACGGTCTGCCTATCTACTTGTAATCTAGGTTTCTGTTCACTGAAACTAAATTGACATCTTATAGGTGACTTGAATATAACAACCAAGCATAATTTCCATCCATTTTTATATTTGGGAAGCTCATTTCATCAATAGCTCATATGAAACATGGCTAAGTTGTCTGTCATTTTTTGTTGTCGAAATTTTGTGTAGAGGGGGGACCATTTCATTCATCACAGCTGAATATGTTCTAGTTGTGCAGTGTTATCCCATTATCCTGTTGTTTCCATTCTGTTATTTACCTTTTTTGTTCACTGAGAACAATAAGCTTTATTTTGTAATGAATATTAAACTGACTTAATTATGTTGTATTTTGTAGAGCAGACCCTGTGCAGGCACGATCTCAGGCTGAATTCTCCCAGTGGTTATGTTATGTGCACAATGTGGTTAACCGAAGGTAAGTCCATACAGTCAGCTTTGAGCTGTTAATTGGTGTTACCTTCAAAATCATCTTCAGGCATTGTAGTGTTGAATTTGTTGCTATACTCTTTAGAATCATAGGAAAACTAAGACACTGTACCTATCTGGCACCCTTTTACTCCTACTCCTACCTTAAAAGGGTTATGTCAGCATGCATTTAAGAGTAGATATTCCCATTCTGATATCACGGTTTTCAGAATTCTGCGCCTATTAAAAAAAGGGGCTTAATTATTTGCCAGTGTCCCGGTCTTCATTGGATACCATAAATTGGCTGATTATATTGCTACATGCACAAACTCCTCCATGGAGCGAATAGGCATAGTTATAGAGGCTGGGAAAATAAATCCCCGGTGAAAGACCACTGCGGCGAGCAGCGCTCGAACGCAGGGGGCAGGCGCTACAGCGAGCTAACCTACGAACGAGCTATCAACTCGTTTGCTTCTGGCCTCCCTTGATGAGACAATTCTTATGTGTTGCCTATCTAAGCGTTTTTTGGTTGTCTTTTGCAGCCTTGGAAAACCAATATTTCCCTGCCAAAGAGTAAATGCACGGTGGGGTAAGCTGGATTGCCCTGAACGCTCGTGTGATCTAGAAGGCGGCAACGACATCATGCCAAACCGATGACACCACCAAGAAATTTTCTAAAATTTCCACCGTAGTGATAATTTTATTATTTCAAACTACTAGTAATAAATGAGAAATACCAGGGGGAATGGGGACAAGGAAAGAGAATTCGGACGCCATGCAGGCATATCTATCTACCCGCCTCTCTGTATCCTTGGCGATTTGGTACTAGCCTGCTAGATGTGAATCTGGCTCTTGATGTTTGTACCTGTACAGTTTTACCATCTTAATATTGATCGAATTTTGTTTGAGCTACATATTGTATTCTTGACTATTACTTTTCGCTAAGTTCTGTGTATGTCAGCAGTTTGATGAGGTAGCCTTTTTCAGTAGCTGTCTTGTAAGCAAGCGTCATACATTCAATCTATACTGGCAAGAGTCATTCCTCTTATAATACAAAATCGGAAGTCCGATGATTTCTCTATCTACCAAAGCATACCCTGTGTACAGATTTTTGTGAACCTACTTATATCTGAACCGTTCTATACGATGCCACATGAGTGTACCCCTTTCTATAGAAAAAAAACTGGAAAACATAGTACTTTATATATTAGGGGGAAGAAGAGGCAACATATATATTCAAGAGTCAGGACTAACAAAACCTGCAAGCATGGCCATGAATGCGAAGAAGTGGAGGGCGGCGGCGGGGGAGGAATGCATGGAGACCACCTTCCTCGCGTTCCCCGGCCATTTTTCTGCAGCTCCTCGGTGTTGACGAGGACATAAATTATGCCGTCTTATCGCACCATTTTTTTAATCCCATGCTGACATCTAGCAATAATGCGAATGAAATTGCATCACGCATGGACCTCTCGTTACCTTAAGAGGAGGAGCCGCAGGAAGCCAAGAGCACGAGCACACGCGCAGGAGCATTTGAACTTTGAAGGGATTGTGCAGGGGTACGAGATGAAGCGTCCCTCTGTGCTCGTTTTGCTAATATTTGCCTTTGTTGGAGGCAATCTGTTCATGGGTATCTCCTCCAGCGCAAGAATCGCCCAAAATTCCTCAGGTACATACAAAAGATTGTTCTCCCTTCTTCCATCTTCGTGTATTTTTTCTCTTGTCATTTTGTCCATATGGTTCCTGTTCTTTCCTTCTTTCTGGTTGGTTTTGGAGTGAAAGAGCGATAGCTTTCTGGTATTGGTGCTTGGCTCATGAATCATGTTGGATATTTGAAAATATAGTGAATGAGATCTGATGATATTGACAGCTCAACATGATATTTGAAGCAGATTCTTTACCTTTTCTTTTGAGTGTTCTTCTTTTGAAGCAATAATACCATTGGAAGCATATGTGTTTGGTGGAATAGGTTCCATAGTTACCTGCAGCTCTAGTAATTTACTTGTCTCGAGGGTTCACTTTACCAATTTCTAGTTACAGAGCAAACAATACCTTGCAAAGCTCCATCTATATACAGCATCTAGTATCATGGTTTCTGTAATGCTGTGTAATGTTGCAAAAAGACGGTAGGCACCAATTAGCACCCTTAACTAAATGTGTGGACTTCTAACAGTTGTTGATGTAATACCTGTTGTTTAGGCTGAGATGTTGTTTTGCTTCATTGGTTCTGGTTTTTTCTCAGCCCTTAGTAAGTAGTTCATCGTTTTATTCAGCGATTATTGAGATTATGTAGGGAATGTGTGGCCTATGGCTGACATTTAATCGCATTCATTACAGAACCAGGCTATGGAAGCATTGAGCTAAACGGCAGGAGGCTAAAGGTGTGTGTGCTCTCAGACAGTGCATCTCCCAGATCAGCAGAAGCATACACAACCAGTGATACCTTAAGTTTTTACATCACTTTATTTTTGAATTGTTTCATCTTCAGAAGATACTAAAGTTAGTTGGAAGATATTTTTCATGATATATCTTGTCTAGTGTTGTGGTAATCCAATATAACTTGTGTTTCTTGATATATCTTTTTCGAGACGGGGAAATCCCATTTTCCATTACAGATCATAACAGGAACCAAGTTCTTACAGGGGTTTCTTCATGTATCATTTTCAGGAAAGATACACTTCTACTGTTCGAAAGACAAGGGGCCTGGAAAAAACTAGGACGGACGACTACCAACCTGTCGATCCAAGCCCAAGCTCGAAAGCAACTATCAGGCCAGGCCCAATTGAGCATGGCACTCCAATTCTCCCTTATGTACCGCGATACCCGCCGCCAACTGGACACCCTAAGGACACGCCTCCTGCTGAATCCCCTGGATCTCCTTTCACCTAGGTGCACACTGAAATACTCCAAATATGGCCAGCACCTGCATAACCGCTATGTGGCTGGAGTCTGCTGTGTTATGCTGTTATTAAGGTTTATCGTGTATCATATATCTCATATCGGTTGTATCTCTTGATGTGACAATAAGAATTAATAAAGTTTCTTTTATCAAAAAATATATCTCAAATGTAAGTGTGTTACCTAATATGATTTCCGAGCACAATTTTGTGTTACCTAATATGATTTCCGAGCACAATTTTGTTAATGTGCAAATAATCACTATTCAAAATATCATTTTCAACTAATGATCAAAAGTGAGACAAACCATCATTTCTCTGAGAGCTAATAAATTATAGCAATTGTTTAGGTCTAATCTGCCCTCGATATAGCTGAAAGTTCATAAATGACAATGTAAGCTAACTTCATATTGGTCAGCTATTGAAAATAAGAAATTGAAAAACAATCTTATGTGAGCTAGCTATGAAATTACTCAGATAAGAATACTTAGCTGAAGATGTATGTTGGTGGATAGGTACATGAGAAGCTGAAGAAGACCATGAAATATCCATTTGGCTAAATTGTGAAGCACCTCGACCCGTTGTTCATGTAAAATCCAAAGCATGAGCATATTATAAAGACTATTATCTCGGTTTTTCAGAATTAAGGGTTCCTCCTTCATAATTTTTCTTAGTCACACCTATTTTCAATCACACTCAATATTGATTCTGTGAGTTCTAATCACTGAAAGGGACCACATCTTAATTATGGCTCCTAATGTAAACAATATCCTTCGATTTTTTTTTACCTTTGCTTCGGCTGAACCAATAGATCAACCTTCAGAGACCTTCCATTTCCTTTCGGATCAAAGGCATACTAAAAAGGCTACAATGTCTCTTTAGTATGCATTAGCAACACAGGGCGTAGTCGATCCGTCGAGCATGTGCTTAGCAACTAGCAAACAAAAAACCACATTTAAGAATTAGAGCAAAGAGACTTCACCTCCTTCGATTTCAATAGAGGTAACAAATATGTGCAGATGAAAAAAAGTATCCACCATTGTATCATCTAGGTCCCCAGGTAAGTAGTAAGTGTTTCGGTGATTAATGACAATCGTATCATCGTGACTAACATGTATGTTTTGAAGTGTATCAAAAAAAAAATTATTCGCAATGATGAGTGAGTTTCTTAGTCCCTAAGGTGATATAATGGACGATCAAAGGATATATGCATCAAGATTAAGAATCTTCTAGTTCTAAATGTCACAAGGAGATGAAAGACACTTAGACTAGTTTAGGTCTCTTTTCTTAGTCTTTTGATCGTACCATATAGGGAGGGCTAAGAGTTGTAGCTTGATCTAGTTGAGTCTAGACAAGGTTAGATGCACACTTATAAATTTATAATACTAGGTAGCTCAAAGAAGCCCATGGTTAATGTGTCGAGAAGCTAGAGCTCAAGAGCACTTGAATTAGACGAGCTTAGAAAATTTTTAGTACACCAAATGGTCAAACGTTACCAAAGATGAACACGTCAGAGTATTTCTTGGATCAAGGCTAAAAGATCTTAAGTATCCCGAATGGTCCGACGATATAAGACTTATAAACACCGGAGTATTTTGTGTGGTGACATAGCACTTTTTGTTTGAAGTTCACATCGGATGTTCCGATGTTCATGAGAGGCTATGCTAGAGCATTTCTTGCAGAACAATTTTTAGTAGGGTTTTTGATGAATATGCACGCCAGATGATCCGGCGTGTACACTGGAATATACGCGGAGTGTTTCTTGTAGAGAAGAATTTTGAAGTCTGGATTTCGTGGTTCTACACACCGGATGATCTGGCGTGTGCCCGGAGGTTTTGCTGGAGTATTTAACAGGCTTAACAGCTAATTGACAGATGTGAGTCTAGAGTGCTTAAAAAGGATACACGCCAGATTTTCCAGCGTGTCTAAGTCAGTGCACGCCAGATCATCCTGCATTCATAGAAAAATACGGCAGTTGGGCAACGGCTAGATTTGAACCTCTAGCCTATAAATACCTCCCCACTGGATCTCATTTTGCTCTCTTGTGGCCCAGAGGAGTTCATACAGTGTGTGTCATTAAGAAGCAAGAGAGAGCACTTAAATAGATTTTCAAGTCTCTAATTGAAGATTAAGAACATCATTAGTGCTTTAAGAGTAGCAATTGTGCATCTAGCTGTAGTTTAGGATTGATTTTGGTCAAGTGAAGCTATTGGCTTATTACTCTTTGTGGTTGGTAACACTTAGTAGATCTTTGGTGATTAGAGGTATCTCGGTGAGTTCATGGAGTTCTTGTGGGAGTCCTGGAAAGAGTGATGTGCTTAGTTTGATGCCTGCCAATTCGGAGGTAGAGAAATAACAATCATGAGGGAGCACTTGAGTCTTGGTGACTCAAAGGGGAGCTATAGCTTTTGTGGATGCTCCAACAAGAACTAGGGGGAGTGCCAACTTCTTGATACATCGGAAAAAATAGGTGTTCTCTTATCCATCTATTTCCTTTCTCGCATTTACTTTGTCATGCAAGCTTTTAATTCCATAATTTGATTAGTGTCGTTGCTTGCTTAGTTTCCTTGCTCTAGCTTATTAGAGTAGTTGTTTTATATTACTTCTAGGATAAGGTTGCTAGTTATTTTATATTAATTCGGTTGTAGCATTTTTATTTAGTGCCCAATTCACTCCCTCTTGGGCCTTTCGATCCTTTCAATTGGTATCAGAGTCTCATGCTCATAATAGGCTTAACATTCTTGAGAAAATGGCTGCTGGAAATGGTGGTAGTATGCTAAGGTTCGAGAGAAGGAACTTTGCCTATTAGAAAGTTCGCGTGGTGAGCTATCTCGAAGCTATTTCCCCTGAAGGTTTGGCTAGCCATCTCCATTGAGTTTGATCAACATTTTTTCGAACAACAAGTTAGATGGAATGCTAAGGCTAAAAATACTATATTTGAGGGAATTAGTGAAGAGGTTTTCTCTAGGGTTAGGAGAAAGAAACTAGCTCATGAAATTTGGATGACTCTTTGTGAAATTCATGAAGGTTCTAGGAGAATTTGTAAGGAAAGGTACCATGTGCTTATAAATGCTCTCGATCAATTCAAGATGCTTCCAAATAAGTTATGCAATAATATGTACTCTCTTATGAATGTGCTTGTTGAAGAAATCAATTCTTGAACTTACTCAATTATCTCAAGGAGACATTATTCGTAACATCTTGATCAACCTTTCCTTGGCCTGGGTGTTGATATTTTTGCTGGTGATAGAGCACCCAGCTTCTTTGCAAGCACCTCTATGGCCATCTCCTTAATGGACCTGACCCCTTTGGTCCTCTTCTTGTCAGCGAGCCTACCATTGTGGCGCACCATGTCCTCCTTGGTCAGCCTCGGTCCTTGGTTCTTGGTCTTCTCGTGTGTGGAGAGGAGGTCCCCGTCTGTTGTCGTAGCAATTTCTACGATGAAACACTCAACGTCGACTGTCGCAGAGGCCGCCGGCGCAGGGGGGTCACCGAACGGCCTTGCACGACCATCCCGTTCAGTGCGTCAGGCAAATGTGGAGTATTGCGCATCATGGCACCGCATGCAAGGGAAGCCTCGATTGACATCGGGTCATCCTCCATGAATCCCCCTTGCGACTTCACAGGATCAGCCGGCGCAAGGAGCTGGCCCTCCTGGACCATTGGGACAGTCTTCGGCGGCATGGGCAAAGCCTGGGAATTGGTGGTGACCAAAGCACGATGTGCCAGGTTCCTGCTTTGTAGGTTGGTGCACGTAAGACTGGCCACTCCTGGCGTTCGCCTCCTGATAGAGAGCGCAGAGGGCCAAAGCAGCGGTGTACCGCCTGTTCGATGGACATCCCATGGGCCCGCCGCATTTAGGGATCCGCAGTCAGCTCGTGACGGCCATGGTGCCTGCCAACGTCATGGCAGCTGCCGTGTCCTTGTCTGGAGGACAAGCTACTGCCGCGCTCGCCTCCCCAGTGGAGGCGACCAAACCAACCATTCTGGCGCCCCGAGCAGGGACGATCGTCCAGATGTTGATGTTTGTTCCTGTTTTCTAGATATATGTTGTCAGGTGTGTATGATTACATCTATCTTACGGAGATGCAAAACACTGAAATAGCAAATGTAGTCTGATTCCCATATTCAGTCTCTGTTTTCTTTGCTGATCACGTATCTGCAACTCAATCAAATTAATCAAGAATGATTTTTTCTTTAAACGAAAACATGTGTGAGTTATCTGCCTATTTCATTGATACAGAAGAGGTTTACAGAATGTAGTCAGCTAGCTCTTTGCCAAGGTTGATGCAAAGTTTAGTTTCGGTCTATGTTTTGATGTTACCTAGTAAGCATAAGACCCTGAAAAATGCATATAGACATGTGCCCTGCTCTCTAATAGAAAGGAGGGAGAAAAAGAAAACAGACTTCAAGCTGCCGAGCTGCACTAACCATTGCCCATTAGCCTAGTACATGCCGGTAGCTCAGGGCAAACAACCAACTAAACAAAAGTACTTGTTGCATTTTATTGATCACAGGCTGATTCTTAGATTGCTGATTTGACTTAGAAACTACGAATCCTGAGTTCCAGGACGACGCTATACGAACTCGCTTGTTACTCAGAAAGAAAAGCCAACCTTTAAACAGTGCCCCCAACCTGCAGCATTTGTTGAAATATAAAGCATCTCTGTGCAAAAGTGACAATGCAGTACCACCAGACTGCAGTTTTTATTGTTAAAAAAAATATTTAGGCAAATCAAGATTCCATTTGACTCTGCCTATTCTGATCCGTGTCAATTCAATTACTTTATTACCCGACAACGGAAAAGAAGAATAATATAAAAGGCCTCATTGCCTTGTGTCTTACAATAATTATAAATTAGTTATATAGGTGCATGATAACTGATATGATGTTCAAATATGAATGTTACTAGCTACCTTCTAGTGCCGTAGAGTTGGTTGTTCGGATTTCCACAGTTGCTTTTAACTTAAGCTCGGGCAAACACAACAAACTAGTGGAGATGGTTTCCATTAGTGGCCTCTTCTTTTCATGATTCATTCATTTGTCCCACTGACGCAGACACGACGTCACATTTTTTTTGAAAAAAAATATTAATGGGATTTATTCTATGAATATATGTCACTATTACGCGTCTAAAAAAACTAGTACATGTCAAAAGCAAATTTGACCAAAATGAACTTCGTGCCAAAAGTATGTTTCTGTTATGCTACACAAAGAATGTTTAGGTAGGAAGAAAGCGTATCCCAAGTCGAAAGCAAGTACAATAAAATGTGTAGAATACCTGCTAGAGCACATCCTGATCTTAGAAAAAACACCGCATTTGATTCGAAGGCAGAGAAAAGAATTAAAGTATTGTCGTCAACTTGGATAAAGCTAGAATGACATGAGACCTAATCACCAAGCATCACTGACAACGACTCTGATTACCATCATGACATGTATGTTCCTTCTGTTTCAAGGTATAACACAATTAGCATTCTAGTTAACTCCACACACACCATGCATGAAATCTTTAAACCATGAAGCATGCAATTGCTAGGCAGTAGGCGGTGAGATATAATTACCTCTCCACTGACAACGTCCATCTGAATTCAAGAATGCAACAAAATGCTCCCTTGGGTTTTGGTTCCAAGTGACCAAATTGTGCTTTATAGGTGACACTCATTATCAGTGATGGGCCTATTACTACAAACTAACTAGCTAACCTGCATTATTAATGGACACTTATGATGGTCGACCACTGGTGTTACAACTCATCAATCACCGGCCGCTCCTCAGCGACACCTTAGCTAATGCTGATGCCTGTCGTAGTGAAAACCCGGTGGTGTTGCTGTTGTTTCTTCCAACAGTGTTCTGAGTACTCCGGATACGATCATAGAAGTTGTTCAGAAGCTGTTGTTGCAGTGAACAGCTCATCTCAGCGAACAGCTTTAGTTTACATCAGCGTGTTAGACCTCGTATCCAAAATAATTTTGTGCTTAGTGTAATATTGACAAATCAAGTTGAGATGTGTCTTGATTTATATTTGTGACGAGGGATTGACAGTGTGTGGTTTTGGTTAAGTACTTGTTTGATTGCCAATGCATAGGTGTGTACTGCAATGATAATCTTGTTTAACCAAAGTTACAAGGAATTGGAGTTAGTTCAGTGCTGAAGGTTTTCACTCATCGGACAATCTGGTATGTGAGTTTTTTTATCTCACCGGATAATCCGATGTATGACAGATATGAGCACTGGACTAAATTCTACAGAGAAGGTCTTCTGGCACCAAAATTTGAATCAAGCGCCAGATGATCCAGTGTATACACGGGTAAGCACTGGACTAATATTTACAGAGAGGCTGAAATGTGTGACTGAAGCAGAAGAACTCACCAGATGCTCCGGTGAGTGGAATGTGATCACCGGAGGATAACACCAAACTAATTCTTGCAGAGAAGGTCCTACAATGATGCTTAAGGGTTAAGCAACACCTCTAGACCTGTAAATAGAAGGGGTTGGCTAGTGGTAACCCTTGAGCCAGCCATTTGAGATCTAATAGATAAGCTTTAGGGGAAATAAGATGATAGGATTAGTCTTGTAATAGGTTAGAGCTTTTGAAGAGGAAAAACTTCTTGTAATCCGTTTAAAATAGGGCTAACCTCTAAGATTAATGAAGCATAAGTTTCTCTATTCGCTCATGCTCACCTCCTTCTAGTCTCTCTTTTGGCTCTGTGTTTCCTTGCGAGTTTGATTTTAGGCTTGTGATTTTCGTTTCTCCTTTTGAGCTGAAATTTTTAGCACCATGCGAGGTTGATCTTCTTATTGCTAGGGGCATAAAATGCGCGTACAATAGTACAAATTTGGGTATTACATTCCCTTGCCTCTAAGTCATCAACTTTGAGATCTTTCTATCTGGTACCCATCTTTTAGTCTTCTTTGTAAAGTTTTAAACTTTTTGTGACAATTATCATGGATTGACTTTATATTGAACCTTGTGTTCATACTTTATCCATAGAGTCACAAAATTATGAGTTTTTCTTGTGTTTCTCTCGTTTTGCTTCCGTTTTCTTTTTCGTTGAGGAGCATTGAGTGATCAAGTAGGAGAAGACCATCAAGTTTCGTAAGAAATTTTGTGAGATACTTATTAACCCTCTCTAGTCACCGTATTCGGTCCTACAAACATCACTGTATAAGCATGATATATCCTATGAACTGACATCGTCATGCACCTTGCAACAGAAGTATGTATTTCAAGGTCCTTATGCTTTCGCTTTCTCATTTTCAATATTTGCATTTTGTCTGTGAACTAGGATATCAAAAGGAAAAATCTTATTGCAGATTTGGATGGTATCAACAATGGCATAATCCATATGTTATGCTTGGAACTAATGTTAACAGGAAGCACCTGTCGTATTGATCTTCAATGCTGGTAAGGTTGCATTATCCCATTTAGGGGAACTTTCGAAGAGAAAAGTGTATTCCACTTTGACAAATTCTTAAGTTTCAAATTAGTATAGATTCTAATACAAGTCAGACACTACAAGGTCTACTTTCCTTCGGCAATATGGGAAGCAACTGCATTTTAGATTCTTTGAGTGGTTCATCCCGCATATAAGCAAAGAATACTATTCAGAAGACAATAGAGTGGATACTTCCTTGCCATGAAGCATGGGCCTAATCATACAATTATATGGAATGATCAAAATAAATTGTAGCATTGAATTCCAAGAGTGTAAAACTTTACTTTGTGCTATGTTAAAATGGAACCATCTTTTGTAACTTGTAAGCATGGATAATGGCAAACACAATGCATCAAGCGATGCCAAAGCGATGTACACAAGATGAATTTCAGAATAATGCAGTGGACGTAATTGCAAGCAATGTGTAAGGCAGATGAATTCTTATCTTCCATGGATAAGTACAATAAGAAATTGCATATACACAGAAGAGTCAAGTTCTGCACACATGCCTAGCTGTTGCCATAGCAAATCGTGGTGCTCCTTATCTGAAGGTCACACGCTGTGCTGATGCAAAGGCATACGCATTATAATGCATAAACAATTATTCCAGCCGTGCACAGCTTAGCAAGTTGAGTACGTACGATTGCACATATATCCCACAGCTCTTTTTTCTTTTCTTGTAGTAGTCAGTATGAAGTCATGTAAAGATATTCTCGCAAAAAAGAGTCATGTAAAGAAATAGTACTCTTGTCCTCATTTCTTTCCCTGGATACCGCTACTATTTGATAGTACACGGTTATGAATTATCTAATCCTAGCTATCACAAATAAAACAAACAAAGAAAAAAGTAAGAGTTCTAATCGGAGTGACAGTCTAGTACATGACTACATCAAACTTGAATGCTTATGTCCAGTGAAGGTACTTGAATACAGTGCAATGTACATTATTTGCTGTAGTAAAAGGCAATTCGTGAACTGAGCTTTCCGGTTAGCACTACTTGCTAAGTACATGAGTCAAGAGCTACTGGGTTTCTTCAATATTCTTCTGTGCTGAATCTCCACAGTGATCAAAGCAAGCGGATTATATGCATGCTTATTTTTTTCTCAAATGGATAGAAGAGTTGTTTGTCATTATATTACAAAAGAATAAAAGGACGTTTACAAACCTAACGAAAATGGAAAACCCTGACCAACGAGGTCACGGTGACAGAAGAAAAAACACACAACACGCTACTAAATCGAGGAGTACGATTAGTACCAGCGCTTTAAACTGTTAGCTCAGACAGTCCCTTTGCGCCGGCCACCATCCAAAGCGCAGCCTCATCACAAATGCCACGCACCAACCTGTTGATATCCAGAGTGTTGGAGTCAATCTCGGTCTAACGTGTCCTAAAAGAACCGAGAGAAATGGGGAAGCCCTACTCCCCATGCGGCCTGATCAAGGGCGTATCCAACCTCCAATTTTGGTCGTGATCCTATCTCATGTGATTGCTATAAAAACAGGACAAGGGTCTGGCACAAGAGATTGATTCACGTAAGATCCATCCACCGCCCTTCAAAATCCCTAACTGATCCTAAGAGAATCGCCAATAGGGTGAAGACCGCTACCCTTATAGCACCTACGCCAGCCACATCTTCACCAAGCCCTGCATCATATCGGTGACAACTTCATCAGCTATCTTCACATCGATCAGCTACACCAAGCTGGTGTCCACAAGTTCGACTACACGTAGGCAATCTAACTCTACATCACACCTGCTACCTCTACTACTCTCTGCTCCGAGCCATCATCAAGTATCTAATGGTATCATCCGACTCTGGTAATGTGTTCACGCTTCCACTAAAGATGTGTGTGTTTGGTTTTGAGGGTAGTCATCATGTCTTAGGGTGATCAAGAATTAACATTTGGCATCATAGCCAACTAGCTCTAAATCAAACCAAATTATGCTTAATGACGTTGCATTATGATCGAATGATGCCAATTAGTCTTAATTTTGATTGGTTTAAGCATATTGATGATCAATTAGTCATGTACGATCAAGTTTAGATTTAATTGATGTGAATTAGGCTCGGATTAATGCTCATGATCATGTTTTTAGGTTGTTTATGTCTCAGGATTAATGTTAATTATGCATGCTTAAGTGATGATTAGCTCTAAATTAGCGTTGGATTAGGCACATTTGTTCATGTTTCAAGATAATTAGTCTCGGGTTACAGTTTTTTTCATGAATTGAAGGTTGTTCTTGTATGTATGTGTGTTTATGTGTGCCCTTTTATACTCGGGATAGACTAATTGGATTCGGTTTATGAGGATTAAGCTCAGACAAGCATGTAAGAAGGAGGGAAATTGGGGAAATCAAGAAAACTTAAGGCAAAACCCTAAAAATCCCTAATCCCCCTTTATATCGAAATCTAATCCCCAAATTCGGAATCTTATCCCCAACTCCAACACCAAATTCCCAAATCGGAACCCTAAATCTAAGATGAGGCATATCATACGTGTTCATGTGTCTTGTTGTTGTTGTTGAGGCCATCGGAGCCGTCTTCCGCATCCTCTCCAGTGGATCCGCCTTCTCCGCCTTGTGTGTGCGCGGCTTCTTAAGCCGATGGTGTCTCCACCTCATAGCCGTCGCCAATCCTTGCATGCGCGCCTTCTCGCCGCATGCACCATCTACTCGGGCACCATCACAGACCAACCGATGGAGACGCATGCGATATCGGTCGCACGCGCGCTCTGGTAGGTAGGCACATAACGGCACCCCTGCCTTCTTCTCTCAGGGGCGGCAGGCGACCGTGGCTCGCCATCACCACTCTCTCTCTCTCTCTCCTTCCCGGTGGCCGGCATCTCCTTGGCGCCACCGTCACCTCTCTCGATCAGCTGCATTTTTCGAAGGGGGAATAAGAAATTGATAAGGTTAGGTTTTCTCATGAGGACGACGGTTTTGATCCGGCATATCGATTGGAGGACCGTCGGATTCAATCCAACGACTCATGCTTTTTCTTAGTTTTTGGCTGGGCCGGCAAGAGTAATAGGCTGGCGTGGGGTTGTTTGGGCTGCTCACGATGATAGGTTGGGCATGACACTGGGCTATGCACGGGCGCATATGCGCATGGGACGCGTAGTGTGTTCTTGGTCCGAAAGGCCGATTTCAAGTTTTCATGGGCTTTTCATTTATGAGTTCATTTCTCCTAGTGATTTTTATGTTTTAACAATTATGCACTAGATCTATTAATGTTTACAACCCAAAATATGATGTTTTATGCACTAAAATTATGAATTAATTCTCTAGACGAATTGGAACCAACATGAGGATTTTTTCAAAGAATTTTACAATTAATTTACGCAGGTTCATAATTACTTTCTGACCAACGTTGACTATAATTATGTGCTATTTATGTGTTTATTTAAATTCTTTTCCGCTTTTTGCGCAACGGTGATACAAAGTAGAATTTTAATTTTGCATGAATTTAATCAAACCAACATAGGGTTATTTTTGTACAAATTATTTATTTCAATAAATTTATAATCTTGCTCAAACTTTTCTCTCCAGTTCTTAGCGCTTCCTCTATTGCCACTACAATTGACAGCATAGAGCAACTTACAGAGAATAACTTTCTCGCTTGAAAAGCTAAGGTGATTGTTGTCCTTGGAGTTTTTGATATTGACTATGCACTCAGGGTTGATGTTTCCACTGCCCGCTATTGGCGTGGAGAATTATGATGAACTAAAGAAAAATTGTGATGCGCTTTTTGAGAAGCGAGAGCGGTCCAATCATATGTCACTAATGATTACGAGAAACTCGATCTCATAAGCTATAAGAGGAGCAATCCTAATCTCATAAAAAGCTAAGCCGTACTTAGCATCCATGGAGGAGCAATTCAAAGGCACCTGCAAGATTTATGCTAATACATCGATTCAGAAACTCCTCAATACTAAGTACAATTATAGGTCCGATGGTATAAGAGAACATATCATGATGATGACAGACATGGCTACAAAACTCAATAGTATGGAAATGGAAACTTTTTATGTTTTTTTTCCACTTCATTATGTCTTCTCTCCCTCCTGAGTTTTCTCCCTTTAAGATCAACTACAATACTCAAAATGATAAATAGACCATGAGCAACTTAATCATGATGTGTGTCCAAGAGGAAAAGAGATTGATGGCTAAAAATAAAGATTATGTTAATTAAGTAAGAAGCCTCAGAACTAATAGTAAATTCCAAGCGGATTACAAATCTAAGAAAAAGTTGTTTTTCATCACTAAACACGACAAGGCAGCACAGAGGGCACCCCAGTCACCTACTCCTTCCGCCCCTAACACTGAAGAAACTAAGAATGATAGCTGTCACTTATGCAACAAGAAAGGACATTACCAGAAAGATTGTCCTGGTTTCCTGCAGTGGCTTGCCAGAAAAGATAATAATATAATAGTGTTTATTAAAGAGTCTTCTTGTGTTAATTTCTCCCTTATTTTATGGTGAATTGACTTAGGTGTCATTGTGCATATTGCCAACTCATTATATGCATTCCATACCGTGAGAACCATAAAAGAGGGGGAGTAAAGCCTTAGAGTTGCTAACATAAGAAAGATGAAGTTAAAGCCGTCAGATCACTTCCGTTAGTATTAGATAGCGGCTTCATTCTTCAACTTAATAATGTTTTAATGTCCCTTCTTTCAGGAGGAATCTTTCTTTAGTTTTTTCATTGGACGGTTATGATTACTAATGTAATTTCGGAGATAATAATTGTATCATTTTTTTAATTAAGAATTTTTTTTAGTCTTACTTCCTTTGAATGAGTTCTTGATATCTCTAAATATCTGTAATGTGAATAACAAGACTTACAAAACCATGGTATTGTCGTTCTGGCCACGTTTCAAGGGGTAGAATAGAGCGTCTCACTAAGAAACTATTTCTCCATCCTTTTAGACTCATCTGACTTTGACCATTGCATAAATGAGGGGGGGGGGGGGTTTGTTAAGGTTTCTGAAATTCCTAATGAAGCACCTAACAATGAGCCTTAGTAGTCCCAAAAAATCTCAACTCATATAAAGAACGTTCGCCTAAGTGGCTTAATGCCATGAAGGATTAATTAAAGTTTATAAGCGATAATGATGAATGAGACTTAGTAAAAACTCTCAACAAAGCTAAAATAGTAGGTTGTGAATGGGTCTACAAAACAAAGCGTGACACTAAAGGAAAACATCGAAACGTTCAAAGCAATGCTCAAAGAGAAGGGATTGATAATAGTAAAGCTCAACTGATGATTCCTTTCATTTTGGTTCAAATCATAAGAAAACTGACAATTACATTTAAGTAAAGTTTAGAAAAAAAAATTCATCATCTTAGTCATACATTAACAAAGTACTAAAGAAATACAATATGTATAAGTGCTCTGTCTCGCTTGATCCTATTGTAAAGGGCAATAAGTTTGGGATATTTTAATATGCGATGTATGAGGAACTATTATGAAACTGATAATGAAGTCAGTTCCTTATGTTTCAGCTGTAAGAAGCATTATGTACACGCCCTAATTTGGTTTTCATAATCGGGATACTTGGCAGATATCAATAAAATCCAGAACTAGACCATTGGAAAGCCACCTTTTGCTATTTGTTTAAGGAACCCTCATGTTTAAGAATCTAATCGTGAGGTGTGTGGATACTAGGGAAATTCACGATATGTTTTATTCTCACCCTCGCTAGAGCAGCTATCTCATGAAAAAACTCCAAATACACACTTACGGCATCGTCAATGATGCAAATTGAGTTTATAGCATGTTATGAGGTTATCGGGCACGCTGTATGACTAAAGAAATTATATTATCCCAGAATTAAGAATGTAAGATAGTATTATGAAACTACTTATTTTATGCTTAGTTTTCTATACAAGTAACAACAAGTCTAGTGGTACTGCCAAATACATCGATATTAAGTATTATGCTGTGAAAGATATAATTCAGAATCAAACCATCAATGTCAAGCATATAAATATTGAATTAATGTTTGTGGCACCGCTCACTAAAGGCTTACCACCCTTATTTTTCATGATTATGTTGTTGGCATGGGGTTATTTAAAAGCTTACAATTCTGGATTAAAAGGACTATAAAGCAAACCAACACCCATTAAGCATAAAAAATTTTCATTTTGAGATGGAGTGATACACTATAGATATTTGGGTTTCGGTGGTATTTCGTTGGCCGTTGTAACGTTCTGCCTTGGTATACTGTTTCATTGAGAATGAGCTTATGATGTATCCTTACGATCAAATGGGAGAATGTTAGAGTTAATCTCAGTCTACGTACCCTAACAGATCTGAGAGAAACAGGGGGAGCCCCACTCCCCACGTGCCCTGATCGGGGCGCATCTAACATCCAATTTTGGTGGTGGTCCCATCCCGTGTGATTGCTATAAAAACAAGACGAGGGGTCTGGCACAAGAGATCAATTCGTGTAAGCTCCATCCACCGCCCTTCAAAAGCCCTAACCAATCCTAAGAGCATTGCCAATGGAGTGAAGACCGTTGCCTTGCACCACCCACACCGGCCACATCTTCACCCAGCCCTGCATCACATCAGCAACAACTTCATCGACCATATTCACGTCGATCAGCTAGACCAAGCCAGTGTCCACAAGCTCGACTATGCATAGGCGATCTGACTCTACATCACGCATGCTACCTTTACTACTCTCTACTCTGAGCCATCATCAAGCACCTAATGGCATCATCCGACTCTGGCAATGTGTTCACGCTTCCGCTAAAGATGTGTGTGTTCGGTTTTGAGGGTAGTCATCATGTATTAGGGTGATTAAGAATTATCATGGAGTAGCTCCATCAAACACACATTCATTCCGATGTTTCCAAAGGAGCCAAGCCACTAGGATGTGCAATGAACTGAGACCTTGTCACTGTTGCTGATTCACTCTGGATTCAACCCACCTCCACCACTCGCTAAAGCACTCATCAGAAGGTTGAGGGGATGTTTGAGCAAGCCCGACCCTGCTAAGAACAATGAACCACACCTGCCGCAAGAAGAAACAAGAGGTGAGCAAGTACTGCACCGTTTCCTTAGCCTGATCACACAACGGACAACATGTAGGATGTGGCAGTCCCCAACGAGCCAAGTGATCGACCGTTCAATAGCAGTTTCGGATGGCTAACCATAGAAAAAACTTGCATCTTGCAATCCAACACTGTCCAATAGGAATCTCTGATAAGCCGACTATGTTGTGTATTGTCCTGATGTCGTGTGCACCCATGTATAGACATCTTGCACACTATTATGAAGCACTATCCCCTCCACCAAATCTCACGCCTGTAAGTACTCAACAATAGCCTGATCTGAGAGGGCCTTCTTGATGTCTTGAATCCACCTTTAGTCTACAAGAGCCTCTGCCACTGTGCGGCATTTTATGACCCTCTTGCCGACTGCAGATAACAAAGTGGGTGCAAGATCAACTATCGCCTAACCATGAAGCCATCGATCCGTCCAAAACAATATGTGTTGCCCATCTCCGACCATAGAGGTGATTGAGATTGAGAACAAGGCCTTGACATTGTCATTCATTTGCAAGCTAAAGGAAGCCCACGGCTTGTCAGGTTGAGTCTTCTGAAACCATAGCCATCACATTCAGAGAGACCATGACAACAATTTGAGGTTATGAATGCCAAATCCGTCCAACTCCAAAGGCCGACAAACTTTGCTCCAAGCCATGACACAATAGCCACCATTGACATTAGTCTTCCCTTTCAACAAGAAGGCACGTCTGATTTTGTCGATGACCTTGATTACCCATTAGGTATGTCCAGGACCATAAGGTGATATATTGGAATGGTGGTCAATACCGCGCGCTAGCTGCAGATGCTGTAACATTTTTGTGGTTCCATAACAACTTTAGTCCTTTAAACTACTCTACCACTGCGTAAAAGAAAACTGCAAATCTACATGAACTCGCCAGTACAATGGTCCAGATCTTCTAACATGCTGCCTCTTTTACCGTGTGGAGCAGCAGTCAGATGCTTGACGCATTTGTGCACATGCATCATCACATGGCAAAAATGCCAATGTGGTATTTGCAAACTAATATATCAGAAGCCATATGTTTTTGGGAAAGTAGATATACTGTTACAATCTGTAAAGTAGAAAGATATTATGTGACCCCAGGACTGAATTTTAAAGGGCCCAAAAAAAAGAGTAGAACCTCCTTAGAAGCAAAGGGGGAGGACAAGGAAGGAAAGGTGTGCAGGTGCAGGGAGAGAATAGGAGGGAGAAATGTGGGGCCTCACAAAGCTTAATCTGCAAATAATGGCCACTTTTAAGGGCCCTAAAGCTGATGCTTGCTGGGTTTTGGAGCCTCATTTGTACTCGAGGATCAAGTAGACGGGTGGGTTGATTGGGAGGCCGGATGGACTTCAGCTGCTGAGCTCCTCCTGGTTCTTCTGGTCTGCGCGCTTACACTGCCAACTCATCAGGTACTGCTGATACCTTTGCAACCTCTGAAAGTTCAGATTTGCTTTCTGCTCTTGTGGCAGTCTGGTTTTTTATTCGTTTTCTTCGGAATCTTGATGTGCTCTATCCTATGTTCTTTTGTCGTTGCCTTTGCTGTTCTTGCTTCCTTTTCTCGCTTTTAAGGAGCATCTCAGCTTATGAACTGGATGCAATGCTTTTGAGTTGTAAGTTATCAGCAAGATAGATTCTTTGATCCTTTCTAGTTGACGAGTTAGATGGTAAGCGCGCTTTCTGATTTGTAGTATTTAGAATGAAGAGAAAATTTCTGATTGCATCCTTTTGGGGTGTCAGTCTTGACACTTTAGACCAACGAATTTTTACTTATTATCAACAGATTAATCCCATTCAGAAGCAGTATTTTTTTTCCCTTTCAGTGGAGTAGATGCAGTTTCAGAGTAAAAAATTATTACTATTAAACAGTTGGTTCATCCACGGAGCATTCAAGAAATTTACGTAGTGACGACCACGTAGTCCACAAGAGTCTTAATATTCTTCAAAATACATTAATATCACTTAATATATACTAACCATATAATAATAGCATCATTAACTAGGTACTAATGAGTCTGGCTCTATAGAAATGTCAGAATTCTAACTATCTCCAAAACCAGACTAAATATATATATTTGTATCTCAAGAACCGAGCTTAAAGTAGCACATAAATAACCAAACACATGATGCACACATCATATGAGCTAGGCTGATAACCAAACACACCCCTGCCAATAAAAATGGTGTTTTAAGCAAGTACACATCAGCTAGCCACGAAAGCCAACGAAAATACACGAAACGTTTAGGAGAGCTCCCGATTGTTGTCACATCCTTGTCTCTGGGATTGTTATTCATGCCGTCACCTTGGCCCTGCTTCATCGCCATCAGGATACTTAATAACTTAAATACTAGCTTCTTAGTTACTAGTAATGTTTTTCTTCCAAGAATTGTTGCGTCAGTAACAAGACGCAGAAACGCCTAGATGCTGACGAGGTCTGGAGCTCTGGACTTTGTGACTTTAGGTAAGGTCTCGTAATCATGCACCGTTCTGTCCAGGAAAACGGAAACAAAATGTTTGCATCAATGTTGCAGTTGCAGTGTTGAACTGCTGGTGTACTGCTCTTTAGCCACTGCATTGATCTTGCGATGCACGAGCGCATGTGAGAGAAATTTGATAGGATAGAATTACAGATATATGAAAAAAAAATCGTAATAGTATCATAAGCACATGGTCGACCTTATCCTTGCTAGTTGCTACAGTGCCTACAAGTACTAAAATACATGCACGTTGCAAATAAACACACATGTGTACTGTTGGGAGTATTAGTGACTTGAACCGTAGGCAAAAACAATCATAGATGTCTGACGCCTTCCCCTGTCTGATCTCTTGTTCATTACCATCGTCAGCTTCATGCATTGCCTCTAGTCAAACCGAGCTGAGATTAAAGGACGATGCTGATCATTGGGGTGGATTTGTTCCTGTCCGAGATCTGGGAGAAATGTGCAATGTTTATGCAGGAGTTACTAGTATTGCATGCATGGGCGATGGCTTTTTGGGAACGGAATCTTTCTGGGTTTATTTTGCTTCGAGAGCCCCCATTTGTCAGTGGTCGATTCACTGATCTTGGACAAAATTCAGGCCACATGATTCTGCATGATTGTGAAGGAACACCGATAGATATAGTTCCACGTAGTTTCCCCACCACATTTTTTACTTTTGGAAAATCTTTCCCCACCACATTCGTTGTCTTCATGCTGTAGACGCTGTCCTGACCAAAAGACCATATGCCAACAGGATAGTAAGGGTAGAAATAATACTAGGTGTTTAAAAAAAGTGTTAAATATCTATATAAAAATTATAATTTTCAATGTAAATAAAAACTACAAATGTTTAAATATTTTTAGCTATCTTTCTAGCGTTAATATAAACTATGATGCTTAAGTAAACATATTACACTTCGCTTAAATACAAGTGCTACTACAATTAATTTTTTTCTATAAGCAACTTGTTTATGTAACTGATTGTACATGATCTGAGTAGGTCAAATTTAGAGACAGAAGATAGCTATGACCGTACGATTTTTCCGTCCAGTCACAACTTACAGCAATCCAGCAGAAGGGTCACGCCAGGTGGGCAGAGCCGGGGAAGACGCCGAGGCGAAAGGAATCCGGTACAGCGTGTTGGTCGGCCTGTGGTCCAACCTCCGGCCGAAACCAAAGCGTTTTTGGGCCCGTTTCCCCGTCCGTTTCTGTTGCCTTGGTGGCTCGCCGAGTCGCCGTGCCGTGCGAATGTTGACGAGGCCCATGTGCGTGCGCCACCTCCGTTGCTCTGGCCCCCTGGTTGGTCTTGCCTGCCTGCCCGCCCGGTTGGATGGCAAAACAGGGTAGGATCCTACGGCACTGCTGCTGGTCTCCTCCCAATTCCCATCCTTCCCATCAGGTCCATCACTGAACAGCCACGATTTCTTTGATCTGAAAGCGGTGTAGGCCAATGCATGGACGAATCCTATCCCGTTATGCTGCTGCTGCTGCTGCTGCTGCTGCCGCCTGCACCCTCCAGTCCATGCTTCTGAAGTGACCTGTCACTTGTGAGCGTGACAACTGGCCTTTACCGCTACTGCTAGTCTGCAGGCAGCTGCTGCTACCGCTGAAACCAAGTTGGCCCGTCGTCGCAGATCCCTGATCTGTGGAGAGCTGGCAATTTCCCTCGAAAGAAGAGGTAACGCCGTCTTAGACCTTAGCTTTACAGCGGCGCAGCTTTTGTATCCGGCGAGAACTGTTGTGGGAGGCCGGGGACAGGGAGAACGTGTTTGTTTGCGCGGACGCGACGCGGATGGAGGAAACGGGGATGGTCTTCACCACGAGCAGTTAGGATAAGATGGCCGGCCGGCCGACCGGCCGAAAGGCAGTCCCTCAGGTTGTGGCCGGTTATCCTAACGAGATTTTGTAGAGTTTCACAGTATAAACATGTTGAGCGGAAATTTATTTATTAAAATAAGTATTTAATTTGTTGTATTTATATAGAGAAGTTAAGTTGAGTTTTTTTAGCTAATTGAATCTGAAGATAAGCGGATGTTTTAATTAAGATATGATTAATTATTTGTATGAAGATGATTTTATAACACTGTCAAATAAGCTTGCTGGTATGAATGGATGCAGACTTTGCATCCGTTGAACATGCTGAGGAATAAAGCTCGAATAAAACTTCACTTCTCAATCAAAATAGATCAGCATATTTATAACTATCAAATCAAGCTGAAAAAGCAGATACACGTAATCAAAAGAGCTCCTTTTAATTAAACGCATCCGCTAAGTCAGATAAAAATAATATAGGTAACCAAACACACCATCACCGTGTGTGTAGGGGCTTTGTGCCGGTTGGGTTGGCTTGGCTTGGGTTGGTACAGCCTCAGCCACGGTCGCGGGGTGCACGCGCGTATCCTGGGTGTGCGCCGACGCGGGATCACCGTTCGCTGTTGTGAGATTTCAGCTCGACTGATGGGAGGTGGTCAGGAAGCTGTTCTTCTGTTGTGTAGAACAGCGAAAACTTGAGGCATATGCCTATGCTGTCTTGCTGTACCAACGGTTTGGTTGACCTAGATACATGGCCAGCTGAACTACATGCCTCTGCCTTTAGGTGTGTCGGGTAACAGCTAGGGCTGTTAGTTCGGTTTTTTTTTAGAAATACAATATATTGATAAATACGGTATTATTTATTTGGCTAATATAGTGTTTTTTTAATGTACGGTTCGTTTCATGGTTAATAAAAATTTATTTTAGTGCAGTTTTGGTTAATACTATTTTTACCAAACTTAACGTAAATCTAAGTTAGTCTAACTTTTAGTTATTGCCTGTAGTAAAAAAAGTTGTCTCAAACAAACACTAGAGACAACTAATCATATTTAGCACTAAATAGAAGAAGTTTCGGTCAATTAGAGAAGTTGTATTTTTTTATCTTTTTATAGAGCTGAGGAACTTAACATAATAATATAAAATGATTAAAGTTTCTTCCGATAGCACATAATAACTCTTTGGTCAAGTGGTTAAGATATGTGTCCACTAATTTAGTTTGCCCACCAAATTTCGAATCTCGCTGATGTCATATATTTTTTTCTTCATTTCGGTTTACTCAGTTAATAATCAGTTTTTATCGGAAAAAACCAAACCTACAAAAATCACATAATTCTAAAAACTAAACCGAACATAATGCAGTCCTACAAACAGCCAAGCCCACTCGGTCGTGGTCGAGGTCGACGGGTACAGGGTACTCGAGTCGAGCCTCTTGTATCAATCTGTCATCAGCATTTTCGTTGAGCTGGGCAATGGCTGCAGAGCAGTAACGTAAGGGTGTTTTCGATTGCTCGAATTTACTCTTCTGCTGGATATGTATAATTTCATTGGAAAACATGTTTAGTAATACGTGTTTATTATTTTAAACTAGTTTGATGAATATAAATATAAGTCTTTAATCTGGTTCAGAAGTAAAACTTGAATAGAGCTTTACTCCGCAGCTTCTATTCCTGCATCTACTCATATAGACAATTGTCAGTGTCACAAAATTATTTTTATATAAACAATCGGTTATAATATCAACTCTTACATCCGCTTACGTAATCTCATATTCAGTCAACCAACTAGAAACTCAGCTTAATCTATTCAACAAATACAACCAAATATTTTTTTTTAATAAATATAATTTTACTCAACCAAACTATATGATATAGTTCTTCAAAACACTATTCCGAAAACAAACACACCCTACGACTCTATGCCTTCATTTCTCTTGACATGGCTCGTTGGTAGGAATGCCAGCTTTGCTTTTTTAATTATTAGATTGATTCAAAACTCACTTAGTTAAATTTAAATATATATTTTCATCATATCAAGTAGAGATATAAATGAACTAAAACAGTGATCTAAAATCACTCGTTGGTTACCCACCTACATACTACCCAGTGGAGCTGGATAAATACGCGTACGTGCAGTAGGTATGAGTACGTTTGGTTGATTAGCTTTCTGGTGATCATTTGTTTTTTATATAGCGTAGGATGCAAAACAGTGAGATATGTACGCTGCCTGTCAACTAGGTTTAGCAATTGGATACGATGAGGTTTAGACAGGGCTTCTCCATATTGGATACCAATTGATTTTTTACCAGTAGTCTATTGGTATACCTGTTTATTCACATGGCATGCGGGAAGGGTATAGATACACTTTACTTATATTCGTACTCGTCTATCTATCAAGTAGTATACAAATATATCTATAGGTATCAGATACTAACTACGTACTTATCGATAATCGGAATAAATTGCTATACCTACTCTCAACTGCAGCTTGGAGACTATTATCAATTGCCTGTCATGTTACTATCTAAGCACAGACGCATCAGCTAGCATCACGTGATAAACGGGACAACAACTGAGGCTTAAGCTCACTCTGCTTTATTGTAGTACAACTTCACAGCAGTAGTAGGAGCCAAAAATGAAGTGGCACGGCCACATGCTCGTAATTATGACAAAGGAGCCGTGATTAACGAGACCGATCGATCGATGGATACGCGCGGCATTTGTGAAGCTGTGATGAGGAAAGAGAAGTGCACACACTTCCGCCCCGTCTCCGCTCGACGGCGACACACTTCCGCCCGGTTTCCCGTTGCCGTTGCAGGCGCGCAGGCCGTGGCTGCGCCGGCCGGTTGCGCGACCCTCGATCGCTGTTGCCGAGTTTGGTGAGCTGGATTTGTCCAACTACACTTCACACTTGATTTTCAGGTCCTCACAGTCACACAAAATGTGATCAGTTTTCGTATTAGCAGCAATGATTAAAAGTAGTTTCATGAAATGGTGCAAATAGCGGTGGCTGCATATTGGTCATGGGGACAAGATGGTGGTCATCGTTCGAATTTATAACCAACTGTGGCGATTTTATTTTATTTTCTTTTGCCATGCATGCACCAGAAATCTCATTACTATATAGATAGGCAACCTCCATATATAGTACTAATGCTGCGCCCAGATTCATGTGAAGCAATAATATGCAGTGCTAGTATTTTCGTTATTAGATAGTTGGTATATAAAATAAAAAATAACTCAATCTGATAGGCAAGTCACATGGATTTGTGATATATATGGCATATTTTATATCGTGGACGGTTTGGAGTTCATAGTTTGGTAAAGAAATATAATTGGCATGTGATTCGAGTTTAGACATCACGTGCCTTTTATTTTTGCTAGAAACAATGTAATATGGAAAGGGTTTTTCTACGCATCAAAAGCTAGCCAATAAGATAAATGTTTTCCACTTTTAAATTAGGTGTATTGTACTTCCACAAGTAATATGAGACTATTACAATAATCTTTCCCTTCGTATATTGGTGTTGTCTAGTCTTTCACAGTATATGGTCTCTCGGGCCATATCTGACTGGCACAAACGGTTCATCAAGGATTCACACATACTCATGTCCAGCAAGCTAAAAATTATAGCACATACCTTGTTGACATGACTATAATACCAAATATAAGATCGAAAGAGACTTTGTACACTCAAAAGCTAGCTAATGAAGTGATAAGTCATTTCACAACTAATATGAAACTATTTTAACAAACAAAATAATACAGTTTCCAAACAGATCCGAGTGCTTGGTGTGCGCCCTAGACACCCACTTGATGAGCATTAGAAGTTTAAACACATCAGCCAAAATTGCCGTGGCAACATTGTGCAATTTATAAGTCACAAACTAAGCAGCTGACATCTTCGGTTCTCGAGAAAACAATTCTGCATCTCGATTTACAGTCGTTTTTTTTTTTTTGACAGAACGGGTTGAAGGAAGCTTCGTTGACATAGATAAAATTTAAGGTTTTTCGTGGTTTCCATCATGACAAGATCATTTTTTGAACAAATTAGACCAAAAGACCCTTTGGAATTATTGTTACTCGACAGGCCTCTCTCTCCTAGTTGATACCTTTTAGTGGCGTCTGCTGGACCTCACAAGACACTCTCAAGAAAAGGGTTAGGAAGGTTAGATGTTAAGCAAGCATGCAAATAGGAAAAAGAAAGGCGACGGCAGTATCTGTCTGAGGACGACTCCTTAGCGAGAATACTATTGCCACCATGAGAAAGATGAGGCAGAACAGAGGGATTATTGGAGCAAGCTAGCAATGCAAAATTGTAGTTCCCGGCTGTTGTTAAAAAGGCACTGTTTACCTAAAACCAAAGGAAGGGACGAAAATGACGTTATTATGTGCAGGTAAGTGCCTGGTATCTGCCAGTTCCATTTAGGGCGTATAAATGAAAGTGATGTGAATGGAAAAGGACTTTTAACTGTTAGGTACGGTGTATGAGTATCTTCGACTTGAATTTGGATGGTTTTTTTTTTCTTAACAGAAATACAGAATATACATACACAACCCTGAAAACTGAAAGCTGCTTATGTTTCTATCTTTATAAGAGAAAGCAATGTGGAGTCGAAATTATTTCATGAAGAAACAAGCCACTTTTCCTTTCATATATACAACACATTTTCTCACCATTCAAACCATGATGATATCACTTCGCAGTTTCGATATCATAAAGAAACCAACTAATTAAGATGTTGGTGGTAATATGCTGACTTTCTAGAGTTATCTTTTTCATGGGTCACAACAAGCAATCATATTGTAAAAGACCTGATTATTAAAAATAATAATCATCAGCTATATTTAAGAGATCTTCCAGTACACCCATTCAAGAATCTTGCAAATTTAGTACCAAAGTTCCAACAAGAAAACTAACCTAAAAGGACAGCTTTCCCATGTTTGCTTTTTGTGCATCATACATGACTTATCATTGGCCAAAAAGAGAAAAAATTACACTACACACCAACATTATTATGCTAGGTCATATGTTCCAAGCTAGTCTTGTTTTAGGTCATCTATTTCAGAAAAGAAAAAAAATGTTCATGTCATTTTTATAGGTCACATGATCTACACCGAAGCTTTTGTTAAGGGTAGTTCTGGTTGGTCGTCCATCGAGGAAGGTTGGGTTGTGATTAATGATTATATATATCCAATAATTGTGACGTTTAATCTAAGTAAACTAAACCCGGCTCGAGAATTGAGATCGCGGGTAGCCATCAGGACTAGACCGCATAGTGCATGCAGTTCAATCCATGAGGGTGGACTCATGTTTTCTCCAACAAATCGTACGTGATCACCATCGATCGGGGCGTCCAACCACACATTCAGCTCGCTAATCAGTTCACTATGTGATTGCCTGTTGATTTTGGTTAAATTCATATGCATGGTGGATGGCAAATGTTTTTTCGAGGCTTAATGTGTTTAATTCTTTCACAGAGCTTGTGTTTGTTGTTACATATGAGTGCTTAACTAATTAGAAGATCTCTCTGATTAGCATTCTTATGTAACTAATTAGAAGATCTCTCTAATTAGCACTCGTATGCTAATCAGAAAGATCTCCTAATTAATAAGATTTTTGAAAAACAGTAACACAACAAGTCTCTACTTTCCCCATACTACAGTAAGTAGAGATGACTGAGCGACGAATACAGCACCTGCTGCGTTGAATCTGTTGCTTCCCCCTCCTCTCATGTGGCCTTGTCAGCATCGAAGGGGGAGGGGAAGCGGGTTCTGCTGTCTGTTGTGTATATTTTAGGTCTAGTTCATATATCATGGTAGGAATTAGGTGCTAGGTTAAGGCTTCCCATGGTGGCTCCTTCTTATGGGATTTTTGGTGTCTTCACTCGGCCTATGAGGTTACTATTTCCCTACCTCATTGCAGAAGGGTGGGAAACTTCGATTTCCCTTGCGATGGGTTTGAATTCTGGGTTGTCAATGTTCTTGGCAACAACGTAACTACTTTCCGGCCGTCAACTTTGTAGCTGGCGAAGTCGGATGTTTTCTTCCTCTCCCTTCCTTGCCAAGGTGATGCGTCCTGGATGGGTCGAGTTGCTGGCTTTTGCGACAGATCCAAAGTGTTGGTGTCCCTCGTTGAGGTGGGAGGTAGACCTGGTCCAGTTCTGACGTTTGGCAAGAGCGGCCGACAATGGTGACGATGGGAGCATCCCGGAGGTTGTGTGTGCTAATTTTTGTTGCACCAGGGTGTTCTTTGTAAAAAATAAGTTTTCTAAAAATCATAAAAACAACAAGATTTTGCACCTTCAATAATAAGGGAGAAAAATATTTTTAGGAGAAGAAATAAAAAATGTGTTTTTGCATAATTTTGCGCCTTCAGCCGCTTTCTTCTATCCTAGTAGTACAGTCAGTTCAATAGTGTGAGCAAGATAAATGTGATGAAGCTTTTGAATAATGATTATGATATACAAGTTCCAAAATGGAGATTGAGTGGTCAATAATTATTTTTGTTGAGGATTCTGCACCATAATTTAACACATTTTTGCATTTCTTTACCCTTTAATTTAGTTTGGTCCCTTGCCAAAATTAATGAATTAGGTTCAGGGCGCTGCAATAACGAACTAATAGATCGAGTGCATGAAGCAGCATCAATTGGACGCGAATTGTACGTCATGTACATGTAGCACGAAACCCTTTAAAAAAAAGGACGCGAATTTCTATATTCGCCTAGGTACATGAGCAAACACCAACTAAAACAATGTAAACCTAGACAAGTGTCCTTCCGTTCTTTCAATGCTAAACTAAAAGTACTGCTAGTAGATAACAGTTTAGCTAACCTACCCAAGCTCTTCAACTCCCGTAAGTACTTGTCATTCATAATATAAGTCTAACCTATATTATTATTATTTTATTCCTTTTATATATTTTTTTCATTTTGTTTTCCTGAAGTGTTTTGTTCCTTACAATATACTGCTGCTTAAACCATAAATAATCTCCTAATACAAGAGAAAAGACATGACATAAAATTCTACTGTGCAACCGTTTTCCCACTAATATCTCCAGTGCATTAAACTAATGCTCACCATGGCAATCCCCTCGCATTTGCATCCTTTTCAACTTTTGTTATAAAACCAAACTAGAGTTGCTAAAATAAACAGTAAGATGGAACACAAGGAATCTAGATTCGTTGTGTTGCTTCAATCACCTGCACAGGTGTCGCTTTCTGACCCCAGTAATAAATCGACAAGATAAAACCAACATTTTTTCATGAATTTTGTTCACTTCTACATTTGTATCTCCTGTCAAATCCTATAGCTGAAAACTATTCCTTCAACAACCGTTGTAATCAAACACCATGGTTTTTTACATGCTGCCTCACTAAAAAGCTCTTGTTGCAAAAAAAAAAAGGTCACGGTGATGCCGTCAGTCAGAATTTTCTTCTTATTTATATAATAAGTAGCTTTCTTGTTGGTTTATTTAAAAAACTCTCACTTCATTGAAAATATTTTGAGATCTTAAAAAATAAAAGAAAGGGAAAGAAAGATAAAAATATTTTAAGAATCCTTAAATAAATAAATAAATAAAAGGTTGCACCGTACTCTCTCACCCTCTCCTGAGACACCACACGAGAGAAGGCCAGGTGTAAAACAACGGCAAAAGGAGCGGAAAAAGAAATATAAAAAAAGTCACGCAAAATCCCCACTTCACTCCACCACTGCCTCATCCCCACCCCCCCGCCCCCACACACACCAAAAATGTAACACTGCCTCACCAGTTCGCTGCGTCTCCGCGTTTTCGCAGGTGCGTCGATCCGGAGGCCGCCCGCCGCCGCGGGAGCGGAGGCAGGAGCAGGAGCGGTAGAGGAAGCGGCGAATCTGGAGCCCAGGGGAACTGCATTGCCGCGGGGGCGCTGCCCGTAGCCAGATCTCCCCTGCCGAGGCACCGGCACGGCATGGTGGCCGCCGCGGCAGCGGCCACCGCGCCAGATCCAGCCCACCCCGCTCGCCCGCCGCTCACGCCGGCCCTCGACAAGCCCAACTCCGCCGCGGCGCGAAGGCCCGCGCGCTCCAACAAGCCCGTCTCCTCGAGGTACCTGTCCACCGCCGCGTCCCCGGCCTCCTCCACTTCGTCCTCGACGTCTTCGTCTTCCTCGTCGTCGTCTCGCCGCACCCTATCCGCGCGGCACGCCTGCACCTCCACCCCGCCGCCGCAGCACAGCACGTCGCCCACCACCACCGCGTCGGCAGCGGCGGCGACAGCGACCGCAACCGCAACCACGATGCGGAGCCTCTCGGTGTCGTTCCAGGGGGGGTCCTTTTTCTACAAGACGTCGCGCGCGCCGCGGGCCTCGTCACCGTCCTCTCCAGCCGCGCGGCGCGGGCCCACGCCGGAGCGCCGGAAGAGCGTGTCGTCCGTGCCAGAGGCCGAGAACGCGCGGCCGCAGCATCGATGGCCCGCGGTCAAGCCCAAGGCGTCGGACCCGCTCGCCCGCAGCCTCGACTGCAGCCTGGACCGCAAGGACTCCATCCTGGCCGCCGTTCACCTCCTCCGCCGCTCCATGGCCTTCGACTCCACCACCTCACTCTCCCCGTCCGACCCGGCAGCTGCAGCCGCTCCCGACCTCTCTGCTTCCTCCGACACCGACAGCGTCTCGTCTGGTAGCAACTCGGGCGCCGGTGATCCCCCGCGCCGCGGCATCAGCGTTCCGGCGAGGTTCTGGCAGGAAACCAACAGCCGCCTTCGCCGGCTTCCGGAGCCTGGGCTGCCACTACCGTCGTCTGGCCGGAGATCGTTCTCAGACAGTCCAATGTCACCGAGGCTGCCTGGCCGGTCTCCATCTCCATGCCGGGGAAGCAGAGGCATTTCGAGCCCATCACGAGGGCGTGGTGGGGAGGCATCGTCAGATGGGCATACCGTGCATGCGCCAGCAAATGCACCATCTATCATCAGCTTTGCGGCAGAGGTGAGGAGGGCGAAGAAGGGGGAGAACCGAATTGACGAGGCACACAGGTTGCGGCTGTTGGATAACCAGCATTTGCAGTGGCGGTGCATCAATGCTCGGACAGATGCGTCGCTTTTGGTGCAGAGCTTCACTGCCGAGGTAAATTAAACCTTGATGTTGGTCTTATTTTTACTCATGCGCTTCACTTCATGTATCCTACTCCTACGTCTAGTGTTGTAGTTAACAAAATCAGTCTTTGTAATTGTTGTTTGCTTAAATTCCAAGCTGCAAAACTGTGACACATCTGAGGTAAGGTATCGGTAATGTGCAATTGCACATTCTGTTTCTTATTTGTTTTAATATTTAGAAATCATATGGGTGTTTTCAGGACAGATTCAATACATCCCACAGATAAGATTGGCAACAGGAAAGAATGCAAAATCTTCTTTGTTTACCTCTGTTAGTAACATGTGGTTGAGAAGACCGTAGTAGCCTGAGAAGAAAGTTGATAGGTGCAGACCACTAAGACATGGGGCTTGCTTGATAGTGCTTACAGTTATCGCATTGGAAAATTGGGATGGATTATGTTTCAAGTCTGCACTAAAAGAGGACAAAGGGAGTTACCAGTAGCTTGCTCATTGATTTGCCAAGCATGGATTTTGGCAACGCTAAATGATGACCAATCACGAAGGGAGAAATGCCAACTACAGACCTTCAACCTGTATCTATCATGGACAAGTTCCAGGAATTAGCAGAACATGAAAATAGCAGGGTTAAAATTTGGTACTTGTGGATTTTCTTCAGTGATTTTTTTTTTAAATTAGGGTGTCATCTAGACATGCATAGATTTCCATAGAGTTTATACCTCTCGACTTAGATTACATCATTAGTTTGAACTTTAAAATGTAGGATTTGGTAATGTCCAGACTGTCCTTCTTTGTTGTTTTATTTGAACCCAAAAAATGCCTTGATACCACTTTGATTTGTCATTAGCACAATCCTTTTCACCTTAATCAACTAGCTTTACATGTCAAGGAGTCAAGCTTTGTTCGTACTTCATACCCTAGAAGGCGAGCTCCCTCAGTTGATTATTTGGCGCATACCCATTGCCACTTTTCTGTACCACTAGGTTATGAAATAATACTATATTACTGTGATGCTAGGGAAGCCATCGGTTTCATAACTTATGTGGATATCTTGTGGAACATCTAGAATAATGGTATTGTCATTACTTTTACGAGCGTATCAACCTGTGCGACTGCACATGCTAGAAATTTAGCTTACGGTTAAATTATAGATATTTGTATTAATAATGGTTGTATGCTAAGATACATCAACTATTTATATTTAAATATTAGAATATAAAATATAAATATAATTTCTATTCATAATATTGGAATCATGTTTATTATTTATGAATAGATCTAATTTATAATTTTCATTTTATGTGTTATGCAAATTGATTTTTATTTGTTTCTTGATTTTTTAAAATTATTATTATTTTTAATGTCGTCACCATATCTCATATATTTTTTGGAAATACATTATAAATTCTTTGATATTATTTTTGTGTGATAATCCGTAATATGTTTGCGTTCTGTTGTTTTAATTTTGTAATGTTTGATTATAATTGATTTGGAAAAGTGTGTTGATTGCTAACGTAACTAAGTTAGAGTTTGCTAACGTAATCTTGTTGGACAAATGATATCTGCAACAAAAAAGGGAAGGAAAGACAAGACAAGAAGTAGTCTTGGAGCTGGACTCTATGATTTGTTTTTTAATCTTCTATATTGCTTTGTCTGGTTGTTGATCTATGGTTACAGTTAGTCAATTAATTAATTCGACGGTTGGATGTTTTGCTTTTTTATGGGAATTTTTAGGATTTTCTTAGGATTAACGTGGAGGCATCAAAAGGAGCCTCCAATTAGTAAATATAAGATGGGGCGATGATGTCACTATCCATGACACAAGCAATAATCTAGCTGTGGTACGTGTGTTGTTATTGCCTGTATGACCCGAGCCTTGCACTGGTTGCTTTGCAGTATATTGCCAACATCTATGTCAGTCCTCACCTTGAAGGCTTGAACCCCTCTGTGGTGCACAGTGCACTTACAATTCAAAAAGACTTGCTAGGTTGGAGTGTTGTTCAAGTTGTGTGGTGAAATCCAGTGAAATGATTCAATTCGTTGTGTTGCAAAAGAATGGATTTAGTCGAGATATTTAAGAATAAAATAACTCGACTAAGGTATACATTTTTTTCATTGCAGTACTCAGACTTTAAAATATGCTACTAATCCTGGTCATAGTGGATTAAGCAAGGATGGTAATTCTATCTAAGAGAATCAGAAACAACTCAAATTTTATGAACGAATGTTTATTATTTCTCTTTTCTTCAGAAAACCCTGTACAGTGCATGGAAAGAAATATCGAGATTGCGTGACAATGTCAGTTCCAAGAAGTGCAGACTCCAGCTTCAAAAACAGAAACTCAAGCTGTTTGGTATTCTTAAGGGACAGGTAAGTGACACGATATATATGTTGTTTAAACTGTTTATGTGGCTTGCACTACGATTTTATATTATTGCTGGTTGACTTTGTATATATTATGTATCTATGATGTTTGACTTGTTCAGATGTCATATCTAGAGGAGTGGTCTCATATTGAAAAACATCATTCAAGTTCTTTGTCAGCGGCAATCAAAGCACTGAAGGCTAGTACGCTTCGCCTTCCGGTTGTTGATGGAGCAAAGGTTGGAAATTGTCTAATCAGATCTAGCTATATGGCTTGATTTGATATACACAAATTAATAGTTACTTATCTCTGAGCAGGCTGATGTGCAAGGTGTGAAGGAAGCTGTTAACTCGACGGTGGATGTAATGCACACAATGATGTCCTCAATATGTAACTTACTGTCGAAGGTACATATGTTCACCTCATCTTCCTACAGAGTTTCAATTAAAGTTTATTTTCCCTGTGTCTTCTTTTTATTATGATATATCAACAATGAAAATTTGTCATACCCTAATTGGAAAATGCTCCCAAATAAATTCTATAAGCTCCATCCTGGTGGATGGCTATGTGCTCATACAAAAAAAAAGAGTATTTATACCAACTTTTATGGCTGTATTATATAAAATAATCTCGAGGGCCAAGTTTTTTAGAGATATGTTTTGTAGTAATTGCGTGTGCTTGATTTCCTTTGTTTTCAACAATCAGTGTTGTTTCTTCTTTATTGATGTAACATAGCTGTGTTTAATGTTCCAATTCCCTTGTTATCTCGAGTATGGACTGTAATTCCACGTCTTGATCTATGATGTACCTTCTGAAGTTCATAATTTCAAATAGACCAGGGCTGTGTTGCCATTTTTATCAGAAAATAAAGGGCAGGACTGACAATTAGCAATAAGGGATTGTTTGCTTGTTCTGTTAACAATGCGATTTATTGCTCATTGAGCTCAGTCTTACACGGTATCTAGTCTTACATGGACATATATTACATGCTAATGGCTACTAGGAGCTGTGGAAATCTCTCAATGAATTTTTATTACTCTTCAGGTTGAGGGAACAAGCTCTGTGGTATCTGAGCTTGCCAAACTTGCAACACAAGAACAAATGTTGTTGGACCAATCGAGGGATCTCTTCTCCATGGTCGCAGCAATACATGTAGGGAGACCTTCAATGATCACTTATGCTCAGTATACTGTTTTGCGTTGTTATTTAGATCACCACGTTAATTACATGTTTGGAAAACAGGTTAAGCAGTGCAGTTTGCAAGCTCATATGCTACAACGAAAGGAAAAGCAGAGCTCGACACAGTTGTAGATCAGTTTGCCTTGCCACGTTCGTGGTCACTAACACGATCACACGGCCTCATCTTTTCTCACTGGAGACTGTGCCACAGGTAATAAAAGCTGTAACCATTTGTTGAGTGTGAAGTGAACTGTGTCCTAATCTGCTTGATCTCACCGAGTGTAGCTGATTCATGTAATTTTTTGAGTGCATATCACCATAGAAACGCCCCTTTTACCTGCAGCTGTTGCAGTTGATGTATACAGAAATCCTAGCCTTGACCCAATGATAAGCTTCCTGTAGATATGAAAAAAGCTTGTCGTTTGTGTGCTTACTCTCCTGTACGGAGTGCTCGAGTGTTGGTGAGTGCTTGTATTGTGGAGTGGAGATGATTGCTGGTTAATACAGGTGTTTTCATGCCAAAAATTAACACGGAAGTTGTTTTTTTCCTGACTTGCTCATGGTATCTGGTAGTTGTCTGCTGCAGAAATCTAATTCTTAGCACTGTGAAGGTCCTGTTTGTTGCGATGGCCATTAAATCTTTATGTTCGATTGTTGGTCCTGGGTTTCGGGCCGTGGTTGCTGCAGCTGTTTTCTGCCCTTTGTGTTATGTTGATCCTGTGATCCAATTGCAATGCAACAATGTGAAATGCAATGGAGTTCTCCTTAGATGAAACGCAACATTAGATGTGTAGCATTTTATATTTTTTGCGAGTCCATGTGTAACATGTGACAATGGAAGCCTGCGAATGCGTGAACGAACTACATCTACAAATGAAATTCTTTTCAGATGATACAGCACTGAACAGTGAAATCTTCCCAGGCAGACGTTATGGTGGTTCCACTGGGGCGCACATATTCTGCTAGCACCGCTAGCATAAATACTCGAAAGAAAAAAAAACCGAGGAAATAACTGAGCGGCGCATCGTTCATTAACAACTCTCGAGTGAGGTCATATATACATATACGTGAAGGAACCGACCTGGCGCGTCCATTTGGCGCCTTGTCACATCGTCGTGACATCGTCTACCTCGAAACCGACGTGGCCGAAACCAACTCACCACCTAGTTTACTTACCGGCGACCCACACGCGTACCGACTGCCCCCGGCCGACGGCGACGGGAACCGACGGGCGGCGCGAGAGGATGGCGTTGCTTGCGGAGCTTTTTAAAAAATGTTTTTTAAAAAAAATTAAAAAGGCGCCCGATTTCAGAATTTACAAGATTACGCGCCTGTCGTCCAACCAATAGAAACGTTTAATAGTCGCTTAGCTGCCACGGGATTATTCTTTGTCGCCCAACGCTCTGCGGCCACTGTAAAGCTGATGTGGAAAAAGTCATCCCATATTCATACTGTTTCTTGACCTTATATAGGCGAGTGCCAGTCGCGTAAGGGCGCGTCAATCTTATCGCCCAACGGGAGATTTATCTAAATCTTGCCCATCGTTCGGACAACAGGACTCATCACTACATGTCAGACTGTGTCTCCCAATGATAAGGAGATTTACTTAAATCTCGCCTGAAGTCCAAGCAACCAGCCTCATTGGCAGCAAATGGTGTTACATGGTTTCGTCTGCTAGTATTTATAATACTTCAGAGTTAATGAAACTACTTTAGTAAAATTCAATTCTCTCAATTCCTCGGCAATCGTGCCAAAAACTCGAGTTCCTTTTGAATTTCCTTTTTGATCAATGATAACTACTGCATTGTTATCGTAGCGTATTATTATACCGTCTTTGCATTTGAATTCTTTACATGTACATACAATTATAGCTCGAATTACTTTGGATCTTTCTGGAGGCATTTGGGGCATTGCGTTTTTTTATTACAGCAACAATAACATCACCAAGATGAGGATATCGTTGATTACCAGCAGCTCCTATGACTCGAATACACATCAATTTTTGAGCTCCACTGTTATCTGCTACATTTAAAAGGGTCTGAGGTTGAATCATATTATTTTGATTTCAATTTGTTATTTCAATGCAAAAGAATGAAAGAAATATTGTCTTTCTAGAAAGAAAAACCTAGGGTTTTTTTTTATCTTCAATACTCCTTTTTGGGTTCTATATCTCTAATCGAAGAAATTGACTTCATATGGGCATTTTACTAGCATCTATGGAGATAGCTGCTCTAGCTACAGTTTCGGATACTCTACTCATTTCATAAAGTATTTGACTTAGTTTAACCCCCCAAAAGGAACTAATTATATTAAATTCATTCTCTAAAACTAATTATATTAAATTCATTTTCTAACAATAAATGAATATTATTTATGTATGGATTCCAGTAAAATATCGGTACTCTATTCCATAAGAGTCGAATAGGAAGTTAAGATGAGGATGGTAGCATCATAAAAATAGAGTAATATCCTAAATTATACGAATCCACGAATGAAATGTACATCTTTCCTTATCAACCGGAAGTAGTGAATTTTTTTTTCCTATACTGCTCTCTTTTTACCGAGAAATGTGAAATAAAAAAAGTGATCTAAGGTTGCCCCATAGATATATCCTGTCCCCCCTTGTTTTAGGGAAAATTTTTATGAAAAAAGGAACGATGGATATCCATTCATTGGACCCTAGTTCGGGACTGACGGGGCTCGAACCTGCAGCTTCGGCCTTGACAGGGCGGTGCTCTGACCAATTAAACTACAATCCCTGCGGGGTGTATGGTATACCCTTTTTTAAATAGAACCATAAAAAGATTCTATTTGTCTGTCGTACTCTAAGAAATAGATGAATCATATACTACATACCCACATAGGATATGTGGGTATAGTGAGAGTGGCATAAATAGTATGTCGCAATTTTTTATTGCTAAAAAAATGATAATCCGCCTTTCAATAAGAAAAACTCTTTTCTTTGTAAGAAAAGAATCAGAGAGATATGGATTAGAATTCTTTTTCCCTTTTCTCTTTATCCTCTATTTCTATGGATCATATATTTTTTTTATGAAAGCAAAAAAATTGATTTAGTTCATATTCACGAAGCCCTAGATTTTTGGACCGAGCTGGATTTGAACCAGCGTAGACATATCGTCAACGAATTTACAGTCCATTCCCATTAACGGCTCAAGCATCAATCTAGGAAGAATTTATTTTATTGTTTTTGATAATCCATGATTAACTTCTTTTTATAATACTCCCTACCCCCAGGGGAAGTTGAATCCCCGTTGCCTCCTTGAAAGAGGGATGTCCTGAACCACTAGATGATAGGGGCATCACTACACGATAGTGCCATATACAACCACTCATCATTATATTATAATGATAGTATGAGCAGTTTTTTGGAATTGTCAATATACTCGAAGAGTATAACTGGGTCAAAGCAAAGAGTCTTTCCTATATTTTTTTATGTTTTCATAGGATTTTTTTTAGTTGATGGTTAGGTTAATTCACAGATCATCCCCTACTTTTTAGGGAAATTTGTTTAAAGAGTATAGAATAAAAATAGATAAATAAAAAGGATTCTAGGTTAGTTCAGTACAGGTATTGATTTGATTGCTCTAACAGGAAAAAGAGTCCAATTTCATTTCTTTTTTGCAACTTCAACTCTGTGCTTCGTTTAGTGTTCAGACAAAAATGAATTTAGTAGAAAAGTACTTTAAAGGATTCAAACTGATAACTTTTGTCTTACCATGCCATTACTCTACCACTAAGTGAAAAGCCCTTTATCAGATTTGAACCGATGACTTATGCCTTACCATGGCATTACTCTACCACTGAGTTAAAAGGGCTTTTTATTCCAAAATTAGCCATTTCAGTTTACCATTATGGGTCTACTGCATATTGTACATAATATATGTATATATTAATGTACATAATATATATATATATATATATATAGAGAGAGAGAGAGAGAGAGAGAGAGAGATATTATTTTCTATATATCGATATCGAGATATAGAAATTTATTCATGGAGAGGTTCAAAATCTTTAGAAAATAAAAAAAGAAAATCTTTCATATTCTCTCTTATCACTTGCACAAAGTAGAGGTGTTATATTATTATATAAATAAATACGTATAACGTATAATAAAATACGTGAACAGAGAGTTGACATACTCAAAAATTATTATTAGTATCCGATATACTTGAAGAAGGTAAGTTCATATGTATGGAAACACGATCTCGGATGACTCACCAAACCAAAGCCTGGAAGTTCTTTTTTTTTTTAAAGAGGAGAACAAATATGTATCAATTGTTAAATCGGATACAACAATGGGCCAAAAAGGCCAAAGGACCAATAAGAACTGCTGTTAAAAAAAATGGTAGACTTTGTTTTTTTTTTTTTATCTTTAGGCTATTCACTTTTCACGTGCTCAGGATGTTCTGCAGAATTAGGGACCTTTTTCTTCTATTGGCTCAATCCGAAGGAAATTATGTGGAAGCTTTGCAGAATTATTACGAAGCTACGTGACTAGAAATTGATCCTTATGATCGAAGTTATATACTATATAACAAAGACCTTATACACACAAGCAATGGAGAGCATACAAAGGCTTTGGAATATTATTTCTGGGCGCTAGAACGAAACCCTTTCTTACCGTAAGCTTTTAATAATATGGCCATGATATGTCATTACGTGCGACTATCTCCACTATAGAAAGAAGAAAAAAAATAAAGGATGAAATTTTCTAGTAAATACTTAGAAAAAAGGGCTTTCTACATAGGGATCGTCAAAACAATGATTTTGCCCTATCAGCTGTAGGAAGGAAGGACACTTCATGAGAATCAAAATAGGAAGAAAGTAGAGCCTATACTACTACTCTATGGATAAAATCTCAAATTCATAAAGAAAGCACCGTAAAGATCAATTAGTGAGCGACGGGGTCGATACAACTAAAAAAACCGCTTAATTATACCATGATATGGGGCAAAATTTAGGAACCCGCTTATGTAATAGAGCCGATCCACTAAGGGATTAAGCAATGCAACTATGAATCTCAACGATATCGAAGAGTAAAGAAAGGATGGAATGAAAGTGTGGTTGGTTGAAAGAAAGAGAAATAGAATAATAGAGCTTAGAAGTTAGAAGTAATAATTTCTTGGTTGATTGTGTCCTTAACCACTTCTTTTTTTTACACAAGAAACTCACCATGAATCCACTAATTGCTGTTGCTTCCGTTATTGCTGCTGGATTGGCCGTAGGGCTTGCTTCTATTAGACCCGGAGTTGGTCAAGGTACTGTTGCAGGACAAGCTGTAGAAGGTATTGCAAGACAGACGAAAGCAGAAGGGAAAATACGAGGTACTTTATTGCTTAGTCTAGCTTTTATAGAAGATTTAACAATTTATGGACTGGTTGTGGCACTAGCGCTTTTATTTGCGAAGCCTTTTGTTTAATCTAAAAAAGAAAAAGAGTCCTTTAGATTAGATACTTTTTTTTAGTAAATTGGTATTTGCTTATGTAATTCCATGTATATCAATAATTTACTCCTATTTATTATATTATTTCGGGAATTTTTATTTATCGGGACAGACAATATCACAGGAACCTCAGGAAGGGTGGAAAGTCCTTTTCCTTTTATTTTAGGAATTTTGGGAACATTTCAACAAAGGAGATATTTCACAAGTCAAACGAGACATAATCCAAAAGAAATTATTAGATTGAATCTATTTGCATTAAAAAAATTGCATTAAAAAACCGATCAAAAAAGGGCGAGTGAAGTAAGTGATCGAAATACTTTCTTCTTTGTTCGTCCTATCTATAAGAGGAGAGCATATGAAAAATGTAACCCATTCTTTCGGTTTTTAGCTCACTGGCCATTCGCTGGGAGTTTCAAGCTTAATACCGATATTTTAGCAACAAATCTAATAATCTAACTGTAGTTGTTGGTGTATTGATTATTTTTTTTTTGGAAATGAAGTGTGTGCGAGTTGTCTATTTCAAGAATAGATTGGATCTATCCGGCTGCACTTTATAATATTTTTTATTTTTGGATAAAGATAAATAAGAAAAGGTGCACGATCTCGGTGAATTACTTCTGAATAACTTCAAAAATCGTATGAAAGAACCATAGCATTTCATGACTCATTGGTAAATTTACTTTATCAGACCATTAACACGGTTAAAGCTAAACTGCTTGAAGTCCAGGCAAAAAGGGGTACTCTTTCTACAACTATATTAGTATTAGTATCGAAATGCTTTAAATGGGAAATAGCTAGTGTAGAATTTATCAGATATAGAACACTCATATCGATAAAATGGTTTGAACTATTTACTAGAAGGGTGCCCTGCCCTTTTTCCAATGCCGAATCGACGACCCATGTATAAAAAAAAGAGAAATTTTTTGGATTTGAAGAAAAAATAAAAGGAATTCTATCCATTTTCCTTTTCCATTTATTTATTTAGTTTTTCTTAATGAAATTGAAATTATTAACTAACAGAGCAAACACAAATAAAGAAACAACTTTGCTGACCATGATAGATTTTTATCTAGTCAGAAGAATCCTCTTAATATTTATCTAGTCTTATATAAATTTGGTATATTGAAATACAAACAGAAAAGAGAGGATAGAGGATAGGCTCATTACATAAAAAAAGATATGGAAATATCCATAATACATAGCAAAAAAAAAAGAGTGTGAGAGCCAAATGAATCAAAAGATTCATGTTTGGTTTGGGAAGAGATCATAAAAGTTGTAAACTTAATTTTTTATAATTTTTAATTATAAATTAAAAATTATAAAAAATTAGCAGTTGGATTTTCATACGGTTTCAGAAGCAAAATATTTAAATAAAGAGTCCAAATAAAATAAGAATAATAAGAATAAGAATAAGAATAATAACAACAACAACAATAACAACAACAACAACAACAATAATAGTTGGGGTTAGATTAGAAAAATAAGGATCCATATAAATATAGTCTTATAAAACATCACATTATTATAAAATTAAATATCTAAATAAAGAAAGTCCATGTAAAATACAATTAATCAATAGCTAAAATTCATAATAAAAATAATGAAAAATTCAAAATTCCTAGTAAGACAATAAATTAAGAAGCATCATGTAGTTTAAGGTCATCATATCAAGCATGCAGCAGGCAAGACACAGCACACCGGTAAGGCAAGCCTATTCTGATTTTGATTGGGCTGCCTACAAACGATTGATCAAAACTTATATGAATCAAATCCATATGTGTATATGATTCAGGTACAAGTTTAGAGCATAAATATTTTTTCACTAATATAATTTTTATTTATTCTTATAACTTTATTCATTTTGTAACTAAATAACACTAACCTTATAAAAAACTAAAGAGACTAATGTTTAATAAAAGATTATCATGATAAAATATTACAGTAAGACTAAATGAAACTAAGCGTGAACTCATGTTCCTGAAGGGTGATAAGGGCGATTGCAGGGCATCCTCTCGAGGCGCCGGTGTGTGAGGGGCTTGCCCGAATCGATGTCAGTGTGAATAGTAGAGGTACAAGAGCTATAGTTTGGTAGGATAGGGTAGGGTTCCGAAAGGTCTCGTCCTTCTTTGCGATGCCAGTTCGGCTTAGGTTCATGAATGTCATCCTGGGCGAGGTTGTCGTCGTTGGCGTGCTCTCCGGCGATGGCTTGCCCAAGTATGTACCGTTGTATCGGGTGCTTGTGTATGTTTTGCGATCCGGGGGTGGGTTTCTTCCTCCTTTTTGGATGCTTTGTGTTTCCGGGTCGCTGGCCTCGTTTTTGGTGACCGTGGGGTGTTCGTTTGGGCCTCCCGCTTCAGTTCTAAGGTTGCGAGTGTCGGAGTTGGCTCTCCTCTTCCGAGTCCGGTGAGGTGGCTGGCGATAGGCTTTCACAGTGTCAGATGTGTTCCGGTGGAGTTTAGGGCACTAGTTGTTACGTCAATCCAAAGTTTGGGCTTCCTCGACGGATTCGGATGGAGGACTTGTTTGTTCCTTCACTGTTCGGCATGGCTACGCTTCGGTTCGCCGGCGAAGCTCAATGGAAACGAAGAAGAGGACCTTCAGGGATTTTGTCGTAATTTTTTAACTTTTTAGGGCCCTGTATGTAATCTGGTGATGTACTCTGATGACAAATTAATATAATTCCCCTCTCCTTTTGCAAAAAAAAAAAATGACACTAAGCGCGTGCCACTTGCTAGTTTTAATAAAAAGAAAAAATATTTTTAAAAAATAGTTGGTTGCGTACCCGATGAACAACAGGGCCCGCCGCTTCCACCTGCAACCCCAGCGTTTTCGTCCATCGCCTCGCCAGGTTCTTCAGCCGCGCGCAAGACGAAACTCCGTTGGGCTGCTTGAAGCCCGTTGGGACTGGCTTAGCTTGTCTTGGAAAAGCCCAGCTTAGGCCAGCAGCCCAGCAAGCCACCACCACGTCGAGCCAACCCTTGCTGGCTTGCTGAGACTGATGATCTTTGTTGGGATTCATTGTTTCAAGGCTTCAAGTTGTCAACAATTTTGGACTTCAATCCGAGAAAAGGACCTGCGTCGTATGATCACGTTATGGCGTTCTACTCTCAGGTTATCTGTTAAGTGCGCTTACACTTGATTATGGCTAACCCCATTTGGATGTTGGAATTAGGGCCAGAATTTCGGAATTGGAATTGACCTCAATTCCATTCGGTTGTTTGGTTACTTAGAAGCTGTAGAATTGAATTAACCTACTAATTCCGTAAAATTCCAGCACAACTAAAACGCCCCTGGCGCGATTCCGCTCGTGAGCTCTTTGAAATCGTTAGAATTCGCTTGCCCTCTGCACTCGTGATCTCCCGCAACTGTCCATCCCTATGGTCGATCCCTGCAGATCTGCCGCCACCACCTCTCGTGCTCCACCTCCACCCCTTTGTCGCCAGCTCGCCCATTCTCCACCGCCAAAGCCGCCACCGCCTCCTATGGTCGACCACCGCCGCTAGCGAGGACCCTACTTTCGGGGGAGCACCGGATGGACACCACTATTGTCAGGGTCTGCTATGACGGCGGCAGCATCCTTGGCACCGACTCTAGGACCAGGACTAGTACGGCCCGATCATCCCTGATCAGTGAGGACAGTAGGAGATCATACTGCGGTTGTGGTAGATTTGCTGCAACGATGACGATGATGCGGGAATAGGTGTTCTGCCTGATGCACCCCAAGGAACAGTGAAACTGACGCAAGGATTGGTTCCACCAGAGAAGCACGAACTTTTCTCTCTAGAGGGCTGTAATGATGCAAAATCACTAGGAAGTACTACATCTATTCTCAAATAGATGTCATCCTAAAATACACGTAATTAAATTTTAGAAACTTTGATTACTAATATACATAAAACTATTAGGATTTGGTATATGAAAATAGTAGTAGTGAATTTGTCATAAAAATATGTTGGCATCATCTAACTTTTATCAACTTTTACCAACAAATAGTTATCAAAAGTAATGTTCAAACGTGCTTGTTGAAGACCATATTGATGTCCTAAATAACAAGTAAAAGAGAACGGAGGTAGTAATACCTCAAAGAAAGCAAGCGAGCGTCATAAACCCCAAAGCACCGAGAAAGCCTGTTCTCAGCCTGCTTATCCTCTGAGAAGATTGAAGAAGGCTTGGTTGCATTAGAGAAGAATGAGCATTTCTGTAACATCCTGAGTTTTAGCATATTAATTAATAGCAGATTTTTTACTTTAAATTATTTTTTAATTAATTAAACCAAATAAAATCAAGTGAATATGTATTTTAATGTATATACTAGTATGCACATATTAATATATATTTAGTTGGATAAGTGTTCCAAAATGCACTACCTTAATTTCTAAACTTCTTCGTGCATTAATTGGTTCATGTACTTTTGGTTTATTGTTTTTATAGTTCTTTAAGTGGAGATTTGAAATTGAATGTCTCTCGATTTTAAATCTATTCTTAGATTCCATTCAACTCAAATTCAATTTAAATTTAAATCTTTTTGATTCAAATCATCTTCCAAATCTCAAAACTTCAATCCCATCTCATAATTCAAATATCCCCATTTGAATTTATGCCAAGACCTAACTCAAATCCAAATTCAAATCTCTCTTTTAAATTTGTCTCAAAACCCTTTTCTTTTCCCTTTTCCTTTTATCCCCGGGCCTAATCTTCCCTGCCTCTCCTTGTGCGGCCCAGCAAACCAGCCCACTAGCTCGGCTTTCCTTCCCGGTCTCTCCCCGCTCTCTCTCCCCGTGCTCGGCCTACCGACGCCCCTCGCTCAACACAACAACCGCGTTGCGCATCCCGGTTGACGCGAGCCTGCCGCACATGCCCATTCGTGTGTAGCTGTCCACGCGTTGCCCATCCGCCAGCTCGCCCGCTTGAGCCGTTTCCCTCCTCCAGCGCACCACTGTCGCGTTGTCTGCCACCACGACAGTCGCCATCCCCTCGGGGAAATATCGCGCCTCCCCGCATTGAATGTGTCGGCAACTTGCTCGCGCTCTCATTCTCTCTTCCCTCACAGCATGCCGCCCGAGTGCTGACGCTATGCAACTTCCGTGCCCACGCACGCGCGTGGTCGGTGCAAGCCGCCATACTGCAAAAAAGATCACCATCGCTGTTTTGTTCATCGTGGACAGCACAACGCGTCACATCGCCTCTCTACTGATCCCTCCCCCTTTATAAATAGGGCAGCCCGGCCTCCATTTCGCTGTTTCCCCACCTAGCCGTCACCACAGCACCGCCGCGCGCCATTCCTCGTCACTGCGATCTTGCCATCGTTGTTCCATCCCCATGAGCTACCAAGGATCACCAGAAGGTCGCCACCATCCCTGTGCTGCCCTCCATCACCCACAAGCCCAACGGGAGCATGCTCGCGCTGGAAGCCGAGCCGCTCCACTGCCATCGCTATGTTGCATCACCGGACATCGTCCAGCTTCTCGTCGTTTTCGAGCTCGGTGAGCATCCCTGTTCCCTAGCGTAACCTCCTAGCTAGCATGTCGTCATCCTAGTGCTCTCTCCTCGCACGACTGTGTACAACAACATGTTTTTTCCTCCACCATTGTGCCATGGTCGTCGTCAGCATGTGAATGCTCTTTGGGTTTTGTCCAGCCATCATGTTGTGTAGCCCAGGAGCTCTAGGCTCATTTTCCTTGTAGGTAGATCGCACATAGAATAGGGAAGGTGTTGCCCGAGTTTTCTACGCTACCACCGCCTTCTTCGACCGTCGTCTGGCGCTGCTCCTGTCATAGCTTGCCATCAGCAAACTCCTAGCCAAGTTCCCCGTAGCACATAGGTGATCGGCGTTAGCATCTCATCACATAACTCCAGCGGGAACATCATTCCGGTGAGCTCACCGGCATAGGTCCACCATGATTGCTCGCTGTCATTTCCCCCCTTCACTGCTCTACTCGCCCATCGCACCCGCACTCGTGCGAGGCCGCCCTGGCCTGCTAGCACAGCCGGCCAAAGCAGGCCATGGCTCGGCCCGATAGCAACTGTCCTACTAGGCCAGCCCAGCCACCAAAGGACCATGCCCCAGTGGGCTGACCCAGCTCCACAACCCACAACACCGGCCGGCCTGACCCGACCTGAGTGGGCCAACCAATGTGCGGCCTAGGCCCAAGCCTGGCCTAAATTGAGCCCATTTAGGCCCAAACCTGACACCGTGTAGTGGGTCCCACTGAGTTACTATTCAGTGGGCCCCGGGTTACTGTTCGGTGGGTACAGCTCATGGGCCCACCTATGAATAGTGTAATTTTGTATTTTTTTTATTTAATTTTGGATTAAATATTCTATGAGTCGTAACTTCTCCGTTCTGGATCCGATTTTGGTGTTTCTTTCACCGAAATTCATCTAAATTTGAGATCTACCTATCTATCATAGTGTGATATCCATCATAGCTTATTTGGTTTTTCATTTATTGTTATTTGATTCTTCAATAGTATAGTTTGTTATTGATCGTAGTCGCATTTGTAGAACCAGCGGAGTTTATTGAGTGCTGCACAGGAAGCATCAGGAGTGAGGAAGATCCTAATTACAACCAAGGCTTAGAGGAGAACATCAGAGAAGGCAAATCCTATCTCCTTGATCATATTGAACCTATGCTTTCAATTAATCTATATGATCAACTAAAAAAATCTAAACTTATTATCGTATGTACTATGTATTGTGTTTACACTTGCTTATAGTAGTTAATTCTATCAAACAATTGCCACGCCGTCGAGGTTTTTTTTTTTACAATATGTCCATAAGAATAATGAAGTTGTCCTCGTGATCCAGGAATCAAACAAGAGATGAGACACCCGTGATGTATACAGGTTCGGGCCCCCGATTGGAGTAATACCCTATGTCCTGTGTGGTTGATGATGTATCTGTATTCACTCGAGTACATGCAATGTGTCTAGATCTATTATAAGGAGTAGATGGGATCTAAACTAGACTAATGACAAAGTCACCGAGTATTTCTTGTGCCCCTAGTACTTGCATCGAGTTGAAGATGAGTTGTATTCCTCCAGAAAAAGAGTCTCTCTTTGGGGGTCTAGGTCCCCGTTTTATATAGGGGTCTTGTAGCGCCTCCTATCTCACCATAGTTGATAGTGACTCCTTCATCTTATTCACCAAGAAAGATCAGATAAATCCAGTTGGGATACTAGTTGTTCTCGAGTTGGGTAACAAATTGAGACCTTCCTAGTATGCGCCTTTTGGATCTCCGGGAGTATCAGATACTGCAGATTCGGTTTTATAATATCCGAAGTTGTTAACCATGCACACGACACACCTTATACGTATATGGTATACCCTTTATGCGTATATACCTCACAGTTAGACATTCGACAGTAGCCCCATAACTCTTCTCGGGAGGAAGGGTTTCTGCAATTTCTCACTCGAGTACCGCAAGTCTAAGCCTGGTTGAGAAATGTGGTTCAGGCTTACAGTCGAGATAATTGAGTAAGAATGGATCCTATTATGAGTATCGAGTAGAAACACAATTGGGTCGAGTGCTCTGCAGTTAACCGCACTCAAAGCTCAAGAAAGGACTAAAAGCTCAACTAGTTGACACCCGATTCTGAGGTAGAGTTAAAAAAAACTTTTGAAATTTGAACCGATCGGTATAGGCACATTTAATGCCTGCAGAGATTCGCACAATATCATCACTCCGCCTTTCACGCCGATCGAGGTGCCATAGAAACATATTTCGAAGCGGAATTGTTTCAGTTTGCCACTTCTGGAGAAGTCAAAGGAGTAAATCGCAAGTGACCCGGTCATTGACTTGACTTCGGCCTCCACAATTATTCTGCCATCGTCTCCTCGAGTAGAGAAATTCTCAGTAGATATCTCTGGGTGAAGCCTACAAACCAACATGGCTAAGGTTTTAGCATCAACCTCAACGGAAGACCCTTTTGCGGGTCTAGAGGACCTCCACAAGGCTGCAAGCGCCCAAGTAGTTTTGGTCAAGCAAAATTATGGAAAGCATCGAACCTCTGATACCTCCTTTCGTCGAGTCTTTGGGTCTTTGTCTGTCCGATGGTGAAAGCGAAGATAGTCCTTCTAGTTGATGGTTCATGGTGTGGGACTCAAATCATTTAGATTTGATACATATTTTGGGGATGTCTGTGAACACTACTATTATTTTGCTTATCTAATATGCTGCATAAGTAGATGCAAAACTGGTTAGCAAGTGTTATTATTATCCTCGAAGATCAATTATCTAATATCTGTTAATTCCTGAAATCTCAACTAAACAAATCGTTAGAAGGGTAGCCTTCGAGTAATTACTCAAGGCAACCAAAAAAAAGGAATAAGGAAAAGACTAGTATAAAACTAGAAACATAACACACGATGACCTTTTGCAAACTTTTACTGACTTGCGCATTTGATCAGCATACGAATAAGAACTCGTCAGAGAGCACACATGAGACTGACTAGGACTTTTAGAACCTTTGTTGGCCGTTAGGTGTGAGATATCTGACAATCTCGATACTGTTATGCCTTATGAGGTGTAATTATCCGTCGTTGACCCAACACATATCTCCGTTGGTTCTATCCAACACGATCGACGTAAAGCCAAGTAAATTTTTGCAAAAATACTTAAAAAAGAATAAGGTATTATTATGTAGCCCTCGAATCTCTGGTCGAGAAGAAAATTTCTTGAGTAGAGAGTAAGAAAGAACATACATGTACCATTGAAGGAATATAGCGTAGCCTTCGACCTTCTACTCGATGACGGAATAGAGTGAAGAGTAAAGCCTTAGCAACGAATGTATGCTATGTAGCCCCGACTCTCTGTTTGATGTGATAATTGAAATAGAGAGTAAAGCATATGCGCCATACTAAATGTGGCCCCTGTCTCTTACTCAATGACTGGTTTCGAGTAGATAATGGAGCATAAGAACTTAATATTATATGATGTGGCTCCTAGCCTTCTGAATAGCGTGATAACTACAGACAAAAAGTGAAGCAAAGGCTTCGAAAAAGTATGATGTAGCCCCCAACTCTCTGCTTGATGTGGTAATCGAGTGGAAAGTAGAGCGCAAGCATCAACACACCATTCTCAGCCGTATACTCAATGGGCTTAGCCCTCGAGCATTGGGTTATAATTATGTTGTGGTCACCGAGTAAACTCGAGCGGACAAATAGATGAGCATTAAAAACCCGCTCACGTTGCTCATTTTCACCGCAACCTTTGATTTGACACATCATAATGACCATTTATCCCTCTTTGTAGAGATTAGACAGGTCATAACACTCCCATGACTTCTCGACTTTCGTCGGGCACTGTGAGGAACGGTGACATCTGAAGAGGGGGGGGTGGATTAGGAAACTTAGAAACTAATAGCTCCAAAAAATTTACAAGATAAACCTATCTCAAATTCCATCTAAATGTGCTCCAGATTTATCTAGTGTGTCTACTCTACTGCTCAAGAGCATTGCAACCTACTCTAACAAGGTAAATTGTAAGTATGTAAATACGAAAACGTAAATAAGGTAGAGAGACAAACTCGGCACAAGTGATTTTTATCCCGTGCTATCAGTGGCAACAAGCCACCCTTAGTCCACATTAGAGCTCCACAAAGGATATACTCTCGGTCACCAACTCTCTTCCAGTCACGGCTCTTGAACTACCAAGTCATTAAGACAATGCCTCAAGCACGATGAGTCACCAAGCTACCAAGGTGAGGTACCACCACTAACCTCTCTTCTGGTCACATGTGTGTCATCTTTACTTCAGAGCTTTAGTTACAAAGACAAGGGTCTCCGCGTCCCCACTAACCTTCTTGCCGTCGCTCCACACCAAGTCGGGGTATCAACAAGTTACCGATGAGTCACAAAGACTCTAAGGCGCCGACGTACCTCTCGATACACAGTTGGATCACTCCTTGATCCACTCTCTATGTTGCAACACCTAGCAATACTTCTCTCTAGGCCTATAAGCACTAATCACTCTCTAATGGTGTGCTAATTGCCTTGTATGAACACTTTTGACACTTTGATAGTTTGGATGTTTCTCAAGTGTATATGGAATTCTCTGGACTCCATCACCTTAAAATGGCCAAGAAGGTGGGTATTTGTAGCCTCAAACTCGCCAACTAGTCGTTACTACAATGACTCAACTTTACTGTGAACGCTGGATGATCCGGTGACAACAGTAGTACAAGTACCGGACCATCCGGTATGTACAATCTCAGAAACTAGCCATTAGAATCCACTTAGAACCACTTATGAACACTAGATTGTTTGGTGTATACTTCATCTCAATCATCGGACTATCTAGTGTGTATAATTTAACCTGACCGAGCCAACTTCTTCATTGTTCAACTGTCCGGTGTACTGATCTTCTGATCACCAGACTTTTCGGTGTGTATAACTTCATCTTCTCCGAGTTCTGGAAAATACTCCAGTGTGCACTATCTTTTTTATCACTGGACCTTCTGGTGTATTTATCTTCAATCTTCAATAGTTGCAGAGCTTCTGTTAAATACTCTGATGTGTAGAGCACATAGATCATCAGACTATCCGGTGAAGTCATTTCTTTCCTCCTCTGAGTGAAAACACCCCAGTGTGTGCAAACTCCTGAGCACTGGACCTTCTGGTGAGAACAAACTGATTTCATCTCAGTTTTCCACCCTTATGAAAAATGCCCCGATGTGTATACCTTTGGTATCACCGGACTATCTAGTGTAATTAGTTTCCATGTGACTTATCCAATTCAATCAAACTTTGTCCCAGTTTCAGTGGCTTCTTCATGTATTGCATCCATGAGACCTACTAACATATATTCTTAACAAACATGTTAATCTTATTGACTATGTTGTCATTAATCACTAAAATCATAATCATGGCCTAATAGGACCATTTTCGCTATATGCGCGCAGCGCGACCGAGGCGTTCTCGAGCTCGCTATCGTTTTGGATCTTTACAGCTATGTTTAAATAGTATGACCCATTCCCGCGACTATAAATAGAGGAGACTTATGGTTGTTTATTTTCACTCCGTCTCCTCCCTTTCTTCCTTTGCCTTGCCCAGTAGAACTTGCAGAGCTTAAAGCCATGACCTTCACTCCACCGCCGTCTCCCGAGTCTAGGTTAGGAATTAGAGAAGAGGGAACTTTCTACCCAAAGCCTCTCGCCATGTTTCCACCCGGTGTCATCACCATTTCTTCTGATGAGGAGGAATCGAGTGAGGGGCCTAGAGGAAAAGAGCACAAAGAATCACTTGGAGATGGCCGACCCCTCTCCCGGAGGGTGTAGCGCTTCATTGCTGTTTATGTCGCACGGTGAACGATGCGAATGACACGGGAGAGGGATGAAGTTGGTGGTGATCCTGACAAGATCATCAACCAGGTTGCTAACGAAGTTTTCAGCGAAGAAGCCCCCGAGCACTCGGTGATAAAAAAAAGCGTGTTCGTCTTCTCTGTCGACAACCTTCAGATCGCCTCCGCGACCCATGGAGGGTCCGCCAGATTCACTGGTGTCGTTCAATAGCTCCAACATGGTCCTCACATCAGTCATTTTTCCTAGCCATTATGCTGGCCGGCGTCCAATTCACGGGGTTATCAGCTGCCACCCTAGGGAAGAGTATAAAAGGTTTCTCAACTCGTTCAAGGGCGAATATGAGTCCACACGCTTTTGAACTCTTGGAGGTGGTGGATCTTCACTTTTTGCCATGTAGGTCAAGAGGAAAAGAATAGGTATGTAATAAGTTAGTTAATCTGATCGAATATAATCGACTTACCTGTAACTTACCTTATCTATAAGTGAAATTGTCAAAGTTGATCAATGTGGCATGAGTTCTCGAGTATCTCACCATTTGGAGTACATAACCGTATTGATCCAGGTCGAGTAACTTCAACTACTATGTTAGGTCCTTCCCATTTAGGTGATAACTTATGGTGTTATGCCTGTTTCTGCACCTTTCATAGGACAAGGTCTCCAGTAGCAAGTCTCGTGGGTTGGACTTTTTGACTATGATATCTACGTAATGCTTGCTGATTCTTAGTCGCTTGAATGGATGCTCGATCACAGTAATTTGCCACTCTAAGTGATCCGAATTGCATTTCAGTTGGGAGCACTGCTTCTGCTTTGCAGACTAAAAAGAACGGAGTTTCACCAGTTGTCCTATTAGTTGAGGTACGAACGACCCATAGTACCGAGGCAAGCTCTTTCACCCATCATTTTGAGTAGGCCTTCGGCCTATCAAAAACTCAAGTTTTGAGACCTTGCAAGACTATACCATTGGTGCGCTCAACCTGACCATTGCTCTGGGGCAAGCTACATAGACGAAACAAGTTTTAATGTTGAATTATTCACAAAATGCAATAAAGGTCCCGCTTTTGAACTGGCTACCGTTATCTATAATTATCTGATGTGAAATTCGGAATCATGTAATTATTCTCCTCACGAACTTCTTGGCTGCTTCCATGATTATCTTCCCAACAGGTTCGTCCTCAATCCACTTAGTGATGTGTCGATAGCCATAAATAGGAACTTGTAACCGTCTTGCTCCCTTGGGAAGGTCTCAGGATATCCAAGTCTCAGACGGAGGAAGGCCAAGAAAGAGGAATTATTTACAGAGCTTGGACAGGTCAAGTGGTCTGGCTTCCATAAAATTGGCAGCTCTCGCACTTTTTAACAAGCTCAGAAGCATCTTGTAGGGCAGTCGACCAAAAGAATCCCCGACAAAAAGCTTTTCTGACCAAGGTGTGATAAGACGTATGATTACCACACATGTCTCCATGGATGTCAAGCAATAATTTATTGCCCTCTTCCCGAGTGATGTACTTCATCAATATTTTGTTACTCCCCTTTTGGTAGAGCTTGTCGTCTACCGAAGTAGATAGCTTGGACTCACGAGCAATTTTTGTTGTAGACGTATCATTATCAGGGATGTCTCGGTCTTCGAGATAGGCTTGGAACGGAGTCATCCAAGTCGGCTCGCATTCAAGTAGTGCAGCTACCATGTCTGCGATTTCTACCTCGGTGACCCAACTAGACTGATGGTTGGCTTGGGCAGCATCCATTCATCGAACTATCGGGACAGATGGTGTGAGGAGTTTCTCCACAAAGATTCCTATGGGCACGATGCTCGAGAAGAAACGAGTCTAGCAAGTTCATCAGCACCATAGTTATCACTCTTTTTGACGTGCGTTACTTCTAGCCCATCGAACTTTTCCTCAAGCTTTCGCACCTCGTACAAGTAAGCCGCCATGTTGTCATCTGAGCACCGGTACTCCTTTTGCATCTGAGCTGTGAGTCCCCTTTCACTAGAAGTTGCCTGATTCCAAGTGACGCAGCTATGCGAAGGCCATTTACCAATCTCTCGTATTCTGCAACATTGTTGGAAGCTTTAAAATATAATTGAATGACGTACCTGAGTTCGTCGCTCATTGGAGATTTCAGTATAATGCTAGCCCCCGAGCCTTGAAATGTGAGCGATCCATCAAAGAAGAGTGTCCAGTGGTCCTCGACCACACTTGGCTTAGTTTTGTCAAGGCTTGTCCATTTGGCAATGAATTCCGTCAGTACTCCCGACTTCATGCTTGTGCGTGGTGCATAGTATGCATCGAACTCATTGAGTTCAAGTGTCTATTGGGCAATTTGTCCAATAGCCTCCCTACTACGTATGATGTCCTTTAATGGACTACCTGACCAGCCCCGACCTTGATCGTCTGGGCTGGTTCAGACGAGTCGAGGGGCACTGCCTTGACACCAACATCAGTTCTTTCGTCCTTGGCGCCATCATTGGTCTCTTCCTTTGCGACATCGTCAGACTGGGATGTTCTAGCAAGGCTTACGAGCATAGAGTCACCGGCGACTTGATGCTTCTAGTGTTTGGACTTTGCACCTTTCGAAGTAATTTATGATCGACTGAAGTGTTCGACTATATCCAGACTCTGCTTATCGCACTTCACTGCTTCTTGTTGATCTCCTTTGACAGTTATGACCCCTTTAGGGTTTGAGATCTTGAGTGTCTGGTATGCATAGCACGACAACCATGAACTTACCTAGCTTTGGGCGGCCTAGGATCACATTGTATGCCATCTCAAAATCCGCAACATCGAAGGTAAGCTTCTATGTGCGGTAGTTGTCGGGCATGCCAAACGTGACTGGCAAATTGATCTGTCCAAGGGGCATCGTCGATGAATTGGGGGTCATGCCGTGGAAATGATCAACAACCTTCTTGAGCACCGACCTCTCAATCCCCATCTTGTCTGAAGTCTTGACAAGGATGAGGTTAAGTGAACTACCCCTATCAACCAAGGTTCGAGAAACTTTGATGTTGCGGATAGTTGGTTGTACCACGACTAGATATCAACCAGGATGTGGGACCGTGGGTGGATGATCGACTTGGTTGAAGGTAATCGGAACTTCCGACCACCTGAGGTACCGGGTAGGCCTGGTGAGAGCCAGGTTGACTTCTCGTTTGACCGCCTTATATTGTCTTTTGGACTCGTACACGGCGGATCCTCCAAAGATGTGTGTCAAACTTTGGTTAGGCTAGTGGAACTCAGGCTCAACACCTTTTGTGTCTGGCTTAGCCTGTTTGCTGTGGTGCTCGACAGCGGTGGCTTTATGCTTTTCTTCAACATTTTTTTTGAGAATGTAGCATTCGTCGAAGTCATGCTGATTGGTTCGATGAATGGGGCACCACTACTTGCCACCTCGACTCAGGCCTTTACCATCCCTGGTGTTGAGCGACTTGCTCCTATCAACCGTGGCTATGGTCGTGTTCGGACCCTTGCACTTGTCACTAGACTTCTTCCCCTCGTTCTTTGAGGACTAGGGATTATCCTTCCCAGGCTGAGGATTTTTGGCATGTGCTTGAGCTTCTGCTTTGTTGGTAGATTTGTCGGCCAACTCAAAGAGCTCCTTGACCGTTTGGATCTTCCAGGTAGCAAGCTTCCTGACCAGATATGTGTTCTTGACACCTCTCTTGAATGTGATAATGACCGATTCATCAGAAATATCCAGAATCGTGTTTCGCCTGTCACTGAATCATCGGATGAAGTCTCAGAGGGACTCATCCTTTCCTAGGTTTAGTTGATGGAGATCGTTCTCCATTCCTGGGCGCTCGAAAGTACCCTGGAAGTTGGCTATGAATTGAGACTTCAACTCGGCCTATGATCGGATTGAGTTGGGAGGTAGGTTCAACAACCAAGACCTTATCGATCCATCAAGCACGATTAGCAGATAATTGATCATTACCTTATTATCGCCACCCGCTGGTTGGATAATAATGGTATAGATCTGCAACCACTCGTTGGGGTTGAGTTTCTCATCGTACTTCTGGATCGGACCTACCTTGAACTTCTCGGGCCACAGTATCGAGCGGAGTTCTGGGATGAGGGCTTCACAACCTACGTCAAATTACTCATAAGGTGGAGGAGGAGGACTGTCACACCTGTCCCTTCGAATAGGGGAGTCATGTCGACTGTTCCATCCTAGAGATCTATGATCATTGTAGCGTTGTTCATCCTCATGATGCTCTTCACGATTGTTATTGATAACCTCCCATAAGTCATGCCTGTTGTGAGGGATGAGGTTTCTTAGGTCTCCCTGATTTTTGCACTCATGGACAGGCAGTTGCAGTTTGACCTGCAGGGTTGTACTCGGGGTCGAATTCTTGAGCTTCCTGCTTGCGACCCTTCTACTCGAGAGTGGTCTGTGGCTCCTCGAACCAGCACCTTGCTGGCTGGGGGACCTATAGGCGACAAGACTATTCGCTCGAGCAACTTGGATCTAAGCCGCGTCGAGTAGGGTCCTGACTTGATTAACCATAGGGGTTAAAGGATTCATCAAATTCAACTCTGAAAGATATCTCAGAATCAGATGGGCTCCCTAGACATTAGCATCTAGAGTGCTAAAAACATCACTGCCGAGGCTTGGCTACGGTTGAGCTGATGAAACCTCGTGATGGCTGCCCTGAGGAAGCTCGTTCCTCTATCTCGGGACCGGTGCCGGTGGAGGCGTGCCTACTGGAAGCCGTCGTTGAAGACCGAGATGGTGTTGAGATCCTTGATGTCATGTGGGATATGGCGGATGATGTGTAAAAATAGGTGAAAACTGTTTTGGTGGAAACAAGTAGAGTAGTACTCTGGAAGAGGATGCTCTTGGAGGCTTGAGTTACCTTTATGGTATTCATTGCTGTAAGATGTCTGCCTTGGCCACTTAAGGACCGAGTCATTTTTGTCGCCATACTTAAACCACCTCAGTGCAATCATGTGTCATGTATGGACAAGACTTGACTTTTCTATCACCGAACTGGGTTGAGCATCATAATAGGAGGCTGAGAGCAACGAGAAGTCAAGTGACTATATGTCCCTCTATTTGAATGTGCAAAGATCGGCAAGTGCTTAAAAATGGAATCTGGCTTTTAGTACAAGGCCTCTAGTGTTTGAGGTGTCTTGTAAAAAAGCTCGGCAAGAAAGGTGAATGAAGTGTCTCGGTATGATTCGCTCCTCTGCTTGCAATGGTTGAAGTCTAAACATATCATATGGGTATAGTATATAACCACCGTAGAGTGTAAGGCTATTCGAATAGTCGTGTCCATGGTAATAAACATGTGAAGGCAGAACCTGTTTGTGAGATGAGGTTGTCGGCTAAATCCGTCAGAATCTATGTGGTACTAGAGGTACACCAGATATGATGATAGGGAGTGCAGAGTGAGGTGTAGCCCCTTCCATTACTAAAAAACTCCATATATGACTTGTTACCTGGTTTTGAATTGATTTAAACTGTTTTAAAGTTAACAATAAAGAATACAACTAAGTCTCTGCATAAATTGATTTGCGCTTAAAACTAAACCGTAAAGCCTTATTCTTGAATTATCTTTATGCATCTATCACACACTTAAAGTAGTATAGGATTTACTGAATACCTTCCGTACTCACTCTTGCTGTCATTCAGATGAGAAAACTGAAGCCGACTTCGCTAGAGCAGAAGGCGACGATAAAGGGTAGACTTAGAAATCGTGTTTGCACCTTAGTTGTTTGTGAACTTTGGGCAATTGTCTTCTGTTGTGCTTTTATCGGCCATTAAGCTAGATTTATAATATACAATATGATTTATAAATCTTTTGTACTTTGTAATATTAATACTTTATATAAGAAGCTTGATTATAATATTGTAAGTGTTATACTATATATATTAGCTACTTAATCTAAGGCTGATACAGGAAACATAGGATATCATGAGAAAAGGGTATCACCATTTCCCTGTAATGGGTTGCAGCAATGAAAAGTTACTGGACAGAAGCCCCTCAAAGAAGGCACGCAAGCAACATGAGCCTGATGACATTCAGAGAACAATTGTTCGGCCAGCTGCCCCTGGAAGTAAACCGAAGGAATCGGGCTTTGTTGCAACGGAGAAGCAAAAGAGAAAATGCAAAAGGAAGCCTGCCAGGGAAAAGGAGTATGCTGTGACGAGTCTGCAGCTGAATTACTATGAATCAGACGCATCAAGTGGATCGACCAAGCCCCTTGAAACGAAAGAACATAACGAAGAAAAAGAGAGAATTAAAACTTATTCACTATCAAAGAAGAAGATCAACTCTACTACACCCTTGGGTGACTCTAGTATAAATGCCTCGGCCACTAGCCACAAAAATGAGACTGAGCCTCGTAAAGATGAATTGGCGCAACAGTCCCGGTCACCATCTCCTTGCTCGGCCATTGTTGTTGTCGCTACTGCTGAACAAGTGTTGCCTCAAGCCATTGGAGATCAATCCCAGCCATCAGCTCCATGCTTGGATATTGTTCCACTTCAACCAGCAAATCCACCCAACTTGGTTCCTCCATATCAAAGCACTGGCCTTGACATATAGATATTTCAGATGATGACTGACCTTACTGCTTTCCAATGACGATATAGTTCGATTGTATTTGGATGGTTTCTGCGTTGCTGAGCTCACTGGTAGTGTAGGCAGTGTGTTGTATGGTTGCTTTTCGATTTATGTCTTTGCCTGAATACTTCTGTTAATGCTTGAACCAGTGTATGAATTGATTCTACGAGGCCCTGATACAAAGCCTGAATGTGTGGATGTGCATGGCAGATTGCATGATTGCTACTTGAAGGCTTCTGGAATGTATTTTGTGATCTTGATTGTGATCTGAGTAATGCTAGAGAATTTAACGGAGGTAGCATGCAATTCCCAAAAAGACATCCAAACAGGTTTAGGAATTGAATTGCATCTGGATTCTATCAAGCAAATTCAAGTTGCATCCAAACAACAGAATTGAAATCACAGTCTAATTCCAATTTCACAGGAAATAAAATATTGGTTCTCCAATTCCAGAAAACTAATTCATTTTCAAGAACCAAACAAAGCCTAAGAGTTTTTCCCCGCCCTTATGACATTGGAAAGAAAGCCTTTATCAAGTCGTCTCCATTCCTTTTCAAATATAGGGGAGTGGCCTTTCTGGCGGACGGTATTATCCCAGCAATGTGTTCCCATGGGCCAAGCTAGCCTAACACTCGTTAGTCCACTCTTTCTGCATTCTTCAAGTATTTCTTAATTGGGAGAACTCCTTTAATACCATAAAAAAAGTTCTAATTCTTTATATCCACTAAATTTTTTGAAGTTCTTTGTACGCCATCCATTTTAACTTTGTTTTCTTCCCTACCATTCTGTTTGGTCTATCATGTGAAAACACTGTGTTTCCTTCACATGCACCTAACTGTTTCTCAAAAAATCAGAGGCCTTTTGTTTCTTTGAAAATCCTATAATTTTTTTACATGTTCTATAATTCATGTGCAACCTATTTTAACTGAATTCACCTAAAAATCTTGTGTACAATTTAAACTAATTTTTTTCAAAAAACTACTTTTATAAATTCTAATAATTATTAGGACATCAAATAAAATCCTAAAAATCTACAAAAATCACTAATATTCTTAATATGTGATATACTAATTTCTAAAATTATTTCTAGATCTAGGTTATATGGTTAAAAAATGAATTCCTTTATAATGCTCTATTTACATTGTATATAAAAATAGAGTATTACAAATAAATTTATTTTTTCACCATATAACCTATAATTGGGAGACCGATAGGGAAGGAAACAAAGTTAAAATTGATGGCATACAAAGAACTTCAAAAACTTTAGTGGCATGTAGGGAATTAGAATTTCTTTAATGGCATTTAAGGAATTCTAGCTTCTTAATTCACTCAGGCAGTCAAGCGTTCAGTCTTCCGAGCTATAAGTCGCGGCTTCAAGCATGGCCTGCCTTGGCCCATAGCAGACTTTGATCTACCCAGTGATTGAGAGAGTTCGAGACTGGATCACTTGCAGGCGTAGCTGGGTGAACGAACACGTTTGAGCAACAAACAAACAGACGGGCATCAACTTTGGTCCGAAATTTTTATTCTGCGCGCGTGCGCTCCGAGCTACAACCTTCCTCTTACACTTGCGTGGGACCCATATAAAGGCAATATTATCCAAACTTTTTTGATAATTTTTCTGAAATTTTCTGAGAAATTGTTTTCTTAAAACTTTTGAGTTAAACTTTCTCGTTAATTTTTCTCAATTTTTCTGAGAAATTGTTTTCTTAAAACTTTTGAGCTAAACTTTCTCGTTAATTTTTCTCAAATTTTCTAAGAAATTGTTATCTTAAAACTTTTGAGCTAAACTTTCTCATTAATTTTTTCTCGTTAACTTTTTCTCAAAACATTTTGAATCAAACTTTTGAAAAAAGATTAAAAAAAAAGAAATAAGGGGACTATCGGAAGGAGGTGCGAGTTATCTGCTGGCGCGCGTATTAGCAGGGTCCACTTTGGTCTGCCTACCCTTTGTTGACCCGTCACTTCTCATACACCTTCAAAGATTGATCTGCTATGCCAAGAAATTACGGACGAAAACATTCCTGAGCTATGCATTGACTTGATCATTACAGTAAGCATTAATGCTCCTGAAACTTGGCCTCCCGGTCCAGCTTTAGCCATCTGAAATCATACCTAAATCCGTGTTTTATGTTCGTGATGCTCTTTGGGACTTAGAGATAAGTCTGAACAGATCTAAAGTACTCTCAGTGGCCTTCGCTTTTGTTAGTGGATTGTGCTGAGGTTGGTTAGTCTTGCTTTCAGCTTTTCTTTTGTTCCGGGGAAGCAAGGTAACAGCATGCATGGAGCGCATGCCTTCACACGATCACACACCTGATGATCGATCAACAAGTTCATGACAACGCACGTACAAAGCAGATGCAGGGCCTGAACCGTAGCAGTTATTTCTTTTAGGAGAAAGCCTCTACTTATATTGAAAGCCAATAAACATGTTCACAACATACCAGAAGGAAAGAAAAAAAAAACTGGTTATAGGTTTGAGAGAATGCACCAAATCAAATTTCACAAACGTCAGAAACTAGACCCTCAACTAAGGTGAAGCTCCACAACCATTCTCAAACCTGAATTGTTGCTATGTTCACTTTGACCCTGTCATCTTCGTTGAGAAGGATACTCTATTTCTACACGAAGGATACAAGTGTCAGCACTTCAACAGACTTGTGGGGGGACTTCTTCTCAATCACCATGGTGTTTCGCGTCCTCTAATGTGCCCAAGCAACCCCTTCAGAACGAAAAAGACATAGCTTTTGCGAGATTTTGAAATGCTTTGGGAGCCAGCTCGCCCATAAGTCGGCTACCGAAACAGAGATCCATTCCAACCAAAATTGTCTCCCAAAGTATTCCAAGTGAACTGTGCTAAAATGCATCCAAAGAAAATATGGTTGGTATCTTCAGGTCTATTACACAAGCAGCAATACATGCTCCCTTTTCACCCCCTCTTGAGGGAGGTTGATACAGGAAACGTATTATAAAGCATTTGCATAAGAAAACCTTAATTCTTAAAGGGAGTTTACAGGACAAGAGGTTAATTGCCCCCTTGCAAGATACTCATTCAAAGGTGAGAACCTATATAGAGATTTAGTGGTAAATTTCCTCAATTTATCTAGAGTCCAAGCCACTTCATCCTCATTAGCATTCAACTGAACATGTTGTAGCATGTGCAGTAAATTGCTAGTGGTCACACTCCTTTTGAACTGCACCTCCCATTTGTTACGACTCCAACAATCAAAGACCACACATCAGGGTCAGCATAGAGGTTACACATATCAGGAAACTGAGTTTTTAAGGAGTGTCTCCAAACCACATATCTCTCCAAAATGAAACTTTATTACCATTATTCACTTTGTAAACCGCTCCTCATTGGTATAAGTGTTTAACCTTATGCAAGCCCAAAACTGAGTGGTGCCTCTCTGTCTGGATGAAAAGAAATTACCATCTGACATGTATTTACCCCTAAGCAACCTACACCAAATGACTCAGAGCCAAATGAAATCTTCCAAATCCATTTGTAACATCGTACTTTCCAAGATTTTACAATATGGCCATACTACAAGAAGCACAACCAATCTTATGTGAAGAATTTCGGTGACTCAACCTAGGGTTTGTCATGAACGTGGAGGCAATAGCCATGGGAGTGGAACCCACCTTGGATGAGAACGTTCAAAAAGGTAGGGCAGAAGATGAGAATATAAAGAAGAGCATGCAGAATATCTAAGTAGGCAAGATCAGAAGCAGCTCAAGGAGATAATTCTAAAAGAAGCTCATGTGTGAGCATATTTAATTCATCTCAGAAGTATCAAGATGTACAAAGATCTCAAGGTCATTATTAGTGGTATGGAATGAAGAGAGACATAGCAGAATACGTAGCTCTATGTGATACATATCAGAGGGTCCAAGCTGAACGTCGAAGATCCGCAGAATTGCTACAGCCACTGAAGGTGCCTAAATGAAAACAGGAAAAGATCGGTATGAACTTTACAATTGGACTACCATGTACCCAGACCAGTTATGACTCTATATGGGTTGTAATGTAACATTTGATCAAGGTTGCTCACTTCCTCCCAGTGAAGGACCCTCCATCTAGATACAACAGACCCTCAATGTGCTAAAAGAGAAGTTGCTTATCGCCTTAACTCTCATATGTGCCTGATGTTTTCCCCAGTTAAAGAAGAGCCTATGAATCTCTGAAGGGTGGTTATCAATTGAAGAGTTGGATGTACAAAAAGATCTCACATACGGAGTATCCAGTCAAGATTCCTGAGACAGGTGAAAGAGTTACTAGATGCAAGGTAATTACTATGTGCAAGGTGCAATGGGGTGGACACTCAGAAGATGAGCTATCGAGAGAAAAAAGATGAAGGAGTTTCCTTATCTCTTTTCGGATCTCCCCGAATCTTGAGTGTGAGATTCCTTTTAAGGGAGGTAGATTTATAACACCCTACTTTCTAAGATTTTATAACTTTTTAAAATTTTCTAACTTTAATTAGTAGCTTCACCAGTAGAGCAGTTTAAAACCCATTTTCATAAACAACCAAGTAACCTAGGTTATTATTTCTTGTGCATTGCATGCTGAGTTTTGTTAGCAGCCAGATAAATGTAATAGAGTTCTTTTTCTTTTTCTTCTTTTTGGTGTTTTGGAGTGAAAAAGGTTTTGAATTTTTTTTTACAAAATTCAATAGTGGGTAAGTTAAGGATCTTAATGGTTGGAATTCAAAATTCTTGAATTTATAATCTATTCCATCCTTGATCATACCTGATTCTTCTCTAGTTCAATTTAAATCTTATCCAAATTCTTGTTTAAATCAAATCTCTCCTCTTTCTTAAATTCTACTCAAATCCAAATTAAAATTCCTTATCTACTCTCATTCTTGTTCAACCTCATTTTTTGTTTCTCTTAAATTTACTCCAAGCTCAATTCAAATTCAAACTCTGTTCAAATTTCTCAACAAAAGTTTATTTTCTAAAACCCTTGGCCGGCATACAAGTCATCTAGAAGGCCCAACACAAAATATCTACAAAATCTGTGGATATTCGCGGAGTCCTGGACGGCCCCATCTTCCGATGCAGTTTCGGAGTTTAAGACGCCCTCAATGCAAATCTTGACAATACCAAAGTTGTAGGTCTCGTCGAGTACTTCGATTTGAACCTATGGAAGTCCCTTTTTGTATAATTGAGCTAGGAGTTATGACCTCCAAAATCAATGCTGCGCATATAAGTCTCAGTTCAAACAGTTTATCTTGTGACAAATGTTTGGAAATCAAAATGACGTTTTCAGAAGTTCCAATGAATACCAAAGTTGTAGATATTTTAGTGTACTACAAATTAGAGTCCAGAAAAGTCCAATTTGAAGTCCTGACGATGGAGATATCATCCTCGAAATAAAGAGCTGCTAAAAAAAATTCTAACCGACTCGAACTCGAATCCGAATCGTGTCCGGCTTGGACTCCACCTAAACCAGCTGCCCCTAGCCCTATAAATAGGTGTTGCATGTCCTCCCCTACCCTCTTTACATCCCTCCATGCCCTAGCCACCATAGCAGCCCAGCCCATGCGTCATCGTTCACCGGTGTCACCGCCTGTGATGCGCTACGTCGTTGTATTTGCGAATCCTTCATCTCCGATCATCAAAGCAAGGTGAGGACCCCTAGCTATCCTTCCTTAACCCTATTTTACCATCATGCTATGTCCCTAGACAAGCCTTAGCCCCGACCAAAGCCTGATCTGTGCCCCCACGATCGTTGCCATCGCTGATTTGCATCGACATTCCCGGCTGACCAGAGGTCAAATCGTTATGTCCTTTCACCAGTGCATGACCCATGATGTTGCCCACGTCCTCACCAACCAATTCAGCCAGTATATTAGCCAAACCGTTGGGATCAAGGTCGACATGCCCGCTATCCGGTTTCTAGACGCGTTCTGTGCACGCACCAAGTTTGATGTCATGTTACCCATCAATCCAGAAGCTGTATGAATGTGACATATGTGTCACAACATGTCCCATGGAGTATTCTACATGTCTCTATGTTTCCTTCACTGGTTGTGCAGCGACACGTCTAGAATGCGACTGCTAACTGCAGCATGCCACAGCCATCACCCATCTCATCTCTGTTGATTGATCTTCTTCTCAGGGGATGATCTGTACAAACCCATGTTATAGCATTGTGTTCCCGGGATATATGAATATCTCTGTTTAGACGGTTCCTCAAAATTCATACCCGATCTCCAGGAACGCGAGCATCTTTGTTGCTGCATCTGTTCGCAGTCACCACCAAACCTAGCAGCAATCGTGGTTGTTTTGCCGCTACCTCAGATGACCCCTTCCAAAATTGACCATACATTTGAGTTAGCCTTTCCGTGTTCTATGGTATGCTTCTCTAGTTTTGCTGAAACACCACCGAAGCCCAGCATCGATGTCAGTAGCCCGTCTTCGACGAAACACAAGTTGCCGTCACTATGCAGAGTCACCCGACAGTATCCTTAACCCAGAAGCTCAACCTCCAACAATTTGATCCATCATAGGTGGTTGAGGCTAGACATCAGCTCACCTCTTCTATAATCTAAGACGATGCTTGCATGGCATGCCAAGTCAGCACCGCATCATCCTCTTTAGCCTAGTCAGTGAAGCCTAGTCAATCCTATACCTCTTGAAACTTGCACAATGATGTTGTCAAATATGAGATTGGTGGTTCTCATCTTCACAGTTAACTAAATACAGTATTGGTGCACAACACTGTACTCCACTTCTAACAAGTCATCCTTGACCCCCAACAAGGATACCTCCAGAGTGACCATGAGCAGGGAGGACACTCCAAACAAAGTTTTCATTCCCAGCCATGTCCTTAAGTTCTTTTATTGTGAAGTCCTTCCTTACAGTCTCCTGGATGACTATAATATCCAGCTTTTCCTGCATAATATAATCCTTTATCTGTTTTTTCCTTATTGTTTGCCTAACCCTCTAGCATTACACAAGAGAATCCTCATTTGTTCTTTTTCTTTGGTCCGCCTCTCCCATTTTTGTGCATAGCTCCACTACTTGTGGGCTCTAGATCTCCTGAGTTAGAATTATCAAGATATCTAACAGAGTTGTCAATGACCTCCATGGTCATATCTTCTTCCATGCCCTCCACTCTTGAGGCTTCTTGCTCACTTTGTTTTTGCAGGAAGGCTTTATAATTTGCCTCTGCAATCCCAGCCCTAGCTATTTACTCAGCTTTAAAGGCATCGATTTGACCACTAATGTTATCAGCCACTAAATCTACCTCATGGATGACATTATCAATATAGGTATTAGAGGAGTTATTCATAATAGTGAACTGGTTAGGTGATAAAGAAGTGTCTGCAGTTGAGTTCTTTTGCTGAGCTCTCTTCATAGCTTTGTCTTGAATTGGTATGCCATCTCTGGGGATCCCGGAGATTGCTCTGGTGGCATAGTTGAGCCCTTTTTCTTGGGAGTTCTGATCTTTGTTTTTTGGGACAGGCACCCATCCGTAGGAGCTGTCATCATCCTCAGTCCTGGTGCTAACAAGTGAGAGATTGTCAAAGTTATCATCCTCTTCTCCCATAGGCTTAGTTGGTTGTAGTTCATCAGATGTGTGAACCTCCTAACTCACATGAAGATGCTCAGTATTAATGTCTTGTGGGAGTGATAGGTTTGGCCAAGAATTGGCACATATTAGGTGGGGGCCCTTCCGATTATGAACAGACATCATTCCATCAAGAACATGGAAATCATGGGAGGGGGGTGGCATCTGTGTTATATTGACCTTCCTTCTTGGGTTGAAACTACAATTGTTCTACTTCAAGATTGTGTTATTCCCCTATATAGCAGTTTGCCTTTGTAACCTGGTGGAGGGGAGCTAAAGCTAACACTCACTATAAGAAAAAAGGCATTAGTGATGGGTGATAACAGGCATTAGTGACGGGTCATGTACCCGTCACTCTTATCGTGTCACTAATGATAGATCATTAGTGACGGGTTACGATTATGACCCGTCACTAATGACTGAACATTAGTGACGGGTTGTGATCTTGACCCATCATTAATGACCGATGAATATTTTTCGTATTTTTTAGACACAAAAAAAGTCAAAAAATGTTTTTTACCTGAGCCATCCCAACGCAGGTCCATCCCATATGCCTCACAAGCCACGTTTTTTCACATTATTTTCAAGTTTGTGTTCCATGGGAATCAAACCTGCGACCTCCTCCTCACGCATGTAACCACCGTACCACATATGCTATCACGTAGTTGTGATATAAACCAGATACTTTATCCTTTTAACCTTCTTTGTCAAAGGTCATTAGTAACGCATCATAACCATGACACATCACTAATGACTAATTTTGCCAAATTTTATATTCTAATGTTACTAAGGTGAGAAAAAATAAGAGAAAAATAAAATAAAAATAAAAAATATTTATCAATACCGTCATTAGTGACTGAAGTTAGTCATTAGTAATGGATTACAAGTTGACCTATCACTCATGACTAGCATAAGACGACCTATCATTGATGAGTGGATCATTAGTGATGGGTCAAATTGTGATCTGTTATTAATGACTAACCTAGGATGTCTTTTTACTGATAACCTAGTCATTAGTGACGGGTCACAGCTTGACAGGTCATGTTACGACATGTCACTAATGACCACTCATTAGTGGCAGGTCTATATTGGTCCCGATCAGAAGATACATTAGTGACGCGTCCTTATTAGACCCATCACTAACAGGACATTAGTGACGCGTGTTGAGCAGACATCACTAATGTGGTGTCTCTTTTACTAGTTTCTTACGTAGTGAAAGAAAGTGATAAACTGCCTCCATGGCAGAATAAGTCATCAGGGGCTTATTCCCTATCTCAATTAAGCTTTGTGGTAGAGAGGGGTACTCCTTATGGCTCTCCCCCACCTCCACTTCACTATAAGCTTTAAATTATCCCATAATTGGATCAAATGATTCAAGGAGAGTGATTTCCTAGCAGCTTTCTGGAGATATAGCCCCCCCTAGGTACTTGCTTCCCTTTTTCCATTGGTTCGTGAGTTCTTGCTTGATGTTTCTTATCCTTACTTTTCATATCTTTATTTGCCAAGTCACCATGACTAGCCTCTTCATCAAAATCAAATAAATCATTATCATCTGACACTTTTGTTATCATCCTCATCTGGCTTGCTAGGTGTCTTCTGTTGGGGTCTTATCATTAAAGCATTCCATGATGTATCGGGTTATATGTCCATCGCCATTAAAGAATATTTCGATAAAATTCCTAATCTTGTAAGGGTCTCTGCACAAGACCTTAACTCTGACTAGATCATTCTTTAAAAAGCTGAGTTCATCTACCACCAGGAGCTTAGCCACCAGGGAGGTGATCTAGTTGACTGATTCACATCTTTAGCAAAGACAGAGATTCCATAAATTTTGATCCAAAAGAATTTCAGCACATGAGTATATCTGAGTCCTCCACTTACAGATCTTGATGGTCAGATTATGTAAGATTAATTCAACAGAATTCCTGATCTTCCCATACCGTAGCAGTTATTTGTTATGGCAACATACGCGTTCAGTTAGTTATGCTGCTGCAACGGACTGGTGACGCAAATGACATCTGGAAAGCGTTAGAGCGGTTGCATGGTCAGCTTGTTTGAGCTCATGCATGCCTACCAAGCTTTGCTCACGACATCCATAACGCATTCGCCTGAACGGAGCAACGTTATGTAACCAGATCGTCAAGAAAAAAGGGTCAGTAGTTTATTAGACCATCCTAATCATATTTTCATCATTTAGTTTCATTTCCGATTTATTTTTTGTTTCTATTCACTTTATTTTCTCTCATTTTTAACAACTTTATTTCGAAAAAGATTCGTGAAAAAAAATGAGAAAAAATCTCGTCCTAAAAAGAATAACCTTAAAAATATATTTGCGATGAAAACCGTGAAAAAAACTGTTAAAATATAAAAACGAAAATCTAAAGAGATTCTAAACCTGACAAAAATCAGTTGGAAATGGTCGTAGAATGATCTCAGGCAAGGGCGAAGAAGGTGCATCCATTATTGCAATACCGATCGAAACTTTTTTCTCTCTCTCGATGGAACAGTGAAGAAGCTGGTAGCAGCACATGCAACTACATGTGCCGTGATGTGCATGCGAGAGAGGTCGATCTGCTTGGATCCCCGTCACTACCGGAGACGGCGTCTTTGTCGAGTGTCCCATACTTTGCCGAGTGCTTTTTATCGGACACTCGGCAAAGAGGGTCTTTGCCGAGTTCCAGAGGTAAAGCACTCGGCAAACATCTGGCACTCGGCAAAGACCCTCTTTGCCGAGTGCCAGAAATAGGACACTCGGCAAAGGAGTATCTTTGCCGAGTTCCAGAGAGCAAGCGCTCGGCAAACATCTGGCACTCGGCAAAGAGGGTCTTTGCCGAGTGTAATTTTTTAACACTCGGCAAACCCTAATTTTTTCCCCCCCTTTTGGCCTCTCCAAATTTTTTCTACGGTCCTCATACAGTACCTGGTACTCTATGTTCCAATGTGGCACATTTCTCGGATTTTTTCTATATTTCTTTAATTCATTTCAATTAATTGAATTTTCTTGGATAATTCAAATTATAACTGCTAGTCATTCGAATAATGAAAAAAAATGAATGGAAAAATGATATTCATGTTATTTAGTATATTGTGAGACCGTATCCAGGAACATAGCACCAATTTCGAATATCAAGGTCACGAAACATGACCACGAACTTGCGATCGAGTTGTTTTTAAATTGTATAAAAAGCAAACAAAGTCCGAAAATCTTGAAACTTGTCAAGATATCATGATATCATATGTGGAGGCTGTCATAAAAATTTGAGAAGGTTTTAAGCAAGTTATCACGTACGATGCTTGCAAACCGAAGAATCTCCGAAGAAGTTTCTTAAAACCTTGCTGAGATTCTTCAGTTTGCAAGCATCGTACGTGATAACTTGCTTAAAACCGTCATGAGGGTGGGAGGAGGCAAGAAGCATGGGCGATACTGGATTGGCGACGGCGCAATCGACTCGGCCGCTACTCCCAGTCTCTCCCAGATTCGAGCAAGCAGCACGAGCACGAGCCCGGCCATACGACCTCGGAAGGACACTTCACACCACCGGGTGGAGGCACTCGAGGTTATTTCTGGTTTATTCGTCGTTCATTGGTTTTTTCATACCTTTCCTTTGCATTATTGTAACATTAGGGTGAATATATTGTAGGCCCAGCTGGAACAAGAGAGGAGGATACGGGAGCAAATGCAGGCGACGATGGAGGCCGATCAGCGGAGGATGGTGGAGATTCTTCAGTACATTGGCGCCGCTACGGGTGTGACTCCGCCACCTTCGCTATTCGCTCCACCTCCACCTCCACCTCCTCACTATTCTACTCCTGTGAGTATAAATGTTTTAGTTTGTATGTTCATGCTTACGGTCAAACCTAGTGGAGTATGAAAATTTTATTCATGTATGGTATATATTTATTTTGTCTCACACATGCAATCTCTTCTCCTTTGTGCAGAATCAATCGGCGGCATCGAACGATCCTCATGCTTCAGCGAATCATTCACCAAATCAGTTTCATTGACCATCTTGGTGATGATACTTGTAGTTGTTAATGGTACTTCTATTTGCAATTATGGTTGTAGATGATGGAGCACTTGGATTACTTGTGAACTTATTTGTTATATATTGTGAGACATGTGATGTTTGTGATATATATGTGGTGTTGGTGATATGTATGTGCTGTTGATGATATATATGTGATGTTGGTGATGTTTGTTATATATATATATATATCTGTTTGTTTGGATGGGATGTCAAAAACAAATAAAAAAGGCTGTTTTCAGTCACTTTGCCGAGTGCAATGGCCATGACACTCGGCAAAGAGGCCTCCGCTTTGCCGAGAGCCATGGTAAGGCACTCGGCAAAGAGGCCTCCGCTTTGCCGAGAGCCAAGGTGAGGCACTCGGCAAAGATGTCCTGTTTGCCGAGTGTTTGATTCACAGGCACTCGGCAAAGATGGCCTGTTTGCCGAGTGTCATGGCATTGCACTCGGCAAAGCCTTTGCCGAGTGCCCGATAAAGTGCACTCGGCAAAGAGGTCTTTGCCGACAAATTTTTTACCGAGCGTCCTTTGCCGAGTGTAGCACTCGGCAAAGCCTTTGCCGAGTGTATATCGTCCTTTGCCGAGTGCCTGAGGCACTCGGCAAAGAAGCTGTCTCCGGTAGTGGCTCCCACTCGTGCTACTGTGTGATGAACTCGTGATTCATGCATGGGGATGGCCGGGTGCAGCAGCCAGGTTCAAAATGAACATCTAATCTACCTAGGTTCGTAGCTGTATATTTTTCGGCCTTCTGTCAGTTTGGTCCCCGACGACATTTATTGCTTGACATGCATGTGTAGCAAAACTGCACAAATATATCCTATATCCTAAAGGTCGGGGATCAACGAGCTCTAAGACCATCTCCAATAGGTACTTTAAATTTTTATCCTCAAAATACTATTACAGCATCCTCTATCACTATTACAGTATCCCCTATCTCTAACACTGTAGCAGTACTGTATCACTGAATACGGACTCTGTTGGAGACGAATTTCTAGTGCTACAATACCCCGCAAAGTACTTAGAATCCTCAAATTTGCAGATCCTGTTGGAGAGGGCCTAAGGCCTCTTCCTCACTGTAGCTACTATTTCGGACAGCTACCTTCATCAGCACTGAGTTTTACTGTACCATCTACTGTTTATAAATATTTAACAAAAAATTATTTATCCCTTTAAAAAATAACAACAAAATATCTAGCTCGTTTATTACTCGTACATGTGGGACTAGAGAAATGTAGTGTACTTCTCCGAAAACTCCAATCGTCAAAAAAAAATTCCTGATGGCCTTATTTTTTTTAAATTAGTACTTCTTTTTTCAACGAACCTATGTGTTATACTACTATTCAATTACTTCTACATGTAATTTTTTTTAACCCGTTCATTTATTCTCTCATACTTGTAAGACCAAAGAAATCCAGCTTCTCCTTCTGAAAACTCCAATCGTCGGCCAAAAAATCATCAAGATCTCATTTTTTTTCAAATTAACATTTCTATTAATTATTATTGTGCTACAAGTTTCCTACAATATAATAATTTTAGACAAGAAACTTATATATTATACTGTTATTTAATTACCTCTCTCTATATATAATTTTTTTTCTTACAACTCTATTTGCATTGTAATATGACCTGACGAAACGTAGCAAACCAATCTACCTAGTGTGCTGGTATAGTACTGGCCATTGTGCATGCATGCATGGACCACTCGTCCACTCCTACCTGATCACCGACTGTCTGACCATGCCATGGCGAATTGAAGTACTAGTACCTGGGACCAGCTAGCAGCTAGCGAGGCGCATGCGAATGATGTTTTGCTTTGCTACGTCTCTGATCTATTTTGTGTCGCATCACTGTGCGAGTTGACACCGCATCTGCTGAACCCATCTGCCCTGATAATTCCACTCGCTGTCCATTTAGTCATCTCACCGCCGACGCGGGATAAAATGCACGCACGAGCAGTGCGTAGTAACCCGGTGATCGAGCTAACGAGCGGGACGTGCGGAGCCGCACTGCCGACCCCAAGAGCGGGGCCGTCGCGGTCCAGCAAATAATTGCCGGCGCCGGCGCGGCGCCCACCCGAAAACAGAACCCACTAGAACATCGCGCCCATGGCGCACGCACATCGTCCACGGCCATGGGGCCCCACCCGTGGCGTCTGGCCGTGCGGCCGGTCGCTGTCGGGGACGGCGACGAGGGAGGGTCCGGTCTGCCCCGCAGGCCAGTGTTGCTTTCAGTTCGATCGCCACCGTCGCAGTCCTTCTCAGGCGCGTCCACGTCGGAATGTACAAGACGCAAGGCCGCTTGCTTGTTTCTCCGGCTGTTAGGGCAGAGCATAAATTCGCTGGTGGATGTGTATATACGGAGTCTTTAAAAAAAATCTATACGGGGTACTGGAACTCTCTGAGATTGATTGATTGTTTGCATGGGTGATTCTGGTCTGATGGATAGGATGATCATAGAAGGAATCGTGTTTGTTGTATGTATCTACTGTTTTAATTTGATCTGATGATACAAATGTATGTAATCAACTTGATCTGGTTGAGCTTTCCTCTATAGTCTGTTCTGATGGATACAACCTTCTGTATCCACTCACGTAGAAGAGATTACTTGCTAATATCATAAAATCACTTTCATACGAGTAACCAATCTCAATGTTAAATCTTGTATCTGCTCATACACCCTCAAATTCGATCAATCAAACAGAAACTTAGATCAAACTATTCAGACAAATACAATCAATAAAATATTTTTCTTTTTAACAAATATGATTCCACTCAATCTATTTTTTTCTTAACATGTGTGTGTGTATATATATATATATATGATACACACAGATAAGACTTTATACTTACAACCAATCAGTGTTCTCCCTTATTCTTCCCGTCCTTTTCGCTGTTCTTGATAACCAAACCACGTGCCTGTGCTAGCTAGGTTCACCGATCCGAAGAGGCGAAGAGTGCCATAATCCATGTGTATATAGGTCCCTGCGATGTGCCTGCAAGCATCGGAATGCAGGGGCATGCACGAAGCATTAGCAATGAACTTCATCGTAGGCAGAGAAACCTGACTAACAGGCCGATATATACGCACTCCAACCAAACGAGTGTAATACTAAAAGACGAGGCCCAAGCGTCGTGTAGCCGTGCAGGTCAAGATGGCAAAACGCATACGCCCAACAGTTGGGGGCCGCACGGGGCAAAGTGACAAAAGAAAGTGGCAAACAGGTGCGCAGGCAGTGGTGGCCCACCGCGCCGCCCGTGCATCCCCCATACCGCATCAGTTCCTGTCGACTGTTAGTCCGCAAAACAGAAAAGAAAAAGTCCCAGTCGTGTAGCCTAAACTGCGCTAGGCATTTTGCCCACGGGCGGGCACGTCTCGCGTCGCGTTCGCATCCACCGGCCGCCATCTTGCTGCGGTTACGCGGCGCATTACCAGAAACAGCGTCTGCGCCACGGCCGGCGGCGCTGCACCGTGGGCGCCCGCTTCTGTTGTTTCAGCTTTTATACCAGCAATCCAGGATCTCTTCGCTTTCGGCGTGAAACAACCAATAGTTTGATACCTGCTATATTAGCTTGTGCGCAGATTTTGCAGCGTGTGATGCTTGGTTGGTTCAATCGATCACTCAGAAACAAAACTAGTTCTGCCAACGAATGTGAGACTCACGTTGAGGAAAAGACCCACGGCTCAGATCTATCGTAAAAAACAAGCGCGCGGCTCCGGAGTCCACATCACGTGAAAAGATCCCAACAAAGCCTGTACGCGCGTCATTTCAGCCGCAAAATTGAATCCAACCACACAGCTAGACCGCTCCACGCTTCCGCGGACACCGCCAGCCTTTCCACTTGTAAAATGGGCCTTTTTCCGCAGGGGGGCATTATCCGAACCTGGCCTACGCCCACCAACGATTTTTTAGTACAACACGCGCTACAGCTACATAGAGAAAATCCTATGCGCATATGCATCACATAAAATTCGAACACGGACGGGTGGGGCGACACCATAAACACCCCACCAACGAGCTACGCGCTAGTTCGCATACGCCCACCAACGATTGGCGGTAAAAATCGCTTGCTCGGCATGAGAGAATGGCGATCGCGACCGTGCCATATAGGCCTGGTTTTTAATTCTTATTGCTTGGAAGATAAAAACTGAAGTAAATAGATTTATTGTTAGATTTTAAAAAGCTAAAATGCTAGTTTATGGTGAAATGAACTAACATCTGATAAGCTGGTTGAGTGATATTTCTAATTTTTAATAATCTAAACATTTCTCATAAAAATCAACCACCAAAAATTAAAAACCATAAATAAATTTTAACAAAACTCATAAATAAACAGAACATAGTCCCGAACGACCACCCGGCCACTAGAATCCATTCGGAAACGAACCCAGCTGTGCGCGCCCCTGCATCGCCGTCGGTTGAGCGGCGGGCACGTGCATGCGTTGGCCCCATGCGAGCGGGATCAGCCGATGGCCACGTCCCATCGGGTGGGCGAACATGCGTCGTACGCTGCGTAGGAATGCAAGTAGGGTGGGCTTGTAAGTTTTGAGGTCCGTTTAACCATAATTGTAATTATATTTTTATATCCATTTTGTACTAATAGATGAAAAATGATATAGAACGTGGACTCTTATACGGATCGGTGGACTGCTTGCTCCCTAGCGCTGCCGCGGCCGCGAAACGAGACGCGGGCATACGATGGCGACGCGCGCACGGGCGGCACGTCGTTTTCCGCGCGGGGATGCGTATCCCGTGCCGTGCGTTCCTCGGCCCGGCGCGCGGCGACGACCCCCACCACCCCCTGAACTCAATCCAATCCGCTTCGCTGATCTGCTCTGTCGCGCGCGGCTGGCTCCGTGCGGCCAGCGGCCTAGCGCAACCGGCATCAGATTCGACCGCTTCTCCCGGCAGCCGCCACTTGCCTCGCTCGCCGCACATGTCCGCCACTGCAGGAGTAAGCAACAAACAGAAAGTGGGAGGCAGTGGATAGGGATGTCGTGCAAATAATGACGTCGCGACAATCCCGGTCTGTTTCGACCAATGTGGGAACGGAACGGGGCATCTCGTTTTCAATATTGAAGGTGGATTTCTAGTGATCTAGATCCGTCCATTTCCGGACACGAGTGCTTTAGAAGCTTGGAGATAGCGAAGTGGCTGCAGTGACCTTTTGGGTTGCAGGGGGTGAAAACTGTAAAGGTCTCGTTGGACCATCGGAATGTGCGACAGAATTCCTGGATGCTGCAGCTGCTGCTGCTGTACAGAGGAGAAAAAACGGGCCACTAGATAGTGGCTGGTCAAGGGGTCAGGTCAAGCAATCAACCACAGCATTACACTTTCCACAGCAACATATAGTGGCGCATGTTTTTTTGTCCGTCCAAGCATCACACTTTCCGCAGAGAGAGTAAGGGTGTGTTGTGGTCGGCTTTGTACGGTTGCATCATATAATGTAGAATGGAGAAAAGCTACGAGAGGGAGATGAATATAGTCTCATCAAATCAACACGCTGAAACAATAAAATCTAGATAAATAAAATAAAAAAAGTCTCATAAGAAACCATAGCTCTCGTAGATGAATATAAACTCTAGGCTCTATATATATCAATTTCAAGATGTATAACCATAAAAAACTTACAACTTAATTCACTTAGATTAAGAAATAGACACAGAAAAAAGACAGTTACCAAGTTGATGATATAGATATAAGAGATAATTTAAGATCAACTCATAAATTATTCTTATCTCTCTAGCAACAAGAAGAACAACTCTAACACGATGAAAAAATTTAGCTCATCAAAAAAATAAAAATCACAACCGAAAATCGAAAGACTTGCAAACTTGTAAAGGAAGTCAATAGAAGGAAACTAAAAGAAGATGAACACAAGCACAAGAAAAAACATAAACTTCATCTCTTGCAGAGGAACGCCCTATTTTCGCTGCATTATAAAATTTTCTTAAAAAAACTCTCACCTAACATAAAGGCTAAACTATCCTCTTTCTCTACTCTAAAACCCTAGCACACAATCTCAAATAGCTGGCTCAAAGAGCTCAACTAGCCATCTCCTTCTATTTATAGCATAGGGTTCTTAACCCTTAAGTTTTCTAGATTATTGTTAAAATGTCTCTCTCTTTCTATACACTTATACTTATCACCGAGAGTATTTTCGTTTGTTTTTTCTCATCCATCCCATGGCGTTTTCATGACTTAGGTTTGTCTCGACGCAAGCTTCGCGATAATGCCACGTGCACTGCACACTTTCGCACAGTATTGAGGCCAAATCGCGAAACGGCCTCGCACGCTTCTCAAAGCGTGACTCATCGCCACTTGCTTACACCTTAAGCAAGCCACACGATGTCGATGTGTGTACTCTGTCTTGCGATATCGATTACAGTCAAGCCTCTCCCGCTTTCGATGTCTCAGGTCACCTTGTCACTTGCACTAACATCTATTTCGCTTGACTTTATCAACATGCCACTTTCAATATTCATCCACCATCTCATGTCTTATTTTCTCTCCATATATACAACTAGGATCACCCTTGACTCCGTGCATTCTCCTTAATCCTCTGGCACTAAGTACTCCGCTTAGCCTTGATCATTATATCGTCGACCGTCAAGTTGCATCTATCACTTACATATCATAAGACAAGCACACATGTTTCTCTAATTCCATGTCCAATTAGTTAAACTCACAAATCTCTGTTGAAAAGCTAATCGCACAGAAAATGTGATCATAAGATGATTCAGTGTATACTCCTTTTGAGCACCGAACCATCCGGTGTATAAAAATCCTTTCTTCATTGAGCGTAGAGACAATCTCCCGGAATAAGCTCCGATGAAGTCTCCAGTGTACACAAACGCTCATCACCGGACCATCCGATGTGTGCAATCACACCAGACAATCATTTTGCACCATCTCCTGGAAAATGCTCCGGATGAAGCATCCGGTGTGCACACTATCGGGTAACAGACCATCCAGTGTGTACAAAGCCATTCCTCTGAATAATTTCTCCTCCTGGAAAATAGTCTGGTGCTCTAATTTGCTCATCATCGGACCATCCGACGTTTAACTTCATTCTGGTACCAAGAAACACATCTCCTAAAAAATGGTCTGTTGTTTACACCTCATTAACACCGGACCATCCGGTGAGGTCATCGATTTGCTCTTCTGAGTCAAAATCCTCCAACGTGATTTACTTCTAAACATCTGGTCATCCGGTTTGTACAATCTCTGCGTCCGCTGGGTACATTTTCCCTAGCTCAGAAACAAAAAATGCCAACTCTCATTTCTCTCCAAAACCTGTTAGTTATAATCATAATCATATATTGTAAACGACTCATCACAAGTAAACCAATGCATATTTCTACTTGGTTTCTCATATAAGTAGGTCGAGAGGAGGCATGCTAAGTGGAGATATATTTGTTAAAAACAAGAGTGTCTAGACAAGCTGAGTTGAATTTTTGTTTGGTTGATTAAATCTAAGATCGTATGAGAGAATGTAAAATTAAGATTGTGATTAGTTAATCATATGAAGATGATTTTATGATACTGACAAGCGGACCCACCTGTATGAGCGGATGTAGAGTCTGCATCCACCTAGCTTGGCTACGATCGAGCTTTACTTCCCGTCTAGGATGGGATCGTATATTGCATTCGATAGGCCAAGCTGTAACAGTGGATGCATGCAACCAAATAATTTCCTTCTCGTGGTTATACGCATCCGCCAGATTAGGATGGGGAGATGCGGAAAACAAAACACACGCTAAAGGTGTGATTGAATGTCCGCATGGACCGTATATGCAGGCTGAGGGGATGCATATTGAACGGAATTATATTTGTGAAAAGAAAAGTGTTTGACTGGTTATATGTTTAGACAAATTGAATTGAGTTTCTGTTTGATTGACTGAATATGAAGCCGTATGAGTAGATGCAAGAGTTGAAATTATGATTGGTTGCTCATATGAAGATAATTTTTTGACACTGACAAGTGAACCGACCCGTCTGTATAAACAGATGCAGAAACCTGCATACGTGAGGTCAGACTACGAGTGCATATTTGTATCTGTCGGACTAGACTAGAATAGTATATGCAGATAACTGAACACGTTTCTCTAAATTTATATTTAGCCGTCGAATCAGATAGTTCTCAGTGCATATAAACAATCACACCCTAAAAGTAGAAGTCGGTTCTCTGTTCGGGTCCTACTCAATAGACGAAAAAAGTCCAAGTTCTATGTTTGACCAAAAAAACACCTCTGTCATGTAACCTGACAGAACTTGTCCTATACATAGCTTTTGTCTGAGCATGCTTGTGTAGGGACAATGCAAGTTGATAAAACAAATAGGGGCTGATCGCCTTCAGAGAACCTACAAGTTGGATGCTTGAACAGCTTGGCAATGCAAAATCTATTCTAAACTGGCCAGATAAGGTTAACTATCAGAGAGTTGCCGCCTTGTGGAGAGATCACGTCGTTGCATGCATGCCTTCCTTTTGACTGACTCGGAAATCCATTCCTTGGCAACGTCATGGTAAAACCGACCGTTGTTGGTGTCGTAACACTGCTATAGCCCGAGGCCCGAGCCTTTGCGATCGCTACGTACTCCCATTCCGTAGCAAACTTTTCGCCGAAGGGGCACAAACCTGAACATCCAAACCAGGCAAAAAGCGTACGTGTAGGAAAGGGGCCGGTTAGCGCACTGTCGCCACTGCCACTAACGCAAGAATTTAAGCTACACGTGATGCAGGGTTAATCCCGCACACCAATTATATGCTCCACTACCGCCCCGGCCGGCGCCATATTTAATTACCGCGCAACGGGCCACCGGCAACCAAGCAAGCTCCACAGGATTGGATGCGGCCGCAGCTAAATTTCAGAGAAATCTAAAAGGCATAGCTCTCCTCTAGAAATACAACTCTGCATAATCTTACACACTTAAATCTACATTGTCTATATCTCCACTCTTCTCCCTCTCATCATATGCTTCATGCATGCCCTCTCTAGCTTTCCAATCTCCCGAGCGGGCCCTTTCCTCGACCTGCCCCACACATGATTCACAATGAGAGGAGAGAATGTAAGGGACACGTGCGATCAATCAGTGCATGACTACATGTGTGGGTTTCTGAGATTAAAACTTTTAACCTCATAAATCTGAACGGTTTTATGATAGTAGTTTGAAAAAGAGAAAGCTACGGGTTAGGGTAGCTTTGGAAAAGGCAATTTCATGAGAGAATGAGAGAATATGGACATTCATATTATATTAGTTGTTTATCTCATATGATACTTATTTATTTATTGATTTTTTATCTACTCTATGATTTTTTTTCATTTACTTTCTTAGTATAAGTCTTAATGTAAACGTCCACGTGGTCTAGTCAAATCTTACCTTCAGATAGGTTTCGTCGCGGGGTATATATATGCGCTACATGGGCACACCTTTCCCTCCCTGCCGATGAACTCGTGATGAGCAAATGGTGCAACTACAGGTAGATACCAAGTAGAGATTATGGCTGCGATCGGTACCATGAGAGACGTGTAGGAGGAAGGGATGGTGGTCGTCATCCGGGAGTACGACCCATCGACGGACCGCGACGGCGCGGAGGCCGTCGACCGGGAGTGCGAGGTCGGGCCGGCCGGCGGGATGTCGCTGCACGCCGACATGCTCGGCGACCCCGTCGCGCGAATCCGCCGCTCGCCGGCCTACCTCATGCTGGTACGTATACACCACGAACGTACGCGTCAATGCCACGTACGAGTGCGCGCGCGGCTGCTTAATTGCACGGTTGCACGTAGCTAGCTAGCGCTGCTTGTTTGATTCTTCGATCAATCTGCTGGTAGTGGGTTGCTTTTGTGAAGTGTGTTGATTTGGACATGAAAGGTAGCTGAGACGTCCGGGCCGGGCGGCATGATCGTCGGCCTCATCCGAGGCACCGTCAAGTCCGTCGCCACCGGGAAGAGCCGCCCAGCTGGACAACCCGCCTTCGCCAACGTCGGCTACATTCTCGGCCTCCGCGTCGCGCCTTCCCACAGGTAAACTTGTCAGATTCTTCTCTGTATTCGCGACAGTTGTGCACAGTAGCATCGATCACTGCGGTGTCGCGAAGAAAACTTATGGCGCGTGTGCATGCAGGAGGATGGGCATCGCGCTGCGGCTGGTGCGGCATCTGGAGCAGTGGTTCGAGCTTAAGGGCGCGGAGTACGCGTACATGGCCACCGACAAGTCCAACGAGGCGTCGGTGCGGCTCTTCACCAGCCGGTGTGGCTACTCCAAGTTCCGAACGCCGTCGCTCCTCGTGCACCCCGTGCACTCGCACAGGCTCCGGGCGCCGCGCCGAGCCGCTATCGTTCGGCTTGGCGCCCGTGACGCCGAGCGGCTATATCGCCGACGGTTCGCTCAGGTCGAGTTCTTCCCCGCCGACATCGGCGCCGTCCTCGACAATGAGCTCTCCCACGGGACGTTCCTGGCGGTCGTCGACAACGGGTACGAGTGGCGCGGGATCGAACACTTCCTGGCGTCGCCGCCCACGTCGTGGGCGGTGGCGAGTGCGTGGGACTGCGGTGGCGTGTTCCGCCTCGAGGTGCGCGGGGCGTCACGCCTGCGCCGCGGGGCCGCGGCCGCCAGTCGCGCGCTGGACCGCGTGGCCAAGTGGATGCGCGTCCCGTCCATCCCAAACTTCTTCCGCCCGTTCGCGGGGTGGTTCGTGTACGGCCTCGGCGGCGACGGCGACGACGCGGCGCTGGCCGCGGAGGCGCTCTTCGCGTCTATGGTCAACATGGCGCGCGGCAGGGCAGCGGCCGTGGCCATGGAGGTGGCGGCCTGCGATCCCCTCCGGCGCCGCATTCCGCACTGGCGCCGCCTCTCGTGCACCGAGGACCTGTGGTGCATGAAGCGGCTCGGCGGCGGCGGCCACGCGGACGGATGGGATTGGGCCAGGTCGGCCCCCGGCAACTCCATCTTCGTGGACCCCAGGGAGGTGTGACTCTGGCTAGCGACCGCTTGCAAGTAGAACTAGCACTCTGGTTTTTGGCCCTCTGGACTTTGTGATCTTTTTGCCTTCAAATTTAGCACTTAATTTCCATAGTTATTACTTACTTTTAGAAGGCGAGATTTCATAGGATAACTGTCTTTTGTAGAATCAGGAAGTACGGCAATGGAATCGATCATGTGGATACATGTCTCTTCTCCTACTTTGTCCTCCGTGTTTTCTCTGCATTCTACTCCACGACAAGTGTGTGGTCCATCCAACCACGAATATCTTTGTGCGCGATATCAACTGATGGCCTTGTCTCGCCGCTGCGCTGTGCGAGATGGAGCCGATGATCACGAGCGAATCAATGCGTGATGGAATGGCTCATAGGGCTAGCTCCTGGCACCTTAGCGTGCTTTGCTCTTTTGACCGGCCATGGCTGCTCGTTCCGAATACGTTGCGCACTGTGCAGCGGCCGGTGTGCATGTCCGTGTGTGCGCTACTTAGCGTAGGCGTGAATATTGTCCAAAAATGGTAACGGATTGTCGGGGCGTCGTGTAACAGGAAACGCCGATGGACGACCGCCAATTGGAGCTGCTCTCCACCGGTTGTTTTGCAGCGCACGCAGAGCAATGACTGGGTTTGTCGCGGCGCAGCATTTCGTTTATCTTCAGGCACCTGCACTTGCGACGGCGATGCGCAGCAGCGGGCATGGTACGGGCAGCAAATCCAAAGGTAAGATCATCCCAATAGATTTCCGTCAGAGTCCAGAATTTCTTTACGAAGATATTTTTTTCTTCAGCATCCTAATAGTTTTTCTTCGTAGTTTTCGTCGCGAAGTGATTCTCAATGTCATTCCCTTCAGAACGGTATTCTCTCTCATTTCTCTTCACGAATCCTTTCGAAGAAAGTCTGTTGGAGATAAGAAAAAATAAAAGGAATATGAACGGGGAGTGTAATCAGTAAGGAAACGAAATGAAGGTATTTTCTCTTATCTGTAACAGTTTTCTTTCGAAAGGATTCATGAAAAGAAAGAAGAGATAATTCCGTTCTAAAAAGAATGATCTTTAAATTTCTTCGTAACAGAAATTGTGAAAGAAAAACCGTTGTAGCACTTAAAACAATCAAAATTCACTTTAGAAAAAAAATTTGTATCTTAATATGAATCAGTTAGAGATGCTCTAAGAGGGCGCATTTGTTTTTGCTCGTCTCGCTCGGAGCAACGTTAGCTCGCCAGCGACCGAGAGCTAATTTGCCTCGTCCAACAGCTAGCAAAAAAAACACTAGAAAGTGCGAGTACCAAGACAACTAGCAAACAAACTAAACGTATGCAACTGACCGACTATCCCGGGAAGGAGAGACGAGCGGCCCGCAAGGATCCAAACGTCGCCTAAGCCATGTAAGTATCTATCAAGTCCAGTCACAAACGACAGGTCAATCATGTAATGCCGTACGCTGCACGTAACAGAATTCAATTAAGAGCGAACGTCCATCGGCCACCACTCAAAAGGGCTCTCCGCTCGACGATAATATCCGTGGCGCGATAGCACGGGAACTGGCTAAAAAGCTCATCGGGGTCATCACGCACGGATGGACGGCCGATTCTACAGAACCATTTTCGTCCAAATTTCGACTCGATTCTCTCAGACAATGCGTATAGGACCGGCATCGACTATTAGAGAAGTGTGAATAGATATTTTATAAAATTCTTATGTAATACATTATCTATTTTTTATTTACCTAATATTTTTAAAAAATGTATAAATAGTAGCATAAATGTTATAGAGATTAAGTAAGAAAGAAAATTTTAAGTAATATAACTCTATAAATAAAATATGAATCATAAGTTTTATTTAAGACCATCATATATATTTTTAAACATAAAAACTTAAAACTTGAACAAAGATAAAATAAAAAGATAGTGACCGCTGTCCAAATTGATGGTCTAGAGATATCTAAATTCAAAATTTTCTTAAATATATGAGTATATAAACGTTTATACCTTTGCCAACCAGAAGAATAACTTTCTAAGGTTGAAAAATCGTAATATAAAACCAAAAACGAAAATCAACGAGAAAATTATAACCGAAAAAGGAAAACTTGTAAACTTAGAAGAGAATCAATAGAGAGACTAGAAAGAGTAGAATGCAAACATATAAAAATTATAAATTTCATTACTAAAAAAGATCAATCCTATTTTAGGTGGATTATAAATATTTTTCTCTCAAAAACTCTCATCTATTATATGGGCTAAGTATTTATCTTTCTCTGCACTAAAATTCTAACACTAGTCACTTAAGGAGCTTAAGTGACTAGTTTCAACTTTTCTATAACCCTGCTTATCTATTTATAGGATAGAAAATTTGACGTCTAAGTTTTCTAGCTTGTTATTAAAATACCACTCTCTTATAATACACTCATGCCTACCATCAAGGGTATTTTAGTCTATTTCTTGCTCCGTACATTGAACAGCCACGATATCTTCACGACTTAGCTTCATCTCGACGCAAGCTTCACGATAGGGTCACAAACTCCTCTAATTCTCATACGGTTTTGAGGTATAATCGTGAAATCTTCAGTACGCTCCTCAAAACTTAACTCGCTACTTACTTACACCTTAAGCGAACGATCTAATATCGACACATGTACTTTATCTTACGATCCTGACTGTCAACAAATCTCTCCCACTCCCAATTGCTCGGGCCATCTTACATTAGCATCGATATTCCTTTCGTTTAACTTTGTGAACACGCCGTCTTCATCATCCGTTTTATACTTTGCTTGATCTCTACGTATATAGCTAGGATTAACCTTAACTCCACTCCACCTCTTTGATTGTCTGGCACTGAGCACACAATTATTCATAATCAAAATACTCAAACTAAACTTAAATAATTTAAAATTCAATAAACTAAAAAAAACTTATCAACCACTCGTTAAATATAAACAAGACATAGTTTTGTCAAAACGTGTCTCAACGGATGCGCAAATGTTCGTGCCTGCCGATCAGGATCAGCCGGTGTCTATTCGTGATAAATGTGCGAACTAGCGTTGCAGGCCTCTACGAGCCGTACGTCCGATTACTATGTGGCACATGCATGCATACACGATGCCTTTAAAACTCGCACCGGTTTTGAAAACCTGATGCTCTTTGCCATCCACTCTTATTGTTGCTTCCTAACCTCGTGGTTAATTTATAGGAAACTGTTTCCCTTCGATCCATCCCGAAAAATAAAATAAAAGATCGGTTGATTTGATTCGAGCGGTTTCCAGTGATAAACAACACTGCGTGCTGAACTTTGGCTAACGAATAAGGGTTGCAAGCTCTGCCTAGTCAGTCAGGACTTAGGCCGGCCACGGCATGACATTTTGGCACAGCTCAAAGTAAGACACGATAGGAATTATTTTAGATCGAGTCGGTACGGTATGAACACGAGAGTCATGTTGTGTCTACGATTTTGGCATGGTGGGTGTGCCAATACGGCACGATAGTTTGAGCCGAGCCCGTGCCGTCACTACATGAAAAGAGCATGCACAATCTATATGATCATTTTTCTGTGTTTATCATTTAATCTCTCAGATACAAAATATGAGGTACTAAGATTCTATTTGTTTGATGAAAGATAGTAAAAGATAAATATGTAAGTATAAGAGACAAGTGCGAGATAGTAAAAGATAAATATGTAAGTATTGTTAGACGATATAGAGCATGAGAGAGATGTAGGAGCATGAGAGATATAAGTGTGAGATGATAAAAGATAAATATGTAAACGTTGTCAGATGATATGAAACAGGCCCGTGCCTGGACCGACACGGTATGATGACTGCACGACATGCTGAGGTTGTGCTTAGACCTTTCTGAAGTTGACTCGTTTCAACGGTACAACACGATGAGCGTATGCGGAGCCAGAACACGTGTGTGGAAGACATGCAGAAAATTGGAAAAGCAACTCCACTAGCTATGCTAACACAAGGGTTATCTCGACGTTCATCTCTTCACCTTAATACTCATTTATCTGTTAGTTCTTTTACTTATCTCATATATTTTTAACTATCTTTTTAATACGAATCTTAACAACAACAAAAACGGTCCACCGAACGGACATAGTGAGCACCGATTGCCTTTAAGATCTTGAGGTCAAACGGCGAGATTGATCGGTGCGGTCAAAAATCTTTAAGATCTCTCGTATCGTACGTGCATGGTCATCATGTAACGATGCCCACAACCCACTAGGCACCCAACGAAACAGGGCATGTACATGATCAGCCCTGAAGAACAGTAGGGTATCATCTGCAAAAAGCAGATGAGATACCGAAGGGGCAGTAGGGCAGATAGTAATCGGCTGGAGCCCTCTCTCAGCAACTACCTCTTGAATCAAAGCCGACAAAGGATCAGCGACAAAGAGGAATAAGAAAGGAGACAATGGGTCACCTTGGCGTAATCCCCTTGATGGTTTAAAGCTCTACAAAAGTTGGCCATTAAACTTCACATAATAGCTCACCATAGTTACACATTGCATAATCCATCTCATCCACTTTTCTGAAAACCCCAACTTCAACATTGCCTTTTTGAGAAATTCTCAATCCACTCGATCATAAGCCTTCGAAAGGTCCAGCTTGTAAGCACAATATGGAGCCTTCGGATCATTGTCATGCTGAATAAAATGCAGACATTCAAAAGCTACAATGGCATTATCAAAAATCAAGCGGCCAATAATAAACGCGCTTTGATATTCTAATATAATATTCTCCAGCAAAGGCGTAAGCCGAGTCATGAGGCACTTCGACACAATCTTGTATAACACATTGCACAAACTAATTAGACGGAAATATTTTAAACTTTCCGGCTATGATACTTTTGGGATTAAAACAATTGTTGTTTCATTCACACAATCCAACATAACACCATCCCTGAAAAGGCCAAAACTGCAGCTACTATCTCATCTTCATAACTCCCCAATTTTGTTGATAAAACCTAGCCAGAAAACCATCCAGCCCTGGTGCCTTTGGGGGACCGATCTGAAATAAAGCATCAGAAACTTCCTTCTCTGAGAAGTCCCTACACAGTATGTCATTCATATCCTCTGTCACTTTAATACCAAACAATTGCAGCACTGAATCAAGCTGCAAGGTCGGATCCTCAGTATAAACTTCCTGAAAATATGATGATGTCATTTTCTCCATGTCACTCGGCACATCACACCATGCCCCATCCGGCAACTTCAATTTTCGGATGTGGTTCTTCTTAGCTCTCCACACCACCTTTTGTTCAAAATATTTTGTATTCCTATCCCCTTCACTGAGCCAATTGATCCTTGGCCGTTGCAACCACATCATCTCTTTGCGATAAATAAGTTCATTCATATGATCACATTTCTCTCTTAGTGCCCTTCTTTCTGCTCCCGAGATCTGCAAATTCTCAAGCTCTTTACGCAAAACTTCTAACTCCTTCAGAACATTGCCAAAATTACTTGAGCTCTATTCTGGCAGATCCTTCATCACATATTTTAAGGATTGAGCCACATCATCAAGACTACCTGAAGGTATTGCTTTGTCCCAGTCATTGCTAACAATCTTGGGCAAAGCCAGATCTCTTTCCCACATGATTTCATACCTCCTCAAGCGTCCTCTAGGCCTAGCAATGTCCTCCTCTTTTAGTTTTAGCAACTCTGGGCAATGATCCAACCTAGGAGACATAAGGTGTACCAATGCCGCAGTGCTAAACATATCTCGCTATTCCACATCAGCACATGCTCGATCCAAACATACTAAGACATTCCTATGGCCGCTCTGATGGTTATCATACGTGAATGGTACACTAGAAAAGCCCAAATCAGTTAACTCACATGTTGCTAACACATCCCAAAATGCCATCATCTACTGCTCGATCTAAGACAAGCCATGAAATGCTCCCCACGACCATCCAAGGCAGACTTGATTAAGCCTTCAAATCTGCCAGCAAACTCCACATCAAATGCCTATTCTCCACTCTTGGTTCTCCATACACAAAAGTAGCTCTCCATGGTTGATGTCCCACATTCTCCCGACAACAGACGTCAATGTACCTATTACTCTTGCCAAGAACTTCAATGTGCAATTGTTCCTCCCAAAACAAAGCCAAGCCACCGCTGAGCCCATCACTACCTACCCCCTCAAAACCTCGCATGCCAAGTCTCCACTTCAATCTCTTCATTTTTTTTCCTTTGATTGTCTAGTTTCACACAGAAACACCATCTTAGGGTGATTGGCCCGCACTAAGGCCAATAAATCTTGAATTGTCTGGCAATTCCCCACACCCCGGTAGTTCCAAGACATGAGATACATTAGGCCCGTCGACTCCTCGAGGGAGCCCGCTGATGTTGCCAAGTCAATTTTTGGGTTGGTTGATGTCATTTTGTGCCTTTTGTAATCCCTCGCCTTCTTTTGATTTTCGTCTAGCTGCTCCTCCTCCTCACCTGAGGGTCCTACACCCTCAAGTTGCATAATAACATCCTTCCCTGTGCCATCGCAATCCTCGTACTATGAGGCTTCGACGCCATTTTCCCCTTTATCTTCCAGCGTCAATCTCCTCTTGCTTGATGTATTCGAGCTCGAACTCCTCAAACCACTTTTGCTTGGACTCAATGCAATACTCCTTAACTCCTCCTTCACTCCATCATGGTCATCCGAGAAATTGGAATACATCAAATAACCTCGGCCACCCCAACCACGGCCCTGTCCACGACGTCTTCCTCCCGTTGCCATCCAAGGCTCATCCCTTCTCCACTCCGGTGCAATCAGCGAAGGGGGAGGGGGTACTTAATTGCATCTGGAGCATGCACACCATCAGCATGCTCCTTTGTTACATGTCCAACCAGCCTACAAACACCACAGAACACTAGTAGTTTCTCGTACATCAACCGATAATATTGTTTCATCTTCCTCACCGTGAGGCCTGTACACCTGGTCAAAGGCTTGTGTACATCCATTAAAACTCTTACTTTGACTCCCTTCCCATGTCCTTTCACCAAAGCTTCATCCAATTTAATGACTTTGCCCGCCAGAGAGGCAAAATGCATGGCGATGCTACTCGTTCTCATCTTCTCCTTGGGATCATGGACCTGCACCCATACAGGATAAGTATTTAGCACCACTGTCTCCGGTTCAGCCCATCCATCATACTCTCCAATAAGAACATGACATCCACGGAAGATCCACGGACCCTCTTGCATCACACGCTCCCAATCTCCCAAGTAGTGAAATTGAATTGAGAACAGATTGTTCTCCAAAGCCCTAAACTCTACCTCTTGAGCACAATTCCATGCCGATCTCATGTTTCCAAACAACGAACCATGACTAGATTTCTTCTCAGTGTGCACATGTGCCAGGGCTAGCCATCTCGCATCTTCTTGAATTTTCTCCAGATCCTCGTCTAGCACCACGTCCTCCTCCTCATCATCACGAAGTTCCAGGCCCTTGAGCATCACATCAATCGGCGCCGGCTCTACAAAGCCACCATCTTCTGATTTAGCCAAAGTCGACGATTTACTTTTCATTGCCAAACCCGTGTCTGAGTTCGCCGAGCGCTATCTCGTTCGTTCTCCCTCCATTGTGTCGCAAGGAAGGATCGTAAGGAGTTCTCTCATGATCTCCCTTACTATGTAGACGTCGTAGAACCTAAGATCCAATCGGAATCGGTGTTGAAATCGATTCCGATCGGGAAGTTTTGGTGGACTCTTGGCCGCCGTCAGAGAGGATAGTAAACCCTAGTTTCCTAGGGTACAAAGGGCTTAAGTTAGTTTTGGGATATTGCCTTCAGTTTTTATGAGACATCGTAGATACATTGAAAAGGTTGCCTGTGCCATTTTGATCTTGGATTGGATGGCTCACGTTGCCATGATCGAGCATCGATATGAGCCAGAAACCTGAATGGTCCGGACTGATATGAGTCGTTCAATTAGCAGATGCCCAAGCACCATTTCTGGTTAGAAGCTTCCTGCACAAATTTGACCATTTGATTTGTGCATTTGATCCAGAGGCGAAGGTACATGGAGAGCAGGGGTGCAAATGCACCCACACAAAAATCGAAAATCAATGTTAACCTCAGAATTTTACCTCTATCGTACTCTCACGGCTCAAATTTCTACACACACAGTAGGACGCATAGCCTGATGTCGAGCGTAAATCTGTGCATGGGTATGATCTTGCACCCCCCCCCCCCTTCTATTTCGCTCTAGCTTCGCCATTGATTTGATATCAACTTGATCATGTGACTAGCAAAGCATATACCTTATGACTCGTTAGTATCTATTCACCTTTATAATTCGGCGCCAATATAAGTGTCTTGATCATTGTTGGCCTAGTTCAAGTGCATCCAGTGAGATCTGGATCCTTGGTGCCTGATAGGTCACCATCCTGTATGATCTGAGATAGCTCAGACGTCAATCGGCTGATTCCGGGTGCTAGTCGGCTAAGGTTCCTTTACTCAAGATAAAATGTCGAGCTATAAGTTACTGTGATCAGATGATCAGTTCAAACAATCTGACCGATCTCAGTGGGACTCAGATTTCACTGTTGCAGAATAGTTATGTTTCAATTCTAACGAAGTTGGCTTCTTATAACACTACGAGTAACGCATAAAACCGGGACATTTGATTTTTTTCCACCTACCAGACGGTGAGTAGCAAAATTGCTACTGAACCCACTGTCATATATTCAAAAAGACCCATTTATCATCCTTATTGAGAAATTGCTATTCCAATAGAATGATAAAAGGTTAAATATTCCCATAGAACCTCACCGAAGAACACAGGATTTCATACCTTCCATGGCAAGCTCTTCTACACGCTAATAAGATCACCTAAAAACAGACCTGGCATTATAACATCCTTACAGACGTGTGAAACATTAGTCCTCGTTCCTATGCAACATTCATAATTGAGAACAGACGACTGCTAAAACCTCGTGCTCCTTAAGCATTCAGTAAAGGCAGCGAGCTACGCAGCTGCCGACTTCACGCTCGTTGCGGGAGTCCTCTTTGGATGCTCCTGCCTCGGCAAGATGCCGCTGTCAGACGAATCCGAGCTGCTGCGCTCCCCAGCCTGCCCTTTGCTTGACATCATGTTCCCGAGCGCCTTCGTCGGTGTCGTCCCGCCTTTCGCCCTGCCATTGGTGCCCTTGTTGCCACCATGGTTCTTCTCTGCGTCGGTACCGGCGGTGTCACACTTGCCTAACTTTGTAGTCTTGGATAAGCTGAGGTCTTTCACGGCCATGACTCCATTCCACTCATCTTCAGTGTTTGTTGTGGCGCCTGACCTTGAGCTCTCGTAGGAGCCAGTGCCAATGCTGTCGGCTCGGATGGTGGCTGCTGCAGAAGACCTTGTCTGCTCATGGTATAGCACCTGCACCACAATCCTCAGAGGTAGGCGCTCATTCTGCACAGCATGGGCGCACGCATCAGGTGACAGCTTCTTGCAGTCCATTAGGCCACAGAGCCTCCTTTTGTCGCTCTTGCCCAAGCTTGGGTGCTCCTGCTCAATCATTAAGGGAGAAATATGTTAACTTCCACTCATTTTTTTAGAATCACTGAGCTCTAATTTTTTTTAGAACCACCAGAAATGGGATTCATATGGAAATATATCTTAATCCCCATGACATACAGTAACAGCTATGTATATGAAAGAAATTCCTGAACACCGACAAAAATACCACTATCCAAAATGCATCAGTAGTATATGCTTAATTAACTAAGCATAAGGAAGCGATTCACTATGCATATGAAGATTTTCAGAATGGTTATGCCATTTAATAGGTAGTTGCAACAATACCTTCAGATACATATCAATGGCACGATATAGTCCATCATGAACTGGCCTTGAATTGCCTGAAACTGTCTCAGCTAGGCTGAAAAACTTAAAAACGGGTATATTTGGGTCCTTTGCAACCTCTGCGAGATATCCATCTACAATTTTAGCCACTGCAATAATTGATGCACTAGAAGCTAATACATGACCATTCACTTCACCACCATTATGTTTCTGGGCATTCTTATTATTTAGTCTGACAAATTCTTCAACTATACTAAGAATCATGTCAATGTCATAAACAGTGGTATCCTCATCCAATGTAGGGATCAGAAGATCTAAAACTGATGCTTCTTCCAGTTGCCGTGCAATACGCTTCATAAGCTCTTTCCTGCACATCTCTCCACATTTCAGCAGATTTGTTGCCTTCAGAAGCTTTAAAAGGAAGCTGCATGACACTGAACCTTTCTCAGATGGCAACATGCATGTGATGGTAACTAGCATTGCCCGGACTTCTGCATCACCATGGATCATTGATACCTTGCTCAACGATGGAAGCTTCTTGTATGTGTAGGTTTTAATTGCCTCGCCCATCACATCCTTCGGCACCATACACTTGGCTTTGATTGCTGTTATGACTTGTTTGTAGGAATCAATGTCGAGATCTGTCAGATCTTCAACCCACCAATCGTTTGGAACAAACTGCTGCTGCTTGACTCCATTCCATGGCGAATCATGGCCATTGTCGGTTGGGTGCTTCTTATGATTGTATGTGTATGACCATTCAACCTTTGAAACCTCAATAGAGGCTTTTGAAGCAACGGAGTCAATGCAGTGGCTAACCAGTTTAAGATCCTCTACCCAAGGTAAATGAGCCTTTGTTGTCCCAAGAACAATAATAGAGTCTTTCCAGCTTCGGAATATACTTGAGCTGAGGAAGACATCAATCTTGTAGATCAGATTGCCCTTGTCAACAGTTTCATTCATCTCCAAGTACTCTGCAGCACAGCGGGCAGCGATCACATTGTAGGCATTGAGTGTGACAATCATGCTATAGCAAAACTTAGCACAGATCTCAAAAGCCTTTGCACCACCAGGAATGTCATGGATATGGATTTCAATATTTTCATCACCAGTAGTTGGGATCAACTTCTGAAAGCGAGCACACTTGGATAGAAGTGGAAACTGTATGGTTGCAAAATGTAAACCAGAAAAATATTGTTTAAGTAACGAGGAAAAGGATAAAAACAACACACTCAAGTAATTGTACAATGCATAATGAGAATTAAATACGCTAAATTAAGTCCCTCATGTGTCAAAAAAGGAACCAATATGAAGCAATAAGCTGAAGTAAAACCCGTCCACAGGAGCGACAAAAATTCACATATCAAATTGTATATGACAGAAAAAAACTAGTTAGGCACGTCTTCACTAGACTTTACAGCATGTATGCAGCAGACTATTTTGGTAAGAAAATGTTAAACCTCAAAAAAAGGTCATAACCTCCCAAAGCACAAGTGATTTCTACTAGACAGTCCTATGGAAGCAGCTGTAAAAAATTAGAGGAATGAAAAAGAAAACAGTCTGTACCTTGTGAAGGTAAAACTTTGTAGTCCCTACACGGACAGTGATGTCACTGACCAATTCACTTCCGTCAATACTGCAAGGATAAACGGTTCTCATAAGTAAAGGAATAAAAAGTTATTAATACAAAAAAGCACTTGATGTTTTAGAAGAGAAAGGCAGCCTTTGATTTCGCATTCAAGCTTAATCCTCTTGAGAACTTGTGAGCATTGCTTTTATTTGTTATAAATGACCCAAAATGTATGAACAGATAAATTGATAAAACAGGGGGGCATATAGCAGTACATCACACATATTGTTGGATGAACAAAATATCATTGATCTTCTATACACATTTCCAGAAAAAAAGAAGGGGTGTATAGTGTTGCTTTAAGAAAAGTAGGAAACAACTTGTGAAGTAAGCATACGAGGAAACCTAAACTGAAAAGCAGTATCCAACTATGCATTTTGCAAAACAAAAAAGACTAAAGAATGCTAGTACAAAAGGACTTTTTCTACACAAATAAGCCAAATTCTATGCAAGACAAATCTGTGCTAAATGAAGCATTCTAAAATCAGTTTCCAGCCTTCGGTCCTATACCTTTCTTCCTTTCTGTAGTTATGAACTATGTTTTCTCCAAGACTATGGTTCTGTTTAGTTTTTTCTTCATATCAGGCAAATATATTCTTTACAGACTGAGAAAAGGGGTGGATCTTCCTCTCTAACCAAGGCTGAAGTAAACGACATTGAATAAAACATGCAAGCCCATGTTGGAATATCTACGCAGATTCCACAAACTATGAGCAAATGATGACTAACAAGATACGACAATTATTCATAATAGATTTTATTGTTAGATAGCATCTTGCATAGCATGAGCCCTCAAGAGGCTTAAAATCAGGGAAATACTTGCCAAACCAAACAAGATATTTTTGTTCCTCAAATTTACTTCCATGCCTCTAAACATTTTATGGTTCTCCAAGTACATGTACAATCTAAAAACTGTATCGCATATTCCATGCATACAGCAAGCAATACTTTCGAAGAATTAACTGAAGCTCAAACCTATAGTGATGACTGCCACGACCAACAGTTGAGATAATGTAGAGATGAAAGGCAATAACATAGAAAGAATGTGTAAGAACAAGGTAAAAGAGCAAGCAAGAGAAGCGATCAGTCACCTGACTTGGTTACCATCATCATGAAAGGTATCAGGGTTCGATCCGAGCTTCATAAACTTCATCTTGAAACAAGATAGAACAACCCTACAGCTTTTCACTCACTCCTCTAGTCCAATGCACACACAGATGCCACCACCAGTCCAACACTTCTAAGAACACCGCTGCATAAGACTACTATCCCATACTTGTCCGCAGCAGCAACAGCAACTGCAAACGGCTCAGAGCAAAGAAGAAGTACAAGAACAAGTTGTCACTCCGCCGGTGGTTGCTGCGCCGAGAAGACCAAATATCGCAACATGCCGGGGCCAGCCAGGAGAACACTCGTAGAACGAAAACAATCAAATAACAAGATCGGTTCTGATGCAGCAACAGCCCTCCTGCTTCAAACACACTCCACCACAGCCTACTTATGCTACCGTAGGCAATGAGGCCAGAAGGGGAGGAGCACAAGCACCTCAGGAGAAGTAAACTATATGGAGAGGAGAGGGGGGCAATGAACCAGGGGAGGGACACCCACAAAGCTGACACACCACCACCTCCCCCTGCTATTTGTTAGTTGCCTGTCCTTCTTGATCTGAGAAAAGATTAGTACAATAACCTCTTCTTTCCTGACCGTACTTGTTCTAAAATATCAAGATTCACAGAGGATCTTGTGTCCAATGCACCATCATAAACAACTAGTCCACATTCCTCGCCACACCATTCCCACAGGTGATCTCTCTTAACGATCTCTGCAACAACGGCCAAATCTAACGTTAGTGGTACTCTAAACAAGTTGAAGCAGGAGACATCGATCATCTTTTTTAAATGCAATATGGGGAGGCAATGGAGAGACCAAGAACCACTTGCTCACTCCGGTCTGTGCTTGTGCGGGAGAATCTTATCAGGATGCCAAGATCCCACTGTTTTATGCCGAGATGACGAGGGGAAAAGAAATAGTAGTACATGGGAGAGGGGGGATGTTTAAAAGAATCAAGAAACGATCAACACGCAGCAACGGTAGCCACATTGTGACAGCCACGAGGAAGAATGTGGGAGGCATCAAGGTTTATAGCAACCACAGAGAAGGCAACAAAACAGGGTACCCAACAAGGCACGCAGCAACAAAGGCAGCATCAGCCATGACCCAAGAAAGAGGAACAGTGTGAGACCCACCCCGAGAAGACTCCCCCTCCGAGCAATGGAGCCACCCCTGACCCGATGCAGCCACGCAAGTGTGTGCATGCATCGTGTGCGTGCACATGCGCTAGTCTCTCTGCCTCTCCTCTGCGTGCGCCTGTGTGGGTGTTGGGACTGGGGAAAAGACGGTGGTGTGGCAATCAAACCTTTGCAGGTGTCCTTCCTCCTTCTCCCCCTCCAATGGCTGCGCCGCGCTCAGGAGGCGGCCCCCAGCATGCCTCCTCAAGCGCCCACGCCGGCCACCATCTCTCTGAGTACGAAGCTGGTGAAGTGATGCAACATCCAACAGCTAAAGGGAAAGAGGAGAGCGATGGAGAGAGAGAGACGACTCAATGGAGAAGAGCAAGAGGCTCACTGCAAGAGTCCAAGAACCTAGCAACAAGGGAGCAGCGACGCTTGGATGGAATGCTTTCCTGCTCGCCTTTGCCCTTGCCTTCGGTTTGTTTGGTTGCCTTTGGTTCGTTGGGCAGCGTACTGTGCGACTGTGCGTTGTGCGTGCGCGCCTCCTGCTTTCGCGAGGGAATAGAAAGCTCTCTCGCCGCGGTCCTGCGCCGCCTGCTGCAGGTTGGCCGGCCGGCCGTGACTCTCATGCCTTTTTCTCCCCTGCTTTTTTGTGATAGGTATTTGTGCTACAGTCTTTCCAGCTATACGCTACAGGCCATGGAATGCACAGAGTAGCTGTGTGTTACTTACTTAAAAATGTAATTAGATGGGTGAACGATGGTAAACTGCTATCACGTAACTAAAAATGATGTATATAAATATAAACATCTATAAGTTAGATTGCTCTCAAATTTGAACTGCGGAAAATAGATATGGTTATGGAACTAATCCAACAAAAATTAGATCAATATAATCTCTAGATCAAGAGTTATGACCATAGTAAGTAGACTATGGCAGCTGGTAACGAAAATTGATTAAATCATAATTTTAGTTATACAAGAATTACGAAAATTTATCCAATCAAAATTTTCAGAACCTTACCTAGATACTCTTGATGATTTTGGATGGATCAAAGCAAGATAAATCATATTAAATCAAAAGATCTATTAGAATTAAAACTCGGAAACAAAAACGACGATTCAAGAGAAAGAACTAAATCAATAACCCATTAACTTACAAAATTTTATCTTTACAAATAAGTTCATAAGATATATCTATCAAGATTTTTACGGAATCCCAAATCCTAAATGAATTCTCTATTTTTCTCCTCTCTTTTTTACCAAGCCGGTGCTCCGCCTTCTGTCATTCCACTATGCATGAGATTTGCTTAACCAAGCACATGACAAGGTCTATTATCCAGGCCGTCGCGCTCGTGTGGCCGTACTACACCTCACGCATTAGGAAAAATTGATGATTTGTCATTTAAAATTTTAGTCTCTTTAATTATAATGTCACCTAAGCCAATAAATACATGAGACCGTCTGAATTTATGACCGTGGGTTAAAAGTGACAAATAAGTGAAATCTATTTCTAACTATGGCAAATTATCAATTGGCCCGCTGTACATCTCACATATATGTTTTATGGTGTTATCACCTTCACCGCATCATAACTTGTACATCTATATTATTTGGTACAATTATCTTTACATGCATTATTTCCTATCTTAAACGTCATGAGTGACCTTCTAATTTTCTTGATCTTAGTTTCTTATTAAACCTAGTCCTAATCTCTTTCATCAACTATGTTCATCCTTATAACACATCTACACATGAACAAAACAAACAGTTAGTTTCGAACATAAGTTTCTGCAAACTTAACTCATATCAGTTCATACAACATTACCCATGAGAGTGTATTGTATATATCAAAATCACAACTAATATATTTACAATATATATCTCGATCCTTTTCATCAACTACGTTTGTCTTTAGGATACAACTGTACATAAACAAAATAAACTATCAATTTTGAGCATAAGTTCCGTCAAACTAGACACATATCAGTATACACAATACTATTTATAAGAGTGTATTGCATATATCAAAATCACAAATATTACTATATTACAACAAGCATATCTAATTAATATATATACAATATATGCAAATCACCTATGCGTAGAGGTGAAAACGAATCAGATACAGACGGATAATGGTCGTTTTGTATTTTTATATGTATTTTTAACCGAAAATAAAAACGAATACAAAAATCTTATATACGAAAATGAATACAAATAGTATCGGAAATAAATATAGTATGAATATGAATCGAATATAAATATAGATCTGGATATCTGTTAAATGATAAAGACCCTTAAATTATACATATAAAAACAACAAAAATAATAATACAATATAACTTCACACATACAAAAAATAAATTATACGTATAAAAACAATAAAAATAACAATGTAGTATAATTTCATGTATAAGAGAATTAAATTATATGTATAAAAACAACAAAAATAATAATATAGTATAACTTCACACATAAGAAAAATTCTAAATAGTTAGGGCTGTGGTGGGTTGTTGCTTTGTTGGTGATGGTCATGGGCTTGCTCTTCAACGGGCCAGTGAAAAATTGAAAACGGATATTATCTGTTTTAAATCTAACCAGATATCTATTTTCGTATCTTTATCCAGTCCAAATATCGTTTCCGTTTCCTTATCCATATCCGGATAAAAAATATCTATATTTGTATCCGTATCTGAACCAAAACTATCTGTATCGTATCCGGAGTAAGACTATCTGTTACGAAGCGGAAAATATCCGCTCCATTTTCAACCCTATATATGTCTTATTACTAAATCACTTTAATTTACTAATTACATCGATAACCTAATTCTTCATAACACATGATCCCACACCGTACACTCGTGTCCTTTGCCTGTCTGGTCCATTATACCTAGACCGGTTCAAAGCCAGGGTAGGGCCGAGCTTTCACCGGGTATGAAAATCAGTTGGTCTTGAAAGCAAGGTTTCAAAATTCAATTCAACACCGATTATCGAGCCCCGATGATTTATTACGATATTCACGGTTTTCAACAGTACTTCAGTGAAATTCAGTAGAAATCAGTCGAATATTATTAAATTTTTATTTTTTTTTATTTTAAATTTGAATTTAATCGAAAACCGGTCGATTTCTGAATGCGAACCGCAGCGAATTGGTCGGTAACCGTGAATATCGTGCGGTTACTGACGCATTTTGAAACCGGTTGAAAGTTGAAATCTGGGGCCCGAGCCCTGTCCAATGTGAAAAGGTTAGGCCCGAAGCACAAAAATGAAACGAATTATTATTTTTTCCAAATATAAAAGTTGTTGTTATTTTTGGATGAAACATTAGTTTAAATCGGTTTAGATGGATTATACGCATACATATACATTAAACAATACATTATTTTGAGAAATGTTTTGCTGGTGTGGGTTGCGATTGGACTTGGTCTGGCTTACGGCAGAAAAAATGAGCCAGAGCTGGGTATGCTAGGCTACCGTGTAAGTCATGTCTGTTTAAGTTGAAGATTACGAAAAATACTTTCGTAGATTGTGAGTTATAAAAAATTGAGGATTAAAAAGCTGATAACTGTTTGGTAACTCAGATTTTAAAGGAATTGAATTGTTGCTTTTAGATGTAAAAAAGTATGTAATGCCATATTTGTTTATCCCCTTCCAGTCTCTCTGCCATGTGGATCTCACATGTTCGCTCTTTCTTCTCCCTCTGAATTGAGGAAGGACCGAGGCAGTGAGCAGCCACAACAAAAACCCAACGACGACCACACCCACGCCGTGGACACTCGAACCCATCGCCCCCTGACGAGTGGGACGACGGTGACTTCGGGGGCGAGTGGCTCGGTGTGGACAGTGACCTGCCCCCAAATGATGGCGTGGATTTGGACCTCACTCACATGGATGACAACAGCGATGGCATGTCCGAGGGCAGGGACAGGGAAAAAAATTATATGAGACCCTCTGCAGAAAGGCCTCCGTGAGACCCTGATCTACACCGTTCGTTCTGGATCCAACGGTCTGATTGAATATATGTGAGAGAAGTACAGGATACGTGTCACGCAGAGATGAGGGTCTTTCTGTGAGACCGGGTCTCACAGAATTTCCTTCCCAGGGACAGGGTGGCAGGCAACTCTGGGGGAGAGGGAGGAGGGTGAAAGCGCGAATGGCATCGTCAGGGTGGTTGTGTTACCAAATTGCTACAACATGACTTTATAAGCTACATATTTATTTAAGCTAGAGATGATAAATACTACAATCCATCGTCTCTAGCTGAAACAAATGTAACCTAATCAGATCTTGGCTATAGCTTCCTAGGCTGTTTTTGTTGGATTGAGACGGATCACCAATTCATACGTATTGAGTTCCCACCAAGTGAAGTAGGCATGCGTTGGTCGGGAGCTGTTAGGCTGGCTCGAAAAAAAAGATCTAACTAATTATGACAATGAATCAAAATTACGATAATACACACATAGGTTTTGAAAATAAACAAGTTGATATGAATTATTCAGAAGGTGGAACAATCCGAACAATGAAGTCATGATAATCAACACGCCGGTGTAAATGTTGATGAGCCCAATGTTGCACCTTGTACTACAAATCTTTCATCCTCTTTCCTCCCCTTTTCTTTTTACGAGGAGTCGTCTTTCAAACACGAAAAGGTGAACTTTGGCACGAGAGAACCATGTACCTCAACTCAAAATAATTAAACTTTCAACTCAGATTATAAAATTCCATTTAAAAATACTCCGATCAAGTGTCAACTCTAGGTTCTGAAATACCTTGCTCCGACGAAGGGATCCCTGTGCATCCGACAGTTGCAAATCTAACGGGTGCATGCGGTAGCAACTGTCAGGAGCGATGAAGATTAAACCAGTAATCATAAGGATGCTGTGACTAAAACTAAGTACAGGCCAGGCCAATAAAGCTAATTGTTTTTCAGTTGAGCAGAGCAGGCCCCAGATCACACAAAACCAGGGACGGACGTAAACACCATGGTCATCCATCCATCCATCTTTGATCTGGATACCCGTAAATGGGTATCTAGTGGATAATTTTAGATCAATATTTAATTTTTTTCTTAACTTAATTATTTGAAGGTAAATTTTTAATTTATTTTTAAAATTTTAATCAACTCGATGGAAGAAAATACAAAATTTGCAACCCGCGTGCCTCCAACCGATCCGATCGATAAAGCTAACTCGCCGTTCATGTGCCTTGTACCGGTATTTTTTAAGCCCAGGGCCGAGATCTTTTGCGCACGCTCGCTCGTGGCAACCCAAGCGAAAGCGGCTTGGCTTAGGGTAATTCTGTTGGGCGCAGATAACATGTAACTTTTATTACTGTAGTATGTAGAGATAAGAGAGATGGATAAAGATATAAATGAAGCTGATACGGAGGAAAATTTTGTTTAGTTGAAGGAGAAATTTAGAGAGTTAGTTTTTAAAGAAAAAAATATAAAAGATAACTCTAAGCATCGTGATATATACATAATTAAAAGAGAGTAGTTAGGTATGTTTGGTAGAGCTCTCTGATTCAAATTTATTGTGAAAAATATTTTTTTGATAAAAGTGATTCTATAGCTGAAAGTGATTTTATAGAATAAACTATATGGAGAAAACGATTCTACGTGTAAAGTGAATCAATGAAAACTGATTTTTTTCAACTCCTCAGCTTCTAGTTCATTTTAAAGAATCACTCCCACAGATTTCACTTATAAAACTAAAAAATAAAAATTATTATATAGTAGAACTTTTCTAATTTTAGTTAAAAAACTGCTTTATAAACACCGACAAATAGCCCTTACATATAATAGCCAGAGATGTCCTCGGCTTCTGTTCCGTCGCTACCGACTCCTCCCTCTTTTTGCTTGGACGGCTGCTTTGGAGCCGCACGATGACGCGTGTGCCCCAGGGCGAAGCTACGTGGTGCACTGGCACTAGGTAAAAAAAAAATTAAGTTGTTGGATGCGAGAGTCACTTCGGCTCCAGCTTCACCCTGTGCCGTGTGACGGCAGGCAGGCGTTGCAAAGTTGGGTTGCATGCGCCGTGCGCCGTGCGCCGTGGAGGGCAGCGCGTGCTTAGCTGGTTCGGTGGGCGGCCCATCGGGTGGGGTTGCATGGACGTTAGCCGTACGTTGAACGCTGGTGTGCGTTTTTTCTTCTTGGGAACGAGGCATCTGATCTGAACCCTGATGTACTTACTGAGTAGAGAGAGTATAATTTCTTAATGCAAGTGCATATGGACGTCCATCGCAGGTGCACACGGCTTAATTTTGTTGGAGAGGGCATGCTTTAAGAGATCGCAGTGCAGCCTTATGCCTAAACGCATGGTTTCGCTTTCCTCTATGTCTATGAGTATATGTACCGCTAGCCAGTAGGAGGAATGTAGCCCGTCGGAAAAGGAGGACAAGGGTACGAAGCGGAGCGGATGGGCCGTGGGCATACGCGTAGAGAGAGAGTCAAGGACTAGCACCGTACGCGTAGGCGGTGCACAAAGGCAACGTTAAATTTATCATTAGTAACAGTTCGGTTATCGGATGATTCGATCTATACTGTATTTATAAACTAAACGGTTACTAACCAAACTCAAATTTAAAATTTAAATTTTTTGAAAAATTGAAGAAATTTGATCGGTTTTTACCTTGCAAGAAGGTGAGAATAGATGGACGGGGGCCGAGGGCAATGGTTTGGCATGCGACGGTGGGCGATGCGGAGGCGAATCCGTAGCGTTACTAGCGTAGCAGCATGAGTACTTACTGCGCCTGCCTGGTCTACACTCATGATGGTAGCCGGTGCTTTTAAGGCGTGCCCATGCACGCCCTGACCGCGATAACCTGTTATGATGTTGCGCTTCACGAAGCAGCCCCTGCCTGCTTCTACTCCTCCCCTCCCCCTCCCTTCCTACTGCTCAGCTGCTACATCCCTCTCCTTTTCTTTCCCCTTTTCCCGTACGCAGTTGAACTCGAGAGCAGCAACAGCGGCAGCTACGATGCATACTGTTAGGGAAAATATCCTAGTCCATAGATAATATTAAGGGGACCCTATCAAAAGCTTCTTCGGAGCTCTTGGGCTTCGGACTCCCTACAGAAGCTAAGGCTTTCGGAGGCCGTGAACCTCTCCGGCCACGGCTCCTCGAGTCAGGAGAAGAGGCTGGCCTCCAAAAGGAATAATAGCAAAGGAGAACACCAAAGGCAACTGGCTTGACACGAAGTGATGAACAGTTAATGCTGATGCAAGTGGTGGCCACCCTGACATCCCAACATAAGTGAGAGCTGGATTGACACCTTGGATAGTGCGACGCCGCAATAGGTGACCAGCTGAGTGCCACACACTTAGGATCAATTGCACCACTATATTGTTATAGTAGATAATATCTTCTGATTATGGGTAAATACATATTTCCTAAGTCCATGCTGTGTGATTCGATCGGCCGTAGGCCCCTATGGTATAGTGATAGATTGTATCGCTATCTTTGTAAGTGTATGGTTACACATTTATACCGAAACGGCACTATAAATACAAACCTATGGCCATCAGGTTATGGAACCAATCCTTTTGACGATCAACACATTTTTTTGTTCTCCCTCCTCTCTATTTCTCTTTTAAGTTTGAGTCTCCTCTCTAGAAGATACTCTCGTCGCACTTTGTTTGTGGAAGACGTATTCTCTTTCGCCAACAGCGTGCCGTCCGTGAGGAGCTGAACATAGAAATACAAGGTTGGGTAGAAAACCCCAAAAGACCACCAAGGAGCTACCGTAAGTACCTGTTTCCATCACCGCACCCATCCAAATGTATGCATGGCAGCCGTGATCGGGCACACCATGTGCACCCACCAGCCTCACAACTGGGTGGAGCGGTGATCGGCCCAACAACTTGGGTTGGCACGGAGGCCCAAGCTAGCGTGGGGACATTCCAGTAAAGGCAAGGACGTCGTCGCACCCCCAGAGGGTTATGGCCGAGGCTTATAGACAGACAAGCTGCCCTCCAATGGTTTCGGGCACTCAAGCCCAGGGGCATTTATGTATGGGCCCGGCCCCTAGACGCCTCATGTGATGATGCCCAGGGCCCTTCATCGAGCCAGTGCCCTCTGAGAGCCTAGTCGCCTGGCAGCCCCGATGACCTCCTTGCGGGGAAGCAGACTCTGGGGAGACCACCGGCCCCGGGAGCGTAGATCCCGTCAACATCATTGGCACCGACCATAAGCTTCGGAACCATCATAAGGGTACTAGTGCTTTCTACACGGACCCAGACGTGGCCACAATACAGATGGCTGTCGAACCCTCATAACTTTCTAGGAGGATTACCTCAAAAGACAACGAGACTCTCGACAAGGGAAAAAAGTCGATGATAAGCGACCAGGGGTCGTAAGCCTGCAACAGACCACCGAGTGGGCGGTCAGGCCTTACCAAGCCCCCTTCTGCCTGCTATGAGGACTGAGTCTCAAAAAAGCCCAAGCCATAAATAGAATCTAGCAAGCCTCCAACATAGGGGCCTCGCCCGAGCCTCCAAAGCGGTTAGGGCCCACGATGTGCCTTCCCTGTCGGGTTCGACACTGGTGGGATTGGTCGTGGCGAAGAGGTGCAGGGCTCCAACAATAGGGCTCCGAATTCTCCAGATGCCCATGCACCCAAACCCTTCGATAGGCAACCCAGGCCAGAGAAGCCGACCCTTCCACTGCCTTAAGGCTTCAGAGTTCTTCTTGGCCTTTAACCTTACTATGGAGACCTCATTTTGGTAAAGGTGCACCTGCTTATGGACACCTAGCAATAGCTTACCTAGCTAGTTAGTATTTATACAACAAAGTCAGCATACTCTAAAAGTAGCTAGCTTATCTGATTGAAAGTCTCCACAATAGATAGTTGCTAGGTAGCAACAGGATACTATTAGACTTAAGTTATATCTCTGTTGAAATAATAAACAATAAAATCTAAGTTATATCTATAGTCAAAACTTAAGTTATATCTTCGCTAAAATAAGGCATATAGACATCTTAAAAATCTCCCCACTGATGGCTTAGCCTCGGTAGCGGGGACATCTTAAAAATCCCCCCATTGATGGTATAGCCTCGGTAGTGGAGATACCTTAAAAACCTTGAAAACCCTCTAATAGGTCGTAGGAATAAGCCCCGATATCATAGAGATACAAAGAAACCCTTCAGCATGTCGTAGGCGAAAGCCCCAATACCGTAGATGTACTGAAAACCCTTCGGCAGGTCATAGACGAAAGCCCCGATACCGTAAAGGCAGTAAAAACCATCAGACAAGTTGTAGGGGTAAGCTCCAATGTCATAGAGGTACAAAGAAACCCTATGACAGGTTGTAGGTGAAATCCTTGATGTTGTAGAGGTTCTAAAAACCATCCGACAGGTCGTAGGGTAAGCCGCAATGTCGTAGAGGTACAAAAAAAACCTCCTACAAGTTGTAGGCGAAAGCAACGATACCGTAGATGTACTGAAAACCCTCCGACATGTCATAGGTGAAAGCCCCGATACCGTAGAGGTAATAAAAATACTATGATAGGTCATAGGCATAAGCCCCGATATCGTAGAGGTACCAAGAAATCCTCCAGCAGGTCGTAAGCGAAAGTCCCGATACCGTAAATGTATTAAAAACCCTCCGATAGGTCATACGCGTAAGCCCCGATGTCGTAGAGGTTAAAAAAACCCTCTGTCAGGTCATATGTGAAAGCCCCGATATCGTAGAGTTACTGAAAGCCCTTTGGTAGATCATAGGCGAAAGCCTCAATGCCGTAGAGGTATAAAGAAACATTCCGACAGGTCATAGGTGAAAACCTTGATGTTGTAGAGGTACAAATAAACCCTTTGGCATGTCGTAGGAAAAAGCCCTAATGTCATAGAGGCACTAAAAACCTCTAACAGGTCGTAGGTGTAAGCCTGAATGTCGTAGAGGTACAAAGAAACCTTCCGGTAGGTCGTAGGCGAAAGCCCTGATGCCGTAGAGGTATTGAAAACCCACCGACAGGTCGTAGGTAAAATCCCCAAAACGTAGGGGTACGAAAAACCCTCCGGCAAAGCGTAGCCATAGCATTGATGTCATAAAAGGTACATAACCCTCTGGCAACTCGAAGGCGCTGGTTGAGTACCAAAGAGGTCTTGAACCGTCTCCCTTGGCCTATCCATTGGTTTCAACTCTGGCAATCGCCACTAGGCTCCAGATGGCCCTGCCTCCGGAGCCTCACCATGGCTAAAGGCCGAGAGGGTCACGGACTACCTCCCTCTGTTTAGCCATTAGTTTCACCTTCGACAACCACCGCAGGGCGCCATATGGCCCTGCCTCCGGAGCCTTGTCACGACTAAGGGTTGAAGGGGGGTCGCAGACTGCCTCCCTCGGCCTAGCCATCAGTTTCACTTCTGGAAACCACCGCAGGGCACCAGGTGGCCTTGCCTCTAGAGCCTTGCCATAGCTAAGGGGCAATAGGGTCGCGGATTGCCTCCCTCATTTTAGCCATCGGTTTCACCTCTGGTAAGCACCATAGGGCGTTGGATGGCCCTGGCTCTGGAGCCTCACCACAGCTAAGGGTCGAGGGGGTTGCGGACTATATCCCTCGGTCTAGCCATTGGTTTCACCTCTGGCAACTGCCACAAGACGTCGGATGGCCCTGCCTCTGGAGCCTCGTCATGGCTAAGGGACGAGAGGGTCGCGGACTGCCTCTCTCAACCTAGCTATCGATTTCATCTCTGACAAACTGTCATTGGGCTTCGGATGACCCTACCTCTGGAACCTCACCACGGCTAAGGGATGAGGGGGTCGTAGACTGCCTCCCTCAATCTAGCTATCGATTTCAACTCCGACAACCGCTGCTGGGCTCTGGATGGCCCTGCCTCTGGAGCCTCTCCACGACTAAGGGCCAAGGGAATCACAGACTGCCTCTCTCGATCTAGCCATCGGTTTCACCTGTGGAAATCGTTGCTGGGTTCCGGATGACCCTGCCTCCAGAGCCTTGCCACGACTAAGAGACGAGGGGGTCGCAGACTGCCTCCCTCAACTTAGCCATCGGTTTCACCTCCAATAACCGCTACTGGGTTCGAATGGTTCTGCCTTTGGAGTCTCGCCATAGCTAAGGGCCGAGGGGGTCGTGGACTGCCTCCCTCGGTCTAGCTATCGACTCCTCCTCCTTCAACTGCCGCAGGCTTTGAATAGATTGCTTTGAGTCAGAAATCTAGAACAAATTTGGAGAGGAGTCTGTACCGACATCGGATAGAAGAATTTTCATGTCATGATGGAACCTACTGGCAGCCAGGGCTAAGGGGGGTCGCAAACTGCCTCCCTCAGCCTTAATCGTCAGCTTGACCTCCATCCACCGCCACTAGGCTCCAAAACTACCTCACCTTGTCAAAGAGCTCATCTCATGCCCCCACTATCGGCTACACCTCCTCCGCTAGGAACGACGAGGTCACTATCCCCCGCCAAAGGTGTTAGGATCCAAACCCTCTGCACGTCGATGACACCTACCTTGGTTGCGTTGAGGTTTAAACCTGTGTAAGACTTCGTTGCTCTAGTCACCCCTAAAGCACAAATAAAAAATACCTACAATCGCACTCTCTTGCCGCTAACTACCACTGCACGTGAAGGGCAGGGGAAGGTATGACACTGGAGCTTAGGTACACAAAAAAAAACATGTCTGGCTGCATGCCCGGAGGATCGCCATACACTTCGATCAAAGAAAAAAAGAAGAAGAAACACTAAGAGGACCCAAGAACTTAGTTATATTAATAAATTTCACATCAAAAAGACGCTTACATGCCTTTCCGAGTTTCTAGTATCTGAACTACTCGGGACCAAAGATGGGGAAGAAAACTACAAGCCCTAACAGCGGCATATGCGCTTTATTTGCGGCCTACCGCTGTAAAGGTTGATGCAGTAGCCAGCCGCCGCACTGTTACAAGGACGAAGAGGACTCCTCCACAGCCTTCTCTCCCTCCTCCTTGGCCTTCTTATCCTCCTAAGCTACCTCATTTGATTCTGCCTTCTCTCCCTTAGAGCCAATTGCATCAGTATATTGCTATAGTAGATAATATCTTCTGATTAGAGGTAATGCATCCTCCCTACGCCCATGTTGTGCTCTTCGACTAGGCCTAGGCCCTTGTGGTATAGGGATATGTTGTATCGTAGTTTCTGTAAGAGTATGATTGCATATTTACATCTAAAACAGCACTATAAATACATACCTATGGCCATTAAGCCAGTGGACAAATCTTTTTAACGATCAACACGTTTTTGGTTCTCCCTCTCTACTTCTTCTACAAATTTGAGTCTACTTTCTAGAAAAGACTATCACTATAATTTGTTCAAAAAAAACATCTTCTCTTTCACCAACACACCACATTGTACCCATCCATATTGTATTTTGGCACCTTTTAGAATTTTTTGATTTTAGCTCTTTTTTGAAAAAAAAATTATATGTATGGATTTATAGAAAAACAATGTAAAAAACCTTTTTACCACGCCATCACATTTGATGCAGTGACAATTAACACCGGGTAAGCACCCCGTATGTGATCTTTCAAGTCCGAAAGAGAAGATGTAAACACGATGCTAAATATCACGGTATCATGCTTTTCAACAACGACGTCAAATATCATGACGCTGTGTAAAAATATATATTTTAGAAATTGTTTCACATCAGATTATTTGTAGAATATGTTTGAAAAATCAATATATAAAAATTACACGGCCCTCTTCGTCTCGTCTCGTCTCTCTCTCCTCTTTCCCTGTTTCTCTCTCTATCCACTCGCACACAAACAGAGACGATGGCGTCGTGCATTGCACAGTGGAAAAGCACTGCCGATTAGCGAGCGCTTCTAGAGACGGTCGGCCGGGTTTTGTGGCAAACCCAAGGGTAGTTAACTACTTTTCGACTCTGGATTACTGGGTTGACGACGGGTCATGGTTTGGTCGTGACTCGTCAGTCATGTTTAGTACTCCACCCACTACCATCGTTAGCTAGCTCGTACCGTCGTACGTGTTGCCACCCCGCAACATCAATCATGCCGACACGTTCCTTTTTTTTTGCGATTAATCATGCCGACACGTTCTGCTCCTACATCGGGGTCTGAATCTCCTTTTAACAACTTCGCATTAGTCATTCATCGTGTATTAAGTACGATTGGTTAGAGTTTGGGATATGTAGACGAGAGTCGAGTGTCTTTGGTTGCATTTTCTGTGTAAAAAGGCAAATACTACTACGAGCAAAAAAAACGACCATCTAATTTTTCAGTCGACAGATGCTAGCCGTCGGTGCTGATCCAACGGACAAGAGACATGCTAGTTGTCTTCTACCTTCAGTATCACACCCTGACCATCTCTGACTGTCTCCAATGAATCCACATATGTTGCCTCTATTATGCTAATCTGACTTTATTGAGATCGTCCATTTGTTTTCTCACCTCGGCATTGGCCCATTCGACAATTCTCCATCATTCACGACCGACTATGTCCTCACCGTCTCGCTTTCGTGCCGTCTCCTCCACCAAACGGACCAACCCACCTTTGAAGCCTCGAGATAAAGTACTCCCTTCATTTTTTAATACTTATCACTTTTGACTAAACACGCATATTAAGGTATATCAAGTGTAGTATCAATTTTAAATGAGAAATGATAAAAATATCCTTAGAAACTAGCCTAAATATTCTAAAACCTACCGTAAATAGGTGGATAAGAGATATTTTATAGAGATAAAATTAGAAACTACGTCTTAAAAAATACGAAGTGATAAGTATTTAAAAACAAATAAAATGATAAAAATGACGAGTATTAAAAAACGTAGAAAATATCCCACTGAAGAAAACCCCCGCCTAATAAGATAAGTGTTCACACCTATCGTCTCATCTCAGTCGAGTTTTCAGGGGCCGGGAACATGGGAAGCGTGAAAAAAAAAAAAAAGAACACTACCAAGCATGGCTTTATTCTGTCCGAAGCATTGAATTAATCTCTTGAACGCAAGGCATGCACATCGCAGAGAGACGAACACGGCGCCTTGCTTTTTCTCCACGGAGCGGATCCGATCCGAATCCCATCACGCATGCGCGGCTGCGTCGGACCGCAAGTGCGCATTGAAAGTTTGGCAACGACCGTGAGTGGTCTGGATGCGCTTCCTTGCACGGGAGCATCATGCGTACGCAGGCAGGCCATCATTTGTCCCTCCCAGCAAAAACCTCAGCATCACCGCGTACAGTACGGACGGGCATGAGTTATCGCATCACTGCTGTTCTACTGCTGCAGCTGCTGCTCTATGCTCCGTAGAAGTAGTTCTTCACGACGTCTCGATCTTCTTTTAACAATCGCAATAACATCCTCACGTCTTGCTTATTAGTAAATCTTATCTGTGTAAACAAGAAGTAGATAAATCTAACTTCAGATCCTCGCAAATAGATAAAAAAAACTTCAGGCTAGTAAACACAAAAAACGACGGCGCATCATAACCTGGACATACACAAACAACAGGTTTCTGCGTCATGTGTGATGAGGGAAGGAAAAGCAAGGCGATGTCCCGAAATGATCGCAGATGCAGTGTGTTTGGGGGTGCCCCGGACGAACGCCATGTATCCATCATGCATTCATGCCATAGGGAATGCAATGCAAGCCCTGCCCATGCTCTGCTCTCTCTGCCTGTCCATGGCGTGACGCATCATGCAACCTTGCTCGGAGCAAAAGCCGGTGCAGTGCAGTGATGCAGGTGCACAACCCAGGTGAATAATTCGATACTGGGCAGGCAGGCAGACAGCACCACCACCTGCGATAACGAGAGAAGTGCTCGGTGGGGCCTGTGAGCCGGGACTAGTGTCTAGTGGTGGACGACCACAGCACCAATCTAAGCAAAGAAAAAAAAAACATTGTTGTGTCGTTTTTTCACCATCTGCACCTGTGCACTGAAGAATGGGTAGCAAATGGCACAAACAGAAAATGTCAGGTAGCCAGATGGGAACGGGCAGGCCGACAGGCTTCGGTTAGACTGGTGTGTCCTCGGTCTGGATTTGCCTCCGCAATTTAACGTTTGCATGTGATCTGCTCAAGCCCTCTCTATTTACGCTCATGATCGTGTTTGTAATCCGAGTGCAGTTCAAACCAAGCCAAAATTCAGCAAGATGCTAATTCTGTAGTGTTTTTTTGGGCCCATTTGTTAGCTCAATCGGGACGGATTTGCTGAGGCATAGGCCGAACTATCTTAGCAACCTTGCTAAGGTGAGAAGATCATGAGCAAGGCCCCTGCCCCAGAGAAGAATAGGACTGCATGTTTGTTTACCCATTCAAATCTCACAAAAATTGTCATGCTGGAAGGAAGGCAATTCCATCTTCAAGACAATATATTTGTAAGAGAGAAATAAGTTTGTAATCCGAAGAAAGATTATGCCGACGGTGCACCGCGCAGGCAGCTTCGATCAATCGACAGTCAAGTTGCCCTACATGAATAATGCATGAGGCCGTCACCAGCAGGGTTCAAAAATTCATCGATAACCGACCAAAATACGTGATAACCGGGCATCTCAGTCCGGCTCGGTTTAAGAATCCGAACAGTAACCGAATTTAAATTCAAAAAAATCAAAAAAATCCTAAAAATTAGACACAATTTTAAGACCTTCTGTGAAAAAAATTTCAAAAATAATATCGTTTGCATTCTATTCTATAGGGAGGAAGTTTGAAAAAAATGAAAAAAGTTGAAACGTGCGGCTCAATTAATAACTCATATTAAGGAAAAAATTAACATGCAAACACATATTTTTCTTGTGTAGGAAGTATCTTAAGAGGATCCTTAAAATTGATTTCACTTCATTTAGAGTTTTATTAATTTCTATATGATTTTTACAAAGTTCACAAGCATAAAGTGAATATGTTAAGAAACAATATTGTAATTAACTTTTTCATGTCTATTATTATTTTTCCTACATAAATCATAGTATAAAAAACTAATAAAAGTAGTTTCACTAATTTTAAAGGTGTGATGGGTCAGTTATGAATTAATCTAGTTGTAACATATTTACACAATCCTACATGTTACAATAACTAGTTTATGAGTTCATATATTTTAAAAGACATAGGATCATATAAGAAGACTAACAAAATTAGTTTAATGATTTTTGGATTAGCAAAGAGTAAACTGTGTATTTAACTTATTTTAAAAAATACATTTTCTCATAGAAAATTTTCAACTTTTTTATGAGTATAAATATTTTTATCATGTAGACCATGTTACAAGAAAACCAACAAAATCTGTTTCACTTGATTTGAAGCTTAGATGAATTATTTATTAATTTTACAAGATTGAGCCAATTTTTGAGGTTTTTATTAAACGTCACTGCAAAACGAGAAAAACGCTCGATAAATCAAGAAAACCGAGCGGTTACCCAAAAAATCGAGCGGTTACTGATAATATGGAAAATTCGAGAAAACCACTCGATAAATCGAGAAAATCGTTCGGTAACCGGTCCGATTCGACCGGTTACCGAGAGGCGATTCTGACAAATTTTTGACCAAATTTTAAATTTTAGCAAATGAATTTTGTCTGCATTTCAGCCGAATTTCGAGCGGTTATTGTGATAATTGCAAATTTTTAGTTACCAGATGGGCTCGATAACCGAACTCCGATCGTTAAGTGAAACCTTGGTCTCCAGCGGAGACTTATACCTAGCCACATTTCTATGCATCTAGTGCTACAATTCGGATTTGAGGAGCCGTTTGCTCTCCGACGCTATCCATCAGAACAGTGATACGAGATGGAGTCGGATGCTGACAAATTTGTGGCAAGTGGGAGTAGGCCGCATTACTATGCGGCAGAGTGACGGTAGATGACTGTGAGTCTGAAGAAAGATGAAAAGTAATAAAAGATATGAAAGAGGTAATTGTTGGAGATAGAAAAAATAAAAAATATTGTAATAATATTAGATGATACCATGAATAATTTTTAAAGTATCTATTAAAGATGATCTGATGATACCGTATTAACATCGTATGATTTGATTGCACTTATCTCCAATCAATTGCGTATCTTCACTTCAGAAGCACGACGTTGCACTAGATATTTTGAAAAGGATCGATGCACAGCTTGAACAGCATAGAAAATGGATCATGATGCGTGGCTGGTGCTTGACTGCTTTCTAACGTGGACTTAATTTAAACTTAATTGACAGAATTATTAGCCTAATAGCAAACACCATCTTAATTATGGAAGCTTGAGTACGTACCAGCATTCGGTGAGGCCATCTTGATGTTTAGTGATGTAGTTGTAGCCTTGTGGTCGTGGGTGACATCAACGGTGGCCTTCGTTCCATTGTGGCATCCTAATTTGATCAGCAGATCATGTGTATGTTTAGGAGAGACTAAATCTCACGAGATTGTCACTTGTGAGGTGCTGACTCCCCTTCATCTATATAGGCGTAGCACGGAATGGGATCGTAACCATAGTTGGTTGGTTGCGCCACTGATCGCGATGCTAGGTCACAAAACGGACTCCCCTTTAATCGGACGTTAGTTAGGATTTGTTAGGGAGAGGGGCCCGAGATCACATCCAATATTCTCCCCATTGATTGTAAGGCTAACATCATAAACCCACTCTCAATGAAATAGCACACCAAGGCAAAAGATTACAGTGGCTAATTAAATACCACTTAAACCCATAAAACTATAGTATACCACTCCATATCGAAATGAAAATTCGTTATTCCTAATGGAAGTTGGTTTGCATTATAGTGCTCTTATCCAGAATCATATGCTTTCTAATAACCCCATGCCGACAACATGATCATAAAAAATATAAGGTGGTAAGCCTTTAGTGAGTGGATCTGCATGCATTGACTTAGTACTTATATGCTTGACACTTATTGTTTGATTCTAGATTCTATCTTTCACAACATGATACTTAATGTTGATGTATTTGGCAGCACCACTCGACTTGTTGTTACTTGTATAGAAAATTACGGGTTGATTATCGCAGTATAATGTAAGTGGCTTTGAAACATTGTTAACCACTCTTAATTCTGAGATAAAGTTCTTTAGCCATACTGCCTGTCCGGTAGCCTCATAACATGCTATAAAATCAGCTTGTATCGTTGACGATGCCGTAAGTGTTTGTTTGGAGCTTTTCCACGAGATAGCTCCTCTAACGAGGGTGAAGATATAGCCTGACGTGGATTTCTTAGTATTCACACACCCTGCAAAGTCTGCATCTAAATAACCAACAACTTCAAGGTTATTAGATTTTCTAAATATGAGCATGTAGTTAGTGCCTTGCAAATAGCGAAGGACTTTCTTAACGGCTTTTCAGTGGTCTGATCCTAGATTTGACTGGTATCTGCCAAGCATCCCAGTAACAAAAGCTAAGTCAGGGCGCGTACATACTTGAGCATAAATAATGCTTCCGACAGCTGAAGCATAAGGAACCGACTTCATCTGATCAGCTTCGTATTGGTTCCTCGGACATTGAAATGTTCCAAACTTATCACCCTTAACAATAGGAGCAGGCGTGGCAGAGCACTTATGTATATTGTATTTCTTCAGTATTCTATCAATGTATGCCTTTTGAGATAAACCTAATACTCCTTTGGACCGATCTCGGTGAATTTCAATGCCAAGAACGTAAGAGGCTTCACCAAGATCCTTCATATCAAAACTAGAGGAAAGAAATCTCTTAGGTCTCAAACAGCGTGTCCTTATCGCTGCTAGCAATTAAGATATCATCTACATAAAGAACTAAGATGGTGAATTTTTCTCCTTTAAACTTTACATAAATGCAGTTGTCAACTTCATTTTCTTTAAAGCCAAAAATTCTAATGACTTTATCAAACTTGAGATACCACTGCCTAGACGCTTGTTTTAAACCATAAATTGATTTCTTAAGGCGACATCCCAAATGTTCCATGCCTTTCATGACAAAACCTTCTGGTTAAGTCGTGTAAATATTTTCTTCCAAGTCACCATTAAGGAATGTCATCTTTACGTCCATCTGATGCAGCTCTAAATCATAATATGCTATAAGCGCTATAATTATTCTGGATGAATCTTTATTTGATATAGGAGAGAAAGTTTCATTATAATCGACCCCTTCTCTTTGCGAGAAGCCTTTAGCTACGAGCTTTGCTTTAAACCTTTCGATGTCCCACTTAGAGTCATGTTTGGTTTTGTAGACCCATTTCCAGCCTACTGTTTTAGCTCCGTCAAGGATTTCTACTAGGTCTCATACATCATTATTGCTCACAGACTTTAATTCATCCTTCATGGTATTAAGCCACTCAGGTGAATGCTCACTCATCATGACCTCTTTATATGAGTTGGAATCTTCTACCTTCCCTATATCATTAACATCCTCATTCATGTAAACAACGTAATCGTTCGAGATGGCAGGTCTCCTGTCACGCTGTGATCTCATGGTCAGTACGTTAGGCACTGTTGGGGACTATTGAGACTCATCGTTAGATGTATCATTAGGAATTTCAGAGACCTTAATATGGGGTGCACTGACGTTAGTTTCTACTAAAGGTGCAACCACCTGGGCACAGGGATGTAGGGCTCTTGGATCAGCGGTGTAGGAACATAAACCTGTTTTTCCTTGAGATTAATCTCCCTGGGCACCAGATCCCTATTCTCAAGAAACACAGCGTGTCTTGTTTCTACGAACTTAGTGATCTTATCTGGACAGTAAAAGCGATACCCCTTCGATCTTTTGGGATACCTGACAAAGTGACAACTAACTGTCTTATGATCTAATTTCCCAATATGTGGATTAAAGACTTTAGCTTCAGCTGCACAACCCCACACATATAAATACTTTAAAGAGGGCTTTCTCCCAGTTCATAATTCATAAGGTGTTTTTGGAACTGATTTACTGGGAACACGATTAAGAATGTGCGCGGCTGTCTTAAGTGTCTCCATCCACAGTCCAACTGGTAAACTAGAATAGCTTAGCATACTTCGCACCATGTTCATAAGCGTGCGGTTGCGTGGCTCAGCTACCCCACTCTGTTGAGGTTCATCAGGTAAAGAAAATTGTGCTACTATACCATTTTCCTGAAGGAATCTGGCAAATGGACCAGGAATTTGCCCGTATAGGGCATGTCTCCCATAATACTCTCCATCATGATCCGATCTTACTACTTTAATCTTTAGGTTATGCTAATTTTCTACCTCAATCTTAAATATCTTGAATTTATCGAGACATTCAGATTGATCTTTAATGAGGTAGATATAGCCGTAACCGGAGAAATCATCAATGAAGGTAATGAATGAATCAAAACCGTCAACCGATGTCACAGGAAAAGGACCACAGATGTCCATGTGAATTAATTCTAATAATCACGTGCTCCGAGTGGCCCCTTTCTTTATTTGCCTAACGTATTTTCCTTTAATACAATCTATGCAGTGGTCAAAGTCAGAGAAGTCTAAGGGTTGGAGAATCTCTTCCTTAATAAGACGCTCCATTCTCCCTCTCGAAATGTGGCCTAAACGATAATGCCACAGTTTCAAAGAAGTCTCATTAATTGTACTTCTATTTCTCTTATGGCTTACACCATATACATTCATCGACACAGATGATTCATTAAGGAAGCATATAAAGTTTATCTTGTCGGATGGCAAGACTAATAATATCTGAATTAAACTTAAGAATGCACTTATTGTCTCCAAAATTACAATGAAAACCATCATCATCTAACATTGAAACTGAAATGAGATTCCTCCTCGTGGAAGGAACATAAAATACATTATTCAGTCTAAGAGTGAAGTCGCTATCAAGAACTAATGGAAGGGATCCGACAGCTTGAACTTCAGCTTCCTTCCCATTGGTCACTCTAAGACTTCGCTCCCCCTTTCCTAATGTTTTCGCGGTAAGGAATCCCTATAAGGAATCTGTAACGTGCATAGTGGCACCTGAGTCAATCCACCATGAATTAAGGGAGTAATCAGCATAAAGAGATTCATCAATGAATGTTATTAAATCATTACCCTTCTTTGCGAGCCACTTCAGGAAATCAACACAGTCCTTTTGGTAGTGGTCCTTCTTGCGCCACCGATCACGACGCTAGGTCAAAAAACGGGACTCCCCCTTTTATCGGACGATTCATTAGGGAGAGGGGGCCTGAGATCACATCCAACATCTAAATGTCATTGTTGTAACTAATCTTGCATAAGTATTCAAGAGCAACGGTTTCGTGAAAAAGAAATGGTAAGATGTACATTCTACTCCACTTTGCAAGATGTAGACAAATAATCGCACCCTTTGTACACCACCAGCCCTGGCTTCTTGAGCTCATCTTCCTGGAAACAAGCACACCGTTGGCTAACTTGTCTGGTCAAAGCTACATCGTCTGGCCTTGGGATACACTATTGCAGGATAGATTATAAATAGTGGCTCATCAATATTAATTGTATAAAAACTATAACTGAAAATGTATCACTACCTGTTCTTAACCTTCTGTGTATGAACAGTGATTGAGCCGTTAAGAATCAGCACTAAAGCCGACTATCAGTACATCAGTGTCATTTTGTAACATTAATCGTCATTGATAGTCAATATCAGTACCGGTTCTAGCCATGATCCACCACTGAAGATAAGCCAGACCTGAAATTTCTATTCAATTGACTTTTTTTCTCATAACCCATGCACTAGATGGGGACGAATAAGGTCGGGATGGGGATGAATAAGGTCGGTTAGGCTTTTTCCCTTGCATGTGGCTCATAGAGGGAGGGAGAGAGGGAGAGGTCGTGAGGGAGCCGAAGAGGAGGTAGAGGTCGACCAGAGGGAAGGGAGCCAGCGGAGATGAGGGCACACATGCGGCGTGCACACGCGAACCTTGCTAGCGACACTAAGGTGTTGAGCTGAGAGGGCAGGTGAGCTCGGCGGTGGAGAGGAAGATCGGTCGGGGAGAGCTCATTGGCGAGGGCCCATTCGTGGAAACGCGAGAGAGGGCACGCAGAGGGATGGCACACATGCGAGCAGCACGGCATGGCGACAGCGCAGCCAAGTGGCGCGGTGGAGTAGCTAGCGGAGGCTGGGGCTGAGCAAGATCCCCAGCCCGACTGCGTAAGAGACAGGCCACGACATTTCGACAGGGAGTAGAGTGCGGTGGCATCAGCGGCTAAGACGTCGTGCACAAGGGCGACATGGGTCGACAGCGCAAAACACGGTAAGAGTGCACTTGAACGGCTGCACAGTGAGGAAGATTTCACACTTGAGGATTTTGATTCAGAAGATAAAATCCATTGTAACACCGGATGGTCCGGCGATGGTCAGCAGTGCACACCGAAATGATTTTTTTAGAAAAGTTGCAAAGCTTGTCTGATGAAGATGTACACGTCGAATGGTTCGACGGTTGAAGATGTGCTCGCTAGAGAGTTCATCGGGGCAATTGTTCTAGAGAGGTTGCAAAATAGGGTGATTAGTGCAGTTGTACTCACCATATGGTCCAGTGATGAAGGAGTGTACACCGGATGCTTCGTCATAGGATTTTCTAGGAAGTTTTAAGTGGAGTCAGAATTACAAGCACCGGATGGTCCGGTGCTCAGAAGGAGTATAGGAATGAGAGTGGCGACTAGAGGGGGATGAATAGGCGCCTCAACAGATTTCTTGCGAAATTGATAGCTTTATCTTATTTGATCACCTAACACACCTCTAAAAGAGAATCACACCAGAACGTAACACAAACACATATCGGAAAAACTTCTCCTACGTAGAAAGTCCGGAGACTCCAGAGTTTCTGAGAAAAATCAAAAACCAAACTTTGAAGATTCAACAAAAGGTGGGTCTCATGGTTGGAATCATACCAATCCATGTCTCATCCCCTCACAAAGGTTGAATCTTGAGAAAATATCACTCAAGGATCAAAAGATGAACACCGGGTGAAGAAGATCTCCAAGATGATAGTCTAAAGGCAAGAGAATTCAAGACCCTATCACATAAGCATATGCATGTGAATTTTATTCCTTTAGCATCAAGAAGAACAACATCCCGAGGTGTTAAAATTTCAGCTTAAAAAGAAAAACAAAAATCAACACCAAAAAAAGAAAACTTTCACACAAGGCAAGGGAACGAAGAGAGGGAAACTAGAATGAGGAGAATTCAAGCATATATAATAAAATAAACTTCATTACTTAAAGAGATAAGCCCAATTTTAAGCGGATTATAAAGATTTTCTTCTCAAAACTCTCACATATTACATAGGCTAAGTACTCATCCTACTCTACTATAAAATTCTAGCATAATGATCTCATATGAGTGGCACAAAGGGCTTAAATGAATGGTTCATCCTCTCTCATAGCCATATCCCACTATTTATAGGCCTAGAAAACTTAACCCCTAAGTTTCCTAGTTTTTTTTAAATACCCCTTTCTTGTAGTATATTTCTACCTACCACTAAAAGTATTTTGATCTATTTTCTTCTCTATTCATCGGATAGTCTTGGTACCTTCATGACTTAGCTTTGCCTCGATACAAGCTTTACGATGGTGCCACGTACTCATCTAGTCCTCCCATAGTTTTGATGCCAAACCGCGAAACCCTTGTATACGACAGTATTTTGTCATATATTAGCACGATCCCCATATGCGTACACATATAAAAAAAGGGAAAAGAGAAAAAAAAGAAAAAAGAAAGGAGGGCCTCGGCTACCTCTCCTTTTTCCCGGCTGGGCCAGCCCAGCCCGACCGCATCTCCTTTTTCCTGGCTGGGCTGGCCCATCCCCACCGCGCCTCCTTCCTCTTGGCCAGGTCGGTCCAACCCGAGGGCCCCTCTCCTTATCCTCTCCCGCACCCTGCCAGTTCTAGCGGCGCTCCTATTCCTCTTCCTCCCACACGCGCTCGCGCCTCCATTTCTCTCACTCGACGCCGCCTTGCCCCTGAGCCCGGGATCGGCCGCGCCGCACCACCCTCGTCTCCACCAGATTCGGTCACTTCCCACGCCCGCCGCTTACTCCCTCACCTCTCTTGCTCACACCGCGCCTCTCCCTCGTTCGGCTCGTGCCACTACACTGCTTGGCGCTGGGCCTATGCTGTTGCACCGCTGGTGGCTGAGGTCACACCGAGCCGCCTCTCCCCCATCTCCAACTCGCCTCAAGCCGAGCCGCTGGGCCATGCTTATCTCCTCCCCGTCTCTATCCCTTGCCCAAATCCAACGATCTTGATCTGATTTCTCCACAAGGGAACCCTAGCTGCCGGCTATAAGTGGTAGGGAGAGGGTGCCCGCGAGAGGAGCAGAGGGTAGAGAGGAGAAATGAGAGATTGAGAGAGAGAAGCCACAGGGGAAAAAAGAGCCTCACCGTCGCCACAAATCACCACCTCTGTTGTCGCCGTCGCCGTCGCCGGAGCGCATGGACGCCGCATCCCTCACTATTGGGTGCCTACTGTGACCCACCTCCTTCTCTTCCTATTATTTGCTACAGGATTGTGTTACAACCGATGCTTGCATCATGACCGTACAGGTGCTCCGGCCGGCTCTTGTGCCGTGGCCGTGTGAATTCAGGTACTTCAGTCGGCCTCAGTGCCATGACCGTATAGGTGAACTCTGGTCGGCCTTGTTGCCGTAAACCGTTGAGATGAGCTTGGTTATGGTGGTCGTCGGCTCTTTTGATTTGTGTTGAGCTCCGGCCGGCCTTGTGTGCCGTGACCATCGAGACGTGTTTGATCTGCTTTTAGTTTGGCAAGTTGGTTTATTCTGACCGGCGTTTGCGTCGTGACCGTATAGGTGCTCCGGCCAGCGCTTGTGCCGTGGCTTTGAGATATGTTGGTCGCCGAGTTCATTCTTGTGCGGATGTGTGTGTCTCTTGCTGGACGCCCCACCACCGGTCGGGTGAGCCATGCTGCCGAACGGCTGGGTGGGCTGTGCCACCGACGTGCGTGTTGCGGTCATCTAATTTAACATGTGCACTTGCCGTTGTTTCTTCCATCTGGGCATATTTGTGAGTCGGCATGCGTGTTGCCGCCTCTGTGCTAGCGTACTATGCCATGTCGTGTTCTGGCCAAGGTACGCCACCGTCGTGTCGCCGTGTGTGATGTCCGACATATGGAGTGCTACTGTTGTTCTGGTGGGGTGTTGGCCGGCCGCCCTTGCTCTCTGTCCGTGCTCACCGTTGTGCTATGCAAACCCAATTATCATGTTTTCTTCCTACCTATGTGCGCGCCGCTGTGCCCATGCTCTGCCCTGGCCGCCATATTTTTGCCTCTGCCGATGTGTGTGGTTGTGGTTGTTTTGACGGCCTGGCTAATTTGTGATGCCTGCTAACCGTTATAGTGCTGCCATGGCTTATGAATGAGTGTCCTGGTGCTGATCCTGCCGTGGTGTTGTTGCCGCCCCCCCCCTATGGGTGATTTAACCTGGGCAATGGCTTGTGAGAGTAGAGATTTGTCCTCAAAAGTTTCTCTAAGATGGTGACACACATATAAATATATGGTTGATTGCAGAGTGTAAAAGTAAGATTGGTAATCCCCTCGTGATTGCCTCTATGCTGCTGTAATTCCTAATGCCTTTGTGGCTGATGTCTTCGTGGCTTGTTGGTGATTACCCTGCTTATGTGGTTGTTTGGTGTATTTTGCTGCCTTCTACTTGGTTTCTCTGTGCCAATGATTATTTTGGTGCTGAAAGTTGGTGATTGCCCAGTGTTGTTCATGGTCTCTTTGCTGTCGGCTCTGGTGGTCTGTTTACTGCTTTGGCCAATTGTGTTAGCCTGGCTTCTAGCCGATGGTTACCTGGTGTTTTCTAGCTTATGCCTCATCATCTGTTGCATGTTCTGAAAAACAGCCTGATGCATGTAGTGATCAGCCCTTTTGATCACTTGAGGTTTGTGGTTTGTGAGTACATGTTGCCGACTGGGAGATATTATCTGACATGCTTGTTGGTGGAAGAATCTATTTGCTGTCTCTACACATTGGGATGATGTTAGCTATCTCCCTGATCGACAGTGCGGGCCTGAGATATAATTTGCCATCTCTTTGTGGCTGATGCTGGTAATTGTTGAGACTTGGCCGATGATCAGTTGTGGCTTGCTATTGTCTACCCTCTGCTATCATTGTTTTGTGGCATTTGCCTGTGTGGCTTTCCGCCTTTGTAGCATTTTCCTGTGAGGCTCGTTGCCTGTTGCCTTTAGAGACAGTCGATGAGGACAAGTCCGAGGCCCGAAGAGGAAGTTTAGTGAGTCAAGCACGGCGTCGGAGTTCCTGGTTGTGGCCAAGCTGCTACTTCTGGTAGAAGCTATGCGCCGTGCTGCGCTCCTAGCCTATCTTTTAACACATACATATACAATCGTGAGGCTACGACTGATGATGAGGGGCTGCAGTTTCTGTGGCTTGTGTGGCCGATGAGGGTCCGGGATATATAGACAGTCCATAAAGCTCATGCTAGACTGTTTGTTCCGTCTCTTCTACTGTTTTGTTTCTTTTTATGACGCTCACTTTGCTTGGTCTGTGATGTATGTGACTACAGCCTTGCAGACTAGGAGATGACCTGATGATGACCAGTTAGGCGTAGCTTAATCGGAGGTAGTCCGGCCGGAAGCCGGACGTGATTAACCGGTGGCCTCACAAGGTCCCGGGAACCAGGACACGGTCGCCTGAAGAATAGTCAATAGCGTGTGTGTTTGTATATGTGTGGAGCAATTGTAATCGATGAAACTTGTACTTTATGAGTTCAATAATGAATGACTAAAGCTCAATATTTCTATTACATTTGTCTCCTGTTTCTCTCGTATACTCTGCGTATACTGGCATGCCCGCAATATTACATTCAAAGTTACAAAACAATACAATTCGAACTCGAGTTTCGAATCCGCGAAACACCTTGCATGTTTCTCAAAGCATGACTAGTCACCACTTGTTTCCACCTGAAGTGAGTGCTCCGATGATGACGAGTGTCCTCTGTCTTGCGATCTTGATCGCCGGCAAGTCTCTCTTGCTCCCGATCCCTCGTGCCGTCTTGTCACTTGCACTGACATCCCCTTCGCTTGAATTTGTCAACATGCTATCATCATCATCCGTTTCATGCTTTGGTTGGCCTCCACATGTATAGCTAAGATCACCCTTGACTCTGCTCGGCCTCCTTGATCGCTTGGCACCAAGCCTCCCGCTTGGCCCCGATCATCCCGCTGTTGACTGCCAAGTTGCATCCATCATCTGCACACCATGAGATAAGTAAACATGTTTCTCCAACTCCAAACTAGGTTAGTTCAAAACTAAAATCACAAATCCTTAGTTCAAAATACATTGTACTGAAATCGTTAACACCGGATGATCCAACGTGTTTTGCCTCTGAACACCAGACCATCTGATGAGCGTAGCACTATTTGTTCCAGGAAAATTTTACTCTATGCAAGAAAATGTCTAATGGAAGCTTCCGGTGATCTCATGTCCATCACTGAGTAATCCGGTGTGTGTCAATCCACCGAACCACCCTTCTGCAACCTCTCTACAATAAAAGGTCCAACGTATTCTCCGGTGTTCACAAACTCAGCATCGGACCATCTGGCGTACATATTCAAACTTAGCACCAAAAATCTCCTCTTTACAGAATATACTCTGGCGCTCTCTTAAGTCCAGCACTGGACCATCCGGTATTTGCTTTTATTTCTGCTTCAGCACTGAAAATGCTCCGGTGCTCACTTCACCGTAACACCAGACTATCTGGTGTGGTCAAAAACCTACACACCGGATGTTCTGGTGAGACATAATTTCCTGGACTTTGAAACAGTCAGCTCCAATTCAAACTTTGGTTAGCTATAAACAAGATCATACACAAACAAGCTCATGCCAACCAAAATCATTTCAAATCCAACATTATCAATGACTCATCGTATGCAAACCAAGACACATTTCAACTTGGTTTCTTAATTTGCCCCTTGATGAGTGTATTGAAAACCCTCAAAATACAAAGATTGGGCTTGAAGAATTGAAGCACGTTGTCGGAGGATTAACTCCTGTCGCAGGGATCCCGAGAGACCCCTTTTTAGAGATTTGGCCGGGGGATGATCCTGAATAAGTTCGTCGGAGGAATAAATGGGAATGAATGCAACGGCCGGTGGGGGGGTGTCGACCTAATGCAGGAAGAAGTAAATGCACCGGAATTTAGACAGGTTCAGGACGCACGGGGGCGTAATACCCTACTCCTGTATGGATGCTATAACTGTCCTGAGGAAGTCCCTCAAGGATGTTGCTGGTTACAAGGATGTTGGCTTAACTATGAGCTTGAGGCTCCTTGTTCTTCGGCTGGAACTGTGCTCAACCTTGCTCACAGTGTCTCTCTTGCGCTGTGTTCTTCGTGTCTACTCTCGGTCTCTCGTCGTTGGTCTGGTTCGTTGTGGGGTTGGGGTTCCTTCGCCGTTGTTGGTGTTGTCTCTCGTTGTTGTTCCTTCTGTGTTACCAGCTATTTTAAGTACTCGCCGGCCACGACATGCCCCGAACGGAAAGGAGGGGGCTCGAGTTCCGAGACGCCATAAATGGAAAGGGCGTCATCATTTCTTCTGGGTGAAGTGACCGGGGGTGAAAAATGCGTTGCACGCCCGGTCGCCCGTCACCATAAATGCCCTGGCAACGGGCGCCGTGGAGAGGGCCCACCGGGCAGCCGCAGAGCAACCCGGTGTGCTCGCTCTGTCTTGTTCCCCTGCCACAGCAGTGCGGCAAACGGAACGCCTTGATTCTCAAGACGTTATCCCGAGACAAGCCGGATGGCACGGGACGGGACCTGTGCAATTAATGACCCCACGTCTCTCTGCCAAAACGTGGCAGGAACTGACGCTGAGCGCGACGGGAGCAGTTAGAGGTGTCAGGCCACGCACGCTCATTAAATGCGGCATCAGACCTCTGGCTGGTTGACACCTCATCGGCAGGCCCCTCGGGGGCCTTTCTGGGTCGTCGGGGTACCGAGTGCTCGGTGGTACTGTTCACATCCCCGAGCACTCTCTCCCGAGAATGCCCATCCTTGTTCTCGGGGTGCCGGGTATTCGGAGGTACTGTTCACCTCCCCGAGCACTCTTGCACGAACCTTCGGTGAACCGAGTGCTCGGGGGCTGCCACGTGCAGCTCCGAGCACTCTCTCCCGAGCACTCTTGTACGGATCTTCGGGGAACCGAGCGCTCGGGAGCTGCCGCACGCAGCCCCGAGCACTCTCTCTCAGAACTTAGCTCTTCTGATCGTCGGGGGACTAGGGTGCTCGGGGGTGACCGGGCACCTCCCCAAGCACTTTCTTCCCGGTACTCGGATTCCGTGGATCATCGGGGTACTAGGGTACTCGGGGGCCACCGACCGTGGCCCCGAGCACCTTCTTCCGGGACTTGGCCTTTCCTCATCCCGCAAGAGAGACCTCGCGGGATGGCGCCATGTGACGGATGGCTGGCCTAGCCTCGGGATTCGGGGACCCCCGGTTCCTGATACACCGACACATGTCCAAATGACAAAAACTCGAGAAAGAGCAAGAATCATGTCACTTGGCATAAGAAAGATTGCAAAAGGCCAAAGAGAGGCAAAAGCAAGCCACAAACCTCAAAAGAGCAAGAAAAACTCAAGGACTCAAAAACAAATGCTCCCCCTTGATAAATGTATATTTTTCATTTTTCTTTGAGATTTATTGCAAATATTCTTACTTCTCTTCCTTTGAAGCATATTTATGCATATTCTTATCTTTGTGCATATGCTCTATCCCTTTGACAATGCAAATATCAAGGATAAAATATTATAAACATGCAATCTTAAATGTGCTTTTATAAGTATACCATAAATCATTTAGAGAGCTAGAAATATTAAAGGGCTCTCAAAGGTAAAACGTAGAGCTCACAATCGCTCCAGAAGGTAAAACGTAGAGCTCACAATCACACTTATGTTAGTATGTCAGTCGGTCACCACTTAACTGATATTAAATATCGATTATTTTATTGCAAGTAGGGGATAACTTATGGACCATCTCCTGATTGATCTTTTTAAGAGCTGATAGCTTTAGAGGTCAGGAGGACTTGAAGGCATGGCCTTTAGGACCCTCAGAGCCATAAGTCTCAAAGAGATCCTAAGACAGATAATCCTCGAGGTTAGACTGATGAAACCAAAGGGGTGTTAGGAATCCTTGATGGTGACCCCTAACAAATATTATGCAGGTTCATCATCAAGTCCAAGCTTTTGCTCGTGGGAGCCTCCGCCGGTGCAGGCGTGCAGCTTTGCTTCCGCAACTTCAGAACATGGCCACTCCCAGGTCAGATACAGCATAACAGCATGACGGGCCACTCCCAGGTCAGATTGACTAGTTAGATGATTAAATTGAATATTATCCAAACCCATCCCTAGCTACAGGGACCTCACGGGAGCCTCCATCCCACCTGAAATCAAATCATGGGATCAACCGATGGTGCTAATCAGAGCCCAGGTGAATGATGCTACAAGCCCTCTCTGTGCAGAAACCCAGGCCATGCAACTAGCAGCGCAAGTAACTTCAGCGCTTCAGCTTCAGGACATCACCTTCTTCACTGACAATCAGATTCTGGCCAACACTCTCAGTTCACAAGACCCTTTGTTCCATCCTGGACATTGGACTGTTCTTCCAAAGATGACAGCTTTCTTGCAAAATAACCACGGAAGATCTTATGAGGTGCTCAAGTTCCCAAGAAGCTTAAATAAGATTGCTCATAAATTAGCCAAAGAAGCGAGGCAATCCCTGCCTCAGCAGAATTGCTCTTTAGTTTGTAAGTCTCAGTTATATAAGGGCAGATTGGATTCACGCCCTGGCAATTTCTGGGCGTTGACTGTGTGTGGCATCGCGCGTTTGGATGGACGTTGACACCCACACTAGTTCATTTCTACATCCACGCGCTAACGGAACAGCGGTGGCCAAATCCTCTACCAATTTTTTGGCAAACCAACGGTTTGACTTGGTGAGCAGGGACTCAATCCAAACAGAAATAGGCTATTGTCCAGTGCTTCAGGCACTCTTGGTTTGCCTTGGTGAGCAGGGACTCAATCCAAACAGACATAGGCTATTGTCCACTTTTACCGTAAAGGAGAGTAGGGCCCAACCTAAGCCAACCACGGCGTCCTTGTGGCTTGGAAATTGCCAAATTGGAATGCGAACGCTTGCTCGGCATAGATGTGTCCGATCGCCTCTGTGCCCGCACCCCGCAGCCACATCCCGGCGCGGACCGATGCCTCTGTTCACGCCGCGGCGCGAAGGCGAACCGCGCGCCGTTGGTTGCTGGGGTGTGCCTCGCCGCGCGGCTCGCGCCACCACCTTCATTGCGTGCCAGAGGCGAGCCGCGCGCGCGGCGGCCGCGGGGACAACGGCCGGCGCGTCGGGTTCCCACGTACTCGCTAGCGAGCTAGCCGCCGTCCGTTCGCAGGCGGGCGGCACGCAGCGTGCGGCCTTGGTCTTCAAGCCCGAGCTGAGCTTTCTGATGGAGCCATGGACTGGTGGCGAGGGACGTACGTGCGGAGAGTTGGAGAGGCGGTGCTCCCTCTCGGCTCCGCTCGTGTTGTCGTGCAGTTCCAATGGATCACATATGCACCGTGCAGAATCAAGGATCATGCAGCCCTGAATGCCGAAGCTAAACTACTACCCGAACTCGATGTAGGAATAGGAAACGCGTTCTCTTCCTCTGGATGCACGTGTATCGCCATCACCATGTCATCGACACGTTTATCCGCACATGTTAGTAGTAGGCTAACAGGACTATCAACGCTTTAACCACACGACGCAGAATACACACAGATGGCGTTCTCTAGTCACAGCTGGCTAATCTGTCAGGAGACAACCGGATTCTGGAAGCAGGTAGTCACTTTGTTGGCATCTCCGGCCTCTCAAAAAGAAAAGGTGTCAACGTCACCACTATAAAAATTATTTTTAAAATAAATAGTAACCTATTTTCACATGTGTTTAACGAACCTGTTAATAATCGAAGTCATATGAAAATAAATAATTTTCACACACGCAAAAGAGACCGTCGGTAGAAATCTATTACCAGGCTGTTCCTTAAACAGGTTCATGTGATAATCGATCCCCGATTCAACATTTTTTGACCTGAAAAAAGCAATTTTTTGGACCGACCAGGTACCCCGCGGCCGCAACATCACAAATCACATATTTTTTCACGCGAAATACGAGCGCGTGCGGTTCTTTATCACTCAAACTCGAAACCTCTCAACTCACACGAACCCTCCTCACTATCCCACCATAGAACTACTACTGATCATAATAATATATGCATTCATTTTGACATCTTCTATCTAAAATTTTAAACTATTATTTGGGAACCTAAATGATTTCAAATTTAAAAATCAACTACAAAGTTGTGGATCTCGTGGAGGGCTACGAGAGGACTACAACTTTCCTATAAAGTTTATCCTCATCCGATTTCGTATTAAAAAGTTATAATTTTTTTTAAGATAAATTGCCATCCAATACCACTGCGGTTCACATAAGGAATCACTTATGAAAATAGAGGGTCATTTTCAGAGACGGTTCATATAAAAAATCACATTTAAAAATAGATGATAATTTATCTTAAAAAATTTATAACTTTTTCATATGAACTTGGATGGGGATAAACTTTATATAAAAATTGTAGTCATCAATGGGATCTATAACTTTGTAGTTGATTTTTTTTTTCATTTGAAGTCATTTAGATATCGGAATAATCATTTAAAATTTTAAACATAAAATATCGATCAAAAGGAGTGCATATGCTATTATTATCACTAGTATTTCTATAAACCAAATATTGTTATTTATAGTGGAGTTTTTTTTTTATCTTGTTGGAGATATTGAATTTTGGTAGTATTTTTTCTTCTCTTTATTCTTGAGTTACTTGTATTAATAGGATTTATGGTAATAATAGCATTTAAAACTTATGTGTGAAACTTCAACTGATTATTTGAACACATAAATAACTTTAAATAAAAAAATTAACTATAAAGTTGTAGATCTCATCGAGAGTTACAATTTTCATATAAAGTTTGTTTCCATCCGAATTTGTCTGAAAAGTTATCAAGTTTTTAAGATAACCTCTCATCAATATTCAGAGACGGTTACTTATATGAACCGTCTCTGAAAATAACCCTCTATTTTTACAGACGATTCACATAAGAAATCATATCTGAAAATGACTATTATCATCGATAATTTCTATAAGGAACCGTCTGTGTTAATCATCATATTTTCAGATACGGTTCACGTAAGGAATCGACCGTGAAAATAACATTTACACAAGCGACTTCTTATATCATCCGTCTCTAAAAATCACTCAAACAGTTTGCCATATAACCTACTTATGAAAAAACATCCTAAGTACCTTAAAAAAATAGGTTTATATAGTACATCTAGCTCTAAACAGAGATATCTATACATAACTTCCCATGTCATATAACCTTGGTTTTTTTGCTTTCCGTGGTATTCCTAACAAAAAAAAAAAGGCTCTTATATTCTAGAGAACAAAGTCAGAAATCCGTGTACCAATACCAACAACGCACTACGTTTCCCTTGCAGGCCACACCCTACGTGCTACAGACAGTGTACGTTCAGTTGTGGACACTATGCGCATGGTGGTATATATTGTTCTGCAACACAAGGATGTTGTTGGAAGTATAGACCAAATATGTGGCCTCGTTTTTTCTTGGCATTTCTTTGCTTTCGGCTGTTGAACGTGGTTATAACGTGTAGTCTGTAATCTGATATCCCGTGCCCACTTGTCCATCTTCCTTCAACAGATTAATCACGAAGAGATTGCATGTGTCTCTTGTTAACTGGCTCCAACCCACCGGAAATTATAGAAAAATATCCAGATGCTAAACCACTGAAAAACGGTGTCCAAGTACATATTTGCTGATCGAAAGTGTATGGTTGTACAGGATTTGAGGAAATAAATAAATGCAAACATAAATAATCTTTGCATTTGACAGCTAAGTTTGTAAGAAGGAAAACGGTGTCTGGAACAGTTCGTGTCTTTCTAGAGTTTTTATTTGTCTCACCAGCAATTAAACACATCATAGACTAATTCAAGTATAATTGAATTATCTCTCTTTCTCTATTAGCTTAGTTTTTTATTAACTGGTTATTACATACAACTCAATATAATATTAGAGTTAGAGATCTCGTGTTCGAGTATTGACCCGTGTAATTTAATAAAAATAAATTGCCATCTGCTTCTATTTCACGTATAATGCCTGAGAAAGCCTCCACAAAAAGAGTGTTGAAGTATAAGTGAATTGTTTATACTTTTTATCAACTTACACTTTTACAATTAACTAATCGGTACATGCGGCTCAATATTAAGTTTAGATAAGTGCAACGATTTACAGTGTATGCTTGTCCTTTCTGTCAAAGCAGTGAATTAAGTGATACATAACTACTGGTGCGTTGATATTAACAAGGAGACCAACGAACAAACACACGCATGAATGGAACGCAACTATCAAATGTTTACCAACTAATATCTATGATTAGCTATCATATGTTTACCGACTAATCCTCGTTCACTCCAAGTTTACCCAAGAAACTGTATGAAACACGCAAAATATGTGTTAGTTATGACGTCCCTATGTGGAGATGCAAAGATCAGAATCAATGATATGAAGCAAAAAAAATGTCTCTTCCTTTTGAAATTATAATGACCTAGAACTCTTCCCCACGATCTTGCCAACTCCTTCACAACCATCTTTTTCTTTATTCCCAACTACAGTCCTACCATCCAAGCTTCTCATTTCGTCAAGTTCATCATCCAATGCAAATCACTCTGTTAAGACTACCACTGTGCATTACTCCACTGGTCCCCTAAGCATGCTTATTTATTCCAATCATTCATGTAATCATCTGGTCTCGGAGGCTCACTTGTTGCACCATTCCAATCGCCCCACGGACGAGATCGTGTATTTTTATCAGAATTTTGCACCTCATTTTTCTATTCCATCGTTGCGCGATTTTCAGCGGTCTCATTGAGCTGTCTAGCTAGCATCTCCAATTGGAAATGCTTTCTCCAGAATGCTTTCGATTAAACAATGCGCCAATCTGGTGCTGAAACCGCAGTGGTCAGAGTTGTACGCGGGAACATTCCCTTAACTGAACTGAAAACTTAGAGTTGCAACGCTACTATAAATTCAGACACGCGTATCACCATTTGCCAGTAGCTTGGCCATTGCCGCTTAACTAGCTTGTACCGAAAAGGGAAAAGAATGGAGTCCTCCGAGGCGAGCTGGCACTCGTTTGATCCGTCAGTCGCCATGGAGGACTCCGAGGCGATGGCGCAGCTACTCGGGGTGCAGTACTTCAGCAACGATCAGAAGCAGCCGATGCCGACGGCCTTGTACTGGCCTGGCCAAGAAGCTGACCAGTACTACAGCTCCGCGCCATACTACACGCAGCAAATCAACTCGGGTGCAAGCTACGACCAGTGTCACTATGCCGACAGCACCACGATGACCGGAGACTTTTTTGTGCCGGAGGAGCAGATGGCGGATCCGGGCTTCATACTTGATCTGAACCTCGACTTTGAGGACCAGGACGGCGACGGCAAGCCGTCGGCGTGCAAGAGGAAGTTGGAGGAGCAGAAGGACGAAAGCACCACGGGCACCGCTGCGAAGAAGAAAGCGCGCTCCACGGCAATGCCGGTAAGTGTGCCAGGGACTTGTGATCAAAGGGCAAAATATATGCTATTCAGTTCATCGGATTAAGATGACTGAAGATGTCACGGATTGTCTGATGCAGTTGCAGAAGAAGGGTAAGACCGCGCAGTCCAAGAAGCCGCAGGAGGGCGCGTGCAGCCGAGGCAACCAGGACGAGAGCAACGGCGACGGCAACGTGCAGTGCTCGAGCAACTACCTGTCTGACGACGACTCGCTAGAGATGACCGCGTGCAGCAACGTGAGCTCGGCGTCCAAGAAGTCGTCGTCGGGAGGTGCGAAGGCGAGGGCCGGACGTGGGGCGGCCACCGATCCGCAAAGCCTCTATGCAAAGGTAATAAGAAACTGTCAACAACCACAATGTTGTTGCATTGTTTGAGCACTTGCCTGTTTCTGTCTGAATCTAAATTCTTTTTCTGCTTTCGGTGAAACAGAAGAGGAGAGAACGGATCAATGAGCGGCTAAAGGTACTGCAGAACCTTGTCCCCAAAGGAACCAAGGCAAGTAAATCAAATCGTTCTAAACCAGAAAAAAAATTATTACGTACATGATAAGAAGAAACCCCAGGATAATGAAATAACGGTTCTGAAGCATGTACGGGCGTGTTTTTTTCAGGTAGACATCAGCACGATGCTTGAAGAAGCAGTTCACTACGTCAAGTTCTTGCAGCTCCAAATTAAGGTTGGTTCTCGCAAAATTTCGGTCCCAATCTAGCTGGTGCCGAATCTTCCCTAAAGCTACGACTTGATACTTCGTTGTGCGCAGCTGTTGAGCTCGGACGATATGTGGATGTTCGCGCCGATTGCTTACAACGGGGTCAACGTTGGCCTCGACCTCAAGATCTCTCCACCACAACAATGAGCGCCGACTCGGAGCCGGTGCTCGAGCGAGATTTGCAGGCACTTTGGCAGTGCACGTTGATTCTTTTCCGTTCATATTTTCGTTTCTTTCTTGAATTCGTCTGATTCGTCGCTAGAGGACAGCCAGTCGTAATGAACGATTTTTACAGTCTCGCCACTGGCCTCCTTGAGCAGCAGAGACTCTGTAGTGAGCTCAACTTTGTAATGGCAGTTTGGCACTGAAAAAAGAACGGGGGACGATGGACACGCCTGGTCTTTGTCATTTTTTTCCCCTCTGCGTTAGAGCGACCTGCACAAAAAGTCGGTAGTAAGGCATTATATGCTCCTTTGTCGTCGACAAGGTAAGTAATGCAAGTCGATGATAATAAAAACTTTTCTGAAATCGGCAATAGGCTTACTACAGGTCACAAGGAATAAAATAATCGAGTAATCTCTTTTCTCTTGGTGTCGTACTGTCGTTGTCTGAAACGTGCACCTGTGCGATCCTGAAACCAGAGAGAAGGGACAGAAAAGTTAGGAAGACTAATTTTTTTAATCTAAACGTGGATCTCAGTTTAATACTACCATATTATGTGAATTACAATAACAAATAATCACTTTATGTAGGATTTACCTTATTAACCAACTAGATAGTATACGTTGCTCATGTCCTTAGTTCGGAACCAAACGTGAGTATAAATGTGTGATTTCAGACGTATGGATATTTAACCGGAGCTCTAACAAGGCTTTTAAAAGGCAATTTATTCCAAGGAGTAGTAATAGATGCTGATGGCATGGAGGAACATAACCTTTTGCCACTCGGATGGCACTATTAAATGCTACTCTGCCGACTGACTGTGGAAATTTGTCATTGGTCCTACCATAATTTGATCATTTGCCATTTTCAACTCATTTTTTTCGACGAGCGTAGAGTCTGATGGCAATGCTCTCGGATGGAGTCCAGCTGATCGGAGTTCGAGCCTCTGTTCCGCACCTCGAAATCTCCGATGAAAACCGTGCTTTGGGGAAGCGTAATTAAAAAAACAATGTTTTAGTGTTTTTAGCTCACCAACAACGTGAAATGACCTTCGTGCCTCTCACTTTCTTCTTCCTTGCTCCTTGAAGGGCACCGTCGGCCCTGTGCGGCAGCAACGAGCGAGGCCCACGGCATGCCACCCTCCTAGCTCCAGCTCACCATGGCCCCACTCCTTCCCCTCCTCGCGGAAAACAATCGCCTCGTTGCACAGCACGAAGGTCACCTCAACCGTAAAGGGGACGTCCAGGATGCACCATCGATGCCAAGGTTCGCACCCATCTCCTCATCCTGATCCTCACTGCCTCTACTCCTCCAACAAACCCACCTCCGGAGATTAGGAAGGACGTCACCTGCTACTCCTCCCCGCTACCACAGCTCGCCCATATGGATCCACCGGAGCTTGCCCTACACGAGACGTCGCAGTACTGAGCCCACCAATGACCTCCACTTCGCGGTCCTCCATCCGCCCCCTATCCCCAAAGCCACCTCCTGGAGCTCATAGCCACTCACGCCACAGCTGTCGGCGAGCTACGGAGGCGACCACAACCACAACTATAGTGGAGCCGATGACCGAGGCTATGGGGAGGAGGCACGACTAGCCAGGAGGAAGAAGAGGAAGATAAAATGACTTTGATAGCCCTAGTTAAGTGCTGAAAGTGGCAAATAATCAAATTATGACGTGCCTAACGGCAATCATTTGGGAGAATGGTATTTGGGAGTGGCAAAAAGTTAAATTCTTCAATGGTTGTAGAGCTGTGCAGAGGACTGTAGTCGATGTAACCTGGTTTATGGTCTGTTGGGATATGTTGTAATTTCGATATGTTGTAATTTCAGAGTTTCTGGTTAGTTGAGAAAATAGTTGTAGCTATTAAATCTTATTCGTTAGTTTTTATAATCAATTTTTAGTTTCTTCACACATCCAAAAGTCAGAAAAACAGTTAGAACTTGTTTCTCAGTTTTTAGTTCATTTCAGCCATATCCACTTTCTTAACCAGCCAAAAGTCATCAGAAATCAAAACCAAAAGCCAGTCATTTAAATAGTTTTTGGTTTTTTTAAGAAAAAAATTGAAGAAAACATATCCAAACAGGGATTAGTATGACCTTGCTTGCCAAACAAATTCATGCCCTACTTATACCGAGGGCAATTTGCCATCACAACGCTAAGGAAGACACAAGAAAAATGGTGGATCATAAGATCTAGCTTGCTGTATACATACTCAACACTTTTACCATGTGAACAATTTCTCACGCGCTTGATATGTGCACTTGGCGTCAACTATTTGTAAAATGATTATGTAAAGGTTTGTTTCCGCTTCTACTTGGTGGTTGTATTTCTTATTCAACTTCTTGTTTCTATCTGACAAGTGCTTTAAGATTATATTTAGAACACGAGATAGATTTATGAGATTATTAGGATTAGATTCAGACATATCTTTATTGTAATTATCTTTTTAAAGAATAATTAAGTTAAGACAGAATATGACGTAGGGCTATTATCGTAAGAGAAGTTTAAAACTTTATAAAATCTTATGACATCATCTTTAATACAATAATTAATGAACATGTATTTCTACTTTAAATAAATATTTATATAATTAACTTTATCAATCGTCGACAGCTATATCTTTTGTTCGCTCTTAAGCGAGTCGTGTGTCCGCATGTTTAACAAAAATAAGCATGGACAATGGTGCTCTACAAGGGGGAAAAGCAAATCTTCAAAGCATTGGTACACCTTGCTTCTTCAACATTCTCCTCTCATTAATTGTTTATTCTCTTATCTTTGCCTTCCACCATGTGTTTTTGTTGTTCATTTCTCTCTCAGTATATCTTAACGTTTTGTCTCCGACTATGCAGCCTGCAGCTTATGGTGTCAAGTTTTTTTAGAAAGACAATTTGGCTAGATTAATTTGATACGTAGGATGACAAATACATGTCTACTACGAGGATTCATATCCTCTAACGTTATTTTAGCAATGTCAGAGGATAAACAGTATTATGATATTAGCTCTCCTGAACCGTTAGATCTGGAATAGACGTACTAGATTATCTGCTATAGTAACTCTATGTATTTGCTACAGTAGTCTGGTACAGTAAATAATGCAAGGTACTATTCATTCAGACTTATATTATTATACATTTCGATGACTTTGCTTCACAATTTCAGAGGATTCCAATCCCTACTACGGTGGCCTAAGAAATCACGTTGATTTTAGATACTGCAATTGATTCTATGTAAGTATTGTGGCAACTGTTGTGATGGTGATGCTAAAGATGGTACAATAACTCTATGTATTTGCTACAGTATTCTGACACAGTAAATAATGCAAGGTACTATTCATTCAGACTTATATTATTGTATATTTCGATGACTTTGCTTCACAATTTCAGAGGATTCCAATCCCTACTACGGTGACCTAAGAAATCACGTTGATTTTAGATACTGCAATTGATTCTATGTAAGTATTGTGGAAACTGTTGTGATGGTGATGCTAAAGATGCCTTTTAAGTCATCAATGATAATTTGAAGTCCAATCATTTATAAGAATATTTTGTTATTATTTAACATACCTAATTATTTGGTATTTTTCTTTTGTTATGGACACGTGGATTTTACGTGTGCGTTTATTAGTTAAAAACATATTCTGTGCACGTTTATACTAGTTAAAAACTGGTTCTTCCAGCCTGTGTATATTGCATTAGTGAAATTACAGATTTCCTTTTTTCTAGGGAATATATAAATGTTTTTCTTTTTTGAAATGACATATTTTTTCTTTGAAAAATGTTGGGAAAATCTTTATAATTCTGGGCTTGGGGTCAAAATCAGGCCCGGCCCAGCAGTGCACCGAATCGCTTGCACCATCGTCCTCTTCTTTCTTCGTCGGCGCCCGCCCTGCCGAGCCTTCCTCCAGCCTCTTTCCACCAAAGCACACCGGCCACCCCAAAGTAGCGCTCCCTCCGTAACCACTGTCGTCCGCCCCATCGCCCCGCCCTCTATTCGTATTGGATTGGCGTGGAGTGGAGATCCATCCAGATTTGGATCTGTTGCTTTTGTTGGTAAGTAGCCCTAACTTGCTTGGGTGGATTTTTTGTAAGAGCGAGTTCTCTTCTGGGCTAGCTTATATGAGCAATCACATCTAGATTTTCCTTTCTCTCCATCTGCAAGTAGCGCGTTGCTTTTCTCCACGGTGGAATGGGTGGATTATTGTCAATCGATGGCTCTGGTTCGGTTCTGTTAGGCTTTTGTTCTTCAGCGCGCGCAAGATCGATCTCAGTTGACGCGGTAGGACTGAGGGGGCACAAGGTGCGGGTGCAGTTTATTTTCCAGAAAAATTGGGGCTTCAACTGAACCCCCATGCCCCAAGCTAATTTGTAGTTGAATCGTTGTTAAGACTAGCTCTAATTTTATTGGTTGTTTGATCTACTGTTACCTGAAAATTTTCTATGCCTAGTAACATTTTCTCCCAAATTCTACAAAAATTTCTGCAACAAATTTGTGTTAGAATTTGTTCGTCCATGTAGAATCCTTCCCAAATAGGTTGTAGTAGCAAATTTTGATCCTTCTTCAATCTTCATTCACATTTGTAAAAGCAAACTTGGTTAAGGGTCGTTGGTCGATGACAGTGGCATCACATGTTGACACTTTGTGCTGGATATATGCATGCAGCACATTCTTAGATAGCAAAAGTGACATTACATGTGTCACGCACTCATCTGCATATTATTAACTCTCAAGTTTCATCATGTCACATGACATTTGTATATCTGATAATTGGGCAGCAATGCGGAGGACAATTGTCTAGTTTGATTTGAAATGATTGTATAATAGATCAAGTAATTTGCAGGAAGCAATATCAAGTTGTTTGGTGATAATGGACCCAAAGCATTCAGCTGAAATGTCCAAGTACAGTTTTTTGACTACCCCTTAGCACTATATGAATCATAGTATTAGTTCATTATATAACATAAAAGCGATCTACAGACATTTGGACAAGCAGAATCAAGTACTAATGGGAACATACCGAGTTATGTCCCATGAGTTGCATAAACTTCAGGTGAGCCTCAGTATGAGCTTTAAGTTGAGATTTCATCTAGAGAGTGATATTTGCATGTAGTAACCCTGCTACCACTTTCTGCAGGTAGAAGAAGAAACAATCATGCGAAAGTTGTATGAACTGATGTCCACAGAAGGGCTTCTTCCAAAGGTACATTGCTCACCTACTTACTGATGATTTGGAAGGTTACACTCCTGCTGCCAATGTTCAGACCATTCTGTTGGACCTGTTGAGCTTAGCATCATTTTTCCATGTAGCCAACTGTTGATTTTCTTTCTTTTTAGAGTAAAATGCACTGACAGTCCTCAAACTTGTTTTGTTGTGTCATTTAGGATCACGAACTTTGAAAATGCATTTCTAGGTTATTAATGTTGCCAAACCGTGCCAATCAGGTCCATACTGGCTCAGAGGGGGTCTTGACATTGACATGGAATGCCACGTGGTGTCTACGTGGCAAAGGCGATACAGACGTGGCCTCTTTCCTCCCTCTCTCTCATCTGTCGGCCCATCCGTTGGCCTCCTCCCTCCCTCTCCTTCTTCCTTCAGACCGCGTGTAGAGCACGGCTGCCGTGTGGACACCGCCGACCCGCAGACCGGAGCTCCCCCTACAAAAATTTGGGGATGCCCTCGTCCTCCTGTTGCTTGTCGTCCCATTAGACTCTCGCGGTCGAAACCCTATCTTCTTCTCCTCCCAACCGTCATTCCCCACCACGAGCTCCACATCCGCCGTTGCAATCCTGCCACCATGCGCCCTCTGCCGCAGCCGCGCTAAGGGAAGCTTGGAGGAGCTCCCTCTACGTCCCCTCCTTCGAATTCCTAGCCAGATTCGCTTCCTCCCTAGCAGAATGGAGCTCGGCGACCGTCTTCTTGCCTCAGACCGCCTTCCTCCGCGCCTCACCGTCGACCCGCCGCTCTAGCCCTCCTCCAAGCCGAAGAGCCCCACGGTGAGCTTTTCCTCTACCTAAGGATCTTCGTGTGTGTTCCCTTTTGGCTCGGTCCCATTGCTGACCCAGCCTTCGCCATGTTGCCACCGGCGAAGCTCGCCTGAGCCGTCAATGGCCGCCAATGCTTTCCCTCGCCGCCGGCCGTGCTTCCCTCTCCGCAAGTCGCCGCCGAGACCCCAAATCAGTTCTCCATTGTGTGCTGGTGCTCCTAGTACCCTTCCCTGGCCGAGCCCGCCGCCAATCGCCGTCAGCTAGTTGGTCAACCGCCGTTCAATGCCACCCTCCCTCTCCTATTTCGATTTTGATTAGAGTCAAAATGTTGAATCGGTTCAGTGGGTCCTGGCCCCACAGATCTAGAGAGAGGCTACATAGATCTGGGTGTAAAAAGAGTTTGCAGGCGCCACATGACATACCATGTCAGCGTCAAGACCCCATCTAAACCGGTATGGACCTAATTGACACGGTTTGACAACATTAATGGTCAAGAAATGCATTTTCAGAGTTCGTAGATCTAAATGACATAGCAGGACAAGTTTGAGGACCACTACTGCATTTTAATCTTCTTTTTATTTAGGGTGGTGTTGGAATTTCACTTAGAACTGAGATATATAGTGCATAAACTATATGGTAGAAGAATGAGGGATGAGAAGTTAAGAGGAAATAATCTGCCATTCTGCTTAAAGTGTTAGAGTTGGTAGTCCTTAATAATTTCCTTTTATTGCTTTAGATCTCCAATATTTTCTTTTTTATGTTGGACAAATGACTAGTAGAATATCACTCTGGTAAAACTGCCCACGGAAATATAATTCATTTTTATTAAGCATCAAGTAATAAAATTGAGGATATATCTGAATTCTTATTACTAGTAACCTTTCTGAGTATGCATCTTATTATACTATCCGAGCAACTTAGCATCCATGTCTAAGACCAAAAGGAGATGATGACAACATATTTCCATGAAACTGTTGTACCTCTGGATTGAGCTAAAGTAGCAGATTTTGAGAAGCTATTTACAATTAAATTGATATAATTTCAAACCTGTCCGCAAATAAGTGTACTGACACTTGAAGAAGTAACGATTGATTTGATAAAACAACACCTACTCCTTCCACCTTTTTAACTCCATCCCTGCATGAGCAGATACTATTAGAATCCTCTTTTTGATTAAGTTGCTTCTTATGTTTATGTTGCTTATGTACTTTTTTTTTTGTCTTCTGCAATTTGGATGTAATGGTCAAATGGCTTTACTTCAATGCCTTGTTTAACCAGTGTTCAAATATTACCGCAGTGCAAGAAAGAAAGGAAACTGGAGCAAAGCATTGTTGAATCAACTCAGGAAAACAAAGAAGGGGAATCATAAAAACATAACTGCTGTATGCAATTTGATCTGACATGAATACTAGTTCAGATGGAGAGCTAGGTGTCTGTTATCTTCTCCATGGCAGCACTCTTCCATCAGGACCATCACAACTTGGGTGACCACTGCATTTAAATTTCCAGTGTGATGGATTAACTGTATAACTGTACAGAAATATGGTCTCAACTCCAGATGCATACTGTTGAGATTATCAAACATGACAATTAAATATTGAACCTGATTATTGGTGCTGTGATGAATCAAGCATTCGGCCGATGAACATAATTAATGTTTTTCTCCAGTTTGTTCGTTTTATCTAGATAGATCAGCACACTATGATCCATCTTGTATTAAGATTCTGGTTTGTCTAGAATCTAGATAGACTCTTGTTCTGGAGAAAGTCAGGAAATCATTAACATTTTTAGAATCGAAGGTGTAATCGCAGTCTATCGATCCTTAAAAAAAATGTGTAGTAATATTGCACCTTTTTTATTCATGGAATATTGTAGAACTTTGTATCGTTATCTTTTATTATTCCTCAATTCTTAAAATCTAAGGCCCTATTTGGATGCCACAGTATTTACAGACTACAGTATTTGAAAACAACATTATTCAAAGCATCAACCTGTAAGATACCAGTCTTTGATTACCACAATTTTTTTTACAGTTATGAGAAAAGCAAGATGTGTTTAGAAAACACTGTATTTGGTATAGTATTTCTTAAGCAAAAGTAGTTTGCATTGTTTCATAAAGTGCACAGTAGTTGTTATTAGAAGCACCAACTTTAAAAATCAAAGATCGTATTTTTGTTTAATACTTCAAGAAAAGCCATGATAAAGGCATGCTCATGAGTCACGATCTGTAAGGTACGTACAATGTGATGTCTTGTCGGACCTGGCATTTGGTTCTACTTTTAGCAATTGTTTTTCACTGGAGCAAATCATTTTGACATCATTTTCTTTAGAGGAGCAATTGTACGTAACACATCAGACAATATAGTGAAAAGAAAGCATGAGGGATGACAGACAGGAGCTGTACTACGTAATTTTTTTTAAAAAGGTGTTGGAGAAACTCAAAAATGCCATGGTATTGGGAAAACTACGATTTTTGAAACTACCATATTTGTTCTAGCCAAATATATCTATCAAACATGCCCTAAAATTTGTTAGGTTTAATTAAGTAAACATATTGTCACAAAAAAAAGAAAATTCAGAGGAATTCCACAGAAATCGGGAGAGAAATAAACTGCTTACTTCCTTCTCGTTGCACTACTTCTGTGAGCCGCCGTAGCCAAACGCAGGCGCATCCTCTTCCGCCTCCTCCGATCCAGCCATGTCGTCGTCCACGCCGCCCGCCCACCAATCCAAACCCTCCTCCCACCACCACCGCCACCACCACCACAACCACCCCGCCCCAAGGCAGCCGCCGCCGCCGCATCAGCGCTACGTCCCCAAATCCGCCGCCCCAAAGCCCTCACCCTCGCTCACCACCGCGCTCCGATCGTCGGCCGCCTCGTCGTCCTCCGCTTCTGGCGCCTGCGGGAGTAGCACCAGCGCCGGCGTCGGCAGAGGAGGCAGAGGAGGAGCGGCCGATGGGTTTGTTGCGTACCTGCCGCACGACGAGGCGGTCGCGGCGGGGCTGGGCGGCCTCGACGCCCAGGAGTCGCAGGCCGTCGTCGACCTCCTTAACGACGCGCTCGCCGCGCTCCTCCGCGCGAAGCCCCGCGAGTTTTGGCGCCACGGTAAGAGAAAACAACAATCGCCTGAGCATTACTCGCTGATCGAACCTGTTAATTTCCGTTATGCTTGTTTGGCTCAGTATTGTTGATGGAATGAATTTAGTGAGCCTTTTTTTATGCTATCAGTCAATGCTGTCGATCATAAAATTCTAGTGGGTATTGACTTATTTAGAAACGTTTGATTCACGTAGGACGACTGGGTGCTTGGGATCTCATAGGTGGTTCATATTGTGCAGTTCTCTTTCAGTGATTTAGTTTAGCCTCTTTTTTGTGCTAACGTGCGTACAATTTAGTCGCTTAAATTGAGGATTCGGTTTTGAGCTTGTAGGTTGTTGATAATACTGTAAGACACTTTGAATCTGCATGTAGTTTGATGTCTACCTAACGACATGGTTCTTGTTTTGAAATACTAAATGAATTGTTGTGAACTTGTGATATTTTCCTGCCTATATGTGTAAGTATAATTGCTGGTCAAGGTTCTTAACAAATTTATGGTTTGCAGTGCAATTTAAATTATACCAGTTTGGTTTTGTTGTTGTTGTGGTTAATTCAAGTGTCAGGCCCAGGATAACATATCTATAGCTATTATTTATTTGCTAATTGTATTTCCGATTATGCTCAGAATGTAATAAAAATCACAGTTAATCTGTTCAAAGCTTTAAAATGCAATCTGAATTGCATTAAGTTGCTGTCTTAGACCTGAAATTCTTCTGCAGTGGTTTGCATATAAGTTATGGCGGTTGGCACAGAAGTGCTTCGCTGGCTGAAATCTAATAGTCAGACAACTAACAATCCCATTTTGTATTGCACTATGTACTAGATAGTTATGCATATGTAGTGTCAGTCTTGCCATATTCCTGAATAGGCAGTTAGAGAAACATGGTAAAGATGGTGTTTATAGAATTATTGGTTATACTACTGTTTGCATAAGGAGAAGGATCTGTCCTCATGTGTCCGTGATTCTTGAACTGAAGTTATCCCAATAAACAATAATTCCTCATGTGTCCCTGATTCTTGAAGTTATCCCAATAAACAATAATTGAATCAATAGATGAGTTAACATGATTAATTTGATATGACAGTCTTCCACAGCTGATGCTTATGAAGACAGCTGTATCTATACCGTCATTGGCATGTTAATGCTAATTTTTACCCTTTCTCAGTGGCTCAGAATACTTCTTTGCATGACTTCCTGGATAGTTACCTACAATTCAGGCACCGGTGGTATGATTTGCCACACAGGGGCCCAGAGGGGACATTAGCCGGTTTGGTTGTTGGGGAGCTTGAGCTTTGCCGTCGTGTCTTTATGGTCCTCTACCGCATGTGAGATTTCCATAGTTTCCCTTTTTTTTAAAAAAAATTCTTTACAACATTTTCACTAAGTTGCATGTTTTGTTATGATATGCTTCTTATTCGTGTGGTAGATCTTCAAACAAGGATCCTGGAGCAGGTCGTGGTGAGTCCCTTAGTATGAAGGAGCATACAGGTGAAATTTCTACTACTCATTTATATATTGAGTGGGGTTTATTGAGGTGCATCATTGGTTTAAATATACTATATTTACATTTCCACAATGTTCCTTTATAGCCTTTCTGCTGGAGAAAAAATTGCTTGATTTGCCAAAATTGATGGATATATGTGCTATCTATGAGCATGACAACAGCAAGTTGACAAGTTCACTGGTTGGTTCCTGAAGTATCTTTTTGTATTTTTGTTGTCTTGTGCACTTTTTTTTTTTTACAAATTTTGAATGCTAACTATATTTCACTCATATGTTTTTTGGCTACATTTTTTTGTATCTCCAGGTTACAAATGCTATCAATGTGCAGCCAAATGTTCTGGATAGCATTAATATTGTTATTCCCCAATTCCTCAACATTTTCCACACAATGCATGATAGGTGCATGACATCATTACAGGTGATCTTTTGTCATTTGTTTTTATACCTTGTATTCACTCTATTAGATTGTTAAAGGCTCCTCATTTATTTGGTAGCAACATTCAATAGCATTGTTTGATAATCACTATTTGTATGCTGTCTAGAGAAATCACATGTGGGTGTGGTAGAACATCTCATATTTCCTTTACCTCATGCGCTCTTTTTCAATCAAGTTTCTGGAATAGCTTATGGCCTTGTTTGTGAATGGTTTCAGTTCATTCGGTTACCCTATCAATGATTTTATTCCAGATTCCTGGATTTCTTACAATTTATAATTTTGTGTATATTCGCTTTTGTTGTAAAGGGCATTCCATATTTTTCAACATTCACTACCATACCACTTCCTTGAAGTGCAAAATATCCCCTTTTTCCTGGTCTCCTTATTCTGTTTTTTCCACTGTGCTGTGCAATATCTAGTCATATTGGTTCTGGGTCCTGATCCTTTTGTAATGCAATATGTAGGCAGCTTAGGATAATGTATATAATCTCGTACTCTCTGTTCTTCCTCATTGGCTCTGTTCACTGTTCCTTGAAGCATTCCTGGTAGCCCAATTTGGTTAAGAGATTTTGTTGCTGATACTTGACGCGATCTATTAGTTGTCCCAGACATGCATTAACATTGATGAGGATTTGATAATTAATAATTAAGGAATCAGTAGAAATACAATAAATCCTTAGGATGGAGTATCATCGTACACATATCCGTTATCTTGTACGATAGGTTTAATAACCACCATGAGGTAAATAAGACATGTGCGGATATTCCAGACAATTTATCATGTTCTACACAGAAACTATCCTCGGATTAGTAAAGAATCTTGAAGACAACACAATCCGGGAAGGTTATGCTCGAGACTCCAAGTATGGTACGCCTCCCCGACCCGACTATATAAGGAGGGGAGGGTATATGTCGAAGGACAAGCTAGGAGGAGCCTGAAAACAAGCTAGAAAGAGGGCCAAACAGGAGCAAGATGAGGTCGGATAGAAGCACAACCCTTTGAGACCCACAACATATTCAACTTACGATCAGATTCATCCGACAAGAGCTTCAGGATTTGGAACACGAGATAACTCGCCATGATTCATATAGGTAGATCTAGGTACACCCCCATTGTAATTGTCTTCTAATGAGATTAATCAAGGCAGCACAAGGCGTAGGGTTGTTAACCTAAGGGAGGTCTGAACCTATCTAAAATCCCATGTCTTCTTCAATACGCACAATTGATGACTAGATATCCCTACTTTAAATAAGTGTCTGCATAAATCAACTTTACTAATCGTCGACGAACATTATCATACTCAGCAGTTGACAATGATGATGATTAAAAGTTAATGTTTTCCTTTTAAAGAAATCTCGTGAGAAAATACTCATGTATTTTTCTTAATGTGATTAAACATTGAGACCAATAGTAACAATATTGAATTTGTCATGTATTTTCAACTATCAGATAATTGTTCTTTTCTGATGTCTTATATGTATGAACCCGTCTTAATCACAATTGGATTACAGGTGCTCACTTCATCCGAATCTAGTGCTAATGGGTATGACCAGCTTCAGAAAGATTTCTTGGAGGTTACTTTTTATCGGTGCTAGACTTATTCTGACGTGCCTGCTACATTGTTGCATGATATATCTTCCTGAGTTGATAATAAATTCAATTTACCTCAGGTGCTAGATTTTATAAATGATGCGATTGTCACTATGGATTCCTTTATTGGTGCTTATCAACCTGCTGCTTTATTGTTATGTACTAATTTTGAAATGAGGTAAGCTTCTCATTCATCGCAATGATTGTGGTTTCCCTGGATATTTTTCCCTGTTTCCTCGCTCAAATGGTGCTTATGTTTGATTGCAGCTATGGGGTTGAGGAATTACTGAATACCCTTTCAAGATTGTACAATTCATTGTTACCATCATTGCTTCAGGGGTTTAAAGTTATGTCCAAGTCCCAAAGCAATGGAGAGGCATCGTCTGACAGCATACTTAGCGACATAGGTCTTGGTATAAAGATGTTGTCAAAGAGAACAGTCAGATTTTGTTGGAGATTATTGCACTACTGCTATTTAAATGATCAACTTAGGGAGCATGATGCCCAAGTTTCTACTAAGATGTTTCCAGCTAAAGTTGAAGACCCTATGATCAGGGGAGATATCTTGGTTCAAACACTCAGGGATATGAATAGAGAAGCCACTTCTCAAGTGAACCGTGGAAATACATTCCTCGAAGCTCTTGAAAATGAATTTCAGTTAATGAGCTGTATAGGCAATATCCGGAACAAAGGTATATAATCAAAGTTATCAGTCAAATACTTACCTAGTGCTTATAATATTTAGTATATGATCTATAGCTTATTTGTAGAAGTCATCATCAGGTGTGAATGCCTCATATGAGGACATTTTCTGCATATATATATGAAATATATTTATCCTGCTATGATGCCTGCTCTTACAATCACTGAGTGAGTTAACACAATTGAAAAGCTGATAAGCTTCAGTGCTGTTTCATAGAAGCTTAGACTTCCAGTTTTAGGAAGTATCACCTCTCAATCAATGGCAAACTTTTGAAGACAGGAATTCTCTATCCTTTGTAAATGGAAATGTTCTTGCCAGAATCACCATCCAAGAGGATTTTTTTCATGCTTTCAAGTCTCTGATGTCTTCATTTGAATTGAGTTTTTCTAGCACTAGCATATAGCCCGCTTTGTTTTGTGTTGTTTCAACGTTGTTTAATTGCATTTCTAGACTATTTATAGTTTCTAAAGGGTGATAAACAGAGTTGTCTTTTAATGAAAGGATGTCTTTTCGTAAAATCACACTTGCAGTTTTCTCTTAAAAGGTGTCTAATCAAAGTGTCTCCTAGGTATTTTAGATCCGAGGGCTAATATTCTAACTGAATTCTAATGTGCAGCTGCATTAGGTGTCAATTTTGGAGTGAGTAAAGGAGAATTTTGCCCCTGTTAAAGCTTCTATTCAACATTTCAACTGTTTTGGTACCTTTACTTTTGTTGCTATCATCCTTGATACTTTTGAGTTATGACTTCATAAGGAAGTGTTCACTTGTTTGGGGAATTTGCCCAGTTGCCACTAATTTAGTTGTGTTTCGACAAAATGCCACCCCTCTCTCACCGACACATGGAGCCACCTGTGTCAATGACAAGTGGGTTAGGATGGCAAATCTTCGAAACACAGCTAAATTAGTGGCATACAAGCAATTTTTCCCACATTTTCTTGTTCCTAAGAATCATTTTGACGCCAGAAACCTTTTGTGAAATGTACTTTGTGTTCCTCCCACTCTTAACAGGATGGATATACATGGATGATGAGCACTTCCAGTTCATATCACGTTTGTGTGGATCTACTCACACCTCTTGGAATAGTGTACCTGATTTGGCAGTCTCTTCTCATGGTGGTGAATTGCAACAGAAGGATGAGGAAGCGGCAATAATTGAATCCAAGATAAGTCAGATAAGGGATCTTTTTCCTGATTATGGGAAGGGTTTCCTTGCTGCTTGCCTGGAAGCCTACAACCTGAACCCCGAGGAAGTTATCCAAAGGATATTAGAAGGCACACTTCATCAAGACCTTCTAGCTTTGGATACGTCATCAGAAGAGATGCCACAGAAAAAACTTGCACCAACTGCTGTGAAAGATAAAGGGAAAGGCATATTAGTGCAGACTGCACCTCAAAGTACGGAGACGTGTTACATTGTTGAAGATGGCCCGTCTTCAGTTTCATCAGCATCCCAGGGCCCATCCTCATCCGTATCATCTGTCCGACAAGGTAGATTTACAAGGAAGGCTAATGATGATTTGCCTGACACTGCAACTTTGGACTCAAATGCTAAAAGTGCAGTTAGATCTGTTATCCTTGAATCCCAGTATGAATATGAAGATGAATATGATGATTCATTTGATGATCTCGGCTTCAGTGTGGTAGAGTCAAGTTATGACGAAATTGATGGTGCCAATGACACTGAGGCTTCATCACAGGGCCCAAGATGGAACTCACAGAAGAAACCTCAGTTTTTTGTTAAGGACGGGAAGAACTACAGTTATAAGGTTGCTGGTTCAGTCGCTGCATCTAGTGCTCGAGAAGCGGCTGTCATGCGGCAAACTCAAAAAGATACAATTTATGGCCTTGGCCGTGGTGGAAATGTTCCTATGGGAGTTCCCAACAGGCACCATATAGATGTGGAGGAAGAGGAGGTTGATGATGCAAACAACTTGAGCAGAGGAGGTTCAAATCCCCGTGGCCGAGGCAGAAGAGGTGGCAGGGGTCGAGGCAACCCTCCAGAAGAAAATGAGAACCCTAATGGACAAGGCTTCGGCCGTGGTGGTAGAAGAGGAGGCTGGAATCAGGGCAACCCGGCAGAAGAAAACGGGAGACCTAATGGCCAACAAGGTTTTGGCCGTGGTGCAAGACGAGGGGACAGGAGCCATGACCATTTATCAGAGGATAATGAAGACCATGATCCAGCACAAGGCTTTGCTCGAGGAGGGCTGGCTCGTGGCGGTGGCGGTGGAAGGAGAGGTGGTCGGAACCATAACAGGAGAGATCGGGCAATGAAGAAGCATATGCAAGGAATGACAGGGCTTTAGCTGCTGGCAGCGCTCAACTTTTGAAGGGCGGGAACTGTACATGGCATTTTTGGAGGCACTCATACGATAGACCAGGGCACCAGGCACCCAACTACTTTCGTACATGGCATTTTGAATCATATGATGCCATGAAGCACCCCTCCATAGTTGCTCATATATATTGTCAAAAATAGCACATGAAATGAGAAATCCTAAAGTACTTGTGTCGTGCAGTGTTGCGCACTTATCCTGATTGTTCATGTTGCCTTTGAGTTGCCCAAAGGTTTGTAATTTTGTATCAGAGACGCTTCAGTGCAGTTCTGTGTGGTCATCTGCTTTTGAGGAACATGCTATTGGACTTGCTAGTGTTTGATGGCGCCATTGCTTTCGTGTGGTAGCTTATGACAAATCACATCCATTTCCAGGTATGCATAGAAATCTATTGACACGAAGTGCTTACGAACAGTTCTCACTAATTAAAAAAAAATCCATAAAATGGTAATCGTAAAAAAGAAACAGTGCTTATGAATAGAGCTTACAAACAGTGCACGGTGGGGTGACCGTCCCAGTCGGAGGAGAGATCGTGTGGGTCCTCTACGACGAGGTAATGCTCGCCTCTGGCGCTGGTGCCCTCGGGTGGCCAAAACCATAGCGATGGTTGTGGCGTCCATGGCCACCGTAGAAGCGAAGTCAACGATGGCCGTGATGACCGAAGGGTGCAAGTCAGCCTTGATGACCATGGAATTGACGGCGGACCAGTGGACGATGACGGAGAGGAAGAACAAGAAAGATCGCTGTTTCCAGGGACATATGGTGGATTGGTAAGTTCCTGCGTGGAGGCATGGCTTACCGTGTGTACAGAGGTCTTCGTGCCTCTTTTCTTGATTGTTGTGGCCGATCAGTGGTAGAACAAGTGATTGACAACGTATTTTGTTATTGATCTTTGAGTGTATAAATATATATACATGTTTAAGGGATATGGATATATCCGTTCGGGTGGAACGGTTGTTTCCAATAGATGTCTCTTTGATTGTTAACTGCAGATGGTAGTTAGAGATGCTAATTGATCACATGTTTGTTTCACTAGGATGTTTGTTCGTAACACTAAAGTGACGACTAAAGTGACGGATCACCTGTGCAGAGGAAACCGAAAAGGCCGCGACGATGGATAAACAAGGCTGCTGCTGGCAATTGTGCAGATTATGATGATAGCTTTGCTGGCAGTGACCCTCGCACACCCTTTCGCGTTTACTGTGCTACTTTGATAGCGAACATAGTGATGCCTCCCTTTTTTACTTTTATTTTGCCTGCAGATATCTGGAACGATGGCTGTGCTATGCACTTCTGTAACGTTATATAGAGATAAAAGCGTTCATCCACTAAGGCATAATCGAAAGGTATTGCTGTTCGTCCATGCATAAGGACATAAGGTGTAATATCAGAAGACACTCGTTGAGAAAAATCACTTTATACAAGTCACTTACTACATTTTCGGTAAAGAAAGGGGTTACTTCCAGGTTTTTCAGATTTAGAGCACAGAAATTTCCCTTCTGATGAGTTGTTTTCAGGTTATATTAGTAGTCCACCACAAAATGAGCATAATTACATAAGAATATAGTCATATACCCACAGGCTGCAAGGTACTACTGAACGCGAGCAGCTTTCTAGGCCTCAATTCGTGCAAATTACCCAACGAGTAGAAAAACAACGTGTTATAATTATTTTTCCTTTGTACAAAAAATCTACATGATCCAAACGTATAAACCCCCATCTATCCCAACCTTGGTCTTCCCAAGATTAAATATGTGCCTCATTGGCTCATTGTCATTGTCATCTCAACATCTGCAGCTCCGGCTACGCAGCTGCTTAACGCTGACAAGGTTGATGTGCTATGTTCATTCAAAAATCCAGTTTGTGACTTTGTTCCTTAATCTCCCTGTCCTATGACGATGGACTGTCATCGTCAGAGTTGTTCTCCCTCCGTTGTCCATACAGATTTAACTGGCAATGAGGTTGTAGCCGAGATGCGGAATGACCTGGCCGAGCCAATGACAGTCCTGTCCTGCTGCATCCGACCAACCTCCTTGCAGACATGATCCAACGTCGAGAGGAAGTCCCTCACCACCATGAATATCCTAAGAGGGTGTGCTTCCTCCTTTGAGGTGTCACCATGAAAATACTCAGTGATGTCTTTTACTCTCACCAAAGCCCTCTTCTCCTCGCCTCTGACTTGCTCTATCTCCTTCTCAGCTTCCTTCAGAAAACTTTGCATTGTCGTAAAGAATGTCTGGCCTTGTGTATATTGCCTCTCAAGCTGCAAGAATGACTTGATTTTTTCAAGACCTGTTTCTAGCTTATTGACATAACCGTGCAAGACATCGAAGTCCATCATAGCTGCTTTCTTGACATTTCCTAACTCGCTGCTGAGCCCAGACACAAGGTTAAGGCCTTGCTTACGTAACTGCTCGTCTTTAGAGCTATGAATAATCATGGCACTTTCTTTTTCTGGTTTTGCATCTTCTGATCGAACGATTTCTTGGACAACAAAATGCAACAGAGTTGTTTTACCATCAGTGCCCTTGACATCAGCAAGTTTTAGGAGAGTGTCAAGTTTGAAGGCTTTTGCCTCACCCCGGTTAGTGCCAACATTCATCCGGTTCCCGGTTCTCAGCACTGCTTCGAGGAGTTTCAGGAACAACCTACTGCCTCTAAGATCTTCGCAGGCTGCCTGAAAACAAGTGAAGAAACGTTAGGTAACTACAAGTCTAATATCTGCAAGTGGGGATAGATATTCATGTCAGTGATGACGTGGTAATGTTAGTAATCAAAATGATGAAGTGATAATAGGTTTCATGCAGCATTAACTAGCATTTTAGCATACCTCTAGCGTTTCAAACGATTTCCTTAGGTAATTTATTTCAGTCTCGAAATTGGCTCGGTATAGCATGGCATCAACTCTTTTGAAGGCAGAAGGTATATCAAGTACAGCCTTGAGAAAGCGCTCTGCAGAACCAAGCTTTGATAGGTCACCATTATAATCTCGAAGTTTGAGTTCTTCCTCTTTAGTAGGAGCCATCTTGACTAAAGTTTCCAAAAGTTCAGTTCCCAAGCATTCGGCATTGCCTGTTGGATAATACAGTAGAAATGGTCAGTGAACCCCATCGTACAGAAATGATATACTAAACGTCCAAACAGAAAACACAGCAGTAGGCACCAGGCACCAGTGTAAATCATTAAACCGATTATGTGTAAAGATTCAGCCTTCCTCAGTAAGTACAGAGCAGTCTCAAGAAAGAGTTTAATTGAGTTGCTCCACAGCTTTAGTTCTACAGAATTATTATCATAAAAAAAAGATAGTTACGACAATAACGAAACACAAACCCAAACAAGTGATATTTTCCTACTTAGTTCATCTTTGGATGTCAATGCCATTATCAGTATTCTCTAATACTGTCCTCTAAAATAGGCAGAAAAAAAAAGTCCAACGTAACAATTAATGGATGCTAATTATGTTCAAAACCTGCCTTCTAGAAAAATATTGGCAGAGCCATCTTTTCAAGTCCTTGTAATTCTGTTGAGATCTTATTGTCAAGAACCTACTGCTAATTTCAACACATCTTAAGTACTTATCGCTATTGGATGGGTATGCCCACCAAGCTCCAAAAAGAAAATCTCAGAAAGGACGTCCTACCAAAGCATCCAAATGCTGAATGCCCAATTACAATCGATCACAAAATCCAATTTTTATGAATTGGAAAAGAAAGAACAAAAACTCCTTTTTTAGCTAGATGTTTAAAGCTGGTTCAATATATTGGGTATCAAATCAGGACAAGGATTTACTCTCAGCAAGATGGCCGATGATTTTATCCAAACACACAAAATCAGCACTGCAATGGCTCAAGGAGCAATGTAGTAGCACTCACCATCCAACAGTGCATCAGAGACCTCCTCACGCGTAACATTCAACGCGCGGAGCAGGATGGCGATGTTCTGTGCTTTCTTGGGGTCGAGCACCCTCTCCTCCTGCCGGAACGGTGGCACAGCGGCCTTCCTTCCGGCGTCCCTAGGCGGCGCGGCCGGCGTCGAGTTGTTCATGAACAAGGCCTCAATCATGTTCTCATCCAACCTGAAAGAAATGCCTCAACGTCACGCACAATTCACTGATACCCAGCCACAACAGCGCATTTAGTATGTAACCAGATCTCAACTGGAATGAGCTTGACTTCAGCTGGTCCCAGACCGTGGCGCGGTCGGAGGTCGCCCGCACCTTGTCCCAGTGCAGCGGCTTTAGCTTTGGCCTCGGCTCGCCGTTGCCGACATGACCATCCGCCGCGTCGTCCCCTGCACGCATTGACGCGCTTCCGTTGTTATCAGCCGTCGTCGTCGCCGTGATCGGCATCGGCATGGCAATGCGGGGCCCTTCCGGAGGCAACGGCTTGAGCAACCGGCGACGCGACGTCGGCCCGGACGGCGGCTCCGCAGGCTTTGGGATGGTATTAGTCGGCGGCCTCGGTGGCGGTGGTGGTGGAGGAGGTTTTGGAGTGGTGTTGGACTTCGGCGGGGGTGGTGGAGGAGGAGGAGGCGGCGGCGGCGGCGGCGGCGGCGGCGGCGGCGGCGGTGCTTGGTTTGAGGGTTGCACCGGTCGCGGGGACGGCGAGATCACCTGTTTGATTTCCGGGGTCGAGCCGGTGGAGAAGCGCGTGCGCGGGGGCGTACGGCGGGAGCGCGCAGGGGGCGGGGGTAGCGCGGCGATGGCCGCGACCGGCGGGAAGCAGTCGCTGGTGAGGCTGGGGAGGCTGCGGCGCGAGGCGGTGGTGGTGGTGGGCGGGCTGGACGCGCTCGCCTCGCTCCACGCTTCGCCGCCAGCCCCGCCGCCGGAGCCCCCCGAGAGCTGCCGCGGCGTGTAGTACGCGTCCTCGTCGGAAGAGCCCAGCATGACCGCGCGCCGCAGCGGCGGGAGAGGCCGGAGCTCCGGGCTCGGGTGGTCGGTGGCCTCGTCGCGGCTTACCCCACGCCGTGCGCGATCGCTGCGCAGCTTGCGGTACGGGGACCCAACGAGATCGGCAGTGGTGGGCCCGTGGTGGCGACCGGGCGTGGTGGGCTCGACAGTGCCGACATAGAGGAAGTCAGCAGCGGAGGGGGCAGCGTGGTGGTGCGCCGGCCCGCGGTCGCGGCCAAGAAGCTTCTGCAAGTCTCCACGGCGGCGTGCGCGGCCGGTGATGAGGAATGCGCACGCGAAGCCCAGCAACGCGACCGCTGCGGCCGCGGCTGCCCCTGCCACGACGATGGTCGCCTTCGGAGGGCCGCCGTGGTGGCCGCCATCACCAGCGCCGGACGGCGCGTTCGGGACGTTGGCGGCAACAGTGGTGGGGGAGGACGTCGCACCTCCGCCGCCGGCGGGCGCAGTCGGTGGCGCCGGAGGGAAGAATTCCCCTGAAGAACCGTCAGGCGTCGCCGGGGAGCTTGGGTCGGAAGTAAAGTCCGGGGCGGGCGGAGGCGGCGGCGAAGGGGGCGGAGTCCACTCGATTGGGAACAATGGCTGGTGCAGCACCCGCCTGGCCCCGCCGCCGACATCACCGGACGACGCGGCCGCCGGAGAAAGTCGACAGCAAAGAAACAGCGCGGAGAACGCGAGGAGTAGCGTGATGGTGGCGGGAGGCATTTGGCGGTGCAGTGCAGAAGAAGAAAAATTAAACCGATGGGCCGTGGTTTCGACTCTCTAGAGCGAGAGTGAGGGCAGCGAAAGAGTGGGAAGGGGAGAGAAAGCCGCCATTTTTGGTCTCGGAGCAGTAACATATGCCATCGGTGGAGGAGATCAACCGTCTCGCTCACACGTGGCGCGGGAATCTGCTTTCCGTTTGCTTATTTTCCCTGCTCGCTTTTTATTTTCCCTCTTCTCCTTTTTTTTCTTCGGCCCTTTGCTTAGGATCTCACTCTGAAGAAAAGGATGGTCCAAATCCGATCAGGGACTAAAAGAAATTTCGATTGTTATTATATAATACACAATTATACAACTGATGAAGGAAACGAAGATCCATTAGCAACTATGAGAACTTTTGGTTGGAATGGAGATTTCGCGATGCCTTTGCAAATTCTGAACAGATTAAAATGCAGTTCGTGGTAGGTTGGTACGTACCTGGTTCGTCGAGGAGGCAAGAAAATATTCCACATTGGAGTGGCGAACACATGCTGAACTGGAACCTGATTCTTTGCGTGCCAACAAACTCGATGTGCTCTTCAGGGAAAAAAACATGCTTTATGTGAACACTCCACTCGTGCGTTTCGCTGGCTTAAATTTTTTCATGGATTCATGAGTTCCCTGTAGTCTATATACAGTACTCGTGTTAGTACAGAAAAGTACTATGACAATGTGGGCCTATCTGGCTTATTAGTAGTAGCAGTTTTGTTCCACTGACGTGTGGGCCACAGCAACAACCGAAGGACACGGAATGCTTCACATCCCTATCAGGAAAATTTTCTCTTATTCCTATCTTTACAGAAAATTTTACAGTAATAGAATCCTAATAGGGATGTAAAACTGAATTATATTTAATTATTTTTATATATTAATAATATGTACGTAGTATAAATAAGTAATTTATTGATACATACGGCGATAATTAATACAAGATTGATTAAATATTATAGGTTAGATAAAAAAAGAATAAGAATAATTTATTATTTACTGTATGTAATGTAATATTTATATATTTATATAAAAATGTATATATATATATATATATATGTGTGTGTGATATGAGAATATAGCAAGGAGCGAATACATGTAACACCTTCTCCTCCCTATTCCCATGTAAGTTCACACGAGATAAAATCCCTCTATCCTATCTCTGTAATAGAGGAATTTCCAAGGGAGAAAAATCCGCATTAACATCCCTACACACGCCCTTCCTGCTAGCTGCATGCATGCACCAGCCGGCCGGTTGCGATCTGCGAGCTGCCTTGAACGAACAGCACGGAGCCGAGGTGCCAGATTTCTCTCGCGCGTACGGCGCGTCTCCCTCCCGGTGGCATGCAGCTGGTGTGTCGCACGGCTGCATGCCATCGCAGCCGTCGTTCCGTTTTGCCACGCAAATGCATTATCACTGCTGGTGCTTTAGCAATGTTGCTGAAGCAGTAACGCATGAACCGCAATGATAAAAGGCTGTGCGTGTTACACAAAAGTAATGTGTCGACGATGGTAGCAGGGCGCCCAAGCTTAGTACTGTTTCTTTTTCTCTCTTTTTATTTATAAAACCATCTGGCACTTTTTCTCTTGCATCATTCCCTCTAGTCGGGCAGGGACTTTCTTAGTGCTGGCTTAGCTTTAATCCAAAGTGTTTTACGCCCTGCCCTGGCCCTGCTGCCTGCGTATGAAGACAGAGAGAGAGAGAGAGAGAGAGAGAGACTTTCTTAGTGCTGGTTTAGCTTTAATCCAAAGTATTTTACGCCTGCCCTGGCCCTGCTGCCTGCGTATGAAAAGAGAGAGAGAGAGAGAGTTTTGGGGCCTACGTGCATGACCCGGTCTTCGCCGGCCTTCGGCTTCTCTTTTGTCCGCTTTAGTTTAGTAGTTAAACTAGTCTGCATGCCGTTGATTTGTATAATTGGCACGTCAAGCATCTGCTTTGGCTCGGATCACGTGGAAAGCACCCCGATCCCGAAGCGCAGCGCACTGTCCGCTCTCCTGCCCTCTCGGCTACGGGACGTACGGGCGGTGCATGCTCCGGCCTCGCCGTTTCTTGCTTGCCGCTCCGTCACGCAGCCACCAGCCCACCGCCACCAAAATCACCGTACATGCCTGGACAAATGCCGTCGATCTCAAGTTTACTCTATGCGGTGATGAAACTCCGAGAAATTTGTCGGTCCTGCTACAAGCGGAGTACGTGCCGGATGCTTTGTCTCAACTGGAAATGGAGTCATAATGCCTGTTTGTTAGAGCCTTAAAATAACTTTTTAGCTATAATTAGTGGTGCTCTATTAAATAATAGCTTTTAGTTTTAGTTTTTTTATGGAATCCGTGGGAGTTGGTTAGAGCATTGATCTTACCAGTCCGATATTACATTTGCAGAAATAGTTGTAGTAGCTGTGAAAACCGGACACAGAGGGGTAGTATCGGTGACATGGGAATCAAGGGTCCCCGACTCCCGAGACCATACAACAGAGTGCTACGTGGTGCCATCCCTAGAGGATTTTTTCCTCGAGGTCCAAGAAGACCAAATTCCGGGAGAGGGTACTCGGGGCCATAAACAGTGATTCCCGAGTACCCGAAGACCCGAGAAGATCGAGTTTCGGGAGAGGACGCTCTGGGCCATGAACAGTGGTCCCCGAGTACCCGAGTTCCCCGAGGACCCGAGCAGACACAGTTCCGGGAGAGGACGCTCGGGGCCATAAATAGTGGTCCCCGATTACCCGGGTTCCCCGAGGACTTAGAAAAGGCATATTCGGGAGAGAGTGCTCAGGGCTATGAACAATAGTCCCCGAGCACCCAGAGTTCCCCTGAGGATTTGAGAAGTCCCTCGCCGATGGACCCCACAAGGGCTCAGCGGTGAGGTGTCAATTGGTGAGAGGCCCGATGCTGCATTTAAGAAGGAGTGTGGCCCGTCACTTCCAAGCACTCCCCCCACGCCTGCTGTCAGTCCCTGCCACTATCTGGCAGGGAGGTGTGGGGACATTTAATACGGCGGGTCCCATCGCGCGTCATCCGGCGCGCCTCGGAATATCGAGGCTGGGCTCGAGGCATATCGCCTGCCACCCTGCTGTGTCAGATTTGCTCTGACTGGGTGGGCACGCGGGGTTGCTCGGTGGCTGCCCGGTGGGCCCTCCCTGCTGCACCCGCTAAAAAGCGACATGATGACGACAGGACCGGATAGGGGCGCATTTTCAACCCCCGTAACATCGAGCTGCAGCCCATGATGGTTGCTTTCTATTTATGGCGCCTAGGGACTCGTGCCCTCCTTTCTGGGTACGCCAAGCCTCGCCGACAGTATAAAAGGAGGGGATGCACCCCGACTACGAGGACAAGTTGAAGTCGACCAAGTCTTACGAGCTGGAGAAGACCGAGACAAGTTCAAGAAGCTCAACGGACGCAGACAAGCTAACGAAGTCGAGCAGAGGCTCATGTAGACCGAAGCTCTAGACTTAGACATAAATCCTTGTAACACAAGAGATCCAGATAAAAGCATTCCCAGAGTATTTATAGCATACATACAGGAGTAAGGTATTACGCTCCGTGCGGCCCGAACCTGTCTAAAATCCCTGAGCATTTATTTCCTCTAGCATCCGATCATCCATCCCGCCTGCATCTCATTTACTCTCATTTAATTCACGTACGAGGTAGATTCAGAATCATCCCCCCGACCGAATCTCAAAGGGGGTCCCTCCGGACCCCCGCTTGTGGAGTTCATCCTCCGGCAGGTAGTAACATTATCGCAACCATGATCGCTGCGCAAACCTAAGCGAGAGGCATTGGCTGTGTAACTGCGTTACGGGGTATTTATTGGCCATGGTGATGGCCAGATGTAAAGACGGTCATGTCCCTAGGTGCATGCGAGGGTTGGCCGTTGGCCAGCAAACCAGTTTAACATGTGGACTCAGGTACAATCATTCGATTTATTTAGGGAAAATTGTAAAAATTCACTCGCAACTTTGAGGGTTTATTAAAAACCTCTCTATAACTTTTTTCTTCCATATATCACATGTAACTATTCTATATTGTCAAATATCTTCTATAACCGTTGACCACATTACGTGGTACATGTACATGTGTGACTTCATAAGATTTAGGTAGCATACTGGTATCTAGCGTCCCTTATGGTATATAGGGACCATTTAAACCGACCTAATATTTTATTATTTAGGTTCTCTACTCGCATATTTTGAATATCCATCCTATTTAAATGTGTAAAATGAAAGTAGCAGATCCAATTTATTGGTTTAGAAGACTATAAAAATCATTCTAAAAGCTATTGTGCTATTTTAGAAGTTACACAAGTACCGTATCATGCAGTTAAATAGCGCTAGGAGAATATTTGGCATCTAATAAAAATTGAAAAATGGTTGGGGGTATATGATAAATCACAAAACTGTAGTTGGGCTATTGCAATTTTTCCATTTATTTATTAGCAATCATCCAAGAACGTTGAAATCTTTGTATCATGATTTTGTCTATAAGCTGTAAGAAAATAGTTGTACATGAGTTATATATACAATCAACTAAGCACGGAACAAATTCGCCAAAAAAAAAAAACTAAGCACGGAACAGAAAATGTTTTGCTCTCTTTGCATGTTATTTAATTCCTCTCTAAATGTAAGACGATTTTTTTGGGTGTTGGATTTGCACCGATCGACAAGCATTCATGTGATGAATTTTGATTCTAGTATTCCGTAGAGTGGTGTAAACGTGTAATGCGTGTCAGGTCATGTCAATAAGCACTTCCTTGCGGGTAAAAAAAATCGACTCTCTCCCACCATAAATAATTGACATTTTAAACAAGATTTAGTAAGATTTTATGAAACTTTAACTAATAATATTTTTAATATATTTAGTTTAAAAATAAAAATTATATGTATAGATTTTTCTTGAAAAATAATTTCATAATCTTATAGTTTTATTGGATTTTTTAAATATATTCCAATATAAAAAGTGGTCAAAGATACATATCGGTGACTATATCACGTTCAAAATATTAAGTATTTTTTTGTTGAAGGGAGTACTAACGTAGAGTAGTACACACGTAATGGTCAGATCGTGCAAACGAATAGAAATGCAGGAATTAAACTGGACGGAGACGAGGACCCGGAAATAATAACACGCGCTGGCACGCATGGGCGACGGGATAGTATACTCGAGGGATGGCGGTCCCACGTGGCGCTCTCGTGCTCCGGAAACCCCAGGCTATATTGGGTGTCATGAGTCGCGCGTGTGAAGGGTAGGCCTGGAACGCCAAAATTTGGACGTTCATCAGGGGGCACGCGTAGGCCCGTTCTAATCCCGTTTTCTATGCTGCCGCGACGAGGCTACTGATGACCGATGGATCATGCGTGATGTTCTCCCTCCAGAACGAAAAAACACAAAGATGATAACCATGATGCCCAGCGGCAGATGAAGAGTTTCTTGACCGCAGGAACCTAATCGAGTGGTCCTAAGCTGGCTCTTTGTTGGTGAGAGCATGCCTGGTTCACTTGAATTACTGAAAGCGTATGATTCGTCTAATGATCTTCTGATTTAATTTGCCCGTGAATTTGGTTACGGAATTCTGTTTGGTTATTCTAGTAGCTTGAAAACCAAGCTTAGGTAATGGGACTTTGGGAGGAGGATGAACGGAGCAATTGATCCTACATGTGTCCGGTAATTTTTGAGACGTTTGTCTTGGTGCCGCAGAACATGCCGAATCAGAAGTCGCAGTAGCATTAGACCGAAGAGGACACCTACAGAAATGTCGGTGCTCAAGTAATATGGCTCGTACTGCAGCAGGCGTATGCAGGAAGCAGCCTAACTGCAGAGCTGCATCGATCGTGCTAGATACTTCGTTGCCTCTTGCCTACCATAAAATCAATGTGCGATCCAAGAACAGCCTGAAACTGGTACCGGTGTCCCAGAGCCGCGAACGAAGCGGGGTTGGGTGACTAGTCGCTATCCCCTGGTCTCAGCATTTAAGCCCTGTGCTTGGATGCGTTGAAAGATGGATTGTTGGGTATTAGATCGGTTACGAAATCATTATTTAGGTGGACGTCTATAATCCCTATATTATTAAGTATTTAATTTTTATGATACTAGTGAGGTAACTCTATTAGCACTAATTCTTGAAACAATATTTTATGGTTATATATATAGGAGTTTGTATGTATCTGATAGAAGATAATAAAAATATCTAATTTTATCTTTCATTCTCTTTATTCTCTACATTCTTTCGTACAAATTTTCGATGTTCAATAAGTAGTTAGTATATAACATGTTATTAGCACGACTGACTCTAAGCTATCGTGAATTACATTTCTTTAAAAATATTTTGTTGATCATCATATCATTTTTCACGGTAAGATATTATTTTTAGTCTATTTAATTTATATATTGTCTCTGTTCTATATCTATGCTTTGCATAATGTAGTTTGTTATATCGAATTTTGTTAAACTTGATTTTATGGCTTTGGATATTACTGGAAAGAACTACTTGCCTTGGGTGCTAGATGCTGAAATTCACTTGTTAATGGGCTTGGTGAAACAATCAAAATAGAAAATAAAGTATCTGATCAAGACAAAGTAAGGCTATGATCTTTATTCACCGCCACCTCTTGTTCACTTGTTAAAGATTGAATACCTTACTGATAAAGATCCACTTATTCTTTAGAACAATTGAAATAAAGATACTATCACTAGAAAATAATAATTCTCCTCAAAGCTCGTTATGACTGGTTGCACCTAAGGTTGCAAGATTATAATAGTGTTTCTGAATACAATTTAGCCATGTTTACAATAACTTCATAATTGTTATTATGTGGGGAAAATGTTACTGCTGAGGAAATGTTAGAGAAAGCATACTCTACATTTTATGCTTCAAATATGCTGCTTCAGCAGCAATACCATGAGAAAGGATTCAAGAAATTGTCAAGGGTTAATCTCTGAAAATGATTTTGGGGTATGCTAGACAGTGGGTGCGTGAATGGTGTTTCAGGAACTAGATGTGTGTGTAGGCGGTGAACTCGGGGATACAGGGTGTTATACAGGTTCGGGTCTCCCGGAGGATGATAGCCCTACGTGTTATGGAAGATCTCAGTTGATTACAGATGATGTTTTAGCTGGTTGCCAGACTTGATTTCCCTCTCATACAAACGGGGTCCTCATCCATTTATATAGTAGGGAAAAGGAGAACATATATGTGGGTTCAAACAGAAAACATATGCTCATCTAAATATCTAACCCAAACCATCATTACGGAGGACAAGACATGCTCACTTGCTCTGAAAACCCCATATATCTTGTCGCCATGCGCCGCTGTACAAGCCTGCAAAGTCTCACTCTGTAGCATTCAATGCTACAGGACGGGACAATGCCCTTATGTGCCGTCCCCGTCCACTTGCTTGGTCAGGCTGCTGATGACGTCCCATCCGTCGTGTGTTGTCGTGCCGATCTGCAACGTTCTGCCCCGCAACATTTAATGCTACGGGATGAGACAATACTCCTCTGCATTGTCCATGACTTCATCCAGTGGAGCTAGCGCCTAGGGAAGAAATCACTTAAGTGGATGCCAATAAATATGCTTTGGACAGGTTGTATCAAATTTGGCCCTGCGACTGGTGGGGCTGGTCGCGGGTTTATGAGATGACGTAGGAAGACTGGTCGTGTAGGCGTTATACTGGTCGCTGCAGCCATATCTTGGTCGCACGATCGACCAGTTTTGGGAAATATACACCTCTAGTCGTTAAGTCCTCAGCAGGGCCAGTTAACCAAGGTACCCCTTTACTCAATACGCCGACAGAAATATTCTGAACTTATTTCTTGTTTGTGCGTCCATCACCAGCTAAAATTGGATGTGAATCCCTTGCTTTTCTAGAGCGCATACAAGAAGATATATGTGGATCCATTCATCCATCAAGTGGACCATTTAGATATTTCATGGTTTTAATTGATGCATCAACTAGATGGTCACATGTTTCCTTGTTATCCACTCGCAACTTGGCATTTGCGTGGCTGTTGGCTAAAATAATCAAGCTACGAGCACAATTTTCGAACAATCCTATCAAAGCTATACGATTGGATAATACCGGTAAATTCACATCAAAAAGTTTCGACGATTACTGCATATCGATTGGAACAAGTGTTGGATATCCTGTAGCATATGTTCATACACAAAATAGTCTTGCATAATCACTTATCAAATGGCTCCAACTAATAGCAAGACCATTACTTATGAAGTCAAAACTCCCAACGCATGCTTAGGGTCATGCTATTTTGCATATAGCAGCATTAATTCGCTTCAGGCCAACAAATTATCATACTTACTCCCCATTAGAATTGGTTTATGGCAAAGAGCCAGATATTCCCCATCTAAAAACTTTTGGATGTGTGGTATATGTTCCAATTGATCCACTGGAATGCACTAAGATGGGACCATAAAGAAGGTTGTGAATATATGTTGGATATGAGTCCCTATCTGTAATAAAGTATCTTGAACCATCAATGGGAGATGTATTTACTGCAAGATTTGTTAATTGTCATTTCGATGAATCAAATTTCCAGCGGAAGACAACAAGCAGCTGAATCAAGAAATAAGTTGAAATGAATTATCACTATCTCACTTTGATCCTCGTAGAAAACAATGTGAGCAGTTAAAAGGATAATTAATTTACAAAGTTTAGTGAATAATTTGTCAAACATTTTCACAGACTTGAAAAGAGTGGCAAAGTCACATATTCCAGCTACTAATGCTCCTAAAAAAATTAAGGTCCAAGACGGGTAATTGACCACCGCTAATGAATCAAAACCTACTATAAAACACATTATACCATTGGATTCCAAAGACAAAAATCCTCGAAAAAGAAAATAAGCAAAGAATCAAGATGAGTAGGTTGAGGAAATAACAATAATTCAAGAAAAATCTCTTAAAGAGATAGTAGACATGATAAATAGTAATGCTATAGAGAAAAAAAATATACTTGATTCTTCAAAAAATGAGATCTCATTAAACTATGTCATGTCTAAAAAAATTTGGAACTGTGATAAAGTCATCATTAATGATGCATTTGCATATAACCTAGCGCTAGAAATTATGGATGAAAATGAGGATCAAGAACCTCGATCAGTCGAGAAATGCAAATAAAGAAAAGATTGACCAAAATGAAACAATACAATTCAAACAGAATTGAATTCCCTCACAAAAGAGAAGTTTTTGGACTTGTAACCCAGACATCTAATGGTGTCAAACATATTGGTTATAAATGGGTCTTTGTGTGAAAACAGAATGAGAAGGGAGAAATTACAAGATATAAGGCATGATTAGCATGATTAGTTACCTAAGGATTCTCCCAGAAACCTAGTAAAGATTATGAAGAAACGTACTCTTCCGTGATGGATGCAATAACTTTTATATATCTTATTAATCTGGTAATAAAAAAGAATCTTAAATTGCATCTAATGGATGTTGTTACAGCATACTTATATGTATCACTTGACAGTGATATATACACGAAGACAATATGGCTTGCATCACTCAATTAAAAGATGGATATATCAAAGGAGATAGAGTGAAACATATATCGTCAAAGTTTTTCTTCACATGGATCTTCAAAAGGATAGTGTTATTATAGTCTAACAAATTCGTTCAAGCGAGAATCTAGCAGACTTATTCACGAAGGCACCCCCACTTGGGTATTCAAGAAATTTACTCATGGTGTTGGACTGCGGTGACTCAAAGGCATTAAGTGATATTGCCATTAGAGGGAGTGAATATGTGTGTACTTTCTTTTTCCTTAACCATGGTTTTTTTTCACATTGAGTTTTTCCTTAGCAAGGTTTTTAATGAGACATACATATTCATAATTAATGGACATCCAAGGGGGAGTGTTATGAAATCTTCAAAATTTCAAAAATAATGTATTTCCTTTATTCAATTCACTATGTAACGAAGTTGATAAGCTCACGCAACCATTTCTAGAATATTAGAGTAGGGAGTACCGCTCCACCTTTGTCATATATTCCATATATCACATTCGATAGATATCATATTCATGGAATACGATTCACTTTCAAGTATGTGGATTTCCATAACCCTTATAATATTAAATCTTTAACCTCCATGGCATTAGTGATGTAACTCTTCTAGCATCAATTCTTGAAACAATGTTGTATGACTATATATAGGAGTTTGTATGCATCTGATAGAAGACAATAAGAATATCTAATTTTATCTCCCACTCTCTTTGTTCTCTACATTCTTGCATACCAATTTTCGATAGTCAATAAGTAGTTAGTATATAACAAGATCTATTTTATTTTGTGAATAATTCTTAATAAATTTTAAAGGCCCGTTAAGTAAAAGGAGTGTGTTGTTTAGTCCCATGTTACTAGTGAATGTAGAGGAATATCAACTTAAAAGAGTTGTGTCATCCATCTCCTACATGTGGATAAAATGAGTAGAAAAATACATGCGCGCTCGCTCTCCTTGCCAGGCTGTGGCAGGGGCGAAGGGCACACGACGCCTGCGTGAATGGTCCGTTAAAATCAGGTCCATGGTCCAATTTTTGTTTATGATTTATCTAGTAATTAAATTAAATCTAAAGATGCACTTTTGCCCAATAATCCAAAAATCTTATTGTAAACATTTGGATTTAAATATGGCTAGTTTTGCTGAGGCATTAAGGTCGGATAAGTTTACCAGTGTGCACTTTAAAAAATGATAGGTCAAAACAACCATATGGTTTACCACTATACACTTTAAGAGATGGTAAGTAGAAGCCACTATGTGGCTTATAGCTATGAATGTCCCTTAACCACTGTACACTTTAAGAGATGGTAGGTAGAAGCCACTACGTGACTTACGGCTATGAATGTCCCTTACTTCTGAACATGAGAAGTTTGAGAATGCCAACACACTCATTGTAAGATGCATTTTTAGTGTTATTGCTAATCATCTTTGTGATGTGTATATGCACGTGAAAGGGTGCAAAAGAGTTGTTGGATGCACTGGATACCAAATTTGATGTAGCAGTGCCATGACTTAAATTCGGTGCAGCAGGATTATAACTATAAGATTGATGATACGTTCTGTAGTCGAGCAGGCTCATGAGATACAATGCATTATAAAAGAATTCAAGCTCCTTAAATGTCCACTACTCGACAAATTGTGGCTGGGGGTAGGGGAAAATGGAAAGGTCAAACAAACCATGAACTTAGATGATAAAACTTGCTTTATGTGTGCCAATGTTGGGCATTAGGCTAAAAAATATCAACACAACAAAGGAAAAAAAGATTAATCAAGGGAAAAACTCAAAATCTATCAACATGACCATTGACAACACTTGAGATAGAGATATCGGGTATGGTAATTTATATATTGTTATTTTAGTGAGTCAGACTAAGAGTTGGTGGATTGACACTTGGGCTAATGTACATTTGTGTGTTGATATTTTTAATATTCTCTTCTTCTCCGATGGCTCAGGATTCTTCCGTCCTAATGGAGAATGAGTTACATATTTCTATTCATAGTGTTGGTACAGTAGATCTGAAGTTTACTTCAGAAAAAATCACACAGTTGAGGAACCTGCAGTATGTCCTTTCAATACATAAGAATCTAGTTAGCCATCTCCTTCTCTATAGTGACAAGTTTAATATGGTATTTGAGTCTAATAAAGTTGTCATATCGAAGCATATACTTTTTATTGGTAAATGCTATAAGTATTGAGGTTTGTTTAGCTTTTCCTTTTCTGATTTCTACAATAAAGTTATGAACCATATTTATGGTAATATTAATAAAGATGAGGCTAATGTTTGGCACTCATGATTATGTCCTATAAATTTTAGTTGCATATCTTGGCTTTCTAGTATGAGCTTAATTCAAATTTTTTTCATTATCAAAGGTTTTACATGCCAAAGTTGTGTGCAATTCAAGCAACCTTGTACATTCAGATGTTTGTGAAATAAATATTTTGTTGATGAATGGTGAAAAAAGATATTTCATGAATTTAATTAATGTTGCTTTCTACATTCTACTATGTATATATGTTGAAAACAAAAGATAATGCTATAGACTACTTTAAAACCTATAAGGCAGAAGTTGAAAGTCAATTGAAAAGAAAACTTAAAAACTTGGGTCAGATCTTGGTGATGAGCATTTATCTACTGACTTTGATATATTTTGTAAGGAACATACAATTATTCATGAGAGAGAACATCTCCATATTCACCCCAGTCAAACAGGATTGTTGAAACAAATAACCGCACCTTGACTGACTTGGTTAATGTCATGTTTGACACTGTGTGATTATCTAAGATATAGTGGGGGAGACCTTGTTGACCTCGTGTCATGTTCAAAATAGAATTTCTATTAAGAATAAGGAGAAAACTCCATATAAATTTCTACTAAGAATTCTAATAGGCTTGCCTATTTTATTTTGTGAATAATTCACAATAAATCTAAAAGGCCCAACAAGCAAAAAGTGGGTGTGGTGTTTAGTCATACATTATTAATGGAGGTCGAGAGAGACTAATTTAAAAAGAGTTATATCCTCCATCTTCTTATGACATGTGGATAAGAGTACTAGGAGAGTACGCGTTGCTATATGTAGACTACTCTTTCCCGTTGCGCCGACGTGCATCAGTGATCAGGAAAGCAGATCTCCAAAATCCATTGTCATTGAGATCCTGTACCGAGAGAGGTCGAATAAGGTTTTGGGAAACGCTCCACGACCGCTCGTGATCTACTTTCTCGTCAGCATCAACGGCTCACAATCTGCTTCCTGTTCGTCATTGCCTTCTGCATCATCGCAGGAGCTTCTGCATCTTACACTACCGATCAATACGTTCACTATGATCAATCTTCTTTTAATCATGTTTGTCATATTGAGCAATACGATGTTGTTCCTGTTATTGTATATTAGAGATGTGTAGTTCTGTTTTATATATGTATGTATGTATACATATAGTTTATACTTTGGCTGTATAATAATAATGGTTATTCGGTTCATGTTTATGATTTATCTAAGAATTAAATTAAATTTCAAAGTGCCCAACAAAATGCTCAGTACAAGCAGAAAGAGCCAGCACTAGTACAGCACTGTGTACTTGTGCGCTGTTCAGGTGCTCAGCTTTTCTCCATTGCTCTGCTTCAAATGTTGTTTTTCTTACTCCAAAGGTCCTAATTTTGGAGAGATAGATGGTTCCTTCCTCTAATTCTTTCAGCCTTGTTTCAGTCTCAGGTTGTATATCCAACATTTGAATTTCAGGTTCTCAAAAAGTTCCGGATTTATTGGCCTGAATTGTTACAAAATCATAATTGGTATTGGCAGCTGCATCGTTAACCAATTGTGAGAACAAAGCCCATCCCAACCAAAACAAGGGAGAAAACTTGGGCCACCAAGGCGCCAATCCAGGCCTTGGCGAGCCTGCATCTCGCCCACGAAGATCTGCAGCCCTCAGGTCTGGTTCCGTAAACTGAACATGCGGCCTGGTTGCATGGGTTAAGTCATGCACTACGCGTGTGATTGTTTGTCGGTAAAAATATAAAATTAGATAACATACGTGATCGTATTTATTAAAATAAATAATATATTATCGTATTTATAATTTTTAGTATTCGTATTCGGAACCTTATTTATCAAAAATTGACTGTCGGTTAAAAAAATACTATATTCAGCACACGGTATACCAAAAATAGCACTGTAACACCGTATTCGATATATGGTACGCCAAAAATAAGCTACAATAGCATTTTCGGCATAGGCCGAAACCGGTCATGAACAGTACGCGCATAAACAGTGACAGCAGTGCATTAGAATTTCGCTTTCCCTCTTTTTCAAAACGGTGGTCTTCTGTTACTCCAAACAATTTAAAACTTTTTTTACGTGTTCCATAATCTATGTGTAACCCATTTTAATTAGATTCACATAAAAATATTTTATATATTTAAAACTAAAATTGTTCAAAAAAGACTACTTTTATAACTTGTAATAATTGTTAGTGTCTCAAATAAATTCCCAAAAATCTAGGAAAATTCACTAATATTCTTCTTATGTTATGGACTAATTTCTAAACTTATTTTTAGTCCTAGTTTATATGATAAAAAGTGAGCTCCTTTGTAATGCTTCATTTATATGCATTTTTATCATTTCATGTAAAATGGGTTGCACATGGATTATGGAACACGTAAAAAAAGTTTTAAAATTTTTAGAGTAACAGAAGACCACCGTTTTGAAAAGGAGTGAAAGCGAAATTCAAACGCGCTACTGTTAGTGTTCATGCGTGGTACTGTTCATTTTCGGCACACGGTGTGCCGAAAATAGCACTGTAGCCCATTTTTGGCACACCGTGTGCCGAATACGGTGCTACAGTGCCATTTTCGGCACACCGTGTGCCGAATATATATCGAAAGTCAATTTTTGGTAAATGAGGTGCCGAATACGAATGCTAAAATTGTAAATACGATGATATGTTATCTATTTTGATAAATACGGTCACATATGTTGTCTAATTTTGTATTTTGGCCTTGTTTGTCTATATGTATAGGCTAAGGGAAGCAGCTTGAACATAGTCATATTTATTGAGAAAATAATATTTGGCTTGTTGTATCTTTTTGTATAAGCTGAGCTGGATGTTGATTGAATTTGATATCGTATGAGCGGATGTAATAGTTTAAATTGTGATTGTTTGCTTATATGAAAGTAATTTTGTGGCACTGACAAGTGGTCCCATCTGTATAAGTGGATGTAGCCGTTGGGTCAAGCTGTGGAGGGAAGTTTGAATCGATTTTCCCTCCCAAGCCATACTACAGGTGTACATTTGCATTTGCTGAGTCTAACTAGAACAATGCATGTAGACAACCAAATATGACCCTGTTTGGAACGACGGAATGCAAAACAGAGAAAGGGTAAAAAACGCAGGAATAGGATAGAGTGATAAGTGGAAAACTGCAAGAATCCAAAACACAGGAATATAAAGTTTGGGTTGTTTGGATCGTAGGATTTTTATTTTATTTTCACAAGTGATGTTGCTATCTTTCCTCTCTTCTTCTCACACGCGGCCTCAGGCATACATGAAGGAAAGTAACACAGCTATGAAGTAACCCTAGGGTTAGGGTTTCCCCAACCATATTAGGATTGAATCATTACATCGTCATACTAAGCTACCCTTGTGTAGGTTTACTTCAGAGCTCATTTAGTGAAACATGATGAAACATGTGCATGGCGCATGTGCATCAAGTACACACTGAATTTACATGCATACTGCTAGTGATGCATGGTTGAGGAGCATTTGATAATTGATAATTAAAAGATTTAGTATAAATAAGATGATCTTATAGATGAATATACACAGTATATGTGTCCTTAATTCTATAGATTTTATAACCGTTATGAGGTAAAGTAAGACATGTAATGATATTTTAGATAGTTTATTATGTTCCGTACAAAAATCATCTCTAACTAGAAATAAATAGTAATACAATCTGAGAAGTTTACACTCAGAGACTCGGCGTACGATACATTTTTCTAACTCAACTATATAAAGAGGGGACACAGTATATCCTGGAGGAGGAGAGGAAGACAAGATATAAGCCAGACAAACAATACGAAATAACCTAGTTAAATAAAAATAGAAATAACTTGTTGAGATCTACGATTGATTTGAGCCACCATTATATTTATCCTACAATAGCTTTAAAACTTAGAACTCGAAAGAAGTCATCGAGATACTTAGGATTAAATCTAAAAACATCTTATTGTAATTGCTTCTTTAGATTAATCATAACGGAACATGTCGTATGGCTATTATCGTAGTAGAGATATGAATCTGTATAAAATCTCATGCCCTCGATGCAACTGTTAAGGACTAGATATCCTTATTTTAAATAAATATTTGTATAATTTACTTTTATCAATCGTCCACAACAGTGGTACAGAAGCCGCAAACTTCGACAACGAGTGATCGAAGTAGAACATGCATCTCTCGTACGGGATACGTACCTGGCCAAGTGCCTTACGTACGTACGTTCAGCCAAACAGGTAGATTACATTGACTTGCGAGACAATCATCGTGCGTACAGAGTGCGTGGTGTACTAATGTACTACAGGCAGTTCGAGTGATCGTTGGAGAATCGCGGCTGTATCGGATTCAGCTTTTTGTTTAGGGTAGTAGGGTACGGTTGCTGCATGCACGCATGATGCCTTGGATGCCTGTGGTCAAGACTCGAGGGTCAGGACTCAGGACGTTCTTCCAAGTTCCGACAGAGGCTCGTCCTCTGGCTCTGCTGCAGTTAGCATCAGGGAAAGACACTATATCTAACTCTTTCAAGGAGCCTTACCTGGGTGTACATCCCATTAGGCAAATACGTGCGTGCATCCCGAGAAGAAAGAATAATCATGAGTTCATGACAGCCAACCATCTCCATGGATCTCAATAATCCACTAGTTCCAAGCGGCAGTCAGCTCGCCCGACGTTTGGTCTAGCTGGCCTGGCCTCTCATCGCAAAACTCCAAGCCATACTGTTGGCACGTTTGGTCTAGCTGGCCTCGGACGCACGTACGAAAACGCTGCATCGGGATCAAGCAAGCCTCGTCGTGTAACCTAGCTAAGCCGCGCGCACGCACATCTACGTGAACCCTGGAGGCCTCAGTCTGGGCATTATATGCGTCTTGCCACCGTCCCACGACAACGGGTCCTGGGCCGCAGCCGAACGCGCGTCGCGTCACGTACGCACGCCGCCGGTCGGACGCCAGCCGTGTGCCGTGTGCCGCGCGAAAATCGTCCTTGCGTACTTAGTCGCGCCGCCTGCCAGCCCCCGGCCGCGGCCGCGCAGTGATCTCGTGATTGAGAATCCGGTGGCTCGCTTGGCCCAAGTGGCGCGCTACGCACCATGCCAGTGCACGAAGAAAAGTGCGTAGGCCGCGTACGGCTTGAGCGCCACCCATCTGAGGCCTACCTACCCGAGGCCGCCGTCGCCTTGGCCGTATTGCATGCCCCCATCGATCCATCTGTTTGCCAAGTGCAGACACAGCAAGTTACAACTAAGAGCGGAGGCAAGTGGCGCGTGGCCATCGTTTCATTTGCACCGGCAACCAAATCGCGCATCACGCGCGGCTGACGTAGCAGCTCATAGAAAAGTTTTTTCTTGATGAATTTTTCTTAAAAAAATTTCGGTAACTTTTATCTTAAATTTTTGCTCCGTAACTTTTACATTAAAACTTATGAGGCAAAAAGTTTTTTAAGAAGAATTTTTTAAAAAAATTGCGGAGGAAAAAAACTTTCCCAAAAAATAAATTTTGGACTGTGGGGGGAGTCCGTGAGCTGCCAACACCAGTACTAGGCAGTACGTGTACGTCGTCGCAGCGCGCGGCATGTGTGGACTTCCGTTGGAGGCTTCTGTCCTCTCGCCTCCCTCGTGCAGTCGCGTGTGCCCGGCCGCCGTGGGCGTTTTTCTCGGATTCTTTGTGCAGCCGGGGACCCGTACGTGCGCCGCAGCCACAGCGGCACGCCGGCACGCCAGTGTGCTGCACAAGCCGTGCGATCAAACGATCCACGGTCTGGGATGAGGTGTGTGCGAGAAGAGTAGCCTCGTGCTCTCCCCGTTTCCTGCGTTGCGGTTGATCCGGCGCAGTCGTTCCCAATCTGACAGGGTACACGGTACGCACAACTGCAGCAAGATCAGATGAGATGTTCCATCGCGTGCAGACTGCAGAATGGATCGCGCGAGTGAGTCAGATACGGTAGCGAATCATCAACAAGCAAACGTCGTGCTTGTGTACCACTACGCACGGGGTACACGATCCAATCCCAATGACCAAGCAAACTGTGCAGGTTATGACATTCTAGTTGCTTTGCATTAATACTCATATTTTTTCTGAAGAGATTAGACTCTTATTTTGCTGAGTGCGTTTGAGAGGGAGGCAGAGAGTTCAGCATGATCCCTCGTTACTGAACGGAGGGTCAGAAAGATGCATATACTAAAAGCTCACCAATCTGCAGGGTTTGATGCCTTGATTCATTACTGAACAGGCAGCAGCAGACTTTTACACTGACTGTACGGCTGCTGGTCTCTGCAACTAGTAGCACGCGGTTGTACAGAGTTTCTTTAGCAATCGATTCACCCATGATGATGTGTTGGGTACAAACGTAGGATATGACAAGGGATGTGTGCATGCTCATCTTGCAATTTGTACTCAGTAGGTGAAGTGCGGTCCTGCCAGTATTGCAATCTTAACTTAGAGAAGTATATCAAGTTTGCGTATAGCTTTCGTAGCATTCGTGTGATATTGGACTGGAATCGTATGATTGTGCACTTCAAAAGAAACTTGGAAATTTGGTATATGTTGAGCATGCTAGAACATATGTACCTACAGAATTTTCATGCAAGATTCCATTTTCCATGCCTTTCTTTCCGCAAGGGCCTGTAACACTTTTGGCGATTTTCTTTAGCAGGAAAAATATTGTGGTGATTTCACTTGGAGATCAAAATCAAAGCCAGAGTGGCTCTATAGTTGCATGCAAGGTGGTATGGTCAAACCATCGTACTAAAAGTATCGATTAATCAGAGACTAGTTTCGGAGGAGATATTCTATTCTAGCTTATAGTAATCTGTCGGCAAAATTTAATCATTTAATAAACACGTTGGGGGATGTCACCTACCTCAGGATAAGGCATGAAGCCCTGTTTTATGTCACTGTATGTCCACTTTATATAAATATTTAAGGCTAAAAAGGAAAAATCATCTTTTTTACAAATAAGGACGCGTACAATCCACTCACACTATACTTATGCTCAACGCACGTACACACATGTGCATCCTAAGCACACACGCTACAGAAAGATACTTGTTAAACACGCATGCGTGTGTACCGTAACTACTAGGGAAAACCCCCCGATGAGGCTTGTGAGTTGACCTTAAGGATTGAACCCACAACTAGCTATCCCTGCCACTGAGAGCAGACCAACCGAGCTATGCTGGTCCTCAAATTCACCTCTTCCAGCACATCTATAAAAGAGTCCTATGGAGCATACAGAGAGCATACTCCATTCATTTGTACTCGCTACTCTATCTCATAGTGTTTGGTCCATGCTCCATCTCTTCTCTAAGATCTCCCAAAGAGAATCCCATCAATTTTTCTTATTATAAAGGAGTGTGAGGAAAAATGCATTTTGGAAAATTTAGGCAGCAATCCATTGTTTTGCCAGGGGCTAATTCTGGTCATGTTGATATTAGATTGTTTACTTCAACTTAAATAGAGTGAGCTTACAACAAGTAAGCCACAGAGTAAGAGAGTGGAGAAAGCAACCTTTCTGACAATAAACCAAATGTAACTACACGCGCCCTGGACAAGTGTCTGTCAAATGGATATCAAATGACCTATAAAGTACGATAAATTACAGTTGTTGTGATAAAATAAGCCGCCAAAAATCATGAAATAGCTAAGGTTATTAATAACAAAACCATATATCAATTGCATAATGTACTTATGTAACTTTTGGCATTTATGTTACCTAATTATACATAACACATAGATGGTAAGCGTGTCAAATAAGATTTAGAGCTGCATAATGACTATATGAGCATTACTACAATGTTAATCATACATATAGCAATGCTTTTCTAACACCCTAGCTAGCAATTAATGTATCGGTCCAAGCAGACATTCTAGGCCTTATCATTTGATTTCGTCTGTCGGGCGCCAAGCATAAAAGGTTAACTTGATTAGTGAAGTACATCTGTAAAATAACAAATCTAGATCCTAGTGTCAATATATTCCTACACGTAGATCCTATTGTGTGTGGGTGGATGGAGACGTAAGCCCCTACCCGAGATAGTTTCCTAGAGCGGAGTACAAAGAAGCAATTTGTGTGGTCTGTGTCCGCCTTTGATTTGCGCATTTTAGATTATGATTTGTTGCCTAAAGCATGGATCATAGATGAGTTAATAACTTAAAATAAGAATTTCCATTGATGACCCATGAGTCCCATTAAATCACTAATTAAATATTAAAATATTTTGATATCATGCTAATAAAGGCTCTAAAATTATGTTTACTGTGGTGCAATAATTTAAGTTTGAAAAATCTGCAAAAAACCATCTGCAAGTCAGGGGTTCTATAAACACCCATGCAATTGGTTTTGTTACAGTCCCTTACATGTGAATATTATGTGGCTACATTGTTCTTCTACCTGCTGCTTGTACTATAGGACGAGAAAATGCAAGATTACTCTCAGGAATTGACTCTACACGAACGCCGGATTTTTGTGTTCCTCTTCATTCATGCTGCGCTAATGATGATATTACTCAATGATTATTGCATATCAAATGATATTAGTGAGCATTAAAGTATATTAAGATAAATAATGGTTATTATGATATAGCGAGACAAAATTAATGTATTTTTATATTTTTTTGGTACTGACTCTTTCTTTTTCACAAATGATCAACACAGTCATGCACCAAACATTATCTCCCCCAAGATCCTAATTGTCATGAAACACAAAACCAAATCACCATCTCCTACATCTCCTTGGCGTGTGTCAAAACTCAACTAGCTTCATAAAGCATCAATGCTCATCTCACTCAGTCATACCAATCACACCCATAGCACATCTCTAAATTTTATTTATAATAATCATTATGTTTGTGTATTTTACAAAAGTAATACATTTTTTTATTTTTTAATAGAAATAGACATCATTCGCTCTACAGGACTTGTGCACCTGTAACTCCAGATTTTTGCTCCCGCCATGTGGCTTCGCCACGACGTACCATGACAAAACAATTGTGTAGGACGGAAGCAAAAATGGCGTTACGGGAATGCGGAGCGATTAATGCCTATTTCTGAAAAGCTAGAAAAACTTGTTTTATTTTTCTAAAATATGAAAGAAACGATTGTTTTTAAAATAAAAAAATCTCACATCTCGCTAGCAAGGATCAGAATGGACGGGGTCACACGCTGGCTGCACGAGAGCTGCGAGTGTGCACAAGCGTGCGCTTGCCTGTACAAATTGTGGCTCCTCGTCAACTTGTGCTCTCCCTCCCTCACGCACGCACCCAGCCGGCCAGCCCACGCGGCCAGGCACGCCGCCTCCCCCACTCCCACGCCCGCACAGCTCAACTTCCCATTTCTCCCTCTCGAACTGCACATTTCTTTACCCTTTCACCGCGCGCGGGTGTTGGGGAAGGGGATCCCTTTGCGTTCCACGCTAGCTCGCGCGCACCCCGCACACCGCCATTTGCTCCTCCTTGCTGCTGCCACTAGAGTAAATCTTTTCCCTTCCATTTTCTTTCCCTTTTCCCCGCGCATGCGCGAGTTCTGATTGACGCCATGGGGGACGCCGCCGCCGCCTCCACCTCAGCTCCCGCCACGCCGACCTCCATCCTCATCTGCCGGGAGGACGGCAACGACCTTTTCCCCGATACCGACGACCGTGCTGGAGACGGCGGCGACGCGGACTTCTTCGTTGCTGCCACCGACCGTCTGCTGCTGGTTGACCAGGACGACGAGTATGTCGCGGTGCTCCTGTCCAAGGAGAGCGCTTCCGCCGGCGGCGGCGCTCGGGCGGAGGAAATGGAGGAGTGGATGAAGGCCGTGCGCTCCGGGTGCGTCCGCTGGATCATCAAGGTCGTTCGCGCTCTCTCTCCCCTTTGGCCGCTTCCATTTTCTTTATGAAAAAAAAACCGTTCTTTTCCTATGGTTCGTTCCGTTTTCTTTGGTGCTTTCAGACCACCGGGATGCTCCGGTTCAGCGGGAAGACCGCGTACGTCGCGGTGACTTACCTCGATCGGTTCTTGGCGCAACGGCAAGTCGATGTAATGATCCTGCATTTCCCATCGCCATCTCCATTGCCGCATTGTTGTTACGTCCTCGAGTGTTTGATTGAGGTAATGATACCTGCGCATTGCCGTCGTCTTTGGTGGTATCCAGAGGGGGAAAGAGTGGGCCTTGCAGCTGCTCGCGGTAGCGTGCCTGTCGCTGGCGATAAAGTTGGAGGAGCACCACGCGCCGCGGCTGTCGGAGTTCCGGCTGGACGCGTACGAGTTCGACAGCGCGTCCATCCTGCGGATGGAGCTCCTCGTCCTGGGCACGCTCCAGTGGCAGATGATCACCGTCACCCCGTTCACCTACATCAGCTGCTTCGTGGCGCGGTTCTGGCATGAAGACCGCAGGGCGATCATCCTGCGCGCCGTGGAGTGCATCTTCGCCGCGATCAAAGGTTGATGCTCCTCCCATTTCCTTTCGTTCCATCGAATCGGACCGCAAGAACTGATCCTTTTTCGCGCCCATTTACAGCGATGAGCTCGTTGGAGTACCAACCATCCACCATTGCTGCAGCATCCATCCTCGTCGCGAGCAACAAGGAGACATCCGCCGCCAATCTCGACGAGCTCAAGGCGATCTTGGGCTCATCATGGCCGCAATTAGACACCGTAAGCCCTCCTACCCACCCTGTTGTCATCGCAATCCCTTTCGGAAAGCAGTTGTTGGAAAGCGCAATGATGAGTAAATGCCGCCGCTGTTCTTCCCTGGCAGGGGCATGTGTACTCCTGCTACAGTGTGATGATTCTGGAGGACAAGTCCTCCATGCACTCGACGGAGGTGGCGTCCTCGGGTGTCTCTGTCGCCGCACACTTCGGGAGCCCGGACACCTCCGTGGGCGCCAATAATGCCGCTGGCACTGCCTCGCCGGCAGCCCCGGACAATAAGAGGAGAAGGCTGCTTTCACCTCAGCGCCAGTAGGAGCTGGACAGTGGAGTCCAGCTCGCATTTTAGCTCACCATTTTCTTTTGTTTCAGTTGAGCCCTCATCAGTGTTTCTCAGGGCAGGGGTGTCCAGATGGGGGCAGGATTTGATTCTTCTGATTAGTGCAATCGTCACAGTTGATTTGGTAATTTAGCATTGAAAAAGTTTTAATTTTGAGATCTTTCCCAGGCTCAAAAGGTAGTGTAAAGAGGAGAGAAGAAAGCTAAAACTGAAGAAAGCTCTGGCTCAAAGTGAGAAAGGCAATCGATATACTCGTTATTTTTATTCTCACAAAATTAGGGACAACAGACATGGTCTTAAGTCGCCGCCCTTGCAACTCGTCGCCATTGCAGCCCTCCCACAACCACGCCTCCAGCTTTCCACCGCCACCACCGTGGCCCCCACCACGAAACCAACCTAGACTCCCCCACCAACAGCAGCCAGCTCCCAGCTTCCCTCTCTCAGCCCGCCTGCCCTTCCCCTGATGGACCTTTTCACCAACGCCCCTCAATCCCACCTCGAAACCTCGTCTCCTACGCCAATCTGAGCCGGACAAACTACCCAGAGGTCCACTGCCAGGATCTAGCCACCAGATCTACCCCCCATGGCAGATCTGGTTGATTTTTTTCTTCATCGAATCGTCGCCACCACCTCCAAGATCTGGTGTCCCTCGTGTGGCTTCCGTTAACTTTGTCCCGACGATTCGAGAAGAGCCCGATCCGCCACGCTCCTATGCGGATGTTGTCCGTGCCCCCCACCTTTATTGTGCTTCACCAACCAGCGAGGCTACAATCCATCATCATTGCCCCTCGCATAGGAAAAGACATTTACCCATATGCCAGGTCTACCTACGGCACCTCCAAAGCCTCTATCATTGCTTCGGCAAAGCATTTGCCGCGCGCCCTAACACCGCCCATGCAGGGGCCAACTCTTAAGCCAGGTTGGACGTCGGTTCATTCGCGGTGTGGACGATGGTGCATGCCTCCTTCTCACTAGTTGTGCTTTGTTTTAAGATGACAAGACGAGCATTCAGTCAAGCTTTCAATTTCGGCATCGAACGCTACAAGTTGCCACTCCCTCGCCTTCTTTCAAAAGGAGACGTCTGGCCGCTGCTTCTGGTGCTTGGCAAGAGACCATCGTGCCTCCTTGTGTCGTGACCCAATCAAGTGCCTCAGGTGTCGCAGGTCAAGCCACAGGTAGCACGACTGCAAGATCCGCACGACGCTCTGGTCCAGCACTGCTCCATCGACGAGGGCCTTGCACGGTGCTCTGAAGAAGATGGCCATCGGCAACCTGGACACAAGACCAGATGAAGACACTTGCCTTGTGCACATGTCCTTCGACCTCGACCACGAGCTCCGCGAGTGGGAAGGCACCGCGTTGGTGCCATGGGCCATCAACACACCTACCAGCACCACTGCACGTGATGTTGAAGACGCCATCATCGCCGACCAGCATCTCCACCACGACAACGTCGCCTTCACTCAGCACCAGCCGGAACCTTTCCTCATCAAGTTCACGCACTGTGCCCACTCTGTTGCGGCACTCAATCAAGGGCAGATCAAGCGGCACGGCATCGAGCTATGCCTTGGACCATAGCAAAGTCTAAGCCCGGCTCTTGGCGCCGAGCTCTTCTTCAGGGTGCGACTGCGCCTCGACAGCGTGCCCATTCACGCCTGGTCTCCAAATGTCGTCGAGTGCAAAGTCTCCCGTTCGTGTGCCCTACAATGTATTGAGACCAATCTGATGTAGCCGGCGGACACACGTACAATCGATTTGTGGGTGTGGACCTCCAACCCAAGCAACATCCATAAAGTGGCTCCTCTTCACACACCACCCATCTGATGGCGCTCAAATGGTCTCCATCTCCACCGTCCCCCTGAGCACTGGCAACACGGTATTAAGTATCATGTGCTCATCCACTTGGAGATCATTGAAGATCACAGAGCCGCCAAACAGAACCCTTTATTGTCCACCTTCAACTCTGTTGGGACAGCGGCGTCGACGCTCACACCATCCAAGTGCATGCTGACCTAGAGGCATGGTGTTGTCAATGTTGCACCGGCTGACGCCCCTTCAACAGTGCCAGATCGCCACCCGCTCCCTCCACACCAACTTGACGATAACGACACTAGCTGCGAGGATAGACGCCTGAGATGGAGCAGCCACTGGCACGATAGCGATGATCACCCTTGCGGTGACCTAACACAACACCGCCGAGACGACGACGACGATGAAGATAGGTGTCACTGTTGGGACAGCTGTGATTATGCACGCTCGATGGCCACGGACGACCGTGCTCTGTGCGGAGACAGCACGTGCCCTCCCCACAGATGTCACTATGGTGGGAACTATGACGGGGGCTACCACCGACTAGTGGTGGTTCGGGCCGGATCCCGGCAGTTAACACCTGCCAAGGAAAATGAAGCCTGCCCGCATCAACAGCCGATGGACATCCCGGTCGAATCCCGTCTGCCAACGCTCTCCAGGGAACGTGATGACCGCCTGCATCAACATCTGGTGGACTTCCACGACTTCAGACCCCCCTGCCGACGGTGAAGGAGCTGCATGAGAAGGAAATTTGTGACCTCCAGAGCACCTTTGTACACTAGGCAGCCATCCTGCATGGCAAGCTGCGAAATGTGCTGACCATGCAGGTGTGCGGGCACATCACTAAGCTCATCTCCCCTCTGTATGCGTCCATGGAAAAGTGGCATCGGGCTAGCGAGGCATGGTTCTGCCAAGTGATGGATTACATTGTCAAGGCATGCTCCCTGGCCGACCGTTTGTGCATCAACGAGTTCCCGCTCTCGTCAACAAAGGACACTACAAACGGAGCCTGTCCTGACAGCAACAAGGCTCTGAACCATGACAACCCTGCTACCATGGCGCTTGAAGGGGAAGAGCCGAAAGAACAAGCTGTCACACCCAGACCTTCCATTAGTGATGTCGAGGAAGCCCTCAATAGCTTGCTCAATGTCTACGCGTCCCCTGGCACATTAGAGCAGAGTGCACCTGCAATGGAAGGAGCCATGCAGAACATCACAGCAAGAATGATAGTCCTAAAGAAGCCTGGGATCCCCATGCTGCCGACCTCTCAGACGGATGAGCGCGACACGGAGGTGTCCACCACACCTCCGGCCAAGCTAGTTCTCACAACAACGCCTACGGGGCTAGGGATCACCCACGGCCAGCATGCACCAGGAGGCTCTACACAACCACCCCCATGACCCCTAGTCTATCAAAGTTGACTAGAGAGAAGGCCTGGTCTGAGAATGACGATGCAGTCCTAGCCTATGTGCCTACACGCTCACCGCACCTGTGCTAGAGTTTGCTACTGCTCCAGCGCTTCCCTCGCTCGACCGGCACTCCCTAAGCACCCCAGCGTCTCCAACACAGGTCCCCTTTGAGGCCTTGATAGCCGTTCAACACGCATATTCTAGGCTAAAGCTCCAACTCAGAATTGGAATCGACCCCTAGGTGCTGCTACCCCCAATGGAGTCCCACAATACTTTGCCACTGCTGCGTCCCGAAGAACACCTCTTCACCAAGCCCACTTCGTCGATCCTAAACCAGCTGCCCGGTCCGCCACCAAAGCCTGAGCCTATCCGTCGCAAAGGTCGTACTGCGAACACCTCCACTGTGCATCAGAGTGCAAGGCTGGCAGGGAGAACTTCCATGCTGACCATCCAGCTCGTGCAACTAAACCTCAGCAAGAAGCTGAGCCTTGCCACCTCGGAGCTCACGCCGACGGAAGAGGTGTTATGGGCTTTTATCGCCCTCTTCCAGGGACCCCTGCTGCCAGATATCATCGTGGCACTCACGTCGATCATTGAGCTCGACGACGACGAAACTCTGCACTTGTTCAGATTGTCGGTGAAGGAATCGATGGCCTTCATGAGACTGTGAGTCTAGAACGGGTATGAAGACCGACCTGCAATTCATCACAACCGGATGGACTAGTGAAGCCTCAACAGTTGTCATGTCACGAGTGCACCCTCTCCACCTTATGTAGCTTGTGCGCTATACCTACTTGTTTGTCTCCTGCTTCTATGTAACCTTCTACGTACTATGATGCTCTACACCGTCAAACGACTCTATCTTGTGCTCTGCATATCTCCTAGCATCAATGATGACCTACAACCCTTGCGATGCCTCCGGACATTTTCCTTCGCATGCTTGCGTTGAGACCGCGCACATCTTGTTTCTGACATGATAGGGCCAAACATCAATATCGTCTGCTGGAATGTAAGAGGGTTGAACTCAATTGCACGCTGTTCTATGGTCCACAAAATGCTCTCATCCATTGTGTGCCACCTCACCAATCTCCAATAATCAAAACCTCAAAACATCAACTCTACGACTGCAAGCTATCTGGGTGCGTATCTCCTCATGGGTTACGTCACCAGGCCTGCGATGCACACGAGGGGAGGCATCCTGATGTTGTGAAATGAAAACTTCCTTAAGCTACATGACATTGAGTACCACACCTATTCTATCTCCACCACTGTCACCATAAAATAGTGTGGCAGCTCCTTCCGCCTCACAACCGTGTATGGCCCAGCACGTGTTAGGCATAAGGCCACCTTCCTGCAGGAGATATGTTCTCAAAGGCCAGCACCTGACATCAAATGCCTGCTGTTAGGAGATTTCAACCTAAATTACCGTGAAAGTGACAAGAAAAATAACAATCTCAATCGTCGGCTCATGCGCCTGTTCAGGAACACTCTTGATGAGTGCGAACTCAAGGAAATCCATCTACAAAATAGGAAATTCACATGAAGTAACGAAAGCCGAAACCCAACTCTAGTGTGACTAGATCGAGTTTTTTGCAACGACGCCTGGCACACGTCCTTTGAACACCATATTCTCCATGCCCTATCCTCATCGCTCTCAGACTGCTGCCCTCTCCTTCTTGCAAACCAGAGTGGCCCATGGCGACCTCGAACATTTAGATTCACAAACTTCTAGCTCAAAATCCCAAGTTTCTTCGACGTGGTCAAGCGTGCATGCAGCCAGTTGACTCATCAGGAGCCATGCCACATTATGTACCACAGGCTCGCGATAACAGCTAAGCAGCTAAAACCTTGGAGTTAAACCATCATTTTTGACGCAAAGATGAAACTACATATGGCACAGGAGGTGGTCCAGCAGTTAGATATCGCGCAGTAGAGCCGAACCGTCACCCAGCAATAATACCATTTTCGTCAAAATCTAAAAAGAAGGATCTTGGGCCTAGCTGTTATTGAAAGATGCTGAAAGAGGCATGCTTCTAGGATCACTAATATCAAGGTGGGAGATGCGAACACGAGATACTTCCACATAAAGGCGAATTTCAGGCATCGGAAAAACCACATCACACGACTCCAAAAGCAGCAGGGATAGGTGGTTACTCATGAGGAAAAAGGACAAGAGGTTTTTTGTCACTTCTCATCGGTGCTGGCGAGTCCGCCTAGGCGCCAACATGACCTGAATTGGGACACAATCCAGCTACAATCCTACGGCCTTAACCTCCATGAGGACCCTTTCACAGTGGATGAGATTCTCCAGGTCGTGAAACAATTGCCACCGGAAAAAGCCCTTGGACCAGATGGTTTTACTAGAGCTTTCTTCAAGGCCTGTTGGCCCATCGTGAAGGACGACCTCACTGCGGTAGTTAATGCCTTCCACAACCTCCACTGCTTCCTGCTTACCTTAATCAACACGGCGAACATCACCCTAATCCCCAAAAAAGAAAGCACGAAAAGGGTTACAGATTACAGACCAATCAGCCTGATTCATGTCGTGGCCAAAATCATCTCCAAGATCCTGGCCCTTCGTCTATCCCCATATATGGACTCCATCACCTCACAAAGACAAAGCGCGTTCATCAAGCGCCGCAGCATACACGAAACTACATGTATGTCCGGTGTCTATGCCTTTGCCTTCATCAAACAAAAACCCCGACACTTTTCTTCAAGATGGACATTTCAAAGGCCTTTGACTCCGTTCGCTAGGACTACCTTCTCGACCTCATGCAGAATAAAGGATTGCCTCCCAGGTGGTGCAATTGGATTACTTTGCTACTTCAACTTTGACATCGTGCGTACTTACGAATGGCATCCCCTCCCCACCCATACAGCATGGCCGGGGTCTCAGACAAGGCGATCCGCTATCACCCCTTCTTTTCATACTAGCAATCGATCCGTTGAACAATATCCTAGACAAAGCAACAGATGCTGACCTCTTGACTGCACTTCGAGGGAGATCTGCCAAGCTAAGAACTTCGTTATATGCTGATGATGTGGTGATCTTCATTTCACCGAGTCGGGAGTATGTTGACTCCCTCTCGCGAATCCTACACTACTTTAGCGATGCCATTGGAATATGGACGAACCTTCAAAAAATTAATTGTTGCACCAATAAGATGCGAGGGCATCAACCTTGATCGTGTCCTTGGAAGTCTCCTTATTGTGTGATCACACTTCCCGATCAAATACCTTAGCCTTCCACTCTCGGTAGAAAAATGTCAATGTGGAGAGGCAAGAACGTGACATCAGTAGGGAGCCTAACATTAGTCAAGTCAGTCCTATCCTTCCAGCCAATCTACTTCCTCACTGCGCTACAAGTGTCAAAAGGGACAATTGTAATTGATAAAAAAGGAAATAATTCTTGTGGGCTCGCAATGAAGCTATCACGGGGGTTAAGTGCAAGGTCAACTGGAAGCGATGCACACGACCTACAAGCAGGAGGCTTAGGCATTCAAGACCTACAGGGGTTCGCGAGGGCTCTGCGGCTTAGATGACTATGGCAGGAATGGAAAGCCGACCACAAACCATGGGTGGGCATGGACATCCCGTGCGACCAAACCGATAGACGCCTTTTTGCTACGGCAACCACTATCACCTTTGGGGACGAGACCAAGACCAACTTTTGGCACGCAGCTTGGCTTCGCGGCCGCATGCCAAAGGACATTGCACCTGACGTCTACAACATCACAAAGAATAGGAAAAAATCTGTATAGGATGCCCTAGATCAGGAATCCTAGCTACATAACATTCTGACACACCGTCTTAGCCTTCAGGCCCTCCAGTAGCTGGTGCAACTATGGGTGCAGGTGAATGCCATCAAATTGCAACCAGACTATCAAGATACCATTGTTTGGAATCTCTCTGACAAAGGGGAGTATACGGCAAGCTCTACCTATAATGCACAGTTCATCGGATCGATAGAAACCAACTTCCATGCGCTGGTCTGGTCAGCTTGCCCCCCCCCCCCCCCAAAGTGCAAGTTCTTTACCTGGATCGCCCTTCGGAATCGCTTATGGACTTTCGATAGGCTAGCCAAATGACAATGGACCAATACGCCTACTGCCCCTTGTGCTGGCACACTCGTGAGACGACACTTCATATCTTCGCGGAGTGTAGATTCAGCAGACGTTTATGGGACTCCATCGCGCAATGGCTTTCAATGCCGGGGATCGCCCTAGCCTCTTGGATGCCAGCGAAGTCGGTTCATGCTTGGCGGTCTGCCATCTCGAAGTTTATTGGCACCCCCAAAAAATCTATGAAATCCATCTTGATGCTTGTGACCTGGATCCTGTGGAATGAGCGAAACGCATGAATTTTCAACCACATGGCTTCCACTGCGGCCGCGACGATTGCCAGAATCAAAGAGGAGTTTAGAATCTGGGCAAGGGGGAGCGAAACATCTTGCTCACATTGAGCCGATGTAGCTACTCTGATGTTTTTGTAACCGCTCTATTTGTTTTTTAGTATGTATCTTGGTCGGTCTCGACCTTTCCTTCTAATTTAATATAATACGTAGATCTCCTTTCTGTCCGTTTACAAAAAAAAAAGTGAGTAAGGCCTCATTGAGGTGAAAAGCAAGAAGTCTAAGAGTGAGGAGTCAAGTTTTTTGTGTGTGAATACTGTACCAGCTAGTTTGTCCTCTATCCTAAACCCTATTTATTATCCTGTCATTCTATCAGTGTACTTAATTAGATTTTTTTGCTGACTTAGCATCGTAAAGTTGTATCTTATACAAGATACCGCTTGACCACAAAATACAAGACTAGAAAACCATGTAAAGATGAATTGTGTTGTATCATAGTGCTTACACAACATATGCCGTAATTAATTACTTTAGGGAGCCTAAGAAACAGCAATACAATAATAAGCATTGGGGGAGTTGTTTTCACACGTCAATTTATCGGACATGGTCTTGGTTATAGCATTGTGATACTTGTTGTAAATGAATGTAAAGAGACAAAGAAGTAGAGAATGAAAACAATAAAATCTTGTATTGATTCATAGAGTGTTTACATATTTATACAAGTTGAATGAATATAATGAAAGGACAAGTCTGTTGGGAAGACACCTCTTCCCAATAGATATGACTATTGGTAATTGATCACATGCTGTTTATTCTTAACACTCCCCGTTGATCAATTATTTTAGTTGTTAACTTCTTATTGAAAACTCCTCTAAAAACCCTATTGAAAAAATATGAGGAGAAATAATATGTTATATGTTGATATACCATTAAAACTCCTTTAAAATCCAATAGGAAAATGTAAGGAGAAAATGATATGGCACATATTGGTCATTGTTTGATTGTAAGCTCATATGAGAAATCTTGATAGGAAAAACTTATTTTAGTGAGCTTAGAGAACAATAATTACGATCTATGGATCATATTAAAAACCTCCGAAAACCACTGGGAAAAATAGGAGGAATACTAGTGATATGCTGTTAAAACTCCTTTAAAATCCAGTGGAAAAATAAGGAGAAAATGGTACAACATATATTGATAATTGTCTCTTTGTAAACTCATATGAGAAAACCTTTAAAAGGAAAAACCCATAAGCGAGTTTAGCGAACAATAGATATGTCTTTGATACCTCCTTTAAAAACCCCAGAGGGAAAAATAGGATATATGGTATATGATCTTGTGTAGATATTGCCTCAATAAAAACCTTATATGAGAAACCGTATAGGAAAAACTCATAAAGAAAAAGAGTGCAATAGAACAGGTTATTTATTCAGGGATCAGTCTCCCCCTGAACCTTGCAAATCCCGAAGTTGCGCATACCAATTCCATGAATATATTTTGAAATGTGGAAGTTGGTAAGGACTTAAAGAATAAATCAGTGAGATTATCACATGATTTAGTTTTCAAGATTTCTATCTTCCCATTATGAGGATAGAATAATTTAGGAGCAATATGTTTGGTGATATTGCTCTTTATGTAACATGTTTGTATTTGAGAAATACATATAGTATTATCTTCATAGATAATGGTTGGTGATTCAATGGAACCAATACAACATAATTTTTTATGTGGTTGATCATTCTGCGAAGACATACACATGTATGTGATGTTTCAGAATGATAGGTGGAAGTAGCTACTGGAATCTGTTTGATAACTCCTGCGAGATAGCTATATCATCATGACATCAGTCTGCGATCTGGCGTTATAGGGATCAGTTATATAGCCAATGTCAGAATATCCCACTATGGTCATAACTTGATTTTCTGATAGAAAAACTTAGATCTTTGGTGCCATAAAGATATATATTGATATCTTCTTTGTCCCCTGCCTAATGGTGTTGTTAGAGCTGCGCTATTTAAGCTAGCAAGTTATCTGCAAATGCAATATCAGGCCTATTGCGATTTGCAAGATGCATGAGCGCTTTGATGGCACTAAGATATAGAACTTTAGGTTCAATATCTTTTTATTGTCAATCCAATGTATGAATGGATTTTGATTCATATTTACGGATTGAATGACCATAAGTATTTTGATGGATATGATTGTCCAATATCATTTGGATATTGGTGACTGATGGATAAATATTTCTGAAGGAATATGCTCAAGTTGTAGACTTAAGCGAAATTTGGTTTTACCTAAATTATTCATCTCAAATTCCGTCTTTAAGATGATTACATATTTTGTTGTGTGTGGTTTGGAGATGAAACAAAATCCAATTGAGACTTTATTATGAATACACATATGCAATCATTGTGTTTGGAGTAACCCTTCTGTGGAACTAACTCATTTAGTAAGTTGTAACACAATCAACTTAACTGTTTGAAGTCATGGAGTGACTTTGAGCTGTACATAATATATATTGTGATTTGTATTTAGATTCAGAATGCAAAGTCCATTAGGGACTTGTCGGAGGATGAACTCCTGTCGCAGGGATCCCGAGAGACCCCTTTTTAGAGATTCGGCCGGGGGATGATCCTGAACGAGCTTGTCGGGGAAATAAATGGGAACGGAAATAAATGCAGTGGCTGGTGGTGGGAGATGATCGACCTAGTGCAAGAAAGATGGGTGCACCGGGGTTTAGACAGGTTCGGGCCGCACGGAGGCGTAACACCCTACTCCTGTGTGAGTGCTATACCTTTCCTTGAAGGGAATTCTTCAAGGATGTATCTGGTTACAGGGGTGAGCTGCTTACAGAGAGCTTGAGGCTCTCTGTTCTAGCTTGGCTTGAGCTTGTTTGTGATGTTCTTCGCCTTTTGATCTGGGCTTCCTTGCCTTGTTCACCTTGTTTTCCCGTCTGTCTCCTCCGCGCTTCTTGAGTTCTCCATCCTTTCCTTTTATAGGCGCGCCGACCTCGACTTATCCAGAATGGGAAAGAGGGGGCGCAAATACCAAGGTGCCACGAAGAAATGCGTCATCATTCCGTCTTGGCGAAGTGACAGGGGCGGTGGAAAATTGTGGCGTGCATCCGACCACCCGCCACTGCGGAGGTCCTCCGACGCCATTAAGAGGGCCCACCGGGCAGCCGCAGAGGTGCCCGGTGCGCCCACCCTGTCTTGTCCTTCTGCCGGGGCAGGGTGGCAGGCGGAGCGCTTCGATTCTGGCAATGTTATCCCGAGGCACCCGGGTGAAACCGGACGGGACCCGTGCATTTAATGGACCCACGCCCCCCCTGCCAGAGCATGGCAGGGTCTGACACTAGGGCGTGGGCAGCTGAGATTGTCAGGATGTCAGGCCGCGCGTGCCTATTAAATGCGGCATTGGGCCCTTGACTGGCTGACACCCCGACGACGGGACCCTTCGGGTCGTCGGACGATCTTGCGCGAACCTTCGGGGAACCGAGTCCTCGGGGGCTGCCACGTGCAGCCCCGAGCACTCTCTCCCGAGCACTGGGGGAAAACTTCGAGGAACCGAGTCCTCGGGGGCTGCCACGTGCAGCCCCGAGCACTCTCTCCCGAGCACTGGGGGAAACTTTCGGGGAACCGAGTCCTCGGGGGCTGCCACATGCAGCCCCGAGCACTCTCTCCCGAGCACTGGGGGAAACCTTCGGGGAACCGAGTCCTCGGGGGCTGCCACGTGCAGCCCCGAGCACTCTCTCCCGAGCACTTCTTTCCCGGTATTTAGACTCCGTGGATCATCGGGGAACTGGGGTGCTCGGGAACCAGAGGCGGCGGCCCCGAGCATCTTCTCCTGGGACTTAGCTTCTTCTTATCTCGCAGGGCGGACCTCGCGGGATGGTGACGCGTGGCGGATGGCCGGCCCGGTCTCGGGACTCAGGGACCCCTGGTTCCTGATACACCGACAGGACTTATATATCCGAATCTATCCAATTCTTAGTGGAGTGCTTGTAGCATCTACACTTGCGACAAACATTAGATTTGTCAAGTTTGGAAATGCCTTGACCCTAATCTGGCTTCTTCTTTTTGTTGCATTTGTGTTTACCATTGATGTTCTTTGGATGACATTTAATAGTCATTTGAACTTATTGTTATTCTGAACATTAGTATGTATTTCAGGTAAAGGAGCAGCGTCGATTGGACGCTATTCCTTAGAAAGAGTTCATCATGCTTTTTGGTCTAAAGTAATACATGGATTAAGTCAGAATAAACATGGTATGCTCTTGCATGTTATTGTTGCTTTAAGATCCTATCAACGGGAAACATAGTAGATAAAGTTTTATCTAATTTTTCCGTATTTGTAGGGTTTTTTTCCGCAAAAACGCAATTTTGAGCAGATTTATGAACATCATGATTGTATTCTCTGATAGACTTAAAGTCCTGAAGTCGGAGATGTGTCCATTCATGACATGCATCAGGCAGAATGACTGTCTTTTGATGTTCACATATGCTTTTGAGAGCTAGCCATAAATGCTCAGATTCTCTACCATCAGATACTCAGATTTTGAGATCCGGTTGGATATGGTGCTTTATGTATAATAGACCATATTTAACATGATCTGGTAGCGGTGGATCTCCCTCTTGGGAGGTTAGTAGTGCTGCTATTATTCCGTGGGACACAAGACTAATCTTGACGTCCATTGTCCATGTTGGATAATTGTGACCGTCGAGTGTGAGTTCATCGAATTCTTTGCCGGTCTTTATATCGTACATGGATTTTGACCATAGATTTGATTAATTTACAGTAGGTAAATTAAAAATCATTATGGTAATTTTGTAATAATAATGTAAAATTTGTAAAGTCAAGTTGGAACTTGAATTACATAGTGTAGACTTCAAATTATGTAACCAATACGTTAAAGATAATCACCAGATGTGGTGTATATCTCACAGTAGTAGGAGGCATAATCTGGCATTTGTCAGTAGATGCCTATGTTTCTATTACCTTGTGTTATACAAATCTTGTGTTAACACTTTAAAGGTAATCACCAAAATGGTGTAGACATTTATTTAATTCATATTCAAATTGGGTACGCACATTGAGGATAGTCACCGTGTGCTAACACATAGTGTAGATCCCACAATAGTACTTAGGTACTACCTTGTGTATGGCCAATATGATATATGAATTAAGGTAATCACTGAAAAGGTGTAGACCTTTGTTCCAAATTTAATATTGGGTACGCACTTTAAGGATAGTCACTATGTGTTAAACATAGTGTAGATCCCGCAGTAGTATTATAGTACTACCTAGTGTATGGCCAATATGCAAAGGTTTGGAACGTTGTGTTATATCAAGTGGAAGAGGTAATCACCTTATTTGCATTAATAATCAGGAGAAGAACAAGAAGAATATGCGGTCTCCAATGCCCTCAAGGTTGAAAGTATGGCATCAATGAGTACCTGATGGCCTTCGTGCCTGGAATCGATTTCTTCTCTGTGTTGATGCCGATGAACACCTTGTAGAGTGCGAGTGCATCGCCTTTGTAGCAAAATGTAGATCGTCTGTCTATGATGAACGGCAAAGATACGCACGGGGACACCTGAGGATTGGTCGCAGCAGAAGACGATAGAGTTCATAAGTAGAGTGGAATCACAGCCCATCTCGCTGTCCATCTCTGTTCTTGCCGTCGGTGTTCTTCTATTGTGACCGATGTCTCGGTGGAGAACATTCCTGCTGATAACGTGTTGTAAATGAATGTAAAGAGACAAAGAAGTAGAGAATGAAAGCAATAAACTCTTGTATTGATTCATAGAGTGTTTACATATTTATATAAGTTGAATGGATATAATGAAAGGATATGTCTATTGGGAAGACACCTCTCCCAATAAACAGGATTTATTGAGAAAACACCTCTTCCCAATAGACATGACTATTGGTAATTGATCATATGATGTTTATTCTTAACAATAATGTGTATTGGGAGTAGCCTAAAATCAGTTTGTCTCTCTCTGTTGAGTTCAGTCATGTTATTTTAGCTCATTAGCATGCTCTTTAGGTGCTGAACCAAACAGCACTGTTCCATTCCATTTCACAAGCTGTTTTTATACCATCTGCTTTGCTATTTGCAACAATGGCCCGCTGTTCTTGGAGATGACTGACACCGTCTCCATCTCTCACACACACTAGCTGCCTTCCTTTATAACTCAATTTATGGCGTATCATGCACTGCAAATGATTTGGACAAAGTTTTGAGTAGGACAGGTGAAATAGGACAGGAAAAGATGTCCTCTTCAGCTTCCTCTCAAGTCTCACCACTCACCAGCTGGCTGAGGTTGTTTCACGAGGTATTCTGAGCTGGTGGCGGCATGTGAACCGATCAGTTCCTGCTTTTCCCCTCTCTATTTTTATACTCACTTCAAGAAGGCAGCCTGTGCTTTTGGAGTGCAAGAACTCTGCTCGTTTGTATCTTAACCAAAGAAAGTACTAAGAAACATCTCCATTCCCCCCCTGTTTCTTAACCTGTATGATCAAGAATGACCGTGGATGACCTTGCACTGCATTTCTTTATCAACCTGGCCCATGCAGTCAAAAGCAAATTAGGGACAGGCATGAGGTGAGAGAGAGACATAACCTGGTAAATACTTTGTAGTGCCTTGTTGGGCTGTCTTGTGCCTGGCAGCCGGTAAAATTTTTTGGTTCAACATGGCAGGGCTCCTGGCTGGTACTGGTTGAATTTTATTCCCAGAGGTTGCTTCATGCAATGCAAGCCAGGAGCAGGTGTTGTCTAGTAGGAGTAACATACCTAACCTAGTCAGTGCCTTGACTGGTCAAAAACGCCTTGCCTTGACACTGGTTGCAGTAGTGATGAAAGCAAGCTGAGCTGCTTGGTATCAATTGTGATGTCAAGATAAGCCTGGGATTCCGACACAAGGTAACAGACTGACGGCCTATGCAGTAGCACATACAGTTCTTTGGTGTATCCGCTGACGTTACCATTTGGATTGCAACAGATGCCTGGTCAAAGTTAAATATGCTTATTCTTCTATTTTTTTAATACTAGTTGAGTGACAATACATTGCAATGGATACAAAATTTATACTGGTATATCCGTTGACGTTGCCATTTGGATTGCAACAGATGCCTGGTCAAAGTTAATTATGCTTCTTTTTCTATTTTTTTAATACTAGTTGAGTGACAGTACATTGCAATGGATACAAAATTTGTATAAGATAATATCGAGTATATGTATAGATATTACTTACATCAATGAATCTATGATGATTATCTGTGCTGCCGCATGGTAGATATGCTGTTTGTTTGTAATTGTTTTTATTTTCAGTATCTCTATGGATGAAGGATGACTTTGTACTGTATGCGTGTGCAAATTAAACTGTATAGTTGAATGCCCGGGTGTTAGAAAATAACCAATCACTCACCACCAATACTCACGCCATATGCTTATCAAATAATACTCACGCCATATACTTATCCAATAATACTCACACCATTATTTTGCGGTTTTTTTCAACACTTTGATCATGTATTAACACTCAAGGCTCACTCAAGATTGCGTCACTGCCATCTAAATGATGGAGAACAAGAATGTACATCAATAGCCACGGAGATGAAATGAATGCACTACTTACTGCTCAGTGCTTACAAAACAAATTTTATCAACAGTACATGACAAATAAAGATGGTGAATTCTTAGAGAATTCTTGGATAATAGACTCGAATATGACTATGTAGAATACATAATAAGATCTCTAGAATGCATCGACCTCTGTCAATCCACGATATATTGATCAACTTGCTAAAATATGCCGACCGCGTGTGAATGAGAAAAGATAGAAAACATAAAAGATCAAAGAGAAGCTATATTATCGTCACCTCAAATGTGATATAGTGTCATATCCGGTTTTTCAAAAGAATAACTAGGTGTATTTCACATGTATGTCAGGATCTGTTTCATCATACATGCGGTGACATCATCAGTGATAAACAGCTCTATATCGAACAAAACAACTTTATTAAAACAAATACCATGGTTTTTAAACCGCAGTGGAAGAACAAGAGGAAAATCCAACGAATGCTTCAGGGCATACCACAGGCAATCAACTGGGGCAACGCGACCTAGAATGTTCCGCCTTCATTGTAGTCTTTAGCTTCTTTGATCTTCGTGTAGCCTTCTCCGACTGAGCAGCATTTACTATTGAAAATAGCAAGTGTGAGTACATATCGTACTCCGCAAGTGTAGGAAAGTACGACATGAGAGCTTAAATCAATAAAAGGTTAGACACTAGTTTACTGCACTAAGTAACCTTAACCTATAACTCCCTGAATCAGGTATCCTATTTACTAAGTGTGAAGAAACAACTTAAACAAGAGGAACAGCTTATCGGATTCCATTCGACTACCAAAATTCATCAGATATTTCATATCTAGCTACCATAACTCACCAGGTAATCCCATTACCTGGTTTCCCGATAATCCATACCAAAATCCTGATCCCAACTAATCAAGAAGAAGTCCAAGCCCGATCTTGACTGTGAGCACGGCTGATCAATCAGTTTATACTCTGCAGAGTTTGCACACTTTACCTACGAGTCGTGATTCCCGTTTTGCTTTACACTTCCGGGGTATGAAGCCGGGGTCTCACTACAAGGCCTTTACAAAGCGCCTCCAAATCCATATACACCTACTAAGGTTTCACCGCTAACAGGTATTTCATCCATTGCAGAGGCTCCCTCTTGTGCCACTCAACTGTCCACTGGTGCGTACAGAATAAGGAGGACATCTAATTAATTGGTCAGATCATACCCATATAAGGCTCGTGGTTGCGCGGTTCAGCCGGGTTACAGACTTTAAGAACTGGCCCTTAGGACCCCAATACAGGAACATACACATTCCCATCGTGCAGCACAACACATGCACCTTCATACACCATCCACATACCAACCATCCTGTTAGGATCCCTATTACATGTTGCTAAGAAAGATTATCATACCCGATTCATGTTGCATAATCGTTAGTCAAGTTTAACTTCTAACCTAATTAGGACAGCGACTAGCATACCTACCATTTTCTTCCCATGACTCATCAACGACGACAAGGATATTCAGACAAAAACTAGTAAATCGTATTCATAGGTTTCTAATTTAGACAAGCATGCAATGAAGTATAAACAACTAACATAAATTCCTAAAAATAGGTGCAAGATGTTCAAGTACACTTGCCTTCTCCGAAGTGCTGCTCGGTGTTGTCAAAATCTTGATCTTAATATTCTCAAACGGCTCTGGGACAGGATCGTCTACACGCGAAGAGAACAAAACACTAATAGCAAGCGCAAAATGAAGCTAACACAACAAACAAAAGCGAAGGCAGGCTTGATTATAATTTTTGAAAGATTTAAGCGTAAGAATCACCCAAATCGGAGTTATAACGTGAAAGCTACGGCTAAATGAATTTTTAAATGGCTAGCAACGATGAAAACTATTTTTTTGGAATTAAACCTAATTTTTAAAAGGCTTAAATATTTATTTAAATTTTCTAGAAATAAAACTAATTTTATTTACAACAAACCACATTAAAAGCATTTATTTTACTAAAGAAAATATATTTAAAACATTATTTGAATTAATCTAGATTTTCTAAAACTATTTTCTAGCTAAAAACATTTATTCTTAATATTGAAACTATTTTTTTTGAATTAAACCGAATTAAACCCTATTAAAAAAATTATTTAAAACATAAACTATTCTCTGAAATTTTTCTATTAAAAGAAAACATATTTTCAGATTAAATCTATTTCGTGAATTATTTTTCTAAAGGAAATTCCGAGTTATTGCGTAAGGGCTGACGTCATTGCTAACCGGATTGCTGACTCGGCTCTGATCGGCTGATTGGACTGCAACGTCGGCCAAAATCGCCCACATGACGCGCTGACTTGGCTCACATAATCCCAATCATCAAAGGGGACACATGGCGCAATCTAATTGGCCCGCGAAAGGGTACGGTTGGATCTAATCGTGGCCATCTACACGAGATTGAACGATTGAGGCCAGGCCTACCTCTTCTCCGGCGTGAGGGCGACAGCGGCAAGCTCGAGCGACGGCGGAGGACGGTCAGAGGCAACGGGAATGGCACGACGTAGCTCGAACATCGATGGTGAGCGACGGAAAAGCACCAGGGATCGACGATGAACTCGTTTGATGGGTTGCAGCGCGTCAGGGAAGCTCGAGGAGGCTCGGCGACGACGCTCAGGCTCGGCGGAGGTTTGGTGGTCACAGGAGCTCGACTGCGGCGACAGAACTCGATGGAGATCGGTCGGGTACGTCGACGTGCAGATGACGAACACAGGCAAAGGCTCGGGCGGCGTTGGGGAAGGCTGTAGTAGCTCGACGACGGTGACAGGGTGCGACGGAGCTTCGACGACAACGCAAGCACTCTCGGGTAGGAAACTCGACGGGATGTGAGGCTTTGGGTGCGATGGAGTACAAGGAATCGTGGCCAGGGATTCTGTTTGCGTTTTATAGTCGCGGGCGTGGCAACGGTTGCGGGATTTGCGGTGGGGGTGGAGACGAGGGCGCCGGCGATTTCAAACGGGTTGTTGCAGTGCTGCGCTGAGCGTGGGAGCAGTTGCGGAGACGGGTGTCACATGTAGCAACCCATCCAATGGCAACCAGGTTCCCGCCATCGATTTTTATAGCCATTCCTCACATGGAAAAGAAAAAACCTTTGTTAGAGAAGAATTCATGCCAAGGTACATCTCTCTACTTTCTTGTCATTGTCTGCAAAGCTTATCTCTCCAGTGGCTGCGGAACTTATTCTTAACATAGATCAATTATTAAACTTGTTGTTGCATATGGTGTCAAAACATAAGTATGATAGTTGTAAGCTCACCAGTGTGAAGCAAAAGGAGATAACCAACTGTAAAATAAGTGGTTGTGCCTACAAGAGCAATGTGCACTAAAATTAATTTGATAACTACCACAGTTTTGAAAATTTCCAGAGCTTCTAGAATTATCGTTTTTGTTTCCTACCCACTAAATCTTTATAATAAAAAAATATAATGGTTTGAGCAGCTGAATCTTAACTGATAAAAGTAATTCTCATTTAACAAGGCACATATAGTCTGCATCTTTGTATCTGATAATGAAACACTGATAATAAGATGTAGTTAAATGTCTAAAAAACGTGATTACAATGTGCTAAAGACAAAAGAATTTTACAAGATTCAAGGCAGCACCAATGAACAACACATTAAGGTCCCCAAATTCAGATTAATGTAACCAATGTGCCTTACGCAAATCAGTTTTATGCAAGGCAGCACTGAAATTTCAGCAATCATGTAGAGGGCAGAAGGATACAAACAAAAGCTCTGGACCATCAAAATTTAACCAAACACAGAATCTGGACCAGCACAACTAAGCACAGTTTGTGCACAAAACAATGTCCCTATCAGTCCTAACCCACTGGGACAACACATAAAAATCTCATGTACTGGTCCAATTTTTAAGTCAAGATACTTGCACAACCGATATAATTTGCACTAACTAAATGATTTCTTCATTTAAATCCATATGTGTGGACGCTCTTTACTTTTATTGTATTGTCTCTCCTGCAAAGTAACAACATCTAGCACTGCTAGTTTCAACAAATAGGGGATACACATGAGTATCAATGGAAGTTAGAACCAACATCAGACAACACGGTTAAGAAACCATAAATCAAAATTAATAGAAAAATGATAGGAATAATGTTCAACCCAAACCACAAAGCAGCTCTTCAGTATTATCAAGGCTGGTTGTCTGCTGGAGAGTTGGTGGTAAGGTTGTCATAAAGCACATTTCGTAAGGATAAAAAATTTACTGAATTATTCAGTATCTCCAACCATTCAACTTCGGCAGAACTCATCAAAAGTAAATATAGCAACTCGTTACTATCAAACTGAGTAAATGTGTTGTGACGATAAATACTACTAGTTTCCAGATAAGCTAATACAACAGGAAGTAAACTAAAAAAAGGTAGACTACATCATCTGAAATTAATAACAGTTATGCTTAGCTCACCAATCAAATTGCTCGCAAACCTCCATCATTTGAAATTAAGGGAAAACATTGGGCACCAACCCATAAAGTTTTAGCTATGTGCAGCTCATTACTTTGAGTACTACCTACTCCATATCCAAATTGATCAAACCAAGTAGGCCCTCTACGCTCAAACCACAAATTCGCAGAAATTACAAAAGCTTGATGGTATCTCCGAACCCTAATTTCTTGCAGAAAACCAATGTAATGCTGAATCCACAGAGGTAGACAACTTCCAGCACACTTCACACCTAAAGCCTCCTCCCCAGACACACCAACAGCCTCAAAAATGCTCCCACACAATCCCAACCGGTCGACCTTACAATTTCTAGCTCCAAACAAAACAATTTCCATGCTCCCAACAAGCAGTTACCGTAAAAAAAACGGGTAGGCGAACTTAATGATGATAGCAGATTTCGGATGTGGGGACCTGGAAGCAGATTTTTATGATGTCAGGGGGAGGGTGACGATGCGGGAGATGCCACTAGAGATGGCACCCGCGAGCGCGCCCACTAGCGCCTATTCTCACGCAAGTTTACCTGTGGAGGAGTCGGCGAGTGTCCCAAGATGGAGGAGCAACGAGGCGGAGTCGCGTCGCGTTCGTGAGGACGACGGCGCTGAACAGCGGGCACTGCGCGGGGCCGGGCTCGGCTTGGCCTCTTCCCTGACTCTAGAAATTTCCAGAAAATGCAAATGAATTAGGGATTCGAGGAGAGAAGCAGCGAAAAGGAAGAGGCGCTTGCCTTCGTTGGGCGTGAAGAAACGAGGGATGAAGGGGAGTCCGAGCGGAGGCCGCACTGAACGGGAGGATCTGTGCGGAGGCAGCGCCGACGGGGTGGAGCTTGAGCAGAGGCAGGGCCAACAGAGGATGGCGAGGCCAGTGAAGAGGTGGCGGGTGTGAGGATACCGGTGGTGAGGAGGCGGCGGGTGAAAATGGAGGCGGTGGGGCGAGCGGAGAGGAGGCAGGCAACCTTGGAGATCTCGGTGGCGGCGTGGAAAGGAAGGAGGCGGCGATGACAGGCGAGCGAGCGATGGGGACGTGCGGGCGCTAGAGATGCGAACGTGCGGCGCGAAGATGCGGGCGGGGAGGTGCGCGGAAAATGCGGGAGCGGAACGCGATGAGGCGGAACCCGGAACGCGATGACGTCATTTTTAAGTAGTACAGAAAAAAGCATGCGGCCTGCAGGAATTTTCAAGGAGCAGAATATTTACAAGGCTCGTGCCTGATGCTCTTATGAGATCTTGGAAGGCATTTTCTTGGCAAATCAGATGCATTGGAGGTTACATAATGGCACATTCTGGTGAAACTTCTGACTGAAATAGAAATTGGCAGGCGTAGCAAAAATGGTAAGTGTCCACAGAAGCACATTCTGGTAATAATCAGAGCATAATCACATGGGAGAAGAATGAGATTCATTGTAGTTTGCCAATAAATAAAATTCAGTAATTTCATTGCAAGCAACTTCTGCTACACCTCCAGAGTGTCCACAAAAAAAACATCAGGATGGTACAAAGAACCTTACACAAGTCAATCTAAACACCTGTCATAGCTGTAGCATCAAACAGATGTCTGCTATACTTCAGGTTCGTGCAAACTTATCGGAGGCATATGCAATTCCAACTTCCAACGTTCCAAGATAAAAACATCAGGAAAACTAGAAAGAACAGGTAGAGATAAAAAGATTCACCTAAACAGAAGCATTTCTAAGAATCAAGCCCACAACCTTGGCTCACACTCTAAAATCAAAAGCAAGATAAAAAGAGCAAAGATTCACCTAAACAGAAGCATTATGGTAGAAAGATAACTATTCTATATGTGAATGGCAAAGCACAAATCTGCACTGGCATGATCAGACTGTAGCCCTGTCCAGCTTCAGTTTCTGACTGAAATTAGTTGTAGTTTCCTACCTAGAACCAACGGGGATCAGCTTCACCATTGCAGCGATAGGCATGCCTATGAAACCGATGAAAATGCAGGTGATCCACTGTTTGAATGTGAGAGGTGTAGTGTTTGCAAAATCTCCCAGAAATTGTATTATGATGAACTGGAAGATGACGGTGCTACTGAGGACGGTGATGAACACATTGTTGTTTAGAATGCCTTGGAATACATTTATCCTCTCCATCTCTCTCGAGCTCACCTCATTGAACACCTGCACAGCAAAGAAAAACAATAGTTCAGAAATAAATGGCATCGTTAGAGAAAGAAACAGATACAAGCACAAATGTAGCCTGAAGAATCATTCAAGCATCAAAATGGATGCTGCGAGCACTTGGAAATTACCTGGCAGAACACAAAGCAATTGAAGATGAGTGTGTTCAAGACTAGATCCGAATTGTCACCCTCTATTCCAAATAGCCACTTCCCTTCGGTCTGTAGATACCAAATTACAATGAACTGATAGATGGCCTGTCCCAGGATGTTCCTCCACATAATGTTACTGATAAAATTTCCTTTCCTTCCAACAGGAGCTCTCTTCATCAGTTCACTGTTTGGAGGTTCTGTGGCCAATGCCAATGCTCCTAGTGTATCCATGATCATGTTGACCCAGAGCAATTGCACAGCAGTAAGAGGGGCACTCCCTGAATTAACATATACAAGAATAGTGAGAAGCTACGAAGATGAAAACTAGGAAGTTCACAATTGAGCTAATTCTAAATACTTTAGCAACTCTTAAATGGAAGGTTTATGTTACAATTTACATTAGGCGAAGTAATCTATAGAAATAGTTATAGTTAGAATATGGTAAAGGGATAATTAGAAAGATAAGTATTTAACGGAAAGGTAATGTCGCAAATAAATAAATATATACAGAATTTCAGATGTACCTGTCAAGCAAGCTGAGGAGAAGTTTACAACGAGAGCAACAACATTGACTGTCAGCTGAAACTGCACAAACTTCTGAATGTTGATGTACACTGACCGACCCCATTTTGCAACGGTGACAATAGTGGAGAAGTTATCATCAAGAATAATAACATCGGCACTTTCTTTTGCCACCTTCAAGATGTTAACATGAGTCAAGATGGGGATAAATAATGAATTAACTTGAGAGATCACGTAATTGATTGCGCTAATCATCTATATCAAGTGCTCATAGATGTTGCAGTGGTATATAAAAGAAAGAAAGAGCAAAAATTGCACTGACAAATATAGCTAGCAATTACATTCCTAAATGCTTGATATCACTATAGTTAGCTAACTAACCGATATCAGTAATATTGTGGTTGTTGAATGGACATGGCTTATTATTTTTCCAATGCTAGGGAAATATTAAAATTACCTCAGTTCCAGCAATACCCATTGCAAGCCCAATATCAGCCTCATGAAGCGCAGGTGCATCATTTGTCCCGTCGCCAGTCACAGCAACCACTTCACCAAGTGTAGTCCGCAGATGCTTCACAAGGGTGTGCTTATCCAGCGGAGAAGATCTCGCCATTACCTGATGAACGAAACCAGATAAAATTGGACTATGAATCACATAAAAGATAGCCAAGGTGTCAAGGTGAGTACTAAAAGCCACAAACTTACCTGTATGTTTGGTATCAATTCACTAAGTTCTGCTGCACTCTTGGTTCTGAACTCCGGGCCTTCGATGGCAATGCCACCTTCAGTTAAAATACCGCATTCCCGGGCGATTGCCTTTGCAGTGTTGATGTTGTCACCTGTGACCATCCTGACGGTAATACCTGCCGACCTGCAGATGGCAACTGATTCCTTCACGCCAGGCCGGACGGGGTCTTTGATCCCCACAATGCCAATGCAGGTGTACCCATCCACCGGAATCTGATCATTGGCTGAGAACCCATCCTGAACATCCATGTAGGCAAGACATAGCGTGCGAAGTGCCTCGTTCGCAAAGCTATCGATGGTGGCCTTCAAATGATCAATGGTCGCATCATCTAGAGGGACGACATTGCCTTCCTCATTCAGGTACTTGTCGCAAGATGCCAGTATGATCTCTGATGCACCTTTGCAGTGTGCTCGCAGTGCACCACCTGGGAGCTGGATGACCACACCCATCCGCTTCTTCGCCGAGTTGAACGGCTCCACCTTGACAAGGGTGCTCACTTTGCGCACCGCCGAAAAGTCCCCACCTAGTGATAGGCCGAACTCTAGAATGGCTGTCTCAGTTGGTGTGCCTAGTATTTCACGCTTGCCATCCTGGTTCAAGACAACATCGCCGCCCGTGTTGTTAAATATGGACTGCGAGAGCATCGTCATGACAGAGGCCGGCAGCTCGGAGAACAGGCTCTTGGTATCTGAAGCACCATCCACTTCCTTGATCATGCCGCAGATGCAAGCCTTGACGACGGTCATGTGGTTCGTCGTAAGCGTGCCGGTCTTGTCGCTGCAGATGGAGGTAGCAGATCCCATGGTCTCGCAAGCCGCAAGGTGCCGGACGAGCGCCTTGTCGTTCATCATTTTCTTCATGGCAAACGCAAGGCTCAGTGTCACGGCGAGCGGCAATCCTTCAGGGACCGCCACAACGACAATGGTCACGGCAATGGCGAAGAACTCGAGCAGTGCCAATGCGTCATCTCCAGTCCAGCTCAGGTACGTGCCGTCCATGATCTTGCGCCGGAACAGGCTTTCGGTGAGCACCGCGAACGTGACAACTGCAAAGATGAGGCCTATCTTACCAATGATGGTGGCCACGCCGTTCAGCTTGACCTGCAATGGCGTCTCGTCGTCACCACCTTCGCTGAGAGTGGCCATCAGCTTGCCCCACTGAGTCCTCATGCCGACCGTCGTGACGAGCATCTTGCAAGAACCGTCTTGCACCTTAGTCCCCGAAAGGAGGAATGGGTTTTCGGCATTGACGGCAACAGGCTCGCTCTCTCCGGTCAAGCTTGACTCGTTAATCAGCAGGGAGAAGCCCGACAAGAACAACCCGTCAGCCGGCACCTGATCACCAATGGAGAGATGGACAATGTCGCCGGCGAGAAGATCATATATCGAGAGCTTCTGCCTGTACCCGCTCCGGGTGACCTGCACCGTGATCTTCTTCTTCTCCTTGTCAAGGTCCTTGAACTGCAGGGACTGGCGGTAGTCGCTCGTCGCGGTGACGAACACGACCAGAAGGATGCTGGCCACAATGCCAAGCCCGTCGTGCGCGCCCTTGGGCCACCCCTCGGTGGCAACGCCGACGATGAGCGAGACGAACGCGCACGCGGCAAGGATCGTGAGCGTCATGTCCTGGAGCGCCTCCCAGACGAAGACCCAGAAGCCGCGAGACTCCGCCTCGGCAAACTTGTTGACGCCGAACAGCTCCTGCCGGGTCGCCAGCTTGTCCTCGGACGTGGCAAGGCCGTCAGACTCCGATGTGGACAGCTTCGACGCGAGGCCCTCGACGCCGCCATGTGATTTCAGCTTCTTAAGGTCATGGCCCTCGACGATCGAGCTCAGCTCCTCGGCGCAGATGCCGAAGCCCGCCGCCTTGACGTCAGTAGGGACGGTGTACTCGCTCTGGGGAGTAAGGCCTGAAGAATTGTGGTGCTGATAAGATTGTGGCAACAAAACGAGAGAAGATTGTTGAACCTAGGATGCTCCGGTGGGGTGGCATACCTTGGATGAACTGAAGTGCAGCCTTTGAAACAAGCACCGCAACACGCAGCTTCTCCTGAAATAAGTAAAAATGCAGTAATTGTAAGTCTCAAGAAGCACTAGTTTTGTTCTCAGTTTGCTTACAGATCAAAATTGCAAAAAAAAAAAAAAAGGCTAAAGATAACAAAAGGTTGATTTGGAGAAAATATCCTCCAAACGTACAATTGCAGTCCTGAAGATAAACAAGCTGATATGAAGTGCTACAATGCAAGACTCATGGTAAACTCGTATTGTTGTTTGTAAAAAAAATGTATACTTTTTTGCTGGATATCCACTCTACGTACTCCTGTTTGTTTTAACCAGAAGACATACTAAGACCAGCAGACTGCCAGAAATTTATCGAGGCTAGAGTCTTGTCTACAACTCTACATTCATTTGATAAGTTGCTCTACTGAATCGACCAGTTCACAAATGTGCCAAAGATGGCGTAAATCTAGCCATCTAGATATCTACTATAAGTACTCCTGTTTGTTACCAGAAGTCATACTATTATACTAAGATCAGCAGACAACCAGTGATTGATCAAGGCTCTAGTCTTGTAAATTTGTTTGATAAATTGCTCTACTGAATCCACCAGTTCACAAATGTGGTAATAGGGTATGTTTGCAAAAAAATAAAGAAGTATATACTAACAAAAGCACCTTTTATGAACAATCTACCAACAACTTTTTGTGTGTGTGATCTTCATAGTTTCACCTATATTAGCAGAAAAAAAAAACAAGCACCTATCTGAAAAGCGTGAATTTAAAAAAGAACCGGTACGAATTCTCTAATGACATTCCAAAGTTCCAAAGATACCCGAAAATGTAAGATTGGACGCTCTCTAGGGAGTATTACAATATGCATAAATTCCAAAACTTTCACAAAGCAAGTTTGGTGTCACATAGTTGCCAAAAGAGTTCAGTAAAAAATGATGTACACATCTAATTTTGGTTCGTGACCAGTACTTTGCAATTGACATATTCCAGAAATCAGAGAGATATAGTGTCACATTCACTGATAAATAAAGTGGTAAAAAACCAGATCAGTGCTTTTAATTTTTCAATTGCAGCTTAAAGGTCTCCTTCAAAGTCCAAGGAAAACGTGATGATTGATGATCCGATGAGGATTTTATACTTGATGTTTTGATGTGTTGTCTACACTTTTCCATTTGCAATCCGCACATATTATCCTCTCTAAAAGCAATATTTCCTTCTTAACTCCATATTGCATTCGATTATATTTTGAAACTGTGAGCAATGTCTTATACCATTTGCAGATTATGTGGGAAAGATCTCCTATCGGATTCATTCTGAAGTCAGACTTTTTCTTATTTCTTGCCAAGTTCCATGTTTCTGTTTTGACTGAAATCTCGTCACCTATTTTGAACAAATCAACCATACCTTTTGACCGACTCTGGTATCTAATCGCCACCTGTTTTGAACAAATCAATCATACCTTTTGACCGACTCTATTATCTAATTTTACAAAATTTAGCACGCTCGTTTACTTTTCAGTTCTAACATAACGAAATCTTAGGTATCAGAAAACAAGAAATTCTAGAATTTAGCTAAGAAAACGCTAACATTAGCATGTATGCCGAGACGAGACACAACATTCAATTTGCAGGCCAGGAACAAGAAACGCTGCGGAAACAGGGGAAACGGACGGAGCAGAGATCAGGGGAGGGGGCAGAGCATGGCACGCACATGGTTGGTTCGCTTCATGGCGGCGGCCTCGGACCGCTTGACGAGATTGGCGGTGAAGCGGAAGCGGCGCTTGGGGTTCTTGACGACGCCGACGACCTTGCGCCATCGCCCCAGCGCCTCGTCCGACGAGTGCTTCGCCTTGACGCCCCCAAAGTTCTCGTTCAGGTAGCTCTCCATCGCTGCCGGGTTCGAGTAGCTCGACTCGATTCCACCCACCAGCACTGCCGGTTATAAACCCACGCGGCCCGGACGCGTTCAGCCGCGTGGGGCCGGGCCGTTGACGCGCAGAGACGTGACGGCGACTCCGAACATGCGCGCGCACATTGCCGGCGCGTTCATGGAAGTTCCTCCGCGCGCGCTTGGAGGCGGGGCGGAGAGGGGCCGGTGTCAGGAAGACGTGCGGTGGTTCTCTCCGGATCTGGACCGGGGAGAGGACGGAAAGGACGCGTGAAGAAGTAGAGCAATGGGAGGGAAAGCTTCTCCCGATCCCGCCGTGGCTGGACGAGCCGAGTCCGATGCGCCGCGCCGCGTGGTGGGACGCCCGTGTGTATTGAGCCGGGCTGGGCCTGGGCCCGGGCACGGGCCCGGGACCAGACATGCTTCGCGTGTTAGCAAAAAGTGGACGACATGATATGATTCGAGTGCGTGTACTTACTTCATTGCGTATGATAAGGCGGATTAGTTCGCTCGAGTTATGCTCCATTTGATACAGTTTCAGTTCTAAACTTCATGTCAAATCTTAAATTTGTAGATTAAGATAAATTGATTTAAATCATTATTTTTAAAATTAAAATAGAAACAAAATAGTCCAATCAAACACTATTGACATAATCATGACTCTAACTACACGAATTCATATAGCTAGCCAAGCTTTAAATATTTTTGAAATTGGAGCTCCGCCAAACCGAAATGTTGAGCTTAACACAACATGGTCCCACGATGGCACGTTCTCCATTGATCACTGCTTAAAAACCGCGTCCTGCGGAACGGTGATGATGTGCAGAACAGCAAATAAAAACGGACCTACTTCCGAGAGATCAATAATAATAAGCGCCGCGTTTTGAGAGTCAGGGTGTGGAAAACGACGTGCTAGCAGGTCCATACGTGTTTTCTACGTACCGCAAGAAGAGAGTTCGTGCAGAGTGCCCAGCATTTTCGGGACGCAAAAGCTTCAAGTCAAGTCGTGGCGCGAGGGCGTTGTTTCACCGCAAAGGCCGATGACGGAGGAGGAACTACAACGCGTCTTCTCCGCGGCGGGGGGCGGTGCGTGTGGGTGTGTCCGCCGCCGGGACCGCGACCCCTCACCTGCACCGCAAGTCACACGGTCCGCTGGCGGCCGGCGGGGGCAATCGCGTGTGGGCAATTCGGCGTACCCTTTCCAGGCTGCCCGCCCTCCTCCAGGCATGCCCGCACCCGCCTATGCCTTTTTCTAACCTAGGACAACACAGGGACATATAAAAAAACATATATTATCGTATACCATGTCTACTGAAAATTATAGATATAATATTTAAAGGTTGATAAAATTATTATAAATATTTCGTTATTAATGGATACCTATCGCCTAAAATTATATCTTAACGAGACATAAAAAATAAATCTAAAATTTAATTATTGATTAATAGAGATACAACCACGTTGGCCTTATCTCTTAACACGCTTCCCTTCCCTCTTGCTTGATCTTGCTCTCTCGTGAAGCTCTTCTGCCAGAGCACTCCACGCTCGTCGAGGATATGGGGGCCGCCACAATTTCCCCCATATTCCCATCCCCAATAAGATTTCATTTTTTGGATTTGAAGGTGGACTTATGCGACGTGATTTTGATGCAGTGGATTAGGGAATCTGAAGCGGGAAGTGGCTCACAGGAAGTTGAGTTCCTTTGAGTTGCCTTTTCTCTTTTGTTCTCAAACCAAAATCGATTCGATTTGCATTTTCCCCTCTGTTCCCATCCCCAGATCAATTTGATTGTGAATTTTTCACGTGGCGTTGAGTTGCCACCTCCGCTGGCAGGGGCTCCGAGATGGCGCGCCCCTCCACCTCTGTTGGAGCACGAGGCAGTGAAGGAGTGGAAGGGGTGGTCGGTGACGATGCACAACCTGTTGTGCTCCCCGTGGTAATGGCATCCATGGTCACACTGTTTGTGCCCTCGTGGAGGACGGAGCGCGTGAGCCGCTCCAACCCTGGCATGTGGCTCATCGTGCACCCGGCTAATTACGGTGCTTGGGAGCCCATGGGCTCACCTCGAGTGATGGCGCGAGCGTGGCATCGCTGGCATGTCCGACAGCCTGGTCTACAACTTCGATCTCCTCATCCTCGGTGTGGACCACGTTATCCCCCTGACTGAGTCCTCCATCCCCGCATCCAAGGGCGGCAAGTTCGCCATCGACCTCACCGTAGCCCATCCCCTGAGCCGGGGAGGCACGCCGGGATGTAGCCACAGGTGCAGTGGTTACTTCACTAACTAGCTGCTGGGAAACTACTGTGGATTCATCATGTCAGTAGTGGTACAGGGCGAGGGGTGGTGTAGCATGCCAACGGTGGAGGTTGGTGTGTCGCACATCATCATTTGCTTTTTTGATATGTCCATTAGCCTAGAAGATGTTTCAATCAAATTGCCTTAAGATTAACATAGATTTGCTTTTGAAATTTGCATAATCGATTTGCTTTTCAGATTGCACCAATTTCCCTAAAGATTGTACCAAAAAATTTCTTATGTCCTAATATTTATTTGTGTTTAGGAATTACACACTGCATACTAATTTACTACATTGGATTTTTAGCTTTGATGATTTGTTCATTGGTTCATCATTTTTCAGATTCTGTTCCGCACAAATTTCTTTGGTTTTTGTTTAAAACATGGAGCGGATTTATCTAATTTGCCTTCTCATCATTTCTATTTTGCTTTTTGAATCTAGTCTAATTGCCTCCGCATTTCAACAAAATTGTTTTTGTGTTTTCTTATTGAATAGGGGAAGAACAAATGATATTCCCATTCACATGAACGCGCCTCGGCTCCTGCATCGCTTCTCAATGTTGCTTCCCTCCTTTCTCTCGGTGCATGCCTTGATTAGGAATGGAAAGGCTTGATTTCGGTTCTAATGTACCTCTCAAATCACAATACAACATATATGAATTTGTTATTTTCAAAGGATCATTAATTTTGGACAATTGTCTTGCAAGCATGGTAATAAACTTATATGAGTTTTGTCCCCTTCAAATGATCTGCCTTTTTGTGTTTGTTCACATAATTGATTGAATGAAGGCTCTAGTGTGGCATTCTGTCATAGCATACGTGCTTGTTAATTTGAGAGAGCGATGTACTTTATGCTTCTTCTTTTTCTCATTATGATGAATTATTGTTTCATTTTAGTGTAGACAAACAAATCTAATTATATTATGCAAGCAAATTAATGCCTATATGTAGGCAGACATATTATATCACGTAGGCACATATACACTATTGTGTAGGCAAATTTAGCACATATTAATTGAGTTAGCTTCTACAATGAATAAGTTTAACACCTAGAAGTTTAATAAGTATATTGTATGATTGTTCAGAAGCAAGTCATTTATACATGATAAGCCTTTTATATGAATTTTATAGGCATATCTTGTTTATCCATTATGTAGTTTCAGAAGCATTTCATCAATACATGACATGCCTTTTATATGAATTCCATAAACATATCTTTCTTATCAATTATATAATTTTAGAAGCAATTTATTTATACATGACAAGCCTTATATATGAATTTTATAAGTATATCTTGCTTATCAATTATACAGTTTCAGAAGCAACTCATTTATACATGACAAGACTTTTATAAAAAATTTCTAGTTCATACTCTATTATGTGATATGCGAGCATGTCTACTTATGTATGTGTTTTTTAAGTTTAAACTCTAGTGTTATATGCACCACAGGTTACGTACGTGATATGTTCACCTATCTAGTCAGAAATTTGTGAGGCAATTGTTTGAAATTGAGTGAAATTTGTGTGTTGTATGTTATATGAAGATTGATCACCATGTTCATATTATCATATATGATGAATAGCACTAGAGATGAAAATTCGTATTTTCCACAACATGTGATCATATCATATTCATATGAGATGCATATCATGTCAACCTATGAACATTTTACTTTTTAAAGAAAAAAGAGATGAAACCCCAACAGCTTTGCCTTTGCCTTGTGCCAGGAAGCGAGGGTGTGCTCGAATTCATCACCGAATAGCAGTGGGCTTAGCCCAGGCATTGCCATATACGGATGCCTAATCTGGGTAGGTGGCTTAATTAGGAAACCAACTAATTAAGTAGTTTCATAATTAGGAGTGTGCAGACGGAAGTCTATTTAGATGCACGTGCAGCCGTTAGCCAGGTCCTTATATATTAAACCATTATTCGGTGATATATCATCAATTTATCTACCAAAATGTAGCTTAGAATGTTGGAGTCAAGAAACGAACACCCCCCAAACTTCTTGGTCGCACTCGTGCGTGATGGACCCTACGCACCTTGGCCCTGGACCGTGAATGGTTTGCCCCGCAATTCAGCAATTTGCTGGGTCGCACCTTGCGCGGCTCGACGGATGCCCCTCCTTACCCGGTCGCCACTTTTGACCCGCGGAATGACGAACCTGGAGATCGGTCCGGGATTGTGTAATATACTACGGCCCACCCATGCGCGTGGCTAAAGAATGAATATGAGAAACGGTTTGGCATAGATGAGACAAATTTTTATTTATATATATATATATTATTTTTTTAATATTTGCAAGATTATACGTCCGTTTTAATAAATTATAAGAATAGGTTACTATCACTCGTTCAGCGGGTGAGAGCAAGATCTCGCCCTTTGCATGGGCAAGACCTTATAGGGCTCAGCTGGTAGAAGATTAAAATACAGAAATATGGTCACACAACTTGTCACCAGTTCATCGAACAAGACCTTGCTCTCGTTCGCTAAACAAGCAAGAACTTACGCTAGTGGGCCCACCCAAAAAGTGTTGCCAACTGCTCGGGTGACACCTTTCGGTATATAAATCGGCAAGTCCGTTTGTGCACCTCATGTAGTAGTGTACATGTGTTTTTTTTTTCATTTAACTCTCGATTTTTTTTAGAGTAAGAGCGATCCTAAAATGTAAATATTTTTATAAGAAAACTGGAGCACACTGGTAACACATTTTAATTGGTTTGATCAATAAGCTTAAGCTAATATTTAATTAAAATTCTCTAAATATGCCTACCTTTATAAATTCTAGAAATTTTTAATGACTCAAATAAATTCCCAAAAATCAGGAAGAGTTCACTAATATTCTTATCATGTGATGTACTAATTTATAAAAATATTTCTAATCCTAGATTATTTGGTAAAAATATGAGTTGATTTGTAATGCTCCATATATATGTATTTTTATCATTTCATGTGATATTCTTTACAAATAAACTTACTTTTTCTCTGAATAACCTAGGGTTGAAATATTGTTATAAATTAGTACATCACATAAGAAGAATATTAGTGATTTTTTCTGATTTTTAAGAATTTATTTTGAGGCATTAAAATTACTATATGGTATAAAAGTAGTTTTATTTGGAGAACTTTAATTAAATATTGGCTTAGGCTTTTTAATCAAACTAATTAAAATGGGTTTCTAGTGTACTCTAGTTTGCTTTAAAAATGTTTATAATTTTTGGACCATTCTTATACTTCCAAATTAAATCTAGAGTTAAATAAAAAATAAATGCGCACGTACACTACACTACACGAGCTCTGTACACAAACGTGCCGATTTATATATCAAAAGGTGTCGCACATTATTCAGGTAACATCTTTTGATGTGCCTATTAGGATAAGATTTTACCTGTTTAACGGGTGAGAATAAGATCTTGTTCATTAAATATGTGACAAGTGGTCTGATCTTTTTTTTATATATTTTTTAATCTTTTGCCCTCCAGATCCCACGATATCTCACTCATTCAACGGGTGAGATTTTTATTCTTATCTAATGAATGAGCCACGATAGTCTATTCTTACCATTTTTTTTAAATAGACATATATTTTTACAAATATTGAAAAAGAAACTATATAAATAAAAAAACTAGATGAGATGACCGCTGCAAGGGATGGCCCGTTGGCTGCAGGCGCATAAACTGCGGCAAGCTGACTTCTTCGCATGGGCCACATGATTTGGAGGGCCATATACGCGCTACCTGCAGCCGGACGGCTCGTCACGGTGTCATACTGTCGCTGGTGCGGACGTCCATCATATAAAAGTCCTCAAATTTCATTGCATCGAAACCTAAATTCAACAACCCTCCTTGTGTTCCTCGGCCTTGAATGGATCGTTTACAGTCTTCATGTAGAAGAATCTAGTGGTAATGCTGCAATATCCATAACATCGACAACGACGACCGTGCTTGAGAACATGCTTGCTACATCTTGAGCCATCCTCGTTCCTCTAATCGGAAGGCAAACACCGCCGGAGCAGTTCTGATTGGCAGCATCTTCACGTCCCGACGACCGTACGTACGTACCTCCCGCGGCAGCCTCGCTCCCAAGTCCCAACTCCCCAAGAAAAGTCCAAGATGCATGCAAAGCGTACTCGGTTCATCGGTTTATGTGGCAACTCGATCGACCTGTCGACAATGGCGGTACCCTCTTGCCAAGGTGATAGGTCACACCATTCACATCGCGTTGCCCCAGATCGCAGGCACCCTCCCTGTCGTGCCCCGTCTTTTCGCCATGAGCCAACAGCGGCCGCCGCTGTAGCGCGACCGCGACAGGCGACACGGGAAACGTCGGCTGGCACTTGGGCAGGGCAGGTCATCAATGATCCGGAGAAGAGGATAAGGCCAGACTAATACATGTATGTGCATGCATCAGCTCATCCGCTGCACATCTTTAATTGAGAAATGACTTGATTAGTTGATTTCTTAATTAGGTCACCTACTCAGATTAGGCGTCCCGCATGTGGGAGCATGCACGGGCATGCATAAGTCTGCAGAAGAACACCATTGGTACAACCTAGGTAGATTTTTCACCTTTAATTAGCACAAAACTCATTTGCCTATACACTGAAACAATGTAGAACATGTCTTGACCATTTACATTATTGCACAGTTGCTTCTCCACTCTAATGTGCTACATTGTAGCAGAAACTTAGGAAACAATAAATGAATTATTTCAGATGCATCATACCAAAAGATAGATGCATCATATAAAGCCAGAATGTGCTTTCAGATATTATTACAATCCCAAATTTACACACTTGCATATGTGCTTGCAGGTAGCCTTTCTTGAAGGCCTGCGCAAATTTGGAGGCCAATTATGTGCAAAATGAACTTTGCTTTCAATAATCAACAAAAAATGCTTTCAAGTTGATTACGTATTGCTTTCAAAAATGTATGAAAATGCTACAAGGACATAAAACTCAATCAACACTTCATAGGAAACAAGAATTGTTCAATACATTTTGAACTTGTCTTCATAAACTAAAAAATGCTTTGAAGTTGACTATATATCATGCATATGGAGTCATGTGTTTATTTAGCAGTATGTACCATGTAGTAAAAGCACAAAATAAATAAGAACATATGCAGCTCATTTATTAGGAACCAAAATTGTATCTTATTAGTTTTGAATGTTTTTATTTAGCAGAATGTCATCAAACTAGAATTTTGTGCTTGCTTGCTTTCAATTATCAAAAAATACTTATAGTATAGTATTACAGATTGCTTTTAGAAATGCTCATTTTTTATGGTATACAGTTCAGAGAATGCAACACTAGAGCATGGGGTTCAAAAATGCTTAATGAATAAATGAAACTGCATACTGATTCTAAAAAATATGAAAAGTGCAAGCAAATTATACTGAATACGTAGGCAAATTAGAAAAATATGAAAAGAAAAAAGGACAAAATGAAGACATATTCTTAGGTGCAGTAAAAAAAAATCTGTAAGTAGTTAAAAATAGTTTGTGTGTGTGGGGGGGGGGGGGGGGTGTTGTTCCTTGCCATGCGCGTGACGAGTCTCTTGGAGCTCAGACAAGATGGCGTCGTTTGACTCTTAGCTGAAATGGTGACGGAGCACAGGCCGAGCCAGTGGGACTTTGGATCGCGCCACCAGGAGGGATTAGATACACGAGGCTCCGGATAAGAATATGCAAATTGATCGCAGGAGATTATTGGTTTTCTAGATATCGTTTGGTTAGTGGGACATGGGGCAGCTCGTAGCGATTTTTAAAAAATAATATTATTTTATTAAAAATTGTAAAAATAATATCTAAAATCCTATATTTGTAGAAATAGATGTTATGTGTCAGTGCCGATAGGTCTTGTGTCTACATACGATATTTAAAGGAAAATTCATAACTTTTTATATAATCTCGCATGTAGATGATCGTTATATGAAAATTGTATCTATAGATGATATTTACAACTTTTTAATTGAAAACTTTTCCATTTAAATCCGTTTAAATGTCAAAAAATGATTATAAATTTCAGATATGAAAAACTAGATCTATAATTTCTAGTCACTTTTTGAGTATCTAAAGTGATTCAAATGGAAAAAATTTCAATTACAAAGTTGTAGATATAGTCAATATTTTAATTTTTTTTATAAATATCATCTTCATCCGTAATCATATTAAAAAGTTATGGTTTTTAATATTATCTATATGACAAAGGAGCTATCGGTATGGTGAAAATGGATCGGGGATAGATAAACATAGCAACATTTTGTATCCTATTTTATATTTTTTTTTCGGAGTCAGAGTTAGACACGAATATTATCATATAATTATTTCTTCATTCTGTATTTTATCTTTTTTTTCTTGGAGTCAGAGTCGAAGCGGATAGTCGAATAGATGGAATTTTTTACTTCATTTACATCCTCATACAACGTATTAAATAGTATAAGGGTGCAATCAAAATAAACACAGATAGAATAGTCGGTGAGATGTAAAGACAAGAATATTCAGTATTATGTATCTACGAATATGTAGCAATCTACATATATATTATCTTGTTTTTAAGTGAAATCATAAGAGATTTTCTCATAACACGTAACATTCGAATGCTTCAAACGAATACCAGCCTTCAAATATCATATTCTATATATTTTTTTTCTCAAAATCATATATGAATAGTGTCAGACACATATATAGGTGATCCTATATTTGCTAAGCGTCACAGAGATCAGCACGTTGGCTCAGGTGGGCTCCCCACGGCCCTACACACCAACTCTATCTCACGCACTGACGCGCATAAGTCCAAAGGCAGAGCATCCCAAAACAAGGACAGTAGCACAACTTGAAGTGCTACGTGATTTTGATCAAGGATATAGACAAGCTGGCCATTTCTGATTTATGTAGGCTTAGGATGCGGTTAGATGGCAATGTCAACTTCATTATCAGCGATAAATTATGTACGTGTGCAGGGGCGGATCAGGAGGAGCTGCCCCCTACCACCAAATATTCAATGGAGTCCCCAATAAATTTTTACCATGGACAAGAAGAGAAAGAAGAATAAAAAGAGGAAGAAGTGAAAGAGAGACGGTACATAAATGTACCTAAGAATTTGAGGGTCCTGTGCCAAACACAAAATGAGACCCTATATATATAGAAAATGCAATTACCAAAAAATATTTTTATATCATCATAACTGTATAACATATATGTTTTTTTTCTTGAGAACTAGGGCTCAGCTCAGTGGTAGTACTGTGTGTGCTTGTGGTGGGTGAGTGTGTGTGTTCGCTGGGGGCTTAGTGTGTGCACATATTCATATACTACAGTTATGCCCGATTGAGATGAGTAAAAAAATATTTTTCTTACTTATGATACTAAGAATTACATCAAAAATTTATACTAAAAGAGTAAAGGTAGCATTCAAACACTAACCGATATCTTACTTCTACTGAAAAGTACTAGCCCATCAACCCATGTTCCTGAATGGGCTAGCGATTTAGAAGACAGAAGAATTGTATAATTTTGTGGTAAAAATGGTTAGATGTTAAGATACGTCAGGCTTTTTAAATTACATTTCATATGGTTTTCAAGCAAATGCAATTTTATTCTTAATATAGGACATGCTTATCTTCATGATATATTAATTTTCATTTTCGTTTTATATGGTCTGCTTATTCTTGAATATTGGAAATACCTCTGGTAATAACTATGCAGATAATTGTTTAACAAATGATATATGATATAAAATGGTAAAGGATAAGAGGGACTACTATCTCCGTTCTTTGTTTAATGTTGTTTCTGACATGGACATAATATCTCACGCATTTCTTGACTATTACTTTGTCTAATCATTTGTTACTAAATTTTATTAAAAATAGAATTATTTGAAAGTGTTTTCCATCATAAATCTATTGATAGTATTCTTATACAATAAATATTAATAAATTTTTTATATTAGTGATCAAAGTTTCTAAAATTTGATTAAAAATATTTTTAACCATCATCTATTTAAGAATATAACAACTGCAAATTAAAATTTTATGTGATTAAATTATAGTTCCACCAAACATCTTTTATATTTTACTGTATGGAGGGAGTTATACTCCTATAATTTTCCCAAAATTACCGAAATGAATAGAATATTGAAAAGCAACAGAACTGTTCATTCGAGGAAGCTTTATGAAATACTCCCTCCAGACGCAAAGTGATTGGGTTGCGTCCAATTAAACTATCTAGACCATCAACAGATGTTAAATGAAACTTTGGCCATTGATATATCTTTTTTAATCGAGATTTCAAATTCGAATCATGATATAGATATATTATTCTTGTAAAGTAGATTTATAATACTATAATTTTTTATGCTATGTTTAGTAAAGATTGTTAACATTGGTCATAGAGGGCCATATTGGTAGTCAAAATGACACCTTTTGTGACGCGAGGTAGTAACAATATGGATGTGAGAATGTCCTAAAGTTTGCATGTTATTTGAATATTTTTCAATGGGCTATGTAATTGATAAACCGGTTTCTACATAATTAATTCTCAAGATTTCTGCTTTAGTTCGATTTTGTAATTAAGTTAGTGAAGTATTGGCAAGACATTAGAGTACACGGTGCAATCGAGTGAGTAATGAGTCCCAGCCTTGTACAGCTATCTATATGTCTTAGCAATTCTGCTGCCTTTCGGATTTGGCGTCGTTAGATATTTCGGTGCAAGACTCTTCTATCTAATGGACTCATCACATGTACGTGGAGAAGACTCCATACTTTCTATTCCTTGTTTAATGTGTACGTAAATTGCAAATTTGATCCACGTACATCATGCTTATTACGGAGAGAGACAAATAATCGCGATTTGATGTGAGACACCCAGCCTGGGCAGGTTGATGTCTGATCCTTGTTGGGTTCGTGACGACCACACGCAATATCAGCTATAGATCTTTCATGTATAATAGGAGCGTACCAAATGAAGGGTCAGATGTTTTACTTTTTTTTGAGATTTTCTTAGAATTCTCTTTTTTCTTACCATATTTCATATAAGAACCACCGTAAAGCTCCTGAAAGAGGCTCTAATTAGAAAATACATGATATGATGGTCCGTCTAGTATTTCTTAAAATGAAATATTTAATTATATCTTCATAATTAATCTTCAGAAGTAATTTGAGATTCTTTTACAATAAATCCATCAAGAGCACCCTTTTAAGTATGAGCTAGCTAGCTCTTTAAGTCTTTTTTTTCCTCATATGCTTTTCATAACTAGAATAATATTTCCTAATTCTAGAAGATGTAATGAGGAAACAAAAACACTTTTCTATTTCACAAATAGAACAAACCTAAAGATTCAGACATCACGAAGTTCATGCTCCAACCTTGATGCGATTTGCGATGTCGAGCTGCAGACCCGAAGTCCAGAAATCCAGAGCCCGTCGCGCTGCACCGATGACTGATCGCACACCTCTTCCTTGGCAGGCCAGCAACCAATCATCGTAGCATTAAGCCCCCAATCTGAGCTCAAGAAGAAACATAGAATGAATAGATAAGAGGGGAGGGGGTGGATTAACGACTTAATTGATAGGAGGGAAATTAGGAGGAGAGGAATTATTTTTCACGGTGATTGAGGAGTTGTGCGGCGGCATATCAATCGGGATTGACTATTTCTATTTGATTGTACATAGAGAAAGAGGCCGTGAGAGACGTGGGGAAACTTGACAGCACAGGAAAAGCAAAGGAAGAGATGGAAAGTAAGGTTATTGATTGTTGTACTTATGTAATTTTTTGAGACCCCTAATTTTTGGGGTCCTGTTCTGTCGGGCACCTGAACGTGCTCATGTATGGGCCTGGGTGGACATGAGCGGATCCACATGTATTTTTGGATATGGAAAAGAAATAAGAAGAGAATAAGAAGAATTTTAGAAAGAAGAGGAGAGGAAAGAGAGAAGAAGTTAAACCTTTTTAATTCTTAGCTCTGAATCAGTCACTGTAGGTGAATGTTCTAATTCATCTGTATCCGGCACTGTGAGAGAAAGAAAAAGAGCGAGAGGAAGAAGAAAGAGGTGAAAGCGTAGCTCATATGTATCTGTCGCTGTAAATGGGAGGTAAAAGAGGGGGCATGCATGTCGTGGGCAACGATCCGCCATGCCTTTTTTATCCAGCTTTCCTTCTCGAGGATTTATCCAAACCCAATTATGCACGTAATATAATAATGGTACCCATCGATAACATTAGCTGCTTAATTTGGTCAGGAGATCCGCCAGCCAGGATGCTGATAATTATTTCTCTTTGAGTTTGCAGACCGGACAAGCTAGGTACGAGAAGAAGGAAACAAAACCCTTCTATGGATTGGTTTTTTTCAATTTTTTTAAAACTAGAAATTATTTGACTTCAAGTCCCGATTTTAGTGTCTTTTAGCTGGCTTAGAAATTGGTTCCGGTTAAAATAAATTAAAAGCTGAGAAGTAAATTCTAATCAGTTTTTCTAGCTTTTAGATATATAAAAAACTAAAATTTTATTATAAAAATCAAATACTAAAATTCAACCGCGACAAAAACTCTAAAACCACAGCCAAAACAAACCAGCGCACCGTCTCTAGTACTCGCCACGTGGCGCGTGCAGGCCCACCTATCCGTCCATCGGCGCAGGTGCAGGACCGGCAAAGACGCGAGGCAAGTACTACTCCAGTACAGTAAAAAGTTAAAAAAATCGGGTACCAGTACCAAAATACTACATTGTTGGCACACAGCCAGGGCACGAGTCGCGCCATTTTTGATTCTTGGGACGAGTAGAATCGAGGCGGTGGAAATGGCGATGAGGCCCGCCCGGGTGTTGCTAACTCGCTAGTACCGGGCGAGCGCGCGGCGGAGCACATGGGCGAGGAGGCCGGGGGCGCTCAGGTGGGGGAGGTGGCCCTCGGTCTGGAGGAATTCGACGGTGGTGCGCCCGCCGAGATGGGCCTTGAGGTAGGTGGCGACGGAGGCCGGCACGGAGACGTCGCGGGTGGTCTGCACCACCACGCAGGGGGCGCGCACCATGCCCAGCACGCCGCGGAGGTCCGTGTTGAATACTGTGCGGCATACGTGGAGGGAGATGTCGGGCCGCATGTTGAACAGCGTCCGGCTGAACTCCTGCACCGCCGCGGGCACGTCCGCGCCCACCGCCAGCGGCGCGTACCCGGTCGCCCACGCGGAGTAGTTGGCCGCCATCGCGTCGAACACCTGCTGGATCTCCGGAAGCTCGAACCCGCCGTGGTAGTCGTTGTCCCGGTCGTTCAAGAACCTGGATTAAAGATCGCGTTTTTATTTTCCTTCTTTGAGCTGATTTCCCACCTCCAGACTCCAAAAGACTGAATCTTGCGCGGAATTGAATTAAATCGAGTTGATTTTGATCGGTGATGATGTGTTTAACTACCTGGGGGAGGCGCCGATGAGGACGAGCTTGGCGAAGAGCTCGGGGCGGCGGATGGAGGCGAGGATGCCGATCATGGCGGACACCGAGTGGCCGACGAAGGCGCAGCGCGGGATGCGGAGCGCGTCGATGATGGCGAGGAGGTCGTCCACGTACGAGTCGAGGGTGTCGTAGCGGCGGAAGTCGAAGTGCTCCGGGTTGACGCTGCCGGCGCAGACGAGGTCGTAGAGCACCACGCGGTGGTCGCGGGTCAGGTACGGCAGCACGCGGCTCCACGCCGACTGGTCCGTCCCGAAGCCGTGCGACAGCACCACCACACGCTCGCCGTTGCCCACCACCCGCACGTTCAGGATCTGCAGCAGCTTCGTCCCGCTCGGCGCCCCGCTGCCCGCCGCGCCGCCGCCGACCATCTTCTTGTCGGAGCTGGACGCCGGCGCCCCCGAGCCGCCGGTGGGGCTGGGTGGGTGCGTGGACCGAAGCATGAGGCCAGGATGGAGGCTTGTGAAGCAGAGGCGTGCGGGTCTTATATAGCAGCAGTAGCAGAGGACATGGGCAGGCTTTCTCTCTCTACAAGCTCTCCTTTTCTTGCTTTCATCTCTCTCTGCTTTATTCCTCTATCTCTCTCTGCTTCCAATGTGGTGTGGTGTTGTAGGCAGGCTTGTAACAGATGTGGATGATGAGAAATAAGGTTTGTTTGTGTCAGGGAGTGGGGTCTTTTTGTTTGGATGCCCAATTATCCAGGCCACAGCAGGTAGCAGTAAAAAGGAGAGGCACCAATAATTCTGTGATTTTTCCAATCGCACATTTCTGTGACAACCCAGTACCCGACAACCGTACCACTCTAGCGATAACTAGTTAAGGTTTTCTATTATTTTTCTCTCGGGACGTTTGGGTTGTTTAGCGAACAAGTTGCCTCAAATGGTCAAGGCGCACAAAATGGTAAGATGGTGATTTATGACCCTACGTTGTCCTTGTGCCACCAAAACGACTATGACCCTGTTTTCTTAAATTTCTTCTTCTTAAAGACATGAGCAGAGCACTGCTCTTTCATTTAAGAAGAAAAAAAATTCAAAAATTATAAATGTTGTGAACTATGATCCTGTTTGGAACGTAGGAATTCTACGACGATGGATCCCCAGTGCTTGGCCATATGTTACTAGTTGTCCATTGAGGATCAACACAACCATGTGCCATGATATTCTCTCGTCTGCCGTCTCATACATGCTCGATCCGTCACCCAGTATCCTTGTCGCAGATATGTTTGCTCAACAAGAGATGCATGATCCAGTGTAGTACGACCACTGAGAAAGGCACCGCACCTTGATGCTAACGGATAAGAGGAGCTCGCTGAGGTCGTCATCGTCGCGATCCACACGGCGAGCCACGCGAAGCCAAGCCCACGTCGCCGTCGGTCGACGGGGGCTTGCGAGCTAGTTGCAACAGCCGGGCGGCTCCACCCAACGAGCGATCGATCCAGAAAAATATTTGATCGATGTTTCTGCCGTCCACGCGAGCCTCTTGCCGGTTTCTGGCATGATTGGTAACTTCTGCCTCACTAGCGACAATTTTTCGCTGACGCTCTCCGGGCGAGGTACTGCCATTATTTTTTTCACTCTAGCCGATGTCACATTCCTACAAGCCATGATGTAGTAAAATATCACTTAGTTCCACGCAAAACTTACTCATTTGCCACTTTGAGATATTTTTTCTCACCACATGGCATTTCTTCTTCTTTTTTGGTACCTGCTGATGTGGAAACTTAGAGGAAAAGACGTTTCTGCTCCTGGAGCAGGCACCTCAGTGCAGTCAGACTCGGTCGCTCACGCAGTCACGCCATATGGTCTGTTGTGCCGCCATTGCTGCTGCTCTCGCTCTACTCAGCTTCCCCTCCTCATGCTCCTCGCGACCATTATTGCAGCCGCCGCCATCGTGGTTGGGGTCGCCTCCGGTGCCGCATCGCACTCGCAGCCCACAGCCGCTAGCACCGGTCCAAGCAAAATTTCAAGAAAATTACCAAGTAGCGAGAAAAAATACATTAAAGTGGTAAATGAGCATGGCCCTGCGAGGTTTATGTGACATTTTAGCACATCATTTTAAGACAGTGGATTTTAAAAGTGTGTCATCAGCTAACTAGGAAAACGTTAATTAACCCGCCAAAATGCGACGAGCAGGCTACGCACGCTACCGACCAAACTTGGCTGTCGTCACCATGGGATCCCAATCTATCATATCGTAAAAAAATAAAAATGGATCACACATTCGTCTCTCTCCCTGAAGACGCTGCTGAAACAATTCCGAAAGGATTTCAGTCTAATACTCCTCGTCCAAGCAGGCACCTCATAGTAGTACATCTCCGTACCGTAAAAGGGTAATACCGCATTTGCGAATTTGTAATAAGTTTTGTATACGTCGCCACAGAATTTTACTCTTTACATGGATTGGTTATGAGGTGATGCATGCCATTTCACGAGTGCAAGCTTTTGGCGAATCTACCACCGGGCCTACAGGCTACAGCCCTACAAACTTTTTATCTACACATATTGAAAGCTATCCATGGGTCTTTTATATATAAAAAAACAAAGCCATACAAGGATGAAATTGTACATAATTGAACAATAGTAAATGATTAAATAGAGATATGCTTTTCTCTGGTACTACTAAACGATGTACCACCGCGCACTGATGTGACCACCAATTGCACGGAAAAGGGATATGCGGCCCATCCTTGGTTGTGCAAGGTGCTGTGCGTATTTGGTACATGGTTTGGATGGAATAGGGTACTCTGAATTTACGGTGAAGTAAAGTCAAGATGATTTTACTCTGTCATAAGCTATTGGACACAAGACGAATGGATATGATTTTGATACTATAGTAATCTTGTAAACAGTAAATTGCTGCATCCAAGTTGCTATCCTGCTCGCCATTAGGCTACTTTTTGCCTATCCCAAATCATTGTTTATCTATGACTTTAATCCGTGAAGTCGGAGGATTTGGATACAATTTGAGCAACATGGCACAGCAAATTGATGGGCCTCTTGGGAGATTAGGTTCCATTCCAACTTGTAAAGTTCAACCGCATCCGCTAAAAACTTATAGAATTTGTAAAGCATGCAATATTGCTACCGCATAGACCGGAAATTTGTGCTATGTTCCACTGTTTATCCCTCCCATTGTTTGGCTGCAAGAGATACTAATCCCTGGGCAGATTAGCCCTGGGTGCATTTTATTTGTCTATATGAATACCTGGTTCTTTTTCTTTGTGAAGCAATAATCCCTGTCATCATTTGGGAGAGGTGGGGATAACGAATCTCACACTACACAATATCAAGAACAAATTGAAGAACGGCACATCGGACACGGGCTGGTGCTCGCCGCAGGGAACTGCAATGATGTGAGAGCTCGATGCGGCAGGGGCGACAGTGGAGTTACGCTCGCACAAGTGGAGGCATGGGGCGGCAGAGCTTCCTGTGGAGTCGGCGTTGTGGCGTTCTTTGCGGAGAACGACAGGGGGCGACAGTGCTCTTCCGGAGGAGCTCGCCACCGGTAAAGCTCGGGACCGGCGACGGTACGCGGGCCGCGGAGCTCGCGAGGGACGAGGGCACGTCGGCAGCGACGCTCTTGGTGGAGCCGGGCACAGGAGAGATCGCGGCAGTGGGTGAGAGCGCGGGAGGATGCCGCCGCAACTCGCTAGCGGGGAGCAGTCGTAAGATTTTTTACTTTATAATAACACATATGCACTCGCTCTATCTCCTCTTCGGCATAAGTTGAATAAAATCTCATAAATATGATACTTAGATATGATTTTATAGAATTTGCTTCAATCGCAATTAGTGGGTTCTCGTCCTATAAACAATACTAACTGGGACAGAAAATCCTGACTCTTCCTGACCTTCCAAATAAGCACTAGTATAGAAAAATCACTTCCAAATCTAGCAGAGAAGACTGGTGACAGTAGTGGGACGAAATTAGGAGTGGCGATGGCGGGGATCACTGAGCAATTAGCTTTTAGCGTAACAGTTCGGGGTCAAAGGCGCCATTCTAATTTATTATTATTTTATCTAAAGTGCAAATATGAAGCATAAATGCGAAAACCCTTATATTAAAAATCAGTTTTAAATTCTACGAGAGCTATGAGATCCTGTTGGAAGTTGGAACACAGGTAATTTCCCTTCATATGAATTTTCACTAGAAGACTACATGTAAATTATGTTAACTTTTCCAGAAGGTGATCATTCGTCCACCACAAAAATCAGGGGACCAAAGAGTTAAATGACAGGAAAATGTTGCGACCGTACCAGCCTTGCGTTATCTTATCCGAAAGAAAATTCCGACGAAAGCAACCGAACAGCACTAATGATCAACCGGTACATTTAAAATATTTGTTTCCTTAACATGCAAAGAATATCTTTTCTTCTATGAGCCCATGATGAGTATTTTCCAGGACGGCTATACGTCGGCAAAAAGTCAAGAGTTGGCAGATTATTATATTCAATTTGATACCAGACTATATTACCATATGGGTCCAAGCTAGAGAACAATTTGGAAAAAAGTTCTTGCATGCACAAATTGCCCCAATCACATCTCTCTCATTGAAGACGAGCTTCTGGAAGGTACACCAACAAAGACGAAAAAAGCAAAGGAGGATGTGCTAATAAGGATAAGATAGTTATTTTCATGAGTCATCTATGATTTGATTCTTTCTCATCTGATGTTACCGGCTACTGTTTCAAGGACCCAATTTGCTCCAGTCCTAAATGTCGTAGAGCACTACAGCCCACTACTTCAACTTTATTGAACATATAACAAAAAGTATTTTGAGTAAGCTCTTGCTGCCTGCCTGGTACTTTTTTTATAAGCTTCCTTATTAGTAGTACATAAATTTCCTTAAAAAATATTAATATAGTGCATACTAACTTGAAGATCTTATTCAGAAGTTTTCCCTCGGCACAAATTAAGGATCTGAGTGGTTATCTTTTGTAACTTTCTCATAAGAAAACCAAAAGATGCAAGATAACTGCTCCCACGCTTATGTATGTTTGGATAATATAGGATCAATTACTCACTAATAAGATAATCAGAGGGGGTAAATTGTTATAGAAACTAAATTCAAATTTTAATGATTAACAATTTACCATAATATAAAATCTAATTTAATCTCATATTCCACCCTAGACAGACTATAGACACGTTAGCTAGTAAACACTATGCAGATCTCAATCCGTAACCCCGATCGACCTAAAATTATAGTAGACATAGTTGCACAACTAACCGAATAATAATCGAGTTAATCGGATATTTAGAGAAAAGTTGTGAATTTCAAAAACAGACTATGACAGATGGTGATGAAAATTGATTAAAATCTAATTTAATGATTAAACAAGAATTGCCAAAGATTAACCAATAAACTTTTCAGAACATTAACTTGATACCTAGGAAAGTTTTGAATGGATCAAACCGATACAAATCAAGTTAAACCAATAAATCCATCAAAATGGAAACGAGCATGCAAAATGAAGAACAAAGAGAAAAAACCGAGTTACCAACCCATTAACTTACAAAATTTGATATTTATTACATAGACAAATTCATAAGATGCCTATACAAAACATCTTTACAATGATTTCCGCAAAATCTAATTAGTTCCTCTCTTCTCCCTCCCTGTAGATCAATACCCACTCTTCTGGAATCCTCTACGTGTCTACTCAGGCCTTGCTCCGTGGTTCCTTTTATTGCAGCCAGGCCACACTATGGCCTCCCCTTCTCCGAGTGTACACCGGCGCCACATGTTCGCAGACCTGACCTTCTTCGAGTCCATACAGAGTACGGCTCATTTGGCAACACAAACTGCGCGCCTCCTGGCGAAATGGCATGTGTAAACCCACAAATCTGGTTGATTTGGGATCAAGTCTTAACATCTAAAATACCTCTCTCCTATATAAATAATTGTACAAGCTATTAACTAAAAATAAGACGTGATAATAACCACTTCAAAACAAATATACGAGGCTAAAACCTCTCTCAAGTAGAAGAAAAAAAATAGACAACTCGTAATTTGGACTGGACTAATGAAAATAAAAATGGTATTTTTCAACATAAAAGACAACTCTAAAATCTAATTTTAGAGGACACTTACTAGGCAATTTGTCACTGAGATGCTAATTTCTCTCTTTATATAACATAGTGCGAAACGAACAAAATTCGGTAGCCAAGGTGATGGAGTCATTTCTCACAAATATTTCATTTAGACAGGATCTAAATGGCCCAAAAATAGTAGCATAAAATAAATTGATAGCTCGTCTAACCAACATCACTTTGTCAGGAGATCAAGATGAGTTCAAATGGAACTTAAATCAAACTAAAAAAATTACAGTTAGCTCTTTGTATAGAGCCTTGGTGCAAGATGATGAACCAATCCAGAGTTATGTAAAAATTAAAGCTACGTTAAAAATTAAAATATCACTTTGGTATTTGCAAAAAGGTTCTCTTAACGAAGGATAACCTAAGAAAAAGGCAATGTCTTAAGATCAGAAATGTTATTTTTGTCACAAATCAAAGACAAGTAAGCACACCTTTTTTATTGCCGTTTCACACATTTCGCATGACTAATAGTCTAGGTAGCATCAAATCTTTGTCAACCGTGAAGTGTTCAAAGCATGCTTGGAACTGGCTTTGGGGTCTTAGTAAAAATATGAAAGGCTATATAATGATAGCGATAGACGAATTTTGTTAGGCGCTATGACTATGCAGGAATGATATTGTCTTTAATAAGAAGAAATATGTGTTTCCTTTGCACGCTATTTTTACTTGTACGCATTGTCTTCGTTCGTGGTTTGTATTACATCGGCGGGAGCATTGTGTGATGGTTACTATGACGTGCACGAGACTGGCGCGAGTGGCCAGGGAACTATTTATCCAGTTTGGATGACTATCCAGAATTCATCTTCAAGCTTAAACATAATAACTTATGTGGAGGAGATTTGTTTTTGTTTCTTCGTACCAATCTTTCCCCACTACTACAGAGTCAATCTTTTATACTGATCCATCACTGTCGATTCCTAATGGATCATAGCTTATGAACCGACAGTGATCACTGCCAGTTCACAAACCAGCCGGCCCATCATTGTCGGTTCACAAGCCACGCAGAAAAAAATCAGGCATCGTAGTTTATGAATCAGCAATGTAAGGATCATCACTACTGGCTGGTATTAAAAACCGACAGTGATAGTATCACTGCCAGTTGATAATATGAACCGGCAGTACAGGTTGGACCAAACTCAAAATTTCCATAGACTACAGTTTTGGAGCGCCTCATCACGTCCGGCTGACTCTATCTCTTCATGTCGATCGCCTAATTTTTCTAAGTCCTCACCCCTCCCGGTCCTCACCTCTCTCTCTCTCTCTCTCCCCCCCCCCTCCTCCCACTGGCCTCTCCTCTCTCGCTCTACCACCTCCTCCTTCCAGTCGATGCCCGCTCTTCTGTTGAAGGACAACCGGTGCGCCACCGCGGACGTCGCGGCGGTTATCTCCTCAAGTACGGAGAAGGCGTCATGCGCCGACATAACCATAGCCTCGTGTCGACCGAGGTTTTGTGTAACGAGTGAGACGACCGGAGGTTTGAGTTGTTGGACCTTCTCCAGTGAGGGCGTTGCTAGCGCACGCTCGATGTGAATCCGAGTAGATCTGGTGAGGACATGGTAGATCTGGCGAGGGTGTGGGCGGATCTTGCGTGGGCACCGGCCTCCTCCTCTCCCACATGCCGATGACGCCCTGGTCTTCGCCCTCTCCCACCTCCTCCTCCCCGTCTTGTGGCTGAGCTTAAGCAGAGGATCTCCACGGTGGATCCAATGTAATGTGGTCTTCGTCCTCAAGGTGGCTCCGACTGCGACGAGCTCCGTGACGAGCACAAGGTGGCTTCCAATGATTTTTGTAAATGTTTGTGATTAGCAATGTGTGTGGGTGAGAATGTTTGTGATTGTGATTATGATTATTTGTGAGCTTCCAGTTATTGTGATTGTAACTTAATTATGTGAATTTGTGATTATTTGTGAGCAATACGGCAAGGACCGGTGGTGGCAAGCACAGCGAGGTCCGATGGCGGCATGACGGATGTATTTATTTTCTTTTTCTTTTTCTTTTGTTCTGAAAAAATGCTTCATTGCCGGTCCAAAAACATCGGGAGTGATGACATCTCAAGTTTCACTGCCCGTTAGGTACTATCGGCTGGAAAACCGGTACTACAGCTGGTTTACCAGGACAGTGATGGCTGTTATGTTGGTCTCATGTAACGTTCTGGCAATTTTTTTGTGTGTTCTTTAGTGTGTGGCTATGTACATCTCAGCAATACAGAGACTAAGGGTAAACTCTTATACGGTTGTATCAGCTTGATGCAACGATAAGAATTAATAAAACTCCCCTTTTAAAAAAAAACCTACGAGCGTCCAATGTGCATTGACTTCAAATATGGTTCTCTAGCCCAAACATCCCGTATGACACACGTTCCTCTCTGAACCTAGTTCTAATCCTATCATTGATCACGTTCACCTTTAAGACATACATGCACATGAACGAACATAAAACCGTGTATGAGAACAAGTTAGTTGATGACTCAATCAGTCCATGCTAGATTACTCGTATGAGTGTATTGTATCCATATTAAAACCACACATACGCTACCTCAGAGTGTATCCAATCAATATATTATTATGCTACATATTAGCAACATGCATATCATCCTATACAATTATACTAAATCACTTTACTATATCAATTTCATCATAAAAATATTTTTTCATCACACATAATATATAAGTCCACCTTCGAAGGTATATAATTGAAGCATACAAAGACGACAAAAAATGAACCCCAGACTACACTGGTAGGCTGTTGATTGGAGGGCCCTAAGTAAGAATGCTAAGCCTGCTTTGTTGCTCTGGTTGGTGAGGTGTCATCATTAGGGACATCTTTATCACCAAACCATAAAAAAAAAGATTTATTTTTGGTTTCTTTTCCCTCTTATATTTCGGTGGTCTTCTCTGTCTCAAAGACTGCGATCCACATGGAATGCAGTCCACCATTCAGCAGGAGGTATCTTGCGGATGTATTGATTGTTTTAGTTTATTAACTTCTTTCACATTTAAATCTGTTGGAGTGAGAAATGTAATTGGACAGTCTACGATAGAGTAGAGAATCAATTATTCATTTCAATGACATGTCTTTGTACATTTATACAGAGTGAAGGGTGGAAGTTGTCCCCCAAAAGAAACGATAACTGCAACTTGCAGTTGTGAATTGATCACAATATTAACTGTAACAAAATCTATATCTTAGCCTTTTAGGACGGAGTTGCCAAAGTATCATGTCAACATTCATCCAAAACGAACTCTTTCATCTACCGTATCAAATTCGTAACACTTGTGTCCGTGTGGACCTCCATTCCTTGACTTCTATCATAATAGTTAAATCCTAAAAATCAAAATAGGAAGACTAAAGTTAAGATATGGATAATTTTCTTTATGCTCCGCAAGAGTTATACTTGAGAAGGCATAGTAAAACCTAAGGAAAGAAGTTTGAAGGTGAAGCCGAAAGCTGAAGGGGTGCAACAAAGCCCGAAGGACGAAAAGTGCAATGAAGCCCTTAGGCAAAAGGGGTGCGACAAAGCCTGTAGAATGAAGGATCCAGCGAAGCCCTGAGATCAAATGAAGGTGACGTAGGACTTTCGGTGACAGAGCGAATGCTAATTTAAAGAGGAACCCACAAGTTAGCTGGAACCCGATAATAAAATGATTGAAAGCAGATTGCTAGTAACCCGACGAAAGGTTAAGTGCGGATCCTCCGAGACATGTGTCGAGATTTATTTGCTTAGGGCAATATAGTTAGACAATTACCGCAATATCCCTAGGATATTTCAGCATATTCTCTAGTGTTAGCCGAAATATTTCTATAGACAAAAGGTAAAAATGTAACGACAACAGGAGTAACTATGATATACCTAAGGAATACCTCCATCCACTTGATATAATAACAAGAAAATAACAATTATTAGACCACCAGTTATGAAACTATTTACTGTTTTGCGATGACTATGACAACACACTTTGTGTAGGCATCCGAGACATAGCGGGGTTTCTTCATGGTGGGCACTTGCCCATGCTCACAAAAGTCACGATTGAAGTATTGAACCACTATGGAATAATATCGTGTCCAACTGTCAATGAAGGTACACGGCCTTGTTCAACCAGAGGGGTCGCGCGTCCCTTCATGTTTTAGTATGTTTTAGACATCAGCTGCATTTTATTTTGAACTGTGAATGGCGAATTTGCAAGAATATAGACTTATTGTGGCACTCTGGGCGAAATTAGGGTGTTTAGATGTTAGGTCTGTTGCCTGCCGAGGTTGCAAGGACTAGCTGAATAGAGAGAGGTACACGCACCAAATCATTGGAAGATAAAGAGCAGCTCCGCGCTTCCTCTACAGAAGAAAATTCTATAAGACCCTTTATCAAAAGATTTTTATAAGATTCTGATCTATACTGTTATTTCTTAATTCAATGGCTATCATATACAATTAAAAGAAAAAGAAAGAAGGAAGACACGTATTATATATAAAAGGAATCTTTGTATGAGATAAAATCTCACAGAATTTCCTTACCCTTCCGCTGCCCCTCTCCACCGTGCAAAGTGACGAAGCTACCTCGGGTGCAGGGGGACCTCTGCATCGAGCGCCAATCGCGCCATCCCTTTAAGCCTTGCGATCAGGTCGTTTGATTGGAACTGCCCGTGCCAGGACAAGAAGAATTGATGGTTAGTGGATGGTCGCGACGGCCAATAAGTTGGACCGGATGGCAGATCGGCTCAATGGCACAGTGCCATTTGTGCGACCAATGGCTCACCACACGGTCCCTTCCTCGCCGTTGGCTAATGGGAATTATGTCCATGAAGGGGCGTATTTTCTGCCTTGTTTTGGGAAAAAAGATGTCAAGTACTTCAAATTTAGGAAAATGACAGATTACTGGTGACATTGGATAGCTGGGATCAAGGAGTAGTCAAGACAGATCGGTGACATTGGTTTGCAATATCCTGTGCAAAGATTTGGGCTCATGGACCCCAGGAATGCCATGCAAGTGATGCAAATGCCTGCGTATAATTTAGAGCATTGGAGAGATTGCTTGTTGCGTGCAACACGGGATACGGTCAGCTTTGCCTTTTGCGCTGTAGCTCTCTGGTTAGTGCACGAAGTGTGCTGACTAGGAGTGACAATGCTTCGGCGCACGTGGTCCAATGCTAACTGGAGGTTGAGCTTTGCACGTACTAGTGCTGGTTGGAGGAGCAGAAAGTCAGCAGCAAAGCCATGAAAAAGAGATGGAGCCTCCATCAAGCCCTAGACTTTTTTGTGCATCCTATGCAAAGGAAGTGGATTGGAGCTGAGCCTCGTGATGGCTGGATGACAGACCTGGAACTAACTAATCACGCACCAGATCTTGAAGGCGAAAAGGAAACAGGGAAAAAAATTGAGCTTGTGCACACGATGAGAAAGAAAATCCAGAAAGACTAGATTGGGTTGAGCATGGAAATATGAGGTCAACTTGTTGGTTAATGTTGACCAGCAAATCTGCTCTTTTTATAGTGGGATATCATGCGTTGGCACCCGAGGTTGATGCGACTTCCCTGCAACCATTGTTCAGTACATGAAAAACTTCAGCCATCCATTTCCAACTGGGAAGATTGTTTGCGCCCACAATGCAAATAGAAAAATGATATTACAACACGCTTTCAAACTTCAAGTAGACACAGAAGGCTGAGTGCCACTGACAAAAGAAGCACGTTTCTTGTATGGGCATACATAAAATAAGATGAACAATCAGGGTCATGGTTGATAAGAAACTAACAAGTTCTTTACTGATTTCATGTTGTGGCAAACCATAAGACTTCGTGATCCAATTATACAAGTATAAAATGCATGGGTTTCTATTGTTAGCAACATTGCAAAGGATCCATTTTGATCAAACAAACCGTAGCGAAAACAAACATAACGAGATGCACAGCACAGTGACACGGATACACACATGTGGATCAGGTTGAAAGTGTCCAGTCATGACCAGAGAGTCGGATAACATATCGTGGGAATCTGATTCATCCCGGTGGCCTAGCGAGCCTTTTTATCCAATGATAGTGGCTACTGTGTGCGTGTGTGCGCCAGCTTTTAGTCCCTCTCGGCTATCTTGTTGCCGCATCCACCTAATTCCTCCGCATGCCCCCACCATGTGTAAGTACATCACACCTTCCATGGTTCTCTTATCCCCTCCTATCACTTCAGATATTCTCTGGTGGCCGTGAATTGACACTGACCACGATTCATATAGGGGCATGGATTATGCGCTACTGTTGAGTCGGCAGTTTTGGGTGGAACTGTGGTATTACTACCTCTCTTTTTTTAAGATGCAGTTTTAGTCTCCAACACATAAACTAAGATAGCAATCAATGCTCTCACCTTTGCCATGTCTACTCCTCTTGATTGCTCTCATTTCTAATTAATAGCACACAACCCACCAATTCACCTCTCCTTTGGTCCTATTCCAACTTCCAATAGCTTTAATTAGGGGCTCTTTCAGAAAACTCCACATAGAAAACCTAAAACAATACTCCCTCCGTTCAGAAATAGTAGACATATTTCTTTTTAGACAAGTCAAACTTTACGTATTTTGACTAATATTTAATTAAATTATAAGAATATCTAGTGTATAAAAATTATACAATTAGGTTCACAATTCAAAATGGTTTCACATTATATAGATTTTGTAGCTATAAATGATATATTTTGAGAGGAAAATCTTAGTCAAAATCCAACTTCGAAGACCGAGAAAAAAATACGCATACTATTTCTGAACAGAGTGAAAATCTCTTTAAGGAAAAAAACAAATTTCTAAAATGATATCTATTTGAGAATGGAGTAAGAGATAAGTGCACACAAGTGATATGGATTCTTGGTAATTGTCCACACTCATCCTTAAATAACTCCACAAACTCTAACCTTGACCTACACCAACCAACCCCCGATATACACAGTGCTCCAGAAGCTATTTGTATGATCTTTTTTTCTCAATGCATATCAGTGTATTGCTCCTTAATTTCCACTTATTTTATTCTTTGTTCTACCTTTTTTCCCTATTAACGGCTAGCCTGCTGGTCTCTACAGCATGCACTTGCAGTCAGTCCATGGGAACAACCATCTCAACTCTAAAGGCTTGTCTGAAACACAGGAATTTCACATAGTTCAATTCCCACAGGATTCTGAAAAAAAAATCCCAGTGTTCGGTTCCAAAAGGATCCTAGTGTGGGTGCGTGAGGAAACTTAAAAAAATGGGAAAACCAGAAGTAGGTGTCATATACAGCTGCGTGATAGCACAGTGCCCCTAAAAATAAGTAGGCGATCTCGGTTCTGAATGATAAATATGATGCTGGATTGCACCAGAAGCATTTGTAAATTTTTGTTAATCGAGAGGAACGCCAGGGGTACTTCACCAATACACCAACTGTCACATTCTCTTTAGTCAATTATGATCCGTTTTAAGTATTAAGATTACAATGCTTTTGACCAGTCAGGTCTCATAAGGTAGTCAAATAATGGTACACCACTAGATCATGACCACCCTATTACTTTTTACTGTTGTTACATACCTTGGCAAAAGGAATTCAATTGTAGTGATACTAGTAAGTTACCCGTGAGTTGCGATGGCATCCCAAACTATACACTTCAAATTTATTTTGTTCCTGCATGAAGCAAATCAAAAGAGGATGTATATTCTTTTGCATCAATAGTACTAGAATAGTCAAGGATAATCATGATGTATATTACCCCTGAAATATAATTGTCAACGTGAGCTTAATATTACCAAGTTTATTCATGGAACATAACCGGGCAGCTATAAACCTTATGGACAATCTGCTTTGTTCCTTCTCATATGTTATGGATACCAACAATTGATTTGATGAGCTTTAAATCTTCAAAAATAAGAATAAATAAATCATAACCAATCTTCTAAATGTTTGGCTTGAATTTGAATATTGAATCTAAAAAATATTGATCAGAAACCTTTTGTAGCCACCGTATATCTCCTTGATCAAACTCGGTGCAAAGCAATTAAGCTAAATTAGCCCACCCAAAACTCAAGATCATCCAGAAGATGGCACTTAATATATTTGATATTCGGCCTTAGCAGGATAAACACCAAACGTTCCAACAATAACAGGCTGCATCAGATCTTGCCCTGATACTGGAAGTGCAATTTATAGTCATGCACCAGATCAGCAAGAGTGGTTCGGCATGGGCCCTCTGTAAAGCAAAAAAAAGGAAGAGTTATCTTGGAGGGTCTGGAGGTCATATTTGTAAATGTAGAAGTTACAATTGTCAAGCAGAATGAGCAGGAGTTATGAACCACCCAGATATGTGTGGAGCTGTCGGATATCACTTTCCTCACATGTATCAATCAGGGAATACACACCAGGTCTTAAGGCCTCGTCAATTTCTCTGCCACGTAAGGACTACTCTGCTGAGACAAAAGCATTTATGGAATAGCTTCACTTGAGTCTACAGCACAGTACGTACTGTGCTTCCCTGTCTGAAATGGACCCTGTCCAGAAAACATGGAAATATAACCGACAAGGAAGTACATGGCGTGCTTTCCTAGGATTTCTCTTTGTTGACGCATCTACATTGGCCACAAAACAGGAGAATAAGTATATAAGTTTTGTTGGCACATGAAACATAAATATGCATGCCTGAGGGGCATGGGCATTCTCTTTGTTGACGCATCTACATTGGCCACAAAACAGGAGAATAAGTATATAAGTTTTGTTGGCACATGAAACATAAATATGCATGCCTGAGGGGCATGGGCATTTCTTTGTGGTGTCATTAAGTTTTTGACTTCTGAAAGCCAAACTGCAATCTGGTGCGGCAGCAATGGTTCACCACGGTGCCTACTATTAGCAGTAGCTATTCTGAAGAGATGGCTTAAGGGTGCCAAATTTTTTTAGCAGTTTGTAAACCCAAAATGCAAAAGAGAATAGGATTCCAGCAGACCGCACAGTTCAACCATAACAACAGACATGGCACGTTATCAAAGTGAGATTTGTATTACTTCAAAGAACAAAATATAATCATCACTAACAATCTAACCTCTTCATAAATTCTTCTGAAAAAGGAAGCACATTTTACTGCCTCCTCCATGTTCCAAGCAAAATATCATGCCATGTTAACCATCTTGGAATCTGCAGACTCCAAACAACTGAGAAGTATGTTTACTGAGTCCTCCAGGAGTGCCACACACCGCCCAACCTCACTACAACAAAGGAAAAAAATAACAATATGAAGACCAAAGACAAAGAATAAAAAATCACAGAAAGAAACACAAGACAAGTCAAAATCTCTACCGCTGTTGGTGCCAAAGAGTAGTGCATAACAACTTGCAACATGCAGCATAGATATCAACTGAAATTGTCTGTCAAGTATTCAAGTATATATTCATTATGTTCTGCATGTTGTTGTACCCTTTGGTTGCAATATTTTGACAAAGAACGTGGTATACTCCGACAAGTAAGAAGATGTTTGAAGCCCTTGAAAAGTGTCACAGGAACATGCAGGCACTGGGAAACATGGGATGCATCAATTTGAAAAGAATGTCTCCCCACAAATGATGTGATAACCACCACAGACATTAGAACAACGACTCCAGCATCTGGATGGAACTCACTACAATGAGGTGGCAGCTTCTCAATATAGAAAATGAGTGGACTCTGAAGGTGTAGAACTATGTTGAATAAAGCACCAACTAGGCCTGGGACAGTTCTCTTAAAAACACGCTTGTTTCCTGCAATATGTGGTTGAAAAATAGTTACAATTAATCTTTTCCAAGCAGGTTGTCTATATAGATATTCTTCAATGAAACAAGATGTAAACTCCATAGTGCTCATGCCAATATTTGCTTGAGATAAAAGTGGCAGACAATAAATGTACACTTACGCATTACTCATCTCAAATATTATCTAGATCAAAAGATCCAAAATGGCATCAATTAGTCCATGTAATGACGTGCTATAATACATCACATGGGTCAGTTAAAAAAAATATTTTTTAGGAATGGAGTGTGGATCAAGCATTTCTCCAAAGTACTATTGCATATTCATGGATATGAATAACTGGTGCTTATTACCTGACACATAAGTACTAACTCGATCTGCAGATGCAAATGTTTTGGATATTGACACGGTCTATAATGTACCACTGTCTGATAATTTACTGTCACTATGGATGACAAGAAATAACTAAAATGATGTACTATGAAAGCAAATCTCACAATGGATATAGATCAATGTCATGCGTACAAACTAAATTCATCTTTATATATTGTTGCTCAAACCTAAAGGTTGACTGGCACAAATTCTAGGGTGACTTGTATTTGCAAATGGAGAACTTGCCAACTTGGCATAGGAAATACATTGTGAAGCAAGAACCAATTCCTGAGAATTATTGCCCCGTCAGATATAATCTTAGTATTGTTGGGTAAGTAATCTAGTTCTAATACATGATGCTATTAAAGACTTAGTACATTACTCAATCCTCAGAGGAAGCTGATTTATTATCCATCTTGGAAGCAATGGATTGAAACCACCTTCCATAACAACAAATAATTCGAACAGTAACAAGAAGAATATCATATGGAAATTCTAGCTGCTAACCTGGTACAAACTGAAGAACCAAATAGAGGCAGTCAATCCCAGCGGCAACATCAGAAGAAACTGTCCCACCATCAGGATTTCCAGCGTAAACTTCATATATTGAACGGCTATACTTATTCACTCCAACCAATGCCCTTTCAATGACTAGTAGAGCTGCATTTAGATGCGTGTTTGATGCAATCTTGACAAATTTTCTAAGTAGCAGTCGAAGTCTCGATTTCAATGAATTTAATCTATTCTACTTGTCAACTAAATCTTTAGGAAAAACATAACCAGATGCATTCTGTAATTGAAGTGTTTTTGTGCTCGACCCAATCTCATGGGTAGGTAGAGTTGCATTCTTTCCTTGAAGTAAGATACATTTTCCAATAGCCCTCAACTGGGCATTTACTACCTGAGTATACAGTTCTATTGAGATGTTGAGCTGATGCAATGTAAAAGAACTTCCTAAAAGTTAAAGATATCTTAATACCCCATGAATCCATACAAGAGAAAACACGTGTGGCCAGATACACATGTCTGCAATTTTCTGTAGAGTGGCAAAAGCTGTCCCAACCATTGTGCCCAATGAAAGCTGTCAGACAGGGCTGCATGTCTGCCTAGAATTATTGCTTGGAAAGGATAGGGTGCCATGCAGTTTAACAATAGCAGCAGATACATTGTAGACCTCCCTCAAAGTGAATGCTATGAGTGGACATTCACCTTTCAAAAGGTTTTCCATAAGAACATTCTGCATAGACTGTATATTAGACAGATTAAAACCATGACTTTCACACGAAACCCCAATATGCCATTTGAGTGGGCACGAAATTCATTATTCTTTATATCATGCTTTTTCCATTCATCCATGGCTGCGTCAATATTAAGAAAGCCATTTTCGCAATCCAGTTCTTGTGGAATTTGAACAGAGATTAAATCAACAGAGCCAAAATCCGTGCTACCCATAAACAACACATGAAGGCAAATGTCTACAAAGGTCTCAAATTTAGCAATAAACCTGCTAAATCTGGAATAATAATGAAACGCCATTTTTCTTTCCTCTGAGCTTGCTATTGGATAATTTTCGAGTGTGCTTAATGCGGAAATGAGACCCCACAAGAATCCACCTATGCAAGACATGGTGCATGACAATCTATTCCAACACACCATGTTACAACAGTTTTCTAATTTGATAACATACTTGCTATCCTTTACAATTACAGGTATGCAAGTTGTAGTCTTCTGTAACAGTTCGGCCATACTTTTGACACAGTCCAAGGCTGAATCCTCTAGTATATCAAATGTCTGCTCATCATGTTCTGAAGTCTTGCTTTCAATATGGCTACCACTCAGGGAAGGTTTAATTAGTTTCTTGTAACCCATAAAGCAAAATAATGAATTCACATTAGCTAGTGTAGAAAATAACTCTGATGTCTTATCTACCAAGGATAATATGGTATTTTTCACCTCATCAGTACACTCATCAAATATTTTATGTGTCGAACCAGCAATTTCCTGAACAGATCTCAAGAACCAAACCAGGGAATATGAGTTACCAAAAATTTCTAGTAAGGCCAAGTATTGCTTTGAATCTGGGCACTCTTTACCAAATTTCAAGGTGATATTTTTCATTGCCCTACGACAGCATATAAACAAATGCAGTAGCTTCATGGGATTGCAGGATTCACAGCGAAGACCTAGCAATTTCAGTAGCTGGATTCTGCAAGGGAACAAAACAATTATGGTCAGCAACAAGATCATCACAATGTTTTTTGAAGGAAAACAGTAGGGTAAACCCCTACTGTGGTAAATATATTAATATAGAAGGGGAAAAGAAACTGTACAGGTAAAGCGAAAGGGAGAGGAGGGGCTAAAAGAGAGAAGAAAGCCAAGAAGAGACGAGGGGTCTCAAAGGCACAGACAACCTATGAGATTGTAAAGGACACCTCCTTTACAAAGTTAACTCTCCAACTAGAAAAAGAAGGAGTAGTCTTTCTAAAAATAAACTCATTTCTCTCTTTCCAGATAGTCCAAGTAGAGATAATGAAGATCTCTGAAACTCCGTTTTTGCTAACATTGTTAACATTACAGATCATCACAATGTTAACATTGCAGATAAGACTTGTGCACATTGGCACCTGCTCCCCCAAATTTTCTGACAAGCCACATTCCCAGGGAACTGGTTATATACTTATACTAATTGACACATAGTCCATGACGACATGTTATCACATGATAAGTTGAGCTTTATTCACTGAACACATAGAAAATGAGTAGAAACTAGAGATCATGGTATCAATAAAATCAAACATCGAAACTGAAAGTCCGAAACAGTCTTAAGTACAGATCAATGACTACGTTAACTAGGTTTTTGTGATGCCATGAACGTTTTAAATACCAACAAAGACACTGATGATGTTAGCCATGTTTGTGTTGCCATGAATGTCAACAATCATCATGACCAACAACAACAAAAAAAAGGAAACAAAGACCTATTGTTCTCAAATTTGGCACTTTGACCAAATTACACAATACACATACCCTCCAATTCCCTCCCTCCGTTTTCAAAATACTTTTGACTTTACTGTTAGATTTGCCATCTACTTAAGTATTCAGTTAGGTAAAGTGGACATAGTATTATTACCTAAGGTACTTTAAGTATGTTGTATATTTATAGGTGTTTGCATATGTATTTGTTTAAAATCGCCAGTCGCAGTTTGAACAGTAAGCCCAAAAGCAGAGTCAAAAGTCAAAGGCATAGGTGCAAATAATGAGATTTGCATGGAAAATTAAGCCAGGGGCTGAAAAAATGCTAAGTATTCGTGAACAAAACTTTTGGTCAAAAGAACAATTTGAGAATGGAAAGAGCATATAGTTTTGTCGTCTCTGCATTGGTATAAGATTGTACAAAGCTTAGGCACCAATGCATTGTAATTAGCACATATGGGAAAAGTTGTAAACTTCACACTTGCCTCTCAAGATGGAGAATATAATTTATAAGCTGTGAGAATGACTTGGATTTTCATGAAATCCAGGAACTGTACTAAAAAAAATTAAGTAAATTCTCACAGATCCAGTATTTCTCCATGCAATGGGCATGTGTAGCATTGGAATTTGTACCAATCAACTTCTCATTTTCCAGTTTATTTATTATCTCCATCAAATCAGGTGAGGAGTCCAAGTCCAACAAGGCGTTATCCTCATCAGAGTTGACAAAAGAAGATACCGATTTCTTCAAAGCATGGCAAAAACTTGATGCCAACTTCTTCAAAAGTACCTAGGAAACATTAATTTCAAATTATATCAGGTCATTAGGAAAGGCGTGCAGAAGAAAGCACCCCAACCATTAAATACAAAATAAACATTGATCATCAAGCAGCAGGTTTAATAGTATCAACATACTCGATAGGTTACTCAGTAGCAATCTTTTCTTTGGATGGAAGGATTACGATGATAGATACCTTTTGATCATAAATAATAGTATCACAAAGGAACCCCACCGAAATATTATGCAAATTTATTTTTCTGTATGAAGGTTGAGTGACACTATTCTCGTCCTTATCTATGCAAGACCACTTTTGAACAAAAGAAAACCTCATCAGATTAGAAAAGAAGTTCTTCAGATTCTTCTTAGATGCATGAGAGCTCCAAATATCAATGTTGTCACAGAGAAGCTGCCAAGTTGCTATAGGAAAAGAACCTTCATCTAAAGAGCATAGACTCAAATCCCAGGAACCACTAATTTCATAACACCCAAAAGGATCATTATCACCTGAAGATAATATCCTCACATAACTTATCATAAAACTGGTCAGTCAAGCGGCCTCAAGACTGCAAGACCCCTTTAATAGTTGAGTGCTTCCTATATCCGCCTTATCAAGTTGCTGCGCACCATCTTCAAGCAAAAAATCAAATGCCTTAATCTGCCTGTTAAGGTCTTTGAGTCTCTGCAGAGCCATCACATGAAAGCTGTAAACAAGAGGAACAAAAGAACAGTTTCTTGAAAGAGATTGTGACAAATTCTCAATAACATCCAAAAGGGAGCTCGAACTTTCAACAATCAAAGCAAAATAACCTTCCCCGAGAATATTGGCTGGATTGGTCCATCCCTTTCCTTAGCACACAATGAACGGACTCTTCACTTGTTCTGCTTTTACAGCTACATCTGGAGGCATGAGGCCAATCGATTGCAGATACAAACTTCTGCATGATATATACAGGCGAAAGAAAAGGACAAATATCCAGGAAAAATTTGGGATCTTCTGCCAGTAAGCATGTTGTTTTTTAGAGATATGTTTTCCCATTACTGAGGAAACAAATTCACTTAAATTGTTTGATTCATTTTTGACCAAGTGACTGAAGTTTGGTTGGATTGCATTGACCAACCTTTCAACAGATTTTCCTACCAGTGTACTATTTGAAGCTGTGACACTTATTGACTCAAGAACATTAGTGTATACTTCAGATAAGTGCCTGACTAGAAGTTCGGCTTTCTGATCGAAAACAGACTCTCCAGCAATTGAGAGTGAGCCTCCCTGTTCTTTTGAATCATTTTCAAAGCTGCGACTTTTCGTCCATTTCACTGTTTCTGTGAGATCTAGTGTAAGCTCATCTATGCATCGACTAGACTGCCCTTCCAGCATCAACTTTACTGAAGTACGGATAGAACCCATCAATGTTTCAGAACTCAACAATGTTGTCAATGATTCCAAGCATTTCTTCAAGGATAAGAAGCTACAGAAAATGAGCCCTGTACTGCATCAGGACCACCAGCTCTGAATGTTCTCACAGCACCACACAACCTAAAAATCGAGCGGGAAATCTACATAATGAACCGAGGAGATAAAACATCAGAATGGGATTGGAAAAAGAAGAGCATGTAAGCAGAATGTCAGAAGCATATGAAAAACCCACAAAAAGAACCATCGCTTGTTTGCTGATCTTATCGAATAATGGAGTAAGAAATTACTGAAATTAACAGGTGAAAAGTATATAACCAACCTGACCGAGCTCACTGAATGTGCAGATGATTTGGGATGAAAGGCTTGAAATCTTTGAAGCTAGCAGGAAGCAGGACTTGATGTCCTTGGAAGACGCATTAATAGCAGACAAAGCAAAAATCATTAACCACAACGTCACAAGGTCATCCCCCCAGAACCTTGTACTCAATTTCTAAGAAATAGCCAACTGCATCAACAATCTCTGCAAACATTAAAGGCACTATCTTCTTAATGCTTACATCTTCTATGTGCACAGCTGAGACCAAGAATTTGTACATCTTTTCAGATATTGAGATCAAGACAATGTAAATATCTTGCAAGAAGTTGAAGTAAGATCCTTCTGATGTGTCCTCCGTAGGTAAATAGATCTTCTCTTCAATAAGTGTTGTCAACATCACATTAATGGAGTTTAGAATGCAATGAACTTCTACTAGCCTGTAACCTCTAAATTAGAAAATTCCTTTTGTGAATACGATTTACACTCTAACACCAAGGGTTCCATAAACAGCATAAACACTTCAAAAAGTGGTTCTCTATGTTGTTGGGGTTCTTCAGAACCCTCACTAATTTTTTGCAGCCTAGTCAAAGCTGTTCCGCTCGGTGCTAAAGTTGTTCTTTGATTTCTCGCTCTGCTAACAAACAGTTGAAGCAAGTAACCAAACCCAACCAGCAATACAGCATTGTTTTCTGCTTTTATTCCTTTGAATCGCTCGAATAGATGCCTATGGTAGCTTCCTTTGATATCCTTGGAGGCAGAAGTTTTATTCAAACTCTTGAGACCAAAATATCCACTAAGATGTTGGGAGTTAAACAGTCCATTTGACAAAACATCTTCAACAATTTTCAACATGGTTCATGCATGCTTGTGCTTGTTGGAATTTGCTTGTGAATTAAGTAAAACTAACAATTACAACAATGGGTCAAGAATCTTATCAACAAAAGCATGGACAATATTCTTCAGATTTGCATTAGATCTCAGGAAGCTTGAAAATTGCCCAAGGAAGCAATTTGCAAACTTCCGAAGAACAGGACAGCAATTCTTCTCATTAGCTGAAACCTTCTGGGCAAGATTGATAACCTCGATGGTACAAGAGGCCCACAAATCCACACCTGCATTGAAGAAAGCTCTTGTATTGGAGGACAAAAGCGACGACATGCAGTCTAAAACTTGTTCGAAGAGCTCAAAAGATTCACTGTCAACACATGACGTGTTGCTATCAACTCTGCTCAAACCATGTCTTGCAACACGACTAAGTGATGTAAGTAAGTTCAAGGATATTGAGACGGATGGCTTCTTTTCAATACACACTCTCAAAACTACCCAGCATCTATTATCCAGCGCTGGATCAAAAGGCTGTGGCATCTTTTTACTATTCTCAGGAAAATTTAAGATAGACTGCACCCAGTTTCCAATAAACGACACCAGCCGCGATCGCTGAAAGCTGTGCACCTTATGGCCATGGCTTGAGTTATTTGACTGTGTGGTTAAAAATTCAACTGTTAGGTCAATCTTTCTGCACAATTTAACAACTTGTTATAAAGCTTCCAAATAACAAGAGCAGAATAAGGTTCATCAAAACGGGTTAAAAAAATGTGTTCCATCGCCACTAAGAAAAGCGATGAAATGTTCACTTACGTATGAATCAAACAGACCTATATTGGGTATTCATGGACATAAAAAGTACTGCATGAAACAATATGCCCAATTTCGCCTGCCTTGCTGCTTTTAAAAGCCCAGGAACTAATAAGGGGAACGACAATTTCACATAAATCAATGTGAATATTGTGCATAACCAACAATTACGAAGCATTAGCTAGCAGCTGCCTACAGAAAAACTATACTATCTCTTAAGATCGTATCTGCACCGAATTAGACAACCTTCTCGCGCATTTAGTTACGACAGTAAACAAGTATTTTGCAATCCACCTTAACTGAGCCAGCAAAACAAGCAGACCAGAGAAGCATAATAACCAACTAATTGAAATCCCTAGTCATAGAATTACCGATAGCTAAGTTCAACGAAACGGAAGCAAAAGCAGTAAGCGGATCACCTTTTGAGCGAGAGCTCCTTGCCCTGGAGGGAGAGGACGAGGTCGAGGTGTTCCCACGCACCCATGCCGCCGCCGCCGCCGCCATCGAAGCGAGGCCTGGCGGACTTGGGCTCGCTTGGCCCCTCTCCATTGCGAGGAGGCGATCAGCTTCCTCGCTGCGCCAGGGCTCTCCATGGCGATGCGACGGAAGCGGAGGCTAGGGTTCTGGGTTTTGCGCCACTCTGCGATTGTAGGGGTGTAGCCTCGTCTCGTTTGACTCCTCCGTGCTCGATTGGAAGCCAGGCGCGGTGTACGGGTGTTGTCTTCTGCCGTGTCTGACCAGCCTATAACACGAATCTTAAAGCTGGCTCAGACCAGACCGGCCGCTCGTGGTCGAACCCAGCCCGCCTTCGGACTCCAGGTAGGACTTACGAGTACAAGCTAGAAACCCTAGCTCGTCTCTAAAAAAAAAAGGGTAGAAACCCTAGCCAATCCAGATCAGAAAGCTTGGGGGCTGGAGCGAAGGGGAGAAGACGATGACGACGAGGGAGCCGCACGAGGCGTCTCGGCGCGAGGGGCGCGACTCGCACGGGAGGCGCGACCACTCCTCGTCGAGGTCTCGGCGGGACGATCCCAGGTACCAATCATCTGCACCACCGCTGGATTTCCGATCTGACTGCGTGTTTTGGTTTGGGTTAGGATGCTGGGTTTTGGGGTGAATCGGGGGTTTTTTTGGTGGGCTTCTGATTTCCATTGTCTTTGCTGTACTTGCAAGATAATGCAATTTGTGTACTTATTAACCCATTTTCGGAATCGCTTTTGGTAGCCCAAGGAGAAGGAGAGATGACAGGAGGCATGAATCGGAAAGGGGTCACTACAGAAGTCGACATCAAGAAAGCGTTAAGGCAGCGGACCGTGATCAGAAGAGAAACAAAGATGCTGCACAGCACGATGATCCTCTGAATGCTGAGGCGAAATCGCTGAGTGATGCAAAGAATGACCCGTCCGCGAGGCATGATAGGTCTCCAAGGGGAACCAAACGCTCTTCCGAGTCTAGAGAGACTTGGCGGCCTCGATCTTTCTTTCAGGTTCTTGTCTTTTCTCCATGTATGAAAAGGGAATACCACCAATGGCTTGTGCTCTCGGTTTTAAATGGTTTAATTACTACTAATAGTGCGCTTAGAGGCTACTTAGGGTCTGTTTTGTAGGGATCCGGATTCTCTAGAAACGTTTCGGTTCCAGATTCTTCTTGGGAACTGGAAATCGTTTGGCTAGCTGGTTGGATTCGGTTTGTTGAAAGATGGGATGGTGGTGCAATTGACCAATTTACCCTTGTGTTGATATGCTATTTTTTCTGTTTTTTGTTTTTGCATGCATGCCATGTGATAAACTGATAATTATTGCCCGTTCAGTAAATTTCACCAGCATAGGGTATCTTCACCCAAGTCAGAAAACCACCTCTTTACATCTTGTCCAACTGCCCATCCTAATGCCACCAAGGTAGAGGGGATGAGCAGCAGAGAGGCTAGGAACACAGAGCAGATCAGAGCACAGCACAGCACGCGATGGCTGCTCAAGGGCCTCCAAGCGGATGGGGCGGTGCAATTTGGGAACGAGGGGGTTGTTTCTCCCGTGAAACTGGGCTGAGGCTGTTTCACGTGCCCAGTTCAACTGAGGTGAATCGATTTGCCCGTTTCTTGGAGAAACGTTTCGTCCAGAGCATCGTTTGTTACTGATTCTCGAGAATCCGGCGAGAATGGTTTCATCCATCCAAATGCCCCCTTAGACTATCATGACCAAAAAAACCTTTTGCATTTGCGTTGTTAGTAAGCTATCGTATTACATTGCTGAACAGTAAGCAGTGTTCCACATTCGGTAACTTCACCAGTGCTGGATAATGTACATAGCAGATTAGTGTCATTAGGGATCCATTGGTCAATACTTTCTGGTGGTGCAGGATGCAAACCGTCTGGTTAAATATTGAGTTATGACAGCTCAGGTCACATATAAGTGGCTGGCTGTCTGTTAAATAGAACCAGCACCATATTGTTACTGCCATTATGAGTATTGCAGAATAAACTCGTATTGAATTGATATTGGTACTTGGTAGTAGCAATTAGTTTATTCAAACATTGGTGAATATTCCCTGTTGGTGTCATTTTGAATAACTGTTATATATTTCTGTTCGATTTTATGGTTAAGGATTTCTCAGTTTTGGGATCAGGGGCTTGAGAGTACAGATGATTCTATAGTAAACTTTAGTTGTTAAGATTGTGACATGCTTTGCCATTTTACAGATTTGCGCTATTCGAATTGATGACTGTATATGAATTTGCTTCTAGGATATATTAGTGTTATTTCTTGCTGGTTAGCATGAGAAATACAGCAGATACATTTATCTTCTCATTAATAGATCATGCAATTGCAAACTTTGAACATATTTTAATTTATAGTTAAGTTTAACTTTTCAAACACACTAATATATTTTTGCTTTGTATTTTTAACATATATATATAGCAGAGCAGTAACTGCAAATTCTTATGCTAGTTCTCATTGTAGAATGTCTATCTGTTATCCTATCTAGAAAATAGAAATTTACATGTAAGTTGGTCGGCTCAAATTGCTACCCATAGGTTCACTTTTGTTTCCATATTTTGTTCAGACATACATAAGTTATGTCCTGTTTGTCAGCATGTAGCAATCTATCACTGTCCTATCTCAGCGATATATTTTCATCTGATGGAGTTGAACTGCAAATTCTTATGCCGGTTCTCATTGTAGAATGGCTATCTGTTATCCTATTTAGAAAATAGAAGTGTACATGTGTGCTGGTCGACTCAAATTACTACCCAGGTTCATCTTTGTTTCCATATTTTATTCAGACATACATAAGTTATTTCCTGTTTGTCAGTATGTAGCAATCTATCATTGTCCTATCTCAGTGATATACTTTCATCTAATGGAGTTGAAGTGTGCAGATTAGTTAGATTCATGGTCTGCTAGCTGTACGAGTAACAAGAAGATACTTTCTTGTAATGTCTCCAAATGTTACTTTACTACTTGACCGTGCATATGTTTTATTCTACCTGAGGTGTGGAAGTAGGTTTATGCATACAGATTGTTGGGTTGTCGCTAAATCATACATCTTTGCCATTGACTCGTCATGTGTAAATGATATATTCCTCGTGATGTAGTGGGACTTCTTTTATGACACATACATTCAAATGTCCACTGTTTATAACAGTGTTAGATTACCTGTGCTTGTATGTACAGCACGATGAGCGTGGAAGTGCTGGGCAAGGTGGTCGACGCTATGACCGTCAGGCTAGTAGTGAGTTACCTTCTTAGTTCTTACTTTGTGTGCTTATTTAATTCCCCGTCCTTTGTCCATGCTAATTTATTATTGTTGTTTCTAAGACTATGGAGGACAGAGGGATCAAAAGGAACGCCTTGTTGATAGAGATGAACAGAAGGCTGATAAACACAGTTTGCAGGGAATGGTTGAGCCGGCCCAGCAACAGAACGATGGTGATTCTACATGGAAGCATGATCGATTTCTCCAGTTGGATGAAGAAGCACCCATTGCCAAAAGGAGGCCGCCATTTCAGGTGATGATGTCACGAGAGCAAGAGTCAGCTGATGCTCCCTCTGTTACAGCACCGGATTCTAGAACACGAAATCCTGATCAACCTGGGCCCACTTCTGCAATGAGAGAAGAAAGGAGAAATTATCACATGCAGGGATTTCGAAATCATAGACCATTCGTAAGGCCAGATGATCGAAGTTTCAGAAGGGGATTTCCTGACCACAGGAGTGATGGCCAGAGACATGGATATGATTCAAGGGGAAGATTTGCTGGCAGGGGAGGAATGGACAGAGACAGGTTTAACAACCCGTATGGTGGGAGAAGCAACCTGTATCAGGCAACTGGTGATGAAGAAGAAAAATGGAAGCATGACCTTTATGATCAGACAAACAGGAGTCCGCCTCCAAAGACCGAGGAAGAGCAGATTGCAAAAGTTGAAGCATTGTTGGAGCTGTAGTATTTATCTTTTGTATCTGTCTGGAGTTATTTGTGATGGCTAGATTATCATTTACTTGGTTTCCTTGGTGTTGGATGCTTTTTGTTTGCTTTGATTTCGCATGTCTATGTGGATTTTGGCATCTTATCAAGCCATTTCATTTGCATGGAATGCTTCAGTCTTCCGTTCCGGGTGAAGGTTATGGCACAAGATATTCACAAGTTACTTAATGCAGGATCAATGAAGCAAAGAGCATGAACAACTTGCCTCTCAACGACGTTTTAGGGCTGAAATGCTTTTGAAGTTGTATTCTAATTGTTTGGGTTGTTGGATTTTTTTTACCACCACGCGGGGTGGGGGTGAATTTGATTTGGTGTAAGCAGGTAGAAAATTGTTGCTTCCGATTTCCCTTTTCAAGCCTTATCAGTTATTTCTTACGCAATGCAAATTGCTTGAACGTCTTGCGTCTTCAGCTGAAGGGTCGAAAAAAGTTCCGAACGAACCTGAGTGGAATTCTCGTTTCACACTTTGCAAGATGCCATCACTCCAAAAATATTACATCACGACCTTGTTTCATTTAAGGCCCTTTGTTGGCACATTTCGTGCTTCTGCACAGTCTAAATTGTGGGAGAAACTTGTGGAAGGCAGATCTTGCTTCTTTTACTTCATTCTCAACTTGCTGCAGAATGCTGTCGTTTTGACACAACTTCTGTTTTTCTTTTATGTGGAGAAGCTATACAAAAATTATATCAAACAAGGCCTAAACTCCGTTGACTTGGTCTATTTTGCTACATTCTTTCTCCACATGATTATTTTGCCACCGTCATCTCCTAATTTTGTGAGCTCATTAGGGCTTAGGTTTTGGACTAGGATTTGTGTGTGTGGTCGATGTGGCGTGGCGAAGTGAGGCACTGTTGGTGCCCTCGGAGTCGCAAGTCAACAGAAGGGTGGTGAGTGGTAGCAACGATGAGAGAATCCTTTATTTGCTATCAAAAAATAAGGTTGTTTCCAATTTGCTACTAAGAAAAATAGTTTTTTCTATTTATCATTGATTGAGTTTTTCATCCCTTATTTGCCACTTTCATCCTTTCTCCCATCAACCTACTGTTAAGTGAGACATAAAATGACAAAAAAGTGTCCCTTCCGCATTCTCTCTTCGGTCTTTCTTCGTCCTTCACGAACTCGACGGTGGCAGGGTCCAGCATCTCGTGCCCACTACACTCGCCCCCCCCCCTACTGTTCGGTTGACCCGCACTGTCGTGTCTCCTCATGCCTCTGGGCTCACTGCCCCCGTTGAACGTAGCTCCTCCTAAACACCGAGCTCGCCCCCCCCCCCCCTGCTGCTGATATTCGATTTGTTTAGGAGGGGGCGCAGAGAAGGGAGAGAGGGCGGAGCCCTTGCTGTTGCTCATGGAGTCGATCACCATCGTGCTATCGCCAATGGAGATTGACGTGCATAGATGGGTGAACCCCGAGTCTCTGCTATTGAGGGCTGATGCGCCTCCCTTCTACTAGTCTTCAGTCGCCGTTGGTGAGTGTTGTTGCCCTATCGTGACCATCGAGTCTGCGTCGGCATCGAGTAGTGACATGCTGGTTTGTGCCCCCTCTGTCATGTGTGTTTTCACTATGTGTATGTCCGGCCATGTGCCGTTGATTTACTGTTGAGATGCTCTGGCTAGCCGTCGTCTTGATGCTGTTAAGGTGCTCTAAAAGTGCATCTAGGCCTGCTATGTGGGTTTTCATAATTGACGATAAACGATTAAGAGACTAATATGTTCTAAGTATTTGAATAGGTAAAAGTCTCAATGATGAAATCTAAACGATGTTGGTGATCCCAAAAAATGAAGAAGACAACGCTTTGTTACTCCTATGATCGAGGGGGAATGTTGGGGTAAGAAGAGAAAGGACTAGAGGGAGAAGACTAGCTATACTTTTAACTATAGAGGTAGTAAGCCTGTAGGAAATGTGACAGTGTACTAGATGCTAAAGCATCCCACAGTGCACACCAGCACTCAGATAGAAAATCCAAATCACACAAGACACATCACACAAAAAGCACACTACTAACATCGTTCTAACGTTTATGAAGAATAGGGAAAATCCTCCTATGACTCGAAAAAAACTAAAATTGGGAGTAGCGCAGAGATAGATCTTTATGTCTTCAGTGTTGTGGTAGATGATTCTTCCTGGTAGTGAAGGGTCTTCAACTCTATCATCAGAATCTTCATACGAGGTAGGATCAAGTTAGATCTTCAAGTGCATCCTCTTGGATCAGAGTAATCGGAATGGTTTAGCAACTAAAAGTTTTGAAAGGGGGAGTGTTAGAAATTTATTTTGCTCAATATATTAAAGAAGGTAAGTAGAGAGAAACTGATAGGTCAGAAAAGTATGGGAATGGGTTTTTTCAAAATAGGCTTTTTAAAATATGACATTATGGTTCGACCAAACTATCTAGGCTTACGTCCTATGGTCTGTATGGCTCTGATACCATCTCTGTCACACCCGGTTTTAACGGACAAAACTAGATACGGCTTATGTATGCCCAAGATGTTTAACACACATAAGGAAATCACAGGTAAAGTAACAAAAGAAATACTTTAAAAAATAAATGTTGAACTCTTACAACAATTGACATATATTGTCTTCTATGTAGATATCTGTAGCAGAACAGAAGCACTGGTATATAACAACACCACAGGCAACCGATCGGGAGACACACGCCTAGAACGTCACAACATTGTCCTTATAGTCTTCAACATCTTCACCGATAACTCCATAGGCAATCGACAGAGAACATCTCACTAGAATGCATCTTTCACGAGATCTTCGAATTCTTTCCCAACTGAGTGTTTTGTTATAGCAAGTGTGAGCACATGTCGTACTCAGCAAATTGTGAAGGAAATATTATGCATATGAATGCTTTGACAAGGTAAGGCTAGTTTGACTCTTTTGCATAAAACATCATTTAAGTAAAAATATTTTAAAAAATAGTAGTAATTAAGTATATGGTTGTAAACAACCAACCACATCAAGATTTCACCCATCTTGACTTAACCAACTGACTACCTCAACCAAGATTCTAACCACCAAAGTTGAATACCTAACACATCAACCATAGCTCCCACCGCCAAAGGACTACTAACCACCTCAACCACGATTCCTACTATAGTGACTGACCCACACCTCAACTATGGTCCCCACCACCACAGTTGACTACACTGACCAAACCATCAACTTATAATCATGGTAGATTTTTCGTGCCGCTCGTGACCGTGAGCACGGTTGAATATTCAGTTTTAACTCTGCAGATGTTGTACATACCAACAAGTCATGATTTCATCACCCGCAAGCAGGTGACTAAGTCTCAATTTTGCCCGTGTTAACTAGATACTTGCACACATCCAAGGTGTGTGCCTTAAAGATCACTACAAAGCCTTTACAATACTCCTCTTAGCACATGTCTACCCGTTAAGGTTTCACCGCCGCATGATTCCACCTCAACAACGGAAGCCCCCTCTTGCGCCTTTCGGATCCCAAGACATCGTCCATTCACCGCTCTTATGCCTGGTCTACACTATGCTGAGAGTAAACAAATTACTTGGCTAGACTTGACCCATACCAGACTTATGATTGTACTATAAACACAGAAAGATCACCCCATAAACCGGTCCTTAGATTTAAGCAAGACTACCACTTTCCAAAACATACATCCCATCATACTACATGCTCAAATCCCTATACCATATTACTAAAAAGTTATTCCATCGTATTTTATCATTATTGCATAGGACCATTATCAAGTTTATAGAGCATTAATCATGATTACCATCCCAAAGCAAGGCTAAGCATCATCTACCCTTCTATAACCCAAAACCATACTAAAGTGACAAGGATGATAAGGGAAAACTAGGGTAAAACCTAACTCTTGGAATTCTCAACAAATTATTAGCATGCATGTTTATGAAACAAAATATTAAAAAACTGGGATAAGTATGTTCAAGAACACAACTTGCCTTCACTCGACTCAGTTGGATCTTCAGAGAAGTCTTGGTCTTGAAGTCCTTCTAGCTCTTTCGAAACATTGACTGATCGCAAAAACTACCAACAAACAATACAAAGAAAAATACTAAGAACAACATACCAAACATAATCAAAACACTTTAAAAACACTATGGTTGGAAGGGTATGATTTTAGAGAAGAAATTTAGATGCAATAATCGCCTAAGTCAGAGTTAGGATGAAGTATAACGGCTTTCGAAAGATGGATTAGGCTGGTTTACCAGAGTTATCTTCCTATAGGAAAAGGTTTGTTACGCAATCATTGTATCATACTTGACAACATCATTGTGCAAGTTTCAAGAGGTATATCACTGACTAAACTTCACTTACTAGGCTAAAGAGGATGATGCGGTGCTGACTTGGCATGTCATGCAAGCATCATCTTGGATTAAAGAAGAGGTGAGCTAAGGTATAGCCTCAACCTCCTATGATAGATCAAATGGCTGGAGGTTGCGTTTCTGGGTTAAGGATACTGCCGGTGACTCTGCGTAGTGACGGCAGCTGGAGTTTCATCGGAGACGACGATCGGGCACGTGGCCACTGACATTGAAGTTGGGCTTCAGTGGTGTTTCAGCGAAACGAGGGAAGCATAGCGTAGAACGCAAAAAGGCTAACTTAGAGGTATGATTGGTTTTGGAAAGGATCATCTAAGGTAGTGGCAAAACAGTGACGAGTGTTGCTAGGTTTGGTGGTGACTGCGAACAGATGTAGCAACGAAGATGCTCACGTTCTCGGAGATTGGGTATGAATTTTGAGGAACCGTTTGAATAGAGGCGTTCATATATCCCGGGAACATAATTCTATAGCATGGGTTTGGGCAGATCATCCCCTGAGAGGAAGATCAATCAACGGGGATGAGTTGGGTGACGGTTGCGGCATGCTGCGGTTGACAGCCGCGTTCTGGATGTGTCATTGCACAACCAGTGAAGGGAACATAGGGACATGTAGAAGACTCCATGGTACATGTCGTGACGCATATGACGCATCCATACAGCTTCCAGATTGATGGGGAACCTGACAGCAAACTCGATGCGCGCACAGATCCCGGCGGTTTGGTTGCTCTACTGGACGACCCGGTTGGTGAGGGTGTGGGCAACATCATGGGTCATGCTCTGGTGAAAGGGTATGTCGATTTGACTTCTGATCAGCTGGGAACGTCGATGCCAATCGGTGATGGCGCAGCTGTCCGCGATGGTGGCAACCGTTTGGCGGCGCAGATCGGACTTTGGCCAAGGTTAGGGCTTAGCTAGGGACTTAGTGGTAAAAAATTACTAAGGGAGGATAAAAAAAAGGATCCTCACCTTGCTCCGATGGTCAAGGAAAGAGGATTCGCGGAGACGACAACGTAGCACATCACGGACGGCGGCGCACGGACAGGGCAGCAGCGGTGTCTAGGGCTTGGGGTCATGAAATAGGGATAGGAGAGGGAGTACAACTCCTATTTGTTGGGTTAGAGGTGGCTGGTTGAGATGGAGTCCAAGCCGGACACGATTCGGATTCGAGTTCGAGTCGGTTAGGATTTCCTTTTTTGCAGCTCTTTATTCCAAGACGATATATCCACCCTTTGGACTCCAAATTGGATGTTTCTGGACTCTAAATTATATTACTCAAAAAGATCTACAACTTTGGTATTCATTGAAACTTCTGAAAACATCATTTTAATTTCCAAAAATGCATCACAAGATAAACTTTTTAAACTAAGATTTATCTACATAGCACTGATTTCTGGGGCCATAACTCTTAGCTTCATTATCCAAAAGGGGACTTTCAGAGGTTCAAATCGAAGCTCTCGACGAGACCTATAACTTTAGTGTTGTAAAGATTTGCATCTAAGGTCATCTTGAACTCCAAAACTGCATGAGAAGATGAGCCTGTCCTTGACTCCGCGAATATCCACAAATTTTGTGGATCCTTTGTGTTGGACCTTCCAAATGACTTGTGTGCCGGCCAAGGGCTTGTGCTTGGGTAGGATTGGGTCCAAAAGCACTTTAGGCATATTTAGGGTTTTAGAAAATAAATTTTTACAAAGAAATTTGAATTGAGTTTGAATTTGAATTGAGCTTGAAGTGAATTTGAGAGAAACGAAAAATAAGGTTGAACAAGATAGGAGTTGATAAGGAATTTGAATTTAGATTTGGGTAGAATTTAAGAAAGAGGAGATATTGGATTTAAACAATGATTCAGGTAAGATTTCAATTGAACTAGGGAAGAATCAGATATGATCAAGAATGAAATAGATGATAAATTCAAGGATTTTGAATTCTAACCATTAAGATCCTTAACTAATTTACTACATAGTTTTTTAAAAATCTTTTCAAAATCTTTGTCACTCAAAAAACCAAAGAGAAAGAAAAAGAAAAATAACTCTAATGTATTTATCTGACTCCTAGCAAAACTCAGTATGCAATGTATACAGAATAATAACCTAGATTGCTTGGTTGTTTATGAAAATAAGTTTTAAACTACTCTACTGGTGAAGCTACTCACTAAAGTTAGAAATTTTAGAAGGTAGTAAAATCTTGTAAAGTAAGTGTTACAGTAACCTTCGTACTGGGTCACTATTGTTCGAAAAAACTAGATTTTTTTACAATTTTTCTATAAAATAATATTATTACAAACAAAAAAATAAATTAAAATGGAAAAAGTCATATCACCAATCCATATAGGGACAGGAACCTACAATCCTATCGCCAAAAGTTGAGGTCATGTCGCCATATGAGTTGGCGACAAATCCTCTCACCACAAAGGCTCAACGACAGGTTCAACGTGTCGCTAGACCAGTTGGCGACAGATTCATAGTCGCCAGCTGGCCTGACGACGGTATGTTATTTTTGCAATTTTGCGAAATCACCTATTTTTTTGCAATTTTCCTATAAAATACTATTATTAAAAAAATCCAAGACATAGCTGGCGCTTGTGGCCAATTGGTGGTTAGTCTCCCAGGTGAAAGATCAGGTGGTGGTGCAACCCTTCTGTTAGACATCGAAGACCTTCGGATCTGACCTCCCTTCCATTTGTTACTTTACTATCTTGTCAAAATCAAACCCTTACTAATTAGCCTCACATGATATTGTAACTAGTGCTATAGTTTCAGTCAAGCTTCAAAAAATGGAGATGTTGATTTTGGCCATTGTGGTGTTTCCCTTCTGTTCTGGGATACACAATTTTGCTGTAAACACAATGGCGAAGACCCCAGCTTTTGTGGATAGGTAGCAACTGAAACGGTTGGTAACTTGGTATTGTAAAAGGGACAAGGCTATCATAACGTTGGAATGATAAGACAATGACATCGTATGGAGTGTCTAGATTACTATTTTCTGTCGAACGTCATATATCTGATGCTGTTCCTCGAGGTCTCTTGGAAATTTTTTAGATTTGCAACTATTTGTTTGCCATTAGTGGAGCTGGACGTGTTGGAATTGAGCTTTCATTTGCTGCTTGTTTGGTTACTCATCATATCAGATTGTGTGGCGGTGGGCTAGTGTCTGATAGTGGTGTTGGTGGAAGTGCTATGGACTTTGGTACTGCATGTGTGATCTGTGAAGCTGGCAATTGGTGGAGGGCATGTGTGATTGCTAGGTGCAGCACATGAGCTCTGCTGCTCGGTTCTTAGTTTATTCTGGCGTCTAGGAATTGAGGATGCATTTGTGGGACTGTGGGAGCATGCATGGAGCGCTTCACCCTTCAGACATCTGAAACTTTTTCATTTGCTTTTTTCACTTATGCACCAAGATTGTTGATCTTCCATGAAAATGGAAAGGAAAATTGCTTAGTGTTCACGAAGGTAACTTTATTTTTTTCTTTATTGATATTTCTTCCATATGAAATTTTTTTATTTCAGTGTATGCTGGCAGTTTTGTCTCGCTTTCTGCATCTTTTAAATAAGTGCTTGCCAAAGCTAAGCTACTTTTGTCAAATGGGTTTTGGAGTTTGTCCATTTAACTCATTCTTTGGTGATTCAAGTATAAAACTGTATTTAAAACTCACTCTAAAAACAGTCATTTTGGAACTCAGAACATAGACAAGATAATAACAAATCTAATGGTTTTATGTTATCTCACCTGAATAGTAACTTAATATTCATTTCAAATTCACATCTTTACTATTTAAAAAGTGTCTAATGAATCCCACGCCCACCTTCTAAATCCATTTGCGCTCCCACCTCACATTTTCATCCGACAGCTCTGCCCCTTCCTCCCACGCAAGGTGCCACCGCCAAAACGACCCACGCCTCCCTCGCCTGCAATACGTCACCTCTAGCATCTCCCTCGCCCGCACAGAGGACATCGCCACGAGCACCTCCAATCAGCCGCCAGCATCTCCCTCGTCCAATCAACCGCTCCCGCTCCACTACCCGTTCACGTTTCTCGCTCCTCTCCTGAACTACTCCATGACCTACGCCTACCCCGCATCCCTGTGTGCTGCTCCCAACAGCGTCCGCCACCACCATGCTCCTCCGTCAAGGATGGCCCTCGGACGTCGCCGATCGAGACTAGGTCGCCAACTCGGGATCACCCTCGTGCCGTGACCGATCGGGATTGGAACGCGGATGTTAGGATCCCCCGTGCACTACTCTCAACAGCGTCCCCGTGCGCTTCTCCCAAAAGAAAAGCATCGCACCTCCAAGAAACACGCCTCAGGTGACTTCCAAGCTCCAATTGCCAACCATCGATCCATGGCTCCCCCTCATGACCATGTGTGGCTGCCGTAGCGCAGGCAACGAAGATTCAGGAGGCGCGGGCTGCTTTACAAGTTAGATCTATAGGGACAATGCCTCCACCTAGCACCCCCTCCCAGCTATGGCACCCCTCCCCGTGGTTTGCCCTTACTCCTCCATGGACCGTCCTCCTGCCCCGTGCCAAATTTTTGTTTGGGGTGGCCGCTTGACTACGCGGCCAACCACCCACCTCTATCCGTTCATTCCACGAGGTAATTGCACGACCTACTCGATTCCATCACCCTTGCATCTCCCCCTCTCATCCACTGATTTGGGCATGTTGTGTAGCGATTACTGTTAAGGGCATTCGCTGAGGTTTCTCGCTGCCATCCGTCGCCACCGCCAGTCCGTCCTGTGGTGTGCTTACACGGCTCGTACCATCCTTCCAAGTTTCGGCTGGCATTTGTGTTACCCTGCTGCACTAGCACGTCATCATTGGCTAGGTACTCAATCAATTTATGGTACGTGCATCTCTATTTCTTTTCTGATAGTTTTAGCAAGAATCGACTTGAGAAGTAGTCATTTCTTCTAATATACAGAGGCATCAGACATCTGGGTTCATCTCCTTGCATTGTTTCGCTCATAAACATGTTTAAGTAATGGGAAAGCTCATGAATAGATTAATAGAGTATGGTTGACAACCTACAATTTCTATAGTTAAATGGACTGATCCATGTTATAAAAATAAAATTTTCGCTTCATGATCTTTAAAGTGATACACTAATTGATACTATATGTCTATATGTCAGATTTTGTTTCTAGATGATCTGCAAATATCAACTTTCATCTTACAAAAGCTGCTAATGGTTGCAACAATTAATTGGAAAATCTCTGTTATACAAGTAATTTCACGTCTTGGTTTTTGGAGTATCTAATACACTAAATGATTATACTATATGCCAATATTTTATTCTAGATGAGTAGCAGATATCAACTTATATCTTACATCAACTTCCGATATATGGTTTCTTGCATTGAAATGATGCAACCATGTTTGCCCGCTCCTCCTAATATGCCAGCTACATTCTACACCAATTTTGTTTTTGCTTGGTGTTTCATTGGTTTATTGGAATCATCCTACACTCTTTTCCATACATTTTCTAGTCATTGCATTAGCTTTGGTAGAGTGCACATTAGATTCACATGATAGCCCAGTCTTCTCATAGGGGCAGCTCTAAGTCACATTCTCATGTGTAACATCGATCACCTAATTGTCTCCATGTTATGATTGAGAATAACCCTACTGAGCATATAGATAGCACTCACAATGTGATGTACATTGAAATTTTTGCTGATTTGACTCGGCAATAGTAGTCGTGCAAAGATGATCGAGGTAATTCCAGCATTCAGGATCATTTTACTCCTCATTTATCTTAGTAGGCTATATGGAGCACTACTCACATCCTCTTGTTATGTTCTAGCTTGCATGTTTGTTTCATATTTGATTGTGACATGCATGTACAAATGATTAGCAAAATCAGTTGTCGTCAGGTTTCAGCCTCATTTATATTTCTCTTACAAGTTCCAAGGTAATTCAATGTATAAAAAACGGTTACATCCTATTTCCTTATATTAGGTTTAAACCATTACATATGAAGTAGCTAAATAGGTATACCTATGAATCTGGTCCAGCTTTTTGCTGAATAAAATGAAACTATAGTTGTTTACATTCATAGGTGGATATATTGGTTATTTTCTACATCATTTGCCTGTCACTTGCTTAAACATGTCAATTATATAGCTCATTTGTATGTTTGTTGTTGTGATCTGAATGTAGTACTTCATTTTTTTTTAATATGCAACTGTCATCACTTTTATTATCCATTTTAGACAAGAAAATATCATACTTGCATTCAAACTGTCCTTTTGTTCACACTAGAAAGATTACCCTCCTTTATATTGTGGCTTTTTTATAATAAAATTTCATGCAAGAATCATCTACTAATTTTAATGCACACAAACTTGTAGCCTGATGACTCATGTTTTGCTATTTGTATGCAGTGATCCTTAGATGAAATGGTCACAAACATGGAACGACAATGTATGTTACGTAACATTTAAAATTCAGGTCAAAGCTTTATCGAGGTATTGTTTTCCCCATGCTCAGTATTGCCCAATTACTTTTGAATATCTTCTTGCATGTGATCTATTCTATTCTTATGCTATGCTGGTATGGAACGACAATGTATTCCCTGAAAGCATCTATCCCTTGATATGAATCAAGATAATATTTCTTTTTTACTTAAACACTGTTGTTGGTTATTCATAATCATGCACGAATAATATTTGGTTTCTTATTGCAGCATATTAATTGTCCAATACCTCTTATTTAGATAGATCTATTCTCTTTTGCCTTTTTGCAAGAAAAATTGCTTGTTCTATTTATAATTGTGCAAGAAAACTTTAAATGTTATAAATCAGATTTATTCATGGCTTACTATGCGAGCACTCCTCGGGTTTGCATCCATGTTTGCCTAATCTATTTAGTTCGTACAGATTGAGTTGGATTTTTCGTGTACTGTTGTTGTGTAGCATATTGATTCTTGGGCAAAATAACCCAAACATCTTGATGGAGTTCATGGAGGCAAACATGTAGAAGGTACTGATTGTACTTGCTTTTGTGAAGTACTAATCTCTGTTACTAACCTCTTGTATCACTTAGCTAGCCTTGGGAGTAACTGTGTCATATTAATTATTCCTGTGCTTGGATGATCAGAAGATATGCGTTTTGAACTTTGGTTATTGAGAAGTTAAAACTTTGCTCGTAATGTAAGACTGTATCAGTGAGTAAATGTAATTCAGGGTATGTCTTCCTTTTTTTTCTTTGGGGGAGCTAAGACTTTTCTACCAGTTTTTAGTAGGATTTGATGTAAGAGAAGTGTTTTTAGGGGGGGGGGGGGGGGTTGGGGGATTTTTGGGAAGTTTCGCATATAACATGTCCAGAGCTTTCTTTGTGCCTGATGATGCTCTTGCCCTATGAATTTTAATGAATAACATGCTAATGAGGGTTCCTTATAAATTAATGCAGATGGAATCTTGATTTGGTACTTATACCAAAATTATTTTTCTCGGTGGAAAAATTGCATTGGATATACACACACCCTTTAGAGAAGTAAATTAGAGTTTATCTACTATTTTATTCATTCATGTTTGGTCGTGTGTTTCAGCATGGGTCCTGGATTCCAGAGGGTTCGTTACTCCTACCCACAATATAACAACCAGCGTTTCTGTGAAAGGTGAAGAATTTGTAAGTACAAATGTGACAGCTGAAGTCAACTATCAAGGGAATATTTGTTCTGAGAAAGGTGAAGAATTTGTTAGTATTAGTCCTATCAGATCTAAAGAAGATCCAGAAATAACATGACCGAATTTAATGGTCGAAGAAGAAAATACACATGTCAGTTGAGAGCAAGAAGTGTATATCTCAAGTTTCTCTCGTTTGTTATCTTTGTTTCCTTTCATACAGGATACTAGACCTTTAGCACGTCATGTACATAAGTGTTTAGGTACCAAGGCCAGGATTCAAGTTGTACAACAGCTTTTGAAGTCAAACTACACATATGCATCTGGCATGTTATTATTATTAATCAAATTCAATGGATTCTTATAGATAATGTAGCATGCAATCTTTTTGTTGTCTTTGAGGTGTAATTTTTAAACTTTGCTTTGTCTTTTGCAAATGGAACCTGCCTCTTCTAATGGTTTCTTAGAAATATATTTCTACTTTAGTCTCAAGTTGTAACAAAATGTTTCTTAATCTGATATGCAGATTTTTGACAGGTCACTCACTTGATCTTCAAATTGCCTCTTCTAATAGTTTCACAGAAATATATTTCTACTCCGGTCTCAGGTTGTAACAAAATGTTTCTTAATCTGATACGGGGATTTTTGGCAATGTGAAGTTTGTTTCGATATTCAGTTTGATCCTGTGCTTTTGGTCATTTACATAGCAATTAGGGATGAGAATCATGTTTATTATGTTGCAGTAGGATCAAACTTTTATCTGAGATCCTTTGTAGGTATACATTTTGCTCCATCATATGAATGAATATTTTTCTATTTTAGGAAATCGTCATTTGCGAGGCTACAAAGTAGGCATCTTGATCCATCTTTCCTTTGCATTATCTACTTGTAAGGCTACGAAGGATTTTAGATATTGAAGGTAGTATTTGCGAATGGTAAAGTGTATAACATCTCCTTAGTTATCGGATTTCAATAGAACTGATTATCGTTAATTGCTTGTTAATTACTGCATTAACAAAAGTGATACTATGATAAATATTTTTTGATTACTATGATATTGTTCAAATCGTATAGACCCATTATTCACTTCTTGAATCCAAGTAATTCAAATGCTATCATTTATCACTGACTATAGCCTTTGAACTTACTAACCAGATAGAATAAGTTTTGATTGGATTAACCGGCCAATTTATTGGTCTTGGAAATTGAATGCTATTTTATATGTCTCTCGCTCAAACAATTTATATTATCTTGTGAAATTATTTAGCTCTTATTGTAATGCACGAACATTTAACTAGCATCACATCACTCATGATCTAGAGCGCATGCTTCGTCTCCCTGACACAAACGTGCTTTTGTAAACATCCCCACTTGAAATATCTTTTTCTGCAAAATATCCCTTACATTGTCACCATTTGTTCTTCTATTCCTTAAGCGAACCTGTTGAGATGTTGACCTGTCTCGGATCGAGAGATGTTCTGTACAAGCTAGTGTTTTGAGGACGCCATCACTCCCGTACCATGCATTGTCGCTTGGCCTTGTGGCTGCCCTCCACTAACGCACGTTAACCAATCTTGCACCCGCTCCTCCTCTTGCCTTGCAATCCTTAACTGGGATGGTATAAATTTATGGAAGAGTATTTTTAGTATGATCAATATGAGTTGTTATGATTTTCAGACTAATTAAATTGATGGTAACTTATGTTATATATATCATGAAACATACTATTTAGTTTTCACGGTAAGTAACTAGTTATAAGACCAACTCCAACGGGAGCGGCAAATCAGCCTCTATCCCTGTTGGACTCGATGTTTGCCGCTCGGGTCTCCTGTATTGCTCTCCAACAGCGACGGCAGTTGTACTTTTTGCATGCTACAGTGATACGGGAAGGAAACGTGGCAAGGCAAATTTGCGGCCAAATATAGGAGCCGGCAATACTGTAGCTAGAGTATGCGTGTGGGATCTGAGGAATGGAGGAGGGTAATAAAAGATAGGAAATAGGGTAGCTGTTGGAGATAGAAAAAATAGAAGATACTGTAATAGTGTTATAGAGGATAAATTTTTAGAGTTTTTGTTGGAGATAATCTAAAAAACGTCAAATTCTTCATCCGAGGGAACCGTGGAGGCAGCAACGTGGAGTGCAGGCTGCAACTGAGTGCCGAACCACAACACTTGTCGCGGCGGAACTTGGCGGCGCCCTCTGACCTCTTCTTTTTCCTCGTCTTCGGCGGCCGCCTCCCTCCCCCTCCACTCCCGTCCCCTTCCCCAACCCGCCACCGCCACCATGGCCATGAAGGGACCTGGCCTCTTCTCCGACATCGGCAAGAAGGCCAAGGGTCGGTGCCTGCTCCTACTCGTCGTTGTCGCCGTTATCATCGTATCTCTATCTAATTTTCTTTTGGCTTTTCCCCGTTTGCGGTTTGGTGATCTGCAGATCTGCTCACGAGGGACTACACCTACGACCAGAAGCTGACCGTCTCCACCGTCAGCGCCTCCGGAGTGGTAAGGGTTCCCCCGATCCGATCGCGCTTGTGTGATTCCATGCTGTTTGGCTCGTGTTTGCTTGCCCGTGCCCGCGAGCCCGTGATCTGGTTATAGCTGTGGTTGTGTTCAGCGTCGCGATGTCATCGTGTGGGACGCACGCTAGTCGCTAGGCGTAGCTTGTTAGGTGTTTGCTGTTACCTTGCTATTTGGGATTTATGTTTTATCAGGTTTTTCTGTCGCTTGCAGTTTCCGTGGTTGTTGCATCCTAGTATGCAAATGAACGATATGTTTGATAGGTGTTAACCTGATGTGACATGGGAATTTGTTTATATCATTGTAGAGCAATGCTGTTATCGTAGTTGGAGAGTTCATTGGTGAATATTCTAACTCTAATGAGATCCTCTCGACTTCATACACTGTAGACAGTTATGCACTTTCACATTGCTCTAAAAAATATCTATTCTAGAAGATACAATTGTATTATAACTTTATCACGATCTCATCTGTTCCTGCTTTCTTTTTTCACTTTGTTAGCATTTGTGCTCGAAGAGATAATATATGTAGTCCATTCTTTGATAACTGTTCCACTTGCCAAATTCCTACTCTGTCAGTATCTAACTAACAAAAACATGTTTTTGGGTATTTGTGTCGACTGTCGAGTATTGATACTTGGCAATTGATGTATCCAACGGTTGAAATTCAAATTTATTCAGTTACACATTCTACTGCTTTTTGTTCAAAACTTGATTTCTCCGGTTACTGTTTCGAAGGATCCTGGCTGTAGTTGAGGATTTCTTCTAGAAACTCATAATTACTATATGCTCTTATTGGATGTACTGGTTTCTTAATTTCACAGAATGGACTGTCACAGCTGTGCAAATAATTCTCTCGTTTGCATAAGAATATATTAATCCATAAGCATGTCCTTTCAATATATGACATTTGAGGAACTAAAATGTTTTTAGTCCTTCTTACCATGCCATGTTACAAACACCCCCTCGCTCTCATGGTGTGATGTGACATTACTAAGTTTCGATATTTCTTGTGTTACTCGAACTTGGGTGTCAGTGAAATTTTCATGCATAGACAAGCATTCTGGTGTCAACTTGTGTCCAATGTGCATCCAGCTCTCTCAATGTCCACGTAGACGATCGTCTAGCGTGTCTAGATGATGACTAGTCACTAGTCGAAGCCTTAGCGTCCAATCTAGGGCCTAGACGCAACTCTAGATGGCTAGACCGTCTAGACGGTCACCTTTGGTCAAAGACAGACTAGTCAGTGGATCTAGACGGTGGCTTGACGCGACTAGTCTGCTACGCGAGCAACTAGGCGGTCGTCTTGGCGATGCAAAGTTTGGCGCCTGGTGGGTCCGCGTGGGAGGATTGTTTTAGCTGCGCGTGATACCAAATTTCAGCCCCGAAACTATTCCCCGAACCACACAAAACCTAAACCAATCCATCCATTCCCCATTCATCTCTCGACTCTCCTCTCATCTGTGGTGGCGTCGCCAATTGCAGCCCCCCCACCTGCACCATCGCCTGCGCTTGTGGCCTTGTTCGAGCTGTCGCCCATGGCCGTCGTCGGTCGTCTGCGCTCACAGCCTCGTCTAGATGTTGCCCACCACCGTGATTGAGCCGTTGCCCACGGTCGTGCTCGAGTTGTCGTCTGCTAACGCGTCCACGCCGTCGCTGCGCCCGCACCATCGCCCGCACTGTCACCCCTCCACTTCGCAAATCCCCTGTCGTGAACATGTACTAGCTCTAATCCCTGGATCTATGTATCCTCCTCCTTTACCAGATCTATGCTCTAGCTTTACTCCCCTCAGAAGGTGCGCTCCGACAGCCCGCATTACGGCTGCCACAGCTGGCTTAGGCATTGGTCCAGCACCCGCAGCCTGGGTGTCGTCTACTTGTGTGTGTGGTGTGTGCTCTGCTCTGTTTCTTCTATGTTATGATGATTATTGATTGATGAACTAAAGGACAATGGATGATTGAAGTAGCATTTCTGTTGTTGGAAAGTATGCCTTAAATCTCACGTGAAAATATATTTATTTGCATTTTTGCTGCTACAATACAAAATCGTCTAGACAGCCTAGTCACTAGTCACATGATGATTGACTGTCTACGTCTAGCGTCTAGGTGAACATTGAGCTCTCTCTGTTGAGTCTGAGCCTCTTGTGCTCTGGGAAGACAAATAACAGCTCCTTTGTGCTTGTGGTGGCTGATCAGCGGTGAATGCTTGAGGCTAACCAAAGAGCTGGAGTCAGAAAGAAGGACTAGAGGTTGCTAAGGGAGGAGAGAAGTTAGGAATGTAAAAAACAACTGTATCGGTGTTGCCCTTCAAGGCTGTGAATTTAGTTGGTGCAGTCAGATAAATAAATTCCTTGAATCTTCTGATCTTTTATCTCCCCCCTTGACAGACATAAGATCTTCTGCAAATTAAGTTGGTGCAGTCAGATCAAAGATAGCTGGAATATGGTAGAGATAATATTCTTGTCATTGTAGTAAAGTACTTACAGAATATTTATTTTTCATATATTATATTAGGTGAATACCCAAACCTATGTTTTGAAAATTGTTGAATCGGACTCCCAAATCTGAGTCGGATTCTGACACCAGTGAGTAACACTGAATACGTCTTTTTTTAGAGAGAATACCAGGACTTTATTAAATAACGTTTACATGCATTTCACCTGCTACAATCCCAGCAATGGATGCTGGCACTGCACTTGGTTAGGGCTTTGAACTGTAAGGGCAGAGTGATTTTTCCAGTAAAGACTATGTGGATAGTTTGCCAACAACAACCCTGTTTTGGTTAGCTTTGACCTGCCAAATTACATGAACGGTTACAGTATTGAATTGAGCAAGAAATGAAATTAGTGGCCATCAGCACCTTGGCCTCCTGGATGGCTGGATCAGGACTGCCAGCAGGGAGAAATCGGGTTCTTTCCGTTGAATATATCTATATTAGTATGCCATTATACTGTATGGTCAGTCTGATTATAGCAACAGAATGTTCATTAGCTGGATTGAACTATCACAAAATCTGCCTTTTTTAGCATGATATGCTAATCAAATTGAAGAGTTTGTAATGATATGGTAGACTTAGGTCTTTCAAGTACTTGGGTCTACAAGATTACAAAGTTTTGCAAATTGGTGATTCAGTAATATTTGGGCAAATCAAATGGTCAGCTGATCATCACTAGTGCATTCTCCTGATAAACAACAACAACAACAAAGCCTTTGTCCCAAGCAAGTTGGGGTAGGCTAGAGATATTACTGAATCACCAACCAATACTTTTGTTCATCTTAAATTTGAAAATAACACTAGATGTGCATCCAACTGTATGGGTATGGGCAAGAAGTGCTGACCACCCTGTAACTAGTTGAAACTACAGCGATAATCTTTATACTCGTATTTAGCTTATTTGCGTTTCAAAGTGCATGTATATGTTCTTATGTGCTCTATTTGCCCGGGCATTTCATCATTTTGCTTGTTTAAGCAACAACAAGCGATATCTGTATTTCATTTGCATTTAAGATTGTTAGTAACCAGAATCATGTTGTTACTTGCGATGACAATATTTGTGTACTGTCTGATATTTGAACTTATTATATATGCATTAGCCCTTTGTGAACTTGCATGTCATGAATATTCATCTTGATTTTTCAGGGCCTCACTTCCACAGCAGTGAAGAAAGGAGGGCTTTATTCACTTGATGTCAGCTCAGTTTACAAGTACAAGAATACTCTCGTTGATGTTAAAGTAGACACAGACTCAAACGTGAGTGATATAACACTTAAATTTGTGTATTTCCTCTTTGCAGCCTATGGCTAGATGTAAGCCTGTAATACATTTGTATGATTTCTGCAGATCTCTACTACTTTGACTGTTTTGGAGGTCCTGCCCTCTACAAAGCTTGTGACGTCTGTCAAGCTGCCTGACTACAATTCTGGAAAGGTAATTCCATTTTATGTCAATTTATGGTTGGTGAATTGGACACAGTCCATGAGCTTCTGAGTTATTCTTAACAGGTGGAGGTGCAATACTTCCATGAAAATGCAAGTTTTGCTACTGCTGTTGGCACAAAGCCTTCTCCTGTGGTTGAACTTTCTGGGACAGTAGGTTCTCAAGGAGTTGCGTTTGGCGCAGAAGCTGGGTATGACACTGCTACAGGAAAATTTACCAAGTACAGTGCTGCAATTGGTGTAACCAAGCCTGACTACCATGCTGCATTCATTCTGTAAGTCCATGCTCATTGAGATTTGTGATGATTTGAGGCTGGAACACAAATATTGATACATCACACCTACTTGTACAGGGCTGACAAAGGTGACACCATTAAAGTGTCAGGTCTTTATCATCTTGATGAGAAGCAGAAGGCCTCAGCTGTGGCTGAACTAAGCCGCAGGCTCTCAACAAATGAGAACACACTCACTGTCGGTGGCCTATACAGAGTTGATCCTCAGACAGCTGTGAAGGCAAGGCTCAATAACACTGGAACGCTTGCAGCTCTTCTTCAGCATGAGATTAAACCCAAGTCAAATTTGACAATCTCTGGTGAATTCGACACCAAGGCCTTGGACAGATCCCCCAAGTTTGGCCTGGCATTTGCACTCAAGCCCTGATCAGATCATCCGCGGTTGATTGCTGGTGAATTTCGAATTCTTTGGTTGCTTTGCAAAGATATAGCCAATAATTTGTTCCACGGACCTGTTTTGTTAATTTGGCAAAGGTTTGGTGCTCTCTGTGGGCAGCATTCGGATGTGGGTCATCTGCAGGATTCTACCCACCTGCTTTTGTTGACGAAAGCATCTAGTCATTGATAGATGTATGCTGCTTGTTTCGTTAGCGTTAATATTTTGCATGCAGAAACTACATGTGATTTTTGTGCGGTGTTGATTGATTTACTGCTCATTGAGATTTACCACTTGTTTGCGGCTTATTTATTCTGTGTATATGGTGTTTCCTTGATGATGCTTCGTTTTTCATACTGTTCTTGATCTTTTTCTTCCTCTGAGTGATTGCTCTGGACGATTAGGTAGGGATAAGGACACGCGGATTCATTATTTTTCTCCGTTTATTGTGAAAGCACCTGTGAACAGGTTGGTGCTTTCGTTGTCATCACGTTTTCACGTGCTAATTAGAATGATGGGAGTATCTTGTTGCAGCAGTGTGTCCAAAATGCGTGGAAGCGGTCTTGCCTTCAAAATGCCGGGCGTATGGTCAATCTAGTGAGAGTAACGAGTCTTTCCTTTGGGATTGAGCTTTTAATCTGAGCAACATTTTTGCTAAATTCGAATTATGTGCTTCGAAGCTTCGGAAGTTCTGTTATTGCTAGAACTTGTTCTAAGGTCATCCCAGGAATCTATATTGAAGATACTCAGCAAGTCAATATAGATACTTGTCCTCCAATTGACGTTAAACGTTACGAGGAATTGCATGCAATTGCCATGTGGCCAGAACACAGATCGAGCGTGGTTATGCCTCTTGATCGGCGTATCGTAGAGACGAGGGGTCGCCGACGAACCTGAATCCTCAGCAGGCCCTGGCCTCGCTGGGGGCAGTAGCCTAGGGAAACTCGAGTTATAGTTGGCTGCAGAGAAGAGGTCGCGCATATGATGGCCTGGCCTCTCGTTCCATTGCATGGAGGCAGAGGCAGCCGGTGCACACAACCGCAGCGATAAACCAAGTGTCAACCACACGAATTCTGAGGCTAGGACAGCGCAGTATCACATGACGTCTTCCCTCGAAAACCATCTCCCCGAGGGCCAAGGGAAGTTCGGTCCGGGAGGGGGTGCTCGGGGCCAAGAACAGTTATTCCCTGAGTACCTATAGTGCCTCGAGGATCCGAGAAGAGCCAGATCCGGGAGTGGACGCTCGTGGTCAAATGTAGTTAGTCCCCGAGTACTCAGAGTGCCCCGAGTACCCGAGAAGAGCCAGGTCCGAGAGTGGACGCTCGAGGCCAAGTGCAGTTGGTCCCCGAGTAACCAGAGTGCCCCGAGGACTCGAGAAGAGCCAGGTCCGGGAGTGAGCGCTCGGGGCCAAAGAGCAGTTGGTCCCCGAGCACCCAGCAAGCCTCATGCTGGTGGACCCTGCAGAGGTGTCGGTCAGTGGGAAGCCCGATACCGCATTTAATGGGAAGCGTGGATGGTCACATCCAACCACTCTCCCCCACGCCGGCCGTACTGAATACGCCAGCCCCTACCGCTGTCTGGTAAGGAGGCGTGGGCACAATTAATGCGGCAGATCCCATCGTATGTCCCCTCACGGGGCCTATGAAGAAAGACGGCTTGAAGATATCTTCGATGGGCTTGAGGTTTATCGCCTATCGTCCTGTTGCATCAGACCGTGTCAGACCTACTCTGACCAGACGGGCATGAGAGAGTACTCAGAGACTGACCGGTGGACGCCCCTGCGCCTGCTAAAGCTGGGACGTGAAGACCGATGGGACTGTCCGAGAGATGTATTTTCAACCCTTTGTAACATCAACTGTAGACCCCATGATGGTTATTTTCCATTTATTATTTACGGAAACTTGTGCCTTCGTTCTGAGCACTCACTGAAGGCCCTCCCCCGGTAGATAAAAGGGGAGCACTTCGTAGAAAGGGGCCGATACCTTGTAACATAGAGAAAAACGAGAGAGCTAGAGATCCAGATAAAGACATTCGAAGAGCATTTATAACATACTAGACACACAGGAGTAGAGTATTACGGTTCCATGCGGCCTAAACTTGTCTAAACCCTTAGTGCATTTATTTCTACCCGCTGATGACGATCCATCCTACCTAAGTCCTACACGCATTAACTCCACGTACGAGGTAGTTATAGGACCAGCCCCCCGGTCGAATCTCAAAGGGGGTCCCACATGATCCCTGCTTGCGGTGTTCATCCACCGACAAATACATATAATTAAAAAAATATATTTAGTTATTTGTATTTACTATCATAGTTTAGCCCGATAGATATAAATATACATATTTAATTTGGCTTGGAGCTTCAATCCGTAGCCTGGTTTAACAGATGCATACTATTGTATTTGCTTATACAAGTGAGTCCATTTATTAGTATTATAAAATTATTTTTATACGAATATCCAATCATAATCATAACTCTTGCATCCGCTCATACAATTTTATATTCAACAATCAAATAAAAATTCAGCTAAAACTATTAAATAAATACAAAATAATCAAATATTGTTATTTTCAACCAATCTGACTCCGGCTAGCACTGCACATGCAGCTGTACCGGGGAACCAAACGCCCCCGTCTCTCCACAGCCGTGCGTGTGCCAACCACCCGCGGCCGCGGCATCCCCTTCCGACTCTACCAACTGGGACTCCACGCGGGCAGCGGCCACAGCCTGGCCCGGAGGCCAACGCCCTCTTCAGCCCGGAGGCCACCGCGCCTCGCCACCTACCCTGCCCTCCCGCTCCCAGCCATGCGCCGCACCCCGCGCTCGTGACCCATGGCCTCGCTCTCCGTCCCGCCCACGCTTCCGCGGGCCTCGCCCGCCTCGGTGAGGGCAGCGGTGGCGGCGAAGGGAAGCAGGGCCGCGGTGCGAGTGCGCACTGCCGCCGCGGCATTGGGCGGAGGAGGAATGGAACAGCACCACGGGGACGCCCCGCGCAGCCCAGGTTCATTGCTTGCTCGGCTGGAGTCAATGCCGTGGTAATGCTAGCGTTGGGAATATTCGAAAGGGAAATGTGTAGGATGAAGATTGGAGCCGTGTGGCTGTAGCTGTGAGGCTATCCACTTGCTGCTAGCCTGCTACATTAGTCACTACTAACCTTTGGGTTGTGCCGATAAGCGAATTAAGATGTCGTAGACGTGACGAAGATGTTGAGATCAAGGACAAGTTTGGTGAGATGTTATTGATGGAGCCGCAAGAAGTAACTGGGTCCGGAACCGAGCCAATTGGACACCTGAAGGGATGTGTCTAGGCCTTTTTTTTTTTTCTCTGTGTGAAGGGAAGCAGGGAAGTTTGTATTGCCATTCTAACTACTCACATTCTGTTTTGTTCATTTTGTGATCGGTTGTGGTCTCACGGGTGGTCATTGAGGTTGTGGTGGAGAAGGCGAAGTTTTTCTACACAATTCTGACAAGTCTGAATTGTTAGTTTCTCTCAGCAAGTCTGAATCATCTAGTAGCCTTACAATATTACCAAATAGGATAGCAATGGAATTGACTATGATGAGGAGGCTAGTTTACTTAGCGGTTGATCATAAGGGGACCAGACATGAGAGCGGCGATGGTTTCGAATTAACTTGAAGTGAGATTAGTCCGTGACATGCATACTATGCTACGAATTTAGAGTAAAAAGCTAGCAAAAAACTTGCTTGGTTCATAATTCAGAGTGGCTGCAAGAAGATCAAGGATAGTAGAAGAATTCATGAAAGTACTTGTTCTACTTATTAAGGTGTATATAGCAAATAATCTAAGTATTTAATTTTTGTGTATCTGATACTGTAAAGGGAACTATAATTCAAATACATGCCATGGCTATGTCTATATAGCTCATCCCATTTGTTTTGTTTGTACTGTTGTGCAAATGGATTTGCTTCACAAGAGGAATATAGTCGCACTGACCATTTTCTTATATCAATCAGCAGTGAAGGAGAAGCCGGTAATGGCAAACATTGGGAAAACAACTAACATTCTATGGGATAATTGCCCAATTGGACAACCTGATAGACAGAAGTTGCTGGGACAAAAAGGATGTGTCATTTGGATCACAGGACTCAGTGGTTCAGGTATGGTTTCAGTGGATGATCCAAGCGATCGCCTTTTCACATTTTTGACCAGGTTTCTATGAGGGAGTTGCCAATTTTTATCAAAAATGGTTCCTGGCTACTATGATTGCTATGACTTTCCTAGGTGATTTGTTACCTAGCTTTGTGCTTGAACATAAGAATTAATCATCAATTTGAGTGTATGATCTTGATCAATATGTTCATGCAGGTTTAGAGATGTTTCCCTGTTATTTTAACAGAGTTCATTTCCTTACCATCTTGTAATATATGTGGTTATGCTTAACCAAATCAAGCTTGAGGTTTGAACATTCATACAATGTAGTCACCTCATTTAAAGGCTTCGCTGATTTGATAAATGCTGATAGTGTGCTCTATAGTCAGCTGAGTGCTGGCTTCTTGGTGACCTGAATTACACATAATGTAGCGTTACCCTGTTGACGCATGAATTTGTTACAGGTTGATATATTGCTTAGCCAGGCACCACCTTCAGAATATGTACGAAAACTGGCATGCTTTCTGTATTGGCATCAGTGCAGGAAATAGTCTTGTTATCTCACTCCCACCTTGCTTCTACTAAGTTCATAAATCTATTTTCTTTATCTTTTAGCATTTCCTTCTGCCAGAGAGTGATTGGTGGATAGTATTAACACCGTGATATCTGATGAATGTGATTGTAATGTTGTTCATACCAAACTAGGTTTTCTTTTGACAGAATGTTTTTCCGAGTTAGCACCTGAGCGGTTGTTCTACCTTTCCATTTTGCACAACATGAACCATAGCTTGGGATCTTTTGATTCTCTTGTAGCTACAAAAGCAAAAGTATTCAACACATAAGGAAGCCATCACAAGGACCTATCATCTTTTCAATTTTCATATGTCAGGGAAAAGTACTGTTGCATGTGCACTGAGTCGGGAATTGCATTACAGAGGCCACCTTACGTATGTCCTTGATGGTGACAACCTCAGACATGGCCTAAATCGAGATTTAAGCTTTAAGGCAAAAGACTGTGCAGAAAATATCCGAAGAGTTGGTAAGTTCTGGAAGAAAAAAAACGACGACCACACAGCTTGATATCTCCATACAGGAGAGACCGTGATGCATCCCGTGCTCTACTTTCTGATTCTAGATTTACTGAATTATGCTTATCTTATGATTCTTTGAAACTTTGTTAATTGTTAGTGATAACAATCTAACAACATGCAAGCTCTGTAGGTATTTATGGATCTGCCGCTAGAAATTTGTGAAGCTCATGATCCTAAAGGTTTATACAAGCTTGCACGCTCGGGAAAGATTAAAGGTACGGACAGCCTCTGAACCTTTTTTAGATATTTAGGTTTCATGCAATGGAAACACCCAGGTGAGGCAAGCTACTGCATTACCAGTTCAGTGTAAATCAAAAGAGCTTAAATGCTAGGTTGTGTATTTTTACTTTAAGCAATGCCTTTTGACAAACAGGTTTTACTGGAATTGATGACCCATATGAACCACCGGTGAATGGTGAGGTGAGCCTAAAGAGCATGCTTTGCCTTCCTTCATGGTCAAACCTTACCATTCCACTATTGATGTAGTGGTTTACTGGCATCATTCTGCCGTGAGCTACAATTGTTTAGTACAAGCAAGCACTTCCTTTCGATGCTTGTGTGATATAGAAATATAGAGCTATTATCCATTTCCTGGCACTTTCCTCATGATTTATACATCTGTCACAATTAACTCCAGTGATCCTTATTTAGTAAAGAGGTGGTAAGATGTAAAAGGGTTATAATAAAAAAACTAGATCAACCTAGGAGGAACTAGGCGGTTTTTTATTAAGAAGAAAAAGACATCTAAATTCATGTTGAAGGGACTCGAACCTGTGTGGTATAGGCGTATATACACACCCTCAACTAACTGATCTAGTCTCAGTTTCTTAAAAGGTTAGAATTAAGCAACTGCTCTTGATATGATCAATGAGTGCTATGTAGCTATATGTAGATGCAACGTGGGGTTGCAATGCATACTTCTGATTAGCAGCTTAAGAAAATGGGAGTAATTATATATTAGGTAAACATCCACTAGGAGGATAGTCGGGCAGCGTCTGTTGCTAAGGAAGGTATTAGAACATAGATTAGGGAGAGAATATTGAGTGAGACTAGAAAAGGGGACTGGAAACTGATCTATTTCTTTTCTTGTTTGATTACAATGGGTGTTGCGTCTTCCTTTATATAGGAGTCGGCTCTAACAATCTAAACTAACAAATCTTATCTTAAAACTAACTAATAGATCTTATCTCTATCTAATCTAATCTGATTCCTAACAACTAATCTTATTCCTAACTTGCTGCTACAGTACGTGTATTGCAACAGTAGCGCGGATCCAGCGAGGGTTCTATTGCTAAGCCGTGGAGGGATCTACACCGCCATGGCCGTCACCATAGCTCAAGGACAAGCTATCTTGCAAGGAGGGGTGAAGCTGCTATATGCTAGAAAATAATGTTCGCAAACACGGAACAGTAGGTACGGCAATGTAGTACCGCTGGTACTGTAGCAGCAGGTTAGGGATGAAATTATTTGTTAGGGATCGGATTAGATTAGATAGAGTTAATATCTATTAGTTAGTCTTAGAGATAAGATTTATTAGTATAGATTGTTAGTGTCGGCTTCTATATAAATGAGGATGCAACACCCATTGTAATCAAGTAAGAAGAATAGATCTAAGTTCTTGTTCATTTCGTCTCCCCTAGTATATTGTCTCTCTAATCTATGATCTAATCCCTTTTCTAGCAACTGACACCATCTGACTATCCCCGTGACATATGTTTACTCTAACATTATATCTTCTGTTTTTTTAATATGTTTCTTCCATATAGTTTAAATCTGAATCGATCATTTACTTTAGAAAACATTTAGCTACGGTCATCATTCAGTGATTACCCTAAACACCTTTTTACTTCTATTGCCCCCGCATAAATGCAAATTTAGCCGTTTGCTTCTATTGTCCCCGCATAAGAAAGCAGAATTGATCATTGTGTGGTCTTGTACAGATAGTAATTAAGATGAAAGATGGGGAATGTTCTTCACCTTCTTCACCCAAAGCAATGGCTAAGCAAATCCTTTGCTACCTTGAAGAGAAGGATATTTGCAAGCTTAGCTCATATCGAGAAGATTGATCTGATCCTTGTGTGTCCATTACTCGTGGACACAAGTATGATCCATTGGTCCAGAATAAGAGGAAGCAACATGCAGCGAGCAACAGAAGTGCCTTTCATTCAGAAAGGGGTACAAATTCATTCGTTTTATTGTTGAGGTTACTTGTTTCTTGTGTCTTGTTCTAGGATAACTGAAATTCATTGGCTTCAGTATGCATTTCGGTAAAAGGTTGCATGAGTTGTGTTCACTGTTTGTGTATGTTTGTCTGTTTGTGAGTTGTAGAGAACCGAGTGATAGTTTTGTTGGCAGAGCTTTCAATTGAGAGGCGGTTCACTCAGGCTCGAACCAGGAGCTCGCAAAAAGGTGGGTAGCTCCCTGAGAATTGGTTTTAGTGAGTTTCTTGGTCAGCTAGGATTTATTACGCCCCTCCTGTAAGTCCGTTCCCATTAGTTTCTTGGTCCTTTCCATTCCGTGGTCGAGTTTTTTTTGTTTGCAAGTTGTATTGTTGTTGGTAATATATTTGATACATATCAGTAAATACGAATAAATCGTACAATTTATACAGTACTATTTCTAGTTGGAATAAAAATGAGGAAAATCAGAACATCCATACGTTGCGTTGTCTCTTCCGCTGCTTGAGTTTCCGAGTCAAATGTAATGGGAACGGACTTACAAACATTTCCATGTAAAAGCTATACTTATTTATTTTTTTCATTTTGCACACTGGATATGGTAAAATCACTCCTCAGTGACTGTTATATTCATATCTTCATCGATCTTGTTGGTCCTTTTCACCCCAAGGGCACACATTTGTCCCCAAAGATATCACGAGCTAGTATTTTAATTATGAATTTATGACATCAGGTGCCAGTCAGGGTTCCAAAATGCGATGAAATACGGTCGTATTTTGCGAAATTCGAAGAATGTGATCGGCTCGATTTCTTAATACGACTGAATTTTGAATTTGAATTCAAGAAATTCAAAAAACAATAAAAAATTCTAAAATACTAGAAACAATTCTAAGACTTTCTGTGAAAATAATTTTTAAAAATAATTTCGTTGCATCATATTTTATATGAAGGAAGTTTGAAAAAAAGAAAAATACTGAAATGGGTTTTATGAACAGCATGATTGGCCCATCATGTTAAGTAAAAGTTTAACATGCAAACATATATTTTTTTGTATGAAGTATCTTAAGAGCATCTTTAAAATTGATTTTATTTCATTTAGAGTTTTATTAATTTCTCTATAATTTTTTACAAAGTTCACAAGTATAAAGTGAACATGTTAAGAAACATCACTTTAATTAACTTTTTCATTTCTACCATTATTTTTCCTACATAAAGCATAGTATAATTAAACTAATAAAAGTGGTTTCACTAATTTTATAGGTATGATGAGTTAGTTATGAATTAATCTAGTTGCAACATATTTACACAATCTTGCATGTTACAATAACTATTTCATGACTTTGCGTATTTTTAAAAGATATAGAATCATGTAAGAAGACTAGCAAAATTAGTTTCATGATTTTTGGATTATCAAAGAGTTAACTATGCATTTAACTATGTTTAGCAAATACATTTTCTCACATAAAATATATAACTTTTTTATGAGTATAAATACTTGCATTTAACTATGTTTAGCAAATACATTTTCTTACATAAAATATACAACTTTTTATGAGTATAAATACTTTTATCATGTCGATCATGTTACAAGGAAACTAAAAAAATTTGTTTCAATTTTATAAGGTTGGGCTATTTTTTGGGGATTTTTTACAAATGCCCTCGACGTATCGCATAATTCAACCGGATTTTGACGTAATTTGACCGAAATGCGAGGAATGCGTGAAATGTAAAAAAAGCGAAGAATGCGACCACATATCGGTGTGATGCGGTCGAATTATCGTTGAATGCGGTCGAATATCGGTCGGTCGTTCAAGTGGATTTTGCCTTGATCAACAGAGTTTAACCACACAAATTTTGGGTCACATTTCTCAATTCATGATATTCGCAAATTCAGCAACCCTTGCATTTTTACCTGACCTTGCATTTGTGAACCCTGGTGCCAATACGGCCGACCAATACCTGATCTTGGTTTTGTTCGATCTGGATTGGAAGAACGATACAATTCATCGGGTAGCAGTACAATCTTTTAAAAGGGGCTTGAGCAGTATGATTACCGGCAAAGCTGCAAGTTGCAGTATTGCCTTTGGTTGTTATCTGATCAGTGGACTGCCCACTTAGCTACGCCGACTGGACGCTACTTCTTGTCGCCTTTGATTCTATCAGGTTCCAACTTCCAAGTCATGGCATACATGCTCTGAACTTCTGGGGTTCTGACCACTTTTCTCCTAGTCGGAGCAAGAAAGAAAAGTTGAAGATTTGGGTGGTGGTGACTGGTGAGGGTAGGGCACAATTCACATTACAGTAAGTCAGCCAAAGTTACCTAACTAACAGAAGGAAACAAAGAAACAAGTCTTCAGTCTAGCCATTTTTTCCTCCCTTTGAATTATCTGTAAGATGGTATGCATGCATGTACAGCGTAGGCGACGGTGGATGTCTACGGAGAAGTAGCGGCTGTGAGCAATGCAGAGAGGCGTCCAAGTCAACCCATAAACTGTTCTAGGCCGTCGATCACTGCCTGCCTCGCGTTGTGGTGATCCGGTCCAACTCACTAAACGAAACAAATAAACAATAAATCAAATCAATTCGATTTTGTTATGATATACTCCATCCGATCAAAAATACATGATCTTTTTATTTTTCATAGTTTTCGACGTGCAATTTTGATCATTATTTTCTATTAAAATATAGTTATAATATCTAATAAAATATAATATTATAAAAATATTTTTAAAATAAATCTATTACCAGTTAAAGTTTTAAAACTTTGATCGTATCTTGATCAAAGCGACCAGTATTTATGACTAGAGGAGTAAGTCGTATAATAGGGTACATACTTAATCTAAATTAATTCTATGAGGACATGGGCCTTTATGTTCATTAGTGGTAGAAAGTTTAGTCTTATATTACTTACTATATAAAATGTGTCTCCACCTCCCTTGTACAAGGAGAGAAGTGGTTTTTAAATTATACATATAATTATTAATAAAGTGGAACGATAATTGACTATATCCCATGTCTTCTATGTGCTATTCCTTTAAATTCTTATTTAATTGGTGTGCGATAACGTGAATATTGCAACAGGTTTGACCTAACTTTGATTTTTCGCTCAATCCGCACTAACATTCAATCGCGCACGCACCTATGCCGTGACCATGCATGCAGCACGCATCAGAGTACATTTTTGCCTGGCTGATCCGATCGCTAATCACGCCAAACGTTAGGTGAAAACTGGAATAAATTAGTATCTAGACAACACAGGACAGAATTTGATGCAAACTGGTGCACTAGAACACAGTGTCATTAACCGATTAACCTGACCAGTCACCGTAATTAGCCTGCTCTGGGCGCGTGGTTTTCGTCAACGGCCGTGACAATTTGACATTCTAGCCAGTCCGGCAAGGTCAATTCCAAGATTTGGCAGAGAGAGAGAGAGAGAGAGAGTTTCGGCGGTGAGTGGCTCGCGGCCTGACCAGTACGGTCGAACCCACGCCCGGGTTGGCTTCTCTCTCGCCGAGTTCGACTTGGACTTCGCCGGCCGGCGAGGCGTTTCCTCACGTGCTCTGCCAATTTTTTTTTTTTTTTAACATCGAGTCTCTTTCCTGTAGTTTTTATTAAAAGCTTTCTGACAGAACGTGCGAAACTGAGGACTCGCTTCAGGTTTGTCATCGAACTACAAACCCGTTCGCTGCTGATTTGGTTGGAAGTCTTGGACCGCTTGTGTTGGAAGATCGCCGCTTGTGCCTAACGTCTGTACCGAACTTAACCGCCATGGGGTCCAAGTCGATCGAGTGCAACTGTGTTGCCATGTGGGCGTTACGTGCGCAATGTGTAATTGCGTGGTCTCAGTCTCAGGACAGCGAGGCGCGCAATGGCACGGGAGATGGTAGATGCCGACCCGACTTGATCTCCTAGCCCGCACGGATACTCCACGAAACTTACTATGCACGCAGCCATTTGCTGGGGACAAGTGTGTGCTTCGTACACGACAGGCTGATTTTGTTCTCCTAATCAACTCTTAAATCATCCATCTGATTCTGTTCCGTAGAGTATATGTGTACCGCGACAAGACAGGATCTCCTTTCTTATTGGCATACAAGCAACTAATTTGACATCTTTATAATTTTATGGCACTAGTATGGTGCGATAATGATTTTGTCTATATCTATATTTGTATATTTTTATAAAATAGATGAATTGTGATCGATTCAAATGATCTTCGCTATCGATTCGAGTTGATTAAACGGTTATTGTGTAAAGTTAGATCCCGTTTGTCCTTTCAAAATTATTTCCAATCTTCTCACCCACTAATTAAGGAATTATCTGTGATTTTATCTCTTTTTTACAATCCGTACGTGTATTTTTAGATAGTCCGATATGTAAATCTTTTTATTATACTATATTCTTTTACCTATTTGATTGCTATATTTTGAATTGATTATACACGTGTGAAATATGAGTGCAATGGTTAGTAATTAATGATCTCAGTTTAACTGTAGCATGCCCCTAACTTTTTCTCACAAACACTCCTTTTCCTCTGGGGAGAGGTTATACGAAACAGAGACCGGCGAAGCAAGCGTACGTTCATTCCCCAATCGATGGACGTCGCTGTTGCTTTGGCAAATCCAGGCACCCATGCGCGCATCATGCCACGTCCCCCAGAATGATTTTTTGGCGATATCGTCAGGCGAGCATGCAGTGCGCGCGTACCCGAGGAGAGAGATGGGCAAGCAACACGGACGCACGCACGCTTCCCTGTTTACTTGCTGCACCTGTCATCACTCTCAACTTTACCAGAAAATAAAAAGAGTAGCTGTTGCAAAATCTGAAAGCACTGCAATTTGCAGCACAAATAATCGCAGTTGATTCAGCCACTCAGCCAGAGCTCTTGATTGGAGCTGAACTAACACCAGAAGCAAGAGGCATGTCCTGATCTTGCATTCTCACTCCGCTGGTAAACCTGCCGATACGAACCTGAATCCATTCAAGGCTTGCGTTGCGTTGCGCTGCATGGCTTGGAAATGCCCGGCCGCTTCCGCGGTCTTGCCCCCACGACACTCCTCCGCGCGCGCGCGGCCACACGAGACGAGGAGCGCCGCTCGGTGCCATGCCCTGTGGTGTAGCGTAGGAGACGGTTGTGGTTGGCAGATGCGTGCGTGTGTTCTGGAAATCCTCGGCCCGCCGCCGTCAGCAAAAACCGTTGCGATCGACTGACCAGTGACCACCTCGCAAGGTTTCTCCGGAGTTTGTTAACCACCGGTTGCCACCGTTCTCGGATCACCGGCCCCGCCGTCATGGTGTGGTGCGCGTACCGATGTGTGTGCTTCACATTTCACAAGCGAAGTAAAGAGGCGAAACTGAGAGTTAATGAAGGAGCAATCTTTTTGGGAAAATGACCGCATCATTCTGCGTTTCAGTATTCCCCGCAAAAAATATTAATGATCTGCGTTTCAGTACTCAAGGAGCTAATTCTGCATGAGGGCAACTTTATGCTATTGGACAGCACACTATTGTGCCGATACACACCATATTGCCTATTTGGCAGAACTCACTTTTATCTAAATTTTTAGGAAAAATGATTTTTTTTTAGTAAATTTAATAGAGGAAGTGATTTTATGAGAAAATTAAATCAGAGTAAGCTGATTTTTCAGCTCTCAGCATCTAATTCATTTTAAAAAATCACTATCACATAATCACTCCGGAGTTAAAAATTATAAACTGCTATTTGACATAACTTCTCTCAATTCCACTCTAGGAGCTGGTATCGAAGCTATGCCAAACTAGCCTATAGCATCAGGGGCGGATCCCTACTACTTCATAGCCAATAGAAGCCCTGCTAAGCTTCCAAATATTTTTTTTGTCATGGATAAGAAAAAGGAAGAAGAAAAGAGAGATAAAAAAAAAGGGATAGAGGAGAAAGATGAAGAAAAAGAGAGAGATGGATAAGATCAAATATTATTATAGTATCTTCTATTTTTTTTCATCTCCAACAACTACCTTATTTTCTACGTTCTATTATTTTTTATCTCTATTCGGGTCCACAATCATCTTTTATGAACAGTGCTGCATAATGGTACAGTCTCTACCACTAGCCGCAAATTTTGGGGAGTCCCCCTCCTTTCCGTATCCTTGTATCACTCGATACAGGTGCTACTAGAGCACTCGATACGGTTGTCTCCGATCCATATCTGCCTTCTCCTCACCCTGTACCACTCAATATAGGTGTTGCTGGAGTTGTTTTAAGCCCTATCTGACTCATCTGCATCCGCTATCATAGTATATGCATGTCGAACCTACGGATATACCTTGTTTGAATCAAATAATGACGTTAGTGGATTGGATATCCGTCAGTGGAGACAGGTGACGATACAGGGTAAAAAGACTGTGTAAAGATCGGTGACGTTCTAAGAGGGAGGTGAATTAGAACATTTAAAATCTAATTAACTCTAAAAGCTTCTCAAGATAAACCTATATCAAATTCTATCTGAATATACTCTAGATTTATCTAGTATGTTTACTCTACCGCTCAAAAGAGTTTTACAAACTATAGACAATCCTAGCAAACAACTCTAGTAAGATAAATGCGTAAAAGTAGATTGCAATTATGTAAATGCGGAAATGTAAATAATGTAGAGAGAGCAAACTCGGCACGAGGAATTTTTATCCAGTGTTATCGATGGCATAAACGCACCTAAGAAATCAAGTGGATAAGTGTTTTAGTTTACATATGATGACACATTGGCAACAGTTGATGTATCTTGAACTTTGTTACCATTATTTGTGGATGATTGTTCTTGTTCATGTCTAACTCGAGTTGGTGGTGTTTTGAATTGGCGAATTCTTCTTTGTGTGCAGAAAAATTACACACACCGAAAATTCGATGTGAACATTGAATGTTCTGGTGTTCATCGAAAGTTCTGGTGTGGGCAATGTGTACTTGCTGGACTATTTCTTGTAGAGAGCAATTTTCGGTGAAATTAGATATCAATGCACCGGAAGGTCCGGTGAATATGGTGGCTACACCGGAGGGTATCATTGGAGTATTTTTAGTGCTGAAGCAAAAAATGAAAGCAAACACCGGATGGTCCGGTGATGGACTTTGAGAGCGTTGGAGTATTTTTTGTAGAGAGTAGATTTTTGACGCCAAATTTGATTATGTATGTCGGATAGTCTGGTGTTATAATTGTGAACACCGGATAATGCACCAGACTTTTTGTTGTAGGGAGGTTGCAGAAAGGGTGGTTCAATGGATTAGCACACATGAGATTATTCAGTGATGGATATGAGATCACCGAAAACTTTCACCGAACCTTTTCTTGCAGAGAGCAAAGTTTTCCTAGAACAGATAGTGTTACACCCACCAGATTGTCAGGTGTTCAGGAGCATAACACACCAGAACATCCGATGTTCACGTTTTCTGCAGGATGTGCTCTGAGTTGAAGTTTTTGATTTTGTGCTAATCAGGAGACATTTTGGAGTATGAAAAAATATGTTTGCTTGCTTCAAGGTATGCAGGTGACAGATGCAACTTGACGGTCAACGACAGGTGATTGGGCTAGACGATCAAGGAGGGATAGACAGAGTTAAGAGTGATCCTAATTGTACACATGAAGATTAGATAAAGCATGAAATGGAAGATGAAGATGGTATGTTGACAAAGTCAAGCGAAGATGGCATGTTGACGTGGCGGCCCGAGGGATCAGGAGTGGGAGAGACTTGTCAGTGGTCAAGATCGCAAGACGAAGGACACGTGTCATCATCGAAGCGCTTGCTTCAGGTGGAAACAAGTGACGGCTAGTCACGTTTTGAGAAGTGTGTTAGGATTTCGGGGTTTGACTTCAAAACTGTGAGAGCACTAGAGGAGTATGTGGTACCATCGCGAAGCTTGCGTCAAGACGAAGTTAAGTCGTAAAGACACCACGGCCGTTTGATGAATGAAAAAGAAAATGGATTAAAATACACTTGGTGGTAGGTAGAATTATATTACAAGAGAATGTTATTTTGGGAAAAAGATAAGAAACTTTGAGGTCAAGTTTTCTAGACCTATAAATAAAGGGGTAGTACTATGAGAGAGGTAGTACCAATCATTTGAGCCCCCTATGCCACCCATATGAGAGCATTGTGCTAGGATTTTAGTGGAGAGGAAGATGAGTGCTTAACCTATGTAATATGTGAGAGTTTTGACTTTTGAGAGAAAAATATTTGTAATCGGTCTAAAATAGAGATGATCTCTTTGAATAATAAAATTTATTTTGTTTCATATGCTTGGATTCTCCTCCTAGTTTTCCTTTCTTGGTTCTCTTGCCTTGTGTGCAAGTTTTTTCTTTGCGGTTTTGATTTTCATTTTTGTTTTTGGGCTGAAATTTTAGCATATTGTGAGGTCATTTTTCTTGTTGCAAGAGGTATAAAATTCGCATACACACGCTTATGTGATAGAGTCTTGAATTATACTCTACCATTCAAAAGAGTTTTGCAACATATAGCCAATCCTAACAAACTACTCTAGAAAGATAAATGCGCAAAGGTAGATTGTAAGTATGTAAATGCGAAAACATAAATAATATAGAGAGAGTAAACTCGTCACAATGAATTTTTATCCCGTGGTATCAATGGCATAAACGTCACCCTTAGTTCACATTAGAGCTCTACCAAAAATATTGAGCCACCAAGTCAAGGTCTCAAGCCGAATGAGTTACCAAGCCATAAAGGTAAGGCTCAACCACTAGCCTCTCTTCCGGTCACTTACTGTCCTGATCACTTCGGAGTTTGAGCCACCAAGTCAAGGGTTCTGTGTCCCTGTACACGTGTTTTATCACCGCTCCACACTAAGTCGAAAGGTTAATAAACTTGAGCAACTCTAGCTTAAGTAACCGACGAGTCATCAAGACTCCAAGACGCCGACGTACCACTTGGTACAAGTTAGGATAACTTATTGATCCCTTTTTCAAGCTACAACGTCTAGTTACAACTCACTCTATGTCTATAAGCACTAAACATTATCTAATCTTATGCTTAATCACCTTGGATAATCACTTTAAGCACTTCAGTGATTTAGAAATACTCCGGTGTAAAGTATCTGGTGTGTACAATACAAGTACCGGACTTTTCGGTGAGTTGATCTTTGTTGTTTTGTGCTTGGATTCTTTTCTGTAATAATCAATCCGGCGTGATCCTCCGGTGATCACTGGACCATCCGGTGAAGCCATCTGCATTATCTCCTTTGTCAATAATGCTCCGTTGCTTCTACCTATTTGACACCAGACCATCATGTGAGGTAAAGCTATATCTGGATATAAAACTCTAGTGCGTATAATTCTTCAAGCATTGGATCGGTGAGTATATTTTTCATAGGACTTCTCTAATTCAACTAAATTTTATTCCAGTTATAATTACTTGTTTGTATATTGCATCTATGAGAACTATTAGAATATATACGTGACAAATATTTAAATATCATCAACTAAATTGTCATTAATTATTAAAATTTATAATCTAATAGAATTATTTTCACTGCATGCAAGCACGGAGCAGAGACCGGTAGCCGTAGCGAAAACAAACACAATCCCATGCGCGCGCGGCAAAATCCCAGCCCAAAGTCCCTTTCCAGTGTTTCCATTTGAGCATAGCTTTTTGGACCAGGTCATTCGAACATAACTAACAAGAAACACGGCGCGGGACCGCACATGCGTGCTACCTACAGTGGCAGTAGCCTCTGTGAGATGGATCTCTCGATCTCGTCTCGACCGGCTATAAATAGACCAGCCGGCGCAGAGGCTGCGGCATGCACGGTGCGATTAGCTTAGCTTCTCTCTCCAACCTCCATCTCCTCTTCGAAGCATCGCGCCGTGCTGATCAGGACAGAGAGAGAGAAAAGGAGAGAGAGAGAGCTTTCAGCAATGAAGAGGGCTCTGTTCTTGCTGGTGTGGGTCGCGCTGTTGAGTGGTAAAGCTACCTGGCCATTAAATCGTGTTGCTAGTATTATGAGTTGGAGACGAAGGACTAATGATCGTGACCCTTTCGATCTCTTCCTTTTGCAGCTGCTCGCATGGTGCAATCTCTTCCTTACGACTACTCGTCGAGCTCTGAGGTACGCATAAGCAAGCTGCTGCTGTTGCTGCTGCTGCTCTCTCTCTCTCTCTCTCTCTCTCTCTCTCTCTCTCTCTCTCTCTCTCTCTCTCTCTCTCTCTCTCATCTCCATGCCTGTGACGTGCTTGCCTACCAAATTGTCAAGCCCCCGCGCGCCATATGCGCCATGCGCTCGACGGCCCGCGATGATGGTCGGTCGCTCCATCAAACTTCAGTTTCGTATTGCATTGTGCATGCCATCCATCATCTCGCTGCCCAAAGATTTACAGGCGCATGCATAACCTGCTGCTTACCAGTGCTGTTGCGAATTAATAAAAAAAGTAGCTCATGTTGCTAGCTTGGCTCGACCAGATCAGCCACGCAAAAGAGATCGCGTTTTCGACATGAAATCTGGCATCCTAGCTTTGGAAACAACTTGTTTTTTCAGAGAATTTTTTTTGCAGTACCACGTCTATACGCGTGGTTAAATCACCAGCCGTTAGTAGTTGCCTGTGCGCGCGTGTGACTTGAAACTGACAAAGTGACATGCGTGTATGTGGGCGGGCTGTGTGGCCCATGCACTAGCTGCACAAAAAATATTTGTTCTTGCCTCCTGTGATTCTGCCGACCTGAGTCCACTTAGGCACTCACTAGTGACGATCGAGACATGTCGCGTATGCAGGTCACAAAAGCTTAGTGATCGTGTGAACTCAAGCCATGAAGTTTACTACTTCATCACTATAGTAGCTTTTTTTTTGTTCATTTAGTACTAATATTCAGGCACAATAGTATATCCCTTTTGATCAGTTAGGACATCATGGGTTGGTGCAAATGGACCAAACAAGTAGGAGCAAGAAGACGTCGAAGGAAAAAAAAATCACAGTTCTCTGCCAAAATACTTCCAGAACAGGGCCGATTTGCAACTGAAAGAAGAAAAAAAAGGCTGGCCAGGTCGTTTTGACTCGGCCTGATCAACTTGCTGATCAGATCAAAACGCACAGGTCCATTTCGATCCAGCCTAACAGTTAGTAAACACTACCCTGCTTCAGTCCTGACCGATCTGGTTGCGAGGAGCCTAACCACGAATGATCGATCATCCACTGTCGTAGTCAATAGAAAAAAGGCCGGTCGATCTCCTTCAATGGTGACGATTGAACTGATCATCATGCAACGAGCCGACCCAATTGACCAGAACCCAATGTGCGCGCGCACACAGGCACATATTTGCTTGTTGCCAACACATCTTTATATCGGCGTGCCTTATGATCGATCGACGGCCAAAATCAGAGTTGGGGATGCCTTATTTTGTTTTTGTTTTCTCGTGAACACCAAGCAGAGGAGGGCGCGTGTACCCCAGTGTCTGCCACACACTGCATCATGCTCGCTCATGCATGCCCCCACTAAACCTCTTTTATTTTTGAAGGAATGGGAAGAGCTGCCGATTATAGTAATAAGAAGAAAGACCAACGGGCTAACATGCTCGGTTAATTAAAAAAATTAAGCAAAAGTTATAAAACACAGCGGGCTAAAATCCTAACTAAACTAAACCAAAAGCAAAGCAGAGACAACCCTGTAGACTACAACCATTGAACCTCTTATTGGACAGATCATTATTCACACCTGCTTAGCTTCAAGAGGACAACTTATTCTGGTTAATCGGTTGGTGAAGATGCTATAATTTGCTGTCAGTTAAACAAGAGGTCTATACTTGTGTGTGCAATTGTGGTTAGGGCAGGAGAGGAAAGTCAAGGGCTTCCAAGCATGGGCCTAAAATGATTTTCTTTTAGTTATTTTATTTCGCCCCATAAAATTAGGTTTTCGCAGTTTGATTTTTTTTTATTCAAACAGAGATACGTTTTCTTTCGTTAGTCTTAATGGTAGTCGAGCAGTTGGACTTGTGCAGTGCTTGCGATCAGTTGGACTTATGCAGGAAGGTCAAACATTATTCTTGTTCGTAGTACTAGCTGACTTTTGGTCAAATACTCAAAATACAAATAAATCAAATATGGGGTTGGCGATGAGTGACGGTGTACCAAACAAAATCCGGCATTTGCAGAAGTAGTCTCGTGCTTTAGTCGACAGTCAGTTACCGTACACGACCTTTTCGTGCCTTTTACTGAGATCTTGACAGGGCCGGCAGTTTTGACAGTTACGACGCTGTAAAGCACCTTCGGGTTCAGTAGTTTCAGAGTTCTTCAGTCTTCACTGTACCCCTCTTACTGCACAGTGTAACTTTCCTGCCATGCAAAATGCAACGTCACTGTGCTACCGTCGGCAAGCTTCTGCTGAGCTGAACGTTCATGCTGTGAAACGTGGTTGCAGTGTTTGCCGGAGCCGCTGGAGCCTCATTACAGCGGCGGCATCATCCGGAACGCCGACTTCAGCGCCGGCCTCCAGGGCTGGTCGGGGTTCGGGTACGGCATCGTCTCGGAAGGCGTGTCGGCAGAGGGGAACAGGTTCGCCGTGGCGCGGAACCGGACGCGGCCGTACCAGAGCGTCAGCCAGAAGGTGTACCTGCAGAACGACACGCACTACACTCTGTCCGGTCAGTGATCTACGAAGAGTTTTTGTACTGCTTCGTGCTTCTTGACATGTTCAGAACGGCAAATTAATAATCGGATTAAATTTGGGGGTTTTGTTGTGCGCAGCTTGGCTGCAGGTCAGTGATGGCAGCGCCGATGTCAGAGCCGTCGTGAAGACCAATGGCGACTTCATCCACGCCGGTGGCGTAGACGCGCGGTCCGGGTGCTGGTCCATTCTCAAAGGCGGCCTCACCGCCGCCGCCTCCGGGCCGGCAGAACTCTACTTCGAGGTAACCGCACAAACTTGCCGCATTATTGCACGCTTGTAACGACTATGATCACCGAATCTTGGTAGTATGGCAGGAAGCCATAGGCTATAGCAATGCTCTGTTTCCTCGAAGTATAGCAATGCTCTGTTCTTACAAGAACTTGGTTTGGTTGCAGAGCAATGCGACGGTGGACATATGGGTGGACAACGTCTCGCTGCAGCCGTTCTCCAAAGAAGAGTGGTCCGCTCACCACGAGGCGTCCATCAAGAAGGCGCGCAAGAAGATGGTGCGGCTCCGGGCGAGGGACTCCGCCGGAAACCCCGTGCCGGGTGCGCAGATGCGCATCGAGCACGTCCGGAATGGCTTCCCGCTGGGTTCGGCCATGAGCAAGGAGATATTGACCAACCCGGCGTACCAGCGGTGGTTCACGTCGCGGTTCACGGTGACCACCTTCGAGAACGAGATGAAGTGGTACAGCACGGAATGGGTCCAGGGCCGCGAGGACTACTCGGTGCCCGACGCGATGCTCCGGTTCGCCAAGAACCACGGCATCGCCGTGCGCGGGCACAACATCTTCTGGGATGACCCCAGCACACAGATGCCGTGGGTGAAGGCGCTCTCCGGCGAGCAGCTCCGGCGCGCCACGGCGAGGCGAATCAAGTCGGTGATGTCGCGGTACGCCAGGCAGGTGATCGCATGGGACGTGGTGAACGAGAACCTGCACTTCAACTTCTTCGAGGGCAAGTTCGGGTGGGAGGCGTCGGCGGCGTTCTACCGGCGTGCGCACCAGATGGACGGCAGCGCGCTCCTGTCCATGAACGAGTTCAACACGCTGGAGCAGCCCGGCGACCTCAGCGTGGTACCGGGCAAGTACCTCGGCAAGCTGTGGCAAATCAAGGACTTCCCCGGGAACGGCAACGCCGCCAGGATGGCCATCGGCCTCGAGGGCCACTTCGACGTGCCCAACATCCCATACATCCGCGCCGCGCTCGACACCATGTCCAAGGCCAACGTGCCCATATGGCTCACCGAGATCGACGTCAAGCCGGGGCCCAACCAGGCGGCCCACCTCGAGCAGGTGCTCAGGGAGGTGTACGCGCACCCCGCCGTGCACGGCATCATCCTCTGGACGGCGAGGCATCCGTACGGGTGCTACGTCATGTGCCTCACCGATAACAACTTCAAGAACCTCCCCACCGGCGACGTCGTCGACAAGCTGATCTGGGAGTGGAAGACGCACTCGAACGTAGGCGTGGCGGACGCCGACGGCTACTACGAGGCCGAGCTGTTCCACGGGGACTACAAGGTCACCGTCAGCCACCCGGCGGCGAACTCCACCGTGGTGCAGAGCCTGAGCGTCGATAAGGAGTCTGACAACGAGTACACGATACACGTCTAGCTTAGCTAGCTAGCTTCTACTTCTAGGAGGATTGGTATACGCATACATGTGCATGATTGTTAATCTAGAGGATTGTTGTTGTACTATTGTGATCATACATAGGCACCCGAGAGATTGAATTCCTGGAGTGGCGATTGATCAGATGTACATAGTAAATGAAGAATGAATTCGATTTGTTCTTCTGAATACATACACCTTTCTGTCTCATTCCTGTCGACGTCAATCGTACAAAAACATTACACGAATGCGATTTAGTGTAATGGAGTGGCCATTACTACTGCTATTTACTCTTTGCTAAAGCTTGGTTAATGGAGATGCGTCGTGTCAAAACTCAAAAGAATACCGGACTCTGCCATACGTACGAAGAAAACTCTACGAAACGCCAACGAAACAGCATGTCCTCTGTATTAGAGAAATTTTATGATGGTCCAAAATTAATATAAGCCATCTATTTTTAAGTTCAACGGTCCAGATTAGTCAGGATACTACTAATTTCTCATCGGTAGTATATATGAGTAGTATGGTAGTATTAGGGTTATTTTGAGAAGAAAAATGCATGGTATGAAAGTAATTAACTGCAGTTATATGTCTCTAAATAGAGTAATATTTCATTGTCGTTTTAACATTTTAATCTGCATTCGTCATGAGAGTTCATTTGCTACCCATCGGCTAGGGTTAGTGATCCGACGTTTGCGGTGTTGATCTTTCTATTAGCAAAAGCATGGTGCGTAATTATAACAAAATTACCACAATTACCAAAATATCTAATTACGTGGATTGTTGGATTAAATTTATACTACCTTCTACCTCTAGATAGTATAGACCACTATAAAAAAAAGCTCCTATATTAGCCCTGACGCCCTCAACACCCTATCATCACTAACGTCGTTGTCTTGCCGGCATCTTCTCCAGCACCAGGGAATCGGAGAAGTTGTCGCAGCTCTCCCTCCCTCCTCATCTACTTCTCGTGCTTCCCTGTTACACCCTCACCCTTATCCCACCCTCCTGCCTTGTCTCCAGCAGCTTCTACTGTCAAATTCATCATCGCCAACTGCTGCCACACTAACCTATCTTTAACAAGTCGTTAGTGAGTGGCCCCCATCCAAATCTTACCCATCGACGGGCGACCACCCACCAAATGTCATCACCGCCAAACAGGCCTACAACCATGGGTATTCCTCTAAACCTGCATGCTTACGATGATAAACCCACACCACAAACCACTAACGCGGACACTGCCAGACCCTCATTGAGGGTTGTAGAATAAGGTCTGAGTGTGAATCACAACACAGATCCGCCAGCATGAAATCGAGTGAGATGAGAGGGCGAAATGTTCGAGTGGTCTTTAGCAATAATGTGTTAATCTATTTTGTGAATAATTATCATTTACATTGATAAAAAAGTACATGATTTGTTCGTGAAGCTCGTTATTTGTATTATGATATTATTATAAATAATTTATGGTCTCATATCATATTAATGATTAATAACCATTACATATATTCATTGATGATCACGTTTTATAGATCATCAATATGGAGATATTAAATCAATAATATGGATACATGTTAGGTAACACGGTATTGGATTGACCTACCTCGACACACTATTAGATTGTCATGTGATATGCCATCAATTGTAGTTTTGGATGGTATACCTATAAAACCCTTAGATCTAAGATCGTCATTGATCCTCAGAATGTATAGTAGTATACTTAGGGGCTACAAAACACTACTACATAACTAGATAGTTATAAATATAGCTTTTAGGTATGTTGTGAAACATATCGTAAGATATGAGCAATCAAGATAGAATATGTCTCTCATAGATAACAAGATAAATATCTTTGGGCCTCTCAATATGGTTGGAGTAAAAAGTATATGATCATACCAATATGATTGAAGAGTTAATCATAAATAGAGTAATTCACTACAAGATCAAGTGAATGGTCGAACTATCACAAGAATACCACACATCTTGCCTTGAACTAAACTGATAGCGTTAGGTAAAGGGATCAATGTGTGTATATCGAGGCTTATTTGATATGATATCAATATATCCTAGTAGGAACCGCTATTGACTTGTAGTATAGAAAGAATTTTTGGGTCGCTGCTATTTACATAACCTAAAGGGTCCTACGCTTAATATGTTAGAACAGTAATTTAGATTGGATCTGTACGTGAGCTACGCATAATGATTCACGAGGGATTAGAGTCATAATAGTCCTTCAATGTGGCAGGCCATTAGTGAGCACTATATAATTAGAGGTGTGGGGTTGTAGACGTGTAACAATTCTACACTCAACTACCTAGCTATTACCTCCACCCAGCCTCCTCACAAGATCCTAGCCAGGCCTGCGGTGCTAGCACATGGACACACGATATTTAACCCCTAGATATGTGGATACCGTGAAAGTGTTGCTGCTATAGTTGCAGTGCTGATCGACCAAGAGGACACAAGGTTTTTGCTAGGACGATTGTCTACTTCTAGGCGAGCACATGATCGCATGAGGAGGAGACATTTGGTTCGTGATGAAATAGACTACTTCATCTATACCAACATACATGACGTTGCAATAGGCTGCTTCAACTCTTCTTCCACTACTCTGTACGTCTAATGGTAACAATCCATGTTCCCCTACTTGCATGATTTCCTAGTTAAACGCTGTAGAAAATTTAATTTATACTATCATAATCTACCCGTCCTGCTATAGAAACCTGAATAAAATTGATAGGAGACGCTACTAGGCGGATCTACCACTAAGGAAACTAGAATCATGGCCGTAGTCTTAGCCACATCTGGCCAAATGGGCGGTTCGACACGGTACATGACTGTTTAGCCACATACCGATTAGCCAAATGGGTCGTGTCATGCCGGCCCATGGCACGATAGGTACGGCGACGATGGCGCGACGACAGGGCAAGGCGGCGGAGTAGGACGATGTGGGGCAAGGTGGCGGTGGGGCGATGGTGGGACGGTGCGGCAGGGCGGACCGACGTAGCCAAGCTAGGCCATGCTGACATGGCATGCCGCAGCTTTGGCCCAGATACTATACAACCATGTGACTACAGTAACAGGTCTCATGCTGATCCAGTTAACCAGCTTTAGTCTCAGCTCAGTTTAGCATGAACTTTCTCCTATTTTTCGTAGAGCCCAATACGACCATCCCATCTGGGCCATCGACTGGCCCCAGTCACTGGGCCAGCCTAGCTCCGCCTAGTTAACTGATTAATCAACTGATTAGAGGAGAGAGAGAGAGAGAAATGAGGGCGTCAAGCTTGGTTGTTCTGCGGCTGCTCGCGTAAGGTGGTTTCTTCGTAGTCGTTTCTTAGTAGTTTTGTTCGTATGTATAGACATATTCTTTATAGTTGGACCGTAAGCACGCTTGATATTTAATAGAGCATCTCCTTGCATCACGAATCGATATAGACCAAAAGCCTAGCTACAAGATTAACTTTTTTTCCATTAAAATGGTCAAAAGTACAGATGAACTACTGAAGTAAAAGGATAACATTGCATGGCAAATTAGGATGATAATACAATACCTGTAGTTGTTCCCAACAGTGTGCGTTTTCCTGACTAGTGCATGCAGAGTTCTCATTTTTATCAAAATTATCTAGACACGGATATAAGTATTGGAATTCGATTCGAATTCGGATGTTTGATTCGGCAAAAGAAAATTTGGACATGTGAAGTACATCTCCATATCTAGTATGGATTCGGGGTGTCTAATTTGACAAAGAAAATCTCTTTTTTTGTCGACAACACTGTTTTTTATTCTCTCTCAAAAAAAAATCTCCTTTTATTTTTGACACTTGTAAACCGTGGGGCTCGGCAGTCGGCATGCGTTGCTTGGGAGTAATATTACAGCCTCTAAATACTATGGGTTAATTACCACCCTGAATGTGCAACGGCCTTCCTCCTATTTTTATCTGCTTCATTACATTCTTAATAAAAGATATACTAAATATATCTCTTTGTTCGTCCGCTCTTCTCATAGCTATATAAACAGAATTCTTCAATGTCATGATCCACAGACTAGTTGTTGCTAGTGATAAAAGAAATATGAAGGTTTTCACAAGAAAGCTGATCTTGTTCTTGTCGCTTGTGCTCTTTGAAGGTTAGCTTTTTCCCTCAATTGGATTCAGCTTTGTTTCTTTTTTTGGTCTAGACGAATAGATTCTTCATTTTAAAATGCAACCACACGAATGCATTACTGTTTTATGCATTACTAAGTAAATTGTAAATGACTCTATACATTGATTTTGCATATGTTATCCGACAAAATCTATTCTACGTTCGATAAATTGTGAATTAATATTTATTTAATTTTGAATATGCTATATGAGTGGCACCTCTGAACTTTTAATTTCCTTTTTTTTGAAACCTTAATATATATATACATGCACTGGAAATTTATTTAAGTCACCTGATTTTTTTTGCAGATAAGTTGTATGAATTGATGTGTGTTTTGTATATATATGACCCAGATTCTGATGCATAACCATCTGTTTTCTGAACGCAGGATGCTTGGTCAGATCAGAAAAGGTTTCCTATGACTATACAGCAAGCATCGAGGTAAGTGGCAGAATTTATTCTTCTTTTATCCGTATATTTTCTTCAACAAGTGTTGTCGTCGACTGAACGGCCCAGCTCCGTGCGACGCCGGTGCGCGCAGTGCGTGAAGGAGCCGGAGAAACCTCTGTACGGTGGCGGCATCATCAGCAGCGCTGAGGCCCCGGCCCATAAGTCGGCCGGCGGCAAGAAGCTCCTGATGGCGAAGACCAAGAGCTCCGCCCCGGTCAAGGGCTCCGTCCTCAAGGTCGAGCTCCAGAAGGACCACCACTACGCCCTCTCCGGTAATTGACACCGATCATTTCATCCCAAGATAGATCTCGTTGTGATCACTGCAACGATCAAGTGTCGAGGACAATGTAGCTAGCTAACTGAACAAACGTTTTTGCGCTTGTGCCCAGCTTGGCTGCAGCTTTCCAAGGGCGCCGGCGACATCAGCGCCGTGATCGTGACCCCCGACGGCAAGTTCAACACCGCCGGCGTGATCGCGGCCCAGTCCGGCTGCTGGACCTTGCTCAAGGGTGGCGCGACCTCCTTCGCCGAGGGCAAGGGCGATCTCTTCTTCGAGGTAATGGACTACGCAGGCAACGGCATCAGCTAAGTGAGACGTGGGTGAAGAACCAACGAAAGTTAAAACTGCAGAGCAACTCAACCGCGGAGATAATGGCGGAAAGCATAGCGCTGCAGGGGTTCTCCTTCGACGAATGGAAGGCTCATCGCGATGAAGTTATCACCAGGGTAATGTGGTTTCCCATTCAATGCCGACGCAAAAATAAATGCCACGGGAAACATCAATCTGAAAGGATCTAAGACAGGAGCGCAAGAAGAAGGTGAAGATCACGGTGGAGTCCGACGGCAGCCCGGTGCCGGATGCGGAGCTGTCTGTGGAGTGGGTGGCGAAGGGTTTCCCTCTCGGGAACGCCATGACCAAGGAGATCCTGGACATGCCCGAGTACGAGGAGTGGTTCACGAAGCGGTTCAAGTGGGCGACGATGGAGAACGAGATGAAGTGGTACAGCACGGAGTTCCACGAGGGGCACGAGGAGTACGAGGTGGCGGACAAGATGCTGGAGCTGGCGCAGAAGCACAACATCTCGGTGCGCGGCCACAACGTGTTGTGGGACGACCAGAGCCACCAGATGGAGTGGGTTAGCAAGCTCAGCCTGCCCAAGCTCAAGGAGGCCGTGGCGAAGCGCCTCAAGAGCGTCGTCTCCCGCTACGCCGGCAAGCTCATCCACTGGGACGTCGTCAATGAGAACCTCCACTTCAACTTCTTCGAAGACAAGCTCGGCAAGGACGCCTCCGGGGAGATCTTCAAGGAGGTCGCCAAGCTCGACGACAAGCCCATCCTGTTCATGAACGAGTTCAACACCCTCGAGCAGCCCAACGACCCGGCGCCGCTGCCGACCAAGTACCTCGCCAAGCTCAAGCAGATCCAGTCCTACGCCGGCAAGGACCTCAAGTACGGCATCGGCTTGGAGAGCCACTTCGACAAGCCCAACATCCCCTACATGAGGGGCTCCCTGGATACGCTTGCGGCCGCCAAAGTCCCCATCTGGCTCACCGAGGTCGACGTCACCAAGGGACCCAAACAGGTGGAGTACCTGGAGGAGGTGATGAGGGAGGGGTTCGCGCACCCGGGGGTGAAGGGCATCGTGCTCTGGGCCGCCTGGCACGCCAAGGGGTGCTACGTGATGTGCCTCACGGACAACAACTTCAAGAACCTCCCCGTCGGCGACACCATCGACAAGCTCCTCGAGGAGTGGAGGAAAGTGCCGGAGAAAGCCAAGACGGACGACAAGGGCGTGTTCGAGGCCGAGCTCTTCCACGGCGAGTACAACGTCACCGTGAAGCACAAGTCGCTCAAGGAGCCCGTCGTGCGGACGGTGGACCTGGACTCCAAGTCGGAGGCCACCATAAAGGCGTAACTGATCAAGTCCCTGTTCTGTTCTGTTCTGTTCTCATATATATAGTTACAGGTAGGCTAATTGCATTTCATTGTTGCAATAAAATGGCCGAGGAGAAGAGACCATGGCCAGTTTGAATGTAAGAATAGTGATTTAAGTGGATATATAATAGTTAGTTCTGGATAATTATTTAGTTTATTTTTTAACTTAATTATGTGGGAGTGAATCTCTAGTTTATTTTTTTTAGTTTTGGATCAATTTGATAAAAAAAATACAAAACATGCATCCCTGTAAGATGGTTTGATGGTACACGGTCATGTCGCGTCTGTTTTTTGGTACACGATCATATCGGTACCAAAAAAGTGTTTTTCGACACACGGTGTGTCGAATACGGCACTGTTGCCCGTATTCAGCATACTGTTCGCCGAATACAGTCCATTTTTGGTATACGGTGTGCCGAATACGGGCAACAATGCCGTATTCGGCACACTGTGTGTCGAAAATTGCTTTTTCGTTTCGGTACACCGTGTGCCGAATACGGATACTAAATTAATAAATACGACCACATATTATCTATTTCGACAAATACGCTCATATATGTTGTCTAATTTTGGATTTTTGCCGTGAAATACTATTAGCATAAAATCCGGTACGGAGGTTACATACGTTGATAAATATTATATGGGACATGGGGTTTATAGTTGATGCGCAAGTAAACCTTAACCATAAAGATAAGATGTCAACAAACATTGGTATGTACAGTACACCTAAAGACTAATCTAATAGTTGTCGCTGCTAATCCAAACATATATTAGGGAATGAAAATATATCGGGTTATAGTAGATACTCTCTACTGAGTGCACCTAGGATATTTGCCATTTCTCAGGGTATTATGGCCCTCCACTATAGCGCGACAAGCCCTCTCCCGCTTCATTTCCCTCTCTGCTTCGCGTGCTTGAGTCATGGCGAGCTCCTCCGCTGCCTTCCTCATGCGCTCCTCCTCCGCCGCTTCAACCATAGTTTCTCCTGCTGTTACCTGTACTTTCGACGTTCGTACGCTTCCCTCCTTCACCGTATGCTCATGTCGACACACCGCTTATGATCCTCATTTTGCTCCATATCAAACCATTCCATGAAGTCAGAGATAGGTAGAGGAGACTGGACAAATGAAATAAGATAGGGGATTAGTAAGGCAATGTATGAAATCATATGAAAAGTGTCACATGAGTGATCAATATCGTTGTACCGGTGGGTACTCATATGGTCCATGTTGAGGCTTGTCGTATTGGTAGTTGGTACAGATGAAAAACTTAGACCATAAGTATAGGAGATATCCCGGGACTTGCAAAGCCTACAAGGATCACCATAGAAGCACATCGGCAGTTTGACTCCCTAAGGGATGAAAATCCCCCAATGTTTACTGGGTGAGTTTGGTGGAGCTGACAAAGACATTGCGGTTGAGAGAGCCGAAGAAGGAGTGGTCTATCCATGAAAGAGGGTAGGATTATTTATAGTGGCTGGAGGCTGCTGAATGGACTGAGTGTATTGGGTTGGCTGGAGGCTAGAGCATAAGATTCCCTGCGAAAGCTGGAAAAGTTATGACATTGATGTTAGACAGAGATTCCCTGTGTTAGAATAGAGGCGTTGTCATTTAATTTATGATTAAAGCTCTGCCATGTGGTCACTTCAGCCTGGTCTCTAAGTAATGATTTTCATATATTAGAAAGAATTGTGCTAGGATAGTACATTGATATAATAAATTTACCATAACATTGATTAGACATAAAGTTTACAAATAGTTCATAATATAATACGTTAATATAAGACACTAATCATATAACCATTGAACTGATAATAAAATGGAAATGGAAATGTAAACAAAATAAATTGTCGTGGCTGGCATTTGCATAGTTCTTAGTGCATAGATGTTGAATACCTAGATCATCTCAAGATGACGGAGGAAAGTGCCAATGCAAATTAACAGAAGAATGCAAGCTGTGCCAGTCGCTATCAGGTTAAGATGATTGTCATCTCTGAGGTGGTGATGGAAAATTATAAGGATGGGTACCAACAAATCCACCATCATTTTCAAGGTCATCAATGTCCTCTGGAGATAGAGGTCTCGAAGGGAGGGGTCATTGTGGCATAAAATCATCATCATCGTGATCAATTTGAGCTATCACGGTAATAGCACGTTCTATTTCATTGTTGGTTGTACGCCATCTCGATGTGGTGCATGAACGTCCTCTTATAGTGTTACTTGAACCTTCTCCTATATTGTTACTGGAATATCGAGGTATTAGCTGCATGAAATCATCATCCTCATTATCCTTGTTATTTTTTGGATGAGTAAAGAGGGCGCCTTGTACCTCTTAGGTTTGTTGATCGTCGTCGCCTTCTACGCGAACCAAGTATCACACCCCTGCCGAAGAGCATATACATTGCTAAGAATTTTAGGATTTCTTTGTTGATCAACTCTGCGTCTTTTGAAAATACCTAACGTAAAAGAGGAGCATTCAAATCAATGAAAAAAAGATAAATAAGGTGACCAAATATAAAATGATGAACCTGAATATGGGATGCAGACTGGTCGGGTAACATCACTATCCTTCTTTTGCTTTTAGACAAACCTAGAACTGAAGGATGATAGGCCAGTTCACACACCTTGAGGTACTTCTGACGCTACTCGTGCAATAGAGCCCTAAGGTCATTGGTGGTTACATATTGGAGTGAAGCGGTTAACGCAGAACATAAGGGTCTTCCATGCAAGTTGGACACGGATTGGATTAGGTTATTCTCCTTGAAGAGATCATCATTTCCTCCATGCACAACCTGCAATGAGGTATTAAGTACTATATCAATCGTTTTAAGTGTCCATAGAAAGCTTATAATAGAAGATCCCGCCATAGATTTATTGATCCATGCCTGCAACATCCTGCCTTTGCACCAAAGCACAAATCCTTAAATATTTAAGAAACATTAAACTAGTACTAAATATCACAATTAATATATAATAATGATTAAGAAATAACTAATAAATAAAGTTAAGTGCCATAATTATTTGAAAAATAGTAAATAAATTAAAAATAATTACATTAACACTACAACGAATAAGACATGGTAGGGATGACTACGACATTAAAATGAATAATACATGTTTCATGAACAAGTACAAGTGCATCGATGGAAGGAGTGGTCTATCTATGAATGAGAGAGGGGTTATTTATGGCGTGTCTAAAGCCTGAGCCAGGAGTTTGCTGGAGGCATTATGTTATTCTAAGCACTTAGAACAAGCAGTGATGACCAAGAGAAGCTTTTCTCAACCTCAACGTAACTTCATCAGTAAGCCAAGGAGTAAATCTGTTACAGCCAAGGAGGGAGGCCAACAGATTACTAGTAGAGACAGAAGTAAATGCTGGTTTTGCCAAGAGACTTGGTCACCACAGTATAATTGTAAAGTGAGAAAGAAGTTGATGGCCTTGGCTTTAGATGAAGGCAATGAGTCTACTGTCAGGGATAAGCTCAAGGCTCTTGCAATTGATGAAGAAGGACAAGAAGAGGGAGATGGACCTAGAGAAAATTCTCCACAAGTGGGATTCGCTACTGCACCTAGTAGCCCTCGTCAACCCATACAAGTGGAAAGAGTTGAAGAGTTGATGCAAGTGTCACTGGATGCTGTAAGTGGAACATTTGAGCCTATGACTTTCTCCCTAAACATAAATATTGGGAATAAGAAAGCTATTGCCTTAGTGGACAGTGGCAGTACCGACACATTCATGGATTATGAATATGCCTTGAAAAATGATCTAAAACTGAACTATGTAGCAGCCAAAAGGGTGACAGTAGCAGGAGGGGGAGAATTGGTCACTGACATTGTGGTGCGGAACCTAACATACTCAGTGTGTGGAGAAGAATTATGTGACTCTTTCAAATTACTGAAGCTCAAGAGCTATGATGTTATGCTAGGAGGGGATTGGATTTATAAACACATCCCAATTGGACTGGATCTGCAAAAGAGGTTATTGTCTATTACTAAGCTGGGAAGAATCATATTGATACCTGATCATACTATCCCAAACAACATATGCATGATTAATGTTAAGAAGCTACAGAAGATGTTGAGGAAGGGAGTACTTGGGTGTGTGATACGTGTGACAATGTTACAAGAGGTTGAAGAGAATGGATCAACTAGGAATATTCCAAGGGAGGAAGTGTTATCACATTATTCTAATATTTTTGAAGAACCAATATGCTTGCCTCCCAAGAGGAACTGTGACTATGTTATACCTTTAAGGAGTGATGTTGTACCACCAAACATGAGGCCTTATAGAGTGCCACATTAATAGAGAAATGCCATGGAGGAAATAATCAGACATCTTCTCAAATCTGATGAGCTCAGGCCAAGTGTTAGCCCATACTCTTCACTGGCAGTTATGGTGAGGAAGAAGGATGGCTCATGGAGGATGTGTGTGGATTATAGACAGCTCGACTCCCTCACAATCAAAATAGGTTTCCCATGCCAGTAATAGATGATATATTGAATGAGTTGCATGGATCAATTATTTTATCAAAAATTGACTTAAGGTCGGGTTCCACCAGATAAGGATCATTGAATCTGACATTCAAAAAACTACATTCAGGACTCATTTGGACCATTATGAATACACCGTCATGCCTTTTGGTCTCATCAATGCTCCAGCTACTTTTTATTCCTTAATGAACCAAGTTTTCACTAAATTCATTGTTAAATTTGTGCTAGTCCTTTTTGATGATATCTTAGTATACAACAAGGGCATGGAAGAACATATATCTCATCTGAAGTCTGTCCTGGACATTCTAAGAAGAGAACAATTGTATGCAAAGATGAGCAAGTGCACTTTTGCCTAACCACAGGTGGACTATCTGGGGCACGTCATCAATAGCAGTGGTGTTTCTACTGACCCCAAGAAGATCTAGGATGTTCTTCAATGGCCAAAAATCAGAAAATGTATCTCAGCTAAAAGGGTTTCTTGGCTTAACAGGATAATATAGACGATTTGTTAAAGAATATGGTAAGATATGCAGACCCCTTTTGATTTGTTGAAGAAGGATGCTTTTGAATGGAAAGAAGTACACACTAAAACATTTGAAAGGTTGAAGAGGGTTGTGACTTCTTGTCCAGTTCTTGCCTTACCAGATTTCTCTCAACCCTTTGTGTTAGAGACAAATGCATGTGGTACTAGTTTGGGTGCTGTTTTGATGCAGTCTAACAGACCCATAGCATATCTTAGTAAGACATTGAGTGCAAGAGCAATGGCTCAATCAGTTTATGAGAAAGAAGCAATGGCAATCATTGAAGCCCTTAAGGAATAGAGGTACTATCTATTGGGAAATCCTATTATAATTAGAACTGACCAAGAAAGTCTAAAATACATATCCACACAGAGGTTGACTAAGAGCATTCAACACAAATTGCTGCTTAAACTAATGGAGTATGATTATAAAGTGGAGTATAGGAGAGGAAAAGATTGTTGAAGGGGATCGAGGACGTCCTAAGAGGGGGGTGAATTAGGACACTTGAAACTATTAGCTCCAAAACTTTCACAAGATAGTTTATATCAATTTCTATCTAAATGTTCTCTAAGCTTATCTAGTGTGTCTACTCTACTGCTTAAGATAATTTCAAGGTAAATTGCAAGTAAGTAAATGCGGAAATGTAAATGAGGTAGAGAGACAAACTCAGCATGAGGGATTTTTATCCCGTGGTATCGGTGGCAAACAAGCCACCCCTAGTCCACGTTGGAGCTCCATAAAGGATATGCTCCTGATCACCAAGTCTCTTCCGGTCACAACTCTTGAGATATCAAGTCACCAAGACAAGGTCTCAAGCACGATGAGCCACCAAGCCACCAAGGCGAGGTCTCACCACTAACCTCTCTTCCGGTCAATTGTACACCGTCTTCACTTTGGAGCTTTAGTCACAAAGACAAGGGCCTTCGTGTCCCCGTACAATCCTTTTGTCGTTGCTCCACACCAAGTCGGAGGATCAACAAGTTACCGGCGAGTCACAAAGACTCCAAGGTACCGACGTACCAAGAGGTACAAGCTTGGATCACTTCTTGATCCACACTCTAAGCTACAGTATTTAGCAACTCTTCTCTCTATACCTATAAGCACTAATCACTTACTAATAGTGTACTTAATTACCTTGGATAAACACTTTATGCTCTTGGATGCCTTGGATGTCTTCTAATGTGTACAAGGGTTTCTCTAAACTCCAGCTGCTCCAAATGAATGAGTAGAGGGGTATTTATAATCTCAACCCCGCGGACTAGCGATTATCCCAATAGCTCAAATATTTTGTGAACACCAGATGATCTGGCGTTAATAGAGGTACAAGCACCGGACCATCCGGTGTGTCCATTCTTAGAAACTAGCTATTGGAACTCCACTCAGAGTTCTTCTGAACGCCGGATACTCCGGTGTATACAACCTCTTCATCACCGGACTATTCGGTGAGTTATCCTGAGCCAGACCACGCCAAACTTCTTCTCTGCACAAAATACTCCGGTGTGCACTGTCTTCATCACCAGACCTTTTGGTGTGTAGAACTTTTTATTTTCTGGGTTTTCCACATACTCTGTTATATGCTCCGGTGAAGCATCCGGTGTGCACTATCTTGATCACCGGACCTTCCGGTGTGTAGAACTTCTTCTTTTCTAGGTTTTTTACACACTCTGTTAAATGCTCCGGTGAAGCCTCCTGTGTGCACTGTCTTGATCACTGAACCTTCTGGTGTGTAGAACTTCTTCTTTTCTGGGTTTTCGACACACTCTGTTAAATGCTCCAGTGAAGCCTCCGGTGTGCACTGTCCACTCAGACCCCTTCTGACAGAATTGCTCTGGTGTGTATATTTCTTATCACCTGATCATCCGGTGAGGCTACTTGCCTATGGACATAATGCTCCGGTGAGTGTAATTCTTCCAGCGCCAGATCTTTCGGTGAGAACAATTTCTCTCGGACATTTTACAATTCAATCAAACTTTGTCCTGGCAGCGGTGGCTTTTTGATGTATTGCATCCACGAGACCTGCTAACAACATGTTAGTCCCATTAACTATGTTGTCATTAATCACCAAAATCACAATCATGGCCTAATAGGGCTATTTTTGCTACATTTGCTGCTGATGCTTTATTCCGGAAAAGCAACATAACAAAAGAACATATGTGTTCAGCAATCACTAATGTTCATCTTGAATGGGTTCATGATGTCAAAGAAAGCTATACAGGAGATGATAAATATCAGCAAGTCATTGGGAGGCTTAATGGTGAGCCAGATCCTTAAGGAAGGTATTCAGTGGTTGCTGGGTTACTGAGCTATAAGGGAAGGATTTATGTGGGAAAAGGAAACAATGTAAGGAAGGATATACTTAATACATACCATAAATCTGTAATTAGGGGTCATTCTGATATAAGAGCAACATATCACAAACTTAAGGCCTTGTTTTATTGGCATAAGCTGAAGGCAAATGTCAAATAGTTGGTCGCTAAATGCCCAATTTGTCAAGTTACAAAATCTGAGAACTTACATATACCTGGACTACTAAACCCCCTTGAGGTACTTGATATGGCATAGACTCACATTAGCATGGATTTTGTAGAAGGATTACCCAAAGTGAAGGGAAGAGATATCATACTAGTGGTAGTGGACAGGTATACTAAATATGCATATTTTCTTGCAATGTCACACCATGTTACAGTCTAGCAGGTGGTTCAGTTGTTCATGGATCAATCTTCAGACTGTATGGGTTTTCACTTGTGATAATTTCAGACAGAGATAGAATCTTTACAAGTAAACTCTATCAAGAAATCTTTAAGTCAACTGGAGTATCTCTCAGATTAAGCACTACATACCATCCCCAGACAGATGATCAAACTGAGAGGGTTAATCAATACCTAGAGAATTACTTAAGGAGCATGGTCCTCCAAGAGCCTAAAGATTGGTTGAAATGGCTACCTATGTGTCGGAGGGTGAACTCCTAAAGCAGGGGTTCGGAGGGACCCCTTTGAGATTCGGCCGGGGGGATGATTCTGAATCTGTTTTGCGGGAGAAATAAATGAGCGTAAATGCGATGGCAAGTGGAATGGAATGATCGGATGCAGAATGCAGTAAATGCACTGGAGGTTTTTTAGACAGGTTCGGGCCGCACTGAGCGTAATACCCTATTTCTGTGTGGATGCTATAAATGTACTGAGAATGTCTCTCGGGGATGTTGCTGGTTACAAGAATATTTGTCTATCCTAGAGCTTCGGGCTCCTTCTTCTTCGGTGATCTTAGCTTCTGTGCTTGTACTGGACCTCTGTATCCTTCCTTGGCTTCCTTCGATACTCGATCTCGATTCCGATCCTCTTTCCGTGTCCACCGGCTTCTCTTAAATACTCGCCGGCGGTAGCGTGCCCAGAAAGGGAGGGTACGAGTTCCAAGGCACCATAAATGTAAAGCAACCATCATTGGCTATTGCGCGAAGTGACGGAGAGGGTTGAAAACGCGCCCCTGTCCGGTCTCGTTTGTCATGATGTCGTTCTGCAACAGGCGCTGCGAAGAGGGCCCACCGGGCAGCCACTGAACGGCCCGGCGTGCCCGCCCGGTCTTGTACGCCTGACATAGCAGGGCGGCAGGCGGGGCGCCTTAGGCCTCGCAATGTTATCCCAAGACGCGCCGGATGACGTGGGATGTGACCCGTGCATTAAATGTCCCCACGCCTCCCTGCCAGGCCGTGGCAGGGACTGACACCGAGCATGCCAGGAGCAGTGGGAAGTGACAGGTCACGCGCCCTCTTAAATGAGGCATCGGGCCTTTCACTGGTTGACACCTCACCGCTGGACCTTTGTGGGGGCCACCGGCGAAGGACTTCTTAGGCCGTCGGGGAACCGAGTGCTCGGGGGGTCACTGTTCAAAGCCCCGAGCACTCTCTCCCGGATATGCCCTTTCTTGTTCATCGGGGAACCGAGTGCTCGGGGGCCACTGTTCACAGTCCCGAGCACTCTCTCCCGGAATTGACTGTTCAGGTCCTCGAGGAACCGAGTGCTCGGGGGCCACTGTTCATTGCCCTAAGCACTTGGTCTTCTCGGATTATCGGGGAACCCGGGTACTTGGGGACCACTGTTCATTGCTCTGAGCACCCTCTCCCGAGACTTAGTCTTCTCGTACCTCGTGAAGATGATCCCTGCGGGAGGGCGCCACGTGGCAAACTGCTGATCTGACCTCGAGACTCGAGGACCCCTGATTCCTGTGTCACCGACACTATGGCTGAGTGGTGGTACAGTACCTCTTTTCATACATCTCTTGGTACCCCTCCTTTCTAGGCCTTATGTGGGTATCCACCTTCTCAAATTGGTGAGCTATCCATACCCTGCAATATTTCTACTGAAGTAAGAATTACTATAGAAGAGAAAGAGAGAATGATAAAGGAACTGAAAGAGAACTTAATAAGGCACAACAGAGAATGGAGCCTTTTGCTGACATGAAAAGTATTGAAAGAGAGTTTCAAGAAGGGGATATGGTGTACCTTAAGATGCAACATATATGATGAATGTTTTTTAAATCAGAGGGTCTATTAAGCTGAGGTCAAAGTACTATGGTCCTTTTAGGGTTATGCAAAAAATTAGCCAAGTAGTATACATATTGCTCTTGCCAGATAGGACTAATATACATCATGTATTTCATGTCAGCCAGTTGAAGAAGCACCTCGGATCACATGTTGTACCACTGCCAAATCTGCCATTAGTTACTGCAGAAGGGAAGATCAAGAATGAGCCCCATGTGCTGGATAGAAGGATTATACCCGGGGATAATGTTGCAGTAGTATAATGGTTAATCTAATGGGTGAATTTAACTGCTGAGAAAGCAACCTGGGAAGACACAAGCTTCATTCAGTTGAGTCTTCCCTAATTTCAATCCTTGAGGGCAAGGATGGTCTCAAGGAGTGGGAATTGATAGAACCACAGTATTCAGATGTTAGAATTCTTCAGTTTCATCGATGGTTCGTCAGCTGAGTCAAGACTTCAGACAGCTGAACCGGTATGCAAGAATGGTGGCCATCCGATTTAGATCGTGCGGTGGAGGACGAAGATAAATTATCTTTCACGTTAATTTCGTTAAGCTGTCGTAATATTCTGTTAATTGAGTTAAACTCATGTAAACAGGATACTTATAACCGGAGTTGGTGGAAGGAAAAAAAAAAATCTTTCTCTAGTTTATCCTCTGTAGTTAGAGTTCTAGCGTTCTTGTGCTCTCCGCCTAATGGGGAATTTCCACCACATCGAATTAGTTCTTGTCAGTGATTTCTCTTTATCGCGAGATCCTGATACAGCACTAGAGGGAGCCCTCCACGGCCAGCGCCGGCGCGTGCTCGCCGTCGAGGCGCCCGTCCCGGAGGCAACTCACGGCCGCCTCCGCCATCTCCGCTCCTCGCCGCCGCCCCTAGCGCTTAAACCCTAGTTCGCGCGAGAGCCCGAGACGATTCGCGGAGCTCCCGGAAGCCAGGAGTAGCTCGGGGCCCAGGCTGTCAGAGAGACTCGAGCTCCCCTTACCCCACCCGTGTCGGATGTAGTCAAGGCAAACTCTTTCGACTCCTCCGAAGCTCTGGTCACCTCCGGCTGGGCTGCTCGTTCGCTTCTGGGTTTCTCTCGCGGCGGCGGACGGGGGAGGAAGAGGAGAGGGGTGATGAAGGCGTGCGCCAAGGCGGCGGGGGAGAGGCTCCCCCTGGTTCGTCCTCCCACAGGGCAGCCGCTGGCTCGGAGGTATTGTTCTCTCCGGTCCTCCGATTCTTCTCTGCTTGCTCCCTAATCGATGCGCTCGTTTTTTGTTCTCTTTCGCATGCTCGTTGGTATAGAAACATCGTATTTGGCATGTATTCAATTAGTATGCGTTGTTCTGGTAGTGCGTATGAGTTAATTATCAGAGTTGACGCGTTAACATCGTCCCAGGGCGGCCTGACCTCGTCAATGGAAAACACAAATTAACATGAAAAGTTGCATTCCCCTCGTTCTTTTATCTGGATTTAATTAAATCATGTGATCGCAAGTATTGCTTCCTTGTTAACAACTTAATGTATTTTATTTACCACTGAACCTGGACAGTAAAGATATTCGCAGGTAGCATCTTATGCTGATTGAGCTTGTTATCCACACGGTACTGACTTTATATTGCTATTATCAATTAACAATTGTATCTGTGCAATAATATTTGACGTTTCCTTTAATCATAAGGAAATGGGAGACCTTAAGTACTGTTTTCTTGGTTTGCTAAAGAATTGCACAGTCAAATGGACCAAAAAAATTGTGGTCATACAAAAAATTCATCATCAGTTCTACAAATTTGTCGTGTGTGTGTGAACTTAATAATCACTTCAAACTAACTTGATTTGTTGAGACTTTATGTATAAACTGTTTGCTATTCACGGATATATTTTTTTAGCGCACAGGAGAACTATGTGTTTTTTATTGAAGCATTACGAAATTTTCATTTGGATTACTACATGAGGTACTTACATAATTGTTTTGTTCAGTTTCATTAAGGTAAGCAGATTATCTTCTCAACATGAGACAAGGTCTGTAGTGTCCTGCTCAGTTAGGGTGTCAGAAAACATGGCACACAAAATAGAAGCCAGGGCAGAAAATATTTTCCCAGCAACAAAAGATCATGTCATGAAAGCAACCGATGCAATCAACAGAGGGCAAGTGATTGCAGTGCCCACTGATACAATATACGGATTTGCTTGTGATGCTTGGTTAGTGCTTTCTTTATTTCCCTGCTGTGTTAGGCATTTTAATGTGTTGCTTCCATTCTTAGGTCCTGCTGTTTTCATGTTGACTCCAAATTTACATGGTTTGCAGCGCACTGAGATTCTCTAGCACAGGAGATCGAATATTGTTTTCATATAACTCCGTAATCAAGTTATGAGGAATCTGTACCCATATAAATTAGCTAACAGAAACATCCACAAACATTTCAGAAACCTTCATTATTTACTTTTGAATCTTGCTTTCATCTACAGTTAAAACTTAGAAAAACTTTTAGACCTTTTCAAGATGAGAATTTCATTTTGGAGGTTCTTGACTGTATTTTTTTTTCCCCAATGAAGAAAACCTATCCACAATTCATTTGGAGCAAACAATTTATAAGCATCCTGATACCAGAGTCTGGGCAAAATGAAATAAATGACATGAGCAGGCACACTTACTGATATGAAAGTGTATGCAAAACAGAAACTTAAATCTATTCAGACTAGCACAAAATAAACGAAGTTTGTGGAACACAGATCAAAACAAAAAAAAAATCCACTTGAACTCAGCACCTTTGTACTACTTTTCTATTAGCCTTATTCATTCATTGGTTCAATTTATATATAAAAAAGCTCTTCATGACAGCTCTGCGGGAGCAGTTAATCGCATATATGAGATCAAAGGGCGCATACAAACACGCCCTCTAGCAATCTGTGTTGCTGATGTCTCAGACATATCACGGTTTGCTTTAGTGGATCACTTACCACATGGCTTGCTTGATAGTCTACTTCCTGGGCCTGTCACTGTTGTTCTAAAACGAGGTGCTATACCACGCCATTTTTCATAGTTTTATCCACATTTTCTTGAAAGCAGCATGAGGTGTTGAACATACTCTTTATTTGTTTACATTTAGGTGAAAACAGCATATTAGAGAGATCACTCAATCCTGGCTTGGATAGCATTGGAGTTCGTGTGCCGGATTTGGATTTCATACGATCCATTGCCCATGGTGCTGGGAGTGCACTTGCACTTACTAGTGCCAACTTAAGCGGACGTCCTAGTAGTGTCAGCGTCAAAGATTTCGAGGAATTATGGCCACATTGTTCATATGTCTTTGATGGTGGAATACTTCCTTCTGGACGTGCTGGTTCAACAATTGTTGACCTGATAACACGAGGAGTCTACAAGATATTGAGAGGTGGAAGGTAAGCTGCAGTAGTAATATTAATTCTTCAAAACTTTGATTAAATCCCTCTCATCGAATTTAGAGATGAAAGTATGGAACTGTTTTAACTCAATATTTAGATGGAATCTCTGACACCTACTGCAAATTTGCAGTTCAAGGGAGGAAACAACAGCAGTGCTTAGCAATTTCGGCTTTGTCGAAGCTTCATGACAACATGGTGCTTGACAAAGTTGGTAGGATCAAAGAGTTTCTTCTCATCCATCCTTTTTTTGTTCAATTAGGTGATGTATCAGAGTACAGGTTGCTGTTTGTGCTTTTCTTTTTCCTCTTTGAACTTATTGTTTTGATGTAACTTTGAGTAGTAGAGTACTAACATTGTTTAAGATGGGAAAGTATTTTGCCTCTCATTTCATTTCAGCAAAGGAACTTCACGTGACAACAATAAGCATCAAAGTTGCCGCAGCTAATTTTGACCTGAAGCTAATAAAGCGTGGAGTATTTCACTTTGGAATCTTCGAGAGCAGAATAAAAAGGTTTTCCTTAGCCTACTTGGCTTCCATTGCAAATTTTCAGGGTAAAAACTGATACATGAACGGCTAAGGTAGCTTACACAGTTCTGACACGAGCAGGTAATTTAATTGGTATATAATGATGTGATCTCCAAAGCCCTGGCTGAAATAGCAATTGACGATTCAGCTGCCGCTGGTCTAGACCTGGATGTCAACGAAGTATTCACTCTCTGCGCCCAGCTCGACCTTGACGCTCCGGGAGACGGAGCTGTTGAGCTCCGGGTGGCTGACGGTGACCTTGTACTCGCCGTGCGCGAGCTCGGCCTGGAAGTAGCCCTGCGCGTCGGTGGCTGCGGCCCGCAGCGTCGCCCGCCACTCAAGCGATGAACCGGTCCACGACATCCCCCTGCGGCTGGTTGTTGAAGTTGTCGGTGAGGCACATCACGTAGCACCCCTCCGCCCGCCACGCCGACCACAGCACGATCCCCTGCACCGCCGGCTGTGCGTACGCCTCCCTCGGCACCTCCTCCAGGTGCTCCGCCTGCGATGGGCCGGCGGCGACGTCGACCTCGGTGAGCCAGACGGGGATGCCAGCCTGGGCGAGGGTGTAGAGGGTGGCGTGCATGTAGGTAGGGTCGGCTCTGAGATTTTAGTGGTTAAGGACGGAATTAAAAACGGGAATCTATTAAATGTAAATATTAAAATATTTATATATTAATTACAACGATAATATTTTAGATAGAGTCCGCGAGCATTTATTATGATAAGTTGTAACAACTTGAAATACGTCCGATCAAACATATTCTAAGTTATTTTAACTGACAATTAGATGTATTTTGGGTTATTTCAGCTTATCGTAAATGTTCGTGGGAACAAAATTATCGTAAATACTTATGGGAATAAAATTATGAGGGATTGGAGTACACGTACGTATACTTGCGTTAATACATGCTAGCTAGGTAGAGATACTCACTAGATCAACTGTATTTGCATGCCTATGTATAACTTGCTGTGTATAGCTCTAGTTACTCACTAGTACATGCAACAGGTAACATGCAATCATAATATGGCTTTAGAGCTATCTGCTCATAGGTGCCAGCCCCACAGCACAAACGCTGCGCTGGTGGACAGTTGCTTATTACTAAACGGCTAGGTTCAACTGCCGGTGGTCGATCGGTTGCGTGCTTCTGTGATTGGTAGCGTGAACGATCGGGTTTTGTGACAGCGATGATTGGATGCACGCGGGAGCCACCCCCGTACCGTACAATGGAGCCGGACTCATCGATCCTAGAGCGAGCGGAGACCTTTTCATATTTCAAACATAAGATCTCAGCAAGGGTCACATCCATTTGAGGTGGAGTAGAAACTATAGAGTAGAAAATCCAGCGAAAAAAACTCATATGGCAATGGCTGATGCCTGTCCTTAATCGAAGCTGCGGGCATATGAAACGTCTTGGAGTCATGGTTCTGCGGAACGCAGAAAACTAAATTGTATGGACGGAAAAAAAACACGAAACAGACAAACAACCAAATAGGCTAGGCATGCAGGTAGGTCACTTGATTTTTTATGGACCAAAGGAACCAGACCACCTGTGTCTTACTATACGGACTGTTAGGCCTACCTGCTATTTTGAGTCTAGTTTCAATTATTGTCGTGCAAATTGTTAGACATATATACTATACACATGTATATGAAAAGGGGCCGCTCGGTTTTGGGGGCCCGGAGTGGTCGCCCCGCTCGACCCCCCTCAGGGTCAGCCCTGCATGTAGGGGATGTTGGGGTGGATGAAGTGGCCCTCGAGGCCGGGTAGGAGGCAATGATCTGTCGCAACCGCTGCAGGTACCTATCCGATAGCACCTGTTGTATATAGTGTGATAATATGAGCATTGATATTACTCCATATATATAAAAATAAGAGCTAACAATATGAAATTCATACATATGAATAGTAAGCATAATAACAGAGATTCTATAACAACAATAATTATAAACATGTGTAGTGTATGAACTGAACAGCACACATAAAACTTTTGTAAAATTGCTCTAAGAAACAGTATGATAATTGGCCTCGGGACCTGTATGATCCTGCTCCCTAATTGTCCTACCAAGTATTTCATCGATTGGACAATGTTACTGAGATCTCAGCTAGTAGAATTATAACCTGCGCTAAAATCTCAAAATCTGAATGCCTTTCCTGGACAGTGCTGCAGCCCAATATCAAAGAACACAAAATCGGCACAGTAAAAACAAGATAGTTGATACAGAGATGAAATTGAACTACAAAAAGCAAAAGACAGTAACTGCAATTTGAGCTAGCAATCCATCTACAACCAGATGCGTGCAAAGTATACTCAGATCACACTGCAGCACTAATCCAGGACAAGGTTAACAGACAGATAGCTGTCAACCCAATTCAACAAAAGTATCATAGTGTGTTAGAAATAGAACATGACTACACACCGAATAGCCTCTAGGTAGCACCAGATTCAACCAAACAACAAGAAAAACTACACATATATACTAGTGTACTCAGTGAATATGCCCAATCTCATGGCAATTACACATCATCGAGCATCCTGTGCCAGTGGCAGACCCAGGGTCACAACGTTGGGTAGGCATCCGATTAAACTTTTCCTTTTTTTCATTTTTCTTTAGATGAATCGTGAGCTAGACCACATACTAAATCAAAGTTGGATCAGATCCTAGGGTAGTCTCAGGCACACCTGTACTACCCTTTGGGTTCACCACTGTCCTGTGCTGTCCAGACCATAGAAAGAGAGGAAACCGGAATACTCACAGTGAGATTCGCTTAAACGCGAAATCAATCGATGCAAGGAACGACACAGATGTCGTTGTCCCAGAAATCTTATTCACCGCCATTGCCGCAGGTGAGAAAGACAGAGATACAAGACCTCACCAAACCGCGTCGATGTGTGCGGGCGAGCCTCAACAAATATAGCTCCAATAAACACCAGCATAGGAGCTTCTCCACCAAATCACTCGAGAAACCGAAGCACCAAAGCAAGATCAAACTTTCCTCCTATACACAGGGAGAAGAAGCCAGCCCTCTTATAGATACGGTACATCCCTCAAGAGCCTCACGATCCCCGTAGGAATCAGAGTTCGGCTGCGCCACCGCCGCTACAAACAAGCAGCCGCCAACCTTCTCACTCTCTTTCTCATTTTTTCTTTTCTTTTCTTCCAACCGTAGCCAAGTGGCTGCTGCCCCATATGAGCTACCCACCATGGACTTGGGCCACACACTCATCAACAGGCCAGCAAAACGAAAGAGAATAAGCCCAAGTAAAGAAAATATTGAAATCAGTATTTTCTTCAACAGCAAGACCATGTCGCCGGGCTGCTCCAGCGTGTTGAACTTGTTCGTGAACATGAGCGCCGAGCCGGCGTCCAGCAGCCGTGTGGCGGCGTAGAACGCGGTGGACGTGTCCCACCTGTAGAACGGCGGTTCGGATTGGTTCATTTTTTTATATCCCGATATTCCTGAATTTCTACCTATTTTCGATTCCGTTTTCAAGAGAAAATGTAAAATGAAAATAGTTAAAAGGGTTTTTCTGACCGTTTTCATCCCTAGCAACAAGATACGACATCAGAAGATCTGATTGCAGACTGAAATTTGGCAGGCAGAGAAAAAAACAGAAGATGAACTGATTCTGTACATATTGTTATTGCTGGCTACAGCTGGTGGCTTTTGTTTTGTGGCGCAAAATTTCATGTGGTAAAAAAAAATTAGGCCAGGAATCTAAACTAACAGGCTTGCACAATATACCAGCTGAAATAAACAGGTTAAATTGTAAAAGCTAGATGAAACTGATGTAAGGCGGATTGCTGAATTATTATAATCTGTAGGCTAGGTTGTAATCTACAAGCTGATTTTCACAATCCACAGCTCAAACAAATATGCCTAAGTAAAATATAAAATTTAATCATAATTTCTACCATATAATTACTCCTGAGTTCGTTGAAGAGTCTTCACAGAATGGTTTTAGCTACATCATGTTTGCTCTGCTAAAGTGCCAGGTAAGCATTCCCCCGAAGGCAGCATAAGACCAATGGGCTGTTTGCCTTCATGCTTCTGTAGAAAGCCCACATTTCAATTAATTCCCAACTGCAGAAGGCAAACAAAGGTTCAACCGTCTGGGTCTAAATATATAAATGAACAACTCGTAAAGCTCTATTTGCATTAAGATCATCAGAGGAGAGCGATATGAACAAAAAAATGTGAACAGAAACACATCTGTAGAATTAAAAATGAAATGCAAAAGGGGACATACTGTGAACTCTGAATTTTAAAAACAAAGAACAGAAGAAACATATGATCTTATAAACAAACTAACTATCTCAGACCTTGTTGAACCCATCAAACAGAATCAGGGTCAAATGCTACAGCAACAATGTCGTTTTCTATGTTCACATAAAAGAAGGAAATATGAAGTGGAAATTATCCCTTGTAAAAAAACTATATGTCGCATACCACAAATTCTGAGCAGTAACTACAGGGCAATTAGTAAACAACTTTGAAGAAAACAAGTTGACAAAGTTGAAGTGACTGAACCAGTTCAAACAACGTGAATGAAAACAATAAATAACATACCAGATGGTCCCAAATCGCATTGGTCACTGATCCATATTGCATGTCTTATTTGCACCAACTGGAGCTGTTCAGTAAGATCTTCATTTCCCCTTGCTGGAAAGGCTGGCATCACCCTCGCTGATGGTAGCAGAAAAGGGAAACTGGTAAAGGCAAAATGCTAAGTTCTTTTTTATTATGTTTGACTTGAAACAGTATTCAATGTTCTGAAGATGCGTGACAGGAAAATTGCTTAAGTATATGTTCAATGGGCATTTTAAGTTCTTATTAAAGATAGAAAATCATTTAATATTGGTTCAGCCTTAACAGGTTCACAGCAGGAAGAAAAAGAGTATACAAAGTAAAACGTAGTACTAAAGTATAATGTGTGATGTACTAAGTCGTGATAAGACAGTATGAACTGTTCCAGCGAAGAAGTTCCCTGGGTAAAAGGCCAACCATCTCCGGCAATTTTTTTTTAAAAAAAAAATGCTGCCAGGAAAACCGGGCTTTTTTTGTTGTCTTTTCCCTTTTTTTTCAAAACTTTCAATTCCGAACTTGGGAACATGTAATTGAATGCAAAATGTGCATACCTTGATTGCTCTGGATTGCAGTTGCCGATGGTGAGCGTGGGGGGAGGGGCAGCCAGGTAGAGTTCCCAAAACCATAAGTAGAATGTTTCTGATTTACAGTTGGTAACCAATAGTTTTCAGAATCCTCCTGATCCTGATCATGCCAAATGATATTTCACAAGGTCGACAAGACATGTAGCTTAGTTCAAGATGAACAGTATTGTCATGAAGACTTTATAGTAATAACTGCAATCTTCGAGAATATATGTAGCTTAGGTCCTGTTTGGCACAGCTCTAGATCTAAGATTTCTCGGAGTTGGTTTTGATCAGCTCCAAGAAATCTTGGATTTGGAGCTATGGGTAGATTGCGGTATTTAATTGAGCTATTTGCTTTTTATTTTGAACTAAAAATAAAAGTTTAAACCGTTTTATTTTATCGTACAAACTCCAGATACAACATAGCTTTCGGAGCAAGAGCTATACCAAACAGACCCTTAGATCAAGATGGACAGTATTGTCATGACAGACTTTATAGTAATAGCTGCAATCAGCCTTTGTCCTCCACTCTTAGAGGTGGTACTTCGTTTTACTAAATACTCTCATCTAGAGCTTGCCAATAATAAATGCTTTTGTTGTATAAGCTTATCTATTTACAATTCACCTAGCCTCCCGAGACCCAATAACTTAAACTGTTGCTAGCATTATTCTAAAATTTAACATTATGAGAAAAATGCCAAAATAGATTCACTTGGTACTGAAAAGTAAGAGATTCTCGCTGTGAAATAGAACCGGATGGTAACCTAGTATTTTTATGACCATCATGTCCTCCAAGCTGTTAAGCACAGCAAGTTATGGCAAAGGCACCGACAGTGTCACACACATACTTGTGTACTATCCAGTTGCATGTGTTAGCCTTTTCTGTCTTTTGATAAGCCCTTCCATCAAAGTGATATACGTCGAACTGTCAACAGACATGCCCTTTTGCATCATTTCATCCAAAACGGCCTTAGCTTCTTTCAATTGGCCACCAGTGCAGAGCTCATTTAGGCGTTTCTTATAGTCCTCCAAAGCATTGCCTTCTGCATTTTCAACAGTTTCAGTGTCAGATTTACCCTGATGGTCCTTCCCTGTCTCTGCTTCCTCCACGGAAGGCTTCATCAAAGTAGAAGAAAATCTTTCAGATAATTTTCCACTCTCAGCTAGCTTATGCAGCATATTCTGGGCTTCTTCTGATCTCTGTGCTTCGGTTAGTGCAGATAACACAACATTGTAAGTAAATGCATCAGGTTGCAATCCCCTGACCTCCATATCAGCAAAGAAATGCAAAGCAGCATCGACATTGCCATTTTTGCACATGGCTTGAATTAGGGTGTTATACGTGATAACATCAACCTTCTTCCCTTTCTCTACCCAAGACTCAAAAAGCTTCAATGCTTTGTCAAGCTTGCCATACAGACACAGACAATTCATCAAAGTGTTGCAGGTCACAACATCCGGTTTAAAAGAATTCTCCACCATTTTGTTGTGGAACTGAAAAGCGTTTTCCAAGTCCCCATCCTTACAGTAAGCATGAATGATGATATTGTATGTAGTATCATCTGGTACCAACCCCTTCTCCATGAGCTCATTTAACTTATAAATCGCCTCTTTCAACCTCCCCGCCCTACAAAACCCTTTGATCAATGTGTTGCAAGTAGAAGTGCCCGTTGTTAACCTCCTCCCAATCATCTCATCCCACAGACGCAGAGCAGGCTCTGGATTGTACTCCTTGAAGTAGGCTGCCATCACTGTACCATAGCTGACTTCATCAGGTACAAAGCCCTCCTGTGGTGTGAATGCAAGAGATCCTCAGTCTCTTTGTAACGCTTCTCCTTGCATAGGTTATACAACATAGTGTTTAGAGTGAAAGTGTCCATTTTGAGTCCCCTTCCCACCATCTCATCCATCAACATGAACGATTTGGCAACATTGCTAGCTTTGGAGTATGCATGGATCAATGTATTGTATGTGATCACGGCTGATGCTAACCCCTCCTCTTCCATCATCTTCAGACGGACACCTCCTCCAATTCCCCCTCCTTGCAGAGCCCCTTCACAACAATGTTACGTGTGACCTGTTAGAGTTAGCCGGAGAAACGACGCTGTAGAAGGTCACCGGCGAGCTGCAGATACACACACTGAAAACTCACGCGAGAACACAGTCAAGAGACTAGTACACACGGTCTCGTTTTGTGCTGTAACTTGCAGCCTTTTCTGTACACCATTAACTTGTTTAAGTAATCAAAATACAAGACGAAGTCGTGGCCTGTACAGCCCGACATGCACGCAACAACTCCTTCAGGCGAATGCCATCCCAGACGCCAGAGTCGTGGCGCGAACGACGCGCTCCCGTGCGGACGAGGCGCACTTCAGAGCCCACTGCATGCGTGCAACAGAATTGACCCAGCTACACGCATGACTAGCTAACCAACTAACTGATTAAGCAAAAACGAGCTAAACTAGTGGACAAGGTTTATTTCACATGACCAAACTTGCCTTCACCCCCTTGTCACGCATTTCCTCGAGCAGCCTCGATGCATCTGACGAGGAACACCACTTGAAGTATGCATCAGCAAGCGTATTGTAGTTCACTACATCAGGCGATACTATGTCAAACCGCTCCATCTCATCCTTCAGTCTAAATGCCTCCTCCACCTTCCCTGCCTGGCACAGCCCTGCAGCGAGCACATTGTACGTCCACAGGTCAGGCTCGAACCCGAACGCCGTCATGGCCTCCACGATCCTGGTCGCCTGCTTCATCCACCCAATCCTCGCGTAGGCTGAAACGAGCGTATTATACGTCGCCCTGGTGGGCGCGATCCCCTCCCTCTTCATCCTGGCAAGCAAAGACCGCGCCTCGCCGAGCATGCCCTTCCGGCAGTGCGCGTTGAGGAGCGTGTTGTAGGTGACGGCATCAGGGTAGAGACCGAAACCCTGCATGGTGGAGAGCGTGGCGAGGGCGTCGGCAAGGATGCCCTTGGAGCAGTGGGTGTGGACGAGGAGGTTGAAGGTGTCGTGGTTGGGATGGAGCCGCAGCGCGATGAGGGAGCGGAACGCGTCGAGTGATGCCTGCGGCGAGATGGAGAATTTTTTTTAGTCTTTTTAAAATTAATATTTTAATAATAACCTGTCAGGATTTATATTTTCAGAAACTAGCCTCTTTTGTCACGCCACAGGTTTTGGCGTGACTCACCACTTGATCACACCAAAGAGCCTGGCGTGACTCCGGTGCCACGTCGGCGGGCGGTCCGTCCCGTGCCATGTGGGCGTGTCAACGTGGCAGCCTGAGTCGCGCCAGGCCCCATGACGCGACAGAGGCCCATACAGGCGCGCTGGCTGTGTCCCTCTGTCACGCCAAGGACACTGGCGCGACTCCAGTCACGCCAACCCCTTTTGCGTGACAGAGGAGTATACAGGCCGGGCGCTGGCCCTCTCTCCCGCACGCAGTAGAGGCAGAGGCACGCAGCAGAGGCAGAACCCCAAAACCCCGCTGGTGCCTCCTCTCTACATTCCCACCGATTTGGTGCCCGAATAGAAAGGGATTTGAGCGGGAAGAGTCGAAGAAAGGTATCTCATCCAATGCCTCCATTTTTTTTCGGTTAAATCGGTTTGCATTGCAAGTTTTTGGGTTGTTAGGGTTTAGAATTTGATTCGGTTGATCTACGAAATTTCAACGTTTCGATCTAGATCGGTGGTCATATATCGTGCTATGTACGTATACCAACGCATATCTATCGTGTGGAATTTGTTGCATGCAATCGGTTGAGCGTAGGAAATTGAAATTCGTATATATATACGAAATGTATATGAGCAACGCAAGTTTTTGCATTTGTGAGATGATTTTTAGTCGAATTAAAATGTATAATGAGTAGCTTCGGTATTCATGCAGTTTATCGGTATGACGTCGAATTTATGGCGCAAGCAAAAGTGGGCACATATCGGTAAGAAGTATCCCGATGTCAGTTGCAAAGATGCTCCCGTTCCCCCCGCCCTCCCCGTCCCAACTTGTGACTGTGGTAAGCGAGCCGTGGTTCTCCTCATTCTCTCCCGCCTCTGCTCCCGCCTCAACACCACCGTGTCGTTGCCTAACATGTTCCACTTCTTCTGTCTCATCATCTTCGACATCATCCTCACTGTCCAAGGAAAATGTTTCAATTTTCTCAACATTTTCCAGAGCCTCCTCATCCTTAAAATAATCATCATCGAAATCATTACATACAACAGCTATGTCAAATTTATTTGAACCACCAGCATGTGGCTCCTCAACAGATGCCCGGGTTAACTCTGCAACTGTACCATCCGCGAGTATGGTGGTACCGGCACCCTCTGCGACAATACATAGAATTTTCTGGGTCAATTGCTCAACAGGCTCAACTTCCTGGCTAGTATTGCCCTGTACATCATCAACCGATGGCATCGAGCTTCCGCCTACAGCCACATCAACTACCAACTCCGCGCAACAGACTTGAGAACCATTCAAACAATCCTTATACAGCTTCCAATCATTTTCTGACGCCAACTCCATAACAATATAGTGAGCCTTACCACCCCTGCCCGCATCCAACCTTCCCCGTACGGTAACATTACTTCCATCCGCATCAACATTCAAAACTTCCCTAACCCGAGCAACAATTTCATCGAAGCAAGGAGCGTTCCCAAATTTCAACACTTCCTCCCTCATCTTATCGATCTCCCCAGTTGTACTAACCGTGCCACCATAAAAAACACGGACAATGCGTTCCATCTACACAAACCATCCAAACATTACACGTGTATCATCGCTATAGCACGTTAAAAACCTACACATTAAACATTTCAATTCGACTACATTACATCTCTACAATGCAAAACATCCTCCGCAAGTGTACAAATGTAAAAACTTGTGTTGCTCATATACATTTCGTATATATATACGAATTTCAATTTCCTACGCTCAACCGATTGCATGCAATAAATTCCACACAATAGATATGCGTTGGTATACATACATAGCACGATATATGACCACCGATATAGACCGAAACGTTGAAATTTCGTAGATCAATCGAATCAAGTTCTAAACCCTAACATTCCAAAAACTAGCAATGCAAACCGATTTAACCGGAAAAAATTGGGGGGATTGGAGGAGATACCTTCGTAGCACTCTTTTCCTTCAAATCCCCTTCGAATCGGGCTCAAATCGGTGGAGAATGGGGTGGAGGAGGGCGAGCCGGTGCTTGAGAACTCTCCTGCTCGCGGCCGGTTGAGGAAGAAACGGTTCACGTGCGGGAGAGAGGGCCGGCGCCCGGCCTGTATACTCCTCTGTCACGCCAAAGGGGTTGACGTGACTGGAGTCACGCCAGGGTCCTTGGCGTGACAGAGGGACACAGCCGGCACGCCTGTATGGGTCCTTGGCGTGACAGAGGGACACAGCCGGCGCGCCTGTATGGGCCTCTGTCGCGCCATGGGACCTGGCGCGACTCCAGTCGCGCCACGCGCTCTGGCGCGACTCAGGCTGCCACGTCGGCACGCCCACGTGGCACGGGGCGGACCGCCCGCCGACGTGGCACAGGAGTCACGCCAGGCTCTTTGGCGTGACCAAGTGGTGAGTCACGCCAAAGCCTGTGGCGTGACAAAAGGGGCCAGTTTCTGAAAATATAAGTCCCGGCGGGCTATTATTAAAATATTAATTTTAAAAAGGCTAAAAAAAATTCCGAGGTGGATGGGCTGCGCGCGAGTGCGGAGAGGACGGCGTTGGCGGCCTGGAGTGACGGGCGGACGCGTCAGTGGCGGCGGAGGGAGTGGAGGAGCTGCGCGGCGAGGTGTGGGGGCGGAGGAGGGCGTACGTGGAGAGCACGACGTCGGTGAGGACGCTCGAGGGGAGGTGCGCGAGGAGGTGGCGCAGCGGGTCGAGAGGGACGATGGCGAGGAGGGGCGGTGATCCATTCTAAAAAAGGGAGGAAGAGAGAGATCTCTCGTTAGGTCTTGGTGATGACCGCCGGGGGAGGAGGTGGCGGTAGGAGAGCACGGGTAGGAGCGGGAGGAGGGAGGGGAGGCAGGACGGAGGGGAGACGAGGCGGCGGTAGGTGAAGAGCGGATGTGGCGAGGCGAGCGACGGACAGGTGCATGCATGGGTGGTGCGAGGCGGCGAGACGAGGGAGGTACGGGGCCAGGAGGGTGTCCATGGGCGGCGGGGCAGGCAGGTGAGAGGCGGAAATAAGCGCGTCGGCCACGGCCGATACCAGCGCGGAGTCCGGGTCAGGGCCCGGGCCGGACACGGATACCGGCGAGGCGCGGGTGGAAATATATATATCTTACCGTTACAGTTAATAGTTTCCAAGGTGATGATCATTTGATTATATATATCTATACTTTATAATAAAATTTAAATTTACTTCTCTTATTTATATAAAATTTTATTACAAACTAATTCTTATAAAATATATGATTGAAAAATGATTAATTTTAAACATATTATTATAAATTGATTAATTTTAAGATATATAATCAATTTTCCCGTGCGTCAGTGTGGCAAGCGGAGGGAAGAGGAAATGGTGCGGACCCGGAGAGTGGAGCGAGGCCTGCAGGCTCGACGGAGGCCCAGCTGTGGAGGAGTTGGTTTGACACTGGTGCAGTCGCAGGCTCCGACCCATTGCAACATTGCCTGGATTGGCACTTCAGCGGTGGGGGCCAATCCAGCCCAGTGTTATATACACCCGTGTCTAAATTCTTTCGCCGAACTGAACACTTTAAATTCGACCAAGTTATATTTCATATGTCCCAATTTTCTTTACCAAATCAGACATCCAAATCTGAAGTGGATTTCAACACCCATATCCACTTTAGGTAACTCTGGTCCAGCCTCCACGTCCACACTGCCCGAAATGAAGGCCGAGCCTGCTTCAGCTTGCCACAGCAAAAACTCCCCCTGATGACCTGATTTGCTGCATGTTCAAAGAGTGCAGAACCGCAGATTGGTACCACATCACATCCTCGAACATTACAACAACAAATCTTGCTACTACAAAACTTCCATGAAAGAACACTGATATCCAGAGCTACATTCTCTCAATTAGAACAAATATGTCAGAACAGCAATCTATCTACTCATTCGCGTACTTGTGGCCACTCAGAAAAGGGCATCGGAATAAATGGACTTTGAGATTAGCACATGCAGCCCCGTTGATCTGGCACATCACCAGTTCAGCACCATCGCTGCTCCCAAGCTTTTTCTTCCTGCGAAGGAAAAGGATGGAACAGCAATACTATGTGTACACCAAACTTGTGGCAATGAGAGAATGCAATATACATATTAATATCAAAACTTACCTTTATTTGTCTAGCAATAGAAGGAAGCCATTTCTCTCCTCTGACCTTCTTCAGTTCCCGCACCCTTTCTTCCTCCCTCTTGGCTTTTGCCTTCGCTGCAGCTTCTCTCTCTTCCAATCTAGCCAATGATCTCCGGGATGCTTTCTTTGCAGAAACAAGTATGTCATTGCCCTCGACAACAACAGACCGGAGCATATGCCTGAACTGAAACCAAGACCATAGAAAAATCAGTAGAAATTATGACTAATGTGTTCAAGCATAGGCCAAACCACAATGAGAATAGGTGTCCAACCTTCTTTGATTTCTCATCGACCTCTTGTCCAGGCAGGATTCTTGGTCTCCTGAGTTGCACATGCAATTTATCTGGAAATATACGCTACATTTGAGGGTGTTTTGCCGCAGAGAATTGATGCTTTCAGATCGTGGAAAGAACTTCATCACTTACCCATGGAATCCATTTTGATACCAGGAGGCGCTTTTTTAAATAACTTTATCCCTCCTTCTGTTTCCGTAGGGTCGGTTAAGTTCGAGCAAGTAGCTTTAACTACTTCGAGATTTTTCTCTAACATATCATCCAACATATTTCTTACCTGAATGTACAATTTGAATGCAAGATTAAAATATATAGTGCAAAAATAGTATGATTGCCTGACCACAAAGAAAGCAAACGTATGTGGACAGAAGCACAGGTGGATGAAGGACAAGAGAAGACAATTAGGAGTGCATGAGCTGATAAGCTCATTGAATGGAAATGATTGTACAACAGGTTACAGCTCCACATCAAACAGACAAACACTGTGCTACCGTTGTCTAGTTGCACATTAGGCTTACCAGCATGGATCATGACTCCATTACATAAGGAGATGTATCTTGCAAGTGAAGAATGCATAAATGTGTAGCATGTATTCGATGGAATTCACAGGTTTCACTATCAAGAGCATGCATGAGGCATGAACTTAACCGATAACAGGTCCGATAACCACTCAACTGAGATGAGATAAACTGACAAAATAGCATAGTTGTTTCTGAAGGTAATAACATCACATTTTTTTCCTTGGCCCTTTTCAGCCTCAGGCTTCCTCTATCTCAACTTCGCTCTCTTTTATCTAAAAAAAACAGTGTTCTATTTTTTTCAAAACGACAGCATGAGTTTTGCCAATATTATATTAGAAGAAGAGAGTTGATTCAGTTTATGAGAGAAACCAGACCCAAAAACCATACAACTACACAGGGCGCACCAACGACCACTTGGACACTAAACTTGATGGAAACTGCCGCAGGTTATCGTTGCCAAGCATGACCGCAACTCCGACTTCCTACGGCAATCTGTAACTATTGTCTCTATCCATCGACTCCACCGCAGGGGAAAGCCATGCACCACGTCATTGTTGCCAAGTTCCGTCGCTCCTCCCCCCTGATGCAGCAGCTCCAACTTCCCTACCGCATGGCTAGCCCCACGCGGAGAGCAACACCAATTTGGCAAAACAACCCGACGAAAGAGAATGTCCAATGAATTGAAGGTTCGGTGTGGTCGAAGCCACTGTCGGAAGATCCACGCCTGTGCCCAAGCCTATAGCCACACGAACCCAAGAAGGGACCTCTATTGCGATGCCTCCAAGGAGGGAATGACGTCCGCAGACGTTGTCATTGCCTGTTTGTACACCCGAAGCTCAGTTTTCACCCAAAGAGTCCCCAACCTAGAGGTGGGGGCAACATGACAACGCCTTCAAGAAGGAGAGTGATGCCTCAGGCGTCACCGTTGTCGACGTCGGTAAGAAGCCAAGCAGGGCTTTCACCTGTGGCCCCCGGCACCCCAACCGACAAGCCGCAAGCAGATCCCAGCGACATATCAAGCAGTGACCCCCTCCACACGCGTTCCACCCCGAGCCACCACCATGCCGTCGAGCTCTCTGCGGGCCAGATCTGGCAGAGAGATAGATCTGGCAAGGGAAGGAGCACGGACAAAAGATGGGGGACTAGAAGGCGAGCACAGGGGTGAAGAGGGTCAGCAGCCACAGCAGATCTGCCACCGCACCGTCGGGCCACCCACCACGTCGTCGGGGGCGCAGATCCATGGCATGGATGTCGGCCACGTTGACCATCTCTGCGGCGACGGCCACAAAGATCTCGTGCAACGTAGCGATGTTAACGATGGGAGGAAGTAGAGGGCTCCCCCCGGTGCTGAAGCCCACCGACACCGCGCACCGGTGCACCACAGACTGTGCCACGCCCACTATGCCGTCAAGCCACCCATTGTGCCGCCGGGCCACCCACCGCGCCGTCTGGGGCGCGGATCTGGCAGTCGGACCGCCCACCGCGCCATTGGGAGCGTAAATCCGTCGTCGAGTCGCCCATTGCACCATCGGGGGTGCGGATCCAGCTACTGCGCCGCATCGTCGGTGCCACAGAGCTGGCCACCATGCCGTCAAGCCGCTATCCTGAGCCGACGGAGGAGCGGATCCAGCCATACCATGCCACGAACGAAGAAGAGAGTGAGAGAGGAGGGCGAGGAGACCGCGATGACCACTGCTTAGCGCCGTCGCTGGCCACCCCGCCACTGTCGATGGGCCGAGGACGCCGCAGAGATGTGGGGGTGGAGGGTGGGGGTCGCCCCCGAGTCGCCTCAAGAGGCGACGCAAGGGCCGGGAGAATCAACCCTTGGGCTCTATGATCAATATACTGTGTTCTATTTGCTATGCATGTTTTTGGACACACACCAAGACATCAAAACCGCCGATACCACAGCTTGTAACGGCAATGCACCACTCCATTGACATGAAGTCAGTTCATATCAGGAGGAACCATATCATTTTCAAGCTCATGACTTATGCTCTTGCCCCTAGTAACATTTATCACTTCAATCGATCTTACAAACGGAGGAAAGGTATTCTTGTTAGCCCAAAATTAACTCCCAGTTTAGCAAACAGTAGCACTAATTCCTCCACGGAACGAATGAAATGCATGAATCCATAAACTCGCGGTAACTTCCTTTCAGGGGGAAAAAAAATCCCACGGTAACCAAAACTCACGCATGTTAACTAACCAGCGCAAAGAAAAGGGGAACAAAAGCAACCATAGATACCTTGATCTGGTACAGCTTAAGCCCAGGAGTCTGCCGCTTCCCTTCCCGAGGCTGCTCCAGCTCCACGCCGTGGCTCGCCTCGCCGCTGCAGCCAGAGGCCGCCTTCGCCGCGCCGTTGGAGGACGGGACACCGAACCCGACTGAAGCTATGGAGTCTATGGCCGCCTTCCACGCGGCGTCCCCGTCATCGTCGCTGCTGCTCCCGCCGCCGCCGCCGCCGCCCCCCATCACGAGAAGCTCGAGCCGAGTCGACTGGTTCAGCCGCTGCACCGCATGCTACGCTTCCGGCCTTTACTTGGGCCGCATATAGGCTTTGTTGGTGGGCCGGTAGCATGGGCCAGGCACAAACCGTTTCGGACCGACCTAGCGCGACGGCGGCTCGAGCCGTATTCCAACACGGCGCCGAGCCGCGGACGAACCAGCCGCATCTTCTCCCAACCTGCCGATCCAACGCCAGCCCGCCACCACCTCGTCGCCGGCGAAAACCCCGGTGGTACCACCAGCGGTAGACCGTGGGATTACAATTCGGGCATAAAGATGGGGAAGAAGCAGCACAGCAAGGACCGGATGTTCATCACACGGACGGAGTGGGCGACCGAGTGGGGCGGCGCCAAGAAGAAGGTGGCCGCCGCGCCGTTCAAGCGCCTCCCCTTCTACTGCTGCGCGTAACTACTTGCCTTGCTCTTCCTCTCTGTTCCGGCACTAGCCGTGAGAAAGATTTGCCGTCTTATGTGTGTTCGAGTTCTGGGGAGCTTTAGCTTGTAGGGTTTCATCTTTAGGTCATGGACTTAATTTCTTTGCGTATAATGTATGCTTGATTCCTGCTAAAGTTAGTACCTTTAGATGGTACTCTTATGATTTATTCTGTCCGTAAGTTCGACTCTAGAGGACATAAGCCTGTGGATTGTAGATGATTTAAATTGAGATTAAGTTACTGAGTGTGTTACTAGCAAAATGTTAATTCATCTTCGTTCTTGGCTGATTATTATTTTGTTGGGTGGTGCAGACTCACATTTCTTCCATTTGAGGATCCAGTGTGCACGGCTGATGGAAGCGTCTTCGATTTGATGTGAGTAGCTAAGCATTCCAGTTCAATGAGCTCTTTAGATTTTTATAAAAAATATAAGGGTTAAAAAGATTAGGAATTCTGAGTTTGTTGTTTGTCTATGTAGGAGCATAATCCCATACCTTAAAAAGTTTGGAAAACATCCAGTAACCGGAGCAATGCTCAAGCAGGAAGATCTTATTCCTCTCACGTTCCACAAGAACTCAGATGGTGAGTTAAATCTAGGCTGTGAGAATACCAATGCAGCTTGAACTCGTACCAGATCGATCTGCTAGTTCAATTGTGTCTTCCTTCTATCTTGAGATATGTGTGCTTTACATCCACTTCATATATTAAATCAGTGTTCATTTTTTTTGCAGGAGAGTTCCAGTGCCCTGTTCTGAACAAAGTTTTTACAGAATTCACGCACATAGTTGCTGTAAAAACTACTGGAAATGTCTTCTGTTATGAGGTGAGGCTTCATAAGCTTTCTCAAGTATCCAGCTTCATGGTACGGTATTTTCTTAGCTTACATGTCCATGCTTTATAAAACACAGGCAATCCAAGAGCTTAACATCAAGCCAAAAAATTGGAAAGAGTTGCTAACTGATGAGCCCTTCACTCGAAATGATTTGATAACAATTCAGGTAACTATTATGAAGAATCTACTTGCGCAGTTTCTTATTAACATTTAGCCGCATAGCCTAATTATGTTCAACTTTTGTAACTTTGGTAGAATCCAAACGTGCTTGATAGCAAGGTCCTAGGGGAATTCGACCATGTCAAAAAGGGCCTCAAACTTGAGGATGAAGGTTCGATTGTGCTCTCCCTTTCATTTACCTTTTTTTTTTTCAATTTCAGTTGTTTGCGATTTAACTTATGTATTCTGACTGGCTGGCTGCCTTGCAGAGTTGCAGCGAATGAAAGATGATCCAACCTACAACATAAATATTTCTGGTGATCTTAAGCAAATGATTAAGGAACTTGGGACGGAAAAAGGAAAGATAGCCTTTTTGCAGGGGGGTGGAGGGCAGAAAGCTCAAAAAGAAAGAGTTGCTGCACTTGCTGCTATTTTAGCAAAAAAAGAGAAGGATGACTCAAAATCGGGAAAAGAATCTAAACCGCAACAGTGTTTCAGTATTGTGGATGCTGCTTCTGCTTCTGTCCATGGCAGGAGTGCAGCAGCAGCAAAGGCTGCTTCTGCTGAGAAAACTGCTGCTAGAATTGCTATGCATATGGCAGGGGATCGAGCTCCTGTAAATGCTAAATTGGTATACTGTCTTCTCATCTTCATTTCTTACGATAGCGTTGCTTTACCTATCCAACAATGTTTTCTTATGGAGATAATTCAATGATTTCAGGTCAAAAGTCGTTACACTACTGGAGCAGCTTCACGTTCCTTCACATCGACTGCCTATGATCCTGTTACCAAAAACGAATTTGAGTATGTTAAAGTTGAAAGGAACCCAAAAAAGAAAGGATATGTTCAGCTGCATACAACCCATGGTGATTTGAATTTGGAGCTTCATTGTGATATAACTCCTCGGACATGTGAAAATTTTCTCACGCATTGTGAAAATGGTTACTACAATGGTCTTATCTTCCATAGGAGCATAAAGTATGTTCTGGTTGCTTTAGTCCATTATCTTCCTTTAGTTTTTATGACCATATCTAAATCTTGACCTTTTTTCTCATTCCCTTCTTACAGGAACTTCATGATTCAAGGAGGTGACCCAACTGGCACAGGAAGTGGAGGAGAGTCCATATGGGGTAAACCTTTCCAGGATGAGCCGAATTCAAAGCTGCTACATTCAGGAAGAGGTGTGGTCAGCATGGCAAATTCTGGTCCTCATACCAATGGATCCCAATTTTTTATCTTGTACAAGTCTGCACCACATTTAAATTTCAAGCACACGGTATTTGGTATGGTGGTTGGTGGTTTGACCACACTTTCAGCTATGGAAAAGGTTCCTGTTGATGATGACGACCGGCCATTGGTTAGTGTCACTCTATCTTTTTTCTGCTACTGTGATGCTTATTTTTTAAGTATTATCTTTCATGTTCCAGTGTCTCTGAAGATCATATTTCGTATTTGTTAGATTTGTTTTTTATACTTCGTTCTCCTTCATAATTATTTTAGTGAATGCAAAACTTTTTTGAACATGGTATTCCTATGCCTTTCTTGATTTACAGGATGAAATAAAGATACTAAAAGTTAGTATATTCGTGAATCCTTACACGGAGCCAGATGAGGAAGAAGAAAAGGCAAAGGAGGAGCAGGAGGAGAAAAAGGATGAGGATTATGTAATGTTGCCTCATAGCTTGTTTTAGCTATAATCATTGACTTTTTGCATTTATTTTTCTTCAGTTGTACTAACATGCATTTACATTAATTCAGGATAAGGTGGGATCTTGGTATAGCAACCCAGGAACTGGTGTTTCTGGTTCAACAAGTGCTGGCGGTGGAGTTGGCAAGTACTTAAAAGCTCGAACTGCTGGCTCTGTTGATGTGACTGGAAATGCTGGTGCAGCTGATGATTCAAGCAAGAAGAGAAAAGTGAATGCTTCTAGTGTAGAGTTCAAAGATTTCTCTGGATGGTAGATGTTATGTGTATGCATTTCCTCTTGCTTCTCACAGAAGAACCAGCTGGTGTATACGCTGATAGTATCTTGACATGTCATTCATGTTGTGCTATGATCTGTTAACTGTCCAAAATGTGCAAGGCCCACATTTGGGTGTGTGCTCTGAACTGTATGCTTTGATTCAAACCTTCTTGATACTGAAATGCTGAAAAGGCATAATCAAGCCGAGCAATCCGTGTTCCAATACACTATTATGATTGATGTTGCTGCGGCAAAAGGAACCTCGATTTTCTTCTGCTAGACTACAATTTTATATTTAGCTGCGCCATTTGCCCTGTTTGATTTTCCAGGACGACAAATTGGATATGGAGAATAGTGCCTTCATTTTTGTGTGCTCACAAGGTATACTGGTTTTTAAGGGTGGGCTTGTGCAATATTGCCACTAGTGTGTATGAGACTGTCAAGTTAACTGATTTTCCTGCCGTATGTAGATGAGATGTTAAGGAGAACTGGACACTGCTAACTTCGCAAGAGGTTGAATTATTGTGGAGTTCATGTTTTCACTAGTCGTATGAACTGATATCTTAGTCTAAACTCAGAAAATCTCAAGTGGGAACCGGGAAACCCAAGCTTTTGTGTAGAAACCCATATTTTTTTTGAGAACGCGCCTGAGCACGTTGTTTCATTAAGAGAAAGAAGCACAAGAGTTCACTCCATCACGCCTGGGCGATCCAGAGCTGGAGATTACAGTTTGCATGGACCAAACACTTAGACAAAGATTAGCTAAGGAGGATGGAGGAGTTGCATTAGCCGCCTATTGCCGGATTGGCACCAGTAGCGCCCCTCATCCTGATTCGCTTTGCTCAGAGCCCCCGACAAGGAAGCAGCACGATTGAAAACATGATTGTTTCTCCCCCTCCATATGAACCAGGCGACTAGCACTAACAGGGAGTCGAAACTGCGCCTTAGATCCTTAGGGAGCTGCTTACGAGTAGGGAGTCACCAGTCAACCAGCTCAATGTCTGCCCGCGGTGCAAACTGGTCAAGGCATGCCAGCCTCAGGAGGTGGAACCATACTTCGCGGCTAAAGACACAACCCAAGAGCAAATGTTGTATAGTTTCAGAAGCCTGAGAACAGAGGGAGCATGGTCCTTCATTCCTTGTGTCTTTGCAGTCAGTCATTCGTCCAACAACGACCATACAACGCCAACAAAAAGAAGAACTTGCATTTCGCCAGAGCCTTTGTCTTCCAGAGTTGTTACGCTCCAGGAAGTTTGGTCTGCCCAAAAAAGAACACCCTATAAGTTGAAGAGGCCGAGTACTGTTGGTTGGCCGTCCACCGCCAAATGAATTTATCAGGGTCATCCGACAGCCGCACTTGCTCTACTGTGTCCCAAACATGAAGATACTCAACAAGAATGAGCACTGTTAGCGACCCCGTAATGTCACGCACCCATCGACGGTTGCACAAGGCTTGATCTACCGTTCTTGATCGCGAGAAGCGCTTGCTAACCGCCTGCAAAAGATGGGGTGCCATATGCTGAATTGAAGCGCCAGCCAACCATTTGTCTATCTAGAACAGAGTCTTAGCGATATTACCAACCTCAACTGAGAAAGAAGCCTGGAACATCAAACGGATGATGAGCTCGCTCTTTGATGGCAGGGATACCTAGGACCGCGAATTGTTGACCCGACGCAACCACTCCCAGCGCAATCGAAGGGTGAAGCCCAGGTTTGAGAGGTTGAGAACTCCAAGCCCGCCAAGAGAGAGCGGTAGACAGTTGCGTGACCAGGAGACCAAACAATGTCCTTTGGACACCATATCAGTGTTGCACCAAAGGAATGCACGATGAATCCTATCAATAGCCTCCAGCGCCCAAGGTGGTAGGCAAGAGGCCATGGACAAGTAGATAGGAATCACCGTGAGACTATCTCCAACTGTTTCCCTTCATTTTGTTCCCTTCCTACCCCAAAATCTCTTCCCGAAGGGATTCCCTTCCCAGACTCGTTCCCTTCAGGTTCCTGCACTCCAACAACATTCACTTCCCCATTCCCTTCCCCAACAGACTTCTAATATTCTATCATTTTCCACATAACTGTCATGACACATATAATACAACTACAATATGTGGCACGTATACACGGTCAATGTATTTTGTATAGGGAGAAGAATGCTGCATGCGCCTCCAATACAAACTCCCTCTGCCACCAATTTTCATTACCACTCTCTTCTATATTTCGTTGTTTTCCCAAGTACACAGATCAAAGCAGCATGCACACTACCCATTTCATGGTTCCAAGCACACATCAACCAGCAATACGTACATGTATTTTTGTACATAAATGGTCTTAATTCCTTAACCAAATTCCCTGCTAGCTTTGTGGGCACGATTCTTCTCCTGGAAGCTAGGAACCACATGCCTGATATCTTCGTGGTCACGATTCTTCCCCTGGAAGCCAGGAAGCTCATGGTCGTTATCTTGCAAGGGAAGCTAGGCGCGGGTTGCTTACTCGAGAAGACTGCCACAACTATAAAAGAGGGTGGCTGCCAAAGTAGAGAGGTGCAATTGCCTCTGCATTTTACATTCACACGATGAGCTTGTCTATGTTTGGAGATCCTTCCATATTTTCATCAGACTCGAGTGATGATGAGGAAGAATTGATGTTGCTGCTCGCCATCGAGGAGGAAGAGCTTGTTGCCCAACATCACCCACATCACCGTTGCTCCGTGCTAGGACATGCAGTTATAGACTGCGGGCACCGGGAAGGTGCTGCTAGGTTATTCTGAGACTACTTCGCCGATGTCCCAGTGTATGGTGATGCATCGTTCCGTTGTAGGTAAGGCCATATTTAGTACTAACACATTTATAGCTATCGATGAGTACTTATAACGATTGGTCACCCTCTAAGGTTTCGGATGAGTTAGTCATTATTCTTGAGAATTGCCACTGTTGTGGAGGACCACGACCCTTAGTTTCGGCAGAAGAGGGATGCCACTGGGAAGCTGGGCCTAAGCTCCCTCCAAAAGATGACAGCCACCATACGTCAACTGGCATACGGAGTTAGTGTAAACACAGTGGACGAGTATGTTTGAATAGGGGGTAGCACAACGATGCTCACCCTAACCAAATTTGTGGAGGCCATTCTCTTGATTTGCTTCGATCAGTACCTCTGCGCTCCCATTGCAGAGGATACTGCTCGACTATTAGCCATTGGCGAGCAACGAGTGTTCCCCAGGATGCTTGGGAGCATCGACTGTATGCATTGGGATTTGGAAGAATTACCCGAAAGCATGGCATGGAGCTTTGGAGGCGGTTGTGTCATACGATCTATGTATATAGCATGCTTTCTTTGGAATGGTCGGTAGTTTGAATGACATAAATGTTTTGCACCGCTCTAACATTTTCAGCAGGCTCACAGACAGCACGGCGCCTCCTGTGTCATACACCATTAACGGTAACATGCATGGCGTGGGGTACTACCTAGGCGATAGAATATACCCCAAATGGGTGACCATAGTGAAGGCAATTTCAGCACCAAGGGGGAACAAGAGCGTGTATGCCTCTGCCAAGCAAGCATTGGTCCAGAAAGATGTTGAACGTGCATTTGGTGTCCTGCAGTCACGGTTCACCATAATTCGTGGCCCAGGTTGAATTTGGAATGAAAGCACACTTCATAATATTATGACCGCATGTGTCATAATGCACAATATAATAATTGAGGACGAGAGGGGCCGCTACGATGAGGAGGAGGTGTATGACTATATGGGCGAGAAAGCCACAATTGCTCATGATGCAGACCAAGCTGCCCTCCAGTACATAGAAGTAACTCGAGCAATCGGGAATCGGGCATTGTACCACCAACTATGTGATGATCTTGTATAGCACCTATGGAGTCTTCATGGAGTATAGTAGAAAGGTCGTCCTGTTCCCTAGTCCATGCATTGGCGTTGTAATATGTGTGTTTAAGTTATGTTAGTTGCAATGTTATGCTTCGTAATATAACATAATATACGGGAGTAGGCTTTCGCTGTGGAACTACATCCAATAAAAATCTATTCATGTGCTTGGTGCAGAAGAGGAACCAGGAATCTGTGATGACCAACTTGTTTGGAGTAAACCAGAATAGTGCCTCTCCCAGATGATACATTGCATCACCATCAGAAATTCAGAGTAGCATGTCAAGCTAAAAAGGTGCAGGTGTTGGCTCTCCTATTCCTTTGCATGTGAAATTTTACCAATTTCTTCTTACAAATATTTGTTTCCTCAGACTTACTTATTGAAACCTCCACGACTCCACTGAGATTTTTCATAGCAGGACTACATATATGATGCATCACTGAGCCTGGTACACTGACTTTTCATAGCAGGACTGCATATATTCTTGCAACATGATTGGCTAACACAAAAACCAGAAAACCTCTAAATCGAACTGCACTGAACTTACGTGCAAATATTGGCTAACAATCAGGTGAAACCGTACATGCAGTAAAGCATGAGACCTACACAGAAACTACGTTGAACGAGTTCAAATACTCAAGGTGGCATACAACCATACCATATGACTAAAAGAGTTTGGCCACATCCACACACAGTTTCAAAGTCTGTCGAAATTATTACAAACTAGACCACACTACACTGAGTCCTTGCAAATCCGGCATAAGCACCTTGCGAAGGCATAAGCAACGTGCGTCTACGGGTTTAGATCAGTGGCCTCGTGCGCATGCCACTTGGGGTGGTCGGCAAGCATGACCCAACAATGCGTGTATGCAAAAGGCTTCCCCTCAATCCCCTTATACACTGTGCAAGCACGAGTCATCTGCGCAACAAGGGAAACATGAGTGAATGACACAACTACAGTTTATTGATCACATTTGAAGAACAACATAAAGAATATTGGGAAACACTATACTCATCAGGGATATGTCACTCTATTGATCACATTGATGTATAGCCTAGTCGAAGTTGAACATATTTGTGAATATATGTAACTTTAGTCCTTTGTAATGCAGCATGTTGGTCCAATACTAACACTCTGTTCAGAGGATGGTCAACTTGCAATATGTTCAGTTGTTCAAAATTTTGGCCAACGTCTACTTGAGCTTGGTGGTGATGTGAACCTAGTTAAATGGCACAGTTATCCTCATGTAGGTATGTTCTTCTCTCCTTTCTGTCTACCTAATAGCAATTTTAATAAGGGATTGGATTTCTCTTTACTCCATTGTGGTACCTAGCCATTTTAATCACTATGACTTCCTAGTTAATGATTCTACCAATTTTTGTCTTCTTTTTAACATCATCCCCATTATGCAGGAAAGAAATGGAAAGACTAGACGTTATTGATTACATAGCTTGGTCCTCCAAAATGACAAGAACTATTGAGTTGTTTTAGTTACAGTTTGTATTGACAACAAGCAATCAGAATGTATAATGAATTTTTAGGTAAAATGTGAGGAGGGGAGAATGCACAATGATGACATGAAAAAAACTTGTTCCCAGTTGCAGGACTCTACTAGTAGTACTATATTGCAAATGGAATAGCTAAATTGGGTCATTCAAAAACACATGATTGTATGTCTTCTTTAGTGCTCCAACATGAAAAATATGTGCATACCTTGTCACGCTCGTTGGTCCCGCTAGCATTGAGCTGCTCCACCTTCCTCACGTGCACCGCATACTTGCTAACTGCGTTCGTGATGAGCTTCATGTGGTTGATCAAAGCCTTGTCTGACCTTTGCATCATAGACGACTTCCTGTACGTGTTGAAGTAATGGGCGATCCTGCCCCAGTACATCTCCTTTGACTAATCAGTTCCAACTATAAGATCCTGGCTCACGTTTAACCATGCAGACACGAGCAGCTCGTCCTCCTCGTCTGTCCACTTTGTTCAGTCCGTCTTGAGCTATGCCTTCTTGTTCCTCTTGGAGGTGATCACCTTCTCCGTCCCCTTATCATCGCTACCCATGCTGACCTGCCCCATGGCCTCATCGGGCACGAGGTGCAAGACAGGAGTGCCTGCAACCACAAAGTGGCCCATTTCCAATGTAGGTGCAACAGTGGAGGGTCTCTCCTGCATATCTAGCACGGACCAAGTCATCCATTGCACTCCGTCCTGAAGAAACTCTCGTAAAATGGATCCATGGAGCACCTGCACATCACAAGAAAAAGGAACATGAACATGCAACTGAATGGCTAATTCATATGAAATCTATAAGGATATGTACTTTGTAAGCTAACTCTTCTGACCCAAACCAACCATACAGCTGCACTACTACTACTCTAAAGATATGTGCTGAGGTTAGAATTTTACAGGAATAGCAGTGATTAGAATTTTTTCATATGTACTGACCCTTATTTTGTCAGACAGTTATATGGCATTTCAATTTTTTATACCTTTTGTTGGAGACCTGTTCTATATCCTAGTGACAAAAATGTTATTGTCTTCCATACTCCATTTGGAGGTTTAGTCAGCTAGGATGAAAAAGTTTAGGGTCACCATGCAGCCTGCATTACTGGAAGATCATCTCCCAAACATTTCAACTGATAAAACATAACAAAGGGTAGTACATCAAAGCATTGTCTTGCTTTTCTGATCCTGGTTCTAGAAATTGATAACAAAGAACAACCGCAATGGCAACCACACTCAGGTACTTTGAGATAGTGAAATAGATAATTACACCTGGAATAGATAACTAGACCTTTTAATAGGATCATGCTCACTACAAAACTATGGTTTACATATGATTTCATATATATGTCAATACAACTAGTTGAACTGATTATCTTGTTCCATAGTGAAGTTAGCTATATTCAGTGTACTTCAAAAACTTACTACTAATTCACTCAGGGGTCTATACAGGTTTGTTCTCTGGTTGGAAGCAGTATGGTCGACCATTCTCCCTTGCATTTTAGAGTTTGTGGACAAACACACCAACCAAAGAGTGAAGTGGAATAGCTAGGATGGCAGCTTGGTCCTTCATTCACGTGAGGAGATGAGAGAACTGTGACCATCGTTCCCAAAAAACATAGCTACTGGAGCAGAAATCTGGCGTGGTCATCATAATCGATCACAAGAGACAGGGCTACATCCATAAAATGTCTACCAAGTTACAACATACAAGTATTAAGCCACTAAAATGGCTTCTTGTAGACACAATAGAACCCTGACCCATTCGCGGGATATCTAGTCTGCTCTAACGATCAAACAAGTTAATACATGGTCAGGTTACTACACAAACACAATAAAACAAAAGGCATTATCGAGTCACCAACCCAATCGGAAGAATCCAATTGAAAATTAACACAAATTGCTGCACCCAGATTAGAATTGAAAACTCTAAAGATATCCCAATTGCACTGCAGTCCTATTAAAACTTTAGCTGATTGGAGTGTACTGCCACCAGCAAGCATGCATATCAACAAAAGTAGCTGTTAGACTCAGAAAAATGGTCAGCTAGAACACCTTACAATTTCAGAACAAATCCAGATTCAAAGTTCATAGATTGCAATCCCAAATCCTTGCATTCTAAAACTTAACAAATCTGCCCTACATAAACTAAAATAGCATACAACCATGGCAACCCAGGCATTCATAAGTTTAACAATTATAGGCCTTGTAGGGTTCAAATTATAGCTAAACTCCACATATATCAAAAGGCATGCTGACCACAATACCACACCATTTCACTCTACTAAAGTAACCAACACCTGACCCGACTACAACCTCCACGAACGATCAGATTCAATGGATAGGCCATCATCTGTATCAGCACACAGGACATCATCGGAGCTTCAGTCATCGGGAAGGACGTCGTCGTCATCAATGTCATTGGATCCTGATGCTTCCTCTTCAACTGTCGCGCTGCTATTGTCGCCCAAACCAACATGATTGGGCACAACACCGCCGCGGAGGACATCCTCAACTTGAAAAACTAGCTGATCCAAGTCCACCGCAATGGAGTCGACCTCCATAAGTGATGTGTTGAGCTCCATAGCAGCAGGGGTGCTATCCGGACTCAAGTTGTCGCTTGCCGCCTTCTTCAACGCAGCAGCCGCCTCCTACACTTGGTCCTGCATCTTCGACACGAGAGTGGCAAGCGCTGCTGCGTCCATCTACAACAACGAATCAGGGGAGGCCATGAGCACACACGTAGCCGGAAGCTCCTACCGAGGCCGACGTCGCACTATGGTGACACACATCCAGTCGGCGCCGACAGACCAACAAGACCTACCCGAGATAGCCCACCAAACTGAGAAGGCTCTGAGGTGAGCAGACCCCTCCCCTCCCCCACCCCCCACCCCCGAGGTACCACCCCAAGCAACGCCCGAACATCCCCACAATCTGAACCGATGCTCCTCCCCTCTACTCCGCACGACAAGTCGTCGGCCCTCCATCACCTGATTCACGATTCGCACACATAGCTCCATCACCCGATTGGCGCAAAAAAAACTCAGATCTGAAAGAGTTTGGAGATAATTTCGTACCTCCCGTTGCCGCTCGTCATCGCCGTCGCGTCGCCTCCGGTACAGTCGCTGCTTCCCTCCACACCAATGCGCAGATCTATCCTCCGGGAGCCGCTCTCCATCGCCATCAACCTTTCATCGCCCTCCTCGCTTGCGCCGCACCTCGCTTCTGCCTCTTCCGCCCGAAAGCACGAGCTCAACCTCCAACCCCCTCCCCGCTCGCCATCTCCACGAAGGGATAAGAGAGAGGTTCCTTGGGGCGTGGGAACCTCTCTCCTATCCCCTCCCGTGCCGACCCACGATGAGAGGCCGTTGGAGGTAGCGTTTCATTCCCCTTGCGTTTGTTTTCCCATCGAGAAGGGAACGGTGGGTGCAACGGGAACCCCTTGGAGATGCCCTTAGGGTCACTTTGGTAAGAACGACGCGGCCAGCAACGGTTAGAAGGCCTGATTTCCATGTCGGCAACATGTCAGCGACCGCGTCCATGAGTGGTTGGACATCACATTTTCGCAGCTTCTTCAAGGATAGAGGAAATCCAAGGTCTGAGGTATCAGACAGGGAATGCAGCCAACTGAAAAGGGAAGAATCGTTTTACGGTTGTCAAGTGTTCATCATCATTGCATTTGTTAAGATTGGTGTACAAACCCATATGGACGGCAGTGCTTAGAGCTTGCTTGGAGATCTTGTGTTGACTTTTTGTACTCTCGTTACTCCTGAAACCAGCTCACCACTTTGGTCAATTGCCCACTTCCACAATTTACCTTTCATCTTTCTGTATCATTTGCTTGCTCTTAGATTACCATTTTTGAAGAATGTTTTACTGAACCCGAAAGGCATCCTGGGCTACTTAATTGCAATGCAACAATGCGATCTCAAAAATGCAACACGGTACCACCTTGCATGGATCTGCAGCAAAGACGATAGCACTTCGCGACGATCGCGTACCAGCTAAACTGGTAAAGTGCACGCGATGATCGAAGTTCTCTTTATATATTCTATTTGACCTAAGCACGCTTAAGCAAAACTACCACGATCGATGCAATAGCCAAAAGAACAAATGCTGATGGTGCATTTGCAAAATCCTTGCTGGAGCTCATGATCATGGTCTTCAGCTTTCCCTTGCAACGGCCCTCGTTCGAGGTTGCGACCAGATCTTGCATCATGCTTGAAAGATTGGTCACTATCTCGGACAGCAGTGCCTTCATTTTCTCCACATAATCCTTAAGTGATTCTCCAGCGCTTGGAGAGAACTCGGAACTGGCTGCCTCACCATCCTCCACCTCATTTTCGGTAACGCTTGTAGTAACACTAGAACAGTCGCTGAACTCTGTAAGAAGGAAGATCGAAGAGAAGAAAACAAGTTAGGTTATGAAGAACACTGAATTAACGAATCACCGAAGAATGTCGACAATAATGCTTACTTGTCTCGTATGTCTTGTAGAACTTCATAACCTCTTCGTTCTTCATCACAGCATCCCAGACATTCTTATCTGAAGCAAGTGAGGCAACAACATCCTGCAAGTAGCAAAGGTTCACAACAAAGCAATCCTCTTTAAATAGAAGTTTCCAGCGCAGAAAGACTGAAGGTAAAAAGATGGGAAAGAGAACATGTACTCAAGATGCCACAATTTAAAGTCTGTTCAAGGTAAAGTGGGAAAGTCTCGGGGCATTAAGCTTCTGCACTATACATTCAAACTAACATAAGATGGGAAAGGTACTGAAGAATAGATATGGAAAAATATTCAGCACTAAAAATATGTTTATTGTGCTCAAGCCTCAAGGTTCCCTAGGAACAGAGTAACTAGGAGCAGGTTTCTAAAAATAAGCAAAATGGGAATATATATATATATATATATAGAAACTAGTATGTACTCTTGGGTGTATGTACTTCCACCTCTCATATACCATTTTTACACGTGTGTTATACTTCTTTATCACTTTAAATATACTTCATTAGTAATTATAAGATACTACAATACAAATCCCACAAAAAGTTTTATGAAATTCCATGATTTTTATCATAATTTGCGTATATACTTCTTTTATGTATAAAAAAGAGTATATAGTAAAAATGAAAGGGTAACATTGAATTTTTTTTTCGTACAACTCATATTGGAGTATCTTAGAATTAGTATTAGAGTATACTAAAAATGATAAAAGAGTATAAAGTGTTTGTTTAGGTGGTATATTGCATGTGAGAGTACATATAGGAGTATAGAATAGGTGTCCTCTGTATATATCGGATGAGGACTTCTGGTCTCTCCAAGATATGATAAACAATACGAAAAGAATCAAGTCCTGACTACCTACTAAAACCGAGACCTGACGATGACACAAGAAAAGGAACAACAGAGGGTGGCAGCTTGTGTGTTAACATTTGCCATACAAGATCGGAGAGACGAACCTGAACTTCAGGGCTCTCATGTAGCAATGTGAATGCTTGAACAACAGGTCCAGGGGCTCCAGATGTAACGAGCAAATTTTCGTAGCTATCTTCCTGCTTAGGTGTTTCTGGATGAACAGAGTTTTCAGAGAGAACAAGTTCCGGAAATGCACTTTCCTGAGCAACCTTTGTATGATCATCCAGGTCGCTAGGCGAGAGATGTGTCTTGGGATCAGCAATATGAGATTCAACCTTAACGCTGGTTGCATGAAAATGGGTCATCAGCTTTAACTAAAACAACAAAGTATACATAACAACAGCTACAAGCATAAAAGGGAATAACCTATAAAGAATATAAGCATCCGTATGTTTTCTTTTATGTAACCTAATCATGGTTCGTACTGCTTTGCGTACTGTCGTGTTTTGCACTGGGAGCATCGCAAGACCTCTACTAATCTCTATTATATAAAACACGAATTATTTCATACTTCATATCTTCCACTACTCTCCTCTCATCTAATAAAATCTCATAAAATTTATGTAATTTATCCACTTTTATTATCCACTCTCGTCGACATGTAATAATCTCTACTATATAAAATATGAGTTAGTTCTCGCGTCATATCTTCCCTTACTCTCCTCTCATCTAATAAAATACATAAAATTCGAGTAATTTACTCACTTTTGGCATCCACTCGCATACTCTAGTTTTACCGTCTTATTACCGGCTAAAGATATAAGATATATTTTACTAATAAAAATAAAAAAATAAGAAAAAATTAGTAGATAATCTCCTCTTTTTCAGATCAAATCTAAAATCAAGATACGATATCGCTCCTGACATATTCATTCGACGCATCAATATCTTCATACTTTTGAGTTTACGGTGTAAATGTTTGTGTTATCTCACGACACTTAGCTAGTGTCAAAGGAAACATGAGACACGGCCATCAACATTGCATGCATTAGCATTGCCATTACTACTACATCAGAGTGGAGTAAACAAACCGTCAAATTAAGCAAAGTAATTACCCAACCATAGTAACGAAAGAAACGAGAGAGATCAGAAAAGCAGAAACGGCAAGGAGAACTAAGAGTGGAAAGTAAACAAGCGAGGCTACGCACATCTCGAAGGCGTCCCTGAGGTCAAGCGCCGCGGCCGAGGCCTCCTCGCGGGTGGGCACGGGCCCGAACACCTCGCGCTCCGGGATGACCCACTCGTCCACCGCAAACGTGGACGCGTGGCGGCTGTCGGCGGCCGAGGAGTGGGGAGACTGGGGCGGTAGGATGGCGCGGCGCACGGCTGCGGCGGAGCGGTAGCCGCCGACCATCGCGGCCTTGGCGGCCGCACGGATGCTTCCCCCTCCCATGGCTTCGCTGCGAGATCGCACGCGAGCGCCCAAACGAACTCCGCACCGGATGGAGGGAACCGACTGGATTGGAGTTGGCGATTTGTTGGGGAAAATATAATAAAATTATCGAAGAGAGAGAAAGTTGTTCTCGACAAATGAAATAGCTAAAGATAAAACGGCGATAATTTATAAAAAAAAATATTTCTTTGCTAGTTGAATATTACACTCACCGTTTCAACTTTTAATTGGTTGGAAGTTTAAACGGCAAGTGTAATATTCGATATTGACCGTCGGATCTGTAATCAATGGATACGAGAACCCTAGCCCCGAGGAGTCCTGATGCCTTGCGGCGCGGGACGCGTGTTTAGTCTGCAGATAAGTCATACGGCATTGCCTTCCGGAATCGACGCGTGGGGAGACTGTTAATTGCGAAGCTAATCACGTCACTAATCAGCCTGATTACAACAGATTCAATCAGTCCGACAGTCTCGGAGCTTGGTCTCCTAGATTTTAATCTAGAATAAGCTTATTTACGTTAAGATTTGTATTAAAATATATGAAAAAAATTGTAAGTATATGAGAGAATAATGAATAAGTATCATAGGTGAGAAATTGACGAATAAGATAAACCGTATGTATAATGATATGCTGAAGTTACATTTTCAAGAGCAAGTCCATCAATTTCCCGGGAAAAAAAAGAACTCCATCACGTCTGTTCTGACTTTGGCAGCAGTGGTTTAAAACAATAATACCTTGGCAGTAATGGACGATGGCATGTAACAGAAATACCTTAGCGACACAGTTCTGAACGTTGCAGATTCAAAAATTCTGCAGGAAACCGCAGCCCTATGTGCATGTTACAATTCAGGTGTACAAAGGATGATAATAGGTGACAGGCCTAAGAAATTTTCACATGCACATTCTGCATCTTGGATTAAGGACACATAGCCCAAATATGGAAGATGCTGGAACTGAACCAGCTCTCGTATCCATCACCACAAAATTCACAGCAGACCACAAGGAAAGGATTAATAATACTGAAGGTGCAGCTACATTATTCTGAAACTAGGGCAAGTGGATCAACACCACACCTCGCCCACAAAGGCCACAATTTTTTATCTGATTTCAGAGCAAACTCGAAAACTGCACATTTACAACTCTGCAAGCATCTACATCTGACCTAGACAGTCAATACTTTGGTATCTGTCAATGTAACAGCGTATAGGAACTTCATATTCCTAAGAATTTTTCAAGAATCCTTCCACCCCTCGAGGAGCCGCCACCGTTTGTGCCAGTAAATGGAGACCCGGGACCACAGAGGGAACATGAAGCTATAATCTGCAGCTTCGTCAGGGACTCCCCCAATCGTCAAAGGTAGCCAGACGTATCGCGAATCTCTCAGGTCAGACGGGTTCCACCGGTCAGCCATGAAGATGAATGAGCCTGGTAGCCCTGGAATGGGCAACACGAATGTACTCTGGGAGAAGAATGTTGTTGATCTGAAGACTTCATTCCCTCCCACGCAGGGATTCCCCAGTGTCTCCCAGGGTCCCATTACTGACGTTGCTGCGTGAGCCAGTGCAGTGTTTGGCGCCCAGCCTGTGCAACCAGAGGTTACCATATAGTATGTGCCTTCGTACTTGAAGAGCGCAGGAGCTTCTCGATGCTGTGCAATGAGAAGCCTTCGCATCACATTGGTGACATCAAGGTAGTCATCAGTTAATGGACCAATGTGGAGCTCACTGTTGTCCTCGGAAGAATATATCAGGTAGGCCTTCCCATCATCATCCTTGAAGATGGTCATGTCTCTACTTTCACAGTCATGTGGACGCTTGCTGTAGAGGTAAGTGAATGGGCCTGTCGGGGAGTCACTGACGGCCACACCAACTGACGCTTTGGTGTAATTAGCGTCATCTATGTGCATCCACATCACATATTTGCCAGTCCGATCATTGTATATCACCTTGGGCCTCTCCAGGACATTGGATTTGTGGAGGTCATGTGTTACATTCTTTTCCTCACCACGGAGGACAACTCCTTCATTTTTCCATGCCCACAGGTCCTCCGAAGAATAGCAACTTATTCCAACAATGTCAACCTGGAAAATAATTTATCCTGGTTAGTGATTACGAATGACAAAGTCGCTAAATAGTATATTAAACGGGAACATTGACAAAAAAGGGGGATCACTTGAAGTACTAAAGTAAAAGTAGCACCTAAAAAGTTCTACTGCCAAAATATCTCTTTCTGTTTGTCAGCAGCAAAATACATTTGTATGTCCATATAGTGTTGTGTTTTCTGTTCCTGGGAAATCTAGTAAACTCTGCTGGTTCCCATGGCCTGTCCTACATTGGTTTTCTTTATGTCAGGATAATCAAGTCGAACTCTATCAAGGGAATCCTTACTGAACTAGAAATGCCTCAAAGGTTTCATAACAACAAAGGTTTTTTTTTTTTCTGCTTTTCAGAAGAGGCCAATTGTCAAAAAGAAAATTCACTTTCCGATTGTTGGTGTTGCACTATCAGTTACTTTAGATTAAATCAATAAATATGTTGCCGTTGGTGTGCATATGTGTGCGTGCGTGATTACCTTGTAATCTAAAACAAAAGCTACATGTCTTTTTCTTATACTGATTTAACCTTCTAACTTTGCGAAAAGAAAAAAGAAAACTACTGGGTTGCTTCTTGCATTATTACAGCCAGCAACATAGAGCTGATTCTTCATTTGGTGTTATGTGAACAGGGGCCCAAATCTACTGATATTTCATTGTTCCAAGTACTACTTGGCATATTATGATTCTGACACTGCTTGAACAATACAAAATAAATAGTAAGCAGCATCAATTAGTTTTTACACAAAGCAGCCATATGATAAATTATTTTTTATCAAGCTTTTCATCGTTATAACTTATATACTACTACATACCAAGTAACCCTCCTTAAACCGCCCAGACAATATTCTTACCTTCCCAACAGATCGTAACTTCCAAAATGTCCCCTAGCAATTTGGCCTCATCGATAGAATCTAAAAGGTCAGCAAAATTAGATGTATGCATTAGCACACACTGCTACACATGTACTGAAATGTTCACAATCATATTTAGAGAAACTAAGCTTTCTTTTATATACTTATTTTTAACTATCTCGAAGATTGTTTTATCAAAATAGAAAAGGAGCAAAGAAATCTCTCCAGCAATAATTGATTGGAGGAAGACATTAATTTATGATAATGATGCAGAAAAAAAAAGTCCTACAAGAAAGTTGTGGAAAGTGGGACGTTGATGTTTTCCCATAATTTTTCTTCGCACTTCTAACAGACCATCAAGTCTACTTGAGTCTGCTCTGGTCATGTGCAATACATGCTAAAGCAGCTCAACCAATTTGGTTTCTGCATGTACTATCTGCCTCAACTCTAAAATGAAGGGTGAAGTTCTCATACAGTGTATACAATCTGATACTGCGTATCTAATTCTTATGCCCCCAAATACAAACTTCACACAACCACGTTCTTCTATATTTAGCTAGTACCTTTTGAGTTTTACAGAGGAACATGACATAAATTGAAACATTTGAGTTAAGTGCTTCTACAGCCGCATATCATGTAAATCCCTGAACACAAATGGTGTTAATAGCATCAGAACAGTTCAACTCACCCGGTCTGCTCCCTTGTTGTGAGCTTTGTAGGTTTTGCCATCCTTATTCTCCCCATACCAGAAATAGGTATTGGTTCTCTTATCATACAGTACACCTCCTCCATGAGCTTGGATTGGTTTGCCATCAGTATCAAGCCAAACTCTCCCTGGGTAGTAGAAGGACAAGTTGTCATTCCCACCATTGATTGGATATACAGCCGTCTTCTGTTCTGGGAAGAGCATATCATGTACCGCAGAAGACTCATCCAAGAACTCATCCACTATGGTGGGCGGCTTCTTCTCGCCCTTGCGCCGCACAGCCCGGGGATTCCTCCGGCTCCGGGGTGGTGATAACCGGAACTTTTCCTCCTCCACCTCTTCCAGTTCTCTCATAATCGATCGACGGATCTCATGTGAACCGATACCCTCGTCCTCCTTACGAATGATGAGAAGATGGAAATTCACAACGATGACCAATGCTGCTAGGCACCACAGTACCAGAGTTAGGGACCGATGGCTCGCCGGATAGCAGCGGAAAGCTAACGCCTTTGGATGCCTGCTCCTCACACCCATGGTGCCACTTATCTATTCCAATTAGTACACGCTGCAGTAGAAGAAGAAAAAAAGTTGAACTCAAAGACAAAACTGCAAATCAATAGTGGTTACGATTTCTGCAACGCTTAGGCTCATCACCATGTCAAATCAAGAAAGACACAATTGCAGCAACCAAACTGGAAATTCTCCAGAAAAGAATAAGGTTTATTAGGATACAATCCCAACATTTAACTGGCCCAGATTTCATTCCAGAATTAGCGATGCTCAGCTCATTTCAGAAAACTGTTAAAAGAAACAAGCAAGCGAACTCAACAGTTTAACCATGGCCAAACAACCCGCCCCCTTCCGGGTGTTTAGATACACGGACGAAGAAAACCAATTGGAGCAACCCGAACCGAAGAACTGTATGACGAATCCAGAAAAACAGCATAACAATGGGTTTGTACCGAGATCACGGAATTCTCCAAGAACAACAGACACTTTGCACTTTGCAGGTAAAAAGAAAGAAAAGAAAAGAAAAGAAAAAGGAAAGAAAGAGAAAAGGATGCTCACCATGGCAGGTTGCTCCAGAGAACTGAAGAACACAAATGAAAGGCAAAACTAAAACTCAACCAAGTCCCATCACGCAAGTACCTACTACCAGCTAGCACTAGAATAATAATCTCAGCAACTAATATAAAATCAGCGCAGCTCACCATGGGCTAGTCCTGTCGAGATCTTGGCGAAAGATGATTGGGTAATCTGATCAGCTTTAGCCGGAGCCGGGATCCCAGGGAGATTATGGTGCTGGCTTGCCTTGAGCGGCTGGCAACGCGAGCTGTAAAACGGCGAGTTGTTTGGTATTGGTATGGTTGGCTTCCCTCGTGACAGCGAACTGTGGAGTCGCTCTGGAAAGGTCGCCCGTCACATAATGGTGGGTAGGGTACGGCGTGGGGGTGGCAGATTGGATTGGACTTTGGAGGAGCACCGGGCACGGGACACCTGGGCTGTGTGTGTGCGGCGTGCCAGCGGCTGGGGTTGGGTTGGGGATGGACGGAGGACGGTCTTCGGCGGCAGGTGGTCGCCGTGCTTGATGCGGCCTCCGCTGTTTATTCCACCCGGCTTTTTTTTTTAGGGCAACTCCACCCCGGCTCCGCGCCCTTGCGTCTGGGGTCTTGTGAAAGACGACAACCGACTTAATAGCCAAATTGGTCTTCGTTTTATTTTGGATCTCGAGGGTTTGCCAGCCTCGGTAAGTTGATTTTTCAAATTCTTTATGGATTCTGCTTCAATTTGTGGTGCACACTGTGCAAAAAGTGTATTGTAAGATTTTTTTTTCACCAAATTAGTCGGTGGAATACAAACTGAGGAACATTATTATGTTTTTGATGAATATGCAAATCAAAAAGTATTACCTGTATTGAGGGGGAAAATGAACCGAATTATGTGGTATTTATTTGTGGTAGAAATTAGCAAGGTAGCATAGGTTTGATGCTAAATTGTAAATGTCGATATTTTTTCACTTGTTTCTTCTAACACAGTAAATGACAAAATTTGAGTGAGTTGTAATATATATCAAATGCCATTACTAAACACAGGCATATGCTTCAAACAAATATTATATTCTTGGCACACAAGATTTCTCAATTCTATTACTCAAAGCGTTCCGAAAAAGAAAGATAGCCTGCATCCCCTTCGCCAAGAGAGCGATGAAGCTCTCCAGCAGTTTATCAAGAGGTTCAATAATACCGTAAATACAATTCTTGATATTAATGATTCTTTAGCAATTCAAGCCTTCGGACAAAGAGGGTGAAATAGGATACTAACATAATATATGGTTATGTATCCGCCTCAAAACACCAAGGAGCTATTTAAGATGACCAGTTGCTATGTTGCAATAGCAGAAGTGGTTGAGTGGAGTTGTTACTTCCATAAGTGAGCTAAGTCCAACAAGGGTAGCCTTCCGAAGAAGACCCATGAAGTAAAAAATAAGAAGGTTGAGATGCAAAATATTATAACCATAAAATACGATAAGGATTTTACTTAAGAGAATCTTGAATATTATAAAATCTTATGTCATATTTTTCGATACGTAAAGTTACTGGAACATGTAATCCTACATTAAATAAGTATTTATATAATCAATTTTACTTATCATCGACAAGTATGCCATCTCAAAGCAACCTAAAATATACTATTGCTAGCGAAAATAAGTTTACTACTATTATGAGGTTTGTCCAGTTCAACATAAAAAAATTTAATCAGATTCTTTATCTTCAAAACTTTTGATACCGTACAACTTTACCCACCGAGGCAGATTTTAAGTGAGTCGATCTAAAGTTTAATGTGGACGAAAGAAAAACAACTTACACATGAATTGAATTAACTATAGAGGAATTTTACGGTGCTTCGTACTACTAGTGCGTGGCAGCGTGAGCATTAGTGTACACAAATTTCGCATACTATTAACTATTAAGGGAAGCCCAAGGCCGTTGCACGCGTCAAACAATCCTCGCTGGTCGTGATACTGACCCCCGACGAGCCACGCCGCGCCGGCAACGCCGTGAACTGCCGCTGCGGGCGCGGAAGCACGGCGGGACGCTACCGACCTATGGCCCAGCCCGCGCGCGCGGCGGGCGTCTCAGCGCCGTGCGGGACGTGCCACGGGAAGGCCTCAACCTCGGCGGGCAGGTCCGGGTACTTGTGGTCACGCAGCGCGGCGCGCATGCAGGTGGGATGGATCATGGAGGAAACACCGTACGTCTGTAAGCGTGCTCCGTGCTCGCCGGGTTCTGCACGTGAAGCACCGAAGGGTGTACCGCTGTACGGGGAGTACTAGTCGTGATCTGTGCGGCACGGTTCTCTTGTGTTTGCAAGGGTGTTTGCCGTTAGAGCATCTTCAGTCTATGTTCGATTTAAGAGGGAGCGTTCTGTTTTATTACTATAATATATGCGGGTCTTGTAGACCAATAAATAAAATTCTTTCTTCTTATCGTGCTCATTCGTGTGGGTAGCGTGAAGCCAGTCAATCAGCGACCATATGTAGGAAATAATTTTTTATTTAACATGGTTCGACTACAATTTGAAATGTGATTTTGGTTTCTGACACCTTGGATCAACCCAGTGTGTCTGGTTCGATTCTTCCAACAGGCACGGTTTGATTCGAACTCACGTTGAAGGTGCTCTTAGAACTTGGGGAAGTTGTAAACTACATCATGAGGAGAGTACAAGCATGCCTGTAGGCAGAGTTCTATAGCAGAGCACACTTCTTTTTTTTCTGAGACCAAGGAGCTTTATATTATACCCAAGCAGGATTACAAAGATGAGCTCGCGGAAACTAGAGCACAGTTTAGGCAAGATGAGATGCGTACACATCGGCAATCTGAGCCATCCGACGGTGAAGCCCGTGCTCAATCCAACAAGTAGTCAGCCCATCGTACCCTAAACGATGACTGGGTTGTGCTGACCCTGCTCCTTAACCTTATACAGCCGACTGGCCCAGTGTCATAAGAACCCCCAAGTTTGCATGTCACCAATTTAGCTATGTGTCGAAGATTTACTATATTAATTCACATGTTATCGATATAGATGATCTATGATCTTGTTTGGTATAGTTTGAGGTTAGATTTTTTTTTGAGCTATTAAAAAATATTGGATCTCGAGTTGTAGACGGATTAAGTGTATTTAGTTGAGCCAACTGATTTTTATTTTAAACTTAAAATAAAAATTTAAATCACTTTTATTTTATCATACAAACTCTAAATCCAGTATAGATATTAAAACTGGAGTTATGCCTAACAAACTCTATATGTCAATAAAAAAAAGGTGATAATTTTTCAAAATGCCAATGGTAACTGGGTAAATCTTATTGAAAAACTACTGCTATCGAGTGTAGTCCAGCAATTCCTTAAAGAACGATTGCAAAGAGATAAACAATATGAGAAATATTATCTATCCTTTATTAATTTGTTTTTATAATAAGAGGTATTGTCCCGTATATATAGTGTCAAATACCTTAAAGGGATAGAGACATATTTCAAGAAGTTCAAATCTTTAGAGATCGAGACAGATCCAAAATCTATTATAAAACTCTAGATTTCCTAACACTCCCCATTTGTCACTTTTCGCGAAATGTATATGTCTCATCAAAACTCCCCACAACCTAGCAAGAAAAATTATGATAAAGAGTACATAGCTTGCAATATGGTCACACGAATTATCTCATTAAAAACTTAAGAAACTTCAGGAAAACTCATCTAAGGGAAAAAGAATACAATTCTCAAAATACTTCAAATAATCTTTATGATTAACTTTGAGCACTTAATCTTCTTGATTAAGATTTAATTTTTTATATCGATATTATGTGAAAATTCTTTCACTAAAATGTGTAACTCTCTAAGTCGCATCATCTCAATGCAACGAACACATCTTTCAAAAGTAGATTCGAGGAGAGACACAGTGAATAAATCTGCAAGATTTTCACATGACTTGGTATGTATTATCTTTATTTCGTTCATCTTATGCAATTCATAAGCATAAAAGAACTTGAGATTGATATGATTCGTTAAGTTGCTTTTCACATATTTCGATTACACTTATGCAAGACATGTAATATTATCTTCATAGATAATAGTAGGGATGTTATTAGTGTTCAAAACATATGACTGCTGGATATGATTGATCACTCTTCTAAGCTATACGTATTCCTATGCTACTTCATATAAAGCTATTATTTTCGAGTGATTCATCGAAGTAAATACAAGATTTTGCTTCGACAATTTATAGGATATTATAGTTCTACCACATAAAAAAGTATAGCTAGATTATGATTTCGCTGTATGCGAGTTTGACAGATACTCATCATCTACGTATCTAATTAGACTTAGGTCCTGATTCTTTCTATGGAACAGACCTAGATCTTTGCTACCTTGCAAGTAGCGTATAATATCCTTCAAGCTCTTCCAATACTTTTTAGTGGGCTCTGCACTGTATCGTGCAAGTAGTTTTACTGCAAACGCTATATCTGGCTTAGTGTAATTAGCCAGATATATCAGCGCACCTATTACACTTAAGTATGGGAATTGCAGTCCCAATAATTCCTCCCCTCTTCTCTAGGTCTATAGAGATCTTTATCTATTTGCAATGACTTTCCAACCATGGGGGGTTTAGCGAAAAATGATTTTTCAAAACTAAACTGCTCTAACACCTTCTAGTGTAGTTTGACTGATATACAAAGATTTCATCTGCCACATGCTCTAGCTACAAGTCAAGAAAAATTTGATTTTACCTAAATCTTTCGTTTCAAATTCAGATTTCAAGTAAGAACTTGCTTCTTCTATTTACTCTTCTGTAACGATGATATTCAAATCATCTACATATAAGGATTTTATACAAAATCCATTCTGTAACATTCTTATGAATACACAGGTACAATCCGTGCTATTTGTGTAGCCTCATTTTCTAAAAAATTCACTCAAATGATCGTACCACATTCTGACCGATTGTTTCAACCCGTACAACGACCTTTTCAATTGTATGCTATAAATGTGTTTATTTCCTCTATCCTGGTACAGTAATGGTATTCTTTCAGTTACCTCCATATAAATTTCTGAATCTAGGCTCCTATAAAGATATATGATCACAACATCCATCTATTTTATTTTCAACTCCAGATTGACTGATATTGAGATTAAATGTCTAAAGATAATACCACCCATCACTGAGAAATATGTTTCTTCATAATCAACGCCTGTTCATACGATTCAGATCTATTTTGATGCAAATAAACAACAGCAACGAATATACGTACCGAACAGATCTTATCTTTCAATCCTTACTTGCAAGACGATTCGATTCTCTAACTTGTCTCTGGTAGAGTCCCGTACTAATAACGTGTTGAAAAACTGCTGCTATCGAGTATAGTCTAGCGATTTCTCGAAGAACGATTGCAAAGAGAGATACAATATAGAAGAAATACTATCTATTCTTTATTTATTTCTATTTATAATAAGAGTACTGCCATGTATATATAGTATTAAAAATTCTTAAGAGATATAATCAATTTTCAATAGAAGACCTATTTAAAAAAATTAAATCTTTAGAAATCCAGACGAATCCAAACTATATTATAAAACTACAGTTTCATAACAAATCTCACCCGAAATTGCGCGGAGATCACGTCTGATACGGATTACTACCGGTCCGGCAGTTTGAATCCCGTTGGAAATGTGAGCGGATACCGGAACGGAACGGCACTCGTGGTTGGTAGCCCTATCATCGACGGCCACGCGAGCGCGTATGATTGGCGGACCGGACGCCAATAATACCCTCCTCGCGGCTCGCCCTCCCTGATCGCCGTTGCTGGCAGTCGGGGCCTGTCCTCCCTCCTGCCCCCATCCACGCCGCGTCGCCTCCGCCTCCAAATAAAGCAAGCGCGGTGGCAGCCCACCACCAAATCCCCCCTCCTCCGCTCTCAAAGCCGCAGGTCCCGATCCCCTCCGCCCTGCCCCGCCCCGCCGCGACCGGACCCGGACCCCCGAGACCGGGCAAGTCACCTCTCTTCTTCCGGGGGGGGGGGGGGGGGAGAAAGGAGCCGGCGCCATGGGGTTCTGGGAGGCCTTCCTCAACTGGCTCCGCAGGTATAGGTTTACGCTCCTGCTTCTCGTTTGCTATGGAATAGGTTCGTCTTCCTGAGTATGATCTACTGCGCATTGCGGGGTTTGGTGGGTAGGAGATCTGAGAGTTTTTCTGGTCTGGTTAAGATTAGTTAAGGTAGTTACGAAGGATATGAAGCTGTTGATTGCTGGTGGAAAACTATGGCGAGGAGCAATTAGCAAATGTGATTGATTCAGATTGGTGGGTTTTTTTTCTGCTACTATGGCGCGATCCTATTAAAAAGAGGGAGAAGATTGGGTCCTTGTGGTTGGTTTCGATCAGTAATGTTGAGATTTTGGAGCTTTGCTAGTGCACTGTGGTAATCGTGCTAACAATCGAACATGCAAATCAAACTATTGATTAAACATGCCAATCAAGTTTTAATCAGACATGCCTGCCAAAATCAACAAGATTGTGGATTCTGGTAGTGGTAAAGCGTTTTTCCTTTTCTTTCATAGTGCACTCTCATTGATTCTATATTACTGATGAAAATATCTATTAGCGCTAGTAAGTTCTTACATGGTGGAATTAACCTGAGGTTCGGAAATTGTTTGTTAAGCTTCAATCATTGGCATGGAATATAGCATCTAGTATACTGTAATTTATTTCATCTCTACCTACCATCATGGTTTTTAAGGCGTTGCCTAGGTGTCAAGGCGCTCCGGGATGGCAAGGTGTCATCCACGCCTTAACGAAAGCAATGAAGAATGAGGGAGAGGAAGAAGAGAAAAAGAAAGGGAGGGGAACCGGCCATCAAGGCCAAGCAGCTGCCGCCACCCCCATCCCTGCCGGCTCCATGCCGGTGGCCGGCACAACGCTCCCTCCTATCAGTGGCGGCGGTTGATCTAGAAGGGGGTGGCAGCAGCAGTCGATCTGCAGGGGACGGGCAGTGAAGAATGGGAGCACTTGGAAGATGGAGTGGCTGGCTGGCTATGAGAGACAAGCAGCGAGCGGTGGTGCTGCGCTGCGAGAGAGAGAGAGAGAGAGAGAGAGAGAGAGAGAAGGGTAGCGAACGGCGGCCCTGCTGGGGGGGGGGGGAGTGAATGAGCGATCCAGAGCTAGTACAGGGCATTACGGGAGGAAAGGGGTATGGGCTTGATGGTAGGCTGGGCTGGGCCTGACCCCTCCCTTCGCCCCCTTATTGTTCCTTTTTATTCCTCCTTCCAGATGCTGCTTTGCTGTTTCTGGATTGGGTATGGTGATGCCTCACCTCGCCTAGGTGTTGTGAAGGGGTGGGTCACCAAGCCTCGCCTTAGCGCTTTAAAAACCATGCCTACGACCCAGGTAGGCTTTGGACTAGATACATACAAATACAAAAGGGCTTGCATTCTAAGAATGTATTGCACGTGCACTTTTGGGTAGTGGAGCATTACTTTGACGTATGTTCCAACTTCCAAGTAAAAAGATGAATTGATGCAATCAGTCATTCGTTTTGCTCAATGGAGCTTGAATAACATATTTCTACTTTTTAACGTCTGCAGCCTCTTCTTCAAGCAAGAGATGGAGCTTTCCTTGATAGGGCTCCAAAATGCTGGGAAAACGTCACTTGTGAATGCCGTTGCTGTAAGTATCAGACATTCTTTTGGCACCACTCATTTACTGGGCGTATGATGTTTATCATGGATAAATATGTGTTTTGCAGACAGGAGGCTTTAGTGAAGATATGATTCCTACTGTAGGATTCAATATGAGAAAGGTAACCAAAGGAAATGTCACAATAAAATTGTGGGATCTTGGAGGCCAGCCAAGGTTCCGGAGCATGTGGGAGAGATACTGCCGTGCAGTTTCTGCAATTGTGTAAGTGTTTGTCTTGTCTAATTTGATGCACTCACTGTAAGAAATAGTACTATACACACTAGCTGTCATTCTTAGTTGTTGGATTACTGCACATGTCAACTATTATATTAGACTGTGTCCGTATTATTGTTATTTAATTCCATTCATTATTGGAGGCAAATGCACAACTGGGTTATTTCTAAACATACAGTGGTCATTGGTCAATCAAACTGCTAGACATCCTATACTCAAAGTAGTTTCATGCTGTATGGATATTCACTGCTTATAAAGTTGACCGTGAACTCTTATGGTTTGAGTGCAAGCTCTTCATTTCCCAACTATCTTATTTTAGAAAGGCTTTCTTTAAGGTTTTTGTGATCTATCTTTTTTCCTTTGACTTTTATGTTTTAGTTGTCTTTGTGGCCAGGATGAATGTGAGTTTGCCTTGTATCACTTTGTGTATTAGTTATTCTGGTCTTCTGGATACTTGTTTGTTTCTGTTTTCTGTTCTTTTACTTTATTATAGATGATAACGATGCTTGTTTGTTTGTTTCCATTTTTTATTATTTTGTTTTTTCGAATGAAATATTTTGCTCTGTTGGAGATGGTGGCGATGCCTTGTTTATTTCCCTCCCTAAATTCTTTTATTTTTCTTTGTTGTGGATAATGGTGATGCATTGTTTATTTGTTTCTGACTCTGTTATTTTGCTTTATGAGCTGAGGATTGTACAAGCTGGACACTGTATTATTCTGACTTATTCCGACCTGCTGTATTTTTTATACATAGCTGCATTGAAACTTGCTATATATTTATTTATGGGAGTTACTATAACTGATTTTGATTTTAAAAACATAGGAAATGAGATCTTTTTAGTGTTCTATAATTGAACTACTGTGTTTATGCAGGTATGTTGTTGATGCGGCAGATCGAGAAAACATGGCCATTGCAAAAGGCGAGCTCCATGACCTCTTGAGCAAGCCATCTTTGACTGGGATCCCTTTACTAGTCATTGGGAATAAAATTGACAAGCCTGAAGCTTTCCCTAAGCAAAGCTTCACAGAAGTGATGTAAGTACATACTAAGCTACAGCAGACTGATAAATTTACTAATCTAAGTAAATTGGGACAATCCATGAACGCCCCACATCTGTCTAACGAATCATATGCCATATTACAGGGGCCTGAAGACTATTACTGACCGAGAAGTGGCGTGCTTCATGATATCATGCAAGAACTCGACCAACATCGATTCTGTCATCGACTGGCTCGTGAAGCACTCAAAAAAGAAGAATTGATCTAAATCTGTAGCTTTTGAAGTGCTCCAGTTTCTCTCCTTTTGCATGTCGGTTAGCATTGGGGCTGTAAATTATGCAGGAGGTATTGATCAGGGAGGTTGTGTTCATAATTTTGTTAACATGGTTGGCAATATGATGGTAGACTGCGTCTGGTATTGTGCACGCTCGTGATTGATTGTTACAACATAAAGGAGGCTGCACCCTCGTGTTGCATACTTGCTTGGTCAAATTTGAACTGAGTGATTTGTTTTACATTGTTTGCTCTAGATCAAACAAAACTGAAATGAAGTGTTGATAGTGCAAGCAAATGAGCGTTGTGCTGCATTGCTGCCGGTGCAAAACAAATGCGGTAAAATAAAACAAACCTTATGATACAAAGTTTCCAATTCTTTCTTCGTGTTTTAGGAGCTGTTTAGTATTTTAATATGTGAATCACATAATCCGTGAGCAAGGAGTTGAGGAAATTGCTTAGTTTTGTTTAAGCAAAATCTACATTTTCCCTCCTATCTGCTAAGTGAAAAACAGCTTAGTTTTACCTCTACTGTCTTTCTTAATTTGAAGTGTTAAATTTGAAAATTAATCCAAACAAGTCATCAAATTTAAATCAGTAATAGTCAAAACGAAAACAAACGGAGCATTTTGTTCTTGCTTACGCCCGCTGGCGTCCAAACCCCTGATCCCCTGACCCCAGAGCCCAGAGGCTCAGAGATGGGGGCGTCGCTCTCCAAGTCTCTCCGCCTGGGGCTGCCCGGTGGCGGGGGGCACCGTTTCCTCTCCCACCCCTCCAGTTCCCAGGCCTCCTCGCCACCTCCACCTCCTCCGCCCGCCGCCGCCGCGCCGCCACCCCCAGGTATCCATGTACCCTCATCGCCTTGCGAAATGCCTTGCAAAGCACCCACAAATCGGGTCGCGTTCCACTCGCAGGTGCAGGGAAGGAGGCGGGCGCGTGGTCCAAGCTCTTCCTCTTCGCGCCCGGCGCCATCACCTTCGGCCTAGGCACATGGCAGCTCTTCCGGAGGCTGGAGAAGGTCAGCCCACGCACACGCACGCCCATTACTCCCGCTTTGTTTGGTTGGCGAAGGTGATCTCACCATGTGCTGTTTCCTTCTCGACCCCAGATAGAGATGCTGGATTACAGGACGCGGAGGCTGGAGATGGAGCCCGTGGCATGGAACGAGACGGCTTCATCTGCCACCCTGCGTGATCCGGCCGCGCTGGAGTTCCGGAAGATCGTGTGCGAGGGCGATTTTGACGAGGAGAAGTCAGTGTTCGTCGGGCCTCGCTCCCGGAGCATATCGGGTGTGACGGAGAACGGGTATTATGTGATCACTCCGTTGGTCCCTCGGTCGACAGAGCCCGGCAGGTAAATTATTTAGAAATGCTGAATCACAGTCGCTAGTTTTCAAATTATTTTGGGAAGCAGCGCTGCACTCTTGCAACGAAATTACCAGAATGGTTGAGTTCGGTGCACTGTATTTTGGGAGGTTCTTGTACGAAAGGCTATCATAGGGAAATGGTTAACAGAAGCAAAACCTCGCTATGATCAAACTGGCAAATGATAATTTGGTCCAGTAGAATGGACTTAAGAAAATTTCTTCAAAGTTGCAAGTGAAAAGAAGATCCAACGATAAATAGTGTGAAACTACTAGGAACATGCCTTATAGTAGAGCAAAACCATCACAGTTAAATTAGAGGAAAATACACAAACTAAACTACCCTTGTACATGGCAGTGATTTGGATTCTTTTTAGTCAAAATTGGCTTAGTATATAGGCCCCTCCATTGTGTTTCTTGGAAAATGAAACTTTCAGCTGTCAATGAATTAATTGAAAACTGACATAATTATCTTAATTAAATCTACAGTAAAGGAGATATTGTCACAAAAACTTCGCCAATATTGAAACACACCTGTAGATATCTCATGTCTCGATAACTGAACTGAGAGATAAAGCAGCATACTGTAAAAACTCGTTGAGCAGTAATCCGGGGAAATCAGAATTTTAACTTGTACCTCTCCATAGAACAAGTCCCCCCCCCCCCCCCCCAAAAAAAAGTGATCCATTTGTGAAGTAATGCCATATGGAAGGCGTAGTGTTTCCATCAGATTTAGGAGAGAAACCTTTTTTTTTTCTAAAAAGTGTAAGTTATAATCATAAAAGGACAAAGCTAGTCGTTAAATTATGCATTGAAGAAATACATACTTAAGGTTTTGCTTGTGCCGTGTGCTATCTGATAGCTTATTAGTGATTGGACTAGTACGTGCAGATTTGTGGGTGATAAGGATGCAATCTTGTTTGCTATGTCTATTTTGACTTTATCACCCACACATTCCTGTCATACAGAGCTCATAAACTTGAGTATTACCATGGTTCCATACTCCACCTGTTGACCATAGAAATGAGAAACAAATCTTACAGCTTCTGTTTCTATCTACTCATTTATCCTTCTAAGAAATGGTTTGTCAGTTTGCAGTCGTCTATCCTTGTGAATAGAGGATGGGTTCCTCGTGGATGGCGTGATAAAAGCATTAAGGACCACCAAATCCTTGATGAAGCTTCAGAATTGAAAGAAGCTGTTAAAAAGACGGATGAAAAAAGTTCATGGTGGAAGTTTTGGTCTAAGTAGCCTAAATCGTCTCCTGAGGTGATTTGCATCCCTTGTTTTTGGCATAGCTTCCAACCTGTTACCTAAAATCCTAAATATGTCAAATTGGCAATAGTTTGTTACTTTGCTCATCAGGTCATATTACCATGTGTTTTGTGTGTGTCGTTACCTTTTGAATTCCATGGTATGTGAACTCCTTGTACATGATAACGTTGTGACATCCTTTTATCAAAAGTATGTTTCATTTTATTACTGTTAGTAGACCTGCTTTGAATCATTTATGGCTGATAGTATGATACTAGTATGGAATGTAGGCTGGTTGTTGGCGTTCTGTGTTGTCATTATCTTATTCAAAGTATCTATATCCCGTGAGTCGTATTTGTATTGCTTTAGTCAAGCACAAAATTTAGGCAAGTTACTTTTTGCAGATTGAAAAACCTGGAAGACCTCTTGTAAGAGTTATTGGAGTAATCCGAGGAAGTGAGAAGCCAAGCATATTTGTTCCAGCTAATGAGCCCAGTAGTGGTCAGTGGTTTTATGTGGATGTTCCCATGATTGCTCGTGCTTGTGGGCTTCCTGAAAATACTGTTTATATAGAAGATATAAATGAAGATGTCAACACCTTGATTCGTCACTCAGTTATGCCACTAGACCATCTTAAATACACCTTTACATGGTAAGCGGTTTGATTATTTCATTCTGTGTTAGTTTTATCTTTTGACTGCTGTTACTAGGACTTTAACATTTCCTGATAGAAACTAGTGTATTACTCCTTTCATCTATATGGTTGGGCGTAATTTCTGGCTTTATCTGACATACACAGTCATTTTTTAAGTTCATTGCCGCTACATTTTATAACTTGACTTCTTGACTTTGAGTTTGGCAGCATCACCGCCAAACCATGGTAGCTGACATCTTCTCGACAAGAATACTTGTGCTGAACATAGAAAACTCCTTTTTGTAGCAAGTTATGTGCACATCGAATACTGGATTGATTAAAATATTCAAGAAAACTGCTTTACTTAGATGAATCATCTTGCATCATTGGACAATAACTTTTTCCCTTTTTGGAAAACAACTTTCCTTAGATGTTTTTTTGGAAAATGAAGCTTTATTAACTCTCATCATTACATCAAACTGATACAACCGTATAAGAGTTTACCCCCGGCCTCTGCATTACTAAGGTGTACACAACCACTTACTAAGGAGCCAGAATGTTATATGAGACCGATAAAAGGGAAAGGCTAATAAGAAGAAACACATCTCCTCTACTGAGGTTATTATGATTAAGGTTGGATGCGGAGTCTAGACTGCTATCCAAACCGGGTAAATAGCTCCCTAGCCGCCCGCTTCAGTCTCGTACACGCCATAGTAACCATCATGCGATGCTCCTGCCGATGTAATACAGACCACGAACGGAGCCAGCGTGTACAGGTAAAAATAATCTGTAAAGGAAAAACATATTTCTTCTTGTTAAAGACAATATCATTCCTGCATAGCTATAGCGCCCAACAAAATGTAGCCGCCACTGCCATTATTAGCCTTTGATATTTTTACTAAGACCCTGAAGCCAGTTCCAAAGCATGTTTTGAACACTTCACGGTTGGTAAAGATTTGATGCTACCTGAACTGTTTTAATCAATCTTGTATCATTGGACAATAAACATTTTCCCCTTACAATATTGCTTGTCTCACACTTGCACTGCATTGATAGCAGTATACTGATGTGCCGATTTACATATTCTGATTTCTGTGATGTTTGTGCACTGTGTAACTGGAGCAATGGATCTAGCCATCTAGGATAAGTTCACTAAATGCAATTGTATTATGACAAGTTGAGTTGCAAAAATCAGGAAATAAGCAAGGGAATAAGGCTCTGGGGGAGAAACACACGCAACAGAACATTGGGTTCACCTCCTGAAATCTCGTCTGTATGCATGCACACATGTGATGAGCTGACAGAGGTCATATGTTGATGCACGGGCTAATAAGATTATGAATTCGACGGCATTAATTATGCTCTGTTGATTCTGTAAGTGTGATATTTTTTTTTCCTTGTGGGCATCTTATCACCATTTGTATGTTTCGTACTATTTTAGGTACACACTTTCTGCTGCTGTGACTTACATGGCTTCAAAACGGATAAAAGCAAAGAAGATTAGGTTATAGCTGGAATGGAGTCCAAACTTCTGCATCACCGTGTACTTCTGTATGGAACGCTGCTCTGGAATATGTCCAAGCTACTGTTCCTTTCTTCTAGGCAATAAGTATATTGTTGCTCTTTTTGTTCCGATATGGTGTACATTGATTATCGGTATCTCATGGTTGAGCTCAGAGGATACAGCTATTTTGTTGGCCTAATCGCCGTTGAAAGGAAGGCATGTAAGGTAGTAGTTTCCTTGTAATATTTTGTCAGGGAGCCTAAAGCATGTTTGTTGTTCTTATTCTTTTAGCATTTTTTGTAGTGATTGTTCCACCCGAGAAAGTGATGAACTGGGTTGGCCCCTAACTTGAAACAATGTTGCAGTTTCGATCTCTAGGCAGTTGCTGGCTTGCCGTGAGGTCACCAGCGCAGAGAGTCCTGATGGGCTGATGGTGCTTGCACTAGCAGTTCTATTCTATTTGCCACATTCATATGAAGACTGAAAACAAATGAAGTACGTGTTTTCTATTCAATTTTTTGTGTTTTTACCTTCACCTTCTTCTACCCCATCGTTTGGCCGCTAAGTTTTTTCATGCTATGCTTGTAAAGCCCTGTGAAATTATAGTATTATGAGAATACACTTTCGAGATAAACCTACATACATCGCTTTGATATGGTTATACATATTCATCTTGTTAAAAAAAATACATATTCATATTATTGAGTGCCAAATTAAAAAAAAAATGCTTGTTACGCTTGAGAGTAAATGTAAGCATGTGATGCTTGTGACACTGTTTCGTGTTCTACTTGTCCTCTTTCCAGCCTGCATATGCATTCCTGCTCTTGCTTTTTTACAGAAGTGCATAGACAGTGAAATAACTATGGCTTGGTAGGACTGGTCCATCCACGTTCCAATGGATCAGGTTCGAGTAAATTCCTCAGGAGAAAGGCGTGATCGTGAATTGTGAGGACTGCTTTTACAGTACCTAACTATGGGCCCTGTGGCGAAAGCAAGCTGTCGGCAATGCATTGCACGTGATCAGTTGCGGTACTTCTTTCTGTTCCATATAAAAAAATTGAAGAGCGGGTTTTGGAAGGTTTCTGGTACGCTAGAGACTTAAAGGCCGAATCCGGATTCACTTCACGGTGAGCCCGTTGAAACTGAGGTGGACAGACAAGATTTGTTGCTATAGTGCACTACATATTTTCTCTTACTAGTAAATTTGATCTATATATTGCTACAGTGCCCAGCTGATAAAAAAATATGTATCCTCTCGCAAAATACTGTTCCCTCTGACTTCACTCTAGGATCTGCTTGAGGCCCCTCCTCCCCACGGTCGATCCGCCCCTGCGTGATGGTACTTGAGGAGTTGAGGATTTGATTTCTATCCTTAAATAGCCACAGTACACCGTGCCGCTTAAATAGCCATTTTTATGGAGTTTGCTCGTACGTTTTTGTCCGGTCTTTATCGTGTGCACCACTCAATGGTGCCGCAGCGAACTGACGCCTTGCAATGCCCAGCTCTAGCTCTAGCTCGAGCCATTTAATGGCACTACCAAACAGCACCAGGGACAATTGGACAGTCCTAATGAGAAGGGAGCACTGGCATTCAGCCACTAATCATGCTTAATCTACTAACAACTCGCACCAGACACGGAGCCCAAAATGGACGGCACGGCACATGTATTGGGAGTCGCCACTCGCCAATAGCCGCACATTGGATTCTTCTTTTCTCTGGACCATACTGCATGTTTGCAACGTGTGATGTGCCCATCAGCCCTGACTTTCAGGGGAGCAAGAGGTCACATGACATGCAGTCTCGCAGATAAGTGATTAGCATCCAAGAGCATGCCAAGATTGCAAACGCAGGGTGACGAGTGGAAGCCAGTGAAGATCACTACCCCTTCTCCGTTCTCACACTGCGTCGAACGATTTGGTTCAGTTCTGCTACTAGCAGTGAGATGAGCAGGGAGGGAGGGGACAAAAATCTGGAGGGGTTCCAAAATGTCAAGGCCTAGCCGTCCTAGTGCTTAGTGCTAGTTCCTGATGAAGATGGAGTCGTATGGCAGACTGGCATGGCCAGCTGCTCTTTTTCCTTCGTCAACAAAGCAGAGCAGGCCACCCACCTGCTCTCCACTTCTCTCTGCTAGAAAGGGGGCGAATAAATGCGTGTGTCCGCCCGGGCCGATGCGTTGTAAACTACGCTTAAAGGCACCGATCTTTTGCACCCAGCTCTGCAAGAACTCCAAATTCAGAATCAAACTAGAACCAGTCATAAAGTCACTCCTAATATCTTATTTCTTAAATACTCTATCCAATTATAAATATAGATTATTTTATATTTATTAAAAAAGTTAAGAAAGTAGATTAAATAACTTTATTGTCCTTTATTTATTCTGCATTGAAAAATATAACTTATTTATTTGTGTGAGTGTTAGCATTTATTAAATAAGGGTAAGATTGGAACAAAAGAGAAAAAAATGTATGGTTGGAACAAAAGAAAAAAAATACATAGAAGTTCGAAAATGATTTATATTTAGAGAATAGTTAAGGAGATTAAAACAACATATATTTGCAACCACAGAGAGTAATATCTAAAAAAAGAGAAACAGTAAAAAATTATTATTGAGCAATAGGCTTTATATACACACATGTCGCTAGTTTATGAAGCTCGGCTAAGGCAATTGCCTCACAGGGAGATGTCTTTTTTTTTAGAATTGCTTTTTAAATTACTTACCACATCAATTTTTTTAACAGGACAATTAATTAAAAGCTAAAAAATCAACCAACTTAAGCACTGGGAGAGGCCTAATCAACTTATTTCGCTGGTAAAAATCTATAATTAGATAACATACATCAGCATATTTGTTAAAATAGATAATATATTATCATATTTATAATTTTAGCATTCATATTCTGCACATCATATACCGAAAATGAAATTTTGGTACACCGAACATCGAAAAACCACTAGCCCGATTATATTCGGCACGCACTGTAGCACATATTCGGTCAACTGTATTTGTCACACGGTGTACCGAATACGGGCTATAGTGTCGTATTCGGCATACAACGTGCTGAATATGGGTTTTTCGACATATGATGTATTAAAAATTCATTTTCGATAAATGATGTGTCTAATACGGATACTAAATTTATAAATACAATAATATATTATCTATTTCAATAAATACACTCATATATGTTATCTAATTTTAGATTTTTAGCTATTTCACGCGCAGATAGCGAATCACTATACGACGTATACGCTGAAAAACACAAAAATTCACATGCAGCTTATACGCTGGGGGACACAAAATTTTCGAAGTATGCGCTGAAAGGCAGGCGAATAACAGTACCACGACATGCTGGCTTTCATTGCGGGCCTTCAATTGTGACGGACCAAATTTCATGACAAGATTCCCATGCAAATCATTTTCATCAACGATAAAACCCACACAATTATACCGCCGTGTAGGGCCGGGCTGGGGCCCAAATCAGGCCCGCCCGGCACTAGGCCTCAAAAGCAACGGCCCCACGCCACCGTCCTCCGCACCAGCGCCCGCGCTGCCGAGCCCGTACCCGCGTCCAGCCTGCTTCCACCGAAGCACACACCAACAAACTCTTCCCTCGTAAGCGTCTCCTTGTCTCTCCGCCTCCCCCCTCCTCTGCTGGTGTTGGATTGGCGGGGCGTTGGAGTGGGGGGTTGGGATCGGTTCCTCTTGCTCGTAAGCAACCCCAACTCGCCTGGATGGAAATTTTCTGCGAGTTTTTTTTTTCACGATTTTCCTGAGAGCGAGTTTTGGTCCCGGAGATGTTTCGACTGCTTCGAGCAATCACGTCCGGATTTTCCTTTCTCGCCGTCGTTTAGTTGCGGATTCCGCTGCTGCATGGTGGAGTATCAACGTAGTCCATCCATTTGTGGTTCTCGCTGGATTCGATTTTTCTTCTTCGTCAGCAAGTTCAGTTCACGCCGCGGGACTTGGGATCCGAGGTGGGGCCGTGGGGGTGCAGTTAATTTTCTGAGATGAAATCGGGGTTTCATGCACCTCGCTGAGTCCGTCCCCTTGCTTTTTTTTGGGGACAACGGGGCTGCATTTCTCGGGAGATTGTACGGCGCGCCAGAATTCTGGTTTGCTCTGCTGTTTCCTGAAGTATAAACAGTGGATGCCCTGTTGCCATGCTATTTTTCATGAGGATTTATCCCATTTTTCCTTGTTTTGGAGTATGAAGAGTGGAAGAACCAATCTCTCTAATCTCTAACGCGTAGTGGACCATTGCTGCAGTTGACAGTAGGAATGGGTGTTGCTGCTCCTTTTTTTTTTCGAAGAAAGGTGTTGCTGTTCCCTTTTTTTAGGAAGAAAGGTGTTGCTGTTCTTGGCTTCTGGTTGTGGATGTTGATATGTGTAGGTCTGTAGGTGATGAAGTTTGCACTAGAGATCTTACTGGGAGTTCACATTTGCCGTTGTCTCCTGTATGTAGTATGTGCGCGAGTGCAAATAATTTTGTTAGTCTTTTAGCTGCTTTTGTGGGAATTTACCTTGCAGATCACTTGATTGGTATATCCAGTTCTGTTCTACTGTTGTGTACCAGAAACTCAGAATCTGCCTTGCCGTTAAGCATAAAAACGTGGAGCTGTATTAATTTATTTATTTAAATTGGGCCACATTGGGAATAGGGAACTGCTAAATCTGCCTGTGCTCATAGATTTTCTGATTGTGTTGTCTGTTTGTATATAGACCTTTTATGTTTTTGCTCATGATTTTTTTGCTAAAGTGTGCACTGAGACTTCCTATTTTTATCATTGCGATGTCCTGCAGTGTACCTGGATTGAGTGTCCAATACCATTGGTCCAAAGGAAGATCCTAAGAGAGACGGAGCTATTTATCTAAATTAAGTGATTTTTTTTGCACAGCAGAAAATGTCCGCGATCATGTTATGCACTTGCAGTGGGGACCAGTCCAGGTTCGAAGATCTTCCTCGATCCCCAGAATCTCTCGCGACACGTGATTTCTCAGCAAATGGCTCTTCTTCAAAGATAGCAAGTCGAGAAACAACGCCTGATGATAGCCAAGTAAATGAAGTAGAATCAGACCTCAGAGAAACCCTTTCATTAAATTATGAGGTTTGCTGCACCCCTTCACTCTTTGAGGAAATTAGGCTATATTGTGTTTGTTATATTTGCCAACTATTAGATTTGTTTGTCTGTGTAACAGGAGGCCCGGGCATTGTTAGGTAGACTGGAACATCAGAGAGGAAACTTTGATGCAGCATTGCAAGTTCTTCAGGGAATTGATATAAGAAGCTTGAGACAGCGAATGACCAGTGCTATTGCTGAAAGTATCAAGCCTAGAGGGCCTCCACGTTCATCAAGAAGGAAAACCTCACAAGTGAATGGAATGCTAATGCATATGTCAATGCATTCTGTAAGCTTGCTTCTAGAGGCCATATTGCTTAAAGCAAAATCATTGGAAGCCCTTGGTAGAGTAACAGGTATTAACTGGATTTTTTTTTTCAATGTGCTTTCTTGTATTGTACTTAAGCATTTTCATCTGAAATCTGTATAGTAAGCTCCAGAAGCATTGCAAATTTCCTGTTGCCTATGTATGCGGGCCTGGTTATTTTGTTTTACTGAAACATATGTATTTGACAAACCGAAGTAAAAGGCTGTTATGCTTCATATTGATAAATTCTGCATCTGAAAGAACTTTGTTGCATCCGTCAGAATTTCACTTCATGCTATCTTGACATGGCAGAAGCTGCAGAAGAATGCAGAACCATCATAGACATTATAGAGTCTGCATGGCCATATGGTGTTCCTGACGGTACTACTGAAGAGTGTAAGCTAATAGACATATTCCATTCGGCTCTAGAATATCTTCCCAAACTGTGGATGAGAAGCGGTTGTTTTGAAGAAGCCATCATTGCATATCGGAGAGCTCTTGAAACGCCATGGAATTTGGATTCACAAAGGTCCGCCAACTTACAAAAAGACTTGGCAGTGACTCTGCTGTATTGTGGAGTTGAAGTTAAGTTCCCTCAAGAATTTGGTCAGAAAGGGAACCTGGTAACCCCTGGGAACAACATAGAGGAAGCAATTTTGTTGTTACTGATACTAACAAGAAAGCTATCCCTCCAAGAAATAAAATGGGATCCTGACCTTGTGAACCATTTGATGTATGCACTCTCATTATCTGGGCATTTTGAAGTTTTGTCCATCCATCTAGAAATGTTGTTGCCTGGAACGTATACCAGATCGAAGAGATGGTATATCCTTGCTCTTTGCTACAGTGCAGCTGGCATGGATGATAGTGCATTAAACATCATAAGGAATGGTTTTTGTGTATTGGAGAGAAAAGGAAAACCTCATATTCCATCTCTTCTTTTAGGAGCAAAACTATGCTGTAAGAACCCAAAGCATGCTTCCGAAGGGATAAAATTTGCAAACAAAGCCATGAAGTCTTTCGGAAGTCATGATATGCATTTCATCAGCGTTGTAAACCACTTTCTTGGTGTTTGTTATGGACCTTTTTCTAGGTCCTCCACTTCACACTTGGACAAATTGAGATTACAAGATGATGCACTGAGGCTGCTTCAGGATGCTGCTACAATGGCAAACTATAATCCTGAAATAATGTATAGCCTTGCTTGGGAAAATGCGATGCAGCGCAAACTCAATGCAGCTGTTGAAAGTGCAACAGAATGTCTTGAGATGGTGATGGGAGGTTCAGTTAGTGCCTGGAAGTTATTGATCCTTGTATTATCTGCACAGCAGAATTTACAAGAAGCTGAAGCAGTAGCGGATATTGCAATAGATGAAGCTGAAAAAGATGATCAATTGGATATTTTGAGGCTAAAAGCACAAATTCAGGCTTCCCGTGGGCAATTCAAATCTGCAGTGGAATCTTTTCGAGTTTTGCTTGCAACCATTCAAGCAAAGAAGGAAGTCTGGAAATCGACCAATTGTGACAAGGTACAGTCCCTTCTCTTCTTTATTGAACTCCAGTGGAAATATCAAGGTTCTTCTTTGCTCATTATCCACTTGGTCTTGACAGATTAAATCCGTACAGAAGTTGGAGATTGATGTATGGTTAGATCTAGCGTCAATGTACACCAAGCTTGAGGCATGGCGTGACTCAAACATCTGCCTTGACAAAGCCATATCCACTGATTTCTTTTATCCCAAGTGTTGGCACGTCAGAGGTATATGTTGCCAACTATTTGACTCTGCTACTGTTTGTGCGATCTTAGGTTTTGGGCAATCCTGATTCACAAATAGTATGATCAAACTATTATGCTCTTTTTTGTCAAACATTAAGAAACTGGAAATATATTATATTAATTTTGGCCATCTTGTTCTTTAGGCTTGGGTGTAGTGTCGAGACTGGTTTTAGCTGTATTTGCTTCAGTATTCGTGTCCTCTGGACATTCAGAAAATAGGGGGTAATGAAACTTAGTAGTATTGTTTTACTGCTGTACGATGCTTCTGGATCAGTATTTAAATGAATATGTAGGAGGTTGCTTCTGTTAGATTTTAACTAATATAGTTTGTTTGATGGCTCTCGATGTTTCAAAGTGCTGATGCGAGCAGCGCCTTTGCAGGCATTCTATTAGAGGCTCAATCCTTGCACCAAGAAGCTTTGATGGCGTTTTCATTCGCCCTCTCGATCAATCCAGATTACGTCCCAAGCATGGTTTCTATGGCAGGAATTCTACGAGATCTCGGAGGGAATTCGATATCGATTGCAAGAACTTTCTTGCGCAATGCCCTCCGTTTAGAGCCTACAAACCATCGAGCCTGGTTGGATCTTGGACTTGTCCTGAAATCTGAAGGGTCACTGCTCGAGGCTGCGGACTGCTTCCAGGCAGCATACGAGCTCAGAGAATTGTCACCAATCCAGGACTTCTCCGAGCAACTCCCCATCATGCTGCATTAGGAACCATACTAAAAGCTCAGTTCTTCGTGTAGAAATTTTGTCTTCGTATGTTGTTCTCAGCCGTTACCGCTTGCAAATGTAGTAGTAAGCATGTGATTTTGTGAATGTAGATTGGTTCATTTTTGCTCATGTTGCAACGTTGAGCGTACTTCGCTGGACATCCTTAACAATTTTGTTCGCTTTTGGAAATAGCAAAGCTATGTGCATCTCTCGTGTTTGTCCCATGATCAGAGAGCTGGGAGAAATGCTTCATCCCCAAATCATGCTGAGAGTGCAAGTTCTCAGTGGAGGTGTAAGCGTGATACAATCTGTCCCATGTGTTGAGGTTGGACGAAGACGGGGGACCATTCCTTGCGATGCTTTTCAATGTGTATTTGGTGGCAGGCAAGAAACAAAGTAAATGCTTGGGAAAGAATGCGGAGTGCAGAGATGTGCAAGTCAGCGTTGTTCCATTCCAGTGAGGAAATTCAGAGGATGGCTACTAGAAACTTGCATCCGAGACCACAAGTGGGTGAGACCTCGCGAAAAATTAAGAGCTGCGGCCTTCATCTGGTGAGGTGTGAGCGTGTGCAGAAGCCTCATTGTTTATCTGTTCTCCAGTGCCCTGACTCGCCTTGCTACCATTTGGAACGATTGAATGGTTAATGGAATTACTTTCCATCTAAGAAACAAAGATTGCATCAGTACGCAATATGACAAATGCTAGATTTCCAAGTCATGAAGCAACAAGCATCTGGCTGCAATCTCACCTTGACATGGCAGAAATAGGTTTACCACAAACAAAAGCGGGATATGGTGCCTTGAGATGTCCACGCACCTTTCTTAGAAAAAAAATGGAAGCAAAAATCCCCCAACAACTAAAGCAAGCACGGAACTGGAAATAATGAATTGCATCGGAGCATCACAAATCACGACAAAACTTACGATCCAGACAACCACAGACGAATTAACTCAAACATTTGTTTTGAGATATCTGAATTAAGAAAAAAAGAACCACGGTACCCTTGAAACATTCGATTTTCTTATGAAATCAAGCCGCCACTGGATAGGTCTCAACAAAGTGTTCAGGAAAGCAGGCATCAAAACTTGACTACGAAGTTCATGTCACCCACCTAGATAGGTGGTAGTACATATATCTTCTAAATAAGAAGAAAATAGTGACAGGACTTTCTCTACTCAGCCGTAGCAGCAACCTCCTGTCCCGCCATGGCCTCATCTCCTTCGGTAGGCCTTTCCAGCTTCACACCAACATCCTCCTTATAGTCACCATGGACCTAGAAGGTAATAAGAAAAGTTAGAATCAAGTCTTAGCAAGTAACCTGTATGAAAAAAACACATTTAACTTCTATTAGTTACCTCCATGAGTTTTCCCAGATCGAATTTGGGGGCCTTCAGGATCTTGACCTTGCGGATGAACACATTCTGGAGAGGGAAGATGCTTGATGTCGCCTTCTCAATCTCCTTGCCAATGACTTCAGGGATGAACTTTGATACCAGCTCCTTCAAGTCACAGGTAGAGGATTGGCTTGCCATGATCTCAACCATCTTGCGGCGAATCTGCACACAGTAATGGAGTATATATAGTGAGACAGCAGGCTAACATATAGTTCTAGGTCTCTTTAAAATATGAGATATGGACAGAAACATACCTGTCGGATCTGGCTAGCCTGCGCGTAGCAAGTGCGCTTTACTTGGTTGGGACGTCTCTTGGTGAAGCCGATGCAGAACAGGCGGAGCATGTAACTATCAGTGGTCTTAACATCGACGTGAGCCTCGATGAGCGTCTGCCACTTCCTCACCAGTGACCTGAGCTTGTCAGTGGTGAAATCCATGCCCTAACAAGATTTAGAACTGGTTAGTGACATGTGACAAACAGAAGGGCAAAACAATAGTCACTGTGTGCAAAGAGCCAAAGATCATTACCCAAAAGTTTGTGAGCACATTCCTCCCTTGTACATCTTCCGCGCGAAGTCTGATCTTCCTGTAAGCCTGATCCTCATCATTCTGGAGATCAGCCAAGGAGACCTCAAAAACTCTGTGCTTCAAACCATCGGAGGCAATCTAGAAACCAAAGAAAGCATCAGGGAATCAGCAAATATCATAAAATCCAATGCATCTGTATTTGAATGAAGTTTGCAAATTATTAAACCTGATAAAAACCTACAAAAGAAGTATCAGATCCACAAAAACGTTTAGTGATCTTCCAAGATAGGTCACCAACTACACATCTGTATATAGTGAACAAAAAAGTTCTACAACCTTTACCTTTGCAATGCTACAGCCAAGACAAGACATGAATACATGATATAGCTCCCAACCTAATAATGGCACTTTCACAGTGACTCTTAGCTATAAGATTATGCATAAATATTGTGGCAAAGCAAACAATGCATAATCAGCAGAAATTTCCTCACAAAATACAGAAGGATATTTATGGCCACAAGAAGCTATGTAGAGAAATGTACTATGGATAATGAAACTAAAGTATGATTGGACCTCAGACGTTAAAGTAATTGCCATGGTGAAACTAAAGCATAATTTTTTTGAAACAGCCTATCCTGAGATACAAGTAGTAGTATCTGAACTCACGCACCCAACATGCACACACCCACTCACCCACACTCCCTATGCGCAAGCTAAGACCTACACCTATACTCAAACTCACGCGCTGCCTTAAAGAGATGTCTCCCCAGCGCGAGCGCGACCAGAAATTAATTGGGAAATAAATCCCAGTGAGCACCAGCACAAAGGTTCAAACGCTGGTGGGCAGGCTGCTCACAGCGAGCCTTACCATCCGAGCTAAGGCTCGGTCCCAAACTAAAGCATAATTGGAACTCAGAATTTAATGTAATTGTCATACAAATATCAACAACTCCATTTTCGATGCTATGATAATCTAAGACTGACACCAATTGGCAGCTACAAATTTCATTCAAAACAATCCTCCCATAACTTGGGAAGCCGAGCCTAAGGCCATTCCCAAGGGCTTCCCTTCGCGGGGGAGATTCCCGTCGTGAAGGGATTCCCATTCCCTTCAACGCTCCAACGATTTCCCTTCGACGGGATTCCTAGGGTCATTCCTTTCAGGACAGTCTCTACTTTCCATTCGCGATTCCCCTCAAGGAAAGCTGTTGAAGATGAGGGGAAATAAAGGGAATGGGAACGGGGAAGGGAGTCGGGAAGGGAACGAAATGAAAGGAATATGGTTGGGGGTGGTCTGAATCATTTTAAAACCACGCAAGTCTGGAACTAGGATTTTTATCAGAATGGTTTTACAGGAACCACGTCTAAATCAAAGCACTGGAATAAAATGCTACTTCCACATATCCTTCATGTGTACACCATATACAGAGCACTATATCAGTTCTCATATACCCGCGTCAACATATAGCACAACATTATCGAAGGAACACACAAATATACAAGTGAGCTGTTGCACACGCACAACAAAGATCCTGACTGTCTGACAAAGTGACCTATCGAACTAACCCTGCCACAATCTACACACGTCGAAGCGACTAAGCACGCACAACCTCACCACAGAATCCATATCAGAAGTATAAACCCTACATAGTCGAGTGAGAAAAGAAGCACAGACCTTGGTACCCTGTGTCCTAGACACGAGGGTCTTGCCGACGTTGCGCACGCTGAACACCGACGGGGCCTTGATGTCGTACCAGTCCTTCTTGGCGAACGGATCGACGCTGCAAGACAAGACACACGGGGAGCAATAAACGGATCAACACCGGACCAAACGGCGAGGAAGAGATAAACAAGCTTTGGATCTGAGAAAAGAGAAACGAAGAAGGTGGTGGCGAGCAAACTCACGTCTTCTTCTTCCCTCCCTTCTTCCCCTTGGAGATGCGCTTGTTCTTGCCGACCGCCATGGCTGCCGCTGCCGCCGGTGCTTGGTGCTCGGGAGGTGGAGTGGCTGGCGGCGCTGCCTCGGGTGGGTTTTGCCACTCGGGGTGGAGCAGCTATATAGGTGAGATAGGGTTCCAGGGTTCGATCGCACGGTTGAGATACGCTCATGAGTGAATGGACGCGTGCGATGCGGTATGTCCGGTGCTTCGGGAGATGGTTGGGCCATTTTGAGGCTCGTTTGGCCCAATTGACTGTCAAAAGTTCTATGACAAATCGAGGCAAGAAAAAGGGACGAAGAGGCCCACGAAGAAATGAAAAATCTTCAGTGCAAATAAAGAAGGGTGTCTATCCAAAAGTTGCGGTTGATTTACAAATAGCTCATGTGGAGGGGTTTATTTACAGAAAGTTCACGACTATGAAATATCACGAAATAACTGCTCTGATAGAATCAACTATAGTCTTCGGATGAAGATGGGACGAATGAAATTCACAGAATTTGCACATTTATACTTATTTGTTAGTTTGCACCAAATTTTTTCCTACGATGAATCTAGACATGTCGTCCTGGTCTTGTATCAGCACCTCAGCCCAATAAAACTTGGGCCTGTCATGTAGCAGCCCAATATGGTCTTAGTATTTTCCTCTCTTTTTTTCACAGTTCTGTTATGCTTTCTCCATACAAACCCATTTAGAGCATGTACATGGCTACTTAAAGGAGATGCTTACGAAGAAAATACGGATTTTTTTCTCAAATATATTGGTATATTTTCTTAAACAGAGAGTAAGATATTTACTTAAATATTTCTGCTTTATATTAATATTAATAAGATAGTTAATCGTATTTAAAACATATAGTCTTTATTTGTATTGAAAACTATAGATTTTATGTAGATATTTAACGCTCTTTTTTTCTAAATACTTAGTTATAAGTATCTAATATTGTTCATGCCCTTATTATTTATTAAAAAAACATGTATAATTGCAATTATCTAAAACGAAACGACGATTTCAAGCTGCCATCCCATCTCCTTCCGTTTACCGATCAATGGCTCCGCCGTGATTCTGGAGAGCAACGCAACGCATGGACGGCGAGGTGTCTGCAGACGTAAGACAGTAGGGGCAGGAAACCAGGTCGATCTCCGCAGAGAGAATAGAATAGAACACCTCGTTCGACAGAACTCTCACGAACTCGTAGAGAATGATAATGGGTTCCATTCTTCAGTAGAGAATTCTCTTATTATAGAATGACTATAAATTTTTTTGATTCTCATGAACTTATATATGGATAGGGACGAGAAGGCGCTTCTCATTCTCACTTTCCACTGTATAGGCCGGAGCAAACAACTAGTAAACGGAGCAATAGACCTATAGCCACCTACTGTGTGCATGTGAGCCAAAATTGATCCCTTCCCGGCAACTTTTTATTTTTATATTTCCTAGCATAAATATTAACAAAAAATATACCCCAACTAAAAATATTTACAGAATAGACAACCTTTTCAAATGGTAGTAAGTTTGCCACGATAGCACACCCAGCGCCACCAAACCCTTACTGTCCTCTCATGAGGAGGTTAGACTTTACTACCTCATGAGAGGGTGGATAGAGCCTACCCTTAACGTGCCATCTCTTACCACCCTCACAAAGAGCGGTTAGCCCCTTACCTACTGCCTTCTTAGTTTTAAGGCATACTGTGCATATTAATGTTTATTGTCGTCATATTTTTATGGTTAAGATCTATTCATGCAACGACAAAAAATCTCATGTCCCGTGTAATATTTATCAGTGTGACATCCGTACCAGATAATATGATAATTGTGCTTCACAACTACTATTGTTCGATAAATTAGATTTTATATCCTCCCAACGTTACTTCACTAAAAAAGTAACTCAGATAATTTTACATCAATTAAATAAATAAATATTGATAAAATTATATCAAACTAAAACTAAGGATAAAATAAACCACTCCGTGAAACGTATACGGCAATTTGAAAAGTCTGAGAGGGCAGTTAGTCCCTGACATTTTTGTCGAATGAATATGTAATATTTTTCAAATTACCGTATACAAAAGTTATATAAAAAAATCCTAACCACCTCTTAGATTACAGTAAGAGGCTAACCGATCTCTGAGAGGGTGGTAAGAGGCGGTACGCCGGGTAGGCCCTTACAGCCCTCTCAGGAAGCGGTAAGATCTAACCACCCTATGAGATGGTGGTAAGGGCCAGGTCACACTGGCCGTGCCACTGTGACACTCTTACTGTCCTATGAAAGACTTGTAGCAGCCCTTTCAGAGAATGTTAGGTGTTGATTCCTACAAATATTTTTAATTGGGGTATATTTTTTTAATATTTATGTAAAAAATATAAAAATAAAAATGTCCTTCCTAGCTTCATCTTGCTCTCTCGCTTTTGCCTCTCGTTCTCCAGTAGCTCGGTTGCTTGATAAAAATGGTGGGCAAGAGGAAAAACAAACAATACAATTTGTCACTATTTGATTGAATTTTTTAGCAATTTAGCAGTAAGATGTCCGATGATTAGTTCAATTACTTGATATTGTACTACATTGAAAAGTGGACTTTTAAAGGACACTTGATTGTGATAAACATAAGAAAAGATTTTAACTCATAGAAGACCGGAAAATAAACTTGCCAATGAAACTAGGTGTTTAGTGCTTTACTAGTGGTATGCATTTTGAATTATATGATGTAAAAAATGTTATTTATTATTCATATTAAAGGTACATCTTAAATTTTCTCCTATGCCGTTCATTTACCGTTTACATTTTAATTTGCGCGATTACAATATATTTATGCTTTTCGTTTATTTTGTCGCTCGAGTGCACACCACTAAAATTTTCAGCCGGGTCGGCCACTGTCTGGTAGGCGTTTCAATCATCTCTTGTTTCTTTTTTCTTTTTTGCATGGTGTGTATCAATGACGGTCCGGGGACGTGTCAATGGCTCAACAGCATCACAATAATGGAGGCAGCATCTCTTCGTGACTCTCAGTTTCAGCATCCTAAATCCTAGTTTCGCAGATGATGTCAAACCCTTCGGTGCGCCGGGTACCCCATCATCGGTGGCGGCGGAGGAGGCGCGTGCTGGTGGTATTGGTGGTGGTATCGGCGGAGGGTCCTGCCGACGCGGAAGGCCGCTGCGTTTGACCCGCGGAAGAACAAAGAGGAACAGAGGAGAGGTTGCAAAGGATTAACAAGACTGGTCATGCTAATTCGGTCGAGGTCGTTTGGAGAACAAGGGAGCTATGGATATTATTGGCAGGAAGGCAATCCATGCACATCGCCGACTCGTTGCAGCGTAACCACTGTCCATTTGCCCACTCGTTGCCGAGCCATCAGCAACAGAACGGCTTGAAGAGACGAACCTGCACAGCAATGCCCAGAAGAAAACAGAACGGTTACCGGGGCCAGCAGCGACCAGTCCGGACGAGCGACCCGTCAAGTTGCTGCACGAATCTTTTGCCCAAGCCCGTGTATGAGCGCCAGGAATTTTGCCTGCAGCAGCCATCTATCCGGCTACGAACTGGCGACGCCGCAGGCACTTATCTTGTCGCCAAAAGGCTCGAGCCTGGGCGAGCTGCACGCATGCCACAGTCACAAACCTGCGGAGCTACCCTGCTGCAACCCGTCACCCACACGCATCCATCAATCCATCCGTCGTCTGCAGAAAAAGATTGACGAAACGCTGAGAACCCAGTGCTTTTTCAGAGACCGGAGAGATCCCATCACCATGCGGACTTCTCTGTGCAACCGTGAGCCGCTGCGGCGATGCTGTGCAGGACAGGAGCATTCGCTGCCTCCGGGCATTGCCAGGGGCCAGGGCTCGCTCGCGTTGCAGAAGCTTGATGCCGGACTACACAACTAACAGGGATTATTTGGCACTCAGCGACCGGAGCGCCGAAGTGGAAATTTGATCATTTGAACACAGGAACTATTTACCATTAATATGACAGGGATCATTGGACGACTACTGCATGTGCTTAATTATGATGAAAAAATCTGCTAATGCCGTATCAAATCGAACCACAATGTTGTCCTGTGTCCATGATTAGGCTCTCGAACTAGACAAGGATTTTATGCGATACTGTATACTGATGTGCCACCTTACATTACAAGCATAATCAATCCATAGAACTGCTACTGGCCAACTACTACTACCAGGCATCTGTAGGGCATCTACGCAGGGCGATACTACAATTAACTTATTTTACAATACGCCGTCATCCTAGCAAGTTGCAATTTTGCAAAGCAGTAGCTGCTGCCTGCATTGACTTGCACTGTGCTCGGTTGCTCGCCGACCGGAACCGAACGCTTGAGCTGGCATGGAAAGCTCACCCTTCGGCAATGCTCTGCAGCGCGGGCCTCCATTGCCGGCCGGCACGCATCCCGTGCGGCAGCAGCGCCTCCAGGTCGGACGGCGCGTCGGCGTGGCCGCGTCTAGCGATGGGACCGGACGACGGGGTTGGCTCCGGTTCTTCCGTCTGGCGCATGACCTGGATTGATGGGAACGGGAGTGAACGCGTGATATAGCTACGAGCGGCTTGTCAAATGCGAGATGTGATCCAGCGATGGCGACTGAGCGTATCACTTTATCAGTGGTTGGAGATTGGAGTGATTCGTTGAGCTGGAGCTGAATGAAAAGAAAATCCTGTCGTGTTGAGATCAAGGAGGGGCTCCCGTACCTTTGCGAGTGACCGGTCGGGTTCTTTACGCTCGCCGCCACTGGCACGCCGGCGGCGAGGCTTTGCTGGCTTCACCTCCTCGTCTTCCTCCTTGGCCTTGATCGTGACGCGGCTCAGCCTGGCATGCCGCTTCGACGCGAACTCCCTCAGCACCTCTGGTCACACCCACAGTTCATTAATTGGAAAAAAGCGACATGAAAGAAGTAAAAAGATTAGAAAGGTGGAAACCAATCAGAGAAGATGGGGAAATTGTCACACTCCATTAATCAAAAGCTAAATCGATTACGGACAACGGAAAAGGTCAGAAAGGCGCTCGCTAACCTACTTTAGTATCATCATAGTCAACAGTGGCATTTCTCCGTACGCGAGCACGAAGCATCTCATGCCCGCCTACCAGCCGGCCTAACACGGCCAACAGGCAACAGCGCACGCGCCGCCAGCAGATGCCGCAAAACGTTCGGTGGCGCAATGCAACGCGGCGCCGGCAGCACAACGTACCTTCAAAGCTGACGAGGCGGTAGACGCGGCCGAGCAGGAGCGTGTCGTCGGGGCGGAGCAGCTTGAGGTGCTTCACTGGCGCGGCGATGGCACCGGATGAGGCGCCCGCAGCGGGGGCGGGCGTGGAGGAGGCGATGACGGCCGCGACGTAGTGGCCCGGGTTGGCCGCCATGACGGCGCCAGCGGACAGCGCCCAGTAGGCGCGCTCCGTGCGGCCGCCGCCCGGGTGCTGGATCAGCACCGTCGCCGCCTCCGCCGCCTGGCAGTTGCCCATATGTACCTGGCTGCCTGCCACCGCCCGCGGCGCACGCGCGTGTGTTGCGTTCTTTTTTGTGTGCTCGCCTGCGACGGGGGAGTAGACCGCGGGCGGTAGCGGCGCCGAAGGATTTTATAGGGTGGTTGGCGCGACGCGAGCTCAGCGCGATGGTATATGCCGGTGGCCGACGTTGCACGGTAGCTGCTCTGCCTAGTCCCAGGTCTGAGATGCTTATATAGAGCGGCACGTGATACGTGGCGGATACGCCGGATTTTCCTTCTGTCAATGCGGGGCTTGTAAAATCGGGAAATTAATTATGTGAGGCGACAGAAGTAGCATTAAGTGCGAAATTATTGGATTTTGTTGAAATCTTTTTTTGCAATTAGGTGACAAACATACATTTTTTCAAACTCAGTATATATAGTATAAAACAACGACGAACACATAATAGCCTATTAGAGGCTCACCTTCTTCCTTCTCTCACAGTTCCCCTCTCTTCTTTTTACTCTCCATCTTCTTCTTCCTCCTATCTCTCCTTCATCTCCATAAAACACCCAAGGGTACGCAATATCAAGTAGATTTGTGCTTTAGGACTACTTAGATATATTAGGCTTTAGAAGTTTTTTATATGATTGATTATTCATATAAAAATAATCTAATTCCTTGAATACATATAATCTGAAACGTATTTGGTTGCTCATACAGGTCATTGTGGTATGCCAGTCTTGGGTGTGCAAACTATTTACAGACTTAAATGTGTCATTCAACCTCCAGTTCAATTGGTTGCCGACAGCTTTGAAAGTTTGAAAAAAAAAAAAGATTTAGGGCCCAAAATCGTTGAAGTAAAGCCAGACCACATTCAGCGCCATGCGACGATTCAAACCGTCCTTTCTCTGTCTTCGATCTCAAGTACAATAGTTTGCGAGGACAAACACTACGGGTATGTTTGGTTTTTATACTCACTAATCATATTTAGTAAGGGTAGACAAGACAAATTTTATTAAAAAAGAGAGTCAATTTAACTCTCTTAAAAATAAAAAATCCTTATCCACTTTATTTAAATTCAAACTAAACAAATAAATTAAACATGCTTACTTGTGCTCTAGTCTTGTTAGGCGGCTAGGCAAGATTAGATAAATATTATGTTTGTTTCAGTTTATTTCTGGTTTCTACTTCTCAGAAGCCAAAAGTTGAAATAACTAGTCTGAGAAAATAAACTAAAAACTGATAAGCTGATTGAGAATAATTTTTAAAAATATTGTTAGGCGGCTAGGCAAGATTAGATAAATATTGTTGATTTTTAAAAATTGAAAAATTAGTTCCTAATAAAATAAATTAAAAGCTGATAAGCTGATTGAGAATGTTTTTTTAAATTTTTAATATACTGAGAATTAAAAATTTCTCGTAAAAACCAACCGTCAACCGCTATAAATAACTTTTAGCAAAAACTGTTTTTAATAATAATCCATAAATTTCAACTGTAACCAAACATTCCATTGGTTTCAGCAGTCTAGTCAAACTCGGCTGTAAACTTCGGTGCATCGCACAATTATGCATGCTTTCACTGCTCCATTTCAGTTCAGCATCACCCGGGCCTGTCGACATGCCACTTGTGCATGCGCATCGGGCTCTGCTCAGTGACCGGTGCAACCGTGCAGGCGCGCACCAAACACTGCTCTAACCGGAGCCTGCAGTAAGCAACCAACCCGGGCGATGCGACCTGAGGCCACGGCAAAGGATTTCCTTCGCGAGATTTTTATTGTGAAAAGATTTTTTTTTTCTTTCAGCGTTTCTACGATTTTTCTTCACGATTTCTTTCACGACGGGATCCTCAATATCATTTCTTTCAGGACGGGATTCTCTTTCATTTTCATCCACGATTCTTCTCGAATTGAAGCTGTTAAAGATAAAAGAAAATAAAAGAAATAAGAACGAGAAAATGAATCGAGAAGAAAATAAAAAAAAAGTTAGGAATGATCTGATCTCCTCCTCCTCTTCCTTCCCGGCGCATATTTCCCAGCGGTGGTTACCCGATTGCTTTCGTCTTAAGGAGGCAGTTCAGTTGGGTCGTCAGCTCAAATCTGCAGGCCCCCAAAATCGTTAGCGCGCTCTGGAGTCTGGAGCGGTCTCTGAAGATGCATGCACATGCGCGCCCCAGATAGAAATCCGTAGGTTGAGATGGGCGTGTCACCGGGGATCCCGTTGCAGACGAAAATTAGTGCTCAAGCAAACAAACCCCATCTCCATTGGGCTTGCTTGTAACCTTGCGACAGATCTAGGAAAACGCCATGGTGATCTGAGGTCATGACAGCAGAAAAGAGTCTGCTCCTCCGCTTTCTTCTCCCTGAAGAGTACAGTCTGCAGTGCAGGGAAGAACACATGGCCGGACAGGAGAGGACAAAATTGCGAGCCTAAGCAACTTGGGGACCGAGAATGGCCGTGTTCTTGCCAACAACTGGACCCGGCCTTTTGCACGAATAATCCGACTCCCGACCCGCAACTGGCAACCGCACAACCCTGAGCGTTATGGCTGACCTATCCGTCTTTTTTTTTTTTATCTCTACTATACGTTACACATATACTCTTCTTCTATTCTCTCCATCTAATAAAAACATTTAAAATTTGAATAATGTACTCATTTTTTTATCCACTCTCATTCCCCAACCACCTCAACTACCGGCTATGAATATAAGATTCATTTTATTAATAAAAATAAAATGCTAAAATATCTATCAACAAACTCTTGAGGGCAAAATCTGTTGAATTTCATATCGTGAGATTCTATTAGAGATTTATGCATGCCTTTCTTCTCTGGTGAGCTTATCGTCATCTCCGACGAGCTCCCTTTAAGTTAGGGTTGAGAATTTTCGGGATTAGGTTTTGGGATTCTAGTGCTACCGGTTATAGAGGGAGGCCCGTCAGCTAGGCGGTGGTGGTGGACGACGAGTGGGACGGCGAGGCGGCGGAGACCCTGCTCGCTGCGGTGGCGAGAGATGGCCGGTTGGCTTGTGGTAGTGGTAGGAGTGTTGTCATTGAAGAGGTTAGCGACGGTAGCGGTTGTGGGCGGTGGCGGAGGTGATGCGTTGCCGGAGTCGAACGGGTGGCGACGGAGGTGCGGGAGCTCAGAAAAAGAGTGCGGCATGGGGCCATCAAGAGGGGGCGCAAGGAGGAGAAGGAAGACTAGCGGGCCGTGTCATCACCAGAGAAGGTATCAGCAAGGCAGGTGGTAGTGGCTTATATGACCTGAGATTCATCTGGGACATCCGATCCAGATTGAAGGGTTAAGAATTCGACAGATTTGAAGCATTAAAAACTGTCAACTGTTAAATAGCAAGTCCTATAAAACATTAGGAGAGAAATTAGTTAATAGCTTTCTATTTTTTATTTTATCTGAAATTAAACTACGATATTATTTTTGACGTCGTTTGGTGACGTTCTTATAACGCATTTAGTGAATTAATGCACATATTAGAACCGTTTTTTTCTAGTTGAGGGCTTTGGGGTTTTCTCGCGACGTGGCCCACTGGCCCCTGGTGTCGTTCGCTGCTTGCTTCAACTGGGAGCACGCATCCATCCGGTTTGAGGGACCTTCGAGCTGGAGAGCAGAGGATAACGCTGGCACTGCCAACTACTAGGATGAAAAGCGTGGATCAACCAAAAGCATTGGCCAACTTCTGGATTGAGAGTAGAATTCACGAGTTATCCTGGAGGAACCAGGTGCTTTACTGCATCACTGGTTAAACTACAACAAGTGCAGGCTTTTGTGTTACCAAAAGAGGAAAAGCTCCTGGATACGTCCGCCATATCAGGACGCTACAAACAAGTGCATTGGAACGCTGCATTTTTATTTTTAAAACATATCAACTTTCTAATGGATGTCAAAAGTATATAATTGCAAAATTTTAAAATAGACGTATATATTTATACTTTTTAATTTAAAAATATAAAAATAAAAATCTTGGCAAGTACTCCTCTTATGTGGGCTGCTCTAACGTTTTCAGTCCAAGTACTCCTCCCTTGCAACCTGCTCATAGATATTTTTGCCAAATTTTGGAAGTTAGGCTGAGCCCAACGCGGACAGAGATTCGCACACTTTTCCGGCCCACCGGTGGCAAAATTGACTCGGTCCGGAACCCCAATCACGAAATTTTGACGGCGCCACCGCGAAACGCAGCGCCTGCCTGCCCTTGGTCGGCTTGAACCGGTTCGCGATCGAATAAGGTGCCTAGGGTTTGGTTTCTAGATAGTGATAGCGAAGCGGAGAGAATGTTGCCGCTTTGAAATGAAGTCCTCTGGCCCCTTCCCCGCCTCATCGGTGTTCGCTCCGACACCGATGAAGGGCTAGTGAGGCGAGAGTCCACTGGATTTGAAGCTTTCGCTGAAGTTTGGGATCTCGGCGGGGCCTGTTTAGGAGCTTTGTGCCGTTCGACGCTTCAGTCTTATGTGGAGGTGATGGCAGTGACGTGGTGCAAAGCGTGCTGAGTTTGTGGTGCTATGTCGAGTGGGTCTGCTCATCCCTTTGCTGTCTTTCGGCGGTGTGAGCAAACCCAGGATCAGATAAACATGAGGTGTGTCCCGGGCCGATGGGTTTGTAAGGTTACTTCTTTCTCGTCGCCGGTGATGGGATGCTACTGGGTTCCTTTCAAGGCCTTTGTGCGATGGTATTTTCCTTGATCTCAGTGTGGAATCTGCTATTGTCTTCCTGTTCCGACGACCGTCTCGGCATCGACAGAATCCGACGATGGGTAGCGTTTCCGGTTAACACAGAGATCTCTAAGGACGTGCTTATAATTTTAACACAGAGATCCCTGCCAAAGAGTATATTAAAAGGCTCTGATTTCAATACGTTTGCAACGGTCACATTTTTTTTCTAGCTATTCTGTAAAAATATGGGTACATATCTCGAAGACTTGATCTTTCAAACCAAGTATCTTCCTAAAATCTGATTTGAAAACCATTATTTAGATGAAACGATCCCAATCTCAAAAATTGATCTTTGACCTTCATAAGGCCCGACCAAAAGTGAGAATCGCCAGATTTCTATTTCACTCACCTATCGTTTTATTCTTTAAATATTTTCTTTTCAACAATTGTTGCCACGTCCTATCTTCATTTATCAGCTTAAAGAGCCATTTGCTAAGCAAACATTTATTCTGAACATCAATATTTTTGATACCTAAGCCACCCTGGTCTTTAGGTCTACATAAGATGCCTCATTTCACCAGGCGGTACTTTTTCTTATGTTCGGTGCTTTGCCAAAAGAAACGTGATCTAAAGTAATCGAATTTCTTAAGAATTCCACGAGGGATCTCAAAAAAGGATAACATGTACATCACAATGCTACTCAAATTAGAGTTAATCAGAACTAAGCGACCCCCAATAATCAAAAGTTTACCTTTCCAACTACTCAATTTCTTCTGAAATCTATCCTCTATTATCTGCCAATCTTTATTACTTAATTTCCTGTGATGCATAGGGATGCCAAAATATCTAAAGGGGTAATTCCGCATCTCACACTCAAACAAATACGAATATTCCTCCTCAGACTCTTTAGCATCCCGTAACAGAACAACTCATTTTTATGGAAATTAATTTTCAAGCCAGAAAGCTCTTCAAATGCACAAAGCAGAAGTTTCATATTCTTAGCTTGATCAATGTCATATTCCATAAAAAGAATAGTGTCATCTGCATATTGCAATATGGAGAGGCCATCGTCAATTAAGTGAGGCACAACTCCCCTTATTTGACCTGCGTCTTTGGCTCTACTAAACATGGCTAAATGGGCCATTCGGGCTGGCCCAGCACGGGCCCAGCTCGGCACGGCCCTAACGGCCCATCTACTGTAGCGGGCCGTGCCGTGCCGGCCCGGCCCGTCGGTGACCGTGCCGTGCCGTGCCGGCCCGGGCACGATTTTGGCCCGGCGGCCCGGTCGGCCTGACAGGCCGAAATAGATAAAAAAAATATAAAAAATATATAGAAAATAGATAAAAATAGTAAAAATAGTAAAAATCTACAAAATTAAAAATAATATAAAAAATAGAAAATAATCGGGTATTTACGTGCCGGGCCGGATCGTCCTGGGCTGGGCCGTGCCCGTGCTGGCCCGACTCGGCCCAAACACGGCCCGTGGCCTCGTGCCGTGCCGGCCCGGCCCATCTCGACTCGGGCCGTGCCATGCCTGGACCGTGCCTACAGTGCCGTGCCTCGGGCCGACCCAGTAGGCACGGTCCATTTGGACGTCTTTAGGCTCTACCAATCAGAACATTTGCATATGTATATGTACTTGTACTCGTCGATGTATATTTTCATTACAGTTTACTATAGATGAGTACTTATAAAAAAAAGAACTGCTTCGTGATCGTCGGCTGACGCATCCCGCACCACAAAGCCTCGGTGCGGCGGTGCACCGGTTGACTTCTTCAATATCTAATGTCCACGGCGTGTCATTGATTAGTCTGCCCGTCAAAGGAAGAAGCGCACAAGACGCGGTGTGTTTAGTTGGTAGGATGAGGTTAGATGGGAGATGACCATTCATATTTTAAGACGTTTAGTTAGAGGACGGGTGGATATAACCATCTGACTTTTGAAAATATTCCTTAAATGTGCTGGATGGAGTGATCTATTCATTTTAGCTGGATGAGACCATCCACCTTAGCTAATCATGATCACAACACGGCCCGAGGTCACGAGCCGTGCCTGGGCTGAGCGCACAGCACGGCGTGCCGGCTCGCATAGGCCCAGTTATTTTCTACTTTTTATATATATAGTTTTAAAATTTTTGTAACTATTTTAATCTATTTTCTATATTTTTTATCTATTTTTTATTTTTTAACTTTATAGCTACTTTTTATTTATCAGACCGACTGTGCCGATAGGCCGTCCATGTGTCATTGGACCGTCCGTGGCGTCGTGCCCGCTGTGCCTGTTGTGCCCACTGAGCCGACGGTGCCGTCGGGCCGTAATCGTGCTCGGATCAGTTCAGCATGGCACGGTGATCGACGGACCGTACTATAGACCGAAAGGAAGGCACACGGATTGATACAACACGTCCTATCACAGTAGCTGAGCCGCAGCCGGACCCATACCGGCCCGTCCGAGTGGTCGCCATCTCTGATACAAACCACCATTGATTATTACATCGCCTCACCCATAGTAGAAACTGCTGACTGAAATCAAATTATGGGGTCATGCTTCAATTGCAACAACTTGCTTGCTACGGTACGCAATTTAACGTGTGCTTAGTTGGTTGCATCACTACACCTTAACACCATCGGAGCACTGGATATCTACGCACTTGACGCACAGTCCAACAAAGATACACTTTGACTAGGAAATACTGTATAGATTTTGTGAAGAAAATAGACAGAATTTCCGGTTTTTTAACCAAATTAATTGATCTGGTTACGTTCCTCTTGAATTGATACATGTATGTTCACTTCTGTGAAAATAAGACACGGCAAGAACTAACGAAGAAAATCAACGACGAGTTGACGAACAGTAAAACCAGTCAAATTTCTACAGCTTGGCGCGTCGCCCTCATCACCCTTCCATGCCCCTCCAGCTCAAGTAGACCAGGCCGGCGAGGTAGTGCGCGAACGCGCCGGCGATGACGAGCACGTGGAACAGCTGTTGGCTGTGCCTGGCGAGGTCAAACCGCCCTGGCATCCACCGCTCCGGCACCCTGGTGGCGTACACCACCACGCCCGCCAGGTATAACGCGCCCATGGCCATCTCGTAGCCCGTGTTGAGCACCGCCTCCGGGCACGAGGCCCGACATGCCCATGCACGCGAACAACCCCGCGGCGCGTCGCCCTCAGCACCCTTCCATGTCCCTCCAGCTCAAGTAGACCAAGCCGACTGTTAAATATTAATCTTGTTGTCTAATGATTCATCATGTTTAGTTGTATTTTTTAGTCTTAGTGTTGTTTGGTAGCATATGTATGCATGAGTAGTAGTCAGGTTCAAGCAATTAGATGCATGTGGCATAGTGGCAGTGTGTAGATCGGCAACGGATTGAGTGGATCAGAGTGAGCTATTAGTTGAGAGCCCTTGCATGCAGAGTTGTTTGAACTAGTTTCATCGAGTTGTGACATAAGTGCCGACCATGCTAATGCTGTATGTGTGTAGGAAAAAGACAATAGGTGCATGGACTGAGTCATTGCACATGTCTAAGAGGAAACGATCTAGATATGTCTGCATGCTTATGGAGAGATGACCGAGTCTTGGGTGACTGCATGTATCGTATGCTAATGGAGTTGTGACCCGTGCAATTAGGAGCTAGTTAGTGGGTTAGTGGCTGGTTAGTTATGTGTGCATCTGTGCGTTATTTAAGACACTACAAATAGGTTGTTTAAGTTCAAGAGAAGCAAGCAGAAAAAGGCACAAGTGTGGTGCCGCAAGAAGTTCTCTGTTAGCCATCTCCTCTAGGCCATAAGCGGCAACCGCATAGCTAGCGGCGGTGAGCAGAAGGCTCGCAACCATTGGTGCAAAACATGAATGAAGGTACTGTCACACTCCAGTATCCATTGTTGATCAGTAGCAACTATGTTGCATGGTCAATGAAGATGAAAGTGTACATGGAGGCTCAAGGAGTGTGGGATGCCATTGAAGATGACAACATCGACAAGCGCCAAGACAAGATAGCTCTAGCGGCCATCTACCACAGTGTAAGCGAGGAGAAACTGCTTGCCCTCAACGGCAAGAGGACAACGAAGGAGGCATGGGTGACTCTCAAGTCCATGTATGTTGGAGTTGAGCGCACGACTAAGGCCAAGCTCCAAAATGCCAAGAAAGAGTTCAATAATCTTCATATGCGAGAAGGTGAGTTATGGATGCTTTTGCCATGAGGGTCACTCTTGCTCTCAATAAGATGCGAACCTTGGGGGGAAAGGGATGAAGACTCTTATGTGGTGGATAAGGTGCTTCGGGTTTTGACACCGAAATTTCTCATGATTGTTTGCGCCCTTGAGAATCTTGAGGACTTAGATGTGATGTCGGTTGAAGAAATGTTCAGGCAGCTGAAGGCATTCGAGGAACGCCACATGGTCAGCGAGGAGGAAGGTGAGCATCTGCTGCTCACTCGTGCCTAATGGGAGTCCAGGGCCAGGAACAAGGAAGACAACTTCAGCTTCAGCAAGAAGAAGATCACTTTTGACAAGGCCAAGGTACGCTGCTATAATTGCCATGAGTATGGGCACTGCTCTTGGGAAAAGAAATGCCATGAGTCCAAGAAGGAGAAAGAGGCGCTGCTTGCCATGGTGGACACTGATGACGAGCCGGCGCTACTTTGAAGCTCAGCAAGGAGGTGTTCAAATAATGCCAACAAGATTAAGGGGGTGAATGTTAGATATTAATCTTGTTGTCTAGTGGTTCATCATGTTTAGTTGCATTTTCTTGGAGTCTTAGTGTTGTATGGTAACACGTTCATGCATGAGTATTAGCCAGGTTCAAGCAATTAGATGCATGTGACATCGTGGCAGTGTGCAGATTGGCAACAGATTGAGTGGATCAGCAGTGAGGCATTAGTTGAGAGCCCTTGTATGTAGAGTTGTTTGAACTAGTCTCAACGAGTTGTGGCATAAGTGCCAGCCATGCTAATGCTGTATGTGTGTAGGAGAAAGATAGCAGGTGCATGGCCTGAGTCGTTGTGCACGTCCAAGAGGAAATGGTCTAGCTATGTCCGCATGCTCGTGGAGAGATGGCCGAGTTGTTGGGTGGCTACATGTATCGTGTGCTAATGGAGTTGTGATCCGTGCAATTAGGAGCTAGTTAGTGGGTTAGTGGCTGGTTAGTCATGTGTGCATCTGTGCGTTATTTAAGACACTACAAACAGGTTGTTTAAGTTGAAGAGAAGCAAGCAGAAAAAGGCACAAGTGTGGTGCCACAAGAAGTTCTCTGTGCATGTTCTTCTTCCTTGTGTTTTTTACGTGATCGTGTGAGTGTTTAGCTGTGACAACAATTGGTATTAGAGACGGTGTTGCGATGGTGAGGATGGCGAGGTAGCTGTCTCCACCGTCATCGAGGCGTGCTTCTTATGGCCTAGAGGAGATGGCCAACAACGGCAACCGCGTAGCCAACGGTAGTGAGCAGAAGGCTCGCAACAAGCTGTTGGTTTAAGACATGAAGGAAGGTACTGTCACACTCCAGTATCCATTGTTGACCAGTAGCAACTATGCTGCATGGTTAATGAAGATGCAAGTGTACATGGAGGCCCAAGGAGTGTGGGATGCCATTGAAGATGGCGACATTGACAAGCGCCATGACAAGAAAGCTCTCACGACCATCTACCACGGTGTAAGTGAGGAGAAACTGCTTGCCCTCAACGGCAAGAGGACAACGAAGGAGGCATGGGTGACTCTCAAGTCCATGTATGTTGGAGTTGAGCGCACGACTAAGGCCAAGCTCCAAACTGCCAAGAAAGAGTTTGATAGTCTTCGTATGCGAGAAGGTGAGTCAATGGATGCTTTTCCCATGAGGGTCACTCTTGCTCTCAGTAAGATGCGAACCTTGGGGGAAAGGGATGAAGACTCTTATGTGGTGGATAAGGTGCTTCGGATTTTGACACTGAAATTTCTCATGATTATTTGCACCCTTGGGAATCTTGATGACTTAGATGTGATGTCGGTTGAAGAAATGTTCAGGCAGTTGAAGGCATTCGAGGAATGCCACATGGTCAGCGAGGAGGAAGGTGAGCATCTGCTGCTCACTTGTGCCTAATGGGAGTCCAAGGCCAGGAACAAGGAAGACAACTTCAGCTTCAACAAGAAGAAGATCACTTTTGACAAGGCCAAGGTACACTGCTATAATTGCCAAGAGTATGGGCACTGCTCTTGGGAAAAGAAATGCCATGAGTCCAAGAAGGAGAAAGAGGCGCTGCTTGCCATGGTGGACGCTGATGACGAGCCGGCGCTACTTTGAAGCTCAGCAAGGAGGTGTTCAAATAATGCCAACAAGATTAAGAGGGTGAATGTTAGATATTAATCTTGTTGTCTAGTGGTTCATCATGTTTAGTTGCTTTTTCTAGGAGTCTTAGTGTTGTATGGTAGCACGTTCATGCATGAGTAGTAGCTAAGTCCAAGCAATTAGATGCATGTGACATCGTGGCAGTGTGCAGATCGGCAACGATTGAACCATTAGTTGGGAGCCCTTGCATGTAGAGTTGTTTGAACTAGTCTCATCGAGTTGTGGCATAAGTGTCGGCAGTGCTAATGTTGTACGTGTGTAGGAGAAAGACAGCAGGTACATGGCCTGAGTCGTTGCGTGCGTCCAAGAGGAAACAGTCTAGCTATGTCTGCATGCTCGTGGAGAGATGGCCGAGTCTTGGGTGGCTATATGTATCGTGTGCTAATGGAGTTGTGATCCGTGTAATTAAGAGCTAGTTAGTGGGTTAGTGGCTGGTTAGTCATGTATGCATCCGTGCATTATTTAAGACACCGTTGTTTAAGTTGAAGAGAAATAAGCACTAAAAGGCACAAGTGTGGTGCCACAAGAAGTTTTCTGTGCATGTTCTTCTTTCTTGTGTTTTTTATGTGATCGCGTTAGTGTTTAGCTGGGACAACACCGGCGAGGCAGTGCGCGTACGCTCCGGCGATGACTAGCACGTGGAACAGCTGTTGGCTGTGCCCGGCGAGGTCAAACCGCCCGGGCATCCACCGCTTCGGCACCCTGGTGGCGTACACCACCACGCTCGCCAGCCCATGGTCATCTCGTAGCCCGTGGTGAGCACCACCTCTGGGCACGAGGCCCGACATGCCCATGCACGCGAACCCGCGAGCGCCCAACGCAGCTCGGGCTCCTCGAAGACCCGCAGCAGCGACACGACCACGGCGGTGGCGCCGAAGACGGTGATGAAGCCGAGGTTGAGCGTCTGGTAGAACGGGTCGCAGAGGAAGGTGTAGTAGACGAGCGGGTAGAAGGAGGTGACGATGAGGCCGGTGATGCCGGCGTAGTCGAGGCGGAGCAGCACGTAGCTGGCGTGCTCCGAGTGGCAGGCCAGCAGGTGGCACGCGCTGCTCATCAGCAGGCGGAACATGCGTGGAGCCGCAGAGGTACGCGTAGAACGACCACCGCGCGACCAGGTGCCCCGTCGACGCCGCCGCCGCGAGCTCCTGTTCGACGGACATGTTGCGCAGCGCCATGACCGCTCCGTCGGTGCTGTAGGCCTGTAGCTCAGCACGATTTGGTTGCCGGTGTTGTTGGCTATGCCCGTGGACGTTGCCAAGTGAGTCGCCTCGTATTCCATCGGGACCATAGTGGCGGCGCACACGGTGAGTGCGAGGAAGACGAAGAAGCCGATCAAATGTCTTCAGGATATTAAGAAGAAAACGTCAGTTCGAGCTAATCTAGCAGACACGTTGTCGTTGATCGTGCTCTCGAAGAACAGACTCTTACGTCCAGACGTTGATGGTCTCGTTGTGGACGGAAAAGGCGCTGAGGAGCGCCTGCTTGATGGGCCACTCACTACCGGAGACGGTTTCTTTGCCGAGTGTCCCAGACTTTGCCGTGTGCTTTTTATCGGGCACTCGGCAAAGAGCCTCTTTGCCGAGTGCCAGCGAGAAAGAACTCGGCAAACATCTGGCACTCGGCAAAGAGTCTCTTTGCCGAGTGCCACAAAGAAAGAACTCGGCAAAGAGTTAATTTGCCGAGTGCCAGAGATAAAGAACTCGGCAAACATATGGCACTCGGCAAATAGGCTCCTTTCCCGAGTGTCATTTTTTGACACTCGGCAAACCCTAATTTTTTTTTCACTTTTGACCTCCAAACTTTTTCTGCAGTCCTCATACAATACCTGGTACTTCATGTTCCAATGTGGCACATTTCTCGGACTTTTTCTATATTTCTTTAATTTATTTCAATTAATTGAATTTTCTTGGATAATTTAAATTATAACTGCTAGTCATTCGAATAATGAAAAAAAATGAATGGAAAAATGATATTCATGTTATTTAGTATAATGTGAGGCCGTATCCAGGAACAGACCACAAATTTCGAACATCTTGTTCACGAAACATGACCACGAACTTGCGGTCGAGTTGTTTTTAAATTGTATAAAAAGCAAACGAAGTCCGAAAATCATGAAACTTGTCAAGATGTCATGATATCATATGTGGAGGCTGTGATAAAAATTTGAGAAGGTTTTGCACAAGTTGTCACGTACTATTCGCTCCACCTCCACCTTCTCACTATTCTACTCCTGTGAGTATAAATGTTTTAGTTTGTATGTTCATGCTTACGGTCAAACCTAGTGGAGTATGAAAGTTTTATTCATGTATGGTATATATTTATCTTGTCTCACACATGCAATCTCTTCTCCTTTGTGCAGAATCAATCGGCGGCATCGAACGATCCTCATGCTTCAGCGAATCCTTCACCAAATCAGTTTCATTGACCATCTTGGTGATGATACTTGTGGTTGTTAATGGTACTTCTATTTGCAATTATGGTTGTAGATGATGGAGCACTTGGATTACTTGTGAACTTATTTGTGATATATTGTGAGACATGTGATGTTTGTGATATATATGTGTTGTTGGTGATATATATGTGCTGTTGATGATATATATGTGATGTTGGTGATGTTTGTTATATATATATCTGTTTGTTTGGATGGGATGTCAAAAACAAATAAAAAAGGCTGTTTTCAGTCACTTTGCCGAGTGCAATGGCCATGACACTTGGCAAAGTGACAACATGCTTTGCCGAGAGCCACGGCCCAGGCACTCGGCAAAGATGGCCTGTTTGCCAAGTGTCCTCCAGGTGGCACTCGGCACAGACGTCACCTTTGCCGAGTGTTTTATTCACTGGCGCTCGGCAAAGCGGAGGCCTTTACCGAGTGTCAGCTTAGCACTCGGCAAAGCCTTTGCCGAGTGCCCGATAAAGTGCACTCGGCAAAGAGGTCTTTGCCGACAATTTTTTTACCGAGCGTCCTTTGCCGAGTGTATATCGTCCTTTGCCGAGTGCCTGAGGCACTCGGCAAAGAAGCTGTCTCCGGTAGTGACTCGCTGCGGTAGTAGTCGAGGATGAACTCGTGCTTGAGGAACGCCGGGAGCGCGTCGTAGCTGACGAGCTCGTACATGTGCCCGCAGCACTGCTCTGTGCCGTCGTCTCCACACACGCCCTTCGTCTTCTTCAGGAGGGAAGGCTTCATCGTTTGCGATCCGACGCCGACGTCTTCACTCTGTACGGTTGTCGTCAAGCCTTTTTAGCTGAAGCTTGTTGGAAGTTGTCGTGCACCACGGCTTGTTGCTTGTCTCCTGCCACTTTTTTTAGGAATTAAGGAGCTTCATTTACTAGTTTTCAGTACTATTATAATCTAAAAGTAAATACTCTTATATTGACAGCGATACTAAGGTAAGCCACTTAACGCCAACTCTAATATATGATATTTCTTTTACAAATGTGCAGCTTTATTACAAATATGATTAGCATAAGAAATAGAAACATTCAAAATCCTCCTGCTAAATTCCTTGATATCATTGAGGATTAACGAAATAACAAACCTCTGTTACTGAAAGTTTGTTCTAAAAATCAGCGAGTACTATACTATACGTTTCCATGAACACATTCATTACCCCACTTTGGATAACGAGCAACAAACCATCTCTGCAGACTATCGCCTCCATACCCAAGGCACTAAGGGTCTATTTTTTTAGCTACAAATTATGAAAAATAACTTATAGATTGTGGATTGTAAAAAGCTGGATTGTGAAAGTTGGATGATACAATATACAAAAACTGATAGAAGATAAAATTACTGAATTATTATAATCTAGAGGCTGAATTGTACAATCTAGCTTTTACAATTCAACTTATTTGATAATATATAATTTGTAAGCTGCAACAAACACGCTCTAAATACATTCACATACTAAACAACAGTTGGGTCGTGAAAATCTCCATACTCATCATCTTGTCTCCTGCCACTTGAGGAGGTGTGCTTTGCATGGTTGCGCTGTTTGGGTGTATATATAGCTGGTGTGAGATCGTTGGTCTGGGAACCGGGTGACCGTGAAACGGTCCAATCAATCGGACGGCGGGCGCGCGGGCTCTGAAGATATTGTATGCGTGGTCACGGTCCGGTTTTTGGCATGGCCTTTAGCCGACCAATTTTTGGCGCTGCTTTTAGAGGACCAGCAGCCGAGTGATGTGCATGTTCGTTGTTCCGGTGTATTGGCCAGTGTTGGATTTTCCTTCACTTTTCTGTTTCTTGGTCAAATGGCTTGTCAGCTGCTACTGCTCATTCTTGCTCGTGGGAAACGGGCATGGCTTGGTCAGAGTCACAGGGACATCCAGGACTTGTACGTTACGGCAAACATCAGAGTTCACTATTGGCGCGCGGCTTCTCGTAAGATTAATGAGCAGAACCTCGTCAGAGAAACGATGCTGCCACTGGGTTTAGACCAAGAACTTCAACGCTTGACACTTGAATGCACCACCGATGGCCAACGGTTCAGCACACTGTCGACCTGCATGCATACCTAGTCAATACAGTGAAACACTAAACTGATACTACTAGTATTGCAACCGATCAATGCAATCATGGCATTATATTTTTGTGGATCCTTTTCATGACCTTGTCAAAGTAGTCGTACCAGCCATGGGTGGTGCTCTCGAACATGTCTCCTTGCTTCCTGGAGCAAGGCACTTCCGGGCCTGTGTTTCTCCGGTCCCGGTTGGCAGATGGATATGTCTTACTAGAAAATTTGGCGTGCCATTGGCGCGTCCCTGGTGCCCGCCTGTATAATCTCAGTGATTGAATTATATTACTGTTAGAATTATTGGGCCAGCCTATAAAATAATTCTTAATTAATCTTAAAGGTCTATATTGCGGAGAGATGATCTATGTTGAGGTTATGGAAAAATAATCTATGTTAAGGTCCATCATTTATTGGTATCATATTACTAATAGAGGAGACCTAAAATTAGGAACGCTCTCACTACGTGACTTTATATAAGAGTTAGTGTTTTGTCTCTTTCTCTTTTTGTTGTGCTGCTACTGCAGTCTACTCCATCTCAGCATCGGCATGCACTGACAACCGGAAGAGTAGGTCTCCGAAACTCTTGCTCTTGAGATCTTGCATCGGGAGAGGGCGAATAAGTTTTTTATGAAGCGCTCCACATGACTGCTCAATTTATTCACCATGACTCATCTTTTTGATCGCTTAGGCATCACTCGCAGTCATTGTCAACAAATCCGACGTGTCATCAGCAGGATCAATCGTGCCATCAATACGGTGCAACCAACATCTTCAGTAACCTCTATAACGCAGGACCAGTACGTAAAAACTATATTACTTATACTTTATTTCCTGCGGTTACTAATTTTAAGTATAGTAATTCTAGTCATATGTAGTGCTTTCGTACACATATCTAGATTATATTATAATGATATAATCACATTAGTTTATCAGTTTATGCTTATAAATTATTTATAGATTACATTAAACCTAAAAGTACCTTATATTCCAACAGTTACTACTACATATTAATTATTGATTCACTTAGAACATAGATCCACTTACTTAGAAATATTTTTTTTTTAATGAACCATGGCAGGAACACTTTGCTTGATATAAATTAAGCATGTAACTTCTACATTTAGCTGACACTTGAATAGAGGTTGAAGCCTGAAACAGACACACGAATATATGAATGAAATCAGTCAAAATGATCTGCAAGTATAAGTGTAGAACTATCAAACATTAGATAATTTTATGAAGATGGGAATGTTTAGGAATGCCTTTCTGACTTCTTATACTACACCTGAATTTATAAATCATCAATTTACCTACCATTTATTCTATCTTGCAGTTCATTTGCCTCTTTATCTATGATAATGTCTTGCGGCCTTCAGGACCATGTTTTTCATAACCAGGTATACAAATATATTTTAGGATATTAGATATACTTTGGATACATGTAAAAGATTTAGGATATATTCACATTCATATGAGTCCAAAAATAGGTAGGGTATGATCTGTTGCAATACAAATATGATGCATATCTTCAATCCTATAGTTACAAAACAATATTGAAATGAATCCAGATCTATAGACAATATTGAAATGTATGATGTTTGGAATAAAAGAATATAGAAATGCATAAACTATCTATGTTCTTGTTATCCAAATTTCCACAAGTAGAATCACATATTAAGTACAAGCTCTAACTGTGATTAGTGTATGTCTGAATTGAAGCAGAAGTGTAACTTTTATATCAAGAACCGCTATCATCATTGTGTTGTTGTAGTGATCGCGGGTATGAATTTGTCAAATGCAGTAACTATGTCACATTTGGGTATAGCATTTCCATTGTGAATGTGGTCACAACGCATTGTTTTTATACAAAAGCACAACAGACATTAGGTTTAGTTTTGCAGCAAATACTGAACCTAATACTGAACTGAAAATTAGGCAATTACTCGGGAGAAATGAGGAGGTATCTACGTATAAAGCAGCCTTAATCATGCAAATTTAATAAACACAACTTATAGAAATGTTATCTGCTAGTTCGTCATATTTCATTTTTCTGTAGAGTTGGGAGGAATAAAGGGAATGGCATAGGGGAATTTTCCTGCAGTTGAGACGGTAGGCATCCGTAACGTTTGTAAACATCAAGAATTTGTAACAGAGATTATGTTTAGGTACTACAATAAGGTACAAGAAATGAAATGTTACCGCTTTGAATTATGTAAACAATTGCAAAATTTGACTCAAATCTTATGAACCTATAATCATATTTGTTGAGATCGCCATGGACATATGTAGATTTTTTAAGTTGCAGTTACAAACTAAGGTCCTATTGTCAAGCTCAGTGACCAAAGTGTTTAAACCATATTACAAAGCTGCAGAAATTTCTTGATTCAATATTTTAGAATTAGTTGCATGTTAGAATTATTAAATCAGAGCAGTGCTATTTTTCTCAAACCAAATGATGTTGCAGGAAGGACATCTAAATTATCATTGATTAAGCTTACATGAAAATGCTCATAATTACAACATGCAAAGTTGTACATCTTTTTTCTGCATTACTAATGTTGTGTGAAGCCTGAACACATATCCACCCAAGAAGATATAAATGCAAAGATGAGAGTGAAAAAGCATAATTTAGGAAGAGGTTTCAGCTGGTTGTAGTAATATTCATGAGCACGATGAGTGCCATTCTATATTCTATACTTGTTCATTCTAAGAAGCAAAAGAAAAAAGCTTTAGACATGGACTCCCAACTTCCCTAGCAACTATCTAGCTCTAGCAGCTCATTTGCCAACTCCATCTTTATGTTCTCTGGCTTTATATTGTGATATCCATGTGTGTGTTTCCTTATTGAACTTCAGCCAAGTTTGGTAGAAAAGACATAGAAGCTTGCCTAGCTTCCCAAAAGGATGAAGTCATGGTGCAAGATATTATATAGTCAATATTGCCCTATATTATGATTGAAACTACCATATGTGTGACAACATTTCAGGAATTTTAGTCTGAATTTGGCATCTACACTCAATGGTTTGGATAAGATTTTTTTATTAGCACTAAGAATTTCAAAGAAGACTCCAGAGTGGTGTGCTAAAATTTTACTACATAAATAGTTAGTTTTGACAAAAACAAAGTGGCATTGGAGTACGAAAGTGTGTAAGGATGTATATTCTAGGAGCTAAATAAAAATAGTATATGTTACCATCAACATTCGGCTTCAAGGAATTCAGATCTCACCTATGGGCAGAAGGAAATTTGGGCTCATGTAGTTTTATACAAAAGATTGAGCTATATAACTGAAAGAGAAACATAGATGGCCAATTTGGTAAATCATATATGCTAGGGAAACATGTTGTAACACATGGAATATTGCACACACAATGAGCTATAACTTGCATTATACAATTTAACATAGCAATTCTAGTACCAATTGAAACCATGGTAACCGCAGGAAGCAGACAAATCACAATCTAAATATTTCCATAATATATTATCTAAAGAGCATTCCATTGAACATGTTTAGTGCGCCTAACAAATGAACTACATAAATAAGTGAAATGAGAATTAAAGGCAAACTAGCTTTGTATAGCAACCGAAGTAAAGAATAGTGAACATGAATTGTACCTATCACTCCTCTCCTTGCAAACAACATAACTAAATGCAAAGAACTCACTAACTATTCAAGGTTTTAGTTAAGTAATAGGACCAACTATTTTAAAAACATGGATTGTCGATTTTGATGCTGTGCAAAGTAACTTGGGAGGTTATTTAGCTTTCGTTCATTCATTTTCTTTTTGCGCTACCCAGATGTTTGCAACAATTTGACCTGAAAGCAAATGATGGTTCCTTAAATAACTTAGCGTATTGGTATTCAGTAATCTATATCACCAGAAATTCGACTTGTAATTTATCATCTTTTTACAGCTTTGGTTAGATTTAAACCTGAAAGCAATTTTGCAACTTTTATCAAAAGAAATTAGTTCTATCTTGTATCACACATAGAATGTTTGTTGTTTACAAATGATCTTGATCAGAAACTAGTAAAGAGCGTGCATAGGTATATAATAGTGATTCACAAGCTTGTTCGTAGAAAATTGAACATATGGATAAAAACTAATAAATGATAAATGACAGTAGATGCTTCATTTGTCAATTTTTAGTTATTTTAATATAAATAGAGGAGCAATGTTAAGTAACAATGACAACTAAAACTGAATATAAAAGATGGCTTGCGATACCTTTATATTTCATTAAATAGTTAGGGGCATGAAGATAAAAGGAGAAGAAGCTCACCGTGCTTTGCTAATTTGATGATCAGAGCCTGCTTGTCTTGTCGCTTCGTGCATTCCTTGTATCACATCATTTAGTGCCACTTTACTAAAGGTATAGTGCTCCATTCATTTAGCGGTCAACAAAATCTGCACATGCTTTAGTGCCAAATATACCGAGTCAAAAAAAATGTACCCAATCTTTCTACAATTATACCTTTACCTCTCTTCTAGCTACTTCACTAGGCCATTATAGCTTAAAAATTATGCACCTTTAGTATAAGGAAGCTTATACAGCATACCCACATGATAAAGGAAAGTAGTTACCTTCATGGTAGCATTCAATTTAAAGCTTTCCTCCCTTTGTTTCCTATTTTGACATCCTCCAAACAATGGTGAAGGATTTTTATCTTGTTTATCAATGGTTATATATGATAACTTCTTTACGATTATGTTGGGAGTCCTCTTTGGAATGACAACATCATTTGGATCATCTACAATAGGTATGTCGCAACTTGATCGTAGTTTATCATCAGATAAAATGTTAAGAAATGAATCTTACGATGGAGTGGTTTCGATGAGAGACCCATTTACACGTAGAGAATTTTGCTATCTTTTTTACAAAGAGCTGCATAGATTAAAAACAGACAAACTGTGTCAGCATAAGAAATGATTGCAATAGAGAGTCTTTATGGAAATACCAAGGTATGTAACTATGGAATGTTGTCCAAACACTGAAATATACAAAGGAAGATCCAGCACAACATATCGGAGGCTCAATGTACTTGTATAGCTACCATGTTCATAGGCAAGTGACATGGCAGTGCACATGAGCCGAGACTTGTAAGTAGGAAGTATCCAAGGCCACCAATATGCAATTGTGCATGTGAAGGAGATCATGTATTGCATAGTCAACAATACCATGTTCTTTTCTACTTCTACATGAGGTAGGATTATGGTAAACAACCACATCAGACTCCTAAAACCAATGCATAGAGATATCAATGCTATACATATGTACTGTCAAGTCCAGGTGATCATACGACATTGGAAGCACACATAACGAAATCTATGATACAATGTTATACCGGTGTAATCACATTCAAGTGGTTCACAAGGCATTGAAAGTAAGATGCGGGACATCAATAGCACTTTGCTACGCGCGCACAGAGTGACATTGTGATGGATAGCTCAACAGATTTCAGTGTAGCGAGGGAGGCCAAGTGGCCTAACTAACCTGAGAGGAATTCGATGGAGGAGTTGCAAGACCAGAGGTATAAGGCGAGGGCAAGGAGCACGAGCATCGGCCAAGCGATGGCCGACACGAGCACTAGTCGCATCGCGCCCATGTGCCACACCACTCGCATTGCTGCATCCACCTTCATCGTCGCCTTTGTGCCATCGCCTGCGACTGAGGCACACCAACTCTCACATCCGAATAGAAAAGCAGACATCTAGGTCGGTTTGGGATTGCTTGATCGACTTGTGTGCCGATTGGGTTATTGCCTACCTCATCTTCGCTTCGCACGAGCATGCCTTGATGAAGAACACAAGCGGCATGCGCTGGGAGCTGAAGCTGAAGGAGGGTGGGTGTGTCGGGTGGAGGAGAATGGTACCCTGCCAATGGGGAAGGCAGCAGCTTGTACATGGGTGAATGTGTGCGGCACCTGCGAGAGGGAGGTTGGGAAGGATCGAGTGAGACCGAGGGTGGGTTTGCGATTTTCACCGTCCATTTGGTTTTTACTGTCCTTTTTCTATCTGACGGTGGAATTTTTTTTGGCTGATGTGACGCGACGAGGTTTGAGTTTTCGTCCAGGATTAGAGTATAGAGATGCGCGCTCGACCGGTCTAGTCATTAGTTATACTCCTATGGCAAGGTGGCAAACCCCAAGTAGCAACACTTGTTGTTGTCGATGCACTTGGGCTGGATCTTCGCTCAAACACCATGTTTCGCATCAACGTTTTACATTTCTTCACAATGTAACAATGTAATCGTTGGTTCTGGCTGCGGCGTCAGTTCTAGGCATGCCGCACCAATCGGACTGAAGCGCTAGTGCGGAGGAATGCCATGCATGACTCCGCTGTATTCGACGGTGCAAGCCGTGGTGCAGGTTTTTGGCCATTCAGTAACACGCAAGACCGTCAGGACTTGGGAGTCAAAATTCGCAGCCGCGGCCCACAGATACGAGACGACTGGGTATTTGGCAGTGCCGGAGCATATAGTTGTTCTGTGCGTTGTAGGTCTCTTAGGCCTGTCGATCTGTTGCACTTTGTGTACGAGAATTTTGAAAGTAAAAAAAAATGCAAAACTAGGTGCCTTTGAAAAAATTGCAAAAATATGCTAATCGCCCGCTTCCAATGGGTGATATGTTAAAAAATAAATAAAACATTGTGTTTCATTGCTCTCAAAATTCAAATCACTATCAAAATAATCATGAATTTTTTAGAGATGCTATAATATATCTCTACAAATTTTTTTGAAATATAAAAATAAAAATTCCTTTGTTTACAAAGTTCTCCTCGCTGGCCAAGGCTCGAGAGAACCTAGTACCGACCGTTTCTGTCTCCTGGGATGAACATAACGCCGGGTGGAGCTGAACCCACAAATTTATTGTTCAAACATCGATGGTTTTGTTCACCCTATTTAGTGACAAATTTTTCTACCAACCGTTACTTAAGTATCCTCAAGTCAAAATCGGATCTTGTTACCCGTCACTCATCATATTAGTGACAGATCATAACTACACCCGTCACTTATGACCAGGTCATAAGTGACGGGTCTCCCTACACTAGTTATAAGTGACGGGTTATATTACGACCTATCACTTATTATCTGCTCATAAGTAACAGGTCTTTCTGCAGTAATCATAAGTGACAGGTTATGTTATAACATGCCACTTATGACCTGGCATAGGTCATGGGTCTCCCTGGACTAGTTATAAGTGACATGTTAGGTTGCGATCCGTCACTGATGACTTAGTTATGTTATAAGGGCTGTCCAACTATTGTGCGTGCCTAACATTTACATGGCTCAACAGTATTGCGTGTACAGTAGATCTGACGATTTTCATCGGTTTCACTAGAGACTCTCTAATATCTTGTTGATTTGAAGTTTGAATTGTTGCTAGGTCTTTGAAGTTTTACATCTTTCCCTTTCCTCCCCCTCTAACCCCTATTTGGTAGATTTTTTATGCTTTGAGTTGTAATCGATCATTTTGCATCTTTGTCCAAAATCTTAGTATAAGTGAGTTGTATTTATTTTAGATTTGATACTAGGTTTGCATGATCTACCGTGAGATGCCACATATTAGTGTAATTATATGGAATTTTTAATCACATGTTTAGTCACGTAATTAAGGTAATTGTTAATGAAGAATGAATGCTTTTACATTGTAGATGACAGACATAAGTTGGATATACCTTGAAATCCGTACTTGTCCGGAGTACTTAGCGGGGTGGAGTCTTTCATGAGTGCTGCTTTGACGGATATGAAAGTTGAAAGATCATGATAAAACGTTAATGTATTATCCATGTCATGATTGCAAGAATCATAAGAAGTTCCAAGAACCAAACAATGTCCATGTACACTTGGTCATTCGTGGATTTAAAGATAATTATATATGTTGGAATAAACATAGTGAGGAATGCCTTAACGAAGGAGAGATAGATCGGGACCTCCATGTCGATAATGTGGATCAAGGACTTATACCCGGTGATATGGACCACGATCTCAGGGACGAGGACATATTAGTTTTCAATGTTAATGATCTTGAGGATTTTGTGGAGAATGTGGATCAGATGATGCGGAATATCGAGAGGCACAATGAGTATAATAGTGATGAGTTTGCTAAATTCTAAAAATTTATATGAGATTCCACTATGCCCCTTTATGCTAACTGTAAGGAGAAGTACACATGGCTATTTGAGGACCTAAAGATTCTACAGCTGAAGGCAACCCATGGCTGGACAGACAAGAGTTTCGAAGCATTGCTGAATCTGCTAATAGATATGCTACCGGAGGGAAACTTGGTGCCCGAGGATGTCTATGACGCGAAGAAGATAATTTGTCCTTTAGGATTGGAAATAGAAAAATATATACATGTAAGAAGTATTGTATCTTGTTTTATAGAGAGTATGCAAAGCTGGATCAATGCATTATTGTGGAACCTATCGATATAAACATAGAAATGATGGTGGTGACAGGGATGGAGGCAAGAAAAGTAAAGGGCCTTTTAGGAAGGTGGTGTGGTACTTTTTGTAATTCCTCATCTGAAGCATTTGTTTGACAACAGAAAGGAGGCACAATTTATATGTTGGCATAAGGAGGGTCATAAGAATGACGCAATGATATTGACTCAACGGATTTCGCCCAATGGCGAACCATTGATTCCACATTTGGTTGGCCCGTTAAAGAATTGAGAAATATTATGTTTGCTACGAGCATAGATGACATTAATACATTCGGTAACATGAGTACCTCACATAGCATCTAGCCTGTTGTATTGTCTATCTACAACCTTCCACCCTGGTTTTATAACAAGCAAAAATATATTATGTTATTGATCTTAATATTAGGACTAAAACAACCTAGCAACAATATCAATGTGTATCTCAGGCCTTTAGTCGATGATTCTAAGAAACTCTGGTTAGAAGGCGTCGAGGTTTAGGATCAATAAAAGCATGAGTAATTCACCTTGCACGCCATGTTGTTGATTACCATCATTGATCTACCAGCACTTCGTAACTTGTCAGGTTATAGAAAAAGAAAATGTGAAGTTTGCCCCCATTGCTTATATGATATGGACAAGCAGTTTAATGGCACATGGGAGAAAACGTTACATCCAAGGCATTTCAGCGAGAAAGATGTTCACAATCAGGCTAAGAATATCAATGTTGTCCTTGGCAAGCAAAAACGATCCTCTAAGGATAATGAACAAAAAGGAATGTGGAACAAGAAATCAATATTATTCGAGCTAGATTATTGGAAAAGAATTAGATATTCGCTGCTCTATTGATAACATGCATGTAAAAAAGAATATCTGCGAGAGTTTGGTCGGTACATTGCTCCAAATGAAGGGAAAAGGAAAGGATCATGAAAACGTACGAGCTAACCTTAAAGAAATGAGCTTTATGCCAGAGCTCCATGCACATGATACGGATAAAGAAAAATACCTACCCGCAACAGGTATCACTCTCTCCAAGAAGGAGAAAAAATAATCGTACGAGTTCTTGCACAGTGTAAAAGTTCTCCCTGGTTACTGAAAATGAATTTCACCATAACGAAGTCCGATGATTGCTATGTGATGATGATGTCACTACTTGTGGTAGCTCTTAGGAACATCCTCCCAATTAAGATTCGTAAGGTTGTCCTGAGCCTGTGCTTTTTCTTCGGTGCAATTGAATAAAAGATGCTTGATCTAGACTCGCTGGAGGAGCTAGAAAAAAAGACACTCTGAGACTTTATGTATTCTTGAGGTGTATTTCCCACTATCATTTTCTCATATGATGGTGCATCTCACTGCTCATCTTGTGAAAGAGATACATTGCCTTGGCCCCGTGTTCCTGTATCACATGTTTCCATGCGAGAGATATGTGGGTGTTCTCAAGTAGTACGTAAGGAATCAAGCCTTTCTTGAGGGATGCGTCGTGCATGGTTACACGATGGAGGAGGCATTGGAGTGGTCTGTTGATTACATTGACCAAATTAACCCAATTGGCGTGCCCAAATCTCGCTATGAGGGGAGGCTTGCAGGTGTAGGGGTTCTCGGGAAGATAGCAATAACTCAAGATTTGAAGGCATACATGAAGGATCGAGATACGGCCTAGAGAGAGGTGAATAGGTGCTTTTGCAAATAATAAAATAGAACAGCACAACAGAAACATATCTTGGATATTTTGATCCAGATGATTGGATGTTCTGACCTATACCGGAACTTACGATATTCATGATCAGAATTTCCAGTTTGCTTGGATTTAAAATGAAGCTAAATATACGAGCAACAATGAGTTAAACTATGAAATACAAGATGCAACATAATAAGATGCTATTCAATTTGAAGTAAGACTATCAAGCACAAAGTCTAACTCAATATATTAAACAAATTGCTTGAAATCACATAAGAGGAGAGAAATAACCAAAGCGGGGAGACACCACGAATTTGTTCCTAAAGTTTAGATCCTTGAGGGAATCCTATGTCTCCGTTGAGAGGCTTGATCACACTTGAGCTGGGTCTCTTTCAACCCTTTTCCTTGTGAGGTTGTACAAAGCACTCCTCGGCTCCACTTGGTATTCCTTTCCTTTTGGAGGTAGAATCTGGCGTTCACAAACTTCTCACAGTGCACCACAAGTGAATCGGTGGCTCGTGATTGGCTGCTAGCCGTCTAGGCAGGGGCGAACCCACAGGGTGGTCCCGGTAGACCCAGGACTACCCTGATCCAGCCCAAAGTTTAGCCTCATTTTTTTAAAAAAAAATCGGAAAAACCCAAATAATATCAAACGGTCGGTGGTCACACGTCAGAATCGACGCCTCGGCTGCCTCCTTGCCTCCTTGACTCCTTGTAGTCCTTGCCTCCTGTGGACGGCTACGACCTCAATTTCTCACGCCTGCGCCACTGCGGACGGCTGGACGACGTGAGACGCATCACGCTTGCGCCACTGCGAACGGCAGACGACACGGGATGCGGCTAGCCTGCGACCAGCGGGCAGCGGCTCTGTGCCTACGCCTACGCAGGTACGCCAACGCGCCTGCGCCTACGCCTACGCGGGCAGCCTTTGACCAGCGGCTCTGCGCCTGCGCCTGCGCCTACGCGGGCACGCGGCTACGCCTGCGGCCAGGCGGCCAGCGGCTCTGCGCCAGGCACCCGGTCACCCACACCCAAACGACAGACGTCAGTACGCCTGCGGGAGTGCGGGCTGCGGAAATATGAAGCAAAGACAAAGAAATATGAACTAGCACGCTGCACGCCCGGGGTGGCTTGTCTAATCTACTGAGTACTGTCTACATCAGTACATCTTGTCAATTTACCATCTTCCCACAGGCTGCAGTGACTAGGTGAGCTAGCGTCTAGCCTGTTTAAACAATTCAATTTTCATGCCATCCATGATTTCTGATTTCATGTTGTGCATCACATGCTCACAGCATCAGACATCAGTGAGCTCTCCGTTCGCCGATTTGTGCCATGTTACCCACTTACCCTTGTACGTGTATGATTAGGTTTAGGTGACGACCCTGCACAGATGAAAAGGCAGGGAGATATTGTCTCATTTTTCCAGAAATATGAAGCAAAGACAAAGAAGATTGCGGCTGATTCGGCTGAAAAGCATGTTCAAACTCAAGAACAAGAACCATCTCGTGTTCTGGCTTTTGCTGAAGAGCAATATCAAGAACAACTACATCATGTTCTGATTCCGGTTGTGGCTGAAGAGTGACCTCAAGAACAAGAACCACCACCAATTTGTGATGTTGATCATCTCGAACATGATTCTAGCTTAAGAGTACCTATTGCAAGCTATAATGTCAATGATCAAAATGCTATTCGGAGAGGATATATTCTAAAAGGTCCATGTCAACCTTATGCCCATGATTACCCAACCAGGAACATATACGGTAAAGATCGTTGCTTTAGTATTATTTGGTTCCATAAATATCCTTGGCTTGAATATAGTATTGAGAAGGATGCAGCATTTTGCATGGTATGTTATTTGTTTAGCAAGGGAGGCAGTAAATTTGTTAAGGGTGGTTGGAGAAATTGGAACATAGATAATGATGCACTTGAGAAACATGTGGGAGGTATAGATAGTGCTCACAAAGCTGCGCAAGAGAGATATGATTTATTTGTGCAAGGTAAACCAATTGATAATGTTATTCTGGAGGTGTCACAACATGATCTAAGTCTCTACAAGGTTAGGTTGACCTATTCACTTAGATGTTTGAGGTTTCTTTTACGTCAAGGTTTGCCATACCGTGGACATGATGAAAGTGAGGAATCTAGTAATAAAGGGAACTTTCTTGAACTTTTGGACTGGCTTGCAAAAAAATAATGAAGAGGTTAATAAGGTTGTTCTGAAAAATGCTCCAAGAAATTGTATTTTGACTTCCCCTAAGATACAAAAGTAAATTATTAAATGTTGTGCCGGGGAAACTACTAGACACATAATTGAAGAACTTGGTGATGACCACTATGCAATTCTAGCTGATGAGTCTAGTGATATATCACATAAAGAACAACTAGCTCTTTGTTTACGTTATGTTGATAAACTTGGAAGGGTATGTGAGAGGTTTTTTGGAGTAATTCATGTAGCCAATACTAGTTCTTTGTCACTTAAAACAGCAATTCAGTCTTTACTTGTTGGTCACCACTTGACTCTTACTCAAATTCGTGGGCAAGGATATGATAGGGCTAGTAACATGAAAGGAGAGATTAATGGGCTGAAAATATTGATCATGAAAGAGTCTCCTTCTGCTTATTACATCCACTGTTTTGCACATCAACTCCAATTAGTTTTTATTGCTGTTGCCAAGGGAAATGTTGGTTGTGCTACTTTCTTTGGACTAGTTTCTCGATTGCTGAATATTATTGGAGTTTCTTGTAAGCGTCATGACATGCTTCGAGATGTTAGAGCTCAAAAACTTAAGGTTGCACTTGAGTTGGGTGAAATAGATAGTGGGAGTGGATTAAATCAAGAGATGGTGATAACTAGGCCTGGTGACACTCGGTGGGGTTCTTATTACAAAACTATTTTGCACATTATTGATATGTATTCTACAATTCGAGAAGTACTTATAACTCTTGGAAAGGATCCCAAACAAATAGATGATTGGCCGAACATACATGCTATGGTTGATGTTTTGGAGTCATTTGAGTTTATTTTCAATGCACACTTGATGCTTATCATTCTTGCAATGAGTTATCTCAATGTTTGCAAAAGAGGGACCAAGATATTGTTAATGCAATGTCACTTGTGACTTTGGCGAAGAGAAGATTGCAACAAATGAGGTCTCATGGGTGGGAACAATTCTTTAAAGAAAAGGTTAAATTATTTTGTATTAAACATGGCATTGATATTCCTGCATTGGATGGTAGATATGTGCCTCATGCAAGATCCCCACGGTTTTATCCGGTTCAAACAATTGATGATCATTATAGAAGAGAAGTGTATATTGGTGTCATTGATCAAATTCGGCAAGAGCTTGACAATCGGTTTGATGAGGTAAATATGGAGTTACTTATTTGCATGTCAGCCTTGAATCCCTTTAATTCTTTTGATTCTTATGATGCACATAAAGTCCTTAGACTTGCCAAGTTTTATCCCAAGGACTTTTCAAGTGTGGAATTGATAAGACTTGAACTCTAACCTGATAACTTCATTGATGACATGAGGAAAGATGATAGATTCAAAGGCCTAAATAATCTTGGTGAGCTCTCTATTAGGCTTGTTGAAACAAATAAGCATGTTATTTATAACTTGGTGTATTTGCTTCTTAAATTGGTATTGATCCTACCGATGGCGACGGCAAGTGTTGAAAGAGTATTTTCGGCATTGAGTTTAGTGAAGGATAAATTGAGAAATAGAATGGGTGATGAGTTATTGAATGATTGTTTAGTCACATATATCGAGCGAGATATCTTCTCCAAGGTAAGTGAGGATGACATAATCAAGTCTTTCATGACCATGCGAAAGCGCAAAGTGAAGAATCTAGAATAATATTGTAATATGATGTAATCATCCATTTATGTAAGACCTTATATCATGTTGAGACTATTTATATTACGGTTTTATAAATTTGGGATTTATTGTTGAATTTACGATATTATACCAAATTACCGAATTTGTATTGTCTTTTGTCCAATTTTATACTCTTTTACCAAATTTATGGTCTTAAAAATTTAGATGCCTACCCTATAAAAAAATTCTGGGTCCGCCACTGCGTCTAGGAGACATTAATCTCCAAGAGTAAAAAATGCGCACGAAGAAAACTTGGAGATGATTCCTAATGCTTAAAGATGAAAACAATTCACTTTTACTAAATCTCTCACTCAAATCCCTTTCTCAAGATGTAGCACAAAGCAAGGGAGAGGAGAGGTGAACTTTGGGGCTCTAGAGAGGGTTTTTTTTTTCTGTCAAAGCATCAACAGCCCAAAGAGAAGAGAGGGGGAGTATTTATAAGGTAACCCCAACAACTAGCTGTTATGAATTTTTTCGCTCCACATCGGAACTTCCGATTTTATAGTTGAAACTTTTGATCAGTGCAATGTAACGACATTGACTTGCTCTACTCAAACCAAATCTAGAGATATACACAAATCAGAACTTCCGATCTGACACATCGGAACTTCCGATTTGCGAAAGGTAAAACCAGGCTGAGAACTTAATGTTTGAGAAAACTCTGGACATTCCTACTCACATCGAAACTTCTGACCAAAAGCATCAGAACTTTCGATTCAAACGAAAACTTCCCGAGCGCTACAAATTTAAACACACTGGACATTCCGAATAAAATCGGAACTTCCGATAGAACCCATCGGAACTTCCAATGTCAACAGAACTTTTAAACCCAAGTGTCCATGTACGTGAAATGTGTCTCTCATCTAAGGATTAACTTTGAGCACTAAGTTTATAGCAAAGCCTTCAACGTTGCATCCCTCTTAATAGTATGATATTTCTATACTCAATTTAAAGATAAAATGCTATAACAATAGGAGTAACCAAGTATCGTCTTCTTTCTTCATTTCTTTTGCGGATCACCATCAAAACCCACTTAGGGAGCCTAGATGTACTTTCAATCTCCCCCTTTTTGGTGATTGAAGATAACACGATTAAAACTTACAAGAGATGTTAAAAAAATATTTTTGAATGCAAAAATATATAGTGAGCTCCCCCTAAAGATGTGCATTATATGAAATTTTTTTAAACAACAAATACACATTTTAAAGAGATTTCATGAGAGCTCCCCCCCCCCCCCATCTTTGTATTCGTGGGGGTCCAAGTGTGAAATTGTGCTATATCGTGGTATAAAAGGATATGAATAAATAAATCATGCCATCTCACATATACCAAAAGAAAATGCATATGACATGATAGCTCACACAATTATGAAGCAAAAAATAAACAAATAACATTGCATCCATAAGACATAGTATCCACAAATCATAAGAGTAGCACATTACATCACACTAGCACAATAAAGTTCCTACAATAACTTAAACATAGTTCAACATATAAAACTAGTAATGTATGTCTGACAACGATGAAAAAGAAATAAAGACATCCTAAGATAAGAGATTAAGCTTTTCTCTCCCCCTTTGGTATCAAGACACAAAAAGGAAGAAAAAAGCTAAGATAAAGAACTACTCATCATTGTCTTCCTTGTCTCCCGCCTCATCTTTTTCAGACTTAGAACCATGACCAGGAGCAACATCATCATGGAAAGGATCCTCTATCACATCCTCCTCGCTGTTCTCAACCTCAGAGCAGTTTGGAGAGCAAGGTGGCTGAATGTCAAGGTGCCTGTGGATCTCCTTAACTCTCCTGATGAGCTTCTTCCTAGCAGCTCTCTCATTCTGAACTCTCATAGAAGTACTTTTGCACAAGCAAAAGATAGACTTTAGGATGCAAAGAGTGAAAGAAGAAGAAGCCTCAACTAGTGGTGACTCTGCTTTCATAGAGGAATGAACCCTCTTAGTTAACCTTACTTGCAGCCTTATGTGCTTCACTTCCTTGTGAAAGGTGAGGTTAGCGACTCTCTCAATCATGAACATGATATAGGGAGCATAACACAACCTATTTTATGATCAAGAGAGGTAAAGTGAATATCCTCCGAAATAAAGTTAAACACATCAAACTTTGTGTTCTCCTTTATTCTAAGTTACAACCCGCATAGTCCGCATTGGAATATCTAATGAGATTAAAACTAAAACTTTTGCCATACCAAAGCCCTAGGTTAGGTGTATGAACTAGATATCGAAGAATTCTCTTAACGGCTAGTAAGTTACACTTCTTCGGAGCGGTTTGAAATCTTGCACATATGCAAACACTATAAGCCTATTTAGGTGTATGATATTTTTGCTTATGAAATGTTGTCACTTTCCTACCAGATCATGTTTTCTCTATTCTGAACAATACTGATACATATTCATATTTGCTCGAACATGCTCCTCACAATCCGAGCAAATGATATGAAATCCTCCGATGTAAGTTCGATACAAGACTATTCGTAACTAATTTCAGTAATTAGTTTAATTTTATGATAACATGATATTGATTACGTGTCAAATTATGCATGATTTTTCAGCTATTTTTTCGACGACGGTGGACTGTCAGAGATTCAACCATAGATCACTGAGTTCTTGATGTCTGAAGCCATCAACTCATACAACGAGTTGCACTATAGAAACTCTAGGTTGTGAGGTTTATGTAATATGGATTGATTGAAACTTTGTAACTTTTGCGATTCTGTGATGAATTGATTGGAACTTTGTAACCTTTGCGATTCTGTGATGAAATGAGTTCTTATGTAAGTGTGTTTGTTGATATGGATTTAGATATATTACTATTGTTTGCTTGGAGAAGACGGCTGTCAAATTCTAGCTATGCTCTAAAATACAGCCAGAAAATATGACAATCCTGCAGGATAACCTACACATAAGTGACGGGTAACCTCTTCACCCATCACTTATGTTGATAACAAGGATATTCGTAACTTATGTTTTCACATAAGTGATGGGTAAAGAGGTTACCCATCACTTATGTCTTAATATAAGTGACGAATAACCTATTAACTCGTCACTTATGTCTTAATATAAGCAACGAGTAACTAGACTACCTGTCACTTATATCTTTTTCTTAGCACATGGGATATGTACGTCAGTGACAGGTCATAATTATGACACTTTACTTATAATCTCATTAGTTACATATCTTTATCCGTCACTTATAACTAGTTATTAGCGACGTGTTTAGAATAAACCCATCACCTATAACAATTATCATTTATTATCTATAGCCTTTTTTCACGTAGCCTCCGTTTAAATGGAGGCCGTTTAAATCAGTTCAAGTTCCAAGAGTTTCGAAGTCAGCTACGCTCTTCCATATAAAATATCAAAACATTACTGCGTGTTTCCTTATGCCTGCCAATTAGCGCTGCCCTGCATAACTTTTTCTGTCTCCCGCATATACAGGCGCAGTGACCCTACTGTTTATACGCATGTGCTAGCTACAAACAGAGTACACGACAAACTAACATATATGGCCGTACATATCTCGCCGTATTTCTGCAGGCCCACCGTCAACGGCCAGGACCCTCGAAATCTCAGAACCCCAATCGACGACGCTTGCATGCCTCAGTCCTGCATGCAACAGCTTAAGCTTTTCTCGTAGTAGTGTATATGACTAAGCTCGCGCGGCCGCCCGGCGACACACCTGCCGATCGGTCTCGGAAAACGACGACGCCACTTACTGGAGTTAGCTGGCCAGCGAGCGCGTGCATACGCACGTACAACATCTCAGCTGGAGATCCATCGACGAGACAAGATGCGCGCAACCAACAGGGCCTGTGTCTCGCCTGCCCCTGCCTGGTGCAATATCATATCGCATCACGAAATAAATCTCGCACATGGAAAGCCGTTAGCGTCGGTCGCGACATGACACGGAAGCGATCGATCAGAGATCCGCCACCACTCATGCCGGTCGAACAAGTTGTCGATCGCAAGCATGGATGCATGGCCCCCGGAATTCCCGTTACAGTCATGCCGCCAGCTATACATGCTTACCAAGCAGATATGTGTACGTACGACGGTACGAGTAGATAATGGTAGGTACAATGCTACGTAACCAGAGTGCCAGCTGTACGTAATTTTAAGAAGCGTCCAGAACAACGCGAGTGGGATGAGAATTTCGCGAAAACGTGAGGCGGATGCATCCAGGGACCGTAGATGGCGTTATTCGATTGTGACTTTCAGATATTTTTGATGAATGAATTAGTATAATTACATTTGCAAGTCGACATGTGACTTTTGGTGTTTGATGTGCAATTACATATCCTCACTAAAGCTCATGATGATGATGCTAGCTAGCTAAGTAGTGATATAATTTATTAGTTGTTTTACGAAAGTTTCGAGAGTTTTTTTGGGAACCCGGCAGAGTTCTGCAGTTTCTGTTAAGAAAGAATAGAAGAATTGTTTTGTACAAAGAGATTAAGAGACTTGAGGTCAGGTCAATGCCTCAATGGGCACAAAGGCAGAGCTGAGTCCTAATACCATCTCCAACAGCTCCTTTAAAACTCATCTCCTATATTTCTATAAAGGTTTCTCTAAAAAATTTCTTTTTCATATCTCTTCACTCTCCATTAAATCTTACCCCATATTTCTCATGCCAACTTCCGCACCGAAGGTATCCAGAGCTACAGTACACCCACGAAGTACTGTAGCATCGGAAATTATAGTACCCGCGAAGTACTGTAGCATTGGAAAATTGGTCTCCAGTCGATACCCTATCCGGTGGTACAGACGTAAATTTGATGGGTTACTGAAGCAGTACATAACACTGTAGCAGTACTGTTCACAGAAGCTGATAGCGGGTTCAGAGGGAGGAAAAGAGTAGTAGAAGGTAGGAAATAGGATAGCTGTTGGAGATGAAAAAAATAAAGGATGCTGTAATAGTGATAGGGGATGCTATAATATTTTTTTTAAGGATAAAAATTTGAGATAGTTGCTGGAGATGACCTCACTCTCCTATATTGAATTGTAACGGTTATCTTTGTAATGCATATTTTTCCAACGGCTATTTTTTATGGATATTTCCCAAACGGCTATATTCCCTACCATTAATTTTTCAATAGCTATATTTTGAATATTGGCTCTTCCTATGGTTCTCCTCCACCATATCACAATAAGTCGCCACAGCTTTCTCATGCAACAAGCCCTAGATTCATAGTCATCAGATGATGACGACGAACTTATTATTACTGCCACACACATATCGCATAATCAATATAAGCTTTTGAATGCACTACGTCATGGCGGTTTTGTGCCTATGCGTCAAGAAGTTCATCGCAATAGAAAAGCAAGGCATTCGAGACTACACCAAGACTACTTTTTAGATGTTCCTACCTACGGCCCAACTGTCTTCATGCGTAGGTTTTTAATGTAGTCGTGCATCTATGATCATGTATTTAGTACTATTTTTGTAATCAGTTCATATGTTTTTGTTCATGCTTTGTTGTTGATCCTCTTGCCTACAACTCATTCTTTTTTGTCGTGCAGGTTTAGAATGGCACATTCTCTATTTTTGCACATAGTGCATACGGTAGAAGACCATGATGACTATGCATAGAAAAAATGCAACTGGACATCTTGGGTTTTCTTCTTTGTAGAATATTATCGTACCATTTTTTAATGCTAGCTTATAGAGTATCAATAGATACTATAGATGATTATGTTTGTATTGAAGAAAGCACAACTATAGAGAGTCTGAAAAGGTTTGTAAAAATTATTGTTAAAATATTGGAGATGAGTGTTTGAGATCACCAAATGAGAATAATACTACTAGATTACTTGCAATTAGGGAGGCAAGATGTTTTCTGGGAATGCTAGGGTGCATAGGTTGCATGCATTAGAAGTGAAAAATTATCATGCAGTATGACAAGGTCAGTATAGTGGTCAAGTGCATGAGCCTACAATCATTCTAGAAGCCATTGCTTCACAAGCTTTGGATTTGGCATGCCATTTTGGTGTACCTGGGTCTTACAATGATATTAATGTTCTTCAATATTCCCCACTCTTTGCAAGACTAGCTAAAGGACAAGCACCAGAAGTAAATTATACCATCAATAGTCACAATTAGACAATGGAGTATTACCTTGAGGATGGCGTATGTCCTCCATGGGTGACATTTGTAAAGACAATATAATCTCCACAAGAAAATAAGCAAAAATTATTCGCACAAGCTTAATAAGCACTAAGAAAGGATTTCAAACGAGCCTTTGGAGTTCTCCTAGCTCGTTTTGCTATTGTTCATGGACCAGCTATATTTTGGGATTAGGACACACTATGGGAAATCATGACAGCTTGTGTCATCATGCGCAACATGATAATTGAAGATGAGTGAGATAAAGATGAAGACTTCTATTAGGAAGGTGTTGGCGAAACTACCAGACTATCCCATGCTCATTCGCCTGAATTGGATGAGTTTTTTCAAATTCATCACAACATTGGAAATAGGTAGACTCACAATTAGCTTCAAGATGATTTAGTCGAGCACATATGGCAATGTCATGGAGGATTGTAGTTTCTTGCAATTGTAATAATCTATTATGTACTATTTTAATCACTGCAATGTATGAAAAATGGAGATAAAATCACTGCATCAAAGGTACAATGCCAGATCAGGAGTAGGAGCACAAAGAAAGCAACAACACAATCGGCGGCACATAACTAAGACAAAAAGAAATATATCATAACAGTCGGGCTCCATTGGCACGATGGCACACACATGACATAGACATCAAGAACAACAATGGCCAGGCTTCGACATCAGCATAGTGACACGCACAGCAGAAACTCCGACATGATCGGGACACAAGCTTCAACAGCGCGCGATGACATCATGGTTGCACCAGGCCGGAGCACGGACATCAGCGGCGCATGGTTGGAGCATAGGCATGCACGAAGCGATGGCTGGTCCTCAAGCACAGAGAGTCAGAGAGCACGACACCATGATGGCTAGGCTAAGCTTGACAGTGTGGTGACATACCTCATCGATGGCGGTGATAAGGGCGATGGCCCTATACAACAGGGTCTCGGTGCTACCAGGCCTCCGGGCGGTCTCTCCTCCGGGCATCCCCATCAGTGGCGGCAGGGCAGAGAGCCACAGCCGGCTGCTAGCAGAGGCGTCACGTAGCTGCGGACGACCAACAAGGTAGAGCTTCAACCCCCTTCTATTCAGCGATGGGCGACCACAATAGGGATGGTGGCACACAGGGCCTCGACATAGGGGCTTTGGCTGGGCGTTGGCATGGCGCTCGGCAAGGGTAGCTCGGCCATAGGTGACGCAGCAGGTACAACGACATGTAGCAGGGAGCGCGCGCAAGGCATTGAAGGGTAGCTAGCAGGGAGGCGCGTGGGAGCGAGTGGGAGGCTAGAGGGATGTGAGGATAGGGGATCAAAGGGACCTGTAGATTTGGGGGATAGGGAGGCTAGTTTAGGGGATGTTTGTTTTTATTCTTATTATCGATTCTAACCAAAAACAAAAACAAAGATAAACGGTCACAGCATAAAAATTGATTCTTACCATCCACAAGTCCAGTTATACTATAAAATCACAGAATCCGTAATCTGATGGAAAAATGCTTAACGAATTATACAGACTGGATTGGATTATCACATTATAAAGCTAAAACAAATAGACTTATATAACCCATGATTTTGTACTGTACGTGCGTACATGTATCCGTCCGTCATACTCGATCGTACCGCATCAATTTTCAAATCCAAGTAGTAATCTCTAGATTAAGCTAGCCGATCCTTGTTTTTCATCCAGTGGTTTTCACGGCGAGATACTAATCTATCCGGCGCCAGGCACAGCATGTGTGTGAAAGATCGACCTAACTTGCCCACATGCATGCATGCTTGTAGGGAAATGCACATATGATCAACTGTACCAAGTGTCCCTCTACGTGTAAGTGCGCATGTACCTCCATCTGCACGCGCACACACGCTACTGTACGCGCACTGTACGTGCGACGCATGCAACCGAAAAGCTCGATCGGACAAGCTAGAGAGCTGGCCAGCGAGCGAGTCACTCCGATCCATGTGGACCGTACGAGGTCGCACGTGCAAGTTAATGTAGTGATAAAGCATGTAGTATGGGTGTGTATTACATTGCATGCATGTGGAGCCATTCAATAATTTCGCCTGCTCAGCTCGCCGTGAGCGCGCAGAGAGGCAGGCCGTGTCGTCGTCCTGGATCGCTAGCTCAGCTCGCGCGCGCGCGCGCGCTGGCGGCCTAACTGTCCCATGTCAGGTGCTCGCTGCAGACACTGCTCGCGCCCTTAACGACGGAACAGTGTCGCCCAGGTCGGCGTGGTGTCGGCGTGTCGCGACTCGCGATCGAAGTCCAGTGGCAAAGTTTGCTGGAGCCATTGTGTCGCAGATCAAAACCCGGCCCATGGATGCACATGCATCAAGATCGAGAGAGAATTATAATGGATAAGCAGTCACCCTAACCTACGCAAGTGACAGCACAACTTACCTGCAACTGTGCAACGTCGGCGGAGCCAGGTCTGAGTGGAAGGGGGAGCTGATCTCCTTCTTCCTCCTCCAGCCCTCCTCCTTCCTCCTCCAGCCCCCCTTCTTTCTTCCTCTCCCTCATTTTCTCTCTCATTTTACTACTGTTCTCTAGTATTTCCTCAGGGGCAGCACAGCGTAGGGGGGCTTGAGCCTCCAGAGCCCCCCCGGTGGATCCGCCACTGCTCTCAGGAATTTGTTTCGCACGGGGTTGGTGTCGGTAGCATGTCTTCTACTTGTCGATGAGGGTGCTTCTTGTGTAGCGAGTTGAACTATCACTACCGCATAAACAACAAAAATAAATAGAGTATCAATGATGATTTTTTTTAAAAAAATACATCACTAAAGACGATTATTAAAATAGACGTGGCTATAATATAATCAGCCGTCTCGGTGTGTTATAAGTCAGTTACGATTTTCGATATAAAACATCTGTAATAAGGCACATACAGATATTAAGAAAAACTATATAGGATGTGTCATAAAACATATATGAATATTAAGAAAAAAAATCGTCTATGGAAGATATATATGGACATTAAGAAAAACCATTTGTGATGTGAAGACACATAAGAGCAAGAACAAAAATTATCTGTGATGTAAAGACACAGACAGACAATAACAAAAATTATCTGTGATATGCCATAAGATACAAACGGATAATAATAAACCGTCTAAAAAGACACATGCGGATATTAACAAAAATTGTCTATGTGTAGCTGCGTTACAGACAAAATGTTATCTGTCTATGACAAACTTGATATCACACGTAATTTTGCAGAGATGAAAAACAAATTTATCTATGATAGGATTTAACATATAATATGTTATGAGGTAGGGCATGGCCGAATTGAAGCTATGGAAAACCTGGGCCGGGCGTACCTCGACATGCAGAAATGAAATTCTAAAGGATCAGTCCTTTCGAAAGACCTTTGCCCTAGCACAACATGTGTCATCTTCCTTCAATAAATATTTCACCATATTATTAAGTATTCTCCCAAATACGCTTTTTTGACATCGAAGTATGTTTTTCTAGAGCTTCTAAATTTTTTGCACGTGTGATACATGTCCTTTCTATTTCTCCAAGTAAATAAACGATCATAACAGATGTTAGCTCAATCCGAAAGAAATTATATGAAAACTCATATACTAACCGTTAGTTCAGAAGAAAGACGTATATATCAAGATGTCGTGAGAATCTATCTATAAAAGATAAAATAGAATTTCCTTGGCGACGTGCAAGCAAACCAGCCGAGCCGCAGTGCTCTCTGGGATCCCATGCATTGCATGCAAGTGAAGGATCTGGCTGATGCGTGTGCATGTACGCCCATTAATCACGTCCAACTGTTCTATCTGGTCCAGCAGCCCCGGCCGGGCGGCAGCTGGTAGCTGCTGCGTCCTAGCTACAGCCATATAACCTGCATGCATGTGCCCAGTTTTATACTACTAGCTGTTCGTGCCCTCCAGCGACGCATACATGCAGCACGTACATGGCAGCTCTCCGCCGCGTCCTTCGCCTGCCGCTCCCTGCAGCTTTGATCGGCGCGACTGTTCCGCTCGAGGAAGGGCTGCTGGCGAGTACGTCCAGGTCCAGCTGTCTCGTGCCCGCTGGGCGGCAGCAGATCCAGAGGTTTTACGCTGTCTCGTTCTCATGCCTCTGCATGGGGTTCAGCTCAAAAACCATGCATGCATGCATGCTGCAGTATTAATGACGTGCTGTGATGCTTGCTTTAAGATCTGTACTCGAGTACTAATCTTGACTGCATGCCAGGACAGAAATCAGGAAAAACACGCTTGCGGTCTATGTGGTGCTGCAGGATCGTGTTGGTAGTAAAAAAAATCTACCGATTCTAGTCCGATTTCTTTGTATTCGAACACATGGAGCACTGTGTTTCCAGATCTAAGCACAAAGACCCGTATTATCTCTAACCATACGCCGACGTAAGCAGCGTTTAACTGGACGTAAGCACCATCTGTTCCGTTAGCAAAAGACCCGTATTAATGGAGGCCTTAATCGAGGACATATGCATAGTCCAGCAGTCCACCATTCGTCATCGATGGACATCGGATTGGACTACATTCTCTGGACGCAACGCATGAAAAATGTCGAGCCTCCAGCGTCACATGCACAGCAGTGCAACAACATTAACTTGCTTCCTAGTCGACAATGAACGACAATGAAAATGCCCTTCATCTACCAAAAAAAAACGACTAATAACTAATACGCTTCGGTAATGTTGAGAACTGAATAGTAACTAATGTGCAGCGTGGTCAGTACCTATTGTTTTTTTTCCTATCGTGAAAGAGCGCCGCCACTAGGCTTCCAAGACATAGTAAGAAGATCATGAGCATAGATTACCAGATTCTACGGGTTGCTAGTATGGATATAAGTAGATATTTAATGGGTACTTCTCAAATTTGTTCACCACTTCGTTTTCTTTGGTAAATCTTTAATTTATTTTTGAGTTTTAGGTCAATATAATAATTAAAAGATACAAAATTTATATTCCTACCTGCTAGCGGTATGACGGCTCTAAAGCATCGCATGTTTCGCCGAGTGTTTTTCCAATCGATCGGATGTACAGCGATTCCACAAATTGTAGAATTGACACTGCCACGATCTCCATACGATGTCGGTTATTGGGCTGTGCTCGTAGTCAACGGCTCATTACTTTTTGTGGATGTCTGTTAATTGGAACTGACATTGCCACGTGAGCATCTTGCTTAGGGATAGAAATAAGAGTTGGCGTGCTCAGTTTTGGAAATTCAGTGTTGCACACTTGCATGTGCTCAAATGCAAAAAAAAAATCAGGATTCTAGTATTTCCTTTTTCAAATATTTCCAGTGTATCGTATATATATCGTTGTGTCGTCAATCTGGATATGATCAGCACTTTTCTGTGCATTAAATTGGCCAGTTACGCTTGGGCTAATCAGATCAGCCATAAAAGAAGGCGTGTCTAAGAAAAGATTAGTCAAGTTGGATCAGCGTGTGCGAAAAGAGGTTGAAGCATACTAGTAGCGTGAGCTGGGCACGGCTTTTCGATCGGACACCAAATTAAGTCGCTAAACATGTGAACTGAGAGTACCTTAAAAGGGTTTTGTGGTGAAACCTGTCTACCCAATTTTGAGTTATAGATTTTGTACGGATACTCATATTTTCTTAAGATTAAAATTAAAAATGAACAGTATATACATATATGGATATATTTAGGGTGTGATTGTTTACCCGTATATATAGATGGATTCTGACTCGGTGGATGCGTATAATCTTAAAAAGAAACGTGTTTGATTATCTACATGTACTGTTACAGTCTGGTCCTACGGATACAAATGTATACCCGCAGCCTGATCTGATAGATGCAGGCTTCTGCATCCACTCATACAAACAGAATCACTTATCAGTGTCATAAAATCACCTACATACGTGCAACCCATCAGAATCTTATAGGACATTTGGTTGCCTGTATGAGGCTCGGCCAGGCTTGTGGGATGCAGGTTACTGGTGCTTAGTTGCTTGGATGGTTACTTAGGCCTGGCTCACCGGGTGCAAAAATATTATTTTAGCCTGGCTCTACGGGACCAAAAATTATTTTCGTTCCTTCATAGCCAGGCTGCGGGATGCAGACATGTTGTCAGTTAATGATGGTATTAATATATAATTAGCAAGGATTAACTCATATTAGTATATTTTAAATTGGATTAAGGCTTAATATGACTATAGAGTGTATTTATGCAAAATAAACATCATGTTAACACTTGTTTTTTATTTCAATCTCATACAACATATACTCATGCGGGCAACAAAATACTATCTCTTTTTGGCCAAGCTAAGTACATATAGCCAACCAAACAAATAGCACTGCATGCACATAGCTTGACTCAAATGAGGCTGACTCAATAAATACGAGTCAAAGTAGGGTATGCGAGCAACCAAATAGATCCTTAGCTCTTACATCTGCTCATACAATATCAGATTCAGTCAATCGAACAGAAACTCAATACATTATATCTAGACAGATATAACCAACAAAACACTCTTTTTTTTACAAATATAACTCAACTCAACGTATTTCCCTTAACCTACATATACTATCTATACAGACAACACCCTATGCGAATAACAAATTATACCCTCAGTGATCAAAGTGTATGCTCACGCTTCATGAGATTAGCCCACCAATCTGGTCCGAACATGTGTTAAGACGTACACAGGAGTGTTTGTGAATGTGAGTTTAATGTGCGTGCGTGAACACGTGTCTGTCTAAAAAAATCACAAAATCTGGCCAGATCCTAAGCTCTGCACCAGGTTGGGCCGAGAGGGTCCATTCTGTTCCCCTGCTTAATTTGCAGGCGCGCGTTTTCTTCTTGTCGTGTTCTCTCCCGCGTCTTCAAGTGATCTCTGCTCGATCAAAGCTGGCTCTCGTGGTTTACTCGAATTGCAATGTACGTTCACTAGCAGAGATTCATAAAGTCGTATTGATGCTCACCAACTAACAAAATTTGGAAGCAGAGGCTCTCGAGTGGAAGTTACCCCGATGTGGCGATGTCACGCTTGGATCTACGAACGTATTACTACCATGTAGGTAACTTCACTTTTAGCTTTGAGATGTGCACGGGCAAGTTGTAACTGTCATGGCCTACAAATCACCAGTTCTGTTTTTCACGGCCCTACTCTTCCTCTTCTTGAGTCTTGATACTGTCATATATATGGTGATATACCTTTTATAAAACCAAAACAATCACTAAGATATGATATTCTGTAAACACGCTGAGAAAGGTTACTTTCGCAAGGAAAACCGACTCTAGACCACAGTGGATTCAGCATGAACACACGCGTTGTCAGATCCGTCCCGTGCACGTACGCCGAACACGAGCAAACCTCCCACAGGTCACCACCTGAATTCCTACCTGATCGAGAGGTGATCCATCGCACGTACGCCCGGTGGACGGGCATCGCGCGGCGCATGGCTCAGGTGAAAACGAGACACTGGACGCGCGGGCGGATGGGCATTTTGGCTGTGCGGCACGGCGCGGTACCCACGCGGGACAATCCGGGCACTGTGGAGCTGGCACCAACCACCGCGCGTTGCCCCCGGATCCCCCTCCAAGCTCCAGAGGCGTACAGCCTAGCCCGCACCACGCGCGTCGGGCGTAGCGGCCGTACGGCTGGGTTGGTTCGGCACAGGAAGAGTAGATAGAGATGGGGACGGCGGAGTCAGACCAGACGACCGAGGCCGGCGTGGTGAGGCACCGCGGCGCTTGGCACCCCGTCACGGGATTCGCGCGGACCACGTAACAGTGGCGTACTGGCGTCCGTCCCGCAAGGCCGCGACGGGGTCCGTCCACTCCCCTGCCTCGCTGTCCCGCACGTGGTCGTCTCCCGCGCCGCCTCTTTCTCGCCGACGCTGGGCCCCCGTGCCACATCCTCCACCTGTCAGTGAGATCGATGCACTCTGCCGTCACGTCCGCCGGGGCCTCCCGTCTCGCATCGCATCCCCCCTCTCCTCGCCTCCTACTTAGTACCGCGGCGCTAACACCTAATTAGTCTACTTGACTCCTGCTGCCACTGCAGCTTGCTCGTGAGGAATTCGTTGGCGGTGGACTGCTGGTAGTGGTAGAGAGTAGACAGACAGAGACGCCGCGGTCTGCGGCATTGTTCGAGGGGAGCGCCGGGGTGATGCTGGTGGGCATGGACGGGGAGCTGGAGATGGCGGCGGCGAGCTCCGAGTACAGCGGAGGCTGCCAGTCCGGCTGGACCACCTACCTCGACGACCACTCCTCCTACTCCTGCGGCACCGCTCGGCTCCACGGCAAGGCGCAGCAGCCGTACTACTGCGAGTACTACTCGGAGGAGGACGACCTGTCCATGATTTCCGACGCCTCCTCCGGCCCGCGACAGCAGAGCTCCGCCGGCAATGACGTGGAAGGTGGCGCCGCCGCGCACGCCAATGCGGAGAGGAGAGGGAGGCGGGAGGAGGCCGCCGCGGCGAGGCGGCAGAGCAAGAGGGCAGCCGCCGCGGCTCTGCTCGAAGACACGGCCAGCTCGCCGGCCTTCTTCAGCTACTCCAAGGTACGTGGCGTGTCCATGCCCTGCACGTGCGCTTCTTGTTTCCTTCCTCCCTTGCCATGGTTGCTCATGCGCGTTTGCTATTTGCAGGCGATGAGCTCGGGAGAGGCCAATGGCTACGGCAACGCGGATGCCCCGATGATGGAGATCGGCAATGCGGCCGACTTCTCCTGCGCCTTCTCCGCCACGTCGGGCTTCAAGGTCTGCCACTGTTCACAACAGTCAAGCTCGAATTTGGTGAATGTGTCACGCTCTTCGTTTGTGCTTATGGCCGTGACAAATTTGCTTGTGCATTTTTCCTATTTTTGCAGTCTCCTTTGGGCGGCTACCTGCAAATGCAGTACTCCCCGGCGCCTGTCAAGCCGATGCCCACCAGACAAGTGAGCATTCCTTCCAACATGCTGCTCTGTTTCTTGTTCAGACAAACAGAGTCATAAATTCTCGTACTGATTTATACGTAGTCTTACCAAAACAAAATGGTCTGTATGCTATTCTTGCAGGTGTGCATAGATGGGGTTGAGAAGAAGAGGTGGTGACTGTTGAGTGCCGAGGAGCTCTTGCTGATGCTGGTTTTTCGAAGGATGTTCATGGCATGCTCCGCTCTGCTCTGTTCTTGGGAGCAAGAGGAAATGGGCAGCTAGAGTGTGTTTGAAAGCCTTCAGATTTCTTAAGAGATCTTTCCATTAATCCCCATCTGTTTTGTCATCTCTCTCCCTTCTGTGTTTCACTGTGACTCTACCCCTGTTCCTCCCAATCTGTAGTTAGTATCCCACTTGTTAGCATGTCATTGCAGTGGGAAACAACAACCTGAGGCAAAACAAGCGCGCGAACGTGAAATCTCTTTTGCACCTCGCAGTCATACGCTACTGCTTTGTCACTGTGAATGTGATCCAGTACTAGTATGCTACTATCTTTTTCGTGTGACGCCTGCCCCTGTTTCACAAACGTTGACCTCAACCGCCCCGGGCTACCAGCACATGATCTTGAGCCGATAGAATCGTCCGATTTTTTTTTAAATACTATTATTTTATCAAAAAAATGCAAAATATTATTTAACTTAGAAAACTATAGAATCGACATTACCATTATTGACTTAGTCGGTAATTGGAGTGATGACTATTCCATTATCAACAATCGGATAGCATATCGACAGTTAGATAGCCGATATGTCTAGTGAATCGAACCTCAAAGACCTCATACATATGATATTTAAAGAAAAAAATCATTATTTTTTCATATGATCTTAAATAAAGATAATCTTTATATTTAAATTGCACCTATCGACGACATCTACAACTATTTGCCCAAAAGTTGCTAGAAATTTTAGATCTAATTTATCTATCCATTTTTTAGACATTTAACAGATTCAAAAGAAAATGGTGTTCAACTATGAAATTGTAGATATCATTGATAGATACATTTTTTTATAAAAATTATCTCCATTCAAAATAATATAAAAAAGTTATGCTTTTTTCATATCATCCGCAAGACACAGACCTGTCGACGCCGATAGGAGCTCTACTCACCTCCAAGTGTGCTCCAAATGAGCACTCTAATTGCCTATAACACCCTAGTCGATAATTGAAGGGTTGACTGACACTTATTTTTTATAACTTTTTCATTTTAAATAATATTTTTTGTATTTTCCAAATAAATTAATATTATTCAAAAAAATCTAGAATTGTCTGCCGCTCTCTTCTAGATATTTGCAACAGAAGATTCAGAGCAACTCGCGCCATGAATACCTGCCAACCAACCTGCGAGAGTGCCACTGCCATTATCCTCGAAATAACCTTAGGACCAGCCTGGATAGCTTACACGACGCTGGACCTCTAAGCTGCTGCTGCTACTCCACTAAACAACAAAGATTTCAGATTTCATTCGTGCTATCTTTTTTCTTTAATCCGTGCAGCGTTTTTTTTTAATTGCCCTGGCTAGTGGCCATGCATGCCCTTGTCGTGTGTGATCCTACCAAAAGGAAGCGGCACGATTCATAGTATTCAAAATGCGGGCGAGGCCCCACAGATGCCAAGTTGGAAGCGACGAGGCTTCAGTGCTAGCAGCCAGCCAGCCAGCATGGCGAGGGAGTTTGTAGCTCAGGGCGCGTACTGCTCAAGCACAAGATCTCTCTGGCGAATTCTTTAAAGCGGCGAAACGGCATGTGCGCGGCAAGTACTTGTGTCCGCGCCGGGTCCATTGCCCTAGCGCACGGTTCCAGTAAGAAACAAACCGGCGAAAGCCCCGGGGCTGCGTAACTGCACTCTGCACTCGGCGAGCCCTCCCGCGCGCCTCATTGGCCGTTGCCAGCGGGTCAAGCGCTCGGTTCAATCCGTGTGTCGCCACCTGCCGCGACGCCCGGCGCCGAGGCAAATCCCACCGCCCTCGTGTCTCGTCAGCCGTCCGTCCCGGCAGGCTCCGGCCAGAGGGAGCGTCACCATTTTCTTTCGCGAAACCAATGCAGCCCCACCGAACAAGCGATATTTACCAGCACCTCTCGTGATGCCATGGCACGTTTACCTGAGATGAAAATTGCAGTGCGGCATTAGCATTGCAGCAAGTGGAAAGCATCCTTCGTTGTGCTTGCTCCTACTGTTCAGAACATACTTTCTGCAGCTCTGCTGCCGCTATTCCATCCGATATCCTGTTACTGAGGGAGTATATTTACAGTTTTGTCATTTATAAGTATATATGGGAACATGGTGGCCTTCAAAGCATTGCATTGGTATGGTGACTGATGATCCTTTGTTTGTTTTCTTTTCCTTTCTCCTCCCCCTCTTTCTCTCTTTCTGGTTTGCCCAGAAGGACGGCCGAGTGCATGCAGAGATAAATAATCGAGAGCAGCAAGCAGTTCGAACGGGGAGGAAGAGCCGAAGGGTGCCCTACTGCCATTTCCGTGATGTGCTCGTACGCATGGTCACTCTCAGAACCAGGGTGCGTGGCCTAAAGCCAACTCCAACAGAGATAGCATCTGTACCTTTTCTTCCTACTACAGTAAAATACCTCTTCCTTCACACCGTATCCCTCTCCAACAGATGCCCCAAATCAACTTTTCTGCTGCTACAGTAATACGGCCGGGACGAAGTATCCGGCAAATTTGCTACCTACTGTAGCATGCCTATGCACATGGGTCCCGGAGGAAGAGGAGAGTAATAAAAGTTAGAAAATATGATGTCTGTTGGAGATGAAAAAAATAAAAGATGCTGTAATAGTGTTAGAAAATACTATAATAGTGTTATAGGGTGTGAATTTTTAGAGTTTTTGTTAAAAATGGGCTAAGGCTAGCAAGCGAGGCAGCGAGTGACGAGATGAGTGGCTTCTTAATGTGGCAATGTGCAGGGCGTATCACAGTGGCGTCAGGGGTTTGAAGTGGCGGTTTCCACAATGGGGGATGCCGACCCTGTTGGGTCAGAAAGGATGGGGCAGGATTGTTCACATCGCGCGTATGATACGTGCAACAGCTAGGCCGGCTGCACTGGTCTCGCTGGCGATGATGGCGCGCCAGCAGTCATGATCGATCTCGAGCCGTACCGCGTCACCGGGATCTGTGCGTCGTTTGAAATCCTTTTGATTCCTTTCAGCTGCTGCTGCACATTTCCATCCACCTTTCGCTGCTAGGGTTGCTATTTGAAGGAAACAAGGTAGCAGCCGCCTACAGGGACTGCGAAAGCAAAATGCTGGAGTATCTTGGAGTGGCGCCACAAAGGAGTGGCACGGTAAATAAAAGCCGCTGGTCTCGTCGCACAGTTTCAGTTGGCGCCGGAGGCAGCAGCGCTGTCCGTGAATCTGAGGACACGGTTATTACTAGTTCACTCCTTCATTTACTCCGCCAACGCTGGTGCCCGCGCTCAAGCGGCAGGAGGCACACAACACAGCCTGCATACAGTACCCACCAGTGCTGCACCTACTACCGAGAGTGCATCTATGGACGCGTGATAGGAGTATTTATACTACCAGCATACACACTGTTGGGCGTTGAATTGCCTCATTTATACGAGCGCGGCGTACGTAGGAGTATTCAAGTGACATCGTGCCTCGCCATATGCTGCTGCCGCCGATCACAGCAGGAGTCAACTCGACTTCTGAGTATCTGGCAGCGTATGGTTAATGCAAATGAATAGGGGTTTCTGTGTAAAGGCAGCGCCTTGAGACCTGGATCGTACATGCACTGACAAAGGTTTTTGTGTATCCTAGTCCCAGCTGTTGTTTTCATTCAATCGGTGGAGCTACAGGTTCATCTTGGAACAGAAACTTGATTTTTACAGTTCATTGCTGCACCATACATATATACAGTTGAAATGAAATTGTCTGGTCCAGAAATCTAGAAAGAGTGAAAAAGAAGAACAGGAGAGGAACTGGAGTTCCAAAGGATGGACCAAGACATCCCATGCACAGTGCGATAAGATTCCTGCCACATTCCCGCCAATGCTTCCAATTTACAATGCGTTGCACATCCAAGGCTGTCCCCCAGCTTGAATCCATCCTGGGGGTAAGTTGCATTCATAGCAGCCAGCCAGGCACTAGAATATGACAGCCAAAAGGGACGGAGACAGGGGGCAGCAAGGGGCCAGGCCCCCCATGCTTACGTAGTCCCCCGTATATATTATATAGACACACTAAATAACTTAAGAGTTAATTGTTATATAAACTCATTATATCTATTATATATGTTCTGAATATTATATTTTTAAATATATTTTAAGTATTATATGTAACAAAGTATAATTTACTACATATTGTTATTGTGAATACAGTAACAAAGCGTTTTTTCTTACCAAACTTTATTAATTTTAAAATAGTTGTCCTTAATGACTATGATTTATGTTATATTGTTCTACTCTTTATCGACACGAGCTCTATTTATTTCCTATTATATATATTTTTTAGCAACTTCTATGGTAGACCAATATCAATTAGAAAAAAAAACATCAAGATGTTGAATGGATAGATATCATTATTTATTATAGAAAATATCATACATTTGCTACTATGAGCGAATTTGTGTATAAATAAGAAAAAAATATGTTTTAGATTGATTATGAAATATGGATTCATTGCAACACATGTATTATGTTTTTCTAAAAATAAAAATATATTAATCAATATTAAGAGGAAATTATATTTTTATAAAGATCAATTTAATAGTTTGTAGAACTAATTTAAAGTTGTCTCTCCTCACCCCAATCGTGCAATATTAGCTCCGCCCCTCTTTATCTTCAATCCGTGTCTCCAAGAAGCGGAAAACCAGCACGGTAGCAACGCAAATATGGATAGGTACGGATGCATCTGTTTTTTAGCTTTGTACCATGCTGTTGATTCTGAAAGTAAATTTTATAGGATTGGATCCTACGAAAGACTTTTTTCTATATGATGACATATGTCACTTCTCTCTCCTCTTCAAGTTAACCGTTGGATCAGAGGATATATGATTAGATCATAGTCTCACGAATATCTTTTATAGAAAAATCTTATAAAATTTGTTTCCATTAATTCTGCCTCGCATGACAGATACTCTGAGCAGTTCTACTGTTGGAGTTGCGGCAATATTCGAGCGTTGAGACCCAAGATAAGGGTCTGGAAAGTGACTGAAACTATGGAGCGTCCAGTGTGAGTGCTCCCCACTCGCCAGTCGATTGAATTTCCTGCACGATCAAGACTCCCAACCACTTGAATCACAGGGTCTTGGAGACAGTTTTGTGAACTGCTGCAGGGACAATATAGCTGCATCTAGCCCTACCTTTTGTGTTGTGTCAATTCCCAATCCTATCCGAATCGTGGACATAATCATTTCATGCCCACTCAAGATGCACGCACACATGTATGGAGATGAACAGTGAGCAGAGCACAGAGCATGGGAAGATGCAATACCTGCCTAACTGCCAATCATGGTGAGTGACAGCAACATTTAGAAACAAGTTAAAATATATTTTAATTTATATATAACGAGTGATCGGTAAGATTGTCGATTTAGTTTGTAGATTATTTAAGCTTTGTTTGAATATTTTGATTATAGATTAATTGGAGTTGGAGTTGAAGAAAAATATGTCTACATGTCTCATGGTGTGCTGGTAACAGATGTAATATGGTGGTAGTCGATGGGTGATCAGGCTAAGCCGGTGCTTGGTGCCGGACGATCAAGGAGGCCGGATAGAATTAATGGTGATCCTAATTGTACATGTGGAGGTCAAACAAAGCATGAAACGGAGGATGAATACGGTGTGTTAATAAAATCAAGCGAAAGAGATATTATGTCAGTGCAAGTGATAAGGTGGCTCAAGAGATCGGGAGCGGGAGAGACTTGTCGACGGCCAGAATCACAAGACGGATCACACATGTCGACATCAGAGCGCTGGCTTAAGGTGTAAGCTAGTAACGAGTTACGTTTTGAGAAGCGTGTAGAGGGTTTCACGGTTGGAACTCAAAACTGTGGAAGGATTGGAGAAGTATGTGGCACAATCGTGAAGCTTACGTTAAGACGAAGCTAAATCGTGAAGGCACCACTGTTGTTCGATGGACAGAGCAAGAAATTGACTAAAATACCCTTGGTGGTAGGCAAGGGAGTGGTATTTTGGTAATAAGTTAGGAATCTTATGAATCAAGTGTTCTAGTCATATAAATAGATGAGGAGGGCTATGAGATAGTTTGAACCAACCACTTGAGCTTTTTGTGCCACCTATTTGAGAGTCTAGTGCTAGAATTTTAAAGGAGAAAAAGATGAGTGGTTAGCTTATGTAATAGGTGAGAGTTTTTATGAGAAAAATCTTTATAATCCTCTTAAAATAGGGTAGGCCTCTATGAGTAATGAAGTTTATGTTTTTTCATATACTTGAATTCTCCTCTTTTTAGTCTCTCTCTATTGGTTCACTTGCAAGTTTGCAAGTTTTTCTTTTTCGGTTGTGATTTTCTTCTTCTTTTTGAGCTGTAATTTTTTCACCTTTGTGAAGTAATTCTTCTTATTGCTAGAGACATAAACATTCATATAATCATGTATTTGAGAGTGTCTTGAATCAACTTGCCTCTAGACCATCAACTTGGAGAGTTGTTTCTTTCGGTGACTATCTTTTTGCTTTGTTATTCATTCAAGTTTCAAGTTTTTATGCACAAAGACATATAAAATTATCTTAAATAGAGCCTATAGTTCATATTCCATCAATAGAGTCATATTGTCTTGTAACTTTCTTTCTCGCTTTATCTCTCTAAAGTTGATGCTTCCGTTTGTGTATTTTTTAGAAGCGTTAGGTGAACAAAGAGTATATCATCTATTTTGTAAGAAATTTGTAAGGTGACTATTCATCCTCCTCTAGTTACCTATCTCGGTCCTACAATTTGTATCAGAGCCAATTTGATCACTTATTGACCTTAACCAGCTTTGTGATCCTTAGGCGACAATAGAGTGAAGTGGAAAAATTCCGTTCTTCGACGGTCGAAAATTTTTGTACTGGAATGTGCTCATGGAGGATTATCTTCTAAGCCAAAGAAGTGAAATATGGGAGATTATGAACTCCAACTATGTGACTCTTGTTTCTCATTTTTCTCTAGCCAGATTGAACAATATGATACCAATAACAAGGCTCGTAATATATTATTCACTAGCCTGAGTCGTAATGAGTTTGACAGAGTTCAACACCTCTGTACTGCTAGCGAGATCTAGTCTCTCTTAGTGTCTTTCATGAGGGCACTAACCAGATCAAGGCCAGGCGCCAGAGTATGTACAACCAGGAATACCATATGTTCATACAGAATCTTGAAGAGTCTTTGGATGCTATGTTTGCTCGTTTTGATGGAATTATTAGCAACCTTAGATCCATTAGTGTTTTGCCATATTCTGACCATGAGAGAGCAATCAAGCTTCTTCATGGTGGCAATCGGCGACACTGACACCTTTTCAAGTGAGGAGGAGAGCTCAGAGGAATAGGAACCGCAAGTAAAGAGTAAGAAGAAAGTCAAGGACTTCACCGGCCTCTGTTTCATGGTGGATGATAATGATAATGACAACGACTCCGAGCTTGATCCTTCTAAGATATTGCATTCCTACGACCAGCTTTCCATCCAAGTCGATACCTTGAATGATGCTCTTGTTAGTTAGGATATGTTACTTAAAAATTTTTTGTATGAGTTGAATGATCTTAGGCCTAAGTATGATTTTGTGTCTACTGAACATGCATTGCTTAGGTCTAGACCTGATATTGAAGAGTGTGAGAGTTGTTTGATTATCATGGCTGAACTTGCTGAGCTTCAAAATGTACATGCTCAAGTTGCCAGTCGGTTTGAGAGTGCCGAGAGGAAGCTCTTTGAGGAGTCTAGGTCTACTCTCTTTTGCTTACAAAGGATGTTGAACTGAAAGATAAGGGCCTTAAGGAGCTACAATTTAGGTTGGAGAGTGCTGGATGTTCGAAAGATGTGCAGCCGAACTGTTCCACCTGCATAATCTTTTAGGACAAGCTCAACTGTGTTAGAGGTCAAGTTCAAAAGCTTTTAACTAAAAATGAATATTTCCTTTCTCTTATGGAGAAGTGCTCATAAGGCAAGGATATTGGCCAAGACCAAGATGTGTGCCAATAAGGCTAGATTAGCTTTGGGTTTAGACTTTAAGAGAGTTGCTTACACCAGTCCTGATAAGACTGTTTTCACCACACCCACTATCCTAGAGTCTGAGAAAGCCAAGATCAATGCTGCACAGCCTATGCCAGAAAAGAACAAGCACATACCACAAATCAAGAAGAGAGAGCTTCCAAAGACACAGAACAAGAAAGCTCCTCAGCCTAAAAAGAAAGCCCCCATGACAAAACCTAGATTGATCCCTGAGAGACGATATGTGTGCACTTACTATCAGAGAGAGGTCCACCTAGTTAGATTTTACTTTCGCCATAGGAGAGATGAGCGGTGTGAGTGGGAGTGTAGTACCAAGGATATGTATCGTCCCTTTTTTGGTGTACATGAGCCTTTTTCTCACTCTCGCTCACGAGTTTCTGACACTCTTCAGTTCTCCTCTAGAGGCATTGCCTGGCATGGATTTTACCACGACTCATATGGTTTTGGTCCACGTGTAAGAGGCTTTGAGCCACAGCGCTTAGGCGAACCACATTTTTCTCATCATGGTACTCGCCCCCAGCATGTTGGTGTTAAGTTGCATGCACTAGTATTTTTGCTCCAGCACGGATGACCCAATACTAGATTCTCAAGAGGTTTTTGACTAACCCTAGTACTGAGTCATCCACATTCTATTCTTCTCATATGTAGGTGGCAGATGGAGGCCTGGAGAACAAGTGGCTCATCGACTCTGGTTGTTCGCGCCGCATGACTGGAGATTCATCATAGTTGTTCATCCTCACCCCAACAAAGTATCACAAGTATATCACATTCGGAGATGATCGGAAAAGTAGAGTGAAGGCCAAAGGAACGTTAAAGGTAACTGAGAGTTTCACTCTCAAAGATACGATTTTAGTTGAGCATATGGGATACAACTTGATTTCTGTATCTCAGTTGCTTGGTGAGGACTTGGAAGTGCGCTTTAAGTGCGATACTTCTCGAGTTCTTAATTTTTCTGACGCTTTTATTTGCAAGATTTCTCAAGTTGGGAGGGGTGGAGCTGATTTTTTTGAGTCTTCTGGTTCTTCTCAGTGTTTAATTGTCCAACCTTCTTCTGAGCTTTGGATGTGGCATAGGAGACTAAGGCACACGAGCTTTGATTTGCTTACTCGTTTGAGTGCTCTAGGTTTGATCCGAGAATTTCCTAAGCTCAAGTTTGAGAAGGACCTTTTTGTGCTCCTTGTCAGCATGGCAAGATGATTGCTGCTCCTCACCCACTAGTCAATATGGTGATGACTGAACGACCGGTAGAACTTCTCTATATGGACACCGTTGGTCCTTCCTGGGTCCGTTCTGCGGGTGAAAAGTGGTATGTACTTGTTATTGTTAACAATTACTCTCTCTACTCTTGAGTCTTCTTTCTTGCATGCAAGGATGAAGTGTTCTCACACTTTCGAAGCTTAGCTTTGAGGTTGTTCAAATAACTCCTAGGCGCATTGAAAGCAATTCGCAGTTATAATGGCACTGAGTTTAATAATTATCTCTTTGATGCTTTCTACCTTGAATATGGCATTGAACATCAATTTTCTACCCTACGCGTTGCTCAGTAGAATGGCGTAATTGAAAGAAAGAACAATACTTTGGTGAAGATGGCTATGACGATGCTCGATGAGCATAGGACTCCTAAGAAGTTTTGGGCTGAGGATATTAGCATAACATGCTACATCTCAAATCGGATTTTCTTGCGCTCGATTTTAAATTTAACGTCTTATGAGTTGCACTTTGAGAGAAAGCCAAAGGTTTCACATTTAAGAGTTTTCAGTTGTTGGTGTTTCATTCTAAAACATGGTAATCTTAACAAGTTCAAGTCGCGTTCTTTCGATGACATTTTCTTGGAATATTCTCTTCATAGTCATGCTTACAAGTTCTATAATTTTGACACTAATACCATCACAGAATCATGTGATGTGACTTTTGATGAAACGACCCCCTATGCCAGTTCTATATTTGAGTGTGCAAACGATCAGGAGATGAGCAAGAGCATCTTCGTAGATGGTGACCTTCCAGCTCTCGGTGATGACGAGGATGATCCACTACTTCCCTCAATGACACCTGCTCTAAAGCTGACTCCTACTTCTACTCTTGCAGAGAGTCCTGTAGCCTGTACATCCACTTCAGCTGCTCTCGAGCCTGCACCAGTTGTGTTTGAGGGGGAGGTTCTCTCATGGTGTGAGGCCCCTCAACACATTCAGTGGTGACATACCCCATACATGATGATCGAAAATCTCGATGAGAGGTGGTCCAAGTCCGCTTCTTATGCTCATTTTACTAATTCTGCATTCGTTGCTTCTTTGGAGCTCCATAATGTTGGACATGCTTAATCTGATTCAAATTGGTCAATGCCATGCTTGAAAAGTTAGAAAACTTTGAGAGAAACCAAGTTTAGGTCCTTGTAGAGCCAATCTGATTCAAATTGGGTCAATGCCATGCTTGAAAAGTTAGAAAACTTTGAGAAAAACCAAGTTTAGGTCCTTGTAGAGCCACCTCCCAATGTTCACACTATATGCACAAAATGGGTTTTAAAAACAAACAAGGGGATGAGTCTGTAGTGAGAAATAAGGCTAGACTACTAGCTCAGGGTTCAAATCAAATAGAGGGGATAGACTTCGGAGAGACCTTTGCACTGGTATCTAGTATAGAAGCCATTAGGATTCTTCTTACTTTTGCGGTATCCCAGGGTTTAAAGTTGTATCAAATGGATGTCAAGAGTGTGTTCTAAATGGTTTCATATAGGAAGAGGTCTATGTCAAGTAACCCTCAGGCTTTGAACACACCAAATACCCACATAAAGTATACAAGCTTTAGAAAGCTTTATTTTGGCTTAAGAAAGACTTGGTATGATTGGCTTATGTCTTTCTTGTTAGAGCATGGGTATATCATGAGGTTGATTGATAAAACTTTATTCACTCTCAGGCATGGCAAAGGTTTGCTACTTGTTCAGATTTACATGGATGATATCATTTTTTGTAGCTCTTCTCATGCATCTATGACCAAATTTGCAGAAACTATGAGTAGAGAGTTCGAGATGTCGATGATGGGCGAGCTCAACTTCTTCCTTAGACTTCAAATCAAGAAAATCAAGCAGGGTACATTTGTCCACCAGACGAAGTACACCAAAGAGCTGCTGAAAAAGTGATGCGAAGCCCTTGTCAATATCGATGGCTATCTCAATTGTGCTTGATCCGGATGAAGATAGCAAAGCGGTGGACCGACAGAAGTTTAGGAGCATGACTGGCTCCCTTATGTACCTGACAGTGATAAGACCGAATATCCACTTTGTCGTCTGCCTCTGCACACGCTTCCAAGCTTCACCAATGACGTCTCACTACCAAATGTTGAACCGCATTGTGAGGTACCTCAAGCACACTCTTTAGTATTGACTCTTGTTTTTTGCTTCCTCTTCGCTTGCTCTACGAGGTTTTTTCGATGTAGATTTTTCTGGGTGTAGAATTGATAGAAAGAGTACTTCTGATACGTGTCATTTCTTAGGCACTGCTCTTGTGTGTTGGTCTTCTTGCAAGCAGTCTAGCGTTGCGTAGTCTACTGCTGAAACTGAATATGTAGCTGCTGCTAGCTATTGCTCACAGATTTTATGGATGATTGCTACTTTGAGAGAATTTAGGTTAGATTTTAATAGTGTGTCATTTTTGTGTGATAACATCACTATCATAAGATTAGCTAATAATCGTCCATCATTCTAGAACCAAACACATAAATGTGACATTCCACTTTCTAAGGGATCATGATGAGAAAGGGAATATAGACTTAAAATACATTGATACCCAACACTAGCTAGCTGATATTTTCATATGCTACCAGATTTGCCTATTTGAGGAGAGAGTTTGCTGTGTACCATCCCTATGGTATTGTGTAAGGGGGAGTTGCTTTTGTGTATACTTTATCTTACTTTTATTGCATTTGCATTGCATCGCATCATGTAAGATAATCATAGTAGTTGAGCTTTCATTTGTATATCTTTAGCATTTTTGGTTGCTAGACTTAAATTTAGACTAAGTTAAGTAGTTGTATAGAGCAAGTTTTTAATCTTAGGCTCTTGTTGATGCTTTGGTATGAAACATTTCAAGCACGTTTGCTTTCTTTAAAATGAAATTTAGCAATTTTATGAATCATGGGGACTATGAAACGCTACATTCTTGATCACCATGTTCGTAATATATTTGATTTAGTCGATGCTTATGTTAAAGCTAGTTTGATGAATATCTTGCTTTAGGCTTATTGGTTCAAGTGAGTGGATTAGGGAACATTGTACTATGTTTTCTGTCTTTATCTATTATCTAGCTTATAATAGAACCTTGAGGGAACATGTGTTCCTCATGTCGCAAAGGCACTACTTGACTTGATCATATGAAAACTTGATTCTTTATGAAAATGTGAATAATCTTGTAAAATTAAATATATTGTGCTAAAATGTGATCCAATACGGTTGTCTTGAAGCCTTAAGCTGTTTGCTGTACCCAGTCGCACGATATGCTGCTTGAATAAGAGATAACTTGAGGATAAAAATAAAAGAAATGTGACTGATTGCTCAATTTTATTTCAAATCACTTGATCTAACTAAGTCTTAATTTTATATACGAGTGTTGGCAAAGTCTATTGTCATGAATGCTTGTTTGCCTAGTTTGAGATTGAAGTTGTCTAGTTCTTAATGCTTGTATTGTCTTGGTATGAGTGGATGCTTATGTGACGGTTGTTTTGAACGTGATTCGGCTATGAGAAATTAAATATGTCAACTAATTCTTTGGATTTAGCTTGTACAGCTTCATGTTTTATGTCACTGTTTCTTTTTGAGCTTTTGTGCATTTGTGAGCTCTATCTTCTATTTTTCATAGTCCTTTGACATTTCTAGCTTTTACAAATACTTTATGGTATACTTGTAAAAGTTTATTAGGATTGTATATTCATGTATTGCATAATATTTTATATTTGATGTTTGCATTGATAAATGGGAAAAATGAATGAAAAAGAGGGGAAATAAAAAATTTGCACCAAATCAAACAAAAATCTTGCATAAATGAAAAATATTCATTTATCAAGGGGAGCATTTGATTTTGTGTTTTTGAGTGTTATTACTATTTTAAAGTTTTTGGATTGTCTTATACGAAGTGATATATTTTTGCTATTTCTTGAGTTTTTGTCACTTGGATGAGCCTATCTTCTTCAAACCAACATATTTGTACTTTGAGGTGTTGTCAATGCACTCATCAAGGAGAATATTGAGAAAACAAGTTAAAATATGTCTTGGTTTATATGTGATGAGTGATTGACAAGGCTGTCGATTTGGTTTATTGAGTTTTGTACTGCTTGAGCTTGGTTTGCGTATTTTGATTATGGACTAATTGGAGTTGGAGTTGGAGAAATATGTTTGCTTATCTCATGGTATGCAGGAGATGGATGCAACTTGGCGATCGCCAGCGGGTGATCGGGGCTAAGCGGGTGCTTGATACGGGACGATTAAAGGGGTTGAACGAAGTCAAGGGTGATCCTAGCTGTACACATAGAGATCAAGCAAAGCATGAAACGAATGATGGAGACGGCGTGTTGAAACTAGAGCCAGCCCGACCCGGCCCCTTCGGGTTTCGGGCCTTCCGGGCCGTGCTAGAATGGCCCAAGATACTGTTCGGGCCGGGTCGGGCTGGCCCAAGCAACCGTCAGTTAGGCCCAGACCCGGCACGCATGCCCGATGGGCCTCGTCGGGCCGGGCTGGCACAGGCCCGGCACTGGTACACCACAGTGCACGTGAGGGCGTGCTGGCGCGAGCTCACGGGCGACGCCGCGTGTCGGACAGCATCGGTGGGAGTTGGCGCGGTCGTGCGGGACAACGCGGGTGCTGGCGCCGCGTGTCGGCACAGGAGCGGGCGCTGGCGCGGGACGGCGCAGAGACCTGGCGCAGGCGCCGTGTGTCAGCGCGTGTGAGGGTGTCGGTGGGAGCTGGCAAGGCTGCGCGGGTGCTGGCGCCGCGTGTCAGCGCAGGAGCAGGCGTTGGCGCGGGATAGCACAGAGTCTGGGCGCGGGCGCTGTGTGTCAACGCGGGATGCGCGTTTGGCGCGGGACGGAGGCATGGAACCGAGCGTTGGCGCCGGCGCGCGCCGCGTGTTGACGCGACAGAGCCGTGTGTCAGCGCGGATGCAGGTGCAATGGCGCGAGAAACGGTGCAATGGCGCGAGGAGCGATGCGAAATTTTACGGTGGAATACGGCGAAAAAATATAATACATAAAATAGATGCATCAAATATTTTTGGAGGAAAAAAGAGAAATTTTCTTATAAAATAATGTGTTACAATGTGATTGCCTCGTTAAAAACCTTACACTCCAATATGGAGTTCCTCCGGTAAGGAAAAGAGTACAATATATCGTTACACACATAATTTACTCATTATCATCTAGATTAAGGTTCTCGAGGTCCGCTAATGCCCCTGCGATCTCCAAATCCTCAAGCTGATGTTGTGTGCCAGCGTTCGCCCTCTCCCAGTCTTTGAGGCAGGTGATTGCCTCTACCATTTCAGTAGTGAGCGATGATCTCCTCTCTTCAATAATTCTCCCCACCATGCTGAATGTCGCTTCCGACGAGACGGTCGACACTGGAACTAGGAGAACATCCCGTGCAAAGTGTGACAACACAGGGAAGAATCGCTCTTTATCTTTCCACCATGCAAGAAGGTTGACAGTGTTGTTGTCCGTAAGCATTGGATCATGGGTGTAAAGATCTTGCTCAAGGTAGTGGTTAAGCTCTGCTATGGGATTCCAAGATAACCTAGTTGTCTGCTGAGATGATGATGCGAATCCCTTGCCTTTGATCTTGTTCCATAAATTAGCCGCACTCGACTTGCTTGCTTTGTGTTGCTGTGTAGACTTCGGGACCGGAGGGCTACATCCAAATTTGCCCTGGTATAACTGGAAAACCCGAAATACTTCTTCTTTGACATGATTGTAGGCATCCGAGAAATCAAGGTTGAGCAAGTCACCTATTTCCTGCAAAGCAAGCTCTAAACCACCCAACTTTTTACGCGGGTCAAATATAACAGCAAAACAATATAGATGTGGGATAGCAGAGAAATATTTTAGATATTTATCTTTCATTTGTTCAACAATGGGATTTAAAACATTGTCATCCTTATTTTCATTAAATGTGTATGCAATTCTCCAGAGCCACTCTAGCACTAAGCAAGATGTAGGATAATAAAGACCGGACAACTGCACTGTTGCCTTGTAAAAGGGTTTTAGAAAAAGTCGTAAACGTGTAGCAATGTACCAATCAGTTTCTGTAAGTAGTAAACCAGCATTCTGAGCATTTACGAAAATAGTAATAATTCCTTCGTAACCTTTCACTTGCTTCAACATAGTATATGTTGAATTCCAGCGCACTTTCATGTCAAGTCCGAATTTTCTTGGCTTCTTACCTTGAGCCTTGCAGTAGTCCTTGAAACTACTAAATATTGTAGGCGAAGTAGAGATAAGACGGATGGCACCACGAATATTGTTCAAATATCTACTTACCATTGTCATACCTGCCTGCACCATGATATTGATGATATGACACATACATCTTTGGTGGAGAACATACCCACCAATGTAGCTCTGTATGTGAGGTTCTAGGTCCTCCATTGCTTTTGAGTTGGCTGATGCATTGTCCAAAGTTATAGAAATAATCCTATTTTCTATTTTAAATTCCTTAACAACCTCTAGCACACGTGCGGCAATGGCTTCTCCTGTATGTGACTCATCAATGATTCTAAACCCTATTATTCTTTTATTTAGGTTATAGTTGTTGTCTACATAATGTGCGACAACGCTAAGATATGATGTTCTTTGATGTGATGAAGTCCAAATATCAGATGTTAAAGCAAATGAGTAGGTCATATTATGGAAGTTTTGTTTCAAAGCATCTAATTGAGTATGAAACAATTTTAAAATGTCATTCTTAGTAGTTTTTCTAGAGACATGTTGATATTGTGGACAAAAACCATGTTGGATCATTCTCTCAAAACTTAGGCTTTCCCCCATTCTAATTGGTAGATCCTCAGAAACTATATATTTAGCAATTTCTTGACGAGCTACTGAAGGATCAAATATCCATGTGCTTACCGAACCGTCAGGCGCAAAGGTAATTTGTGTCTGTACAGGTTGTCCAGCTATCCGCGCAGCTGCAGCAATCTTTTCCCGACACCGTTTCCAATGTCGATTCAAATGTGCGGTACCTGCTGTTGTAGACGCAGATAATTCACGACTACAATAATTGCAAATTGCGATACATACCTTCTCACCACCCCGTATTTCCTCAACCAACTTCATGTGCTTCCACGCTTCTGATCGCCGTCCGATCGAGGTGGACGTGCTACCAACAGAGGTATGATTCACATCATCAGGCTCCATCTGATTTGCGTCGGTATGGTCGTCCTCATACCCCTCGAGACCATCCATGTGACGGTCGTCCATGCCATAATCTTCCATGCTCGGGGACAATTGGCGAGGGTCGAGAGCTGGAGGGGGGCTAATGGAGCGTTGGACGGCTCTAGCGCGCTTGCTCCGAACAACACATGACTTTGAACGAGGCAGCATGGTTGTTCTATGTTTGGTGACTCGGTGTGATAGAAAAATTTAGATCAGACTGGAAGATTAAATAGAAGCAAAGAAGTAGCCGTTTACTCTGCTCTTGCCCGTTGCTTTGTTTTGGCACTTTGTGTCACTCTGCGAGTCACAGGCTCACAGCATAAAGTTAAAGTCGATGAGTCACTTCATTGTGTCACTCGATGAGTCACTTCATTATCTCACTTTATGTCCACTAGCTCACCTGGTTGTATGCCTCGTATTCCTAATGTCACGTTTGCTTGTAGCTTAGTAGTAATGTTTGCTTGTGAAGTTTGATTGAGAGATTCCTATGCTCGTGTTGTAAATTACTACAGTTCTTGATCCTACAGGGATATGTATAATCATAAACTATTTAGCTTTTTAACTTACAACCTCTAATTCAAATCTATGGTACTGAACCTTGCATATTCTTGTTTACCTCAATGTTCAATATATTATGAGTGCATTACTATTTTTTTCTGACATGCAGGAAAATAGCCTAAGAGATGTGATGAGCAGAGCTAATTTTCTTTGTTTTATTTGATATCACCATATCACATATTCACAACTCAGTTTACAGATTGTATATGACGAACTGGGCTTTTTTCGTACCGGGCCAGCCCAGGCCCGGCCCATTTTTTGTACCGGGCCGGAGCGCCCATTGGGCCTCATATCAAGGCCCGGCCCGGCCCATAATTCGGGCCGGGTCAGCCCGGCCCAATAGTGCCCGGGCCGGGTCGGGCTTCGGCTCCACCGGGCCGTGCCGGGTTCGGGTCGGCCCAAAAAAAAGGGCCCAAAGTCCCAGCTCTAGTTGAAACGAAGGATGAAGACGTCGTGTTGATAAAGTCAAACGAAAGGAATGCCGGTGTAAATGACAAGACGGCCCGAGGGATTGGAAGTGGGAGAGACTTGTCGGCCATGCAGGATTACAAGATGAAGTATACGTGTCGACATCATAGCGCTTTATTAAGGTGTAAGTAAGTGGTGAGTCATATTTTGAGAAGCGTGCAGAAGGTTTCACGGTTGGACCTCAAAACCATGGGAGGATTGGATGAGTATATGGCACTATCATGAAGATTGCGTCGAAGCGAAGCTAAGTCGTGAAGGTGTCGCGACCATTCGATGAACGAAGTAAGAAATGAACTAAAATATTCTCGGTGGTAAGTATAAGTGTATCATAAGATAAGGGTATTTTGGTAAAAGATAGGAAACATAGGCTATAAAAAGAGAGGTAGGGTTATGAGAGGATTTGAATCAGCCACTTAAGCCTTTTGTGTTACTCATTTGAGATCCTAGTGCTAGGGTTTTAGATGAGAGAAAGATAACTGCTTAACCTATATAATAAGTGAGAGTTTTTAAGAATTTTTTTTGAGAGGGTCTTGAATCCCCTTGCCTCTAGACTGGAGAGTTGCTTCTTTCGGTAATTTTCTTTTTTCTTTGTTATTCATTCAACTTTTAAGTTTTTGTGTATAAAGACACATAAAATAGTTTTGAATAAAGCCTATAGTTCATATTCTATCCGTAGGATCACGTTATCTTGGAACTTTCTTTCTCGATTTATCTCTCTAAAATTTATACTTCCGTTTATACGTTTTTAAGCAGCGTTGAGTGAAAAAAATAGATTATCTATTTCACTAAAAATTTATAAATCACCTATTCATACCCTTTAACCGTCTATCTCTATCTAACAAATTTTATATCCGGGGTATAGGGATGGAATCAAAACCTCCCTGGTTCCGGATCCCATTATCCGATTCTGAGTGCCCACATGTCCATCGATTGCAGATAAGTCATCCTGGGTCCAGAAATATATCAGTACAGTGCACGCAATGCTTCCCTTTAATACCTGAAAAGGTTGGTCGGTCACTCGGTTAGATGGATTGGAATCAACCGGGCGATTGCTCGACCAGGAGGCTGCAGTAATTCTAGCTGTAGTTTTGCTTTTGGTGCTTTCTTGCATAAAAAAGAGCAGCACATGTTGCTGTACCCGTTTTGGTGCAGATCACATTGGATCGGCAGCGTTCTGAAACATCTGTAGGTTCTTGAATTGACAGTGGCACTGTTGGCAGGTCTCGTTTGAGTTGAGCTGATAGCGTCTTGATGACTCTGCGCCTCTTGGAAAGTGGAATTTGAAGGCGCCATAGCATGTCATAATTTCCTGATCTGACCACCATCATTGCATGAGGCTTCCCCACAGTGTCTCACTGGTGCAAAGACGACTTCGCATATCCTGCATAGCGTTTGCACAGATCAGTATGCCATGACAGCGTTGGCTCGACAACAATGCAGAGGCAACGAGTGGCCGCAGTGCTATGCAACTTGAGCCAAAAATGAGTTTGAGTTCATGGATTCTTGCATTCGGAGATGGTGTTAGTTAGGCTTCATATATTATCCCTCGTGCAGGACCAAAGAGTAATCCATCAAACTAGAGCGGCGTAAGGTTGACCTCAGCTTGTGACATGCTTCAGTTCAAAACTCAAACAAACAGGGGCGTGCACGGTCATACGAGCGCGCCACCGCGAAATGCTATTGAAGAATTTGTAGCCACCAGATCATCTGGTGAGTTAGGTTAATTATTGAAAAAATATCCAGTCAACGTGTAGCTCAAGTTTATGTTGAAAACATGCTCTCTGGATAAATTAGTCGGGCAGTGCATCTGGCAGACGTCAGACTATCCGATGTGAACAAAGAAGATTTCATATAGAAAAACATGCTCTCTGGAAAAACAGTCTGGTGAGGTATTTGATGGACTCCGGATTATCCGGCGTGTGTAAATGAGATTTTTTGTCGAAATTTGACTCTCTGAAAAACCATCTAGTGAAGCCTCCGATGAGTTTATTTTAGCCATCGGAACATCCGGTGTATGTTAAGACATAGTTTAGAGTTTCAGTCGAATTAAACTCGCCGGAAGGTCTAATATTCAGAAATTTATTCTCACAGAAACATCCGGTGTTCGAACCAAATCCGAGTTGGTTTAGATTCAAAGATCTATTTGGATTTCTTTCACGTTTTTGGCTGAGCAGGGCGTGTTTAGGGTTGGGATAAAGTCCTACTTTGATTTCTAAGGCCAAGATCATGTCTCCCTTATAAATAGTTGAGCGTGGTGGCTGATTACAAACAACAACTCAGTCAATCGCAACTATTGTATCTACTTTTCGTTTTACTTTACTTTTCTGCACTTTATGGTAGCTTTAGACTAGTTCTTTGTTGCTACTTCGAATCCCCACAATTTGGGTAGTAGTTTTTTGTCGATTTGCTTGTTAATCGACCTGTCGGTGACACCCAAGGTTGTCGGTCGAAATCCTTTGCTAATTTGCTCGTAAACAAGTCGCGTGTCGCTGTGAAAAGTGATAGTTATCTAGGACGGATCCTTGTGTTGTGTGGGATTTCCAAATTCCTCGCCCAACATAAATTGGCGACTTCACTAGGGAACGATGGTTCTACATCAACATCCACACCTAGGGTTTCGACGCCAGCTCCCTTTGCACTACTGTTCGGCAATGGACAGCAAGGAGGCTGAAATTCACCCTGACAACATTATCGCACCGACGCTTGAAGAGCTTTTCGAGGAGGATCGACAAGCTATTGAGCCTCAAAAGTAGGAGGCGGAGAAGATGATGCTTGCATGTTATCATAAAACATGTCAAGGCATCATCAAGAATGGTGATCCGATGTCAATCGTCCATGCTAAGCCTGAGATAAAGACCAATGTAAGTGATTCAACTCATGATTTACAAGAACACATTGCACATATAGTTGATCAATCTGTTGGTGCTGCTATGTTTAATAATTCTGAAACATTGATCAAAAGTCTAGATTTTGTGCTATCTAGTCATGTTACAGCTTTGTTTATTGAATTGCAAGATGAAAAAAGATACAAAAAATAGCCCCAATTGCATGATGCTAACACCTTGGATTCTAATGACAGTAGCAAAATTCAGCAATAACCCTTAGATTCATCGGCATAATTTGTAACACCTTTGTCTACACAATAAAATATGTCGATGCAACAAACCCATAGCTGAGCCAATTTGGGTTTGGCCAACATGATGGCACTTCCATTTAATACACAAAGTACTAGCAAATCAGAGGTCTCTTTCTTTGTTTTTTCGGTTCCAAGCACTTTATCTAGCATAACTAGTTTGGTTCCACACGCAGCTAATGACCAAGCAAATGAACTTTCAGCAACCATACCATTAGGTCCCTACAACACCGTGGCATAGCACACCTCCTATGCCCAAACAAGGTACCAGCATACCTTATGGTCCATAGCCGAATACTTATTTTAATGTGCCTTCACAAAATACTCCACATATGCAGCAAATAGTTTCACACTCTCATGATATGCCGCAACCACAACCTTTTAGGCCGTGATCATATGCTAATGTGTCATCCAATCGGCCCATGGCCGAAACGCTTTTGGGGCCTAAAAGCATCAAAGAGAAAATGACTAATATTTTGAAGGAACATTTTGAGGTAGCACTTAAAGGTAAATAACATGTTTATCAAAAATCATACCCTGATTATTATGACACAATTTCATATCCTCGGGGGTTTAAAGTTTCTGATTTTGTTAAGTTCAATGAGGAGGATGGTAGAACCACAATGAAACACATAGAAAAATTTCTTGCGCAATGTGGTGAAGACAGTGGTAGTGATGCTTTAAGATTACACTTATTTTCTTTGTCACTTTCTGACGGTGCATTTACTTGATTTACTTCGCTTGTGCCTAACTCTATTCGTACATGGGCATAACTGAGCAAAAAAAATCATGAATATTTCCATACTGGAGACATAGAGTTGAGGTTAATTCACTTGACATCGGTTACACAAAATATAATAAACCTGTTTCTTAATACTTTAGGAGGTTTAGAGATATTAAGAACCGATGTTTTATTGTAACTCTCTCTGATAGGGATCTAGTTGAATTAGCTTTTGCTATTTTGCATCACACATCAAAGAGATGTTAGAAGGGTAAAAATTTTCATATGTGAACCAAGTTTTACAACGGGCTCTGGCTCAAGAAAGCCGTGCCAAAGAGCAAGTGAAAAACACAAATGGATCATCCGGGTGTTAATGTAGTTGAAAATGAGGATGATTCATCGGATGATAATAGTGTAGACATGTGTGTAGCTGAACGGGTATGGAAGTCTAAGTCTAAGCTATTTGTATGCTCCGCTTTAAAGCCGACTCCACAAAAGAATCGACAAGAAGAGATGAAGTTTACATTTAATGTCACTAAGTGTGATATAATATTTGAGCACTTGTTACAAGAAAAGCAAATTAGTTTGTCTCCTAATCATGTCATTCCACCACTTGAGGAGGTTAAGAAGCATGCATATTGTAAATGGCATAATTCGTATTCTTACGCTACTAATGATTGCAATGTCTTACGTCGACAGGTTCAATAGGTCGTTAATGAAGGTCGATTGAAGTTTGCTAAAAATTCTAAGATGAAGCTTGATAATGATTCATTCCCTATCAACATGATGTACTTTGAGGGGAAGAAAATCTTGATTTGGCCATCTCAAGCCGAATCTACTAAAGGCAAGAATGTGATCATTAGTGAGGATAATGTGAGGCCAAATATGATCAAGCCTAAAAGTCCAGAGGTTGATAATTGGAAGGTCAATGAAAGCAAGAGCAAATCCACTGAGAAGCTTGAAAGGCAAAAACCTACATTTAGTGTACTTTTGGAAAAATATGAGAGTGGCAAGACCGGCCAAAAAGGAGGCAACCAGCCAAATACTCTTAAATGTTCGAGATCACCACCAAAACGTGAGTTTGAAGGGAGTAAGAGGCAATGGGATAATAATATTACAGCAGCTTTGTTTCCTCCTTTTGGGCCACCAATGTCTATGATGTGGGAGCCTCCTACTATGGTGCGTCCTCCATGTCCGTCATGGGGTTGGTGTGTACCTTGGGTGCTGTAACGCCACAAGTAATTAGATTACCCGAAACTCCATGTTTCCACTGTACTTGTCCCATTATCAGTAGCAAGTACACACGATTACAACAGTGATATCACATCTATACATTTAACAAGATGAATATGTTTAATTAGATTAAATTTACAACATTATGACCAACCGGTCTACAATATAAAAGGGTATGCAATGGAAAAATACAATGAAATAGATTCAAATATCCAGCGGGTGTGCCTCAAACCCGCCCACAGGCAACCGACTGGGAGTTGAATCCTAGAAAGACCCGATATCATCGCTTACATGATTTCCTGGCATTATTTTTGAATAAACGACTTTAGGAGGCAAGCTATATATGTTGCAATGATACAATAATGCAGGTTGAATTGAAGGATGGCCAACATATCTAGTTTTGCATAAATGCATTGACAATTTAGAAAGTACACAATATAATAGATTCACAACGTAATTTAAAGAGAGCAAAAAGTAAATGATAGTGCAAATAAACAAACAACAATAGCTTCATGTCTACCACAGACCATGAAGATCGATCCTCCATCTAGACATACACAATACTTACACTAGTGCCTACAAGTGAAACCCGACATCCCAAAACAAATAATCTAAACCATGCAGCATTTCCTAAGGGGCTCTTGACCGTGAGCTCGGCTATTCAAATAAATTTATTACTCTGCAGAGTTTGTACACTTTACCCACAAGACATGGACTTCCATTTGGTGGTATCCGTCGATACTGTACACTACACGTTGGGTGTACATAGGGTGTCATGACAAACCCGTTACACCATTTAATCCTAACCCTTGCTCCTCCCGATTAATATTATTCCCTCCGACTAAGTACCCCAGAGGCGGTCCCACTAGTCCAGAGGGTATTAATCATTGTATCGGTAAACTTTGATCCCACGCATATAGCCATGGGAGTCCCTTCGGATACACCCACCTCGTGGATTACCCGCACATACACATCAAACTCCCAAGAAGCATGGGTAGAATTATCTGGGTTAATAAGCTAGGACCGTCATCCATACCAGCACATGTGGTTGTACTGTTTCCCTTAGTTCCGGGTACAAGGTACCAGTCCTCATATAACACGAGCAGGTCTCCACCTATACACTCTTCTGTGAGACGCATTGACATAAACCTACCCTCGTCTAAACAACAACTCAAGTTTATTGAAACAAAGACTTAACTATTTATCTTTCCATGTCCTAAGTGATAGTGTGACAACCAAATAATTTATCGTAGACATTGGGGCTAATCATATCTATCGCACCTTAGTACGGTTCTACCCAAGTGATATTATCATGTCAACCTAAAGCCTAGGTTAACAATTGTAAGGTTAACAAGTTCAAAACGAGTAGACATATTGATTCAATTAGGTCATGACTACCATCCCAAATAGCAGTTTATAAAACATCTATGCATACATAATAAATTTTCATAATCAATGCATAAAGTAAATTTAAACACTGGGCCTAAAATGGTCAAGGAATTGCTTGCCTCCAACCTTTGTGATATGTCTGATCTCTATCATTCATCGTTGATCGCACTTACGTACACGCCAAATACTCGATCGATAAACACCGAAAGATGCAAATAAATCCATCCAAGAAAATCCACAGCAATGAACACAAAATATTTCTGCATGAAAATAAAGAACATGATTTTAGATGATTTTTTTTAATAAGAATCGTGTTAATCGGTGTATGAGTGAAATGTATTTTTCTTGTGTAAAGTTACACCAACAAAGATTTTTAGAAGTTAACAATGTGAGACCAAAACATGTGATAAAATAATTGACAAACTCATCTAACATGCTGGACAACATTTTTCTTAGACTTTAGAAATTCCATGATTAAATGGTGAATTAAACAAGATTGATCACATTTAAATCATTACAAAACTTAATCTGAAATTTTCATGAAAACTTGCATTTTTATACTTTAGTTCTTGGCAAGATAAAGCTAATAAAAGTGGTTTCACATTTTTAGAATATTGCATTAATTAACTGTGATTTGAATAAACTGAAACACATTCAATTAATTAATTAATTGTCAGAAAGTATTGCATGAGTTCTATTATTTTTAACATGTGGAGTACGATAAAACGAAACTAACAAACTTGGTTTCATATTTTTCTGAGTTGTATTTATTTTACTACGAATTATACAAGTGTTAGTCATTTTGAGCAAAGAATGAACAGTAGCACAACAGTTAGACCGGACTATTAGCTGGCTTCTGAAATGCAATTCGAAGCTCACCGTAGGGCTAAGAAAGATGAGGCTGCGTGCAGGTCCAGTGATTAGGCCACGGGGATGAGCAGCTTTGGAGTTGCTCGTTGGAGCTGGAGAAGGGTCTGGTGGCGTTGACGCGTCGGTGCTGGTCAGCAATAAGAAGTTCGGCGATGAACCACGCTGGGAGGCTCCGGGTTGCACGGTTGCCCAAGCCGGCAGCGCACCACGCCGGTGCTTACAGTGCAGGGTGGCCACACTGTTAACGATGACGGCACCGGGCCGCTGGACAGTAGCTTCTCGCGGCGCCACGCGGGGGGTGGACGACGGTTTCCTGGATGCACATCGGGTGACGGAGACAACAGACGACAGGAGTGGCAGGCGCTGCTTCCCCAAATAGGCGTGGCTCCGCTTGTTGCGAGGGGATGGACATGGCCAGCGCGGTCCGCCGACGACAAGCAGCGCAGCGCAGGCAGCCAGGGAGGGCAGCGGCCAAGGTTCGGCTTACCAACCGGTTACCGAGCTCCGGCGGTAACCGAGTTATCGCAGTTACTGTAGTTATCTGGCAAAAATTCAAAAAAATTCAGAAAAATTTAATTGGCAAAATTTGAAATTTGAGGAAAAATCGTAATTTTGCCCGTTTGGTTTGGACCGGTTACCGAGCGATTTGCTCGATAAATCGAGCGGTTTGGTCGGTAACCGAGGGATCAAAAACCGTCCGTATTGCTACGATAACCGAATGATTTTAAGCGATTACCAAGATGTATGGACGCATTATCAATAATTATGTAGGAAAATCATAAGAAACAAAAAATTGACCAATAAATCATGGAAAAAATAGTATAGTACCATGATATGTTTTGTAATATCATATAAAATTTTAGCATGACCTTTGCTATATTTTGGAAGTTTCGAAGGCAACAAACAGATAGTAATATCAATTCAAGCATGAACATATAACTGTTGCTTCAAATATATGCGTATATTACATATGCAGCACCTGAAATTAATAAATATATATCGAATTGTCCGTAGTAAAGCTAAAAACGCAATTACATCCCATCCTTCAGTACTTACCATGGTATCCACGTCACGTACAACCTAAATGGTATGGAAATAAAGTAGTTGCAAAAAGTAAATTTGCATCACCTTTAGAACCACCAGCTTGGAGAGCGATTACATTCGGCCATATTGTACTCATCCGTGGACATTAGCATTAGCCATCGTATCGATAGCAACTCTGCCTTAAATTCAGCCCATGTTTGCCCTGTCCATGCAGACGTGGTTGACCATTGTCCTTGCAAAATGGCATAAAACTCAAGGTCTTGCCACTCATAGACGCATTGAATAGGAGGCTCTGACTGAGCATCGAGGATAGGATAGTGGTACGGATACGATCCAGAACTACTCTCCATGCCATAGCTGCTGGAATAGCTCGCACTATCTTGTGGTCCATCGTGGCCACCATGTATTATATGCCTTGGTGAGGATGGGGCACCGTGGTCCTGATCCTATGTGGCATGCGAAAACTGACTCTCACCAGCGAATTGCATGGGAGGAACGACAGAGGATTGGCATGGAGGAACATCACCGCCCTGACCATCATCATCACCGCTGTCAGTCTTTGAGCTGCTGTCATTCGATTCTTGGTAAGTTGGGCTCTTTGGGTCTCTATCTGTGCTCTCATCACTTTGCACTTGTCTTTTGCCCCTGCCCTTAGTCGTCTTTCTCTTCTTTGTATGCGTCATTTGCTTCTTCCTCTTTCCCGTGTGTGTGTCACCAACCACTGTAGAAGCCCATTGTTGTAAGTCAGGTGTGTTCGCTGTGTCTGTCACCAAGTGAGTAGGCAGGGGTACGTCGCTATCAGTGTCCTCCTCGTCAAGCTCAGGGGCTGCATTTGATCTCCCGATCTCCATCCAGTCCCGGAGCGGATTGTTATCCTCGTTCAATGTGAGCTCCATAAGCCAGTGAAATGGATCATCATCAACAGTCGACCTGATACCTGCATCCAAGTTGTTCTGTATTCTCAGGTTATAGTTGACATATACCAACTTATGGAGCTTCTTGTAGCTTAATCGGTTGCGAACTTCGGTGTGGATGAAAGCAAATGTACTCCAGTTCCTCTCACACCCACTAGATGAAACGCACTGTGACACTAGGCGTCTGTCAAACATTGATAGTGTAGGTGTAGATGAACCAAACATAGACCACCATTGTGCTGCAACTAGGTAAAGTGATATGAGACTCAAAAAAGTAGATAAAATGATGCAACGGATAGATATGTAAAAGTTTTCATACCAAGATGAGTCATGTCGTCACAAGCCATCCGTGCAGCTAGAGGACCTAAGAACGATATGTTTCAGCCTCAATAAGTGCTTCCACGGTAGTAGTAACATCTGTCATCCTCTCAAATGCCTCACGGAGATCTTCGAACAAGGTTGGACCCGTGCCATACGCGTAATGCATGAGGGGGTTCAAAGCGGCCGCTGCAAGTTGATAATCGAAGCATTAGTACTAGAAACACAAGCATCAACACAAATAAGATAGCAAGTGGTACGAGTGTATTACCGGCATTCATGTAGGTCCCGTTGGCTAGATCATGCATTCTGCGATTGAGCCATGGCACATTGCACTTGTTCCTCTTCCGTGTCCTCATTGTCGCTTGTCAAATCTACTTGAACTCTAGCTGATTCTTGCCTCCGAACCCTCTCGTCAGCATTTCCCTTCCTCTTATCTCTTGCCCTATCGAGCTCATGTCTGAAATAATCACGTACATCTGGAGGCACCCTATCACAACGTACAACATTCGATCCACACCCTACCAAATATTCTTTCATCCTTGTGGCACCACCACCTCTCTTTTCCTTATTGCAATAATTGCACCTAAAACTCGGGGCCAAATTGTCCCCATGTTACCACACCACATCTTTATCTGTCATCGTTTAGTTTGCAATTTCTCTGTTCGAAGAAGAAATCTTGATGGTTAGCCTACTAATAAATATCTCCACACATGTTCAAATCGCTAGTCAATTCAATTGAACAAAAATTATCAATGGTTAGCCAACTAATAAACTTATTTGAATGAATATTAGCACCATTTGCACCTAAAATCGATAGTAAATGGTCGATAATCTAGCACGAATATTACCAACATTCGCATGTACACGAACAATTCAATGTAATAAGGTCCATAACCTAGCGAATCAAACGTTACATGTTACTAATCGACTACACAACGAACTATTGCCCTTGTAACACCGCTTAGCGAGCATTTTACACAAAAAAACTACTAAACAGTCCACAACCGAACTCATCACGCAGTACATCATCGAAATACCACGCAATCTATCACTATCGACCATATAACATCGATTACCGACCGATAAGTAGTAAAAATCGAAGCGGTTGCAGCGGTTACCGAAGCTTGGCCGACGGTTACCGAGCTACGATGATAGCAGGCGACACGCTGAGGCATACCTTTGGTTACCACTCCAATGCGATCGGTAACCACCCACCCTCTCTCGATTACCGAAGCTTTCTCGCCAGATTTGCGCCGGAGCTCACCGGATTAGGTCGGGTGGTCATAGGCGCCACGTGTGGTGCTACAAGAGGTGGGGTGGGGAAAGTCTGCAGTGCACAGATAGCTCAAAACTGACGCATTCTTATCAACTTGACCATGGGCCGAAAACGGGCCGGGCTCTACTGTACATTCGGCCCAGTACACAAAACAGCCCATTTAAAAGATATCCGAAGTTTGCCCGTCAATTTGGATGTCCAAACGAGATTTGTTTAAAGTTTGGTTTTCACATATACTCTTGAAATTATCTCTAGCTTTTTATCGGATTTTTTTTGGATTTTTTGATTTTTTTTAAATCGGTTTGAATTTTTTGAATTCAAATTAGGTAATCGCTCGACTATTGAAACCGAACCGCACCGAGAAGGTCGGTAACCGTGATTTTTCATCGATAATTGTCGCATTTTTGAACCGTGGCAGTGGTGACTTTAGCTCAGCGAGGGAGTCCCGTTTGGGCGCTCCTTGACCAGCGGCGGTTGCACCGACGCGGTCTCACCCGGCGCAGGTCGACTCTAGCGCTGCTAAGGCCATCATGCACAGCGCTCGGTGAAGATGCAACGGACTCAGAGGAAGGCGACCGCAAGCAAGCTCAGCCGTGGGAGGAGATGGCGTGGTACTGTTCTCTGTGCGCGGGTGGAAGAGAGCGAGACAGAGAGAGCGTGGCTGCTAGCTAGTTTCTTGTGTGCTCAATTGGCTACTGAGAAGTGGATGAGGATGAGGAGGACAAGCGTACGGGAGGCGGCACTGTGCAGGACGTCGATGAGTAAAGCTCGGCGTGGCGTTCGTCCTTGGCTGATGAAGGGCATAGGGAGCGGCATGGTGAGAACGACGATGATGGCCGAAGCTTCTCGTGCTGTGGCAGTCGATTTGAGTTGGGAAAACGAAAGTAAATATGCAAAGAAACAAAATGTGGCCCGCAAAATACGCATCTATTTTTAGCTAATAAAACTTTGATTTTCAAAAACCTGTTTAGATGCACTCTAAAAATTCTACCAAAATTATCAAAATACTACAGACAATAAGGTGTATATGGTTAAATTTTTATAACTTTAGCTAAGACGAATTTTCTAAAATTTAAAACAAGATGCTATGTATATAAAACATGATTTTTGATGCACAGAAAAACTCAAGGAAAATAAAAGAAAGAAAATCTCATTAATACATTAACACCAAACAAATCAATCAACATATATTGAACACACCATAAGAGTGTTTTTCGGTACGCAAACTTTACCAAAAAAACAGGGGGCATGTGTTGATATCACGACACAGGTTTTTTGTGAACATCGAATAATCCGGTGCGGAGAATTTGTAGTCGCCAGACTATTCGGTGAGTTAAGTTAATTATTGACAAAACATATAATCTCTGAAAAATAGTCCGGTGTCGTATGAAGTGAACGTCGGACTATCCGATCAACGTAGCTCAAGTTTGTGCCAAAAATATGCTCTCTGGACAAATTAGTCCGACGGTGCATCCCGCGGACGCCAGACTATCCGGTGTGAACAAAGGAGATTTCATGCAGCAAAACATGCTCTCTGGAAAAAAAAACAATCCAATGAGGTATTTGATGGACGCCGGATTATCCAGTGAGTGCAAATGGAATTTTTTGTCAAAAATTGACTCTCTGGAAAACCATCTGGTAAAGCCTCCGGTGAGTTCATTTCGGCCATCAGAACATCCTATGTACGTTAAGATGCAGTTTAGGGTTCTAGCTAAATTAAACTCGCCGGAGGGTCTGGTGTTCAGAAAATTGTTATCACCGGAACATTCGGTGTTCACACAAAATCCGAGTCGTTTTAGATTTGAAGATCTGTTTGGATTTTATTTTTGGCTGAACAGGGCGTGTTTAGGGTTGGAATAGAGTCCTACTTTAATTCCCTAGGACCTAGACCAAGTCCTCTTTATAAATAGTTGAGGGTGGCGGCCGACTGCAAAAAACAACTTAGTCAATCCCAACTATTACACCTACGTTTTGTTCTATTTAACTTTTCTGCACTTTAGAGTAGTTTTAGAGTAGTTCTTCGGACAAGCTCAATTGACTCGAGATGCTCTGGTATTCTCTCCCCTCTCAAATGGCCGAACACTTACAGTGCCATCGCTCGTTGTGTTCCCGAGCCATAGAGCCCGATTGGAGCCACTCATCTCCTTCCTCTCTCTCTCCGTCCTCTCTGTCTGCAAAATATCAGAGCCCTAGGAGTCAATCAGCAAAAAAGAAAAGCCTCGAGTATGAGTTGGCACTAACACGCCATGAGGCTCGGGTAACGGGTTCAAGGCGTGTCACGTTGTGGTAGGGTTTGGGCCTGAGGTCAAGGGTAGGCTAGGGCGTGCAGTGCAGTTCGAACAGAAGGGTGCCCTGATTGTGCACGTAGCATGTCGGTTCTAAGGTTCTGGATGGAGCACGGCATGGAGCGGCTTCTGTCGTGAGCAAGGGATCGAACGAGTTAGCCAAGAACATGTACGATCCAAATATCTCCATCAGATCAAAACTGATCCAGTTAGTTGAACAACAGACCATGGGCTAACATGTAGGGAACCGTTTGCTTCTATGCACGATAAAAAGTGTGCTAATATTAGTTGGGGTTGTACAAAAATTGGAAAAATTTAGTGCCTCATGCCACCCGACCCAGCCCAGATCATCCTTGGGTAATGAAATTCTAACGGGCCGATCTAATTGAACACATGCCCCACATCCGCTCCCACAGCCGACTCGTGCGCCTGCCCAGCTAACGTGGACTCTTGTCATGGAGTGTTGCCCGCCCATCCCAACTTGACCGCGTGGCCCAGCTCTCTGCGTTGACGGCCCGCCTGCACGACGCTTCCCTACTTGAAAACGATACATATTGCCTCCTTCAAATATTGCTTGAATCTATTTTTCTCCCAAATCACAAAACCAGATATCCCACATCCTCTAACTCTTCAAACTAATGCAATTTACCTCCTGAATTGGTTTTAATGGTGGTTTTGTCCTACATGGCGCTGACATGATGATGGGACCCACAAGTCAGATGACACGTGTATGAGTTATTGTAAACATAGACATTCCAATCAGATGGCACGCTCCCGACCACGCGTCCTCACTCTCGACCACGCGCCCACCCTTTCTGCCTCTGTCGCCACTCCCGCTTTCTTCCCGAACTCTGGCTACAGCCGTCACCACTCCTCGAAGCTCCATTCCTCGATCCGGGCACACCACCGTGACCGCCGCACTCCCCTAGTTCCATTTTGCCTACACCTCACCTGGCCTCGATTTGCGTCGAGCCTGAAATGCCCAATCTAGGCTGCCTCTGCCGCCTTCTCCAATTTCTTGCCAACAGTAAGACCTCGCTCCAATCCCCTCTGTCTACACCATCTTAGGTATCACTGCTAGCTAGCTAAGCTCCCAATTCAAGCCCTCATGCACCAAGATGTTGTGGCGTCATGCCATGTCTGTTCCGGCCATAGAGCTCCATCACCAGACCAATGGGTAGCATCTAGACCTAATCCAAGCATGAGACCAGTGTCACCCTAGCCTCTAGCTGCTTCGACCAAGCTCAATTGGCTCGAGATGCCCTGGTCTCTCTCCCCTCTTCGACGGACAAACACCAACGGCGTCGCCGCTTGCCATGTTCCCGAGCCCTAGAGCTCGATTGGAGTCGCTCATCTCTTTACTCTCTCTCTCTCTCTCTCTCTCTCTCTCTCTCTCTCTCTCTCTCTCTCTCTCTCTCTCTCTCTCTCTCTCTCTGCAAAATATCAGAGCCTGAGTCATCGTGATTTTCCAGGCTGAGACTGAGCATTGTCAGCCCTATTATTATCATCTTCTTCTACCTCAGGACACCCCGTATGGTGCCCTCTCGCTCGCCCATGAGCACAGTGGTTGACGGTTGTGGTCGGGAGCAAGGACACTAAGAGAGGGGATGACGCGGATGGAGGATATGTCACCATGGGTGAAGGAGGCGCTGGAGCTCCGATCGTGCGTGCTCCTCATGCTTCGGTGCTACCGCGACGTCACAGACATGCTTAGTGACTACATCCCCAACTACGGTAAGTCCTACTCCGATGAAGAAGCTACCTCCTCCTTATTCTTGTCGTCCTCCTACTCATCTGGTTTCGGCAACCTCGGTGCTGCCTCCCAGACCGAGCTCCTATCCCCGGGGCGTGACCTGTCCGATATAACCAGCGCGCACCGCACACTCATAGGGCAGCGGCGTCGCGGGAGTGTGGCCCTAGCCCAACGTGCCAGCGTTGTGCTTGCCCAGGAGCGCTAGGAACCTGCACCTGAGCTGGCTGAGGTGGTCAAGGAGGGTGGGGTCGGCACCGATAGTGAGGAGGTGGCAGACGATGCATCTCCTCCTCTCTCTAAGCTGCATCCACCGGTAGAAGACAGGGAGAGAGGAGAGGGAGGAACAAGATGATAAGATGTCATCTAACATGTGGGTCCCACCATCACACCAACACCACGTAGGAAGAAATCACCATAAAAAACCAGTTAAGGAGGTAAATTGCACTGGTTTGAATAGTTGAAGGAGGTGGGTTATCTGGTTTTGCGGTTCCACAGTGGGGACAGATTTGAGCAATAGTTGAGCGAGGACTCTGAGATGCCCTGGTCTGCTCTCCCCTTTCCGACGGCCAAACACCCACGGCACCATCGCTCATCATGTTCCTGAGCCCAAGAGCTCGATTGGAGCCGCTCATCTCCCTCCTCTCTCTCTGCAAAATATCAGAGCCTGAGTCACCGTGGTTTGCCCGGCTGAGCCTGAGCATTGTCGGCACGATTATCATCTTCTTCTACCACCGGCCACCCCCGTCTGACGCCCTCTCATTCACCCGTGAGCGTAGTGGTTGGCAGTTGTGGTAGGGAGCAAGGACGCCAAGGGAGGGGATGACACAGGTGGAGGACATGTCGCCGCTAGTGGAGGCAGCACAGGAGCTCCGAGCGTGCGTGCTCCTCATGCTTCGGCGCTACCACGACATCGCGGACATGCTCAGTGACAACATCCCCAACGATGGTAAGTCCTACTCTGATGACGAAGCGACCTCCTCCTCTCGTCATCCTCCTGCTCATCCGGCGCAAAGTGACCTTAGCGCCACTTCCCAGACCGAGCTCCCGTCCTTGGGGCGCGACATCTCCAATATAGCTGGCATGCACCGTACGCTCATAGGGTAGTGGCTTCACGGGAGCATGGCCACAATCCAGCTTGCTGGTGTTGTTCTTGCCCGAGAGTGCCAGGAACCTGCACCTAAGTCTAATGAGGTGGTCGAGGAGGGTGGGGTCAGCACCGGCGGCGAGGTGGGAGACGACGGCGGGGGATGAGGCGTCTCCTCCTCTCTCTCTGAGTCACATGCACGGGAAAACGACAGGGAGAGAGAAGAGGGAGGAACAAGATGATGAGATGTCATCTAACATGTGGGTCCCACCATCACGTCATTTCCACCTAGGACAAAATCACCACCAAAAACCAGTTAAGGAGATAAATTGCACCGGTTTGAATAGTTTGAGGAGGTGGGGTATCTGGTTTTGCGGTTCCGAAGGGAGGGACAAATTCAAGCGATAGTTGAGAGAGGTAATATGAACTTTTACCTTCCTACTTCCTACGCTAGCACGCCGGATCCGAGCCGGCACACAACTCGCAGGCTGGGTCAGCTTGCCCTGCTCCTCTCTTCCCACCGCGAGCTCTTCCTAGTGTGGGAACCCCACAGTCCCGCCCTGCGCAAGTGGGGCGGTGACCTAAGGACTAAAGGTATGAGGTGAGATGTGACACGATGGGACGGAGATGGGGAAATTAATTCTATCTGGTGTATATATTTGCAGCCTGGACTCAGTTCATAGCATGACATGTAGCAAGAATTATCATAAAATTTATGGTGAAACTAAAGGAAATCATGTGTAAGGAAACAAAAAAGTAAATAGATCGTAAGATCAGATTTCATAAGATTATTTTCCTAGAGATAGACACTAAGGGTCTGTTTGGTTCTCAAAATTGGAAGAATTAAATTGGCTTGGGCCTCAAATCCAAATAGATGCGCAAACGAAAATGGGCACCAATTCAATGATGTTGTTTGGCTGGCAAGTGAATCTTTGGAGATGGAAATAAAATCAAATCAATTCCAAATTATATTTGGTTGCTAAACTTGCGAAATTGAAGAACAAGCAGCAACAATCGACCGTGTGATAGTGGTGGAGCTCAACCTCCTACGAGCTTCGAGCAACCTAGGGATCTAGCCGCCCGACCCTCACCGCCGATCAGCCACCCACACCGGTCGCGCACGCTTCTCTGGCCTTGGAGCTCGACCTCGACGACAGCCATGGGGAGTGTCTCTAGGGGGTTGCCAGAGATCTTGGGGAGTGGCGCTACGGCGAGATCTACAGCGCTGATGAGGTCTTAGATAATTCCTGTGATGGATTTGGACGCAGAAGTAGAGACCGGCCATTAGCTGTAGGGTCTCGTGACCAGCGGGTTCACCTCCTTGGCGTGCGGCTCGACGAACAGCAGCGACGACATTGAAGAAGACGAGGTGTAGGCGCTGGAATTAAAGAAGATGAGGGAGGAGTCGCCGGAGAGAAGCCACTGGAGATTGGAACGGGTCGCCGGAGGACAGGAAGATCCAATTCCTCGACAGGTGGTGAGGTTGATTTTTTCGGTCGGGGGCGAACGGTGAGGTCGAGCTCACCGATGATGCTCAAGGTTGGGTTCGTCGCAACCACGAAGAGCAATCTTTTTTTTCTTTTTTAGAGAGGACAAGCCATTTCAAGTCGATCCAGACCTCTTGGGCTCAGTATTGAGCGGCTTGCAGTTTAGTTGTGCCAAAATCTAGCACGAATTGGACCTAAATTCCATTTTTTATTCTCAGTGCAACCAAACACTAGTATTCACTGGGGCCTAATTCCAATTCAGGGATTATTGGCCCAATTCGAAGAACCAAACGGGGGCTGAAGGAAATAGGTCCAGACCACAAATACATTGTGCAAAAAAAAATGCAACAAGCTGTGTCTGATGGAGAACCCCTACAATGCTTAAGCCTGACTCCATGAAATAAATAAAAATGTTTCTCTCCTCTCTCTCTGCTCTCCTGCACGCCACAGCAAGTCAGCAGTTGACGACGTGAAGGAGGAAGGGAACAGATTGACGACTACGACGAGGCCACCGCCGTTGGGAGGCACGCAAGACCGGGGAGGCTGAAGATGGATCCCATGCTTGGGAGCGTTTAGAACTCTCATGGTCCATCACTTTACTTATGGAATCCCACAGAAAACACAACACAAGCACCTAGAAATAAGATCAACAGTATCCATAAGAACTCTATCCAGCTACAGAATGATCGAAACCAATTGTTACTACAGATTAGCCCTTACTTCAGAAAGGGTGCACAAGTTAGAACTGTATTTGTTGAACATATTAGAACCGTGAATTTCAGAGTTGAAGCAAACAGGTACAGATACTCCCAGCACACAAACGGAGCATTTCCCACGGCGATTATTAAGCGAGAGATACATCGGTACGACCCAGAGGCAAGTACAGTGATGTCCTAAAAATAAGAACATGAAAGAAGAACCATGCCGGTCACAATGATAAACATCAGATATTTGGACAGGGGATAGATATGTTCGGAATGGTGATTCTTCACATAACTCGGCGAGCATGATTTGTTGCTTTAGGACAACCGGAACTTCTCTTGCTTGCTTGTCTAAGCTACAGACCTTTCCTTGTGCATCACTATCAACGAATCCCTGCAAAAACCATGAGAAACATGATGAGAGTTGAAAGCTTTCCTTGTCAATCAATAATTTCAAAGGAGAATGCACATTGTATGCTGAAGATAATGGAGTGTGGTGATATCAAAGGAACAGCTGAATAAGTTTTGCATGATGTGAAAATTTCAAGCCATTCGTAAGAAAAGGCAATTCGAATCCAGGTATGAATGATAAGATAAAAGCGACAATGAACTACATGTGGTCATATGAGGAGATAAGTGACCACACAAGGTGAATTTGCTACTCTAAGTATACAACGTGCTTGGACATTACTGAAAGAAACGCTAGAGCAGTCCTTCAGAACTACAGTTGTCACAATTACTACTTTGCTGAAAATGGGGGTAATCTAAACAGACAAATGTAACAGATTATAAAACAGTCGCCAGTTTTCATGCCACATACTCATATAGTCATTTGCGCGCTAGATTGCTCACTCCACCTCTGACTCGATATTCGTGACATCTGGGACAAGATGAGATGCATTGGGATGTGATAGAAAACAGAACGAATGCAGATGTTCCGACTTCCAGTGCTATTAAATAGGATTATTTTCAGTAAAGGTGGAATTCACGATTATTCTATTTCCTGATGTTAGCGATGTATAGCGGTCAAATAAGATTATTTTCTTCACTAGATTTTTTACTTTTTTTATCATGTGGGAGTTAGAATTAATCCATGTTTACTTACTTTTATCCATGTAGGGGAAAAGAAGTCTGTATTAAGCTACCAAGTTTATTTTGTATATTGCAGGTGGTTCCATTTTTTCTTAATCGGAGTTCTGAGTATGGGCTCATATGGTTCTAACAAACCAAGATTAGATTTGGAAAGATTGGAGCATAGATGACTTGAGAAAACAACAGCGAGAACACCTACACGTCTAGAATACGGCAACGGCCATGGAGTCTAGACAACGACCTTTGGTTTTTCTTTTGTCAAGAGGCTTGAGAAATTTGGACATTTGAATGCTTCAAGAGAAGTGGATGTTAAGTACAATCGCATGATTGTTAAGTGCTAATTGAAATGACCTGTGTGGATCATGACCATGACTCACATAATGCGTGCACTAGTAACAAATACTAACTAGAGTTTTGTAATATATTTGCTTATATCTAGAATTGATAAAAGTAAAACATGTGGTGAAATTGTAGCGACACAACCGATAATCTTGTACAGTACCCTAAAAAGAGAATCAAATATGACAAGTACAGATGCGGTCAATTAAATGATAATGATATCAATTTGACTCGTTCACACTTTCTACAAGGCACATCTCTTATGTACATTCCATCACAACATCATCAAGAGTACACGACTACATCTTGAGCCATCCATACCTTAACATTCTTCATTTTTTTCAGTTTGGATGTCGGATGATCCTTTGCAGCACGACGGTCCTTGCCCGACGGATATCCCGACTACACCGGTCCGCCTGCTCCCCAAGATCCTCAACACTCTTCATGAAGTTTTCCAGCTTCTTCGTGATCTCCTCGACACCGAATTTGACCGCTTCCTCATCCCGCTCTGCAAACTCCACGAAGTCGATCATTGAGCTGATCTCCAGCTCCACTCGGTTGATGAGGACCCTGATACTGTCCAAATCCTTGATGGCAATGAACGTCCCGACCTGCATTGCGCTCACCACCTCCTTCTGTCCACGGAGCGCGTCCTGATACCCTTTCAGCAATGAATCAATCCACTTCCCCATAGACCCCACGGGGACGGAAGCAGCTGCGGCCAATGCCGCCGCGATGGGCGGGGCAGCGATGGCCGCGGCAACCACCGAGCAGATGAGCACGGCCGCGAACGTGGTCGCGAAGATGATGCTTGACACGCGGCGCCACGCCTTGATTGCCTTGACCTTCTTGTCTAGCCCGTGCTTGCGCTGCTGCAGCTTCTCCAGCATGGCCAGCTGCTGCCGGTACACGGCCTGGAAGGCGACGAAGAACTCTTCCGTGAAGGGGTCCCCGGCCGCCTTGAACTGGCGCAGCTCGTGCAGCGTGCGCGCGTACCGCGCGGAGGGTGCGGCGGCGGCGGCGTTGTCCTCCTCGTCGTCGAAGCGCTGGAGCGCGACGTGGAGGAGAAGCTGGGAGTCGCGGGCGCGCTTGAGGCACTTGTCGAGTGCGGTGCAGAAGTCGAGGGTGTGGAGGCTGCTCTCGAAGTAGTCCTCGACGAGGTCGAACAACTCGGGGCTCTTCCAGATGTCCTTCTTGCAGTCCAAGATGACGCGCACCACCTCCTGGTTCATGTCGAGGAGGCAGCCGGTGACCTCGCGGAGGGAGTCCAGCGACAGCGACCGCACCTCCACGCCCACCGCCAGCGTCGAGATGGCGTGGCTCGTGCGCCGCAGCAGCGTCGTGTCGAACGTGCGCAGCTCCGGGTCCGACCGGCACGCCGCCTCGTACGAGCTCAGCTCCTCCGGCACCGCCTCAGGCGGCAGCGCCGACTCCAGGCTCGCCGGACGCCTGTTGCTGCAGCCGCTGCTGTTGTTCCCCATTGCCGGAAGCAAAGATGGATAGGTGATGCACTCGAATCAGAAACCCCCCAAAAAGGCCAGTTTTTTCTGTGGACGGATCAAATCAGGAAACGATGTATTTTAGGACCAAATCAGGTAACGCTTGTGCAACTAGGACGGATCAAACCAGCGATCATTGGTAGAACCCACAAATCCTAGCAACCTAAGGGTTTCCCAAGAACCAAAACAACAGAGAAATCCCGACAGCCCAGGGAAATCGAAGAACTGGATTTGGCGGGACAGACAGAAAACCGCGAGCTTTATCTCAGGGATCGAAGGCGCGTTGCGTCGGACCAAGCGCGAGGTTTCGGGGAAGCAAGGAGAATGCAGGGGCCGGGATGCAGGGGATTTGGGGTGGGTTTTGTGGAGCACCGCGGTGCGGATGTCGTCAGGCGAGGAGGAGGTGGAGGGGTGAAGCTGGGATGGCTTGTACGTATGACGAAGGAGATGGGGCGGGGTTGGCAATGGCCATCGCCGGAAGCAACCCAATGCTTCTCACTCCATCGCGCGTCTGTGGACGTGGTGTGCACTGCTGCGATGTGTGTAGTAACTCAGCAATTGCGCGTGTTCTTGCTACCTCTTTCCCTTTCTCTCTCACACACAAGGTGGACGGAGCAGGGTTCCAAAATTCGTCGATATTCGGTCAAAATTCGTGATATTCCGTCAATTAGGTTCACATCGAATTCTAAAATCGATTAGTTTTTTAATTTAAATTCAAAATTAAAAATCACAAAAAATCTTTAAAATACTAAAGACAATTCTAAAAACTTCTATGAAAAAAATCAAAAATAATATCATTTGCATCATATTTTATAAAAAGAAAAATTGAAAAAAGAAAAGTTAACATGCAACTCATTTATTAACTCATGTTAAGGAAAAGTTTAACATATAAAATCATATTTTCTTGTGTAGGGTGTAACTTAAGATGAGCTATAAAATTGGTTTCACTTCATTTAGAGTTATATTAATTTATGTATGATTTTTACAAAGTTTGCAAGCATAAATTGAACATGTTAAGAAACAACACTGTAATTAAAATTTTCATATCTACCATTATTTTTCCTACATAAAGCATAATATAAGTAAACTAATAAAAGTGGTTTCACTAATTCAGGAGGTATGATGGGTTAGTTATGAATTAATCTAGCTGCAACACATTTACTCAATCTTGTATGTTACAATAACTATTTCATGATTTCATGTATTTTTAAAAGATATAGGATCATATAAGAAGACTAAAAAAATTGGTTTCATGATTTTTATTAGCAAAGAATTAACTATGTATTTAACTAGGTTTAGCAAGTATATTTTCTCATAGAAAATGTACAACTTTTTTATGAGTATAAATACTTTTATCATGTAGATCATATTACAAGGAAAAAAAATTATTTCACTTGATTTGAAACTCAAATGAATTAGTTATCGATTTTACAAGATTGAAGTTTTTTTCTTGAACTTTATTGAATTTAGATAAAACCGAATGGTTTTCTATGCAATTCGAGCGGTTTTCATTGACAAACAAAATACGGGAAGCACGGCGGTTTTTGGTAGAATTAGATTGGTTTTCGGCAACCTTCGGTTGGTTAACAAATGGTCAATTCATCCGAGTTTTGTCTCTGATTTATAAATTTGACCGAATAAATTTAGCTAAACTCTCGTCAAATTTTGACCAAATTTTTCGATATTTATGAATTTTAGAAAATCGCTATGCCTCTGTTTTTAATCTCAAACGGATTTGTAAACCTCGGATGGAAGCGCTAGATGAGTTTGGTGCCTGGGGGAAGCAAGCAAGCAAGCAAAGGGGGGCGGGGGAAGAGAGAAAGAGTGTGTGTGTTCGGCAACTTTGTCGGGTCACAGCAAAAAGCGGAAAAGCAAATGCCGACTTGAAAAGAATTTGCTAACCAACTTCTGTTACAAAATCATGTGCTTTTCTGGTGAGCTTCTGGTCAAGTTTCTTAGCTTTGCTGACATGTTGAGTTTGTACGTTCTGGTGAAACTCTTGCAGTGCAAAGTTTCTGAGCTTAAACTGATATCTGTAGTGTCTGAATTCTGCAAATCAGTTTTTAATAAGGTTATCATTTCCCACTAACTTAGCCGCATTATGCATGATTAACCACAAAACGTGTGAGGTTGGATTATGAGTTACTCACCCACAATGTCCACATCTTAAAGAAATCCTATTTGCACAGGACTGGACTCTTATCCAATCTAGCGGATACAGGATCCCAGACTTTATGCATTCATGATGCATCAGCCTAAGTGCGGCCGTTATTTATTTTCTTTGTGTGATCGCCAAGCATCAATAACTTTTATCCGTTTCCTTTGTGAGTTTGTGTGAAGCTTTGCACGACCATGACGGCTTCAGCATTACAAGGGTAATGGCCATTAAAATATGCAGCTGCGATTAGGAAGAAAGCGTAATGTTTATGCAGCTGCGATTAGGAAGAAAGCGTAATGTTTTTTAAGACGAAATAGTAGCAAGATTAATTGTATGTTTGATAGAACTATAGCTTAAAAAAAAATTAGACGTAGTTATTCTAGTTTCAAAATTTGTGAAGTTAAAGTTGTGAGGACACTATTGATGGTTAGATGAGCCACATTATTTCTATTTTAGATTAAAATTAATAACTTAAATTATTTTATTATAATCTACAATATAAAAAATCTGAAGAGCTAAAAGAAAAATAATAGCTTAAACCATCTTATTATAAGATACAGTAAAAAATCTGAGGAGCTAAAAGCCAGAGCTCTGGCAATCGGGGTCCTAAGCAAAAGGCGGTTTGACAAGTGAACAGCTGAAAGAGGAAACAGCAGCCGAACCAGAAAAAAGAAAGCCGGCGCGGCCGGCCGGACGGGATGGGCGAGACCAACGTGGTTTCCGAGGAATCTTCGGAGTTGAGCGAAAAGGACGTTGAGCCGAAATAAATTCTATAACATCTTTGGGAGAAAGATCTATCCGAGATTTTCATCCTTACTATATACACTCATAGAAGGTAAGTATATATCATAAAGAGACAAAGATCTAAGGGTGGGATTTAATCTTATATAATTTATTTCCGTGTTGTGCGGACATAACTATACTTCCTTTCCCCTACGACGCTGACACGTGGACCCGCGTCTATGCTGTTGATATTTTATTAGATCTGTTCCATTTTTTGTTCGCATCCTTTTTATTAGCTCGGCAATGCACGGGTCGCTCAACATCTACCGAAGGACTGACGCGAGTTTTTGACAGAGCAAATGGGCAGAGCTAGATCGGAGTGGATTCTTGTGACAACTAGCTAACTGATTGAGCTAGCATTTGACTAACCTACCTAGGATACACACGACACGCCCATACTGGCTTATGCGTCGCTTCACGAGATGTGCGTGTCATGGAGGCGTCACGGATATACCAGTCATCTGCTACATTCCACGCTGCGTAGTTTAATTCGAGCGAGATGTACCAGGCGGCCAGGTGGTGTGGATCTGATCGAGATCTGATCGATTCTGCTCCCGTGTTGACCACTTGATCACCTGACAGAGACGACGGTCTCACGTTGTCCTCACGCCATCGATATATTTTGAGTTAATTATATAAAACTATAAGTATTATATTATTTATAACATAAAATTGTAAGTATCGTATCTAAGTAACGTAATGCATTAATTTTATATAAAATCTAATTTTAATTAGATTTATTTAAAAATGATTTTATATTTTTCTAAAAATTCTAAAAAAAAATTGTACCTTTTTCATAATCAATTTGCAACCTATTTAATTTGAATTCATAAAAAAGTCTGTGTAGAATTTAACTAAAAATCTTTAAAAAACTAATTTTATAACTCTAAAAACTGTTAGTGCCTCAAATAAAATCCTAAAATATAGAAAAAAATCACTAATATTCTTCTTATATGATGGACTAATTTCTAAAATTATTTTCAGTACTAGATTATATGATAAAAAAGTGAGTTCATTTATAAGTATATAAATAGAGCATATAAATAAAACATTACAAAAGAACTCACTTTTTAACCATATAACCTAGGGATATAAATAATTTTAGAAATTATTCCATCATATAAGAAGAATATTAGTTAATTTTTCTATATTTTTGGGATTTTATTTGAGGCACTAACAATTATTAGGAGTTATAAATGTAGTTTTTGGGAGAATTTTAGTTTAAAGTTTACACATATTTTTTTGAGTGAATCCAATTAAAATGGTTGCACATGGATTATGAAATAAAAAAAATTATGATTTTTGAAGAAATATAAAACTATTTTTTAAGTGAATCTAATGAAAATCGAGTTTTGTGTGAAATTAGTGTACAATATTTGTAGTTTTGTGTTACTAGACATAATATTTGTAGTTTTGTGTTACAAATAATATAATATTTATAGTTTTATGTAATTCACTCTTATTTTCTTTCTAATACGAGAAAACCCATTTCTATTAACAAGTATCGGAACCATCATTTAAATATCTAACATTCGACTACAAAGGATAGAGAAATGGAGAAAGGTTCAAGAAGTATATGACGTCGATCGATATATATCAACCAGCAATCCATGGACCCGCAGCTAGCTGATGAACACGTGTTGAGTGACGGCACACGGTAGCTGCTCGATCGCTGGAGGAGGCTTGCGAGCTTTCGGTGCACCCGTTTCGGCAAACACGCTCGCTTAACGGTTTCCCCTTGCTTGCCTTGCTACACCATGCGTGGATGATCGATCATATCATCATATCGATAGAGGGTTCTTAGCTTGCATACCCCGTACAGATGTGCTAGCTACAAGAAAAGTTTATAAGACCAAATTATTTAATCTACTTCTAATACGATACGTATTCTTGTCCTTTTCTTCTATACACGTTAACCAATAGACGTTATGGATTAGAAACTCGCGAGGATTTTTCTATAAAGCGTGCTAGCTATGCCATCGCCTGATAGATGCACATTTATTTTCTTCCAGAGAGAGAATTGCGTGCGTCCCCCAACGATTTTCTGGTGCAATCATGCATGTTTGACGCATGCCGTCTCGATCGAGGACGTGCATGCCTCCAAGATCTGCACCAATCGTGAGAGATGGATTGTTGTTTTTCGTGTGATCGTTTCAACCTTGAGAGTGTGTGTGTGTGTTGGCGCGCGCGCATGGCGGCGAAACACGGGGCCGGCTCTTGGGTGCTGACGAGGCCCACGAGAAATATTAGTACTATCTCGTGTTCCGCGTGGCATGAAGAAGAGCTAAGTTTGGTAACCAGATAAGCGTCGAGATGCGTTCAGAACAGAGCAGATAGACTTCGATTTGTGCTGACCTGGCCGCTTGTTAACAATTACTCCCCCAGTAAAAATTGATGACGTTTTTTTATTTTTTACAGTTTCCAACGTGAAACTTTGATAGCTGTTTTTTATTATAATATAGTTATAATATCTAACAAAACTATAATATTATGAAAGTACTTTTGAAGATAAATATATAAGTATGATTTTTATATTTTCAAACTAAATATTTTTTGAAAGTTATTGATGATTAAAGTTTTAAAATTTTAATCAGATTTAGATCAAAATATCAAGTATTTATGACTGAATAGATTTATTGACAAGCCACACAGACATGTGTTCTATCGGGGAAAAAAACTATCGAGGCAAATAGAACTTGATCAGGACCTAAGGGCAACTCCAACAAATATTTAAAATCAGTCTCAATAGCTAAATATTGGATATATGAGTAAAAAACTCTTTCAACATAAGAAAAAAACATTTCAAAAAATAGCTACGCTCAAAAAGGCCTCCCAACTTGCAAGATATAGCAAATCCTAATCAAACTCCCAGTTGACGAAATCCTCGATCCCGGCTTCGCGCTCCCACAACGGAATGCTGGTCAGATGTTGATCAAAATATAAAGTATACATGATCGAAGGGATCTATTAAAAAGCCACTTCGGCATGTGTTCGATCTGTCCGAAAAACTATCGAGGCAAACATGACTGGATCAGGACCTGACACGCCATTGTTTGTAACACGACACGGCATCGAACAAACAAGAATTCTGGACACATGACAGAGTACTCATCCAGCTCTAACATTTTCCTCGTGTCAAAACAGTTAGACTATAAACCGCAATGGATCGGCGACATTCGAACGGTTAGGTTATCATATGTTCGTAAAGAGGTTTCTTGCTGGAACACTCGGGACAAAATTTCCTGGCAAGGAAAACTCATGCGTACTGGTGAACTATTCTGCAGCTACAGTTGCTTTCAATGTATCTGTTACGCATCTATCTCCCCTTCGGTGCAGAAAGAGCTGCAATAAGAAACACCTGAATTTTCAATTTTATGCAAGTATAGGCCTGCAATTCTCAACTTTTTCGATAAAAAAAAATTATTAACTCTTATCGTTACATCAATATTTTTTTAAAGCCACTATATGGCATTTATATTAAATAGAAAAGAAGATGCATCAACGATGCTTACAACATGCATGTCTATATGCTTGGGCAATTAACTCTTGACCACTCTTACTGGTGGCACATTTTCAAATATTATCCTATCGAAAAACTTTGACAAGTTGCCACTCGGGTCCACTAAATTGTTGAAACTTTACTACTTTCGCTGACGTAGTAGCATCTTAGAGGAATATTCCTCCAGACATGGGGCAAATTGACTGAAATACCCATCTTCTTCTCACTTCCCCTTCTTCTCTGTAAACGACCATGCGATGGCATTCTCCTACTGCCCGATTGCGCTGTCACGGCTCCTTATGCTATGTGGCTCACTAAGCTCACGGAACTCGCCCTAGCGACAAACATGTATCTTTTCTTCTTTTTTGGTGCACTAATTTACAACGATCTTGGAAGGTTCCTACGACAAGGAAAGCTCCAATCACTGCCCCTGCAACTACAAGCCACCGCCTCAACAAGGCAATCTTTGAACTGAGCTAAGGAATGCGGGACATATCATCATGATTGCCACAGCTAGGAGGTTCCCCGCGACTAGAACTAGAGCTAGAAACTAGATTCCTGCTTTGTTGTCCTCCTCGGCAAAGGAATCTGTTTGATGGCTCCTTTCTTCGATGGCCAAGATGGAGGCCTCGTTTCCCATGTCGGAATCCGAGCAGCTCGGCCTTCCCGGCTTTGTCTCTGCCTCAACCTCCCGAATCAGAGAGATGCACCCGTAGCCGTCCAAATAAAGCGGCATGTTGGTCGCCACTGGTCACAACCGCCAAGGGAGTGAGGATGACCTCACAAATTCAAGCAAGAAGAGAGAGAAGGAGGCGATGGTGACGGCTACAACCACCTTGTTGCTCCAGATCACAAGGAGCGCAAGGGACACCACGTCGCTGACCGTGAGGAAGCCTTGGCCAAGGCCACAGCCGCTGTCGTCGCCTTTGTTGCGGTGGACGGGGAGGGCGAGGGGGCCGATGTGGGAGGGACGAAGCGCGGCAAGAAGGTAGTTGAGGCGGCCAGAGGGGCGGCCCTTGAGCAAGCTGGGCATCGATGGTCATGCCCGTCGCTAGTGAGCATATGGGAGACCGGCGCGTCAACCGAAGTGGAGCATGGGCTGATTGGTTTCTTAGCTTTTTGACTGCGTTTGGCACATGGATGATGTGGATGCGCACAGGCGCGCATCGCTGGGGCACCAGTGCTAGCATCCGAAGCATGCCTGCTGCCGTAAGCCACTGCCAACGCGTCGTTGGGGCACTAGTGCTAGCATTCGAAGCATGCCTACTGTCGTAAGCCGCTGCCTGTTAGCCTTAGCCCAAGAGAAGGAGAGAAGCACATGAAGATGAAGAAGGGCATAAACGACATTTTTCCCTCATCGCCACATCACAGAAAGGAATATTTCTCTAAGATGCCACCATGTCAACGAATGTGGCAAAGTTTCAACAATCAAGTGGGCCCGAGTGGCAATTTGTCAAAGTTTTTCAATAAGATGTCATTTGAGAATGTGCCACTGGTAAGAGTGGCAAAGAGTTAATTGCCCCTATAGGCCAACCAACTCAAAGGTCGAGGCAAGATGGAAGGAAAAACATACAACATCACAGTTTGGATATCGTATTAAAAAGAATAATTCTCACGGCTATCTCTAAGAGATGATAATGCATGGGCACCGGCCATACCCATACCATGACCTCCTCTCTGATCCAAATAAGAGTTCACTTTTGGCTTCTGCAATTCTCAACTAGTCTCAAGCTTTTGCTGATACCTTCATTTCTTCAGGCCCCTTCTATGTGGCAATCCATGACGAGGAATGGGGAGTTCCAGTTCATAATGACCTAAAGCTATTCGAGCTGCTTACGTTATCGCAAGCCCTAACTGAACTTACCTAGGGATGTCAATGGGGCCTCGATCCCCGTTCCCCGACGGGAATTCCCGTATTAGGGGATGGGGATGGGGTCAATTCCCCCCCCCCCCCACGAGGGGTTTAATGGAAGAAAAATCCCCCCCGTCGGGTATGGCGGGGACGGGGACGGTTCCCCATCCCCTGTCCCCGTTTCCTCGTAGGGCTGTGGCCCAACTACAGCCGAGGCTGCCAGCCCAGGCACAGGAGCGGAGCAGGGCGGGTGGCCTGGTGGCGTTTGGCTGGCGGCCGAGCAGCTGGTTTTGGCGCGAGGCCCATGCGGGAGCAGAAGCAGGCTGAGACTGGTGGTGCGGCCCAACACGGGAGTTGGCCTAGATGCATGGGCTACGGGGCAGAGGCGATCCAGAGCATGGCTTGTTGCTACATGAGAGCTGTAGCGGGGACGGGGACCCCGTCGGGTCCCCGTTCCCCGCGCGGGGACAGGGATGGGGAACTATTCCCCGACGGGGAATTTCCCGTTGGCATCCCTAAACTTACCTGGCCTGCTATTTTGAACAAGAGGGAGGAATTCAGGTGCGCTTTCGACAATTGTTACACTGTTCATACAAGAGGCGTTAGAATGTATACTGATACTTCAGCATTGTACTATGGAGATGTTTGATGGTTTCAACTTCACATCCGTATCTGAGTTCACGGAGAAGAAGATAAAGCCGTCGAGTGGAAGAGTGTTGTCGAAGCACTAGATACGGGCTGTTGTAACAAATGCCAAGCAAATGCACAAGGCACAAAATCTGAATTCTTGCAGTTATTTGTATTCGCATCAACTGTGTTGCTGAGTTTATCTCTGAGAGTGAGCACACTGAAATGGTGAATCTTCATATTGCGCTTTTCATCAGGCTGAATGCCGTTATTTTTCTGTGTCCTATTTGGCACTTAACAAAACTAACGGATAAAATGGTTTCAATAACTTCGCAACATAAGAACTTCGACCGTTTGCTTAATGGTTTCAATAAATTCTAAGGGTTATTGATTTGGCTAAAGTCAGCCTGTTTTTTCTCCATCGCTATTCAGCGACAACAGCCAAGCTTCTTTTCAAATAAAAATGAAAAATAAGAAATAAGCCTAGCCATTTCCTATCCATTAAGTAAAAGCTCAAGACCCGTTTTCGATATGGGCCACAGCTTCTACCCTTTGAGAATCTGAATAATGTGAAATATGGGCTTTGCATCAGATAGTACATGGGCTTACTTCTCCTACACATGATTTGCAGTTTACCATGATTTAATCAAACAGCTGCTATGCATCATCTGTTCAATAAATTCTGTATTTGATATGTTAAACATCTGCAATGCATACCTGTAGGTAGTTCAGGAGTTTGGATCGTTTAGCAACTACTGTTGAAGCTTTGTGAACCACAGACCCATCACAAACAGCTTCCGCTATGCTCGCCAAGTACCTACCAAGACGCCCAAAGCTGAAGCTATAAGCAAGGAATTGATGCACCGAGGCTTCCAATGTGTTGGTCCTACAGCGATCTACTCCTTCATGCAAGTTTCCGGGATCGTTGGCGACCATATATCATGCTGCTTCAGATTTCAGGCTTGCAGCCAGCGCAAGGCCAATGAAAACGACCATATTTCAGGTTTGCCAGAAAGACGGTTGCGCTCACCATCTTCAGAGGATTCATATATCAGAGAGATGTAGTTAACCACTGGAGACAGCCTGAATTATATCAGGACTCTAGAACCATATGATTCCTACCTTCCAGGTGTGCTTGTTTTTGTCTGTGATAGTTATGACAGTTTGACAGTACATTGGAGTGTCACTCAGTAAGTAGTGTATACATTGTATATAAAATTGTGCGACTTTCTGGTGTGGCGTGCTTTCTCCCATGTAGCATATTAGCATGCAGAATGTGCACTGATTGGCCTTGATGTAGAGTGCGTCCTATTTTGTGGTTTTCTGAATGTATGGTATCTGGTAGTATGTATGTACAAACAATGCAATACAATGTTCTGGTAGTTTTCCGATTCATGGCTTTTCTTTTGTTCTCCAACAAAAGATCCTTGCATCTGATTACCTAACATAAGTTTCTTATTCCAAGAACAATTTGCGGGTGTCCATTAAAACGGTGAGTGGATATGATTGAGTATAGGGGAATGCGAATATCAAGTTACTAATCTTCCTTTCTCTCCGCTGATACTTACGCATTTTTATGGTTGATCTTACCTTTTTTTTAAAAAATATATAGTTTATCTTTGCATAAACCTATTAGTACAAGTACCTACTGTTGTTTCACTTTGTATTTGCATACCCATTGACACACAAGTTGTGTTGACATGGTTATGATGCGTCAGCCCATATGTCACACACTTGCCTTCTATATATAGCAAATCACACGACAAAAGTTTTCCCTTGAGAAGTGAGCCCGCAAAAAACAAAGTGATGGCAAGAAAGTTCTCCCACCTTTCAAACGCGCAATACGGTTAATTGGACAGCTAATCACAGCACGATGGCCACGTTTCGCCTCGCCATGGCCGTGCAATCGTGTTCTCCTTAAACCTCACTCATAAAAACCTTTGTTTATCCCTAACACTTGGTCCTATGTAACCTCCATCATTTAAACAATTGATCACCCTCCTCGAGGCCGCCTCGGAATGCGCACTGCGCCGGGCCGCCCTGCTCACCCCCACACCGTGCAGGTGTCGCCTACCGGGAGAAGCCAAGTCAGCTATGTGCGTCCACGTCATGCTAGAGCAGCACCTGTGTGAGCTTTGTGGTGTCACCGTAAGTTGTTTAGGGCTTGTTTGTTTGATTTTTTGTTTTTGGGTTTTTTAGAAAACTATATTTTTGTTTGTTTGAAAAGTTATTTTTGAAAATAGTTTGTGATTTTTATAATAATTCTTTAGCTTATCAGTATATAGATTCTCACGCAAATGTCTCTTAGTGAGCTAATGAGCTTGTAGCTTTATTTTATTTTTCTCAGAAGTAGATTTTTGCTTTTTCAAAAACCACTTCTTTAGAACCCGTTTGTTCTGATTTCTGACAACAGTAGAAGTAAAACCAAAAGAAGAAAACAAACATTAACTTAGGGTCTGTTTGTTTCAATTTGCTTCTGGCTTCTGCTTCTGTCAGAAGCCTAGAAGCCAAAAATCAAAACAAACGGGTTTGCTGAAAAGTGATTTCTGGAGAAGTTAGAAGCTTGTTTATAAGAAAATGAACTAGAAGCTGAGAAGCTAATTAAAAGTAGTTTTTATGAGAAGTAGTGTGCTAAAAAGCTAAAAAGTTATTGTAAAACCCAACAACTAAAATCTAAAAATAGCTTTTCAGAAAAACTAAAAATACAATTTTTTAGAAAAACTAGAAACAAAAGTCCAATAGTATTAGCTACGATCAGCCTTTCGCTTTAATTTGTCCGAATGTTCCAAGGTCGCCGACCCTAGCTAGTATGCCATCCTTTGCTTCTGTGGCTGGTGGTGAAGCATTTACCATGCAACTGGGATTAGTTTAGAGTTTAAGTGTGGTGAAGGTGTTGGCATGGGAAAGGAGGATCCTTAAGAAACCATGCAGGCGCCATGGACTGAAGCCTGCCAAGTGTACTGCCTTGGGGGTGAAGCTTGCTTGCCATCCACTCCCCGTCTCCTCAAAACGTGGCACAAAACTTGGCGCCTTTCGGGGAAAGCCGGGCCACGATTCCGGTTTAACTTGGCATTAGTGCTGCTGTTAAAAAGAAAGCCTCGAGTTTACACTTGTTGCCACAGCGGCGCTAGCCTTTGTCCTGACATTGTTCGACGTGTTGCTCGGAGAGTGGAGGACCGAGGACCTCGTAGCCAGAAGCCATGGCTCTCAATGCTAATCAACAATGAGGAACTGGATGGATCAAGAACATGGTTTTCTAGCTTCAACAACATGATTGATCATCAGAGTTATTTTTAATTTCCTTCTTCTTTGTTTCCCCTTGCAATATCAAACCTAATATATAAAGTGTAGAACACGAAAATTCTACTAAGTACATGTAGATGTATGGATTATCACGTGTTGAGATTCGTATTTAAAAAATAAACGAAAAAAATCATAAAATAGTAGTTAGAAAAAAATCATACTCCATTTAATTGGCCCCTCCTATATCTAATTCCTAACTTCGCCCATGTGAATACGTATAAAGTGAGAGTGAAGAATGAAGTGTGAGATCAAAGGAGGGCAGCCTGACTATTCCTCTCAATATCTTGGCCAACTGACGCCCTACGACGACTGTAACACGTCGGAAAGCTGACGATCAAGTCAGTTACGGCAGGAGCGAAATTAGCTGCATGCGCGCGTAACGACGAGGGCGGTCGTACCATCGGTACTAGCAGCGCCACTGCCTCCCCTAGTTTAACCGAGCTGCCTTGCCTGTGATCGAGCGGATCACGCAAAGGCGAGGAGATGAGCGAATCCGCGTACGCGCTTCGAGGCGTTTCTTGCTGCTGTTGTCGTCTTGTCGACCGGCTGTTTACGTATTCACAGGGGCGTCCGGTTTCGCATGCAGCACGTCGGTGTCGTCCTCCCCGGCGCAGACGACGCCGCGCACCCAATCCGGGCGTGGCCGCGGAGATCTCCGCCATTAAAAAACATGCAGATCTGATCTTTGTCAAAGGAGGGGCCTAGCTAGCTTAGATCATTGCTCCTACCACAGCTTCATTAGGCCGCTAATCAAAGGAGGGTAGCCCGTGTCCCGAGGAGATTAGGATTGGTGGTCACACCCACACCATGGTTGATTAAGATGAGTGATTAGTTAATGGCGTCAGGATTCCACAAGTTGGAGATGGGGGAACAGGGAGGGGAGGTGTCTGAGGTAAGGATGGCACTGCCTAGTTTAAGCCCAAAGCGAAAGCAGCCACCTCTCCAACTAATCGACGGCGACCTGCGATTTTCAAAACTAATATATATATTGTCAACTGATGGTGTTTATGTGTGGTGTTAAAGGATGACACAGATCTTCTGCAGTAACTATAGATATTTTAATAAAAGATGTATTAGTGCTTTGCTAGCTAGACATGTGATCCAGGTTAATGTGCTCTCCGCTTGGCATCTTATTCCAAACTTTTACCAATGTTTTCTTTGATACTACCCGGCAAAAACCGTCGATCTCCGCATAATGTTTGGGTTAATAAGCAGAATCCAAGCCAGGAATAGTACGTGAGTAGTCAGTAAAATGAAAAGAGTAAAAGCGAAATTTGTCGAGGAGTCAAAAGCTGGATGCGTAACAAGTGAAACTCTGAAGATCAAGGAACTAACCATGCAATTGGCCATACCCTAATGAATGCTAATCGATGTGATGATGATCCTTATCCGATCTCCGGGCATGGGGGCGCCTGATTGGCTACCTCAGCGAGGTTGGTGACTACAGGGGCTGGGTTGGATCATGGATGCACGTGAAGAGCCGGCGAGCCGTACCCGCGGCCAGGTCAGGGCGTCAGGCCGGCGCAGCGCAGGCCAGATAGGTCCAAAGCTAGTTCGTACTACCACGTAGTAACAATAAATTAGCACTCTAATCTGATTGTTAAAGCGAGGCGGTCTAGATTTGCACTAGTGTGTGTGGGGAATCTCTCTCTATCTCTTTGCGCGTTTGTCCTTGTGCGTGTCGTCGTCCTATCAGAGAGGAAAGAGTATACGGTGATTCTTCACTCTAAAGTATAGGCTGGTATGCTGATGCACTGGGGTGGACCCACTTACAGGTAGAGGATGTATATGATATTAGGGGTGATGGTTGTACGTATGGATAAATAAGTTTAGTTGTTCGTATATATTGTTTCAGTTTGGTTTGATGGAATGCATTGTTATAGTTTGGTTTTGACGGATGCAAATGTCCGTCTAAAGCTTGACTCAGGAGGTAAGATCGATTCGAGTTTTCCTCTGTAGCCTGTTTCGATATATACAAGCTGTTACATCAGTTCATACAGACGGATGCACTTGTCATGTTACAAAATCACCTTCATACGATTAACCAATCATAATCTCATCTCTTTCCGCTCATACAATATCAGATTCAATTAACAAAATAGAAACTCAGTTTAGTCTATCTAGACAAATACAACCGGCTAAATACTCTTCTTTTTAACAAATATATCTCCTAAGTCTGCTACCCCTCAGCCAGTATATATGATCTATACGGACAACCAATCACACTATAAATGATTTTCTTTTTTCAGTGATTTATCGTATATATGTACCAATCTCATATGATACATCTAATCTAACAAATGAGACACTCGGATCTATAGTCTAATCAGAACATTCGATTATTTTTTTTCTGGTTCCGCTATTACTAATGCATCAGGCTTCATGTACACCTCACGTTTCAATATTTTCTCTCTCCGTTAATTGCATGCAAGCCTCCTTTAGCCTACACTCTGTAAAAGTGGAACCTTTTTTCATTCAAGGCAACAAGGTACTGTGATTAAGAATGGACTAAAGAAGCAACGTTAAAGTAATTACGAAGCTAATCATATCATTTGCGCAACATGCAATATCACTTTACAGCAGAACGTGTAGCTAAACATCACATGATGTCTGATTGTGTCCAAATAATCTAATTCTTCAGCAATAGCAGAATGCAACCATGCAGGCTGCGGCTGCCCATGTATGGCTTACTCATATAATTGGAGATAGGATCGTCCCGTCCGGCCGTTCCTCTCAGTCTTACGTACCCAGCATACCCTTTCAGTACATGCATGCATCTCCCCGGCCGGGACTTCGATCTGAAGATTTCTGGACGGTACTTGGCGTAGCCGTTCAACTGCTCCCATTACTGACAAGTCGCAGGAAGCTAGTGTGGCAATCAATGGAGGACAGCAACTTCGTAGCTAGCTGAGCTGCTGTAGTCTCGACAACGAACCACAGTACAAGCGTCATATCTACGCCTGCCTTATCCTCTAACCGAAACTGGAACATGAGGAGTTCCAATTGTGGACGTGCATTCCAAAAATAAGCATTGCAGTAGGACACGCACTGATGGAGATAAACTTGTCTTTTGTGTCGCGCAATCCAGCAATATTTAATCAGGAGCAAATAAAGAAATGTTCCTTTCATAGATGTACAACAGTAGTATTGTTACTATCACAGGCAGGCTCATCTCTCATGATTAGGAAATCGTATCTCACACGGTTTTCCAGCTGTCACAGTTCTATCGTCATAGATAACAATTGATTATTTATCTCACATGGTTTGACACTGGAACCGTCAAACACAATAAGTCTAGAATACTTAGTTCCAAAGCCTGAAAAAGAAGACAAAAAAGGATTAAAATTTATCAAAAAAATAAAAAGGGACAATTGCCAGACCATTCATGTATCTCCACAATCATCCACTATTTTTTTCTCCCTATTTTCTCACTATTTTTGCCAGTGTGCCGCCCGTAAGTCAAACTCACAACCTCGTATCTGTGACCCAACTCTCCTACCAACTGAGCTAGCTTGTGTTTCATTCCAGGGCTCTGAATATATTCATTTTAACATGTGTGTAATACATTCACTTGGTGTCAAATTTTGAACACAATAATGAAGTTAAAACAATCAAATTTAAACACATATTGAATTTGAATCATATATTCACTTACAAATTTAAACACAACAATGGATTTAAACACACAGGACAATTTAATTCTGCCCATTTGGCTATCAAACCACCCAAGGGTTCATTGACTTTGTCCACTCTGCACAAATGACGATCAAACCGTCACCTCTGGCAGTCAGACTGCCATACATTGATCACATAGAATATATAGGGAAAAGTTTCCCACCCTCTCAAACTAATCTTTCATCTAGAATGCATTGCAAGTTTGAGTAAATGACAACTATAGATACCTCAAGTAAATAAACATCAATCCCTTTTAATAGTACAATATATATTATTAACAATCTGGACATTTTCTCCTCTAATCATCATTGACCAGCAAAAAGAAAATATCCCATTTCATATATTTGTCTTAAGCTAGTCATCTTCATGTATCCTTCACATATGCATCTTCTGACTCTTTCATCAATTCAAGGACTAACCTTTCTGATATCCCAATTAAACAAGTTAGTCCATAAATAAGTGTTGCCATTAATTACCAGAACACAAAACACTATTACAGAAAAGGTCATTACTGCTAATTCAAAAATGTCATTACTACCGATTTTTGAACCGGTGGTGATCAAGTGATAGTGATAATCCATGATTATCAATGTCCATTCATATAATGGACCGGCGGTGATAGTACAAGTATCACTGCCGGTTCATGTAATTAACCGATAATGATAGTTGGATTATCATTGCCGGTCTATTATATGAACTGGCAGTGATAATTTCACACCCCCCCCCCCTAGTATAGTTGTTGTCAGTAACCGCATATTAAGAAAATATCACATATGCATACACAATTTATCACATATGCTTGTACTTCAACACATTTTATTTACAAATCACATATATACATACACGATTAACTTGTCATTCACAAATGTTCTTAGTTGGTTAGGACAAATAGCTTAAACTCTCTAACTCATAATTTGTTTTAAAAATTTCACAGTTTACTTGAAACATTCATGCAAGTGAAACAAATAAGCGTTTCAACCTCTCTTGCTACCCGAAGTTGTCGAACTCGGTAAGTCCCGAGTGCTCATTGCATGAAGTGCTTTATATGTCAGGTTATAAAACTCATCTTTTGGACTTATTACTTCATATTGATAAACTCGATAAAGTTGTTTTTTAAAGGCGTTGAGGTGATGTTGCAGAAGTTTACTTATGTTCAACTTGATTACCTCATTAGAAGAATTGAAGAAAACAATCCTACAAAACATGTGTAGAAATTGAGAAGCTCAAATCAATATATATTTACATGCCTCTACACCATCTTGGAGCACCCTGTCACTGGTGAATGTGTGCATGAACTCACATACATCGAAGCCACATAAGTTTGTTGTCCTGTTGCATTGAAAGAAGATATGAAATATTAGTGGTAAGCAACTAGTCATTCAGTAGGAATTTGAGACATGAATATTATGTATGTATCGGAAAGTTGATTGGGACAGTAAATGTCTTCTGGTATGGACGGAGTCGAACAATGTCCTTATAGTATCATGCGAATGCCCCGTGCATGATTATGAATAATATTACTAGACTTAGATTCAATCGAATGGAAGATTACTTGAGCAAATAACGAAATGATTGACTTAACCTATTTAGCAAGTCCATTATAGGTTGAAATTGTGTTTGTGGTCTCTTTGTGAGTCTGACCATGTACCATCAGTCAAGTTCTGAACCTTTGTCTAAACTTCAATCTGAGCCTCTATATCATCTAGGTGATCCAAGTTGAGGTACTTACTCGAGCTATCGTCACTTCTTGGGCTCTCATTTCTCGTATGTTCCATGTTTGCGTGTCCATCTCCATTCGAGGCTGCACCCTGGTCCAAGGAGGGGTGATTTGATTCTAGAGGTGCTATTCCTACATACAAATTAATTTCCATCTAATGGACTTCTTCATGATAGAAAAAAAAACATTTTTGAAAACTAAGACTAAGGATTGACACCACAATGTTCTTCGCAACCGTTTTGATATATAATTCACAATAGATCTCCAAAAGACAATAATGTTATATATTTTTAACGTCAGTGAAGCATTTTGTGTTAATTTTTCTCAAACATGTCATATACAGGATTTGAAAATTAATTGAAAATCGGACAATTCGGTCCACACCGAATTCTGAATTTAACTAGTTTTCAAATTTGAGTTCAAAAAATTCAAAAATAAAAAAATAACAAAAATCTAAAGATACTATAGGCAATTCTAAGACCTTCTGTGATTTTTTTTTCAAAAATAATATCCTTTGCATCATATTTCATGAAGAGGAAGTTGGAAAATAAAAAGAAAAAGCGTGCAACTTATTTAGTAGGGTTCAGGTTAAGGAAACTATTAACATGCAAACACATATTTTTTATGTGTAGGGTATACCTTAATAGAATCAATAAAATTAGTTTCACTTTATTTAGGGTTATTTTAATTTCTCCATGATTTTTACAAAATTTACAATCATAAAGAGAACATGTTAAGAAACAGCATTATAATTAATATTTTCATGTATACCATTATTTTTCATACATAAATAATAGTATAAGTAAACTAATAAAAGTGGTTTCACTAATTTTGGAGGTATAATGGGTTAGTTATGAATTAATCCATTTGCAATACATTTACACAGTCCTGCATGTTAAAATAGTTATTCATGAGTGTATTTTTAAAAGACATAGGATCATGTGAGAAGAATAAAAAAATTGGTTTCATGATTTTTGGATTAGCAAAGAATTAACTAAGCATTTAACTAGGTTTAGCAAATACATTTTCTCATAGAAAATATTCAAATTTTTATGATTATAAATACTTTTATCGTGTAGAACATGTTACATGGAAACCAAAAAAAATTGTTTTACTTTATTTTAAGCTTAGATGAATTAGTTATAGATTTTACAAGGTTCAACTAATTTTATGGTTTTTTTTAACTTTATTGAAATTCGATAAAACCGAACGGGTCTTGATGAAATTCGAGTGGTTTTGACCACAAGCAAAATGTGGTCGAATATCGACGAAACCGAATGATTAATTGGTGAAATCATCCGGTTATTAAATGTCCAATTTGGTTTGTTTTGCCGTGGTCAAACTAGTTTGATGAAGTGAATTCAGTCGAATTCTCGCTGAATTTCCCAATATCAGGAATATCGGGAATTCGGTGAACTCCGCATTTCGGGTTTCGAACGATTTTTTGAACCTTGGTCATATAAAGATACATATACGAAAATGTCATATAAAGAGTCATTTTCTTTTCTTGTTCCAACTTGGAATAAGTTCTGACTACCTTGATGAGCACATAAAGACTACATGTTTCTTCACATTTTACCAAATGACAAATGTTGGATACATGTTTTTTCAAACTACATATTTTTCAGACTACAAACTATATGTTTTTTTAGACTACAAACTACATATTTTTCAGACTACATACTACAGCTCGTCCGAAGCCCAAAAAAGAATATGACGAACCCGGAATCCTTAAGGCAAAGGAGAGGCAACTGAGGTAGTAGATGGGCAGCGGGTGGCAGAGCACTAGGGCGGTGGGCATCAGGGCTGCGGAGCACCATGGCGAGCGTCGAGGCAATAGCTGGAGTTGGAAACTTTGGGTCTTACGGCTAGGGGTTGGGGGCACTGAATTTATACTCAAAAGTATCACCGCTGGTTATAGTATATGGTCAGCAGTGATACAAGGTATTATTGTTGGTGCTATAAAACAATAGACGGATATATTTAGATGTATTTTTTAAGTTTGTTCGTGTAGTTTAATAAATCATAGTATTAACATTAAAGCATGCTCTTAATATTTTGTACAGTATTTCTTTACAGTATTCATATAGTTTATTTAAATAGCATTTATACTGAAGAATTTAGATCCTTCAATATTAATTAATACGAAACAACATATCATTAATTAATACAAAAGCATATCCTTAATAAATACATCAAGCTTTTTTTAAGATAACAATTAGACCTAAATATCTCTGTCGTGTTTGGTCAAAATCCTTCACGTTCAAATTCCTCATCTTTACCGTGTTTGGTTCAACGTGTATAGCCAGACATGAAACCCCTATGAAAAAAATATGCAAGGATTTGCTCTATGCTTAGAAGCTGTTTCTCATTCTTGCAATAATTGCATGAACAACATATATAGTCATCACAATTAATTGACTTGTACGTCGCGGCAACGCTAAAAAAAGCTTCCATGCCGTTAAAAAACTCTAGGTCGCTATGGACAGCATCGTACATCCATATTCAATTCATTTGCAATTTTATCAATTATTATAAATCCATTGCGTTAATACGAAATAACAATCAATTTAATTAATTATTATCAATATAATAGACTATAATGATAAATAATGATAAATAAAATCATACCTAGAATATGAAAACCTAATGTAGGACAACAAAGGCGTCTCAACAATTTCTTACGAAATAGATGACATTCTCCTATTTTTAATCACCCAACGCACTCAAACCTTGAGCGGAAGAAAAATACTCAGAGAGACAAAGCAAGATGGAAAGTTTCAAGAAAGTATAACTCTATAGATGGAATATGAACTATAGGTTCTATTAAAAAACGTTCCATATATCTCTGTGCCCAACAACTCATAACTTTGAAGATCAATGAAACAGATACAAGATTAACAAGCAAGTAAACTCTCCGAGATGAAGATCTAGAGGCAAGAAAATGCAAGACTCCATCATATATACATGTGTATGTGAATTCTATGCCTTTAACATCAAGAAAAATAACTTCCCAAGATGATAAAATTTCAGCTTAAAAAGAAAAACAAAAATCAACAACAAAACACTAAGAACTCGCAAACTTGCAACGGGAACAATAAAAGGAAACTAGAAGGAGGAGAATTTAAACATATGCAAAAACTTAAACTTCATTACTCAAAGATCTAAGTCCTATTTTTGACAGAATACAAGAATTTATCTATCAAAACTCTCACCTATTACATAGGCTAAGCAATTTTCTCCCTCCTCTAAAACTTTAGCACAAGGCTCTCATATGGATGGCTCAAGTGAGCGGAATCCCAACTAGCCAAACTCCTCTATTTATAACCTAGGAAACTTAACCTCTAAGTTTCCTTGACTGTTTTCAAAATATCTCTCTCTTGTAGTACATTCCTATCTACCACTAGGGGTATTATGATCCATTTTCTCCTCCATCTATCGGACGACCGTGACGTCTTCACGACATAACTTTGCCTCGATGCAAGCTTCACGATGATGCCACATGTACTCCATCCTCCCGCGGTTTTGTGGCTAAACTGGGAAGCCGACTCGCACTCTTCTTAAGGTGTGACCCACAGCTGCTTGCTTTGACCTCAAGCAAGTCTTCCGATGTTGATGCGTGTCATCTGTCTTGCAATCTTGACCACTGGTAAGTCTCTCCCGCTCCCGATCCCTCGTTTCGTTTTGTCACTTGCACCAACAACCACTTCGCTTGACTTTGTCAACACACCGCTTTCATCAACCTTCATCTCTTGCCTTGCTTGACCTCCACGTATACCGCTAGGATCATCATTAACTCCGTCCGGTCTCCTTGATCGTCCGGCACCAAGCATCCCGCTTAGCCTCGATCACCCGTCGTCGACCGCCAAGTTGCATCCATCACCTGCACATCATGAGACTAGCAAATATGCATCTCCAGAACCATATAACATCACCACATGTTAGTCCAAATCGAAATCAATTTGAATAAGATCAGATGTAACAAAAATATGAACATCGAATGGTCCAGCGTTCACACCAGTGCAACACGGACCATCCGGTGAGTACAACTCCACCGGGACCCGATTTTCATTCCTCTCTAGAAAAATTAGTCCGATGGTCATAAAATCCTAACACCGGACAATCCGGTGAACACATCAACATTTGCCTCAGAACTGAAAGGCTCCAGTGATACTCTTCGGTGTTCACATGCCCATTATCAAACCATCCGGTGAGTACATCATCACTATAATTTAGTTTTTCAATCTCTCTGGAAATATTTGTCTGGTGAAGCCTCTGGTGATCACCTGTGCACACATCGGACCATCCAGTGAAGCTACCGTACCAGACTTTCACATTTGCATATTTCTCTGAAAAAATTAGTCTGGTGCTAACTCTCACCCACACCGGATCTTCTGGTGAATACATTTTTCTCTGCCTCTACATTGAAAAACTCCAGTGCTCACATCTACCACATACCAGACTATCCGGTGAGGTCAAAAAAACCCTCACACCGAACTATTCGGTAAGTGCAAGCTTCCTGCACCGTGATACTGATACAAACTCCAATTCTTTTCAACTTTGGTTAGATAAAATCAACATTGCAATATATAACCATGCATATACTAACCAACATAAACCACACAAACATCAATAACTCATCACACAAGATAAATCAAGGCACATGTCAACTTGGTTTCTCACCCAATATCGATTATCTTAATTCACTAAGTAATTGGAGCTCTAGGTCCTTCAAAATCCATCATCATGGAACAAGCACCTATTTTCAAAATGTAGAGTAATCTAACAAATAAATTTAAATACAAATAAAATGTAGAAGAACCTACTTACATAAATAATGTATACCTAAAATCGATTAGCTTAAATTCACTAAGTCGTTTGGAGCTCTAGCTCCTTCAAAATTTATTATAGAACAAGCATTGATTTCTAAAATTTAGAACGATCTAGCAACTAAATCTAAATACAAATAAAATGTAGATAAACTTACTAACCTTGGAGTACCTAGGTCACGTAGACTCCACCAAATTTTGAAGCCTTGCCGCGCAAGCTCGCCGCAAAGAGCCGCCACGCGCCGAGCAGAACAGAGTTCTGTTCAGACTCGGGGACAAAACCATTATATTCTATGGCATATCACCGCCATTTCATGACATCAACCGGCAGTACAACAATGATGGTTCTTATAACCAACCTATAGTGATAATATAAGAGCAATACCAGTCTGTTATATGAATCGACAATGTTATATCACTGCCGGTTTGAATAAAAATCGTTAGTGATAGTGCTTATCACTACTGATTCTCAATAGCTCACTGATTGATTAGTAGTTGGACCCTGTGAACCGGTAATAAAGAGAGGGTGTAGATGATCTTTTCTGTAGTAACGAAATTAGATCCTAGATACTTCATCCACGCCGGAGATGAAGCACATTTATTTTTCGTGAGTGGTGGGGTCAAATTGTATGAGAGAAGCTTAGCTTATTGGTATCCTCATAATTCTATATTGTTTTACTTTTAGAGTGTACTCTTCTCTAACATTATCTTGGACCGATTCGCATTAAATCCTTGGGAGATACTTACAGTCTCTCATAGTTCTATTCTTATAGCTGGTCTCACACGGTTGTAGCCGTATAGCTTGTGGCAGGAGATTTCTAACTGGGGTTGCGAGAGATAATTTTTATCACTCGATTCCAAAGAAAGTGTAAGAGACAAAAAAGTCCCATACCAGCTTTTTTAGTTATATATATATATATATATATATATATATATATATATATATATATATATATATATATATATATATATATATATATATATATATATATATATATATATATACACGGAGCACATAAGAATTTAAGTAGTTTCATAGATGTCCAGGGATCAAGCCAGAATTTTTGTATCGGTGATGCTATCCTTTAATTGCTGAAAATAGGCCTAGCTTTTGTCAACCAAGAGCAACTGGCAGATTCGAATAGAATGGTCCAAAATCAGATGCCAATATTCATCTTCTTCTTCCTCTTTCTCTATTTCTTCCTCCAAACCGACGATTTCTTCCTCTCTGCTTCAACACGACACACTCCCTCACCCCGCTCACATACTCCATCTTCGACGGCATCTCCGTTGCCGCCAGCCACCCCCACGCTAACCCAATGTTGCCGTTGACCATGCCTGACATTTCCCAACCAGCGATCCATCATTACCTGCGGCCAGTAGTGTCCTCGCCACCTTATCGCCATGTGACTACGTCCGCCACCATCGTCGGACCAGCTTGCTGCCCTGGGCCTCCTTCTAAGCCCAGAGAACAGGCACCAGCGTCCTCGAAAACCCCAGCCACTAACTCGCCAGGGAAGAAGAAGACGTGGGCTGAAATGAAGTGAAAAAACAGTCACCGAAAACTAGGAAGCGTGTTTTTGTATTGAGGAGCTAGGACACTAATTTGTACCATGACAGTGGCAATCAAGAGAGGTGTGAAGCATCGGAGTAATCATGTGGCGGTAACCTTTAATTTTCATCCTTGGATCAGTATATATCTTCCATATTTTCCCTTTGGAAAAAAGCATGGGATTGAAGCACTTGTTCGACATGGCTATATATCTAGGTACCCCAAAGTCAAGCTAGCCAAGCGCCAAGCCACCGGCAACTGCTACCTCAGCTGACCGACCGAAAGGCGAAGTAGTGCGCTTATTCACCGGAGCAACTAGCGACGCGGCAACGGTACCGCCACATGTACCGATCATATAATTTTGTAAACGTTGCTAGATACTAATGAAGTGGCTCAAGCTTCGTCCCTTCTACGCTACGCTCCTACGCGCGCCTGATCACCCTACACCGTCACCTCAGGAACCCGACCACCCCGCGAGCCTTCCTCCCCTGCATGCCTGACGCAACAGCATAACCAGTTCACCAGGTAGGGCTATCTCTTATCCATGCTTGTTCTTTCCGAGAAATGGAAAGGCCGAGCGGCTACGCCATGGCGATACCTAGCTGTCCATTCACCCATCGGCCATCTAAATGTTCGTCGTCCATACCTAGCTGTGTTCATCTCATGTGGTCTCTAGAATACTATAGTACTACACCATGGGATGAGAGAGAAGCAGCAGCAGCAGCAGCCCAATTGGTTGGCCGGGGCCGGGGTCCCCCCCATCTATGCGTGCGTAGCTAGGCCACTGCCATTTGGCGCACTTGTCATCGCACGTACGACCTGCCGGTCAGACATCCAATTAAGACGCGCTGGCCGGCTTTTCGTGGTGCATCCGAGTTGCTCTCCACCCGCGCTCGGGCCTGAAGCAGTTGTACGCGCGCGTTGTCGGGGGCAGGCAGGCGGCAAGGCAGCGATTCGGCGATTGGCTTTTGGCCCGCCCCTTGGCGCTCCGCTGCGTGACTGCATGTCCTGTGCACGCCCTGGCGCGGTGGCGCCCAGCGGTGCAGAGTGGCGAGTGCCAGGACATCCATCCCGGCGCGGTCGCTTTCGCTCAAAAGCTGGCTACGGATAAGATAGATAGCTCTGGCTTTTGCCTGCCCTGGTGCGCAGCGCAGGCTTTTCCATCGCATGGGCGGGCTGGAACGTCCTCATGGCGCGCGGAGGAACGACGCGTGGCGGCGCGGTGAGCGCACGGCCCCGGGCCCGGGGTCGCGCACTCGCGCGAGGGGCTGTGACACGTTCGAGGTATCCCATGTGCGTGAGACCGAGGCAAGGTTGGGTCCTCCCGCACTTTGGCGCCTGCCTCCGCTTGCCTTTGCCTCATCTTTCAACCGCCTACGCGGCCCACGCCGCGCGCACGACTAGGCAGAGGCAGGGCAAGCATCCGACAACTCCGTAACGTATTGCCTAAGCACCATCTATTTTATTTTGACAGTTCATTTTTCACATCTATATTGATTCTCTCGTATATTTCTAAGAAGATAGATGAATTAGGCAGGAAGATGAAAATATATTTTTATTTAAGCAAGAAGATGATATGTTACTATTCTTCAAAGCAAGTTTAGCCTAAATGCCGAGAGAAGAGATAGCATGGTTCTATCACTCTAAAATGAAATAACTCTACCGAGGATTGATCTCTGACAATAATTTCAAGGTGTACCGATTGAAGGGTGCATGAACAACGTTTAAGGTGTGTGTTCATCGGTGTGTGTTGAACTCAAGAATACTGGGTTTATCCAGATTCAGACCTCACGAAAGAAAACAAACCTATGTCATGTATATTTTGTTATGAGTGTTTGTGAATCGGTTACCGATACTCCCTTTACAAATATAGTCCTCTCATTATATACCAAAGAGAGGGAGAACTTACAAGTGGATCCCGATTAGACACCTATATCTAACTAGATATTCTACACTTGGATCATATCCTAAAGAATCGGATGAATCCAACTTATCCTGAGAGCTTTAACTCCCTGTCCCAATTGTGGAACGCCTCCACGCCTATCTCCCCTGGTCGCCCAGCATATCCCATCATCGTGTACTGTAAGATCGTCTACTAAGCCGTCCTGTCCCTATGCCGCGTGAGTCTACCTGCAAAACCGTTCACTTACCTGGTCATTTTGCAGACACTATCTCGTCAATCGTACGGTACTACACCGGTCCATAAGGTCCCATCCGTAGCATTTAATGCTACGGGACGAGGCAGTACCTAACCGCGCTGGCCATTACTTTGTTCACTTGATGAGATATCTAGGGAAGGAAAGCACTTGAGTAGAAGCAATAAATACGATTAGATAGGTAGGTAAGGACCGGCCTTGCGACCAGTAAGAGCTGATCACGGGATCTCATAATATCGCAAGGAGGCTGGTCGTGCGAGCTTAAACCTGGTGGTGTGATGGTCCAGGGTTCAAAAAATATTCTCCGTTAATCGGCATATCCCTCATGGGGCACGTTAGCTAAGATGCCCCTTACTCAATACTCTGACAAGCCCTTACTCAATACTCTAACAGTAGCCCTAAAGCTCCCCCGTGGTCGTGGTCCTTCCTGATCGCACCACTTAGACCCCGAGGGCACATAGTCCACCCATAGAGTGGTCGCTGACGTTATTTAGCTTTTAGAGTTTGACTCTGAACTTCACATCACGTGGGGAGGTTAAGCGTCCTAAGAGGAAGAGAGAAATATTGAATGTTGCCAGGCCCGAGGGGCTTTCGGTTCCTCGTGCATGCCTCTTTGGACTTTGAGCAGTTCGGATGCCGTGTCGGTTGAGATTACTCGGTACTTCCTGGAGCAAGGTGTCTATGATGGAATGTATATAAAAAAACTAGGGTGTTGGTGCCCAGGCACTGCCACGTTCACCCGGGTTTGACCGAGGTGTGGCCACAATGTTTTCGCCTTCCACCCTAGGCGTGAATCAATGGTTGGCTGAGCTATAAAAGTAGGAGTTCACCCAGCTGGCCACCCATCAATGCCATTTGCAAAGCAAGAAGACAACTTTCCCTGAAGATCATAGCGTCCTCCTCCCATCCTTCGTCGGGAAGGTCGATGGGTTTGGAGAATTGGCAAGATCTGAGCCACCTTCGACGCCGGCTCCACTGGCGGTGTTGCCCCCAAGGGCAGACAATCTCAAGGACTTGCTCGGACAGTTGCAGCCGGCCACCCTCGTGGTTCCCTCACTGCAGAGAGGGCCTCCCCTTGCCATTCCCGTCCGATCAATGGTATGAGCAGCCGCCTTGGGGGAGGTTATAGACATATCCGACGATGAGGAGGAGATTGACTGGGACCTTCTACAGAAGGAGATCGACGAAGAGAAGAAGGCAGAGGAGGAGCAGAAAAAGAGTCTGGTGGGTTCGCCGACGCCGATTAGTAGCTCTAGCAGGGTCTTCGTACCGGCCATCCTGCTTGGCCCGTATGCATGCCATCGTCCAATTCCCGGGGCGACCAACTATTGCCCCAAGAAAAAGTATAAGAGGTTCCTTGACTCGTTCGAGGGTAAGTAGGGGTCCACATACCTCTGAACTCTTAGAGCTGGTGGATCTCCACGCCTTACAAGAGTCAGGTGGAATCTTTCTACCAACCATGCGTCAGCCACATGAGTCAGGAGGGAAAGAATAGATACGTAACAGGATAGTTAGTTCGACTAGATGTAATCGTCCTGTCTGTAACCAATCCTTTCCATGATTAAAAAATGTTCCAACCACTGCTGATGGCCTTGCCAATGGCCAAAAGATTATACAGGGCCTTGTGGTTTTTGGATCATCTAGTCCGGGCCTCTGTTCGGAGTGTTTAGATAGTTTTCCTTAAGTTGCCGTGACGCATTGGCTCTGAATGTTCTGCCCTGCCTGTCAGTTAGGCTCTCGAAGTGCGGCATATCTCTCATGGGATCCATTAGCTAGGGCACCCCCTTACTCAATACTCTGACATCCTCCTTACTCAATACTCCGACAAACTCTTTGAGAGTGATAGAAATATGAGGTATTTTCAGCTAATTGCTAACGACAAATACCGTAAAACTCATATATCTCAAATAGAACATGATGGTCGAACTTTAATCAGACACGATGAAATTAAAGAGCATATCACTGTATATTACAGAGATCTCTTTACACCACCTGTGAGTAATCAGTTTTTGATGCTTGAGACTCATAGGGGGGAGATACCTCAGGTCTCTAATATAGAGAATTTTTGCTTGTAGAAAGCTTTTCTAAAAAAGAAGTCAAAGAGACGATATTCCAAATAGAACACAATAAAGCATCAGATCTAGATGGGTTCCTAGCAAAATTCTATCAAGTTTCTCTGAAGTAATCAAGGCTGATTTGATTGCCTCATTTGAAATTTTTTCATAAGGGTGTTCTTCCTCTTTTCAGACTTAATTTTGGAATAATTATATTACTTCCAAAAATTAAGGATGCTACACAAATACAACAATGCAAACCAATATACCACCTGAAAATCTTCACTAAAGTTGTTATAAATATAATTATTAGCGTATCACAGAAAATAGTTAGACCTTCTCAAACAACGCTTATGCTAGGAAGGAATATTATGGAAGGGATAACAATACTACACGAAACCATTCATGGTATGCATAGGAAAAATAATTTAATGGGATGATTCTTAAACTAGATTTCGAGAAAGTTTATGATAAAGTCAAATGTTCTTTTCTGTAACAAACTTTAATAATGAAGAGATTCTCTCATGTTTGGTAATCATGGATTGAGTAGTTTGTAACAGGGGGAGTGTTGCAGTCAAGGTTAATAATGATATAGGAAGATATTTCCAGATAAAAAAAGTCTGAGACAGGGTGATCTCCTATCACTTATTCTCTTCAATATTGTGGAACATATGTTGGTCGTTCTAATTAGCAGAACCAAAGAGGCAAGTCAGATACATGGTGTGGTCCCTCACTTAATTGACAATGGACTATCCATACTATAATATGCAAATAACATGATGCTTTTTATAGAACATGATATTGATCGAGTTAAGAACACGAAGCTTCTTTTTTTACATTTGAGCAACTTTTTGGCTTGAAAAATAATTTTTATAAAAGTGAATTATTCTGTTATGGGGAGGCTAAAGAATTTGAGAAGCAATATTCACAACTTTTTGGGTGCGAGATGGGGAACTACCCCTTTAGATATCTTAGCATCCCTATGCATAACAGGAAGATAAGCAATAAAGATTAGCGAATAATAGAGGATAGATTCCAAAATAAAATGAGTAGCTGGAAAGGAAAACTTTTGTCTGTTGGGGGATGTCTAGTTCTGATTAATTCAATTTTAAGTAACGTTGTGATGTACATGTTGTTATTCTTTGGAATTCCTTGTGGGGTTCTTAATAAATTGGATTAATATATATCAAGATTTTTTTTGGCAAAGTGATAAGCACAAGAAAAAATATCGTCTGATGAAATAGAGAATCTTATGTAGACCTAAAGAATAGGGCGGCTAGGCATCCAAAATCTTGATAAAAAAACAAGTGTTTTTTTAGTAAATGGTTATTTAAACTTATAAATGAAGATGAGACGTGGCAACAATTGCTAAGAAAAAATACTTAAAGAATAAAACAATACGCGAGGTGAGATGAAAACCTGGGGACCTGTTGTCAAGATGTCGAATATTGCCGCTGCTCGAAATGGTGATGAAGGGTTTATGGTTAATGGAAATTTTACTGCTGGTGCATGAAGATAGAACGTGTTCTTAGGAATTTAGGTGATTTCGGGAAACTGAAGATTAACAAAGATGTTGGCATTTTGTTGTGGGTTAAAAAACAAGTTTACGCTATGAAATGTCTCGAGCGAGGATCTTGCATTGTATGTTGAGAACTAACCTGCCACGTACGAATACGATCACCCAAAGAAATGAAAGTTTTGTTTGTTTGGTGGAGGAGTTGCGCGCAAAAGGATTTGTACCACGTTTGCAGGACTCTGAATCAGTTTGTATCTCAATTAAGAAACTTGAGGGTTTTTTTGGTCGCTCTCTGCTTATTGTGTCGTGTATTGGTAAAACCTAACGAAGGCACAAAACCCTCCTATCCTGCTCGGGTCATTGTGTCGTTGTCGCGCACCACCCTTTCCACTCCTTGCACACACGCTGCGAATGTCTGCACGTCAAAATCTATCACTTAACCAAAAGAGAATAACAGTAAATCTATCACTCATCATAGAAGACATCATATTAGCGATGCTCAGAAATGGTCACTAATGATATATTAGGAACGGGTCTAATGAAGACTTATTATTAATGTGATCCCAGACTCAGACCCAGTCAAGACCTGTAATGGGGAGGAAATTACTCATTAAAAATCACAGTAACGGCTCACATAAAAGTTTTTCACTAATAACATATCATTAGTGACAGGTAGAGATCACGTGATAAACTCATCAGTGACGGGTGATAGCTACACCGTCACTAATGACTCTCAGCTGGTCAAATCAAAACTATGACCAGTGAGTATCTTCCGACCAACCACTCTTTCTTCCGACTTGTATAAAAAAGCTACTTAAAATCTGAATAGAGTCATTAGTGACTCATCTAAACCTGTCACTAATGAGCCTCAGCTGATCGAATTAAAATCACGGCCAGTGGACATCTTCCGACCAACCCCTGTTCATTTCGACCAGTATCAAAAAGCTACTCAAAGTTTGAATAGAGTCATTAGTGACGGATAATAGCTATACCCGTCACTGATGATTGAGTCATTAGTGACGGGTGATATATATAACCCGTCACAGACGATTAAATGTAGCTTATTTTAAAATTTCATAACTTTTTTATATGGGGTTGGATGAAGACATTTTATATGAAAATTATAGCTCTTAACGAGATCTAAAACTTTATAGTTGATCACTTTTTTATTTGAAACCATATAGACACAAAAATAAATATGTAAAAAATATCAAAGTAAACCACACACTTGACCACAAGCTAAATTGCTGGATCTAATATAAAAATACTATGAATGATTGAAAAAGCCACACATAGGGCCAAAAAAGTTTAAAACTGCAAATCAAAAGATTTTTATCGTGAGTTTTGTAACTCAGATTGATGAAATGTCTATGCAGCACTAACTTTCAGATATAGTATTATGTCTCTAAAAAATTTGAGTGAATTGCGCAAAATTATAAGTATTGTGCTATTTATAACATAAAACTACAAGTATTATGCTTATTAACATAAAACTACAAGTATTGTGCACTAATTTCACACAAAACCCGATTTTAATTAGATTCATCCAAAAAAATGGTCTTACATTTCTCTAAACACCTAGAACTTTTTGTATATTTTCCATAATCAATGTACAACCCATTTTAATTAGATTCACCTAAAAAACATGTGTAGCATTTAAACTAAAATTCTCTAAAAAGACTACTTTTATAACTCATAACAATTGTTAGTGCCTCAAATAAAATTCTAAAATATAGAAAAATTCACTAATATTCTTCTTATATGATGGATTTATTTCTAAAATTATTTATTTCTCTAGGTTGTATGATGAAAAAGTGAGTTTTTTAAAATATATAAATAAACTTTACAAAGGAACTCACCTTTTCATCATATAAGCTAGAGCTGAAAATAATTTTAGAAATTAGTCTATCATATAACAAGAATATTAGTGAATTTTCCCATATTTTTGGGATTTTATTTAAGGCACTAACAATTGTTAAGAGTTATAAAAGTTGCATTTTTAGATAATTTAAGTTTAAATTATACACAGAATTTTTTTTGGATAAATCCAATTAGAATGGATTGCACATGGATTCTGGAACACATAAAAAAGTTCTAGGATTTTTGGAGAAGAATAAGATTATTTTTTGGTGAATCAAATTAAAATCGGGTTTGTGTGAAATTAGTGCACAGTATTTTGCAGTTTTGTGTTACTAGGCACAATACTTGTAGTTTTGTGTTACAAATGACACGTATTTATAGTTTTGTGCAATTCACTCAAAAAATTCGAGCAAATTGGAGAAGTTCAATTTTTCATCAAAAACTTCAAAGGTAATGTCAAGAGACTTCCAAGCCTTTTTGGGGTCAAGAAAGTTACAAGTGTAAACACCTATATTTTTTCCGAATGCGTCTCCTCCTTAGCTTTAAAAGTAGAGGTCGAACGTCAAAATTAAACTCTGTATGCAGAAGTTGTGGATGTTTTACTGAACACTACGCATATTAGACATTAACTTTCTCATACGAAGTCGGATGAAGATAAACTTTATATGAACATTATAGAACTCGACGTTAATAACTTTTTCATTTAAAGCCATATGGATGCCTCAATAATCGTCTAAACATTTGAGCAGAAAATATTAAAATAATAAATTTTGAAATATTCATCAAATAAGACTATGATGTGATATGGCAAGGACGCTTCATATGAGGGGAGGTCGCCGATTCGAATCCCAAAAAATTACACGAGTGAGAGCGACCACAGGAGCCACCGCAGGGAGTGAAGGGGGAGGGCGATGGTGGTTCATTCCTCAAGTGCAAAGAGTTTCCTTTTTTTTTCTAAACACACCCACCACTGATGATGAATCTAGACTCGACTCGTTACTGATGTACAGTCATAAGTAACAAGTTAAATCTAGACCCGTCACTAACGAGTCCATATTAGATGTTCAGAGTAATAAATAGCATCCATCACTAATTAATGAGCTTTTTAATTATTATCATCTATTACTAAAGAGTCCATTTTTTAAGATCCATTACTAATAAATCTACTGATAAGAGTTACTATCCATCACTAGTTAGCTTTTTAACAGGATCGTGTATGGGTAACAACTAACAAAGCCACAAAACCCTCATATCCTGCTCAGGTCATTGTGTCGTTGTCGTGCACCACCCTGGCCACTCCTTGCAGACACGCCGCGAATGTCTGCACGTCGAAATCTATCACTCAACCAAAAGAGAATAACAGTGAATTAAAGGTTGACTAAACTGATAAGCAATACGCATCTCTAAAGAGAACTTCGCATCATCAATATGGCATTTAGCTAGACTTGACAGATACCTATTAGCAAAACAAATAGTCCAGAGCTAGCCCAAATATTTGGTTAAAAAAAACATACCAACGAGAGTAGATTTTTTGTCCCGACAACACAGCAGGGCTACATTGACATATCACCAAACGGATAAGCACATATACATAGAGACTGAGGAAACGACAAGGCTCTTAGCACCTCGGACCATCACGACACACTACCTCGGACCATCACACACTACCTAGTCTCTACAGGGTAAAAAAACTGATATCCTAGAATAAAAACCTAGATCCTTAAAAAAAAATCCACACTGTACGTACGTGCTCCTTGTAGCGGCCGTGCCCAGTACGTACGTGCATGGGCCGGTGTGGACGGAGTCTCGATGAACAACGCATCCTTACAAAAAATAATAAACCACGCGGAAAAGCAGTTGTACGTGTTCGTGTGGACACGCAGCAGTGATACGGTACTCGTCGGCGGGCATGTTTGCAAGGAAAGTATTTTGTGAAAACTTTCTCGGTCGTCGTTCCCGTGCAAGATATATAAACAGTAGACGTCTCAGGCAGGCGCTTGCGAGATGGAGTCCTCAAATGATGAACCGTAGTCTAGCTGCATGTGCAGCCGATTCACGTACCTAACCCAGTGCCTTTCTGATGAAGAAGGGGACGGATTCTACCAGCTCTTTTTAACCTCCGGTTTCGATAGATTTTTTTTTTTAAAGCCAGAAGTTATTTAAATAGTTGGTTTTTGTCCCCATTTTTTTTATTTTAGCCTGACTAATGAAGCGAGTGTTACTGAAATAAACTAAAAGTTGAGAATCATATTTTGATTGACTTTTTTAGCTTTTGTATATGTTAAGAAGTTAAAATTTTATTATAAAAATCAATAATCAAAATTTACCAATCACAACCACTTTTTCAACTAATTAAAATCTCAAAAGACACAACCTATCAAACGAGTACTAAGTCGCTCAGCAGGTCGTCGAAGCAGACTGGCCGAGGACCGAGCTGAGACTTCATTCGTCCTTGCAGTTAGCCAGTTGTTCACTCCTCTTGGTCCTCCATGTACCGGTAACCTGTTAAACTCCACCAGCAGAGTAGTTACATAATTACTTGGATTTGACCACATGCATGCATATCATCAGCACGAGCAGTACCAGTATTGGTCCGCTACTTGAGAGTTTTTTGAAACAGGAGAATACCTGCGTGCCAAACTACTAGCTACCAATTGGCATGACATATATAGTTCAATTGCGAAACGGTTTTCTGTCACTCGCAAAGCTTTCAGGCTCGTGCCTTTTACTCGGTTGCACTCGCACGATGTGGGGGTGTGCGAAGCGCCGTGGAGAAATGCTTGAATATTCCCTGGAATTTTGGGGCGTGCGTGCACCGCACGCGTGGGGGTCGAGCCCGCCATGGGAAGCATCTCGGAGGCTACAAGCGGGACAAGTGGCTCACGCCGATGCAGGGTAGTTCCGGGACCCAGGGTGAGGGCAGTTTTGGGTTTCCATCCTGGGAGGTTGGAATTGCTGCACCTATAACCTTGGCTAACCCTAAATCTCCCCCCGCTCAATCCTACTCTTGGGAAGTTGCTTAGCCATTTCTGTACCTCTAATTTCTTGTCTTCTTCATCAGCTTAGAGATGCGAGATTGTTCTTCCAAGTGGTAGTATCTCCTCCACCTAGATACAAGTTTGCTACGTCGTCATAGTGGGCTGTCAAGGTTGGGGGAATCGTAGGGATGGGTTTGGATCTAGCAGATATGGTCGGGGTGATGGGCGCACGATGGTGCGTAGCTGCTTTGGTCGCACGAATGGTGGTCGTTCCTAGCAGGCTATGGGATTCGATTCTCGTTCAGATCAGAAACCATCCCCTGTCCTTAGGTTCCTCTTACTGCTTCGTTCCAAGAGCATCAATCTCTAGATTCTTGAGCGGTGGTGACCGGTGATACAAGTCGAGGTTGCTTAGGTCATTAAGTTGAAATGAGATCTGAGAGATGAAATGATCGAATGACCCAAGAGGGGGAGGTGAATTAGATTCTAATTAAAAATACATCTACCAAAAACTAAAATAAGTAGAAATATTATCCTAGATAAAATATAATACAACTATACGAACAAGCAAGCAAATACACTAAGCAAATTACAAAATTAAAGCTTGCAAGAATGTAAATGTTCAATGTAAATGTGAAAAGTAGAAAGATGAATAAGAGGACATCGATTTTTCTCGAGGTATCGATGAGTTGATACTCCCCCTTAGTTCTCGTTAAAGCAACCAAAGATATCGCTCTCCTTTAAGTCACCAAGACTCAAGTGTTCCCTTATGATTGTCACTTCTCCATCTCCGAATTGACGGACATCAAACCAAGTACATCGCACTTTGGGCTCCCACAAGAACTCTAAGAGCTCACCGAGATAACTTCAATCACCTAAGATCGGCTAGGTGTTGCCAACCACCAAGAGTAACAAACCAATATTTTTATTTGACCAAGATCAAGCCTAAACTATAGTTAGATATATACTTGCTACTCTCTAAGCACTAATGATGCCTTTAATCTTCTAATTAGGGACTTTGCAAATCATGTAAGTGTTATCTCTTGCTTCTTGATGATACACACAATGTATAGGTTCCTCTGGGTTGCAAAAGATCAAAGTGAGCTGAGTAAGATGGTATTTATAAGCTAAAGGTCTAAATCTAGCTGTTACCCAACTACCCTATTTTTAGCTTCCTTACCATCTCACCTCCTGTGCATCATTACTAATAGCAATATGGTATTTTATCCTTTTGACCCATCCAAACTTTGGACAATTATTTGGGCACTTAAATAACTTCAAATGAAAAGGTTATAAACTATAAAGTTGTAGATCTTGTCGAAACTATAATTTTAATATAAAAAGTTTCTTCATCTAACTTAGTATAAATATTTTATGAATTTTCAAATATATACTATAGACACAGACGGTTTTTCATACAGAGTCGTATGTGTCGTTCAACAACACACATATAATTTTTTAGGAAACCGTCTGTGTCTAGGAGCCATCAACACACAGACGGCCTTTTAGTAAAATAGTATGTGTGTTCTCGCTCTCCTAGATGGCCAGTAATATCACAGATACTTTTCCTGTCAATCGTCTGCACGTAATTTATCAGAGATGACTTTCAAGTAATTGTCTATGATGTTGTGCCTGCTATTGTTGTTTATGTGGTAGTGCAATTTATCATATGTCTATGTATTTGTTACCTAAAATTGTGATGCACAACATTGATAAGGCTAGAAGAAGGTTACTCTGGCAAGGGGGTGGACTAAGAAAAGATATCATCTTGTTAAATGGGATATTGTTTGTAAACCAAAGAAGAAAAGAGGTTTGAGCATAAATTTTTTTGGCTAAAATGAATGTTGCTCTTCTATGTAAATGGTGGTGGAAGCTCGATAAAAAATAAGAAATGTGGCATCAAATTGTAAAGATGAAATACCTACATCCTTCTATCTTATCTAATGTTAAACACAAACAAGAGGATTCCCCGTATTGGTATGATCTTCTCAAAATTAGACATTTCTACTTGCAAGGTAGGAGCATCGGAGTGCAAAATGGGAGGAATTCTAGGTTTTGGGAAGATGTTCGGATTGTTGCCAAACCTTTATGCGATATGTTTCTAGTTCTTTATAGAATCTGTAATGATACTGGTATTCTTGTTAGAACTGTACATGATAGAAATTTGAATTTGTCCTTTAAAAGATGGTTGACCAATGAACCACACTCCCAGTGGGACTTTGTTAAGGTTTTGATAACACTAGTCCAGTTGAGTGATTCTGATGATGTGATTATTTGGACCTTTGAGAAGAGTGGGGCTTTTACTGTTAGATTAATGTATAGATGGTTAGTGAAAGGCTCTCCTACCATCTCATTTTAGCATATTTGGAAAGCGAAGATTTCTTTGAAAATCAAGGTGTTTCTATGGTTATTAGAGCAAAAAGCTCTTCTAACTAAGGACAATATGATAACGTGTAATTGGAAAAAAGAAGTTAATTCATAATACTAGTGAGATAATCTTTCATGCTAGTTCTTTCATAAAAATTTAGGCAGGTCTGCTGAAGGGCATAAGTAAAGAGAAACTGATACCGGAGACACAAAGACTGTTAAACATTGTGATGAGTGTTCTTGCTGCACAACAACAGACTTCATGTTCTAATTTCTCCCAAGCAATCAGGTGACAATCTCTGAGGATCAGATGGAGGAGGATAAGCAGCGACCTTCGGAGGAGGATGAGGCTCACTGAAGAACTGCTTGCCTATCTGCTTCCAAATGTAGAAGTTCCTGCTCGTATTCAGATACTGTTTCTGGTGTCTGTTTGCTTAGCCTTTTCGAACTTGTAATCATAGTATGTCTGACTAAACTGTTGTTTCTCGTTCTATCCTTTCGGTGTTGGATGTAAGACGCTAAACGGTTCTATGGTTCGGTTACTTAATGAAATGGGTATCCCCGTGTTAAAAAAAATGGAAAGCGCTGGTCAGACTATCTTTGAAATCGTGCGTGCATCAAACTCAAGGAGAGACAGGGACATACCAGCTGCAACGAGTAAGGTAGCTATAAAGCATTCGTAGAGAGAGAGAGAGAGAAGAGAGCACAAGAAACCTCCTCTCGTCCATCCGTCCATCCCCACGCGAACAAGCACGTCCCGGTCAAATATTTACACGACGGCCGGAAATGCTTCACGTGCTCGCTAGCTCCTATCTATCCACTTGTACTTGTGTGCCTTCTAGTAGCAATTAGGAAATGGAAATTACCTTCTCGTTTTCTTTTGTAAGAAAGGTACAGCGCAAGAACACATGCAGTTGACGTCGATTGCTTTGGGGCCCGAAGCCGACAAGTATGTCATGCGCTCCGAGGGTAACTTGCGCATCCGAAACTCTCAGTTTCAACCAGCTGCTTCTCTTTGACATGACACATATATCTACACGAGTTACGGTGCACGTACTACATACAAAAATCGTTTATTTAACATATTTAGATTAAATAAACCGATCTCCCTAACGAGCTTTAGTTTGATCGCAGCGTTTCAACGAGCAGAGGGATAAATTTTTTTTTTTTGGACAATTAAGTTGCATGTTTCAACCTTTCCGGCACGCGCAGCTGCGGACTTGTCAATTTTGTTTTCGGGTAAGTAGGGGTGCAGAAGAAAGGATTTTTTGGGTCCACTCTTATCGTCCGAATCGCTTTAGATTATAATTAGATATGATATATTTGAAAGAAATTAGTCATATCGGATTGGATCAGATCTTAAATAATTATATTGGATATCGGATTTAGATATAGGAAATCATGTATCCGTCAGATATCCGAGAATAAAATCGGATATATTCGAAGATTATCTGACACCTATTTGAGTTTATCTTTCGAAACTTCTGATTTTTCTATACGGAGTTGGATGAGACGATCTTTATATAAGAATTATAGCTCTCAATGAGATCTACAAGTTTTTAGTTGATATTTTTTATTTAAAGTTATTAATATGTTTAAATAATTAGTAAAAACTTCAGCTAGCATATGAAGCATTCATAATTTATTTGATTTCGCTCTAACATAACTCCTTCTATATAAGTATATTACTGATTTGCTTGTTGAACTTTTAAGTAGTTAAGTTTTAAATACATAAAATGTTCGAATAATCATAATATATATGATATATATATAATTGTTATTTTTACTTAATATCTAAATATTCGTGACTAACATTTTATGTATCTAACTCATCACCTATTCAATCCATATTCATAAACAAAACTATTCGTATCTATATCCATATCCAACACAGTATCCAATCCGACACTATCCGCGTCCGACGTAGTATCCGATCCGAGTAGGGGTAGGCGTGCGGCATCGCTAGTCGCAGCCATCGGCAGAAAAGGTAGGTGGTGGTGAAAAACCCGCAGGGATTCACAGTTTCCGTCACAAAATCGACCGATCCGAGTAGGGGTAGGCGTGCGGCAGCGCTAGTCGCAGCCATCGGCAGAAAAGGTAGGTGGTGAAAAACCTGCAGGGATTCACAGTTTGCGCCACAAAAATCGACCGATCCGGGCCGGGCCGGGCCGGGCGTCGCCGTCCAGTGCGTGCGCGCGTCCCTGTCGCCAAAAGGCGGCACTGCTCTCTTAATCAGAAGATGGTGAGTTAGCTGGCAATTAAGCTCGATCGCTTTACCGATTACCAACTCCCGTTTCCTTTTCCAGTTATCCAAAACTACACTGGCTAGCACAAGCAAAGCACTCTCAGTGACACGCCGCTTTCTCGCATCTCCGCACCAGAATTTATCGACTACTCCCAAGGCCCTAGACTCATCTCGGTCGCCTCTCCCGGCCGCCTATAAATCACCCGGCCGGACTCCGAGATCAGAGACTGGGACACAGACAACGCAACACTGCGCCTACAGAAATATCCAAACTAGAGAGCTCATCCATCAAAGCCGATCAAAGTGAGCATTAGTCTACACAGCAACAGCTGTAGCTCTTCTTGTTTCTGCGGTTTAAGATCGAGTGTGCTCTTGAGTTAGCTGAAAGATGGGCCGCGAGCAGGACGAGAGGCTGATGTTCCCGTCGTTCGCGTTCCCAAGCGAGAGCTTCGCGGAGGCCGCCACCTCCGGCTCCGGTGAGTAGTTCATCTCGTAGAAAGTAATCGATCGATCTACCTGAAGGTGCAAAAGATGGGGAGCTCACAGCAATGTGCATGTGGTGTTGGTTCTTGCGTGGGTGGTCGGTAGGTGGTGAGCAGAAGAAGGCTCGGCAACGGCGAAGGCGGAAGGCGCGGCCGGTGGCGGAGGGGGATGGCGGGGACGAGCAGGCCAAGAAGCGGCGGCTGAGCGACGAGCAGGCGCGGTTCCTGGAGTTGAGCTTCAGGAAGGAGCGGAAGCTGGAGACGCCACGAAAGGTGCAGCTCGCCGCCGACCTGGGCCTCGACGCCAAGCAGGTCGCCGTCTGGTTCCAGAACCGCCGCGCCCGCCACAAGAGCAAGCTCATGGAGGAGGAGTTCTCCAAGCTCCGCGCCGCGCACGACGCCGTCGTCCTCCAGAACTGCCACCTCGAGACCGAGGTAATTAAACGGCACCACATCTACATGACTGACTCTGTGCGTGATGGTGAATTATTGCCGCGCTCGTGTTTCGTTTCTTGGCTGCTGCTAACTTCATGCGTGCGTGATTTGCTTCGTCGTGCAGCTGTTGAAGCTGAAGGATAGGCTGGCGGAGGCCGAGGAGGAGAAGAGGAAGCTCATGGTGGCGGCGGCCGCACCCGGCGGCGCAGACAGCAGCAGCCCGAGCTCGTCGTCCTTCTCAACGGTGACGTACCACTCGGCGGCGCTGGTGGGTCAGTTCGGCGTGGAGGAGGAGGCCGCCGACCTCCCCTACATGAGCGAGTACGCATACAACAGCTACATGAACATGATGGACTTGGCACCCGGCTACTTCGGCGAAGCCTACGATCATTTCAACTGAGAGCAGGAGTATTAACAAGTTGTTTTCGTGTTCATCAGTTTGCAGGGTATGTAGCAGCAGCAGTAGTAATTACTACCAAGTCGGTCTATTAGTATGTCTGCCATTCGGTGTCCTAACGAAAATTAAGTCTATTCAGTAACTTGTTAAGCCATGTAGATTAGTAATTGGTAATCTCTGTGAATATGTGTGGATTATCACGCAAGTGCTTATCATGGACTGATGATCGCCGTGATGTAATATTGGGGGTAATCGGAATCATCAAATGTATGTAGTACATGTTTTGGTGTCTTCTGTCTCCACTGAGGATTCTTTCTCTGAAATCTGAGCTCTGAAATGTAGAGTTGGCAATGGCCCAATTGTCTGGGCTCCATTTGAATTCTGGGCTGTTCCACAACGTGCCCGTACAGGGTAGCCACTTGATCTTACATAGACATCCGTCATGAATTCTCTGCTCTGCTAGCTAAATACTAATGTTCCTCTAAAAAGGCAGAAAATACGAGTGATGAAAACAAACTACATTCTTACTAATGTTGAGCAGCAGCACACAAAAGATTGACGCTTATAACTCTCTGGATGAGGCGTAGTAACGGCCTACCTGTGATGAAAACAAACTACAAGTGATGTGTCGTCTGGAAAATTAGGAGAGCATTATCCGTAGCTAATGATTGCATCAAAGCCATGCATCACTTTCTGAAAAATTAGAGCACCTCCATCAATATAGTTAGCTACTAATTATAAGATTTATCTATATCATCTGTATTTATCATAACAGATAACCCCTTTAACGGATCTCCTAATTTAATGTAGTTCCACATATGATATGATATATAATAAGTGATAAAGTTTGCATACGCCTAATAAGTGATAAAGTTTGCATACGCCTATCCTAATTTAATGTAGATCCGCATGTACTATGATATATAGTAAGTAATAAAGTTTGAATGCTCCTATAAACTAACTGCCAGTAGCTACTTTTATCTCCCTTCATTTATTCTATTCTCCACGTAGAAAAAAAAATGATACGGACATACTTATAGCTAATACAGATGGTTGGAGAGCATTATCCGTAGCTAATGATTGCATCAAAACCATCCATCACTTCAAGCCTTTCGCTTCGGAGATAAGCCTGCAAAGATGAGACGAGATGACCTGGTCAAAAGCGCGCCCGCCCTTCCTTTGCTTTCTTTCCCGGACCCCGTCATACGGCACGTCGACGAAGATGCGAACCCCCGAGCAAAACCCAACCCAACCCAACCCAATCGTCTGTTGCACGACGGCGACCGTTCGTTCGCACGCGCAGAAACCATTGGTTTTCTCAGGCAGCACAGCACAGCACGCACGTATCTCTCGGAACGACGCTGTCCTTCCGTGCACAAGCACGAGGAGCCGTCGCCAGCGCCGGCTTTATGCAGCGGCACGCCCCTCGCCTCGCGCCCGCTGCAGTGGCTGACAGGCGACAGGTGTGGCGGGATGCAGCCATGCAGAGCAGAGAACACCCAAGGGACTAGTACTGGTACCACTACTACCTTTGCTTATCCTGGAGGCATTTGGGCATTCTTATCCGGTGTTCTCCCCTCCTGGAAGTGTACTATGAGAATGAAACGGGCATCGGAATTTCGTCACCCATATCAGTGCTACCATCCAATCAACTTTGGCCCCGCCGTCACAAAATTATGCACTTGTATGATTGAGATGCAGACCCAGAAACTGAACCAACTGAGCTTTTGCAGTTTACAGGTATTACTCTGCAGAAATCATATGTAAAAGCATTGCCAGAACGAGCCGGGTGAAGATTTCAACGGCTGAAAGAATAATGGATTAATATACAAATCACGAGTACAGAGGCGGGTAGAATCGAGTGGCATTCACCCAACAAATCTTTCAAGGTGAATCAACACACACGTCATGGGTTTTACATGATACAACATCAGGCATCAGGCTTTTACCGAGCAAAAACAAATACCGGACAGAAGATACAGCGCGGTAGTGCCATCCAGATGTTGACACTGCACGAATTAGCAATACTTGATATCAGAAGTTACACAGGGGGGCAGGCTACCTATTTCTCAGTGATGCGGTGCTGGACTTCCTCGATGAACAATGGGGGAGACTCTTTCACAGGAGATGGTGGGAAAGGAGAAGATGAGGACAGCGTTCTATGACTTGAGATGGAAGAGAAACAGCTAAATGGATTCCTCAGCCGCCTTTTCTCGGAATCTTCAGACTGACTATTCGGATCATGGCTGACCGGAGAGATTTTGAGCGACTCAGGGAGAAGGCAGTTGCAAATTGCGCCTACAGGGAAAAACCACAGATGAGTGCCTCTTCATAATAAGAACCACAAGAATTTCATGCACAGATACAAGAGTCTTGTTTAGGACTTAATGAGCTAATATGGACTAGACCGCAAAATATGGTCTCAGTTGGGCACGCTGCTAAATGCAAAAAGTACTTAGTGCAATAGTGCCCTTTGTGGATGAAACCAGAGACGCCCTGACTCTTTACCACAGCTGCCACCAGCCCACCGCATCAGGAGTCAGGTGCGCCATTACAGAGTTACACTAGGAGATGATGTGATGGAAAAAATACTTCTGCTTTGCAGAATGACCCAGAAGAAAATCTCAAACCTGGCTAAACTACATTTCTAGAAAGTAAAGTGGAAATAATAATTTTTGAGCAAACATGATGCAGATAACTGTTAAACTTTTGAATGCAGTCTGACTATGCACATTAAGTTGTACTAAAATTGCAATTATCTTTGCTATGTGGAACAATTGAACCAGTAAGTCTAGTTTAAGCATTAGCACAAGTTATGGTACCTATTCTGGCGAGCCGGTTTACCCATTTGGGGATTTTGTTTCCAGTTAATTTGTAACACATGTCCTTGCAAAAGTGGTTGCAGTTCTTCGTGATAAGATGGTAAGTATCTCCATTGTAGTTTACTGACTGTAGCTCCATGAACCGTCTAACTTGGACAGGATCTAAGCACGTTGTACCGAGAAATATCGATTTCCTGAATCTGAAACCAGGGCATTGACGAGGTTCTACCTCAAATACTCCACTTGTGGGATAGTCATGTGCTCCAAAAGCATATTCAACACCATGAACTGCAAATGAAAAAGAGAAGCAACCAAAACTTCTTAAATCTTTTTTTTTTAAGAAAAACTTATATGCAATTGAGTAACCCAGCATCGATACGCTCCAAAAACAAAAGGACATGGCATAAAAAGTAAAACATGGTGTTGCACATAACTCAATCCATTTTGTTGTAAATAACTTAATACTCCATATTATGATGTGACACTGTCAGGGACCAAAAGTAAAACTAGTCCCCAAAACTTGCCTGTAACAATGACTAGGAAAGCTAGACAAGACCTAGTAACCCTGATGGATCATGTGGATGTAAATTTAATGAATGGAAAGTTCTAGTGGTATTAAATATTAATAAACTTTTAGATTCTTCCAATCACCCCACTTCCTCTCCCCAGACTGATCTTGTTAATACTACTCTACCACCTTAAGTACCCCTCACTATCAGTGCTACACATGGACCTTGCCAAACTGGTGCACATCCCCTATTCCCACCTCCTTCACTGGTTCTTTTCTTTCCTAGATATGGTTGCCACAAAGTGGGCACCTTCACCAAATGTGCATCGACTAGAGATTTCAAGGGTACCAATCCAATAAAATTTCTAGAACAACCACTCCTTCCTAATAACACTAGACTAGCTCTACTTCAAAGGTCCATGAGATGCACTCATGGGTCTTTTCAAATAGAATTATTGATTTCACCTTTTTAAACTAGCGATCTGAGATACAAAGGTGTTTGGTACATAGAAGTCATTTAGTATATTATAAATGGCACCACCAATGTCAAGATATATGACAATCACCTTCCGAGTCTAGTGGATAAATGAATAATATTTCTCCCCAACTCTTCTATCTTTTTCTATACAGTAAAATGATACTTATGTGAATCTAGCAATATCCGCTAATCATATCAGTGTCACCAGCAAAAATTACACGATGCAGCTCATCTAGGATTGGCATACGAGATTGTCTTTCGATACTGATGGAAATGAATGCCTATAGTCAGATTACTACTATGAGAAGTCCTAATGGCCAGAAGCAGTATTAATAACATGGAATGACCAATATGCCTGTTGAGAGAAATGTTGCTTGTTGTCACTTAAATGAATTCTAATGTTGAAATTTTCATTTGGGCCAACCGGGTGAGTCCTCCTTTCGGCCCAAGCCCGCCGGCTGCTCTATCTCTTGGCCGAGCTGCTGCCCTAGGGAGAGATGGGGCATTTGGGGATCCGGCTGATGCTGCTCTCAGGGGTGGCAACGGCTCCCTGCTGCTGCGCACGTCTCTTCCGCTCGGATATGCTCATCCGTAGGGGTGCAGGGCCTCTTGGTGACCGATGGATGGGGCTTGGACCGGGTGGATGAGTCAGCGCGGCGTGGAGGATCGGGAAGGCCAAACCGTATTCAATTGTGGCAGCGATCCTCGATGTGCGTGCGTGAGGTAAGGGGCTTCTATATCTTTGGAAAGTCTCCTCTCGGTTGAAAAACAGGAAGGAGAAGTGACAAATCTTTCTCTCTGTTGGTTGATCCCTTCTTTAGCGCTTGATTGGACACCGAGCCCTTCTTCTTGCTCGGTTGTGTGCATCGCCGGTGGAAGGTGGTGGTGTTGGGAGGCGGTGCTGTGACGCCCAGGCTCGCCCACACGTGCCGATCGCAGTGTGGTTGGCTTTGTATCTCCGATCTCCTTCACACTGCCAGCAATGGCGGGTGCTAGGTTTTCTGGGACAGCGGCTTGTGAGCCGTGCCTAGCCTCTCTTCTTCACGATTTTGAGCGAATTTCGCTGTGAGTTTTCCTCTACCTTCCTCTGGACAGTGAGCTACTTTCTACCTATTGCTCTGTCATGATTAGTTGTTCTGAGGTTAGGCTAATTACCTAAGTACAATAGTATTCAGAGCCTGAGTTTAGTAGCCCTGGACATTTGTGTGGTGATATAGTTTTGATCTGTTCCTGTTCATCGCATTATATCTGTTGTTGGCTTAGAGGCAAGGGCTACCTGGTTTTCATCCTTGGTACTGTGCTGCTGTTATTTGGAGGATGCTTACTAAGTCTGTTTCTGAATATTGATGTTAGCTCAGCTCTGTTCTCTATTGTCAGGCTTGTGTTGGCTTATTCTGTTGAGTCACTGTGCACTCTATCTTCACAGCAGTACTGTCCAGGGTGTTGATTTGATTTGTGTCCAGGCTTTGGTACTAGTTGAGAACTTAGGTAATTATCTAATCAATGATGTGTTCAACTGAACGATTAGGGAGCAGGACATCTAATGTCTTGGGGCCAATTGTTATACATAATCTGAGAGCAATTTCATTCATGATTTATGCTTGCTGTGAGTTCTTTGAGATACACATGAGGTCTATTGTTATTACTGTTGCTTTACAGTTATGTTATTTATATATCATGTGTAAAGATATCCGAATGATATGCTCTTGTTGTTATGGTTTTTATGGAATATGGATATATATGCTCATATTATCGCAATTTTTACAACATTGCTTTCCTAATACATCTGCTTGAGTAAGTAACTTCATAGGAGAATGTAAGGACTACAGTTCATCAACGATTTACAGTTGGCTTTAACGTGCCGGACAACTCCAGATGTTCTTGAACAGTTTGGGTGAATTAACAGATAAATCAAAGTACTAGATATAGATAGCAACAATAGCATCATATGGGATGGTTGCACCACTTGATAACTAGTTCTATATTTTTCTCAAAATCAAGGAGAATCAGTTGAATGATGAAATCATAGAAAAATAACCAGCATTCAATTATATATTAAATGGGAAAAACAGAGAGATACATATGACAGAGTGAAGAACCTTCAATTCCGGAGTGAAATATACCAAGGCCTGCCCAATATATATAGCCATTCATGGGTGTCAAATCATACACATTAAGATAAACTGGAGTATCATCTGGCGATTGAACAGCCGACTCAACTTTGGGAAACAAAAAGAAACGCATGGTAGATTTCCTGCTCAGTTGTAGAGGCATGAGGGACTTCCATTCAGGCCGCTTTGTCCTTAACTTCATATTCCCTACACATAATCAAGTGACTATCAACATAGGTAGTATCTACTTCAACAAGCGTTAGAACTGATTGCATTAACTCAATCAAATGGGATGATGCTGCCATAGTTGTTCCCTGAAATCCTTTTCTTGCAAGTAGATTAACAATAGTTACCCATGAATGACAATGAGAATATTAAAGTTTTGTTGAATTTTGAAGAGGCTAACTACAGGAACTTTTAAAAGAAAGGTGTATCAGAAAAATTGTTCCTCGTATATATCCTATTACATTCTTAGACGTAGTTTTCAGAAAAATGAAAGAAAAAAGTTCATTATCTTCTCTCCAAGTATTAGCTACTAGCTTATAAACCAAATTGTATGCCTTAGCTACATTGAAAAGCTTCAAAGTACTAGAAAATGCTAGGAGGATAGGATTCGTACAGTAAACTCCCCAAAGAAGACAATTCATTCTTTGCATATTCATGTGAAACTGTCAGCTTCGATTTAGAATGAACAATGGATAGTAACTAATACAGGCAGGTGAAAACTGCAGGTGCGATTTCAAAATCCAGCACCACAATTCAGTCCCCGCAATGCATTACCCAATGTTCACAGAAGAGCTTGGAGAGCTGCGATTGTCACTATGGTTTGAACTTTGAACTCTCTTACTTCTGCCAGTACTTAGTCTCACTCAAAGCTCTAATGTGCAGCTTTGGACTACAAGAGAGTCGACAGATCGGATCTATTTCTCACTTCGCCACCAAGAGTCCACATCCTATCTCCCCTCTCTGTTAAAGAATGCTTTTTTACACTTTTGTTGTGGACAATGCAGCATATTTATTCAGTCTAGCAAACATCGGAGGAAAAAAAAAGAGCATTCGTTTTCAAGAATGCAACCAGCAAGGTAGGCACCAAATTGCCATTCATGTACCATTCCACTCCATTACTACGAATTAAGACTTTCAGAGAACAGTTTCGGTACAAGCAGGTAAGCTGCACTATTGCTACGAAAGCAACGTTTGGTACTCCTACCAAACCGAAACTGAACTGAACCCCAGAAATAATTCCACGGCCGTACTCGTTCCAGATGGGGAGAAAGAGAACAGCCGATGTTGACACGAAAGGCAAAGCAATAATTCCCCCGTCGGACCCTATCTACAGAATCAAGAACCGAGCAGCCCGAGAATCAAACAAGCCAAGAAAACCAAGAAACCAAGCGAGCGCAGATCCAAGCCAAGATCTTGCTGCATTGGAGCCAAGAGTCAAAAGAGCAGCGGCTTACCGAAGAACAGATGAGGCCGGAGGGCGAATAAGGCGGTAGAACAGTGCAGGCGCCTGCGGGAGGGGGAGCTGGAGAAGGGGAAGGAATCCGAGGAGGAATTCTTGGAGGCGTAGCAGTAGTAACTGGTGGTGATGGCGTTGGTTGGTTTCGGGAAGGGAGGTCTCGTGATGGCTGGGGAAAAGCACCGTGGAACAGGGGCCCCATTGGGGTGGGGTTGTTTTGTAATTTATCGCCTTGTCTTTTTTATTCTAATCTTTTTCTCTCCCTTTTTTGAAAGCTCTGCGTTTTATTTTGTACATCGATGGGAGAGGAGAGAGACAGACAGACAGATGGAGTAGTGGCTAGTGAGAGAGGACAGACGGTCAGCCTCCATGGGCATCGAGAGCTGTGCTTCGGCGGGTTTCAGGGGGCAAAGTGCCCGGAACCTCTTCTCTTTGAATGATGATTTTGAATTTCCAAAGTTTTGTCAAAAGAACATGCGATCTTTTCATTCAGGCAAAACTAATTCAGTCTGTTCTAAGCTATGTCGAAGGTTCAAATACTGTTTAAAGATTATACAGGTTCAAATACTGTTGAACTCTGAGCTTGCCACTTGGCCCCACTAACTGAGCTAGACTCACAATTCCCAAGGAAAGTTATACTAGTAAAAAAATTACAAAAGGATTTGCAGAAAATAATCTATGTTATCTGCATCTCCATGCAACTCTTATCTGCACTTTTGTATATAGGTCTGTTCATACTTTGTAAGAAATGGGAAGTAAGAAAATGTTCTGAGGTCGAAGTACCGCATATGTTAGAAACTTACTACAAGCTACCCATGAAAAGGTTAGAGGATCTTGAAGCCGATTGGCCAGCTTGGCACTGATTGTCTCTTTGTCTTTAGACGAGATGCGAATGCCATTGCCATCTGGGACTCTGGTAGCTGATCCCATTTTTTGTTCAAAAGAAAATTCATGGAAAACATTTGGAATCTCTGGCTAATTAGTTCCACGTGAAGCACAATAATTTCAAAAATGCTGTCAATCTCAAAGCGAATAAAGTCTATTGCAATTTCAATTGAGCATATTTTAATTCCTCTTTTTTGTAAGTGGTTGCAGGGATTGTGCCCTATTTCATTGAGAAGATAGAAAATACTGGAGTGATTACTCGGCCTAGACTTGATTCGACTTATCGCATATATAAAACCTTGTAGTCAATTTCTCAAGACTAAATTGCAGTATCGTACAGTTCTACAAATGATGTCTCGTATGGATGAACTGAAAAGCCGTTTACCTAGGAACTGCAAGTTCGTATGGAACAGGAACAGGAACACAACCATTTAGAATAGAATCATCCAAACTCATTTTGTCTAGAAAAGCTGCATACCATTTTTCTCCGCTAAAATGCCATCTTGTTGACTGATGACGAGTTATCATAATTGGGATCGTGGAACGTGGCCAGCACACCTGCCTACCTCTCGGACCCCCTAAGCAAAAGATTAAATCCGGCCACTACACTTATTAACAGATTTCAGCTCTTGTTTATAGCCTTCCTGTCTGAACTATGCTCAGCATTTTTCTGTTAAAGAACTAACAACATGTCGATCAATTATCCTTCCTCCACATGATTCTAATGAGTGCGTATTGATCCTCCATGGCCCCAATCTCTCCTAACTTGATTATAGGGTGATTTTTTTTCCTGTTGCCTGGACATAGATACGGGTGTCGGAATCTGACTCGAACTCGGGTGTCCGATCCGATAAAGAAAATTTGAACACGCGAAATACAACTCGAAATCCGACACGGGTGTCCAAATTCGATTCGGATTCTAAATGTCCGATTCGACAAATAAATTTAAACACAGGTGTCCGACTAACACTGCCTGCCGCTACTTATCAAAGTGCATGATAAGTGCCGTAATGTCGCAGGCCTGAATAACCTGGTGAAGGCAGTTATTCACTAGATCGTCAGATGGTCCATTGTCTCCATCGGCAAATTATAAATTTTCCTTGCTTACCCTGTGTTATATGGACACAGGTGCGGATGCCGGAGTCCAACTTGTGTTAGGGCATCCGATTCGGTAAAAAAATTTGAGACACGCCAAATAACACTTAAAATCCGACACGGGTATCAGAATCCAACATGTATACGTGAGTATCCAACTCGGCAAAAAAATTTGAACACGGGTTTTCGGTAACACAGTGCTTACCCTGGCATCTAGGAAGGGAATGCATCCATTTTCCTGCCGTGTTCTCCCTTGCATCTGGGGAACCTCCTGAATTCGTGATGCATCCTGACCAGTCTCACCTTCCAAAGTACGTTCGTAGCTATGCAAACAAATAGATCCACAGAACCTCGCAAAAGGAAGATAATACAAAGCCTAGGTTGTAAGACTGTAACATGTCTAAAAAGCATAAGCTGACAGTGTGTTGTAAGCTTTTTTTAGAGAGAGCGCGCCCTGTAAGTTCGTTTTAGAGAGAGCGTGCGCATTGTATGCTCAAGAGGATGATCCAGTACACCACTGCAGCGATGCCTAACATGCCGTGCAGGAATGAACTTAGAAACAGCATGTTTGTTTGTTTATTTACTGTTATCGACGATGAATAAAGTTGATTATATAAATATACAGTAGGGATACTTGGTCATCAATTGTAAGTATCGAAGAAGAGAGCATACGATTTTATACATGTTTAGATTTCTCTTAGGATAATAATTATATACCCTATTTCACTTTGATTAATCTCAAAAAAAAAATGTCTAACCTAAGAAACACGGTGAATTCTTTAATGTTCTAAATTTTTAAGCTCTTATCAGACGAATCTTGTCATGATATGATGTTGTTGTGGATTTCAATGGATTGTCTCTCTTTCTATTTGACTATCTGTATTGCTTGTTCGGTCTCTTGCTTGGAATTCAATTGGCTGGCTCAGAATCCCCTGGATATGCCCTCTCCCTTTCTTATATAGTTGGATTAAAGAGATGTATTATACTCGGAGTTTCTAAATGTAACATTCTTATGTATGACTTCTAACAATATAGAAAATTCCTTTTTAATCTGTGGATAGTTTTTGCGTGAAACACAACAAATTGATTAGAATATTAGCATGTCTTATTTATCATATAACGGTTATAAAACTTACCATACAGGATTAATAACACGTGTATGATGGATGTCCGTTGTAAAGATATACCGTATTTCTATTAAATATATAATTATAGATTATTTATTCTTCATCAACCGTGCAATCGCAGAATTTATTGACAGGAAAGCATAAGTTTCATATGCATACAGATTATATATGTTACGCCTGCTTTAATTTCAGTAGCAAGGTAAAGCAGTCCAAATGTAAGTGACGTACAGGCATATCATATTCTCAGGATTGAATGCTGTCACAAGCTAACAAGATAGCGGAAGCGGTCAGTTTGAATGCTCGCCGGTTCAACGAATTCAAGGGCTACAGTCACATTGAGCAGTGAAAGCCTGAAACTGAATAGCGTGGCAACAGCATTCAGCAGCTAGTTGACACTAACCTCTGACCTGCTGAGATTTCCCTTCACAACGAGATTTTCGTTTCCTTCAGCGTTTCAATGGTTTCTCTTCACGGTTTCTGTCACGACGAGATTCCCAGTGTCATTTCCTCCTAAACGGGATTATCTCTCCATTCCCTTTACGATTCCCCTCGAATGGAAGTTGTTGAAGATGAGAGGAAATAAAGGAAATAAGAACGGAGAAGAGAATCAGAAAAAAAACGAAATGAAAGAAATATGGTTGGAGATGGGAGTAGTTCAGCCAAGCAGCACCCGCGCTGCGCTGCGTTGCATGTAGCCATGTAAAGGGCTAGAATCCAAAAGCAAGTGCATGCCAATTGCCAAAGTCACCACTGCAACACGTTCCCAGGTCAGCCGTAACAGCATCCCTAGGCCCTAGCGTAGTATGTTCGATTTTGGATGAGGAAATTTCGAAAACCTATAATTATTTTAATATATATGATAGTAATCTACAACTTCTTATGTTTATTTAAAAAACTATAACTATTTTAATATATATTATAAAAAACAATAATTTTCTCACCTTAGATCTACATGTCATCATTTATAGCATGAAATAAGATGATTAGTCGTGAGGTCATATATTATTAGAGGATGACAGATGAGCTTACTATGAGAAAATTATAATTTTTTGTAATATATGCTAAAATAGTTGTATTTTTAAAATAAGCTTAAACATTATAGTTTTTTAACTTTGACAAAATAGTTATAGGTTTTTTAAAAGCCTACTCATTTTGGACCTGGCGTTACGTTCGATGGCTCCAGTGCTGGTTCGGTTAGCGGACCCGAATGGAAATAATAAAAAAAAAAAATCAGAACTCCTCTTCTCTTCCCCTCCGGAGTTCGGACGACGATGCGCGGCGCGGAGGCAGTTCGCGGGAAGCTCGGTCTATACCATTTCAGTGGTGGGGAGCTGGAACCACGGGCGTCGAACGGAAGAATCTTCTGCCATGCGTCGGTGCCCGCAGTGTGTAAATCGCGCCGCCCTGCTCTCTCTCGGCTCGATTTACTGCGACACTGGAGCTGCTCCAAGGCAGTAACGCGAGACCCCTCAGAAATCGCTCAGCCAATACACCAAACCACCAACGCAGCAAACCGTCTGCGACACATTACAACAGCCAGCTTGAATCGGCCCAGCTAGCCGCCGGCACCACCGGCTGCCAGACGGCACGGCAAAGACTTGCCGGTAAACACCTCAGGCAGTGGTGGTGGTGGTTTCAGAGAATAATACACAGTTTGGTGGCGACGCAACAAAACAAGTAGAGTTATTTATACACAGGATCAAGACACGATTGACCATAACAAGCCGCCACAAGAATTAACTGCAGTAATAACAGTAGCATGCGCAATGCATTAGCATAATGCATATCCTTAAAGATTTGGCAAATGCACAAAACCAAAGAACTAAAGTCCTTTTTAGTCAATTTTACGCAAGTACCCTGAATCGCAAGACATCCTATGCAACATCAGTGTGCATGATCAGACAATGTGATTAATAACACACAAAAATGGGTACACCAAAACTGCAGCACCATAGTCATGCTATAAATCCTGAAAGACCCATAAATTAATGCAAGGATGTATCCATCAGTTCCCAAAAGCATGAATTTCTGCTCATCGCTCATCCAGCTCAAGCAGCATTTCCCTGTCAGGAGAGGACTCAAAAAGGATCAGACTGTGGATTAAAACATTGTCTTTGGAAAAGGGAAGAGAAGAGGCAGAGAAAGACCTTTGATTTGGACTTATTTGATTTGTAGTCGGCAGCTTGTTTGTCATCCAGAGGCTGCTTGAAAGGAAGGAACTCTATTCCACCCATGTATGGCTGCAGCACCTTTGGCACTTCAACACCATCCTCCTTCTGGTAGTTCTCCAGAATACAGCAAAGGGTCCTCTCAGTGGCAGTCAACGTAGAGTTTAGCATATGAACAAACTGCTTGGACTGCTCATCATTCTGTGTTTCAGACATACATCGTTATTGATACTAACTGGTCAAACATTTTGATCTACATTGGGTGAGGGTGAAGCAGAGTGATGAAACATCTACATGAATCCAAGTGAAACCAAATCTTGCCTTTTTCTGGCCGTGGCCAATTCCAAGCCTCCTTGCTTGATAGTCTGTGCAGTTTGAACATGACACTAATTCTCTGTAGGTTTTTGATGCAGGGAACCAAGCTTCTAAATCATATTTTTTAGCTGCAGCATCATTAAGAGCACCAGAGACAATGGAAACTACTTGATATGGTAGTCCAATCTGCAAGATGGACATTAAAGAATTATTTATACAGATCTGTAAAGACAACAGTCCAGGACGGCAAGGTTCACAAAGCACTAATGCTTACCTCCTTATAGAAATCTTCTGAATTTTTAACCATCTCTTCATGCATCTCCCAGGAATCATTGCCATTTGGGCTTGTAACACAGAACTGTTCAATCTTTTCAAACTGGTGGACTCTGAAGATGCCAGCTGTGTCCCTTCCATGCGAACCAGCTTCTTTCCGGAAGCAGGTGGAGTACCCAGCATATCTATAGGTACATTGTTTATTTACAAACAAATTACTAGTGCACGTCAACTAAAGACAGAATAACTGAAGTTAGAAATTACCCACCTGATTGGCAGTTCAGCTGGATAAATTCTGTCACCTAGATGATAAGCACACAACGGTTGTTCCGATGTCGCTATAAGATACTTCTCTTCTCCATCACCTGTTAACTGGCAAATACAACTGATGGTCAGGAACTTGTAATAAAATATATTCTTTTATCAAAGAACACAACTGAAACATTCATCCAATTAATCAAACAATTATGAGTAACCATCATACCCACAGTAATTAAAAAAATTGGAAAACCCATGGGGATACCTAAATGCAATAGATGAGATGAAAATGCAAAATAAGTAGTGATGTTGCAAATATCGAAACCCCTCAGGAATGCAAAAATTAGATTTTTCTTAATAGCATGGATTAGCTTTAGAATTGGAAGGATATTTACCAGAAGACAAAATGTATCATTCAATTTCTTTTGTATAGAACTAAAACTAACATATAAACCAGGTGAACTTATTGCTAAGTTGTGAACACATGATGGTAAATTGATAGAGCAAAATAATGTGTTACTTTCCCAAAAAGAAAACTACAAAAGCATAATTTAACCAATGTAAAGTCAAACAAATGTAGGTACAGTTGCTCCGTAACCACATGATTTGCAGGTAGAGCATATTTCATCAGCCTTACTTTGTAAAGCTCCTCATCAAACTGGGCCAACTGGGCACATTTTCCCATAGTTTCCTTTCTCATGAAAAAGGGAGTTTGCATTGGCTCAAAGCCTCGTTTCCTCAGGAAAGCTAGTCCGAAATTTATCAATGCCAGGTTCAGGAGGACACCTTCTTTCTTCAAATAGTAACCCCTTCCACCAGCCACGTCAGCACCTGAAGAAATCGAATACACAACATATTATGAGGCAGCCTAAAAAATAAGAGAAACAAAACACAATAGAAATCATAGGTTTATGCATAAGTGCATATTTAATAGATCCCAATAGCCTGTCATATCACATTGAAAAGACGAACTTGTTATTTTTGACTGTGGAGAGATATTATATGAGTACTTATTTAGATAACGTCTGCGACTTAGGGGGTGTTTGGATGAGGCTTTGGAACCTAAGACTTAGGGGTTGTTATTTTTTGTCAAGGAATCCTAAGGCTTTGGATCAAAATTCCCCTTGTCGATACAGGCTCTTAGAACGAAACAGAAAAAAGGTGGTTCCTTTTCTGCTACTTAGTTCGATACTTGGATGGTTCAAAGTTCAAGACACAGTACGCGGAGGAATACAAGGACCAAATGTCAACTACAAGGACAACTATCAACTTCATTTCCTTATCTGAAAAAGCCATATGCTCCAAAAATGTTCTTAATCATGGCTATGAAGCAAATAAAGAGCATAAGCACATAGAAATTGGTTAAAGCGGAGCTGATCATTAGAAATAAGTTGAATATAAAATTTATATTATGCATAGCATTATACATTCTCCAAGTTCTTAAGAGGGTTGTTGCATTACGGGAGGCAGCACAAAATCACATGCAGCCATACAAGAATTGCAGCAAGGAACAAGATAATCAAGTTATTCCAAAAATAATCAGCAGGAAAAGAAATATTTGTGATCGTCTGAACTTTGAAACAGTCTTAATCAAGCAATATTAGCCGTGAGAGAGCACTCGAGAAATATAGAAAAATCGTGAGCATGTACCCTTCTCCGAAGCTACAATGTCGAGCATCCTGCAAAGATCCACATGATTCTTCAAGTTTTCTCCCACTCTCCTCTCTCCCCATGTACGTACAATAGAATTGTTTGCCTGCGGAAAGGAAATAACTACTAAATCAGTTTAGCTGAACTTTATAACAGCTAGAGGGACTTCCAATTTTTAGAATTGGATCAGAATAAGCAGGCTCACGAGCAATCTTGGCTTATCAAAGTAATGCAATGTTGTTTTTTGAATTGATATAGCGCCCTAAACGCAATAAAGAGGTGGGAGCGAGAATAACGGTTGGAGTGGAGATAGTAGTTCTGTGACTTCCCCATTACAGTGTAACAATTGCTGAAAAAAAAAAATTCTTCGGCAAAAATGAGATTGCCTCAATTCGTAGCGCACCTCGTCGTCGCTAACGGGGACGGACTCATGCACGATGTTGCCGATAGTCACGAGCTTGGCATCGAGGGTGCTCTTGGCCTCCTGCACCTCAACTTCCTTGGCAGCTAACCTCTTCTTGATCTCATCCGTGGTCTCCATCAGTTTCTTTGCCTCATCTTCTTGCTTGCTCTGCACAGAGACACACGGTCATCACACGACGCCCCCCCCCCCCCCGCCCCAAAAAAAATGATAACGAAAGCAACGCAAATCGAGACGGAACGAACGTACAGCCTTAAGCTTGCCGATCTTCTTGCTGGTGGCGTTGAGCTCTTGCCGGATCTTGTCCAGCTCGAACTGCCCTGCAACGACGAGACTCCCAGGGGGTCAGAGAGCCGGGGATCTGGAAGGATTTCAAGGGATTAGGGTAACGAGGTGAGGAGACTCTTACTGTCGCGCCATGCCCTGTCGAGGGCGATGACCTCGTCGACGAGCTCGACGGGGGCGAAGCGGCTGCGCTGCGACTCGCGGATGAGCTCCGGATTGCCGCCCTTGTCGGTGCGGAAGAGGTTGATGTCGAGCATCGTCGCGTGCGACGGCGGGCGGCGGCGGACTTGACGAGTGGGGAAGTCGAGCGGTAGAACGAGCGGCGGCGCAACCGCGCAAGATTTAGGACGAGAACAACTCTAGTGTTACCGAGCCTTAGGGCGGGGCAGGTCCTTGGCACATCTTCTACAAAACCCCCTAAAATTAGCATTCTAATCTTAAGTATGCCCTTGCCCAATGTCCATGGTTTTTTTTATTTTATATTTTTTAATTAAAAATTTAAATAAATAGATTCCTCATGGGAAAAATTATAAAACTAGACGTCTACCATTCTCTCGGAGGACGGTAAGAAACTAACCACCTCTTGAAAGGGTGGTAAGCAGTTTCACAGACTCTTACCGCCCTCTCAGGGGCAGGTAAACTTACAACCCTCTGAGGGGCGGTAAGGTACAGTCAATGAGCACGGTAAACAGTACTTTGAAGTTTAATTTTTCTCCTATATTCTCTATTCAAAATAGTGATGTTCTGTTGCTCTAAAAATTTTAAATTTTTTTTTACGTGTTGCATAATCCATGTACAACCCATTTTAATTGAATTCACCAAAATACTGTGCAGAATTTAAACTAAAATTCTTTAAAAAGGCTATTTTTATAATTTGTAGCAATTGTTAGTGTATCAAATAAATTTCTAAAAATCTGGTAAAATTCACTAATATTCTTCTTATGTGATGTGATAATTTATAAAATTATTTTCAGCCCTAGATTATATGATAAAAAAGTGGATTCATTTGTAATGCACCATTTATATGTATTTTTATAATTTCATGTGATATTCTTCTTTTAACTTAATTTGAAATCAACATATAAAAATAGTGCTAAAAATAATTTTAAAAATTATCACATCACATAAGAAGAATATTAGTGAATTTTACCAGATTTTTAGAAATTTATTTGAGACCCTAACAATTACTAAAAGTTATAAAAGTAGCCTTTTTTAGAGAATTTTAGTTTAAATTCTATACAGTATTTTTAGGTGAATTCAATTAAAATGGGTTGCACATGGATTACGTAACACGTATAAAAATTTTTAGAATTTTTAGGCAACAAAACATCACTATTTTAAACAGGGAAGAGGAGGAAAATTAAACTTTAAAGTAATGTTGCTTACCGCTTCCAGAGCTGTAAGCTACCCTGCCCATAACAGGATGGCAAGAGTACGTGGACTGTTTACCGTCCTCTCAGAGAGCGGATAGGCTCTTACCACTTTTGAGAGAGCGGTAGGCGTCTGGTTTTGTAATTTTTTTCACGAGAAATCTATTTATTTAAATTTTTAATCGAAAAAATATAAAAATAAAATAGCTCCATTTTACATGCCCCTTGCGCTAGGTTGTGCTAGCGTTTGGGCTAGTGTGCCGGATTCCAAGGACGCAAAGTCTTTGGCGGATTGAAGCGGGTTTTTTTTTTTTACGGAAATGCTTGTATATCTACGTCCGAAGTGATAGGACATTTTGTTAAGTCGGTCTATATACTTGAACCTAAAAATATAATCTATTTGAATTAATTTTTAGGTTATCGTATCTCCAATATTTTAGATGCTATGAAAATTTGTTGCTATAGTTATTTTCGTATGTTGTATTTCGGAATTTTTTGTGTGCAGATCCGACTAAAAATTATCCATTCGAGTGAATTCTTATATTTTCGTATCTTCAATATTCCAGACATTCAAATTTAATGTTTCAAATGTTATAAAAATTTGTTGCATAGTTATTTTCAAATGTCGCATCTTAGAATCTCTTGTGTACAGATCTGGACAAAAAAAAATATCTATTCAAATTAATTTCTATATTTTTCGCATCTTCAATATTTCAGACGTTCAAATTTAATGTTTCAAACGTTATGGAAATTTGTTGCATAAGTTCTTCGATAATGTTTCACACATTATCTGATAAAATTAACTCAAATGGATAATTTTTTTGTTTCGCTAATTACTTTTTTGTGTATGTTTTTCGATGTTGCAAAGTTGATTTTAGATGTTGCAGAAGCATTTTTTAGATGTTGCAGAAGTTCTTTGACAATATTTTAAGTAATCGTCTGACATTGCGCCTGGATCGGAGTCCAAGCGCTAGCAGCCCCTTTTTTTAAGACTATGTTTGTATTGGTATACATATTCTGAATTATGATCGAAACAAATATGTCGTTATCACAATTTAGATGGTAATAATATAACAATTCAGATTCCATCAACTTCTATAAATTTCACAATCAATCTTTTATAATCTATAATTTATAAGTTATTTTTCATAATCTTCAATTGAAACAAATATGCCCTTAGTACCAATATAACTTGTAGACACACGCAGACACTCATATAACGTCTATTGAAGATCGAAGATGCGGAGCTTAAAGATTGACGAAGTTACTACAAACGTATTGTTATCAACGGAAACATTGTCTACTATTAAAAGAAAATTCGTTATTGGTGAAACACACATGAGCAAATCTTAATTTTGATCCGTGATAGGTAGGAAGTAACCACATCCGGGATTCTCTGTTGGAATTGATCTTGGTCTTATGTTTTTACGTGTTTCCTAATGTGATTGAGAAAAATGAAGAGTTTATTTCCTCTCATGCGTCCTGATTAGGGGCCAACTAATCCATTAGTTGCGAGTTCACACAACGTCATAATATAAAAGGGCTATGCCAAGACTCATAAGTTATCGATATTACGTAGCTAACGCACACCCTTACACGTCTAAACTCTAGATCGTTCGTCTAGGCGCTACAGCGCTACCGTCCACACCATAGCACCACTGCAACTACATCGAGCTCCTTCGCATCACCTTCATCTTCACCGAGCTGGCCACCACTACATCGACTACACGCGAGCTCCATCAACAGTCTACATCAATCTCATCCATGACTACATCGACACGATCACACCCTATACCTTCATATAATGATATCTCCGAACGTTGGTATGTACTCACGCTTTCACAATTAAGATGTCTATTTTAAGATTAATAGTGATCTAAGATGATTTTAAGTGATTAACATTCTCATATTGAAGCGGCCTTGTCCGGCTAGGCATGCCTTGATTTGGTACATACTGTAAACTAACCAAATTGGGCTAAATATAAGATAATATGTTCAATCCATTCGCGGATTATTCTGGTGTGTCATTTTGACAAAGCCCTCCTGGTTAACATTGGGGGTATTTATATTTTTTTCTGCTGAATTTCAATATCAGCTCCAATCAATAACCGATGTGCTTAGTGCAGGCTTTTCATGGACCTTGCGCCATTGCAAAATGGAGATCTGAATGCAGAAGCTTGAATTTGTGAAATGGGATTACCGATTACAGGATCCCTTGAGATTTGCTAGTCGAGGTGAAGGTGTATATTTTTTTCTTTGATGTACTGAAAAAAGTTGATGTTGAGTTTCTCTTATTCTCCTTGTATTTTTTATACATTGAATCAAAATAGTAAGTGACAATTATGTACATATTGTGATGTGATTGCCAGGCTTTAAAGTTTTGTTCCGATGCATCGAAAGTTCGAAACGACGAATGTGTGATTAGTTGTGTTGCTGGTTAGGCCGGCAATATACCTGTAAAAAAAAATCATGGAACCAAGCCTATCGGACACTGGGAGTGGGAAGCACCGTATCGGTATGATAGAGCATAGGGCCAATGCAATGATAAATTAAGCTACTAATGTTATCCAAAAGTGACTGAATTGAATTCCTTCCATGATTCCTGCAGATATAAGAGAAACTATGTAAGTGTTTTTTGTCGAAACGTAAGATATCAACGTTGTAGAACATCAACTAGAAATGCACAAATAGACTACTGGACTATTGCTAGTGCAACAAAATCAACTAGACTAATGGAATATTGCAACACGGGAAATAATAACACCTGAAAAACGTCCAGATAAGTATGTTACTACTTAAAATTGGATGGTTAGCAACTATCAAAAATAGTATATGTACAATGCATTTGATATGGTTTTCAGGACCACCGACATATTGCTCAATAAGGAAAACAACCCGGACACAGAAGTTCAGCAAAAATGTTACTAAATGGTATCAGATGGAGCCTGGAGGTAGCGTGCCTCCATAGTTCCATTGTCAAATGCTGTGCATCTCAAATGAGCTTTGTCCACCATTCAACTCCTAAGTAAATCAGAAATGTACTTGTGATAAATCCAGTGTACCTGTAGAATGTCAAAAACCTTCTCTGCTATATACTTCTGATGCATGGCAGCTCCTCGTTGCTGCAACTTATCTGGATGAAGGCATAATAGTGCTTTCTGGTAAGCTTTCTTGACTGCTGCTCCTTCGATGATATCAACAAGAGGAATCGGTTTCCATCCACTCTGAGGCCATAGGACCTAAAGAAGCACAAGTTTTTCTTTAAAAAATAAAGTAGTGGGAGACATTATTTATAGCATATATATATATATATATATATATATATATATATATATATATATATATATATATATATTGGTTTAGAGCCTCTAGTGAATACAAGTTGGTATTCCTAACATGTATTAGATTTAAGTTTTTTCTTAGACGCGCAACTCGTCTAGATCTAGCATCCGTCTCTTTCACGTCGTCTCCCCCACCTCTCCACGCCGTCTCCCCCGTCAGCTCCCCCACTTCTCCACATCGCCTCCCCTGTCGGCTCTCCCCACCTCCCCACGCCCCTACGGTGAGCTCTACCTGTGTCGGATCTGCTCGATTTGAATCTACTCGCCCCATCCGTCGTGCGAAATCGAGGTCCACCGCCTCTTGTGCCCGTTGTGCTCCTCCCGGTCTGGCGCTGCTGCGCTCCGACGCACCAGCGCACTACCTCGCCGCCAGCCGGGTTGCTTCGTCTCACCACAAGCCGAGCAGTTGTTCACCCATCTCTGTTACGTGAGCCGTTCGGTACGCGAGGCTCTGTTCTAACAGGACAGATCTAAAAAAAAGCAAAAAAGAGAAAAATTTGCAACAGCTCAATTCTTTCTTTGCGCTCTCGTGGTCAACCGTCGCTTCTCGCGCTCTCGCTATTGCTCGCCGCTATCTTTGCACTTTTGTCATTGACTGTCACTCACCTTTGCGCTCTCGTCGTCATTCGTAACTTTTCAAGATGTCGTCGAGCAACGTTTCAGGTCTTCGGTGCTCGGTGATCTTTGAAGGATACAAGCAAAAATATTGATAGAAAAATTCAGCGATAAGCCATCAAATATACATTGTTGAATGATCTATATCACCGAAATATGGATGGTTTGTTTCTCAAGTGCTTGAATTTGGATCAAACAAAAATTGCTATATATGTCACACATCAATCAGCATGCAAGATAAAGTGGTTATTGAAAAGAATTGGTTTCTATTGGCCTACTCTGCTTAATGATTGCTTCAGGTATTATAAAGGGTGTGAAGCATGTCAAAAGTTAAGTGACATTTAGTTAGTTCCTGCTGCTATGATGCATCCTATTATCAAACTATAGCGTTACAAGAATGGAGCTTGGATTCCATTGGTTAAATACATCATCTATCGTCTAAAGGTCATCGTTTTATTTTGATGACTACTGATTATTTTTACCAAATAGACTGAAAATGTTCCTATCAAGAACATGACCCATAAAGAGGTGATTGACTTTATATTAGAGCATATTGTTCATAGCTTCATCATTCCGTAAACCTTAACTACGGATCAAGATACTTCATTAATGTCACATCAGGTACATGAATTTGCTAAGTAATTAAAAATTAAGCTTCTTAATTCATCTCTATGTTATGATCATGTTAATAGTCAGGCCAAGTTTAGTAATAAGATTTTGATTAAGCTTGTCAAGAAGAAGATAGATGAGTATCCTAGAAGGTGGCATAAGGTTCTATCGGAGACTTTATGGGCATATCGTATATTTAGATATGGTGCCACTAAAATAACAACGTATGAACTTATTTATGGACAAGAGGTTGTGCTACCCATTTTTGGTTTGTTTCTCAAGTGCTACTTGGGCTAATGATCCTTCTAATCGCCAGTCTATTTTTGCCTACTGTGTTTTTTTGGCTCTCTCATTCCTTGAAAGACTAACAATCATGCTGTGATTTCTCATTCTATCTAGTTCAGAGGCCAAGTTGCGAGCCATGACATTATTGACATCGGAGCTCAGTTGGTTATGGTGGTTACTTGAGGATTTTAGTGTTTCTCCTCCTACACCTACTTCCCTTTACTCAGACAGTGCATGTGTCATCAGTATTGCTCGGGATCCAGTGAAGCATGAGCTCACCAAGCATATTGGTGTTGATGCTTCTTACAAACGAACACATGTACATAATAAAATTAGTGCTCTTCAGTATGTTCCTACAGAGCTTCAGTTGGTTGATTTCTTCACGAAGGCACATAGTACAGTTCAGCACAAGTTCTATCTCTCCAAACTCAGCGTGGTTGATCCCTTATGAATTTGAGATGGGGTTTATATATATATATATACATATATATACACACACACACACACACACACACATATATATATACACACACACACACATATATATATATATATATATTTGTAATATCCCTAGTCTATAAGAGGTTTCTTGCATATTGCCACCTGTAAATGCGTATATATATGGGCCCCGGGTCTCCATTGCTATTCCTAACATATTTAACATCTTACATAAGGAGACATTCAAGAATAAAAATTCTGACAACATTTTTTCTTCCATATATATAAAAAATGGACGGATCTTATTCACCATTAAAGAAGGAAGGGAAGAACATAAACAAAATTTGGTCACGACAAAAGATGGGATAAAAACATTATCATATCATATTCAACACTGTTATATCCTATTGACAATTGAGAGTTAGCAATAGTATACACTATGACATTACATATGATTGATACTCTGGCACTTACATATTGTAGTGTAGAAAGCAATGACCTAATATTTCCTTCTTTTCCCCTTGACCATTCACGAATTTTGGATTCAGCTATCTACATTCAAGGAAGGAATAAAATTGGATAAATAGAATGTAAATGTGAAACAAGAAACACGTAGCGGTCACCAATTCGTCCTCCATGTAGTACCTTTATTTGCTCTTTTTCCTGATCATTATGAAGAACGGGATCTTCAGATAAATGCTCAACCTGGTTGGTGAAATATACGTTTGTGAGGCAAAGAAACCATAACAAGAAGAAACTTCTCCATATAACAGGGAAACAGGTTAAAATATGCATCTGACAAAGAGCAACCTTCACACTTACATCTTTTAGTCTCCAGTTTACAAAGTTTGAAGGATATTATATGTGGTTATCTTCTAAGCTATGAACTAACACTAAGTTAGCTTAGGTTTTAAAATCAAATACATATATCCATGCTGATTTATTACTGCATGTATGACTGTAGGTTTGTATTTGTCATTCTTTGCCACATTGCACTTCAGTCAATTTGCCTCATACAATAGTAAATGACACTTATAGAGTGCACATTTGGACTCTCGGAGGCACATTTGTGGATACCAAGGTGCCGGAGCTGTGTTTTCTCCAAAACAAAGAGTTTGCCAGTATCAGAGGTGCAACAGCTAAATCTCAAAAATGCACTGTGTATCGGATGTGCAGCAACTAAATGCCAAATGCCACTATAGTGGATATAAAAACACCAGTTTTACTCACTTAAGATCAGCATCAGAATTTGTCAAACCATCCAGGCGGGGCTATGGTTATGATTTTGCCATTTTGAGCTAAATAATGGAGGACTAAAATAATTGGTTATTTAGCAATTAAATTAGGCCAGTTCCTAGCTGTCAGGAGTCATGTCATGACTCGTGACCTCGTGGGCTTGCCCCTAAAGCCCTAACACACTGCCCCATTCAGCAAAATGTTGCTCAGAAATTGGCTGGAAACACGTATGAGTCAGTCAGTCGCCTAGCAGTACCCAATCCAATGCTGAATTTCAACTTTCAAGACCCTGTAGGACATTTGATGGGAACAGTTTGTGGTCGGAAAAGAAGTTGTACGAATAATGGTTGATGGATAGACCAATATTAACAGTTGTATCTGCCAATTGCTGCTATCTAATAGAATACTCAATCTCAATAATATAAAGAATTTGCAGTTTGCATGTACCACACATCCATCAAGATCTTCAACATGTCTTTCCCCATGATCTATTGTGTTGTCCACTTTGCCTTTTGTATCACCACGGGTTGACTCTGACAAACAGAAAAAAGAAGATATATTGTATTTGTGATTTGTTCTCAGGAACAAGAGCACAAGTTTTGTAATAATAAATAGAAAAATCATCGAAAACATGTGCTTGGAAATTAATTTCTGGATTACTTATGTCCCATCTGCAAAACCATGGTTCTGCACAAATCTCAACTGTAGCTAATAGCCTATGCAGCAAGGTCTCCAAATGTTTACAGTAAACGTCATAACATTAATAAAAGATAGCTGTGATCTTTCTTTTGCAGAAGGAATAATCAATATAATGATTACGTGATTTTAATGTTTCTTCTAGAAAGCGAGATGAATATTTTTGTTTCTTCCCTCCTTCCCTCCCTCCCTGTCAGGACTTACCATTAGAAACAGCTTCATTTCTTCCTGAAGTTGTATCCCTTTTTGTTTCCATTTTACTATTCGCTATCAGGACTGGTTTGTCCATCCTCTCTTTAACTTCACTCATCTGAAACAATCCAGAGATTAATCTAACGTGTATATCTGTCTAATGCTAAACACTCTATTTCGTTGAAGGTAGTACTCAAGCATTCAAAGGCATATAATTCATAAATTAATATTCAGAGAATTATCCAGGTAAGAAATAATCCAGATTTGACATACTGGATAAGGTGCTGTGATAAATGCATTCTGATTGTTCATTTGGGCTGTTTTCACATCCTCATTGGCCACCGAACTGAATATGCTAAACTTATCTTGCAGTTCACGTTTGCTTCCATTTTTCTCAGTGGATGTCTGGTCCTGCATTTCTGGTGTTCCTTTGCACTTTGGTGAACCCTCAGGGCTAAATAGTTTCATGAAATCCTTCACTTTCCCCTTTACCCTGCTACCACGACTTTTCTCTCCTGAAGGTGATCGAGAACTTTTAGTGCTTGGGCTAGCTAATGAAGCATCATTCTTTGTATAATCAGTGCTATGTTTCATTCCTGCAGAGAAATCAAATCAGATGGAATCCATCTATTTTCTTTGGAAAAGGGTATGCCCTTTGCTACCACCGGAGTTAGATAAGCTTAATGCACTTAGTACTCTAGCTTAGTAATGGAAATCTAGTTACTTTACTCTTTCTAACCATGCAAATGGACAAAATATGCATAGAGCAGATAGGTTCAGTGTTTTTAGCTGCTGAAAATACGTCACTAATGAAATGTGTGCAGCATTCTGAATAAAAGAACACCTGCTTCTTCGGCATTATCACCTTGCATATAGTCATCAAAGAATAAAGGAACAACTCCTTCCTTGGTTGTTGAGTTTGTACTATGTTTTCCAGATTTGGAATCCTCATAGTCTGTCTGACTCTTTGATGCTCCAGTGGCAGTCGGCATGCCGTCTTCCTCGTCAATTAGGTCAATGCCTTGCACCACCACTTGAGGAAAGCTTTTCAGTCCAATAATATCTCCAGCCTTTTCTTGCGTGATAGCTGGCAATACTAATATGACTCCTTTGCCGGCCCACTTGTAGAATGAAAAATGGAACTTGTTATTGGCCATGATACTTTCCAAACTAACAGGAGTTCCTTCACATTCACTGTCCATAGAGCTGACATAATTAGAGGTGCTTTTCTTTTCTCCACTTTGAGAACGAAACCTAGATAGGAATGGATAGCGATGCTATGAAAAGGGATTCTTCCTGGAATCTTGTTGGGGTGACCCTTGGGCTAGATAGTTGTTCATTTGTGAATTCGGTGAAGTTGGAACGCTGTAAGCATATGATGTTACATCATCATTTTTGTTGGATGTTTGCCGGGAGGGAGAAGTAGGCATCGAACTGTCCGTGCCTCTGTTGAGCTTCATGGAGAAGCTGCAAGAAGCAGGTATAGATAGAGTCAGACCAATGTGCACATAACAGTATTCAAATTCGAAATGTTAGAATTTGGCATGTCATTCTGTACATTCCAAAGTGGAACTAAAGATGTGGTTTGCAGAAGAAAAAAAGAACATCAAGCAAATTTTATGGATTGGGTGCAAATTTTATGGATTGCCAAGCAAATAATCTCCGGTTAGTAGAGAACCATCCAGTCATTAGTGATTTGATTTGGGACAGAGATATGCAAACGTAAGCAAGCATTTCATAATCACAGCACCCACATTTTCTGATATGCTAGCACGATTGTTCATTTCAGTTAGCTGAAAAATTCGCTTCGTTCTAAGCTAAATAGTACCTCGATCGCGGGCGGGTTGTGGAGCCAGGCGACGCCGGTCCGCCGAACACGTCCCCCCAATCCTCGGCGCCGCCACCCCGCCTGGGCGATGCCGCCTCGCTCCCGGGGAATATGTCCTTGTAGAACTCCTCCCCGAGCTGCCTCCTCCGGTCGGAGCTCCCTCTGTCCCCGAACACGGGCGTCTCCGCTCCCCCGCTCCGCGTTCTAGGCGCGGAGCCGAACGACGAGCTGTCCAGCGAGCCGCGCCGCGAACGGTGCTCGTTCCCCGACGAGCGGCGGGGCGGGCCGCCGAAGACGTCGGCGAAGTCGAGGTGCGACCTCCGCGGCGCCGGCATGCTGGCCCGCCTTGGACGCGTGTTCGCGGCGGCGGTGAGTGGTCGAGCAGGCGGTGGTCGCTGTGACACTGGAGGGAGGCCGAGGCGACAGCGTGGGCGCGGGTTTGTGGCGGGGAGCGGCGCTGGGGATTTCGCATGGCTGGCGTTTTCGCCGCGGCGTCTGCTCGCTCGGCCGACCCCATTGACGGCCCGGATTTGCTTGTCCGTTGCGCCAATCGCTTACACGTGACCGCATCTGCTTTGATTACGATCCCCGGCTCCCCGCCTGCGGCTGCGAGTGGCGCCGCGGATGGCAGTGGGCAGGTTGGGTCCCCGCGGATTTCACCCCGACGGGACGAGTTTGGAGGTCGAAACCGTTCCGCGGGGCTAGATCCTATATGGCATCCGCATGTGCCATCCGAAACCTGAGGCCACTCCACGGCAGTTCGCATCAGCACCACCCGCTCCCACTCCTCCCCTGTCCTCGTCCCGTCCCCCATGTGCAGCCGACGCCGCTGTCCTGCTCCATCTCCTCCCCTTCCCGTTATCCAACTCCACCGCCGTCGCCGTCGCCGCCGCTACAGGGCCCGCCATGAGCCCACGACAGGGACTTGGAGTTGGTGGCGCTAGCGCTGGCGCCGATCTCCTTCGCGCGTTCCTCCACGGCAGCTTGGTGTGGCTCCATCGGTTGCGCTGCATGACAAATCCACAGAGCTACGGCGGGTGTTGGGCCCCCATGATCTAGCTGTACAGTGGTGCAGGGATTTTTTATTTTTATTGATTTTAAATAAAAATTACAAATACATACGTCTATTTAGAAACATTACAAATCTATGCATCTATATTCCATTTTAAAATAAAAATATTATGTTTCAATGCTTCAAAATTCAAAACACTATAGAAATAATTATGAAAAAAACTTGAAAATTTTATATGGGTATAGAGTATTCTCTCATCTGCAATTTTTCAAATATATATATTTGTGTTTTTTTTATTTAAAAAATATATAGATAAAAAAGTTCGCCGCGCAGGTGTCACTTTTTATTTTGTTATGCCGTACAAGGCCCATTTGCAAGTAGGCTCCAACAATGGGAGCCCAGTTTTATAATTCCTGCAACGCATGACTAGTTGGGCCGAATCCACTAAGAAGGCCAGTTAGGGTAACGGCCCATCGAGTAAAACCCTACTTTTCCCTCTATATACGGGCACCCCCTCCAGCAGCAGTCACGGCCGCCGCCTCCTCTCCGCGGCGCCCTCTGTTTTTCCTCAGTGTGATTGCTGTGGAATCTTTCTCTCTCGTTTTCCCCCGATCTTTCCCTCACTCTTTTGTTGTTTAACTTAATGTTTCGCTGTTCGATCTTTCTCTGTGAAGAGAGTTAAGCAGACGGGCGGTCTGAATCTGATGCCGTGTTGATTCGTCTGCAGGTCCATGCCATCCTTCGGGTTGGCATCCGAGAGAAAGCAGCAAAATGACCTCGTTCCATCCCCCTGTTTATATTCTTTCTTTTTTCACCTATTTGTGTTTATCAAAGAGTCGGTGCTGTGATGAAGATGCTTAACTATTTCTATGTCTGGACATCTGAGATCGTTGTCTATGATTGGTTTACGCATCAATCTGAGCTCTGAACAATTTGGTTTACATGTTATCTTTGCGCCTTGCTTACCTTCTTGGATGGTGTTCGGTCTTCGATTGGACCCGAAATCTGAGGGGAGAATGCTCTGGAGTCAAATGACTTAATCGAAATTTCTTCGTACAAATCTATCTGATTTAGCTTTGCTCGTTTCTTGGTTTTAAAATTTGACGAATCATCCTTTTTTTTTTGTCGCGGCAAGTGATGTACAAATCTTTATCCTACACACTCAATGGAATTACTGCCATGTGTGGACTGATAATCTCCGCTTATTATCTGATGCCTTGTGCTAATCGCGCGCAAAATCTATGTTTTCTTCATATGAATGGAGCTGAAGGTGGCAAGTGATGCAGAAAGTATTCTTATGCTAAACACTGAATCACATATGTGGACTAAAAACTCCGCTTATTATCTGATGCCACCTTACAAGCTTCAGACAACGTTTACCATTTGTTGAAGACAGCACCTGCAAATTTTTTTATTCGTTTCTGAATGTTGTGTTATGCAGTGATTTTGTGGCTGTAACATCAAAATACACAATGGACTGGTATAGGTGGAAGTGTTGGTATCTGACATTCTGAACGGCCTTGACACGGACTCAGGACCGAGATTACTCACGTAAGACCAAAATCTACACAACACATATATGCATCTCCATGAGTAGATCAGGTGCTGGAAAAGGCGAGTCTTTGAACTGTTAGAACTATGTTTTTGTGATAAGCTGTTTTTTTATTGCACGTCTGACTATCTAAGGGTTTGTGAAATAAATATGAGATTGATTAGTATCCTTGTTCTACACTATTTGATTTTTGAACCCAAGAAAAAATCTAGGATAATATATGATGATTTATGAACTATTCTAATGTTAGGTGTTATAAGAAAATTTATTACGATTTTACTTAAAAAATATATTAATATATGAATAGGTTGTTATATATATGTAGATAGATAATATTGAATATTTTATTTTTATATCTTATTATTTAATTTGATTAAATTTTTATATTATTTAATGTGTTGTATGGGGATTCTAATGAAGTAACAAATTGCATCTATCCCACTAATGGATATGTACTTGACTATCTGTTCCACGTCGTTTTTAAGAAAAAAGTGTTAAATAGAATTAAGAATGAAAAATAATTATATGACACTGTCTATGTCTAATTCTGACTTAAAAAATATCCAGTGGCATAGGACGCGTGTACAGCTCGCTTGGGCTCTTTTGGGTACTTTCTTTTTACTCAACTAGGCCATGGAACAAAACTTGCGGCCCGAACTGTAGTTTTAAATTGAAGCCCAGGAACTTTCAATTTTTTTGACTCCGAGATTTATGTGTCTACCGAATCTGGCTCTCTTCTTTCGATTTTTTTATTTTTTTGTCAATTTTAATATTTATAAAAATACATATATTTTAAAATATAGTACATATAAAATATTATCTATCCTATCGAAGGCCATCCCCAGCAGCGCTGAAAAAAGCAACCAGTAACACTGTTTCAACACTTTGCTCCCTCCTCTGCTCGCTATACAGCTGTTAGAAATAAAAAAAAATAAAGAATATTATAATAGTATTAGAAGATATTATAATAGTACTATAGAAAATGAAATTTTAAAGTATTTATTGGAGATGGTCTAAGAATAAAAACTTATAAAGCACTAGCATAATTTTTAATTTTTAACCAACGTGACTGTCAGTGTCAACGTTTCGTCGAACCAACAATCGCCGTTCAACAGCTGTCACATTTTTTGTCAGCCAAGCAGCAATCGATCGTTCACGAAGGTTTCCTTTTTCTTTTGCCTTGGATAGCTGCAGATTTGGCGGAGCGAATTATGCTTGGCGAGAGCAAAAACGCAGGAACGTAGAAGCGTGGCACTGCCGTGCGATTTAGAGCTGGATTGGGAAAGTCTACGTCCGTCTCGTGAACGTGTATGTGTGAAAAAGTAGACCTGCTTGTGTGTGTGAAAAAGATTCGTTGATATGGGCGTCATATTAGTAAGAGTATTTAATTTTGGATATATTACGTTATAGGCCACATAATATATTGTCGGTTAGAAAGGCTAACGTCTTACTATCACCTTTCTTGTAGTCTAAATATGCAAAATTTTAGAATAATCTTTTATTTTTACAAATACTAAAAAATAAAATATATATAAATATAAAAAGTTCCTTTTCTTTCTGTGAACACAGGCCTAATTGGTTCCTTCCATATGACTTAACCTGTTTCGTGGGATATATGCAGCAGTGTTTAGTTGTCTATATATCTCCTTCGCCCTAGCTCCCGTGATGTAAAAGGATTTTTCAGCTTGCCTTTGTTAATTATGTTATTAATACGTGATTAGTGTGTATTAAGTGATATCGATATCTTTTAAAGAATAATAAGACTTAATAAGATAAATTAAGGATTATAAAAGTATAGTTACACAAAATAAATATCATAACAATATTTATTTATCCACTTTTATATCAGACTATCTTTTTATACAAGTAATCAAATATCATTTCTTCTTAATTAGATTAAATAAATACAGATAATTAAACAAAATGCCATTATATGCATTCAGCCTAGCTAAGCTGCGCTTGACTCACACGTAAAGATCAGGCTAGAGCACATGAGCAACCAATCTTGCTCGTACTAGAATCCGTGTGATCGTCTCTATTCTTGCTTCTAGAATTCTTCGCATTTTTGCAATTCGCCCGAGGTCAAGCTTCCTAAACGTTCCGCTGATTCAAAATCATCGCACTTGATTTCTAACAAGACACGTCCAATAGCCACAGTCCGGCTGATTTCTAACAAGACACGTCCAATAGCTACAGTCCGGCTGCATCTTGTACTACTTTTATTTTATTTACTTGTCACATTTTTTACTATAACAGTTTGATCGTGTGTTTTGTTAAAAAGAATTTATAGACACTTAAAGTTTTTATATTACTAGATTTATCATAAAATAAACTTTATTATTATTATATATTTTAAGTATTTATAAATCTCTTTTTAAAAACATTTAGTTAAATTTATTATAATAAAAAATAGTGATAAGTAAACTAATACGGAGTAATTTAATGAAGGGAAGTACTCCACCTGCCACGGCCAGTCCGGGGCTAATAGATCTGGATTGACACGGCAGGTAATGTCGAAACTCTCCAACTGAAAGGGGCGGTCCAACCAAACAAAAACGAGTACGCTACTCGTGATCGGGGAAATTGAGGAAACAGCACTTCTTTAAACCGTATTTAGCAAATAACATTTAAAACTCAAATATTTAGTAAATAGCACTCTAAAACTACTTTAATTCAGAAAATCGCACTCGTCCTTTTTTTTTTCTCTTCTCCCATTTTTTTGCCCCTTTTTTCCATTTGTGAATGACCCAAATACCCTTACTACTTATTAGATAGACAAATATATACAAATAGCAGTATAAATAGAGCCATAAGATATTTCAGATAGAGAAATAAACATTTAACAGTTCCATTTTAAGATTTAGTACCTAATAGATTCACTTTAACAGTGTAGCAGTACAGACAAACTATGTACAAAATATTTCTGTTATGTACTAAATCTTAAAATATAACTCTAAATATCTATTTTTCTATCTAAAATGTCTCGTGGCTCTATTTGTATATATTTATTTATCTGATGAGCAATAAGGGCATTTAGATCATTTACAAATGGAAAAAGGCCAAAAAATATGGGAGAAGAGAAAAAGAACGAGGGGTGTTATTTTCTTAACTGAAATGGTACTTAGAGTTCTATTTGCTGAATATTTAAGTTTGGAGTGCTATTTGCTAAACACCGCGCCACAAAGTGTTGTTTCCTAATTTCCACGTCGTGATCCGGCATGGGCGCGCTGCGTCCGATTGCACGGTGGTTCTCCGGCCGCAGCCCGGAATCTGGATTGACCCCGGCCCCCGACGTACGTACGAAGCAAGCCACCAGATAAACCCGGAGGCTCGCCCACCTCGAACCCTGTGCCCACTTGGAGAACCGCGAGCGCGCTGGCGCATTGACATGGGCGCGCACGCGACGAGCGAGCGCGGACAAGCAGCCCGCGCCGCGACGACGGGTCAGGGACCGGGGCCGCCTCCGCCTCCGCCTCCGCGTGCGCGTGTGCCTCTCTGCCTGTGCTCAGCAGCGCTTCGGCGTCAGCGTGGCGCAGCGGCCGCACACGCGCCCTCGCACCGTCGCTTCCGCGGTCCCGGGGGTTAGGGGCGCGCCCTTAGCGGAGCAGCACCCGGCACGGCCCACTCCCGCGCCCTCGCTCGGCGGTCAGGGTCATCGCGCGTCGCATGTGACCGCGCGCGCACGGGGCACGGCGAAATGAGACGCCGGAGCTATCTGATTCTGGACGCGGTGATGTGCACGGAACGAAAAGATCGCAGCGCAGGCTGGTCGTGCGTGGAGATTGCGAGACGCGCCACTCCTCGCCCCAGCTCCACTTGGATCCATCGATCCCGTGTCGTTTTTAGTAATTGTACGCGATGTGTTGCGTGTACGACAATAATAACTGACGCTGGACGGTTGGATGGTTGGGTGATGGCGCATCGGGTGGTTTCAGTACACAAGGGGACCTATTCTAGGACAGGAACTTGTAGTACGTGCTACGAAAGCTGGGACGATGATTTGCGGCCGAGGGAGCAGGTCGACGTGCGCGTAGTCGGGACTGTCGTGTGTTAACACTGCCAAGCTCAGAAATTACGGTGAGGCAAAGTTGATAACTGGATTTCTTTATATAAAAAAGTGATAATAGAGACCATCGTTCTGCGTGCGCTGAAAGATAAGTAGGTGGCGGTCTGAAGCTGCAAAGAGGCGAATTCACAAGGGAAAGTCACTCGGCACCGATCAGAGCGGCTGCCTCCGGCTGCCGCCGTGCTGCCGAGTAGGAGCAGGCAACAGAGAAAGAAAGGAAGGAAAGGAAAGAAGAAAGGAAAGAAAAAGAGAGAAAAGGAAAAGGAAAGGAAAAAAGGGAAAAAGAGAAACAAGGGGATTTTTATGGGTATTTCGTCGGATCTGTCGTTAGTTCGTAATTCACGAGGGTAACATATTCGTAATCCCTAGTTGTTCGTAAATATATTTGGACGGTTGATTTTGTCGTTGGACGTTTGGTTGGAAGCGTTATCGTTTAGCAGCGAGAGAACATCCGAAAGCTAGAAATGGCTGGAGCCAATTTCGGCTATGTGTTTAAAGCGAAAGACGTACGATATTTCCCGTAGATGCTCTAGATGTATCTATCTGTCGTCATATGTTAAGTAGAATAAAAGTTACGGCTCGATCAACGAGCAACTCAGAACCTTGGTCGAGTTCTCCGAAAAAAAATGATGGAATCGGGATTTTGAGATTCAGCTAGAAAGAGTAGTTCAGACATCCAATGTATAGTCATATGGACGTTTTGGGACAACTTCTGAGCACGATCTTGTTGTTCAGGTTTTGAGAGTGTCGGTGTTAACGGCGCAAAGCCAGTTTCTCGTCACGATTAAGGCAAGTGCATAACGAACCCATGATTGGCTTGCTTTGCTTGACAAATGTTTTGCCGATCCCTTTCTATTGTGTTTATTCAATATTTGAATTTTTCTATATTCACATGGTTCAAGTTCAAGAATGAGTTCATATCAATATTCCAATTTCAAGTTGTTTTATGTTTATCTATCATTCATGATCCGGTGTTACCAAGCAATTTGATTTTTATGTTCATAATCCTATGAGTGAGTGCTGGTCCCACTTACTCGATTTTACCGGTAAATGGAAAGAAAATTCAGGACATTCCGTATCGATGGAAACTATTATCTTCTTGCTGTTTTCAAGAAAAAGGAAACCCAATATTTCCCGTTCTTCATTGACGATGTTGATGCGTCCGTTCCTCCAGTATCATATCTGTACTTGTTGAGTGTTTTTACTCATACTTGTATTTCATTTGATTTTTAGGTACCTCTGCTCACGACATATTCGGAATGAAAAATAGCATCATATAGTGACAAGTGATCACACTTAAATCATTTTATAGTTGTATTCTAAACCTTTTAGTGTCGTACTTGGTTATTTTGGTCAGTTTGCAGCTTGTGGCTGCTTTTGGTGTAATGTAACGAGTCCGTGAGTTATTTCGGGTAAAAGTTTTAGACTGTTATGTTTACTTCCAGTTTATAAATTTTCTGTTTGTGATGAATGTAGTTTGTTTGTGCTAAAAAGCAATAAATACAGGAGGAAACTCTATCAAAAATTCTTATAATTTTCGGATTTGTTAGGTTCTTGTTAGGAGTCGGTAGCGTTCCGGGTTTGTTGAAATCCGGGGCGTTACAGTTGGTATCTACCTGTCGGAGTGCGTGTCCATCTGTTGGAGCTATGGTGTCACTCATGTTGATGGCGCGTGAGGCAAGAGGAAGTGCTAGGTGGCGAAGCTCCGACGTGCACACACAAGACGGAGGCATGAGCTTTTGAGGAAGATCCGCACGCATCAGAGGAGGAGAAGGCGAATCCGATGATGACATAAGTGCACAAGCATAAGATCCCCTTCTTCTTCTTGTCTAGGGCTTTGATTTGTGATTTAGTGTTCGGATTGGCAAATTTTGTATTTTCTTTAGAATTTCCATTAGGGTTTTGGGGTTTCCCCTATTCCTCTCCTTCTAAATGTTACCAGTGCTCAATTCAGCACTTCCACATGTCGATTTGCCCCCAAACTAACCCAAAAAACACACAAGCATACACATACATGCATAAATGTTACTAAACAAGATTAATCGTCTCTAATCCGAAGCATAAAACATTAATTCGCATTAATTCGAGCCTAATTTGATCTTGAAAACACATAATTGAACACTAAAAGATCTAAACCGAAGCTAATTAGGCCCAATTTCATCTAATCCGAAATAAAAAAAACACTTAAACCAAGAGCAATTAGAGTCAATTTACCACTAATTAAGATGATTAAGTCTAATTATTCACAAATTGGTGTCATCCAAAACTAATTAAGTCTAATTGGGTCTTGTTAGGACTAATGGCTCTGATGCCATTATTGACCACTAATGATTAGCTCTAACATCAGACACTCTAATTGTAAAAGCGTGAGGTGTGTACCCGTTCGGTGACGCCATTAGATCCAAGAAGTGGATTGGTGATGTAGGCGTTGTTTGTGCGCGGTGACGAGGGTCGATGCCGAGAAATTGTCTGTGACGTTTGTCGCCAGCTTGAGGGAGAGCTTGGCGAAGATTATTGAAACAGTTCGATGACGGTCTTCGCTCTACTGCAGCGCACCCTTTGAATCCGACTAGGGTTTTAGTATGTGGAGGCGTGCGATAGCTACATGAGAACTCTCTCCCATGAGCTCTGTTGTTTTGTTTTTAGTTTGTGGCGTTGCGTAGAACGGGACTGTAACCAAGGAATCGGTTGCTTCCCGATCATAGTACGATAGTAAAAGCGTGCTCTTATCATCTCTCGATTGTCAGTTAGGATACATTAGGGAGAGAGTCCGAGATCAATTTCAGCATAAGACGCCAAGCGTAACTTGACATTGGCATCTGAAGATCTCTTTCATCCTATCCAGATAGCCTATGATAAATATCACCAGACTCAACCTATGTCGTCTTCCATAGATAAATCTGGGGCTTAATGTCGGTGACTCAGAATGGGACCCGTGATCAACCCGATCGAAAACAAAGCTATGGACACTTTTGAAAGGACTGAGGTGTCTTCGCAGTAAAAGACTCAAAGAGATCATAGCAGAGGAATTAACAAGCTTCGCAGTCGTGGACGGTCGAAAGGCCGCGAAGACGATGAAGGCGCAGCGTCGCGGCCGTGGAACTCAGCACCCATCTGCACTTCCATCTCACCATCCGAAACACCACCACCGTGATCTTTCATGATGGTCGCCGTCTCCCCAGCATCCCACAGGGTGGCCATCATCCCGACGACCTCGGGCGAGCCCCACGTGGCCTACCTATACGAAGTGTGGAGTGGTAGAGGTTGCTCATCAGAAGCGATGTCCTGCAACAGCAAGGCGGTGAATGGTCACTGCTCTGTCAAGTTACGCTTAGGTTTTCCAGTTGCAATGGAACATACCGTCGCAGCAGTGGCCTGAAAATGGAAATGAATTACGCAGAACGTCAAGGAGGAAGTGATAGGAACCCACTTAAAAAAGAAGGGCGAAGAACATCGGATGTAGTTTCGAATAATCGTACCAGATAATGCTAGCACAATAAATTGTACTATGGTGCATCTTTTATGGCATATACATTCTAGCACAAGACTGCGAAAGCAAGGCTATCCAACACCGTCAGCAGGGCAGAGGCCTCGTAAACTTTGGGTGTCGTGAACGAATCCAGCTGAGAAGAAGCATCGAAGCATGGGAACTCCAGTTGACGGGCATCTCTGCACCACAGGACCATGGTTGCCTAAATCGATGTACTCATTTTCCCAGTCACAAGGAAATGCTTTAGCAAATGAACCCAAGATTTTCTCGACAACTGCCATGATCCAAGTAGTCTAGAATCCTTACCAAAAAGGGGAGTTCACTTGTAATCATCTTAAGCTTCTCATACACCAATGTACTTCATGTTTTGACATTAGAGCCAATCAACCCTTCAACTAACACTGCTCGCTATTTTTTTACATACATCAATGTTTGGAAACGTCTTGTTTGAGCACAAGGTCGACCATCAGTCCTTGACCGTCCATCAGCACTCCAACGTAGCATCCGGAAAGAGAATCAAGGGCCCATGCACCACGGTGCAGAGTTTCGAATTTTGAAACGACCAGATGTTCAGAATTACCTATCAGAAGACCCTCCAGCCAGCCCAAGTTTCGATTTTGATCAAGGAACAATTCGGTTTGAGGAAGGCGGCTCTTGACTTGCCGGAGATAGATTAGGCTTCCTTTATTGATGGTTTATGAGCTTTTGGATTTTCTATGTAAATCACACAATATGAAAATGTAATTCCCATTCTTCTTAAATCGGTTTTGAGGAAGAAATCAGTTTGAGGAAGGTGGCTTGTGGTTTGCCGGAAATAGATTAGGCTTTCTTTATAGATGATTCAGGAGCTTTTGGTTTTCCTATGTAAATCACACTAGAAAATTGTAATTCTCATTCTTCTTAAATGAAAGAGCAGTGCTGCTCTCAACCGTTCGGGAAAAAAAGAGGATGGCCTAGTGCCATTCGTGATTTCTTATGTTCACGATGTTCTACTGATGCCGAGTTATTAAACTTACAAAGAACAAAGCCGTGCTGCTTAGTGTCAACAAAAAACCAGCATACGGCTCTGAAACATGGCGTGCACGGAAAATCCTTCTGCAGAATGCGCACGACACTCCACAACCATCACAATCGCTACCCCAGATCAGCCGGGGCACCCCCGAAGGCAGCAACCCAGCAGGCCCAGCTGCCGGTTCCCCCGGCCTCCAACCCCGACCCTCACACGCTTCCCCATATAAACGCGCCAACCCAACCCCCGCCTCATTTACGCCACCTCACTGGCCATCGCCACCACCACCCCGCCAAGCTCGTTTCGTTTCGTTGCTCCTCCCTCCTCCTCCTCCTCCCATGGCCAAGCGCCTCTTCCACTCCTGCCGCTCGCCGACCGCCGCCGCCGCGGTCACCCCCGCGACCACCCTCCTCACCAGCGACCACCTGCCCGTCGTCCCGGCCCCTGCGGGCGCCGTGTGTAGCCCATGCCGCGTCCCTCGGCGGCAGCCCCAGCCCCCGGCAGCCTGCGGCACCGAAGGCTGCGCTGTCGACTGCGGAGCTGATGACCTCCATCCGGCCCGTGGCACGCCGGCGTACCGCTGGCTGAAGAGCTCCCGCTGGCACGTCATCGAGGCCGCCAACGCCAACACCTACGCCACCGACGGCGGCGAAGACACGCCTCGCCTCAAGATCGACGCGCGGCGGCGGGTGCGGCGCTCTCGCCGACGCCGTAGGGTACTCCACCGGAGGGCCGCGAGCTGGTCGTCCAGCGACAGCGGATGGTTCAGCAGCGACGACGACGAGCCGTACGCGTACAGCCGCAGCGGCGGCGGCTGCGGCGGGGCGGAGTCTTCGACGCTGGTGACGTCGACCACGACGGAGTCCTCGTCGACGGGCGCGAGCGCGAACAGCGCCATCGCCGCGGGGGAGGAGGTCGCCATGGCCGGGAGCTTCGCGGTGGTGAAGCGCTCCGATGACCCCCGCGCCGACTTCCGGCAGTCCATGGTGGACATGGTGGCGGCGCGCTGCATTTACGACGCCGACGGCCTCGAGCGCCTGCTCCGCTGCTTCCTGGCGCTGAACGACCGGCGCCACCGCCGCGACATCGTGGCGGCATTCGGCGACGTGTGGGAGGCCGTCTTCTCCAACCCGCCGTCCCACTCCCACGGCCCATCAAGCTGCAAGGCTGCAGCCGTATCTCATCCGTAGAAGAACGTAGCTTTATCAGTGGCAAACGTACTCTTGTTTTACTCTGTAAAATGGGATTATATGTACATGTAGGCGTCTGTAAATTACGTTTCTTAATTGGGTTAACGGCTCCGGTTCCTTTCGGCCTCCTGCATGCTAGTCTTTTCAGCTATGGAAATTGGTGTCACGACTATCACGACTTACTCTGATCTGATGTGACGTGACCTGGTGTAAGTGAGTGAGTGTATGGCACTATTTCTCGATGCCAATCCATCTGCACTCTCTCCTTTATGTTACCAGTAGATCGTGAACCGCTCCCTCGAATCCTTCACGGATTCTTGTTTCCGTAGAACTTTTACGTACGCGTCTAGCATTGCCATTTCGTGCAGACTGACCACAAACGCTGGAGAAGAAAGTAATTGAATTCGTTGTCGGTTTATATGGTCCGCCATTTTCTTCCATCACCGCAGGGCAGCGATGGCCCGTACGACACAACATGAAGTGATGCGCACTTGCACTAGGTCTAGTAGGCTCCATACGGAGAAAAAACAAGGTGAATTTTTTTTATAGTAGGTACTCCTACTTATCTTGTAGTACCAGAATGGTAGTTTTAATTTTCTTTTGTTCCCATAGTTCAAAATAAATATTCTTTTGTTTTGGCGATTTGCTGTCTTGTCTTCTCCTACATTAATTTACATTTTATTTAATTAGTTGTCTACGTTAATAACGTGACTAGTCTCATTGTAATTTTTACTACATTAATTTTAAATAAAAATTAGTCTTTTAACTTTTGTATGAGGTCAATGTTATTTAGTTATAAAACATATAAAATTAAAAGAAAAGATAAAAAATATATTAGTAGAAGAGAGAATTATTTATGCTTTAAACTTGTACTCGAATCGCATGCGTGTGTGTGTGTATATATATATATATATATATATATATAGGAAAACTAGTATGTACTCCTGGGTGTATGTACTCCCACATCTCATATACCACTTTTACACGTGTGTTATACTTCTTTATCACTTTAAATATACTTCATTAGTAATTATAAGATACTACAATACAAATCCCACGAAAATTTTTATGAAATTCCATGATTTTTATCATAATTTGCGTATATACTTCTTTTATGTATAAAAAAGAGTATATAGCAAAAATGAAAGGCTAACATTGAATTTTTTTTCTTACAACTCATATTGGAGTATCTTAGAATTAGTATTAGAGTATACTAAAAATGATAAAAGAGTATAAAGTGTTTGTTTAGGTGGTATATTGCATGTGGGAGTACATACTCCTAGGAGTATAGAATAGGTGTCCTATATATATATATATATATATATATATATATATATATATATATATATATATATATATATTAGTTCGATTCGTACACATTTTAATCAACTAACAAAATCGGACATTTCAATCAACTATCAAATACCTAACTAAAATCATAATATGTTTATCCTAACTACGTATTGTGCATTGGCTACTTCTTGCTTGATGCGACGACCTTTAACTACATGATACTTCTTAATTTATAATCTTAGTAATTGCATTATTTTTCATTATGAATTTTAGCTATTGATTAATTGTATTTTATATAGACTTTTTATTTAGGTATTTGACTCTTATAATAATCTGATTTTTTTCAAAGACTATATTTGATATGGAATCTTCTTTTTTCTATTCTAACCTCAGTTTCAAATATTATTTATTTTATTTCATTTAGCCTCTTTATTTGAATATTTTGTTTCTCAAATTGTATGAAAATCGAATTGTTAATTTTTCATATTTTTTAATTTCGAATTTAGTTGTGTATTAATCGTATTTGATATGGATTATTTGGTTAAATCTAGATTGTTAAATGTTTATAATAATAAATGGTCTATTTTTTTCTTTTTTTATATGAACGTGATAATTTTGTAAGCTCTAAAGCCAGAGTGATGACTTATTTTTTCTCGTAAATAATAATATAATAGATAGATTTATTAAGAAATTGGGATTTGTTCAAGAGAAACATTCACATCCGTTTATCATGCAATTGCCCAAAAAGTCTGTGCAGAAAGAAAGCAAACAGTTGATGCGATGTGATTTGATGCGACGTACATTTACAGAGATTAGTAGGCACCTTGCGCGTTCGCGTTTGGAGACCTCGAAGCGTCTTTATTCACGCGAACCTTGACCTAGTGGAGTTTGGATTCTCTTCTCCCTCTAGCACAACCTTTTACCAGTACTAGCAGAAACATCATGGATTAATTTGAATAGCAGTACTCACCTCCAGCAAAATGGTACAGTTCTATTGTACAAATCTGTCCAGGCAAGCTTTGTAAGTGAATCATTCGGTTTGAAATCCTTGCTCATTTGGTTTCTCAAGAAAAAAAGTATAGCTGTACACTGTACTAAATTAGTGCTACAGGTCATCATTTAGTCTGTCCTCACCAGAAATATATGTGCCGTGTGCGTCAGTGCATGCGGATCACATGACGGTGTTCATGCAGTAAATGAATAACCGGAATGTTTGTAACGGCCAAATCTTGGTAATTCGAATTCGAATTTTGTTGTGTCTGCAATTGACTATCTTCCGTGGTTCCTCTTTTTTTAAGAAAGGGACGTAGTACCGGGATTGTTCCGTGTTCTCTCTCCGAATAAATACTACTCTAGCTGAATCTGCGTGCTTAATTCATTACATATCCTACTTAATGTTGGACGCGTGTTCTAAACAATATTTCGATGGTGTTGTCTCTATATGTAAGGCAATTGAATTGTATTCCTATATCTGCAAAATTCATTGTAGATGTCACTATAGTGTGATATTTTTTTGAAAGGGAGATGCTAATGATCATTTGCTTGAAATCAACTCCTTTTACCGTCGACAAATGACAGCGATTCGATCTGCACCTAAGGCTCATCGCCCTTTCTTCTTCCTACCGTCACCTGCATGTTTCTCTTGGTCCCATCGCCCACCTGCTCTCTTTTTGCTGATCAAGGACGATCACAATGTCAGGCAACCTCGTCATATATTTGACGCCAAAATTTACAAATGCATTTTACCTCCGAAAATCACTCGACGACGGTAACTTACAGTAATACGGTAAAATTTGATAGAAGCTGATTGAAATTCATCAAATTTTATTTTTTTAATTTTAAATTTGAATTTAGTCGGTAACCACTCGTTTTATAAATACGGTTCGAACCGAGCGTCAAATTTTATTTGAAATATCGCCTGGTAACCACGATAACCAAGCGGTTACCGATGATATTTCGAATCCTGCTCTCCGCGACATGCTTCCATGCCCCGCCCACCTCCTTCTGTCTCTGATGGTTTCTTGCCGTCGGATCCACACCACCACGCCAACCAAATGTCACTAGGTTGCATTCTTTCCTTCCTCACCGTTAGCACTGTCCATCGACCACCCTCTGCCACTTGTGATTGGTGGTGCCCCACCTGCCATCAAGGCAGCCACCTCTCATACCATCCCTCTAACCCTAGCAGCAAAGAAAACTCCCCTAATCGAAAAACCCCATCCCTAGTTCATCATTGGTACCGTCGATCATACCTTAGGCAATTTTTAGTCGCCTAACGGAAACACGTTCCTGGAAACATATCTGTGAACCGGATTTTGCCAATTGAAAAAGTATCTACTCAATTTTCTGTGGAAACCAAAACCCAAAATCATTCTTGCAGAAATGGGGTGAACAGCTAATTGAAGCACTCTACTAAGTTACAGTACTAAATCAAACATCTTTAACACATTGTAAGTACAGTAGTACACTGCCATCTCACTGGAGTAGCGGACTTAGCCTGCCGGCCTGCATTAGTGACTGAGTGCCTTCACGCTGAGATGTTCTGATTGCTGAAGCTTGAAGATGATAGCAAAAGTGGCAAGCTATAGCCACTAGCCCCTGCAGGTGCAGGAGTAGAGGACCTTACCCTGCATCCATGCGTGAGATTACACCACATGGCCGCCACTCTGTAGGGCCTTGGATGCTTCCATAATTAGAGATGGCAGAAAGCTGCTGACGAAGCGAGCGCCCCCTGATTTTGAGGGACTCATCATCAGGAAGAGGCAGAATCATCATGGTTGGAGCAGCTTGTCTCGGGAGTATCATGGGGGGGCAGCATGCAAGAGCATGACACGCACTGCCTGGTGAAGGTCTGGCTAAAAAGCGATCCATCTAAACGCGGTTCAAGTTTGTTCTAGTGTTCAACCCTTGGGAAATGCCCACAGAGTGTTGCAACTCCTGCTTAGTTTGGTTTTCGGTACCAGCTTGCTTCGGCGGCACTGCCGGCTGGAGAGTGGATGAGAGTTGGCTGGGCAGGGTGGCCAGCGCCCCGGTCCGGTTGAGAAGCCCAAGAGTCCAGGTCGGCGTGGACCGAATGCTGCCAGTTCACTGTTCTGGCCAAGTTCCTACAAACATTGGCGTACGTCTTGAGTTCAGGGTGCAATGTGCATCATTTATCCCTGTCTTGCCATGTTTTCCCAGAGATCGTTTATCCATACTTGATCGTGATATACGGCACACTAAAAACCAACGCCTGTGATAACTGGAGATGAGAAAATTAAACTTCTCACATGACAAGTTTAAGTAGATGAAAATTTATCGCTCATACATGCTCAGGAAAATAATCAGGTCGATCAACGAGATGTGGAATTAACACAGATCCTAGAAATTACTATATATTTCGTTGATCGATTGAACATGTTTCAGCACATTGATCCCTTTAAAAGCTTCCATGAAAAGAGCAACAAGATTCGGTCTCGTACAGACATTCGCCACACTGCTGGAGAATACTACACATGTCGAATTCGCAATTGGCATAGCTACAGCCCAAGTGGGCGTAGATTGTTGTTCGCGTAACAAAGCAAGATTGGCAAAAGATTCAAACACACTCATAGTCATAGCCCACTCATTCAAGGCGAAAATATAACCACTAGCGCCCAGATGAGCGCACAGGCGAGTCTTGCAACCGCAGCCGCAGGCCCGACGTTCTTCAGGAGACCAAGGCGCTGGGGGCGGACAAGGATGGGCACGATGAGCACACGGTGCGGTCGCGCCGCCGGCGTCAGCAGGCTTACTTCTCCGTGGCCATTCGCCATGGCCACCGCCACTGCCGGGGCCAGCACCACGAGCAGGCCTCGGGGGACCGCTTCCACGTAACGCCGGCGGCCTACTTCGTCCATATGCTCCGAGGCCTTGCCGGTTATGGGTTGAGAGGGATGGGGTCTCGGGGGTGACCATTAAATGCCCCGCGAAAGGACGCGTTTCGTGTCCGTCACCCTGGGTCGGCAGTTGGATTTTGTGTCAGTTGGCCCAGTGCCCGCGGAAACAATCGTTTTTTTAAATATATTTTGTTCTATAATAATTTCAAAATACACGATGGTTTAAAAAATCCATAGCTAACATACCATCGTCTGTTCAACAGGCAAGAATAAGATCTCACCCGTTCAATAGGCGAGATGTTGTAGGCCCAGGCGTCTGCGGCTTTTATACGATTTAATTAATCGGAGAGAGGTAGATCTCGCCCGTTCACTAGGCGAGATGAAGTTCTCGCTCGCTGAACAGGCGAGACCTGATCTCGCCCAGTGAACGGGCGACATCTTGTACTTGCCCACTGAATGAGCGATATGTGCATATATATAGGAATATTTGTAATATCTATATATGTGCATATAAATTTGTTTAGACAAAAATTTGAAAAATAGTGCATATTTAGCATAGAACTCGGCACGGAGGTAACATACGATGACAAATATTTTATGGAACATAGAGTTTATCGTGACAACAAATATTGACACGTACGGTACGCCTGAAGACTAATCTAATAGTGTGCCGTTACTATACCTAACATGTCTTAGGGAATAAAAATAGGTCAGTTACAGTAGATGCTCTCTACTGAGTGCACCTAAGATATTTTCCCTTTCTGAGGGCATCGAGGCCCTTCTCCTTAGCCCGACGAGCTCTCTCCTGCTTCATTTCCCTCTCTGCTTTGCGCGCTCCGCTGCTGCCTGTCTCATGCGCTCCTCCTCCTGACGATTTAGCCGGAGTTCCTTCTGCTGTTGTTCATACTCCCGGCGTTCGTACGCTTCCCTCCTCCAGCGCATGCTCATGTCGACCCACCGCTTCTGGTGCTCATCTTGCTCCATGTCTAGCCTTTCCATGAAGTCACAGATAGGTGGAGGCGACTTGACAAACAAAAGAAGATGAGAGATTAGTAAGACATTGCATGAAATAAAATGGAAAAAGCCACATGAGTGATCTATGCCGCTGTACCGGTGGGTACTCGTACTGGCACACATGAAGAAGCGTAGGCCATAGGTATAGGAGATGTCCTGAGACTCGCGAAGCCTACAATAGTCACCACAGAAGCACATCGGTAGTTGAACCCCCTGGGGGATGGAAATCCTCAATATTTTTTGGATGGGCTTGGTGGAGCTGAGGAAAACATTGCTGTTGCGAGAGCTGGGGAAGGAGTGATGTACACATGGATGATGGTGGGATTATTTATAGTGGCTGGGGGCTGGTGCATGGACTGGGTGCATGGGCTTGGCAGGGGGATGGAGCATAGGATTTCCTGTGAAAGCTGAAAAAGTTGTAGCATTGATGCTTGACAGAGATTCCCTGTGAAAGATGATGTTTGATGTGGTCATTTCATTCTGTAAAAGTTCAGCAACGAGTTATTAGTGTCTCTGCATGGAAGGCAGGGAATCCTATGAAATCATTGGGATTAGAAATAATGTGATTGCAGAGTGATAAATCCCGGTCATTTTATTGAAGAAATTAAAGTACATCACATACAAGGGTCATTGTAAGCAATTTATTGTCTATCTATGGCTACAATACGTAAGGCAATATGCACCGACTCGTACCCTACTCGCACACAATCTACGACACATTACAACGACATGTAGTACTCCATCGCTAAGCGAACCATGCATTATGGAAAGACAGACTGCCAGGTACAAGACAATATTTACTGGGTTGGTGGAAAAGATGGAGGCTTCTCGTCTAGATATTCCCAGATCTCTTGGAAGTTGCATCCATGGGGGTATGGCTTGCTACACATGTACCCTTGTGCCATTCCACTTGCCACAGGCCCCGGCACTGCCGGTAGGCCGCAAACGCAATGTGGAGACCTGCATGTTACCGCATGTAGTTAGGTACTTATCCCACCACTCTTCATTGAGTCCCTTTAGCCACTTCTTCAGTCGTTCAACATCTGCGCACCCCATTGCCTCAGCCTTATCGTAGTCGTAGTGGATGTCATCGTACTCTTCTTTGTTCGCGTACCACTCGTACGTGCACCTGGGTATGTTATACTGTTGGAGGGAAACAACTGAATTAGATGATATTCTCTATACCGATAGGATGTCATGCACACTTACCCCACATTGGAACCAAGCGTCAGTGGCTGTGGCAAGCATGATCGGTTTCAGTTGTGCTATTTTTTCGCAGTCGCACCGCGGCATGCGTGCCTTGTGCAAGCGGTCCTTCTGCTCAGGGTCTTCATTTCTCTTTCGCTCCGCTTTGTCACGCTTGAATCTATCATGGCGGTCGCACCATAGCTCGTAAGGGCCCATCTTGCCCTTACCCTTGTAGGACCCGGACCTGGACCCTGACCCTGACCCGGTAGCCTTGGAAGGGAGTGTGTTGGAGATGAAGTAGCCATGGATGGGTTCGCCTGATATGGTTTAATGCTTAGTGTTTGCTGCGTAGTTGTCAGTGTGCGGTCAAATCGGAGCATGGCTTATTGAAAGTGCATCTAGCCCCTATGTATGGTTTTGGTAATTAATGACAATACATATGGACTAACAATGTTGTTGAGATTGTTAGTAGGTTGTTCAATAGGTGAAGCATAGGTGAAGAGACATGCATGAACTCTAGGTGAATGGGAAGATTGAAAGTACATCGAGATGAACGAGCTCTAGGTGATGCTCGGATGTGATGCATGGAGGAGAAATATGCATCTAAATAAAGGAGCTCTTGGTGATGCTCATAAGAAGAAGAAGCTCAATAAGATTAGCAATAAGCTTGAATGCTAAGTTACTTGTGGAGATCAAGTAACTAAAGGTATAACTTATTAATAGAGTTTTATGGACTAACCTGTGTGCTATGTGTTTAAGAATGAGTGGGGTTAGGTTCTATATGAAGATTGATAATATGCATGAAGGCTAATAAGTTACTTGTGGAGATCAAGTAACTTAAGGTATAAATGTTGTCATTTAGGTTTTATGGACTAACTCATGTACTTTATGCTTGAGAGTGAGTTGGGGTTAGGATCCATAAAAATGCATAAGTTGAATTGAAATCATATATGCCAAGAGTGAAGAACAAGAGTGGACTCCATATATGAAAAAGTGAATTCCTTGAAGATGTCGAATACAAAGTGGTTTTCTATGGCAAGACGGTGAAGGGCAAGCAAGACTCGGCTGCGATGGACCATCCGTGGTGAAGGGCAAGCAAATGGCTTGGCGCCGAAGGACCAAGGCGGTGGTGAAGAGCGAGTGAAGGCTTTGCGCCGATGGACCGTGCGAGGCTATGGGAAGCAATGGATGATTCACATAAATCATATAATCAAGAAGAGATGGAGTGAAGATTTTATGGAAGTTAGCAACCCTCAAGGTTTGAAAGAAAAGAAGCGGTACTTGAAAGTTTTCAAATGCTCAAAGTGGTTCAAACGAGTTTTATCTTTGAATTTGAGTATAGGTATGCCGCACTATTAAGAGGGATGCAACGTGAGCTAATTGTCGTGTCTCAGTGCTCAAGAGTTCCCAACCAAACCCAAAGTGAGAGTTTGTTGTTAAGAGTCCGGAGCGGAAAGTGGGGAAGTGTCCAAAATAGGTTTTGGAGTGTTCCTAATTTGATCCTATGTGTTTTAGGTCATGAATTCAGTTGGGATGTGTAGCCCTCTGAATAAGCTTTCCATAGAGTCCAAAATCGTCGAAATCGGACTCCGGGATCAAAAGTTATCGCCGTTTTTCGGAGGTCAGCTGTGCTGTGGCCGGAGACTCCGGTGTAGGTCGGATACTCCGGTACCTGGAAAGGCCGGAGACTCCGATGAAGTTCGGATACTCCGGTACCTGGAGTGGCCGGAGACTCCGGGAAGTCTCCGGGGCTGTTTTCTGGGTTAAGTGCCGACCGGAGACTCCGGTGTAGGCCGGATATTCCGGTAAAAGTCCAGAAAAGAGCGTAACGGCTAGTTCTGACACATTCTGTGACCGTTCTGACGCCGTATTTGGATTTAGGGCCGGATACTCCGGTGTTCACCGGATACTCCGGTCAGTTCTGTCAAAAACAGTAACGGCTAGTTCTTTGGAGTGGGCTATTTATACCCCACTCACCCCATCCTTTGGGGCTGCTGGAAGGGCACGAAAAGAACACATTTCTAGAGCCTAAAGAACCTCTCCCACTCCATTCTAGTGTGTGATTTGAGAAGAAAAGTGAGTTGGGTTGAGAGATTGGAAGATTGAGTGCAAGTGAGCTAAAATCCAATCTTGAGCACTTGAGTTCTTGACAAGAAGTTCTCGAAGCGTTTGTTACTCTTGGAGGTGAAGCCTCCTAGCCGGCTAGGTGTCGCCGGTGAGCTCCCGTGCTTGTGGTGAGCCGCGGAAAGTTTGTGAAGGTCGATCTCACCTCCGGAAGGAAAGAGATCAAGTTAGTGAAAACCGAGCTCAAGTGTGACCGAGCTTGGAGAGGAAAGCGGTTGAAAGAGACCCGGCTCGTTGGAGCTTCCTCAACGGAGATGTAGGATTCACGGTGGTGAATCCGAACTTCGGGAAACAAATTTTTGCGTCTCCTCTCTTGTTTCCTTACTTTTAAGTTCTTGCTCAAATCTTTGTGCATATTGCTCGATATACTTGTTTGTGTGTATTTGAGTGTAGGTTCTTCGTGAATCTACTTGGAATCATCTCCGGAAACACACGATATCACCTGGTTTGAGCTAGAACTCTCTACTCTTCATTTATATTCAGTTTCGGGCTCAGTTCTGTACAGAACCCGGAGAATCCGGCCTTTACCGGAGTTTCCGGACCTGTACACACCGGAGTATCCGGACTACACCGGATACTCCGGATGAACAGTAATTCCAGGCATATGAACAGTACTTTTGGCCTTTTTCAATTTAAGTTTTATTGCATATCTCTTGCTAGAATTGAGTAATTTTTGTCACCTTAGGATTGTAATTTCCACACTTATATAGGGTGATTGTGCACTAGTTGAGCCTAGCATATTTAGGTTTTTCTCTTGTGAAAAACTCGTTAGTTTATATTCCGCTGCAAGTTTAGGCCAACGGTAGAAAGGGTTGAATTTTTGTAAAAACGCCTATTCACCCCCCTCTAGGCGACATCATTGTCCTTTCACTTATGCAGTAGCATTGGCTTGTAGTAGGTGCAAAAGCACCTTTCATCGAAGATGGTGCACTTGTGGATAACTCTCTCACACTTGCCCCCTCTTCTTCCTTTGTCTCTGCATAGAATTTTGTATCTGTGCTGCATAGTTCCCATGAGCTTCATCCTATGCATCTTTGCTTTCTCCGCCTTGTCTTCTATGTACTTAGACATCTTCGTCCCATAAATCAGACAAGCATCATTTAGCGTCGTGTGCGCTACTGCATAGCGGTCCCTGAAATATCTGCATGTTTTTCTAACCTAACTCGGATGCTCTAGGTTCAACTCGGAACCTCCGGGTTGACACTTGAACGTGTAAATGAGAACCCTTGGCTGGAACTCAACTCAGATGATCCAGATGAAACACTAGAACCCGAGACATCTGGGTCAACACGGAACTTTCGGGTAAAACATTTAAACCTTAACCGAGCACCCCTGCTCTGAGTAAAATCCGGAGACTCCAACAACCAAAAACATCCGAGTCAACCTGGAGCATCTGGATTGGCTTAAAAACCAAAACCGAGCACCCATGTCGGAGCTAAACTCGAAGAATCCGGCAACCCAGAGTATCCAGGTTAGTCCAGAACATTCAGATACAGACAAAGATTTAGAACTTCCTGGTGTTTGAGGTGATTTGTGTCTCTCATCTTTAGTCTAAATATGTACTTTCAGTACTGAGACATCTTCAAATCAATCTAAACACATCCCTCTTTGGCACACATATATTCAAATTCAAAGATAAAATGAATTTAAATCTATTGAGTAACTACATACCGCTTCTCTTTTCTTTTTGAGGGACACCAACACTTTTAATATCTTTAATGGGACTAATACATGTTCATATTCTCATTAAACTCATTAGCCTCTTAATCGTTTGTCATCAATTATTCAAAACCCACTTAAGGGACTTAGATGCACTTTCAGAGGGGTATCCACATCTGTCGGAGGATTAACTCCAGTCGCAGGGATCCCGAGAGACCCCTTTTTAGAGATTCGGCCGGGGGATGATCCTGAACAAGTTCGTCGGGGAAATAAATGGGAATGAATGCAACGGCCGGTGGTGGTGGTGTGGTCTAGTGCAAGAAGAAGTAAATGCACCGGAATTTATACAGGTTCAGGCCGTACGGGGGCGTAATACCCTACTCCTGTATGGATGCTATATCTGCCCTGAGGAAGTCCCTCAAGGATGTTGCTGGTTACAAGGATATTGATCTATCTAAGAACTTGGGACTCCTTCTTCGACTGGAACTGAGCTCAGCCTCCCTCACCGTATGTCTCTCGTGATGTGTTCTTCGCTTGGTCTCTGTTTTCCCTTTGTCCCTTACTCTTTTTTTCCCTCTCTCTTTTCCTGTGCTGCCGGCTGCTCTAAGTACACCCGGCCGCGACATGCCCCGAACGGAAGGAGGGGGCTCGAGTTCCGAGGTGCTACAAATGGAAGAGGCGTCATCATTTCCTCTGGGTGAAGCGACCGGGGGTGAAAAAATACGTTGCACGCCCAGTCATCTGTCACCATAAATGCCCTGGCAACGGGCGCCGTGGAGAGGGCCCACTGGGCAGCCGCAGTGCAAACTGGCGTGCCCGCCCTGTCTTGTTCTCCTGCCACAGCAGCGCGGCAGACGGAACGCCTTGGTCCCTACGCCGTTATCCCGAGATGAGCCGGATGGCACAGGACGAGACCCGTGCAATTAATAACCCCACGCCTCTCTGCCAAAATATGACAGGAACTGACGCTGAGCGCAGCGGGAGTAGTTGGAGGCGATAGGCCACGCATGCTCATTAAATACGGTCTCGGGCCTTTGACTAGTTGACGCCTCAGCGATGGGCCCCGCGGGGGCCTTTTTGGGTCGTCGGGGCACCGAGTGCTCGGGGGTACTGTACACCTCCCCGAGCACTCCTTCTAGTCCTCGGGGAACCGAGTGCTCGGGGGTATTGTTCACCTCCCCGAGCACTCTCTCCCGAGTCCTCGGATACGGATCCTCGGGGAACCGAGTGCTCGGGAGCCGCCGCTCGCAGCCCCGAGTACTCTCTCCCGGAACTTAGCTCTCCTGGTCGTCGGGGGACTAGGGTGCTCGAGGGTGATCGCACACCTCCCTGAGCACTTTCTTCCCGGTACTTTGGCTCCATGGATCATCGGGGAACTGGGGTGCTCGGGAGCCTCGGACGGTGACCCCGAGCTCCTTCTCTCGGGACTTGATCTTTTCTCATCTTGCAGGGGAGACCCCGCGGGATGGCGCCATGTGACGGATGGCTGGCCCGGTCTCGGGATTCGGGGACCCCCGGTTCCTGATACGCCGACAACGTCACTACCACATAGGATAGAAAACTGGACCAGGGACCACATTTAGATGGTATTAGAAGATGCGGGATGTAAATTGACCCGAACAATAGTTGAGGGTGAAAGCTAAATCAAGTAAAAACACCGCATGACCCCACGTCGTCCTGAGTGCCAACTTTGGGGGATGACTCCTTCACCACTTAGCCTCCCTCCATGTTGCCCGGGGGCGACGACCAATGGTGGCGCCAAGCAGCATCCCATGTAGCCTCCCCTCCCCTATCTCCCATCATATACCCCCTTTTATCCCTTCAACAAGACATGCACTTGACGGTGTCTCCAGTGGTGACGGATCTGATGCCTCCATGGCAGAATCCGGTGCCTCGTGGCTGGATGACGTGGTGGCAGACGATAACATGGGCAAGGCGCCTGCTCACATGTTGCGGTGGTGACCAAATGACGCAGAGATGTCCACACCTCGGCTAGAAGGCGGTGACAACGAGCTTTCAACGTTGCCTGTGTTCCATGGAGGGTCGCCACCGTTTCGGGATTAGGCGGCTTTAGTCCATCGTTTTGCGGCTGTCGTGGGCGATCGACGGCTAGGTTCGACGATTCCGCGCGAGTCGGCTTGGATCCGGGAGGATGTGCCTTACTTGGGTCGTTGGTCCACGGCTACCGGGGCTTTGTCGTAGTGGTCTTTTGTCGATAGACTTGGGGCTATTGGTGATAGCCCTCGTCGCCTATGGAGCCCTGTATCTTCTCTGTGCCTACCTGGGCTTGGACATCTCTTTTGTCATGTTGTTTGTCTCACTGTGTTTGCTCTCCGCTTTTGGTTGGGTTAGCTGTGCACTGGGGAAGTTGGTGATGCTATGTCGTCGGGGTGCGACAAGGCTCGACAACGATGACTCGATGCACATTTCTTCCCCCGCGGAAGAGTCTATGGGTTGAGGTAGTAGTTGTGGGTTCGCCGTAAGAGGTCGGAGCTGTTGTTTAAGCTTGACAATAATAACTTACTACGATCTCTATCAGTTGTTGTGTCTAAGTGGTCGGTGGATCGACCTTTTGGGCTATTGTTTTTGGCGTAGTTGTTTGTTCTATAGTGGATTTTCGCCTGTTTTCCCTCAATTAATCGCATAGTTGTGAGATTTTTAGGTCTAGTTTCACTAATAAATTGAGTCCATTCTCTTCTTGTATGAAAAAATCGACAATGCTTTTGTCATCCTTTTGAAAAAAATTTAAATCGAGGCAAGAGTTAAGGACCAAATATGGACTTGCTCCGCCCATCTATGCGTTGAATATACTATCCCAACTTTCTATTGCAGGCAAGATGTACTCGCATAATCTTTGAGACTAAGGGCATGTTTATTTTAATTTTGGATTTTGAAAAATAACTTTTAGATTGTAGATTTTAAAAAGTTGGATTGTAAAAGATCGAGGTCCAAAAAACTGAGGGTTGTTTTGCATTCTAGATTCTGAGGTGGTTAGGTATTTGCTTTGGCTGCGTAATGTTTATAATACCCCTAGTTTTTCTGAGTGCATATTTATGTTTATTTAACCTTTTCTTTCACCATTTTTCATATTTGATTCCAATTATATGCATGTGCGCTTAAGGGGGAAGAGGGATATGCCACTCATGCCCGGCGGGTGGTGTGGCGCTGACACCTCCTACGCCAGTGTCGACAATGATTAGGTACTCCGGCCGAGCCCCAGCGCCGAGTGCCTACAGGCCCAAGGCCTTCACCAACAGGAAGTGCAAGTAGATAGATACTAGGCAGATTGGCGTGCCTACGCCACGCTTGTTTTTTTGTTGTTGTACATAGCATGACAAAAGAAGACTAAAAAAATTAGATTCACCATCTTTTAACATCTCAATATTTATTTATAAATTTATCAATATTTAACACATTCATTTAATTATGGGGAAAACAGTTGTACTTTTATGCATACGTATAATTTTAACATGTAGATGATAATAATACGAACCTAACTAAATTTGTTTCATATTTTTTTGAGTTTTAGATATTTTCCTTTGCATTCAAAATTATTTCAACCGATTTATCAATATAACTATTATTCCTTTTGGTATTTTTCTAGAATTTCGGGGAAAAATTATGTGTATGTATATATATACATATACATATATGTATGCATATATATGTACACATATATACATATATATACTAATACATATACGTGTGTGTATATATGTACACATACGTGGAATCCATATGAACAGTAACTGCAGTGATTTAACCCCTAGAACTGCTCCACTTCTTGGCTCTTTAATGTATGTAATAGACTAGCCTTCTACTGATCTTGAAATCTCTCCACGTCTGTACAAAATCATCAACAAAGCATACGTAGAGATCATGCCTCGGATATACTAGTATATATACATAAACCCTACAGGTTCTTGTTAATCAAATTTCGAAAGGAGGGAAAATACATGCAGATTGCAAGATCTATGAGACTGATGTGAATAGTCTTCTTGGCCTACTGGTGTTTGATCCCTTCCTTTTCCATATCTTCTTTCGACCTTTTCTTTCACACACCTCCTAAATTTTAGATGCTCAAATTTACTTGTGTTAAGCGACGGGTTAGCAGCGACAGAGTTAGGATTACGGTTACCGGTGGCCGATTCCCGGGTTAGCGCGGCGGTGGTGCAAGGTTAGGATTAGGATTCTGTGGTAGAGCGGAGGAGCGAGAATTCAAGTTAGCGCGGTGGTGGTGTGGACGTGGATCTGGCAGCGAAAACGCCGCCCGAGTCGACTGGAGGCGAGCGGGAGGCAAGGGAGTGAGCACAGCAGGGCAGCGAGGCGAGCAGAGCAGTCACTGTGCAGGCGGGAGGTGGGCAGGATCTGGAGGTTGAAGAAAGGTTGTGAGCAAAAACGGCTCACAGCGGTTGCCTAAAAACACAAGCAAAACAACAAGATAAAAAAGATACCTACCAAGAATGCGAGTCCATTAGTCAAACTTAAGAAAAAAACCTACACACTTGCTGCAACAATTCTAGTAGAAGAAGAGATAAAAGGATGGGCATTGAATACATCGATTAACACTTGATACAACAGTTCATATAAAGATTACAGTATGAAGGTATTGAATACTTCTATTAACACAGTAATCAATACCTACAAGGCGCCTTCGTAAAAAATTAGATGAAACTTCCTTGAAGACTAGCTTCACATCAACTTCTGAGAACAGCTACATAGAAGAAACACAGTGCAAATCAATATAGAATGTCACTTTGATCAATAGTGTATGAAATGCCAGATTAAAAATGTCAAGCAATGCAGCAAAATAGAAAACCCAGCTGATGGCGAAAGCAAATTAAACCCAGCTGTGTGCCATGATTGGCTTCTCCTTTCTGCGTATCTCTATCCGTATTACTTTTATAAACACAGCTTTCAGATTTGTGCAATGGACAAGACAAATGCATAGATAATTTATCACAACCAAACATTCATGAATCACGAGGTATGAGGCAGAGGAACCAAATGAATCAAGAAAATCTGGCATAAATAGTTCAATTTAGTTCAATTAACTAGAGGTAACAATGACTGAACTTGAAAATTTAAACCTGCCTCAAATCTACCCTGCAAACTCACAGACTGACATGACAAATTTACAGAAAGACAATGAAAACTTTTAATTTCCGCTGAAATTAGGGATGCATAGAAATAAGCAGAGCAAAACCCAATGTTACTGTGACAAGTGCATGTGAAATCTTCAGAACTCAGGCGCATGCACTGCACTACAGACTGGGACTGCAGCAATATGATATGCTTGCAGTCCTGCAGATGAGATCATGTGAAAAACTTTTCGACATTTAATTTGCCGTTTACCGATCACGAGAACACATGGTGCATGTCCTTTCAGAAATCTGGTGACAGAGTGTAGTATATTTGTTGCGGTAAAAGAAAATCTGGAGCTTGTGCCACGCATCTAGTACTGTGCAAATTGCAAGATGAACTTTTGTCAAACAGGTAGGGCTAGCTATAAGCATAGTCTATGTCATCTACAGATAGTGTTAAACACAACTTCCAATGAGTTATCTGCAAGGTTATCTATAGGTGTTTTTAATACTTGCATGTACATAGAAATCATGCTGTTCAACACTAAACCGCATCTTTAAAGTTCATCAGTGATACCAAACAAGCATCCGACATGGGAAGCATATCTCCAAATTAACATGCTTCTAGAGATATACACAGAAAGAGATGTGTAGGAATGCAATTTGATTCTACTGAAATTTAATTTGTGGTCGGAGAAAAGTTTTCATTTGCAAGCAGCCATACAAGCATGAGGACACAGTACTACTTTAGATCAGGAGGAGGAGAGAGGGGGGCGGGAGGTCAGAGGTCAGATCGTCACCTGGAAGGGCCGGCGTCGGTGAGGGGCAGTAGGAGGGGCGCTAGCTGATGGGCCGTCGGCTGCCGACGTCGGTGAGGAGCGGAGGGGTGCCGGCGAGGGGGCGCATGCTGGAGGGGGCACCGGCGAGGGGGGGGGGGGGGGATGGCTGGAATAGATCGGGAGAGGGCCGGCAGAGTAGAAGGACGGAAGAATAGAAGCTTCGGAGAAAATAATGGCATCTATGGCTAATTGCAGAAGGTTTGTAGGTACATACTTATTTGACTATAATAGTCATAATCTAAAAAATTTGTTAAGAGATATCTCATAGATTGTGACCGAAAAGGAGAAGAGATTTTGTTGAGTTCGATCACTGAATCATGAGCGTGACCACTCTGAATTCACGATAACATAAGCGATCAGGCTTCTCAACCACCCGAGCGACCAGTCGTACGTGCTCAACCACGACTAATCTAGCTATCCGTTGTGTATGTGTTGTTCTCGATCACACTGATCGATCAGTAACGCCTAGCTAGTCCTGAGTCGCGTACTAATCAGCGAGAACGAACTCGCGTATCTCGACGAGAAATAAATAGAACGTCAAACAGCAGAAACTCGATGAGAACAATAAAACAAGGCAAAAACTCTCTAGAGGAAATTTTAGACTATATTCAACTTGTGACTTGCACGACTCCGTGTCTTACTTACAAATTAGAGATTACAACTAATATTTATAGTGACCTGCTAACTCCGAATCCTCACACAAATCGTGCCATCCCACTGTCGGAGAGTGAACTCCTGTCGCAGGGATCCCGAGAGACCCCTTTTTAGAGATTCGGCCGGGGGGATGATCCTGGAAAAGCTTGTGTGGGAAATAATCGGGAACGGAAATAAATGCGATGGCTGGTGGGAGACGATCACCCTAATGCAAGGAAAAGTGGGTACGCCGGGTTTTAGACAGGTTCGGGCCGCACGGAGGCGTAACACCCTACTCCTGTATGAGCGCTATATTTATCCTTGAAGGGGATTCTTCAAGGAGATATCTGGTTCTAAGGGGAGAACTGTTTACAAAGAGCTTGAGGCTCTTCTGTTCTAGCTTAACTTGAGATGGTTCGAGTGTCTGTCGATCTATCTTTGGCCTGGTTCGCCGGAGACTGTTGGTTGTCTGGTCTCTTGGTCGTCTTGTGGTCGGGGGCTCTTGCTCTCTTCTTTTAGTGTTCTCCATCCTTTCCTTTTATAGGCGCGCCGACCTCAACATATCCTGAATGGGAAAGAGGGGACGCGAATGCCAAGGTGCCACGGAGAAAGGCGTAATCATTTCATCTTGGCGAAGTGACAGGGGCGGTGAAGAAATGCGGCGCGCCTTCGACCACCAGCCGCTGCGGAAGCCTCGGGGCGCCCTAAAAGGGGCCCACCGGGCAGCCTCAGAGGTGCCCAGTGCGCCCACCCTGTCTTGTTCTTCTGCCAGGGCAGGGTGGCAGGCGGAGCGCTTCGATTCTGGCAACGTTATCCCGAGGCACCTGGATGAAACGGGACGGGACCCGTGCATTTAATGGACCCACGGCCCCCTGCCAGTGCATGGCAGGGTCTGACACTGGGGCGTGGGCAGCTGAGAATGTCAGGATGTCAGGATGTCAGACCGCGTGTGCCTATTAAATGCGGCATTAGGCCTTTGACTGGATGACACCCTGACGACGGGACACTTCGGGTCGTTGAATGATCTTGCGTGAACCTTCGGGGCACCGAGTCCTCGGGGGCTGCCACGTGCAGCCCCGAGCACTCTCTCCCGAGCACTTCGGTGGGACCTTCGGGGCACCGAGTCCTCGGGGGCTGCCACGTGCAGCCCCGAGCACTCTCTCCCGAGCACTTCGGTGGGACCTTCGGGGCACCGAGTCCTCGGGGGCTGCCACGTGCAGCCCCGAGCACTCTCTCCCGAGCACTTCGGTGGGACCTTCGGGGCACCGAGTCCTCGGGGGCTGCCACGTGAAGCCCCGAGCACTCTCTCCCGAGCACTTCGGTGGGACCTTCGGGGCACCGAGTCCTCGGGGGCTGCCACGTGCAGCCCCGAGCAGTCTCTCCCGAGCACTTTGATGGGACCTTCGGGGCACCGAGTCCTCGGGGGCTGCCACGTGCAGCCCCGAGCACTCTCTCCCGAGCACTTCGGTGGGACCTTCGGGGCACCGAGTCCTCGGGGGCTGCCACGTGCAGCCCCGAGCACTCTCTCCCGAGCACTTCGGTGAGACCTTCGGGGCACCGAGTCCTCGGGGGCTGCCACGTGCAGCCCCGAGCACTCTCTCCCGAGCACTTCCTTCTTGGTATTTGGGCTCTGCGGATCATCGGGGAACTAGGGTGCTCGGGAACCAGAAGCGGCGGCCCCGAGCACCTTCTCCCGGGACTTAGCTTCTACCTACCTTGCAGGGTGGTGACATGTGGTGGATGGCCGGCCTGGCCTCGGGACTTAGGGACCCCTGGTTCTAAATACACCGACAGTAGCCCCCGGGCCCGTTGGTAGCCGATGGGACGGAGACTGCGAATGGGCCCTTCGTCGCGACCGAGGTCAAGGCTGGCGCGGACGCCATGCGGCAAGCTTTCGAGGGGTGGCCCTTGCGGACCTAGACCTCAAGTATGTTCCAACGGGAAAATGAGTGGACGCGTGTCCACACAACTTCCGAAGGGTATGATAACCATACGGGCGGCACGCGCGGTTGCCGCGCAGATCGAGGAAAATACGCCTGGCAACCGCTGACATCGCACGATCGGCGGGGGATTCGCCTGACAGTTGCGCCGATCGAGGCGACGCTTCGCCGAGCGAACCGTTCGGGCGGCAGTTTTCAAATTTTGAGATATAAAAGGGGGAACGGATCGGTCCGTTCCCCTTTTTACGCTCTCTTGCACTTGTGCTCTTGCCTTCTTCGTGCTCCGAAGCCCTCAGGAAACTCCCAGGCGACCGGAGCATTCTCCCTTCTCTCTCTTTTCACCACCAAAAAACATCCCCCATCTTGCCGAGATGACGAGGGTTGGAGGAGGACGACGGGACAAAACTTCGGACAGCATCTTGCCGGAGTCTCGTCTGAGGAACGAGGAGGCGGCGGATAAGATTAGGAAGCTGCTGGTGCCGGAGGGTCAGGAGGGTGCTGTGGCGGTGAGGCCGGCGACTCTGACGCCGGCGACGACCGTCCCTGGGCGGACCGTCCTCTTCACCTCCTTCGTGGCAGCGGGGTTGGTGCCGCCGTTCTCCGCCTTCTTTCTGCAAGTGCTGGAGACGTACGGCATTCAACTGGTGCATCTAAGCCCCAATTCCGTCGTGGCGTTGGCGGTCTTCGCGCATCTCTGCGAAATGTTCGTGGGGTTGATGCCGTCGGCGACGCTGCTTCGCCACTTCTTCGTCCTTCGGCCGGTGGGGAAGAAGAGGGGGCACTCCACGGTGGACGTCGCGGGGTGCTGCAACCTTCGGCTCCGGGAAGGCCTGGGGGACCATTATATTCCTCAGGTGATGCGCAGCAAGTGGGAGGAATGGCGACGGGACTGGTTCTTCGTCGACATCGACCCCCACGAGCGCCTCGAATTGCCAGAGAAGGCGGCGGAACCTCGGCGATCAACGTGGGAGGCACCGCCACCAGAAGATGCGAGACTGAAGCCGGTGCTGGAGCGCATTCTGGAACTGCGCGAGGGCGGGCTGACCTCAGTCATGGTGGTGGTGGATTTTCTGCGTCATCGGTTGGCGCCTCTGCGAGAACGGGCCCGGCCGAGCTGGTTCTACACCGGGCCGGAGGACATCACCAGGACCCAGATTGGCGCGAGCTGGGATCTGGGGGCGGCGGAACTACGGGGGATGACAAGGGTGATCACCGGAACAGAGGATATGAGCCGGGCGGAACTCCCGTGGCCGGAGATGGCGCTCTGTGCCAACCCCAGCCGGGTGGCCATTATGGCGGGGCTGCCGGAGTTCGATGCCCAGGGGCCCGTGGACCGGCCAAGAAGCCGGAGTCCTGAGGCCTCCGAACTCCCCGGGCTGGAGGAACTACTTGGCGATGAGGTCGCTGGTAGCTCGGCGCAGGCTGGTGAAGGGGTCGCCTCAAGCGGTAGCCGCCGTACCAGAGAGGAGGGCGCCACTGAAGTTGTTGCGGAGTTGGCGCCGGGAGATCGGGGAAAGCGTCCCCGGGCCTTGATCCTAGTGCCGGATTCTCCGCCATCGCCGACGGCAGCGGCGGCATTTCCGGTGCTGGAGCCGCGCCTGGTGCGGATGGGGCCCACATCGGCGCCCGTGACCCGCACGGCGGAGACCGAGACCCGTGCGGCGGCACCCGTGGCCCGCACGACGGCGCCCGCACCCCGCGCAGGGGCTCAGCCGAGCCCCCAACGGAAGAGGCGGCGGGAGGAGTCAGGACCGACAGCGCCGGACCCGGACATCAGGCTCCCAGCGGCCAAATGGCGGTATCGGTGAGTCTTCTTGCTTGCTTTTCCATGGGCATTTCCGGCCCGAACTGAGTTTTGACAACTTTCACTTGTCTCCCGTAGGCCGGCTGCAGGCGCTGCTGTGACGGAGAGAGAGCAGGCGCCGGGGCCAGAGCCGAGCCTGCCCGCTGCAACGGCGGAGGCCGGCATAGGAACGGCGGAGATGCCAATTGACGTGGTGGCCCCTGGGAGAGAGGCGGAGGCGGAACCTACCCCGGGCGCGGAGAGTCCGGGGCGGATAATGGTGGAGGTGGATGTTCTGCCGGGGCCGGCGGACAGGGCGGCCGATGCGGGAATGCGGTCGCTGTCCGAAACCTTGGCTCCGGCGGAGCCTACCCCGGTCAGGCAGAGCCCGGGGCGGATGGCGGCGCAAGGCCCGGCGGAGAGCTCGGCCCCCCTGGAGGCATCCTGCGGAGAAGCCTGGGCCCCCCCAGTGCCCGGCCGGCCTGCCGATCCCTTCCTGGCCGCCATTAAAGGCGTCCAAGTAGCAGTCGGGCAGCTGGGGGCAGTGGTGAAGGCCAAGGAGGGGGAGCTCGAAGCCGAGTGCGCCCGCCTGGCACTGGAGAAGGCGCAGCTGGCGGGCGCCCAGGAGGAGGACCGTGCGGCAGCCGCGCGGGAGCAGAAACTCCTAGAAGACATCCGCGCGGAAGCCGTGCGGGAACGAGAAACTCTGAAGACCGCGCGGGCAGAGGCCGCGCGGGAACAAGAAGACGCCGCCCGCTTGGCCGAGGCGTCGAGGCAGCAAGCTGCCGAGGCCCTTGCCAGGATGGGGCAGGCGCAGGAGAGGGAGGTGGCTGTCGCAGCCCGGGAGCAGGCCGCGGAGGAGCGGCAAGCCGAGCTGGCCCGCCGGGAGGATGCGACCGAGAAGACGCGCGCCGATCTCCAGCGCTGGGAAGACGATCTCCAGAAGATCAGAGAAGAAATCAAGCGCTGGGAGGAGGACGTCTCCGTCCGGGAAGTGGACAAGGAGCTATCGGCGTCGGATCTTGGTGCCCGGGAGGATTCGGTGGCCCAGGAGGAGGATGTGTTGGCCCGGCGGGAGAATGAGTTGAGTCGCCGAGAAGGCGAACTGAGTCGCCGAGAGGGCGAAGCTGCTGCTGCGACGGCCACCGCGGCTACCAGGGCGGAGGAGAATGCGAAGCACGAGGCGGAACTGGCCGAGCGCGAACGCGCCTGTCCGAGATGGTGGCCAAGATGAAGCAGGCTGCCGTCCCCACCGTGGTTGGCGGTGCTCCCGGTCCGGCCGGGGACCAGGGACTCGAGGCACAGCTGCGGGCCGCCAAGGAGAAAATCGAGACTGCCTTTGTCTCGCGGGTCAACCTCGAGCATATGCTGGAGGACATACTCCGGCGGATGCGACGGGCCGTGGAGAAGGGTGGTCTTGGACGGCTTGTCGACGACAAGAAGGGCGACGGCCCCGCACGACAAGTGTTGGGGCTACAGCAGGTCTGCGAGCGCCTCGAGACCCTGCCCTGGGCAGTCCAGGAACTTGCTGCCCGGGAGGGACGTGGCTTGGCACGTGCCGTGGCCGAGCACGTCCTGGCCTGCTACCGAAGCAGGGACCCGAACTTCCCACTGGAGCCGGCGCGGGAGGGAGTGGTCGAGGCTGAGGGGGAGGTCGCCCGGGCAGCGGTCCGGAGCACCGCCGCTGAGGTGGCGGCCGGCTTCAGGCGAGAGGTGCCGCCGCCGCCAGCCCCCGGGGATGACTCAGAGGATTCAGCCGACGCTTCTGCCGCCGACTAGATATTTTGTAGCCTCTTTCCTTTTGTTTGTAGATGTAGGAGTGAACCCTTAGAAAATGCCTTGGGAGTATCCTGTGAATATTAAATGGCTGTTTTTCCCTGGGCTCGCAACTCCAGTTTCTCTATGTGTTTGATGCTTCTTTCGATGTTTTGCTTCGAAGTCCCGGGGAGTACTCAGTCGGGCCGTTCCCGACCTTCCCGTCCCCGAGGACGAAGTTGTCTTTGATCGCTGCTACTGGCACAGTCGGCCTTCAAGCTCTCACGAATCCGTATTGCCTAAGTTAAGAACAAAGACAGAGACTTCCTTGTCCGGGAGATGGATTGATCCCGCGCGGAACACGCCGTGCCTGATGAACACTTTTTCACTTTGCGACCACTCAGTTAGTAGAAGGGAGACGCGTGCGGGCGAGAATGTGACCAAGAGTCCTCGCGGTCCGGTGGTGCCCGGGCTTTAAACGGGCCAGGCCGAGCACTGACAGCCCGCCCCCGAGACCTGAGCTCCGGACTACCCGAGTAGCTCGAGCGATAGGATTACCCAGGGCACCCGAGGACTCAGTAGTGCTCGGGGTCCTTAAAAGCGGACCGAACACCACGACCACCACGAAGGGCTTCGGTCAGATGTTATCGCGAGCACGCTACTCTTTTCTGCAAACCGTTCTGTCGTTCTGGGAAAAAAATAGTCACGCGGCAGGGTTTTGCGTGCGAGGAGGCCACCTCGCCGAACAGATTAAACTGCGAGAGCCCCCGAGAGTGACTCGAGGACATAAATTTACTTAAAGCAGACTTGTCTGAATATAACCACTCACCGGACAGCTGTCGGCCTTCCAGCTCATCGATCCAGGAGGGATGTGCTTCTGAGCTCGGGTGCCCGGGGACTCGATTCTTTCAACGGAGTGCCCGAGTGCCCAGAGGCATACGAGGCTCCTAGGGTCGGGTGATCTCGACCACCCGAGCCTAAGTGGTAGGACCACCCGAGGACCCTTAGGGCCGACCAAAGGCCGGGGCATTAAAGCCCTCGCGGCCGAGCTGCTTGCGATCGCCAGCCTGTGACTTAAGAGAAAAAAAATAGGATTTCTTTGTCTGGTGCGCTCTGCCAGTGCGGTACTTGTTATAGACTGCTCTTGTTTTCGACCCGAGACCTCTCGAACACCCAAACCGGCGGACAAGAGCGGGCAGAGGCATAACCCAGAGGTCCTATGGTTTGGTGGCGCCCGGGTATGACAGACCAGACCGAGCACCGACAACCCGCTCCGGGGGCCCGAGCTCCGGACTACTCGAGTAGCTCGAGCGATGGGATTACCCGGAGCACCCCGAAACTCGGTAGTGCCCGGGAGCCTGTCACGACACCGAACACCACAGCCTACCATGGCGGACGTAAGTCAGCGGCGACTGCTCGCATGCATACCGATCGGGATTCTTTTGTCAGCGGGGAAAAAGAGAGAGCGAACTTTTTCTCGCACAACCGAGTTCCTCACCAGACAGATTAAACATGCGGAATCCAGAAAAAGTATTTTGACATAGCGATTGCTTATTGAAAAACTTAATGTGCAATATTTACAAGGTTGGGCGACAGCGACTTACCCCACGGGGCGAAGCCTTCATACTGCTCGGGCAGGGAGAAGCCCCCGGCCTTGCTAACCTGAACCGCGAGCACGACAATCTACGGGTAGAAGCGTCGAAGATGCTCGATGTTCCACGGATTCGGGAGTGGCTGTCCTTCCTCCGTGGCCAACCTGAAAGAACCTGCCCGGGGGACCGCGATCACGGTGAAGGGACCTTCCCACACAGGGGACAACTTATTCATTCCTTCGCGCGACTGGATGCGTCGGAGAACTAGGTCCCCCACCTCGAGAGACCGGGCCCGGACATGGCGCAGATGATAACGCCGCAGACTCTGCTGGTACCGAGCCGCTCGGACAGCAGCAAGCCGTCGGCGCTCTTCCAGGTAGTCCACGTCGTCGCGCCTTTGATGCTCCTGCTCACCCTCAGAGTATGCATGCACTCGAGGGGAGCCCAGAGTGAGCTCGGAGGGGAGGACTGCTTCGGCGCCGTAGACGAGGAAGAACGGAGTCTCCCCGGTGGCGCGGCTTGGCGTAGTCCGATTGGCCCATAGCACGGCTGGCAGCTCGTCTACCCATCCCTTTCCGTGCTTAGCGAGTACGGTATAGGTCCGGGTTTTGAGGCCCTTCAGTATCTCCGCATTGGCGCGCTCGACCTGCCCGTTACTCCGGGGATGAGCGACGGAAGCGAAGCAAAGCTTGATGCCGAGATCTTCGCAATAGTCCCCGAACAAGGACACTAGTGAACTGGGTGCCGTTGTCGGTGATGATTCGATTGGGGACACCGAAGCGGCTGGTGATGCCGCGGATAAACTGGAGCGCCGTGTTTTTGGTCACCTTGACGACTGGGACCGCCTCCGGCCACTTAGTGAATTTGTCGATAGCGACATATAAGTATGCATAGCCCCCGACTGCTCGGGGGAACGGACCCAGAATGTCCAAACCCCAGACCGCGAAAGGCCATGACAGGGGAATGGTATGGAGAGCCTGAGCTGGCTGGTGAACCTGCTTTGCATGGAACTGGCATGCCCTGCAGCGCCGAACCAGCTCGGAAGCATCCTGGAGAGCTGTAGGCCAGTAGAAACCTTGCCGGAAGGCTTTCCTGACCAGCGTGCGGAACGATGAATGGCCACCGCACTCGCCCTCGTGGACCTCAGCGAGAAGATCGCCGCCTTCTGCCCGAGAGATGCATTTCAGGAGGACACCTCCTGCGCTACGTCGGTAGAGATCCCCATCTACTATGGCATAGCGTTTGGACTGCCGAGCAACCCTTTCGGCAGACGCCTCATCCCCAGGTAGGAACTTTTCTTTCAAGTACCCTCGGATGTCAGACATCCACGAGGCATCTTGAGAACATTCGGCGAGCACAGCGCACTCGCCGGACGGCGGCGCCCTGACGGGGCTTCCCACTGAGGGTACCGCCGGGGTCCCCTGAATTGAGTTCGAGGTTTCCCCTTCATCCTGTTCGGCAGGCAGGACGGAAGGCCGTGCGAGTCTTTCTTCAAAGACTCCGGCAGGGGCGCGCGCACGTGAGGAGGCCAGGCGAGAGAGCTCGTCGGCCGGAGCGTTGTCGCGGCGAGGGATATGCCGCAATTCGAGGCCGTCGAAGCGTCTCTCGAGCTTTCTGACTGCATCCACGTACGCTGCCATTTGAGGATCCGTGCACTGGTACTCCTTGGAAACCTGGTTGACGACCAGCTGGGAGTCCCCTTTGACCAGGAGGCGACGAATCCCGAGCCCCACCGCAGCCCGGAGGCCGGCGATGAGACCTTCATACTCCGCCATTTTGTTGGATGCGCGGAACTGCAACTGTACGACGTACCGGAGCTCTTCACCTGTTGGGGAGGTGAGAACCACTCCGGCCCCTGCGCCTTTCAGCGAGAGGGAGCCATCGAAGTGCATAACCCAGTACCCGGGCGCGTCGTGCCCAGGATAGGCAGAGATCTCTTCTGGGATGACGCAGGGGACGGGCGTCCATTCTGCCAAGAAGTCGGAGAGTGCCTGGCTTTTGATTGCCTGGCGACAGACGAAGTGTAGGTCGAACTCCGCCAACTCAACCGCCCATTTGACAATGCGCCCGGTGCCCTCCCGGTTCCGGAGAATGGGTCCCAGTGGATAAGTGGTAACCACCGAGATCTTGTGCACCTGGAAGTAGTGGCGCAGCTTCCGGGAGGCGACGAGCACGGCATAGAGTAGCTTCTGCGCCTGGGGATACCTCGTCTTGGCCTCCCGGAGGACCTCGCTGACGAAGTACACCGGTCGCTGTACCCGGCGGGCCCGGATGGTGGCCCCACCCGGGGGGCTGCCACAGCCCCCAGGGTCGGTGGTATGGTCGGGGCTAGCCGGGCACTCGGGCTCGATTCCTTGGCTAGGAAGAGCAGTGTGTTCGGGCTCGACCCCTTGCCCAGGGGGAGCCGCGAGGATAAGTGAACGGTCGGGGGCCTCTGGGAGCTGGGACCCAGCACCCGGCCCTGAACATTCGTCACGCTCCACCACCAGCACTATGCTCACGACCTGAGGAGTGGCCGAAACATAAAGTAGTAGGGGCTCACCTTGGGAGGGAGCCACCAAAACGGGTGGCGAGGTAAGGTACTTTTTTAAGTCGTGGAAGGCCTGCTCGGCTTCCGACGTCCAGTCAAAACGACCGGATTTCTTCAAAAGCTTGAAGAGGGGGAGCCCTCGCTCCCCGAGCTTGGAGATGAAGCGCCCGAGGGCGGCCATGCAGCCGGCGAGGCGCTGGACCTCCTTGAGTCGAACCGGGGGTCGCATCTACTCGATGGCCCGGATCTTCTCCGGATTGACCTCGATTCCTCGGCCAGAGACCAAGAAACCAAGGAGCTTGCCCGCCGGCACCCCGAAGACACATTTCTCCGGGTTGAGCTTGAGGCGGGTAGAGCGGAGACTATTGAAAGTCTCGGCAAGGTCCTTGAGCAGGGTGGCGCGATCTCGGGTTTTGACCACGAGATCGTCGATGTAAGCCTCGACGTTGCGGCCAACCTGCGAGTTAAGAGCCATACGAATGGCGCGCTGGAAGGATGATCCAGCGTTGCGCAGGCCGAAAGGCATTGACATGTAGCAATAAGTCCCCACCGGGGTAGTAAAAGCAGTTTTTTCCTCGTCCCCTACGGCCATGCGAATCTGGTGATACCCAGAGTTTGCATCTAGGAAGCACAAAAGATCACATCCCGCAGTTGAATCTACGATTTGATCAATGCGAGGTAAGGGGAAGGGATCTTTATGACAAGCCTTGTTAAGGTCGGTGTAGTCCACGCACATGCGAAGCTTGCCGTTGGCCTTCGGGACGATGACTGGGTTTGCTAGCCAGTCGGGGTGGAGGACTTCTCGGATGAATCCGGCGTCGAGGAGCTTGCGGACCTGCTCGCGGATAAACTCCTGGCGCTCTGGCGCCTGCCGCCGGACCGTCTGCTTCACTGGGCGGGCGTCCGGACTCACAGCCAAGTGATGCTCGATCACCTCCCTAGGGATCCCGGGCATGTCGGACGGTTGCCAGGCAAACACGTCCACGTTAGCCCGGAGGAAGGCGACGAGCGCGCTTTCCTATTTGCCGCCCAGGTTGCTGCCGATACGGACAACCTGGGTAGCATCTTCGCCCACCTCGACCTGCAACTCAACCTGCCCGAGGGGCAGGGAGTGCCCGGGAGTTACTCCACAGAAAGGGAGGGACGGCTTTAGGCGTCGGGAAGATACTTGCAGCTTCTCAAAAGCCTCTTTGGAAAGGAGGTTGAGGCCGGCACCACCGTCGATCAGCACTCTGCCGACCTTAACATTGCAGATAGTGGGAGACACTACCAGAGGTAGCCGTCCCACGGCTGCAGTACTGACGGGGTGATCAACCATGCTGAACGTGATCGGAGCATCCGACCACCTCAGGGGTCTTGTGGCCTCCTCGCTCGGGGTTGCCGAGCACACTTCGCGCCGCATGACCTTGATGCCACGGCGCGAGCAGGGTGTGTAAGCGCCCCCGTCGATGAAGGCGACCGCATGCTCGGGCTCCTGGAAGCCGAGCTCGGCGTTGTTGGGGACGACCTCGGTATCGCCTCCTCCGCGGGACTCGTCGCGCTCCCTCTGGCGCTGCTCCACGAGTCCTTTGACCGTACGACACTCTGTGAGATCGTGCCATCTGGTCAGGTGTATGGGACACCATTTACCTGGCTCGGGCCCCGCGGGAGCGGGGGCCCTTGCTGGAATAGGAGCTCGGCCAGGGGCCGGGACTCTTGCTGGAGCTGGCGCCCTAGCCGGGGCCGGGGCCCTCGCGGGCACAGAGGCCCGAGGAGGAGCCCGAGCAGGGGCCTTGACGGGGCGCCGATCGACACCCGACTGACGCTCTTGCCGGTGATCGGGCTCTTGCGGTACCCTGTGAGCGGGGACTTGGGCTGGCTCGACGGGAGCTGCCTCGCGCTTCCTTCTGTTTTTCTTTTCCCGCTTATCAAAGCGGGAAGAACTTGGCTGATCGGGAGCGGGGCGAGGAGCATGCCACGCCCTGGCCTCCGCAGCCTTGGCGCACTTATCGGCCAGTGCGAAAAGTTCCGCAGGGGTCTCGATCTCGTGCGTACCTAGCTTCTCGAGCATCCGCTCGTCACGGACGCCCTGCCGGAAAGCAACAATAACAGCATGGGGGCCACTCGCGGAATAGTGTTGCGAACCTGGCTAAAACGCTGTATAAATTGCCGTAGCGTCTCCCCTTCCTGCTGTTGGACGGCGTGGAGGTCGCACTCCAAACCGGGACGTGCGAACGTGCCCTGAAAGTTGGCCACGAATTGGTGGCACAAGTCATCCCAGGAGCTGATGGATCCTGGGGGTAAGTTCATAAGCCAAGAGCGGGCGGAACCCCTCAAGGCAACATGAAAATAGTTTACCATCACCTTTTCGCTGCCTCCGGCCGCTTGGACGGCCGTCTTGTAGATCTGGAGGAACTCGACGGGGTCGATGGACCCGTCGTACTTCTCCGGCAGCTCGGGGCGGAACTTGGAAGGCCACCTCACCCGGCGGAGCTCGGTGGTGAAGGCACGGCAACCGGTGCCGTACCCTGCAGCACGAGCGGGGGTTCTCGGTGGCGAGAAGCGGCGAGCCGGGGATCCCCGGTGGTCATGGGCCGGGAGAGAGGAAGCCTGGTCCTCTGCCCCAACCCCCTGCCGGGTCTCCCGCTGACGTTCGAGAGTGACTCGGGCATCTTCGTGGCCCCTCCGCTCGTCAAGGTGCAAACGAAGGTCCCGGGCTCCGGACATGGCCAGGGGGACGGCACTCCGCCTGGAGACCCCTCGGCCCGTGCGGGTGTTGCCCGCTGAGGAGCCGGTTCTGGCGGCACCGTGCTGAGAAGTGGCGCGAGGACTCCCGGCCTGCACCTGGCGACGAGCAGTGCCGACCAAAGCGACGACATCTTGCATCCACCGGCCTTCCGGAGTGTTTGGCGTGGCCTGAATGGGCGGGTGTCGGAGGAGAGCTTGTGCCGCAAGCAACGCGCTCCCTGGGCTGGCCTCACTGAAAGCGAGCCTACGCCGAGGCGGCACCCGACGTGGTCCAGAGGCAAACCTGGCGGCCGGGGTCCCGACCACCTGCTGGGGGTCGGAAAGTACGTCGGCAGCGGCGGCGGCGCTGATGGGCCCAGCGCCTTGATCCCCTTGGGCGGGAAAGACCGCACGCGTGGATGGCGGCTGCCGCGGGTACGCAGCAGCGACGGGGCTTTCTTCGTGGGGCAGCGTTCCGTTACTGGAAGTGGAGCCGGAACGCTGGAGACGGTGCCCACCGGCCATCTTTTCCTGTGGAGAAAAAAGTGAAACAAACAATCCAGGGATATTCCCCCCTACCTGGCGCGCCAGCTGTCGGAGAGTGAACTCCTGTCGCAGGGATCCCGAGAGACCCCTTTTTAGAGATTCGGCCGGGGGGATGATCCTGGAAAAGCTTGTGTGGGAAATAATCGGGAACGGAAATAAATGCGATGGCTGGTGGGAGACGATCACCCTAATGCAAGGAAAAGTGGGTACGCCGGGTTTTAGACAGGTTCGGGCCACACGGAGGCGTAACACCCTACTCCTGTATGAGCGCTATATTTATCCTTGAAGGGGATTCTTCAAGGAGATATCTGGTTCTAAGGGGAGAACTGTTTACAAAGAGCTTGAGGCTCTTCTGTTCTAGCTTAACTTGAGCTGGTTCGAGTGTCTGTCGATCTATCTTTGGCTTGGTTCGCCGGAGATTGTTGGTTGTCTGGTCTCTTGGTCGTCTTGTGGTCGGGGGCTCTTGCTCTCTTCTTTTAGTGTTCTCCATCCTTTCCTTTTATAGGCGCGCCGACCTCAACATATCCTGAATGGGAAAGAGGGGACACGAATGCCAAGGTGCCACGGAGAAAGGCGTAATCATTTCATCTTGGCGAAGTGACAGGGGCGGTGGAGAAATGCGGCGCGCCTTCGACCACCAGCTGCTGCGGAAGCCTCGGGTCGCCCTAAAAGGGGCCCACCGGGTAGCCTCAGAGGTGCCCAGTGCGCCCACCCTGTCTTGTTCTTCTGCCAGGGCAGGGTGGCAGGCGGAGCGCTTCGATTCTGGCAACGTTATCCCGAGGCACCTGGATGAAACGGGACGGGACCCGTGCATTTAATGGACCCACGGCCCCCTGCCAGTGCATGGCAGGGTCTGACACTGGGGCGTGGGCAGCTGAGAATGTCAGGATGTCAGGATGTCAGACCGCGCGTGCCTATTAAATGCGGCATTGGGCCTTTGACTGGATGACACCCTGACGACGGGACACTTCGGGTCGTTGAATGATCTTGCGCGAACCTTCGGGGCACCGAGTCCTCGGGGGCTGCCACGTGCAGCCCCGAGCACTCTCTCCCGAGCACTTCGGTGGGACCTTCGGGGCACCGAGTCCTCGGAGGCTGCCACGTGCAGCCTCGAGCACTCTCTCCCGAGCACTTCGGTGGGACCTTCGGGGCACCGAGTCCTCGGGGGCTGCCACGTGCAGCCCCGAGCACTCTCTCCCGAGCACTTCGGTGGGACCTTCGGGGCACCGAGTCCTCGGGGGCTGCCACGTGCAGCCCCGAGCACTCTCTCCCGAGCACTTCGGTGGGACCTTCGGGGCACCGAGTCCTCGGGGGCTGCCACGTGCAGCCCCGAGCACTCTCTCCCGAGCACTTCGGTGAGACCTTCGGGGCACCGAGTCCTCGGGGGCTGCCACGTGCAGCCCCGAGCACTCTCTCCCGAGCACTTCCTTCTTGGTATTTGGGCTCTGCGAATCATCGGGGAACTAGGGTGCTCGGGAACCAGAAGCGGCGGCCCCGAGCACCTTCTCCCGGGACTTAGCTTCTACCTACCTTGCAGGGTGGTGACATGTGGTGGATGGCCGGCCTGGCCTCGGGACTTAGGGACCCCTGGTTCTAAATACACCGACACCCACGATCAACTCTCGACTCTGACTCCGACTCGAACTCAGCACACATACGAACGGCGTTATAGCCATATACGAACCGTATACAAACTCCTTACTTCCGCACTGCGTGAAACGAGTCTCTAAGGCCCATGACAAGGATTAAGTCCAACATACTCTCTCTTAATCTTGTCGTGGGTCAGGATCACGAACTCCCAAAAGATGTCGCATGACCGCCAGCTTCACCGCCGGCAATGCCTTCGTTAGAGCATCAGCTCGGTGCTCCTCCGTGCAGATGAAATCTACCTCAATCTAGCCTTCTTCAACATACTCACGGATGAAATAAAACTTGGTATCAATGTGTTTACTGCGGTCATGAAACACTGGATTATTCATCAAAGCAATCGCTGATTTGTTATAAACAAATAATTTGACTGCTTTGGGCTCTTCTCCTGTCAGCTTCCCCAATAGACTTCTAAGCCACAGTGCTTGGCATGCCGCCGCTGTTGCCGATATAAACTCAGCTTCGCGGGAAGACAAAGCAACTGTTTTATGCTTTTGCGAGTTCCATGTCACCAAGCTGTCATTAATGTAGAAAGTCATACCTCTAGTACTCTTCCTGTCATCCATGTCACCAGATAGATCACTATCTGTGTAGCCGGTGATCACCTTTGTTTCTCCTCCTCTGGTATACACAATACCATAATGCATGGTGCCCTTTATATACCGAAGAATTTGCTTTACTGCCTTGTAATGCATCACCGTGGGCATCTCTATGAATATGCTTGCCACCCCGACAGCAAATGAAAGATCATGTCTTGTATAGAGTAAATACCTTAGGCAACCGATGATGCAACGATACTCAGTTGCATCAACCAATTGTCTATCTGGATCCTTATGCAGTTATGCCCTCTGTTCCATGGAGAATTTTGTGGGATTGTAATCCAGCATACCGAATTGACCAAGGATCTTCTTCGCATACGTTGTTTGCTTGATTGTAATTTGCCCATCTTCTTACACTATCTCAATTCCGAGATAGTAATTGAGCAATTCGATATCGGTCATATCGAACTCACTCATCATTTGCTGCTTGAATCCCATGATCTCTTCTGGACTTTCTCATGTCTCAACGAGATCATCAACATATACTCCAACATTAACTCCATGCCGGCATGTTCGTCTTGTGTATATGGCGTGATCTTGAGCACACTTCACAAATCCAAGTTGTTTTAAGCTTCTATCAAGCCGGATATTCCAAGTTCGTGGCACTTGCTAGAGTCCATACAACGCCTTGCTGAGTTTGAGCACAAGATTCTCTTTGTTCTTCACTACAAATTCCTCCGGCTGGGTAACGTATACTTCCTCTTCGAGCTCACCATTTAAGAATGCCGATTTGACATCCAGATGATGAACTTGCCAACCTCGGTTGGCTGCAACAGCAAGGATGACGCGTACGGTGTCCAGCCTAGCCACCAGTGCAAACACTTCATCGAAATCGATTCCTTGCCGCTTCACATATCCCTTCGTGACCAACCTTGCCTTGTGCTTGATCACATCTCCATCTGAGTTTTTTTTTTCAGTTTGTAAACCCATTTGAGCCCAATTGGCTTGTGACCAGCCGGCAGCGCTGTGAGAGTCCATGTGTTATTCTTCTCTATGGACTCGATCTCCTTGTCCATGGCGTCCTCCCAGACCTGCTGTCCAGCAGCCTCAAGGTAGCAAGACAGCTCCTCCGTCTCCACGAGCATGACCACAGCTTCCATGTCTTCATCGAGATCGACCCTTGGAGAATCTCTCATGATGTCATCAATGTGGTTGTATCGAACATGTCCTTCATCTGTGCTGCTACTCTCGCTCAATAGCGGTGTGGCTCGATCATCCACTGGCAATTCAGGTGCTGGCAGCACCACTAGATTGGTGGGGTTTTTTGAGAGTCAGCTGTCGTGTGTGTCGCAGCGCGTCTCCTGGTTACTGGTCCTTCCGGTGTCACCTCGCCGGCCAGCGGAGTCGATGAAAGAGCTTGATCATCATGTGCCACTGTCGTTGGCACACCTGCCAGACCACCCGCGAGTAGCACAGAACTGCCCACCGCCGGCTCAGTTCTAATCGCCTCCTCAACATCAAAATCAGACGGCTCTCCGCCACCTGTTCTTGTACACTAGTTCCACTCCATGCTTTCATTGAATTTAACATCACGGCTTACATGAATTTTCCTGCGTCTTGGATCAAAGAGACGATGCGCCTTGCAGCTGTCCTCGACGCCAAAATACACCATCGGCTGGCTTCGGTCGTCGAGCTTCTTCAAAAATGGCGTTGTCATCTTTGCGTGTGCAGTGCAGCCGAACACACGAAGGTGCGCCAATTGCGGCTTCCTTCCGTTCCAAGCCTCGAACGGGGTTCGTTCGTCTAACACCTTCATTGGCAAGCAGTTTAGCAGATACACCGCTTGCCCCACCGCCTCCCCCCAAAACCTTCCAAGCACGTTCATGCTTTTGAGGAGGGACCTCACCATCGCCATCACGGTTCTATTCCTCCGCTCCACCACGCTGTTTTGTTGTGGCGTGTATGGTGCGGTGATGTGCCGTTTGATCCCAGCCTCCTCGTATAACTGGGTGAACTCAGCAGAGAGGAATTCACCACCGCGATCAGTCCTCAATGTCTTGATGCGTTTCCCGCTCGTGTTCTCAGCTTGCAACTTGAACTTTCTGTATACGGAGCAAGCTTGGTCCTTCGACTTGATCACGAACACTCACATCCACTGTGAGTAATCATCAACAATTAACATGAAGTAACTGTTATCGATGAGAGTCAAAGGTGTGATCGGACCGCAAAGGTTAGCATGTAGCAGCTCCAGTGGCTTCTCCGCCCTGAAATTTGCGTACTACTCGGCGAGAACGAACTCGCGTATCTCAACAAGAAGCAAATAGAACGTCAAACAACAGAAACTCGATGAGAACAATAAAACAAGACAAAAACTCTCTGGAGGAAATTTTAGACTCTATTCAACTTGTAATTTGCACGAGTCTGTGTCTTGCTTACAAATTAGAGATTACAACTCAAATTTATAGTGACCTGCTAACTCCGAATCCTAACACGAATCGTGCCATCTCACGATCCGACTCTGAACTCTAACTTCGACTCGAACTCAGCATACATACGAACGGCGCTATAGCCGTATACGAACCGTATACGAACTTCTTGCTTCTGCACTAGGGTGAAACGAGTCCCCAAGACCCATGACAAGGATTAAGTCCAACAGATTTTGAAAAGCAAATTATGAAAGCAGATTGTTTATTTTAATTTCAGTTTTTAAAACTACCTTTCAAAATTTAAAGCTAAAACAAATAGGACTTAACAAGAGTTTCTCCTTTCTTTGCACCGTTATTCCAAACACCTCTGTCATATCTATGTCCTCCTTCAACCCTGTTGGCAACTCCCAATCAAAATGGTACATGAGGTTTGCTAGCATAATCTCCAAGGTGGCTACTGCAGAGTGAATCCCTGGGCACATCCTTCGTCCTGAGCCAAATGGCAAGAAATGGAAGCTGTTACCCTTGAAATCAATGTTGGTGGTGGGATTATCCCCAGCCATGAATCTCTCGGGTAGGAACTCATTTGCAAGTTCCCAATAGCTATCGTGCCTGCCAAGTGCCCAGGCATTGACAATGACGCGTGTCTCGGCCGGGATTGTGTAGCCATCGATGCTGCACGCGTATCTGGAGAAGTGTGGGATAAGAAGAGGCACTGATGGGTGCAGCCGGAGTGTCTCCTTGATGACAGCCCTGAGGTAGGCCATGTTAGTGAGATCGTCTTCTGTGACTATTTCTTTCCCCTTGGGCACACTCCCCCTCACCTCTTCTTGTAGCTTGGCCATAAGGTGTGGCTTCCGCATGAGCTCAGCCATGGCGAACTCTAGAGCCATATACGAGGTGTCGGTGCCCGCTTCAAACATGTCCTGAAATGGCACCATTGGATGGTGTTGAATCGATCATCGCATAAATTAGAGATGCATATATGGACATGGTAGATCGACATATAGTACCAATCTAACACTTACTATCAAGATGGCCTTGATATGGTCCCTGGTGAGGCCATACTCGTGTTGAAGGGACAGGAGGACGTCGATGAAGTCGCCATCTTCTTGCTCGGCCTCTGTATTATCCTCACGGTGCACTGACCTGGTTGCATGGCCGTCGATGAGCTCGTCGAGCAGATGGTCCCACCTTTTCCTCACCCGCCTGGCCTTGGCACACACCGCCTTGCTGAGCAGCTCGAGCCTCGACAAGCTCGGGAAGTAGTCCTGGACGTTGAACCCTCCCAGGAGCGCCGCATTGATGTCGGTGAGCTCCCGGAACAGCTTGTTTCGGCCCTCCTCCTGGGAGAACTTGCCCGACACGGCGCGGCAGATGAGGTTGTTCACGAACGAGTGCAGCAGCTCGCTCATGTCCACCGGCGCGCGCGCGGCCGCCGCCTTGCCGAGCCTGCGCATCACCAGCCGGACCTCCTCTTCCCGGGCCGGGCGCTGGGATCGCACCTTCCTGGCGGTGAGGAGGTGCATCGTCACGAGCTTCCTGGCCTTGAGGGAGTGCTCGCCGTAGGGTGCGAAGCACGAGTCCGACGCCCCGTACATGATGATGTCCGCGACCATGGACCGCGGCCGCGACGCGAAGACGTGGTCATGCGTGCGCAGGACGGCCTCAGCGGCGCGCGGCGAGGAGACGACGACGGTGGGCACGGCGCCGAGGTGGAGGAGCATAAGGTCGGGGCCGTGCTTGGCGGCCAGGCCGGCGAGGGAGACGTGGGGGAGAGCCCCCATGAGGTGCAGGTGCCCGATGACGGGGAGCTTGCCCGGCGGCGAAGGGAGCTCGCTCAGCAGCTCACCATCACCGCTCGCTCTCCTTGTTGACGCAGCAAAGCAGAGAAGGAGCGGCACGAGCACTAGAGCGAAGAGCAAGGCGAGGAAGAATGCTCGTGGAGCTGCTCCTTGATGGATCAGCTCGTGTACCAGTACCAGCAATACGTGAGCCATTGCTATGTTTCAACGTTAACCGAGGGTTATCGATCTTAACTTGTGTGTAGTGATAGCTAGTAAAAACCAAGCTGTTTATGGAATAATTTGAGAGCTGCTCTTGTTCCGAAAATTATGAGTGCTGCTACTTGAGACTTCTAGGTGCCTTTTATAGCCAAAGATGGCAATGTAGCAAGGGAAGACGAAATGTGATTATATGGTTGTGGTCAATGGTAAATTGGTAATTGGTTGGTCGAAGTGCATATATATGTATCCATAATGTTTGGTTAATAAGAAATAGTGCAAACACGATTAAATCAAGCATGTTCAAACAAGAACACAAGAAACACGTGGATGGAGAAACAATCTTGCGGGAAAAACCAGTGGCGCACATATACACAACCCATTAAAAATGATAATTGACAAGTAGGTAGCTCATCTGGTACTGGGATGTAAGTGGGTGCTTAATGACCCACTCTAGCTCATAAAAAGAAAATTACACCATGTAATCATCAAGAAAATAAAGTAGCAATTAGGTGAAATAACACTTTTAGTTTAAAAGAGTGAGTTTTAGATCGACAAAAAAAAAAACTTGCATCCTATCTGGATTTTTTTTTTAACAGTGAGATCCATTTTCACAACCTTATTTGAAAGTGGGGTCGAACGAGACCGCTCTGTGTATACCCATGCGAGCGCTCAGGCTCGAATACGAATTGACTCGAATGCTTGTGTCGTGCGAGCGCTATCCTTACCAACCGGGCTAGCGCTTTGATGCTGCTGTATCCTATCTGGTACGCTACAAAAGGGTATATAAATGGGCACAAAATGAACCGATTCGAGTTGTAGTAGGTAAACACACAAATATCTTTCAAACATAATTCAGACCACAAGCATGGTCAAGGAGACAATGAGACACACAAGGGCCCGACTTTAATATCTCCAGACAAGTCTTTTAAAATATCTATAAACAACTAGTGCACTGCTGGTCCCTGCACAAGAGAGTGATTTTTGGAAGAGATACAAGAGAAACATTAGAGCAAAGCCAAGAGAAGACAAGCGAATGACATTAAAACTAAATGGACTTAACACAAGCAAGCCAGAAGCATAGGCACTCGTAAGAAAAGAGAGGGAACGAAACTGAATTGGATGCTCAGAGAATGTAAATTTGCATAACAGAAACAGAATGTCTCGGTCTCAGGTGACTGAGAACTCAAGAAATCTTAGTCGACGACTTTGGGCCTGGGATTTGGGTGACTGTCGGCGATGTTTAGGACTTTAGGCTTGAGGGACGTTAGGGTTTCGGGTGTCCCCGGGCTCAGAGAGAAGGTCTTAAGAGGCAAATAGACCGGCGGTGACGTTAGACAACGGGTGGGGTGCCAACGGCCACAGATGGTCGAAGATCGTTGGTGGACAGTGCTTGCGGCGAGGGAGGCAAAACAAACAACCTGTCAGAGACAAGTTAGCATGGTCAGGATGGTGGCCACGGATCCGGGGGAGACGATTGAGGGAAGGCAAGTTCACTGTTGCGTAGAAGAGATAGAAAGTGTCGTCAATTGGAGATAGAAGAAAGAGGTGAACCATAGATGCTTATCCAACAGCCAATATTGGTTGACTGAGATTTCACTGCTCTCAGTCACTTTGACGCGGAGAAAGCCCCCTAACAAAAATTGGTAAACTATGAAGCTATAGTGTACTTAGATTTGAGTACAACTGGATTGGATCTGGTTCCTCTGACTTGGGCACCCCAAAATCACGACGTGCAATCGCTGGATCCATCATCCACGTGTCATGACGTTGAGATACCGAAGTTAACGGATTCGGATCCAAGTGGATCCTACTTAGATTCTTTTTTTCTTCTTTATAACATCTTTAATATTTTTGTGTACCAGTTTATTTTCTTTCGGAGACATATTTTTATGTAGCAGCTAAGCTACCAGGTGAGGGAGCACTGAAGAGGAGTGTCGGGATGGGGAGCAAGGAAGGCTTCAGCTTGGCGCCTCCACACCTGCGTCCAACAATACGGAGGTTGTCCGTCAGGGCAAGTGGATATAACTTGCGGGCTTGCAGCTTGCAGGTTACATATTTCCTTGTGTCTAATGTATTTTCTAAAATATTATTTATTTTTTTATTAATATTACAAAATTAGACCTCATTTGAAATTTTTACAGAAATAGACTTATGTCGCTTAACCCACAAGCATAATAAACCATTTGTTGGGTGACATTTGCCATAAATCATAAAAAAAATTGTGTTGTTTTGCTCTAAATATTCAAAGCACTATCCAAATAGTCACAAAATTTTGAAAAAAAAATAGTGGTGTAGAGGATTGTACATTAAAGTTCTCCACAAAATTTTAGCCTAAATAATGTTTGTACAATGAGAAGCAAAAAAGATAAGTTTTTGTTTTCTTAATTTGTCCTTTTTGTTTGTCATTGTAAAATTCATTGTTTGAGTTGAAAATTTATAGAGCACTTGAAGAAATCATATTTTTAAGAATTTTATGTGATTATTTGGAACATGATATTTTATTGATTTTTAGAAAAATCACTAACTAAAGAGTGAGTTTTTTTTCACCCCGTGGTGGGCGACAAGGGTATATTTGTGTGAATTTTGCAAATAAGGGCCTAATTTTTATAATATTAATAAAAATAAATATATTTTAAAAATCGAGAGAGCATAGTGCAGGTCTATGCGCATCGACCCAAGTTAGTATGGCTATTTATTTAGCTCAGCGAACCGGCGCTAGGCCACAGCCACAGGGAAGCAGCCGAATTCTAAAGCTACTCGCTCGTGCTAGTCTGCAAGTCTGGGCTTGAAGAATTAAGAATTAAGACGACGAGAGAATATTGCTACCTTATTTTTCATTTACTTGTCAATAATAATTTATTGTAGCAATTTTTAATCATGTATTTTAAAAAAATTATAAATACTTAAAAATATATCATATTAATAAAGTATATTTCACGATATATCTAATGATGGGAAAGTTTTAGATATATATGAACTTTAAAAAAAAAATCAAAGTTACTACAACAAATTATTGTACAATGGTAGTACTAGCAACATGGAGGACAACCATGTTCTGCTGTGCATCACGCTAAAATACTGCTGCCTGACAATGATCATCCTACCCGGTAGTGTGGATGTCTCGGCACTTTCTAGTCTGACGTCTACTTCATGGAAGAAGATTCTCTGACCTAACTGTATCGTCACGTGTTAGCGTGGGCTCGTCGCGGTGCAGTAGAAGCCCTTCCCTGCTCTAGCAGGGGCACATTTTATTGTAGCCTGACCCGCGCGGCTTTGCTCAAACGACACACGGGGTCGCGGGGACGATACAGTTAGGAAGCGGCCGCGCGACGGCCGTTGAAGCGAAACGGCCACTCCGCTCCCACGAAGGAACGCTCGGGTCAGCCTCAGCGTGGCGCGGTGCCTCCCGCGCGCCATCTCGTGACGAATGAACTGACTGCCGGTCACAGGCATGCCCGCTGGCGGAGGGATCCTCGCCCGTGACACGCGAGTATGCTACGCGAGAGAAACCGGTTCCATGCCCGACGCGCGGGTCGCAGACTCGCGGTGAAGCAGCGTTCACTCTCCCGGTGAATATAAGGTTTGTTTGGTATAGTTTTTAAGTAGTTTCTTACTTGAAGTTAAAATAGTTTTGTTAAATAGCAGCTTTTAATTTTTAGGTTTTTTTAAAGTAAAATTCGTAGGAGTAAATCTTTGAAATGAACTTAGAAGCTAGGGAGCTGAAAAAACAGTAATTTTTTCTGATTCACTTCTCGTACAGAATTATTTCCTCCACATATTTTATTTTAAAGAATCACTGTAAAATCATTTTTCGTCACAAAACTACTTACTCCAGAGAATCACCCCAAAAAAAATTAGATAAAAAAAATTCTACCAAACAGACTTAAATCATATTTCTGCACTTCTGCTGCTCATATCCACCACCCTTGGGGCAAATTCGGCTCAAATTTGTTTGTTGCGATTCCTTCTTTTGAGAGTTTAGCATGGGCAAAAACTAACGTGACCAACGATCAGCTCAAATTTCGGCAATAAATGCCGTCATACGCTTCAATGTCGTGTTCTTTTTATTTTGAAAACTCATCGCTGTCTGTCTATCTCCCGGTACAGCAGTAAGAAACGAAAAAGAAGAAAGAAACGGGACGAAGTGACGGCAGCAAAATTGGAAGCAGGCCTCACGGTCGCAAAGGATCCGGCGCCGCAGGTCCACCACCATTTCGATTCGCGAGCCGTTGGCTATTTATCGGGGTCCTCCCGGTTCAGGTTCGAGCACTGCAGCTTTGGACCGGGTTCTGTCCTGTGTCGCCCATCCTGCGGCGCCCCTACCCAGGCCTCAGTGCAGAGCCAGCCGCCCTCGTCAGCCCGTTCGCACAGGCGCTGCACCACGCCAGGGGTTCAGCCGGGTGGCCGGGTGGAGGGGAGGATGGAGAAGGCTCTCACCAAGCTCGGCAGCTTCACCATCTCCCGCAAGGCCAAGCAGGAGCTCTCCGCCATCGGCGACGACATCTCCGTGAGTACTGCCATTTCTCGTTTCCGTGTCTCCTCTCTGTGTAATCGGTTGCTCGAGGCCATTGCGTTGGATCCGTTGCCTTTTATCTTCCCGTTAGGAAGTTAGGGGAGAAAATAGTACTTTGGTTGTGACAATGTGAGCTATTCTTTTCGATTGTTCTTAGTATCGACGACTCTTATCGGTAGTTCTCGGAGTTTTTCGTTAACATCTCCCTCTTTTTGGGGTTGGATTAGATTCGTTCCCATGCCGTTTTACTCGGAGCAGCAAAACTATGTTGTTTTGATTAGCTATATGTCAGCCTATTTTACAAATTTTCCAAGTGGAGTGATAAAGGAAAAGTGCATTCTTTGATTTAACTGTACTAGCCCTCTTTGCCATGCAGATAGTTTCAAAGCTCTCAATTTACTATGACTCCACATTCTAGATGCAATTCGTTTGATTTAGCGTTGAGAAATGAAACTGACAATCTTAATCTTATTGCAGCGTTTCTCGAGCACTGTGGAGGAGAAGGCAAAATGGGTCTTCGAGAAGCTCAAAGGTACTAGTACTGTTCTGTTCCGTACCACGGTTGGTTTTGTGGCTGTGAAAATAAGAGTAAATCTGAAGAGAAGTTACATGACTGATTACAACATTCTAGGTCCATGTTATGTTGTTTTGGCAACATCATTAGTACAAGTGTCCATCGCTGGTAGTTGTACAATTTCAAATGCTGCTTTCTTTGCCTCATGCGTAAAACCAAAGTAATATGGAAAAGAGCTTTCTTTAATATGATTATATGTACTAGCTGCCTGATTCCTAACCTTTGATCTGGATCTAGCTTTCCTTTGATTTCCTGCACCCTTTTGATCTGCAAAGTATAGTGCACATGGGGGCCAAACTGAAATGACTTCCTGCTGTTCTGCGTTGGTCCTCCTGAAGGCTTTGGCGGCATTAGCAAGGCTGTGCAATATATGTCCTGGTCGTAGGAAGCACCAACCACAACCAGTTGATGTGCCAGCCTGTAATGCCTGTTCAATTTCATAGTTCTTGCTTCCAAGCAGCGTCTAATCTGTACAGGTCGTGCAGGCTCCAGTTAAAGCAATCAATAATGTAACTTAACAACTTCTCATCTGAAAGCATTGCCCATAGAAGATTCAATACCTTTGCTCTGACGAAGACTGCCTGCAAACTGGATTATTTTTCTTGCGTGCCTTTTTGCCAAATACAGGTCTCCTCAATAATGTGCTTATAATTTATATGTCTAATTTATATCTTGTAGAGCACACAGTTATGCATTACTGTTTGATGTCTCTCTTCTGATTTATTAAGATTGTTCATTGCTCATAGAGTATAATCACAACTATCTCTGTTTTCTTGGTTGCAATTTATGTGATGATCAATTGAATGTTGTGGGTATCTTCTAGTCTGTATAGGATCATATATTTCACTTGCTACATTTCATTTGAAATTCCATTTCAAACTTGCTCCATGAAGTTGAACATTTCCTCTCAAGACCCAACACTTTCTGCTTCTGGATTCTGTTTGTTATCACTTTGTTAACCTCATCCCGTAGCACCGTTGCACAATTAGATCTGTTCATACGGAAAAGCAGATGCAAACTGATAATTGATATTGCGAAAATATATACTGACCACAGTTTCTCCTCCTATCCAGGCAAAAACAAGCCACTCTCTGATGTGCTGCGTGATCACAACCTCCCTCCTGGCCTCTTCCCTCGGAATATCATCTGCTACGAATTCGACGAATCGAGGTCGAAGCTGGTGGTGCACCTGTCTAAGCCCTGCGAGGTGAGCTTCAAGGACTCCTCCACGGTACGGTACGCGCCTCGTGTCAAGGCGACGTTGTCCCGAGGCAAGCTTTCTGGGATCGAAGGCATGAAGACCAAGGTGGTCGTGTGGGTGAAGGTGACGAGCGTGAGCGTCGAGAGCTACAAGTCGGACAAGGTGTGCTTCATTGCTGGCGTGAAGAAGCTGAGGCAGAAGGATGCTTATGAGGTTCCCCGGGAAGCTGTCTCTGTTGATGAGTTCTGAGCTTGGTCCATTCGTCTTATCCACCGTATCATTCTTGCCATTTTTTGGGTCCCTGTGATGTGTGATCCTCGAGGACAGATTGGTGACTGATGTGATCTGGTTCGGTAGATTTGTATATTGGAAACATGGAGAATTTGTTCTTGCGGACAGAAGACACCCGTGCATGTTATCTGATCAGTCTTTCACATGTATGATGCTTCAGTAATGTACTAATGTGAGCATTCAGCATGTGTTCTTGTTCTGCCTTGCTTGCTTCTAGGGTACATGTGTTCCTGTATTGTTTGGTACTGCATGTGGTTGGTTTTTTGCTGAGTTGCACAATTGGTTTCAACAAGCTTCCAGACATGGAAATTTATGGTAGTACATGTTTTGTACGTGATCTACTACATATGACAGGAGGACTATGTAGAGATAGGTAACTTGGATGGTATTTTTGTACATTTGTACAGCAATATGTTATTCGTAAATGATAGGTGATGCTAGAAGGGTAAAACTTAACTGCAAAATACATCGGCATGGCCGTGTTATCCAATGAACAAACCTAGCTGCTATAGATGGTACACAAATTATAAGAAAACCATAACGAAAGAGGCTGTTGTGAGGAAGGGCTTCGGTATATGTTTTCCTGTAAATAAATATATATGAAATGAGTAGCAAATGTCCAGTATCGAAAGAAGCAAACTAACATATGCGTGAGGCATAACTAACCAGGCCCAACTTCAAGAGAATCAAACTAAATCTGAGTGACGCGTAAACTTCTGGGAGATGGCCAATGATAGGTCGATGAACTTCTGTCAGACTGGTTGAGTATCCTGAGAGTATCATGATGCCAGAACAGATGACTTCACCAATCGACAAATAGATAAACTAAACTACGGAGGTACATAAATGGTTTTGAATATAGTGTAATATAAAAATTGAATAATTGATAAAGTCCTCATTACAACTCCACCAAATAATTCATCTGCAGACAGAACTATCACAACAATCCAGCTGTATTTTTTTAAGTGAAATTCAATAATGATAACAGAATCAGGTAGCATCATCAGGAATTGTCAATAAAATTGGAGAACTGACTTCTTTTCATAGATAAACTGGCAGGTTCCCTGGAACGTGATCCAGGTCCAGTCAGCCATTATCCAGATACTTCAGGTTTTTAGACCCTTGTATACATGCTCTCAATTCCTATCCTATGGTGTAGTTTTTTACTAGTCTCTGTTGAACAAAAAACAAGCAAAATACCCAAATCAAAATAACGCTTCTTACATGCAAAGGATTTTAAATGGAAGGTACATTGCTAAATACTAAATAATTGATGTTTCCAGATAGTTCAATGAACCCTAATTGAAGTTCTCTTGACCAGCACTGCATTGCTATTCCTTAGCATTAGAAGCAGAAAACTCTTGTGAACATAAGCCAATTTATTAAAAAAGAAGATCCATCTTCTAGCAATTAAGTTGCATTATGTACTGAAATCCATCTGCAACAGCAATATTGTTAACCAAAGAATATCCATAACCAAGCAACCACTTATAGGTGAGCTAAGATGAATACAATATTTGCAGACATAAAGGATGATTCAACTCTCAGTAACCCATCGATTGAGGAAATCAGCTCAGTATTTCTTCACGAGCCCTTGCGTTAGGTTCATGTAATTCCCAATGCTACCTTCTTCTGACTACTTCATGCCAGCATGCTGACCTTGCTTTGCTTCTTCAAAAAGTCTGTGCTAGCTTCACCTTCACTTTGACCGGCGCACTGCCTTCCAGATTGATCAACATGAGCAAAGTGATTACCATAAACTTGCTTGGCTGGTGCACACCTTTACAGTGTACATGCTAGAAGGATTTTCTTGGTTGTTTTGGCTGTTTCAATCTCCGTGATCCTCATCATGAGCAGTAGTGAGAGAAACATTTGATCACAAGTGAAACTGTTTGGAGCCGCCCTCAATAATCTCGATGTACTGACAAAGTGGCCTGGCTACAATGGGAAGCATCATGGTCCATCGAGGTCAGCTGTTGAACCAACAGCACGGACCGTGTCAATTTTGTTTACATCGTGGTGGTATACTGGTACGCAAAACATAGCAGCTTCTAACACCAGCACAGCACTGGCTGCACTGGACAGCGGAAGCGTGGTAGCTATGGTTACTCTTATCACATCTAATGTCAAAATCTATTGGGTCGAACCATTGAAGAAAAGTTCATAGGTGAGAGGGACGGAGAGTCTGAATCAGTATTAAGAAATCAGAGGCCATTGGGTTAAAATGATACCATAAGGTTCGGAGTTGTTCAATCGCTTGGAGTTCTTTGGGGTTGTTAAATAAATGAGGGTCTTGGAATCAGAGTATTGAGGGACCATACAAATAAAAGGGAATAAACTGCTTGATAGTATAAACAGGCAGCCGCAAAAAAGTGCCATTTGTGGAAATATTCCACCATAGTGGACAAAGGAAGATGCCGTCTGGTTGTAAAGGTCCTTCTGGTTGAGTGGTGCACTTGTGCCTTTTCTACTAGACATGGAGTTGGGGAAAGGCATAATACTATTAATACTATAACTGTTACACTGGTTGAAGCTGATGACATGACACAAGCTGAGGGTCTAATTCAACAATCCTCTTAGCTTTTTGCCTAGATGACTTGTTATTTATTTTAAGGCATTAGTTCCAGTTAGATACTAAGCCATTTAACCGTATACAGATGCCCAAAACTATCATTATTTGACATAGAACCAGCATGCAATAAGCACAAGCACTGCGAGGAAAGAGTCAGCAACTACTTCAATAAGATAAGAGCCGACAGGCAGCAAAGGAGCAGTTAGATGCACATAAGAACAATAGTCCAATCTATCCATTACAGAGGCTATTTTGTAAGGCTATTAGCCTAGAACCACCACCAATCAAGTGGAAACATATATGGCTTCTTTGTCTCAGGTTTATCTGAATTGAAATCCAGTTCTGTGACACATTAATTTCAAAATAGCAACCAATCAAAATGGTAAATGAATCAACATATATTCAACAGTTTCATTTACCATTAACAATAGCACTTAAGTAAAAACTAACAGAAACCATGAACAATTATACATCCAAACTTCTATGTTCCCAGCATCATAAGTAGCACATGAAACATTCATGTTACAACACACAGACAACATGAGCAATGCACTTTTATTACATCCTCGGATAGAAATTGTTGAAACTTTAACAACTTGTAGACATTAAGCAGAACGAGGGGAGGGACTAACCAAACACAACGAGTCCTCCCAAATCATGACACAGCGAAGATTAATCAACGCTTCTTCAAGAACCCTTCTGCAAGCTTTAAGTAGTCTCCCATACCACCACCACTGCCACCCTCCCCGTCCTGTTTCTTCATGAAACCCTGTGCCAGCTTTAGGTAGTCTCCAATGCCACCGCCCTCTGACTCATCATCGCCATGCTTCTTCTTCTTGTCATCTTCCTCCTTGCCATACTTCCCTCCCCCATGGCCACTAGTCTTCTTGTACCCCTCCTCTTCCTCATACCTTCCCCCTGAGTGCCCACTAGGCTTCTTGTTGTAGTCATCTTCTTCGTACCTTCCTCCATGGCCTCCACCACTCGAAGTCCCATACCCATATCCACCACCACTAGGCTTCTTGTTGTATTCGTCTTCTTCATACCTTCCTCCGCCGTGGCCACCACTTGGCTTCTTGTTGTACTCATCTTCATACCTATTTCCACCTCCATATCCACCGGCACTAGGCTTCTTCCTATAATCATCTTCTTCCTCATACCTTCCCCCACCGTAGCCACCGCCACCACTAGGAGGCCTCTTATAGTCATCTTCTTGCTCATACCTCCCCCCACCATAGCCACCACTAATAGGCTTCTTGTAATCATCTTCATGCTCATACCTTCCCCCTCCATAGCCACCACCGCTAGTTGGCTTCTTCCTGTAATCATCTTCATCCTCGTACCTCCCCCCTGCATACCCACCACTGCTAGGCTTCTTCTTGTGCTCCTCCTCTTCCTCATACCTTCCACCTCCATAGCCACTACCACCACTAGGCTTCTTCTTGTATTCATCCTCCTCATACCTCCCACCACCAGGCTTCTTCTTGTACCCCTCTTCCTCCTCCTCATACCTACCACCTCCATGGCTCCCACCCGAACCCCCATCACCACCACCGGGCTTCTTGTTGTACTTGCCTTCTTCCTCCCCCTGATGCTTCCCGCCTCCGCCGGCGCCCCCATCCTTGCGGCCGTACTGGTGGAGGTACCCCTCGGCCTTCTCGAGGTATCCGCCCACGGGCTTGCCCTCGAGCTTTCCGTACTTGGAGGCGGTGTGGAGCAGGTCCGCGGCCGCGCCGGCGACGCGGCCCTTGTCCACCTTCTCCAGGCTGTGGTCCTGGAGGGCCAGCTTCGCCGCCTCGGCCAAGAGCTTCGCGCTCGACGCCAGGTCCCCGCTTCCCCCGCCGGAAGCAGGCCGGTGCTGCGGCGGCGGGCTGCGGCGGCCGGAGACCTCGTCGCCGTCGTAGGAGGCCATTTCGGTGGGATCTGGAGAGAGACGAAACGAACAGACCACTACTGCTTTCGCACGAAGCTTCCAGCTCGAGCCGGGCCTGTTTGTTTCTGCAAAAGGCTAATTCTGAATTGTTAATTAAAAAAACTGATTCTCTAAGAACTGACTATAAGATTAGTTTTTTTATTTTTTTAAATCTTTTTCCCGGAGTTTTTATTAGAGGTCTAGGACGCAGACACGGGTTGGAATATCCGACTGACTTCCTCCAACCTTAAATGTTTGGCGCCCCTGAGTGGCTAGTCCGGCATACCGCGTAACACGATAACTTGCAGTCATGGTTAAAAAGAAAAAGGAAAGAAAAGAAAAATTGCAGTAGCCGACGGGTGAAACACTGCTCTGCTAAACAGCCATTCAGGGTCTAATAGGCACTTTGTCATGCTAATCTTCAGATTACCCACACAAACTCCAGCAACATACACAAGACTTACTATGCCCTGAGAGATGAATTACCAAATGCATACCAAGTTCTTGAAATGCCAGCCTCGGAGAACTGGAAGTGCGTTACTGATCTAGAAATCAGCAGAAATCCCTATAACAGTATAAACCACTACATGACGCACATATGGGACAGGTTAATAAAAGTCGAGGATCAATTTTACTCGTGCGTGAGAGTATTCTGGAACAGTTATGTCCCTCTAGCTAGAAACACCACGATAATTTGTCACGTAGGGTTCTCCTAACTCCTAATACATCTAAGTGAAAAGTTTGTTGTATGTAAACTAATAATTACATGATCTTGCTTACAGGAATCCATTATTAGCTTTCAGTTACACAGGTCCAGACAATGGTAGTAAAATCCAACAATTTTCCAGGCTTGTATTTCACATTGACACGGAAATGCTTGTTCCTGCTCCATTCAGCCTAATTGTTATCTTCGATGCAGATATACTGAATGACAAAGGAGGAACTTTCTCGGTTAATCCTTGCTCATAATCTTTAGTTCAATTCTGCATGAAGATATTCTGGGTTTGCCCAGAAGATATTCTGGGTTTGCCGGTTCCATGATTTATTCAGAAGATTGTTCTTTGATTTCAGGAAGCATCATAGTAAATAGTGGCCGATAAAACAACCTTTCCATCATTGACGACTCTTTTGATAGTATTCAGTACTGGTGAGACATCACAAAGCACTAAGATACCAGCTAGGGTACATGCGTGTTTTTGTCAGTGGCTGATTGCCCAACCATCCAAGCAGTGGAGCAAAATATTGCTGTCCCAAGGTTTACATGACAGAACCAAGTGACCAAGCACCATTTCAGGGCTCAACTACCTTGGAAGGGAAAAGAAATACAAACTTCAGCTTGGTGCAACAAATTATGCTAAATACTAGAAGGTAATTAAGTAAATTAACTCACAGAAGCAACTTCTATAACTGATAGCATAATTACACAATGCAACCATTTTACCGGATGGTGTACCAGTTTAACTTGGTTATGCGGTAATTTCTGCCTTTGAAACTGGATATCAGGAGCAGATTTACTAGTAATTACTACTAATTGTTATGAGTGGCAGTTCAACACACTTACACTCTTAAGTACTAAAAACTTCCTGAAGGCCACAGGCTACTGAAAATGAGCACTGGCGTATTATCACCATCACAACAATCGTTGTAACACAAGTGTAACCATGAACTGATCTCAGTAAAATCTGAAAGATCAATGAGGGATGAACATTAAATTAAATGAACTGAAACTTTATTCCTGTGGCTTGCATATACTATTTATCTTCTTTTTTTCAAATAATATGAACTATGAAGCAGCCTATCTCTTCAATCCCTGCTTACCAGATTCTTCAACACATGAGAATGTAACAGATTCAAATTTTCAGGCTTTCAGCCATCCTTCGCCATCCGTCAATTTTAGCTATAGGTTAAAGAACTACCATACTGATACCAACTGCTATCATGTATTTACTCTGTTTATATATAAGAAAGCACCACAAGATTTTTACAAATAAGATGAAGTTCCTTACACAATAATGATTCGAATTTTTCTGACTGTTCATACTTAAAACATTGAAAATAGAAACAGTGATCAACAAAGAATATAGCAGCCAGTATTACCAGCGAGGCTGAGGTGAGGACGGCTGATCAGGACACGAATGAGAGGAACCACCCCTATATGGACCACGCCTTTGCCCATAAAACCCATTAGGCGTTACTTGACGTATGGATTGTGGTATGTCATCACCATCTGCTGTGGGAAGTGGCCCAAGTGAACCAAGTTCAATTGGTTCAGATGAGGAAGCACCATGATTTACACCTGGTTCAGATGAGCACACCATAAAAAATGGCGGTCCTGGAGGGCCAGATAAAGCACCAGCACCATTTGCAGCTGTAGCTGGTGGTGCATAAACCCATTGTGCTACGTTCCCTGTTCTGCGCATAGAGTTTGTGGATCCAAAAGAATGGCCCTGCACAAGATATTGAGCACCTGCCCCATGCCTGTATGAGTCATTTCTATAGGTTCGCCGCTGCCTATCAGATTGACTCTCATCAGTGGCCTGTCTACCAGACCTCATGCCAGACCTCTCCGATTGGCTACGTCCATAGCTGCGGTTTGGACTCCGTTTTTTCGAGTTTATCCAGCTTCTTTCCTTGTCATTATGGTCGCTCCTGTCACTATTATAACCTCTTCTGTAGTTTCTTGAACTTGAGTGCCGGTTCCTAAATGGAACCTTCTAAGATAACAGAAGCCACATAATTGACGACTCAGTATTTCCCAGTTCAGACTACCAAGCTCATTAGTCATTGCTTAATAAATTTCTCTTGCGAAACAAAGAAATCATAGTGCCCTAGAGGCACAAAAGGTAGAGCTACCAAAAGAATAACCTAGAGATCCCATAATCCAGAATATCTTCAATTCAGCCATGAAATGAACTCATGGCTTTCATCATGTGACAACTGATAAATCTGATTAGCCATAGTACACTTAGCTGACGATTCATCCCCACCTCTGAACCCCTCCAGTTTATATACCTATAAATATCTAGATGTTTCATTTATTGATGATTAAACACTCAACACTAGTTATCTTTTGTACGTCCTTACGGTGCCACCAATCATCATTATCAATGCCACATAGTTACCATGCTATGATCTCACGCTGTTGGTCGGTAATACATGAGCTTCAGGTTGACTAAAACCAGGTAAAACTTAATTACAAAGAAGCATTTCTTCAAAGAAAGATTGCTTAGTAGGGAAAAACTAGATCAACAAAAAAAAAATTGGATATCGGAATCCTTTCAAGATTATGGTTCCGAACAAGTTTATATAAGTTGCATCTTCCTTGTAGTGCTCACAAGCACCAAAGTTACTAGTTTCGAAGCTTTCAAGATATAAAACAGCTGGTTCCAGTCAAAACTGTGGCAGCATATGAGCTTCAGAATGATCTACACTAACTTTGAATACTAATTAAAACCAACTAGTACAGACAGAGTTTCACCAATAAGCAACTCAAAACTAGCCACCTAGTAGAAAACAGTTCACTCTGCCTTTCTGGAGCCCAAGCTCTAGGATATTCGTGATGAGATAAAGGGGGTCTTCCCATGAATCTGGCAGGTAGACTCATAATTGTTATTAGCAAGTTCAAATTTTAAAACTCACTAGACGGGTAGTATCCAACAAAATAAGAGCTGTCACAATCTTCAATTGAGTCTACTGGGGTGGGATAAATCCTAAACCTCAATGGACGGGATAGATCAAGATCTTCTATTCACATTTTACCTTTCCCTGACAAGTATTTCCCAGCCTCTAGGTAAACACAGATCTTCTATTCCCATCAATCTTTATAAGATATACATTCTGATGCTACAACAATTCCCATGGTGAACTCAACAGACTAATTTATTTTTGATTATGTAGCCTTTTTTCCAACTAGATTGTTAAAGAACAATGGAACATAGATGCCAAGAACCTAAAGCCCATAACAGTTGCCTAAAAAGCTGGAATCAGTACAAAGTTTACATTGATAGTGTTAGTATTTTCAGTTAACCACGTATTAAAATTGTAATAGTGTGATAGCATAAAGGATCAAGCTTATTCAGTTTTTCATTTTTTGATATACTATTACTAACAAGTTGTCTATGCATGAGATAATATACTGAAACAATTGTTAGGATCTTACAGGATTGGGCAAGTAGGTTCCCGTGCCTCCACGGTATCTGGGTGCATCTTCTCCATAATGCTGGAGAACGCCAGTAGCTCTTTCTGTAGTAGGTTGTAGAGGCATCACAGGAAAAATTTGTTGACCAGGGCCCACCATCTGTGTCCAGTTAACATTTGGTGCAGCTGGTCTTCCAGGCCCATCCCATGGAGCATGGCCCTGAAAATACACTGGTGGGACCGCAAAAGGGTATAAAACAGGACCCAGAGGACGTGCATTCTGGCAGATTCGCCCATACTGTAAAATGTTCCAATGGTTATCAAAATCGCTGTTCAAGATGTCAGGCTTGTGTTCATCAGATGGCTCAGCCATAATACTGCATGATGCTGTTGAGGTAGCATTGGTATCTAGTTGGTGAACATCATTAAGTGAACTAAAATTTTGACCTGCGATATTGGCAGGAATCTGATCAATTCCCTCACTTCTCTCAAACTGGGGAACAGAACCATCACTATTCCCTGGAACAAATGGGAGCACAACAAAAGGAACTGGTGGACCTGTTGGAACAAAAGTCAGGCCAGAGCTATCAGCTTGCCTCTGCTGAGGGGAACCAATAAGAAAAGGTGCAAACACTGGATTAGGCATGCCAATCTGTGATGGATCAAAATCATTTGGTACTTGACTAGTTCTTGATTGTGTCGAAAAAGAGTCGGATCCTGCTACTATCTCAGAAGCTTCATTAATGATTGGTACTACTGCCCCATTTCTGGGGCCATTATCAACTTCAGTTAGGAGATGCTCTGTAGTATTTCCCATCTGCCAACCAGTCTTGCTATGTGTGGTTGTGGCAGGTGCTGCAAAGGCAGGCCTTTTTCCCCATGAACTCACATCCAGAGCTTTGCCTCTGGAAGAACTGGCATGTGAAGGAACACTCACATATCCACTCCTCATAGAGCAAACTATGTCAGCTTCTCTACTTGTTTGACTCTGAAACATGCTGGTATAGTTTTCGTCATCTACACCATAATCCCCAACAGTAAATTCCATCTGCCTTTCCAAGGGGGCACCACATACACCATTAGGCAAAGAGGAATGTTCCTTGCCATCAATATCATAGATGTGAGGATCTCTTCCTTCAGGATCTAAGTGTCTAGAAAATCCAGCACCATACTCATGCCAATTTTTGCCAGTATCATGCTTTGCATCTGATATAATAGGCTTCTCACTCTCATTACCATCCTCAATGTTTGATGCAAAAGTTGGGTTGCATATGTAACGGGTCATAGGTGGTGGAACAAATCCGTGGAGGAGCTGCATATTGGGCAACCATGATGTTCCAATTAAGCTAGCTGGTGGAATCCCGGCCAAATGCTTTTGAGGAAAAGCTGTTGGAGCCAGTAAAGGGGAATGTGCTGCAGACAGATGAGAAGGTATTTGCATTGGCAATTGAGCCTGTCCATCGAAGCCATGCAACTTTGCTGATGCCATTAAATTAACCAAAACTTGTTCATCATGGTGCATCTTCGATGATTCAGAGACAGAAGGAAGTTCTTCGTTCATCACAAAACCATTATCTTCACGATAGCTGCTCGAAACACTATTTGAATCAGAAGCTGCTTTTGCACTAGGGTGAGATGAACTGTTCATGGAAGACACTGATTCATCCTGCGAAGACTTAGTGATGTGGATGCTAGACACTTCTGGAATCAAGATACTTCTTCTGCTACTGTAATCAACCTTCAGAGATTTTTCCATATCAGCCACTCTAGTCCACCTACCGTGAAACCCTTCAACAGAAGAATCTGTCAGTTCAGGACTTGATCGAGTTCTTGCAAATCTAAACCTGTTTTGCCCATTTATGTCGTTGACAAAAAGAGCATTTGGCACTCTCTTATCCCTTTCACCTTGCATCGATCCAGCAGAGTTGTTTCTTTCAAGCTGTTCGGAGACCTTGAAATTGCCTTGAGTTGCATAAACTTTTTGGTGCTGCGCATGAGAAACAGAAGGATTAATTGTTCTTGGCGTATTCCGACAGTGTAGGTCACTTTTGTCAAGTGCCTGAGAAGAAGGGTCAGGATAACTATGACCAACTTCAGTAAGATTATCCTGATTAGCATGAAGCTTAGGACTTTCAACCTTTTTCTTGAATGCTGTTACACTTTGGTGACTGTTTGACACTACAGCAGGAACAGCCTTCAGAGGTCGCACATCAACCAGACTTGGGGTAGGCACATCAGGACGATTGTGACTCTCGTGTCTTATCCATGTATTTGTGAAGAATTGATTTAATTCAGCAATTAAATCTTCTTTTGGACATTGAAGTAACTTTCCCAGCCTTTTCGCTCCAAATGCAAAAGCACTGCGTATTCTAAAGAAATTGCCTGCAAAACCAAATATATATCAACTCAAAAGGCGATGTGTTTTTGTTGTTCTTTTTAGTTGGATCTTGTGGGTTTCATCTCTAGCCTACCCCAACTTGCTTGGGACAAAGGCTTTGTTGTTGTTGTTGCAGAGATAAAACTGTTCATTGAACATAACCAAAATGATGGTAATCGTCCAATCAATACACTTGAATTTTCTTAAGAGACTGGATCTATCATTAGCATCACATGGCCAATAAGATAAAATACTGACAAGAGTACGTTTCACAGAGTATACATCATAACAAGGAAGAATTTATTATAATTAAATTGCTAGACAATCAAAGTAAGATAGATTGCTGCTCTTAATCAACCACATACTCTCCAAGTCCATATATGTAAGAATGAGTAGAAGTATGACAAGTGCATTTATCGCAATACTGGTCAAGGAGGTCCTATTATGAGTCACATTCTAAAATAGCATTATAAAGTCCACGACTGAAGTATCAGCACGAAATGCTGATAAATGGGATTCAAAGTAGCCATCACTGAGTACTAACATTAATTATAACAAACCAAAAAGGTAATGGCACCGAGACCAAGTTGCTGTTTAAGGCATGTTTGGATCTCTTACCAATTAGACAAGAATTTTCTAGTGACACCTACAAAGGAGGGACACATGGAGCTTCAAAATGCTGGCCCATTTGGCCTTCAATAAGCAAAAAGATTTCGCCGTGTTCAGGCAAACAAATTTGGATCACAACATTCAAATGTTGACACATCATGATGTCATTAACATTACGGGGCTTGTGAGAACATACAGCTTCAACATAAGGCTGGTATTTTGTTTGAGGACCAGAAATCTAGCAGAGTTAGACCAGGGCAGACCAGACAACCTAGTAATTATAGCTACAGAGAACCTTTTAGAGCATAGGCAAATACTGGCAGTTCTTATTGTCAGCATTAGGGTTGATTTGCTGATTACTTTATATACATACATCAGTAGAATGGTGAGATTCCACCAGCAAGCAAGCTACAACATGTTGTATAGATAACAATTATGCGAAGTTTTTACCGAACAGACCCTTCTGCTACCAGCGAATGCACACTAACTAGAAGTTAAATTGACTGGAATCTCAGAAGAGAATTTCTTAATTATGCTTACAATCAAACAGCTGCAATGACAGCAAAAGAATACTACCACAACACTTCCCAGAAAGTTTTCCCTAAAAAAAACACTTCCCGGAAAAGAATAAAAGAAATAGCAACAACAATCAAACATTGAAATAATAATTAATTACCATGTGCACAATGCACGATATGATCGTCTAGTATTACAAATGTCATTAAATAAAAACAAATATACCATCAATTGTAGTATTGTACTATGTTCAATTCACCAATAAGCAATAAGTTAATCTTAAAGTAGGCTAATAGTACCTTTACTGACACTTTTTCCAAGGTTATTGTTTGTACGTAAAGGATCGATGACATTGAAGTGCTTTGAGACAAATGGTTGGCCCTGGCTTTCCTGGGTGTGAGGCATAAATCCGTATGCAGAACTGCAATCATCCAGGAAGGACTTGCTCAGCAACAATTCACCACTATCCATCCACGGAGGCTCCACTGCATGACATAACATTAATGATCAAAAGAACCATTTTCGAATCAATCATTGATCTAGCAAAACAAAGTAATACATATTAGATTACCAGACATGTCTGGAAGTGAACTTATAGGAACTGGGCCACGCAAGCTCAAACAAAAGTTCTCCCAATCGAAGTTGCTGAAAAATTCTAAGAAACGGTATAGCACCTGCACACACACAAATAGTAAATAAGCACTGGCTTCATGTCAGGATATACAAAGACATGAGCAAGTAAGTCACCTCAAGTGGTCCAGTAAAAGAATTATCGAATATATGAAATATGTACAGAACCAGGATCTCCAATGCGTAAGTAGATATAAGACCATGGTGCGCTCCAAGAATACGACTCTCGTAGAAACACCATGCCTTTATCAATATGATACTCCGCTTGAATAAATGTTTTTTATTGATCAAGTTGTCGACCTATTAAAATGCAGAAACATTAAAAGCAAGTACAGGCAGAAAAATCAAAGCATCTTTGATCCAGGTACCTAAATGCAATAAACACAGTTATCAAGTCGACAATAAAGTTTTACAGTCTTAAGATACAAATGATAAAGTTTTGAGCAGCTTGTCTGTGTCTACACATTAAGTTGGATTTTGAAAAGAAGAACACACCTGTTCAAGAAAACAAAGTGTACATAGTCCACCAACTTGATTAAATGAGATGTCAACAACAATGTTTTCCACAAGACATTTAATAATCTTGACCTGGGCATGGTACATGAAACATATGAGAATGACATAAATGGATGAAAAACATCATGATATAAGTCCCAAATCATAAAACATGATGCATTCCCAAAAAGAAGAGGGAGGGGAGCAAGAAAAAGATATCAGATGCCTTTTTTGTGTACTTAGAAGGACACTAGAAGTATCTTCAAATACATAATCCTAAATGTTAATAACAGATTAGCAGATCTAGCAGTACTTTATTTTCCACATTATACCGTGCAAAGAACTGTACTGAAGGAGCAATGGACATATGACTCAACTGAAGTTTAACATGAGATGTTGCGTTATTTTCTGAGCACAAAGTACAACAAGCAACTTCTGTTAATAACTTCAACACCACGTACGGCACAATGCTAAATGAAACTCTACTGCAGATACCTAGTTAACAGAGGAATAACTTGATATGGAGAAATTCTGGTGCCTATACAACAACAAAAAGAAAATAACATCAATCAAATTACCATAGGGGAAAAATACCTCTGCCTGAATATACTGAATTTCGTTTACACTAAACTCAGCATTTTCACTCTTCTCTTCGTGTTCCAATGCATTCCGGACAAGATTTGCCCAAATCTCCTTTAGTTCTTCACTATTACTAAAAGCAGTGACATCAATGTCACCATCAGGTAAGTACGTCTTGAGAGGGACTGACCCAAAGGTAAAAACCTGTAGAGGGAGACACGCAGACAGAGAGATCAATTCTCTGAGAAGAAAATTTAACCAGCAGGATAATGAAGTAATGAAGATAGGAGCAGGGAACTTTCAATATACTAGTGGACAAGTCCCCTTGACATGCATAAGCCAAACAAACAAGTCTATTTCAATCTTCCAAGAAAAATTAAATATGGTAAAATTGGTCTCTCAATGCTACTGCTAGGCTACTACAAATGCTCATGCCATCAGGCAAACCAGAATTTTATGACATCCACATATGGCTACTGATATATGATTGTCAAACATGAGTTACTCAATATTTTCTGACAAAGACATGCAAGTTTTTCACATTGTATTATCTGCAGAGGTCAACTCTGCAGTTTGACAAACCTTCAGTAACATGGTATTGCCACATTGGACGTGTGCTACATCCCATGTCACAGGATGTATAAAGAGAGGCATACAGTTCAATAATGCACTGTCCAGGGTCTCCAGTCATATTATCTCCCAAATGAACAGATTAATTTTTGCCAGTGTTTCTTGGGCAAAAGTTTGTAGGCCACAGGAGCTTGGAGGACTTGGCATCCATGATCTCACAACCCTTGGGTGGGCCTTACGAATGCGTTGGTTGTGGCTTCAAGAAACACAGCCGGACAAGCCATGGGCAGATTTTAAAGTGCCTGTCCATGCAAACGTGAAGGCTCTCTTCTCAATTTTGGTGGTTTCTTTGGTGGGTAATGACAGCACCACTCTGTTTTGGACCAATAGATGGCTTCAGGGGCAGGTGATCTCTGATATTGCCCCCAATCTAGCAGCCTTAGTCCCTAGGCGGATTGCTAATAAACGCACGATTCAGCAAGCTCTTCTTGGTTGCCGTTGGATTCAGTATATACGAGGAGCACCTTCCATTAGTGCTCTCACAGAATACCTAGATGTATGGGATATCTTGGCTAATGTCATGCTTCATCCAGAGGTACAGGATGAACACCGGCGGAGGTTTACAGAGTCTGGATAGTATTCGGCCAAATCAGCATACAACACCTTCTTCCATGGTGCTATTCATTTTGAACCATGGGAACTCGTCTAGAAAACCTAGGCTCCAATGAAGTGCCAATTCTTTCTATGGCTAGTTGTCCACAATCGTCGTTGGACGGCCGATTGTTTGGCTAAAAGGGGACTGCCTCATCCAGAGAGATGCCCACTTTGTGATCAAGCAGATGAATCCATTCAACATATCTTAACCACATGCGTCTTCGCAAGACAAGTTTGGTTCCTTCTGTTCATATGATTTGGCCTCCTAGAAATTTCTCAGCTGGATGATGTATTTTTTAGTGATTGGTGGGTGAGGACATGCAACATGATTACCAAACCGATGAAGTGTGGGTTCAACTCATTGGTGATTCTAGGGGCTTGGTTGTTATGGAAGCATCGTAATGATTGTGTCTTTAATGGTGCGACAAGTGTCCGCAAAGTCATGCGCCAAGCTGGAGATGAGGCCCGGCTGTGGTGTGACGCGGGTGCTAAAGGTTTGTTACAACTAAGTGTGAGTTGACCTTGGCGCAATTAGTTGTCGTTATGGTCATTTGTTTCAATTCGTGGCAAGTTTTGTAAACTTCTTTAAATGGGTGTTTGTTTGGGTGTACTTGAAACCTTTTTTTCTCCCTTAATGCAATGATATGCAGCTCTCCTGCATGTTCGAGAGAAAAAAAAATTGCAAGTCACCCCCATTGGATGAAAACTTCATGCTTCTAAACAAGTTGTCAAATAACAGATTTAGAAGTATGCATGTTAAATGACCAGATACCATCCTGTTCTTCTGCACAAGGAATTAGCAGAAGCAAAAAAGTTATGACCTTTGAACAACAGGACACGACTGTCCTAGAAGCCACCATTTCATCAGAGCTCTCTCTCCAGAATCAGCTTCAGTTGCTCAACCACACATTTGAATAAAATAAAATAAAGCATCAGTTATGGTCTATTGCTCTCTTCAATCCAGCAACCACTAGTCTGCACAGTTATACAGCACCGGTCTCATTTAGCTATCCATCGTGCAATCTTCATGCCTACAACAGCGCTCTACTTACTCTCCACTTCAAAACGCGTGCACACCAGTGACACACTACACGCCACTAGTTTCTATTACCTGCCGGAGCAATCAGACCAGTTAGTAAAGCCAGTATGATACCTGGCACGAGAGGCAGTTCATGATGAGCCGCTGCACGTAGTGGTAGACGGCCTGCCTCCGCCCCTCGGAGTGCGCGTTGGGCTGGATGCGCGCGATCAGCTCGGCCGTGCGGCCCTCCGCGACCGCCAAGCGCTCGGGATCGAGCCGCCGCGTCACCCCGGCCGACGCATTGGGCAGGAGCCCGTTGGGCACCATCCCCGTGCGGCGCCAAACCAATGCCCCCTCCGCCTGGCGGAGCCAAACACTAGTCCCCCTACGCCAACAGCAGCCGACCGCAGAGCACCCCGGCAGCAATGGGCTGTAGCGGGGACGGGTGGCTCAGAGCACGGAGCAGCCGCCCCTCGGCGCGAATCGAGCGGAGCCGATGGAGCCGCAGTAGGCGGGCGGGCGGAAACCCTAGCGCGAGAGACAGATCGGTGCGGCCGCTGAGCAGGGTTAGCTGCGGCAACGGCGGCGGTGAGGAGGGCAGTGGTCGGCGAGGATGAGGGGCTGGGAAGGGAGGGGAGGGGAGGGGACGCGCGGTGCGGGTCGGTGTTTGGTTTGGGCCGTGGGCGCGGGGATGTGCCCGGCCGCGGGTGTGACCTGACTGACCTCTTTTTTTTTCGAGTACTGACCTGACTGACCTCTGACGTCTCAAACACTTCGCTGTGGCGTGGCCGCGAGGGCAGTGCTTTGGGGTTTCAGCCGTGCGGGGCCCTCGAGCGGGAGCAGCCGCCGTGCTACGCGGTCGGCTTGGATTTCCGGATGTTGCGATCGGTCGTAGGGCTGAAAATTGGATTAGTCGGTATTTTGGAACCTACCCTACCCTCTTAGGCCCTTCTCAACCTAATATCAAACGAGCCCGTCAAACTATCTCGGTCTCTTCACCCTCCCTTCCACCTCTTGTGCTCCCCACTTCGACGGCCTGACCTCAGGCCTCCTCGCTCGACCTCGGGCCTCTCTGCTCGGCCACCGCCCCTCACCACCAGCTTTCCCGCCCAGTCGTCGTGCCCTCCTGTCCGCTTCCCCACCCTAGCCTCCCAGCCATGGCTACCCAACCTCTGTGCCCTAGTCTCCTTGCTCGGCCCCACCTCTACAGCCTCCTCGCCCGGCCACTGCCCCTCCTCGACCTCTTGTCCGCCTCCCCGCCTGTCACCCCGCCTTGGTCGTAGCACCCGGCCTCCCCGCTGGTCCCATCTCCACAGCCTCGTCCCGTGCCATCGTCGTCGGTGTCACGTCGCCCCGCGCCCTCATCTTATAGTAAAAATAGCTCTATTAGACCATGATTATGATTTTGATGATTAATAACAACATAGTCATTGGGACTACATGTTCGTCGAGAATATATGATTAGAAGGTCTCATAGATGCAATACATAAAGAAGCTATCGAAACCGGAATATTGAATTGGAGAAGTCTTAGGAAAAACGACTACACCGGATAGTCCGATGATACCACAAGTGTACACATCGAAGCATTTTCTAGAATGATGAAAAACTAAGCTGAAATGATATTGTACTCACCGAAAAATTCGGTGATCAAAATTAGTATACACCGGAGCATTTAACAGAAGCTCTGCAACTGTCGAAGACTGAAGATCAATATACTAAAAGATCCGATAATGAAAAGACAGTGCGCACCGGAGTGTTTTCCATAACTCAAAGAAGATGAAGCTATAAAAACTGAAAGGTCCGATGATCAGAAAATCAATACACTGGACTGTTGAACAATGAAGAAGTTGGCTTAATCAGGTTCAAATATACACACCGGATAGTCTGGTAATGGAGATGAAGTATACACCGGATAATCCGGTGTTCAGAAGTGGTTCTGAGTGGATTCTAATGGCTAGTTTCTGAGGTTGTACACGCGCGGATGGTCCGATGCTTGTACTACTGTTATCACCGGATCATCTATTATTCATAGTAAAGTTGAGCCATTAGAGCAACATCTACTTGGTGAGTTTGAGGCTATAAATGTCCACCCACTTGGCTATTTAAATGTTCTAGAGTCCAAATAAGCTCATATACACTTAAAAAGACATCCAAGCCATCAAAGTACTTAAAGTATTCATCCAAAGCAATTAATCACACCATTAGAGAGTGATTAGTGCTTATAGACCTACAGAGAAGTGTTGCTAGGTAGAGAGTGGATTAATGAGTGATCCAATTGTGTACCGAGAGGTATGCTGGCGTCTTGGAGTCTTGTTGATTTACCGGTAACTTGTTGACCCTCCGATTTGGTATGAAGCGGCAGTAAGAAAATTGTACGGGAACGCAGAGACCCTTATCTTTGTGACTAAAGCTCTGAAGTGAAGATGACACACAAGTGATCGAAAGAAATGTTAGTGGTGAGATCTCGCCTTGGTGGCTTGATGGCTCATAATACTTGAGACCTTATCTTGGTGACTTAGTATCTCAAGAGTCGTGATCGAAAGAGACTTGACGACCAGGGGCATATCCTTTGTGAAGCTCCAACTTGGACTAGAGGTGGCTTGTGTGCCACCAATAACACGGGATAAAAATCTCTTATGCTGAGTTTGTCTCTCTACCTTATTTACGTTTCTGTATTTACATACTTTCAATTTACCTTGCTAGAATAGGTTGTAATCCTCTTGAGTAGTAAAGTAGATATACTAGATAAATCTATAGCACGTTTAGATAAAAATTGAGATAAATTTATCTCGTGAAGTTTTTGAAGTCATTAGTTTTTAAGTATCATAATTCACCCACCTCTTAGGACATCATCGTTCCTCACACGTCTCCACCGGCTTTCCAAGATCCAGATTTGAGTGCCCGACGGGTACCGAAACCTGACCCACACCTATGAGGTGCAGGTTCGGATGCTGGTTTTCGCCCACTTCCTATGTCGGGTTCAGATTATAGTGAGGCTAACGAGTTTCGGATCAACCATGATTTTGCTCTATTCAAACCCGACTCGACTCATTGCTAGCTCTAATGTGTCGGTGCAATTCAGGTGAGTAGTTAGTAGTACATGCTAGAAATTTGAATATGAAGTACAGTCCTAAATCTTAATTCCCGATTGCGTGTATTTAGGTGGAAGGATAAATTGAAAAACAATAGTGCCTCGTTAGTTGTGAATCGAGTAATAGAAATACGCCAAAATAACATTCTTGAAAAAAATACAACAAATAAGAATAATATGGTTGTGGTCAAAATGTTTGTAAATTGCCGTCTCATACCTTTCGTAGGTGCATACTTTAATTACTCTTGTTAGAGATTGGATTATGGGGTACAATCCTAATTACTGAATCTAATTACTAACTCAGTATGTCAAGTCATCCAGCTTTGGCCACAATTTTGGTAGAAGTAATTACAATACAATTACGATTCGAAATATTACAAAATCGTTAGTCGTTAATCAAGTATGAAGATAGATTGACAAAGTCAGCCACCTATTCCTAACATGTGGGTCTGAGGCTACACTTCACATGCTTCCATTCCTCCTCCCAAATCATGATCTAGCCCACCCCTTTTCTAGCATTCGTCCTTAAAATGCTACTTTACATCAGTTTGGTCGAATTGAGAATTTCGAATTTTACATGAAATTAAAGGCAGATGACTTCAATTATGTGTGAGCCGTTCAATCTTAAATGAATAAGCAAGATTTTATGTTACATCATCGCTATAGCATTTTTATAAATAGCACTATCGCTATAGCATTCGACTATAACTAAGTGTATCACCTCTCACATTTTATTCATGTGCCTTCACCATCCAACTACATAGGATCCGGGTCCAGTTTTACCACATCACTGCGTCATGCCTTTGTTGTCTTTGCAGGTATCCCACCCCCAACAACAAGGGGGTTCCGATGGATGAGATGATAGCTCGAGGCTTAGCGTGAGGGAAACGAAAAGGTTGCAAAAAATATTAAAAAACACATGCAAACTGGTTAGTCTTATTATCCACCTGCCTAGCCTTCTTAAGTCATCTACTGACCCATGTGACAGGTTCATGTCCTAAACGTGCGTTATGGAGTTCAGTGAGAAAGTAACCAGTTTTAGTCTTTTAGAGATGCAAGTTTCACTTTGTTAGTTAACCCATATTCATTGCATGCAACTAGAAATGTATTTCACCTAATAGCTAATTTTTTTTTTCTCTTGGCATTAAGGTCCAAATGAATTCACTTAAGAAAAGGGTCCAAATGAATCAGGATAGTGTTTGGTTCATGCTCTATAACTGTAAGGTGGTGTTTAGTTAAGTGATTGTAATGTATTACAGAGGGTTAAGAGATACCATTACAACGGTTTGGTTCGATTTGGCTTATAATCAACTACTGTTTAATCGGATACTAGTTTATTCATAACTGATCCCACCCCTCCCGACTGGAATCACATCGGCTCTACTCGCCTCATCTCGTCACCTCTGCTTGCATGTGCCTCCACCTTCCCCACAGAGAGCTCCACCTCATCGCTAGTATAATCTCACCATAGTTACCTCCATTTCCCATATCTCTCTCTCTCTCTCAAATCCCCTATCCTCTGCTAACCATCGGTTTTTATCCAAATCAATGATTTGCACGAAGACGTCGCCGCTTCCCGCGACCACCTACGAATCCTCCGTGCCGCCAACAATCTCCTCAGCACGAGGACGCTAATGCTCGCCGTGACTACCTCTGAGCCCTCCATGCAGCCATGGATCTTCTCTCCACTCCCGACGGCGCCCCGCTCCTGAGTGAGAACACCAATACTATCTCTTCCTTTGCTCCTGATTGAGGTGGCACAATACATCTTGGCACCCTGGTTCATCCAGCAACCACTCGATTCCCCTTCCCTTCTGAGCTTGCATGTAGGATAGGTCGTTCAATTTGAAATCCATGTCACCAACAAGATATTTGTGTTGATTTTTGCTTTTGGTTCCAGTTGCTTTATCCATATCACCAACGAGAGATTTTCTTGCTTTTGATGGAAATTAATGATTTTTTATCCTTCTTCTGGTTGATTTACACTGTTGTGCTGTTAGTTCTTCTCAATCAAACAGTGTGGTGGAAATGGAAAACATTACCAAGTTCAACCAAACAAATCAAGTATTTTGCTCAAACCATTTGGATTAGCATTGTTTCCATATTCCCTTTAGGTTTGCGTTTACTTAGTCTAACCAAACACCACCTAAATATTAATGGGATCAAATGACACCGTTAATATAAAGAGAATTGAAATCACGGTGAGTAGCATAGACAAGTAATATATGAATTGATTCAATCCTAGCCATAGGAGCATAAGTCTCACCAAAATCTAAACCTTCTATTTACATGAAGCCTTGAGCAACCAACATTGCCTTGTTTCTAGTCACAATCTCATTCTCATCTTATTTGTTGCAGAAGACCCATTTGGTACCAATCATATTTTGATTGGGTCTTTTCACCAATGACCAAACTTCATTTCTCTTAAAATTGTTGAGCTCTTCTTGCGTAATCATCACCCAATCCGGATCTCCAAGTGCATTTTGTACCTTTAAATGTTACAAAGAGGAAATAAAAGAGTAATATTCACAAAAAATGCAATTCTAGAACAAGTGGTTACCCCCTTTTGTATATCACCAAGGATGTTATCAACCGGATGATCTCTTTAAATACTTTGATGAACTCTTGGATGTGGCATTTAGGATTGTGGTTCAATGTCATCCACTTCATCATCATCAAGGAATTTGTTGGACTCATCAGGAGCTTGATCTTGATCTTGACTTTGGTCTTAATCTTGAATTGATGTTGGTGGCTCCACTTGAGTTGATGAAGATGGATGAGCTTGATCATTATTAGCCACTTGTTGCTCTTGAGGTTCTTGAGACTTGATTTCACCAATGGTCATCTTTTTAATTTCCTTACTTGGATTTTCTTCATCACCTAAAATATTAGAATCAACTTGCTCCACTTGGGAGCCGTTAGATTCATCAAATATCACGTCATGTGCGATTTTAATATAATAGGTGGTTTTGTTGAAAACACGGTAAGCATAGGTATTTGATCCATAACCAAGCAAAAACTTTCATCTACCTTAGGAGTAAACTTAGAACATTTGACTTTCTTGTTTAGAATAAAGTATTTACTACCAAAAACTCTAAAGTAAGATACATTAGGCTTGTTACCGGATAGAAGCTCGTAGATGGTCTTCTTCAAGATCTTGTGGAGATATAACTGGTTGATGGCATGGCATGAGTTGTTGACGGCCCCCGCCCAAAATTGATCTGAGATCTTGTACTCATCAAGTATGGTCCTTATGGTCGTCATCACATTCTTGATGGGATAAGGAGCTCTAATTTGCTTGCATGCTTGACATGCACTATAAATTCTATCTTTTTCAAAAGAAACATTTGTTAGTCCTAGGATGTACTTTCCTTTTAGAACTTTAGACAAGTTTCTCATGCAAATACGGGCGTTTTTACTTAAACTTTTAAGCAAAGATTCATAATCACTATCATTATCACTATCTAGGAGCTTGGGTTATGATTTTATCTTGCGCCCTTTTGCCATGAGATACTTAAGAGTGTTGTCGTCGTCACTCATGTTACCAAAAAGTGACTTTATCGGTGTAGAGGAGCGAATGACAATGGTGGCGACCCCTTCATCATCGAAGTCGGAGTCAGAGTTGGAGTCCCACTCCTCACTAATATGAGCTTGACCCGAATATTTCTTCTTGTGGGTCTTGTACTTATCCTTCTTGAAAGACTTGTTCTTCTTTTCTTCTTTATCATTGTTCTTCTTCTTGTTAGGACATTCGGTGATGAAGTGATCAACTTTGCTACACTCATCGCAAGCTCTCTTGGATGTTCTTCTTTTGGACATGTCTCTTTTATGCTTGCTATAGCCACCATTCTTCATGAATTTTTTGAATTTTCTTACAAAGAAAACAATCCCTTCATCATCGGAGCTCTCATATTCACTTAAAGCTCGAATTTTCAACTTACTTGCTCTTATTTGCCTTGAATGGTACTTCTTTGTTCTTGGAGGTTGAGCTTTGTTTGACTAAGTTCTTGATTTTATTAGCTTCCTCCTTCATGAGCTCATGAGCAAGAATTCTATCGAGCACATCACTTAGTATGAGCCTTGTGTAGTCTCTTCTTTCTTGGATAAGAGTGACCAATGTGGAATTTTTTGATGCAAAAGCTCTTAGCAATCTTCGCACCACCTTGTGATCATCTATCTCTTCACTTCTAATCCCTCTAATCTTGTTCACTAGCACCATCATACGATCATACATTGCTTGGGGGGGGGGGTCATCATCTTCCATAACAAATCTTCTCAATTTGCCTTCAAGCAATTCTATCTTAAACTTTCTCACGCTTGTGGTGCTTTCATATGCGTTTTAGAGTGTATCCTATATCACTTTGGCTTCCTCAAGCCCATCACCTTGTTGAACTCTTCGGGGCTCAAGACGCAAAGCAATACACTTACGGCTTGTGCATTGCGGTGAAGATTTTGTTCTTGCTCAAAAGTAAGCTCTTTGTCCTCATCCGGTAGCTCAAAATCTATGCAAACAATCTTACAAATACTTGGATGAAGAGAGATTAGATGTAATTTTATTTTGTGCCTCCAAGTGGCATAGTGTGTGCCATCAAAATATGGCGCATGTTCGGATGACACGGATATATAAGAATTAGATGTATTCAATTTATCATAATTGAATTCAATTGCAACTCACTTACTTTTACCATTACCTGAAGTTGAAAGAACATCCTTTGGACTCTTCGGGCTTTTTGGACTTTTCTCTCCAAACGCCAACATCCTCAATTTCTCCAAGCGGTGAAGCTTTATAGGAGATTAGGCTCTAATACTAAATGTATGTGATGTCACCTATAGTGAGGGGGTGAATAGGTGTTTCCTGAAAATTAAAACTTCACAGCGGATTACAGATTTTGGATACATCAGGTCAATCCTGAGACTCTGGGGTCCGGAGGTTTCAAACTTAACCAGGATAGTTCAGATGGAACAGGAAATCAAAAACTAAGAACACCTAAGCAAGTCTAGTTGAATCTAAGGATTACCACAGATTTCAATGCAAGCTTAAGGACATTTTCACTAACCACCTGTAACTACAAACTCGTAAATATATAGATCGAACAATTTTCCCCAAAGATCAACTAGAAAGAGAAAGTATGCAAGAAGGTAAAGGAGACAAAAAATTATTTCCTGAAGTTCGGATCAAACAATTCTATGTCTCCATGGAGATGCTTACAAAAAATCGGGTCTCTTTCAACCATTATCCTCACCAAGCCACCACGAAGATCGAGTTTGGACTTACTCAAAGCTTCATCTTCCCTTGCGGAGGTGAGGATTACATTCACAAACTTCTCGGGGCACTCCACAAGCTTAGGTACTCTCCGGGTAACGCCTAGCTGTCTAGGAGCTCCAACCCCCAAGAGTAGCGAACGTGAATCGATGACTTTGATGATGAACTCAAGCGCTCAAAAGATGGATTTATGCTCACTAGCACTCAATTTCACTTTCCCCACCCAACTATCAAAATCTTGTAAGATTTGATGCACTAGAGGAGTTATGAGGGCTATTGAATGGCTATGACTGTGTTTGTCTCAAGTTGGTTCAGCAGCAACAACATATAAATGGAAGGGGGGGTATTTATACCCTTATGTTAAAAAAAATTAGCTGTTACAGTATTTTTTGTACTTACCTGGAGTATCTGGGTTCAATCGGAGACTCCGGGTTAGCACTTTAACGCGTAGCCGAGAGGCCTATCTAGAACCCAACTCAGAGGGTCCGGATGACTAACAGATCCTGGTGTATCCGAGACCTGAAGACTCCGGGTAAAACACCAGAATCTGGACTCAAAGACTCCGTTTTGACACACCAAAATATGGAGTATCTGGGTCAGACCGGAGGCTCCAGATACAGACTAAGAATTTTTTGGTGTTTGTAGGGTGATTTGTGTCTCCCTTCTTTGGTCTAAATGAGTATCTTGAGCACTGAGACATTTTCAAGTCTATTTATGCGCATCCCTCTTGATGGTACGACATACCTATACTCAAATTCAAAAATAAAGTCAATTTAAATCTATTGAGTGACTACATGCCGCTTCTCTTTTCTTTTTGAAAGACACCAATGTCATTTAACTTCTTTGATGGGACTAAAACCTATTTATAACTTTAGTAAGCTTATTAGTCCCTTAGTTGTTTATCATCAATTATCTAAAACCCACATAGGGGCCTAGATGCACTTTCAGTCGCTCCGTTCAGCATCGCCCACTTGGCCAAGTCACGGGCACTTGGTTCATGACGCATGGAGTGCCCTATGGTGTGGCTGGTGCGCTTTCTATGGGGTGTGACAAGGCAAGAGTCAGAGTCACTGGCTCGACTGCCTGCTCTGAGGAAGCAAACCCTGCTTGTGGCATGTCCTGCATCGTGCACTCCACGGTGAACGCGTCATCGTTTGGCATCGTGTACTTGTTGCTGGATGTGCTCCAATCCTAGCTTGCCGCTTCATCGAAGACGACGTCATGCATGACATGAGCTCGCTTAGCGATGGGGTCGAACACGTGGTATGCTTTCATGGATGTCTCGTAGTCGATGAAGACCATAGGGATGATCATGTTGTCTAGCTTGCCCGTGTTCAGTCGTGTCGGCTTGACATGAGTGACACAAACGAAGACACACAAGAAGTGCACGGTGGGCTTCTTACCATGCCAAGCCTCATAGGGAGTTTTCCCTTCAAGGCTATTCGTTGGAGCTCTATTGAGGAGAAACATAGTGAAAGTGCCTAGAGGGGGAGGGGGTGAATAGGCTTTTCTGAAAATTAAAACTAAAACAGCGGATTAAATCTGCCGGATACTCCGGTGAAGGTCGGATACTCCGGTTTGGTCTGGAGTATCCGGTCTAGTCCGGAGTCTCCGGTGTATACAGGAAATCAAGAACAACTACGAATTAAAGCAAGTAGCTAGAATCTATAGATGAAGCTAGGTCTACTAGTTATCACAGAGCTAAAATAACAATTAATACTAGTAAGATGATCACTAGGGCAATTTATATGAAGAATCACAAATTCACACGATTAAGCAAATTGCACAAATAAGAACGCGAGAGATTATCCCGGAGTTCTGCCACCTCACAAAGAAGTGTCTACGTCTCCGTTGAGGAGCTCAAAAAAGCCGGGTCTTTTCCAACCCTATCCTCTTCTAGCGATCACAAAGATCAAGCTAGAATTTCCTTACTCAATTCGAAGTTGATTACAAATTTCCTGTGGCACTCCACAAAGTTTGGGTGCTCTTCGGGCGACGCATTGCCGTCTATAAGCACGAAGCTTCAAGAGTAATGATCACAGCGAATACTCGAGGAAGAACTCAATGCTTAAGTGGCTTAAACCCTCTCCAAACCCAAACTCACTAAATTTTGTAAAATTTGCACTAGAGGTGGTTGGAGAGACTTTGAATGCTCTTAAAGTGCTCAAGGAGTCTAGAGTTCACCAGCAATGGCAAGCCTTAAATTCCATGGGGTGTGGGAGTATTTATAACTCACTTTAAAAAACTAGACGTTACTGTTCTGTCAGACCTGACCGGAGTATCCGGCCCCAAATCCAAAAGCGGCGTCAGAACGGTCACAGAACGTGTCAGAACTAGCCGTTACAATTCTGTTAAGTTACCGGAGTCTTCGATGAACACCGGAGTCTCCGGTCCTGACAGGGCTTTCAAAAAGACTAAGTCCGAAGACTTGCCGGACCCTCCGGCCTCTCCAGGTACCGAAGTATCCGGTGAACACTGGAGACTCCGGTCTTTTATCAAAAAGAATAAATGCTAACTGAGACACCCCTACCGGAGTCTCCCTCGGAAACTCCGGTTAAAACTTTTTCTCCTACCGGTCTTTTTCAATAAAAATAAAGACTTAACCGAGACTCTCTGGCGGAGTCTCCCTCGGAGACTCCGGCCTCAAAACCCACCAACTACCGGAGTATCCGGTGAACACCGGAGACTCTGGTCTTTTTCAACCAAAAATAAATCAGAACCGAGCACCCTCTGCCGGAGTCTACATCGGAGACTCCAGACTAAACACTGAGTACCGGAGTATCCGGTGAATACCGGAGTATCCGGACTCAGTGAACTTTTGCAGAACTAACCCGGTGTCCGTGGGTGAGTGTGTCTCTCAACTTGTTGGTTCTAAAGGATATCTTGAGCATTGAGACACTAATCAAGCAATCAAATGCAACCCTCTTAATAGAGCGGCTATCCTAGACTCAATTTCAAAAAATAAAAGAATTTAAATCCTATTGAGTACTCTTAGTTGCTTCTCCTTTCGTTTCAACAGGCGTCAAACGTCATATGTCTTCTCAACTAAGACTTAAACCTGTTCATAACTTAGATAAACATATTAGTTCCTTAATCATTTTATCATCAATAAGCCAAAACCCACTTAGGGGGCCTAGATGCACTTTCACACAGACGTGGTTGCGCCCCCCCCCCCCAAAGATTTGCCATCATAACTTTCGCGCTGCCATCATACTCCGCGCCATTGACAGCACCGTTTGGTTCTGCCTCTCGACGATGCTATTCTGCTACGGGGAATATGGCGTCGTCATATACCTCTTGACTCCCTGGTTGACGCATTACTTGAGGAAGCTTGTTGACGTGAACTCGTCGCCCTGATTGGTACGAAATGTGCACAATTTGTGGTTCAACTCCCGCTCAACGGTGTAGGATCTAGGATACCCACTAGAGGGTGGTGAATAGGAGGTTATAAAACTAATTGCTAAGCGATCAAGAGAACTTACGGAAACAAACTAAATATCACTAAAATAATAAGAAATAACTAAGAGTTATGTCAAGGTTTGCAATCCTAGGATGACATACAACAATTTATATTCCATGGAGATAAATTGCATAAGATAAATTACATGAAATTAAATAGCTCAACAATAAAGTAAATAGCTCAAGAGATGACACTCGAAGTTTATCCCGTTGTATCGGTGATTTATCGATCACCCCTAATCCACGTTGAAGTGAGTTCAAGCTTCTAACTGTTTCTCTATCAAGTATCCAATTCTCATATGGAGAAAGAGCTCACACCAAACAACTTGATCTTAAGCCGGAATAGAGCAATGAACTACTCAATACCTTGACTCTAGTAGAGTAGCACTTTACCACTCCGGTAAGGCATACTCAAAGCCTCTCACAATCACCGTTGTGGCTTCTTCACAATCTTCTTTGAAGGGTTCAACAACGCAACAACCTCCAAATCATCTAGGAGGTGCAACCTCCAAGAGTAACATGTCGATGACACTCGTTTGAAGGATGATTAGTTCCTTAATGCTCAAACTCTTCAAAGTTATGCATTAGATGCTCTCACACCCTAAAGTATGCAACAACTAAGCCGAGGGAAAGAATGAGGACAAGAGCTCAAATATATTGTGTTGAAGTGCTAGAGACCTCCCTTGAACCAGCCAAGCGACTATATATAGACCACACTCCAAAATATGACCATTTCTGTTGATTTGACGCATCTACGACACTAGCGGGCAGACCGCAGGTCAACTGGCGGTCAGACTACCAGGCGTTCAATGGCTATAAAGTCATGATGATGACTTCTGACGCAGGCTGGCGATCAGACCGCTAACCCTCTCAGTCAGACCGCGAGCAGGGAACAAAGTGTCAAAACTCTATGTTGCCGGGCAGTCAGACCGGCCATGCCCGATGGTCAGACCGCCAGCTAGAGCGGAGGGTCTGAACCCCTCTGTTCCATGGTGGTCAGACCGGGCCGCACCACAATTAGACCAGGACTGAGGTCCGGACACATCTGAAACATGGTTATACAGCGGTCAGACTGGTAAAGCCCTTCGATCAGACTTTGACACTTGAATTTGAACAGAACAACCTTTGTTATACAGCGGTCAGACCACCATAACTCAGAAACACCCCAAAGACCGTCTTTCTTTGGTTTCTCTTAAACTATATTTCTCACTCTATATGAAATGCAAGTTTGAGTAATTGTGTCACTATAGATGTCTCAATTAAACGCAAACCAAACCCTCTTAATAGTACATCACTTATCCTATCAATCCGGTTAATTTTATTCTCTAATCTCCTTTGACCAGCAAAAAAAAAACCCTACAATTATAACTTTGCCTTGAGCTAGCCATTTTCATGTTTTCCACACATGCTTCTTCTAGCTTCGCATCACCTTTGTGACTAACTTTTTTATAACTTAAATAAACATGTTAGTCCACTAATGTCTTATTATCATTAATTACCAAAACATGAATTAGGAGCCTAGATGCTTCAGACGGCGGCCTAGAATTGTTTGATCGCTATCCCCGCCTCATCCTTTGACACCAGTAGAGTGACCCACATGTAGTGGGACATGTCGTTGACGATGAGTATGATGCACTTCTTCCTGCCAGGCGTGGCCGGAGCGACCGGGCCATAGAGATCACCATGCACTAGGTCCAGTGGCTTGCCTGCATGGTACTTGGCTTGATGGGGCAAAGGCACACGTCTTTACTTCTGGCGAGGCATGTGTCGCACATCTGCTCATCGTGGCTGATGTGTGGTAGCCCTCGTACCATGGCATCGCGAGAGAGCTTCTAGAGAGCCTAAAACCAAGATGTCCAAATTGGGCATGCCAGCGCCACGAGTCATCACCATAGATAATGGACATACAGACATGATGTGCGGGTGTGAGCGATAGAACTATGCGATGTCCTTTTTACCTTGGCGAGTAGCTGTCACTGAGTGAGAACCTTGAACCCAACTTCTTCGAGTTGGCCCATGCTAAGTATGTTTCTATGGAGACGTGGGATGTGGTAGACATTTGTCAGCGCACGGTGATGGCCATTTTTGGACTCGAAGATGATCGTACCATGCCCATGGATCTCAACAATTGATCCATCACCGAACTTAACCGAACCACCGACAGCACGGTCCAGGTCCGAGAATGTCGTTGCATCGTCGTCATGTGGTTCGAGGCCCCAATGTAAAGGTACCAAATTGTGTCATGCGCCCCTTGTTCGTTGCTGAGGTTGAAGACGATGCATTTCTCGTTGAGGAAAACATGCTCGCCATGTTGAGGTTCAGGTGATGGTGCTAGCGCTACCACCAATAGAAGCACGAGCTCATCGTTCTCAACCTGCACCAGGTGAGCCATGTCCCTCTTCTTTTTGCAACAGTGATGGGCCTAGTGACCCTTTTTGCCACAATAGTGACACTTGTTCTTATCAATGGAGTTGCTGTTGTCGCCCGCGCCATCGTCCTTGTCAGGCTTGGTGTCACGCGCACCGCCTTCCTTGCCGCGATGTCGTGTCACGCTACTGAATTTAGGGTCCTCGCCCTGCTACCTCGACTTCATACGGGCAAGCCACTCCTCTTCTGTGAGGAGGAGCTTGGTGGTGCTAGAAGGAGGCACGATCGTAACGTCGTGGTGATGCTCCACCGCCTTATGCCGCTCAACGAGTTCCTCGACTGAGAGGGTTTTCAAATCAAGCAGTGTTTCGATCGAGAGCGTGATCTGCTTGTACTTTGATGGAACGTCCTACAAAATCTTACATACCACCGCTTCCTGTTCATGGGGTTCACTGAGTGTGTTCAGGTCGGCGGTGATTGCGTTGATGTGCATGGTGAACTTGTCGACAGTCTCACCATCGCAGAACGCCGGTGCGTGAATCTCCCGATGCAACGTTTGGGCTTGGGCCTTGCGAACACGATCAATACTGACATGCATCATGCGGATCGCGTCCCAAGCAGCCTTGGCGCTTCCCTTAGTGGCGAGCATGCCCATCATGTATGATGGCATTGCCAGGAGAATGACCTTAAATGCCATTATGTCTTCCTAGAAGTCGACACCGCCACTAACAGCGATCCACAACCCTTGTGCCTCGAGCATCACCTGCATCAACACCGCCCAGTCAGCGTAGTTTGTGTGCATGAGCGTTGGATAGCTTGAGGTTTCCACCAACTTCCCACATCACATACTGCACAACCACATCATGATGCCCATCGTCGTGGAACCGAGGTCAGCGCAGTGGTGGAGAAGGAGAACGTTGGACTCGCTGCAAAGGAGGAGTGCACGAAGCACCATGCACCGATGCAGACATGTCACTAGGATCTCTCACCTCGCTTTGAATACCAATTGTTGGAAGCTAATAATAGAACTCACGTGAATAGAGAGAGAGGGAGGTCGATTTGCGCTGCAATAGTGCCGCATCCTTTTCTGATCTTCTTCCTTTTATTCACACGAACTCGAAAAATGGAAAGACGAGCGTGCCTAAGCTTTGTGCATCAATTCGGATGTGTTGTGCCATCCCACGGACTCGGACATGCGCTCATGGTCGTCGTGGACTCTATTGCATTGCTCACACACATGCAGACGTGGGCTCATATGGGACTTACGGGACTCAACAACAAATTAACAAACTACCTGACTGACTGACAAACAACCACGTGACAGGATTTGGCCAACACATCTTCTTTCAAGGTAGCATCAATAAGAGTAGCGTTGATATCAGGACCTCGCTTTGTCCTGCCAATCCTCCTGAGCACCACTTTCTGACATCTTTCGATTCACCGAATGCCTCGATCCTATTTCAAACAATTTAACTGCTTTGTTTGTGGAAACTATGTTACATTGTAGCTTTGCGATATGCGAAACTCAAATAGTCAAATTGATTGCTTAAATAAGCTTGAAGGAGCCAATTGCAATTGAGAAATTAAGTGGACCTACGAGAAGTCTCGTGGTACAAGTGAGACAATGACACTGACACTGACGTTGAGCTCCCCCCATTCGATCCTGGGGGGCCAAAAGGCGACCGCGAAAGAGAGGATGTGGAGGCAGAAACGTTTGTCATGCGTGAGAAACCAAAAAAACAACGGTGATGGCGTGTCGAATATGGGCAGACGACGCGGTGGCAGTGGCTGTCATGGGCAGAAGAGGAGTGTGCATGCAATGGAGGTGCCAGCCGGGGAAGCGGAGGACGCGGGAGAGGTGTGGGAAGGCGGATCTGAGCGGCCGGGTGACGCATGGCAAGGAAGTTTTTTTTTAAAGAGAGGACTCGATTGTGGTGCCTATGATTCAACGCTTCTAGAAGGACCCGATGCAAATGTCATATGAGAGAGATCCGATTGTCTCTATTCCTTCGTGGCGAGATCAGACGGCTCACTCTTTGATGCTGACGTGGAGTGGCTAGGAAGAGGCGAACGTGACGGCGTTGAGATTGAATAGATAGAAAGATAGATTGAGTAACCGTAGTTTGGCCGCAAGGTGCTTTCAGCATATCAGAGCTGATAAGTGCAAACACACGTGTGGACGAGAAAAGAAGATCAAGAAAATCAGCACTTCAGGGTACACCGCACGGCTGCACGGCATGCTGCGGTGGTGCGACGGCCCCAGGATCGTCGCTCCCACGCCGCCTCCGCCCACACCGGCGCTGCAGCTGCCGCGCCGGCACGCGCCCCCGCGGGCAGCGCGCAGCCGCAGGTCCTACCGCCTCCGGCCGTGCAGGGCGAAGAAGCCCGCGAACGAGGAGCGAGCCAGAGGTAGCGCGCTCTCCAAGAGCGTCCTGCTGCGGTCCGCCGTCGCGCTCTTCGCCCTCGGCTTCGTCGACGCCGGGTGAGCTGCAAGCTGCGACTCGTCGATAACGGAATTTTGCTGTCTGTATCGCGCCATTGGCCATTGCATCTGCCTGCCCTGGCCTTACGGTAGCTCGTGGCGCTTGCAGGTACAGCGGAGACTGGTCTCGCATCGGCGCCATCTCCAAGGACACCGAGGAGCGGCTCAAGTTGGGCGCCTACGTCGTCGTTCCGCTCTCTGTGGCCCTCGTATTTTCGTTATCCCAAGACAGTAGCAGGTAAATCTTAGGATCTGGCAAGAGCGAACTGCATATCGTCGTTCGTAGCACTCAAGAAAGGGGGTTGTAGACTTGTGCTGGATCGGTTCTCGTGCTCTGTGCTACCGGTGTCCTGGAATAAAACCAGAATGTGTTTCTGTGATTTTATCAGTTTTTCTTTCTGAAGAGAAAACACGTGAGCGCAAGTAAATAAGCGGCAGTTTGCAATACATTTGGATTGGAGGGATCCAGGAGGTGTCAGTTTTCTGAAGATAAAACGTACCAGTACTTCAGTGAAATGCTATCCGATTTGGTTGGGTTCAGGCCCAGGTGTGTTAACAGTCGAGACATGGAGTGGCCGAAGTCTCAGGCCACACCTGAGCTCTCTTGTAACTGTCTCATCTTTTGTCTGGAAGCACCAGACATACTTGGCACAATTCGTTGGTGTTGTGATGTGCCTGACTTGTAGTTTGCCACCGTGGCCGCTCCTGCTTATAGCATCACGAGGCGGCAGCACCGCAGCCACCTTTACATTGTACTAAACGATCCGAGTGAGGTGATGATTCAGAATTGATAGCCTGTCTATTTAATCTGTGACCAGCTGACCCGACCCAGCGTTTGCCGTTGCTCTCCTTTCTGGTTCATGAAGCAAGACAGCGCGCATGTGGCTACATTATATTTATGTAGAAACTAAAAGTAAATCCTTATACAGTTATATTAATTTGATGTAATGATGAGAATTAATAAAACTCTTTAAAAAAAAGACAACGCACCTGCCAATACAGCAGAATCTCGCTACAGGTCACGGTCACGCTCATCACCGATGGTCCATCGCCTATTGACCATACTCTTGTCGTCATTGGCAAATGCGGAGGAGCTAAAAAGGATCATCAACCTCTCTCTCACTCTTCTTCGTTTTTTTTTCTTTTATCCTCTTTTTCATTCATGACAAAAAAATTATTTAGAGGCTCCGAGATACTTCTATTGACTATGAAGTAGTAGGTGGTTAGAGTCCCCAACCCTTGGATCTGCTTCGTTTGTCGTGAGCACCATATCTCAACTAAGGTCTTATTTTGTATAGCTCTAACTTCGAAATCTAAATATGATTTAGAGTTTATACGATAAAATAAAGTGATTTAAATATATATTTTTAATAAAAAATAAGAATAATATATCTCAATCAAAGACTCTTAATCTATCCACGGTAAATCATAAGATGAAGAGAACTGTAAAAAAAATTTGTTAAAATATTAAAAATAACGGAACTCGCGAATGGAGGCCAGGGTGGTCTTAGTACTATGATGCTGAAGAAACAACAAGTACAATTAATGACTTGCTTTCTTGCCGCATCAACTGTCAATTAACTAATTAAGGTGAGCCTTTACATGATTCCGACAATGACATTTTTCAATGGCAAATTGGCAATGATCTGACGTCAGCAGAGCTGCGTGAACATACACGAGAACACTCTTCCTGCCGCAGGGGCGTGGTCTTCCTCCCCTTCCTCTTCCCCTACCCCTTCCTTTCCTCCCCCCACCATCGTTCGGCTGCGACCCCTCGACGCGGCGGGCGACGGCCTTCGCCGAGATGACCACCTCCCCGGCACCCGGACGCGATCTCCCGTGACACCTCCCCTTGCCCGCCCGTACCCCTCTCTAGGCTCTGCTAGAGAGAGATCTGGGCTCTCCTTGGTAAGCCGCCACCTCCAACTTCACTTAATCCTCGAGTAATCCGCATGATTCGCGTCTAATTTCTTCGCGGGGCCGTTCGTGCCAGTTGGGGTTTCTGGTTACCAGACTGCACGCGCTCTTGCTCCAGTCGAATCATGGCAAGTGTTTGACTGTATGGATACGGAAGGTTTTGGGGCTTGGATTGGTTTCGTACAAAAAGGTTAGATACACCCCACGACCTCAACATCTCCACCTTGCACCACGAGAAAGGATGAAGAATCGCATCGTAGATAATCTAGTTGCCATTGAGGGCGGCTCAAGGAAGCCAGGAACCGGATACCTTGTTGTTTTGCACAGGAAAGGGAGGTTAGGGTTGGTTCAAGTTTTGGTTGGAGTGGTAGCAGTGGGATTGGTGGTCATCTGTCAGCCAGTGACTGGCAAATTTTACCGCTGCTGCTGATGGAAGTCTGGGTGCAACCGATAGACATGGTAATGTTGTGAACTTGTGTTGTATATGTTGTAATCCCATGGGGATTGCGTGCTCGAATATGTTATGGATCCTTTCCAAACACACTTGGGAGTCCCATTTAGATCGTTAATCATATTAATTGGAGGTTTCGAGAGGATAGAGCATAGCATAATCCCACTTGTCTAAGCTGGTCTGATGCTGAGTTTTTAACTGGGAAAATTGGCTGAGGCTTATTCACTGTTGGCGTGCCCCTTCTCCTTGTAGAAGCTGTCCTTAAGCGAAGCTGTAGCTGGAGGCATAAGCTTTACTAATCACAAGCTCTCTCAAATAAGGCTCTGGATACTATATGGTGGTGAACATTTCATATGTCAAATGGCCACCTCTTCAAGTTGGTTGAATGAGAAATCGTGCCCTAGTTTCAGAATTGTTTTATGTGTGTTGTGACGTATTAAAACTACCCAGTTTTGGTGTTCTTGCATTTCTATATCATGTAGGGTCCAAGTACGTTAACAATCTTGCATTTTGTTCTTGAAGGGTGTAGTGTGTCTTCCAATTGCAGCTTGAAGCACAATATGGATGATATCTAATCCTGTGTAGTCTTGTAGACTCAGTTTGCTTGTTCCTATTTATACCTGTATGTATGTGTCCAATGGTTCTAACAGCTTACAAAATCCGAAAGTGGATCTGCTGTGTACTCTAAATGCGATTTTGGATTTATTGATCAGGTTCTTTTAGTTTACATGTTTTAGAACGGTAATAAACTGCTGTAGATGTCAGTGCAAATTCTCATGTAGGACTATAGCCTGATTGCTTCATCATCTTAAATGTCCTAAAGTCATAGGAATCAGGAGAAGAAACATTGTTTAAACTGCTTGTGGGTTCCTTGCTTGTGTAGAGGAAAGAAAGCCTCCAGCCAATGTCGATTTGTTTTGCAATTTATGTAAAATTTGAACAAACATCAATGCATTGTGATCTGTATTACAGCTTCTTTGCATGACAGTCTGAGGTTATGCTTGCGTTAGAATTTTTTACTCATATTCAAGAATCAGACATGACACACTTGAATGATTTATTCATTGCCTAGCGATCCACTTTTGATGATATTCTTACGCTTTTTGACATGTTAAGTATGGGAAATTATGCTGCACACAAATATTGTCATGTAGCATTTTGCACTTGAAATTTATCTTATACATAGTGGATTAGTAGTCAATCATACTGGAGTAAATCACATCTCTTCCTCTAAGTATTGATTGCATTCTAGCAAGTTCTCAACAAATTTTTCTCAGGTTTGTTTTGTGAGGGCATCATGTGGAGTTTTGCATCAAAAGCCATAGCTGGAAGCTTAAACAAAAAGGTGCAGCCCTCAAGATGCAGCATATCCAATCCTGATTGTTCTGATGATGAAGTTTCTTCATGTACAAGCAGAGAGGAAGGCCTTGATTGTCCAATATGCTGGGAATCTTTCAACCTTGTGGAGAATGTCCCCTATGTCTTATGGTGTGGCCACACAATGTGCAAGAATTGTATCTTTGGTCTTCATTGGGCTGTTGTCAAGTTCCCGACCCTTCCTATCCAGCTACCACTCTTTATCTCATGCCCTTGGTGCAACCAGTTGTCGTTCCGGCTGGTTTACAAGGGCAACCTCAAGTTCCCGCGGAAGAACTACTTTCTACTCTGGATGGTTGAGAGCATGAACGGTGAGAGAGCAAAGTTCCATTCCACTAGTCACGACGAGCGTCATTCCTCATGGCCTTCCAGTGGTGGCCCAAGTTCCAGGCATCACCAACAAAGAAATGCTGTTGGACGACCAGAGAGCTCTTTGGCCAGAGAAACAAGTGTTGCTCGCAACTTTTTCCACACTGACAACATCAGCGCGACTCTCCAAAAGCTTATGGTGTGTTTCATTCAGTTGACCGCCAAGTTTCCGCTTGTGATAATCTTCCTTCTCATAGTTCTTTATGCTATCCCTGCAAGCGCTGCTGTTCTGGTCCTGTATGTCCTTGTGACACTTTTGTTTGCATTACCGTCATTTTTGATCCTCTACTTTGCTTATCCCACTTTAGATTGGCTTGTCAGAGAGATCTTTGCTTAATTCGTGGTATCTGAAATATGCATTATAGCTCCCCGACACAGAACTTCCCTATGTATTTCATGGCACCTCTAGGTCTCATCGGCCCTGTACAGTTTTCCGTTAATTTCCTGTTACTTCTGTCCTGGCCTTCTGGGACAGTAATTCTGTTTGAAGTCTCAGTTTATTGAAATGCTCATGAATGACTCAGCATCCCTTTTCTTTTGTTTCTACAGCTTATTTTATTTTGTTCTGGTTCTTCATTTGTATTCAGTGTTATGCTAACCTTTTTTTAAGGTCAACTGCGCTGTAAGTTGTTACGTTGATGTCATCAGTTTTTGTTTTTCTTTTCCCTCCTTGCCGTGTAAGCGGAGATCAAAGTTATGCAGAAATTTTATTTCAGGTATCTGCTTCCATTGTGCTTCCATTGTGCTTCCATTGTGTATCGATTGCCGAGACCCACCAGGCCATGGTATTTTCCACCTTAGGACGAGAGGGGCCAAAACCAAACCGTGAATCCGACGGACAGTTGAACGAGCGATTCATGAATCATGTGGTGCCGCCTTGCAAGAGATGGAGGTGAAGGGCATGAATCTGCAAGCATATCTAGAGATTAGAAATTCGCCTTGAATCCCAATCTAATTTTATCTCTGACATACGCCTGTTTAGGTAAGTAACGACATCAGATACAGGCGTCCATGCCGCCGATGCCCGCCGTGGCGGCATCTCTACGTCCTGCTGGACGACTGGTCCAAGGGCTACAGCCTACAGCATCTACAAGCTGGACGTAGACGGCTTCGACGGCGACCCCGACGACGCCGACTTGGACCAGCTGCGCGCCGAGCGCCTCCCCGACTCGCCAGTCTTCCACCTGGATATCCCCGCCGACGACGCCCGTTATTTCACGCTCTTTGCCGCGGCGGGCAGCATGATCCCCGTCGAGCTGCGGAACCGTCCCGAGCTCGTGCCCGCCGGCGACAAGGATGCACGTAAACATATATAGTTGCATAAATACTTAGATATCGATAACACACTCGGCATGAGCATGCTCGGTGGCAGAGATGTAAATTTGTATTTTCTAAATTATTAGGTCGACTCAAAACTAAAAAATACTAAAATTTACTTTCACATAACTAAGCTAAGAAAAAAAAACTAAATAGTGACTTAGAACTATCAATTAGGTATCTACTTGTACAACGACATAAATTTAAAGCATACATAAATATATAAGATACTACGAAAGGTTTATATGGTCTCATAGGTGGACCGACCAATAGGACGAGGTAGGGTGGCCACCCTACCTTCCCGGCGGTGAGATCTCCTCATCGATCTCTCTACATCATATTTTTCACCCTAGTGGCATTAATTTATGATGGAGCAACCGACCCCATCTTACCTATATTTTTTAGTTAGGTCCACTACTGGGTGGTCTAGCTGTTCCCTTTGAAGACCAAACCTACTGCTACTATGGTGTAATTAGGCAGTTTCCTCATCATCGATCTCAATGAAGCCCTGCTCCTGGAGCTCGTCCGTGTATCGGAAGTGGTTTTGACCACGGCATAGCCGCGCTTCTTGAGCTCGGCCTTGACCCACTCTTGCATCTCTCTATTGGTGTGGCGGCTCTCCCGCATGACGGTTGCGGCTTTCAGCTTGTTGGCGCGGTACCTCTCCTTGGCCTCTTGGGAGATGGGCATATGTCATCGATGTTGTCAGGGGCGCGGGAGATGTGGTCGAAGACATCCAAGGACAGGATAAAGTTGACCTGATCTTGCGGCACCTTCCACTTCTTTTTCTTCTCCTCCTCCATCGCTGACGCCTCACCGCCGACGACATCCACCTCCTCCGTTGCCATCGACATGGACACCTCAGCCACCAGATCGGGGTCAGGCCTCTTGTTGCCCTTTCTCTCCACCACCACCATGACCGACGAGGTCTCCGCGACCATCATGCACCATGCCAGCATCGACGCGCACAAACTGGCCATCTCTTGCCTCGGTGTAGAGTAAAGATGGCCAAGTGGGCTGGGCCAAATGGGCCGGTACAAGGCACGATTTGGCCCAAGCACGGCACAACACGATGACTAATGGGCCTGACCGGCACGACATGACGGCCTAGGGCGTGCCTGGGCAGCAGCTGCGGCACGCCGGGCCGACACAACACGGTCCGTTTAACTTTTTTCTATTTTTTAAAGATCTTATATATTTTGTTTAGATCTAATACCAACATGACTTTGTAGCGCAATGGTAGCGTGCCTAACTTACACACATGAGGTCTGCTGTTTGATTCCTAGCAACTTCCATTTTTCTTAGTTTTTCGCGTATTAACAGGTTAACGGGCTAAAAAAGACCATCGGGCCTGCCATGCCATGAACCGACACAACACGACCTGGCCTTAAGTGGGTCGTACCCGGGCTGAAGGCTCAGCACGTAGGCTGGCACGACATGACTTGTTTAGCTAACGGGTCTAAATGGGTGTGCCTAAATAGGCCCAGGCCGTGCCGGGCCAGGCCGCCCATTTGGCCACCTCTGGTGCAGAGATTGCTCCTCGATCTAGGGTTTGATCACTGTGGAGCTGTGGATTTGGGGATTTCCGGTCTAATACCTAGATGCTCACACCCCTCACTGTATATATGAAGGTTGGCATAGGTCAGCCCAGACCATCGTCCCCTCTCCCTCTCGAACTCGGATCGGAATCGGATAAGGTCACCACAGTACGCATGCAGCTAGCTAGCTTGTCGTTGGACAATCGATCTTGCCGCCGGCCATGGCACTCAACTACATGGGCGTGCCGGTCATCAACTTCGTCGTCGTGCTGCTATCCATCCCGGTGATCACGACCGGTATCTGGCTATCCATGGAGGCTGACAACTCCTACGTTCAGATCCTCCAGTGTCCCGTCATCGCCTTTGGTGTTGCCATCCTCACGGGCTTTGTTGGCACCTGCCCTACCCCTGGATCCTCATCGCGTACCTCTTCGCCATGCTCATCCTCATCGCCATGCTCGTTGGCTTCACCATCTTTGTCTTCGCCGTCACCAGCTAACGTAGTGCCTCGGGCCACCCAGTGATGAGCTGGGAGTTCCTCGAGTACAACATAGACTAAGGTGTTCATCAATTCACTAGCTTTAACATCAAGCACTCTTTATTGCGGAAGCGTGAGGTGTACCTGTATTCGGAGATGCTATGAGCGATCTATGAGGAGCGTGATGTAGGCAACATCATCACCAACGTGATGCATATGTACAGATATGGCAGACATAAGGGAGAGCTTGACAAAGATGATCGGACCAGTCCGACGGCAACCTTCACTTCACAGCAACACAACCTTTTAGATCGGTCTAGGGTCTTGATATGTGGGGGCGTGCGTTAGCTACCTAAGATAGATCAAGCCCACGAGCCTGGTGTTCCCCTTATTGTTGTGTTGCGTGGAACGGGACCTCAACCAAGGTTGGTTACGCCCCTGATCAGGGTGCTGAAGTGGGGACGACTCCCCTTATCTCTTGGTCGCATTCTGTTAGAGAATGTTAGCCCGAGCTGAGATCATTTTCAACATTCTCCCCCTTGATAATAAGGCTAAGATCATAACCCTACTCTCAATGAAATAGCATACCAAGACAAAGCGTTACAACGGCTAATGAAATGTCACTGAAACCCAAAAACCTATAGTATACCATTCCATATCAAAATGAAAATTCGTTATTTCTAATGGGAGTTGGTTTGTATTATGGTCCTCTTATTCAGAATCATATGCTTTCCAATAACCCCATGCTGGTAACATGATCACGAAAAATATGGGATGATAAGCCTTTAGTAAGCAGATCCATAAGCATTGACTTTGTACTTATATGCTTGCTACTGATTGTTGGATCCTATATTCTATCTTTTACAATATGATACTTAATGTCGATGTATTTGGTAGCACCACTTGACTTGTTGTTCCTTGTATAGAAAACTGCAGGTTGATTATCGTAGTATGCGGGTTGATTATCGCAGTATAACGTAAGTGACTTTAAAATACTATCGACCACTCTTAATTCTAGGATAAAGTTCTTTAGCCATACAGCCTACCCGGTAGCCTCGTAACATGCTACAAACTCAGCTTGCATCATTGATGATGCTGTAAGTGTTTGTCTGAAGTTTTTCCATGAGATAGCTTCTACAACGAGGGTGAAGATATAACCTGACATGGATTCCTTAGATCTGTTGAGGGTTAATCCCTGACAATGATTCCGATGTGTACCGGTCGAAGGGCGCGTGAACAACGCTTAAGGTGTGCGTTCGTCGGTGTGTGTGTGTTGAACTCAAGGACATCGGAGTTATCCAAGTTCAGGCCTCCCGAAGGATAACAGCCCTGTGTACTGTGTATTTTATTATGAGTGCTTATGAATCAGTTACCTATCCTCCCTTTACAAACTGGATCCTCCTCTCTTTATATACTAGAGAGAGGGAGAACTTACAAGTGGGCCCTGATTAGTAGACCCATGCCTATCTAGATATTTTACTCTTAGATCATATCCTGAAAAACCGGGTGAGCCCAACTTGCCTTAAGAGCTTTGGGTGTCTGTCCAAATCGTAGAACGCCTTCACACCTACCTCCCCTGGCCGCTCGACTTGTCCCATCGCCGTGCACCGTAAGATCGTCTGCCAAGCCATCCTATCCCTATGCCCCATGAGTCTACCTACAAAACCGTCCACTTGCCTGATCGCTCTGCAGACTCTGTCTCGTCAGCCGTGTGGTGTTGCACTGGCTCGTAAGGTCCCATCCGTAGCATTTAATGCTACGGGACGGGGTAGTGCCCAATTGCACCGGCCATGACTTTGTTCAGGTACTCAAGGTAGCACTCGTGATATATTTCACCCTGCTCAGATACTCTGGACAAATCCAGGTCTTAAGGTACATCCAACTTCTATCTGTCATCTACAGTGTAAAAGCATTCATTCCTCATTAACAATTACCTTAATTACGTGATTAAATATGCGATTAAAAATTCCATATAATTACACTAGATCTGTGGCATCTCACAGTAGATTGGACAAACTTAGTACCAAATCTAACATAAATACAACTCACTTGTACTAAGATTTTGGATAAAGATAAAAAATGGTCAATTACAATTCAAAGCACAAAAAATCTACCAAATAGAGGTTAGATGAGGAGGAAAGGGGGAGCTACAAACCTTTAAAGGCATAGCAACAATTCAAACTTTAAATCAATAAGATATTAGAGAGTCTCTAGTAGAACCAAAGAAAATCACCAGATCTACTGTGCGTGTAGTACTATTAAATCATGTAACTGTTGGGCACGCACAGTAGCTAACCAGCTCTTATAACAGAGCTAAGTCATCCATGACGGATCATAAGATTACCCGTCACTTATGACTGGCCTGGGGATACCCGTCACCCATTTCAGGTCATAAGTAACGAGTCGTAACATGACCCATCACTTATGACTGGTCTGGGGAGACTCGTCACATATACCAGGTCATAAGTGACGAGTAGTAATATGACATGTCACTTATGACTGCTGCAGAGAGACCCGTCATTAATATCATAAATAATGGATTACATTATTACCCGTCATTAATGATCTGTTATCAGTGATGAGTTAAGATCCGATTCCAACCCGAGACTACATAAATGACGGATCATAGGATACGTCACTAAATCATATCTCCTTTGTCAGTTTTTTTATGTAGTGAGAATAAGATGCAACATCCGCCTGTCATGTTTGGTGGGAGAGGAGGAAAGCTACACGATGAACCGGTGTAAAAGCCCATTAGGTCGGCCCAGGCAAACCCTGTACTGGCTTTGAATTATGCCAAGGTGAGAAAGAAAAATTCTAGCATTAAACGCCATGGATAATGTTGACGTTGCTTTCAGCATTGATCAAGGATCAGGTGCAATGGGAGCAGTGCTTCGTGATGATGGGGGCTTCTTCATTGCTGCTAGTAGATGTGGTATACATTGCGGATGCAGCTACTCTACGGCAGAGCTACGTGGAGACCAAATGGGGTTCTGCACCCCCCATCCAAAAGTGTCTTATCTACTTCTGAGCACATACATTAAAAAGACAAATTTACTTGTTAATCACTTTATATATTGTATGGCCAATATTATGATATCTACCTCCCGTGTTTCTGTATCTATAATTTATCATGTTTCTTCCATAATGTTCTGTTACTTATGTATTATAGAGTACCGTATATCTACTCTCATGCTTATGTATCTATATATTATCATGTTTCTTTCTTGTGCATTGTAGAGTACTCTATACACTTCAAATTTGCAATTGCTCTAGTATAATAGTATAGTTTTTGGGATCGAAATATGAGCAAAATCACGATTTTCCTTACTACTTTGCTGATTTAGCATACGTAGACACGTAGTGATTATCATGATAACTTGGCCCTCCTTGCCTTTTGCTCAAGCTCCGCCACTGCAGCTACCGCTGAGGCACGAGTTGTCAGTGACACATGAACCAGGGGTCCCCGAGTCCCGAAGCCAGAACAGTAGAGTGCCACGTGGCGCCCTCCCGTGGGGGTTACCCCCCGAGGTACGAGAAGACCAAGTCTCTGGAGAGGGTGCTCGGGGCCACGAACAGTGGTCCCCGAGTTCCCCGATGACCCGAGAAGATCAAGTCCCGGGAGAGGGTGCTCGGGGCCACGAATAGTGGTCCCCGAGTACCCGAGTTCCCCTATGACCCGAGAAGACTAAGTGCCGGGAAGAGAGTGCTCGGGGCTGCGAACAGTGGCCCTCGAGCACTCAAGTTCCCCGACGATATGAAAAGCCAAGTACTGGGAAGAGGGTGCTTGAGGCTGCTGTCGGAGGATTAACTCTTGTCGCAGGGATCCCGAGAGACCCCTTTTTAGAGATTCGGCCGGGGGGATGATCCTGAATAAGTTCGTCAGAGAGATGAATGAGAGTAAATGCAACGGCCGGTGGATGGGGGTGATGATCTAGTGCAAAGAGAAGTAAATGCACCGGAATTTAGACAGGTTCGGGCCGCACGGGGGCGTAATACCCTACTCCTGTATGGATGTAATAACTGTCCTGAGAAAGTCCCTCAAGGATATGCTGGTTACAAGAATATTTGTCTAACTAAGAGCTTGAGACTCCTTGTTCTTGGGCGGGGACTATGGTTCGGTTCTTGGTGCTTCTGTGTTTGGTGCTTGCGGTCTCTCGCTCGATTGCTTATTCGCTTGTAGGTTGTTTTTTCTCTCTGTCCGACCTTTTTTTGGATGTCTTGGATGTATCTTGGGTCTGGTCCTCTTGGGTTGGGTTCTCTTGGTCGATTACTTTTCTTCTGTGTGCCGACTCTTTTATGCACTCGCCGGCTGCGACATGCCCCAAACGGGAAGGAGGGGGGCGCAAGTTCCAAGACGCCATGACTGTGAAAGGTGTCATCATTTCTTCTGGGTGAAGTGACCAAGGGGTGGAAAACGCGGCGCACGCCCGGTCACCTGTCACCATAAACGCCCTGGCAACGGGCGCCGTAGAGAGGGCCCACCGGGCAGCCACAGAGCAACCCGGCGTGCCCGCCCTGTCTTGTTCCTCTACCACAGCAGGGTGGCGGACGGAACGCCTTGATCCCGGCGATGTTATCCCGAGACACACCGGATGATACGGGACGGGACCCGTGCAATTAATAGCCCCACGCCTCTCTGCCAAAGCATGGCAGGGACTGACACTGCGGCGGGAGCAGTTGGGGATGTCAGGCCACGCACGCTCATTAAATGTGACCTCGGACCTCTGACTGATTGACACCTCATCGGTGGCCCCTCGGGGGCCTTTCTGGGTCGTCGGGGCACCGAGTGCTCGAGGGTACTGTTCACCTCCCCGAGCACTCTCTCCCGAGAATGCCTATCCTTGCCCTCGGGGTACCGGGTGCTCGGGGGCATTGTTTACCTCCCCGAGCACTCTTGCGCAAACCTTCGGGGAACCGAGTGCTCGGGGGATGCCACGTGCCGCCCCGAGTACTCTCTCCCGAGCACTTTCACACTGACCCTCGGGGAGCCGAGCGCTCGGGGGCTGCTGCACGCACCCCCCGAGCACTCTCTCCCGGAACTTAGCTCTTCTGATCGTCGGGGGACTAGGGTGCTCGGGGGTGACCGGGCACCTCCCCGAGCACTTTCTTCCCGATACTTAGACTCTGCGGATCATCGGGAAACTGGGGTGCTCGGGGACCGGGGACTGTGGCCCCGAGCACCTTCTCCCGGGACTTGAACTTTTCTCACCCCGCAGGAGGGACCTCGCGGGATGACGTCACGTGGCAGATGGCCGGCCGGGCCTCAGGACTCAGGGACCCCCGGTTCTAGATACACTGACAGCTGCGAACAGTGGCCCCCGATCACTCAAGTTCCCCGACGATATGAAAAGCCAAGTACCGGGAAGAGGGTGCTCGGGGCTGCGAACAGTGGCCCCCGGGCACCCGAGTCCCCCGAGGACCAAGAAAAGGCATATCCGGGAGAGAGTGCTCGAGGCTGTGAACAGTGGCCCCCGAGCACTCGGTTCCCCGAGGGCCTAAGAAGTCCTTCGCCGGTGGCCCCTATAGAGGTCCAGCGGTGAGGTGTCAGCCGGTGAGAGGCCTGATGCTCCATTTAAGAGGGCGCGTGGCCTGTCACTTCCAACTGCTCCTTCCACGCTTGCTGTCAGTCCCTGCCACGGCCTGGCAGGGAGGCGTGGGTACATTTAATGCACGGGTCCCATCGCGGGACATCCGGTGCGCCTCAGGATAACATCGCGAAGCTCAAGGCGCCCCGCCTGCCGCCCTGCTGTGTCAGGCTTGCTCTGACCGGGCGGGCACGCCAGGCTGCTCGGTGGCTGCCCGGTGGGCCCTCCCCGCAGCGCCCGTTAAAGAACGGCATGATGACGAACAAGATCGGATGAGACGCATTTTCAACTCTCCCCGTCACCTCGCGCAGCAGCCCATGATGGCTGCTTTCCATTTATGGCGTTTTGGAACTCGCGACATCCCTTTTTGGTACGTTACCGCCCCGGCGGGTATTTAAGGCGGGACGGGCTCCCCGGAGAAGGGGGACCGGTTCAAACCAGCTCGAACTCTCGATAAGCACAGAAGCTTAGACCAGCCGAAGAACAAGGAGCACGAAGCTCTAGACTATACAAATATTCTTGTAACTCAGCAGAACCTCTGAGAGACATTCTCAGAGCATTTATAGCATACACACAGGAGTAGGGTGTTACGCTCAGTGCGGTCCGAACTTGTCTAAAAATCCCCTGAGCATTTACTACTTTCTGCATCCGATCCTTTCATTCCACGTGCATCGCATTTACGCCAATTTATTTTACCCGCAAAACGTATTTAGAATCATCCCCGGCCGAATCTCAAAGAGGGTCCCTCCGAATCCCCGTTTGAGAATTTCACCCTCCGATACGAGTACTTTGTGATGGGCTCTTATATTGGCTAAACAGGTAGGTTGTGATTGTATGGAAGTGATTGACATTATGAAGGAGGGTGGCAATTCCATAGGTCCGGCTGCATCTATTTATGAAGAATTCACATTTATGTGTCGCGGATTTTCTAATCTGTTGTTTCAACGCTGCCTGAAAGAAGCCAATAAAGTAGCGCATACTTTAGCTTGTAACTCAGAAGAGCCTCTATCGATTGTTTGGCATGAGGAACATCCTGATTTTATTTTAGCACTGTTAACAAATGATGTTACTGTTATTTTATTGCAATAACCATGATGATTTCCCTCATTAAAAAAAGAAGAGAATAAGATGCTATTTAATCCCGACCCAACTAATTAAACCATTCAGCACTTGAGTAGATATTAGAGACTTCACATTGTTAAGTGCTTTCGGCTGGCACATGATCAATTCTTTTCTTTTTCCCATTAATCTAACCTCCTTTTTGTTATCGGTCAGCGCAGATAATTTATCTGCTATGAGTGAAGACGGCTAAATGAAAAAGATGGGTTTGTTTCACGCTGGAGCCGCCGGTAATCTAGTGCCAGTGGCAGATCTAAAAATAAATAAAAGGGTGGTATGCTAGCTTATTGTAGCACGACATGGCACATATAGTATGTATGTCGGAGGATGAACTCCTATCGCAGGGATCCCGAGAGACCCCTTTTTAGAGATTCGGACGGGGGGATGATCCTGGGAGAGCTTGTTTGGGAAATAAGTAGGAACGGAAATAAATGCGATGGCTAGTGGGAGACGATCACCCTAATGCGAGAAAAAGGGGTACACTGGGGTTTAGACAGGTTCGGGCCGCACGGAGGCGTAACACCCTACTCCTGTGTGAGTGTTATATCTGCCCTTGAAGGGGATTCTTCAAGGAGGTATCTGGTTCTAAGGGGAGAACTGTTTACAAAGAGCTTGAGGCTCTTATGTTCTAGCTTAACTTGAGCTGGTTCGAGTGTCCGTCAATCTATCTTTGACCTGGTTCGTCGGAGATTGTTGGTTGTCTGGTGGTCGGGGGCTGTCGTTCTTCCTCTTTTTCACCCCCCCCCCTTCATGTTCTCCATCCTTTTCTTTTATAGGTGCGCCGACCTCAACATATCCTGAATGGGAAAAGGGGGGACGCGAATGCCAAAGTCCCACGGAGAAAGGCGCAATCATCTCACCTTGGTGAAGTGACAGGGGCGGTGGAGAAATGCGGCGCGCATTCGACCTCCAGCCGCTGCGGAAGCCTTGGGGCGCCATGCAAGGGGCCCACCGGGCAGCCTCAGAGGTGCCCGGTGCGCCCACCCTGTCTTGTTCTTCTGCCAGGGCAGGGTGGCAGGCCGAGCGCTTCGATTCTGGCAACGTTATCCCGAGGCACCTGGATGAAAACGGGACGGGACCCGTGCATTTAATGGACCCACGCCCCCCTGCCAGTGCATGGCAGGGTCTGACACTGGGGCGTGGGCAGCCGAGAATGTCAGGATGTCAGAATGTCAGACCGTGCGTGCCTATTAAATGCGGCATTGGGCCTTTGACTGGATGACACCCTGACGACGGGACCCTTCGGGTCTTTGAATGATCTTGCGCGAACCTTCGGGGAACCGAGTCCTCGGGGGCTGCCACGTGCAGCCCCGAGCACTCTCTCCCGAGCACTGCGGTGGGGCCTTCGGGGCACCGAGTCCTCGGGGGCTGCCACGTGCAGCCCCGAGCACTCTCTCCCGAGCACTTCGACGGGACCTTCGGGGCACCGAGTCCTCGGGGGCTGCCACGTGCAACCCCGAGCACTCTCTCCCGAGCACTTCGACGGGACCTTCGGGGCACCGAGTCCTCGGGGGCTGCCACGTGCAACCCCGAGCACTCTCTCCCGAGCACTTCGACGGGACCTTCGGGGTACCGAGTCCTCGGGGGCTGCCACGTGCAACCCCGAGCACTCTCTCTCGAGCACTTCGACGGGACCTTCGGGGCACCGAGTCCTCGGGGGCTACCACGTGCAACCCCGAGCACTCTCTCCCGAGCACTTCGACGGGACCTTCGGGGCACCGAGTCCTCGGGGGCTGCCACGTGCAACACCGAGCACTCTCTCCCGAGCACTTCCTTATTGGTATTTGGGCTCGGCGGAGCATCGGGGAACTAGGGTGCTCGGGAACCAAAGGCGGCGGTCCCGAGCACCTTCTCCCGGGGCTTAGCCTCTTCTTACCTTGCAGGGTGGTGACATGTGGTGGATGGCCGGCCTGGCCTTGGGACTTAGGGACCCCTGGTTCTGAATACACCGACAGTAGCCCCCGAGCCCGTTGGTAGCCGATGGGACGGAGACTGCGAATGGGCCCTTCGTCGCGACCGAGGCCAAGGCTGGCGCGGACGCCATGTGGCAAGCTTTCGAGAGGTGGCCCTTGCGGACCTAGACCTCAAGTACGTTCCAACGGGAAAATGAGTGGACGCGTGTCCACACAACTTCCGAAGGGTATGATAACCATACGGGCGGCACGCGCGGTCGCCGCGCAGATCGAGGAAAATACGCCTGGCAACCGCTGATATCGCGCGATCGGCGGGAGATTCGCCTGACAATTGCGTCGATCGAGGCGACGCTTCGCCGAGCGAACCGTCTGGGGTGGCAGTTTTTGAATTTTTGAACTATAAAAAGGGGGAATGGATCGGACTGTTCCCCTTTTTTACGCTCTCTCGCACTTGCGCTCCTGCCTTCTTTGTGCTCCGAAGCCCTCAGGAAACTCCCAGGCGACCGGAGCGTTCTCCCTTCTCTCTCTCTTCACCACCAAAAAACACCCTCCATCCTGACGAGATGACGAGGGTTGGAGGAGGTCGCTGGGACAAGACTTCGGACAGCATCTTGCCGGAGTCTCGTTTGAGGAACGAGGAGGCGGCGGATAAGATTAGGAAGCTGTTGGTACCGGAGGGTCAGGAAGGTGCCGTGGTGGTGAGGCCGGCGACTCTGACGCCGGCGATGACCGTCCCTGGGCGGACCGTCCTCTTCACCTCTTTCGTGGCGGCGGGGCTAGTGCCACCGTTCTCCGCCTTCTTTCTGCAAGTGCTGGAGACGTACGGCATTCAAATGGTGCACCTAAGCCCCAATTCCGTCGTGGCGTTGGCGGTCTTCGCGCATCTCTGCGAAATGTTCGTGGGGGTGATGCCGTCGGCGACGCTGCTTCGCCACTTCTTCGTCCTTCGGCCGGTGGGGAAGAAGAGGGGGCACTCCACGGCGGACGTCGCGGGGTGCTGCAACCTTCGGCTCCGGGAAGGCCTGGGGGACCATTATATTCCCCAGGTGATGCGCAGCAAGTGGGAGGAATGGCGACGGGACTGGTTCTTCGTCGACATCGACCCCCACGAGCGCCTCGAATTGCCAGAGAAGGCGGCGGAACCTCGGCGATCGACGTGGGAGGCGCCGCCACCAGAAGATGCGAGACTGAAGCCGGTGCTGGAGCGCATCCTGGAACTGCGCGAGGGCGGGCTGACCTCAGTCATGGTGGTTGTGGACTTTCTGCGCCGTCGGTTGGCGCCCTTGCGAGAGCGGGCCCGATCAAGCTGGTTCTACACCGGGCCGGAGGACATCACCAGGACCCAGATTGGCGCGAGCTGGGATCTGGGGCAGGCGGAGCTGCGAGGGATGACCCGAGTGATCACCGGGACGGAGGACATGAGCCGGGCGGAGCTCCCGTGGCCGGAGATGGCGCTCTGCGCCAATCCCAACCGGGTGGCCATCATGGCGGGGCTGCCGGAGTTCGATGCCCAGGGGCCCGTGGACCGGCCACGAAGCCGGAGTCCCGAGGCCTCCGACCTCCCCGGGCTGGAGGAACTACTTGGCGAGGAGGTCGCTGGTAGCTCGGCGCGGGCTAGCGACGGGGCCGTCGCAAGTAGCAGCCACCGTGCCGGAGAGGAGGGCGCCACTGAAGTCGTTGAGGAGTTGGCGCCGGGAGACCGGGGAAAGCGTCCCCGGGCCTTGATCCTAGTGCCAGACTCTCCGCCGTCACCGACGGCAGCGGCGGCATTTCCGGTGCTGGAGCCGCGCCTGGTGCGGATGGGGCCTGCGTCGGCGCCCGCGACCCGCACGGCGGAGACCGAGACCCGTGCGGCGGCACCCGAGGCCCGCACGACGGCGCCCGTGGCCCGTGCAGCGGCTCAGCCGAGCCCCCAGCGGAAGAGGCGGCGGGAGGGGTCCGGACCGACGGCGCCGGACCCGGACATCAGGCTCCCAGCGGCCAAATGGCGGTATCGGTGAGTCTTCTTTCTTGCTTTTCCATGGGCATTTCCGGCCCGAACTAAGTTTTGACAATTTTCACTTGTCTCCCGTAGGCCGGCCGCAGGCGTTGCTGCGACGGAGAGAGAACAGGCGCCGGGGCCAGAGCCGAGCCCGCCCGCTGCGCCAACGGAGGCCGGCACAGGAACGGCGGAGGCGCCAATTGACGTGGCGGCCTCTGGGAGAGAGGCGGAGGCGGCGACCAAGAGAAGGGCGCCGGCGGAACCTACCCCGGGCGCGGAGAGCCCGGGGCGGATAACGGTGGAGGCGGATGTTCTGCCGGGGCCGGTGGACAGGGCGGCCGATGCGGGAATGCGGCCGCCGTCCGAGACCTTGGCTCCGGCGGAGCCTACCCCGGGCAGGCAGAGCCCGGGGCGGATGGCGGTGCAAGGCCCTGCGGAGAGCTCGGCCCCCCTAGAGGCACTCTGCGGAGAAGCCTGGGCCCCACCGGTGCCCGGTCAGCCCGCCGATCCTTTCCTGGCCGCCATTGAAGGCGTCCAATTAGCGGTTGGGCGGCTGGGCGCAGTGGTGAACGCCAAGGAGGGGGAGCTCGAGGCCGAGCGGGCCCACCTGGCACTGGAGAAGGCGCAGCTGGCGGGCGCCCAGGAGGAGGCCCGTGCGGCAGCCGCGCGGGAGCAGAAGCTCCTAGAAGACATCCGCGCGGAAGCCGCGCGGGAACGAGAAACTCTGAAGACCGCGCGGGCAGAAGCCGCGCGGGAATGAGAAGACGCCGCCCGCTTGGCCGAGGCATCGAGGCAGCAAGCTGCCGAGGCCCTTGCCAGGATGGGGCAGGCGCAGGAGAGGGAGGTGGCAGTCGCAGCCCGGGAGCAGGCTGCGGAGGAGCGGCAAGCCGAGCTGGCCCGCCGGGAGGTCGCGGCCGAGAAGACGCGCGCCGACCTCCAGCGCTGGGAAGACGACCTCCGGAAGATCAGAGAAGAAATCAAGCGCTGGGAAGAGGAAGTCTCCATCCGGGAAGTAGACAACGAGCTATCGGCGTCTGAACTCGGTGCCCGGGAGGATTCGGTGGTCCAGCAGGAGGATGTGTTGGCCCGGCGGGAGAATGAGCTGAGTCGCCGAGAAGGCGAACTGAGTCGCCGAGAGGGCGAAGCTGCTGCTGCGGCGGCCGCCGCGGCTACCAGGGCGGAGGAGAACGCGAAGCACGAGGCGGAACTGGCCGAGCGCGAACGCGCCTTGTCCGAGATGGTGGCCAAGACGAAGCAGGCTGCCGCCTCCACCGTGGCTGGCGGTTCTTCCGGTCCGGCAGGGGACCAGGGACTCGAGGCACAGCTGCGGGCCGCCAGGGAGAAGCTCGAGACCGCCTTTGTCTCGCGGGTCAACCTCGAGCATATGCTGGAGGACATACTCCGGTGGATGCGACGGGCCGTGGAGAAGGGTGGTCTCGGATGGCTTGTCGACGACAAGAAGGGCGACGGCCCCGCACGACAAGTGTTGGGGCTGCAGCAGGTCTGCGAGCGCCTCGAGACCCTGCCCTGGGCAGTTCAGGAACTTGCCGCCCGGGAGGGACGTGGCTTGGCACGTGCCGTGGCCGAGCACGTCCTGGCCTGTTACCGAAGCAGGGACCCGAACTTCCCATTGGAGCCGGCGCGGGAGGGAGTAGTCGAGGCTGAGGAGGAGGCTGCCCGGGCAGTGGTTAGGAGTACCGCCTCCGTGGTGGCGGCCGGCTTCAGGCGAGAGGTGCCGCCGCCGCCAGCCCCCGGGGACGACTCGGAGGATTCAGCCGACGCCTCTGCCGCCGACTAGGCCTTCTGTGCCCTCTTTTCTTTTGTTGTAGATGTAGGAGTGAATATTAGGAGTGAACCCTTAGAAAAACGCCTTGTATATGTCTTGTGAATATAATGGCAGCTTTTCCTTGGGCTCGCAACTCCAATTTCTCTGTGTGTTTGATATTTCTTTTGGTATTCTGCCTGGAAGTCCCGGGGAGTACTTAGTCGGGCCGTTCCCGACCTTCCCATCCCCGAGAAATGAAGTTGTTCCGATTGCTGACGTTGGCGCGGCCAGCCCTCGAGCTCTCGTGAGTCCGCACTGCCTAGGTTAAGAAACGAAGACACATACTCCCTTGCCCGGAAGATAGATCGATCCTGCTCGGAACACGCCGTGCCTAATGAACACTTTTTCACTTTGCGACCACTCAGTTAGTAGAAGGGAGACGTGTGCGGGCGAGAATATGACCAAGAGTCCTCGCGGTCCGGTGGTGCCCGGGCTTGAAACGGGCCGGACCGAGCACTGACAGCCTGCCCCCGAGACCTGAGCTCCGGACTACCCGAGTAGCTCGAGCGATAGGATTACCCAGGGTACCCGAGGACTCGGTAGTGCTCGGGGTCCATAAAAGCGGACCGAACACCACGACGACCACGAAGGGCTTCGGTCAGACATTATCGCAAGCACGCTACTCTTTTCTGCAAACCGCTCTGTCGTTCTGGGAAAAAGTAGACACGCGGCAGGGTTTTTGCGTGCGAGGAGACCACCTCGCCGAACAGATTAAACCGCGAGAGCCCCCGAGAGTGACTCGAGGACATAAATTTACTTAAAGCAGACTTATCTGAATATAACCACTCACCGGACAGCTGTCGGCCTTCTGGCTCATCGATCCAGGAGGGATGTGCTTCCGAGCTCGGGTGCCCGGGGACTTGATTCTTTCAACGGAGCGCCCGAGTGCCCAGAGGCATACGAGGCTCCTAGGGTCGGGTGATCTCGATCACCCAAGCCTAAGTGGTAGGACCACCCGAGGACCCTTGGGGCTGACCAGGGACCGGGACATTGAAGCCCTCGCGGCCGAACTGCTCGTGATTGCCAGCCTGTGACTTAAGAGAGAATATAGAATTTCTTTGTCTGGTGCGCTCTGTTAGTGCGGTACTTGCTATAGACTGCTCTCGTTTTTGACCCGAGACCTCTCGAATACCCAAACCGGCGGACACGAGCGGACAGAGGCATAACCTAGAGGTCCTATGGTCCGGTGGCGTCCGGGTATGACAGACCAGACCGAGCACCGACAGCCCGCTCCGGGGGCCCGAGCTCCGGACTACTCGAGCAGCTCGAGCGATTAGATTACCCAGAGCACCCCGAAACTTGGTAGTGCCCGGGAGCCTGTCACGACACCGAACACCACAGCCTACCATGTTGGACGTAGGCCAGCGGCGACTGCTCGCGTGCATACCGATTCGGGATTCTTTTGTCAGCGGGGAAAAAGAGAGAGAGCGAACTTTTTCTCGCACAACCGAGCTCCTCACCAGACATATTTAAACATACAGAATCCAGAAAAAGTATTTTGATATAGCGATTGCTTATTGAAAAACTTAATGTGCAATACTTACAAGGTTGGGTGACATCGACTTACCCCACGGGGCGAAGCCTTCAGACTGCTCGGGCGGGGAGAAGCCCCCGGCCTTACTAACCTGAACCGCGAGCACGACCATCTACGGGTAGAAGCGTCGAAGATGCTCGATGTTCCACGGATTCGGGAGTGGCTGTCCTTCCTCCGTCGCCAACCTGAAAGAACCTGCCCGGGGGACCGCGATCACGGTGAAGGGACCTTCCCACACAGGGGACAACTTATTCATTCCTTCGCGCGACTGGATGCGTCGGAGAACTAGGTCCCCCACCTCGAGAGACCGGGCCCGGACATGGCGCAGATGATAACGCCGCAGACTCTGCTGGTACCGAGCCGCCCGGACAGCAGCACGCCGCCGGCGCTCTTCCAGGTAGTCTACGTCGTCGCGCCTTTGATGCTCCTGCTCACCCTCAGAGTATGCATGCACTCGAGGGGAGCCCAGAGTGAGCTCGGAGGGGAGGACTGCTTCGGCGCCGTAGACGAGGAAGAAAGGAGTCTCCCCGGTAGCGCGGCTTGGCGTAGTCCGATTGGCCCATAGCACGGCTGGCAGCTCGTCCACCCATCCCTTCCCGTGCTTAGCGAGCACGTTATAGGTCCGGGTTTTGAGGCCCTTTAGTATCTCCGCGTTGGCGCGCTCGACCTGCCCGTTACTCCGAGGATGAGCGACGGAAGCGAAGCAGAGCTTGATGCCGAGATCTTCGCAATAGTCCCCGAACAAGGCACTTGTGAACTGGGTGCCGTTGTCGGTGATGATCCGGTTCGGGACACCAAAGCGGCTAGTGATGCCGCGGATAAACTGGAGCGCCGTGTTTTTGGTCACCTTGACGACTGGGACCGCCTCCGGCCACTTGGTGAATTTGTTGATAGCGACATATAGGTATGCATAGCCCCCGACTGCTCGGGGGAATGGACCCAGAATGTCCAAACCCCAGACCGCGAAAGGCCATGACAGGGGAATGGTATGGAGAGCCTGAGCTGGCTGGTGAATCTGCTTTACATGGAACTGGCACGCCCTGCAGCGCCGAACCAGCTCGGAAGCATCCTGGAGAGCTGTAGGCCAGTAGAAACCTTGCCGGAAGGCTTTCCCGACCAGCGTGCGGAATGATGAATGGCCACCGCACTCGCCCTCGTGGACCTCAGCGAGAAGATCGCCGCCTTCTACCCGAGAGATGCATTTCAGGAGGACACCTCCTGCGCTACGCCGGTAGAGATCCCCATCTACTATGGCATAGCGCCTGGACTGCCGAGCAACCCTTTCGGCAGACGCCTCATCCTTGGGTAGGAACTTTTCTTTCAAGTACCCTCTGATGTCAGACATCCACGAGGCATCTTGAGAACATTCGGCGAGCACAGCGCACTCGTCGGACGGCGGCGCCCTGACGGGGCTTCCCACTGAGGGCACCGCCGGGGTCCCCTGAATTGAGTTCGGGGTTTCCCCTTCATCCTGTTCGGCAGGCAGGACGGAAGGCCGTGCGAGTCTTTCTTCAAAGACTCCGGCAGGGACGCGCGCACGTGAGGAGGCCAGGCGAGAGAGCTCGTCGGCCGGAGCATTGTCGCGGCGAGGGATATGCCGCAATTCGAGGCCGTCGAAGCGTCTCTCGAGCTTTCTGACTGCAGTCACGTACGCCGCCATTTGAGGATCCGTGCACTGGTACTCCTTGGATACCTGGTTGACGACCAGTTGGGAGTCCCCTTTGACCAGGAGGCGACGAATCCCGAGCCCCACCGCAGCTCGGAGGCCGGCGATGAGACCTTCATACTCCGCCATGTTGTTGGATGCGCGGAATTGCAACTGTACGACGTACCGGAGCTCTTCACCCGTTGGGGAGGTGAGAACCACTCCGGCCCCTGCGCCTTTCAGCGAGAGGGAGCCGTCGAAGTGCATGACCCAGTACCCAGGCGCGTCGTGCCCGGGATAGGCAGAAACCTCTTCTGGGACGACACAGGGGATGGGCGTCCACTCTGCCAAGAAGTCGGAGAGCGCCTGGCTTTTGATTGCCTGGCGACTGACGAAGTGTAAGTCGAACTCCGCCAGCTCTACTGCCCATTTGACAACGCGCCCGGTGCCTTCCCGGTTCCGGAGAATGGGTCCCAGTGGATAAGTGGTAACCACCGAGACTTTGTGCGCTTGGAAGTAGTGGCGCAGCTTCCGGGAGGCGATGAGCACGGCATAGAGCAGCTTCTGAGCTTGGGGATACCTTGTCTTGGCCTCCCGGAGGACCTCGCTGACAAAGTACACCGGTCGCTGTACCCGGCGGGCCCGGATGGTGGCCCCACCCGGGGGGCTGCCACAGCCCCCAGGGTCGGCGGTATGGTCGGGGCTGGCCGGGCACTCGAGCTCGATTCCTTGGCTGGGAAGAGCAGTGTGCTCGGGCTCGACCCCTTGCTCCGGGGGAGCCACGAGGACAGGTGAGTGGTCGGGGGCCTCTGGGAGCTGGGACCCAGCACCCGGCCCTGAACACTCGTCTCGCTCCACCACCAATACTACGCTCACAACCTGAGGAGTGGCTGAAACGTAAAGCAGCAGGGGCTCACCTTGAGAAGGAGCCACCAACACGGGTGGCGAAGTAAGGTACTTCTTTAAGTCGCGGAAGGCCTGCTCGGCCTCCGGCGTCCAGTCAAAATGACCGGATTTCTTCAGAAGCTTGAAGAGGGGGAGCCCTCGCTCCCCGAGCTTGGAGATGAAGCGCCCGAGGGCGGCCATGCAGCCGGCGAGGCGCTGGACTTCCTTGAGTCGAACCGGGGGTCGCATCTGCTCGATGTTCCGGATCTTCTCTGGATTGACCTCGATCCCTCGGCCAGAGACCAAGAAACCAAGGAGCTTGCCCGCCGGCACCCCGAAGACACATTTCTCCGGGTTGAACTTGAGGCGGGTAGAGCGGAGACTGTTGAAAGTCTCGGCAAGGTCCTCGAGCAGGGTGGCGCGGTCTCGGGTTTTGACCACGAGATCGTCGATGTAAGCCTCGACGTTGCGGCCAACCTGCGAGTTAAGAGTGATACGAATGGCGCGCTGGAAGGATGATCCAGCGTTGCGCAGGCCGAAAGGCATCGACATGTAGCAATAAGTACCCACTGGGGTAGTAAAAGCGGTTTTTTCCTCATCCCCTACGGCCATGCGAATCTGGTGATACCCAGAGTTTGCATCTAGGAAGCATAAAAGATCACATCCCGCAGTTGAATCTATAATTTGATCAATGCGAGGTAAGGGGAAGGGATCTTTAGGACAAGCCTTGTTAAGGTCGGTGTAGTCCACGCACATGCGAAGCTTGCCGTTGGCCTTCGGGACGATGACTGGGTTTGCTAGCCAGTCGGGGTGGAGGACTTCTCGGATGAATCCGGCGTCGAGGAGCTTGCGGACCTGCTCGCGGATAAACTCCTGGCGCTCTGGCGCCTGCCGCCGGACCTTCTGCTTCACCGGGCGGGCGTCCGGATGCACAGCCAAGTGATGCTCGATCACCTCCCTAGGGATCCCGGGCATGTCGGACGGTTACCAGGCAAACACGTCCACGTTAGCCCGGAGGAAGGCGACGAGCGCGCTTTCCTATTTGCTGCCCAGGTCGCCGCCGATACGGACAACCTGGGTAGCATCTTCGCCCACCTCGACCTCCTTCGTTGGAACAGAGGTGTCGGCGGCGATGCGGGGTCTGGATGAAGAGGGTCCCGGGCCCCCTGAAGAGCCATCAACCTTGGCCTGTGCTGAGACCAGAGCCATGTATGATTGTTCGGCGCAGGAGACGGCGCCGCGGGAGTCGGCGACCATGGAGATAGAGCCTGCGGGGCCGGGCATCTTAACCGTAAGGTATGCATAATGCACGGCCATCATGAACTTGGCAAGCGCCGGACGCCCGAGGATGGCGTTGTAGGGGAGAGGGAGCTCCGCAACATCGAAGAGGACGCACTCCGTGCGGAAGTTATCCCGGCTTCCAAATGTGACAGGCAACTCAACCTGCCCGAGGGGCAGGGAGTGCCCGGGAGTTACCCCACAGAAGGGGAGTGACGGCTTTAGGCGTCGGGAAGATACTTGCAGCTTCTCAAAAGCCTCCTTGGAAAGGAGGTTGAGGCCGGCACCACCGTCGATCAGCACTCTGCCGACCTTAACATTGCAGATAGTGGGAGACACAACCAGAGGTAACCGTCCCACGGCCGCAGTACTGACGGGGTGATCTGCCATGCTGAACATGATCGGAGCATCCGACCACCTCAGGGGTCTTGTGGCCTCCTCGCTCGGGGTTGCCGAGCACACTTCGCGCCGCATGACCTTGATGCCACGGCGCGAGCAGGGTGTGTAAGCGCCCCCGTCGATGAAGGCGACCGCATGCTCGGGCTCCTGGAAGCCGAGCTCGGCGTTGTTGGGGACGACCTCGGTATCGCCTCCTGCGCGGGACTCGTCGCGCTCTCTCTGGCGCTGCTCCACGAGTCCTTTGACCGTACGACACTCCGTGAGGTCGTGCCATCTGGTCAGGTGTATGGGACACCATTTACCTGGCTCAGGCCCCGCGGGAGCGGGGGTCCTCGCTGGAGCAGGAGCTCGGCCAGGGGCCGGGGCTCTTGCTGGAGCTGGCGCCCTAGCCGGTGCCGGGGCCCTCGCGGGCACAGAGGCCCGAGGAGGAGCCCGAGCAGGGGCCCTGACGGGGCGCCGATCGACACCCGGCCGACGCTCCTGCCGGTGATCGGGCTCTTGCGGCACCCTGTGAGCGGGGACTTGGGCTGGCTCGACGGGAGCGGCCTCGCGGTTCCTTCTCTTTTTCTTTTCCCGCTTATCAGAGCGGGAAGAACTTGGCTGGTCGGAAGCGGGGCGAGGAGCATGCCACGCCCTGGCCTCCGCAGCCTTGGCGCACTTATCGGCCAGTGCGAAAAGTTCCGCAGAGGTCTCGATCTCGTGCGTACCTAGCTTCTCGAGCATCCGCTCATCACGGACGCCCTGCCGGAAAGCAATAATAACAGCATGGGGGGCCACTCGCGGAATAGTGTTGCGAACCTGGCTGAAACGCTGTATAAATCGCCGTAGCGTCTCCCCTTCCTGCTGTTGGACGGCGTGGAGGTCGCACTCCAAACCGGGACGCGCGAACGTGCCCTGAAAGTTGGCCACGAATTGGTGGCACAGGTCATCCCAGGAGCTGATAGATCCTGGGGGTAAGTTCATAAGCCAAGAGCGGGCGGAACCCCTCAAGGCAACATGGAAATAGTTTACCATCACCTTTTCGCTGCCTCCGGCCGCTTGGACGGCCGTCGTGTAGATCTGGAGGAACTCGACGGGGTCGATGGACCCGTCGTACTTCTCCGGCAGCTCGGGGCGGAACTTGGAAGGCCACCTCACCCGGCAGAGCTCGGTGGTGAAGGCACGGCAACCGGTGCCGTACCCCGCAGCACGAGCGGGGGTTCTTGGTGGCGAGAAGCGGCGAGCCGGGGATCCCCGGTGGTCGTGGGCCGGGAGAGAGGAAGCCTGGTCCTCTGCCCCAACCCCCTGCCGGGTCTCCCGCTGACGTTCGAGAGTGACTCGGGCATCTTCGTGGCCCCTCCGCTCGTCAAGGTGCAAACAAAGGTCCTGGGCTTCTGACACGGCCAGGGGGACTGCGCTCCGCCTGGAGACCCCTCGGCCCGTGCGGGTGTTGCCCGCTGAGGAGCCGGCTCTGGCGGCACCATGCTGAGAAGTGGTGCGAGGACTCCCGGCCTGCACCTGGCGACGAGCAGTGCCGACCAAAGCGACGACATCTTGTATCCACCGGCCTTCCGGAGTGTTTGGCATGGCCTGAACGGGCGGGTGCCTGAGGAGAGCATGTGCTGCAAGCAGCGCGCTTCCTGGGCTGGCCTCACTGAAAGCGAGCCTGCGCCGAGGCGGCACCCGACGTGGTCCAGAGGCGGACCTGGCGGCCGGGGTCCCGACCACCTGCTGGGGGTCGGAAAGTACGTCGGCAGCGGCGGCGGCGCTGATGGGCCCAGCGCCTTGATTCCCTTGGGCGGGAAAGACCGCACGCGTGGATGGCGGCTGCCGCGGGTACGCAGCAGCGACGGGGCTTGCTCGGTCGTCGGGCAGCGCTCCGTTACTGGAAGTGGAGCCGGAACGCTGAAGACGGTGCCCACCGGCCATCTTTTCCTGTAAGAAAAAGTGAAACAAACAATCCAGGGATATTCCCCCCTACCTGGCGCGCCAGCTGTCGGAGGATGAACTCCTATCGCAGGGATCCCGAGAGACCCCTTTTTAGAGATTCGGCCGGGGGGATGATCCTGGGAGAGCTTGTTTGGGAAATAAGCAGGAACGGAAATAAATGCGATGGCTAGTGGGAGACGATCACCCTAATGCGAGAAAAAGGGGTACACTGGGGTTTAGACAGGTTCGGGCCGCACGGAGGCGTAACACCCTACTCCTGTGTGAGTGTTATATCTGCCCTTGAAGGGGATTCTTCAAGGAGGTATCTGGTTCTAAGGGGAGAACTGTTTACAAAGAGTTTGAGGCTCTTATGTTCTAGCTTAACTTGAGCTGGTTCGAGTGTCCGTCAATCAATCTTTGACCTGGTTCGTCGGAGATTGTTGGTTGTCTGGTGGTCGGGGGCTGTCGTTCTTCCTCTTTTTCACCCCCCCCCCTTCATGTTCTCCATCCTTTTCTTTTATAGGTGCGCCGACCTCAACATATCCTGAATGGGAAAAGAGGGGACGCGAATGCCAAAGTCCCACGGAGAAAGGCGCAATCATCTCACCTTGGTGAAGTGACAGGGGCGGTGGAGAAATGCGGCGCGCATTCGACCTCCAGCCGCTGCGGAAGCCTCGGGGCGCCATGCAAGGGGCCCACCGGGCAGCCTCAGAGGTGCCCGGTGCGCCCACCCTGTCTTGTTCTTCTGCCAGGGCAGGGTGGCAGGCCGAGCGCTTCGATTCTGGCAACGTTATCCCGAGGCACCTGGATGAAAACGGGACGGGACCCGTGCATTTAATGGACCCACACCCCCCTGCCAGTGCATGGCAGGGTCTGACACTGGGGCGTGGGCAGCCGAGAATGTCAGGATGTCAGAATGTCAGACCGTGCGTGCCTATTAAATGCGGCATTGGGCCTTTGACTGGATGACACCCTGACGACGGGACCCTTCGGGTCTTTGAATGATCTTGCGCGAACCTTCGGGGAACCGAGTCCTCGGGGGCTGCCACGTGCAGCCCCGAGCACTCTCTCCCGAGCACTGCGGTGGGGCCTTCGGGGCACCGAGTCCTCGGGGGCTGCCACGTGCAGCCCCGAGCACTCTCTCCCGAGCACTTCGACGGGACCTTCGGGGCACCGAGTCCTCGGGGGCTGCCACGTGCAACCCCGAGCACTCTCTCCCGAGCACTTCGACGGGACCTTCGGGGCACCGAGTCCTCGGGGGCTACCACGTGCAACCCCGAGCACTCTCTCCCGAGCACTTCGACGGGACCTTCGGGGCACCGAGTCCTCGGGGGCTACCACGTGCAACACCGAGCACTCTCTCCCGAGCACTTCCTTCTTGGTATTTGGGCTCGGCGGAGCATCGGGGAACTAGGGTGCTCGGGAACCAAAGGCGGCGGTCCCGAGCACCTTCTCCCGGGGCTTAGCCTCTTCTTACCTTGCAGGGTGGTAACATGTGGTGGATGGCCAGCCTGGTCTCGGGACTTAGGGACCCCTGGTTCTGAATACACCGACAATGTACTATATCACACGTCCAATTAAATTAAGGTTTAAATTAAATAAAATATAATACAAATTTGAGACAAAATCGTATTGATACCGCAGATCTACAAAATGCAAATACAACCATACATACTTTGAGATGGTCAGACTGATCATTTGAGACCAAATCAATTGAAGTTGTGATCTGTACATGAAGTGGTCTGTGATAAGGTATTCAAGTTAATACTCAATAGTCATCATTAGTCACTAGATGAGTAAGATGCCTTATCTCTAGAATCTAGATTCACAGCAATCATTCAATCAACATTCAACAACTCTGCAGTCTACTGTCTACAACTACAACACACAACAGCAGTACAGCTGAAGCATGACTGCCTTAAGTCTGAAGAGTGAAGAGCACAGAGCAGGCCGCAGGGCCTCACGGCGTACCTGCTGGGGCTGCTGGGCGGCAGGGCGCGACCGCGCGAGGCCGCGAGCACGGCGTCGCCGTCGCGGACTGGTGGTGACCACGACAGAGGGCGCGTCCGGCGCGACCGCGCGAGCACTGGAACGGGCCTGGAGGCCGGTGAAGGCCAGGCCGGCGCCCGGCGCCCCGGCTGTCGGCGGTGATGGGTGACGGCGACGTGACGCGGTGGGCTACCGTTGATGGTGTCCGGTCACGTCTACATCTGGCGATGCGCGTGGTCGACAGGGTTGAAGTTACCGATCGGAGCTCGGTTACCGAGCTCCGGTGGTAATTGAAAATGTATGATAACCGCGGTTATCGGTCAAAAATTCAAAAAAATTCGGAGAAAATTTATTTGGTAAAATTTGAAATTTAAAAAAAAAATCACGATTTTAGCCGTTCGGTAACCGCTCTGTTTTGGTCGGTTACCGAGCGGTTTGGGTCAGTTACCGAGCGGTTTGGGTCAGTTATCGAGTGATTTTCTCGTATTTTTGAATTGATCGGTTACTGAGCGGTTTGGGTCGATAACCGTTCGGTTTTCTCGATTTATCGAGCGGTTTTATTGAATTTCAGCGCAGTTCAACAAAAAACTCAAAAAAGAGCTCAATCTTGTAAAATCAATAACTAATTCATCTGAGCCTCAAATCAAGTGAAACAAATTTTTTTGGTTTCCTTGTAACATGATCTACATGATAAAAGTATTTATACTCATAAAAAAATTCAAAATTTTCTGTGAGAAATTGTATTTGTTAAACCAAGTTAAATGCATAGTTTACTCTTTGCTAATCCAAAAATCATGAAACTAATTTTGTTAGTCTTCTTACATGATCCTACGTCTTTTAAAAATGTATGAACTCATGAATTAGTTATTTGTAATATACATGATTGTGTAAATGTGTTACGAGTAGATTAATTCATAACTGACCCATCACATCTCAAAATTTAGTGAAACCACTTTCATTAGCTTATTTATACTATTATTTACTTAGGAAAAATAATAGTAGACATGAAAAATTTAATTATAGTGCTGTTTCTTAACATATTCACTTTATGCTTGTGAACTTTGTAAAAATCATAGAGAATTTAATAAAACTCTAAATAAAGTGAAATCAATTTTAAAGGTTCTCTTAAAAAATGTTTTACACAAAAAATATGTGTTTGCATGTTACACTTTTTTTTAACGTGAGTTAATAACTGAGCCGCACGCTTCAATTTTTTTTCAAACTTTCTCCCTATAGAATATGATGCAAACGATATTATTTTTGAAATTTTTTTTCACAGAAGATCTTAGAATTGTGTCTAGTTTTTTTAAAGATTTTTTGAATTTATTATTATTATTATTTTTATTTTTTTTGAATTTTTTAATTCAAATTTCGGTTTCCATTCGGTTTCTAAAACCGAACCGAACCGAGAAGTTCAGTAACTATGTTAGATAGTTATCGACGTATTTGTGAACCGTGGTGGTCGATAGCTTGAGCAGACGGCTCCAATTCTCAACCCTACTGTGGTGGCCTATTCTCGCGCTCCGAGCGCCAAGTAGCACGACGGACGGGGATGATGATCAACGCAGCCAGCTAGCGTTGAACATTTGGCAATGGGATCGATGTGGTGTGAGCAGCAAGTCTCATGTGCATATTGAAGTTGAGCAGTGCCAATGGAGTACGCACGTACTTAATAAACCATGCAAAGAATCACGTGGAGTTAAAATGTTTCTATTAAGATCTAAGAGGGTGGATTGAACAAACTGTTTCTTTTTTAAATCATGTGGAATTGAGATTGAAACGATCCGATGCATTTACGTGTCCAAAACAGTCCCTAATTAAAATAGAATGAAAATAATGCAATCGTAATCAATGTGGTACCTTCTTAAAAGAAACTAATGTCAAGTTAATGTATATTTGCATCAAATGTTGTTTCTTCGTAACTTGCTCAGATGCATCTCCTAGGCCATTTTCCTTCATCATGTTGCACGTCTGACCTTTGTTGAGACTAAGCAGAATGCTCAGATTCATTTATATGGGTTTTAATTTGGAGTTTCCTTCGAGACGATGTTCGTTGTGGTTAGGGCTAAATAATACTAATGTTTATGGCTATATGTTTAAGGACAGAGAATGCTAAATATCTACATAAAAAATATAATTTTAATACAAATAAATATTATAGGTGTTTAAACACGATAAATTATCTTATTAGTACTAATATAAATTATCTTATTAGTAAACAAATTATCCTCGATCAGTATAGTTGAGGGAAAAAAAACCATTTGTTTTTATAACATCTTCTCTTAACATCCTATTGTACATGTTCTTATAGTGAATTTTGATTTCTTAAATCCGGTGTCGGCAGAACTGAAACTGTTTTCGAAATTTACAAAGGACTAGTAAAAAATGCCAAAAAAAGGTAAAACCCGCCGGGTCCGACAAGGCTAGCTGCAACAGCACAGACGTTACGAAGCGAAATAACACCGCCAAGACGCGCAAAACAAACGGCCATCGCCCCCGTCGGTTCAAGTCTTCTCCTCTTCTTATTTAGCTGCGCGCACGACTCCTCTCCCCTTCCCTTCTCCTCCCTTCCTCTCCTGAACAAAAGGGCGGCTTGCTGGCTAGCTGCCTGCAGCCAACCGCGTAGTCGCCGTCGCCTTCTCTCCCTCGGCTGCCGCCGCCGCCTCGGTCGCTTCAGCTGTAGGGAGGGCGGGAGGCTCCGGTTGGGGCCTCTGCCTACCTTCAACCAAAGGTATGATCTTGTCTTGCTTGCTTGGGTGGGGTTTTCTGGTCTAGGTTTGTGTGATCGCCTTGATTTGGCTGGTAGTATGGTTTCTTTGCGTTCTGCGATGTGGTTTGGTTCCTGGGTTTGACTCGGTCGACGCAAATGTGTGCGTTGGCCTTGGCCGCCGCTCGGAGCAGTTCTTTATGAATTCTGTGTTTAAGAAGAGCAAAATTTGACGCAGAAAGATGATGTTTTGATGTGAAATTGTTACGTCGCGCTGTTTCTTGATTCATTTTTTTGGGTTCTCATTTCAGCTTGTTTCTCTCGGAATTAATTGCGCTAGCTGCTGGCATGATGCAGAAGTCTTTGGTTATGTAGTGTAATATGCGTAATACGGTCCAAATTCGTTTTCTCCGTTTAGTGATTTGTTTCCAAGAACAATAAATTGCCATGGAAAAGGTGTCACTTTTTAGATTAATGTCGTGGCTCCCTTGTTTCCGTGGGATTCTGTTTGATATCTGGGCGCTTTTTCTCGTTTAGTCCTTGCAGTCTCTAGCTGGAAAGACTAATTGTAGAACAGTGTGGTATAGGACAGCTTGGCTAGTGAAAAGCTGCTTCTGTTAATGATCGGTTAGTTGGATGAAGTATTTGTGGAGGAGTGGGATCTTGGATGAGATCTCTGCCAAATTCTACTGGATGTTTGGATGAGGTGGATTGCTCTAGGAATTGTTCGGATTAGTACAAATTTGAACCAAATGCCAAGAATTTGGATCCAAATTCCCCTATCCAACCAGCCCGTGGACTGATTTTGTCCTCTTGTTTTCTTTTTGACTAGTAGTTGAATGACCAAAGCTCCTCTTTGCTTGGAGAGTAGTTCAAGGTACAGTAAGATAAATAGTTATTGAATCGGACATGTTCTGTCACTTGAGGCCTTGTAGAGCTGTAGGTATATTCTAGTATTCAGATTTATTATAGTATCAAGTATGAAAGGGATAGCTCGGTTTAGAAATTCTTCCCTTTCTTGTATATTTGGTTAGAGACAGTTGAATTCTTAATTGTTGTTCTGTCATATTCTGGCTGCTCCATCGTTTTCAGTTTGGAGGAACCTGTCAAGATCTTTATGTTCACCCCCTCCTGTTCATCCTTTTCTATAGAATACTTCTGTAATGTGGTTGGTGTGATATTAGTTGGTGAAGGAATAAATGACATTGCAATCTGGTGATGATGGACACTTCATTTATTATAATATTTAATTTATATGTGTCATGGCTATGAAAAATAATGCTGTCTTGATGACCTTGTTTCCTTTCAAAATTCAGGCCAATTATTTATCATGGAATTTGAATGCACTCTTTGACAATTGCTGATTGAGGAGCACAATTGCGGGTGCCTGCTTTTAGGAGGTATGTTTCTGACGTGAGGCTATTTTCTCTAATTCATGTAATTAACTAATATGCTTTCTTTATAATTTTGATTCAAGCATTTTAACTTTGCAGAAGTAAAGTGTCAACACAACTAAGAAGAAAATAATTTTGTTTGAATGGTTAAGATCCCGTGGTGTGAATCCTGCACTTACAAATTCAGTTCTCTAATGAAGCATCAGTAACTTATTGATTTAGCTCAGTTTGTTTGATTTCCGAAGATGGTTGGAACTAGTACTATTCTATGTGCTAAATTAAATTTTCAGCTCTTATTTTAGTTATGCTGACTCTTAGTGTGTGGTTGTGCAAAGCTCTAGAAATAATATATACTCTTTATTGCAACAGTCTAGATATTTTCAAATTTAAAAGGGAAGAACATTGATCTGGCACTGGCACCATCTCAGCTACCGGAAGGCCTCAATGTCCAAAGTTTTGGAAAGAAGTTCACCCAGTGGCACCACACCTACGAGTTCATCTTCACCTCCAGAGTCAAAAAAGCACAAGAAGACCGTACCACATTATCTCAGAGCTTCTAGAGGCTCATGCCACGATTTATGCAAGTATGGACACAAAAATCCTTCTGAAGAGGAGCCAAGTTTTTCAAGAGGAAGAAGAAAGAAACTTCCTGCCCATCTGAATAATTTGACACTGCACAGATCAGCTATCTTAGATAGGTCCAAGGATGTCAGGAACAGGAGTCTTTCACTAGCCAAGTTGAGTATATCTCTGGGTGAATCTGAACTGATTGCACCCAAGATAACATCAGCAAATCAAAAAGGTGTTGCATCCAATGAGCATTTTGTTCTGCGGGCTGCTACAGCAGCTGATCATAAAAAAATGACTTCTGATGGCAGAAAGAAGCATTCAATTGTTGCACAGAAGGCTCCAACAAATCTAAGGGATTCAAATGGAGTTCCAAAATTTGATAAAAAAACAAAAATGCCAACCAAGGCGGCCATATTTTCTGCCAAGTCAAAGTTTCCAGAGAAGACTGTGCCCGAGAATTCCAGCACTGTGGACAAAGTTACAACAGTTAAGCAATCATTGCTTAAGAGGCCAGCTTCATCTCCCACTAAGCTCGACATGATTAAACAGGTGCCTGTTTCATCTCAGGCTTCTAGTCATTATCCACCAGCAACTGTTACTAGAGTGCATGCAAAACCTGGACGAAGCCCTACGAGGTCAAGCAATTCAAATATAAATTGGAAGGAAGGCTTGGATATGTCCAGATCATCCTTCTCTGTGGAACCCAATCTGACTGCTTCTGTTGAAGTACAAGAAGACGAGGGGCAAGTTACAGGCTATTATGTCGAGTCTACGCTAGCAGAACTGTCTTCAGATGCCATAGAATGTGCAGCCAATTCTCAACCAGCACGAGAAGAAACAAGTAGATCCATTTCAGAGGATGATGGGGTGGGAAGCACTGAAAAAAGTGAAGTATTAGCGGGTGAAGCCCTCCTGGCAATTGCCATTGCTCTTCAGATGAAGCAATCATTAGATGACCAAGAATTCGGTGCAGTGCTAGGTGAATCTGATCCAGAACATAAACTAGCAGAGCAGAATGTTGTTTGTGGTCGAGCTTCAGAGGATAAGGACAGCCAAACAGATGATCCAGCTCTTTGCCAATTATCAGAACAATTAACAGCTGTGGAAACTGCAGATGTATATGACCCTGTATTAACTGAAAGTAATTCAAAAATCGAAGATGATCAAGTTAAAGTCAATGCATCTGTGGAGTCTATAATCGCTGAAGGTAAGGAAGAAGTGGGAGTTCAAGAAGATTTTGAAAGATCTCCAGAACTACTGGCACTTGATGAAAAACATGCTGAGAAGCCTGAGTCTTGTCTGGAGTTTGCTTCCAGAAATGCAGCAGAGAATGACAAGGCTGATGAAGTTTTTGACGGTAGAATGAATAACTGTGCTTCTCACTGCCAATCAATTTCAGAAACTTCATCAGATTGTGGACTTCTGGAGGAGCCCAAGCCCATGTTAATTGAACCAAGTGATTCTTCTGTTCATGAGTTAGCAAGTGTGAGTAATGAAAATACCTTCGAACAGGATGGACTGAAATCAAGGATTTTTATTCTACAGTCACCAGAAGAACTATCAGATGATGAATTTTATGAAGAATATGACTTTGAATTAAGTGAATCAGATGAATCTGGTACAGAAGATGAAGAGGCAACAATCAACAGAAGTAGGGATGAATCTTTAAAGGCTGGTGACCAAAGACCAAGAAGAATCTCAGCACTTGAACTGGATGATTCTAGTATCACACCTTATAAATTGAAGTTTAAGAGGGGTAAAATTTTAGAACTCCCTCCAGACAGTAGTGGCCCAAGGAGACTGAAATTTAGAAGAAAGGCTGCAAATGAAGTTTCAAATCGTGAAAGCCAACCAGCAAGAAGGATTTACAAGAGGAACAGCAAAAATAATGCTGTTCCTACTAACCCAGATGTGGAATCTCCTGGTATGAAACTGCGACCCCAAGATACACAAGAGAAGAAAGATGCACAAGGATTGTTCAATAGCGTAATCAAAGAAACTGCAAGCAAGCTAGTGGAGTCCAGGAAAAGCAAGGTAAAAGCTTTAGTTGGTGCTTTCGAAACAGTGATCTCTCTCCAGGATGGCAAACCCACATCATCGACACCACAAGCTGGTAATTCACAAGATTTAGTTCATGATGATGAGGGAAATGCACCTAAGGAAGCTGAATAGAACATGCATGTTTTTCAAAGGTTGCCATGTTTGCATTCATCTTTTGGACTCCTTTTCTTTTATCGGTTCTGGAATTCAGCCTGATGCAGAAGATTTTGTAAGTTTGTACAGCATAATTACCATGTAGAATAACAGTTGTTGAAAAGGTTTACAGACAATATATAATCAATGCGTGAGTGCTTTGAAGTTTACCTCATTGTAAATCAATTGAGACACTGGAGGACCAAGTGTGCTTTTGTTCGGCTTGGATTTCCTAGGTGCTACATTAGAAGAGTTGGTTTTGCTGCACCTACTTCTGGTTTAATTTTCGCTATGATGATAGTATTATTTGTATATCAAAGACTTGGTTCGGTGAAACTTCTAAATTGTGTTCCTACTTTAATTAATGTGTCTGTTTTCTTATAGTCCCTACTCCCCACTTCATCTTGAATATCCATGCATAGATCTTTCCTTGTATTTTCTCTTAATTCCACACCCTTCAAACATGTTTATGCTGCTTCCAGTGGAATATGTCAATGTGTCGCATGTCGGATAGAATTCTATACACTCATCAGCCATCAAACCATATACACTCCTCAGTCATCAAGCCAAATACATGTTACAATCCATACAATACATGGCTGTTTTGTGGCTTGTACAACCTTCAAGTCACTTGCTTCATTTCATTCCAAATTTCATAGTGTAGAATTGTTCTCAAAAGCAAGCACATGAGCGGGGGAGCTTTCCTGCTGACCGTATCTTGTTCGCCTTCTCTCTGATCTTCCTCTCATCATTATATTTCCTTTCATCTGCCATCGACTTTGCTCCTCCACAAATTTTGTTGATCCTTGCTATTTCCTGGTTGTATTCTTCCAGTGCCTTTGCTCTCTTCCTGTCTAACTCAGCCTGCGATTCAAAAAGTTCAGTTCTCAGCCTCTTCAACCCAGTCACTTAGCCTATGATGTTACATGAATCATGGTAACTTCCTAAGGTGTTCTTAATATTTTCAAAGAAGGGGATATTGGATGAGAAGCGCGTTGTTCTTTAAACTATGAATTAACAAAAAAAAACCTCTTTCTGTTCTTTTTGGCGTCTCGCCTTCACCTTCTTCTCAGTCTCCCATTCAGCTATGGTCTCCATCATCTTTTCATACCTAAATTTGACAGTCGTATCAGCATAACTTCCATCATTAATCAGCACAATCTAAAATATTCGTACTTACTCCTCCCTAACTCTCGCTAGCTTTGCCTTCTCCCATTCATCGGCCTTGGTTCCCATGCCGCCAATAGCAGTCACTCCGACTGTGCCTTCTTCATTCCCTCTAGAATGATATGATGTCGTTGGCCTGACAGTCGATGGCGGCTTCTGAATCGCCTGTTCTTGTTCAAACTTCTTGCTCCCTTTCTTGTCTGCTGTTTTGTTGGAGGATCCTGAACCCTTCTTTACACTCAGAGAAGATTCAAGCATCTTTGGTGGCACCTTATAATCTGAAGCTGTGTCTTCAGGCTTCCCCGGTGCTGGTTTCAGTGGCCTCCTTGCTGATACATTGACTGAAATGATAATGCATTGCAGCATTGTTAGAAGAGATTTGCCGGTTTTGCTACAGTACAAGTGACAAGAGAATGGGAGTAAGATAGATCATGTTTACACTACCTGGTCCGTTGTCGTCATCTTCTACAGGCCCTTTGCCACTAAACCAGCTTGAGATTTTGCTGCCTCCTGCAGGCTTTTTCATGCTTTCTGCTCTCTTGACTGGCGACAGGGCTGGTGGCACCACTTCGATGGGTACAGGCCTCTTCTGAGTTGCGAGCTTCTCTTCTCGTGCAGCAATTGCATATGCTGCTGCTGCAATTGTGGCTGCGAATGCAGGGTCATATTCCCCATTGCTGCTCATTGCCACTGGCAGTTGCAATGCCAGTCAGTCAGTTTTCTCTCTTTTTCTTTTGATGGTTTTGTTTCTTTCAGGGAAAAAAATTGGTTCACAACTAGAAAACTGGGGAAACTGTAGCTCATTTCTACGCATCCATCTGAAGAGCGTTTTCTTATTTATTCAGAACATCTGAATTTTGAATGTTCCACGATTTACCTTCAGTTTTTACACACGTAAAGTAACTGATTTTATCACAGAGACATGGCACTAAAATAACAAAAAAGTCTGACATAATTACATCTACTATCTGTACACTAGAATAACAATGTTTTTGGAGCACCAAGGTAGCTTCTAAACACGAATAGTTTCTGCAGTTTCCATGTTTGTGAAAGCTGGATGGTCATATATAGATCGGTTACCTCTTCCAAGAGCTGTGCTCTCTTGCTGTGGTATTGCTGAAGTCTGGCTACCACCGTTAAATCCCTTTCCTACTCCAGAAAACCGAACCCTGCAAAAGAGTTGTGAAATCTGAATCTGTAATGTCTAACGATCAAAAGAACACAAGATGCTTCTGAATCTGAATCCCAAAAATGTGGCATCTGAACTAATATTTTGCTATTTATTGGGCAAAATATCCTTTCGCTTCAAGTCTTAAGGAAGAAGATTTAAGAACCACCAAACACCAATATAATTCGACAACCTTTTGTTTTGAAAAACTTTGAAAAGAACAAAATATGAATAGAAGATGAAAACTACAGTTAAAAGCTCACAGTTAGCCAGCCAAATAGATCAAAGAGCAAATCCTTCAGCAAATCCAGCGCTAGATGCTGTTGCATGCACTTGTTTACCTCAGCTTATTCAAGTCGCCGTCCATGGCGCCCAACGTATTTGTAGAGACGTCCAATAGCTCCAAGGCACAACAAGCTTCAGAATTAAAAGAAAGCCTCGTCTTAAAAACTGTTTGCTTGTATATAGAGGTGGTGAAAGAGAGAGACAGTGAGCAAGGAAACTGTTTGTCTTGGAGGCAGGCAAGAGGAATGGAAATGGGATCGCTTTACCCCATGGAGGTCTTCAAGAATCCAGCCCCTTTTTGGTTGCACTACCTTTTCGACCTAGCATGTGATACTCTTCCCTCCGTTGTGCTTCCACCCACCATTTCGATCGTTGCCTGATTCTGAAGACAGCTAGTTGATAGCGTAACAAATACCTTTGGAACATTCAGGGAACAACTTTCCTCAACATAGCTAGCAACGAATCATGTCAGTTTTATAATCAGTTACAGATGGCAGTTCAACGTTCAAACCTGTTTCTTGCAATTTCAGTATTCAGTGCCTCCTTGGAATATTATAGGAAAAAGAATTTGCTTTACCAGTTATCACTAAGTGCTGAATCTGTTCTGTAATGGTAGTTGGATGCCAGATTTGCACTTTTGAACGAAGCCACTTTATACCATCTTAATGTCTTTGGATCCTGGAAAGACTAAGGCCAACCGATTTCCTTCACGAACCAAATTTTTGTTGTGAAGGGATTTTCGTTCCCTTCAGCGCTTCAACGGTTTCCCTTCACAGTTCCCGTCACGAAGGGATTCTCAAAATCATTCCCTCCAGGACGGGATTCTCTTTCCTTTACCTTCGTGATTCCCCTCGAAAGAAAACTGTTGGAGATGAGAAAAAATAAAGGGAATGAGAACAGGAAAGGAAATCGAGAAAGGAACGAAATGAAGGGAATATAGTTGTAGATGGTCTAAGAGATACTGATTTACAAGATTTTGCTCTTGCAGAAGTAACTAACAAGTCAAGTAGATGAGACAAAAAGTGTCATGGAGAAAGAATTCATCGGTTCCCTTTGTCGTTTTGGGGTCTGTTTGGTTGCCCACATACTCTAGCCTAGTTCGTATCTGTGAGCCAGATTGCTCAGTCAGACTAAGTGCAGCCAATTGCATTTTGTTTGGTTTCTTGAATCCATTCAACATGCCTAAGAAGAGATGGTGTTTGATTGCCCATGTGAAAACATATTGCATGAGATAAAGGTGGACAAATAAGTACTATCATAATATTTATTTTACATAACTATACTCTTATAGTCCTTAATTTATCTTATTAAGTATTAATATCCTTCAAAATACGTTAATTCACTTAATACACACTAATCACATGCTAATAACATCATTAGTAGGGCACCAGCCTGCGTTCAGTGAGTTTGGCTCTGCAAAAATGCCCAAAATCTATGTATCTTAGAGCCAAGCCAAAAGACCCTTTTGCATCCAAAGAGTCAGGCTCAAGGGGATATACAAGCAATCAAACACCTGCTGTCTGTATCCCACGAGCCAAACTGAGCCATCTCGTTGTTCGTAGTCTCTTAGAATTAGGCCCAAAGAAGGAAAGAATCACACTACTCGGCCAAAAATGTGTTTGGACGAGTTGGGAAAAGTTGGCCAAACAAATTTTTATATTTTCTAACATTAATATTTAAATAAATAAACCTCTGATGACAATATTTACACAAATAGGGGCCTACCATGGGCAGCGTGGCAACGGAGCCTCTTACTGCTCCTTTCAGAGAGCGGTAAGGATGACAACGTGGCAGCGGAGCCCCTTACCGTCCTCTGCAAGGACGGTTAGTCCTCACCCTCCAAGAGCCCGCTGCACACCGTCCCTTACCGCCCTCTCACTAGTGTCATTGCCGCCCTCTTAGGAAGCGGTTAGCCCCTCCCCTCGCTTGAAATTTTATTTTTGTAATTTAACTTTTGTATACGTCAATTTGAAAAATAGTGTACATTCATTCGGTAAAAAATATTAGTTGTACAAATAGTTGTCAAAACGGCATCACAGTGTGGTTATTTTTTGAAAATTTTTGTTTGATGTAAATTTGTTGATATTTGTTTATTTATTTGATGTAAAATTGTATGACTAATTTTTTTAGTGAAATAATGTTGGAAGGATACAAAATCTAATTTTTTGAACAACCATACTTGTGAAATACTATTAGCATAAAATCCGACACGGAGGTTACATACGTTGACAAATATTACATGGGACATAGGGTTTATTGTTGGTGCGCGAATGGACCATAACCATAAAGACATCGACAACAAACGTTGGCATATATAGTACGTCTAAAGACTAATCTAATAGTATTTTACTATTAATCCTAACATATCTTAGGGAATGAAAATATATCGGGTTACAATAGATGCTCTCTATTGAATGCACGTAGGATATTTGCCCTTTTTCATAGCATCGGGGCCCTCTGTCTTAGCGTGATGGGCCCTCTCCTGTTTCCTTTCCCTCTCTGCTTCGTGTGCTTGAGTCGTGGCGAGCTCCTCTGCTGCCTTCCTCATGTGCTCCTCCTCCTCCTGCTTCAGTCGTAGTTCCTCCTGCTATTACTCGTACTCCCGACGTTCGTACGCCTTCCTCCTCTATCGCATGCTCATATCGACCCACCGCTTCTAGTCCTCATTTTGCTCCATATCGAGCCATTTCATGAAGTCACAAATAGGAGGAGAAGACTGGACAAATGAAACAGGATGAGAGATTAGTAAGACAGTGCATGAAATCATATAGAAAGTGTCACATGAGTGATTATGTCGCTATACCGATGGGTACTTATACGATCTATATTGAGGCTTGTCGTATTGGTAGTTGGCACATATAAAAAAGTGTAGGCCATAGGTGTAGGAGATGTTCTGTGACTCACGAAGCTTGTAAGGGTCACCATAGAAGCACATCGGTGGTTTGACCCCCTAGCGGATGAACATCCCTTAATGTTTATTGGGTGGGCTTGGTAGAACTGACGAAGACAGTGCAGTTGAGAGAGCTGAGGAAGGAGTGGCCTATCTATGGAAGAGGGTGGGGTTATTTATGGTAGCTGGGGGCTGATGCATGGACTGAGTGCATGTGCTTGGCTAGGGGCTGGAGCATAGGATTTCCTGTGAAAGTTGAAAAAGTTATGGTATTGGTACTAGATAGAGATTCCCTGTGTCACGATAGAGGTGTTGTCATTTAATTTATGATTAAAGCTTTATCGTGTGGTCACTTCATATCTACAGTCTGGTCTCTAAGTAATGCTTTTCATATATTAGAAAGAATTGCGCTAGGATAGTACGTTAATATAATAAATTTACCATAACATTGATTAGACATTAAGTTTACAAATAATTAATAACATAGTACGTTAATATAATACACTAACCATATACCCATCGAATTGAACTAATGAAATAGAAATGTAAACAAAATAAATTATCATGACTGGTATTTGCATAGTTCTTAGTGCATAGATGTTGAATACCTAGATCATATCAAGATGGAAATTAGCGGAAGAATGCAAGCTGTGCGAGTCAATGCTATCAGGGTAAGATGTTTGTTGTCTTCGAGGTGGTGAGGGAAGTTTTAAGGATGGTTACTAGCAAATCCACCATCATTTTCAGGATCATCAATGTCCTCCGGAGATGGAGGCCTCTGAGGGAGGGGTCGTTGTGGTATGAAATCATCGTCGTCGTCATCAACTTGAGCTATCACGGTAGTATCACGTCATATTTCATTGTCGGTTGTACGCCATCCCAATGTGGTCTTGCAGTGTTCCTTGAACCTTCTCATGTATTGCTGCTAGAACATCGAGGCATTGGGGGTATGAAATCATCATCCTCATTATTTTTTAGATGAGTAGTAGAGGGTGCCTCTGTACCTCATTCCAGTTTGGGATTTCTTTGTTGATCAACTCTGCATCTTTCGGGAATGCCTAACGTAAAAGAGGAGCATTCGAATCAATGAAAAAAAAGATAAGTAGAGTGATCAAATAGAAAATGACGAACCTTAATGTATGATGCATACTAGTTGGGCAACATCGCTATCCTTCTTTGGCTTCTAGAGAAACATAGCACTGAAGGATGGTAGGCTAGTTCACACACCATGGGGTACCTTTGACACCGCTCGTGCAAGCCCTAAGGTCATCCATGGTTACATGTTGGAGCGGAGCAGCTAACGCAGAACATAAGAGTCTTGCATGCAAGTTGGACACGGCTTGGATTAAGTTGTTCTCCTTGAATGGATCATCCTTCCCTCCACGCACAACCTAGAATGAGGCATTAAGTGCTATATCGATCGTATTATGTGTCCATAAAAAGCCTGTATTAGAAGATCCCGTCATAGATTTACTGATCCGTGCCTGTAACGTTATGCCTCTTCACCAAAGCACAAATCCTTAAATATTTAAGAAACATTAAACTAGTATTAAATATCACAATTAATATGTAACAATGCTTAAGAAATAACTAATAAATAAAGTTATATGCTATAATTATTTGATAAATAGTAGATAAATTAAAAATAATTACATTAACAATACAACGATTAAGACATAGTAGGATGACTACGACATTAAAATGAATAATACATGTTTCATGAACAAGTACAAGTGCACCGATGGAAGGAGTGGTCTATCTATGGATGAGAGTGGGGTTATTTATGGCGTGTCTAAAGCCCGAGTTAGGACAAATGTGTTGTTATTTCATCTTTAAAGTTGGGTCGTGTGGTTACTTCGTGTCTAAAGTCTGATTCACAACAGAGGTGTTGTCATTTCATGTTTAAAGTTTAGTCGTGTGGTCACTTCATGTCTAAAGTGTGGGTCACAACAGAGATGTTGTTGTCATTTCATACTTAAAGCTGAGTCATGTGGTGGAGATGAAGTACTCAGTCTATATGCACTAAAGCATATAATCAATGCATTGGATGCCAACCTGAAGCGAGGGGTCAGTGGACGCTGAGTAGTTGGCAGTGTGTAGTGATATCACTCATAAAATGTGGCAGCGTATGGTCACATCGCTAGAAAAGGTGGCTTCGTCCATATCTGAGAAGCCACTAGCATGCGATCACATGGGATTAAGAAATGCATTAATGACATGGTAAGTAGTACATAGAAAGTAGACACATCCGGATATGTAAGAGTAGTTTGCGAATCGAAGAGGCATCATTAAACAAACATATAAGTTACAAAAGCAAAGGTAAAATCCTATTGTTGTCTCCCCCACTATCGTCTCCCGTTCCCACCATCGTGTTCTCGTAGCCGCTGCCGCTAGTTCGCCCTCACATGACCCCTAGAGTAAGTCAGGGCATCCAGTGGGCGAACTTGCCTAGTAGATACGATAAATGTGGAAATAAATATATTAGTATAAAATGCAATGTTGTATCTGTATGGTATGCAGGTGCAGCAGTAGATGGCCAGGCATGAGTGCCAAAATAGGGTGCGACCGGTGGAGGTCCGAACGGTGGAAGTGCGAACGCTCGAGGTGCAGATGAAGACGTCCCGGCTTCATCACCGTAGTAACCTACGGGCTGATGATTATATTAGATATACTATTGAATATATTGAATACGGTAGTATATTGGCGCCCATTACCTGAGAGACATTCGAACGGTGAAGGTGTCAGCACTTGCCATGGTCTAGGTGTCAGCATCGATAAGTGTGTAGGTTCACCTAATATATTTTTTAAAATTAATGCATTAGTAACAAAAGAATATCGCTAACCGTCGTGCGTATGAAAAATGTGTATCTGTTGTGTCCAGCCCTGGAGGGCGTGGTCGAGGTGGTGATGTGGATGCTGGTCCTGTTGGAGGTCGTTGCACATCAGACCTCCTGGATGACTCTGCATGGACCCCACTGGACCTGGAAGGAGCACCAATAACATATGCAGTGGATCAGCATGAGATAAGCTTCAGAGCCCACGTGGTCTTGTCGAAAACTCGTTTGACAAATCCTGCTACATCCGCCGCACTATGTTGAATCTCTTGCCTGAGGTGCTCTATGGTTCCAACCGTGTCCCTATGGATATCATATATGATATCAGCCTGTTGAAATAAACATGAAATGAGAATTTCAGTTTATAGTGGTTCGTATGGGATTATATGATAAAAAAATAAGACGTTAATTAAACATACCGCTAATGCAGCGTTGTCATCCCAATGGTCCGGGTAGGCCTCAGTAGTCAAAGCGACATGCGGCCGAACAGTATCTAGGGTGTAGGTGGCCCGTGTACGTGTACGCGGGACGTACCATCGTAAGTACTCCTTGAAGCTCAGGTCAGTGAAAGGATGAGGATCCCCAATGACATCCTCAAGGGCATGGGTCCACGCCGAGACATATGGTGCCAAGCGATCTGTACAGAGGTTACCACCCGGTTGGCCCTTAGATACCTGCAAGTCAACCACATTAGATAGACTATAAATAAGACGAATGTTATGAATTATATATTTGATTTTAGTTACCTGTTAACGTGGCCCGGAACTGTGAAAACGTTGATGAAGGGGAATGCCTAGAAGCTTCTGAACTGTCTCATCACGTGGTGGGGTGAGTACTCCTTGACATAGATGTCGAAGACGAGCGGCTTATTCATAAACTAGTAGTCCTCATTGTGGCTACACAACGGAGACAGATCGAAAGACGCACGAGCTTGTATCATCAAGTGCCTGTAAGGGGTCCATACCACGTCCTCTGGACGCAGACGGTCGAATTGCGACCTAAAGTGCTCGTACGCGCTATGGGCCTGCTCGTGCGCCCAGTGTGGCTATGGAGAAAAATAGTAAGAAATTGGACTTAAAACATGTGGCAAGTAAAGCAGAGTTATATTTCTTACGTACCCAACATCGACACCACAACAAACCCATGGTGGGCCCGTCCTCCTCGGGTTTCCCATACCATTCCTCAGGGTATGAGGACTGGTCCACATTGGGTCGACCGATCACGAACTGCTCGTACGACTATAACTGCAGCAACAGTGGGCCCCTAGCAAATGTGGGATGTGGCTCATTCTTCGTGCATGCATTGCACAAGACCCGATACATCGCCCCAAGGACAGCGGAGGTCCAGCTCAACTTGGGGACATCATTGGGCTCCATATTTGCGATCCCCTTCGCATATGGAACAAGGGTCCTCGATACCATGTGGCTTTGGCCACTAGTGAACATAACCTAGCCGAACAACCAAAGTAGGTAGGCCTCCAAGTGCCTCGAGACCAAGTACACACCAGCGTTCGGGTGCATGTATACAGGCTTGAAGTAAAGCAAATGATGATGAGTAAAATATCTTGCAAATCGTAAAGTAAAGGCCAAGGTACCTTGAATAGGAGGATCCACTTTTTGTAGGCCCTCGCGGATCTGACAGGAACCCAGGCATGTAGGCGGGTGCGTCGTTTGTCCGCTGAATAGGGGTGAACCGTGCGAGCATGATGTTCATCCAGTCTGCATCCATGTCGATGACTCCAACAACGACTTCGGTGCAAGGTAGGCTACGTCCTGTAACGTAGAAGCCATCTCACCGTAGGGGAGGTGGAAAGTGTGGGTCTCAAGCCTCCACCGGTCGACCAGTGTAGCGATCAGTGAGCGGTCAGAATAGAATCACCTCGCGGCTGCCTCAAGGTTCTCTGTCGCTCGGGCCTCTACCAAATGACACAGTGGTAGGAGTCCAAATGTTGCCAACCTATACCATTTGGAATATTAAGTGAATATAGAGCATGCAATAAATAAATAACCAGACACATACGCATCTAACTCGCGACATACTGGTGCTTCCAATGATCTTGGATTGTAAGTAGCTCCCCAGGGTCACATGGTCGAAAAACTCAAGAAGCTACTGTGCTTCTTGTCCATTGTAGGGTCAAGAAGCTCGAGGGTCGGTGGGTGTACCATATCTACATTGAAATCAAATATAAACATTCTGTTACATGAACATAGTACATATACACACAATTACGTGAATAACATATAACATATATGTACAAAGTTATATGAACATATTACATATACACACAGTTACATGAACAGCATATAATATACATGTATACAAAGTTACATGAACATATTACAACATATAAGTACATAATCAAATACAAATGTAAGGTCCAAATACAACGTACATATGTAAGACGAAAACCTTACAAATATAACATCAAGATATGCTAGACACATTCACACTTGACCGCTGTCATGACCCCATCTACACACCAGGTGTATTTTTTAGACAGTACTTGTATGTGTGACCTATTTCAGCGCACTTGCTACATCGCTTCACCCTTGGAGTAGCCTCGAATTCATCCATATCGTACCAAATCCGCCGAGTTTGTCGACATCCTGGTGTGTACTTCATCTTCTCTTTGTCTACAATGTAGATTCGCGAGGGACCTCAATCACTTGTAAATTTATCAACAATGTCGTAGCCATAAAGCTCATTATTCCACGTGTTCAGTATCTAATCCTTCACAAATTAGAGGGAAACATATTGTCGGGGTAGCATATTGTGCTCCCCACATGCAGCTATGACATGTGTACATGGCATGTAGAGCATTTGTGGCTTCTGGCACATATAGATGCATATTCCAATCCTAAGCACACACTCTTGCACATGGCGCTCACGTCTGCCACCCCTACGAGCACAAGACACTGAACCTGTGCTCTGCAGTTTCCTCCTGATTTGTGCGGTGCATATGTGCCTTCTTTGTGGTCTTCTCCATATACTCATATAGCATAGATCCATACAACATACGGTTATCTACCATTGCCTTTGAAGCAACTGTGTAGCGATTAATAAAATATCTGCAAGTTCCATGCAGAATACCTTCAACCCTGCAAAACCTAGTTGTAGAAGGGACCTCATACCCCACAAAACCTAGTTGTAGATCTCAGCAAGATTAGTTGTTATTATCCCATACCTTGCCCCTCCAGTGTCGTGTATCAATGTCCATTTATCTCTTGGCTCATTTTGTATCCACTGCGAAAAGTTCCTAACAGTTGACTCTGACCTTCTTACTATCTGGGGAGTATCTGTTGGGATGGATCCAAGAGCAACCGGGTCATCTCTGGTGTCTACTACCTCAGTAGTCTGCTTCGTGGTTAGTTCATCTATTCTTACCCATAGTGAGTTGAACTTTCTCTGCCTGTTTTGGCTGCACAATTTCTTGAACTCGTCAAGTCTTTATTTTTGAATTGTTTGTAAAAGTTTGCACTCATATGCCTTATGCACCACCTGCTCTTCAAGTCGGGCCATTTTTCTTTTACACACAATTGAACATTGTCGTATTGCATATCCAGTAAAGCCTGCAATAACCCTACATGTCTATCATGAATCAAACATACATCAGGCCAGTCCAGAATAATAGCATGCTCGACCCGCACAAGGAACCAATACCAGCTCTCCCCGTTCTCACTATTCACGAAGGCAAACCCTAGAGGTATGACTTGGTTGTTCCTGTCTACCCTAATTGCAGACAATATCCATCATTTATACTTCACAGTGAGGATGAGACGACAGTGCCTAAATGTGATGGTTGCTGCAAATGCAAAGAAAGCAGGCTGCAATACTCGCTTTTCAGCCTTCTCACTCGAGTGGTAATGTTTGATGTCAAAGTAACTTCTAGTGTTTCTCGTACATATTGTGGCTAGTTGACGTAATAAGTTGTCATATGAATCTTCGTGTGTCACAAACCTCATCTCAATAGCCTTTTGTTTCGCCCTCTATGTCTTGGCCTAGTTTATTGTGTACTAGAATCTTTCCTCAATAGCACGAATTATTGATTGTGGCTCATACTTTAGGTTGTCCACAATCTCTCGGTACATAACATGACAACAAAAGCAGATGATAGGTTCGATGGGATAACTCTATTGTCAGGGGGGAAAATCCCTGACAATTATTCCGGGGTGTATCGGACGACGGGTGCGTGATCTTTATTCGGGGAGTGCCTACTGAATTTTTTTTGTGTATGTGCAACTCAAGAACACCGAGGATTATACAGATTCAAGCCCCCTTAGGGTAATAGCCCTACATCCTGTGTATTCTTTTTTTTTGTCTCCATTTTTTCTCACATCTGCTCCCTTTATAACCCAGTGGAGAAAGATCCTTACAAGTGGGCCCATACAACTGACCCATCCCTATCTAGACGGTCAACAATAGCCTATCATTACGGAGCACGCACGCGTCGCACCAGCTCCGAAGCACTACGAGCCATGTCCCATCCGTCTGAAGTGCTACGAGACCTATCCCATCCATCAGCTCCTTCTGTACTTATCAATTCGGGTTGCCCAGCCTGCTACGTCCCATCAGCGGTTGCCCACACGCGCCTGCCACGCCCTTAGTGACATCTGCGAACCCATCATGTAACAATTAATGCCGCGGGAGGGAACACGGAAGCTCTGCATCCGCCCTAGTCGCCTCGGCTGGTGAGGTGTGCCTGGGAAAGGAAAACTGCATGGGCATTAGCATTAAATGAGAGTGGTTTGGTTTAGACGAGTACTTGCCCCGCGACCAATAGGGACTGGTTGCGGGAAATCCAGCGGGGGTCGGGAGTGTGGTCGCACGATGCCGAGTGGTCGCGTGGTGGACCCTGTTTAGAGAAAAAGAACTAGACCCACAAAAATCGGTCGTTGACGTCCATCCTGGCAGGAGACCCCCATATACCTTACACTGACAGTAGCCCCCAAGATCCTCCGTGGGTATGGTAGCCTGAACCGATCCTTACACAGACGTGGCTGGGTCTGGTCGTGCCATTCGAGCGTCGGATGAACTCAAGCCATGCCCGAGGAGTGGTCAGCGACGCGGCCCGTTTTAGCGATGGGTTCAGAAAACCGCACCCCGAGGGGAGATTAAGCATCCATAGAAAAAGGATAGTGGTAGAGAGAAAATAGGAAAGCGTGCGCAAGGGAGAGAATTGCATCAAGTCGCTCGCAAGCAACGTTCCTAGTGCTGAGGGAGACCCTTAGCACGATGAGCCTTTTGGTGGCGACCAGCGCTCGATCGGAGCTAGGACTTGCGGCCTTGTGGTCGTTAACCCTCAAGCGCCTTTACCCTGTCATTGTGCGAGCGGGTTAGCTTTGGATGCATCTCATCAACACGAGCGAGTAGGCTAAACAAATCTTGGAATTTGGCGAGAGACCACGTTTGTCCGTGGAGTCCTGCAACATAGAGAGTTCGATTTCTTGGATTTGAAAAAACTTACAAGTTATGTCCACGCTCGTCCAAAGGTCCTATAAAATAGACAAACAGGCTCGTCACCGAGCAACCTTATACATAGAGCTGGCGCTCCGCGAGCTATATGATCGGCGGCTGACCACCCCAGCAAACCTGACCGTGTGAGGTCGGGAAACTGGAGGTCGGCAGTGACCTGTGACCAATTTCACGCGTGGTGGTCATGGTCGTGCCTGAGGCCTTGTTAAGACCTGGCTGCCCGGGCCATGGAGTACGCTCACGGACCTCTTCGCTCGAGTTTTCATCGTTGTCTTCGCCGGGCCAACTGGTCGGGCCGACTAGCTGGCCATCAGAGACGGCCAACATGCGACCACCGACTGGCAAATCAGGTTTCGTTGTCCGTATTTATGCGACTTGGATTGCTAGGCCGCGTTACCAGCACTCGCTTGAGCCTTAACCGTTGCTGCGGCGGTAATCTTTCTAACGGGCTTGGCCTCGAACCTCCTTGTGAATTTGTTGACTGCCACGAATAGGAATTTAGGATCGCCTGGGGCTTTAGAGAACAGTCCCACGATGTCCAGCCCCCAAACAGCGAAAAGCCGAGAGAGTGGTATGGTTTGCAGTGCCCGGACTGGTAGGTTGGTATTTCGGTCGTGATGTCGGCACAACCCGCACCTTTTCACCTGCTCGCAAGCATCCTGGAGGGAGATGTGAGGTTCGGCCTCCACGTCTGCCTCTGAGGATTTTAGGGAGCGTTGTGCTCCCCCCATCCTGAGCGATGTATTTCAGTAAAGGGTTGTTGCTCCCTTGGTGGTAGAGGCATCCCTCTACCAAGGAGGATTCTCACAGTTAGCCCGCGTGACCTTTTCTGCTGACACATTGCCGACAAGGGTTGCTTGATTTTGAAGGTAGTCTGAGATCTGATTCATCCAGGCCGTACCCGAATCGAGCAGGGCGACCACATGATGGCCACCCGGGGTCAACAGCACAGAGGGAGGCGTTGCCTCCAAAGGTGTTGCCTCTGGTGTTCCATTTCCAAGCAGAGCATCCCTTCCGCGTCGGCCCGAGACCGCAGCGGGTGGCCGTGTGAGTCTTTTTCTCAAAGACTCTGACCGAGACAGGTTCACAAGAAGAGGCTAGACGGGCTAGCCCATCCGCCAGGAAGAAATCCTTGCGAGGGACGTGTGTGACTTACCGGCCGATGGAGCGTTGCTCTAGCTTTCTCACTTCGGAGAGGTATGTCGTCATTGTTTGGTCCAAGTACTAAAAACCCCTTGGTGACAGGGTTATACCTAGTAGCGAGTCCCTCATCACTAGTAAGCATTTTTCCCTCACGCGGGTGATGCTCGTGTTCCAGTTAAGAGGCCCTCATACTCTGCTTCATATTTAATAATTGGAAAAAATAGAATTGAACCATGTACCTGATGATGCATGGTCTTGTGCCCACTCCTTCCTGGTTGGGGGAAAGCATTCCTCGCTTAGCGACCAGTACCACGTTCGTGGCCCTTTGAAATATTGCAAGGTAGGACAAGGATTCCCCCCCTCCCCTTCTGACCGAAGGGTGGTCAGCACCAGGAAAGGAGAGGGTTACCTTTCTAAGATTCTGGTAAGCTGCCTTCCTTACTAGTACCCAACGGGGAGTGGTCGTTACTCATGCCAAAAGTTCGAGGTGTAGACCCTTATGTTCGTCCTTGGGTTGAACCTGCTCAGAGAAACAACACACATGATTAGTTCTCGGATACTCTTTTTTGAAAGTGCATCTAGCTAAGTGGGTTTTGGCTTATTGATGACAAAACGATTAAGGAACTAATATGTTTATTTAAGTTATGAACATGTTTAAGTATTAGTTGAGAAGACATATGACGTTTGACGCCCGTCGAAACGAAAGGAGAAGTAACTAAGAGTACTCAATAAGATTTAAATTCTTTTATTTTTGAAATTGAGTCTAAGATAGCCGCTCTATTAAGAGGGTTGCATTTGATTGCTTGGTTAGTGTCTCAATGCTCAAGATATCCTTTAGAACCAACAAGTTGAGAGACACACTCACCCACGGACACCGAGTTAGTTCTGCAAAAGTTTACTGAGACCGGATACTCTGGTACTCAGTGCTTAGTCCGGAGTCTCCGAGGTAGACTCCGGCAGAGAGTCTCGGTTCCGATTTATTTTTTATTGGAAAAAGATCGGAGTCTCCGGTGTTCATCGGATACTCCGGTAGTTTATGGGTTTTGAGGCCGGAGTCTCTGAGGGAGACTCCGCCAGAGAGTCTCGGTTAAGTCTTTATTTTAATTGAAAAAGACTGGAGTCTCCGGTGTTCACCGGATACTCCGGTAGGAGAATAAGTTTTAACCGGAGTTTCCGAGGGAGACTCCGGCAGGGGTGTCTCAGTTAGCATTTAATCTTTTTTGATAAAAGACCGGAGTCTCCGGTGTTCACCGGATACTCCGGTACCTGGAGAGGCCGGAGGGTCCGCAAGTCTCCAGACTTTGTCTTTTTGAAAGCCCTGTCATGACCGGAGACTCTGGTAACTTAACAAAATTGTAACGGCTAGTTCTGACACGTTCTGTGACCGTTCTGACGCCATTTTTGGATTTGGGGCCGGATACTCTGGCGTTCACCAGATACTCCGGTCAGGTCTGACAGAACATTAACGGCTAGTTTTTGGGAGAGGGCTATAAATACTCCCACACCCCATGGCATTTAAGGCTTGCTGTTGTTGGTGAACTCTAGACTCTTTGAGCACTTTAAGAGCATTCAAAATCCCTCCAACCACCTCTAGTGCAAAGTTTGCAAAATTTAGTGAGTTTGTGTTTGGAGAGGGTTTAAGCCACTTGAGCATTGAGTTCTTCCTCGAGCATTCGCTGTGATCATTACTCTTGAAGCTTCGTGCTTCTAAACAGCAAGGCGACGCCCGTAGAGCACCCAAACTTTGTGGAGTGCCACGGAAAGTTTGTAATCATCGTCGAATTGAGTAAGGAAATTCTAGCTTGATCTTTGTGGTCGCTAGAAGAGGATAGGGTTGGAAAAGACCTGGCTCTTTGTGAGCTCCTCAACGGAGACGTAGGCACTTCTTTGTGAGGTGGCCGAACTCCGGGATAATCTCTTGCGTTCTTATTTGTGAAATTTACTTAATCGTGCGAATTTGTGATTCTTCATATAAATTGCCCTAGTGATCATCTTTCTAGTAGTAATTCTTATTTTAGCTCTGTGACATCTAGTAGACTTAGCTTCAACTATAGATTCTAACTATTTGCTTTAATTCGTAGTTGTTCTAGATTTTTTGTATAAACCGGAGACTCCGGACTAGACCGGATACTCCGGACCAGACCGGAGTATCCGACCTTCACCGGAGTATCCGGAAGATTTAATCCGTTGTTTTAGTTTTAATTTTCAGAAAAGCCTATTCACCCCCACCCCCGCGCGCCGCCTCTAGGCACTTTCATTTTTCCAGATCGAATCATACCTGCCCGATGGTTTCGGTACACGTCACGGGGCTAGAGGGTGGCAATCCTGGCGTAGTGAGCACTCTTCCAGGTGGGGCTGCCACCGAAGAAGCCAGTTCCTCTAGAGATTACGGTCCATGAGATCTCCTTGGCGCCGGGAGCATGGATTCCTCTGATGCCCCCCCTCCCCATCGCCTCCCGAAGTCTTCGGATCCTAATCCAATGTCGTAAGTTTGGGACATATCGGATCCGTCTGGGTCGTACCCAACGAAGAACACAACAACGACTCGGATCCCGAACTCAAAAACGCGCCCCCCTACCTGGCACGCCAAATGTCGGGAGAAAAATCCCTGACAATGATTCCGGGGTGTATTGGACGACAGGTGCGTGATCTTTGTTCGGAGAGTGCCTACTGAATTTGTTTGTGTATGTGCAACTCAAGAACACCGAGGATTATACAGGTTCAAGGCCCCTTAGAGTAATAGCCCTACATCCTGTGTATTCTTTTTTTTCTCTGTTTTTTCTCTCCTCTCCTCCCTTTATAGCCCAGTGGAGAAAGATCCTTACAAGTGGGCCCATCCAACTGACCCATCCCTATCTAGATGGTCAACAATAGGCTATCATTACGGAGCACGCACGCATCGCGCCAGCTCTGAAGCGCTACGAGACCTGTCCCATCAGTCCGAAGCGCTACGAGATCTGTCCCATCCGTCAGCCCCTTCTGTACTTATCAGTCCGGGTCGCCCAGCCTGCTACGACACATCACCGGTTACCCACGCGCGCCTGCCACGCCCTTAGTGACGTCCACAAACCCATCCTGTAACAATTAATGCCACAGGAGGGAACACGGAAGCTCTGTCTCCACCCCAGTGGCCTTTGCCGGTGGGGTACGCCTGGGAAAGGAAAACTGCATGGGCATTAGCATTAAATGAGAGTTGTTTGGTTTAGACGAGTACCTGCCCCGCGACCAGTAGGGACTGGTTGCAGAAAATTCAGTGGGGGTCAGGAGTGTGGTCGCGCGATACCGAGTGGTTGCGTGGTAGACCCTGTTTAGAGAAAAAGAACTAGTCCCGCAAAAAACCGGTCGTTGACATCCGTCCCAGCGGGAGACCCCCATATACCTTACACTGACATCTATTTTCTCAATATGACAGTTATACTCCCTAACTATTGAGTACTCCCGGTGGTCAATCCACTTCCCCCTGAATGCGTGTACCCGCCACGGACAATCAGGAACCAAACACTTTACGTCGTACTCCCTTTTACTCGACTTCACAACCTTAAACTGTCTCCGAAGAGAAAGCGATAAGAATTTCACTACATCAATAACAACCTCCTTACTAGAGTACATAGCACCCTTGGACACCTCGTTCTCATGATATTTCCAAGGTGTCCAATGACCCTCACTGACCACCAGTTTTGAAAATTTCTAAGTCCTCCACTCTATAGGAACAGGAGAATTTACCTCCTCATCGGATGAATCCTCATCGGCAATGGATTCCTCCAACTCTTGATCCTCCCTCTTCATCTCTTTAATTATGCTATGGATTTGCTCCCCCTCATTGGCTATACCCCCTTGGCTGCATCTCTCGCACATCTCCAACGTCTTGCTCGTCACGTCTGACTTGTTCCTGCTACTGCTTCCCCAACATTTATCTCTGTTGGATCCTTCTGGTACGCCTCAGCTAGCAACTCAAGAGAGAGATCACGTTCACATGCTATATCTACGTATTGCCTCCAAGTAGATGTCGCATTAATCGGGACGAGATTCTTGAAGTACCCCTGAGTAGCACAGCTTAGCACAGCTCTCAGCTTAAGCTCATCTTGCTAGGGATCCAGTTGAAAATGGCGCATCAGCCACTTGCGCACACCCAGTATGGTTCTCTTATTAGCTCTACTAAGTCCCTTGAGGACATGCTAAAATTCAAAGAGATCCACACCGTTAGTACCATAACCAATCTAACCTTCATCATAATATATCTGAAAATATAACTTATCGGATATTCTTGAAAACATTTGAAAATATGTCCAATATTAATACCAGAAAACTATACTTCTGATTATCAAAACTCTGATAAAATTACCGGAACTGATAATCACCTAACAATACGTTTAGTTCACTACAAACAACATTGCTCCTAACCAAACTAACCAACCTCACTAATTTACCATCTATCTACTTAATAAAGTTTCTAGCTATCTATAATATAATATACATCGTTATTCTGTAAAATCTAGATAATCGATACTACCGTACTCTAAATATCACTATATATCTGATGGCTATCCTACCATATTAAAATAGATCTTTACAATATATATAAAAAGCAAAAAAACATTATTTTCTTATTTCCTTGCTAAACTCTAAGTATTATATAATGTAACTATTGTTATGTCACTAAATCCTAAATGTAGTGGTATTTTAATTACTGATAAAAAAAATAAATATAAAAAATTACCGTAAATCGATATCTAAATTCTGCATATCAAAAATAGTAGAGCTTCCCAACGCTACCTCTCTCTCCTCTCCTCCCCTTTGATCCTACTCTCTTTCTTTTTTCTAAATTTAAATTGCTATTTTAACTAATTTTCAACCATTTTATAGTATGTGGCTAATTAGGGGCGGCACGGATGCAAGGGGCTAACCGCCCCCTAAGAGAGCGGCAAAAGGAACTACCTGTCCTCTCGATGGACGGTGCAACCGGCAGGCCACGGGGTGAGATCTACCCACCATTTTAGAGGGTGGTTAAGAGAGCAGTAAAGAGTTTTGCTGTCACATTGTCGTACTTACCGTCCTCTGAAATAGCTGTGGTATTTTCAGAGAGTGGTAGACGCATATTTATGCAAATATTACGTCTATTTATTTAAATATTAACATTAAAAAATATTAAAAAAAACTCAAAATGTAGACCCACCAATAAGAATTCAGGCCCGCCGAACCCATCTGATCATCTCTAATTAGGGATGAAAACGGACGGAAACGGTCGGGAAAACTTTCTAACCGTTTTCACTTTCATATTTTCTCTGCCGGACGAAAAAGAAAACGGGATAGGCGGGAACGGGAAAAAACAAAAACGGTTGGACATAATCGGAGGGTCGAAAACGAACCAATCCGATCGGGAAAATACCGGTATCGATCGGGATTCGAAAACACAAAATGGAAACACCGACCTACAAAACCATCAAGACATGTCAACATGTATAAGTTTAACATTATCTTCAAATAACACTGAATTAATAAGTTTAATGAACCAATCCAATCAGCAAGTCGCATTAAAGTAAAAAAATATCATATGCTTTTTCGATTCACATGATATATAATTTTTTTATCAATATTTCACTCAAACAATACAAGATACGAAGATACAACAATATAAGCTTTAGGACCGAGCAGTAGCTCGGTTGGTTCGCTCTCAGTGGCAGACTGACAGGGACGGCCAGTCGTGGGTTCGATCCCTAGGATCGACCCACGAGCCTCATCGGGGTTTTTTCCTTAGTAGTTAGGGGTATGCACACACGTGCCCGTTTAGCGAGAATATATCTGTAACGTGTATGTTTAGGACATGCACGTGTGTGCGCGCGTTAGCGTGAGTGTGATGTAAGTGGGTTATGTACGTCATGTTTTGTACCCCTCTAAAAAAGAACCACATAAACTTTAACTCGATACTCGAACATATAATAAATATAAGTGATAAGTCTCAACCAAAGACATAAGTGAGCGTAGAGATAAAAACGGACGGAAATGGTCAGAAACCCCCTACCGTTTTTACTTTCACATTTTCTCAGTCGGACGAAAACAAAAACGAGATAGACGAAAACGGAAAAAAACAAAAATAAACTGAAAAAACGGAATACGGCACCGGGACAGAACGAGATTTTCCCGTTCCGTTTTCATCCCTATCTCTAAGACCATCTCCAACCATATTCCCTTCATTTCGTTCCCTTCCCGATTCCCTTCCCCGTTCTCATTCCCTTTATTTCCTCTCATCTCCAACAGCTTTCCCTCGAGGGGAATCGCGAAGGGAATGGAGAGAGAATCCTGTTCTGAAGGGAATGACCCTGAGAATCCCATCGTGACGGGAACCGTGAAGGGAAACCGTTGGAGCGCTGAAGGGAACGAAAATCCCATCGTTAAGGGATTTTAGCCCCTGAAAGGAAACCGTTGAAGATGATCTAATCCGCCTCATCCACTCTCCTCCGCCCAGTTCTCCTGCCCCCCCCCCCCCCCCCTCTCTCTCTTCTCGCGGTTACTCTTCCCCCCTTCTCCTATCCATCTGAAGCGCCAGACCAATTTTTTTCACCCAATTCCGTTGATTTTGCCTTTCCTGGATTGGGTTCTTCATCCGGAGTCAACAAAGAGAGTCCCCTTGTCCTGATGTAATCTTTGGGTTTCGTTAGCACTCGCTGCTGCCATGGCTACAGTTTCGAGCGTCTGCAGCACGAGCTGCGGCTCCTTCGGCCAAGAACCACCTCTTCCTGGCAAAAACGGCTATGAGGGCACACGATTCCGTCCGAGGAATGGATTCCGGAGCAGAGAAGACGCCCGCCAGGTACAAGCTCCAAACCTCGCCATGGTTACGGCTGGAGTGTGCGTTTGTAGGGCGGCTCCATACGTTCTTGTGTCTGAGGTCGCCGGCAAGGGGGACGCTGACGTGGAGGTTTGGGACCTGGATGGTGAGCCACACGGTGCTGTTGGCTTCGATAGTGGCAAGAGGCGTGGGCTGCGTCGGCGTCCGATGAGGCCGCCGGTCGTTGTGGACAGTGGGGAGGTGGGCGGAAGGAGTGCGCCGCCGGCGATGGCGTCGGAGTCGGAGAGGAAATCTGAGCATGGTGGGTCGAGGCTGTACTTCTTGGAGGAGAGGGATGAGGAGACGCTGTCGAAAAGGTTGATACGGCTCAGCCAATCCAACAAGGTCAGGAGTGCCACTGAGCTGTTTGATTCAATGCGTGCGTCAGGACTGCAGCCGAGCGTGCATGCCTGCAACTCACTTTTGGCTTGCTTTGTCCGTCGAAGTTCTTTGGTGGATGCGAAGAAGATGTTTGAGTTCATGAAGGGGAAAGGAATGGCAACAGGTCACACATATACCTTGATACTCAAGGCTGTTGCAAGCACTGAGGGTTATGTTTCTGCCTTGCAAATGTTCAGTGAGGTTGAAGAGGAGGAAGATTCGAAGAAAATCATCGATGTGATCGTGTACAATACTATGATATCCGTGTGTGGAAGAGCAAAAGACTGGAGGCAAGTGGAGAAACTGTGGAGAAGGCTAGAGGAGAATTCTTTGAGTGGAACCTTGATGACCTATGATTTATTGGTCAGCATATTCGTGCAATGTGGACAGTCTGAGTTAGCAATTGCAGCTTATCAGGAAATGCTCCTGAAAGGACTTGATCCGAGTGAAGATATAATGAAGGCCATCATTGCATCGTGCACCAAAGAAGGTAACTGGGAGTTTGCACTGGCCACATTTAGTAGAATGCTGAGCACTGGCATGAAGCCCAACATAATTACGTTCAATTCAATGATCAACTCACTCGGGAAGGCTGGTGAAGATGAACTTGCCTTCAGGATGTACCATCTGCTAACATCTTCAGGCCATAAGCCTGATCAATATACATGGAGCGCATTATTGTCAGCATTATATAGGTCTGGGCGATGTTGGGATGCCCTGGAGCTTTTCCAAGGAATCAAAGCCAAGCATCCTTTGCTCTTAAATGATCATCTCTACAACATTGCTTTGATGTCTTGTGAAAGGCTTGGTCAATGGGAACTTGGTTTGCAGTTGTTGTGGATGATGGAAAATGGTGGACTGAAAATATCAGCAGTATCTTACAATCATGTGATACGTGCTTGTGAGGTTGCTAGCAAGCCGAAAGTTGCTCTTAAAGTATACCAGCGTATGATTAATCAAAGGTGTTCACCAGACACATTCACACATTTATCTGTTATACGAGCTTGCATCTGGGGATCTCTTTGGAATGAAGTAGAGGATATATTAAAGGTACTAATTTCATTATTTGCTATTTTATTTATGTTGAAGTGGCAAAGATAAATGAATTTCCATTTGCTTTAGTGTGGGTTGGTATACTGTTGTCATAACTAAAGCTTGAACAGGCGGTACTCTGACTAACTGTAACTGTTCAAGCCTATACTATCATTGCTTGGTTATATTGCAATCTTCCTGGGTTAGTGCCAACACTGTATGACTAGACATAAGTATGCCGTAGGCCATAGTTCCAGGCTGATCAGCAAAGGATGAGAGTAAGATCATAGGAAATGGAAATCCTAAATAGGTTCTTGCCTAGGCCTGATTTTCCCAGTTTTTCTTGGTAACATGAAAGCCTTCTTGTGCATAACATGGATCTCTGTTCTTTACACTAGTGATATTCCGTTCTAAGCACATGATTAGTTTGTACTTCAATTATTTGGCTTGCACTTTCTAGCCTCTAAAGCATTGACACATTGCATGGTTTTTGATTTACCTACGTTCAGAGAAATAATTAGATTTTGAGACAAATTCTCATCCTTGTCACTTTAACCATCATTTGAACATTAAGGATAATGGCTGTCTACATATTATTGAGTAGTGTATCAACACATGATGTTGAACTTACCGAACATCTTGTTATGCTTGATGATTAACAGAATTATTTCGTGGAACTTGGTTGCAGTTTTGGTGGTTTCAGATCACCTTTTATGTACTATTGATAAATTTTGAACCGTTCGCAGGAGGTCGCTCCGGATTCTTCAATCTACAACGCAGTGATCCACGGGCTTTGTTTGCGAGGCAAGATCGGATTAGCCAACAAGGTGTACACTAAGATGCGTAGCATTGGACTTACACCGGATGGCAAGACACGGTCATTCATGCTTCAGCACATTGCATTGGACTAGCCCCATCCTGAAGAACGGAAAGCATCAAGTTGTTGTACAGCTCCAGACGAGCAAAGCGTATCTGAGCCATTGGCGCCACGCTCAGCGGTTTCCCTCGTACAGAGTAAAAAAAAAAAGTTACACGTTAAAGCAGAATGGCTGGTCTGGCTCACTGAAATTCTATGTAAAAGATATTTGACGGTACGACAGCGGCTAAGGAATACAGCTTACTAGCAGTTCATCTATTCTGGCATTGCTCCGTGCTTCTCCTTGTCTTGATGGTTAGTACCGATGTTTCTCGGGTCATGGGTATCACTGCCTCTTGCTCCCGCCGGTGCTCGCGGAGCGATCGGTGCCTTGCACGGCGACGGTCGAGCTGATTTCTGTTCCTGCGACAATGCCGCTGCTGTGCTGGCGCCAAGCCGGTTGCGGCGCGGGCGCGTGTTCGGGCACCGTGGCACAAGCAAATCGAGAGGGATCGTACGGCGTGCCGCCGCGCTCCCGCGGGCCGATGCGGCATGGCCGGTCTTAAGCCACGGGCCGAGTTCGTTTCGCAGCAAAACAATGTGTGTTCTGTGAGATTGGATAGTCACAACACACATTTAGTTGCTAGTCATATCTTACCACTCCATATTTTAGTACATTTTCAATGTTATAACTATGACTTGTTAAAATTTCTTACCGACTTGTCTCATATGTCATAGGTTTATTTTATTATCAAACTTTATCACAGATGCAATATCTCATTTATTCACCACGCTTTTTTGGCAGCTACATTTTAACTAATTTTAGATACGTATCGTTAGACAAGTCACAAGTTGCAGTTGTTCGTATGTTTCATGCTAAAATGAAGTGCCTTATCATCTAATACTTCCGTGCACGCATGGCGCATCGGCGAGCTGGATTCTTGGATCGAAGCTGAAGCAACAACAAAGTACTGTTTTTCACCCCTCGACCTTTGACTCTGAGTACAGCATTCATGCATTCATCAGTTCATCAAGCGTGTTGGTCGTCAGTAAGTCTTTTCCCACGCAAATTTTAGGCATAGGAAAAAAATACTTCCTGAAGCATGTTGTTGCGATGTATCGTAGCCATGCAGCAACGGATTTATTTATGCTGCAACTACAGGTTAGCTGGTGACGAAGTACAAAGATTCTTGCTAAGGGCGTCTCCAGCGGAGCTAGAGGCTGTATTCCTATTCACGCGTGTTTTGCCAATAGATGTTGTCCGTAAACGGCTCTAGCGTAGCCCACTTCGTGTGCTATAGGGAGGCGGCTAGCAAGTCGCGAACCGCAATTTTGCAAGAGGAGAGTGTCGTATGACTGTTCACATAGGATCTTTTATTTGCTGATGAAGATAGTCTGATAGAGCTACTAAACCACACTGTACGGTAACAATTATATAAATCATTGGCCCAAGACACGAGACGACCAACCAACTCGCTCTGCTACAGCTAATTAATCGCAAATCTGCAGAGTATGTACATGCCCAGTGGGCACACTGTCACTGTCTGCACACTCCACTCCTTTCCCAAAGTACATCCAGATCTACCTCTGGTTCAGCAAAGCTGGTTTCGCATTACCTGCACTAAAATCCTGCGATTTCACAGCTATCTTTTTTTTTGTTGAGAATTCGCAGCTAATTGGAACACCAAAAAAGTCAAGCTTTCATCTAGATCCAGTCATTGATGTGCCAACCACCTGAATCAAACAATTCGACCAATCTGCTACAGCCTACAGAGGATAGAGAAGGGCAGGCATATAGAGGAAGAGGATCCTCACATCGCCACGTTGCTTGCGGCGCTCTACTGCCGCGTAGCAGCAGCGTCCCAAAAAAAAGGCAGCTCAGCTGCGCTGGAACCCAAGAATCCCAATCCGCCTCCGGAATCCGGATCTGCGCGGCCAACTGCCGAAACTCCCGGCCTCCCATGCGCGGCGCTGCTGGGACCGGGAGCAAGGAGGGGCGTTGCGTCGGTGCGATCGGAGGCGGAGAGGACAGGTGGAATCTTCGCTTCCTTCTCCGGCTTAAAAATGGCGTCTTTTCCTGCAGATGCGAAGTCTTGTTCGTGCAGGGTGTTTAGCTTTGCTTCTTTCCCCGGATTATTAGTGGTGGCATATTTTCTTGGTATGCATTGCCGATGGGAATCGTTAATTCGGTTTGCTCGTACTGTTACCGATGGGAGTCGTTAATTCGGTTTGCATTGCCTAGTATCTGTCGTTCTGCTGTTGAATAGTGTGTTTGAGTAAATTTAGAGCCATGTGGCTCGTTAAATTTTGCATGCTTGCGGCATCGAACCGTAATCTCCCAAGAATTTGTGCACGATTAAATCATGGGCTGCTCTTGCAGGACATAACACAAATTTAGGTTATAATTTTGACTTCTAGGTAGGAAACATGGAAGTGAGGCTGCTGCTTCTTGCTCTCATCTGCCTGCATGCTCCTCGTTGGGCTTTGGCTCAGCAGCCGGAGGAGGCGACAGTCATAGTTAAAGGATCAACTAGGATTGCTGAAACGGATGAGAATTACGTGTGCGCTACAATTGACTGGTGGCCACCGGAGAAGTGCAACTACAATCAGTGTCCATGGGGCCAGTCTTCAATTCTGAATTTGGTATGCTTTATATTGTTTTCTTCTCTTGTTATAAGTAGGCTACAATTGCACATTGGTGTTCGGACTGACTTTTCATGTGGTATTTTCATCAACTGGTCCATTCAGGATTTGGATCACCCATTTCTGGCTCAAGCCATTCAAGGTATGTCCTTGAAGTTACATCCAGCAGTTGCTGGTTTCATATTTATCATCCTCCATAACTTTATAGAAGGACCTACTAGGCAGGAAGATGGCTTGTTGATTTGTTCCATGTTTCAAATAGTCTTATTTAATTTTATCTGCAGCATTTGATAATCTGAGGATTAGGCTGGGAGGATCCTTGCAAGACCGAGTTGTTTATGATGTGGGAACAGATAGTCCATGCTCCCCGTTCAGAAATATGTCCAATGACTTGTTTGGTTTCTCAGTTGGTTGCCTGGGTATGGACAGGTGGGACAAGCTGAATGATCTATTCCAGAAAACAGGGTGAGACTTCTAATTTTAAGCTTCATTCCGATACCACTGCCACGAGAATTTAAATGTAGCCGGCATAACTTCTGCAGATGTTAACACATTTGTGCTCGCATAGTCTGAAACCCTGTGATATGACATGTATCTGCAGAGCAATTGTCACATTTGGTGTGAATGCACTCTACGGAAGGTATAATGTTCGACGTTCTATCTGGGCAGGCAAATGGAACTCCACAAATGCATATGATTTTCTAAAATACACGATCTCAAAGGGATACCCAGTTGACTCATGGGAATTCGGTAATAATATACAGTTTATGTTTTCTACTGAAACCTTTTATATTACTCATTTTGTTCCAAAATAGAAGTTCCCCAAGTTCTGACGCATGAAATAATGGGCCAGACAGTTTGAGAACTACAGTTTTATACATGTTATTGTTTTTTCAGGCAATGAGCTGAGTGGGCACGGGATCGGGGCGCGAGTCGATGCTAAACTTTACGGAAAGGATGTAGTTGAATTTAAATCCATCCTTCGGCAATTGTATAAGGCACCACTGTCCCAGCCACTCCTGTTAGCCCCTGGAGGATTCTTTGATCAACAGTGGTACTCTCAGCTGCTTCAGACTTCAGGTCATGGTGTTGTTAGTGCCTTGACGCATCATGTATATAATCTTGGTGGAGGTATGTGATTTATTATTGATTTCACTTTAGTGGCATCCTGAAAAATCCTGTTTCAGTAATCCGAAACCATAGCAGGTCACTTTTCCTTATCCTGAAGGAATATGAAGAAATGATTTGATGGATGCCACATGATAAGTTACTTGCTGCTAATCTTATTTCAAGGGTCTGTCTACCCATCTACCGAGTGTTTCTCGGTTGTTTTTTTTAAGATAGATTTTACGGTGCTTGGAAGTCATGATAGCCATCCATTTGGACCAATAGAAGGGTTAAGAACGGGGAGGTACCTGTTGAAAGATACTTTAAGTTGTGGGCTGATACCAAAAAACGTGGACCAGATACCAATTGAAGAATAAGTCACAGGATAGATTAGTAATTTTGTTAGCAAGATCCAATTAGGTAGAGGGGCAGTTTAGTAATAGCACATCCATGGGCATCGATAAATTTTGTTCCGTGTCTTCTGTGTCAATTCAGACACTAAATTGCCCGATCCAGCTCGGCATCGCTCCGCCGGTGGCTGCCGCGTACTCCGCCTCCCGCCTCCTCCACCTGCACCTCCGGTGCCATGGTCTAGCTCGGCACAGCGCGCCACCGTTGCCGCGTACTTACTCCACCTCCACCTCCGGCGCCACGGTCCACCTCGGCACAGCGCGCCGGCGGTCGCACGAGGCACTCGCCAGCACACCGCTGTTCTACTATGCGCACCGCGTCATGCACGTGCCCAACCCCAAGGACCTCCTCCTTGCCATCTCCAAGCTGGAGGTTGCCCGTGCGGCGCTCGTCGTCCACGAGCTCCTCGGAGCACAACAACCACTTCGTGTGCATTTCCAACCCGGTGTACGAGCGGCGCAGCCAGATGCCCGAGGCCACCAGTGGGGACACCCCGCCGTTCAAGACGCCGGGCGAGTCACTGTCGTCGTTTGGGATTACGGAGGAGGACGAAGAGGGGGAGTTCTCGCCGTCGTTGTCAGCGATGAGGAAGCTCCCTCCATTAGGCGTTGCGGCGTGTCCCTCGCCAACGCTGAGCTTCGTTGATGACAGGTCGTCGCTGAAGGTGACCGACACGAATCAGGCCTCCTCCTCCTCGTTTAATCTCACAGCTCACTTCTTCTCTTTGTGGTCATCGAAGTAAGAGATTCAGATATCACTCATTCACTGGTATGCTGCAGTGTGAGTGATGTGCTTGTTACCTAGAGCTTGATTTGATTAATTATTTTGCTCCCCTGGCTAAATCATATTGTGCACCGATTTTCTCAGTATTGCTAGTGTTTGGATATTTCATCTCGTTGAATAGGCTAGCTAGAATTGGGTTGCCGGAGAAGGGAGGCGATGGAGGAGCCAACCGTCAGCAGGTGTTCGACCAGGATTACTCGACATGGGTTGCCGAACCCACCGACCCTGCGCACCGCACGCGCGGCGCGCCGTCGATGACGTTTCGAGCAGGAGGTCGTTGGTCCCGGGGAGGCAGCCTTTGGTGCGTGGGCTTCACGAGGAGGGTGCCTGCCAAAGGGAGGGGGTGGAAGAGGCAGCCATTGTCGACGTTTGGAGCAGGGACGTCGTCGGCGTTCGTACCAGGATCGAGAACTGCCTCTATTCTGCGATGGGAAATACCAGCGGCATTAGAGATAGTTACTGGAGTACAATTAGATCGAAGATCAATTACTAAACTGCCCTTATTTACATTTATTCAAGTTCCTAACCTACCCTCGTATAAATCAGTGCGGTGATCACAATTCGGAGGAGAGGAACTAGAGGTTCCCCAAGCACAGTAACAAACCTCTTTTTTTAATGGTATGATTCTCGGTTGTTGGGCACTCGATTTTTCAAGCACTACCTCCGACGCCTACCTCCACCACCTGCCACCCAACACCGCCACATTGCCGGCTTCTTCTCCGGCGCCGGTGAGCCCGTGCCCCTACCTGCTCCTTCTTCCTCAACTCCAGCAAGCTTCTTCTCCGTGCCCTCACCCTCGGGCCCGCCCCGCCCACCTTCCTCCTCTCTGACGGCTCTCTGCTGCCTTCCGCCGCCACACTAACCCATCGAGCCGTGAAGCCCCCTCCCCGGCATTGCCCAACCGGCGATCCTCCGTCTCCCGCAGCCGGTGGCGTCACCGCCGCCCCGCCCCCGCGGCCGCCGCCATCACCGGCGGCCTTCCCTCTAAGCCCACCGCTCTCCCTGGTGAAAACCCCACCCGAACCCCCAAGACCCTAACCCTAAGCTCGTCGGAGACTCGAAGTCGAGGAAGACAACCCAGAGCGCGAATCATAGCGTGCATCGGGTGGCCAGAAAATCAAGCGCTCGAGCGCCCTGAAACACTCGATTGCATTTTAGCTTTTCCATATTTCATAGGCACGCTACTTTAATTTGGTTGCTTCTTTTTGTGATGTATATTATTGTGAAGTGTGAAGGAAAGGCTGCATGCCATCCTTAGGGAAAAAATTGAATAAACTATCCTTTCAAAACAAATACATAGCAAGGCCATTCTTCAGAGACAAAATTTAGTCATTTTTATCGGTCAGAAATATATCTGCAATGTTAGCCAGGCATCCTTGTTTTATCCTGTCAATTCATGTAATCAATGCACACTACGCATCAACAATGGCACTTTGTTTTCAGGGAATGATGTTCATCTTATAAGGAAGATCTTAGATCCAAAGTACTTAGATCGTGCTGAAGATACTTATAGAGACATGCAACTTACCATCCAAAGGCATGGAACATGGGCTTCTGCTTGGGTCAGTGAAAGTGGAGGTGTATTCAATAATGGTGGTCTACTGGTGTCGAATACATTCATCAATAGTATCTGGTCAGCTCTCATTCTTTTTCATGGTTGACACAACTCTGATGCGGTATGATGTGCCAGCAAGTAGTTGTGATGGAATTTTTTTATGCATGCAGGTATCTGGATCAGCTTGGAATGGCATCTAAGTACAATACGAAAGTATTCTGCAGGCAGACTCTCATCGGTGGCAACTATGGTCTGCTTGACACACAAACTTTTTTGCCAAATCCTGATTACTACAGGCAAGGCTATAGTTATGAACTTCTACTAGATTATTTAGTTTGGTGTTTAAAGGAAACAGTGTGATATATATTTTGACAACTTCTTTTGTTATCAGTGCTCTACTATGGCATCGGCTTATGGGTAATGGAGTTCTTTCAGTTGATATCAATGCACCGCGTCGGTTACGTGCTTATGCTCATTGTAGGAAACAACAGGTATAAGCTGCGCTTTTTGTAAATTGGCTTTTACCTTTTCAGGTGAATTGCTCGAGAAGTTTGGATTTTAGACCATGTTACTAAAGTTTAAGTGGTATGGTTATTTTTGTTGACTAGTGAATCATGAGTTTACAATTGATTGCTTTGTTCTCAGAGAATTTGTTCCACGAAGATATCAGCTTATTGCTTAGTTGAAGTCTGCTAGATTACCCATTCTGAACATGCTTATTCCAAAATGCAGCAAGGCGTCATTCTTCTCTTGATCAACCTAAGCAACTCTACTGGATACAACGTCACTCTCCAGAATGACATAAACGTCAGCCTCGACAAAAGACCTGACCTCGAGAAGCGCGCTTCTTTTGCGCACAGGCTCAAAAGAGCAGTTTCATGGCTGGGAAGGAAACCATCAAGCGACATCGTAAAGAGGGAGGAGTATCATCTGACCGCCAAGGATGGCGACCTCCAGAGCAAGACAATGCTGCTCAACGGTGTCCCGTTGGAACTGGGAGATGATGGCAGCGTTCCGGCTCTGGACCCGGCGCTTGTTGCTGTCGATTCGCCGGTGCACCTAGCACCAACATCAATCGCCTTCGTAGTTCTACCCAAGTTTGAGGCTAAAGCTTGTTCTTGAGTGTACTCTTGAAGCAAACATATTTGCTGCAGTATGCATTAGAATGTTCCATCTTCTCATTTTTTGATACAAATTGGATCGTCCATGGCAAGTTTGCCCTATTTTAATATAAAGTAGTTCTGACAAACGAATATCATCTCCAATTTTGTGAATGAATAAAAAAGACCCTTTTGTCGAGGAATTGATCTACAAATTTAGGCTCAAATCTCTTTTACAAAGGAAAACACTAAAGGTGTGCTTGCTGTTGCTGCGCTGCGCTGTGAATTTAGTTAAAGGAATATTTGTCATTTCTAGTGTATTTTTTATGTTACAAATCTTAAAAAGATGCTTACAACTAACAATTGCACCTAAAAATAGAAATAAATAAGCACTTTTGAAAAGCCACTGCAATGCCAAAAGAAACCTAAACAATGTAAACATCCTACTCAGGAACTAGAAAAAATAAATTCAAATCACCAAAAAAAAAAGGACACTAAATTTTTATAATTTGACCTGCAGACTGAAATAGTTAAAACTTAAGTTGAACACAGCAAAAGATATTTCCTACACTTCATCCAGAGCTGTATCTTTTTTTACGATCCAGGACTGTATCTTTGTTTTGATGTCTTCAAGCCCGAAATTTTTTAAATAAAAGTATTTATGGTGCTTACTGTGACAAGCACACGGTATTTTCTTCATCGTCACTCATCAGTGAACTGCGGTTCACGGCTGACGGCCGTGCTGAGGTAAAGTTGGAGGTGCTGCATAGTGGATGTGCAACGAGCTTGGCAATGACACGCGGTGGGCTCGTTCGTGGGATCATGCGTGTAAAGGTCTATTTGGCATTGAGGATCACCTCTGATCCCTTCATGTTTATATAGAACAAATTGAGTACATGGTTTGTTACAATCTTGACTTCCAAGATGATATTTGGATCACGCAGAATCCCTTCGGCAGCAACATTCTGTTGCCGGAAACTTATCAGACTAACGTGTTATCTGAACAAACTTAACAGAACCCGGTTGCTGGATATTTTGGACTTGTTTAACACTCCCCCTCAATCCTAGCCACTTCGTAGGTTAAGATTGCTGCAGATTTGATCATGTGGTCTTTGCGGTAGAGCCTTTGTAAAAATATCAGCTACCTGATCGCTTGACGAGATGAACCTAACTTCTAGTAATCCTTGTGCAACCCTCTCTCTAACAAAGTGAAAATCTATTTCTATATGCTTAGTTCGAGCATGAAAAACAGGGTTTGCAGTTAGGTACGTTGCCCCTAGATTGTCGCACCACAGGCATGGTGGCTTTTCCGAAGATACTCCAAGTTCCTTTAACACTGATTGAACCCATATTACTTCTGCAGTAGCGTTGGCTAGTTCCTTGTATTCAGCTTCGGTACTTGACCTGGATACGGTTGGTTGTTTCCTTGAACTCCATGACACGAGATTTGGACCAAAGTAGACAGCAAAACCCCCTGTTGATCGCCGATCATCTGGGCAGCCCGTCCAATCAGCATCAGAGAATGCACTCACCAACATTGAAGGGGATCTTTGAATTTTTAATCCTCTGTCTGTTGTGGCCTTGATGTATCTGAGTATTCGTTTAACGACTGACCAATGCACATCTGTAGGGTGCTGCAAAAACTGACACACCCTATTCACAGAATATGCTATGTCAGGTCGAGTCAAGGTTAAATACTGAAGAGCACCGACTGTGCTTCGGTACTGAAAAGCTCCTTCATCATCAAGCTGAGTTCCTTGTTCTCTGCTAAGCTTGTCTGAGCTAGACATTGGAGTGGAGACACCCTTGCATTCCATCATGTTATTTTTCTGAAGAAGATCCATGATGTACTTCTTCTGAGTCAGTAGTATTCCCTCCTTTCCTGGTGACACTTCAATGCCAAGGAAATAATTCAGTTCCCCCAAGTCTTTGACAGCAAAGTCAGACGACAGTTCTCTGATAAGTTTTTCCATGACACACTTCTTGGAGCTGGCAATGATTATGTCATCTACATACACTAGCACATATGCCATTAATGTACCTTGATTCAGAATGAACAAAGAAGTGTCTGCTTTGGATGACACAAACCCAAGTCTCTGTAGCTTATCACTAAGACGAGAGTACCACGCCCTTGGTGCCTGTTTCAAGCCATACAAAGCCTTTTGGAGCTTGCAAACATGCTGAGGAGCCTTGGAATCTTCAAAGCCAGGAGGTTGACTCATTTAAACTTCTTCTTGGAGCTTACCATGCAAGAATGCATTATGCACATCTATCTGTCTGAGCTCCCAATTTCTAGAGACGGCTATTGACAGCACAAGACGAATTGTTGCCGGTTTTACTACAGGACTGAAGGTATCCCCATAGTCGATACCATGCCGTTGATGAAACCCTTTAGCAACAAGTCGTGCTTTATATCTTTCTATAGTCCCATCTGCTCTATGTTTGATCTTGTAAACCCATTTACAATCGACTATGTTCTGTCCCTGCTGATGAGGAACCAGTGTCCAGGTCTGATTCTTGATGAGAGCACTGTATTCTTGTTCCATAGCTTGTTTCCACTTTGGATCTTTAAGAGCAAGTCGATAGTCTGTTGGTTCACCTGTGGTGGATGCTGAAAAGGCATTGTGATATGGAATAGTGCCATCAGTGAATTTTCTCGGGCAAACAATATTGTTCTGCAATCGGGTCCTTGGCCTGTTCTGAGCTGATTGCAGGACAGGTTCAGGTTCAATTTGTTGGACTTCTTCTCCCCTTTGATCGGAGCCCTCCACTGCTGTACCTGCAACTGCAGACTGCTCAGAAGGGAGATTAGTAGCAACCAGGTTGTCAGGTAAAGCACTACTCTCAGATGAATCAACTGCAATTACTGGTTCAGCTGAGGAAGGCTGCTCAAGAAGGAAAGGTACAGAAGAAGTAGAAGACTTGGTGTGTGGTGATGTAGTGTTCACAAGATCAGTGGAGAAAGGAAAGTTTTGTTCATCAAAAGTGACATCACGTGAGATGTAGATGCGTTCGGTTGGGCGATGGAGACACTTGTAGCCTTTGTGTAAGGTGTTGTAACCTAGAAAGACGCATGGAAGAGATCGGAAAGAAAGCTTCCGATTGTTATACGCCCTGAGGTTAGGCCAGCAAGCACAACCAAATGCACGAAGAAAGGAGTAATCTGGTTTGTTTTTGAAGAGACGAAACAATGGTGTTTGATTATCAATTACACGGCTGGGAAGTCGGTTGATTAGATAGCATGCCGTTAGGAATGCCTCATCCCAAAATTGTACTGGCAGACATGAGTGAGCCAGCAGAGCCAACCCAGTTTCAACGATATGGCGGTGTTTGCGTTCTGCAAGACCATTTTGTTGGTGTGTATGAGGGCAGGATACACGATGTGAAATACCAACGGTAGAAAAGAATTTGTGCAAAGATTGGTACTCTCCTCCCCTATCGGTTTGAACAGTCTTGATTTTTGAATCAAGAGTACGTTCAACTTGTTTCTGAAAGTTCAAGAATATTGGCAAAGCTTCAGATTTATGCTTCATGAGAAAAATCCATGTATAGCGACTGAAATCATCAATAAAGCTTATATAATACTGAAAACCTCCTACTGAACAAGTAGCAGGACCCCAAACATCTGAGTGTATCAGCTCAAGAGGAAAAGAGGACTCTCTAGTAGATGATCTAAAAGGAAATTGGTGGATTTTGGCCTGCTGACAGGCATTACATACCGACTCATTCTTATTTAACTCAAAGACAAGGCTATTTGATCTAAGGACACTCTGGACTATGGCATGAGAAGGGTGACCGAGGCGTTGATGCCATTGTTCAGTAGACACTCTGGTCGTGGACAATGACAGTCGAGATAGGCGCGTAGACTCTAGAGGATATAGGCCTCCTTTGCTCCGGCCTTCATGCACTATTTGCTTCGTGTCCCGATCCTTGATAAAGAAAGAGTCAGGATGGAATTCAAAAAACACATTGTTGTCGGTTGCAAGTTTATGGACAGAAAGAAGGTGCTTGGTTATTCGAGGAACATGAAGGACATTTTGCAGTTTAAGAGGGTGAATTGAACCAGCAATAGTAGATTGACCAATATGAGAGATGTGCAAACCTGAGCCACTGGCAACCTGCACCTGATCTCCTCCTTTGTATCGATCTTTGACTGTTAGACGGTCGAGGTCACTGGTCAGGTGATCTGTGGCTCCGCTATCAGCATACCAGTTTGTATCCACGGTGTAGCCGGTGACAGCTGAATTTGCAGCTCGTTGATCCTCAGCCTGGTATGACTGATTGAATCTGTACTAGCACCAGAGAGCGTCATGACCGGGCTTGTCACAGACTTGACAAACAACTTTGGGTCGAGTAGCCGAGTTCTGGCCACGCCCGCTACCTAGACTGCGTCCTCTGCCACGTCCAGTGCCTTGTCTGCGACCACCTCCTCGGCCGTGTCCTCCTTGGCTGCTGTTGCCAGATTGACCGGCACGGCTAACATGGTTTCCTGAGAAGCTTGAATTTATCTGTAAAACTGAGTTATTATGTTCTTGACGAAGTTCATAGCTCAACAGATGTGCATAGAGTTCGCTGAGGGACATTGGCTCAGCGCGCATCATGATAGATGTGACCAGGGCGTCATAATCTGACCCTAGTCCTGTGAGGAGATAGGCAACTATCTCCTGCTCCTTCAGTGGTTCGCCGATCGACGCCATGGTGTCGGCAAGGGACTTGACCTTCTGAAAATATTCGGCCATGGACAACCCTTTCTTCTGAATGTTTGTTAGTTGGAGCCGCAATTGCATGGCTTTCGCCTGTGAGTGGCACCCGAAGATGGATTCAAGCGTTCTCCAAACTCCGAGAGCAGATGACTGAGTCATGACCTGCATCAGGATTTCTTCAGTCATGGTGGAGAAGAGGGCACCCATCACAATCTGGTCTTAATGATACCAGGTGGTGTGCACCGGATTAGGACTTGTCCATGCATCGTCGCCGGTTCCCTGAACGACCACCCTGAATGGTTCAATGGTGGTTCCGTCGATGTGACCCACAAGCTGCTGACTGCGCAGGAAGGGCATGAGTTGTGCTTTCCATACAAGGAAGTTGTCGCGATTCAGTTTGATGCTGACAAACTGATTAACAGAGGTAGCTGAGGATGAAGAAGAGCTGGAAACGGTGAACATTGCTGCGGAAGATTGGCTATGGCTCTGGTACCATGTAAAGGTCTATTTTGCGTTGAGGATCACCTCTGATCCCTTCATGTTTATATAGAACAAATTGAGTACATGGTTTGTTACAATCTTGACTTCCAAGATGATATTTGGATCACGCAGAATCCCTTCGGCAACAACATTCTGTTGCCAGAAACTTATCAGACTAACGTGTTATCTGAACAAACTTAACTGAACCCGGTTGCCGGATATTTTGGACTTGTTTAACAATGCGCACGTGCTGTAATGATGTCGAGGCAAAAGTTAAGGTCTACCATGGCGAAGTTTGAGCTACAATGCCACTAATACGGTGAGTTTGATAACGATGACATGCGACAAATACCGTTGATACTGTGTGATAGTGATGTGTTTCTTACAGTATGGTATTGATATGATCAATAAGTTATAGTGAAAACGATGTTATAATAGATAGTATTTTTTATGTTTAATTTTAGCTTCCTGTCCCGGCTTGCCTCATTCTCGTACGTGGTATTGTAACTCCTTTTTCTTTTCTTCTTGCCTCTATTTTGAATTTTGTTCAGCACTCCGGTGTCTTCTCTATTTGTAACACTCCACATTGCGGCTTTAAAAAAAAAGTTGCAAGCTCCGGGCTAACAACATAGAAGTGTGCCCTTATGAGCCCACCACACCTCTACACGGACGATGTTGGACTCACCTGTGACGCCGAAGCCACACTGAGACCTCAGAGGCTATGGCCCATAAACTGACGGTGGCCGCAGCCCATAGCGTCCGTTTGGTGTGCTGGGCTTCCGTTCCGTAGCTCCGATCCTCTCCCATTTTCACAGCCTAAACTCCATAATTCTGATTTCGAAAAATAATTGATAGTTTCTACCTCTAAGAATTTGCAAATTAATAAAACCGGATGGACGAATTTTCCATCTCCAGGCGAAGACTATCATCTCCTACGAGATAAATTCATAATTTACCTTTTGGAGCTTTTACTCTTACATATAAAGCTGAGTAGTACCTCTAAAAGAAACACTGAGAAGGATTAATAGTGACTTAAGGATTGATCATTCAGTAACTGTACAGTAATTTAGGAATGGTTAAATTTGACAAAGAGTCTAAAACATTTTTGTCGACAACAGAAGCAAACGCGTCTGAATCGTAAAGAGTCCTGACTCTTGCTAGGCTCATAACTACGGGAGTGCCATGCTTTTGTTCAGTGCATCTGGATTTCTATTTCGGTCACACAGTTCAGTACAAATACACCTGAAAGAATTATCTGCACATTTCCAATATGTGAACAATTGTAACAAGATCCTGTAGGTTACTAACAAACAATGGCATCTCTACTACAATCATCCCCAACCTACTAAATCAACCACAAAACTAACGGAACAAAATTTCAATGACTCTGTATCAAGAAGGAAAAAAATAATTAAATGGATGGAAAGCATATAGGCTCTCGCAACCTCAAGATATCTGCCTCCTTTCTTCGCCATGATCAATCAATCATTCAATCTTCTAGCCCATCTGCTGCATTATTCTGCTATTAACGATTATAGCCCAATCGCGGAGGGAGAGACTCACCAAGCTCCTTTTCGCACTATGGAAAAGAATGATGTACCCATATGACACAGATGAAAAGAATCGTGTTCCCGTATGATACAGACGAAAAATCTTGAGGTATTTGCAAGCCGGTCGATGAAGGGGATGGTCAGAGGTGTACTCAGCGGTGATTGCTTTCATCATTAACCAATATATTCCTACCCAACAGCAATCAGCCTCTCCAGCCAACAAATGAATCATGAACTATACTCCCTCGCTGTGTCCAGCATTTGTTGCAAGTCACTCCTTGTCATATTGGGTCTCCAAAATATGGCAGTTTCTAACAAAGTCGTTGGAGTAATTTACATGCTTTGCCCAAAATGGTTGCAGGTTCTTAAAAGCAATGTCTAGCCATGGCTTGCACTGGCCATTGTAATGGATCACTGCAGCCCTCCTGACACTGTCAATATCTGTCTTTTCTTGGTATCCTAAGCCAAGAAGGTGCCAAGATGGATCTATACCATGCACATGACCCCTGAATGCTATAAGCGCAGGTGGTAAAGTACCAAATTTCCAGAGAGTAAGACCAGATTTTAGATTCTGCAAAAGAGATTGAAATTGTTATGAGCACAAATAATGGCACCAACTATCATGTTTTAGGCTTAGTAGCTAAGTATGATTTTGTGTCAATTATGATTTATATTTTCCTATACCTGGAAGAATATATGTAAGCAAATGGTGAACAAAACAGAATAGCAGAAAAGGAAGGAAATCCTTTTACATTTAGACTTTCAGCTGGACTTATCCAGAAGATTGTTGAATTAAGTTTTTTTTTCAAGATTTTCAAACACTGGACACGGTACAAAATCAGCATGCAAAATACCAGAACATTTTCAATTTGGAAACATAGTCAATGAACTATGGAGCATAGAATACAGCGGGGGTTGGAGATTCTTGTGAGGGCAAAATGCATTACCTCCTTCAACCAGAAATGATATGTATCCCTGATGTTTGTCTTTCTCCAAGCTGCCAAATCAAAGATATTCATCCCATATGCCCAAGCACATTCATCTGGGTCAAGACTTCGAGCTATCACGGGGTGAGAGAAGTTGAAATATGTCCTGAAACGCTTAGACATCACCCAGCTATCTTCACCCCTGCATGTTTCCACAGCCCCATTCACCTTCCCTTCAAGATTGATCTCCCAAAGGGGAGACAAGTCACGCTGAACAACAATGTCATCATCGAGGAAGACCACCTTGTTGAGGTTTGGAAAGAGCTGGTTGAATAAATGAGAACGGATCAGGTAACGAATTTTGGACATCACAAAATGTTAGTGTTTCACAATCTTTCTTACAACTTAAGAGTTGAAACGGCACAGTTCATGCAACTCAATTATTATCAGAATTCGACAAAAAGATAATGGAAACTTAAAGAGAAGGGGGAATATAACAGTGAGGCGCATTTTAGCAGCAAGCATAAGTGCACAACCAACATGTGGTAATCAAACAGAAAAAACAGAAACACACTTGATTGTCTTCATTTTAATCACATATAGAAAGAGAATTAAACATGCATCTTAATAGTGGGATGGTTGGTGGGGTATCTATTCTGGCAGTTTCAGCATGCATCACTTAAGAATAGACCATAGATCTAGTTGGATGATAACTGTAAAGGTCATACTGACTAATTCTGCATGCTTCAGCCCATTCTAATGGTATTCTCATAAGCCCCTGATGCTGAAAAAAAAAAAGAACAAAGGCTCGAGCAGCTCTGAAAGTTACTCAGTTCAAATTAAATGCAGACGTGAATCTGTCGGATCAAAGTATATTCACCATATTGGAGTAAATTTGACTATGTCCCACTTCATTTAACAGTAAACTATCCCCTCCACTCCTCTGTTCTGTGCAAGAAAGCAGGCAGCGCAACGTTTTGCAAGCTCAGTTGATCAGCAGGAGCCTCAAAGGCAACCTAATGCCCTAGTGTAAAGATATGCAAAAAAAGCATGACCTTAAGCTTGCCATGACCAGGGAATTTAGTTGGCACATCAATACTGGAATGCTTATACTACCATCGAAAACATTTGAAATGCTACACAAAATACACCCACCTGTGAATAAGGTTACCATAGCACATTCATTTAACCATAAATTGGAACAACTGTATAGTAAGTGTAACAGATACAAAGCCAAAATATAGAACACTTCTGATGGAAAGACACCTCAGGCAAATAAACGCGGAGATGGTTTAGCAGGGATATGTATTTGGGGCTTCGAGCCTGCAGCTTTGAAGCAAGCACCCTAGGATTGTCACTTGCGCTGGAAACTGTTCCATGATCTCCATGATAGTGATTTCTGACTCCACGATGGTTTTCTATAGCCTCTAGTACTGGGACATTTTCTCTTGTCAACCAGTCAAACTGGTGAACACCTTTTACTTCAACTATTGCGGGTGATAGAGAATTAAGAGCAAACCATGAATGCATCCCTGGATATGTTTTCTTGTCAGTAATAACATGAAAGACTACTTTTGCAGGCACTGAGGAAGATCGTACAGTTGAGCTGACAACAACTGAAGCAGCAAGAATGTTATCACTGGCTAGAATATAATGTTGGAAGGAATTATCAGAAAGCAAAGGTAACAGTTCCGGTGGTGGCAACTGTTTCCGTGCATGAGCATTTGAGGAGTATTCATCAGTAAGGCGCAGAGAAAGGCAATGGATTCCTTTGGGAATAGCAGTTGCAGCATAATGTTTATACAGCTGTTCTGCCAACCTTGACCTCTTAACCTCCTTGTCCATGCTTTCCATCTGCAAGAAAAGCATGTGTTATTAAAATACATGTTAAAAACACAACACAGTGCATTAAAGCACCTTATCAGGAGTAAGAGCCATGAATAAATTATATGTTGCCAGCAGGGCCCAAGTTCAATATTGTATTAAGCTGTGTACAACAAAGCAGAAATATACAATTATACGGAGATGAATACCGCATGCTGAAAAAATGACCAATACAAAAGGTACGTTAGCTTCCATAAATGGTAAATTTATAGCAATATGCACATAATTTATACCAGAAAAGGTATAAATTTACTTACGTAATTGCCAACTACTTCTGTAACTCTACTTTTTCAACAATCATGTCTTGCACTTTTCTTTTAAAAAACAAAGCTCACATTGTTCCTTCAGAGAACATTTGAAAAGAAATTAAGTGCATCTTTAAAGTTTTACGACGAGACACTATGTCACAGACTAGGGCGGAATTCTCATGTACATGCCACTCTTGTACAAATTAACTATATGGCTATGCCCAGAAACACAAAATAGTCCATATAATATTTGGGGCTAACAAATACACATCACAAAAACCAATTCAGTTTTTCATGTTTGCTGCTTTAAAGGCGAAAGCTGATGCCAGATTACATCATTTTAAATTTGAATGCAATAGTGCGAGATCAAACAAGGAAAGTTAGTCCCATACCGTAGCTTTCAACCTAGCAGCAAATGTCCTAGCATCGTAATGGTTATCCTTCATCTCCAAAAGAAAATCCCTGAATGATTCTGGTAACTTTTTATCGGTAGGGAATTCCTCGTTGTTAACTTGATAAAAAATTCTATACAGATCTTGCACCAGCCTCTGTTCACATTGGGTAAGAATGATAAATAAATTGCGCTTCATCTTTAAGAAAAAAAAAAGTAAAACAAAAAGTCATGCTTTACTAACAAAGAAAAGTACAAGGAATCTTGTAACTTACTGTAGAATCACCCCCCTGCCTACCAAGGAAACTAGGCCCTATTCGCCTCCCCAAGCAATCTGCAAAATAAGATTACAAAGGTTACAACAACACATGATACAAGCTCTAAAATGCAAAGTTAGTTCTGTCGAAAGAAAATAGCTGACCACAGTGTTCTTAAGGCGCTAAGGCAAGGCGTGGCGACCCACCCCCCTCACAACGCCCAGGTGCTTATAAGGCGAGGTGAGGCAATGCTTTTAGCCTTACATATCCTAAGAAACAGCAAAACAGCAGCAGGGAGAAGGAGAGAAAAACAAAAAGAAAAGAGAGATAAAAGAAAAGGGGGGACGAGAAAGGAACGGGCTAGCCCAGCCCACCAACCAGCCAATAAACCCCTTCCCCTCATGTAGATATGCTAGGTCTCCCTCAGCGTTGCTCCCTCTCTTGCACAGCACCGCCGATCTCACTGTGCTGTGCTGGCTTCCAGATCAACCGCCGCTGCAGCTGACCAGAGGGACTGCTATGCCAGCCACCGGCACTGGAGCCAGCGGGAATCGGGGAGGCGACAACTGCTTGGCCTTCCTGAATCCCCCCTCTCGCTCTTCCCCTCTTCTCCCTCCCTCTCACTGGTTTTGGCAAGGCGTCGGGATGCCCAAGGCTTTGGGAGCGCATTGTCGCCTAGGCGACGCCTTAAGAACACTAGCTGACCTAACCAAAAGCATACATTCGACAGGAGGGGATCTCGTATCAGCAACTTACAGAAAATGACATGCCTATACCCCAACTAGATATCTTATGACAATACCAAATTTTACACACAGAAATTGAGAACGATTCACCAACATTCCATGTACCCTTGGAGCCTATTTGGGGTGCGTTTGGTAGGGATCCAAATTCTCCTAAAAGCATTTTGGTTCCATATTCTTCTTAGAAACATTTCTCTGGTTAATCAGAATCACCTCTGGAAAACGTTTGCATGGTTGTCTGGATTCAGTGAGGATGGTGGTGCAATTGACCATTTTGCCCTTTGCTAATATGCTACTTTTTAGTTTTTATTTGACTTTTCTTTTAACACAAATAATATTTATTTGACTTTTTTTCTTAACACAAACAATATCTCTCTCCCTTACCGCTCTCCTTATCTCTCTCTCCCTTATACAACCGGTTGCTCTCTCTCTCTCTCCTTATCCATTCAACAGAGCGGCATGGCGGGCGGGTGGCACGGAGGGCACTATGGCCGAGAAGCGTGGCGCGGCAAGCGGCGGCCAAGCACGGTGCGGCTGGTGTCAGCTGGGCAAGCGGCGAGGGCAAGGTTGGCAAACGGGGTGGGAGAATCAACTGAAACACCTCCCACCCCGTTTCACCTAGCCGATTCGGGGAAACGTTTCTAGCTGATTCTCCCATTTGGCAAGAATCGGGGGAGAATCGGAACTGATTCGAGATGCCAAACGGGGCCTTGGTCAAGATCAAGTTGCAGCTACTATCGGGTCACATTTGTTACCATGAAGCCTGAACCATGAGTGGCAAGTACCAATCTATTTTGTTTAGGCTATAAGTAAAAAACTCCCTAGCTTATGGCAATTAAGGTACTTCCATGTTTGTTTTTTATTCTGATTATGGATTCTAGCTCCAAAAGCAAAAGCAAAAACAAACTATCACAATATAAAAGCTGAATCTCACAATCCGCAAGCCAAGTTGTACTACAAAATCTCACAGTACACAATTTGATGGGAAGGAGCTTCCACAGATTCTACGAAATGGACTGAATTCTCACAATCTAAAGCTAAAACAAACAGACCCTTAGAGTACCAAAACTGATATTCCAGTTTTTTGCACAAAATCTATGTGTGGCTCCAGTATAAAACTTCCTATAAGCCATGGTGCAGAAGCAAAGCACTTTTTTACCTACAATTAATCAGGTGTCCAGGTGCATCAAGGGCTTTGCTATATCTCTCTCACTTATATATCCTTCCCTGATGCCCCAATAATCAACGGGGAGCAAAGAATTTGGAGTCCAGTTGACCAGGTACCCAGTTTCAACATATGATCAGTATATAGGAAAGAATTGCAAGATTCAGCTCAAAACTACAACAAGAAACTCTTCCAAAGACAACACTGCAGCTGATAGCACTAAATCCAGTTCCTCAATCTAACCAAAGTGATGGCTTAAAACTACAGAATGACGATACCACATTTCAGCCAATGCTAGGAAATAATATGCCTAAGATCCACAAATTTGCTCACATGGAAACTGGATCATAAAACCAAATAGTCAACTCTCTTGATTTCAGTTCAGATCAGCACATGTAACAAATGAGATCGCTCACACCTGATAGCTTGAATCTAAGCTCATCGGCGAACAAATCACACATTCTCGGCGCGGATTCTAGACCAGAACCATCTCCACATTCCCACCGACACCGTGAAATCCTACGCCCAAGGGTGCCGAGATCCGAGCTTTGCCTCCCCAAACGCACCAAATCAACAACTCAACCCACCGCAACCGAAACCAAAAAAAAAAAAACGCGAGATCGCGCCCATCGATCTTACCGATGGAGGAGCACTTGCTTCCGCCAGCCTCGAGCGCGGGTACGGCGGCGAGGATGAAGGCGAAGGGCAGGAGGCAACCGAGCGCCACGACGGCCGGGAACGCCACCGCACGCCAGTACCACCCGGAGCCCCACCACCCTCCCCAGCCTCCCCCTCCTCCCCCGCCGCGCCGGCTCGCCCCTAGCGGCGGCGGCGGCGGGGGCGGCTGCGGCGCGACGCGCACCTTCATGGAGTCGACGACGCCATTGCTGCTGGAGATGGTGATGCTGCGCATGCTCGGCGAGATCCGCAGCTGCATCCTCCCCCGACCCCTCCCCCGCCGAAGGGAGCTCCGACTCCGGCGGCCTAGGGTTCCGGCGACGGCGGCGGTGAGGCGGTGGCATTGGGCAGAGACATGCTAATCGCACGGGTGATACTAATAAGGAAGAGAGAGAAAAAGAAAAGGAAACGAAAGGAATAGCAATGCGCGTCGCCGCGTGCGAGGAGTGCAAATACGGGGTGGCGCGGGGGGCTATCGGCGAAATTGACAGGGGATTTTGGGGGTGAGGGATTGGGGACTTTCGGCAAATTTGGAAATTTAGACAACATACGCGATCGTATTTACGAAAATAGACAACATGTCGACGTATTTGCAAATCTAGCACTCGTATTCGGTATCTCAAATACCGAAATTTGATTTTCAGAAACTGAAAATCCGAAAACACCGTATTCGGCAACTGAGGTGCCGAATACGGCACTGTGGGCTGTATTCGGCACCTCAGTTGCCGAATACACCCTGTACTCTGCTGTATTCGGCAACTGAGGTGCCGAATACAGCCCACAGTGCCGTATTCGGCACCTCAGTTGCCGAATTCAGTACATCATGTCACTTTCACGTCCTGTCGATGCTTTCGGTGTGTGCGTGCCAGCGGGATGCTGCTTTTGCGCTTAATAAAAGCCCTGACTCGCAGAAGAGAGAAAGGAGAAGAGAAGAGAGCAGCAAAGGAGAGAAGGGAGAAGAGAAGAGAGCAGCAAAGGAGAGAAGGGAGAAGAGAAGAGAGCAGCAAAGGAGAGAAGGGAGAAGAAAAGAGAGCAGCAGTGGAGAGAAGAGAGCAGCAACGGAGCAACGCTAGGAGAAGCAGCTCGAGCAGAGGGGGCAGCCGGAGAGGATCAACGCGAGCAGCAGCCGCGCTCAATTTCCTTAAGGTAAGTTTTTAGATTACGTAGTTAATTAGTAATTATAATTAGATTTTTCTTAGTTCGTTCAGAAGTATATTAATCATTTCGTCAGTATATTGTTAAATTCATTCAAGTACATTTGATTAATTATATTATTTTGGTAAATTAGAGTATTTAAATTAATGATTTAGTTGGGTTATATAATTTTTATTAGTAAGTGTGATTAGATTCTTTACTTAATATAGTAACATGAATTTACGGGATTTAATCTAGGTAATTAGTTTTATTAAAGTAATATAATTACGTAGTTAATTAGTAATTATAATTAGATTTTTCTTAGTTCATTCAGAAGTATATTAGTCATTTCGTCAGTATATTGTTAAATTCATTCAAGTACATTTGATTAATTATATTATTTTGGTAAATTAGAGTATTTAAATTAATGATTTAGTTGGGTTATATAAGTTTTATTAGTAAGTGTGATTAGATTCTTTACTTAATATAGTAACATGAATTTATGTGATTTAATCTAGGTAATTAGTTTTATTAAAGTAATATAATTAATCAATTAACTTGATTAATTAGTTTAATCACTTAGGTTTGGTAGAACCGTAGAAGATAGTGTCCAGTAGCAACAAAGATGCATATTAGTTGTATATTGCACTATTTAATTAGTATTATTTTTGTACTTATTATTTATTACATGTATATTTATTTAGGAGACACGGTATGATTTTCCATATTTATTATGGAGAACGTCCCACAGTTTTGCACGGGAGACTTGTAACAATTCAGAACTGCCAGCACATTGAGAGTTCGGTTGAGGTACCTATTGATCTAGATGGCCTGAAATCACATATTATGCGCCTTTTGCGTGTGAACCAGCAGTCACATACTGTTATCTTAGAGGGTGTACGGCCGCGGCTTGTTCCAAATAGCTCGGTCATTGTCCATACATTGTTCGAGATGAGTAGGAACAACGCATGGGCTTTGTACTCACGCAAGGCATTGGAGGAGAACTTTGATATGGCGGTGTACGTAAACATAGTGTCACGACTGGTGCAAGGTGATGCAGTGACCACTGTGGAAGGCTCAAGCCAGGAGGTGATGCATGAAGAGGATGGAGGGCATGTCGGGGAGGGCAGTTCCAGTAGAGAGGGAGGTAGAGTGGACCCTGGTGAGGTCGATGCAGGATGCATGGATAATGAAGACGGTGGTAGCGGGGATGAAGAAGCTGCTGACAATGATGACCCGGTCCCGGCGATCCAGTACTTTCGTGGTACTGGGCTCCTGGAGTGTGTCGTCGTTGAGTATAACACCTTATCTAACTGGGGATACCAGAATAGCGACATTCAGGTCGGGCAACAGTTTCGTAACAGAGGGGAGGTCATCCACTTTATTAGCAACTATGCTGTAATAACAAGAAGGGACCACAAGTGCGCCCGGTCTAACCCTACGGAGTATGAGGTCAGGTGTACGAAGCACCCGAATTGCCCTTACTTCGTACGAGCACATCAGCCGAAATATGAGAACTATTTTGTGATTAGTAGACACACCCCACATACATGCAGCGAAGAGGCTATTAGGAATGTGAGCCACGCCGTTGATGCGAGGTTCGTAGCCCAACTCCTCATCACGCTTATTGGCACAGAAATTTGTTTGTCGCCAAAATCGATTATGGGGGAGGTGCACACTAAGACTGGCATGCTTATCAATTACCACACCGCGTGGCGAGCGAAGCAGAAGGCGTTGAAGATGCTGTTTGGAAGCTTCGAAGAGTCATACAACAATGCTCCGAGACTGCTGCAGAAGATTGCCATGACGAATCCAGGGACTCAATGGGCCATAGCGGATGAGCCGATCAGGCTAGATGATGGGTCATATAGCACCACTGACCGATACCTCATTAGGTTATTCTGGTCCTTTGGACAATGCATCGAAGCATTCAGGCATTGTAGGCCGGTTGTATGCGTGGATGCCACATTTCTAAGCGGCAAGTTCCATGGTACCCTTATGACAGCAATGGCGGCGGATGCAAATAATCAGATCATTCCTCTCGCCTTTGCAATGGTTGAGAGTGAAAACAATGATAGTTGGCTGTGGTTCCTCACCTTGGTAAGGACACGTGTCGTGGGAAATAGGGAACGAGTTTGCGTCATCTCAGACCGTAACAAGGGTCTTTTGCATGCGTTGGACGTGCTGCATGATAGCACAAACTGCTCCATTGCATGGCCTGATGTGGAGAGAAGATGGTGCATGCGACACTTGGGCGCGAACCTGTACACAAGGTACCGCAGCAAGTCGCTTGTAAAGAGATTCAAAGGGCTATGTCTTCAGAACCAGCAGGCGAAGTTCAACGAGATATGGAGAGAGTTAAATGAGACCACTCGCAAGATGATGGCAGACCAGCAAGCAGGGGAGGATCAACTGCGGGCGCAAATGGTTGGGGGCCAAACTATCGTTAGTCGTTCACGTGGTACATTTAGCCAGTGGATAGCGGGGAAGCCGGCGGAGCGTTGGGCCCTTATCCATGACACTCATGGTGCCAGGTTAGCGCATAGAATTGTAATGATCATATTGTGCCGATTCTTATGCAAATAGCCATTCTAAAATTATTGTATCCCATGTTAGGTACTCCATCATGACAACGAACATAGCGGAGGCGTTCAACAATGTCCTGAAGGGAGTATGGGGCCTCCTGTTGTGTGCCATTATTGAGCTCACATTCTACAGAACGGCGGACTACTTTCGAGACCGTGGTAATGCTGCTATGAAGTGCAGCACACGGTTTTCACCTAAGGTGGAGCAAATCATATCAAGAAGGAGGAGCAAAGCACACTTTCATCGGTCTAGGATCTACGACTTGGCCAACAATGACTTTGAGGTCATGTGCCGCCGTAGGTATGCTTCAGGGTATAGCACCGGGGACACCGTGCAGCAATGTCAACTTGGACCTAACGAGGTGAAGTGCACATGCAATAAGCCAAAACTGCACCATATCCCGTGCTCCCATGTCTTAGCCGCTTGCAGGGACATAGGTGGCAATGACGGATCACAGTACGTATCACCGTACTTCACGATCGATGCATTGAGGAGCACATGGCTTCCAAAGATGCGGTCCTTTAACATCGGAACCAACTACAAATCGATCGAGGGCCCTAAGTGGGTACCTTATCCACGAGCACGACGCACAGATCCTGGAAGGCCTAGATCTACGAGGCTGCAAGGTGACATGGATGAAGCAGATGCTGTTGATGGCCTTCGCATGTGCAAACTTTGCAAACAACCTGGACATGACAGGAGGACTTGCCCGACCCGTCAGTAAACTATCAGCCCACTGTCAAACTGAACTGTCTTAGAGACTTTGTATTGTAAAATGTTATTCACCTGTTAGTTGTACTACTTATTGTGCATTATGTGGTTTGCACTGTACCCCTTTAGACAAGAAGTGACCATTGTATTGTAAATGTAATTTTATTTATTTATTTCGTGTTTCTTAAATATTCATGGATCCGTGTTTTGATGCAGAGACTGAGCGTAGGTAGTCAGTGAGCAAGAAATCTATGGCGGGATCCTCTAGTACAGGCTTTCCATGGACACCTGCAACGATCGCTATAGCACTTAATGCCTCCTTACAGGTTGTGCGCGAAGGAAACGATGATCCGTTAAAGGAGAACAACATAATCCAAGCCGTGGCGAAATTGCATGCAAGACCCATATGTTCTAGGTTAACCGCGCCACTCCAATGTGTAACCACCGAGGACCTTAGGGCCCTCTTGTATCACCGGCGTCAAATGTATCTGAGGGTCCGCGAACTGGCCGACCATCCTTCTGTGATAGGTTTCTCTAGGAGGCAAAGAACGATAGTAATGTCGCCAGACCAGTATGCATCCCATATTCAGGTATGTCATATAAACATTTGGTCACCCTACTTATCTTATTTCCATTGATTCGAACGGTCCTCTTCTGCGTCAGGCTTTCCCGGAAGACGAACAGTTGATCAACAAAGAAATCTCACACTTCTTGACGATGTGTATGCTCTTCGGCGGGGGTGTGATGCCTGGTTCGCGTAGAAGACGACGACAGTCAGCGAATCAAAGGGGTACAGAGGCGACCTCTACGAATCATTCAGATAATGACGAGGACGAAGACGATGACGATTTCATGCCCCCCATGCCTAGACGTTCGAACAGAAATACAGGAGAAAGTTCTAGGAACACTGCAAGAGGACGTTCACGCACAACATCGAGATGCCATACAACTGATAGGGAAATAGGACGTGGTACCACCTCGGAGAAACCTCAAGATGATGACGACGACGACGATTTCATGCCACAACGACCCCGCCCTCCGAGGCTTCCATCTCCGGAGGACACCGATGACCCTGAAAATGATGATGGATTTGCTCGTACTCATTTTTACAACTTCCCAGAACCACCTCGGAGACGACAACCATCTTACCCGGATAGCTTTGACCATCGCACCTGGAATTCTTACGCTAATTTGCGTCGCCACTTTCCTTCGCCCTAAGCATCTATTGTAACCCTATATATTTTATTCCCTTAAGGCATGATATTATGTTCTTTAGGCGTATCGTACATGATAATGTTTGTTGTTGTTCGCTCTTTATGTGTAACCTCTGTACCGGGTTCTATGCTACTTATGCTTTACAACTACTATTGTTTCCTCTGTACTGAGAATTTCTTAAATTAACAATACAGTGAATAAGACATAATAGGGATGACCTCGATATTAAAATCAATAATACATGTGTCATGACAAATTGTCCTGGCTACTCAACGGCGACGATGCCTCACACAATCTCCAGGCGTGTAAGCGTCTGGCGGGTGTGTGGCTCTCATCCCAGCAGCCTGCGCAGGCCCCTGCCTTGCGTGCCCTTGGTCGTCTTCATCATCATCTGCCTGCCCTATGGGAACCCCACCGAACGTGTATCCCGCCCCGCTTACTCGGCTCTGCATGTACCATGCCGAAGGATCCTCGTGCGGAAGTGTGGACGGCCCTAGAACGTGCTCCGATGGAGTCCAGTGTGCCGAAGGCTCGCCATGCTGGTACCAATGTGAACTTCCAGGTTCATTGAGATCATGGGAGGACTGTCCGCCGAGTAGATCAGTGAAGGTGGCGGTCGCATGCATTGCAGCACCCCAGTCAAAAGCATTAGGGTCGCTCCAGCAAGGGGTCTGCTGCGTGTAGTCAACGACGTCCTCCTGATGAGTAGATGCTGCAGCCGGAGGTGTCATCGTAGCCGGAGGTGCTAGTGAACCCAGCGTAACCTGCTCGGGCGCAGGAGGCTGCGTGCACTCCTCGGCCTCAGCACCGGAACATGAGACATGACGCGTCGAAGCTGAAGATGTATGTCGTGATTCTGACCGGACGGGTTCCTCACGAGCACTGGATGACCGCCTGCTGTGGGAGGACCGCCTGCTGTGGGAGGCACGAGACGGGTCCATGGCATGTTGGTCGTACCCCCTCCATTGCGGGGCACACCCACCTAGACCACGTATAGCGTTTAGGAAGCGGGATCCTCTTGTCCTCATGTACTCCCGGAGAAGGGTACGATCCCTCTGCGATGATGACCTGCTTGGTTCCCCAAAAGGTTGATCCGCTTGCGTATGCATCTCATACGCCTCTTCAGTCTGTATAAGATGAGGGACATGTCAGTAATACACAGATTTTCCAAAGAAAACCAATATAAGTAACGCATCACTTACCACAACATGAAGTAGGCGGGCACGATCCTCGGGGAAGGGTCTGGGGCCCGGCTGTACAGGTCCGCTGAGTAAGGTGGCACGCGTGCGCGGACGGTACCAAGCAAGGTAGTCCCAGTACGTGGCCTCGTCGTATTGTCCAGCAGTAATGATGACATCCACCGCAGCTGATTCTGTCCACCTCCGTATGTACTCGGCATTCTTGGATGCCCAGTCCTGCGTGCCTCCGCCCCCCTTTGAGCTCCACCTGTACGTGACATAAACAGTTATAATTTGTTAACATGGATAACCAATGTACTAAGGCAACATACAATAACACACTTACTCGTGCGCCCGTCCGGCGTCTCGTGGTGCTGGAACAGGCACCACCTGTCGGTACCCGAACTGCCTCTGTACACGTTCTGGAGAATATACTTCCACGCAGTTCATGTACAACAAGAAGCATGTGGTCAACCATAAGTCTGCGTCACGGCTACAAGAGGATGCCAGGAGTCCACCATCTGCAATTTCTTTTACTCGTGCCATACGCCATGGATCCCAATCCACTAGATCAGCGCTAAGGATGTCCAGGTCACTTATCACCCTGGAGTAGTTACCATGGTCTTGCTGCTGACTCCATCTTAGCCTGGCATGAATCCACCGATACCCCATCGTTGGCCTTATGTCATCTGCAATGCCATCAGAGATGTGAACTGGGTAGTAGCACTTGAGCACCCAAGGTCTGGAAATCGGGAGGTACTCCCAACTCCATAACTGTAAGAGATGTAAGCACCCTGTAATGGTTGCCTTCCTCTTTGTTCGCTGGGTTGCATCACACAATCCTCTGTAGTTTGCAGCCAACACTGCAGATCCCCAACTGTAAGATGTAGGCTCATAAGGATGTGACGCAAGGTGGGCTGCTAACCATACAATATGTGGGACGACATAATCGCCTGCCGTGTTGCAGAACATGATGCCTCCGAGCAGGACGTATAAGTACACCTCATAGTGTTGCATAAGTGTATTCTCGTCCGCATCCAGTGGGCATGGACCGAACTGTGTCAGCCCATGAACCCAGGACATGGAGAGGCCAGCATCCTTCCCGTCGTATTGCACACCAAACCTATAAGATGCAGATGGTCAATGACGCTTTAATAGCACTGTAATATTTTAAATGCATTACATAACAAATAATTACCTATCTGCAACATAACCCTTCCACTGCAACATATGTGTCTCAGGACGCCAGCGGTCGACGAGACCTGTGAGCAGTGCCTCATCAATTGCCGGGAGAGGTGTCCTACCACCGACCTCCATGGGAGCTCCGGCCATCATGAGAGAGAAAGGTAGTAGTCCCGCCCGTGCGAGTGGCTCGTGGAATCGAGGGTTCAACTCCTTAATCTTGTGCACACTCCGGGCTCGTAACGGACCCAACTGCATGAGTTATCCAATACATGTACAGCGTTAGTTCAAAATTCTCGTACCAATGAAATAGCACATATAAACGTGGTACCTGTTGTCCCGTGAATATCATCCTTCCCCTATGGTTCTCGTCGTACCGCTGCTGAAGAAGCTCGGGAAGACCACTATGAGCCATGATAATGATTTAAGGCTTCATGGTTCAACAAATAGGTGAACAACAGATTAGAATAATCTAAGTACTCTAATTAAATAAAGTAAGTACTCTTATTAAATAATCTAAGTAATATAATAACGTAATTAAATAATCTAATTTGTATAATCTCAGTACTCTAATTAAATAAACTAAGTACCCTAATTAAATAATCTAAGTAATAACGTAATTAAATAATCTAATTTGTATAATCTCAGTACTCTAATTAAATAAACTAAGTACCCTAATTAAATAATCTAAGTAATAACGTAATTAAATAATCTAATGAGAATAATCTAAGTACTCTAATTAAATAAAGTAAGTACTCTAATTAAATAATCTAATAACGTAATTAAATAATCTAATTTGTATAACCTAAGTACTCTAATTAAATAAACTAAGTACTCTAATTAAATAATCTAAGTAATATAATAACGTAATTAAATAATCTAATTTGTATAATCTAAGTACTCTTATTAAATAATCTAAGTAATATAATAACGTAATTAAATAATCTAATTTGTATAATCTCAGTACTCTAATTAAATAAACTAAGTACCCTAATTAAATAATCTAAGTAATAACGTAATTAAATAATCTAATGAGAATAATCTAAATACTCTAATTAAATAAAGTAAGTACTCTAATTACATAATCTAATAACCTAATTAAATAATCTAATTTGTATAACCTAAGTACTCTAATTAAATAAACTAAGTACTCTAATTAAATAATCTAAGTAATCTAATAACGTAATTAAATAATCCAATTTGTATAACCTAAGTACTCTAATTAAATAAACTAAGTACTCTAATTAAATAATCTAAGTAATATAATAACGTAATTAAATAATCTAATTTGTATAATCTAAGTACTCTAATTAAATAAACTAATATAATTAAATAAATGTAATCGAACGGATTAAACAATCACAATCTACTTCTGAAAAAACTAATCTACTTCGAAACATACTAACCAAATAAGCTAATTACTCTAAATACTATTACTAACCTAAGTATTAAATAGGTAATCTAATAACTAACCGGTATGAAAGTGAGTGCTCTCGAAGTATTAAACTGCCGCTGCTGCTGATCGCGTTGCTCCTCTTCTGCTGCTTTCTATACTTGAGCTGCTGCTACTCCCTTCTCTGCTCTGCTGCTCCCTTCTCTACTCTGCTGCTACTCTCTTCTCTGACGAACTCCATTTATTCACCTCTCCTCAGGCCGTGCCAAACATCACGGGTTGCCAAAATCATGCATGCATCCGGCCACGGGTTGCAAAAAATGGTGAAAATGATTGATGTGACGCGAAAATGATTGATGGGACGCGGGAAAAAGGGGATGGGATGGGTGGCCGGCTTTATTCGGCAACTGAGGTGCCGAATACGGCACTGTGGGCTGTATTCGGCACCTCAGTTGCCGAATACGGTGTTTTCGGATTTTCAGTTTCCGAAAATCAAATTTCGGTATTTGAGATACCGAATACGAGTGCTAGATTTGCAAATACGTCGATATGTTGTCTATTTTCGCAAATACGGTCGCGTATGTTGTCTAAATTTCCAAATTCCTCGGGACTTTCCGGCCTCCGGGAGGCGGGCGGCTATGGGTTGCTTGCTTCTCCCCTTCCTCTTCCGTCGGAGAGAAAGGAAGGAGAGAGAGAAACAGGAGAGGGAGCATGCAGGATTTTGTTTTGTTCTTATGCTTCGCTTTCTTTCTTTTTTCAAAAGAAAAAATGGTTTCATGTTTGATTTGATCGGATGTTTTTTCTGTCTCTGTTGGATGATTATATTTAATTGAGATGTTATTGTTGTTTGGAATTATATAGCGGTTGGCTACCGGTATAGTTTGACGTGACAAAAATATTTAGGTATGTGAATATAGGGTAGTGTCTGTAACTTATATGTGTGTAATATATGTATAATTCCATCAAAAATGAGTATCCTCCTGTTTACAAAATTATATACCAACTAAAAATAATTGATCATGTATTCTTACGTAATCTAACCTTGACTTCACAGAGTTAATCAAATCAACCTTGCAGCTACAAGTGCGCAACATTCATAATCCCGAGTTCAGCTTACCGGAGTTTTCATTAAAAGAATGGAAAGAAAGAGTATCAGGAAAATATATATCTACTAATAAAAGAAAAGGAAAAATATCTATCTAAACATGAAAAAAGGATTTTAAAAACATACATAATTCAACCTTTATGCATACAATAACCAATATTCCACAAAAGGGACGCTCAATGGGTTGAAATCAATGAAGCACAATCACCGGCATTTCCTAGCTGAATTTGCCTATAACGTGACCCCACCCCCATCTTCATCTCCATGTGCGGATCCACCCAAGAATCAGCTGCTCATCTTCTACCAACCCTCTAACAATTCACACACCACTGATGTTCATACCTGTCAACCTCTGAGCGTTGCAGCGATCAATTTTTGGAAAGCGAGGGAGGAAGCTAGGCTAGGCCGAGTAGAAACAAATCGCACCCTGAGTCCTCACAAGAGAGGAAGCTGTCGACGCGCATGACAGCAACTCCTCATCGACCACAAAGAAAAAGGGCAAAAATGCAAAATAAATGATATATGTCAGCGTATTTATCAAAATAAACAATAGATCGACGTATTTACAAATCTAACATCTGTATTCGGCACTCAAAATCTGAAAACCCAATTTCAATACCTCAAATACCCAAAAAGACTAGCCCCACTGTTTTCGGCACCTGAGTTACCGAAAACAGCAATGTTCACATGTATTCGGCACCTAAGGTGCCGAAAATGGTGAACAGTACCGTATTCGGCACTTCAAATACGGTATGTGTTATGCACCGACGTGACTGCGCACCGAAAGTAGAAACAAAAAGTGATGGACGTAGCAGGCCAGGCTGTATTCGACACCTAAGGTGCTGAATACAGCACTGTGTATCGTATTCGAATACAGGATATTTTCGGCACCTGAGCTACCGAATACGGTACTGTTGTCTATATTTGGCACCTGGCCCGGACCCACCATTCCATACTTATTTCGAAATTTGATGTGCCGAATGCGAGTGTTAGATTTGTAAATACAGTAATGTGTTGTCTGTTTTATAAATACGGTGATATATATTGTCTATTTTTCTATTTTTATCCTAAAACAGAAAATGGCAGCTCTTGGATGCGTTTGGGGTGAGGGGTGGTCCTTCATCCTTGTGCTGTAGTTTGTTGGTCTTTGGGTCATTAGCGTGCGGTCCGTGGCGCCGAAACTGGCTCTGGGCCTGCATTTTTGGTGCTGCTAAGGGTGAATGTGCTAGTGGTGCTTTTCCTCCGAATTTCACTAGGAAGAAGTCGATGTTCGTTCAGCATGAAGATGTGCTTCGACAGATACTGGATATTAGAATTTTTTAATAATATTGTTTTTATTGAAAAATTGTAAAATAATAGTCAGAAAAACAAAATTGCAAGAATAGTTACCTATTGGCATATAGAGTACCGATAAGGGATATGTTGGGAATTTTTTTAATAATATTATTTTTATTGAAAATTTGTAAAAATAATAGTCAGAAAAACAAAATTACAAGAATAGTTACATATTGGGATATGGAGTACCAATAAGGGACATGTTGGTACTTCGCAAACCGACAGGCTACATGGTATTAGGCCTGGAGGCACACGAAATGCATAGAAAAGTATTGTCGATATTTCACGTGCCGATAGGTTCTCGAATAGACACCGATATGAGTGTCGGTCTAGTTAACAGTTGATAAGCTTGTCGGCACATGGATTACCAGTATTCCACGTGCTAGCAGGTTACGTCTGTTTTTTGGGTTTCTAATTAAAAAAATTAGAAAATATTAATGAGGTACAACCAGAACTTAGTGTACATTCTATAAAAGAAGTCACACTCGTTCGAAAATAGCAACTATGGCTACACAGAGGCTAAGCCAATGAGGCGTGCGGATGTTTTGTAATGAAGCTGAGCTAACGGTATCTCGAAATGATTCATTTTTTTAATTTGGTTCAATGTGATTTTATCGATATTTATTTATTCAGTTAATCTAAATTTGTGCTAGTCATTTTTTAAAGTAAAGTAACGTTAGGAGGATACAAAATCTAATTTTGCGAATAATAATAGTTGTGAATCATATTTATCATAGAACACGATATGGAGGTTATATACGCCGATAACCATAAAGAGATAACGATTACAAATTTTAGCATGTATGGTACGGCTAAAGACTAACCTAATAGTATGTCGTTACTAATCCTAACATGCCTTAGGGAATAAAAATATGCTGGGTTACAATAGATGCTCTCTACTAAGTAAGCTTCCCTCATTCATCGCGTCTCTATGTCGACCCACTGCTTTTGGTGCTCATTTTGCTCTATATCCATCCATTTTATGAAGTCACAGATAGGTAGAGCTGACTGGATGAATAAAATAAGAGGGGAAAATATTAAGACAGAGCATAAAATCATATAGAAAAGTATCATATAAGTGATCTATACTGGTGTGTACTCGTACGATCCATGTCGAGGCGGACCGTACTGGTAGTTGGCACATATGAAGAAGTGTAGGATATGTCCTAGGATTTTTGAAGTCTACAAGGATTGCTACAGAAGCACATTGGCGGTTTGACCCCTTGGGGGATGAAAATCCTCCAATATTTCTTGGATGGCTTTGGTGAAAAGACATTACAGTTGAGAGAGCCGATGAATGAGTGATGTATCAATGGAGGGTGGGGTTATTTATAGTGGCTAGGGTTGGGGTATGGACTTGTATAGGGACTGTAGCATAGAATTCGCTGTGAAAGTTGAAAAAGTTATGGTATTGATACTTAGCATATATTCTCTACGAAAGTGGTTGCTTGGTGTGGTTATTTCATTCTGCAAAAGTTCAGTAAAGAGTTATTGTTGTCTCTGCATAGAAGACGGGGAATCCTATGAAAATATTGGGCTTAGAGAGCCGGCCATTTCATTGAAGAAAGTAAAATACATCATAAATAAGGGTCATCGTAAGTATTCATTGTCTGTCTATGGATATAGTATATAAGGCAATATGCACCGACTCGTACACATTCTATAATAAGTTACAATAACATGTAATACTACATCGCTAAACAAAGCATATCTTATGGAAAGATTGATTATCAGGTGCAAGAAAATATTTACTAGGTAGGTGTAAAAGATGTAAGCTTCTCATCCAGATATTCCCAGTGGATATCTTGAAAGTTGCATCCATATGGGTATGACTTGTTGCGCACGTACCCTTATGCCATTCTATAGGGATAGAATGCTTAAAGCTCTGGCATGTGATCACTTCATGTGTAAAGCCCGAGGTATTATAGAGGTGTTGACATTTCATAGTTAAAGATGAAGTCATGTGGTCACTCTATGTCAAAAGTGCGAGGCACGACAAAGATTCTATGTTATAGCAAGGTGTTGTCCTTTCATACTAAAAGCTGAGGCTTGTCAATAAAAATAAATTACATCACATATAAGGGTCATCGTAAGCATTCATCGTATATTTGTGACTATAGAACACAATACAAAATGTATCAACTCGTACCCTACTCGTACACAATCTATAATAAGTTACAATGGCATGTGGGTATTACTACCACTTATTACTACCGCTTTTCAGCAAATGCACCCCTGAGTTATCATTCCATACTTAAAGCTGAGTTATGTGGTCACTTCGTGTCTAAAGCCTAGTCAGGATAGAGGTGTTGTTATTTAACTTTTGATTGAAGCTCTTTCGTGTGTTCAATTCGTGTCTAAAGTCTGAGTCAGAACAAATGTGTAGTGCGATTCAATCTAGCGAAAAGACTTTTCAGTAATACCCCTAATAGGCCGATGCAATCTTGGCAATAGGCTTTTCAGTGCTACCGCATCTGTCCACTACCACTAGGACTTATCGTATATAAACAAAATCCAATCGATTCTCTACTCACACATCTCGTGACCTCGAATTGCATTGAGACAATGACGTATCCTCATCCTTTCGATGGCTAAATAAATCCACCACCCCCACACTCACATTTATACGTCTATGGTAGAGATTTCTACGAAAACCATAATGCTCTTCCTTGGTCATTTTGACCGCCATGCCGACATGGAGATGATGTTGTAGTCCAAGTTTATGAGCATTTCAGTGACGCAGACTATCGATTCTTCCGTTATCCACATTTCAGGGTACGAAAAATAATACTCACTTTCTTTCATATTTTGTCACAATTTACTTACCTCATATATTTACTTTTTTTTAGACGGATGATTGTGGGTTCCAGTACTAGATTGATCCACGAATAGAATCACATATTCAAGAATACATCCGTCACATCCGTGTCATTATCGAGGAACTGCAGGAACAATTACACCAAGAGGGATCCAGCAACATCAGAAGGCGTTATATGCCGCCTCGTATTGCAAGTCGGAGGAATAACTACAAGTAATATGGATGTGTTCATTACTTAGTCAATATGGCTAGAAGCATTGTATCCCGATGTACTGACTTAGCCTTATATACTATTTCAATGTATCATGTTGTTTGTAACATTGGATTTTGTACCGTGTCATGTAATGTTAGATTTTGTTTGCACACGTAATTGTAGTAGGGTTTGTAATGCGTATAGTTTTGATTTCAAAAGTTGCAAGTCAACGATTTATTGCATGATAGGATGGCACACAGATACGTTCGAAAGTGGATAATATTGCACGATGCTACACTTTAGAATGGAAGGAGGACACAGATAATAAAACCATAGCTGATAATATAGTATCAATATAAGTATCCTACATGACATGACAATCACATAATAGAAATAACATAAATATATATAAGTATTGTATAACGACGCAGTCAAGGGGTGTCGCCATAGCCACAGAGACACTTACAAGTATTGTATAACTATTTTTCCTTAATCACCTATGGTTTTTCTACCCACTCCTAATTTTTTTTAATAATTTTCTAACTATACCTAATTTTTCTAACTACATCTACTTCCTAACTACTCATAAATTTCTAACTAATTCTAACTATTTAAAAAAACATGCCACCCGTCGCACGCCGCCGTGCGCCTCCCGTCGCTATACCGCGCCGCCTGCTCGTTATCGACGCCTGCTATGTGCGGTTGCGCGTGGAAGAGAAATCGTCGACCATGGAATATATAAAGGCATATTAGCACGCAAAATACCGACATACCTAACGTGACGTTTGTCGGCATTCCACTTGCTGACAGGCCGTAACGCGTCACCTGTCGACATTATTTTAGCCGGACCCACGTCCTATTAGTATTCCACATGCTCACAGGTCCGTAGGCTAAACTGTCGACATTCAGAGTACCAACAGGTAACTTCTTAGTATTCCGTGTGTCAACGTGTATTTATTATTATAATTTTTTTAAATTTAATTATTATTTTTATAATTTCTAATAAAATAATATTATTTTAAAAAACTCCTGATATTGCGGCTTCAAAATGTTTGGTCGTCTTCTTCAACGCCGAGAGGAGTAGAAGGAGGTGTGCTCCGTGCTTGCGTCGTTCTGTGCTGCGCTGTTCTTGCTCATCTGCGAGCAGACCGTGCCAGCGGACCAGCAGAGATCATTAGAGTGGACGATGTATGTGGTGAGGACCGTCTTTGTCCTCTTCTGTTTTTTAATATAATACTTTCCCCCTTTCGCGAAAAAAGAAGAAAAGAAAAGTGCAGCTCTTAATTTCTGCGTAATGATCCTTTAATATTTTCAATCTATGAAACTTGCCCGTCAGTGTGAAAAATGCGAGGATTGTTGGGAGACACTTTTTTTTTTATATAAAAGAGCTGATGATTTTTTGCACCGACAGATTTCTCTCTTGAGTTTTAACAGCCTGGAGGACCTCAAATTGACTTTGTAAAGTCGCATCGATCGAGGCCGCCGATTGACCTGTGATGGGAGCTTCTCGCCTTAGATTTTTGCAGGTCTATATATTTTATTTACCTTTTTGAGATTTTTCCATCAATTGCTGTCTCTATTAAATTCGAACGCTGCTACACGTTATGACTCAGCCGTCCGATCAGTCAAACCGCGTGGCTACAGTAGCTGTGGATACTGTAAGGATAACTGATCAAACGACTGGGTCGTAAGAGTTAAGAACCAGTCGTACGTATAGCTTTTCTGATTAATTTCTTAACCAGTGCTTCTTTGCTCTATCATCAAACTAGAAGATCGAGGTTGCACAAGGTTGAGCAAAGCAATACCGCATTCCTGCTTAAGAAAAAATAGCTACATTACCTGTGAAGTTATGGGTAAATTCAGCATTCCCGCATTCCTGCTTAAAAAAAAATAACTATTTTCACAAGTGTTGTAAAGAAAATGTAACTTCTTGTGCTCTTTTTAAAAGCCTACCACTATTTTAATATATATTAAAAAAATTATAACTTTTTCATAGTTTATCTATCTACCATCCTCTACAGGTGGAACCACGGTTATCAAATGATCCTAATACCGTAAAAGAGAAACTTCCATTACATACTATAGAGGATGACAGATGGATCTAAAGTGAGAAAGTTATAATTTTTTATAACATGTGCTAAAATAATTATAGATTTTTTAAATAGACACTAGAAATTATAGTTTTTTATAATATATATTAAAATAATTGTAGGTCTTGTAAATTTACTCTGAAGTTATTGGTTAATTATTGCCACCTTTCAAGAATCAATGGTGTTTTCCCCTTGTCCATTAATCCTACTTAAAAAATTGGATGTCCAGTATGATTAAATCTTGCCGCGGGTCTTATGTTGTACCGGTAGTCTAGCTGTGTAAAGTCATTTAATTTGTGGAGAGGATGCGCGTACAAATATCAAATTAAGCTGTAATGCGATGGGCTCTTTTTTTCTTAATATAATATAACGACGTGTCAAAAGGTTGGGCCCAACGTTCGGAAAAAAGAAGAAGAGCAAATCATGGAAGTAAGATTCTGGTGATTGACATATGTTAATGATGTCATCTCACTAGTGGTGTAATTTTTGTTTTTATCACTAGATGGATCCAAAACTCAAAAAATAAGCTAAAGATTCATTCTTACTTAATTAAATTAAAATTAATTAATTAATTAATAACTCAAAACTACCACTTAGATCCCTGCATCTCACTGCTCACAGCTGTTGTGCAGTGCACCCATACAATACAAGATGGTCCAGGTCTGTGTAGAAGTGGCACCTACATGACTACACGTCTGTATCTACTTGTGGCATAAATATAGATGCTCAGAACAAAATAAAAAGAAATGATCAAACGAAGCTGACTTTTCGTTGCTTTTTAAACAATAATACCGAGGTTGATAATGCAGCCATGCATGCGTTTTTAGTTGATGGGTGCAAACACCAAAGTGCATGTTCCTCCGTTTCCGAGCATGCACCCAGATCTGGCATAAAATACAGCGCCATTTGGTTTCTTTTGTTAATTATAAGCTAGTGGTAGTATTACTATTAGTGCCCATCTATGCAGTTGCAGTATTCTGTTTCTTTCTAGTTTCAGGCTGCTTGCTCTTAATTAATTAAACATCTCAACGGCAAAACCCTCTAATTACGCTGACGTCGTCTCTACCCTACCTACCGAAGTACTTTCTGCAATCACAAATAAATATCGTTTTTAATTGCGTGCTATCAATCATTCCGAACTTATGTAGTCAATTGTTCCAAACTTTGGTTTTAAATTATTTAAAATTGGATGTTTGAAAAAAAATGATATGGTAGATTTGTTTTGAAAAGTTCCTTTTTATAATAATATATTTTTACTATGTTTTATAAATACATTATAATAAAAAGTAGTAGTGAAAGTTGTGTTTGGAGGACTGTTTCGACGTTCAATATATCATTTATTTCTCGGTAACGTTGAACAGGTGTTGGGTCCTTTGCTTTCAGTGAACTTTCCTCTGGGAGGTAAAAAGATAATTGGAGTGTTTCAATGGCATGGACTGAATTCAATATGCTCCTTGTCTGAGGGGAGGCCGTTTGGTTCAGTGGAAGTGGTCCTGGTGGTCTTGGGTTGGTACCTAGTCATGGTAGCAGCCATTGAGTAGAAAGAAGCAGGGGCACTAGAGCTGAAGATAAACAAGTTTGATAAAGTATTGTCCAGCTCAAAGAAAACTTGATTACATGTTCTCTAATCTTTTTCGAATAATGAATATATGATCAACGATTATCCAAACAACTCCATCATTTGCCATGCTTAGAGCAATGTCCAAATGAGTATCATCAGATTCTGATGATGCTGGGACTCGCTTCACAGCGCTGGACCGACCGCCATGGGTATGGTTGGTGCCTTGGTGGTGGTTGGTGACAAAACAACAAGGGCAAAGCTGCCGCGTGCTCCGGCCCCCAGGTGATCCCATGCATCGTCCCCATGCAGATGCCGTCACGCAGTGGCAAGCTTGGCCTGTGTGCGTTCTGATTGATTCGTTGCAGACGGGAATTAAAACAAGTGAAAAAACAGCGTTGGATTGGGGTAGGTCCCTCCGGCTGCAGCCGTGCCGATCATATCCAGTGGCAGATACAGTCATACACCACGTATCTCTTTCAAGTCTGGGACGAAGAGTACTCCTAATCAGCATATAGTAAGTATTTCTTTCACGTCTCAGCTTCTTTAGGAAATGTAAAAGGCCCAAAAGACAAGTGAAGTGTTTCAGACTTTAATAAGGTGACAACTGAAAGTCTGAAACGATAGTAAAAGAAACATAAACGTATACTCTTAGCCAGTATCACTCACCAATTGTGTTGGCAAACCTAATCCTCCTGCACTGCCTGCCCGGGTGTACCGGTGTAGTGTTCATCACTCATCACATGTGGTGTATGCATCATCACTCATCGCATCTTTTACCATCATACAGTATCAAACAGTTGCATTTTTTGTTCAAACATTGACTATCTTCCAAATTTCTTGACCCGATGTGAGATCGCGACGGTCAAGGAGCAAGGGTGCCATGCGACCCGGGTTGATCCCCAGTGTGAGCAAAGGACTTTGTCCCACTTCTAAAAAAGAAAAAGAAAATCTTCCAAATTTCTTGCCACTGCAAAAAAGTAATAAGTGTATGATGAAGCAACCAGTCATGTAATGGACCACAGGCCTGGGGCAGTGCATCACAAGCCTGCGTCACTGTAATCTGACACTGGCTTAATTTTTTGCTCATATTTTGAAAGGGAGCTTAGGTGTGCATGCCATTGGAGATCACAATGAGACTACTCCAACCATATTCCCTTCATTTCGTTTCCTTCCCGATTCCCTTCTCCGTTCCCATTCCTTTTATTTCCTCTCATCTCCAACAGCTTCCCTTCGAGGGGAATCGCGAAGGGAACGGAGAAAGAATCCCGTCCTGAAGGGAATGATCCTGGAAATCCCATCGTGAAGGGAAGCGTGAAGAGAAACCGTTAGAAGAGCTGAAGGGAACGCGAATCCCTTCACGACAGGAATCTGGGCCGCGAAAGGAACCTGTTAGGTTTGGTCTGATGGTTATCTTGATACCCTCTATGTGCCTTGGACAGCTCCAAATCTGAAACAATTCTTTTGATCCGGCAAAAAGATATCAATGGTTTTGCATGGGGACAGGAGAACAGCACAACCAAGGACCATAGTGTGGATAGTGACCCTTCATGTTAAAAACAAATGTTTGCTTAACGCAAAAAGATCAATAATGCCAGTACTGCCATATGTTGGGTTACTGAGCATATTCAGAGAGCAATGATAGAAACTTATCATATGGTACAATGTTAATGGGCTCCCAATGTTGGATGTACATTTGGCATCATGCTTGGGTTTGTACCAAAATTAAAATTGTACAGGATGTAAGTACAACTACACTGCAGACTTCAGTATCTATTTATATATTGAACTGAATAATTTGGAGCAAATACTACATACAGGCAATCAACATATGCAACAGTGGCAACAGCAATCCAGACATGGATTCTGTGATGCATCCAATTTCTCATCCTTACCTGATACCAACAAGGCAGCTGCAGCATAATTCTTGAAATGCACCAATCATGATACTACAGTATGAGTTCAGAAGGAAACAGGATACCAAAAAAGTAGCATGGACCACTAAGTACAAAGGTAATGTTGTTAAAGTTATAAATGGAGTAGGAAATGCCTGTGACCTTGACAGTATTCTTTGCTGCAACACTCATCCAATTAAACTGTGCAGCATATGAACAAGTGGATCTTCTGTAACCAAGTTTGCGGAAGACATGGTTCTATGGACACCACAAAACGTCCTAGTTTTCACTTCAGTTCTTTTCTCAACTGCGTTACCTTTTTCTTGAGCATTAACCCAATTTCTATCCAGAAAGGGCATGTTTGGAACGCAGTAGTTTCACATAAATTTCGTGTAAACTTTCCAAAAAACAACTCAATAACAGTGATATTGAGGAAAAATTCTCGTGTTCTGAACGGGGCAAAAAATGATAAGGGAATGAGCTGCAGCACTAGAAACTATATAAAAATGTGACTGCCCTTTTTTCCTGGGCAGATCCAACCTGGTATTAGCAGATTCTCCACCCCACATGACCATGCACTCGAGTATTGATGGCACCAAATTTGCTTCCAAAAAGGCCAGATCATATCCAGTGGCATAACAAAAATATCATTAGCCAGTGGCTGTGCTAGGACTGTCGGTGCCGTGCAATGTGCTGGCATTACATCTGAAGAGCATCTCCATCATACAGCAAAGGTACAGGGTAAACAATACAACCTGTACACTCATCTAATGATGATTGCAGTATGACAGTGGACTTTACTACTCACTGATTTCTTTTCTTCCTTTTTTGCAAGAGGCCTTTTGCATATGTAAATTTGTCATTGAACAATGCAACGTGAAACATAGTTACATATGCCCTAAAATCATGCGTGCATTTCACACCTACATGAAGAGATGTAGAATCGTGACCTTTGTCGTAATCTACTGCAGGATAAACAACAAGCCCGCATATGGGCTTGGCTAAACTAAAATGTCAGCATCAGGCAATTCAAGCACTTTGTGCGTTCCTTTTGATTTGGTTCCTGGTCTAAAGTGGTTTCCTTCAATGTACCTGCAGCAAGCAAAATACAATGTGCTTCAATAGCAGTACAGCAGAACATTTTTTTAATGAAAAAAAGGAAGTCTGTATGAATAAATTGAAATCTTTTTTAGTTGAGATTCTGAAGCCAACTTACAGCTCCTTCAAAAATGGATGCTTGTATAACCCTTCAGGTATCCTCCCAATGAAGTTGTTATTGTCCAAGTACCTGCCACAGACCATTGTAACATGAGAACATCAGAACCAAATGAACGCTAAAGAACCATATTGATCATTCCTCCCCATATAGAATTTTATAAAATTTAAGCAGTAAGGCTCACAAATAGGTCAATCTTGGAATATGAACTAGTTTTGGCGATACTGATCCAATCAGCTTGTTATTGGACAAGTGCCTACAGAGGGTATAAGGATAATCAGATGATCTAATCTTTCTTTCAAAAAAAAAAAGGCAGATCTTGAAGCAATAGTGTCTTCAACTCTAAAGAGAACTTACAAGATCTCAAGGTTTGTCAAATTTGCGATCTGTTCTGGCAGCACACCAGTCAATTCATTATTGTTAAGGTATCTGTGGGACAATTTAACAGTCAGCTACGGAAGACAGCATTCGCCATTCAGTAGAGAAGGATGAATCTGGTAGCAATTTTTTTAAACGAAAAGGTAGAATTTTATATTTCTGCTTACAGATTCCTCAAGGAGGGGAAGCCATTCTCATTGCCAACAAAGTCCCTGAGAGTGCCTGTCAAGTGGTTGTTACCAACGTCACTGCAAAAGGGGAATTTATCATTTACTACGACATCACAGCAGACCAGGACGACCATAACTGAGGCAGTAAACATTTTCTAGTATAATGACTTTTGCTACCACAGGATTTCTTTTTCCTGCGAACAAGAGATAGAAGGACCCAGGTAGGATGTTTACAGGTGACGTAGGTTCTTCAGAGTTCCAAGTTCAGGGGGGATCTGCCCAGTAAAGCGGTTCTCGTGAAGATAAAGATAACGCAGTTCTGGTAGGTTTGCAAGCTCCACCGGAATTTCACCTTTGAAGTTATTGAAGCTCAAGTACCTGCAGAATTTTCAATAACATTTAGAGAACTGAGAAGTGAAACATTTATTTATCCAGATAAAATCAATACGTTCTAAAAATGAACTTACAAGTGTGTCAATTTTTTTAGTTCACCAATTTCGGGCGGAAGCACATCTTGAAGTTTATTCCACCTCAGGTTCCTAAGATGATGAGCACAATTGCTTAGATGAAGAGCAACTGTATTCAAAATAGCAATGGACCCAGAAGGCAGAAAAGTAGTAATAGTCTAATACTGATTCAAGAGAGCATTATCCAAGGATATTGGGCAATTGCAGAGAATGAGAGACTTATGTTGTATGTAGCAAGAACTGAAATGCTCTAAAATGCTAGCATCTCAACATGACAAGCATATCCTAATGTACCTCAGTATGCACAAAGATATTCAATACTTACAATATCCTGAGATGTTTCAACCGTCCAATCTGTGGAGGAATTGGCCCCGTCAACTTGTTATTGTGGAGATCCCTATAATTGAATAATTCAATTACTCTTATGGTTTGAAGATACGTCAAAGATGTTTTACTGCAGCTTTTCACATGATTTAATAACAGGATCACCTTTCGCCTCTGATTTTATTTTCCTTTTTTTTTGGGTGGGAAATGAAACATGCAACTCAGAGATAAATAGACAATACAAAAGCTGACATAAGTAATAAATGACGATAGTTCGGGGACAAATCTAGTTTCCATTGTGGCCAATGATGTCCCCAAATTCAGTGAGCATAACACAACAAACATGGAGCTTTAATTTTTCTACAAGAGTATATATATTAACAAAAGGAACTGAGCTAGAGGGTGTGGATGTACGCCTAGATCACCCATGCTTGAGTCCTCTTAGACGCGAATTAGGGTGACTATTTCTTCTTATTTATAATGCCACCTAGTTCCTCCTAGGTCGGTCAAGTTTTTTTTTTTTTGTATATATATTAACATGGATACCTTATCATGTACTCTTACTAATGGTTATCCATTATCTTAAAGCTGACAGAAGCTTAACAATAATTATATGACCACCATGAACTTCAATCAGGTTACACCGAAGAAGTACGAAATGTCAACAGCGTATTTTCATGTGCCTCAAGATGCAAATACAGAACATAAAAATAAAGCAGCATTGACAAGGAAAAAGTTCTTACAATCTTTTCAGATCCAACAGGTTAGTTACTGCTGTAGGAAAAGGACCAACTATTGATACAGCATATACTTCCCTGAAACAAGATACAAAATATGCTTACTCACGCATGTATATTTAGAAAAAAATGCACAGGGCTTAAGAAAAGCAGCAAACATGATTTTGGCATTTTGCAATTCATAAAGTTGAGATCCATAATCAGCAAGCATGTATTGGTTGGTCATAGATGCTAATTATCTTATTTATCTCCAACCATAAACAATGAAAATTTCCCGTAGAAGAGCAGTAGGTAATGTTGCCTTTAAATCTGGGACTTGAATGGTTAACATTACTCCTGTCAACTATCTCAAAACCCTTCTAGATAGGAAGTTCCATTTCTTGATTGACACAACAGTTTTTTTTTTAAAAAAAAAGGAAGAAGTTTTTTTTGTCTCTTTGACAAAAGTTATCTCAGATGGCTGCAACATGAATATGCAGCATATATCCAAATAGTTTTTGTGCCAACATTTGCAAGCTGAGGAGCATGCTATATCCAGCATTCAACTTACTAGTTTGTAAAAGAGAGTTTAATTTGCCGGCCAAGAGTGCAAGACAAAAGTTTAGACCTTTGAAGCTTCAAGTATTAAATGTTTTTTCTCTTTGAAAAGGAACCATGAAATCATAAAATAACCCTTATAAATCCTTATGTATGCCAGCAGAAAAGGTAAAATCAAGAAAAGGAAGGAATATTTCTTACAGTTCTGTCACAACTCTATAATCCCCCTGCTGAGAACATGTCACACCAGACCAGGGGGGTAGATCACCATGCCCACAAGGGTCATCGCCTACCCACGAGTATACAACTCTCCAGCCTAGTGAAGACTTGATCTCATTCAATGCTTTCACTGCATCAAAAAACCAATTTTAGTTCCAACATTTAAGCACTAAGCATCTACTGAAAGGTATGGCTAATGACTACGAACAGATACGGCTATCTTCCTGCGTCTCGACGCAATCAGGTACCATAGCGATCTCTGGCAGCTACGAAATGATGCACTAGATAGGACATTGGTTCAGCTACAACTGAACCACGAAGTCCTCGACAGTTATCGCTTCGAACCCGTTCAGCCCCAACTTTTTTCCCCACAAATGCATAACTTGCTATGTAATGAAAAATTATTATGTTAACTACCAAATTTGACGCCAGTTACAGTTTAAGTGGAGAAACTAAAGATAGATCCCACTGTAAAGCCGGAGTTCAAGAAATGCCACCCAGCTCCACGGACGCATAGCCAAGTCCACGACCGCAGGAGAGCCCAAAGAGGCAACCAATCGATCGAACACCCCAATTCAGCATCTCTTAGCAAGAAAACGCACGGTCCCGGATGCAAGGCGGGGTCAGATCTCCAACGGAACGACCAAAAGAACCGATCTTTCTAACATTTCGTACCGCGGATTCGCTGCAAGAAACCAGGAGCGCTCCGCTCCGTTCACGAACGGGATCGGAGGGCCACGACTGGAGGAGGAAAAGAACAGTCACGTACCATCTCTCTTCACCGTCTTGCCCCGCGCGGCGCCAGTCAGGATGAGGAGGAAGAGGACGAGGGACAAGACGCGGGCGAACGGCGCTGCGGCCATGGACGGACGGGGAACGAGCAGGACGCTAGTGGTGGTGGCGCGGCGCGCGGCGGGGCACCATAAGAGAAGAGAATGGAATGGGAAGGGAAGGGGTGGGGTAGTGGGAGTGCGAGTGGGCGGGTGGGCACTCACGGTCACGGTCACACTATCACAGTCTCGCACAGGCGCATTTCAATGCCGCGTCGGTGGGTTGGGCAGGGCAGGCCGGGGCGCACGGAACGACGGGCGGGCGTTGACGTCCAACTTGGCGCCGTGGCGGTGCGGCCGTGCTCGCCGACCGGATTTCTGCCCTGCCGGGGGCGCGGCAGGAGACGTGGAATGCTGCCGAACGGCCACGAACCGGGGTGGAAATTAACGTGATCGCGTCGCTTTTTTCGCGTTCGCGCGAGGCAGCGTTCCGGTGGCTGTCGCGACGTGCCGATCTATGTCACCGCCTGTGCATATCTCAACTTACCACGTCGTTGAAAGTTTAAATTAATAAATTTCACAGCATCTAAAAGAAACCACGAGAACGAGAACGGAAATACGTAGTAGAGCTTATTTGGTAGAGTTCTCGACTGTCAAACGGTAATTTACAGTTTTAACCCTTTAGAGTGATATTATTAGAGAAATTTTTTAAAACAAACTAGTTACTGTAAACTTAAAAATAAGTTTCTTCTGATTCATTTTTTCTACAGAATTATTTTATTTATAGAATTTACTCTAAAAGATTACCTTCAGCAACAAAATCATTTTTCTAAATTTTTTGAATAAGTGGGCTCTACCAAATAGTATTCAAGCAATTGAAATTGAGAACTGTTTTTTGCACGGGCGGTTCCCGCTGGACGTTGATATGCATCCATAGGTGGACCCACCATGATGCATGGGTATTCAGTTGAATACCTAACTTTTTTGAAAAAAATTAATTATATAGCAGCTATGCTACGTATATATATCTCTAGTTAGTTCAACTTATTTGTTTACTGCTTCAATCTATCAGACCACTCAGCAAATCGTGAGCTCAAGCTACTATCCATCCTCCACTCGGCCTATTAACTAGAAAGAGTCCAACTTCTTATACCACAACAACAAATATCAAAAGTTCGTGATCTCCATGTTGTGACTGCCCAGTTCGGCAGTCAGCAGTTGAGCGTGATTTTTTTGTGCAAGTTAAAAATAGTGATATCATTTAACGCTTCCAAGTTATGAAGGAACACAAAATTAAATTATAATTTTCTTTTAAATATTTTGTAATTTCTCTTAATTAATTGAAACTTCTCTACTATAAACAATTTATACTTTAAAATTTACGCTACTATAGATTTCTCGTATTTTAGATTAAATATTTTTTTTAATACTGAATATCTAATCATCAAATCCTGGGTATACATCACGAACTAAACAACGGTTCTGTGTAGCGATGAGGAATGCAGAACGTGTGCAAACGTCGTTTGAGGGGGCAGAGAACGAAATGGCGAGTATAGGAAGCTATGGTGATCTCAGAAGAGAAGAGAAAGGGAAGCTACTGTTTGGTTTGGACTTTGGACGCTCCGAAGCAGCGAAGTGAGGAGAGGCACGCACCCCAGGCCCCAGCGATCTCCAGCAGTCCAGCCCGTTCAGGCGAGCGGGCGCCGGGCGTGTATCCCACTCCCGCCATCAAAATGTCCATCCGACGGACGCTCGGCTCACGTCCCACGGCCACGGGCCAAGAAGCTTGACGTCCGGAGGCACGCGCTCAGCTGCCGTGCCTTGCCCTTGCCGGCTGCGCGGCGCGTTCGCCCGCTCGCCCACGCGTGGCGCATCGTCTAGTCGTGTGCGCCGCGGCCCATGGGAACGGGAACGTTGCCCGCAACGGCGATCCACGTGCCCTACAACAGATTTGATATTATGTAACGAACCATAAGGATCATAAAATGATGTTTTTTTTTTTGTCATAGATGATTATTTGTGATGAAAATTGACCATCACAGCCATTATCACAAATAATACGTCATATTATATATTCTATGATAAAGTGTTTCAAAACGTCATAAAGTTAGGAGGGGCCGAGGGGGCTGCCCAACCGGCATCATGTATTCTATGATGAAAAAAATTGTCATGTATAAACCTATTTATGATGAAAATTTATGTCATGCATTGTGAACATTTCTGTTGTAGCTCACTGAAGTTCAGGTAGATGAAATGAAATTTGTGACGAAATATAATTGACACATGCATTGTTGTCAAAAAAGTATAGCTCATGCCAACATATTATTCCATTTATAACAATGAAGCAATTTTCAATTACATTTATATCAATATTTACAAAAATGTTTATACATGTACTCCATCTACACATCTGTTAACCCAAGCGAAACATTCTAAATCTATATAGTTTCATAAAAGAAAGTCATCATAAAACAAATCAGTCTGTGCTTATACTCTTGATCTCCATATCTGAAAAGCACAAAGGAACAAATACAATGTGCATAAGTTTCCGAAGATAAAACATATATACTCAAGAATTATAAAGTATTGGCCTGAACTTGCATACAAAACTAGATGCAAGAACTCATGTATAATTGCCAAGATAATCTAATCCACAAATAAAAAGTGCCTGAAAACAGAGTTTTCACATAAAAGGTGTTATATCTAACACAGGTTGGACAATGTTTAAAGAGCAATTTTAGAAATTGTGGTAGAACAGTACATTCATTCTTCAGAAAGCTATAAATACTTACCAAACATACTCTCAACAGTATTAACTGAACTTCACTTTTAGATCAATTCAAGACCCCAGACCAGAATCAGCAAGCAATTAGGGTATTATCAGTGGACTAGGACACTTCAATATAGATAGGTATCTCTGCACACCTGACCTTCTTTGTGACTACCATATCTGAATATGTACAAATGAGAGTTAAATAGCATTTAACGTAATAACAAAACATGGACGAGCCAAACTGTCAATGATATATACAACTTAATATAGCAAATCCGGAGTTTGAACAAAATTACAAAAGGAACATAAAACTAATTTGACACTTCAGTAGTGTTAAAAATCTATAAAAGAACAAATGATGGTTCAGCAGTGTTAAAAATCTAGACCAATACAACTCAAAACAATCATAAAATCCCATCAAATAGCATCCCGATTCCCTGGTTTCACATATTTGAACGAAAAAAGAGAAAAGTAATATTCATTGTCTCAATAGCAGAATTGCCTGTGGAATATTTTTCCTTCCTAGTCTACTGGAGCAAACTGATGATATGGAAGTATTATTTGCATAAATATAGACACCCATAACTATAGTCTATGAGAAGAACTCACATGTCATCCAGTAATGCATGAGGCCTCCACCGGAAGCTACACGAGGCAGGCAAAAATGGGCCACTCGCTCCTTTCATGAGGACAGCGACCTCCACCAAATTCAGGTGAGCTCATAGGACGCGAGCTCAAGGAGGACCGGCACGAGGAGTTGCATCATCGACGGATCCAAGCGAGCTCGGAGATGACAGTCCCGACGGCGAGCTCCACACTTTCGACGAGGGATAGCTCGATCCAGCCAGCTTCTATTGCGATTTAGCGAAAGAGGAGGTCGATTCAGCCACGCGAGAGCTTGATCTAGCGGGAGGGCAGTAGGGCTTCGTTTTCGACAGTGGGAGGTGTTGTAGGGAGGATAAGAGGAGGATGGGACACGCATCCTTTGACTTTGCTCAAGCACAGGTGTTGTAGCATGGGTGCTGTAGCACTTAGCACTGTCCATCTGTTCACGATCTAACGGCTGAGAGCTAACCGAAATTGTGTTACTGTAGCATCCTTGACTTTGCTTGAGCAAAGTTAGAGGATACGAATCCGAGGAGGATGAGGGGTGGTGCTGTCGGTGTTGGGAGGGGATCGAGAGGAGGCGTGTTGAGATGGGGGAGAACAGAAGGGGGAAGAGAGCATTATTGCAGAAGCGGCTGCCATGTGGACTTGAAAATTTGCTACTTTACCTGTTATGTCTCCTTAAGGCTATCTTCAACAGATACTCTAAAAATTCATCCTTTATAATACTATTACAGTACCCCCTTACACTATTACAATACTCTTTATTTTTTCTATCTCCACCAGCTACCCTGTTTTCTACCTTCTATTACTCTTCTCCTCCCTCCGGACCCACAGTCAACCTCTATGAACAGTATTGTGTTGCTACAGGGCCATCTCCAACAGTTTCGGTTTCCACTGCTACAGTACCCCCCGTAAAGCATTGTAGCACTCGAATTTGCTCTCCTACAGATACGGTATCCAGTACTACAGTGTTGATGAGAGAGAATCGGGTACTTCAAATTTGTTGAAACACGGTAGCAACCGTTATACTGTTCATAGAGGTTGATTGTGGGTCCGGAGGGAGAAGAAGAGTAATAGAAGGTAGGAAATATGGTAGCTGCTAGAGATAGAAAAAAAATAAAGAGTAATGTAATAGTGTAAGAGGATGTTGTAATAGTATTATAGGAGATAAATTTTTAAAGTACTCGTTGGAGATGGCCTTAAGTTTCAAGTTTACATGATGAATTTGACTTTTTTTTTTTTGAGCGTATGACGAATTTGATTGCACTTGTAAAAATAGTTGAACAGTTAATAAAGAATGAGAAATTATCATAATTTTTTTTTCTCTTAATAACTCAACCAAATACTTGTCATAGATGTTTGGCCTTCTATGACTATTTTTCTCTTTTTCTATGACGTTATTTTTGGTAATAGCATAAAAATAGTTGCCTGAGTTGTCCTATCCTTGACTTGTGACAAAGTCTGTGAGATCGTCACAAATAATACACTATCTATGACATTTTAGCTATTCGTCTTATTACTTTTGTCATGAAAGGACAGATTTATGGTAGCGGCGGTAGCACACGCACACCGACACCGACACAGCAAACCGACGGGAAGCATTATCTTAGGTTCGGTGACTTAGGCCAGATTTTTTGTTCACGAGAGTCAAAGTCTGCCTATCAATTTCGATTCCATATTTCCATCTCTATAAGACTTGATCGCCGTCTGGCCCAATGCCGAACTTTTGGCAAGTGTTTGACCTTAGTTTTGGCACCTCGGTCCATTATTCAATGCAAAGTTGGCCAAAACTTGGCGGGGCCAGCTCAGCCACCGCAATGTTAACGTACGAAAATCTGGCTTAACTTTCAATGTTAAACGCAGATAAAACAGGCCCTGAAAACCAGCACTACAAAATATATGCATAACAAACTTCCAAGCACCCGTAGATATTCAAAAACATCGATAGTACGGTAGTAAACTAAAGTTCTGATGTCTAGTGCTCGTTCGGTCTTATAAGGCAACTTGACTTGACATGATCTTTAATTTTATCTTCCAGGTTTGGCCTCTCCCTTATTTTATTTTCTACGAGAATGGACAGGATCTCTGCCTTGTTACTGCAACACTTATCTTTAGTCAAATATGCTGCCATGATGCCTTCAGACTATCATGTCAACCACCCAGTGTTGAAGCTTTTTTTTAAAAGACTACCATGCCAATTTTTTTAAAAAAAATTAGGGGGAGGGAGGATCCTCCACCTCATTCATTGACCAAGGATCAAAGAGTTTTACATGTGAGTGCCGTGTGTAAGCATATCACACCAACTTTCGCCTTCTTCCTAGTGCGTGACGACCGCCTCTCCTACCCTACCCAACGCACATCCACTCTCCTGTATTTCGAGGCTACCAATATTGCAACATTCTTCGCAACGCCGACTCCCACTGTTATTGATGGCGAGCTTTCCTTTTCAATTGTTTTTCACATAAGCTAAAGAAACAAACACAACGCAGCCTAAAACAAGTAAATACTTTGATCCTACGTACGTGTTAAACTGAAAATACCACATGATCGAGCCATTTTCATGCTGGTGTTGTTCCACCATCATTTTTACCAATAGTTTGGGCTGCACGGGACTGCCACAGTGAAGAGTGTAGACCGTAGACGTGCAATAGAAGCATGCAGTTCCAGCATAGGGTGCTGTCAGCTCAAGTTGGTGGTTTCTCAAAATAAAAAGAGAGAGAGAAAAAAAAGAAAAGCTCAAGCTGATGTGCCAGATGGAGCAGCCATGAGAGATCATCTAATATAGTTATATATATGATTCTGTCGGTGATATAAAGTGCACGTCTAGTAGTTGTAGATAGTAGTTAGTTTTTATTATTGTGGTATGTAGAGATAAAAGAAGTGAGTGAGGTATAGTTAAAACTTATGTGAAAGGGAATCTTATAGAGAAGAAAAGTGAGTGAGGCGGAAATAAAGTTAACGTGGAAGGATAAAACGGACGTGTAGGGGAATTTTATAGAGCTAATTTTTGGAGAAAAGAAAATAAAAGATAGCTCTCAACATAGTAAAATATAAAAATTTAAGAACAAAATCTTTTAAAAAATAAGCTGAGAAAAATAAAAAATAGCAATTATCTCTTATTATTGAAGATACTTCCTCTGTTTTTCAATATTTGTCACTTTTGACCATTTTATTTGTTTTTAAATACTTGTCACTTCACGTTTTTTTAAGACGTATTTTCCAATTATATCCCTACAAAATATCTCTTATCCATCTATTTACGGTATGTTCTATAATATTTGGGCTAGTTTTTAAAAGCATTATTATTATTTTCTATCTAAAATTGATACTACACTTGGTATATCTTAATATACATGTTTATTAAAAATAATAAGTATTGAAAAACGAAGCGAGTATATTAAGTCACTGCACGAGGGCACATCATAGGTCAATTGACTCAGGTGTTGATAACATCCGTACGGTTATGTCCGAGGATCCGCGTCCGGCCAGCCCGCCCGGCTGGTTCGCCAGCCCACATCACCTCACCTCGCACGATGTGGAAAAAAAACGGTTCGCACCTCCTATTTAAGCCGCTCCTTCCCTCCTCCCTCCCTCACAGGGCAGGAGACTCCGTCTTCCACTCCCTCCCCGGCTAGATCCAGATCTCGCGGCGACAGGGGGAAGAGACCGCAGGACTACTGGAGGTATGCCTCTCTCTGGTCTCGGATCTCTGATACCGCAATTCCACCTAGCTACCCTGGCCTTGTTTTGTTCCGCGGAAATCGAAATGTTTCACGGGGCTTGTCGCGGATCTGTTTGCTGCGTGTTGGAGTAGTTCATTTCCGTTTCCTTTTTGTTTTGGTGCGGGAGTCAACTGCACCCGACGATCGGTCTCTGTTTTTCAATCTATTAGTTTCAGGGATGGCCTGTAAATTCCGACTCTATAGATTTACACCTGAGTGGACTGTCAGAGGATCCAGGCTGCGTTTAGTATTTCTAGTGTCTCAGATTGTTTTATTTTCTACAAAATCAACGAGGAGGAAATGGTCGCCATGAGATAGTATGCCAAGTGCCAACAAGTGAGTCAAACTGCTGATACGTATAGTTTATCACCAAATGTCAGATCTCCATTGGGCATCACGATGTCGAACCGCTGCTCTGAAAATTGTTGCTGATCATGAATCTTCAGTAAACATAACTACACATTGAAATCATTTGATGGATTATATGTCAATTTTCCAAAAATGTAATGTGCTTAGAGTTCCTTACCTGTCCACATCTGGACTCTAAAAAGCCGTGGTTGTTGGCTAAAAATTGGTAATCTGAAGTACATGCATGAACTTGCTTAGTTGCATGCCCATCAAGATTCCTCTTGGCAGTATCAGTAGCTTGTGGGAAGAACTTGATCTCCGTTGACACAAGTCTCACCATATTGATATGCTTGAATAGTGTAAATGTCAGCTGCTATTAAATCGATGCACACCGCACACTGCTTCTAACTGTATCAAACTATCAGTAGTTAAAAATTTCAAGCTCCAACTAAGGTTGCATCATCATTAATTATTTGTTACTATCAGCTTTTTCAGCAAATGAACTGTTTTGTTAATGCTGTCGACGACCAGAAATCTTGTACACCTTTAACTGTCAATATCTGATATAATTTATTCAATGTCTTCACCTTACTGCTTTTGCAACTCCCACTTCTTTTGTGAAAATATCCGAGAGAGTAAATACATTAGGATCTTTGTGAATAATATGTCATAGCAATGATACTCTTGTCACAGTGAATCATGCTTACTAAGATATCTAATGCTGTTATTATCATCTTTCACATGCAGTCACTTGGATAGATTAAGCAAAATGGTGAAGATATGCTGCCTTGGTGCTGGATATGTTGGCGGCCCGACCATGGCTGTTATTGCGCTGAAATGCCCTGCTATTGAAGTTTGTGTTGTCGACATTTCTGTCGCACGCATCACAGCATGGAACAGCGATCAGCTCCCTATTTATGAACCAGGCCTTGATGAAGTGGTCAAGCAATGCCGCGGCAGGAACCTCTTTTTCAGCAATGACATTGAGAAGCATGTTGCTGAGGCTGACATCATCTTTGTCTCTGTGAACACTCCAACCAAGACCCGTGGTCTTGGAGCTGGCAAAGCTGCGGATCTAACCTACTGGGAGAGTGCAGCCCGCATGATTGCTGAGGTGGCCAAGTCTGACAAGATTGTTGTTGAAAAGTCCACTGTCCCTGTCAAGACTGCTGAGGCCATTGAGAAGATCTTGACACACAATAGCAAGGGAATCAACTTCCAGATCCTCTCAAACCCAGAATTCCTTGCAGAGGGCACAGCGATTGAGGACCTTTTCAAGCCTGACCGTGTGCTCATCGGTGGTCGGGAGACTCCAGAAGGCCAGAAGGCTGTTAAGGCCCTGAAGGATGTCTATGCCAACTGGGTCCCTGAGGATCGCATTCTCACAACTAACTTATGGTCAGCTGAGTTGTCGAAGCTTGCAGCAAATGCCTTCTTGGCTCAGAGGATCTCTTCAGTGAATGCAATCTCTGCTCTTTGTGAGGCCACTGGTGCCAATGTGGCAGAGGTGGCCTATGCTGTTGGAAAGGACTCAAGGATCGGACCCAGATTCTTGAATGCTAGTGTTGGTTTCGGAGGCTCCTGCTTCCAGAAGGATATCCTCAACCTTGTGTACATCTGCGAGTGCAATGGACTTCCTGAGGTCGCGAACTACTGGAAGCAAGTTATCAAGATCAACGACTACCAGAAGAGCAGATTTGTGAACCGTGTGGTGTCTTCCATGTTCAACACTATCTCTGGAAAGAAGATTGCAGTGCTCGGCTTTGCATTCAAGAAGGATACTGGTGACACCAGAGAAACCGCCGCCATTGATGTGTGCAAGGGACTCCTTGGAGACAAGGCCAAGGTTAGCATCTATGATCCGCAGGTGACTGAGGACCAGATCCAGCGTGATCTTGCGATGAACAAGTTCGACTGGGACCACCCGATCCACCTGCAGCCTACGAGCCCAACCGCAGTGAAGCAGGTCTCTGTGACCTGGGATGCGTATGAAGCCACCAAGGGGGCGCATGGTATCTGCATCCTGACCGAGTGGGAGGAGTTCAAAACACTTGACTACAAGAAGATCTATGACAGCATGCAGAAGCCTGCCTTCTTGTTCGACGGCCGCAACGTCATCGATGCAGAGAAGCTCAGGGAGATCGGCTTCATTGTCTACTCCATCGGGAGGCCCCTTGACGCCTGGCTCAAGGACATGCCTGCCGTGGCTTAAGTGGTAGCAATCCTAGACGAATTGTTGCTGGTTGTTTCTTTGTTCGAGGACTCTACAGTCTACATCCACATTCCCTGCCCTTTCATCTGCTATAGCGGGTCATATAGGTCACAGTGAGCAGGGGTCGTTTGGCCCCGCGTGTTTTGACTGTAATGTACTTCATATGGATTGTCTTTTGTTGCCTGAATACAGATAAATGAATAACAGCAAAAGTTATCAGATGATTTCTATAATTTGACCAATGTATACTAGTATTTGTGTATTTGAAGTTGTCGTTATAAAATACAGCAAATCTGCAATGCAACACTCAGTAGTCGGTACCACATACTGCTTGTAACACACTAACTTATTTTCTGTCAGTAAGATATTCGTTGTTTCAGATTAGTAGAGAATTACTGAAGGATCCATTGTTATGTGTTTGATGCAGAATGTTGGCCTTTCGAAGGACTGCGCAAACCTTCAAAGGAGAGTAAGGACTGACCAGGAGAGATTCTTACTGATCTATTCTTCCTTTTTAGGAACTACGTATACCTATAGTTTTGCTATTTTTCAAGTGCTTGAAACCAACTTATTTTGAATAACTATCCTCTAATTCTACTTTATCCTAACCTAGAGCAAAGAAGAAAAATATTTGATCTTTACTGTGTCTGAATATGTGTCTGTACCTCAGGTTGGTAGAGCCAAGAAATACCATATGCATGTCCTGTTGGTTAACAAACTTAACCGACAGTCTTACAAAGGTAATCGTATTTCCCGCCATTCCGTATCGGCATCATCTTTGTTGGCCTCGGGAAAAACATCATCTTTGCGTTTCAAGACGACGCCGTGCACAGTGTGGCCTGGCCAAGACTCCACTCGTCCGATCACCATTGCCGTCGCAGCTTTCTTTGTGCCTACCTGCGCCATGCGGCCGTCGTCGTTGGTGGCGTTGTCGGGGGACGAGGCGGCGCCGCGTATGTACTTCATCCCGTTCCCGACGCCGGGGCACGCGCTGCCGATGTCCGACCTCGCCCACCTCTTCGCGTCCCGCGGCGCCGACGCCGCCCGCGCCAACGCCGCCCGCGCCAACGCCACCAGGCTCGGTGGTCCCGTCGCCCGCGCGGCCGCCGCAGGCCTCCGCATCCGTATCCATGCACTCACGTTGCCTGCCGAGGCCGCTGGGCTCTGGGTGGGCACGAGAGCGCCGACGACCTCCCCACCCGCGAGCTCGCGGGCCCTTTTGCCATCGCCGTTGACCTTATTTGAGGTTTGTTTCGGATTCTGCATTCTAGATTGTGTTTCATAATTGAATTATACAAATAAATGAACGGATTTTAGAAGTAGATTGTAGCAATTTAGACCTGTATTGTGACACAATTCATAATCCATTCAGAATAGTTTCTACAATCTATAATCCAGAATCTAGATTCTCATAATCTGTAGGGGAAAGACTGAGCCGCTCTTCGCTGACCTCCTGCGTCGCCACCCTGCCGACAGCGTCCTCCCATGGGCTGCCACTGCCGCCCCTGAGCTCGGCACCCGCGGTACGCGTTCACGGGCACGGGGTGCTTCGCGCTCTCAGTGCAGCGTGCTCTGCTGCTCCACAGCCCGCACCCCGCAGGACGGCGTGGCATCGGACACCGAGCCGTTCCTCGTGCCGGGACTCCCCGACGCGGTGTGGCTCACCAGATCGAGGCTCGCCGAGGCAACGCTCCCGGGCGCGCACTCGCGGGAGTTCTTGAACCGCATGTTCGACGTCGAGCGCGCCACGGCCAGGTGGGTCGTCAACTCGTTCGAGGACCTGCAACGTTAGTATTTGATGTTCTCTCTTTTGCTGGTGCTTACTTAACAAGGAACTGGTTGAGCATTATATGTTGTTTCTCTCTCTTTTATTATGCACCGTAGTATCACATGCGGGTCACTTCTTTTTCACTTGTCTCTTTGGGCAAGTACATATACTTGGAGCAAAATTTCTACAATTGGTTCTTTTTTGCCCTGCATAAAATTATTTCACAGTTTGTGCAGAGAATTTTCTCATCTTCTTTGAAACTGGGAAAGTTACTCCATAGGACCTCACTTGTGCATAATTTCTTAATTCGACTCCTAATAACCCAACCAGCTATAAACTGCATGTGCTCTTTTTATTTCTTTTATGTCTATATTTCTTGTGAACAATAGCAATTGATTTTCTTTCATGTTGCAGTTGAGATTCCCCAGAAAGTTGGCAGACTTGTGAATATGCAAAGACTTGTAAGAGTTTCCATTAGTAGAAGTCACTGTGGATTATCTTAATTAGAGATCTGTATTTGCAAGAAATGGTTCTTCCTTCTGATGTTTCTTTTGCTTTTGGATAATGATGGCTTGGAGTGAACTATCTTGTCTGTTTCTGTTTCTGTAGGTTTTGGCTGGTAATTTGATCGAAAACGTTCAGCTAATATTGGATACCTGCGGAACCTTAAAATCCTGACACTTGACACTTGACAGAAATAAGAATGTTAGTTTCTATAATCCTATCTTTCTTTAAGAACAGAAGTGATACGTACAAAATGTAATTATATGTTCACATAACAACGACTATTGGCATTTGTGTAGGTGTAGAACCCTCGTCCTTCTGTGATATTCTGATTAGTATTATCTCCATCTTCTAACACGTTCTTTTTGTTCCATCCAGTGGGTTCTCTATCAAATCTTCAGCAACTTTTTATTTCTCAGAATTCTTTACTGTGCCTGCCTACGAGTGTAGGAGATTTGCGCAATGTAAGTTTCTTATTTTGTTCAAGATGTCGTAATCTTGATATAGTGAATATTGAATTAGGCTTCACAATGAAACAGATATTTCTTACCTTTTGTTTTATCAAAACCAAATAAGTCTTTATTCTACAGTTCATTATCTGAAACTAATTCAATTTGACAAATTCCATCAATTTTTCTGCATTAATAGTAAGTTTTCTGAGGTTGTCTTATAGTGACCAATGCAATATGTGATCAATAAGTTACTATCATTTCGTTTTGCCTGATGCAGATGTTGCTACTCGATGTATCTGATAACAAACTAAAGGCACTTCCAGAATCAATTGGATGTTGCAGTTCCCTGGAAGAATTGCAAGCCAATGGTAAATTCATCAGTTTCTGACCATGATATCAGATCAATTTGTCCCTTTTACCCATCTGCTTGCATGTGCACATGCACTCATATGACTGTTATACTGTTGCACCAGTAACCTATGTGGTATTTTTACCTGCTTACCATTTTTCGATCTACAAAAAAATTGGGATGTCACAGTCATAGCTTCTTAGGATCCTCTTCCCCTTTATGAGTTGAGCAAAGTTGGCCCTTACTCTGTTTGGTACACAAACATATCATTGTGTTAAGTATATATATGTAGGCCCATATACTCTTGGACCATGAGATCACTATATATATTGACATCAAGGCTAGTCCTAGTAGTCCATGGATTATCTTCTCATAATTCCAGTTAAGGTAACATGGCATCAAAGCCTAGCGTTAGTTAATCCTCAATCCTAATCTTTTTTTTTTCCATCGCCGTCTTGTCTTCTTCGGCCATCGCGTCGTCCTATCTTCTTCAGCACCGTTGCGCTGTCATGTCTTCTCCGATGTCGTCACGCCGCCCCAACTCCTTTGGCGCCGTTCGTCGCCCGTCGCGACTCGTTCACCCGTTGCCCCAACTCCTCCGCCGCCTTCGTTGTGACTCGTCCGCCCGCCGTTCGTCGTCAGTCGCTTGTCTGCCGTCGCGCCATGTGCGACCGCTTGTTGATGGCCCCGTCACGGTTGCCCCTCCTCTGTTGCCTTCGGCGTTGTTTTGTTGTTTCTACCTTTCTCAATCTAAATGCATTCAGGATCTCATAGCTAGCTCTGTCATTATCGATACTCAGACAGTTGCTACACTTATGGAGCTTCATTTGTAACTTAGTCCTACTAATGGCACATACCTTGATGACCCCTCTTGATATTGTCATATTGTGGGTAGTCTTGTTTATCTCACTATCATATTTTGAGTCAGTTTGTGAGTGCTCCTATTTCTATGCATTTTGGTCATTTGCTTCGGGTGTTACGTTACTTGAGAGGGACGTCATCTCAGTGCGTGTTCTATGCTTGTTCTACTCTACTTCATCTTTACACTTACTCGGACTCCACTTGGGTGAGTGATCTGATGGATCGTTGTTTTGTCACTAGTTATTGTATCATTCTTGTTACTTCTCCTCTTACATGGAAGTCCAAGAAGCATGCTGTTGTATCACGTTCCAGTACAGAGTCAGAACTTCGAGCCTTTGCCACTTTTACTTCAGAGATTGTATGGCTTCGTTGGTTATTGGCTGATTTTGGAGTCTCTTGTGAAGCACCCACACCTCTTCTGTGTGATAATATTGACACCATACAAATTGCTAATGATCCTGTGAAGCATGAACTCATAAAGTATATTTGTGTTGATACTTCCTTTACTTGGTCTCATTATCATCAGAAAACAATTGATCTTCAGTATATGCCATCAGAGTTGCAAGTTGCAGACTTCTTTACCAAAACACAAACTCAAGCGTATCATCATCTTCATTTACTCAAACTCAATGTTTCTACGTCTCCTATTCCACCTTGAGTTTGAGAGGGGGTGTTAAGTATATATATCTAGGCCCATATTGGCCCATGGAGTCTCTATATATATTGATATGAAGGCTAGTCCATGGATTATCTTCACACAATTCCAGTTAAGGTAGCACATTGCACCATAGCAAAACATGTGCTCCTGAAGCATTTCACTTTTCTATCTCCTATGTTAGCAATTTATGCACCTTTTGTGAAATAAATTGAATAAGGTCTAACCATTGATAGTACATTATGACTTTCATGTCCAAAGCATCCTCTACCTCTAGCACTGATCTCCAAGCAAAATATCCAGGAAACTCAAATGAAGATGTGCCCTCGTCAACTTGCAACCTTGTTTGCCTTAAGTCTTTATCACTGAATAGCAACAAAATTCATCAGGTATGTGTAAGAAAAGGTGCTCATTTGACCCCTTCAACTACTTATTTTCTGTACAATATATTTTGTGTTCGAACTGAACACCAGCGGAACCAACCACCCAAGGGCAACCACCATTGGTTTAACTATGAAATATTTTGATTATATTATTATCCACTTGATATTTGTTATGCCTTTACAAAATAAGAAACAGCCTGCCACCCAACCTCAATTCTGCATTTGCAGCTTCCAGAAAACCTACTGAACGACTGCACGGCTCTTCAGAACATATTGCTGCACGACAACCCAATCACAGTGGCCCAGTTCCAACAAGTGACATGAAGCCTCTAAAGATTCCTACATCCTAGTCAATCTTGTTTTGATTATACTTCCCTTTTTCCATTTGTTGCAGATGGATGGATTCAAATACTTTGAGGCTCGTAGAAGGAAGAAATTTGACAAGCAGATCGATTCAAATGTCATGATGAGCTCCACAGCCCTGGATGAAGGGGTTGATTTGCGCTGATTTTTTAGAACTTTTGTGGCTCCCATTCTTTCTAATTGGCCTGGACCAATTGTAGATTTGTACATATCAATTTTCTTCCATACTCTGATTTGGCAAAGAAAAACACTAAATGCATAGCATACATAAATGAACCGAATTCCTGGTGTTCTTGTTTGAACATTTGCAATAGGTGGCACTGTGGCCCAATGGTAATGTATTGATTGCATCTGGTGCACATCAGCGTCTTTCGTTTACTACCAGCAAAGGGCCATCTCCTGTGCTGCTGATGCTTCCTGCAAAGAAATGGCAACCGAGCATGGAGCACGCACCAACACAGGTTTCACAAAGATTATGCAAGGGTGGAAAGGCATCTGATGCGAACAGAGCATTATTGGTGGCGGTTTCACTTCTCCACTGTCGGCTATATGAAACGTCAGTGCCTTAGGGCTTAGGCAGGGATACGGATCCTCTACATTAGTGACGATTAATGTAGAGGATTTTACTGTTTATACAATAATATGAGTCTGTTGTTACAATTCTAGGCATTAATTTAATCACTGTTTACTGCGGATCACTGTAGATACAATGCTTGATTCTTAGTGTAGCACGGATCGTATAGCGCCACTGTAGCAGTTGATCCAACCAGTCTATCTCCAAATCAACGGCTGTGGAGTACTCCTAATACACTCCACTGTAGCTTCTGCAGTTGCCAACTGGCAGAGGATCCCGATCGCTTAGGCAGGCCCTCCTTTCATTCCTTCTTTGTGTGTGTTTGGAGAGGTGATGTAATTGTAAGTTCAGAAGTTAAAAAAAAGAAAGAAAATCATACTTCCGAAAATCAGATGTACTTTAGTAATTTACAGCCACCAATAGTTGGGGCTATTTTTGTCAGACTAGTGCACCGAATTGACAAGTCTTTGGTTCATTGCACGTAAATGGTGGTGCAAGCCAAAAGCACTGCTTACCAATTGAAGCAACGGTTGGGACTGCTTCTCGAAGACACTTCACAGGGCTAGGCTCTGAGATTGGGGGTTTCCCGCTTCACATGACTGGATGGATAGCAGCTACAAGGGCTAGGTTGAGATGTGGGTTTTCATGCTTTATACGACGGGAAAGTTCTGACAAACCCGAATTTGCAAACTCTGTACTCTTGTTTTCAGCTAGATAGCTTGTGCAAGAAGAACTCTACAAATCCAACTGATTTGAAGAGGCAAAAAACTGTGCCTTGTTAATTTAAGGAGAGTAAATTTTACAAACCTACAGATATTTATATCTTTGTAATAGAGAACTACAACTTCTTAAACATATTTTATAAAACTACAGCTATTATACTTTTAATAACACAAAACTACATTTTTTTTTATCTAACTTCACCCATCAGCCACATCAACACCGTTTCGTTTCGTGCAAGCTCCATCAACACCGCACCAATTCGCAGCAGCTCTCCCCTCGCTCGCCCGCCCTCTGCATCTCTGTGCTCCCTCCTCTTCTAACTCCATATAGCCAGCCATCTCGCGCGGCTTGTCCAGTCCCCATCGTCTTCGCTGCTCCTCTCCTCTCCTCTCCTCTCTCGGTCTGTGTTGATTCCCGCGTTCCTTAGTCTAGTTCAGCACACAGAGCCCCGTAGAAGGTGACCCTAACTTGCCTCGACTCTTCCTGCTGGTTTTCTTGCCCATCTCGCTGCCGAAGGGCACGGCGAGGCTTCAGCGAAGAGCAGACGGCAACAGCCAACAGGTTTGCCTCACACCAACCTCTGCCCGTAGGTTGAAATCTTGAAATTCTGCATCTCCTGCCCATCTGAACCATTTCCGTTCTCCTTTTGCCATCCTTGATCGATCGTCTCCTCTCCTATATATGCTTCTGAGATGGTAGGCGAATGTGATTGTAGAGTAGAAATGACATGCATTTCTGAAATATGTTCCACGCGTTGTTTGCGAGACTACGGCACAATATAGAGCAATGCTAGTTGATTGGTACTTTATTTCCTGTGTGATCTAATTTTTATGTTAGTCAAAACTTGATAACTTGTTCGTATTCTTGATGATTAGTTGTGATCACACTCATACATAATAGTGTCATGCCTCTGCATCTTTTTTAGTGTCTAAAGTTTGCCCTGGGTTTCCAAAAAGGCAGAGGACCGAGATGGAGCAGGGGATGGCTGATCCGCGACTGAGCGACTTCGAGTTCTTCAAGATCCTGCTCCCCGGAATGTCCAAGAAGAAGCTGGTAAGTGTCTTGCTGCCTGCTTGCTGAATTTGATCTGCTTTAAATAGCTTACGAGATGTATGGGCGCCGTGATGTGAAGGCCAAGTCATTGCTGCTTAATTTGATCGTCATGCGCGCAGAGGCTGCCCTCTAAGTTCGCGGCGGAGCTCGGAGATCGCCGGGACGTGAAGCTGCGGCTTGCCGGCGGAGGAGGGCCCCTGTGGGACGTGAAAATCGTCTCCAACGATGACGGCATGTACCTCGGCCGCGGCTGGGAGCAGTTCAGCCACGTCCACGACCTGCGGGAGGGCAACCTGCTCGTCTTCCGCTACGACAGCGCCGACGTGCTCAACGTCACGATCTTCGACCGGAGCACGTGCCGCAAACATTACCCGCACGCCGCCGTCGTCGCCGCCGGTACGTCCGTCTGTGATCCACGGACTCTGTTCACAGAATGGTCGAAGACAAAGAAAGAGGACATGAGCTTTTTGCCCGTAACCAGGTGGCGGAAGCACCAGCGCCGGCCGAAGCTCGCCGTCCATCGCCGAGCCATCGTATTTCGCCGTGACTCTGAGGCAGTGCAACCTGGGAACGAAGCAGAACCAGTACCTGGTGAGTACGTAGCAGCAGTACCGCATCAAATTATTGTCTGGATTGATCACAGTCACCGCTTGCCTTGCCTGGAGATCACTGATCATGCCGTGTCTCTGCGCGACGCGCGCGCGCGTGGGTGCGTGGCGCATGCAGAACGTGCCCGTCGAGTTCCAGGACGCGCACGGGTACGCGCGGCGGCGCCGGGTGGTGCTGCGTATGGGCGGCAGGTCGTGGGCCGTGAACCTGAAGCGCGGCAAGCGGGAGCACGGGGACCGCACGGCGTTCAAGTACGGGTGGCACCAGTTCTGCGTCGACAACGGCCTCGACCTCGGGGACACCTGCTTCTTCCGGGTGATCCGCGAGGGCGGCAGCGGCGACGGCGAGGATGATGATGACGTGCTCAAGGTCGAGGTGCGCAAGAAGGACGGCACCTTCGTTGCCTGATCGGGTCGATCACTTGCGTCGATGAGTAGTAATAAGCAGGGATTAAAATTTTGATAAAATTTTACGAATTTTGGGAATATCAAAGGGAATGAATATCTAATTTTGAAATTTTCTTTTCACATGAGACTTACTAGCAGAGGACGAAAAATAACTGAAATTTTACAAATTCCAGTCTTTTCGTCCATAAAAAAATTATAAAACGAAATTGGAATCCTGGTAATAATCTAGTAATCTACCCCATGTGTAAGAGAAGACAATGGCTTTCATGTCGTGTGAAAAAGATATCTCTGATATTATCCATGTGTTATTGGGTTTGATGGATCTTAATCGAATGAACAACATGAATAAATGCAATTAGATCTTCCCTTAATCTCCTGGCTATTGGTCCATGGAAGACTTAAAGTGAGTTGAAAAGATCATGCAGGAATTAGACGCCTCAAAGAAGATGGTGCCGTGCAGGAAGAGGCCATTCGTCTGTGCTGCGCAACAGGGGAATGAGCATGGACAGAGGCATGCACTGCAGCAAGTGCAGTAGCATGAAGCCAGGTCCTTTCTCCGAAAATAATGGCATGGCAGATGACATTCCGAGAGTAACTGGATTCCACTCTCCGTTTCTGGAGCTTATCGACCATACCAAACATAACTCACGAGTGCCCCATCTATGCCGAGTATGGGCGGAGCTGCATAATAGTTTGGATGGTGCATTCTTATTGGAACTTTGAATGGTGCGAATGTGGAAATCAGATAGGAGATTGGAGAGAAAAACTTTTTCCTTTTCGGTGCAGAGGCACATGAAATTGCTGGTTTGCGGAAAGAGGGAGCTCAAGGAAAGATATTGTCTTTGTTCTTATACTGATACCTTCTGTCAAGCTAGTAAAGATCTCTCCCTGTAACTATGTGTGGTCTACATAGTGCAGCTCAAGCAAATTCATAATCTCACCATTTTCCTTTCCACCTGTAGTTTATAACCCAAGATTTGAAGAGGTTAAGGAATTTGTCCGCAGTGGTGTCTTTGACTTACAACTATGATGAATTGATGGATTCTTTGGAAGGAAATGAAGGTTGTGGACGTGTTGATTATTTTCTTGTTGGCAAGGATTTCCCCTGCTACATTGAATGCCAGAAAAAGGTTGATGAAGCGTACCGAGATCATCAGAAAGTAAGTTCTCTAATTGGCGCTGTTTATTTTCTTGGTTCCCTGCACGCGCTAATTATGCAGACCACTGTTAATATGACGGTTTATATGTAGTGTTTCATTATAGCATGACCCAACTAAATCGTAGCAGCACTTTCAATTTCGAAATTGTCATATATGGATATGTTGGAATTGCAATGTGTGCTGTCACAGAAAACAGAACACTGCTGCAAGTTATGTTCTATTGCTAAACCCGTTCTTAGAGCCATTGCTTCAGAGATGTGTTTGTATACATTCTTTTATATTTGGACTATTTATATTGTATTTTTCATAAATTTCAAACTTATTTGTTAAATTTACGATGTTGAGAACATTTAATATATTTATATTATACTTTAAAAAATTATAATTATTTATTGGATTTGAACATTTTTATTGGGTACACCCAATGATTAAATTCTGACTCCGCCACTGATGCCGAGCCTAAGCTGTTTGATCAGCATGACACTTGTGCACCTAGCAGTTAGGAATAAACGGGCTCGTCTGGCTGGGATGCACATGCCATGTTGGTCTCGGTTGGGTTGCACTGGCCTCTCACTCTTCAGATGGATAGCCATCAACTTTCATATAGCGTTATGCAGCACAGTTCCTATCGCCATCAACTTTCCAATAGCTGCCCTGTGTTCCATACATATGTATCACTCGCACGACCGTACAAAGCTATACAAGTGTATCACTGCCCTGTTTCGCAAGACTATACAAACCAAGCTAGTACTTAGAATCCAGGCAAGTGTATCACTGCCCTGTTTCGCAAGACTATACAAACCAAGCTAGTACTTAGAATCCAGACTTGGCTTGTATGGTCAATAGAGGTGATTATACTTCTACTTACTAAAGATAAAATCGTAAGTTTATTTTTTTTATCTCACTAAGGTGGAAATTTCTTGCAGTGATATGTGACGTATCTGCCGATAGTGAGACGTCTATGGTAACTTTGTCCATCTTCTAGTTTCGTATCTTCAATCTTCAGTTGGTGTTGTGTTGGTGTTGTGTGAGTGTGCACATGTGATGGTGTAAATGTGTACGTACGTCTACGAGTTGTACTGGTGATTTTAAAAACCTAGCTATACTTACTACTAAAGCAGGCCAACTGGGCTGGCTCGAGGCTTGCCATTGTAGGCACAACCTAGGAATGGTACGACACGAGGTGACGGGTCGTGGCTGGGTCGAGTGCATGGCACGCCGTGCTAGCACAGGCACGACTTGGCTCGGCATGCCAGTGGCTCGGCGAGGCATGGTCGACCCAGCACGCCAGCAGCTCGGTTCGGCATGCTGAGACACGGTTGGCCCGGCTAGGCACTAGCGGCACGGGCAGGCACGCGGCGATGGGCCACGGCTGGGTCGAGTGCGTGGCATGTCGTGCCAGCACAGGCCCGGCCTGGCTCGGCATGCCAGCGACCTGGCGAGGCATGGTCGGCCCGGCACGCCAGCGACCCGGCTAGGCATGCTGAGGCACAGTCGGTCCAGCTGGGCACAAGCGACACGGGTGGGCACACCCGGGTTAACGGGTTGAATGGGCTGCGTCCGACCCATTTAACTTATTAACCTATTATTTTTGAATTTTTTAGCCGTTTTGTGACCATTTGGGCTCCAAAAAATTCAAAATAATTACAAAAAAAAAACTATTTTCACTTATAAATAGAGCATCATCTTGCCCTCCCATTCCACATCAGCAACAATATTTGCTCTCTTATTTCCTTTGGCATTCTTGTCTCAAAGTTCTCGAGAATTAGCATTAATTTTGTAAAATTAGTTTAAATAGTTGCAAAAGATCTGATAAATTTCAACACTGTCATCCTGTTGTCTTGAAGAAATCTTGGTGATTTTTTGCATATTCTTTCTTGTTTCTTCTATTCTTTGTTTTATTATTTGATTATTTCTAACTCTGAATATTTGAATTTTTTTAGTGTCATTTGACTTTGATCATGGACGTCAGTGATCATGATAACGATGATACATCCATCGATCATGATTTTTTTCTTCAAGGACTCTCAGGGACTACGACCTATTTAATAGCAGTGCTGCAGGTGAAGAAAGACTCAACGCTAAACCTCCAACTAGTTCACATGCAGTAACACCTCCATCATCAAGCTCTACAAGTGCACACATGCCAGCAAGCACTGACTCTAAAAAATCAAGAACCGTTACTTTCGAAGTTTGGTAAGACTTCAAAATGACATATAGAGAGGAAGACAGGGTAAGTATCAGGTATGCTAGGTGTTATATTTATAAACATGAATTATCTGTAAAGTCCTCAAATAGAACATGACACTTGATGAGGCAGGCCAGAAATTACAAGCGAAAGAGTGGAGCAGCCATGAAGCAGACGGTGCTGCAGTACAACCCCGATGACTCTATTCGTCATTGGGAGTATGATGACTCCTCCAATGTTCGAAAAGAGCTATGCCGCTTCATTGCAAGAGTGAATCTATCACTCAACGTCGGTGAGTCTATTGTATTTGAAGATTACATTAAGCAAACTCATAATCTTAGGTCCGCGCATATTTTTAGATAGATAACTAATAGGGATATGGTAAAATAATACAATACGTGTTGTAGCAAGCTTAAAAAATATAAACGTGTACAATTTTAGTTGCTTTGACCTCAGACATACGGGTAGTTAGGTCTAGAGAGGGTTATTTTAGTGTGGTTGCTCATTTTGTTAATAATGATTGAAAACTACAAAAGAGAATGATAGGTTTCCGCTTGATTTACAATGCGCATACCTGTGAAAATATTACTGAAAAATATCTTAAGTACTTGAAGACTTTGGGCTTGCAAATAAAATATTTTCTATCACTTTAGATAATATCGATGCAAAATTTGGAGCAATGAATGTTCTTACTCCATGTTTAGTACATATGCTCAATCTCTCTTGTTACATTAACGTTGTGCTTGTCATATTATCAATCTTATAGTAAAATTCGGTTTAAATAGGTTGGTGTGATACCTAGATGATTTTCATATTGCAATAAATTTTGTGAACTCCTCTAAACAACGAATTGCAGCATATAAGCAGTATTGTGTTGCGATGGTTATGCGTCCACGCAAGTTTGTCGTGGATGGTAAGATAGAACTCTACTTTCTTAATGCTCAAAAATATTATACCATATAACAACATATTTGGTGTGTTTATTCATACACACTCACATAAGCGCATTGGTATGTTGCTGAAAAGATACTAGAGTTTCTTGATTTTTTTTATGATTCAAATGTAAGTTTATCAAGAGTTTATTATCCAATATCTTGTTTAGTAGTGCATAATATTATTGAAATTGCTACTCATTTAAACAGCTATGAAAATGATAATTTTCTAAGAGATTGTGTAGTTCCTATGAAATCTAAAATTTTAAAATATTAGAAAGAAATTCTTTTGTTGTATGCTTTTGCCTTTATTTTAGATCATAGAGCTAAAATTGTAGGTTTATATAGAGTTCTCATAATTCTAGATGATACTCTTGACCACGATTATTCTACTTATTATACTAATATTCATTCTAAGTTATTCGATGTTTATATTAATATGAAACAAGGTATGCCTGAGTTCACCTACAACGACCTCCAGTAGCATCCACAAGAAGTAAGAAGACAACAACATGAGGAAAAATATTAGACAAATTCCTGATATGCCATTGGATTAAACTTTTACCCTAGATCCGCCATTGATAAAACCCATATCCCTTTGATGCCATTATCCTTAAACTTCAAACCCTTTTATGCCAATGTTGACCATATTCTGTTAGTCTTGCCATAACAGAAGTTCAAAATGACCTCTTCGCCCTCCCCTTCATGAGGATAGACATTTCACTGTACTGATACTTTTTATGCCACTGGATCAATACAAGAAAATTGCATGACTATATGGTCATAACGTACAAGCACTAGGATCACAAGAACACTGTTACCATAATAATCACATCAGTTTCATTCTTGATCAGTTTCACCACAAACATAGAACATAGTATCTAGACACTACATAGACATGTCCAAAAGGTACTTTGATAACATGGTAGATATCTATCAATCAAAAACATGATTAAGTTCACAAAATCTACACCTATCTCATAGTAGACAATGATCAATCAGAGAAGATCACTTAGTCTTTTCTTGCTCCTAGTCCCCATGGTAGGACTATCTGGATGTTTTTTCTTGCTCCTACTCCCCATGGCAGGACTATCTGGAGTTACTACATGACTAATCTTTTTCTTGTTCTCCTTCCCATTCTTCTTCTTCTTTCCCTTACCCTTCCCCTTTGTTGTTTCTTTATGGCATGCTACAATTGTCGCTTGACTGCATGGAACAGTGGCTAGACAGGGTGGAGGAGCCTCAATCTGGTTTGATCTAGAAGCTGACCGTGGCCTACAAAAATGTGTGAGATGAGCAATTCGCATGAAAGTAACATAACCGTATGAGTGTTTGATGAGGGTAAATTGTTACCTCTTAGAATAACTAGAATCAATGGTTTTAGGAGTTATCTTTCTCTTGATGCCACCTTCAATGCTTTGCAAAACCTTTCTTTTTTTTCTCAACTTTTCTGCAGTGGGATTACACATAAGAACAAAATAAAAATGAGTAATTGCCTGTATGTAAAATGTAAAATACACACCTTTGGGCTACCAATATTGCAAGTGCTTCTTTGGTTTCTGGGTCTCCATCTCTACAAGTGTTCCAATGATGACCATGCTTCTTGAAAATTGGGCACTCATGTACAGATCCTTTCCTTTTCCTCTTAGTTGCCCTAGGTTCATGAGAGCCCTTAATCCTATGAGTTCTTTCTCTACCAGCAGATCTCGCCAGCAAAGGTGGATACAAGAAGAAACATTTTCAGGATTTGGCCATTGCTTCTTGTGAGTCAAAGCTGGGATCAGCTCTTCATATGCATATTTGAACTTCTCAATTGTGTAGCTGCTATCTACATAAAGCTCAAGTTTTTCTTCCCTCATATGTGTTATAAATGCAATAGCATGCAAACATGGCTTACCTGATACTTGTCATTCCCTGCATGTGTAGGTCATGCATTTAAGATCAACAATATGTGTGAAGGATACAAGATCTCTGGTGTACGTCCATTGCTTCCCAGTGACCTCAACTACATCATCACTACTTAAGATTCTATACTTCAATCCATGACTCTTTTCTTTCATATCATCATAAATGTGTGGCAAGATCAAACCTTGCATACGTCTGCCAATCATGTTCCTATGATCAAACTTAACCATTAATTTCCGCCTTAGCTTTTCTACCAGATCATCCACATTCAATGACTTGAACTTCCTTATCCAGCTGTTAAAATTCTCGACCAAATTATTTGTCACATAATCAACCTTACATATTTCATTAAATTTAATCCTCATCCAGAGGTTGGGGTGGTATTGAGTAAGGTATGTGTGTACATCATGATTTCCTGCAACCATCTTGGACATGTGCTCTTCAAACAATTCTGGCTGCCATGCATAGGCTGTTGGCCATAAGTTCTCATCAAACACCTTCTCATAGAACCTTTGTTTGAAGTTAGTCATTAAGTGTCTCATGCACTCCCTGTGCTCTGCACTTCTGAACATGGTCTTAACTACATCAAATCCCTTTCCAGCATCAGTACAGATTGCTAAGCCTCTTGGACCTCCTATGAAATTATGTAGCTTTTGCATGAACCATTCCCAATTGTCACCATCCTCACATTCCACTATTGCAAATATAACTGGAAATAACCCGACTCCAAGGATTATGCATTTAGTTGTTAGCAAGGAAACGGCTACATGGTTAAGTAAATTCATTATGCGAAAGCAAAACTTAATACAACTGTGTGAGCATCTACACTAGAACACCTATACCAATCTATCTTGTAGACATCCACTTGAAACATAACGTAACTGGAACCGAAATAAACATAACTGTAAATAGAACCATCATATCTCACCATAACCAACATACATTCTCAATATACCATCCATCCCAAACACCCCACATTCGTGACTCTATGACTGATGCAAATGGACAAAAGCGTGCTCGATAACCAAGAGCGCAGCAATTTGAATTGATTTTACATCCTGCAGGGGGTACTCTTGGACCCACACGACTTGAGGACCATTCGGCTTGCGCAATCCGCTAAAGTCCATGTAAGGGGGTACTCGTATCAACCTTTTCCAATAAGACCCAACCGTTTGATCACGTGTCGATAGGTGCGGTCTAAAACTACTTCTGGAGCAAGCTGGATACCCTAACCGGCCTCTCATGCCCGACACCATCTACTCGCATGCCAAAAAGCCACAACTACAAAGGTATTTGGCTCACGCGTCCCATATCTGGGTATGTGGTAAGTACGGAAAAGTGCTAAAGTCAACTGCACCGACGGACGATGCTTAAACGATGCAAGCGGTCTACGACATCCAGACTCCTCTCCCAAACTACCCCGAGGAACACCTCCGGGGCAGATGATACCCCTAGCACCGCCCACATTTTGCCTCATTCTCACAACTCATCCAACCAACATCATCAACCTAATATTGTGATCATTGTGAAAGTAATTAACGCCTATGCTCGCGAATGATGAAATATTTCACCGCTCGACTTCTACCGGTGACATGTGCATTGCTAAGCATCACGAGCAACTTTTAAGTTAGACAACGCCATATTAAACCTAGGTTACAAGAATACAGATAATCAACAATTCAAGAAGGGGGAAATAATGCATCAAAATAGGCTCTACCCATGGAACCCGATATCGACTCATTAACATGCAAACATACATAAAGCATAATTTATCAATTGAGATGACACATGATCCAAAATAATAGGTACAGTATGCTTATATGCTTGTCTTGCTGCTTTTCTTCAATTCAGGATCAACGACAAACCTCAGCTTTCTTCTAAAGCATTTCCTCTCCCTCATTTCATGATGCTCAATTATCACCTCAGTGTCAGGACTCCTTTTCTCCCCCTCAACTTTCCAATTGTGCAAGATGTCAAAACTATCTCTCCAGTTTCCATACACTCTTTCAAGTGCTAGCTGATACCCTGCATGGACTCTCTTGTAATTAATCTCAACAAAGTGAGTCTCCAGAATTCTCCTTTGTAGTTCCTTGGCACTAATAGTTGCATTATCCCTCATCGAGTCCATCACCTTCTCACAAATCCAAGCCTTTGATGTATTCTTTATTTTCTTGCTTCTTTGCCTACTACCACAGTTATGTTCAAATGGATTCACCTTGACCTGCAAGCAACACACATTAGCATCAATTGTGTAGGAAGAAATAAGGAAAAATACCAAGCACATATACAAAGAAAACTTGCATTTATGGTAACTTTGTCGTCCAATGCAGATACATGGATTCTCCACTTGCAACCTTTTTTCTTAGTTGTATAATATGCTCTGAGTATCTCAGGATCTGTCTTTTCTATATTATATTCAAATTCATACTTAATAGCATGATGAGCTAATGCAACCCTAAACTCTTGAAGGATAGATAGATCCTTTAGACATAGGTGGATCATCTTTGTCATATGCTACTTTGGGTATGTTAGTTGGAAGATTCTCTTTTACAACCCAGTCTTCCTCCTCCTCATCATCAGCCTCGGACTCAGATTCAGATTCAAAAGAAGAACCATCTTCCTCGGCCTTACTGTCATCTGAAGCATCATCATCACTACCTTGCTTAGCCCCCTCCTCCTCACCCTCATCATCTTCATCATCATCAAGCACTTCTTCACCATAAAGTACCTCCTCATTAACACCAACATGGTCAAACATTGGAAAAGGGTTGGCAAGATAAGAAGCATCAATCATAACTAGAATATTTGTAGGAACAATTGGTTGGCTGGTAGTAACTGGTTGGCTGTGAGCTATTTGTTGGTTGAGAACAATTGGTTGGCTTAGAGTAGGAACTGAAGTTTGCACTAGGTCACTTGGACATGAGTCAAAACCATTCAAAGTAGTTAGCACACCATTGAGATTAATGTACTTAGTTGAATTAAACTTCTCAAACATTAGCATCATGTCTTGGTCAGTCTTAACTGCAACATAGGATTTAGATGCACTATCCAAATAGCTCAGATGTAGGCTATCAATTAGAGGCCACGGGTATTTATAAGCAAAACCAGCAATGAAATCCATGTAATTTGTGCACTCTGAATCAACATATTCGATGATTGCGTAGCCCCCAGTAAACACATTCGAACTTTCAATTTGAACATTGAAGTCGGGTCCATCCTGTCCATACAGTGAATACAACTATGCATGAGCTAAACCTAAAGCCTAGCTGTTAGGATCCCAAATTATCAAGGAGGGATGGAGGGATTGAGAGGCGTATCCATCTGAACCCGAGAAGCATCCATTCGTTGAAGCTTTGCTTGGGACCGGGGCGAGATCTCCATCTTGGCGCCTCAGACCGGACCAAGCTATGCCTCGATCTGCAACTCCTTTGAAAGCTTTAGCTCACATCTGGGGTCCAATTCCTTGCCAATGTTGTCGATTTGTCAGTGGATGAGAAGATTTGGTGGTGGGCGATTTGATGGGGGTAGCACGCGTGAGTCAAAGTGCAAGGAGGAGACGGCAGAGCTGAGACGGGAGATGGAGGAGCAGCGGTGCGTGGTGAGGATCATAGACGAGGTCCCGATGCAAGAGGTCTTGATGAGGGAGGGTGTCGATGAGAGGCTCGCTTCAGCGCAGCGACAACTGGACGCGGACCTAACCCACGTCGCGCACCTCATGGACACGACGGGGGCCGAGCTCAGGGCTGCGCTAGAGTGCTGCGATGAGGCTGCGGACCTCTCCGTCAAGGCCGCGGTAGGATGCGGACCACAACGACAAGATCCTCTCAGCGATGCTGCGCAATAGCAAAGGGTTAGGGTTCAGGAACGGTTTCGAGTTGGGAGTGGGGAATAGAGGTGCGGGGCTTGGCGGCCGGCTCGGGTTGCATTGGCTGCAATTGTTGACGGTGGGCCCAGCGATTAGCTTGTTCTCATGCATGGGCATTATTACCATTTGGAAGTTTAACTCATGGTGAAAGCTAACATATGCAACAACGATGGCAATGAGACGATTGAAGTTTAAGGACAATAGCATTGAAGGGATATGTGATTTATCAATGGCAGATCAGGATCATAGTTTAAGCCAATGGCATATAAGGAATTAATCCAAAAATATTTTATGGAGGTTCTTCATCAAGAAGTTCAAACTCTTCGTCATGATCGTCTACGCACGCCAAAATTCCAGCATCCGGAGGGGAGCTAACAACCTTCATCGATAGCGATATTACTAGCTATGAATAAGAAAAATTCAACATACTGCAATGGTGGCATGAGCATTAGATAAATTATCCAGTGCTTTCACTGTTAGCACAAGATCTGTTAACGGTCTTGGTATCTACAGTTTCTTTGTAGGCTACCTTTTGTCTTATAGGAATCATAATTGAAGAAAGAAGAACAAGTCTCACAAGTGAGATGGTGAAAATACTCGCCATAATAAAAGACTGGAAACAAGCTGAAGAATGAATTCAACACACTGCAGAGAACACTGAGCTTGAAGATTCATTAAAAATTTTGTATCTAGATGTTGATGAGAACTTGTAATTTCTAATTTTTTAACCTAGGTTGTACTCTTTTTTCCTTTGCTAGAAAGGTTTTTAATGAGACAACCTATCAATAAAGCTCATTTTTTAGAATTAATTTTGTGTCCCTATTATTTCTATTTTTATTTTTTAATAATTTTTTATTTTTTTAAAGCAACCCTCCATCCACCTCTCGTCTTGGCCTATAAATAGCCACCATAACAAACTCTCAATGATCCCATTGACCACCCATCTCTCTTTTTCTACTCGCTAGCTAGTAGCTACTATTCCACTTCAACAAATCAATTAAATATTTCTATTCATGGATCAAGATACCAAGAACTCACGTGCATGGTTATCAGTATGGCAACATTTTGAAATGATCTTTAGAGAAATAAATTGGGAATATGTAAGATTTGCTAAGTGTAATATATGCAACTATGAATTATGTGCCATGTCTACAAGTGGAATGAGATGCTTGAGGAAGCATATTGTATGTTGCAAGAAAAAATCTATAGTTTCTAATGAAAGCATGTAATTTTTAGAGCATAGGTTGTACTTTTTTTCCTTCTAGTAGAAAGGTTTTTAACAAGGCACCCAATCAATAAAACTCATTTTTACCTATTTTCTATTAAAAATTTGATTTTTTTTTAAATTTGTAAGTATTTTTTTTATTTTTTTGGAGTTTTGTTGAGTCGGCTGTGACGCAATTGTGCCCGGGCCAACCTGGCACGGCACAGTGGTTGACGGGTCGTGTCATAGACTGAGGGCGTGGCATGTGGGCTGACACAACCTATTAACCTTACCAGGCTTGTTGGGCCGGGCCGTACCTAGCCGGGCCCAAGCCGAGCTGGCCCGACAGGCCCATTTGGACATGTCTGCTTACTACCCAACCAAGTTGATACATTTTTTTCTTGAAAAAAGTCTATTTTGTCTCCCTCAACTATTGCCCGAGTCTGATTTTCCTCCCTCGGCATCAAGAAACCATATATGTAGGCTCCCTCAATAATCTAAACTGCTTATTTTTCCTCCCTGAGAGGTTTGGATAGTGATTTTTGATGACATGTTAATTGTTTTATTGTGCAAACATGTGACTTGGACATGACTTGGTAATCATCAACAAAGAAAAGCAAGAAAACTTTGGGACCCATGTGCCATCCTCTCATCCTGGGCACAGCCTCCTCGGCAAGAGTCTGCTACCATCAAACCAACGATGCAGAGCTCCGACGGAGGCCCCTTGCCTAGTCTCACCGGTGACGAATCTGGCTGTGGTTTGGTCGGTGAAGAGAAGGGGATGCTGTCGGTGTATTCGGAACCAGGGGTCCCTAAGTCCCGAGACCAGGCCGGCCATCCGCCACATGTCACCACCCTGCAAGGTAAGAAGAAGCTAAGTCCCGGGAGAAGGTGCTCGGGGCCGCCGCCTCTGGTTCCCGAGCACCCTAGCTCCCCGATGATCCGCAGAGCCCAAATACCGGGAAGGAAGTGCTCGGGAGAGAGTGCTCGGGGCTGCACGTGGCAGCCCCCGAGGACTCAGTGCCCCGAAGGTCCCACCAAGTGCTCGGGAGAGAGTGCTCGGGGCTGCACGTGGCAGCCCCCGAGGACTCGGTGCCCCGAAGGTCCCACCAAGTGCTCGGGAGAGAGTGCTCGGGGCTGCACGTGGCAGCCCCCGAGGACTCGGTGCCCCGAAGGTCCCACCGAAGTGCTTGGGAGGGAGTGCTCGGGGCTGCACGTGGCAGCCCCCGAGAACTCGGTGCCCCGAAGGTCCCACCGAAGTGCTCGGGAGAGAGTGCTCGGGGCTGCACATGGCAGCCCCCGAGGACTCGGTGCCCCGAAGGTCCCACCAAGTGTTCGAGAGAGAGTGCTCGGGGCTGCACGTGGCAGCCCCCGAGGACTCGGTTCCCCGAAGGTTCGCGCAAGGTCATCCGACGACCCGAAGGGTCCCATCGTCGGGGTGTCATCCAGTCAAAGGCCCAATGCCGCATTTAAGAGGCACGCGCGGCCTGACATCCTGACATCCTGACATTCTCAGCTGCCCACGCCCCAGTGTCAGACCCTGCCATACACTGGCAGGGGGGCGTGGGTCCATTAAATGCACGGGTCCCGTCCCGTTTTCACCCGGGTGCCTCGGGATAACGTTGCCAGAATCGAAGCGCTCCGCCTGCCACCCTGCCCTGGCAGAAGAACAAGACAGAGTGGGCGCACCGGGCACCTCTGAGGCTGCCCGGTGGGCCCCCTTTATAGCGCCCGAGGGCTTCCACAGTGGCGGGTGGTTGGATGCGCGCCGCATTTCTCCACCGCCCCTGTCACTTCGCCAAGACGAAATGATTACGCCTTTCTCCGTGGCACCTTGGCATTTGGCATCCCCTCCTTCCCATTCAGGATATGTTGAGGCTGGCGCGCCTATAAAAGGAAAGGATGGAGAACACGTAAAAGGGACGGTGACGGGAAGTGTGTGAAGAAGAGGACGCAGACGCTCAAACCAGCTCATGCCAAGCTAGAACACGAGAGCCTCAAGCTCTCAGTAAGTGGCTCTCTCTTGTAATCAGATACATCCTTGAAGAATTCCCTTCAAGGGCAGATATAACACTCACACAGGAGTAGGGTGTTACGCCTCCGTGCGGCCCGAACCTGTCTAAACCCCAGTACACCCATTTTTCTTGCATCAGGGAGATCATCTCCCACCAGCCATTGCATTTGTTTCCGTTCCCGCTTATTTCCTAAACAAGCTTATCCAGGATCATCCCCCCGACCGAATCTTTAAAAAGGGGTCTCTCGGGATCCCTGCGACAGGAGCTCACCCTCCGACAGCTGGCGCGCGCCAGGTAGGGGGGAATATCCCTGGATTGTTTGTTTCACTTTTTTCCACAGGAAAAGATGGCCGGTGGGCACCGTCTCCAGCGTTCCGGCTCCACTTCTAGTGACGGAGCGCTGCCCAACGTCAGAAGGAGCCCAGTCGCTGCTGCATGCCAGCAGCAGCCGCCATCCGCGGGTGCAGTTTTTCCCGCTCAAGGGGATCAAGGCGCTGGGCCCTTCAGGGCCACCGCCGCCGCTGCCGACTCACTTTCCGACCCCCAGCAGGTGGTCGGGACCCCGGCCGCTAGGTCCGCCTCTGGACCACGTCGGGTGCCGCCTCGGCGCAGGCTCGCTTTCAGCGAGGCCAGCCCAGGGAGCGCGCTGCTTGCAGCACATGCTCTCCTTAGGCACCCGCCCGTTCAGGCCACGCCGAACACTCCGGAAGGTCGGTGGATCCAAGATGTCGTGGCTTTGGTCGGCACTGCTCATCGTCAGGTACAGGCCGGGAGTCCTCGCACCACTTCCCAGCATGGTGCCGCCAGAGTCGGCTCCTCAACGGGCAACACCCGCACGGGCCGAGGGGTCTCTAGGCGGAGTGCCATCCCCCTGGCCGTATCTGAAGCCCGGGACCTTCGTTTGCGCCTTGACGAGCGCAGGGGCCGCGAGGATGCCCGAGTTACTCTCGAGCGTCAGCGGGAGACCCGGCAGGGGGTCGGGGCAGAGGACCAGGCTTCCTCTCTCCCGGCCCAAGGCCACCGGGGATCCCCGGTTCATCGCCACTCGCCACCAAGGACCCCCTCTTGCGCTGCGGGATACGGCACCGGCTGCCGTGCCTTCACCGCCGAGCTCCGCCGGGTCAGGTGGCCTTCCAAGTTCCGCCCCGAGCTGCCGGAGAAGTACGACGGGTCCATCGACCCCGTCGAGTTCCTCCAAATCTACACGACGGCCGTCCAAACGGCCGGAGGCAGCGAAAAGGTGATGGTAAACTACTTTCATGTTGCCCTGAGGGGCTCCGCCCGCTCTTGGCTTATGAACTTACCCCCAGGGTCTATCGGCTCCTGGGATGACCTGTGCCACCAGTTCGTGGCCAACTTTCAGGGCACGTTTACGCGCCCCGGTTTGGAGTGCGACCTTCACGCCATCCAACAGCAGGAGGGGGGAAACACTACGGTGCTTTATACAGCGCTTCAGCCAGGTTCGCAACACCATTCCTCGAGTGGCCCCCCATGCTGTTATTGTTGCTTTCCGGCAGGGCGTCTGTGATGAGCGGATGCTCGAAAAACTAGGTACGCACGAGATCGAGACCCCTGCGGAACTCTTCGCACTGGCCGATAAGTGCGCCAAGGCTGCGGAGGCCAGGGCGTGGCATACTCCTCGCCCCACCTCCGACCAGCCAAGTTCTTCCCGCTCCGACAAGCGGGAAAAGAAGAAGAGGAGGAAGCGTGAGGCCGCTCCCATTGAGCCAGCCCAGGTCCCTGCTCATAGGGTGCCGCAAGAGCCCGACCACCGGCAAGAGCGCCGGCCGGGTGTCGATCGACGCCCCGCCAGGGCCCCTGCTCGGGCTCCTCCTCGGGCCTCCGTACCCACCAAGAACTCAGCTCCAGCAAGGGCCCCGGCTCCAGCAAGAGCCCCGGCCCCCGGCCGAGTTCCTGTTCCAGCGAGGTTCCCCATTCCCGCGGGGCCCGAGCCAGGTAAATGGTGTCCCATACACCAGACCAGATGGCACGACCTCACGGAGTGTCGTACGGTCAAAGGACTCGTGGAGCAGCGCCAGAGGGAGCGCGACGAGTCCCGCGGAGGAGGCGATATTGAGGTCGCCCCCAACAACCCCGAGCTTGGCTTCCAGGAGCCCGAGCATGCCGTCGCCTTTATCGACGGGGGCGCTTACACACCCTGCTCGCGTCGTGGCATCAAGGTCATGCGACGCGAGGTGTGTTCGGCAACCCTGAGCGAGGAGGCCACAAGACCCCTGAGGTGGTCGGACGCTCCGATCACGTTCAGCATGGCTGATCACCCCGCTAGTACTGCAGCCGTGGGACGGGTACCTCTGGTAGTGTCCCCCACTATCTGCAATGTTAAGGTCGGCAGAGTGCTGATCGACGGTGGTGCCGGCCTCAACCTCCTTTCCAAAGAGGCTTTTGAGAAGCTGCAGGTGTCCTCCCGACGCCTAAAGCCGTCGCTCCCCTTCTGTGGAGTGACCCCTGGGCACTCCCTGCCCCTCGGGCAGGTTGAGTTGCCTGTCACGTTCGGGAGCCGGGACAACTTCCGCACGGAATGCATCCTCTTCGATGTCGCGGAACTCCCTCTCCCCTACAACGCCATCCTCGGGCGTCCGGCGCTTGCAAAGTTTATGATGGCCATGCATTATGCATACCTTACTGTTAAGATGCCCGGCCCCGCAGGCTCTATCTCTGTGATCGCCGACTCCGGCGACGCCGTCTCCTGCGCTGAACAATCATACATGGCTCTGGTCTCAGCGCAGGCCGAGGTCGATGGCTCTACAGGGGGCCCGGGACCCTCTTCATCCAAACCCCGACTCGCCGCCGACACCTCTGTTCCAACGAAGGAGGTCGTGGTGGGCGAAGACGCTACCCAGGTTGTCCGTATCAGCAGCGACCTGGGCAGCAAATAGGAAAGCGCGCTCGTCGCCTTCCTCCGGGCTAATATAGACGTGTTTGCCTGGCAACCGTCCGACATGCCCGGGATCCCTAGGGAGGTGATCGAGCATCACTTGGCCGTGCGTCCGGACGCCCGCCCGGTGAAGCAGAAGGTCCGGCGGCAGGCGCCAGAGCGCCAGGAGTTTATCCGCGAGCAGGTCAGCAAGCTCCTCGACGCCGGATTCATCCGAGAAGTCCTCCACCCCGACTGGCTAGCAAACCCAGTCATCGTCCCGAAGGCCAACGGCAAGCTTCGCATGTGCGTGGACTACACCGATCTTAACAAGACTTGCCCTAAAGATCCCTTCCCCTTACCTCGCATTGATCAAATTATAGATTCAACTGCGGGATGTGATCTTTTATGCTTCCTAAATGCAAACTCTGGGTATCACCAGATTCGCATGGCCATAGGGGACGAGGAAAAAACTGCTTTCACCACCCCGGTGGGGACTTATTGCTACATGTCAATGCCTTTCGGCCTGCGCAACGCTGGATCCTCTTTCCAGCGCGCTATTCGTATCACTCTTAACTCGCAGGTTGGCCGCAACATCGAAACTTACATCGACGATCTCGTGGTCAAAACCCGAGACCGCGCCACCTTGCTCGAGGACCTTGCCGAGACTTTCAACAGTCTCCGCTCTCCCCGCCCAAGCAGTCCGAGGACTTCGCCCCTTGGGTAAGTCGCTGTCGCCCAACCTTGTAAATATTACGCATTCAGTATTTCAATAAGCAATCGCTGTGTCAAAATATTTTTTCTGGATTCCGTATGTTTAATCTGTCTGGTGAGGTGCTCGGTTGTGCGAGAAAAAGTTCGCTCTCTCTCTTTTTTCCCGTTAATAAAAGAATCCCGATCGGTATGCATGCGAGCAGTCGCCGCTAACTTACGTCCGGCATGGTAGGCTGTGGTGTTCGGTGTCGTGACAGGCTTCCGGGCACTACCAAGTTTCGGGGTGCTCTGGGTAATCCCATCGCTCGAGCTGCTCGAGTAGTCCGGAGCTCGGGCCCCCGGAGCGGGCTGTCGGTGCTCGGTCTGGTTTGTCATACCCGGGCGCCACCAAACCATAGGACCTCTGGGTTATGCCTTCTGCCCGCTCTTGTCCGCCGGTTTGGGTGTTCAAGAGGTCTCGGGTCGAAAACGAGAGCAGTCTATAGCAAGTACCGCACTAACAGAGCGCACCAGACAAAGAAATCCCATTTTTCTCTTAAGTCACAGGCTGGCGATCGCTAGCAGCTCGGCCGCGAGGGCTTCAATGCCCCGGTCCCTGGTCGGCCCCAAGGGTCCTCTGGTGGTCCTACCACTTAGGCATGGGTGGTCGAGATCACCCGACCCTAGGAGCCTCATGCGCCTCCGGGCGCTCGGGCGCCCCATTAAAAGAGTTAAGTTCCCGGGCACCCGAGCTCGAAAGCACATCCCTCCTGGATCGGTGGGCCAGAAGGCCGACAGCTGTCCGGTGAGTGGTTATATTCAGACAAGTCTGCTTTAAGTAAATTTATGTCCTCGAGTCACTCTCGGGGGCTCTCGCGGTTTAAATCTGTTCGGCGAGGTGGTATCCTCGCACGCAAAAACCCTGCCACGTGACTACTTTTTCCCGGAACGACAGAACGGTTTGCAGAAAAGAGTAGCGTGCTTGCGATAATGTCTGACCGAAGCCCTTCGTGGTGGTCGTGGTGTTCGGTCCGCTTTTAAGGACCCCGAGCACTACCGAGTCCTCGGGTACCCTGGGTAATCCTATCGCTCGAGCTACTCGAGTAGTCCGGAGCTCAGGTCTCGGGGGCAGGCTGTCAGTGCTCGGTCCGGCTCGTTTCAAGCCCGGGCACCGCCGGACCGCGAGGACTCTTGGTCACATTCTCGCCCGCACGCGTCTCCCTTCTACTAACTAAGTGGTCGCAAAGTGAAAAAGTGTTCATTAGGCACGGCGTGTTCCGAGCAGGATCGATCCATCTCCCGGGCAAGGAAGTCTGTGTCTTTGTTCTTAACTTAGGCAATGCGGATTCGCGAGAGCTTGAAGGCCGACTGTGCCAGCAACAGCGATCAAGACAACTTCATCCTCGGGGACGGGAAGGTCGGGAACGGCCCGACTGAGTACTCCCCGGGACTTCAAAGTAAAACATCAGAAGAAGCATCAAACACTTAGAGAAACTGGAGTTGCGAGCCCAAGGAAAAACTGCCATTTAATATTCACAGGATATTTACAAGGCATTTTCTAAGGGTTCACTCCTACATCTACAACCAAAGAAAAGAGGGCACAAAAGGCCTAGTCGGTGGCAGAGGCGTCGGCTGAATCCTCCGAGTCGTCCCCGGGCGCTGGCGGCGGCGGCACCTCTCGCCTGAAGCCGGCCGCCACCTCGGCGGCGGTACTCCGGACCGCTGCCCGGGCGGCCTCTCCCTCAGCCTCGACCACTCCCTCCCGCGCTGGCTCCAGCGGGAAGTTAGGGTCCCTGCTTCGGTAGCAGGCCAGGACGTGCTCGGCCACTGCATGCGCCAAGCCACGTCCCTCCCGGGCGGCGAGTTCCTGGACCGCCCAAGGCAGGGCCTCGAGGCGCTCGCAGACCTGCTGCAGCCCCAACACTTGTCGTGCGGGGCCGTCGCCCTTTTCGCCTTCAACGAGCCGTCCGAGGCCACCCTTCTCTACGGCCCGCCGCATCCGCCGGAGTATATCTTCCAGCATATGCTCGAGGTTGACCCGCGAGATAAAGGCGGTCTCGAGCTTCTCCTTGGCGGCCCGCAGCTGAGCCTCGAGTCCCTGGTCCCCGCCTGGAACAGAAGAACTACAAACTGCTGCGGGGGCGGCAGCCTGCTTCGTCTTGGCCACCATCTCGGACAAAGCGCGTTCACGGGCGGTCAGTTCCGCCTCGTGCTTCGCATTCTGCTCCGCCCTGGTCACCACGGCCGCCGCCGCCGCGACAGCCTCGCCCTCTCGGCGACTCAGTTCGCCTTCTCAGCGTCTCAGCTCATCCTCCCGCCGGGCCAGCACATCCTCCTGCTGGGCCACCGAATCTTCCCGGGCACCGAGATCCGACGCCGATAGCTCGTTGTCCACTTCCCGGATGGAGACGTCCTCCTCCCAGCGCTTGATTTCTTCTCTGATCTTCCGGAGGTCGTCTTCCCGGCGCTGGAGGTCGGCGCGCGTCTTATCGGCCGCGCCCTCCCGGCGGATCAACTCGGCTTGCCGCTCCTCCGCCGCCTGCTCCCGAGTTGCGACTGCCGCCTCCCTCTCCTGCGCCGGCCCCATCCTGGCAAGGGCCTCGGCAACTTGCTGCCTCGACGCCTCAACCAGACGGGCGGCGTCTTCTCGCTCCCGCGCGGCTCCTGCCCGCGCGGTCTTCAAAACTTCCTGTTCCCGTGCGACTTCCGCGCGGATGTCTTCTAGCAGCTTCTGCTCCCGCGCGGCCGCCGCACGGGCCTCCTCTTGAGCGCCCGCCAGCTGCGCCTTCTCCAACGCCAGGCGGGCGCGCTCGGCCTCGAGCTCCCCCTCCTTGGCGTTCATCGCTGCGCCCAGCCGCCCGACCGCTACTTGGACGCCTTCAATGGCGGCCAGGAAGGGGTCGGCGGGCTGGCCGGGTGCCAGGGGGGCCGAGCTCTCTGCGGGGCCCTGCGCTGCCATCCGCCCCGGGCTCTGCCTGCCCGGGGTAGGCTCCGCTGGCGCCGAGATCTCGGACGACAGCCGCATTCCCGCATCGGCCGCCCTGTCCGCCGGCCCCGGCAAAACATCCACCTCCACCATCATCCGCCCCGGGCTCTCCGCGCCCGGGGTAGGTTCCGCCGGCGCCAAGGATCCGGACGCTTGCTCCGTCCTCCTCTCGGCCGCCGCCTCCCTCTCTCTCCCGCTGGCCGCCACGACGATTGGCGCCTCCACCGTCCCGGTGCCCGCCTCCGTTGGAACGGCGGGCGGGCTCGGCCCTGGTCCCGGCGCCCGCTCTTTCTCCGTCGCAGCAGCACCTGCGGCCGGCCTACGGGAGACAAATGAAAAATGCCGACGCTTAGTTCGGGCCAGAAATGCCTATGGAGAAGCAAGAAAAGAGACTCACCGGTACCGCCATTTGGCCGCTGGGAGCCTGATGTCCGGGTCCGGTGCCGTCGGTCCGGACTCCTCCCGCCGCCTCTTCCGCTGGGGGCTCGGCTGAACCGGTGCGCGGGCCACGGGCGCCGTCGTGCGGGCCTCAGGTGCCGCCGCACGGGTCTCGGTCTCCGCCATGCGGGTCGCGGGCGCCGGTGCAGGCCCCATCAGCACCAGGCGCGGTTCCAGCACCGGAAATGCCGCCGCTGCCGTTGGCGACGGTGGAGAATCCGGCACCAGGATCACGGCCCGGGGACGCTTTCCCCGGTCTCCCGGCGCCACCTCCTCGACGACTTCAGTGGCGCCCTCCTCTCTGGCACGGCGGCTGCTGCTTGCGGCGGCCCCGTCGCCAGCCCGTGCCGAGCCGCCAGCAACCTCCTCGCCCAGTAGCTCTTCCAGCCCGGGGAGTTCGGAGGCCTCGGGACTCCGGCTTCATGGCCGGTCCACAGGCCCCTGGGCGTCGAACTCCGGCAGCCCCGCCATAATGGCCACCCGGTTGGGGTTGGCGCAGAGCGCCATCTCCGGCCACGGAAGCTCCGTCCGGCTCATGTCCTCCGTTCCGGTGATCACGCGTGTCATCCCCCGCAGCTCCGCCTGCCCCAGATCCCAGCTCACGCCGATCTGAGTCCTGGTGATGTCCTCCGGCCCGCTGTAGAACCAGCTCGGCCGGGCCCGCTCTCGCAGAGGCGCCAGCCGACGGCGCAGGAAGTCCACGACCACCATGACGGAGGTCAGCCCGGACTCGCGCAGCTCCAGGATGCGCCCCAGCACCGGCTTCAGCCTCGCATCTTCTGGTGGCGGCGCCTCCCACGTCGATCGCCGAGGTTCCGCCGCCGCCTCCGGCAGCTCGAGGCGCTCGTGGGGGTCGACGTCGACGAAGAACCAGTCCCGTCGCCACTCCTCCCACTTGCTGCGCAGCACCTGGGGAATGTATCGATCCCCCAGGCCGTCCCGAAGCCGAAGGTTGCAACACCCCGCAACGTCCGCCGTGGAGTGCCCCCTCTTCTTCCCCACCGGCCGAAGGACGAAGAAATGGCGAAGCAGCGTCGCCGACGGCATCACCCCCACGAACATTTCGCAGAGATGCGCGAAGACCGCCAGCACCACCACAGAGTTGGGGCTTAGGTGCACCAGTTGAATGCCGTACGTCTCCAGCACTTGCAGGAAGAAGGCGGAGAACGGCGGCACTAACCCCGCTGCCACGAAGGAAGTGAAGAGGACGGTCCGCCCAGGGACGGTCGTCGCCGGCGTCAAAGTCGCCGGCCTCACCACCACAGCACCTTCCTGACCCTCCGGTACCAGCAGCTTCCTAATCTTGTCCGCCGCCTCCTCGTTCCTCAGACGAGACTCCGGCAAGATGCTGTCCGAAGTCTTGTCCCGGCGTCCTCCTCCAACCCTCGTCATCTCGACAGGATGGAAGGTGTTTTTGGTGGTAAAGAGAGAGAGAAGGGAGAACGCTCCGGTCGCCTGGGAGTTTCCTGAGGGCTTCGGAGCACAAAGAAGGCAGGAGCACAAGTGCGAGAGAGCGTAAAGAGGGGAACGGACCGATCCATTCCCCCTTTTATATCTCGAAGTTCAAAAACTGCCGCCCAAACGGTTCGCTCGGCGAAGCGTCGCCTCGATCGACGCAACTGCCAGGCAAATCTCCCGCCGATCGCGCGATGTCAGCGGCTGCCAGGCGTATTTTCCTCGATCTGCGCGGCGACAGCGTGTGCCGACCGTATGGTCATTATACCCTTCGGAAGTTGTGTGGACACGCGTCCACTCGTTTTCCCGTTGGGGCGTACTTGAGGTTCGGGTCCGCAAGGGCCACCTCTCGAAAGCTTGCCACATGGCGTCTGCACCAGCCTCGGCCTCGGCCGCGACGAAGGGCCCATTCGCAGTCTCCGTCCCGTCACCTACCAATGGGCCCGGGGGCTGCTGTCGGTGTATTCGGAACCAGGGGTCCCTAAGTCCCGAGACCAGGCCGGCCATCCGCCACATGTCACCACCCTGCAAGGTAAGAAGAAGCTAAGTCCCGGGAGAAGGTGCTCGGGGCCGCCGCCTCTGGTTCCCGAGCACCCTAGCTCCCCGATGATCCGCAGAGCCCAAATACCGGGAAGGAAGTGCTCGGGAGAGAGTGCTCGGGGCTGCACGTGGCAGCCCCCGAGGACTCAGTGCCCCGAAGGTCCCACCGAAGTGCTCGGGAGGGAGTGCTCGGGGCTGCACGTGGCAGCCCCCGAGAACTCGGTGCCCCGAAGGTCCCACCGAAGTGCTCGGGAGAGAGTGCTCGGGGCTGCACGTGGCAGCCCCCGAGGACTCGGTTCCCCGAAGGTTCGCGCAAGGTCATCCGACGACCCGAAGGGTCCCATCGTCGGGGTGTCATCCAGTCAAAGGCCCAATGCCGCATTTAATAGGCACACGCGGCCTGACATCCTGACATCCTGACATTCTCAGCTGCCCACGCCCCAGTGTCAGACCCTGCCATACACTGGCAGGGGGGCGTGGGTCCATTAAATGCACGGGTCCCGTCCCGTTTTCACCCGGGTGCCTCGGGATAACGTTGCCAGAATCGAAGCGCTCCGCCTGCCACCCTGCCCTGGCAGAAGAACAAGACAGAGTGGGCGCACCGGGCACCTCTGAGGCTGCCCGGTGGGCCCCCTTTATGGCGCCCGAGGGCTTCCACAGTGGTGGGCTTCCACCGCCCCTGTCACTTCGCCAAGACGAAATGATTACGCCTTTCTCCGTGGCACCTTGGCATTTGGCATCCTCTCCTTCCCATTCAGGATATGTTGAGGCTGGCGCGCCTATAAAAGGAAAGGATGGAGAACACGTAAAAGGGACGGTGACGGGAAGTGTGTGAAGAAGAGGACGCAGACGCTCAAACCAGCTCAAGCCAAGCTAGAACACGAGAGCCTCAAGCTCTCAGTAAGTGGCTCTCTCTTGTAATCAGATACATCCTTGAAGAATTCCCTTCAAGGGCAGATATAACACTCACACAGGAGTAGGGTGTTACGCCTCCGTGCGGCCCGAACCTGTCTAAACCCCAGTACACCCATTTTTCTCGCATCAGGGCGATCATCTCCCACCAGCCATTGCATTTGTTTCTGTTCCCGCTTATTTCCCAAACAAGCTTATCCAGGATCATCCCCCCGGCCGAATCTCTAAAAAGGGGTCTCTCGGGATCCCTGCGACAGGAGCTCACCCTCCGACAGATGCGACACAGCCCAATGCACACGGGCGACCATGCCAGCGTCGAGCCCAAGAGGATCCACCGAGCGCGAGAGAGTAAGGGGGACGTGGTTAAGCTCAACGTGTGCTTGGTTCGGATGGAGGAGTAGTGACGCGACATCGTGTCGGTGAGGTGGCGGAGATGTTGTCGGAGTTGGGGAAGAAAACGATGTGAGCTTGAATCGGCCGGCGAATCAACAGGGTTTGTGCAGGATTAGCTCGAGGATGTCCCTAGCCTTTCTCGCTCGTGCAACCGGAGAACCCGCTTGAGCCATCGCATCACCCTGCCTTTCTAGCTGACGCCCTTGCCCTGCCACCCCGAGCTCCCGACTACGCCATACCACCCTACCGAAAAATATCCACTGTGGGTGAGATATTTTCGAGCTCTCCACTACCTCTCTTTGCCTACAAATAGGCCGGAGAGCCCCTCCATTTGCCTCACCACCGACCCATAGCTCCCACTACTCTCCTTCTCGCCTCCCATCTCCATTCCTCCCCTCCTGTCCCTCGTCTTTGGTGAAGGAACAAGAAGTCGCCGTCGTGGTTCTTCTGTCTCCGACCACCCTTGAGGCCTTGACCAAGCCAAGCTCCAGGTAAGCACCACCACTCTCTCCCTTATCCTCAGCCTGCTCTCTCTCTCTCTCTCTCTCTCTCTCTCTCTCTCTCTCTCTCTCTCCATGGCCATAGCGACACAACACTGAAGCTCCCTGTCCGCCGCCTCCTTCCTTCATCATCGGTTGTCTCCGATCCCCATTGGATCTAGATGACATTGTGGATGAGTTCCTCGTGCCATGGAGCACCCCTCCCAAGCACAAGCACCCTATTGGTCGAGTGGGGATGGGAATAGAGAGAGCTAATGGAGGAAGAAGAAGAGGGTGAAGGTGACATGTGGGCCCGATCTAACTTTGACAGGTGGGCCTATATGTTTTTCCTTTTTATCTATTTATTTGCTGAGTGGTTCCATGTATTGTGTATGTCATCTACCACATAGTAAAACTACCTCAGAGCAAAACCACCTTTGGATGGGACAGGGAGGAAAAATAAACGGTTTGAATTGTTGAGGGAGCCTGCATACCTGGTTTTGCAGTTGAGGGAGGAAAATCAGACTCGGGCAAATAGTTGAGGGTAGTCCTGGGACTTGGTCTGTGGTGGATTGGCACGACACGACCCCTTTGTGCCTCATGTCGAGCAGGCTTGACTCGCTCAGCCAACCGGGCCATGCCAGCCTAGGCACGACGCTCTTGTTTGGTCACCACATGGTTCGCACAACACATATGTTGGTTGCTTTCGGCCAGTCGTTGTTGGCTTTCTCGACCCATGTGAAGTGCACTACTTGTGCTTTGCAGTCTTTTCCCTCTTTCAGTCAACTTACATGCCCGCAGCAGTAGTGGACAATGCAGCACATTAATACTACAACACAGCAGCAACCAGTAGATGAACAAGACTATATAGTATAATTGGATAAGCACGGGGAAGTGGATGTAAATGGAAATGAAAAAATAAAGGCAATGCTAAGAGTAGGGGAAAAGAAATAATTTGGGGGGGAGGATGCAATTAGGGAACATGAACTTTATTAATTGCAAATACATGTTAGTACACGACCTCATTAAAAACCTTACACCCCAGTGTGGGGTCTCCCCCGGTAAGGAAAAGAGTACATCATACTATTACAAGATAATTAATCCTTGTCTTCAAGCTCGAGATCGGCCATGGCATTCGCGATCTCTGGCTCCTCTAGTTGGTGCTGCTGTCGAGTTTTCGTGGCCTCCTAGTCCTTGAGGCAAGTGAGTGCCTCGACCATCTCGGGCGTAAGAGGCGACCTCTGTTCTTCGATTATTCTTCCCGTTGTGCTGAATGTTGATTCTGAAGATACAGTTGGTACTGGCACAAGAAGAACATCTCGTGCGAATTGGGATAGCATAGGAAATTGATGTTTGTTGTCTTTCCACCATCCAAGGAGGTCGATCTGGTCATCATCCTAAAGTAGTGGATCATGAGAGACATGATCCAACTTGAGGTAGTGGTTGAGCTCTGCGTTGGGGTTCAAGGATGACTTAGCTGGCTGAGTTGAGGAAGAAGAGTCCTTGCCCTTCAGCTTCTTCCACATGTTAGCCGTCGTAGTTTTTCTTTCTCATTTTGTGTCGGTTCAGACCTCAGACGAGGTTGACCAAACTTCTTCTGGTACATACCAAAAACTCGAAATATCTCAGATTTAACATGTGAGTAAGCAGTTGAGTAATCAAGATCAAGCGCATCGCCAACAAAACGGAAAGCAAGATCTAATTTCTCCAACTTCTTACGTGGATCAAAGACAAGAGCAAAACAATATAAATGTGGAATAGCATCTAAATATTTTAAGTATTTTTCCTTCATTGCATTAAGAATAGGGACTAACATTTCTTTTGTACTGTTCTCATTAAACGTGTCAGCAATTTTCATAAGCCATTCAAGAACTAGAGGAGATGTAGGGTAGTAAATACCAGATAATTGTGTTGATGCATTATAGAATGGTTTTAAGAGACGACGTAAACTTGTAGCAACTTCCTAATCTGTGTTAGTAAGCAATATGCCTATACCTTGAGCATTGATAAAATTGTTAAAAATCTTCTCATACCCCTTTACCTGTTTTAGCATGTATGTTGAGTTCCAACAGACTTTCATGTCTAGGTCGCATTTTCTTGGCTTTAGATCGTTAATCTTGCAGCACTCCTTGAATTTGTTGTACATTCATGGAGAGCTCGAAAGAAAGCGAATAGCACTACAAATATTGTTTAAATATTGACTTACATGTGATATACCTACCTATACCATGAGGTTGATGATGTAGCATATACATCTTTGGTGGAGAACATATCCACCAATGTAGCTTTGCATATATGGTTCCAATATCTTCATAGCTGATGTGTTTGCCGATGCGTTATCCAATGTAATAGAAATAATCCTATTTTCTGTCCCATATTCTTGGATAACCTCTAGGATGAGTGCGGCAATGGCCTCTCTAGTGTGCGACTCATCAATAACCCTGAATCCTATGACCCTTTTGTTTAGCTTGTACTCGTTGTTTATGTAATAGGCAACAACACTAAGGTAGCTCGTCCTCTGTTGTGAAGACGTCCAAATGTCTAATGTCAAAGCAATAGAAAAGCTTACGGCCCAAAAACTTTGTTTAAGAAAATCCATTTTCTCTTGGTATCTTTTCATTATATCTCTCTTGGTGGTTTTCCTAGACACATTAATGTACTGTGAACAAAAGGCTTTTTGTATCATTCTTTCAAATCTAGCACTTTCTCTCATCCTAATGGGTAGATTTTTCGTAACTATATGCCTAGCAATTTTATCACGAGCTACTTGAGGATCATAAACCCATATACTTGCAAAACCATATGCAGCAATGTTCAGTTGATTTTGCACTCTTTCGCCTTGTTCTCGCATGGCAAACTTTTTCAAGCATACTGGATAATGACAGTTTAGATGCCCTGTACCACCACGTGAGCCTACAAAATACTCTTTTTTGCAATAATTACAAGTTGCAGACACTATAACCAACTTATAATTGCACATTTCTTTATTCTTAGTGAAATGCTTCCAACATTCTGCTCCCCCGTCTGCGGAGCAGATGGCCCGGCAGTATCATTGGTTGTCACCGTCTCCGCCATGGGGTAGTTGGTTGTTGCTTCCTCCGGCATGGAATAGCTTTCGCCTTCGTGTTGCTCCTCCTCCTCGTAGTCGTCCACATTGTCTAAATGATAGTCGTCCATCCCATAGTATCTTATGCTTGGAGACAGATGATGTGGATCGGGAGCCTCAGGCATAGACAAACCAGGACTTGGAGAGCAATCGCGCAAACAACGCCTTAATACGCTTTTTCTCCTACCAGTGCTACCACCAGGGAGCATATTTTTGTGTGTGAGGATTTGATATTGTTGCTAGTGTGAACTGTGAAGACCGTGAACAAATGAGCTGGTGACTCGATGGTGAAACGAGCAGCAAAAACATGGATTATATAGGCATTATGTGAACGTTGTTTTTTTGCTCGTTGCCTCTCTAGTCATGTCTACTCCCTCTTTAACCATGTTAGCACTACTAGCATACATCCCATCTGTCTTTAGTCATGTTAACACTGCTAGCATACAGGCTCATCGCATTGGAATGCTGCAAGTGAAAGGAAGTGGCATAGTTGCATTGCATTCGCATGCAGCTAGTCTCTACATGCACCCAAGCTTTTTGCTTTCACTTGCATAGTTGCATGCGAGAGAGGTTGGTACGCATTCAAATGTGAGCGACGGGTTATTCGTGCTGATGGTCTCTTTGTGTGCCATTAGGCTGTTTCTGTACCGATGGGCCTTTTCCGTACCTACATGCCATTTTCGTGTCGTGTAGCCCAGGCACGGCCTAGTATTTGAGCCGGGCCAGGCCGCCCACTATGCCAAGACCCTGGGCATAGCGTGGGCCGTGTGTCCTAATGTTGTGTCGTGCTATGGATCGTGCCCAAATCTTCATGCCATAGGTCGCCTTAATTTAGCCCGACCTAAGTCACAGACTAGTCGAGGGATTCAAAATAGACTTTTTTTTCTTTTTGAGAGGACTATTCTCATCAGTCTCAGGCTCCCCAGCCCAGCCCTGGGCCACATGCTGTTTCAGGACTTGGGTCTCCGCCCATTTGTGCGTGGGGGGATAGCGGCCCAGTTCTCAGTCGCGAATCGCAATTTCGCTGCTTTATTTCTTTTCCCTATTTTATAAATAAATCGCCCCAAAAAAGGACGCGGTCGTGGACCAAACCGTTCCCCAAAATTTCCCCTCCCCCCGAACCAACGAACGCTCGATCCGATCTCGATCCCTGCAGGGTGACGCCCAGAATCCACGATCCGACCCCGGATCTGCTCGTCGCTGCACGAGACCTCTCGATCGGTACCAGCTTTTCCCCGTCTCTCTGATTCATAGGGTGACGAGGGTTAGGGTTTGCGAGCGTGGAAATCGGGCCCCGATCCGATCGATGGAGTTGGGATTTCATTCGGGGGCGACGGATCTGTTCGTGATCCGTAGGTTCCGGTTCGGATTATCGCGGTTCCATGCGTCAATTTTGCGTGATTTTTCTGGTGGTCGGATCCGTGGCTAGGGTTTCGTTCGATCCCGAGGTGCTCGATTTCTTTTTCGCGAATTTGATAGGGCCTTTAGGCCGAGATATTCGATTCGGTTGCTGTACTTAATTGTTGCACGAACAAAAACGTTGTTAAGTTACTCAGTAGAGATGGCAATTCATTTTTGCGCTTCGGTTTAATAGTTGAACCTGCGCATTGCATTTGGTCTGTAGTGCCCTCAATAGGGTGTTCGTTTGACTTGGATAGCTTAAATAATTTATTGTTCCTCCTGTATACTAGTCTTGTGCAGTGACTGTTTGTTACTAATCATTTATTGCATGAGCAAAAACGTTGTTAAGTTGCTAGCTCAGTAGAGATGGCAATTCATTTGTGCACTTCTGAGTTCGGTAGTTGAATACGTGTATTGCATTTGGTCTGTAATTTCCTCACGAAGGTGTTTATTTAATTAGGTTAGCTTAAATCAACAATTACCCCACCTATATTGGTGTTTTTTCAAGTATTGTGCAGTGACCGTCTGTTACCAGCTAATTAGATCATACCAGTGATAATTTTGTTCTCTATGTTCTTAGGACAAGCATGCTGTATCAAGAAAACAGTGAATCTTTTGTGAGGCATAGCTCCGAACAGCTTGCATGTAGCAACATGAGGGGAACGGATGATGGTCGTTCAGATTTCCTTCCTGAGAAATGCCAGATTGCAGGTAATGACTGAGCAGCTTGCTTTGCCTTATACAATACACATGTCCTGATTCTAATATAGGCTTAGTTTGTCCTGAAGTTTGTCAAAGGGGTGAAAAAGTCGGCCCATTCGATGAAGAGTTGGTACATGGTGTTCATCTAGCCAGTGCTGCTGTTCAGCCATCATTGACGGAAAGTGGTGTCAGAGAAGCACTGATGATGGATCATAACAAGAGACCTGCATCTGATGACATGCCAGACATAGTTGAATGCAAGCGGCTGAAGCAGGAAGATCAGAGTAAGAATGCTAACCTGCAACCTTTCTCTGCTAGTAAACCTGTCTTTTCTGAAAGTTTGTGTATGCAGAGACAGTTCGATAATGGATTTATATTTTGCTTATTCTAGTTATATCCAAGAAGGATAACTATAAAGCAGATGCTTATGAGGATGCTCGTGAGTATCCCACATACATGACATGTGAAAGAAGCTTCGACTCACCAGCATACGAGATTGAGGAAAGTGAAGATGAGGGTGTAGATTCACCTGTCCATTTTTCACTTGCACATACTTGTGTTGAAGACGACCTATGGCCTGCCAGTTTTCATCAATCTGTGGGTCTTTGCCCCACAAGGAAACCTGTTCCTATCGGGCTAAATCATCAGGCTGAATTACCAGAGTGTAGGCCATTTGGTACAAAGTGCAGCTCCATTGATGATAAAGTTGTTGTTTCAGCACCCTCTCACATATCTGATGGAAGCACTGAAGAAGACGAGAGTGACAAGTGGATCAGAAACTGTGTCATGCCAATGCCTGATACAGATGCATTTTCTTCTATACTGAAACCTGTTTACTGTAAGGCAGGCTGTGATTGTGTTGATGAAGATTCAATCAATTGTGTGAGGAAACATGTGAGGGAAGCAAGAGAAACGCTGAAGGTTTCCATTGGTGCAGACACCTTCAAGGAGTTGGGGTTATATAATATGGGAGAGGAGGTAGCCTCAAGATGGACAGAAGAGGAGAAACATTTATTCCAGGAAGTGGTCTCAGCAAATCCTGCTTCTTTGCGCAGAAACTTTTGGGATGAACTCCCTCTTGCTTTCCCATCTAAGTCCAGCAAAGAATTAGTGAGCTACTACTTCAATGTCTTCATGTTAAGGAAGAGGGCTGAGCAGAACAGGTTTGATCCAATGAATGCTGACAGTGACGATGACGAGTGGCAGGTGGGTGGTGATGGTGAGTTTGCGATCAAAGAAAGAGCTGATGAATATTTGCCAACTGAGTCCCTTACCGATCAAGATGATGGTGCATGCAATCGAGTCCCTACGGAGGGCAACTTCTATGAAGATTCTGATGAAGAAAATGAGCTTGATAATGCTAGTGGAGACAAGCATGATGGTGTGCAGGGGGGTGGAATGTTGGCGGAGGGTCTTCCTGTCATGTCATTTATGGATCATAATCAGCAGACCTCCAAGTTGGATGCAGATGCACAAGATGACTCGTGCACTTCATTTGAGGCTCATCAGGTTGGCGTTGAAGATGGGACACCTACTGACATTGCCGAAGACCACCACTACAGGAACAACTGTTTTGGTGGCGTTGCAGAACATGGATTCTTTGGTGACCATTGCGATACAAAAGTGTGGGAAATTGGATTCACTAGCGGGTGGGAGAAGGATGAATTTTTGTCAACGAACAATGTCATAGAAGAGGTGTTTGGAAAGGGATCTTGGGAAAATGGAAGTGACGCTGCTGGTGGTCAGGACATTATCTAAGCCAAGAAGGCGGAGGTAGAATTTCAGCAGCGAAAGCTTAGCAGTTTCCCCTGCTTTCAAAATTTGTACAGCAGTAGTTTGTCATTTTGGTTCGAGGTTTCACTTGATCGTTATAGGAATCTCATCCCTGTCCTTGGAATATGTTCTTAAGAAACGCGATTTCAGTCTCATGATTAATATAAATGAAATCCGTAGATGCTATTGTTATCTGTCGATGATCTGCTGTAGTCTGTAGCCTGTACGTATTGTTGTTATGACAGTCTCTGGACCTGAGCATTTTTTCCATGTGCTAGCGAGGGTCATGTAATAAAAGCTGTTATTGTTCCTTGAGCCGAGGTATTGTTCCCTCGAAATTTTATGGTCCGAGTAGGTGTCAGTTTGGCAGCATGTTGATCATCACCTTGCAACATGTCTGCTCTTTGTTGTAACATGACCCCGTCTTTTTGTGTGGAGTTGCTCTTGAAGGCCTGATTCTGGGCTTGGGGGTTTTGTTGACCTGCTGCCAGTGATGATCAGTGGATGAAGGAATTGTGGAATGGTTGTTAAACAACTTGGATCTTGGATTGTGCAATTTTTTGTTCTCTTGCTGTGCGTGGATTTGTTGCCTCTGTGAACATGTCTCCAGGTGGAGTAGCAGGCCTGAATCTGATCCCATAACTGTTGGAATGGAATTGTAATTGTAATTGTAATTGGACAGTAGAGTCAACATAGAGTGTGAATTGATTTATTCATTGCTCTGTACATGTATATACACATGGTGAATGGGTGGCACCGCCGTTACGGTCACATCAATCTGTTATGGTTCGGACTCTCTTAGCAGCTGGATCCTTCGGGAAGCCATAGAAGACACTGATAACTGAATGTTGCAGTTATTAATTGATCAATCAGCTGTAACAATAACCATCAGTAGTAGAATAGATCCCAATTGCACCGTAATGTTGCTTAAAAAACTGAAGTTAAATAGCGGTATCCTGCAGTAGTTAATTTACCGATTCAGCCAATAATTTACCGAGTCGGCAGATAAGATGACGCACAACGGAACGGCTCGTACAAATTGCGCTCTTAGGACACGGCAGAGCAAGCCTCCCACTCCACGCCGAACCCAACGGTCACATTCCCCTCGCCTCCCTCGCGCCGCCTCGCATCGCATCTGCGCGGCTTTGCTCCCCCGCTTCCTTCTCCGGCGGGGCGAAACAACCGGAGGCGGAGGCAAGCAGCGGGTCGTCCTCCCCTAGCGCGTGTTGCCCAGTGAGTACCCCCCCCCCCGCCCCCCTGGCGTCAAACTCGGAAGCTATCAGTAAGGTATCGTTCGATCCGTTTCCCTTTGCCCCAAATTGCAGTCGCAAGCCTTCGTATTCGCGGGTGCGGGCTTGATTAGGTCGGGAACTCGGTAGATTAGATTTAGATCCCTAATTGAGGTTTTCGTGATATGTTTAATTACATAACCGAGTATGCAAGAAGGCAAGAACCGCATATTACAATGGAGTTTTGAGTTGATGCTGCTCCTTTCGATGTTTTGTCGATAGAGTGCGCACCCTTGATTCTAAGGTTGACATGTCCTTCCCACAGACTGGTAGTTGATCTGGCTGGACCCAATGCATGCGTTGTCAATCAATAGCTGTTGGCCTGTTGGTCCTGGGAAGGAGTCATGATTGTTGTTTTCAAGCTCGTGATCGTTATGCGGGATGTTTTGTTTACCTTTTTCTTTCTTCTACTTGTAGTTTGTTGTTTCTGTTTCCAGAGATTTCTCGACTGGAAGCTTCATAATAGGTAATCAAGGAGTCATGGCCTTCGTTGTGGGCAGTGGCATCTTGGTGTACAGTTGTTCACCTCATGTAGAACATCGTTCTGTATTCTCCGATTCACTGTGCTTTTTCATAACACTTCATCTGCTTTTGTATGGTGGCTTAGCTGTCATTGGTTATTTCTGCTCACAACATTTTTCTTTAACAAATCACTTTCTTGTCAAGAAGATTGCACATCACCACGTGATTGTTGTAATAGCTCCTGATACACTCCTTTTCTGTTGGTTTTCATTGCAGTTGTCTGACCCTCCAGTGCGTGAAGTGAATAAATTGAGATGTCGATATCAATGTATAAGAAGCAAAGCTCATTAAGCACTCCTATCCATAGGACAAACCCCTTTGATTCCGACTCTGATTCTGATGTGCCCTCAAGACCATCAAGGGCACAGTCTGTCCCCGTGCAACGCACCGATCGATCTGTGCAAGAGTTAGAAGACTATGCTGTAACCAAAGTGGAAGAAACCTCACGTAAAGTAAATGATTGTGTCAGGGCTGCTGAAGCTATCAGGGAGGATGCTTCACAAACCCTGCTGACTTTGCACCGTCAAGGTGAACAGATTGTGCGGTCTCATCAAGTAGCATCTGACATTGAGCGGGACCTTAGTGTGGTAAGTTTTCCTTTTGCCCAAGTATATTGTAGTTTCTTCCAACAACTATTCTCACAAGATAGGTTTAACTTCTATAAAATATTGAGATACGGTGGTACAAAAATTCAGTCGTCAGGCACCTTGTCCAAACCTTGGCCTTTCTGTAATACTTGGCAGAGATGCATTGATTTTTAAGTGCTGTATAAAGACTTATTTTTATCAATATGCACCTTTTAAAACAGAAACTATGACTAAGTTTCTATCTTTATTAGTTATCACACTAGTATCTGTTGCCCCCTTCCAGTTATTGTTTCAGAATGTTGTGGATTACCAATTGCCGGGCCAAATTGTGGATGATAATTATTAATCGGAGTGATGCTAATCTTTGAATCTTAGTATTTAGCACAACTGTGCATTCATTGAGTGGTACTACTGTACATGTTTTGCTTCCATGAGTAATTGGTTTCGTTTACCTTTTTGGGCGAACTCTACATAAATATAGATGAATCATTTTGCTTGCCTATTTTCTATTTACTGAGTTTCAATGTTTGAAATGGTTTGGACATATCCAACGGAGGTCTTCAGAGTCACCCGTACATAGCGGGATACTAAGACACGCTGATAATGTGAAGAGAGGCAGGGGTCAATCAAACATAATATGGGAGGAGTCTGTAAAGAGATATTTGAAGAAATAGAATATCCACAAAGAACTATCCACAGATAGAAGCGCGTGAAAGTTAGCAATCTACGTGCCAAAACCATAATTTATGCTTCAATCTCTTTGTACCGTTATCACTTTTAATTTTTTACTATTACTAATACATTTATTACTACTACTATTATTATTATTATCGTCTTTTTAGTTAGATCTAGTGAGTTTCATCTCTAACCTACCCCAACTTGCTTGGGACAAAGGCTTTGTTGTTGTTGTTGTTGGGTTTCAATGTTTAATATGCCAAAATTATTTGCCTCCAGAGTGAAAAGCTTTTGGGAAGTCTGGGCGGTCTATTTTCAAAGACATGGAGGCCAAAGAGAAACCAACCAATAAAAGGACCAATTTCAGAAAGTATGGTGGTTTAGATTCTGAATAATTTGTCAGACTTGTATTTTGCTTAACTAATCCTTCTGTGGTGTGCCAGATAATTCTTTCGTGAGTACAGCAAACTGCATGGAACAGAGGCGGAGGCTAGGAATTGCTCCAACACGTCAAGAATCTCCCAGTCCTGTACGTCATTCACCTGCAACTGCTATGGAAAAAGTTCAGGTTTGTCTTTCTCATTTAACTATGAAGTATGAACTATATAATTGAGTAATATCTTCTGAAAGTTAACATTGCTTTCTTTTATTAGGCTGAGAAAGCAAAGCAGGATGATTTCTCATTTAACTATGAAGTATGAACTATATAATTAAGTAATATCTTCTGAAAGTTAACGTTGGTATCTTTTATTAGGCTGAGAAAGCAAAGCAGGATGATGCACTTTCGGACTTGAGTAACATGCTGGGACAGCTGAAGGACATGGCACTCGATATGGGCACAGAAATTGAAAGGTAATAATTCTGGTAAAGATCTCTCTACTACCACCACCACATTTCGCATGTGCTCTCTGCTGTTTATGCAGTTTGATGGAGACCTCTATCTTGCTTGCAGACAAAACAAAGCTCTGGATACTTTTGGCGACGATGTCGATGAGCTGAACTTCAGAGTTAAAGGGGCGAATCAACGGGGACGCCGGTTGCTGGGCAAGTGATACACAAAAACTAGGGAGTCAGACCGTGGAACCACTACACCAATGCTTTCGACAGCCTTGCCCAAGATCTGCTGTTTGGAGCGTGTTCCTGCAGCTAGGCCCGCTACCATGTTAAAGATTATTTTAGAATGCTGTCGTTTACTTGTTTTAGAGCAAATAGTAAGATCCTTGTTGTATTTTGCTAGTACCTCTGGGTGAATTTTCGAACTCCAGTGTTGTATAATGGCCAGGACAAAATTGGTTGAGAGAAAGGAAATAAGAGAGTATTTGACAAGACGATCTGTGGAAAAACTAATCTAGCTTCTGCGGTGTTGATCTCGTGATCCACATGATTGATGTATGTGGCTTTCCCTTTCTGCGGTGTCTAATCTCCAGTTCAGGCACGATTAACTCCTAGCGAGCATCGAGGCCGTTTAGTCGTGCATCCGACGGTAACCCACAATCTCGCGAGTCTGATATCCATTAGTAGTAAACTTTGGCCAAGGGCAGAATCGACGATTTGCCACTCGTAAGGGTTGGCTTCGATAAAATGCCATGATAAGTTTGGTTTCGATGAAAATACCACCCGGAGGAGTGGTCTCTCGCTCCATTGCCGCTATGTCTCTCGCTCCATTGCCACTATGGGCAATTTTGCCCGTAGCCTCACATATCAGCTTCTTCTTCGTTGCATCTCCTTCGTCCTTCTTTTTCTTACACCAGATTATTTTTACTTGGGTCTTCATTAGAGACCAACAGAGAATACAACGCTGAAGGATGAACCTAACAGACTCGACTCTACCATTAAACTTTGCCACTAGGCTACTTGCCTGTTCGCACATCTCCTCCATCCTCTCCGTCTCCAGCCGCCGTTTCCCTTGAAGCTCGTCCCCTCAGCCAGCACATGGGGCCCCAAGCTCGCCGGATCTCTGCCTTCCTCACCACCCGCAGCTGGTGCACGTAGGCGCTCTGCTGCCTCTCGACGAAATGCAGGTACCTGCCAGAGCCTGACACGCTAGATGGCACGTCACGGCATGCGCAACGTGTACGTTTATGGGGGGAATCTATATATTCTGCTGTGTTTTCTTGTTTGTTCTTGAGGTGGCCGTGCTTCTTGTACTCAACGCTCGGCTACGTAAAAACCCATGCCCTGCCCTTGTCAATTTCCTTCTTGCAGGCATCTATCCTGCACGGACGGACCGGACCGCAGGCTCTGCGGTCTACGCGAAGGCACCACCACCGGTCGCGCGCGGGCATGCTTCCGGACGATGCCAAGCCGGCGCCGCGCGAGCACCGCGCCGTGGCGCGCGCGATGACGAAGCCGAGCGCCGGCCGCGACGGCGGCCTGGCCGTGGTGGCGATCGGCGGGCAGCGGGGCACGCTGTACGACTCGTTCGAGCTCAACGCCATGGCCCTGCGGCTGAACCGGCTGCTGAACGGGGACGGTGGGGAGGCGAGGCGGCCGCGCAAGGCCGCGGGAAGCTGGCTCGCCGCGCCCAAGGTGCTCTTCCGGAAGATCAAGTGCGCGTTTCTAGGCGGCCGGCGAGGAGGCGTCTAGTAGCTCACGACTCAACAGTGAGTGGTGTAAAATGTTCTCTTCCTCCTTGATCTTTGCGTGCGCGTGTTAATTTGTGTTGCTCGATGCTGAGGCATCCACGTCGATCTCGCTAGTAGCAGCAGTACCAAACAAGCATCTGATATGGTATAATGGGTACCCCGTGCAGACCAAAAATAAACATCGTAAAGATAAAAAACAAACAGCATCCGACCAGGAGTACCTGACGAGCAATGCAGATTTTTTTGGTTGATGTACCACAGCGAGACTAGCGGGCAAACCGAGATCATCGGACTGCTTAGCCCAGACATGGTGGATACGGGCGGGGGAAAAATTCCGAAGCCAAGACATGTGATGGCTATCAGGAGATGTCTATGACACTGTTGTATATTTTTTTTCTCCAAAAAAGATGAACATGAATATGTTGGGATGATTTCTGATAATGATCCTGGTGTACCGGACGACGGACGCGTTGATCTATATTTTCTACGGGTGTATATCAATTGGACTCAAGAACACTAAGATAGTCAGGTTCGGATCTCCCATGGAATAATAGTTCTACGTCACGCGTATTGTTTTATGGATTGAGTGAACTTGTGACAAAATATCCTCCCTTACAAGCAAAGTCTTCACCATTTTATAATCCAGGAGCAAAGATGCACAAATAACTAGACCGTGTCAAATTCTATGGTAGACCTACTCCTAACGGAGCCAACTATCCCTAGGTCATCATAACGGCGGATACGCATGTCTGCTCTGTCCTAGTCGTCCTGCACACCCTGTACCATCACCGAACGCCGTCACGCTCATCCGTCAGACCATCTCGTGGCATTAAATGCTATGAGACAGATCACTGCCACTTCACGCCGTCCCGCGACCATGCCTCATTGAAAAAACACTCACATAGACAACATTAAATGAGAATTGACTGATTTGGTGAGCGCCAGCCCTGCACAGGATCTTACCGTGCGACTAGGGGGCTGGTCGCACGAGTTTCGCCCTAGTCGTGCAATGCGGTCGTTGCCTTGACTGACACTTGGCGGCACAGAACCCGCCGCGTGAGCCACCCCCGTACTTATTACACCGATATTAGCCCCAACCTCCCTCTTGGATATGGTGGGCTGAGTGGTTCATCACGGGGGTCCATGGTCGTTGTATGTCATGTGGTCACATATGGGTCTGTGGTCACTACATGCCACATGGTCGTGGATGAGTCTGGTCGCACCACTTGGCCCAAGGTGACCATAAGTTCGTCCGGGGAGTAGTTGTCAATGTGGCCCACGTTAATGATCGACTCGAAAAATCGTATCCTGAGGGGACGTAAAACATCCAGAGAGGGAGAAGAAAACGTGGAAGAGAGAGAGAGAGAGAGAGAGAGAGAGAGAAACATTAATTGCCACAATGTCTGGGGGAATTTTTGTTCCCCATGCACGTCCCTTAGAATTTCGCGCAAATCCTAACCCCGTAATTGTGGAGACACCGAGGCGGCCCCTTAAATTGGAGTACCAACTGCTCCCCATGAATTCTTTCGCTGCCATCCATCGCCCTCAAGCCTCTTTGCGTTTAGAGCTCTCATCTCATTTGCCATCTCTGTCTCTGTCCTTGCCTTCAGAGCATCCTCCACCGTAATCCGATGGCGTGTACCAACGGCGATTCTACCTTCTCCAAATCCAAGTGCGACACGATAAGGCTGAAAACATTACACGAGACCGGCCTGCTCACCCGCTGCTTCTCCACAGGGTACCGCGCTGGGGAGAGCATGCCCGCCCCCCACCAAGGGGAGATCGTGTTGTTCGTTTCGTTCTTCTTGGCAAGCCTGGTACCGCCATTCTTCGAGTTTTTCATCACCGCCATCTCTTTCTACGATATCTGCCACCTCCATCTCAACCCAAACTCCATTCTTATGCTGAGCATTTTCACTCATATGTGTGAGAACTTCGTCGGGTTTTTTACACAGCCTGGTCGGCCACCGAGAGTTGTTGGTTCCGCCTCCATGATGGCACCGCAGACTCCTACATCGAGGTGGGCCTCAAGTCATCATGGTCGTCGGTTGGAGGGATGACTGATTCTACCTTAGGGCCGACAATTCAGTGGATAACCTTCGCATGCTGAGCGCCGGCGCTGGTCATGGAAAACTGAGGGAATTCGCCCGTGACCACCCCAAAGCTACTGACCTTGGTTAAACGATTGGCCAACTTTGAAAAGCTGGTATGATAGGGCTAGGCATCATTTGCGATTACAACAGGCACTAACTGTATCCCCTATAGAGGCGAGCGTACCCGGCGTTTATGTACTCCGAGCTGGATGATGAGACTCAGTCAAACTTCTCAGGTTACCCTGTTGTTGATCCCCCTAGTACCACCATTTCTTCCAAATAGCGTGTGACCTCTCACACCTCTTCTGTTATTCAGATATTACTGACAACACCATCGATGTGCAGGTTTGAATCCTAATGCCAGGCTCCCCGAGGAAGGACAACCCTCAGATTGGCGCCCTTCTATTATGCGATCTCACCCCTCCAGAGAGAGCACAATGTAGGAGGGTAAGTCTGGGATTTCCTAAATTCTCGCCCTCGAGCCTTCTTACGACTTGGATTTTTATGGCCAACACCATTTGCAAGATCTTCTTGAGGTCGACATTTTGCGCCCGATCATCAATGAGGTCCTAGAGGCCTTCGACCAGGCCACCCTAGGGAGTGGAGTTCATCGTGATCTCAACTAAGACAACCAACAGGGCGCGACCTCGCCTCCTCCTGATCGATCTGGTCGTGCCTCTGATACATCTGGTCATGCCTTCGATACATCTGGTCGCAGAGGTTCAATGAGTGTTGTCGGCCACTAGGGGAGCGATCGGTTCCTCCCCACATTCGCTGGGGTCGACTAGTCCACTCGTTGAGTCTCCGTGCAAGGGGAGAAAAGGCCAACAGAGGATTTGGCTTCCATGAAAGTGTCCCAACGCACTCGTGGGACGTCATCTGCCCGCGTCACATCAGCAGAAGTGGCCTCCCCGCTGGGTTAACTCAATGGTTTCACAAGGTCGAGAGTTGTACTCACCCCTCCTAGGTAGGCGTAGACATTTCAAGTTCTTTTCCTGACTCCGCCGCTTGTTGTCATTGCAGGTCCTCCACCCTGTCAATGATCCCAAAAGGAAATCCTCCTCCGGTGCCTCAGCTGGACACTCCAGCCCCCGAGCCAACTGCGGTCCCAATGCCACCTGAAGTGCTTGTCAGGACTCAGGACCCCCGTGCCTTTAGAGCTTATCGAGGGATCCGCTCCGATCTTTGACCTACTCTCCTTGGTTGCCAGTCTCCCCGCCTCCATCAGCTAGCTGAACGCTGAGAAGGAGGTGGCAGACCATAGGTGAACTAAGTTGAAGGTGGCAGACCACAAGGTGAACCGAGTTGGAGAGGCTGGTGGCCGAGGAAAAGGAAGTGAGGCGCATGCTTCAGTGGGAAAATACCGCTCTTCAACAGGAGAGGGCTACGCTTGTTGCTCAACACTCCAAGCTGATGGAGGATAAGCAGACGACTCGCGGCTTTCTTTGGACTGCCTTCATGGTGATGCGAGGGCCCCTAAGGAGCGTCGAGCTGGAAGCCAACGAGCCAAAAGAAGAGTCCGCACAGGGCTAGGCCTACTCCATCAATGTCTTGATGGAGAAGTTCACCCAGCTCATGGGCATGCTGGTGGCGAGGACAATGGAGGATGTGATGAAGGCCGCTAAGACTACGACAAGGTATGTTCTCTGATGCTACCACAGTGGTGACCCTAAATTCAACCTTGAGGTCATCTGAGAGGGGGTCATGGCCGCCGGTCCTGAAGCCGAGGTGAAGTTGGAGGCAGAGTATCAAGGGCCACTGGAGTTCATAGGGTCTCTCATCCAGGTGGAGACCGAGGAAGAGTAAACACCGGTCTGTAATTTAAGTTTGTATGATACCTGATATACCTTCCTCATTTCTTTAATAGGCTTGTGTCACTGCTGTAGTCATAGAGTTCCCGAAATAACCAAATCATCTACTCGCTCTGAGCCCCTGACCACCACCATTGATGATGTCAATGACCAGCGCAGTTAGGAGGCGGTGGTCGAGTGCGAGCTCGGGTATGCGGTTGAGCAAGAGATCCTTTAGAGAAAACTTTGAGGTGTGCCAGTCTCACCACAAACTAAGCTACATGTAGCCTTAGGCTAGCCGAGTAATACCCAACCAACTGACTTCTGCATTCTGCGACTTGTTTCCGACTAGTATGTCGGGAGGAACTGCTCACGGTGCAAAGGGACTTGGAGCGGACATCAAGGGATAATGACCAGCGGCAAACGTACATCTACAATTGCCTTAGCCGGGCGTTCACCCCCTTTAACTTGCTACTCTGGGCTGTCGGTGTTCATGTCCGCCCAACCCCCGAGGATACCATGATCGGTCATATCAACTGATTTTTGACGACCTCCGAGGAGGCAGGTGACCTCGAGCAGAGGATTCACGAGATCATCGACGACCACCTCTTTGAGGTCAGAGTCTCCAACGTCTCCCTTGCTCTTTCCTGCATCAACGATCACTTCCCTAACCTCAACCTTGCTCTAGTAGTCTCTACAGGTTTTGACGGTGTTCAGAGGACCACAGTGAAGCTCGGCAACCATGCGAACTCATTCTATATGTAGCTCACTCTCTTCTTTGGACCGTCCGGTTCGTCCCGCTGAGAGGCATCTTTGGATCCTAAGGACACTGAATAGAATCATTAGAACTAGCCCCCAACAATATCTGAGCAGTCTTTTTTACTCGGGGACTTGCTTTCATATAAATCTTTCCATGCTTGTGCGGTGGGCCAGCTCAGCTGGTCGTTACTTCCAGAGGGGATCCTGGATTTCTGTGCCACTCATTAGTTAGGTTCATAGTGCCTAGGACAACACTTAGCCCTACAACCCTTCGGTGGTGACCAATGCTCGACCTGAGTTTGGACTCACTTAGCCCTACAAGCCCTTCAGTGGCAACCAATGCTCAACCCGAGTTTGGACTTATGACCTCGTGGTCAGTATCCATCAGCCGCCCATACCCTTCATACTAAGCGAGTGATAGTTTTCAACCTTTCCCCATCGATTCGGCACTCACCACATGAGCGATTAGTCAAAACAAGGTGACTGGCAGCATAAAAAAGGAAACCAAAACCGTCCTAGCCCACGATGAGGCAGTTTGGCCCAAGAAATGAAAAACTTACAAGCTGACTGGAGACCATTCTTGTCTGGAAGATCCTATAAAATAGAGAATTTTGTTTTCGAATAAAAAAATTACAAGCCATATTCCCCGCTAGTCCGGATCCTGCAAAATAGAAAAAATGGCTTGTTTTCGATCAGCCTTACACGTAGAACTTGCGCAACTGGGCTATGTTCTAGGAGTTGTGCAATTCACGGCCATCCCCTATGGCTAACTTGACTGAACTAGGTCAGATAACATTAACCACTGTGTAGGGCTGCCTTATTCTGAATCTGCCTACAGATAAGGCCACCTACGACCAATGTTCGCTCTCACACCTTGGGGTTGTGGTAGTGCCTAAGTCTCTGTTGATACCGGGCTGCTTGAATTAGAGCACGATCATAGAACTCTTCAATCAGGTTTATGTCATCCTCCCGCGGCCCCACCTGGTGGTCGTCCGAGTAGTTGGTCCCTCGAGGAGATTGGAGGGCGGTCTCAGAGGGGAGCATTGCCTTAGTGCCGAAAACCAGGAAGAAGGGAGCTTCGGTCGTAGCCCTGCTTGGGGTCGTTGCAGCGACCATAGTATTGTAGGGAGTTCATCCACTCAGCGTCTCGAATAACTCTTAAGGTGATCAAACACCCAGGTTTTGACCGCTTGCAGTATCATCCCATTTGCCCTTTCGACCTGTCTGTTGCTTTAGAGGTGTGTCACCGATGCGTAGTAAACTTTGGTCTCAATCTCTTCGCAGTAGTCTCTGAAAGCGCCACTAGCGAACTAAGTCACATTGTCCATAATTATATAGTTTGGACTACCAAACCGCACTACCAACCTCGTATGAACTTGATCGCCGCTGCAGCGGTGATTTTTCTTACAGGCTCGACTTCGATGCACTTAGTGAACTTGTCACTTGCCATGAACAGGAATTCAAAACCACCAAAGGCCATGGGGAACGGTCCCATGATATCAAACCCCCAGACAGCGAAAGGTCAAGAGAGAGATATGGTTTGCAATGCATGAGCTGGTAGGTTGGTCTGTCAACTATTGTACTAACATGGCTCACAACGTTTCACCAGCTCGCAAGCATCCTAGAGGGTCGTGAGCCAATAGAATCCTTGCCGGAACGCTTTTACGACCAGAGTGTGGTATGAAGCGTGGCTAACATGTATGCCTCTGTGGATATCAGAGAGCAATGTGCTCCCCTTCCCGAGTGATGCATTTCTGCAAAAGGTCATCGCTCCCCCTTTGGTAAAGGAGTCCCTCTACCAGGGAGTATATGCGGGATTGCCGCATGACCCTTTCTGCCAACACATCATCATCAAGGATTGCTCGATTCTAAAGGTATGCCAAGATTTGATCTATCCAGGTTGTACCTGAATTAAGCTAGACGATCACATAATGGCTGTCCGAGGACTTCACCAAGGGAGGCATTTCCTCCAAAGGTGTTACCTCTGGTGCTCTGTTTCCATGTGGAATATCCCCTTCACGTTGGCCCGAGACTGCGGTGGATGTTCGTTTGAGTCTTTCTTCAAAGGCTCTGACCAGGACAAGTTCGTGAGAAGAAGCTAGACGGGCCATCTCATCGGCATGGAAGTTGTCCCTGCGGAGGACATGCTTAACCTCGAAACCGATAAAGCGTTGCTCTAGCCTTCACACTTCAGCGAGATAGGACACCGTTGTCAGGTCAGAACACTAAAACTCCTTTTGCGGTTTGTTTACGACCAGTAGTGAGTCCCCTTTCGCTAGCAGGTGTTTTATACCAAGTGCAGAGGCTGCTCTCATTCCTGACAAGAGGCCCTTATATTTTGCAACATTGTTAGTGGCCTGAAAAAATAATTAAACTACATATCTGAGGGTGTCATCGGTTGGTGATGCCAAGACCACTCCAGTCCCCACTCCCTTCAGCGTGAACGACCCGTTGAAGTGCATGGTCCAGGCCCAAAGGATGACCACTCGGTCACAAAATCGACCTGCACCTAAGACTTGATAGCCATTTGAAGGACGAACTGAATATCAAACTCCCCAAGCTCTACTGCCTATTTCTCTGTTCTCCCTGCTGCATCCCTGCTGTGGAGAATTTTTCTAATCGGGAGCGAGGAGATTATCTTGATTTTGTGGGTATGTAAGTAGTGTCTGAGCTTAGACCATCATCATGGCGTATAATAGCTTTTGTGCATGTGAGTACCAAGCATTCGTGTCATGTAGGACTTCACTGATGTAGTATACTGGTCATTGAAGGTCTTCTCGTTCAACGACCAGGACTGTGCTCACGACCTATGGGGTAGCTGCAACATAGAATAGTAGCTACTAGTCTGGTCGAGGAGTAGTCAGTACCTGAGGGGAAGAGAGGTACTTTTAAAGATCTTGGAAGGCCGGCTCCACTTCTGGCGTCCATAGGAAGTGGTCGCTCTTCTTCAGAAGCTTGAAGAGTGGCAACCCCTTCTCTCCCATCCTCAGGACGAACCTGCTCAACGTTGCCACACACTCGGTTAGTTTCTAAACTTCCTCTAACCTGGTCAAGGATCCTATCTGATCGATGGCTTTGATCTTGTCTGGGTTTGCTTCTATTCCTCGACTCGATATAAGGAAACTGAGTAACTTCCCTGATAGGACTCCAAATGTGTACTTTTCTAGGTTCAGCTTCATGCGGTACTTTCGAAGGTTATCAAATGTTTTCTAGAGGACTGCGACCAGGTCGTCCTTGGTCCTACTCTTTACAACCACATCATCAATATATGCCTCAACATTTTTGCCGAGCTGTGATCGAAGGATGAGCTGAATACATCGTTGGTAAGTGGCACAAATGCTTTTTAGATCAAAAGACATTTTTACAAAGCAAAAGACCCTGAATGGTGTTACAAAAGTTATTTTTTTCCTCACCTTCCCTATTCATACTAATCTGATGGTACCCTGAATGGGAATCTAAAAAGCTCAACATATCGCTATCTGCAGTTGAGTCGATAAGCTGGTCGATCCGGGGTAGAGGGAAGAGATCATTCGAGCACACCTTGTTAAGGTCGGTGAAGTCGATGCACATCCACCACTTACCGTTAGGCTTTTGGACTATGACAGGGTTAGCTAGCCATTCTGGCTATTATACCTCTTAGATGAAGCATGCTTCTAGAAGCTTATCGGTCTTCTCTTGAAATGCTTCCTTTCGGTCGAATGCGAACTGATGCACCTTTTGCTTCACTAGTCGCGTGTCAGGTCGTACAGATAACTTGTACTCGATCACGTCCCTAGGGACCCCAGACATATCATACGAACTCCAAGAAAAGACATCCACGTTCGCCGGAGAAAAGTGATGAGTGTGAGTTCCTATTTGGGGTCCAGGCCAACCCCTATCTAGACTGTTTTGGCTGGGTCGACATTGTCTAGGCATAATGCCTTGAGCCGATCGCTAGGATTGGCGACGATGTGGACCTTCTCCGGACAACCACTAGGCTCAGTGCTCTCGGGCTGTGACTCAGGAGTTAGTTCGACCATATCGAGGCTCCTCTTGTCGCAGCGTAGAGCCATCTTTCGGTTGCCTACTATGGTGATGGCTCCCTTATGACTAGGGATTTGATTGCCTGATACGTATAGTGGGTGACGGCCATGAACTGGGTCACTATCGGTCGTCCTAGGATCATGTTGTACGCGGTCTCAAAGTCTGCTACATCAAACAGGACCATCTCGGTCCTGAAGTTGCTTGGCGAACCAAGGGTGACGGGCAGCTCGATCCGTCCTAGCGGCTGGGCTGAAGAGTCGGGAGTGATTCCGAAGAAAGGAGGAGACGGTTTCAATGCACTCCTCATGATCTGCAGGGCATCTAGCGCATCAGCGAAGAGGAGGTTGATGGAGCACCATCTATCGACCAACACACGCTCCATTGTGCACCATGGGCTCGACTACGATAGGGTAGCGCCCGGGGTACTTGACGTATGTCGGGTGAGGGGCACCTCTGACCACTTCAGACGTGAACTCAGGCTCGGTATGGTCACGCGTACCTCATGGACCATCAACTTGTACTCCATATTAGAGGAATATGTTGTGGCACCTCCAATGATGTAGTGGACCATGTGCTCGGCCCACTGGAAGCCCAGGGCCGACTGATCGGGGTTGGCCCTATCATCACCACCGTCGTCGTACCTAAGTTTGCGTTCCCCAAGCTCTTGGTTGATGATGCCTTGTACGACCTTGCATTTGGTCTAGTTGTTAGTGTCGGTATGGTGGATTGTGTAGTAGCCTCAGTCCTTCTTCATGTCCTTCTTTTTGAAGCGTCGGCACAGTTGGCTGGCCTGCTCAACAGCCATGACATTAAGCGGCCTCGCTTGCTCTTGTTCTTCTTGTTCTACTCCTTCCGGTTACTCCCCTTGGAAGAGGCGGGATGATCGGAGGTCGGCTGCAACTTTGCATTGATTTGACGCTCTCGGGCCTCGGCAGCCTCTGTGTATTTGTCTGCGAGCTCAAAGAGTTCGGTGGTGCTCTGCACTTCCTTGGTAGCTAACTTTTTAACCATTTTCTGGTCTCTGACCCCTCTTCAGAACACTATGACCACGAACTCACCCATGATCCTTGGAATGGTATTCCGACATTCGGTGAAACGTCGGATGTAGTATCACAGTGGCTCGTCGTGCTGCTGCCTGACCTGATACAGATCATCCTCGACCCTAGGTCGAGCATAGGTTCCCTAAAAGTTGGCGATGAATTGGTCGCACAAGTCTTTCCAGGACTGAACCGACCCACAGGAGAGGTTCATTAGCTAGGACCGTGCCGAACGGGCTACAGAGATCGGGAAATAGTTCGCTATGACCTTCCCGTCACCTCCCATGGCCTACAGCATGCTGGTGTAGATATGTAGGACTCCTCTGGGTTGGTTGAGATGTTGTATTTTCCGGCCAGCGCACCTCTCATAGCTGAGACGATAAAGCATTACCCCCTGTCCTGTAACATGGAGCCACTCGCTGATGTGCGGCTCTACGCGATCGGGGAGAGTCAATGGTCTCACGGCCCAAGTGACAGGATGGAGGAGTTCGACACTTCCCTACACGGGGAATGCAAGTTGTAGGGCCGCTTGCTCGTTTCCCGCCCTCATCAGTCTCGCTCCTCCTATTTTCGGGTGGCCTTCTGACCTCAGATTACATCACGGAGGTCGCGACAGCGCAACAAGTCACTTAAATCAGCATGTGGATTGTCCTAGCTCGGTGGGGGTCTCGTCGTACTCCCTGCAACTGAGGGAGCATGGGTTCCCTCCTGCCTCGACACTGAAAGTGCATCTAGGCCCCCTAAGTGGGTTTTGGCTTATTGATGACAAAACGATTAAGGGACTAACATGCTTATCTAAGTTATGAACAGGTTTAAGCATTAGTTGAAAAGAAAAGTGACGTTTGAAGCCCGTCGAAACAAATGGAGAATCAATGAAGAGTACTTAATAGGATTTAAATTCTTTTATTTTTGAGAGAGCGGCTATCCTAGACTCAATTTCAAAAATAAAAGACACAATCACCCACGGACACCGAGTTTATTCTGCAAAAATTCACTGAGTCCGGATACTCCGGTGTTCACCGGATACTCCGGTACTCAGTATTTAGCCCGGAGTCTCCGAGGTAGACTCTGGCAGAGAGTCTCGGTTACGGTTTATTTTTATTGGAAAAAGACCGGAGTCTCCGGTGTTCACCGGATACTCCGGTAATATATGGGTTATCAGGCCAGAGTCTCCGAGGGAGACTCCGCCAGAGAGTCTCGGTTAGGTGTTTATTTTAATTAAAAAAGGGACCAGAGTCTCTGGTGTTCACCGGATACTCCGGTAAGTGATTTAGTGTTAACTGAAGTCTCCGAGGGAGACTCCGGCAGAGACTCTCGGTTAGCTTTTAATCTTTTTGATAAAAAGAAAAAGGACCGGAGTCTCCGGTGCACTCCGGTGTGCACCGGATACTCCGGTACCTGGAGAGGCCGGAGGGTCCGGCTAGTCTCCGGACTTAATGTTCTTGGAAGCCCTGTCAGGACCGGAGACTCCGGTGTTCACCGGAGACTCCGGTAATTTAACAGAACTGTAACGGTTAGTTCTGACACGTTCTGACGCCGTTTTTGGATTTAGGGCCGGATACTCCGGTGTTCACCGGATACTCCGGTAAGCTCTGACAAAACAGTAACGGCTAGTTTTTTAGAGAGGGCTATAAATGCTCCCACACCCCATGGCATTTAGTGCTGTTGCTGGTAAACTTGAGACCTCTTGAGCACTTTAAGAGCATTCAAATACCCTCCAACCACCTCTAGTGCAAAGTTTGCAAAAATTTAGAGAGTTTGTGTTTGGAGAGGGTCTAAGCCACTTGAGCATTGAGTTCATCATTGAGCATTCGCTGCGATCATTTCTCTTGAAGCTTTGTGCTTCTAGACGGCAAGGCGTCGCCCGTAGAGCACCCAAACTTGTGGAGTGCCACGGGAAGTTTGTAAACATCTTCGAATTGAGTAAGAATTTCTAGCTTGATCTTGGTGGTCGCTAGAAGATGATAGGGTTGGAAAAGACCCGGCTCTTTGTGAGCTCCTCAACGGAGACGTAGGCACTTCTTTGTGAGGTGGCCGAACTCCGGGATAATCTCTCATGTTCATATTTGTGCAATTTGCTTCATTGTGTGAATTTTGTGATTTGTCATACAAATTACTCTAGTGATCATCTTGCTAGTGTTAAGTGTTATTCTAGCTCTGTGATATCCAGTAGACCTAGCTTCAACCTTAGATTCTAGCTATTAGCTTTAATTCGTAGTTGTTCTAAAATTCCTGTATAGACCGGAGACTCCGGACTAGACCGGATACTCCGGACCATACCGGAGTATCCGACCTTTACCGGAGTATCCGGCAGATTTAATCCGCTGTTTTAGTTTTAATTTTCAGAAAAGCCTATTCACCCCCCCCCCCTCTAGGCACTTTCAGACACCCACTGCGAACCTTGCTAGCCACCTCTCTACCGTTCCTTATGGTGGATAGGGTGGCAGCTGCCATGTTCTGGCGTTGGGCGGCCTCTATCGAGAGAGCGAGGTCACGCAACCATAGCGCTACCAAGAACCCTCCGGTACCGCCACCGGTGAGTGGCTAAGAAGTACCCACACAGTCTGTAGTTTCTACGCGGAGGTCATGGCCGCAGAGTCGAGCTGTTGACCGCGAAGCAGTGAGACATCGTGAGGGGGGAGCCCTCGGCACTCGCGTTTCGCGTGTGGCACGACAGCCTTGAAGACGCCGCCGCTAAGGTCTCAACCTCCGACGGGCGTTCCTCCAGGCGGCGTTGCGGTTGTTGGGGCAATAAAGGACCATCTCCATGCCTAGTGTTGGGCATGTTTCCCTCTTGGACTACATCCTAGAACTCGCCTCCGGTTCCCACAACACGAGTGTCGCTTGCTGCGTGAGCCACCATGCAAACCTCCCGCTCGGTCTCGGAATACTCGGACTCCGATTCGGTGTCCCGTGCTTAAAGCACACTGGGCTCATTTGGGTCGTACCCCATGATGAAAACCTCGCGATGGCTAGGGTCCTCGAAACGGGACTCCAAAGCTGTCAAGGATCCAGACCTGGGTAGCCCAATCATAGTATCAATACTTGCAGAAATGCGAAAAAACACACCCCTACCTGACGCGCCAACTATCGGGGATGATCCCTAACAATGATCCTATGTATATCGGACAACAGACGTATTGATTTACATTTACTATGGGTGTATATCAATTGGACTCAAGAACATCAAGATTTACTCAGGTTTAGACCTCCCATGGGACAATAACCCTACATCATATGTATTATCTTATAGATTGTGTGAACTTGTTACAGAATATCCTCCCTTACAAGTAAAATCTTCACCCTTTATATATCAGGAGAAAATATACACAAACAATCAGACCGTGAAAACCCTGTGGTAGACCTATCCTGACAGAGCCAACTACCTCTAGCTCATCATGACATCGGATAGGCATGCCTGTTCTGCACTAGTTGTCGTGCGCGTCCTGTACCATCACCGAACGTCGTCACGCTCACCAGTTAGACCATCTTGCGGCATTAAATACTACAGAACGGATCACTGTCACTCTATGTCGTCTCACAACCATGTCTTGCCGAAAGTAGCATTAAATGAGACTCGACTGGTTTGGTGAGGACTTGCCCTGTGCAGGATCTTGCTGTGCAACCAGGGGGCTGCTCGCACGAGTCTCGCCCTAGTCGCGCGATGCGATCGTGATCTTGACTGACACTTGGCAATGCGGAACCCGTCATGTGAAGCACCCTTTACCTATTACACCAATAAAATCATTTTGTAGATTTACTCTAATTTAACTTAGAACCTATTTTGATAGAGCTTCATAGCTATAGAAAGATTGATGTTATTCAATTAAACCATATTATTTTTATTTTAACTTAAAAATAAATATTTAAATTATATTTCTTTACCTTATATAAACTTTGAGGTCTCGTTTGGTTGCAAGAATCACCTCTGATCCTAAACCGATTCTAGTTTCTCACAACCAAACAGCGAGTGATTCTCTAAATCAGTGAAGTACTTCTCATTAAAACGTGAAACAAGCTCAGAAACGTTTCTCTAATTCTCGAAATCACCTGACTTCGAAAAAGTTTTTTGAGAATCCAATCCAAATCTCAACAAAACGCTCCTAAATCTTAGATGGACCTCAAAGCTGGAGCCGTCAGCTCACCACGCGAGCCTGCAGCGCATCCGCCAGACCCAACACAAGCCCGCATCTAGGACACTGGGGTCTACGGATTCTGGGCCACACGTCACTCACTCGAGCATCCCCACATGAGGTGCGAAAACCCGCAGCTATATTTCGAACTCCTCGGGCGGAGCGCCTCGAAAGAAACTAGCCGTTACGCCCCCAACGTTCCCTTTCCCCCTCTCCTCCGGTCCTCCTCCTTTCCCATCTCCCATCCCCACCCAATCAAATCAACTCATCGAAGCAAATCCACTGCACCGGCGTAACCCAAACCCTAGAGTCGAAGCCCGCCGCGCGTCGAGCTCCAATACCTAGAGATGGCGACGGCGGCAGCGAAGACTCCGACCAAGCCCTTGGCCCCCGTCGCGGCGGCGAAGACTCCGACCAAGCCCTTGGCCCCCGCAGCGGCGGCGAAGACTCCGACCAAGCCCTTGGTCCCCTCGGCGGCGGCGAGGACTCCGACCAAGCCCTTGGCCCCCGCGACAGGCGCGACGCCGACCAAGGCCGCCGCCGGCTGCTCCTCCTCCCGCGCGCGGTTCTCCCACGCGTCCGAGAACTCCCACCCCAACATCCCTCTGGGCACGCCTACCCCACAATCGACGCCGTCCAAGCCTGCCAAGTCCCCGGCGGCCACGGGCGCCAAGTCCGCCTCCGCTAAGAAGAAGCCGTCCACGCCCGCGCCCATGCCCCCACCGCCGCCGCGGGAGCGTGAACGGCGGTTCGTCGTGGCGAAGAAGGGGGCGCGGCGGAGGCGCAACGTCGCGACCGTGGGAGGCGGCGGCAGCGAGATCGACTTCGACAAGTGCCGCGAGGCCGCGCGCGAGGCGCTGCGCGCGTCACAGGAGGAGTTCTTCCGGAAGGAGCGCGCCGCGTCCACCGCCGTCGAGGAGCAATTGGGACAGGAGGAGGAGGAGGAGAAGACGGGTGAAGAGGATGTGAAAGGTGGCGCCCTCGAGGAGGTGCAGGAGGGGAGTGAGGCGGAATTGGAGGGAAGCAGCAAGGTGAGGGCGCTGAGGACGAAAGCGATGGCGAAGGCGATGAGCAGCGTTCCAGATCCCGGCGCCGGCCGCGTGAAGCATCTGGTGGAGGCCTTCGAGAGCCTGCTCACCATCTCCGGCGCCACCTCCGACGCCGACAGGGCAGGCGAAGGCTCCTGGGCTCTGCCCGGGTTGCAGCCGTGGAAGGAGGAGGAGAGCGAGGGTGATCTGGGGCTCCCACCGGTTTCGATGTTCTCGTCGGCAGATTTCCTGAATGCAGGGCCCAATAGACTCTGTACGTCATTCGATGGCAACAGCGACAGGTCGGTTGCTGTTGACAAACAAGCGGGTCAAGGAAGTGTTTTTGGGTTTTGGCAATGCAATGTTCTGACCACAGCTTGTACCTCATTTTAGGTTGAGCTGGGACAGCAGAACCTCGGCTGGAGGGCGCAAGAGCAGGAGAAATGTAAGCCTACCATAGTTTTGTTTTTTCTTTGGGATCGAGCATGCTGGAGCGAGTTCTCTTAATGTGAATGTGTGCTTGCTCTGTGATCGGCAGACATCTGAGTCGCTAAGGAGCAGCTGGAACAAAAAACTCAAGGTCACAAGCCAGCATCCGTTCAAGCTAAGGACCGAGGTAATAACACATCTTCCCTGTTGTCACAGTCGTGTCCTATGAGTTACAGTATAAAGTTCTACAAGATCCTTATTGTATGGTTGTGTTCATTAGTGGGCAAGTCAGGTAGTCAAATGCTTTGCATCAGCAAATTGAGCCAACGGCACAATGCATCTTTATACATATACGCTGTATATTGTGTGGATCAGAGTGTGAAGTGTGTAGCATACCGCCAGAAGTTGACTAGAATACAAGAACTGCACTGACTATTTGCACTATAAAAGTTGAAAATGAACTGTTGTCTGTTAGATCAAAACATGACGGCCTGCAGGATTTTCGTTTTCTAGAAAAAACAGATGTTTTACAGGATTTTGACAACATTATCAGGGATGTATCAGAAACGCACTACCTTAGCTTGGCCTCGCCTGAATGCCTGATGATATGATAGATTTGAAATGCATACATTTCTATAGTGGCAAGAGTAGTTAATTATAAACTTTTACTTTTTAACTGAGCCTTCTAGAACTCGCATTCGTAGACAGTGTCCTATAATTCCACTGTCTATATTTGTGCATACTTATTTGTGATTTTTTCTCCAATGGTACAGTTAACATACACTAGCTTGTATGCTTCACACCGCAGACTGCATTCCATGCGGTGTTCTTCACTTGCGGTGTTTCCTACATGTCAAAGATTTATTCCTTAGCAGAAAAAAATTATAAGCTCTATACCTTAAATGTTGTGTCCTATTGCCTCACTGTACTTGAGTGAATACTGTCTGGCATAGTAATTTATTAAATGTCCCTAATCCATTGGTAGCACCAAGATGAATAGTTTCTGATCATCTTTATTGCTTGCAGCATGATAGCTATGATTTTGCTAACTTATAGTATAATAATATGCCATGCTGTAATTTGTCAAACTATATTTACTCTTATGCTGCATCTAAACATATGACCTGACAAATCAAAACTGAGGGAATGATGTACCCTTCTTTTATCATTGTAAAATGTTGATTCATTTCTGCCAGATTTGACATGCTTTCCTTTTAAATGAGCTAATATGTGAAATTCAATCATAATGTCCTCCATGACAGCAAAGAGGAAGGGCCAAGAAACAACAGTTTGTCCAAAAGGTGCAGGAAATGCTTATGGAGGAAGAGAAGAAGCGGATACATATTGCGCAAGGACTGCCATGGACTACTGATGAGCCTGAGGTTTGTCCAACCTAATCTATCCTATTTTGTTCTTCTACGGAGGACTTGTGTTACCATTTATTCAGAAGTTACTAAGAACATCACATGGCTCACATAAGCCATGTGATGATGTGAGGATAGCAGATTGGGAAATTGCCACCTGTCAGTGTTCTAATTCTTCTCATGGCAAGAGTTTATTAGGAAAATTGACACATTACTGGAGTTTTATTGAAATGATTGTGGAGTTTCTCTCACCTAAATTTTCTTTGGGATTACGAGGTGAAATTTATTTTCACTTTTGTTTCAACTAAATGATATTGTTTTGACTCCATTTCTCTGTTTCAGTGCTTGCTGAAGCCACCAGTCAAAGAAAGAACTGAGCCGATCGACCTTGTTCTCCATAGCGATGTACGCGCAGTTGAACGTGCTGAATTCGATCAATATGTAAGCCTCTTACAAATTCATTTTATACAGTACCTTTTGTGAAGTCTAATCTCAATGGAACCAACTGATATTTATTGAATCTATTCAATCATGTCTGTTTGAGAATTTAGGTACTTGAGAGGAACAAGTTTGCTGAGCAACTAAGGCTGGAGAGGGAGCGGCAACAGGAGTTGGAGGACCAAGAAAGGATAAGACAATTGAGGAAAGAGCTTGTTCCTAAAGCTCAACCAATGCCGTACTTTGACCGCCCCTTTATCCCAAAAAGGTGAGCATCGTGCTTCTTGTCAAATTTTGATTTTTTACAGGCTCAACAAGGTTTTTTCCTGTAACCTTTCCACCCTGCCATTGCTTGAAACGTTTCAATCCCAGATCAGTACTATTGGTTTACTTTGCCATATTTGACAGAATGACAGATGTCTTACCATTTACACTACTAACGGTTTATTTTTAACCCATTTTCCTCTGCTAAAGGTCTGCAAAACCTGCTACAGTTCCCATGGAACCAAAATTTCACCCCCGGCCAGAAAAGCTATCGTGGTGAGTTTTTACTGTCAAGGAAAGCTATACAGGCATATTTTTCAACAAAATTTGTAGTTTCCTGAGCAGGAATGCTCATATACAAAGCATGCTCACCATGCTTGATTATGTCAATGGTGGCTGACAGTTACTGTCGACAGCAATTCATCATGGAGTCCGGAAAGCTGAAACCACCGCCACATCAGCTGTGCCAACGTGGACATCAACTGTATCTATCAAGAAATGCAGAGAATCATCACACATGATTCAGATGTTTTCCATTCCCCCTCTTCCTTTTTCTTTCTTGAATCGTCTTCTCCCCATGTGTCGAGATTCATTTTTTTAGCTTGGATTACCTCCAAGTTCCGTTCTGTACAAGTGTACATGCATGCATATCAGTAGCTCTGTGCTTCAGATGCAATCATACCAAGGTTCAAAATTTGTTGTACAAGAAACTGCAAAAGAAATTCAAAGATGAATTTCGGTGATATATTCTTGACCGAAGTGTTGGTTCTCGCTCGCTATTCATGAGACACCAGTAATACGAGTGTGCTTGTTATATGTGGAAGAATCGGGTAATCTCTTCATGTGTCACCAGTTAGGCTTGTAGCTAGCTCTTGCTGACTTGCTGTGTAGGTGCCCAATTCCTGCATGAGCTGGGAGAAACTGTGTCATGAGAAAATACGCAACTTCCTGCACGAACGGGACAACGGTGTCACGAGGAAAGCAAAAGGTCTATGTGCATGTTTGTTTCAGTTTATTATTGTCTTCTGTTTCTAAAAAACTAAAAGCTGAAACAAATAAGTTGTTTTATTGTAGATTTTTTAAAAACTGAAAAGCTGATTTACGATAAAATTAACTAAAAACTAATAAACTAACTAGGAGTGATTTTTTTTAGCTTTTTTAATGTGATGAGAACATAAAAATTTCTCGTAAAACCAAAAGTCAAAAACCAAAAATTATAAACAGCTTTCAGCAAAAACCATTTTTCAACAAAAACCTATAAATTTCACTATACCAAACAAAAACTATAAAGAATTTTTTTTTTTTACCAAGGGCATTCAAATATAACTTTTTTTTTTTGCGAAGCAGGTGCTGATGCGTTTTGTATGAACTTCTGTGCGTGATGTCAAAGGAATGTATCGCTTGTTGTATGAACTTTTGAAATCAAGAGTAAGAACAAGTGGAAATTTGCTCCTAACTCGTCTCACAATGGGGCATTCATTTCCTACGCAAAAATGCTCAGGCGCGGCCCAGACTCCACTCTCCAGAGCACCAATCAACACGAGAGAGAACCCAGTAACCCCACGCTTCAACAACTTCCGCTCAATGACACGTGGGTTCCCCACACGCTAGGCTACGCGCACCCAGGCTTGGCAGGCGCATTCTCCGTCCGGACTCTTCTCTATTTCCCCTCACCATCTCTTCCCGATCCATCCGACTCGAAACCCTAACCCAGCCAGATCTCCGCCTCCGGCGAGAGCACCGCACAGATCCGCCGCGATGGCGTTCCGCCGCATATTATCCGCCGCGGTGCGCCGCCGCTCCGCCGTCGCCGCCGCGGCGGCCGGGAAAGCGCGCGAGGCCTCCACCGCCGTCGCTGCGGCCCCCGGCGTCATCGCCCCAGACGCGACCCCGGTGCGCGCCCCGGTGATGCCGTACGACCGCATCGCTGAGGCCGTGAACGCCCGGCTCCGGCGGCTCGAGCACCCGGACCCGCGCTTCCTCCGCTACGCGAGCCCAGTGCCCGCCCACGCCGACCACACGGCCATCCTCGCGGCGCCGGAGACCCGCGTCACGACGCTGCCCAACGGCCTGCGCGTCGCCACGGAGTCGTCCCTCGCCGCGCGCACGGCCACAGTCGGCGTGTGGATCGACGCGGGCAGCAGGTACGAGACGGAGGAGGCCGCTGGCGTCGCGCATTTCGTCGAGCACATGCTGTTCAAGGGCACGGGGAAGCGCAGCGCCGCGCAGCTAGAGCAGGAGATCGAGGACATGGGCGGCCACCTCAACGCGTACACGTCGCGGGAGCAGACGACCTACTACGCCAAGGTGCTTGACAAGGACGTGCCCCGTGCAATGGAGGTCCTGGCTGACATCCTGCAGAACTCTAATCTCGACCTGGCCCGCATTGACCGGGAGCGCGATGTGATCCTCCGAGAGATGGAGGAGGTATGCCCCTTAATGCATAGATATTTGTTTCCTCGAACATCTCCTTTTGGTGGTGTATTGACCAGTTTAGGTTATTTGTGGGACACTGTTTTGGTTTGCCTTAGATCAGATGCATTATGTGTTTGTGTTTGATGAATAGATGTTTCATGTCTATTATTATGTTTATGACTAATCCAAATGTTCTCTCAGGAAGAAAATAATTAGTTCACAATGACCTGATTTCTAAGCGTTATACATTTTGTTATGAACTGGTATTTTTATCACGACGAGAAGCATAGGCAACATTGAAATTAGTCATCAAACTGTTTATAATCAAATATGAAATGGGTCTGGGAAAGTTAAAAAAATAGAGCAGTGAATAACCTGCGAAACACTTATTCCTCTCTTAAAGAGGTTATGCAAAAATAGTAGAATGAAAATTTTTTTGTTGGCAAAATATGAGTTTTGATGCATGATTAAGTGGGACGAGCTACAAGGAGTTGATGTCATCTGATGGATGCAAATAGGTCACTTTATCCCACAGTGTTATGAGCATACCATTTGCATCTTCTGCTGAGTCTTTTAGCAACCTGTTTTAGGATCCGGCACTCACTATTCTTCAAGCCTTAATTGAAACATTTTCGGAAATATTCCTTTATTTTATTGTGCTTATTAATGAGAAATCCTCACTCAGTTGTCTATTTAGCCAACTCATTCTATATAGAAAAATCTATCTGGCCATGCTTCATGTCAAGGGGCTGGCTGTATTCTGAAACTGACTAACATAATTCTTCTGTCTGTTTCTACGCGGTATAGGTTGAGGGACAATCCGAGGAAGTTATATTTGATCATCTCCATGCAACTGCATTCCAGTATACATCCCTTGGCAGACCAATCTTGGGTTCTGCAGATAACGTCAGGTCCATCACCAAAGAGGACCTTGAGAAGTACATTGCAACTCATTACACAGCTTCTAGAATGGTACATGATACTCAAAATATTTAATTGTCATGCATCTGTGCAATTTTATGTTCCTGCTATTGCTGCAGTATGATGGGGTTACTTCTGCATGTTTTCAGGTTATTACTGCTGCTGGTAATGTTAAACATGAAGACATTGTAGAGCAGGCAACAAAATTGTTTAATAAGCTATCAACTGATCCTACAACAACAAGGATGTTGGTTGCTAAGGAACCAGCCTCTTTTACTGGTTCTGAGGTATGTTTTGCAATATTTGCTCTACTTCTGTATGTGCTATTCACAATGAATACACACTGATCTCATCATTTTATGCTTCTCAATAGGTTCGAATCATTGATGATGACATGCCCCTTGCTCAATTTGCTGTTGCCTTCAATGGAGCATCCTGGGTAGATCCTGATTCTGTTGCGTTGATGGTTATGCAATCTATGCTTGGTTCATGGGACAAGAGTGCTGGTGGAGGAAAGCACATGGGGTGAGTTCTTCTCTCTTTTTTCCGTTCTCTTTTCTCTGTCATCTGCTTGTATAGGCCTAATCCCGATTTTTCATTTCGCTGTGTTCTTGTATCCCACTGACTATATTTTTGTTATGTTATCCTGCTTACCTGTTTCAGTTCAGAGCTTGTACAAAGGGTAGCAATCAATGACATCGCTGAGAGTGTGATGGCATTCAACACAAATTATAAGGACACTGGCCTATTCGGTGTCTATGCTGTCGCTAAGGTTAGTGTTGCATTTCTACCTTCGAGTCAAAGTTGGCATAAATCGCCTAAACTAGTATTTCATCCCTGTACATGTTTTGCGGTCATATATGTCTTGAGTGCAAATCCTTAGTCATAAAAGAACTGTGTGCCCACAACCAGAATGATTCTTAAAAATCCATGAAACAAATGGTAAGATAAATAAACAGGTCTTAGATGTGCCTTTTTGTATTGGTTTTCTGTGGAAAATCCAAAAATATCTATAGTGCGGTTGTGCGTTTCCTCTCCTGTTTCTATTCCAGTGTCTGCATGTTCCCAACTCACCTCGACTTCTATCAAAGTTCCACACAAGCTGTGGCAGTTGGGTTTATTGGTGACGATGGCGTTGTAGGAAGGAGTGCTCACTCCTTACACTTAGGTAGTGTTTGGTTCGCTTAAATGTAACATAATCCCATTACGTACTGTAAGCAATACCGTTACAGCTGTTTGTTTCCAACAGTCCATAATCAATTAACATCATAATCAGATCCCAGACCTATACAGGCCCGATACCCCTCCATCGTAATCAGCAAACGATACAACGCCGCCCCCACCTCAAGTCGCGAACAAGACACGCTCTAGCGATCACCTGTGCCTCCACCTCCGCCTCCCGACCACGTGCGCACTCTGCTGCCACCTCGCCGACGAGTTTGTTGCTCGCTAGCGTCAGAGACCAGGGCTCTTCCTCACACCACCTGCCGCCCAAGACCCTGCACGCCAAGCCACCGCCGCGGAACCCATCATCCTTCAGTGCCGCATCTGGGGCGGAGGCGCTGGTGCAGCAACCTGTGCGCACCAGGTGCCGCAGCATGGCACTCGGCTTTGTCCCCGACATGTGGGAGATCCGCACTGACAAGATCCTCTCGGTACCGTCCTAGCTGCGCAGCTTCATAAAGCTTGGAGAAGTTGGGGTGATGCGATCTGTTCCATCTCCAGAAGCAGTTGCCAATTTGTTTGAATTGGGATTTTGTTTGCTGAAAAAATTGTGATTGGGATTTGTTCTCCCTCATTTATACAAATTTGTTGCCTTTGATTTTGTCATGGACAACTGTTCTGCACTGTGGCTTGAACTGAAGCAAACGATGTATTGAATCTTCATACTGTTACATACTCAAACCAAACAGAAAGCGCTTTCACTCGTTACCTCTCCATTCCCGCTGTATTCCGATACCATTACCTTTTACGTTTACAATGTTTCAACCAAACACTGCCTTAGTGGAAAGAAGTTAATATACTTCAAAATATCCAAACAAATAGGACAACTGTTGAATGCAAGATATGGATATGTGCAGAAAGATGAAGTTTGTACACATGCAGTAGTTCATTGCTCTTAAATCAATTTGCCTTTGTTAATTCGACCTAGCTGATCTTTCTTTTAGTGGATTTTTTAGTTCTCACTAATCTATTGTGATCATTTCTTAGCATATGCAGTAGTATTGTAATCTTGTTGTAATGGTGCTCTTTAGTAACATAACTTTCTTGCGTGCTTGTTCTGGTCGACATGCTCATTATGTTAAATGTGTTTTTATACTCCCTTTCGTGGCGATCTTATGTGACCTTGGTTTGCAGGCTGATTGCTTGGATGATTTGGCTTTTGCAATTATGCATGAGATGAGCAAATTGTCGTATCGGGTTATGGAAGAAGATGTTATCCGTGCGCGTAATCAGGTAATTATTCAATCAGTTCTGATTCGGGTCACCTGTAATTGTATTCAGTTTACTCAGACATCAAATAGTACAAAACATGTTTCTATGCTATGTTCTTTTTGTGTGCTCAATGGGCAATCATGTTGTCTCATGAAAAAAAAAAATCATTTTCACGATGGAACATATGGACTCTCCATTGAATTTTACAGCCTATTGTATCACTTTTTCATTGCTTTGTTGTGACACTTTCAGCTGAAATCCTCAATCCAACTCCACCTTGATGGTTCCACCGCCGTTGTTGAGGACATTGGCCGTCAGGTATTAGTGTTTCAAAAAAAAAAAAAAAGGTGACATCACGTACTATTGGTGTGCAGCCTCTAAGAACTTATTCCGTTTCCCTGTTCTGTCAGCTCCTCATCTATGGCCGAAGAATTCCTATTCCTGAGCTTTTCGCAAGAATAGATGCAGTTGATGCAAGCACTGTGAAGCGTGTTGCAAACCGTTTCATCTTTGATCAGGTAATGTTTTGCCAACTTACAGCCTTTTGTTCTGTAGAATTTTCAGCATTTGTTAGAGTTGAGTAATGCCAGCAACCATTGTTTCATCCTCTGATAAAAGAGCTAAAAGGCTGGCCAAATTTTCGTTGCTTGCTCCGACCCTGTATTTCATCACCATGCAGATGAACCTTGTTTATTGTGAAGCTGCTATAATAATCTTTCATGGTGTTGACGTGTTGTTGTGGTAGACCTCTAGTGATAGGAGTGTTTCGTTTCATCTTGTGTACCTACAACCAATCCATTGGTCTATCTATGAGAATGTTTATTGGCAACTCAATGCTATGCTTTTACTTTGTTGTCGGTAACTTAGTTTTGGAAACTAAAAACGAAGAGAAAATTAGGTGGCATATTTTGAATTTTTTGATAGCTTGAGAAACGACCGGCATAGCATTGAACTTGCCCTGTAAATTTTGCTTTGTTACCTGAATGTGCATAGATCAAACCAATCTTCACTGTCTTGTTACCCCTTTCCTTCTAGGATGTTGCTATTGCTGCAATGGGACCAATCCAGGGACTTCCGGACTACAACTGGTTCAGACGCCGGACCTACATGCTCCGTTACTAGATCAATCAACCTTTGTACCATGTTTACAGTCTGCAAATGCAAGATAAAATTGCCTCCTTTGGCGTCAGTATATTATGGCCTCAGTGTCGCACATTATGTGTTGAAGCAGAGGAATTTTTTGAGTTTGTTTTATTGCTCATCTTGCCCCAAACCCACAAATGTCAATAATGATAAGCAGGTTCAACTGACGTGTGGCTGACTTGGGTGGCCACCCTGTGTTTTTACGATGAATCATGAACCTTACCATTCCATCTTGTGTTGGAAGATAACTTCTTTTTGCGAATAATTTTATATAGCTGATTACATGTGAAGATGGTACAGTTTAGCTTCGATGTCATTTGTTGGCAATTGCGCAAAGCTGTTACTGCTCTCTTTTTTTCGAATTACATTTGTTTCAGTGGGTTATCTTCTAGCTGTGTATAACTTTATGTAGTGTCCCTAAAATCATCTCCAGTAGTAACGCTATCATCTATGCCATCCTTGTTTTTGGCTAGAAGGGTAAAAAACCTATCGCCTTCGCTTAACGTACATTCCATCCCTATTCTCTCGCACGTTACATCTGACAAGTGTCTCTCCTTACGCCATCCTCTAACCGTTGCTCTGCCCTGTGCGCTTCCACCACCACCTTGACCAACCCGGGATCAAGGATGAAGCCACGCCTCCCCCGACCGAAGGTAGGTCTAATTTCCCTTCCCTGTCCTCCTAGATTTGACCAACTAGATTTGACCAAACAGTAGGAGCAGGACGGAGAAGGTCCTTGCGTGCCGCCTACGGCCCTGTGCTTCGCCCTGGCCACCCTACGCGCCGCTCTTGCTCGCCTGCGGCCCTGCGATCCACCCCGGCCACCCTACGCGTCGCTCCCACCCTCCTGTGGCCCTACGATCCGCCCCTACCATCCTGCACTTCGCCCCCGCCTCCTGCAGCCCTGCGTGGCTCCCCCGTCGCCTACGACCCTCCACTCTGCCCCCACTGCCTACTGCATTGCGTGCCGCCCGCTTCGGCAGCCATCCATAACTGGCCAGCTGCCTAGGCGCCCGCTTCGGCAACTGTCCATCTCCGACCAACCACCAAGGTGCCCGCTCCCACCACCGTGATGTTGTGTTAGTTTCAGCATGATTGAATATGTTGACCCAATTTGATTGCAGTACGCTGCCTTCGTAACATATTTTCCTTTTGATTTTCTCCTAAAATATTATTTGTTTGTTCTAACCTTCATCATTTGTTTTGCTTCTTTGAACAGGCCAGAAGAGCTGAACCACATCAAATGAATAGAAGGTAGACCGTATAGCTCACAGAACCTACATAAACAGCATCCCTATCACGAATCATCCATCGCAGATCAACGCACGGCACCAGCCTACCAGTAGTTGTGTGCTACCGGGACCTTCTGCTCTCTGATCATCGATCAATCCACTAGCCATCTGCCATCATAATGTGTATAGAAGCTCGTACATATAAAGCTTCAGACGATGTATCTCTAACGAGATCGAAATTAAATCAGCAAAGGGTACACCACGTAATGCCGTTGATGTCGTCCAGTTCCGCCCTGTAATTGGTGCGGGCTGATCGAAGACTGAAGTGTGATTGATCGGTCCCGTCATGTTCCCCCTACCTGATGAGCACGTGGGGAACACTGCATGTGTAACATGCAATCAACAGTTCATTAAGTTATCTTTCGTAGGTTGTGTATATCTTTATTATGCATAGGTTAAGAGAAAACTCTTATACAGTTATATCATCTCGATATAATAATAAAAGTTAATGAAGCTTTCCATTCCAAAAAAGTCATCTTTCGTAATCCGTAAACAAAGCGTATCTGAATCACAAGCTGACCACAAAAAGTTTCAACAAGTACAGTGAAGCTTGAAGCACTATGTTATATGCTCAGTCAGCACGGCAGTCGTGTATCGGTGTATGGTTTGAGATGGCCTGCAGAAAAGAAATGGCAATGCAGAACAAAGTATACGCATGTCGCCTTCAGCTGGAGCTGAGCAGGGTCTTGAACCACTGCACCGAGCTCTTGGGGTATCTCTTGAGGTTGTCCTTGTAGTCCACGAAGTAGAGCCCGAATCTCGAGGAGTATCCGGCCGCCCACTCCCAATTGTCCAGCAGCGACCACGCGAAGTACCCGTGCACATCGCACCCGTCCTCCCTGCGACAGCTTGCATCACTCTTGTTATGATCATGCAGCTCTGAAAGATGCAGAAGGAAAGCTAGTGATCTTCAGTACTTTATGGAGGCAGCGAGGTTGGTGAGGTAGTCGTTGTGGTACTTGATCCTCTTGCTGTCCTTGAGCGCGTCCTTGATGGAAGTGAAAGGGCTGTTGCTGTCATCCATCCCTGCACCAGTTCAGTATTCGGTAGGGCACTTTCAGGACTCTGAAGTAATCTAGAGAGATGATTGATCCAGGTTTTGTATGTGTTCTCACCGTTTTCAGTGATGTAAACCGGCGGGCTGTTGTATCTCTCCTTGACGTAGTTCATCAGGCTCCTCATCCCGCTGGGCACGATGTACAGCCATATCGAATTGGCCTGCATAACCACATCACGCTTCAGGAAAAAATTGAGACGGTGTTGCTATGTTAATGCAAGAATGTGGTGCCGAACTCACCCTATCTCCAATCGGTTTCCCGTTCTTGTCGAAGGCTGCAAAAATGGAAGGGGAAAAACAGCATCCATGTTATACCAGCTATACAATCAACAAGGTGTTAGAATTTCTGAACTGAAGAAGTCAGCTCATTACAATCAGACAATAAACTAGCATAGTTTATTGTCAGCTCATTACAATCAGCCCGAATTCCCTGATTTGCAATACAGATGGAGCAGCACAGAACAGCGCCCCGGTGCCTGAAGCCCGGCGTCATAGCCCTGAACGGCAACCGTGTGTGGCTCGTTGAGTGTGATCCAGTTCTTCACACGGTCTCCAAACGCCTTGAAGCATGTCTCGGCATAAGCCGCAAAATCGTCACTGAATTTTGAGCAGGGGAATGGTTACTTCTCATGCTATGAATGGTCAGTTAAGTATCGTGAAGAGTGTAGCTAGAGTAAGAGGAGCTCACACTATCTGCCTGTCAAGCCATCCCATGTACCTGTCTTCCAGGGCCTGGGGGAGGTCCCAGTGGTATAGCGTTACATATGGCTGAATTCCTGAAAGATTTCACATGTAAGCAGTTCAGGCCATTTATGTGGATTCAGTAGCACAGCTTTTGTTTGCACGGTCTCCTTTCACCTTTTGATAGCAGTGCATCAATCAGTTTGTTGTAGTGGTCGATGCCAGCCTGATTGACTTGGCCAGTGCCATCTGAAGCAATAAGAACAATTCAAGCTAAAATGAGTATGAGAAGGTGGTAACTGAAGATAACTGAAAGTATCCAAATAAAAGAAGTGACGTTTGTATCAGGCAGCAGTTGCAGTCTTGCCATAATGGACAGAGTTGCTAATTCCATTTCCAAATCACATACTTGGCAAAATTCTTGACCAGGCAATCGAAAACCGATACGCATCCATCCCCATGTCTGCCATGAGCTGTATATCCTTCTGAAAACAGACGTTTCAAAATGTCACAAAGACTGTATTATAGGATATAAAATCAGCTGCAAGCGTGCATCTGCGCTCTTTACAGCGAACTTCTGACCTCAAAACGGTGGTACTGATCGACTGCAACATCAGCATTGCTGAAGTCGGTGATCTTGCCTGCAAAATGGAAAAAATGCAAAACTTTTGTGTTACGGTTCTGACTAGCTGCAACCACAAATCCGGGAGACTCTTACGTTGAACATCAATGGAACAGCCGCTACTCTAGAGTCTGAACAGATGCCAACTAATATGACAGCCACACGCTGAGTCTAATTAATCCCAACCCACTGGTATAGGCCAGACAAATGGCCAAGCTAAAAGCATATGCGTTCTATCCATTCCTCCCAATCACCGGAGTACAGATCGTGTACTCATTGCAAAGGGTAGGTGGTGGTGCATATCACCTCGCACAAGCACAACTGCGGTCTTGTTTGCTTGCTCCACTATGTACCCAACTTTAGGAAAAGAAAGTGTGCATCAAACTTGAAACACTAAGGTCTGTTTGTCAAAGTTCTTTGAGTAGCTTTCTAATTAAAATCAGAGTAGCTCTGTTAAATAGTAGCTTTCAGTTTTTACTCACTGAGGGGAATTCGTGGGAGTGATTTTTTTAAAATGAACTTAAAAGCTGGGAGCTGAAAAAAACAGTTTCTGCTGATTCACTCCCCGCACATAATCACTTCCTTTATATATTTTATTTTAAAAAATTAATAAAAAATCACTTTCAATTATAAAATCACTTTCTTCAGAAAATCATTCCATAAATTTTTTTAATCAGATAGAGCTCTAGACTCTAACTGATGTACATGCAATGCCATGGTCGCAGGGCAACCACTGTCACGCCTGGTTGCCTGCAAAGACACAATCGCACGCAGCTACAAAGTGCTGTGGGCCAGTGATTGGACTAGCACATTATTCGACAGAGACGGATGTCCATTTTATGAGCCCCAATGGCATCTCGTAAACTGCCAAAGCTTGTACGCATGGTAAATGTAGCTGTTTCCCCTTAACTAGAGAAAATTTTTCTTGTGCTTATGAAGTTTTACCACAAACGACAGGGTTTAAGCGAATGCGAAAGAAGGACAAAAGCATGCAGAAAGGTCGAGAGGTGGAAAAGAACGCAAGCGTACAGGTTTGCGACATTATTCAAGTTTATGCCTCTGAAGTTTCCACATCCAGCGACTTGGATCAATGGGCCTAATTGCATCTAGGTAGCATCTAAATAAGATGATCTTATGGGTTGTCGTTGATCGTCAACATGCCAAGCTCCCATCTTTCCTTTGACTGTCATAAGTTACTGACATAAGCAGTCACTGGTGGGACAATAGTGCTTTATTTCTATTATATAAAACACAAGTTCATTCTGGTGTCATTTTCCCCTACTTTTCTCATATCTAGTAAAAACTCTAAAATTTAAATAATTTATCTACTTTTGCTATCCATCCTCGTCATCTAGACTCCTTGCCTTGTTATCGACTACGGATATAAGACATATTTTACTAATGAAAAGAAATGAAAAAAATATAAGGGAAATTCTCAGATAATCTTCTCCTCTTCATTTTTCGGTTCTCATCTAAAATCAAACTATAGTATCACTCCTGATATATTCGTTCAGCGGCGCTCCTATAGCGCACACAAATCTTCACATCTTTAATTTGTGCTTGATATTACCGTGTCCAATATTTATATTTTCGTTGTAACATTCACTCACTTAGCTAGTCTATCATTTATTGTTTCTTTTCCATTATCTAAAAAAACGTGTCACTGGTTCTAAGCGTGCAACTCTAGTTTTTTTCTCCCTAAATGGACTTTCTTTTCCGTAAAGATATCAGGCCCCTGAATATTAATCCTTACATCGATTTGTACGTACGAAGAACCATGCATGCGTTTGAGTAGCTAGAGGGAATTCAGCATACATACCGAAAGTGTGCGCAAACGTGTCCCAGATGGTCTGTCCTCTCCCATCCACCTTCACGGCTCCCTCGTACTGCACAAAAAAAAAACATTTTAGTCGGTCAGATTAGAGGAGAGGAGTTAATGGTGTCAGGCTCTCAGTAACTAGCAACAGCAGGCAGGACTCCGATCGGTGAAGGCCGGCTTGTTAATTTGGGCTGGCTTACGCTGTTCTTGCAGGCAGCCTTGCCTAGTTACCTCTATCCACAGCGCGGTGGGCGTCGGCACGGGAGCCTGCCGGGGCGCCCCTGCCTCTGCCTGGCCGCGCACGGCAGGCGGGGCAGGCCGCGCGGTTCAGCGCAAACGGACGCGGGCACGTGAACCCCCTCGAGATTTCGGTAGTTTTCCGCCGAGTTTTGCAGCACCGAACAGCGCGGCGTGGGCAGAGGTACAGCAGGACGCCCCACTGGCTTTCGGAGGTAGTAAAAAGCAGCGGCCCACCGGATGGGGTCAGATCGGGTATTGTGTTCGGAAGATCCCGGGTCAGGTGATTCAAATCGTGGTGGACTTAGATTTGAGATGGACGGAGCAGATTGCATGACATACTACACTGTTTATCACTGACTTCGTACTGTTGAAGTCAGAAGATTTTGATTCATTGTGTTTATATCTACTGCTTGATCAGGATGATGAATCTATCTTCCTTACTCTCCTATTATTTAATAAAAACTTTTAAAATTTAAATAATTTACTTATTTTTATCTACTCTCATCTTTCAACCTCTCCGAATATGTGACCTATTTTTTCTAATAAAAATAAATAAATAATAGGAGAGAAATTAGCAGATAAAACTATATTTAAAATCAAACTACGATATTATTCCCGACGTATTCGTTCGACAACACTCTTATAACGCATTCATATCTCTATATCTTATATTTATGATTAATATTATTATGCCTAATATTTATATTTTTATTGTAATTTATTTGTGCCGCAAGTGTGACGACATTGGCAGCCTAAAGTTATGCATACTTTACCTACCTGAACATGCCTGCATGCATACACAAGTATTTCGATTCTCTAAAAGCCTCATGCGTCGTACGCTGCGTGAATGTTGAAGCAGAGTTTTTTTTACCTAGATGTGGCATATGCTTGAGTTCTTGGATGGATATAGTGATGTTTTTAGCTCCTTGAGCAGTTTTGCCGTATACGTGCGTGTATAGTGAAAGTTATGTTTGAGGTCGATGAAAAGGCTATTGGATAGTGTTATAGTACTACAGGGACCAGAGGAAAGATCCGAAATGGCACTGTCCAAAGACAACCGGAATACAACTTTGTGGGAAGGGAAGGATAGGAAAGAAACACATTCCAGAAAGAAAAGAAAAGAAAAAGTACAATTTTGTATAATATACATGACCGTATTTATTGAAATGGACAACTATTTTCTGTATTTACGAATTTAGCACATGTATTCGGCGTACGGTGTTTCGAAAACGAATTTTCGGAGTACGGTGTACCGAAAAAGTCATTTTCGGCACACGGTGTGCCGAAAATGACCTGTATTCAGCACATCGTGTGCCGAATACAGGCAAAAGTATATTTCGGCACACGGTGTGCCGAATACCAACTGTATTCGACACACGGTGTGCCGAAATACACTTTTGCGTCACGTCGCGCTTTACTTTTTCTTTTCGCTTTTCCTTTTTACTTTTCCTTTTGCTTTTTGCTTTTTCAGTTGTCTTCCCGTATGGCATGTCTGGTGGCCGGCTTCGTTTGCATGCGGGCAGCGCTACTATAAATGGCAGCTGGCAGCGCAGCTGCCATTCTCTCCAAACGCAGCAGCTGCGAGCAGAGCAGAGCAGAGCACGACGACGAGCAGAGCAGCAGGTTAGCGCGAGCGCGAGCAGTCGAGCACGAGGAGCTACGGTGCAGCAGGACAGCCTTCCTTAGTAGTAAGTACGTAGATTATGTATGTATGTAATATTTAGTTGTGTAGATGTAATTAGAGGATTAGAGTATTTATTAAGTTCATAAAATATAGTAGGTATAATATTTGCATATTTTATAATGTCGTAACAGAATCAGCTAGTTATTTGGATCCTAGATTATGTATGTACTTATATTTAGATTAGAAAATATAATTATAGCATGTAGATATTAAGTTGCTAAAATAGAGTAGATGTAATATTTGCATACTGCATGATCTCGTAATAGACGGTACTATAGTGTAATAGTAATCGTAATATTTAGATTAGAAAATGTAATTAGAGTAAGTAGAGTATTTATTCCGTTCAAATACATTGGATAAATGATATTACGACCGGTGCATGGTGAAGCGGTGCCTACCATGGAAGGATCAGACCATAATGTGATGCATGATGAGGAGGGAGGGAATGTCGGGGAGGGCACTTCCGGTACGGATGGACCCGAAGTGGACCATGGTGAGGTAGATGCACGATGCATGGATGATGAAGCCGGTGGTAGTGGCGACGAAGAAGGTGCTGACAACGATGACCCGATGCCGGTAATCCAGTACTTTCATTGTGCTGGGCTGCTAAATTGTACCATCGTTGAGTATAACACCCTATCTAATTGGGGATACCAGAATAGCGACATCCAGGTAGGGCAACGGTTTCGGAACAGGGAAGAGGTCATCCACTTTATCAATAACTATGCTGTAATCACAAGAAGGGATCACAAGTGTGCCCGATCTAACCATACGGAGTATGAGGTCAGGTGTACCAAGCACCCGACTTGTCCTTACTTCGTACGAGCCTATAAGCCAAAGCACAAGAACTATTTTGTGCTGAGTAGACACACCCCACATACATGTAGCGAAGAGGCTATTAGGAATGTGAGCCACACAGTTGATGCGAGGTTCATAGCCCAACTACTCATCACCCTTGTTGGCACAAACATATGTTTGTCACCAAAATTCATTATGGAGGAGGTGCAGACTAAGACGGGTATGCTGATCAATTACCACACCGCGTGGCGAGCGAAGCAAAAGGCGTTGAAGATGTTGTTTGGAAGTTTCGAAGACTCGTACCACTACGCACCGAGGCTGCTGCAGAAGATTGCCATGACCAACCCCGGGACCCAGTGTGCCATGGCAGATGAGCCGATCAGGCTGGAGGATGGGTCATACAGCAACACTGACCAATACCTCATTAGGTTTTTCTGGTCCTTTGACCAATGCATCGAAGCTTTCAGACATTGCAAGCCGGTGGTATGTGTGGATGCCACATTTCTTAGCGGCAAGTACCATGGTAACCTAATGACAGCGATGGCAACGGATGCAAACAATCAGATCATTCCTCTCGCGTATGCATTGGTTGAGAGTGAGAACAATAATAGTTGGTTGTGGTTCCTCACCTTGGTGAGGACACGTGTCGTCGGCAATAGAGAACGAGTTTGCATCATCTCAGACCGCAATACGGGCCTCTTGCATGCGTTGGATGTGTTGCATGACAGCACAAACACCTCCATTGCTTGGCCTGATGTGGAGAGAAGGTGGTGCATACGACACTTAGATGCGAACCTTTACTCAAGGTACCACAACAAGGGTCTTGTGAAGAGGTTCAAAGGGTTATGTCTTCAGAACCAGCACGCGAAGTTCAACGAGATATGACGAGAGTTAAATGAGACCACTCGTAAGATGATGACAGAGAAGGAAGTACAGGAGGACCATCTGCGGACGTAAATGGTGGGGGGCCAAACCATCATTAGTCGTTCACGTGGTATGTTTAGATAGTGGATAGCGGGAAAGCCGGCGGAGCGTTGGACCCTATTCCATGATACTCACGGTTCCAGGTGAGAACATAGCATTTGAAAGATCGTATTTTCCTTTTGGTTAGGAAAATATCGTATCTAAAATTGTTGTCTCTTATAATAGGTATACCATCATGACAACGAACAAAGCTGAGGCGTTCAACAATGTCCTAAAGGGTGTACGCGGCCTCCCATTATGTGCCATAATTGAGCTCACATTCTATAGGATGGCTGACTACTTTCGAGACCGTGGTATAGCCGCAATGGAGTGCAGCACGCGGTTTGCACCTAAGGTGGAGGAAATCTTATCCAGAAGGAGGAGTAAGGCACACTTTCATCGGACTAGGATCTACGACCGGATCAACAATGAATTTGAGGTCATGTGTCGTCGTCGGTACACTTCAGGATACAGTGCGGGGGATACCGTGCAACAATGTCAAATTGGTCCTCACGAGGTGAAGTGCACATGTAATAAACCAAAACTGCACCATATCCCATGCTTCCATGTCTTGGCCACTTGCAGGGACATGGGCGGGAACGACGGATCACAATACGTATCACCCTATTTCACGATCGATGCACTGAGTAGCACATGGCTTCCAAAGATGTGCTCGTTCAACATCGGATCCAGATACAAAGAAATCGAGGGGCCTACGTGGGTACCTTATCCTAGGACCAGACGCACGGATCTTGGAAGGCCTAGAGCCACGAGGCTTGAAGGTGACATGGATGCAGGAGATGCTGTTGATGGACTACGTAGGTGCAAAATATGCAAGCAATCCGGCCATGACAGGAGGACTTTTCCGACCCGGCGGTAACATATTAGGCTACGATCGAACTGGATTGTATTAGCTTTGGTGCCAATGAGTTTGTTATATGAAGTTTGCTGGAAACATGGATTGTATTATAATTTTTTATGAACGTATTAGGTGTTGTACCTATTTTATAATAGCTGTTGTCTTACTTTGTTTTGTAATTGAACCATGAGGCTTGAAATCATTGGCACGGCTCATGTTCACCTTCCCGAGCTTCTTCAACTACGATATGATGAGAACCACAGGGGAATGATGATTTTCGCAGGGCAACAGGTACATCGATAGTACGTGAATTTCAATTGCTCTAATACCTTGGTACTTACTCTATAAATGTATCTCATACCTTTGCAGTTGCTCCCATTGCGTGCCAGAAGTGTGCGCAAGCTTAAGGAGTTAGACCCTCGATTCCACGAGCCCCTCGCACAAGCCGGACTACTACCGTTCGCAATTATTATGGCAGGAGCTCCCATAGAAGGTGGTGGCAGGACTCCACTGCCACCGATCGAGGTCTCACTGTTCACAGGCCTCGTCAACCGCTGGCGTCTTGAGACGCACACGTTCCACTTTCCTTGCGGAGAGATGACCGTTACTTTACGGGACGTTGCCATGCTGACCAGGCTCCCGATAAGGGGCACCCCGTTAGTACTTCCACGACCAGTAAAGGAGCAGTGGAAGAGTTATATTCACGGCAGATAATTATTTGTTACATAAAGTATTTCATACGTTGCAGTGTTGTTCGTGGTTCATTGATTATCTGCATCTTGTAGGTTTAACATGCAATATGACATGAAGGACGTAGGGCTCTCCATGTCATGGATTCATAGGCTACCACAGTTCAGCCTTTGCCCACCGGATGCGGACGAGGCAACAATTATACAGCATTACGAGGTGTACTTGCACATCTTGCTTGGAGGCATTATGTTTTGCAACACGGCAGGCGATTATGTACTTCCGCATATTGTATGGTTAGCGCGTCAGCTCACGTCACGTCCGTACGAGCCGACACATTACAGTTGGGGATCTGCTGTGTTGGCCGCTACATACAAAGGATTGTGTGCCGCTACCCAACGGTCAACGAAGATGGGATCTATTTCTGGCTGCCTACACCTTCTACAGCTCTGGAGCTGGGATTATCTCCCGGTGTGTCGACCGTGGGTGAGCAAGACCTACTATCCAGTTTCCATCTCCGATGGCGTGGCCGACGACCTGAGGCCAACGATGGGTTATCGATGGCTTCATGCTAGGCTGCGATGGAGTCACCACCAAGACCATGGAAACTACGCCCGGGTGATCAGTGACCTTGACGTCCTCAACGCCGAATGTGTGGAGTGGGATCCATGGCGTAGGGAACGAGTGGCCGAAATTGCGACTAGCGGCCTCATCGCATCATCTTGTTTCCGTGACTCCGACCTATGGATGACTAGATGTTTTTTGCTTTATATGAACAATGTAGAAAGGTATTCTCCTGACCGTGTGCGGAGTCAGTTTGGTCATAGTCAGTTGGTGCCAGTACCTCCCCCACAAGACGCTGATCGGGCGCACGAGTAAGTGTGTTACTGTATGTACCATTCTTATGTTACGAAATTTTAACTATTTATGTCACATACAGGAGGAGTGCCCAAGGAAACGCAGGCACACACGATTGGTCGGAGATTAATGCAGAACACATAACCCGGTGGATGGAGTCTGGCCCAGTGGATGTCGTCGTTCCTGCGGGACAGTACGACGATAGCACGTACTGGGAGTACCTTGCGTGGTATCAATCGCGAACGCGTCCCACCTTACTCAGCGGCAACGTACCGCCAGCCCCTAGACCCTTCCCCGAAGATCATGCCCGGCTTCTTCATGTGGTGGTAAGTGATGTTGTACTTATAACGATTTTCATTAGTTTCTCATTCGTATTACTGACATAACCCTCAACAACAACAGACCGAAGCGGGGTACGAAATGCATAGGCATGCGGAGCATGAATGTGGGGAAGCGAGTGGGTCAGCCACGCGAAGGGATTGGCACCCTCTCCGGGACTACATGAGGACGAGAGGGTCTCGCCTTTTGTCTGTGATACGTGGACTAGATTGTTGCGCCCCGCGTTCTAGGGGCTACGACGTACCCGCCATGGACCCGTCCTGTGCCTCCCACAGCAGACGCTCATCTAGTGCTCATGAGGCACATTCACGGGAGGCCCCTTCGTCTGCGGCCCATCATGGGACACGTTCTTGTGCTGGAGCCGAGGAGGTGACTGAGGCTCCTGCTCCCGAAGAGTGCACACTGGGTTCCCAGCCCCCTCCGTTCACACAACCTACTTAGGTTACGCAAACAACTCCACCAGGATTATCAATTCACCACGAGGACGTCATTGACTGCACACAGCAGACGCCCACCTGGAGTGGCACTCTAGATTTTGACTGGGCTGCTGCATTGCAAGCGAGCAGCTTCACCGAGCTACTGAGCGGCCAATACCCCCAATATCCCGATGCACCAGGGGGTTCACACTGGTACCAGGAAGTTGAGACTTCATTATTTCGGACTCCAACTGAGCATCGGGATATTGGGGGTATTGGCCGCTCAGTAGCTCGGTGAAGTTGCTCGCTTGCAATGCAGCAACCCAGTCAAAATCTTGAGTGCCACTCCAGGTGGGCGTCTGCTGTGTGCAGTCAATGACGTCCTCGTGATGAGTAGATAATCCTGGTGGAGTTGTCTGCGTAGCCTGAGTAGGTTGTGTGAACGGAGGGGGCTGGGAACCCAGTGTGCACTCCTCGGGAGCAGGAGCCTCGGTCACCTCCTCGGCTCCAACACAATAACGTGTCCCATGATGGGCCGCAGACGAAGGGGCCTCCCATGAATGTGCTTCATGAGCACTGGATGAGCGCCTGTTGTGGGAGTCACGGGACGAGTCCATGGCGGGTACGTCGTAGCCCCTAGAACGCGGGGTGCAACCACCTAGTCCACCTATCGCGGACAAAAGGCGAGACCCTCTCGTCCTCATGTAGTCTCGGAGAGAGTGCCGATCCCTTCGCGTGGCTGACCCACTCGCTTTCCCACATTCATGCTCCGCATGCCTATGCATTTCGTACCCCGCTTCGGTCTGTTGTTGTTGAGGGTTATGTCAGTAATACGGATGAGAAACTAATGAAAATCGTTATAAGTACAACATCACTTACCACCACATGAAGAAGCCGGGCACGATCTTCGGGGAAGGGTCTAGGGGCTGGCGGTACGCTGCCGCTGAGTAAGGTGGGACGCGTTCGTGATTGATACCACGCAAGGTACTCCCAGTACGTGCTATCGTCGTACTGTCCCGCAGGAACGACGACATCCACTGGGCCAGACTCCATCCACCGGGTTATGTGTTCTGCATTAATCTCCGACCAGTCGTGTGTGCCTGCGTTTCCTTGGGCACTCCTCCTGTATGTGACATAAATAGTTAAAATTTCGTAACATAAGAATGGTACATACAGTAACACACTTACTCGTGCGCCCGATCAGCGTCTTGTGGGGGAGGTACTGGCACCAACTGACTATGACCAAACTGACTCTGCACACGGTCAGGAGAATACCTTTCTACATTGTTCATATAAAGCAAAAAACATCTAGTCATCCATAGGTCGGAGTCACGGAAACAAGATGATGCGATGAGGCCGCTAGTCGCAATTTCGGCCACTCGTTCCCTACGCCATGGATCCCACTCCACAAGTTCGGCATTGAGGACGTCAAGGTTACTGATCACCCGGGCGTAGTTTCCATGGTCTTGGTGGTGACTCCATCGCAGCCTGGCATGAAGCCATCGATAACCCATCGTTGGCCTCATGTTGTCGGCCACGCCATCGGAGATGGGAACTGGATAGTAGGTCTTGCTCACCCACAGTTGACACACCAGGAGATAATCCCAGCTCCAAAGCTGTAGAAGGAGTAGGCAGCCAGAAATAGATCCCATCTTCGTTGATCGTTGGGTAGCGGCACACAATCCTTTGTATGTAGCGGCCAACACAGCAGATCCCCAACTGTAATGTGTCGGCTCGTACGGACGTGACGTGAGCTGACGCGCTAACCATACAATATGCGGAAGTACATAATCGCCTGCCGTGTTGCAAAACATAATGCCTCCAAGCAAGATGTACAAGTACACCTCGTAATACTACATAACTGTTGCCTCGTCCGCGTCCGGTGGGCAAGGGCTGAACTGTGATAGCCCATGAATCCATGACTTGGAGAGCCATACGTCCTTCATGTCATATTGCACGTTAAACTTACAAGATGCAGAGAATCAATGAACCACGAACAACACTGCAACATATGAAATGCTTTATGTAACAAATAATTACCTGCCGTGAATATAACTCTTCCACTGCTCCTTTGCTTGTCGTGGAAGTACTAATGGGGTGCCCCTTATCGGGAGCCTGGTCAACATGGCAACGTCCCGTAAAGTAACGGTCATCTCTCCGCAAGGAAAGTGGACTGTGTGTGTCTCAGGATGCCAGCGATCGGCGAGGCCTGTGAACAGTGAGACCTTGATCGGCGGCAGTGGAGTCCTGCCACCACCCTCCATGGGAGCTCCTGCCATCATAAGTGCGAACGGTAGTAGTCCGGCCTATGCGAGGGGCTCGTGGAATCGAGGGTCTAACTCCTTAAGCTTGCACACACTCCTGGAACGCAACGGGAGCAACTGCAAAGGTATGCAATACATTTATAGAGTAAGTACCAAGGTATTAGAGCAATTGAAATTTACGTACTATCGATGTACCTGTTGCTCTGCGAAAATTATCCTTCCCCTGTGGTTCTCGTCATACCGTAGTTGAAGAAGTTTGGAAAAGTGAACGCGAGCCATGCCAATGATTTCAAGCCTCATGGTTCAATTACCAAACAAAGTAAGACAACAGCTATTATAAAATAGGTACAATACCTAATACGCTCATAACAAATTACAATACAATCCATGTTTCTAGCAAACTTCATATAACAAACTCACTGGCACCAAAGCTAATACAATCCAGTTCGATCGTAGCCTAATAGTTTACCGCCGGGTCGAATAAGTCCTCCTGTCATAGCCAGATTGCTTGCATATTTTGCACCTACGTAGTCCATCAACAGCATCTGCTGCATCCATGTCACCTTCAAGCCTCGTGGCTCTAGGCCTTCCAGGATCCGTGCGTCTGGCCCTAGGATAAGGTACCCACTTAGGCCCCTCGATTTCTTTGTAGCTGGATCCGATGTTGAACGAGCGCATCTTTGGAAGCCATGTGCTACTCAGTGCATCGATCGTGAAATAGGGTGATACGTATTGTGATCCGTCGTTCCCGCCCATGTCCCTGCAAGTGGCCAAGACATGGAAGCATGGGATATGGTGCAGTTTTGGCTTATTGCATGTGCACTTCACCTCGTGAGGACCAATTTGATATTGTTGCACGGTATCTCCCGCACTGTATCCTGAAGTGTACCGACGACGACACATGACCTTAAATTCATTGTTGATCCGGTCGTAGATCCTAGTCCGATGAAAGTGTGCCTTACTCCTCTTTCTGGATAAGATTTCCTCCACCTTAGGTGCAAACCGCGTGCTGCACTCCATTGCAGCTATACCACAGCCTCAAAAGTAGTCAGCCATCCTATAGAATATGAGCTCAATTATGGCACACAATGGGAGGCCGCGTACACCCTTTAGGACATTGTTGAACACCTCAGTTATGTTCGTTGTCATGATCGTATACATATTATAAGAGACAACAATTTTAGATACGATATTTTCGTAACCAAAAGAAAAATACGATCTTTCAAACGCTATGTTCTCACCTGGAACCGTGAGTATCGTGGAATAGGATCCAACGCTCCGCTGGCTTTCCCGTTATCCACTGGCTAAATATACCACGTGAACGAATAATGATGGTTTAGCCCCCCACCATTTGCATCCGCAGATGGTCCTCTTGTGCTTCCTGCTCTGTCATCATCTTACGAGTGGTCTCATTTAACTCTCGTCATATCTCGTTGAACTTCACCTGCTGATTCTGAAGACATAACCCTTTGAACCTCTTCATAAGACCCTTGTTGTGGTATCTTGAGTAAAGGTTCGCACCTAAGTGTCGCATGCACCACCTTTTCTCCACATCAGGCCAAGCAATGGAGGGGTTTGTGCTGTCATGCAACACATCCAACGCATGCAAGGGGCCCTTATTGCGGTCTGAGATGATGCAGACTCGTTCCCTATTGCCGACGACACGTGTCCTCACCAAGGTGAGGAACCACAACCAACTATTATTGTTCTCATTCTCAACCAATGCATACGCGAGAGGAATGATCTGATTGTTTGCATCCGTCGCCATCGCTGTCATTTGGTTGCCATGGTACTTGCCGCTAAGAAATGTGGCATCCACACATACCACCGGCTTGCAATGTCTGAAAGCTTTGATGCATAGGCCAAAGGACCAGAAAAACCTAATGAGGTATCGGTCAGTGTTGTTGTATGACCCATCCTCCAGCCTGATCGGCTCATCCGCCATGGCCCACTGGGTCCCGGGGTTGGTCATGGCAATCTTTTGCAGCAGCCTCGGTGCGTAGTGGTACGAGTCTTCGAAACTTCCAAACAACATCTTCAACGCCTTCTGCTTCGCTCGCCAGGCGGTGTGGTAATTGATCAGCATACCCGTCTTAGTCTGCATCTCCTCCATAATGAATTTTGGTGACAAACATATGTTTGTGCCAACAAGGGTGATGAGTAGTTGGGCTATGAACCTCGCATCAACTGTGTGGCTCACATTCCTAACAACCTCTTCGCTGCATATATGTGGGGTGTGTCTACTCAGCACAAAATAGTTCTCGTTCTTTGGCTTATGGGCTCGTACGAAGTAAGGATAAGTCGGGTGCTTGGTACACCTGACCTCATACTCCGTATGGTTAGATCGGGCACACTTGTGATTCCTTCTTGTGATTACAGCATAGTTGCTGATAAAGTGGATGACCTCTTCCCTGTTCCGAAACCATTGCCCTACCTGGATGTCACTATTCTGGTATCCCCAATTAGATAGGGTGTTATACTCAACGATGGTACAATTTAGCAGCCCAGCACCATGAAAGTACTGGATCGTCGGCACCGAGTCATCGTTGTCAGCACCTTCTTTGTCGCCACTACCACCGGCTTCATCATCCATGCATCGTGCATCTACCTCACCATGGTCCATTTCGGGTCCATCCGTACCGGAAGTGCCCTTCCCGACATTCCCTCCCGCCTCATCATGCATCACATTATGGTCTGATCCTTCCACGGTAGGCACCGCTTCACTATACACCGATCATGATACTATGTTTACGTACACTCCTATTTCAAAGTTCTCCTCTAATGCCTTACGTGAGTACAAGGCCCATGCGTTGTTTCTTATCAAATCGAACAACGTATGGACAATGAGCGAGCTGTTTGGTACAGGCCGTGGCCTGACACCCTCTACGACAACATTGTAGGACTGCTGGCTTAGACGCAAAAAGCTCATAACATGTGTTTGTAAGCCTTCTAGATCATTTGGTAGCTCAACCGTACTCTCTACGTGCTGGCAGTTCTGAATGGACTCGAGTCTCCCATGCAAAACAGCGGGACGTTCTCCATAATAAATATGGATAGTCATAGCGTCTCTGCTAAACAAACGTAAATGGCCAAATAACTAATTAGATATATGTTACATACTTACTCTATTTTAGCCAATGTATTAGCACGGAATAAATACTCTATTGTATGATCTCGCAACAGAAGCAACTATAGTGTAATATACTGTATTTTACCAACTTAATATCATTTATCAAATGTATTCGAACAGAATAAATACTATAGTTGCTCTAATTACATTTTCTAATCTAAGTATTACGATTAATATTACACTATAGTTGCTTCTGTTACGAGATCATACAATATGCAAATATTATACCTACTCTATTTTACCAACTTAATATCATTTATCCAATGTATTCGAACGGAATAAATACTCTACTTACTCTAATTATATTTTCTAATCTAAATATTACGATTACTATTACACTATAGTACCGTCTATTACGAGATCATATAATATGCAAATATTACACCTACTCTATTTTAGCAACTTAATATCTACATGCTATAATTATATTTTCTAATCTAAATATAAGTACATACATAATCTAAGATCCAAATAACTAGCTGATTCTATTACGGCATCATCAAATATGCAAATATTATACCTACTATATTTTATCAATTTAATAAATACTCTAATCCTCTAATCCTCTAATTACAGCTACACAACTAAATATTAAATACATACATAATCTACGTACTTACTACTAAGGAATGCTGTCATGCTGCACCGCAGCTACTCGTGCTCGACTGCTCGCGCTCGCGCTAACCTGCTGCTCTGCTCGCCGTCGTGCTCTGCTCTGCTCGCAGCTGCTGTGTTTGGAGAGAATGGCAGTTGCGCTGCCATTTATAGCAGCGCTGCCCGCATGCAAATGAAGCCGGCCACCAGACATGCCATGCTGGAAGACAATTGAAAAGGCGAAAAGCAAAAGGAAAAGTGAAAAGAAAAAGAAAAAGTAAAGCGCGACGCGACGCGACGCGATGCAAAAGCGTATTTCGGTACACCGTGTGCCAAATACAGTTGGTATTCGGCACACCGTGTGCCGAAATACGCTTTTGCCTGTATTCGACACACGGTGTGCTGAAAATGACTTTTTCGGTACACCGTACTCCGAAAATTCATTTTCGGAACACCGTGCGCCGAATACATATGCTAAATTCGTAAATGCAGAAAACAGTTATCTATTTCAGTAAATACGGCCACGTATATTATATAAAATCGTATTTTTGCCCGGCCTTTTGTCACTCCTTTCCAGTCTCCAGGACCCAGGCCTTCTTCATCCTCCTTCGATTGTCCTATTGGAGTAAACTTCAGTTTATCTCCCCTTAATCTTTCTAGCAGCAATTGATTGGTATCACTAACTTTTTAGTTAATATAACACAAAGTTTCTAGTGTGTGTTAAAGCACAGCTAAAGAGCAAAACAATTGGATCGACATGTGTACTGTAAGAGCAAAGAACGCCTTAGAAAAATACAAAGATAAGACTGCGTAATCGAAGAATTCAGGATCACTCCAAAAATAAAAAACTAAGCACAGGATTGTAAATTTGTAACCGACTCCCAGCGCGGCAGACCGGCAGTGCTATGGAGAAGTACGAATCGCCATTACCAACCTAGACAGAGATACGAGCTAGGAAGACGAGAGAGATGGCGAAAGAAACAACCAACCTGGTAAGCGGCGGAGGCGGTGCCGAACACGAATCCCTTGGGGAAGCTCCCCCGCGTGAGCACTCCCCCTTGCGCGATGCATCCTTGCAGCGCCACTCCAATGAGAAGAAGCAGCCGCAATAGCATGCTGCATCGCCCACTCCTCTTTATCCCATTCCTCCCCATGAGCACGAGAGAGAGAGAGAGAGGTGGGCTCCAAAGGACAAAGAAAAGAAGAACTGCCCAGTGGATGTGTGGAGTGCGGTGCCAAACTGCCAATGCGTAGGTGGTATATATTTATAGAAAAAGCAATGGATCCATGTCCCCCCCACCCCCACAAACTAACCAAGGGCGAAGCTAAGTAGAGGTACTGATGCATTGGTGCCAAGGTAAATCAAAAGTTTAGTAGTAATTATCTTATTTTGATCATATATGCATTAGGCAAATCGAGCTTTAAGATTAATATTTACTTTGAATTGTGTATTTGGCACCACCATGACAGTTCTAGCTTCGCCTATGCCACTAACTGATTTACTGGGTAGTTGAGGCTGCGGATGATACCAGGTCACCGCAGTGTGGTCTCTTGCTTTAAGCGAAAGAAGTGTGCTGTGCCAGGGGAGGTTGGTTATGGGAGAGATACTGTTATTAGGGAATCATACTGGTAATTACGTATAACCAAACAATGATAGCTGTTTCAGATGTGCTAAAAACATTCACATGACAGGTACGAGGACTAAACTGAAATCGACATGCTCGAAATAAAGTTGAAATTAATGTACAGATGTGTTTGCATTGGATGCTTGCTTGCCGTCTGTGCTTCTTTGTGTCAAGACCAGCAAGCCTCTTGATACAGGTACAGGGCCTATCAAATGGTAGGCAAGCGAGATGTCGAGAAGTTGCAGTCAAAATTCACTTTCCCGAAGGGACTAGGATGTGAAGAAGACCTAAGGAGTGAATCAGAAGAACAACAGACTTATGGTGCAGGATGGAGAGATTTTGCATGCATGGCCACAAATTATCAGCAGGGCAAATGCTTATATGCCCTAAAATAAGTAGTAATAGGCAAGCAAAAAGATGAATTACTGAGGTGATTATTCCATTTCCCCACACCCTTCTTTTCGTTTTCGAAATTGGAATGATCTTTCTACAGGTAAGAGACAGTGATACAGTCTAAGCTCAGCTCGAAAAGGAAACCTTGCAGCATTTGGTTGTGTCTGAATGATCAATAGAGCTATGCAATTGTGACGTTCTACATGTAAGTCACCTGTTGAAAAGGACTGCTTCAACATTTTGATAATGGGTTGCGGGTAGGCTACGCTAGCACAAAATAAATTTTCTCTACCGCATTCAACCAGGAAGCCATGCGAGTAGGGGATCATGAATCGTTACCACTTGACGAGCAGTGCAGCGGAAGAAGAGTTGGAGCAGACCAATCCAACGTCGTGCGCGTCAAGTAGTCGATCGTCAACCTCGTCCCGAGCACGTCCCGAGCACCTTCCGAGTACTCGCGGGTACGTCCCGAGTACTCCCGAGCAGATCAGCACCGCAATAGTAGCAGCGCCTCCACGGTATCCACACGTACAAGGATGGAATCGCCGTGCGCCGGTGTGCTAGCACCACGCGCCCGGCTAGGGTTTCGAAGGGAGTTCGGGAATAGGAGGCGGCTAGGGTTTCTAAAGAACACCTTGCGCCTTGGCCCCTGCCTATTCTTATATAGAGCACGCTAATGGGCCTTTAATCAACATTAAAGCCCATTATGACTCTAAACCCTAATGGTCCTTTAATCAACATTAAAGCCCATTAGCAGATCCAATCCGCAAACTCGATCGCCTCTAGGGCATATTACCAACAATCTCCCACTTGCACTAGAGTCAGCACAAGTTTTATATTCCATCCCCTTAAGTGTGTGACCCGTTAGGTTCATGTGTAAACGGCCGCTATCCGGAAACCCTTTTCCGAATTGCAAGTCAATAGCGGTACCTAGCAGGACATATTGACTCCCGAATGCACACAAAGATCATATCGGCTGAACCTTGATATACTCATGCACCAATCCCTTTACCACACGATACCAGTCAAGCTCAAGACAAGATTCGTGCCACCCTTGTGATAGCTCGACCATTCACTCGATCAAGTAGTGGATTCACCATGATTAACTCTTTAATCACATTGGTATGGCCATGCACTTTCCAATCCAACTACCTCGAGGGGCCCAGAGATATCTCTCCCGTTATTTAGGAGGGGTAAATTCCATCTTGATCACTCACATCCCACGACATGTTTCATAACATACCCGAAAGTAACCTTTATAACTACCCAGTTACGGAATAGCGTTTGGAAGCCCCTAAGTGTGTTACTACACATTCTGGAATCAATGATGATCTCAGGTCAAAGGATTCTGTAGGTACACCATTTGAGATAACAACTGATGGCACATTAAAAATAACAATCTCAGCAGTATCTCAGGGTGGGTCTATCCAACATCATGTTCTCTAACATGTGTCCACATTACTGATTTGATATCTCCATATCTATGATCCGTGAAACATGATCATCATTCAGTCAAATGTGCTAATCTATAAATCATTATTGTCCCACACAATGATATGAGATTAGGGACTATTTAGAATAACATCATAAAAACAAAGAGTTTCACAAACAAGTCACATACTTGCTGATCAATGTAAATGATAATTATTCATGGAACCAGATAACAATTATCCAAAAGTACATTAGCATAGACAGAACACATTCTCTCACATGCACTAGAGTCTATCCCGCAAGTATCTAATACCCATAGAGCTCAAGTGTGCCTCATGCTTGGGCTGTGGGAGAGGCTTCGTCAACGGATCAGCAATATTCGAATCCGTGTGCACCTTGCATATCTTTACATCACCTCTATCAATAATCTCTCGAATGAGGTGATAGCGCCGAAGTATGTGCTTGGACTTCTGGTGCGACCTAGGCTCCTTGGCTTGTGCAATGGCACCACTATTGTCATAATAGAGGTCCATTGGACTGGACGCACTAGGGACCACACCCAACTCAGAAACAAATTTTCTGATCCAAACAGCCTCTTTTGCAGCTTCCGAAGCTGCGATATACTCGGCCTCCGTTGTGGAATCAGCAACCGTTTCTTGCTTGGAACTCTTCCAACTCACCGCACCTCCATTGAGGCAGAACACAAAACCAGACTGCGATCTCGAGTCGTCCTTGTCGGTTTGGAAGCTAGCATCGGTGTAACCATTTACAACGAGCTCCTCCTCACCTCCATAGACTAGGAACATATCCTTAGTTCTTCTCATGTACTTGAGGATACTCTTTACTATAGCCCAGTGACATTCACCTGGGTTCGATTGATATCTGCTCGTAACACTTAGAGCATAGGAGACATCTGGGCGTGTACAAAACATAGCATACATGATGGACCCGATAGCAGAAGCATACGGGATCGCACTCATCCTCTCGAGCTCATCAGATGTCTTAGGACATTGATTCTTGCTGAGAGTGATGCCATGTGACATTGGCAAGAAACCTTTCTTGGAATCTTGCATATTGAACCGATTCAATACCTTGTCAATGTACGTGCTCTGGCTTAATCCGATTAGTCTTTTCGACCTATCTCTATAGATCTTTATGCCCAATATGTATGCTGCCTCTCCTAAATCTTTCATTGAAAAACTCTTTTGCAATGAAGATTTGACAGCATCGAGCATTGGAATATTATTTCCGATCAATAATATGTCATCCACATATAAGACCAGAAACACAAGTGCGCTCCCACTAGTCCTTTTGTAAACACAAGGCTCTTCTTCATTCTTGATGAAACCAAACCCTTTGATCACTTCATCAAAACGAAGATTCCAACTCCGAGAAGCTTGCTTTAGTCCATAGATGGACTTTTGCAGCTTGCAAATCTTCCCAGCATTTTTCGGATTGACAAAACCTTCAGGCTGTGTCATGTACACATCCTCACTTAGGTTTCCATTAAGGAAAGCCGTTTTGACATCCATTTGCCATATCTCATAGTCGAAATATGCAGCAATTGCTAGGAGAATCCGAATAGACTTTAGCATTGCGACGGGCGAAAACGTTTCATCATAATCAACACCTTGAATTTGCCTGAAACCTTTCGCCACCAATCGTGCCTTATAGATGTGAACATTTCCATCAACGTCTATCTTTTTCTTAAAAACCCATTTACACTCGATAGTTTTCACACCATCAGGTGGATCGACCAAGTTCCAAACTTGGTTTTCTCTCATGGATTCTAACTCGGATCTCATGGCTCCAAGCCATTTTTCGGAGTCTGGTCCCACCATTGCTTCCGAGTAAGTCTTAGGTTCATCATTGTCCAACAATAATATGTCGCGCTGCCCCGTGGTTAGGAACATAAACCGCTCGGGTGCACGACTGAACCTTTCCGACCGACGTGGGGCTGGTGTCTCGACAACAGGTTCTGCAACATCTTGCATACCGAGTTGTGGTTCAATAGGAGCTGAAACACTTTCAAGTGGTTCCCGAATTTCTTCGAGTTGCACCGTGCTCCCACTAACTCTCTTCGCGAGAAACTTTTTCTCAAGAAAGACACCATTCCGGGCGACAAACACTTTGCCTTCTTCCCGGTTATAGAAATAATATCCTTTGGTTTCCCTAGGATACCCCACAAAGAAGCATTTATCAGATTTGGGAGTGAGCTTATCAGACGACAAACGTTTTACATAAGCCTCACAACCCCATATCTTAAGGAAAGACAATCCGGGACGCTTCCCGGTCCATATCTCATATGGTGTCCTCTCTACAGCCTTAGATGGAACCCTGTTTAACGTGAAAGCAGCAGTTTCTAGAGCGTATCCCCAGAAGGACAATGGAAGATCAGATTGGCTCATCATCGACCGGACCATGTCTAACAAAGTTCGGTTCCTCCGCTCGGACACCCCATTCCATTGTGGCGTGCCCGATGGAGTCAATTGTGGAACGATTCCACATTGCCTTAGATGATCACCAAATTCATGGCTCAAATATTCACCTCCACGATCTGATCGCAGAAATTTAATTGTCTTGCCTATATGATTTTGTACTTCATTCTGGAACTCCTTGAACTTTTCAAAGGATTCAGACTTGTGCCTCATTAGGTAGATGTAACCATATCTACTAAAGTCATCGGTGAAAGTAATGAAATACTGAAAACCACCTCTAGCTGTAGAACTCATCGGTCCACATACATCTGTATGTACTAGGGCCAATAATTCATTTGTCCTCTCACTTCGACCAGTGAAAGGCGTCTTAGTCATCTTGCCAAGTAAACAAGACTCGCATGTATCAAATGATTCGAAATCAAATGAATGTAGAAGACCATCTTTATGGAGCTTCTGCATACGCTTCTCATTTATATGACCTAATCGACAATGCCAAACAAAAGTGGGATTCAAATCATTAAGCCGAGGCTTCTTTGTATCAATGTTATAGATAGTTATATCCTCAAGATCCAATATATATAATCCATTTACTAATGGACAATTACCATAGAGCATACCATTCAAAAATATCGAACAACACTTGTTCTTTATTATGAATTCATAACCGTCTTCTTCCAAACATGAAGAAGAGATAATGTTTTTGCCCAAGGCAGGAATATAATAACAATTATTTAATTCCAAAACTAATCCTGAGGGTAGCGATAAGGAGTAAACGCCAACGGCCAACGCAGCAACTTTTGCACCATTGCCGACGCGAGCATCCAGTTCGCCTCTTGCACACTTCCTAGTCCTTTTCAGTCCCTGCAACGATTTGCAAGTATGAATCATTGATCCGGTATCAAATACCCATGAATCATCAGGACGAGTAGCAAGATTAATTTCAATAACATTTATACCTGAAGATGAAGTCTTACTTCCCTTCTTCTTTTTGAGTTCTTCCAAGTACAATTTGCAGTTCCTCCGCCAATGACCAGTCTTATGGCAGTGGTGGCAAGAGTCAGAAGCGGCAGGGCCAGCCTTGGGCTTTCCAACAGGTTTAGGCTTAGAACTCGAGATCTCATCCGAAGTTTTAGCCTTGTCCTTCGCTTTCTCTTCTTGCTATCCTTTTGAACCATCATCACATGACTAGAGCTCTTCTTAATGCTTTCCTCAGCAGTTTTTAGCATCCCATGCAATTCAGCCATGCTTTTCTCCATGCTGTTCATATGAAAGTTCAAAATGAACGGCTCGAAGCTCGCAGGGAGCGACTGGAGAATTACATCCGTAGCCAACTCAGGGCTAAGGGGAAAACCAAGTTTTTCCAGGCTTTCAATGTAACCAATCATTTTGATCACATGAGGACTTACTGGACTGCCTTCTGTTAACCTGCACGCAAACAAGGACTTTGAGGTGTTGTACCTCTCGGCCCGAGCTTGGTTCTCAAACATGCCTCGGAGTCCCACAATCATATCATGGGCATCCCTGTTCTCATATTGCTTCTGAAGCTCAGAGGACATACAGGCAAGCATGAGGCAGCTAACATCCAGTGAATCGTTGGTGTGCTTCTCATAAGCCCTCCGATCCGCGGCAGGAGCATTATCAGCTGGTTCATTAGGATAGGGGACCTCTAGAACATATTCCTTTTTCTCTTGTTTGAGAACAATTCTCAGATTTCTATACCAATCAATAAAGTTTGTTCCAGAAAGCTTCTCTTTTTCAAGAATCGATCGCAAATTAAAACTGGAAGTGTTACTAGCGGCCGGTGCCATGATCTACAACAAAAAATGCAGGTTCAGCACTATGCCTATGTGAATCTTCTATTAAACAATTTAACAAAAGATACTCCACTATATGTGTTTTCCCTCTAACAACATATAGAGGATCAAGATCCATATTCAACTAAGTTCTAGTGAGCTTTGGCATCACTGCTAGAAACTTAGTGACATAGGTAAGCAACGCCTTGCTAATCACATCCCTATGTGACTCTTGTTTGCTGGGTGGCATCGAATGCCCCGGCGCCCAACATCATGCCCCAAAGCCCAAAACCGTTTTGATAGCTTTATCAAGTAAACCAATACTATGCGTGTGGATGTCCGACATCCACTCTAACTGGTTAAGATAAATGATGGCACCCTGCTTTGGCAGACCTACCACACAATGATCAAAACCTTTGTAGGTGCAGCTATTGGAAGGGCATCAATTACTCTTGATTTTTCTGAGGGAAACTACTCTATCATGAAAATCATATCCACCACATATAAAACATGAAAGAATAGTATGACAGGAACATAAAAACATCACAGGCAATCATATTAACTGTGACATAGTATGGCCCCTTCACATGGTGATCTTCATCGCCACGGTTCCTGTCCTCCGGGTCATCATGCTTCAAATCTCCATGATCTTGTTCTAGTCTATTACACCTAATAGCACTAGATAAATTACATGAGAAGAAGCATCACAAGTCGACACGCAGGCCGTTATACAATAACATGACAGCCTTGGGCTGCAATTAACCATGACACGCAGGCCATGAAAAATTACACACATGCATCACATATCACAAGGCCATACCAGTCACAACATTCTCTGCAAAAACGAGTTAAGCGTAGAATCGAATTCTAATGTCGTGATGGGATCATGTTATTACAACAATCTATGCGTGTACGCAACGGCGGTCCCATCGGAAATACATAGATCGCATCTATGAAATCGCTATGAAAATCTCATCGGATCGATCGTATCGAGCCAATTCCGAGTCATTCATAATGCCTCAATTTCCATTAGATCAATCCCATTGATCATCGCGTGAGGTTTTTCCAGAAACGATGACAGCACACACGACCTCGATCTGCTGTTCTCCCGACCATGTCGCGATGCACGCAGTTAGCCCCGATGGTGATTCCAGCCGGTAGGGGCAAGTCGCACGCAAAAACAGGTGGGAGATCGAGCTAATCTTTTTGGCTATGTGGTTTCATCGACTGGCATCTCATCCGATCTCTAATTCACCTAACCAACCGTGCATTGATCAATCCATCATATGAACTGATCAAAAACAATAGATCTAATCTATTTCTATCACATATCTTCTATATGTGACTGATCCAGATCGAAAACTACGCAGGATGGCTCTGATACCACTAATGGGTTGAGGGTAGGCTACGCTAGCACAAAATAAATTTTCTCTACCGCATTCAACCAGGAAGCCATGCGAGTAGGGGATCATGAATCGTTACCACTTGACGAGCAGTGCAGCGGAAGAAGAGTTGGAGCAGACCAATCCAACGTCGTGCGCGTCAAGTAGTCGATCGTCAACCTCGTCCCGAGCACGTCCCGAGCACCTTCCGAGTACTCGCGGGTACGTCCCGAGTACTCCCGAGCAGATCAGCACCGCAATAGTAGCAGCGCCTCCACGGTATCCACACGTACAAGGATGGAATCGCCGTGCGCCGGTGTGCTAGCACCACGCGCCCGGCTAGGGTTTCGAAGGGAGTTCGGGAATAGGAGGCGGCTAGGGTTTCTAAAGAACACCTTGCGCCTTGGCCCCTGTCTATTCTTATATAGAGCACGCTAATGGGCCTTTAATCAACATTAAAGCCCATTATGACTCTAAACCCTAATGGTCCTTTAATCAACATTAAAGCCCATTAGCAGATCCAATCCGCAAACTCGATCGCCTCTAGGGCATATTACCAACATTTGACACATTTACCCTGTACATGGAACCCCATTTGTTCCCATTAATCGCGCTGTTTCAGTCTTTTGGCAGGATCGATCTGATCAAGCTTGCCCAGTTACACATCGCTGAATTTGCCATAAACAAATGCGCAATTGGTAAGCAGCATTCCTTGCACGGATCATCGATGGAAGCTGAAGACACGCTACCTCTGGACCAGTACGACTGACAGGCTCGCATTGTCGATAACGAATTTATAAGCTATTGGTGCTAGCATTTTTGTGTTGTCCGGACAGCAATGCAGAAAGATGGACCTCGGCTACCCATCTTGTTGCCTCCACACGATCGGACTGTAACACTGACGCATGTGAACCCAACGCAAGTTTGCCGCCAGCTTCAGCTTGGAGCAATGCATCTAAAAAAAAAGTCCCACACTGATCGAGTGCCGTGTTGTGTGCTAAACCAGATCATTGATTCGAACCTTAAGCTTATAAGCCATCAAAGAAAGAAAGAGGAACAATAAGCATACTTCAATGGTCTTGTCTTAAACTTTTGTGTGGTCCATGCTTCTCGAATACTCCGTATGTTTTGTTCTGACATGCTACATACATATGGGCCTACCCTGCATGTTCTCTGCTGGTCCCGTCCTATAATTGGTCTGAACAGAAGTGTGAACTGAACTCACGCTGCTGCGGTACTACGTTCGTCCGCCATCGCCTACCTGATGATGAGCTGCAGGCAGCAGTAGAATTATGGAGGTGTTTGGTTTCTGCCCGCTTCTACTTTGTCTGGCCTGAGCGGATGCCTAAGAGCTCTCGGGCAGTGTTTGGTTGGTGACCCGAGATCCACACTTGCTGAGGCGTCTAAAATTGAGCACCTGAGCTCGCGTGTCTCACTCGCGCTCGCGTCTGAGTCGTCGTCCTCTCTCCCACCGTCCTCAGCCCCTTCTCGTCGAAGCCATAGACATAAGAAGATTCACCCAAATGTCTTAGTTCCATTCTCGGCCTTAGCTCCCTCTTTCTTGCCATGGAGACCGAGATTGAGCGCCATCTTCCTCAAGTCCGGCTGCCGACCAAGCTCCTTTCACCGTCGATTTCTCTCGAATCCATGAGTCTCCGGTAAATCCCTTCGGCACACACCTTCTAAGCTTCCTTGCGCACCCTTTTGATGTTTTCCCAGCTCATCTCCCCTATGGATAGAGCCGTGGTTGACGAATTCCCCGCTGCAGAGCTCCACCGCCCGCCGTGGAGCACCTCGATGTCACCGACCCACTCCAACGCCTCCCTACCCAAGCCAAGACCCTGAGGAGCTCCCCCATGGTCCACTGAAGCTAGGGCACGCCTCCATTTCGCTTTAGCATATCGTTGACCGAGACCTCCACTGGAGCAGTGCGTCACCAAGCCGTCATTCCTCACCGCTGTCCAGGTTTCGATCAGGTCCGTCGTCCGAGGAGCCCATGGTCTGAGTTTGTCGTTGCATGCTGAAGGTGGTGATGCCCTCCCCCAAGGCCCGAGCCCGTCCGCATCGCCTCTCAGGCTCCTACATTATCTCTCCCACACTCTCCTCCATCGTTGTTATCACTCGTTACTTAGTCATTTGTGCCAACCAAACATCCTGCCTGATCAGTCAAGTCCCTCATGCATGTGCATGCACGATTTTTGCTCGAGCATGATGCTCAAGGGAGCAACCAAACAGGCTCTATGTGCATGCTCACAAGCCACACAGTTCAGAGTTCAGACCAGGATTCCGAGGAGAGAGAAAAAAGGCTGCCATCCACCGTCGCGGTGTTTCACATCATCACATGCATCCGCGCGGAAGAAGGCATGCATCGAGACGCAGGGCATTTTATTCTGCACCCGCGCCGAGCGGACGCCAATCTCGCTCGTGATCTTCTTCGTCCAATATTACAACGCCCTCGTACACACGACGACGACGACCTTCTCGCTCGTTTCTTCCTCGTCAGGACGGCCGGATTCCACCGGCAGGGGCATGCGCTGTACTGCTATTCTACTCTGCTGCTACAGGTGCCATCGATCTGAGTCGAGCTGGCTGGCAGGGGCTGTCTTTTTCTGCAGCATGGACGTGTGAAAAAGGCTATGAATAGTTAGACCGTATCATTTCCAATCCCAAGCTCTGATTGAGGCACATGGCTGGTGCTCTGGCTAAGTACGTATGAACGGCAGTATTATCCTCGTTTGGGTGTACAGATTCTTCGGCTCTTCTGTTTTGTCGTTTGTTTCAAGATCATTGGACGAGCTCGTTCAGTATTCAGCTGCATGGAGTGATCCATCCATATACGTACTTCCATGAATATAATAAAAGGAAAATGGAAGGTCTAAGCGCGTTGGGTGTGGTCAATCTACAGGCATGTAATGACAGCTCGTGCCGGCCATAACCCGGAGCTGTGAGATCGGAAACTTCGTTGAATTCAGCAGCTTGCACATTCTAATCCTTTATATCTATATTTCTACTGTTGAATTCAGGCAAATCTAAAAGATCTCCATGTTAAATATGATCTCGAACCCCCTCTTCCTAATAAATCCTAACTAACGACCAACAAAAAGTAGTCTCGTGCGTTTTAATCGGAAGCGCAACCAACAAATTGTTTGTGGTCCCGTCTCACGCTGCGCTATATAAACAAAAGGGGTCGGCACCTCACGGGATAATGATCTTCCTGTCACTTTACCTTTCCCCATACATACAAAACCCTAGCGATCAATTAGTTGTGCAGCATTAAGGTGAAGACAGCCTCCACGTCGTCCACGCTAGCATCCACTACACCGACGGTTTGTACGGCTATACCGACGCATCTTCGAAGGTCGATATATCCATATGCTTCCGCTTAAGATGGTATTTGATACTAGGGCTAATGATTGTGTTAATTAAGATATAATTTAATCCAACATTTGGCATCAAAGCCACCTTAGCCCTAATCAAACCCAATTAGACCTAATTAGATTAGGTTATGTTTGGATGATGCCTATCTATGATCAATTAGCCCATATTAGGTTCAGTTCAATTGAAATTAGTTGTTAATCATGTGTTTTCAAGGTCAATTTGGCCTGAATCAATATGTTCATATCATGTTTATAACTATATACTTATGGTTGTTATGATCTAACCCATGTTTGATCCTAATTGATGCGAATTAGACTCAATTGACTATGCTTCGTTCAAATTGGCCTCGGTTTAGAACTTATTGGTCATATTTTAGTCATGTTTATGCACATATGTGTGTTTGTGGGGCTCGGATTAAATGTTTTAATGCTCAGATATTGTTAATTCGGCTCAGGTTTAGCATATAGAAGGAGGGGATGAACAAATTTCGCAAAACCCTTAGTTTTTCCTTCCTTCCTGTAAACCTAATCCTATTTGTTCCACAAATTTGGAACCGAAATTCCCACATCTAGCCCCTTTTGGACCATAACACGCAAAACCCCATTCAAACCTAAGATCTAGAGGGAGAAGGAGGGAGTTCTTACAAATTTTCTTTGTTCATGGCGTCATCGCCGAAACTTTTGCGGAGCTCCTCATGTTACCTGCCGCGTGCGGATGCCTCAGCTCTACGCATGCTTATGCACCTCAGGCATGCGCCTTCCCTCTTGCTGCACGCACGCCACCTTCTCCAGGCACCACCATGAATGCGCTCGTAGAGCCACGTGCGTGCACCGACGAGCGAGCCCACAACAGTGCCGCTTCTTCTCTCCGGTGTCTCCCTCCCTCCGCCCAGCTCTCTCTCTCTCTCTCTCTCTCTCTCTCTCTCTCTCTCTCTCTCCCCTTCCTAGCGGCCGGCATCTCCTCACTGTCGCCGCCACCTCTCTCGGTCAGCCGCGTTGAGAAGGAGAAGAAATGAATAGGGTTAGGGTTTTTAGGAGGCTGGCAGTTTCGGTGTACTGAGGTGGCTTCACGTCCGACCATCAGCGGAAGGTTCCGGCAAAAGGGTAGGATAAAAGATTAGCACGGTTCAACGTACAAGTCTCGTATAGACTCAATGATGAAATTCTCATCGGAACAGTGGTTTCGGTGAGCGTCCTCGCTGGACCCGGGGAAGACGGCAACGAACTCACCCCTAGAGGGTGGTAGGGAGTGAGAGGTAATCCGGAGGTGTTTATCAGGGCCGGGGAATCAATGTGGTGCCTTTTATATGGCTGGGAAGGGAGTCAAGCAGTCGCAACCATGGTATAAAAGACGGTGAAGTGGAGCTCGCGGCTATGGACACTACAATCGACGGTTCGAGTCTGCGATGATGGAAAATGAATGAGAGACTCAGTGGTATTCGGTTTTTCTCGTTAGTTGGTGCCAGTGCGCTTTGAATGCGCACCTGAGCGAGTTCGACGGTCGCTCGGCCATGGCGGCGGTCAAGAAACGAAACGGGCGTGTCTTGGAGGAAGAAGAAAGGAGCTACACACGCTCCGGGGCTGAGCTTGCTTAGTGCGGCCCAGGTGGGAGGGAAAAAACGGCTGGCCCTTCTGGCCTAGCAGCGGCCCAGGTGGAGAGAGATGAGAATAAAGAAGGAAAGGATTCATTCTTCCTCCTTAACTATTATCTGAATCCGTTTTTCCTCTCTCAACCACACAATCAGATATTGCTGCTCTTTCAACTATTTAAACCAGATTTTCCCCCTCTCTACGTGATTTTGAACCCGATTTTATCCCACGTGGCTCACGTGTGGCAGTGGCCGCCCACATATCAGATGACATGTGACATGCGTTATTATACACGTAGATATTTCATTCACTAAATTGAAAAAAAGGAAACGAATCTGTGTCGGACGGCGGCGTGGTCGCGCCATCATCGACGGTCAGCCACGAGTCCCTCACGACCACCATGCTTGCTGACCTCCTAGCCACGGTCGGCTATGGCGGTGTCCAGGGCCACGCCCTCTTCTTCGATACCGTCATGCAGCTCATCCCGCCACGCTTCTACCTCTAGGCCACCAACGAGGACCACCTCTGGTACCAGGGCCTCTCCAAGTTCGCCAAGGTGGTCATGAAGGCCCAGTCTCACGCCAACCTTAAGGCTCGAGGGAGGCTCACAGGTACAGGATCCATAGCGAGGTCAAGGAGATCGTGGTAATTCGTCGCCTCTAGTGAGCTTCTCTTCCCTTCTTCCACTCTAGTAGCATCAGCAAATTCTCCTCTCACTCTCAAGCCCCTCGCAATAGCTCAAGACCCTTGGGAAGGCACTCAGCATACAACTCTGCCATTGTCATCGCTGCCCGAGCTCCACCTCATCGTCGTTGGCTCAACTTTGACCACCCCAGAGAGCACAATGAGCATCCTCATCGTCTTCTCTAGCTTTCACAGCCCTCTTGTCCCCCTCTCCGAGCCCCCACAAGTCCGACGTCGTGTATAACACCTTCATTGCCGACCACTGGCAGAGCCCCTTTAACTGAGCCACACCCCCGGACAGCTTCCCCACACCTTACTAAACCTCCCTGACAGCACCAAGTTCAGGAACAATGGCTCTCAACACATTCTCGTGGAGAACTGTCACCACCTTGAACTCCAACGAGCTTGTCCCTCCACTCCGATCACCACCCTTGAAGATGGATCCACGATAGAGACGAGGATGAGGTGCCCGCTGCTCCCACAATGGAGATGAGGATGAGGTACCGTACCACGCGGCTCCGGCCGCCCTCCCACAGCAAAACACATGTCGAAGCCATCCCCCGGCGAACCGTTCGTGGTGGACGTGTACTTGACCCCATCGGGCAGTGAGGGACCGAATGAGGTGGTGGAGCGGTGGACTGTGGCATGCGAGCCATGTCCCTCACCGTTGGACGGGGAGCTCGACGTCGAGGGGGAGCTCGACGTCGAGGGGGAGCTCCACGCGGAATGGAGTTCGGCGAGGAGCATCAACGCAACACCTTCACACTTGCTATTGGGGTCATCACTGGTGTGAAGAGGTCAGCGGTGGAGGGCGTGCTCATCGTGGACTGGAGCTTGGCACGTGGGGGAGATCAGGAGCGGAGGGGAGCTCGACATGGAGGAGGACCTTGCCACAGAGGGGAGCTCAAAGTTGAGGGTGGGCTCATCATGGATGGGAGCTCGGTGCGGAGGACGACCTCACCGTGGATGGGATCTTAGCGCGGAGGGTGAGCTCGTTGTGAACAAGATCTCACAGACAAGGAGCTCAACGTCGAGAGGGAGCTCCACGCGGAATGGAGTTCGGCGAGGAGCATCAACGCAACACCTTCACACTTGCTATTGGGGTCGTCACTGGTGTGAAGAGGTCAGCGGTGGAGGGCGTGCTCATCGTGGACTGGAGCTTGGCACGTGGGGGAGATCAGGAGCGGAGGGGAGCTCGACATGGAGGAGGACCTTGCCACAGAGGGGAGCTCAAAGTTGAGGGTGGGCTCATCATGGATGGGAGCTCGGTGCGGAGGATGACCTCACCGTGGATGGGATCTTGGCGCGGAGGGTGAGCTCGTTGTGAACAAGATCTCACAGACAAGGAGCTCGATGTCGAGGGGGAGCTCCGCGCGGAATGGAGCTCGACAAGGAGCACATGCGCACTCGTCGTCACCCTAACCTTTTTTAGTCTTGCTGCTGGAGCAAAGGGATAGTGGAACATGGATGGTGATGACTGTGGTGTCTACGTAGGCGTCATATTAGCAAAATTAAAACTCTTGGATGTCACATCAGCACCACGTAGGATAAAATCAGGTTCAAAACCACACGGGGAGGAAAAAATCCGGTTTAGATAGTTGAGGGAGCAACAATACCTGGTTTTGCGGTTGAGGGGGAAAACGGACTCGGACAATAGTTGAGGGAAGCAAAATGGACTTTCTCCAATAAAGAAATTTGGATCTTCTTCGGTTGGGTGAGTTTGGCCTGGTTTTAGCCCACGTGGGAGATGAGTAGCACATTAGATGGGTTGTATAGGGAGTAGGCCTAATTAGGAATGGGAGAAAATTCTTTTTGTTTATATTTAGGATAGGAGTCAATTGACGACATATCATAGAGATTGTCCCAATTTCATTATTTACAATCAACAAAGTTTGATTTCACTTCATACCACCGAAATGCCATATTTTTAACTTCATACCATCACCGTTACATGATGTCTGTTTTACATCTGTGGCTATATTAAAAGTCCATTGTATCCTGTTTTTTGCGTTATGGAGCATACTAAAATTTCATTATATAACATTGCACCAAATAAATATATTTTCACCATATACCACTGCAAATTAAACAACATGCAATCGCACACCTAATCCAGTAGGTAATTTTGTAACCTAAAATCGACGTTGTTCTTGTAGTTTGAACTCTGAACTGATTCGGCAAACCAACTTTAACCAGCCCAGCCACCTAACAGGCTAGTACCATTCAGGGATCTTCGGACATGATTTGCCTTTCTTCCTTACTACTTTGGAATCCAGATCCAAACGGCATCGCCAAGGCACTCAACATTTGCAAGAAACTCTTGATGAATCCAGCACAACCCTAGCAACTAATGAGATACATGATGCAACAGTCCAACCAATCTCGCAATGCTTCATTGAGACCACTAGTATAATAATTCGCAAATCACAATAGCTCATGATGCTCAATTGTTGCTAGGGACATGAAATAAGTTGAAGTATCACATGTCAAAGGTGATTATTGTATCCCAAAAGTGGTAGGATCTGAAGATATATATCATCATCAGCATCTCAAATAACCAAATCAATCCATTCGAAAGGAAAGAGAAAGAAAGCTGACAAATCTTCTCACGCAGTATCTCATCATCCTATATGTACATTGCAGCAAACCGTGTGAAAGAAAAGAGAAAGAAAACAGGAAAAAAACCAGCAAAAAAAAGTCTATCCCAACGAGAGGTCAGTAGTCATTCAGGAAGCCTGGTTCTTTCGCAATCACACGTGAGTACGACCAACGTTGACGAGTCAAACCTTTTGTGCTACTTCGCGTTGGACCATCATGGCCAGTGGTTCTTCTCAGTATGAAGCAGATTAAGGAATCAGAGTTCTGACGGAGTGATAATCTTTTATTTAGCAGATAATGTGCTTTCACTTTCAGTATTCAGTGCCATATCTGTTTGGACTTAGGCACCTATGAATTAGAGTTGAGCAGCACGCATGAACAATACTAACTGTTTATAGCTAGGTCTTTAAATAAAGAGAATTTTAAGTATCTATAAAAATTATAATTTCTAATGAAACAAATATTTTAAGTGTTTAAATACGTTTAACTACCTTATTAGTAAAAATATAAACCATGGTGCTTAAGTAACCATGATTTTAAATCTTGATATCTTGATATTTATAGATACACCAATGTTTTAACGGTAAAATTTATAGACATACAATAATGATGCACTCGCATGATGGCACTTGTAAATAACCTTGTATAAAAAAAGAGAACCTTTACAGTACACCATGATACTAAATGGTGGAGGGTATCATTGTTGTGATCCAACCGTCCATTTTAGTAGGTATTATTGTAATTATCTTAGTACCTTTAGGGGTAATTACGTCATTGACTGATCGGACTTCGGACCTTCGTCACCCATACCAGCCGACGGAGGGTGGAAACCCTAATAAATGAAATAAACAGAACAAGTGAAAGCTTATCCGAGGAATAAACTAACATTTTAACATTCTCTAATTAAACATACAATTTACAAGTTTATCATGGGTTTTTTTTCCAATCATACCCTTATGATACCTATGATACTCTTTAATAATACTCATGATACTGGTGGGCGATAGAGTATCATTGGGTCAATCTAAACCACCGGATGAAGAAAATGGACAGTATACACTCATTTAGATGTATCGTAAAAATCTTCCAAAAAAATGCCTAACCATCTGGGGGAAAATGCAAGCATTTTGCTCAGTCTTGTGCAACCCCGGCAAACCTTTTCTCCCGAAAGAACGAGTCCAGGTCACCCTAAGATCATTTGAGAGTTCCTTCACGGATGAAAAAATTTTCGTAAAAGAATTTTTATTTTTTTTAGTGTTTTAATATTTTTACTTTATGGTTTTCGTCACGGTGAGATTTTCAAAACTATTCCCTTTAAAACATAATTTTCTTTTTTCATAAACCTTTTTAAAAAAACTGTTAAAAATAAAAAAAATGAGGATGAGAAGCAGAACTTAAAAAGACAAAGAAATGAAGCAAATATGGTCTGACCGCGAAGCGTGTCTTTTTATCCTCGTGCGGCGTGCCTTGTGGTCGACGCGATCCCTGCCTTTCCGTCACCCGCTCCACGTCACGGGAGCCCATCGCAGCCGCCCGCTCCAGATCCGACGGCCTGTGACGCCCTCCAGGACAACGCGGCTCCACCTGCAGCGAGCGGCGAGCTAGGCCCGAGGCTAGGGGAGGGAGAACAACGTGCCGTTCGCTTCGTCCCCGTTCCCATCTCCTCTCTCTAAAACCCTGCTGCTCGCAGACTCGCTCTTCTCTCTCCTCTCTCCCTCTCTCTCTTGCCTAGGGGTTCCCGCCGTCGTCAGCGGCTGCGGCGGCGAAGCTTCTGCTCTTCTTGGTGTTGGGTCGGCATCAGCCAGGTAAAGCCGCCCGCGTCTGTTCCTGGTCATTTCTCCAGCGTGGATCTCGGCTCTAGAGGAGTTTCAGATTTAGCGATTCTTCTGAAGGATTGTGATTACGCGGGGGTTTCTCATCGTCCTGAGTGACAGGGTTGACGTTTGGTTGATAGATTTGTGCTTGGTTTGAGGGATGGAGATTTTTCTGGGGTTAGATATTAGATTGGGGGGATTGAGCAAAAACGATGAAACAGGTGGTGGTGGTGGTTGGCCATGCGGTTTGGAAAGAGTAGAATTAGCTAAATTATTTGCAATCCGAGCTAATTGATCAGTGAAGATTGCATATTTTTCATGGCATAGATAAACGTTACATGAGCCAACTAGTCATTCGGTTCTGTGTGTGGATTCATCTCTGCATGTTGTTAGATGGGCAGGAAAATGACTAAAGATATTTGTAGATCATCTGCATCCTTTTTTGCGGCTTGGGCCTACCCAGCGCTTCCAGCGCCTGCGCGCTTTCAGTTAAATCTTTATTCAGAAACGAGGATTTTGTTTTGCTCTTTTAATTCTGATGTAAAGTGAGCATTGTGTTGTTCAACTGCAAATCTATGTCTTCTTGAAGAAAGAAAATTGTGTTGATTCGTCTTTTTATTTCAAATATCGTGCTTACCGCGTCTGTATAGAAAAGGTTCTTCTAGCGTGGGTAGGCTCATTTATGTTTCGGTCAAATGGGTGCATCATAACTTGTTAATCAGAATCATGATTGACTGCATGCTGCTACATCATTGTACCAAGCTGAGATTTTCATGTGCATTAGGCAAAATGTTGATCGATTTTTCTTTTCCTGAGCACAGGAAGATGGCTGGCGGCTTTAGAGTACTGTACCTGGTCAGGCCTTTTCTAGCTTTCTTGCCAGAAGTGCAGAGCGCGGATAGGAAAATACCATTCAGAGAAAAAGTGATCTACACTGTTATTTCCCTGTTCATTTTCCTGGTGTGCAGCCAGCTCCCGCTCTATGGCATTCATTCGACTACTGGAGCTGATCCTTTCTACTGGATGCGTGTTATCCTTGCATCAAACCGTGGTACTGTTATGGAGTTGGGTATTACTCCAATTGTAACATCTGGGATGGTAATGCAACTTCTTGTGGGATCGAAGATCATTGAAGTTGACAACAGTGTGAGAGAGGATCGTGCTCTGCTGTAAGTATTACACTTATATAAAATAACAGAACCTCCAATTTATTATAGTTGTAATTGTGTATGGATATTTAAGTTTGTTTGTAGCATATCCTCTATCAAGTGAACTGCCAGAGAAATAGTAAAGCCTGCTTATCTGTATTTCTTATATCCAGTAATTGTCTTGTGATGTATATTTCACTTTACTCAGGAACGGTGCACAGAAGTTGCTTGGTATCCTGATTGCTATTGGAGAAGCTGTGGCATATGTTCTGTCTGGAATGTATGGCAGTGTAAGCCAACTTGGGACAGGGAATGCTATTCTCATTATCCTTCAGCTTTTCTTTGCTGGAATCATTGTCATTTGTCTGGATGAACTTCTCCAGAAAGGTTATGGTTTGGGATCGGGCATTTCTCTGTTCATTGCTACCAATATCTGGTAAGCATGTTGAACTTCATTTCTCTTATTGATGTGCTATTCTGTCATGCTTTGGCTTATAGTTGCTATCATGTAGTGAGAACATCATCTGGAAGGCATTTAGCCCCACAACCATCAACAGTGGCCGTGGTGCTGAATTTGAAGGGGCTGTCATTGCATTGTTCCATCTGTTGATTACTAGAACTGATAAAGTCCGTGCTCTTCGTGAGGCTTTCTACCGCCAGAATCTTCCAAATGTGACCAATTTGCTTGCTACTGTCTTGGTCTTCCTCATAGTTATCTATTTCCAAGGCTTCCGTGTTGTGCTTCCAGTGAGATCAAAGAATGCCCGCGGGCAGCAAGGCTCATATCCAATTAAGCTGTTCTACACTTCAAATATGCCCATCATTCTGCACTCTGCACTGATTACCAACCTCTATTTCATATCCCAGGTACACAGACCTTAGTTCCACCACTGTAGTAATGTAAATCTTCCATGTGTGTCCAGGTGCTAAAGTATTTTATTGCTATTGCAGCTTCTCTACAGGAAGTACAGTGGAAATTTCCTTGTTAACCTTCTTGGAAAATGGAAGGAATCTGAGTACTCTGGCCATTCTGTTCCTGTTGGTGGTCTTGCTTACTATGTAACTGCCCCATCAAGGTGAAAAGCTAGTTCCTTCGATGAGAAGACCTTTTCTTCATGATTGTGTTTACAGTTTCTGTTACTCCTAAAATAATGGGCTGTTGTTCTTTTGACTGACCATGGCATGTTGGAAACAATGCAGTTTGGCTGATGTTCTTGCAAATCCATTCCACGGACTGTTTTACGTGGTCTTCATGCTGTCAGCTTGTGCTATGTTCTCAAAGACATGGATTGAAGTTTCTGGTTCATCAGCGAAGGATGTTGCTAAGCAGCTCAAGGTAAAAACAATTCTTATGAATGATATATATTTTTAATCTAATTAACCTTCTAGGCTAAGATAGTTCATCGTAACTATATTCAAAACGTTATATCTTTGAGAACTTTGGAGGCCAGTATGTCGATGCATAGTTTATTAATTGCATGTGTAATAACAGTGCATGGAAATTTGATTTTTGTGGCGCCAGATCTGTGGAAGTTTTCTATATGGTACACATTTGATTTTAGTACATTATTGTTGTGAGGCATATTAGTATCCATTTTTCATACGCAAGGATGAACCTTTAGTGTTATGGTTTACAGTTTTCAGAAAACCATTATTCTCCATTTCTGGAACCTCGTTTGTTCTGTTTCTCCTGCCATTTGCTGGGGACATCAATGCCTATCATTTCTAGCTACGATATGGAGCAAACTTTTGAATGCGCTAATCTACTGTTTAATGGTTTAAGAATGCAAATTCATTATGCAACAGCTACCCGCAAACTCATGACACTGAAAATTCAACAGGAACAACAAATGGTGATGCCAGGCCATCGGGAGTCCAACTTGCAGAAGGAACTGAACAGATATATCCCCACTGCTGCAGCATTTGGTGGAGTATGCATTGGTGCACTGACCGTCCTAGCTGATTTCATGGGTGCAATTGGTTCAGGAACTGGTATACTACTCGCTGTGACCATCATATACCAATACTTTGAGACATTCGAGAAAGAAAGGGCGACCGAGCTTGGTTTCTTTGGTTTTTGATCAGTAGCTGCGGAACCATGTCTTGGCTATAGCTGAATCTTCTTGTAAATCGCAGTACAGCTTGGTCAGCTGTTATGGTTGTAACTTGAGAGGCTACATTCTGTTTAGATTGCCTTCTTGATTTCAACGAGTCATGTAGCAGAATCTGCGTGTTTTTTCAGGTCAGTGTGGTGTCAATTATCATGTGCATTTGCCATCATCTCTATCCATCCTCCGCGGTCTGCTCATGCCTTGATAACTGGATGCTGTGCGATCGATTTTAGTTACTTTTGAACTGAACATGTTCTTATTGCCATCGGTTTTGTAATTTGTTGTTCTTTTTTGCCATTTCCGTCCAGTCAAAACGTTATGGACCACAGTAAGCATTCTATTTTTTTCCCCATGAAGACCAGGTTGTCCTTGGTTCTCGCCTGGACCGGCGGGAACACCGTGCGCGCAGATCTACGTCGCCGGTGAGTCCTGCGGGTCAGCGACGTGAGATGTGCTGGTGGCGGAGCTGCACGCTCTGCGGGGTATATTTAGGGTATTGAAAAATAGCTCGTAGAATGTGGATTGAAAAAAATTATATTATAAAAAGTTTTTAATTATGGATTTAAAAAAATTTAATAGGTAGTTTAGTAAAATAGACTTTACAATCTATAAAAAAGATGAGGCTGAGGGAAACTAACTTTTTGGATTTTTACAATCTAGTTAGTAGATTGTAAAAAAGCTATCGTAAGAAATTGTCTGTTTATTATCAGATTGTAAGAGCTGAAAGTTATAATCTGAAGTTAAAATAAATAGTTCCTTAGTTTGGTACCCACTTGAAGGACAATAATGATAATCTGAAGTCAAAATAAATAGTTTCTTAGTTTGGTACCCATTTGAAGGACAATAATGGCAACGAAGATCAAGAGAAGACTCAAATGGTGCACAGTTTGAGGTTTGGTTGGTGTTGTTATGAAGGCTATATTGAGACATGGGACGGCTAAGCGGTATTCCCTTGAATTATTCTATGAAGGCTGTTTGAACCATGATATTGCTAAGTAGTCTTATCTTGATTTAGGATGGATATTGAGGGTGTTGTGTCTCGTTATACCAGTTCCAACCACGACGGTTATGTAAATTTTGTGCATATCATGTGAGTAAAAGTTATACATATATGTAGATTGTTAAATATATTTGAATACTCATGTCAGTTCCAACCACGATGATAGTATGGGTATTTGCATATTGTTTAAATAAAGTTGTATATCTTTGCAGAATGTTAAATCTATTTAAATAGTAGTGTCCACAGTCATAGACGACACTGTAGTATGATCTTAATAATTAGCTTAATGGTGTGAGTAACTCCTTGATATGTGAGTGAACAATGTACCTATGTTTTTAAATACAAGCTTTTATGTCTTAGTTAGCGAGGATAGTGTATCCACTAACTACAAAATTTAAAAACTAGTAAGATGGATGTGTATCTCCCCAGAGTCAATATAATCTTAAACTCAACTTTATTTTTCTCAACTGAGTTGAAAAGGTATTTGCAAACTATATCTCTGCATCTTTGCTCTCCAGAAAAAAAAACACTAAAGATTATATGGTGCTATCCTTATTCTACCATTATACATCTACTTATTCCTCAGGTATAACTTGCTGGGTATATTATGTACACACTCTTACTCTATTGGATTTAGATGAAGATCTTGAAAACGACTACATCGATGTCGAAGAAAAGTAGAAGGTGAAGGTTTGTTCGCACCTAAGTTGCATGTAAAGCTTGTATCTACCTGTTAATATTTGGCTGCATTAAAAGGCTTTAATTCAGATATAATATTTGAAGTATGTTTATAATATTTATTTCTGTTGAAATTATATGTATTGATACATAGATTGATACAAGTTGCACATGAAAACCTAATGGTGGGTTTGACAGCATTCAACTTGAGTGGTCCTAACCAGAGGTGGCATGGTTTTCAGGCATGCGCATTTGTCTACATTTCAACAGGCATGACCATCCATCATCAATCCGTCCTCCGCAGTGTGCTCATGGACCGTGCTAGTAACTGTATGTTTTTCGATCAGTTAGTTCCTTGTGAACTGAATATATTTCTGTTTTTTTGTTGCCTGTTTGCAACTATCCTGCTTGGTGGTCTTTCTGAACGTATTTATTATGCACCACATCTTCTTGTTTCGTCTCTTGTCAACCACATTGTGATAAATTGTGTTGGGGATGATCTCCCGTCCCTCTCTTCGGAGGATAGCTCGAAATCTATTGGAAAGATCACATGTTTGTCACTACATGTTCGTTTCAGAAATTGCATCTGAAGGTTGCAAAGATTGCGAAGCTCCATCGGTCGAAGGGTGTAGGCGTACCCACAGTCTCGGTTTCCCGTGCCGGCGAAGACGGTGGCGACCCTTCGACCGAAGGCCGAAGTCCGTGCCAGCGGTCCTGATTGACCGCGGTGGGCGAAGGTAGCAGCTGGTCTTCGCTCAGAAGCCAAAGGCCATCCCGCGAACGAAGGAATGGAGAAGACTTCGGCGAATCTTTGGAGCCGAAGATCATGACTGGATAGTGGAGCCCGCTTTGGTCGCTCGGGGTAGAGTTGTAATTATATAAATATGCTTAATTGTACCATAATACTCCTGAATATTCCGAGAATGTAGCAGGTAAAGGGGTAGGACCTGTAAACCACGTTTGGAGTGGTCGAGTACGAGATATAAATAGGACCATATTGTACCCAAAAGATCGATCGAAAAACTGTTCCACCCCAAACACGTGTCACCCTGAGGACCCTTCGGCATTTCTGTAAGCGAAGTTTCACATTGTCTGGGATTTCGGTCCCAACAAATTGATAATTGCTGTGGAGAATGTTTTGAATCCTCCGCTATTAAAATAGACGCAAGAAGAAAATTATCACAAAACCACATTTCTATTGTTGCAGAAAACCACGTCTCTTGGCCAGATACAATTAACACCGGATTTTATAATTACTAGGAACATACACGTACAACACACACGCAATTTTTTACCCGCACATAGACATGAGAAATCTTCTAAATTATATTCTAATTAATCATTAAGGTAATCATTTATAGAATTACAACTATAATGATTAGCAAGAATCCAATTTCGGTAGTCCCATATGTGTTTTATACCAAAGATCGGAACACATACATTTACAACATTTCACCATATCAAGACATAATAAAGAGTGAGTAATAAAATTAGATTACAAGGTTTTAAGTGATTACAATTTCACAATAATTTATATATCAAACACTATAAGCATAAAAGACAGTTTCACCTCCTAATGGATCAGAGTTACTACGTAGCGGAAAAACACATGAATGATAAAAGATGGGTAATGCTATGTGTATATGCCCATAAGCACCATCCCAAAAGATATCTCTCGAGTAGGTAGCACTACTCTTGTTCGTCGCCAACTTTGACGAACGTGAAGTAGCCGAACACTAACTCTTTCTCACCTGAAAAGCAAAGCATCGTGAGTACGAAAATACTCACAAGACTTAATTCATAATATGTACTTAATAATAACCTGACTCTAAGAAGAATACAATTAAGAATGCGTAACAAGAAATCAGCCATAAAGATTAAATGAATTTCATATGCAAAGCAGATTTTGACTTAAGGTGTGAGCATCTACACATAACTATAAGCAACCTTCTATCTTGAGATCATTGACATAACACATCTATCCTTGGAATCATCTCAACTCGTCATCAACATCACCATCCATTCCCAATATTCATTACAATGTTCCAATATTAAAACTCTATGATTGATGTAAATGAACATAAGTATACTCATAATCAAAAGCGCGATAATTCGAATTGATCTTACACCTTATAGGAGTATCTCTTTACCCATACGACACGAGGACTATTCGGCTTGTGCTAACCGTTAAAGTATACACAAGTAGATACTTGTGACAACCTTTCCCAATTGAGTCCCGACTACTTAAACATGCATCTCTAAGTGCGGAGGTCTAAAAGGGTTACTCCTGAAGCACCCTAGATACACATAAAGTGTAAATGTAGCTAAAACTACTTCTCGAGCAAACTAGATACCTCTACGATTCTATTATACCCACAACACCTTTACGATGTTACCTTTACAAGTCTATTATGCCTACGACACCATAGACCAACAAGATAAAAGATTAGAACTACAAAAGGTATTCAGCTTATCTTAACATTATATTGATATGTGATAAGTACGAAAAGTGTTTGAGAAAATTGCAACAACGATGGTGCTTAATCGATACAAATGGTCTACGACATCTGAGACTCCTTTCCCGACCTACCTCTAACACCGTCCACATATCGTCTCATCCTCACACTGATACAACCCAAAATCATCATTACCTTTGTGAACAATTAAATAAGCCCTAAGCCCGCGAACGATAGTCAAATCATCATTTGTCTTCTACAAATGACCTAAGCCTTCTAAGCACATCGTATTCATTTTACGTTTGGTAAACACATAACTACAACCCGGGTTACAAAGGATCGAAAAATAACCAATATCAAGGTGAGGCGATACAACAATTAGGCTCTATCCATAAAAACCCGACATCGACTAGATAACATGCATAATTTACATAAAGCATAAATTATCAAATTAGAGATCATATGATCCAAAGTAATAGGTAGAGTATGCTTAGATGCTTGCCTTGCTACTCGGCTTCATAATTAACAGCCACAAAGTCTTGATCACCTCCGAGCACGCCTGTGTCATGCTTCGATCCTTCGTTCTCTAAATAAGAGTGCGTGCAATGCGATGACCATAAATAAGGTACAAAAATGTAGGCTACACAAACATAACAAAAGAGGGTGCAATACAAAGCTAAAAGTACCAGACACGCAAAAGAACTAACCAGTTCTAAGACCTAAACCATATTGGAACTTCTAACAGGAAGTCGAAAGTTCTGGGTTGAACTCGGAACATTCAAGTATTAGAACTTCTGGTTTAACCTCCAAACAAGGGTCATCAGTTCAATCCTAACTCAAACTAATCCGGAGCTTCCGGGCTAAGGCCGGAACTTCCAAATGGTTGGAACCTCCGGGTGTTCCTCTGAACGAGGGCTCTTGGTTAGGCTTTGCTCAGTTTAACCCGAAACTTTTGGGTTATACCCGAAAACTTCCGGGTTGTAGCAGAACACAAGTTTTGTGATGATTTTTTGGCCGATTCAACTTGCATATATTTCTAACTCGAGGATGAACATGTTTGCACTAACCCAAAGGCTCTAGGTTCCCTCTACCCACAAAAACGAAACGGTGTTTCGCAAAAGCAATAATGTCACTGCAAAACCCATCCAAAGCAAAACTAAAATGTTCATTCCCACCATGAGATCCTAGGCAACTTACCTAAGATTCTTGTTGAGGTCGGAGACCTTCGGGTGCGGAAGAAAATGGAGGAAGAAGCTCAGAGAAGAGGATGAAGGCTGCTGAAAAATTCAAAGCAAAGGGGGTGACGAATTTAATTTGAAACTCCTCCAAATCTTCATGCATGCAAGAAAATCTTGGGTGGATGGAAAACCAAGAAGCTAGGAATTGTAATGGGACGACATGCATACCTTGATTCTTGCTCTTAGGGTAGGATTTGGAGGGAGAATAAAGAGTTTGAGTGAGGGAGAGGAGAGAACAGCAACTCCTTTCTGCTGCTCTATTTGGGAGTGAGAGGGAACACGTGAGGGAGAGAGTGGGCTAAGGGAGAGGGGTGGGCTGCTGCTTTGCAACGAGTAGGAGAGGGAGGGTGAGGTGTGGTGCTGACTAGTGGGTCCCACATGTAAGAGAAAAAACCTATTTCAGCTGCAAAACCTTTTATTTCTCTTCTTATTTTAATATCCTAAAATGAGGTGCTCTAATGCTTCAAAAACTAAGAATTTCTGTGCCACGATTACAAAATGAGTTTTGAATGGATTCACCCACCACACAAGCGGAGGTTAAACTAATAGAAAACTCAACGATCAGGTATTTTCATTAATCTAAACAAAAGTTAAACCATCATTTAGAATAACAAACATTCACCATATGCTTAACAAATAAACATAATACTCATAATGCATGATTATACTTAATGACATGATCGCGGAATTGGACAACATTGTTGTTCACACCCTTGTCCACATGAGCACCATCCAAAAAAATAGATGAAACGGGCTTTAAACGTTACTCTTCGTGGCACCCCGATATTGAAAAGATATGAAGCCTTTTAGCAAGGTTCAAGAGGTCAGGGTGTCCTATTTTTAAGACTTAAAGTGATCTATGAACCTTCCCCAACGGGAGAGGTTATTTTTGGAGAGGAAACTATGCATGAAAGCGACATATCTAAAAATAAAACAATATGTAAAAAAAATTATTTAGCTTCTAACACGCGTATGTATTCATGAAGAAAGAATTACGTAATATAATGCACTATCTTAACTAAGTAAGAATTACATGAATAATCCTTTAATCACGTAATACAATGCGCTAAATTTATTTAGCTTCATAACACACTTTTATTTAACATTTTTGTTTTACGCTTGTTCAAGTAATTAATGGATTTAGCTAAATAATTTCTAAGCCATATAATTCTTTCTTCATTAAGATAGCACATTATATTCCTTAATTCTTTCTTCGTTACGATAGCGTAATTTTCTAGTATGTGCTTTTGCTATCTCTCAACCTATCTGCTAAACCAGCAAAATCGGTTGTAGAGTCCGCAACAAGAAAACTATTATAGTCAAGCATATGAAACATCAAACGTCTAATCCTCTTGGCAATTGTTTGGAAAAGTGTAATGCAACCTAAACTGGGGTTTCATATAATCCAATTTCAGTTGACGAGAATTGCTTGATATATTTGAAGATGGTTGCTTAATACATATAATATCATCTATTTAGATTATAACCATTGTGACAAAAACAAACCACAAAATCGCATAGGACCCAAAAAACACATCAAACGTTAGGGTTTCAAAGCATAACTGGTATTGTACTTTGCTATTTTATTGGCAAACTTCTGAACACAAGAGATAAAGCACCAAAAAACAAACCCACCAATTAGTACACAGGCAATTGAAGCAGCCTAATTCAGTATGTGTTTCATAAAACAGCTTATGTCATGTTTATATCAAATGAATTATCTATAAAAATCTTATGCAGATGAGAAAAGAAGCTTCAGTCATAAATAATTATTCAAACATGAGCTCTATTCACATTTTATAGTTCCAGCAAATAAGAAATATTGAGTACTGAACACCAATCATCTCATTCAAAACTGGCCTTAAGACGCACGATAATGGCAGCATCTACTCTTGTAGGAAAAACAAAGTTCAGAGTGTAAGAGAAAAGCAATATGACTGAATGGAAAACTCAGAAACATTGCCGCACTAGTCAAAAAATGGCAACCCAAATAAGACCATAAGCCATTGCTGCACATCAATGCTGAATTACTAAACCCAAACTATCTCAACAAAACAAACGAATGTTAACTGACATTCTTTGTTCCTTAACCTGACCCCATAATTAATGTAGAAAGTAGCACACACCAGAATCTTCGATGATGTCAATGTGGTAGGATTTGTATACACATAATGGATAACAAATTCATGTCCAAACAACAACAGAATAGCCTTTTGCCCTAAGTCCAGACTCCATACTCCATAATGATTTAAATTTTAACTACCCACTTCTTAGGTGTTAGAACTAATAAACCAATATCCACAGAAAAAGACTAACACGAGCACATATAGCCCTGGAATTAAAATTGATTGTCATGCTCATGGGTACCATGTTACCTGAAAACTTTACTTACATGTGTCTCATGTAACCAGAATAATAAAGTTTATTTATCCAAAATATAGATACACTGATGCACTAACCACTAATCCAAACCTTAGATTGCATCAACCCACATCAAAGTGCATATCTCTTAGCTAGGCATAAAATTTTCCTTTTGTTACTACTGCACGATGGGGCAGCTAATTTTTAGAAGTGTCCATTAGCATTTAGGTAGGCAAAGAAAAATGGCTACAGTAACCAAAAAAGTAATGGAAATAAATGAAACAAAACACTACAATTAAAGTTGAAATCAATAGAGAATATTGGATAGCATACATGAATAAGTAGATAGAGCACAAAAGAGAATCATGATCGAAGGATGAAACAATCATGGAAAAGAAACATGAAAATGTCACTTGAATGGCTCAGCTCTGCCCCAATAACAACATAACCATTGCAACTTATGGTGGAAGCACCATGTAATCTCTCTCTCTCTCTAAGTGAACTTACAAGTAGAATCGCTCATTACAATATGTAACACCATTGCCATGCATCACCACCACCACCAGTAGGAACAACAACAGCAATAATAACAAATTAGTTGCAAAACTGGTTACTTGTTATGATACAAGCCATCCTAGTTTATTAGCAATTTGAACAAAATATCCAAGGTACCAATTCAGAAAGATACTAAAAGGCAAAAGCTCTATGAAGCTTTAGATCATCACAGCCACATCCACTGAAGAATAGTACAAAACAAGAAAGGCAGTTTACTACGGGGTATTTATATCATTAAAGCCACAGAAGAATGGTACAGAATAAAAAAGAAAGATCAACACATGAAGTGACGATAAATATCTGAAAAATCAAAGGAATGCATAGGAGTTTGCAAAATAGATTAACATTGCATGGGTATAATAGTTGTGATGGTATGAAGGATGCAATTGCCAAAAACACATTCCAAATACCGCCAGACCCACCAAGCTCGAACAGGAGCACAGGACATAAGCATACCTATTCAAGAAGTTATTACAATAAATCTTGAGATGAATACAATTAACTGAAAGTATCAACAAAAGCAAGAAATTATTGCAATAAATTAGAGCATGACTTAAAAGGCTCCAAAACATAGTGAAGGTTCCAATATGATACCCACAGCAGCCCTAATTGCTTAAAGGTGCTTGTTTATTATAAGGGGACACAAATTAATCATGTTTGGAAATGCAAAAAAGCAATACATCCTGGACAACATAAAGGAAGTAGATAGTGTTCAAAAGAGAATCTCTAAGTATGAAAAAATCATGAAAAGGGAATATGAAGATGTCGCCCAAATGGCTCACATTTACCCCAACATCAACACATTAAATGCAACTTAGGAGGGAGCTCTAAATGAACTTACGTAGAATTGTTCATTCTAATATGTAACACCACTGACTACCATCACCAAAGTCGCCACACCAGTAGCAATAACAATCAGTTTCAAAACTTGTTACTTGTTAAGTTGTTATGGTACAAGCCATCCTAGTTTAGCAGTAACTTGAACAAAATACCCAAGGTATTCAGGATGCTAAAAAAGCAAGAGAGTTTGACTCACCCCTTGAGGTTAATGCTTGTTGTGCTGCCAAACTATCCTTACTAAGTTGCTTCTTCTTCTTTCCTAAAATCTGTATGTAAATATATTATTTGGAGACGTTAGGCCTGCAGATTAACAAAGGGAGAAGTCCAAAGTCCAAACAATATTCAGAGTGTAAGAGAAAATCTAGTCCAAAACGGATAGAATTAGACCTAACAAATATATTCATCAACTACCGACAATAAAAAAACAAACTATTGATCTTTATACCCATATCGTTCTGATTTTATCCAATAAAACCTGATAATCACTAATCTATATCTTTATAATCACATTATCATCATGCATTTCTACATCAACTTGAAATTAAACAAAGAACCATAGCCAGAAATAAATTGTAGTCAAGTTTGTAGATCTATATAAAACTGAGCCCTTAAATTAGCCAAGAATGTAGGTTGAAAAACAATTGATTATAACATAACTGCATATTTATGTACAACGTCAAGAATTTCATATTTGACCAGCAAAATTTGATCGAACAAGAATGAACCTAGCCGTAGGCGTAGGCGAGCACCTGCGAACGCAGGGGACAGCTCACTGGCGACCTTGCTAAACGAGCTAAGCTTGCTGGCTGGGCCTTTTCACCTCTATTTTTCTGGCCCAATCCGTCGTAGCCTTCTAGGCCCTGTAGGCCCTTAGGCGAGGGTCTTCTTCCCCAACTCGACGCACGGACGCCGGTCGCAGTTGCTACGACTCCAACTGTCGCTGGCGGCTGGCCGGCTGCGCTTGGGGGTTGGGGGTACTCGCCGCCGGGGGGAGGTTCTCGCCACTAGCGGTAGGTAGGGAGACCGCCGCACCTCGCCCTGTTGGTGGGTCCGCCCACCTCTATCTCTTTCAAGCGGGCCAGGAGACAAAACAACGCAAAACCCTTCTTCGCGGACAAACCAATGGAGACCTCCGCAGCCACCCCAACTCGCCCGCCCCACCCGTCCGCCGCCTCCCCGTCGCCGTCGCCCTCATCGCTGAGGCAGTGGCGGCAGGCGGCGCACCGCAACCTGCGCAACCAGTGGTCGCGTCTGCTCGCCGCCAAGGACCGGTGGCTGGCCGCTGCCGACGACGGCCGCTCCCACGCCTCCGCGCTCGTCAACGCCCACATCTCCCGCAGGTATGTAGCCCCCTCTCTTTCTCTTCGTTTCGGCGGCGCCTCATGCTTGAGATTTCCGTGACCGATGATTGAGTGGACTTTGTCAGGTACATGCTGGGGATGGATTTGTGGGCGCTCAAGGACATGCCCGGGATCCGCGACAAGGCGAGCGGCAAGTTGGGGCGTAGGGAGGTAATAAAACCTTGGCAAGCAATTCAGTGAACCTTCGCTTAGCTTCATGGTTTAATGTTCCCTTGCGGTGTTAATCTCCTGATTCTGTTGCCTCTTGCTTCGCTTAGGAGCAATGCCGTAACCTGCTTCTGTCGGCATACAAGGAGATGGTAATTTACAAGGCAGTGCTTGTTCAAGTCCTAAGTTCTAACCCACAAGGCATGGTAGTTTGATGAGAAGTACTAATATTTTCTTCTTTATCCTGTTGATAGGTCCTTGCTCTGTCTGACTTGGTTAAAGCTTCCCGCTCTATGCGCTGTTTTTCCAAAGTGCCTGCCAATAGTCCCATTGCAGAATTTTCTGGCTGCCAATATGATTTGAATGATTCAGGAGACAGTGGAGGAGCCCCAGTAGTCAGATGGCTTTCCATATTAGAGTTTGGTGAGTTACTCTTCGTTTTCCATGCATGTCCGGATTAACTTACCAAGTCACTATGACCTTTCCTCTGTTGGATGTGCCAAGGATCTCCTAGCCTATATATTTGCCTTTTAAAAGGCTCAAGAAGTCAAATGAGTTTGATATATTAGAAAAACAACTCTGAGTTATAATATATACTTCAGTCGTAGCATGCAGCACTCGCCCATTGAACAAATTAACTGATTAAATATCTAGTTTCTCATGTTTGAGAAAAAACATCTTGGTTTTTTCTGAGATTGCTGCTCAGATTCATGTCGACATGTTCCTAATCCAACATGATAAAACTCTTATGTTTAATTTCCTTTTATTTTGTGAATTACCTCAGAGAGTCTTGCCCAGGAGCTTGTTGAGATGTTTGTTTCGGAGCTAAAGTTGAAGGTACATCATCCTGTTTCTATGGTGATGTTTACTGATCGCAAAAAAAGTTCATGCATTCAGTTCAGCTTTGTTTTAGCTTGTGCAGTTGGAGATCAGATTTTAAGTAAATCATTTGCATTTCTAGAGACTGCTTTCTTCTTTTCTTTCGAGGACCTCCTGACAATGGAATCATTTGCATTTCTAGAGACTGCTTATCTTGGAACTTGTCTCGATTATTTTCAAGGAAGGTGTAGAACATCAAACATCATTAGATTGGCAGGATGAGCTATATGATGGAGAATCAAAAGAATTTCAGAGTATTGGCCTTCAGTCAGGAGAGACTTGCCCACTGCCTGAAAATTGGCGTGCGGGTATTTCAGGGACTCAGCGGCCTGGCAATTCCCCATCGCATGAAGTTTTACAGGTACGTGTTTATAATTTGCAAAGTTTTGCAAAATCCCCAGAATTTGGTATTTAGGAACTTGTAGTTTCTCTAGACAGATCATGTTGCATACAAAACTGTTTCTTTCCTGGTGGATGTACCTTCTATCTTCTGTTTGGTACGCTTAGTGAGCACTAAGTTGTCACATGTAAACAAAGGATTTATGGAAGGATCATCTTTTGGATTAGATCAAATATGTTTAGCTAAAGCTATCTTGCTTCTTAAACAAGGGTTTTAATCTTGTTAACTTCTTTGTTAAATGTAGTGAGGGTATTTGTGTCTTTTCCTAATGTTCTAGGGTTTAGTCTCTAGACTCTTCCTCTCTTGTAATATATACTGCCCCCTTTGGGGCTATGCAATATAGACATACGTTCATAGAATCCTCTCATCTACTGTTCATAACATGGTATCAAAGCTTCGGTTAATCCTAGCTCAGAAAATCGCTTCCACTCTGCTGCCCCCGGGAGGAGCAATCTCCACTCCTGAGGGCGGCCATCTCTTAGCTGTAGAGTAGTAGCAGTACGCGTTGCATCAGCAGCAAGCATCGTCGGCTACGCCCGTCTTCGTCGAGCAGCAATACCAGGAACTGCCTCCTAGTCGGATCTGCATCGCTGGGCTTCAGGTGGCCGGATCTGCTTCGTCGCTAGCGGCATCTTCGTCTTGGGGGGGGGGGGGGGGGGGGGAGGGAGCTGTTGCCGCCTATGCCTCGGTGACCTCCAGCTTGCCGTTCCAGTGTTTGAACCACGAGACCGAGGACCCAGCACTCGGTCCACGAGACCAAGCAGGAGGACCTCCATCCGCGGCTGCCCCTTTCCCATCCAGGACCGCATCTTCTTCAAGCTGCACTGCCACTACCTGACTGCCCGTGAGGGCAAGCCTCGTGGCTGGCTGTTTACTGCTCTGGAGGACCACTTTTTTTTTTTGCGAGGACCACTTGGGTCACACGTGGGCTCATTTTCTTCTGATTGGGCTGCGTAGATGGGCACTACTACTGCTTGTGCTACTGGTGCATGTGTGGTGCTGGGCCATACTTCCATCTGACTTGCTAGGCCATGCTTGCTATTCGGCCTGCAGTTTGGAAGATAGACTGCTACTTGCATCAACCTGCTGCTAGCTATCTTTTGTCACTGCTGCCAATATTCTGCTGCCAGCTATCTTTTGTTGCTGCTGCTAATATTCCGCTGCTGCCTGCTAGTATGTCTAGTCTTAGAGTCTTTGCTTCCGCCACGTCCATTCAAATCTGCTGCACTCTGAAGACAGCATTTCTGCTCCTACCTCGATGGCTCGTTGGTAATCTATCACCCTCCGCGCTGGATCGGGACCACCACGCTCTTCGCGTGTGATGACCACTTGGGCTGCGATTCTTATTGCCATGCTTGGGTCTCTCTCTCCACATGGCAGCGACCCTCCTGCATCGACTTGTAGGGAGCCATGTGTCTCTTCACATCTCATCGGCTTGACATATCTCTCTTTGTGTCATCTACATCACCCTTCATCGTGTTGCCCCTGCTTGTCTCGGCCCTCATGGCAGTCGCACGATTTTGGGCGGAAGAAGACACATTTTACTAGAGCTGCACACCGCGATGACGACATGAAGAGTCGGATTTTGGATGCAATCAGTGTTGTATTGTGTCCTAAGTGTAGTGCTTAGTATCAACCCTTCCAAATGCAATGCAATTGCATGCGCCTTGTGTGTTTTTTTTTTTTGGGGAGGGGTGTAAAGGTATTGAGGGTATTTGTGTCTTTTCCTAGTGTTCTAGAGTTTAGTCTCTAGAGTCTTCCTCTCTTGTAATATGTATTGCCCTCTTTGGGCTGTGCAATATAGACAGACATTCACAGCATCCTCTCCTCTACTGTTCATAACATTCTTCTTTTACAGGTTTATTTAACAACTTGGCTTGCTAATGTGAACATCAAGATGAGTAGGTAATTATTTTGTATCTTTTATAGCTTATGAATTTTATATACTAACAAAATCAGAATTCGCATCTTGTATTCGGAAGAACTGTATCCTCCTGTATTTGTTATCAACATTGTGTAACTATGAACACCTCATTTCTGGTTTGGTCTCATAACTAGTGTGATAGCAATGATGATTTCATTTGTTATTTCAGAATTGATGAAATAGTTGATCTTGTTGGGGAGGAGATGCAAATAAAAAGGTCTTGAAGGTTTTGATGCATCTTATTGGACTATTCAAGTAAGAACAATTAGTTTATGATTCATCCGCTTTCCTATTTAGTCTCTTACTTGCCTTGGCAAGTCTTGAAAACTTATCTAAGCTCTTGAAATATAATACTACTACTATGGAAATGATTGGGATCAGAATGATTTAGTAGCGCTAAACCACAGAAAGGACATCTTATTTACCCAAGGGTCACCTGGAAGGCTGGGATTGCATTGGTAGAAGATCATTGGCCATTATCCATTCTTCAAATTACACCAGATTGCTTTTGAATTCTGAGGATCATTAGCCAAGCTTCAAGTTTGTTCTGGGCTGTTGTAAATGTACAATATTAATCTCCTTCCGGATGCATTATTGATTTTGGTGACTTACGCGTGCAAAGCATGACTTGCCTTGGGTGGTTTTCAGTGAAATATGTTGTTTTTGGTGCGAGTCTACTATCGAGATGGCAAATTTCTTGTTGTAATGGAGCGATAGATGCCTGTGTCTGTGGTCTTTAGCGTTGACGTTGTCTGTTGGTGCTCGAAGGATTGATTGGTATTTTGGTAGTCTGTGTGGAAAAAGATGAAAGAAAACATTGCTGCCTGTCTGTACTCTGTACTACATTGCCTTGGCCCGCTATGTCCTACAACCAGGCTGGGCCTGCCAGCCCACCAACGTCCCTGAATATAAAAAGTTTTGCCTTTTTCTTCTCCCGATCTTGATACAATCTTTCATTTTAGAGGCAGTATTACTTACACTACAAAGCACAGCATGCTCGAAATATATATCTGGAAAGGAAAATAGAAAACCTTTTCCATCGACAACGAGCACCTAAGTTATGCACGGAAGAATTATGTGGTTTTCTAGGCATATTGTTGTTGCTATAGGTATGGTCCGCCTCGTCCATATTCCGAATGGCTCTGTGCTCTATACATTTCCATACCTGCATCGTGGGAGAGTGCCCTGCTCAGCGAAGAGCTGGTACGAAGAAGAGCCTACGTTACCCCTCTGCTCCTGTCATGAAATTCCAAGCAAACGATCGACGCAGGAGCAACTCGAATCCACTAGCACTTGGGAGTTTGGGACCCAAGCATGCCCATATCCATTCCTGATGATTGGAACTTAATAGATTCATAAAGGGAGGATACGAATTAAAAAGATGGCCCAGGGTGTGGACCAGATGCCTGCATGTTCCTTTTCTTTTTCCAGAATTCCAATGCTTACCTCAAATTATACTAGTACAAGACACTGGTCAAACATTTGCAGCCTTGAATTACCAGCTGTGTGCTATCGATCCTTGCAGAGCTTTTGCCTTGCATTAAATTAGTGAAAAGATTCTGAACTGGTCAGGCCACACTGATCTCTCTCTCTCTCTCTCTGTCTCTCTCTCTCTCTCTAAGAGTTGAGACAGAGAGACGTTGCTACGTCCAAACAAAGCGTAGTTTTTTTTCCCAGCCTCGCATGACCAAGACCACACACGCATCCCTCTCGATGCAGCGGACATTCCGTGACCGTGGGGGGAGAGAGGGTGATGCCGAGAGAAGCGGCGACCAGGAGCCGACGACGGACGCATGCATGCACACCACCACGAGCCAGTCGTACCACTAGTAATCAATACCGGAACGTTCCTCTCCACTTGGCCCTTTTCAATGTTCTTTTCGAAGGAAAACAGCAGCAGCAGCTGCCAGGTGGCGCGTGCCTCCCTCCTACTGATGCCGCGGCCCACGGGAGCAGCGCATGCAGGCAGCCACCTGCGTGCGTCGGCGCGTCGCCGTCAGGTCGGATCCCCCAGCGACCGGACACATCGTCATCGGAAAGTGCAATCCAGGTCTAGCGCACGGGGTGCTGCAAGAATCCGTTGTTTAATTATTATGACGAGGGCCTTTAATTAAAACTACTGGCAAAAGGCCTTGTGCCCCTTTGCATGCTTGTCCAAGTCAGCAAGCAGCCTTTTGAAAAGGGCAGCTCAGCTCAAGTCAACCTCAGTGGCAGTTTTAATTTCGGGGGCAAAAAAGGAGGAGACCGGCTCCAACAAAAGTCATGGGAATAGATGGATAAATACTCCTGCATATAGGTCCTCTCAATCTCTCATCACTTGCACAAAAGTACAAAAAGGGAATGTCAAGGGCCTAGCTTGTGATGTGACCAATTATCAGTCCACTGGTTACACATTTCTTAAGGGCATCTCTAATGGTTAGAAATAGCTGCTAGGAGTATCTCTTAGCTGAAAGAGCACACTTCTCAATATTGTGATTAGTACGATTTCTTGTATCTCGTAGAGGAGAGCAAGTATTAGTTGTTAAATAGGAGAGATGAAGAACTGGTACTTACAAGTTATCTTAGCATATTTTTGCTCTGTAAGGTATGAAAAATTGTAAACGACATGAGCCACATAAATTTTGAAAAGTATACTCTCTCGGTTAAGAGATAGTAGCATCTATAGACATTAAAAATGTCCTAAGTCAGCATTGTTAATGCACTAGTACACAACAAATGGAAAGGAGAAGAGTATCTATCTATCTAATCTGTCTACACATGCATATGTGTGAGTGTGGGTGAGGTCTTGTTTTTCCTTGGAAAGGCAGGCAGGGAGGCAGGCACTCAGGCAGGTGTCGCTTTGCCCAAGAATCTTGGAGCAAGTGCTCGCACGCCCTTTGAGCTTGCGCCCATTGGCCGTGCAATGGCATGTGACGCACACACGCTGCCAGCGTAGCGGCGTCGCAGCTGCAGTCAACCAACCAGCGGGCAGGCAGAGGAATGGAACGGAGCTGCCGGCGTGCACTGCGTCTGCACGGTTGGTTTGTCTCGTGCTGCCCCGGCGGTCGGCCATGCATGCAATGCAATTATGTGTATGTTTGTTTTATTGAGATGATAAAAATTAATTTGTAGACTGTAAGAAGCTGAGAATTGTATAATCTATATAAATTTATAAAATACAGATTACTGAATTGTTATAATTTAATAGCTTAATTGTTAAAACTAAATTGAACTATCTACATATTTATTTCAGCTTATAGATTATAAGCATAATCTAAACTGAAATAGACTTAAGCTTGCAGAGTTACAACAGAGCCCGCCACGTCCTGCAGCACCAGCAGCTGCATGCCTGTCTTGTAGCAGCAGTGCAGCACCTCACCAACTGTCGTTAACTGACAGCAGCTGGCTGCTTTGGCATGGGAATGTTCCAGTCTTCCAGATGTACAGGCCTACAAACTCCCGGTTCCCAAGGTCATGTGATGATGTGAACGTGCGCGTGTAAGGGATTTGATGACGACATGGAAAGCGTTGTAGTACTACGTACTCCTACCTCACTACTCGTAGTACCCACCGGGAACAGCAGAGAGCTGCAGCAGGACAAGTGAGTATGATAATAATTGATCTCCCATTGGCTGCTGCTTTAACAGATTGCAAACGCCTGCTTCTGATGGGAGTAGCGTGATGCTGTCATGCATGATCTCCTTTCCTTTTTATTATAGGACTTTTTTTTTACTTTGGATAAGAGAGGTACACCGGTTTTTTTTTTATTTTGGAGTCATTATATTCAAAGAGGGTCATGATGATATATATGCATGGCTGAACGAATATTCATTGGTTACTTATTTTGATCCGTGTACTAGTAGCAAGTGTAATGGAAGGGGGGTATGGGTGCTTTTGCTTCTACAATTGCAAGAGAAATGCTCACATCCTAAACTATCTTATTAGCTTAGTTAGAGGAATATTATTGGTCGTATACTCCATGTTTCACATATTCTGCTACACTTATGCTCAATATTCAAAAACCAAGATATGCTTCATGTGCCATGTTGTTGTGTAGCTAGGCTTGTCACGTCTCAATTGTGGCCCTCACAATCGGAGTCATCGTCAATCTATGATCTATATATGCACCTTTTAGGATAGTCACAGGATCGGTTTGAGTTGATATACTGAAACTTCTAAAGATATTCTAATTTTATCCCACTGGTAAAGAGGTGGTACTGATCACTGTATAGCTCTTGATTAAATGCAAGGTAAACTAACTACATGTAGTTGAAAAGTAACATAGGTCATCCCAAAACAACATCCAAACAATGCAATGAGTGGGCGCATGTTTGTTTGGTTGTAGCTTTTGCAAAAGCTGATTTTGGATTTTGGCTTTGAAGAAATTGACTCTCCAAAGCATGGGCTCTTTTGCATCATAGCCTTTTACGATTGTATATTGATGCGGATAAAGTATAACATGTATTAAAGTATGCAATACCTCCAATAACAACCTCATATCGTCATCCATCTAATCCACAAAAGCACCTCTAGCCCATCTTGTGGATTCTAATGGCAAAGGCAGCTTTAGATTATGAGAATCAACTTCCAAAATCAAACTGTTTGTTTCAACTTTGATCCTTGAAAACAAATTTCTGAAACAAACAAATATGGCATAAAGCTAACCTAAACACAAGCGCACATGAGATACCCACAAAAGACAACAATTTACTGATAAGCTTTGCTATCCACCTAAAAAATTTCAAGCTTGAAAGTCACACTTGCTGACCACCAGTCACCACAACTAACATAGCAAAATAGTATACTTGATGTGTGTTGAATGAGTTTCATATTATCTACCTATACTCTTGTAAAATAAATGAGTTATGATAGATCTGAACGATCTTCATCATATATCTTACACGATTAAACGGTCCACAATCAAAGTTGGTACTTGTCTCATCCCTTCTTCTATAATATGGGAAGTCACGATCAATTAACTGATCAACAATCAACCTATTTCCCATGTGTCGTCCTTAATCATCCTCCTTGATTGCAGTGTGCTCTCTTTCTTTATGTCACTCTATTTCTAAAACTTCAAAATAAACTATTACCACATAATTAAAGGCTAAGGCCAATCAACGGTGTGCCATTTCCTTCCTCTCTTTCAAAACTACACAATATCTTCAACAATTATGCTCTTTTTCCTTCTCTTGGTCTATTTCCAAATTCGACCATAGTCTTTGGTCCCTACTACCGCCTATATGGATCGACATACAACAACCTCAACTAGAGTCACGTGTCATCTCTGCGAACGAGCGTCGACTACCTCCACTCATCTGCTCGTACCCACCTCACAATGCTGTCCACTTTCATTGAACATGACGATCATCTCCTTAATACCATGCATCTCTGCGTCGCACAGCATCCTGAGTTTTATCATCATGTATGCAAATCCGTCTTTTATTATACTGTATTCTTTTACTTATTTGAATTGCTATATTCTAAATTGATTTTACGTGTGTAAAAACATGTGTACAATTACTAGTGTTGTCAAATTAATAACTCGATACACCTATTTACTCGGCCATAATCTTAAAACCTACTTAGTACTTTCACTTATGATAGAGCGATTCCATTAGATATGATATATATGAGATGAGACATCTGCATGACTATATTAAAATTCCGGCTTAACATTACCCATATACGGTCAGTAAAAACTCGTGTTTCACCACCGAACAACCTCTCTCTTTAAAGTAAAAACCAACTAAACCACATTTACTCACCAGTAATCACTTCTCCAGCGGATTGGCATCTCCAGGCTCTCGTTCCCTTTCCTACCCCATCCCCCCGTCCCTTTCGTCCCCTAACGGCGTCACCCCTCCCTCCCGATCCGACGGCCCGCGCCCCCACCGACCGCGAATCAACGGTCCGGGTCTCCCTCCACCGGCTCAACCCGACCGGCCCCACGAGCCGAACCGGACCGGGGGCGCCTTCGTTGAAAACCTCGCAGGGCCAGTACGCCACGCTTTATCTCGCACACCCCTCCGCGAGCTGCAACTCTCTCTCCTCGCTCCTCGCTCGCTTGCGCTGTCGCTCTCTCACCTCTCTCGCTCGCGCTCCGGAGCTCGAGACCCTCGTCATTCCGCCGCAGGAAACCCTAACCCTAGCTCCAGCACCGCCGCGGAAGGCTGCTGCAGCGCCGGGCTCGCGCCGCGCTGCCGATCCCGATCCGACGCCATCGCGCCACGCCGCGCCGCGTCGATCGAGGTAGGTCTCGCTCGATTCGGGCCGGAATTCGCGGGGTCTCTCCCCGGGCGCGCTTTTACTGGGGGTGAATCGGGCGGGCGGGGGCACATGGGGAGGGTTCGTGCCGTGATAGGGGTTGGGGATTTTTTTGGGGGGAAATCCTTCGGGCCTTTTCCGTGGGATCTGTGTGGGTGGGGAAATTGGGAGCTCAGTGCTGCTCGATCTCGCGATGTTTTTGTTGCGGGAGCTCAACCGGATGCTAAATTTTAAGTTTTTGGTGGATAATTTATGTCGGATGGAAAGGGGTTTGGTGGATTCAAAATTGGGGTTCAGTTCACCCGAGCTCAGGTTCTCTCTAAAGGCGGCTCATGAAGCGTTGAATCTTGTAGTTTGAGCTGCTCCTTGATACGTGCTCCGGGATTTAGGCGTCTCCAAGTGGGGGGAGAAGCGTGGGGATTTAGGGATGCCTCTGCAGACGCGGCAAGCTTTGTTCCTGTTTTCCCCTCTTTTTTCATGGACCTCCTTTTTCCACGGCTCCTTTGAGCTTCAAGCTCTAATATTGTTTGGTCAAGTGGATGCGGCAGCGTTCAAGCTGCTTCATTGATGTTTCTTCCGCATCTTCAAAGCTTTAGAAAGCTGCATACCGTGTTTATGGGGGCAAAAGGCTGGATCTTTGGCCTTAGCAAGTATATGGAGGGATGTTTCTGCTACTATCCACAATTTGTAGCTACACTCTCTCTTCTAGTTGCATGATTTTGTGCCCTAAGGGGAATGAGGTCTGTGTCTTGAGCTCTACAGCTTGTTGTCAAGTAGTCCAATGAGGTTGGTGTTTTATCTGTGTAGTTTCCCTTTGTGAACCCTCTGATGTAGTTGTTGTGCTGCACGAGTTTCCATTCTTTGCTTGGGGTCATAGGGGTGGTTTTGTGTGGTATTTGCTTGCTTATTCAGCTTCCCAGTGTTTTGTGAGGCGAGAGATGTCTTTTACTAATGCTAGTCGGGAAATAATATAGATTTTACTGTGCTTTTGTCACTATTGTCTCTCTTAAGCCTGTTCCTGTCAAATTATGGCTACCAGTCAAGACGAGGAGCTTTAGGATATTCGAGTACTTGTTCGTGAGCTGCATGAAGCTCCTGTTTCTTTATCTCTTGTGATTGCAATAACTTCCTTCAATTGTCATGCGCATGAAATTTAAATGACATCTTCAATTATAATCAACATGTTTTTAAATGTCAAAATGCAAGCTCGTTATTCAAATGGAGTTGTATCACTGCATATTTTTCATGACTGTTCTTGTCTGACCCGTGTGCACCCTTGTGCGCCCACATCGAATCTCTCCTTGTTGTATTTATCAACTATGCTTCTATCTTCGAAGCAAGAGGAGATTAATTTTGCTGTTGATTGTAGGTCTGGAAACGTGAATTGTTTATCTTCATGATCATCTTATGGCATTTCGTTTGAATAAATCCCTAAAGTGTACTGTCAAAAGTGGGAACATGTATTGTAGATGATGCGTTCTGCCATTACTTTGCATGCTTTTTTTGCTCGCGGATTTCCTTGGTACACTAAGTTTTGCCTGCTTGCGTACCCCTTGTGGCATACTCCTAAATGAGGAGAAATTTTATGCAACCAGGATATGGCTTGTTTCTTTGTTCTTTGCATGATCAACAATGATCTGATGTAATGATTCTTCAACATTTGCAGTCTGTGGAGGAATAGAAGACAGGACTTTGGATATCTTGCAGCTTAAATTTAGTGATACCAGCATAGAAGCAAACGGTAGTGAAAGCTGCTTGAAGTTTTATATGATATGAAAGTTTGGGATTTATCCACTGCAAGCCGGCCACTCTTTCACGGGCATTAAACCCATAGGGGCACTCCAGGAATGTCACAGTTTCACCCAACACAGCATGCGGGTGATAATGATTTTCAGATGTGGCAACAGCAAATGATGTACAAACAATTGCAGGAGTTTCAAAGACAGCAACAACTACAGCAGCCTGATCATGGAGTCAGGATGCAGCCCACTTTTGGACAGTTTCATACTCCTGCAAAACCATTGCCTGCTGATCAATTCTCAACAATGTCAAACAATGAGGGCACAAGTTCTGCATGGCCACATAATTTTGCTAGTGGTGACCCAAGTTTGACGAGCAACTCTCAAATGTTGAATAACGGTAGCACAAATTGGGATCAGTTTGTTGGTGCTCCTGGTATGGGAAATTTCATGAATGGTTCAATGCTTACGAATACTCAGAGCCAATCCATGAGACCAATGGGGTTAGCTACCCACCAAGTAGACCAATCTTTTTTTCCAATGCATGCTACCAGCAGCAGAGGGTCTGGAAACCAGTATTCCCAGTTTTTAGGGATTCCTGCTGATTCCCAGAGTGCAATGACAAGGGGAGGTCAAGATCAGTCTGAAAAGACATCCAGACCATTCAACTCTTCAATGAATGAACATGGTCTTCATCTGCAAGGTGCCTCCAGTTTGATGCAGAATTTTCGTGGAAAAGGGGGTTTCTTAAATAATAGTCCGATGCAAAGTCAAGGTGATAATATCAAGGCAGGCAGCCCTGTTACGATGAATCATCCACAACTTGGTTTTCAAGTCCAAGATTTTCATGGTAGGCCAAACCAAGTTGATTTTCAAGAGGGCGTGCAAGATAAATCATCAGTGCAGGTAGGGCCAGCAAGTGGTAGGGCTAGCCTTGACCCTACCGAGGAGAAAATTTTATTTGGGAATGATGAGGATAGCAACTGGGGAGCCTTGTTAAGGGGTGAAAATGATCATGGTAATTCTTTGGACAATGATAATCTTGGTGGTGCTTACTCTTCTCTACAGAGTGGGAGCTGGAGTGCCCTTATGCAGGAAGCTCTGCAGTCTACAACTAGTGAAAATAGTCCCAAGGAAGAGTGGAGTGGCTTGAGTTTCCAAAAATCAGAGCAAATAATTGCTAATAATTTAAGTTTATCAGGTCGCGACGAGAATAAGCTTGCTACATTAAGTGGTACAAACCTAGAAAATGCACGTCATTCGCCAGCATCCAGCTATGCTGACGGAACAATGCATAACCCAAATCTTGCCAGTTTTCAGCATGCCATAAGAACTTCCTACGAGCGAAGGGACCAAATGCCTCACGAATCTCCTAGTGCTACTGTCAACAATCATCAGTCAACTTCAGAAGTCAACAATGAATACTTTCAACAGGGCTTAAAGCAAAATCAATCTGATGGGAGACAAGAACAGGTGCACTTAGCAAATGGATTGTGGGCACATCAGAAATTTGAACTGCTAAGAAATAACTCACACTCAACTGGTGCACATGCTACACCACCAAGTACACATGGATTTTGGATGTCACAACAAAATGCAGCTGATCACAGTATCAACAGACAGTCCAGTAATAACCAAAATAACTGGAAAGCCAACAATGCACCTGCACAAGACATAAATAATACCCCAAATGTCTTTAATAGCAATGAGAACTCTTGGAAGTCAAGTGGAGGTAATGCAAATTCAGTCCAGAGGCTTCAGCAAATGAAATCTGATACAGGCACTGCACAAATGCCAAATGAAAAGTCTGATGGTAAAAATATGAGCATGATGGGCTCAAGCATGCCAATGCTGGCTCAGGATAATTATCAGATGATCACTGGTGGGAGTGGTGAACAAGTGGGAATGAACCGTAATATGGGTCATAGGGTTCAAGAAAACTCTGAGTCACCAGGAAAAAGTGCAGACCAAAGACCAGGCGACTGCAACCAGGAATATCTAAATGCAACCCTAAACGAAAGACAAGTACACCTTTTAAACCATGGACAACATATGACAAGTGATTCTGCTGCCAGGAGGCATTCTGTCTTTGCTGGAAAGGAATCCCAGAATTTAGGCCAGTCTGGTCAGCAAGCAATGGGATCTTACATGTTGCATAATCGTGCTGCGGGGAGCTCAGGAATGAACATAGGGCATTCTCCTGGCAATTCAGTGTCCAATAGCCTGTTTCCACCTCAGTCACATCAGATGCGGAATAACCTGCAGCATCATTTTGGCACCAACACCCATGTTTCCAGTAATATACCTTCAATAAATGAGGTATGTCTGCCGACTTCATCTCCATGATGAAGAGGGTTGATTTTTTTGTTGATACACTTCTGTACCTCCTTTTTTCCTACCCTGTTTGTGATTTCAATCTGATTCATGAGGCAATTCCCTTTTTTTTTTTTATCGGAATTCCCTTATTTCTAGAAAATGCTGATGGGACAAGAGCAACTTCAATCTCGGCATGGTCTCCCTAACAGCTCAAGTGGATTACCTTTTGGAGGATCTGATGCTGGTCTGTCTCAGAATAGAGCAGCAGTTCAAAACAGGTACTCCCAACTTTTTTAACTCAAACCAGGTCATTCCTGAATAAGTTTTCAACATCTCACTTGGGATGTTTGAAGTTTCAATTCCTGCTTCATTTATTCAGTGTGTTCCTGCATGGCTGCATTTGTTTATTTATTTTTATCAAAATGAAACAACTTGTGGTAATAGGCTTTTTTGACACCCATTAGTACTAAGTTAACCCAAATGTCTGCAGCACTGTTGCCTTGTGCGTTACCTCTTGCAGTATAGTAAACCAGCAGTCCATAGTCTTTCTGGATGTACAAAGTGAGAGTACTCGTTTGAATTGCATTCTACTGAAATGTTTTGCAGTATTCAGTAACATTGTTGTTCCATGAGAATTCTTTTTTGGCATGATTATTTCATCCAGCATTCTTTTCTGTAGCCATAGCATGCTTGAATTTGTTCACAAGGAGCCTGATAAAAATATGTTTTCTGTAGTCAGCATATGCTTCAGCTTCTTCATAAGGTGGACAACTCAAGAAATACTAATGCTGCTGCTGACATGCCCAGCAATTCTCTCAGTATTGTTTCTGCCCAGCAACATCTTAACCATCCTTCTTTGCAAGGATTTGGATTGAGATTAGCGCCACCATCCCAACGGCAATCAACTTCGGGCCATTTATGGTCTAGTCAGACTAATGTTGATGGCAAGCAACCTGACCACTCAGCACAGGAGGATGACAGGACACATCTAGCTTCCACGATTGGCCAGTCTTTGACGTCTCCCCATCCAAACTCACAATCCTCACCATTTCACACTTCAGAAACAGATAGTACTGGACAGCCAATTGGACGTTTCCCCCAGCTAAGTTCAGGCCAGCAATATCCTGCGGCAGAGGCAAGATCTAGTCATGTACCCATGCTGCAACAGCCTCAGCAAGGCAGCTCCGCAACGGTATTCAAGAATGTCTGGACAAACATATCAGCACAGCGTCTAGCTGGTATACAAGCTAACAAGATTACACCCAACATCCTCCAGTCTATGATGTTTCCAAATAATGCTGCAGCTTCCAACTTATGGACCTCTCAGAAGACAGATGATCGAGGGCAGAAAGCAGCAACTCCACCTGATGTAGCGACAAGCTCAGCGAACTCACAGAATCAAGATACAAAACAAGCTGTGGACAGTGATGCAGGGTTAGCCTCTTCTCAGAAGGCAAACTTTGAGTCGACAGGAACTACTGTATCCGGAGGGAATGAATCCTTGCAGAAGCCTTCTTCAGATGGGAATTTGGCCAACCCTGTTTCATCCTTTGCACAGTTGCGTCAGCAAGGTATCATGAGTGCTAAACAAGGGGAGAACCCAGAAGCTAACTTTCAGGCAATGAATGCTTCCCACAATACTGCTAATAGTGGCGGTGGCATTGTGTTACATGGAAACCCAGCACCCTCAAATATTCAGCAGCAAAATTACTCTCTTCTGCATCAAATGCACGCCATGAGTCATACAGATATTGATCCAGGCAATGCAGTTGGAAAGACGATAAAATCTGAGATTGGTTCTGATGCTTCACCGATTGACTGGAAGGCTGGTCAGATGTTTGCACATGTAGCCAATAACTCAATCAAGTCATCCACGGGTAACATTGGAAGCCCTGGTGTCCCAGGGCCATCCCCCTCAGACATGAAAATGCTGAGCTTTGCTTCAAGGAGTGAAGAGAGAAATCCTAGCATACCTTCTCAGCTTCCTTCTGGAGAGCATCCATCTCATGGTATGGTTACTGCACAGAATGATCATCAAAATCAAGTTCAGCCTATCGGCACAAGTGCAGCATTAAATTCTGTTGAAAGAACTGAGATAACAAGGATAAACCCTCAAATGGCACCTTCTTGGTTTGGACATTATGGAAACTACAGAAATGGTCAGAATGTTGCTATGCTCAACGCACAGAAAGCCACAACTTTGCCATACAATTTTCCCAAAGCTTCTTGGAACATCAACAATAACTCTGCTGAACATAGAGTTGAATCTGGCCAATCCGTTGGGCCTGGGCAATATCTCCCATCAACGAAAATGGAAGCTTTGGTTCCTTCGAATGTAAAAGCAACTTCCATGATGAGAAGGCCTAAGAAGCGTAAATCTACAGAGTATGTGCTTGTTTCTTGGCATAAAATAATTGAAAGCCCACAAAAGTTGAGAAACATCAGGTAAACATTCTATTTTTGCGGTGCTGCAGTTTCCAATAATGTTGCAGCGTATTACCTGTTACCACTAGTTCCTATGACTTTCAGTTGTCTCTATTTCTGGAATTGTTTTAATTTATATGGTTTTGATATTGCTTACAAACATGAAAACCTTCACTTTATTCGCAGCACATCCGAGATGGACTGGGCTTGGGCAGCTAATAGATTAATCGAGAAGGTTAGTACAACTTCACTGTTTCAGCTATTTCAGGTCTCGTTCAAAGAGTTCAAACTTGATGCCAAACTAAAATTTTGAAACAGGACGAGGCAGAAACTCTAGATGATGCTCCTCTAAATTATTTACCGCGGAAAAGGTTGATTTTGACCACCCAGTTGATTCAGCAACTTCTCCCTGCTATACCAGCAACTGTTCTCAGAGCACAAGCTGTATCAGCTTATGAAAGCACAGCATATACTCTATCTATGTTGACACTAAGGGACGCATGCAACATGGCATCATCCTCATTGTATAACTCCTGCTCTCATGTGGATGATGAAAACAAGTAAGTTTCTCTTAAGTAATTAATTCTTGTTATGTGCTTTTCCCTTTTCTATTACAAGCATGGAGTGTGTTTAAATGCTCATTTATCTGATTTTACTCTATTGTTGACTAGCCCATCTGAACAAACAACAAGTGCCAAGAAAATGGAAAACAAATTGTCAAAGGCTGTGGAAGTCTTTGTTGGAAGAATCCGGAAAATGGAAAATGACTTTATAAGGTATGAAGAGCCTACCCTGCTTCATATTGGTGTTTTATTCTTTATCTTTCGCCTTAGCTTTACTGCTATTGATGCATTTATGTTTAAAAAGCCTGTAATGATACATCCTTTGTTGCTAAAAAAAGGGGTGCATGGAATTTCAGGCAGCACTAGTTGTACAATGTGTGAGACCTTGAAAAATGACAAGTCCAAGGATAACTTATTTAGAATGAAGTAATGTTTATGGGAAGATAACAGGTGCAATCACCCTGTAGAATGCATTCATGTATTATATTTTCTCAGCTTACTGTGTCTATATTTACAATTTCAAGTTCAAATTCATTTTATGTGAATAGTAACAAAACTGAGGAGTTCGGACAAATGATAAAACAAAAGGAAAAAAAAAGGAAAAATGTTACTGCACGCAACAATTTTTCTGACACATTTGGAGCTTCAACCTGACATTTCCAAGGGTGCTACAACATCATTTTCCCCCAGAATTTTATTGTTATTTTAGCGCACAAAACAAAAATTAATGCGTAATTGCACCTCAAAAATGTGATTGCATTGATATGTTGCCTATATGCTTTGGGGATGACTAGTACAAATATTTGAAGTTTTAACAAAGAACACATTTTGGATTTTCTCCCCACTTCCATCTGTAGGGTGAGCACTGGTACAATAGCAAGCTAACATTGTCAACCATATATTTTTCCTTACCTTTCTTAGGATTATTTATCCACAGTTTCATTTGTTGCACAATAAACTAATTAGCATTTAGCATCACTTAATTATGTATGCAGATGTAAATCACACTGAATTTCTTAATCTCGATAGCATTTTGTGATCTTTATTTTCACTTGAGTACTTGATACTCATTCCCAACCTGCTTTTCCTTAGGATATATCAGCTATTACACCCTGAGCCCCTAGGATGATGTCTAGATCAGTTTCATGTTGATATGTCGATATTTAGCTTGGTTCATTAAATACTATTTTCATCGACTCCATCCTGCCTCTTGTTGCAGCTTGAACAAGAGGGCTTCGATGCTAGATGTGCAACTGGAGTGCCAAGATTTGGAGAGAATTTCTATTGTAAATCGTTTGGGAAGATTCCATGGCCGGAACCATGCAGCAGCAGTTGAGGGGTCATCAGCTTCAGAAATGATTCCTCGGAGAATTTTTCCTGAAAGACATGTCATGTCTTTTGCAGTGCCCGGAAATCTTCCTGAAGGGGCGTACTGTTTGTCGCTCTAGTGAACTGATTTCGTCCATTGTTTTCCAGCTGCTCATCACCTTGGGTTGCACCCTTCGATTGCCAATGCTCCTTATTCCCATGCAAAGCATGGCCTTTTATACAGAACAGTCATATTATCAAGGGGTAGTTTGAGAACCACAATACGACGAAGATGCCAAGGGATGCGTTCCAGCTGATCAACTCAGTGCTGGCTGCTGTTATTTGCCCCTTATATCGAGTATAGGTCCCTGTATATTGTGGAAAGTTAAGGGAAAAATGTGGATCCCCCATCATTTTTCTGATGAATTGAAGAGTAATTAGCTTCAGAATTTGTTAGAAGTCGATGCTTACTAGCTTAGTGCATCTAGCGAACTTCTTCGCTATTTGTCATATTTCTATCCATGATGATGGAGTATTGGCAGGTTAGAGTGGGAAATAATAATGTGAACATTTTTTTCTCTGTTTTTTTTTTTGTTCCTTTAGGATGGGATGCAAATTGGCTAGTGTGTCCAGTCTAACTGATCACCCTTGTTAGTCAGCAGGTACTAGTATTATGTAGTGCTGAAAGCATTCATGGAACCAGTGGCGGGTAAAGTGCTTGGAGATTCCTGTAATGTCTGTACCCGTGATGTTTAAACGCTAACGGGTTCTTGTAAATTTAAAATGCCAATATTGCTGAGGTAATATTTTACTTCTTGTATTGTGTTTCATGTCTCCATGAACTGTCGGGATGCTCATCATTCTGAAGCTGTTACGAAAGAGCTGAAGTCGATCATGAAAAGATCTCTGCAGGTCTGATAATGTCTCGTTTCGAAAGCATTGTGAAAGTTACCCATTCATTGTTTAACAGCTCCATATAGTTACCGTTCCGTATACATTCTTCCCTGTTGTGACTTGAGACTGGTCGGAGTTGACCTGTGACGGTTTGCGAAAGAAGACTTCACGCATACCCCACGGGCTAACCAAGGTTAGCTGAACTCGCTGGCTCCGTGCCTTTCCCCGAAATATTTATACTCGCACTGGCGCTAAATTTAGGTCATTGAAGTGTTCCATGAGAAAACGGACGTTCCTTCTCTTTCAACCATCTTGAAGACATACAAGGTCGCAGGCTGCGCATGGGCGTTCAGTCGTGACAGTCTGCATATATGCTCCGCGTGCAGAGTACGATGCGCTTTGGCATGGCAATTATGTAACCTTTTGACGTCCGGACGCTCTAGTTACAATAATATTCTCACTCTTGGTTTACCATCGGCATCCTACAATTCCTGACGTTCCATCTTTGAGAATGGTTTAGTATCGGTCTCAAAATGCAGCAATTTACAATGGAAAGGGACAGGGATCGCTTGCTGCATTCTTGATCAAGACGCGTGACTAGCGATCAGGAGAGCTCGCTTCCCAAAAAAATATATACAAATTGCGGGAGTGGCAACACCATGCCACCATCGTAGACAATAATCCATTAAGAAAGATAGAACTGCAGAACAAGAGCTCAACCCTTGGTGAGATGCTCAAGAGAAAACTCCAAGTCAAACCCTAGATAGCAATCCGACACCAAAATCAGCTTCGTCTCCTGAAAGAAAATTTCCTCGTCAGAACATATAAAGGTCAGGAAAAAAAAGGTCCAGGTATCATTTAAGCACACATCCGAGGAAAATAAATCCAGAACCATACAAGACCATCTTGTATGAAACAAGCTATCTTAAGCAGAACGTGTAAAAGATGAAAGTTTTCCTTGCAAATCCACAGCATATTGCTGATGTTAATGGTTAATGCAGCCACTGACAGGATCCAACGATTGTTCTGCAAGATTTAGGTCTCTGAATATTCCTCAGGTTCAACATCTACACAGCAGCCTCCTATTCCCATCTGTACTGGACCAACAGTTAAGATGTATACTATGGGACGCACATCATACGGAAAGCCAAAAAGGCACATTGGTGACTGGGTGTTGACTTCATTACGCTAAAGGCTCATCAAAGTTGGTGAGCACTCAACTTCAAGTTGAAATTGAGACTGACAAAAGTAACAAGCCAACTATGTAATCAATGAATCTCAAGCACAAGCATCTAGTCACCCAAAACGAGAATAGAAGATCTTCACACTGAGCTTAGCTTAGCCTTAGCTAAATTCATATACATGTGTTGGCGTCATCATTACCTGGATATTGAACATCTGTGGCAATTCCATGCGAGTGTTAACCACACGATCTGCAAAACTAATTCTTTTCAGACCATACAGCTCTGAATTTGAAGCATTCCCCAAGACCAGCCACCAAGCTTCTTGTTTTGCCTACCGTGAGCATCAAATCAAAGGTTTAAATGCAAAACATCCATTAAAGTCCAACAACAGACATTAGCTGGAACAGGTCAAAGAGAAAAACACTAAGCTGAAGAGATTGAAATTAATCAGGTTCCCAGATTGGAGCTAACACAATCATAGTTATCATACAAAAAAATTGAAGTTCCAACAAGCGTGCAAAACAGCAATGTTCTTAAAACATATCTACTCAACTGAGTTTACGACATATACAAGCAACATGTGTCATCCTAATACTGTAATCATCCAGTTAGGCTGTATAATCACAACTAGTGGGCAACCGAACAAATAAAGGTTAATGATTTCTAGAGCATCACAAAACAGTTTCTCAGACAACTGGTAAGTTCTAAGACCAAAAACTTCAAATATCGGAACTACCCAAATAGTTTTATGACTACATCAGTTTGTGTTTCCCAATTTCTGCAAGTTCTTTTTAGCTCACTAGATAATTCCAGGAACGCTTGACATTGTCACCAGATTTAAGGTGATACAATACCAGTCAAACCAGAGCTGTGAGCTTTGGTTTCCAGTTGGAGTAATGAAGCTTTATTTACATGTTGCTCCATTCTGAAGATCCCATAAAATGGGAACCAGTTTCAGAACCAAGCTAAAAAAAAAATCAAACATGGAGAGAAAAAAATGTGAGCCTGTTTATTCAGTCAATCATATCAAACACAAACTGTCCCACCGCAAGCAGGCCAACAAGGGGCCAGCTGAGGCTGGCACAGCACCAACAGCTTTCATGGCTTAGAGATAAGCCTTTCTGCTATATATCTTTAAGTTAATAGTTTGATTTGGTTCAGTTAGTTACTTGGATCTCAAGTTTGCTTAGAGATCAGAATTGTTAGCCAGATTAGATTGTGCTTATTAGGGCCGGCTCTAAATAATAAGTCCTGGTGCATTGCTTCAGATTAAGCAAAGATTAAACCCAAGTTCCATATAATCAGCTGCTCACAGCCTCCTTGAGAGGTCTAGTACGCTTCCACCCTTTGCTATCCAACAGCCAATCCGGAAGCCATATTACAAAGTTTGCAGGTTATAACATGAAACAATTTATTTGTCCAACCTGCTATACTGCTACACTACATATTACAGATCTAAAAGGTACTACTGTTTTCTACAAACATATAAGCTTGTTTCTGGCTCAACTCTCGTATGGGTTTCTAGATCATTAAGAGCTTAGAGCTAGCCTTTTCTTCATTTTGATTCCCTCATACCAATGCTTTTGTGATGTAATTATTGTAACATCTTTATTAATGAGCTCTCTACATTACATTTAATCATTACATATATTATCATGACAAATTATATAGCTACTGACCTTGGGGAATCTAGGGGCAAATGCTCTCGATGTTGAACGCCGTGAATTTTTCAATTGTACCCTGATGTTTAAAGTTGAAGGTTTGGACTGCATCTTCTCTTCAGTCTGAAGCTTAACTTTTACATCAACACGAGGGAAATGTTGCAGATCCTGCTCAATGCAAATACGGTATTCAGGAGAGAAACAGAATGATGATCATCTACATTTGGAAGTATGAGGAAAAATACTACTAACGAGGTCATTTAATTGACGGTACAAATTGTAAACGAAAAGAGAAGTGTCGAGTAGCAAGTAGCAACATAGTCAACCAAATATCAGGACCGTTCCTGACACATTTTTGCATAAATAGAATGTCAACTAATACTAATAACACCATGACGCTAGAAATTCATGGCATTAAAGATCATAAGTCGCTGAGCTCACAAAAAGAATAGTTTTGGGGGCCAAATTTTAAAACAGACTTGCCAGCATTCTTTCCAATCTAGGGAAATAATGACAACACCAGAATAGTAGGGTAGTGATGATTTCCGAACAATCAGCTTGTTGTACTTGCATTTCCTTTACTAATTCAAGGAGGCTGGACAAAAATGGACAATTCAGAGGCAAACCACTTTATTTTAAACTAACATCTAAATCATTTGGAAAACAAATTGTTCTCACAAATGCTAGTGTCAAAAGTAGCACCTTATACAACTTTGACGCATCGAATGGTTGAAGTAGGATGTGCAATTCTTCACGGGAAAGATCCAACAAGGCTGGGACTGTTGAGACTCCTCTACCCTTGAGATGATCTAGAAGATTATCATTCATGGATGGTAACATCCGGAGTGATGAGTCCCTCTCAAACCAGAGGCCCTGAGAAAGTTAAAATGGAATTTAGTTAAAGAAATATATGTTTGATTTGAATTCTGAAATTCGTAACAGTACAATGAGATCCTCCAATACTGGACTTAAACTCATCTTTTTAAAAACATAAAAAAGCTGAACCAATGAAATTTACCTGTATGATCATTTGCAAGAGATGCATGCATGTCAATGCACTTGAAAACCATCCACTATTGGCACATATATCAATCATGGCCTGTATAATTCGTATGCTCTGATCAAGAACTGATTTCAAGTCAGTGACATAGTCGCTAATTGGTAATTCTGCTCTGGAGAAATGCGCCTGCAAGGCAGAAATAGAAAGAAAAACGATAATTACTACATCATTGTGTATCCAAACGCTATCAAAATGAAAATACTGGTAAACAAAGAACAAAAACAGTATCCCAATCATATGTTCAATTCCCTGTACCTGAAAGAGTAAGTTGGCTTTAACATGCGGATCATCAAGGTGGTGCTGACTAACTGAATATGGGACCATTCCGCTGAGTGTTCGATTCAAGTTATCCTGAATCAGCAAAGAGCATAAATGCAAAAAAGATCACAACAAGACAAGAATCAAGTTCAGGGCGTACTAATATCAGAACACCTTAGCTGTATGAATTCAATTCCTCTCCTCCAAATCAAGACACTGATCTCTTGCCTTGGAACGAGACAATAGACCAGGGTCATAATTTTGTCTACTTTTTATTTCTGCCCTAAGATTTACACGGTTTGTTATTAAAACAGAGCAGGCAACTAGGAATTTTAGTTTCTGCAGCTAAAAACAGAGGAGGAAGAGCAGTGGCGGTGGAAAACCAGAGGGCAGAAGTCTTCTTGCCCTAGAACAGGGAATCAGCGTCAAGATGTGGGTGCTGAAGTCAGTGGTGGTGGGATTTGGTGTCTGGCGACGTGATTGGTGGAGGGCGGTGCTGGGTTGGCGGCGGAAGCTGGTGGGCAGCAGGTGGAAGGCGACAGGACTAGAGATTTTGGCAGAGGGAAAAGAGCAGGCTACCAGGAACGGTGGAGTTGTTGGAGGGCGATGGCAGTAGAAACTTTGACAGAGGGAGAGAGGAACAGAAAACAGAGGAGTGGTAGCATCAGAGAAACTGTAGCAGCGATGGAAGAAATTGGACAAGGGAAGGGCGAGGAACAGAGCAGCAGCGGCACAAATTGATTGTTAGGGTCAGCAGTGGCTGATTTTGGCGTTTGGTGCAGAGCAGGGCAGCAGCAGCGACAAATTGGATATAGCGGCAGCGGACACAGGGGAAACAATGGCGGTGGAAATTTGTGGCGGCTGGATGGCGGCAGGAACGTTGCTCTAATACCAAATAATATGATAACAGATTAATACAGCAAGATAAGGGTTCATCACTGTCTATTCTTCGGGCTTCTCCCATAGAGAAGAGGCTCTGATCATAGCCGATTGGTGAGCCAAGCCCTTTACTGAATTATTTCTTGATTGATTCTAGCTATGACTCTTGGGTGTCCTTTATAGTTTAGGCACCGACTAATACATCGTAACCAACTGTCCGACTCTAATATGGAAGTACATAACTATAGAATGCAAGGACTGATACATAAGTGTATCAGCTAGTACTCCTATAGATATATCTGATACCCGAACTCCCTAAAGATAGCAAGAGATGAAATACTAATAATACTTGGACTTTCTATAACAAATTCAATCTAACCGACTAGGACTCTTACATATCTAATCTAGCAGGGTTGATGCATGTATGGTTTCCATAACATTTGTCAAACTAACCAAGATAAGTTTGAAAATTGCCGACTCATTTATGTTTCTTAAAATGGGAAAACCCACCTCATTGTGGCGTACAGGAAGCTCATCAAATTCAGCAGCAGCCGACAGTATGTGCACAAAGGTCTAGAAACATAATCAAAGATATTCGTTATCTCATTCCAAATTACCTGGCACTAAACCCAGGGTAAAGAATGACTTGGTAACAAATAAGGCCATAAACTTACTTCCAATGATGTGTTGGGACCAATATTTGACCCAAACATTGAAACAGTAAGGTAACTAAGGTAATACTGTGAAGCTATTTTCCCCAAAATCAAGTACTTCACAGAGTGGTCATCCACTCTTATGCATCCACTATCCTCAAGATCTTCAAATGTAGTTTCGACTAACCTGTTTCAACAAAATGGGAAGACATATCATTAATTTGTTGTAAAGCTAGTCAAGACCTATGCTTAATGAAGTTCTCATTTGCCACCTCGAGAGATAAGAATTCAAGGTGTTCGTTTCAACATCCTCCAATCCATAGTAAGCTGGATTAACAACCTGCCATGTAGCAACAAAATCATGGTGAACAAGACAAAACATAGATTTTACAAGATAACTATACCGACATCAGAATTCCAAATGGATTTAAGTGAATCCCAGCTATGAAAGGTTCTGACTAAATGTTTTCATCCCTTTATAGCAAATCACTTTGACGAGCCACAAATATTAATCAGCGCAAAGACTTTATATATCACTACATAAATTGTTGAACATTATCCATATGATTTCTGTCTTTATGGTAATGGTCCTGGTTTGGACCCTAAATAATTAGGAAAATGTGCAAGCCAAAAAGTCAATATGAGGATGAAAAAGGATCTGAAGTGTGTCAAAGTCTCAATGATTGTGTGCCCAAAACCTGTAGCTGGTTGAGTGTAAGTTGCAGGAAAATAAAACAAAGTATCGCCTTAAAAAAAACAAAATATTGAAAAGGAGTTGAGTTTAAGTTGCAGGAAAATAAAACAAAGTATTGAAAAGGAGTTTATAAGAAAAACACCAGTCTGCGAAATAGGTAAGTCCAAGTGAGATAAATAATCGCCTCCTCCTTATTGCTGATGGTTCCGGAAACAATCTCTGCATTTATGTGATTGTGCAAGTGTTCCCTCAGATTACTTTCCACGGGAAATGGTTCATAGAGGAACTGAAAATTATAACATTTAGTGTTAAACTCAGGATAAAAGATGCATTAGATTGTTCCTTAGCAATGAAAAAAAATACACAACCTTTTTGTAAAAGCTTTTTTTTGGTTCATGAACAAGAATAACAGCTTTGCCATGCTGGTCATATTGTGGTCGACCTGCACGACCCATCATTTGGAGAATATCTGTAATATCATAATCAACGTATCGTTTTGTTTTGCCATCATAGTACTCAGTGCCCTACAAGAAACATATTGAATAAGTCCCAAAGTAAATAGCCATCAAAGACAAAGAAAATGCAAGGCATTATGTCACCTTGATTATGACCAGGTGGGCTGGAAGGTTGACACCCCAGGCCAATGTGCTAGTGCACACCAGTACCTGGCAAAACATCATGCAACAAGAAAATATGTTTAAGTTTTGCTCAAGTATGTAACTAACAGTTTAACACAGGTTACAAGAGAAATTTTTAACCAGCCATGATGAAAATGAATAATATGCTTAACTAGGAAAGTCAATATCAAAGCACAGGTAATAACAAACATTTTCTCACTCTAATATGATGACATGCAGTTCTCCTGTGTGTTTGAGAAGAAAAAAAATCAAAGCGGAGCACACCTGAATCTTGTTGTTTGAAAAGAGTTCCTCAACCAAGGATCTGTCTCTATCATTTAAACCTGCATGATGCAGACCTATGCCAAATTGCAGAGTATGTCTCAAATTAGTGTCAGAAACTTGTGTAAGAACCATGTCTAGGGAGTTATCCACCATGTTCAGGAACTGCCTTGGTTTTTCATCTGATGCTGCAAGCTGCAAGTAGAGCACATTAAATGGATTAAGATAGCAGCAATCTATGTACACATCTAGTAGCATAAATCCAAAATAGCATTCCACCTGAATGAGATCAAGAGCTGTAAGTCTTGTTTGTCGACGTGATGACACAAAAATGAGAACTGGTTTATTGGGTGAATGAGTGCATATGGCTGCATATGCTGGTTTGTTCATGCTATTCATTCTCGGACAGTAGAATTTCCCAGGATATCCCTGTTAAAGGAGAAAAGGCAACATGAATCCAGGATGCAAAGCTATTTTATGCTGTGATATATCAAACATGTTCCTCCTTCAAACAACCATCTAGTATGTTGTCATTTGATATTTCTCGAAGTAACTGCAAAGCGCAAACTGAAAATTACATTGCCCATATACTTGTTTGTGCATTTTTCATAAAGGACCACAACAAAAATGCACAAGAGCTTATAAATAGATTTGTTAAGGAGAAATATAAATACAAAAATAGTGGATGCAGGCTTTTCCAGGCAAAAATAGCCAATGCAACCAATTTGACGAGATTGGCTCTACTGAAAAATGTCAGCACCAATTCTTTATCAACCAGGATAGGAACTTAAGGCAATAAAAAAAATCTTACTAACCTGGATATGCACTTCAAGAGGTACAGGCCTCACACTAGGCTTGAAATTGAATAGACCATCATCCGTAACGCCCAACCAATCAGCTAAATCACTGAAGCATTGTAACAGATGGAAGTGGTCAGCCAATGGAGGAAAAGTGTTCCAGTGGTCATGTAGGTACACATAGTACCAATATTAAATAGGGTTTTGTGATAACACCCAAGATTCTCAAATACATTATGTGAGAATGCTCCTCGCATTCAAATCCTAGAGAAATGTTTAATACTATTACAATTTACAGTGATTAAGCGCACGAATAAAAATCAATATCGTTACAACATTGATCGGGATTGCATGTATACAACAACCATTGGTAGATGGTCAGACACAATTCACCAACACTGACCGCTCATGCTAGTTGACATGAGGCTACTTGCACTTCATGGGGGGGAAATTCGATGCCATGATGGCATAGCTCTATCAAATTATCTAACCATTGGATAGATAAGGAGATATACAGGTAGAAAACAATTGCATGCAAAAGCATCCTTTTGAAACATACCAAGCATTTGCTAATGCTGTTGATAAACCAACAAACCGAATTGAACGCTCTGTTTGTGATGATATGTATCGCATTCTTGATACAATGACCTGAAACGCAAAGTTCCATTATGGTAAACATTGACGAAGAGAACAGGTTTAAAAGAAACAGGAACAGACAAAACAAAAATGTATGAGAATGAGTTGAATCAATGCAAAAAACGTTAAATAAATCATATCATACTGACACATAGTATGAGCAAAGATATTATTTTACGGGCCATAACAGATGTTACTCATAGAAATGAAGATAGGTCCACGGTCATCTGTAAGTCCCAGAAGGGGTACCTCAAGGATAGGCCCACGGTCAGCTCCCAGAAGATGTATCTCATCCAAAATCATTAGCCCAACCTATCAACAATTGTATAGGTTATATCCCATAACTAAAATCAAATTAACTTTTTCTGTATAATCTACAGAATGAAAAAAAAACTAAGTAGCTAAAAGTATATGGACAGGTTTAGACCTTCATAACATAACTTCTACTATGCCAACTTCGACTGATCCCATCCCATTTTTCAGGGGTAGAAATTATGATGTCAGCTGATAATAGGGCCATCAGATCTGGAGTGAAGTCACCAGTCATCTCAACCTACCAAAAGCGTTACTTCAATTAAGATATACATATTGATGTACTGGAGAAATAAGAGCTACGGAGTACTCTGTACCATCTTCTTCCCAAGTTGAGTTACAAGACGTTGTCTCCAATCATTCATTCTTTCTCGCACTATAGCTTTTAGAGGAGCAATGTAAACTACCTACAAAAAGGTATTAAAGTAACTCAATCCCAGTATACCACAAAAAAAATGTCAGCTTTATATTGGAACTCAATAAACAGACCTTCATGTCCGGTTGTGTATTGAATAGATGAAGCATTGCTAGTTCTGCAGAAACTGTCTTGCCACTCCCTGTTGGAGCTCCCAAGAGTACATTGTTATCGGTGTGATAGAGAACATGAAAAGCCTGAAAAAAATAATAAGACAGTGTATTATAGTTTACATATAAGAGAGAAAAATTCAGCAAGCTGGAGTCTACAGTTATCAACAGTACTATCGATGTACAGGCATCATGCAGCAAGTAGATGCGTATAATGAGCATCCCGTGATCTTTAGAAAAAATGGGTGCATATATTGAGATTTTGATTATTTTTAGCAAAATGGATGCATATATTGAGCATTTGGTGACTTTTACTTGATTCTCTAGTTTTATGTTCAGTCCAGAATACATATTTTTCCACTGGCCTGAAAGAGAAGAAAATGAATTATATTGTCCATGTAGGGTTTGCAGAGTACAGTGATATACAAAGCCTATGGGCCTCAATTCCTAATACATATACATACACTTATCACGGCCAACATAAACAGACAGATAGTTCCTTTGGCACAGTTACATTACAAAAAACAATTAGATTATAATGGTTATAAGGTTTAATTACAACCACTATCATGTAGAAAATAGCATAGACAGCCAAAATGAAAACCAACTGGATTCCAAAATGCACCTGAGTTTGTATTGGATTGAAATGAGAAAATCTGTACAGATCTTCATACGTTTTATTGCCAAGAGCACTCAGTGGAAGAGGCTTCAAGTCCAAAAGTTCAGTGTGTGTTATTTTTGTCTGTGTGAAGAACAGATTGAGCATTCAGTATATGATAATAAAAAGTAAACATTATGGAGCTGCAGTAAGCTATTGCTAAATTCACCTGTGGCAAGGTCAGATTATGAAAAGAAACGGTAAAGAGTGACTCAGCATGTAACCATGACTCCGATATGGCTCGTATATAGTACTGTGGTGGATGAGGTTCAAATATTGGTATATTAAAAGATAGCTTTGTAGGGATTCCTCTCGCCATCTTCTTTGTTAGTGTGAATAGCTCTGAATGATAAATGGTATCATTTTCAGAATCCTGGAAAATAAAATGTTATTGTTAGTGACCAATGCGTGCCTGCAATATGAATTGAGTACGACAAATATAAATTGAAAACCTGTAAAGAGCAAATGTCCGAGAAAAAAGAAGGCAAAAAAAGGCATGATTGAGAAATTAAAAGTTTAGAAATTGTTAGTGAGATATCTTTTAAGTCAAACTAATGGCCGAGCCTGTAGTAACTATTAATAAATTGCATGCTCATTGCAGTTGATGTAAAAGATTCCTGAAGAATATATTGAGATCTATAGCTGCCTATGCAGGTGTTATCCTCGAATCAATCTTTAAATGTCATATAAGTGGTCTCCTCAAAACATTCAACCCAAACAAATATAATTGTATTATTCCATGGCTCCATACTAACAGAACAGCAGTGAAAAACAGAGAAAAAAGAGGACGTGGTCTCTAACAAAAAAAAAATCTCATGGCAACAAGATAATTAATATTGTGGAGGGAGATGAAATAAGTTCTCCCAATCTTGCTACATCTCTAAAATGATGTAGCTGCATGTACATAAGCATAACACATGTACACTAACACACCTCAACGATAATCAACCATCGTTCTGACATGCCATGATAACGATCTTTCCACACAAATTCAGGAGTTATACGAAGGTCCACCTACAAAATTATCACAAGAGTCATAAATAATTAACTAATTTAGACATCTTTCAGAATAATTAATTGGCACTAGCTCTTACTTTAAGAACTGTCCTAGTGATTGGGCTCACAGTAGCAGATAAGTTGACATATGGGAAGTATCCAACGTATTGCTTAACCAACTTCAGTAAAAGGATGTTAATGTCATTAGTAAGTGGATCAACATATTCAAAACAACCATAAAAACACCACTTGTTAACTCAGGGCATACCTTTCCCTGTTGAGAAAAACGGATCAGAGCTCCAATTTCATTTTCCTCCATCTCATAAAGACGATCCAGATCAACATTTCTTTCCTCAAGTTTCCACAATATCTAATTCAGAGAGCACGAATTACATTTCAAAAATAAGGGAAACACAAAAAAGTAAAGTAGTGATAAATGATAGCAAACCTGAGGAGAAAGATCCCTATCAAACTGCCTAAGTGGATGGAGATGGGGCCATATTTTGCGGTCCACGGCCTTACAATATTCTAATAATAAGGATGACATCTCAGACCACCCTCGACGCAGACAAATCTCAAATAATGCCCTCATAATGCGAGCCAAACTTTGACTAATGTATTGAGCATCAGAATGTAAAGAGGAGCTATCGATTGGAGCACGGGAAATATAAACCTGAAAAATTGATCAAATACCTCAATTAAAATATTGTTAGTTCGAACTTAGTGAGAGAGTAACAGTTCTCCAACAGTAACCTGTATAAGAATCGAAATTTTCCCATGTTTGTCAGTCGGCCCACCCTTAATTTCCAACGGGCACGCTTTCCTGGCAAGGGTTTCTAATTCATCCTGTTCTTCTTCTCTTACTACAATATTTTCAAATTCAGAGGAATGGGCCACCATAGTAATCACCTGGTAGTACCCAGAAAGGTTAGTATAACTTTACAAGCATCACAAGCTGTGCTGAAGAAACATACAAAAGAGACAAAGTAATTGCATACCTCACTTTCACTCATGTGACGTCGAAGCATCTCATTGTAAGTCTCAACACTGGAGTACTGAAGGTAAAAGTGGCTTGCAATTCGACCAAGTTCTGTGCAGTAAAAGTTGCCGCTCTTTTCGTCATAGCGCATCATCTTAGCTTTGTCTAGCGCACGTGCAGCATCAATAATGAATGCTCTTTGCTTGGCGCCCATAGAAGGATCTCCAATAACCTTAGCACAATATATGAGCTAGAAATTAGAACTTGAGTTTTATAGTCAGAACTCAAAGGAGGGTAGAGCCATCACATGTACAACGAAGAACCCCACAAAGAGAACAAAACCATCTTTTTTGTGACATGGTAAAATATATTGTTAGCAAAATACAGACATGTGCTACTTCCAGAATACCTATGGGTAAAAAGGAATTAGATAATATCACAAATCTAAATCGCATTTATGCACTAGTACTGTTTGTCATTTTTTTTACTCAAAGTGATATATCACAAACCTGATACTACAAAATGTATCCTTCTCAGACAAGTTTATTTTATATAGTGATTTGCATCGAAGGTGTCAATGTCTCAATGATGGGAGAACAGGTTACCTCTTCCCAAGTTATCCCATACACCAGAGGATTAGTCTTCATCCTTATAAATAAGTATGTATAGCCAAGCCAGGCACAGGCCTCCTTGACATTTGTCACAGTGCCCAAGGCAACCTCAGCATTTAAATTATCTTTCAAAGATCCAAGGAACTGCAAGATTAATACAGTTAACGACAAAATAATTGTGGATCAAAAGGATATAAAACAGTCAACCAACTTGCCAGGACCACAAACAAGAAAAGTACAAAAGGAAACCTTTGCAAATTAGCATTGCATCAAGATCTCATAATTAGTCATAAGGAACTGCCACAATAAACAAATTTAAAACTATTAGGTCATGTGAAGTTTGTTCCATCCCCTAGCTGGGATAATTCATACCAAGATTAACTGATTGAAGTTTGTTTGATCAGGATACAGACATGATCCCTTATCCAACTTCATATTAGGATCACCCCCTGGACTATGGCCTTATACTTATTTACCCTAAAACTGAACACGTACAAAGTATTATTGATATTTTTTAACATCCTGGTATGCTAACCTGGCTCTCTATTGGAAGCTGACTTGTCAATAATCTTAAGTAATAAGCCAATTTGTCATGTGTTGTGATAATAATCCCTTCACCACTTTTATCAAACTGTGGCCTTCCAGCACGTCCGAAGATCTAACAAAAAAATGCATGAACATTAGAAACATACAGTTTGATAGAAAGAAATGAACAGAATAAACAAGTTCAGTCAGGTACCTGCATCACATCAAGCATCCCCAGATCTCGCCACCCGCCAGCTTTAGCATCATATAGTTGTGTGCCCTGTTGTTGGGAGTATTTTTTCACTCAGCAATGTGCAGTGCATAAAAGAGGCTGCAGATAATTGGAAACATGCATGTTTTGGAATCCTTGGATCAACTGAAGATGTATGCGTAAACATAGGGGCAGTGATGCTCATCCATCAGATCAAAACAGTAAAAAAAAAAACTAAATTCAGGCAAATCCTGAGACTTTCAGTATGCCCTTCCCGAATGAACATTATTATGTACCAATGCATCTGTATTGATGCTAAACTCCAAAAGTAGTTACTAGATTGCACTAAACAGAGTTGGATACTAATATATGGACAGGCATTAATTTCACTCTACAAATATTAAGTCAAGGAATACGTCACAATAAACTGCATAGGAAACCATTAATTTCTTTCAATCAACCAGTATTGTATGAATGCACCATCAATTATAGTTTAGGACCCAAAAAACACAAACAGGTACTAACCTTTATAACAACTGTATGAGCCGGTAAGTTTACTCCCCAAGCCAATGTTGCTGTACAAACAAGGACCTACAATTGAAATAAGTTAGCATAAGACTAGATAAACACTGGAGCATGCAGAAAAACTCACTTTCAGAAGCCCGTCAGCAAACAAGCGCTCCATTAAACTTCTGTCAGAACGCATCATTCCAGCATTATGTATGCCAAATCCAGATTCAAAAAATTCTACAACTTCACGACTTTTTGCTTTACTAACATCTTTCTGCAACCATAAGACTAAGTAAGTAACAGTTACTAGATCAGCGTTAACACTGAAACCATAAAGGTAACTATATACCTTGATTAATGGAAATTGGGGATGATCTGCACTTGAAAATAGTTCCAGTTCCCCTGCTTTTGCAGCTAGGTCAATCTGAGTAGCATGCAAAAAAGAATGAAAAATCAGAAATTGTCAAATAAGTAATAACATAAATACCACGTCACGAAAAAAGATACACATGAAGGATCTGAAATCGTGAACGGTGTCTTATGGGTAGAATCCATCAGTTTAAAACAATATATTAAAGAACTTATGGAGAAAACATTTGGAGGGACTTAGCATTAGCAAGGGATAATATAGCTCGGTGGATCAGATATTTCAAACCATGGGTTCCAACATACTTTCTACATATAATTTTAAATAACAAAAAAACTTTGAGAAGACGCAACACTGTTTTTGAATATGTACAAGCATGGCATCAGAATCTTGATAAACAGTAACATTTGCGACAATAGGAAAACAGTATTAGTAATGCTACTGCTATCGAGAAATTAGGTGATGCCCCACAAAAAAAAGAAGTATAAGACTTACCAGGGTTCTAGCAGTTTTCCCAGTATCCTTACGAGTATGAACAAAAACCAATGCTTGGTAGCCTTGCTTAATGGACTCCACAACCTATTAATTTGATGTACGAATTAAAGATAATATGAATGCAGAAATCTAGATAGAACCATGCTATCAAAGAAAAAAGACCTTCTCATAGCACAAAGTATTGAATAGTTCATTTTTCTTAGTGTAATCCCTTTCACTGATCCCAATGTACTGCTGAGCAAGAGGAACTGGACGGTAACTTGAGTCAAAAAAGAAAAGGCCAGTCTCCGGATTAACCCGCAAAAATTGTGCAACCTGAAAATGTGAAATTCCATGATGTTATTAAATTGCAGGTACTATACATGATATTTAAGGTAGGTACCTAACAGACCTCTAAGTAAGTAGGCAGGGTAGCAGATAGGCCAACAATGCGAATCATTGATTGCATAGACTCAACCTGTTACATTCAGTCAATTCATAAGTATGAACCATTGGTAACAAAACAAGATGTAAAGAGGAACAAACACATTGTATGGTCCTACGAACAAGTAATCAGTTTGAAGTACACCCATCTTTACTTCCTCTAGTCTTTACAAATTATTCTGCCATGATTTTTGCTATCATTCAGGCAACGAGAAATGAATGACAGGAAATAAAACAAGACAAAGAACAGACACCGTGTTATCATCCTACGGACATGTCATCAGTTTGATGCATACCCATCTTTACTTCCTCTAGTTTTTACAAATTATTCTACTGTGATTTTTGCCAGCATCAAGGCAAAGAGAAGTTGCTCTCTTTATTGCAAAAACTTACCTGGCGAAGAGTACGAGCTACTAGTGCCTCAATTACTGAACCTCTATCATCATTTAGCAGATGCACTTCATCAATGATTATCAGCTTGACCAGCATTGACAGTGACATGTCGCTGCTTTTGCGTGTAATGACATCCCACTTCTCAGGAGTAGTCACTATCATCTGCACAATGCACCAAATAAGTACAGAACAGAAACCGAAGTTAAAAGAATGAAACAAAGTAAGAGTGTGTACCTGTGTTTCTTCAATCTCGTTTTTGGTCAACTGCATGTCTCCTGTAAGTTCTCTAACAACCAGGTTCAATGGAGATAATCGGCGACTGAATGTTGTTGTCACCTCTGCAGCCAAGGCCTAAATACCAATTTTTTTGTAAAATGTAATGATTACCAGAATATACAACAATAACAGATTAAAGAGAATGTGAGGGAGAAGAATACCTTCATTGGAGCAACATAAACTATCTTAAACTCATTTTTATGCAAAATGCCATCCCTGAAGTGCTGTTTAACCTGTTAAAGAAATGTGTTGATCCAATATCTAAGATTCTAATGCAAAGATTTTATCAAAAGGCAAAAAAAAAAATCAACAAAACAAAAATAAACTTGTAAAACTCAGCAACTTGTAGGCTTTGGTACAACTGTTTCCAGGTTTTGGCATACCTCATGTAGAACTGCAATCATTGCAATATTTGTTTTGCCAGCACCTGTTGGAGCACAAACCTGAAAATTTATGCAAGTTAGCTATGTTAGCAGAGGTATACATAATCGCGCAAGTGCAGTAATTAAAACAAAAAAACACAATTGCATATGGTGGACTTAATTACGCACTAGAATATTCTCATTGGTGTAGTAAGTAGCTTGGAAAATACGACTCTGCACACGATTGAGCGACTTGTATCCCTGGAAGGCAGCTTGGGCAAACTCATCTAACTCTCTTATTTCAATCTGCAAAAAACAAAGTGAACTCCATAATTATCAACAAAAAGCTCCCAGTAATTATGCACAGCCAGTCAGCTGTTCAAACCTGCTACTGCAAATGAAGATGCAGATGAAGTCACTTTACCAAGCAAAGCAAAGATCAGAAAGAGGATGATCGTAATATTGTATGCATGCAAATGTGAGTTTTTTCTATCGACAAATAAAATCAATAAAGTGAAAAAGAAAAAGGTAAAACAAATCTATCACTGATCCTAGATATTAACCATTCCACATTCTCAGCATTCAGTCTAAGGTCACAGAGTTTAATAGAGATATCTTGAATTAGAAACGAGATCTATTATGAAGTTGGGCAATCATATCAAAATGCTATAATGCAGATTTGACATGCTTCATTGAATTTATTTTAAGGAAATAGATTAACTTCTTCAAAGCAATAAAAGAACATGTACAGAGGAAAATAAACGATAAGACTATGTGCATACCAGCTTCTCATTGGGTTTCAGTGATGCCATTGGAGTAGGTGGAATTTTCACTTCTTCATACCCCTTCATGTGTTTCCTTGTGGTTCCTTGAGGAAGAGAAGTTACTGTAAAACTATCTGCCCCTTCTCCAGTCCCAATCACATCATCCAATGGCTGTTTTCTTTCACTTGCCAGAAGGAGGGATGAGAAATTATCAACGCCAATATCATTAGTGCCATGGTCTGCACCACGTTTGCCACGTTTTTCCTCTTTCCTCCTAATCTTATCAAGCTGACGCTCATATTCTGTTTGTACAGTTACCTGCAGGCATAATAGATGAGAAATCATTTAACATGTAACAAGGTATCTACCATAAATGAAAATAGCACACACTCATTAAAGGAAGTCGCCGTACCTGTGTGCCATAAGTTGGCATCTTTGGTTGATTGCTTGTGGACATTCTCTCCGATTTCAATATCATCAATCCATGTTGAATTGCATCTACTAGCTCCTTCCTATGCTACAGAGCATGAAATAATCAGATTAGATTCCATTATCATATGGTACGGAAAAACAAATGAAATTGATCATCATGACAAACAATGAAAGCTTTCTACTTTGCGATCATGAAAGGAAACATTGAACTAACTGGAAAAGTGGTAAGAAGTCAAGGAGAAGTTTGCAGGACAAGTTTAGAAGCAATATATCAGTTAACCATCACCATCACATTTCCTAGTGGTCAATGAAATGTCAGTTGCTAGTACATCAATATTTTCAGATGTGCATATAGTATCGGGCATTCAGATGCCTAGCACGCATGCAGAAGGGACTTATGCACACATAGCAACTCTCTTGGGGTTTCATTTTCACTTCACGCGGAAAGGGTTAATCCAAAGTTACCACTTTTGGGCCCTCAAGCACTATATGCTACTGATTCACGCTTCAAAACGTCCAAAGTGGGACTTAACCCACCACAACTAAACGCATTTGCCATTCAGGCCCCTTACTAGTTGGGCCGAGTGTTACAAAACCATTTTTTGATTCTACTATATCTATTGTAGAGCCAGTAAGAACCATGCAAGAATGTCTTTTCAACATTATAGAACATAGTTTGTAACAGTGAAACAACATTACAGTAATTAGCCAGAGTAAAACAATTCAATTCATTATGTAAAAAGCTGCAGATACAACCAAGAAAGAAAATATGATGCATAAAAGAACACAGCAATGATGCCTCCTTTATTTCAATGTTTCTTTTATGTCCACAACTCCACATCCAAATTCTTGCAAACTATGCCATTACTGCAGAGAACCTTTTTAACTGTATCGCCAAAACTAACAGAATAAATAAAGCTCAGAAGCAAAGAATGAAGACAATTCATGCAGTGTTAGAACGTATATGCACTAGCAGAAGGATTCTTAAGCTCCTAATGGATCTAGCAAAGATTTCTTTAAGGTCCAGATTCCAGGACGTCATTGCACAGAGGACTAACAGCGCACTTCTCTACTTGGTCATCTGTTTCAACTTTTCTTAGGATGTAAGGTTTTCTGTAATGTTATCATGTGAGCAATTGATTCCCGGAATATGTCTTGTTTATATGCCATGAACAAATTGCAAAGATGCAGGACTAAGAGGCGCAACACAAACTGTACAGTAGGAGTAAGTCTTCAAATTTTTTCTTTTAGTCATCTGATTCCTGCATTATATCAAAGATATAAAGCAAAATGAACTGTACAGTGAAGATAACAAGGCCTGTATCTCTTACCAAAAGAAGATCCTCAACTATTTCAAAGGCAGCATCGCCAACCAGGTCCAACAGTTCACCAGCTATCTGCAAAGTGGGAACACTAGATGACCTCAGCAACAAAAATAAAACTAGAGGCAGTTTTCAGTATGACATTAAAAACCTCATCTCCTGCTTTATTTGATAGGAGCACTCGGCACAAAGCCATTGCAAGTTCATCTCCTGAGAGCATTGAGCCACCACTTCTAGTTATCAAAGCGCATTGATCTTTTAGCCACCTCAAACTCACAGAACCCCTAACAGCAGTTGAATTACGAGCTGTGGATGTGCCGCAAGCATCATACTGCCCTTTTTCAAATGGCTCAGTGCCCAATCCACCACTTTCTAAGGGTATGCCATCATCAAGAGAAACATCAACAATGAAACGACCAGGTGGCTTGAAATCAAAGTCTGCTCCAAATTCACTTCTATCATTTTCATCTACATCCTCCGCTTTTCTCTGGACAAATTCATGGGCACTTGCCTGTTGAAGGGAACCAAGCTTCTGAGCTAACTGAGCTAGCTTCTTTAAAACTGAATCTTGTACAGTGTAGCCCACAAGGCATTCCAATTCATTCCTGGTGAGATACATACATGTAAGTAGTGGAAAATCCAGCAAAAAGAAATTACAGCATCTGCATGATACATAAGGCGTGTATGAAGATAATATTCTGCACAACTGATGTAACCTAGTGCAAACGATCAGTACTACACATTAAATTTATGCAACTGGCTTATCGCTCGGGAGATCCTGGCCATCTATATGCGATAAATCAGGTTAGCGCGCTACTTGCAGCATGTGACGGCAGCTTTGTTTTTGAAATTCCAATGCATTAAGAACTCACAGAACGCAGTGCGCAGCATTGAGTCCCATAACAGCAAAAAAAATAACAGAACTACCAAGTTTAGGAGTCTCAACCAAAATATTTTAGCCACAGCATGTTTGTTAATACCTTTTCACAAGGGCTCTTTCGGCGGCATCATATTCTGTGTCATCGCCACCAAACAGGGCATACGCAGCCTGAGCAACTTGCTGGAGTTCTTCAGAGGCCACCTCCCCATTCAACAACTCCACCACGCACCCAATAAACTGCTTATACGCCTGGCGCACTTCGCTGGAAGCTGCAGCGCAAGTGGCAATTCCGACCAGTTAAGCTAAAATTAGAATCACACAGAAACACGCGCATAACTACGAAAAAGCAAAAAAAAAAAAAAAAAAAAGGCGCAGCTCAAGCAACCCGGCGCGTGCAAGCGAGCAGTGAGGGCTCTGGAGGCGTTACCGTCGTCCCAGCCAGACACGATCTTCCGCGCGAGCTCCCACTCGTCATGCGACCTGCGGAGACAACGAATGACACGAAATCGTCAGGTTTTCCCCCCCGCAGCGATTGGGGTTCGAGGACGGTGAGGCACCAGCGATGGGCGGACAGGGGAGGGGGTGGAACCTGGGGAGGATGAGGGCCTGGAGGACGGTCTTGCGGAGGAGGTAGGCCTGGTCGGCGTCGTAGTGGCCGCGGAGCGCGCTCGTCAGGCGCGGGAGCGGCGCGAGCATCTCGGAGTCGGATCGCGGCGAGCCAGTGGCGGGAGGGGGCGGTGGTTTTGGAGGAGGGAGTGGGGAGGCGATGGCGACGCGCTTCGGGTGTGCGTAGATGGCTTGGACTTTGTTTGGATCGCGCCCCCACCGGGGGAGGCGTGCTGCCGCACGAAGGCTGGAACGCGCCGGCGTACGGCGGCGTGGTGCGCTGGTGGCGTTTGGTTTCTGCCCGCCCGGGCACTGCGGTTAGTTTCGACGTCTTGGACTCGATCCCAGCCGTTCGATTTTCCACGCGTGCAGCCAGATCAATTTGTTTCCATTGCAATTATTTTGTTGGATGGTAAAAAGCGGTAAGCCGTATTCGTTCCAGGGACGGACCCATAGGGTAGTCTTGGTAGACTCAGGATTATCCTAGTCTAGCCCAGTTCGATTAGTAATTAGTTAGTCTGGTTGTAAAAAAAAATCAAAAAATCTCATGGAAGTTTCGTTCTTCGTCGCGACTCCTCGCCTCCTCACGCCGCTGTCGAGTGCCGTCGCGATTCCTCGCCTCCTCGTCACGTCCTCCGTTCCTCACGCAGTCAGCCAGTCAGCGCCTTAGCGGTCACTGCTCCGCTTGGCGCCCGATCCATCGGTCCAGCCACTGCTCCGCAGTCCGCAGTAGGCAGCACAACCAGCGCCCAGCGCCATCGCCGAACAGGTGGCCGTTGAGGTACTTCCATCAAGGCATCAATCACATCAATTCATTATCCATCGGTTGCTTACTTGCTCCTGGTACTTCCATAAAGGCATCGATTCATTATGCATCGGATGCTTACTTGCTCCCCTGGTACTTCCATCAAGGCATCAATCAGGACTAGCATCAATTCATTATCCATCGGTCCATCCGCCGCACCTGGTGGCTGGTAAGTCCATTGACCATTGGTCCATCCGCAGCCCCGGTTCCATGATTTCGTTGGATCGTTTTATCATATATGGACCGCCGGTTTACATGGTGCACTAGTGCTTCAATTTTTTTGTAGTAGCAGGAGCAGGACCGAGTTGCTTCACAGAGATGAAGAGGCAGGGAGATATTGCTTCACTTTTCCGGAGGAAACATGAAGCAAAAGCAAAGAAAATTGCGGCTGAAAAGCATGCTCAAACTCAAGAACAAGAACCATCTTCAGTTCCAACTATGGCTGAAGAGACATCTCAAGAACAACCACATCATGTTCTGATTCCGGTTGTGGCTGAAGGGCGACCTCAAGAACAAGAACCACCTCCAATTTGTGATGTTGATCGTCTCGAACATGATCCTGGCTTAAGAGTGTCTATTGCAAGCTATAATGCCAATGATCAAAATGCGGTTCGGAGAGCATATATTCTAAAAGGTCCATGCCAACCTTATGCTCATGATTACCCAACCAGGAACATATATGGTAAAGATCGTCGCTTTAGTATTATTTGGTTCCATAAATATCCTTGGCTTGAATATAGTATTGTGAAGGATGCAGCATTTTGCATGGTATGTTATTTGTTTGGTAAGTGAGGCAGTAAATTTGTTAAGAGTGGTTGGAGAAATTGGAACATAGGTAGTGATGTACTTGACAAACATATGGGAGGTATAGATAGTGCTCACAAAGCTGCGCAAGAGAGATATGATTTATTTGTACAAGGTAAACCAATTGATGATGTTATTCTGGAGGTGTCACAACATGATCTAAGTCTCTACAAGGTTAGGTTGACCCATTCACTTAGATGTTTGAGGTTTCTTTTGCGTCAAGGTTTGTCATGCCGTGGACATGATGAAAATGAGGAATCTAACAATAAAGGAAACTTCCTTGAACTTTTGGAGTGGCTTGCAGGAAATAATGAAGAGGTTAATGAGGTTGTTCTGAAAAATGCTCCAAGAAATTGCATTTTGACTTCCCCTAAGATACAAAAGCAAATTATTAAATGTTGTGCCGGGGAAACCACTAGACACATAATTGAAGAACTTAGTGATGACTACTATGCAATTCTAGCTGATGAGTCTAGTGATATATCACATAAAGAACAACTAGCTCTTTGTTTGTGTTATGTTGATAAATTTGGAAGGGTGTGTGAGAGGTTTCTTGGAGTAGTTCATGTAGCCAATACCAGTTCTTTGTCACTTAAGACAGCAATTCAGTCTTTACTTGTTGGTCACCATTTGACTCTTACTCAAATTCATGGGCAAGGATATGATGGGCTAGTAACATGAAAGGATAGATTAATGGGATAAAAACATTGATCATGAAAGAGTCTCCTTCTGCTTATTACATTCAATGTTTTGCACATCAACTCCAATTAGTTCTTGTTGCTGTTGCCAAGGGAAATGTTGGTTGTGCTACTCTCTTTGGACAAGTTTCTCGCTTGCTGAATATTATTGGAGTTTCTTGTAAGCGCCATGACATGCTTCGAGATGTTAGAGCTCAAAAACTTAAGACTACACTTGAGTTGGGTGAAATAGACAGTGGGAGTGGATTAAATCAAGATATGGTGATAACTAGGCCCGGTGACACTCGGTGGGGCTCTCATTACAAAACTATTTTGCACATTATTGATATGTATTCTACAATTCGAGAAGTACTTATAACTCTTGGAAAAGATCCTAAACAAAGGGATAATTGGCCGAACATACATGCTATGGTTGATGTTTTGGAGTCATTTGAATTTGTTTTCAATGCACACTTGATGCTTATTATTCTTGGATACACAAATGAATTGTCTCAATCTTTGCAAAAGAGGGACCAAGATATTGTTAATGCAATGTCACTTGTTACTTTGGCAAAGGGAAGACTGAAACAAATAAGGTCTCATGGGTGGAAAGAATTCTTTGAAGGAAACGTTACACCATTTTGCATTAAACATGGCATTGATTTTCCTGCATTGGATGGTAGATATGTGCCTCATGCAAGATCCCCACGATTTTATCCGGTTCAAACAATTGATGATCATTATAGAAGAGAAGTGTATATTGGTGTTATTGATCAAATTCGGCAAGAACTTGACAATCGGTTTGATGAGGTAAATATGGAGTTACTTATTTGTATGTCGGCCTTGAATCCCTTCAATTCTTTTGATTCTTATGATGCACATAAAGTCCTTAGGCTTGCTAAGTTTTATCCGAAGGACTTTTCAAGTGTGGAATTGATAAGACTTGAACTTCAACTTGATAACTTCATTGATGACATGAGGAAAGATGATAGATTCAAAGGCCTAAACAATCTTGGTGAGCTCTCTATTAGGCTTGTTGAAACAAATAAGCATGTTGTTTATGACTCGGTATACTTGCTTCTTAAATTGGTATTGATCCTACCGGTGGCGACGGCAAGTATTGAAAGAGTATTTTCGGCATTGAGTTTAGTGAAAGATAAGTTGAGAAATAGAATGGGTGATGAGTTGTTGAATGATTGTTTAGTCACATATATCGAGCGAGATATCTTCTCCAAAGTAAGTGAGGATGACATAATTGAGTCTTTCATGACCATGAGAAAAGCGCAAAGTGAAGAATCTAGAATAGTATCGTAACGGTGTAATCTTCCACTTATGTAAGACCTTATGTCATGTTTGGACTATTTATATTGCGGTTTTACAAATTTGGGATTTGTTGTTGAATTTACGATATTATACCGAATTACCGAATTTGCATTGTCTTTTGTCAAATTTTATAGTCTTTTACCAAATTTGTGATCTTAAAAATTTGGATGCCTACCCTACGAAAAAATCCTAGGTCCACCAATGATTCGTTCCATCAGTCGACAACCACTTGAGTAATCACCTCATGGGACGAGAGGTAAGGGGGAGCTCCTTCGTTCCACTTCCAGGTGGGGTTGGCTGGTTGCTTGGTTGCTAAGCTCCTAAGTGAACAATTTAACTCGCTAAATGCCCGTGTTGTAATGCAAACATAAATATTAGATGCGTGTTGGTACAAAGAATAATGAGGTTCTTATTAAGAGGGGCCATATCGGTAGATGTCATCTTGTAGTTGATATTTTTTAAAGTATGACCCCACTGTCTTACCAGGCGAGGCTTCAAGTGACTAGTCCCCTGATCGTAGATGAAAACCTCACGACTAGTTTTTGCTGGTGGTGGGGCAGGTACACACATAATCAGTCTAATCGTATTTAATAACATCCACTCATACGTTTTCCTTTCCCATACACTTTTTCGACGGGCAAAGTCGTGGGTCAGCCTAGAGACGGTGTGACCCGTCTCGTAGCATTTAAGGCTACGGGATGGTCTGATAGGCGAGTGTAATGGTCTAGCAGGCGAGCGGGATGGGCTTACAAGTGGGCATAATAGCGTTTTACGGATGGGATAGGGTGTGCAGGGCGACCGGAGTAGGTTGAGCGTGTGCACCTCCTATAATGATGACCTAGGTAATGGTTTTCGTCAGGTGTAGGGTGGCCATCTTTTTTTGCACGATTTGCTTATATGTGTATCTCGCCTCCTGCTATATAAAGGAGGAAGGACCGGGCTTGTAAGGACATTCTCACTTTGGATAAGTTTATCCAATTTATAAGAAAATACACATGATGTAGGACTATTATTCTATGGGAGGCTTGAACCTGGATAAATCTTGGTGTTTTTGAGTTCCTTCGACACACACTCGCATACATCCACCGGACAATCGACCCGACACTAAACAAAGAGGCACTCCAATACATCCCCGTCAACTACAACGCCACCTAGAGGAGCTCCCGCATAGGGCGTGGTACTTGGTGGCATCGTCATCGAGGTTGTCACACCGCACGAACGTCAGGGGCTCCCCCTTCAAGATATGACACCGCTCCATGCCCAACAGCTCGACTACGAGGCTATGACGCCTGTACAAAATCTACAGACCACGCGAATGCTTCTTAGCCACCCGCAGGTAGTAATACCAGAAGATTCACCAGTAGCGCTATGACTACATGACCTCGCCCTCTAAGTTGAGACCGTTCAATACCAAATCATGGCGGCAAACTCCGAGTCCGTCACTAGGACTGGTGAAGGTTACGATCTCTAGGAATTGTAGCAGGCCCTGCGATGGGAGAGATCGCGTGCCCCCTTCGTGGCGGAGTGTGCTCGGAGACCCCTACCGCGTTGGGATAGCCAACATACCAATCTGCGCGACTCTCTTCGCCAACGCGAGCTCCATGGTGTGATCCAAAGCTACAGGGTCAGCCGAGAATAGGAAGGTCGCGTCCGACGAGAGCAGGACAATGGCAAACAGTACTACCACTCGCCTCCTAGGGAGGCGTCGGACTCCTTCATCCCATCATCAGGACCACGAGATCGTCGTCTCTCTCCCCATGCACATGCAGTGGCTCATAAACGAGCAGTTCCCCGTTACGAGACGGGGTGCAACGCCTTATCAACCCAGCTAAGAAAGGAGCGTTTGTTGAATAAGTTTCGACCGATCCTAGCCAAAAAAATATGATGACTCGACCAACCCTGCGGAGTTCCTGCAGATTTATACTACCATGGTGCAGGTCGCAAGAGGCCACAGGAAATTCATGGCTAGCTATTTCCTAACCGCCTTGGCTGGTTCAACCCGATCCTAGTTTATGAACCTCCCCGCGGGTCGGTTCACTCCTTGGAGGATTCATGCGACTAGTTTATCGCCAACTTATAGGGGACCTACGCTTGACCAGGTCGAAGAGAACCTGCACCAGGTCAGATAGCGACAGGACGAGTCACTGTGAGACTACATCTGGCGTTTCACCCAACGTCGGAATACAATTAGAACCATATCGTCACAGTGAGGCAGCTGAAGTGCGAGTCACAACATTTATCTTTTGGATGAATTTTCGAAAGACTTTGTTCGGGATCCGTATCACGGGCAGTTCTAAGTGGTGGAGTTAAGACTCGTGTGATGGGGCATAGTTTTCTTTTGTGAACCTTATGACGCCAAAAATTATCTATATTATGCTCTATGTATGAGACTTATATTGTGTACCTTTATGTTTTGTATGAGTATTATGATTGTCTCGCGTGTTTTTCATTCTGTCGATTGCTTTTTATTATGCTATTTTTATTATATATGATGCATCGACGCAATCAACAAAAAAGGTAAGAAGGTAAGAGACATATTTCGATAGCGGTCAATATCGGGGGCTCAACTAGTGCGAGATAGGGGCCTGGTGTGTTCCGTACCGTAATGGTACGAAAAGTGAATACGTTAGTAATAACGTGTGCACATCCACCATATGATAGTAGTTATAGTCGTCTACCCATGTGACGGTTACATGGGGTGTTCCATAAGGTGAAGGTACAAGAAGTGAATACGTTGGCATTAACGTATGAAACATCGCTTGTGAGATGAGTTGCACAAGCACCGTTCGTGTGAGAACTTTTTTTCTCGTGCGAAGGGTGATGATTGTGATTTGATGTTTATTTGGGGAGTGATGCACTCGAGAAAGAAACATATAGATAAGGATCGAGCATACCTTCTTTTTTCATTGCTCATTTTACACACATTACATATCATGGGCTTTAAGGAGTCCGACTGTATTCATGTTGAATTATCTTTTCCTTGTCATCTTATTTCCTACTCGTATCTCCCTTGTCAATATCTTGTCATCACTAATCTTGGAAAAATGATGACAAGATGAGTACTCGCGATAATTTGGGTGATCTTCCTGAAGGGTCCAATGAGAACAATCTCGTGCCACCTCCGCCACCGAGCATGACAGATGTGCTCTTGCAAATCGAGCAAAATCGCCAAGCGCATACCACTTTGCTCTAGGCACTCGTGCGCAAAACGGGACCTCAAGGAGGAGGAGCTAGGCATTGTGACGACTACTCAAATTTTCTCTGCACTAGTCCTCTCACCTTCACGCGCGCTGTCACGTCCCAAATTCCATAATCACATCATTAAGCATAATTATGCTTCTTAAGTATTATGTTTAATTTTGTGTAATTCGTTCGGTGACACTAGTGCAATTCGTTCCTAATCATTTGGATGAGAGAAAGAAATGTGGAGTTTTCTTGGACTTGCGGGATACTACCGTCGGTTTATTAAGAACTTTTCAAGAATTGGCAAGCACATGACTGAGCTCTTGCAGAAGGGCATGAAGTTTATATGGTCTAATGCTTGTGAGCAAGCCTTCCAAACCTTGAAGAATATTCTCACCACCGCACTCATCCTTGCTCGACAAGATGTGGATAAGAGTTTCGATGTTTATTGTGACGCTTCTCATATAGGCCTCGGTTGTGTTCTCATGCAAGAGGGTCGGGTCGTCACCTATGCTTCTCGCCAGTTAAAACGCCATGAGGAAAACTATCCTACTCATAATTTAGATCTTGCAACCGTTGTGCATGCTCTAAAAATCTAGCACCACTATCTCCTTAGAAATCTTTGCAATATCTATACCGATCACAAGAGTCTCAAGTATATCTTCACTCAATCCGACCTCAACATCAGACAGAGGAGATGACTTGAGTTGATCAAGGACTATAAATTGGAGGTTCATTATCATCCCGGCAAAATGAACATCGTTTCCGATGCCCTGAGCTGAAAGTCTCGGTGCAATTGTCTTGTGGTCAAGCCCGAAAATACCACACTTTGTGATGATTTTTGGAGACTTAGATTCAATATGGTCTCGGAGAGATTTCTTGCAAATATAGAGGTCCAACCCACACTCCTTCATCAAATTAAGGAAACACAGAACAATGATAAGGGTATGGCCCAAATTCGTGGCAAGATGAAGGAGGGCAAGGTTGTGGACTTTTCGGAGGATAGTCAAGGCATCTTGTGATTTAGGAAGCAACTTGTGGTCCCTAAGGTCCATGAGTTGAGAAAGAAGATCTTGGGTGAAGCTCATGACTCGTTGTCTATTTATCCCGAGAGCACCAAAATGTATCAAGATCTCAAGCAAAGATTTTGGTGGACCTGCACGAAGCGTGAAATCACTCGATATGTCACCGAGTGTGATGTTTGTAGGAGAGTGAAAGCCGAACATCTCAAGCAGGCTAATACACTCCAACCCTTGACTATTCCCTCTTGGAAGTGGGAGAAAATCGGTATGTATTTTATTACTAGACTACCTAAGTCCTCTCGTTATGACTCAACTCATTGTGGGCCGAGTCGGTTGACCAAAGCTACTTATTTTCTTTTCGTCAAAATCACGTTGTCGGTGGATGAACACCGCAAGCGGGGATCCTGAGAGACCCCCTTTGAGATTCGACCGGGGGGCTGGTCCTGGATCTATCTCGTACGTGGGGTTAATGCGTGTGGGACTTAGACGGGATGAATCGTCGTTGGCTAGTAGTAATAAATGCACCAAGGATTTAGACAGATTCGGACCGCACGGAGGCGTAATACCCTACTCCTGTGTGTCTAGTATATTATCAATGATCTTCGAATGCCTTTCTCTGGATCTCAAGCATCTCATTTTTCTCTGTGTTACAAGGAGCTGTTGTTCTATCGGCTGTGTGAAGTCTTGAGCTTCCTCTTTCTCCGTCCTCTTCTACGAAGTGCCCCCCCCCGTTTATCTACCGGGGGGAGGCCCTCCAGGGAGTGCCCAGAACGAAGGCACAAGTTTCCGTAAACAATAAATGGAAAACAACCATCATGGGTCTACAATTGATGTTACAGAGGGTTGAAAATGCATCCTTCGGACGGTCCCATCGGTCTTCACGTCCCAACTTTAGCAGGCGCAGGGGCACCCACCGGCCAGCCTCTGAGTACTCTCTAGTGCCCGTCTGATCAGAGTAGGTCTAACACGGTCTGATGCAACAGGGCGATAGGCGATAAGCCTCCAGCCCATCGAAAGATATCTTCAAGCCGTCTTTCTTTATGGGCCTTGCGAGGGGACATGCGATGGGACCTGCCGCATTAATTGTGCCCACGCCTTCCTGCCAGGCTATGGCAGGGACTGATGTATTCAGTACGACAGGTGTGGGGGAGAGTGGTTGGATGTGACCATCCACGCTCCCCATTAAATGCAGCATCGGGTCTCCCACCAACTGACACCTCATTGTGGGTCCCTGCGGGGTCCACTGGCATGGGGCTTGCTAGGTGCTCGGGGCTCTCTGAGTGCTCAGGGACCAACTACACTTGGCCCCGAGCGCCCACTCCCAGATCTGGCTCTTTTTGGGTCCTCGGGGTACTTTGGGTACTCGGGGGCCAACTGTTCCTGGCCCCGAGCACCCCCTCTCGGACCTGGCCTCCCCTGGGCCCTCGGGGAGGTGGTCCCCGAGGGAAGGCGCCATGTGGCACTGCGCTGTTCTGGCCTCGGGACTCAGGGACCCCCGGATCCCATATCACCGACAGTAGCCCCCGGGCCCATCCGCAGGCGACGGTCCAGAGACTGCGGGTGAGGCCCTATTTCTTCGAGACCGATCACAGCATTGGTGCCACGTGGCTCTCTATCGTCTGGTGCCGAAACGTACTCTGCTTTGTACTTCTCCTTCCTCGATCTTGTTTGTACTGACGTCCTGGGAGGCACTGACCAGGCCAAGCACCGGCAGTTCACCCCCGAAAACATAGGTTGCCCCGGCCACTCACACTCGAGCAGCAGGACCACTCGAGAATCCAGCCCCCGAGCCTGCGCATAGGATCCCGTGCTCAGGGCGCGCAGCCCCCGGGCGCTTGCGAGTACGCGGCTGCTGAGTCAAATAGACACAAATGGACATAAAATTCTTTTGCTCGGGAAGTGAGTCCACCTGGCATGGTACCCGCCGCGACATGTAAATGCTTTTTGCCTTGCGACCTCTGAGTACTCTCTCGTGCCCGTCTGGTCAGAGTAGGTCTGACACAGTTTGATGCAACAGTGCAATAGGCGATAAGCCTCCAGCCCATCGAAGATATCTTCAAGCCGCCTTTCTTTATGGGCCCCGTGAGGGGACATGCGATGGGACCCGCCGTATTAATTGTGCCCACGCCTTCCTACCAGGCAGTGGCAGGGACTGACGTATTCAGTACGACAGGCGTGGGGGAGAGTGGTTGGATGTGACCATCCACGCTCCCCATTAAATGCAGTATCGGGCCTCCCACCGATCGACACCTCTTCATAGAGTCCCTGCGAGGTCCACCGGCATGGGGCTTGTTGGGTGCTCGGGGCTCTCTGAGTGCTCGGGGACCAACTGCACTTGGCCCCAAGTGCTCACTTTCGGACCTAGCTCTTCTCGGGTTCTCGGGGCACTCTGAGTACTTGGGGACCAACCGCTCTTGGCCCCGAGCGCCCACTCCTGGATCTGGCTCGTCTCGGGTTCTCAGGGTACTCTGGGTACTAGGGGGCCAACTGTTCCTGGCCCTGAGCACCCCCTCCCGGACCTGACCTCCCTCGGGCCCTCGGGGAGGTGGTCCCCAAGGGAAGGCGCCATGTGGCACTGCACTGTCCTAGCCTCGGGACTCGGAGACCCCCGGATCCCATATCACCGACACACGTATTCTTCCAAGCAATACACGAAGATATACATCGCTAGAATATTTTGTCTCCATGGTATTCCTATGAAGATAGTCTCCGACCGTGGATCCATCTTTGTCTCTCATTTCTGGAAGAGCCTTCACAAAGCTATGAGAACTGAACTGTTCCATAGCACTGCCTACCATCCTTAGACCGATAGTCAAACGGAGAGAGTGAATCAAATACTTGAAGATATGTTGCAAGCTTGTGCTCTCACATATGGAAAGCCGTGATAGATTTGCTTGCCATTTGCCCAATTCTCCTACAATAATGGTTTCCAATAAAGCATCGAGATGTCCTCGTTCAAAGCGCTTTGTGGAAGGTGTCAAACGCCTCTAAATTGGTTCGAGTCCAGCAAAAGGGCGTTTCTAGGTCCAGATTTGGTCAAAGAGTCAGAAGAATATGTCCTGACCATTTGCAAGTATCTTCTCACAGCTCAATCTAGTCAGAAGAGTTATGTGGATCATCGTCGACGTGAGCTTGTGTATAAGATTAGAGACTTCGTTTATCTCAAGGTCTCTCCCCTTAGAGGAGCGCGATATTTCCAAATAAAAGGAAAGTTGGCTCCATGATATGTTGGCTCTTTCCAAATTGTTGTCCGACGTGGTGAGGTGGCCTATCAGCTGGAGCTACCTACATCCCTCTCCGTCGTGCACTATATATTCTATGTCTCGCAATTGAAGAAATATCTCCACATCCCAATCGAAGTTGTGACAGTGAGACTAAGAACTTCAACCCGATCTTTCTTATTGTGAGCATCCCGTTCGCATTCTTGATTAAGCCGAACAGAAGACACGGCGCAAATCAACTAAGTTCCTCAAGGTTCAATGGAGCAATCATACCGAAGATGAAGCGACATGGGAGCGTGGAGATCGACTTCGTGCTGATTATTTCGAGTTTTTCTCCAACCTGTGAGTGATGCATTTGTTTCCATTCTCACAGCATGGTATTTTTCCTTTACCACAAAAGACTTGAAGCTCTTAGTTTCCCCTTACTCTCCCTTAAACTCACCTGAATCTCGGGACAAGATTCTTTTAGGGGGGAGGTATGTCACATCTCAATTCTTTAATCATGTCAAATATCTCTCCAATGCGTGGGACCCATCTGGCCGGCCTCACCATCTTTTCCCTCTCTTGGGAAGCTGCAGCCCACCCCTACCTCTCTCTCTCACCCCCACTCTCTCCCTCACTCACCCAACCAAGCAGCAAGAGCAGAACTGCTCTCTCCTCTCCCTCTCTTAACACTCTCTCATTCTCCCTCAAATCTCTCCTTCAAGTATTGATATTTGAGGTACGCATATATTACCATTATATTCCCCACCTCTCTAGCTCTCTATCCATCCAAAAGTTTCTCACATGCATGAAGGTTTGCAGGTTTTGCAAATCAAATTCGTCACCTTGCTTCATTGCATTTTTAGCAGCTCTATTATCCTCTCCGTCGAGCTTTTCATTTGGTGTCTCCTTCCCCAACGGTCACCAACTTGGGCAAGGGACTTTGGGTAAGTATTATAGGATTCTATGGTAGCAATGCACAATTTTATCTCGGTTTTGGATAGGTTTGGAGTTGTGTTGCGAGTGGCAAAGCGCATTTTCGTTCTTGAGGTTATGGAGCTAGAAGAGATATTTGAATGAGTTTGAACTAGTGAATCGAGCTTGTGGAGTGAGTAAGGTAGGTTTAGAACCAATGATTTAGTGCCCTTGCATGTTTATGTGGTTAGATTTCGACATGCAAGATGAATAGATAAAGAAATCATCGCAAAACCCCTTTCTACAGGAACCTAGAGGTTTCGGGTGAAACCCGAAAATTCCAAGTGAGCCCAGTCTTTTCTGCCCCAAGATCCTTGTTGTTTAGCGTGTAATTTAAGTTTAGAACCTTGGTACTAGTGCTTATATATGTTTAGGTGGGTTAGGTTTTGCATCCACATTGAATTGACCGCGAGAATCATCGCGAATTTCATATCTGCCATAACCCGAAAGTTCCGGGTATACCTGGAGGTTTTGGGCAATTCATTTTAGAATTAACCAAGCATCATCGCTCAGAGTAATACTCGGAAAATCCGACCCAACCTGGAAGTTCTGGCCTGGCCCAGAAGATCCAGATTGGTTTGAGTTAGGATTTGATCGAGAACCCCCACTCGGAACCCCACCTGGAGGTTCCAGCCTGACTTGAAACTTCCGGATGCCTGTCAGTTTTTCCAATGAAGTTTAGTTCATGAACTTTCTTTATTCCTTCGCGTGTCTTGTACTCTTAGCTTGTTCTATGATGCATCATTTATGGTTATGCATCATGTAGCATATTTCATGGCATCTCGTTTATGCTCAACATTATACGCGTTCTTTTTAGTGAACGAAGGACCAGAGGGTAACGCAACGTGATCGAGGGCGAACCAGATTTTGTTGCTGTTGATTGTGATTAAGCTGAGCACAAAGGCAAGTATCTAAGCATACTTTACCCATTACTTTGGATCATATATTATCTTTAATTTGATAAAATATGCTATATGTATGTTATGCATGATAGTTAGTCGAAGTCAGGTTTTTGGGAGTAGATCCTAATTGTTGTATTACTCTTCCTTGGTCTTGTTGTCCTTTGATCCACCGTAACCTGGGTATAGCACTCAATGGCCTAACTTAAGAATGAATACGTTATGGTTAGCAAAGTTTAGGTCATCGGTAGAAGTCGAGTAGCAGACACAATACCCAGTATTACAACATTACTTTATTACATCAATGACCCAAGGTTATAAAAGAAGATTACGAAGCAGCGAAAATAAACTTAGCACGACGCCTAACCTCACAGGCAAATGACCGAAAAGTCGCATGCCTAGAACTCAGCTCCATCTTTTGGGAAATCCTCGTAGTCTTCGCCTTCTGAGAAGCAATAAGATTACAGGAGAGAGAGAGAGAGAGAGAGAGAGAGAGAGAGAGAGAGAGAGAGAGAGAGCAGGCGTAAGTATATGGAATACTCAGCAAGTGTGGGAAAAATATGACATGTGGGCCAAAAGTCAAGATAGGCTCAACTCAATGGTTTATTTGCATAAATATTATTTTAGTAGTAAAATAGTTATAAAAGCAATCTATTTTCTATGTGAATGATTCTTTAAGACATGAGCCAAGGTTCCAACCATCTTGCTCCCCAACCGAGGTTCCAACCACATTTAAATAAAGCTAACTTGAATCACAGTTCCCGCCACTGTGATCTACCAGATCCAACTCAAAACCAACTCAGGAACCACCCGACTAATCATATGAGGAGTACATGCTGCTCATGACCGTGATCATGACTGATATATTAGTTTTCACTCTACAGAGATCATACACTTTACCCACAAGACGTGTCCTTCTTCTTGCCCGTGTCGATCAAACACTTGCACACTTTCAAGGTGTGCAGCCAGAATTCCACTGTAAAACCTTTCCAATGCCTCTCTCAGCACGTAACAATCCGCTGATGTTTCCCCGTCGTACATAAGTGGAGTATACCCTCTACCCCAGAAGCCCCCTCTTGCACCTTACGGTTTCAGAAAGTACACCCTCCCATCATCGTACCACCAGATGACCTTCACAATGCCGAGAGGATAGCGAATTACTCGACTAGGCCCGTCCATACCAAGCTTATGGTTGTACTATTTTTATTGGTGGTCGCTCTATGAACCGGTTCTTAATATGGTCTAGGCAAGACCGACATCAACCCAATAACAGAGTAATAACCAATTATCCAAAAACCAACAATTCTGCATGGAATACATCCATAGGCCAATCAACATGCCAACTTGCCCAAACCCTACTTTCCAAGTCAAAACACTTTTCAATCAAAGTTCATCATTATTAACCAAAACATATTTTTCCTATGCTACCCATGCATAAGAACAACTAAGCATTTTCTACCCAGAACATGACAATTAGACTATGGCTACAAATAAAGTTATGGAAAACTAGTAAACACTAACAATAGGATATCATGTTTGTCGAGCATGCAATTTGTAAAACAAAACTTTATAAAAATAGGCGTAAAATATTCAAGAACACTTGTCTTCTCCGTTGAGTTGCTCGAAATCCCTGAAGTCTTGATCCTTGATGTTCTTGAACGCCTCCGGAACAAACTCCTCTACAAGCGAGCAAACAAGCACTACTAAGAACAAACACTAAACAAGTTAAACACATAAAATAAATACTAGAACAAGCTAATTTTAAAAAGATTTAGGCACAAGAACCACCCAAATTGGAGCAACGATGCGAATACTATGGTTAAACGAATTTCTAAACGACTAAAAATGACAAAAACTATTTTTTTGGAATTAAACCTAATTTTTAAAAGTCCTAAAAAAATATTTAAAATTATTTTATAGCATAAAACTGATTAAAACAATTTTATGAAATTTATTTGCATTTTTCTGGAAATAAAACAAATTTTTATATGCATCAAAACAAAGTAAAAGCATTTATTTTATCAAAGAATACATTTTAAACATTATCAGAATTAATATATATTTTCTAAACTATTTTCCAGAACAAAAACATTTATTCTAACCTTAAACTATTTTTTTGAAATAAAACAAAATCAAGAACCTATTAAAAACATATTAAAACATTTATATAAACTATTTTCTATTTTCTAGAATTTTTCTAATAAACAAAACCTAATTTTGGAATATTTGAATTATCCTAAATTATTTTCTAAAGGAAAATTGAGTTTATTGTGGAATCACTGACGTCACTACTGACGCGTATGGTTGACTGGGCTTGGGCTAGCTGACTGGACTGCCACGTAGGGCAAGGATGCCTACGTGGCCGCACACGTAGCACACTGACGTGGCCAAAAGAGCGGATGAGGCATGCATTAAATCTGAGCCGCACGATTCTAAACGGACGACCGAGATATACTTGAGGCGAAGGGGTATCTACCCTCTAATCCTAAGCACACGAAAGCGATCGGACGATGGAGGAGCGACCTACGTCGGCTCCGGCGAAACAAGCAATGATGACGAGCTCGGAACGACGGAGAACGACCGACGAAAGGTGGTGACGGCGCTGCGACGCTCGGACGATGATGGCAAACGGCGGAGGAGCTCGAGCCAGTGATGACGAAACACATTTGAGGGCTTGGACGAAGTCGAGGAAGAACGCGCAGACTCGGCGATGACGGGGCTTCAACAGCAAAGGTTCGTTGACCTCGGGAGCTCGACTACGGCGGCGGAACTCGACGATGGTTGGTCGTGGAGGACAAGATACGGACGGAAAACAACGATGCGCACTCGAACAGCATCGGGGAGGCTTGGAGAGGTCCGGCGATGACAGCAGGGTGCAATGAAACTTCGGCAACGGCGCAGGAGCTCGCGGGTGTAGGAAACTCATTAAGGTTTGAGGGCTTAGGCGCGGTGGAGTGCAAAGAAGCTCGGCTGAAGGTTTGATTTGGGTTTTATAGTGGGAGGAGGGCGAATTGAATCGACCGACAGGGTCTTAATGCGGCGTTGAGAAATGTGGCTCGGTTTCCTTTTCTCCCGTCGATTTCCTTCACCAAATTGATGACATGCTGCAGTTAGAGGCCGGGAGATTCCATGGGTGTCTTCGATCGGCATTGAAATGACTTGAAAGCACGCGGGATCGACGGAAATCAAACAAGCGGGTGACGCAGCTCACAACAAAGGAAGGAGGTAAATCGGGGAGAGGAGAGGGATGACTAGCAAGACCCACATGACAGAGAGAGAAATCAGAGGAAGGAATAAACAGGCGTGACAAACCTACCCCCTTAGGATGAATCTCGTCCTCAGGATTTGGGATGATCTCCAAACAGCTGGGAAAATTCTGCCTTAAAATCTTCTTCTCTTTCCCAAGTAGCTTCCTCCTCAGAATGATGTCTCCACTGCACTTTGCACATACGAATCACTTTCCTTCTAGTAACACTCTCGACTGTTTCAAGAATCTTGATCGGGTGCTCTGAGTATGTGGGATCTTCTCGAACATCTAATTCCTCCATAGGCAACTATTCTTCAGGAACTCGTTGTCATTTCTTCAACTGAGAGATATGAAAGAAATTATGTACATAAGATAGTTGAGATGGTAACTCCAGTTGATATGCCACTTCACCTCTTCTATTCAACACCTTGGACAGAACAATATATTTGGGTGCTAGTTCTCCCTTGACTTTGAACCTTCAAAGTCCTTTGATAGGTGAGACTCTGAGATACACGAGATATCCAACTTCAACAGTCAATTCTCTACGTTTGTTATCGGCGTAGCTCTTCTGCCTTGACTGTGCAATTCTTAGATTATCCCGAATCATTTGAACTTGCTTTTTTGCATTCTGCAATACTTCCAATCCAAACACTTGACTTTCTTTGGTTTCATTCCAATATAACGGAGTTCTGCACTTTCTACCGTACAGGGATTCAAATGGAGACATCTTGAGACTGGCTTGATAACTATTCTTATAAGAGAATTCTGCATATGGAAGACTCTTATCCCAACTGCGTCTATATTTCAGGGCTCATGCCCTCAACATATCTTCTAAGATCTGATTTCTCCTTTTTGTCTGACCATCGGTTTTAGGATGGTATGCTAAGCTAAAGTTTAGCTTTGTATCCATGGACTCATGAAGTTTCTACCAGAATCGCGAAGTGAACTGAGTGCCTCGATCTGACACAATCTTCTTGGGTATGCCATGAAGACAAACAATCTGTGACATATACAGTTCTGCAAGCTATGCACTTATATACGTGGTCTTTACTGAGATGAAGTGAGCAACCTTTGTCAAACGATCTACTACCACCCACATTGAATCATAGCCAGACTGGGTGCAAGGTAACCCAACAATGAAATCCATACCAATATCTTCCCATTCCATTCGGGAACCTTCAAGGGTTGAAGTAATCCAGTAAGTCTCTAATGTTCCGTCTTTACTTTTTGACTGGTGTCACATAGAGCTACATATTCTGCGACATCACGCTTCATGCCATACCACCAATAGCATGCTTTCAAATCTTGGTACATCTTGGTACTGCCTGGATGTATGGAGTAGGCTGACTCATGGGCCTCCTTCAGAATTACATCCTTAAGCTCTTTTTGATCCGGTACGCAAATGCGCTTTCCAAACCATATGATACCTTGATCATCCTCGGAAAATCCAAGGGCTTTGCCTTCCTTTATATTATGCTTGATCTCTTTGATTTTCTCATGTTCCAGTTGTCCTTTACGGATATCTTCATTTAAGGTAGGCTCGATTTCCATGACCATAGGTCCTTTATACATGACAAATCCCAAGTTGAGTCATCAAAATTCCTCATACAGAGCTGGTTGAGATTTTTGTACCATGATAGTGTTGCAATACACCTTCCGACTCAAAGCATCTGTGACTACGTTGGCTTTAAAATAAAGATTAGGAACAATAAAGGGTTATATAACTAAAATTCTGAAAAGGGATAGAGTTGAACCTCACACCTTAAAGTAAGGATCCCACTTTGGATTCCCTACTATTTTTGATAGAGTCTCCAATGAAGGTGGCCTAATAAGTTCACCTCGTAGCTCACTAATAGCGTGAAGTACTTTGTTGAAATAACAACTAACAGTTTCACCGAATCTATCATAATTAGTGCCAATTAACCTATTCTTAAGATTGTGTCCCACTATATTTAGAAACATAGCTAATTGTTGTTCCACACATATATGTCTAGTGTCTTCAAGCAAACCATGACCCCTAAAAAGCTTACAAAACCGGAAAAACCGATCTCTACTAAGTCTAAGCATGTTTATACAAGTTGTCTCATTCTTCAATATTTTTGTGTTCAGGTACTCAATTCTCATCCTATCCCGTTTACCCATCGGCCCATAGGTGATTCCTACTCTCATTGCACCCTTTTTTTTCTTTTTCTAGACTCAATGATCATAGCCATTATTGATAGCAACATATGTGTTGCAGCCCCATAAATCAAAAGCTTGGTCCTTCTGTTCATCTACAATATAACAAGCATGTGGTCGGAATAAATGAAGAAATAGCATGATAGTCGGAGAGATATAGCTAGAAGGTGCAAAACAATCCCCCCACCCTACTCTGAAAGAAAAACACATACAAACCACGCATGCCCTGCAGTATGCTACACAAATGGCAAATAATTTGCAAGTTTTGATTCTTTCTCTCTTGAATTTCTTTCTCTTATCCTATTGATTCAAAACGAAGTGTTCTAGTGCTCTAGAACAAAATATCTCAAAATTAAGCATGACACCTATGAAACATAATTATACTTAATTACGTGATTACGGGTTTTAGATGTGACAATGGGACTGGACGAGATGATTCTGGATGAGGTGGTACAAATAGGTTATTTGGTTAGGTGTATGGGATGATACAAGAATGTGTTTGGTTGGCTGTATGTAATGCAACGACTTGTTATAATATTCTGTTTGCTCGCTTGAATGGGTTGATACTGGATGAGTTGTATATTATGATAAAAATACATAGAAATAAACACATTGCAAATGAACTTACTTTTTTTTATCATATAACCTAGAACTAAAAATAATTTTAGAAATTAGTCCATTACATAAGAAGAATTTTAGTTAATTTTTTCTAGATTTTTGAGAATTTATTTAAGGATCTAACAATTGTTAGAAATTATAAAAGTAGCGTTTTTTTATAAAAAAAATTGGGTTCAATTCTACGCAAACTTTTTGAGTGAATCCAATTATAATAAATTGCACATAAATTATGGAATATCTAAAAAAAATTAGAATTTTTAGAGAAACATAAAATGACGTGTGGTACTGTTTATACACGAATGGTACTGTTGACATGGGACAAGCTATCCTGCACAGTCGTTCGACCCATTCCGTCGTATAGAGCAGTGCAACATATTTGGAGAATATTACAGGAATCGAGATCGACTCCTCCAGGATAAGCTGGTCCAGTTCACGGAACCAAACACGCGCTCTCTCCACTACAGGATCAACTTATCTAGGAACAGACTCGTACAAGTAACCAAACACAACAGCTTGGTGTCATACAACTGAAGGTATGGTGTTGTTTCTACCTTAGAGATGTTTGATTGCGACTAAATTTGCCTTTCTCAGATCCTTGTTTGGCTACCAAAGGTTTGGACTTGAAATCATTAGAAATTCATTCAAATAAATTCCAAAAGCTCTCAAAGCAGTCCTCTCGTTGAAGAAGCCGCTCAAGGCTCAAGATGTATATGCTAAAAAAATGACAATACTTGAATTTCACAGTGAAATTGGCCGTCAACAATTTCTCTACCAACACTTCCCTCTCACCCCCCCATTTTTCTCGGGCTCGATCCAGGGGCATGGGGTTTGTTTCGCACATTCGGGAGCCTTCTCGAAACAATATGATGCGCACGATTGGTCTCTTCATAGCTGATCGGTGCAAGCTCGCAATGTGTTTGATATGGGACATTTTTCCACCCTATTTAGGCTGTGATGTTTAATTGTTTATTGTTTAACGCACATCCGTCGGCAGGGAACCTTAGATGCGTGGAATTATCCAGTCTTGCCATAGCATCTATCCCTTGTCATGCATGTGTTGAGTAGTCCTGCTACACTGCATCATTTGTTCATATGGAAATGGAGCCTATATGGATATGTGCTGACTGCATATTGAACAGGCAGGGAGATGGCTCCACTTGGTGTGCGGTCTATTTCAACTCAAATTGGTATGGGGTCTTTTCACTCTGATCATTGCTTCATTGTTTGTACCCCTGAAATTAAAAAGTGTTCCTATTTACTAGTATTTGTTTGATAGCGAGGAATCGGATGAAGAGCGTTAAGAACATTCAAAAGATCACAAAGGCTATGAAGATGGTTGCAGCATCAAAGCTTCGAGCTGTTCAGACCAGGACTGAAAATTCGCGTGGCCTGTGGCAGCCGTTCACTGCCCTTCTTGGGGATGCTCCCAGTATCTATATGGATGTAATTTTCGGACCATAGGATCGAAACAATAGCCTATTTTCTATTTTCTTTCATCTGTCCCATCCTTCTGTGTGTATTTGGTATGATGCTATGCTTCTTTGGTGGGGTTTGATCTGTCAGTCTATTACCCTTAATTCTCACTAGCATATTGAAAGATTCAAGCTAAATTTCTTTAATGGGTTTGGTCTATATCCTAATTCCTAAGGATTACTGAAAGGACAATGATGTCACCTAGAGGGGTGAATATGCGTTTTTACAAAAATTCGTTCCATTTTACCATTGGTCTAAACTTGCAGCGGAATATAAACTAACGGGTTTTTCACTTGTGAAAAACCTAAATATGCTAGGCTCAACTAGTGCACAATCACCCTAAATAAGTGTGGAAATTATAATCCTAAGGTGACAAAAATTACTCTAATCTAGCGAGAGATATGCAATAAAACTTAAATTGAAAAAGGCTAAAAACACTGTTCATATGCCTAAAATTACTGTTTATTCGGATACTCCGGTGAAGACTGGATTCTCTGGGTTGTACAGGTCTGGAAACTCCGGTAAAGTTCGGATTCTCCGGTTTCTGTACAGAACTGAGCCCGAAACTGAATATAAAGGATGGGCAGGGAGTTCTAGCTCAAACCAAATGATATCGTGTATTTCCGGAGATGATTCCAAGTAGATTCACAGAGAACCTACACTCAAATACACACAAAGAAGTAGATCGAGCAATATGCACAAAGATTTGAACAAGAACTTAAAAGTAAAGAAACAAGAGAGGAGACACAAGATTTATTTCCCGAAGTTCGGATTCACCACCGTGAATCCTACGTCTCCGTTGAGGAAGCTCCAACAAGCCGGGTCTCTTTCAACCGCTTTCCTTGGTCCACTCTTGATTTCTTCCCTTGCGGAGGCGAAATCGAGCCCTTCACAAACTTCCGCGGCAACCCATAACCTTGGGTGATCGTCGGCGACGCCTAGCCGCCTAGGAGGCTTCACCTCCAAGAGTAACAAACACGATGACGAACTTCTTGCCGAGAACTCAAGTGCTCAAGATTGGATTTTAGCTCACTTGCACTCAATCTTTCAATCTCTCAACCCAACTCACTTTTCTTCTCAAATCACACACTAGAATGGAGTGAGAGAGGTTCTTTTGGCTCTAAAAATATGTTCTTTCGTGCCCCTTGCAGCAGCCCCAAAGGATGGGGTGAGTGGGGTATAAATAGCCCACTTCAAACAACTAGCTGTTACTGTTCTGACACACCTACCCCGGAGTATCCGATGAACACCGGAGTATCCGGTGAACACCGGAGTATCCGGTGAACACCGGAGTATCCGGTCTCAATTCCAAAAACGGCGTCAGAACGGTCACAGAACGTGTCAGAACTAGCAGTTATGCTCTTTTCTGGACTACACCGGAGTATCCGGCCTACACCGGAGTCTCCGGTCGGCACTTAACACAGAAAATAGCCCCGGAGACTTCTCGGGGTCTCCGGCCACTCCAGGTACCAGAGTATCCGGACTTCACCGGAGTCTCCGGCCACTCGAGGTACCGGAGAATCCGGTTTTCACCAGAGTCTCCGAGTACAGCACAGCTGACCTCCGAAAAACGGTGATAACTTTTGATCCTGGAGTCCGATTTCGATGATTTTGGACTCTATGAAAAGCTTATTCAGAGGGCTACACATACCAACTGAATTCATAACCTAAAACATATAGGATCAAACTAAGAACACTTCAAAACCTATTTTGGACACTTCCACACTTTCTGCTCCGGACTCTTAACAACAAACTCTCACTTTGGGTTTGGTTGGGAACTCTTGAGCACTGATACGCGACAATTAGCTCACGTTGCATCCCTCTTAATAGTGTGGTATACCTATACTCAAATTCAAAGATAAAACACATTTGAACCAATTTGAGCCTTTTGAAAACTTTCAAGTACCGCTTCTTACTTTCAAACCTTTGAGGGTTGTCAACTTCCATAAAATCTTCACTCCATCTATTCTTGATTCCTCATGTGATTGATGTGAATCATCCATAGCTTCCCATGGCCTCGCATGGTCCATCGGCGCAAAGCCTTCACTCACTCTTCACCACCGCCTTGGTCCTTCGGCGTCAAGCCATTTGCTTGCCCTTTACCACGGATGGTCCATCGCAGCCGAGTCTTGCTTGCCCTTCACCGTCTTGCCATAAAAAACTATTTTGTATTCGACATCTTCAGAGAATTCACTTTTTCATATATGGAGTCCACTTTTATTCTTCACTCTTGGCATATGTGATTTCAATTCAACTTATGCCTTCTTATAGATCCTAACCCCAACTCACTCTCAATCACAAAACATATGGGTTAGTCCATAAAACTAAATTAATAATTTATACCTTTAGTCACTTAGTCTCCACAAGTGACTTAGCCTTCATGCTTATTGTCATTCCTCAAGCTTCTTCTTCTTTTTATGAGCATCACCAAGAGCTTATTTATCTAGATGCATATTTCTCCTCCATGCATCACATCCGAGCATCACCTATAGCTCATTCATCTTGATGTACTTTCAATCTTCCCATTCACCTAGAGTTCATGCATGTCTCTTCTCCATGCATCACCTATTGAACAACCTACTAACAATCTCAACAATATTGTTAGTCCATAGGTATTATCATTAATTACCAAAACCACACATAGGGGTTAGACGCACTTTCAATTACTGGTATCCTGAACGTTCAAGCCATGCTTCTTTGATGAGGTTTATACTACCTCAAGGTGGCATCTTTCCTGCAATAGTGTGTCCCTGACAGTCTATGCTAAGTTGATCAGTTGAAATCTCGATGGCATCAGCCTCAGAAGTAACTGAAATTCAGTATCATGTAGCATGCGTGCTTATAGTAAAAAAAAAAAAAATCAAACATGTGATGCTATGCTTCTTTAGAGCTTATATCTTTTTAAACTTCCTTTGATGGGGATGCACTATTTCATCAAACATGGTAAATATACTAGTATATTTTTTCATGTTTCTGCGATGAACATTTATTCTCGCTGATAGCAAATTTGCTCTCTTTCTCTTCCAAAAGAATGCGTAGCTTTTTTTGGGACTTCTTTTGATTATCTTAGGCTGCATTACTCTGTAGACACATGCAGTTTAGTTAATTTCCTCGTGGAATAACTGTTCAACTTGTCGTGTGCGTGCAGGACAACGGGTTGACAAGCAACTCCAAAAGGGCCTTAATACTCTCATTATTTTGGTGGCATGGGAGTTGTGGAAGCATCGCAACAACTGTGTTTTCAACGGTGCAACTCCGAGTGTAAGACTGGTGGTGCGCACGGTGGCTGATGAAAGCTTGCTTTGGATCGCCGCCGGGGCGCGAGACCTTCGAAACTTGCCAGCTGGATAGTTTTAGGAGGTCCTCTTTTCTTATAGTTGGTCGTTTTGTTTCAGTGTTTTTCATGGCACAAATGTGTTTTCCTCGTTTGGGGGTTGGTTGAGTGCTGTTATAGTGCGGCGCTCTTTGTACTCTTTCTTCTTTAATGAAATGACACATAGCTCTTCTGTACGTTCGAGGAAAAAAAACTTGTCATGTGCTACTGTAGTCATATGTTTGTCATTTTAATTAATTTAAGAAGGAGTTATATATTACCATAAGTTTACATCTAGATATAAATTATCTATTTTTTGTCATATGTTTATATGGCCAAAACTTTGCAATTGCCGTGATCTCTTATGACTATAGGAACCTGCATGTACGGTTTGTTAACTGCTTTGACTTAACAGGTGTCGATCTCAAGAAGAATGTCATTGTGGCCATCACCCCTGACAAGGGGCTTTGTGGCGGTATTAATTCAACATCCGTGAAAATTAGTAGGGCTCTTCACAAATTGACATCTGGTAATTTATTCACGTGGCTGACATATAAATATAATCATTTGCTGAGGGTTTAAGCTTTCAAACTTCATGCCTGTACTCCTGCTAACCAGGTCCGGATAAAGAAAGTAAGTATGTCGTATTAGGAGAAAAAGGCAAAGTTCAGCTGGTGCGTGACTCAAGAAACAACATTGAGTTGACCATAACTGAGTTACAGAAGAACCCTATCAACTATACACATGTATGTATTCCACTTTGCCTAATTAAACTCCATTTTTATTGTGCAGTGCTCTCTTCCTGTTATACAAGTATAAAACAGGTTATAGCCTTATATGGCTTAGATTTCAGTTTAAGTGTTTGGATTGTTTATTTTCTTCATGGCTTATGGTTTTCGTAGAATGATGTTTTCAGCTTTTGGGTTGTGGGGTATAGAACTTAATGAACTCTCCTGCTCAATAAATTTGGTTGTGTGCTAAAAAGGATGTCTGCTCTAGTTACTGGTTAACTCATTTAATGCAATTCTCGGCTCTTCCGAATGAATTTTTGTATGAGTTGCCTGCTGTAACAGTGATGACCACAAATCATCTTATGGATGTACTAGTTAAACCGTGTAAACTATCATATACCTAACAAATATGTTACCTAATTTATTGTTTGTTTTGCTCACGTGGAAGAGTTGTGAGTTAGACCCTTCTACTTTTCTACTTTGTGTGCCTTCATTTTCAAGTATTAAAGAACGCAACATAATCATCTTCTGCATTAAGCAGTTGGTTCTTTGTGACATCAAATTATTGACTATTACTTATGTTAATACTAGGAAAAGCTATCTATTTGGATGCTCTCGCTTGTTATTTTGTGGAATTTGAATTATGACAAGCATGTCTTGCCTTGGCATGCTATAAGGCTCACATTGTCTAGCTTCTTACAAGTTGGGGATAATCCTGTTTTCTGTGAAAATATTTTCCTACTATGAAGAAATTGCAGAAATAGTTTCACATTAGTAGACTAAAAATAGAAAATTGTTGTTTTCTTGTTGCCCCCAACTTGATTGCTATCTCTTCTACAATTTTTCAGATTGCTGTGCTGGCTGATGACATATTGAAAAATGTGGAATATGATGCTCTGAGGGTTGTTTTCAACAAGTTCCATTCTGTCATATCATTTAAGCCTATAATTGCAAATTTGCAACAATACTATCCCCTGAGATAAGTACAAGTCAGGCTTGTTAATTTGTGCTCCAATCACCAAAACCATCCATAATACCACATTTTGTGTTCTTTATTGCTGACTTCTTTCTTCCTTTGGCAGGTTGCGGGAAATGAATCAGAAGCTAATGGGAAGGTTGGTGATCTGGATTCTTATGAAATTGAAGGTGGTGAGACAAAATCAGAGATACTGCAGAATCTTGCTGAGTTTCAGTTTTCTTGTGTAAGTATTTTGTGATCACTAAGGAGCTAATCATTTCCTTTATTCTTCAAAGCAACATATTTTCTGATGACTTAGCACTTTTTGTTGTGTAGATTCTTTGAATATACATGGAAGCATGTAAAATACTTTCATGGATTTATTTGTGTTTGAGACTAGATAACTTCCTCGCTCATGGTAATGTATCACGCTACCTGACTTATGGCAGGTCCTGTATAACGGTGCCCTAGAGAATGCATGCAGTAAGCTTAGAGCCTGTATGTCTGCCATGGACAGCTCTAGCAAAAATGCTGGTGATATGCTTGACCGTCTCACTCTCACTTACAACAGGTTTATTTTCACCGATTTCTTTTCATACAAGCATATTGCAGACCTACATGTCCACCAGAAATGCATACGTAAGCCATAGCAAAATGCACAGCAGGATGTGAGAAGATAGACTGATTGCTTTGTTTTCCATATCTAGGACACGCCAAGCATCCATTACTACAGAGCTCATTGAGATTATATCTGGTGCATCCGCGCTTGAAGGATAGTGAAGAAACTATACGGACCTTTTCTTTTCCCCCATTTTACTTCTCCCAAGAAGGCTTCTTTTCATCTGGAGCCTCAGTTTTAACCCCTTTTTATTTCACTTTTCCGTGGCAAACAAACTGCTATGCAAAGTTGCAATAATTAATCCGACAATGATGGTGCTGTGCGCCCATGACACATACAGAAAGAATATTCAACAGTGACACATGCTAATCTGTGGAGGATTTTCTCAAGAATTTGGGGAAAATCAGAGGCACGAAGATGAATGAGAGGAAGAACGGGCGAGCTCCATCAGCCTTTTCCCCAAGCAAACACATTGTTCAGATTGCAACCGAACCATGTCAAACAGCTAGGGGCGGCTAGTTTGTATAAATGGTGACGATCAATTTTTGTATTGCTATACATGATAGCCACCAAGTTCATGTCGTATTAGAGTGATGATTGATGTTGTGGCTCCAGCCAATTTGAGATATGATGTCGCTACTACATCTTATTACTGTTGCAAAGTGACGTTAAAATTATACCTTTCTAAAAATAATTCTGTATCTATATTTGTAGCACAGATTCACGATGTGAAGTTTGACGGAAAAAAAACATAAAAAGAGGCCAAAACTAAAACCGTCCAAAAGAAATCTAAAATTTATATTTTCGTAACAAAAATTCTCCTTCGAATCGAACCATCCAAGTTCATATGAATCTTCTCATCCTAACATGAAAAGGGAAATCATACGACTCGCTAAGAGCTATCCGCATCCGGTTAGCACACCGGCAACGCACGGACGGAACAGTTACCAGTCCATCCAAAGCCGCCACCACCGCGGCCCGCGGGCACCACCTACCCGGACCCAGCTCTCCTCGGCCGCATCCAAGCCTCGCCTCCGTCTCCGCCTCCGCCTCCGCTGCCCCCGTGCCCGTCTCCTCCCCTAAGCGGCCCGCCGGCGAGCGCCCATGACGGAGGAACGCGCCCCCAAGGTCGCCGAAGAGCCCGCCGCGGCGGCCAGGCAGAGGCCCGAGAGGTACCCAGCTCGCTCGCTCTCCGATCCCCGAATCCCTCGGAATATTGAGATCCGGCGGTCGACGCCGTCACTGTTTTGCCATTGATTGCGAAAACTACTGCTCTGCGCATCTGGTTTCCGTCCTCGCGGTTGAGTGGGGGTTGGGGACGCTGGGCCTCTGAAACATGCGCGCTTATTCTGTAGGAAGAAGAGGAAGTGGGATCAGCCCGCCGAGCACTTGGTCTCCGCGGCTGCTGCTGTGGCGGGCCTGCCCGTGATGAACATCGGGGCTCTTCCTGGCGTTGCACTTACATTGCCCAGTGTAGGCCCTGCTCCTTATGGTTTGCAGGCCCAGATTGCACCGTCAGTGCTCCAGAATGCCGCTGCCGCAGTTCAGAAATTGAGTCAGGTACTAGTTGCATGAATCATGATATAGTTCTTACGTGATGTAGTTTCTTTAACTCCAAAAATATTGCTATATGGACAATTTTGTGTAGATGTAGGGTTGTCTGGCTAGTATCTGTATCACTACATATGTGTTTGCTATTCTGTCAGGCAAAGCTACCAGATGAAATTATTGCTCGAGAAATCGTTATAAACGATGCCGATCCATCTGTGCGATATAAACTTACGAAACGGCAAACACAGGAAGAGGTAAATCCTTAATGAGACAAGTCCGATGCACTTCTTTGGGAAACTTTGTTTCTTTTGAAACATTAAATTGCTTATATTACAGAGGCAGAAACATAATAAATAATTTTCCTGATACCTTACAGATTCAGAGATGCACAAGCACTGTCATCATTACCAGGTATTTCTGACCCGAATGTTTGGTTGTGAGCCGTGACGGTTCATCATTACCAGATTCATTTCTGATGCACAAGTACTAACTTGGTTTGACCTGGTCAGAGGAAGATATCATCCTCCAAACGGACAGCCTGATGGTGAGAAGCCTCTCTATCTACATATTTCTGCTGGATCTCAGGTAAATATTCTTATTTTAATCTAATTCAATTGCCATAAATAGCAGCATGTAACTCTTGCTTCTATTCTATTTTCGATCCAGTATAAATATTCCTTATATCAGTATTAAGATAATAATATACTGCATTTGCCCCCTCATTAGTTGAAAGATACTGCTGAGCGCATTAAGGCAGTTGATTGCGCAGCTTCAATGATTGAGGAAATATTGAAACGAGGAACAATCTCAGAAACTACATCAGCTCCTTTCTCTTCTAGCATCGGACAGGTAATCCTCCATATCTCCACATCATGAGTATATGTAACCATTTTGAGGGGGGGGGGGGGGGGGGATGGGGACCAGTGTAATATGTTTGCTATACGTAACATAAGAAAGTCTACCTGAGAAAGTTAACTTCATTTATCTGTTCCTATTTCGCAGGCAGTTCATCCTTTTAGTGCCTCGATATTTTTGGGTTTTGATGCAGATCCATCATTAAACATTGCAGCTCGAATCCGTGGTCCAAATGTATGTCCTTGTAGAACTATATGTGATGTTGGTTTGATTTGATCAGTGCATTATTAACATCTCTCAGTTTTGTTTTGTCAATTATGTTCTGTTTTTACATTCTTTTGAAAGAACTAATCTTGAAGCTTTCTCTGACATCCCAACTTGGATGGGAGAAACTATTTTGGTGCTGCTGGTGCTTGTGATTTTTTTTATGCAGGATCAGTACATAAATCACATCATGAATGAAACAGGTGTCACTGTTGCACTAAGAGGAAGAGATTTAGGGAATCTTGGCAGTTGTCATGGCGAAGGTTGATAGCTTATTTCAACAGCTTTTGGAAACTTATGATCTTGAAAGCTTGTATTTTATTCTGTATCGTCTATTGCAGCTTCACAACCTCTACACCTATACCTCACAAGTTTACATTTGAAGAGCCTAGAAGCTGCAAAAGTTTTGGCAGAGAACCTCCTGGATACTATAGCAGCTGAATTTGGTGCTTCCAGGTCTGTAAATTTGCTAAGCTTCCTTTTGTTGAATTAAATGATGCGATATTTTGCTTTGATGTCTTCTGTTTTATGAGAATACAACCTTTGCATTCGAATGCAAACCATCTTGAACCTGTAAAAATGCGCACCATCTTTGATTACTCTGTAACTCATCTTGCTGTTATCAGATTTATCCTTCTAATACTTGTTTTTAAGCAAATGATTGTACCAAGCTTACTTCATATTAGGGTCTGGTGTTCAACCAAGTTTCAACCCGTTGACTCGACGTCCTTCTGTGTCTTTTTTTTTTCTGACCCAACAGTGAAGCATGTACAGATTCTTCTGTGGATATTGGATCATACTAGAAAAGTCTTACCATTCTCATTTATTATATCTTTTTTGCATGACAGAATTTCTTCTTCAAAAGTATATGGTGCCGTTCCACCTCCTCAGCAGTTGTTAGCTGGTGTCCACACCTCAGGGACAAGATTGGATGTACATTCTACTTTAGGGCCTAATGTGTTAACAGGGGCATCACATTCCTTTGCATCTAGTGGAGTTACTGCTCCCACCGTTGCTCCTTCAGTGATACTGCAATCTGGGGCTCCAACTAATTCTGGGGTTCCACCACCCAGTAACATGACCTGTCCTGTTCCACCAGTAAATGGTGGGGCATGTTACAGTGGTTATGGGGACATTTATCCCCAAGCAACTCCATTGCAGCAAGTGGCATTCACACTCAAGCATGCTTCATCGTCGACATCTCAGGTTGTTCAAGCGACGCCCGCATTAACAGGCACGGTGACAAAGGTGAACTCGGGCTCAGATGTGGAGACAGATAAACGTTCCCAAAGGAGGAAATTCCAGGAATTACCAGTTTCCAAGGGACCGACAGCAGAAAGTCAGGTACGATTAGTTGTATTGATTTGGCTGATATAGTCTTGACTTAATTCTTAATTACAGGAGCTACTACAGTACTTTCTAAGCCCATCTCTTACACTTCTTTTGATTATTAAGGAGCTCTGATGCAACACAGCAAATGTTCCCCATGGAGTTCATGATCATATATGTTTTACACATATATACTTGAAAGAAATAATGGTCTCACATATATACTTGAAAGAAATAATGGTCTGATTATTTAGTCTTTGTTCAGAGCCTTAGAAGTAAAATTACTACTTTATAATTTATCTGACTTGCTTTAAACTAACCCTAAAAAAATATGCAAAATGGTCCTGTGAACTTTGCTTTCTCCTGAAGTTAATTGCAGTTCCCTCAATGGAGAGGAGAAATCCAAATTTCACAACAATACTATAAACAATAGTTGACTGCCAGATTGACATGTTCATTTTTTTTTATCGGATTCTTTTATCTGCTTCTGACATTTAATTTCATTCCAGGTATTTTCTCTGACCTTGTCTGAAGCTCACAGGTGGTAATAGATATATATGTGGATTTTTCACAGGCTTTGTTACAAGTTGGCGTTTGCATTAGCGATGGAGTTTAACTGACAAGATGCCGACTTCTTCGAATATCTTGTTACTTGTTTACACTTTACAGCAATAGAAATTTTTAACCTTTGCATTTGATCTGTTCATGTTCACTTGCAGATTTCGTTAATGTTGATTAACATTGCTAACATGCCTTAGATTTGAAATTGGTTGGTTGGTATAGTCTTGTCAGTAGATTTTTGTATAGTCTGGTTATGCTTTATTTCTTTCCTCTCTTTGGAGAAAGTTTTGCACTTAGAAAATTTCCTATTTTTGTGGAAGTTCCAAGTAGTATAAACATGCAAAGTGCGATAAACCTTTCATACGGAACGTCTTGGCTTAGTTAAGCAGACTCAAGACGATGTTTATTTTTTGCGTTATCATAAATATTGAGTAAGTTTTTTGTTATGTTCTTCATTATACAAACTTCGCCTCAGATTGAAAATTTTCTCTACAACGTATCTGCTTCTATCTTTGAAAATGAAGCTCTGAACCTGCTACGAGTCATGCTAACTAGTATTTGTGTCCCTACGAAAGATGTTTATATTTGCGCTGTTTATGCAAAATTGTTGCTGATTTCATTCTTCTTCTGCATTTCGTTGTGTACTACATACTCTAATGCAAAGGAATTTGATGGATAAATGCTTGTTTTGTTTCATCTTTCCAGAACTTACAACAGGGGTCCAAATTTGTTAAGACAGGTTTAAATAGTTTAGGTAGCATTAGCAGTTCATCAATTGCTGCACCTCCAAAGAATGTTCAGCCTGGATCAAATGGAGTGCTTCCACCAGACCAAGTGGATATGCCATCACATCTATCCAAAAACATGCCACCTCCACCGCCCAGGAGCATGCCTCCGCCACCACCCAAGTTTCCTTCAAATGAGATATTGTCCAGAAATGAGAAAAAGGTTTTCGCTTCACAGGAGCCGATGGCACCTCCAAGGTCCTTGGATGCAAGATCAATCTCGCCACCAAAATTTTGGTTGGCTCAATTACCTCCAAAGGAGCCCAAGGAGGAAGAACCAAAAGGCACACTTGTGTCTGGTAATATTGGCACATTTATAATATAGTTTGTGCATAGTATCGATCTAATGTTGCTAAGTTGCATATTATCTGTCATTCATTTCCAGATACTTTGCTGAAGCTTATGGATTATGGAGATGACGACGACGATGATTAATGCAACTTACAGTATACCTCGAGGCAATCCAACCCCCAAGTTGAGGACAGAGACCATTTTGGGCTTTGTGAAGAGTCTGTTAATGTAGTCTAGTGTGAAATTGGAATGGCAGATAAGGATGTTCCCTGGCCTGGTGCATCTTCTTAGTGCAAGAGGTCGTCGGACTTGTTATTTAGTACTATGTTAACAGGCCAACAGATTTCCATGTACCTTGTATGAATCTGAAGTTGTCAAAATGAACTGTGGGTTGTTTTTTCTTACACAATACTGAGTTCGTTTAGATCTCAGGGGGGTTGCTGAATTGTCCCCATTTTAATTTGGACCTTAGAGTAACCGTTCCAACTTCTTGTAACCAAGTCATACTTAGGTCATTTTCGGTTCTGCTATCACGCAAACTTAGTGCTCTGTAATCAGTCTAAGATCGCATGTGGGCTCTTTTTTTGTTTTTGTTTTACCGGAATACATGGAGAGCTGCTACTGGTATTTTCATGGAAGCATAGGGGTCAAAAGATCTGTTTCTCCTTAACCAGTTCAGATGCAAGTTAGTAATATAGGAAGTTCCTATAAAAAAAAGGAAGTCAAAGGTACAGATCAAAGTTTATATACATCAGATCCTAAGGAAATCACCAGATGGCCTAGATTAAATCCAAATACTGCACCAGATACCTCTGACTTGTAGTTTGGAATAGGATTTTCTTTTGTCGATTCTTACCAGAATTGGCTTGTTTCCTTGTGAAATTTCAGTTTCATCCAAGTTTTGATGCACAGCCGCTCATATGCTTCCAATAAAAGCAGGGTGATCCTTTTGTCCAAAAGTTTCCAACACAACTCCTACGAGATTCTTTTGTTGCAAACAGGCCATCGGCTAACTCGCATTTCTGAAAGCTGCCTTGGCAAATTGGCCTTTGTTTAAACTCTCAAAGATTCGCCATTTTTGTGTAGTATTTTTGCAGGTTGCACGTCAGGCTCTCCTCTATTTGTAGCTTAGAAGCCACTCTTTGGTCGGGCCATCACTGCAAAATCTATTTGCCTCGCTTTATTTCGCAACTGGAGCAAAGCGAGCATCATGGTCATGGAACCGCCGCCCAGAACGACGACGATTGCGGCGGTGGTCTATGCGCTGGTCGCCTTCAGCGTCGCCAGCGCCGTGGCGGCGGGAGGCTGCGAGCAGCCGCTATCGATGATTGCCATCCACCGGGCCACCGTCGCGCCCCGGCCGGGCGCCTTCGTCGACGCCGCGCCGGCCCTTCTCGGCCTGGAGGTGAGCAATCTCGAACTCTCGCGCCTTTGACGTCACTTGAGCACATCGTATCGTGATGAGTCAATGGCTAGTAAGCGTGAGCTGTTTTAAGCTCCTGAGTACGCGTGCGCACCATGGGTTGAGGGTTTCTGTCGCTGTTCGGACTGAATTTTGCAAATCGCTAGCAGTCTAGGTGTCCAATGACCAAAGAGGACTGAATTTTGTAAGTAATCATACTGTCGGCTGCCTTATTTGTTACAGGGTCAGGACAAAGAATGGGTGACCCTCAGATATAGCAACCCCAAGCCATCAAAGGATGACTGGATTGGAGTCTTCTCTCCAGCTAATTTCAAGTACATAGACTGATACACATATCGGACACTTGCTTTGGTAAACTACATGCTTCATCTTGCTGAATTGAAAGCTGGACTGAAACTTTTTTATGATTTGCCAGTGATTCCATTTGTCCATCAGAGAACCAATGGGTGGAGCCTCCTCTTTTGTGCACAGCTCCTATTAAGGTTGGTTTATCTCCTGTGAACTCCTCCTCTATGTGAACTTCAGAACCCTTATCCAAAAACATACGCTGAAGGAGGTTTCATGTTCTGGCAGTTCCAGTTTGCAAACTACTCGAATCTTGACTATGAAAACACCGGAATGGGATCCTTGAGGCTTCAGCTGATAAATCAGAGAGAGGACTTCTCATTTGCACTGTTCTCTGGAGGCCTCTCGAATGTATGTCTCAAATGCTCTTTGTTTTGGAAGTTTAATCTATTGAACTGTAGGGCGTGGAAACTTGACCTTTTCATTTTGTGCAAAGTGTTAGTGCCATAGATCCTATCAGTTTTATCTTTAATCCTGACAACCAAATGTAGCCCACCTGAAATACAACTTTTAACTAAGCCAAAGGACGACATGTGCATTTCCACTGCTAGGCATCACCTTTGCTAAGGTGCTTTTGTTAAGAAAGAGCATAATAGTTCTCCTGTTGATTGTCTTGAAGATATATTGGCCATGTTGCATGCTGAAATCGTAACAGTCATCCTCACCATAGTATTACTAGGTAAATTGGAGGGCACAAAAAGCTTGAAATTGCCTCCCTTTTGATAAATGTGTTGCTAAAGAAGCTACTATTGACATTTGCACCCTATGTACTGTGAAATTCCAACTATATAATTTTTTTATGTCACACAACACTAAACTACTGATGATATAAACTCTAAATATGGTGCTGTAATAGTCAATGATTTAGCAATAGGGCACCTTCTTGTCTCTTCAACAAACTTGCTTTAGAGTTCAGATTTTGGTTACCATATGTGAGTCGCTAATTATGCTGCTATTTTTATTTTAACATTTCTCAGTTTCCTCTGTATACCCAGAACGAATAATTATTGTGTGCTTTAACTTGGCTATGTGCATTTTTCGTGTGATACAACAGCCAAAACTCATTGCGCACTCAAAGAGTGTAACTTTCATAAACCCAAAAGCTCCTGTGTACCCACGCCTAGCGCAAGGAAAATCCTGGAATGAAGTAAGTATCATTTTCATAAGTATATTATAAGTAATGAAGTGAACATCAGCTGGACATTATATTTGTATATTATGTGACCTGCAGTGAAAAGATATCAAATATAAATAGATGACAGATTTTGCTTATTTCCCTTATGCACCTTTTTCATAGCTGTAAGAGAACATAATCTTTTGACCAAATCATAGTTCGCAAATAACTTTAAAGTAATAGAAACAAGAACTTAGGGTATTTCAGATAATTCTCATTTGGATGAGTACTTCTAAGTTTCTACCTTCATAATTGGTTCTTATTTGTCCGAGTTTCTTTAGGAGAGTGTACTAAAGTGCTTCCATGAATTAAATTGCACCATATCTTCAATATTGTGACTGTTTTAGTGACTCTAGATGACAGTGACATGGACAAGTGGCTACGGTACCAATGAGGCCACACCGTTTGTTAAATGGGGCATACAAGGGCAGATCCACATTCTTTCTCCTGCAGGCACCCTTACTTTCAGTCGCAACACCATGTGTGGTTAGTAATTTTCATACTATGCTTACATGCAAAAATAAAGGGCTATATCCTCAATTTTCGGGATCTATTGTAGGAAAGATCATAATGTTCGTCAATTCTTATCTTGTGCATTTGGATTTAGTGTTTCACTGTTCTAAAGCAAAGTATGGCTGATGTCTTTACTCTTCATGAAACCCAATCAGGCATTAACATAGCTATGCTTCATGATGGCTTTATGTCAGGTCCTCCTGCAAGGACCGTTGGTTGGCGTGATCCTGGTTTCATACACACAAGTTTTCTCAAGGATTTATGGCCTAATTTCATGTAATTATATTTCACATAACCTTTTTTATCTGCATCTCGCTCCCATTATTAGCTAATCATTGCGCTAATGCAAGGGCCGACAAGTTTTACATATGAGTTTGAATTTCAGGTATACATACCAAATTGGACATCGGCTATTTAATGGTTCTATTGTTTGGGGACATCAGTATAGCTTCAAAGCACCTCCTTATCCTGGGGAAGACTCTTTGCAACGTGTTGTAATTTTTGGAGATATGGGAAAGGTTTGATTCCAAATCAGCAAGATGCTTGTGTTACTTTTTTTTATCCTATGAAAACATGCAATAGAATTATTAGATCAATGTCTACTGCATAGCTATGGAACTATTGGCAGAAGGCCAATTTAGCATCTCTCGACCTTTAGTATCTACTGTTATCTGCTTTCTTGTTACCTTGGAATTATCCACCAAAATCTGGTATGTTAATTGCTAATTTTGTTGGTGTTGGAAATATTAGTCATTTTCTCTTGGTAATAATATTCCTTTGCTAATATTCAGTTAGTCTTAACAAAAAACCAGTGTTATGTATAAGTTTTATCATCTCAAATCAAACTAACAAACAAAAGCAAAAAAAGGAGACTCAATGGCCTGCTCCTGTGTTTAATTTTGTTTGCCAGAAGAAGTATATAAAAGAAATATATGAGGTTTCTTTTCCTGCTTGACACAAAAATTGGCACTTGAACTCTTTGATCAGGCTGAGGTTGATGGTTCAAATGAGTTCAATGACTTTGAGCCTGGTTCACTCAACACAACGAACCAGCTAATTAAAGACTTGAAGAATATTGACATGATTTTCCATATTGGAGACATCTCGTATGCCAATGGCTATCTGTCACAGTGGGATCAATTTACTGCACAGGTTGAACCCATTGCTTCTACTGTGCCTTACATGGTTGGGAGGTTGGTCCAGTAGTCCAACTTGACAATAGAAACAAAATGAAAATGAGACGAGACAAGGTTCCAGCTATGTTTCTGATGCTACTCATTGGTGCTTGCAGTGGTAACCACGAAAGAGATTGGCCTGGATCAGGATCCTTCTATGGGAATCTGGACTCGGGTGGCGAATGTGGAGTACCAGCTCAGAACATGTTCTATGTGCCAGCAGAAAACCGCGAGCAGTTCTGGTATGACATTTTTTTTTCTGAATTTTGAAGAATAACGGAGGGGCAAACCCTTCTAATTGTTTGGAAACACCTGGGATTAAACCCGGAGGTGAACGCCTAGGTTGTGACCCCAAGGATCGAACCCAGCCAGGCTGGGTAAACAACCTAGCTCCAAACCACCCGAGCTACGCTTGGTCTTCTCTCGCTCTTTTTTTTCTTCTGAATTTGGTCCAGACACAACATGAAACAGCTCATACATGATCAATTATACAATCTTTTTGGTTAATGAAATACCATATAGAACACCCGTTCTGAACATAGAACAAATGGGCAACAGAATAGTAACAACCTGTTATGCTCTTTTTAGCTGAAATAATTGAATTTTCATTACTCAGTCACCAATTTATTAAAAACAAACGGCTCCTTCATTGGCCAAAACTACCCAATGTGGTATCGAAGCTGTTAGTCCATGGCACTTTATTGCCATACCGTCAAATTTTTTTGCAGAAAGTTAGAGCATTTCTAATTTTGTCTCCAAGAAGCTCTCATCAAACATCACTTCATCCTTATAGGTACTCGATGGATTATGGGATGTTCCGTTTCTGCATAGCCAACACCGAGTACGACTGGAGGCCAGGCACGGAGCAGTACAAGTTCATCGAGCACTGCTTGTCCTCTGTCGATCGGCAGAAACAGCCATGGCTCATCTTCCTCGCGCACCGCGTTCTCGGCTACTCCTCTGCCACTTTCTACGCCGACGAAGGAACAACCGAAGAGCCCATGGGAAGGGAGAGCCTCCAGTCACTCTGGCAGAAGTACAAGGTCGACATTGCTATGTACGGCCATGTCCACGGCTACGAACGAACTTGCCCAGTTTATGAGGTGTGCTTCACATCTTCTGTCTTCTGTACCTAGCTAGTTGGTGCTCATTTTTTGAAGACTTGACACTCTTTTTTGCCGTGTGGACTGCAGAATGTGTGCGTGGCCAAGGGGTCGGACCGCTACACCGGCGCCTTCACGGCGACGACGCACGTCGTGGTCGGCGGCGGCGGCGCGAGCCTCGCCGACTACACTAGCGTCCGGGCGCGCTGGAGCCACGCGCAAGACCGCGACTACGGGTTCGCGAAGCTGACGGCGTTCAACCACACGACGCTCCTGTTCGAGTACAAGAGGAGCCGGGACGGCAGCGTGCACGACCACTTCACCGTCTCCCGCGACTACCGCGACGTCCTGGCCTGCGGCGTCGACAACTGCCCGAGCACCACCTTGGCGTCTTGAGCCTTGGCGCCACAGAGTTCATGTCAATTCGATTTGGTGTCCTTGTTGTTTGAACTTTGATCGATACACTGACACGCTGTTCATTGAGAACCTGATGACTCCAATGTAAGAATTTTGTGACGTTTCCATAGCTTGGCACAAGAAGAAACTGAAAGGAAAGCATGTGCATAGAATGTCACTCTGATGAGTTTGTGGTTGAGTGCGGGACCGCGGGGGTACTTGGACCGTGAGCAGATTTATTGTTCAGACGAGAGGTGCCCATTAGTCCTGTTGATATGCGATCCGCGAGCCGAAGCCTGCGCCCGTGGCCGGCGACCGGAGGGGAACACCAGCCGCGGCAACCGGCAGCAGATTGGGGAGGGAGGGAGCAGTGTTGCGAAGAGCGAGCCGAAGGTCCGGTGCGCACAGCGGCAGCAGCTGTCCGCGTGCGCGGGCCCGCTATCCGCGTGTCGCAGGTGGCAGTGCGGGCCCACGAAGCTCCTAACCGCCGCACTGGAAAGAAGCCCACCTCACCTTTCCGGCCCATCCCTTAAGAACACTGTATACTAGCCCATCCCACCGGCCCATCTGGCTGCTCGCCCGCCGCCTTCGTCCTGGCTGATTTTTTTAAATAAAAAATTATAAATATATATGTCTGTTTTAAAAAATGCAGATCTGGATTCTAGCTGTCATCATTCCAACGGTTGAAGGTTTAAAAATTAAAAAATGTTATATTTCAATACTATCAAAATTCAAAACGCTATCAAAATTATCATGAAAATTTTTGAATTTTTTTATATAGAATATACTATCATCCGACTCTCTAAAAATATTCAAATAAAAATATGACTTGTACAATGAAAAAAAATAAATTATAGATCTTAAAATTTGACTTTTTTTCTTCTCATTGCACAAGTAATCCTGAAATTTATTTTTAAACCTGTCAGTTTTCTCACGGATGACCCAAGTCTAAATCGGTAAATTTTTAAAATAAACATATATATTTTTATTTACAAAATATAAAAACAAAAAAGTTCGTCCTGCCCCGGCGCCAACGCCTCCCGAATTTCTCCCGCGCGAGCGCAAAAGCAAAGCGAAAAACCAAACCAGCCGCAAACCCCGCGGCGGCAAGCGCCCAAACCAACCAAAAACCCCCGAAGCGCTGCGCCTCCAGCCACCTTATAAGCGCGCGCCTCCGCCCCTCGCCTCGGCAGCTCGACGCATTCCCGCCGCCGCCCGCACGAAACCTTTCACCGAGAGAATCGACAGGGAGGGAAGGGGAGAGGAGAGCGCTGAAATGGAGGCTGCCAAGTCGGTGACGCCGGGCGCCGTGTCCCTCATCCTGGCGAACCCGTCGCCGGACTCCGCCGCCGACGTGCCGGAGATCGTTGTCCAGGTCGTCGACCTCAAGTCCATCGGTACCCGTTTCACGTGAGCCCTCCCCCTGCCCCCCCCCCCCCCCCCCCCCGGCGGCTGGATCTAGTCTCTCTAGTCCGTGTAGAAGTAGTCTTACTACTCGTAGTAGCAATCCTTGCGATTTTGGTCCACGAATTGGCGGATCTGTTGTTAGCGCGGTTCGTTTGGAATTGGTCGTCGAGTATGACGAGCCTTGCCTTGGATCTGGTGTTCCTTGCAGTTTCATGGCGAGTGACGGGAAAGCGAAGATCAAGGCGATGCTTCCCACCCACTTCGCGCAGGAGGTCCGCTCCGGCAACCTCCAGAACCTCGGGCTCATACGCATCCTTGATTACACCTGCAACGCCATCGCCAGCCAACTCGAGAAGTAAATCCTCACGCGTCCTTCATCACCCCGATTGCCTAATCTTGCGAATTGTTTGTGTTCAATATTCGCCTAAGTTCCTGAGTCCTTGTGCTATGCTTGTATGCGACAGAGTCTTGATTATCACCAAATGCGAGGTTGTGTCCAAAGCGCTCGACGCCGATATCAAGAGCGAGATCAAGGAAGAAGAGGAGCATACGATTGTCCTGAAGCCCAGGGAAGAAGGTGTGGTTGTGTCCAAACCCATAAGTGCTCCCCCGGTTGTGCTGAAGCCGAAGCAGGAGGTGAAATCCGCGTCCCAGATCGTGAACGAGCAGCGTGGAAAGTAAGCTTTTTGAAGCCCCTTTGTTATCCTGTTCTTCTGCCGAATCCTTGTGAAGAGTTACACTTAATTGCTATCCTTTGTGCTTGCAGTGCTGCTCCTGCGGCGCGCCTGGCCACGACAAGAAGGGTCCATCCTTTGATCTCCCTGAACCCCTACCAGGGTAACTGGATCATCAAGGTGCGGGTCACAAGCAAAGGCAACCTCAGAACTTACAGGAATGCCCGTGGAGGAGGTTGTGTCTTCAATGTTGAGCTCACTGATGAGGATGTAAGTGCCATCTGATGGCAAACGTTCTTATATATGCAATTGTAGATTGTGCGTTGAGCTGTTGTTGTAAGTGGGTTGGTAAGCTGAAGTTTCTGAATTTGTTTACAGGGCACCCAGATCCAGGCCACCATGTTCAATGAGGCTGCGAAGAAGTTCTATCCGATGTTTGAGCTGGGGAAGGTCTACTATGTCTCCAAAGGATCACTTAGAATCGCCAACAAGCAGTTCAAGACTGTCCAGAATGACTATGAGATGACCCTAAATGAGAGTGCTGTTGTTGAAGAAGCTGAAGGGGAAACTTTTATTCCACAGGTGCAATATAACTTTGTCAAGATTGATCAACTAGGATCATATGTCAATGACAGGGAGCTAGTAGGTAAGTCAGCTATTGAAGTTCAGGTGGATACTTTGTTTATTCAGGCTGATTGTTCTTACTAATTTAAGTCTACTCTCTATGCACTATTTCAGATATTATTGGTGTTGTTCAGAGTGTGTCGCCCACACTGAGTGTTAGGAGAAAGATCGACAATGAGACAATTCCAAAGCGTGATATTGTTGTAGCAGATGACTCGTAAGTATCAATTCATCTTTTTTTTACAGTTCTGTTGATAGCCTGGAGTACAAATATTCCTGACATTGCATTTGATGGTTTATTTTTAATTTGATGGCAGTGGCAAAACTGTTACTGTTTCTCTTTGGAATGATCTTGCTACCACTACTGGTCAAGAGCTCTTAGACATGGTTGACAGTTCGCCTGTCATTGCAATAAAGAGCCTAAAAGTATCTGACTTCCAAGGTATATCCGCAAATCCCTATTCAGTCAACTTTGGATAATCAGCATAGTAACTAATGAAAACATAGTTTGCCAAATGTATAGTAACAGCTGTGTTATTAAAATTTTCTTCCAGGTGTGTCTCTTTCAACTATAGGCAAAAGTACACTTGTGATTAACCCAGACATGCCTGAGGCACAGGAGCTTAGATCATGGTATTATTCGCTTCTAAACACTACGCTTGCATTAGGCTTCGAATCAATATCCTGAGAATCCCTCCATATTTTGTAACAGGTACGACACTGAAGGCCAGGGTACTTCAATGGCACCAGTTGGTGCAGATATGGGTGCAGCACGGGCTGGTGGCTTGAGATCCATGTATTCTGATAGAGTTTTTCTGACCCACATCACCAGTGATCCTACTTTGGGTCAGGATAAGGTATTATCTTGGATGTTTGCCAAAATATGAAATCATTACTATCCCGAATGTGTGATTACAATTTGGCAGTCGTCCCAAATGTAACTTGTTTTTTTTGGCAGCCTATGTTCTTCAGTTTGAATGCCTTCATAAGCCACATCAAGCCTGACCAGAACATGTGGTACCGTGCTTGCAAGACATGCAACAAGAAGGTGACTGAAGCTGTTGGATCTGGATACTGGTGTGAAGGATGCCAAAAGAATGATGCTGAGTGCTCGCTGAGGTAAAATCATGGCGAGAACACATCCTTACCTGCTAAGTATTGGCTGTTGGGTGCCAAATCTGAATGTTTCCCTGCCTCCTTTAGGTACATCATGGTCATCAAGGTTTCTGATCCCACTGGTGAGGCATGGGTCTCCGTCTTCAACGAGCATGCAGAGAGGATCATTGGCTGCAGCGCGGACGAGCTTGATCGGATCAGGAAAGAGGTAACTTCTGCAGTCTGAATATCTGACAGAGTAGGGCCTTGAGAACACTGAACATTTTGTAGGCTCCAGTCTTTCAAATGCAACAGCTCTTTCCGTCGCCTGTGCCTGATAGTGTGTGCTCACCATTGTTGCAGGAGGGCGACGACAGTTACATTCTCAAGCTCAAAGCAGCCACCTGGGTTCCTCATCTGTTTCGTGTCAGTGTCGCGCAGCACGAATACATGGGCGAGAGAAGGCAACGGATCAACGTGAAGAGTGAATCACCGGTTGACTACGCAGCTGAATCCAAGTACCTGCTCGAGGAGATCGCAAAACTTACTGCTTGCTAGATGCAGTGTTTTTAGTGAAGGATGAAGGAATGGCTCGAGATGTTTTGCTATCTCAAGGCATTGAGATGTAACTTTATATTGTGTCAAGTAGGTGCTCATTGGATTTAGGGTTTTTAACCCCTCTGTAATATATGTAGATGTTTGCTTTGCGTGATTTCAAGCAACCAGATGTGTTGGGCAGTGTAGTATGATTCCTTGACAGTTCCAATTCCATATTATCGACATTTTGTTGAGAAAATAGCCAGGTTTATTTAGTGATTGATGAAAGGTTGTTGCGATTCATTTGCTCCAGTTTTGTATCTATCATCAGTCAGATGTAAAAGCAAAATTCCCCTATTCATCAGTGCTGCACTGTTCGGCATTATCGCGCGGTTCGCGCCATCCCTTCAATCTTTCTGGATCCAGGATGCATTTGTGTTTTCACGAGCCTTGACAAGGTTCCCGAAAACTGCCAATTTCATAAGTTTCGTGCATTTTTTTTAAGATCTAAGCATCCATTCTATCTCTAGTGACTGGGGGATATGTGAAACCGTGACCAGTAACCACTAGCTATAGCGATTTTTTTGTCATAAACTTTGCACATTTTTTTTTCTGGAACACCTACTTGAAAAAGAAGTTGCAGGATTAAATCATTCTCAGAAAAAAAAAATCAGCAATGATAAAGTGGTCATGTTACTATCAAGATGTTGGAAGAACTGAGAGCAATGTCCCAACAATTTCTTCAGAGTAATAAGCACTGTACCACAGATACTATCTGACGATGAGATTCTACTCTGAAGCTAAGCTGAAGGCTGATGCTACATAACACTTGCAAGGTCCGTTGGCGAAGGTTCAATGGAACGATAGCGGGATAGGGTTGACGACAATGTGCCTCAGCGGGTTGGCAACATCGCCACCTCCTGCATGCTTCACGAACTCTGCTGGCGTCAGGAAGCTACCATGGCACACACAGACGATCCTCACTTCCTCGCCTTTCCTGTACTTGTAGAGGAAGCCTTCCACCCTGTTGCCGTTGGGGAGTCCCTTGGTGGATACGGATGGCATCTCCTGCATCATGATCCTCTCCGCATCCCCCATGCTCTTAGCCCTTGCTGCAACTCTGCCTGAAATATGTTGTTGATCTCCACTGGAACCAAGGCCCGCTGCTCTGGCAGCCGAAGATGAAAATGATAGGGTTGCTGCTGTTGCGCCATTTGCAACCTCACTGGGGGGTGGAACAGCTGATGATGGGCAGTGCTCCTCAGCACCAGCCGTTCCTGAAAGAGCAGACATAACTGTTACATAGGCCTTAATGAGAAACAAAGTAAAACAGATGAACGGTAGAACCACTAGAATAACACTAAGTGTCACAAACCTATGCATCAAACAAAGAGCTCACATCTACAAGAGCTGAATGTTTCATTAGTCGCTAGGCGCTAGGCGGGCGGTTGGCTGCCACTTAGCACCTAGCCTGGCCAGGTGGCCAAACGTTTTCCAGGCAGCAGGGAGGGGGACGACAATTGTGACTATTTTCCATGTAATGGCATGTTAAAAATAGTAAATTTGGACCGCCTAGGTGCCGCCTAGGCAGGAGACCACCTAGAGATGCCGAATACCCCATAAATTGGGGGCGTTAAAGCACTGCCTAAGACGTTTTTTGAAACACTGAGCTTGACAATCTTGAGCCAGAGTCAACGAGGAGGATTATGGCAGTCAACACCAAAATTTGGTTCAACTGGTAGTACCAGGCAAGATTCATGTTGTCGGAAACATGGGAAGTCAATATCCATTCAACTTCTTGGCATCATGCTTACTACACAAAGACATACGCTTTAAACTTGCATTATCTAGCTTAAATGCTTAATGATGCAACAAATAGAAAAAAAAAGTACCTTTGAAGGCTGAATTCGGCTTCTTTCGCATTGCTGACAAACTGCAATCTCGTGATGTAAATGTAGCCTGATGCATCGGAGAAAGCCTATTCATATTCTGCTTATTCCTTGTAACAACTTCAACACAACTCTCCAATTTCTCGGTGCTTGCATTCATCTCTTCTAGAATTTGCCCAGCTGCTTCTTTTGACATGTTGGAAGTGAGACAGTTCCTCCTCTCGATCCTCTTCTTCTTCAATTCGAGCCTCTTCAGACTCTGGGCCGCCTTTCTCTTCCTACACTCATCGTCAATGCCAGCAGGGAGTGAAGTAGTCCTCATGAGGGGGTCTGCAATATTCACTAAACAAGGGAAAAACAATTTGGGTTAGTATATTATCTAACTTAGTGCATGCGTTAAACAGAAGATAGCAAAACAAGTAGGCCGTATGATGGATCAGTCTACATCTGCTCAGTGATCTTTCATCAATACTCTTGCATGTGCCATCTTGCTTTAAAAAGTTTTGAAAATAAGACTAGTGCTGTTTACTTACTGAGATATTTGATTTGTCCAACATGTGATTGATACCATAAAACATGTGTGTATTCTCTCCAGTCACTGTCGCCAAAATGAAACTTTGACTAATTTATATTATATTATATCTAGAAACCAAATAACAAAACAATAATGTTGTGAAAGCACTTTTCGAAACACATCTATGAGTGCCATTTCCATATGTATAATCTAAATATTGACGGAAATATCAATTCCAAACTTCAGACCGTTGGACCGCACAAATCGCTATTTTTTTATTGGAGAGATTAGATGAGGAAATAACACAAGAAATTGGATATGATGGAATGACTGAATTTACAAGTCACATTTGTTAATGGTAGGCGGAATTACAAGCGAGTAATGTTAAAATTTCTAGCTAAGATCCACCAACGAGAATTGCTGTTTTCAAACCATACTACTCGACTTCCCAGTGGCAGCTGTGGTAGGCCACCTTGATCAAATGTTACATTCTTAATCAGCAAAGAGTATTTCTTTTTTCTTCTGCAATTTTAATTTAGTACGCTGTTCATGAATGGATGACATTTGTGCTTTGAACTCCCTATATCATTCATCTACGCGTAACCTCAAAGTAACACTCAATCTTCTGAAACTTGCATTTTATTCTTGTGAAAACGCGTGACATGCTTTGCTATCAAGGCCTTCCATTTCAAGTTAAATACACCACTTAAAAACAGTACAGGATATATATTAGAAAAAGTACACACCACAATGAAACATCGGCAATAACAGATCTTAGATAACAGATCTCATTAGCTTGTCAAAGCTCAATACCTGACCTCGGCCTCCACGCACAAGTAGTCTACTTCATACTTCACTAAGAATACGCAATTGGCAGGCTAATTTCATATTGTCCCGGTGTGCATTACACCTGAATATTGCAAATCACAAACCAAGTCTGCCAAAAGGTCCTATCTAGCTATCATGTTTTTTCTTTGCAACAAATATTATCCCCAATTATCGCAGTTTTACCAAAGCAATCACAGTTAGTACCATCTACCAAAGCAATTGCAGTTGACATTGCTAAGCATGAAATCTAAAAGCAAAGGTTACCTCCTTGGGGTATCAAAATACTAAAGATAGCATAAACCCCCCATGGAGAACAGCCACACGCACCTTGCAATCTCTGCCCTTCGCCGTCCGACGAGCCCGAGGACTGGCTCCCGCTCGCCGTCAGCCTCACCGGAGCCTGCACGCCGAGGCCACAGTTCTCACGGAAAGAACCCCAGCCGTTCAGCCCCAGCTTCTTCCCCACCTCCGCCGCCTCTGCCTTGGCCGGCAGCGAGCTCGTCCTCGCTAGCACGGGCGGCACCGCCTCCGGCGGCATCAAGATGGCCGCCACGGACGACGAGCGGGAGAGCTTCTCCCCCCTCCTCTCCAGCCCGAACCGGCCGCCGAGCGACAGCCCGAGACTGAGCTCCACCTCCATCTCCACACGCGGCGGCCTCGACCTCTGCTCCCGTGGCGGCGCGTCTCCCCTGCCGATCCCGCACAGCAGGTCCCTCGAATAGCCCTCCATCGCGCGCGCGAGCTTGTTACAGGAAGCCCCTGCATCCAAGAAGAGCCTGCCAAGGACAGGACGCAAGAGCTGAGCGCCGGAGAAACCATTCCCGGTGCAACGAGAGCCGGGCAGGCGAGTGGGGGAGGCGCGGGGAGAGGGGCTCGAGGCGACTTACGTGGATTGCCCGGGGGGAGCGGCGGAGGAGGAGGGGGAGGGAGGAGGCCGCCATTGGTGACGCGACGCGCAGCTTCTCCTCGCCTCTCGCGGAGGAGGCGCTTCGCTGCAAAATTGTTTGCTCTTTTTTGGCCTCTTGGTTTTGCTTTTGGGGCGTGCGTTTCGGTTAGAATTGCGGAGACGGGCGGGCCTGCCACGCGCGACGCGTGTCGACAGGGCGGCCGACGCGTGGTGCGAACGGAGCCGAGCGGGGCAGCCGGCAGCAAGGGCTCGGCTGGAGCTGAGCCCGAGGGGGTCGGGCGCAGGGTTCATAAAACGTTGAAAACCAATAGATACATGAGAAAACAGATTAATTCGGTCCACATCGTATTTTAAATTTGATCAGTTTTGGATTTAAATATAAAAATTAAAAAATCATAAATTTTTTTAAAATACTAAACACAATTCTAAGATATTTATGAAAAAAGTTCAAAAAAATGTCATTTACATCATATTTTAGGGACAGGAAGTTTTAAAAAAGAAAAATATTGAAATGGGTTGTATAAACAAGATGATTTGTCCCATCATCTTAAGAAAAATCTTAACATGTAAACATATAATTTTTTTGCCGTATCTTAAGATCTTTAAAATTAGTTTCACTTTATTTAGAGTTTTATTAATTTTTTCATAATTTTTACAAAGTTTAGAAGCATAAAGTGAACATGTTAAGAAACAATATTATAATTAACTTTTTCATGTCTACCATTATTTTTTCTACATAAAGTATAGTATAAGTAAACTAATAAACATCGTTTTACTAATTTTGGAGGTGTGATAAGTTAGTTATGAATTAATCTAGTTACAAAATATTTACACAATCATGCATGTTACAATAACTATGTTATGAGTTCATATATTTTTAAAAGATATAGGATCGTGTAAGAAGACTAATAAAATTGGTTTCATGATTTTTGGATTAGCAAAAAATTAACTAGGCATTTAACTGGGTTTAGTAAATACATTTTCGTACAGAAAATATTCAACTTTTTTATGAGTATAATCCTTTATCATATAGATCATGTTAAAAGAAAAACAACAAATTCGTGTCATTTGATTTGAAACTCGGATGAATTAGTTATTGATTTTACAAGGTCGAGCTATTTTTTTAAAGTTCACTGCAATTCAGGAAATACGCTCGATAAATCGATAAATTCGACGGTTTTCAACAAATGCGTTAGAAATGTGTTCAATGAGGAAAATTCGGTCGGATTTTGATGTAATTTGATCGGTTTTTGGTTGGATTCGAACGGTTACCAAATAGTCAATTCGGCCGGTTTTTACAAATTTAACCGAATGAATTTGACCAAATTCTTATCAAATTTTGAACGGTTTTTTCGATATTTACGAATTTCTATTCTCCAAACAATTTTGTAAACTCGATGGGGGCGTACAGAATCAATATGGTGGATGACTGGACGGATGTTGTGACTAGTGGATGCCAACGGGACAAGCGACCGGTTGGTTCCTCTCCCTTCCTCCCTCTTCCCCTCTCTCTCTGTAACACATTTTTTTTTATTTGGTTCTATCACTTAATCTCATCCAACTGTAACCTTAATCTGAAACCATTTTTACAAGGGATCCTAAGTCTAAGCCTAACCGTCTATTATTTACATAATCGAGAGGCAGGGCCGTATCTAAGAAATTAGAAACTGAAATTCTAAATTAGGCCACATATATAAGAAAAGATACATTCAAAATCAAGTTAGGAAGAACATGTCACGCCGCCACGAGGTGTGAGATATGGGAAACGACTCAAATGAGAAGGAAAAAACCCAATAAATAGAGGAGAGATTTAGGTGGACTGTGGAGGATTGGAGGCAGCATACCTCTTCAATGCAAGCAACAGATTTATTCTCAAAAATTTGCAAAGAAATACCGCGAGGAAAATCGAGATGGGATTAATACTACCTCCTATGATTGGGTGAGGGACTCGCCGTGTAAGGGAGCCGAGTGGTTGTCCCAGGCACGCCATTGATGGCTCGGTGCTACCATGTGCTCAGACTGCTTGGTGCTTACCTGGTGTTGCAGCTCTCCATTCTCCATGGTCATGTGCAGGTGCATAGCAACACCGTGCTCCTCTCTGCCATCAAGATTCGAGAGCACCACGCGCGGAGGAGGTGGGGGACCCGAGACTTGGGAGGCATGATGCCACGATTAGAGATGTTAATAGGGAATTCTCCGTCGGGGAATGACTCTCCATCCTTGTCCACGCATGAAGGGAAATTCCCCGTCTCCGTCCTAGTTCTCGTCCCCGCTCGTGGGAACTATTTTCTCCGCATCTCCGTCTCCGCGCGGGGAATGAAGACCTGACGGGGAACCCATCGTCGCCCACCTGGATCGAGGCAGCCCACTAGGCCGAGACCACCCACTGGGCCAACCCGCACCATGCCATGGCGCCAGGCCGTGCCTGGCTGGGCTGCGCACTAGCGCCCGCCTGGGCCGCGCATCTGGCTCCCGCCTAGGTCGGTCGCGTACGCCTGGGCCACCACCGTTGGGCCGAAACGGGTCCCCACGGGAAAACGGGGACGGGGAATGTTTCCCCATACCCATCCCCGCTAGACCCGATGGGGATATGATTTGTACCATTTATATTCTCGCGGGTGATGAAATCTCCCCATCCCATCCCCTAATAAGGGAATTCCCCGCGGAGAATCGGGGATCGGGTCCCCATTGACATCCCTAGCCACGATGGCCGATGGGTGGGTGATGGTGCCAGTCTTCAACTCTTGCCGTCTCCATCTTGGCCTCTTAGGAAATTGGTCTTAGGGAGATGAGAGAGGGAGAGGGGGGAGTCACTGAGTCAGAGCTAATGATGCATATGTGACACAACTTATTTACTCGGTGCATGGCAATCATGCCGGCTTCCCAAAACTAAGTCAATCGTGGGCATCAAACAGCTGTATTTTTTCTTTTATTTTTCCCCTTTGGGTTGTCCTTAGGTCTGTAAAACGAACAATCAAATGGCCTAATATTTCCAGGAAGATATGGGATTGGGGGCCCTGAAATTTTGGGGCCCTGTGCAGCCTCACTGGCTGCACCGGCCTCCGGTACGGGCCTGCGAAGAGGCGTTCACCTATTAGCTATCTAGTGAAAATTCATAGATGTCTATATGATGATTATTGCCCCTCATTCCTCCCTGCGACAACGATGAGTGTGGTCACCATCATCTCGCCCTACTACCCAATGGCAGACTAAACATTTTAACAATGGATGTATGTAGCTAAAAAATTATTCGATGACAATAACAAGATCCAAAGTACAAATTGTTCATAACAATGATAACATCTCAACTAACAAAAAGAAACTACAAAACAAAACTTGAAATTACAATACAACTTACGGTTCTTTATCTTTTGGATTTAATAGTCTTTCTCTTGATTTTTGAGTTATATATAATTTGCATAGCATTCATTTTCCAAATTAAAACAAGCATTCAAGATACTTAAATAATGAGCAAGCAGACTATGCGTCAAGAAATGGATGCTCACTGTGGTTGCCTAGCCCTTACCCATCGTGGTTGTGTTGCCATGCCCCACCTCAGTTGCAATGCCCCACCCTATGCTCGGTCGTGCTTGCGGTGCTCATGTTGTCATGTCCGCCTTGATCCTACAACCTCTCGTTGTCATGGTCGCGACATCACCCTCTGCCCCCACCATTAAGTGCCGCCTCCACTCCACTAAGCCTCGTGACTCTTGCGTGTGCCTCCAGGTCTCCATGAATATAGGTTTAGGCATTGGTCCACTGGGAGCTAGTTGCACAGGTGTTGGGTTGGGCCACAAGGAGTGTTACACATTTGTGTGTTAGACTTAGGCCACTGCGTCCTACCATATTGAGAAAAGGGAAGAATGTCCCAGAGACAAGGACTCTAGGGGAGTATGACAAATAATCAATTTCTTGCAAAAATATTTGGGTGTACATCTATACACCTTTGCCCCTATGTAGGCTCACCCCTGGTACTACCACCACCTCACAACCGCACTAGTCGCTGATGTCGGCCTCCCTCTAATCTTGTTGGGCCCTAGTAAGGTTTTCAGTTTTAAATGCTAACTCCAACCCTTGTTCTCATTACAAATCTAAAACTAGGGCTATATTCTGTGAGTACGTTATCTTGTTAGCAAAAGGTTTCACATATTGCATATTTTATGTTGAGAAAGTCATTTTGTGAAGACGTTTTACCCAAAGAGTATATTATTAACTTCAATAACAAAGAAGCGGCACAATTGAATCTTGAAAATCACAGATAAACTCATAGTTAGTGTGCCTTGAACTGTGATCATTAAGCAGAAACCAGGCCTATCGATGTAAAGAATAAGGGGGTCCCCTGTTAGAACAGCCCGCATAGGCAAATGCCAGCTGGCAGCTGATATTTCAGAACCATTGCCCCCTCCCATGCGACTAGGCGGGGATCGCGCGATCAGTCCCCTGGTCGCAAATGGAAACCCTGCGATCAATCCTTGCTGGTCATGGGGAAAGTACTCACCTAACCAATCTAATCACATTTAATGCTATCCACTCATGCGTTTTTCTTCCCCTGATACCCTTTCAACGAGCAAAGTCATGGGCCACGCAGAGACAGTGTGATCCGTCCCATAACATTTACTGCTATAGGATGACCTGTCAGGTGAGCGTGATGGCCTGGCAGACAAGCGCGCAGTGGACGTGACGATGTTTGGCGGATATGATAGGGCGTGCAGGACGACCAGGACAGGTCAGGCATGCCCACCCCCCGTAGTGATGACCTAGGAGTGGCTGTTTTTGTTAGGTATAGGGTAGGCATCGTATTTAGGCACAGTCTGCTTGTATGTACACCTCACCTCCTACTATATAAAGGGGGATGACCGGGCCTGTAAAGGGGACATGTTCATCATCCAACTCATAAGAAAATAAACATGATGTAGGGCTATTATCCTGAGCGAGGCCTGAACCTGAATAAACTTTGGTGTTCTTGAGTTTCTTCGACATACACATACTCACGAACAACCACTGGAAACGCTGATCACACACCCATCGTCCAGCATACCGCAGATACATTATCAGAGACTAACCTTTGACAGTTGGCACGCTAGATAGGGGGCGTGTTTTCACGTTTCAATAAGTGTTGATAACTCGATTTGGCTACCCATGGTCGGATCCACGGCAACCGCTGAGTCATGTTCCAAGGACCCTGATCGACGTGAGGTATTCGTCATAGGATATGACCCAGATAAGGCCGATGTGCTCCAAGTCTGGGACACCGAATCAGAGCCCGAAAGCTCCGAGACTCAACGTGAAGTGTGCATGACAGACCATGCAGCAGGGGGCAGCGGAGGCCCTCATGTCCCGGACACCGTTAGTGAGCCCCAGGCCTTGTGCCTAGGGGGAAATCAGCCTGACACAAGGATGCGCTCCGATAAATCCCACGCATAGGGAACAACCCTCGGTGGTGTCGCCGTCTAAACCATCACACGATGTGAGCATTAGGGGTTCCCCTCTTTGCGATATATCACCGCTCTGTGCTCAGTAGCTCAACTACGAGGCCATGATGCTGGCGCAGAATCTGTAGACTATGCGAATGCTTCTCAGCCACCCATCGATGGCCGTGCCAGAGGATCCACTAGTAGCACCGTGGCTATGTGACCTCACCTTCTTGGTAGAGATCGCACGACACCAAACCATGACGGCGAACACCACGTTCGTCTCAGGGACAGTTGAAGGCCGCGATCGCCAAGAATCGTAACAGGTCATGTGGCAAGAAAGATCTCATGCTCCCTCCATTATGGGAAGTACTCGGAGACACCCACCACATCGGACAGCCGACCCACTGATCTGCGCCACTCTCTTCCCTAACACGACCTCCGCGGTGTAATCCAGGGCCAGAGGGTTGGCTGAGAGCAGGAAAATCAGGCTCGACGGGAGCAGGAAAAGGGCAAGCAGCCCTATAACTCACCTTCCGATCGCAGGGAGGCGTTGGACTCCACCCAATCGCCAGGACCATGAGACCGTTGTCTCTCTCCCCAAGCATGCGTTGCCGCCCATCAATAAGCGACTCCCCATTTTGGGATGGGGTGCAACACCTTGTCCACTTGGCTGCGAGGGGTGCGTTGGTCGGACAAGTTTCGAACAGTCCTAGCCAAAAAAATATGATGGTTCAACCAATTCTGAGGAGTTCCTGCAGATTTACACCATCATGGTGCAGGCCACGGGAGGCCACATAAAAGTCATAGCCAACTATTTTCGATCATCATGGCGTATGAACCTGCCCCACGTGTCAGTTCACTCCTGGGAGGACCTGTGCGACCAGTTTGTCACAAACTTCTGCGGGACCTACGCCCACCCAAGGGACGAGGACAATCTGTACTAGGTTAGGCAACAACAGGGTGAGTCACTGTGGGAATACAATTACGAGGATCACAGGTGAGTCCGTGGTCATAACATTCAAGAGGGGGTCAGAGACTAGAAGATAGTCGAAACACAGGCCATCAAGGAAGTCCGAAGTACCACCTAGCTCTTCAAGCTCGTGGACAAGTGCGCGCAAGCTATTGAGGTTTGACTGTGCCAGAGCGGCCCAAAGTCGCAACCAACCTTTGACCAGCCCACATCTTTCAAAGGGGTTGACCGGAAGGAGAAAAAGAGCAAACCCAAGGCAGGACTGCCTGATGTCATGGCGCTCGAGTAGACCAGCCAACCGTGCTGGCGCTTTGAGAAAAAGGACGGAAAGAAGGGTCAAGGCTACTTCCCGATCCACCGTATAGATGCCCATGACCTGATCGAATGCAAGGTCGTGCAAAAGGCATCATCGACAAGGAGCTCGGGGAGTGTAAACCCATGCACGACAATAATGGTGAGGATGGGGTTGATCCCAACTAGTTGGCGTTGGATTTCCAGCAAGCCGATCACATGGTCCACCATATCCTTAGGGGCACCATAACATATTTCTCGAACAGGGAATACAAGTCGGTGGTCCATGTATGTATGGGCGACCACACTAGGCCTAACCTCACGTTTGAAGTGGTCGGAGGTGCCCCTCACCTTCAGCCTGGTAAACCACTCGTGTGTGTTAGATGCCCAGGTCATTATCATATCATGGTCGAACCCATGGTACAAAACATCCAACTAGGTCACGTACTAGTCGATGGAGCGAGTTCTATCAACCTCCTCTTCTCTGACGCGCTGGACGCCCTGCAGATTCTGAGGAGCACGTTGAAACCATCTCCACTCTTCTTTAGAATTACCCCTGGCTCCTCGACTAAGCCATTGGGGAAAATAGAGCTGCTTGTCAACTTCGTCTCACTGAGTAACTTCAGGACCAAAAGGGTCCTGTTGGATGTGGTGGACTTCGGGACCGCTAATAATGCAATCCTGGGATGATGAGCTCTAGCCCAATTCATAGCCATCGCCCACTATGCTTACTAGGCAATCAAGACCCCTAGCCCGGCAGGGGTGAAAGTGCATCTGGCCCCTATGTGTTGTTTTGGTAATTAATGATAATACCTATACACTAACATTGATGTTTAGTGTGTTAGTAGGTTGTTCCATATGTAATGTATTGAGATATATGCATGAGCTATAAGTGAATGGAAAGATTGAAAATGCATCAAGATAAATGAGCTCTAGGTTATTTCATAGGAGATACATAAGTGATGAATCATGGATTTACTGAGATATGCTATGAGAACAAAAGAAATGCATCGTTGTCATTGAGCTTTTAGTAATACTCATAAGAAGAAGAATAAGCTAAATAAGATTAGCAATAAGTTTGAAGGCTAAGTTACTTGTGGAGATCAAGTAACTAAAGGTATGACTTGTTAATAGAGTTTTATGGACTAACTCGTGTTCTATGTGTTTAAAAATGAGTGGGGTTAGGTTCTATATGAAGATTGACAATATGCATGAAGGCTAATAAATTACTTGTGGAGATCAAGTAACTTGAGGTATAAATGTTGTCATTTAGGTTTTATGGACTAACCCATGTGCTTTGTTCTTGAGAGTGAGTTGGGTTAGGATCCATAAGAAGGTATAAGTTGAATTGAAATCATATGTGCCAAGAGTGAAGAACAAGAGTGGACTCTATATTTAATAAAATGAATTCCTTTAAGATGTCAAATACAAAGTAGTTTTCTATGGCAAGACGGTGAAGGGTAACCAAGACTCGACTGCGATGGACCATCCGTGGTGAAGGACAAGCAAATGGCTTGGCGTCGAAGGACCAAGGCGGTGGTGAAGAGCGAGTGAAGGCTTTGCGTCGATGGACCGTGCGAGGCCATGGGAAGCTATGGATGATTCACATCAATCATATGAAGAATATATGGAAGTTGATAACCCTCAAGGTTTGAAAGAAAGAAGCGGTACCTGAAAGTTTTCAAATGCTCAAAGTGGTTCAAACGAGTTTTATCTTTGAATTTGAGTATAGGTATGCTGCACTATTAAGAGGGATACAACGTGAGCTAATTATCGTGTCTCAGTGCTCAAGAGTTTCTAATCAAACCCATGTAAGAGTTTCTTTTTAGAAATCTTGGTGTGGAAAGTGTGGAAGTGTCTGAATTGGGTTTCGGAGTGTTCCTAATTTTATCCTATATTTTTTAGGTCATGAAATTAGTTGGTATATGTAGCCATCTGAATCAGCTTTCCATAGAGTCCAAAATCGTCAAAATCGGACTCCGGGATCAAAAGTTATCGCCGTTTTTCAGAGGTCAGTTGTGCTGAATCCGGATACTCCGGGTTAGGCCGGATACTCCGGGTTGTCCGGAGTCTCTGGGTGAGGCTCCGCCAGAGAGTCTCGGGTCGGGCTATTTCAGTTGACCCGGATACTCCGGATCAGATCAGAAAAGTCTCCAACGGCTAGTTTTTTAGAGGTGGGTATTTATACCCACCCAACCCCCCTTCTTTAGGGATGGCTGGAGCACAAAAAAGAACACTTCTTAGAGCAAAAAAACTCATTCCCACTCCATTTTAGTGAGAGATTTGAGAAGAAAAGTGAGTTGGAATGAGAGATTAAAAGATTGAGAGCAAGTGAGCATAAATCCCATCTTGAACACTCGAGTTCATTGGCAAGAAGTTCGATTGCGTTTGTTACTTTTGGAGGTGAAGCCTCCTAGGCGGCTAGGTGTTGCCGGCGAGCACCCAAGGTTGTGGTGTGTAGCATAAGTTTGTGAAGGCTTTGATTTTGCCTCCGCAAGGAAAGAAATCAAGAGTGGATCGAGAAAAGCGATTGAAAGAGATCCGGCTCGTTGGAGCTTCCTCAACGGAGACATAGGATTCACAGTGGTGAATCCAAACTTCGGGAAATAATTTTTGTGTCTCCTATTTTGTTCCTCTACTTTTAAGATCTTGCTCAATATTTGTGCATATTGCTCGATCTACTTGTTCGTGTGCATTTGCTTGTAGGTTCTCCGTGGATCTACGTGGAATCATCACTTGGAACACACAACATCATTTGGTTTGAGGTAGAACTCTTTACCCGTACTTTAAATTCAGTTTTGAGCTCAGTTCTGTACAGAACCCGGAGAATCCAGATTTGCCCGGAGGTTCTGGAACTGTACAACCCGAAGTATCTGGATTAGCCCGAATACTCTAACGAACAGTGTTTTTAGACTAGTGAACAGTGTTTTCAGCCTTTTTCAATTTATGTTTTCTTGCATATCTTTTGCTAGAATTGAATAATTGTTGTCACCTTAGGATTGTAATTTCCACACTTATTTAGGGTGATTGTGCACTAGTTGAGCCTAGCATATTTAGGTTTTTCACTTGTGAAAAATCCGTTAATTTATATTCCACTGCAAATTTAGGCCAAAGATAAAAGGGGATAAATTTTTGTAATAACGCCTATTCACCACTCCGCTAGGCGACATCATTGTCCTTTCAATTGGTATCAAAGCCAAGTCTCTCTTTTTGGGCTTTACCGCCTAGAGAGTAAAGATGTCGACTAGCGAATTAGTGCACGTAGAGCCACTCCTATTAAATGATTCAAATTACTTTGAGTGGAGTACTCGGATGCTTAATATCTTTAGGGCCATGGGTCCTCATATAGAGCGAGTTGTAGATGTGAGCATTTCTCCTCCTACTGATAATCTCTTATCATTTGAAGAGGAAGAGAAATGCATACATCTCAATGCTCAAGCTACTAATATTTTATTTAATGCTATGAGCATAGATGTTGTTGAATCGATCTTGCCCCTTGAAGACGCTCATATCATTTGTACTACTCTTAAAGAAAGATATGACAAGCCCAAATGTAATGAAGAAGAACTTCTTCCGGAGACGTCATTTGAGAATTACTCTACTTCATCATCACACCATGAAGAACATCAAATGAATGTCTCATTTGTCAAAGAGGATGTCACTCCGTCATCCACTTCACCAACATTTAACAACGAGCAAGGTAATGAAATGGTGAGTGTGATAAGTGGGTGTCCAATCTCTCTTTTGGACTTTAACAATATTTGCAATTAGCTTTCTATTTCTAGTAGTGTTGTTAACTCTTGCACATCATCTAGTGCAAGAATGCCTATTTATCATGATGATATAGTTAATTCTCCTTATTATAATAAATCTATTTCCATTAGTATTTGTGAAGCTAACCTTTTGAAGGAAATAAAAGTCTATGAGAGACAAAGCCTAGGTGGAGAATCATCCACCTCTCCAAGATGCTCGTTCCTTTACACCGATTCTCCATTATGCCTTATGGAAAAAGGTAAAAAGAGAGCGGTAAGTGAGGTTAATAATGCTAATGCTAGTTCTAGTGCTAGTGATAATGATGAGCTTGGATTTGACCTTTTGAGTAAAAATGATCAAACTCATGCACATAATACAAGGCCATGAGGAAATCCTCGAGAGACGAGGAATTTCCTATTGAGAAAATTGAAGAGCTTAAGGTCTTAAATGTGAAATATGAAAAACTTCAAGAATCCCATAATTCTTTACTAATCTTCATGGGGATCTTAAAGTTAAGCATATTTCTTTGCTTGATAAATTAGATGCTATGCCTCTAGTGGATTTAGAAAAATCTTGTCCTAATTGTAATATTTTATCTAAGGATAAATTCACTATTTCTCTTAATGATGATGATGCTTGTACTACCAACTCTAATTCTTATGTAGCATCTTTGGAGAAAGAAAATAGCGAGCTAAAGGCTCAACTTGAAGAGCTCACTGGCAAGCATGTGGCTTTGCAAAAAAATCATGATGAGTTTGTGTGTTCTCATGAAAATCTTGTGGACACACATGCCATGCTAGAAATAGCTCATGAGGTTGTGGTAACAGCGGTAAAATCCTACCAACCTTATATGCACAAGTACACATGCTCACTAGTTCATAGTAAATTGCCTTGTGCTAACCCTTGTTGCTCCCAAAAAAATATTTCCCCGAGCACTACATGTGACTTGGATTATGTAGGTAAAAATGAGAATCACAAGGATCATGGACTTGAAGCAAAGTCCAACAATGCCAAGATCAAGGGGCAAAAACAAAAGAAGAAAAAGGCTTTCATCACTTGCTTCAAGTGCAAGATGGAGGGTCATCATGTGAGAGATTGCTCCTTGAAGAAAGAAGAGAAGGACATAAGCAAGAGCCAAGATAAGAAGTGTCTCATGTCAAGTGCTTCAAGTGCTCAAGCATGGGACACTATGCCTCTATGTGTTCCAATAAGGTTGATGACAAGACCACACTTCTAAAGAAGAAAACAAGAAGAAGCAAGAGGAAGTGTTATGAATGCAATGAGAAGATATATGAAATTGCATCATGCCTCTACATGAAGAATGAAGGCCTTATGTTATCAAGGAAGAGGCTCACTGGCAAGAAAGCAAGATGAGAAAGCATCTTACAAGTATATGCACCATATCTGCTACACTTGCCGGGCCAAGGGACATATTGATAAGAATTATCCTATTGGTAACATTCCTAAGCCCAACTCTTCAATTGACAATGATTTATCGCTTAGGAAGGCTAAAAAGGAACTTGTGCTACTAAGGTGATTAGTTCATCATTTGCTAGTACAAAGGCCATTTGGGTACCTAAATCTCTTGTGACTAGCCTTAAAGGACCTAACATGGTTTGGGTACCACAAAATGCTTAATTTACTAAATAGGTACTTGGAGATGTATTGAAGACTTGGCTTACTTGAGAAGAACTATATTGAATATTTCATCTCAAGACTCTTTCAAATTGGGCTTTCTCATGATATTTGGAAAGAAATGCCAAGAGTGTGGATTATTGCTTTATTTCAATCTTCAATGACATCTTGGTAACAAGTATCTAACTTGAGCCATCTAGCCACTTAGCTTAGCATAGGTACAAATGTTCACAATTTTTCATGGTTGTGAGCACTTGAATGTGGTTAGGTAAAATTTGAGCAAAATTTATATTTTGTGTAATATGATGCTTTTAATGGCTCTTTAGTAGAGCAAGATTTTGTTAATAATATAGGTGATGGATACTTGGTGATGACTATGAAAAATAAACTTAATCACATCACAAGAAATGAAGTGTGAAGAATCAAGCTCAAGTCAAATAAATACACACTTCATTCAAATACAAGAGCTTATACCCAATAAAGCTTCTCACATAATAGATTGCTAAGGAAATTCACATCTTGTGGTAATCTACATTATCTTATGGTTGTAAGTTCATTCTAGGCACAAGTATTTTCTTTTGTAAATTCCTTTTGTGCCTTAACTCAAAATATAGGGTAAACTCCTCTAGATTCTTAAATAAACTAAGTGCATGTTACAAGTAATTCAAATACTTGGATGCACATATATATGAGAAGCTCATCCTATGTTTTCTGTTTTGAGACTAATATTTCTTCAAGTAAAATTTGTCTTTAGTCTCTTGGTAAAGTGGAGGGCATTGGAGACTTGGTAAATTATTTGAAGATTTATATAATTGATTAAAGAGTAAAGTTTTGTGGAATCATATTTATTATCACCCAATGTCATTCTATGAAGGTAACTCTCTATCACAATGTCTTAAATTTATATTCTTGTTTCTTGTGATAGATTCTTTGTTCTACGCTTTTTTTTTGAATCCTCCAGAACCCGGATATTCTGGGTTAGGCCGGAAACTCTGAGTGCTCCAGAACCCGGAGTATCCGGGTCAGTCTGGAGTATCCGGGTTTGACAGAAACCAGAAGCTCCGGGTTGTATTCGGAAGTTCTGGATTCTGGAAGTTTTGAGCTCTTTGTATGTATAGGTTGTGTATCTATACTTGTTTAGAGCTTGTGCTTATCCTAGCACGTGTAGACTTTATTGCAATCTTGTCATGCCTATATTTCATATTCTTATATGTCTTGATTGCTTGCTAAGTGTGCTATGAATTTGTTTCTAATGCATCTAGCTTTTCTTACTAACTAGTATGTGTATGATGCATTGCACTTTCATGTGTTGATAGTGGTTTTGGAGCCTTATTTGATTTTATTCGTCTTATTGAATTCTATTTGGCTCTCTTTTGGAGATATTAATGGATTATCACATTATGGGGGAATTATGCTTTATGCATCTTAAATATCCATAATTTTTTAATATTTGAGCAATACCATTTAGAATTGATATTATTGTTTATTTAGCATCTATGTGGTATGTCAAGCTCATATAAAGCTTATTTTTGCAAGAATCCATTAATTGATCCGTTTTTGGTTCAAATTGAAACTTGAGTTTCGTGGTACTTATCTAGTGATCTTTTCTATCTCAAGATTTTAATTTGAATCATTTCTCTTTCGGATCAAATCAACAATTATTTTTATTTGTGTTTTCTTGTAATAGTTGACTTTGTGGAGAATGTGTTCGAAGCATGTGTTTAATTTCTAAAATCCTTCTTTCATGCTTCTTGAAAGAAAGTTGATCCATGCCTTATTGCAATTACCGACTTGTGCTATCTTCATATACCATTGTCTTCTTACAATTGGTAATAATACAAGTGATAATCATTGTTGATCATCTTTGTTTCAATTCTTGCTTCCAAGTGACTTCCTTCTATGTGAAAGATTTCATTTAACTCCTGTGTTAGGAATATTGGTTTCTTCTAGGAAACTTTCCTCTTGGAGTTCATAGAAGCTTGTTATCTCAATACTTGAATTATTTTCAATATACTGCTTGAGATAAATTTTTGAGTACGAATGCAATTATATTCTTTACATGCTCAAATCTTACTTAGTTCATTTGTTGAACTTTGTGAGTGATCATTTGTTGATCTTTTTGTCTTAGATGTAATTTGGACATCATTTTTGGTATTTTGTCTTTCATTTGGTATTTTTAAGTCTCATATGCTATTTTTGTCCAAATTATATCTTCATCGGATCTTGAAAGTGACGAGCATGCTTGTTTGACTTTAATGTTAATATCTATAGCATGTTTGCTTTCTTTGATCCTATATTTAGAGTAAGCCTCTCTTAAGTGTTTTTATTGTCTAAAAGGTGCATAGAGCTTTCATTTGATTTCAATTGGTATATACCTTCATTTGGTATATATGTTCAATTGGTATCTATCTATTAGTATGAACTTCAATTGTTATCATTTCCATGTTATATCAATATGCACAAGTTTATGGGAGAGTTTGCTCTATATGGTGTTTTTGCTAACCTCTTTGGACCCAATGAGTTTGGGGATCAAATTGTACTTGATTGAGTTTAGGTACAATAAAAATGCATTGGATGCTTGAATTAATCCTAATAAAGGTCCTTTCAAGTAGAAAATCATTTCAATTGAAATTCATGAAGATGACTTTTTCCTTTCAATTGATATCTACGAAGAAGACAATCCCCTTCAATTGCTCAAAGTGGTTCAAACGAGTTTTATCTTTGAATTTGAGTATAGCTATACCGCACTATTAAGAGGGCTGCAACGTGAGCTAATTATCGTGTCTCAGTGCTCAAGAGTTTCTAACCAAACCCATGTGAGAGTTTCTTTTTACAAATCCCGATGTGAAAAGTGTGGAAGTGTCCGAATTGGGTTTTGGAGTGTTCCTAATTTGATTCTATATGTTTTAGGTCATGAATTCAGTTTTGATGTGTAGCCCTCTGAATAAGCTTTCTATAGAGTTCAAAATCGTCAAAATCGAACTCCGAGATCAAAAGTTATCACCATTTTTTAGAGGTCAGTTGTGTTGAACCCGGATACTCCGGGTTAGGCCGGATACTCCGGGTTGTCCGGAGTCTCCGGGTGAGGCTCCGCCAGAGAGTCTCGGGTTGATTTCGCCTCTACAAGGGAAGAAATCAAGAGTGGATCGAGGAAAGAGGTTGAAAGAGATCCGGCTCGTTGGAGCTTCCTCAACGGAGACGTAGGATTCACGGTGGTGAATCCGAATTTCGTGAAATAATTTTTGTGTCTCCTCTTTTGTTCCTCTACTTTTTAGTTCTTGCTCAATATTTGTGCATATTGCTCGATCTACTTATTCGTGTGCATTTACTTGTAGGTTCTCCGTGGATCTACGTGAAATCATCACTTGGAACACACAACATCACTTGGTTTGAGCTAGAACTATTTACTCGTACTTTAAATTCAGTTTCGAGCTCAGTTCTGTATAGAACACGAAGAATTCAGATTTGCCCAAAGGTTCTGAAACTGTACAACCCGGAGTATCCTAATTAGCCCGGATACTCTGGTAAACAGTGTTTTTAGACTAGTGAACAATGTTTTCAGCCTTTTTCAATTTATATTTTTTTCTTATCTTTTGCTAGAATTAAATAATTGTTGTCACCTTAGGATTATAATTTCCACACTTATTTAGTGTGATTGTGTACTAGTTGAGCCTAGCATATTTAGATTTTTCACTTGTGAAAAATTTGTTAATTTATATAACGCTGCAAGTTTAGGCCAATGGAAAAAGGGGACAAATTTTTGTAATAACGCCTATTCACCCCCCTATAGGGGACATCATTGTCCTTTCAAGGGGGTCATCACCATTTTTAGCAACGCAAAGATGGCCCTGCACTGTGACAAGAGGAGCCTCGATACGATCAAGCTAACTTATGGGTCACAGCTTGAGAGCACACGACCTAGTGGTCGCTAGGTGAAAGTCCATATCATAGCTAGTCCAGACGATCGGCAAAAGGCGGTTTGCCTAAATGACTATGAGCCATCCAGGGGAGTCCAAATAAGGGCCGACCTGGACCCCAAATAGGGACTCGTGCTCATCACTTTCCTCTGGGCGAATGCAGATGTCTTTTCATGGAGTTTGTCTGATATGCTCGGAGTCCCTAGGGACATGATCAAGCACAAATTATCAATACAACCAGGTGCGCAACTAGTAAAACAGAAGGCGCATCAGTTCACAGCTGACCGTAAGGAAGAACTTCATGAGGAGATCGACAAACTCCTAGAAGCAGGCTTCATCTGGAAGGTGCAATACCTAGAGTGACTGGCTAACCCAGTCATGTTCGTAAACCTAGAGGCAAGTGGAGGATGTGCGTCGACTTGACCGACCTCAATAAGTCATGCTCAAAAGATCTCTTCTCTCTCCCTCGAATCGACCAGCTCATCGACTGAACCGCCGGTAGTGATCTGTTAAACTTCTTAGATGCTTGCTCAGGGAACCATTAGATTAGCATGTGTAGGGAAGATAAAGAGAAGACCACTTTTGTAACGTCCTTCGGGGTCTTTTTTTTATGTAAAAATGTCTTTTACTTTAAAGAACGTCGGTGCCACTTACCAGCGATGTGTTCAGCTTATTTTTTGATCACAGATCGGTAGAAATTTCGAGGCATATGTTGATGATGTGGTCATAAAAAGTAGGACCAAGGATGAAATGATCATGGACCTCCAGGAAATGTTCGACAACCTTCAAAAGTACTGCATGAAGCGAAACCCAGAGAAATGCATGTTCGGGGGTATCATTAGGGAAATTGCTCGGCTTGGTCGTATCTAGCTGAGGAATAGAAGCGAACGCCGATAAGATCAAGGCCGTCGACCAGATGAGATCCCCGACTAGGTGAAAGGAAGTCCAAATACTAACATGATGTGTGACAGCTTTGAGTAGGTTTATCTCGAGGCTAAGAGAAAAGGGGTTGTCGCTCTTCAAACTTCTAAAGAAAAATGATCACTTCCAATGGAAACCGAAGGCGGATGCCACATTCCAAGATTTCAAATGATACCTCTTGCCGCCTCCTGTACTGGCCGCTCCTCGACCAGACAAGGAGCTCTTGCTATATGTTGCTACTACCCCCCAGGTTGCGAGCGCGGTCCTGGTCGTCGAAGGAGAAGTTCTTTAGCGATCGATGTACTACGTCAGTGAAGTCCCACATGACGCGAAGGCTCGGTACCCATAAGCTCATAAGTTGATATACACTATACTAATGGCCTCTCGTAAACTCATATACTATTTCTAGGCCCACAAAATCAAGGTAACCTCATCGCTCCCCATTCGAGAAATTCTCTATAGCAGGGATGCAGCAGGAAGAACAACAAAATGGGTAGTAAAGCTCGAGGAGTTGATATTAAGTTCATCCCTTGAATGGTTATCAAGTCTCAGGCGCTAGTCGATTTTATGGCCAAGTGGTCATCCGTTGAGCCCGAGCAGGAAAAATGACTAGAGGTTTATGAGCACTGTACCATGCACTTCGACGAATCGTTCACACTAAAGGGAGCGGAGGCTTGAGTGACCTTAACTTTATCGACCAGCGACATCCTCAGGTACATAGTTAAATTATGTTTTTCGACCACTAACAATATTGCAGAGTATGAGGGCCTCCTTTTCGGAATGCGAGCAGCCTCCGCACTTGGGATAAAGCGCCTACTAGCGATAGGGGACTCGCTATTGGTCATGAACCAACTGCAAAAGGAGTTTCAGTGCTCTGATCTGACAATGGCGGCATACCTCACTGAAGTAAGAAGGCTAGAGTGATGCTTTATCGGTTTCGGGTTCAAGCATGTCCCTCGCAAGGATAACTTCTTAGCTGATGAGTTGGCCCGCCTAACTTCTTCTAACAAACATGCCCTGGTCAGAGTTTTTGATGAAAGACTCACATGACCATCCATCGTGGTCTTGAGCCAAGCTGAAGGGGATGCTCCTCTTGGAAATAGAGCATCAGAGGCAACACCTTTTGAGGCAACACCTTTTGAGGCAACTCCTTCTTTGGTGTCGTCGACCTTGGGTGGCCATCATGTGGTCGTCATACTCGATTCGTGTACGGCCTGTATGGATCAGATCTTGGACTACCTTTAGAATCAAGTAGTCCTTGACAATGATATGTCGATAAAAAAGGACACGCGGCAAGACTGCATATACTCCTTAGTAGAGGGACGCCTTTATCGCAAGGGGAGCAACAGACTTTTACTAAAACACATCTCCTAGGAAGAGAAGAGCACAATGCTCTCTAATATCCATGGAAGCATGTGCGGTAGTCAAACTTCAAACTGCACTCTGGTCGGAAAAACATTTTGGCAAGTATTCTGTTGGCCCACGACCCTTTAGGATGCTTACAAACTGGTAAAACAATGTGAGTCATGTCAGCACCATGGCCTACATACCGACCTACCATCCCAAGCACTGTAAACCATACCACTCTCTTGACCTTCGGTTTTCTAGGGCCTTGATATCATGGGACCGTTCCCTAAAGCCCCACGCAGTTTTGAATTTCTGTTTGTGGCAGTCGACAAATTCACTAAGTGGATCAAAGATGAGCTTGTCAGAAAATCACCATCACAGCAGGGATTAAGTTCATACATGGGCTGGTAGTGCAATTTGGCAGTCCAAACCACATAATTATAAACGACGGGGCTTAGTTCGCCAGTAGTGCTTTTCGGGACTTTGGGACCAAGGTTTACTTTGCATCAGCGGCACACCCCAAAAGCAACAAATAGGTTGAAAGGGCAAATGGGATGATACTGGAAGGGACCAAAACCTGGATCTTCGATCAGCTTGAGAGCCATTCAAGGCACTGGGTGGATGATCTCCCCATAATACTCTAGTTGCTATGAACAACCCCCAACAGGGCCATGACCGAAACTCCTTTTTTCCTAGTCTTTGGTGTAGAAGCAATGCTCCCCTCCGAAGTCGTTCTTCAGTCTCCTCGAATGACCAGTCACTCAGATGACAACCAGGTGGTGCAACGAGAGGATGGCGTAAACCTGATCGAAGAGTTTCGTGAGCATGCTCTAAATCGAGCAGCCCGATATTAGCAAAGCCTCAGACACTATCATGACCGCAAAGTGAGGGAGCGGACACTGGTCGTAGGCGACCTCATCCTTAGACATATCCAAAATAAGGTAGGCCAGATTAAGCTCTCCCCTGAATGAGAAGGGCTCTACAAGGTGGTCGATGTTACCCGACCTGTTGTGATCAAATTAGCCATGGAGGACAGCCGTGTATTGCATAACTCCTGGAACATAGCCTTGTTGCACAAGTTCTATGTGTAGGGTTACTCGAAAACGAGCATGTTTCTCTATTTTGCATGATCTTCTAGACGAACATGGAACATGGCTTGTAAGTTTTTCCGATTCAAAAACCAGACTCTCTGTTTTACAGGATTTCCCGGAAAGGAACAATCTCCCACCAACTTGTATGTTTTCTCGATTCAAAGGCTTGACCGCTTGGTCGGTAGTTTTTTTGCTAACTAGGAGGTCAGGGGCTAAAGCACTTTAGATTATATAGTCCTTTATTCTTGCTTTTCCATACCTCTAGTTATTTTGCCTATTCACTCATGTGGTGAGTACCAAACCGTTTGAGTGGTGATTAAGTTGCCACTCATGCAGTTTCAAGAATATGGAAGTCGCACAGTTTGAGTGGGGGTAACAACCACGAAGCCACAAGCACTAGCTCGGGTCGAGCGCTAGTCACCACCAAAGGCTTGTCGCATCAAGGGTTGTCCTAGGCGTCACGAACCAAACTAGCAAGCGGCACAAAAAGTCTTGGTCCCCCCTAAATGAAATAAGCACTCAGAACCTACTCATCATGTGAACATAGGGAAAGTTTACATAAAAGCAGATCCTTTCTTTACAAAATAACCACTCGAGTAATACCCTGGGGCTATTTCTAACTGTTTTTATTTAGTATCACTAGGATTTGAAGATGCCCCTCTCTGGGTCAAACCAGATGGACCAAAGCAGAGACCGAGATACAAAATAAAATAACTTTGTAAGGTTGTGAAGCTCCTCCATGGTCCTCCGGACACCAGCGAAGCCTTCGGAGATTGCCGGAATAAGGTCCAAATCGGGAAAGTGTCCATTGACACAAGCAAAATCAAGACATGCGCCGTGGAGTGCTGCCATAAACAAGTGGTCGCTAATGTTCCCGAGCAGCCTTTGCTCGAGCGCACTCGCCTCCTCGGAGGCTGCCAAGAACCAGTCGACATGACCAGTTACGGTGTCTCCAGGAGTGGGACGGATCTGAATGTTGACGGCCCAAAGCAATGAGTTGAAGGGGTTGAATGCCTGACTGATGTGATCATGGAAATGCGCCTGCCGCTGGTCGTTCACCCTCATCACTCGCTCTAGGCTTCTCTTCACTGTCAACAGCTCCTCTCGACAAGCTGGTCACAAAAACAGGTCGCAAACCACGCAGGAGTCAGATGGTCGAGTCTCACTTGGCTCGCCGGGGACTACACGTGGCTTAATGGGGGTAGGACCAACGCACCTTTACAATCACTTTGCAGGATCTCTCGCTTGATCGTAAACCTAAACTCGCACTCGGCCACCGCTTCTAGACTGCACTGGTCGTCGGAGTTGTCAACAGGTGTGGTCGGGGTCTTGGAGTGAGCAGGAGGGTTGGTAAATTCTGGGACTCTATGACCATAGCAGCGACACAAGATTATCAGAGAAATTAAAAGCTTCATTAATGCATAATACAATCCAAAATTATAGTTCAATGTTTACTCTTCTTCTATGGCCTCCTCAATGATCTCCACCTGGAAGATAGACCCCACGAAATCTGCCAACCCTTGACACTCCGCCTTGAGCCTCTCCATGGTTATAGGTTACGACCCCCTCCCGGACAGTCTCAAGGTACGCCACCGTGGCTTTCGTCGTCGTCATCATGTCCATCGAGGTCCTCACTGCCAGGATGCTTGGAAGCTGGGAAAACTTCTCCGTCAGGACGTGGATGCCATAGGCCCAGCCCAGGTTAGCCCTTTCATCCTTCAGGTCGGCGACGTCCAGCCCGATGTTCCTTAGGGGTCGTCAGATCGCCTTAAAGGCTTCCTCAATAATGTCGCGGGTCTTTCTCTCATCCTCCTTGAGCTAAGAACGTTCAACAGTGAGCACGGCATTTTCCTGTGAAAGCTTGGCCTTATCCCGCTGAAGTAAGCGTCTCTCCTCCTTCTCTTCAGTCACCAGCCTTTCCAGTTCGACACACTTGCTATCTGCCACCTCCTTCTAGGCGATCAGTTTTCGGATGGAGGTAGGAAGGCTGGTGACTAAGGAAAGTAGGTTAGAGGTTGGAGAGGGCTCCTCGACCAGCTCTGCAAACGCGAATGTCACGCCTAGTGCTCCCGGCATTGGAGCTACCAGAGGCTAGTGGGCTGGACATCTTGCTAAGGCACCGGAGGAGTCATGAACAGTGCCTGTGGTAGGATTGAGGACCTATAGCGATAACAAATCACAAAGTCAAAAAAGAAAGAAAAGTTCTAAAGCATCTACACCTAACCAGAAAACTTTTCACATGGGCGGAGGGTTGAGCACAAGCCTCGTCCTCATGCAGCCACCAGTGTCCGGTGTCCCACAGGTGCGTTTGGACGCTTCCGCGGAAGCCAAGCCCTCCGCCACTCTCTACCCTGATGGAGTGGAGCCTTGGTCAGCGGCATCCTGGTTGCTTCCAGCCTGGTTAGGGCGGCGTTGGTCAGAGAGGGTTTGGTCGGTGTGCGCCTGGTCAGAGCGGGACTGGTCAGTACCGGCTTGATCAAAGCGATTCTAGTCAGAGCAGGGTTGGTTAACCCTATGCTAACCAGCACCACTCGAAGGGCCTCCACCAGCGATCGGTATCCGTGTCTGAGCAGCTTGATCATCATTGCGACCAGATTGATCGCTGACTAGAGCAGTGACGAGCGATGGATGAGTTGGGTGGGCGCCAGAGCTGATCTCCCGGACGACCCTGTAGTGACGCGAACCATGGCATCCTCACCCAAGAGAAGACTTGGAGGTGAAAATTCTGAGAAAATGCTGAACATACCAGTTTGATCTGAGTCCTCGTCGATGAAGGGAGATCACATAATAGAGGGGTACTACATGGAGGGCCATCTTTCCTGGGGGGCCGTTGCCATTAGGAGTTTGACCCTCGAATCAATGGCCTCGTCAGGAAGATCTGGATAGTAAGGATACTTTAGATGGCACACGATCGACAACAAGAGCCAGGGAAACGACGGTGGGGTTACTTGTGGAACTCTCTCGAGTGTCATCGTCACCTCTGATGTACTGGTGTGCCAGGTGCGCTCTCCTCTGCAAGGGGCACAACCGGCGCTTGATGAAATCAAAGACAACATCTGATCCCCCAGCCTCTCCAGGCTGCTTGACCCATTTGGAGAGGATCATCAGCTCTATAGTTATTGTGGGGGCGTTCCACCAATTCTCGGTGACCTGTGCTGGTTTGCTCGGCACACGGATGTTATCCAAGGAATCTTCTACTGTGAGGTAGAACCAATACTCCCTACAACCCGACCACGACGACTTAAGGCCAGTCTCAAGGTAGGAGCCCATGGTACCGTCACAGAGATAAAACCCGTAGCTTCCGGTCACCGGCCCAGTCTGTAGTTTGGACGTATAGAAAAATCTGAAGAGGTCGAGGCACACCTCAACCCTGATGAAATTTTTGTACATGTGGGCAAAGACACTCAACATGATAATAGAATTAGGGTTGAGGTGGAGGTGGTAGATCTCGTAGAAGGAAATGACGGTGATGAAGAATTCAAAGAAGGGAGGCACGAGGCCAGCCAAGAAAAAAGAAAACAAACATCACGATCTCCCCCCGACAGGGGGTTGGCATACTCTCGTTGGCTCGGTACCCCGAGGACAGGCAGCGAGGGAATTGGTGGTTGTCGCGTATTTGCTTCATCCTCACCATCGAGCTTTTGGATTTGGGGAAGTCTGGCTCGTTGTCGATACGGGGCGCCATTACAGGTGCTAGAACAAGGAAGAAGAAGAAGAACTCTGAGCGCACATGCTTGAAGGCAATGGGAGGTGGTGATAGGATTTGTAGGAAACCTTTGGCCTTCTAATTTATAGGACCTACGCGATATCCCAACCGTCGCGGAGTCTAGCCGTCTCGAAATTCAAAAGGCCACATGTGGGGAACCAAAATTCTCTCAGGTCCACTGATAATCAATGTTTCTCTCTCACACGATTCTTTCCCACCACATTTTTCTCTCCCCAATGATCTCTCTCTCTTTCTCTCTCCCCGGATGTTTAAACCTTCACTCGGGATGAGGTTTCCTAAGTTGACCGCAAAATTGGGCCACATCGATGACCACTCCTTGGGCGAACTTATGTTTACACGGGGCCGAAGTGATTTGAACAGGCCCAACCACGACCAAATGGTGTCTAGCGACCTCAAAACCATACGATGAACCACTCAATCCACCCCATTCGCGATGGAGCTTAGAGGCTACTGTTAATGGAATGAATAAAGGGATCCCTTATCAGAAAGGCCCGCACTGGCAGATGCCATCTGACATCTGATATTTTAAGAACCATGCCCTCCGAGCGACCAGTCCCCTGGTCGCAGATGGAAACCATTGCTGGTCGCAGGACAAGTACTCATCTAACCAATCTAATCACATTTAATATCATCCACTCATGCGTTTTTCTTCCCCATGCACCCTTTCGGCGAGTGAAGTCATGGACCGATGCATCGACAGTGTGACCTATCCAGTAGCATTTAATGCTATGGGATGGCCTGCTAGGCCAGCGCAATACAGACGTGACAACATTTGGCAAATAGGATAGGGCGTGTAGGACGACCAGGACGGGCTAGGTGTGCCCACCCCATAATGATGACCTAGGAGTAGCTGTTTTTGTCAGGTATAGGGCGTCCAATGAATTTTGGACAATATGCTTGTATGTAGACCTCGTCTCCAACTATATAAAGGGGGAGGATTGAACTTGTAAGGAGAATAAGTTCATCATCCAACTTATAAGAAAATACACATGATGTATGATTATTATCCCGAGAAAGGTCTGAACCTGAATAAACCTTGGTGTTCTTGAGTTCCTTCGACACACATACTCATCAACAACCACTGAAAATGATGATCACGTACTCATCGTCTAGCATACTCTGGATATATTGACAGGGGCTAACCTTCGATAAGGCCAATATTGTAGACATGGTATATCATGCTAAACTCATAGTTAGCATGTCTTTTGGAATTATTGAATTTGCTTAACTAATCCAAACATAATGCATGCAAAAGTTAGGGTAGAACATATATATAATCTAAGGGTGTTTATTTTTGTTTCCGCTTATGACAAATAATTTCTTATATAGATCAGGTTTACGTGCTCTTGATGGCATCCTTGTCGAAACCAGGGCCGACCCTGAGATTTCAATGGCCTAGGGCGAAACTAAAAGCGAGGCCCCATTGAACATAAATATTGAAATATTTATATATTAATTACAAAGATAATATTCTAGGTAGAGTTCACGAGCATTTACGATAAGCTTGAACAATTTGGAATGCATCTGTTACGGTAAGCTGGAACAAAATTATCGTAAATGCTGAACAAAATTATGAGGGATCAGAGTACATACATGTATGCTTGCGTTAATGCATGCTAGCTAGGTAGAGATACTCATATGCTTATGTACAATTTGCTGCGTGCAGTTTTAGTTACTCATCGGTACATGCAACAGTTAGCTTACAACCATAATAGCTTTGGAGCTATATGCTCGCAGGTGCCAGCACTGCAGTACAAACGCTGGACCCATTGATCGCCAGAGCAAGCGGGGACCTTTCCATATTTCAAACGTGCGATCTCAACAAGGGTCATAGAAACTATAGAGCAGAAAAACCAACGACGAAAACTCATATGGCAATGGCTGATGCATGTCCTCGATCGAAGTTGCGGGCATGCGGGACGCCTTGGAGTTGTGGTCCCACGGAACGCAAGAAACTAGACTGTCTGTACGGAAGAAAACATGAAACAACCAAACAGCTAATTAGGCTAGTCAGACAGGTCACTTTAATTTTTATGGACCGGAGGAACTAGGCTACTTGCATCCTACCGTACGGACTACTAAGCCTAGCTGCTACTTTAGACCTAGTTCTATCTGTTATCGTACGGACTGTTAGGTATGTATATTATACACAAATACATGAAGAGGAGCCCCTTGGTTTTGGGGGCCCGGGGCGGCCGCCCCGCTCGACCCCCTCAGGGCCGACCCTGGTCAAAACACATCACCACCCTTGATGATGAGCCGAGGAGGTGAAAAGCGTCATTTAGGATTTTCAAGGTGGGGGCATTTACTCCCCTGGCTATAGAATCCAATGACCTTAGCTCGATGGTAAGTAGCAATAGGCGAGTAGTAAGACATTATGTGTGTTGGAGTTGGGGGATGCATATTGAGGTGGACATGAGCAATGACAGTGAGGAGCCGAGGTGAGGGTGTGGGAGCAGAGAAAAGAAATAGGTGAGGTGCAGAGAGAGGTTTGTTTGGTAGAGTTCTAATTTTTAAAAAATTAGTTAGGTATTTTTATCTCTAAGAATTTAGAGTCTAAGATAAAGATATATGAATGGTGTTTGGATGAATTATTTTAAATTTGGAGCTAGAGTCATGTATTTCAAATCTAAATATTATAGGGTAAAATAAAGTTATTTAAATCTTTAGTTTTATTATAAAATATGAATAATGTCTTATCCAAATATTCTTAGATATTCATAACTTTAACTCCACAAATTTTTAGAGTTAGTAATGCCTAGCCTTAAAAATGTTCGAAACTGTAAAACTACCTCCAACCATATTCCTTTCATTTCGTTCACTTCCCGATTCCCTTCCCCGTTCTCATTCTCTTTATTTCCTCTCATCTCCAACAGCTTCCCTCCGAGGGGAATCGCGAAAGAAATGGAGAGAGAATCCCGTTCTGAAGGGGATGACCCTGGGAATCCCGTTGTAAAGCGAACCATGAAGGGAAACCGTTGAAAACGCTGAAGAGAATAAGAATCTCTTCACGACGAGAATCTGGACAACGAAGGAAAGCGATTGAGTTCGATCTAACTCTGCCGAATAGAACAGTAACATGTGGGGTAAACACGCCACTCCTGTAGTTTAGTAGCCGCGTCCGATGCATAGCTGGCTCCAAAGTAGCAGAGCTTGGTTCGGCGAGAAGGACGGGAAGGAAAGGCCAAGCGCGAGGAGTTCGGCGACAATTGGGAGCAATAGGTCGCCGGTTCCTGCCACGTGGGGCCAGCACCACCCAACTTGCCCAGCCACTTTTCAGTACTGCCCACCTCTTCTCACTGATTCCGTACCCTTCCAACTGACTAGCCGGCCCCACGCACGTAACCCACATCGTCAGCGGAAGCCAGCGCACTCCCTGGTCCCTGCAGCAAGGCAGGTTGCCTGGTGGTCCGCCATGAGCCACCTCTCGGCGAGGACGCACCCCCACGCGCCACGTGCGCACGTCCCGCCGGCCGCGACACGTTCCCGCGCCAGTGGAAGGGCGTCGTACTCGTCCCCACCCAACTTGCCCACATGGGCCGGCCACGATCACGACGACGTGTCGCCCGGTCATGGGCGTTGCCGCGTCAGCGCCTTGGCCGCACGAGGCAGTGGAGGCGCGAACACGTCGCCCCCGGGCGGTGACGTCAGGCGGAGGGACACGTTTCAGGCCGGGGGTCGTGCCTGCGCGGCGGGCCCCGCCGCGGGGACAGCAGGATCTGGGACGGGAGATGCGCGGGCCGTGGCGCCGCTGTGTGGAGGAAGCGGCCGTTGCCCCGGCCGCGCGGGCTCCGGCCTGATTGAACGCACGGCCAGGATCGTGCGGGAGGGGACGAAGAGACGGTGACACTGGCGACTCGAGCAGGTGGGTCTCTACGCTGGCATTAGTTGCTTATGGGGAAGAGAAGTGGCCGACCGTTAATTAATGATGAGTATGGCATTGTTGGTCTTAGTTTACCTTTTTTTTTGGCTTGCTTGTGGATCTGCCTATGGAGTCATGGAGTGGTTAGCTTAATTGTGCCGTTGGCATTGCCATGCTTATAAACTTTAGGTAGCTAAATGCTCATGAAGAGCTTAGGTCCTTAGCATGCTTGATGGAGATCCATGCTACTCCCTTCGGTAAAAATATACTTAAGTCATTTTGAACATAGCATATTCAAAACAAATCTAAACATGTGGTTTTTATGTTTCCAAAACTAAATATGTTTGAAGTATTAAGAGTCAAAGTTTCAAAAATTTAACCATATTTTGTCCAAAACATCTAAGTATATGTGACCGGAGGAGTTCTAGTTAGTGCTTTCAGCTTGCGTTGAAAGCAGCAGCGTAGCACGTACAAGCTGACGACGGTGTTTTGGACGAAATAGTTAGCTTTATCAGACTGAGGAACTGCTTACGTCCATATAAATCTCCCTCCTTTACACAATTTGTTTTTTTTCTTTTGAACTGTCCGTTACATAAATTTAGAGGTGGATCATTCGTTTTGCTGATCACTCATTTGTGACGCTGACAGGGGCGGACCGGGGGGTTGGGCGCTCGTTAGCGACAAGGGGTGGAAGGGGAGGAAGAGAAGCAAGAAGAACGAAAAAGAGCCTCTCCTAGAGTTTACACTGCTCAAGACTTTTCAATCATTTTCTTATTGAATGATCAGTAACCATGAAAGCATGAATTTAACTAGTTTAGGAGGGGCTAAGAATTCATTGAAGAGTCCTGTAATTCTGTGAATTGGTGGGTCATGGATGTTCTCTTCATGGCGAGGTTTGGGTTACCAGGGCGTACCCTCATGGTCATAAATCGCGCACCAGGGAATTCATGCTTTCATGGTTACTGATCACTCAATAAGAAAATGATTGAGAAGTCTTGAGCAGTGTAAGCCCGTAAATTGTGAAAAGAAGCACTAATCCTCCTTTTGGACTCCTCCAGATTGTCTAATAAAGTCTCTTCACAAAAAAGTCTAATAATGTACATCAAGCGAAACAACGCAACTAGGAGCTTGGAAAGTTAGCGCATCACGTCATCAGCTTAAATTTCAGCTTTTTTCTCTTCGCGGGAGGGGCCAAACCAAGATCTTTACATAGCTGCTCATCAGGCTGCTGCGTCTTTGGAACAGCACCAAATGCTCGCCGGATGACTTCCAGACCTGAGATTGCTTGGTGCAGGTAAACTGACGCGTCCTCCAAGTTCTGCTTTAGTTTACGAGTTCTCAGAAAAGTAGGAACGGAGACCCGAGATGTTTGATGGATTCTGGACTCCGGCACATGAAGGTCTATATCAGCAGCCTTAATGAATCTCTCAGTCGCTGCCTCCCATGATAACTCATACCTCTGCATGTCTGTCAACGGAGCAGGATGCTCTGACAGAGCATTCAGTGTTAGTTGTACGAACTCTTCATCATTGTTGTACATACGGCAGTTGGGGAACTGCTTGAAGAACTCATTTGAAGGGTGATTGGCACATATGACGATCTTTCCCATTGCCAGGGCTTCAGCAGTGGTTGTACACACCACATCTGTGGTACTGGGGTTGATGAATACTTTATATCTGTTGGAAAATAAAAGTGTTTCAGATTTTCGGTTTAACAGAAATCATTGGAATATCCTCCGTACAACAGAAATATCAAATCTTACTATGAAACTCCCAGGTGACCTAGCATTGCTACACCTTCCCCAACCTCATTAGATAACTTTGTGTAACTTGTGTTTAAGGTGACTCAGATTGCGATCCTCACTCTTTCGATAAAAAACAGAAGAAATTGCTTCTACTCTCTTCACAATGAAGATAATACTATTAATCAATACGTATTTTGCGTTCCAACTCGTCTTTTTGACAGTGAGAAAGAAGTGTTTGGCATGTAAAACTTGTACGAGTGATTGGGTATGTTTGCTGGAATAAGGAGGGAAGCTTTTTGAGTAAATAAGAGAACTCACTCATGAAACAAGGGATCTGCATGATCACGACCAGGATGAACATTCACAGCCAAACTCAAGCGTTCGGCAGATTTGCAGATCTCATCAGAATCTTCTCCGGTACCGTATAAATCCACTTCAAGACCAGTTAACTTGCTCTGATATTTGGATAGTAGATCAAGAAGCTCTCTGTATCCCTTACTCCATACCATCTTCCCAATGTAGTATGCCCCTTTTGTGAAGGCTACTTCCCCACTCTGCATCTGCCTCAACTTTAGCTTGCCTACCTCAAGAAATTTTGGATTCACACCATGGACGTTGCATACAACAGATCTGGCCAGATCTTGAGTGGCACCAGACAATCTGATAATCTACATTAAATTCAGAAAAAGTTAGTGTATGATATGCTTCAATCAAACAGGACAGGATGATTCTAGGGGTTTCATGTTTCAAAATAAACAATCTGTATTGTAGCAGAAGGCAAGACAAGCACATGCATTCAGATGAGAAATTCAAGATACATGATTGACATACCTATTCAGTTCTCGATTTTTTTTAGTTCACTTTCATGTCAGAGAAATAATGGGTATTACTATTTTAAATGGGCAAGATGCAGTCCTGTGTGCGGTACCACACACATTCAAAGAATTCTTTTTAGAATGCATGAGTTCCACACACATACAAACAAGGCATGTGTTAAACCACATATTCTTGCCTACCCTTGCTAGTTTAAACCAAAATTAATTATGTTTATTAAAATCCTTGTGTCGACGGTTGGTGAACTGTCGATCTTACGAATTTCTAGAAGAGGTAGGGGATGTTTCGAGTAAACGAATCACAAAGCACACAAATAGGTTTTTATATAGGTCAATGCCTCCCTTAGTATAATAGCCCTACGGCATGCTTACCTTGTATTGATCTCTGAGATTGTTATAAGAGGGTACGTGGCTAGTCTAGATGGATCTAAAATCTAATCGGACGACTTCCTTGCGTGTAGTCGGGAGGAGATGCTAATACAAATCTAACTGCAAAAGGTTTGGTGGATGGAGAGCTTCCACATGCTTCAATGGCATGCAATAGCTTGTATATCTTCTAATAATTTGGATGGGCTTGTCCTCATTAGGGTCCCCTGACTCTGTATATATAGGGGGGTCATCGTATGGCCTCTGTAGTCTTTCATTCCCGTTCTTAGAGATAAACTTCTCTATTTACGAGATATCCTATGTGTCTGCAGGCAATTTTCATGCATACAGGGATTCTTTTCCCGGAGATAAAGATATGTCCAAAGAATGACGGAAAACCTAGAGTATCCGAATATGATAGTTCTATACTACTCATCATCAAGTCCCGCACCAGTACGTGAAATGAGGCTTCAACGTATCAAAAACCTAGTCAGCAAAAATAAGCATTTTGACCGACTGAATTATCTAGCAGAACATAGATTCCCGATTAGGATGGTACATCTAACCGGGTTCTTGTGATCCTTAGATCATTTATTCGGGATTTCGAACGCATTCAAGTTCTCGAGTGAGCCCTCGAGAAGGTATTCCATCTAAGTAGAAATTCTGATACGCCCGAAAATATCGTCCCAATCTTTAGAAAAGACAGGGGAGAGGAGACTTGTCGCTGACCAAGGTTGAAATTTGAACCGTCGCAGTGGAGATTACGGGTAGTGGTGATAATCTTTTACCTAACAAGAAATCATGATGAAGCTGGAAAACGTACGCACGTTCCCTGGGTTACTGCTCCAACAACTCCCACATGTGTCGGGCATTAAATGCGACGATGACGGTGAAGCAGGAGATTGTGGCCTTGAGTCGTGGTTGGATCTGCCACGGTGTCAGTCGAAGAGCCGTTCTAAGAGCCGCCGCCCCGTATAAAGCGAGACGGAGAGCCCACACATCGTTTACCCCTTTCGTCATTGTTTACCTCCCGTCATTTCCTTGTGAGTCTCCTACTTTCATCCGCCTCCAAAACCCTAAAACCCTCCAACTGTCACCTCTTTGGTGCCATGGGCCGCAAGAAGATTGAGAGAGTAGAGAGCTCTAGCGTTGGCAATATGGTGACAGCAATTCCGCCCTGGCTAGAATCTAAGATCTCGGAGGAGGCCTTGGCCAAGGCGGAGCACAACGAGGTCATCCCCTCGCGCGCCTTAATCACTTGCGCGCCGGCGGTGAGCGAGGTGATCCCTAGTCCAGACACCACCTGGACTGTCGTCTTCCTTGACTTCTTTCGCTGCGGTTTCCGCTACCCCCTTCTAGCTTTTTCCTTGAGGTGCTTAGTTTTTATGGCCTCGAACTCATCCACCTCAACCCCAACTCCATCGTCATACTCAGCACCTTCAAACACCTGTGCAAGGCCTTCCTGGGCATGCGCCCGTCCCTTGACCTCTTTAGGTACTTCTACCTTCTGAAGGGGTTCTAGGGCAAGGTCGCTGGTGATGTCGGATTTCGTCTCCAGGAGGGGAAGTCACCGAATACATCGACTTTGCCGCCAAGAGTTCGTGGTTGAGGTGGCACAAGAAGTGGTTCTACTGCCCAGCTTGGCCCGCCCGAACTCCCTTACAGGGGCCTTGCTTCGTTGCCGAAACCTGCGTGTATGGAAGAGCCGAAGGAGACCACCATTTGCCAGACTCTCATTGCCGAGATTCGGTTTCTAAAGGAGCAGGGGTTGACGGCGTACGATGTCACTAAGAACTTCATCGAGCGCCATCTGAGCCCTATGAGGTCCAGCATCTCTGGCGCTTGGCAGTTCACGACCAAGGAGGACCCGGCCCGAGAAGGTGAGACAGGTACCGACTGATCCCGAGTAGTTGACAGGGAAGCTGCGGGCTTGTTTCTTACAAGTCGTCTTTTGCCCACATAACTTCTGCCGGAAGTGGTGGACCAGAAGACCAGGCTTCTGTTCAACTCAGCCCCCGAGCCTGATCGCTCGAATGTCCCGGTCCCTATAGTAGAGATGGAGGTCGATGCTCAGGAGAGGATCTTGTTGGTAAGCCTCACGAACCTTCTCGTTTTCTCATTTCTTCTTTCCGAGTAGTCGTATGCCATGGTGGTGTTTGTCGCAAATCGTGAAGCTCCCCGGGCGCAAGCAGCCCGACCCAGAAGCCGAGAACATGGGCGTTCAAGATGAGGACCCGAACGAAGTCCAGATCACAGGGACTAGAGGCCTAGGCAGGAGCGACGGTGGCGTTATGTCACCGGCGACATCCTCTATATTACACTGGATGAGGACGACTTTTCGGCGGGCGACGTCTTACTGATAAGGGACCCCTCGCCGCTGCCGCCTGTGTCTGGCCCCTCAACCCTGGCTTCATTCGTGGCCCCTGAGGTCCTGGCCCCGAGAACGACTCCCACAGACCTAGTGCCGACTCCGGCCACCAAGGACCCGGTCTCGACTACGACCACCATGGACCCGACCCTGACTTCAACACCCAGAGCACCTGTCCTGACTCCGGTAAGTTTAAGCATTCAGCCAAAGCCTTTGTAATCGCGGTAATTGACTCCGAGTGCGTCTAGGTGCCAACACAAGATCGTGGAAAGATAGCCATTGGCGCAGGCACATCGAGCGAAGCACCCCTACCCATGCCAAAAACAGAGATGGTAGGAGATGGCCTCGAGAAGCAATCCAAAAGGCCGGCCTCCATCCTAGTCCCGCTGAGACCCACCCGGGCCAAGAAACGGCTCAGGTACGTGTTGTCGCTATAGACGTCTTTCCCACTTTTGTAGAAGTGCAAGTTTCAGGTTCCTTTCTCGCAGGACACTCGGAGTGCTATCTTCAGTCCCTAAGTCTCAACCTCTTTAGATCCTGGATGTCATGTCCTCCAATGGAGGTGGGAGCAAGTTCGGCGAGTCCCCTTTGTTGGCCAACGAAAGCTGGGAAATTGAGCTCCCGCTACCATGGGTTGTCCCAAACCTGATGCATGAGCTACCTGAGGACTTGACCTGGAGGGAAATCATCCAAGGTCCAAGTGGTCGTGACCTGAACACCATCTTCACCTACTTCACAGTGAGTGTTTTCCTGCAGAATAGTCGTTTAGATGATGGAATGACATGTACTGACCTGAGATTCTGTAGCTGTACACGATGCGACTGAAGAGGTTTAGCAGAGAGGCCCAGTAGGTGAACTCGAGAAGGAGGTCGCCGAAATGCGCCACCAACTTTCCCAGGAGGTCGTCGAGAAGAAGACGCGTGCAAAATTAGAAGGCCGGTCGAAAGGTAAGCCCTCCGCCAACCTGGGCATACCATCCCTTCGCCTTCTTGCTCTGAACATGGTATCCTGCAAAGCTTTCTGAGACCCACGACGCCCTAGCTCAGGAGGGGGCCCGAATGTCCGTCGCCCGGCACCAACTTGCCTCTGCTCTTGACGTCTTCTAGGAGGCGCTTGCTGGAGTAGGGATTCAGGTGGAGCCCGTGAAAGAAGCCAATGCAGCCGGACTGGCCAACCGAGCGACTAAGCTTGCCGAGGCCTACGGAGGGCTCCGAGGGAAGGTGGTCAAGCACATCTCGAGCCAGGCCCAACGAGGTGTGGAGGAAGAAATTGCTCAAGTACTAGCCATACTGAAGGCGCACTACCAGAACATCAACATTGATGTTCTCTAGGAGGACTTCCCGGAGGAGATAGATGAGGAGTCGACGTAGATGGTGAAGATGCTCGAGCCGACGAAGGCTTATGTGGACGCGATGGACTTCGAGCTAAGGTCATCGCCTTAAAACTTTTACCTGCAGTCTGCAATAAGGAACTTCGATAGTTTGTTAGACTTTTAGGAATTTTTATATTAAATGCTTTGCATTCAACGTTAGTACCCGGTGCTGGATGCGTTCGACGGAATATCATGATGTCCTTACTTCTTCCTTCAATTAGTTCAAGACGCGTTTGCCACTAGTTGGAGCGCTTATTATGTTCAGCCTTAGATCGGCTTGAGTGGAAGGTGTCATAGCCCTGAGCACTCGTGGAACGCGATAAGGAACCTTTTCGTAACCTCGAAGTTGCAATGTAACAATCCCTCCCTTCTCGTTGGAATATGCTTTCAGAATGTACACAATATGTCGTTTTTGGTTTCTAGTACTAAGTACCTGTTAAGCCCCCCGACTGTCTGCCCGGAAAGATTTTCCAAGTAGGCAGTCTAAATAAATAATGTAATAAAGCGAACAGAGCTTATATTGCCTTTTGGTCGTCGAAAATTTTTCCACAGCCCCGAGTGCGCGCACGGGATGAGGTACCCGGAAGGCGGCTTACCCCGTTGCCAGGCATTAAAATGCACAGGAAGACAAGTCAAAAGAGAATTCAAGCGACTTTCTAGGCAATATGATCTTTATTATTACGAAGGTATTCTTAGTACTTACACTTGGGACTTACAGAGCTAATTGACGTTCCTCCAGCTATCGTAGACCTAATATTTTAAACCTAAACGACAGACTAGATTGAGCCGATAAGCAGGGACCCTACTACTTCGGGGTTAGTGTAGCGTTATTACGTGGGCTCCGAACTAGTCGTGGAACTAGATCTCCGGATTATCGGGTTTGCTTGTTGAGGCGTTATGGTCGCGTCACGATGAAGGCTTCTCGTTCACCTTGACCCTTGAGCTCTTGGGTTCCTTGCCGAGTCGAAGTTGAGAGCCATATCGAGACTCCACTTGTCGAAGCAGAGAACTGCTTTTGGGCAACCCCGAATGGTTATGACCCCTTCAGGTCCTGGGATCTTCACACACCGGTAATTGTAGTATGCAACAGTCATGAATTTGGCTAGAGTTGGCACCCTAAGATGGCATTGTAGCACTCGAGAGCTATCTCAGGGAACTCCCTCCATCGATGAGCACTCGAGAGACCTTGCAGCTGTTGATCGTTGGCTCGACCACTATTGGAAAGCGACCTGGCCGTACAAAGTTCTCTGCTAGTCATCCTGGCCGAACGAGATCTCGACATTCAACCACTTTATGGTTTGGCGACCCTTAGGGGTGACATCTAAGACTTCTCAGGCCACCGTCTTGTATTGTTGCTTGGACTCTAGAACGCAGAGCCACCGAATATGTGGCCGACGGTCCTCTCGTCTGGCTGGAAAAACATTGGGTCCGAGTCATCCTCGCTGCTGCTGGAGCGGGAGTCCTACTTTGGGCCGCAACCTGATTCTTCTTTTCCTGGCATTTTTCAATATCGGCCTTGATCATCTTCTTCCAGATACGGCACTCGTGGAGGCTATGGTTGTCGGTCTGATGAAGATCGCACCATGGCTTGTTGTCACGCTCGCCAGTGCCTGGTGTGTAGTTCTTGCTCCGGGATGAACCGAAGCGCTTGTCGGGATGTGTGTCGGACAGATCTATAAAAACTTCGTCAGCTTTGGCTTTCTTGCCCTTACCTCCCTTAGAGTTCTTCTTGCGCTTGCTCTTGGCATGTCGTTGTCGATCCTGGGCTAGGGGTATTTTGATGCTCTGGGCCCTCTTTGATGAACAGGATCGTCTCTTCGGCCTTGGCTGCCATGTTGACGATCTTCATGAATTCCTTGACCGTCTCAGGCTCCTTCCTAGTGACATCTTCAACGCATCGTCGGCTCTTAAACCCTCAAGTGAACGCTTGGATGACATCATAATCGTTGATCTTGCAGATGGTGTTCTAGGTATTGTTGAAATGGCGCACAAATTCACGCAAGGTTTCTTTCTCTGTCTGTTCACAACGGTAGAAATCATTTTTCGTGCCAAGGCGAACGTATGTACCTTATAAGTTAGCTTGGAATACATCGCAGATCTGCTCCCACGAGTAGATTGTCCCTGGCAGTAGGTTGATCAACCAAGTTCTGGCTGCCCCTTCAAGGGTTGTGGGGAGGTAATTCGTCATTACCTTCTCATCCGCACCAGTCGTTTGGATTGTCGTGGTGTAAATCTGAAAGAACTCAATGGGATTCATGATCTCATTGTACTTGTCAATAGACCTGGGACGGAGCCGCGCCGGCCAGTTCACGTTCTGTAAATCTGGAGAGAAGGTATGGCACCCATTAATGGCATATTGCTTGGTTCGAGTGGCCTCGGGTATTTTCTCCACGGGAGTCGGAGATCGGCCTCGGCTAGAGTGGTGTCAGGGTATCCTCCGATCAAACCGTCAAGGCGTAGTTGATGACTCCTCGGGGGTCTTCGAGCACCTTCGCTGGTTGATAACTTCACGCAGATCATTGATCGGATGATCTCTGACCGGTGAGACCCTTCGACGGTTAGTTGCTCGGTTATCTTCCCGGGTCGTCTTGTTCCAGGGATTGTGCCTCTATGAATCTAATCCATCACGAGAACAGGCGGTGCGAGACTTCCCCCAATTAGGGCTATTCCCGGCTACGGCTAGATGGGAGTTTCTCGTCCAAGGTGATGGCCTCCTTCGCCATGCCGATCATCGATTTGATCCAGCTCTTATCAGCGGGGGTCGTAAGATATACAATCCAAGGGCAAATGAGAGCCTCTTGTAGGAGCCTATGCTGTTGCAGATCTATAGCATTGAGCCCTGTGCTGATGTTCAGGAGACGTTAAACCTAGTGCTCCGTTAAGGTTTTGGATCTAGGGAGGCGTGACCAATGGGAGCTGACCGTCGCCCGATACTGGAGCAACAGGGATCTGCGTATTTACAATATCGTCATCATGATTACCCAGACCGTCATCCCCATCTCCAACAGTGAAGACTTCTTGGGGATAGTCTCCACTAGAAGAGTCTAAATCCATCATGGATTTATTGTTGAATTGCTCCAAGTAGGTATCTCAGCAATCCATGTTGTCGGAAGCTATGGGAGAGGATCCCGACTTATGGTGGACATATCTTTCGCGGTTGTCTTGGTAGCCGTAGTCCTTAGCGCGCTAAAGATCTATCTAAAGATCTATGCAGATCTTTTTCATTCATTGCATTGAACTTTGAAACGAGGGTTGAATATCATAACAAGCATATTGATCTGAAGCATATGCATGTGTCATGCATCTTAGTGATTATGACTTATGACTTATGACTTATGAATTGCAAGCATACATGCTTGGTTACATCTGTCTATTTGTCACAAAACACCACCATGATGGACAGAAGGAACAAGGTTTACAAGGCAATAGGGGAAATGGCTGTTGATATGATATTCATGATATTACCTTGTGGCAATAAATTCGAGTAACCCAGGTGTTTGCATACTTGAGGAAACAAGCAATTACTTGTCCATTCTTTTCTCTTCTCACATATGCTAGATAATTTGTGTGAACAATGCCTATCACTCTCCGGAACTTATTTTTCCATCTTCGCCCATGGTGATACCAATTTAGATGCTCGGGCTCTTCTAAAACAGCAATGTCAGCCACTTCCTCTGGAATGCATTCTGTGATGTCTCCAACAGGTAGAATGCTTCTCATTTCTGTAGAAAACTGCATCATAAAGAAAGAGGTCAAGCTCTCTTAAATACCCTCAAGGTGAAAGTGTATAAAAATGAGATGCAAAATATGAATATTGTTGGATGGAAGTAACAACAGCAAGCTCTACATGCGTCAGGCATTGGGCAGAGCTTCACTGCACGCTTAGGTTAGCTACAAGAAACGGACTGGACTTATCAAAAAATTAAAACAAGTAGTACTTGATAACCCCATGGCTTATATTGGACGAAGCAGTAAATTTAAATAAACTTCACTCAAATTTTACTAGAATGAAAAGAAATGCAAAGTGGAATAAAAGAATAGACAAGATAATTCTAGTCACTAATTTGGGTCAATTCTCTCAACTAGACATAAAAATTGCAGGGTACAGAATCTTTATACCTTCCCTGGGTAGAATTTGATGCTGAAGGATGGCCTAAAATCAATCCTCTCCTCAATCCAGTGACGAACATAGCCCTCATGCTCCAAAGGCGAATCAAATACAATCTTGTTCGGGTAAACTAACTCTTGGTCCCTTAGACAAAGCCAGGGGATCACCAGTGTGACATCTTTATCGCCATCCTTTGCCAGGTAAGCAGCCCGGAACAACGGGTTGATGGCGGTTCCCGTCATCCATGGAAGGCTCGCTGTGGTGAATATCGCGAAATGCCTCCTTGTCGACATGGAGTGTGCGCAAGTGTATGTCAGGGTTGCAACGAATCACCACTCACGCGCCACCAAAATTTGCTTACCCTAGCATATTGCCAGCCCGTAACTCAGCTGGTAAGCACAAGAGAAAGGCAAAGCCATGAATCAAGTAAGCACGAAATGCACACTACCCGCTAAGTAAATAGATTTCCTTCCTCGAAATGATTGGCCGAGCGACAGAAACATGGCACATAAGCGGATATGTCCGCAACCAACGAAATCAAGCCCATAAAAGCGAGCTACGCACGGAGCCTACTGGCAACAAACGAATTCGCGGCTGATCTGTGCAGGGAATAGACGGAATCCGCCGTTGAGAATTAGGGGAAACCCAACGTGTTAAGGGAGGGGCTTACCAACAACATCCAGATTCCCGGAGCAGGAGGACGGGAGCTGCTTAGAGGCCGGACGAGGGGGAGCTCGCGGCCAGGTTTGGGAGGAATCGCGCGGGAAGCGGGCACGGGCCGCTTCGGTGGGTGGGTAGGCGACGGCGGCGGTGGAACGGCGGCAGCAAGCGTGAAGGTGATGCCTGGAAGGAGGGTGGCGGCAAGAGGAAGGCGGAAGAGGTGGAGCCGTGGAGGGGAAAGGGAAGGGAGAACCATGCGTGATGCGTGTGTCGTGTTCCAATGGGGGAATGGGAATGGAATATACCATCTTGGGGAACAAACTTGCTCGTGTTCCAATCGAATCCCAATGCCAGTGACACAGAAGTTAACCCGGGAAAGGTGTTGTAGGCACTACTGCTAAATCAGCCAACCCATCTAATCTAGATAAATCGTAATGGGTTAGCCAAAAGGTATAGGTTAGGCTGATTCAGTTAGGCGGAGGAACCAGGTGGAGTTGTCAGAATAAGAATAAGACTGTATTCGTTATGTTTAAATTCTGATGTTCACAATTTACATACACATTAATGTTTTCAACAATATAAATATGTAAGTTGTGATAGACACACACCTACTTATATAGTTGTGTGTGCATGTACAATTGAAAAGATACTTAGTTATGTGTAGCTCTAAATCAATCCGGTTCAAATTTTGTCTTCTAATCAGAATCAAGAAGTGTTTTAGATGTCTGATGAGATTAGGAGTCAGATTTGGATTATCCCTGATGGATGAGGGCACGCACGAGCGCAAGGGGTTGCATTCCATCCCCTAGCCTCGTGCGAAAGTTGATCGCAAACTAGTCGTTTCCATTTCTGACGATAAAACCACAAAAGAGTGGACGTCCTGTCCTATACAAGCAGCATGCAGCAACACACGGTCAGGCCACGCTATGTGTGGTAGCATGGGGCCTCAGCTGACTCGGATGTGCGCGGCGAACTCCAGCACTATGTTTCATGCACGAATCCGAGGTAGCCAGCGAACACGATTTCTCTAGGCTGAGTAAACCGTAGGGAAAATACAATTTCGTATATCCTTACACACACGGTCTATCTTGATAGTCTATTTCTCACACTTAATACTCATTTGTCTATTAATTATCTTATCTACCTCATAACTTTTTTCACCTACTTCTTCATCATAAATCTCAACATAAATTAACCATCTTGATAAGCCATTTATCGCATACCCTAGTAGAATTTTCGTGTTCATCTAGACAGCTGATCCTACTGCGTCGATGGGCTTGAGCTGGTGGACTCACTCAAGGAAGAAGAGTTAATGAACGCTCTATTTCGGGGAGAGAGATCTCACCGGCTACGGTAACCTCCCCTATGGTCCCCTATTTCTACAGCTCGCTTGGCATTAGTTGACAGTGGCACGGCAGAGTCCTATTCCCGTTGCATGCACTAACTCCCGGCAAGCTCAATATAGGAAAGAAAAACATGATCCTAGTTATCAGGCCCACAGTAATAGTTGGATGGATATCATCCTGTCAGCATAACCACCACCAGAACAATACCCATTCAGGAATAGCATAGGCTAAATCGAAGACCGAGAGAAGTCAAGGACTAATTGAATCATACAGCTATCAGCATGTACATTTACCACGAAGAAACAAAGTTCTTTCAGCAGCATGTTTGCGGAGCTAGTGTGCGACCGCAGTAGATCATCCTACCATCACTTATCTCATGTTGGGGAAGATTGGAAAAAACATGATCCTTCCCGTTCACTCCTATAAAATACACGAGTTATGATAAAACCGAACGATTTCATCATTCATCCAAATTGATCAAACGGTCACCATATAAAGATTCTTCATGTTACTTCTTTCAAAAATAAATTTAATCTCATATTAATTGCTTTTCATACCTAGACGTCTAATATTTATCTTCCATACATTCTAAAAATACATTCAATATCTCATTATATCTTCTACACCTAGACATTCAATATTTTACCTTCCATATATTACTATATCCTGAATTGATTCCACATGTACAAAACACGTGTGCAATTGCTAGTATCAACAAAAGAGCAAAGATGTGCCTTACAAGGAAATCCAAATATCAGAAGCAAACCTAAACACGCGATATTCGACAAAATACAGCATTTTCTGCGTAACTAGAGCAGAATACCTTACTGTGGAAGGACTGTTTCATGCAGATAGATATTACCCAACTTGCAGCCTCATTTGGTAGCATGCATCACAAACTCTGGAACCTTAACTGTTCTGATTGGTTCAGTTCATAGTCCCATTTACTGATCCAGCTATAGCTTCGCATACTTGTCAACATAGCCCTGAATAAATTGAAGTGGTAAATCGAGCTAGCAGGAATAAAGATCAACCGGGCAGTAGATTTAACACAACTAATATGTGCTGAAAAAGAAAATGGCACAAAACAAAGGACTAAAGCATAATCTTTCGCACAGATAAATACTAATCATGATTTTGAAATATCAGATATCTAGGGCCCAATAACATTTTTCAATGTAGACAGTGTGATACAGAGCTGTCTCACTATTCTCCGAAAAATATGAGCTTAAAGCTTGCAAGCATAGAATAAGATAGCTTGGAACATTCCTACCTTAACATGTATGTCCGTCCACATGGGGCCTACCGGGCCAGACATGTGACTTTTAAGTCCCATGTTGGAATTTAGAGACAAAATATAGATGGTAGTGTAAATGATGAGGTAAACAATGCCAAGATGAAGACCAAATAATATAAATATAGACTATGCTCATACATGTGATTTCTCAGGGATGAAGGACGTAGATATATAAACATATGTTGCCAAACTCAAACAATCAATTACCAGATGGCTAGATGACCACGTAACACAGACTTCAGGACATCTCTAATGGCATTATCAGAGTTTATAAGCTGAATAGCGTGAATTTGACCAAAATACAACTTGCATTCCTCAGTATCAAGGGCATGGTAAAATTTCCACGCTAAGTTATAGGTGCTAAACGAATCCAGTTGCATCCATGCTATTGCATAATGAATATCATCATAGATGCTACAAACATGAGCAGAAAGAGTATGAACAGAATATATACATAAATAACAAATATGCTAAAGAGGTAATGTAGACATACCATTACTAATTTGGTCACCTTCCTTTGAGAGGACTGTAGATACTGTTTAATCTTGGCAGACGTTTTTGGTATATGACTGCTAGGGACTGAATTAGAAACCTTATCAACTGTTTTCTTGACAATAGTTTTGAAAGCCACTTTGCTCATGTTACCATGCCTCCATGATGGCTTAAGAACTTCCTTCACAAAATCTGCAATGGCAACCTTAAAAAGCTTCATTGATCTAGAATCATTACTCCTTTTACTTTTGTCCAATGATTGATCATGGTCAATATCACCAGGGACATCTGAGCTCCAGTCTTTAGCACCCAAGAACTCAGGACTTGCATTCTCCACCACACCTGCTTCTGTATCTGCTGCCACCTCTCCAAGTCCTTCAACTTCTGATTCAGCAACAACCCCCAGTCCATGCATATTTTCACTATCCACTTCTATGTTCATCAGTTTCGACAGATCACGACTATCATCAGCACTCCGGTTTTTCTCTTTAACAAGATCCACCTTGTTGATAGAACTACTTGATGGTTCAATACTGTCAAGCAGGGGATCATAAAGAGCACCAGAAGTAAACCCCAAACGAAATTGCTTTTGTGCATTGGGCACAGCTTCTGCAGAACTTTCATGGACATGGGTTCCAGATCCAGGAAATGATTGACCAAAAGGAGACAGTGTATTCATGTGTTCTACTGCTTTTGTTGAAGCAGAGCCAACTGCATTTGGGCTGACAGCAGGATCAATATTTAGACTTGGATCTGTTTGTTCAAAGGTAGATGCAAATGGGTTGTAGTGGGGTTTGATGGATGATTTAGGCAAACCAACATCAGATATGGGACCAAGATCGCCGCTTCCTGGCAGATTTGATGGAAATCTCTGTAAAGAGGGGTAAACAAAGTGAGTTCCTGAATCCAAACTCCCAGAAGGCTGCTTCTGACCATATGGAGGCTGATGATAAGATAGACCTACACCACCAGAATACTCCGACCATCTGTCTGGAGGTACTGGAGCATTTTCAACAGGAATGGCAGCAGGCTGCTGGTGAGAAGGAACTGATGGCTGTAGCGTATGATGATGGAAATCCAACAGCCTAGGATGAGACAGATCCAGTGCAGGATAGCTTCTCATCTGATTCTGCAAGAACTCATTTGCTGATGCAATAACATTATGCTGGTATTGTGTTTGAGGGATTTCTGAACTTGCAAGTAATGGTTGTCCTGGTAGCTGAATCATATTTGAGGATGATGGATGAGCTGGTGTGAAACCAGATGACATCTTTTCTGGAGGACACAAGCTCTGCGGATGAGACTGGGACATATTACAAGTCATGGAGTTCTCGGTAGCATGAACTGATGCAAATGGGACACCTGCAGAAGATTGGCCCACATGACTGTGATTACCAGCCGATGATGACATATTTAATTCTGATTGAGACTGAGATGGGGGACATGGTATTTGCATCTTATGAGGATTAGACGCATTTGCAGAAGCAGCCACTGATTGAGAAGACTTAGAAGTTAAATTGTCACCAGGACCATGCTGTCCAAGGGCAACATCAGGTGCAACATTATCTCCCACTTTGCCAATTAAATCATTTGAACTATCCAATTTCTTTGTCCCCACCAGGCTCTCTTGCTGAGCAATTCTACCTTCTGAAACCTTACCTTCTCCAGCAGGATGAACCCGCTTAGCAAGTGGCGACCTGCTTTGCCTTCCAGGCGATGAACTGAAAGAAATTCAACATTCTTAAACTTCCAGAAGGGTCACTCATACAAACAGGACGTCATAAGTAATCTAAAAAAAGAGAATTTCAATTATGCAGATATTGATGCAAGGTACAAGGTGCAGTACCTTCGGGATGGACTGCGCCAGTTTCTCTTCAATGAGCTACGACTCCTATCCTGAGGTGACTTACTCCGGCTTCGTTTTCTTTGGCTCCTCCCATGCCTTTTACTCCTTTGCACTCCATCAAACTCGCTGCCACTTAACTCTTCTTTGACTAAATGCGCAAGCACATCTGTATTGTGCTTCACTGGGTTGCTCTCATCCTTGAGATGATACTTTCTAGCTTCACCATTTTGCTTGGTGCCAGGAGGGGTATTCACATTTCCCTCTGCATTAGTAAGTTTCTGATAACCAATTTCCGTATTTTTATCATTCGGATGACTATGCTGATTATCTTTAGGTGATAGCACAAGGCTGCGGGCAGCACAATCATCCATTTCGTCTTCACTGTCATCCGAGGCATAACCTTGTATTAATCGGAATGGGCTCCCACCTTCCACAGTTACATTTGTAGTTTCAGCATTCTTGCCACGACCAGGTGGCAAATCATTGTCAAGGCTCGAAACATCACTGACAGACTTTGGCACATTAACATCTCCAATACATTCAGCAGTCACAAGGGAAGAATTGACTGGACTAAGATGTCTTGATGGCGAGTCCTCATCCCCTGAAATGTAACATGATGAAGTAAATATCTAGAGAGAAACTAATGTGGTTAAGCTGAAATGCTGAATTCAGTATGATATCGATAAAGAAGCATAGATATGGTTTGTCATCAGACTATCATGCAGGTGCAGATTCACCAAGGTAAGATCATGGAATTATTCCACAAAAGACTTCTTCACAAGAGATAATAGTGATCACTGAATCAGGTTGCATGGACAGAATATCTAAAAAACCACAAAGCTATGAAGATCTTACATCATAAGGCGCACCAACTTATATTGCTAAGATGCAAAATGCAGCAGCATGTACAATGGCATAAGTTTTAGAATTCTAACACAACAATACTGCCACCGTACAGAGATTAGGGGGTGGGCACTAACCATCCATATCCATGTCTGAGTCATCCGACACAATTAGCTGAGTCGCTGCTTCCTCAGTTTTGGCATCACGACCTCCATCAGGTGCGCCTTCTTTTCCTTCTACCTCTGCATTCCATGACTGCAAAACTACAAGAGTGGGAGGTGCGGGGGGCAAAGGAGGGGGAGAAGAAGGTGGTGGTGGAGGAGGGGGAGGTGGTAGGCCAGATTGAGGCAGCACATTCTCCAGAGCAAAGCTGGGTGGCCGAGGCGGTGGTGGAGGGAGAGGCCTTGGCATGGGATACTGTTGAGGGGCTTGATACATAGCTTGTTGCCGCGGCGGTGGGGGCAGCCCTGGCATTGGCATCAGCGCAAAACCCCTCTGTTGCGGCACCATTGGCATCTGGTGCATCTGGCCGTGCTGGGCATAGGGATACGCCTGGTTCTGAAGCGATGGCATGCCGTGCTGGTATGGTCCAGGCGGCGGCCGCATTCCTGGGTGCTGCTGAAATGGTGCTGGCTGCGGTGGTGGCAGTAGCGGCTGCTGGGGAAATGGCCCCGTCACTCCGCCTTGATGCTGCTGCTGCTGTGGTGGCGGCGCGCCATGACGGTAGTGCGGATTGAAGCTTCCTCCCTGCCCGTACATCACTGGCTCTGAATCCAAACACCTGGCGAAATCTCCTACAAAATTCAAACTGTTCATCGGACCTCGTCACCATGTCAGTGGCTCAGTGCAAAAATCAAAACCAAACGAATAGCATAACAAAACCACCCAGACATACCCGATAACGCGATTAGCCCACTAAAATCATCCCAAACAAACTCAAACCCTAGATCAAACTTAACAGGGATCGAACCGACCGGAGAACCCGCACCGCAAAACACAAGCGACTAGGAGAACAAGGCTTCCGCGATTACCTGCAGCGAGTTCAAAGACGAGACCCGCGGCGGGGCCGACGTGAGGCTCGGATTCGGATTGGAGCGGAATCCCCGGCGGCTCGGGAAGGGCCTACGATACTCGAGGGGCGCTGCGCCGCAAGGCGGGATCGAGCAGCGACGGCGCTAGGGTGCTCGGGTTGGATGGGATTGCGAGATTTTGGTTTCGCCGTGCGCCATTAGGCGAGAAGGAGTGTGAAGGGAAGGCAGGGAGGGAGGGAGGGAGGGAGGAAGGGTGCGTCCGTGCGTGCGGGAGAGAATGGTGGAACCCAGATGGGGAGGAATCTGGGCGGCAGAGGAGGAATCGGACGGTGAAGATTTATGCCTGTCTGAAGGGAATAAAGGGCGACCATAATATGATGATGTTCCAATCAAGAAAAAAATATATGATGACGTTTTGCATAAGGAACAAAAAAACTACTCAGAAGTATCACATAAAAGGGTAATTGTGAAACGCCGGAGCGACCCGGGGGAAAAAACCATCCAACAGACAAAGCGGATGCATTTTCTAATAACACAGAAGTATCAACGTCACACAAAAATAATCCACATTATTATTGTGGATTGCGAGTATACTTCTCTTTTCCTAATAGATGGCATATAAGATTTCGCAGAACAACCAATTACATCTAAAAAATAGTGTTATATGAACACCCATGTTCAATTTTTTTTTTACCAAATTAGACACTTCGAGTTATATTTCGCGTGTCTAAATTTTATTTGACGAATCAAACACTCAAATACAAGTTAGATTCTGACGTCCTTGTTTAGCTACCACTAACAAATAACAGTACTAATCCATTCAAAGCATTTATTAAATTGGATTGCGCAACCACCAACTACACTCAAAAACCATACTCCTCCCATTTAAAGCCTTTGTTAAAGTTTATTAATCCACAGAAGTATAACACCGCACAAAAATAATCCACGTTATTATTCTGGTTTGCGATGATACTTCTCTTTTCCTCAATAGATAGCATATACGATTTGGCACAACCACAAACTACGCCTAAAGAACCGTACTACTCCATTCAAAGCATTTATTAATTTGGATTTCGCACAACCACCAACTGCACATCAAAAACCATACTCCTCCCATTTAAAGCCTTTGTTAGTTTACTACTAATCGCTCTTGAAATACAGTGCCCATTTAATAAGTTGAACATCTGTTTTCAGGCTTTCAGCACAATACAATTGCATGCACCGAGAGCAAGCAAAGTTACTTGAACAGCATATGTTTCAGATTATCAGTATGATAGAGTGCATGCATCGAGAGCGATCATAAGAAAACTACTTTCCTTTTTAGCATAAGAAGGAAACTGATGGCTTCATCACCAGCAATACGCTTACAAAGCAAATCGTCAAAGCTCCTTCCGGAGTGAAATGAATAAACACAAGATCATATTAGCGATAAATATATAGCATGCTTGCTTTCGTATACGAGGCATTCAACGCGCGTATGTCTGAGAAGTCCCTGGTACCCTACCAGACAATCTTGTCTTGTCTAACAAATGAAAAAACGTTATACAATAATAAAGAATTGCATAACGATAATTTGGTATCCTCTATGATTTCTGGCGTCTAATGCATTTCTAGACTTCGCAGCAGCTAGTCCAGGAATAACCTTCAGCCAAATGTTCTCTTCCCAAGCATCAACCAGCGCACAAATGTTCAGGGGAAGCTGTTGCAAAGGAGGAGGAACTTCCTTGTCAGGTTTATGAGGCTTACTTCTGAGTTGAACTTCCCTCATGCCCCTCCTGCATCTGCAGCAACTTTTGCCGCTCCTCATCGTTCTCTTCCTTCGGTTCAACCTTGGGCGCCTTTGGTTTTGTGGTGGATTGCTGGTAGAGAACACCTCCTGACATGCATATCAGGAGCCCAATTGTACCAACAAGGGAGGCATGCTTGTCCCAGATAAGCAGATTGATCACGACAGTCAGTAGCTTGTTCACTATGCCGAGCACTGTGAATCCGGTAGCAGAGATAGCCCGTCTGCAGGAGAACCCGAAGAAGGAGATTGATAGACCAAATAGGCATGAGAGAGCAACAGGAAGGATCACATCGAATGAAAGCCAGTTTGACACTTTAGAGCTGTCGACCTTCATCTGATCAAACTCTCCCATTATAAGGAGCTCAAGGGGGAACAACATCAAAGCCTCAAGGTTGTTGTATAGCACAAGGCCCCATGTGTTCAGCCCAATGGTCATGACAACGTGCTTGATGTACACGAAATCAATGGACATGCTCGCTAGGTAAGCCACTGCCCAGGTGTAAGCAGTCACAGTGAATTGGTTGTCTGTAAAAACATAAATCACACTTCCACCAAGTATAGTGGAAAGTGAAAGCCATGTCTTGAATGATGGCCATGGTTGGTGAAGGTACAATGTCTCTCCAATGGCGACGAATATCGGCACGGCAGAGCGAAACACGATGAACGTGTCCACATTGGCATGCAGAAGGAGCTCACTGTTTGTGAAGATGGAGATGTAGAACATCACAGCAGCAGGTAAGAACTTCCACATAGTTCTCAAATTAAGGCCATCATGCTCAATAAGCTTTAGCTGTCCACACAGGAGAACTCCAGCAACACTAGTGAAGTACTGTAAAGCTGTCAGGGCTCCAGGATATGGAAATTTCATGATTGCCCATTTGTTGATGATGGAAAGTAGAGATGCCGAGAGACAATAGCCAGCAGCCACACCATAAACTGAGGCTTGCTGCAGAAGAGTGTTCAATGTGTTACTCCAGGCTCCAGTTTTCTGGATAGGAATTGAACCGTCCGGTGAAGCATCTTCGTTTGAGGGGTCTGAGAGATTAGACATCTGCACAATGCAAAATAGAATTACTAAAACATGAAAGAAATACATAGGCCCATGAAAGTCATGCTGCAGCTACCATAAGCAAAATGGAACAAACTAAGACAAAAAAAATTGTGCATATCAGGAAAAACACTAGAATAAATTCATCAGATAGCTAAGGATAGGTTTCCGTACAGATCAAGAAGTATGTAATCCAACACCATCTTAGAAGAATTTGGTGAAGTACAAAGGCATAGGAGGGCAAAGTTCTTAGCAAAAATGTAGTTTATCCATTTCTACATGATATCATAAATTCATAACAAAATTGACCACTACAAGCACCAATCCATATCTGCTAAAACTATAGACACTATGCATCAACACTCAACAGCATATGAAAATCATCCATATACATGAGAGAATAGTAGTAATATGCAAGTAATACTGCCTAGTGAACTCTCTCACATCCTTATATTCTACCACATTAGAAAATGTAACTATATTATGAAGCTAGAGCAGCCACCACAATAAAAAAAGATTTAACCCTTGCAAAAAAAAAGATTGAATTGAGTGGTCTGAATTTTCTGTCCTTTAAACAGGCCCACCCTCCTTTAAAATGAGGTCCACCCTTACTGAATGATGATACGATTGGCCAACCCCAAAAAACCAGTTCTTTAATAAACCTTGCCGTTCTTATAGTATTATGGTGATGCATGCTTTGACATTGGTAGCCAACTTGATCTAAAGCCTCTATCTGACTTGTGAAGTATGGTTGGGTAATGGCAAACTGACCACATACAAACGTAGTAATAGACAATCCTGAAGACTAACTAAAATTTTGAACAAAACAGATGATATAAACCCTTAATATTTCATAACCCCACAAACTTCAACCTACCCCAGATCTGCACGTCTCAATTAAGTTTCATACACGATTACTGATTTGTACAATAACTTTTAAAAATAATAGTACTGCTCATGGATATACTTTATATTTGCCAGATTTAATTGTACAAGTCACTAAGTCAGTAGCTTGTGCGCAAAAAAAGAGTTCATCAACACCTCAGATTAAATATTAAAACAGATTGTTCATGAATCCCGGCTTGCATTGAGTATGAAAGAAAACTTTCTTTTTTTCTTAAGGATGCACTTCCAATGCGTACATGCCAGATAAGAAACCAGTTCTAATGCATGATCCAGAAGGTTATAGATGTAAATGCTAATTTACTGAAGTGTACATGTTGAGAAACTTAACAACTCTGAGAAACTTCAAAGAAAGTAATTAAATCGCCGCTTTATGTGTTAAGATCGTCCCTATTCCTTATTCGAATTTTGTGATAAAAATGTAACATCGCCCGAAAAATTACTCCTTCGACTATGACCTTCAGAGAATTTCTTAGTTAAGCATGGTGAAGGCACAAGAAGGGCAAGACACCCTGAGCAAAACAAAAGGCAGACAACAAGCACTAGAGTCTAGAAACAAGTTTCACGATAAAATCGAAGGCGCAAGATGAAGCAGCTGGATCAGAAATACTTCATGGCAGCTCTAGCAACAAGTCAAACGATGCCAACAAAAGAACAGATCAGAACTGAAGAATCCACGCCAAGATCAACAAATACCTTAAAACGTCCAAGCCGAGAATTCGCCATGGCGTGTAACCCAAATTCAACACCAAATGATCTAGCTATGAAGCATGTATCTTTTTAAGCAAGTTTAGGAGGCCCGAGGTGGCAAGAGAAGAGGGACGACTAGTATGCAACAACCACCTAGCACCTAGCCTAATCAGCTAAGCTCGAGGGGGCATAATGCATTTGTCCATGACAGCCATGGAAGTCAAACAATGCTGGGGCGCGTCGCAAGCACATTAGGCTCATAGGCTGTAAAGAAAATATCAACACACGTTGTACCACCTAAGCACTTGGTCCAAGTCAAGGAGGACAACTCAGACAAGGTCCTCATAATGCGATGCGCTAGTTGCTGATAAGAAAACCAATAGTGCATACCTCAGCAAGCCTTCCTCGCTACTGTACTTAGAACAAAGTCCTCTCAACAACCAGAACGTGGCAGCTCCAGCACCACCAGGACGCATCAAAATGTGGTTGAAAGCACACGAAGAGTTCCCTGAACTTGCGCAGCCCAGCACTACCAACCGCTTAGTCGCATGAAGCGTCGCAGTTTCTGTTAAGAAAACAAAAAATAAAAAATTGGAATTATTTAGTCGCCAGAGCATGCATCATAAACTAGCGCAAGAAGTAATAGCAAGGACAAAACGCCGCCATGGAAAAAGGAAAAGAAAAAGGCATCAATTGTTAGGTGAGAGCAAGTACTGGCAGTTTCGTGCGCAGCCAGAACATCGCAGGAAATAATTGGCACCCATCTACCCAAGGGAGCGTCGCAAGGAACTTCCGTTGTAGCCATCAAGCGCCGAGAGCGGCGGCCATTTGATGCCTGCCCGGAAGGAGAAGCCATGGAAACTCTCACCTCTCGGAGACCTCCGATTCTGCACCGCGGTGACTCCGGGAACGGCTCCGGGGTTTGGGGGACGGCAGAGGCGGAGGGCGGCGATTTATCGCGGGGTTTGAGGCAATCGCTTTTGCGCGGCGATCGCCGGATCCGGACGCCTCCGAGTCAACGCGGGAGGATGGGATTAATCGGGCGCGCGGGTCTAGCAACTGGGGACGTGCGATTTGGGATTTCGGGGGCAGGCGAACGAGGAGGCTGTCGCCGCTGCCACGGAATTGGAAGACTAGGACTATGACTATCTCGTACTTAAAAAATACTAATAAGTCCGCTTATTTTGAATCCTTACAACATCTTTAACCGACTACTCATATTTAACTTCCTATTCCTCTTATTTAGAGACTTTTTATTCAGATTTTATTCTCTATTTCTCAACGCGTTTCAACCGACCCCTCATATTTGACCCCTATATTCGAATTACCTCTATTTTATTAATATCTGGTAACTCTCTCTCCTCTCTCTCCCCTCTCTTCCCCCCTCTCTCTCTCCGCTCTCTCCCAAATGAGGGGTTGGATGAGGAGCCCCTAGATGTATGGGGTGAGGAAGGAGATTTGAGGGCTCCTCAAATAAAAGGGGTCGGATAGGGGGTCAGTTGGAGACCGATTTTCATCATTTTTTTTCTCAAATATAGGATGGGGGTGAGAAGATGGCTCGGTTGGAGATGCTCTTACTCTCCATGTGTGGGCCACCCTCTCCATGTGTGCTTTAACGACATTCTGAATCCTTACTCTCCATGTGTGGCCCTCTCTCTGTGTCATTTAACGATTTCTTCACTTGCTCGTTCGCACATGTTTCGCTTCTCAAAATCTCTCTTCTCCACATTACCTGCAAGTCTACAACCTTACAATGGCTTCCTCGCCAAGAGACCACACAGCACAATCTCACGCACCTCCTCCTACTCCTTCGCTCTGCACTCGTCGAGGCCAGAGTCACCCCTGCCAACCTCGCTGGTGTCTGTTACACCAAGGGACCCGGTATGGACAGACTGCTCTAGGTTGCCGCCGCCTCCTCCAACCATAACTCCGCTCGAGCCTAGGCGCCCACCATGATAGGCTCCTCCTCATCATAGCCGCCTCCGTCCCTCCTCCCCAAATGACCAGGAGGGTCAGCAACCTCACTGTCTTCATCACGCCACCGACATCGACCAGCACCCCATGGGGCTCCTCACACCCACCGCCTAAGCCCTGTGGTTGGATTTCTCCACCCTGACCCCGCACAAGGTTTCTCTGTCGTCGATGTTTCCCTCGCTGTCTCTGGTGCCCAAGAATCCCGCAACCCTGCCCACGGTGCCAGTGGTCTTCACCTAGCCCTCGCTGCCCGTGAAAGTCTCGCTGCCCCCGATGCATGTGCCACCGCCACCGCACATAGGTGTTCGTGGTGTCCGACCTCCACACCTACTACTTGGAGAACATGGAGCGGGTGCGGTGGCTCCCGACCGAGGTTAGGGCGCAGGGTGGCGGGGGAGGGGTGGACACGCTCGTCGTGGCCAAGGACGTGGCCAAGACGTAGGACAACTTCGCGCACACCATGGAGGTGCTCATGGAGCGGTTCGGGGTCGTCTTCTACATGTCTGGGAACCATGACCTCTGGCTTCGCTGTGAGTTCGGCCGCTACGTGAGTCCATTCCTCCTCTATTTCCCACCCCCTTCCTTATCTGCCTCTTCCTCTCCGCATTATGTGTGCTACAAGCAGGGTGTTTAACGAAACGCCTTGGTGTAGTTGTTCCGGCGTATGCTATTGCTTAGTGAGTCCTCTCCTCTCAAAGCCGATGTAGCTATCTATGGACTACCACTGAGTCTGATCAAATTGTGTATTAGAACGTCTGTCTGGTAGTGCTTGCCATTGGGTAGTGAGCTGCTTAGAATGCCTATTTTTGATGTAATGGGTTATCAATGCCTGTTTTGCTTGTTGTGTTTATAGCAATCATATCTATCTAAACTGCATTTCAGGTTTTAATGTAGTAATATACTGATAATATTATTTGTGGTCTTCACATATTAGTAGTTGTTGGAACTTGGGAGGGTTATCTTTAAATAACTTTGTGCAAATTATTATCTAACACCTTGCTGTAGAGCATATAACTGAAAAGGATGAAATGGAGGGTGTACTTCTAGATGAACCATGTCTAGACAATATATTTGTGTTCTTATTTGAGTACAACATTGATCTTATATGCTAATACAAATTATTGGTGGGGCTCTCTCGGTTTCTCAATCTCTTTCTTTCAGATGGATTCGCTGGAGAAACTGACTACATTGCTTGATGCGTGTAGTGATCTGGGTGTGGATACAGACCCAAGAATGATAGGTGACTTGGGAATCATACCTTTATATTCATGGTATCACAAATTTGTTCAATTTTCCTTACTTCACATTACATTTCCAACCATATTATAGTGCACTATGTTCTCCAGGGTCATCCTGTTTTCTCATTTGGCTTAATTTCCTTCCAGAGCTTTGATAAGAAAAAGGATTTTAACCGTATGCATGTTCCTTCATTAGAGATGGTAAGTTGGTCTTTCTGTGATTCACTGTTATAGTGTTCGCAAGTAGCATCAATTGAGTATTTAAGATATCTTAACATTAGTTTCTTTATGAGTATATACAATATGCTTTCCAATAAGAAATTCCATTGCAAGTTTTGCATCTCTGATCGGGAACTCATTCTGTGACATGAATGGCAAAAGCATTATTAGATTGCTACTTTTGCTTACAATGTTATCTGAATTTCATTTTAGCAAGAGGCTTGCGTGATTTATTTTGTGAAGTTGGGTATTTCAACATTAAATTTCTAATTATAAGAACTAAACTTACAGAAGCACTATAAGGACTACAATATACAATACAATAAATTACATTGATACACACACTCTCTCTCTCAAGAATAGCGAACAAATCCTCCTGGTATATAAGTTAATGGTTTTGTATGATCTATACAAAGGTTGTAGGACCTGCTACCAATTTTAGAATGTAAGTTTGTAGATGGAGATGTTGGATTGCTGCAAACCTGAAGCTCCAAAAAGTATTGAAAAGGCATGAATGTCAACTTCAAAGAAAGTTGGATGCTTGAAGGGATGATAAAATTCTTGATATTTTGGATGCTGCACCCCTGATTGAAAAGATAACTCATATCAATGTGCAACTTGCTTAGGGTTAGTATTGAAAATCGGTTGGGTTGTGTTCTGTTACTTTGCATGTGTTTATAAAAATATTTCATTATTAGCTTAATACCTTATGATTCCCATATTTGGCTAGCACTGATTTGCTTCATATCTTTGATTGTTATATCCAATTTGCATTGGTAGGGCCTGCTACCAGTTTTAGAACGCAAGTTTATGGATGGAGATGTTGGATTGCTACAAACCTGAAGCTCCAGAAAACATTGAAAAGGCATGGATGGCAACTTTAAAGAAAGATGGCTGCTCGAGGGGATGATAAAATTCATGATATCTTAGAGGTTGCATCCCTGACTGAAAGGGTAACTCCTTGCAATGTGCAACTTGCTTAGGGTTAGTATTGGAAAATCGGTTGTGTTGTGTACTGTTACTTTGCATGTGCTTATCAAAAATATTTCATATTGGCTTAATACCTTATGATTCCCTCAGTTTAGCTAGCACCGATTTACTTCATATCTTTGATTGTTATATACAATTTGCATTAGTATTTTTGGTGAAGGGATCCCTTTAGTGAAAAATGCTCAAGAGAAAACCACTCTTCATACTATCTTTTTAGCATTATTGAAAATTTTAGAAATCGTGGCAATGCACGGGCACCTTACTATCATGTAGTTACGAAATAATTGAGAATATTGCTATGATATATATACCATTGCAACGCACATGTATTATACTATCTAAATCTATGAAAAGAAACCTCATATAAATCAGCAATTAGTGCTGTCGTAGTTTGCTGGTATCCTTGGTGTCGTCGTCTGGTTCGAAGAGGATGCTGTGGGTGGTGACTACAAGATGTTCAATAGAAGTCCGTAGTGCCATATTGCCATCAAAGCTGAAAACATTATATTGCGTAGCGCCTGTAAGGCATCCGATGGATTGGCTCAAATAGCACCGATCTAGTTGAGCTTGGTTTCAATCTTTTCTTCTTTTTATTTCCACGTGATATTCACTGTTTCATGTTATCGTACTCTAGTTCCGACCATCAATTTTGGTAATTCTGCATAGTTTTATTTAACAAATTTTTAACGTCCGTTACAATGCACGAGCAGAAAACTATTTTTATCTAAAGTGGATGACAATTAGGATAAAGACTTGATAATTTTAATAATTGTTTCTCCATTTCTTTAGTAAAAGCAAGGTTAGGACTCCTTATAACTATAAGTGATCTGCTGCAGGTTTATATTTACCTAAATTAGTTTTTCCTTCTATTTCTCTTCTTTTCTCTTATACTTCAAAAATCCTAATCCATATATCGTCAGTCCGCACCTTCGTCCGCCCGTTCCCCTCACACGCTGATAGGTGGGCCCATGTGATCTATCCTTCTCTCGCCTCCTCCCTGCCCACTCACCATATTTGCTCCCTCTCTCGCCTTTTTTCATCGTGAGTCGCCGCGTGTCCTGTGTAACTAGGATAATAGCATATAAGAAGGGATCACCGTTGGTCTCCCGATAGGCGCAGACGTTGAACAGCCACGCGAGGTCGCATCGTTTGTCCTCAACCTAGATACCGACATCCGCTCATTGTTAACTATTCAATAACCACAACACATATCATAACATAAAATTATTTAATTACTGTTGTAACACATGAGCCCGTACCGTTTAAAAATGAAATCAAACTTGATGCTTCTGACCCGCGAGTTGCGGGCGCAGATCTTGAAGGAGCCCCTGCCTCGCGGTCGCGGGAAGCGACCGGCCGCACCGCTCCCCTCGCCCCTGCCGGCTTCCTCTGTGTTTCCCTTCTCGCCGTTTGGGCGTTGGCGCACGTGGGTGGAAACCCGCTGGACTGGATCTGGACGTTTTCGTTTTTGTCGACGGAACAGACAGATCGAAGCCGGCGCGCGGCCCATAACCCCGGCGCTTTCTAGCCCAAATGCCGACACCTACAGGCCCATAGCCCACATAGCCCGAGCAGCTGGGCCCTGACGCCTTGGGGAAGACGAGGTGGCGCGTGTCAGCACTTGCCGGCATGCTGCCGGCTGTCGCTGCGAGTTTCTGACCGTGCCGCCGTCGCGGCTCGCAGGCGGCCCGTGAATTGATTGATGCGGGCGTGCAGCGGCGCGGCAGGCCGGCAGCTGCTCTGCTCTGCTCCAAACTTGGGCGTATAAAATGGTTGCGCTGCGCTTCTCCATCTGAAACTCTGAATGCCCTACGTTGATATGGGTCGGTAGGGAGTCGAATGGACAGCCTAGGTTTCTAGGAGCACGGTCAACTCCTCCAAAGATGTGCCATCTGTGTAGTTCACACACTGCACTGGTTTCCGGTCTAGTTTTGTTAGGATAATCGAATTGATGTGCACATCTTTGATGCTCCGTTAAGTTGGAGGTCAAGTAGATACTGCAAGGACAGTCAAGTTAGTCAAAGTTTCTTGTTGGTAACCATCCTATGGCTTGGGCGAAATGATCATAGCGTGTCGCATGCTTGCATCAGTGGATAAGTGAAGGAGATTAATGTTATAGTAGCGGGCTAATCTGGGGTATTATATATGTATGTATGTATATGTTTTATATTTGTGTTGGTCAACTTTTTTTTAGTTTTGACCGTCAATAGTTAAAGAGTTATGGAGATCGACATTATAATTAATGTTACTAGATCTTTTTAGAAAAAGGGAGTTTCTTTCATTAAGTTCCGGTCTCTACATTCAAGGATGTATCTGACCGTTTCTTATTACAAAAGCTGTTGCTTTGGGATAAACTCTGTCTTCCAAAAGCCAACACACGACACAATGAAAAAGGAGATTTAACCAAATAGACATGTTCATCATTAAACACTTAATCTATTGCTAAACATTCATCCAAATTTGGCGAAAATGTCCATTGAGGTGGTCTCCAAACGACGACATGACACCCTCATCAAGTCTCTTTCCTCCTTTTGGAGTAGTGATCAAAAGCGAATTCAACACGTGCTCTTGTAGATAACCTGCATAGAAAAGTGTTTTGGTTTTCTGTAAAAAACAACATCCTTCTGTATAAATACTTTACTTTTAAAAACAACATCTGTCAAAAATATTTTACTAGATCTATCATGAAAAATAATTTTAAAATATACTATTCTCTTTATTGGAAATCACATATTTCATAGAAATGTTGGTTAGAGTGTTATCTTGGAAACCATATAAATGTCCTAAATGACTTATATTTTGAATCAATGTGAGTAGGCCTAAGCGAGAGAACATGCCTATTTCCTTAGAGGTTTACTTCCTCTTGTATCACAAGATGGAGGGAGTAATTGATAGTAATAGGTTTTTACGCCATATTGTTATCAAATTAATGGTACAAGACCCGCCTTAGTATTACTCTTATATGTTACCGAGAGTGAAAAAGTGGCATACATTTATAAAAAATTAAGGTTATAATTGTTACAGATTAATATCATGGTATTAGCATCCGGCCGCACGCACGGACACTTGATGCTAACATGACTAATTTACTCTATTTCACAATGGTTGTCCATGGTCTCCCCATTGATCTGTTTCCACAAGATTATAATGTCTTTCTCAATGAGAGGGCAATTGTGACTAATTATAGTAAGGGAATTTTCGTGGAAACGAAGGATCTTACAGGAGTATCCGTTTCAAAATATTTATCCATGGAAGAAATCAAGAGTGTAGTTGTTACAATGTTTCCACTCCTTGCCCCTAATTAAATGCTTTGAAAGACTAAAATTGGTTGTGCTATATATGCCATTTAGTAGGGGTATTTTATACTAACACTCTCTTACATCTAGTACTCACTTGGTTAGTGCATATGGTGGGCTGTGGACAAATATTGTAAAATGGAGTGAGTATTCAATATTCACCGTTCGGGGTATATGGTCCCGATCCTATATATGAACTTGGCACGTACTAGGTAGAAACCCCACATCCAGGAGTTCAATTTTTGTGTTCTAGATTAGGCTTTACTGTATTAATTGCATGTACATATCACATATGCCATTTCAATTCCCTGGAGCTGCAACTTGATGTATGATTATTCCTATTAGCGAGACCATTATTTAACCTGTGTTGAACTGCCTTATTATACATGATACTGATCTTAATTATCACATGATCCTAATCGTTGGTCCAATCAATAAGTGTGGTTCCAATATTTGTACAGTGGAAATAGTACCTCTTGCTCTTGTTGCCATGAGAGATGTGGCACTTTGCTCTTGGCTTGTCCACGTGATTGTTTGATCATCTAATTAATGAAAATGAATAAACACCGTCCAAACCGAACGCCGTTGAACACTAGTTTCCATGTGGGGATCGAGTGAGCGGAACAGAGAAAAAGGATGGCACTGCTGCACTCTCAGATCTCGCCAGGAAAGAGAGAAAAAACTTCAGAGATCTAAGCGTCTGTCGTGCGCGTACTACTGACATTGACAAGGAGAGCTCCTCCATTGCTAGTTTGGGACAAGCACTGCCCAGTGCGACCCTACGAGGATTGGGCTGTCCTTAGTTCCGTCTTTGATGAAGGATATATTTGTGGTCCTCCGATCCAACTTAATGCGCACATATATACACATCTACCTGCTCATGGATATAGGATCAGAGGGTGCATGCAGTAGAAAAAATGAACTGGTTAAGAGGTAGTAAAATTTGCAGGGCTGGGGACATGTACTTTCTAGTAGATGCGTCATACATTTGTAGGTCGGAGAACACATGCATCATGCATGCGATGCGACATAAAGTGGGGTTGGCACCTTGTTGCTTAGTATTTTCTTACCTTTTTTTTTCTCGTCTACTTGTGCACTCACGCTGCCTGGAGAAACATATAGATAGCTAGGACGTCGGAGCGTGGTGGTCCTCATGCCAATGTTGATATTTGGAATTACGTAGCTAGAAATGAGAATGAAAATGTATGTACAGAATGGTATTCATTGTAAAAGATCCCATATATACTTGCCTGTTGAATTTTGTAAAATTATGCAGGAATATTCAAATTTACAATTTTGATACGTATCAAGTTTGCACCCTATAAAGGACCATAACTAATTTGAGCATGGAGGTGGTCAAAATTATTTTTTCTAAGGAACCCTTTAATATTTTCATGTTTCTTGAAAAATTCAATTATAAATATTTAATAATCAAATATTAATATTGATGAGGATTTAATAATTAAGGATTTACTAGAAATATGGTATATCCTGAAGATAGATCACTATCATATACATGCCCTTCATCCGATATGATAGGTTTCAGAATCGTCACAAGGTAACTAAGATATGTATTGATATTCCAGACAGATCATCGTGTTCCACATGAAAATCATCCCTGAATTAGGAAGAAGTCCTTCAAATATATTCATAAGTAATATAATCCGAGAAGGTTACATTTAGAGACTCTGAGTATGGTACGTCTCCCCGACCAAACTATGTAAGGAGGAGAGAGGGTGCGTCCATCGGAGGAAGTGAGGTTCAAAGTCAGAAGCTGGACATACAATACGAAGTAAGCCTAGTTGGATAGAAGTAGAAAAAACCAATTGAAATCCACAGTAGATTCGAGCCACCTATAGATTCATCCTACAATAGGTTTATGATTTAGAACATAAGAGAATTCAACGAAATCCTTAGGATTAGGTATATACATACCCCCATTATAATTGTCTTCTTATAAGATGAACTATTATCCTAAGAGAGGCATAAACCTCTATAAAATATCGTGCGTCCTTCTTTTCGATACACACAGTTGATGACAAGATATCCTTATAATGGGCCACAAAAGATCCATATGTTTTGCAACAGAAGTTCGAAGTTCGTAATTCAACCACACATGTCCATAAAGACTAATTTTATCAAGACATAAACCGATCATGAAGAATAGTACTTTTCAGAAAAATGGTTCCCTTAGTTTCGTTATGTTTCTTATTTTCCCGAGAATTAGTCCGCAATATATGTCTATTGAGGGAATTCAAGAGTGCAGTTTATTATTGGTATATTTCTACATCTTACTCATTAGTTGCTGTCGAAGAGGTTAATAATTTAATAATGGTGTGTGGTTGTTTCACCTAACTTTCTTTATGTTTTGTAATTCTGTTTTTGGATATAGTAAAAGTTTTTTCCATAGTCCCTAAGTACAATCCAGGTGTAAAGGTGAGGCCAGAGCTAGTCAGAATTATTTCAAGCTTTTGGTCGACATCTCATGCTGGATAGTGGCAAGTTGATCATAACTATGGACCCCCTAAATGCTGGAGTAGTACTTGCATACAGTCGATCTCATTGGAATACCTTCTGCCCGGCCCTTGAGTTTCGTTTTTAAAAAAAAAACAGGATGACCAGAAAATTGTTCTTGGATCTAATTTGGTCCATTTAAACAGCCAATTTAGTAATGGAAAAAATCATTTGGCAGTAACACTTCGATAGCGGTAGTCCTACAGCATGTGAAATTAATATTTCCGAGACATTTTATTGTCTATTATGACACAGATGTTGTAACAAATTAAAACTATTCCCTCAATCAATGCATGTGTATCACGATTTTTCATCGAGAAAATAATATTTCGGGAATAAGCATATACTAAAACTCAAATTTCATAAAATTTCTAGGAGTACAACAGAGTCAGATATGGACAGCAGAGACGGGAGCGCCGTGCTTGGAATCACGAGGGCGCCCTGGGATCCCATCTTATCCTGCTCAGGTGGTTCCGTTCTGGCAATTTTGTTGTGCTATCCGGCCGGCCAGTTGCTCCCCTCGAGTGGTACAACTGCATCTCTCTGGTACAACTGCATGCTGTCAAATCCAATAACAAAAAAGATATCGTCCCTTGATGAGGTTGTCGCAGGGACCATGCATGCGATTTCGCGCAAACGTCCTACATAAATATGACGCTTTCCGAGCGTCCACATCTCCTCCAATGGGATCTTATCTTTACTGCGTGCAAGCCTGCAGATTAAGCTGCTTGAGAATTGAAAGCTCACCAAATGTAATTCCAGCTCGATCGATCGTCTGTTTTGTGTTTTCAGAAAAATGCATGTTGGCACTTCTAATTCGGAGTAGTGCATGCGTTTTAAAAACCTGATGATCTACAATTAACCACTAACAAGCTGGCTCTGCTGTTTAGTTTACCTAGCCAACAAGCTGCAGTAGTCTCGATCTAAAAGGTCAGGGTCACCTGAAAACAAATCAACACACCGTACGTGTCCTCTCCTTTCCTTATCTCTTAGCTCTCTACAGCTAGCTCCACACCCTGCTCTGTACTCTTTGTCGGTTTGGAGTAAGATAGAAGTAGTCCTGGCCATCGTTGAACTAAAGCTAGCTAGTTAGCCGGCCAGCAACCCCAAATCCCCAACTAATATGGTCCTGTGATCTCGTTGTATATAAATGAGAAGGGGAGGTTTGGTTTGAACGCTCCTCTTCTCAACCATCGATATGATCCCGACAACTAGTAGCTTGCTAGTGAGCTCCTAGATCCGTCGGTGCCGGCCGGTTGGTATCATTTAATCGATCGCTCCTCTGTATGATCTCATTGCCAGAACCCTAGCTAGTTTCATCGGCCATTAGCAAGCTTACCACGTACGTCTTGTAATAATCCATTTTGCTGCACGTACAAATATTAGGGTGTGTGCGTGTCCAAGAAATGTGCAAAGCTAAGGCTAGCTAGACTTAGTACGGAAGTACGTACTACATGCATGGTTATTACCTAGTCGCTCCATTTTTCTAGCTCCACCTGCCAAGAGTTTGTACTCTTGTGAGTGGACGCATGCGTCGGAGACCAAAAGCAAAATTATCAGGCGTACTTTTTGTTCAGATACAAGACAAGCAGAGAACATACACACATGGCCAGGCCCGACACTCACATGTTTAAGGCTAAAAGAATCAGTTGATCAGATGGACGATATATGGCCCGCAGCTACTAGCTCGATCCAAAGAAAAGGTATGTCCTGGTGTAGGATCCAGAACGGCAATTAGAGAAGGATAATAAAAGTCTTATAAATTTCTTATGAAATAGATGATATATTTCTTATTCATCCAACGCTCTTAAAAAAAACATACAAACGGAAGCATAAAATTTAGATAAAACGAGAAAGAAAATTCTAAGTCAACATGACTCTACGAATGGAATATGAACCATATGCTCTATTCAAAACTATTCCATGTCTTTGAGCATAAAAACTTGAAACTTGAATAAAGAACAAAGCAAAATGATAGTCACTTAAAGAAACAACTCTCCAAGTTGATGGTTTAGAGATAAGGGGATTCAAGACCCTCTTAATTACATGAGTATATGAACGTTTATGTCTCTATTAATAAGAAGAACAACTTTCCAAGGTTGAAAAATCGCAGCTCAAAGGCAATAACAAAAATCACAACCGAAAAAGAAAAACTTGCAAACTTGCAAAAGAATCAATAGAGAGAGACTAGAAGAAGAGGAATTCAAGCATATGCAAAAATATAAACTTCATTACTCAAAAAGATCAACCCTATTTTAGACGGATTATAAGGATTTTTCTCTTAAAAACTCTCGCCTATTACATAATCTAAGCACTCATCTTTCTCTTATCTAAAACCCTAGCACTAGGCTCTCAAATGGGTGGCACAAGAGACTCAAGTGGTTGGTACAAACTCTCTCATAGCTTATCCCTCTATTTATAGACCTAGAAAATTTGACCCCTAGTTTCTTAGCTTGTTACCAAAATACCTGTCTCTTATAGTACATTCTTACCTAACACTGATGATATTTTGGTCCATTTTTTCTCCATCCATCGAACGGGAGCATCGCCTTTACTTAGCTTCGCCTCAACGCAAGCTTCGTGATGGTGTCACATACTCCTCCAGTCCTTACACGGTTTTGAGGCCCAACCGTAAAACGCTCTGCACGCATCTTAAAGCATGACTCGCCACTTGGTTACACCTTAAGCAAGCACTTTAATATTGACACGTGTACTCTATCTTACGATCCTGACCGCTGACAAGTCTCTCCCGCTCCCGATCTCTCAGGCCACCTTGTCACTTGCATTGACATCCCTTTCGCTTTACTTTGTCAACACACTGTCTTCATCCTCTATTTCATACTTTGCTTGACCTCTACGTATATAGCTAGGATCACCCTTGATTCCGTTTGATCTCCTTGATCATTCGGCACAAAGCACCCGCTTAGCCCTGATCACCCGCTGGCGATCGCCAAGTTGCATTCGTCGCATGCACACCATGAGACAAGCAAATATATTTCTCCAACTCCAACTCTAGTTAGTCCATAATCAAAATGCTCAAAAGTAATCTAAAACTCGACAAACTAAATCGACAACCTTGTTAATCACTTATCACATATAAACCAAGACACATTTTAACTTCAGCGTCAAGGTAGCCATCGGCGTCGCCAATGGCTTGGTCCGGATCAAGCACAGTCGAGGTAGTCATCGGTGTCGCCAAGGGCTTCGCGTCGCTCATGTCAAACTTTCTCAGCAGCTCCTTGGTGTACTTCATCTAGTGGACGAATATACCCTGCTTGCGTTGCTTGATTTGAAGTCTAAGAAAGAAGTTGAGTTCGCCCATCATCGATATCTCAAACTCCTTACTCATACTTTTTGTAAACTTGGCCACAAGTGCATGATAAGAAAAACACTTTTGACATCCATTTGATACAGCTTAAAACCCTGGGATGTCACAAATGCAAGGAGGATTTTAATTGCTTATAGCCTAGCTGCCGGTGCAAAGGTCTCTCCAAAGCCTATCCCCTCTATTTGAGTAAAATCTCGAGCCACTAGTCTAGCTTTATTTCTCACTACAGACCCATCCTCCCCTGTTTGTTTTTGAAAATCTATTTTTTGCCTATGGTGTGAACATTAGGAGGTGACTCTATAAGAACCCAAACTTGGTTTCTCTCGAAGTTTTTTTACTCTTCATGCATGACATTGACCTAATTTGAATCAGATAAAACATGTCTAACATCATGAGGCTCAAAAGAAGCGATGAATACATAATCAGTAAAATGAGCATGAGAAGCAAATTTGAACCTCGTTACCCTCTAATTGATGTTACCGATCATTGTCTGTGGAGGGTGTAACCGCCGAATGTGTTAAGAGACCTCACACCTTGAGAGAACCTCCACCTCAAACACAGCTGGTGCAAGCTCGAAAGCAGCTGAAGTGAAAGTAGAGGCTGCAAGCCTCTCTGCTGGAGTAGAAGAAGCAGGAGCCTATTCTAGAGCAGGTGCGGTCGAGGAAAGTAGTGGATCATCCTCGTCATCACCAAGAGATGGAATGTCGTCATCTATAAAGATGCTCTCGCTCATCTCCTGATCACTTACACATTTAAAAACAGAACTAGCACAGGGGGTTGACTCATAAAAAGTCACATCACACGATTTTATGATGGTGTTAGTGTCAAGATTGTAAATCTTGTAAGCATGACTATAAAGGGAGTTGACTCATCAAAAGTCATATCAGAGCTTTGCGCGATCATGGAGGAGGCCATCAGGTGTGGGATTTTGAGGCATTCTCTTGTGCATCTGAGCTAGGCATTCGTGAAGGTGAAGAGGAGAGGCATCAATGCTAGTCGAGTCGCGAATAAATGGGGAGGAGGTTGATTTGGAGAAAGCTTTTCTCTACTGGTACATTTCTATGATTCTTCTTGTTACCAATGTGATGCTTCATCAAGATGCACACACAGGAACAACTACAGATCCGGCTGACATAAACAATGATTCATCATCGATTTGCTTTTTGCATTTTGTATCGATTTGCCTATATATTGCTTCAGATTTGCAAAGAAAATAAATCAAATTGTTTTTTTAGGTTTGTTTATAGTTCTACCAAATTGCCCATACACTACTACAAATTTGCCAAATGAAATACATCAAATTGTTTTTCTATTTTATTTGCAGCCATCCTTATTGTGCTTCTCATAATCAACTATCTAGGTGTAAATCTTGCATTTATTTTGGCATTTTTCAATCTTAAACATAAGCACTATTGTTTTAAACAAAACAAATCTTTTTTTATTTGCTTTTTATGATCTTTGATTTCATACCAATTTGCTTGCATATTTGTTCCAATTTGCTTCTGAGTTCATTCTGGTTTGCTTAAAACTTTTAACGCAAATGCTTATCTAACTGGATGAACAGGAAAAGAACATATGGATTTTCCTTTTTTTTTATTTGGTTTTAGCGCATATTAAAGTGGATATGTAAACAATATGTTTGGAGCTCAGATCAAAAATATAATGGATGTTAAATATCCCATAAATAAAAAGATCAGTAGCATTCAAACTAAATTATACTAAATATGGATGTACATACTAAACTACTATAGGAATTTAGTCGCGTCCAACATGGCAACATCTCACTAGTGTTTGTCGTTGGCAAAACGAGCGCGCGACATGAGATCGAGACGAGGAGGAGCAGCGAGGCGCAGCAGCGCGCAGGCCGGCCGGATCGACCGAACCCCATCAGGTGGTGTACCGGTGTGGGGTTCGTCACCGGACGGCTAGCTAGAAATATGTGGGAGTACGTTATACGTGGGCGGCGCAGGGCCGGCAGGGGATCAGCGATGGGCGGGCAGGCGAACGCACGGCGGCAGGACGCGCGGCGTCGGAGATCAGGTCCCGGCTTAATTTGCATTGGTGCGTACGTGATTGCTGCCGGCCGGCCGTGCTGGCTATGCTAACTCGGTCAGGCCGGCAGTCATGCGACGACGCTGCCCATGCATGTGTGTCGTCGACCCATGCCGCATGTCGTCGACCCATGCATGGACCATGCGCGCGCGCGGTTCGATCGATCGACCCATGCTGCCGGCCGGCGCGCGGGTGCGTCTGAGTAGCGAGTAGCTGCCGGCCGGCCGTGTTTGTTATGCTAGCTCGGCCCGGCCGGTAGTCATGCCACGACGCTGCATGTGTCGTCGAAGTCACCGGACGGGGCAGGCTTGGCATGGGAATCCGTGACCAACGTGTTTAGTTACTGCTGTTATCTCAGCATGTGACACATCACTTTGTTGACTGGCTACATATGCATCCATATGCACGTACATCATGATTATAATATCTCTTTGTAATTTTGATTGTCTTCCTGATACGTGGTCCCTCCCCATCAACATTACGTGTACGTTAAGTCTTTTTAACTTCTTCAATTATACTCCATACATATACTATGTATTAGGGCTGGTAATTGGACTCGTGGGTTTGAGTACCTACGGGTTTTTGTACTCGATGTGTCCGGATTCGGGTTCAAATTTTCGTCCACAGATCTGACAGGTCGGGTACTTGAAATAGGTCGGGTCAGGCTTGGGTTTCTGAATTTGCCTACCGGTTAGGTTAGGTACCTATGAAACCTGGTACGGGTTATTTAATTTCAACTTTCTATCTGACCCGTTTGGTCCATCTACCATCCTAACTGCCAACACTCCTCTCTCTCTCTCTCTCTCTCTCTCTCTCTCTCTCTCTCTCTCCATCTATCTCTCTCTCACCGAGTCACCGGTTTGGACTCCCAGTGTCGGTCCCCGCCTCCCCGATTTGGACCCTCGCTGCCGTCACCCCGCTCCACGACCCACCAGCGCCGCCACGCGTAGCTACCACTGTTGCCCTGTGCCGCCACGCACTGGTGCCACCCTGCGTAGCTGCCGTCACCATGCGCGCCCCCACACCATTGTCGCTGTCGCCTTGTGCCGTTGCCGTTGCCGCCCCGCTCTGCCACGCTGAACTATCGTTGTTGCCCCATGCTACCACACATCGTCGTTGCTCTGTGCAGCTGTCACCGCCACGCACAACCGTTGTCGTCGCCGCCTTGCACCAACACCTCCCTGCGTAGCCGTCGCCTGATGCCCCCATCTCCATCGGCTTGCTGCTCAGAGGGAGATCTAGATTTGAGAGTGAAAACCCGATGGCACCTGAAACCCCACTGGTATCCAACGGGTGTGGGTTCATGTGCTAGTTTTTGTCCATTTTCTATATCGGGTGCGGGTCGGGTTGAGACTAGCAGGTTTCAGATCAAGTATGGTTTTGCTTCATCCAGACCCAACCCGATCTATTGTTAGCCTTCTATCCATTCCCCCATTGTGAGTATAACTTCGATTCCGGTCAATACAAACAATGTGAATTTTTTGAGTTGGCCTCGTGAAAGGAAGACCATAGAAGGTCCATCTATTTTTTTGAAGGCTCTGACTACCCATCAGTAAATTGAAATTCGATTAACCTCTCAATCACATATGTTATGGACGTTGGATAAGAATTCATCGATTGAGAGGTCATCTTGTCCCGTAAGTGCACAACCTTACGTAGCAAAGAAATGTGCCCAGCTACAGCACACCCCACCCCCAACGTTGTCCTCCTTCATGATCTGTAGTTGCTCCCTAACCCCACTACTTCTTGCCCCCACCGCCGTCCCCGCCCATCGCCCTTCTTTGACCCACGACAAGCATATGTCCCTTCACATCAACATTATGTACACGATAAGTACATAATACTATACACATTCACCCAAACGTACTCCACACAAATACATGTAGTATACATTCACCCCTTGTGAGGTTATAACTTTGATTCTGTTGGATACAAACATTGTGAATTTTTTGAGTAGGCCTCATGGTAGGCAGACCATAGAGGGACCATCCTTTTTTGAAGTGCTGACTACCCATCACTAAGCTGAAATTGGATTAACCTCTCAATCATATATATTATGGACATTCGATTAGAATTTATATTAGCGACCGAGAGGTCATCTTGTTCCTCAAGTGCACAGCCTTATGTAAAGAAAGAAAAGGTCCCTGGCCGCAAAACCACCACACCCTCACTACTTGTAGAAACTTCCACCATTGCCGGTTTTTAAACCGCATTGCGCAATCGGCAGTGAGATTAATTACCACAATAGGCAGTTATTATCATTGTCGGTTCATGGCATTAACTGACGGTGATAAATCTAAAAAAAGCTCACATTTACATATTCATCATTCGCATATCACATATGGTTCACACGTAATTCATCACTCACGTATGGTTTCATCATTTATTTATATAGAAATTGAAAAGTAGGTATTAATATATAACATTATATAGCTCAGCATCATTAAGGAGGATCTGTCTCTGTTATTGCAAAATGCGTGCGGGTAGGTGAAATACACCCTCTCTAAAAATATTTTGGTGGCTAATCCTATATATGGCAGAGGAAATTTCACAAAGACAAAGAGGGAGAAAGGTGACTCTAGTAGTTCTAGGATGAGCACCCTAGAAAAACTAATGCACCTTCCACCCATTGGTGAAATTTACCTTGCTATGATCTCTCAAAGTTTGGTGACTAATCCTATATATGCATGGCAGAAGAAATTTCATCCAGGCAGAGGGAGAAGGAAGGTGATACCAATAGTCTAGGATGAGCACCCTAGAAAACCTAATGAATCTTCATCTCCTCCTGCCCAGGTGAAATCCACACATATATGATCTCTTAGGCAAATCAAACATCAAAACATCGTTAGTCTCACAAACTTAAAAAGGGCCCTAGCTCAGAAGTACATGTCATAAAAATAGCAACATGTAAATTACCATAATTACACACTCTTTTATTCCTCACATCATAGAGTATGAGAGAGATTGAATAAGAAGATGCGTACCTATGATAGTCATGCTACTACCCTCAACCATATAAGTGTATATCATCATAAGCCCATGCTAATTCAACTAAAATTTCTATAATAGAAAATTAATCCACTAAAATCCTAAAATTCACCTACATCATTTAGAATGCACCTCAACTTTAATACATCTATTCTTTGATATTTAGAGTTAAATGTAAGAGATGGACAAACCTCTTGTGAGCCTTTATGTTGCACAATTAATCTCATATGGTAACATACATAGAAACCACAATGGAGACCTACTCCTTGTTGGTGGCACTGAAAAATAGAGTTGCATAGTTAACAGTGTTTTGTTTTAGAAATTTGAAAAATAGAGTTAAATAGTTAACAATTATGTGATAGGGGATACCTGAAATTTGAATTATATTCATACTCTAGTGTTGTCTGATCCCCATTTTAGGGTTCCAATGTGTATCTCATATCAGTCTTTAGATCAGTAGCTCATATATTTTCAACAGATTGACATCATAGCCATACATTGATTTATTACAACACTATAAATAGAGTCTCCATAGGTATTATAACACATAGTTCAATACCATGATCGATGACCTTATTGGAAAGAGGCACAATAGCATAAATAAAGGTAGCACAATGCCTACGGGCAACTTAGGTGCGGATGTAGCCCTAGTCTTCTCTTATTCTTCATCACCATCATTGTCGAAGTCGTACTCCAGCTCTTCATCTGAGTCAGCAAGCAAAAGTGAGTACTTAAGGTACTCAGCATGTCCTAGCACCCCTTAGAGGGGTTGATAGATGCATAAGGGGTATAACCAAGAATAAGGCTATAGGGTTTAGTTTTTGCATAAAGCCACTTTTTATGTGAGGGCTGGTTTTGTGTAGCAGAGTTGAAAGCATTTTGTAAAACATGATTTAAGTCAAATTATGTTTGTTGCCATTGGGTTAGATACATCCATATGGCCAGTTCCCAAGTTTTATTAGCTGGCGGATACAGGGTCTTCTCTAGCCTACGATGCTTAGCTGGACTTTCCAAAACACGGGTGCACAACCCACATGCACTCTTCAACAAGGTATGCAGTTGGGCAAATTATCGTGTGTCCAAAGCTTCGCGCGTTCATAATCATGGATACGACTATTTGAATAGGCTTAAACTCGATCTTCATAAGTTGTATACTTTACCCACAAGATATGTTCTGCCTCCAACCTTAGCTACTGGTGGGGCCAACATAAAGAGGCCCCGTACCCACCTAGCATCACTACGATATCCACCCACGGGACACTAAACTAGGGGCTCATGATCAACATGACTTAAAACAACTTTATAATCTCTGGCCGGACTATGGGACTTCACTTAGGTTCTTCCGTGTCTTCTCCTTAATCCCGTTGCATCTCCTGCCTCTGAATGGATACTGGGTTCGGCTAGTGGGGTGTGAGGTCAAGCGCTTCCCATAAAAGAGTGATTTGGTTGCACTAGGGTTGCTTAGGATGATGGCACAATGAACCGGCCCTTGTTTGGCTAGGGCAAGTGACTCCTAGTAAGGAACACCACATATGCAAACCTTACTCTAAAGGCAAACCCGCCTAGGCAGGGTTCTTTACTCACCCTTGTCAAAATAGACTTTTGGTTCCATGAAATCTACATGTTTAACACACTCACACCACCAAGAACACTTAACACATTTTTCAAAGAGTATGATTAAGGTGCTCAACTACTTATTTATTTGAAGAGTAGAAGCCCTAAGCATACTAGTAATCAAGGCAATCATCTAAACACTCAAACATAATTGATGTTGGGGACCTTATAGGTTTTCAAGGTAAACAGGTAAGTCAGCAACAAGGTAGTAATCAAGGTAGGTCATAACTAATCAATCATTTAAAGTAATTAAATTAATCATACATTTTTAAACAGACTCTACTGGGTTCTGGTTATAAAACATAAGTTAAATATGATCAAGGAAGTTAGTACTTGCCTTCTTCAAAGTCCTTTTCCTATCCTACCTCATAATCTGGGTCCTAGGGCTCTTCCTCAAATGCTTCTTCGTCTAAAGTACGTAAATTAACGTCGAATAAGTAAACTACGACAAATTAGAAAAACAAAAAAATTCAAATGAACTCTCGAAATTGAGAAACCACTGGGGTTGGATAGATCTTTATTTTAAATGAATTTAGGCAAAAGAATCATTGAAATTAGTGTTGAAACATAGGAGGAATGGTTCCTAAAAGATTGCCAAAAGGTTAATTCAAGAAAAAGGGGAATATTCCTTGGAATATTATCTAGAAAAATGGAAAATTGTTTTTGGATTTATTCAATATTTTTGTAGATTTGAAAAATAGGTCTGAGACTGGTACCCATGGTCAATGGTCAACATTGACTTAGTTTTCGATCAGGGCTTAAAACTATGATGTGGACTGGGTTTATGGACTCATGGACTAATTTGGGCAAAGAGGGTATTTTCACGGTGAACCGGTGCTGGTGGGTTAGGGCTGAGGTGGTTGGGTGACTAGGTCAAAAAGGTACACCATGTGGTAACGAGACGAGGATGATGGCCGCCGAAACAGTGGTAGCCTTCTCGGTTCCGCGGTGGGGCACGTCAGGAAGCTCGCCAAAACAACGATCCTGATGGTGGGTACGAGTGTATGTGGGTCGCTAGTGATCTACGAGGCGAGAAGGATGTACTGGTGGGGTCAGGGTCACTGAGAGTTCATTGAAGCGGCACCAGCAGCATGCCAAAGGTGGCAACGACAGCCTGGGTAAATGGAAATGAGCGTGCATGTGCTTTGGTGCCTAGCCACATTACTAGGAATGAGCGGTGAGATGTGGTGGAGGTTTCAATGGGACCAACTGAGCTAAAGGAGCCTTACTGGCAACCGGCAACGGAGCAGCAGAGCAATAGGTGGAGATGTTTCGATGTCATGCGTGTGGGCTTCGGTAATGGGTGGTTACAATGATAGATAATGGTTATGTTGTTGGCCTCACTATTGCAGAAATCTTTGTACAGATGGTTTGAAAACCCTGTATAGGATATTTTTTTGAATCATCTATAGCAAAGTGTCTGTATAAATCAGTTTTGTACATACGGTTTTTGAACCGTATGTACAAAATATTTATGTAGACGGCTTAAGGATACAACCGTCTGAACTAGTGTAATAACACCGATGACTCGATATAAGAGCCGTCTGTACTAGTGTAATATCACATACAACTCCAATATCGAGCCGTCTGTGTACTTGGAACAGTACATATGGTATAAAGTGGAGCCGTCTGTTGCGCTTTTTGTACAGACAGTTATAGTCCTAGAATCGTATGTACTAATCATTTATACAATAATATAAATTTGAGTTTACACAGCCCTTGTATATTCATTCAGTAAATCACACATAGCAGATCATTTGTAATATCACACACAACAAATCATTCATTCAACATTCACAATGTTAATTCAACATTCAACATTTAGTTCTTTCAAACTTCATCAGCAAATACAGTCGCTCAATCAGTTGTCCAAGGCAGCACTTCCATCGAACCAGCAATCTGCAAAGGCAAGAAACATATCAATGTGAGCTAAAAGGATAAGTAAAAGAAGGCAAAGGATCAGTAAAATGCACTCACTAAGTCACTGTGCCGCAAAGCATTCTTCATTCTTCATTCTTCATTCTCGAGTCTGACAATACATAAACCAACAAGTTAGCTTTAGCACACTGAATTAAAAGGAAATAATGAGTTTATTTACTTTATTTTCTATATCATTAGCTAGAAAGGTATAATAAATCAATGGACTGCACAAGATACAAGCAATTCAATATATTAAACCAACTAGTTTTTGTTGAGATTACAAACATGGCTCCTAAAGTTGTTGCGATCATAAAATTCGTCGGTCTCCTTTATGATCCCTCCATGTATGAAACTGACAAGCTATTTTTGAATATACATGAGATTGTCCTTGTCGAGAATATTTGTAGGAAATTCATATGTCTATAGAAGAAAATTAAAATAGTTAGGCACAATAAAGAAAACACAACGATGAAAAATGTATTTTAATATACTGTAATTACACTAACCAACGGATATACTTGTGGACTAGAGCCAATAATTTGCAGCATATACTGGGCATCATAGTACCCACAGTAGTTGTTGCCTTGCGGTTGCTTGTGGCACTGCAGAAATTTGTGCACGGTAAATTTAATTCTATAGAATGCATATTATAATGGTAAATTGATGTGCGACGGATAAATTATTACCGAAAACTTATGTTGGTGGGTCACTAAGGGTTTTTTCTCTCCGCACAAGCCCACCCATTGAAACATACTTCGTGAATGCTGTTATTAGCAATTCTGTCTGATCTGAATACCTCTTTGTTTCTAGTTCCTAGGGTCAAAGTATATGAGTGTTAATTCTGTGGAAAGATACAAACTACCATCCAATGGTCTCGGTAGTTGTATGGTAGAAGAATAAGTTCCTTCGTTTCACAAAGAGCGACCATGGCTTCCACAAAGTATTTCTCAACCCCCCTCCCCCCCCGAGAAAAAGTGATCATTGGCCCACATATGACCTGTGGATCGAGGAATCCAATTTTCAGATTCTCTCTCCTAGCTTCTTGAATCATGTGCCAACACATAAGAGTAATGTAAATGAATAAACGTATCAATGAGTTAGACGGTTTATTAAGCATAGACCACGATTAATAACATTTACAGTGTCCAGCATCTCATTAGGCCGACGTCAAGAGCGTCACGACGGTAGAGGAGGGATAAATTCTCGAAGGTCATGAGAAAGGTTTCTGCTGGTTGCAGGAAATATTGCCGCTAGTACTTGGCACTAAAACAAGGAGAAATATATTTCTCCTCATGGAACCTCCTCATGTATAGGTCATGCAAAATGATACTTGTCCAGTCCAATTGCTCAAACACTTTCTTACTCAGTAACGGCTGGCCTACCACATAGGTGTTTGACAGAAGTTCTTCTTATTTCTCACTCATGTACAACTGTTTGCTTGCTCTGTGCTTTCCGAAAGGTGTCATTTTGGTAGACTATTGGCTATATTTGCTAGACAATTATTGTCGCTCATGTAGTGCAGAAGGAGATTTGACCTTTGGCGGAGCATGATGAAAAGAGAAGTCACTGCTGTCACGTACTAAAGACGGCGACCATCGAGGCTGTGGAGGCGGTGGAGGGATAACCAGTGTTATGAACTTCCATGACCACTGGACGAAGGAGTGGACAGCCTCCCCAAGTGTCATGACGTCGTCCTTTAGAGGAATAGGAAGTGGGAGGGACATGCAATTCTTATATACCATGTCTGCTGACACCCTAGCGTAACCAGGCTATAGCGGGACTCCGTGAATCATTTGTTCTCCGCCCCATGGGAAAACCAAGCTCGTCCCAACCTCAATGATGTTATCGGAACCAAGAGTGGTGGGCAGTATGAGCTTGCACTTAGTGATCGCCTCTATGTCTTTGATGGGCTATCTCTCGCTAAGGACCTCTTTTGGAATGTCGTCGAAGAAGCGGTCACCTTCAAATATGCCGCTAGGTAAGTCATGTTGATCGAGCATGTTACAGGGAGAGCTAAGTTGTGCAGATGCATAGCTACTCCGGTGTGGTATTAATTTTATGGACGGTTCCTGTTTGATGCCATCTGTGATATTTGTTTTATTACAAACGGCTCCAACTATGAGCCATTTTTATTAATGTTACAGACGGTTCCTATTTGGTGTCAGCTGTGATATTTCTTTTATTACAAACGGCTCCAAATATGATGCTTCTGTATTAATATTACAGACGGTTCCAAATAGGAATCGTCTGTACTAAAAACATCCCACCAATTGCGGACATGTGTTGTCATCTTTGCAAACGATTCTTATTTGGACCATCTGTGATAATCTTTGCACATATGGCTCCATAGAAGCATCTGTACAGGGTCGTCTCACTAAATCATTTCTGTAGTAGTGCCTATGATGCTGAGGTAAATAGTAGGCTAAGGTGAAATGGCTATTTTCATCAATATCGTCACTATGAATCTTCTTTTTGTAATATCAGATGATAAATTCATTGAGATAATAAAAAGAAGGTGCGGAGTGATGATAGGGTGGTTATTTTGTTTGTGCCATTTCTGAGTCCACACATATATATGATAGCTATGATGGTTTGTGCCCTAATCTAAGGCCACAGGGAAATGTAAGTTGATTTTTTTTAATCCAATGATGATAGTTGATGTCCAATGAGTTTTATGGGTGACATTTGGAGGTAGTTATGTCTAGGTAGTACAAAGTACCTACATATTATTACCCCAAGTGTCATCTTGAAACTCGGGTCACAAAATTTGAGGCATTCCTTTTTGTATGTTGCATTCTTTTTTTTTTATCTTAAGTTGCTTTTATCTTTAAACATGCAAATGATGAAAAGGGAGATCTATTTTTCCATATATGTGAATACAAGGCTCGACAAGGATGGTTATTACACATGCACCTTACACATGTTTTTATTGTCTTTGTCATGTGCGTATTTGACTATAGTCATCTCCACATTTTGATGTAGGGTTCGACATATTCCTCTTATACCTTTAAGCATGCAAATGATGAAGGACAAGATCTATTCTTCCATATAGACGGATACACACGTCGACATATATGGTTATTACACATGCATCTTACACATGTTTTCACTTTCTTTGTCGAGTGTGTAGCTTCTTTACATTCTGATGCAGAGTTTGACATCTTCCTCTATTATATTTGAATATGAAAATGATAAAAAAAGAGTTCTATTTTTCCATAATATATAAATACAACTCGATAGAGATGATTATTATACATGCACCTTGCACGTGCTTTCACTGTCCCTGTCGAGTGTGTGCTCATCTATAGTTGTCTCCGCATTCTGATGCAAGGTTTGACTCATTCTCTTTTATTTTTTAGGTTTATGAGACTAATTATGTTTAAAAGTTTGATTTGTCAATGATGATTATTTATCCTGCCACCTTTGATGACCACTGCTGATGGTACCAAGGTTGAGGATTAGCCACAAAACTTTGAGAAATAATAGCAAAGTATATTTTGCCTGGGTAGGGAGAGAGGAAGATGCATTAGGTTTTCTAAGTTGCTCATCCTAGAACTATCGAAGCCACGTTCCTTTTCTCTCTGCCTTGGTAAACTTTTCTTTGCTATACATAGGATTAGCCACCAAAATATTTTTAGGGAAGGCTTATTTCATGATAAGGTATGTAATTTTACATATTAATATCTATTTTTTAATTTCTATATAAATGAATGATGACATTGTATGCGAAATATATGTGTTGTTTTTTGTGTGGAATTATCACTATTGGTTTAAGCCACGAACCAACAAATAACACCACTATCTCAATGACATGAACCGGTAGTGATAGTTGTGTTAACATTTTCAATTCATTGCTAAAACCGGTAGTGATAAAAAGTATCACTACCGCTTCCGCAAGCATAATGATGATCCTAGATTATCAATGCCAATTGTGCAGTGCCGGTTCAAAAACTGACATTGATGACGGTTTTAAACTAGTACTAATGCTAATTTTTGTAGTAGTAATAAGTGATATCATTGCAGTTTTTGTGATTATTTGGTCATTGAAGATTACGAATCAATAACGATATTTTATAATTATCGGTTCGGCGCGAACTCACAGCGATAGCCAGTCATATGAATTGAGGTTTGTGTAGCATTGGTAGGACACGTAACTAGCACTAATATCGCAGCTAAGTAACATGCACCGCTTATGCACGAAGCAACTCGATCACGCGGCACCACCCGGTAGCGAGGAGAGCCGATTAGCAGGCACGTCCCTGACCCCGGTCAAAGCACTCCACCCGGCCCGAGTCCCCACGCCGCGCGCCGTCCGCGGCAGCGAGCGCATGCCGTGTGCCAAGCCGGCCGGGTGGATGGGTGGGTGCGTGGTGCACGGGGCACGCGCGCCCGCAGCGTCGCATGCATGCACACGGTTCGGGATCCGCGAAAGCCGACGGGGCTAGCTCGCCCGCTACTCCAGCGCTAGCAAGCTAGCTAGCACGACGCGCGAGTCCGTCCACCGGGCGGCCGTGGCGCCGCGCTGACCGACCCGGCCAGCATCGAGGCCGAGCTACCTTACCTAACAAGTTAGCTACGGGGGACGAGCGGACGGACGGACGGATCGGTCGATGGCAAGCTAGGCTAGCATTTTTCCCAGAATGGCAGGGAGTGAGTGCGCCCTCGTTTCTAATGATTGTCTCAAATCCATCAAAGTCCCTGCCTGCCTGCGCCCGCCGTACCCACCCGTCTACGCACGCAAGCGCAGCCGCATACACCTTCCCGTGTCTACCTCTACTGCCTGCCGCCCCATCCCCTCCCTTTGCTGTTTTAAGCAAACGACGCCCTATACGCCTCGCTCCTCACTCTGTAGTATTGATTTTTTTTACCATATTGTTATTCGGTAGAATGATAAATTTGTCACTAAACCTACTACTATGAAGTTAAGAAAATTTATTTATCGTTCTAAAATTATCACTCGATAGAGTTAAAAAAGTTAAATATTCCCTCAGTGGGATCGCCAGATCGGTAGAGGCGAGCATCTAGCTAGATCTCGGTCTCGGCTAAATCCGGCAGCTGCTGCCGGTGGTGATAGTAACTTGGTCTGACCGATCCATCCATGCATGGGAGACAGATCTGATTGATGCGTGTGGCGTGGGCATGCGCCTACAGAGATGCTGCTGCCTTTTGCAGTTTGCTGCTGCCACCGTTCTTGGGCTCTAAGGGGTTTTCAATTTTTTTGATCGATTTGTTGCCATGCATGCCATAGGGTTAGGCTATCTCTAATAGTTATAGCTAGCTGCTATCTCTTATTTCTCTCAATATATTTTTAATTCTTTTTAATATTTTATACCTCATAATACTTGAAGTTATCTCTTGATTTCTCTCTATCAAGAACTAACACTATAAGATTTCTCTTAATACTAATAAAATAAAAGATAACAATTAGCTCTTATCTTCACTCCACCTACTTTTTTCTCTCCACATCTAACTAGCACTATCTATAATAATTAAAAGTGCCCTAATTAATAATTATATTGCGATGGAGGCTGTGGCTGCCTGCCGCCGGCGGCGAGCGTTGGGAGGTCAAGCCACTGAGCCAACCGCCTTAATGCGGGAGAGACGGAGATAGTAAAATGGCGTGCAGCGAGCGGGCGAGGTGTGATTAGACGAGAGCGGAAAGGGTGAAGGCTAGCTGCGGCTAGATGGAGAAGGGGCTGTGTTTCAGTTCTGTACGAACCAGCGCGGAGGGGCGCGGGCCCGCAGGCTCGTTCGTACCAACGTGCATGCCTCATTGCACCACCATTGCGTGTGTGCCCTCATGTGTGTGTGTCTTGGCTCTTTTGATAAGTGTCAAAGTCAAAGAATTACTGAGGTTTGGGTTTAGTTGGTGATAGGGGCATCAAACTGTGAGGATTTTATTTTTCTGCTGAATAGATTGAGCCAATATTTTTGACTAGATAAAATCGTCCACCTTATCTAATTATGATCATTAGTAAAATAAGTAGTAATAATTAGCATGATGTATTGCTAATTAGTATTTATCACTATTAGTGTATCGATTAGAGTACAATTAGTGATAATTAACATATTTTGGTATTTAGTAATTATTATCATAAGATTAACATTGATAAATGTTAGTGCCTGTTGATTAGTGTATGATTATATTATTCTTTGAAATTAAGAGATATAATTTATTAATTATTCTCATTCTATCAGTCCTCATCCTTACAACCAAACACAAAATTAGATCATCCTATCCACCCAACCAAAAATACAACTTGGATAGCCACATCCCTAAAAATATGAATGGCTATAACCCATCAATCCTTGCCCTCCAACCAAACGCATCTTGATTATATCACCGTTATAGTGGAGATTTCTTACTTTCACGTTTCACCAAGACATAAAAAATATATGAGGAGTCATAATTCATACCTTGGCCGGCAGATGATGCGCAAAATGTACATCCCTGTTTGTTGTGGTGGTGGATTATATATGATAAAGCTATTTAGAAATTATGGAAGGGTTTGCCACTGATGGACAAATGTTTTTATTAAAGTTTAGTACTAGATTGACTAAACAAGGGTACTTGCTGATTTTCCACAGTAGGTTCAACACAACCAATCACAGACTGAGTTTAATTTCTCAATAATGAACTACATATTTGAGTATTACACTTGTTTAGTTACTCACGATTATAAAGTTGTACTGTGTATCTACAGAACGACGTGACTGTTCGTGTTCACTTTTGCCGGCTCCACAAAACATATATAGGAGCAGCGATGGAGGCAAAGGAGATCCTATAGGGCGCATGACCCGGCGAACATACGCAAACCCCAGCTTTAATTAATTAGATATAATGTATGAACATAAGCGTCCGGGACAATTCTACAATTCAAACTAGCAATGATTTCAATGTTTTTTGTGTGTACGGGAAATTTCCTTAACAATCCCAAGAACTGAACTTCTTTGTGTAAAATCAAACGGGTTTACTACCTTTATTTTATGAAGCTTTTTTTTACTTGACATCGTCAGGTTCAACTACAACAGCCTGCGGCCTATAAGTCACAAAAGTCTGAGCCACCACGTCGGAATGACCGCATGCATAGCACCTCACTTTGTTGAATTGTTAACCTAGAAGTGCCACGTTTTGAGCTAACACAGCATATATGCTAGCATAACACAACATACGCTGACACTGTGGGGTATAGTTTGAGTTACACTAGCATATAGGCCTCCTTCGTTATAGCTTTTGTGTGTGCAGAAGCAAGCTTCTAGGAGAAGTTGGGGAGGGACAGCTTGTGCTTAGATCATCTCTAATCATATTCTCTTCATTTCGTTCCCTTCTCGATTCCCTTTCCTGTTCTCATTCTCTTTATTTTCTCTCATCTTCAACAACTTCCTTTCGAGGGGAATTGCGAAGGGAAATGAGAGAGAATTTCATCCCGAAGGGAATAACCTTGGGAATCCTATCGTGAAGAAAACCGTGAAGGGAAACCGTTGGAGTGCTGAAAGGAACGAAAATCCCTTCACGACGGGATTTTCGTCCCCGAAGGAAAACCGTTGGGCGTAGCCTTATCCCAGTTCAATCTTTGCTTCCGCTACATCATGAGATGCAACAAAATCCTGCTGAGAAGCTGAAGCTGAAGCGGCGATGACAAGCCTTATTGACGGATTGTGGATCTACATAAGCATATTCAAGCTAGACTGTTGATTCTAGTGATTGAGGTGATTTTAGATTCTAAGAATCGATTCCTAGAGAATCGGATTGGGCTTCACCTTTGGGTGATAGAATCCAGAATTAGAAGCTGAATAGACAAACCTAAATATATGGAGAGTTACCGCTGAAGCGCAATAACATTACGAAATGTATACTATCAGAATCCGGGTTCATATAATTATTCTTAAGAAATAGCTAGAAATGTTACTGTGCTAACAATATTCTCAAACGTTTGGAATGTTATCGAGTGTATCAAGAAACAGCATTGTATCTAATTCTTGTTTTTATATACAGACTGTTATTGATGAATACATAGAAGTACATATGCATGCAATACATATGGGCCCGTCTGGTTGCCAGCATGGCCTAGCCTGACTTATATCTAGTGAGCCAGGCTCATTTAAGCTAGGTTAGATGCATGCAGTGCTATTTGTTTGGTTGACTGTATGTGCATAGTCTGATTGAGAAGAGATTATGTTTGGTTGCTCGTATGATATTATATTTTGTATATATTGAAATAAAAAGAAAGTGTTAACAAGATGTTCATTTTTTTATGAATACACTCTATAATACTCAATTTATCATATTAAGTCTTAGTCCAATTTAAAATATACTAATATGAGTTAATACTCCCTAATTATACGTTAATTGTGTCATTAGCGTAGCCAGGGAGAAACGCGGATGAAATCCGCTTTCTAGGAGCCAGGCTGCAATAGTTATTTTGCATCGGATGAGTCTGGCCAAGAGAGCCGTCCAGGCAATCAAACACCATATCCTTGCACACAGTGAGCCTGGCCGGCCCCATCCAGGCTAGCAGGCACACCCATGTTGAATAGCAACTAAGTTATTTACATATGCCAAATGCATATTGGAGGTGTGAACGTATTAATGAATGGTGTCAATTATTCTAAACTAGCCATATTGCATGCCCATGCACGCAGCTATGAAAGTATGCAAACAGTGAGTACCTTGTTCCCCATTGGGACCATGCTAGCATACAATCCGATTGTTCCAAGAATCCAAGCGACTTGATTGATCAATCACAATGCATAATGTGTGTTCGGTTTGCAACTGACACCGTTCAGCGTTGGGATCACTGTTAGGGCTTGAGAGCTCACAATAACCGTGATGTGTGAGGGAGGCCACGGCGACCGAGGAAGGGCGTGTGATCGATGAGCTATCTCTGCGCCTGCCCTTCTCCCATTGTCAGCTAGCTATTACTCTACACACCTCTCCAGGCTCCAGCCATCCTTGGCATCCAAATCAATGGCCTGCATACATTGACACACGCGTCTGAGGAGCGATCGACATGCTCCCAGCAGTGGCTCGCCACTGTTGGCGAGTACGAAGCTGATGCCTGAGCATGGGCATGCTGCTGCTGCGTCGTCCGAGCAGTTTCAGATGCGCAGATGGCTACGCATCCCGCAAAAAAACATACCCTGGCCATGCCATGCACACAAGCTCAGGATGGCGCGCAGCGAGAGGGGCAGAGCACGCAGCTAGAGACCAAACCAAAGGTGGTGTGTGAAGTGACAAGATATCCTAGAATCTTCCTTCCATCCTACCCTAAACCGGCATGCATGCGATCGCTTTAAGGCTCGGCCAGCACGGCGCTAGCGATCGATATGATGGGGTAGTGATCAGTGCACTCACTGGCCGGTACGGTGTTTCTGCATGCCTACTAGGGCATGGCACGGCAGGTTAATTGCAAGTAGAGCTTAGCCACAGCAGGTAGCTGGGAGTGTAGTGGTAGGAGCTGAGTAAAAAATAAGCAAGCGATCGATCGATCGGTGCCTCTGCTGGGGCTGTGCCTGGTGGCTTATACCACGGGAGTAAGCTGGGGCGAGGGGTAGAGGGTGAGCGCGCTTTTTCCTGGAAAGGAAACTCAGGATTCGTCACATCACCACGCGGGGTCGCAGTCGCCAACCTCCACCAGACAGCGACCTATACGATGTGCTCTCTTTATGGCCTTATCATCCCGTTTCTCTCTCCTCTGTCTATCTCTTTCTCTCTCTCACCTCGACAGAAGAAAAAATGACCTAGCTAGCCTTCTTGTGATCTGAGAGTTCTCACTCCCACGTACGATCCCTTAGTCGCCTTTACCTCTCTCTCTTCCAATTAACATGTGTCGGTTCTACAGTATGCACTACCTTCTCTCTCTCACTGATCTTTCTCTCTGTGATCTGATCTCCATCGAAGCAGCTCTATCTCTCTCTGTGAATGAATGCGTTTGTGTGTCAAACATGCATGTGGGGCCAGAGAGGCAGGAGGCGCATTCACCGCCTGGGCGTGCAGGGGCAGGCACTGACTACTCCTGAGCAGGAGCGAGGAGCAGCCGCGGTCGTCGTCGTCGCGCACTGGGTGTCGCCACCCGGCCGGCTCAAGCTTTTGCGGCATAAATAACACCGATCGATCTCAGATCAGATTCTTTCGCTAATAACGCCGTGCGCCCCCAGGACCTCTTGCATAGTATGATGCGTATGCATGCGCGCGCGCCCTCCCCTGTCAATCAAGCCTGACCGCCCCGGCCTGTGCATGCATGATATATGATGTGGTAGTGATGAATCCTGTGATCTCCCTGCCCATCAATTATTCACGCCGGCCTGGTTCAAACTGGTGAGTGATCAAAGTAGTCGGACTGGTGGACATCTCGCTGCAGCACCCAGCTGCATGCATGTATGCCATGCATGAGCCGCATGATCCAAGTGATCGATCGATCGATCGAACGCGCGCGGCATGGTCCCATTTGTGCTGCACGATACGCGATTTCTAGCTAGCAGCATGGTTAATTAGTTCAGGCAACGTTCGCTCATGCATGCATGCTCTCTCCTTTCATATCATATCTGTCGATCATATGCCACCTCCAGAGTCCAGACATATGCAATGGATATATCCCTAACAGGCCTTGTACTGGTGGATCTACTTACCATATCATATGTCACATAGATTGAAGGAATTAACGTCGCTTCCGTTTCATATAAATGTCGGCAGAAATAAGATACTTTGTGTCCCAATGTTATGCAATCACTTTGTCTTGTCACAATGGCCGCCGTCTGCTGCTGCCGCTGCTGCCTGAATCCAAGAAACAGTACAAGGTTGTCCCATGACGATAAAACAGTCCACGTACTACTACTGGTCAACCGCCATTAGATGATCGATGAAGATCCTCACAGTAAGCCAATTAATTGCATGCTTCAGTGAACTTTAGTTGCTTTAAGAAGGCCGGTATGTAATATATTCAGATCATTTGCTCGAAAAAAATATTCAGATCATGAAATAATTCATCCATATAGCACTACTTAATTAATTTGTCTCCACGTGTGAAGCAGAGACATGGGATAGCTGTGAGCCTGTGACATGTATACTGGCAAAGTACTGCAACGGTCAAATAATCACGGAAAAATATATATTCTGGGGACATCCACATGCATGCGTGCGTCGTCTTTTTCCTGCAGCATGCCTACTTGCCTAGAAAGAAAATCTTTTGCCCTCGTCTTGTTTTTTCCCATGAATAGATACACCTAATAATCCCATCGATAGTGCCTACAGATATCCTCAATCACTTAAGAGTTATAAGTAATATGTTATGTTACGACATGTCAATTATGTAGGCTTGTGTTGGAGTCGAATCAGAACTCATCACTGATGGTGAAATTATGATTCATCACTGTTGATCAACTCATCTCAGTAATATGTCATCTTAAACTAGTCATCAGTTACGACCCATCAGTAATGACTTATCATCAGTGGTGGGTCTCCCTAGGCTAGTCATAAATGACAGGTGATGTTACAACCCGTTACTGATGATAAGTCATGAGTGACAGATAATATTATGACCCGTCACTGATGACTCAGCTTTGTTATTAGAGCTGACCAGATACTATCTTTTATTACTTAATTTTCCCAATTTAAAACTAAATGTATTGTGCAGAAATATTACAACCATGCTATAGTCGAACATTAACGAATAAAAGCACAAATATAAACACTAAATTTATAATCATGCCATAGCTAAGATTCAAACCAAAGATGTAAGAGACTACAAATATTTACAGAAAAATACATCAACAAGTTATAACTTATTTTTGGCCTATTTCATGATTTTCCATTCACTCGTTGAACAAAACTGGCGTAGGGTACGACAGCGTAGTAGGCATAAATATATTTTTTATTTCCGAAAACGGTGCAAAAACTTTGGGGGGCGAAAACACAATCTTTCAAGCCGAATTAGGCCAAAAAATTGTCGTACTCAACTATGTCGGGGAGAAACAGATATAACTTTTTCTATAGATGTCTATAGAGTAAAAAAAGTCAAAATCGGAGTTCGTATGTAAAAGTTATGTCTGTTTTACCAAAGGCACTCTGGATCATCTATTGGCAAAAATAGTCATTGGAGATGGGTTAAGATTACAACCCGTCACTGTTGTACAATCATTAGTGAGAAGTTACGGTTATAACATGTCACTTATGACCTTCGGCAGAAAAGGTTAAAAAGGTAAATATTCGGCTTCATCATATTGCATGTGTGAGTGTGGTGGTAAGGGGGTTGCGCGCGAGGGGAGGTCGCGGGTTCGATTCTCACGTAACATAGAGTATAAAAACAGTGTAAAAAATATCAAGTGATCTGTGGCGAGTGGTGATGACTCTTGCATTTGGATGGCTCAGGTGAATTTTTTTTGGACTTTTTTCATGTAAAAAACACGAAAAACGTTCATCGGTTATTAGTGATGTGTCAAGATTATGAAGTGACGGGTCACACTTATAACCTATCAATGATGACCTTCATAAGTAACGAGTCACTATTATGACTTGTCACTAATGTAGTCATCCATGATGGATCATCATCTCACCGATGACTAGTCATCAGTGACGTATTTAAAATGACAGATGTGAAACCCATCGTCTATATAGTTATCACCCGTCATCGAAAATCTTTTTTCGTGCAATGATAGTAACAACTTATACGCTTGCTCGATCCCTTTCTCTGATATCTTCTTTCATGTAAAACATAAAAGCCAGGTCCCCGAGAAAGGAACAAAAGCTTCCGTTAACAAGTACGTGTTTGTGCAACAAAACCCGTCAACAGTCCTACCTAACCTCAATCGTTATCTAACCCTGTGTTTTGCCTTTTTCTCAAGGTAGTGAAATTCACTAAAATTTTTAAGTTTATAAATAAACTAGATGCAATTGATTAGATTAATATGATTTGTGTGTTTAGATTTCACCTCATTTTAAACAATTCGAAATTTAAACAATGCATTAATAGGTTAATTTTGTTTTTCTTGGGTTTTGTTTGTTTTTTTGAGTGTTTAGTTTAAATTTGAATCCGATTCAAATCTAAATATAGCTCTCGCTCTCAACTTCCCAGCAAAACGCTAAATACAAATCTTGTTCTCCCTCCAAGTTTCCGACTGTAATTCATATTTCAATTTCCTAAACCAATTCCCTTATTCAAATTGGTTTTCCTGATCTTAAATCTCAAATATGTTTCTAATTCTCAAATCTTTATCGGGCATTCCCAGTCTTTCTTCCTTCCCAAATCTATCACCTCATATAAATCCTTTTGGCTTTCCAATCCAAACCCTCTAGTTCAAATTCAAATTTGAATTCCAAATCCATATGCCCGAACTAATATCTCTCTCAATCAATTCTTAAATCTTTAATCAAATATATTCCTTCATTTAAATCCCTATATTAATTCCTAAATCTAATCCTTTATTTGAATTTATTATCGGGCCGAAATCCTTTTCGTTTTAATACCCAACCCAACAACAACTGCCATTTCTCTTTCCCATCCTCTTGGACCAAAACTTCTTTCTATACCAATACACTCCCCAATTCACTTCGGCCTTATGGCATGCCTATGTTCGCACCACCATGGTCTGTTTTGGCCCAACATCTCCGCTCACTTGGCCTACAACTGTGTTGACGCCAACGTGGATTGTGTCCATCTAGCACCGCACTGGTTCGACCCACAATGGCCCAACTCGCATCCACACTACCGACACAAAAGCATACACGCCTAGGCCACATTCCCTTCTTCCCTCACCGACATGCGAACCCGTCAAATCGACCTCCTCTTCTACCTCTAGATAGCCCCGAAAATAATCAGTGAGCCTTATCGTCCAAGCTTCGGCCTTGGAACATTGATGTTGCACCTGCAAGCTCGTGAACCGCCATGGGCTCCCACACCTCTCATCCACCTCATGTCGACTGCCCTTCTCTGCTCCGCCAGCTAGCACCTTAGGGCGGCGGGATCCAAATTACGCCTGCCTGTGAGCCAAAACCCTAGCTCATCCCTCTTCTCATAAATGGAGCTCCAGCTCCCTTCTCCTCTCCCTCTTCACCACTTTCCTAGCTCGACTGCCACATCTCCCCATCGAAACTATACCCTCAATCTTCCCTTGCCTTGGCGAATGCTGCCGTCGCGATCCTCACAACGATGCCCTACGACCTTGCCCTGCTCCCACTGGCGCCAATCATGTCATTGCTAGCTCTTGCAGGGAGGAGGGAGGGAAGAAGACCACCGTGGGGGAGATCGCCAGCCCAGCCTTTGCCTCCATTGCCCATCGCTCTAGTGAGCTTCCTCACCCACATGTATTGTCTTCAGCTTCATCTTGCCATCCCGTAACTCATTCGTGTCTTCGCGTAACTTCAAGACCATCAGAGCATGCTCGAAACCGGAACTCAGGAAAAACCATTGCTGCCACTCAACTTCTTCACCATTGGTAGCCCTTTTTTCTCCCATCGGAGCATTGGTATAACATCCACATCCCCCCTTTTATCTCCTCGTGCGCTAGCAAGCTCCACCTCTCCTTGTTTCCACACTGCACCACATGAGCACGAGCTTGGTTCATCTGCCACCGCCAAGCCTCATCGCCGGTCATCCTTAGGCTGTTAGCTCGGTTGCCCTCACCATCAACATCATGACCGCACCATGTACAGAGCCGCCCATAGCCTCAATTTAGTTGAAGAACACTAAGTTCTCATGTTCCTTTGTACCATCACTGTTGCGACCTTTGTTAGCATTCTGGTGTTGTTCCAGGTAGCCGCCGCCGACGTAGACCCCACCCTTGAGCTTATCATATCCTATAGAACACCGGCAAGTGCATCTCATCTAGGTCCCACACTGTTTGCACAATTCTTGCAAAGTCCCAGCGAGTTTGCCACCGCTTCGAAGTGGTACTGTGCAGTGCCACCCCTTCAGTCATCCTACATAGCTGGCTATCGCGTCAGTTTGACCGCAATCTCGATGCATGTTGATGCTGCTAAGTAGGCTAGCCCATGGGTTTGGTCCACCTAGGGCCACTCTCTTTGGTTATGACCTTGGTCAATGATCTATGGACCTTAGTCCAATGTGGACCAAAACCTTGTCAATGGCCCAATCCACTTAGTCATTGATTGTGGGCCCAATTCCAACTATGCTAAATTAGTCCAATTCGACCTGGCCCACTCTAGCCCAATCTAACCAATTTGACCCAATCAACTCAATCGTCTACCAAGTCTAACATTTCGTTCACCTAGTGTAGGGATCAATGACGTCCTAAGAGGGGGAGGGGGAGGGGGAGGGGGAGGGGGAGGGGGAGGGGTGAATTAGAATACTTAGAACTATTTCGGCTCAAAATACTACACAAGATAAACCTATAGCAATTTCTATCTAAATATGCTCTAGGTTTATTTAGTGTGTCTACTCTACCGATCAAAAGAGCTTGCAACCTATCTAGGAAAGTAAATTGCAAGAATGTAAATACGAAAACGTAAATAAGGTAGAGAGAGCAAACTCGGTACAATAATTTTTTTTCCCGTGATATCGATGGTATTAATGCCACCCCTAGTCCACGTTGGACCTCCACAAATGATATGCTCCCGGTCGCACCCGATCACGGCCTTTGAGCCACCAAGTCACAAAAACAAGACCTCCACCTGGATGAGCCACCAAGCCACAAAGGCAAGGTCTCACCACTAGCCTCTCTTCCGGCTTCTTACCGCCTTGATCACTTCGGAGCTTGAGCCACAAAGGCATGGGTCTTCGCGTCCCCACACAATTGCCTTGCCGCCGCTCCACACCAAGTCGGAGGGTCAACAAGCTTGCCGGCGAGTCACCAAGACTCCAAGGTGCCGACGTACCAAGAGGTATACTGTTGGATCACTCCTTGATCCACTCTCTGGGCAGCAATCACCTAGCAACTCACTCTCTAGGCCTATAAGCACTAATCACTCACTAATCTTGTGCTTAATCGCCTTGGATGATCACTTAAAATACTTTGGTGGCTTGGATGTCTTCTCAGGTGCACATGAACTTCTCTGAACTCCAGTACCCTCAAATGACTGAATGGAGGGGTATTTATAGCCTCAAACTCGTGCACTAGCCGTTAACCCAACAGCTCTAAAAAGCTGTTAACACCGAATAATCCGGTGAGAATAATAGTACTAACACTGGATCATCCGGTGAGTACACTCTCACAAACTAGCTGTTGGAACCCACTCGAGCCTCTGTGAACACCGGATACTCCGGTGTACACTCCATCTTCATCAGCAGATTTTCCGGTGAGTATACCTTAACCATCCGAGCCAACATCTTCTCTGTGTAAATTGCTCCGGTGCCTTCTCCGGTGCTTACCATATCATCACCGAACTATCCGGTGAGGTCACTGCATTCTTCCCTTTTTCAACAATGCTCCGGTGCTTGCCTCCGGTGTTTTCAAATCAATCACCGGACTATTCGGTGGGGTCTTCTGCATCTTTTTCATCTTTGCATTGTTCATTGTCCGGTGTATTGTTCGGTGTTGCCTTGCTTCATCACTGGACTATCCAGTGAGGCTTTCATGCCTCTGTCCCATTTTGACAGAGATGCTCCAGTGAGTGCAAATACCCAGAGCACCGGACTATCCGGTGTAGTCATTTCTCCTGGGACTTTTTCCAATTCAACCAAACTTTATCCCAATTTCGGTGGCTTCTTCATGTATTACATCCATGAGACCTACTAAGATATACTCTTGACAAACATGTTAGTCCCAATGACTATGTTGTTATTAATCACCAAAATCACAATCATGGCCTAATAAGGTCATTTTTGCTACACCTAGTTAAACCTTCAGTGATTCGATAAACCTTTTTACTATTGGCCTTGACTATTGAAGTCGGCCAATAAGTGGGACCCACCTATCAATCAACCACACCATTGACTCGGTCAATATTGAACATTGGATTTGGCCATATAGTGGGATCCATCTATCAGTCAAATCTTTTATCATTGACTTTGACCATACTGTGGGACCCATATTGTTGAGGGTTAGTCCATGACAATGATTCCGGGATGTACAGGTCGATAGGCGAATGGACAACGTTTGCGATATGCGTGTGTTTGTGATGAACTCAAGAACACAGGGGTTATCCAGGTTCAGACCTCCTGAAGGATAACATCCTTACATCCTATGTATTTTGTTATCAGAGTTTATGAATTTGTTACAGATGAGTCCCTTCTCTAATGCTAGACCCGTTCTCCTCTTCATATACAAGAGAAGGAGAACTTATAAATGGACCCAAAAGCAGTCGATCCATCCCAATCTAAACCTTCCACACTATGTAAAAAAAGTAATTAGTAACGGGTGATAACCGGCATTAGTGACTAGTCCTGTACCTGTCACACTTATCGCGTCACTAATAATAGGTCACTAGTGATGGGTGATGACCTGTCACTAATGAGGCCATTAGTGACGGGTCATAACCATGACCTGTCAGCAATGTTCTATCATTAGTGACGGGTCATAACCGTGACCCGCCACTATTGACTAAACATTAGTGATGAGTTGTAATGTTGACCCGTCAGTAATGACTGATGAACATTTTTCGTATTTTTTGGATACAAAAAAAGTCAAAAAAATATTTTTTCACCCGAGGCATTCCAACACAGACCCATCCCATATGCCTCACAAACCACGTTTTTTCACATTGTTTTCAAGTTTGTGTTCCATGGGAATCAAACCCGCGACTTCCTCCTCACGCGTGTAGTCACCTTACCACCTCTGTTATCACATAGTCGTGATAGAAATCAGATATTTTATCCTTTTAACTTTCTTTGCCAAAGGTCATTAGTAACACGTCATAACCATAACCCATCACTAATGACTAATTAGTGATGTATTACAAGTTATTTGCGAATACTATCATTAGTAACTTGATTTGGTCATTAGTGACGGATTACAAGTTGACCTATCACTAATGACTTGCATAGGACGACTTGTCACTGATGAGTGGATCATTAGTGATGGGTCAAGTTGTGACTCCCACGCTTGTTGAGCCAGTCATAGAGCCCATTCCAGCCTCCGACCCCCTCTCCCTATCCACCAGCTTCGAACCTCTATCCGCAAGCTGATTGAAGCTAAGGAAGCGGATGTCAGCAGGTGCATTGAACTGGAGAGGCAGCTGGCCGAAGAAAAAAAGGTGTGGCTCGTGCTTTAGTAGAAGTGTGGTGAGCTCTAATGAGAAAAAACTACGCTCGCCTCCGAACACACCCAGCTTAGGGAGGACGAGAGAACCACTTGTAGCATTCTCCAAAATGCTTTTAGGGCGCTCAAGGAGCCCTTGGGGAGCCTTGGGTTGGAGATCATTGAGCCGAAGGACCTGCACACAGCCCAGGCCTAGGCCTATACAGCTAAGGTTCTCTTGGAGAAGTTTCCGAGCTCCCAGGTATTCTGATAGCAAGGGGTGCCGAGGTTGTGGCACAAGTGGTGAGGGATGCGGCGGGGTTCATCCTTTGGTGCTATCTCAACCGCGATCCCAACTTCAACCTCGATCTCATTCGGGAGGGGGTTGCGGTTGCGAGACCCGTAGTTGAGGAGAGACTACAGGGGGAGTACCAAGGGACGGTGGACTACGTTGGATCCATCTTCCTGGTGGAGGCAACCGAGGAGTAAATATCAAACTATAATTTAGACTATGTATTATATTTAAATGAAGCTTTTTGATTTCTCTGATGAGTTTTGGTGTTGCCTCCATGGTCGTTGAAGCCCTAAAATGACCGAGCCTCCCCCTCGCTCTGAGACCCTGACCGCACCTACTAACAATGCCCATGACCAGTGTCTGGTGGAAGTGGTGCGACCAGAACTAGCCGACCCACCTGCTTGCATCGAACCCCTAACAACTCTTATTGAAGATTCCGTTGATCGGCGCATCCGGAAAGCGGTGGCCGAGTGTGAGCTGGATTTACGATTGAGCGAGAGAACCTGCAGGGTGATCTTAGAGGTGTGTTGGTCCTACCAGCACTTAGCCATGGGTTAGTCCTAGGCTAGCTAAGTGAGACCTGATCGGCTGGCTTCTGTGTGGTTTGCGACCTATTTCATTGACCAACTTGTCGGTAGGAGCTGCTCGTGGCACGGAGAGACCTGGAGAAGATGGCTAGAGAAAGCGACAAGAGGCGAGAATATTTCTATGATCACCTCATCCGAGCTTTTGCACCCTTCGACTCGCTGCTACGGTCCCCCGATGTTCAAGTTCGCCCAACGCCTGGAGACACCTTGACTGGTCACATCGATTGGTCTTTGGCGGCCTCCGAGGAAGTGAGTGGCCTTGAGGATAGGCTACGCGTGACGGTGGGCGATCACTTGCTGGATGTCGGAGCCACTGGCACCTGTCCTCTAGTCTGTGTCCACGAGCACCTTCTGGATATAGACCTCATCTCGATAGTCTCTGAAGGCTTTCCTGGTGTCACAAAGACCACCGAGGAGCTCCATAAACTCGCAGACTCATATCTGCCCACTGTCCGCTCCCTTATTTGGTCTGTCAGGTTCGATCCACTGTCACATATTTTTGGGTCTCACGTGTACTGAATAGACTGTTTAGAACTAGCCCACAAGAGCTGCCCGAGTGGTCACTTTGTAATGAAATGACTAGTCTTTATGCAAATTTTTCCTGTGTTTGAGTGGCGAGTATGTTTGGGGTGCTCTCTAGAAAGATTATTGGCGCTTAGGACGACCCTTAGCATGATGAGCCCTTCGGGGATGACCAGCGCTCGACCCAATCTAGGACTTATGGCCTCATGGCCTTCATAACTCAAACGCTCATACCTTCGACACTACGCAAACAACAAGGTTTCTATGTTCTAGTGGTGAGTAGATTCGAGGTGCTCGCTATCAACGTTCCTAGTGCTTAGGATGGCCCTTAGCACGATGTGCAATTCATGGGTGACCAGTGCTCCACCCGATCTTGGACTTGTGGCCTTGTGGTTTTCATCCCTTGGATGTCCATACCTTTGACACTATGACAGCATCAATTTTGACTCCCACCCCAACAATATGATCAATCCGGTAGAACAAAACCTGCATGCTGCTCAAAAGCAAACTACATATCCTAAAAGCAAAAGCCCCCGATAGTCTGGTCGGCCGAAAAATTGTCGACTAGGTGGTCAAATTTATGAATAAAAAAAACTTACCATTTGGTGAGACTGTGCATACCCAGGTTATCCTACAAAATAGATTATATTTTTGAATTTGAAAAAAACTTACAAGCCATGTTCCACGCTCATCCAGAAGATCCTGTAAAATAGAAAAACAGGCTCGTCTTCGAGTAGCCTTACACATAGAATTCGTGTTCTATGAGTTTGTGTAATTTCTAGCCAGCCTCTGGCCAAGTCAACCGTGTCAGGTCAGGAAAAGTAGACCACTTTGTAGGACCCCTCCCCTTTGGGGGGAACCTATTATGACATGTCGTATTCCTAGACTCGTCCAAGGTCAAGGTCACCTATGGCTAGTGTTCGCTTCCGCACCCTGTGGTCGCGGTAGCATCTAAGGCTCTAAGGGTATCGGACTGCTCGAATTTTGAGCATGTTCGTGGGACTCTTCGCTCGGGTTAGTATTGTCCTTCTGCCATGTCTCCTGGTCGCCATGCAAGTAGTTGGTCATACGAGGCGACGTGCGCTCTCTAACTGGCAAATTGAGTCCCGTTTGTTTGTAATTATGTGGTTTGGACAGCCAAATCGCACTACCACTACTTGTGTGAACTTAATCGCTACTGTGGTAGCGAATTTCCTAGCAGGCTTGGCCTTGATCTCGTTAGTGAATTTGTCGACTACCACGAACAGGAATTCAAGACCGCATGGGGCTTTTAGGGAACGGTCCCATGATAACGAGCGTCTAGACAGTGAAAGGACAAGAGAGTGATATGGTTTGATGTGCTTGGGTTGGTAGTTTGGTATATCAGCCATGGTTTTAACCTGACCCGAATCGTTTAATTGGCTCGCAAGCATCCTGTAGGGTCGTTGGCCAATATAATCCTTACCGGAATGCTTTCCAGACCAGAGTGCGGTATGAAACGTGACCACCACATATACCTCTGAGGATGTTGGGGAAAGCTGTGCTCCTTCCTGAGTGATCTATTTTAGTAAAAGGCCATTGCTCCTTTGGTTACCTTCTACCCAGGAGTATTTGTGGTCCTACCATGTGACCCTTTCTGCAGACCCATCATCATTAGTGGTTGCTTGATTCTGAAGGTAATCCAAGATCTGATCCATCTAGGTCGTACCCAAATCGAGCAGGGCGACAACATGATGGCCACCTAAGGCTAATGGCACCGACGGAGGTGTTGCCTCCAAAGGTGTTGCCTTTGGTGCACTGTTTCCAAAGGGAGCATCCCTTCCACGTTGGTCCGAGACCGCAGTGGGTGGTTGTGTGATTCTTTTTTCAAAGACTTCGACCGGGACAAGTACGCAAGAAGAGGCTAAATAGGCCAACTCATATGGTAGGAAGTTGTCCTTGCGAGGGACGTTCTATACTTCAAAACTGAAGGAGCGTTGCTCTAGCTTTCTCACTTCGGATAGGTATATCGCCATCATCTAGTCCGAGCATAGGAAACTCTCTGCACCCGGCTTACGGCTAGTAGCGTGTCCCTCATCGCTAGTGGGCATTTTGCCCCTGTGCGGATGCTGCTCGTATTCCTGATAAGAGGCCATCATACTCTGCAATACTATTTGGTGACCTAAAAATATAATTGAAATGTGTACCTAAAGGTGTTGCTGGCTTGTGGGGTCGAGATCGCTCTAGCCCCTATTCCATTCAACGTGCACGACCTATCGACATGTGTGGTCCTGTGCCTATTCGTCTCTAGTCATAGAAAACCCTCACCGCTTAACGACCAGTGCCGGTCCCGTGACCTGTAGGGGTAGCTGCAAAATAGGGCAATGACTCCTCGTCTGGTTGAGGAGTGGTTAGTACAGGAGAAGAAAAGGGTCACCTGTTGAGATCTTGGAAGGTTGTCCCTGTTCATGCTATTTATCGGAAGTGGTTGTTCTTTCTATTAGAAACTCGAAGAGCGAAGACCCTTTTTGTTGTCCTCGAGATGACCCTACCAAAAAGGCCCCACACTTGATTAGTTTTAAGGTACCCTCTTACTTGTTTGGGGATCTTGCCTGGCTGATGGCTCTGGTTGAGGTCGCACAACCATGGCACTACTAATGAACCCTCCGGTACTGCTATCAGTGGGTGGCTAAGAAGAATTCACACAGTTCGTAGATTCTACGCAGGCGTCATGGCCTTATAGCCGAGCTGTCGAACGTGGAGTGGTGACATATCACGAGTGGGGGGGGGGAGCCCCTAGCATTTGTGTGGTGTAACAGCCTTGGTGACGCCACCGCCAAAGACTGTGTCCTCTTTGGTGGCTCCTCCGGTCAACGCTGTGGTGGTTGGGGCTATGCCAAAGCGTCCTCGTGTCCGGTGCCAGTCTGGTTCCCTTCTGGGTGTGTGGCCTGGGGATCATGCAAACTTCCCGTTGAGCCTTGGAGCTTTCGGACACCAATTTGGTGTCCAATACCTGGAACACACCAGGCTCATATGGGTCGTACCCCATGACGAACACCTCACGGTGACCGGAGTCCTCAGAACGGGACTCAGCGGTTACTATGGATCCGGTCATGGGTTGCCCAATCTAATCTCCAACACTTACCAAAACACAGAAATGTGCCCCTACCTCGTGTGCCAACTATCGAGGGTTAGTCCCCGATAATGATTTCAAGTGTACGGTTGATGCGTATGTGAACAATGTTTGCGGTGTGCGTGTGTTTGTGATGAACTCAAGAACATAGGGAATATCCAAATTCAGGCCTCCCGGAGGATAACAACCCTATGCCCTATGTATTTTGTTATCAATTTTTGTGAACTTGTTACAGATGAGTCCCTTCTCCCATGCTAGACCGTTCTACTCTTTATATACAAAAGAAGGAAAACTTACAAATGGGCGCAAAAGCAGTCAACCCATCCTCATGTAAACCTTCCAACCTTAGGCTATTATAATGGGCGATGCATGTGCCCCTTTTGCCCTGATGAAGCTGCCAAGCCCATCCCATCTGCTGGACACCTTCACGCTTACCTCACCCCAGTTAGCCGGTCTGCCCTGTCTCATCATCGGTCTCGCACGTGCTCCTGTGAAGCATCATAACATGCCTAAGCCGTCCTGTAGCGTTTAATGCTACGGGACGATGCATGTCAACTCTACGCTGGCCACGACATGCCTGCTTGGGAGGAGTGCCTAGGGAAAGAAAAACACTTGAGTGAAAAGTATTTAATGAGAATGGATTAGTTTGGTGAGTACTTGTCCTACGACCAGTGAAGGCTGGTTGTGGGATCTCGTTATACGGTAAGAATCCTAGTTATAAAGGCGCGGACTGGTCGTGCGGTGGGATCCTGGTCTGAAAAAATCTTCTGCTACTGACATTGGCTGGTGTGGGCTCTCAGAACGGGGACCCCCTATTCCATACACAGACACATATGTCTATCTAATATTTGGCCATTGACCCAGTCCCACATGTCAGTCAAACATTCTGTTTCAATTTTTAAAAATTAATTTAAGTATGAGGAATATTTCTTTTTTTTTATTTAACATTCCTAATGATCTTTTGAAGATCGTTTCTGCTCCGTTTCAACTTTGATTCTCGTGATTCTTTCGTCTAAATTCATCTAAATTTAAGATCCCCTTATTTTTCCTATTTGGTTTTTTCCCTTGGAGTTTATTTGGTTTTTTTAGTTTGTCCCTTAGTTGTTCTTTGATTTTCCTTTGAAAGATCGCGATCAATAGAAGAGGAAGGAGTGTTCGAGGAAGGACCCGAAGACCTGGATTATGAGGAGGATAAAAAAAGAATACCTTAGAGAAGGAAAGTTCTAACTCCTTGATCATCTTGATCCCATGTTTGCAACTATTTAAAATGTCAAATTAGAACTTAGTAGTTGTGCATGCATGTTACTAGCTTTACTTTAAGTGCTTGTGTTAGTTATGACCTAACTTGTTGAGCCATATCTCGATTATTGTTTACCATGTTCCATGATGATCCCAGATTATTTTCAGCATTTGATATAATGATGTTGGTTGCCTTGATACTAGTATGCTTAGGGCTTGTTACTCTATTCTCTTCTGAGAGTACTTATTCACTTTATTTAACATGATGTCATGCTTTTGCAAATGGGTGAAACGCATAGTGGTGCGTGATTGGTGGTGTGAGTGGGTATGTGTCAAATGGGTGGTGTTGATGATAATGGAACCTTGGGAGGATAAACCTATTTTAGCAGGGGTGAGTAAGGTAGTCCTCAAGAACGGTGCCTTTGAGAGCAAGTCTGCCTTTGTGGTATTTGTTGCTTATGAAGATGCTTGCCTTGGTCATGTAAGGACCGAATCGTTGTGTTGTCGTGCTAATTAAGTCACCCTTATGCAACCGCATGTCCTCCATTATGGTAAAGGGCTTGCCCTTTATCTTTGCTAACCAAGCTGGACATAACACTCGGATGGCAAAGAGCAGCAAGAATCTAGGAGAAGACTTGAGTGATCTATGTGATAGCATGCTCGAGGTTTGGCTGAAGGTTGTAATGAGATGAAATGGCATGAAGATTCATGAGCCCCCGGGATGTTCCATAAGTGGGAGTCCAACATGGAGGGAGGGTTGAGAAGCCTCATCATGATTTGCCCCATAGCGACGATGGTTGGGGGCTGAGCATATTGTATAAGTAAAGTTGTACAACTCTATTGAATGTTAATCTATTCGAATAGTTATGTCAGCGGTCATGGACAAGTGAATTTATAGCCACACAATTGTAAGACTACTGGTTACGTGCGTTCTTCTTGATGTGTGAGTAGGCAATGTGCCTGTGTTTTGGAGGAAATCAGTTGTGTGCCATTGAACTAGTTGGACCAAGTGTCTACCAACTTAAAATGGGAACTACAGGGAATGTATAGCTTCCCTAGGACCAACAAACCCCTTCATATTGATCAAACCTAGCTGTTGTTCAAATGCTTTGAACTTTGTGTTACACCTTAATTCACCTTCCATATAAAATTGGCTTTATGCCCAAACTATAGTCCTATATCTTCATCCTTGATACTCCCCTTATGCAATCGGTAGTGAAATAGCGACAGTGATAATCATGGATTATCACTGTTGGTTCAAGCCAAGAACTAACCGTGATAATCTAACTATCATTGCTGGTTCAAGCCGAGATGGGGAGACGACGATGACCACGTAGGACGTGGAAGCTGGGCCCAAGACGTAGAGGTAGCCACAATGGCGATGATGACCATCGCACCACTTTAAACCACCAGTACCCCTTAGGAGCATCTTCGGGCGGTAGCGAGACGGCGACGAGCTTGGAGGATGTGGAAGCCGAGCACAAGGGGTAGAGGTGGCCGCAGTGGCCGTCGCACCACTTCGACCACCACTATCTTCGGGAGCGGCTTCTAGAGATTGGGAGCAAAGTGAGATAGGACGTGACTGAGGTAGATGGGCTTGATTTATAGAAGAATTATCACTGTCAATTTGGAATAATAACCAACAATGATAATTATTAACACCGCTGGTTCATCTTCGCTCAATTTTTACTCCGTTGGTGAGGATAGAACCGGTAGTGGTAATCCTTATCACTGCCTGTTTTGAATACGAGCCGACAGAATAAGGATTATCACTGCTGGTTCGTATTGGCTCAATTATTGCTCTGTCGGTAAGCTTTTGAACTGGCTGTGACATAACATTATCAGTTCTTAAGGGTTCATGGTTAGGACCTGCCGGTTCAGCTTATGAACCGTCAGTGATACCTTATCATTGATAGTTATTTTCAAACCAACAGTGAAAGGGGATAGTGATGACCTTTTCTATAGTAGTATATCAAACCCTTTGAAATATTGTTAAGACTTATTGAGTAGTTTCAGTACTCAACCTTGCTACTTTAAGATGATGAGGAGCTAGAGTACAACTTCGTTGAAGATGGAGATGGTGAGTAGTAGGTTGTGGTTGCATCCATATCCAAGTTGCATGTGGCGTTTATTTGTGTGTAGGTAGTGGTAGTACTATACCAAAAGATGTAGCAAACATAACAAGGCATGCATGCAGCTGTTAGCTTCACAGCAACAATCTGGATCTGTGTTGTGTTTCTCAACCCCATAATGCTTAAGAACCATGTAGGTATCATTATTTAGCCTCACATGTACTGTCCTCAACGTTAGTATGGGTTTGAATGTCTTCTGCTATTTTGTCTTTTTTCTGAAAAATGAGCTAGAACATAAAAGTGTGTGGGTGATATTATGCAAACCTTTTGTTAGGCCTCTGCTTCAGTCTAATCACAACAACCGTCGGATGAATTATGATTTTTCTTTGCAAGGGAAACCAAATTAAGAAGTTAGATCCTTTTTTACATGGCTCTAGTTTGCCGCGTACCCTCAAATCCAACATCAGAAAGTGATGAAGTTTTACTCGAACCTGAAAAAAGCATTTCTGAAAACAACAGCTTAACCACATGTTAGACCTACGATGCAAACTCAAGACAGGTCACCATCAAAGTTTCTTTGATGCCTTTCCTTTAGCCATATCCCATGTACAATATATATATATATATGTGTATTCAAAATCGTCACACGTGGAATTAAACGAATTTATAGTAACACAATACGTCACAAACGTACGAGCCCGATGCATGCACACCCCCGGCCCCGCCGCTAGGGTACACTTCCAAGTCGCAGCAGCACGCGCATCGATCGATCGATCTCGTCAATAAAACAACAAATACAATTAACTGCGAGATGTCGCGATCTACGTACAATGGATGGCTCACAATTCGACCAAAACACGATTATACAAAACGCCTCGGAGGCATCAAATTGATCGATCGATCATCATACGTATCTGTTCATCAATCACACGCGCACATAGGCACTACTAGTACCCTCCCACAGGGAGCTAGCCAGCAGTAGTACCGGATCAATCAAAGGCGCGTAATTGGATGGATGCGCCACTCCAACCATGCACTATGCGCCATAGGCCCCGAGATGCTAGGAGCAGGGTGACTGTTCCTTTTCCCTTGAGGTGTACATTTACATTTGAGAGAGATGGATGGATCACTATGCAGCTGGTTAGGCTGTCCGTGCATGCATCTTCTTGCTTGTCTCGAAAAGATTTATGGTGTGCAGCTCGCTCGCTCGATCGCTGTGGTTGGTCTCGTGCGTACGGATCCTTGTGCGTGGGACCCAGGCATTATTGAAGGAATAGAAACCCTACCCCATCTTCTCTTGGAACCCAACTCCTCTCAGCTAGCTGTCTCCTTCCTCTTCTTCTTCTACATCCCCTTCCTCTTCCTCTCTGCCTTAGTTCGCCTCACCACAGACGCCTGCTCTCCAGCCCTCCTCCTATAGCACTACTAGAGCTTAACACACCGTCACCTCGCCCCCCGGCCACCAAGCAAGCATGGATCTTGTTTCGCAGTCCGAGCACCTGTGCTACGTGCGCTGCGCCTTCTGCAACACCGTGCTCGCGGTAAACTCCTCGAGAAATTGGATCCGAAACACCGTAGGGATATCATGATACAGTACAAAGAATGATCGCAGGACATGGCATTTCTTGAACTCTAGCTTTGACTTCTTTTGGAGAGGTGTTAGGTTGTCTGCTCTGATGCCGAAAAACTTTTTCTGTCTTCTCTCTCTCTATGTTCGTTATATGAAAGTGTGCTAGCTTATTCACAAGAGTACGAGCTGGACCAGGCGACCGATTAAGTCCAGCGTCTTGCCTTGTGATTGGAGGAGCACTAACATCCACTACAATTGCGCATGGACATGATTGATGCGCCATGCTGCCTTCGTGGTGTTTCATTGGCCGTTGATGTTTTGTGGAATATTCTACTACTCACGGGGTCTCCTGATATATATAGTGTAGTCATGTTCCATCTTTCACTTCCATTTATTTGGTGCTTCCATTTCTTTCACCTTTGTTGTTACATGCATGCTGGAGTTTTAATTGGAGAAGAATCCAATTTCATGTCTTCTGCTCGTCTCTCCTCTCCCTTTTTGCACCTCCCTTTCTTTCCTTGAGACTATAACTACTAGTACGTACTCAAAGACAGTGCCATGCAAAGGGAAGTTAGGAAAAACAAGCGGTTCATTTGATTGCATTTTTGATTAATTTTGTGCTTCTTTGGTAGCTGCAGGTTGGCGTTCCATGCAAGAGGCTGATGGACACGGTGACTGTGAAATGCGGCCACTGCAACAACCTTTCCTACCTCAGCCCGCGGCCGCCGATAGTGCAGCCGCTCTCCCCGACTGATCACCCCTTGGGACCGTTTCAGGTATATCGCTAAACTCACCCACACATCTCTTCCTGGTTGCATCTGTTGCGTCTTCTCTGGAGAGTGATGAACTTTTCTCCTTGCTGTGTTTGTCTCTTACTCTCTTCTGAATATGGTATTGCTTCTTGGGAGAAGGAAAACCAAAAAAGGTGTAAGAAATAGAAAGAAGTTGCACTCAAGAAAGAAATGGAGGACAATGGGGAAAGGATTCAGTGCACACATAGATCCTCGGTCGGATCTTCTCATGAAATATGGCCGTGGATTTCTTTATTTTCAGTTTCATCGTTGTGGTACTTCGATTTGTATGTTTGGAGTTTGCAGTCTCTCTCTCTCTCTCTCTGCTTGCTTTATTGAATCGCTCAAAAGTACTGTTTGCAAGGCAAGATTAAACAACGCTGGACTACAAAAGATTTCTTTTGCTCATCTGCGGTCTGGGAAAGCCCTCATCGCTGCGAAAAGACAGTTGAGCTTTTTTAAGGCGGCAGCAGCAGCATCTCTGCTTAAAACAATTTTTTTTGGAAAGATGACCATTCATGACAAGTTTTGAGGACTCAATGAGATCTGGAAACTGTGGTAGTTAGGAAATGAATTTGTCATCATCTATGGCGCATCGCTAATATTGTGAGATCTTGAAATGCTGGGGCCTAACCTTGAGTCTTATGTGGCCATTTCTTGGTGTGTTAGGGTCCCTGCAATGACTGCAGGAGGAACCAACTGCCGCTGGCTTCGCCGACATCAACGGAGGTCAGCCAGAGAGTGCCCTTTGTTGTCAAGCGTAAGTAGTAGCAAACACATTCACCATCTCCTTTATTTTCTTCCTTCTTCCTTTGCTTTCTTGCTTTCTTTCTGGTCATACGTTATCTTATTTACGTTCTTATTTCATCACTCTTTGCTTTATTGACGCAACAAAGATGACCAATTAATGTTGTTCTTGTGTTCAATATCTTTTTTCTCTGATTGCAGCCCCAGAAAAGAAACACCGCCTTCCATCTGCTTACAATCGCTTCATGAGGTGAGACAACACTTTATTTTGCCTTTAGTTTGTTCAAATGCATGATTCCCAATAGTTTATGTGATGTAGTCTTGGTGATCTTTTCAGTATATCTGTTTAATTTTACACTTTGTGATATCTTCACAAACGTTAAAAGTAGGTTAAAAGTTCAATTAAAATGGATTTGCCCCCAGAATTGATACATCCCCATTTCTTTTCTCAACACTGGGTATCATTTAGTACCCCTAGGCCGGTTTGCTAATCAGTACGATATAAGCCTGTTATGTACACAGCTACTTACATTAGTGCAAATGTGAGATCGATGATGCCTGTCATGTACACCTACAAGAGCATAAATGTGAGATGAAGCATGTCAATGGCAGCTCAGAGTATTTTCTGCTGGTCGACCAATTAAGTACAAATACTCAAGCACAATAGCTAGATAGACCATTTATAGTCCACCACATCATACAACATTTTGCCTCATGATTAGGTTGCCCTTCTCATACCTCTCCTTTCGCCCTAAATTCTGAAGAAAACTGTACTGCAATGCTACCGTTTTATTTAACAAAGGTGCTGCATACAAAATGTTTGATCCCGAAACAGATGTTTTGTTATAATATTTTGCACTATATTATATTGAATCTGAGTCTGGATTAGACTAAATTTCTGTAGATCTTTCCAAGCTATAACTTAGTTGAGAAGTGCATGTTTCAACGAAGCTAGCATTTTCTTGCCAATTTCCAACTAGTTTTCAAGATAAGTTCTTGCTGAGCTCGAGCGAAATATTAGTGATCTAGATACTCGTCCAAACCTTTTTCTAGATTAAAACCGCTGGAATCTTAAAAAAGTAGATCACTCCATTTCAACTGGGCCAAGAATGCATTTGGACCATTTTCAGAATTACTAATCAATTAACACCACATGTATGCATGCATCATTTCCTATTTGAAAAAGATTATATGATATTATATACATAAATTAATATTTGAAAAGTAGATGTGGCGGTAGAAAATTTGTTTCTTCTTCAAATAATATAATACAAACATACCAAGATAAATCTTATCCTACACTAACTTATTTTTAGTGTCACAATAGTGCGATTAAATCATATAATTAGTATGTACTGCCATTATGTGTACATCTTTGTTAAAGAATACATATATAGCACATGCAATAGTGTTTTGGAAGGGTTGAGCTCTTTAGGTAATGTTGTTTTAACCGAAGTAAACGAACAACAACATGCTCTTGTTCATGTAGAAAAATTGTTAATGCATTCACCGATTATCAGAATATGTAGTCTAAGAGACTGCGCTATGTATTATTAACATATTTGGGGAGTCTTGAGTTGCAGATTTTCTTTTTGAAGACTATATAAGTTAGTAGGAGTATAATTAAATCTATAGAAAAATAAAATCACAAAGAATACTTCTCACAAACCAAATTAAACGACATGCAGCGAGGGAAAACAACAAAAATGACTACACATATATGCTACACACAATGATCATTTTTTAAAGAGTGAATTGAATAATTTTCCACCTGAAGGCTGCCTATGTTCCATTGTAGAGAAAGGTACACTCATTTTTATGTGCTGTGGTTTTTTTACATTTACGATTGCACTTTTCAAACTGTAAAGTTTCAACTCTTTACTTTCTTATTGCTATATATCAAGTTAGTTTTGCAATTTACTAAATTCATTAACACAATTTTAATTGTGTGTAGTTTTTTTAGATACTTAACTATGTGTAACTAGGGTATAGTTTTTAAAGTACAAATAGTGCTAAGTTGTATTCCTCGATTATATAAAATAATAAAATATTTGCAAAATGCAGATATTTTTGTGTGCTTCCTAAAAGTAAGAGAAAATTACAAATACCCCCTACAAGTCACTTGAAGTTGTAAAAGTCCTCCTACAAGTAAAATAGTTGTATTTACCCTCTACAAGTCAAATCCCATAGCAAAATCCCTCCATTAGATTTCTAACTTGATGCGTGTTAACATATTTTCCGTGATATGACCTCAAGTGCTCCATGTAGGCTATCAATATGGAAATGTGGGGATAGGGAAGGGTCTAATAGTTCACTAAAGTTCAATTAATCAAATGTGTCATTGCAACTTCCTTCACAATTCATACCAAAGGAGAACTTTAGTGTGTCATAACACGTAGTTAAACCATCTATACAATTGCTTACTATCTGTGCAATCAACCTATGTGGAGCACTCAAGATCGTATCATGACAAATATGTTAACATAGCCTCTCAAGTGAGAACCATAAGGGGGAATTTTGCTAAAGGCTTGGACTTGTAGGATGCATGGTAAATGTAACTATATTACTTGTAGGGGTATTTGCAACTCAAAGTGACTTGTATGGGGTATTTGCAATTTCACCTAAAAGTAATGAATTCCTACAGGATTTTGTGAACCATATGTTTTTGTCACATTTTGTGAACCATGTGTTTTTGTCACAATTCATCAATTAATATGTTCGTTTTGCAATTTACTTCAATGAGATTTAATTGGTGTTTAGTAACTGACAGTGGGGCAACTTGACTACAAGTCAGTATGTACAGAGAATCTTTACACCATATTTGAGCTGAAGACTGCTTGGGAAAAATACATATATTTAAGACATAAAACCAATCTATTGAAGAAAAGGAGAGCTGTGTGATGATATAACCTAGAAATATGCAACCGATAGTGTACATCGATATACATCCAATCAATGCATCATTTTCATAACAATAGTTTACCGGAGGATGCATGCATATATGTGTGGCAGGGAGGAGATACAGCGCATCAAAGCTGCGAAGCCAGATATCCCTCACAGGGAGGCCTTCAGCATGGCTGCCAAGAACGTAAGACATCAAGCTATATATGTCCCTGAAAACACAACAAGCTGATTTATTTATGTTCTTAACACAGCTAGTTAAACTGCTCGGGTAAATTGAAAAATAAATAAGCATGTCTCTAATTTTCTGTAATGGGTTGCAGTGGGCGAAATGTGACCCGCGCTGCTCGACGACTGTCTCTACTGCCACTTCCAACAGCGCTCCCGAGCCTAGAGCTATGCCCGGACCTCAGGTAATAATAACTAATTAACCACGCTCTGATCTAGAAGTACAAACGCATGCATCTCTTGTATATATGTATACATACATATAGAGACATTCCTACACGCGATGGCTATGTCATATACAGATATATACTCTTGCAGGAGAGGGCCAACGAGCAGGTTGTCGAGAACTTCGACATCTTCAAGCAGATTGAGCGCAGCATCTAGGTCTCGATAGACGGTGCAGTAGCCCGGGATCGAGTATCTATCATCAGACCACTTATCTCATCGCCGTTATATATGCATGCATGCATGCGCATCCAGTGTAATTTTTACCGGTCGTTATTGTTGTTGTATTCTTGTTTGTTGGAGTGTGCGCACCCTTTTAATTATGACCAGCTGGTACCGTATAATATTTGTCTTAATACTCCCTCTATAAGTATTGAGGTTAATATTATTAGCCATCTATATAAGTTCTTATGTGCATTTGTGTTTACTTAATTTATTAATATTATTAGCCATCTATATAAGTTCTTATGTGCATTTGTGTTTACTTAATTTATAATGCATGTGGAGTTTCATTCTTTGTACTGACCGAGAACTTGGCCAGAGGTGATGCATGTGGTCAATCTTTATATATAGGTCCAAAGAAATTCGTTTGGTTGTTTTCCATTAATTGCATTATCCTCCAGTCTAAAGCTTAATTTTAAATGTATGCAATTAAAATTTTGATGACTAATATTATCTTTATAGTTATTTTGGCTAACCTTTTAAAAGTTACATGATTAATTAGTTTCTTAAAAGTACTTTCATAATATTTTGTTAGGTTTTACAAATCTATTACCAAAGAAATTATAATTAAAATTATGTCTAAGAAGACAAAATCAATGTCAAAGCCATACTTATTCGTGATGAGACAGAATATAAGTAGGAGTAGTACTATTGGATCTCATATTACTCCCTCCATTATGTTTTAGATGACCTTTTGGGTTTGTTGTTAAAGTGATGACTTTCTCCGGTGCTTAGGTATTCTCTTCCCAAATAGACCCTATTAAAAGCTAGTGGGTGTAAATACTCTAACTCTAAATCAATTCTCACGTTCCCAACCGTATTGCTATGTTTCCAACAGGATTAGTACAAACAGTTTCATACTAATGTCTGTTCAAATCTAATTGTACAGATTCCTTGTTACAAACGGTTCAAAATCTGTACAAATCATTTGTATAGACTCTTTGCTATAGACTGTTAGAAAAAGCATCTCGTATGAAGATTTTGAACTGTCTGTACAAATGATTCTATAGCAGTGAATATTTCTCCCTCTATCCCAACCGTTTTTTTCTCTCTTAACAAAAACAAAAAACAAAGAATCCAAAAGGTTTGTGATCATGGCAGGTGCATGTGTATTTACTCCAAGCATGCTTGCTGCAATCAACCTGGCTCTTGAGTTCTGCGGCTCCGCACGGCAGCGCCGCTGGTCGCATCGATTGAGGCAGAAGCCATCAAGGTTAATTAAACCAGTGAGGGGTTATGGATGCAACTTGACGATCGACAGTGGGAAGATTGGGGCTCAACGGATTGCTTAGTGTTGGACGATTGAGAAGACCGGTCAGAGTCAAGGGTGATTCAAGCTGTGCATGTGGAAGTTAAGCAAAACATGTGAAGATGGATGAAAACAACGTGTTAACAAAGTCAAGAGAAGGGGATACTGGTGCAAGTGACAAGGCGACTCGAGGGATCAAAAGCGGGAGAGACTTGCCGGCTGTCAAGATCGTAAGACGAAGTACACGTGTTGATATTGGGATGCTTGCTTAAGGGGTAAGCAAGTGATAGTGAGTCATGCTTTGAGAAACGTGCAAGGTAGTTTCACAGTTTGGCCTCAAAACCGTGGAACGATGAGGTGCATGTTGCATCATCGCGAAGTGTCGGTGTATCAGGAACCGGGGGTCCCTGAGTCCCGAGGCCAGGCCAGCCGTCCGCCACATGTCACCATCCCGCGAGGTCCCTCCTGCGGGAGGAGGAAAATCTAAGTCCCGGGAGAAGGTGCTCGGGGCCACAGCCTCTGGTCCCCGAGCACCCCAGTTCCCCGATGACCCGCAGAGTCCAAGTACTGGAAAGAAAGTGCTCGGGGAGGTGCCCGGTCGCCCCCGAGCACCCTAGTCCCCCGACGATTAGAAGAGCTAAGTTCCGGGAGAGAGCGCTCGGGGGGCTGTGTGCGGTAGCCCCCGAGCGCCCGGTTCCCCGAGGGTCAGTGCAAAAGTGCTCGGGAGAGAGTGCTCAGGATTGCACGTGGCAGCCCCCGAGCACTCGGTTCCCCGAAGGTTCGTGCGAGAGTGCTCGAGAGAGAGTGCTCGGGGAGGTGAACAGTACCCCCGAGCACTCGGTGCCCCGACGACCTAGAAGGGCCCCCGAGGGGCCCGTCGATGAGGTGTCAACCAGTCAGAGGTCCAAGGCCGCATTTAATGGGCGTGCGCGGCCTGACATCCCCAACTGCTCCCGCCGTAGTGTCAGTCCCTGCCATGCATTGGCAGAGATGCGTGGGGCCATTAATTGCACGGGTCCCGTCCCGTATCATCCGGTGTATCTCGGGATAACGTTGCCAGGATCAAGGCGTTCCGCCCGCCGCCCTACCGTGGCAGAGGAACAAAACAGGGCGGGCACGCCGGGTGCCTATGTGGCTGCCCGGTGGGCCCTCTCAACGGCGCCTGTCGCCAGGGCGTCCACAGTGACGAGTGACCGGACGCGCGCCGCGTTTTTCCACCGCCCCTGTCACTTCGCCCAGAGAAAATGATGACACCTTTCCCAGTCGTGGCGTCTTGGAACTTGCGCCCCTTCCTTCCCGTTCGGGGTATGTCGCGGCCGGCGAGTGCATAAAAGGATCGGCATACAGAAAGAAGAGAACGATGGAAAATCTTGGAGGAGAGGACAATTGGAAAAAAGACAAACCCAAGCAGTCGACCGTGCCACACTCAGACGAAAACATTGCAAGCAAGCCTGAGCAGAGCTAGAACAAGGAGCCTCAAGCTCTTAGTTAGATAATATATTCTTGTAACCAGATATATCCCTGAGGGATCCCCCTCAGGGTAAGATATAGCATCCATACAGGAGTAGGGTATTACGCCCCCGTGCGGTCCGAACCTGTCTAAACTCCGGTGCATTTACTTCTCTTTGCACTAGGTCGATCATCCCCCACCACCGGCCGTTGCATTTACTTCCACTTCCATTTATTTCTCCGACGAACTTATTCAGGATCATCCCCCCAGCCGAATCTTTAAAAAGGGGTCTCTCGGGATCCCTGCGACAGGAGTTAATCCTCCGACACGAAGCATGCGTCGAGGAGAAGCTAAGCCATGAAGGCGCAATGGCTGTTCAATGGACAGAGGAGAAAATGGTCAAAATACCCTCAGTGATAGGTATGAGTGTATTGAAGAATGGTAGGTAGGAGGGACACTTTGGGAATAAGAAAACTTGGCATCTAAGAAAGCTCCAAGGACCTATAAATAGAGAGATAGGGCTGCATGAGAGTTTTGAGCCAGCCACTTGGGTTTGTATGGTAGGGTTTTAAAGGAGATGACAGATGAGAGCTTAGCCTTTGTAACAGGTGAGAGCTTTTTTGTGAGGAGAATCTTTGTAATTTGCTTGAAATAGGGTTGATCTCTGCAAGCAATGGAGTTTATATTTCTATTTGTGATTGTGTTCACCTCTTTCTAGTTTCCTTCTCTTAGCTCCCTTTTTATGTTGCAAGGTTTCGGTGTTTCGTAGTTGTCGGAGGATGAACTCCTGTCGCAGGGATCCCGAGAGACCCCTTTTTAGAGATTCGGCCGGGGGATGATCCTGAATGAGTTCGTCGGAAAAATAAAATAGAAGTGGAAATAAATGCAACGGCCGGTGGTGGGGGATGGTCGACCTAGTGCAAAGAGAAATAAATGCACCGGAGTTTAGACAGGTTCAGGACGCACGGGGGCGTAATACCCTACTCCTGTGTGGATGCAATATCCTTCCCCGAAGGGGATCCCTCAGGGATATGTCTGGTTACAAGAATATATTGTCTAACTGAGAGCTTGAGGCTCCCTTGCTCTAGCTCTGCTCAAGCTTGCTTGCGGTGTTCTATGGATGATGTCTTCGATCGTCTCGATCTGTCTTCGGATGTTTTCTCGTGTGTTCGGGTTGTCTTGGTATGTGTTCTCGATTTTTCTCTTTAGTCTCCCTTTTTTCTCTCTCCTTGATCTCGCCTGGTCCTGTGTTGTCCATCCCTTCCTTTTATACGCTCGCTGACCACGACATACCCCAAATGGGAAAGAGGGGGCTCAAGTTCCAAGACGCCACGACTGAGAAAGGCGTCATCATTCCCTCTGGGTGAAGTGACAGGGGCGGTGGAAAAACACGGCTCGCATCCGACCACCCGTCACTGTGGACGTCCTGGCGCCGTTGAGAGGGCCCACCGGGCGGCCACAGAGGCGCCCGGCGCGCCCACCCTGTCTTGTTCTTCTGCCAGGGCAGGGTGGCCGGCGGAACACTTTGATCCTGGCAACGTTATCCCGAGATACCCCGAATGATACGGGACGGGACCCGTGCAATTAATGGACCCACGCCCCCCTACCAAAGCATGGCAGGGACTGACACTGCGGCGGGAGCAGTCGGGGATGTCAGGCCGCGCATGCCCATTAAATACGACCTTGGACCTTTGACTGGTTGACACCTCGCCGGCGGGCCCTCCTGGGTCGTCGAGGCATCGGGGGTTCTCGCGCGAACCTTCGGGGAACCGAGCGCTCGGGGGCTGCCACGTGCAGCCCCGAGCACTCTCTCCCGAGCACTTCTGTAGAACCTTCGGGGAACCGAGCGCTCGAGGGCTGCCACGTGCAGCCCCGAGCACTCTCTCCCGAGCATTTCTGTAGAACCTTCAGGGAACCGAGCGCTCGGGGGCTGCCACGTGCAGCCCCGAGCACTCTCTCCCGAGCACTTGGCTCTTTGGCCCATCGGGGGACTAGGGTACTCGGGGGCGAGCAGGCACCTCCCCGAGCACTTTCTTCCCGGTACTTGGACTCTGCGGGTCATCGGGGAACTGGGGTGCTCGGGGACCAGAGGCTGTGGCCCCGAGCACCTTCTCCCGGAACTTAGATTTTCCTCATCCTGCAGGAGGGACCTCGCGGGATGGTGACACGTGGCGGACAGCTGGCCTGGTCTCGGGACTCAGGGACCCCCGGTTCCTGATACACCGACAGTAGTGATTTTGTTTTTTGGTTGAATGCTAAATTTTTTTCACCCATGGTACCGTGACAACGACTTACCGCCCCATCATGGGGCGGTTAGACCCTTGCATTCTCATCAGAGGGAGGACATGTATGAACAGTACTACGCCAGAAGTATTGTTTATAACTCTATTTTCTCCTTCTATCTTCTCTCTACAAAATAGTGGTTTTTTATTGCTCTCAAAATCTTAGAAAAATTTATTCGTGTTTCATAATCCATGTACAATCTATTTTAATTAGTTTCACCCAAAAAGTATATGTAAAATTTAAACTAAAATTCTCAAAAGGGTTACTTTATAACTTTTAATAATTTTTAGGGTCTCAAATAAATTTCCAAAAAATATGAAAAAATTCACTAATATTCTTATTATGTGATGGACTAATTTTTAAAATTATTTTCAGTCCTAGGTTATATGGTGAAAAATGAGTTTATTTATAATGCTCTATTTATATGCATTTTTATCATTTCATGTGATATTCTTATTTTTATTCAATTTAAATTCAAACATATACACCTTGACTACGCCATAAGTACTGTTCATAACTCTATTTTGCCCTCTCATCTTCTTTGTATAAAATAGAGAACTTATGTTGCTCCAAAAATCTGGTAAAATTCACTAGTATTCTTCTTATATGATGGACTAATTTCTGAAATTACTTCCAATTTTGTGAATTTAGCTATTGCGTTCTCCAGCGACTAGGTGTGTCACAGGGCAGGTGGCCACACGACTCAGCTTTAATCATGAAATGACAGCACACTGCTGTCAGCAGAGCATCTCTGTTGTGACTCACACTTTAGATACGAAGTGACCACACGACAGAGCTTTGGGCATGAAATTACAACACTCTGTCGTGCATAAGGTTTTAGACATGAAGTATCCACATAACTCAGCTTTAACCATACAATGACAATACCTCTGTCCTGACTCAGGTTTTAGACACGAAAGTGACCACACGATAAAGCTTTAATCATAAATTAAATATCAACATCTCTATTCTGACTAAGGTTTCAGACACGAAGTGACCACATGACAGAGCTTTAAGCATGAAATGATAACTCATGTGTTCATTTGCTGGAAAGCGATAGTCATTTCATGCATAAGTTGTAAACGGTTTTTATAGAGCTACCTCAACACATGCATGTGCTTTTATAGACTCAAGCACCTAGCTCCACAGGGCGGTTGCTATTGGAGATAGATTTACTTCACTCGTTTGTAAATGACTCAGAGTGGTTTAAATATAAGAATTATTGGACTATTGGATGTGAGTTTACTTCACTTGTTTGTATAACTATTCCCTTTTTTACTAATGACTACTATCCCAGATACGTCATGGTATGGAATTCTTTGGACTACAAGATCAAACCAAATAGTAGAACAGGGTCACATAATTAACGTTCAACAAATTGGGATTCATTTAGCAAACGATTTTTATCTTCTATTTGAACTCATTTCCCTAATTCTTCTAGTTTCTTTAATGGGCCAAAAGCGTCAGCGCCCCTGCTTTTTCGATTTGAAACCATCGACTTGCCCCTACTTTGCAACAGACGGTTCCCAGCATCTAGTCAAAGAGTTTGACAAGAACTCCAGCCAACTACGATAGGGTGTTCCTCAGATACTATGCTATGGTGAGTTTTATTACCATGTGCAACATTAGTTGGATTTTGAATGTTCTTATTGTTGTTTTCCATGAGTTGTAGAAATGCAACCTTTTCATGTGGGAGGATGTGTTGGAGGACAACAGAAGCCATACTATCGAGGAAGTGATGAACCAGAATACAGATACAGGGTACAAAGTAGGCTTTTTACATGACATAAGGTTGCAACTGGATGCTCTGAAGGAAGTGCCCATGAAAATAAATGAAATGGAAAGAAGTCCGAACCATCTTAAGATAATGGTGTTTGTGCTTATACTTGGTATGGTCTGGATGATGGCTAGGATATAAAGCTTTCTAGATATAACATGCAGTGTAATGTTAAATCTTGATGCAATAAAAAATAAATAGAACTGATTGGTACTTCAACATCTCAGGTCAGAGAGTAGATGAGAGGGGAAAATAGAACTATGAACAGTACTTCTAGTGCAGTCAAGGGATGTATATGTTTAAATTCAAATTGAATAAAAAGAAGAATATCACATGAAATGATAAAAATACATATAAATAGAGTATTACAAAGAAACTCTTTTTTTCACTATATAACATAGGGCTGAAAATAATTTTAGAAATTAATCCATCATATAATAAAAATATTATTGAATTTTTCTAGATTTTTGAAAAATTATTTGAGGCCCTAAAAATTGTTAAAAGTTATAAAAGTAGCCCTTTTTTTTTGAGAATTTTAGTTTAAATTCTTCACAGGCTTTTTGTGTGAATCCAATCAAAATAGGTTGCACATGGATTATGAAACACGTACAAAATTTTTTAGGATTTTTGAGCAATAGAATATCATATTTTATACATAGAAAATGAGAGCGAAAAATAGAACCGTGAATATTACTTCTAGCATAGTACTATTCACACGGTACCATCCTCTGATAAGGCGATAAAGACCTAACCACTCTATCAGAGGACGGTAAGAGGCTGCTACTCATGAGTGCTTACCACCCTTTCAAGGGTAGTAAAGGTCTAACCCACCCTATAAAAGAGCGGTAGATGTCTATTCTTGCAAAAATTTTATTTAAATATTAATGTTATAAAATATAAAAATAAAAAACTCTTGTTTAACCCTCGCGTGAAGATGCTGCGGCCCACGGGCCATGCGAGTACAAAAGGCGGTGTCAAAGGTGCCGAAGGCCCCGCGCGGACAGCGGAGGGCCGAGCGCCCACGCGAGCGACAGCCCAGGCACCTACATGCTCTCGGGCAATTTCTGGCCCAGTCACCACGCGCGCGGTGTTCGGGCACGCGTCGGCGCTGCGGGGCAGCAGAGCAGAACAGACTCGTTGCGGGTCGCCTCGTCTTCCCGCAAGACCGCAGCGGGCGGGGCGCGCGTGAGTCGTCGGCAGACCGTCAGATCTCCTCATCACGGTGCATCGGCGGCACCCAGTCGCCAGTGAGGCCCTGGCACACGAACGTGTCGCGCGCTGCGCCCGAGCCCGTCCGGCTGCAGCACACCCACGCGCGACGCGGCACGCCTTCCTGCGCACTGGAAGAAAGGGGGACGCGCACGAGCGCGTACGTGCGCTGCCGCCGCGCTTTTCATCCGCCCGCGCCCGGGCTGCTGCCTGCCTGCCTGCCTGCTGCCATGTGGTTACGCCGGTGTGGCGGTGTCCTTCCAGCTGCCGGGTGTTAGATTATCTCTAAAGATACTTTAAAATTTTGTTTTTTATAATATTATTATAATGTACCTTATTTATAACCCCAGTCATCTTCTACGTTGTTACGGCAGCCCGTTCCTGCTGCAAATTTGCTGGAGCGTTTTTGCGGCCGGCCGGCGTCGGTATCACTGTAAAGGTGGAAACCGGCTAGCGTTTTTGCGGCCGGCCTCCGTCCGTATCGGATACTGTAGAGGTGAACTCTGGTGGAGTTGGGCTTCCGATCTCCGAAGACTGAATCCCCAGAATTGCAGAAACGAAGAGGGTTTGGCGCAGCTCCGAGGAAACAGCAAGCCATTGGCACGTCACGTAGCTCACCCAGCACATCTTCTCTATTCTTCGGGTTGCGCGCAGTACTCATCACCACACAAAATACCAAATATATATAAAGTTTCAAGCTCTGCACACGAGAATACGAGATGTCAAATTTGCCATTACAGTCTGTCCAAGCCCACACTACGGAGGCGCCACGCTGCCCATTACCAATACGTGCTCCAATTATTCCCCTATTCCCTCATTGCTGGGGAAGTCTCAAGAGTAGTTTCAATATACAGAGGGACCGGAACTGCATCCTGCGGGGATGAATTCCTGCCAGGCCACGCATCAGCTTATTGAATCATCTTGCCAGCCCCATCATATCCACCCAGATCTGCCGTGCTCGTTAGCGTGGTGAGCCGCCGCCATGTCCTCGTTGTTCAGCTGGTCCATGCAGGCTTGTTGATGATATCTTCACCGAGGACATGCGTTGAAGCAGTTAGAGAACGAACGGAAGCATGCTAATATTGAAACGCTGAATTTGAAGTGCTGGGGTTCTATTTCTCCAAAGAAAATGTGATGGGATCATGGGAGCCTGACTCTGATGTGAGCTAACACCGCATAAATTCATATAACAGTTCTTTCTTTGGCAAATTTCAGCTCTGTAGTTTACTTCTATATTTTTTTTTTACAAAAAGGCCCGTCTATAAAAAAATCTTATTCATGGATCCATCGACTGGGAAAACCTACCCAATCTGCAGGAGGGGATCATTCTCTGGGTGCTGCAGGAATCCCTGATAAGGCTCAATAGCATTTCCACTGGCGCCACTGTGCTCACCTTCCTCCCACAAAATATGTAGCGCAGTCTCTCCACATGTTTCTTGCAACTGGCACTTGCAACAAATAAATAATGGAACAGTAAGTTCTTCTCATCTAGCCACATCGGAACAAATATTTTATTCGGTTCAAACGTTATTCCAATCCTCATCAAGAACAGTAAGAAAAATATGCAGTGTTAACGGCCAAGTTCATCATACAGAAATAATTTTTAAGGTCAGTGATGTTACCTTTTTCCTCAGGTCTTTGTTAAGATCCTGCAATTCTTGCTCCTGCAAAATATCATTGTTAGCTCGGCATAACAAGTTTAGTGTGCATGGAAGAAACAGATATAAAATTAGGCAGAAGATAATCGGAATTCGTGGAAACAAAGATAATCGAAATTCATCATTATTACCTTACTTTTCAGATCAAAGAGCTGATCAAGCAACGCTTGATGCTGTAGACATATACACCCTTGTCATAAGCAAGCCACACAATGGACAGAAATAATGGAATATACATACTGAAGTTAGCCAAGCTTTATACCTTTCTTGTTCTGATATGTTTCAGGGATATCTCTATTTGGTTCTCAAGCTGCTCGAGCTCCTTCATGCTAAGTGGACCCAGATCCTCACCAAGAATATTTCTACAACAAATTAAATTGTGCTAGGATGTCATAGGCTCACTAACAAATTTGTTATGCAACAGAAACAATCTATCAGTAAATTTATTAAAGACTACCTTTGTGTAGTTTGAAGAAATGTAACTCTGGTCTTCAACTTCAAATAATCCTCGTAATTAATCTAAGTTTTAACAAGAAATAATACAACGAAACAAATTAATTCAAGTGAGATGATCATGCTTGGAAAGGAAGATCAATACATAGATTATGTTGGTCAGACAAACAAAGATAGTTCTTATTTTCTCAAAAACCAAAGAAAGATATTGCTCTTATTTTCTCAAACCAAGCAAAGATAGTTCTATAATGAACGGTGTATAGTTCTATTAAAACAATGTGTCCTAATTATCTGCTCGCTGCAGAAGCAGATGTGGAGGCCGAACAAAATGATCAAGATGTCGCTAGCATTAAAAAAACACATGTTTATTTACGAGGGTATACTTTTGTGCCAGGTGAATACGGAATACCTATATAATGATAAAATTAAGAAGTTTTAGTATCTGTTTTAACAAAGTATCATTGCCATGATAAAAAAAAAATTATTTTTCTATGTGACGTGCTGAGGTGATCTTTCCTTCGGTGTTGTCCATGATTGTTAAAGATCGATTATGAGAGATATTTGGTTATCAATTATGTATATCGAAAAGAAGGACATGATATTTTATATAGGTTCAGATCTTCTTAGAATAATAGCTCTACGTCATGTTCTGTACTTATGTCTTCGATTAATATCAGAAAAAGAAGATTACAATAGAGGGTGTGTCTAGATATAATTCTAAGAATCTCGATGAGTTCTCTCAGATTCTAAGTCATAAAGTCATTGTCGGATAAATCTAATAGTGATTTAAAACTGTTATGGATCTCAATAGGTTGTTTCCGTGTCTATCCGGCTAGGCTCGCTTTGTATTGCTTGTCCAACTTCTGGCTTGTCTAGGTCCTCATCAATCGATCCTCCAATGGACATACCTCCTCCCTTCCTTATACAGTCAAGTTAGGAAGACATATCATATTTGTAATCTATAAGTGTAACTTTTTTTAATTGTATTACTTATGAATCTGTAGGATTCTTTTTTAATATAGGGATGGTTTCGGTCCAGAGAACGATAAATTGTGTGAAATATCGACACATGCCTTATTATCTCATGACGGTTATAGAACTTACCATATCGTATTAATTAAGAGCATATGTGCGGTGGATATCTTTCTTTACGATATACAATTTTTATAGTAAATATTTTATTATTAATTGTTAAATTCTCATTAAATATGTTGTATCGGGATTTGTGTTTATATTTTTTTTTGGTGTTTTCCCATTGGGAGTTGGGACTAATTGTTCTTATGCAATTTAATGGTAGGGTTAGAGTTTGTTTGACGGAGCTCACAGACTAGCTCGTAGAGTGAAATCAATGGGAGCTCTGCAAAACGATAGTTTGCAGTTTTTAGTTCTCAGAGTGATTTCGTGAGAGTGATTCCCTAAAATGAATTAGAAGTTATGAGCTGAAAAAGCCAACTTCTCTTGGTTCACTTTTCTCACAGAATCGTTTTCTATGTAGAGTTTATCCTAGAGAATCACTTTCAGCCACAGAATCATTTTATCAAAAAATTATTTCTCGCGGAGAACTTAGATCAAAGGAGCTCTTTCAAATATGCCCTTACAACAAATATTGTTTTCGATGTTTGTGGTACACTTTGCAGTGGACTTATAAAATATTAATTATCACATATGGAGTAATTTTTTTTATTTATGACCATCAGATGGAAATTGGAAAATCAGACTGCAGGGAGTTACGTGGTGATGTGGTCTAGAGAGAGAAAAAAAATGCGTATCCGTTGCAAGTTCAGTGAGTGTTTGGCACGCCTCCAGATTTGGGATCCACGATAAGTCTTACCAAACGAGATGACTCCAATTCTATGAAGCGGTTGAAATATTGCTCTAAATATGAAATCATCTGTGTGAAAATCAACTAGCCCATCAAATTAAAAAGATATTACCCGTTTTTATTATGATGAATCCACTCCATTGTGCATCTATGAAGCAAATATGGAGCTAGGGTCTAACAATCAGTCCCTTACTCTCGGACGATATGATATGTGCCACGTGGCCTATCTTGCTTCCTCCGCAAATTAGCAAATCTGATCTTACTACGGCTCTCCATCGCCACAGCCCCAACAAAGTGCCCCGGCTCAATCTCTACAGACGGCCTAATATCTACGGACGGCCCAATGTACAAGGCAGACCCCATCAGCTTGCCAGGCCTTCACCACTTGTCCAGGTCACCAATTTTGGCCCATTTTTACTATCTCATTTTCCCTGCAATAACTTCATTTTGTTCTGTCCTCTCAAAGTGAAAAACTTATTTTTGTTCTGAATTGCAATGCAAGAACATTCGATGAAATCAAAAAACAAGCATTTGTTGAAGGGGGAAAAATATGCCCAGTGGCCTTTGTGCCAGCCCTTATGAAATAATAAAAGCCCAACTAAGAACCAACGCTCAAATCACAGTCAATCTCTATGACTTGGGAAATAGTTTCTGGAAAGTATATTAAAGTCATAATAAAATTGCACAGAACCAACAGACGATCATATGATTGTGTATATTCAAGGCTAACACGATCCTAGCTGTATCGTCTATGCCTATAGACAAATGCTGAGAAAGAATGTGTCATGGCCTGAGCTGCCAGGCTAGATGCCGGGCCGAACATGTGGACGGGAGGCCCACCCGGAGGGAGAGGCTGAAGCTACATAAGCTTGGCTGGCAGCAGCGCAGAGGAGAAACAAAAAACAGAAAATATGGAATGGCTCCTCCTCCTTCCTCGAGCTCTGATCCTCCCTCATGCTAATTTCTCTATTCCCATTCACGTGCTTCTTCCTCTAGATTGCTCTTCCCCAGTCTTTGCTTCCATTTCCCCAAATTAGGATCCTAAAACAACAAGTATCCAGTTGGGATTTTGACAATACAACTTTTATACTTGTGTTGATCGGTGCTTGATTATAGGGTACATGACAATCTGGTACCAAACCCTTCGATTCCGGTGGCCTCATGCTCCAGGGTGATTCTAAGTGACACGAAGATGGAGAAGCAGTTGGTGGAGATCGCCGAGGAGTTGGCCGAAGTGCAAGCCTCCAACGTGGCGATTATTGCGAGGGTGAAGGACATGACAACCGCTCAGAAGGTTGCAAGAGCGTCGACAGCCTCGCAGATGGCGCCAGCGACCTCTCTTGTCTGTGCCACTAACCACACAGTGGTTGCTGCTAGGCCAAGGGTCGAAGGAGGCAAGTTTGCCAACGTGTGTGCAAGATGTTTGATGAAATTCCCAGTCGGCAAATGGTGTCTATGGATGTTCTAGCCATGGCTCCATCCTCCGTCATGCCCACCTCGACACTCGGCATCGTCATCAACAATCCTGCTCCGTCGGTTGCTGTTGTACCGATGACTGTCGACTTCATCGTTCCCATGGCCGCTGTCGCGCATTCCACTGAGGCTGCGCCGAACTAGCATGTCTCCCTCACCACCACGTCCTTCGTGGAGCTGGGGGACTTTCACGAAGCTACCATCGCCACTCTGGTTGTCGCCACTGGCTTCCCCAAGGTGACGCCCGCCAGGTGCTTGACGCAGGGACATGGCCGTGGCCTTGGCCTATTGAGGCCCATCATTGATGCCACGACTACCATGATACCTCCCTGTCCTAAAGCTTCCCCTAAAGAACATCCTGCCACTGAGGGTAACGGTGCCAAGAGGCGAGCAGTACTATGGCCTTGGTTAAATTACTATTGAGCAATAGCGCCACCGATGCCAGTTCGTAGAATGTATATGCTACAGTTTGCTACTTGTGTAACTCGTTGGCCAATCAATATGTTCTTGGATATGTGTTCTCATTGGAAGATCTGTAAGTGCAGAAAACAAGGACTCGAGTTACTTGACAATGCATTACAAGGGCCACCCAATCAAGATAAACGACTCCCTTGTACATGCCCATGGATTGTTCTCAATTTGGGCGTTGTCCTGTGTAGTGCATAACACAAGTTAAAAATCCTCAAATGCAAAGAATATGTGGTGTTCATGCATTTTAAAACCCCTTGGCCACCACCTGCTTTGCTAGGTTTGTTTCGAGATGAATTTGCTCTGGCGTTAGTGAGCTTAAGTAAGTGTTGTTTCAGCACAGTCCAAGTGGATTAAAAGTGTTTCCATTCAATGATGGGTTTCCTAAAATTTCAACATGGTCCAATTTTTCTATTGAAATGTATATGAGTAGTTGTCCTACTACAAGTACTACAAATACTTTCAAAAGATTTTGCTATGAGATGGTGTGTTGGCTCTGTGTTATTTTCTGTTGGAAGGATCAAATATTCTATGAGGTCGATGTTACTTATTGTTGGAAGAGGAGAGGTGGCATTTGCAACTGGGAATATTCAGAATGTGGATTTAAGTCTTCCTTGCCTGCCCACCTTTGTACTTAGGGTCCTTTGCAATGTCTCCTTGCATGCCAAACAAGGAGTTGAGCTTACTCTCTCGTGGTTTAGATATATTTCTGATGCAAATTTAGATGTCTACAACAAATCTTGGGTGTGTGGATGGAAGCATGTTTATGCTATTCAGTGGGATGTCTTTCCTTTCCATTTCTTCACTATTCATAGAAGGGTTCAGTTGTTAACTAAAACTGCAAGAATTGGTCAGCTCAGGCTTCTAGTTGAACAATTCCCCATTCTTAGCAAGGCATTCCAGATTCCACTTACCTTATCATTTGCAATTGCATGGTGCAATAATAATCGGCAAGGGCTTGATAGAGGTATTTTGCTAAATCCTAGAGCTTTGATTGGCGAAATGTTGGAATTTCAGTTCGTAGCACATCCTAGTGATCAGAATGCTCGAGTTTCATTGAACAAAATTATAGCTCAACTGAAGCTTGGGGGTAGGTTAAACTTCAGTGGTACAATATTCCTTGCTGTAGCTACCAAATCAAAAGGCTATCACATGACTATATACAATGGTGACAAGTTGTCAAAGGTTGTTGACCTTATAGAACTGCTGGATGTATGGTTTTTGTATTGCACGGGTTGCTCCAACAAATGCCGAATTCAGAGCATCTCAGTGGGGTACATCATTGCAGATCCTAACAAAATGTGCACGTCTGAGCTAAGAGAATCTCCATACTTGAATCAAATAGGCAAGCTGAAAAATATTGTTTGCAAGCACTGGAGAGGTTTGTATACATATCGGTTACAACAGCACAAGGCAACAGTAGGTGCACAAAGAGTTGATTTGTTAATGTACAACACTGAGGAGTCAATTCAACAGGGTGGTAAAGCTGAAGCTGTCCAAGGCACAATTACTCATCATTTCTATGTTCATCAAAAGAGTGGTGAAACCAACACAAACAACATGGCTGAAGTTGTGCAGGTGGAGTTGAAGCCATGGCCTAATTGGCATGATGAATTGGGTAGCAGAAGCATGGTGATGGGTTTGGGTTACTCAGTTGTTCTGACGAGAAGATGTCACATCCAGCTGGAGATCATGAGCATCGATGGAAAGCTTGGAATCCCTAAGGTTAGAGGATTCTACTTGGAGTTGCATCAGGGTTACTACTACAGAACTGGGCTTATATGATGGCCCATCACTGCCGGTCCTCTGCCGATTCATTAGCCGCGCGGAAAAAATCAGCCATCGTGACTTATGAACTGACAGTGATAAGGGTCATTGCTGCCGGCTGATGGATTGAGCCGACAGTGATGCACCCATTCTCATCACTACTGGCTTAATCTACAGATCGGTAGTGATATCTCTACATCACTGCCGGCAGAATATATGAGCCGACAGTGATATCCTCTTCTTCCCCACCTTCTTCTACCTCGAACTAACAAAGCCATTTCAGAACTCTCTTCCTCATAAAATCTCCTATAGCAACAACCACTTCATCCCTTCTCCCGCATTAATTCCCCCATCACTCAAGCTCAATTCTGGTCAAGAAGGAGGTCTAGATGAGCTCTCTCTAGCTATCCAAACAAAATCCCTTATTTCCTCTTCATTTGCTCATTTTTGCCTTTTCTTCATTTTTTAGGCAAGTGAACTCTGGATTTTTCCCCAACAACATGTAAGCTTCTAGCAGGAGCCTCTTGAGGTCAAGTAAGTTGAAATCCACAAAGTTAATCCCATATTTAGCATTTTATCTCAAAATGTTGCCTGAAAAACCAAAGATGATCTTATCCCTGTAGAGACCTAGGCAAATCTTCAAAGCTAATCCTAATGAACCATAGGAATAAATTTAGAAGTCTACAATATAGAAACTTTAGGTATGCGTATATTTATTTTTGATTTTTAATGAATTAGAAAAAATAGCCATGATATTTAGGTATGTAGAAAGATCCAATTGTATTTTTTTATATTTTATTTAGTTAACAACCTCCAATATAGAAACTTTAGGTATGAGTGTATTTATTTTTCATTTTTCCTTAACGAGTTATAGATAAGGGTTGAATAATAAAGAAAATTTTTAAGGATGGCACCAACAAATACTCATCAAAAGCGGAGGCGAAAGCATACAAAAGGCGACTCCTCCAACCCGGGTCAATTGCCGGTAGAAGATGGCGAGGTAATTTATTTATTGGTGATCGCAAAATCTTTAGATATTTTAAATTTGGATTTACAATAATGATATAATTGTAGATGGACAGAAGATGGATGTACGATGTGAGTCGTGTGAGCGCAGATTACAAGAACGGCGTGGAGGGTTTCCTGGTAGCAGCCGCGACGCACAAGTCAAATACACAGTCTCAATATATGTGTTGTCCATACGTCAATTGCGAGAACAAGAAGCAATTTTTCATCACCCAGCAGATACATTCCCACTTGATGCCAAGAGGCTTTATGCCTGGCTATACTCGTTGGACCGAGCACAGTGAAGCTAAGATCGTAGAGAAAGGGCAATACATTGAAAGAGAAGACGAAGACATGTGCACCGATATGCCGGTCGACGAATACATCGATATGCCGCATGTCGGAGATACGTTGGCCGATGATGGTCTAGAGAAGATGTTGGCCGACACTGACGTTGATGATCTAGAGCAGATGTTGCGCGATAGGAGGGAAACTTCACCAATGAAAGAGAGTTTCAAAAGTTTCAGCATATGGTAGAGGACTTTAAAACACCGTTGTTCCCGGGCTGCGAGAAGGAGCGCACAAAGTTACGTACTATGCTTTCACTGCTGCAATTGAAGGCATGCAACGGGTGGTCTGATACAAGCTTCACAGAGTTGTTACCGTTATTGAAGAAATTGCTTCCAAAGGAAAATGTGCTACTAGAAAATACGTATCGGGTTGTGGGTAACACAGCAGTTTGTATGATTTTACTTGGTGCAGGTCGTGGGTTCGAGTCTCTGTGCGCGCGTGCGAAACTAAAACAATTTTTTTCACACTGCGGCACCAGCAGTGAAAGGGGTTTCATTGCCGGTGGACATATTGGGCCGGTAGTGAAACTACTTTCACTGTCGGCAGATTTATTGAGCCAGCAGTGGGTGATCCTCTTGAGTCGGTAGTGAAGGTATCCTTTCACTGCCGATGAGCGTATTGAGCCAGCAGGGAAAGCACTCCCCGATAAAATGGCTCAACGCCTGCACCCTATGATACTTCAAAAAAATTTCCCCTTCCGTCCTGTGCCTTTTGACAAAACGTCTCCCGACACCGAGGAGCCTATGCCGCCGAAGGACCACGAGCCCGAGCCCGCTGTCCCTATCCTCCTCGACACTGTCGTCCTCCTCTTCGGTGTCATTCCCATCCTCCTCGATAGAATGGCCTTCCAACGATAATGCGAAAGAGGAGCAAGAAGCAGTGACCCGTCAGTGCGCCCAAAAGGAGGATGAGAGGCTAGCCCATCAGTTGTGCGCTGCGGAGGAGCAAGAAGCAGCATCCTATAAGCGTGCCCAGGAGGAGAAGGAGGACAAGAGGGTGGCCCGTCAGTGTGCTACGGAGGAGACCGAATGCTCAAAGGTACTAGCGTTCAGGAGTCAAACTTCGATGTCTTTGACACGCCGACGAGCCTGGAGCTTAGTCTACGCTACGATCGATGAGGCATGGCTGGGTCCTCCGCTCCACCACCATCGCCCCCTGCATCCTCGCATGTACATATGCCATCAGCCGTCCGTGCGGAGACGCGGTCCTCTTCACGAGAGAGGTAGAGGGATACTGGACTGACTCAACAAGATCGACTTTTTGAGGTGACCTATGAGAACTATTAAGTATATATGTGTGACATAAATTATTATGTATTAATGAATGTGCCTTTATTATTGATTTACATTACATATGTCTCATTGTATGCATGTATTGAGTGGGAGAGAGACGGAGAGATTGAGGAGAGAGGGAGGACAGAAAGAACATAAAGGGATGACCGGGTCGGAGTAGGGGGAGGTACAACACTGCCGGCTAAAACCACCAGCCGGCAGTGATACCCAGGGAATCACTGCCGACCGGATCCTTCAGCCGGCAGTGATAACCCCTTTCACTGCCGGTCCACGGAGCCAACAGTGATAGTCCCCAACTATCACTGTCTGTTACCCACTATCGGTTCCAAAACTGACAATGAAAGAGTTTTTAGAGCCGACAATGATATACTGTTATGTGATGTCTGCACACTTCCAGCTGGATAGTCAAGGAGACTCTATGATATTGCTCTAGAATAATAAACTATATTTTTGTGTGAACTAAAAAGACAAAAATGGAAGCATAAACAGTATGGCATTAATAAGTTTGAAAAAGACATGAATGTAATCGTTTGACCAATGAGAAAATATATTTGATTATTGTTTTTTGGAGTGACCGATATGTCACCGAAAGAGACCAACAGAGTCGCTAACTTATTAAATTCTTTTGTGTATATAATAATACAAATGTTGAAAAGGATGTTAAGAACTTAATAAGGCTTACTTCACTGTCCAGAGGAGCTTTTGATTCCTGTGAGTTGTAGTTGCAACTGCGGTATCTCTCGAGTGTTTTGTACATGCTGTTGGCACAAGTAATCGAAATAATCAGTGGCTGGTTAATTGAACAAGCAAGCCTTTTACAAAAAAATAAAGATATTTAGCAGCAAACAAATAATCCAGAGAAAGTTGCAGCATCGATCGGACTTGTTTAGTTATTGTATGATAGCATAAGCACATCCTTTCATCTTAATACTCCTTTTTGTATGCTCTTTAAAAGAGGAGCTTTAATTTGACAGAATAAACATAGAATGGCGAGACTGAATTGAGCTACTAATTTCTGTTAAGACATGCGTGGAGACTTGGGATTTGATTCCATGATCTGGCGAAAGCACCGCTACTAATATTTAATAAATACAAATGTGGAGTCGAGTGATTAGTATCTGTTTAAGACACAGTAGCCATATAAAAAAATATAATGCACTTATTTATATAAATCTCTGTTTACAAAAATGTATATGTTCAGTGAAAATTAATAAAAAAGCGAAGTTTCTTTGATAAGGTTCCGACAAACATCATTAACTTTATAAAGCTTTCGACTGAGATTTCCGATTAATGTGTTTGAGCATCTGCCCACTGGTTTTCATAAGAAAATAAGTTCAGTCGCCGCTCAAAATGTCAGCACGACTTATACATTTGTTAGATATAACTCAGTTTAGATATATTTTTGGTTTAAGGTGCAAATTCCATAGCTTACACCTCTATAAATATTCCATTTTTATACAAATCACGAGTGATGCAACGCATATGATCTAAATTTGCTGCTATTTGTACACCACCAGCTAAGCACAGAAACCCACTTCTATTCAATTTCAAGATTGACAGTAAGCTAGCAGTTTACATTTTAGAAAAAAAAAATCCATACATCCACTTTGATTTTGGTGCAAAAAATGCATATGATCTAAATTTACTGCTGTTTGTACACCACCAGCCAAACACAGAAATCCATTTCTATTCAATTTTAAGAATGATAACAAGCTAGCAGTTTACATTTAACAAAAATACCCATACAACCCCTTTGGTGCAAAACTAACCACACCCAACTATCCTTACAACTATAGTTCGTCACGGTAATTCATTCATCTTTCACCTTCCAAATGTATGACACGCTATCTCTTAGCTAGTGCAATTGTTCTCCCTTTTCCGTGCAATTGTTCTCCCTTTTCCTGGACACAATATTTGGAGGTGTTAGGGTCTATTTGGAAATGGGACTGACTTCTAAAGGAATTTATGCAATTATCCCTTCATTCTTTTGATCCTCACCCTCCCTTATGCATCATCTTAGTTTTATCGGTCACCTAAGAGTGGCAATTGGATCCATGGGTTCAAGTACTTGTGGGTTCGCCCAACGGGTTTGGGTTCAGATTACATTTTTCGTCCACGGGTCCTTCGGGTCGAGTACCCGAACTAGGTCAAGTTAGGCTCGAGTTTCAATTTTCGCCTGCGGGTGCCATCAAGTCGCCCGAATTAGTATATTATAGCTCACTTTTGAGGCTCAGTTGCCTAGTCGGCCTAGACAGCCCACGCATCCACGTTCCACTCCACGGCTGGGAAACCTAATTGCCACCCACTCGGCTACTTGTTTGGGATCCTCGCTCAATTCCAAACCTCCTGGCTCCCCGTGCCCACACGCCGCCACCGCCGCACGCCCTCACCGCTAGTTTCCATGCATGAGCTGATCCATCCTCGCGTGCTACGTTGATTGAAACCCGACAGGCACCGAAACCCGATGAGCACCCAGTGGGTGCGGGTTTAGGTGCCAATTTTCACCTATTTATCAATTTGGGTTCGGGTATGGTTGAGACTGGTGGGTTTCGAGTCGGGCATGATTTTGCTTCACCCAGATCTGACCTGGCCCATTGCCACCCCTACAGTCACCACAATAAAGAATGAAGCAATAGTAGACTCCAACTTTGTCAGGACACATCTTGTTCATGGTGTTCTAGCAATGAGACCACCTCCTTAAGTCCCATTTTGACCCAATTTGGCTATGATGATCGCCATGTGTGGTCCTAGGGCCGATGGTTTGGCACATCATACAGTCATGGCAACCGAGGTGCTCCTTGTGCCGCGGTAGAGCTCATCTAGGCGTAGCAACCGAGTTGAGGGAGCAGTGTAGATGCAGCATAGAGGACGAAGTATGAGTGTGCTAGGGTAAATAAGGTTGCTTATTAGGCCTTTGATGGAGCTAATGTTGTGGTGTAGGCCATGAGAAGCAATGGCAGCTCTCGTTAACTGGGAATACAATTCTTTTAATCCTTTGCAACACAGGATAGTTAACTGTTAAAAAACTTGCCCCTGGCTAATTTGTAAAATTGGAGGTTAACGGACCTCAGTACCTATGGATGCACCATTTGTTACTATTGGACATTATTCCGCCAAAGGCAAGACTTTCTCACGAGAGTCAGAGCTTCGAGACAACACCACTATTCAGAGGATTATCTAGATGTGTCTTACTTCTGCCATGGTTTTAGCCCTGATAAATTGATCTTTGTAGTATCGGATCATAATACTAATTAAATAGTAAATGCAAGAAACACAAATGTTGTATTTTTGGCACAAATATTATATAGCGCTTACTTGTGGAAACTTCATGCTGGTGGTAGTTCCTCAAAATATCTAAACAATTAACTAGGTCAGTCTGCACTAAAGAAAATAGGTAGGTTGGACTGAAATTCGACAGAGAACCCCACATTACACAGCAGTAGGACTAACCCACTAGTTGGCCAATGCTTTTCAACTTGTGATGATATGATCTGTGCTTAATGATAACCATCATTTTCCTTTCTTAATTTCAAAATTATTAGTTAATGGTAGCCATCCATAAAACCCCTCTGACTTCTAAACATAATAATTAAAAGAAGCTGTCCGTATTTCTAGCACCTATTTATTGTACAAAACTAACTGCCACAATGCTCCACATTAACGAACTGTACCAAAGTATTTTGATCTGTAGGGCTTACATTTAGTGATAATCTTGATGACCATATACATATTCTTCTGTGACCCATAAATTGGATTCCATGACGAGTGATAATTATGTTGATGAATGACACCGACCTAACAATCTTGTCTAATTAAACCCATCAAATTCAAACATCAAAGGGCAGAAATGTCAACCTCAGGTTGCAAGGAGATGCTAGCTGCTACTTAAGGCAAATTGTCTCTAGCTCCTCGACTTTATCTCTAAATTCTGCCAAACTATCTTTATACATAGTACTAATTAGAGGCTTTTCTATAGCTCTCAGATTGATCAATATTTAATTAAAAAGTACAAATTGCCAATTAACAAAATAAAAAGGAAAATAGCTAAAAAAATCTCACGTTAATCTAAGTGAAAAACATCTAGCCATCTATATATGGTTGGACTACTATCACTATGTGAAAAACAGACAAAAGAGACATGAACATGACCTGTCACTGATGATAATAGTGATAGGTCGTAATTATAACCTGTCACTAATAATGACTTATCAGTGATGAGTCATCCTAGACCAAACATAGATGACAGGTCAAAATTATGACCCGTCACCTATGATGATTCATCAGTTATAGGTCATCCTAGCCAGTCATTAGTGATAGATCAAGTTGTAATCCATCACCAATAACTAACTCATCAGTGATGAATCATCCTAGCCAGTCATTAGTGACGGGTCAAGTTGTGACCCGTCAACAATGACTAACTCATTAGTGACATTTATGGTTGTTTTTATAGATGTACATGATCCATATGTACATAGAGCTATCATTTCATGTGTTGCAAAAGTGCATGTACCCCTAGTTTATGTCATGTGTGTATATATATGTATGTATACTGGTTTATCCATATACTCCAATTATTTTATGTTATTTTTCTCTAATCATCAGGGGTATACACACATACAATACAATCTTGAGAATATATGTTAATGATGCTATTTTTTATTTTATTTTATTCTTCTAAGCTCAGTAGCACTAGAGTAGAAATCATTGTACATTTCCGTTCAAGTTTGATGTAAGGGATGGTGGCTATAGACATAAACGCACGTTTTGAAAATTGTGCAGAAACTTCAGGGGGCCAGAATTCAATCTTCTAGGTCGTTTTTGGTCCTGAAAATTTCACTGAACCCGACAAAATTGGAAAGAAATGGATATAAATTTTTCCGTAGATGTCTGTAGAGTTAAAAAAAAATGTTGAAATCAGAGTCTGTATACAAAAGTTAGACCTATTTTACCAAAGATCACTCTGGATCACCTATCAAATTATAACTCGACAAAAAAAATTATAAGTGACGGGTCATAACTATGACCCATCACTTATGACATTCGGCAAAAAATGTTAAAATGATAAAATATCCAGCTTCCTTTAGAATGCACGCGAGGATGAGGTGGTAAGGAGCAACGCAAGCGAGCGGAGGTCGCGAGTTTGATTCCTACAGGACGCAGAGTATAAAAACAGTGTGAAAAATAGCATGTGACACGTGGCAAGTGATGGTGGCCCCTGCGTTCAGATGGCTCGAGTAAAAAATATTTCTTTTTGACCTTTTTCATGTTCAGAAAATAAAAAAAATGTTTATCAATCATAAATGACGGATCACAGTTATGATCCGTCACTTACGACCTCATAGTGATGGATCTTTACCCATCACTTATGACTAGTTATCAATGACACGTTCAAGATGACATATGCAGGACCCGTCATGCATGACGGTTATCACCTGTTATTTATGATTTTTTTTATGTAATGTATATCAATGCTTCAAGTTAATTTATAGGCTTCAAATAGATATCTATGAACGACCAATTTCGGAAAAGAAAAGGATTTCATGTAAAATTGTAGCTTCATGAAATTAACTTGTAGACAAATAATTACTTCAAAATACAAATAGACTCCAACCTCGTGCACAAATCTGCCTGTAGATCTATTTCTATCAACATATTCATATTTAAAACTTCTAGAAAAAAATAATGAGTCATTTCCAACTACAATTATATGTAAATTACATGCCTAATTAATTACATTTGTTCCAAGACTTCATGTAGTTTGTATAAATTATAATCAGACAAAGAGACTTTTAATTATCCATGAAATTTGTATAGTTTAATTAAATGTACTAGTTTATTAAAATTCAAACATGAGTGTTATATATAGCGTGTGCCTTTACTCCCTTATCTTCGAAGACTTTATTCCTATCATGCTTAGTGGATGCATAGAAGCGTTCCCATGTGGAGTACGTGAGTGGCTGGTGCCTCTATCTTGTAATCTAACAATCCACAGAGAGAGTACACTATATATAATTTGTAGCAATAAGCATATACTAAACCTTTTTTAGAGTAAGCATATACTAAACCCTATTCATATATGCAATCTATAAATCAAGTTAGGACACACATGTTCAATCTACAATTTGTTATTAGCTACAAGGTAGTATTTTTCATATGGTTGCCCGTTGCCTACTTATCACCTACATCCACACTCTTGCTACTGAAGATCTCTCTTTATATGCGTACTGCTGTATAAAAATTCACCATTATGAACCATTGGAAGGAAAATATCTAAAAAACAATAAGGGTCTGGAAAAAAAACCCAGAGCCATCAAAACTGAACTGAAAATTAAGAACTGACTTGCATGCATAAGAAAGAAGAGGGCTCCATTATATTATTACAGCTTCAGAAATAATTGACAGACAAGAACTGTAGGTACGGGGCAATCTTCAGAAAGAAACATCAAAAAGAAATACTCCAACATATGATTTAATGCACTGTGCATCTGTTTATCCAGTTTACGCACAAGGATGAAAGCACTGCTCAAACTCCATTATATTGCATGCGATAGATGCTGAGAGCTGCCTTGATATGACGTGTGAAGGAAAAGCTCACCGCTTAGCGTGTAGTACTTGCGAGTTGCGACTTGTCAGTGTATGAAATAAGGTTCGACGGTCAAAGAAGCAATCGAGTAGTTCGACACGGGGCTCAAGGAAGATTAGATAACATTACGAGATCGATCTCGAGCACCAGCTAGCTACATCGCTTCGCTTCAATGGAACACCACATACATAAAACCTTCATTATTATCGGTTTAGGTGTAATCACTGTTATTGATGTATCAATATCAATTTTTAAACTTTCACATATGAATCACGACTAAACCGTTCTTAAAAGCCGATACTAGTAGTCACTATCAATACCGGTTATATATATCAACCGGTACTGATAGTTGCTATAGTATAAAAGCCCACTCCCAAACGTGATCAGAATAGAACCACCGCAAGCCCACTAGAACAATATTGGCCGTTATTTTTACCATCTTTATGGTTGGAGGATTCAAGATTTAGAGGAGTCAAATACTCTAAGATTAGTAAGATGATCTATATTTCTTTTTAGATAGATTTACTTGACAGATTGTTCTAGGGTTGATGGTTGGTGCTTGTTCTATGGTTATAGATTTAGAGATATAATTGAGATCTGATTTAGAAAAAAATTGTATCTTTGTCATTGTTAGATGTATAGAGATGATGTACATTTGAATCTTAGTTAGATTTAATTGCTAGATTGCTCTAGATTTGAATTTAAGTGGTTGTTCCTTAGTGTTGAATTTTAGAATGAGCAAGAGCTCCAATATCGATATAAATTAGATAAAGATCGCAATTTTATCACTATAGATGATTTAAGGAGTAGATTAAAATCACATATAAATAGATGTGGGTGCGCACATTAAAATCTAGAGACAATTATAAATTTGCTACTACTTGAACCTTATTACCATTAAAAAATTACAAAAATACCATTAGAAATGTCATTCGAGTAGCATCCTTGTAAAGAATAAAAAATTAAGGAGATATTTACAAATACCCTAAAATCTAGCTCAAATTTTCTAGTATGTGGATTGCGTTTATTTTTAAAGTCTTAAATTTAAATAACAATTCGATGGATTTCTTTTGTTCATTAATCAACATAGTGAATTTAATAAAATTGATATAATACTGTGTTTTAGATATGACACGTCCACCCACGGATCACAATCAGACACGGCAGCCTTTGAAAGATGGATCCCCCGACCCAGCCCAAATACCAGAAGGAGATGGACCCTCAAATAAGGACCAATCAAGATGCGAGGTAATTCAATGAATTTGTTCTAGATTTTGAAATGTTTAATGATTATATGTTGAATATGTTTAATTATAATGATTTATAGATGGTCGGTCATGGATGTACAAAGATCGAGAGCCAGTGTTCTTTATTGGCGTTAAGGCTTTTTTTAGAGCTGTTTAATTATAATGATTTGCATATGAACAGGTCATGGATGTACAAGGATCGAGGCCAGAGTTCATTGTTGACGTTGAGGCTTTTCTGAGGACTGTCATGGTATACAAGAAGCCAAAAAGAAAGTGTACCGATCACTATATATGTTGTTCATGTGTCGACTGCAAGAACGAGAAACAGTTTTTAAACATAGAGCAGATTCGTGCACACTTGATTTGCATGGATTTCAAGGCTAGCTATACCTGTTGGACTGAGCACGGTGAACTTAAAAATGTTGGACATAAAGGGCAACCAAGAGTCGAAGAAGACATAAACAATGATATGACGGCTAACAAAAACTTCGATATGTCAGCATTTAAAGATACTTTTGTCGAGAACGATGGAGAGGACACTTTAGTTGATAATAATGAAGACGACTTAGAGCAAATATTGCGTGATAAGGAGGGTGACTTCACCAGTGAAAGATAACATCAAAAATTCTAGCGCATGATAGAGGACTCTAAAACACCAGTTTACCTGAACTGTAAAGATGAGCACAACAAGTTGCATACGGTGCTGACACTGATGCAAATGAAGACTAACAACGGTTGGATCGATAATGGATTCAATGAATTGTTAGAATTCTTAAGGGAATTGCTTTCAAGGGGCAATGTGTTGCCCGAAAACACATACCATGCAAAGCAAGTTGTCTACCTGTTGGGATTGAAAGTAAAGAAAATATATACATGTAGAAACGACTGCATGTTTTTTTGCGGCGAGGATGCAGACTTAGAAGCGTGTCTCGTTGAAGATATCGAGAGCGATGATGTAGGGTGAAGAGAAAGAAGAAAAGACCCAATGTTAAGGTTGTTTGGTATTTCTCTATAATTCCTCGTTTGAAGCGATTGTTTGCTAACAGAACGAATGCCGAGCTGATGCGATGGCACGCCAAACAACGTAAGAAAGATGGAATGCTTAAACACCTTGCTGATGGTATGCAATGGATGAGGTTCGATTCCAAATACAAGGAATTCAGAGATAAAGTGTATATGGGTTTAGGGCAAATTAGAGGTACTGTAAAATGGATGTGTGCTCCACAGTCGCATGGTGGCAATCAAATTAGGTTTTTCATTTGTATTTTTGTGCTCATGGATGTGTGCTTCAGCAAATCAACATGAATGTGTGCTTCGGTACTGAAAATTTTACCATAGGTTCACAAGATTTAGAGGCATTTTTGTGAATTTTTGCAGAATTATTGGATTCCATTTGTATTGCTAAACAAATTCATGAAATTGTCATCTGTGTGAATTGAACTGAATCTGTTGTGATGCACACTCTAAGAATTTTACCATAGGTTCACAAGTTTTTCTAGAACTTTAAGCAATATATGAACCACGATATAATTATTGGATCCTAGTAGAGTCAATGAACAAAAGTAGAATGCAATTCGTATAACCTAGATATAATGTAGCAGGAATTGGAAGCAGGAATTTGGGAAGGATAGTGGAGAGATTGTAATTAGGAAGAGTAATTGTTCAATTACAATAGCTTGCTATGCACACACATCTCTCGGCCAGTTGAAGGTGCATCTAGCTCCTAAATATGGTTTTGGTAATTAATAACAATACCTATAGACTAATAATTGTGTTGAGAATTGTTAATAAGTTATTTCTATAGGTGATGCATGGAGAATTAAGCATGCATTCATTGAGGAATATCATGTGATCAAGAGAAATGCATCAAGATGAATGAGCTCTAGGTAATTCTCGGGTAAGTTATGGTAATACCTATAGACTAACAATTATGTTGAGAATTGTGTGTACGATATTTCATAGGAGATGCATAAAGTGATAAAGTATGGATTCGTTGAGAAATTTCATGAGATCAAAAGATATGCATCGAGGTCAATAAGCTCTAAGTGATGCTCATGTGAAGAAGAAGAAACTAGAGAGAAAGAGACCACAGAGTTTGAGAATGGTCTTAAGAATATTGACAATAAGCGTGAAGATCAAAGCTACTTGTGGAGATCAAGTAACTAAAGGCATGAAATTGTCAATTGAGTTTTATGAACTAACACATGTGCTATGTGATTGAGAGTAAGTTGGGATTAAATTTCATATGAAGGTAAATATTGAATTGAGATATTCAATGTGTTGAGTTGAAAGAGAAGATCAAGACAATCTTAGTGAACAACCTATTTGCTTGATGCTTGCGGTTCATATATCGGTGGTGAACCGGATGAAGATGATGTGAAAAGAAAAGTCTTTCATGCTTGGTGCATAGGAAGCAATTAAGTGAATTTCATCAAGCTTCCGAAAGATTAAGAGATGATCGAGATGAGAAGTGAGAATTAACATCGTTATCAAGCTCAAGTGAAGAGTTAAGGACAACCTAGAAAAAACATCAGGACTCGGATGATGTGTTGATCAAGTTCAACGAGATGACTAGCTCAAGGCAAAGGTATAAAATATAGGGTATTTTCTTTTACCGGTCAATGGTGATTAGAGAAGAGTAATGACCAGATTTATATGATAAATGACGTACTATTAAAAGGGGTCTTGACGATTTCTTGAGTTTTACCATATGTTGATAAACTCAATCTTGCATGTGCATACTCTCTTTGGTAGGATGCTATTGTTTGCAAATAGGTTAAGTTCATGTTCCTACTCTATGTAGCATGTCACTAAGTTTACAAATGTGGTTTGCAAGTTGACATAGTGAATGCATTAACCCTTGGTCTCATGGAACTATTATGTTGCAAATTTGTTTTGCAAAAGTTTGAGGTTCATGTAGTTTTCATTGTGGTGGATCTTTGGACTATATTTTAGGTTTGATCCAACGGGTTTGAAGGTCAAATAATCAGTTGGGATGTGTAGCCCTCTGAATAAGCTTTTCTTAGAGTCCAATATCACCTAAATCGGATATCGAGTTCAAAAGTTATCGTCGTTTCTCTGAGTGTCAGCAATGCTGTTTTGGGAGTGGCGGTCTGACCGTTAAGAATTCCGATCTGACCGCCAGTGTGGCGATCTGACCGCCAAGATGGGGGTCTAACTCCTGAAACTAACAGAGAACTCTTATCTCTCTAGATCGGGTGGCGATCCAACCACCAAGGAGGCCGATCCGACGATCTGACTGTCGGAGCTTGTAGAGAACCTCCATTTTCCTGGAGAGGATGGCGGTCCGACCACTAAGGTGGTGATCTGACCGCCAACAGGGTCGGTCTGACCCCTGGAAAGGTGAAAATGCTGTAAAGGCTAATTTTAGAGTCGTTGGTCCAATGGCGGTCCGACCGCTAGGTGAACTGCAGTCTGACCGCCAGATGCACAGAGATGTCAGCTTTTGGTATAATAGTTAGTTTGGGTGGTGTGGCCTATATATACTCCTTTTACAGCGATTTGGAGTATCACTTCTGCCCCCATTGATCATATTTGAGCTAAGAAAAGTCCTCTCCATACATTTGTGCATGTGTTGCACACGAGAGGGTTATGAGGCAATAATCAAGTGCATTGGTACTAGTAATTGAGCTTTAGACGCTTGGTGAGAGTCTAGTTCGTCTTGGCTTAGTACTCTTGGAGGTTGCCGCCTCCTAGACGACTGGGAGGTGGTTGCGTCATTGAGTCCTTCAAAGAAGCTTGTGAAGGAGCCACGGTGGTGATTGTGAGAGGCTTTATTCACACCTCGCTGGAGAGGTAAAGTACTACTCTAGTGAAATTGAGGTAGTGGGTGGTTCATTGGATTAACCAGTTCAAGATCAAGTTGCTCGTGAAGAGTCTCTTCTCGTGGTGAGAATCGCATACTTGATAGAGGAGCGGTTAAAAGGTTGAACCCACTTCAACGTGGATTAGGGGTGATCGGTAAATCACCGATACCACGGGATAAACTTTGGGTGTCATCTCTCGAGCTATTTACATTTATATTATGATATTTACTTTCATGCAATTTACCTCGTGCAATTTATATTCTTAGAATCATAATTGCTTACATGTCACCCTAGGTTGCAAACCTTAATATAAACATAGAATGTGTCACTTTGTTGAGACATAGAGTTTGGAGGGGAGGGGGTTATACGTGTTGTAACTAATTATTTTAATTCCACATCTTTATCGGAGAAATTAATAGATAGTTTTTAGAACCGCTTATTCACCCCTCTAGTCAGCCTCTCGATCCTACACCAGCTATAAGTAGTAGCCAGTGAGCTATATATTAACGTCTTCATAAATATTGTGACATTGAACGTATTAATTTGAAGATAAGTGAAAATACTCATTGTGATCCATTCGTCATTTGTGTGAAGTTTCATATGTCTAGGCTAGTTAATGTCCAAACTAGTTAATGTCTTATAAATTTTCCTTTTTGATATTTGGCTAATCACATATATATGAAATCAATTTCTTGAAAGATTGATTTTTGTAGCTCAACTGTTCTGAGTAGTTAGGTCATTTGATTGAACTGTATTGTATCTGTGTGATTTTGTCCTCATAGTTTTTTGGTAGAATGATAAGGATTATGCGACAATTATACTGAGTCATTTTAAGAGATGAATCTCTTTCGCGCTTGCTATTCTTGTTACCTTAGATGAATCTCTTTCGCGCTTGCTATTCTTGTTACCTTCAACCAACAAGAAAGGTCAAAATTCAGACCCTTTGATTAACAAGAAATTTTAAACTCCAGATCCTTATTATAAGGAAACTTGACATGTAAAACCAACTGACATGTAATTAAATTTCTTATCCTTATTGTAATAAAACTTGACATGTAAAACTTGATATGTATGCGGTTTATGTATATTATGACGAGACTTGATGTTTTATAATTGAAATTTATAAATGTTTGTGTATATATGCTATGATGAAACTTAACGTCTTGTAAATTAAATTTAAATATGTATGTCTATAAATATACCGCAAATATTTAAAAATATGCACGAATTGGTGGTAACCCACAGGTTTTGAAAAGGATGAAAAACACAGTTCATATCGTATACTAGTGATTTTCAGTACCGGTTCCAAACTCGACATTAATGATCATTGCCCATCAGTATCGATTCATCAGTGTCGGTTCAAAACTCATCATTAATAACGATTTTGAACCGATACTAATGAGAATTTCTACGTAGTGGCATAGCTAGACCGGCAGATGAAGTCTTTTCCGTGCACAAGTCCATGCTTGGACCAGTGGACCGCCAGCTATGTTAGCGTTAATCTTGACTGGTCCATGTTGCTGTCGATCGAGTCTTCCGTAGTGATCCAGTCCGGACTAGCAGTACGCGTATGATAGTTGAGTCAGTTGTGTGCATGTGTTAGTGGGCATGTAATCGGCCGAGTCGTGCGGCCAGCTGAGTCGTGCGTGGAGTGCATGCACGTTCGTGTGTTAGTAGGCGCTGCTTAGGCGTGGAGTGCATGCACGTTCGCGTTGAGTTCTTAGCTTCTCCACAGTACGTAGCGTTGAGTTCTCGCATGAGTTGAAGGAGCTGAGTGCCTGTGCCTCCTCACGTGTGTGTTCGCGCTGAGAGCCTGTGCGCTCGTGCGTGTGTCGAGCTCAGTCATCAAGCTAAGCAATCCAGCCGATATGACCAGCAGAAATGGGAAAAGGAACAGACATGCAGGAAGGAGAACTTGAAAGTGGAAGATGTGAAGTAGCAATGCTAAAAATGGAAGGAAGAAGGAAGCAGGTGGATAGCTTCTTTATTCTTGCCGTTATAGCAAGAAAGCGAGTTGAAAAAAAATCAAATCCTTACATGATAAACGTTGAGGGATATAGCACTTCGTTTTTGTTGTGGGTAGAAGTAGAACATAAGAAATAGAAAGATCCCAGCTTAGTTATTTGGCCAGATCTTGGATGTAAAATAAAATGATGAACAGACAGACAGAATAACTGAAACCAAGAAAGAAAACAAAGCCAGCCAAGGCCAAAAAGAAGAGAGAGGAAGCTTTCCAAAGAGATTGATACAGATACACAAGATCTGTAAGCAAGTTGCGGAACGTAGCCCGTTCTTCTCAGCCATAAATTGAGAGCACGAATTTAACAAGGCAATTACAACAATCTGCGCATGAAGATTCAAGCGAAGGCAAAGGGGGGGGGGGGGGATAAACTAAAAGGATACAAGAAGTTTAGTCCAAACTTCGCTCGCGCTGGATGGATTATATTCCGTTTTAGATGTATATATGACGGTTATTCTTGTTTAGTTGTTCATCGTTAGGATGCATGACATGTTGTGGAGTAGATGTTGGGCAGCACGCGCGCGCGCGAGTACGTACCATGATGAGCTGGAGAACTCGAAGAGGCGGCCGCGGCCGGAGAAGATGATGAGCGCGATCTCGGCGTCGCACAGCAGCGAGAGCTCGTACGCCTTCTTGAGCAGCCCGTTCTGGCGCTTCGCGAACGTCACCTGCCGGCTGATCTTGTTCTCGATCCGCTTCAGCTCCACCTTCCCGCGACCCATCCTCTCTCTCTCTCTCTCTCTCTCTCTCTCTCTCTCTAAGAAGCTGAGGCTTGTGTGATCATATCCTTGGCGGAGATGCTTTTGGTGCCTTCAGAGAGTTTTGACCCTTCTCTCCCCTCTCTCTCTCTCTCTACATCTCTCTCTCTAGATGTCTTGCCCTCCCCTCTCTCTCTCTCAATTATCTATCGATCTATCAGTCTAGCAACCGATCTCTCTCGCTCGTCCACCCCCACCGGGCCAGCCCTGTCGGTTCCGCCCCTCCAGCCGCACGCGCGTCGACACGCGTCGCCACATCCTCTATCACTCTACGGCTGTCATCAGCTGCGCGCTTCGTCCCCTCGCGGTCCCCACCACAAAGCGAAAAGCTACTGCAGAGAGAGGGAAAAGGAAGCTAGCTATTGGCCTATCGCAGCGTTGCTGTTCGGCTCTAGGGCTTGTCGGGCTTCCCTTCCCTTCCTGTCAGGAACTCAGGACACTATTTTTCCGGACATGGGTCACTGACACGTGGATCTGATCTTACATTCTTCTCCTATTTTTCCTGGTCTTTGCAAGTGACATTTTCCCCCTTTTTTTGTCCAGGAAAACAAATGGAACTGGTTCAGTGTATCTCAGATCCAAAATGCTTGTGAAGTTGGAATCCAGTGTACTACGGCATTGTTAGATGTCAAATGTTTGGCAACCTGGATCGAATTTGTATGTGAGTTCCCAGTATTAGAACACATACAATATGTGTCTTGCCAAAAAACATGAACTTAAAAGGTTATTGTCTTTTTTAGCAAATGCATGCTCTTGGAATACCAAACTTTAATTTTCGTGTGAATAATGAGTCACACGAGACATGTATTGTCTTTGTCTTGAAGTAAGTCTGATCCATTTACTTAGTCGTCTAAACTTTAGTAAACAAGAGCAGGATGATATATATGTTTGCCTGCCTGAAGCTATATGTACGTAACATGGAATATTTAAGCTCTGTATAAATTTGCAACCTAATCATATAGCAACATTTCTATCCTGGCAAACATGGTTTGTAGACTTGTAGGCATGCAGTCCACCCCATCTTATTCTGATTAGAAGGAACGTGAATTAGTTTCCCTGTCAAGCTAAAGAGTTAATATTTAATCCATAGTTGTCCAAAACAAGGCTCTGAGTAAACCATTTTCCTTGGGATCCATAAAGTCATATGTCATTTCCAGCTACTGCTAGTCGCAAACAAGCCCTTTATATATAACCTTCTCTTCCGGGCTAGGAGTGAAATGCCCTCGAGCGACTCGGGGGCGCTGCATATTAGAACTCATTAAAGCCCGATTCGTATCATTATGCTCAATAGGCTCTATCCATTTATTCACTAGACTCAGAAAATCAGAATTTTTTTATTCAAAAAAAATTGATGATCGATTCAACCTCTGATAAAAAAGATAGACCTTGGTTCTATTTCATCTCTTCAACAAGTTTAGTATCCGCTATCATTTCAAGTCCCCAATTGTTGAACTCGTTGGATCAGTTGCAGGAGAAATAGCATCCATTGAACTCCGCCCGTCAGAAACGTCTCCAGATTGAGTCTCCACTATTGGTAAATCAGGGATCCATAATAAACTCAGTTAAGCTGATCAAATTTCCTATTTCTAAAAACCTATCACGAAACTATTCTTAGCGAATAACGTGCCTACTGCAAATCAAGTCGAAAGTGCTTATATGCTTCTGTTTTGTTTCGAAGAATGGAATCTTAGTTAGGAGATTCTTTTCTGGCTTGAAGTTCCATAATATTTGCAGTTATAGAAAGAAGTTCTTCCATTATTTAGAAGTAACTAGAAATTCGGTGCTATCATAATATCCGCTAAGTTCAGGGGCTGGAGATAAGCGGTGCCCAGTTATAGAATAAAAAAGACAAGAGCCTCATTTTTCCCGAATATATTCGATGCATTCCCCATTTTGGCTGCCATACTCCCAGAGGAAGTGAGGTGCACAGCCAACAGGAGGTAGGCCCATCAGTATGACCTTTCGAACATTGAGGTAAAGTATTCCAAAATGGAGGATTCCAACCCGAGGAAGTAGGTTGTTCATTTCTGGTTTTTCAATTGTGTTTTATAAGAAAGCCTTCCATGCATCAATCACGTGGGTGGAACGCCCTCCTACAACAAACGTTTGTGCAAAAATACCAAACCAAAAGTACTACCTTTTCGTTTCAAATACTATTTGCCCTTTCTACTAAAAAAAAAGTTGTAAACTGAATTAGCCGCTTGTGCAATCCTTCTTCGTTACCAATAAGCAATGCGTTGGTACATGCTTCTTAAAAAGCTCCCGACTTTTGCAATTCGGTTTAATTCGACAAGAACATAACATCAAGCATATTAATTTGAGGGGAAAAGGTGGTGGAAATCAAAAGAGTACGTGCGGCGGGAGTACTTGGCTGGATGCATTTGCTATTGGATCGGTCTCACATGTACAGTCCGAGATCCCCAGCAGCAAACAGTTGGTACTTGCTCGTGATGTAGCAGCTTTCCTGGCCGGTGCTGTATATATAGAGTGGGGATCGGTAAAAAGTAAGGTATTGTTTGTATGGTTGGTTCAAATTGAATCGGATGAGATGGTTCTAAATAGATAGGATAGTTTTGGATAAGGTGGTATAACTGGATAAATATATGTTGTTTGGTTAGATGTATGAGAACGTATTTGGTTGAGTATATTGGATGATATGAGAACATGTTTAATTACCTAAAAGTCACGTATTATATTTATGTATAACTTAATTATTTTAAAAAATAATAATTTTTATATTTACTATTATCAACAAACTATACTAATTAGTACTAATCACTACTAATTACAATTAACCATAATTTAAGTTATCAATCATCGTCACTATATACCTACAATAATAATTAGTTATGATTAATAACATTTAATTGTAACTAATATTTAACTAAAAATTCTTAATAACTATTGATAGTCATTAATCATAAATGATTAACAGAGTTGACAAAACATGTGCAGGTCGTTCGGCTAATTTTTCTGAATATGATGGTACATGGTATTGAGAGAATATTTCTACAATTTGTATCATCCTGCCGTGGATGAGCTAGTATCATTCTGCCAGCCAAACACATGAACAGAAATATATTCGGAATCATCTCATATGTATCACTTGATATACAAAACCAAACACTATCTAAGCAGGACATGGGCCCGGAAGGACAAGCGACTCCATTTGTGATGTGCGCACAGTACGCAGCACTATAGACCGCGCGCCTTCGGCTCCAAGAGACACGCGCAACAAATGACATTTGTATGCCATGCAACTGCCCAGCAATCAGTTGTACTACGCGTTCCGGCACACTAGAGTTCTCGTACCTTTCAATCCATTACTTAGCGTGTGTATGAACACGCATACGCGTATAGTATGGTGTGAGTGTACGTCCTTGTTGCACCCTTAAAAACAACTACCCAGTACCCAGCGATCATGGATTCATGGTGAGGTGGGGACGTGGGGCGGCTGGCTCGTGGCGAGCGACTGAGCGTGATTGCTCACCAGGGACCTGTCCAGGCAGCCATTCGAGTTCTCTTCGCTAGTTTCCACGGATCAACAGGCAGGCAGCGAGGACTGGATCGAGCAGCAATTCAGAACTCCTAACAATAGCGACGGATTTGTGTACACAAGCCTCAAAAGGGTAATTGGATGCACTGGAGTTTTTTTTGTACGAGCGAAAAAAGATGTCAGGCAGTGGATCAGGCTTGGGAAATGGAGCATGGAGTCGCGGAGTGAAAATCAAGAAAGGAAACCCAAATGGCATTCTTTTAAATCACAATGGTTTGGAGTAGTTGTACTGGATTTTCTCAAAATACAACTCGTCAAATGGAAAGATCAAAATTTTCGGAAAAGAAATCAGCAATACTACTTTCAATGAAATCAGACAGATCCGATCAGCTAGCCGCCGTTTGGCAATGTGTCTAGCGAATTTCTCCGTTTGCTATTGTCTTGACCTTGCACACTCCAGCCGAAGTTGTGAACGGCACATCCTTGTAGCACGCCACAAGCTCGCCGTTACTGTGCAGATCAGCGGCCAACTTCTCCCACGTCTTGCTCTTGCCACTAAGAGAAGCCTCAGGCTCTCCCGAGTACCCAGCAAAGCTGACCCGCTCCCCCACGGCAGCAGACTCTGGTGGCTCAACCAGCTCAACCTAAATTCACACGGAGTTCGGCGTAATCAGAAATCAAAATGACTGGTACTGCATTATGACGACGCATTTCCAGTTTGTGAGCATAAGAGGGCTTAATGTAAATTTTATCAAATGAAAAGGTATTGGATGTCTTACCTTCGTATGGTCCTCATTTGATGCAGCCAAAACCATTGCATGTGATTTTATACCGCGCATTGCCACCGGTTTCAGATTGCAGAGAACGCATACTTTCCGGTTCTGCTCATTCATAACAGATATACAAGATCAGTGATGCGTGGCATCACAAGAACATATCTAGAAAGACGAAATGATGCTTAGAAAGAATGAAAGATCAACCTGCATCTCTTCAAGAGAAATGAATTTGACAAGGCCGCTAACCACTGTTCTTGGTGCCTCCTCTCCAACATCGATCTCCTCTACGTAAAGGGAATCGGCATCTGGATGCTTCTCTGCTTTTCTGATAAGTCCCACCCGAATATCCAACTTTGCAACTGAAACATCTGCAGCTGTCGTCTTTGATTTTGAACCACAAGATTGTTTCTTTTGTTCCTTTTTTGGACCTCCCTCTGGATAAGAAATGTGAGAGGAAAACTAACCAATGACTTGGAATTTAAAATATCTTGGGAGAGAATAACTCAAAGAATAGTCAAAGCACTTCAAACTGAAAAGGGTTGAAATCTGCCATGTAATGGACAGTTGGACACTCGCATCATAGTTTTGTGCAAGTAAACACGTGCAGAGTTCATCAAGGTTATGCCCAGCAACATGGATTTTCTGTGTCTCCAAACGTGCAGCAAAAAAAAAAGATGATGTTTTTCCTACTGATTCTAAACAACAACAAAGCCTTTTAATACCAAGCAAGATGGGGTAGGCTAGAGATAAATCCAACAAGAGCCACTAAAAGAGGACAAAAAAGTAAACAAGGTAATAGCAATAAAAGTAATAGTAATAGTAGTAAAAGGAGATCGATAGTCTAGGACATGATTCTAACCAACACCGAAGAAGAATAAATGAGAATGTCCAGAGAATTACCAGATAATTTTGTGCCCTTGAGCTGGTTAGCAACTTTGTTGGCTTCAGCGACAGCTGCCACTTTTAAGCTCCTCTCAGCTTGACTGCCCGCATATTTTTTCCTATGGGCATCTACTTCTTCATTTTTCTGCATTCATTGGAAGTCCAGAGATGTAAAATTATGGCCAACTGATGAACACGAACACAACTGTGAAATACAAAGACACACCAATTCCTTGAATAGAGGTGCAGGCTTTCCTATTTTGTGCCCTGCTGGTACAAAATTCCAAGGAGTTTTTGCCTTTACAATTTCTCCTTTCTCTTCACTGAATGACAGATCTTCTGGGGACAAGTTTAACTGACTCAACACCTTACAAAAGAGAACACATAGCGAGATTCAGGGGGTGAACACTATTCAAAGATAATCTTACAAGATTCTGTGACAGATAGGATCATACTTCATTAGAAAAAGAGGGCATGAAAGGCTCCAGCAAACAGGCAAGGAGATAGACAAGACCAACTGAAGTTTTCATCACAATGGCACAGTTTGCTGGATCTTCCTTGTAAAGTTTCCAAAATTGGCTCTCCTACATAAATTTAGCAAAGCAAAAGGATAACTCAGAGTCACTACAGACTACATGGGGGAAAATGAACACAAACAAAGGCAGAAAAAGATTTACTTGCAGATACGCATTTCCATCACTAGATATGCCCATAGCACTCTTCAGTCCTTGTTTCAGTTTAACCTGCCATAAAAAAGACCAACACAATGTTGTAAAAGCTAGTAGCTGGCATGGCAAAACAGAACGCTAAACATGCAGTGCTGGAATTGTTCTGTTTCACATAGTTAAAAATAAGTTACCTTTTCCATTGCATCTAGATATTGCTCAACCCATTTGCTAGTTTTTTCCGCAAGCGCCTTCGTCAATGGATGTGACTCAGCATGAGGAGCTTCAGGTACAATAGAATCATATCCAGCTCCTACAAAAGCAATAACAAAATGAACTTACAGAGAAGTATGGAACAAGAACATTGATGAATCACAGAAGATTAACCTATCAATTGATAATCCTCATAGACAGTAAAGATGTCTGGTGTAAGACTGTGACTAACCAGCTCGTTTTGCAACAAAGCTTAGCACACGATTGATGAAGTTCCCCAAGTTGTTCAGTAACTCGCTGTTCAATTTGGCTTGCAAATCGGCCCAAGTAAAGAGTGTGTCTGATACCTGAGTAGATCAGATCAAACATGTCAGTAAAAGTAACATGTACTATCACACAAACTTGACGATCAACTAAACAAGTATATGTACTGACCTCAGGGCGATTCATAAGCAGGTAGTATCGCCACACTTCAGGAGGAATATATGTGTCCTTTGCATCATTACCAAAGACTCCTATACCTTTACTCTTGGAGAATTTTCCTGCAGGCACAACAATATTTAGTTATTTCCGGGAAATAGATGTGTATATTGTGTACATACCGGGGATTTGTTCTTCTACTAGGGGGTCTAGGAGTGCATTTACATCATGTTCTTTTTAATGAAGCACAAGCAAAATTCCAAAGCACATTAGATTGCCATGCTCCTATCCAACAAGATTTGAATGACATACCAGTAGGCCATTTAAGAGAAACCACTTAAATTATATTTCATCATAAATAATGTTTAAAATGGTAGTTCAGTACAAGGGTATAACAAATGAAGACTAAGAGAAGCATGTCTGAAGACAAAAGCCAGAACAGAAAGCTTCGGAAAAAAATCCAGAACAGAAAGCTTTAAAAAAATAGGCAGAACAGCAAGGAGAATGAAAAACTAATGGTATAGTAATTTAACATCTTAGGCAATCTTGTCGCATGAGCATCAGTCCAGTTTCATGCCACTATTCTCTTGCAGCACAAGATCAACAAGGAAGTACAGCCAAAAGGAAAACAAATGCAATTTAGTTGACCAAAAGACCAAACATCTCTTCCAAGACCAGAAGGACCCCAGTTAAAGTATACAAGCATTTAGCAGATACTAATAACCCACATGAACTGTGTACACACCCATCATTAGGAAAAAACAATGTAAATACCATAGCATGTACCTGCTTCATAATTTAAATATTCAGTAACACTTATTGTCTTCATCATTGTCCAATTTTCACCAGTTCCAAGTAGTGTTGAAGGGAACATGATCTGAAAATTGCCTTTCATCAAATAAGAACTTGAACCAAAAGGAGTACATCATAAGAAGAAAATGGCAGTATACACAAGTGCCATCTATACACTTAAAAACATGGAATTTTGTGGTTGCAGTCCTTAATAGGAGTGCTGGGATCTAAGATAAAATAAAACATCCTTAACAATAAAAATAATCGCATATGATCAATGATAGAACACACTTGAGGAATCTATGCAGATCAAGGTTGAATGAAGCGAATGGAATAGAGACTGATCAGTCGTTATCATTCAACTAGATATTTGAGTTTAATATGTAAGTTCTGTTATATGGAGAAAACCAACCAAACTGTACCTAGAAAGTACTACCATCCCTACAGAGCAATGACCTTCAATAGATGATAAATTGATAAATGTTGAAGCTATAGCAACATTATGAAAGGGGAAAAAGAGCCCATTATTCAGACATTGATCCTGTCATGACAAAAAAATCTCGATTCTCGGATGGCTTAAGAAAATGCTCACAATGTTATAAGCATCTTACCGTGTGAAATGGCACATTATCTTTGCCCATGAACTGGAACAATTCTACATTATCAGGATTCTTCCACCACTTCTCCCAATCAGGTGTATATGATGCCGTAATAGACACATAGCCAATAGGTGCATCAAACCAAACATAGAACACCTGAAAATAATCAAAATGGGGAAATCGGATAAATGCATTACTGCAGAATTCCTTCATATCTGATATTCCCAAACCTTGTCTTTATACTTCTCATGTGGGACAGGAACTCCCCATTTAAGATCTCTGGTGATACAGCGCGACTTTAGCCCTTCCTTCAGCCATGCATTTGTTGCTTGAATGGCATTTTGACTCCACGAACCAGCTACTGAAGTTTCATTGATATAGTTTACCAACTTGTCTCTCAATAGAGGAAGCTCCAAGAATAAGTGATCTGTATCACGAATACGTGGAGTATTCTTACAGACCTAAGGAAAGCCAGAAGACACAAGGGAAGTTCATAATGCACAGTTTTATGACACATTATATATGCTTAAATCAATTATGTTGATACAGACCAAAAAAAAGGCAGTGCACAGTAAGTAACTGGACATGCTTACCTTACACTTTGGGTCAATAAGTTCAGTTGGATTCAACATTGTGGTGCACACTTCACACTGATCACCTCGTGCCGCTGCATTACAGACTTTGTTTGGGCATATTCCTTCCACAAGACGATCAGCTAAAAATCTTTGACACATATCACAGTAAAGCTGCAAAGCAGATAATTTTTGTATAACAGAAACAACATGTGAAGATGAATATACAAGTACAACACCAAGAATAAGTTGTACCTGCTGCATGGTATTTTCAGTAAGCCAATTGTTTTCCATCAATTTATGGAAAATTGCATGGCAGACTTCTGTCTGCTCAGGAGAGGACGTCCGCCCAAACTTGTCAAATTTTATGTCAAACCACTTGTAAACCTCATTATGGATAGCATGATACCTACATTTTCAGCAGGGAAAGCTTCCTATGAAGAAAGTGCTTTCTTTTCTTTATGTAATATATGCAGATTTGAGGTTTCCAAGAAATGTATATAGCATATCACAGGTTGATAACTGAAATGTTCATGTGTAAATTAGAAGGCAAAGTAAAATACAGTGGATTTCATAGAAGTCCAAATCTTATAACTATGGAAGATATATAAATGCCAAGCTTCATTCAACACATGCAGATTGAAGTCATTGAACACGCAAAATCAAACAAAATCACATGATCACTGATTATGTTATCAACAAATTATTGCACAAATCAAATCACCAATCAACTAACTATTGCAGCACGAGTCCTCCTGATCAATGTGATTTAGGAAAAGTCTAACCAAAATTAGTAAATTGAAATCAGTTGAAGCAAGCAAATCAACTGATATGTGAACCAATTTATCGACTTAGCCCATAAATCCCTCCGTATTCAAGTTTTTAATTCTCAACATCATACTTACCTTGGTACTTCACTATCGAACACCCCAACCTCATACCACCAAAATTCAAAACCATGCACGAGGAGTGTACGAATTAACGTCAAATGCAAAGAATATGCTACCCCAGGCAATTCAGTCACTTCTCCAGCTCGTCCTGAACCTATAACCCCAAATCAGACAGCTCGAGCGAGACCATATAAAACCAAACCGATTCCTCTACAACAACTAGGAAGCACCGAAAAGTGAGGTGAAGTAGAGGCGTGCTTACTTGTCGCAGATCTCCTTGGGCGTGCATTTCTCCTCCATGGCCTTCGTCTCGGTGGCCGTACCATACTCGTCAGTCCCGCATATGTAAATCGCGTTGTACCCCCGCAGCCGGCAGTACCGCGCGAACACATCGGCGCTGAGCACACCTGCGCATACCACGAACATCGAATCGAATCCCCATCAAACGAACGGCGAACAGAGAGAAACCGAGGAATACTTTGGGGCTTAAGGGATGCTCACAGCCGATGATGTTCCCGAGGTGGGGGACGTTGTTGACATATGGCAACGCACTGGTAATGAGTATGTTGCGGCGACCGGGGATCGGCAGCTTCGGCGGTGGCGGCGGCGGGGGGGAGGAGGACGCCATGGAACGGAGGCTTTAGGGTTACTGGGCTAGGAGGCGATGGTTTGTGCGAGCGACTTGTCTCGAGTCTATACCCGGTAAACGCTCTGGACCTCTGACTGTGGGACCGGTATGTCAGTGACATTACGAATCTTGAAGCATGTCTTGCACCGTACTCCGGGAGTTGGAATCGTAAAGCAACTCGAGTCTCTGTTGCCCCGCCGACCGCCGCGGCACCAGTCGTCTTCCCCGGCTCGGCGCCGCCGTCCACTGAGTGCATGAATCCCTCTTCATCGCCAGCCCTCTCGCCGCCGCTTTCAGAAGAGTTCAGGAATCGGAGTAATACTTCCTTTTTGAGTAATTTGGCAATTTGGATGCTTTGATCAGTCTGTTAATTTGGGTTACCAAATCATGGCTCTGGTTCTTGGATCGTGCGGTTCACATCCAGCGGATTTTTGGGGGCATTTGTCAGTACGGTGGAGATGGTAACTCACCAGGATGGAAAACTTCAATGCTGAAAATCTTGCCGGTTGCTAATGTGAGTGTGTGAAAATAATTGTTTTGTGTAATGAACACAGTGCTGAACTACTGCCCCGCTGATTTGAAGAAAAATTTATCTCTATTACGTTGCACTGAACAAGAGTTTATGACTGAAACTAAGGAGTTTCAGACTGGTCTGATAGTTTCGTTTTGCTTTTCAGTTGATGAACTTTGGAAAAGCCTGTAGTACAGTGGACCTGAAGCTTTTGGTGCAGGTGTCCTGAACAAGGTACTCCTATGTTATCAGTTTTCCTCTAACGGCTTGAAGAACTTCAGTCGTGAGTACCTTCAAAAGCTGCTTAATGATCTTTACTTTGTTCTTTGTGAAATTGAAAAACTGTCAAAGATATTTCTCTTTGTCACTATGAAAGTTATATAGGAAAGGTACAGAAGAGGTGTAAACAGTAATCCTCCGAGCAAGATGGTCATAGTACCAGTAAGTCGATCAAATATCTAGAAAACAAGCACGCGCTTTCTTTTTCTTATCTAGAGAACGGAACTATCATCTGGACATGAGTCTCAACTCTCAACCAATCCTCAGAGTTGAGCATCCACTGAACCAAGCAACTAAGTTGCGCAGAAGCAATTTTCTTTTTCTTCTGTGACGAACTGGTGTAACCTAGTGGTAGAGCGCATGGTTTTGGTGGTTAAGGGCATGAGTTCAAGCCCGATTCCTTCTTGACAAGAGATGTGTAGATCCTTCTATGTATTCTGGATTTTCTTTTTCATTTACTTTAGTGCACATTGTGTTGCTTCCTGAAAAATACTAAGAGTTCCAAGAAAAAATCTGAGATGGTAATACATATAAAATTTTGAGAACCACATTGCTGTAGCTTAACCTACAAATTAACGCCACTGTCAAGTACATTACTTTATAATCATGGGGTACTCAAGATATAAAGTATATGGCACAATGGATGGAAAAGGAAGGTATAAAGCAATTAACACACTAGTACATCATGTTGTTTGGTTCATGTCACATTGCTAAAAGCTGAGTCCATGTGTCCCTGATCCACATTAGGGACAGCATGAGCACTATTGCAGCTTGACCTACAAATTAACCCTCTTCCTTTTGCGGGTCATCACTTTTTAATCACTACAATAAAAACTAATTTCCATAGGCTCAATGGGATGAGAGGGAAATGCAATGAGCCAATGAGTCACTCAGATTATCACACATCACACGGTTAGGTCCACGTCGCAATTCAGAAAAATGTCATGTTCATGATCAAAATTATTGGCTCTAGACAAGCATGATTAGTGGATTAATCTCGATCTGACTATTAACAACTAGCACTGACGTTGTTGATATCCTGATGAGTCCTGACCTCCATAAGTTGCCGACAACCAATTCATGCATCATCATTAACTCAATTGATGGTAATAATGCAAGTATTCATGGATAATTCTATCAGCTCTATTTGGGGGTGAAGTGAACTAACCAATTTTAGTTAACTGAATAATCAGCATCTTTGTTTTATTTGTTATGCCTTTACGGTACACCTACTGGAGAGCTAAAGGAGTCCTTGTAGGAGTTAGCACCGCAAGCCTAGTGCCACTTTTTAGCTACAAGTAAGAAGGTAACAGTGGAACAAGCTTCTTTCCCTTTTCCTTGCAAAAAAAAAGTAGAGTTGTTCTGTAGTAGTTAAACTTACAGAGGAAGAATACTTTTGGGCTAGTGCCAGGAATATCTCATGAAGAAGAAGCAAAAAAGAAGAAGAAAGAAAGGATGCCATTAACTGTGTAGTCCCAATCTGACCAGCTAAATCAGTTAGTACCATGCTCACAACTATTCAATGCCTACAACATGATCTACGTTGATCAGGCTATTCAGGAGGCTTCCGTTGCTAACTTCCTATCGCTTGCTACCTACCACCGCATACTAACACAGGTTGCTGGAGAAGGCAGAGACCACAAGAACATATCCTGAGTTCCATAAGTTTCAAAGACCCAAAATAGATTGATTTGCCCAGACATTATCCAGAACTTCCACAATAGTTTGATTTATGAGTAAAATAACTATTACCTTTATTTTAGAAAAGATTTTACCTACAAAATATGCACATGAGCTACGAACTGCTGGGTTAGCTCAAAGACTTAGTATAGACTAGAGAAGGGCAGAGACCATAGATTGATTTGCCCAGATTTCACCTATAATTTCCTAACTATTTTGATTTATGAGTAAGCTAGTTACTAACTTTATCTTGGAAAAAGTTTTTACCTACAAAATATGCACATGAGCTACGAACTGCTGGGTTAGCTCAAAGACTTAGTATAGACTAGAGAAGGGCAGAGACCATAGATTGATTTGCCCAGATTTCACCTATAATTTCCTAACTATTTTGATTTATGAGTAAGCTAGTTACTAACTTTATCTTGGAAAAAGTTTTTTAACTACAAAATATGCGCACGAACCTTCTTCAAGAGAAAAATATACACATTACTATAGAAATCATTTTCACAACGGGTTTGTAACTGTTTTTACGGTCGGGTTTCGAACCGACTACAAAAGGGGTTTGCAAAAATCATCAACTATTGCAGTTAGTTATAAGAACTGACTGAACTAACCAAAGTACTATAGTCAGTTCCACTCACAAACCTACTGTAAATTTCTCTATATTGCAGTTGGTTTTTCATATGAACTAGTTATACTATATTGTGTATTTCAATCAGCTAGTTAATGAAGCCGATTGTAACATTCTCCGTATTGCAGTCGATTTTTCATATTAACTGACTGTATTATACAAAATATTACAATCGATTAGTTAACGAAACCAACAGTAATATTCTTTGTATTTCATACAGTTTTTCATATGAACTGACTGTGACAGCCTAATTTTCCCCTCCCCTCTCTCTCTCGAACCGGACTCGCATGTCAGAGTCACCCCTAACCTCCCGAATCCCCTTCCTTTTCTATAGCGTCGGTCGCCTGTTCTTAAATCCCGTTGGAAGGATCGAAAGGCTCAAGAGGGAGGAGAATTGGGCTCTAATTAAAACTGTTTATACCGAATTCTAGAAAAGTAAGCAACCTTAGCATAGATGGAAAGAAATACAACTGCATGAATAAGTAACTAATCAGCAAACTAGAAATACAAAGTAAATGCATAATTGAAAGTTTGCAAGAATGTAAATGCTCAAATTAAGTGCAGGAAAGTAAAGAGATAGACAAGAAGACACCAACTTTTTTCCAGGATATCGAGGAGTTAGCACTCCCCTCTAGTCTTCGTTGGAGGATCCACTTAGGATATCGCTCCCTGTTGAGTCACCAAGACTCAAATGCTCCCTCATGATTACTACTTCTCTATCTCTAGATTGACGGATATCAAACCAAGTATATTTTTCTTCTCAAGACTCCCACAAGAATTCTTAGAGCTCACCAAAATACCTCCTATTAATAAAGATCGATTAGGTATTGTCAACCACCAAGAGTAACAAGCCAATAGCTTTACTTGACCGAGATCAAGTCCAAAATTCAGCTAGATGCACACTTGCTACTCTCTAAGCATTAATGATGTCCTTAATATTCAATTAGGAACTTTGTAAATCACTCTAGTGATCTCTCGTGCTTCTTGATGACCCAGACAATGTATGGGCTCATCTAGGTTGCAAGAGGTGCAAGTGAGACGAAGTGAGGAGGCATTTATAGGCTATAGGTCCAAATCCAACCGTTGCCCAACCACCCACATTTTCTGTGAATGTCGGATTATCTGGTGCGCACCAGCTCACATACGTCAGACCATCCGACGTGTATCGTTTCTAAAAGCTAGCCGATGCCAGTTGTCAATAGCCATTACTACTTTAGAACACTCTGGTGAAGCCTCCTATACTCATGTTGGACCATCCGGTGTGCATAACCACGCTGTAGGTGACACAGGAACCAGGGGTCCCCGAGTCCCGAGGCCAGACCAGCAGGTTGCCACGTGGCGACCTCCCGCGGGGATGATCTCCCCGAAGCGCGAGAAGACTAAGTCCCGGGAGAGGGCGCTCGGGGCCATAAACAGTGGTCCCCGAGTACCCGAGTTCCCCGATTATCTGCGAAGACCAAGTGCCGGGAAGAGAGTGCTCGGGGTCATGAACAGTGGTCCCCGAGCACTCAAGTTCCCCGACGACCAAAAAAGCTGAGTACCGGGAATGGTGTGCTCGGGGCTGCGAACAGTGGCCTCCGAGCACCCGAGGACCCAAGGAAGGAAGTTCCGGGAGAGAGTGCTCGGGGCTGCGAACAGCGGCCCCCGAGCACTTGGTTCCCCGAGGATCTGAACAGTCAATTCCGGAAGAGAGTGCTCGGGGCCGTGAACAATGGCCCTCGAGCACTCGGTTCCCCGAGGATCAAGAAAGGGCATATCCGGGAGAGAGTGCTCGGGGATGTGAACAATGACCCCCCGAGCACTCGGTTCCCCGACGGCCTAAGAAGTCCTTCACCGGTGGCCCCCACAGAGGTCCAGCGGTGAGGTGTCGGCCCGTGAAAGGCCTGATGCCGCATTTAAGAGGGTGTGTGGCCTGTCACTTCCAACTGCTCCAGCCACGCTCGGTGTCAGTCCCTGCCACATTTTGGCAGGAGGGCGTGGGGACATTTAATGCACGGGTCCCATCCCGCGTCATCCGGCGCGCCTCAGGATAGCATCGCGAGGCCAAGGCGCCCCGCATGCCGCCCTGCTGTGTCAGACGAACAAGACCGGGCGGGCACACCGGGCTGCTCTGTGGCTGCCCGGTGGGCCCTCTCCGTGGCGCCCATTGCCAACGTCATCATGACAATCGAGACCGGGCGGGGGGCGTGTTTTCAACCCCGCCGTCACTTAGCGCAGCAGCCCATAATAGCTGCTTTTCCATTTATGGCGCCTTGGAACTCGTGCCCTCCCTTTCGGGGCATGCTACCGCCGGCGAGTATTTAAGAGGAGCCGATGGAAACGAGGAGGGCGGAATCCAGCTCTCTGACTCTCTCTCTCTCTCTCTCGGATGGGAACGAAGACCGAAGACAGAAGAACACCCCAGTACAAGCACAGAAGTTGAGACCACCGAAGAACAAGAAGTCCGAAGCTCTAGGATAGACAGACATTCTTGTAACCAGCAATATCCCTGAGAGACATTCTTAGTGCATTTATAGCATACACACAGGAGTAGGGTGTTACGCTCAGTGCGGCCCGAACCTGTCTAAAAATCCCTCCAGTGCATTTACTGCATCCTGCATTCGATCATTCCATTCCACCTGCCATCACATTTACGCCCATTTACTTCACCCACAAACAGATTTAGAATCATCCCCCCGACCGAATCTCAAAGGGGGTCCCTCCGGATCCCTACTTTAGAAGTTCACCCTCCGACACACGCCAAACCGGCTGCGGAACCCTCTTCGAAAAAATTACTCCGCTGAAGCCACCATGTGTACGCTAGACCATCCAACGTGTATAACCACTTTTTCTACACAAAACTTCGGTTCTGTATAAAAAATTCCAGCGTATTCCAACCTCAACACCGAACCATCCAATGTGTTGACTTGAAGCACCTCTTCTGAAAAAACACTCTGGCGAGTTCAATTTGTTGAGCGTCGGACCATCTGACGTATGCAATTTTTGTTGAACTCATCCAATTCAACGTTTCTTGAGTTCTAACTTCTCGACAACTCATCCATGAGCTTCTTTGAGCTACCTAGTGCTAGAATTTCACAAGTATGCATCCAACTAAGTCTAGACTCATCTAGATCAAGATACTACTCTTAGCCTCTCTTTATAGTACGATTAAAATACTAAGAAATAGATCCTCTACTACTATAAGTGTCATTAATCTCCTTGTGACACTTAGAACTAGAAGATCCTTAATCTTGATGCTCATATCCTTTGATCGTCTATAGAATCACCTTAGGGATCAAGAATACCCAATTATCATTGTGAACTAAATTTTTGATACATTTCAAAATAAACTTGTTTGTCATAATGGCTAGCTCACTGGTGGCGGGTTTCTTCGTGCGTGTGTAGGACGGCGAGCGACGACACGGTGCGGCGCGAGCTAGTGGCGCGTGGTCACAGCGCGGGAGGAGGCGTGGATGGCACAACGGTGGGGGCTCGGCTCGAGGCCGGGCGACGAAGGTGCAGTGCGGTGGAGAGATGGTCAGGCGGCGATGGCGTGGTGGAGAGCAGCGACATGCACGACGTCAGTGCGAAGGGGCACACGGGTGGCAGCATGAGCTAGCCAGCGACGGCTCACGCGGAATGATGCATGCACGGGCGGCACGACGTGGCGGAGGACGTGGATGCGACGGCACGACCGAACAATGGTGCGCGTGAGACAGTGACGACTCAGCCTAGCAGAGGAGGAAGGCAGGTCGAGGCTCGAAGCTCGACGGTCACAACTCGGATTTGGGCCATGGCGGTAGGAGGACGAAGGTGCAGCACAGCGGCATGTGCGAAGGATTAGAGAAGGGTGAAGGAAGAAGAGGGAGGCTCACCGGGGTGGCACAGTAGCAGCATGCACGTGACAGTGTGGTGACGTGGTGCGGGTTAGCAGCAGCATGGCGACGCTTGGAGGTCAGTGGAAGTGCGGCGACAACATGCATGGCAATGCGCAACGATGGCGTGTGCAACAGCTCCACGGGGAAGGGCCAGAGCGGAGAGGAGCTATAGACGGGACTGGTGTTGCTGCTACTTGTGCCATGTGTGTTCTCTGTGTGTTGTATGCATGTGTGTATGCTTGTATGTGTATGGTTGTGGTTGCCCGGTGTTGGGAGAGGAGAGTGGAGCAGAGGGGAGTGCTGCTGTCTTGTTTGTGAGGGGCTGGTGTCATGTGCTTGTGTATATGTATATGGCCTGATGGCTTTTATGTGAAGTTATGAAGGAGGAGAAGGACAAGTTGCCTGCTCGTGGAAAGATCATGGAGAGCCATGGGACAATTTAGCTGGTGCAGATGAACAAAGAGAGAGGGAGAACAGTGATGGCTGGTGTAAGCTGAGAGAAGACTTTTGCTACCCAAGCAAAAGACCAGGGATGAGTGAGAGAGAGATCAGTGAAGAGATGTGAGAGAAAGAGTGAAAGATCTTGAGAGAGATATTTGTGTGATAATCGAATTGATGTATTTGAATTGTAAATTGGATGTGTGAAGATTCAATTTGAATAAAAGCATTTGAGTTATGAGATTCAAATTTGAATTTGGATTGTATGATGATTCAATGAATGAATTGAATTGGATTGGATTGGGATAATTCAATTTGTATTTGAATTGAATATATTTTGAATGATTCGAATTGCATTTGAGCCGAATAGAATCTAAGAACACACAAAGAACTATAAAAACAATAAACCAATTCACATTAATCATTTTAATGTACGGAGAAGTTTAGAAATTATCGTAGTGCATTTTGGAATACTTAGCCAAACTAACACACACACACACACACACACACACACACACACACACACACACACACACACACACACACACACACACACACACACACACACACACACACACACACACATATATATATATATATATTCATATACATAATTCCTTGATTTTAGTTAGCTTAATTAATCACAATTTTTTTATTTGAAGCAAAATTTGTAATTAATTAACATGCTAAAACTCAGGATGTTACAACGGCCTTCGGCTCCAACACCTCTACGCCTCCGACCTTAGCATGGGCTCTAGAGTGTATTGCCTCCGTTCGAACCCTGACAGCCTTCGGCTCCAATGTATACTATGCCTCCGACCTCAGCATAGGCTCCAGTGCACGTATATCTCAGCAAACCCCCATGGCCTTCCGACATCGACTCAACCTCAGGCGACCCCCGCTAGGCTCTAGACTATATCATCCCCGCCGAGCTTCAAATAAACCAAGTCGATATCTCCGACTCTCGTCATTGGGCTCTGGATCATGCAGTTTCCTTTGGGTTATGCTATCTCCATTTGGCTTCGTCACCATCACCTACGGTCATCACCGAGAGGCTCTTTAACGACTAGAAGTTATATTAGGATATCCTTAATATGAGGCTAGACTGAAGCTAGTTCCTTCTATATCTACTCGCCCCTCCACACCTCAGGGCCAATAGATGGAGGGGTACTGTTGAGAGAAATATCTCATCCCACAGATAATACTAAGGGGACGTCGTCAAGAGCTTCTCTGGAGCTCTCGGGCTCTGGACTCCCTACAAAAGCTAAGGCTTCCGGAGGTCGTGAACCCATCAAGCCACCACCTCTCGAGACAGGAGAAGAAGCTGGCTTTTGGAGAGAATATCAGCAAAAGAAGAACACCAAAGAAAATTGACCTAACACGAAGTTACCTACAGTTAATGCCGGTGCAAGTGGTGATCACCCTGACATCCCAATGCAAGTAAAGGTCACTCTGACACCTAGGACAGTGTGACACTGCAATTACTAACCGGTTGGGTATCGTGTCCCTAAGGCTACTTGCACTAATGTATTTGCCATAGTAGATAATATCTTCTGAGTAGGTTAAGAGTATTCTACCTAGACCCAGACTGTGCGATTCGGTTGGCCTTAGATCCTCACGATGTAGTGATAGTTTGTATCATTATCTCTGTAAGGATATACCTGTATATTTACACCCTAAAGGCACTATAAATACAGACTCTTAGCCACCAGACCAGGAGACCCAATCTTTTTTACCATCAACACGTTTTTTGTTCTCCCTCCTCTCTATTTTTTCTCCAAGCTTCAGTCTCCTCTCTAGAAAAGACTCACGCCGCACTCTGTTCGTGGAAGACATCTTCTTTTTTGCCAACAATACTCAATATAGTACAATCGATTTTAGGTTTCATATGAAAAACTGACTGCAATACAAAGAATATTATAGTCGGGTATTGACTACAACTGACTGTAGCACTTTCCAAATTACAGTTGGTTTGTTACCATAACCGATTGCAATATTTTGAGTAGTCGGTTAAACCGGCCACCACCCTCGGTCAAATTGACCACTCCCTAAGTGCAGTCGATTAGACCGAGAGTGGAGATCGGTTTAACCAACTTCTACACTTTTAGGTCTAATTTAATCCTTAGATAAATCATGAACACGTACTGATAAACTAGCATATTCATATAGCAGAAGTACATTCTAGACATGTAAAATGGCTACATATCTCTCTCTAATATACTTAATGGTAGAAACAACAGAATACTAAGCATGACTGACATGAGAGAATAAGAGACCTGATCACAATAAATGTACCAATCGGTTAATATCAGTATTTTTGGTCCAAAAAGAACTTATATGTACTGATCACAATAGGAATGAAAGATAAAGATCCATAGAAGAATCAGATATTTAAATAGGAATAAGGAAAGAAAGAAACAAAAGATGCAATAAGCTTAAGCTGAGCCAAATATCAAGGCAAAAATGTAGAGACAAAATGAAAATATAGGGTGCTAAAAGTACATGTATGAAATTAGCCACATCTGGAGAACAACCAAATGTCACATGAATATCAATGCAGTGGATCCAGATAAACAAATCATTCGATAAGAACCTCCAAAATGAGCATAGAGTAAGGTCATATATGAATTTCTTATGTAATCTAAACGAAATATCATTGTTAATTGATGGTCATTTGAACGTGCAAGTTAACAGGTACAAATAGAAGAACAATATATATGAACCAAGTATCTTAATCTTAATTTGCAACAACCTGAACCAACTAGCATAGAAGCAAAATCATAAGCAAATATTCAAACAAAAATTACCTTTTGAACATGTGACCTTCGTATCTAATCACCTACATGACAAGGCATAAAAGAGAGAGTCAAAGATAGAACAAACCTTTGCATATTGAAAAAAAATAATATGAAAACCATTTAAACCTGTTACAAACACTCTTGATGTTATTTAACTAAATTCTTTCACGCCATTGATGTATTCTTATCCGTGTCTGGGGACATCATGTATCCATCTTTGATCCATCTACAATCAGTATAACAAAAATTAATGTTATTTAACTAAATTCATTAACAAAAAAATGTAAAAATGGTGAGGTCGATTAAAATAGACATCCATCTCAGTTAACCTGCTCGAGTGGATGATTGATGTAGATGTAGTGCAGTCAATTGGTGTAAGAAACCAACTACACTAATGCCCTAACTACAGTCAGTTCAATGTATGAATCAACTGCAACATATTTCAATAAGTTCTTGCTCGGAGTTGACTGCATTAGTCCAATTATTGCAATCACTTTGTAACATAAACCGACTAAAATACATTACACCGGCTGTAATAATTACAGTCGATTCTGACTATAAACCGACTATAATAAACTATTATTACAGTCAGTTTTTGGCTAGACGATTAGTTTCAGTTGGTCTGAGCTACGGAACCAAATGTAGTAGTTTTATTACCATCAGTTCCAAAAATCCGACTATAATCTGCCTCCTTGGAAAAATCATTTATGTAGCAGTGATATGAACTGCTAACTGACGGGTTAGCTTAACAGCATATCACACAAAAAGGGTAGGTTGCCACTTTGGCTCGACCTTTTGCTAGGAGTTTTTTAGTGTCCTGAAAGTGCCATTTTCATTTATAAGAGAAGCAAAGTCTCCTGTCCTTACCTTAAAAGACTTCATGCCCACAATGCTTCTCCTCTGTCTCTCTGCCATTTGGAACCTTGGAGTTTATCCAATGAGTAATTCTGTGGCGATGCGGACGACAAAGGGAAGGCTCCTTCGCTCGTCAACATCAGCAATGGGGCGTTACACGCTTCAGTGTGCATCAATATATCTATGGGTCCTCAGTGACGGGTAAGATACATGGTTGCTTTTGGGTTTTGATTAGGCGCAGTGCATCGTACCTAAGAAGAGACCATTGTCTGCTTAGCTAACTCCTAACAGTATCCATTGCCAAATCAACGTTGCATTTAACACGACTTGGTTTCGTCACGCTGTGTTCACGGAGAAGATTGATCATCGTTCGATTAGTCATCTCCGGTTTTTAACAGCCCAACCCTTGGAAATATCTAGCCAGTTATGTGATGCCACACGTTACCGACATACTCCTCTTTTCTGAAGATCTAACAGTAAAAAATGAATACTGAAAAGTGAAAATGGCATGTTTAAATCAGTATACAAACCAGAGTATAAAGTAAAATAGTAATTAAAGATATCTCCTCTCAACAGCTCATCTGCTGATTATGCTTGCTTGGACCAAATGTTTCTTTTGCAGCTCGATTCCAAGAGGAAGCCACCGAAGTCTGTGTCGCTCTCATGCCAGCTCTGTGCTTCACCTGTGACTTCGGGACACGGCTCCATTTGTCACCTCGGCCCGGCCGTGTGCCTTCTCTTCATCCGCACTCCCTTCGGCAGTCAATTTCATGGCGTAAGCCGAGCGGCGACGATGGGGTGCACCTGAAGAAACCCGCAGCGCCATATAATCCCAACCAAGCCCACTCGTTTGGGTGTGCATCGCTTCGTCCTCTCCTTAGTAGATGAGAACAGCAGAAACCGCTACCGCTGTAGCAGCTAGAGCTATAGCTAGCTAGCTTGTGGCCGAGTCTTCCATAGCATTGCGAGGGAGAAAGGGATGGGTAGTTTGGGAGAGGTTGATCATGGCAAGGAGATGTTCCATGGCCATGGCCATTCTGACCCCGTCGTCGACGAGCTCAACAGACTGGAGAATCTTCTCAGAGGTAACGCTGTACGTAGCATGTATATATGCATTGGATCATCCTGTGTGAGACTGATCATTGCACCCGTAGTTGTACGCTGATTTTTCAAAAAAAAAAAATCCTAAAACTCCATATTGATGGCGCACTGCACAACATGAATCATAGATAAACTCGGCGCATTGATATTACTGTGATTCTGATTACTATGGCCCCTTTGCACCATTACACAGTACTGACAGTTTACAAATCGTGCTAGGATGGAGTAGTATATTGTTTATCCCACGCAATGCAACTATGTGTGCATGACATGTGTATGGGGCTATGGGCAAATTGAGGAATTTGCATGCTTCGTCTTCCTAGTTTCAGAGCATCAAACTCAAGTCCTAGTTTGCGACCAGGAGAGGTGGCCTGCTAGGCTAGAACATATGCCATGCAGTCATGCACGTTTCTAGAGTTCTTCACTTTCGGGGCAATTTCCATTTGTACTGTTGTGAGTTTGTGACCAAGAATTTCAGTGAGGTTGGTATCTGGAAAGAAGGTTTTCATCTGTGTGCAAAGGCTAAACGAGTTCACCGTTTTACCCAAGTTTGTGACTGCCTTGGCAACATAAGCAGAAACTTCTGTCCTAGCTATGCAAGATCGATTAAGCCACCTGGTCGATCAATATGAATGTATTCACCTTGTTTTATTCTATTTAGGGAATACTACCTGTGTGTTATTAAAATGGAAAATTCATATGCCGTGTTCATTTCAGTTTCATGCATATTAAATAGCTATTGGCAGTTGGGGGTGTTGTGACCCAATATGCTGCATGCTGGAAAAAAAGCGTGTAAGAACTGTTCAGAAAAGCATACATATTAACTTTAGAGATACCAATTTTATCCAAAAAAATTTATCATGCTCGCTTTAGATGATCGCAATTCTAGATTCTAAGTAATCAGCTTTAATCAGATGAAACAACCTTTTCTACCGTACAAAAGTAAACACAAAGAGTGGTACAAGTAACCCATTCTTGTGGGTTGGTGGGGAGATTTGCTCAGATTCTAAGTTACAGGTGTGACAAAAACTTTGAAATTTTAGTGTATGCGTGGTTGGTAGCATGTCAAGGAATTGAACGGAGAAATAGCATGCATAGTTGGTAGGATGTCTATCAGAAGTTCAGAACACGTTTTATTGGGTCCTTAATCTGCACTTATATGTATGCCGAACTATAGTTTTGTTAGCTTAATTATCATCAAACATTCAGGACAGTTACTTGTGTCTGTTGACAGTATAGGGCCATGGTGTTGTTACCTATGAGCTACATGGTTGATCCATAGGGCAAATCGGTTTAGAAGTTTTGAACTGCCATTGGCTTTAACCTTTTTTCATAATAGTGGATTTACCCAATATCTTTTTTTAAAAAGATATTGCATTGCAAGAAAAGAACCATCCAGTCTGAGTTTACTGTTTAATACTTTTAAGCACCAAAGCTCCTTGTTCAAATCTATTGCTGTCATCTGTCTCAACCAACCACTTCACTCTTATCAAATTACTCCACTTCTCAGTCACTTTGGACAGACTAAGAAAGAAATTTCGTAAACCTTAAGTTTTTCCAAGGGAAAGTGTCCAGTAGTACTCCATAAGTTTTTCCAAGAATATATTTTCTGAGAAATGTTTTTCTAGAAGTATAAAAAGGATATTGTCCTGTCTTTCTGAGATTAAATGTTGGACGTTGATGCAGAAAAGGAGAGAGAGCTAGGACATGCATATAATGAAATAAAAGGCTTGAAGGTGATGGAAGCTCTGAAAGACAAGGCTATTGCTGAGGTAATTTGCTCAACGAGTTTACTTCCCTTCAGCTTGAGTTTTTTTTTTTTCCTTTTCCGAAACGGATCGGAGGAACTCATCAGATTCATGAAAAGAGAGTTGGGCACTCCAGAAGGGGAAGTACCAAATTACACCACCTATGCATAAAAAATCTTAGGACTCACCATGGACTAATAAAACACCTAGCTACTCGACTTATTTTATTTTATTTTATTGAAACCAAGCTACTTAACTACTCACCATCCCTTTGCTTGAGTTGTTTTGCATTGTCCGTTGCAAGTTAAAGTCACTAGCTTACTCAACTATTTTCCACTACAAAGTGAATGTAACTTCGGACAAATCATGCCTAGTCACTAGCTTACGGTATTGACATTACTTCATACTGTTGTAGCTGAGCAAGGAACTGAGGAAACAGGACGAGAAGATGAGAAGTTTGGACAAACAGCTTGAGCAGAAGGTTTATTAGTTCCTTCAATTTGACTTTAGTATTTCTACCTTTTTTACTTTGAGAATACTTTTGCATAGGAACTGAAATATGCTTCACTATTGCTCAATGATTTAATAAGTTTATTTGATATGACAGAATCTGGATGTGAAAAGACTAAGCAATGAGCGTAAAGAAGCATTATCTGCACAGTTCGCTGCGGAGGCAACACTCAGAAGGATCTACTCGTCTCAGAAAGATGAGGAAGCAATTCCCTTTGATGCCATCATAGCGCCCCTGGAGTCGGACATAAAAAAGTACAGGCATGAGGTAGTCTAAAATTCAGCATAGTTTCACCATCAATGCAACTAACGAACTTCCATAGCATGTTTAGTTATTTACCAATGGCTGCTCTTTCGGTCACAAGATTGCAGTGCTCCAGGATGACAACAAGGCGCTAGAACGACATCTAAAGTTGAAGGAGGCGGCGCTTGTCGAAGCAGGGAACATTTTGCGTAGCGCGCTTGAGAGGGCACTAATAGTAGAAGATGTTCAGAACCAGAACATTGAACTGAAGAAGCAGATGGAGATCTACCATGTAAGGCTCTGTTTGTTTCAGCTTCGGATTTTAGCTTTCAGCTTTTATAATCCGAAGCTGAAACAAACAGACAGCTTTTGGTTATAGCTTTTTAAAATCTGCTGGTTGGATTGTGAGAATCTGAGAAGCTGGTTTTCCTCAGCTTTTGATAGATTGTGAAAGTCCATTTTACTAAACTGTCCATTAAATTTTTTTAGAATCTACAGTCTAAAAGCTTTTCACAATCCAACTTTTCACAATCCAGCTTTTAACAATCCAGCTTTTATAAACTGTTTTTCACAATCTACAGCTGAAACAAACAGGACCTAAGTACATGACATCATTGTTTAATTGCACACCAGTCAAATCTTATTGTGTGTTGGTGGGATCTTGTGGAACTAATGCTTCTTTCCTGTACTACATTTGTAGGAAGAGAACAAATTATTAGAGAAGAATAACAGACAACAGGTGTTGGAGATCGAGAAGCTCTCACATACCATCAATGAGCTTGAGGAGTCCATTCTTGCTACTGGCGAGGTTGCTAATGCAGTACACTTCTTTCAGAATCAGGCTGCCAAGTTGAATGTAAGTGCGGGTGCTAGTGCGCAAGTAATTCAGATGTTGGATACTTGGATTCCATCAGTTCCTTGGTTGTTTATAACATATTAAAACTTGCAGGAGGAAAAGAAGACTCTTGAGAGGGAGCTAGCTCGAGCCAAGGTTTATGTCAATCGTGTTGCATCGACAGCGGCGAATGAATGGAAAGACGACTCTGATAAGCTGATGCCTGTCAAGAGATGGCTGGAAGAACGAAGGCTTCTGCAGGTACCCTATGTTGTGTCGTATTTGAAAGGATGGCCTGACATAAATAAGTTGTGTTACAATTTTGTACATGGAGAATTAACCATTTAAAATCATGCAGGGAGAGATACAGCGACTGCGTGACAAGATAACAATAGCCGAGAAATCTGCAAAGATTGAAGCCCAGATTAATGTAAGCAATATTAAATAATTATTTGAAGCAATTTACATCGTTCAATTCTTCAAGAAATCTCTTTAATTTTGGCTTGTTTCCTAGGACAAACTCAAAAGGAGACTGAAGTCACTAGAAGATGACATGAGAAATGAAACATCCAACTCATCTGCAAAGGAAATTAACAAACGAGCTACCCCCAAAAGATCAACATCTCAACAAAGACAACCCAGCACAGCCAGAGTGTCACATCAACCACCATCATCTGAAGCCATTGACAGGAGAAGGCCAATATCTCAACCCAGGGCATCAATGGCAGGGAAAGTGTTGAAGCAGCCTAATTCAGATACCGAACCTGCAGAGAAGACTAGGAGTGTTAAGCGATCGGAGAGTCCAAGAGCAAGAACTGTTATCGGTAAAGGGGAGCGCCCAGTGAAAAATCATCTATGGGCGCCGAGAAGCAAAATGACCTCTGATGCTGGGAAGGAGAACAAAGAACAAAATCCGAATTCCAACGCACATCTGAATGCTTCACGTTTACAAGGACGTGATGACACAATATCACACACTGTTATAGATGCAAATGGCGAATGTGGAGTTCAGTGTGGTGAACATCAAGAAGCCATGGAGGATGATGGAAATGCATATACCTCCGATGCTTGAAGTAGTACTTGGGACAACAGGGAACGTTGAGGTATTGAGGATTCCCTTTTGCATGAGGGTACCTAATAGAAGGGCAAATACAATTATCATGTACATGTAAGCATTCTCAATTTACCATTAGATGCTTGGTACTTCTTGAATAATTTATTCACCAGTACTCGTTTATAGGTATCTTGGAAGCTAAATAATTGTTCCAAACATTTTGCATAAAAAGCTTACTACACCCTAGACTTGATCTAACATTGTTGATTTCTTTGTATCTTACAGGTGCAACATGTGACTTATTTTGAAGATCATGTTTCAATTTATTCAGTTTGGGAGATTGTTTGTACAACAAAACCAGCAGCGGTGTCTTATGTTGTCTTGTTTCTTTGTTCTCTCCTGTACATATAAATTATACCGTGAACTTTACAAATGTAATTTGTGCCTGCTGAAAAGAAAGAAATCAATTTGTGGGGTTTTGAGGAAATGACTATTTTGCCCAAATAAATGTTGTTGCTGATGCAACGGAAGCGATACAAAAAGAAGTGAAGGGTGTTTGTCACCACGGCTGTCAATCAATTTGTAAAGGACTGTCGCTGTTTTTCCATTTGCTGCTCTCAGCCTGTCATTTGTTATTTCCATCCATTGTCCCTTTTGAGTTCCATCTGTTACTAAATGACATGTAATCAGATATATTAAAAATTAACACTAATAAAGTAAGAACTAAAATTTGTTATTGAGACGATATCATAGATTATCATTCAACTATTACCCCTTTTGGTTTTCATTATCATAAAATTAAGAGTGAATTGCATAAAACTACAAGTATTGTGCCATTTGTAACACAAAATTACAAGTATTGTGTTATTTATCACACAAAATTATAAATATTATAACTAGCAGCATAAAACTACAAGTATTGTGCACTAATTTAACATAAAACTTGATTTTAATTAGATTCACCCAAAAATTGTCTTATGTTTCTTAAAAAATCCTAGATCTTTTTGTATGTGTTCCATAATTCATGTGCAACCCATTTTAATTAGATTCACCAAAAAAAATATGTCTAGAATTTAAACTAAAATTCTCTAAAAAAGCTACTTTTATAACTCCTAATAATTGTTAGGGTCTCAAATAAAATCTCAAAAATATGGGAAAATTCACTAATATTCTTCTTATATGATGAAATAATTTCTAAAATTATTTCTAGCACTAAAAGTGAGTTACTTTGTAAGTATATAAATGAAGCATTACAAAGGAATCCACTTTTTCACCATATAATCTAAGACTAAAAATAATTTTAGAATTAGTTCATCATATAAGAAAATATTAGTGAATTTTTTAAATATTTTTAAGATTTTATTGGAGATCCTAACAATTGTTAGAAGTTATAAAAATAGTCTTTTTAGAGAATTTTAGTTTAATTTCTACACAAACTTTTTGAGTGAGTTTAATTAAAATATGTTGCACATAAATTATGAAACACATACAAATATAAAGCACATACAAAAAAATTGAATTTTTTTAGATAAATATAAGATCATTTTTAATAAATCTAATTAAAAACAGATTTTATATAAAATTATTGTACAATACTTATACTTTTATGTTACTATTCACAATCCTCCTCGCTCATGGCCTAAGCCTGACAAGTGTATCATCCCACATGCTCCCTTGCGTGAATGCGAACCGAGTCCATTCGTCCTCAACAGGCCCAGCCCAAACCACAATTCGCTCCGTCGCTCCTCTCTCCGACTCTCTCGCTCGCCATGGCGGCTGCGACGGCGGCAGGAGCAGCCGCCGCGGCCGCCGCTGTATCCTTGATCGCCTGCTACCTCCTCCTTTGCAAGAGCAGCCCCAAGCTCTTGTGGATGCGTCCGTCTTGGCCGTTCCGCGCGAGCGGCCGGCGGGCTCGACGGAGGGGTCTCGTGGAGGCCATCGGCAACACGCCCCTCATCCGCATCAACAGCCTCTCCGACGCCACGGGGTGCGAGGTGGGTGGTAAATGTTTACTTATGTTGCTCCGCTTTGCTCCTCTGAGCAAATCTTGGAGGCGGTGAGTTGTGATTGTTCTTTGTGTTGTAGATTCTGGGAAAGGCCGAGTTCCTGAACCCGGGAGGGAGCGTGAAGGACCGCGTGGCGGTTAAGATCATCGAGGAGGTAATTTCCGCAATTCTGTTTATGTTGAAATGGTTTAGTAGGAGCGAAGAACTGCAATGCAGAGTTCATGGTGAGAAGTTGCACTATTGGTACTTTGAGCATGTAGATATTTGTCGGTAGATTGAGTTGCCCCTTTTAGATTCTGGAGCAAGAATCGCACTTCAAATTTTAACCTCATATGCCAAATTGAAAATGTTCCACTAAGCACATTTTTTTCTTTCTATTTTACTGGTTTAATTGATGAGTCATGGAATCCTTGCTATATTGGTAACTCACTGCTCTGATATATGACATTGGTATACTATATTATACTCTTATCCTTTAACTTCAATGACGCTGGAAATGTTGTCAATTCCAGGCTCTAGAATCTGGAGATCTGGTGTGCGGTGGTACGGTAACAGAGGGGAGTGCTGGAAGCACAGCCATTAGCTTGGCTACTGTTGCTCCTGCATATGGCTGTAGATCTCATGTTGTTATTCCTGATGATGCTGCCATTGAGAAGGTAGGGAAGTTTTATGCTTTCCATGATATTTTCGTTTTGCTTACAACCTTCTATCTTCTAGCATATGGAATTGCTACTTGAGTTACCATTGTATGGGGTAAATTCCTCCTATACCATTGCAATTCTGTAGAATGTGTCAATGACATGTGGGTCCATGGCCCACATGTCAGTGACACATTTTGGGATTGCAAAATTTTGCAATGGCAAATAAGGGATTACCCCAGCAGCTGAAGTGCTGATCAAGATGTTTCATTTGAGCATTTCTGTTAAAGACTCTCACAAACTACTCGCTGTAATACCGTATAAGGTTATACAGCTTAGCAGTCAGAAGTTCCCTGTTTGTTCCTTTGCTCTTATTTATGTAATTTACTTAAACTATTGTTTTCCAGTCTCAAATAATACAGGCGCTAGGAGCTACTGTTGAACAAGTGTGCCCTGTTTCGATCACTCACAGCGATCATTTTGTCAATATTGCCAGAAGAAGAGCTTTAGAAGCAAACAAATTAGCAGCAGCACAGAGAGAATCAAACGAGACACAACCCAATGGTTTAACACATGCCAATTCTGAAATGACGGATGAGAAGTTAGCAGCTATGCAGAGAGAGTCAAATAAGACCCAGTCTAATGGTCGAGCACATGTAAATACTGAAATGCCACTCAGTGGGAAATGTGATCCAAATTCTGATTCAAAGGGAGGTTTCTTTGCTGACCAGTTTGAGAATATGGCAAACTATCGAGCACATTATGAATGGACTGGTCCTGAGATATGGGAACAGACTAAAGGGGCCCTGCATGCCTTCGTTGCTGCTGCTGGTACTGGTGGTACAATTGCTGGAGTCTCACGGTATCTTAAGGTTTGCATGCTTATTAATTTATTTATTCCATATATTTTCTTCTCAGATAAACATTTTTTATGCCTATGATACTTCCTATTTAGGAAAAGAACAGAAATGTCAGATGCTTTTTAATGGACCCACCTGGATCTGGTCTGTTCAATAAGGTTACTAGAGGGGTGATGTACACAAAAGAGGAGGCTGAGGGAAAAAGGCTGAAGAACCCTTTCGATACTATTACTGAAGGAATCGGAATCAACAGGTTGACTAGAAATTTCATGATGGCGAAACTGGATGGAGCTTATCAAGGAACAGATAGGGAAGCTGTTGAGATGTCAAGGTACACACTCACAGAGTTGAAGCTCTTGTTGATGTTTAGCAGTTATGATTTTTAATAGTAATGAGCACACAAAAGTTAGCTCAGCATTGCAATATTTGTTTGTTTACTATAATTTGCTAAAATATTAGACTAGACCATGTTTTTTTTCTTCCTATATGGCATTTCACATTCAGATTGCTATTCACATGTTTCATTCTGCTTTATCTTATCACAACATAGTATTGATCTTGTACTGCTTCCCGGAAACTGGAGTTCCTCTTAATATTAGTTTTCAACTTTTGTCATGTCTTTATGCGGGACTCTCCCGAGTTCAATGGAAGGCTTAATCAACTGTTGGGTCAAGCATGTTTTAGAAGCAATGATCAGTGTTATGCACATCTCACGTCAAAATATTTGGAGCACCGAATGGAAGTCACATGCCATAGTTACAGGACAGTTTAGTATTTCATGTCTTGCAGAAATGGATGCAATAATCCAGGAAATAATTCAATTATTCTGACCTCAATTTACTTGGAACATATCTTAGGTTCTTGCTGAGAAATGATGGACTATTCGTTGGGAGTTCTTCCGCCATGAATTGTGTTGGGGCTGTAAGAGTTGCTCGAGATTTGGGTCCAGGGCATACAATTGTGACAATTCTCTGCGACAGTGGGATGAGGCATCTGAGCAAGTTCTTCAATGACCAGTATTTGGCTGATCATGGACTGACACCAACAGCTACTGGCTTGGAATTTCTCGACAAATGAGCAAATTTCACAGGGGATGTTCAATTTCAGTGATTTTGTCATGCTCCCTGTGATGTCTGCCCTTGATAGCAGCAGGTGGCACTGAATAGCTGACAGCATGAAAATATGCGTACAGTAAGAGAACTGCTGGCTTCCAGATAGTTGGCCCAAAATACCGTGAATTTTTATGTTACCCTGCTTGAAGGCATCCCTGAACGATGAAGCATTGATGTATATGAAGTACTAGTAGTTAAAGTAGGCATTGCCATTTGATGGGGTTAGGATAGCCAATCTTTTGATTCTTGTTATTTTGATATATCTATTGAGGCATTGCATTGCAGCATCAATACTTAAATCAGTTAAATAATGTTTCATTGCAGCATCCATACTGCAAACAATTACGATATATACATCTTTTCCTTCTCAAAATGGTTTCAAGGAACTATTCCCCCATTCGGAACTCTTGTGTCGCACATTGGCTATCATCACTCTTACACTCTTGTTGTTTACATTCGTTTGCTTTCCATTTGTACTAGCTTGGCGTTGCTAGATGACATTAGATTGAACTGACAATAGCTCCGGCCCAACATATTTGTCCCCTTCCATATCAGCCTGTTGTCAAGTTTTGCTTCCCCATTTTCTTGCCATTGTCTAATGGACAAACAATTATTCTGAAAACATTGTAGGTCTCGGTTGCATGTATCATGCTGATGTTAAAAAAGAGTTAGGACTACTTTCTCAACTGAATGAAGAACTGGAACTGGTATTCATTGGTCTGAGCATCTGGAAAGCAATAGAAAGGGATCTTTGGAAAGTAGAAGGAAGCAATTGAGCATCTACCTGCAGAAATCTGCCGAGGAGGGTATCTGAGAAAACACCTGCAGATTACACAGAAAATAATCCTATGTACGCCCTAAATTAGCCAGTTTACACAGCAACCAATTCTGACGACTTCTTCGCCTCCAGCCAGTGCTTGGCAGCAACGCTCGTCGTCAAAAACCATCCGGCCTTGTCGGGTGCCTCGTGGAACGGCGCGTCGAGCTCCTTCAGATGCGCCTCGAACGTGGCAGCCAGCCCTCTGTCCGAGTACGTGTTCTTTCCCTGCCCCGTATGGATCCCCAGCAACGGCGGCAGCTCCTCGCCGCTGCTCTGCAGCGCTGTGTACAGGTCGTTCATCCAGACGTGCAGCGTGGTCAGTGCCGCGCCGACGGAGAGGCCCCTGAGGTGCAACGACCACTGCGTCTGCGTCCTGGTCTGGATGCTGGCGTAGATGCCGAGCTGCTGCGCGGCATCGAGGAGCGCGCAGGCCTTCTCCATCTGGTTCAGGTTCACGCACAGGTCCATCAGGCAGTTGCAGTAAGGCATCTTCACCACGCCGCGGGCGCTGCTCAGCAGGTCGCTAGCCGCTTCCCTGAAAGATTCAGAGGAGGCGCTCCTGTCCACCAGAAGCTTAACTACGGCGCCAAGCTGGACATTGCTTCTCTCGATGCAGTTGATCACCTTGCCCAGGTCGTCCGCCTGCGTATTCGCCGCCACGCTGAGAAGGCAGCCGCAGAACCGGTCGTCGGGGCTGATACCGAGCTCCTCGAGCAGGCCAAATGACTTGACCACGTCGTCGGTGCGCCCCACCTTACCGTAGCACCGAATAAGCGAGGTGAGGACGAAGATGTTCGGCTTGAAGCCAGCCTCTACCATCTCGTTCAGTATGCCCTCTGCACCCAGGACGTTGGCAGTGGAAGAATACAGCGTCACCATTGATGAGTAGCTCCAGCTGTCAGGCTTAGACCGGGCATCCATGGACGCCTTCATGTCCCGGAAGACCTCCTCGGCCTCATCGGTGTATCCAATGTCGGCGCACATGGACAGGAGCATGTTGTACAGCAGCACGTCGATGTCCATCACCTCGTTCTTCATCAGCCGGTACACGGCCATGGCGTCCTCGCCGTAGCGCGCCCTGGTGTACGCGTGCAGGAGACAGCAGTACGTCGCCCTGCTGGGCTGCACCTGCTGGTCAACCATCTCCCTGTGGATGGTCTTCACCACCCAAGGCCGCATTGCGCGGCCCATGCCGTCCAACATGGTGTTGTACACGACCAGGTTTGGCTTCACGCCAGCCGCCTTCATTTCCTCGAACACGTTGAGCGCGCCATCGAAGTTACCGGTGGTCGAGTGCACCTTGATCACTGTGGCGCAAATGACGGGGTCGAGCTGCCATTTCTCGGCGCGAGCGCGATCGTACAAGCTTAGGGCCGCCTCGGCGTTCCCGGCGCGGCCGTACGCGTCGATCACCGTCGAGTACGTGAGCATGTCCGGTGAGCACCCGAACTCCGGCATCTTCTCGAACCACTCCACGGCCTTGCTAGGCAGGCCGCAGGCGCGAGCGCTGCTGATGACGGTTGAGAATGTGGTGTTATCCGGCTGCACACCGTCCTGTAGCATCTCGCCCCAGAGCACCTCTGTGTCGCTCCAGCGCCGCTTCTTGCGGAGCAGCTTGAGTACCACGTTGTAGAGGATGACCTTCTTCCGGACCTCGGCGTTTCCCAGGAACCAGCGGAGCGCGAGCAAGGCGGTGTCCGGCCTAGCTGCGGCCGTGTTGAGCACGATGACGGCGTCCTGCTCGGAGGGACGCTCGGGGAAGGCGGCTTCAAGCACGTTCGCCACGGCCGCCTCGGCGGGCTCGCACGCGCCGAGCGCCGCGGCGGCGGAGGCGAGGCGCGCGCGACGGCTGGATCCGGCGCGCGCGCGGGCGAGGCCGGCGGTGCGCTGGCTGTTGGGGTTAACCCAGAGGTACCTCGTGTTGCTGCTGGATTTGTTGGGGTCCGAGGGAGGCGCCGGGTCCGAGGGAGGCGGGTCCTGGACGGAGACGTGAGCGGCGGCTGAGGAGGAGGGGTTCTTCGGGTGGAAGGAGGCGGAGATTGGCCGGTGAGGCCATGAGGGGAGGAGGGAGGAAGGCGAGCGGCACAGAGGCAAGGAAGCCATGGGTTGCTGCGCTCCTTGTGGATTGGGGTCGGGAGTGGCCGGCCCGGGAGCGTGACGAGTGACGACGCAGCTGAGCCTTTCTGTCTGTCTGCTTATGGGACCCATATGGCAGTCGGGGTGGGGAGAAGGGCGAGCACCATTAGAGGAGACGCGTGGCGGCGTGCGAGAGAAGGCTGCTCTTCCAGCCTCTCCCCTCCACCCTCCGAAACTCCAAGTCCTAGCGGCTCCGAGAGCCGCTTCACCCCGAATTAGGATTCCTGAAACCTTTAGAGAGTGATGAGGAAATATGTATGACTATTTCATCCCGCCTAAAAAAAGATTACACCTGATAGCCTATAAATAGAGGACCTCACAACCGTGAGAAGATGGAGATTTTCTAAAAAAATATACCTTATTAGGGTTAGACACATTAAGGTACCACCCTTTGTGAAGTTTGAGGTGCCACCGTATAGATCTGAGGAGTGCCACACGGCACCACTCTAGTGTGTCACGTGGCACTGCCCTACTGGTGGCAGGGTGGCATCCTCCTTCAACGGAGGACCTCTAAAGAGGTTTCTTAGCATCTTCGGTTATGTATCCATAAGGTATTATGGGGTAATCTTTTTGTTCTTTTCGGGGTCACCGATGATCTTGCTATGTAACTCTGAGATGATTTTGATATCTATTTAATCTAATTCAGTGTTTGCGATGCATACTTCATTATCGTATATGTAACATCCTGGTATATGTTAGTAGGATAAACGCAAATAGGATGTTTGGATCTACACTTATTGATAGCATCGACATAGTACATTAGTAGATGACCTTGGCACAACCTATGGCGTGATAGGAAACGAGGCGGACATCTTCATCTACAGTGTAACCGTTGATTAGTCTTAATCAAATTATATTCAAGTGAACCTTAACCCAGCGAAGATCGTTATATATGTCAACAACCCTAAGATACTCTACGTAAATCTCTGAGTCCCCTCACTTCACAATCAATCATCACTACTACAGAACATGTCATAAGTAGCGCCTCATCAGTGTCGGTTCGAGCATAACAGGTACTATTGACGTATCAGTACCGGTTCTTAAACTCCCGCATGCGAACCACGATTGAGGCTATCAGTGCCGATTCTTGGCGCCTCAATTATTGCTCGCACGTGGGAGTTTAAGAACCGGCACTAATAGTTACTATCAGTGCCGGTTGGAACTAGAATCAGCACTGATGCCTGTGTTATATTTATATTCAGCACTTAGCTTCTCTCCTCGTTTGCTTCATTTAGCTTGACGCCGCTCCTCCTCCCTGACTGCTGCCTCGTCCCTGTCCGCAGCCTCCTCGTCGCGCGTCGGCTCGTCGCCTCCTCGTCCTCATCCTCATCGTGCGTCGGCTCGTCGCCTCCTCGTCCTCATCCTCATCGTGCGTTGGCCCGCCACCTCCTCCTCCTCGTTGCGCGCCGACCGCCACCTCCTCATCCTCGTCGTGCGTCGGCCCGCCGTCGCCTCCTTCTTCTCGTCGTGTGCCAACCGCCACCTCCTCGTCCTCGTCGTGCGTCGGCCCACCACTGCCTCCTCGTCGTCGCTACACGCTGACCGCCGCCTCCTCGTCCTCATCACGCGCCGACCCACTGCCGCCTCCTCGTCGCCTCCTTGATGTCCACATGGGGAGCATCAACGGCAGTGGAGGTGGAGGGCGTAGATCTAGGCAGCGTGGAGGCGGTCGTTCTATCCTATCCATCCGCCCAGGTCCGGGTGACTACCCTCGTACTCCTGGCCTTAGATCCTCAACGGTGTATCCCCTTCCTACCCAGAAGGGCCACGAAACACCTAGGTTGGTTCTCAAATTCAAGTTAGCAAATTGTAGTTAGCAATTTTAGTTAGCCAATTTAGGTCCTGAAATTATATATGTATTTTAGTTCAAAATATATTGGCTTATTATTAGATGTGTATGTCATGATATTAGATGTGTATCGCTATATCGATGTTTTAGATGTTACTATTACTTCCCAGTGAGTAACTAGTTTGGTACTTCCTTATTCTACAATTGATGACTTGACATAATTGCGAGATTATCCACATATGCCGATTGATATGGTATTGACGTTTCTTTCTCTGGGCATGTAGACATACCTATGACTTTTCTTAGGTACATCTGTATGCTTAGAGATGAAAATCCCTTTGCTATAAATTATAAGAAGGTCAATTAATATTACAGTTTATAGTTAACAAATTTAGAAACTAACATGCCGATTGATGTAGATGCTTCATTATCTACAATAGCTACATGACATTATTGCGGACCTTGGTGGCACACCACCTGTGATGACGACCACATTGGCTGATAACAATAAGATGAAGATCACTATCTCTTTTAGCATTACTTTTTCTAAAGAAAGATATATCACTTTAACATCATCAAGCTCCGAAACAGATCAAAGATTTATGGCTGAAAGATCTGCTGTTCATGCGCTTCTACAATCGGTTAACCTGCAACTTAGATACATATTTTCGGACTACAGCTATTTCAAATTGAAAACGCTTGAACAAAATGAGGATGTGCTTGAAATGACTCCTAGGCTCTCGCGGTTACATGCAACTGAAACGGTCGGTGATATGAACCTGTAGTTTGTAGCTAGGATTATTTCAATAATATTAAAATTTTCCTCTATATTGTTGCTCTTTGTCTATAGAATTTTTACTGGAACACTCGGATACGGATGGATCTTAGCTTGACTTCAATCTTATGTCTTCTTGCCTAGCAGTGGGGGTACACATTACTTGGTCCTCAATGCAGGAAGGTCCGAAAAGGAAAGTATCAGTCATACCTTAAGTTTTAGTGTGATAGTAATAGTTTCGTTATTTACGGAAGTCCAATGAAACTTCTATTTGAAGCAACAACTAGTACGCTCATTTATGCACTGAATCATTTTGATGTAATATTTGGAGTTGAATTTTAGATATCAACTATGCATGTAATGGCATTTGATGTAATTTTAGAAATGTCTGTAGTTTGAATTAATGTATTAAGTGTTTATCGTGACTTAAATATTAGAAGAATAGATGCATGTGCATGTGATGCATTTTGGATTGTGCAATTTTTTTGGCTACCGAATATCTATCAGTGCCAGTTCCTAACAGGGAACCGACACTGATAATTCATTATCAGTGCTGGTTAACGATGTTGTGCTCGCAATCTGTGGATGCCAAACGAGGTTTGTTTGCCACTTGCCACTGTTACTACTCAGTGTGTTGTCCTTTGTTTACTGAACTGTCTTTACTCCTTTTGTTGTTAGGATGATCCTAGGTCGAGTTGATTGATAATTGCAACTGGATGGCTGGATGGGCAGTTTTGCACTTGCTGACTTGCATTTGGAACATTGGATGGTTGGCTACACACTACTTAACTAATTATTCTAGTTGCTTTTAGTTTGGACAATATTTATAGGGAAAACTACAAACCCCCCCCCCCCCCCCCAAAAGTCACTTGGATTTTGACTCCCCCCCCAAAATTGTTTTGTTGCAAAAAAACCCCCCAAAAGTTTGACTTTGTTGCCAAAAAAACCCCTAAAAATTCAAAAACAATAAAAAAATCACAAAAAATTCTAAAAAAACTAGAGACAATTCTAAGATCTTCTGTGAATTTTTTTTTTTAAATAATATCCTTTGCATCATATTTCATGGAGAGGAAGTTTGGAAAAAAAAGAAAAATGTGCAACTCATTTAGTAACTCATGTTATTTTAACTTTTTCATCTCTACCATTATTTTTCCTACACAAATAATTATTTAAGTAAACTAATAAAAGTGGTTTCACTAATTTTGGGGGTGTTATGGATTAGTTATGAATTAATCTATCTGTAACATATTTACTCAATCCTGCACGTTACAATAACTATTTCAAGATTTCATGTATTTTTACAAGATAGAGGATCATGTAAGAAGACTAAAAAATTTTGTTTCATGATTTTTAGATTAGTAAATAATTAACTATGCATTTAACTCGAATTAATAAATGAGTTGCACTTTTTTTTTCAAACTTACTCTCCATGAAATATGATGCAAAGGATATTATTTTTGAAAACAAATTTCACAAAAGGTCTTATAATTGTCTCTATTTTTTTTAGAATTTTTATGATTTTTTTTAAAAAATTTGAATTTTAGGGGTGTTTTTGCAACAAAATCAAACTTTTGGGGGGGTTTTTTTTGCAACAAAACAACTTTTGGGGGGGACAGTCAAAATCCAAGTGACTTTTGGGGGGGTTTTTGCATTTATCCCATATTTATAAGATGTACTACTTATGATCTTTGTGGTTGTGTAAAACAAGTGCCAGTTTGGTTGTTAGCCACATGTTAGGCATGCCACATATTTTTAGATATGTGTTTAGTTCAACGCTATAATTGTGGCTTACTAAACTTTCTTAGCTATCTATCTCACATGTCATAGACTCATTTTCCAGCCAAACTTTGTCACAAGTGTGGCAGCTATTTTGTTCACCATACTTTTTGTGGCAGCCACACTTTGCCTAAGTTGCGGCAAAGTTAGGCGCCAACCAAACAGACCATTCGGTTTGGCACATTGATCACTGTGGCGCAGATGACGGGTTGAGCTGCCATTTCTGCACGCATGCATGGTCATTCAAGCTTAGGGTTGCCTCGGCGTTCCCAGCACGGTCGTACGCCTCGATCATCGCCCAGTACATGAGCATGTCTGTCTCGGTGATCACCCAAACTCTGGCATCTTGTCGAAACTCCACAGCCTTGCAGGGTAGGCCTATCACACCAGTCGACGGGCGTCCTCAGTGCGACTATGACATACAAGCGTATAGAGTCGAGTGTATACGTATGTGTACTATATGATCGAGAGACAGCTGTAAGTGTGTGTGCTCAGGACCGACGGGTTGTTATAAGCCAGGCCCAAGGGGCAGTAACAAACAGGTATGAACTGGATGATGAACGATGACGTGCTTTGGGCATGACCACTTCATGAGGTACACGTTGTTCCTAGCATTTCTCTCTCCCTCTCGATGTGACCGATCCATCTGTGCTTAGGTTCCTAACAATCTAGCATCAGAGCCATGTTCTTCGAGTTCTGATCTAGCATTATCCACTAAAAAAATCACCAATTTTTTTCTCATCATCCTGGCGTATGCTCACAAATCTAACACCACTCCATATATCCAGCCTCGATACACATCACGCCAGCAGCAACATCTCGAAGCCATGGATACTCAGATTATGCGTCGGCTTGATGAGGATCGGCAGAAGCAGAAGGTGGATCGGACGGAGCAGAAAACCCGTTCTCGTCTGACGCAGGAGAAGATCGAAGCAATGCGATACTCCTTCTATGCACAAAAGCCCAATATGGAGACTCGAGTTCAAGAGCTTCATCTTGCGATGGATGAGTTACGCGTGCACATCAAGTAGATCAAAGACCACCCGATGCTCAATAGCGTGGTCATCTCCACTCCAGCACCGCCTGCTGCGATGATAGGAGTGTCTACTATGGAAACCCGCTCCAAGCCTGAGTGCCACCGTGAACTTCATGATCACTAAGGATCGGTCCATAGATGCTCAAGCACCTATGTGCCACCTCCGGTCACAGGTGCACCACCACCCTTTGATTTGTACCATTCTTCATCTCGCATGTCTGCACATCCGTATAATGCCACCGCTTGCTCTAGTTGTTCTGATTCTTATGGTGTTTCGCTTGGGCAACATTTTAAACTGGAATTTCCTTATTTCGATGACAATCATGCACAATTTTGGCACACGTGATGCGGGGATTACTTCAAAATCTACAAGGTGCCAAAAGAGCAATAGGTTCGCATAGCTTCCTATCATTTCTCAAGATTTGCCTCAGCTTGGTTGCAATCTCAACATTGTGCCTTGACTTGGGAGGAATTATGTGGCCGTTAGATTGATCATTTCAGTCAGGAGCAGTACGAGGACCATATTCACCAATTGTTCGAGTTTTATCAGACACTATTGGTGACCGAGTACAGAGAGCAATTTGAACCTCTCATGCATCTGATTCTAGCACATAATCCGGCTTTCAACTTCATGTTCTTCACTACACGGTTTATTGATGGTTTGAGGGAGGACATTCGTTCAACAAGCATGCTTCATCGGCCCAAAGACTTGGATACATCTTGTTCACTGGCTTCCCTACAAGAGTGTGTTGTTGTTTCCCGGCATTTCAGAGCGAAACATGCCAGATTGTGAAGGTTTATTTAGCCCCTAAATGTGGTTTTGGTAATTAATGACAAAACATATGGACTAACAATTGTGTTGAGAATTGTTAGTAAGTTGTTCTATATGTGATGCATGGAGGATTGAGTATGGATTCATTGAGGAATACCATATGAGCTTTAGGTGATGCAAATAAAGGATAAACTCAAGAAGATTGACGATAATCATGAAGGCTGTCGGTGTATTCAGAACCAGGGGTCCCTAAGTCCCGAGGCCAGGCCGGCTATCCACCACATGTCACCACCCTGCGAGGTAAGAAAAAGCTAAGTCCCGGGAGAAGGTGCTCGGGGCCGCCGCCTCTGGTTCCCGAGCACCCTAGTTCCCCGATGATCTGCAGGGTCCAAATACTAAGAACGAAGTCCTCGGGAGAGAGTGCTCGGGGCTGCACGTGGCAGCCCCCGAGGACTCGGTGCCCCGAAGGTCCCACCGAAGTGCTCGGGAGAGAGTGCTCGGGGCTGCACGTGGCAGCCCCCGAGGACTCGGTGCCCCGAAGGTCCCACCGAAGTGCTCGGGAGAGAGTGCTCGGGGCTGCACGTGGCAGCCCCCGAGGACTCGGTGCCCCGAAGGTCCCACCGAAGTGCTCGGGAGAGAGTGCTCGGGGCTGCACGTGGCAGCCCCCGAGGACTCGGTGCCCCGAAGGTCCCACCGAAGTGCTCGGGAGAGAGTGCTCGGGGCTGCACGTGGCAGCCCCCGAGGACTCGGTGCCCCGAAGGTCCCACCGAAGTGCTCGGGAGAGAGTGCTCGGGGCTGCACGTGGCAGCCCCCGAGGACTCGGTGCCCCGAAGGTCCCACCGAAGTGCTCGGGAGAGAGTGCTCGGGGCTGCACGTGGCAGCCCCCGAGGACTCGGTGCCCCGAAGGTCCCACCGAAGTGCTCGGGAGAGAGTGCTCGGGGCTGCACGTGGCAAGATCATTCAACGACCCGAAGGGTCCCGTCGTCAGGGTGTTCGCGCAAGATCATTCAACGACCCGAAGGGTCCCGTCGTCAGGGTGTCATCCAGTCAAAGGCCCAATGCCGCATTTAATAGGCACGCGCGGTCTGACATCCTGACATCCTGACATTCTCAGCTGCCCACGCCCCAGTGTCAGACCCTGCCATGCACTAGCAGGGGGCCGTGGGTCCATTAAATGCACGGGTCCCGTCCCGTTCCATCCAGGTGCCTCGGGATAACGTTGCCAGAATCGAAGCACTCCGCCTGCCACCCTGCCCTGGCAGAAGAACAAGACAGGGTGGGCGCACTGGGCACCTCTGAGGCTGACCGGTGGGCCCCTTTTAGGGCACCCCGAGGCTTCCGCAGCGGCTGGTGGTCGAATGCGCGCCGCATTTCTCCACCGCCCCTGTCACTTCGCCAAAATGAAATGATTACGCCTTTCTCCGTGGCACCTTGGCATTCGCGTCCCCTCTTTCCCATTCAGGATATGTTGAGGTCGGCGCGCCTATAAAAGGAAAGGATGGAGAACACTAAAAGCAAGGGAAAAAAGGCCCCCCGACCACCAGACGACCAACAATCTCCGACGAACCAGGCCAAAGATAGATCGACAGACACTCGAACCAGCTCAAGTTAAGCTAAAACATAAGAGCCTCAAGCTCTTTGTAAACAGCCCTCCCCTTAGAACCAGATACCTCCTTGAAGAATTCCCTTCAAGGATAAATATAGTGCTCATACAGGAGTAGGGTGTTACGCCTCCGTGCGGCCCGAACCTGTCTAAAACCCGGCGTACCCACTTTTTCTTGCATTAGGGTGATCGTCTCCCGCCGGCCATCGCATTTATTTCCGTTCCCGCTTATTTCCCAAACAAGTTTTTCCAGGATCATCCCCCCGGCCGAATCTCTAAAAAGGGGTCTCTCGGGATCCCTGCGACAGGAGTTCACTCTCCGACAGCTGGCGCGCCAGGTAGGGGGGAATATCCCTGGATTGTTTGTTTCACTTTTTTCTCCACAGGAAAAGATGGTAGGTGGGCACCGTCTCCAGCGTTCCGGCTCCACTTCCAGTAACGGAACGCTGCCCCACGAAGAAAGCCCCGTCGCTGCTGCGTACCCGCGGCAGCCGCCATCCACGCGTGCGGCTTTTCCCGCCCAAGGGGATCAAGGCGCTGGGCCCATCAGCGCCGCCGCCGCTGCCAACGTACTTTCCGACCCCCAGCAGGTGGTCAGGACCCCGGCCGCCAGGTCTGCCTCTGGACCACGTCGGGTGCCGCCTCGGTGCAGGCTCGCTTTCAGTGAGGCCAGCCCAGGGAGCGCGTTGCTTGCAGCACAAGCTCTCCTCAGACACCCGCCCATTCAGGCCACGCCAAACACTCCGGAAGGCCGGTGGATGCAAGACGTCGTCGCTTTGGTCGGCACTGCTCGTCGCCAGGTGCAGGCCGGGAGTCCTCGCGCCACTTCTCAGCACGGTGCCGCCAGAGCCGGCTCCTCAGCGGGCAACACCCGCACGGGCCGAGGGGTCTCCAGGCGGAGTGCCGTCCCCCTGGCCATGTCCGGAGCCCGGGACCTTCGTTTGCACCTTGACGAGCGGAGGGGCCACGAAGATGCCCGAGTCACTCTCGAACATCAGCGGGAGACCCGGCAGGGGGTTGGGGCAGAGGACCAGGCTTCCTCTCTCCCGGCCCATGACCACCGGGGATCCCCGGCTCGCCGCTTCTCGCCACCAAGAACCCCCGCTCGTGCTGCGGGGTACGGCACCGGTTGCCGTGCCTTCACCACCGAGCTCCGCCGGGTGAGGTGGCCTTCCAAGTTCCGCCCCGAGCTGCCGGAGAAGTACGACGGGTCCATCGATCCCGTCGAGTTCCTCCAGAACTACACGACGGCCGTCCAAGCGGCCGGAGGCAGCGAAAAGGTGATGGTAAACTATTTTCATGTTGCCTTGAGGGGTTCCGCCCGCTCTTGGCTTATGAACTTACCCCCAGGATCTATCAGCTCCTGGGATGACCTATGCCACCAATTCGTGGCCAACTTTCAGGGCACGTTCGCACGTCCCGGTCTGGAGTGCGACCTCCACGCCGTCCAACAGCAGGAAGGGGAGACGCTACGGCGATTTATACAGCGTTTCAGCCAGGTTCGCAACACTATTCCGCGAGTGGCCCCCCATGCTGTTATTGTTGCTTTTCGGCAGGGCGTCCGTGATGAGCGGATGCTCGAGAAGCTAGGTACGCACGAGATCGAGACCCCTGCGGAGCTTTTCGCACTGGCCGATAAGTGCGCCAAGGCTGCGGAGGCCAGGGCATGGCATGCTCCTCGCCCCGTTTCCGACCAGCCAAGTTCTTCCCGCTCTGATAAGCGGGAAAAGAAAAAGAGAAGGAAGCGCGAGGCCGCTCCCGTTGAGCTAGCCCAAGTCCCCGCTCACAGGGAGCCGCAAGAGCCCGATCGCCGGCAAGAGCGTCAGCCGGGTGCCGATCGGCGCCCCGTCAGGGCCCCTGCTCGGGCTCCTCCTCGGGCCTCTGTGCCCGCGAGGGCCCCGGCACCGGCTAGGGCGTCAGCTCCAGCAAGAGCCCCGGCCCCTGGCCGAGCTCCTATTCCAGCGAGGGTCCCCGCTCCCGCGGGGCCCGAGCCAGGTAAATGGTGTCCCATACACCTGACCAGATGGCACGACCTCACGGAGTGTCGTACGGTCAAAGGACTCGTGGAGCAGCGCCAGAGGGAGCGCGACGAGTCCCACGGAGGAGGCGATGCCGAGGTCGTCCCCAACAACACCGAGCTCGGCTTCCAGGAGCCCGAGCATGCGGTTGCCTTCATCGACGGGGGCGCTTACACACCCTGCTCGCGCCGTGGCATCAAGGTCATGCGGCGCGAAGTGTGCTCGGCAACCCCGAGCGAGGAGGCCACAAGACCCCTGAGGTGGTCGGATGCTCCGATCACGTTCAGCATGGCAGATCACCCCGTCAGTACTGCAGCCGTGGGACGGCTACCTCTGGTTGTGTCTCCCACTATCTGCAATGTTAAGGTCGGCAGAGTGCTGATCGACGGTGGTGCCGGCCTCAACCTCCTTTCCAAGGAGGCTTTTGAGAAGCTGCAAGTATCTTCCCGACGCCTAAAACCGTCACTCCCTTTCTGTGGAGTAACTCCCGGGCACTCCCTGCCCCTCGGGCAGGTTGAGTTGCCTGTCACATTTGGGAGCCGGGACAACTTCCGCACGGAGTGCGTCCTCTTCGATGTTGCGGAGCTCCCTCTCCCCTACAACGCCATCCTCGGGCGTCCGGCGCTTGCCAAGTTCATGATGGCCGTGCATTATGCATACCTTACGGTTAAGATGCCGGGCCCCGCAGGCTCTATCTCCGTGGTCACCGACTCCCGCGGCGCCGTCTCCTGCGCCGAACAATCATACATGGCTCTGGTCTCAGCACAGGCCGAGGTTGATGGCTCTTCAGGGGGCCCGGGACCCTCTTCATCCAGACCCCGACTCGCCGCCGACACCTCTGTTCCAACGAAGGAGGTCGAGGTGGGCGAAGGCGCTACCCAGGTTGTCCAAATCGGCAGCGACCTGGGCAGCAAATAGGAAAGCGCGCTCGTCGCCTTCCTCCGGGCTAACGTGGACGTGTTTGCCTGGCAACCGTCCGACATGCCCGGGATCCCTAGGGAGGTGATCGAGCATCACTTGGCCGTGCGTCCGGACGCCCGCCCAGTGAAGCAGAAGGTCCGGCGGCAGGCGCCAGAGCGCCAGGAGTTTATCCACGAGCAGGTCCGCAAGCTCCTCGACGCCGGATTCATCCGAGAAGTCCTCCACCCCGACTGGCTAGCAAATACAGTCATCGTCCCGAAGGCCAACGGCAAGCTTCGCATGTGCGTGGACTACACCGACCTTAACAAGGCTTGTCCTAAAGATCCCTTCCCCTTACCTCGCATTGATCAAATCGTAGATTCAACTGCGGGATGTGATCTTTTGTGCTTCCTAGATGCAAACTCTGGGTATCACCAGATTCGCATGGCCGTAGGGGACGAGGAAAAAACTGCTTTTACTACCCCGGTGGGGACTTATTGCTACATGTCAATGCCTTTCGGCCTGCGCAACGCTGGATCATCCTTCCAGCGCGCCATTCGTATCACTCTTAACTCGCAGGTTGGCCGCAACGTCGAGGCCTACATCGACGATCTCGTGGTCAAAACCCGAGACCGCGCCACCCTGCTCGAGGACCTTGCCGAGACTTTCAACAGTCTCCGCTCTACCCGCCTCAAGCTCAACCCGGAGAAATGTGTCTTCGGGGTGCCGGCGGGCAAGCTCCTTGGTTTCTTGGTCTCTGGCCGAGGGATCGAGGTCAATCCAGAGAAGATCCGGGCCATCGAGCAGATGCGACCCCCGATTCGACTCAAGGAAGTCCAGCGCCTCGCCGGCTGCATGGCCGCCCTCGGGCGCTTCATCTCCAAGCTCGGGGAACGAGGGCTCCCCCTCTTCAAGCTTCTGAAAAAATCCGGTCATTTTGACTGGACGCCGGAGGCCGAGCAGGCCTTCCGCGACTTAAAGAAGTACCTTACTTCGTCACCCGTGTTGGTGGCTCCTTCTCAAGGTGAGCCCCTGCTGCTTTACGTTTCAGCCACTCCTCAGGTTGTGAGCGTAGTATTGGTGGTGGAGCGAGACGAGTGTTCAGGGCCGGGTGCTGGGTCCCAGCTCCCAGAGGCCCCCGACCACTCACCTGTCCTCGTGGCTCCCCCGGAGCGAGGGGTCGAGCCCGAGCACACTGCTCTTCCCAGCCAAGGAATCGAGCTCGAATGCCCGGCCAACCCCGACCATACCGCCGACCCTGGGGGCTGTGGCAGCCCCCCGGGTGGGGCCACCATCCGGGCCCGCCGGGTACAGCGACCGGTGTACTTCGTCAGCGAGGTCCTCCGGGAGGCCAAGACAAGGTATCCCCAAGCTCAGAAGCTGCTCTATGCCGTGCTCATCGCCTCCCGGAAGCTGCGCCACTACTTCCAGGCGCACAAAGTCTCGGTGGTTACCACTTATCCACTGGGACCCATTCTCCGGAACCGGGAAGGCACCGGGCGCGTTGTCAAATGGGCAGTAGAGCTGGCGGAGTTCGACCTACACTTCGTCAGTCGCCAGGCAATTAAAAGCCAGGCACTCTCTGACTTCTTGGCAGAGTGGACGCCCGTCCCCTGCGTCGTCCCAGAAGAGGTTTCTGCCTATCCCGGGCACGACGCGCCCGGGTACTGGGTCATGCACTTCGACGGCTCCCTCTCGCTGAAAGGCGCCGGGGCCGGAGTGGTTCTCACCTCCCCAACGGGTGAAGAGCTCTGGTACGTCGTACAGTTGCAATTTCGCGCATCCAACAATATGGCGGAGTATGAAGGTCTCATCGCCGGCCTCCGAGCTGCGGTGGGGCTCGGGATTCGTCGCCTCCTGGTCAAAGGGGACTCCCAACTGGTCGTCAACCAGGTGTCCAAGGAGTACCAGTGCACGGATCCTCAAATGGTGGCGTACGTGGCTGCAGTCAGAAAGCTCGAGAGACGCTTCGACGGCCTCGAGTTGCGGCATATTTCTCGCCGCGACAATGCTCCGGCCGACGAGCTCTCTCGCCTGGCCTCATCACGTGCGCGCGTCCCTGCCGGAGTCTTTGAAGAAAGACTCGCACGGCCTTCCGTCCTGCCTACCGAACAGGATGAAGGGGAAACCTCGAACTCAATTCAGGAGACCCCGGCGGTGCCCTCAGTGGGAAGCCCCGTCAGGGCGCCGCCGTCCGACGAGTGCGCTGTGCTCGCCGAATGTTCTCAAGATGCCTCGTGGATGTCTGACATCCGAGGGTACTTGAAAGAAAAGTTCCTACCCGAGGATGAGGCGTCTGCCGAGAGGGTTGCTCGGCAGTCCAAACGCTATGCCATTGTAGATGGGGATCTCTACCGACGTAGCGCAGGAGGTATCCTCCTGAAATGCATCTCTCGGGCAGAAGGCGGCGATCTTCTCGCTGAGGTCCACGAGGGCGAGTGCGGTGGCCATTCATCGTTCCGCACGCTGGTCGGGAAAGCCTTCCGGCAAGGTTTCTACTGGCCTACAGCTCTCCAGGATGCTTCCGAGCTGGTTCGGCGCTGCAGGGCATGCCAGTTCCATGCAAAGCAGATTCACCAGCCAGCTCAGGCTCTCCATACCATTCCCCTGTCATGGCCTTTCGCGGTCTGGGGTTTGGACATTCTGGGTCCATTCCCCCGAGCAGTCGGGGGCTATGCATACCTATATGTCGCTATCGACAAATTCACCAAGTGGCCGGAGGCGGTCCCAGTCATCAAGGTGACCAAAAACACGGCGCTCCAGTTTATCCGCGGCATCACTAGCCGCTTTGGCGTCCCAAACCGAATCATCACCGACAACGGCACCCAGTTCACAAGTGCCTTGTTCGGGGACTATTGTGAAGATCTCGGCATCAGGCTCTGCTTCGCTTCCGTCGCTCATCCTCGGAGTAACGGGCAGGTCGAGCGCGCCAACGCGGAGATACTAAAGGGCCTCAAAACCCGGACCTATAACGTGCTCGCTAAGCACGGGAAGGGATGGGTGGACGAGCTGCCAGCCGTGCTATGGGCCAATCGGACTACGCCAAGCCGCGCTACCGGGGAGACTCCTTTCTTCCTCGTCTACGGCGCCGAAGCAGTCCTCCCCTTCGAGCTCACTCTGGGCTCCCCTCGAGTACATGCATACTCTGAGGGTGAGCAGGAGCATCAAAGGCGCGACGACGTAGACTACCTGGAGGAGCGCCGGCGGCGTGCTGCTGTCCGGGCGGCTCGGTACCAGCAGAGTCTGCGGCGTTATCATCTGCGCCATGTCCGGGCCCGGTCTCTCGAGGTGGGGGACCTAGTTCTCCGACGCATCCAGTCGCGCGAAGGAATGAATAAGTTGTCCCCTGTGTGGGAAGGTCCCTTCACCGTGATCGCGGTCCCCCGGGCAGGTTCTTTCAGGTTGGCGACGGAGGAAGGACAGCCACTCCCGAATCCGTGGAACATCGAGCATCTTCGACGCTTCTACCCGTAGATGGTCGTGCTCGCGGTTCAGGTTAGTAAGGCCGGGGGCTTCTCCCCGCCCGAGCAGTCTGAAGGCTTCGCCCCGTGGGGTAAGTCGATGTCACCCAACCTTGTAAATATTGCACATTAAGTTTTTCAATAAGCAATCGCTATATCAAAATACTTTTTCTGGATTCCGTATGTTTAATATGTCTGGTGAGGAGCTCGGTTGTGCGAGAAAAAGTTCGCTCTCTCTTTTTTCCCGCTGACAAAAGAATCCCGATCGGTATGCATGCGAGCAGTCGCCGCTGACCTATGTCCGGCATGGTAGGCTGTGGTGTTCGGTGTCGTGGCAGGCTCCCGGGCACTACCAAGTTTCGGGGTGCTCTGGGTAATCCAATCGCTCGAGCTGCTCGAGTAGTCCGGAGCTCGGGCCCTCGGAGCGGGCTGTCGGTGCTCGGTCTGGTCTGTCATACCCGGACGCCACCGAACCATAGGACCTCTAGGTTATGCCTCTGTCCGCTCTTGTTCGCCGGTTTGGGTATTCGAGAGGTCTCGGGTCAAAAACGAGAACAGTCTATAGCAAGTACCGCACTAACAGAGCGCACCAGACAAAGAAATTCTATATTCTCTCTCTCAAGTCACAGGCTGGCAATCACAAGCAGTTCGGCCGCGAGGGCTTCAATGCCCCGGTCTCTGGTCGGCCCCAAGGGTCTTCGGGTGGTCCTACCACTTAGGCTTGGGTGGTCGAGGCCACCCGAACCTAGGAGCCTCGTATGCCTCTGGGCCCTCGGGCGCTCCGTTGAAAGAATCAAGTCCCTGGGCCCCCGAGCTCGGAAGCACACCCCTCCTGGATCGGTTGGCCGGAAGGCCGACAGCTGTCCGGTGAGTGGTTATATTCAGACAAGTCTGCTTTCAGTAAATTTATGTTCCCGAGTCATTCTCGGGGGCTCTCGCGCTTTAATCTGTTCGGCGAGGTGGTCTCCTTGCACGCAAAAACCCTGCCGCGTGTCTACTTTTTCCCAGAACGACATAGCGGTTTGTAGAAAGGAGTACCGTGCTTGCGATAATGTCTGACCGAAGCCCTTCGTGGTCGTCGTGGTGTTCGGTCTGCTTTTATGGACCCCGAGCACTACCGAGTCCTCGGGTGCCCTGGGTAATCCTATCGCTCGAGCTGCTCGAGTAGTCCGGAGCTCCGGCCTTGGGGGCGGGCTGTCAGTGCTCGGTCCGGCCCGTTTTGAGCCCGGGCACCACCGGACCGCGAGGACTTTTGGTCACATTCTCGCCCGCACGCGTCTCCCTTCTACTAACTGAGTGGTCGCAAAGTGAAAAAGTGTTCATTAGGCACGGCGTGTTCCGAGCAGGATCGATCTATCTCCCGGGCAAGGGAGTCTGTGTCTTCGTTTCTTAACCTAGGCAGTGCGGACTCGCGAGAGCTTGAGGGCTGGCTGCGCCAACGCCAGCGACCGGAACAACTTCATTTTCTCGGGGATGGGAAGGTCGGGAACGGCCCGACTGAGTACTCCCCGGGACTTCCAGGCAGAGCACCAGAAGAAACATCAAACACACAGAGAAATTGGAGTTGCGAGCCCAAGGAAAAGCTGCCATTATATTCACAAGACATATACAAGGCATTTTCTAAGGGTTCACTCCTAATATTCACTCCTACATCTACAACAAAAGAAAAGAGGGCACAGAAGGCCTAGTCGGCGGCAGAGGCGTCGGCTGAATCCTCCGAGTCGTCCCCGGGGGCTGGCGGCGGCAGCACCTCTCGCCTGAAGCCGGCCGCCACCACGGAGGCGGTACTCCTAACCGCTGCCCGGGCGGCCTCCTCCTCAGCCTCGACTACTCCCTCCCGCGCCGGCTCCAATGGGAAGTTCGGGTCCCTGCTTTGGTAGTAGGCCAGGACGTGCTCGGCCACGGCACGTGCCAAGCCACGTCCCTCCCGGGCGGCAAGTTCCTGAACTGCCCAGGGCAGGGTCTCGAGGCGCTCGCAGACCTGCTGCAGCCCCAACACTTGTCGTGCGGGGCCGTCGCCCTTCTTGTCGTCGACAAGCCGTCCGAGACCACCCTTCTCCACGGCTCGTCGCATCCGCCGGAGGATGTCCTCCAGCATATGCTCAAGGTTGACCCGCGAGACAAAGGCGGTCTCGAGCTTCTCCTTGGCGGCCCGCAGCTGTGCCTCGAGTCCCTGGTCCCTGGCCGGACCAGAAGAACCGCCAGCTGCGGCGGGGACGGCAGCCTGCTTCGCCTTGGCCACCATCTCGGACAAGGCGCGTTCACGGGCGGCCAGTTCCGCCTCGTGCTTCGCATTCTCCTCCGCCCTGGTAGCCGCGGCGGCCACCGCAGCAGCAGCTTCGCCCTCTCGGCGACTCAGTTCGCCTTCTCGGCGACTCAGTTCGCCTTCTCGGTGACTCAGCTCATTCTCCCGCCGGGCCAGCACATCCTCCTGCTGGACCACCGAATCCTCCCGGGCTCCGAGATCCGACGCTGATAGCTCGTTGTCTACTTCCCGGACGGAGACGTCCTCTTCCCAGCGCTTGATTTCTTCTCTGATCTTCCGGAGGTCGTCTTCCCGGCGCTGGAGGTCGGCGCGCGTCTTCTCGTCCGCGCCCTCCCGGCGGGCCAGCTCGGCTTGCCGCTCCTCCGCAGCCTCCTCCCGGGCTGCGACTGCCGCCTCCCTCTCCTGCGCCTGCCCCATCCTGGCAAGGGCCTCGGCAGCTTGCTGCCTCGACGCCTCGGCCAAGCGGGCGGCGTCTTCTCGTTCCAGCGCGGCCTCTGCCCGCGCGGTCTTCAGAGTTTCTCGTTCTCGAGCGGCTTCCGCGCGGATGTCTTCTAGGAGTTTCTGCTCCCGCGCGGCTGCCGCACGGGCCTCCTCCTGGGCGCCCGCCAGCTGCGCCTTCTCCAGTGCCAGGCGGGCGCACTCGGCTTCGAGCTCCCCCTCCTTGGCCTTCACCACTGCGCCCAGCTGCCCGACTGCTGCTTGGACGCCTTTAATGGCGGCCAGGAAGGGATCGGCAGGCCGGCCGGGCACTGCGGGCGCCCAGGCTTCTCCGCGCGATGCCTCCAGGGGGGCCGAGCTCTCCGCCGGGCCTTGCGCCGCCATCCGCCCCGGGCTCTGCCTGCCCGGGGTAGGCTCCGCCGGAGCCAAGGTCTCGGACGGCGGCCGCGTTCCCGCATCGGCCGCCCTGTCCACCGGCCCCGGCAGAACATCCGCCTCCACCGTTATCCGCCCCGGGCTCTCCGCGCCCGGGGTAGGTTCCGCCGGCACCCTTCTTTCGGCTGCCACCTCCGCCTCTCTCCCAGGGGCCGCCACGTCAATTGGCACCTCCGCCGATCCTATGCCGGCCTCCGCCGTCGCAGCGGGCAGGCTCGGCTCTGGCTCCGGCGCCTGCTCTCTCTCCGTCCAAGCAGCGCCTGCAGCTGGCCTGCGGGAGACAAGTGAAAGTTGACAAAACTTAGTTCGGGCCGAAAATGCCCATGGAAAAGCAAGAAAGAAGACTCACCGATACCGCCATTTGGCCGCTGGGAGCCTGATGTCCGGGTCCGGTGCCGTCGGTCCGGACTCCTCCCGCCGCCTCTTCCGCTGGGGGCTCGGCTGAGCCACTACGCAGGCCACGGGCGCCGTCGTGCGAACCTCGGGTGCCGCCGGACGGGTCTCGGTCTCCGCCGTGCAGGTCGCAGGCGTCGATGCAGGCCCCATCCGCACCAGGCGCGGCTCCAGCACCGGAAATGCCGCCGCTGCCGTCGGCGACGGCGGAGAATCCGGCACTAGGATCAAGGCCCGGGGTCGCTTTCCCCGGTCTCCCGGCGCCAACTCTTCAACAACTTCAGTGGCGCCCTCCTCTCCGGCACGGCGGCTGCTGCTTGCGGCGGCCCCGTCGCCAGCCCGCGCCGAACTACCTGCGACCTCCTCGCCAAGAAGTTCCTCCAGCCCGGGGAGGTCGGAGGCCTCGGGACTCCGGCTTCGTGGCTGGTCCACGGGCCCCTGGGCATCGAACTCCGGCAGCCCCGCCATGATGGCCACCCGGTTGGGATTGGCGCAGAGCGCCATCTCCGGCCACGGGAGCTCCGCCCGGCTCATGTCCTCCGTCCCGGTGATCACTCGGGTCATCCCTCGTAGCTCCGCCTGCCCCAGATCCCAGCTCGCGCCAATCTGGGTCCTGGTGATGTCCTCCGGCCCGGTGTAGAACTAGCTTGGTCGGGCCCGCTCTCGCAAGGGTGCCAACCGACGACGCAGAAAGTCCACAACCACCATGACTGAGGTCAGCCCGCCCTCGCGCAGTTCCAAGATGCGCTCTAGCACCGGCTTCAGTCTCACATCTTCTGGCGGCGGCGCCTCCCACGTCGACCGCCGAGGTTCCGCCGCCCTCTCTGGCAATTCGAGGCGCTCGTGGGGGTCGATATCGACGAAGAACCAGTCCCGCCGCCACTCCTCCCACTTGCTGCGCAGCACCTGGGGAATATAATGATCCCCCAGGCCTTCCCGGAGCCGAAGGTTGCAGCACCCCGCGATGTCCGCCGTGGAGTGCCCCCTCTTCTTCCCCACCGGCCGGAGAATGAAGAAATGGCGAAGCAGCGTCGCCGACGGCATCACCCCCACGAACATTTCGCAGAGATGCGCGAAGACCGCCAACGCCACGACGGAATTGGGGCTTAGGTGCGCCATTTGTATGCCGTACGTCTCCAAAACTTGCAGAAAGAAGGCGGAGAATGGCGGCACTAGCCCCGCCGCCACGAAGGAGGTGAAGAGAACGGTCCGCCCAGGGACGGTCGTCGCCGGCGTCAGAGTCGCCGGCCTCACCACCACGGCACCTTCCTGACCCTCCGGTACCAACAGCTTCCTAATCTTCTCCGCCGCCTCCTCGTTCCTCAGACGAGACTCCGGCAAGATGCTGTCCGAAGTCCTATCCCGGCGTCCTCCTCCAACCCTCGTCATCTCAACAGGGTGGAAGGTGTTTTTTGGTGGAGAAGAGGGAGAAGGGAGAATGCTCCGGTCGCCTGGGATTTTCCTGAGGGCTTCGGAGCACCAAGAAGGCAGGAGCGCAAGTGCAAGAGAGCGTAAAAAGGGGAAACGGACCGATCCGTTCCCCCTTTTATATCTCAAAATTCGAAAACTGCCGCCCCAGACGGTTCGCTCGGCGAAGCGTCGCCTCGATCGACGCAACTGTCAGACGAATCTCCCGCCGATCGCGCGATGTCAGCGGTTGCCAGGCGTATTTTCCTCGATCTGCGCGGCGACCGCGCGTGCCGCCCGTATGGTTATCATACCCTTCGGAAGTTGTGTGGACACGCGTCCACTCATTTCCCGTTGGAACGTACTTAAGGTCTAGGTCCGCAAGGGCCACCTCTCGAAAGCTTGCCACATGGCGTCCGCGCTAGCCTTGGCCTCGGTCGCGACGAAGGGCCCATTCGCAGTCTCCGTCCCATCGGCTACCAACGGGCCCTGGGGCTACTGTCGGTGTATTCAGAACCAGGGGTCCCTAAGTCCCGAGGCCAGGCCGGCTATCCACCACATGTCACCACCCTGCGAGGTAAGAAAAAGCTAAGTCCCGGGAGAAGGTGCTCGGGGCCGCCGCCTCTGGTTCCCGAGCACCCTAGTTCCCCGATGATCTGCAGGGTCCAAATACTAAGAACGAAGTCCTCGGGAGAGAGTGCTCGGGGCTGCACGTGGCAGCCCCCGAGGACTCGGTGCCCCGAAGGTCCCACCGAAGTGCTCGGGAGAGAGTGCTCGGGGCTGCACGTGGCAGCCCCCGAGGACTCGGTGCCCCGAAGGTCCCACCGAAGTGCTCGGGAGAGAGTGCTCGGGGCTGCACGTGGCAGCCCCCGAGGACTCGGTGCCCCGAAGGTCCCACCGAAGTGCTCGGGAGAGAGTGCTTGGGGCTGCACGTGGCAGCCCCCGAGGACTCGGTGCCCCGAAGGTCCCACCGAAGTGCTCGGGAGAGAGTGCTCGGGGCTGCACGTGGCAGCCCCCGAGGACTCGGTGCCCCGAAGGTCCCACCGCAGTACTCAGGAGAGAGTGTTCGGGGCTGCACGTGGCAGCCCCCGAGGACTCGGTGCCCCGAAGGTTCGCGCAAGATCATTCAACGACCCGAAGGGTCCCGTCGTCAGGGTGTCATCCAGTCAAAGGCCCAATGCCGCATTTAATAGGCACGCGCGGTCTGACATCCTGACATCCTGACATTCTCAGCTGCCCACGCCCCAGTGTCAGACCCTGCCATGCACTAGCAGGGGGCCGTGGGTCCATTAAATGCACGGGTCCCGTCCCGTTTCATCCAGGTGCCTCGGGATAACGTTGCCAGAATCGAAGCACTCCGCCTGCCACCCTGCCCTGGCAGAAGAACAAGACAGGGTGGGCGCACTGGGCACCTCTGAGGCTGACCGGTGGGCCCCTTTTAGGGCGCCCCGAGGCTTCCGCAGCGGCTGGTGGTCGAATGCGCGCCGCATTTCTCCACCGCCCCTGTCACTTCGCCAAAATGAAATGATTACGCCTTTCTCCGTGGCACCTTGGCATTCGCGTCCCCTCTTTCCCATTCAGGATATGTTGAGGTCGGCGCGCCTATAAAAGGAAAGGATGGAGAACACTAAAAGCAAGGGAAAAAAGGCCCCCCGACCACCAGACGACCAACAATCTCCGACGAACCGGGCCAAAGATAGATCGACAGACACTCGAACCAGCTCAAGTTAAGCTAAAACATAAGAGCCTCAAGCTCTTTGTAAACAGCCCTCCCCTTAGAACCAGATACCTCCTTGAAGAATTCCCTTCAAGGATAAATATAGTGCTCATACAGGAGTAGGGTGTTACGCCTCCGTGCGGCCCGAACCTGTCTAAAACCCGGCGTACCCACTTTTTCTTGCATTAGGGTGATCGTCTCCCGCCGGCCATCGCATTTATTTCCGTTCCCGCTTATTTCCCAAACAAGTTTTTCCAGGATCATCCCCCGGCCGAATCTCTAAAAAGGGGTCTCTCGGGATCCCTGCGACAGGAGTTCACTCTCCGACAAAGGCTAAGTCACATGTAGAGATTAAGTGACTAAACGTATGCTATTGTCAATTGAGTTTTATGGACTAACATATGTGCTATGTGCTTGAGAGTGAGTGGGGTTAGGTTCTATATGAAGATTTAAGAGTGAATGTCAAGTTACTTGTGAAGATCAAGTGACTTAAGGTATAAAGTTGTCAATTAGATTTTATGGACTAACTCATGTGCTTTGTGCTTGAAAGCGAGTTAGGGTTAGGTTCCATAAGAAGTCATGAGTTGAATTGAGATATTCAATATGCCAAGTTGGAAGAGCAAGATCAAGACAAGCTTAGTGGACAACTTATATGCTTCATGCTTGCGGTTCATACCTTGGTGGTGAACCAAATGAATATGATGTGAAAAGAGAAGTCTTCCAAGCTTGGTGCATGGAAAGCAATCAAGTAAACTTCATCAAGCTTCTAGAAGATCAAGAGAGGATCAAGATGGGAAGCGAGGATGATCATCGTCATCAAGAGAAGAGGAGTTGATGATGAGCCTTGAAGAGCTACGAGAAGCATCGGGGCTTGGATGATGTGTTCGTCAAGTCCGAATGTCATTGCGTGAGGAAAATGTATAATTAGAATATGATTTCTAGTTTTTACTGGTCTCAAGGAGTTTGGTGGGAGACCGAGTTATACGATCGATATCTGTACTATCAAGAGGGGCTGCCAAAAGCATTGCTCGATTGTTGTATCGTGTGCTCAAACCTTGTGCTTAGTGTGGGTTGGATTTGTGATGAGAGTTCGTTTTAGGAGTCCAGGGTATCTAAAATGTGTTTTAGATTTAACCCTTTGTTGTTGTCGACCTTAGTGGAGAAAAGTAGTTGTAACCAATCCTTAGTGGTGTTTGGCATGTTCCATGTGGTATCTAGTTTAATCTTAGGGCATTAAACTTTGTACAATGGATGGAAGTGTTCAAATCGTCTTTTGGAGTGTTCCTAGTTTTAATCCAATATGGTTTAGATTATGAATTTAGCTGGGTTATGTATCCCTATGAATAAGCTTTCTGTAGAGTCTGAGATCACCGAAATCGGACATCAGGGTCAAAAGTTATAACTGTTTTCCTGAGTGTTAGCTGTGCTGATTGGATGTTTCGATCTAAACTTTCGGATGTTCCAACATCCGATTTTAAGACGCGGTGTTCTCTGTTTGGAGTTAGTTTTGAATTGGATGTTCCGATGTGTTGTTTTTCCCAAATCTTACCGTTGGGATTCGAAAGATTGGATGTTCCGATCAGTGCAAAATATGTCCAACGGCTAGTTTTTGAAGTTGGGGATATAAATACCCTTTTGTCTCCTTACGCGGGGGAAAGTATTTGAAGGGGTCTGAACGTATTTTTCTGGTGTTTGCAAAGGCTTGAGAGGTGTTGAAACTTGGTGTTCCACCTTTGAGTGCTCCACTCCCCTCTCTATCAAGAATTTGTGAGAATCAAGTTTTTTGGCTTAGTGAGAATAGGGTGAGGTGTGGAAGCTTGGGTTGCTCATATGTGTCATATTAGTTGCGTGTGTTTGAGCACTCAGCGTTGATCGTGCGTGAGTTCAGGAGTTTGTTACTCTTGGAGACCACCATCCCCTAGACGGCTCGGTGGTGGATTATCGGCGATCTCCTTAAGTGAAGATTGCGAGGAGGTCTGGAAGTAGTAGCGGAACTCACCACCTTCGGAGTGGAGGAAGAGTTGACCATAGTGGAGAAGAAGAGTGCATGTGTGAAACCTTATGAGGAAAATGGTTAAAAGAGACCCAGCTCAAGTGTGACCAAGCTTCCTCAACAGAGACATATATGTAGCGAAAATGACACTATTAGGCCATGATTATGAATTTGATGATTAATGACAATATAATCATTAAGACTAACATGTTTGTCAAGACTATATGTTAGTATATCTCATAGATATAATACATCAAGAATCCATCGCAGCTGGAAGAAAGTTTGATTGAATTGAAAAAGTCCTAGGAAGATTTGCCCCACAAGAAGGTCCAGTGTTCAGGGGTTGAACTCACCGGAGTATTTTATCCAGAGGCAAAGTGAAGGCTGATGACTTCACCGGATGGTCCGGTGCTCTGTGTGCTAAACTCACCGGAGTATTTCTGACAAAGGGGGAGAAGACTGAGGACCTCATCGAATAGTTTGGTGATCTGCACTGGGTAACACCGGAGCATTTCCTACAGATAAGAATGCAAGTGCATAAGACTAAAGATCAACCCACTGGATGGTCCGGTGCTTGGTTTGTGCACACCGGAATATAGCATCGGAGAATTTCTTGCAGAGGTGACTGCAAGTGTTGAAGAATGAAGAACAACCCACCGGAAGGTCCGGTGCTCTGAAGATGAATGCACTAGAACATTTTACATAGAGAGCCTGCAAAGGCTTGGATGACTCAAGATAACTCACTGTAAGGTACAATGATGGATTTGAAGGCACACCGGAGTGTCCGGTGTTCATCGAGGCTTTGAGTGGAAGTCCAACAGCTAGTTTCTAAGGTTATACCCACCAGATGATCCGATGTTAATACTGTTGTTCTCACAGGATCATCCGGTGTTAACAGTTCTTTTGAGCTGTTGGGAAAATAGCTAGTTGGCAGGTTTGAGGCTATAAATACCCCTCCACTAAGTCATTTCAAGGTATGGTTTGCTGCTGGAGTCAAGAGGAAGCTCATATACACTTGAGAAGACATCCAAGCCACCAAAGTGATTATCTAAGGCGATTAAGCACAAGATTAGAGAGTGTTTAGTGTTTATAGGTCTTGAGTGAGTTGTAGCTAGGTGTTGCAGCTTGAAGAAATAATCAAGGAGTGATCCTAGCTTGTATGAGAGGTACGTTAGCACCTTGAAGTCTTGGTGATTCGTCGGTATCTTGGACCTTGGTGGCTGTCACGTCCCAAAATCCGTAATTGTGTGTTTTAATCCAAAAGTATGCAATTTCAGTTTCATGTTCCAGTTTGGGTCACTGGAGCACCTCACTTTGGATCAATGAGGTGGGAGAAGGAAACTAAGAGAAATAAAGGAGCTAGAAGCAAGTCTGGATTTTTCCTCTAGGTGAATGGGGCCCCATTTGTATGGAAAATATCTCTCTATAAGTGGGCAACAGCTCTCTCTCCCCCTCAAACTTGCCCATACGTACTCCTCACCCACTCCACCATATAAGGCTTTTTGAGGAAGCAAGTTGGAGTTGGCTGTCTCTCACTCTCTCTCTCTTAGGCTCCCTTTCTTCCCCTTGGGATCCCTACCTCTAGGAGCAAGATCAAGGTACGTATGTGGTACTCGCGTGACCACCAGCTCAAGGACTACTCGTCCATCCAATTCATTTTCAGTTTCCCCGAAGGAATTCGAGCTGGTTCTGAACTTGTTTGGTGTTCTTTGGGAGAAGCAAGGAAGCAGCAGTTTTTCCTCTCTTCTCCAAGCCATTTTCCGTCGTTTCCTCCTTCAACTGGCGGTCACCAACCTCAGCAAAGGACATTGGGTGAGTCTGCTAGGCTCCCATGGTAAGTATGCTCATTTTTGGTTGGATAGATCTTGAATCTGGAACTAGGGTTGCAAAGTTCTTCAATTTGGGAACAAATGAGGATTTATGTGGATTTGAGTTAGGAATCATGTTGCTAGACGGTTGATCAAAGGCTAGACCCTGTACACCCTTCTAGGCATTTTTAATTTTGATTTAGAGAGACTCCTAGGTTAGTTTAGCCCAGTTTTTCCCTTCATAATGACTGCTGTTTTGGAGCTGGACGAGACCGATTTTACTGTAGCGCCGAGTACTGTTCACCCCGAGCACCGGGTACTGTTCACCCGAGCACCCGAGCACAGTTCACCTCCGAGCACTCCCCGGGTACTGTTCACCCAGCACTCCGGATACTGTTCACCCCCGAGCTCTCTCCGGTGCTGTTCACTGAGCACCCGAGCACTCCGGATACTGTTCACCCCGAGCACCCGAGCACGGTTCATCCCGAGCACTCCCCGGTACTGTTTACCTAGCACTGTTCATCTCCTAGCCCTCCCCCGGGTACTGTTCACCCAGCACCCGAGCACTGTTCATCCTGAGTACTCCCGGGTACTGTTCACCCCGAGCACCCGAGCACGGTTCATCCCGGGTACCCCGAGCACTGATCACCCCGGTACCCCTGAGCACTGTAGCAGTGGTCGCAGGACGGTTATTAGGTTTTCTTGGAAGCTGGTAGCTTGTAAAATTCATAGTTAATTCGTACGAACTCCAAACTTCATGAGACCAGTTGCGTTGGCTTTGTAGGAACATGAACTACATGTTAAAAATGTTGAAACTCATTAAGTACGTTCTGAGAATTTATTTATTGATTAAATGTATTTCAGCTTAGTTAGAGCACAAATAGTCAATGCCATGTTCGAAAGTCGTGAGACCACTGGGAAAACTCTTGTTTTGCACAGTGTGATCTGGGAAAAATATTGTCATGTATTGTGGAGCATATTTTTCTTATATGGTCGCATTTCATGCATGCTCATTACATTGCACGCGTTGCTCTCTATAGTGAACGCCGATCCGTCGATTCCGGAGGCCGTGGGCGATCGTGAGGCGTCCCACCTTTCTGATCCAGGACAGCAAGGCAAGCATCGTTCATATTGCACCGTGTCTACTTGAAAATTTAATATGTTATCTATGCTTATGTATACATTGCATGTATCGGGTACCGAGTTGGGTAGAACCTATGCCGATGCATTCTCCCATTTCGGTCACGTGTCATGTGTTATTCCTGGGAGCCTAGTGGTGTCGTCGAGGTCTAATTATAGTTCGCTATGCTTAGTGGTACTTAGGCTTTCCGGTAGAAGTCGACGACGGCGTCCACCGTTGTCGCGAGCCTAGGACTTATTACCTGTTCACATTTGTGGTTATGTTGATGATGTGTCGGTTTGGTGAGTGGTGAGTTGAGACAAGGTGTGGGCGGTGTTAGTGGTGTCATCTGCTCACGAGGAGTCCTCAGGCAGTTCGGGGAGGGAACCCGGACACCGTAGACCGCTTGCACCGGTTAAGCACCGATCGTCGGTGTAGTCGGCTTTAGCACATACCTTACTCACCACATGCTGATATAATGGTAAGCGAGCCGATTACCTTCGCAGACGTGGTCATGTGGGCCTCGTCATAGACGGTGTGAGTCCGGTTTGAGTCCGGGCTTTTAGTGGTATTAGTTTGCTCGGGGAGTAGTTCTAATACCGCCGTGCCGAGCTATGGTTGATCCACATGGTTGGGCCTGGTTGGGAAAGGTTGTCACGGGTACCCCCTTGTGTGCATCTTAGCGGGTGGCACAAGCCGTATGGTCCCTGTGTCGTGTGGGTCTAGGAGTATCCCCCTGCAGGGTGTATAATCAGTTCGAACTGCCGCGCTCTCGATCATGAGCATCGCTATCGCTTATCTCCACCGAGCGACGATGTTTTGGTCGTAGAGTTTCGATGTGGGTTGTGGCATGGTTGGATTGGGGTGGTTTGGTCGGTATGTGGTTGGTGGTTTGGTGGGAATGGTTTGCTTTTATACACTTGTTGTTCATATATCTGTTTGCTTTTATACACTTGTTGTTCATATATCTGTTCTGATCAGTTGGTTGGCAGGGTTTAAGTCGGTGGTTGGTTAAGTCAGTTGCTTACACCTAGAGTCTAGGTTGCTTACCGCTTAATGAACTTAAACATGTCTTAATCCTTGCTACAGCTTTAAATGCATGATCCTTGGAGTCGAGAATATATATACTCATACTGTGTAAGACTTGCTAATACCTTCGTACTAAGGGGTGCTGCCCTTAAGTTGCTTTCAGGTTCGCAGGTTGGCGAGGAAGAGGCAGTGTTCGGCTACTTTGTGCCTGCCGATCAGGGTGGCGGGCAGGAGTAGCACCTTCTACGCCGAACTCCGGCGCTTTTGGTATGGAGCCTAAGGGCATACGGCTCCATACTCTTTTGTTGTATAGGTTTTTCTTCCGCTGCTTAGTTGTTGTTGTTCCTCTTTTGTTGTAAATTGTGGAAGCAGTTGCATGTTTAATATTGTAATCCAGATTAATTATTGCTCTCTATTAAACTGTGTTGTGATATTTGAGTTGGAAGGCATGTGTTCCGATCCTGGGCACAAAACACGTGCCGGGACTACCGGAATGGTATTCTGGTTAATCGTCGAGGTTGTGATTATGAATAATGATCCTCCTGATGATTAATTAGAATACTATTTGGACGGTTCCTCACAGTGGCTCAAGCTTGTTGACCCTCCGACTTGGTGTGGAGTAGTGTTAGACATGTGTATGGGGACGCGGAGACCTTTGCCTTGTTAGCTCAAGCTCCAAAATGATCACGGCGGCAAGTGACCGGAAGAGGGGCTAATGGTGGGACCTTGTCTTGGTGGCTCATCATGCTTGAGACCTTGTCTTGATGACTTGATAGCTCAAGAGCCATGACAGGAAGAGACTTGGCGACCAGGAGTATATCTTTTGTGAAGTTCCAATATGGACTATGGGTGACATTCATGTCATCGATACCACATGATGAAAATCCCTTGTGCCGAGTTTGTCTCTTTACCTTATTTACATTTTTGCATTTAAATACTCGTAATTTACCTTGCTAGAGTAGGTTGCAATCCTTTTGAGCGATAGAGTAGACACACTAGATAAACCTAAAGCGTATTTAGATAGAAATTGAGATATGTTTATCTTGTGAAATTTTTAGAGTCATTAGGTTTCTAAGTGTCCTAATTCACCCGTCTCTCTTAGAACGTCACCGTTCCTCACAATTGGTATCAGAGTATCATACTCTTGATAGATGTAACATACTAGAGTTGTGACATTTAGGGTTGGGATGGATACCCATAGTGCTTCTCTTTTTGATGACATAAATTTTTCTCGTTGAAAAATTATATTGTCTTGTTATTTACAAGGCAATGATCTAGATGTTTGGAGAGTCACTAAGGAAGGGATGAGACCTCACATCATCAATAAGGACAGACAATTAGATGTATTGGCGAAGAGTATACTTTTATCATCTTTAAATATTGATGCATTTAATCGTGTTTATTCTCTCACCAATGCACATGATATTTGGACTAGTCTCATTGAAATATATGAAGGCGCAAAGGATGTGTGTAATGAGAAATATCATGTTCTTGTGACTAAGCTTAATAATATCAAGCAACTACCCCATGCAAGTGCTAATGATATGTACTCATATTTGAATATTCTTTTCAATGAGATCAATGGGTTATGTTTGACGCCAATTGAAGATGATCAAGTAGTGAGGAGAATACTTCAAGCTCTTTTTCTAAAGTACAAGTTGATAGTCTCCATCATCTACGACAATAATGACATAAATAAGATGACTCTAAGTCAAGTGCTCAGCAAGATCACCGCCCATGAGATGACAATGAACATGGAGGTGGAAACTTCTACCTCCTTGAATGCTAAGAATCTTGCCATCAGTGCCTACACGCGCACCAGTGCTCCTATCCGCTCCTCCGATTCCGTTAGTGTGCTCCCTGGGGGACAATACATTTGTGGATCGATGTGGTATTGAGAGTGCATGGCCTGCCCCACATCAGTCATCTGAGGATCGACTATCTTCATTTCACGTGTATCGCCGAGCCAAAGGTCTATGCTCCAAATGCGATGAATGTTAGAATCCTCAACATCAGTGTGCTACACAAGTTCAATTACATATTGTCGATTAATTACTAGAGTTGCTGCAAGGCCCTAGATGCTCCTTGGATACCACAGTCGAAGAGCTCGCTAAACAAGACACTCTGATGACCAGAACTAAGATTGTTGTTCAAGGCATTGAAGGACCACATACTGTCAGACTTTGGGGTATGGTAGAGGACAAAGAGATTCTCATTTTGGTCTACTTGGGGAGTTCTCATAATTTCATCACATATCAATTGGCAGCTAAATTGCACCACATTCCTTCTTCCATCACACCAAGCACAGTGAAGATCGCAGATGGGGTATTTTGGCATGTACTTCTAAGCTGAAAGGTTGTCATTGGTGGACTTAGGGCATTTCATGCACCATAGACTTTAGGATTCTTTCATTGGCCTGTTATGACATCATTTTGGGGATGGAATGGCTGGAGAAGTATGATCCAATGGTGATTAAATGGAAGAGCAAATAGTTATCTTTCATGTACAAGGGCTCCATGATTTCATTGCGAGGCATTCAGCTTGATTTGCATCATTGCTCAGTTCTGTCAAGGGATCATTGCAAAAACTTCTACAACACAATGCTATCCATCATCTGGTTCAACTGCATGAGGACAAGACTGACATTTCAGCAAACCATCAATCCCAGCTGCTATACAGGAAGTTCTTCAATGGTATATTGAAGTGTTTATGGAATCGGCATAGTTACCACCACATCGAGCTTGGGATCACCACATCCCTTTGATGACTAGGGCCAAACCTGTTAAGGTCAGACCATATCGTTACATACCAGCTCAAAAATCTGAAATAGAGCAACAAGTGTCTGAGATGTTGCAATCTGGGTTGATCCGACCAAACTCGAGTCCTTATTCTTCTCCAGTCCTCTTGGTTAAGAAAAAAGATGGCTAATGGCGATTTTGTGTTGATTTTAGACATTTGAATCCAATCACGGTAAAGAACAAATAGCCCCTTCCAATTTTTGACGAGTCACTTGATGAATTGACTGTGACTCAGTGGTTTTCTAAACTTGATCTATGTGCGAGCTATCACCAATTTTGTCTGGATGAAAACAATGAGCATAAGACAATTTTATAGACACATCATGGGCACTTTAAATTCAGAGTCATGACATTCGGGCTTTCCAACGCCCTAGCCACTTTTCAGACAGCAATGAATGAAATTCTGCAATTAGTGCTCCGAAAATATGTTCTTGTCTTTCTGGATGATATTTTGATCCATAGTCCAACACTTGAGTAGCATGTTATCTATGTGGAGGAGGTCTTGTGTCTTCTATCCATTCATGGCCTCAAAGCAAAACTATCCAAGTGCTCTTTTGGCCTTCAACAAATAGCCTACCTGGGCCATGTTATTTTAGTGACTGGAATATCTCCCGGTGATAAAACTGCGGAGGTTTAGAACTGGCATATACCGTCTAATGTGAAGGAGCTACGAAGCCTTTTGGGTTTGACTAGTTATTACCAAAAATTCGTCAAAGACTACGGTATCCTCACCAAGCCTCTAACAGACCTTCTGAAGAAGCAGGCTATTTTGGTATGGTCTATAGTGGAATCAGTGGCATTCTAGGAGCTCAAATCATGATTGACTCCTGCACCGGTCCTCGCTCTTCCCAATTTCAACAGGCCATTCATGATTGAAACTGACGCAAGTGATCGCGGGATTGGAGCCGTGCTCATTCAGGAGGGACACCCCATCACCTACCTTAGTAAGTCCCTTTCTGTTCATAATCAGGGGTTGGCTGCTTACGAGAAGGAATGATTGGTGCTTCTTATGGCGGTCGATCATTGATGCCCCTATCTTCAACACACTGAGTTCACTATCCGCACCGATCATAAAAGCCTCATCCACTTGTCAGAACAACAACTACATACACCCATTCAACATAAAGCTTTCACCAAGCTCCTCGGCCTGAATTTCAATATTCAATACAAGCAAGGTTGTTTCAACAGAGTTGTGACTGCCCTCTCTCGTTGTCCTCCAAGTGTCTCTAATAGTCTTCATGCTATTACAGTCTGTCGTCCTGCGTGGCTGGAAGCAGTTCATCAAAGTTACCAGGATGATGACCACACTCAACACATCTTGCTGCTCTTGCATTGCCCAATGGCTCATATCCTTACTTCACTATGAAGGAAAGCGTTTTGTGTCACAAGAGACGTATCTGGGTAGGCGTTGATTCAACAATTCAATATCATATTATAGGTGCTTTACACAATAGTGCTCTGGGAGGCCATTCTAGTTTTTATGCCACATATCATCGAATCAAACGATTGTTTTCTTGGTCGGGTAAGAAAGAACATATTTAGATGTTTGTTCATAACTGCACCGTGTGTCAGCAGACCATGACTGAGTGGATTGCCCCTGGTCATCTTCAACCTTCAAGTATTCCTGATCAAACATGGGCGATTGTGCAACTGGACTTCATGGAAGGTTTACCCAGGTCAGCTAATCGTGACACTATCATGGTTGTTGTTGATTGGTTCTCCAAATATGCCCATTTTGTCACACTTACACATCATTTCACTACCTTGCAAGTTGCAAAATCTTACATCAATAACATTTTCAAGCTCCATGAACTCCCTTAAGCAATTGTCTTGGGATTACGATTGGATTTTTACCAGTGCTCTATGGCAAGAGTTGTTCAAACTATCGCAAACGCAACTACGGTTAAGTTCATCTTACCACCCCAGATAGATGGGCTTACGGAGCACATCTACCAGTGCTTGGAAGCATATTTGTGTTATGCCGTGCATGCCTGTCCTCACAATTGGTATCACTGGTTAGCTCACGTAGAGTATTGGTATCATACAACTTTGAAGATGACCCCATTTGAGGTGTTATACGGTCACAAGCCTTGCGATCTCGGTCTCATGAAACTTGATGAAGCTACAATGCCTGATCTGATCACCTAGCTTCAGGAATACAAAGTGATGAACTATTTGCTCCTGCATCACCTGCATTGAGCCCAACATCGCATGAAGTAACATGTCAACAAGCATCACACCGAGCAGACATTTGCAGTGGGCGATTAGGTCTACCTCAAAGTTCAACCTTACATCCAGTTATTTGTAGCTCGTTGTCCTCACCAAAAGCTTTCTTTTCACTACTATGGTCCATACCCAGTGCTGGTGCGCATAGACTCTATGGCTTACAAGCTCAAGTTGCTGGACGGGGCCCTGATCCATCCAATAGTTAACTTCTTGCAATTGAAGAAGGCCATCGGACCCCACATCCAAGTGAGCATTGATCTACCTCCAATGCCAGTAGTTCTTCAGCAAAACAAGGTATTGAACTGGTTCCTCGATCAGAAATTGGTCAAGCACGGTGCAGTGATGGTGCCTCAGATGTTGGTGTAATAGCAAGGGCTACCTCTGAACATGGCAACTTGGGAGGACCAAGCTAGGCTGCGTTGTTGATTTGCTGATGCACTGGCTTAGGGACAAGCCGATGTCTAAGGCAGGAGGAATGTCACACCAACCAGAGGGCATCCTCAGCATGACTACGGTAGACAAGCATATAGACTCAAGTGTATATGTATGTGTACCGTATGATCGAGAGACAGTTGTAAGCAGTGGTGGATCCAGGGGGGCTGAGGGGCTCGATCAAGCCCCCATACACTTTGGTGCACCATGGAGAACAGTGGAGAGATAAGGGAGAAAGAGGAAGAATGAAAGGGGGCTGGAGGAGGAAGAAGGAGGTCTTCCAGTCAGTCTTGACTCTACCACTAGCTGTAAGCGTGTGTATGCTCATGACTGACGGGTTGTTATAAGCCGGGCTCAAGGGGCAGTAAAAGACATGCATGAACTAGATGATAAACGATGGCACGCTTTGGGTGTGATCGTAGTGTGAGGAACACATTGTTCCTTGCATTTCTCTCTCCCTCTCGCTGTGATTGATCCATCTGTGCTTGGGTTCCTAACAAGGCTGCAGACGTGCGCAGCTAATGATGGTTGAGAAGGTGGCATTACCCGGCTGCACGCCCCCGCAGCAATGATGGTTGAGAAGGTGGTGTTACTTGGCTGCACGCCGTCCCGCAGCATCTCGCCCCAGAGCTATGAAAAATTTATCACCGAAAAAAATTGATAAACCCGATAATCCTGTTTATTGGCGGGGGCCAGTAAATTTATTTATTGGCTAAAAAAATCGGTAAGACGTCTTTTGATTCCCGGATCCAACACGCGAGTAACAAAATGTCAGTCCGTAGGCTGCAGCTCGCTAGGCCACCCCTCCAACTCTAATTCATTTATGTGTTATTTTTATGTCTGAAATTTTTTAGTTATCACCGATAAAATTCTGATAAATCGGATAATCATGTTTATCGTTAACTTTTGATAAATTTTTGTTACGGATAAATTTTTTCTTGCCCCAGAGCGCCTTGGTCTCGCTCCAGAGCCGCCTCTTGCGCAGCAGTTTGAGTACCACGTTGTAGAGGTAGAGGATGACCTTCTTCCGGACCTCGGCGTTTCCTAGGAACCAGCGGAACGCGAGCACGGCGGTGTCCGGCCTAGCTGCGGCCGTGTTTAGCACGATGACGATGTCCTGCTCGGGGAAGGTGGCCTCAAGCGCGGCCGCCTCGGCGGGCTCGCACGCGCCAAGCGCCGCGGCGGCGGAGGCGAGGCGCGCGGTGGCTGTTGGGGTTGACCCAGAGGTACCTCGTGTTGCTACTGGACTTATTGGGGTCGGAGGGAGGCGCCGGGTGAGGTGGGCCCTGGACGGAGATGTGGAGCAAGGAATGCGAGCGGCACAAAGGCAAGGAAGCCATCTGTTGCCTCCGGATCCTCTGACGTTCCACTTCTATGTCACGGTGCAGTTGTGCTGCAATCCGCCGTCAGTGACATCCGACGACGCAGCTGCCTCCTTCCTTCGCACCTGCGTCCATGTGGCCCAGTGGCCAGTTCGGGCAAGCTGTAGATATGTTTCGTTCGTCCGTTCTTGCAGGCTTCACCCTGCTGAGGTCAGGTGTGCCGCGGTGGTCAGCCAAGCTGAGCAGGCACGCGATGAGGTCGCTGCTCCATGAGGCCTCTCGTCGCCCCGCTTCCAGCTTCGCCTTCTTCTCCCGTGTGACCCCGATGACATTGGCCTTGAGGCCCCAGCTGAATGTTGTGAACGGCAGGTTCCTCGGGACGGACTACATGTCTTCCATGATGCGCACAATTAACCGGCGAGGGTGTACTGGATGGTGCAACCCTCAAGGCCGAAGAGAAGTGAAGAAATGATGTCGAACGTGAGCCTATTCATCAGGGGCATCACCGTGACAGTTCGCCGGCCGGCCCAGCTCTCGTCGAGGTGGCGTGGCACCTCGCCGTCGATCTTGCCCACGTACACCCGCAGCATGTCCGGCTTCAGGAACTCGGCCAGTGAGCGCGGATGCGCTTGTGATCGGTGCCGACAATGTCTAGCACCCCACATGACCCTCTGCACGGACCGGGGATGCCGCATCGCCAACGTGCCACTAAAGATGATGAACTTGTTTCCCACTGGCTTCATCACGATCTGCAGGTTGGGCCGCGAAGTGGGCTGCATGGAAACAGCTACGAAGGAAGGAGACAGTTGTGTCGTTATATGTCACGGACGGTAGATTGCAACACGACTGCACCATGACGTAGAAGTGGACAACGTCAGAGAATCCGGATCCTGAGTGGATTGGGGGTGCGAATGGCGGATGTGCAGTGACCCGAGTGCCCGTGACGGTGACGAAGCGGCTGAGCCTCTCTGTATGTCAGCTTGTGGGACCTACATGCCAGTGAGAGCAGTGAGAGGAGAGAAAAGGGGGAACGCCACAAGAGATGGGACGCGTGACGGCGTGCGAGAGAGGCTTTGCTCTTCCCGCCGCTCCCCTCGGCACTCCGAAAGTGCAATTCGCGCCGTGCCGCCGGCACGGCTGCGCCGCCCGCCTCAACTTCGCACTACCACCCACGTAATCACCTCCCGCCGCTCGCCGCTCCGCGCGACGCTTGCTCCCGTCTTCTCTCGGCTCCACCGCCGCGGCGGTGAGATCAGCGCCCGCTTCGCGCAATCGCGCATGCCCTACCGCCGCGAGCCGTGCGGTGCGGCCGCGTGCGCGTACATGTGCGAGCGGCCGCCGCTGCAGGTAAGTCGATGGAGCACTGTGGGATCTGGATGATCGGTGGGTTCGAATTTGGTCGTGCATATGCGGGAACCATCTGCCCGCACGAGGGCGCGCGCCAGGTGTTCGATGAAACAGGCGCGGAGGATGTCTCTCCCGGAGACCGATCGGAATTTAGAGTCTCGCGGTGCTCGTTACTGGCTACCCACAGTAGCTGACCGGTGTTTCGCGAGTCCTGATGCTGCTGCGATCAAATTCAGTGTATGGTGATGGTTTTCTAGCTCGTGATTGCCCACTTTCTCGACACAGGTAATTTATAGACTTCGTATTTCTATTTGTTGTTGTGCATACAATGCAATCACGTAGGAAGTCGGAACAATTTGTTTTCCTGACGATTTGAACTGCAGTTAACTAAATATAATCCTGTGATAGTACGCTTCCTTTGGAACACTATAGATGATATATTTCAAGTTCACAAGCAACTACCCTTTTGTTTATGGCCATGCCCCTTTTTTGGTGAAATTTTGGCACGAACAAGCAGGCAAACAGTCGTTACATGCAGAAATGCCTATAGTTGCACCCAAGGATGATTATTTGATATTGTAATATGTAAATAGTTGAAGTTCCACTTGTCGTGCTGTTTGCTGAGGTTCCGTCCAATTTGTTTATTGGCATGTTACAACTTCTGATATTTATTTGTAGGTTCATAGAAACATTTATGTTGATTTTGTTGGTTAGTAGAAACATATGTATATATATGTGTTATTTACATTCTCATTGTATTCTTTCCGAAAAATGTTGTGATTGTAGCTTAGAGGAGTTGTTGATACAAATTGTTACTGAACCATGTGTGATATTGGCTCCACTATGGAAATTCTCAATGCCTGAAGTTGTAATATTTCTCACCCCGTTTGTAAATTGCAGTGCTCTCCATCTAGAATTTCAAACATAGCATCCATCACATGCTGTGATATGCGTGGCAAGTGGCAACCGAAATATACTGCACCTATTATTCCATCATGCTATTGGGCATTGCTAGACAGGTACTTTAGTGGATTATAATATACCCCATCACCTAATGAAATTCTTTTGACATAATTTTTCAGAGAGTTCTTCGCGAAACTTGAAAGTCTTTTCCTAGCGCATGCTCTTTCCAAAGTGTTTCAGATTCAGCCTAATATTTATCTGGGTTTCTAGAGTTTTTCTTGATTTGTTCGATTTATTTTCAGCCGATTTGATTGTTCTGCTCCATATCGAGTCAGAGCTTGCTTAGTTTTAGTTTTTGAGATAGGTAACCCCTTGGGCAGATGTTTTTTCTCTAGCTGAGTTGTGCTGCACACCATTTAAGGTTAAGCCTAGTTGACTTTTGCAAACTATTTCGTTTTGAAAGCTATTGTACTTCAAAAACTTTTCCCCTCTATTTCGTCTGCATCCCTCCCTATGTCTTCCCACTCTTGCCTTGTTCTGTCCTGACTTACCTTTTTAATTTTCAAAACCTCTGCAAAGTGAATTACCATGTCCGCGTCTCAAAAGGATGACCAGACCAGGACAAAATCTTCAGAAGAGGGTAGTTCAGTTGGCAACTATTGTTGTAAAAGGGTTAAGGGAGCTATCTGAAGTGGGACAAGATATGCAAGGCTGTTAGAACATATTGCCCTGAGATTGATAGTGGGAGAATTAACATGTTGCATTAAAGGATAATGTGCACTGTTAGGACCAACATGTGACAGGGACTTAGGAGAGTTGAATGAGCTGATACGAAAGGGTATGCTTCTACTTGTATTAACATCATCGATATCAAAACTTTTTATGCTTTAGAATTGATGAAAGTAAGAATAAAATATTAAATGCCAAGCTAGGTGGTATGGACACTGGATCGAATGTGAATTATAGCCTTGGATTTGTAATTCATAAAATAGTATAGCACAGTAAGTGAATTTTATGAGGATAAACGATAAGATATACATTGGTGGATATATGTTGAACACTACAAATGATCAATAGTGCGAACCTAAATGGGTTAAATAAGATTGACTGGAGTAATTCGACTAACTTTTTTGAGGAATCAAATCGAGTACTAGTGATTATTGGATTATTATCTTAACACAGTTATTCTTGGTGGATGTCTTCATGGGATCTCATTTAATTTAGAGGAAATTAGTGCAGAGCATGGTTAATTGTTAAGTTAGTTAATAATGATTATGCTCGATTATGAAAATAATTGGATTGCTGTAGGTGATAGAACATTTAACATGCTTAACTGCATAGATGGATAAAGTGTTTCAAAGGCAGAAATGCTTGATTATTACCAGGATATACCATTTTAATATAGGTGGAAATCATTCACGAGACCGGATTTGCTCTAGAAATAGTTGGTGGCAATCAAGATTCATTGTGGGGTTTAGATGATCTATTTTTTTATTAGTGGTACTGTAGGCAATGAAATGGAGATTTTACTTGACAGTATTCTTGGAATTCTATCGAAGGAATCTTGAGATAGAAAATCATATGTTTGGTGGACTGGATATATGATGCCATAGTACTTTTTTTTTTGTCAGAATTGAAGATGGCATGATCCCATTGTGAATATATTTTTTGTTAATTGTGGCATAGTTTTATGGTAAACACAAGAGAAGAGATATGGGATTTAGAAGCAGTGATAGGGTTACATGGTTTTGTGTCTGTTCTTGGAAATAATTTTGAGGATAAATTGACTCTTTACTTTGTATTAATAACTTGATGTCTCTGGGTGTAATTATGGGAGTGCTGAAACTTTGAAGGTATTTGGAAAGGACCAGATCTGTGGAGTTAATTATGGAAGAATATTTGATGATGAATATGCTATTGATCTTTTAATTGACTAAGGCTTGATCTATCTGATGGGGCACATGTGGATTATTCTCGGGAATAAGCCATTATAGATGAAACTTTTAGTTCGAACCATGTGCTTCGGTATCATCAAAGCTTGTGCAAAGATTTACTAGAGAGATGTAACTGTCAAGACAGTAGATTCGAAAGGACTGAAAGAGCCATTTGTGGTGAGTTGTGGTGAATAAGTTCCAAGTACTAGGACTGAGAGTTTGCTTCTTGCTCTCTTGAATATTTTTCAAATTTGTCCTAGAGTTTTCTCCTGTTCTCTGGATTTTTTCTTGCTTTAGTTTATTTTATATCAGCTGGAAAATCTTTAAAAAGAAAACCCTAATGCCCTCCATATCCAATCGGGTCCCCGACAATTCTTTGCCCTGCCGTAATTGTCCTGATTGTTTTGTGGTTTGCGACAATAGGAGAACAATGTTGGGCCACCTATGTTAAGCCTCCCGGATGTAGAAGAGCATCCATTCACATAAAGCTGTAAACATGTCGGATTCATGAATTGGATGCTATTCTAAGCACTGCTCCAGGTTTTTTATTTACAAAATTCTTATGGTATTAAAGAAATAGCCGTGGCTGTAAAGAAATCATTGTATGTACTATCAACTGGAAGTTACTGCAAAGTTCAGAACCTAGATATAAAATCAAAGAGAGGGATATCGCCATGCTTATTATGTTCTAGCAGCTATCTTGGTATGGCAGCTGAAGTAAAGGTTTGATTCAATTAGATTATAACCAATAAGTTTATCTCAGAGCTACAGGGCAGCTTATTTTTGGCTCTCAATTTGAAATATGACTTCTACAGGAAAGCTTGAAGCACTATATGTTCAGGTAGACTGAGAGCTGTAAAAGTCCGTTCAAAAGATCTCCTGACTTGATATAGATTTGTAGGATATGATTTTACTACTGGAAGTCAGTTCAAAAGCCCCTTTTTGCCGAAGGAGGCGCCAAAGCATGTGAGGACCCCGCTTGCGAGGTTGGTTGGCCTTGCGGGCTCAACGTGGGGGGCATTGGTAGCATTCATAGCCTTCCGACGGAGCCACTCTTCCTACGCACGGGCGCATTCTTTGAATTTGCACATGAGGGCATTCACCATGCGCACTGGACGTCGATACAATTGATCGAAGAGGGGTTTGGAGACAAGACCTTGGGTAGCCACGTCGATGACTGATGACCCTGATATGCCTTTATTGGGCTTTGGTTTGGGCAAACCTCTAAAAATACTCTCGAAGGGTTTCGCACGGCTGCTGTCTAACAGTGAACAAGCTCCCAAAAGTCACCAGATCGATAAAGGTACGCAGGAAGTTGTTGTAGAAGGCATCTCAGAGCTAGGCCCATGCGTAAATTACCTTGGGCTCCAACGCCCAGAATCATCGGAGGGCAACTCTCTCCAAGGTGAGAGGAAAGCACTTGGCTATGGTGGCCTGTCCGCCCTCGTTAGCCTCGATGGTTAGAGTGTACGCACGAATGAACTCATCTGAGTCTGAATCTCCTTTAGACTTAGGTAGCTTGGGGGTCCAGAACCCATCTGGGAAGGGTGCGACCTGTAGGCTCGCCTAAAGGGGAGAGTCGAAATCTAGGAGTGGAGCCTCGTGCTAATGGGCCCGAGGCTATGGTGCATGTGGATTGACCATCGATGGCGCTTGGGGACGATGAGTAGCAAAGTTGACGACCTCGCTGGCCCCCTGGAGTGCGGGCTGGCACATCTTCGGTCATCTTGGGAGCGGTGATAGTCATGTTTGTGGATTGTTGTGTGGCCCGAAAGCCGCCTGCAACTACTCTAGCTGAGCCCTAAGGGCCACCATGTGCGCCTGCTGGCCATGGCGGTGTGTATAGTCGCGGCCTTCGTCGTAGCCCCTTGGGGTACAACGAGGTCCTCGCTATACTGCTGTTGAAGGGCCCTTGAACCGCGGGGACCCTAGCATCAACCACAGCCAGGGTCACGGTCGGATCGGCCGTGGCCGCGAGGTGGTCATTCCATCTGGCTGGGGGCCAGCATCGGCTTAGCGCGTGCTTGGTCGCGATTGCCCTGTGGACTTTCGCATAGCCATGGCAACGGAGCCAGCCGCTTGGGCTGATGCCTTGGTGGTCTTTTTTTTTTGGTGGCATCCTACCTCTTCTAGTGCTTCTATAAGTCCTTCCCCACGAACGACGTCAGTTATTGGTGAAACAAAATGTCTCTCACGAACAAAGTGCAGCAAGAGCCAACCCACCGGAATGACTCAAGCTTGGAGAAAAGTCGAGAGGCCTCAGGGGTCCGCAGGTCTCCAGGGGTTCGCAGGCTCCGGAGGCCTAGGTCTCCAGGATGACTCCAGAGCCTGGGGGTTCCGGAGGGCTTCGAGGCTAGTGGCCCACGAACATAGGCTGGCGGAGCCAAGGGCGTCGGGGGTCTTTGATGGTGACCCCCTAATACTCTCCTCCTCTTTGTATATCTCTCTCACACACAAAAACAAGCTAGCTAGCCACCAGCCTTATCTTCTAACATCTCCCTCTTTTATACCGCCATGTGGGCCCAATGGCCAGATCAGCCCGTGTCCATAGCCTTGGTCCACCATGGACCGCCCTCTGCACCCAACCTTGGTACACCAACCCATGAACCATGTCCACCGCGCTGAGCATCTTCTAACCCACGGTGGACTCCCCTCGCAAGCTCCCATCGGTCCACAAGTTCCGTGGACCAGGTCCACAAAATAGTGCCTCTTTTCCTTTTTCCAGAATTCCCCTTTTGGCAAATCTGTTGCATGTTGTATCTCCTTTGTTTTAACTCCGATTTTGGTGATTCTCTCATCGATATTCCTCTAAAATCACAATCTACCTCCATACCAAATCTTGTGTTTTTAGGAGTTCATTTAATTTTCTCGTTCGGTATTTATTTTGCCATAGCGCTTTAAACCCTAGAGATAGATTTTGCCGTTTAGCTAGCCAAAAAATATATTAGGTATTAAGACATCCATTAATCATGTTCTAGGCTATAATCATATATTTAATAACCTAGCCTAAGTGTAGAATAACCTTTTAGATAATTAAGTGTAGTTTATATTCAGATTAACTAAAGGTTTTCTTAATCTTTTAATTAATGTTTAGAATAGATTAATAATTCATGCTATAGGCTATAAATTTAATCTTAGTTTAATTAATGTAATAGGTTAACTAGTGTAGCTGCTAGATAATTAATAACATAAATGTTTTACGATAGCATATAATATAGCTTAATTAGTGCAGTATAAATAAGTAACATAGGTAAGTAAGAATATTTACCAGATAACCTTGATTTAGTGCTATAGCTTAGATAATTAATCATGACACTTAAGCACATATAGTTCTAACAACCTAGAGGTATACTTACGTATATATGCTCACATATATATAGACGTGAGTATCACATGTACATTTATATCGGTACATGTGCACTCACCTACACGTAGAGAACCTTGACTGTCACTTTTTGATAGTTAAGTTAATAGAAGCTCACCTAGTAAATCATGACTCGATTAGGCTTTCTCTCAAAATTTATAAAACAACTAGGATAACAATTTGACCTAGCTTCACTAGATAACCCTACTAGACTCCATATATCAGTTTTACATAGGCTTCCCTCTATGTTAGATTTCTTTCCTAGTCATTCTTCCTTCGCCTTGGTGTTCCTTGCTTAGTCATTGTATGTTTTTTGTTGTTAATTTGCATAGACTTGAAGCCAAGAATCTAAGCAAGGATGCAAGGAAGGAACTGAATGTGGGACCCAATGATGGAACTTGTGAGACTCGAACGATAAGACTAATCGAGAATTGACCTTCATCAAGGCAAGTCTTAACTCCTTGATCATGTTGATCCTATGTTTGCAATATAATAAAATGACAAACTAAAATCTGGTAGTTATTCATGCATGCTATATATTAGTTATAACCCATTTACTGAGCCATATTGTAATCACTACTTGTAATATTCAAATAGTAACCCTAGAATACTCGCAACACCTAAAATAATGATGTTGGATGAAATCTTGTCAACTAGTATGCTTAGGGTTGGTTACTCTGCTCTCTTTGGAGATGCTTGCTCTCTCCTCGGAGAGTACTTAACCACCTTTTCTTATAATCACTTGCTCTACAATTGAGTGAAATGTGTTGAGGTGGTTGATGATGTGAGTGGTGGAAAATGGTGCAACGTTAAGAAAACCCTGAAAACCACTCTGGCAGGGGTGAGTGAGGTAGTCCTCCGAAAGTTGGAGGCTATCTCCTGTGGGTATTCTTTTGAGAATGATGCCTCCTGGTAAGTAAGTCCTCGGAGAATGATTGCTGATATGAAGATTCTTGCCCTTGCTATGTAAGGATAAAATCATTGAGCTACTGTGCTAAGCCATCTTGTGCAACCATGCGTCATGTTATGAGCAGGACTTGATCTCACACCCCATTAGCTGAGCTCGGTACCTGCCTTGGAGGCAGGGGTGCAATGGGAGCCAGGAAAAAGACTTGTGATACATCAAAGTCTAGCTGGTGATATTAAATGGTTGAACTCAAGCCATTTACTAGAGGGGAATAAAGCCTTGGGCCCCTGGTTGTTGAATTATTGTGGGTGGTTATCGCAGAAATATGTTGGATATGTACGAGATCTCGATATGATTCGCTTCTCCACTTACAATGGCTGGAGGCTGAGCATATCGTGTGGCTACAGTGCATAACCTCTGTAGAGTGTAAATCGACGTGTCCACGACCATGGACATGCAAAGTTATGGATTCACAATAGTTAGTTTTGTGGTATGTGTACCTCTTGATGTGTGAGTGGACAGTGTGCCCGTGCATCGGAGAAAGCCGGCTGTATGCCGTTGAAGCTGGTTGGACTAGGTGTCAACCAGCTAAAAGATGGGAACGACAGGGGAACTAATAGCTTTTCCCTAGGGCCAACAACTTATATCAATCAAACTTGTCTTTTGTTTAACTAGTTTAAACTAAGTGTTATACCTTAATTCACATTGCATGTAAAACTGGCTTTACGCCTAAACTATAATCCTATGGCTTTATCTTTGGTTACCTCCCTTATGCATCTACTCAACCTCATGAAGTAGTGTTAGGACATATTGAGTACCTTGCGTACTCAGTCTTGCATCTTCCATATTTTTGAGATGGAGATCAACCTCGATCCAAATGAGCTTAAAGAGAAGAAGTCTAAGGTCGTGTCCGCACCTGAGTTGTTTGTGGCATTGGGTTGTTCCGCTATAGGTTCTTCTGCCTGGTTGGTCTGCCATAGACCCTAGTCCAAGAGGTTATTGTTCACTCTTTTTAGGTAATTATTTTATCCAAAATATATATTTGATACCATTCTGTTAAATTTTGTGCGTATCAGCTACTTGATCCAGAGACTGATACAGGAAGCATAGGAGAATCCGAGATCGGTGTCTTACAAATATATATCTGACAAATTGTCTTTCCTTTTGGTTAGTTCTTTGTTCATTCTACTGGGCTTAATATACTTGAAAGAACAAAATGCAATAAAAATGCCAAGAGAGGAAAGACAAACGAATGGTAGCAAAGTGCATGCCTAGGCAGCAGATTGCCAGACACTCTGATTTTCTTAAAGTCCTTACAGTAGTAGTGTACAAGAACACTAACCAATCATAGAGGCGCTTCAGAACCAGTTTCATTGCTCAAACATAATTGGATTTTCACCGTTGCTAGAGAACAAGAAGCAAGAGTCTTGAAAGGATGATTCGTGAAAGATCATGGGCATGGCAACTCCAATACAAAACAAGCACAACTCTACATGGAGATCGAGTGATCTATCAGAGCTATGGAATGGCTCCCTTCCAGGCACCGTACCTGAAAGTAGTTGCCATCTATCATTGCTGGATAGACACTGGACGACCAATGAGTAGAAGCACGAAAATTGGTAACCAGATATCGTCGGCCACTTAGTCAAATACTGACCCCCCAAAGCTAAGATGGAATAGATAAGATGGAGTTAGCATAATGAGTAGGAATAGGTTAGATGCAAGGGAAGCTACGGACCTTGTGGAACATGCCACTTTGGTAATGGCCATAGTCCATGTCCTGACTTCAACAACACTTCTGGTTCTTTCCTTCAATGATGATTGGTATCCCAAGGAGTTAGAGGTGGGAAACTTTTGGTTCAATTGCAATTTTCAGTTTCCAAGTGCTTAAAATTATTTTTTTGTATTTGTACTGGAGGAATGCAGCTGAAGGATAGACAGCACACCTGCTTGAAACAGAAATCTCGTATCCGTATATAAGGTTGGTGTCTCACTAATGGATTTTCATAGGAGTTTTCGCCAGGATCATGGTGAAGTTTTTCTTTGGTGTACTTTTGGAACATGGAAGTTTTAATTGGCGAGCAAGAAGGTGCACTCCTTGTTTCTTGAAACCTATAGGGACATATGAATGGGTTTTCTTAACAAATACTGCTTCATGTTTTCTTTGGAAAATCGCATCTGCATCTCTTGGATTTTTGCATATTAAGGGTCTGTCTGGGAAGAGACCGCGTACTGGGATCCAACATTTTCTGCAGCTATGAAGTATTGAGAGTTAAGCTTTTCTCTATGCAATCTTGCATCTAATCATTTCAGTCACAAACAAGCATGAATCATGTTTATCATGAATATTGATCGCTGCAAACAGTTGAAAACATCATCACAAGTTTCGTATACCTTTAACTGATCTACTGAAATAGCATGTCAAATCATTCAGTCAGTGAAGTTCCCTTTTTCTTCTGGCATTAGCGATAATATCTGTGTACCAGTATAACACAATGAAAGCATGCAGTGGCGTTCCCAAATATATGTATGTCATTCACGATCATTCTCAATCTTGGGATCGTGAACTCATTAGCATCTACAAATTATTGCATCAAGTTGATATAATTCTTTTTAAGTCCATTCAGTATTATTAAATACAAAAATGTTTGTTTTCCATCTTCAGAATTTATTTGTTAACACATGGTTCCGTGCTTGATTGTAGCCACCTTTGCTATTTAGCAAATGTGGCTGCACCAACTCCACTTCAAAGTTTACAAAATCAGAAAGGTATTTGCTTGCACGATTGTAGGTACCAATGTCATCTTTAGTTTTGTGTAGTAATTGCCTTGCTTTATACTGTACCTGCGAGTAATATTCTCTCTATTTTTGCGAGCGATGGGCAAATATTGTCTACTATATAGCAATATAGATATATAATATTTTTATTATTTAAGCCTTTGCAAGCTGACATCTGTGGTGTTGCAAGAGGTGCCAGGGCTGCAGGGGTTTGCAGTAAGGGTTTTTTTTTTTTTTGGGAAAGTGAGCTTTGAACTACCGATGGTGTTACAAACTTCATTTTCAACTCTGATTTTTGCAAGCAGGATTTATTCTTGAAAAATAAGTTGTAAAAGGTTGATTCTTGAAGAATAAGCAGGGTTTATAAAATTTCAGAGAGGCTTAAATGCTCGAAGACGTAGCATACTCCTCTTTTCTTTATGCAACTAGGAGGCACGAAAATGAAAGGGGAATAGAAAATAGTTCTGTGACTTGCACATTGGATTCCTGTCAGTTGTGGGAATGAGGAACATGGTCCAAGGCTTTTGGTGTCTTGCTATGAGGATACGTAATACCATCGCTTGTGCCATTGGTGTATCTCCACGTTCCATATATGTATGCTTGGTTTGCCTGCCTGCCTGCCTGAGCGTGTGGACTTATCTGTGGTTGCTTTTGCATGCCTGTGAAGTCACAATCGTGGATCTCTAGTCAATTTTGGACTATCGCAAATTCAGAATATATGCAGACAATTTAGGACGATGGCATTATTGGGGCCATGCCCCAAAGCAGAGTGTGGTGAGAGCTGCTTCTAATGAGGAAGCTCAAGTTTAGAGATGAACTGAGAACCAATAGGAGAGAAACGAGTAGGGAAAGAAGCTGTCTGACTGAGTTAAGAGAGGGGATCTCTCTTCTTGCCCCTTAAAGGCTTATTTTATAAATAGAAGTGGCATAAGAAATTACTAGCCTATCTCTAATATATTATGTTATATTCATATGCATATGATGGTATTTTTAGCTTTTCATCCATTTACATGTGACGTGGTAATTGGGATACTATGATCGTTATAGTAATACCACCCTACATCGTCTAAATATATTAGGGCTAGGGTGTTTCCCCAATAGTATCCCCTCATCCACCAGTTTCGAGGTCCTGAGAGGCGAGCGGATGTATAAAGAACTAGCTCTAGCCTTTTTATATTAGACTATCTCGGATCGTTCCCTATTATTGTAGCGCGGGCATCTTTGACAAGGATCGAAGGCCGCAAAGATCACCGGGGTCGCACGCTGAGGATCCCGGTGGCGAAGCTCAAAGCCAGTGATGGAGGTGATGATGACAAGGTCTTGACCCTCTCAGCGGGTAGCCGCAACGAGGCTCGATGGAGGTAGGACCGTCCGGAGCACCACGACGAGATCTAGAGGTGGAGTCGATAGCGAGGGTGAGGGCCAACCCCTTAGCAGGTAGCCACGACGAGGCTCGATGGAGGAGGGTCCGTTTGGAGCGCCATGATGAGAGCTGAAGGTAAGGTTGATGGCGAGGCCGAGGGGGGCAGTCGATAACCCCTTCATGACGTAGTCGTGGTGATGCTCAACGAGGCTCGATGGAGGTAGGACCGTCCGGAGCACCACGACGAGATCTAGAGGTGGAGTCGATAGCGAGGGTGAGGGCCAACCCCTTAGCAGGTAGCCACGACGAGGCTCGATGGAGGCGGGTCCGTTTGGAGCGCCATGATGAGAGCTGAAGGTAAGGTTGATGGCGAGGCCGAGGGGGGCAGTCGATAACCCCTTCATGACGTAGTCGTGGTGATGCTCGATGGAGGCGGGGCCGTCTGAAGCACAACAGCGAGGGTCGAAGGTGAGGTCAATGGCAAGGCCGAGGGAGGCCATCCGCAACCCCCTCAGCATGTAGCCGCAACAATACTCTACGGAGGTGGGGCTGCCTGGAGCGTCGTGTGAGGGTTGGAGGCGAGTTCGATGGTGAGGCCGAGAGAGGCAGTCGACGACCCCCTCAGCAAATAGTTGTGGCAATGCTCGACGGACGCGGGGCCGCCCAGAGCACCACAGCGAGGAATGGAGACGAGGTCGACGGCGAGGCTGAGGGAGGCAGTCTGTGACCCCATCAGTAGGTAGCCGCAGTGATCCTCAACGGAGGTGGGTCCGTTCGGAGTGTCGCAGAAAGGGTCAGAAGCGATGTTGATGGCGAGGCCAAGGGAGACAATTCGCGACCTCCTCAATGGGTAGCCACGATGATGCTCTATGACGCAAGGCCGTCCTGAGCGCCAGGGTGAGGGCCAGAGGCAAGGTCAACGGTGAGGCTGAGGGAAGCAGTTCGCCATGGCTCCACAGAGGCAGGTCCGTCCGGAGTGCCCACTACGTGAAAAAAGGCTAAGGGTGACAGGTCATAACAAACATGGGTGATGGGTCCTGGGTCACCCCGAATGCGTCATTGATGACGGGTAAGGACCCATGACTCGCCAACTATCATCGTCTTCCATGTACTGGAGACGGGCCGTAACCATGACCCACCAATTATCATCGTCTCTCATATACTGGGGAGAAAGACATAAGAGACGGGTAACATCTTCACCCATCATTTATATCCTAATATAAGTAACATGTAACTAGATTACCCGTCACTTATATCTTTCACCCATGTGCTGGGGAGAAAGATATAAGTGACGGGTAACCTAGTTATCCATCACTTATGTTATACATAAGTGACAGATTAATAAGTTATCCGTCATTTATATGAACACATAAGTGACTGGTAACAAGGTTATCCGTCATTTATGTGCAACTTACCCGACATGATTGTATTGTTTTTTGCCTGCATCCTAGAGCATAACCAGGATTTAACAACCGTCTTCTCCCCGCAAACAATAGCAAAGTATCTAAATTCATATGGACAAACACACTTACATAAGAACTTGCTTCATCACACAATCACAAAGGTTACAAAGTTCCAATCAATTCATTACAGAATCACAAATATTACAAAATTCCGATCAACTCATATTACATAAGACGTCACAACCTAGGGATTCAATAGTGTAACTCGCCGTGTGGGCTGATGACTTCAGACACTATGAACTCGGTGATCTATCGTCGAATCTCTGAGAGTACACCATCATCGAAAAAAGAAGCTAAAAATTCCTGCAAAATTTGGTGCATAACCAATGTCATGTTATCATATAATTAAACTAATTATTGAAATTAGTTACAAATAATTTTGTATTGAATTTACATCGGGGGATTTGATATCCTTTATGTGGAGCGTGAGGAGCATGTTCCACGCAACATAGAATCTGTAGACATTGCTCGGTGGTTGTTGGTGGCATTACTGAAAAGAAAATTTATTGTTAGATCAAAAGGAAAAAAATAGTAAAAGAGAGCATTTAGTAATATGTTTGGTAGCACTTACAACGAACCTAGTCTTGTGTATCAGTCTGCGACCATCTTTCGCGTTGTAGTCAGGTTGAGCTCAAAGGTACTTGTCAAAAGCCCTGCATAAAGAGGAACCGATTATGGAGCATTTGAATGTGAGAAAAGTTAAATATGTAAATTAAGTTAGGCAAAACTTATACGTCGAGGAGTTCTTTTACAGCGTTATAATTATGCTGTCTAAATTTGCCTTTTATTGCTATTGGTCTTGACGAGTCGAGGTACTACACCAAGTTCCACTTGAGACAAATAACCAATAAGATCCAATGACCACCGGTGTTGTGGGCGCCTACCAGGTAGTGCATTTTGAAATATTGTTGCAATACCCTGGTCACATGGTCCATAGCGTAGTCGGAGTGAAGTTGGATGACCGATATTGTAATGGCCTCAGGGTCATAAAATGTGATGGGCTCCTTATTCTTCTTTGTTTCTTTCATCAAGTGTCTACAGATAAGAACATATTCAAGACTTAGTGGTATTAATTAATGAATATCTAGTTTCAAAGGACTTACAATGTGAAGGTCCGTAATAACGATACGTTCATGCCATCAAGGTTGAAGAGATCATATAAGTCATTAAAACCCACAATGAAGTAGCCATAGCAATTAGTTAAGAAGTGGCATCGTTTGTATTGTACGACAATGGTTTAATCATTGCTGTCTCTAGCAGCCTGCATGTAGTAATTATGCAGGTCAACACATGCTTTTCCCACCCTTGCTAGGTCATCTACCCTCATCAAGGGCTTCTCATATTGGAATTTTGTATTGGCACTAGTCCACACTGCTCCAATGTCCGTAGACTTCTTCGCTGGTACAATGGCCTTTGACAACTTTGGTAGATGCTTCTTAGAGCCTTTCTTCTTAGCTTCCTTTTCCTTCTTCTTTGGGCTCTTCGAGGGAGACAGAATTGGATCTAGAAGCGAGGCTGTCGAATGCGGAGGAAGGGGCAATGAAGCCAACTTCTCTGGACGAGGAGAAGGCTGCCTTCTCTGGAAGTGAGGGACGTGACGACGGTGCACTTAAAGCACGCCCAGACTAGGATGCACTGGACACCACGATGTCACCCCTCTTCCACTAGATCCTTTGATGTAGAGCTTCACCTAGAGTTGTAACTTCATCATTTGATGAAGAGCTTCACCAAGAGCTCCAATACGTGATCGGTGGTATTGCTATGTACCATGTCCACCATAACCACAGTGTAGCCATCACATATCATGACCGTATGTAAGATACGAACGTCTGGAAGCACCTAGCCCCTTGCAACCTCGATGATATACCCATCATGCCTAATTACAAGGTTGCAGAATGTGGGCCCTTCTAGTAGGTCAATCGTATCTGGCTCAATCACAGAAGCAGCTACTTGTTGATCGATGTAACACCCTAACTTTCAAATTTTCTCAATAGTATAACATTTTGCTAGAATTAAATAGGGGTAGTAGATTTTTTTTCAATTAGAAAGGAAATTAATTTCTAAATTTAATTTGCCATAGGTTATAACCATACTTGATGCATTCATGCTGCTGTAGTTTGCAATACATTTTTATGGGTGAAAAATGTTTGCAAAAGTTCGCTAGAAGGCATTCGTTTAAAGCCCTTTATGAAAATGGTTCAAAAGCAAATAGAAAATCTTTTCCAAATTCTAAAATCCTAACTAGGCCATTTTTCCTCTCAAATCCGGTCCGAAACCTCTCTTCTCCTCTCCTCTCAGCCCGGGCCATGTCTCTTTCCCTCCCCTCTCCCCGCTAGGCCTTGGCCCAACTGTCTCCAGCCGCTCCCCCGCTGGGCTGGCCCGTCTGGCCGAGCCGACCTTCTCTAGCGCCGAGCTGCTCTCTCTCTCTCTCTCTCTCTCTCTCTCTCTCTCTCTCTCTCTCTCTCTCTCTCTCTCTCTCTCTCACGCAGGCCCAAGCCGATCCGTTGAGCCATCGGACCGAGTCAGCTCGCCTTCTTCCTTCTCTCGCCCGGCTCGATCCCCTCCGCCCATCGCTGTTCAAATCCACACCTCCCCGTGCCTGTTCTCCTCCCCAAAATGGTCGAATCCGAGGCATTAAGTGCCATCAAGGAACCCTCGTCCGTTTCGCCCTCTTTATTCCCTCTCTACTGCCGAATCAATGCGAAAATCGTCGGCCTTTAAGGCCATAGCTGCTGCCCCTTCACCACTGAATTCCGGCCACTCCGCTCACCCTCTCCCCTATTTAAGCCGCCCTCTACCTCCACAGCAAGATTCTACAACTCCTTCACCATCTCATGCCCCTTTTCCCCACTCGAATTGCCATCGACGCCGTCGTCTTCATCATCTCCGATGAGGAAGCTCCGCCGCTGCCAATTCTGCACTTCTGTGTTGTCTCTGGCCGAGTTAAATGCTCCTTTGGCTCTGTAGGTTTCCCCGGAGTCGATCCTGTGGGTTTACATCAATGTTCGGCCACTGGAACCCCTTCCCCGCCATCGCACCAACTGCCGTAGTCGCCCGACCTCCTCGACCCCGCTCCGGCCTCGTCCTCGCTTGGGGTGAGCTTGTCGATGCCTCCTCTCCCTTTTTCGTTGCTCATCGAAGCTCCCCGGCCACTGGAGCGCCATTACGGCCGCTCTCTGGCCTTCCGCCACCGTGCCGAGCCCCGCCAGCGCCTCTAGTCCATCGTGGACCTGTGGACCGAGGGGCCCCCTTCGGTTCACAGCCGTGTACACCTGGTTCGCGTGTTTTTCAATAATAAAAATATTTCAATTATGAACAACGACATAAGCATGCACAATAAATAAGTTTTTCAATATAAAAATTAATTTGTTATTTCTCTGATAATAAGAAAATTTGCAGAAACACCCCTAGAACTTCAAATGCTTATAACTTTTTACTCGTAGCTCTGTTTAGATGATTTTTGGACAAAATTCTTGTAGCGATGTGTAGAATCTTTTTATAGGGGTTTTACCAAGTTTTAGTACTGTTTGATGTAATGTTCTTATGTTTTATTGTGTGCTCATGTAGATGAATCGGTTCAAGAGCAGTTCGAAAGTTTCCAGGAAGAAGACTTTGAAGGAACTATGCATCACCTTGACGAAGGCAAGTGTCTTGACCATGTTGTGAGCCCAGTTTTCAATTAAAGTCAGTTTTACAAAACATGCATGCTATTTTTGTGGTGAAATGGGGTAGTTTAGCAAACACTAGCAACATGTGTAGTTTTCCTCTGTAGATATTTATTTGATAACATGAGTATACTGTTTAGCCATGCTTTTAGATGAACATGTAGTATATAGGTGATGAATCATGAGCTATGAAATTAAAAGTTGAGATAAGTGATAATTGATGTTGTTAAAGGTTTTAGCAACAAGGAATATTGAGTTTGGGCAAGAAGGGGATGATAGTGTGTGTATGTTGATGTGTTCCAGGCATGGTTTGCTCTGGATGGATATTCTGGTGATTACCCTTGTTGGTTAGTTGGCGGTCTTGCCCAGACCATGTTAAGGACCGGTTCGTGGAGCGACCACCCCATGACAACAGTACAACCACGAGATCTATATGGTATGGCTTTGCTAAGTAACTAGATATTCTTCCACTGGTGTATGAGCTAAATGGATGTGTAGAGAAGGAAGGGGTACTTCTTGATTCTACCTGGCACAAGAAGGGGATTATGGGGTGGAGGGTTACTCCATTTATGTACGGCGCCAAAACCTCAGTAGGCAAATATGTGTTGGGAGACTCTTTGGAAAAGCCTCGTAGTGATCTCTTGGCTCACACCTCAAAAGTGTGGAAGGTACTGACGAGTACCGGCAAAAGAATTGATTATGACTCGTGGGTAAAGTGTACAACCTCTGCAGAGTGTCAAACTGAATACTCAGTCGTGCTCACGGTTACGAGCGGAATGGACCCTCACATGATTAGTTTGGTGGATGTTTAACGTAGTAAAGATATTGTTGAATTCTTGGAGGTCAAAAGAGATCAAGTACACTTCTTTTCTTTTGAAAAACTGATTTCTATAACATTAGTCTAAAATTGGCGTTTATGCAAATTAAACATTCTATAACATTAGTGTAAAATTGGCTTTTATGCAAATTAAACCCTATATGATAGAAAAAATTTGGTTTAAGCCTCCATGTCATACTTTCCCCAGCCTGCTGAGTATTGGAAATACTCATGCTTGCTTTTCAGAAGGTGAAGCTTTCGAGGAATATCCTAAAGACGACGCAGAGTTCTAGGTTTATGGAGCTTCCGGTCGACTGCATGAGGAGTGGGCACTATGTTGTCTTTCCTTTCCACTGCTATGTAATTTTTCTAGACTTATGTGGTAATTTTGTAATAAATAATGTTGTAATAATGAACATTGTGTCTGTTTTTCACTAATGGTGTCGCTATATGTATGTGTAACTGATACTGGTATACATATAGTTTACATTCGGCTTGGCCATAAAATCGGATGTGACAATCGACCTCCTTGGAGACGCAGCTACTCTTCCCTGCAGCTCTAGGGCTAGCTTCATGTGGCATGAAAATCTCTATTCCCTGTGATGCATGCTGCCCCATGATGCTTGCATAAACTTTCCAGTTGATGTCATGTGTAATTGCATCCACGTCCTCTACAGACCTCTTTCTCTTCCTGTGCATCCCGTGGTCTTCGGGAAAGCCGAGCCATGGGAACTTGATACACCTCGCACTCAACCTAAGTGCTCCAGGTTTCCCAGCACCGCTGAGAGAACATCATGTTCCCTGACCCTGGTGGAAGAACATTAGCTTCGGGTGCCTTTTCTTTTACTTTTTCTGTGACTGACTGGGTTTCGCTGTTTCTGAATGTGAATTCCCCTCTTTCGGATAGCTCACCCCTTGCACAAAAATACAACCGCGATCATTCTGGGAATTGCAACCAAGGATTCTCACAGCCTTCTCTGGCTAACTTATCATCATCTGCCTGCCATTTTGCCCTTTTCCCAGCATACTCGATTGTGTCAGTCATGTGGCTATGTTTGTTCCTAGCCCGAAGCTACTTCTCCTCATTCTCCTTTTTGAATTGCTCTGAGTTCTTCATTTGCACAAAAGCATCCCAATCTTCCTCTTTCAAGTGCTTGTAGTTCTCGAAGGGCGCCACCCCTTTAGCTAAGAACCAATTAACAAGCTTGCTCTTAAAGCTTCGGTGAAGTTTCACGATCGCTTTCATTGCTACATTAACTGTGGCGAGCGTTTGATGCTCACTCATGTTTCCATGGTACTACCAGATGTCTGGCTTGGAGACTACGCTTCCTCCATCTAGAGAGCAAACAAGGGGAGTTAACATAAATAAAAAATATCCTCCATTCAATAAGTATAAAATGCAATGACTCATATCAATACCTCTTCGGCGGGATTGTATTCTTTGCTACTTGCCCGATGTCGGCGCTCCTGCTCACATGGAACAAGGCCCCATAGTTTCTTAGAGGAAAGAAAAGGAATCAAGGTTAAGAATAAGGTAGATTGTATATATGCAAAGCTGCTTGTATATAAACGCTTGAAGGTGAGCTTGCTAATTGAGTACGTGTTATTACTTTCTAAAACCTTAGGTACCTTAACTATAAGTTGTACTCTGGTTTGTGCACATCAGCACATGGATGTAAAAGGACATTAGAGAAGATGGAGAGGCACATTGAAGTAGTAAAACATGTTAACATAAATTGAAGTCGACCCACTACCATGTGTCATAATTATGTTACCCACGGTTGGATGTGGATAGTGAAAATGCTGTTGCAACTAACAATAGTGTTGGCTAGCAACACTAGTGCAAATATTTTACACTTAGCTTCAATTGTAGTGGCATCTTGTTAGACCTGCTGGATGAATGTGATGCAATTGAATGAAAACTAATTATAAAGCTATTATGGATCTACTCTATTCACAAGTTAATATTATGGATCTACTATGTTCATAAGTTAATATTCACAACTTATCTACTTTGCACTAGCCTATCTTCCTAGGTTCAACCCTCAACTTCTTTGAGGAATAGTCTAAAACTGTATTTCTCTTATGTTCTGAATTAAGAATTCTTCATTGAGGAGAAATCGTAACTTAAAACACGATCTTGTACACTGAATGCAGTCAGAGTATGGTAATAGAGTATAATAGACAATGCATTGCATATTTGCTATCATACATCCATTAAACAAAATCCAACTCTCAAAACATGGTTACTACTATTGCATTTTGCCATACAAAATCAATTATTTAACAAGTTGAAATGATCAATCTCATAGACTAGAATCACCAAGCAAAGGAGCTCTACACATGGGATCTGGATATTTCAAGCTCATAGTCTCATACACTCAATTTCCAGTATAATGTCTTAAAGAACTGCAAATCACACTCTTGAAAAAAAACACTAAAAGATAAGAACTGCATAGCCATGCAGCATGATGACTGGTCACACTGTTGGATGTAGCACAAATATTGAATCAAAGTACTTCACCACTTATGTAGCAATAGCACAAATAAACAATGCTGAAACAAGAAATTAGAACCAAGTACCCACATATAGGCAACACTGGTACAAACAAACATAGCAGAAACAAGCTCAATTGGTAGCATCCATAACAACAGGGCTCAACTCATAAGGATACTTCTTAAGCCAACGTTTACAATTCACAAGCATAGACAGATAGCAAAAAATCTAACACGAGTAATATTTAGTTAAAATTAGTTGCAAACAGTAAATATCTGAGTTCTAGAGCTAATATTTGAAATAAATACAAAGCTGAAAGACATGTCTGACATAAAAAAATCTAAGCAATTCATAGCTATGAAGCACGATGACCAGTGACAGTCTTGGTCACACAGCACGAACACTGAATCCGTAACATTGGCATGAATAAGCAGTGCATAAACAGGCTCAATCCGTAACAAGTAGGACTAAATTATGCATGAGATGGAAGCATCACATGATATTTACTTCTATGTGCCATGAAATTTAAGTCTATTGAACCAAATTTAAGCTAAACAAGTCAACACATCGAATTTACAAGGAATTCGAGCTAAAAACGCACAATTCAGCAATATAAGGGATGGAACCTACCACTGTCAGCAAGACTCTTCATCAAGTGATAAAAATGGAAGACCATTTCATAAAGGTCAAACCAAGAAGTTACCATGTATTTGATATCAGTAGCAAGATCATAGTGATTAAACTATCGAATTGAAGAATGTTACCATCTTTGAGCATAAAATGAATAAAATTCAAAACAAATTATTACAGCAATCATCCCTAGCCTTTGATATCCATGTCACACAAACAACCAAGTTCTTACTAGAGTCACGACGAAGGGGAGGGAAGCAGGTATGAGCGTGCAGCGGTCGGTGGTCTTCAGGGAGGAGCGCGCGGTGTGGTCGGCGGTCATTAGGGAGGAGCGCGCAGTGGTCGACAGTCGGCGAGGAGCTCCAGGTGGCGATGTCCTCTTGCGGTGGTCGGTCGAAGTCTTAGAGGCGTCGGTGCGAGGCGGTTGAGAGGTCCTGGGTGAGGCTACGAAGAGGCTCTGGGTGGTGGAGGGACCTGATCGAGAGGGGTGATAGTGAACCCTAGCGCGAGTGGGTGCTACGGGCGAGTGGGATGGAGGCTAGGACTTAAGCAAAATGAGATGGAGGAAAACTGCCACCTATATATACAGTGGGTCATAGGTGACGGGTAAAGTCTTCACCCGTCACCTATGATTACCACCCGTCACTTATTATAACTCATAAGTGACGGGTAATACTAAGTAACCCATCACCTATGACATATAATAATTGATGGGTGACGTGTATCACCTGTCACTTATTATAATATGTGACGGATGAACCGTATGACATTCCACCTTTTACTGCTGAAACCTAAAATACAAATTTGACATTAATATTACAAATTCAAAAAAATGGAAACATAAAATTCAAATTTGAAATTAATATTACAAATTTGACACTAATATTACAAAATTGATATATACAAATTCAAATTTGACATTAATATTACAAATTTGACATTGAAATTCAAATTCACTGTTTTCGTGCTTTCTTGACATGGATCCCTTCATTATGGTCGGAGCGCAGGAATTGAGTTTTCTCGATCGGCGAAAGGCGTGGCACAATTGTAGAAGCAAAAAGGGGATTTTATAGAATTGATTGAACTCCTCCTCATCAATGAGGTTTGCAACTCCGACGATGCATCTTTTCCGATGAGAACCGCATGGCATTTCTTCTTTGTTGTGTCGGTCACATAAAAGCTTGGCAAACATCTTTAACGAGTACGAAGGGTTTGGACTTGTATCTGACATGTTTGAGATCAACGCTAGAGAATCCATACTTGTCATTAGAGACGCTCTTTGCCCCATTTACCCAACGTCACCGAAACAGGGCTATCTTGAATCTCAAGTAGTTTAGCTCCCATATCTCCTCTATTTGACTGTAGTATATGCCCATATGAATGTAGTTGTCATAAGCATTTATACAGATACTACTATTCTGGTATATGCTCTTCTCATCTTGTGCAACCTTGTAAAATGTGTATACATTTATATCGTACCCTTGATATGTCACAATTGTGTATATAGGGCCCGATGCCAATTTTTTTATCAGAGCACTTGTAGGAGTACTCGATTGTCCTATTTGATCTCAGAACCAAGTCATGAACCTGTGCATATGTTGCCTTTCAACCCAAGCTTCGGTCTGCCTAGGATTCTCTTCAAATAACATCTGCTTGTGCTGATCAACATATGGACACACTTCGCTCCTTTGTTGTAGCATGAGGAAGTGAGTTTGGTCGTATGCCTTTGAATTAGGAGTTATTGCCATCTTCCCCAAGACCCCTACACCTACAAGCCTCCCCTTATGGCGAGACTTAGGCACACTAATTGGGTTATTTGGGTTAATATAATTAACAGACCACTCGACATCCCGTATCATCTGATCCACATTCTCCATAAAATTCTCGAGATCATTATCATTGAAACCTAATATGTCCTCGTCCCTGAGATCATGATTCATTTCACTGGGTGTAAGTCCTTGACCCACACTGTCGGCATGGAGGGTCTGATCCATCTCTCCCTCGTTAAGGCCTTCCTCGCCATGTTTGTTTCAACATAAATAATTCTCTTCAAATCCGTCATGATCAAGTGTGCATGTATATTGTCCAGTTTCATGAACTTCTTATCATTCCTGCTATCACGACATGGACAACACATTATCGTTTTACCACGATCTTTCATATCCATCAAGGCAACACTCATGAAATGCTTCACCCTGCTCAGGTACTCCGGAGAAGTCCATGTCTCAAGGTATATCCAACTTCTGTCCATCATCTATAATTAATGTAAAAACGTTCGTTCTTCATTAACAATTACCTTAATTTTGTGGTTAAGCATGTGATTAAAAATTCCATACAATTACACTAGATCTGTGGCATCTTGTGGTAGATCGGGTAAACCTAGTACCAAATCTAACATAAATACAACTCACTTGTACTAAGATTTTGGATAAAAATCCAAAATGGCCGATTACAACTCAAAATACAACAAATCTACCATATACATATTAGAGGAGGAGGAAAGAGGGAGATGCAAACCTTCAAAGACCTAGCACCAATTCAAACTTCAAATCAACAAAATATTACAGAGTCTTTAGCGGAACCGGAGAAAAACGCCGATCTACTGTGTGTGCATAGTGCTGGCCAGTCTGGGCACGCACAGTAGAGGGCTAGATCTTATAATAGATCCAAGTGTGACGAGTCATAATATTACCCGTCATGACTTATCACAAGTGACGGATCGTAATATGACCCGTCACTTATTACTTATGCAGGAAGACCTATCACTTATGACTGGTACGTGGAGACTCATCACCTATGACTAGGTCATAAGTGACGGGTGCAGTTATAACCCGTCATCAATATCATAATTGACGGACAGTATTATAACCCATCACCTATGACCTACAATCAGTGATGGGTCTGTGTCGGTCATGCCTCGATGCTATATAAGTGACGGGTCGTATAATAACATGTCATTAAATCGTGTCCCCTTTGTTGTTTTTCACGTAGTGGCCACGACGAGAGCTTTTGGCGAAGTTGACAGTGAGGCCAAGGGAGGCAATCCACCACCCTCTCAGTGGGGAGCCGTGGCAAAGCCTGATGGAGACGGGGCCATCCAGAGCATCATGGCTAGGGCCGGAGGTGACGTCGATGGAGAGGACGATAGAGGCAGTCCGCGACCCCCTTAGCATGTAGGCATAGCGATGCTCGATGGAGGCGGGGGCGCCTAGAGCATCACGGCAAGGGCCTGAGGCGAAGTCGACAACGAGGCTGGGGGAGTTAGTCTACGACCTCTTAGCGGGTAGCCATGGTGATGCTTGATGGAGGTGGGGCCATCAGGAGCGTCGCGCTGAGGGTCGAAGGTGAGGTCGACAACGAGGCCGAGGGAGGCAATCCACGATCCCCTCAGCGGTTAGGTATGACAATGCTCGATGGAGACGGGGCCACTTGGAGTACCATGACGAGGGTCGAGGTGAATTCAACGAGGAGGCCAAGGGAGGCAGTCCATCACCCTCTAAGTAGGTAGCTGAGGCGATGCTCGATGGAGGTGGGGCCGTCAAAAGCGCCGCCACCCAGAGCATCGTGGTAAAGTTGACAGCGAGGCCGAGGTGCCACCCTAAGTGGGTAGTCATGGCCATGCTTGACAGAGGTAGGGCTATTCGGAGCACCGTGGCAAGGGCCAGAAATGAGGTCGACAGCAAGGCTAAGGGAGGCAATATGCTACCCCCTCAGCAGTTAGTCATGACGATGCTCGACGGAGGTGGGTCCACCCGAAGCACCATGATGAGGGTTGAAGTCGAACTCAATGGCGATGTTGAGGGAGGCAGTCTGCCACCCCCTCAGCAGGTAGCCATGGTGATGCTTGAAGGAGACAGGGCCATCTAGAGCACTACAGCGAGGGCCGAAGGTGACGTCGATGACAAGGACGAGGGAGGCAGTATGCCACCCCCTCAGTAGGTAGCTGCATGATGCTAGAAGGAGGTGGGTCCATCCAGAGCGTCGCAGCAAGAGCTGGAGGCGAGGTTTATGACGAGGTTGAGGGAGGCAATTAGTAACTCCTTCAACACGTACCCATGGTGATGCTCGATGGAGGCGGGGCCGTCCAGAGCACTACAACAAGGACTGGAGGTGAGGTCAATGGTCAGGCCGAGGGAGACCGTCTGTGACCACCTCAGCATGTAGCCATGACGATGCTTGATGGAGGCGGGACCGCCTAGAGCACCGTGATGAGAGTTGGAGATGAGGTCGATGGTGAGGCCGAGGGAGGCAGTCAGTGACACCCTCAGTACGTAGCCATGGCAATGCTGGATGGATGTAGGGCCTTGAATCACCGTGGTGAGGGACGAAGGTGATTTCGACGGTGAGGCTAAGAGATGCAGTCCGCAACCCCTCAACAGGTAGATGTGACAAGCCTCGATGGAGGCAAGTCCTTTTGGAGCATCGCAGCGAGGCTCGACAGAGGTAGGTCCATCTAGGTCGCTGCGGTGAGAGCCGAAAGCAAAGTCGATGATGAGGCCGAGGGAGCTATCTGCGACCCCCTAGCATGTATCCGTGGTAATGCTCGATGGAGGCAAGACCATCTGGAGAGCCACGACGAGGGTCAGAGGTGAGGTTGATAGCGAGGCTGAGGGAGGCAATCAACAACCCCCTCAGCATGTAGACATGGTGATGCTCAACTGACTCAGCGCTGCTTGAAGCACTAAGGTGAGGGACGGAGGCGAGGTTGACAGTAAGGCTAAGGGATGTAGTCCACGACCTCCTTAGCTGGTAGCCGCAGTGAGGTTTGATGGAGGTGGGTACATCCAGACCTCCGCGGTGAGGGCTGGAAATGAGGTCGATGGTGAGGCCAAGGGAGGCAATCCGTGACCCCCTCAGCGGGTAGCCACAGCGATGCTTGGTCGACGCGGGGCCTTCCTGAGCGCCTCAGCATGGGCCAGAGGCAAGGTCGATGGTGAGGCTGAGGGAGGCAGTCCATCACCCCCTCAGTAGGTAGCCATGACAAGGCTCAACGGAGGCAGGTCCATCCGGAGTGCCACGGTGAGAGCTGGAGGTGAAGTCGACTGTGAGGCCAAGGGAGGCAGTCCACCACACCCTCAGCGGGTAGCCACGATGATGCACGACAAAGGCAGGGCCATCCAGAGTGCCACGGTCAGGGATGAAGGTGACATCGACGATGAGGTTGAGGTAGGCAATCTGTGACCCCCTCAGCACGTAGCCATGGCAATGCTCGACAGACACGGGGGCACTCAGAGCATCGCGGCAAGGGCCAGAGGTGAAGTCGATGATGAGGCCGAGGGAGGCAGTCCATGACCCCCTCGGCGGGTAGCCATGGCGATGCTCATTGGAGGTAGGGCTGTCTAGAGCATTGCAATGAGGGCCAGAGGGGAGGTCTACGGTGATGTAGAGGGAGGCAATCCGCGACCCCCTCAGCGATTAGCCATGATGATGCTTGATGGAGGCAGGGCCGCCCGAAGCACCGCGATGAGTTCTGGAGGTGAAGTCGATGGCGAGGCCGGGGGCAGCAGTCTGTCATCCCCCTTAGCGGGTAGCCGCGACAATGCTCGACGAAGACGAGGCCATCTGGAGTGTAGCCACAAGGAGCATCATGGCGAGGGTCGGAGGCAAAGTTGATGGTGACGTCGAGAGAGGCAGTCCGTAACCTCCTCAGTGGGTAGCTGCAGGTCTAGGTCCTCACCCGACCCGCCGGGTCTATATCTGCCCTGCCTCAGTTGGGGCAAGACAGGGCGGGGCACCAATCAAGGTGGGGAAAGACGAGGCGGGGCACCAATCAGGGCAGGGTGGGGGCGGGTCAAGTTCTGCCCCATCTTTGAGTATATGTTACATACACGTTTAGCATATTTATTAAGAAGTTTATTGTCCTTTTGTAATGAAACTTTTAGTAAACTAATGCATGTATATAACTATTGTTATATTATATTAGGTCTCGTGAATTTTAGATGCAGTTTTTTCATTTATTTGTATGTTGTGCTAGCTATTATCTCCTAATTAAACTTGATGTACAGATTTTAACAATTTTAATTGGAGTGGGGTGGGGTGGGTCAGGTCAAAGTCGGGGCTCCATGGGATAGGGCGGGGCAAGAAAAAATTTCACCCAATCTCAGGTTGGGGCGGGGGACATGCTGGTGGGGGCAAGTGGAGGCAACCCCCCGACCAGCTCCATCTAGATCTCTACGGGTAGCCATGGTCATGCTGGACGAAGGTGGGATAATTCAAAGTGTCGTGGCGAGGGCTGGAGGTGTGGTCAACGATGAGGCCGAGGGAGGCAATCCATGACCCCCTCAACAGTTAGCCATGATGATGCTCGACAGAGACAAGGCCGCCTAGAGAACCACGATGAGGGCCGAAGGCAAAGTCGATGACGAGGCTGAGGGATGCAGTCTGCCACCCCCTCAGCAGGTAGCCGCGACGATGCTAGATAGAGGCGAGGTCGTTCAGAGCACCGCGATGAGGGCTAAAGGTGACGTCAATGGTGAGGTTGATGGAGGTAGTCTGTGACCCCCTAAACGCGTAGTCATGGCAATGATCGACGGACGCAGGGGCGCTTGGAGCATCGCGGCAAGCGCCAGAGGTGAAGTCGATGATGAGGCCGAGGGAGGTAGTCTGTGACCCCCTCGGCGGGTAGCCATGGCGATGCTCATTGGAGACGGGGCTGTCTAGAGCATCGCGACAAGGGCTGGAGGCGAGGTCGATGGTGATGTTGAGGGAGGCAACCCGCGACCCCCTCCACGATTAGCCATGGCGATGCTCGACGAAGGCGGGGCCGCCCGAAGCACCGAGGAGAGGTCCAGAGCCGAGGTCAATGGTGAGGTCGAGGGAGGCAGTCTGTGACCCCCTCAGCGGCAAGGCATGACAGAGGTAGGGCCGTCCGGAGCGCCACGGCGAGAGCCAGAGCTGACGTCAATGGCGAGGCCAAGGGAGGCAATCCGTCACCCCCCTTAGCGGGTATCCGCCGTGATGCCCAACGGAGGCAGGGCCGTCTGGAGGCGAAGTCAACAGAGAGGCTGAGGGGGGAATGATGACGGCGAAGCCCCAAAGTAGCGAAATCTTGTAATTGCTTTGAAAACAATCCATTTTGACAGATCAACAAAGCCTTTTGACTCCATAACTCCCTGGCCCCCCTCGCGCTTTCGACTGCGAGCAAGTGGAGGGCCCATCTCGCATCTTATGCGCAGTGTGTATTGTGCGGAGCATTATTCCCTTAACCCCAATGCATCTTATGGTCGCGAGCGGGTGAAGGGCACGACTATAAGGACCCTTAGGCGCAACTAGAGTGATGACACAACACCCTAGAGATTTCATTGTGAGGTTCTGGGTCTGAAGTCTACGACCGTTGGAGCTACAACTCAACCCAATCGAAGCCTGCGGCCTTTGTGGTGAGGGGATTGAAGCTCAACACTACCGTGGCATATGGCCTTCGAGAAGGCAGAGGGATTTACGCTCGACGCAACGGAGACCTATGGCCTTTGATGTTTTGGAGGAAGTTACACTGGACACGACGGAGGCATATTTCCTTCGAGCTGGTGAAGGAATTTACACTCAACGCGACGAAGGCGTAGGGCCTTCGAGGTGGCGTAGGATCTATGCTCGACGCGACTAAGACCAACAACCTTCGATGTGGCAGAGTGGTGCCACAGTGATGGTTATTAATGCCATTGATGCAAGCTTTTGCCGAGGCCCAGGGTCATCGAGGCAGTGCATCGCATGACCGAGGATTAAAGTCTATGAGGTGTAGAGCTAGTGCCATTGTGATGGGCTTATGCCATCGTCGTGGGCTTTTATCGAGGCTTGTGGCCGTTGAGGCAATGCGTCACATGAACGAGGCTTATAGCTTACGAGGTGCAGAGCTAGTGCCACTGTGATGGGCTTATGCCATCGTCATGGGCTTCTGCTGAGGCACATGGCTATCGAGGTAGGGTTACCACAGTGGTGGGCTTACTGATGCATGAGTTTCTTCTTCTTTTTTTTAGGTGATTTTTATTTGGTCTTGTTGTGCTCTCGGTCACATCATTCAACGGAGATGTAGCTTGAGGCATATGGTGAATTATAGCTCAAATTAGCCACACCGATTTTACATGGGCATGTAGGTAACATCTATTTTCTAGCAACAAAAGTACCAGCACTGAGCTAAGTTCTGCATGTGCCAGCCTTAATACAAGCATGCAGTATTCATATTTATGTGCACATAGGGGCCACTCCCTAGCATCTATTAAAACATGTGTGAAACTCCATGCATGCACAACCATGAGCTTAGCTGCTAAGCATTAAATATGCATGCTAAACTCAGATGCAAACAGCAGGGGACGAAATCTGAACTTGGAAGCACCAAGGCACTATGCTTATTCTAGAGTCCTACGGAGCCGAAGCCGAAGATTGGTTCAGCACGCGAAGCTGACTTTAGAGCAGAGGTGACCCTTTGCATGTCACCCGCTGCTGCATGATGGCAATCTACCCCACGCAATGTCCCGCACAGCAAGCCTGCGGTAGCGAGCTTGTGAGACCGCAGCAGCACGACAACCATCTATACAAGTGTCATTCAAGCGGGGAGGCCCCAACGGTGGGGGTAAGCCTACGTGAGTTGACAGCTAGTCCACATGCTCACGGCTGCGTTGCAGCGAGGACAAGCCCACGCTCTCAGGCCTATACCAACGAGGATGGTGAGTCCACGTGCCCGTACCTACAACAACAACGAAGAGCCTGTGGATGATGAGCTTGTGTGCTTGCAGCCATTGCGACGGTCCATCCGAGCATGTCATCTGCCCAATGTACCGGTCACGACAATGCTGAGCCTAGGGAGGATGGCCATGGCGTGCCTACAATGATGACACTGAGCTCACGAAGGAAGATGGTGAGCCAGCGACCGTGACGACAAGTCCGCACGCTTATGGCCCTGGCGGTGGTCACCATGTGTGCGCCGTGTCACGTGGCAAGCCGGTGACAGCGATGTTGAGCCTGCGAACGGGCGTTATGGTGTGCCATCATTTGTGACATCGAGTTCGCAGTCGTCCCCACGTGCGTCATGCCATGCGGCAAGGCCGCAACAGTGACGATGAGCTCATTAAAGGTTGCGGCCATCTTGAAGGAGAGGTGGGTTGTGTTTGTAGGCCTCGCTCGTGGGGGCCCCTTACGGTGTAGGGGCGCCGTGGTGCATGGAGTGGTCGAAGGTCATGGAGCCAACCTGATGCACGGAGGTCTCCGTTGCGGACCTTGAATAAACTGCGAAGGGGATCAGTCAGGGAGGGGTCAGAGGGGTGCTTCGGCGCGGGCCTCTATTGCAGAGCCTGAATGAAGCGCAGAGGGGCTCAGTTATCGAGGCGCGCGAAGGGGGCTCCGACAGTAGAGCGTGAAGGGGCTCTGGCCGCAAAGGGCTCGAAGGGGGACTCCAATCGAGGCATGTGGAGGGACTCTAACCACGGAGGGTGGAGGGACTACAGAAGCGGAGGACGGGTTTAGGCTCCAGCAGAGGCATGCGGAGAAGGCTTCGGTTGAGGCACGCAACGGTGCTCTGGCCATGAAGGGAGGAAGGGACTTCGGCCGCGGAGGGCCCGGAGGGGGGCTCTGGCTGTGGAGCCCGGTGTGGCTCCAACCGAGGCGCACGAAGGAGGCTCCGATTGTGGAGCACGGAGGGGGCTCCGACCGAGGCGCTCGGAGGAGGCTTCAGCTGTGGAGCGCGAAGGGGCACTGATCGATCCTGAGACCGAAGGAGGGCTTCGCAGACCTTCGGAGCAAAGGTTAGGATCACCGGAGGGAGTCCAATAGCGGAGCCAGCTGGCTGGCCTCTTCTTCCTATGTAGGCTTTTCCATCGGTCGAGCAGTGCTTCACGCGTGTGAGTCTAGCAGTGGCTCGCTATTTCACTCGAGCCGGTCACACGCCTTTGAAGTCTGAACTCGAAGCAAGTTGCTGCACAAAAGATTTAGTAGCAAGGTGGCAACAAGTATAAAGCAACTAATACTAATATACCTTTCCTAAAGTTTATCTCTCACGTTAGTGTGTGATAGCCCAAGTGGGTCCTTACGGGAGCGCGCATTAGGGTCACCTGACACGACAGAGCCAAGAAAGAAGGGATTTGGTGTTGTGTCTTTCATGTGTTTATACATGTCTGTTTGACCGTGTTGTCCTAGCCCAGCTATTGTTATTTTATCCTAAGGGCAAGGAGGGCTAGTTGTAGTCCTTTGCCCTAATTCTTTAATGGGATCTATTCTCCTAAAGCTTACAGCATGCCCACATTGGTATGACAGGCCTTCAAGTCAACACGCCTAGTAGCCTATGCGTTCTGTAACCATGTGGTTTGTCACCACCCACTAGACAACATCAGCAGTCACAAGGCTAAAGGTATGTCCACTGTTTTTTATTTATGCAGTTGTGACTGGACGGTTCTCATGCAACGCGCAAGCCATGCATGTTACCGAGGACTTGTGAGTTGAGCACGTGATATGTGTATAGTGAATACGTCATTACAAATAAAGGAAATGATATAGTGCATAGATTAATACTTTTGCCTTGCCCCTAATGGCCTTTCGCGGTGACAGGATGTACTAACTGGTGATGGGAGCAACTACCTAGCTCGTGATGGGTCAAAAGCGTGCTAGGCTGCTACGATGAGTCCCATCACACTACGTACCTCACCTGCATGACACTGTTTCCATGCGAACGCTTCCCAACAAGAAGCCAAAAAACACCAGGATGCGTACCTGGCTCCTAGCCAGAGGGGTTAGATAGGTCCTCAGGTTCCTTCCGGAGGGTGCGTGAGGACGTGCTCCGGCTCACGCTTGCAGGTGTGAGCCAACGCGCGCTCTCGCATGGTCAAGCCGCACTTTGCCCACATGTTCGGCGGCACACTGGGACTGGAGAAGGCTTGCATGCCAGCATGATGACTGTCGGTGAGGAACATGCCACTGCCGGTGGGTGGTCGCGCGGGTGCTTTTGTAGCACGGCTTGCGCACTGCGTCCACGGTTGTCTTGCTCACCGCAACGACGCATCGTCTCCTAGTGATATGTCCATTTGCCGCTGTTGTGCCTTGCTTTGCGGTGTTTGGTGTCGTTCTCATGAGAAGAGAGACGCACAGATGACATGATTGCAAGAAGACCGAGGAATGTGCAGAGCAGGAAGAAGCACTTCCCCTACTCTCTTGCTCTCTCCTTCCAGCAAGGCTCTTTGCTCGGACATCCCCATGGACAACACCATCTGTTGGAGGATGAGAACGTGCCCCAAATAGAATGCGGCGTGAGCCGCTTCCAACGAGAAGACTCAAGCTTAGGGATGAACTGAGAACTAGCAGGGGACGAAGGAGTAGGGAGAGAAGCTATTTGACTGGGTCCAGAGAGGGGGTCCCTCTGCCTGCGTCTTGAGAGCTTATTTTATAAAGAGAATGGATGAGAAATTATCAGTATATCCCTAAAATATTATGTTATATTAATATGTATAGGAGGGTATTTTAGGTCTTTCATCTTTTTACATGTGATATGGTAACTGGAATACTATGATCGCTATAGTAAGAACACCAAATATTGTCTAAATATCACAGGACTGAGGCGTTTCCCAAACAGGTATGGTAATACGCATAAACTAATTGCATACCTAGATTATCACTCTAAAGTTTGTTAATCTGAATAATGGAAAATCCAAGCATTCATTGCTTTTACATCCCATCTAAAAAGCGTTAGCATAGAACAATCTAGATGCTATAATATCCAGAATGGCCCATCCAGTGGGTGAACTTTGTAAGGTATGGCCTTGAAGCATGACGGCAGCACTTAAAGTTGATTCGAAGAGGCGTAACTACTAAGAATTGCATAGCATGCCATCCTAAGCTTAACGTACTCATTGTTTCAGGGAAGCTAGTGATTTATCATGAGTTTGAATTGATGGAAGCAATTCTTGTCACCGTACTCATTTTGACATAATGTGTTTATTCAGTTTCCTGAACTGATGTTGGTTGGTATTTAATTAACCGGCTATTTCTTGTTGGCATGCAGACACCAGTCGCTGTACAAGGGCTGCACTCCCATCACATCTGTCGTCCATTGGACAGCACAGGGCTCCTGCCCTGACAGAGCTACAGAGGGTGACCATTATAAGCTCATGCTGCAACTAGGGTAAGCAGCTGCTAACTCTGACCTTAAAACACATATGTTATCTGTTTTGTTGCGAGATGGAGCTAGAACATAAGAGCTTTGGGGTCAGGAGGCCGTGTGGGTTCCTTTTCTGCAGATACCTGTTTACATGCCCTGCTTTTTTTTGTGTGTCCTGAGCAGAAGAACCAGGATTGAACTGGTGCAGCCTGCGCCAAAGCCTGCCATCTAGTATACAAGCATTGTACAATCTGTACTGTCATCTTCCTCTGCCTTAAATTTTTTAAGCCCTTTTCTTTTGGGGTTCACATGATGCTTGGCTCTTGCCTTCAAATAATTTCAACATCCAGATTTCCCATGCGAAACGTCTCGTCAATTTCAAGTAATTAAAGAAATGTACCATTTAACTGAGATTGATAAATTTTTTGAAAAAGAAAACTTTATTAACTCTTAACATTACATCGAATTGATATAACATAAGAGTTTTCTTCCCGTCTCTGCATAGCTAAGATACATACAACTAAAACATAAGAATAAAGTGACAAAGTCATATAGGGAATCAACCAGCTAGAATGAAAACTGCTAGATATGATTATTGAGATTGGCTTCAATGCATATCCTAGAATGTTATCTAAACCAACTGAAAAGCTCCCGAGACACTTGCTCCAAATATGTTGTTGTCATAGTAACCAGCACACTATGCTTCTATTGGTGTAACATAGACCATGAACGAAACCAATGTGTATATGTAAAAATAACTTGCAATGGAGAAATAAATTTCTTCTTGTTTAAGACAATATAATTTGTGCATAGCCATATTGACCAACAAAAAATGGTTGTTGCTCCTAATATATTGGCTTTCAAATTTTTACTAATGCCCCGAAACTAATTTCCAAATATATTCGGTGCACTTCATGGTGGGTAAAGATTTGAGACCACTGGAATATGAACTGTACAGAAAAGACGAAGTGACAATCATAAAAAAAAATGTTTAATTGTCTTATTTTTATGATAAAAACTACAATTCTGTTTCCTTATCTTTTAATCAGATTATCTTTTGTTAAAAGAATTCCTTTATGAAGGTATCGGAGAAATATTTTAATTTTTAGTAATATTTTAAGTTTTCATATTAGGTTGTTTATAATTGGTTGGTCACATCACATAAGAACATTATAAAGGAGTTAACGGAAAATATTTTGGATTGGATTAAAGCTCCATCGAAATTTGTCCATGTACCAAGGTGATATTGGAACTTAGACTGGACTCTATCTGCATGTAGGCAAAGATAGGTGGTGCTCGCCTAAGTTGGTTACTCACGTAGCTAGATTTAGTACTGATTGACTGAGCTATACATGGCGTGCAGGATTTAGTACTGATTGACCCATCTGTATGATTTATCATCTATTGGTTTCAAATCTTTACCTACCACGTAGTACACTAAATATGTTTGAAAATTGGTTTTATGGTCTTAGTAAATAATGAAAAGCCAAAATAATAGCGGTGACCACTGTCTTTTGTTGCTCGTTATGGCTACGTAGAAATGATGTTGTAAGAAGAATTTTTTTCCCTCTTTTGCTGGTTATTTATACTTGTACGCGGTGGTTTCATACGGTCTGTTCTGCAGTGGTAGGAGCTCGAAAAACGGTGTTGTACGCACACTTGGAGTGGATGGTTAGAGAGCTTTTTACTCGGTTTTTTAATAACAGTCTAGATTATGGATCGAGACTCCTCCATCATAAACATGCACTGGATTGTTACTATTGTCTTACTTTGTAGCGCTTTTCTGTTGAACTTCTTTATTTTTTATTGGCTGTGTGCATCTGGGTTATACAGAATCTAAGAGTAAACTCTTATAATAATAAGAGTTAATATAGTTTTTTTTTTTAAATACGTGCAGTACAGGATACAAATCTGTGTGGTTGCAATCTTGGAGGAAATAAAGTCCTGCTGTCCAGGCAAGGACATATATGTACGAGGAATCTATATATAGTCTATGTAGCCAAAGTCTCTAGCTTTAGTATAACATGGGGTAGTACGGTTGCAGCATCGATACAAGCGATACATTGGGCTAGCTAGGGCTGCCATTTCGATCTAGTCTTGGGAAACTGCTGGTAGGGATGGAAACGGATCGGATACGCATGGAATCGAATTCGGATAGTACGATTTACCACATTTTAATCCGAATACGAATACGGATCCGGATATCTTCGAATACGAATACGAATCGGATAGTTCGAATACGAATCCGCATTCGGATATCTACTCGATCTTCGAAATTCAGGTTGGAAATTTAAATTTTTGAAAAAAATTGACTGAAATTTGATAAAATTCGAATGAAATTTGTTCTACTTTGATTGGGCCGGAATTTTACAAATTTTGTTCAAAATTCATGTTGAAAATTTAAATTTTTGATCAAATTTAACTAAAATTTGATGAAATTTGACTGAAATTGTTCCAATTTGATTGGGTTGGAATTTCGTTCATATCTGAAATTTCTAAAACTTTAGCAAAATTTAGTTCCCTGGTTGGCGGATACGGATACGAATCGGATATATCTCGAATTCGGATATCCACATTTGAATCCGAATCTCGAAAACGAATTCGGATATATCCATTTTAGTATCCATTTCAGAAACGAATACGAATACGGATATCCATATTCGTATTTTAACGGATACGGAATCGGATAATTCGGATTTCCTGCCATCCATTTCCACCCCTAACTGCTGGTGATAGCCTGATGGGAGGTATGTACCGGAAATGTTGTCTCTAGGTATTTATTTCTTTTCCCCGCTCTTTGCTGTCGACCTTCACAAGTGTACCTGCTTTGGATTTGATATTTTGATCTCATGGTATGGATTGAATGTCGAACCAATATAGCGACTCCGTGGCACTTGGCAGTGGGATATTCAAGGTGTCCATTGGTTATTTACTAAACAAATGTTGCATATCCTACCTCCAAAGAATAGTACAAAGGTTGCTTACATGCAAGATAAAAGGGTTAAGGGTGTGATTTAGTTACTTGTATGGATAGTATAAGTATGTTGAGGACAAGTAGGCTAGGTAGAATTATATTTATTAAAAAAATTAGTTGGTTATATTTGTTTGGACAGGTTAAGTTTCTGTTTGGTTGATCAAATTTATGGTCGTATGAGTAGATGTAAAAGAGAAAATTGTGATTGGTTGCTCATATGAAGATGATTTTAAAACAATCATAAACGGTCTGTCTGCACGAACGGATGCAAGAGCTTGCATCCATCAGGCCAGGCTACAGAGAAAAACTCAAATCGAGCTTTCCTCCAAGGCCAAGCTGCGGGCGTACATTTGCATTTGACGAGCCAAACTGGAATAATATATATGAACAACTAAACACGCTTTTCTCTAAGATTATATACATCTATTGAGACATATTGCTCAAATATGAACAACTAAACACACATAAAATTCTGTCCCTGCATTTTTTAATTTTGTGGGCATTTCTTTTATTTGCATGCAGGAGGGAGAAGACGACACATCCTGAAGTCGCATTGGATCTATCACCAATAATAGTGACAGGAACGTCAGTGCAGCAGCGGCAGCAGCAGCAACATCAAAAATGATACAGCATTGGACATTAAAAGCTCCAAAGCATGTCATTCATACGACATCCTACTCTGAAACCACTCGCTTAAGACAGGCGGAGTATTTGCCAGCTACCTGTTGCATGGTCAGTAAACACTCATTTACTCCGTAGCCATTTTCATCACACATATACAGTTGCATAACGATACTAAACCAACTGTTTCATGGGTTCAGACATCGGATTATACTAGTCCAGCTGATAAGTAACAGTTATTCGACACTGGTCCAGAGTCTCTGGCAGATCGAGCAATGCTCTCACTATCGAAACGAGATCAGTGCCGGGATGATTCGTTTCCAGCTGTAACTCTTCTACAGATCTAAACGTCAAGGTAAGCACTTCCAACATATCTACTTCTAATTCGTCGAAAAAATATAAACGTATCTACTTCTACTCTAATGTTGAAGTTATTAAGATGAATTCATTCTCTGTGCTGCTTCGCCCTAGCTTCATTTCCAGAAAACTCACACCAAGCACACGCTCTCTGATCTTATCACTAGACATTAGATGAGGTTATATATCCTTTCAGCCCAACAATCTAGTGCCTCATTGAGGGCGAAACCCTAGCTAGGACAACATCAGGCTGCAGAAGCTATCCAGCGGCCGTGATCCCAGTAGCATGGCACTACTTTCATATACCAGTAGTACGAACACAATTTCTTGATGGAATTAGTCTGGGAGTAAACTACGGACTGCCCTTTTCTGATCAGGTCATTTTTTTTATGATGACCTGTTCGATCTGGCATTTCTCATGTGCCTAGTGTTTCTGAACTCCTTATCCCTTCTGCTCCCTCTTCTTATACTCTCATGTACTTTCCTTGCCTTTCTTTGTAACAAGTTGGTACTTTACTCTTTTGTGATATAATAATAATTTATCCTTTTGTAGGACTCATGAATTTAAAATTATATAGTTGAACCTTTTAGATAAAGTCAGCACTGCATACCTTCAACTTTTCAGAAGTCCCTCTCTCTCTTAAAAAAAACTTTTCAGAAGTCAACTGATAGGAGTCATATATAGTGTTTTCTCTGTATGATCTCTCTCTCTGTTCTGCTCTTTAATGTATATATATAGCTGCAGATATTCTTGAATCTACATAGCATATATATTATAAAGCCATATGTTATAAAGCACGGCCTTATTGCCCATCCAAGCAGTAGTTACCGCATTGGTATGTACGCACGTACAAGCTAGGTAAAACATGTGGTCCTTCAATTTCTCTTTACTAATTTTATCTTTCATTCATGTATTTTTTTTTTTTTTGGCGCACGCAGTATACACACACCTGCAGACTGTTAGCAAAGCATAATGAAAAGTATAAGTATTTCAGAATACAAGCAAATATATTATTTTCCATTATCACATATGAGATACTGTTTTGCATCTATGGAGAATATTACTTCACTCAGGGTATTTGTTAATGATAATGTATAGCCTGCAATCTGTTTTGTTTAGATGTGCTTCTGATTTCGTTAAAATGAAGTCTGTCCTATTTTAGCCTGTTCTTTATATTTTGGATGATTGTGTTTTGTTTAGGATGCTTTTTATACATAATTCACGCTGCTGTATTCAGCGTATTGTCGTCAGTTCTGTAAAAACTACAGTTGAGTACAAGTTGACAAATTGAAATGCATAAATTTCTTGTGTTATGAGAAAATCTAAACCCTAATCATAGAATCCAAGTATCTCTCTATATGCATGCAAATAAAAGGACCAAACTTTGATAAATGGAATTCTTTTGCACGTGTCAGAAAATAATGCACGATTTGAATTCAGTGAAGGGTAATCTCAGGCAAGTAAAAGGTAGGGAAATCAGTTCCTGGAGTAATCCACCAAAAGCAGCAGGGAAGAGGAAACAATTATAGATGCAAATCTAAGCTGACGCCCTCAGCTGCGGTGGTCGCCGGCTGCTCACAAACAAACTGACCTTGAGGAGACAGCAGCAAAGAGGAAGATGAGGAGGAGGACGCCACAAAAGAAGCTGAAGCCCTCGGGTCGTGTCCTCGGAAAACGGACAGCGCAACCGACCGCCGCTCTCCGCCCGGAGGCATGACCGTGTTCCTGTGCCAAGCAGGCGGCCCCCTCCAGAGCCCGGCCGTCAGGGGGCTCCCGTTGATCGGCTGAGCGATCGACCCAACCCCACTGTAGAACTGCGGACCAATGGAGACGCCACCGCCGTTGCCTGGACCCCTCACCGTGGGCCACGACGGGTACAATGTCGCCACCGTGGAGCCTGCCACCCCGAAGCGGTGCTGCGGGTAGCCGAGGAGGTGGTGGGGATGCGCGCCGCCAGCCGCTGCGGCGGCGGCGGCGGCGGCGGTCATCGCAGACTGCATCTGCACCCGCTTCGCGTGCTGCCGCTCGCGCTTGTGCGCGTTCTGGTGGCCTCCTAACGCTTGCGACGTCGGGAAGTGCCTGCAGCAGTAGTGGCACTCGAACTTGCGGCTGCTGTCGGGGGCAGCGGCGCTGGCACTGCCACTGCTGCTTTGTGTGGCAGCAGCAGCTGCTGCGGTCGTAGCAGTGGCGGTGGCTTCTGTAGCCTTGGCCTCAGGTGATGAATGCGGGACGTCGATGCCGAAGATGCGGATACCGGAGTTGGGGCTTTCACGGGGAGGGGCGGAGCGCAGGAATGGCAACTGAGAGAAGGATGCAACGTTACTGAAGTCATGAGGCTCCCGTGCGCTGGCCGCGCCACCAGCGCTGCCTTCGCCGCCGCTGCCCATGCAACGAGGTGGAGAAAGGTACAGAATTTCTCGCTTCTTTGCGAAATAATTTGCAGTCCACGAAGCAACCTCTCTCTCTCTCTCTCTCTCTCTCTCTCTCAGCTCAGCGGATCTAGCTAGCAATGGGCTTGGAGGAATCCTCTCGTGCTCCCAGCACCTCTTCCTTGGCAAGGAGAGAGGAATGGAAGGAAGGGAGGAGGGGAGGAGAGACAAGCGAGCTAGGGAATAGAAATGGCAGGAAGGCCTGTGCTCAAAGGAGCGCCAACTGCCAAATGTATACAGGTGATAGGTTTTGCATGGGTACTATGGAGCAGGGTTATTGTCACCTTACTATATTGTGGTTAGTTAGGAGGAGGTGGGTCTGCCGGGAGGTAGGGGAAAAGGAGATGAGGATGCATCGCCCATGGTGCAGTAGTGTTCTAGTAAATTCTTGAGCAGGGATCGGGTGCCCATAGTACACAGTAAGCTCTGGCAAGTACTACTGTACTCGGAGGCTTTTGAGCTCTCATAACAAACAAGTACCTGTCAATGAGAGAGGAGGCTCTCTCTCTCTCTCTCTCTCTCTCTCACTGCCTCTCTGCGTACACACAGCACAGGCACATAAACATCTCTCTCTCTTCTCTTCTCTCTTTTTCTTTGCTTTCTTCATTTCTCTGGCTTTCATGCATGTGTAAGCATCAGTGAATACGTGACAAGCTCTGAACGTGGGCCTGTCGCACTATAGCTATATGTGGGGGTGGTACTGGCTGTTTTATGGAGGCTCTTTATAGCTGTTGGCTTCTTTACATCTGGAGCTGCAGGGCTTGTGTTTGGAAGTGGTCCTGCGTGCAGATCTAGTTGTAGCCTTGTGGCTTTGCTAGCTGCGTGACTGATTTCTCTCTACCCTTCTCCAAAACTCTAGTCTGCGTCTTAGTCGTTTCTTAACCTGTTTGTTTTCCCTTTTCTTAAACCATACCTTATATGGGAACGTCCTACAATATCTCTACCAGTTACCACCACTCATCACAAAGCTAGCCAAATATCTCCACCTAGCTAAGCTAGCCAAGTTGTTAGGTAAAAAAACTTGTTAACCGTTCCATCAGATTGCTTGTTCATCACCTAACTAGCTAGAGAGAATAATGTGAGAACCTACATATGTATGCCCTCCGATATATGCAGCAAGATGGTATAGGTATGTTCATGGTCCTAGGCTGTGCTTTGCTCTTTTGCTATAATCACGCTACTCAGCACTCGCCTTGTTTTTTTGTCCCTATGATTAAAGCGAGGCTGGCTCACCTGATGTAGCGGACACATGATGCATGCTTTGCAGGTGCCCGGCCTGGTTGGAGGAAGAGAGGAATGTTGAATGTTTCACTTGATAACTAGGCACTTAAGCATCCATCATGAGTACGTACTGCCATTCGTGCTTCGTTGTGCGGGTACGTATGTCTCATTCCTTGAACACCACTTTGCCACTTGCCACAGCTACAGCAAAATATATGGATCCTAGTATTGAGCACGTACATATATTTTATCCAGAATAATGTTTCACGTGAGAAAGGCGGATCGCTGTTTCTCCGGCCGGCTAGTCACGTTCCTGGGCGATGGGGATTCTGATCTGCAGCGATGTGCATGCTGCTTGCTGCTCAATCGAAAGGTGTGCTAGCTCCTCCACAGCCTTTGTTTTTGTTAAGCATATATAACAGCCTTTGTTAAAAGATCAATTAGGCACTTTTCTCATCTTGTATGCCTTTGGGGATCGTCGTTATAACTTCCCAAGACAAAGGAGTAGTCGGCAGCAGCTGAGAATCGATGTAGGCCCCAGAATGATCAGTTAGCTATCAACACTGTCACTACTGCTGTCGCCCAAATCATTTCGCAAGCATATCACAAGCACGCATAGTTTTGGGTCCAAGGACTAGAGATCAGACTTTGCAGATAAATCACCATGATCAGTTTAAGGATACGGCTACTAGCTACGCTGGGTGGGACTAGGGCATACAAGTTGTTCTTAAGGAAACATAGGCCTTCTTACTCGTGTGAAAATAATAAAGCTGTCCACAGCATAGTGGGGTGAATCTGAACCAGCATGACTGTGCATGTAGAAGCTCTCTAGATCCAGAAGGGACAGGGGTTTTATTCTGGAGTTTGTGGACTAAATTATGGTAAGTGTGTTGCACTACAGGCTAACTAGCCGTATTACGTGATCTGGACAGAAAGAATAGTCGCTAGTCGCTAATCTCTTGACCAGAACCAAAAAACAAATCGTAGTGGTTGGTTACGGGTCTAGATCTCACCAGCATTCCAGCACTGATCAACAGCTACTTGTGCTAATCAGAAAGGGACCTTCCTGCCGTTCCCAGGGAAAATGCCACTATCCCTGTCCTCCTGAGGAACCTGCTGCTCTAGGTGGTGGGACCATATGAAAGCAGAGAAAAATGAATCTTGTCAGTTTTTTTGTCAGTAGTCCAATGGAGCAAGTTTACTAAACGACCACTGCTTGTGCAATTTGCTCATTCCTCTCTCTCTCTCTCTTTTTGTGGGAAAAATTGCCGATTGTTCCTCTTTCACTGCGGATTCTCATGCATGTGCGCAGTATATATATATGGGCACTGACTTTTTAACTGTGGGGTTACGTATGTTCTTACCAAAGCAGCAACGTAACTTGATCATTAAGGCATGGGGCCTCCCGCATTATGATCTGTACACGCTATTTCGATAAAGTGGGAGTGTCCCTAAATCGTTCGTGTGCATTTTAATTGTTTCTCTTAACTATTATGCAGGAAAATTTCTAATATTCTGGACTGTTTCTGTCAAAGCACACCATATCAAATTGTCAATTTCCACCACCCTGTGAGGAAATGGAACAAAAAACATATATTTTTCGATGACGTGGAAAAAAAGGACTTGGTTGTGCTAGATGCTTCCATGATGAAACCTATGTTACTGACCACTGGCCACCTCCCAAACTTTTATGTAGGAAGCTGATGATCACATGAAACTGTGAACAGTGGCTGCTTTACTGATGCAGCTCCTGACTCGTATGCAATTATTCCTCCTATCATAAAGGTTCACACTTGTTCTACATTCTGCCGCTCCCATCCACCATCCTGGCCTCCTGGGCTTGTGAGACATGGACACCAGCCTACTGGTTCGGCGCTCAGGTGCGCTCTCACTCCTCAACTCTCTGCTAGTCTGCTAGATGGATAGTGGAACAAGGTACTTGCCTGCAGCCACGCAGGCCAGTTACTCTCTCTCTCTCTCTCTCTCTCTCTCTCTCTCTCTCTTCAAGGCGTAATGTCCCAAGGGGGCTACACTCTAGTTCTACTTCATTAGGAAATTGACTACATACCGTTTTACATAACGGAGCTTAATGAAAACATAAATTACAAACAAGCCGTTCCGAATGCATATTAATTAGGTGGGTGACACACTACTGAAACTTGTTGGTCTCCGGGGCATCGCTGACGGGCAGGCTGACCAGAGCCGACCCAGATCATTGCTGGTGAGGACGAAGCTAGCTTGGTGACGACAAGGAAGGAGGGATAAAGAGGTGGAAAAGGAGAAAGGCATCTCACCTAACATGACATGTAGTAGGATCTTAGTGATCTTACTCTTGAGGTTTCAGCGGCCACATTGGATCGAAAAGCCTCTCTCGCCTACGCTTCAGTGGTGATACCAGATCTGAAATCGAGTAAGGATACTGCAGGGTTCTCTACATACTATTATCGTGTAGGGGGACGGGTCCATCTGCATCAATCTACCCGATATCGACAACTAGATGAATGAGGAGATGGACTGGATCTGGATTCTAGGGGAAAGGCCCTGTGGAGAATAAGACGGCGTAGGCTATAAGGTAGAAGGTGGTTTTACATCGTCTTTTATCGAATTGCTATATTGAGTTCCTAGATAATATGATTGATACATACACTACGTGATATTCCATCTTTACCGACGGCTATTTATAACTGGCCGACAATTTAGTACTCTTTAGTACTTTTCTGGAGTGACCAACAGTTTTTTTAGTATAAATTTGTATCTTTCCTGATAGTATTAGCACATTACCAATAATATAATTCTCAACAAACTCATTACCCACAGTTGCGGTAGATACTTAACCAAGTATATTATGAACGTTGGCCACATGCAAATAAACCGTCGGGAAAAGTTACCAGTTTAATAGTGGTAGTAAAATATTCCTGTAATCCAGGTCTCGTTATGTATTTTGGTTCCAAAGAATATCCGAGCCTTCCGATCAAGATCGAGCAGTTCCCGTTAAACTTTCCATGCGGGGGTAAAGAAAACTTCTGCTACTAACTGTCAGCAGCTACCTGCTGGGCCCATATTCAAGAAGCTGAGAACAAACTGACCACATTAGGTGTGCAGCTAATGTATGCATCGATACAACCATTCGTCCATGGATGGAACAATTAATTGATTTGCTGGTTTAAACAACTGTAGTACATGCAAGTACTGCGTACTCCATTTCACTATTCAGCTGCGTAGTCATTACAAATTGGGTCTGTCGGGATGTATGTCAGGAAAAAAATTAGAAAAAAAAACCCCATTAGAAGTCAGTCTCATAGACGATTACACCTTATAGGGTATATATTTGTATTTAGAACCTTATATCTCTAACCCGTTGCAAACTCACATCTTATAATGTTCTTTTTTTTAGCAAAAATTACCTCGGCTTATATTGAAAGCCAATTAGCAAGTTCACAACATCAAAAAAAGAAAAGGAGAATAGACAAAAACGAGTTAACAGTAGGGGAAACCAGCGGACCAGATAGTTCAAAACCTCTAAGAACCAAAGTAGCAAATACACAAATAGACCTATTACAAATTGTAAATGAAGGCACCAGGTTAGAGCTCGCAAACATCAGAAGCTGGACCCTCAGCCGGAGTGAAATCCCGCAGCCACCCCCAGACCTGATCTGAGGCATTGTCCACCTTACCCTTGTCATCTTCATTGAGTAGGATACTCCATTTCTGCTCGAATGATACAACGAGGGTCAGCACTTCCACAGGCTTGTTGGGAACCTCTTGTCTATCGTCATGGTGTTTCTTGTCTGTCACAGAGCCCAAGCAATCCTTGCAAAAAGAAAAGTCCCTAGCTTTTGAGAGATTTTGAAATTCTTCATAAGCCAGCTTGCCCTTAAGTCAGCTACCGAAATAGGGAACCCAACCCAGCCAAAGATGTCTCTCAATGCACTCCAAGCAAATTGTGCCAACACACAACCAAAGAAGATGTGACTAACATCTTCAGGCCTATTACACAGGCATCAAGTCGTGCCCCCTTTTCAGACCCTCTTCTTGAGGGAGGTGGTCACTGGGAGCTTGTTGCCACAAGAACACCTTAATTTTAAGTGATATTTTGTAGGTCCAGAGTGTCATAGCCTAGTTGCAAGACACCCCCTCAAAAGTCAGGAACTTGTACAAGGATTTGGTGGTAAATCTCCTTGATTTATCCAGAGCCCAAGCCACTTCATTTGGTGGTAAATCTCTTATGGTGTTCTTGCGATGCCACTTCACTAGATTAGACATGATGTGTGTGAATGTGCATGGAGCACCATGGCAAAGCCGCAGGGTGTGGCCGAGTCTATCAGGGTTCGATCCCCGGTGTCACACTCTCCTATATTGGCCTCCAATGAAGGCCCTGAGTAAAAGGGGGCCAGTGTTAAAAAAAAGATTACACATGAGGTGTGGCAATGGATTCTCTATGTAAGATACCAGCATGTAAGGGTAGGGAAAATGAGAGGATTTACAGCAAAATCGAGCCTTCCCAGGACGGATCCATAGGTTTACTAGGGTAAGCAAAAGACGCCCCCTAGATTCGTCATGGTGAGCTCGTTGGTAGTAGAACTCTCACCGCTTCCTCACCTTTCCACACATGCATCCTACTCGGGGAACCCTTCCACAAATGCATCCTACTCGAGGAACCATTGTCACATTAGGCCTAGTTCGGTGAGATTTCATCACTAAGCCTCACAAGTTCTGAATTTGCAACATCGTTAGGGATTTAGAGTGCTAAATATAACAACGCGCACCGAAGAACATGCTGGCACTCAGCTAGTGAAGTTCAAAGTCCCCTTCATTTAAGAAACATGTATAACAATTCAAATTGTTAGGTCGATTAATATGCATACGACCAAATAGTACCCTTAGGCCACTCTCGGTGCTCCATGCTAGCTGGTGTCTTAAGCATTAATTACATATCCACTAGGATAAAAGCTGAGGTGGCAATAATTTCAATGAAGAGAGAGAAGGAGTTGATATCTTCTTGAAGACACTAGTTGGGCACGAAATCCAATCGATAGGCATCACAAACACACCGCATTTGAGAGAAAAGTAGTGTCTATCGCTATTGTCATGGTCTACAACATTAAACAGTATGGCCTATATTTTGAAGATATTCACTACTACAGAAAATCTTATCATTGTCGGCTCTAAAATAGCATTCACTGTCGGTTTTAGAGTCGACAGTGGGCAACTGGCAGTGATGGTCGGAGACTATCACTGTTGGCCCAGACACCGACAGTGAATGGATTATCACTGCCGACTGAAGGCTTCAGTCGGCAGTGATAGTCGGTTATCAGTGACGACTGAAGGCTTCAGTTGGTAGTGATACAGTCTGACCCCGATTCAATTTTTTTAGGCAAAAGAACTAAAAAAAATTACGTCCGAGGAACCCCATGCCACGCCGTCACAAGTCACAAATCATGCGATTTTTCACGCGAAATACGTGTACGTGCGGTTCATGGCACTCAAACACGAGACCTCTCAGCTCGTATGATACGTCCTTACCATCCCACTACATAAGTATTTGTGATAACAGTAGCATATGCAATCTTTTTTTATCTCTTCTGTCTGAAACTTAAAACGATTATTTGGACATCTAAATGACTTCAAATGAAAAGATTTTTAACTACAAAGTTGTAGAACTCGCCGAGGGCTATAATTTTTATATAAACTTTGTCTCCATTTGACCTTGTATAGAAAAATTATGAATTTTTAAAGATAAGTTATCATCTATTATTACTACCGGTCCGTAACACGAGGCAGCAATAATACCCGACCGGATACTATTCACCTGATCAGTCACTGCTCACTCGTTATCACTGTCGGTTCTTCTTATGAGCCGACAGTGATACTTGACGAACTATCACTGTCGGTTCATAGCTAGAGCCGGCAATTATAGTTAATATTTCACTACCGACTCGTAACACGAACCGATAGTGATGATGGGTTGGGCATCACTGCCGGCTCAAGTCATCAGCCAGCAGTGATGACCCTTATCACTGCCGGTTCATAAGTCACGATGATTAATTCTTCCCGCGTGACTTCTAAGCCAACAATGATGCTCCATCACTGCAGGTCTATTAGGAATCGGTAGTGATGGACTGACATATAAAGCCAATTTTGTAGTAGTGATTAAAAATCATGTGTTGGAGAGTTTATTTCTCAGTTATTTCTTGATGATGTGGAGGGAGCTAAGAAACTGCTATGAAGTTTCGCACTGGGAGATGCCTTACAACTTGCTCAGCGTGGGCCGCACCGTACCGGCCGTCCGGTCCATGCACGAGAGACGTACTATATATACAGTCGGATCGATGATTGCGGGGCAGGGGCACGTAGAGTTCATTCCTAGCAGTACATACGTACATGTGACACCGCAACTGCGCTCTAAGTAACGCAGGCAAGGGACGGACGAGGCATGCACCCGCCCACTGCATCCGCATGCTGTTGCATGGGGACCCTTGCCGGCCGGCCGGCTCCCGTCCATCAATGTGTACGTCCGGTCGAATTGATCCCGCCCGTCACAGGCTTTGGCGCTGCGGCCGATCGATCCATCGATGGGCACGGCGTTATAGACCTGTGACCTTGTCGGGGTAGAGATCTCCAAGCTTCACCCCGCAGGGCAACCGCCTGCGCGCGCGAGGCAAAGCCAGCCACTAGCCGCCGCGCCGGGCCGGGCGCGCGGCAGGTTTGTGCTTGCAACCCTTGCATACATTTTGAGACGGACTGTTCAATTAAGCAAACTGTCCTGCGTGCGTGGAGTACAGTAGCAGTATCGGCTAGGTTTTTTTAAAACGTAACCGGCAGAGATCTCCATGTTATATTGAGAGTATGTTGGCAAAGCTTCTTGAGCCGGTCATTTTTAGTTCTAAATTTTTTTTAGCTGGAGTAATAGGCAGGTTAAGAGCCTTTGATTTATCCATCTTCTTCTCATCTTAGACTAAAAATAGATATTTAAACTACTTTATTTTATCTTACTAACTTTAAACTTTGTATGGATCTTGGAGCTAGAGTTTTACTAAATAAGATATAAATAGAAGAAAAGTTCGATGGACCAAAAGTCAAACATTATACAAAGAGTTTTAAAAGAGGATGATAGAACCGTATTAAGGCCCGTTCCCCCATCCGCATAATCAAAAGTTCCATTCTCGCGCCAAAATGCACCCTAAATCACAAAAACCACATAATCAGTAAAAGCAAACGAGGTGTCACAAACGGTTTCATAGAACCCGTCACTGATAAAAATACCCTCAGACGGTTGCTAAGACAGACATATCTATAATAAGACCACCGTCTGGGTGTGCCGGAACTCACATGCAATTTTTACAAATGTGTCTATTATCATCATACAGACACAAACAACATTTAAAAAAAACCCGCCTGTGATACTATCACAGATAAATTTCTTGTAAGATCTATTTGTGTCCATCATACAGACAAAAACATGTATTGTTTCAAATTTGGCCACTCATTTTTCCTGGCTATTTTGGCTTCCCACACACACAACCCACTCGTCTCTCCTGGCTATTTTGGCTTCCCACACACACAACCACTCGTCTTCCCTCGCTCACTCAATATAAAATGTCGAGGAGTGTTTATCTTTCTCGCTCTACTCGTTGCCATCCGAGAGCCCATTCTGCGCCAGTTAGCTAGGGTTTTTTCGCGTCAGAGGAGCGAGATCTGGGCATCGAATCCCCTTCCCTGCACTGAGGTGAGTATCATAGGGTTTCCATCGTGGTTTTGTTAGAGTTTGTTAGGGTTTGCTTCGATCTGTATAGCTGAGGGTGATGTGGTATTTCTATCATAGATCTGCAATGTCTTTGTTCACTGCTATCAGGTACTAGTAGGATAGAGTTTTCCCTATGCTTCCATGGTGTGGATGTTTGGCGTCGATTTTGGTAGTATAGACTTCGTGTACTTCGTTGCTATGAAGGGCCCCTTCGTACTCTGTTTTTGCTATGAATCGTGTTCTACATTCTGTTCTTGGAGATGGTGTTTCTTTATTGTTTCGTCATAATTGAGACATTTTCATGAAATGCAAAACTGGTTTGAATGCGTATTTTTTGATTAACCATGACTGACGGGTTGGCAGCAATACTGAAAGGATCGAATGGCCCAAGAGGGAGGTGAATTGAGCAATTAAATCTTTTATCATAATCTAGAGCAAATAGCAATCTAAGCCTAGAAGAAAGGAAATACGACTACACGATCAAGCTAGGAGAAGGCAATAAAACAAGCAAGCAAAGGCACTAAGAAAATGTGGAATTGTAAGCTTGCAAGAATGTAGATGCTCAAATTAAATTGCAAAATAGTAAAAAGATGGACAAAAGAATATCAAATTTTTTCCAAGGTATTGAGGAGTTGGCACTCCCCTCCTAGTCTTCGTTGGATTATCCACCAAGGATATCGCTCTCCCTTGAGTCACCAAGACTCAAATGCTTCCTCCTGATTGCCACTTCTTCATCTCTGGATTGACAGGCATCAAATCAACTACATAGCTTGTTCTAGGGCTCCCACAAGAACTCTAAGAGCTCAATTAGACACCTCCAATCACCAAAGATCGGCTAGGTGTTGCCAACTATTAAGAGTAACAAGGCAATAGCTTCACTTGACCAAGATCGATCCTAATAGCTAGATGCACACTTGCTACTATCCAAGCACTAATGATATCCTTAATCTTCAATTAGAGACTTAAAAATCAACTCAAGTGCTCTCTCTTGCTTCTTGATGACACACACAGTGTATGAACTCTTCTGGGTCGCCAGAGAGAGAAATGAAACCAAGTGAGGGGGTATTTATAGGTTAGAGATCAAAAAATTAGTCATTGCCTAACCACCCACTTTTTCTGTTATCACTGGATGATCCGGTGAGTACCATCTCACACACACGGGACAATCCAGTGCTTAGAAACTCCAGAGATACATGTGCCAGCTGTCATTAGCCGTTGATCCTCTTGTGTATTCATCCAGTGACCACTAAAGTAACACCAGTCAATCCGGTCGGAAGAACCAGGCCAAAACACTCGTAGCAGACCTCTCTACAAGAATTAGTCCAGTGATGTCATCTTTGCCTACACCGGACCATACGATGAGTAAAACCTCTTCTGAACCTCTCTACAACATTGCTCCGGTGTATTTGTTCGGTGAACACAACATAAACATCCGGTGAGCAGAGTTTCATTTTTCTACACTTGGAATTTGCCTATGCAAGAAATAGTCCGGTGATCCCCTCTTTCCACCACCGGATAATTCGGTGAGATCAAATTCATTTTCTCTTGAAAACCTTGCTTCTGCTGAAAATAGTCCGATTCACTCACCACTCCAACACCGGACCATCCAGTGAAACACTTCGAAAACTTTTGAACAAGTGTCAACAAAAAAAAAACTTCTGGTGATTTCACTAGTTAAACACCGGATCATCCGATGCACTAAGGCCTCGTTTGGTAGAGCTCTGGGAGCTGATTCCACGCTGGAATCGCTCCCAGCGCTGCCAAACGGGTTGGTCGGGGAGTGATTCCGCGCGGGAATCACTTCCCGTTTTGTACTAAAACTAGCTTTCACCTGATTCCTGACTAATTCTCCTCGATTTCAACACAATATTCTCTCAGGAATCACTTCCACCACTAGCATACCAAACGATTTTACAAATAGAATCACTTCCACCACAGAATCACTTCCACCACAGAATCACTCTCATCACAGAATCAGAGCTCTACCAAACGGCCCCTAAGTTCTCTTCTGTTCTGAACTAAAAGAAAAACTATGGTGATAACTTTTTTCAAATCACCGGACTATCCGGTGAGGTATATTTGTTGCTGAGCTCGTTCAATTCAACCCTCTTTGAGCTCTAACTTCTTGATGACTCAACCAAGGACTTCTATGAGCTACCTAGTGCTAGAAAGTCACAAGTGTGCATGAAATCAAGTCTAGACTCACTAGATCAAGCTACTAGTCTTAGCCCCTCTTTATAGTATGATTAAAAAGACTAAAAAAGAAGACCTATACCACTCTAAGTGTCATTCATCTCATTTGTGACACTTAGAACTAGAAGATCCTTAATCTTGATACACAAGTCCTTTGATCGTCCATATAATCAACTTAGGAACCAAGAATATCCAATCATCATTGTGAACTAAATTTTTTGATATCCTTCAAAACACACTTGTTAGTCGCAATGATACAGTTGTTATTAATCACCGAAATACTTACCACTTACCTAGGGGTCTAGATGCTACAATCTCCCCTTTTTTGGTGATTGATGACAACACAAAAGATAATAAAAAGATAAGAGTTGAAGTACACCCTATCATACTAGACAATTGATAGCATATATCAATTAAATAAAAGAAAAACTAGCGCTATAACAACCTGTCATGCTAGAAGAATAAGAATTAAACAAGCATGAAAATTAAACATAATGGGATGACAAGCGAAACACAGCAAGAGAGAGAACCAAATAGCCTGTCATTACATCAAAAACTATAAGATCTAACAAGCCGAACCTAACTACCCAAACTCTCCCTGAAACAAAAGCTCTCTAGACACCCATGCTAAGACTCTCTCTCCCAACTCCCCCTATCACTAGACTCTTTCTCCCCCTTTGGCATCTAAGCATCAAAAAGAGAACCCTACTAAGCATCTAGGGCCTAAGGAGACGGAGGAGCCAAAATTGTCGAAGAAGATCACACCACGAACTAAGAAGCATCAGACTCAGAGTCAGAAGAGTCGTGCTCGGCTAAAATAGCGTCAATGACAGGTGAGAGGGATCCTGCTAAAGGCTAAACAGATGCAGAAGGAGCAGGAACCTCTGCCGATACTGCATCAGGACAGGGGTCAGAGCTAGAAGTATCAACACCCTGAGCTGTTGTCTACTAAAGAGTAGCCTCAAGCTCATCAAAAGTTGACTATACAACCGAAGATGGCTCGATTGAGTAGTGCTGATCAGGGATGGTCGGTTATAGAGAGTCCTCGAGCAGAGAGGTCCAGTGGTCAGAGATGACAAAAACGAAGGAAGCACTGACCTCTGAGAAGTCCCGACAGGTAGATAGAAGACTCCGGTGGTAAAAGGTGTTGAAAGAGGAAAGCCTAACACCGGAGTACTAAAGAGGCCACCAACACTGCATGGGAGAGGACTCGATGCTGGAGCTGGTGCTGTAGGTGCAGTTGGCAACTAAAGACCTGTATGCTGAAGTAGGAATGAGAACATCTGAGCATTGTTCTTCATGTCTCTCTGAAGCGCTGCAAACATGGCTTGCTGCTGCTACTCGAGTGACTGCATGAGCACCATCTGCTGCTCCTGCTGACAAAGCATATCAGCCTGAAGCTTCGCCTGCATCTCTGCATGTGCTACCATCTGCTGTTGCTGCATCTGCTGAGAAAGGATTGTCATCTCTGACGATGGTGTAGTAGGAGTCACTGAAGGAGTCATCCTAGGTGCTGAAGAGAGTGGAACTATAGTATGTGGTGCAGCCTAAGAAGAACTTCCCGCCTCGGCGTCGTGAGACCTTGCGACTGGAGGGAAGTACTCGACGTCCTCTGAGTCACTATCGTTGTCGCTGTCCACATCAAAGATGTATTGTGGTAGCTCTGCCTCGACCTCTATTAGGGCATGATCCTCAACTGTTGCTCTCTCCCTCTCCCCAACTAGGATCTTCTCCTGGGCGTGAACTATGGCACGCTGATCATGGCGTCTGTCTATGGGAGCACTAGAGATATACTCCTGGAACTGAGTAGGGGAGTCCTGGTAGGTCTCAAGAAACTCGGGATAACTGATCGCGTGAGCAAGCAAATGTAAAATAAAGTGAGCATATGGCTGTTGTCTGGCCAGAGACATCCCTTCTACTATGGCATCCTCAATCTCACAAAGAATAAGGTCCACGATATCAAAACGCTAGAGAGTGATGATATAGAGGATCAACCACTGCTGCAAACTGGTGATAGCCTCTCCATAGCTGATGCTTGGTAGCAAACTGTGTCTCAGGGCCAAGTGGATGGCCTTCACCTCAGGTGTCAACATGTCTAGCAGTGTCGGTGATCCTGGAGCGAACGACTGTCTAAATAGTGGTCTGATCTCGTCATCAGTGGAAAAGGCACCACCAGATAAAGGACGAGGAGGGGGCTTGGCATTCGAATGAACAACCTCGTGAAGAAACCTAAAACTCACCTGAACCCCCAGAGCCTCAAGTGTCTTGTTCCTGTATAATCTGATATGCTCTCCCTGGAACATGAACTCAATGAAGTTCCTCTCTGGTGCAATCCATACTGTGAAGACTATGACCCACTCCACAACATATCTGTCCACACCTATGAGCAGAGCTGTAAGACCCAGGATGGTATTAAAGTGTTGCCTCATGTCCATTCCCCTGCAGCCAACTGCATGTAGTGTCAGTTGAGCGCCATGTCCTGACTCAACTTGACCCTCTTCCTGAGATAAGAGTGGAAGAAGCTCTCCTGCAGAATGGTGTAGAACCTGTGATCTACCCCCTCATCTCTGACCGGGGGAAACCACTCATCGATCATCACAAACCTTAGTTTCTTGATTTTTGGTGACTTGTAAGAGGTCAAGTCACGCAATCGAATCTCTCCCTGAGGCTGAGGCTGCTCTGACTATGGCTCCTCCTCCTCCTCCTCCTCCTCTGCCACTGGCTCCTGACGAGCCCTCTTCTGGCTACCTGACTGGCCAGAAGGCGTCGAGCCTAACCCTACGGCAGAACGAGTGCGGGTGGACCAACGCGCTGGAGTAGTGATGTCTCTGATCTCAAAACCCCTCTAAGACTCTACTACATCTGTGGCGGCAATAGCACGATCCATCTCTTTCTGAGCCTTTGACTTCTTCTTCTTCGACTGCTCAACTGCCTTGCCCTTCCCCTTGTCACTGCGATCACGACCCATCTGACAGATAGACATATGACATATGGATGAGCTAAAGCGTCGAGTTTCAGAAATTGACAAGAAAAAGACCCAGTTTGAACCCTAAGCATGAGTTGATATGAAAAAAAGGATGAACATGCTACGGATTCAAGTTTGTGATAGAAGGCATTGATCAATTTTAGAGAATTGACTTAAAGTTGAACAAAATGATCAATATGACATGAATTTGAGGTAAATTTTGAGCAAAATTGAACGAATTTAGTAATTAAAGCACAAAATTGATGATCATGTACTCAATTTATGACAATAGGAAGGAATTGCAACACATTGTAGCAAATTTGCACTGAATTGAGCAAAAATTTGATGAAATTTGAAGCAAATTTGCTAGAAATTTGTTCTAGGGTTTGCAAAAATTGAGGAACCAGCCGAATTTGTGCTCACCACTGTGAAATAAAGAGAGAAGATGGTGGTGATGGAGGAGCTCAACGGCCGGCAGCGCTGGATAGCTGTAGAGGCGGCTATGGGCGTGGCGGCGGTGGTGCAGGGCGAGTCTGTGGTGGCTCAAGGTGATGCGGCTGTTGTGGTGGAGCGACGAAGCAGGGAGGCGACCGGTGGAGCTGGGCGGCGGAGCTTGTCGACGGCGGGAGGCACAACTGTGGCAAGGCGGGCGGAGGCGAGAGGGGTACGTGCGGCGGTGCGGATCAAAACAGAGAGAGAGCCAGCCGAGAATGAAAGGTTATATGACAGGTGGGTCCCGCTGAAATTTCGAACACCGAAAGATCCGGTGAAGCTTAGGTATAGCACCGGATAAGGCACTGGACAAATATTTGCAGAAAGCATGACAACCTTCAGCTGAATCCAAACTGATGCACCGGATGCTCCGGTGATAATATATTGAACACCGGACAACCTCTCAGAGAATTTTCAAATCTGAACACCGGATTAACCGCTGATTCTAAACTGATCGCTCGACACATGCACCGGACCTTTTCCAGGGATGAACTAAGCTGACTGGAAGGATATCTTGAACACTAGACAATCCGGTGGGAAAAAAGAAAGGAGCACTGGACAATCCAGTGAGAAGAGAAAAATTCTGCATAACTAAAATCTCTTACTAAGTCCAAACTTCGAACAAACAAACATCATAAACACATGTTTAGACTAGTTTGAGTGAATACCTTACGCTCTCAAACACTCATTTGCAAATATGTGCCAAAGCGGCGATAGCATACATAATTTTTCAATAGACAATAAGAACCAAATAAAAAGGAGGGAGAGAACTCCAAAGGAATGTATAGCCATATTGCCGATGAACTTAAAGATTAAAACTTTAAATTCGCTAGGATATGACTTAATAGGTATTAAGCACTCACGTCTATTTAATCACACTTTTAGAGGTGTATGTTCACATCAAGAGCAAACAACAATCCCAAAGAGAGATATTCTCCTTTGTGATCTCTCTACCGCCAATGCACATGCGATGCATAACAAGTGCATGAAAGAAAATATGAGTGCAAGCTATATGGCATGTGAATGCATAGCATAAAATAAATCTATCTTGTCATATTACTTCCCTTCTGAAGCTTCTTCATGGTGAACCCATCAACATGCCATGAGAGAAACTAGGGGACCACCATCTCAACTAAAACCCATATTCACCACTATCTTGAGAAGGTTAGACAAGTACGTATCATGAATGCATCTCTATGAAAAGGCATCACATGATATTTGAAACATCTATCACGTTCAACTCACTTTGCAACGTACAAAATGTGGCTTCATCTAGATATTTTATGAAGATATCCGCCAATTGATCTTCCGACCTTACACTACCAAGAGAAATATCATTTTTAGTCACATGATCTCTAAGGAAGTGATGACGGATATTAATGTGCTTTGTGTGAGAGTGTTGAATAGGATTGTTTGCAATTTTTACGGCACTTTCATTGTCACAAAGGAGTGAAACTTTCTCTAGAAGAACACCAAAGTCTAACAAGGTTTGCTTCATATAAAGGATTTGAGCGCAACATGCATTGGCAGCAATGTATTCGACTTCCGCGATGGACAAGGCTACCGAGTTTTGCTTTTTAGACGACCAAGAAACTAGGGATAACAGGTGGCACCCACCCGAAGTACTCTTACGATTCACACGGCATCCGACAAAATTCGAATCCAAATAACCCAAGAGTAGAAACTAGCACCTTTCGGGTACCACAAGCCTATGCTAGGTGTATGCTTTAGGTATTTTAGGATTCTCTTAACCACGCTAAGATATGATTCCTTAGGATTAGCTTGAAAGCGAACGCACATGCATACACTAAACATAATATCGAGCCTAGATGAGGAAAGTTAAAGAAGTGATCCAGTTATAGAACGATAAAGCTTTTGGTCAACCGGTTTACCTATTTAATCCAAGTTGAGATGTCCATTTGTAGGTATTTAAGTTTTAATCGGCTTGCAATTATCCATCTTGAACTTCTTAAGGATGTCCCTCGTGTACTTTTCTTGATAGATGAACGTCCCTTACTTCAATTGCTTGATTTGAAATCTAAGTAAGTAGTTGAGCTCACCAATCATCGACATCTCGAACTCCCTAGACACTATGTCACCAAATTACTTACAAAACTCTTTGTTAGTTGAACCAAATATTATATCATCAACATAAATTTGACACAAGAAAAACTCATTATCGATGATCTTTGTGTACAACGTGGTGTCCACCCTCCCGATCTTGAATCCTTGGTTGATGAAGAAGTCATATAAGAGTTCATACCATGCTCTTGGGGCTTGCTTGAGTCCATAAAGCGTCTTATGCAACCTATAGACATGATTAGGATATCTAGTATCTTTGAAACCAGAGGGTGTTCAACATAAACAAGTTCATTGATCAAGCCATTTAAGAATGCACTCTTCACATCTATTTGATAAAGCTTAATGTTATGATATGAAGCAAACGCAAGAAGGACACGAATGATCTCAAGCCTTGCCACGGAAGCAAATATTTTGCCAAAATCCAAACCTTCAACTTGTGTAAATTCTTGCGCGACGAGTCTTGCCTTGTTGCGTACTACTATACCATGTTCATCTTGCTTGTTGCGGAAGACCCACTTGGTTCTAATTACATTCTTGTCTTGAGGCCTCTATTCAAGAATCCATACTTCATTGCGGGTGAAATTGTCGAGTTCTTCTTCCATAGCCATCACCCAATCTAGATCCTTAAGAGCCTTATCTACATGTGTAGGTTCCAAGCAAGAGACAAATGAGTAATGTTCATAAAATGAAGCATATTGACGAGAGCGGGTTTGTACTCCCCTAGATGGACTTTCAATGATCAAGTCAACGGGGTGATCCTTGAAAATATATGTATGCTTCACTTATGATTTTTGAGGTGTACCTTGCGGTGGTGCAACATCTTGATCTTGAGCTTAAACTTCCTCTTGAGAAATATGGATATCATGTGATGGAAGTGGTTGATCATCCTTGTCCTCATCTTCATCAACTTGAGGCGCTATGGAGGTGTACATCTTCATCATCTTCCTTAGGCTTGATATCCCCAATTGTCATATTGTTCATTGCATCTCTCTAGGGTTCATCACCTACATTATCATAAGAAATATCTTCTGCTTGGGAGCCATTAGATTCATCAAACTCCACATCACATGTTTCTTCAACAAGACCAGTGGCATTATTGAATACTCGATATGTTTTTGATTTAGATGCATAACTAATAAGAAAACCAATATTGCAACGTTTTTCAAACTTTCCTAGGCATTCTCTTTTCTTAAAGATAAATCACTTATACCCGAACACCAGGAAGTATGAGATATTGGGTTTCCTCCCAATGAGAAGCTCGTATGGCGTCTTTTTCAATAGTTGGTGGAGGTACACTCGATTGGATGCATGACACACCGTGTTGATTGCTTCTGCCCAAAACTTATCTGGTGTACCATACTCATCTAATATGGTCTTGTTCTTCCTCTCCATCACGCCATTTTGTTGAGGGGTGTAGGTTGATGAGAACTCATACTTGATTCCTCTATCATCATAAAATTCTTCAATATATGTGTTCTTGAACTCCGTATAATTGTCACTACGGATCTTCACAAGTGTGACCTCAAATTCATTTCGAGCCCTCTTTGCGAACTTCTTGAAGATCCCAATGGTCTTGCTCTTGTCATCTAGAAAAAAGTCCAACATCTTGTATAATCATCAACAATGACAAGACAATAGAGATTACCACCAAGACTTTCGTAGGTAGTTGGTCCGAAGAGGTCCATATGTAGTAGCTCCAATGGTCTTGATGTAGACATCATGGACTTGTATGGATGTGAGCTTGCAACTTGCTTCCCCGCTTGGCATGCACTACATAACTTGTCCTTCTCGAATACAACATCCTTCGAACCAACTATCATTCCATTCTTGAACACCTTCTTGAGTTGGCTCATTCAAATGTGTGCAAATCGACAATGCCAAAGCCAACCTATAGATATCTTGGTGAAGAGGCATGTAATCAAGCTAGCTTCATTAGAGGAGAAATCCACAAGATATATATGTCAATGTCTAAATCCTTTAAAGATTAGATCATTATGCTTCTTGCTAGTTATGATAATGTCAACATCACTAAATAAGCATGTCAAGCCTAAATCACATAGTTGAGCTACGGATGCAAATTAAAACTAAGAGATTTAACTAAAAGAACATTAGAGATAGAAAGATCATTGGAGATTGATATTTTACCCAAATCTACCACATTTGTCTTAGAGTTATCACCAAAGGTGACTTTGTCATGATCTCTCACATCATCTTCTAGTGAGGTGAATATTTTTACATTACTGATCATATGTTGTGTGCATCCATTATCAAGCACCCAATGCTTGCCACTGGCTTTGTAGTTCACCTACATATATGAAATCAAGCTTTTTATTTAGGTACCCAACCAAGTTTGGTACCTTTTAAGTGAGACACAAGAGCCTTAGACACCCAAATTTGCCTTAAAAGCTTGCCCTTAGCTTGAGTTTCAATGAATTTAGCCATGACTTTTCCACTCTTAATCTTATGCAATAGGGAATGATGATCATTGAAAGTAGACTTGTATTTAGAAAGCAAAATAGGGAGGGGTTTAGTAGGAATGGGACACTCGTTTGTGTGGAGACCGGTGACTTAACAATATTAGCAATATGAATCAACTTTCTTGATGAAGCAATTCTTGATCTCCGATGTCTTGATAACCTTTTATACCGGGTTGAGAAAAGCATCCAAGGTCTCTCTTGTTGTAGTACAATGCATTGTTCATGAGAATTTCCTGATGCTTGTACTCCCCCTTAGTCAACTGGGTCACACATGACTTGAGACTTGCAATCTCATTCTAAAGCTCATTCTCGCTTGCATGATTAGTCTTAGAAGATGATATATTACCACATGAAGTGGAGCATGGTATATCAAGAAGATCATCACAGGAAATAGATGCATTGACCTTAAATAACATCAATAGTAGGCAATTAATTCATACAAGGATCAATGTCATCATAAGCTAACTTAAGTTCTTGATATTTGCATTTTAAGTCAATATGCTCAAGTTTTAGCTTCTTGTTACTAGCCTCAAGAGACTTGCTAGATGCAACTATTTCATCATATTTCTTAAGCATATCATTGTATTTAGCAAGCAACTCATCATGACTAGAACTAAGCATAGCATTAGCATTTTTAAGAGACTTGATTTTAGCTTTTTGTTTCTTGATGATAGTAGCATAGTCACTTATGAGCTTAGATAGATCATTAGAAAAAGACTATTATCATCACTACTATCATCTTCCTCACTACTCACCTTATTGTTACATTTTTCCATGAGGCACATAGGTGGTAGAGGTAGAGGTGGGTCATCATTAGTGATGGTGAGACCCATGAAGTTATTGTCTTCATCATCACTTAAATCATCACTTAAGCTTTTGTCGGAGACCCATTCACCAACAATGTAGGCCTTGCAGTCTCCACCCTTCTTGTTGTTGTCTTGATCCTTCTTCTTGTACTTGTCCACATCCTCAATTGCATCAATCTTCTTGGATTTGTTCTTATTTCTCTTGTCAGGATGAGGGCAATCATATGAATATGTGGCCAATGTTACCACAATTGTAGCACTTCTTCTTATCTCCGCCACTGAACTTGTCAAATTTCTTTGGACGGAATTTGTTCTTCTTAGGATCATAGTTATAGCCCTTCTTTTGAAAATTGGAGATCATCCTTGTGGTTCTTCTCATGAGAAGAGCAAGATCGGTATCAGAGTCGACGTCATCATCGTCATCTCTTTTACTTGATGATGGGAGCTTCATCTTCTTCTTCTTATCAACTGTATTTACCTTGAGAGCAAGATTCTTCTTGGATGAAGACTCATGATCTCCAAACAAGAACATCTCATGAGCACAAATCTTCCCAATGGTGTCAATGATGGTCATGTCATTGATGTCCCTTTCATGAAGAAGAGAGATGACAATGTTATATTGCGGCTTGGGAAGCACCATCAAGATTCTACGAATAACGTCTCCTTAAGACAATTTAGTGAGTTCAAGAGAATTGATTTCCTCCAAAAGAATATTCATGTGAGAATACATATCATTGCATAATTTATTAGGAAACATCTTGAATTGATTAAGAGTATTCATAAGCACATGATATCTTTCCTCACGAATTTTCCAAGAACCCTCATGAATTTCACAAAGAGCAGTCCAAATCTCATTAGCGAATTCCTTGCTCCTAACTCTAGATAAAACATCTTCGCTAATTTCATCAAATATAGGATTCTTTGCCTTAGCATTCCACCTAACTTGTTGGTTGGTAAAAGGTTGATCAAACCCAATGGAGACGGTTAGCCAAACTTCGGGAGAAATAGCCTCAAGATAGCTCGCCATGCGAACTTTCCAATAGGCAAAGTTATTTCTCTCGAACTTTGGCATGCTACTTTCACTCCCTAGGGTCATTGCTCTAAGATTTTAAGCCTATCAAGAGTATGAGGCTCTAATACCAATTAAAAGAATCGAATGGCCCAAGATGGGGTGAATTGGGCAATTAAAACTTCTACCGTAATCTGGAACAAATAGCAACCTTAGTATAGAAGAAAGGAAATATGATTATATGATCAAGCTAGGAGACGGCAACAAAACAAGCAAGCAAAGAAACTAAGAAAATGCAGAATTGTAAGCTTGCAAGAATCTAGATGCTCAAATTAAATTGCAAAATAGTAAAGAGATGGACAAGAGAACACCGATTTTTTCCCAAGGTATTGAGGAGTTGGCACTCCCCCTAGTCCTTGTTGGAGCATCCACCAACGATATCGCTCCCCTTTAAGTCACCAAGACTAAGTGCTCCCTCATGAATGCCATTTCTCCATCTTCGGATTTGCAGGCATCAAATCAAGTACATAGCTCGTCCTAGGGCTCCCACAATAACTCCAAGAGCTCACCGAGACATCTCCAATCACCAAAGACCGACTAGGTGTTGCCAACTGCCAAGAGTAACAAGCCAATAGCTTCACTTGACCAAGATCGATCCTAGACTACAACTAGATGCACACTTGCTACTATCCAAGCACTAATGATGTTCTTAATCTTCAATTAGGGACTTGAAAATCAACTCAAGTGCTCTCTCTTGCTTCTTGATAACACACACAGTGTATGAACTCTTCTGGGTCACCAGAGAGAGAAATAAAACCAAATGAGAGGGTATTTATAGGCTAGAGATCCAAAAATTATCCATTGTCTAACAACCGACTTTTTCTGTTATCACTGGATTCCGGTGAGTACCATCTCACACACACTGGACAATTCGGTGCTTAGAAACTCCAGAGATACATGTGCTAATTGTCATTAGTCGTTGATCCTCCGGTGTATTCATCTAGTGATCACTAAAGTAACACCGGTCAATCCAATCGGAAGAACCAGGCCAAAACACTTGTAGCAAACCTCTCTGCAAGAATTAGTCCGGCGATGTCATCTTTGCCTACACCGGACCATCCGGTGAGTGAAACCTCTTCTGAACCTCTCTACAACATTGCTCCGGTGTATTTGTCCGGTGAGCACAACATAAACACCGGACTATCCAGTGAGTAGAGTTTCATTTTTCCACACTTAAAAATAGTCTAGTGATCCCCTCTTTCCATCACCGGATACTCCGGTGAGCTCAAATTCAGTTTCTCTTGGAAATTTTGCTTCCGCTAAAAATAGTCCGGTTCACTCACCACTCCAACACCGGACCATCCGGTGAAACACTTCGAAAACTTTTGAACACGTGTCACAAAAAAGGAGCTTCCGGTGATTTCACTAGTTAGACATCGGATCATCCGGTGCACTAAGTTCTCTTCTATTGTGAACCAAAAGAAAAACTCCGGTGAAAATTCTTTTCAAGTCACCGGACTATCCGGTGAGGTATATTTGTTGCTAAGCTCATCCAATTCAACCCTCTTTGAGCTCTAATTTCTTGACAACTCAACCAAGGACTTTTATGAGCTACATAGTGCTAGAAATTCACAAGTGTGCATCAAACCAAGTCTAGACTTACTAGATCAAGCTACTACTCTTAGCCCCTCTTTATAGTATAGTTAAAAAGACTAAGAAAGAAGACCTATACTACTCTAAGTGTTTTTCATCTCCTTTGTGACACTTAGAACTATAAAATCCTTAATCTTGATGCGCAAGTCCTTTGATCGTCCATATAATCAACTTAGGAACCAAGAATACCCAATCATCATTATGAACTAAATTTTTTGATACCCTTTAAAACATACTTGTTAGTCTCAATGATACGGTTGTCATCAATCACCGAAACACTTATCACTTACCTAGGGTCCTAGATGCTATAAATATCGTTTGGTTCTGGCACATGACTGAGTTAGTCAGGATGGAGCCTGATCCGGATGATGGCGAGATGATCATTGAAGATGATGCTTAGGTTGACATTGTGCTAAAATACAGACGGCTGAGATGATGTCAATCATTTCATCCTTCTGGAAGACGGTGTCGACAAATGATGTCAATCATCTCATCCTTCTGGAAAACAAAGTCAAAGATGTCAAGCATCTCATCCTTCTGGAAGCAAAATGTGTATAGCTAGGGATTATGTATAACTAGCTAGGTTTATGTATTCTAAACAATGTGTGATGTTTTTAACCTTTGTGATATATAAATATTTGTGTTGAAGTTTTGAACAATGTGTGATAGATGTTCTAAACAATGTGTCACTGTGTGATATGTAAATAATGTCTATGATGTTATTTAATTTGCGAATCATAAAGTTTATGTCATATTATGGGTGCAGCCAGGAAGCAAAATGGCTTCTCAGGGGAAAGGGTTAGACAGACGGTTTTTTTTTAAAAAAAAACTCCATCTATGACATTTTATATAAATGGGTTTCAACAAAAACCATATGTGACTCTTACTACTCACAGACAGATTTTTATAAAATTCGTTTGTGACGCTTACTACTCATAGACGATTTTATAGAAAAATCGTCTGTTTGTATCTCTGTTACAGACAAAGTTATAACTGTCTTGTAACGGTTGATATCACATATACTTTTATATAGATAAAGATAAACCTATAACTATCTGTAATGGTCTAATAGGGTTTAAAATCTGTCTGTAATAACCCGTTCTGATGTAGTGAATTATGTGCCCCTGTGAAGGCCCAAATCTTGGCCTCGGCAATGATATGTTTCGCAATGGCGGCCACTGACTGCTCTTTATGCTCAAAGATTCTTTTGTTTGGCTCCTTCCAAGTACAGTAGCAGTATCAGCCATTAGCAAGGATCGACGTGAACCATGGTCTTGCACAACAAAGGTATGTACGCATGCAAAGTTATACATGTGTACGCGGTCGAGTTACTATATATGTGTCTTCTGTGCTACATACGTATATGTAATACTACAACGTTCACAAAATAATTATAAACGAAAAGAGTGTGTTGACCATGGGACCCGCCCGACCTGCGGGAACACAAATAGGCTTTTAGATATGTTGCTCAAATGAATGATCGAAGATCACAAATGTGTATATCTCTTCGAGATGATTATATTTTACTATTTAAACATCCCATTTAGACACCCTGTGAATTCGTAGTGGGTCCAATAAATCTAGACCGTTGGATAAATTTAAAAAATTAAAAAAAGAAGGAGAAATAAAGTCGTTGATGGATAGATCACCACCCCGATCTATCCAGACTCCTCCCGACTAAGCCACCTTAGACGTCACCGCCCCTAGTCATGCACCTATAGGACACTGCCACCCAAGCGCCGCTGGTCGTCGCAGCCTCCGGCTCCCACCACTGGCCACCACCTGCCGCATCGCCCCTCCCTATTGTGCCATCGCCCTGCCATGCTATTGCATCGCCACCCCAGTTGTGTCATCATTGACCGTTGTGCCCCTCCCCTCCTGCTACTCTCTACTGACCAAGGAAGGCCGAAAGGCAATGAGTAGGTAAGAAGAAAGGAAAGGAAAGAAAGGAAAGAAGGGAAGGAGAAAGGAGAAATAGGAAAGGGAAGGAGAAAGGGGGAAGCTAGAATTTTCACGATTTTGTCGAATTCCTCATCAATTCAATTTCCTTGATATGAAGGTGGTAGTACTTCCGCCCATGCCTAGGCGAGCTTCTTTTATCACCTTCGATAAAAGGCAAGTAACGTAGGGGTATGATCAGTACTATGTTTATATTCATGCCTTACCTCTCTTGCGAATAAAATGAAGTATATAGTATCAAGAATAATTATTTGTTTTATCTTCGTATTCAACTATGGGTTGTTGGTCATTAAACTATGCGAGTGAATTGTGCTTCTATGCTTATAATTATTATACTAGGATGCTTGCCTTTTCTGATTTATTCAGATCATGGATGGTGTTGCTTAATGGTGCATGGTGTATATTATATTGCATTTGATGAATTGAATCCATGCTATTTTAATAACTCTGACTATGTCATTGTTGTCATGGATTGGTGATGGTGTTATTATAAGGAGTTAGCATCAATTCATATGCATACATATGCACTTCATATAGAGATGAAGGCTAGTCACTACCATCGTGTCGTGACTAGTACTGATACATGGAGTTGCATGAAAGGATGGATCGTCTAGCATTAAACTCTCAAATGGAGTTGCATGATGGCATTCATACATTTTTTATAACGTTTGAAGAGTGTGAAATCCTGGAGAGTTTGATATTATGATATATAGGGGATTGTGTTAACAGATGTTATATCATGTGGAAGAGTACCTTTTAAATTCCTATGTCTTGGCCTATATTTGTGAGTAATCTTTTGTTCCCAAATTATTTTTTAACTATGTGAGATATGTATATATTCATAACCGTTACTTGCTGAGCTTATCTTATCCAATTACAGGTGTGCTTAGGCTGTTTGACGTGCATGATGGGCCTGAGACATATTAGATGCACAAACCACTTCACCACAATGCTAATATTCATACTCACGTCATAAAACTCAGTTTTTTGTAATACAACATTTGTGCTGTGTTAAGTTTCATTTGAAGGAGAATCAATTTTGTATATGTTGTAAAGAGTTATATGGTGTAGTTGTGTTGTGAGGAGTTTTAAATATTCTTTATATCTTATTATGTCTTCTCTGTGATGATATATCAGTTATCTACATGATACATATCAGATGTTGTTGAAATTTTGAATTTTTTTTATTAATTTATACCTTAATTATAGAGTAGGGCCCTATGGTATAGGTATTGGCATGTCTGATCGGTCATTCTTTTTTTAGTACAACACACACGCGTTATAGCTACTTGGGAACCCCCCCTGCATCCACGTCCCCTAAAACTCGAACGTGGGTGGGTGGGGTGACGCCACAAACACCCCACAAACGAGCTACGCACTCGTTCGCATATGATCGGTCATTCGGCAGTAGAGGTACTGCATGCACGAAGCTCGATTGTTCGTGCGAAACAGCTTGGGTTTACAAATTTACATTCTTGTGTGGTGACAATTATAGGCATTCCTATGTATGTACGTAATCTTACAACTACATGATCCAATAGCTAGCTAGACCTATACGTATGTGTACCTAGCAAATACGTAGGCAGTTGTAGCAAACATGGTCCTCTTAGAGCATATTCGTGATTTTAGTGATTAATGATGACATAGTCAATAGGACTAACATGTTTGTCAAGTATATGCTTTAGTAGGTCTCATGGATGCTATACATGAAGAAGCCACTATTGAGATCAGTTTAAGGAACAAACCAATCTCATCTATGTGTTGAGCCCAGGAACCAATTCCAACATATAGTGACTTCATTGATGATAACTATTATAATAATCATACCTTGATCGAATAAACTGTCTTACACAAATGACCTTAAAGGTTCGAAGAACCAATTGAACTACAATGGAACTAAATGATCTACGATAACTCTAATCCTTTACGACTCTTCCACAAGTATGATCGACGTAGAAAGCATCTTAGAATGATCCATCTTTAGCGTACTCTTCGATACCTTCTCCAACTGAGTGTTTGGTGATAGCAAGAGTGAGCACATGTCATACTCAACAAGTTGTGAAGGAAATAGTATGCATATGAAGGCTTTGACAAGAATATGACTAGATAACTCTTTTGCATGAAACAATATTTAAGTAAAAATATTCGAAAACAGATAATAATTAAGTGAATAATTGTAAACAACAAACCACCTTAAGATTTCATCCATCTTGATTTGACCAACAACTAACCACCTCAACCAAAGTTCTATACACTAAGGTTATACACCTCAACTATTATTTCCCCTATCACAGTTGACCAACTAACTAAAACATCATGTAATAATCATGGTAGTTTTTCAATGTCACTTGTAACCGTGAGCATGGCTGAATATTCAGTTTTAACTCTACAGATGTCGTACATTTTACCCACAAGACGTTTTTTTCTCATTTGTCGAGTATCCAATGGCTGACGGAAGACTCTTACACACTTTCAAGGTGTGCACTAGGAATCCACTGCAAAGCCATTACAAAGTATCCACTAGTATGCATGTACCCGCTAAGGTTTCGCTGCCGTGGGAATCACTCCACTCTAGAGACCCCTTCTTGCTCCATGGGTCTGGAAATCACTTCCACGGACATCATACCCGCCCACATCCACATGGTACATACAATACTAGAGAACCACTAATTAATAGCCTAGGTCTGTCCCATACCAGGCTTGTAGTTGTACTATAAACACAGAAAGGTCACCCTACGAACCGGACCTTAGATTTGAGCAAGACTATCACATTCCCATTTGTACATCCTGTATCAGTTTCATCATACCACATGCTCAAATCCCTATGCCATGTTGCTATTAAAATTATTTCATCATATTTTATTATTGCTGCATAGGACCATTATCAAGTTCGTGGAATAATTATCATGATTACCATCCCAAAGCAAAGCTAAGCATCATCTACCCTTCTATAACCCAAAACCATAACTATGGCTACAAGGATGGTAAGAAAAAATTAGGTTAAAGTCTAACTCTTGGGTTTCCTGATAAAATTATTAGCATGCATGTTTGTAAAACAAAACGTTAAAAAAATTTGGATCAATATGATCAAGAACACAACTTGCCTTCACTGAACTCAGTTGGGTCTTTGAAATCCTGATCCTGCAGACCTTCTAGCTCCTCCATAACATTGGTATCTACTTGAAATATACACAAAAAATAAAAACAAATAAACATCAAGATCCAAAAGAATCAAATATCACATAACAAATATCATCACATACAAGATCACACTTTTTCAGACAATACAATGAAAGAACGGATTAAAATGGAGCTACTCTTAACAAGTTATGATCTTCTAAAGATTAAAACAAAGCTAAAAATATTAATAAAAGATGAAATTATGTTGTTAGGAATTTTTTAGAATTTTTCTAAAGTCATTTATGATTTTATGGGATTTTCTAGGATTTTTCTAACATTTACTTGAATTATAAAACTATATAAAACTATTAAACCAAATTAAATAAACTAATAAAATAATATTAAACATTATTAGAAATTAATTACCTATTTATTATTATTTTCAAAATTATTTTTACACAAGAAATCTATTTATTGCGCAATATATACCAAGTATAATGTCAGCAACACAATTAAAACAAATAAAAATAAAAACAATGCTGACTGGGCTAGCTGACTCAACAACTAATGCTAACATGGCATGACACGTTGGACAAATATGCCTATGTGGATGCCATGCCATCATATTGACTGGATAACTGACTGATTGGGATTATGAAGGCCATGTGGCGACATCAGAATGGTTCGTGAAGGGGTATGTTTTAGATCTAATCCTGGCCCTCGGTTCTGGATCGAACGACTCACACTTGCCCGCTCTCGACTCCGGTGGAACAGAGGCGGCGATGACTTTGCCCGCGGTGGCGCACGGCCGAAAACTCACAGGAACAACGCTCTGGTGCACTATGGTCGACGACGAGCGGCGGAAAAGCATCGGGAAAGCATGGGAAACTCACCTAGGGCACACGTCATCGTCGACGATACTCCAGAGAGATGGACGACGATGATGGGTGGCTTGAAGCTTTGGTCTCGTCGAAGATGGGCTCTAGGCGACGATTTCACCACTGCTTGATGGGCAAAAGCTATGGGACGCTCTGAGGAGGGTCTAAGGTCGCATATTTATACACAAGCGGCTCCCCTATCTCCAATTCTACTTGAATTTGAAAGGAGGCGGTGGTGGGTCTAACCACTATTTCGATGATTCAAACGGTCACGAACTCTTATCTCTTGGGCAAAAGCTCGCATGACCCTTCTTGATTCTTCGTTGCTTTGATTCATAGCTTATTTCTAACACAATCTCACGAATTCGGTTGGGATTTCGTGCAGCTGGCGGATTCCCTCGTGAGTTCTTCACTGGATTGGCTCGGGCTTTGGCAAAACCGGCGTGGGCTTGAGCTTCTAGGAGTCCTGGTGAATCCGTTGGTGATGGGTGCTCGATCTTTGGCACGAACATGGCAACGTCCACGCGTGCGGCAGCTGGTTGCTCCTATTGCGAGCTGAGCAGAGAAGAGAGAAGAGATGGTGGGCTGGGCTGGCTCGACTGGGTGGGCCAGACGGTGGGGAGGGATAGGAGAGGGAAAGAGAGATGGGCTTGGGCTTGCTAACCTGAAAAACTTTTCTCAACCTTTTCTAATTCTCACATGTACACACACACACACACACACACACACACACACACACACACACACACACACACACACACACACACACACACACACACACACACACATATATATATATATATATATATATAGTGTATATACTATATATTACTTATATTAGCCCACACAATCAACCAACCAATCAACAATCAAATATATGCACACATATATATCCATAGATATTCTTTTATAAGAAAATAACCCTCAATGTATATATGTATTTATACATATAACATACATACTCACATATATGTGTATATGCATAAAGGCACACCTACACATTTAGGACTTTCATTTAGTTTTTTTTCAAGAACTCTTTTTATTCCCTTTGAAAAGTTTTTAATTTTCTTGGTTTTAAGAATTTGTGTTGTTACAAAACTTACCCCCCCCCTTAAGTGAATCTCGTCCCTGAGATTCTGGCTGGTCTCCAAATAGCTAAGGAAACTCTAGTTTTATTTCTCCTTCTTGTTCCCAGGTTGCTTTATCTTCGGTGTGGTGACTCCATTGACTTTGCACATACACATGACCTTCCTCCAAGTTACTTGTTCTACCATTTCTAGAATCTTGACCGGGTATTCCGAATAAGTCAAATCCTCTTGTGGGTCCACTTCTTCTAAGGGTAACGGTTCCTCTAGTACTCGCAAACACTTCTTGAGCTGTGATATGTAAAACACATTATGCACGTCTTCCAGCTTGGGCGGCAATTCCAACTGGTATGTCACTTCTCCATGTCTAGCACTCACTTTAAACCGTCCAATATACCTAGGTGTCAACTTGTCTCTAATCTTAAAACGACGAAGTCCTCTTAGAGGCAAGACCTTGAGATACACATAATGTCCGAACTTGAAAGTTAACTCTCAGCGTCGGCTGTCCGCATAACTCTTATATCTGGATTGGGTTGTCTTTAACTTTTCTCTTATTGACTTGACTTGTTCCTCTATTTCCTTCAGTATTTTTGGTCCAAACACTTGACCTTCTCTAGCCTCATTCCAATACACAGGCATTCTGCACTTTCTTCCATATAATGCCTCGAATGGGGTCATTTGTAAACTGGACTGATAACTGTTGTTATATGAAAACTCTGCATATGGCAAGTTCTTGTTCCAACTGTTGCGATTTGAAGAGCACATGCTCGCAGCATATCTTTAAGTATCTGGTTTATTCTTTCTGTCTATCCATCTATTCGTGGGTGATATACTGAGCTAAAATTCAACTTCGTCTCCAACAATTTGTGAAGTTGCTGCCAAAATCTTGAGGTAAATTGGGTCCCTCGATCCGACACGCCAGAATATCCAGTGTTCACAAAGGTTTGAGTGGAGATCCAATGGCTGGTTTTTGAAGGATGAACACATCGGATGGTCCGGTGAATACAATCCTGTTTACACCAGATCATCTGACTTATACAATAAAGTTGAGCTGTTTAGGCAACGGCTAGTCCATAAGGTTGAGCCTATAAATACTCCTCCACTCGGTCATTTGAAGGTGCTGAAGTCTAGAGGAAGCTCATATACAATAGTAAAGACATCCAAGCTACTAAAGTGCTAAAGTGATCATCGAAGACATTTAAGCACATGATTAGAAAGCGATTAGTGCTAATAGACCTAGAGAGTGTTATTTCTAGGTGTTGCTACCTAGAGAGTGGATCAAGGAGTGATCCTACATTGTACTAAGTGGTATATCAGTATTTTGGAGTTTTAGTGACTCACCGGTACCTTGGATCTTGGTGGCTCAAGCTTGTTGACCCTCCGACTTAGTGTAGAGCAACGGCAAGAAGCTTGTACAGGGACGCGGAGACACTTGCCTTAGTGGCTCAAGCTCCGAATTGAAGACGACAGTAAGTGAACGGAAGAGAGGCTTGGTGTGAGTCTTGCCTTTGTGGCTTAGTGGCTTAAGAGTCATGACCAGAAAAATCTTGACGACCGGAAGCATATCCTTGGTGAAGCTACAACATGGACTAGGGGTGACATTTATGATATTGATACTGCGGGATAAAAATCGCTTATGCTGAGTTTGCTCTCTCTACCCTATTTACGTTTCTGCATTTATATATATGCAATTTACCTTTATAGATAGATTGTAATTTTTTTTTTGAGTGTAAAGTAAACACACTAGATAAACGTATAGCACATTTAGATAAAAATTAATATATATTTATCTTGTAAAGATTTTAAAGCTATGTAGATTTTTAATATTCTAATTCACTAACTCTTAAAACGTCACTATCCTACAACAGTGCTCATCAGCTGGGTTCAGCATATATCCCAGCCTGCGCGGTGACGAAAATCACCTTGAGATAACTGTAAAATCAGGTTGCTGGTATACACATGCATGCATGGAGGATTTCCATCCGCTCGGTCGATAAGATCAGTCGACACATCGACACGACAGGTTTACGGTTTTCTCCTTTTGTGGATTGATCACTGGCGGCTAATTGAGCTTGTCGAGGATGGAATGATGATAGCTAGACACAGAATGGAAGTCGATCGATCGACCACAATAATTCAGCTAGCTAGCCAGAACCAGCACACATGCATGTACGTACGGCCCTCCAGGTGGGCTCCCGCTCGAATGATGTACGTGACGAAGCTGACAGGACATGATGTGCGCACACTGCCGCAAATGCCGGCCCGCCGAGCTAGCTGTATCTCCTTGCGCGGCGGTACGGCCGGTCTGCCCGCGCGCGCTGTGGGCTCTCCATCCAACGGCGTGATCAGCCGGCGCCGACCAATCTCGCTGCAGCACCCTCCGCGCGCGCGCCAGATCCATCGGCAGCGTAGCACTGGCACCACTCTAGCGCGGCTTGTTGCTGGATCCGAGGCGTGTACTCTCCTCTCGCTCGCGCGCGCGCCGGGGGATTCAAGCACGGGTGGACCTAGCTGCGAGGGCGTGCGTGCCCGACCTGCGGAGCGTGGCCGTCCATTGGCCGGAGAGTGGCGAGGGCCACGGCCACATGCGCCGTATGAGCGTGGGTTCGCCCCCGTCCGCTCCGTCTCTGTTGGGCGGAAATTCCGTGGACCATGGGAGCGCATGGCCATGTCCGGGAGCGAGAGGGTAAGAACGGCGTGCGTGCATGCATGGTACAGGCGCAAGGCGTGGCCGCATCATTGGCGCGCTGGTCGCGAGCAACAGTTTCAGTTGGCATTTAGCTGTCGCGATGGCGATGCAACGTCGTCAGAGCTATTGATTGTGTCATTCCGCAACGTGATTGATGAGTTGGTGGCGGCATCCGTCGAGTTTTTTAATATTATAATTTTGTACGGAAATTTCAAAAATAATATGAAAATACCAAAATTTACAAAAATAATAACTATTCGCGGTGTGGTCCTGTGAAAAATGAGTTTTCACATCCTTAGCAGACGAAATATGGGTTTTCTTGGCCTCATCACGTGAAATCTGGGTTTCGCAGCCTGCATATTAGAAAAACCCTATGGAATCCCAACGTGGACACAATAAGGTAGTTTTCGCAGCCTAAAGGCGTGAAAATTAGTTGTGGTGGCTTGAGGGCAAAAAAAAACAAGTTGTCACGGCCTTGGTACACGAAAATATTAACATGTCAGAGTTGTCACAGCCTGGACGCTCGAAAATAGGAGGTTTTCGTGTCCTGGGGGCACGAAAACTCTCCGCCCTTATACGCACTATGCACCCCTCCTCCTCTCAATGTCATTTGCGTTTTGCATGATTTGCATTTGGTTGAGCGGACAGAGAGAGAAAAGAGTGAGGAAGAATGAGGAGAGAAAGGAGGAAGGAGAAAGAAGAGGAAAGAGAAGGAAGGAGAAACATCTTTATTGGAAGGTAATTTTTTTTATGTTTTTTTTCTATAAATAATGTAAAGTAGTTTAGAAATTTTAGATGTAATTTTAGTATAGTTTAGAAAATTTAGTTTAGTTCTAGAAATTATAGTGCAATGTAAAAATAGAGTTAGAAAATAACTTAGAAAATGTAGTTTTATTGTAGAAATTGTAGCATCGGTGTGAAATAATTAATATTATATTATAATTATTAGACAAATGCAATATTTACTATAGATAAATGAGTTGAGAAATAAAATATAGATTTTGTAATGTTATCATAGGTGTGCAATTTAATTTGAGGTATTTAGTAGTTGTAGATGTCCATAGAAATAATAAAAATTAGGTTGTAATTATTATACATATGCAATATTTACTTTAGGATATACGAGTCGGGAAGTTAATTATAGAAGTAGCAATGGTATTATAGATGTATTTGTTAGACGTTATACATATTAGATAGATGTAATATATAATTTTCTTTGGGACATTTGTTCTAAGTTTAGTTAGGTTTTGTACAGTTTTCTAATATACAGTAAATTACATATTTAGGCTGAGAATAATTTTATTGTGTTTAAAATTATATCATGTCACAAATATGTCTTAAGCACTATAGGTCTTAGAGTAAAGTAAATATTTTGTATGTAACATTTATCTTTGTAATATAGTTTTAGAAATGTAGTTATTGTTTGCTACATTTGAAGTTAGTCATATGAAATTAACTTGGTAATTTATTTGATATATTTATTTTAGGTCGCAGTTATGTCAAACACTATACCTCTTAGAGTTTTCTATAGAAATGTTCAAATCCGTAACGGTCTATTGGGTGTTAATTTGAGCAATTTTCCGTTTATTTCCATTGAGCACCTAAACCCTGAGGGTACAAGGATGAAGGAGATGATAATATGGTTCACCTAATATTTTTAGTTGGACCCTGACATTTATTCCATTACGGTGCATTGCATGTGGACTCATACGTTTGATCTAGTTTGTTGGGAGTTGAAACAGGTGAATCAGACAGAGAAGTGGTTGCAATGGTTGGAGTGGTGCCGACATCATGGTCCTGAGTTTAATATACTGGTGCAGGCTTGTCCAAGAGAAGCGTATGCGGTAGCAGTGCAACAACACCTGCAGAAGTAGTGGATAGGCAGGGGAATGCAATGGCGAGGGAAGAAGTTGAGCAATGGCATAAGGCTGAGGCAAATATTGTTGTGCATAGTTAGGCGGCAGAGGTTGAGGGTTAGGCTGATGCAGGGGAGGAAATTGAAGAAATTGTTGATGATCTTGAGAACGTGGGTCGTAACGTCGTACACGAGGAACAATCTTTACTGCAATCTGCAAATGTGGAGGATGATGATGACGACGATGACGATGCGTTCTCTAAAGTTGTCATCCCAGATCAATGGAACTTGCATGAGAAAGCGATGGAAAACCATGATTCCCCTTGGGAGTATGGATCAACTATGGTTCACCTAAATCAGGTATTTCCCAATCGTCTTAAATGAATGATGCAGTGGCACGGTAGGTAATGACATCACATAGGGAGGTATGAGTTACTGTATCGACCCCAGAAAAGTGCAGTGTGAAATGTAGAACTCCTGGATGCAGCTTTTATGTTCATGCATATAAGCTGAAGCATGTGACCCATTGGGTAGCCTCTAGAGTGGTTGAACACAATTGCAAGCTGGAAAACGTAGGTTGGAAACACCGTAACCTCATTACTGTACTAGTTGCAAATGAATTATTCATTGAGATTATTCAGAAGCAGGATAGGGAATACTCTTTCATCCAACGATCCATATTACAACATTTCAAATATGAGATTACTTATCAAAAGTCTTAGACTATGAAGCAGAAAGCCTTGGAGAAGCATTGGGCTACTTTTGAGGCTTCTTATTACAACATTCATTGTGTCCTTGAAATTATGAAGGAAATTGAACCCTGGCACATACATCGCTTTCAAGGAGACTGAATTTGATGAAAAACATGCCAGGATTTTCCAATGTGCTTTCTTTTGTTTGGGTTAGTGTATTCAGTCCTCCTAGCATTGTCGTCCTTTGCTTTGTGTGCATACCACATTCTTGACTGGAAAGTACAAAGACCAGATTCCCACTATAATTGGTGTTCATATGAATAACCAGACACTTCCTTTAGCATTTACGTTTGTGGAGGGCAAGAGCAAGCTGAGCTGGCTCTAGATTTTTAGGCACTTAAGGCTGGGATTGTCCATGATCGACCAAATATTTGCATTATATATAACCGGCATGCTGGGATCTTATTTGCTATAAAGACACTGCAAGAGGATTCAAGTGAGTCGTTCCCATGTCCCGACCTATAGAACCGGTGGTGTATGTGTCATACGGGAGCAAATTTCTACAAGCAATTCAAGAACAAGGTATTAACGGACATGTTTAAGAGGTTGTGTAGTCAAAACCAAAGTTGCAAATTTGATACTATGTGGAAGGAATTGAATCAGTGCACAAGGACGCACGTCCAGGAGAGGAATAAGAAGCCACTTACTGATGATGACACTGTACCAGAGGTGTTGACGTCTCTTGGAGCAGGCATTGACCCTCCTAATGTGAGAAGAAGGTCATCAAGAAACATCAAGTGTTTCTCACACTGGATTGAGGCAGAGCCAGAGGAGAAGTGGTCATTGCTATATGACACCGGAGGTGCTAGATAGATGTTGTTCGTAAGTTATTTTGATGTGGAGTATGAACTAGTATGTTCAAAAATTGATGAATATTTTTGTTTGCATTTCGGTAGGAGTGGCGTCATGACGATCAACATAGCAGAGGTTTACAATTAGGTCAATAGAGGGTTGTGTGGACTCCCTCTTGTTTCAATCGTTGAGGGAAAGTTGTACGACATTATCGGGTACTATCAAAAGAGGTATGATGTTGCTATTATTTACTGTACAACAATGCATACACCGTATGCTAACTGAATGATGGAATACTTGCAAAAGAAGAACAAGAAGGCAGTGCAACACATGGTTCATAGCATGGGCATCAATAAGCACCATTTTGAGATAATCCTGAGATCAAAAGGAGAGGTGGAGAGCGATACTAGAATTGTTACTCATGAGGTGAACCTAGGACAAGTTTTTAATAGATGGTGTGAATGCACCTGCAATAAACCAAAGCTTTTCCATGTCCCCTGTTCTCACGTGTTGGCTACATTGTCATAAGTGGGTGTGGGAACCACACTATATATGTCACAATTCTACTTGAAGGAAAATATGGTATATACATGGACTGGGGAGTTTCGGGAATTTAGTGCATATGGTGACTTCACAGTTTATGACACAGGTATGCCGATATATCTGCCCCCTATGATGCTGTTTAGACATTCACATGGGAAAGGTGGTCAGCCGTAGACTATGCGTATTCGCAGTGACAAGGATGAAGCTGAGGTTGGCGGGCCTTTGAGGAGGTGTACTGAGTGCGATGAGTTGGGTCACAAGGCAAAGGATTGCCCACAGGCTAACCACGGTGATGCTGAAGCAGGGCCATCTACTGGTGCTCAACGTGGGAGAGGTGTCCACCGAGGACAAGCAATGCACGGGTGCGGGGCGGACCACGAGGGATATGCTATGTAGGAATTAAGTGTACTATTGATGTTCGTGACGTGAGAACTATATTGTATTAGTTGCATGTACGTGATATGAGAACTAAGTTGTATTACTTGTGTATTAGTTGTGTACATGACCTAAGAACTAAGTTGTATTATTTGTGTATTACTTATTTTTGTGATGTAAGAACTATGAGATAATTTGTGTGTAATTGTTATAATGTATATTTGCAGTTTTTAATGTGTTTTCCGCATTGTGTATTATTCGTGTAACATCCTCAGTATAACGTCCATGTTTTATTTGCAATGATGGATCTATCGTATGAGCTTCTAGATCGTTATTTAGATCAGCACCACCACAACTTCTTACATGTCGCGCGTGGCTCTATGTACATTCCTGTGTTGATGATGTGTGCGCCTATGAGGACCTAGCGACTTGACCACTGGTGGTTCAGCATATTGTACAAATAGTAAAGTTTCCCCGTAGCATTATTTTATTAAGTATCTTAACAACTCAACTCATGTCTTTCAAGTTGGACCACGCTGGACTTCTTCCTCTTGCACGGATGGTGCAAGCCACAAATGAGGTCACAGTACTATATGAGGTGGTGGAGGGTGGCGATGATGATGACCATGAGGCCCGGTCACCGTGGTTCCCATTTGACCGGTCCCTTGTTTCGGCTTTGGTGGACCGATGAAGGATGGAGAGACACACATTCCACATGTCATTTGGGGAGATGACAATCACACTATAGGATGTCTTTATGCTCACTGGGTTACCGATTTGTAGTGAAGTGATCGGCCCCTCGATCACTCCACTTGGTTGGCAGTAGAACTTGTTCGAGAGGTTCCAATGAGTTCTACCTAAGCCATCGGATGGGGACGTGCTACCAATTGTAGTGAAGCAGTGAATCAGAAGCACGTGCCAAAGAAACACTGGCAGGAGCAGTTTAGGGTTACTACTAAATTTTATTTGCTTCATTAATTTAAAATTGCAATTGGTTTGTCTATTTATTATCGTTACTAACAATCAATGGTATTATGTAGGTAGAGGAAATGGCCGAGGACCCCATGGACCTTTAGGTTGCTCGACACCAGGAGGCTTACCTGCTATGGTTGTTTAGTTGGGTGATGTTCACATCCACCCATGGCAACACTGTTGAAGCATGTTGGATAGCCTATGCCCGGGCTATTGCTGACACAGACGATGACGACGACGTTCCTGAGGTGTCCTAGGGTTCGTTCTTGGTGCCACGTACCGCGGCTTGTGCGATGCATGCATGAAGACACACATAGCGTTTCACATGACAAGGAAGAAGCTAGTGTTCGACATATTTGTCTAGGACTACGCCATTCACCGAGTAATGTGCTAGTTCAAATGGCGTTAGGAGTTCCCCGTTCCGTTGAGAGACCATGTTCCTAGTATAGTGCACCTGTAAGTTATAATGTTACATACCTTGTCGTATTTTGTTTGTTGCAATTATCTAATTGAAAGTACATTATAAGTTTTCGACGATGGGGCCACAGAAGAGCTTAGCTGACCTGACCAACAGGATGCAACACTAGTTACAGTAGTGGAGCCATGCTCCTGAGGATATGATCAAATACGGTGCGCCTTACGACGACTATAGTTACCAGCTATACCTCCAGTGTTACACTTCGTGGACTCGCACACGTCTCCTTCGTGTTGACGACCCGACACCTCGACCCTCTACTACCACTGTTGTCCTATACCCCGGGCACGTAGGAGTGGAACTGCACTTTGCGGTACGTGAACTGTGCAAATTCTCATCATTTTTATATCCATGTAGCTACTGGTGGTAATGATTTCTCATCTACCGCAGTCCAATGCCGCGAGAGAGATTCACGAGGAGGCGACGAGTTCAGCTACGAGACTACATGAGCATGGCACATGTGGTATATCGATCGATGATATCATCGAAGCGTTCTCCCATTTAGCCAACATATCGTGGAGTGCACATCGTGTCGGCAGCCTAACGCCTTTGCACACAACTCGTCTGTGGCACATTCCACGCAAAGGCCCCCACGACCTTCGTTTGCCTTCAGCCACCAATCATACACTAGTTCGTAGCCTCCACACCTAGAGCAACCAGGAGGCTCTGGATGGCCTGGCCACTAATAGTACGCTAGTACTCAGCCTCCGCGCCCTGACTAGACAGGAGGATTTGGATGGATCGGCCATGGCTACGATAGTCCTCAGCCTTTGTGACCTGACCAGGCAGGAGGCTCTGGTTTTGCCGCCCTGTGTTTATTCTTACACCTAGTATGCTTGGTATGTGCCTACTCTTTTATTCCATAATGTTTGATTTATTATATATTATGTGGCAATACTCACATGATTATGCACTATATAATACATGTATGATCTGCATGGAGACGACCGCTCAGTTCTTCGGGAGTTCACCACACTCCAGTGGGAGTGCGTTCTTTGGCTATGAAGGGTCGTCCGTAGTGATAGGCCCCTCTCAGTTGTACAATACACCTCCGCTCACTCAGTCTAAGCAGCAGTAGGTGGAAGGCACCTTCGGTGTCCACCAGTTCCCCAGACACGAGCGCCACACGCCTGATTAGTACACGCCTTCCATGTACGAGCATCCTCGGGAGGTGGAGGACGTGGACGTTCCAGCGTTAGCACGTAGGAGAAAGCATGCCAGAGGCAGGGCCCAGGGTAGGGGTGCGAGGAGGGGTGAGAAGTAGTCTGTGTTGCTTTTATGTTTAATAAAAGCAATTTGTTTAACTTTCCATTTCAATAGTTCAGACTATATTTTGACATGTTTATGTTATTTCTATTTTGTGGTTGTTATGTCATGTGAGATGTTTATTTCGGTACTATGTTATCATTCATATTTTCATTACTTGTGTTCTCGTAGCGTCACAAAGCATAGCATCGTGCAATCTTAGCCGCTTTTGAACTTATCTGCGTGCAACTTTCCACATCAAAACCATTCACAATACGAACCCTACCACTAGTAATGGATGGTGGCACCATTGAAGTCCTTTAGCGAGGTCAATTGCAAAGTGATAATCGACCTGATGAATCAACTCTCCAAGTAAACCTAGCCATGCTGGGTAACATAGGTTTTTTCTTTACATTGGTTTGCAAATTAGATGTAATTAGATATATACTTAACTTTCTATAAATATCATTTATCATTGATTAAAAAGGCATCGCCGTCAAAGGCATATTACCTTATTGCGTTTCTTTATGAGCAGGATATGAGTCGATGCATATTGCCTTATGTTTTGTAGCCACATACAAACAATGAATGCTTACGGTGACCCTTATATATGATGTACTTTTCTTTCATAAATGAAATGGATATGATTTATCATTCTACCAATACATTATGCCCAATGCTTTCGTATGATTCCATGCCTCATTATAGAGGAAACAATAACTCATTGCTGAACTTTTTCATAATAAAATGACCACACCAAGCATCAATGCCACAACTTTTTCAGCTTTCACAGAGAATCCTATGCTCTAGCCCGCAGCTAAGCCCATGCACTCAGTTCATGCACCAGCTCACAGCCACCATAAATACCCACATCATCATCCATGGATACACCACTCATTCCTCAACTCTCTCAATTGCAATGTCTTCCTCAGCTTCACTAAGCTCACCCAAAAAATATTAGAGGAGTTTCATCCCCCAGTGGGTCGAACCGCCGATGTGCTTCTGTGGCGACCCTTGTAGGTTTCACGAGTCCCAGGACATCTCTTACACCTATAGTCTACGCTTCTTCATGTGTGTCAACTACCAGTATCACAAGCCTCAACATGGACCGTATGAGTACTCACCGGTAAAGATGACATAGATCACTTATGTGGCACTTTTCATACGATTTTATGCACCATCGTACTAATCTTCCCTCTTGTTTTATTTGTCCAGTCTCCTCCATCTATCTGTGACTTCATGCAATAGCTGGATACGGAGCAAAATAAGCACCAGAAGCAGTGGGTAGACATATATAGAGATATGATGGAGGAGGAAAGCTTACGAATGCTGCGAGTACGAGCGATATCAGGAGGAACTACGGATGAAGTGATAGGAGGAGGAGCGCATTAGGAACACCGCGAAAGAGCACGTCACAGCTGAAGCACGCGAAGCAGAGAGAGAAAGGAAGTGGGAGAGAGCCTATCGCGATAAGGCGGAGGATCCCGATGCTTTGAGAAAAGGCAAATATCCTCAGTGCACTCAGTAGAGAGAATCTATTATAACTCTTCATATTTTCTTTCCCTAATACATGTTAGGTTTAGCAACAACAAGCTATTAGGTTAGTTTTTAGGCATACTATAAATACCAATAAATGTTGTCGTCAGCTCTTTATGGTTCATCAGCGTATGTCACATATAATATTTATCAACGTATGTAACCTCCGTACCAAGCTCTATGATACTTATCTTGTCATTTTTCGCTCTCACATGCGACAACCTTTCTTTCACGCCCTCAGTACGTGATGACTTATTTTCGCTCCCTCAAGTTGCTACAATTTATTTTCACGTTTTCAGTCCTCAACAAACAATTTTTCGAGCCTTTAGGCTGCGAAAATTGGTTTCCGAATATCCAAGCTACGAAAACCCAGGTTTTGCGTGCTGAGGATGCGAAAACTCATTTTTCATAGGACCAGGCCGCAAATAGGTATTATTTTTGTAAATTTCAATATTTCTATTTTATTTTTAAAATTTTCATACAAAATTATAATATTAAAAAAAAACTCGGCATCCGTCCGTGCCGGTTTCACACTGTCGACCAACAGCAACCAATCATCTCTCTCATTTCGTTTGCACGAAAAAGACTATAGCCCGTAGTAGTGCTAATATTTCCGGCAATTTAAGGTTACTAGATCTCGAATTTCACCAATCATCAGGGAGGTAAGTCGTTGCGTGGAAAATGTAAATTTCACCAATCAACAGGGAGGTAAGTCGCAGGCGGACGTGCTTGCATTGGCAGCCGTTGGATGATTCCCGTGATCTCGTCCTCGACGGTTTTCAGTTGTTAGATACAGGGGCGCAGCCAGAAAATGGGGCTAATTCGACAACTGCCCAACTTGCTGACTGCGGATGAACATGTACAGGAGAAGTTTGTGGTAGCTGTCGTAGGTATTTATCAGTATTCAGTATCTCACCCAACATAGAAGCTATAGGCATAGGTATGCTCATTGTTGGCTTCGCTATAGGTTAGGGACCGCTTTGGTCATCGACCTTGGACAGTGTCGGATGCAAAAGCAAACTTACACGACTCATCTCCTTTATCTGCCTTCCGCCTTTAGCTCTTTTTTTTTTCTTCTTCTCCCTTCTCTCGCTCCTTTCTCTCTATAGAGCACTCCGTTGCATCCGTGCATGATCTCGGAGGTATAGGAAAATAAACAACATCTTCCATTCTGGTGTTTTTCTCGTCCTCATTGGTTTAAACTATTTTGGGTGATGAATTATTTAGGGAACAATGCAATTCCTCTAAATTTTCGAGGAAATGTTATTAGCGTCGGTTAGCGATTCTGCTTTGAGCATACTAAATTCGTAGAAACCAATGTGACTCTTCCCAAATTTTGTAGGATCCTTTGATTTGTATGATATCCGCGTTCCAAACCCGGGCTCGAGATCGGCCTCAAGTATGGTTCTAAAATTTTAAAAAAATGTAGACGTGGATCCAGAGTCGTTGGAGGCCGAAACTTGAGCGGCCAGCCCGGCCCAACGTTCGAGACGAAAACTGCAGTTTTCCCCCAAAACAACCCAAAAACCCTGCCGTTTCCGCACCCCGGCCCCCTCGCCGGCCTCTACCGCTGCCGCTGCCGCTGCCGCCGCCTCCTATGCCCCTCCGCCTCACCCTCCCGCGCCGCTGCCCCGCCGACCCCAAGCTCACCTCCTTCCTCTCCGCCGTCGCCTCCCTCGCCAACTCCCCCTCCTCCTCCCCCTCGCCGCCCCCTGGCGCAGTGCCCGCCGCCCCCACCCCCGCCGCCTACAACGCCCTCATGTCCGCCTACTCCCGCGCCGGTCGCCACGACCAGGTCCTCCGCGTCTTCCGCTCCCTTCCCTTCCCGCCCACGGCACCGCTCTTCACCACCCTCATATCCTCCCTCAGCGCCTCCGGCCACCACCTCGCCGCCCGCGCTGCCTTCTCTTCCCTCCTCGTCTCTGGTCTCCCGCCCAGCGCCTCCGCCTACACCGCGCTGCTCAAGTCCCACGGCGCCGCCTCACTCGACTCCGTGTACCTCCTTGCCATCTCTGGTGCATTTCTCCGTCTGATTCGGGGCTGCTCCCCCGACGCCGCCGCCTACAACTGCCTCATTTCGGTGCTCTGCGACTCCCAGCGAGTAGAGGAGGCCTTGGGCGTCATTGACCTCATGCTAGATAACGGCATCCGCCCCACCGTCCGCTCCTACACTGCCATTCTGCGCGGTTACTGTGAGCAGGGCAGGTTTCTCGACGCAGAGAGGTTAGTTGATACCATGGTCCAACTCGGGTGCCCGCCGGATGTCATCTCATACAGCGTGCTCATCGAGGGGCTTTGTCGTGTAGGGGAATTCGGCAAGGTGGAAAGAATCCTAGGGGAGAGTGAGGCGAAAGGGTGGACGCCCAATGCTGTTACATATAATATTTACATGTCTGCCTTGTGCAGAATGGGTTTCTTGGATGAGGCATTTCGTCAAGTTGATGTCCTGCGTAGCAGACAGCTGACCCCGACGGCTGAGACGGTGAATATTCTCATTGATTGCTTGTGCCGAGACTCAAGGTTTTCGGAAGCAGTGTGCTTGCTGGAATTCAGTGAAGAATTGGGCTGGAATGTTGACGTGTTCTGCTATAACACTCTGATGAGTAGGCTCTGTGACATTGGTGATTTTGCTAGAGTCTTGAAGCTGTTGGTTGATCTGTTAAAGAAGGGAATTGGGCCAGATATGTTTAGTTTTACTATTGCAATCCGAGGCCTCTGTGGAGCTGGGAAATTCCAAGCGGCAAGGTTCCTATTGGATAATGAGGGAATTGAATATGATGTTGTGGCATTCAATACTTTGATTCATGGATTCTGCATGGTTGGGGATCTACGTGGAGTTCTGCAAACTTGTATGGACATGTTCAGTAGGAATGTTTCTCCAAATAGCTTTACCAACGCTATGGTAATTGACAGTTTATGTAAAGAGCGAGAATTTGTTGCGGCGATCAATTTTCTTCTTATATCTTCGGGAGATGGTTTAGTTCCTGATCATCTTTTTCGCCTGAATAATTGGTTGGTAAAAGCAAAGAGGTTGAGCGATGTACTCTACCTGATCAATAAACTACGTTCTAAAGTCCGTGTACTAGATGTTTGCATATTCAGTTCGTTGGTTAGGATATTTTGCTGGGAGGGATACTGTAAGCACGAGAATTTCTATAATGTTTCTCTTATACTTGACAGTATGCTAGAAATGAGGTGATAATCTCTAGATATAGTTTTGACATGAGAAGTTGTTATGGAATGTTTTCTCCGGCAAACAATATAAGTCAGCCACTGATGTAACAGTATAATAATCAAAATCTTGTTTGCCGTCTGATCCTTTCTAAGCTATTCAACTGGCTGGCTATTGTTATGTTGAACTACCCATCCTCCACCAGGTCAGTTGGCACCAATAACTACGAAGTGCTCCCATTGTTATGCTTTATTGGCTCCTAGAGATGATCTTAATTCTGGTTAAATTTTCAGGTGAGGAACTGAGTTGTGGCTAGCACCAACCACTTTATATTACACACGGATTCAAAGAGTATGAGTAAGATTATCAAGTTCCAAAGTGTTAAGAGAGATAATAAATGGACATAAAGGTACGTTCTTTGGCTTCACATGAAGGTTTTCCCCCTGTCGTAGGGTTAACTCCTGTCGCAGGGATCCCGAGGGACCCCTTTTTAGAGATTCGGTCAGGGGATGATCCTGAATATGTTCGCCGGAGAAATAAATGGGTATAAATGCGATGGCCGGCGGGGTGGAACGATCTAGTGCGGAACGAAGTAAATGCGCTGGTATTTAGACAGGTTCGGGCCGCACGAAGGCGTAACACCCTACTCCTGTATGGATATTATAAATGCCCTGAGAATGTCCCTCAAGGATGTTGCTGGTTACAAGAATGTTTGTCTATCCTAGAGCCTGAGGCTCTTTGTTCTTCGGTCTGCATGTATCTGTTGGCTTAGGATGCTCTCGATCTTCTCTTCTCTTCGCTACTTACTTCCTCTGGGATTTTTCAACCTTTTAGAGATTGTCTAACTTGTCAAGCTTGCTCAGAGATTTCCCCGCTTGTCTTTGTCTGTACTGCCGGCTGTTTTAAATACCCGCTGGCAGTAGCGTGCTCCGAACGGGAGGGCACGAGTTCCAAAGCACAATAAATGGAAAGGACGTCATCATAGCCTCTGTGCGAAGTGACCGGGGGTGGAAAAAGCGCCCCACGTCCGGTCATCCGTCACCATAAATGCACCGGCAACGGGCGCCGTGGAGAGAGCCCACCGGGCAGCCGCAGAGCGGCCCGGCGTACCCACCCTGTCTTGTTCTCCTGCCACAGCAGTGCGGCAGACGGAACGCCTCGACCCTCATGACGTTATCCTGAGGCGGGCCAAACGGCACGGGATGGGACCCATGCATTTAATGACCCCACGCCCTTCTGCCAGAATGTGGCAGGAACTGACACCGAGCGTGGCGGGAGCAGTTGGAGGTGACAGGCCACGCGTGGCCTTAAATGCGGCTTCGGACCTTTGACTGGCTGACACCTCATCAGTGGGTCCCTGCGGGGGCCACCGTCAGGGGGCTTTCTTAGTCGTCGGGGAATCGAGTGCTCAGGGGCCACTGTTCACCTCCCTGAGCATTCTCTCCCGAGAATGCCCTTCCTTGGTTCTCGGGGAACCGAGTGCTCGGGGGCTACTGTTCACCTCCCCGAGCACTCTCTCCCGGGCACGCTTGTATAGATCCTCGAGGGACCGAGTGCTCGGGGACCGCTGCACACAGCCCCGAGCACTCTCTCCCGGAACTTCCTTCAGTAGGTCCTCGGGGTATTTGAGTGCCCAGGGGGCCACCGCTTGCGACCCCGGGCACATTTCTCTCGGTACTTAGCTTTCTTGGTCGTCGGGGGACTCGGGTGCTCGGGGGTCACCGTATACCTCCCCGAGCACTCTCTTCCCGGCACTTAGACTTTGCAGATTATCGGAGAACTTGGGTATTCGGGGACCACTGACTGTGGTCCCGAGCGCCCTCTCCCGGGACTTAATGTTTTTGCCTCGCGGAGGAGACCCCGCGGGATGGCGCCACGTGACGGATTGCTGGCCCGGCCTCAGGATTCGGGAACCCTCGGTTCCTGATTCACCGACACCGCCTTACTGACAACAAAGTTGCTGAGTCCATCATTATATTGTGTTATATGCTATATGTTGTTGGAGAATTGTTTTCTCTTGGTTACCATTTGTAAGTTATAATCTAGAAATTTTGATACCCCCCCCCCCCTCCTTAAATTCTAAACTGACATGGTGCTGTGTCAACTAAAAGGCTTCAACATGCCTCTTCGGTGTATTGGTAATGATGAGAAGGGCATGCTTAGTATGCATGGACAGTGTGCTTGTGGTTACTTCAACAATGTATTTCTTTTCAATCAGTACTCAGTAGTCAAGTATTTTGTATGCCTGATTACTGGATATCTCATCTTTAATCAAATAGACAAGAATATCCGTGGTAGCTGTAATTGTATTAGTAGTGGTATCTTGACAAATAGTAGAGTAGGTTTTATATTATACTTCTATCAAACGATAATATACTTCATTGATTCTTTCAATCATGGATATCAATATGTGGAGCATTGGCATAGCAGGACTAGCACCACAGCTACTTAATCTTCTTACACTACCATTTGATCATCTCCTTTTTTCATTTGGTGATTGGAGTCAGCTTTTTGTGCAACAAAAATGATGATAATGAGGCATATGACAATGCAGTGGGTACTATAGTCATGGACAATGGGTTTGATGGACCAATACTGCCAGAGATCTTCAAGGATTTTCACTGTATGAGTTAGCATTGTCTCAGGGGAAAACAAGTTTGGTGATTACTGAAGTTTTTCACATGAATATGCTTTGAATCATTGTGATGCAATCTAGTGGGATAAGAGGTGCTAAATTGATGCTCTTTGGTGCATGATTGCTGACTTTTCTATTTTTGTCCACCTTAATAATTTGTTAGGCTTACTGTCCTGTGTCCTTGTTTGTTTATTGAGAAGAAACCTTCAGTTGTGGTAGGCGGTAGCTCAGTCAGCTTTGTAATTGCTTATATTGAGACATACTATCTTTGTAGTGCTCTTATACTTTGGAATTTAGTTTCTAGTCATCGGTTCTGCAACTAGTTGCTGTGTAGGTTCTTGACAACAATCCAATAGCTACACTTCAGAATTAGCTCATTATTATGAAGTAAGTGTCACCAGTTACTGGCCATTTTTTAGTGTAAAATCATCTCATAATCTTGAAGTAATTCGTTATGATTTGTTTGAATTTTTAGGGTCTGGTAACACATCTCTTTTGATGGTACTGCAATCCTGTTTTCGGATGTGATCCGATCAAACAGCAATTGAACTACTCATTCTCCACTAGGTCATTTGGTACCGATAACAACAAAGTTCTCATGTTGCTATGCTTTTGGCTCTCCGAACAAGATTATCAAGTTCCAAAGTGTTAGAGAGAAAAATAAATATACATAAAGGTATGTGTTTTGGCTTCTCTTTAAGGTTTTCTTCCCTTATGGACAATACAGTCGCTGAATCCATCAGTATTACCCTTTTTCTTCTGGTGGAAGAAAATTTTAATCATGCTACATGCTATTGGATATTAGTTTTCTCGTGATGCATTTGTAAGGTATACTATATAGATTTTTACACATTCCTCACTCCTTTTTGGCCTATTGAGTTCTGCTAAGACCTCTTTGACTTATTATGCCTTAACCTACATGGTACTAGAGGCAATTGAGAGAGAATAGGACAGTAGCGATAGGACAGGAACTGAAATAGACTAAAAGAGGCCCCTCTAAACTGATATTATGCTGATGATCCATCTTCTACATGCTGTCTATAATGTGAAAATATTAGATGATTTTCATCATTCACCTTGAATCGGACTCAAGAGCTAAAAAAAGTTGTATTGTTTGCATTGTGTGTATAGCTTGTCAAATATTCGAGATGGGATATTGGATGAATCACAATGTTACTTATGTGAGATGGAATTGAAGAACACATTTTCCCCTAGGGTAATGTTGTGTAGGTAGATACAATGGTCAAATTGTTTAATGCTACTGTCATAGTGGCCATTTGATAAGAGTAAAATACATTGGTGGTCCTAAACTTGTCCTCCTGTGTCACCTGGGTCCCTAAACTTCGAAGTTGCAGTTTCAAGTCCCTTAACTTATTAAGTGGTTCATGGGAGGTCCAAACCACCCCAGTCAGCATCTCCTCGCATATGTGGCACACGACTGTGTGCTAGCGTTGTCTCTCTTATCTATCTCCCCTGCAACCACAACAAGCCATGGGTAACCTTCTCTAGAGTGCTTCTGTGATGCCACCAGCGATGAACAACTTGGGAGGGAGATTCGGTCATGCGGTGTTTGTGAGGCGTGGATTTGGCCGGGACCAACCATGGAGGTGACTGGCGAGACAGGGGAACCGAAATTTGCTAGCCAAAACCATCTAACCACCGACCAAAACCTGCGCGCCAGAGGGATCACATATCGAAAGAACTTAAGAACACCATGAAGCAACCAAAAGGACTAGCCTTCCTGATCAAAACCACCTATTTGCTACCAAGAACATTATATATCTAAGCTGGGGATGTGAGGAGCAAATCAGAGTAGGAGGGTATGGATCAGGCTTGCAGTGCGTTCTTTGCCTCCTCTCCTATTTGGTGTGGATGGCAGCGATGCGAATCAGGGAAGACCAGGGGGTAGCGGTGGCTTGCCGGATATGGTGCAACCCTCCTCGTGACTGGTTCGGCGACGCTACACGTAGTTGCATGATGCGGGTGGAGCGATGATGAGATGGGAATTTGGTGGTGTTCCAGGGTTTGTGGGCACCTCCGCTAGGGTCCTTGGGCTCGCAGAGGCGTCTTGGTCGGTATCCACGGCGACCAGAGGCGAGGGAAGCGGCTGCCTGTGCTGCTCCTCTCTCATCGCCACCTTAATCTTCCCGCTGTTTGCATCTTCCGATGTTGTGAGCATTATGCTACTGCGTGTAGTGTCGTTGAACCAGTCATGAGGAGTGTTGCACCATCTCTAGCAAGCCACCGCTGCCCCCTAGTCTTCCCCGATTCGCATCACTGCCATCCACACCACAATAGGAGAGGAGGCAAAGAATGCATTGCAAGCCTAATCCAGACCCTCCTACCCTGATTTGCACCTTAATCTGGAGCATGGCGTTCTCCTCCCATGCGAGGAAGATGATGGGCTTGAGGATCAGACAGGATAGAGGCGGCACGAGTCAGAGGAGACAACAGTGGTAGGCTGAGAAGACAGAAGAGAGGTAGGAGCTTGGGAAAGGGGAAGTCCACACTGGCACATAGTCAGCATGCCACGTGTGTGAGGAAATGCTGACTGGGGTGGTGGGTTTGGACCTCCGGTGAACCACTTAACAAGACCTGAAACTGTAATTTCGGATTTTAGGGACCTAGGTGACATAGGGGGACAAGTTTAAGGACCACTAGTGCATTTTACTCTTTGATTAAATATATGGTCTCTCAGCATTTATAACATGACTGCTTTGATTCTTTCAATCTTGGATATCAATATGTGGAGTATTGGCATATCAGGACGGGCACCACGGCTACATAATGTTCTTACATTGCCACTTGATCATCTCCATTATCATTTGGTGCTTGGAGTCGGCTATTTGTGCAATACCTGAAGGGCAGGCCCTGGCTTCTAAGGGCTGGTTGCTGTACTATACTCATGGACAATAGGCGTGGCGATGGACCAATATCGTCAGAGATCTTCAAGGATTTCCACTGTGTGAGTCAGCAATGTCTCTTCTAAATCAACTTCTGAAATCAGAGGAAAACAAGTTTGGCCATTACTGAAGTTTTTCACATGAATCTATTTTGGAAGCATTGGGATGCGATCTAGTGGAATAAGAGGTGCTAAATAGATGCTGATCGGTATGTGGTTACTGAAGTTTTTTCACATGAATCTGTTTTGGAAGCATTGGGATGCGATCTAGTGGGATAAGAGGTGCTAAATAGATGCTCATCGGTATGTGGTTACTGAAGTTTTTTCACATGAATCTGTTTTGGAAGCATTGGGATGCGATCTAGTGGGATAAGAGGATCTAAATAGATGCTCTTAGGTATGTGCTTGCTAACTTTTATCCTCACCTCAATAAATCTTAGGTCCATTGTTCTTGTTTCTTTTTTCTTTTTATCCGGCTGTTCAATTTTAGGAGGAAAGTAGTGATCACGAGGTTGTTAACTACCAGTTTGTTGAGAATAAACCTTCAGTGGTGGTAGGTGGTAGCATAGTATGCTTTGTAATTGCATATCTGGAGTGTACCATCTTGTAGTGCTCTTATACTTGGAATTTAGTGCTAAAAAATCTTATTATTCACTGCATGGCGTTAGAATATAGGTTTTCTAAGAGTCAATGGTTGTGCAACTAGTTGCTATGTAGGTTCTGAACAACAATCCTATATAACACTTCAGAAATAGATCACTTTTATGAAGTATGTGCCACAAATTATTGGCCATTTTTCACTTTAAATTTTGCTTGTAATCTTGAAATAATTCTTTATTGTGTGTTTGAATTTTTAGGGTCTGGTAACACCTCTTTTTTTTATGGTGCTGTAGTCGTGCTTTCGGAGGTGATCCGTGATCAAACAGCTCATTTACTGTTTGAATCATGCCTGTGTCTATAGTATGATTAGGTTTGATCTGGCCTGAGAGATTCAACAAGGAAAACTTGGTTCTATAGCATCATGGTTTATTGTAACATGGACCTCATGAGATTGGCACTGTAACTTGTAAATTGTAATTAGCACTGCCGGGTGCTCTATATATGGAGCTCTACACGAATAAAAAATGGATGTAGCTCAGAATTGTATGAAACTTTACATATACATTTGATCTGTCTTCATCAAAGGTGATACTTTGTGTGGTTGATGGTATCATTGTAATCTCAAATAGAAAAGGGGTGCTATACTTCAATCTCTACTACATAAAGAGTTGTTTGAGCATCACCTCTCCCACCTCTCTTCCCACTCCTCCTAATAAAAAACCATCTAAAAATCGTTGTCTAATATAGCGGGTCCTTACCACCCCTCCCCCCCTTATCTGATTAGAGCGGAAAGGACCCGCATAATTCTTATTCTTAAAAAACCATCTAAAAAATCATTGTCAATAAGAAACCGAACTACCCCAACAACCGAAGAAAATCACACCTCCACTTGCCCAAAAACTGCAACAGTGGCTTGTCGATCTAATGGTGTTCGGCCCAACATGACGAGGCGGTGGAGAGGCCAGCACCGTCCCCATTAGCTCGGTCTCGGCGGTGGGAACCATGACGGCTCCAACGACTCGCCCCTGCGAGTCAATCCCCGCCCCCGATGGAGGCGGAGGCCTCCAGGGGTGACGGGCTCCTGCGCCAGCGGCCGCCTGTCTGCGTGACCGCCTCTCCTACCGCATCCTCAACGGACTCGCCATGCTCCGCCTTTGCGTCAGCCTCAGGGAGGAGTGGGAGGGGTCGAATAGGGCTCGCTCGAGGTCGCGCAACTTCTCCGTTGTCGTCAACACCGCCTCCCACGGTGTCACCAACCTCGCCTGTGCGCCACGCACAACACCAAGGTGCGGCATGCGGTTGATTACGCTCTTTGTTTCACCCCTTCGAATTTTGTTTCCGTCTCTGGTCTTAGTGGCGTTGTGATGACAATTTCATATGCGATTTGATTAAGTTAACATTATGCATTTGGAAGCGATTGGGGAACTACTATAATTAGTAATTTTGGGAAATAGTAAAGGAAACACAAACATTTGTGAAAATAATAGGTAATAGAAATATGCACATTGAGCACATGGATGAAATTGTTCAGAGTTTACCTTGTCAGGAATTACAGAAATGGGATACAAGAGTCAGGTACAAGTTAGAGTTGTGCTTGTAGTTGTAGAGGTATCTATTTGCCAACTAAAAGTGGAATACTAGAAAGTGCTAGAGGACTAAATATTCTTTCTTCGTTTGGGGAGGAAGAATGAAAGGGTGCCTCAGTCTGCTTTCTGAGGACGCTGTTGTGGGCTGAATTAGATATTGAAAGACAAGGTAACATGACGGTTGGTTCAATTTTAATGCACACATAGGTAAGACGTGGTTTAAGGGAGTATGCTTCTGTGTGTCTCAAGGTTGTCTCTTAACTCGCCGTTTTAATTTTGACTGCACAAATTGAATGCTGAGCACTGTTATCTCAATGACTACACACCATGTAAGGTTATGGGCTATGTAAACGGAACTGTTGTTGGATCATATATTCATTTCAGCATATCATGTCGGTGAAACCATGAAAGGGTACTGCTTTAGGTAGTATTGGTTAAGATCGTACAAGTCAATGAGTATGCCTACTAAACCTAGGTTAAATGGGAGCTTTTGCTCTATGTTAGGAACGTAGTAGAGAAGAAGATCGATGTCGCTATGATGAAACTTGTTTTTGTTGCGACTGTGTTCTGTATTAAGGTCAGATGTGAGAAAATGCGGAGTGGTTCTTGTTGTTTACACAATTAGGTCGCCTGATTGTATTGTTTGTGCTGTTTTTATTTGTTCTTTTTGGAGTGCGATACTGCGTGCTAGGATAGGTAGTGCCGATCTTTGTTGCAACAGCTGCAGCGTTGGGAAGAAAATTGAACCATCACTGTAGCTTTTCTTAAACTAGGTTCCCCTCCTGTGCATTGCTGCGGGGCTATGTGGGCCTTTTTTTGAGAAATATGTGGTGCTTTCAAAATGCATGAAACTTAATTAGGTGTACCTTCATCAGGATCGGGTGTAGAATGGCTTTTCCAAAAGTTTTAGTACATATGAATGATCAAATAGACTTCCTTTGCTATTTAACATGCTAATGCTATAAAAGCTGCAAATGTTGCACCCAAATTTCAAGTTCATTGAAACACATAATGACGTCAAAGCAATGTTCCATCCAAAATGATATGCGAAAGTAACGTTGAAAAGATCAATTTTGGATGAAATATCCATTAGAAAGTTTTAGAATCCAAATCCTTTTCTTATGAAACAATAGTACAATACACAATGCCCAACCGGTCCATATGTTTCTTCACATACACCAATGCCTTGTAAATCCATTTACTATATATTAGTATCCGGTTTTTATTCTTGAACAACAAATGTCAGTTGTTTCAGGCCATTGTAGTTCTTACTTCTTAGGGCATCCTCTACCATGAATTGATGAAACAAATTAACATGTGTTGCAAAATTGTAATAAAAAAAACGCATATACATGTTAGGTACTGGATCAACAGATGTCAGCTGATTACATATGCAGATCTTTATCTTTATCTCAGATGCATCGTCATACATGTAAGTGATTGGGCTGTTAATCACCACTATTCATATATATGTGGTCAATAAATAAAACAGAAGGTAAACTGTAGAATATGCTTGGCTAAATTCTAAGGGGTAATTTATTTTTTCGAGTGATATATGCTATCACAATAGGACATGCGTTTGAAACATTTATATTTCGTTGCAACGCACGTAGTAGTCCAAGTATGTAACATCCTGAGTTTTTAGCATTTAGATTATAGCAAAATTCACTCTTTTTAAAAAAAATCTAATTAATTTAACCAACTTAAAATTAAGAAAATATATATTTAAATATATGTATATGCATGTGTGCATATATTCAAATATATTACTATCGGCTAAGTATTCCAAAGTGTACCAAATTAATCCCTGTAATAAGATGATCATATGCATATTTGGTTTATTGTTTTTATGGTTTTTTGCGTGGAGATTTGAATTTTAATGTCTCTCAAATTCAAACCTAATCCTTAGATTCAATTTTAGCTAAATCCAAATCGAAATCCAAATTCCAATACTTTTATTTGAATTTAATCCCAAATCAATCCCTTTTTTTCTTTTTCTCTTCCCGTGGCGCCCTCTCTCTTCTTCCCTTTGCGCAGCCCAAACGAAGTAGCCCAACTGTGTCGGCCCAACCTCAGCAACACAGTGCAGCCTCCCCTCCTTCCTCCTCTGCGCTGCCCTAGCGCGTCGGCCCGACATCCCCTTTTTGCACACGGGCCACGACATGCGCGCGCGAGCGCCATCGTTGCCATGCCGCCCCGCTCTCCCTCCCATTAACGCGCAAGACCCACCGACCAGAGTCTCCCTCCTCCTCCAGTTCGCCTCCTCTCTATTTGTTCCTAGTCAAGCCATCACTGCTGCTTTTCCTCGCCATCAAAGCAGGCAACTTTCGTGCCCCTCCCTCTCCATCCATCTCTCCCCCTCTTTGCTCTCACAAGTGCATAGCCCGAGGCGATGCGCTGACAGCAAGCGACTTTGGTGGCCGCTCCTCCCTGACCGGACGACAGTCACGTGGCCACGAGCCACGAAAATTCCGGCGGGGGCCGCCGCGCCCACTTTTCTGTTCATAGGAGCACAAGTTGCCACCGCCACCTGTGGCTTCCTCTCTGTATAAATAGGAAGACCCCCCCCCCCCTTCTTCCTTTCTTCCCCAAATCCGCTGCCTCAAGCCGTGTCGCCACATCGATCCACTAGCCACCAGTATGGAGCTCATCACCGGGAGCGTGAAGAAGCTATGTGTGATGTCTGGAGCCGAAAGGAGCATGGGGACACACAACCAAGCCTTCCGCCACCACGAGGAGCTGAGTATCACCGATACTTAGCAGAGGCCGACGTACCCGTATCCGATACAGCGCGATACGCCGATATGGGTATCGGAGAGTATCGGGAAATTACGATCTAAAAACAAAAATAATAATTCGCGATACGCTCGTCGATACTTGCCGATACCTCCTTCCGATACTTTGGACCCAATTCGATGCCAATGTCGGAGATCTCGCGGCACCACTTGATGCTGAGACTCTCTAGCCTCGGGCACCCCGCGGCCACCTTCGCCACCATCACATCCGTCACAGCCAAACACTTGTCCAGCACCAGCTCCCTAAGCCCCGCCGTCGCAGCCAGGGCGACCATCTCTGACTCCCAGTCCCCGGCGATCATGTAGTGGGACAGGTCGACCGCCTGCAACCACGGGCACACCGCCACCAGGGCCTTCAGCCCACGCCACCCGACCCCGCTCGCCCACGCGAGCCGCACCCGCCGGATGCTTGGTTTGTTTTGGTCATGGAGATAGAGGAGGGGCTCCTGTGCGATTCGGCTGGAGGAAGGAGAAGGGCATGTGGGCCAGCTGAGCTTGCTACGTAGGGGGAGAAAGGAGGGACCGGTTGGGCCTGTAGAAGAGAAGGAGAGCAGGTCGGTCTTGGTCCAGTGAGCTTGGGCTTGGAGAAAAGAAAGAGAAAGGAGGGAAGAGGAGGGAGAGAGGTATCGACGTATTCAATTATTTATATTTTGATAAAAATTAAATATATATTTATATATACTCGCCGTATCGGCATATCCTTGTTTTTGGACAATCACCATATCGCTGTATTGCCGTACCCGTATCCGTATCGACGTATCGCGTATCGGTGAAACTTAGACGAGGAGCCGACCGACCTTCCTTCCCCTCAGACGCCAGTGAGCCTCCCCGTCCCTCTTCTTCCCCTTCCTTGTAGCATGCTAGGGATGGTGGAGCCTGCCATCACGCGGCTGCCCTTGGCTAGTGACCCGCGAGCTCCATGGCGGCGAGCTCCTCGCCGTCGGCGCCCAATCCCCCTTTGTCGAGCTGGCCTTCGTGCCGTGATGATGCGCATGGGCGTAGCTATAGGGTTGCAGGTACTTAAAACGGCTATCACCTGCCGTCCATGAACACCAAAATGGATTCGCTAAAACCTGTAGATCCCTGGCCATCTAGTCTTGGTGTGACTAACTACCTCTAGCACAACTCGCGCGAGCTTTCTGGCGAAGCTCCACCATGATTTCTCGTTGTCGATCTCCTCTACTCCGCGTCATCCGACGAAACGCACGCGCGCCGCTTGGGCCTCTGGCCACAGCAGCGCGGCCAGCCGAGTAGGCCACGGCTTGGCCCGCTAATAGGCTGACCTACTGGCCCAGCTCAGAGACCTGAGGCCAATTCCTCCCATGGGCTGAGCCCCAGCCTTCGCCCATGAGCCAATCAGCCCGAGGTCGTTTTTCCCAGTGGGGCAGCTCGGTACACTCTAGCCTAGGCCTAAGCCCAAGCCCAAATCCAATTTAGCCCAAAACTGTTCAATGGGCCCCATAGAGCACTGTTTTAGTGGGATCCATCTGTGAGCTCTATCCATAAATAGTAACTTTTGGATTTCTCAATTTAATTTTAGATTAATATTCCAGGAATCATAATTTCTCTGTTCTGACTCTGATTCTGGTGATTTTTTCATCTAAATTTGAGATCTATCTTTCTATCACAGTGTGATATACATTAGGACTCATTTGATTTTTTATTTTGTGTTATTTGATTCTTCTATAGCATAGTTCGTTGTTAATCATAATCACGCTTTGCATAACTGGAGGAATTCACGAAGGAACCGGAGAATCCTAACTTTGACCAAGGATTAGAGGAAGATTTCAGAGAAGGTAAGTCATATCTCCATGATCATTTTGAATGTAGGTTTCAGTAATAATTGATCAAATTAAAACTTGACTTATTATCGCATGTGCTAAATATTATGCTATTTCAGCTACTTGCAATAGTTAAATCCTATCAAACAATTACCGTGCCTTAAATGACATTATCTTGAATCCATATCACCCTAGGATTACCTATCGTTATCTATATTAAGGTCGGACGACGCCTTGATATCCAGCATGCTTAGGAATTAATACATCTCTTCGAAGATGTCGCTTATAGAATACATCTCTTCGGAAATGTCGCTTCATTGAATATCATTCAACTCATATGTCATGAATCCTTCGTGGTTGTGGAATCTTTGGTATCATGTGGGATATGGCGGGCGGTGTGTAAAATGGGTGAAAACTATTTTGGCGGGGGCTAGTAGAGTACTCCTCTGATGAGGATGCTCTTGGAGGCTTGAGTAACCTGTGTGGTATTCGTTCCCAATGTTAAAGATGTCTGTCTCGGTCGTATAACTACTAAATCATTGTGCCATCATGCTAAGCCACCTCAGTGCAATCATACGTCCTGTTATGGGTAGGACTTAAATTTTCTATCTCCCAACCAAGCCGGACATCTCATTAGGAGGCCAAGGGAGCAACGAGAACTCAAGCGTCTGTCAGGTGCTTCACGGGGTATTTATTGAACCAGACTCTTTACGAAAGTTCAGGTGGTACTCTCACACCACTTACGTAGGCTTAGAGCACTTGGGGTGTCTCGTAGTATAGTCCGACAAGGGAAGGTGATTGAAGTGTCTTGGTATAATTTGCTCCTCTGCTTGCAACGATTGGAGGCTGAGCATATCGTGTGAGTACAGTGTACAACCTCTGCAGAGTAAAGATCTATTCAAATAGAGTTGTACACGGTTATGGACATGCAAAGTAATGACCTCACTTAGTTAGACTCAAGGGAGTGTGTATCATTGATGAGTGAGTGTGTGAACTAGATGTCCGAATGATGAGGATACTAGCTCAATCCACCGAGAGTTAAGTAAACTGAAGGTACACCATATACATTGATAGGGACTACAGAATGATGTGTAGTCCCTCTCAGAACTGAAAACCCAAGTTATATCTTGTTTAGTTGTTTCAAAGTTAACAATAGAGAATATAATTGGGTATCTGCATGAATCTGTTTTACGCTTAAAACTAATCTATAAAGCTTTATCCTTGAGTTATCATTTATGCATATGTCAACCCTTTGAAGTAGTATAGGACTTGTTAGGTACCTTTCGTGTTCATTCTTGATGTCATTCAGATGAGAAAATGGATGCCGACTTCATGAGAGACGAAGACGCGGATGATGAGCAGATTTAGCGGTCATGTTCACACCTGAGTTGTCTGTGGCTCTGGGTTGTTTCTCCGTTGTGCTTTTCTTGGTCAGTTGGTCAGGTTTGTAATATACAGTATGGTTTAAGAACCTTTTTATACTCATGTAATCTTAATCTTTTATATACGATGTATGACTATGATACCACAAATATTGCACTATGCGTATAAACTAATTGATCAAGGGACTGATACAGGAGGCATAAGAGATCCCAAAATAGGGGTATTACAAAGTACAAGCAGTAGCCTTCCCAACTTCCTTGCAGTCATCCTCTCTCTAACAGAATAGGCATCATCCCATCTCCCTGCATCAGCCAACAACTTGAACATGACTGCGTATGTGCCACCGCCGGAGCCTCTCGCTCATGATGCTGCAAGCAACATCTCGCTCTCCACTCACTCAAGTAGGAGCAATTTACTACATATTTAAGCCGGGAGCCTCCAGGCCAGTCGTGTGGTCCACGTTGGTGAAATTCTTGTGACCTGTTATTAAAGTTGGGAGCCTCCAAGGCCAGTCGTGCGGTCCATGTCAGTGAAATTCTTGTGACCCATCTGATCTAAATCATGCGGTGGTCAACGCCAGCGGAGCGCTCCACCGCGTCGTCCAGCTAGTGTGGTCCACGTGTCGATGCTTGGTTCGCTCGGCTGAAAATATCTATGCTCCGGAGCTCTCTCGATTCCTCCTCTCCTTGTCTCCCTCCCCGCACCTCATTCCCTCGAGCCGCTCAGCCTCCTCTCCTTCGCGCGCCGCCGCCCCTGAGCGTTGCTAGCTTGTACCTATTCTGTGCCGCTGCCATCGCCCCTCCCACCTCAACCGGCCACCACTTCCTCAGCTCTCCTCCTCATCCAGTCGTCCCTCCGGCAGGGGCAAACCACGGCGCAGGTCACACTCATCCACCTCCTTGCTTCGAGCTCCACCTCCACACATGCCTCGCGTCCATGGGCCACCTTGCCCCCGTCCTTGGCTCTAGCCAGCTGCACGCCGCTCGCACAAGCCATGCTCGTCCGCCTCCTCGGTTCCACGTGCCTCCTCCTCACTACCTAGGACTCATGGTCGGCCTCCGCAATGGCGTGAACGATGGCACCGTGGACGGTCAGGCCCCCTCACACTAGGTCTCCACCGAGTGTGGCATGGGCACGGCCTGCTGCTACCTCGCAATTGTCAGCGACGAACTCACTGAGGACCAACTGGACCACTTGCTCGCCGTTGCTGCTGACATCGGTACCAATGATCTAGTGGACGAAACTGCCTCAGAGGTGAATCTTTGTGTTGCTCTCTTATGGTGTTCGTACTCATCTTGGTTGATTTTATTTGGGTGCAGGGATTTTGGGCAATGAACCGATCCCGGAGCAGCTGGACCATGCGCTCACTGCTGGTGCTGATGCGAGCACCGACGATTTGGTCGAGGAAACAACGTCAAAGGTAAATCTTTGGGTTCCTCCCTTCGGGTCCGCATGTTTTGTCTTGGTTGATTTTATTTATGTGTAGGGATTTCCGTTGGGGACGAGGCTTCATAGTAGCATTGTACATACGTTGCTCCTTTTCTAAGGTTTAGTTCAGTAAGTATCCATCTAGAAGAAGGAAAACAAGGTGTTGGAGTTCACTTCTCTAGTGTGCAGTAGCCAGTAGATGTCATCAAGTGTTAGCTAAATTAGTTTAATGAAATTTTTTTAATAAAAGAAATGCCATTTGTAGATGTTTAGAAGCAGAGAACCTGGAAGGTTGAACCACAATATCAGTTGACTTTCATGAGCAAGCGATGTTTCTTGGATATGACAAGAATTTACAGTATGGATGGTTTTACATGTACATGCAAATTATGGTCAATTTTTGGTCTCCCATATTTCATTTTCAGCTCCGCTAAATATGTCATGTCTTAGGTAATGTGTCATAATTGAAGGATAGTTGGATTATATCTACCTATAACTTGACAAACAAATAAGCACATTTTTCTGCCATGGGCTCATTAAAGTCGGTGATGGGTTCACATTCGTGTCACATCCCAAAATGCTAATTACATAATTAAGCATGCATGATCATCATCGCATATAATTATATGTATTTGTTATCGAGTTGAGTCGAAATGTGTTTCAAGTACTTTAGAGATGGTTTAGAGCATTTTGGAGAAGCTCTAAATATGTAGAAAATGGTGGAGAGTGAAGATAAGGGGACACTTAGAAAAATTCAGTAAAAATCACCCTCACGGTCTGACCGGGCTTACCCGCAGTCTGATCGTCCGGTGTGTAGCCACATGGGATTACCACGTGGACTTACTGCGGTCTGACCGGGAGCATTAGCGATCTGACCGCCAGAACTCAGCAGAGGCGCCACTTAAGGCAATCAATCTCTCTCACTCTCCCATTCTCTCATTTGCTCTCACTCTCTCCCTCTCTCCACCAAACCTTAGAAAGAGTGGAGTGATTCATTCGCCGCGTTCGAAGGCCAGGGATCAAAGGAGATGACTCCCACGAGCTTCCCTGAGGACTTCCCCAAGTCCTCCCCCTCTTTTCCCAGCTGGATTCGCCTCCCACACCGTTTTCTCCCACCGCGAGCTCCATCACACTCCGAAAGTCAAATCGGTGGATCGAAGTGTCCCCGAGGTAAACCGATCCAATACAAAGTTCACTCATGCCAAGGTGAACTTCCCTATACCCTTCTTTCGTCATTTCCTAGCTCATGGCGGTTGTTGTTTCAATTTTCGCTGTGAAAACCTTAGCTTCACCTAGATCCAATCAATGAGGTATTTTGAGTCTAGCTCGATAAATGTTGTCCAAATCACTTTAGAAGCATTCCACTCGCCTTATGGAGCACTTTGGTACCCTTCATTGTCGAAGGTTTCGCTGGAGTCCTCACCGACGACCCCGCAAGGGCGTTGCCGATAAGGTCTGGCGGTTTGACCGTCGATAGGTCCGGTCTGACCGCCAGTTAGGGCCGAAGAATCTGAGTTGAAAACTCTATATAGGGGTTAGACCACCACTAGTGCCGGTCTGACCATCACACAGCAGTCTGACCACTGGCATGCTTGCGGTCTAGCCGCCAGGGGCCGAAACTCTCTGCAAGCCGGTGGTCTGATCGCTACCTTTACGTCGGTCTGACCGCCACCCATACAAGGCTATGTGCACTTAGGTTACCTTGTTCGGGGTTTCAAACTTCAAAACCCTAATCACTTAGCGATCTTTGCAAATATTTTTGAAACACGATGCTCCTGTATTATTCAAGCATGCATCATGTGCACACTTTCCCATCATTTATTATTTATGCAATGTATTCTTATTCCATTTAGAGAGCGTTGAGCCAACAATCCAAGCGAGTGAAGGCGACGTCAACCTTCCGGAGTTTTGCGAGTGTTGTGCAGGAAGTATCAGGCAAACCCCAAAGTAACAAGGTAAACATCTAAGCATATTGCACCCTTTGATTGAATTGTGGAGTCTAAATTGATAAGTTATGCTTTATGTAAGTTTGTATGTATAGTAAGTCGATGTCAGGCGTCTATGGATAGAACCTATGGTGATGCATTACCTTTACCTTGAGTTGTTGATTATTCATATCCTTGTAGTCTTGATAATTGTCGATGTCTAACATAAGAGGCATTCGAATTGCTTAGCAATGCATAGGTTCTCAGTAGAAGTCGAGCAATGGTTCATTTGTTGTTCACGAGCTTAGGGCTTACTTATCGTTCACAAATATTGATTATGATATTGATGGTTGGATGAGTGATGAGGTTGAGGCGAGATGTGGGCGGTGCTAGGGGTGTCTTCTACCGCGGAGGAGTTCCTCGGGGTAGTTCGGGAGAGGAGCCCGGGCACCATAGACCGCTTGCATCGTTTAAGTACCATCCGTCAGTGCAGTTAGCTCTAGCATTTTCATACTAACCACATGCTGATCTAATGGTAATGTAAGTCGAATATCATACACTGTGCCGACACTTGTCTTGCGGCCCTATGACGCGTAAGAGAAAAAGAAAAGGAGAAGCAAGATGGCAGGGAATCGGAAGTGTCCGGGATATGCTCGCGGTAACCTCGGTGCCATAGGGGCATTGCAAGTGGGTGGTTCCAGGTATAAAAAAGGTTGACATAGGTACCCCTTGAGTGAGTCGGTGTGGTCACTCATGCCATATGGTTCTCGTGTCGTGTGAGTAAAGTTGTACCCCTGAAGGGTGTAAAAATAATTTGAATTGTTGCACTCTCGGTCATGAGCATGCTCATGTCTATTTGCATCGGTCGTAGAGTCACGAATGTGGGATGGTTGGTATGGTATTGTTAGGTATGGTTGTCGATGGTCGTTGATGATATGAGATGGTTCCATTTACATTTACATTCATGTTGTTTACAGGTTTGAAAAGGTTTGTTTGGTTAAGTATAGGTGTTCACACATATGTATCTAGGTTGCTTACGTATATGAATTTAAATAACCTTGTCGCCTTCTCTTTGCTAATACCTCAATGCATAATTCTTGGAGTCGGATTATCTATAGGTACCCTATATGGATTAAGTCTTGCGAGTACATTCGTACTCACGCGACTCTTTCAGGTACTTTTGGTGAGAAGGAGCTCGTTTTTGGCTACTTCATGTTCGCCGATGTTGGTGATGGGCCTGAGTAGACAACTACTCTCGAGTGATGAAGCTTTTGCTGTGGAGTCTAAGTGCATGTGGCTCTATTTTTTTTTTGTCTATAGTTTTTTTTTCGCTGTGTAGGTAATCTAATCTTTTGTGTAAATTATTGTAAATGGTTGAATGCTTAAGAACTTGTAATCTAATATTAATTACTCGTTATTTCTTAAATTTTGTTGTGATGTTATATATTAGAAATGTACGTGTTCTGATCTTGGACATAAAATATGTGTCGAGATTACTGGGATGGTATTCTGATTAATCATTGATATTGTGATTACTGATAATAATTTTTCTGATGATTAATTAAAATTCTATTTAAACGATTTCTCGTAACTCGTCTAGAAATAATTATGGGCCTCACCTTCTTTTACCCTCTGAATACCTTCACAACTCTACTCACTCTATTTGACAGAGATTCGGTTCTGACATCTATGTATGATTTAAAGTTATATGATAAAATAAAATAATTTAAATATTTATTTTTAATTTAAAATAAAAATAAAATGTCTCAATTAAAAACCCTCAAAATACCTATAACTCCAGCTCTAATAACTTCTAAAGCTAAGGATGACTAGCCCTAATAATTCTCAGAGTTAAAAGCCCTGACAAACAAACTCTAATTATAATAGCCCAGCTCTAGTCTTCCACCTCGAGTAGGAACAGCTGATTAGGTTCTGCTTGTGCTCTAAACTACTTAACATGACCGTACGGGGTGGCTATATGGTCAACCCGAAATGATGGATAACCAAGATAACCAAGCAGGGCAATCGATTTGCATGAATAATTTATTTGAAAAGCATGATAGATGGATTAATCTTCTTCGGGCATGAAACACAACTGCTCTCCATTTCTATACTACTCCATTCCGTCTAGGAAATTGGTCGGGTTCGGTGGGTTCTCCGCTGTTAGCTGCTTCGAAGATCTTTATGCTTTTGGCAAGCCTTATAACTAACAACGCGGATGTCATTATGCGTTATCATGGACGACAACCGTGGTACATGTGCTTTGCTCCGATCCGGCGACGAGTGTACATGCCAAGGCAGCAGATGCAAGTGCAGACACAGCAGATAACTGAAAAAAAAAACCAAGGACTTTCACTTGCCTCGAGTTACGAGGCATGATCTTACATAATGGCAGCGTATGATCTATACTACGTTGTAGTAAGCTGCAACAGGTGAAGTAGCTGACCACGGTGAGACGAACGGTTTAGCCCAGCTCGAATTGGCCGGCGAAACCAGATCTCAGCCCGTGAGAGGCACCCACTTCTGCTCTGACCACTTCCGCACGATTTTTTCATCTCATTTTAATACAAATCTTAATATAAATAAACGGTTCCAACAAATCGTAAGTCCACATGAATTTTCCTTTTTTTTTTCCACATGAATTTTTCGCATCCGCGACTTGACGGGGATTTGGCCCGCGGAGCACACAAAATTTAACCGCGCAGTCCGCGCTATGCGGGCCATTTGCCTCCAATACGGCCAGCCCAGCCCGCTCTCTCGCGTGGCGCTCCCTCGTCCCAGGACTCCCGGCCGAGGCAAGCAACGCGGGGCTCCCGGTCCCAGGGCAGTCTACTACTGTCTCCACTCCCAGATCCGCCCGCCCGCACGCACCCCCCGCCGCGCGCACCATGGACCCCCCGCCGCAGCCGCTGGCCGCCCTGCTCCTCTTGCTGCTCCTCGCCGCTGCCTCCCCCGCCGCGCGCGCGTGGAAGAGGGATGAGTTCCGTAATTGCAACCAGACGCCCTTCTGCAAGCAAGCGCGGGGCCGCGCCCCGCACTCGCTCGACGCGCCCCTCTCCCTTGCCACCGGTTCCCTCGCCGTCTCCCCTGACGGCTCCATCTCCGCGGAGCTCTCCCATCCGTCCCGCCCGCGGCCCCTCGTCCTCCGCCTCTCCGCGCTGCCCTCGGGAGCGCTCCGCCTCCAAATCGACGAGGATTACTCCACCAGCCTGCCGCCGCACCGCCGGTTCCACGTCCCCGACGTCCTCCTCCCGGACGTCGAGGCCCGCACGCTCCACCTCCCCGAGCCCAAGACTACCGGCGGCGTCTCCACCTTCGCGCTCTCCTCTGGCCTCGACGTCGTCGTCAAGCACGATCCGTTCGAGCTGACCGTCCACCGCTCCGGGTCGGGTGCTCCCGTGCTCTCCTTCAACTCCCATGGCCTCTTCGACTTCGAGCCGCTGCAGGAGTCGAAGCCGGAGGGCGAGACGTGGGAAGAGCACTTCCGGAGCCACACCGACACGCGCCCCCGCGGCCCGCAGTCCATCACCTTCGACGTCTCCTTCCATGGCGCCGACTTCGTGTACGGCCTCCCTGAGCACGCCTCCACCTCGCTCGCCCTCCGCCCCACACGCGGCCCGGGGGTCGAGGAGTCCGAACCCTACCGCCTCTTCAACCTCGACGTATTCGAGTTCCTCCACGACTCGCCCTTCGGATTGTATGGCTCGATCCCCTTCATGATTGGGCACGGCGCTCGGGTGTCGTCAGGGTTCTTCTGGCTCAACGCTGCGGAGATGCAAATCGACGTGCTTGCACCAGGGTGGGATGGGGCCACTGCCCCGGAGAATGGGCGGATCGACACACTGTGGATGGCTGAGGCTGGTGTGGTCGACGCCTTCTTTTTTGTTGGTTCTGAGCCCAAGGATGTGGTCAAGCAGTACATAAGTGTAACAGGCACACCCTCAATGCCGCAGCAGTTTGCGGTGGGGTATCACCAGTGCCGGTGGAACTACCGGGACGAGGCAGATGTTGCCGGAGTGGATGCCAGTTTTGATGAGCATGATATTCCATATGATGTGCTTTGGCTTGACATTGAGCATACAGATGGCAAGCGGTATTTTACATGGGACCATTCAACCTTCCCAAACCCAGAGGAGATGCAGCGAAAGATAGCAGATAAAGGGCGGAAGATAGTCACAATCGTTGATCCCCATATCAAGCGGGACAGTTCGTACCACCTCCATCAGGAGGCAACTGAGAAGGGGTACTATGTGAAAGATGCAACTGGGAATGACTATGATGGATGGTGCTGGCCCGGAGCATCTTCCTATCCTGATATGTTGAACCCTGAGATACGTGACTGGTGGGCTGACAAGTTCTCCTATGAAAACTACAAGGGATCAACTCCAACACTATACATTTGGAATGATATGAATGAGCCATCCGTCTTCAATGGCCCTGAGGTATGTCATCGGACTGCGATATCCTTGTGCATTCTCTTGTGAATTGTGATGATGAAGTGTATAGAAAAAATTGGAACATCTTGTTCATGGATCAATCTTGATAAAGCATTTTTCATTAAATAGGTCACCATGCCTAGGGATGCAATACACTATGGAGATGTTGAACACCGAGAACTGCACAATGCATATGGATACTACTTCCATATGGCTACCGCAGATGGGCTTCTCAAGCGAGGCGAGGGGAAAGACAGACCCTTCGTTTTGTCAAGGGCTTTCTTTGCTGGAAGTCAACGGCATGGTGCAGTTTGGACAGGCGACAACTCTGCAGATTGGGATCACCTTAAATCTTCTATTCCGATGGTTTTAACTCTTGGTCTTACTGGCATGACTTTCTCTGGTGGGTGGAACTACCTTACATCTTAACTTCAGTAATCCTGATGCTAGAAGGCTTACTAACATTTGAAGCTTCTACAGGTGCGGATGTTGGTGGATTCTTTGGAAATCCGGAACCTGACCTATTGGTGCGTTGGTACCAAGTAGGAGCATTTTATCCTTTCTTTAGAGGTCACGCTCATCATGACACCAAGAGACGTGAGCCATGGTTGTTCGGGTAATTCTTCAGATAACACTAAACTTTGTGCAGCTTTTATCTTTGAAGTTAATTTACTTTCAATATGTTCGATAGTAGAGGGGAAGGAATCACATAATTCGATTTCACTATGGTGATTCAGATTCTTTAAGATGCTTAGTTGGGAAACATAAATGCATTCTTTTCAAGGCTAACTTAATCTTCTTATTTACTATAGAGAGCAAAGAACTGCCATCATAAGGGAGGCAATTCATATGCGGTATTCATTGTTGCCCTACTATTACACACTGTTCAGAGAGGCTAGTGTAAATGGCATTCCTGTCATGCGTCCTTTGTGGTTAGAATTCCCTGATGACAAAGAAACATATAACAACGGTGAGGCGTTTATGGTTGGGCCAAGTCTTTTGGCCCAAGGAATATATGAAGAGGTAGGTAGACTACTTTGTTTTTTTCACGGTTAATGAATAATATGTTTGAGTAATGATATAATTTAGCTGTTAATATGTCATATCTTCATGCAGGACCAGAAATCAGTGTCGGTATACCTTCCTGGAAAGGAGTCATGGTATGACTTGAGAAATGGATCGCCATACAAGGGAAGTGTGTCCCACAAGCTACAAGTTTTAGAAGACAACATACCCAGCTTCCAAAGGGGTGGTACAATTGTGCCAAGAAAGGATAGATTCAGGCGCAGTTCTACTCAGATGGTGAACGATCCGTACACCCTGGTACGTTAAACATGTTTTCCTATGTAAGAAGAATATCATAGTTGTCATGGCGTCGATATCTCGTCGCCATAACACCGATATATCGGTATGGCAGAAAACAACGTCTTGCCACAACTCCGGCGTGTATGGCGTATGCCATAGCACCGTGGCGTCCTCGTAGCGCTTGTTTTGGCGTCGTGTGGTGTCTTTTTGCGTTGTGGCAGGCACAATAGAGGGTGAGGGTCTGAGGGAGACCTGTATAATCGGCTGACTCTCGACTGGAACCCGCAAGGCCGCAACCACAAGATGCCCGAGACACGACCACAAGGAACCCTAGCCCGAGTTACAACATAAAAGATTGAATGATTTGGTTTATGTTGCCTATAATCGAAAAATGACTAGTAGGTTCTGAAAGCACCGTGAGGAAGCAGGTAAAAGCTACGACCCTTTGATTATGGAAGACTTTGATTGGGAAAATGAATGGGTTGACCCAACGGCCCAACCTCAAGGTTCTAGTGCTTTGGACCTCACATGGGATCAAGTTGATGAAGCAATTGGTGCATTACGTGAGCTTCGAGGTTGTAACCTTCCTAAGACCTACGCTAATCGTGCAAAACATATATCAAGAATGGTTGAAGCAGATGAGGAAGAGGGAGAGGAAGAAAACATTATTGTGGATAATGTTGATGTTGATGATTTTGGTGACCAACCAATGGTTGCTTCTGAAGATGGTGTGGAGAACGTGGATGCTTCTAACGATCTCGATGAGTTTGTGTTGGATGACTTTTGAGAGATGAGAGATTTGAAACTTTGAGAGATGAGAGAGTTCTATGTCTTTTGTGCTACATTTACATTGCTATTTTGATTTCCTAATATCCTAGCTATAACTTTTGAGCTACATTTACATTGCCATTTACCAATATGATTTTCTAATATCCTAGACTATAATGTGTGTATTCGCCACGCCGATGTGTGTATGGCGTCATCATGCCGCGCGCTGTAAAGTTATGAAGGTGGTGGGTCGCCACTCCGCATCACGCCGCCGTAACAACTATGGAGAATATTATCTGTATACTATACGTCTTGTTCTTTGATTTCATTTGGTATACTCGTAGTTCCATTGACTTGTTTATTTCCTTGATGTGCAAATAGTTGTTAAATATCAACCCTTTGGCAGATATTTCTTGGTAGTTTGTACTAAAGACAAGTTACATGTGAACCTTAGTAGCTAGCTACTTCCCCGTTAGTTGTTCTTGTTCTAGTGCTCAACTAATATATGGACAAGGGCATATGATTTTCTTGCTTTGAAGTAGAACATTGATGTATGCATAATTTCCACAAATGTATACCCGCTAAATATGTGGCCCTGCCAGTCTGTTTGATGAAGTAGCTATGTTACTGGTACAGTTTATCCTCATGTATATCCAAATTCCAAAGAAACTAATTAACCTTTGTAACGTTGCATTGATCAGGTGATAGCCCTCAATAGCTCAAGTGCTGCAGAAGGCGAACTTTATGTGGATGATGGGAAAAGTTATGATTACCAGCAAGGGGCATTCGTCCATCGCCGCTTTGTATTTGCAGACAATAAGCTAACTTCATTCAATATTGCACCTGCTAATTTGGGCAAGAAGAAATTTACAACTGAGTGCGTGATTGAAAGAATTATAATACTCGGCTTATCGTCGGGAGCAAAGAAGGCTATTATTGAGCCTGGAAACCAAGAAGTGGAAATTGAATCGGGTCCGATTAGCTTAAGGAGTGGTTCCAGGCCCGTTGCACCAACAATCCGGAGGCCCAACGCCCGCATTGTGGACGATTGGACAATAAGGATAGCATAAGAGGTAGGCAATCACATCTGGAGCCTGAGACACTCTTTTGGTTGCTGTCAGGTTATAAGGTTAGGTCAACGTTAGAAGTTTAGTTGCGGCCTCATAAGCATTGTCTGTGGTGGTGCAAATCTTTATGTTTTTGTGGCCTCAAAATCCGCATTTAACTGGTATGCATGTTGTGTCCCGACTACCAATTTTGACATAAATCGAGACAGAATTTGCTGATGTATATTTGTAGCTTTAATACAATACTATTCAAATTCTTGGCCTTGCAAAAATATATATGAATGAATTCCACGAGAACATTACGAAGTGATGCTTTCTTATCTTCAATGTTTCTTTATCTAACACAATAATGTGATTGGCTTTGCTGTTATACCATTTTATTTATTTATTTTTGCAAGACGTATCAGCTGTTATTCGTCTAAACAACTAGAACGATTTCATGTGTTTTGCATTTTTTTTACATTCTCAATTATAGATCGAAAGCAATATATATGGAAAGAAATGTCTCACTGGAACTAGCAAAATTACTATAACTAACTAGACTCTGCAGCGCAATGCAGCACTAGAAAATCGAAGTTTTCGACGTTAGCGTGAAATGGAATGTAAAGAAAACAAATAAACATATACAAGTATGAGCAAAGATGCAGCATATGTGCAGCACAACATGCAGAGGCAGCAACAAATGAGAATAGTACCGTGCTTTGGCAGTGCTCATGCTTGGTACGCTGCCCACACTTGTCACGCTCGTTGTGCCAGCGGCGGCTGCACTGACCACACCCATGCCCCGTCGTGCTAGCGCCTACGCCCGCACTTGCGCCTGCGCCCCGCATTCTCTGTGCCCGTGCCCACTCGAGGGCTTGCACCGTCGTCGCCCTCCATATCCTCTCATGCTTTCTGTGCTCTTCTTCTACTCATGCCGCCGCCCTCCATCTCTCATACGTGGCTGGCTGCCTACGTGTGTTAGGATGAGTTTGACGACTTAGATAATTGATTTAGATCAAAAAGGAGCAATTCGCAGTTTGGGTTGTGAGCCTATTTTCTTAATTCGGGTCACTTTCTTTCTTTGTTTTCATTGTGAGTTATTGGACTGCTTGAGCTAGATGATATATATGAAATTTTTTTACAAAAATTTGGGTGTACAGATATACACCCATGTCCTTTCTTGAGCTCGCCTCTAACTTAGAAGTGAGATAATAATAATGAATAAATGTTGTATGCATCATATGATGCAAAATGCAAAAAAAAAATTCATTGTCTAAAAAAATACCAGTTCTTGCAGAGTCTCAAATAATAAAAATAAAAAATGATCTCGCAAAAAAAAGGATGGAATGGCTAGAGAGACCAATGTACCCATGTATAATATTAAATTCCCATCACTGGCGCACAACAATATCATGAAATCACTGGGACAATGTAAACTCTCCCCACAGCTCAGACGATCGAGAAGCAATAGCTCCATCTAACTCCGATACCCGAAGCTTAAACAGCGACACGACACATACTATATATACTATATATGCTGATTTTACATGGGATCAACCATCCTCAATCTTGGAATGCAATCCATCACTTCCGGAGAAACGCCCATGGTCCCCTCGCTGCCCCCATCCTGCAGATAAAAGCAACAGCCTAGGTGAGTCCTAAATCCTAATGGCTAAAGCTAGCGGCTACTGAAGAAATGGCGGTCCTGAAAAGGATAAGGCAGTAGTATCTTACCTCCAGGTGCTAGCTATGGTCCTCAGGCTCATATAGATCGTCAATGCGATCCATATACCGATGAATCCGTTATGCGCAGACAGGTATACCAGACACGGTATTGATACAGCCGCTACGCCAACCTGAAGATTTTCATTGGGTTCATTGTTGAGGAGACCTTTCAGAGTTGAAATATTATGTAGCGTTTTATCAGAGGTGAAGAGGGTTTACCATGGAGTAAGCAGAGAATGTGTAGTCTGATGCTCCAAAGTTGATGCCATCGAACACGAAGGCCAGGGCATTTATCGTCTGGGTGCCTGCTACAAACTAAAGCCATACAAAGCTATCTGTCATTGTCTGGACCTTAGGAAATGCTCTCCTCTTTGAACAGACAAGGTTCTTACCGGGATGCCTTTGTGAATGACTTCGATCACGGGCAGGTCCTTTGTGAAAATGCCAGCTCCAAACCTCATGCCAAGCCCCAGCACAACAGTGAGACACATGCCAAGGACAATGCTCAGCTGCAGGGTGAAGAATACCGTTACCAATTTAAGCATGAGCACTACTTTGCAGCTGAAGGAAGAAGAACTGACAACAATCTGATAAATACTGCTGCTCCGTTGTGAATTACCTGCAGTACACGAGATGTCGCGATGACCACCTTCTTCTTATCATTCTTGGCAAACGCACTTGCAAGCACTGCCTGCAATCAGTCATGCACAACACAGTTCAGTTCGTAATGCACTTTCTGCTTTTGAAACTTCTCCATGAACTAGTCTATATTGACCTGCATGCAACTGTCAGTTGACTCTAAAAGCCAAAGCTAATGAGAAAAGACGGTCAATTCACTTATACTTCAATATTTCCTCTCACGTGGAGGCTTCCCCAGGCTTTAAACATGGAATAGGAGTGAATGGTATTTTTTATTTAAATTGCGCTCGAACTCGAGACCTCTAGCTTTGATACCATATCTATCGAGCTGAATGTGCTAGTCAATTGACCTAAAAAATCTAAGCAGATGGGGGAAAGATGAGCAATACACTTATATTTTAACAGTCTACATGACTCCAGTACGGTAATCTGACCTGTCCTGCCACGGCCAATCCATCAGCAAGAAGAGACGTGGCAAGCCAGAGCTGGCAGCAGATCTGGAAGCCTGCCATGATGGTTGGTCCATGGCGAGCAGCCAGCGACGCCGCCAGGGTGACGCAGAACGTCACTGCTACAACTCTTGCAAGCAGTAGGAATCCTGAAAAGAAAGAAACTTCAGAGTCTTTTTCGAGGATCGGTTATACGGTTTCAGGATTACAACGGTATCTCACCACATCCAAGAAACCGCCCAAATTTCAGGGATTTAATGCTAGGAGGGATAACATCAACTTGCCGGACGAGCCGACACAACAGTATCAATGTTATCAGGTACCTGCAATAAGGAGAAAGAAGTCAGGATAAGCTTATCAACGAAACACGGAAGCTATTCCTTTTCTCTAGGAAAAAAAAGAGAGCTGTACATGTGACCGGTGATACTGAAACTTACTGAGAAACAACATGAGCAACAGCTGCACCAGTGACACCCATATGGCAAACAAACATCAAAATTGGGTCTAGTATGATATTTGTTGCATCTCCGACCACTGAAATAAAAGGTTAACGGTCTCAGGTGAGGCTAATTTCAGGCACTCACTGATAATAAGGAAGAACTGCAGTTTAAATCTTCCTACTGTAGATTTTGTCGGACATATGAACAGTTCCTCAGTTTCAATAGTTACTGGGAACTGGACTCCCAGTTTGGTATCCTGTGAACTGAAATAATCTAGGTCACCGTTAGGTGTTCTTACCAGTAGCATATAACGGTGTCCTGGTGTCCTTGAAACCCCGGAAAACCCCTTGCATGGCCAGAGACAGCAGCACAGCAGGGGCACCAAGTGATCTTATTGTTAGGTAGCGAACCGCAGGTATTTGCATTGGCGAATCCTACAATAATGCAACATAAATAAAAGAAAATATTATGACGTAGGAAACTACACAGGCAAATTAATCTTTAGCAGAGAAAGAAAGATGATAGCACTCACAGATTTCACACCCATGATACTTAGTACAAATTTCGCTGAAAAAATCAGGAAGATGGCCTGAAGCAGCCCAAGAATGGAACCAACTATTAGCGCTGATGTGACCGAAGGTATGTACTTCCTTTTGCACCCTTGGTTGGAGAGATCTGTACACTCTGCGGGGATACATGAACTGACACATTCTGCCCTGTCAGGACCTGGAAACGAAGTTTGGCATTAGACACATGCAGAGTTCCAGACTCCTTTCAGTCTTTGAGGTGAATTAAGTTAATACTAAAAATATGAAACCATATATGTTCCAAGAAATAAGTACCAGATACAGGCAAATTGGTGGTTTCTGAATCCACATGAGAAGCTTTCTCCAGGTCTTGGCTGCTGTTTTCATCAATAGTTTTGCTAATGATAGCATCTTCCTCTGCGACAAATGATGTTGTTACGCTAACAAGGGGGTAGATACAGACTTTGGAGACTTGGTTAAATATGGCAATCGAGACACCAACAGCAGCAATCTCCACCGAACCTGATCATCAATCAGTTGTTGAGAATTTTATATGCGACAAGAGAACGGTAGTTACCTGAAGGCTCCTGAAAGTATAGAATTACCTATCTAGCTGAACGTAATGAAGAAGAACAAAAAAGGACATTGTGGTATCAATAATAAATTAGTGAAGAAATGCAAGTTAGATCTCACCAGTCACCAACATTGATAAAAACAGAAAAGGACCTGGTGAGCATCATTAGTAAGTTTGGGCGCACTTTTATTGGAAGTTTTTAGCATGTACTCAGTCAATTGTCCAGCTATATATACAATTGAAAGGGACGTTGCAGCACTTTTGTTGGAAATTTGTTAGCGGTTTCTCTTCTTCTCGCCAACACCTTCAGATATCCATGCTCATCTGGCCATCATCGATTCCTTCGGTGTTGTTACCAACCTGAAAACGAATTTGCTCAAATGTGCGGCGGTCCCTATTAGCTGCTCTGATGAAGACATAGTAGTTCTCCAGGATTCACTTCCTTGCGGGCTGAGTTCATTCCCCATTCAGTATCTTGGTGTTCCTCTGTCAACGGGCAGACTACACAAGTCTCATCTCCAACCTTTAGTGGACAAAGTTGCTTCTAAGCTTCTGGTGTGGCAAGCTAAACTTATCTCCAAACCAGGCAGGGCTACCCTTGTCAAGACGGTGCTTTCCTCCACTCCAATACACACTCTTGTCGCCATCAAGGTCCAGCCATGGGTGATCAACGAGATCGACAAACTAAGGAAGGTATTTCTTTGTAATTTACTTTTAAATTTCCTGTGTATCTTGGCTCGATTAAGGCCGTTGTATTGTACAACATTGAATTCATATTTCGTTTTAATACAACGATGCACAGCTCTCCTATATTTTCCAGAAGAAGAAAAAAAACTGACAAAAAGGAATAAACTAGCGAACATCAATTCACCGGAACCGCAAGATTGACATCTGGAAATATTCTTATATGATCACTGGAAATTAGCACTGAAATCTAAAATTAAATGAGTAGCTGATGAGCTAGATTGCAAACACTGATCAACTGAACATGGTGCTGCAGCCGTAGCAACGTACAGATAAATCATGATGGGCAGATCTACAGAGTGAAGGTTATTACCTAAACGGCCGATGAACGCTGTGTCCACCAAGGAAGCAAGCGGATCAGCCGCCAAAGCGAGCGAGGCCGGCACCGCAATGCGCAACACCTCCGATCCGAGCTCATCGAGCTTGAAGACACTCCTGTATGTGGCAAGTTTCAACCGGATCAAACATCGGCACAAGCATGATCAGCAGCAGAAACTCAAGTGCTCACAAGTGAACGAACCTGATGTCCATGATGAAAAGATAGAGCCCCGTCTTCCTCGACCCGCTGGGCAGTGCAGGCGCCGGCAGATCCTCCACCTTGTCGTTCTCGCCGGCACCATTCGTCGCCACCGCGACGGGGACGGCCACGTTCTTCTCAGCCATGCTCGTCGCTGCAGCAGCATCGTCCTCCATGCTTCCAACTCCTTTGTGTGTGCTTGCTTGAGGCTGAGCGTTCTTAGCGATCACACAAGGAGAGAGAGACACTCAGCAGCACCTTCCCTTGTTTGTGCCGTACCGTGCCGCGCTTGCTTATCAGGAGATCAGCTGTCACAGGGAAAGGCATGTCACATGTCGGACATGGGAGAAGTGTCAGGCATCCGGCCCGCCCTCACAGTCGGTTACAGCACCAACAAACCCGTCTAACTTTTCCACGCCGCCGCGCACGCGAAACCGGCGAGCCGCACACCCCCGGATGCAGCGGAAGCAAAGGCCGAAACAGAAAGGCCAAAATGACGACACGCAGCGCGCGCCGCGGGCACGGGCGACGGCACTGAGCCAGCCACCGAGTCACTCGCTCACTCGCCGGTGGGTTGGCGGTGCGGTCGAACGGCGAGGGCAAGCCGCGCTTATAAGGGCGGGCAGGGACCGAGCCGGCGGCAAGTTGCGCGGGCTAGCTAGCTAGCTAGCTGGGGGGTTCATTTCGAGGCCTCGTCCTCGTGCCACTAGGCGAGAACGCGACCCGAGGCTGGGCCTGCGCCGGTGGGCGGGAAAGACTTGGGCGGACGAACGCGCGCGACGCAGGCCAGCTTCATTTCGTGCTGCGGGGGTTTGTCAGCATGGGCTACACCGTCTAAGTTTCCCCCCCTTCTTACCGGAATGATAAGGAGGAGGTCTTGAGCTAACGGGCTCTGCTCTGTCCTGAAACCCCTGCTTGCTCGTACGGGAAATGGTGAGCGTTTGCTGAAAATGAACTAGTACTGGAACTGAATGCTGTAAGTAAATTGTTGCAAATCCTACTAGCTACAGTTCTAAGGGTGCATTACACTGCATGCAACGGCGCTAGATGATCAGGTAGCTGCATAGGCAGGCAAGCGTCCGATGGGCCGGGTGAATCCGGCGAGAGGTAACCGGATAGAGATTCGGACCATTGCGGCAGGCAAGGGGACATGGGGATGTAGGCATGCATATGGATTTGGTAGGATGACTGGATGATGGCTTAGGCCTGGATAGAAATTCACCCTCAAGATTCCTGCAGTTGGGGACCTCTCGGATGTTTGGATGCAAACTGAACATTTTCAGATTGGTTTCATGGCTTGTTTGTTTGATCGATCTTAGCTTGTTCCTACGGGTTACAATCTAGAACTGATTTCTCAGGGACGAAATTGTGTTGGTTTATAAAAGAATATTTCTTTCGGATTACTTACGTGGTGGCCAAACCGGTTTTCTGAACCCTGCAACTTGGTTGTCTGCCAAATGATTGTGCGTTGTAGGTAGGGTAGTGAGTTATTCGAGGTGTTTGTTCCTCGCAAGTCCTAGACTTCCTAGCGCATTCCATTTCGTTCCCTTTTTTCTTTTCTTTAGACACTTCCCGTTACAAGGTGGGAAAATTGAAAAGGGGAGGGGATCCTGGATGAAACGAACTAAGAGCGATCAGAAGGCATCATATCGTAGCTTCTGTGACTGTAAGAACTAAGAACTACTCTGGCTCTTCTTATAGGCACTTCGGTTTACCCTTTGGTTTTTATATATATAGGCATATATACAAGAGTACAAACATTTGGTTCTGATGAATGAGGATGTCCTATTATGGCACTTCTGTCCCCTATGGTTAAGACATATCAGAGAGGTTTGAGTGATAAGACTACACATAAGTTAGAGGAATCCTAGTATACTTGCTTATCTCTAGCTATCCAATCTCAATTATTTGCAACTTAATCTAGCTAAGAGTTTCCACGAAATATATCCTCAAAAACATCAACATATATTTGTGGATATGATCTCTGAAGACAAACACAGTAGCTTTCTGGAGAATCCAAGCATAAGTTGTACTAGCAATGGTCTTCTCAAAAAAGATATACTGATAATGCTCGACAACAAAGTCCCACACCACATCTGAAGTATCGTTTTCATATTGTATCCTTCACATTTCTGGTTGAACAAAGTGTGCTTCATGGTCAATATAGTAGAGATGTTATCAGGTTCATATTATATATTCTCTTAAAGACGTGGCCACAGTCTATGTTAGTAGAGAGAATCTTTGTATGAAATTTTGGCCAGGAGCTCTAGCAGTACACATAAGGAGATGAAGGGTGAGCACCAGCGCTGAGCCGAGGCTGAAACGCTGGAGCCTGGAGGGCAGCGTGGCAACGAGCGCACCTAACCAACTGACCTTTGGTCGGTTCTCAGAATAGACCCATACAAGCATCAATCTAGAAGAGGGAATTAATCTAGAATGGGCAGGAGTAGTACTTTTAATTTAAGTCTAACAGACTGCATGCCTACATGTAATTGGATAAATATTTGATGATACCCTCCAGACATTTGATCAGATCATGTCCAAAGATTCGATCACTGCTAAGCACAGAAACCTTGATCACGGCAGCTATCTTTTGATTGTTTAGCCACTCTAGAAGAAAAAAAGAGAAAGAAAGAAAGAAAAAAGAATCGCAATTACAATTCGTATACTCAACAAAAGCTCTAAAATGCGAGCTGCGTCATGGCCATCTATTAAGCAACTTTAGGAAACTTAATACCCTCTAGACTGACTGTGCTTGCTAGCTTTTGGATGTGTGATTGAAATGGAGGAAGAGAAAGGCATTTATATACAAAGCTAATAACGTGGGCTTACCCTAATCGCTCTTTTTTATATATAAAAAAGTACTTCCGATTAGCGTCAGCCATGTTTAGAGTTGAGACTTCTATATATGCCGTAACGCAAATTTGTCAGGTGTGTGGGCCACTATATGATTCATTCATTCGAAACTTAGGTAAACATTCGACACGCGTTTGAAAAAGCCGCGAAATATATTTGTAATGGAACTGATGAATCTATTGAACTGCATGTACAATTTATGTACGTATAAGAAGTGTACCTAGAAGTTTTTGCTAGAACCAAGTACATTTCGCTACCGTTGAAATGAAATTTCCACAGTATGTACGTAGCCTGAATTCTGAAATCGAAAGGACGACAAGCGAGAGAAACCTAACTCCAAACAACTTGAGTGTAAGAGAGGCAGTTAACTCACAGCATGCACGCATGCAGGCCACTCAGAATTAACTTTTCTCCGTTCTGTTCAGCTAACCACAAATTAGGAGTTTTCTTTTTTCTTTTTGCATTAAAAGTTACCTGAACCCGGGACGTTCCTTCATGAACAGAGACCTCACTACGTGATCTGATCGATCACCGGGGTACGTAGTGGACCCATACGAACGTATTTATATTGAGATTCGTGCTGAAAGAATATATGAAAAATCATATAATAGAAAAAAATCAATAAATTGATAAATATTAGATGGATAGATCGTGCGTACACAAGAACATACGAAGTTATATTTGCATTGGGACGGTAGTTGTAATGAAACTCGCCACAGCTACCGCTAGTCACATTTTCTGGCGCGAGGAAAATGATAACCCCGAGCCGGATCACCAGCACTAGCCTAACTAAACGCCACTGCACGTATCGCAAGTTCGCAACAGTGACACGCCCTGTAGTACCGTGCGTGCGTGCGATTCGTTACCATCCGTCGCTCGCAACGAGCCTACACGTGCTACCCCTGAAGAAATCTGCACTCGCGTGCCCAAGGGACATCGATGGTCTCTTGCAGAAGTAAGAAGACGGCAGATTGATCGCTCCAAACTGAAGCTGAATCAAGGCAGAAACGGAAGGCGGTGGAGGCATGGGATCGGAGTGCGCGCGTACCTTCGGCCTGAAATGGCTAAGACGCGCGTCCGGCCTGCGGGTGGCCTGCCTCCCTGGGCTGCTTACTTCTTGTCGCACCTTGAGGTCGAGCTGCTGTTGCTCACTGCCTTCGCTTGGCTGGCTCGTGGGCTTATAAATATGGGAGAAATTTTTTGGTGTAAACAAATCATTTAGGGTAAATATGTAAATATTGGTTCATATCCGTCCGATCTATTATGTGCAAATATGTAAATATTAATTCACATCCGTCCAATTTTGATTTAAAGACAACTTATCTAGTATCATCCCACCAATGTCATTTTGCGGAAAATCTTGTGTCGGTTCCATCAGATATCAATGCAGATCAGGTGAGACGGTGAGATGAAGTGCTGACTCCATATCAGAATTAAAACCAGAATCAATATTTATAACTTTGTACAGAATGGTTTGTTTGCGGTGGAAATTTCGTCGATACCCGGCATGAAAAGGCAAGGGCAACGCAAAGCGAAGGCGTGCGTGGGTGCGCGAGTGCTTGCAGTCGCGCGACGGCTCGAGGAGCCGGTGAATTCTTGGACTCTCTCTCAGTCTGCTGTCCTACCCTTGCCGCAGTTTGGCAGCGTTTTGGAGTCCAGGCCGGAGTCGCAATAGCGAGAGGAAACGGTTTGTTTACTCGCGCGCCGCGTGGTATCCACATGCCCGGCCCTTGTCGCCGCCCGCCCGCCGGATCCCGCGCCCCGGCCAGAGCACCACCCACCGTTCCCTTCCAACGTTTCATTGCGCCGTTGGCGCCTCACTGGCCGCGTGGCGGGGGCAGCCCAATCGGAGCGCGACAATGTGCGGGATTTGTATGTTTCAGTATAGAAATGGAGGATAAGGCCAGTAGGAGGCCATGTCACTCTCAGCCCCCGTTTTCCGCTCTCGACTCGGGGACCCTTTTATTTTTATTTTTTAAATTCAAAAATTATAAATATACATGTTTGTTTTCATTTTTTTATAATTCAATAATCTTGTTGCTCGTAGGTGAGTGACAGCCTATATAGATATTATTATGGCTTGTCGTCTAATCTTACCACATGTCGCATGTTGGAAAATTGACAGACGAATGAACGATAACATATCGCCCTTTCTATGAATGAAAGAGCATATGATTGGGTATTTTCAAAATAAATATATATTTATAATTTTTAGCTTTTTAAAAATATATAAATAAAAAATTCTCAACTCGGATACGACAGGCCTTGTACTAATTGAGCTCGCTAGTGGAGGGGAGCACTAGCAGAGGGAATGTTAGGTTAGGTTACGGGAGAGAAAGGGGGACGGGAGTGTAAGTGAGCCAGTGTGGTGCACGCGCCTGGATATTTTTATTCATCGGCGAGCCTGAGTTGGAACTTGAAAGCACTTTAGGGAGGATTGCTCCGTTTGATAAGATGATCTGGTGATTACCTTTTGGCCTTAATGGTTGCATTCGAATTGCTTTTGAGTGCTCACTTTAGGGCCTGTTGAACGGCGGCACACGATCACTATAATCATACAATGGGCTAGAGAAAGGCCTATGGGCATAGAGATTTAGATCATGGCCAACCTCTTTCCTTCTGAAAGGGTTGCTACTTGCTAAGAGCAGCCGTAATAGGAGAATAAGAGAGGGCAGTAATACTTTACTACTGACATTATACACTGTGGAAGTGAGTAGTATGAAAACAAGCTGGTTGTCAGTGTAGTGCTATTATTACTCCCTCCGTTTCGTAATATTTATCCATGGCTTCGGAAATATTATCTCAAATTATTTGTCCATTACGATAAACAAGAATATTTTATGATTTATTTTCCTGCTATGCCCGTAATGCATGCATGCATTTACTCTAATGTTGATGAGTTACTTACTCTCATCTTTACATTAATTAGGGGTAGCATGATTATCTCACTATATTTTTTTTCACTCGATTTTAGTATTTTTTTTAGTTTGTACGTAATAGTTGAAGTGGACAAATATTACGAAATGAAAAGAGTAAAACCTAAATAGTAAAATAATCATTTCTCTCTCCATCTTCTCCCCTTTCTCTCTCCACAGCAGTGATGCACATTATGACGTGGGTCTCACGTTAAGACCTCCTTTTAGCAATGTGTTGTGCCAATTACAACAATTAATACCTACTAACACACGACCTCATAGTACTACCTAATTCGGTAACAAATATTGTGGTCGCCCTAACAGGCCTCGACGGATGTAGGATTTTTATTTTTTTTAGCCTAGGTAAATATAATATTTTAACAATGACTACTTTTTGACTAAACTTCGAGCATTTAGACCCCTTTTTCCACGCGCATGCGTCTTAGCGTGGCTTTATGAGTCAGTCACGTCAAGGATTTTGTCACGCCATGGGTGTTGGAAATTTAGTTAGGGAGGTTTAATATTAAAATAATATATTTAAATAGGCTGAAAAATAAAAAATGTACTAACCTATGAGGAAATAAGATGGCATTGCATATAAAAAAATATGCATCCAAATTCTGAGTGAAGATGACTTGAAGCTCAGTGGTGGGGTGTACATTCATGCCTCCCACCCTTCCTAGTGTGCATACAATAATACAGTGTTTTTACTGTATAGTGACATGGTTTTTCAAGTCGAGTAGTTTGTTCCAAGCACGTCATGGACTACCAGCCGGCCATGTAAACGATTACTCTTTACATCTGCTAGTTCATCGAATAAGGAAAAGAGCGTAATGGGAGGTGACTTCTAGCGCATAAACGAATGGGATGCCGGGAAAATTAAAGGACAGGTACACCTTTGGATAAGAAAAGCAATTCCATTGTCGTGTTATGTGCTTCAAGAAGTGTTAACGGTTGGAATTGGTCTATATATGGTCCATTCATTAAATTTTAAAGCATGCACACTTTAATCATATTTTTAGATTTTTTTAGATAACGGGATATATTTCATTAAGCATATGAAATGGTTTCCAGCTTCTCCATTTTGCAATGCATTTAGCCGAATATTATTACGTAGGTTTTATTATTGTAGGTTTTATCCACACGATAGCACAACAACACAAACATAAAGTAGAGGTTTAACAAATAGCATGTTTCTATCCTAAATACTTATTCTATCGCAAAATCTCTAGCCAAACTTGACGAAGATATTCATTGTCATTGTCTCCAAAAGTTGGCATGTATGGTGCATTGTAACTCCCATATCTTCCTTCTGAAGTAACAACCAAAATCTGATCCAGTACGTGGTCCTGTATATAACCTGCATGGAAGTATGAGTTATTGCTCCATCAAAAATAATATTATTTCGAGTAAGCCAAATAGCCCAACATATAACAGTAGTTCCGACCAAATTTTGTTTCTTAAGGCTATTCCCTATTACGTTAAGCAAATGTCCAAACATATGTTGAACACTAGTTGGAGGGTTTAGTCCAAATGAAGCTTGAGTAATTCGCTAGATAAATTTAGCATAATTGCAATGAAAAAAGATGTTGGATAGTTTCGTTGGAGCTACAAAAGCAACACTTTTCATCCTCTTGTCAATTTCTCTTAACCAAGTTATCTTTATAAGAATTACCTCTCTACATAAATTCCATAGAAAAATCTTAATCTTGAGTGGAATTTTTAGTCTCCATATTGAGTTCTTATTATTGCTAGTCCAAATAGAATTAGATATACTTAAATAGTTGGCTCTCTCTTATCTAAAATAAAAATACTTGGAAAGAAGAGAGACTTTGGCTATATACATGCGCGCATTTCAAGCATTTTTCATGTGAAAATCACATGTGTGTGTAGAAATGATAGTCAATCATGTAATTATCCTTTTCTTTTATTATGATGGTTCTATTTTAATGGGATTAAAACAGATATTTGAAATCAGGTATAAATATGGTAGTTTCTTCTAGCGATTTAATGGGATTGAAACTGCCAATTCTATAGCTATTTGAAAACCCGGGGATATCCTTGGCTCCCTCTGATTTTCTTCTCCTTGTTTTTTCAATCCTCTCTATCTTGCGCTAGCTGCATTGTTTTGTTTTCTGCCAAGCCTTGTCATCGTCTTCTCTTGGCGTGCACTGAGGAGGAGGAGAGCGGGATCTTTGAAATCGGTACCGCGTAGAGACCTACACATGGCGGCAATTAAGTTTTTGGGTGGTGCTTGGCGCGACTGCTAGGTGACTGCTACGACGACTGTGATCTGCCTCGACTTCTTCTTCTTTGTCGACGTCCTTGACTACCACTACGTATTCGATTATGTCTGAGGAGCTGCTTCCACAATATTGACAAGATCACCCTTGCGGAAGCTCCTCTTTATCAACCTAACAAGTAAGTTATGCGTGTAACTTTTACTTATGAGAAATATGCTTTTGATCTGAAATACATGATAGATATGCTAGTTTTAGTGTATGCATCTAGTTTATCCTATATAATTTTCCTTCTAATAAAATCTAAACTTAAATTTGTCTCATTATTCCAACATTAACTTAGTAAGTTGCCTCTACATCCAGTCAAAAAGTAATTACCTCTTTTACAGAGGTGGATTATGCCCTAGATAGCTGCAATTTGCCAAAAGAAAGCATGCCAAAAGTCCTACGAGACATGATAAGCGAGGCGCTGGATCGGAGGAAATCAGAGATTTTTCTTGATTCTTTCGTTCACCTTCTGCACCTGAAGCCTTTTTTTGGCGAGGAAACCTGAAGCCTTTGATCATGCGCGTGTTCTGGCAGTATAGAGGAAGTTATTAGGTCGACAAGGGGATGTTTTTTTCTTACAGATTCGTTCTGGAATTGTTCAGAGAGTCTCTCGTTCTTTTGCTAGGAGTACGTTTCAGAGTCGATTAACTGAAAACCCACCTGGTCTGTAGTGAACAATGTATATGGGCCTTACAAAAAGCAGTACACGAGCACTTTCCAAGAATGGACCTGTAAGATTAGGCCATGGCCGCAGCAGGTAGGAATAATGGACCACCAGTTACACTTGACATCCATATGGGCCTCCATGACAGGGACCTTGAGAATCATGTGTGGGTAAGGCAACCAATGTAGTGGGTAATTAACCCGAGCGTTTATGCTTTCCAGACTAATCAATTACGAGTCAAAAAAGAGCATAATTAGTTATATTCCAAAATTCCTCTCGATATTATTAATTCTTCCAAATATACATGTTTTTTTAAGTCTGAACACTAAAATACAAGCTATTTTTTAAGTCTGAGCACAGATCGCAAGCAACGCAAGAGTTATGCACAGCGAGTTCTCTCCAAAGAACATGTATGCTCGGCTGCTCGTCCCTTCCTCTCCTCCATAATCGCTGTGGATTAATCTCTTCTCCTGGGCTCTACTGCTCCATATGGGTCCTGGGAGACTTCTTCTAGCCTCCATCGTTGCCATGTCGATCTTTCCTTGCATGTTGAACCGCGCCAACTCAGAGGAAGTCTTCCCCGAGGCTGATGGCCCGACAGCAGAAAGTTCAGACGAGCTGTGGCTCAGCCAACCGGACCGCCGCCGACGGTCGTCGAAGTCGAGGACTACGGAGCCCGAGCTGCCGGCGGCGACGACGCCGAGGTGAATTCAACGTACTAGCGTTGTTCATCTCTCGATTGCTCGGTGCTGCAATCGTCTCGGGGTTCCAGGAGTTTGTTTGTTCCGTTTCCGCCTGTTCTGATGATGCACGCGTGGCAAGCGTTTCTTCCGGCGTGGGGGGAAGCCTGCAACTCCTCTGATTATCCGTCCATTTTCCTTGTGCCCTAGGGGACGACCTACCTCCTAATCCCGTAAGCTTCCATCGCCCCTGCAGAGCTATCTCGATCACTGCAATGGTGAGGTCAGCTACTTATCAATGTACAAATTGTTCATTTCGTTTGGGTTGTGATGCTTATTAAGCGATCAGATATGGGGAACACTGGAGGCTCCGTCCAACCGTTTGATTTGGCTCGATCACAAACTGCAGGAATGGATCACATTCGAGGGCATCGATCGCCTCCATGTCCTGGGCGGCGGGACGCTCAATGGGAATGGACAGCAGTGGTGGATCAACTCGTGCAAGGTCAACAAATCAATGGTACTTAGAATTCTAATCCATCGAAGATGAGTGTTTATTTAGAATGTTTTGCAATTTGTGTTTGTCTCTTTTGCTTTCGCATATGATTTTAAGGTGCATTGAGTTTAAAAATAGAAAAAGATCATCAATTTCATAAAAATTTATTTAGCCACCTATTTCTCTAGTCACTAATCTCGATTCTATACTGCACATGCCAACTTCTCACTCGGTAATCTTTTTTTCTTCCCGTCGATCAGCAATGAATTTTCAGTTGGTAACTTGCAGGCGCTCTACTTCAGAAGATGCACTCGCCTGGTTGTGGAAGACCTGGAGGTGAGAGACAGCATGTAGATGCACGTAGATTGCTTACTCTTGGAACGTGCTTATGTCGAAGCTGTTCATCACTGCACCGGGATGGAATCCCAACACTGACGGCGTCCATGTATCCAACAGCAAGGAAGTGTCCATAAGTGAGTGCATCATCAGCACAGGTATAGTATGTAGTGATACTACTGTACCAATAATGTGGTTTCGTCATGCCTCGTCATAAACCTATCCTTGCATATGTTCAAGAAGATGGTCAATGTCCAAGAGCAGTGGATAGGAAAATATGGATAATTTTTTTATCTTACACTCCGTACTTGTGATTAGACAAAGCATCGGTTAATTTTCTTGTTTTTCTTGCCCTTTGAGTTAGTGCAGGTGATGACTGTATATCCATTGGGACTGGCTCAATGTTTGTACGGGCAACCGGCATATTTTGTGGACCGGGCCATGGAATAAGGTAATGCAGTACGTAACCGAAGTTAGGAAAAAAATCTCTCAAGTATATAACATAAGTATCATATTTGCTAAAAAAAATAATATATCAGCATTTTTGTAAATTTAATATGTATATTTGGTATCATTTATCGAAAACTGATTTTTGGCATACCGTACACCAAAAGTCCTTGGCCCCATCTCTTTTGACACACGAGATACTGAATATGATATTTTATACCGTATTCGATAACTTATGTGCCGGAAACTCCTCGTATTCTGCACATAAGGTGTTGAGGACGGTCACGTCACGTCGCGTCACGTCAAGAAGAGCTTTCGGTGCGGATACATGCTACTGATTTTTTTCCGTGTCGTGCGCATGCATGCGTGGTGCACTTTTTATTTGTCTCGGTCGTTGCGTGCAGGCTATAAAAGGAGAGGAGGAGCAACGAGAACCAGCAGCAGTGGGGCAATGATGACGAGCAGCAGCGCAACGCGAGGAGAGGGGCAGCGATGACGAGCAGCAGCGCAACGCAATGAGAGGGGCAACGACGACGAGCGGAGGAGAGGTGTCCAGCCGCCTCCCGTCATTGGAGCTCCAGCCATCATGAGAGCGAAAAGTTGTAGTCCTGCATGTGCGAGTGGCTCGTGAAATCGAGGGTCTAACACCTTAAGCGTGTGCACACTCCGACTCTGCAACAAAACCAACTGAAAAAGGTATTTAAAACATGTACCGAGTAAGTAACAAATTATCTTGAAAATTTAAAAGCATATATAGTCGTGTTACTTACTGTCTTGTGAAAATCATTATTTCCCTATGGTTGTAGTCGTACCACTGCTAAAGAAGCTCGAGAAGAGCACCATGAGTTATAATAATGATTTCAAACTTCGTAGTTCAATAAAAAAAAATATCGTCCGTGATGCCAGAATATGCGATATATTTACAAAATAGATGATACAACTAGTAGACAAATGACAATTTAAAGTACACATCATGGATGCGAATAACTTTATAAAAATAACTACATTACAACAAATCTAATACAATACGATACGATAATGCCCTAGTAGTTCACTATCGAGTCAGGCAAGTCCTCCTGTCATGGCTAGATTATTTGCATGTTTGCACTTGCGTAGGCCATCAACAGCATATGTTGCATCCATATCACCTTGTAGCCTAGTGGCTCTAGGACTTCTAGGAACCGTGCATCAAGCTCGGGATAAGATACCCACTTAGGCCCCTCGATTGATTTGTAGCTATTTCTGATGTTGAACGAACGCATTTTTGGAAGCCATATACTTCTCAATGCATTGATCGTGAAGTACGGTGATACGTATTGTGATCTATCATTGCCGCTCATGTCTCTGCAAGCGGCCAAGACATGGGAGCACGAAATATGGTACAATTTAGGCTTGTTGCACGTGCACTTCACCTCATAAGGCCAAATTTGACATTGTTGAAAGGTGTCCCCTGTGCTATACCCTGAAGCATACCTACGGCGGCACATGACCTAAAAATGATTGTTGGCTAGGTCATAGATCCTGGTCAATGAAAGTGTCTTGTTCCTCCTTCAGGATATGATCTCCGTCACCTTAGGTGCAAAGCGTGTATTACACTCCATAGTAGCCTTACCACGACCTCGAAAGTAATTCGTCGTTCTATAGAATGTGAGCTCAATGATGACACACAATGGGAGGTCCCATACACCCTTTAAGATATTGTTGAACGCCTTCGCTATGTTCGTTGTAATGATGGTGTACCGAATATGCCATACAAAAAAATTAGATGGGCTATTTGCATATGATAGGGTAAAATATGATCATTCATTTGCTATGTGCTAATCTAACGCCGTCAGTGTCATGGATTAAGGTCCAACGCTTCGTTGTCTTCCCCACTATCCACTGGCTAAACATAACACGTGAACGGTTAACGCTAGTTTGGCCTCACACCATTTGCATATGTAGATGGTCAGCATGTGTTTGTTGTTCTACCATCGTCTTGCGAGTAGTCTCATTTAACTCTCTTTATATCTCGTTGAACTTCGTCTGCTGATCCTGAAAACACAACCATTTAAATATCTTTACAAGAGACTTGTTGCAGTACCTTATATATAGTTTTGTGCCCAAGTGTTTAATGCACCTCCTTCTCTCCACATCATACCATGCAATGGGGTTGTTTATGCTATCATACAGCACGTCCAACGTATGCAGAAGGTCCTTGTTGCAGTTTAAGATGATGCAGAGTCGTTCCCTATTATCAACGACACGTGTCCTCACCAAGGTAAGAAACCACAACTAGCTATCGTTGTTCTCACTCTCAACCATCGCAAAAGCGAGATGAATGATCTGATTATTTACACCACCACCATCGTTGTCATAAAGATACCATGGTACTTGCCACTCAGAAATGCATCATCCACACATACAACTGGTCAGCAATGTCTGAAACATTCGATGTATTGTCTGAAGGACCAAAATAACCTAATGAGGTATCATTCGGTGGTGTTATATGACCCATCCTCTAGCTTTATCGACTCATCCGCTATGACCCACTGCGTCCCTAGATTCGTTATGATAATCTTCTACAGTAGTCTCGGATCATTGTTGTAAGACTCTTTGAAGCTTTCAAACAACGTCTTCAACGCCTTATGCTTCGCTCGCCATGCGGTATGGTAATTGATCAGCATACCCGTCTTAGTATGTACTTCCCGCATAATTGATTTTAACGACAAACATATGTCCATGCTAACAAGGGTGGTTAGGAGTTGGGCTATGAACCTTGTATCAACAGCCTGGCTCACATTTCTAACAAACTCTTCTTTGCATGTATGCGGCGTGTATACTTATCAAAAAATAGTTCCTATATTTCGGATTATATGCTCGTACGAAGAAGTAACAACTTGAGTGCTTGATACACCTAACCTCATACTTCGTAGGGTTAGATCGGGTGCACTTTTGGTCACTTCTTGTCATTACAACACAATTGCAAAACCGTTGTCTGACCTAGACTCCGTTATTCTAGTAATCCAGTTAGATAAAGTGTTGTACTCAACGACGGCACAATCCTGCAGCCCAGCACCATGAAAGTACTGGATCAGCAGCACCAGATCATCGTTGTCAGCAACTTCTTCATCCCCGCTACCACATACTTTATCATCCATGCATCCTACATCGACCTCAAAAGGGTCCACTCTGGCTCCCGCTATACCAAAACTGCCCTCCCCGACAAGCCCTCCCTCCTGTTCATGCATCTCCTGCTGGCCTGATCCTTCCACTCTAGTCACTTCATCACTTGCACCAGTCGTGACACTATGTTTACATAAACCCCTATTTCAAAGTTCTCCTCTAATGCCTTGCGTGAGTACAAAGTTCATGTGTTGTTTCTTCTTATCTCGAACAACGTATGAATTAAGGCTGGATGAAAAGCTCGAAGCTCACAAGCTAGCTTAGCTCGTGTCTGGCTTGACTCAACTCGTTCCGAAATCTAACGAGCCGAGCTAGAGTTTTAGCTCGTTTAGATAACAAGCCAGCTCGCGAGCCAAACGAGCCAAGATTATCATCTGCATCATATCGCTTTATTTCATTGTGGTCATTAGTTTGCTCATTGATCATCTTTATCTTCAATGAAGAGGCTCCTCGCCAGCCTACTTGGCTGTCTATTGGTTAGTTCCTAGTTATGATGCAATCCTTATCTTTTTTCTTCTCACATCGATCATTCCTTCAGGCTTTGCATGTATAGACAGATGTGTAGGGAATATTGTTTCATTTTTTTTAATGTTTTGTTCCAGTAGCAGAATAAATAGGAGGATCTTTCTGCTACTGTGCTATATGTGGGTTTGAAATCTTTTAGAAGAGATTCAACTTATAGCAATTATACCTCTGATTAAAACTTGCAAAGAAGTATTATACTTGTAGATATCATTTCTATTGTCGTATGATTTTATCGATGTATTTTTTAATAGATATTTATATTCTTTTCATCCTAGTAACGAGTTGCTCCCATAAAAAAAGTAACAAGCTGCTCACAAGCCAAACGAGTCGAGCCGAACTGGCTTTTCTACTTGTTATATTAAACGAGCTAAATGAGTTGAGCCCAAACAAGACGAACTGGCTCGTTATCCAGCCCTAGTATGGATAATGACCGAGCTATTTGGAAGAAGACGTAGCCGCAAACCCTTCAGGATAACAGTATGAGACTGCTGGTTCACACACAAAAGACTTATAACATGTGATTTCAAGCCATCTAGGTTAATAGATAACTCAACCGTACTATCTATATGCTTGCAGTTTTAAATTATTACTAGTCGTCCGTCCAAAACAACGAGATGTTCTTCATAATAAATATGGATAATTATATCATATGTGCTGAACAAAGATACCTATAATAAAATAAGTACTTAGATGTATGTATGATACATAACTATTTATGTCACTCGATAAATAATTTGTAAATTAACAATATAAGTTAAATAGTACAATACTTAAAAATGCTAAATATTTAAGTAATTAAAAATACTAATTAAAGCATCAATATCGAATTCAAATGAAATAATTAATATTTAGCATCGGATTAAATTATTTAGTAAGCAATAACTGAGTATTAATATATAACTATTGTGATTAAATATTTAGTAAAAACTAAAAGTACTAATAAATATTTACTGAATAATTATTACATAATTATTTGACAACCAATAAATACATTCCCAGTGCTCACCCTGTTTAAATGATCCGCTTAATCATATTACTCTATTTAAGCTAAGTTAGTAAGCTAATTAATCATATTAGTTTAATTAAACTAATTAATATGATTAATTATATAACTCTAATAACTCTGATAAAATTATGTAAATAATCTAATTATACTAGTTAATGATATGCATACAATTACACTAAAAGAATAATCTAATTACACTAATTAATGAAATTTATTTTATTAATTTAAGTAAATAATCTAATTACATCGACTAATCAAATTCGTTAATCACACTATGCAAATAATCTAAATACCCTAATTTATCAATTTAATATAATTTAACAAATATATTTGAACGAAATAAACAATCTACTTACTCTAAATATTATTAATAATCTAAGTATTAATTATATACATAATCTAGGTACTTAGTATAACTAAAGGTAGCCCTCTCCTCACACTGCTGTTGTTTCTCTCCTCACGCTGCTGCTCCTCTTCTCGCGCTGCGCTGCTGCTCGTCCTCGCTGCTCCTAATCACTGAATACTGCTCTCCTCTCCTTTTATAGTATGCACGCAACGAACACGACAAAGAAAAAGTGCACCACACATGTATGCTCGTGACATGGAAAAAATCAGTAGCATACGTCTGCGCCAAAAGCTCCCCTTAACGTGACGTGGCAGACACAGCCGGCCATATTCAGCATCTCATATGCTAAATACAGGAAGCTTTCAGCACATGAGGTGCCGAATACGGTGCACAGTGCCATATTCGGTATCTTATGTGCCAAAAAAGGTGAGATCGGAGAATTTTCGGTGCATGGTGTGTCAAAAACTAGTTTTCGATAAATGAGTTACTAAATATAGATGCTAAATTATCAAATACGCTAACATATGGTTCATTTTAACAAGTACGGTACCGTATGTTTTATGCTTTTGAATTTTTGCCCCCGAAATTGCATACTAGAATAAATGATGCTCGTCTAAAAAAAGCGGTATAGTCGATGACGAACATTACATTTTCAGCTGCCAAATTGGACATCCATGCATTTCTCACGAATGTCGTATTCTATTTTAACAGTAGGCATTCACGTTTCAAATTTTGCATTTGTACTTGATCAATTGAAGACATCGAGACAAGCTGTACAAAGGGTTCTGAATTTCTGATGCTTTGTTGGCATTGTTTGCTGCTGCAGCATTGGTAGTCTAGCAGCAGACAACTCGTGGGGCCATGTCTCTGACGGGCTGGTGGAGAAGGCCACGCTGCTTGTCACGACCAACGTTATGCTGATCAAAACTTGGCAGGTAACGCGTGGCCTTCTTGCTGAGTGGCATGGAAACATGAACAAATTCTAGCCTTTTTTGAATTTTGAGGAAAAGCGTTGCTCTCAAAAGGGGCCGGCTCTGTTTCCTACAATCCCTGTAGACTGTAGCCTGTTGTTGTGGCTGGCTCTGATCCGGTTTGAAGCTAATACATTTTCCCTTTATATTTCTTGCAGTTTGGGGGTCACCGTTAAAGACGCCAACGCTCTTAAGTTCTACCAGCCTAAATCCAAAGGTCATCAGAATCAAAACCCCTCCGAAGAACCCGGGATTCGAGTCGCCATGAAGACGCAAGCCTTCGGAGCTCGTGGACCCTCGAAGGCAGCTAACCTCCAAAGGCTTGGGGGAGTGATGGCCCTCTAATAGGACCAACGGGAAAGGGACTCATCGGCCATGTGGTATCTACCATGAAATAATCGTTATTTAATGCCGATGCGATTGGCGATCGACCTGACACACTGGGCAGGACCGGTACCGCAACAGACGATCGGCCAAGTACTATGATAGCGTGTCGTAATAGTCATTGTCACTTACTGTAACACCCTGAATTTTAGCATATAAAAATATAGCAAAATTCGCTCCAAATTGAAACTTTTTCTAATTATTAAACTAATGTAAAACCAAGGAAGTATATATTTGATGTATATATACATACATATTCAAATATATTATTTTGGCTAAGTATTCCAAAGATCACTAAGTTAATTTTTAAATTAATTGTTGCATAAATTGAGCATATGCATTTTGGTTTATTGTTCTTATGGTTCTTTGTGTGGCGATTCGAGTGTTGTATGCTTCTCAGTTCGAATCTATTCTAGTTCTTCTCGGTAATTTCCTAATCCAAATCAATTCGTAAAGATCGATCTTCCAATCCAACTCAAATCTATAATTCAATTATTCAATTGAGTTATCCCCATTTAATTTTGTTCGACTCGAACTGAATGTCTCTCAAATTTGAATCTCAATATTTATTCTTATCAGCTCAAATACAAATTGAATTCAATTCCTCTCCGCCGGCCAGCTCCGTCGCCGCTTCTTCCGCCGCCGCCTCCCTCTCTCCTCTCTGACCGCCGGTTCCCCTCTCCCTTTCTCTCTCTGTGCCGCACGGGAAAAATCCCCAGCCGGAGCCGGCCGTGCTTATCCTTCCCCCCTCCCACCTCTCTCACGCCGACACGTGGGCCCCAATGGCCGGGCAAGCTCCCCGGTCCACACGTCCGGTCCGCGGTGGACCGCACACCCGCAGCCCACACCGGTCCACGGACCATGAACCGAGTCCATCCAAGTCCGGTCCATGGTGCACCACCCTCACACCCACTCTGGTCCACAAATTCCGTAGACCGAGTTCGCGAAACAGTAGTCCTTTTTAATTTCCAGATTTATCTTTTCGGTAAATCTTCCGATAGCCATATCTCCTCCAATTCAACTCCGATTTTGGCGATTCTTTCGTCGATATTCCTCTAAAATCATAATCTTCATCCATGCCAAATCTTGTAAATTTTGGAGTTCGTTTAGTTTTCTCGTTTGGTAATTATTTGTATTGCGACATTTAATCTAGATTTAGATATCGTCTTTTAATAAATAAAGTGAGTTAGATAATTTCATAAAGATGTTTAGCTTGTAATCATAGATTAGTCGCTTGTGATAACCTAGTTTAAGAAGGTTAATTCCTTTTCTTAATAAGAATAACTAAATGTTGTTTCAATTAAGTGCTTAAGAATAAATTGATATTTCATGTGGTATTTCATGTGATAGTTTATAGATTAAATCTTAGTTATAATTAAATGTAATAGGTTAACCAGTGTAGCTGTTAAATAAATAAATATCAATCATTAAAATATGATAGAATAATTTATCATTGGTAATTAATTAATTGAATAACCTTTTGATAATTAATTAATTAGATTCAAAGGATAGATTAACCTAATTAATTAATTGCTTGTATGCTTTTATGATAGCATTAGAGTATAAATTAATTAGTGTGGCAATTAAACAACACTGCGTAATTAAGGTTAGTTGCTAAGCGACCATGTTTTAGTGTTATAGATTGGAGTATTTAATCTCCACACTTAAGCAATTATAATTGTCTAGAGTTATACTTATGCATATATGTATACATGCTCACATACATATAGACATAAGTATTACACATATATTTATGCATGTACACGTGCACTCACCTACACGTAGAATCTCTAGTTGTCGTCCTTCGATAGTTAATCTAATAAGAGTTTACCTAGTTAATCGTGATTTGTTCAGGTTTTCTCTTAAGTTGATAAAACAACTAGGTTATCAGCCTAGTCTAGCTTCGCTAGATTATTCCGTTATTCTCTGTGTATTAGTTTCGTATTGGTTAGAGTTGCTGATCGTCTTCCGCTAGGTTTAGCTTTTGTCGTTTTCTCCGTTGTTCTCCTTCCGCTTTGGTATTTCATTGGTTTTGTTTTGGTGTTCAATTGCTTAGTCGTTGTGCGCTTTTTATCGTTAATCTGCGTAGGCTCGAAGTCGAGGTTCTAAGCAAGAACGCGAGGAAGGAACTGAAGGAAAGATCCAACGATGAAGAAGAACCCTGGGAAACTCAAGAGACAAGATCAATCTTGAATTGGCCCTTCAAGAAGGCAAGTCCTATTTCCTTGATCATATTGAACCTATGTTTTCAAATAATATATATGATCAACTAAAATTGGACTTATTATCGCATGTGCTAGATATTGCATTTTCTTTCAAACTACTTGTAGTAGTTAACCCTATCAACACTGTCATGCCATACATGTCATCATCCAGAATACATATCACCCTAGGAATACCTGTTGTTAAATATATTAACGATGGACGACGCCTTGATATATAGCATGCTTAGGATTGAATACATCTCCTCAGAGATGTCGCTTTTAAAATACGTCTCCTCGGAGATATTGCTTTTAAAACACTTCTCTTCGGAGACCAACTTGTTGTTATCAATGATAACTCATATACCATGTTTCCTTGATGGTTGTGAATTCCGTGATGGTCGGGAAATCCTTGATGTCATGTGGGACATGGAAGGTGACGTGTAAAAATGGGTGAAAACTGTTTTGGCGCGGGCAGGTAGAGTAGTCCTCCGGGGAGGATGCTCATGGGGGCTTGAGTTACATGATGGTATTCATTGCCCATGAAGATGCCTAGCCCGGCCGCTTAAGGACCGAGTCTTGCGCCGTCATGCTTAGCCACCCCGTGCAACCATGCATCCTGTATGGGCAGGACTTGATTTTCCTTCACTGGACTGAGTTGGGCATCATACCAGGAGGCTGAGAGAAACGAGCAGCCAGGGGTCTATCTGTCCCGCTGTTTGGAGGTTTAGGGACCGGCTTAGGCTTAAAAATGGAGGCTGACCTTCGGAACATGCAGCTCTGGAACTTGGCGTGTCTCGTGGAAAAGCCCGGCAGGAAAGGTGTTTGGAGAGTCTCGGTATGATTCGCTCCTCCGCTTGCAACGGTTGGAGGCTGAGCATATCGTATGGGTAAAGTTGTACAACCTCTGCAGAGTGTAAACCTATTCGAATAGCCGTGTCCACGGTCATGGACATGCAAAGCATTGACCTCACTTGAATAGACTCCTGGTGCGTGTGTCTTGATGAGTGAGTGTGTGGACTAGATGTCCGTGTGATGTGGTTCCTGGCTCGATCCGCCAGAAGCTGTGTGGTACTAGAGGTACACCAGATGTGATAAAAGGGACTGCGGAGTGAGGTATAGCCCCTCCCAGGACTAAAAACCCCCAGATACAACTTGTTACCCTGGTTTTGGTTTTAAAACTATTTCGAAAGCTTGGTTACATTTAATTCAAATGGTTAACATTGGAGAATATAACTAGATACCTGCATAAAACCTGCCTTACGCTTAAAACTATGCCGTAAAGTCTTATCCTTGAAATATTCATTATGCATCTATCAACCCCTTTGAAGTAGTATAGGACTTGTTGAGTACCTTCCGTACTCAGTCTTGTTGCTTTCAGATTGTTGAGTTGGAGATCAACCTCAACCCAGATGAAGTCGAAGAGAAGAATTCTAAGGTCGCGTCCGCACCCGAGTTGCCTGTGGCATTGGGTTGCATCGTCGTTTCGCTCCGCTGCGCTGTAGGCTTTTCTGCCTGGCTGGTCATCTGTGGATTCTTGTCCACCAGATCATCTTTTCTCTTTTCAGGTATTTATTTTACTTATTTGTATTCGAAGTATGTATTTGATATCATTCTGTTGAATTCTGTGCGTATCAGCTACTTGATCCAGGGACTGATACAGGAGGCACAGGGGAACCCGGGTTCGGGGTCCTGACACTTACCATAACAATGTTTAATGAAGCTGACCCTAGGTCCCAGTTGTACAGTGATGACTTGTATCTCTACAAATCCCGTATGACTTACACTTTGGATGAAAATTTAAATATGGGAAAACTGCAACCCCCCCCCCCCCAAAAGTCACTTGGATTTTGACTTTCCCCCCAAAAGTTGTTTTGTTGAAAAAAAACTCTAAAAGTTTGACTTTGTTGCAAAAAAACCCCTAAAAATTCAAAAAACAAATCACAAAAAAATTCTAAAAAAAACTATAGACAATGCTAAGACCTTCTATGAAATTTGTTTTCAAAAATAATATCCTTTGCATCATATTTCATGGAGAGGAAGTTTGGAAAAAAAAAAAGAAAAATGTGCAGCTCATTTATTAACTCATGCTATTTTAACTTTTTCATGTCTACCATTATTTTTCCTACACAAATAATTGTTTAAGTAAACTAATAAAAGTGGTTTCACTAATTTTGGGGTGTTATGGATTAGTTATGAATTAATCTATCTGCAACATATTTACTCAATCCTGCACGTTACAATAACTATTTCAAGATTTCATGTATTTTTACAAGATAGAGGATCATGTAAGAAGACTAAAAAAGTTTGTTTCATGATTTTTGGATTAGTAAATAATTAACTATGCATTTAACTCGAATTACTAAATGAGTTGCACATTTTTCTTTTTTTTTCAAACTTACTCTCCATGAAATATGATGCAAAGGATATTATTTTTGAAAACAAATTTCACAAAAGGTCTTATAATTGTCTCTAGTTTTTTTTAGAATTTTTTGTGATTTTTTTTTAAAATTGAATTTTTAGGGGTGTTTTTGCAACAAAATCAAACCTTTGGGGGGGTTTTTTTGCAACAAAACAACTTTTGGGGGGGGGGGGTGGAAGTCAAAATCCAAGTGACTTTTGGGAGGGGGGGGTTGTATTTATCCCTTTAAATATTGACCCATGGACACCATGCCAAGGGATAGATTTTTTCATCACTCAGGGCATTCTCTTCCTCTCTACTTCTTCTTCAAGATTGAACCACTCCAGTAGGTTGGCTCTCGCCGCACCTTGTTCACGAAAGACTTTTTCTTCCATCAACCCTGCAGCCAGATCAATGCACAGGGAAACGATGCATGTACTCTCGACGTGAATACCTCCTGCCGAAGATGGAGTCTCCGCGAGCTCGAGAAGGTGAGGCTTCCGCCTGGAAGGGGTAGGAGTCGAAGGCCAAGGAATCCAGCTCCCCCGACAATGACGAATATGTCGTGGTCTCCATATCCTCCATCTTGATCCGGGCCATGACATCCTCAAGGATATCGGATGCCACAGTTTCGTCAGGGTTCTGTGGGAGAACAAAATGTCAAGAGTCACGCAGGTCAGCGGCCTCAAAAACCCTCCACCACTTGTCTATCCCTATAGAATATGGGCCAGCCTCTAAGGTAGAAGCGGAGGGGTCCTCCGACTCCTCCTTAATCAAGATATCAGAGAACACCCCTGGGTTCACGCGTCCTTGGGAATGACGAGGTAGGACGAAGCGCTCCCGCGGTAGGGAGTTAACACAGGCCCGAGCGATCCGGACACGCTAGGCCCTCCTCTAGAAGCAGGAGCTCGAGCACTTGGGAAGTTTCCTCTTACTTCGGGTCACTATACCTGAACACGCAAACCCCTCTCAAGTGTTAGTCGTATGACGCGCATATCCCAATACAGCACATGGATAAAAGCACAAAGGAGACATAGCTCCACAAAAAGTTGGTGAACAAAGTCAGGGTACATAAAGCAAGAGAATCGAGTTAACACGCTAGGTCTCCTACCCCCCCCCCCCCAGGAAAATGAGAGAAATAAAAAATAAAGCCTACTCAAATCTACACCTTCGAAGGCCGATCATGTGGAGTGTCACCCGCGCGCGGAGGCTGTTCCCGCGGAGCGATGTCCAGACGAGGAGGCAACCCAAACAACCAGATGTCCTATTGTGGCGGCGGTGTGCTTGAGGAGGCTTCAGGGCACGAAGCCTGACCTTCCACAGGGGAGTCCGAGCGGGGAGCCCCTCAGTTACTCGAGTTCACGCAATCTGCTATAAAACACAACATCACATGTTGGCTATGCTTCTCCTATACTCCATAGTGGAAGCTATCTAAGGCTGTGTGGATCTCTACCAGAGGCGCCTTAGGTTGGAGGTCCTTAACGACGAAGCCCAGGGTCGGTTGCTCTAGTGCTTCGAGTTGGCTGCACCCCTCACGGTGCAACAGGGCCAACTGGAAACCGAGGCCACATGGACACTAGAGCTAGTGTAGGCCTCGGCAGCACTGGATGTCACCCCCGCTGCGGCTCGGAGCCAACATAGATTCAGGCCTAGGACCTCCGGGCCGGAGGGCAATAGTGGGTCCCTAGCCCTAAGTCCACACAAAACCTTCACAATGGCACAAGCCACCTTCATCGCACGGTCGACCAGCCCTCGACACGCCACTGACGCTTCATCCCATTTGACTCCGCCTCGGAGGACTCAGCTGTCGAGCTAGTGCACGATGTTGCGGGACCAAATGGGAGTCAAGCCTGAAGTGGGATCACGAGGATCACGGAGGCTGTGGCACCTGAGGTCCTGTGCCCTCGCTTTTTTGTGACCTAGGGCTCCGCCGGGTCTGGCCATACCAAAGCTACCATTTCGAGGCGAGAGTAGATGCGGTTGTGCTGCTCCCAACTCCAAACGCTGGTCTCACTCTGCAACGGAAGGTTGGCTGAGGAATCTGTCCTCAGCCTCGACTGCTTGGTCCAAAGTAAGGCACCCCTCTGAAAGTAAAAGATATCTCATGACCGTGGATTCAGTGCTAGACCAAGGGGAGGACTCACTTGAATTAATGATGGGCCCAGAGTACATGTTCATCTCTCCTTCCTCACCTTGCTCGAAGGCGTGGTCCTAATCTGGCTGAAGGGGCCGAATGCACAGCATTATGAACTCCTCTATGAGATCACGCATGCTCATTCTCCGTGCCACATTCTAAAGAAGCGTCATTCTCGAAGCAAGTTGAGCCCTAGGTATGCCCACCACCGGGTTCCAGACGTAATAAATGTCCCGGTTGGTGGAGCAGAGGGGTGACACAAAGCCCACATCATAGTAGAACCACCCCTTCAGTCACCTGATATACCATCGGTCGTTAATGATACTCCTGTCGGAGCTGGAAGTTCACGCTGCCAAAATTTAGGGCCTTTGTCTCTTCGTCCTCCATCCGAGTCTTCGGCTGGCAGCTTGCTTTAGGAATGATGGCAAAGAGCTAAGCTCGTCCCTCAACACCCTCCACTCGCACGGCTCATTCGAAGATGGCCAGGGAGGCAAAAGCATTGGCTGAGAGTTGGGAGAGCTCCACGTAAAAGTGGCAGAGCACCTATTCGAGGAGCAGCACTACCGAGAAACCAAGGCCCGCATCGAAGAAGGCCTTGAAGACAATGATCTCATGTCCTTGCGGTGTAGGGATCACCTCCCCTCGCGAGACGCGAGCGACGGATTTGGACGGGATCTTCCTCTCCTTGAAAATTATGTTGAGCTTGGACTCAGTGACGGTTGATGCCTAGAGCGTGTTGGTTTGTCGGGGGGTACTTCTTGCTAGCACAGTGAAGCGCCATGCCCGACGGTGGCCTGGGCAGTGTCGGAGGAACCAATGCTACCATGGGTCCCACCGGCACACACGCATCAACGCCCACACCCGTTGCTGGCTCACCCGTTGCTGGGTCACCCGCACTGGCGGCAGTAGCAGAAGCCCATTCCGCCCGTTGAGTGGTAGCCGCTAAGGTTACCAACGCCGCAGCAGGATTCTTGTATGATGTGCTGTCCCCTACGGGGGAACTGGCTCTGCCATGTGCACCAGAGCGAGTCATGAGGTCCCTAAAATGCAGCAAGGAACACTCGTCAGTGATGGAGGCTAGGAGCGCTGGCACCGGTGGGCGCAGGTGGAAGGGCAAGGGCGGAAAGGAGCAAGGATGTCAGATAAGGATGCCGCATTATCGAGACCCTACTTTATAGACTAGGGAAGTAGTTGTTGCCTTCTTGAGGCACGTGTGCACACCCTATGACTTCGCCTACAGTCATAGGGAAGCCAAAACGTTCTTCATAACCCTCCAACGCTGAGACGCCATGTGTCCCACTACCGCCTGGCAAGACATGACTGCACCACAAACCGAATGATGCATTTAATACCCTCTCTCGCATGTGACGTTAGGCATTCGGCTCGACCGTTGGACAAGCACTTGAAATGACACAAAATAACCGAAGACTATGGGCCCCCAACAACGGAGCCAAGGATCACCGGAGGCTATGCTCCAAGGACCGCAGGGCCTGCCACTCCACTGGCCACCTTCGCGAGGGGCTATTGTTGGGGGATCGCTATCAAGGACCCCCCCCCCCCTCCCCCGACGCCCTTAGGCTCCGCCAGCCTAAGTCTGAGGCCGCTAGGAACAAAACCCCTCCAGAGACCCTAGGCTTCAAGTCACCACAGAGACCCAAGCCTGTGGACCCTCGAAGGTCGCTTACCCCTGGAAGCTTGGGGGAGTGATGGGCCCCCCAGTAGGACCAGCGGGAAAGGGAGTTCTCTTCCTCTCAACTTCTTCTCTAAGCTTGAGCCGCTCCAGTAGGTTGGCTCTCGTCGTACCTTATTCACGAAAGACTTTTTTTCCACCAATACTTGCATAAACCCGAAACACAATCTGCTGCCTTTATATAGGTGCTTACATTTATTTATGGAATGAAGATAACTAAGGAAACTCTCAAATAAAACTAGGAAGGGAATTAACTAAGAAAATATGCTCCAAGTAAACATATAAATAATAACTAAGAAAACTATTAATTTAAGATAATTCCAAACTTATCTCAAGTTGTTACAACTCTGATTGCTTAGATCTGCACCGATGAATAATACCAAAAATGTTCGGCCATATCACTCTACAGTGAATGGGACTATGACACATTTCATAGAAATATGTGTATTAGTACAACTTTTTCTGAGGTGTACATAGTAAAGTACAAGTTAATGTAAAAATACAAATTAATGTAAAAACAAATAATGTTGAAGATGTCTAGTAACATGTCTTTGTATATTTTTAAAAACTGCAAATATCCCACTACATGTCACTTGAAGTTACCCATACAAGTAACAAAGTCTCATTTACCACCCATAAATCTAACCTTGTTGTAAAACCCCCTCTCATGGTTCTCACTTGAGCTCATATTAACATATTTATCATGATATGACCTCAAGTGCTTGATAGCATGGATAGGAAGCGATTAGGAAGGAATTAACTACCCTATATGGCTCGCTAAACTTCTCATTTGATATGATTTATGGAGGGAATTGTAATGATACATTTGATTTAGTAGACTTTAATGCATTGTTAGATCCTTTCACATCTCTATCTTTCCATACTGGCAGACTACATGGAGCACTTCAAGTCACATCATAATAAATATGTTAACAGTCTCAAGTTAGTGCCCTAAGAGGGAATTTTATAATGGGATTAGACTTATAGGGCATTTACAACTTTTACTTGTAGTTAGGGTATTTGTAATTTTCCCTATTTTTTAATAGCACTAAGGATATGCATGCGTGTATATGGATAAAAAATTGCTACATCATATTTCTGTAGAATAAGAAAGGAAGTACTCTTCAAAGCAACAAAAATTTGTATAACAACTATTTGTTTTGTTCTGCAACATATTTTGTTCTGACGATGCTTCTTATAATTTCATTGACAGGGAGGGCATGGCTATGCTAAAAGAATTACTTTTCAAGATATATCAATGCATAATGTTACTAACCCGGTAATTATCAATCAGAATTACGGTGACTCCAAGATTCCATGCCATGAACAGGTATTGTCCTTTGCGATCAATCCAAATTTCTCTGTTGCTTCATTTTTTAATAAAAAAATAGTTTACAGTCTCTGCATTGTCCTATGTATGTAACCTGATTTATTATTACATAATTGCTATAGTAATACCGCTTTTAGAATGGGAATATGAAAATAAATTATATGGTAACAAATCAGTCATCATCTAGTCTATTACTAAATCGTCACCTATTCTTGACGAAGATATTCATCACAACCACTTTTCAATCTTTAGCATGACGTGCATATATCACTCATGTATTCATCTTTCTACAACAGACTCTAGTACCTAGCTAATAGGTTTCTTTAAAAATATCTTGTAAAAAGTTGTGATTGATTTTTTTAAAGGTGATATCATTTCGATATAACCATATTGCCCAACATAGAGCAGCTACCAAACAAAAATGGCATTCTTATGTTTTTGCCTAACACCTCTTAGCAATCCATCCATCATTTGACTGATACTCCTAGGTGTGTTAATATTAAGAGCAATTTTAATAACACGCTAAATAGATTTAGCAAAATGGCAATCAAAGAACAAGTATTGTATGCTTTAACATTGATTATAAAAGCCACATTTTATATCCCATTTCAATTATGTTTTGCTAAATTATCTTTAGTCAAGATCACTTCTTGTTGTACATATATATAGAAAACCAACAATCTTTTTTTAGGCTCGTAGAACCAACAATTTGTGTCGTTTGCTAAAATGCTTTGTTCCTTGTAGGAATCAGCTGTTGTCATACGTAATATACGCTACATAAACATTCGTGGAACTAGTGCTTCAAAAGTTGCCGTCAATTTTATTTGCAGTGAAGCTGTTCGTTGTGATGGTATAGTGATGCAAGATGTTTATTTGGTTGGAGAAGGAAGGTACACTTCATGCTCTCAAACGAACGCCACAGGCCCACAGTTGTACAATTAGGGTATAACTTCCCTTTTTGCAGCGCCGATATGTAGTAGTGTAGAGATAGGCGCATCATATACATGTTTATCCATCTAGAGCATTTTGTAACGGAAGATTAGGAAAAACACGTGATTGAAGTGCCCTAGCATTTAGAATCCTACAAGATTTAGATCGCATATTTTTTTTCAAAAAAAGCGTTTGGAAGTAACCAATAAACGGATAGGATTTTTTTTTAGGGAAGATTCTCTTGGGACAGAGGGAAATGCACATTATGCATTAACTGGACTTCTAAAAAGAGTTGTAAACATGCGGTCCTCCAAAAATTGGTCCAAGCTAATTCTATGTTCCATAGGAAAGAATCCTATAAGAATTCAATCCTATGAAATTCCTGCAAAAATCCTTTGTTTCAGAGGGTCTTATTATTTATTATTTGTTCTTTTCCAGTTTACATGTGCGATTGATTAGATGATTGTGTATACTTGTTTGAATATCAAACACATGTGCACGCGATCAGGCATGCAGACTATTTAGTTGTGCTACCGAAAAGGCCAGTACGTTGTAGTCTGCACACATGTGCTTGCATGAACAAGAAAGCAACCTGAGCAAAGTCTGCTGCAATTCACTCTCGTGCAGTGAGTAACATATTATTTTTGCTGCCTTTTCCAGGAAGTTTAAAACTCCTGAAAAATGCTAACTTTTCAATGTGTTACGCTCCAAGTAGTATGGCGAGGAACTTCGAAACCACGTGTACTAGAAGACATAACAATTTTCCTTCCGCAGTGATGCGTGGTTAGGGATGATAGTTTTACTCATTTATCCATCGATAAATAATTTAATAGAGTTAAGTTGTTTCTTATTTCCTGCCTATGGGTATGTTTGTGGACGCAATTTGCTACCTCTCGGGTAAACGTGTATATATCTATACCCATAGAATCCATTTACATATCTATATATATGATTGGTGGGTCCGATTTACCCTGAGTCCCTAACTATACTATTACAGTGCTCCACCCTCCCTCCCGCCTCTACCACGCCGCCACTCACACACGGACACACCAGGCGCCGCTCTCGCACTCCCGCTCGGCTGTTCCTGTGTCCCTGCCTCCGTCCGCCACCGTGTAGCCCATTTGTCTGAATACCACCGTTCGCCCATTCACCGCCGTCCTCCCGACCGCCATCACGTCGGCCAACCATGGCCCCCAGCGCTTGCCCGGTCGGCCGCGCGCGCACACACACCGCGCGCGCAATGCTAGGGATGGCATGGTGACGCCATCACCACCGTCTGCTCCTCACACTAGGCCCCACCACCTGACGCACCCGCTCTCCTCAGCACAATGGCGGTGTCACACTTGCACTCGGCCACGGCTGCACGGATCTAGACTGCGCTCGCCGGACGTAGCGAGAGGCGGCTGCTCAGGACGGCCGCTGCGGAGGTGGCCACCGGGTAGCGAGGTGGGAGCCGATTGGGGTGCGGGAGTACTACAACTACCGACGAGCCATCTACGGCGATATCACGCACAAGGCCATCCTTGTCGACAAAGCCTACACACTCCTTGCCCCCACCAAGCCTATGAACCAGGTTAGCTCGATTCCCATTTCCTCTTCTCTCTGATTCATATCCTCTGTTGCCTCTATGATCCCATTGTTGCTTTACTGTTCTGGATACGAGAAGCTAATTGCTGGAACAAGCGAGTTAGCGTTCGGCAACACGTGATTTGAGTTGATATGTTTATCTGTTGGTTTGTTCTAGTAATAGTATATATGTGTAATTTTGGGGTTGTGGTATGGAGAGAGATCTGTTAGTGTTCTTCATGAGTTCTTGTTGGCTTAGCGTGGCTTTGTCCCCTGCATAATGAATTGTAGAAGAGGCTCTTTTTTATGATGATTGGATATGTTGTAAAGTCATGTGTGATCTGACAGGTAATCGAGTATGCTCGCGGGTGATGAGTACCCGTGGGCAATGGGTATGCTCTTCGCTCATCGTCTGTGGGCAGTCACGGATATACTCATGAGCAAATAAAAATTTGCGGGTACAAATATAGGAAAGTATTACCCGTATCTATCATACTCGATCGTCATCTATATACATGATGAAATTAGGATCCATTAGGGTAGCTCTAATGGTTAAATTTAGCTACTAGTTTTAATCATTAGAGCATATTTCTCAAAATTTATATCAATCTCATCATTTCTAATTTCCCAAACCTCATAGAGTAGAGAGGTACTGAGATGAAATTTACTTTATGCTTAGAGCTATCTTTCGATGAAGAGATGTTTCTACAAAATTTAACTCTGTATTTACAAAATAAGAGTTATCAGCTAGCTCTTACCTTTCCCTTCACTCACTTCTCTTTATTTCATATTTGTAAAATAAAAATTAACAGCTAGCTCTCACCTATTAGAGCTCTGCTTGTCGCGACAGGCGGCCGTCGCCTTCGAGCGAGCCGGGTGACGGCTCAACGCACGTACAACTTCAAATTTCGACTGCAACCATAGACCTGGCTGTGCCTGTATGCCCCTGTCACTGACGTACAATTAACGGACCCTCTCCTTCACTGCCCTGCGCTTGCAGGTTGCGCAGCGTTGCTGCTATTGATGATCCTCCCCTGCCTGCCTGCCTGCCTGCTTTACTGGCTGGTTGCGGCTGCTCCACATGCGTCCAGCTCCGAGTCTCCGATCAACCAACGAACCGGCCCCGTTCCAGCCAACCCCAGGTCTGGCGCTCCCATATGTCACAGGGCGCACGCGGGTACGATTCCCGGAGTGAGGAGGGCAGGCCGGGGTGTGAGAGCCACGTCCGCAGCGTCGCGTTTTGAATCTGGCCTTGGGCTCGCCGCGGCCCCCGCGCACCGAGACGACGCGGTCCCGCGTGTCACTCGCGGCGGAGCGGACGGCGGAGCCCGAGGCAACGGGCACGGCCGGCCACGGGGCCGAACAGGTGTTGCGTTGCGCTGCTGGTGTCTAACAATGGAAAATCTCCATTGCAAACAAGCAAAGAGGTGCAACCGAAGGCTATAATTAATCTCACTAGTTGACGGACTGATTTACAGAAAACCACTGCATAGATATAAAATATCATAAAATAACATCTCTATTTATAGGATAGTGAAATCAACTGTAACTTTCAAATAGAGATCAAACAAATGGCATTCACTGTTTACTCATTCACATTCATTTGTTAGTTTGCACTAATGATTTCCTCATCTAACGATACGGCTGCGTTAACTACGGTCCGGACCGTAACGGCTCGAACTAGTGGACGTGGGGGCTCGGGTTTAAAATTTGCTTGTCTGGGCTCTTCTTCTGCTCTGCTCCTGCGTCCTGCCTCTGCATGGCGCGCACAGCTCAGGCGGGCACGGGTCGCGCAGCTCACAGGCTCACGAGGCCCTGGCTGTCGGCGCCACGTAGAGCGGTGCGGGGATAGTTACTGCGGGGTGGCTTGGCCCCCGTGGCCGCGTGACATGGCGCGGCGCGGGGAGGTTATTGGATGGGATCGGTGGTGATGTACGGTGTACCGGCAGGCCTTCCAGTTCCAGGGGGGTCTACTGCTAGGCTCGCTGGGAGGATGTTCTTTCTCGGCCGTGGCACGGCCCAGTGGTAAATGAATGTGTGCCTGCGCCGAGCGAGTTCTCTGTAAAAAGCGGGTGCTGCTGCCTGCTGCGTATGTGATGCCGGGTTAGGAAATGAGACCGCTGACGTAACAAAGTGTTATTTCCGGTGACATCAGTTCTGCACTGATTGAGCAGCTTCTTGTTGACATGCCGACATACGATGGCTTGTGAATTGAAAGAAAAAATATGTGCAAAATGTTTCACAACATACGAAGAGCTGAATGCCTGCGTTTCACAATATGAGCTTCAGAAATAAGGCCGGACAAAGAGTTCTCTCGCCGGACGAGGCATAAGTTTCGTTTTGCATATTTTCAAATAACTAAGAATTAACAAAACCATGGGAATATTAACCAGCGGCGGATCTAGAAAAAAATTAAAAGGATATGACTATTCTAACACGTCGTATCATATATCTATACACTATATCACAAATAATTCAATATGAATGAGAGGTATGAAACAAATCATCAATTCAGTATGAACTATTCAAACAGTACAAACCTACGTCAGAATCAAAATATCTGAACTATTCAACAATTCAATATCAAATAATTTTTTCATATGGAAAAATTAATTCTATTGACAACCGGAATTTGTGACAATGTCTAGTTACAGACCGTGGGGTGTGGCGTGTGGGCACCGAGGCCAAGCAGTCGAGCACGGGAAGGGCGGAGGGCAGACAGGCAGTGTGGCATTGTAGCTACCAGCTATGCTGGTAGTTGGGTAACGGGGTCGTGGCCCGTGAGGGTGTGGGGCACTGGGCTGAGCCAGCGTCCAACAGAGGCGGAGTCGGAGCCGATGAGCCGCGACAGCGGAGCATGGGTCGCGGCCATCTCGCCTGTCGCCACGGAGCTCGGTCGACGCTCCAAGCCCTTCGGACCTTAGCGAGCAGGAATTGGAGCTTGCGTAGGATGGTCAGGGTCGGCGCTGACAAAGGAGGATGGACGAGCGAGCGACAGGCGAGGCACCAAGGCGACATAGTGGTCAGCAAGGCTAGAGCATTGGAGAGCAGGGCGCGAGCACAGTGAGAGTCGATAACAGCCTGGCGCCCGGCGCCCTAGCAGTGGCAGTGACGGCGTGGGCGGTGAGGCGGCTAGGGCGAGCAACTATGGGCGTCGAGCAACTGGCAGCTGGTTGATTGGGCATGGGTGAGCAGCATAGGCTTTAGGTTTGGAGTTAGATTATGAAGGAGGATACAAGGTACTCTAATTATTGGTGGAATTTTTGGGTAGGCCTTGACCCACCGACCCTTAGATTCACCCATGATATTAACTGATCAGACCATGCAAGCGGAAGGGATAGATTTGGAGTCTTCTAGGAGCGTAGCGAAGAGAGGCGACTCGAGCGACACACCGGCAATTTGGCGATCCAACTGACCCCCTCGCCTCCAACTGCCTCCCAACGTTAGAGGAGAAGGGAGGCCCGACCACCCGGAGGTTAGTAGCAGTAGGGTTGTTTAGTAGTAGCTAGATGGTAGTTTAGCTTAGGTTGGGGTAGTTTATGGTTCCGATGGTGACCATGAGGTTGTTTGGTCGGCTTTTACTCCTCTATCTCGTCGCCGGTGTGGGCGTCGGCTTCGACTCTTCTCCTGCGGTGGGTGTGGGATGTATGTGTTAGTTGAGGTTTTGGTGAAGTTGCGATTTGGGGGAATTTCTCTGTTCCTCTCAATGTCGTGTTTATGTTACTGGGTGTCGAATTTTGGTTTGATGTCGCTGGCCTTGGTCTCTGGGCTTCTTACTTCGGCATGCTAGTGGTCAGTGGCGCCAGGTGGAAGCTTGATACGTTGTTTAGCGAAGGTGTGGCCTTTGGTCGACAAGCAGGCATGTGTGTTCATCGTTTCAAGGGTATGTCGACGTGTTCGGTGTACTACTCGTTTGGAGCATTAAAAAACTGTGAAGTTTCTTCGTCGAGGAAGACAGTGGCTTCAAGTTGCTTGCTTGGTAGGGTCTCCGTCCAGAGGTGGTGGTCCGTCGAGCAGCTCCTCTGATTGCCGACGTCGAAGGATCCGTCGAGCAGCTCCTCTGATTGCCGGCGACGAAGGAGCCTAGGGATCTTCCAAGGACCTATATGTAATTTTATTGATTGTTAGGGGTGTTTTTGTAAGGATTGTTATGTAATGTCGTTTATGCTTATATGAAATACATCCCGGCTTTCTAAAAAATGCAAGCGGAAGGGACAGGACTAGTCGTACAGTCAAGGAAATAGCTCAATGATGTCATTAGCCAAGAATGCATGACTACGAATATTTTTAATGGAACTGACTTCCAACTTTATGCGCTCACTGTTCTTATGATGCAGCATCGGCAACACCACAAGTTTATGTGAGCGAACAGAGCAATATCTTTGGAACACTTCAGATGCATTTCAAAATTGTAAGATGCTGCACGGCTGGCTGCTTTCTCGTAGCATGGGCCACTCGCAGTTGCGCCTGCGCAGCAACGCCAAAGTGTGTTTGGTTATACGAATTTTTTCTAACTCGTTGGGTGTATGTGTTCTATGAATGTATATAATTTTAAAGAAAAATATGTTTAATTATTTATATTTATTATTTTAGTCTAGTCTAGCAGATATAAATATATTGTCTTATTATGTATCAAGCTCTATCTACACCTGCTTATACGGATATACTCATTTATTAGTGTTATAAAATCATCTTCATACGACAGTTAATTATAATCTCAATTTTTACATTCACTTATATGGTCTCCGATTCAATCAATCAAATAAAAAATTAATTTAATCTGTTCAAACATACAATCAAACCAACATTTTTTAAATAAAATATCTCCATATACGATACATCTATACGAATACTCGTTCTTGAAACCAAATACACTTGTCCCTTCAACGCGCGGCCCGGGCCTCGCCATAGGCATGCAAACTAGCGGCAGTTGTCCGCTGGATCCTCGTCCCATCGGCCAGTAGTCATTGCTCAATCGTTGCGTTGCTGGGTTGTTGCCGAATCGGAGTCCCGGCCCGGCGTGGGGCAATCCAGTCATTTCCCGGCGAAGATCCTTTCAAATCGTGGCTTTTCACGGAAAACGAGAAACACCGCCTCCTTTCCCTTGTCCTGCACCCGGCCTTTTTCCTCCCAACGCCTTCTCCCTCCGACCAACACCTTCCACACACCCGCAGCACCAAAAGCCTCCGACCGTTGCCGCCTGAGCCCGAGGAAAAGAGAAGCGCACCTACCACTCCACCCCCGTCCACATCCACCCGCGCACGCTTCGCCGGCCGTCCGTCCCTCTCCGTTAGGTTCGGTTCGGTTCGAAGCGCCAATCCGATTGCCCTGCCCGGAGCGGCTTCGATGTCCGCGCGGCGGGCGGCCAAGAGCCAGCACGCGGCGGCGACGCCGAGGATCATCAACCTCAACCTGGCGAGGAGGTCAGGCGGGAGGCCCAGCCGGAGCGTGGGGCGCGCGCAGCCCCGGCCGGCGGCGTCAACGGGGCCGGTCAACCTCGGCGCGCTGTTCGAGATGGAGCGCCGCGTGCGCGGGCTGGAGTCCGCGCCGGCGTCGCCGCCGCCGTGCTCCCGGGAGGTGCTGCGGTCGCAGGAGGACCCCGGGGAGCAGGAGAAGTGGCGGTTTCAGGCGGAGATCCTCCGCGCCGAGTGCAACTTCCTCCGGATGGAGCGCGAGGTCGCGCTCCGCAAGCTCGACCGCCACCGTGGCCAGATGGAGGCCGCGCTCAAGTCCGCCGTCGAAACGCTCGTCTCGGTAAAAACACACCGCGCACCAAACGAACTCCTCGTCATTGCACGTTGCACCAGTCTGATGATGATGCGTACTCGTACGGGTGCAACAACAGGGGAGGAAGAAGATCGACGGGAGGGGCGACGTCGGCGTTGCGGCGGCGCTGGACGAGGGGATCGAGGACCTGGAGGGGATGGTGGAGGAGCTGCGGGTGGAGAAGGAGAGCGGGAGGGCGATGAGCGGGCTGCGGAAGCTGCAGCGGAGCCACGGCCGGAACTTCGATCGCCAGGCGTCCTCGCTCCGCCGGCGCCTCGAGAAGATGCCGCCAGCCGACGCCGAGCCCTGCGTCAAGGACATCCGCGAGATCGCCCTTCCCGTCGCACCGCCACCGCCGCCACCGCAGGTGGAGCACAACGACGAAGATGAGCGCGTCCACAGCGTCAACACCTCCGATGTAAGGCATCCGAACATTAACACGTATAGCCTGGTGATGTTGTATCGCTGTAACTCATTACCGATTGCTGAACGTGCGTTACGTACTCTGTATACTGAAGGTGGAAATGCTGAGGATGAAGATGGAGGGGATGTCAAAGGGCATGCGCGAGAGGATGGCGGAGTACAGTCGGCGCCTGGAAGCCGTCGCCGCCGGCGACAACTCTGGCTGCCAGTCCAGGAAATGCGGCAACCGGCACAACCGGAAGGGGAGTGCGAGCAGCCAGAGGAGCTGGAGCGGAGGCAGCAACGCGAGCACCGGCAACCTGCCGTTGGCCCATGACACCGCCTACACGTCGCACGCCCGCGGCCGCCAGAGCATGGCGGCGGAGCAGCGTCACCAGCAGCAGAAGGTAAGATTCAAATTTGCTCGCTTTACTGTTCGTGTCACTGCTTAGTTTGTTCATTACTCCAATGTCGATATTCCTCGCTTTCTCGGGAAGCACGATTAATACCAAGCGATTCGCGAGGTTACTCTTGGGCGCCCGAATGTCGTTGACCTGGGGGCACTGCTGGGTCAGCGTCTCGGCGACTTGACTCCACTTGACGCCATTATCAATCCACGATTAGGTCGGTTTTGTCTCATCCGGGAGAGCAAGGCGAGTTTTGAAATCCCGGCCACAGTGCGTTACCGTGCCGTGGGGATCACTTGTACAGGCTTCCGTAGGAAGATGAGTAATTGACCATGATCCCCTGGGGCCACGGATCTATGGATTGCCCCGATGCACTCGACACCTAATACATTATGGTCATACGGGTTACTAGTTGCATGCAGATCTATTTATTACATTATTATTTAAGTGTTAAAAGAGCTATCACCTTTGATTTCAAGATTATAAAATTACTGTGTTAATCATAAAAAGAAAAGGACGTAGGTTCCTTATTGTTATGAACATCTAACGGTTTAGATTATACTAAAGAGTTCATATCAAATACGATTAATAAATAGTTAAATTCGAAATTAAAAATTATGATATATTAGCAGTTCGATTTTCATACGAATTAGGAAGTAAAATATCTAAATAAATATTTTAAATAAAAATAAAATAAATAATAAAAAGAGACTAATCAAAGTTATCGTAATATAATATTATAGCAAGGTTATCGTAACATAATATCTTAACAATCACTGTCTTCTTTTGATGTGGATGGGACCATTTGTAAGAACCATGGCCCTTTTAGCCTTGCTTCACCTCGCTACTGCTCGTAGTAGCGTTCAAAAGATAGCTTTGCCATATGTTCCCCTCGTTTTGAACCGCCAATGATTGCGGGGCGGCCCACACTGTCAGTGACGCTGCCCCCTGGGCGCAGGTGGTCCACTGATCCTGGGCTGAGAGTTAGAATTTTTCGTTAGTTCTGTTTGTATTGCTCATGTGAGACATGGGCATGTGACAAGCTCTGCTTGAACGTCTTCAAATTGTTTTGTTTGTGTGGTTGCTAATTTCTAGACTGCATCTGCACTTGTGCATGTAATTGTCTGCATGGCTGCATCTCGTCCCACAAATGCAGTCACTTGGGCCTCAAGCATTACGATTCGGCGCCGATTGTTCTGCGGATGAATGAATGATTCGTCGCCGATGGGTATGTTTGAATGCATGCGAAAAATCAATCTGAATTCTGGCGTGCAATTTTGAAACTGCAGTAAAGACAACAAGCACATGCCAGAGCAGGAACAGAAGAACCCCCCCCCCCCCCCCCCAACTTTGGGCAAAGCCGCAAAGGCGTATTATTAGCTTTGAATCCACAAGCCGGCACATGACGTATCCGGGCCAAGTATGACCTTCGCATATGAGATGTTGCCCCACAACAAGAAATCAAAGCTTTTCCTGGCCGATGCAAAAGGTCAGGGCCAGGCCTAGGGACCAGGGCACGTGTTCGTCGAGTTGCTTTCGCATGAACTAGTTTGTGTATTCTCTCGTGCGCATGTGCTTACTCGTACACTGAAGTTGGTTGGGGTAACTGAATTGTGCGTTGCCAGGAGAGACAGTTAAAGACGCGCAGTGCATTCAAATGTCAAGCAATTTGTACTAGGAGTAAGCAATGCTTTCGAATTTGGTCGACACATAGTGGTTTAAATTTTATGGCGTTCTCCCATCTGCAATCTCTGCCTCTATGGCCCGGAGATGTTTCTTGCATAGAGTTCGTGTACTGAAAATCTGAAACCATTTGTCGTGTTGGGCTAAATTGAAGTCATGCTAAATCTATTCAATGGTTCTCGCAGAAATTCTTTAGTTGTAACTGTTCCTTTTCCCCAACAGATTATGGCTGAAGAGTGCAGATTGGTGAGCTCAGGAAGCTGCTGCGACTGCAGGGAGATCGTGGGGAAGATAATGGAGCAAGTAAAGGCAGAATCAGACCAATGGACAGAGATGCAAGATATGTTGGAGCAGGTCAGGTTGGAGATGCAAGAGCTGCAGTCTTCCAAGGATACATGGCAGCATCGTGCTATTGCTTCTGAAATCAGTCTAAGCTCCTTGAATTCTCAAGTAAGTATAGGTTCTAAGTTCTAGCTATTCTCATGCGCTAGTAATTGAAGTGTTTCATAGTTTTTCAGAGACTTGCTTATTTATTCTTGGAATTAGGAACATGAAATGGAGTACTTCTTAACCTATATTAGGTTGCTTTTAGAAAGAAAAAAATTTCGCCACTGAAAATTTTACTGCGTTTGATATCTTAGTTGATACTCCAGAGTTACTGTTAAGTTACTCTTTCTGAATTCTGACAGCAATGCTCAATTAGTCCTGATACTCTACAATACTGATAATCAGATTTTAGAAAGCTGAAGCATATTTAAACAGAACAGAGGAAGTACTTGCAGTTTTATTCCAAAACTGACCTATTAGCGCTTCTTTGTGTATTTTTACTGACCAAATAAACGTTTAATTTTGTTTCAAGACTGGTTAATTCTGTAGTTTCTAAATATGCTAAAGACAGCATTTTTTAGTGTTTGTGATTGAAGTATTGAACTAGGACCATCTCAGACAATGAGTTCTTTCATATCCATGTGAGCCTCAGTATCCATTTTAGTACTAGTTCATGCTTGAATCAAGGTCAGTCAGTGAGGTTAGTCGTCTAAACTAAAATTTAACACGTGCCAGATGCTGGAGTGGAAAAATCGGGCACAAGTGTCCGAACAGCGAGCGGAAGAGCTGCAGAGGACGATTTCAGAGCTCCAAAGCAAGCTATACACATTCAAAGCCCACTTTCCAACCCCTACCGTTCCTAGCCAAGATCAATGGTCAGATGCATGCAAGATGGAGAACCCAAGAGCAAAGCCTCAGCGCCACCGATTGCAGGAATGCGGCAAGGAGAAAGAGAAGCACGTCCTCATCTGCCGTGTGAAGCACTCGCCCAGCGTGATCCCGAAGCGCTCGCCGTTTCAGGAGATTGGCAACATCAGCTTGCCAACGGCAGCGGTGAGGAACATCAACTGATGGGCTGCTGCAATCAAGGTTTCAGGCAGGAGTGGAAGAGAGAACTCTGTCACTTTGGCCTCGCCAGTTGCTTCGATCAACCTCTAAAATAAATAAATAATTGATGACCCACTGATGAGTAATGAGGCCTGACTTCTCGTCAGATCTGTAGTAATTAAATATGTCAGTAGGTGATCTGAGACGGAGTTAATTTGCCCTGAGGCGGGAGTACAGTGTTGAGGAATAGGTAAGATATGTATGTAACGCTAATGCTTCTTTCTGCTAATATATATGAAATTTTGTTCTTGATCCTTCCAGGATCAGATGATTATGTGTTATGACTGCGCGCTTAGATGATGGAGGTGTTCATAGAAATGTCAAAGTATTTAGGGACAAAGCGCCACAGAAACCATGGAACTTTATTTCTGAACCATTTTAGCACGAAATGACTTTTCAGCAGAAGTGCAGAACTATACAAGCAACAATAACAAGCACAACCACATATTGCAACTGTTCTAGAGCATCGACTACAGTATAGATAATTACAGCATCAAGGTTTGCAGCAAGAGGAAAAACATACACATCTCGCATCTCGTTGAGAAGTTAGTGATTAATCATGGAAAGCCAAGCACAGTACGTGCACACGAGCTTCTGGGAGATGTACACGTACACGGCGAAGGAGAAGCTCATGAGCGTGACGTCCTTCCAGTCCCCCTTCTGCTTGGGGCTAAGGCTCTCCCGCGCCGCCATCCCCGCCTTCACCACGGCAGGCCACCACGCGCTCTTCTTCCCACCTCCGCCTCCACCTCCACCGCCTTCCTTCGGTTGGCGGCTGCTTTGGCAGAGAAAGTAGGCTCTCGGCCTTGACACGGCGCTGCTACGTCGTCGTCTGCAGCCTCGCGAGCCATGTAGAGTGGTGCTGATGCTAAGCATGCCCAGGGAAGCCATGCATACAATCTTGTGAGGTAGAAATGGGATCTGTGGATTTTTTTTTTTTCCAACAAGAATGGATAAGTAGCTCCAGACTATGAGAGGAGGAGGAGGAGAATGACAGTGACATGTAGGCAGGTAGCAGGCTAGCCGCAGGCGCTGGCAAAATATCCAAGCAAAGCTTACACGCTAGTGATCTAAACGAGAGACTTGGCCAGAAACATGCTATATTTCGTGCTTTGGAATTTTTTTGGATCATCGAAGTGATCCAACTGAGACGTCCTTGGTGTTTTGTGAAAATTAAATCCAAAGGAACCAATTGGAAAATGATGGCATGGCACAAAAAATACCACAACTGCAAAGGTGAGCTGGAGGAAGTCTGGAAGTGTTCTGTAATCCAACAGGATTTGTACGATTGCTTCAACCACCATTAACATAGTTGTTCAACCATGACTAATAGAGTTTTTAGCTGCAAGGCAGAAGGGAGTCCTTTGACACCAGGATTCAGTGCTATGGTGGCTGAACCATAACAGCACGGGCCTATGTCTCTTAGGAGCCGTGGTGTATTCTCAATTGATGACATTTTTTGTTCAGTAAGTACGTTGCTTGATCTTACAGGGTGGCAGCATTGTTTATTGTGTGTCAAGTCAATTGTTTGTGACTGCAAAATGTGTTAAGAGTGAGATTGTTGACAAAATATCACTGGGGACCATTAGATTGTTGATTTATTGCCATTTTCACTGACGTGGTGGCATCTTTAAAGGAATGTTCCTCTATAAATTGACTCAATTGTCATTCCTCTTCTTTCTTCCCTCCTTCTTCCTCACCCGCTACTGTGACCACCTCCCAAATGTGCTCGCGCTTCTTCGGCCGAGGGAGGACGCACGCCGGCCCCCTCGCCCTCCCCCTCCCTGGTAGGAGCGTGCTCGCGACCAAGGAGCTCATGCTGCTCCACTCCCTTGTCGTCGTGTGGGCACCGTGCAAGCTCCTCGTTTTCAGCCTCTCCCCGTAGCTCCTCGCACTCGCCGAGCTCAACTCCGGCACAGGCGCCAGTGCGGCCACAGCCTTCGTCACCGACAACGCCGAGGATGCCGACGGAGCGAGCCACATGCTCCTCTCCGGACGCGGCACCTGGGCCGCCCCTGTGGTAGCCATCCACCGGAGGGAGAGAGGAGGCGCACTGGGAAAGGGGGGCTCACCGGTAGCGGGAGATAGCCGAAGAGGGGGACCGTAAGGGCGATGGAGAGAAAGAGGTGGCCGACTGGGGTGAAGGAGGCCGGAGAGGAGGGAAAAGGCCGGAGGGAAGGGGAAGGCCGAACACGGCGAGGCTCGCCAATGGCTCGAAGTCGGCGGGCTCAGTAGCGCGCCAGTGGGGGAGGAGATGGGCTCGGCCGGGATGAAGAGGTCGGCCGGGGCTGGGGTGCGGCCAACACGGTGGGACTCATCGATGACATCATCGCTGGCCAGGGCTGGGGCGCGGCTAACACGGTGACTGCTCTCTGGCCTCCCATGGAAGAAGAAGAAGGACAAACAAGTCATTTTGCCCTCCAGGTGGCATTTTGTCAAAGTTTTTGGTTACGGTGATATTTGATAGTGCGCCACTGGTAAAAAGATTCTTCACTCCCCGGTGATATTTCAGTCATTGGTGCCCAGATGATTCACTACTTAAAAAGATTGGTGGCCTTTACTTAAAAAGATTGTTTCTTGTATCAGGCAGGCATTCATTTGTGCAGATTTATATATAGAATGCTATTCTTCGGGTGGTATGTATATGGATATGATTTAAAATCTGTAGAATGCTATTCTTCACTCGTACTTAAAAGCAACAATGCATCAGACAAGAAGAAAAGGAAAAAAAACTGCCTCTCCCTTTTGAGTGGCTGATTGGATCAAACGAAGCATCAGTCTGATTGGATCACAGAAAAATTAATCATACAGGAACAAGAGTGGCTGATTGTGTTAGTGGGACAAGAGTAGCTCTCTTCTAGCTACTGGTTAGCCTTGCTAGTTTTTTATTGTTTCTAGAATTGTAGAATAAATAAGAACACTTGAGTTACCAATTTTAGTATAAAAGGTTCGCCATGGAATTCTTGAAGGTTCCTTCGGGCACTTGGATTATTAGCAGAGTGCGTACATAACACTTGATTGACTGACCTTGGAAATTTTTCATTGTTTCTAGAAAAAAATCCTGCGATGCATTTTACTGTATAGAATAGAATTCTTAGTTGCTTGCTAGTTTTGTGATCTTTCATCCATGGTAAAATAAGAAATGTGATATAGGATTGGATTTTCTTCTTGTGTATTTGTGTGAAATCTTGCGAACATGCTTCATATGACCTGTAAATTGACCTAATGCTAAATTGTCAATTGTCTCTGTCCATTCTGATTATTCTACCCATACTTACCCCTTCTTGAGAATTGTGGCCTTTGTGTTACTGAAAAGTGCCTGAATCATAGTTGGTGCTATCTGCAGGGCAAGGTGACCGTCACTGCCAAGTCTGGAGTGAAGTTGGAGATTCCGGATGGAGTTGTGCTTGAGAACAAGGTATGAGTCTCGTCCCAGCAATATGAAATTCCCAGTTGCTACTATGTGATTTGGTGCACGGTCTGACGCATGGCTTTTGCTCACTCCAGGATGTCAATGGCCCTGAGAATGGTCCTGCTATTCCTTTAAAAAAGAGTATCAAGAAAGGATATTGATGAAATCATTGATCAAAGAACTGGGTTGCAGCCATAGCTTATCCAATTTGATTTTTTTATTGGTTTTCTTGAGACTGTTGGTTTTCTTGAACTGCATTCCTCCATGTTGTGACTTGTGAGAAACATAAGAGCAATGGATCTATACATTTTAAGAAAATAAGCTCTAATATGCAGCACAACAGTACAGAATGGGATGCTGGGCAAGATTATAACACGTCCTTTATAGGAAATTGATGAAAGTTAGATCAGCTATATCAATTTGATGCTTTATCATGCTAACATAACAGTGAAGTAAATCTGATTTATTAGGAAATTCATTTTTGTGTGAAATTGTGTTGTTTTAGTTAGAAGGAAGTACCTTTACAAGTTCAACAGATATGGAACCGAGTGGTGCTACCATGCTATTTATTTACTGAACAGTTCTTCTGCAGGTTTATGACCAAAGAGTAATCTAGTTTTTGATACGAACAATAATTTCAAATCTTGAACCAGGTCCCTTCTGCATCAAGAGTGCATGATGGTTGCTCAATCCAAGTTCATAAATGACAGGTAAGTCTTGATAACTTCTACTGCTTAATATAAATGTATTTGTGAAATCATTTTGGCATGCTTTTGTAATTCTTTTACACAATCTTTAAGACCGAATCCTACACCCATTTCTCAACCATCATTGAGCCACGTCGACAAAAAAATGGACACCCGTTGGATCTCAATCGAGTGGCCACGAAGTGATCTCTCGCGTGCGTTCTAGAATCGTTTAGGTCACTCCCGTGGCTGCCACCGCCACCTCCTCCTCCCAGCACCGCCCCGTCCTACGCTGCCTTGCCTCCTCTTCCCCCGCCGCCAAAGCCAAGCCCAGCTGCAGCTTGTAGAGGCGCATCGATGGGATCTGGATCTGTCTGGACCTCGGCCTCTGACCCCACCCCGTCCTGGTGGGAGTCCGCCCCGCATCCTCGCGCTCTCCTCCATCCTACCCCCCCCCCCCCCAGCCGTAGTCGCCTCCCATGACGTCGCGGCCCTCGCCGACTTCGACCGCCCGGCGCGCGCGCTCCTCTGCTCACTCGCCGCTTGCTGGTGAAAGCTGGTATTTTCTTGTTTACATTTTGTCATGTACACGGTTTAAAGAGAGAAAATTTTTAACTTGATATGTCTTCTGTTTGTCTTTTTGTTTGTAACTAGGCCCCAACCGTGTATGCCTAGAAATTTACTGCACTATGTAGCAAGTTGAATGAGGAACAGAAGCGTGTTGTCAAAGAAATAGGATTTGAAAGCTTGCTTAGTATACCGCCTATTTAGCATATTCTCCTTAAGGACCTTGTTGAAAAGTTCAATGAAGTAGATAGGAGCTTTACAATACACGACCATGTAGTTCCTATTTCTACGTGGGATGTGTATTGCATCTTAGGTCTAGTTGATAGAGGAGATAAGATTGAAATTAGTACAAAGAAAGCATATCCTAAATAGTTTAATTTGTATAAAGGGAAAGATGATACAGCAATCACTTTCAAACTGGCTACGACGTATTGGTACAGATTGGATCCAAACTGATTTATTCGGTAAAAGAGTAGGTGATGGATCAAAACTGACATATGACTTCTCACAAGAGGACATGGAGACATTTAGAAAGAAGATACCAGCGGAACTGTTATTTTCTCCCTTAAATGATCTTAATAGTATCAAAGATGATGTACTTGCCATGACCAATTCTTAGTTTAAATTCTTATGTTTGATGGCTACCCTCATGGCCGATTAAGCTGTATGAATAATTCTTTTGGTACTAGCAAATGAGTAATCTATTGCATCTGTCTTGCAATCATGGCCGTGATCTTGATCCAGTTATGGTATACTGTGTGTTTAGTGCCCATAAGCTACTATTCTCATTTTCTTGTTCTGTGAATTGTGGTCGGCCAGAAGCTGAGGCTTACCAGTACGACTACTGAGACACCTTCAAAAGGATTCTAGTTGTAGTGCAATCAGGACTCTAGTTCGCTGCAAACTGCAAAGGGCATCAGGTTTTTGTGGAGGCTGAAGTTTTCCATTCAGGACTGGAATATTTCTATAGCTGTGACTTGTTAGAGGCAGAGATAGGTTAACTTGTAAACCATATTCATCTGTCTGCATTGAACATCTGAAGCAATCGAGCAAAGGGAACAGAAAGGGGTTCCATCACCAGATAACATTAGCAGAACCTGTCCTCCATATGTTTATGGCATCTAATTCCACAAAAATACATAGCAGGTTCATGCTTTGTTCTACCAACCATTCCAGGCTTGAGCAGACCACCACAAGTACTAACACTAATAGATGGGCGAACCATGAAAGTATTCAGATTAGTTCAAGGTGCCAAGCTGCACGCCTGCAACTAGGTACAGCTAAGAGCTTGTTACATACAGTCAGAAACTTAACACATGGTCAACATAGTACCTACACTACATCTCATCATCTTGATTCTAACAGCACATAGAGGGAAAATACTGTTTTAAAGTCCTGTTTCACATCGTTTTAATAAATGATGGCTTTGATGAGCTGAAGATTCTCTAGTCCAGCACAGGTGCTAAATTGACAAGGGTCTCCAGCATGTTTGTTATGGGTTCGTCATCTTCTGTTAAATGATAAAAGCTTGCAGGGCGCTTCTTCGTGACACTGGAGTTTTCAGTCTTTGACCATTCAAAGTACTGTAATTACCGCATTTAAAATAACATAAGTATGGCAGCAAGAACCATGAAAACTGAGATGGGTTGTCAGGATATTGGTAATACTGGTAACAACATACGTGGCAGTGTCCGAGTAGACGTTTTCCATGTTCTCATGACCAAAGCCTGAGTGTTGTGTTGGCACCCAAAGTTCTTACTCTGGGTGGTTCTATTTGGTCCTTAGGCATTACAATATCTCTCCAGTCATCAATCTGTGCAAGATGGCAAAGCATAAGACAAATACAAAAAGAAAACGCTAGTACCTGATCAACACATTACTCCTTTTCTGAGGAAATCTACTGGTGCATTAGCAGACTGTATAATTTTGTCGGGTGTAAGAACCATATAAATCACATTCCCATCTTGACTAAATCTTCAAGTGTCTGGTTTACCACATTCCCATCTTGACTATGGAATGACATGTTGGATTATTATCACCTATTCCATAAAAAAACAACCACCTATTGAGAAACAAAAGACAATTTGTACAAAAATGAAGCAACTGTAATAAAACATGTAAACTGAACCTAGTTTTGTTTACAATTTCTGTAAACTGCTTCAAAAGTATCAAGTCCTGCTGCTTAACATCGAAATAAAAATGATATGGACTTTCTACACATCTGCTAGTAGTCTGTTTGTTTCATTCCAGCCACTGAGAGAATGAGGGAAACTACATGTACGCCATATTGCCATCAGTTCATTTGCAACAACAAATTAACTAAGAACACACATGGGTTCAACGGGCTGCACGTCCTTCCAACAACAGATCAACTGGAAATCACCCAAAAAAAAAAACCATCAAAGGGGGCCGAGCTCACCTTGCCACGGGAAGGAGCAGTAGGGACGTCGCAGCGCCGAGGAGCAGGGATGACGCCTTGAAGAGGACCAGCAGGGACCGGGCCGTTGGGGAGGACCAGCGGGGACGGCGCCGTTGGGGGGGACCAGCACGGACGGGCTCGTTGAGGAGGCGGTTGCGGCGAGCCCACGGCGCGACTAGAGGACCGGCGACGGGCCGCAATGACTGCCCGAGAAACAAGTAGAACTAGGGTTATAGCATAAGGTAAAACAGAGAAGATTTAGATGAAATTCCAAGGGCAATGTGAAATAATGGGTACAATAGATCGATTTACCTCAGTTCCTCACTCCGCTGCCGGTTCCAGAGCCCGTATGCCGATTGTGTCGTTGCCGTCGCCTGCCTCACAGAGAGGAAGAACGCGCCGGTTCCTAGGACCGGCGGGGAGGCCGTCGTGCCGCGCGGCCGGCGGCGGCGCGTGGGGTGGGGTGGGAGGGCCGGCGGGGGGGGGGGTCCGTCGTGCTGCGCGGTCGGCGGCTGCGCGTGGGGCGGGGAGGGATGGCCGGCAGGGGGCCGGCGTGCGGCGCGGGCGGCGGCGGCGCGTGGGGCGGGGTGGGATGGCAGGAAGGGAGGCTGTCGTGCGGCGCGGCGGCGGCTTCGCGTGGCCCCTGGGGATTTTGGTGGCGTGGTAGCTTGGGCCGTTTTTTGGGCTGAAGGGCCGATTCCTGAATGTTGGTTCGACGACGAAACGCGGGATTTTGGTCCGACGACGAAACACGGGGTGGCAGACCAAACTCTGACGTTACATTATGCCTGTTCAAAGGCCAGGCTGGGCCGGGCTTTGAAAAGCCCGATGAAAAAATCACAAGCCCGAGCTCGGCTCCAGCCTGACACTGGCCCGGGATTCTAGGTCCGAGTCTGACCCAATAGCATTTTTTTGGCTGGGCTCGGATTTTACCGGGTATTCTCGAGTTTTTTGGTTTCGGATCTATTTTTAAGCTCAAGCTCGGCTAAAAAATTCTACAGGCTAAAAAGTTAAGCCTGAGCTCAGCTATTTGCTCTGGTCAAGCTTTTTTGGGCTAGATTGGATTAGGTTTATTGGGCCAGATTGTCCATAACAAATAAATCAAAAAATAACATATCACGATTAAACAAGCATGGGTTCAAATGTTTGTATAACTATGACTTCAATCGAGACACGTCATAAAGTCACATGAAAACGAACATTTATTATTTAAGCCGACATTCTCGTTTTCGCTTCGTCGACCCCTGCTTTCGCGGTTGCTTCCCTCTAAGGACCTGGTGTTTTAAGCATCTTTCATGCCACATGTGACAACTGGTGTATCATATGTGATGATTAGATCATACCTCTCACTTACATCAATAGTGTAGACTGCAGATTCATCAGGAGTAAAATGGTCCAGTACAACATTTGCAGTATCACGTAATTTAGAGATATACCTCGAAGTAAGTGTCACTCAATTATTATGCCTATCTACTCAGAACTATACCTTATTAACATATTTTCACGGATCCACATTATATGTTGCACTGTCACGCTTCATGTCACATTCCCAAGTTCAATGGTGTACTCTATCACGTCACCTGATGATTACATCGTTAACTAGAAAAGACACCATACACATGCTAAAACAATTGTTACATTCACCCGTTGTGTGGTACACTATCATATTATCAGGTCTTTCAATTTTCGTACATGGCACCTGTCGGAGAGTGAACTCCTGTCGCAGGGATCCCGAGAGACCCCCTTTTTAGAGATTCGGCCGGGGGGATGATCCTGGAAAAACTTGTTTGGGAAATAAGCGGGAACGGAAATAAATGTAATGGCCGGCGGGAGACGATCACCCTAATGCAAGAAAAAGTGGGTACGCCGGGTTTTAGACAGGTTCGAACCGCACGGAGGCGTAACACCCTACTCCTGTATGAACACTATATTTATCCTTGAAGGGAGTTCTTCAAGGAGGTATCTGGTTCTAAGGGGAGAGCTGTTTACAAAGAGCTTGAGGCTCTTATGTTCTAGCTTAACTTGAGCTGGTTCGAGTGTCTGTCGATCTATCTTTGGCCTGGTTCGTCGGAGATTGTTGGTCGTCTGGTGGTCGAAGGCCTTTTTTTCCTCGCTTTTAGTGTTCTCCATCCTTTCCTTTTATAGGCGCGCCGACCCCAACATATCCTGAATGGGAAAGAGGGGACGCGAATGCCAAGGTGCCACGGAGAAAGGCGTAATCATTTCATTTTGGCGAAGTGACAGGGGCGGTGGAGAAATGCGGCGCGCATTCGACCACCAGCCGCTGCGGAAGCCTCGGGGCGCCCTAAAAGGGGCCCACCGGTCAGCCTCAGAGGTGCCCAGTGCGCCCACCCTGTCTTGTTCTTCTGCCAGGGCAGGGTGGCAGGCGGAGTGCTTCGATTCTGGCAACGTTATCCCGAGGCACCTGGATGAAACGGGATGGGACCCGTGCATTTAATGGACCCACGGCCCCCTGCTAGTGCATGGCAGGGTCTGACACTGGGGCGTGGGCAGCTGAGGATGTCAGGATGTCAGGATGTCAGACCGCGCGTGCCTATTAAATGCGGTATTGGGCCTTTGACTGGATGACACCCTGACGACGGGACCCTTCGGGTCGTTGAATGATCTTGCGCGAACCTTCGGGGTACCGAGTCCTCGGGGGCTGCCACGTGCAGCCCCGAGCACTCTCTCCCGAGCACTGCGGTGGGACCTTCGGGGCACCGAGTCCTCGGGGGCTGCCACGTGCAGCCCCGAGCACTCTCTCCCGAGCACTTTGGTGGGGCCTTCGGGGCACCGGGTCCTCGGGGGCTGCCACGTGCAGCCCCGAGCACTCTCTCCCGAGTACTGCGGTGGGACCTTCGGGGCACCGAGTCCTCGGGGGCTGCCACGTGCAGCCCCGAGCACTCTCTCCCGAGTACTGCGGTGGGACCTTCGGGGCACCGAGTCCTCGGGGGCTGCCACGTGCAGCCCCGAGCACTCTCTCCCGAGCACTTTGGTCTTAGTATTTGGACCCTGCAGATCATCAGGGAACTGGGGTGCTCGGGAACCAGAGGCGGCGGCCCCGAGCACCTTCTCCCGGGATTTAGCTTTTTCTTACCTCGCAGGGTGGTGACATGTGGTGGATAGCCGGCCTGGCCTCGGGACTTAGGGACCCCTGGTTCTGAATACACCGACAGCACCCAATGAAAAGTGCACACCTTCAAAAAATTTACAGATCGTTAGATTTAGCTATATCACTTGTGTGGTAACACTAAAATTCGTATATGCTATCATGTGTGGTGTACACCCTATGAATCATCACATATTATCTTCTCAAATTTAATAAATAGATATTAGTCATGCCACCTATAAATTATGAAAGAAGTTTCAGTTATAAAATTTAGTCAATATATGTAGTTAGTACATTCTATCACGTGTGCTTATACGAACCTTTCAAACATATAAACGTACGAGTGGTACACATAAACCAGTTTGTGTTTTCTTTTTTATTTTTTAACTGGACCATCATGTGTTGTGTATAAAACATATTGTTGCCTAGGAGCACCTCCAGTTATGCGATATGGCCCACTGGCAAATTATACGATACACAACACGCAAAACAAATCACTTGAAAGGCAATGCTCCCTAGGCCATGTCCGTTGTACCAGTTATGCGATATGGCCCGTTGGCAACACAACACGTAAAACAAATCACTTGGAAGGCAATGCTCCCTAGGCAATGTCCGGTGTACTGTACAAAACAAATTGCTGCGGGAGCAAAATCCGGCCACCACCAACCATACCAAAACTTTCCAAAAGAAAAAAACTAATTAATAGACATTAATTGACTTTCCAAAACAAAAACATTAAATAAATATAATAATTATGGGTTTACCAAATAGATAGTCCATAGTTATTTAGATGTACCGTAAATTTGCCTTATAGAAAACTACAGTTTTTTTTAGTTTCAACAAAAATCATGGTGCGTTTGGTACTTGCAGTATTAACGCAGTATTCTAATAAAAGAACATAGTGGTTGTGCGAACAAACTTGTGAGTGTAGTCTTAGGAATGATCCAGGTTTGCTCTGTCAAAAAGATTGCACTAAAGAAAGCTAGAGAGCCCAATTCCAAGCAAGCAACCTTTGGTCCGCACGTAGGTGAACGAATGGGTTTTGAGAAATAGAGAACATGGACTCGATTGAAAAAGGTGGCACCGGAATGAATAGCCCACTTGTTTCGGCCAAGAATGAATAATAAATAGCACATTTGTTTCGGGCAAGAATGAATGGGACTGATCGAGCGACCTCCACTCTTCGACTAGAGCTTTCGCTTCTGCTTTTCTCTTCTTTTTTTTTTTTGATTTATTAGCTTTTTAGAAAAGAAGATGGTCTGAAATATAACTATCTACTTAGTGCCGCGAATCTAACCTTAGGTTCTTCGAGAACAAGGAGACACGAACTAAAAAACTGGTATTAGGCTACCGAAAGAAGGAACTAGTGAGCCTTGAGCGAAATGGAACGTTGAACACAAAACTCATGTCGTTGGTTATCCAACTTTCCTCCTTTCTATTTTGAACACAAAACATTTAGGTATCGGTAATAGGATTTGGTGTATATAGAAATTCCCTTATTGTCTAATTCCGAGCGATAGTTAAGGTCTTTTTGTTAGGCTGAGTCTTTTAACTTTTCTGGCTTTTGACTAATGAATTTTTGCTATTGGTTTTTACAATAAATTTTTACCTTTTCAGCACATTAAAAGTTAGAAAAGTTCATCTCAGCTAGTTTTTCAGTTTTTAATTTATTTCTTTAGAAACCAACTTTTCAACTTTCTAAAAGCCAGTTTACAGCTAGTCTGTTTGGTTCGACTTCTAACTTATGAGAATCATAAGTTCAGAAAAATCGAACCAAACAGACCCTAAATAATAGGACTTAGCAATATTTAATTGATCATAATTTGGTATATTCTATTTATTATAAAGGTTCCTAAGGAGTTCATTATAGGAATATTTCTAATAAAAATGGTTTGCTTTTGCACATTGAAAACAAAAATTAATCACACAGATACATATAATTCGAAAGAATAGGTGAGTGATTCATACACAATATCCCTTTCTTTTATCAAGGGTTATAGCAATTGATATCCTTTCGCAAATAATTGAAATACAACTTCGTGAAAATCCAAACTAGATGGCGTGTCCATGAGAAGCACTAATGTGCGTTTTACATTTAATCTTTGAGACATAATAATTAGTAACTACAACAGATAAGCCTAGATTTTGAAAAAAATAAAATCACATTCTCCAAAAAAAAAAATCATGTAACCTCCAACCGGATATGTGAAGACGCCTAAAACAACCGAATCTACATGATGCAACCAAATCACGTGAGTCCTACGAAAAACTTGATGTGCATCATGCAGTGGGCGACTTCACGTGGTATGCATAGCAGGGACGGAAGGCACGTTGAGAGCTCGGTTTTGGAAAAAAGAGGTGGCGAGTGGAGTTTTCAAAACTCCAAAAATACCATGGTATTAGATACTGCGGTTTTAGAAACTATAACCATGTTATTTTTAGAAACGATAGCTTTCTCTGAAAACAACAGAAATACTTTCTATCCAAACATACCCTTGGATTGAATGGCTAGTCCCTGCAAATGATTCTTTCTCGTGTTTAGCTTCTGTGCCTCCTTTTGCCAGTACAATAACTACTGGCGTGGCCCATCTTGATGGGCTATATCGCGGGCCAGGCTGACGCTGGCTTGGGGGGTCGGCATGTGACCCACGCACCGTCCACCAAGGCGGCGTGATTTGGGTCAAGTCCAGGCGTGCATGGGCGCAAAAGCCCAGCAGTCAGCACCGCCGCCGCCTCCGTTTTCGGTCACTGTGGCTGAGCAATGGTTTTTGTTTTTTGCACCTGATTTTGTTCTCTGAAATTTGTCTGAACCTTTTTTCACGTTTCCGGAGTCTTTGATTTTCTGTTGAGAATACATTGAAACTGAAACGCTTACTTTCAGAAACGAGTGGGCTAATTTTTAGAAATTGCTAGAAAAAAATATACAGTTGTTATATTTCAAACACATGTTTTTTATCTTTTTTTAAAACGATAGATGTGAGTTGCTGTATGAGCATCTAACTGCTCACAATCATCTTCAACCTCCTGATGACTCTTCCCGCTCATGATTCCTTACCCCTCAGTTAAGTTCGCGTTCGCCCCTGCGGCCCTGCCTGCCTTTTTGCCATCGTCGACAACAAGGACATTGTTGAATCTATCTCTATAGCCCCTATGACGCGTTAAACACACCTCCACCCCACCCCATCCCGAACGTTCCTCCAATTTCAAGAAGCACACCGGTAACAAAAAAAAAAGCCTTTTCCAAACTCTAAACAACACCGACCAGACGTCTGATTTAACTTTCTAAATTTCAGACGTCCCATCAAATTTAAAAAGATGTGAAAAAAATCATAAACCCAACTGCTCTATCGGAACCGGAGGAGTGCGGATGACGCCAGGCCGGACCCGCATGCGTGGAGGTCAAAAAGGTCAAAGTGCTGATTCCTCTTCTCTCCGACCTCGGGAAGCACCAACAAAAAAGCTGACCCACCCCTCCCCAACCCTCCGACTCATCCCACACACGAGCCATCAACTCACCAGTACCACCCCGCCGCATCCCCCAGGCCCCAACTCACCACCACCAACCAGCATCATCCATCCCACCAGTCCACCACCGCCGCAGCCCATCCATCCCACGCGGCCACGCGCCTGCACTCCCGCCACGCGCCGCAGCGCCGCGCCCGCAACCCCGCGACGCCTGGGCCACCCGCCCGCGCCGGATCTCGCGCCCTGCGCTTCGCCAGTCCGCACCGGCTCTCACGTGGTGTGGACGGAGACTGCACATATCCACCCCACCTCATTTTCTCCGTAAGGAGCCACGCCGTGCTCGATGACGGCGGGCCCCGGCGAGCCGCACGCCCGAAAGTCAGTGGCACGCCGACCGCTTGGCATCGGCGCTGAGGAGCCGCGTGTCCTGCCCCCCGTCGGCGGTGAAAACCCGGGGCTATTTTTTTATTAATTAGATTTATATCATTATAAATATTATAATTTTAAAATATATCATTATAAATTCGGTATTTGGAAATATATTATTATAATTTTTTGAAATTATATTTATATCATTATCACTACAAATTAGACACATCTCATAATGGTATGGATCTAATTTTAAAAAATCTATAATGGCATGAATTCAAATTTTAGAAAATTTATAATAATATGATTCAGATTTTATAAAATTTATAATGACATACGCCCAATTTAAAGACATTTGTACCTAATGTTTGTACCGCGGCGGGTGGGGGAAAATCTCCGACCTGGGTCCAAATCCAGCGACGGCCGTTGACTGCGACCGAGAGGGGGTGGCCGGGAGCGAGCGATAGGAGGAGGAGTGACTCGGAAGCAAGCGGAGGCGGCTAGAGACGACGACAGGGAGGGCAGCGGATGGGAGCGGGAGCGTAGCCATCTCGCGCACGCCTTTCCCCGAGCGAGCTGCTCCTCGTTTTCCTTCTCTCCTGAGCACCGCACCACACCCTTTTCGCCGAATCCAAGGGCGGCGGCATGAAGCGGCAGAGGTCGTACGGCGACGGCCTCGACGAAAACCGGCGGAGATTCTACGACCGCGGGCCCCCGCCGCCCCCACCGCCGCGGCGGCATCGGCGGGAATACGAGGGCGACAGGTTCGACCGCCGGAAGGGGTTCGGCGGCGGCGGTGGCGGCGGCGGCGGCGGTGGGTCCTACGACAACCGGTACAGGGAGTACCCCTCGCCGCGGGAGTACGGAGGGGACCAAGCGATGCACCGGTCGGAGAGCTTCTCCGGGTTTCGTCGGGAGTTCCCCAAGGGGTTCCGGTCGGAGCGCGACCGGCCGCGGCGGGATGATGACGGCAGCTCAGCATGGCGGCGGCTGGGAGGCGGGTGGAGGGACGCAGAGGGTTTGGATGAGTACAGGGCACCGACCAGGCTGTCAGCGGCATCGCTGCCTGCACCGCTGCGGCGGTCGCGGTCGCCCAGTGAGCCGAGAAGGAGGTTAGAGGTTGCGAAGGCAGAAAGGTTGAGGAAGCAGAGCGCAGGCATCAGTGAAATTGAGGAAGGGGAGGTCTCACCAGATGCCGAGCCCAAGGCCCGGCCTGCTGCTGTGGAGCATCGGAAGCAGGTTGAGCCAAGCCGTGCCAAGGAGAAGCGACCGGAGCGAGGCAAGGTGAAGAAAGTCGATTCTGGGGCCCCAGCGGATTTGGGAACTCACGGTAAGGGGGTGACTGGTGCATCTGACCCTCACAATGCAGGGAAGGAGAAAGGCAAGAGAAGCGATGGTATGGTGGCAGAAGCAGGGGAAGCAATGGATAAAGGGCGTGGGAAGTTTGCGTTGAAGGTTGCTGAGGAAGTCGGGGAAGGACAAGAGGTGCAAGCACAAGATGTGGCTGCCAGTGATCCTAGTAAGTTTGGGCTAAGCACTAAACCCATGCAGCATGAAGTGAAGCCACAAGAAGAGACTACCAACTCTGTTGATGTGGTCGGGCAGAGCACTTCCTCTAGTCTCCTGGAGGAGGCTATTCAGGAAGAAGCAACAACACGAGATGGAACTACCGGTGATATTGATGAAGTCGGAAAGAGTGCTTCATCCAGTTTAAGACAAGGAGTGCAGGAAGAAGTGATGGTGTTACACAAGACTGGCAGTGCTGCTGATGAGATTGGGAAGAGCACTTCACCCATCATGCAGCAAGAAGTGCTGCAGGAGGGAGTGTTGGCGTCAGACGGAACTGCCTATGCTGTTGATGAGGTTGGGAAGAGCTGTTTGTCTGGTATGCTGCAGGAAATTATTCAGGAAGAAGTGATGCAGCGCAATGGAACTGCTAATGCTGTTGATAGGGTTGAAATTGGCACTTCTTCTAGTCTGCTCTGGGAGGCAATGCATGAAAAAATGACAATACTAGATGAAATTACCAATACTGTTGATGCTCCGCAACAGGTCAGTTGTTCTGGGATGCTCAAGGAAGCGATGCATGAAGGAGAGCTGATGCTAGATGGAACTGCCAATACCACTGGTGTGGTGCGACAAAGTACTACATCCGATATGGCGGAGGAAGTATTGCACGGGAAAGCTGCTGCGCAAGAAGGAACCATCAATGCTGTTGACGTTGAGAGCAATGTGTCCACTGGGCTGCAGGGTGAGGTGATGGCTTGTCTATACCAACAGGCTCCTGAAAATAAGGAATTTAAAAAATTAACTGTGATTGAAGAGAAGATGGATGAACCGACAGAATTTGTTACATCTCAACCTGTAGAAGAGGGACTCGAGATGGATCGTTCTGTAAAAAGAGTTGCATCAGAGGAAACCGCATTCTCAGAAGAAGAGGCAGCTATGCATGAAAATGTCGAGAAACAAGCAAAAAGATATGATATGGAGGCCAAGGCAGAAGGTGCCAATGTGTTCCTTCAACCAACAAAAGAACATGCTGGGGTTAGTAAGGAAGAAGTTGCCAATGCAAATCTGATGACAAGGGAGCCAAGGGCTGAAGATGAAGGAAATGGCATAGCATTGGATGTTCTTAATAAGAAAGAAAAAGTTGATTGTCCAAATTCAGTGGGAAGAGGTCTTGACTCAACATTGCAGCTTGGCATAGAAGCAACAGAAACATCAAAATCTGCTTCAACTACTTCTGTAAAGCAGGAAAATGACGCAATCAATATAGGGAAACTTGATCTTTCACTGAGCTTGTCAGGTTGTTTACAGAATTCTGAATTGAAGTGTTCAGTTCCCAAAACTGGTTCACTAGCCCATGCCACATGCTCCCAGCCATTTCCGTCATCATCTTTTCGCACAAATTCAGATGGGTTCACAGCTTCCATATCATTGACCAATTCTCAAACACTTGGTCACAATGCTAGTTGCTCACTCACCCAACAGTCATTAGACAATCATGATCATTCAGTAGGCAGCAAGCCTTTGTTTATGGGAGTTGATCAGATGAGCAATTGCGCAGGATGGCAAGCTCAGTTGTCTAGTGAATCTATACAGAAGGGCGGAGCTACCCCACTCCGCCAGAGAGTACTCCAAAATGGCCAGATCCCAGATAACACTTTGGTTGGTATAAATGGGCATAACAATGCGACGTCCAGTGACCTTCGAAGGCATGCAAGCATCCCAGGAGTTTTGTCGCCAACACATAGTCGTGATTCTCACGATTCTGGATTGGAACATAGTAGACTTAGAAGGAAGCTTACAAGAGAGGGAAGTAGCAGCAGTCTTACAAGGGGCGAACGGAAGGAGGGGGAACAGCTTGTCATTAATGGTGCTAGTGTCATTGAGCGAATTATTTCCAAGGTTGTTTCAGAACCTTTGCATCATACAGGAAGGATGCTTCAAGAGATGACAGACAATTCGATAACATATTTGAGGGAGGCCATTTCTGAGATCGTAGTCGATCCAGATAAAAGAGGACAAATAATTGCATTGCAGGAGTCACTTAAAAAAAGATCCGACTTGAATCGTGATATGTTGCGAATGTGTCCGCGGGTGTTGATGGAGATACTTGTTGCTATAAGGACTGGTCTTCCATATTTTGTAAAGAAAAGTAGTAGCGTTACTACACCTGATTTGGTTGACATTTTTCTCAACCTGAAATGTCGCAATCTTTCATGTCAAAGCGTTCTGCCAGTGGATGATTGTGATTGTAAAATTTGTCAACGGAAGGCTGGTTTCTGTAGTTCTTGCATGTGCATTGTCTGCTCAAAGTTTGATTCAGCATCTAATACGTGCAGTTGGGTTGGTTGTGATGTATGTCTTCATTGGTGCCATACAGATTGTGGCCTACGTCACTCTCTTATTCAGAAGGGGCAAAGTGCTTCAAGGGCACACAACACTACTGAGATGCAGTTTCATTGTGCTGCCTGCGGACATCCATCAGAGATGTTTGGTTTTGTGAAGGAAGTCTTTCGAACATGTGTGAAGCAATGGAGGATGGAAACACTGATAAGAGAGCTAGGGTACGTGGAAAGAATATTTTCTGCTAGTGATGATACAAGGGGTAAGAGGGTCAAGGACTTCGTAAAGAAGATGCTAATTATGTTGGAAAACAATGCTTATCATCCTGAAGTTGCCAAATGCGTTATTGCATTCTTTTCCGGTAAGCTACTCATCATAGTCAATGAAATATAATTGCATCATAACCGTGCTTATTGAAGATGCTTGCTTTTATTGTGTTGCACCATGCCAAGTTTTTCTTATCTTGGGAAATAGAAATAAGATCAGTAACTGGGTTTCTGTTTTCATTGAAGATGCTTGCTTGTGTTGTGTTGCTGTTACTCGTTGTTTGATGCACAAAGCAAGAACAGCTTTTCATCTTGTACGGTTTCTGTCTTCTAGCTTACAGAATGTGGGCCACTGAAAGTGGCATTATCCAACTCGTAGTTCATAGCCATCTTTAGTGAGGGGGAAAAGCTATTAGATGGGAGCTTTGGGTTAAAAGCTCTTGTGATACACATTCTAAATTTTTTATGACCATGATGGTGAAATATGAATAGACATGCTGTCTATTGTCAGCAAACAAAACCATGCTAACTCCACTTTCCAATTCCAGATGATGATGCTAACTTGGGCATTGGTCCATCAGTTCCACTGAAAGGCATCCCATGCAGCATTGCTGAAGGAATAGATGGAATTCCTAATTCCAGTCGGAAGGCAGCATGGATACCATTTACCTTAGAGGGACTTCCAGTTTTAGAAAAAGCAACTACACTTTCTACCACAGGGAGCCCATCTATGCATAGAAAATCTGGTGAAGCTGAATTTCAGGCAATCGATAATAAGCCTGTCATTGATGAACTGGATAGCCTGGTCAGGTTAAAGCAGGCTGAAGCAAATATGTACCAGGAACGTGCCAATGATGCACGTAATGAAGCTGACAATCTGGAACGTATTGTCATGGTAAAAAGTGCACGGATTGAGGAAGATTATGCCGCTCAAATTGATAGACTCAACATAAATGAGTTACAAGAGCGGCGCAAGCAAAATATTGAAGAACTCCAAGTCATGGAAAGGACACACCATCAGTTTCTCAGCATGAAAACAAGGATGAAAGCTTGCATTAGGGAGTTATTGTTGAAAATGGAGGCATTGAAACAAAATTGAAGCACATGAACTGAGGTTACAACTTTTGGTTAGTTGTAGGATTCAGAATTTGCTCAACTTATTGAAGAAAGCCTACACATGTTGTAACTTGTAAGTTTTACTCTTTTTCTATGCTTATGCCCTCTTCTTCTAGGACTTGCATACTGTAAGATTTTTTTCTACTGTTGTGGTATATATTCCTTTTCTCTTTTGGACCAATTCAGCCAGACAAAATGATGAGCAGTAATCTGAATAATTATTTACATGCACGTGTATTGTTTTCCTGATCCGCTGTTCTCGATTTATGTGAACTGAACTACAAAATCCACTATATATGTTTAAGGTTTGCTTTCTAAACTAGCACACCCAGCACAAGGAGATCTGCGCTTAACATTTGCTACCATTTTGTATTTAACAATAGGCTCAAGTTGCATTTAGAGGATAATTATGATGATATCCAGATGCAGCATTGCTTTGCACTTTCTTTACCTGTTGAACACTTTTGCAGTGTTTCTTCGAGCCAATCGAGCAGACATTGTACACGATATTACGAGTTTGATTATCATCATCATTTAAAGGGGGAAAGGGGGGCATATAGTGTAAAATGAATCTTTCTTAGACTCATTTGGCATATTGGAGGTTCTCCGGTTTAGCGGTTTTTAAACTAATGAGTAAACAAAAAATATTTTTTATTACTTATCTCTATACTCCAGAATTCGGGGTGGGGGTGGGGGGAGAATTTCTGCCTGTTCCTTGCCAAATCCGACAGTGTGTTTGCATTAATTTTGATGCTATGATTGGTGAAATGTGGCCAAAACTGGAGGGACTTGCCTTATGTGAAAGAGGTTCCTGTGGCAACTAGTTGTAGCAGTAGCAAATTTAATCTTTATGGCCCATATTTTTCCATGCTACAAGAAATTCATGGGAAACACAATTGCTATGATGCTGGCTCGTTCTTTTGCACATTTTAGGTTGACTGCATCACATGCCTTGATTAAAATGAATGGAAATACTGATTATTTTGGGTTCCTCTTGTTTCTAGGGCTTTTATGAGCAATGTGGTTTGCATATCCGGTCGGCGCCGGTCTTGCATCTTCCTTGAAGGATATACGATAAACTTGCTCTTCAAATACGAATAATGTTTCATTTCAAGAAGGTGCAAACATCGCCGTAATGAGAAGGGCGACAATCTCGTCAATTCAGTTTTGGATTAAGTATGGCTTGTTGCAAGGGAAAACACGAATTGAAGCAAGGAATAGTCCCTGATGGTTCTCAGTGCAATTTTTTATTCTGTTAAAAACATTTAGTTGTAGCATACGTAGGTCGTGAATATATATATATATATATATATATATATATATATATATATATATATATATATATATATATATATATTGACTGTTACAATCCATTAGTTAGATCAGTTATAATCGCTCGTTTAGAAGTATATAATTGTAACATTAGAAATTAGCGAATTACGTTTTATATTGTACTGAGAGGGCAGCCGAACCTAGTGGTTCCTCAAGGCTGCTCTCAGGTGGGAGACCCGGGTTCGATCCCCGGCTCTCACCCCCGGAGACGCTGTGCAGCTCCTGTGCAGCTGCATAGTGTGGGTCTCCGCTTTGAAAAAAAAAAGAAAAAAAAACGTTTTATATTGTACTATAATTATAATTGTGTGTTTTTTTATATTTGGTTATAACTTACTGGCTCGTGTAGTGTAATTCTACTATTTTTTTTATTATAATTGCGGTGATGTAACAGTAATTAGAGTTTAAGCTTAGGTTCATAATATATATATACAATAAATACATAAAGTAGTGCTATTCTTACATCTCACCCTCAAACCCCCCCCCCCCCTCGTGCATGCCAAGTGTTCTTGAACCTGCATTGCGTTTCCTTACCACATGTTGCCCTCGTACTCCACCCTCGGTCGTTCTTTACTTGCATCAATTACTAAATGATTTGGAATTACTGATAACTACTAAATAAAATTATTGACACTCATGAACAAACTACTTATATTATTATCATAACTGACAACTACTAACACAAATTATATAACAATTTTACTATGATCTGAAACTACTAATAAAAAACTACTGACACTATTGATAAAAACTACTCACACTACTGAAAAAACTATTAACAACTACTAACACTATCGATACACTATTAAATAATTTTACTATAAATTGAAACTACTAAATAATAAACTATTGATAACTACTGACACTATTTAACAATTCTTCTATGATTTAAAATTACTAGAGAATTATTGAGTGGCAATTATGAAACAACTATTGAAAAATTACTGAACGACGGTTACTAATACTATTAAAAAATTACTAGATACTACTGAAAAATTACTGCATGACAGCGATTGAACACTACTGGATAACAACTGCTAGGACCACAGGACGAGCATCACGTGCGCGCGTGCACAGGCGCGCGCAGTTGGGCAGCCATGTGACGCGGGCGCGGGGCAGGACACGTGGTGGTTCGGCAAGTGCGCGAGACAGTGGGCGGATCGTGCTAGGATGTGTTGGTCTGAGGTATTCTACACCTCGGGTGTGTGTATATGCACATGTGATATTCTATAGCTAGGACCCAATACAACCAGGCCAGCTTATTCTTGCCGCCCATGTGTTGGGCCCACCACAGTCGACAAGTCCTGCATGCACGTGCTGCCCGCCCAGCGCGTGCCATGTGGCTGCTCAGCTCGCTCGACTAGCGCCACCTACTCAGTAGCGTTCAATAGTTGCCTAGTAGTTGATATTCAGTAATTCTTTAATAAATTTTATATGATTCTGATGCTTTACTAGTTGTAAGTAGTTTTATTCGTGTTAGTAGTTGTTAGTAGAATCAGTAGTTTATTCAGTAGTGTCAGTAATTTTGTTCAGTAGTATTAGTAGTTTCAAATTGTAGTAAAATTGTTTAGAAATTTATATCAATAGTGTCAATAATTGTTAGTAGTTGATATTAGTATTAGTAGTTTTTATTCAGTAGTGTTAGGAGAGGAGAGGAGAGGAGAGGAGGGAGAGAAGAGGAGAGGAAAGGAAAGGTAGGCAGGGCGGTAAAGCTTTACTGTTTTTATCTGTGGATTTTAGATCTCGCTTTGCGGTAATTTTTTAGACTTATATTTTTATTAGTAATTAAAGTACCAATAGATTTAGGGTTTAGCGGCATAACAATAGTTATATTATATGTGACCTAGGGTTTAGAAATGTAGAATATGTTGTATTTTGTAGTATATTGTAAAGATCAATTTTGACAGGGTAGGATAGCCATTAGATGCATAATAGCATTTAAAGTATGGTAGTTTTGATTATTTAGATTTTACAGAATAATGATGTAAGTAATAATTATAGCTAATTAGAAACTTTATTAAATAGACGGATGATTAATTAGTTTAATTTGGTTAGTTTGTTTAGGAGTAATATTACATAAATGTACTGTTTGGTGATCATCGGTGGTAATTTTGTTAGAGTTTCGATAATCAGAAATATAGTTTTTCGGTATTAACATTGGATATATTTTTGAATGTTTGCAGGGATGTCTGATAAATTATATTTTCAGATATATTATGGTGAAAGTCAAATTAGTTATGGTACTAACAATGTAGATCTTTCTGGATTTCAGTATGTCATTAAGTGACTTAGTAGAGCCAATGGGAGGACCACAGTGGGCGTGTACAAGTGGTTGATGTGCCATTTTTAACTGGATCAACATGAGCTTAAGCTGGTAGCTGTGCTAAACCATGCTACTCAGGGGTACTTTGGGGAACTCGTCCCAATTAATGCGACATCTACTTGGAGACAGTATGTAGATATATCATGTGAACATAATCTCTCTCTTGTTCTGCTAGCTGAGGCGTAACAGAAGGATCCAAAATAGATAAACTTTATGAAAACAGTAGCAAGAACAAGTCAGACAGTGGTGGATGAAGCAAACCCAGCAAATGTGAGGAACGAGTAAGATGTTGGGGATGTGCGTGAGATGCAACCGAGGGGTGTAGTCGATAAGGGGGAGCACATCCCTAGCATAATTGAAGAGATGGAGATAGAGGATCAAGAGCTGGAGGAACCATTGCCGATGAGGATTCATCCGACGAGGAGGGAAATACTCATGTTCCTGCAGAGTGGAGAAATCAGAAATTTTCACGCACTGTTTTACTAATCTCACATCTTATTTTATTTTTCTAGTCTCCTCCAACTATCAGTGACTTCATCGAATAGCTCGATATGGAGCAAAATCAAGACCAAAAATGGTGGGTCAACATGAGCATCCGGTGGAGGAGGGAAGCGTGCACACACTGGGAGTACGAGCAATAGCAAGAGGAATTATGGCAAAAAACGCAGAGAGAGTAAAGAAGCAGGAGAGTGCCTGTCGCGCTAAGGCGACTGGCCCCGATACACTAAGAAAGGACAAATATTCTCAAACAATTTACATCAAATAAATAAACAAATATCGACAAATTTATATCGATCTAAAATTTCCAAAAAGTAACTACTTTGTGATGCCATTTTGATCCAAAATTTCTAAAATATCGATAACGAACATTTTTCACCAAATGAATATACACTATTTTTCAAATTGACGTATACAAAAATTAAATTAAAAAAATAAATTTTACCACAGTCCCCTGTGAGGATGACAAGAAACTACCCGCTCTGTCATAGGACGTTAAAGAAGAATACGAGGAGGCATGTCCTACCCACCTATGAGAGGATGGTAAAATCCTATCCACCCTTAAAAAAACAGTAAAAGATGACGATGCTACTGTGGCATCTTACCACCGGGATGCTGCACGTGCCCGCTGGGCACGTCACCACCTTCGGATAGGCCGCTTCACCCTTGTCGGTCTTTTTGGGCCACGGCTAGTGCACCTCGCACGTACCAGCCGTGAGCTGGTGAGCGTGTCCACGGGAAGCTGCAAGCAATCCCGCTGCTGGTGCACGTGAGATCGGCGCCGCGCTGGTGTTACTTAATCTGTCGAAGCTCAATGGATGCTTTAGGCACTTACAAAGCAGTGCTGGAGAATATGGTACATGAACATGTTACAACTGTGATGAACTAAAGTTGAGGCCGATGGCGAATAGTAAAGCTACATTCGTAATTTCATAACATATGTTTTACAAGGTACGAGTACTAGATAGGTTTCCATGATCAGACATGGTAGAAACTACCATTTAGACAAACTTGGCTTTGGTAACAGATACTATTACAATTCATAACGGATACGAATTAGAGAGACGGACTCCGAAATGCTCGCCTCTTGTAGAACACCAAGGTTACATCACTAACTGCTGTTTGTCATCGCAGATACATAAACCGTACTCTCTCCCTTAGTACATTGTCAGCAGTTGAACACGCATCTGAAGTCTGAAGTATCAACATCTCTCTCTGTGTTACCAACTAAAGATTTGCCGATCGAGGTAACTTTGATAAGCAATATCAAGAATTATACGGAGGCGCCATTGCTGGCGGTGATCTTGCCGTTGACGATGTGGTGGTTGTCGTCGTCCATGAACCGCTTCCAGAACCAGTGCTGCTTCCACACCCTCTCGGTCATCTCCTCAATGGGCACGTTCTTGGTCTCCGGCAGGAAGAAGAGCACGAAGAGCGACATGACTAGGACCCAGGCGGAGAAGAAGACGAAGATAGCGTACTTGAGGTGGCAGAGCATGGAGAGGAACGCCTGCGCGATGACGAAGGTGAAGAGCAGGTTCACGCACACGGTGACGCTCTGCCCCGCGGACCGCGTCTCGAGAGGGAAGGTCTCGCTGGGGATGAGCCAGCCGAGGGGACCCCAGGACCAGGCGAAGGAGGAGACGAAGGTGCAGACCATGACGACGACCATGATGGCCCAGCCGTGGCCGAGGTCGTTGGAGCGGTCGGTGACCTTGATGCCTAGCACCACCGCGATGGCCACCTGCGCCAGGAACATCTGCACGCCGGCCTCCAGCAGCAGCATCCGCCGGCCAACACGGTCCACCGAGTACACTGACACCAGCGTCGATAGCACGTTCACTGCGCCCGTGATCACCGCCGAGTAGAGGGACGCGTCGTTCTTGAACCCCAGCGTGTTGAACAGCACTGGCGCGTAGAACATGATCGCGTTGATTCCCGTGAACTGCTGGAAGATCTGCAGCATCCCATATTTGCGTCACATTGCGTACATGTTAATAACCGTGCTAGCTTGTTGGTGCGCTGGTACGTGCATGGTAGTGATCAACAATGACGACAAGTGGGTACCTGGAGGAGGACGGCGATGACGAGCTGTGGGCGGTTGCGGCGGCGGAGGAGGTTGCGGAAGGGGTGCTTCACCTCCTGCGCGATGCGGCTGGCCTCTACGATCTCGTTGAACTCGGGCTCCACGTTGTCGGTGCCGCGGATCTTCTTGAGCACGGCCTTGCCTTCCTCCAGGTGGCCGCGCTCGATGAGGCTGTTGGGCGTGTCCACCACGAAGAGCGCGCCCAGGGTGAGCAGCACGGCCGGGATGCCGGCGAGGGACAGCGACAGCCGCCAACCCCACGGGTGGATCCTGCATAGATGCATGCGGTTCAGTTCGATCGATTAGTGCCGGCCACGCACGTACGTATCGGTAGTGGTACACCGCATGCGTGCTGGGACGTACTTGGAGGTGCCGTAGTTGATGAGGTTGGCGAAGAGGATGCCGATGGTGACGTTGAGCTGGAACAGGATGTTGAGCCCGCCGCGGATCCTCGTCGGCGCGATCTCCGAAAGGAACAGAGGAACGGCCTGCATGGATCAAACGACGCTATGTTATGCATCAGAAGACTAATTTTGACGGCTTCGGAGAAATAATTACATCTCGAAATGTAAGTAGGTTCATTTTCATTCTTAGATTACAAGCGAGTTAAAAATTTGAAAGCGGTAAATGACAGTATCATCTTTTTTTTTTTTCTTTAGCTTTGGATGCCACACCCTGCATTTCATCAAGTTGGGGTTTCCCCTATTAAATTCCAGGAAGGAATGAAACCATATGCTCCACTTGTGATCATTCAATGGAAAGCACCAACTATTCATTTAGTATAATTTTCCATGCCCGCTATTTTAAGTCCCAAATATTTCTGGTAAGCCCATTTCCTGAACGTCTCCAAGAGACTGAAAAGAATGTCCGAGGCTGAGCGGTTGGTGTACCCGTGCATAAATTGAGCGTATATTTGCGGCCTTGGCAGTTGAAGTGTTGAACCTAAGCATGTGGTAACATGTCACTACACCTACTCAGAGGAACACAAAATGTTTTGTTCTCTTAGGTCACGACGGCTTTGCCGATCCTTTTTTTTTTTTTTTTTTTTTGCTGATCCTAGGTCTCCATCAAACTCCTTTTTCGCCCTAAAAGGATCTGAATAAACCGATCACATGAACTCTGGCCTAGTCATGCCTGCTCACAAAATTGGATGTCGCATATATTGGCTTGGAGCATGCTGCATACGCATGATTGGCGATGCAGCGGTAGGTGTAATCCCTAATCCCATATCTGTATCTTTCTACGCTTTTGCCAACATTTTAACCCCGTGCAATTAAGCTCCCTGCTCGGCTACTCTACTCACACATCGATATTCTCATGACTGATTTTTTTTTAAAAAAAAAAAAAACTAGACAGAACCTTCAGTATCTCTGCTTGTTCTGACTGCAGCGCAGAGACAGCCGAAACATGCACGTCTTCAGTGCAGTGAACCGAGAATAACAAGACCAGAAGAGAAGAGTCCAAATGAACTTCTCGTCCAGGTCAAGCATCGATCCCAGCAGCCGAGCAGCTTCCTGCAGGGCTACAGGTTAAAACCGGGGCTCTCAAGTCTTTCTCCTCAGAACACCTCGACTCGCGACCCGTGTGGCCTATGCGTGCACAACGCCGCCTACTGCTAGCTGCTAGATGCTTAACAGCTTAAGTCACCGGTTAGCTTACGACAAATCACGATGTCGATCACAACTGGGACAGCTAAAGAGCAGGTAGCAGCCACCGGCAAACTACAGTGAATAGTGCAAGTAAAAACCAAATGTTATCACATGTTAGAAATTAGAATCGACGAACACCTATCACCTTCTTATTTGGTCGAAAATTTCAGTGATTCTAAATTGCTAGCCCGGGAATCTTGAAACTTAAAAAGGTTATCGCACGATGCTGTCAATGGAAGGCGCCAGCGTAACACAAGTCACGCATGCACGAGGCTCGGCACCGTCACCAATGCCCAGGTGTCCATCTGGAGTAGTAGTATACTAGTATGTGCGTACATGATTTTCTACGCATTTGACTTGACCCCAGAGTACTAGCTAATTTGGAAGGGCCTCATACGTACAGAAACTAGACGTGTACAATTTTAAGACCCCCAAAGATGCTTTGTTAGCCAAGGACGGTGGATAATATAGTATACGTAGTACGCACACGTCCTGCTCATGGATGCTGAAAAATAAGGTCTCGTGCGTGCTACGAATTCTGAAACGAGCCACTGGTTTGACTAGAAATATATTCCTGGTACCCGATACGTACTTTTTTACTAGAGTGTTTCATCAATCGCATCACACGTTGCTGCGAGGAAACGGGTAAAGAAAGAAAGAAAGAAAGAAGAGTATGTCCGTGCATGCATATATGCTAGATGGATTATTATTGTTTACCTGGTTGGCGAAGCCGACGCCGCAGCCGAGCAGGATCCTTCCGACGATGAGCATGGCGAGGTTCTGCGCGGTGCCGTTGAAGATGACCCCGACGATGAAGAAGCAGCCGGCGATGAGCATGGTGAGACGGCGGCCGAGGCGGCGGGTGGTGTAGGAGGCGAAGAAGGTGGCCGTGAGGCCGGCGAGGTAGAGCGACGACGTGAACAGCTGCAGGCCCTGGTTGTCGTACTTGCAGTAGTTGCTCTCCTTGTCCTCCTGCTTCTTCCGCAGCACCGCAGGGAAGAACTTGCCCAAGAAATCATCCATCGACGTCACGCCGCCTACAAAAAAAAAATCCCCACATTTTTAACACGAGACTGGTCAATTCTTTTTCCAAGTTCGCCCCAGTGATGCAACAGTTCGTTGCTGAATTAGTGTCCATGGAAAGTCCAGTACTTCCACTGTTGTACAGGTATTAAAACTTTATTTTCCAAGATAGCTTGTGATGGTTGCTGGTACGTGCAATATTCCTCAGAGCTCGTGAAAACGTGCTATCAAAGCGTTGGTTCAAGTGTCTGACTAAGGTAGCAGCAAAATATTTTTAGGGGGATAAAAAATGCATGTATATTACGTTTGTGTTTTGTTTCACTGAGGTTTGGATGTTTTGCATGATATATATCTAGTACAACCGTTTGTCCTCTTACACAAATTAATTTTGGAAACACCATGCATGGATATATATAATTCCCACATAATTCTCATCAGTTCTTGTGTGCATGTGCGCACATCTTGGGGCATGTGTTTTGTGTATGTATAAACCGTCGGTTGCACCAAATAATCTCATCGAAATTGTACATTTAATAATAAAAAGACTTCAATTTGCATCGAAAACTTTGGTATTAAGTTGATGATAAAAGAAAACTACTAGTAGGGAGCCGTGATATCTCTTTTTGCTTAAGCTTTTATTTGCGGTGTATCTGGAGAAAGGAAACGAAATTGTTGTAACATGCACTAAGTAGTTCACACACGAGTGGTGAATCTCTTTTTGGTAAGTTTTTCATTTTAGCAACAATTTATCGACCTAGAGAAAATGACCACATGACCACACAAAATTTGGAAAGAAAGCTGCGGCTCATCATGCGTGCTCCGTAGCTTTGCACATGCGTTAACTTACCAGCCTGTCAAAGCAGTTGGCTAGCTCACAGCACGATATTTTTTTTTCTCTAAGACGATACGAAAATAAAAGTAAAATGATGATGGGACCCTCACAGATTTATACCTCTAATTTTGAGTAACAAACTTACAAAAATATTCAAATTGGCGGTCAGACAAAATGGGAAGCTTTTCGAATCTGGTGTTAATGGGCCCGCCCTATTAAGAGCCATGATAAAAACTCCATTGATCATGCGTGCAAAAAACGATGCTTCGTCGGTACCATATCTAAATTAAAATCCTCCTCGAAGAGTGCATATATTGTTGGTAAACGGCGGGATCGACATATCAATCTTTTCTCCATGGAAGAGGAGTTCCTTTTGATTCTCTGGAGATAGCAGCCTAGCAAGGAGACGACCTATAGACATGGGGAACGGACCAGGAGCTTGCGTTTGCCGTACCTGAGACGCCGACGTCGTAGCCGAACATGAGCCCGCCGGTGGCCGCCATGATGCAGGAGATGACCACGATCGGCGTGATCTTCGCCTCGAACTCCACGCCGGACGGCGCCGAGACCGAGAGCCCTCCACCCGTCATCTTTGCTCCCTGAAGCACTCCCTGGTGCCCTCGTCGCAGTGCAGCGACGGAAGTAGTAGCAGGTGTTTGTGTCCACACAACCACTCGGAGGCCGGAGCAGGAGACGGACAAGGCTCCCTCCCAGTCTCTCTCGGTTTATATAGAGAGGGAAGCCCGCTTCCCGGAGAAATTTCAAACGCATCCGACCGACCTGATGACGCCACGTCACCGCAGGGACTCGATTTTTTTAATCACCGTCAAGAGGTGGTTTCACTTAACACTCTGACTCAGATAAATCTATATTTTATTAATATGAGTAGTATTATAATTAAATGATTAATTTTTGAAGGACAAATCATGAAGTTATTCCTCGTCCTGTAGGTCCACCGGAGTCCGGCTCGCTGGCCGGCCTTGACTGGCGGGCTGTGGCCGGTCAACGACAGCTCAGCGGTCCACGGGCCAGCCGAGATTCTCGATCCAAAAGCCATGCTGCTGCAAGTCTATATGCATAAGCCCGGCGACTTTTCGACCTTTTTTTTTTCTGCTTATCCGTTCCAAGCCCTTCTGAGCTCTCAGTTCCTTTATTGGAAAACTGGAGAGCAGTAGTTTGGAAAATTGGATATGGCGCCGCCCTTTTTGACGAATTATCATGGACCCACTCGTCAGCCCCTAATACATCCTGATCTCTGAAACTTGGAGCGGCTACTGAGACCATTGTGCTACGGCGCAGCAACTGGACTAGTACTGCTGCTCGATCGATTCATGTGAACGGTGGACCTTGTGATCAAGGAAAATTATACCTCACGTGGGAATGGGTTCACTTGAAAATTACTTCCTACAATCTAAATAAGTGTTGTTTTGGTATCGACATGGTTACAAATATAATTTTGACTATAACTTTTTATTGTAATATATTTATAAAATATAGAAAAAATATATCATTATAAAAATATTTTTTATGATAAATCTATCCGTATTATTTTTAAATATCCAAACTTAATATATAAAAAGTAATTTATAACCTAAGTTTGAAGTATACTGCAAAATAAGTCGACTCGAGGTTGGCTGAAGTAGTAGACATGTCATAATCTGCATGTATAGTCGAGAATACATGTTTTCAGGGGTAGACCCAATTCAAACATTGAGCGGGGCATATTAGTGATAGGACTTTTGCAACTTCACCAAAAAGGATGAAGACCACTGAAATTCATTAAAAACAAGAAATTGAGTGGGAGCATGTGCCTATTTTATAACGGGAAACTAGCCACTTTTCACGCCCAGCCAAGTGGTGCTAGTCGAGGTTTTGCTTGTGGATTAATCTATGATTCTGTCAAGATAGTATATGATCATATAAGATATGGCATATATACTATTTAACTTCATATGGCATATATACTATTTAACTTCTAGGCACATGCTGATTAATGTTTTTTTTAATATCACCCCTCATATATAACAAAAAGAATAGCAGCTGCTGCAGCTGGTCTTGGAAAAGAAAGCATTAGACATGCTTAACGCAGAATCAGAAAGGAACACAGCCGTGCAAGCATGTGTAGTAACAACCAGTCACGCTCCAGTTTGCTGAACAATACAAAGTTCAATTTGCTTCGTTCTTCCATCCGGCGTCCCAAGAGATTGTTTTTGCACGTTTTGTTTCGGTGATGTTAATTCGTACCATACAGTCAACAAATCTTATCACTTGACCATTCAAAAACCAAAACCTGCCCTGTGATCATGCGGCCGCGACGTCACAACAAATTATTTGTGCCGCGCGTTTACACGCTAAAAAGAGAATCAAAATCGCCGGCGCCTGGGAATCGCAGGACGCGAGCTGCTTCTTCCCCGGCGGTGCTGGGCCTGGGCGCGCGAGCTAGAGCGTGGAGGCTCGGGTGTTCAGCCGCGCCCGCCATCTGAACCCACACCCTGGAAAAGACGTACGCGCTCCAGCAAAATATTCTGCCAAATTTCGCTCGCTGGCGTGTGACACCGACACCTGGGCGCACTAAGAATTGCCACGCGTGAGGACACTCACTGTAAAAGCGGATAAAAAACGTGCGTAGATTCTTGCTTCCCATGGCTGATCCAGACCACTTATGGGCAGGATTCAAAAATTCATTTGAACCCTGAAATACAGATGTCTCTGAATTCGTGATTTTTGGAAAATTCGGTTGAATTCATTTGATCAAACTGGTTTGGCCACGGTAAAAACTGATCGAACTGGGCATTTAGTAACCGGATGATTTCACCGATTAATCGCTCAATTTCGTCAGTATTTGACCGTATTTTTAACATTTCATTTGTGGTAAAAAAACTGCTCAAATTTCATTCAAAAACCACTCAAATTTCATCAAAAACCATTTGGTTTTATCAAATTTCAGTAAAATTTAAGAAAAACCGTAAAAATAGCTCAACCTTGTAAAATCGATAACTTTTATCTAAGCTTCAAATTAAATGAAATAAATTTTGTTGGTTTCCTTATAATATGATCTACGTGATCAAAGTATTTAAAATCATAAAAAAGTTGAATATTTTCTGTGAGAAAATATATTTGCCAAACCTTATTAAATGCATTGTTAATTCATTGCTAATCTAAAAATCATGAAACCAATTTTATTAGTCTTCTTACTTGACCCTATGTCTTTTAAAATACTTACTCATGAAATAGTTATTGTAACATGCATGATTGTGTAAATATGTTGCAAATAGATTGATTCATAACTAACCTATCACACCTTCAAAATTAGTGAAACCACTTTTATTAGTTTACTTATACTATGATTTATATAAGAAAAATAATAGTAGATATGAAAATATTAATTACAGTGATGCTTATTAACATGTTTACTTTATGCTTGTGAACTTTGTAAAAAATCATGGAGAAATCAATAAAACTCTAAATAAAGTGAAATTAATTTTATAGAACATCTTAAGTACACCTTATACACAAAAATATGTGTTTCCATGTTAATATTTTCCTTAATATGAACCCTACTAAATGAGCTGCACACTTTTTAAAGCATGATTTTTCTTTTTTCCCCCAAACTTTCTCTCTATGAAATATGATGCAAAGGACATTACTTTTGAAAAAAATCACATAAAGCCTTAGAATTGTCTCTAGTATTTTTTATACTTTTTTTTGTGATTTTTTATTTTTTAATTTAAATTCGAAAATGGTCAAATTCGGAATTCGGTGCGAACCGAATTGATCGGTTTTCATGATATCGACCGGTTTTCAATGAATTTTCGAACCCTTCTTATAGTACTCTTTCTTGTTCTTAATCCTACTCTTTTTCTTTGCTTCCTCTTACGTGCCCTAAAATTGAAGAAGAGGTTCGGAGAGATTCCGTGATGAGCCCACCGTAGAGAGGCTTGACCCCCTCCTCCGCCCCACTGTGGATCAGGCCATGTTGCTTCCTGTAGAGTAAAATATACCAGAACAGTCCACGCATCAGTATCACGTATGACGGTATGAGCAACACGTACCGTTTTCCGTGAGGAATTTCGTAACGATATCTGCGTTCAAGTTTCCGAGTGCGGCAACAAACGGCCGGTCACGATCAGGCAGGTCGCAAACTGCTGCCCGGGCCGCGGGCGCGTCCAGTCCTTTGACTCTAACGGGTTGGTAACGTAAATGCGCCATTCCTCTCTCTCTCTCTCTCTCTCTCTCTCTCTCTCTCTCTCTCTCTCTCTCTCTCTCTCTCTCTCTCTCTCTCTCTCTCTCTCTCTCTCTCTCGACACGTACGTATATTTCAGCTGGTTACAGACCTGGTAAATTCGAATTCGTATCTACCGCACACCTGTACGCGCAGGCGATGATTTGTGAATTGCGTAAAAAGTTCACCGACGAATTGTATCTGATGAGCAGTAGGAGAACGGAGGTGTTGAATTCTGGGACGAGGCAAGCGTGAGCAGCAAAGCGAACGCGACTGCCAATCCTCTACTGGTTTGGTTCTGGTTGTTACGGCGTCTAATTGTCAACAGAGATGGGGTATCTTTTTTTTTTGGCAGGGAATTGTCAAAAAGGATATGCAACTACTCTAGCTAGAAGCTAGCAGGTCAGGTGATTCACGCTCCGTGTCAACGATAATAGGAGACTGGAAAGTGGCATCTACTCCCAACCAGCAGTGATCACTGATCAGGGCTTGCACGTTTAATTTAGCCCAGGATCCTGACATGCACGTTTAATTTAGCCCGTGTCGGGCCATTGCAATGTCGCAGCCGTTACACGTCACCTCGGATCTGAGCGTTGCATGACCGGCAGAGAACATGGAACGTACATGCCGGCCACCTACAGCATCTGCTTGGATGTTAAGAATGTTCGGACAGCAAGATAGGGAGAGGCATTCAGCCATATTGGCTCTCCTGTCGCCCAGGTAAATGGCATCTGAGCATACCATAGACAGGACCTGATGAGCGGGAAGGGGATAGAAACATAGGACAACGTTTTTGGAAACTCCAAGCCGCGTGCCATTACATCTCTCGCCGTCAAGGAGCGTTGCGTCATTCCGTAAGGCAATCGAGCAGATCTCACGGCTTGAGGTTGAGGCCGATTGACGATTGTCCCTGATATAGAAGACACCGGTATGGATGAGCACGGCGCATGCGGACGACTTGGATCTCCTCATGCCACCGGCGAACTCTGATAAAAATAATTGGAGATCTTATTTATTAGACTAGAGATTCTAGTATCTCATTTATTAGACTACAAAGTGTCATATAGACTTAGTATATATATGATGGATCACTGTAAAACAAAAAATTACTCAATATCTTATGCACCCTCTACTTATAAAATAGATCCACCCGTGTCTCAGGCACCGATCCAATACTGGGTGCGAATGGAAACAGCAAATCGGGCTGTTTCCTAGCTGGGCCTTTGAAAAAGGGGACCGAAAGCTACACAAACGAACAAAGAACTTTTTATTTTTATATTTTTTAAATTAAAAATTTATAAAAATAGGTGTCTGTTGTTGTTGTCGTTCTAACAGGTGACAGGTAAATAAAAATAAAAATATAGTATTCTAATACTTTTTAAATTCAAAACACTATCAAAATAATCATGAAATTTTTTAAAAAATGTATGACGTAGAGGATGCTATAATTTAGTTCTCCAAATATTTTAAACTCAAACAATTACCTTACAATGAGAAACAAAAAACAAATTTGACTCTATACAATGAAATTTGTTTTTTTTTCATTGTACAGATCATATTTTGTTTGAATTTTTTTAGTGTGCTAGATCGTAGTATCCTTCGTACCACCAAATGTTTTCATAAATTTGTATAACTATTTCGATAGTGTTTTAAATTTTGAAGTAGTGGAACGTAACTTTTTTTTATTTTTTAACATGCCACTCTTCTAATGAGCGACAGGAGTCTAAGCGTGCGATTTTTTAAAAAAACACTTATTTTTATAATTTTTTATTTAAGAAATATAAAAATAAAAAAATAATTCGGCGAACAAGATGGCAAGTTGCAAACTTGCTTTCGTGCAGCGGGCTGTCAGCATGGATTCTGCTAGTGTTGCTTGGGCTGAAGTAAAATGGGCCACAGCGAACTGATCATAACTCTAATGGGCTGTAAACAGTAATTTCAACGAATACTGTTTATCCGACTGGACTAACCGTTCTTCGAAAAGGCGCAGAGGACGGTAAAAGCCTACCAGTCTAATAAGAGAGTGGTAGACGTCTATCTTTTAATTTTTTTAAAAAAATCTATTTATTTAATATTTTAAATTAGAAAATATAAAAATAAAAAAATTCCAAGTTTGATCCACTCTATTAGCCCATGTTGCATGTCTAACACGGTAACACCGTCCCACAGTGTCGTGCAAGTTGGCAGAGCCATTGGCCCGCCAAATGAGGATGTCCCTTAAGCTTGGATTTAAAAAAAAAAATACAAATACTCCCACAAATAAAATAGTTGTGTTTAGCATCCAAAAGTTTAATCCCATTGCAAAATCCATCCTCAACTTCGATGCCACGTTAAGTTATTTGACGTTTGTTAACTTACCGTTTAGTTATTTGCCGTTTGTTAACTTACCAGGATACGACCCTCTAGTGTTCCGTGAAAAGATAGAAACAGAGCAAGGACATAACAGCGCACTAAAATTCCCTAATCTAAATTCTCTACAAGAAATGATTTCTTAAAGAAAATGATTTTATAACTAAAAATAAGTATCTAGTGATTCTCTAAAATAAAATATATAGAGTAAGTAATTCTGTACGAGAAGTAAATCAAAGAAAACTAATTTTTTTTCAGCTCCCCAGTTTCTAGTTTATTTCAAATAATCACTCCCACGAATTTCACTTAAAAAACTAAAAGCTTAAAACTGCTGTTTGGTAAAGCCCTATCCGATTCCAATAAAAAAACTACTCTAAAAACTCTACCAAACAGACCTCAAATATGCCATTACAATACCTGCCACAAAATATGGCACGATGATACAAGTGACATAGGCAAACACTCCTGCTCAGGAACTGAGCACTGTTAGCAAGCAATCTCCGGATTCTCCTCCTTGCCGATACAGGATCTGCCTTACATGGCTCTGCATGCAAGCCCCTGATTCACGCCTAGCCAGTGCTAGCTTTCCTTGCATAGCTGAGTCAACTTGCCTTGCATAGCTACGTCCTTCACGCATATACGCCTGGACGGATATCTTTCTTATCGTTTGTTCCTATAAATCATGAGATGATATCCTGGCCCAGGCTATATATATTGTAACACAACACCTTGAGTTAATCAATCAACGATTACGCGTGAATTATATCCTCTATCATGGTATCACGAGATCTCACATCCTGTGACCTCCTGCTTCCGCTAACTCCATTCTAGGCGCCGTACCTCATCTCTACACCGCCGGCACGATCAGTGCACTGCTGTTCATGGCCACCCCACCCGCCTCTGATGCTGCTGTTGATGCCGAACGTGCGGTCGCCCTCGCGCGCAAGCACGCGGCCATCCAGCAGCGTGAGGCTGAAGCGGTCGCTGCCATAGAACGAGACACCGCGGCCGTCCGAGATCGTGAACGGGAGGCTGCCGTCGAACGGGATCGCGAACGCAGCACCCTCGCCAACGCCGCCGACGCTGCTGCCAGGGCCGCGTCCGATGCCCAGGCACCGGTACGCGCTGCCGCTGCCGCTCTCGAACACGAGCACGACGCTGCCGCCGCCCTGGAGCGCACGGCCGCCGCGGTGTGCGAACGTGCCTCCTTCGGGCAAGAGCGCACCACTGCATCGACCAACGACGACGACACCGCCCAGTACCACGAGGCCGCCGCCGTTGCCAACCTCCATGCCCAGGAAACTGGCGTCCAGAACATCAGGGCCCTGGTCCCTGTCGTTCTTGACCTCTTGTCACCGCACTACAATAAATGGCGCGATCTTGTCCTCCTCACCCTCGGCCGGTACTCGCTCGTCGACCATGTGACCTCCGACGCCGCCTTTCCCGACGTCCCCGCCTGGCACCGGATGGATTGCGTCGTGCTGTCATGGATTTACGGCATCGTCTCCCTCAAGCTCATGGAGGTCGTGCGCATCCGTGGCAACACTGCGCGCACTGCCTGGATCGGCATCGAGTAGCAATTCCTCGGCAACCGTGAAACTCGCGCCCTTCACCTTGATGCCGAGTTTCGTAATTTTATGCAAGGTGACCTCATCGTCTCCGATTACTGCCGCAAGATGAAAAGCATGGCAGACGCACTTGCCGACCTCAGCGAGTACATTCCTGACCGCACCCTGGTCCTGAATGTCTTGCGCGGGCTCAACGACAGATTTACGTACATGTCTCCTCACTTCAAGCAGCAGCGCCCGTTCCCGACGTTTGGTGACGTGCGCGCTGACTTGCTCCTCGAAGAGTTGACGATGATGTCCACCTCCTCCACCTCCTCCACCGCCCTGGTCACCACGGCGCCCTACGCTGCCCCAGGAGCAGGCGGCTCCTCTGCGCCTAAGTGGGCGCCCTCGGCCCGCGCCCCCACATGCACCGCCAGGCAGTCGGGCTTCGACCGCCGTCGTCGCCGTGGCAATGGCAGTGGCAAGACCCCCAACACCAACACTGGGTCTTCCACTACGTGGCCTTCGTTCTACAACCCCTGGACCGGCACCATCCAAATGTGGCCTGATCCTCCGTCAACTTCTGGAGGCTCCCAGCCTTGTGCCCGACCGCCCACGTCAGCTGGCGTGCAGCAACAACAGCAAGCTCTACTCGCTGCCCCCGGCCTTCCTGGCTACCCTTTGCCTCTGCTGCAGCCTGGGCTCCCATCACCAGCGCCAGGCGCCCAGCCCCCAGTACAGCCAACACCGCCGTCACCATGGACACCATGGTCTGGGGGCTCCTGGGACCAGCAGTCGCTTGCCAACGCCTTCAGCACGGTGTCCCTCAATCCCCCTCCCGCCACCACTGAGTGGGTGATGGACTCTAGTGCTTCCTCACACATGACACCCAACACCGGTGACATCTCCTTGTTCCGCCCTCCATGTTCCACTTATCCTTCGTCCATCATTGTTGGCAATGGGTCTACTCTACCTATCACCTCTACTGGTCATACAATCTTGCCCGGTCCCTTTTATCTTAATGATGTTTTGGTCGCTCCTATCATTATTAAATCACTCATTTCTGTTCGCTAGTTTACCACTAACAATAATTGTTCCGTCTAGTTTGCCCCTTTTGGCCTCTCTGTGAAGGATCTTTGTTCCAGGAACGTGATCGTCAGGTGCAATAGTTCCGGGCCCCTTTAGTCCTTGCACCTCCCAGCATCGCGCCAGTCACCGAGTGCCTTCCTCTCCGACGTCACCTCCACCCTTTGGCATCGCCGCCTCGGACATCCCGGGCAGGAGGTGCTCTCTTGACTCGCCAGCGCATGCGCCATCTCCTATAATAAAAATAGTTGTAATACTATTTGTCATGCATGTCAACTTGGTCGCCACATTCGTTTACCGTTTGCTACTTCGTCTTCTCGGGCCATCAAGAATTTTGATCTTATTCACTGTGATCTGTGGACCTCTCCCATCCCGACTGTGTCCGGTTACAAATGCTATTTGGTCATTCTTGATGATTGCTCGCATTTTGTTTGGACGTTTCCTCTGCGTCTCAAATCTGACACCTTTTCCACTATAGCTAACTTTTTCTCTTATGTGGCAACTCAGTTCAAATGCACGATAAAAAGTGTCTAATGTGATAACGGACGCGAGTTCGACAACTCCTCCGCTCGCACTTTCTTCCTCACCCATGGTGTCACCATGCGCATGTCCTGCCCCTACACCTCTCAGCAAAACGGCAAGGCTGAGCGTATCCTTCGCTCCATCAACAACATTGTACGTTCTCTCCTATTCCAAGCTTCCCTCCCTCCCTCATACTGGGTTGAGGGCCTTCACACCGCCACCTATCTGCTCAACCGGCTGCCCACTAAAACCCTTGATCTGGGTACTCCTTATTTTGCGCTTCACGGGACACATCCCTCATACATCCACATACGCATTTTTGGTTGTGCATGCTACCCCAATATGTCGGCCACCGCACCCCACAAACTCGCTCATCGCTCCACCCTCTACATCTTCTTGGGCTATTCCTCTGAGCATAAGGGTTAGCAGTGTCTTGACCTCTCTTCTAATCGGGTCATTATATCTCGACATGTCACTTTTGACGAGTCGGTGTTTCCCTTCTCCCACAACCAAACAATGCATTCTGATAATTTTGAGTTCCTAACACACTTTGAGTACAGGTCGATGCCTCTTGGCCCACCTCACTCACCTCCTGTAGGTCTCCGACAAGTTCCTGCGCCACGAGCGGGCCCGACGGCCTCTACTGCGCCCCAAACGACGTTGGATGCTTCGGGCTGCATGCCACGTGCGGCAATCCCGGCCTCTGTTGTGCCTCGGGCGGTGCTGGACGCCCCGGCAGCCTGCATGTCCCGAGCGGCCACGCCGGCCTCTGCTGCGCCCCAAGCGGCGCTGGATACTCTGGCCTACACGCCACGTGTGGCAACGTCGGCCTCTGCTGCACCCCGGGCGACGCTGGATGCCACAGCACGAACGCCACGTGCAGCCACACCGTCCTACGCTGCGCCCCGGGCGGCGCTGGACACCCTGGTCTGCACGCCATGTGCGGCCATGGACACCCCGACCTGCATGCCACACGTGGCCACTGCAGCTACTGCTGCACCCCGGGCGGTGCCAATGACAGCCTGCATGCCACGTGCGGCCACGCCACCTGCTGCGCCACACACGGCCACGACAGCTGCTCTGCCCCCGGCGTCCCCTACAGCGCCAAGCCCGCCGACCGACGCATCGTGCACGGATCTAGTCATCACTTCTTCTGCGGCCACCGAGGACATTCGTACGGCTACCTCTGTGCCACAGATTGTTGCCACCCGTACTGGTCCACGCACGGTGGCCACTGTTCCCCCCGTTACCAATGCACACCGCATGGTCACCCGTGGGAAGGACGGCTTCCGCGTACCCTCCGATCCACTCAACCTTCACGCGGATGCTCTGTCACCAATTCCGAAGACATACCGCGATGCACTCGCCAATGCGCATTGGCGTGCTGCTATGACTGATGAGTTTGAGGCTCTTCAGGCCAATCGCACTTGGGATCTTGTCCCTCGTCCTCCTGGAGTCAACCTTGTGACGGGGAAATGGATTTATCGTCACAAACTTCATGCCGACGGCACCCTTGACCGTTACAAGGCCTGGTGGGTTCTCCGTGGTTTCACTCAATGGCCTGGCATTGATTATGACGAGACATTCAGTCCTGTGGTGAAGCCTGCAATAGTCCGGACCATGCTCTCACTTGCCCTCTCCCAAGCATGGCCCGTTCATCAGCTTGATGTCAAGAATGCTTTTCTGCACGGCACTTTGTCTGAGACCGTTTACTGCTCCCAGCCGAGTGGTTTTGTTGATACCTCCCATCCTGATTGGGTCTGCCGCCTCAACAAGTCACTATATGGTCTCAAACAGGCACCACGTGCATGGTACAATAGGTTCGCTACCTACTTGCTCAGTCTTGGCTTTGTGGAGGCCAAGTCCGACACCTCTCTTTTTATCTGGCATCGTGGATCCAAGACAGCCTACCTGTTGCTTCATGCGGATGACATTGTTTTGACTGCCTCCTCTCCAGACTTACCGCGGCAGACTATCTTTGCTCTTCAGCGGGAATTCTCAATGAAAGACCTCGGTGAGCTCAATCATTTTCTGGGAATTTCGGTTCAACGCTACCCTACTGGACTCTTCCTCTCTCAGAAGCAGTATGCACTGGACATTCTGGAGCGCGCAGGCATGACGGACTGCAAACCTTGCAGCACCCCTGCGGACACTCAGTCGAAGATGTCTGGTTCCGTTGGCTCTCCATTTAGTGATCCCACTCACTATCGCAGTTTAGCTGGGGCACTCCAGTACTTAACTTTGACCCGGCCTGACATCTCCTATGCCATTCAGCAGGCGTGCCTTTATATGCATGACCCTCGAGAGCATCACCTCTCTGCCGTTAAGCGCATCCTACGCTATCTCCGCGGCACTGTTGACCATGGTCTACTCCTACAATGTTCTGCGCCGTCAGAGCTTGTAGTCTACTCCGACGTCGACTGGGCTGGCTGCCCGGACACGCGGAAGTCCACATCGGGCTACGCTGTTTTCCTGGGCGCCAATCTCATCTCCTGGTCTTCCAAGCGCCAGCCAACTGTCTCCAGATCCAGCGCGGAGGTCGAATATCGGGCCATGGCCAATGGCGTGGCTGAGGCCACCTGGTTGCGGCAACTTCTCAAGGAGCTCCACAGTCCCCTGCCTCGAGCGACACTTGTCTACTGTGACAACGTCAGCGCCGTGTACCTCTTAACGAACCCCGTTCAGCACCAACGCACTAAGCACGTCGAGATCGATCTTCATTTCGTCCGCGAGCGGGTTGTTGTTGGGGATGTACGGGCCCTTCATGTACCGACCACATCCCAGTTTGCCGATATCTTCACCAAAGGATTGCCGACGTCGGTCTTCACGGAGTTTCGATCCAGCCTGAACGTCTGTCGGGCCAACACTCTGACTCCCGAGGGGGGGGGGGTGTTAGCAAGCAATCTCATAATTCTCCTTACCGATACAGGACCTGCCTTGCATGGCTCTGCATGCAAGCCCCTGATTCACGCCTGACCAGTGCTAGCTTTCCTTGCATGACTGAATCAACTTGCCTTGCATAGCTACGTCCTTCACGCATATACGCCTGGGCGGATATCTCTCTGATCATTTATTTCTATAAATCATGAGACGATATCCTAGCCCAGGCTATATATATATTGTAACACAACACCTTGAGTTAATCAATCAACGATTACGCGTGAATTATATCCTCTATCAAGCACCACTACGCAGTCAGTTCGAAGGATGATCTACCAGCCGGAGTCAGTATTTGAGTATGCATATCATACTATATGCACATCTTATACTCACTACAGGTTTCTCAAAGCACTCGATAACAATTCATTCTACATGTAGGAGTAACGCATAATTGTGGACACTATCATACAAGGATGACACTTGACATTGACATGCAGCGTGCTCAGCACCCTAAACAGTCAAACAAGGACGGGGACCATGGCATGGAGTGAACACTAAACACAGCAACCACAACGTACGCACTACTACTCACTAGAGGATACAGGCTACGATAAAGTGTCTCATGGCTGCAGCTTCTTAGGGAGCACAGCTAGGTCCAGCGTACTGCCATACATCTTAGCGAGAGCCTGTCCACACCAGCCATGGCCATCGTCTAGTGTCGGCATCCTCACCTCGATGAACGGCGGAACGACTGGGCCTTGAGGCTTGACAACCCCTGCGAACACCCTGAGGACGTTGGCGGCATCGATGTCCATGCATACACTGATTTCAACGGTTCCCTTAGGTGCTGGTGGAATACCGGTGATCTTGAAGTATCCTAACAGATGGTTCTCTTCGGCACGTTCTCCTTCACCTTCGTACACAGTAACGAGGGCTTCGGTCTGACTGTCGTGTGTCGTTGTAAATAGCATGTCCCTTCTCGCTGGAACTGTCGTGTTCCTGGGAATGATTGCTGCAAAGTTATCTCCATCGGCGCGGATACCCAGGTTCATAGGAGTTGCCTGAATTGTCAGGAGATCCAGGCTCCCTGAAGGGTCAGTCACTCCTGAAGCAATGGCTCCTTCCAATGCAGCACCTGAAACAGCAGCTTCTAGAGCATCGATGCTCTTGTAAGAGACTTCCTTCATGCATAAGCCCAGGACAAGGCTTCTGATTCTGGGGATCCTGGAGCACCCTCCAGCCAATATGACATCATTTATGTCTTCTGGTGCTAACTTTGCATCAACCAAGCACTGGTTGATGATCTTTTCGCACTTCTCAAAAATTACCCGATTAACTTGTTCAAACTCTGAATGGTCTAGAACTTTTGACACCTTCTGGCCATCCCCCAAATCTACTTTAATCTCCACAGTATCCTGGCTAGCCAGTTTGTGAATTGCATCCTGAGTTGCAATCCGCAGTAAACCCAACGACTTGATTCGATCCATTGTCTGACCAGCATATAAACTATCAAAATTAGGAAGAAGGTGGCGCATTATGTTCTGAAGGATGTCCTCTCCACCAACAGAGCATCCTGATAACGCTCTTATTTGAGAAACACCTCCAGCAGTGGCAGCCACAGCTGCATCACAATACCCAGCACCCATGTTAAATATCAGGGCAATTTTCTCAACACCGCTTCCCATATTGTCATGCATAAGCTGTTGCTGCTGCTGAGCGTACAAAAGTGCGACAGCAGTAGGTTCTGGCATCAACCTCAACACATGCAGCCCGGCCATTGCACAGGCTCTCTCAATCCTTGTCTGTTGAAACCGACTGAATGCAACTGGAATGGTAAGCACAGCATTCCTCACTGGATGTTTAAGATGCATCTCTGCCAAGGCCTTCAATTCAAGCAGAAAGATGGCAAGAACTTCTTCAGGAGTAGTAGATCGCCACATGTTGTTCACCAATGCTGCAATAAATGGCCTCACACCGATACCCAATGTCTGCACAAGAAAAGGGAGGGCCTTGCTAGCTTGAACCACTTCATCCGTGTCCATTCTTCCAATCAGGCGTTTCATGTTGAATATGGCACTTCCTGATAAAACATCTCTTTCCTCATGTGCATTTTCCTGGGTTGCTCCTCCAGTAACTCCTGCTGAAAGAGTGTCATCTTTGAACATGACATATGACCTCATCCCTTTCTGGTTGCGGGTATTTTTCAAGAGCTCAACTTGGTGGCCATTCCAAACTGCAACGCTGCACTTGGAAGTCCCAATGTCAATGCCAATAGAAACATCAGGAAATGATTGTTGAGATTTATCTTCCCCGGTGGTTTCACTATCGGATGCCACGGTATAGAATTGTTCAGTCATCCTACAAGGCAATATAGCATCAATTATACATTGCGATCAGACTTGTATTTTAAAAGAAAAGGTAGTTTAAGGTTTGAAAAAACTAGTACCAGGATTGGAATAGGAAGCGACTACCATTTTCCTCTAACTTTTAACATCTTCAGAAAAAGAAAACTAGAACGTAAAAAGGACCATTTTAAAAGAAAACGAGAACGTAAAAAAGGATCATTTTAAGTATTATTATATTAACATAACAGATACAGAATTCAAGGGCCTATCGTATTGGACCACAACGTGTAACTAGGAAGATACGGAAGCCAGTAGGAGTAATATCTGAATGCTAATGCTACAGCATCGAGACAGTTGATGACATGGCTAATACGATTTTTTTTTCTTTTGAAACGAAAACAGCGAGCTAGAGCTCGAGCTGAGCATATATTAAAAAGAAGAGAGCTAACCTAATTTATAAGAAAAATCGGACCCAAAAACCTTAACAGATGCACGGTTCTAGAGAGAAAAACCGACACTAAAACACCACAACGACAATACGACCATATCTCCATAGAAGACGCTTACACCAAAAGACAGAGTCAGACAACACAGACAGACTAACCCAACTCAATTCCAGAACTTCTTTTTTTCCAAAGATCCAAAGTTCCAGAACTTCAGGCTAACTTTTGTGGCAAACAACTAACACCCGAGTTGAGCCAAGTAATTCTTCTGGCAGTAGCGAATCTAATAGTGATGTCTGTCATGAAAAGTTCAGATAGGCGATATAAATCAAAGTGAAACCAAACTTAGGGGGTCCAAATACGCTGAATTCCCTGCAACAATGGAAGGAGGCTTCATCTGAAAAAAAAAGGGATAAAGGAAATCAAACTTAGGGGTCCAAGACCACCAGTTCCATCAACCATGCACATGACCTCTGCCATTTTGTGCCTTGTTCCGCTTCCCCTTTCCCATTCCAGGTTCAGTGCAAAAGCTTAGGTAAACCCAAGTGCTCACATCACTACATCAGCACACATACAGCCACAGCCACACTTCCACGATCATACGATCTATGCTACCGCGAGGTCCGCATACAAGTAGAGTACACACACGCATTTAGCAGGCTAGCAAGGAAACTTGCGGTGCCCAATGCGGACATGCAGCACTAATTAACATGGAATAGCAAGCTACTAGCATCGCTCAAACTAATCAAAGCACGGATCAGAGTAGTCAAGTGTGGAGTGCGGAGATTCTTACTCGACCAGGCAGCGGAGACGGGACGGGGTCTCGTCGGGCGGTGCTTGCTGACGCTTCTTCGGAAAAGAGAACGACACAGGCAGTGTGCGCGTTATCCGGGTGGAGGCGGAGTGGAGAGAAGGGGGTGCGAGGAGGTAGAAGAAGGGGGAAAGGCGAGGTGCCGAGGTGCATCTTCTAGAGACGACGAGAGAGCGCAGGCACGCACGCGGCGCGCGCACGCCGACAGGCGGAGCCGCTCAGTCCGAGGTCGGGTCCTTCCTGGAAGAGTCGGGAAGCGGGGCTGGGCCCGGCTGGGCATAGCCTGATCGCCGCGGACCTTTTTTATTTTTATATTTCTTAAATAAAAAAGATAAAGATATGCACCGTTTGAAAAAATTACAGAGTGTTTAAAAATAAAAAATAATTTATTCTATTGCACTCAAAATTCAAAACACTATTAAAATTATCATAAAAATTATAAAAAATTAGTGGTACAAAGGATACTATGATCCAGGTCTAAAAAATTAGACAAAAATATGATATAGACAATGAGGAAAAAATAAATTTTATCATATAGAGTCTCACAGAATCTAAAATCTATCTTTTTTGTTTTTCATTGTACAAGTAACTTTTAAGTTCAAAAGTTTTGGAGACTTAGATTATAGTATCTTTTATATCAGATTTTTTTTCAGAATTTTTCATGATTATTTTTGTAGTGTTTTGAATTTTGAGAGCATTATAATGTTATGTTTTTTTAACCTGTTGTCTTCTGGAAAGGTTGACAATAGTTTAGTTCTGTAATTTTTTAAACTATTGTCTATTTTTATAATTTTTATTATCGAAAGGTAAAAATAAAAAAAATCATCGCCACGTACCTGCGCTGGCCCCCGAATTGTAGAATTGGGCTGCCTAAATCTTAGCCTGATCGTGGTTGAGAACCGTTCTGTCACACTAGTGGTGGGCCGTTAAATTTGAGCCGTATCAACCAAGCTTATATTATGGGCCTTCGTTGGCGTTGCAATCCCTGGATGCACTGGGGCTGGGGCGCGCGCAGCTGCGATACGGATCTGGGCCTACTACTCACATATGCTCGTTGATCCTACGTTCTGTTTCGTTGAAAATTTTTATATACATATTTTTAATATTTACAAGACTGCACATCCGTTTCAAGAAATAGTAGAAATAGGCTATCATCACCTGTTTATCGGACGAAATCCTGAACGGGTGAGTTCTTTGTTGCTGCGACGCCCGTAAGCCCACCCAAAAGATCTCGCCCGAATAGTGCCCAAAAGGTCTCACCTGCCGACGTCAGCGCCCCATTTCCTTCGAACTCAGCCAAGAGAGGGAGGAGAGATAGAGAGGGGAGGGGAGGGGAGGAGATAATTTACGGCGAAGTCCTGCCGAAATAAAGAGGTATGTTTGTTTTCTCTGTTTTTTAATACCCGGTAGGATAGCTATTAGTGCTACGCTTTGGCATAGGTTATAGGTTAGATCTAGGATATCCATTACAAGAAATACACCATTAGTGTCCTAAGTGTTACCCCACGGAAGTAGGTCCTTCTGGCTCAGCTACAGATGGGAGATGTCCTTGCGGTCATCGACCATCGGCTTTGTCGAGTTATATGTTGTAATTCGTGTTGTGATAGATATTCATGTGCAAAACATTGTACTTTACTATTGTGATACTGAGACTGCCAATATGTTTGAGGTTGTAATGTGTTAAGTTGGTATTCGTTAACATATTTGTGTACGTGTTGAACAATTAATCATGTTATGTTATATGTTGGACGTTTACATATTACTCTGTGTTTGGTTCCTTATAAAACTGTAAATAACTTGTGCAATAAGTAGGTATGACGCAGCTGGAGCTACTTGACCCTTAACTCGACCTTAGGCACCGTTCGTACTGCATCGTGGTGTAGGTTGAGGAGCTCCTAGTACTACGATCTCGTGTGCCGGAGGAGCTCATGAGGCTTGACGCGCGCTGGATCCCGAGGTTTGTACAATCTCAATTTCATGTTGTACATGGCTTGTTTTCTGTATTCGTCGCTAGCTTTGATATTTTGCAGGTTGTGTACTGCAAGGCTACTTTCGTTGTGTCTCCTGGTGGAGGTAGATGCGTTGGTTGGGGGCTCGGAGGCCACCACACAATTCAGCTACGACCAGGTCCTACTCGCGGCCCTTGTCGACAAGTGGCGTCCCGAGATGCACACGTTTCACCTCCCGTGCAGCGAGATGCCACCCACGCTCGAGGACATCTCACTCATGATGGGCCTGCCTTGCGCGGGTGCTACTGTTGGGGCTAGTGATGTGGGTGTGGCGTGACGTGGCGCGACGAGCAGCTCAGTCACTTCTCCGTTGTTCAACAGAGGGACGGCCTAGCCCCGTTCAGGGCTTTTCCAGGGACAGAGAAGTACGGACCGACGAAGGCCTCTCTCATTCAGTTTGTGGTACGTATATCTTGTATTGTTTTGTCATCTCTTGTATGTTACTAACGGATGAAGATATTTATAATTGTTCCTTTTTTGACAGGCGGACAACATCCACTCACTGGCAGGCGACGAGGACGTGTCCCTGCACTTATAGGCGTACCTCATGTGGTTGTTCGGTTGGTCATGTTCACTGACGTGGCGGACGCTGACCTACGGGAGTCCCGCAGTACAACTAGGCTTTTGCTATGCTGGCTGCGACGTACCATGGCCTGTGCGATGCATGCACGAAGACAGACGATAACACTATTCTCACTGGGTGTCACCTGCTGCTTCAAATGCGGTCGTACGAGCGCATCACCATCAGCAGACCCGTTGTGAACCATAGTACCAACCAGTTCCCTGTGGACGGCATCGACGACCTGACGATGGGATCGTTGTGGTGCAGACGGAGGGTAAGAGCTATGAATTTTGCACGTATTTGTTAATTACTTTCTTTCTTTCTTTGTTTGTCCAACTTAGTTTGGTTACATAGCTGTCCTGGTCCAGTGTGCAGACTCACCACGCGTATCTGGACTTCATTCACCAGTTCGATGAGCTGACGGTGAACGACGTCTGTTGGAGGCCGTACACGGAGGAGGACATACATCAACGTGCTCTGCTTGGACTTTCGGTGCTTTGCTTATGGGACCAGGAGTATCGGCTCACACGATGCACCCTTGTCTGCAACATCTACGTTGAGGAGTACTCACCACATTGCGTGATGCGGCAGTTCGGGAAGTTCCAGCTATTCCTGCTCATGATGACTAGGACAGTGCCTACCAACATACACAAGGGCATAACAATATACTTATCTTTTCATTATACACACTGCAACACTCTAACTCTATTGTTTATGTTTTTCAGGTTGACGCGCAAGGGGCCTCATAGCACTAGTATGTTTGCGACCCGTGGGTTAACCAATGGGACCATGTTGTTGAGAACATCATTGATGAGGATCAGCATCACACTGAGGAGGTGTACATGAAGTACTTGTCCTAGTTTGTGGCTAGGACGCGCACCTGGGCTTCCGCAGCACATGTCCGACGCTCGCGACACATATCCAACGCACATGGACCAGGCACGTTCGCTTGAGGTACATACAATACTACGCGACTCCTCATTTACTACACTTGTTGCTTAAATGTTTTTTGAGTAATGAAATAAAACTTTTATTTGCAGAGGGACATTCTGCACCAGATTGACGTCGAGGCACGGGCGACCAAGCTCTGGATCGACAGTGGCCTCGAGCTCCCCAGGGATGAGGTGAGCACGGTGTTACGCCGGATTTATCCAGCATGTGCGCAAGGTGTTCAGTGCGCTCAACTGCAGGTCGTCCTCAGACGTTTAGATGGGAGCACGAGCGTCCACTCCTCTACCGGCACGCCTGTCTGTGATGTTCGCTGACCCGCCACACCCAATGGTACGCCCAACGTTCTTCGTCGAGCCGTCGATACCGTCTTCACCTCAACATCTCAGCACTACTACGGTGGCCGCTCGAAGAGGCATTCCTTCTCCGGAGCCACTGACCCAACCTACAGTGATGCCTGAGCTAGGCATTCTTTCTCCAGCACCAGCGACCCCCGATACGGTGTCATAACATCCAGGCCAACCTTCACTGGTGCCGGTGACCACTTCTACACCGGCAGCAGGTCCACACAACCTCCTGGCGCGAACCCGGGTCCTTAAACTTCTCGCGTCCTCAGCTCGGGTACGATACTGCCTTCATACATAATCAATTGTTATCTAAGTAACACTTTATTGGTGATAACATGTTATCTTCATTGTTCCATATGTAGAGATCGACGATCTAAGAGACATAGAAGCGCAGAGTAGCTACAAGGAGTTGCTCACTAGGGAGGGTACTCAGGTCTTTAGGTACTCGTACATCTTCGGAGATAGTGACAAGCTTGGTGTGTCGCAGTTGCCTAGCACCCCACTTACGGGGACACAGCCCTCCCAGGATAGCTACGCCACTCCACCACTCTCTCAACGACCAACGTGAATGATCGTGCCCCCAAACCCGCTGATGTATTCAGCTGATCAGGTGAACAGGGTCCCGAGGGCCGATGCGACCAGAGGGTCGTCCCCAAGAGGGGACATAACCTATAGGCTACTAAGTTATTGTTAGTTTCATAGACTTATGTTATTATTGGTGTTATAGTATTATGATAGTACTAGTGTAATGCTACTTTCTTCATGCTACTATGTTATTGTTATTGTTATAATATCTTTAATGTACCGTGTTTTTGTTTGTGATTCTATTTGGACCATGCACTCGTACCACGATCATTCCGTAACAATCATAATAAACATGTCGATCGAACATAGAATGGCATATACGACACCCCTACTAGTGAATTGGAGTTTCGCCTACCATGCCTTAGGGAATGTAAAAAGCCCGAACATCGATGGGACGATACACAAATTACAACACCGTCCTAATAGTGCCTCTAGTCGTAATGACTTAGAGTGAACTACGAGGAGGCATTTGAGTCCCAATAATCTCCAGCACTGTATTGCATTGACAGAGGAGGAGCAGGAGCACGATGTGGAGGAGGACCATCCCTTTTGTGGCACGGGATGGTGCACCACGAATCGATGCATACAGAAGTGTCCTCTAAGTGTATTACAGGAGGACTTGGCATATTATCAACCTCCCTATGCAAGTCGAAGATTTGGTCTCGCAAGTGGTGTACGTAATCTTGGATATGCTACAGAATAGGAGGATCGATCCATCTCGTGTACCTACAGAAATGTGAAGATCAATATATATAATGATTTCAAAAAATGACACGGACGGTTATGATGATATAGTTCTCACCCTACCAAGAGGACATCTGAAGAATTAACGCCACCCATGAAAGCTCCCATCGTACATTTGAATGACACAATCGTGGTCATGGGAGCACTTGGGCCATGGCTTATTCGGGTCCTCGTAAATCCTTAGGTGACTTGGAGGACGAAAATCACTCCTATCCTGTAAAGGGAAGTTGTAAAGAGGCTCATCGTACTCAGTCGGACCAAACAAACCTTCCCATCTCACCGCTGGTCTGCCTGCCCCCCTTCTTCCTCGCCCCCTCCCGCCCCAACCCTCCATTGATCGATGTTGCTTCAGTTTCTAGAGATAGGAGCCTTTTTATAGATGCGTTGAAGCAGCATAGGTCTTTTTACCACGACGTAATATTTGTGTTATCTGCACACATGCAACCGTGATAATAAAACATGTACTCTATTTTCAGACATAGCCTTTTAAGACCGTGATAATAATTGTATTTTCTTGCCACCTCGAAATAGGTCGTTATGGATTCCTGAAGAACCACCCTATAGAATTGCCACAATAGTACGAGTGTCCATTGTGCAGGTGTGGCGATCGAGCTCGAATGTCGATGTCCTTCAAGGTCCAGACGTTTGGTAGGTGGTTCTTTATGTGTCCGAAGCTTGACGATGATTTCATGGTGTGTCTCTCTCTCTGCCTTCGTCCACACCTCCTAATTATAACTTCAGTGCATCACTTCTAAGTCCGGATTTGTTATCCTAAGCCTTATCATTTCAAGGAATGGATCGACCTTGTCAGACCTCCATATTGTGGGGACTACATCAGAGAGGCTGAAACAAAACATGAGTATGAGATTAGGATGGAGAAAACACAGTTGAGGCAGGAGGCATAGCACAAGTGGCAACAAGAATGTCAACGCCGAGAACAAGAACATAAGCGACAATCCGAGGAACTTCAGAGGCGTAAGGAGGAAAATTGTTTTTGATAGGATATTCTAAGGAGGCAGGAGGCCGAACTTCAAAGATGTGAGGAACACCTACAAAGGCTTGAATCACTCCTACACGGGTAAAAAGAGGTTGAACACGAAGTGACATATCAACGAAGGGGGAGACATCCCGGTCCACCCAGTAGAAGACTTTTTCCTATCTGCATCAATGTAATATTATCATCAACTTTGTGTTACTTGTATACATCCAACTGTGATAATAAAATTGATAGCTTCTACTACAACTGGTCATATTACTAAACATGTACTTCATTTTCAGACCTAACCTTTTCAAAATTAGCATTATCATCACTTTCTTTTTCAGACATAGCCTTTTTAGACCTAGACTTTTTAGAAGTAGTATTTCCAGCACTAGACTTTTAAGACGTAACCTTATCAGATGTAGTCTTTTCAGAAGTAGTCTTTTCAAAAGTAGTTTTTTCAGAACTAGACTTTTTAGATGTATGCTTTTCAGAAATAGCCTTTTCAGATGTAGTCTTTTCAGAAGTAACCTTTTTAGAAGTAGCATTTTCAGTTGATATGACCACACCTTCCTGCAGAATCAACTGCTTTGCAGGGCCAATTTCCGTGCGCTTAGTCCATGAGCCAGGATGAATCTGTTGTATAAATAGATGATCTCCTGCCCACATGTAGAATCACACCAATAGCCTCAACCTCGAAAACTCGGACGAAAATGGCGTGCGATCCATTCCCCAAGAAATACATACCGGATACATCGCCTGATGAGGTCAAAGTACCCATGTGCTAGTGGGGAGATATTTGTAGGGTGATGAAGTCCTCCAATTCTCCTACACCTACGGAATGAGGTTCTTCATTTGCTGCAACTACAAGTAAGATCCACTGCAAGGAAACACCAATGTTGGCTCCCACCGCCAGGTAACCATTTTGGCCGAACTACTCCAAATACAACTAAGAATTACTACTTAATTTTTTGTCTTCATTGCAGTCTCCGTAACCACTATGTGACTTCTTACAGTGACTGAATACTGAGCAGTTGCAAGGGGATGTGTTTCTCCTTTACACTGAGCACCACGCCGCTTTGAGTCGCTTCCATGAGATGGAAGCTGGCAGGAGGAGGGAGGATACGCGCAAGCGTATTCAGGAGCAGCAGCAGAACATGAGGGAGGAGCGTAACTGCATAATGGCAGAGGCTCGTGAGGCGTAGAGAGAGATGAAGCGTGAGATGGCATGTCGGGCGTGTGAGGCAGGACCACAAGCAGCGAGGAGGGGAAAGTATCCACGTTGCACTCAGTAGACCAGATGTTATAATATTGTTGTTTACATTTCCTAAGGCATGTTAGGGTTAGACACGATATTGGTTTAGATTATAATGATTGTGTACCGTATCCCATTAAAATGACCGTCTTCAACTATCTGTTTTCGTCAAAAAAAATTACCTATTCTACCGCAAATTAAATTAATTCGGCTAAAGCAACGTGTTGCTCTGTGAACGGGTGAGACAAAGATGTCGCCCATTCACCGTGCGACACAAAGGTGTCACCCGTTCAGAGGGTGAGAATTTTATGTCGCGACACGTTACTTCCTCCGATTTTTTAATGCACTGACCGCCGGTGTCCATATGGTCTTGCCCGTTCTCGTCCGATGAACGGGTGACAGTAGTCTATTCCTGCTATTTCTTGAAACTAACGTGTAGTGCTGCAAATATTAAATAAAAATACAGATATATAAAAAATCCTTGTTTCGTTTGGTTTGCGACTTTGCATGATCTTTTGTTGTCCTGAGTAGAACAGCCAGGAAAACGAAGAATGGACTCTGCAGGTTAGCAATGTTGGAGAGGATGGTGAACACTCTTGGCGGTGACCTTGAGTAGTCAGTTAAAAAAAAATAACAATCAGTTAAACTTTACTTTGCAGTTTGAAAATCTAAAAAAATCCATCAAGTAATATTATCTTATAACTCTAAACATGGTCGCGTTCTCCGCGTCCGGCGCTATCCACGTCAGTTTTTTTAACCGAGGCTGTCTGATCTGCAACAGACGCTTGGAGTTGCTACCCATAGCTCGTACACAGGCAAAGGGAGTAGAACTATCTGGTGTGTGGTGTGCGAAGGAGTGGAAATATCTACACTCTGGGAGCGACAACTCAGTCAGAAACAAAATCAGAGCACCTCTTCGTCACCAATTTTGGTAGTCAAGCTCTCCACCACCACTGCAACTGATCTCTCAGCCTTCAACAAAATCTTCCGTCGAACATCCACAGATTGAAAGATCCTTCGTAAGCTATCTAAGGTATGCTTGATTTGCTGTGTTTTTCGTAATATACAAATGTAGCATTGCTCCTTGTTCTTCTTCTGCACCAATTTCTCCCTAAAATCCGGAAGCAACTCTAAACACGGTCGCATTCTCGGTGTTCGGCGCTATCCACGTCAGTTTTTTTAACCAAGGCCGTCCAATCTGCAATAGACGCCTGGAGTTGCTACCCATAGCTCGTACGCAGGCGAAGTGAGTAGAACTATTTGGTGTGCGGTGTGCGAAGGAGTGGAAATATCTAGACTCTGGGAGCGATGGCTCGGTCAGAAACAAAATCAGAGCACCTCCTCGTCACCAATTCCGATAGTCAAGCTCTCCACCACCACTGCAACTGATTTCTCGACCTTCAACAAAATCTTCCGTCAAACATCCACAGATTGAAAGATCCTTCGTAAGTTGTCTAAGGTATGCTTGATTTGCTGTGTTTTTCAGAATGTACAAGTGTAGCATTTCTCCCTGTTCTTCTTCTGCACAAATTTCTCCCCAAAAACTGGAAGCACAAGCACAAATTCGTCAACCCACCTTCCGCCGCCTACTCGGCGACAGGCAAGGCCGACGCGTACCCACCTCCCTCCGCCTACTCGCCGGCAGCTCAGGCCGACGTGTACCCACCTCCCACCGCCTACACCTACGACAAAACCCAATGATCCAGCAACAGCTTACCAGTTCTCTTCCGACTAGCCATCCGCGTGCAAGCCAGCGAAGGCTGAAGACCGCAGCAGCCAGCGAACTATGGGTACCCGCCCTCGCCGCGGCAAGCTAACCGACAGCGGCGATGGCAACCTAGTGCTGCTGCTGGCCAATGGCGGTAGCCTACTCGACGCGTACGTCTAGGTGAAGGAGCCCTCGTTGTCGTCGTCCTAGGTGCCGATGGCGTGTTCCTCTGCGCCGCCGGCTCGACTGAGACCACCGCTAGGAGCCCACCGCCCCCTCCGACGTTGGCTTCTCCCCACCGCTGGCGCTTCCCTCTCTCTCTCTCTCTCATTTCGTCGTAATCTACGGAGAAGCGAACAAATCAAGCTACAATACCTCAAGTCACTGATGAGGGATGTCTCGATCTGTAGACGGATTTGGAGGAAGAGTGTGAGAGCTCTCAAGTGATGTGTCGTATTCATTGAGTTCTTGATAGCTACTCCCTAAGTCTGATGTTAGTTTGATCTTTGGTGTTGATGATGTACTCTGCTTGTTATTCACTACTTATTTTGACCTCTTTGAGTTTGATTTTCTTGGGGATGTTCGTGGGATGAGAGCACGATATGAGATTGCGAATTTCTTCGAATCTACCATTGGAGAGAAAATAAGGGGTTATGTGGATGAATTCAAAATCTAACTTGAGAAATGCTGGTGCTGTTTTCTGGTGGTTTACAGCGTGATATGAGTTTCACTTACCTGAAAATGAGCTTTAGACGAATGTACTCTGGAATATGATTTTTTTTCTTGGAGGATATGTGGTTGTTGACTACTTACTCTGAAGTTGAAGGCTAACTTGTATCCATTCTGGTACTGTTTTCATGCGGTTTGCAGCATGATATAGGTTCGGTCTGCCTGAAAATGAGCTTAGATGATTGTTCTGTGTATGCATCCATGGATATATAAATAAAATCATGCATGCACTGGCTCAACTTAAGCCATCGCCACCCTTAGAATATAATAATAATAGAAAGGATATTGTAGGAGCAAGAATGACGACTAGAGGGAATGAATAGACGTCTCAACAATTTTTTTTCGAAATAGATGGTATTTTCCTATTTCTCACCCAACGGACCTCAAAACTCTCAAGCGGAAGCAAAAGAATCAGAGAGACGAAGCAAGAAGACTAGTTCCATAGCAACATGACTCCACAGATGGAATATAAACCATATGTTCCATTCAAGACCATTCAATGTGTCTTTGTGCTAAAAAACTCGTAACTTTCAAAGAAACTAGAGAAGATGGACACCGGACAAGGTTATCCTCTAAAATGATAGTCTAGTGGTAAGGAGACTCAAGACCCGCTCAAATATATGAGTATATGAGTGTTTAAGCCACTAGCATCAAGAAAAACAATCCTGAAAAGGTGAAAAACTGCAGCTCAAAGAAAAGATCACAGGTAAAGAATCTCCAAGTTGATGATCTAGAGGCAAGGGTACTCAAGACCCATGAGCATACACTCGTATGTGAGTTTTTATGCCTCTAGCAACAAAAAGAATGACCTCACAAGGTGCTGAAATTTCAGCTCAAAAACAAAAACGAAAATCAAAACCGAAAACAGAAAAACTTGCAAACTTGCAAGGGAACCAATAGAGGAAAACTAGAATGAGGGGAATTCAAGTATATGCAAAAAATATAAACTTCATTACTCAAAGAAGTCAGCCCTATTTTAGGCGAATTATAAAGATTTATCTGTCAAAACTCTCACCTATTACATATGCTAAGCACTCATCTTTTTCTTCTAAAAAATCCTAACTCTAAAGCTCTCAAATGGGTGGCACAAGGGGGCTCAAGTGGCTGGTTCAAAACTCTCTCTAGCCCTACCCCTTTATAGGCCTAGAAAACTTGACCCTTAAGTTTTCTAGTTCTTTTTTCTCAAAATACCACTCTCTTGTAGTACACTCTTACCTAACACCGAAGGTATTTTTGTCCATTTTCTTCTCAATTCATCGGACGGCCGCGGGCCCTTCACGACTTAGCTTCGCCTTGATGCAAGCTTCACGATGGTGCCACGTACTCCTCCAATCCTCCCACGGTTTTGAGACCAAACAGTGAAACCGCCTGCACACTTCTCAAAGCGTGACTCATCGCCTTGCTTACACCTTAAGCAAGCGCTTTGATGTCGACGCGTGTACTTCATCATGCGATCCTGACCACCGGTAAGTCTCTCCCACTCCCGATCCCTCGGGCAGCTTTGTCACTTGCACCAGCATCCCCTTCGCTTGACTTTATCAACATGCCGTCTCCATTCGCCTTCAATGCTTTCCTTGACCTCCACGTGTATAGCTATGATCACCCTTGACTCCGTCCGGCCTCCTTGATCGTCTGGCACCAAGTACTCTGCTTGGCCTCGATCATCTAGCCGTCGATCGCCGAGTTGCATCCATCACCTGCACACCATGAGATAAGAAAACACATATTTCCAACTCCAATTCCATTTAGTCCATAATCAATATGCTCAAATGAAATCTCAAATTAATTCAAATCACATCAAATGTCATGCAAAATCGAAGATCATCAAACCAAATAAATGACAATGTTAATCACTCATCATAAGAAAACCAAGATACATTTCAACTTGGTTTCTCAGATATAGATGTTGCAGCTCCAAAAAACAAATGGTCAAGGATATTTAGCGGGTTGTTTCATATGAACATAAGAAGCTATATAAAAAAAGTTTGGGTGCAAGATATTGATTGTTTGATGTGATTTTGTGTAAAGGAGCTAACACAACAGGAAAAATAAAGAACACAACAACACGATGGTGAGAAAAATAGAAAGAGAGGGCGCAAGATCTAAGTTGTAGATAGGTAGATAGTGAGGAGAGTTTGATGACCTGAAGGTGGAGCTCAAATTTGGAGCTAGAAAAGTGGATCTGAATGTGGTTCTTGGAGGATGGAGGGAGAGAAGTAGAGGAGGGATGCTGCTGGTTCTTTTAGTAATGTCTCAGCCTCTGAATGGAGATAATAATCAGATTAGAAACCCAAATTTGGGGTTAGAAGTTTCTTTAAATGCAGATTATGGCCACCACAAGCTTGGATGATATTACTAAATAAATTACAAGCCTTATAATCTCACAAGAACGAGTCTAGACGTGTCACGGATGGATTGATGAGCATGACATGTGTGGGTTTTGTTGCGGCTTATGGATGTATCAGTACATGGCTCAATCCACTTTGGATGATAGTTCTGCTAGTAGTGTGTATGTCAATTGGACGAATATATTGGGAAGATGAGGGCACTAGGAGATGAGATGGCGTCCGCTGGCAGACCTCTTGATGATGAAGAGATGGTTTCACAATATGAAGACCCCGCAATATGAAGACTTTTGAGAATCCACTATGCTTCTAAAATGTACAGAAAACCAATGGGTACTCAACATCTTACTAAATCTGATACCAAGCTGGAGCAGCTTGTCTTTTGATGTATAAATTGCATTGTGTTTAATCTTGGTTGGAGCAACATCTCTTTTGATGTATAAATTATACTGTGCTAAGCCTCCTATAAGAATAAAATTAGCTTATCAGGGAAACTCATTTTGCTATATATATATCTAGCAACGCTGCTCTGGTAATAGAGTTTATATGTACTTATCCACCATCTTACTCAAACTTTAAAATCTACAACAAATATGGCATCACCTGAGGTCCCTATGCTTACAAGAATTTTATTTACATTATCTGCATTGTTGCAAACCAGTATTTGTCTCAGCAAATTTGTGTAAAATATAACAAACAATTTCATAGGATTTTTGGTATTAAACCATCTCCAGCAGCTACCTCAAATTTTTATTTTCAAAAATACTATTACAGCATCCCCTATCACTATTACAACATCTCTTATTTTTTCAACTCCAACAGCTACCTAATTTTCTACCTTCTACTCCTCTTTTTCTCTCTCCGATCCCGTTGACAGCCTTTATGGACAGTACTACTACAGTGTTGCTACAGTACCGATGGTGTTTTCTCCCCCCAAACCTACAGTCAGCCTCTGTAAACAGTGGAGCTACAGTAATTCTGCAGATTTACAGACCAATATTCTCTCCTCAACGCTGTAGTGCACTGTAGCACTGGGGACCGATTCTTCTGGAGATGGTACAGTACTGCTGCAGTAGTTGGCCTTATATAACATTGCCTCTGTCATATTCAGATGTACCGCAAATTTGATTTATCAAAGTAAATGAAAAATGCCCTAACGTTGTTTCTTTGTTATGAGTATGATCATCAAATGCTTGCCAGAGAAATTATGTCAAAGTGGTTTATCTGAAGTCAGTTTTAAATTATGTTCTCCTACTTATATCTCATAACATATATATCCAGTTCCGTTTTATGATAATTAAAGAGATTATTTTTTATTACTCACAAATCATATGCCGCGCCAATGACGTGAAATTTTTCTAGTTGCACTTCCATTCTTGCTTACTTGTCCCTAGTGTATATTGCTACTCCGTAACATACGCCCTAGAATGAATTATCAACTTTCGCTTTTCTCGAAAAAAAGAATGATCATCTCGTGCTAATGAAGACGAATCGTATCAAAATGATCTTTTGGCTCATGATGATGTCACCGGTCCGCAGCTTACTGTGTCTACTGCGTCTTTGCTACTTTCTTCTCCCCCTTTATACATTTTCCTCTCATGGCACCATGGCGAAGTACGCACTTCATCATCACCGCGCCAGCGAGATTTGACAACCGAATCAAAATCTCATCCGAGTAGAGAATTCAAACACGGCACACATAAAAGGCGACTTGCACCGTACCGAACGTATCAGCAGCGTCAGGATACCAAATCAGGACCCTCCCTCGTTCAACATCAGCCCTGCCACGCCAATAGTTACCACCACGATGAAAAATCTCACGAGCCGGCTCGGTATCATCCATCCAGGCAAGCCGCATGATTGCACCACCGCCAATCAGTGTTACATGCACAGACATGGAGACGACTGTCGAAATCGATTCGGATTTAATATCCACTTTAATGAAAAAAAATTAAACACACGAAATATAACTCACATTTAAAGTGAATGATTTGGCCAAAAAAAAAACAAGAGTGTGCACGTAGCACTGCCGTCAACCCAACAGCGCACACGAACACGAGCCACATTTCCCGCGCGGGTGCCGTGCCGTGCCGTGCCGAGCAGCACGCGACACGGGGAGCGGCGGCCAGTCAGTCAGTCACTGCTCACCCAACTCCCCCAACACGAGCCCTTCTTTTCGCCCCCTCACGTCCGTCAAATCCACCAAGCTCTAGCCACCTCCGTGCGCTCAAAAGCCTCACGGGCACCGGCAGCCGCAGCAGCAGCGGCAAGCTAGGGTAGCTAAGCTAAGCTGTGCTGTGCTGTAGGTTGGGTTGGGACTTGGGACGCGGGGGACTTGCGCTAATCTCTGTATGTTCTGCGTTCGTCGTCAATGCATGCTTCGGATTCAAAGGACAAAGCCATGCTCATGCTGTCACGCACGCATGCACACAGGTAGAAAAGGGCGACCACCAGGTTAGATTCCGCCACCGCCGTCGCCGCTAATCGCTGGCCCCGTGGACTTTAACGAGCAGTTCTAGCAAGTGGTACCACCAGTACCTGCCCATGCATGCAGTTTTGTTTCAAATTTGAAACTTGATTCGCAGATACGCATGTGGAGACCTCATAAGTCACTAAAGATGAGTGACGATGACCGGTGGACGGCCCGGCCTGCAGGGGCAAAGGAACAAGACAATAATGGAGTCCACACGCCACACACTTCGATCAGTAGTATGTTGTCTTGCATGCTGGCATGTCTTACGGGTTCTCACACAGGGGGCCTGATCGATGTCGTGATTTGGCAATTGAAAAAGGGGAAAAAGATGACGCACTAGGCATAATCGTCAATGATGCCCGAATCCTGCTTGCACATCATCTACATTCATAAGGTTATTCAAACACGGTTGACCCAGCAAAAACCATAAAATATAATGCTAGTAGTTTCTATCATCAAACACTCGAGTAGATTAGAGTAGTACTAGTGATCGTGGCCTAAATTTAAGTACAATGCTTTAGCTAATACTCCCCCCAGTACAATTTAAGTATATTGGAGTAAGTAGATTGATGGAGTGTGCTATTAGTATAACAGTACCAACTATCAACAGGTTGTAGCATACAGCTCCTATACATACTAAGCCAGCTTTTCATGAGAACTGGAGAAGTAGGTGCGGTGGGTTACAGACAGGTGGGCCCCACACCCGACATTCAGCGTGATCCGCCCGTAAATTATTGCTCCCCAGTGGCCTTTCTGGAATACGAACAAAAGAGCTAGCTGCTACGCCTCAGGCCAGGAAACTAATTTTATTCAACTCGCTACATGCAGCCCGTGGGGGCCTTCGTCTGAATCTGATCGATAGCCATGGTTGGTAGCACTGCAGCTCTAGCTCTTGCACCAACTCTCACCTATCGTATATGTGCCCCATCTGGAGTTCTTGAACAGTACTGCTTCTACTCACAGGGTTGGGATATTCCCAGCTAGCGAGAAAATGGTATAGTTGCAGCGTCTGGCTTCATGATGAGCAGTCCTTCGGTGCGACGGTGTCTGCTTAATTTGTTGATCGAGAAGAATTTCATTCGATGGGGAAACTTTTGCACTAGCTTCTGAGAATAAACGGGAAATTGTACGTATAGTACTCCACTAGCTGTGGCTAGTTGTAGCTGATCGATGGTTTTCACAGGGCTTCATTACATGCAATTACGGCCATCTATGCTCGCTGAAGCTCATACGTCAGTTCACTTTTCAGTTCATCGCAAAATACGAACGTGTGTAGGTCAATGTCTAATTTTACTGATGGAGAATGATGATTGTTTATTTGGCAACTTTGACGCTGCGGTTACTCGCCTGAATCCGCCATGCATGCCTTGATGCATGCGCAGCGTGCTCTCACTGAGCTCGTAGCTAGTGCAGCGCGCAGAGTGTCATTTGGACTGACTGAAAACTGCTGGTTATTCATGCATGATCTTATTGCAGACAAGGACTCGTGTACACCTCGTTCAGATTCAAGTTTCTTGGGAGACGGTAGGCAGGAAATTACGGCCAATCCGTCTAGCGCCCATGTGACAATTGTACTACGAAAATGGTAATCGTCATAATGGAAATGTTAGCTAGCTCGTACGAAATCTGAGCCCAACTCCAAGTGCAGACTGGAGAGCTGGACTGACTATACACTGTCATCAGTTCTCATCCCCATGACGGCCCGATGGAAGCAACACAGCCTTGTACGTACTGGTAGTCTGGTACTACACGCATGTCTTCTGAAAAAAATGGAGCAGTGCAAGGGCCATCGTTCATGTCATAGCCTTCACATGTTCTAACTCCTAAACCTCAGAACTGGTTTGCTCGAGGAAAAGAATGGATTTCAGTTCAAAAAAACTGAAGGAACAGAATCAGATTTGACGTCCCAAAGCATGTCTTACTGGCAAATAGCGAATCTTTTTTTTCTGGAGATTAAATAGAGTCAAACAGCAATCAGAGCAGCCAAGTAATTGCGCAGAGGAAGCCGAACTGAACCCACCAGGTCAACCAATCAATCAGTCCACTCCACTCCATCCACCCGTCCATCGAAAGGCCGAGCAATCAGGGCTCCACCAAGGCGCGCGCAGCCGCAGCTAGCCAGAACCAACCGCTGCCGCGACATGATCGATCGATGCTGACGCGAACCCGCTGGATCGAGCGACTTCCCCAAACAAAACCATCCCCAATGGGTTACGCACCTCACCTCACCGCGCCCGCCCGTCCATCCATCTCGATCGTCCCTGGCCCCGGGATTCCGCCAAGCGCAAGGCGACGCGGCGCTCGCCGCCAACCGCCAAGCCTCCATGGGTCAACCGCCCATGCATTGCATGCATGCACGCACGCACGCCGGTGAGGTTTCCTTTCTTTCCCGGCCGCCTCGTGAACTGTAAACGAAAGACTTATCCTGGCGACGGGCCCCGGAGGGCTGCCTCCGGCCCTCCGCACCGCGACGCAGGGAGAGAGCGAGCGGCCGGCGCGCTTGGCTTGCCGTTTGCACGGACCATGTATGCGTGCCCATGCACGGGGACCTTGGACTCGAGTCGGGAGGAAAGCTGGAAAAGGCAGGTTAGGTAAGCAGCTGACACCACTGTCGCGGTCAGTTTTGCGGTTAAAGATCCGGGACAAGGTGCCGCTTTTGATCATTCCACGTCTCGCCGGCAGGACTGTTTTACACAGTAGTTGCCGGCTTGGTACTTTTTTTTTTAATGGAACTTCACTGCATTCTAATATTCCATTAAGCTGATGTGCCAGCCGAAGCGCTTAGCACCAACGCTGGAACATCATTAGGAACTGACTCGTGCCACAACATTACGGCAGTCGGATCCATTAACAAGCCCAGACGAGCAAGATCATGTGTGCTACTTTGTTACAACTTCTAGGCCTATACATGATGCTCGATGAAGTTTGAAAAAAAGCAGAAATTTTGCTTCCAGCATAACAGTCGGAGCTAAGTCGAAAACATCACTCTCCAGGGCGGTTTTCAGATTCTGTGTATCAGTTTCCAGGACAATCTGGCCCATGCCCGCTTTAGAAGCAAAGGAAGTATTTAGTTGGTAGGACGAGGTTGGATGTGGGATCAGTGGTGGATTCAGTTCAGATTTGAACGGGGGACTGCTAGTTATTAGGCTTCAAAGGAAGTATTTAGTTGGTAGAACGAGGTTGGATGTGGGATCAGTGGTGGATCCAGTTCAAATTTGAGCGGGGGACGGCTAGTTATTAGGCTTCTGTAGCTACAGTAAAACGATCTACAGTTCACTAAACGAACAAAAATGAGTGGGGCCCGTGCCCCCACTCCTTATATGTCGGGTCCGCCCCTGTATGGGATGATTATCTATATTTTTGAGGCGTTTGATTAGAGAGCGGTTAGATATGATCTTCCCACTTATGAGAATATTTCTCAAATATGCTAGGTTGACTGATCCATTCATTTTACCAGATGAGATCATCATCTTGACTAATCATGATCACTAGTAAAATAATTAGTGATAATTAACATATTGTATTGCTAATTTGTATTTATTATTATGAGATTATGGTTGTTAAGTGTTAGTGTGTTTATTAGTGCACTATTGGTGTGTTGATTAGAGTATGATTAATGATAATTAGCATATTTTGTTGTTAATTAGTAATTACTATAATAAGATTAGCATTGACAAGTGCTAACACACGTTATGGTTAACTATTATTATTTAAAATTAAGAGATATAATTTAGTTAATTACTCTCATCCCTTTTATCATTATCCTTCCAACCAAATAGAAAACTGATTAATCTCATCATTCAACCAAACAGACAACTTATATGAACATATAAAAAACAGAAACAACCATATTCCACTCATCTTTATCCTTCAACTAAATGCACCTAAACTGAATTTAGAGCATCCCTCTGCTTCGGCATCTAGAGCATCTTTGGCATACACAACGTGACCAGCACCAGAACCACAGCGATGACCATCATGATCTCTTATAGTGAAACCCCACCCACCTGAAAGTTGATCTGGCAGGAACAGCCGTCTATGTTGATCTTCAAGAAGACATCCTGGGGAGGAATCCATGGAAGGGTAGAACTTGAACGCTCCTGTGTATATCGTTGAGCCAGAGCACAAGCCCTCTCTGCAGATTTTGGCCTCTCATTAGCGTTTGCATTCCTTTCCGACCATAGTGTTCATAAGAAAGTCATCAGCTTGACGCACAGCCCACTGTCCAGGTTCAAGATGAATGCTACCACTTGCGCCGCTGAAGGAAGAAGATCATACGAGCCTGTCGCATCGGTCATCACCTGCACATAGGGGTGAAAATAAGATGAATACTTTTTGATTATTCGATCGTTCGAAGAGGTTTAAAGTAAATATGAGATGACTGATATCTATGTCCAACACTATTCGATACTATCTGTCCTTATGCAGTCCGATATCTGAAGTATCCGAATGTTAGTGCTCGGGAGAGAGTGCTTAGGGGCTGCCGCACGCAGCCCCCGAGCACTCGGTTCCCCGAGAGTCCGTGCAAGAGTGCTCGGGAGAAAGTGCTCGGGGAGGTGAACAGTACCCCCGAGCACCCGGCACCCCGAGGATAAGGATAGGCATTATCGGGAGAGAGTGCTCGGGGATGTGAACAGTACCTCCGAGCATTCGGTACCCCGACAACCCAGAAAGACCCCCGAGGGGCCTACCGATGAGGTGTCAACCAGTCAGAGGCCCGAGGCCGTATTTAATGAGCGTGCGTGGCCTGACACCTCCAACTGCTCCCGCCGCGCTCAGCGTTAGTTCCTGCCATGTTTTGGCAGAGAGGCGTGGGGTTATTAATTGCACGGGTCCCGTCCCCGTACCATCCGGCTTGTCTCGGGATAACGTCGTGAGGATCAAGGCGTTCCGTCTGTCGCGCTGCTGTGGCAGGGGAACAAGACAGGACGGGCACACCGGGTTGCTCTACGGCTGCCTGGTGGGCTCTCTCCACGGCGCCCGTTGCTAAGGTATTTATAATGATTTAACTTTAAAACATGACAATATATAAATAGATTGTTACACCATTGGGTTTACAGGTGCCCACTACCATTGGGTGCCTGCGTGCATTCGTCCCTCCCCCCTCCCCCCCGGTTGCCCACTTCTGGTAGTTTCCTATCAACCTGTCGCATCGTGGACACTCGATCGTGTAGTCTTGTTACCCACCGGGCAAACGGCTATATCCATCACTGACTAGCACACGATCGAGGCCAGGTTGCTTTTAAGCTTCAATGGCAACAAAGTACCAGCAATCATTGCAACACCGGATCACAATCAACCAGCAATCATTTGTGCAACACTAGTTGATAGTAGTAAGAGGTATTTTGAAGTTCAAAAATGCCTATCAGGAACAGTTACGTTGTACTACTACTTGTTCACAGTACACAAATGCCTACACTTGTACTTTTTAATTCTTCACAAATGCCTTTCTGTTTTGATTGGGGGTGTCTCACACGTATATCATAACCGATCGAACAGTAGTTGGCGGACCATGATATGGTTAGCAATTGGACTACGCACGTAGCGGTAGCTCGTTCGGAGATGGGACCTATATGTTGAGCTGCCATGGGACGACCTACGTAAACGTACGGACAAGCACAAAGCCAAGATGCCAAGACGGCCAGGCACGGATCGGATCGATCCAAATAGAGTATCTGATAACGTACGTCCGAGATCAGGAATGATTGCAACCCAACATAGATGTCTCCCGTCTCTGTCAAGGCTCTCGCTGTCTCGGCCAGCCCCTCGAGATCACAAGCCGAGAGAGCCCACCGAGAGAGCCCAAGCTAGCTAAGGCTGCTGCTAATCCGTGACAAGGCGCTAATGGACATCTCTGATCACAGGTTGCCTGTTGCTCTGCCTGGTGGTTAATTAGCCATTGGGAACCCCCACTCGTGCGAACAGAAAGCCGCGCAGACGTCTCGCTGCCTCGCGAGCTCAATGTCAGGCGCCGAGAGAGCCATGCATGCGCGGCGTTGTCCGCTTGCTGCGTGGCGAGCGCGACAGCCGAACCAACGACGGCAACTTGCTACGATGCTTGCACGGCTCTCTGCTGCTCCGCTGATGCCGGTGCTGGTGATGTGTGCGTCACTCTCAACGTTTTGTTCCTTAGATGATATCTAAGAGAAGATAATAAGAAATTAATGTTAAAAAATAAGCTTCCAATACATATATGTATCTTATTTTTTAATATATTAAAGCAATTTATTGTCTCACAATCATCTAAAATTATTTAAAGAACTAGTTTTTTTTCATAAGAAACAAGTTCATTCTGTCTTTAAATTACTCGCCACATCATCTTTTTCTTATATGGACATCTAATTAATATCTAGCACTGAGAGTGGTCTAATAGCCCTGGTTAAGCATTGCGAAATACTATAGAAGCCTGAGTGTGTATGAAAGCTATATTGGCATAATGCTCTTTTATTTTTATTTTTTAAAAAAGAGTACATCTATCATAGGACGGGCAGTCTGATATAAATTGACTACTAGTTTTTTGTGACCTTTTAACTGGAAAATTTTGGGCAGTAAGAGAATGAACAGAAGAGACACCCCAATTCCATGAGTGTTACCCCCCACTTCATGTTGGCGACAAATTTAGCTGAAGTATTCGTTCATGCTTTATATAAGAGTAACGAATACAGGGGAATATATTAGAAATCAAAAGGCACATTGAACTATAGTCATAACTCTTTCAGTAAATGTTCCTTGTATACTGCAGTGTATGCAATTTAAAGTTCATCCATGATCCAGTTTTGCACCTCAAAAAGGAAAACTTGAGGCAGTTGTGCCGATTGCATTGAGACAAAATAAAGTTAACTAATAAATAGGATCATGGACATCCATGTACGAGGAAACAACGACGTCTGCTGTACACATGTAAGTAGAAAATGTCTACGTGGCTCCGAATTCATCAGTGGGTTCCTCACTTAAATCCAGACATACCTTAATCCGTGTTCCCCACACAATTCACGCATAGAGGTAATAACAAACTACCTCCATTCTTTTTTACTTATTATTTAGAACAACGATTCGGTCTATAATGCATGTCTTTGACCGTTGTTTTTTCTAAGTATTTGTTATATAAGGTTATCAAAATATAATTATATGAAAGCATTTTCTATTACAAATATACTAATATAATTTATATGTGACAAATCTTAATACTTTTTTATATATTAATAGTAAAAATTTCTAAAGGTTGTTGTACGTATCTCTAAATATTATCTATTTAAGAACATAGAGAATACCAAGAGGATTCCTTGGGTCCCAGTCCGACGTCACGTAGATCTCTAAGACCCATGTCACATAGCACCGAGGCCACCATGTTAGAGTTACATGGCCCAATGTGTCGGGTCTCGGTAGAGAGATATCTCCAACAATAACCATAGTTGAATAGATATATAAAAGGGGCAGAGACAGGATATGATAATTGAGCGCAAATAAGTGAATACATTCACCCATGACTTATTATTTCTATATATTTATTCGAAGCAATAGACGCAATGTTTTCACCCCAAACCAGATGCATATCTCCTATAGTTCTATTGCTTTCCTTGCCAGCCTTTTGCCTCACAGCGCTATTGTGTCTGCGGCTCTGCGCAGCCTATGGTTGCATGTCGTTCCTACCGCGTGCCCTCCTCCGTCAGAACCTTGCACGGCGACATGTGACATGATTTCCTTCTTTGATCAGCATCAACGTCGATAGGTTCTCACCTACTCTCTATCAAACCTCACCTCAAGAAAGACACTCTTTTAAGAGTGGTATATACATTTCTTTGCTAATTCTTCCATACCTGCCGCTAATTTTTGTCGAGTTTGTCCATGAGGTTCCCACCATTTTACTGCATGTTTAGTGTTAGACAAATATGGGGCAAAGATACAGTAGAGCTGCTTTAAACAAATGCATACTATAGATTGAGGTTTATAGTTGAGAACTTTTACAGTACACTATGATACTAGATGATGGAGAGTATCATTGTTGTGATCTAACCGTCCATTTTAGTAGGTATTATTGTAATTATCTTGATACCCTTAGGGGTAATTACGTCATTGACTGACCGGACTTCGGACATTCGCCACCCATCATCGACCGACCGATGAAAGCTGGAAACCCTAATAAATGAAATGAATAGAATAAGTGAAAGTTTATCTGAAGAATAAACTAACATTTTGATCTTCCCTAATTAAACATATAATTTACAAATTTATCATGATTTTTTTTCCAATCCTACCCTTGTGATACCCATGATACTCTTTTAATGATACCTATGATACTGATGGGCGATAGAGTATCATTGGGCTAATCTAAACTACTGGATGAAGAAAATGGACGGTATGCACTTATTTAGGTGTACTGTAAAAGTCCTCTTATAGTTTGGAACCAGTGAATGTCTCACACACATTTTGTATGACCCATGAACATGATCATATCATCTCACTATTACAGAATTAACAGTAAGAGACCGGTTGTTAGTGCCGATTTAGGTAGACTCGTCAGTGATGAAGTATCACTGTCGATTCATAACCTTCGACAGCCAATGAATCATTGAGGCCTGACCGGATTTGGCGGGCTTGCGTGTGCTGATCGCTCGGCACACCATGCTTGCCCTTAGGCCTGTCGTGCCACCGCACTCAGCCAATCACGCCACCATGCCGACGTGGGAGTTGGCACACTCGGCACTGCACCCTCCCACTACCGGATCATGGCTATGCAATGCCTACCTGCCTGCTTAGGCTGTGTTTGGTTGGGTTTAGGTTTTTGGGCTGAAAAGTTGGTTTTTGTTTTCTGGCTGATGGTCGATGGCTTTTTGTTATTAGCTTTTACAATAAATTTTTAATTTCTTAGCACGCTAAAAGCAAAAAAAAAACTCTTTTCAACCAGCTTCTCAACTTTGAGTTTATTTTTTCAGAAACCAATTTTTCAGTTTTTCAAAAGTCAGCTTCTCAATAGCCTATTTGGTTTGGCTTCCGGCTTCTGAGAAGCAGAAGCTAGAAAAAACCTAACCAAACAGTGCTTTACTGTTGACTGGTGTGGAATGTGATGAGCATGAGAGAGAAGAGGAGATGGGAAAGAACTTGGAAGCTGAAAAAGGAGAGAGATGAAGGAATGTGAATGTAAAATTGAAAACATTAATGAGATGGAGCTGGTGTTGGACAAAATGCATTGTATGTATGGTCTCCAGCCTTGTATCATTATGACGTGTCACTTTCGAAAATAAGTCATAGACACTATGTAGTATCCGTTGGAATTTTTATTCAAAATTTTATAATATTTATAAGGTTCTTAAACAGTAGACACCATAAAGCATGTGTTGCAATTTTGATTCAAAATTTTATAATATTTATTATGTGCTTTCTTAAATGTATAGCCTAAAAGTATTCGTGGATGGAGTTGGACATAATACATTGCATGTATTGTTTGCAGCCTTGATTCCATGTACCGTGGCACTCACGAAAACAAGCCATAGACACTGTGAAGTATCCACTGGAATTATGATTCTTTTTTTATATTATTTATTAGATGTATTTTTAAATGTATATCCTAAAAATATACACGTCAAACATGTGAATGGTACACTAATTTACTAAAAATCAGAACCGATTCCTCTAACGTTCATGTCAAAAAGACACGGTCATAAGATGTAAAAAATAACTATCATCTAATATTTAGATCAGACGTGCCCCGTGGCTTGAAATCACCTAGGCGGGTGGAAGAATACCAGCGAAAGTGTGGACGTCCAAACCGTAGGTGCCTGCGGGAGCCAACGTCCGTTTCCGTTCGCCGTCAGCGCGCAGCCTCGGCTGCCAACACCTGTGATTTCGGCACCCGGTCCGGCTTATAAAACTCACTCCTCTCGCTACTCTTTTCCTCTCTCAGTTCTCTCACCGGTCACCACCCCGCTTCGCAGTTCACACTCCCCCTTCTCCTTCCCCCTCCCCTCTTCCTCTTCGCGAAGGTTGCTGCCATGGCCATGGACAAGGTGGACGCCAAGGAGAGGGAGAAGATCGAGGCCGTCCGGAAGTTGCTGCGCAAGCAGGCGCCGCTCTCCGCCAAGCAGGTGCGCCACTTTCTTGCAAGGAACACCGTGCATACTTCTCTATCTCTGATCGTTTGCTTAAGCTTGGTTTGTTCTTGTGTTCGAGCAGGCACAGTACTGCAACGACACGTGCGTTGAGCGGTTCCTGCGGTCGCGGGGGGACAGCGTCAAGAAGGCGGCGAAGCACCTGAGAACCGTCCTGTCATGGAGGGAGACCGTCGGAGCTGGTACGCTCAGCTTCCATTCCTCTCGCTCCCTCATTTACTGAGGTCTGAGGCTTTCGTCTCAGTCTCAGGTCCTCTTTTCTTTTTTTCGAAATATGTGGTGGTTGGGACGTGAAACAAAAGGAGCTAGCAATCCATTAATGCTGCTCTGCTATGCTCTGTTTGGGTTGTGTTCTGTTCTTACAGCTCATACCTACGGCACAGTGCATTTTAATCAAGTCGCTGTTCGCGCGGCGAATTTATTGCGCTGCCGATTTGGTTCATTCCTAGAATTTCCAAGCAAGTACAGGCTGCAATAGTGCAATCCTTGTTGCTATTATGTTCGAACAATTGACTGATTATCTGTGAAGGGCTAACGGGGCTGCCTTTCTCTGTGGTGGACAGATCACATCATGGCCGACGAGTTCTCCGCCGAGCTCGCCGACGGCGTGGCCTTCGTCGCCGGGCACGACGACGACGGGCGCCCAGTCGTGGTACGCTTACGCACGGACCTTGCTACCTGCTAGATGCGTGTAGATATGCTACAGCAAGCGCGCTGAGTTCTGACCGGAATTTGATTTGTTTCTCTCTGTAGGTGTTTCGAATCAAGCAGGACTACCCAAAGTTCCACTCCCAGAAATCGTAAGAACTAGCACTCATTAAACACTGCCTGGTTTCTTTCTTTCTTTCTCCCTGCTGGAGCCTGAACGCCTCGATGCTTCAACTTCCTTCTTCCATGCAGGTTCGTGCGCCTGCTGGTATTCACGCTGGAGGTGGCCGTCGCGTGCATGTCCCGCTTCGTGGACCAGTTCGTCCTCCTCTTCGATGCAAGTAAGCCACCGATCCTTCTCATCCTCAGTCAGAACAAATACAAAATACAGTGCGCTACGCTCCATTTCTTCTTGGTAGTATTTGTCCTCTGCTCCTCCAGAAATGAAAGAAAAATCAGTCAGAGAAGCAGCATTCGTATTCGACATTGCCTTGCAAGAGCCAGGCACTGCTCGGTCAGTGCGCATTGGCCTACTACCAGTACCGCCTCCACCGGCCAGACGCGCACATGCGGCTGGCTCGGTGAAGCCCTCTGCTCTCGTACCCATCGCACCAGCTGCGGCATCGGTTCTGCGCCTGCGCTCGCTGTCCCCGGCGTCCTCGGGTCCGGTCGGGTCGCCGCCGCTGCTTCCGCGCGTGGCGTGGTCCCCAGGCCTTGACCGAACGAACGCTTTAGGTAGGCTTCCACGCTGCATGCAGTGGCAGGCACGGCTGCCGCTTTTGGGGGAGGTCCTCCCTCCATGCTCGGCTGCTTGCTTCCCGCCGGTGCGGTTTGAAACGAGGAGTAAGAAAAATGATTGATTTCGCTGCGGGAAAGTGCGAGCCGTAGAATCTGCAGGGTTACAGGGGGAATGAGAATCGAGAGAGTAGGCAGATTGTGTTTAAAATCTAATTTTTAGATTGAAACAATCTAGTTTAGTCTTTATATTCTAACAATTTAACAATCTGTTTTTCACTAACTTATACGGATTTTGTAATCCAGCTTGTTACACTCTACAATCTATAAACTACTAATTTTTATAATCTTCCACTGAAATAAATATATCCTCATTAGAGAAACCGAATCTTTTTTTTTCTGCGGTGCAGGCTTTTTCCGGTCGGCGTCGGCTTTCCTCAACCTGCTTATGGGCACGCTCAAGATCGTCGCCGACTACTACGCCGGCCGCCTCCACCGCGCCTTCGTAATCGACCCGCCCTCTCTCTTCTCCGTTCTCTGGAAGGTACGCGTCGTCGGCCGTGTTGCTTTTCTTATGTGTGCAGCAATCAGCATTGATCAAGCCAAGAAACGTAGCAGTAACATGCATTTTTGTTGTGCGCAGGGAGTGAGGCCGTTCGTGGAGCTGGCGCCGGCGACGGCGGTGGTGAGTTCGCTGGACTTCGAGGACTCGCTGGAGGACGCGTCGTTCACGGCGTACCCGCGGACGGCGTCGCTGCGGTTCGAGCCGGCATCGGCGGTCGTGGGGAAGGCGGGCGTGGGCTCGGCCTCGTCCCGGTTCTCCGTCACCCCCACCGACAACCCCATCAAGCCGTGGTACCTCTCGACCATCCCGGCGTCGGTGGGCTCGCGCTCCGTGGTGCCGACCTCCAGCAGCCCGTCGCTCGTCGGCGCGTCCCCGCTATCCGCGCGCTCCTTCTCCTTCGCCTCGCCCGCCGCGCTGCGCTCGACGGCGGCCACGCCGCCTTTCCAGCGCGGCGGCGGCAACGGCGTGCCGCTGACGCCGTCCGCCGCCAACAAGGGCCAGAAGACCCCGCCGCTGCTTCTGCCGCAGCAGCAGTTCCCGCGGACACCGCGGCCGTCATTCCTGCAGTCACCGTCGATGCTTTTCGCGTTCCGTAAGGACGGGCAGGCCAGCCGCGGCGAGCGCGAGCGCGAGTCCTTCCTCCCGTTCCTGCGCTTCTACCGACGGCCGTACGACGAGATATCCTACCGCGCCAAGATGCGCCCGCCGCTCGGCGGCCTGATATCCATCGTCGGCGAGAAGTTCAAGCAGAAGCCGGTGCAGCCGCCGCTTCGCCGGCACGCCGGACTCCACCACCAGCAGCCGCAGAGGATCTGATCTGGTGCCGCTTGAATCCATTCAGGCGATCAGAGAATTTTCTCCATACAACATAATCCGATGCTATATTATGCTAATATCATCTTTTGCCAACCTTTTCTCTCTCCCAGTTCTTAGTGCCTATGATATTCTTGAACCCGTGTATAATAACAGCCCTCAAAATGTGAGTAAAATCGACCCCTTTCTGCACCCGCCGCTTGCCGATCTCTCTGTGATTGATTGTTGCTTACCTCTCGCATTGATCAATTCAGCATGTGTTTGGCTCGAACTGAGATTTTAAAATACAAAAAACTTTTGACAATATCATACGACAACAAGGGCTTGGACTTGGACTCGTTTCAAACACGGGACAATGTGTCAATGCCATACGACAACAAGAGTCAACGGCCTATACCACGCAGTTCGAGGGAGAAACCAGCAACAGCATGGTTCCATGCATGATGATGCATGATCAGTTGGGCCTCTGAGATCACGTACCGTTGAAAATTTTCAAACGCTGAGAGGGAGGAAGAAGAACGTGACTTGGAGAGTGACGACAGCTTTTTTCCCCCTTTTGATCTTTTGCTGTAACCAGGGCGAAGCCATCCAATTTTTTTTTTTTTTTACTAGTATACCGGCCCATAATAACCTTATATGCACCCCTCCTTTCAGCTCGTGCACCAGGGCCGCAGCCAGCAGGGCACACAGACAGTCAGGCACAACCAATCACCCACTATGGATAAGTGAGAAATCAAGTTAAAATGTGTCTTGATTTTCTTGTGATGAGTGATTGATATTGTCATTTATTTGGTTTGATGATCTTCGATTTTGCGTGAGCTTTAATGTGATTTGAATTGATTTGAGATTTCATTTGAGCATATTGATTATAGATTAATTGGAATTGGAGTTGGAGATATGTGTTTTGCTTGTCTCATGGTGTGCAGGTGATGGATGCAACTTGGCGGTCGACGGCGGGATAATCGGGGCCAAGCGGAGTGCTTGGTGCCAGACGATCAAGGAGGCCGGGCGAAGTTAAGGGTGATCTTAGCTAAACACGTGGAGGTCAAGCAAAGCATTGAAGGCGGATGAAGACGGCGTGTTGACAAAGTTAAGCGAAGGGGATGCCGGTGCAAGTGACAAGGCGGCCCGAGGGATCGGAAGCGAGAGAGACTTGCCGGCAGTTAGGATCGCATGACGGAGTACATGTGTCGACATCGAAGCGCTTGCTTAAAGTGTAAGCAAGGCGGTGAGTCACGCTTTGAGAAGCGTGCAGGCGGTTTCGCGGTTTGGTTCGGTTTGGCCTCAAAACCGTGGGAGGATTGGAGGAGTATGTGGCACCATCGTGAAGCTTGCGTCGAGGCGAAGCTAAGTCATGAAGGCGTCGCGGCCGTCCGATGAATAGAGAAGAAAATTGACCAAAATACTCTCGGTGGTAGGTAGGAGTGCACTACAAGAGTGGAGTATTTTGGGGAAAAGCTAGGAAACTTAAGGACCAAGTTTCCTAGGCCTATAAATAGAGGGGTAGGGCTAAAGAGAGTTTTGAACCAGCCACTTGAGTCCCCTTATACCACCCATTTGAGAGCTTTAGAGCTAGGGTTTTAGAGAAGAGAATGATGAGTGCTTAGCTTATGTAATAGGTGAGAGTTTTGAGAGATAAATCTTTATAATCCATTTAAAATAGGACTGATCTCTTTGAGTAATTAAGTTTATATTTTTGTATATGCTTGAATTCCTCTCCTTCTAGTTTTTCTCTATTGGTTCCCATGCAAGTTTGCAAGTTTTTCGGCTTTCAGTTTTGGTTTTTAGGCTGAAATTTCAGCACCTTGTGACATCATTCTTCTTGTTGCTAGAGGCATAAAAACTCACATACAAGTGTATGCTCATAGGTCTTGAGTACCTTTGCCTCTAGATCATCAATTGGAGAGCTTCCTTGCCCGGAGATCTTTTCTTTGAGCTGCAGTTTTTCACCTGTACAGGGTTATTTTTCTTGATGCTAGTGGCTTAAACGCTCACATACTCATGTATTTGAGCGGGTCTTAAGTCCCATTACCACTAGACTATCATCTTGGAGGATAACCTTGTCCGGTGTTCATCTTCTCTAGTTTCTTTGAAAGTTACGAGTTTTTGTGCACAAAGACATATGGAATGGTCTTGAATGGAACCTATAGTTCATATTCCATCTATGGAATCATGTTGCCATGGAACTACTCTTATTGTTTTGTCTCTAATTCTTTTACTTCCGTTTGAGCGTTTTGAGATGCGTTAGGTAAGAAATAGGAAAAGACCATCTATTTTGAAAAAAATTTGTTGAGGCGTCTATTCACCTCACTCTAGTTGCCGTTCTAGTTACTACAGCAAGCTTCCATAGCAATCCATTATGGGTCTCGCAGCAAGCATATTTCCAACGTGGGTTAAGCAGTCAACCACCAGCCCATCGATCTACTGCTGTTGGCTCGTGGCTCACGATTCACTCAGCTTGTCTCCATTTCTCTCCATTTCATTTGCAATTCGCAAGTCAAAAGATTTGAAAAAGTTTTTGTATTTTTTTTCTTCTCAAATCTCAATTGGGGCTTGCAATTGGAAGGAAAAAAAGGCAAAAAGACACTGAGTAGTGAAGGATTCAGACATGAGACATGAGAATTGATATGCAAATATACAAATACCATATCAAATAAGCTTATGATGCTTAATTGAATTAAATTTTTATGTTTCTTCCTCTTGATTCTATAACACGTGTACTAAATATTTGAACAGTGTTAATAGTTATCATTTAACTAAAATGCCAAGCATGGCCGATAAGTCCAGCTATCGATGATTATTGAAAATTCTGCCAGAAATATAAATTTTTGAATAAATTTGGCAAAAAAAAAAAAATCTGAATTTGACTAAAATTTGCTGAAAAGTACAAATTGGAATGAAATTTGGAGAAAATTCTAAAATTTATCCAAACCTTATGAGAACATGTCTGTTGAGTGATGCACCAGGATCGACTAAGCGCTGGCTTCTCCCCTGACTGTAGCCATGTCGGCCACTTCGTAAAACGCACAAAGCATGGATCAGCAAGAATTAAGAACAGGTAGTATTACGTGGAGCCTACACACATTCGGTTCCAACACCTTTTGATTTTCTGCTTGAATTTTTCTGTGTAAGTTTGTTTTGCTTTGAGATGATCAAGGGTGACACTTTGTGCTTTCCTACGAGAGCACACAAAAAGCAAAGCGTTCGGTCATGGAGTTGGACGAACTGCATCGTTTCTTTCCTGTGAATATAAACTGAAATTTGAACTTGCAAGCACGTCGTTGGCCGTAAGCCGGCGTGAACAGCGTCTTTTTTGTCTTCTCGAGTTCGGGTAAAGCAAAGCGAAGCACAGGGTGCATGCGATGCAATCCTCTTTTGTGAGGAGAGCTATAAAACAATTAATCGCCTGAAACAATTTTGGAGCTTATAACTCAGCTTATTTTATTCACCCAGTGTTATAAAGATGTATACGAACCTGAGAGAAAAATACTGATGGAATAAGATAAAGACAGATATAGCCAAGTTCGTTGCCTAGTGCGACACCTGCCAGAGAGTCAAGACAGAGCACCAGAAACCTGCCAGATTACTTCAACTCCTATCAATTCCTGTGTGGAAATATGATGAAGTAGGCATGGACTTCATAGTTGGACTCCCCAAGACAAAGAAGGGAAATAACTCAGTATGGGTAATAGTGGATCGCTTCACCAAGGTTGCTTACTTTGTACCTGTACGAACAAACTATGGTGGAGATAAGCTAGCTCAGCTGTACATTGATAATATAGTGAAGTTGCATGGAGTCTCCAGTAGGATTGTCTCTGACAGAGGTACTCAGTTCACCTCAAGGTTTTGGAAGAGTCTACATATAGCCTTGGAAACCAAGCTAGACTTCAGCACTACTTATCATCCACAGACTGATGGTCAGACGAAAAGAGTTAACTAGATCCTAGAAGACATGTCGAGAGCTTATGCCCTAACCTATGGAAAGGATTGGGAAAAGTGCCTGGCTTATGCAGAGTTCTCGTACAATAACAGCTATCAAGCCAGCTTGAAGATGTCCCTTTTTGATGCTCTTAATGGCAGAAAGTGTACAACACCTTTAATATGGTATGAAGTTGGAGAACGTACCTTGCTTGGACCTGCCCTTATCAAAGAAGTAGAAGATCGTGTTGCAGAAATAAGAGATCAACTAAAGGCAGCTCAATCCCGTCAGAAGAACTACGCAGACAAAGGAAGAAGAGATCTGGACGTCAAGGTTGGAGGGTATGTGTACCTTAAAGTCTCACCAATACGGGGAGCCCGGAGGTTCTGAGTCCGTGGAAAGTTGGCTCCCCGGTATATTGGACCATACCAAGTTCTGAGAAAAGTTGATGCAGTAGCCTACCAGATACAGCTACCGCAGGAGTTGGCAGATGTACACAATATCTTCCATGTCTCCCAGCTGAAGAAGTGTTTCAGGATATCAGAAGAGCATGTCACAATGGAAACAATGGATCTATAGGATGATCTCCGGTACCAGGAAGTTCCAGTGAAGATCTTGGACGTAGTCACCCGTCAAACCCGAGGACCGACAGTACATCTGTGCAGAGTACAATGGAGCAGGCACACCGAAGTCGAAGCTATGTGGGAACAAGAAGATGCCCTGAAGAAAGAGTTTCCCTTTCTGTTCGAGGAAGATCTCGAATCTCGAGGGCGAGATTCTTTTTAAGTTGGGTAGGTTTGTAACATCCCAAATTTTAGCAAAAAATAGAATTTCAAAAATCTTTGCAAAAGAAATCAATTTCAAAACTAATTTCAAAATCCAAACAAAAATGTTCAAATCTTTTCTCTCCCCCCCTCTCTCCTTGGGCTCATTTCAACCCAACATCCTTCCCCGGCCCATTTTCCCAGCACATCTCTTTCTCTTCCTCTCTCCTTTCTTTTTCCCGCAGCCTAGCTACCTCCGGCCCACTTCCTTTCCCTTTCTTCCCCACGCGCTAGCCCGGCCCAAGCCAGCCAGTCCCCTCCCTTCGTCCTCCTCCCGCTCCTGTCGCGCACGCACTCGCATCTGCCGCTCTCGCCCGAGCCACCGGCATCGAAGTCACCGGTTCACACCACCGTTCGCCGATCCCCTTTCACTACCACCGCGCACAGCAACCACGACCGAAGCACGTCGTCGGCCGAGTGCACGCGCGAAGTGAATGCGCTGCTACCTCGGCTGTCGAGCTTGACCATCCCCGCCGCACATCACGCGAAGTCCAAAACACTATACCGCCGGCCCTCTGTCACCGTTGACAACCATGCACGTCGTACCGCACAAGCTCAGCCATGGACCCCCACTACCGGCCACTGTAGCTCCTCTGCTCACTTCTAAAAGCCGCCGCTCGCACCTCCGCTCACCACGTCAGCTGAGGCAAGATTCGCTCCCTTTCTCCCTCACTCTCTTACTCTCACTGAGCTTTTCCTCTCTGCCCATGGCACCACCGTAGATCCGCCGCTACGAGCTACCACCGGCCAAATTGACACCACGACAAGCTCCACCGCACCACACTCCACCTCCCCCACCCTTCTCCCTGGCCTTAGCCCCTCTTCCCCGAGCTACCACCGTACCACCATGGCCACCCATTCCCATCACTGTCGCCGGTCGCCATGGATGCCCCTCCGGCTGAACCGAGCCCAAAAACACCTTCCCCACACCCCATACGTGCTCCCAGTATCCAAAAACCCGACTCTGAGCCACTCTCCAAGAGTTTGCCCCATCGACCGCCGCCTTACCCATCTCCGGCGAGAAATTGCCTCTGTTCCGGCCATCACCATCGATGACACGCCCCACCTCCACGTCCGTCGTGTATAAGGATCATAGTGGGCCATTTCTCAGCCCAATGCAAGGCCGGGAGCCACCGGCGGTGAGCTTTCCGACGAGCTCCCGCCGCGAGTAGCCCATGCCGCCGCTTTTGCGTCGCCCGGCCGTGGTGCCGTTCCCCACCATCCCCTCCGTCTCTCTCTCTCTCTCTCTCTCTCTCTCTCTCTCTCTCTCTCTCTCTCTCTCTCTCTCTCTCTCTCTGTATGCATAACCCCGACATGCGAGCCCAGCCGCTAATGGCGTTGCTTGCCGTTACCTCCCTCTCCTGGGTCGGAATGGGCCACCTCGACTCGTAGGCTGGCCCAGTAGCCATAAAGCCCAGCCCAAGCCCATCTACGGTGCAGCCTATATGCACAATAGTCCTTCTCTTTTCTGAAAATCCAATTTCTGAGGAATATTCCCCCTTCTTTTTTTCAAATTAAATTCCCAGCCAACTTCGGAAGCTCATAACTCCTCCATTTTAACTCCGATTTTGATGATTCTTCCACCGATATTTATCTAAATTTAAATCCTATCTATTCATACCAGTTTTATGTTTATTTAAAATTTATTTATTATTTATTTGTGTGTTGGTATGTGTTGTTTGCCCGCGTTTTAGAAACCTGAGAGTTCGAGAAGAAGGAGGAGGAGCCGGGAACGCAAGACCCCCTTGAGGACTTCAACGAAGGCAAGTCTCAATCTGTTTCCCTTTGATCATATTGAACCCAGTTTTATCACCACGACGCGTAGTAGCCGTTTTCACCGAATAATTGCATGAAGTTTTACTTGATGGCATATTTAAAATATTGATCTAGGTATGTCCTATTGTAGATTAGCCTACCTAATTGTGATCTACCTGAATATAATCTTGGTAACCCTAGGACTTTCGTCTCGGCTATTTTTTTTACGCTAAGACGATTACGTTGTTACTAGTATGCTTAGGACGGTAATCTCTACTGTTATTTCATGCTTAATCAAATATAGCTTTGCGAACTGTGTGAAACTTGGTGCTTGGTGTTGCGTGAGTTGTGGGATGGGATAACTTACCGGATGTTGATAACAACCAAGAATTAGTTAGAGCAGGGGCAAATCAGGGTTCCGTTGGGAACGCCTTGGGAGTTGAAGCGCTTCCTGTGTGGCAGGCTTCGCGAGGAGTGCTGCCTGTGTGGAAGGCTCCATGTGGAGATGTTTGCCTTGGCTCGTTTAAGGACCGAGTTGATGTAACATCCTACCTAGTCTTCATAGTACAACCACACGACCCTGTATGTGGCAGGGTTTTGTCTAAACCTCACCAGCTAGTCTACTGTTTGTCTGGAGGCAAGTGTGCAACGGGAGACCATGAAGCAGGTGCAGGCTTAGCGTCCCGGTTGGAGGCCTAGTTAAAGGTAAGGAACCCCTGGTTAGCTCCTGTAGGTGGCTAGTGAGATGATGATGTAATGGGTAATGACTTTTTTGAGACGCACTACCACGATGGTGGTATGTTGCCAAACTCAGCTTGTGGGTAAAGTGTACCACTTTGCAAAGGTAAAACTATTCGAATAGCTATGTCCACAGTCATGGACGAACTACGGTTCGGTCACAACAACTAGCTTGGGTTGCGTGTGTTTCCTTGGTGAGTGTGGGCAAGGTATGACCGTTTTTTGAAAAATAGGTGTGGCAGTGTGCCATGGGTTGTTGTGGATGGGGTGTCTGGCAACATTAAAACTTGGGCCCTGGTGACTTTCCACCATGGCTGAACCCCCCCCCCCTCATTTAAGAATATTGATATGATGCTTTCACAAAACTGCTTATTGAAAAATACACCTTTATATGTGCAAACTGGGCATTTCCACAAAGATTAACCTTATAACTTATTCCTTGTCGATATCATATGCATGTATTTATACCCATACCGTAGGGCAAGGGTTGGGACTTGCTGAGTACTTTTGTACTCACTCTTGCTTGTGCTTTCAGAGGACGATTCGGACTTCACCGAAGAAGATGGTGAAGCTGACAAGTAGGTCTCGGTCGCGTCCGCACCCGAGTTGTCTATGGAGTGGCATGCCTTCATGCTGTTCCTTCTGTGCTCTCTGATAGTGTGGATTATATTGATCGTAGGAATCCTTTATGTATTTTTGGGATGATGGATCCTTCTCACCACTCCCCGTGTTGTATGACTGTGGTATCATCTGTTGTAAGACTCTTATTTACTAGCGACTGATTCAGGGACTGGTATAATAATAGTTTTAAGCACCGGGGTAACCCGGTGCGTTTGAAGTGGTATCTGAGCCATACTTGACTGTAGGACGAGACCATAGACCTGGATGAGATAATTTTCTTAAAAACTATGTTACAAAAACTTCTTACTCTCCTTATTTCTTTTGAAAATCCTTTTTACAAGCGTTGTCCTTCTTTATGCAGATGGAAGATCAAGGATGGGTTACCGAGTACTGTCTGGACACCCTTGGCTTCCCAAAGGTGTTGTACGCTGCCATGACTAGGCTAGGTATTATGGAACACCCAGAATACGTGGGCAGTGAGTTTGAAGAATACGTCATCGAGCGTTGTGAGGTCACCATCCATGTTGGAGCCAGTGAAGACCACCTCGACAAGAAGCCATGGAGTGTGACCACCACAGGGTTTAGGTTTGATGACACCTACCAAGTTGTTGCTCGCAAGGCCTTGCGTTACCTCTGCTAGGTCTACGGGAAGCCCATCGGCCGTACGTCCATAAGGTTCTTTCCCCCATTGGAGAGAAATTGCCCTACTTGGATGGCACGGATGAAGACTTTGGAAGGCCTGGGGATGCGAGAAAGCGACCCAACCGTTGTGGCCATGACATGCTACCTGCTGGCCCTGGATGAGCTGTATGACCAGTAGGCGGTGTAGTTAAGAGGATGCATCCGCTGAGCCGAAGAAGCAGAAACACGTGGGAGGTCCCTACGTGTCCAACTCGCCGAAGCTCGAGCCCAAGCCGTAGAAGCTAAAATCCGCATCATAGCAGTCGAAGAAGCAGTGAAGGTAGCAGAAGAGCGCCACAACAAGCTGATCAGTGAGGCCTACCTCACTGGTCGTGCCAGCGGGAGAATCATCCACCTCCCTGGCATGGAAGGAAGCCCAGTGCTTGAAGTTGTCCCCCTCTGTCCCATGGGGAGCATCAAGAGAAAGTTCTTGGAGGCTGTTCCTGCTCCACCACCACCCACCCCTCATGAATCCCTCGACATGGAAGAACATGCTGAGTACACTTCCCTCACCCCACCGAAGAACCCTCTCCCCAAGGAGAGTAAAGATCTCGCCAGCCCCTCAGAAGCCTAGAGCTCCGGAAGAAGTGGGATGAAGCACCCTGGTCCGATCCTAGTATGAGTAGATGACGACAAGCTCTAAATCGTAAGTTGGATAATTTTTCTCATGGTGCTTCAATTGGCGAGAAGCATAGGCGACGACTCGCCCCTCTTGCATGAGAACACAGCTGAGGCCTATACGGGAAGCATCACAATAAACGTCAAAACTCTTGTCCACATCTGGTTGAGAAAGGACGGGAGCAGTTGTGAGAAGATTCTTCAAAGTCCAAAAGGCTTGTTCACAAGCCTCGGACCATGCAAACTTTACGCCCTTTTGCAAGAGCTTGATCATGGGCTTGACAATTCTGGAGAAATTCTCAATGAACCGGTGGTAGTATCCCGTAAGTCCAAGAAATCTCCAGATGTTGGTGACGTTCTGTGGTTGCCCCCAATTGAGTACATCTTGAACCTTACTTGGGTCGACAACGACACCATTTTCGGAAAGGACATAACCGAGGAAAGCAACTTTCTTGAGTCAGAATTCGCATTTGCTGAACTTGGCATAGAGACGATGTTCACGGAGCCTTTCAAGAATGACTCAGAGATGCTGGGCATGTTCTTCTTCAGTCTTGGAATAAACGAGGATATCGTCGATAAAAATTACGATGAAAGAATCCAGCTCTTCCATGAACACTGTGTTCATTAGATACATGAAGTAAGCTGGTACATTGGTTAGGCCAAAGGATATGACCGTGTACTCATAGAGTCCATAACGAGTGGAAAAAACCGTTTTAAGAACGTCCTCTAATCGAATCTTTATTTGGTGATAACCCAATCTTAAATCAATCTTGGAGAACAAATGAGGATCAGTCAATTGATCGAATAAGATGTCAATACGGGGAAGTGGATATTTATTTTTTATGATGGCCGCATTGACAGGATGATAATCAACACACATCCTTAAGGTATTATCCTTCTTCTTGATGAAGATAGCCGGGCATCCCCAAGGTGAGGAGCTCGGACGAATGAAACACTTCTCAAGTAATTCCTTCAACTGTTTCTTCAATTCCATTAACTCATTCGGAGGCATACGATAGGGTCTTTTAGACTCCGAGGCCATTCCGGGTGCGAGTTCAATGACAAATTCAACATCCCGGTTGGGTGGTATCCCCGGTAATTCTTCAGGAAAAACATTCAGGTACTCGCACACCACTGGGATATTCTAAAGGTTCGTGGTTGCGGTACACTCCAAAGTATAGAGATGGGGACCACCCTCTCCCAAGTGGAGGGGGATCCGGACATCGGTCGAATTTTTGAGAGAGAGGATCCTCCGAGCGCAATCGATGAGAGCGCCATTTTTGGTCAACCAATTCATCCCTAAGATGACATCCACTCCCCTAGTATCAAGAACGATCAAGTTTGCAGAAAACGAAACTTCTTCAATGAAGATCTTGGCCAAAGGAATGACTTGATTGGTTTGTAATTGGGTACCGGGTGCATCAATATGATAGGGTCGAACATCTTTCCCGGGAGAATGAGTTCAGGTTGGTCACCACCCTAACTCACCTCCCGATCAGAGGTAACCACGATCTACCAAACCTCTACCCTGCTATGTTTAATTTGGATTCATCTTAGAGGAATCGTAGCAGTGTTTGGGGTAGTGAGAAGAATGGGTACGGGGGAAACTACCTAAGATACATTTTTCGTAATTCGACGATGAGAACCCAAAATTGTGGCAATCCCGCTGTGAGAGTTACTTCGAGATGTATTATGTGGATCCTATGATGTGGATTAAGGTGGCCACGATGCACTTTGTTGGTCCGGCCACTCAATGGATGCAATTGGCAAAGCGCCGACTGCTGCACGTGAGTTGGAGCGAATTGTGTCACATGATTGGGGAGAGATTTGGGCGGGAACAACACGAATCTATGATCCGTCAGCTATTCCACATCAAACAGTCGAGTTCAGACACTGATTGTGTAGAGAGATTTTCCCAATTAGTCGATCAATTAGATGCTTACCAAAATGTGAATGATTCACTATATTATACAATGCGGTTCATCGATGGTCTGTGAGATGAGATTAAAGCTTTTGTTGCTATTCAACGACCTTCAAATTTGGATTATGCGTGTGCGTTGGCTATGTTGCAGGAGGAGATCTCTGAAGGCGGGTGGCACAGAGAACTTAGGAAACCGAAATCACCCTTCTTCACTAAGCTGATTCCAAGGGGACCTCAACCGCTTCCCCCTCCACCAACCAAGCTGGACAAGGCTAACAAGGCAACTCGAGCTCATGATAGGCGCAACTTGGATGCGGCTCGATCCCAGACCCCAGAGGAGAAGATTGCGGCTCTACGTGCATACCGGAGAGCTAGAGGCCTTTGTTAGAGGTGTGCTGAAAGGTGGAGTAAGGATCACAGGTGTGCTGCCACAGTACCACTTCATGCTGTTGAAGAGGTATGTGAACTGTTCAATTGTGAAGACATGGGTGGTGGTTCTGAGTTGGAGGAACCAGTTGAAGGGACTCTAATGTCTATATCTAGAGATGCTGTCAATGGAACCAATTCGCCAAGAACCTTGAAGTTAGCTGGTAGTATTCAGAATATTGAACTTTCAGTTCTGGTTGATTCAGGCAGTTCACACTCTTTTGTCAGTCAGCACATAGCTGACATATTGCAGGGCCTTGCAAGGATGGAAAAACCAATAAGGGTACAAGTAGCAAATGGCCATATTCTTCTCTGTGATCACGAACTGGTTCAGACCAAATGGTGGCTGGAAGGGTAGGAATTTTAGTCGACACTCAAGGTTTTCCCACTGCAATCTTATGATTTCATTGTGGGCATGGATTGGCTCGAAGCACACAATCCCATGAAGGTCGACTGGAGTCTTAAGAAGATGCAAATTCTCTACACCAATACTCGCATTAATCTACAGGGATCCCTAGAGGAAGTACCAGTTTGTACTGTGGTCCAAGTATGCAATCTTTAGTTGTTGTTGGAATCAGCTTAGGCCTTGAATCAGCAGTTACCTGACGACATCCAAGCACTGCTCTCCAAATACTCTTCAGTCTTTACTGCTCCCAGCGGGTTACCCCCCTCCATAGGGTGTGATCACCGTATTCCACTCATTGAAGGTGCTAGTCTAGTGAATGTGAGGCCTTATCGGTATGCACCGGCGTTGAAGTCTGAAATTGAGAAGTAAATCACAGAAATGTTGGATAGTGGCATGATACAGCCCATCAGTAGTGTGTTCTCCTCCTCAATGGTCTTAGTCAAGAAGAAGGATGGTACATGGAGGTTTTGCGTCGATTATCGGCATCTCAACGCTCTCACATTGAAATCCAAGTACCCAGTGCCTGTCATCGATGAGCTTTTGGATGAGCTCTCCGACGCATGTTGGTTTTCTAATCTTGACATGCGGGTTGTATATCACCAAATACGATTGGCACCTAGAGAGGAACACAAGACAACATTTCAAACGCATCATGGACACTTGGAGTTCAGGGTTATGGCATTTGGCCTCTCGGGAGCACCAACTACTTTCCTTGGGGCTATGAATGTCACTCTCGCACCCCTACTCTGCAAGTGTGTATTGGTTTTCTTCGATGACATCTTGGTGTACAGTCCCACATGGAATTCTCACTTGTTGCATTTGGAGCAAGTTTTGCAGTTGCTCCAGAAGGATCAATGGCAAATCAAGATGAGTAAGTGCTCCTTTGCTCAGCAAAAGATCAGCTAACTCGGCCACGTTATCAGTCAACACGGTGTAACTACGGATGAGTCCAAAATTGAGGCTATAAGAGCTTGGCCAGAACCCACTGGGGTGAAGGAATTGAGGAGTTTTTTTTGGGTTTGGCAGGCTACTATAGAAAATTTGTCCGTAACTTTGGAATTATCAGCCGACCTCTCTCAGACCTTCTCAGGAAGCACATACCCTTTGTGTGGACCAAGGAACATCATACAGCTTTTCAAGTCTTAAAGCAAGCCCTTTGCTCTGCATCTATGCTAGCAATTCCAAACTTTTTCAAGCCATTTGGCATCGAGACAGACGCTTGTGACATCGGAGTAGGGGTAGTGCTACTGCAGGAAGGCCATCCCATCGTGTTATCATCAAGTGGCCAAGTAGGGGCAGGAAAGCCATTTGGCATCGAGACAGACGCTTGTGACATCGGAGTAGGGGCAGTGCTACTGCAGGAAGGCCATCCCATTGCGTTTATCCCTCGGACACGCGATCTCTCCACTTACGAAAAGGAGTATCTAGCCATCTTAATTGCGGTGGAGAAGTGGTGCTCCTATTTGTAGAAGGGAATTCACAATCTTCACGGATCAGCGCAGTATGTCCCACCTCAATGAGCAGAAGATGAATACACCCTGGCAGCATAAGGTTTTCACCAAGTTACTCGGGTTATAGTACCGCATTGTCTACAAAAAGGGGTCAGACAATCATGCGGTTGATGCGCTATCACGACATCCCAATCCACCTGCATCATTGTTCTCCATATCTGTGTGCACCTCACAATGGTTGGACGATGTGGTCACGACATATGACTCGGATGATCGAGCGCACTAGCTACTGACTGAATTGTCGATCTGACAACAGGCTTCGGGTCCGTTTCAGCTGCAATCTGGCGTAATTTGCTACAAAAATCGTGTGTGGTTGGGGCACAGCAAGCAATTCTAGTAGCAAGTGATGCGAGCGCTGCACGGCAGCACCATCGGAGGGCATTCCGGGTTTCCCATCATATATCGACGCATCAAGCAATTGTTCTTCTGGGAAGGTATGAAATCGTAAATTCAGTAGTTTGTCACTTCCTGTGCTGTTTGCCAGCAGGACAAACCAAACCGAGCTTCTTACCTGGGCCTCCTCCAACCATTACCAATTCCCACCCAAGCGTGGCACATGATATCGATGGATTTCATCGAAGGGCTACCGCGCTCAGGATCAGCCAATTGCACTATGGTGGTGGTGGACAAATTTTCACAATATGCACACTTCCTACCCTTGCTGCATCCTTTCACCGTAGCTAAAGTGGCTAAGCTGTTCTTGGATAACATCTATAAGTTACATGGTATGCCACCTCTATTATCTCCGATCGGGACAGAGTGTTCACGAGTGTCTTTTGGCAAGAATTTTTTCGCATCACGAGCACCCAGCTGCGCATGAGCACATCGTATCACCCGCAGACCGACGGTCAGACGGAATGAGTTAATCAGTGCTTAGAAACCTTCCTTCGTTGCTTTAAACATGCCTGTCTAGGTCGATGGAACTCATGGTTGTCACTTGCTAAGTTCTAGTATAACACATGTCACCACTCCTCCCTGAGGCGTTCACCATTTGAAGTCCTCTACGATCATCCTCCCCGTTTCTTTGGCATTGATTCAGCAAAGGTATGCACCTCACTTGATCTGCACGAATGGTTGAAGGGCCGTGAGCTAATGGCGAGATTGGTGCGTCAGCATCTGCATCGCGCACAACAACGCATGAAAGAATAGGCCGACAAGCGCCGATCGGAGCGTACATTCGAGGTTGGGGACATGGTTTTTCTGAAATTGCAGTCATATGTACAGTCTTCGGTTGCAACCCGAGCCAATCACAAGCTTTCATTCAAGTTTTATAGACCTTATCACATTTTGGAGAAAATCAGGTTCCGTTGCAAGTCCTAGACAAACGCTTGGTGACGCGAGGTGCTTCCACCGTGACACAGGCACTGATTCGTTGGTCAGGAATGCCGAAGGAACTGACGGCTTGGGAAGACATTGAAGCTCTCAAGCAACGATTCCCTCACACATCTGCTTGGGGGCAAGTAGGTTCTTTTGGAGGGGTGCCTGTCAGCATACCATCTGTCCCCGGGCTGACAAGAAGAGCTGAAGTTGAGGAGAAGAACGGGGAGTCTGAAGTGCCTGACGAAACTGACGAAGGAAGAAGAAAGCCTAAACCTGACGAAGAGATGACCGAGCCGGACAGAGTCCGAGCCAGGCAGGAGCGGCGCCTGAATGTGCGACTGTCTAGACCCGAGTGGGCGTAGTGGCTGCAAGTGGGCCAAAGACCAGCTGTATTCACGTTGCGCAGAAATATAAACGCTTGCGAGAGAGGAGAAAGACAAGTTGTGTTTGAACAGCTATGGCTACTAAATCTCTAATCCTACACCTGGTCTGCGCCTAATCCTCTCTTCTCCTTCTGGAGTCCCCAATTCCTTTCTATTTCTTCGAGCCACTTCTCTGCTGCTAACATTACAACTCATCTTTCCATACAATGAGCTAACCAACCATTTGACGTGTTAATGAACGCTCTACATATGTTTATCTTGATTACTTCTAAAGGCTCTCAAAAGGTGAAAAAGGGAATTGATCTGCGCTGCGATTTGACTCAATCTTGGTAACTACACTGGGAACACAAAAGTAAAAATTGAAATGACGGCAATTTTGACTGTTTGTTCTTTCTTTTCAAGCACGCGTAGATTGTCTTTCACAACAGTACCATATACTACGTGAGTTGTGACCTGTCATGACATGAACTGTATACGGATAAATCACCTCTTTCCTAGCTACTCGTAGCTCCACGTACGTACGTTTGCACGAGGCGTACGTGTACTTTTGGCTCGATCTCTCGTGGACAGAGGGGAAGAAAGCGCAAGCCGAATAGACACGTGAAGTCACGGGCGAACCCAGTCCCTTCGGACCTCATGACACGACGCTACGATCGGTCGTACCGGGCTGCGGACCACGGACCACAGAAACGGTCGGTCTGCCTGCTCGGCGCATCGGAGGGAGGACACACGCGCCCTGTGACAGCGGTGTCGCCACGGCATGCGCACGCACGGACGCACAGGCGAGAGGACATGCAAAAATAACATCGCCGCCCGGTCGCCCACGGATGCTGCCGGGCGCGCTCGCCGTGGCTCGCACGCAGTCGAGTGCCCGCGCGCACGGCCGCTCCCCCACCCCAGCCGGTTTCCAGACATCCCGGGCGCGGCGCGCGCCTCTCGACGTGCTTCGGTTTCTTTACGCGTATCAAGCGAGCCAGAACGCGTACGTTGGGCTCCGTTCAATGCCTGCGTTGGGCGCGTCAGTTCACTCGCTCGCGCGCGCGTCGTGGTCATCTCGATCTCACAAAGTCCACGAGCCGCATCTCCGTGGCGCCATCGGCCGGGCGCGCGGGGAGCCGCGCGGGAGGTGTCCGTAGCCCGCGTCGCGGCCCACCGGCATCCCGCTGCGCCCGCCCAGCGCCAAGCCTGAAGGCGCCAAGCCGTCCTCCGACCCTCTCGGGCTCACTCGACAGGTCCCGTTTCACGCACAGTTTGATGCGGACGGGTGCGCGCGTCCCGCCGAGACGGCGTGCATCGTTGTTTGGGCACGCTTCGGTCGAACGGGGCTGGCACGGCTCGCGCCTGGCGTCTTCCCGTGTGTCCGGTTCCCGTCGAGGCATTTCTTGCTAGGGCTGACCTTGGTATCAGTATCAACGGAGGCTAAACAAAGTTACGAACCTGTAATCCGTATTGGCGTAGCCTGTTCTCTTGTTCTTGTTTGCTTCTTCCTGGCGAAGCTGCAGTGTCCAGAGTGCCTTGGGACTGTAATCTCTTCGTAGCTCGCAAGGATCACCGAGCGGCTGGTGCTGAGGACGTCATATGCTGTCAGGCGTTTGATTCTTGTGCGGCAAGGAAGTTGATTAGAAAGAGGGCACATGAGCATTTTTAATTCACACGGCACCGGGATCTAGCAGCAGTTTGAAGTTGAGAAAAATAGGGAGTAAAACAGACGGACACTAAGATAAATCCATGTCCAGATGCTTGGTTACCCATATAGGTAGGGTAAGTTATGCTAGCGTAAAACTAAAGTTTTCTACTGTGTTCAACCAGAAAGCCATACAAATAGAAGACTATTGATTATTACCACTAGGTATGTAGTGCAGTGGAACAAGAGTTGGAGTAGCCTGATCCACTTCAAATGTGTTGGTGTAGATGAAGTAGACAAATGTCCCTTAAACACGATATGTTCCTCATGTCTAGAGACTGGTTGTTCATCTCGAGAGACTGGTCTTCTTGCCTAGAGACAAGTGATCTTGATCACGAGACCAGTCAACGATATCCAACAGCAACCTTGACTCCTTATTGATCATTGTCGCAGTTAGGGATGGCAACGGGAAAGAATTACCTGCGTGCCCGCGGATAAGAAACCCAACGGGTACAGATTTGGGTTTCAATGTTTCCCCGCAGGTACGAGTACGGGTTTGATCATAAACCTGATGGGCAAAAGGTCACGGGCAAGAAAGATACATACCCGTGCCCGTAAACCCGCTCCAATCATTTTATATGTAGGCCTAAATCATCACTAGATATATAAACCCACTTTAATTACCCATAAACCCGCTCCAATTACCCACAAACCCGCTCCAATTATTCTAGCAGGCGGGTATACGGGTGCACCCGCGGGTATGAGATGCCCACGGGTGGCGAGCACGGGTAACATTTCTTACCCATGACGGGTAACGGGCACGGGCACAGGTTTAGAAATCCACTCGCGGGTACGGGTCTGGACATCATCTACCTGCGGATATTTTACCCGTTGCCATCTCTAGTCGCAGTAGCAACGATGTCTCTATTGTTATCCACATGTTGAGGGAAGGAACCTCATACGCCAGCGTACTAGCACTCACAAACACAAATAGGGTTTCTCTCAAGGTGGAGGTGATGGCTAGGGTTTCAGAGTGGTGCTCAATTGCATATCGCCCTTATCCCCTCGCCATTCTTCATATGGAGTCCATTAATGGCTTCAACGTTGGAGGCATGTTAGGACTCTAATTCCTTATGGATCTATATCTGTAACAAAACCCAAAACGGATCCAATCTGAATCAGTGTCTCAATCTATTAAGTGTATGACCCCAAAGATTCATACATAACTGGCTATGACTCAGAGACCCCTTTCTGATCATTGATCGTTATTGGTATCTAGCAAGACGTGGCAGCCCTTGAACACATACAAAGATTATATCGGCTTAAACCTTGATACACGCATATATGATACACCGATCTCTTTGCCTCACAACACTAGTCAAACTCAAAGCACGAAATTAATGCTACCCTTGTAATAACTCGATCATTCACTCGATCATATCATGATTAACTGTTTAATCATATTAGTATGACTATATACTTTCCTAATCTAACCACATTACGAGGCTCAGAGATATTTCTCCTATTATGTAAAGAGACAAATTCTATCTTAACCGCTTACATCCCATTACAAGTTTCATGACATTCCCGAAGACCACTTTTATAACCATCTTATTATAGAGTAGTATTTTGTAGCCACAAATCATACCACTACACATGCTAAGAAGCAATGCCGATCTCAGGTCTAAAGATCTAAGATCATATAGGTATACCATGAGACTGGCTAATGACACATGTAAACATAATAATTTCAACAATATCTCAAAGTGGGTCAGTTCTCTACCATGTGTCCACGTCATTAATTTAATATCTTTATATTTATGATCAAAACATGATTATCAATCAATACATTTACTTGTCTAAGAATCATTATAATTCCATATAATGATATAAGATCAGGAACCATCTAAAACAATCATTAAACAACGAGTCTCACTAGCAAGCCACATACTTATTGATCAATGTTTATAACAATTATGCAAGGAACAAAATAACACATTATTCATGAAGCACATAAACATATAAGTGATACAATTATGGCACACAAGAGATGACCATAGAACTGTAGTATATGTACTCAGAAAAATATGGATTGTGTTCAAGTTCCAAAAGAAGCATAAAGACATTGATTATGTACAAATCCAAAAGTAGGACCTATCACAGGCTTATAGCTTTCCCTGAAAAAAAAAGGAGGCTTATAACTGTTGATATCCAGTGACGCCATTGTTGAGGACTGGCAGAAGTCAATGCAAGATTTCACTAGCGTTTTACTCTTATTCAGATCGTAAGATTATTGTATACATTACTTAAGACAGTAAGGACACTAAGATGTTTTAGTCTTGAAATAGTTCAGAACAACGAGCATCATTTCCATGTCTCTGCAAAAGCATACTGCATATACCACGACAAATTCCTTGGCCATCTTTTTTGTGGACCTTGGCTGTTATTTGCTAAACTGCAGACTGAATTCCAATGATACCTGCAAGTTATTGGTATGTGTATTTTTAAGTGCCATTGATATACCAGAGGGATCATTTATGCAAAGTAAAGCAGAGTTTGTTTTGCACGATCTGTGTACTTACACTTTTGGGATTAGACTTTCTGTTAGGCTAGCTTCAAAAAGAACCAAAAAAAAAAAAAGGCTCTTTAATGCTGTTTCAAACACTAAAAGAATGCTTGGTATTTACCACATCCAATTCTAGCTCCTGCATTTCCTGTTGATTTACTGAGTTCATGGCCACCTTCAAAATATTGAAAAGGAACATAATCAGGAGCAGTTAAAAAAAATGAGGATGCTTCACAGTAGAACAGTTGTACAGGAATCTGAAGTTTGCCAATTGTTACAGTAAATGAAAGGGAAACAAGGAACAAAACACTTCGATCCTTCAAGTGCAACAGGGCAATGGACAGTTGAACCGAGTATGAAGAAAACCATTCATACTCATTTAATAAAATGAATGCAAAACTGGGGTCATATAACATGCAAAGTTCCTTTTTTCCACTTCTAGCATCGAAATGATATCTGTGAGAATTGAATCTGTACCAGTACATGTAAGCATACATCCAACATGTTAATATATGACAATTTTGGAAACAGTTCGTCAAGTATTGTGCCGTCATGAATGCTTTTCTACAGCCAATGTCGTCATTCGACTGCTACTGCTAACTAGCCATCAATGGAGGAGAGGATCACATGAAGAAATATTATGTACAAAACAGAAAGAGATAATAAAATATTGACCAGTAGCTCATGGTTTCCAAATGTTGCACGGCATAGCACATGGTATGGTAGTGCTACAATGTGGTGCAACCCTTGCGTGGTGAATTACGCCCTACTGGCTACTGCAGCCATAGCAGATATGACATGAATGAGATAATATGCTCGAAAAACAACATGATGATATTGATATCAATTGGCAGTAACATCTCCATTGAGCAGGTGGCAATGCCAGTAATTCTATCTACATCCCACATTGAATAAAATATTTCCGGAAAGATGTTGCCCCATCTACATCAATGATGAACATATAAGGAGGACGGATCTTCAGTTTTGGAAGAACTATAATAAATTGCAGTGGTGATACAAGCATGCTTACCCCTCCCTAGGTCATCAACATCAGCATGAACAACAACTGCCCTTCCCAGTATGGAATGAGGCCCACTCAGTGAAATCTTCAGAGAGCAGCAAATATAGATTAGCAATTGATCAAAATTAACAAGCTCATATTTACATCCTTCAAGACACCCGAACCTGTAAGTCCTTTATGAACACTTCTGCAACTCCTGAAATAAGTATGTGAAGCATTATTAGGAGACATGGACTATTTCATAACGACACATCTCCCTTATTGACTAAAAGATCTTAGAGTAAGCATAGTACTAACCATCTTTGTTGGCTACTATGTTTCCCAGGTCACCCACATGTCGTTCATCATCAAATGGTGCTCCATGGGGCTTATTATGAGGGTTAAAATGGGGTCCTATAAAGCAAATATATATGTCATAACAACATAAGAATGATGGATACCAGCCCATTAATAGCATGTATCAGTGTGAGGCACTAAGGCATATACTTCAAAAACTAACTACAGGAAGCTGCCTTTTCTTCCTGGAAAAGGAAATTTAAAAATACAGTGTTTTCAAGAAGCTATTCAATATCCCTGGATCACGGACAATGTTATACAAGGATAAATCCTTCTAGTAAAAATAATATTTGACACCTAGTCACAGTAGGATTGCAGTAGACTAATATGAAGAAGGTAGTAGCCAGCAGTGTGATAGTATAATTATAACAAAAAGGAAGATATTATTATGAAAAATATTCCATCCAAATACTGAACTTTCACAATTCTCTGCTAGCTCACTACCAGTATACAACAAAGTGATCACCGCCCATTTCATCAACCTTCTTAAGTAGTTTCATTCACTATCAAAGGTGAAGTTTGCAACAGGCCAGATGAAGGTATCGTAAGACCTCCGCTAGAGACATAGAAATTTCTGTAGCAACACGTATCTATAGAATCAGCAACCACGCACAACACACTAGTGTTACATCGAAACCTACCATATGGCAATCTCTTCACTGCACAACTGAATTGGTTCACGAAATTCTAACCCCAAATTACCCATCTCTATGGATTACTTGATTCACTTGAAAACATTCCACTACGGTCGCGATTCCCCATCGCATCTAACAGTAACACCAATTCGACAGCACGAGTCACAAACTAAGCAACCATGATAGCCAAAGAAGGCGACGCACCGGTGGAGTTGCAGCCGTTGGTGGTGTCTCCGAAGGCGTGAATGTGGAACCCGTGGGGTCCCGGAGCGAGGCCCGTGACCTTCCCCCTCACCTCGGTGTACCCTAGCAGAGAGAGAGAGAGAGAGAGTACCATCTCAGCGAGAAGGGGAGAGCTAGGACTTAGAACGGCTGTACGGGCCGCAGAGCTCAAGAGAGAGGGTACCGGTGGCGGGGTCCTGGAAGAAGTGGAGGGCGCCGGAGACCGCGCTGTTGGCGGCGCCGCCGATGAGGGCGACGCCCTTGAGTCCACCGGCTTTTCCTGCCATTTTCTGCGTCCGCCGTGCTGGCACTGGTGCTTCGGCTCCGCTTCGCCCCTCTTTGCGGCTTGGTGTTTCGCCGTTTGTCCTACACGATCCGGTCCAGCCCACTTGGAAAACTAGGGTGTGCAACCTCCAGCCCATCAAAAAACCAGATAGCTATCGAGATCCGGCCCATCTAAAAATGGATCGCGGATATAATCACGACCCAGTCCGGCCCGCCAGAATTAAGAAACATTTATCGTCGGGGCCCACCTGTCAGAGATCGGCTCTTCTACACGGCCCATATTCCTTTTCCCCGCCGGGCTCTGGCCGGAGAGTTTTTTCTAATATATATTTCAAAAATATTGTAAAAATAGGTGTTCTTTGAAAAAATTGCAGAAGACTATTTGCTCTTTGCAGGTCGTCCTTCCAACCAGCGATATGTTTAAAAATAAAAAATACTTTATTTCATTGCTCTCATAATTCAAAACACTAATGAAATAATCATAAAAAATTCTGAAAATTTTTGGTAGATCTAGCTCTCTAAAAAATTTTAGACAAAAATATGGTGTTTAAAATGAAAAACAGAAAAGACAAATCTCATTGAAGTCTGACATACTCTATATAATTAAATTTGTTTTTTCTATTTCTCATTGTACAAGTAATTATTTGATTTAAACTTTTTTAAGAACTAGATTATAGCATCTTCTACACTATATATTTTTTTAGAATTTTTCATGACTATTTCGATAGTGTTTTGAATTTTAAGAGCATATGATTGATGTATTTTATTTTTGTTACCTATGGTCAGTTGGAAATGAGACATGTTTAATTTTTAAAACTTGTCGTCCTTTGAAAGGTCGACAAGTGTATGTTGCATTTTCAGTGGGCGATAAGAGCCTAGGTCAGTAATTTTTTCAAACAAAAGACGATTTTACAAATTATTTATTTTCGAAAAATAAAAAATCCCGGCCGGACATCTTACCTCCGCCCTCCTCCATCGCCACATAAATCCGCGCTCGAGGGAAGCTGCGTGCATCGTTGGAGAATGAGGTGGTGTGTGCCGTATCGGCAGTTTGGCGTGGTCCTCACCGCCGTCTCCGTTTACACGCAGGTCTGCACACTATACTCTTCACTAGAACCCTACCTTTTTAATTGGAGTGGAGTAGCTCTTTTCTCCTGCATGCCTCATTTGTTTCCCATAACAAAAATCACCTTTCTTAGTTTCTATCATTAGCAAGTACTCTGACAAATCGATCGGCCCATCCAATTTCAGGTTGTTAAAATTTCTGAAAATGGTTACTATATCTATATGAAGGCATTCGTAAAAATGTTTCTCCTTATCTTTGGTATCTTATTTAGTGATCCTGACCCCTGGACAAAAGTATCAGTATGTACGGTCCAATATGATCGTAAGGAAGTTTTGCATTAGTAAATTCACCGAGGTGTATAGTTCATTGGGAGATGAGGCGAAATTGGATTTCCTATAGAAGATGTGCAATATAGCACAAAAACATTAGAGATGAGTGGATCATTGGAGGGGACTTTAACCTCATATACCAAGCAGAGGACAAGAATAATAACAACCTAAACAGAAGGCTAATGGGTTCTTTCAAGTCGGTAATTGATGATTTAGCTTGGAAAGAGATTAGTCTTAATGGGCGCAAATTCACCCGGTGCAACAATTAGGAAAACTCAATTCTCACCCACATTAACAGTTTTTTTGCACTGTAACAGTGGAAACTTCTCTTTCCATCTTGTTTCTTACATCCATTGCCATCCCTTATGTTGGATCATTGCCCGCTCTTCCTTCATGGTTATATATCCTCCTAACCCTACAAAGGTTTTCACTTTGAAAACTTCTAGCCTCAATGCTCGGGTTCCAGGAAATAGTCGCACAAGCATGGAGCCAACATTCACAACCAACAAACGCCATTAAGAAGCTGCACATCAAACTTGCACGCGTTGCGAAAACGCTCAAAAAATAGAGAAGATCAACAATTGGGGACACCCAGCTACAATTGGCCATTGTCAAAGAATTAATCCTCAGACTCGAGATGATGCAAGAGACACGTGCCCTCACACCATCGGAACACCAACTGCTCCAGCGCCTTAAAGCCCGCAGCCTAGGTTTAGTGGTCATTGAAAAATCAAGGAAAAAGCAACGCTTAAGACTCAATTGGATCAGACGTGGGGACGCTAATAAAAAAAATCATTTGAAGATTGCATCTCGCAAGAGGAAAAATTACGTACAATATATATAAACTGACCATGGGGTCATTTTTACAAAGGAAGATAAAGAGCTAGAACTACTATTAAAATTTAGCAACCATCTAGGAAGCCCCCCAACCAGAATCCACACGCTGGACTGAGAATACCTTCGCTACCATGAGACTGATCTAAGCTACTTGGAGAACCCTTTTACTGAAGAGGAGATCAAGACCATAATCCTCTCAATGCCATCAGAAAAGGCACGGGGCCCTACACTAGCCTATTCTTCAAAGTTTGTTAGGAGACCATCAAAAGTGACCAGTACAAGTTTTTCATCAGCTATATGCCTGCAACGGGACAACCTTTGACCTTCTCAACTCAACACACATGGTGCTACTCCCCAAAAAAGCAGACGCTATGAGGGTGCAAGATTTTAGGCCAATTAGTCTCATGCACAACATTGCTAAAATCTTCTCAAAGCTCTTGGTAAATAGGTTGGGTCCTCACCTGGATATTTTGGTCTCCACATGTCAAAGCGCTTTCATCAAAAAGCGATGTATTCAAGACAATTTCCTCTAGACACAAAAATTTGATTACAGGCCTACACAAAAAGAAAATCCCTGCTATCTTTCTCAAACTCGACATCGCTAATACCTTCGATTCCATTCATTGGGGATATCTACTGAAACTTTTACAAAGGCTAGGTTTTAGAAATAAATGGTGTGAATGGATCTCCATTCTATTTGACACCTCATCCTCCAAAATTATGTTGAATGGCAACCTAGGACCACCTTTCAGTTATGGTCAGGGGCTGCGACAAGGAGGCCCTTTATCCCCAATTTTGTTCATCCTCGCCATTGATCCGCTGCAAAAGATCCTGAATTTAACCACACAAGAGAACATTCTGTCAATGTAGCGAATATGACCCTTTTAGGGTATGCATATGATTTTGGTGATTAATGATATCAAAGCCAATGAAACTAACATATTTGTCAAGTACATACCTTAGTAGGTCTCATGAATGCAATACATGAATAAGCTACCGTAACCGGGACAAAGAATGATTGAATTGGAGAAGTCCCAAAAGAAAATGATCTCACCGAATGGTTTGACTCTCAGCACATTGCGCTCACCAGAGTATTTTTTACAAAGGGGGAGAAAGTTTTTGCACACATCAAATGGTCTGGCACTCTAAATATGGTGCACCTGGAGCATTTCTAGTGGAAGAAGGAAATGCACAACAGATCGGATGGTCCGACGATGAAGAGGTTGCTATGCCTGAGTGATTTTTCCAGAGAAGGTCTCAATGACTAGTTTGGCATGGTTGTATATGTCGGATGGTCCGGCGATAAAGATTGGCTACATAGGAGTATTTTGCACAAAGAGAAGTAGCGCGGTTTTGGCTTGAGTGTACATGTCGGATGGTCCGACGATGGAGTTGAAGACAACATCAGAATATCCGGTGTTCAGAATGGAGTTGAGTGGGGTTCCAACAGCTAGTTCATGGAGGATGTACACGTCAGATGGTTCGGTGAGTACAATCTGTTTACATCAGATCATCTGGTGTATACAGAAAAGTTGAGCCGTTAGGGCAACAGCTAGTCCATAAGGTTGATGCTATAAATACCCCTCCACTCAATCATTTGAAGGTGCTGAAGTCTAGAGAAGCTCACATACACTTGAGAAGATATCTAAACCACCAAAGTGCTTAAAGTGATCATCCAAGGTAATTAAACATAATTAGAGAGTGATTAGTGCTAATAGGCCTAGATAGAGTTGTTGCTAGGTGTTGCTATCTAGAGAGTGACCAATGAGTGATCCTATATTGTACCAAGTGGTACGCCGACACCTTGGAGTCTCGGTGACTCACCGGCACTGTGAGTCTTGGTGGCTCATGCTTGTTAACCCTTCGACTTGGTGTGGAGCGGCGACAAGACTATTGTACGGGGCCACGGGAACCCTTACCTTGGTGTCTCAAGCTCTAAAGTGAAGACGATGACAAAGTGACCGAAAGGGAGGCTTGGTGTGAGCCTTGCCTTTGTGGCTTGGTGGCTCAAGAGTTTATGCCATTGATACCATATGATGAAAATTTCTTGTATCGAGTTTGCTCTTTCTACCTTATTTTCATTTTTGTATTTACTTATTGCACTCTATCCTTGCATGTTTACCTTCATAGAGTAGTTTTCTAAGATAGGCTATAGGATGCAAACCTTTGTACGGTAGAGTAGAAACATTAGATGAACTTAGAGCATATTTAGATAGAAATTGATATAGGTTTATCCTATGAAGTTTTTCGAGCCAATTAGTTTTAAGTGTCATAATTCACCCCTCTTTAGGACGTCACCGATCTCTTCAGTCACCCATCCAAGCTCGGGCAGCAAAGATGTGCACTTCTCTTTATGCAGACGATGTAGTTGTTTTCATTAACCCAACTCCAGATGAGATTTAAGCAACTCAAAGCATCCTATCGTCCTTCGGCCAAGTGATTGGACTAAACATAAACTTTGCAAAAAGTGTGGCATATCCAATCTATTGTGAGAAAATTGATCTGGATGTCGTGTTGCATTGTTTCCCTGGCGAGAGGGAAAAAAATTCCTGCCGCTACCTCGGACTCATGTTGCATAATAGAAAGCTCAAAAGGATACACATGCATCCATTACTTGAGAAATTAGGGGCCCGACTACCAGGGTGGAAAGGAAAGCTTCTATCCAGAGCCGGTAGACTGGCATTGATCAACTCAGTTCTCTACTCCATTCCGACATATCATTTGATAATTTTTCCACTTGCAAAATGGGTAAAGAAAAAATGGACAAAATATGTCGATCTTTTCTTTGGAAAGGAGATGACATGGCGCATGGTCGCCACTGCATAATCAATTGGTCCACTATATGCAGATCGAAGAGCGTAGGTGGGCTTGGCGTACTAGATTTCGAGAAGTTTAGCAGGGCTTTGAGGCTTAGATGGTTGTGGTATGAATGGACTACCCCTCAAAAGGTTTGGGTCGGAATGGACACCCCCTGCAATAAGACCGACAAACTGCTATTCAAAATATGCACTACTGTAACTTTAGGAAATGGGGACAAGACAAGTTTTTGGCATAGTCGCTGGTTAGAAGGAGAGGCACCAAAATTTATCGCACCAAGTTTGTATAAAATATCAAGGTGGAAAAGTAGGATAATGACTAAAGAACTAACCAATAACAACTAGATTAAAGTCATCAACAAACCTGCACCTTGTGCAACTGTGTGTGCCTACATCATATACACAATGTGGAACATATGGAAGGAGCAAAACCAAAGGATCTTCCAAGCGTCTTCCAAGACTGCATGTGAGGTGGCCTACCAAGCCAGGCAGGACATTGATCAATGGAAAAGAGCTCATGATATTGCCACCTCGTAGTGTTTTGCTGTTATAGGTCTACTTTTCTTTTCGGTTACTCCTCTAGTAGCTTTTCTTCGTGTTATTGCGGTATTTACTAGGGCTATCAGTCTTTTAAACTTTTGTTCTCTTCTTCCTCTAATCTTAATTGAGTGGCCCCCCAAAAAAAAAGAATTTGATTAATCTGTTAGTGTCCCAGGAAGAACTGCACACACACATTGATCCAACGAACTGAGGTTCAGTGAACTGCACCCAAACGCCAGAGATTTAAGTTTTCGCCAGTGATATGTGAGGAATTATACTTTCACTGTATGCTGTATTGCTGTTGCTATGGTCTATCTCATATACTCACACCACAGGCTGTCACGTTGTCAATATGTTGAGTAAACAGTGGTTTCACGTTCGCCTTGCCCATTGATCAAGAAATGTAGCATCTGCTATGGTGTCCTCATGCTTCCCAATGCATAGCGCAACTCATATACTACCCTTGTTCTTTTTTATCTGCCCAACACGATCTCCAATAAAAGTAGTCTATTGGCATCTCTAGTTATATTCTAGCAGAATTTATTGAGAGTATAATGATACTGAAGTATATTGATGATGACAAATCTACTAATATAATTTTCATGAGACATACTTTAACACTAGTTTTTATTTGACCTCAAACCATCATACCGGTTCAACCAATATTTACACATCTACTCTGCCAGCCATGAACAGGTGAAATGCAATAACAAACAGGGAAAGAAACGGCACGCCTGGTTGACTGAAACCAAAGGAAAATAACCATGCATCCAGATCAGACAACTCAGTACTCGGCTTCCTCCTCATCGTCTTCAACATCAGCTCCGACTTCTTCATAATCCTTCTCCAGTACGGCAAGATCCTCCCTCGCCTCTGAGAACTCCCCTTCTTCCATCCCTTCACCGACATACCAATGAACGAATGCACGCTTTGCGTACATGAGATCAAACTTGCGGTCAATGCGGGAGAAAACCTCAGCCACGGCGGTGTTGTTGCTGATCATGCAGACCGCTCGTTGCACCTTGGCCAGGTCCCCACCAGGGACTACAGTTGGTGGCTGGTAGTTTATCCCGCACTTGAAGCCAGTAGGACACCTGTGTATGCAGCAACACAGAAAGAGGATCACATCTCATGTGCTGCCAAATCTTATTGTCAGAAATATTACAGACTATATCAATCTGACGTAATTTGGCAAGAGTTGTGAGCATATACCAATCGACAAACTGCAATGTTCTCTTGGTCTTGATTGAATGGACGGCAGCATTCACATCCTTTGGCACGACGTCGCCACGGTACATTAAACAACATGCCATGTACTTACCATGCCTGGGGTCACATTTTGCCATCACACTTGATGGCTCAAACACAGAATTTGTTATCTCAGGAACGGAATGCTGTTCATGGTAGGCCTTCTCCACTGAGATAATCGGAGCATATGAAGAGAGCATGAAGTGCATCCGGGGGTAAGGCACAAGGTTGGTCTGGAACTCAATTATGTCAACATTAATAGCTCCGTCAAACCTCAGCGAGGCGGTCAGAGATGATATAACTTGAGATATAAGCCTGTTCAGATTGGTGTATGTTGGGCACTCAATGTCCAGGGACCTCTTGCCTATGTCATAGATAGCTTCATTGTCAAGAAGCACAACGACATCGGTATGTTCAATCAGGGAATGTGTGGAGAGCACACTGTTATAAGGCTCGACGACAGCAGTTGAAATCTGCAACAGGAAATGGTTTCAGTACAGAGTATTTGTACTGTAACAATGACAAGTAAACCTCCTTCAGAAGATATTTTTTGTCATGTAAGTGCTAGTAATACAAATTATTTTTCTCCATCTACACTCAAGAATACAGATGAGCGATTATCAATCATGTATGTAGACAGTAAGGACTATTGTACTCAGTGGTGTAGCATAGTATTCCTATGCATATCCACTCACATCTTTGCTCCATTTACGTATGTGGCTGCACGTGGTGTCCATGCTTAATACTTAATATAGTAACCTCTCAAAGACATCTGCTAAAGAAATTTTTGTTACAATCAGTGATAGGTCAACGTAGCCCCAGGAAGAAGTCACACCTTTCTGCATGCTATGTCTCCTGACAAGAACAAATGAATAGTTCCACTCACTGACAGAGTTAGCTCAACTTAAATTCCATAAAGTATACTTTTGCATAGCTCTTCTAGAAACTTGGCAAAGGCAACATACTGGTTGGAAAAAAATGTAAAGGTCCAAAATAATTAGATTAGCTAGTCACAGAAGAGATGAAAGTAGGACATACTTGGCATGTAGACTTTTCTTGTGAAGATAATATCAGTTTGGTGAACCATTTTTTGTCAAATTGAGATTTTTGTAGTATAATAAAACTGTTGAGAAGTTGGAGATGTATTTGGCCACTGATACTATATTTGATACTTAGTCTTGTCAAATGACGATTCAAAATTACTATTGAAGTGACATTCTTGTAATGTTTACACTCCACGTAATAATACAAAATCTTCCATGATATGGCAATTTATTGTCAATAAGCAAACATGATAGGATAGCGTTCTCTAAAAACATGATAGAATAGCGACTGCCTAGACAAGAAAATGTGATGACAAATTATGTATACAGGAATGAGCTCAAAATGTCATGATGATACCTGTGGTGAAGGATAGATGGTGAAACCGAGCTTTGACTTCCTACCATAATCTACTGATAGGCGCTCTAAAAGTAATGAACCAAGTCCAGAGCCAGTTCCACCACCCACAGCATTGAAAACCAGAAAACCTTGGAGACCAGTGCAGTTGTCTGCCAATTTTCTTATTCGATCAAGGCAAAGATCTACTACTTCTCTTCCAACTGCAGCACAAAACATATTGTAAAACTTCAGATGTCACTCAGTTCCCAAACAGGATAGGTATTAATCGAGCATAGAGTTATTATTCCCTGATCAATGTTACATTTCAAAATTCTTGCAAATATTTTCTATCCTTCAGGAAATGGCTTAGGGAGAGGAACGGCATGTCACACCTGTGTAATGTCCACGGGCAAAGTTGTTAGCAGCATCTTCCTTGTAGGAGATGAGCTGCTCCGGATGGAAGAGCTGGCGGTACGGCCCAGTCTTCACCTCGTCAATGACAGTGGGCTCCAAATCGACGAACAAGGCCCTTGGAACGTGCTTCCCTGAACTCGTTTCACTGAAGAACGTGTTGAATGCATCCCTCGCAATCCCAAGAGACGTATCACTGCAAGCCAATGGGCAAAGACTGAGGATTGGATACTGTAAAATTGGTGAGCTAGGCACGTAAATCGGCGGCAAGTCGCAACTATACTCCCTGAAGCTTATTCCACAAAACAGGAGCTTGTTTTATATGAAGATTTTTTGTCATTCGATCGTGTCCCTATTTTCATTTTTTAAGCAAGTGGTTTTGAACGCAGGGATGTCATTAAGAACAGTACTGATGGCCGAAACTGAAACAGATTATCAGATCATCCAACAAAAAATCCCTAGCTTTGCATCTTCTGACTGTCATCCACGATTGAAGATCGTCCACAGGATTATCTCCAAAATTAATCCTTTTTTGAGGCTACTGTTACAAGAACCAAGAAAGAAGGCAGCGCTACTATCTCACAAATAAATCATTATCTGGTTTGGAATCATCATCAATAGACCATTATTTGACAGAATTCTCAAGGAAGGTGAGAAAGCAAAAGGTCATAAGTGCGAGAATTGGAACAGAAAGGGACCTCACCTGGGCATGAAACCGTCAGGCTGGATGCCATGCTCGAGGCAGTAGAGCTCCCAGCAAGAATTCCCCACCTGGATGCCTGCCTGACCGATGTGGATGCTTATTATCTCCCTCATCTATCTCGTTCCCTCTCTCTCCCTCTGCTTCTCTGCCTTGGGAGTTACAGGATCAGTACTTGCACGAGGAAGAAGCCTGAGAATCGAAAAGGCCCGCAGCACACGGAGAAATGGCGTGCGGCAGAGCAGAAGGGAAGGAAGAAGGACAAGCTCAGCATAGTGGCGTCAATCGGAACGTTCTTCAGAAAGCAAAAAGGGTCCGATGGATTGCACTACACACACGTCGGACTAAAAGTCACCCGAATGGACAAAAATTACTAGGTGTACCAGCTAATAATAGGGGACTACAGGCTACAAAAGACTCGAGATGATGGCCATCTACTCTAATCTGTCTGCTATGCACTGGCAAGTGCTGTAACTCCAGGCAAATTTGTTTCTAGAATGTTTCTAAAAGCATCTTTAACCGACTACTCCGCGGCACGGGCGGGGCGGGTGAGGGGGTGATGACGCAGTGTGGGCGAGCGAGCGGGTGCGGGGAAGCGCGAGCGGTAGGTGCGGGGCAGTGCAGTGGCACGGGAGGGGCCGTGCGCGGGCGCAACAGCGCGGGTGAGGGGCCGGATGAGAGGTCGGATGAAGAGTCCCTAGATGTAGGGGGTGAGGAAGGAGATTTGAGAGTTCCTCAAAGAAAAGTGGCTGGATAGAGGTCGATTGAAGACTGATTTTCATCGTTTTTCCTTCAAATATAGAATAAGAGTGGGAAGATAGCTCAATTAGAGGTGCTTAAAGATGGGTGAAACAAGTAGTGCTCGGTTGAAGGCTTGAATTATTTCCTTGTGCTTGTGCAAAACCTGTCAGTTTCTAAGAATATTTTTGCTTATTCCATCTGGGTTTCTTGTGCTGGTTGGAAAGTTCCATGTCAGTTTGGAAATTGAGCTGCTGATATCTCGTGTTTGTTCCTCAAGGCTAAATCACGTCATCTGGTAATAAAAAATGACCGCACCTGCCATCGATTCTAAATCAAGTGCCGCCATGATAAGAATAGGTCACTGTCGCCATGGTCACCCACCCATGATAAGACGCTACGATGGATGGCACCAGCCACGAACATGGCACGAATTAGCACAACCGCGGCGCATGCTGATGAGCTCAACAGGGCACGATGTGGGGTGAAAATTTCGACAATCCTTAAGTAGGTATAACAATCATTTATTTGTTGAGATTCGTGTTAAAATAAGCCATACATCTCTACGTGAGTATAACCATAGCGTATGTTGATGAGCTCAACAGGAAAAGGAATTTTATAAGGAACATTTTGAGAAAGATCTTCTTTCAACGTGACATATTTCATCTCTTCTGTACGTGTAACCGTTAGATAAAAAAGAGTGGTATATATCAAATCTTAGATCTTTATTAGTCGGCTCTTATAAAATTTCTTCCCGCTTAACAGGAGCACGATGTGAGGGTGAAAATTTCCATTATCCTTACGCATGTATAAAATTATTAAAACTATTTATTTACATTAAGATTCGTATTAAGATTCGTACCGAGAGAAACCATACATTTTTCCTGCAGGATGTGTGTGCCATGCTGGTGATCTCGATAGAATACGGTTTCGTCATGATTACTCCGTGATTTACCCAGCTGCCGCAATCTAATGACCGAAGGCCCTACTATGTAAACAGAAAGAGTACAAACCAAATGAAGCTAGCTCGCCAGGCAGAGATTCTTGCGTAATTGTTGTATTGTTTACCGCAGAATTGAGAGGCGTCGAATTTTAACATCACAGTCAGAGACTTGCAGAAAGATCGTAGACTTCTGAGGTGTAGTTTTTTCAACTTTATTCCGACTCCGTCAGTACATACAGATGGTGGACGGCTCTTGTTGCGGTGATGGATATCATCCGTTCGTCATGTCGAATAATAATACATGTGCACTACTCAATCCAGAATTTCTTCTTTGTGATGATAATGCCAAAACATCTCAACTTTATGTTCTTATTGAAAAAAAAATACCGAAAAAAATCTGCCCAGCATCAAGATCAGCAGCCACGCACAGAGAAGACTTAGATCTTCCATGAGTTTTCACAGCACCGTGGAACATGGGAAGTTTTTGGTCCAGAGATTATGCACCGGCGACTATGTTGAGCGTACCTCGAACAAGGAGAGGCTCCCTCCAAAAGATGAAGATGAAAGCAAAGAGAAATTCGGTACACTGAGGAGGCCTTGGTTATTCTGTTATTGATTCGGCAAGTGTTCAAGCAAAGAGAAATTCGGTACACTGAGGCATTGGTTATTCTGTTCTTGATTCGGCCAGTGTTCAACACCTTGATCCCAAGATCGAGATGCTGACTCTTCCACCAAGTTTCAAATCTCTGTCCGAATCCGTGTGACTTTGTGCTGTGAATTTCCAGTCCATTGCAGGCAGCGAGCTTAACACATCAGAGGCTTTTAGGTTGCTACTGAGCCAGGTTGCACATGCTCGGGTGCAGCGGGCACCACAGCGGCTGGAGCGGCTCGGCGCGGATGCCGCGCGCCACCATCCGGTACCTCCACTCGTTGAGCCGGTCCGTGGCGTTGGCGTACCGCTTCCTCCCGCTGGAGCCCTTGTTCCCGGCCCAGAGCGTCTCGGCCGCGGCCGCCGCCCGGGGCCACAGCCTGCCGTCCAGCACCGCGGCGTCAGACTGCTCCGACCACAGCGCCACCTCCCCGCCCAGCACCAGCGTGGCCTGCTCCTCCGTCAGCCCGTGCAAGATGTCATAGTCGTAGATGCGCTGCCACGTCTTGAAGGGCGCGCACCACGACCCGCCCGTGCCGCCCGGGTCGTTGAACAGCGGCGTGCCCTCCCGCTCCTTCTCCTGCCTGTCGTACCGGCTGTCGTTGCCCACCCACCCGCCGTGCCCGCAGTCCAGGTAGTAGTAGGACGCGGAGGAAACGATGGCGCGGTACCCCGCGTCCACGATGCGCTTGGTGTTCTCCGGCCCGTTGTTCCACGTCTGCAGCACGGTCGTCTCACGGGGCAACACCGTGTGCCCGACTGACACCTTGGGACCCAGGAGGACGTCCTCCCAGAACACCGCCGTGCGGTTCAGGTCGTGCACCAGGAACGGCCGCGTCGCGTTCACGAACAACTCCAGGAGGCGGTCGTGCGTGCCGCCGCCCTCGAGGAAGCGCCGCACCACGGGGTCGTCCTCCCAGCACGCCGTGTTCACCTCGTCGGCGCCCGCGTGGAGGTAGGGGTCCGGGAACAAGGCCGCCAGGTCGCGCAGCACGTCGTGCGCGACGCGGTACGTCTTGGGGTTGAGCGGGTTCAGCTGCCCCGTGCAGGGCTCCGACGCCAGCGCCGGCTTCGCGGTAGGCGCCCAGAACTTGTTGGCGCAGGTCACGATCTCCGGGTACGCCCCTGCCCACGATCCCGCGTGCCCTGAGGAGTTTGCATTGAAGATTGCAATCGTAAAACGAGCAAATACAGGATCGAGCAGAGGAGTTCGCAAGTAAATCTCACTCACCGGGCATGTCGATCTCGGGGATGACGCGGATGCCGAAGGCCTCGGCAAAGCGGACGATGCGGCGGACGTCGTGGTCGGTGTAGCGCATGGCGGGAGAGTAGGAGCCGAAGTTGGCGAGGTTGGGGACGGTGGGGAGGACGATGGGGAAGGACTGGGAGTCGGTGATGTGCCAATGGAAGACGTTGAGCTTGTTGAAGGCCATAGCGCGGATGGTGCGGAGGATGTCGCGGACGGGGTAGTAGTTCCGGGCGGTGTCGAGGAGGATGCCGCGGTGTGTGAAGAGGGGGTGGTCGGAGATCTCGATGTCGCTGGGGACGATCGGCTGGCCGCCCGCGGCGGGGCCGCCGCCGGCCCAGGCGAGCTGGGAGAAGGTCTCGAGGCCGCGGATGGCGCCCCAGGAAGTGGCGGCAGTGATGTCGGCGGAGGCAGAGTTGGGGGGCACAGAGAGCGTGTAGGACTCATCGACTCCGGGGCCGAGCGGAACGCCGGGGTCGGAGACGGAGAGCGCGAGGAGGCGGATGGAGACGCGGGCGAGGGTGTAGTTGGCGGGGGGCACCAGCGGCGTGTGGCGCTCGGCGTGGATGAGGCGGCTGTAGTAGGCGATGGCGTGGCGGAGCGACGGGTGCGACGGCGAGGCGCGGATGCTGAACGACGGGGAGAGCGGCGCGTACACCGCGGACGACCACGAGATGGACACCGGCTTCGGCCACACATGCACTTTCTGAGGCGGCGGCGGCGGCGGCGGCGAAGGCGAAGGCGAAGGCGACCGTGGCGGCGGCGCGTGGGAAGCAGGTGCAGCCGCTGGATGGATGAGGAGGAGGAGGAGGAGGAGATACGGCGATGCCGCCATTGCCGAGGTTTAGGAGGTTCGCAGTGGATGAGGGATTTTGGCGTCTAGGATGGTGGGGAATTGACGAGGAGTTCAGATCCAGTGGCTTCGACTTTCGTGGGTTGTTCGTTAGCGCCCGGTCTGAGAGCATATCTAACAACTCTCTAAAATTGGTTCTCTATATTCTTATATAGAGATATTTTAAAAATATTTACTCATAAATCCTTCCTCCTATAGTAGATACCTTATTTGTGACTCTCTGTAATTTAAAATTCATCCACATAACCAAGTTTGAACCGATCGTCATACGCGGCTCGTCTCCGTCTCTCCCTGCCGCCCCACGGTCTAGCTCGCTCCTCGTGTGTTTTATCAGAAAAAAGAGCACAGGATCTTTGGTGACGCTGTGAGGCCGTCGATTCGGACCGACGTTCCCGAGCGGTCGTCACGAGCGGCCCGAGCATCCATCCCGACGTTGACGAGGCGTTTCCGAGCGGCGTCTCCACGAGCGAGGCTCCGTCGATCTCGAACGGCGTCATCCACTCTTCCCGAGTGACGACAACGAGCGTCGATCTGAGCGGCGTGAAGTGAACAGGTACGTAGTCTACACTCCAGATTGCCAGATCGTAGTGTATCGAGCATCCTAATCTGATGAGCTTACGAACTCTGTGTTGGGTTCAGAAGAAAGAAAGATCCTAGAAGAATCTGTAAGAGGGAATTGCAAAGAAATTGATTTTTTTTTATGAGTCGTCGTAGCTTTCTCATGCAAGAGGTCTTGGATTCGTCATCATCCGATGATGACGATGAATTCATTATTGCTGCAGCACACGTAGCACACAATCAATATTAGCTTGACAAGGAACCACACCATGGCGGATCTGTCCTTGGGTATAAAGTAGTTCATCGGAACAGAGAAGCAGGGCATTTGAGACTGTATCAAGACTATTTCTTGGATGATCCTACGTACGGCCCTAATTTGTTCAGGCACAGGTTTGTAATCAGTACATATATATATATATATATATATATATATATATATATATATATATATATATATATATATATATATATATCTTTGTTGTAGATCATGATATGTATGACTCATTTTTTATCATACCCGCGCAGGTTTAGAATGAGGCGTTCTCTGTTTATACGCATAATGCATGCTGTAGAAGGACATGATGACTACTTTGTGCAGAAAAGAAATGCAGCCGGTAAACTTGGGTTAAGTTGTTTGCAAAAGATTACTGCATCATTCCGTGTGCTAACTTATGGAGTACCCGCGGATGCTACAGATGAATATGTTCGCATCAAAGAAAGTACTGCTATATATAGTCTGAAAAGACTTGTCAAATCTATTATTGAAGTATTTGGAGATGAGTATTTGAGATCACCAAATGAGAATGATACTGCTAGCTTACTTGCACTTGGGGAGGTAAGAGGTTTTCCAGAAATGCTAGGATCCATTGATTGTATGCATTGGAAGTGGACGAATTATCCGGCTGCATGAAAGGTATGTACAACGGCCATATTCACGAGCCTACAATCATTTTAGAAACTGTTGCTACACAAGATCTCTGGATTTGGCATGCTTTCTTTGGTTTACCTAGGTCTCACAATGATATCAACATTCTTCAATGCTCCCCACTCTTTTCAAAGCTAGTTGAAGGTCACGCTCCAAATGTGAATTATACCATCAATGGTCATAATTATACAATAGGATATTACCTTGCAAATGGCATATATCCTACATAAGCCACATTTGTAAAGACAATATCATCTCCACTAGGCAATAAGAAGAAATATTTTGCCAAAGCACAAGAAATAGCTAGGATGGACGTGGAATGAGCATTTGGGGTTCTACAATCTTGTTTTGCCATTGTTCAAGGACCAGCACGTTTTTGGGATCAAGACACTCTCGAACAAATTATGAGAGCTTGCGTAATCATGTATAATATGATCGTTGAAGATGAGCGAGAGGAAGGACCAGAAGACTTCAATTATGATCAAGTAGGAGAAAAGGTGGAACCTTCCCATGAGGAGACGCCTGAACTTCATGAGTTCATTGAAGCTCAGAAAAAAAAATTAGGTACAAGGAAATTCATTCACAGCTCCAAAATGACCTAGTAGAGCACCTTTGGCATTGTTATGGAGACCAGTATTAACGCCATGAACACAAACTCCAGGCTCGGAAGTAGGCTATAGGCATCTTCACAATAGGATTTGGTAAGGAAGGAATAAGAGTTACAACTCTTATGCAGTTTGTCACCTCAACACATATTCAGAGTACACATATTCAGCTCCTAAATATATCCAGAGTACACATATTTCTTGCACATCGTCAATAAAGACAATTCTAATCAAAATAATAATGACCATAAAGTACCAGAGAAAAGTCAATTGCCTAAATCATGAAAGCAAAAGGTATTTTCTAGCTCTCGACACACGACACAATGACGATACTCAAAAAACTCCAAACAAATAGTGTGTTCACTATCTGTGCAACTATGACATAATATAGAAGTACTAAGACAACAACAACTTGACAATGAGCTTCTATCAACCCGAGCTGTTCAATCATCGAGTCACTATCTCATCCTGCAAGCTCCTGTAGTATTGCTCCTACGGGCCAGACATGCCACTAATGTCTATTGACATAATTCTCTCTTCTTCCAACATTCTCTTGAACTCAAACTCTTTACTCTTTAACTCTATATTTTCTTTTTCAAGTGCAACCCTCTCATGTTCCAATGCATTAGCTTGTTTGTATCTCTCATCTTTCTTGAGCTCCTTCTCCGCATCAGCCTCTTTATTCTTAGCCCACAAATTATCTAACGCCTCCATGTACACAAGATCTCCACCTTAACATAATTTTTCTTTCTCCTTCTTCTTGCCTATTGGTCTCTTCGATAAAGAATACTCTGGAGTTGTAGCCTCACTCTCATCAGGGCTAATAAGAGTAGACATAGCCGGACTTGAAGTGTCAGAAGTCTTCTGTTTTTTGTGAGATGACTATTAGTCTTATCTTCCTACTTGAACAAAGTGCATGCCTGCACTAGCTATACAAGTAAAAAAAAAATCAGTACGTTTAGCACCAATTCATGATGTATAGACAACAAAATTATATGAGAAACTTGTCAACAACCTTGTCTTGGTAAGACACTCCGCTTTGCTTTCTACCCTCAATCCGGCTTAGACATTCGGCAAACTTGTTGACATTTTCTTGAATAGCAGACCAACGGTGCATGAGGGAATTTTGAGAGCGATCTGAGGTGAATTTCTTGTTGGAGTGGAAATAATCATAAATTCTTTTCCAATAAGCAGAACGAGATTGATCGGTGCCTTGGACTGTATCCAAACTGATATTGAGCCATGCCGACACCAATATTTTGTCTTTCTTTTCACAGAAATTCTTTGATCTTTTTTGGGTTGGTCTCACGGTGGGAGTAACTTTCACAATTGGTGTTACTTGCTCCTCAGGTGGGCTACTTAGTCCATCCCAAGTCATTTCATTGCTCACCTCATTCATCAATATAGTATAATATCCACTCATGTCCATAGTCCCTATTAAATTCACAATATTGTGAGAATCTTGACTATATTGCATAGTATGTATGTGACATAGAACAATATAGGTACTTGATCATGCCATCTATGCAACTCAAGCAACAATAATGTAAACACCAATATACCATTAACACAGTTCAAACAATAAATTTGTAAATATCAACCATACGGTACTGATTTGACTAACATTGAAAAGAGATTAAAGAGGTAGGAGGATGCAGATGCAGCTCAATGGGAAATGACAGCAAGACAAACTCATGTGACAGATTCAAAGAAACCTTTAGAAAGGGCAGATGCTACTTTACATGTATCAGAGATGAAATAATTGTCTATTTATTTAAGATGGCACCCATTTTAATGTCAATATTATCACATCATTCAAGAGTAAAGAAGAGCATATATAATAGGAAAAGAACATCAACAGTAATGAACAAACATACATCTACTCAGTAGTTCCTTCTGCTAGTAATTAATTGATATTTTCAGACATATCATTCAATTTGAAATTAGAATCAGCACAAGAATTTCCAGCGGTTTTTGTCGAATTTATTAACCCTGGTTATCTGCCCCCCAAACTTGACATCTATCTCAAATCCTCACCTGGAACAAGAACAACATACTCAACTCACTCATCGAAGGGTAGGTACCAAAAAATACCAACCAATTAGGCCTGCCCATTTTTTAAGCTAATCTACCAGAGAATTTTGATTCCCACTAGGTTATACAAGTTCAGGTCAAGTAGCAAACAGAAACAAACTTTTGACTTCAACCAGTCTACAAAACAAACAAGCGTACTTGAATTCGCATCCAAGTCCCATTTCAAGAGGTGACAAAGGAGGGTGTATGAACACAATCAAAGTTGATCTGTCATTGATAAGACAAGACTATACAATAGTAGCCAAAGAAATGCGATGGTACTGATCATGCCCAAAGATTCAATTACATAAAAATTTGGCTACATACAGAAGTGTGATTTTCAAATACACTATTTGCATAGCAATGTAATTGCACCTGCTACTGAAGGGAAAGGGGCAGACCGGGGCCTTACCAGCACGGCAGGGGCTCGGACGGCAAGAGAGGTGGATGAAGGCGGCGACAGGTTTCTTCTTGGCTCCAGCGGTGTAGACCTATGCGACAGTGGCGTGGTCTCCCACCCCGCGCTCCTAGCAATGAAGCCCCCGATGACGGCTAGCAGACCGTGCTCAGGAAGTCAGGCGCTGGACGGCGGGTGGGCAGGTTGTCGCGGGACGCCGGGCGACCGTGCACGGGTGGGCTCCGGTCTACCGCGGGAGGGAGGGCTGGCGCGGGCATGGGAAGAAGGCGCGGGAGGGCGAGCTTGCACAGGAAGAAGGCGCGGGATAGCGGGCTGGCACGGGAAGAAGGCGCAGGAGGGCGAGGTCACGCGGGAAGAAGGCACGGGATGGCCGAAAACGATGATAGGGAGTCGACTGTCGTTCCCAAAATCTACCAAGCGTAAGGGGTGGGATAGGGGCTTGGTAAAGATTGGGGGCCAGATACAGAGTCTGTTGGAGAATAATTTTGACCCATAATTCCTAAATTTAGCTATAGGGAGCCAAAAAGAGAGTCTCTTGGAGATGCTCTGAGGTTGGCGCTATCCGCAGCACGTGGATGCGTAGCAACTTCTGGCTCCACAACAGATGAACTTAAATCCATACATGCTGGTGCAGGAAGGATTCACAAATATGACCAAGCACCAAAAACCGGATCCAGCGTATTTTTTGAAAATCAGATAATTCGGTTAAAATTTGGTCCAATTCAATCAAATTTCAACAAATTTTGAATTTAAATTTGATCGAAAACCAATCTATTTCTAAATGCGAATCAGACTGAATCGATCAAAAATCGTGCATTTCAACCGGTTTTCAACAGTTTTATGAACACTGGATGTATGTACTCTCACCGGTCACCACCATAGAATGTGAGTAAGATTGGTGAAACGTTTTCAAATTCAAACCAAAAAAAAAAAAACATCCCCACTTGGTTGTAATGTCTTTTTAATTTGTATGGATCTTAGAGTACTTTGGATGAATATATATTGTTAGGGGTCACTATCGAGGACCGCTGACGCCCTTAGGCTCCGCCAGCCTAGGTCCAAAGGCCACCAGGAACAAAACCCCTCTAGAGATCTTGGGCTTCAAGTCGTCACAGAGATCCAAGCCTCTGGAGCTCGCGGACCCTTGAAGGCCGCTAACCCCCCGAGGCTTAAGGGAGCGATGGGCCCCCAGTAGGACTAATGGGAAAGGGATCCACCAGCCACGTGGTATCTGTCATGAAGTGATCGACATTTAATACCGATGTGATTGACAGCCAACCTGACACACTAGGCAGGACCGATGCCGCAATAGACGACCGACTAAGTACGTGGCCGCTTGCCGTAACTATCACTAGCAATTATCATAACAATATTTTACGAGACTAGCCTTAGATCTCGGTTGTACAGTAATGACTTGTATATCTACTAACCCTATACGGGTATGCTTATACACTTATACTCTGGATGGTAATATAAATATTGACCCATGACCACCACATCAAGTGACGGATTTTTTCATCATTCAAGGCATTCTCTTCCTCTATACTTCTCCAAGCTTGAGCCACTCAGTAGGTTGGCTCTCGCCTCATCTTATTCACGGAAGACTTTTTCTTTCACCAACAGCTAGCATCGTCCGTGGGGACGAACGATGTAAAATGCCATCTAAGAAGAAGACCACCAAGGCCCCAACTGGGGGTGATGATGAGTCCACTCTCGGGCAAAACGAGGGCCACACAGCCACTACCGATCTGGCCACGACCCTAACTATGGTTGACATTAGGGGTCCTGCCAGTTCGGATGCCCTTTAGTAGAAGTACGGTGAGAACCTCGCTACGCTCCAAGGGGCTACGACTGAGGCTGCAACTGTACATGCTATCACGGCCAGCCAATAGGCATATGTGGTGGCCCTTTAGGCCAAACTGGAGGAGCTGCAGGTGGCCAGCAAGACACGCAATAGGTCACGATAATAACCATCGTTGCTCCTGTGATGGCTGCCGTAGTGGCGGGTCGGGCTCCAGGGGATAGCAACGACGTCATCTTTGCTCCTCGTCGTCCCCAAGCGCCGCCTATGGTCAGTCTACAAGCACCTGAGCCTCGGGACCATCAGTGTGAGGTACTGCCCCTAGACTCTGACTCACCCCTGCAGGCGAGCCTATAGGAAGAGCCCTTCCCAGATGGGTTTTGGACCCCCAAACTTCTAAAGTTTAAGGGCGATTCGGACCCAGGTGAATTTGTTCGCTCGTATGCCCTAGCCATCGAGGACAACGGAGGAGGGTAGGCCACCATGATCAAATGCTTCCCCCTTGAGTTGGAAGGGGTAGCCCTCCTATAGTTTTGGGCGCTGGAGTTGGGGGCTATTTACACCCGTACCCATCTCTGGGACGCCTTCTACAACAACTTCAGGGCACATTCGTTGAGCCAGTGACCTCTAGGAGTCTGTTCACCATCAAACAACAACTGGGAGAGACCCTTCGGGATTACTTTCAGAGGTTTGCCCAAATGAAGGCCCAAATAATGGGCATCTCAAAGTCGTTGATCATGGATGTGGCGACCCATGGATTGGCCTTCGGTCCCCTCTTCGTTCGGCTGCACCGGTGCCCGATGTGCACGGTGGACGCCCTCATGTGTAAGTTTGAGGAGCACACTTGTGCAGAGCAGGAGTGGCTTTGCCTGGAGTCCATGGATGCCATCGTGACCCCCTCCATCGAGCCTGCGAGTCCAGCCTCTCAAGTGAGGGCCTCTCGAGCCCTGCTGCCTCCTCTTGCAAAAAGGGGCTCCAACAAGGCTGAAGGCTCTAGAAGGCGTAGATCCTGACAACACACCAGTGCCCCGGCATCCACAATATCGACCACGCACAAGGAGCTCCTGGCCCATACCGATCCAGCGGGCAAAGCCGTGGGCGCTCTGGCACCTTCCCTGAGAGGCAACGTGCTATGGCCGTCAACCTAAACATGGGTACTGATGCACTCTGCACGGGGCAGACCATTGTCATAGTAATGAGGATTGCTGGACCCTTGTGACCTTCCAAGAGGAATTGCTCAGGTAGCAGACAGCATGCATGGCAGGGGGTTAGGCTGGAGATGAGCTATCCGGAGGCGATGCGCCTACAGCGAGCCGCCAGGTGGATCACCTAGCCCTGCAGAACCCTCCTCAGCTAGCGCTACCCCTCTGCCTTAGCCACTTACGGTACATTACGTCAAAGAGGGAGAACATGGCAAGCAAGTGGTCCTAGCCATAACCGGAGGTGATGGTTCCTCAAATCGGTGGTGGCAAGACTATGCACGTGGGGTCTACCATGTCAGGGCAACCACCGTTCACCACCGTGACCCTGGATGGGCTGATGCCCATGTGACCTTCATCTTCAACGACGTTGTTGGGGTGAGCTTTCCCCACACCGATGCCATGGTTGTCACAATCGACATCGCCGATGTAGAGGTACGGAGAGTGTTGGTTGAGAGAGGGAGCTCTACGGACATCCTCTTCGTGCATACTTTTGATCAGCTCCGCATCTTGCAGAACCGACTCTCTCTAGCCCGGAGGCCCCTCCAAGGGTTCAACGAGGCCCCCCTCAATGCCCAAGGCCAGGCAGAGCTTCTTGTCACCTTCAGTGAGGGTTCGCCGTGTGAACCGAGGCAATCACCTTCTACATCGTGGATGTACCATACGCGTACAATGTCATCCTGGGTCAGGGCACTCTGAACAAATTCGAAGCGGTCCCCCATCACAACTACCTCATCATGAAGATTCCCGGTTGAAGGGATCGATGACGTCCTAAGAGGGGGGGGGGGTGAATTAGTACACTCAGAACTATTTTGGCTCTAAAAATAACATAAGATAAACCTATATCAATTTCTATCTAAATATGTTCTAAATTTATCTAGTGTGTCTACTCTACCGATCAAAGCGCTTGCAACCTATCTAAGAAGGTAAATTACAAAAATATAAATACGAAAATGTAAATAAGGTAGAGAGTAAACTCGTCACAAGGATTTTTTTTCTGTGGTATCGATGACATGAATGCCACCTTTAGCCCATGTTGGAGCTCTACAAAGGATATGCTCCCGGTCGGCACCCGGTCACGGCTCTTGAGCCACCAAGTCACAAAGATAAGGCCTCTACCCGGATGAGCACCAAGCTATCAAGGCAATGTCTCACCACTAATCTCTCTTCTGTTTCCTTACCGCCGTGATCACTTCGGAGCTTGAGCCACCAAGGCAAAGGTCTCCACATCCCCGTATAATCGTCTTGTCGCCGCTCCACACTAAGTCCGAGGGTCAACAAGCTTACCAGTGAGTCACCAAGACTCTAAAGTACCAACATACCACTTGGTATGAGGTTGAATCATTCCTTGATCCATTTTCTAGTCAGCAATCACTTAGCAACACTCTCTCTAGGCCTATAAGCACTAAACACTCTCTAATCTTGTACTTAATTATCTTGAATAATCACTTTAAGTAGCTTGTATTTTTTTTAATATACTTCCGAGTTTATAATTCTTTCCAATTAATTTCGAAATTGTGATTAAGCAGTGACCATGGTGCAAAATTCCAGGAACTGATGAATACAATCAATATGAGCTCTGTAGCTGATTCCCATGTAAGTTGAATTCATTTATCAACTATCAATTTGTCTGTACTTACAGATTCCTTGTTAAAACCTAATTATATTCAGCGACCAGTTGATGGCTACAGCATCACTTTGCTCTATGAGATAAGAAAGAAATATTGTCACCACAAAGTAAGAATCTGGACTGCAATGAGTAAATGTTAACTTTTTCACATTAAAACATAGCAATTTGCAGCGTGAAAGCTGTGGAGATTCGGTCGAGTCAATCAAGATGAGAGGACCTTCTCATGATGACTGCATTGAAAGAATATGTCAATGGCCGGTGTCAAAATTTGAAGTGTCACTGGCATAGAGGTATTTGCTATCACTGCAATTTTTGGCCTTTACTTGCCTACTTGATATAAATAAGAGTGCATCTGAATGCTGACAGAAATGTAAGATAACAATGAATCTTTTCAGCAAAGATCAGTAGTGTCTTGATCCCTTGGGCTGGGGCTAATCTTTACTGCCTAATAGACAACAACTACAAACGCACATGTTTGACATAGATTTATACATGCAATGTGGTAATTTTTGATGTACTTTTAGGGGAACAAATGGTCAAATTCAAATTGAATAGTTGTCAAACCATTTTTTAAGTCATGTATTCAAACAGGAATTGGATTTATCCTCACACAAAAAGAAAAGGGACGAGGAATTGGATGTATAGCAGGTATGACATTTGAATCCATTTAGGATCTTAACCCGGTTGAATTAGATTGATATACCGTGTCAATAGTAAATTAGAAGAGAAATTGCTAAGTCACTGTCACTCTGAATTTTCTAATTAAAGGTGAGCAACGTGATAGAGCTTAGTCACATAACTAAATAAAAGTGTTATCAGGTCATGTATGGAGTTATTGGCTTAGGGATAGTAATTTCAGGTGTAATAATTACAGTAAACCCCAATTTGACTACATATTTGATACCTCGTCCTAATTCAAATCCAACAGTTATAATTGGATAATATCCAAATCCAAATCATAATTATCCAGATTCAAGCTTTCGATATTTTAGATTATCCGTACTAATATATTTGGATGTTTGGTTTGCTTATGTCTGTCTTGATATGCGCAGGCACAAGCGGTGCTCAGGTAGCTACCGTAGAGTTCAAGAATCATCACTAGAAAGTCTGGACTAAAACGCTCAAATGGTAATTTTAGCTTCAGACCTACCAGTTCAAATTACAGACATCATATTATATCATAAAGTAGGTCATTTTCTTTCTACAAATGCCTGGAGATGACTCTTCAATGCAGATTCTGCAGACATAAATTTTGAATTCTAGTATGCTACCTTGTACAGAATAATGAAATTGCCAACTGTTCTTGATAACTTCAGCTGAAGCAGCACGTGAGGAGGGCAAGGCTGATAAACCTGTCTGCAAAAGTTGACACCTCAAACATACATCAAATAAGAGCAGAAAAGGCAACAAAAACAAACGAGAAGATGCCTCTGATGAGTTCCTTAATCTTATTGATAATACAATTGGTTGTTCAGGATTGAATTCTCTTCATGTGACAGGTCTAAAAAGAAAATCAGGTTGTCAAATGATGTTCATTTTGACCTTCAAATTGCAGAAAGTGTTCAGGAAGCACCAAAATGTCCAAGAACTGCTGTACTACAGAACCAGGAGTGCAGCAGACGGAATAAAAGGAAACTAAGCAAATGGTGCGGAATGGTTGAATTACTATTGTGTTAGTGAGTCGGATGAAGATGAGGTACTTTTGATCAATAAACGAACAGAAAGAAGAAAACACCAAAAGTTTCTTGAAATGGAACAGCAATGGTGTGAAGCGTGCTAGCTCAACATCTCATACACTAAATGGAACAAAAGATGGTTGTGTTGGTTCTTGCTCACTAGACCCAGGGGACAATAGCAAATTTGTAATTGTGCCAGCTTCTCGACCTGAAGAAAGAGCGTTGCCAAATCATGCTGGGTAGTCATGGGGTTGCTGGAAGTCAAGGTGGCTGTGAATCTGTGTCGTCTCCGTGGGATTCACCAATTAGAGGTGAAATTGTCGTCATTTCAGATGGCAGAGTGCAAGAATTCCGTTAGTTTATTTTAACTGAAGCCAGGATGACAGATTATCCAGTATGATAGTTGTAAAACCTTGGTTTCTATTGCGCACATTGCAACTGCTGGATATGCGCGGACTGCTAAGCCGTTCTGTGAAGCATCTTGATGTCTTTATTTATTCCTAAATGTCTTTGTATATAAGTTTTGTTTGTTCCTTTTACGTTTCACCACTTTCGTCTTGTCTTAGAGCGTTTTACTCAGGCCTTAGGCTTTGCAAATGATACGACTTTGATGATTCTTTTTCCCCTGTGGGATATCTTTGCATGATGCATGCCATCAACCGCTCTGATTTTCTTAAAGTCTGAAGCTTTCTTAAGGCTTCCATGAGACAATTAGATGTGGGTTTCGTTTGATTGGCAGGATAAATAGTGGATTATGTCCAGGGAACATGGAACCCATCAGTTACACTTTTACCCCATTGCTAACCAGTGAACAACCACCCTAAAAAGACCTAGTGAACATTATCACGGCCCCTTGTAGCCTTGTTGTGAACATTACCACGAGGTAATTGTCGTCAGCAATCTCCTCTCTGAGCTATCTAGTGAACATTCGGGTCCCAAACAAGCTATCTATCTGGTGAACGTTCAGGATTCGTTTCGAACGTTGGTTGGTTCAATGTAATTCATACGGGTATTACGATACTTCCAGTCACATTCTTCTGAAGTTTCTGCATTTTGAATGGGCCTTGCTATATGTTGTAAGTGAATAGAGAAGAGAGAGTGGAAGTGAATCAATCGAATGATTTGCATTGCACTGTTGTGTTACAAATATACAGATAAAAGGGTGGAAGTTATCCGTTAGGGAGACAGCCCTCCCCAACGAACAACAATAACTGCTAATTGCAGTTGGTAATTACAGTTGAAATTGATTACTAATTACCAACCGTAACACTATACAGAAAAAGGCTGTTTAAAAAAGCAAAGCACAAAATGGAGGGAACAGAGGCATCTTATCTCCCTCCGAAACCCCAATTATCCCCTTTCATCCACACTCGCAAGCCGCGCACGCGCGCCCTCCGCTCCAACGCCAGCCATGGCTTCCATCACCCTCCTCTCCCTCGCTCCCACCGCCACCTTCCTCCACGTCCCAGCCTCCACCTCCTTCGCCGCCGCCCCTGGGCCCCTCACGGTCCGCCAGGCCGCACCTCGTCCCCTCCAGCTCCGCGCGCGCCCGCCCTGCCGCGTCACCGTCGTCTGCAGCGGCGCCGCGGCGGCGGCCGAGGCCTCGGACGCCGCGCCAGCGGAGAAGTTCCGGCTCGACAACCTGGGCCCGCAGAAGGGGTCGCGGCGGCGTCCCAAGCGGAAGGGGCGCGGTATCGCGGCGGGGCAGGGCGCGAGCTGCGGGTTCGGCATGCGAGGGCAGAAATCGCGCTCGGGGCCCGGCGTCCGCCGCGGATTCGAGGGAGGGCAGATGCCGCTCTACCGCCGTATCCCCAAGCTCCGCGGCATTGCCGGTGGTGAGTCGCCTCGCGCAAAACTAAGCTTCCCCTAGTCTCCTCAATGATGCCTCACACACTAAGCTCTAGTAGAGGCAAATGCTTGCCTCATTTCGACACTGTCCATACTTGATTAAATTTGAGGCCTATATCCAGATAACTGTACAGTGTGTTGGGAAGGATTGTGATAGATAAGTTACCTGATGCGAGTCTCACTATGCCTTTCCAGGAATGCACATTGGGTTGCCGAAGTATGTGCCATTCAATTTAAAAGACATAGTGCGTGGTGGGTTCAAGGATGGTGACGAGATATCATTGGAGTCCCTGAAATCGAGGGGTTTGATCAATCCATCTGGAAGGGAAAGGAAGCTACCTCTTAAGGTATAACGAATGATGATTACACCTTTGCTACTTGACTTACTAGTTATTTTTGAGAATTTTATTTGTGTGAGATATGATTTGAAGCATGAGATGAACAAAATATGAGGGCCCTTGCGTATGAATGTTCAGTTTGGCTCTCAACCAGTGAGAACAACATGTTGCCTGGACCTGCTCTTGAGGCCGACCTTATTGCACCTCAGATTTAAAGCAAGAACTATAGTGTGATTTAGAGTTTTAGTTGCATTGTTGTTGGTGTGCTTAGTCTTGTACTTCTTAAATGTCGCTGTATTGTGATTCATGAGTGCCTGAACTGGTCTGCGATAATGGCAGCTACCAAGTATAGCTGCGTGAGTTAGAACTTAGAAGTCATCTGTTAGGTAGGACTTGGAATCTTGGATCAATTTTAGCTTGCTTGTGAGCACCGCATGTTGTGTTGAATAGTTCTGCTGGTATGGTTTAGTACTGTTCCCGTCCGCCCCATTGGCTGGTAGCCTGGTATGGTAACATCTGTGATGATATTTTGTTTTGCATGCGTATTCACTTTTGGTTCACCTGTTTGTAGATTTTAGGAGACGGTGATGTGTCAGTCAAGTTGAACATCAAGGCTGGAGCATTCTCAGCTTCGGCTAAGGAGAAGCTTGAGTCAGCTGGTTGTACTTTGACTCTGTTGCCTAAACGGAAGAAATGGCTATCGCAAGCTTATCTGAAGAACCAAGCCCGCGCAGAAGAGTACTTCGCCAAGAAAAAGGGCGGTGCTGGTGAAACTGATGGCACGTCTGCATAGAATTCATATGTGCTGTACTTCTCTTCTACCCTTTTCATTGGCGTATACTTATAGCTCCCTTTTTTCCCCCTAATTCTTCATGTACCATGAATTTTGTATCTATGTGATATGCAGTTATTTTATGCATCTTTTTTTTTTTAAAAAAAATGAACTACATGCCTGTGGCAAAAAAAAAAAAAAAAGAGTCAAACAAAGCCCGGAATTTCCTTTTTGTTCCTGGTGCCTTTTAGAGGTGTTTTTCTAAACAGAGCTGAAATCATATATGAGAAACCAAGTTTACCAAGTTTGAAATGTATCTTGATTTATATATAATGAGTGATTGATAAGGTCATTGATTTGATTTATCGAGCTTTAGATTGCTTGAGATTGATTTGAGCATTTTGATTATAGACTAACTGGAGTTAGAGGAATGTGTTTGCTTGTCTCATAATGTACAGGTGACGAATGCAATTTGACAGTCGACGGTGGGTGATTGAGGCTAAACGAGTGCTTGGTGGAAGACGATCATGGAGCTGAGCGGAGCCAAGGGTGATCCTAGTTGCAGATGTGCAGGTCAAGCAAATCATGAAATGGAGAATGAAGACGACATGTTAACAAAGTTAAGCAAAAGAGATGCTGATGTAAGTAACAAGACAGCTTGAGGGATCGAGAATGGGAGAGACTTGTCAGCAGTCAAGATCGCAAGAGCGGTACATGTGTCAATACCAGAGCACTTGCTTAAGGTGTAAGCAAGTGGCGAGTCACGCTTTGAGAATGGTGCATAGGGTTTTACGGTTGGGTCTCAAAACCGTTGAGGATCGGAGGAGTATGTGGCACCATCGTGAAGCTTGCATCGAGGCGAAACTAAGTTATGAAGGCGCCACGATCGTTTGATAGACAGAGCAAGAAATGGATTAAAATGTTATCGGTGGTAGGTAGGAGTGTACTATAAGAAAGTAGTATTTTGTTAACAAGCTAGTAAACTTAGGGATCAAGTTTACTAGGTATATAAATAGAGAGGTAGGGCAATGAGAGAGTTTTGAACTAGTCGTTTGAGTTTTTTTCGTCATCCATTTGAGAGAATAGTGTAGAGTTTTAAAAAAGAGGAAAATGGGTGCTTAACCTATGTAAGAAAAATTCTTATAATTCGTCTAAAATAAGGCTGATCTGTTTGAGTAATGAAGTTTATGTTTTCGCATATGCTTGAATTCCCCTCCTTTTAGTGTCTCTATTGGTTCTTTTGCAAGTTTGCAAGTTTTTCTTTTTCGGTTGTGATTTTCTTGTTGATTTTTGTTTTTACCTAGCTGCGATTTTTTTAACCTTAGTAAGTTGTTTTTCTTGTTGCTAGAAGTATAAATGTTCATATACTCATATATTTGAGAGTGTCTTGAATCTTTTTGCCTCTAGACTATTAATTTAGAGAGTTACTTCTTTCGATGACGGTCTTTTTGTTTTGTTATTCATTCAAATTTAAGTTTTTTCACAAAGATACATGGAATGATCTTGAATAGAGCATATGGTTCATATTCTATCTGTTAAGTTATGTTGCATTAGAACTTTCTTTCTCGTTTTGTTTCTTTAAAGTTTATATTTCCGTTTGTACGTTTTTATAACGTTATGTGAACAAGGAGTAGACTATATATTTCACAAGAAATTTATAAAGCGACAATTCTGCCAATTCATCTCCTTCTAATCGCTTATCTTGATCATATAATATATATCATGCTGAATGTAAATTCAGTTCCAAACAGATCAATTTATATGATCATCATCTATCCCCTTATATTTCAAGATGCATGTGGTTTGATGGCGGTAGCTTAACATGCATACATCTAAAGATGTCCAAATGGGCGGCCCAGCCCGGCATGGCACGGGCCCAGTCAGGCACAGCCCGTTACAGCCCGTTAGCTAAACGGGCCGTGTTGTGCCGGTCCACGTGCCGTGGTTGCAGCCCAGGCACGGCCCATTTAAGATCGGTTCGTGCCGGCCCGTGGCACGATAGGCCCATTAATATTTTTCTGGCCTGGTGGCCCGTTAACACGTGAAAATCTGGAAAAACATCAAAAAACCACCGAATATAGGGATCGAACTCAAGATCTCATACATGGGAAGCAATGACTCTACCACCCTGTTAAGCATCTCTTTATGTATTAGGGATAAACAAATTATATAAAACCTTAGAAAAATAGAAAAACTTAAATAGGCCGTGCCATGCCAGCCTGGCGTGCCGCGGCTCCAGCCCAGGCACGGCCTGCCTAACCGTGCCGTGCCGGCCCGGCCCATTTACTCTCATGCCGTGCCGTGCCTGAACCGAGCCATTTTTCCCATGCCACGGGCTGGCCCGTTAGACCCGACCCAGTTGGCCATCTTTATATACATCTATGCTTAACAGCCAATTCTACTGCTCATTCACTGTTCTCCTGCAGCGTTATGGTTCAATCAATATTTATTTTATTCAAAGAAAATGCTGTTCAATCAATATGGAGTTAGAAGTGTCTTTTTTAATAAAAGAATTGGGTTATTTGATCCTAAAGTAAAAGGAACGTCATTTCATTGCATATTTATGCCCTGATGTAAACCTGCCTGCTTCTTGATCGTCCATGTGTGCCTTTCATGATTTCTGGAGAATGATGGGCATGCATACCTATATGATGCACTGTTTATCCTCTGGCAAGAATAGTCAGTTAATAATACAGGGGCGCACCACATCATATGTCATTCTATATGCATTTAACAATTGGTGAAGACTACATGTCAGCAGCACTCGTCCATGGAGGAATGAGGATGTGTGTTTGAAGAAGTTATGTTAGGACGATGCTACAAGGTATGTAAGTTTATTGAGTTGCCAATTAATTGAGAATGTATAGCTAACAGGTTCCACGCAATAGTTTTTTTTAGCACCTATGGACTATGGTAGGGCCTAACACTGGCTTTGGTACTTGGTGGTACATGACAAGGAATTTCTTGTTTGATTTAATTTAACAGTATGGATGACGCACTCCCCCTAGAAATAAACTTAAGGCTTCCTATTTGCATTGCCTCATGGAGATCGAGTCATTTATGAATTTCTATCAGTATCCTACACAACCCTTCTCAGTTATCAGCAATTGTTCGGATTTTTATGAGTGCCAAGTTGTGGTTCTGTGTCTTTGTTTTGTTAGGACGTTATTGATATCTCCGCAACCATTATAATAATCTATGGTTTGCTCTTTTTTGTTGATAACTATCCCCTTGTCCTTCTTGACATGACAATTACTTGGCTAGTGGGTTTATCAACTGCTGTTTCATTTGCTTAAATGATTTGATGAATTATCTCTCAGTTCAATGTTCTTTTTTTTATGTCTTTACCATTTCTTTAGGATTCATTTGGGCTGAATTTGATTCATCCAAATATTATTTTTTGTGTTGTCTAAGTCAAAACCGAAAGAGCCCTTTTTATTTGAGGAATATGTAGTTCATCATTACGTAAAACCAAATCACCTAACTAATCTGTTCCGCTGATTTCCTATGAGCGTTGTATGTCAATATTTGACTATATCTCCAGTTTAATACCTGATTGGCAAACTATTCAATCTTCTTTCTTAACATATTTATTTATAAGCAGTTGAACCGTAATCTCACTTCATATATGTGACCAATATGCATGCCTCGACAATGATACTGTATTGATTGATGGATGCAGTACAATTATGCTGCAACTTCCTATGCTAGGAGCTCATTGGTGTAATAGGTAAGGGGTGTCCCACGAGACGGGTTTCACACCGCTAAATGTCAGCTGGTAGTAGATACTGTCAAGACTACGGTCTCATTGCGTGACCAGGGCGAGACTTGTGTGATCAGTTCCTGGTCGCAAGGTAAAATCCTAAGACCAATCCTTGTTGGTGACAGAGTAGGTACTCATAGAACTAGTCAAGTCTTATTTAATGTTGTCTTCTTGAGTATTTTTTCTCAAGGCGCTCGCTTTTGGCGAGGCATGGTTGTGGGGCGGCGTGGTGTTGCAGTGACATGTCTCGTAGCATTTAATGTCACGAGATGGTATGATGAGTGAGTGTGATGGTGTTCAGTGATGCTACGGGGCGTGCAGGATGACCAGAGCGGGGTGGGCATGCTTAACCATCATCATGATGAGCTAGGAATAGCTAAGCTTCATCAGGCGTAGGTCTGTCTCCTGTTTTGGCACGGTCCATTTGTATGAATATATTTTCCCCTGGTATATAAAGGGATGAAGACCCTGCTTGTAGAAACAAGAGAACACACTTTGCAACAAGTTCACCCAACTTCTAAGATAATACACAGGATATAGGACTATTATCCCACAAAAAGCTTGAACCTAGATAAATTCTAGTGTTCTTGGATCCAATTCGATATACATCTACTAGAAATGTAGATCCATACGCCCATCGTCTGGTATACTCCGGATTCATTGTTAGAGATTATCCCTCGGCAGTTAGCGTGCCAGGTAGAGGCGTGTTTTTTGTGTTTTCTGCAAGTTTGGAGGCTATGGTTGGGCTATCCACATCTAGATCCATGACAGCTGTGAAGTCTCGTTCCGAGGACCCCGGTCATCATGAGATTTTCGTCATGGGGTACGACCCAGACGAATCTAGTGTGCTCAAAGCACAGGACACCGAGCCAGAGTCCGAAGACTTTGAGGCTGAATGTGAAGTTTGCACGGCGGCCCATGTAGCGGGGGAGGGGGGCAACAGTGACGCTCATACCGTGGGAGCCAGATGTGAGCCCCAGGTCGTAGGCCAAGAGGGAAACCAGTCCGACTCCAGATATGGAGATGGTCATATATTGCCCCAGCAACAACAACGCCACCTGGAGGAACGCCCACATGAGGTAGAGACCTTGGTGTCGTCGTCTTTAAGGCCGTCGCACCGCACATGGTACGCGAGTGCAGGGGGCTCCCCCCTCCTCACAATGTCTCGTTGCTCCAAGTTCAGCGGCTCTATTATGAGGCCATGACCCCCGCCCAGAACTTGCATACTACGTGAGTACTTATTAGCCACCTGTCAGTGACGATACCGAAGGGGTCACCGATAGCACCATGGTTGCGCGATCTTGCCCTCTTCGTAGAGATCGCTTGGCGCCAGACCGTGGCAGCTGCCACCCCGTCCACCATAAGGGACAATCGAGGTGGTGGTCTACAAGGTTCACAGTGGGCTCCGCGGCAGGAGGAACCCCAGCTCCCTCAGTGGTAGGGAGTACAAGAAGACCCCCACCATGCCGGGACAGTCCACCTGCTGACCTGTACGACTTTCTTTGACACCGCAACCTTCGTGACGTAATCTAGGGCCAAAGGGCCACCCGAAAATAGGAGGACCGCGCCCGGCGAGAGCAAGAAAAGGGCAAGTGGCTCTGCCACTCACCTTCCCCTTGCGGGAAGGTGTCAGACTCCTCCGTCCCTTTGTTAGGGCCGCGAGACCGTTGGCTCTCTCCTCGAGCGCATATAGTGACCAAACGACAAGCGGCTCCCTATTACGGGATGGGGTGCAATGCTTTCTCTGCTCGGTTGCGAGAGGTGCCTTGGCCGAACAAGTTCTAGCCAGTCCTAGCCAAAAAATACGATGACTCTATCGACCCAGAGAAGTTCCTATAGATCTACACCACCATAGTGCAGGCCGCAGAAGGTGACATGAAGATTATGATAAACTATTTCGTGACCGTCCTAGTTGGTTCAGCATGGTCCTAGCTAATGAACCTCCTCCACGGGTCGGTTTGGTACTGGGAAGACTTGTGCACCAGTTCATCACTAACTTCCAAGGGACCTACACCAAACTAGGGATCAAGGATTACCTGTATCAGGTTTGGCAGTGGCATGGTGAGCCACTGCAAGACTACATATGACGTTTCACCGAATGTCGGAATACCATTCCAAAGATCATGGACGAGTCCGTGGTCATAGCATTCCAGAGGGGGGGGGGGGGGGGTCAGAGACCACAAGATGGTTGAAAAGCTAACCACCAAGAAAGTCTAGAGCACCATTGAGCTCTTCGAGCTCGCAGACAAATGCACGCAAGCCACCGAGGCCCAAGAGCGCCAGGTCGGCATGAAGCCGCGGCCAACCTCCGGCCAGCCTGCTTCTTCCAAAGGGGTCGACCAAAAGGAGAAAAAGAAAAACAAGTGCAAGGTTGGACCGCCCGACGTCATGGCTGTCGAGCAAACCAGCCAACCACACTGATGCTTGAGAAGAAGGACGGGAAGAAGGGCAGAGGCTACTGCCTGATCCATCGTACCGACGCCCACGACTTGACCGAATGCTAGGTCGTGCAAGACATCACTAACCAAGAGCTTGGCGAATGCAATCCCAAGCACAACGATAATGGCAAGGACGGGGCCAACCCTGACCAATTGGCTTTGGTCTTCCATCAGGCTAAGCACATGATCTACCATATCTTTAGGGGCACCACAATGTATTCCTTGAATATGGAGTACAAGTCGGTGGTCCACGAAGTATGTGCGACCATGTCGAGCCTGAGTCCGTGCCTGAAGTGGTCGGAGGTACCCCTCACCTTCATCTAGGCGGATCATCCCGCATACGTCAAGCGCCCCAGTCATTACCCCATCATGGTCGAGCCCACGGTGCATAATCTCCGAATGGGGCGCGTGATGGCTGATGGATCCTAGGGCGATCAGCGATGACCCAGTTCATGGCTGTTGCCCACTATGCATACTAGGTGATCAAGATCCCTAGTCCCAAAGAAGCCATGACTATGTTGGGCAATCCAAAGATGGCCCTACACTACGATAAGAGTAGCCTCGACATAGTCGAGCTAACTCATAGGTCGCAGCCCGAGAGCGCCGAGCCTAGTGGTCTCCTGGTGAAGGTCCATGCCGTCTCCAATCCTGACGATCAGCTCATGGAAGTTTGCCTGGATGACACCAACCTATCGAGGACGATCTAGATAAGGGCTGACCTGGACCTCAAATAGGAACTTGCGCTCATCACTTTCCTCTAGGAAAATGCGGATGTCTTATTTTGGAGTCTATTTGATATGCTCGGAGTCTGTAGGGACGTGATCGAGCACAATTTATCTATAAAACCTAATGCGTGACCTGCCAAGAAAAATGCGTGTCAGTTTGCACCCAATAGAAAAGAAGCACTTCACGAGGAGATTGACAAGCTCCTAAAAGCAGGCTTCATCTGAGAGGTGCAGTACTCGGAATGGCTGGCTAACCCTGTCATCATCTGAAAGCCTAATGGTAAATGGAGGATGTGTATTGGCTTCATCGACCAAGGACGACCTGGTCGCCGACCTCCATGAAACGTTTGATAACCTTCAAAAGTACCGCATAAAGCTGAACCTGGAGAAGTGCACGTTCGGAGTCCTGTTAGGGCAATTTCTTGGTTTCCTCGTGTCGAGTCAAAGAATAGAAGAAAACCCAGACAAGATCAGAGCCATCGACCAAATGGGATCACCGACCAAGTTAAAGGAGGTCCAGAAGCTAATGGGGTGCGCAACAGCTTTGAGCAGGTTCATCTTGAGTATGAGGGAGAAGGGGTTGCAGCTCTTCACGTTCCGGAAGATAAGTGATCACTTCTGGTGAACGCCAAAAGCGAAGGCGGCCTTCCAAGATCTCAAAAGTACATTTCTTCCCCTCCTGTACTAATCGCTCCCTGACCAGATGAGGAGCTATTGCTCTGTGTTTCAGTTACCCCATAGGTCGCGAGCGTGGTCTTGGTCGTCGAGTATGAAGGTCTTCAGCGACCAATATACTACGTTAGTGAAGTCCTACACGACGTGAAGGCTCGATCATAGGCATAGAAGCTGTTGTACGCCATGTTGATGGCCTCGTAAGCTCAAGTACTACTTCCAAGCCCACAAAATCAAGGTAATCTCCTCGCTCCCAATTAGGAAAATCCTTCGGAGTAGAGATGCAGCAGGAAGAACAACAAAGTGGGTAGTAGAGGTTGGGGAGTTCGATATTCAGTCCATCCCCGAACGACTATCAAGTCCCAAGCGCTGGTCCATTTTGTGGTCGAGTGGTCATCCTTTGAGCTCGAGCAGGAACAACAACCAGAGGTGGACAAGCACTGGACCATACACTTTGATGGGTCGTTTATGCTAAAAGGAGCAGGTCCTGAAGTGGTTTTGACCTCACCTACCGGCATGGCATACAACACAAGTTATCTGTGCAACCTGACGCGCGACACCCTCAGGTACGTAGCTCAATTATATTTTCATGCTAATAACAATGTTATAGAATATGAGAGCGTCTTGTCAGGAATGAGGGTAGCCTCTGCACTTGGTATAAAACGCAAAGGGGACTCACTACTAGTCGTAAAACAAGTGCAAAAGAAGTTTCAGTACTTTGACCTGACAATGATGACATGCCTTGCTAAAGTGAGAAAGCTGGAATGATGTTTATCGGTTTTGAGGTTAAGCATGTCCTGCGTAGGGATAACTTTCTCGCCGATGAGCTGGCCCGTCTAGCTTTTTCTCTCAAACCTATCCCGGTTGGAGTATTTGAAGAAAGACTTACACGACCATCCACCGTGGTCTTGGATCAAGGTGAAGGGGATGCTCCGCTTGGAAACGGAGCACCAGAAGTAATACTTTTGGAGGCAACGCGTCCTTTGGTACAGTCCTCAAGCGGCCATCATGTGGTCACTGAGCTTAATTCAGGTATGACCTAGATGGATTCGAGTGATCCCTGATGATGATGCATCATCAGAAAATGTCACATGGCAAGCCCGCAAATACTCCTTGGTAGAAGGACGTCTTTACCATAGGGGGAGCAATGGCCTTTTATTGAAGTGCATCACTCAAGAAGAGAGGAGCACACTGCTTTCTAATATCCACGGAGGCATATGTGGTAGCCATGCTTCATACCGCACTCTGGTCGAAAAAGTATTCTAGTAAGGATTCTATTGTCCCACAACCCTCTAGGATGCTTGCAAGAAAGTGAAACAGTGTGAGCCATGTCAGTGCGATGACTGACAGACCAACCTACTAGCCCAAACACTGCAAACCATACCACTCTCTTAGCATTTCGCTGTCTGGGGGCTCGACATTGTGGAACCGTTCCCGAAGGCCCCTGGCGGGTCAAAATCCTATTCGTGGCAGTCAATAAATTCATTAAGTGGATTGAAGCCAAGCTAGTTAGGAAGATCACCGCCACGACAGCGATCAAGTTCATACAAGGGCTGGTAGTGCGGTTTGGCAGTCCAAAATATGCTACGCGTCGGTGGCACTTTTAGAGACTACTGTGAAGAGATCGGGACCAAAATATGCTACGCGTCGGTGGCACATCCCCAGAGAAACAGGCAGGTTGAAAGGGCAAACATGATGGTATTGCAAGGAGTCAAAACCCAAGTCTTGGATCAGCTTCAGAGCTACTTGAGACGTTGGGTGGACAACTCCCCACGGTACTCTGGTTGTTGCGAACGACCCACAGCAGAGCCACGACCAAAATTCCATTCTTCCTGGTCTTTGGCATTGAAGCAATGCTCCCCTCCGAGATCACCCTCCAGTCTTCTCGAGTAACTGGCTACTCGAACGATGGCCAGGTGGCTCGACGGGATGATGACATAAACCTGATAGAAGAGTTCTGCGATTGCGCTCTAATTCGAGCAGCCCGGTACCAACAAAACCTCAGGTGCTACCATGACCGCAAGATGCGGTAGTGGATCCTAGTCGTAGGTGACCTCATCTTAAGGAAAATCTAGAATAATACAGGTCGGAACAAGCTCTCTTTGAAGTGGGAAGGGCCCTACAGTGGTTGAGGTTACCGACCTAGTGCAGTCAAACTAGCCATTGAGGATGGCCGTGAACTGCACAATTCTTGGAATATAAACCAGTTACACAAGTTCTATGTGTAAGGCTGCTCATGCACGAGCTTGTTTGTCTATTTTGCCCGATCTCTCGGACAAGACCAAACTGCCCTCAGCTTGTAAGTTTTTCCAATTCAAATACCAAAAGATCTGATTTGCAGGATCTTTCGAACAAGAAAGGTCTCCCCATCAGCTTGTAAGTTTTCAAATTCAGAAGTTAGACTGCCTGGTCGGCAGCTTTCTGAGGTCTAGTCGATTTGGTACTTACCATATGAGCGACTAGGTAAAAAGGGCTAGTAGCAAGAAAAGGAATCATAGACTGTTCTAGCCCCTAACCGTCTGATCATCAGCAAACCTAGCTAGCGAGCGGTACGGAAGCCTTGATCCCCTCTAAGAAATAACAAGCCTACTCACCACATGAACACAGGGAAAAATTATATAAAATTATATCCTTATGTTACAAGGTGACTGCTCAGGTAAAGCCTGAAGGTTGGTTCTAATGATTTTATTCAATGTCCTAGGATCCAAAGATGCCCCTCAGCGGGTTGAACCGGACGGTCCAAAGAAGGGAATGAGATGCATACATAACTGAGTTTGTATGGTCGCCGAGCTCCGTTGAACACCATCAAAGCTTGCAGAGACTACCGGAGAAAGGTCAAGGTCAGGAAAGTGATCGCTACCATAGGCAAGGGCAAGGTAGGTGATGGAGACCCTGATCTAAAAAAGGTGGTTGTTGATGGTCTCGCAAAGCCTCTGCTCGAGGTTACCTGCCTCCTTGTAAGGCCGTCAAAAACCAGTCAGTATGACCGATCATGGTATCCCTAGGGGTTGGGCAGACCTGAACGCCAATGGCCCAAAGCAACGAGTCGAAGGGGGTGAACGCCCGAATAAGGCAATTGTAGAAATACGCACGCCATTGGTCATTTTCCCTCATCGTCCACTTCAAGTCCATTTGCACTACGAGCAGTTCCTCCTGACAAGCTAGTCGCAAACAGGTCACAGAGTATGCAGGAGTCAGTTAGTCGGGTATTACATGGCTAGCCTAAGACTACACGTGGGTTTATTCTATGGCAAGACTGGCGCACCTCCAAGATCGCTCTGCAAGTTCTCTCGCTCGACCGCAAACCCGAGTTCACACTCAGCCACCGCTTCCTGACTGCGCTGGTCATTGGTGTCCTCGATGTCCATGGTCGGTGACTCGTAGCGAGCAGGAGATTTAGTCAAGTCAGGGACTCTACGACCATAGAAACAGCATAAGCACATCAAGGAAATGAAAAACCTTCATTCAAGGTATAATACAAGCCTAAGTTACAATCTGATAATTACTCTTTGATAGCCTCCACCCGGAAGAGAGACCCTACATACTCCACTACCCCTTGGCACTCCGCCTGTAGCTTCGCCTCGGCTTCTAGATCTGCGGCCTTGACCCCCTCCTAGATGGCCTCGAGGTTGAAGTTGGGGTCGTGACTGCGGTAACACTGGAGCACGTACCCCATCACGTCTTTTGCCACCTTCGCCATGTCCTCTGCTGCTCGCTCTATTAGGATGCCCGGGAGTTGGGTAAACTTCTCTACCAGGACATGGATGGCGTAGGCCCAACCCTGCGCAAACTCCATCCTTTGGCTCGTTGGCTTCCAGCTTGACACTTCTCAGAGGCCCCCACATCGCCATGAAGGCATCCTGTAGAAAGCCACGCATTGTCCTCTCATCCTTCGTCAGCATGGAATGTCGAGCGACGAGCATGGACTTCTCCTCTTGAAGTATGTCCTTCTCTCGCTGAAGCAGGCACCTAGCCTCCTTTTCTTCTACCACTAGCCTCTCCAAATCAGCGCAGCTGTGGTCTGTCGCCTCCTTCTCAGTGATCAGCTTCCTGATAGAAGCGGGAAGGCTGGTAACTAGGGAAAGCAGGTCAGAGGCTGGAACAAGCCCCATAATAGGCTCTGCAGATGTGGAGGTCATGGCTGATACTTTTGGAGTCAGGGCCACTGCGGGCTCAAGGGTTGGAATATCTAGCTGAGGCATCGGGAAGGGGTCGCAACCAGGGTAGAAGACCTCCAGCAACAACAAATTGAGGAGTCAAGAAAGAACTAAAAGTACCTACGCATAGCAGGGAGGCTTACCGTGTGGTCAGGGTGGTGAGCACAACTCTCGACCTCGTGAGGCCACTGAGTTGACCAGGCGAGGAGGAGTTCATGTCTGCCATCGAGCCGAGAGCTATCGGTGTCCCAAGAACGTGCTTGGGCCACTCTACGGAAGACAAATCCTTCGCCAATCTCTTCTACCCTTGCGCGGTAGCTTGGCGTGCAGTCTGGTCACCCCCGACTAGCTCAGGGTGAGATTGGTCGCTCCCCTATGGGCCGACACCACTAGAAAGACCTCCGCTAGGTGTCGACGATGGACTAGGAGTAGTCTGGTCACCCCGGCTGACTCAGGGCGAGGTTGGTTGCTTCTTTACTGACTAGCACTGCTCGTATATCCTCCGCCCGTGGTCAGTGTTCGGCCTGGGGTAGGCTAGCCGTCTCTGTGACCAGATGGATTAGGTGGAGGAGGGGCCGTGCTCTATTGAGCCTCGGGATGGAGGTCGCAGTGAATTCCCCTCCTTGAGGTGGCATGATCAGAGGCCTTCAGAACCTCGTTAATGATTGGGCTCAAAACATCGACCTTAGAGAGGCCCTGCAATTGCGCCAATTGTGAAAATCTAATTCCTAAAAAGGCTCGATGGCAGGAATTAGAAATATCAAAGTTACCCTCCTACACTAAGCTCTCCCTATCTATGAATAGATCACACGACAAGAGTACGCCGGCCGGAGGACCATCTTTCCTAGGGGAGGCTGACATTAGGATTCAGATCCACAAGTCTGACAACATCGCTAGTGAGATCTAAATAACATCATAGACATGAGATGTCGCACACCTATAAAAAAAGCCGACACCAAGGAAACGGTGGGGAGGCTGACATTAGGATGTGCTCGCCTCTGGAGGGGCCACAACCTATGCATAATGAAATCATAGACAACGTTCAACCCTGTCAGCCCGACTTCTCAAAGATGGTCAACCTACTGAGCCAGGGTCAGTAGCTCTGAGGTAGTCGCAGGTGAATTCCCCTAGTTGTCTGTAACCTGTGTTGGTGTGCTCAGCACATGGAGGTTGTCCAAGGGACTATCAGTTGTGAGGTAGAACCAATCCTTCCTCCAGCCCGATCGCGATGAGTTGAGGCCCAAAACTTGCGGTGCCGTCGCGAAGGAAAAAACCGTAGCTTCCGGTGGGTGGTCTGGTCACTGATCGACAAGTGTAGAAGAACCAAAAGAGTTTTAGGCACGACTCGACCCCAATGAAGTTCTCAAACATGTGAGCAAAGATGCTTAGCATGAGAATAGAGTTGGGGTTGAGATGGAGGTGGCAGATGTCATAGATGGAGATGACAGTGGTGAAAAACTCTATGAAAGGCGGCACGAGGCCTTTCAAGTAGAATGAGACAAATATCACTATCTTAACCTAGCGGGAAGTGGGCGCGCTCTCCCTGGAGCGCTACCCTGAGGAAAAAGCAGGCTGGTGAGCAAACCAGCATCGTACATTGTTTTCATCCTTGCCCTATCACACTTTGATCTAGGGAAGGCGGGCTTGCTGCTGGTGCACCATCGGATGAAATGGAAGATGCAACGAGGGCAAGAACAGAGATGGAGACGGAGATGAAGGTCTCTGAGTGTGAAGGCTTGGAGGCTAAGGAAGATGATAAAAGGATTCGTGGGGAACCGTGGGTACTCTAATTTAAAGGGCCACCCGGTATCTGAACCGTCACGGGGTCTGATCCGTATGAAATTCGAAAGGCAACACGTGATGGACCGAAATTCCCTCGAGCATGGTGACAATTAATGTTTCTCTCTTCCACGTTTTCCCCTCTCTCTCTCTTTGGATGTTTAACCTCCCCTCAGGATATGGTTTCCTGAGTTGACCACTAATATGGGCTGCGTCGACGACTACTCTCTGGGCAAACTTATGATCACCTGAGGCCAATGTGGTGCGACCAGACTCGACCATGACCATATGGCATGCAGCAACCACAGACCCCTGCGGTGAACCACTCAGTCCACTATATCCACAAGGGAGTTTGAGGGCTACTATCAGTGTAATAGGTAAGGGGGTGCCCCATGAAGCGGGTATCACACCGTGAAATGTCAGCTGAGAATAGGTATTGTCAAGACTACAACCTCATTGTGTGACCAGGGCGAGGCTCGTGTGACCAGTCCCCTGGTTGCAAGGCAAAATCCCTTGTTAGTCGCAGAGTATGTACTCACCTAACCAGTCAAGTCTCATTTAATGATGTCCACTCGAGTATTTTCCTTCCTAGACACTCGCTTTTGGAGAGGCATGGTTGTGGGGGTGGCGTGGTGTTGTAGTGACCCGTTTCGTAGCATTTAATATTGTGGGATGGTCTGACGGGTGAGCATGATGACGTTCGATGATGGTATAGGACGTGTAGGATGACTAGAGCAGGGTGGACGTGCTTACCCACTGTCATGATGAGCTAGTAATAGCTAAGCTTTGTCAGGTGTAGGCCTGTCATATGTTTTGGCACGGTTTATTTGTATGAACATCTTTTACTCTGATATATAAAGGAATGAAGACACTATTTGCAGAAACAAGATAACATACTTTGTAATAAGTTCACCTAACTTATAAGATAATACACATGACGTATGTTTATTATCCTACGAGAGCCCTGAACCTAGATAAATCCTTGTATTCTTGGGTCCAGTTCGATATACATCAACTAGAAATGTAGATCCACACGCTCATCGTCCGGTATATCTCGGATTTATTATCAGGAATCATCCTCCGACAAAGCTGTTTTAGACAAGGTTGTGGTAGAAGAGATAATATTGTGAAATTGCTGTGTCTTTATAGGGAAATCAGGATATCATATTGAAATTGAGCTGTACACATATGCTTATCAAGTAAGGTTTCTTCTGAATGTATGTATCAAATTGTTTCTTTCCTTGTCCATGCATCATTCTACTTTGGTGTCAAAAGAAAATGTTTCATACTACTGGTGACTGATGAGAAGACTTCCCAGCCAAAGGGATCATCTCTTGCTCACGGATTTTGTGTGTGAAGACAGGAAATCGTTGCTTAGTGCGGCCATACCGAGCTAATTTTGTGTTAGAAAGTTAGGTCTAAGTTGGAATACATTTCAGAATTCGACTTCTCGGATATGTTTGGAGATTACTGGATGCACAGGAGCCTACTCCTATTTCAAATGTAAATTAATAACCTGGTAACAGCAAAAAAAAAAAAAGATTATGTTCTCAGGAGAAGGGGGAAAAAGTAGGTTTCAGCATCTATGTGTTGCTTATGCTTCTCAAATTTATCAAACAATGCGTGTGGTTCATAAAACTGAATTTAGTGTTGATCACGATATTACAAGGCCGAAGTGGTGGCTTTATGTTACGAATAAATCATGAATTGATTTTTATTTTTCCTTGTCATAAATGGGGTACACCAGGACAAGCGAATTATATAGCCTTGGTCACGGCCTCACGGGCGTTGCGCCATGAAAAAGTATGTACGCCGCTGGATAAAAATCTAAAAATAGATAATATATGGCATTATATTTATTAAAATTGATAATATATTGGTGTATTTATAAATCAATTACTTGTATTCAGCACCTCAAACATCGAAAAATTGATCCCGGTACCTAAGGTACTGAAAACTCCTGTATTTGACACCTCATACAGGCCGGCTCCGCTCACATCACGTCGATCGGTGCTTTTAGCGTGGCAGGTCACGTCATGTCATGTCGTTTCACTTTTGCCACCTTTTTGAACCTAGTGCTGCCGTGTTTCGCTATAAAATGCGAGCGCGCTGCCGTGTTTCGCTATAAGGAGCTGCAACGCGACCAGATAACAGATGAGCAGTGCGAGCAAGGGAGGGGAGGAAAGTAGAAGTAGCAGCACAGCGTGTGGAGAGGAGAAGCAGCATGAGGTGAGGAGTAGCAGCAGCGCGAGAAGAGGAGAATCAGCCCGAGATAAGGAGAAGCAGTAGCGCGAGTTACAATAAATACTTAAATTATATATTTAATTAATACTTACATCAATAATAATAATAAGAGTAAGTAGATTATTTAATCCGTTCAATTACATTTGTATAATTATTTGCTTAGTTTGATTGTGAATTTGATTATTTGTTTAGTTAGTGTAATAGTAATTAGTGTGAATTTGTGTAATAGTAATTAGCATGAATTTATATATAGTAATTATTTGCTTAGTCAGAGTAAGTAGATTGTAAAATAGTAATTAACGTGAATTTGATTAGTCAGTATAATTAGATTATTTAATTAGTTTGATCACATGATAACCTAGTGGTGGCACTTTGTACTAGTGGTGCTGTAGGGTGGTGGACTGAAATGAGTGAAAAAAGAGAGAAAGGAAGGAAAAAGAAAGGGTAAAGAATAAAAAAATATTTTTTAGGAACATTCAAAAAATGTAGGTTGGACAGAAAGATTTGATAGAAATCACAATGCACAAAAATATCAAATTGAATTTTTTTAACTAATAGTGATGTGCGCCTATTTAATTAGTATCTTAATTCAGTCTATTAAAATAATTGTCCACACAAGAACTTCTTCCCTTAGTTAAAGAAAAGAAGCAGCTATAAAGTAAAGTAAAGCAATATTTTCAGTGTCTTCTAGTCACCGTAGACTAGTCCCTTTGTATCTTTAGCTTACTCAGCATAAAAATATCTATGAATAGGTTAATAGTGCATTGTCAAATATGAGCACTAAAATTTTGTTAAGAACTATATGCATAGTAGTATTTACCGTAAAAAGAGATGATCACCCAGATTGAGAGCGATATGTTGATGCTTTTAACTTCTGAAAGAGTAAATATGGTATAAATAAATCTAGCAAAACTAGCTTTCAAAATAGTTTTGAAGTCAATTTATAATGAGATTAAATATTTGGTCAATATAATTTTTATTTTAGTTTAATTAATATTTTAATTCAATATTAACTATTAATTATTTTATTTGAATTTAATATTGATGATTTAATTAGCATTTACTTAAATATTTGACAGCGATGATGGCAGATGCAAATAATCAGATCATTCCTCTCGCCTTTGCAATGGTTAAGAGTGAGAACAATGATAGTTAAATGTGGTTCCTTACTTTGGTGAGGACACATGTCGTGGGAAATAGGGGACAAGTTTGCATTATCTCAGACCGCAACAATGGCCTTCTGCATGTGTTGGACACGCTACATGATAGCACAAACAACTCCATTGTATGGCCTGATGTGGAGAGAAGATAGTGCATGCGACACTTAGGGGCGAACCTGTACACAAGATACTGCAACAAGTCTCTTGTAAAGAGATTCAAAGGGTTGTATTTGCAGAACCATGAGGCAAAGTTAAACGAGATATGGAGAGAGTTAAATGAGACCACTCGCAAGGTGATGGCAAATCAACAAGCATAGGAGGATCATCTGTGAACGCAAATGGTTGGGGGATAAACTATCGTTAGCCATTCACATGCTACGTTTAGACAGTGGATAGCGGGGAAACTAGCGGAGCGTTGGGCCATAATTCATGACACTCATGGTGCCAGGTTAGCACATAGAATTTAAATGATCATATTGTACCATTTCTTATGCAAATATGCCTTCTAAAATTATTGTATCCCTGGTTAGGTACACCATCATGACAATGAACATAGCGGGGGCGTTCAACAATATCCTACAGAGAGTATGAGACCTCCCATCGTGTGTCATCATTCAGCTCACATTCTATAGAATGACGGACTAATTTCGAGACCGTGGTAATACTGCTATGAATTGCAACACGCGGTTCACACCTAAGGTGGAGAAAATCATATCTAGAAGGAGGAACAAGGCACACTTTCATAGAATGAGGATCTATGACCTGGTCAATAATGAATTCAAGGTTATGTGCTGCCGACTATATGCTTCAGTGTACAGCTCAGGGGACACCATGCAGTAATGTCAACTTGGGCCTCACGAGGTTAAATGCACATGCATAAGTCAAAATTGCATCATATCTCGTGCTCGCATGTTTTAGCTGCTTGCAGGGACATGGTCAGCAATGACGATCACAATACGTAGCACTGTGCTTCATGATCGATGCATTGAGGAACACATGGCTTCCAAACATGCGATCCTTCAACATCGGAAGTAGCTAAAAAGTGATCAAGGAGCCTAAGTGGGTACCTTATCACTGACTATGATGCAAGGATCCTGGAAGGCCTAGAGTCATGAGCTGCAAGGTGACATAGATGAAGCAGATGTGTTGATGACCTATGCAAGTATAAAGTTTGCAAACAACCTGGCCATGATAGGAGGACATGCCTGACTCAGTAGTAAACAATCATGCCAGTATCGAACTGTAGTGTATTAGAGTTGTTGCATTTTAATTTGTTGTTTGAAGTTATTCGCATTCATGGTTTGTATTCTAAATTCTTATTCACCTATTAGTTGTACTACTTATTTTGTAATATATCATTTGGTACTGGAATCGCATACGATGTTTTTTATTGAACCATGAAGCTTGTTAGTCACCTATTTATTGAACCATGAAGCTTGTAATATATTCTTATTTGTTATTCACATACTTATTGAACCATGAAGCTTGTAATATATTCTAATTTGTTATTCACCTACTTATTGAACCGTATAGCTTGAAATTATTGTCATGACTCATTGTGTTCTTACTGAGCTTCTTCAACAGCGGTACAATGAGACCCATAGGGGTTAGATACTTTTCACAGGGCAGCAGGTACCACAATTATATGTGATATTTAATTGCCACGATAATTTGCTACTAACTTAGTACATGTATTGAATACTTTTTCCAATTGCTTCCATTGCAAGCCCGGAGTGTCCACACGATTAAGGAGTTAGACTCCCGATTCCACGAGCCACTCATATGGACAGGACTACTACCTTTCACCCTTATGATGGCTGAAGCTCCCATGGCGAGTGGTAGAAGGACACCTCTCCCGCCAATTGAGGAGCCACTACTCACAGATCTCGTCGATCGGTAGTGTCCTGAGACACGCACGTTCCACTTTCCTTTTGGCGAGATGATCATAACATTGAGGGACGTGGGCATGCTGATCGGGCTGCCAATCAGGGGCGCCCTGTTAATAGTTTCGTAACTAGCAAAGGAGTAGTGGAAGGGTTACATTAGGATAGGTAATTATTTGTTATGTAATACACTTAAAATATTGTAGTGCTATTCAAGCTTCATTGACCATCTGCATCTTGTAGATTTGATGTGCAATATGACAAGAAAGATGTTGACCTCTCCATGTCCTGGATTCATGGGTTGCCACAGTTCGGTCCATGCCCACCGGAAGCGGACGAGGCAACAATTTTACAGCACTATGAGGTGTATTTGTACGTCCTACTGAGAGGCATCATGTTCTGCAACATGGCAGATGATTATGTCATCCCCCATATTGTATGGTTAGTGAGTCAGCTCGTGTTACATCCTTATGAGGTGACATCTTACAGTTGGGAATCTGTTGTGTTGGCTGCTACATACAGAGGATTGTGTGATGCAGCCTAGCAATCAAAGAAGAGAGGATCAGTTACAGACTGCCTACACCTCTTACAGATATGGAGCTAGGAGTACCTTCCAGTTTGTCGGCCTTAGGTGCTCAAGAGCTACTATCAAGTCTCCATCTCTGATTGCATTGCAAATGATATGAGGCCTATGATGGGGTATCGGTGGATGCATGTCAGGCTAAGATGGAGTCAGCAGCAAGACCATGGTAGCTACTCCTAGATGAATAGTGTTTTGGACGTCCTTAGCGCCGATCTCATGGAGTGGGATCCATGGCGCATGGCACGAGTGGCTGAAATTGCTACTGGAGGGCTCATCGCATCATATTATTGGCGTGACTAAGACTTATGGATGACCAAATGCTTTTTATTGTACATGAATAACATGGAAGCATATTCTCTTGAGCGTGTATAGAGGCAGTTCAGGTACCGACAGGTGGTGCCAGTACCTCCCCCACAAGATGCCAGTCAAGTGCATGAGTAAGTGTGTTATTGTAGGTAGCATTAGTACCTACAATAAATTATAAATGTGTCATTCACTTACAAGAGGAGCGCACAAGGGGGGCGAAGGCATGCGAGACTGGGCATTCGTGAATACCGTGCACCTACAGAGGTGGACGGAGTTAGCCACGACAGATGTCGTTGTACCTGGTAGACAATACGACGATGCCACTTCCTGGGAATACCTTTCGTGGTACCATCTGTGCATGCATACCACCTTACTCAGCAGACTTGTAGAGTCGGGCCTAGACCCTTCTCTGAGGATCGTGCACATCTTCTTCATGTTATGGTAATTGTTGTGGTACTTATCATAATTTTTATTAGTTAAACCTCTGTATTACTGACATGGCCCTCATCTTATACAGACTGAAGAGGCATCAGGCAGAGCAAGCTTGTGGGGAAGCAAGCGGGTCATCAACACGGAGGGATCAGAACCCTCTCTGGGACCACATGAGGATGAGAGGGTCCTGCTTCCTATCCACTATATGTGATCTAGGTGGTTGTGCCCCACGTTGGAGGGGGTATGACCTACCAGCAATTGACCCATCCCGTACCTCCCACAGCAAGCGCTCGTCCAGTGCCCATGACGAACCCATTCGGGCACAGTCACGAGAGGCACCTTCTGCTTTGAAGCATTACCAGGAGTGCACGCATGCTCCTGCACCCGAGCAATGTACACTGGGTTCACAAGCCCTGCAGTGGAAACGACCTCCTCAAGCTACGCTGACATCTCCGCCTACAGCATCGACTCATCATGAGGATGTCGTTGACTGCACACAGCAGACGCCTGGCTGGAGCGGCACACATGATTTTGACTAGGTTGCTGTAGTGTAGGCTATCAGCTTCACCGAGCTCCTCAGTGCACAGTACCCTAAATATCCTGATGCACTTGGGGGTTCACAGTGGTACTAGTAGGGTGAGCCTTCGGCACAACAAACTCTGTTGGAGCACGTTATAGGGGTGTCCATACGACCGCATGAGGATCCTTCTTCATGGTACATGTAGTGCAGAGTTAACGGGGTGAGATACACATTCGATGGGGGTCCCATAGGGTAGGACATTGATGATGACAAGCAATGGAGCACGAGGCAGGGGGCCAGCGCATACCGATGAGATGAGGGCCACACACCCACCAGATGTGTACACTCCTAGGGATTACGTGCTGCATCGTCATCGTTGAGTCGCTAGTGCAGTTGTTCGGTACACTTGTACTTATTAACGACACATGTATTATTGACTTTATTATCATAGTCATTCCTATCATATATTATTCATTATATTGTTAATTTAATTATTTTTAATTTATGTAATATTTGTCAAATAATTCTAGCACACAATTTATGTAATGTTTGTCAAATAATAGTGATATTTAATACTTGTTTAATATTTCTTAACTAATCAGAGATTCGTGCTTTGGTACAAAGCCATAATGTTGCAGTGAAGGATGAATAAATCTATGGTGAGATCTTGAAGTACAGGCTTTCCATGGACACCTACAACAATCCATATAGCACTTAATGTCTCATTGTAGCTTGTGCGTGAAGGGAAGGATGATATCTTCAAGGAGAGCAATCTAATCCAAGCTGTGGCCAAATTGCATGTAAGACCCTTATATTCTGCGTTAACCACTTTGCTCCAATATATAATCACCGAGGACCTTAGGGCCTTTATGTACGAGCAGAGTCAAGCGTATCTCAGGGTGTGCAAACTGGTCGACCATCCTTCTATTCTAGGTTTCTCTAGGAGGCAAAGAACAATAGTGATGTTGTCCAACCAGTATGCATCCCACATTCAGGTTTGTAATTTCCTATGAGCACACCCTACTTATCTTTTTTTTCATTGATTTGAATGCTCCTCTTTCGCGTTAAGCATTCCCAGAAGAGGCACAATTGATCAACAAAGACATCACAAACTTCTTGGTGATGTTTATGCTCTTTGACAGGGGTGTCTGAAGGATCGAGATACGGCCTAGAGGGGGTGAATATGCCCTTTTTCAAATAATTAAAACATAACAACACAACGGAAATTAATATCGGATATTCCGATCTAGATGATCGGATGTTCCGACTTATATCGGAACTTCCGACATACAATATCTTCTGATTTGCTTGAATATAGAACAAAGCTAAATCTATTAGCAACCATGAGTTAAACTATGAAATGCAAGATGCAACATGATAATATACTATTCAATTTGGAGAAGAACTACCAAGCACAAAGTCTAACTCAAGATATTAACCGAATTGCTCGCAAACACATAAAAGGAGAGAAATAACCAAAGAGGGGAGACGCCACGAATTTGTTCCCGAAGTTTGGATCCTTGAGGGGATCCTACGTCTCCGTTGAGGGGATCGGTCGCACTTGAGCCGGGTCTCTTTCAACCCTTTTCCTCGCGAGATTGCACAAAGCACTCCTCGCCTCCACTTGGTATTCCTTCCCTTTCGGAGGCGGAATCTAGCCTTCACAATCTCTCATGGCGCACCACAAGTGATTCGGTGGCTTGTGAGTCACTCCTAGTCATCTGTGAGACCTTAATCTCCAAGAGTAACAAATGCGCACGAAGAATACTTGGAGATGAATCATAGTGCTCAAAGATGAAATCAATCCACTTTCACTAGATCTCTCACTCAAAACACTTTCGCAAGATGTAGCACAAAGCTAGGGGAGTGGAGAGATGAACTTTGAGGCTCTAGAGAGGTTCTAACTTGTCAAAGCACCAGCAACCCGAAGAGGTGACAGAGGGGGAGTATTTATAGGGTACCCCCAAAAACTAGCCGTTATGCACTTTTTCAGCCCACATCGAAACTTCTGATTTTATGATCGAAACTTCCGATCAATGCAAAGTAACAACATTCATTAGCTCTACTCAAAGCAAGAACTGGGGATATACACATATCGGAACTTTCGATCTGAAACATCGGAACTTCTGATTCAAGCGAGAACTTCCCGAGCACCAGAGATTTAAACACATCGGACACACCGGCTCACATCAAAACTTCTGATTAAAATCATTGAAACTTCCGATCAAGCCGAGAACTTCCCAAGGTCTAGAAATTTAACTACACCGGACACTCCGGCACACATTGGGACTTACGACCAACAACATCGGAACTTCCAATTAAGTCAAAACCATCCCGAGCGCTGAGATTTTTAAACCACCAGAAACTCCGACTGATATCGGATCTTCCGATATAACCCATCGGAACTTCTGATATCAATAGAACTTTTTTAAAAAAAAATCAAGTGACGTGAATGTGAAATGTGTCCCTCATCTAGGGGTTAACTTTGAGCACTAAGTTTGTAACAAAGTCTTCAACGCTACATCCCTCTTAATAGTATAGCATTCCTATACTCAATTCACAATAAATTGTTGTAGCTATAGGAATAACCATCTCCGGAGGACATTTATGACCTGAAAATGATGGTGGATTTGTTGTTACCCATCCTTATAACTTCCCATTACCACCTCAGAGACATCAACCATCTTATCCTGATAGCATTGACTGGCACAACTGGTATTCTTCCGCTAATTTATGTCGCCACTTTCCTCTGCCATCTTGTTATAATCTAGGTATTCAACATCTATGTACTACAAACTATGCAAATGACAGGTAGGACTATTTATTTTGTTTATGAACTATTTGTCTAATTAATGCGATGGTAAGTTTATTATATTAACGTACTATCCAAGCACAATTTTTTCAAACATATGAAAGGTATTTGTGAACTCATGCTTGAGACACACCAACGTATCACCAGCACCTCATAGACTAACATTAATTGCAACTCTAAAACCAACAATGTGATTGTATGAACTATTCAACCTCAGACTATACTTGTTTTAGGATGAATGCTTAAAGCAGACTTCAACTTTGGATTAAGATCAAATGGATAGATGTTACTTCTACACCCACTCAAAATCAACAGCTTTCACAGGGAATGATTTCATAGGATTCTATACTTCCATGCAAAGGCAACAATAACTCATTGCTGAACTTTTACATAATGAAATAACCACACCAAGCAATAACTTTCACATGGAATCTCTACCAAGAATCGATACCATAACTTTTCTAGTTTTCATAGCAAATCATATGCTCCATCCCCCAGCTAAGCCCATGCACTCAGTCCATGCACCAGCCCCAGCCACCATAAATAACCCCACCTTTATCTATGGATAGATCACTCATTCTTCACCTCTCTCAACTGCAATGTGTTCATTAGCTCCACCAAGCCCACCCAAGAAACATCTGGAGATTTTCATCCCCTAGGGGGTCAATAGCCGATGTGCTTCTGTGGCGACCCTTGTACACCTATGAGTCTCAGGACATCTTCTACACCTATGACCTACACTTCTTCATGTGCGTCAACTACCAGTACGACAAACCTCGACATGGACCGTACGAGTACCCACCGGTATAACGACGTATATCACTAATGTGGCACTTTACATATGATTCCATGCATTGTATTACTAATCTACTCTCTTGTTTCATTTGTTCAGTCTCCTTCACCTATCTGTGACTTTATAGAATGGTTGGACATTGAACAAAATACGCACCAGAAGCGGTGGGTCGGCATGAGCATGCGGTAGAGAAGGGAATCGTACGAACATCGGGAGTACGAGCAACTGCAGGAGGAACTACGGTTCAAGCGTTAGGAGGAGAAGTGGAGGGCCCTGATGCCCTACGAAAGGGCAAATATACTAGGTGCACTCAGTAGAGAGCATCTATTGTAATTTGGTGTATTTTGATTCCCTAAGGTATGTTTAGTTTAGCAGTGGCATGCTATTAAGTAGTCTTTAGGCATACCGTACGTGCCAACATTTGTTATTGTCATCTCTTTATGGTTAGTTTCTATTTGCGCAGCGACGAAAAACCCCATATCGCATGTTTATCAACGTCTGTAACGTCTATACCAGATTATATGATAATCATATTTTACAACTATTATAGTTCGATAAACTAGATTTTGTATCCTCCCAACGTTACTTCCCTAAAATTTTACCTACACAAATACATTAAATGAATAATAAAATATCGAGAAAATTACATTGAAACAAATTTACACACACTCACTCATCCAGTTCTTTTCTTTATTTATTTGCTCATGCCTGATAAAACTAAATTGTGCTACAAAACCAGCCTACTCATATTTTATAGCGAAACACGGGAGCAGTGGGTTAAAAAAGCGACAAAAGTAAAACGACGCGACCATCGCACCGAAAGCACCGATTCAACACGATGTGAGTAGCCGGTCTGGTGCCGAATACAGGAGTCCAAAAACATTAAAGAATAATTGATTTTTCGTGTTTGAGGTGCCGAATATATATACTAAATTTATAAATATATCAATATATTATCTATTTTTATAAAAAAGGTGATATCTGTTGCCTATATTTAGATTATGTTGCCTATATTTGGATTTTTGCATACGCCGCTGGGACAAACGCCTGTACTGCGGCACTGCAGACTGCACCATAGATAGTACGCTTGCTGCTGACAGCTGGGATTCGGTTGAGAGAAATGCCTGGAATTTGAACGAGATGAGAGGAGAGAAATGTTACTACTACCAGTCTACAACCGGAAGTGAATGCTTGACAAGGTTGTCTCTGATGGTAGTTGTTCGCCGAAGTGTGGATGCCAAACCAAGCCCGGCCTGGCCCAACATTTGCTCAGCTCTGCGTGACACACTCAACTCAGGCCTGAACTGCTAACAAGCAATCAATAGCACCCGCTGGCGTGGCGGCGGAGCAACCGAGCCCTGCCGCTGCGCTCGCCGAACCAAACGCCCCGTTTCCCTGTTTTCTACAGCCAAACAGCGACGTGATCGCTCGTGCCGCCCGCGTCATAACTCCCGCTCCCTTTCGCGCCAACCGAACTACCCCCCTCGCGCGGCCGCGGTGCGGTGGCGAACGGGGGGAGAAAGCGAACCAGGGGCTGGCGCTCTCGCTCATTTGCCCAACCAACACCAACCCGGCGACAGCCAACGCATTTAACGCCTCCCAACTGCGACAGAAGCTACCGAGGCAGGCGGTGCAAGCTGCCCACCGCGCGACGCCACCCGATCATCTCTTTATTGAAGTCGCTCGCTCTCCGCCCGCCCACGCGCGGAGCAGCGGCAGGCGAGCGCGCCGTGACCATGCAATCGGCGACCCCCCACATCATCCCTCCCATGCGATGGGCATTAACTGCGAGCCCAACCCAACCACAAGGTTGGGGTTCTCAACCTTAGAGCATACAGAGGGGACAGATTTATTCTCAGGTGTATTTTTTTAAGCCTCAAGCGTCCGTGGACTAGGAAGCGCGATTTATCTATCGCTTGTGGAGGCAGAGGTTTTGTGGATCTTTTCAATAAGACGTGTGTATATGTTATAAATCTATATGTGTAGGTGTAAACGTGTATTGAGTATGATATAAATACAAATAATACAACACAATGTGTACTAATGTCGAGGGTGAAAAAAAAACTTCGTCTCCAAAACGTAGCCACTTGATTTGCTTTGCCTTTGCCAGCTTGCCCACCCACCCGTTGTGTGCCTCGCTTTCAGGACCCGATCGGCCTGTCAATGGCCACACTGGGCACACGACATGGCATGGCATGGCCACGCGTGACGTGAGACCCTGCGTGCTACGTTTCAAGCAGCGTGGAATGGAAGCAAATTCTATAGAATTCTATTCAGAAAGACTCTCATAGGATCTCATCAATATCATCCATCCCGTGATCTAATGGCTGGACTGAAGAGGAGAGAGAGTGAATTGACACGTGTCATCATAGGAGAGAGGATCTTTCGTAGGACCGGGTCCTATAAAATTTGCTTCCGCTCACAGTGTAGAGTTGTTCGACGATCATGACAAATAAATAATCAATGATTATATATATTTAATAGAAATATAGTATATCTTAAGAACAGGTATCTACCGTACATGTATATTTAATCCGATATGGTAGATTTCATATCTGTTTAAGGTAAATAAGACATGTGTTGATATTCCAGACAGTCTATCGTGTTCTATACAGAAACCATCATCAGATTAGGAAATAGTCTTTTAGATATCTGAAAGTGATACCATCTAGAAAGGTTGCATAGAGTTTTTAAATGTGGTACGACTAATCTGCCCTGACTATATAAAGAGGGGGTGGCGTGCGTCAAGGGGGATCCCAAGCCAAAGATCCCGAGACAGAGATCCCAAGCTAGAGATATCGAGCCAAATCGAAGCCCAGGCAACACAATTAAATTCCTAGCAAGGAGTCGAATAAGCAATACAGAGCAAGCTTAATCGGATAGAAGCAGAGAGAACTCATTGAGATCACAAAAGAGTCATAGTATGATGAGATTTATCCAACAAGAGCTTTAGGATTTAGAACATGAAAGAATTCACTAAGATCCTTATAATTAGTCTAAATACATCCCTATTGTAATTGTCTTTTCCTAAAATTAATCAAGACAAAATATTATGTTGGGTTATTATCTTAAGCTTGGATTATATATATTTAATAAAAATACCTAGAACTATTTGGAATATCCCAAGCCTGGATTATATATATTTAATATGGTATATCCTAAGAACAGGTTTTCTATCGTACATGTGTCATTAACCCGATACGATAGGTTTCACGGTCGCCATAGGGTAAATAAGACATGTGTCGATATTCCAAGTAGTTTATCGTGTTCTAACTGAAACTATCCCCGGATTAGGAAGGAGTCTTCTAAATATCCGAAAGCAATACGATCTAAGAAGATTGCACTTGGAGTTTTCGAGTAAGGTACGACTCCTCTACCCTGACTATATAAAAAGTAGGAGTGGGTACATCAAGGGGATCCCAATCCAAGGATCTCGAGCCAGAGATCCCAAATCTATTGATTAGAGCCCATGCAAAGCAAGTGAATTTCTAGTGAGGAGCCAGATTAGTAATAAAGAGAAAGCATATTGAGATAGGAGTAGAGATAAACTATTGAGATCCACAACAGAGCGATACCACAACAAGATTCATCCAACAAAGGTTTCAGAATTTAGAACATGAGAGAACTCGCTGAGATTCTTATGATTAGATCTAAACACATCTTTATTGTAATTATCTTTTTTTAATATTAATAAAGGCAAAACAAGACATTATTATCTTAATGAAGAACTGAACCTGTATAAAATATCATATCTCCTTATTCGATATACACAGGCAATGACCATATATCCTTATTTTATATTTACATAATAAACTTTACCGATAGTCGTCAGTCGGATCTGATCAATAAGTCTGTGGAGTTGTGAGTTCGTCGTCAATGCAGAGGAGCTCCAAAGATGTTGTGAGGTGGAGCAGAAATAGAGGTGCTTCGCAAAGCCATCCTTCCATTCAGGTGGAGAGAAGGGGGCACCGAGGGGGTTGACCCTCTAATAAATTAGAGACCCTATTAATTAACATATTAATTATATGTTTTAGAACTCATTAATTAATATGATCATCCTAATCTCTAATTTTTTAATTGAACTATGCTTTAGAATTAGATGTTAATCACATGCTTTAGGACCCTATTGATTAACAAGATCATCCTAATCTCTAATTTTTGTATGAAACTATGCTTTAAGATTAGATTAATTGGGTAGAGGTTGGGTTAATCGGGTAGAAGTAAGGTTAATTATATCATTCCTCCCAATCATCCTAATATTTAGAAATGTATAGAACTATTTTTTAGTTGTGATGGAGAATTGAAGATGTCATGAAAAAACTATTTTTTTTTCAATTTCAGTATGTTTTTGATAGCCTTTAGTTGTTGACCTGAGGCTAAAGACGATCGATAGCTTTTATAAGTCAGTTATTTTAAGTTTTATTTGTGCTGAAAATTCTAATAAAATTATTTATCAAGCTATTGAACTAATACTCGTGCACTGTCACAAGATCTACATTGACAAACTCTACCATATTATACTTCTTATATGATAACTGTTATCAACCTTAGCGAGTTGACCCCTTATGTTCTGGCTCCGCCCCTGCTTCCATTCAACGAAGAGACTGTTCCGGAAAGGTTTGTCGCTATTCCGACCGCATTGCATTTACTTGTGTACTGAAAAAGAGCCTGGACTCTACCTAATAGAACAGCAAATTTGGACACCAAAGGGTGGCTCATAGGAGAGACACGTGCAGGTATGTCCAAGTCGGTATCAGTAATGATTTCAAGTTGTTAATCTTCTCGTTTAAAATGCGAGCATGAGTTAAAAACTTAACATTACAAGTGATGAGCTTCAGCATCAGAAATGTCCTGATCTTCCAAAACTAGAGAAGAGATAGAGGAAGAATTATCAGCGAGCTCTCACAAGTTGAACTGCGAATCGACTTAATCAGCGTGCATGTGGTCCTAGTGAGCGCATTGTTTATAGGTCATGAGTAGCTCGTCTTTGCGCTTAAACAATTGCTAAGTATATATATGCCAGCAGCTAGCAAGTGTTAATCAAATCCCAGTACCAACTCCAATTGTGATCTGAACGATACTCCAATGCATCACTTGATCTCAGTCAATCTCAGACAATAAGCTATCCCTGAATGCAATTGGGAGGAAACTAACAAGCAGAGATGATTGGCTCCAATAACTATCAGAGAATACATGTATCCCTTTCACCAGTTACAACATTGATTATACAATTTACAAACACTCGATTCCTTCACATCCCAATACGAATCACCTAACATAGGACAATTTGACAACCGTGCCACATCCAGCAAATAACTAATGAATCTCCCTGTGAATGATCATTCCTCCTGTGACACATCCGGATATCCCGTGATCAAGTATAGATGTTTACGCTTTTTAATAGCGGAAAAAGGAAGAGAAGAGAAAAGGAAAGAAAGAACAAAAAACAGCACAAAGCTCCAATTTTTAAGCGAAATGCTTCGCGGGACGTACTGGTACTGTACGGCGGCGCGGCGACGATCGAACGAGCTCGCTCGTCGGTCACAGCTTGACGACCTCGGGGATTTCGACGGGGTAGCGGTCGACGCAGTCGTCCCAGGGCCCGTTGGTGGGCGTCTTAATGCTGCGGAGGCACTTCCAGACGGCGCTGTTGCACTTGAACCCGCTGCCGAAGCCGATCTGCCAGACGCGGTCGCCGCGGCGCATGCGGCCCTTGGCCTCTATGTAGGCGAGCTCGTACCAGAGCGAGCTGCTCGACGTGTTACCGAACCGGTGCAGCGTCATGCGGGACGCCTCCACGTGCCGCGCAGACAGCTGCAGGTTCTTCTGCAGCTCGTCGATCACGGCGCGCCCGCCGGCGTGGATGCAGAAGTGCTCGAACGCCAGCTTGAAGTCCGGGATGTAGGGCTTCCAGCGCTTGTTGATGAGCTTGCGCCCGACCAGCCGGAAGAAGAAGAGCAGCTGCTCCGACATGGGCAGCACCAGAGGGCCCATGGTCGTGATGTTCGACTTGAGCGCGTCGCCAGCGATGGCCATCAGCTCCTTGGACAGCGAGATGCCCGAGTACCCCTGCTCGTCCTCTTCCTGGTACACGCACCGGTACGCGCGGTCGTCCGCGCCCTTGTGCGTCCTCACCACGTGCACCAGCCGGTACTTGGCACGCCGCGCCTCGCGCCGCCGGTTCGACAGCAGGATCGCCGCGGCGCCCATCCGGAAAAGGCAGTTGGGCAGAAGCATGTCGCGCCGGCTCCCCTGGTAGAAGTTGGGCGTGATGATCTCCGTCGACACCACCAGAGCGTTCGAGTTCGGGTGCACCTGATAATTAATCGATTAATTTAGTTTAGTTCTACTCCAAGTCCGGACTTAATATTAAAGAACAAGCGGCTAGATCAAGAATAGCTCGCTAGATCAAGATCAGCTCACGGTGAATTACTCTACTGGAAATGAGTTACTTAAATTCGGTAATTACCTGGAGCGTGTCGCGCGCGAGGTCGATGGAGATGAGCCCAGCGCTGCATCCCATCCCGGAGAGGTTGAAGCTGCGGATGTTGCTGCGGAGCTTGTACTTGTTGATGATCATGGCGGATAGCGATGGCGTCGGGGAGAAGAGACTGCAGTTGACGACGAGGATGTCGATGTCCTTGGGCTTGACCCCCGTGCGGCGGACGAGGTCGTCGATGGCGGAGAAGATGACGAGCTGCGCCTCGGCGCGCGAGGCCTCCATGCTGGGGTTGGGTGGGATGTAGTGGTTGGCCGGCGGGAGGCACGTGTCCTCGCCGAGCCCGGAGCGCTCGAGGATCCTGGTCTGGAAGCGCACGCTCTTCTCGTCGTCGCTGATGAGGCGCGTGTGCTCCATGAAGGTGGCGAAGGGCACGCGGCAGCTGGCGGGCGGCTTGTAGCACGCGTAGTCCACCAGGTACACGGGCCTGGGGCGCGACATGACGTAGACGGTGCCGACGAAGACGACGAGGAAGGCGGAGCAGAGGATGTGCACCAGGTCGAGCTCCAGCGACCGCCACAGCGAGAGCAGCTCCCCTGGCCCCAGCCGCGCTAGCTCCAGCGCCGTGGCGGCCATCACTGGCACCAGAAGCAGAGTCAGGAAGTGGTTGACCAGGAGCTGGTACCCCTGCTTCACGTACTTGAGATTCACCGACCCCGAGAACACGCCGCCGCTCGGCATGTTTGCCTGCCCACCCTCCGCTCACAAAGCTTGCCTCGCGGCTCTACTCTCCGCAGCGTTTTCCCTGCGCGCAAGCGCAAGCGCAACCGCGAGCCGTGCGTACAGTGGAAGAGCTGGGCGCAATGCGTTGTGTTTGTTGGGGTTGGATGCGGTGGAGGTGGTGCCGGGGTGAGTCTTAATATAGTAGGGGAACCGGGAGGGGGCCCCCGACTTCCCGTAACTAAATCGGGGGCAGATGGGTAGTTTAAATGAGCCTGCTACCCGCCACCAACCGGAGGAGATAGGCGTTGCACACTGGGGCCTGGGGGCGCCTGCTCCTGTCGGATCACAATCACCTGATTTCACCCCCTTAAGTCATCGCGACTTCACTTTAAATCGGAAACTATTGCATAATAAATTGGAACATGTTGCATAACTAATCAGAAAATGTTGAACTCGTTACAAAATTGAAAAATATTATATAGTTAACCAGAAAACGTTAAACTCAAGTGAAGTCGAAATACAATCTTGAACACCGATCATAGATTAGACGGCTAAGTCACGGTGTCAGAGGATCGTGATCCGCCCCTGCCGGCTTGCCCCGTTCCTTGCTAGCTTGCGCAGTTGCGCGCGCGCACGCACACGGTGGCTCTTCTCATTTTCTGCTCGCGACGCTCGATCGTTGGTGAGCAGTTTCGGGAAAACAGCTCCACTTGTACTGGCGGTTAATAACGCCGATGTTCAGCGACGATTGAATGCCGCTCCACGTTCAGAGCTGCGCCTACTGGTAAGACAGCGTTCGGCAAGGTTTGGTACTGCATTCTGTAAAACTGAAACGTCAAAGCTCCACGGAGACGGAACATTTTGTTTACAGTGTTTGCTTGCGTCTAATTGCCAGGCCATGCTATGCTAGTGTCAGCTGCAGAGACTGGCCGAGCTTCAGCAGTTTTGGGAAAGGAGGGCGGGACACGAGACTGAGAACAGTGACCATTGCTCAGATATATCCATGATTGCATCTGAACCTGATAAGGATCATGCTCGTTAACCAAGCTATGGATGAATACAGTATATAATTCCAACGCATTGCTGCTAACCCCGTGTTGGATCTGATGTCTGCGCAATTCAGCGATAAAACAAGTAATCAAACACAAGTTCATAGAAAAAAAACAATTTCGTTTATCTACCAGTCCCTTTTCTTCAGCAGCTCAGTCGAGCTGAATATCCGTTGTCTCCTTTACTGCATTGTACTACCGTGCTGTGAAATTTACTCACATCTTCTAGAGAGGTCCGAGCACGGAGCATTGAAGGAACTGACGAGACTCCTGCTCCTTGGCATCTTTTGACAGAGATGTAGGTAACTTTCTTGTGGGTGTACAAAGACATATGTAATGGTTGGTCTGATTTGGCTACCTTGCTTCTAAGGCCACCGAGTTCGAGTTATACAACGGCAACAGCTTCAGGACTGCTACATGTGCAAAATTACTTCATTGCTGGTACTTCCTATTTGCACAATTAAAGCCCTGCTGATGTAACAAGGCACTGCGTATCATAAAACAAGAAAAATGACTAATCCTCCTACCAATTTTCGCAAAATGCTCTGGCAAGAACTGAACAATTCCTGCCTGAATTTTTCCCTCATTTGGAGAAATTAGAGGATTGAGAAATCATGAGATGCCATTCACCTGCTTCGGTTCTGAAGCGAAAGAAATACTTGATTTGGTTTTATTTCTAGAAGCAGCATTTTTCCCCCACGTGGACTAGTATAGAAAAATTATACTTGACACTTTTGACAAATTAAGGAGATTTAGGTAATCATTGGTAAAATATTTTATAACCAAAATATTTTTTTTATGATTAGTATTGAGTTACACAAATAACGAGGTGAAGTATGAATTGATAAGAGTAAAATAGAAACGAGTGGTAAAAAATACATTATGATGAGTGAAATGTCAAGTATTTTAAGAAAACTCTTTTAGTTAAAAGTGGCAAGTGGGAGGGAGTAGATACACTCACTGCAGCACTCACATATGTCATCATCACAATGCACCTGCAAGGCTGCAACCTTGAATGTTTGACGACTCGGGCTCGATCCGATCTTCTGCAGCATGATGCATTGCATGCTCCGTTTGAACAAAACCTTTGACACCAGTAAGCTGCTCCAGCTGGTTAGTCATCTTTGGATGGCTAGAACTAGAGGTGCCTGCAGATTTGGAAATGGTACCCTGATATAGTACTCCTATTTGTTGTGTAAGTATGTGGCTTCAGAAAGGTAATGATCTGAAGACTGGAGTTAACTGCAAGTAGCATCTGAGCTCAGAAAGGAGTTAAAATCTCGACAAAAAGTCTTCTTTTCAGGACACAAGTCTGGACTAAAGCTGTTTCACATATCACATATGCAATGACTTAATCCAAATTAAAAGATTGTGGAAGTGCAAGTGGTGAAGGATAAAGAGGATAGCAGCTCCCAGTTTCTCGGAGATGTGGTCCGGTCCGGTCCAGTACAAGCATTAACGTAGGAGTCTGCAATGATCGAATCAAATGCACTGGACCAGATAAAGTTGTCCTGCTTGCTGTCTATACGCACTGTGATGCCTTGGTTAATTACCAGGCTGTATGAACAGTAATTTGGCCATGGCTTAGCCTTCAGACTTCAGAGTACACCGAACCCAGCTGTAACCGGCGCTGCTTGGGCGTGCCGCGTGCCGAAACTGATAGCGTTGTCAACAGCTCAGGCTTTTTACATGATCGGAAATGGCCAAATCATGATGAAACATATATCCCAGTCTCCTTTTTTTTTTTCTCTTTCTAATCCCCTTCTTTTGCAAGTAGAGTAACAAGTTAAGATCATCGTCAATCATATTCCTTTCATTTCATTCCTTTTCAATTCAACTCCTCATTCTCATTCCATTTATTTTTTCTCATCTCCAACAGCTTCCATTCGAAGGAATTCGTGAAAGAAAATGAGATAATCTCCTGAAGTGAATGACTTTGAGTATCTCTTCGTAATAAAAACCATAAAAAAATCGTTAGAGTGTTGAAAGAACGAAAATCCTTTTATAAAAAATTCTGAATCCGACACGAATCGTTTAGGATGATCTAACAGCATTCTGTCTTCTTCTTCGCCATTTATGCGGCACGCAGGCGCTATCCTGTTTGGTTGACGTCTAGTCTCTACTCGCCGTGAGGTGAACCACCTCCTCATCTGGACCACCTCAGCACCTCACCTGATTGTTAGCACTGCTTCTGAATATCATCTGCCACAACAGTGTGTGTAAACCAAACCTGGTTGTTTCAGCATGCAGCTCTCAACATATTAATGGTAACTGTTTATTCAAAACGATTTCGACACGCATACTCGCTAGACGTTGTCTGTTACCTGAAAGAAAATAGCATGCCTCCTCTCCTCTGTCGATCTCCCGTAGCGAAATGGTTATGAATTGCAGACAAACACTTAACCCTGAAAGGCTCAAATATCTGCTACACAAGAAGCATGTGGTTGGGACTTAGGGCGCTTCCTATGTGCTGCACTAGTCTATACTATAAAGTACGAGTTTTTTCAAAATTATTTCTCACCTAACAATTATCTATCTAGTTCAATTTGATAGCGTTGGATCTATTGCACAATTTCCATCCAACAGCCTGCATGAACGGTGGCCCACCTGTCCACGTCGTGTTTTCACGCTCATCAGCTGCGTTTGGCCCTCCTTCGTCTATCTAATCTCACCTTCAATTTTCTACCCGTCCACTACCCCTCCCCAGATCTATCGCCATCGGCCCTCGTTGCAGCGCTCTCCCCATCCAAAATCCCCAAATCCATCGCCATCGCCACCATGCCGCCGCCACACCGGAACCTCCTCCCCCTCGCCGTCGTCCTCGTCCTCCTGAGCACCACTGCTGTCGCCCTCTCCGTCTCCACCCTCGTCGAGCTCACAGGTAAGCATGCTTCCTTCCCCTCCCCCCTCAACCACCCCAAAGCCCTAACCTAACACCTTCCTCTCCCCACCCTCTTGCAGTCGCTCGCACCCCCCTCGGCCTCTGTCCACCTCCCGCCCGCGTGAGCCCTCTTCTGCGGCGATGGGAGCTCCGGCGGCAGCCCCTACTACACGCGCGTCCTCCTCTACAGTTGCCCCTCCCGTATCCGCGACCCGTCCCAATTTTTCCACGCACTCCACGTCCGAGCCAACACCACCCGCCCCTAGCGCCTCGAGCTCTGCTTCCAAAGGTAAGTAAAATGGGGAGCTAAAACCCTAGCTTTCTTGGTTGATAGCTCTACTAATTATGTTTCTTAGCCTAATTTCTTTGGGTTGTACGCTTTCTATTTGTAGGAATGCCACAGTAGGGCATGCAAGTGCGCTGCATCGCAGTAGCAGAAGATGCCCAAGGGCGGGCTCAGGCACAATCCATCTCACCATACGACCACCGGATCCAGGATTTTCGGATGCTGGCTGACCTACATCTTGTGCAATTTTTGTTACCATGGGGTGACTGCCGAGAAGGGAAGCTCTTCTCCTTTCTTTCCTTGCGAGAAGGGCACGAGAGAAAAAACAAAACCAATAAAAGATCAGACGAGACGGAATTGAATTATTAAATTATGTGTATCTCTTTTTTTATATTGGTTCATGGTTACTGCCCATGCATCATTTTGTTTCACATAGAAATCATGATGTAATATATGCTCTAATATCAAATTGAAGAGTTAAGATTATGACATGTTATTCAAGGTTTTACAATTCGCTATATCAAATGTATCTCTTTCTTTTGCTTAGAAATTCAAAATGAGAGATTTAGGATATTATGCCTCCTCTCTTAGCTTCTACCAGTTTTTGTTTGGCTGTAGCCTTTCAGTTCTTCATTTGTATCATTTATGATCAGTGATACTCGAGTCATGTGGGACAACAAAACTGGACGCTCCAAAGGTTATGGTTTTGTCTCCTTCCGTAATCAGCAGGCATGAACAACTCAGACTTTGACTCTTTGCATTTTGCAGAACTATTACCATTTTCATTGTGTGGAACCAACACCACAGTTCATTTTTTTACCTATCATGGATGATACAAACTATATCTTGCAGTTCGAAATTCTCTGCACCAATATCCATTCCTTAGTGAATATCCTACTGAGAAATGGGATAAAGTAAAAATATTACTCCACTTTATGAACGTGCTTATTCTTGTGCTTGTGGGCCACTGCCATGTGATATATCCCTTCCAGTGATAGCATTTCTTGATTGAGTAGTCATTTTTTAGACGAAGGACGCTTTATTTTGAGATGAAATAATGTTCCAGCCTTTGTACTTAACAGGTGCACGTGGCCATTACACATATAAAAAAAGAAAGAAAAAACTGAACGCAGTGTGCACAGAGTAATACTGAATTTGATGGAGATCAATCCTAGGGTATAGCTTTCACGTTTGATGCATCATTTAATCACATATACGGAAAATATTCTTCTTTCATTGTATTCCATCGTTGAGTTTAGTATATGGTGTATGTGTGTGTGATGATTTTCCATTGTGAAATCTGTTTGATCTGCAATATTGCTTAAGTGCCACCAAATGATGAAGTTCTGATTTATCATCATACAACAGTTTTGATGCCTTTCCACGATATAAAATACAATTCTTGTTATAGGTTTAGTTCAGGCACTACTATCTTACTGAAGCATTAATTCCATAACTTTTGTGATCAGGTGAACTCATATTTCATGCATGCAAAATCCCTCCAGTCCTTTATATTATGGTATAGAACTTTTTAGATTTCAGAAATGGGATTGCATTGTGAATATTTTTTCTGTATGTTATTAGGGTGATGAAAATGTCGGAGTGGTGCTTTTGACTCATCCTGTTCTAATGGCTTCTGACATCCTTTTGTACCAGGTAAAGTTTGTTAGTCCATACTCATATTTGTAGCATATCTGAAAATTTTTAATTCGGTTGTATTTATTCAGCTGCTTTCCTTACTCTAATATGAACAATTGAATATTTGCATTGTGAGTGTTCTCAAAGGTTCTTTTCGTTTACATTAAGCAATTAGGCATCCGGTTATGCATTTTTTTTGACAATTATAATAAAATATAATGCGCTTACAGGATATGCATGACTTAAGAAAGAAGTTTTTAGTTGACCTGCTGAAATATATGGGAATGAATCAAAAGGCAATATCCCTAAAGTTGTACGAGAATTTGTTAAACACGTGCATCGTTCGGAATGAGAAATTAGTTGGGCTATTTTTTTTTCAAGACTATTATACCGTTTATTTATTTTCTTTACCTAAGTTTTTCCTCATGAATACAATACATTAATTCTTTCTTCGTTAAGATAGCGTATTGTATTACGTAATTCTTTCTTCGTGAATACAATACACGTGTTATGAAGCTAAATAAATTTTATACATATTGTTTTATTTTTAAACACGTGACTTTCATGCAATGTTTGGATGTGAAGTATATCTACATGCGTGTAACAAATTGTACGTTCGTGCATGGTTACTGGTTCTATACAAAGTATCAAATATCAATATCATTCGTCAAGCTCAAGCAATTTCGGTTGAATACTATTCTTGTGATTTCTGAACGCGAATTCATCACTGCTCAGTACAAAGCATGCAGTGGCCATACTAGCAAGACGGCGATGTGACTGACCAAAAAGTACACCGACTTCAACTTTTTTTTTTTTTTTTTTTTTTTGATTTTCACTCCCCCTACTGGGAAGGTGGTACACTGACTACATGTGCGCACGCACACTCACTCACACACCCACCCACCCACCCACCCTACGCGCACACACACCCAGACCTACCCCTACACAGCTTTGGAGGAGGAGGCGTCCTTCTGGAGATCACCGAGACTACCGAGAATCCCGAAGACGACAAGCACGTCGTAATCCTTTCTGTAGCGCTACGCCGGACTGGAGGGCTCGGAAATTATTTTAATCATCGAACACCTGCAGATTTTGAGGAATAAATCCCCAGTACGAAACGCACGCCTCGAGCAGAGCTCGAACGTGCGTTGGTTCGGCTCACAACTGGAGCTTCTACCGTCGAGCAAAGCGCTCGCTCGTACACCGACTTCAACTTGATAACACAACAAGTGAATCAGCTTGACTTGTTTCTAGAAAGGTAAGGAAATAGAAGGCTTGACTTCCGTATTCTACAGGAGTCAAAGTCCCCCACATGGAGTGAATTCATTGGACAAGGTCAAAGCTTTGCTTACACTCATGAAGCTTATCCATCCATCCGCTGCCATTTATATCACCCAATGGTTCAACAAACTCAACCGTACGTGTACTCCATTCATTTTTCTTATGCACGCTAGGGTAACCTAACTTGAGTTATTCTTCCTCAAAAAAAAAAAAAAAAAGAACTTGCATTCTTGCAGGACTAGAAAGAAAGGCAGGAACCAAGCTGGGTTGAGCATTTGCCGGCGAATCCTCTGGCATATCCTGCTATAAATTGCAACTTGGACCGTGTATGGTTGGGCGTTGGTGAGTTTGGTCGCTGGAAGGCGAGCTGATCTGAAGAAAACTTCGACGATGCCTAGATTCTTCAGTTTTCACTGTCACCTCGACTAAACTAAGCCGCGGGTGGCAGCAAATTGCTGCCTGATTAGTTGAGTCTTGGCTGCGGTTAGCTATGGCGTCCTGCAGTCTTAGCATATACGTAGGCATGCATGCAGGGGTTCTTGTCTTGCGTGCTCGTAGCATTTCTTTAAAAATTGGGGTGTACGTTCGGTTGGTGGATCGGTAGATCTAGAGGTGGAAAGCTAACACTGCATGCCAACAAACAATTCGAATACATCGACTTTTTCGGAACAGATCCGAGTCAAATAGCAATGATTCGAATCACTTCGTTTTTCATCTCGATCATATGGATATGTAAAATACAGATTTTCTTATCCGAACAGGAAAAGGAGGAAAATAAATACTCAATTTAAAGTGGGTAAACATAATTCCATACTCAATATCATAGATCCCTATAGAATTATGTGGAAAGCCGAATTCGATGAAAGTCGTATGTTCGACTTGGAGGAAGATCTTTCCTATCTTTCGAGATCCATCCTACAATATAGGTCAAAAAGCCAAAAAAATAATTGATTCGTATTTAGCTCTTATAAAAAGAAAACGGATTCTTAACCTCTTTCAAGCTCATGTCACGTCGAGGTATTGTAGAAAAAAGAACTGTAAAATCTGATCTAATTTTTTTAATCAGTTACAACGGTACAGATAGTTGAGTTACGATCGTATGACAAAAAATATATAATTACGACTAGATTAGATACCGAGTTACGATCATATTTATTTATAATAACTGACATATATTGTGGATTATAATTATACTGCTTTTAGATCACAACTGGGGGTATACACAAATGTGAAAAAGTTACGATCACATAATAAAAAGTACATAATTACGATTAGAGGAGATACCAAGTTACGACTATATATATTTGTATTAATTGACCTATCTTGTGATCGTAATTATATTATTTTTGGAATCATAACTGATGATGTGCGCAGAGGTAAACTACGTTACGCCTTGGCGCATAATAGATAAACAGTGTGTATATATATATGTGTGTGTGTGCAAGTGTACCTGTAGTACATACGTAATACTCTGTATGTAGTTTCGCTTTCATGTTGATGTTTCTAGGTTGTAGTGTACGGTGCAACCTCAGTTAGTTTTTGTACGAGAGAATTCTGAAAAGAATGTTTTGTACGAGAGATTTTCCTTTCCATCTAGGGCTAGATAAATAGTTGAGTTTATTTACCGATCAGCTAGGCTCATCCAAGAAACTTGTTTCAAATGAAGGAATCTTAAGTGAAATTGTTTAAAAAAGACATGAGCAATATACTCACATTTAATGTCTAGATTCATCTAGGCATGTGACGTAAGGTATGCGGCACATAAACTAGAACCTGCTCTACGTTTGGGAAACCCTAAAACTGATTTACCAGAAGCAAATTTGCAGATAGCCAAACCGAGCCTATTTACAAACAGTCATTTTATATTAAGCAAATGTCCAAAAGATGCAGACTACTAACTAACTATTATCACCCATTTATCAATATACAACTCGTAAGAGCCCAAAAGGCCAGGCCACTGAGATCACAATTTTTTTCCAGTTAAAAATTATAATCAAGCAAGATACAGATTACATCATGCATAATTTAATACAACAGCAAAAAAGTAAAGAATATTTAGAGAAAAATCATTTTTCAATTAAAAATAGATAAGATGAATGGTTTTTTAATCATATAAAAATTAGACATGAACAGCATGGGCCATTGAGGACATAGAAAAATCCTTAAATCGAAAAACAAATTCTAGAAAAAGAGAATGACTTATATATATAGGTGTTTTAGTTTTTTATTATAACTATATGTATATTAGTTAGAGCTGTTACAGTTGCATAACGTATAATTATATCTTTAATTATAAAAATATAATCATATACTAATTGCGATCATAATTTTAATCATAAAAGTTAGATTGTATGATGAAATAACGACATATTCAAGCCTAGATGTACGATCGCTGGGGCTGTTTGGCTAGCTCGATTAATCTGGAGTACCATCGTCCTCCGTACGTGCAAGGAAAATGATGCCTTCAACTTTGATAGCCATGCTTCCGCTAGCAAGATGAGCACGCACTGCAGGCTGCAGCTAAAACAGTAAAGCACAGCTTATGGAAATAGAATATATGGTTCTAGTCCATGTGGTATCGCATACATGTATACTAACTAATTCAATCCAGTCTCACGATGTCCCTTTTGAAGCAGAAAATGATGCTATTAATATCGACTAGCACGCGTCAGCTAGATGCGGTTGCCGCGGTTAGACCCAACTGTCCAACTAACTGTTTTAAGAATGGCAGTTTGCTCCATCAGATCAGGTCTCCACAGGTTTTTAATCTGTTGGAGTCAAATTTGGATGGAAAAACAGTCTCGAGGGACTATCAGGTCAGGTCCTCGCGGATTTTAGACCCAACGAGACCAAGTTTGAATGGAAAAACAGTTTCGCGGGGCCATGGGGTCGAGCCTTGACTCGAATTAGGTTCGAGTCTGAATCTAGTTTTTCACTCGTGGGGCCACTGAACCCGAAAATACATGGATCGATTGCCAAATCCTGCCTAGTGCCCCGGTCAGACTCCATCGGCCCAACCACCCATGACCCTGAGTCCCTGATGGCCTAACCCGCCCACCCTGCGCTAACCCTAGGCTCCCACCCGTGACCCTGAGTCCCTGATCTGCCCACCCCACGCCAACGGACCGCAGACAATTCACGATTGATAGCTACCAGATCTGGAGTTCGTGGCGAGCAGCAACGAAAGTCCGGCAGCGCAAGCGAACAACGATTCATCCGGGTGCTCAGCCTTGACGGCACGTCTGGGGCTCTGGGAGCTCGGCGGCGCTTTTGGGCGCTAAGCGGCATAGGTGCGTGGCGTCGTGGCAATAAACAACAATGTAGCAGTTTCCCCTCCCCTGCTCGGGCAGCTCGATTGAAGGCTACAATATCCCATCTGATCCTCTGGTAGATGATGATGGTAGTCCGGGGTCCTTCAATGATCTAGTCCCCCTCCGGTATATAGGTAAATTTATTTGATTCGCTTACCGTAGAGGTGAAACAAAGAACATTAAAACTTAGAGCAAATTTCGCAAAACTACACTACGATCGTCAAAACTATCACAAAACTATATTTTTTTCCCTCCTATTTTACAAAACCACACTTACTTTGTATCACTTTATCACAAAACTACACTTATGTTACTATAAACAGATCTAACAAAATGGGTCTATGCATCATACTTGGTACCATTTGAGCGGCTAAATGGTGTCATGTCAACCACCAGAGCCAATTTTTTGCGTCCAGGAATTCAACTCGTGCTAGATCGGTAGCTTCCAAGAGAAGAAGCTCAAAGACCACGTAGGATCTGCTAACTTAGTAAGCAATCGTGATATGACATAGTCGATCGTGCCAGCAAACGGTGAGGGTTGAAACCTGTAAGTATGACACGTGGGCCCATCTTGTCAGATCTGTTCATAGTAACACAAGTGTAGTTTTGTGAAAATAATGCAAAGTAAGTGCGGTTTTATGAAATAGGAGGGGGGGGGGGAAATATAGTTTTATGGTAGTTAAACTAAAAGAAGTATAGTTTTATGATAAAGTGATGCAAAGTAAGTGTGATTTTATGAAATAGGAGGGGAAAAATATAGTTTTGTGATAGGTTTGACAATTGTAGTGTAGTTTTGTGAAATTTACTCTAAAACTTATTTATATTTACTAATACAGGCAGGTAAAAAAATCAAAAGTATTGTCACGTTTCGGACAAGGGATCAAGGAACACAACTTATTCAGAGGTAAAGGATAAAATGTAGCCAAGTTGACATTGATGTGTTACATGCATATATCGAAATGAAGTTGTTGCCGTAGATAATCGCTCATTTGTTTTGAAAAGTTTAGTACTTGTTTGATGTATAATTTTACCCCATTTGAGAGTACACTAGCGTATTGACCCATGTAGCTATTTCTTGCTTACTGGCAATTAATTACCGTATCTATTTGCTTTGTCAAGCTAATATAGTGTCATGGATAAAATTATGGTATTGTTAAACATAAGCTATGAGCTTATTATTTTTTGGTGTGTGGTTCATACTTAACACTTGTGCTGATGTGGTCTCTGTTTGTAGGAGGATCCTAATTCAACATAAGCTGTGAGCTTATTATTTTTGTAGTGTGTGGTTCATACTTAACACTTATACTGATGTGGTCTCTGTTTGTAGAAGGATCCTGATTCAACTGTTGTTGATTAACTGATCATTGAAGCCATGGTCAGCTGGTTCTTGCTGCTGTAATCATAGCTTAGAGGTTAGAGCATTCTTTCCTAGTTTGCAAGAATTGAGTTTTGCCTTCAGTCAGCAGCCATTGTAGAATGCCACATGAATTGTTCAGTTAGGCAGTTGTATTTTTCTTTGTAGGAAGTTGAATGCCATTTTCTTTGTACTGCTATATGAACAGATTAGCATAATTGACTTTATTGCTTGAAGATAACATGCTAGATAGAACCACATGCACTTCTGCAAAGATTCTAAAGGTTCAATATTATTCTTTTAGCTAGTGACTTCTCACACAGTAGCACTGATAATACTAATTTAGAGTTTGTACAATTTAGTTGATACTATATAGGATATCTATCTCTTGCTAAAGAAATATGGTTACATACCATTTAATTCTTTAGGCAGTAACAACACCGCTTTGCTAAAAGGAATGTCCATTTATTCAATTCATTCTTACGTAAAAAAAAGGATGAAATACAACATCAAACTGGCATAAGATTGTCATTGAGTGCAAACTCAGCACTCGTTACCATGCATGTTCTTTGTCATTTATGCAAACTACTGTTGATTATAGTGCATGGCAGTTCTATTTTTCAGGAACTGCATTTGTCTTTTCAGGAAATTTTGTTGGCGTGGCAACTAGCAAGAAGTTGAGAGTTGACACCTAGCTGGCAAGCTGATCAAAGTGCTAGTGTGCTACCCTTACAAGTTGCAATACAACCTAATGGATGCATCATGATTCATGCATGTGTTTTTTTTTTTAGTTAATTGTGAGCTTTTGGACATTGTTATATAATTATCTAGCTTGATTATCGTAATTGAGATTTATGAAGTTGTGAATTGTTATCTATTTGCGAACTATGAGCTTACGAAAGTGTTAGTTGTGCAGTTGTATCTTCTGATTTGTGATTTGTGAATTTACAAGGACTAAGGAATAAAATCAAATTAGTCAGGTTTTGAGTCCCTGCTGGAGTCGGAGTTGGGGCCAAGGGTGAATTTACACCTAGTTTGATCTTCGGGTCCGAATCAGGTTTTAAGTTTCAGGTTCGGGTCAGGTGCATTCTAACTCCATCCGTCCCAACCCGTCTTGTTGCCACCTTAAACCGTTTCCTAATCCGTCTTTTAAGATCCCAGTAATAATGGTGTGTGCGCATGTGAGCCGATCTTAGACCACTTCCAATACAAATGTTTTATATGATGTCTATCACTTGTCAATTTTCATATACATTAGTGTAAAAATTCTCTCTCCAATATCATAAAAAATATTATGTGTATGATCATTTAATGTCTGAGAGAAAGTCACTGACTCTCTCATCCTCCATTATTTGCCACGTCATAAAAAATACTGCTCCAATACGCAAAGTGGAACATTAAAAGTGGCATAAGAAAGGCCCAGTACGCATAGCAGCAGTCTCGTGAATGGTCGAGCCTACGTATGCATTTTGATCATGAGAGCCGGACGTGTCTCGCCGTTGTTTGCGTCGGTGATTTGATATACATATATATATATATATATATATATATATATATATATATATATATATATATATTACACAACTGTTTTAAAAAATTGTAAAATAGACTATTGTCGCTTGTTTATTGGGACGAGACCGGGCGACACCTTACGGGGCCCTGCCAATTAGATAAAAAAGAATGCGGTGACGTTGGTGGGTCCACCCAAATGGTGTTGCTCTGTTCGGACAAGATCTTTTAGGTATAAAAATCGGTCACGTCGGTCCTGCCGATGTTAGCACCCCTTTTGATTCCAACCCAGCTGAGAGAGAGGGAGGAGAGGAGGAGAGGGAGGGGAGGGAGGAGAAATTAGAGACGGACCTCTACCGGAGAAAAGAGTTATATTTTTTTATTCATTTTTTTACAAATCCGGTAGGATAGTCATTAGACGTAGTTTAGAATGTAGATCTAGGTTTAGAATTAGGGCTAGACATAATTTAGTAATTAGATCATGTTTGTACACATATTTTAGCAATTAGATGTAGTATTTAGATATATGTTAGGTATTAGATGTAGAATTTAGATATAGTGTAGGTATAGTTGAGGTAGTAGATATAGGATTTATAGGTGTTTGATGTAGTGATCTAGGATACTTTATTACAATATAGATTATATGTTGGGACATATTTTTAATGAGTGTTGCATTATTGTAGATGTAGTTTTACATAATTTGTTATGTTATATCGCAATAATGTTAAGGTTTTTTGTTTGTAGTTGGCAGGTATATCAGATAAGTGACAGTTTATGATTTTTTATAAGGATGGTGAAATATTATATGGTCTGAAAGATATAGTATTATCCGTATTTGAGTCAACAGATAAGGATATTTCCAAACATATCCAAAAGAGTGTCAGATACTTGTACACCTAGTTGATATGTGGTTTCAAAATAGACCTTGAGGTTCAAAAGATGACCATTAGTATTGTGGGCAACTATATGAGAGATAATGTGTACTGGGAGATGTACCGCTTAGGGAAGATCAAGTCTGGAGGATGTACCTGTAGGATATTGTGCAAAGAGGTTGGTCACCTATGTTGCTTGTGCAATGGAAGATTAAGGAGGTAATTGGGGAGATGTAGGGTGGGGGATATGCAGGGGAGGAAGGTGATGAGGAAGAGTATGATGAGGATGAGGGTAATGAGGATGTCGATTCGGATGCTACAAATTCATCAGATTATTCGACTGAACCGACCGATAAGACAGACATGGGAGAACAAATTATTTCTCTAATTGAACAGATGGAGCGGGGTGATCTGGTGACTGATGAATCTCCTGAGTATAATAGGTCGAATGATGAGGACGATGCTTCTGTTCCTGTGGACTAGAACAATCCCAACTTTTACAACCTTGTGATGAAATGGAGAACCAGATGCCCTGGGAGTATATGCAGAATGAGATGAACAAGGGTACTAGGTATCCTACCAGTCAGGCCATGAAGGATGATGTGACTCAATGAGCAATATCGTTGCGACGGTAGTTTTATGTTCTCAAGTCAAAAAAGAAGAAATATAATGTCAAGTGCGTGAAGGAGGGTTGTCCGTGGCGGGTGCATGGCTTCAGGCAGAAGTGGATTAAGTGTTGGGAGGTGTCGATTATGGTAGAGCACACTTGCACGTTGGACAAACTTGAGCCTAACTATAGGAACATCACCTCAGCCTTTGTCGCCAATTGATGTACGCCCAGATTGTGAACAACCTGAACTACAAATCAGGGTTTATAATCTAGGGAATTGAGGAGGAGTACAAGTACACTATCAGCTACAATAAGGTATGGAGGGCGAAGAGAAAGGCAATTGAGATAAGGTTTGAGACCTACAAAGTGTCATATGACAATCTTCCACACTTTTTGCAGACCATTGCTCTAAGGAATACGAAGATGTATTACGACATTGATAAGTACTCATTGCTATCCAAACCTAACAAGTATGTCCTGAAGTGACGCTTCTTCGCATTTGGACCATGTATCAAAGCTTTCACGCATTATCGGCATATCCTCTTCATCGATGGTACTTTCCTTACTGGTATGTACAAGGGACAGATCCTGACTGCTATTGGGGTTGATGGGAACAACCAAGTGCTACTAGCCTTTGCATTTGTGGAGAATGATAACACCAACAGTTGGTATTGGTTCCTGTACCATGTTAAGATGATAATTATGGGTGCTCGACCGAATGTGTGCCTTATACATGACCGGCATGCAGGGATGCTCAAAGCTATTCATGATCTACAGAATGGAACAGACGATGGCATCATGAGACATGTGTGGCTAGATCTATAGTGTAGGTGGTGTATGAGGCATTTGGGTGCAAACTTCTTCCGTAAATTCAAAAATAAGAACCTCATGAACATGTTCAATAGGTTATACGGTCAGAACCAGTAGCAGAAATTTGATGCTCTTTGGAAGATACTAGATGAGATAACGAAGAAGCAAACATAGGAGCGTGCACGGAGACCCGTGAGGGGACTGGAGGACAAAGCAGTACCTCTTGAGTTCCTGTCAATGGACAATGAAATTTTCATAATGCGGAGGACCGGGTCATCTACGAGGTCCTTTAGTGAGTGGATTGAGAATGAGTTGAAAGAGAAGTAGGCTTTGCTCTACGACACAAATGAGGCTAGGTATGGCATTATGATTATAAATTTAGCAGAGGTTTATAACTGGGTGATAAAATATGTGAGGGGGTTGTCGCTGGTGGGGATTATAGAGTTCATGCTTCAAGGGACCTGCAAGTATTTCAGGGAGCGCTATAAAATAGTGTACCTAACACTAAATGATGCTCATCTAATTTATGGGACGCAGATAACTAAGTACATGGAAGACAAGACGGACAAGGCAAAGATGCACCAAGTGAAGGACATGGGAACTGCACAGCATAGATATGAAATTCTATGCATGGACAAAGGAAGGAGGGGGCAAGCGTGAGAGAGTTATCCAAGAGTGCACAATCTTCGATGACAGGTGCGTTTATAGCTGTTACAAGCTGATTGCTGCATGTATTATGACAGGGGTGAGGACTCGTAGGTATGTCTCTGACTACTCCAAGAAGGAAGCTCTGTTTAACACATGTAACCATAAGGTCTATAGTTTTGGGATTTATAGTTCTTTCACGAAGGACCCTGGGCCCGATTGTGTGTTCATCCTTGATCCCAAGAAGATGAAGTAGAAGAAGGGATAATGCACGAGGCTCTATAATTACATGGACGAAACAGATTCTAATCATCACGTAAAATGGTGCAGCAAGTGTAATGGAATAGAAACACTTACAAGAAATGCACCGTTAGTATTCCAAGTGTCAACCACGCGAAAGCAGGTCCTTCCGGATCAGTTGCAGATGGGAGACATTTTCATCCTTGTCGATCGTCGGCTTTATCAACTCATTGAGTTGGATTAATGTTGTAATTCGTATTGTGATGGATATTTGTGTGCACAACATTATAGTTTACTGTTGTAGTAGTGAGACTGTCACTATGTTTGAGGTTGTAATGTGTTAAGTTATGATTCCTTAACATATTTGTGTACGCATTAAACAATCTATTATCTAATGTTATATGTTGCATGATTAATTGTTACTCTTTGATTAATTTACTTACCAAACTGTAAATAACTTATGAACATGCAGGTATGACTTAACTGGAGCTGCTTGACCCGCAGCTCAAAATTAGGCACCATTTGTACCGCATCGCCGTGCTGGTAGAGGAGCTCTCGGTACTATGATCTCGTGTGCCGGATGAGCTCAGGAGGATTGACGTGCACTGGATCATGAGGTGTGAACCATTTGAATGTAACATTTATTACGGCTTGTTATCGGTATTGCTCACTAAATGTATTATATTTGTACGTTGCGTACTACTGGGCTACTTCCGCTGTGTTGGCTCGTGGAGGTGGACATGTTGATGGGGGGCTCGGAGGCACACACTTGGTTCAACTACGACAGGGCCTGCTTGTGGCCCTTATCGACTAGTGGCGTCTCGAGATGCACACATTTCACTTCCCGTGCAGCGAGATGACTCACACACTCGAGGACGTCTCTCTGCTGATGGGCCTGCCTTGCGAGGGTGCCACTGTTGGAGCGAGAGGCGTGGGTGTGGCGTTGCACGATGAGTTGTTGGGACGCTTCTCTGTCATTCAACGGAGGGATGTCCTAGCCCCGCTCTGGGATTTTCCAAAGTTCGAGAAGCACGGTCCGACGAAGACCTTTCTTGTTCTATTTGTGGTACGTTGTATGGATAGGTGACGGCCTAAGAGGGGGTGAATTAGGACACCTAAAACTAATGGACACAAAAAAACTTCACAAGATAAACCTATACAAATTTCTATCTAAATGTGCTCTATATTCATCTAATGTGTCTACTCTACCATTCAAAAAGGTTTACAAGCTATAGCCAGTGCTAGCAAACTACTCTAGGAAGGTAAACATGCAAAGATGATTGCAAGAATGTAAATACGGAAACGTAAAGAAGGTAGAGAGAGCAAACTCAGCACAAAAGTTTTTTATCCCTTGGTATCGATAGCATAAACGTCACCTCTAATCCATGTTGAAGCAACACCTAAGCTATAGCTCCCGAACAGCACCCAGTCACGACCCTTAAGCCACTTAGGCATCAAGTAGGTTAAGCCACCAAGCTATCAAGGTAAGGCCTCACCACAAGCCTCTCTTCCGGTCTCTTACCGCTGTCTTCACTTCGGAGCTTGAGCCACCAAGGCAAGGGCCTCCGCGTCCTCATACAACCTTCTTGTGACCGCTCCACACCAAGTCAGAGTTGAGCCACCAACGCTCACAATATCTGCGAGTCACCAAGCAGGTGCTGACGTACCACTTGGTACAATGTAGAATCACTCTTTGATCCCCTCTCTAGGCAGGAACACAGAGTAACAACTCTCTCTAGGCCTATTAGCTCTAATCACTCTCTAATCTTGTACTTAATTGCCTTGGATGATCATTTTTAGCACTTTTGTGGCTTAGATATCTTCTCAAGTGTCTATGAGCTTCCCTAGACTCCAGCACACTCAAATGGCCGAGTGGTGGGTATTTATAGCATCAAACCCACGAGCTAGTGGTTTCTCCAACAGCTCAAACAGACTGTGAACACCGGGTGATCCAGCATCAATAGCAGTATAAACATCGTACCATCCAGTGTGTACAGTAGTAGAAACTAGCTGTTGAACCCGAACTCAAACTCATTGTGAGCACCGGATGTTCTAGTGTAACTTTGAACTTCATCACTAGACTCTTAGTTGTGTATACTTAAAAGGACAATGATGTCGTATAGAGGGGGGTGAATAGGTATTTTTGTAAAACTTTGTCCCCTATTTATGTTTGGCCTAAACTTACAACAGAAATAAACTAACAGATTTTTCACAAGTGAAAAACCTAAATATGCTAGCCTTAACTAGTGCACAATTCCCCTAAATAAATATGAATATTACAATCCTAGTGTGTGATAAATATTATTCAAATCTAGAAAGATATGCAACAAAACTCTAACAGTAAATTCTATAATTACTGTTCATCAGATGATCCAATTTTACTATTCATCAGATGTTCTGCTACTGTTTATCGGAACTTCTGATCTGTACAAAAACAACAGATTTGAATATCATGGAAATGAGCATACAAACATGGATATCAATGTAATGCACAAAAGTAAGGAAATACGAAGATAAATGATTTATTACCGAAGTTCGAATATCCACTGATATCCTACGTATATGTTGAGGAAGCTCCGTCACACTTCAACTGGGTCTTTTTCAACACTTTTCCTCATGAGGTTACATACTTGCACTCCTCATCTCCATTATGGCTAACTCTTCCTTCACTCCGAAGATGGTGAGTTCCGCTACCACTTATGTGCCTTATCACAATCTTCACTTGAGGAGATCGCCGGCAATCCACCACTGAGCCATCTAGGAGATGATGGTCTCCAAGAGTAACAAACTTCCAAACTTGCGCATGATCAATGCCAAGTGCTCAAACACACACAACTAAAGCGACACGTGTAAGCAACCCGAACATCACACACCTCACTCTATCCTCACTAAGCTACAAAGGATTGATTTTCATAAATTTTTGATAGAGAGGGGAGGGGAGCACTCAAAGGTGGAACACCAAGTTCTAGCACCTCTCACAAGCACCACAAATGCAGCAAACCACTTCCAAAGCTTTGCCCCAATGGGAAGAGGAAAAGGGATATTTATACCCCACTCAGAAAAACTAGTTGTTGGACTCAAACTACACAAATTGAATCTTCCGAAACCCCGATTGGAACTTCCGATCTGGACCCCAACCCAAGATCTCATGTGCCACCCGTATCAGTCCCTGGATCAAGTAGTTGATACGCACAGTACAATAGTTATAGTATTACAGACAAACTTCGTACATAATTACAAAGGTTCAGAGTACAAAAGGTTACAACATATATTGTATATTAAAAACCTATCCGAGAGGCCAACAAAGAACAATGGAAAGCAAAAGCCCATGCCACAAGCAGCTTAGGGTGCGAACGTGACTTCTAAGACTACTCTTCATCCCTGCCTTCACCTCTGGTGAAGTTGGCATCGGCTTCCTCATCTGAATGACAGCAAGAGTGAGTACGAAGGTACTCAGCAAGTCATATACTAATTCAAAGTGTTGATAGATGCGTAAATGGGTAATTCAAGGATGAGGCTTTACAGTTTAGTTTTAAGCATAAAGCAGTTTATACAGGTATTCAATTGTATCATTTATGATTGGCTTTAAAACAGTTTAAGTAGTTCAAAATTAGGTACAAGCTATATCTGGGGGTTTTGGTCCTGGGAGGGGCTACACCTCACTCCGCAGTCTCTATCGCCACATCTGGTGTACCTCTAGTACCACACGCTTCTGGCGGATTGAGCTAGGACCTCATCACACAGACATCTAGTCCACACACTCACTCATCAAAACACACGCACTAGGAGCCTATTCAAGCGTGACCATGCCTTCGCATGTACATGACTGTGGACACGGCTATTTGAATAGGTTTACACTCTGCAGAGGATGTACAACTTTATCCATGCGATATGCTTAGCCTCCATCCATTGCAAGCGAAGGAGCGAATCATATTGAGACACTCCATTCACCTTTTCTGCCGGGCTTTTCTACAAGATTTACCCCAAAGTACTAGTGGTCTTGTACTAAATGCTAGATTCCCTTTTTAAGCATTTACCGGTCTCTACACGTTCAAATAGAGGGCCACATAGTCACTTGACTTCTCGCTGCTCTCAGCCTCCTAATATGATGTCCAACTCAGTTCGATACCCATTCAAGATGCATGGTTGCAAGGGGCACAAAACGGCACAAGACTCAGTCCTAAAGCAGCCAGGGTAGGTATCTTCTGGCCATGAACACCACATAGGTGCAAGACCCTAAGAGCATCCTCATCAAGAATACTACTACACCTGCTCCCGCCAAACAGTTTTCACCCATTTTTACACACCTCACACCATATTCCACATGACATCAAGAGTTTTACAACCATCACGGAATTCATAAACATCAAGGATCCATGGTATATGAGTTTAACATTGACGACAATAATTCTTATCTCCGAGGAGAGGTGTTTTAAAAGTGACGTCTCCGAGAAGACGTATTCAATCATAAGTATGCTAGATATCAAGATGTCATCTGTCATTAATATAGATAACAACAGGTAATCTTATGGTGATATGTACTTTGGATAATAACCTTTATAGAATGGTAAGTGTTTAATAGGATTAACTATACAAGCAGTTTGTAAAAGCGCAATACATATCACATGTGATATAAGTCCAGTTTTAGTTGATTATGTAGATTAGTTGAAAACATAGGTTTAATATGATTAAGGAGATAGGACTTGCCATCTCCGGGGTTTTCTTCAAAGTCTTGGTTGTAGTTAGGATCTTCCTCGCTCCTAACGCTTCCCGCGCAGCACTCGTAGAATCTTGGCGATTCTGCAATTGTGGCTACGATCATTAAAGGGCTATACTACGGAAGAATCAAACAACACCAAACGGAAAGCCAAATGAGCCCTAATAAAAATCACACAGTGATAGATAGGTAAATCTCAAATTTAGATGAATTTTGGCGAAAGAATCGTCAAAATTGGAGCCAGAACGGAGAAGTTATAACTCCCGAAAGATTTAATCTAATATAAATCAAGAAATACAAAATAGCACTATTCATAGGTGGGACCCACATGTACAGTAATCTGGGCCCACATGAATAGCAACTGGGATTGGGCCTGAAATGGGCTTGGACTGGGGCAGCTTGAGCTTGGGTCACACAGTACTGGACTGCACAGTACTCGGCTCACTCGGGTCGGGCTGACCAGATTAGCGAGCTATGGAGCTGTGAAGCCCACTGGGGCGTGGCCTGTGGGTGGCTGGGCTGGCTAGCTCGGCTAGGCCGTGCAAGTGCGAGATTGACCCTGAGCTGAGCGGAACGGGGAAGGGGGGATCAACGATGAGAGATTTCGGCAAAGCTATGCGACGGCCAGTTCATCTATTAGAATCACTCACCTGTCAGATAGTCGTTGGGCTTCTGCACGTGACGGCCAGTTCATCTGGGGGCTTATCGGTGGTGGGCTGGGGCCGAAGCAGTGCCAAACGGCGGCCGAAGGTGGTCTACGCGGTGGCACAAAAATTGGGCAGCATCTCCCCTAGCTTACGCGTGATCTCCCTGCAAGAATAGGAGCCTAAGGCTCCCTGGACTACACGGCACGAGGGCCAGACCACACACATAGGCATAAGCACACCAGCAGTGAGCAATCACACAGCGGCGGAGCAGAACATGGGGCTGCACGTGGCTACGCGGAGAGAGAAGCACGAGGGCAATGAAATGCTACCTAGGAGGGTTGCGCGAGGGGATGGGAGGCTCACCAAGATAGGAAATGGTGATGTGTTGGGCGGCAGGCGATGATACGTCGATGCGTCGGCGGTGGAGTGTCTTGGCTCACGGCACGGGTGGGCTCCTGTTGAGCTTCTAGTCGATGGAGAGCAGCAAGGGGTCATCGACGTCCTCATGGTGCTCCTCGGTAGCTCACAAGGGGGCAGAACTATGGCGGCGAGGTTGTAGCAGCGAGAATGGTGATGAAGGCGGCACTGTGGTGGTGACAAAATGGGGAAATAGAGAGAGAGAGAGAGAGAGAGAGAGAGAGAGAGAACGAGGCACTCTATTTATAGAACGGGAAAGGAGTAGTGAGGCGGTGCAGTCGTTGCATCACCCAGTCGTCAGCGGCAGTGCGGCGGTAAGGTGGCAGGGCAGCGCCCACCTCTTTTCACGGTACCAAATGGTATGAGCAGCGCGGAGGCATGGGCAGACAGAGAAGAGAGAGAGCGAGGGAGTATAGGACAGTCGTAGCGATATTTCCCAAAGGGGAAATGGTGGCCAGTGTCGCGGCGGTGAGGTGGAGGAGAGGGAGAAGGCGCGAACGAACGGCGGGTAGGTAGGCTAGCGCGTGTGAGAGCAGGCCAGGAAGGGGGGCTCTGGTGAACGCGGGATTGCGGTGGCTTGCACGCACGAGGGAAGGGGGAAAGGAGGCCAGGCCGGCTACTGTGGGACGTGTGAGTCAGAGAGAGAGAGAGGGGAATTCGGCCCGGTGAGAAAGAAAATAAAAGAAAAGGATGTAGGGTTTCAGAATGAATTTAAAAGAGAGTTTTTGAATTTGGATTTGAGTTTGATCTTGACATAAATTTAATTGGGGACATTTGGATTGTGATTTGAATTTGGATCTTGAGATCTTGAAGATGATTTGAATCAAAAGATTTGAATTCAAATTATAATTGAGCTGAATAGAATCTATGAACAGATTCGAAATTGAGAAACATTCAATTTCGATTCTCCACACAAAGAACCATAAAAACCATAAACTAATTTAATGCATGGACTATTTTGGAAACAATTTTTGTGCATTTTGGAATACCTGGTCAACTTAATACATTTAATATATGAATGTATATATACTGGTATATATACATTCATATACATACCTCCCTGATTTTAATTAGCCTAATTAATCACAAAAAATTTTAATTTGGAGCAAAATTTGCAATTAATTAACATGTTAAACTCAGGAATCTTGACCTCAAGATTCGGAAAGCTCATCGAAGAGATTTGGAAACTCCTTCATCAGATCCTCTTCGCGTTCCCATGTAGCTTATGCTTCTGTATGATTACTCCACTGTACTCGGTAGAACCTGACTGCTGTTCTTCTGGTTTGACGGCTTGCCACATCTAAGATTCGGATGGGTTTCTCCCCATACTGAAGATCTGGCTGTAGATCCATTGCTTCTAGGGGAACTTGTTCCTCTGGAACTCTCAAATATTTCTTTAATTGTGATACATGGAACACATTGTGCACATCGGGCATTTTTTCTGAAAGTGCTAACTTGTATGCCATTGTTCCAATCATGTCAAGTATCTCGTAAGATCCCACATATCTAGGTGTTAGCTTTCCACAAACTTTAAATCTTCATGTGCCTCTTACTGGGGATACTTTGAGGTGGATGTAGTCTCCAACTTCGAAGGTCAAATCTCTCCTCCGGTTATCTGCATAACCTTTCTGTCTACTCTGAGCTGCTCTAAGATTTTCTCTGATCTTAGCAACTCTTAACGCAGGTCCAAAGACTGTACGCTCTCGTACTTCTGACCATAGTAGAGGTGTTCTACATTTCCTTCAATACAATGCCTCGAAACGTGACATCTTAAGACTAGCTTGGAAACCGTTGTTATATGAGAACTCTACAAATGATAGACTTTTCTCCTAGTCTTTTCCGTAGGTTATCACACAAGCTCTTAGAAGATCTTCCAAGATCTGGTTTACTCTTTCTGTCTGACCATCAGTCTATAGGTGGTAAGCAGAACTAAAATCCAGTGTAGTACCTAAGGCAATATGTAGACTTTTCTAAAATCTCGATGTGAAATAGGGTCCTCTATCGGAGACGATCCTACTTGGGATTCTGTGTAGCCTCAGAATATTGTCAATATACAAGTCTGCCAATTTATCCCCTCTATAGGTTGTTTTGACCGGTATGAAGTGGGCTATTTTTGTCAGACGATCCACTATAAACCATATGGAGTAGTTACCCTTCTGAGTTTTGGATAATCCGACTATAAAATCCATACCAATTGCATCCCACTTCCATGTTGGGATCTGTAATGGCTGCAGCAATCCTGCTAGCCTTTGGTGCTCTGCTTTGGTCTTTTGACATGTGTCACATCAAGCAATAAACCCTGCTATGTCAACTTTAATTCCGGTCCACCAGTATTTGGTCCTCAGGTCCGTGAACATCTTGGTACATCTAGGATGAATGGAGTAGGGGGAGTTGTGAGCTTCCTCCAGGATTAACTCAATGAAATTTTCCTGATCCGGTATGCATAACCGATCCTTGTACCACACAGTTCCTTGGGAATCTATTCTGAACCCTGGTACCTTGTCTAATCCAAGATTCTTCTTGACTTCTAGAATCTCCTCATCTTCTGACTGGGCTTCACGAATTTTATCATCCAGTGTTTGATGTAACACTAGGGTATGAACTTACCCTTGTGTTATGTGCATATTCAATTGATGCATTTCTGAGAGAAATTCTGGTCTTAACTCTGGTACCTGAAGACTACTGTAGTAAACTTTTCAGCTCAGGGCGTCAGCCACAACATTAGCTTTGCCTGGGTGATATTGGATACTTAGATTGTAATCATTTATCAACTTTAACCATCTTATTTGCCTCAAGGTGTTGATAGATACATAAAGGGGTAGTTCAAGGATCAGGCTTTACGGTTTATTTTTAAGCGTAAAATAGTTTATGCAGGTATTCAATTGTATAATTTATGATTAGCTTTAAAATAATTTAAGTAGATCAAAACCAGGTAACAAGCTATATCCGGAGGTTTTGGTCCTAGGAGGGGCTACACCTCACTCCGCAGTCCCTATTGTCACATCTGGTGTACCTCTAGTACCACACGCTTCTTGCGGATCGAGCTAGAACCTCATCACACGGACATCTAGTCCACACACTCACTCATCAAGACACGCACTAGGAGTATATTCAAGTGTGACCACGCCTTCGAATGTTTGTGACTATGGACACGGCTATTTGAATAGGTTTACACTAAGCAGAGGTTATACAGTATTACCCATGCGATATGCTTAGCCTCCATCCATTACAAGCGGAGGAGCGAACTATACCAAGACACTCCATTCACCTTTCCTGTCGGGCTTTTCTACGAGATTTACCCCCAAGTAAAAGTAGTCTTGTACTGAACACCAAATTCTCTTTTTAAGCATTTGTCGGTTTCTGCATGTTCAAACAAAGGGCCACATAGTCATTTGACTACTCGCTGCTCTCAGCCTCCTAGTATGATGCCTAACTCAGTCCGGAGAAGAAAAGTTAAGTCATGCCCATTCAGGATGCATGGCTGCACAGGGGTGGCTAAGCATGACGGTGCAAGACTTGATCCTTAAGCAGCCAGGGTAGGTATCTTCTGGCATGAACACCACATAGGTGACTCAAGGCCCCAGGAGCACCCTCATCCAGAGTACTACTCCATCTGCCCCCGTCAAACAGTTTTCACCCGTTTTTGCACACCTCCCACCATATCCCACATGACATCAAGAATTTCACAACCATCACGAAATTCATTATCATCAAGGATCCATAGTATATGAGTTTAACATTGAGCAACAGTAATTCTTATCTCCGAGGAGAGGTGTTTTAAAAGTGACATCTCCAAGAAGACGTATTCAATTCTAAGCATGCTAGATATCAAGACGTCATTTGTCATTAATATAGATAACAACAGGTAACCCTATGCTGATATGTACTTTGGATGATAATTTTTATGGTATGGCAACTGTTTAATAGTATTAACTACTACAAGCAGTTTGTAAAAGCGCAATACATAGCACATGCAATATAAGTCCAGTTTTAGTTGATCATGTAGATTAGTTGAAAACATATATTCAATATGATCAGGGAGATAGGACTTGCCTTCTCTGAGGGTTTTTTCAAAGTCTTGGTTGTAGTCAGGATCTTCCTCGCTTCTGACACTTCCCGCGCAGCACTCGCAGAATTCTGGTGGTTCTGTAATTGTGACTACGATCATTAACGGGCTATACTAGAGAAGAATCAAATAAAACCAAATGGAAAGCCAAATGAGCCCTAATAAATCACACTGTGATAGATAGGTACATCTTGAATTTAGATGAATTTCGGTGAAAGAATCACCAGAATCGGAGACAGAACGGAGAAGTTATGACTCCCGAAAGATTTAATATAATATAAATTGAGAAAATAAGAAATTGTGCTATTCATGGGTGAGATCCAAATGAACAGTAACCTAGGCCCGCATGAACAGCAGCTGGGATTAGGCCCAAATGGGCTTGGACTAGGCTGGGCTTGAGCTTGGGCCACACAGTACTGGGTTGTATAGTACTCGGCCCACTTGGGCTGGGCTAGCCGATTTAGCGGGCTATGAAGCTAGGCTGGCCCACTGGAGTGTGACCTGTGGGTCGCTGGACTGGCTGGCTCGGCTAGGCCACGCAGGCGCAAGAACGGCCTAGCCACGCATGCGCGTGTGCGCACGTGCGCGCTGACGCGCCGCCCCGAGCAGAGCGGGGAAGGGGGATCGACGGCGAGCCATTGTGGTAGAGCTACACTGAAGGGCTCGCTGGAATCACTCACATGCCGAGGTTTCACGATGATGGATGGTTGTCGGGCTTCTACACGCGATGACGAGTTCGTCTAGGGGCTTATCAATGGCGAGCTAGGGCCGGAGCGACGCCAGACTACGGTCGGAGGTGGTCTACACAACGGCACAGAAATTGGGCAGCATCTGCTCTATCCTATGCGTGATCTCCCTGCAAGAATAGGAGCCTAAGGCTCCCTGGACTACACAGCACGATGGTCGGAACACACACACGGGCATAAGCACACCAGCGGCGAGCAATCGCATAACGGTGGAGCAGAAGATGGGGCTGCACGCGGCTACGTGGGGAGAGAAGCACGGGGGCAACGGTATGCTACCTAGGAGGGTTGCGCTAGGGGACGGGAACCTCACTGAGATCAGAAATGGTGATGTGTTGGGCGGTGGTCGGCGATACGTCAACGTGTTGGTGGTGGAGTGGCTTGGCTCCCAACGCGGGCGGCCTCCCACCAGGCTCTTGGTCGATGGAGGGTAGCAAGGTGTCAGCGGAGTTCTCCTGGTGCTCCTCGGCAGCTCGTGGGGGATGGGAGCAGAACTACGATGGTGAGGTCATAGCAGCGGGAATGGCGGCGGCGCTGTGGTGATGATGAAATGGGGAAACAGAGAGAGAGAGAGAGAGAGAGAGAGAGAGAGAGAGAGAGAGAGAGAGAGAGAGACATCGGGGCACTCTATTTATAGAACGGGAAAGGAGTAGTGAGGCGGTGCAGTCACTGCATCACCCAATCGTCAGCGGCAGTGCGGTGGTAAGGTGGTGCGACAGCGCACACCTCTTTTCTCGGGGCATGGACGCACTGCGCCGGCCACGCGCTTGCGAGGGCAAGAAAGTCACGGTGCCAAACGGTATGGGCGGCGCGTGGGCATGAGCAGACAGAGAAGACAGAGCGAGGGAGCGGAGGATGGTCATGGTGATATTTCCCAAAGGGGAAATTATGGCTGGCGTCGTGGCGGTGAGGTGGAGGAGAGGGAGAAGGCGCGGACAAGTGGTAGATGCGTAACACTCGTACAGCGCAGCTCGCGCGGGCGGGTAGGCCGGCGCGTGTGAGAGATGGTCGGGAAGGGGGGTTCCGGTGAACGCGGGGTTGCGGTGGCCTGCACGCGCGGGGGAAGGGGAAAGGAGGCCGAGTCGACTACCGTGGGCCGCGCGAGTGAGAGAGAGAGAGAGAGAGAGAGAGAGAGAGAGAGGGCTGGGGGAATTCGGTTTGGTGAGAAAGAAAATAAAAGAAAATGAGGTAGGGTTTCGGAATGAATTGTTTTTGAATTTGGATTTGAGTTTGGTCTTTACATAAATTTAATTGGGGACATTTTAATTGTGATTTGGATTTAGATCTTGAGATCTTGAAGATGATTTGAATCAAAAGATTTGAATTCAAATTAGAATTGAGCTGAATAGAATCTATGAAGAGATTTGGAATTAAGAGACATTTTATTTCAATTCTCCACACAAAGAACCATAAAACCATAAACCAATTTAATGCAGGGACTATTTTAGAAATAATTTTTGTGCATTTTAGAATACCTGGTCAACTTAATACATTTAATATATGATTGTATACATAGTGATATATATACATTCATATACATACCTCCTTGATTTTAGTTAGCCTAATTAATTACAAAAAGTTTTAATTTAGAAAGAAATTTGTAATTAATTAACATGTTAAACTCAGGATGTTACAGATCCTAAGTATCCCAACGGACAAATCTAGGTAAAACTCACTCCCAGATCTGTTAAAAATCACATATCGGAACTTTTGATCCCCAGATTAGAACTTTCGATTAAAAACCATCTGATCCCAAGAGCACCAGATTTCTAAACATCGGACTTTCCGATTGACATCAGAACTTTCATTCTCCAGATCAGAACTTCCGATTAAAAAACCATCTGAACTTGAAAGCACCAAGTTTCTAGAAATCGGATTTTCGAATAGGTTGGAACTTCCGATAGAAACTTCCGAAATCAGCATCCTGCTGATTGTAAATTCAGAGCGTCTTTGGAATCATCGTGCACCTCTGTTTGGCTCATTCGTTATCCAGAGTTCGCTTCTAAATTTATGGCTACAAATATGACGACTAGCACGCAAAGTTACATGAATTAAAAGTCCGTATTCGCTCCAAAAGGAACTTGCAAAAGCGATGCTGTCTCTTAAAAGCACAAGTTTGAAATTAAATTCCTTAAACACATTATTAAGTGCCCGATAGAAAACAGTGAGCATAGGCCATGAAGGCACCACTCATCAACTAAATACCCACAGCAATACACAAAGTTTTGTTTGGTATGGTGGGGGTCGAAGCCTGCTGAATTTCTAACATGAATAAATGAGCGAGATACCTCACCTTCTGTTCCATTCCATTCCATTCCATTCCATCACATCGCATCGCGGCTGGCAAGTTTATCAGAGAAACAGGCACGTCAACGACGAAAAAGTCAGAAACGACTCGTCGGACGAGCGGACGTGCAAGCGCTGGGTCGCTGTTTCGCTTCCACGGTACGGTTAGCCGCTGAGGCCTCTTCATTGCGAGAGACCCGCCTGCGGGCGGCAGTGCGGCGCCGCAACGGCGAGACCAGCTCGTGGCTTACAGCCGACTGAAGAGACGAAGTCTGTTTCGAGCTCTATCACGGCCACTTTACCCATGTGTACTTGGTCTGTTTTTGCAGTGCAGGAGGCTAAACATGCCGATTGCAGACCGGTAAGCTTCCGGTCCAGGTCCAACGAACGGTTTTGGTCTCGGTCTCGCGCGGCGCGTCAGCGTAGGACGGGGGAGGACAGCGAGACGACGACGGCTGCTGCGTCGGCACGTTTTTTGCGGCAGCGCACGTCGACAACGGACATGCAAGGAATTTTTTTGTGTGTATATATTTTTTCAATATTTACAAAATTACACAATCAATTTTTTAAAAAAGTACAATAATAAATTATTGTTGTCCATTCATCAGGCGAGAGCAAAGTCTCATCCTATAAAAGGACGACGCTTTGTGAGCCCGGTCGGTCAAAAATAAAGAATTGTGGTGACTTGGGATCGGGCGAGACCTTACTCGCAGCAACGCCCGATGGATTCACACAAAAGGTGTCGCTAAAATGCGACAACCTTCACAACTCTGATGAAAATAGCATTCGATCCTTTCCCTAAAAAATACTTACCGGATATTACGCCTGATGGGATCAAAGTGCATATGTACTAGTGTGGAGACCTTTATAGGATCATGAAGTCCTCTGAGATCTCCTACACCTATGAAAGGAGGTTCTTCGTGTACCGCAACTACGAGTATGATCTATCGCAGAAAAGCATCAATGTTGGCTCCCGTTGCCAAGTAATAACTTTTGTATAAATTATAAAAAATAATTAAGATTTACCACTTAATATTTTGGTATTTATTGCAGTCGCCACCACCATTATGTGACTTCTCACGGTTGTTGGATACTGAGCAATCGAAAATGGATATGTTCCTCCTTCACACTCAGCACGACGCCGCTTGTAGACACTTTCATGAGATGGAAGCCGACGAGAGGAGGAAGACTACATGTAAGCACATTCAGGAGGAGTAGTAGAAGATGAGGGAGGAGTATAACTGCATGATGACGGAGGCCTGTGAGACGGAGAAAGAGGAAGCACGAGAGGGCATGTCAGGCGCGCGTGAGGCAGAACCAGAAGCGGCGAGGAAGTGAAAGTATCCACGTTGTATTCGGTGGATCAGATGTTGTAATCATATTGTTTATATTCACTAAGACATGTTAGGTTTAGACACGGTACTTATTTAGGTTAAAATGATCGTGTACCGTACATATCACCATCCATGTATGTCACAGTTCCCATAAAAATCATCGTGTTTAACTTTCCATTTTCGTTAAATCCGGGTATCCAAAATATCGTACAAATATCTAATAACACTGGACGAATCTACAATAAAAAATTATGGCATACCGACGCTTATTCTGCCACAAATAAAATTAAATTTGATCACATCAAGTTGTCATCCGTTCATTGGTCGAGACCTTGATGTTGCTCGTTTACTAGGTGAGACCAAAGTGTTGCTCACAGCAAGATCTCGCCTAGTGAATGAGCGACATGTGCCATGTCACCGCTATTTTTTATTTATGAACGATGAGGTCCACAAGGTGATGGTAGTATATTATTACATTTTTTTAAACACTGTATGTTTACACTGCACCTATGTGCAGCGTACCTGCAACATGCACACAGGCCACGTACGCGCCTGATCGAGTAACCAACCAAACTCTGACGCGCGCACCAACCCAACTGACCTAGCGCATTCCCACCCACCTACCCCGCAGACCCACAAGATGACCAAGCTCATTCCCACCTCGTGAGCAGCGATTACAACCAGTTATAACTACATTTATAGAGGGGTTACAACTATAAACACAGAGTGATTGCAACTATCTATTACAATTATAAGCATAGAGCGATTACAATTATATGTATAGTGATATTGCAACTTATCTATCTAGGCTGACTAATTATAACTAATTACGATTATATTGTAATCAGTAATATTATAACGATATTGTTCAGCATGTTATAACTAGAGTATCTACCATGTTATAACTAGTCCACACTCGACTACCATGTTACAACTAGAGTATTTATCATATTGTAACTAGAGTGTCTACCGTGTTGTAACTAGTACTCACTCGATAATGCATTCTTGTAACTAGAGTGTCTACCATGTTGTAACTATATTGTTCAACATATTATAATTTGATTGTCTCTTAATCACAACTACAACCTAAATTGTAACTGCAGTATAACACAAAGCTCAACTGGATATCTACTATGTTGTAACTGTATCACGATTCTAAAACTTTATCAAAATATAGTATTCATGGATCTCATTTTGTTAAACGTGTTCTTTTCAACAATATGCTTCAGACGGATCAAAAATTAGATCTGTGGTTCTAGAGATATTGTATTTTAACGATTCGAATCAACAAAAGAATCTCCGCATGCATGCTTTGTTGGGTGGGTTGGATATGTATTTAGTATCAGTGAATTGGCTCTTTTAATTTGTTGACTCACCAAAGGCTTAGCTGGGACACGCGAGGGAAGAAGCTGGCTCGGTCGGCTGCAATACACAGCGCATGTCATTTCTATGTCTATGCACGTAATAGACCTATCATGTGTGTATATATATATATATATAAATCGACATGCAAGTATGCAACCGTGTAACTGTGTGAGGTTGGTTGGGTCATCGCCATTGGTTTTTCGGCTTTTCCTTTCTGAAGCTAGTGTCCTTGACTCCTTGGACTGCGATGGAGGGATGGGCCTATTCAGGCCAATGGGTGTGAAGTTGTTTTGGGCTGAAATGGAGATTATGTATGTTTTGTATGGATCTACATGTCAGGCTTATGTCTTCATAATATGTCCGACCTACCACTTTTAGCCCATTAAAAATAATAATGATATTAGGTGGGCCTTTCAGAAAGGACTAGAAGCCCAACAGGTTGGCATTTTTCAACAGGAGAGGTTGCTGTCAAACCTTAAAGGATAAATCCACAATATTCCACCGAATAACTATTTAATTTATAATATATTATCCAATATGAGGATGATATATATGATCTGGACTCATATATCATGGATACAATAATAACATATAAGAACATATCAAGTTATTCAATAATAAATTGTGGAATCCCTTATACTTGAAAGTCCCATCAAGAATGGGACTCACAGGCTCTGATTCTGGGGTAAGTTGAACGTTGCCCGATTCATAGTGTGGAATGAACTGATTACTGATTCTTCAGTCTTTGGTGATTGCACCTTGCCTAATTCTTCTTGAGAAGATTGGCCGGGCGGCACTTCCTTCAAAAACAGTCAAACTCTGGCTGCTCAACTCCTCGCTGCATGTCTCTGATTCCTGATCCAAAAGCTCAACAATGGGCCCATATTTTAGTGAAGCCACAAGGCAGAGGGTCAGTCCTCGAAAAAAGAAAATGCAGAGGGTCTGCTATGCTTCCTCATACAGAGATATGTTACCGTACAGTAAATTGTAAATACCATCGCATCTGCCACCTGGTACAGATAAACGTAGTAAAAAAACAGATTTGAATTTTGAAGGTCCTTAACTTTATACCATATTTGTATGCGTGCCTACGTATCCTTCTGCCGTTGCGCCGGTTCAAAATCACTCCTCCATCCTGGACGTCGATTGATCTGCGAGCGCACCTACCCCAGGAACCGGTCCGCGTTCGTCCGCCGCTTGCTTTCTTCTCCCCAAATATAAGTCCTGTCCTCCCTTACCAACCATCTCGCCGACAAATTTGCCGCTGAGTTACTGGGAGCGCAAGGGCCCAGGCGATGGGGGCGGTGGAGGAGCTCGTGGAGAAGGCAGGCGGGTGCGCGGTGATCGACGGCGGCTTCGCCACGCAGCTGGAGGCGCTCGGCGCCGACATCAACGACCCGCTCTGGAGCGCCGCCTGCCTCATCACCAGGCCGCACCTCGTCAAGGAGGTAAGTGCTCACCGCCCCATCGACGTGCGTGCGTGCGTGTGTATATGCTCATACATGGTGCCAAGCATCTCTACTGCTCTACATCACACACACCATGGATTGCTTACACTGAGACGAAGGGCACTGCACAATGCAACCGACATACGCGATTGTTCATGGGATGGGCTTTCGTGCGTTGGGATACATATTCGGTTGGCGATATATGCTACCGTCGTAAATACATACAATTTTGAAAAAGGTTTAGTCAAACTTTTAAAGCTATAATTAATAATAGTTTTTAAAATATTTAGGTTAAAAACCTTAAAATCATATGTGGAAATTCGTTTTGAGAAATAATTTTATAGTATCATAAATTTAATAGATTTTATTAATATATTTTAATAAAAAAAACTATGCATTATTAAAATGTATGTCTTATAAAGAATAAGATGTATTTATAACGGGAAGAAGTATTTAGATAAATCAGTTCCTCCAACAGATACCAAACAAAGTCAACGGTATGAAATTGAATTCTCGTTCTCGGACTCTCGGGGGACGGTGGTGACCGGTGACCAGTACAAGAACTCCCCTTCACATCCCTCGCCGCGTCGCCGTCCGTCCTTCCTCTCCTAAAACCCCAGCTGCCGCGGCGGGATGAAGGTCCAGTGCAACGCGTGCGGTGCGGCGGAGGCGCAGGTGCTGTGCTGCGCGGACGAGGCGGCGCTCTGCGTCGCCTGGGACGAGGAGGTGCAACGCCGCCAACAAGCTCGCCGGGAGGCACCAGCGGGTGCCGCTCCTGTCGGACGCCTCCGCGACGGCCGCGGAGGCGCCGGCCGTGCCCAAGTGCGACATCTGCCAGGAGGCTTCTGGATACTTCATCATAGCATGCTTACTTTCAGGTGAAGGCAGTGCTTCTGTTCCCAGCCAAAATGTGATCAATGGAGATTATTCCATGCAGAACTCTGTATCTCCACCTAAGTATTATTCCCAGGAGTGGTTATCAGTGGAGATTATTCCCAGCCAAAATGTGATCAACAGGAGTAGTTGATTGGACGATGCGCAATGGTCTAATTCGATCAGCAGAACCTCCCCCTAAGTACTTGTCGGAGGAAAGTTCAACACTTGTGCAATCTAGCCAGACCACAGCAGCCTTCTCCAACTAAATTAATGGAGATAATGATCGGGCTTACAACTTGCCATTCTCCTTCCCTTTCCTCGGCTTCTTTTCTTTTCCTTTCGTTTCCGAAAAGATATTATCTACACAACGTTGTTATTAGACACGCACCAGTGTATCTAGGCCCACCTGTCATTCAATAACTCAGAATCACAGAATGGAACTTCGGATGTCTCAGTTAGAACAGGAACAGTATATCGATTTCAAGACCTTGTGTATATTCTCTATGTACTGTGTTAGTAGCTTTTTGCTCTTGTGCAGGTTCATCTGCAGTATCTTGAAGCAGGCGCCGACATCATCATTTCCTCATCCTATCAGGTGCTGTCCCCGTGGCTTTCATCTTCAGAACTATTGAACAAAACATAGACCAGATTATGTAGTTCATAGTTGTTTCATGTTTCAATTCAATAGAGATTCAAATGTTGCTATTATTTACATCCCTTTTTTTCTGCAGGCAACTATCCCGGGGTTCTTAGCCAGAGGAATGTCTGTCGAGGAGGCAGAAGGTTTACTGCAAACAAGCGTAAAATTGGCCCTGGAAGCACGAGACGAATTCTGGAAGTCTGCGCTGAGGCAGTCCAAACCTATGTACAACCGTGCTCTTGTCGCTGCATCAATTGGAAGCTACGGAGCTTATCTTGCTGATGGATCAGAGTACAGGTAACATGGGCATATATCGAAGTTAATAAGCAATATCAGGTCGTTTACATAGTATCCTGTTTGTATGCCTGCGACACTAACACATCTTGGTTATCATAGTGGATCATACGGAGCTGACATCACAACTGAGAAGCTGAAGGACTTCCATAGGCGCCGGCTGCAGGTCCTTGCAAGTGCCGGTCCTGACCTCATTGCATTTGAGGCAATTCCTAACAAAATAGAGGCACAGGTTCGTTCCAAGTCAGAACTCTACGTGAAAACATCAGTCTAAAAAATGATTTTTTATTTGTTAATTCAAGAAGCGCTGCTTGTGTGGAACACCCTTATTCAGCAGCACTGAAATGTGTCGGTCATGTGCCTACCATACTGACATGGACCCCTTGCAGGCTTTAGTCGAGCTCCTGGAGGAAGAGAACATCCAGTTACCTTCTTGGATCTGCTTCAACTCCGTGGACGGCAAGAACCTGTGCTCAGGAGAGAGTTTTGCAGATTGCCTCCAAATCCTCAATGCGAGCGAGAAGGTCGCCATTGTAGGAGTGAACTGCACACCACCTCAGTTCATCGAGGGCCTCATAACTGAGCTCAAGAAGGTATGCATCCTCCTCTTTTTTCCGCAATGCGACAATGCTCATCTGTTCTTCAGTTGTCTGAATATGCAGTGTTCTACTTCAATTTCCAACAGCAAACGAAGAAGGCAATTGCGGTGTACCCGAACAGCGGCGAAGTCTGGGACGGGAGGGCGAAGAGGTGGCTGGTGAGTAGACATCACACTATGCTCCTCTTTGGGACAAGAAAAAGAATAGCACGGCCAGCGCAAATCTGCAATTTTGCTCGTCACCAACTGTGGATTCTGACATTCTGTGATGCTCGACAGCCAGCGGAGTGCTTCGTTCACAAGAGCTTCGATGCGCTCGCCAAGAGATGGCAGGGGGCCGGTGCTAGCCTCATGGGGGCATGCTGCCGGACGACGCCATCGACTATTCGGGCCGTTTCCAAGATCCTCAAGGGCAGAGCAGGACATTGATTTCTTCATAATTGAAATGTACCCATGGCAGTAGCGAGAATAACATTCAGCATATAGATTTACTTTTTAGTTCATCGCATGATGGTTTAATTATAATTTTGCAGTGTAAAACGTTTTAAATTGCGGTGCTAGCCACCCAAAAGAAAAGGTAGTGCTGACATGCACCAGTCGAACTTGGAATTTTGGCTGCAGGTAGTATTTAGTCTAACTCTGGTACGGATCTTAATAATAGAGTAAAAGATTGTTTGGATGTGATGCTCTTCACCAAATTCAGTTGTGCAGACCGTTGCAAGTTCTTACCCAATTTAGTGGTCTAGTAAGATTGGGATGAGAAACGCTCGATCTGAACAAAGAAACAACCAACAACCAAATCTACTTTGCACACGTTGAGAATGAACTTCTAATCAACCTGAACAATATTGTTAACACTAGCTATGCATTTAAATTTTTATCGCAAGTCAGGCGTTAACAAACTTATCTATATGCTAACCAACAGAAGACAGCCAAAACAAAAGCACAGCAATAACAATTCGATTGCTGCAGTATTGGGGAGTGTACCAAAATCTGCAGAACAGAACACGCTTGCTACATTTGCTACACTAGCGAAATGTTCACTTGCTCGAAACAAAAGAAAAAGAAAAAAAAACTCAGAAATGAATCTAATGTACAAAAATATACGTGGCACATTATATCATCAGAGAGAGCAGCTAACCGTCTGCTCCACTTCCCTATGACCCAAGTTTTATCCAACCTACCTAGCCATCCTTGCAACACCCGTTACATGAATATTATGTTCTCCAAATTACAGAGGCACACATAAATAGGTTACACACTACATGTTTTATGCACTAGCCTACTCAAGGTGAAACAAATTATCTTGGTGTACTTTTCTACAACCCTGCATTACATGACGAAGGGTACATATGTACCTATATACAACGGATCTGTCAAAATGGATCCTCCAACTTCACTTCAATGTCAGTACCCTCAGTGTTTTCTAATAGGTCCCCTGCTTTATTTGTAACATGAGTTGCGACTGTTTGGCCCTCGGCATAACCAGTCATTAGAAGCTTCCCTATTTTCACCCTCCAATCAGTGACAGATTTCTCGGTCCATCTATCATGAACCACACGATCACGGTAGTTGAGCATTGTTCCAAGGCCACAGTTTCGTATCCAGCCATATTCCTCCAAAACCCGTGCCTCACCTTCTGTTAAATCTTCACCAACCTGAAAAATATAATTGAAGCAGAACATAGTAACAAGAAATGAGTTCTCATTTCTCAATTTAGCATGTCAAGTTGTCAGCAGTCGGCACGTGTACTTTAGTCTAGAAAGATCATAAAGATCAAGACTCAGATTTTCCTAATAACAGTTAACTGAAAAGAACACGTCTTAACTGCTTTTGAGTAAGAGAGCCAATGTGATAATTACTGTTAATTGCCCTGAGATTTTGTGTGGAGCTACACAGGAAATTAGGAGCTAGCAAAATGCCAAGCTAATTTTATTTAAAATTGCCAGGGTTTAGGAAGTGGAACTGGCCTAAAAACAGTCCCAGGCCAGTTCCGGTTTTCACCTGGAAATCAAGTCATTTTTCTTGAGTTTTTAATTCAAATGATTGTAAAATGTGTATTAGGCACTAATGTACACAGTTATCTTCTTTTTTTTTCCTTTTTGTATGGAGGGGGTGCGTTAGCGGGCTGAGCTGGGCCACGGTACGAGAAAAACAGGGAACACACAGGACATTCCGGTTTACCCACCAGATTCAGAACCCTGGTGGTGACCCCAAGTCCTTACTAGATAGAACATATAAATTTATCATATCTACATAGTTCATACACTGGGGGAAAAAAAGATGCTGAAACAAGAAGCCTTACCAGTAATGGCCTGTTTTCAATAAGAGCTGTCCTGCCACAGCCACTAAGCTTCATTGCAGTAACCAGCCTACGGATTTGCCATTCTATTGGCAATGATTGCACAACCTCAAAGAAGTATGTTGCATAACCGTATTCAGGGCGCTCAAGAACTAACCTGTGTAACCAAATGAAAAGGGGCACTGTAAAAATAAACCTTTCAACCATTTTGACAAGAAATATCAAACAAAGAGTACTGGATAAGAGGCACCTGTTATGGCTTCTAAATACAAAAATGAAGGATTGCAGATCCCTGCACCATCCCCATTCCACAGGACAGTCACGAAACTGAAGGTAGCGGGACTACAAGAGAAAAGATCAATGAAGCTCATCAAGTTCGCATGAAGTGGAAAATTAATGGCTAGGGCATCTGTTTGTGGGAAAAAACCTGCTCAATAAGAGAAATTAAACAGGATAAGCAGTAAATGGCCTTTTCCCCCTTTTCATGTCTAGCTACTGACAACTTCAACAGGGAGGCTCTCTGTGGAAATAACTGCACATTGAACAAATAGCATTGTGAATAAAAGGGAAACATTTGTTATAAAAGATGCAACTGCAATCCCCCAACAGAGCAATCAGGTACAAATTTCAGATATACACGAGCTGGACCTGTCTACTAACTTCTTCATCGATTACTTAAATAGCAACACAGGAGTGAGAACTAGATTTAATCAGCACAGCATCTATCAGTGTACAGTACACAATATCAAGAGGTATATATAAGCAGGGTTGCCCTCCAAAGTCCAAAAAGTGGTAGAGCTCACTTAACCATGTTCCAATACAGCACTCTTATTGGCAAAAATAATAATCTATTTTCTAGGGTACATTTTTGTTGTTACTGCCATAAATAATATTCTTAAACTATTTTAAACTTAAGGGGACACTGTAGTGGTCATTTAAGCTACTAAGGAAGTCCAAACAGGTAAGTGGCAGACTCTGGATACTTGCCAGATTGTTAGGAAGTAATATTTGCTAATGCAAAGCTCCAGTTATTAGCGGATACTGGATAGTACCAATATGATTTTAATGTGTCAATTTTTAAGTTTACAAAAAGGTTCATAACAGACAAAAAAGATGTAATCAGTTTACATCAGCAATTGCATGAAAAAATATTTAAACACTAAAATCATTAAAAAAATCTAGTTGACAGGCTTACAGCACAATTATTAGAAGCCAGTTTAATATGCTTCCAGTTACACTAAGTTAAATTGTGGTATACTGGTATGTGGTTATTCGAACTGCTAAAATTTGCATTTTCCTACCACAACCCAGCATAACCACTTCGCAGTTTGCAAGTTATGGGATTTTAGATCTTTCACCAATTAAGTGCCCTTTCTTTCTCAGAGACGGAATTATCCATTTGTGTCATACTATGTACTGCTGTAGAACATCTTACTTTTGTAATGACATTTTCAAGGTCTTCAAAGTTACTTTCTGTACAATCTGGAAGCATTTCACCATCTTCTTCAGCACCATAAAGTTTAATCTCTTCAACCGTTATTCCTCTGTTCAGAAGAATCTACAGGCACAAAAGAAAACGAAGCACAGAGAATCACAGGCTGAAAGCTTTTGCATACCATTATTATGTTGATATATATAATTACATATGCAGCAAATGGGCACCTGTAGAAGTCCTGGAGCATCTTCATCAAGTGCCTTTTCGATTGAATCCCTGCACAGTGCACACATCATTTTAGTAAACATATCCATAAAATAGTGCGAACCTTAAAAAGAACAAGTTACTCATGCAGCATACGTTGCTGTTTTCCTCCTCCTTCGACGGGAACAGTAAGTGAAGCGCTCAACATTAGTGTAAGCATCTTTTTCAAGCATTTTGTCAGTTGAATAACTGCACACATGTTATTTGTAAGCCTAGTCTGAAACATAGAGTAAAGATGAAAGAAGATACTCAATACGCATGCAACATACCTTGCTGTTTTCTTTTTTCTCCATTGATGAGAACGAAAAGTAATGCCCTCCTTGTGGTCTAGAATCCGGGTATGCGTTGTTTTAGCAATATGCTCTGCAGCATCAATAGAGCTGGTCTCACATAAGCCCAGCGGACTGTCAGTTAGTTCACTTTTAACTCCTAAAGATGGTACTGAGCCTTCAGCATGAGTATTCTTAGCCTGGGAACTAGCTTCAGCTGAAACACTACAACCCTCACTGACAAGGTTTGGGTCTGCAATCTGCTTCGAACAGGCGTAATCCTCTGAGGTTTTCTCTGCCAAATCTCCGTCCAGGCCAACATTTTTTGAGGAGTGGTGAGAATTTGCTCGAGGAGATTCAGAAGGGTCAATCTCATAACCTTCCAACGTAGGCTCCAATTTTACATCAACCAAAAAGGTCCCATGTTTTCTTACAACCAACTGACTGCTTTCACTCCCACAAGTTGGTTCAGTTGTTGGCAGCTCAGAAACAGTACTGAGAGTTGTGCCATTCACCTGATTTTCAGTACCCTCAACTCGATCATGACAGCATCCAACTTCACATAGCGATGGATTAGTGAGAGATGACATACCAGAAATACTCAAGAAACCTGAGTTACCTGCAATAACTAGTTTATCACTAGTTGCACAATCATTATTATAACTACTTTTTTTATTCTTTACATGTAATTGTGCACTAGGCATGTTTGAGCAAGGAGTTGAATAAAGAGGAGGCACATTGTGTCCAGCCTCATGAGTTTATTGACATAACCCACTTGGTACTACAAACTTGTTGCTGTTGTTTGTAGAACCATCAGGAAAGCAAGAAACTACACCATGTGTGGAATTTAGGATGGAACTGTCCCGGCCTCCCGGGAACTGCAAGCTCTTTGGTATGGATGCTTCCAACAAAACATTTTGTAGTAGACATTTGAGTACCTGAAAGATCTTCACCGAGCAACCTCCTGTTGTTGCCGTCATCCATACTCTCTATAATAGGAGGTGCAGAAGAAATTTCCTGTACAAATTAAAAAAGGTTCAAGAGACCAGGTTCTCAAGAAAAGAAAAAGGGAAATGAAACTCAAGCTTTGCTAGCTTGAGATAATTATAAACAAATCCATAGAAATATCACAGTATTCCAGCGAGTACTTATTATAATTATTCGATATGTATAAAATAGGTGTGTTTGCATGAACTAAATTTAGATAGTCATCTGAACAAATGCAGTGTTCTCGTATAAGATGTAATTATTTAACATTGGTTATGCTATCATATTATGAGTCGTAGCAGCTTGGCTCAACTATGTTATGTATTCTAGGAAATGGATCTCATAAACCAGACTTGGATCACCCATCTAAGTGGTCATACAAACAATATTTAATCCTTAATTTATAGAGCAACATTCACTAAATAAGTTTAAAGAATAAACAATTTATTAGGCTTTCATACACGAGACCCGGATCACGTATCTTGAGACCAAACACATCCAATCCTAAAACAATGTGCCAATATACACTTAGCAAGTTTAAAGAATGAAATAAATGAAAAGTGCATGCCTTTGCAGCAGTAGCACCATGAAAAAGGATAAATAATGTTCTATTTGGCTCTAGGTAAATAGTACCAAAGCTAATGTGATGTGCATACTATTGAGTAAGATAAACATGTGGGACGTCCTCACAAATAAATTCTTAAAAACATGTGATTTACAAAAATGATGATAGAAATGTATAACCATAACATTATGAGTCAGATAACTGAAAAAAGTATATTGACACCTGCAACATGCTACATATATCTTTTCCGTGTGTTGTTCCTTCATGATTTCTGCAAGCAACATTAAGAAAAAACACAAGGAACAACTTTAGTCAAGGATATAACAAATCAAATCGTAGGTCGTAGCCCTATATAATAAATCCATACATTTCCTCATGGTACCTTTTGGGAATTGTTCCACTAGAACCTGCACCCAGTACAGATTTTCCAGCTGATATCGTAGCAGGGCAAGAACTCTTGTCTGCTAGAAGGATTCTGTAGCGCTCTTGCAGAGATATATGATCAAGCTCATCTTTCTCATCATAGTCATTGATTTGGATTCCAGGATCAAAACCTGAGGTATATAAAGCGTCTTTGGAAGAACTTAGATGGCTCTGATCAGCGCACATCTCCCCTTGCATCCACTCCTGAGTCAACAAATAAAGGCAGAGACAAACAATGGTAGCAAATCATTTCCTTTTTCCAGCACAGAGATCCAACACATTTCAAGTGTCCTTTGGTAACGATAATTGATAAGCCAAAGGAGGTGAAGACTTGAAGGGACAGAGTGACGAATGGGAAAATACAAGACAGGTATTGCAATAAATTACAATCTTGCTATAGGAATGGACAAGAAAATAAGAAAATAATACCTGTTCAGACTTAGCAGGAGCTTTCTCAGCCAATTCACACTGATTGTTTTGTGATTCATAAAATATCTTTGACACCACTAGTTCTCCCTTATCCTTCACTGTGTTTCTGATATGATATTGATGTAATCTCCAATCAGTTTTCTGAGGGCTGTTATCACTCATCTTGTATGCATACAGGACAAACATCTCCTTGAAACCTCGCAGAGTTCCATCCAAGATGATTGATTTAGGGGTTCCAATTTTTTGCCAGCTGATATTTTTGCCATTCTCATTGCTGTATAACTCAAATATTTTATGGAAGAAGTATGATGCACGTCCATCCTGACTAACACCTGAAGATGGCAGTTAAAGTGCAACAAGTGGTGACAGATAAGTAGCTGACAAAAGAACAGGAGTGGTTACGTGGTAGTTACTTCAACAAGATTAAATACCGGGTATATCTTGAGGATGAGTGCAACTAAACCCTTTATCATCATCAACAGATTTAATAAACTCGCTGATAAATGGATGGCGATGAGCCAGACCATTCCCAACTTCTGCAGCTAGATGCCATAGAAGATCACTATCGCTTGGATTAAATTGTACACCTCTCGGAAGCCTTGGACAACTCTGGAATATAACAAGCACAATAGTAAAGTAAGCTAAGAAGATCATAGTACAGTGTCACATATATGATCTTTAGATAAAAGAAAAATGAACCAGGGCAAATGGGCGGCAAGATAAGCAGGGACTCACGCTCTGGGGGCAGTATAAAGATAACAGCCTCCCACAGAAAAGAATAAATCTTTATCGGTCCGGCACAAATGGAGGGATAGCAATGGTTGAGGTAAACCCTAGCTAGCCTCAATGGTCACCGGTCCAACTTCGAATGATTGAAATTTTCAGTCAATTTACAATTTCTCAGTTCTCATCGACAACACTAGTCCAAAAGAAAGCAAAAGAAATGCAAAATGGAAGGATTTGAAACCAACTCTAAGACGCAGAAAAATCTGCAACATTGTAACATCTAATAATCACGCAAGAAAGCAATGCATCTCAAAGAAAACGCAGAAAATCAATACAACATACCTTCTGGGCAGCCCCACCGGCGCCCCGGGCCTCCGCGCTAGCCTCGCACCTGCGCCGGAACCAGACAAAATCACAACTCCGTAAATTTCTCCGCGCTAGAAGAAGAGCGGAAGGGGATGAGCTCACCTATCGGGGGCGGGAGGCGATGGCTCGGCGCGCGGCGGCGCCGGCGACCGAACCGGGCGGCGGTGGCGCCCAGCGAGGGGGAGGTGGTCGGCGTCGCAGTCGGGGCTGGGGGCGAGGCGGGAAGAGGGCGAGCCTATGCCCGTGGCCATAACAGCAGCATTAGGGTTTGAGCGGGATGCTGTGAGGTGGTTTAGGTGGAGGATTTAAGACGAAGACGGCAGGATGGGTAACAGATCGGGTTTCGCCAGTGGAAACGCGGACCAGGATTCAGGGGACCTTTTTTTAATCCGAAAATTGCAAAAATATTGGTCAGTTTTAAAATTTTGCAATTATATCCTCCATCGGCCTATTAAATAGTTATGAAAATTTCGAAAAAAAATATAGTACAGGAAATACTATTATCTAGCTCTTCGAAAATTTAAGCATGTCGCCATTCCAGGCAATTGGATTATAGAATTGCAATTTTTGCATTTAAAAATATAAAAATAAGAAAATTCGATTCAGGACAATCGACACTCGGATTGGCCCAAACCAGTGGATTCAGACCGTGAGGACTGATTCGTTGTAGTTTGGACTTCGGTCCGATTAATTCGTCAAGGAGATGGGCTTGTTAGGAGATGGGCTTCAGAGTCCATACCTACGGCTAACCCCATGATTTTTTTAACAGTTGGTACTAATTGAACTTTTATCAATAACGATTGACTAATCACATGATTTTTTTTTGTCAATACTCTTGGAGCCTATTTAAACAATTACAGGAACTTTTTCCTTAACCTTGGAACATATTCCATTATTTATGGGAACTTTTTTCAATAACCATTGGAACTTAATGAACCAACTACATGAACTTTTTTAGCAAGCTTTAGAACTTATTATATTTTCGTATTTTTTTCCTTACTTTGGAAGCGCTATGTATTTTTCATGAAACAAAAATATGTTGAAAGTGGAACGATTAATTATTTTAAAGAAGTAGAACAATTAGATTGTCAAAAACACGCAGGTCTAGGTCTTCGTGCTTTTTTAATAATATTATCTTATCAAAAATTATAAAAATAATAGTCAAACTCATAAAATTGCAACAATAAATATTAGTTGGCACGCGAAGTGCCGACAAGAGACCTGTCAGTACTTCGCGTGCCGACTCTATGTGCTAGTGGGCCTAGGGTCCTGTCTAAACACATGTGGTGCCGAAAAGTCATGTCGGCACTCCACGTGCGGACATCCCCTGAGTACACACGACATAGTTGTCAGCTAATAGGAGAGCCGACCAGCTTGTTGGTACTTGGAATGCCGATAGACCTATCGACAAATTGAGGACCGACAGTGCCATTTTCAACAACTTTTTGATTTTTTAGTAATAATATTTATTAATTTGGGAATAATCAATTAATGAGGCACAAGTAGAGCAAAGTTAATGTATACATATTGGCACTAAACAATACCACCTGTATTATTGAAATGTTAATACACGACTGTAACAACGATGGTGGCATGTTTGGTACATTTTTCACTTTATCATAGGCATGTGTCGATGATAAACCTAACATACCTTAGGAAAGCGCACCCTGTCTGTCTGCAGCTTGTCGAAAGCGGCAATGAACTGAGGGTACGAAGCGTGTGTCGTCATCGTCGCCCACCTTGGCTACATGAAAAGGTAAAATGTCAGATAAGCGTAATAAATATCGGTACTTAATTTGGTGTGTTAACGTGTATTACTTATGTCGTGCTTGCACCAGAGTGAACCCATAACAGAGTCATCCATTGCGTCATGCAGGCCAAACTGGTTGAGGAAGTAGAAAGAATCGTCGTACAAGCTCAGGTACGAGCACCCTATGTCGAAGCGCTCGTACTAATTGAACTTTTATCAATAACCATTGACTAATCACATGATTTTTTTTGTCAATACTCTTGGAGCCTATTTAAACAATTACAGGAACCTTTTCCTTAACCTTGGAACATGTTCCATTATTTATGGGAACTTTTTTCAATAACCATTGGAACTTAATGAACCAACTACATGAACTTTTTTAGCAAGCTTTAGAACTTATTATATTTTCGTATTTTTTTTCCTTACTTTGGAAGCGCTATGTATTTTTCATGAAACAAAAATATGTTGAAAGTGGAACGATTAATTATTTTAGGGAAGTAGAACAATTAGATTGTCAAAAACGCACAGGTCTAGGTCTTCGTGATTTTTTTAATAATATTATTTTATTAAAAATTATAAAAATAATAGTCAAACTCATAAAATTGCAACAATAAATATCAGTTAGCACGCGAAGTGTCGACTAGAGATCTGTAAGTACTCCGCGTGCCGACTCTATGTGCTAGTGGGCCTAGGGTCCTGTCTAAACACATGTGGTGCCGAAAAGGTATGTCGGCACTCCACGTGCGGACATCCCCCGAGTACACACCGACATAGTTGTCAGCTAATAGGAGAGCCGACCAGCTTGTTGGTACTTGGAATGCCGATAGACCTATTGGCAAATCGAGTACCGACAGTGCATTTTCAACAACTTTTTGATTTTTTAGTAATAATATTTATTAATTTGGGAATAAACAATTAATGAGGCACAGGCAGAGCAAAGTCAATGTATACATATTGGCACTAAACAATACCACTTGTATTATTGAAATGTTAATACACGACTGTAACAACGATGGTAGCATATTTGGTACATTTTTCACTTTATCATAGACATGTGTCGATGACAAACCTAACATGCCTTAGGGAAGCGCACCCTGTCTATCTGCAGCTTGTCGAAAGCGGCAATGAACTGAGGGTACGAAGCATGTGTCGTCATCGCCACCCACCTTGGCTACATGAAAAGGTAAAATGTCAGATAAGCATAATAAATAACGGTACTTAATTTGGTATGTTAACATGTATTACTTATGTCGTGTTTGCACCAGAGTGAACCCATAACAGAGTTGTCCATTGCGTCGTGCAGGCCAAACTGGTTGGGGAAGTAGAAAGAATCGTCGTACAAGCTCAGGTGCGAGCACCCTATGTCGAAGCGCTCGTACGCCCACAGGTTCAAAAGCAATGAACATCCTATGATTGACATGTAGACACTGCTCCTGCAGCAAACCTCGCACAACGCCTGATATGTTTGCGCTAGGACCGCGGAGCCCCAACAGTACCGAGAGACCTGGTCCAGGGGTCATCAGGAATCTGCTGCGCGAATAAGATGAACCGCTTGTCGATGATGTCTGTGTGCCCACAGGCCTAACGTGGCGCCTGTCGGCATTCTGTCTACCAGCAGGAGTGCCGACATGTCCCTTCACATCACAAATAGCCTACATGGCACCCCCTTTCGCAGGGTCCACCACTTGTCGGCACTCCATGTGCCGACAAGTCTTTGGGCCCACAACTACGTAGGAAGTCAGCATGCAGAGTACCGATAGGTAAATATTCTTGTATTTTTAAATTTAGCTATTATTTTTGTAATTGTTCAATAAAATAGTATTATTTAAAAAATGGGTCTTCGTCAGCCACTGTGCAAATGGAGGTATTCGTTAGCCCAAGTCAGATCCAACTAGGCCTTGGTGCAGCTTGATGCCCCAAGTCGATGAATTATAATGAGTTTTTTTATTTTTATATTATCTAACATTAATATTTAAATAAATAGAATACGGTGAAAAGGTGAATTCCTTTGTAATGCTCTATTTATATAATTTGTATCATTTCACGTGATATTTTTCTTTTTATTCAATTTGAATTCAAACATATGCACCCCTTGACTGCACCAGAAGTAGACTTCTGGTGCAGTCAAGGGGTGCATATGTTTGCATGCAAATTGAGGCCTTTGGTCAACGTGTCTGGTCAGCCCTGATTTGGTCGTGAGGCCTTTGGTCGGCCCTGATATGGTCATGGGGCACCGGGTGGTGGCGGGTCGGTCGTGGCGTTGCAGGTCGACGCTCTGCTGGCCACCGTCGCTCTCAGGGCCGCCACCCGCAACCACCACCTGACTCTGAGTAGGCTGGCCGCCTCCCTGCCCAGTCAGGTTTGTGTCACGACTAGGTTGGTGGGCGTTCGGGGCATGGATAGGCGACGAGGAGGGCAGGGAGCCCTCACGTTCAATCTCTCGGAGGACCTCCTCGACCTTGTTGACTATTGGTCGCAGGATATCGACCTTGGGAAGATGCTGAAAATAACTCAAACCATGAAACCTTGACAAGGAAAAGTCTTAGAGTAGGATATTCTAGAAAAATGCTAAACATACATGTCTAACCCGAGCCCTCTTCGACGGAGGGAGCTCACACATGGGGACGCACGGAGGGCCACCTTTCCTAGTGGCCGCCACCATCAACGATCTGACCCACAAGTTGATGATCTTGTCGTGAAGATCTGAAATAGAGGAATATGCTACTGTTCGACCAGCATCTAGAGCTAAGGGGACGACTGTGATGTTATATCTGGAGCTCTCTCGGGTGCCATCATCACTCCCGATGTATAGGTAGGCCGGGTGTGCTCTTTGCCATAAGGGACACAACCGGCGCTTGATGAAGTCGCGAACGACGTTTGACCCCGATAGGTCGGTTTTCTTGAGCGTTTTAACCTAGCTGGTGAGGGACAGTAGTTCTGCGCTCGGTGTGGGAGAGCTTCCCCAGTTCTCTGCAAGGCACACCAGCGCACCTGGCATACGGAGGTTGTCAAAAGAGTCGTCGGTCATGAGGTAGAACCACTCTTCCCTCTTGGCCGACCACGATGATTTGAGATTCACCTCTAGATAGGAGCTCACGATGCAATCACGGAGATGAAAGCCATAATTCCTAGTGGCTGGCCCGGGCTACAACCTGACTATGTAGAAAAACCTGAAGAGATCAAGGCATGGCTCGATCCTAATGAAGTTCTCGCACATGTGAGCGAATATGCTCAGCATGATGATGGAGTTGGGGTTGAGATGGTGACATATATCATAGAATGAGATGACGGTGGTAAAGAACTCGGAGAAGGACGGAATGAGACCCACCAAAAAGGACGAGACAAAGATCATGATCTCCCATTAGCGGGGAGTAGGGAAGTCCCCCTAGGGCAATATCCTGAGGATAGGCGACATGGAAGCAAGCGATTCTCATACATCTGCTTCAGCTTCACAACAGTGCACTTAGACTTGGGGAAGTCATGCTCCTTTCTGGTGTGTGACACCATGGGTGTACGATGGTGGTTTTGGCGAGAGGTACGTGTGGAGGTCAGAGGCAATAGGCTCTGGCGCAAGGCTTGGAGTGCGGAGGGGTTTTCGGAGGCTCTTTGTCCTCTTATTTATAGGATCGACTCGGTCCCGCTGCCTCGAGTTCCGAGGGGCTGGATGAGGAACCGAAATTCCGTTGAAGTCCAACGGCCATCAATGTTTCTCTCTCCCACGACTATCTCCCTTGCGCATGCCCTCCTTTTCTCTCTCTCCCACGATCTCTCTCTATGGACGTTTAACCTCCCTCGGGATGCGATTTTCTGAATGTGTCACGAAAGTGGACTGTGTCGCCGACCACTCCTTGGGCAAAGCTTGTGTTCACCATGGTACTTAAGTAGTACAACCGGACCCAACCACGTCCGTATGAGGATCTGCTTAGATCACTGTATCCGCGATGGAGCTTGAGGGCTATTATTGATGTAAAGAATATAGGGTCCCCTGCCAGGATGGTCCATAACTGCTAGTTCTTGCAAAACCAGTTTTCTTTCTCTAATTTGGGCCCACAGCGCGACCACGACCCTAACCTTCACTGGAATTCCCGCGACCAACCTTTACTAGTCGCGGGACAGATACTCGTCTAACCGGTTGACTCTCATTTAATACCACTACTCATGTTGTTTTTTTCCCCAGGTGCTCCACTCCGGCTGAGGCGACCGAGGCCAGCACAGAGCTTCCGTGTCCCGTGCTGCTACATTAATTGCTGCGGGATGGGCTCGCAAACGCAACATGGAGAGTGGCAGGCCACGTGGGAAACCACCGATGGAACAGGGTAGGTCGGGCGACTCGGGAGTGATGAGCGGGGATACGGCCGATGGATGGGACATGCACTATAGTGCTCCAGAGCAGGCACAACACATGTGTGCCCTGTAATGATAGCTTAGACTGACCATATAGGCAAGCATGAGCCCTTTTATTGGACCCACATGTAAGGCTCCTATTCCTTTAGAATATAAAGGGAAGGGAGTCCAACTTGGGAGGAAGAGATCTTTGTAACATAAAAACAGACTTCGTGAGTACCATTTGACACTCATTCTCATATTCTTAAGTAGCATACACACTTATTCTCATGCACACACCCAAAACACAGATCACACATCCGTCATTCGGTACACCCCGAAATCGTTGTCAGAGATTTACTCCTGACAAAACGAAGTACCATTTGACACGACTAAAGGTGGCTAATTGGACCGGACCTAATGGGCCAGCCTGAGGCACAAGAAAAACGGTCCGACCTATGCATGACACGGCACGACTAGGTGGGCCGTGCCTGGGCTGGAGTAGCGGCACGTCGGGTCGGCACAACTCGTTTAAGTTTTTTCTATTTTTATAAGATTTTATATAATGTATTTATCTCTAATACACAAAAAAGATACATATTACAGTGGTAGAGTGCTCGTCTCCATAAGTTCCATTATCACATTTTTTGGTTTTTGATTTTTTATTTTTATGTGTTTCTGGGCCGAGAAAAAAAAAACAACATTAGATTTACTATGCCGCGGACCTACAAGACATTACCCGATCCTAAATATACCGTGTCTAGACTAGCATCGTGACGCGTGAACCGGCACAGCATAACATATTTAACTAATAGACCTAACTAAGTTATACCTAAATAGTGCGTATCTAAATAAACTTGTGCCGTGCCAGGCCGCTGTGTGGCCACTTCTGGACACGTCCTTCCAGCAGACTAAGACACTGGCATCCAAAACCAAAACCCCAAGCCAAAGATGAAAAAGCGCTGCGCTGTATCAGCCGTGTTCGTACGCACGACGTGCGTGCCGCCGAGGCGACGCATGGGAAGACGACCGTTAGGGCCGAAAGCCGAAGGACCCAGTGAGCATCGTCGTCGCCACGAGCGCCGCGCACCCGATCCCAGCCTAACGGAACTACATAGGAGAAAAGCCCAGCCCAAGCCCTCGCTTCCTTTCTGCCACCACCGGTTGGGCGCTCGCAAAATTTGACCGTTGCCTCGACACGTCAGACGGGACGGGGCCCGGCCTCCTCCTCGTACAGCGAGCCCGCCCGTCAGCGGCACTGTCGCCATGCACCTGGCGCCCCGCAGTATCTGACATGCGGGCCCAGGTAACTGGCCCCACGCGTCGGTGGCGGTGGCTGTGCTTTCTCGGGGTTTGTTCGTGTCTTTGCCTTTGTCCCAGAGATGGAAAAGCCGACCGGAGGTTACGGATACTGAGTTACTGACAGGTGAGGTCTCCATTTTCCTGTGGTCGACATCTCACGCATGGGTCGGGACTGGACGGGTGCGCGACGAGAAACCAGTACCACCGCCTCGTGGCGCCCCCGAGATCGCGTCACAGCCGTTGGATGCCTGACATGCGCCACGTGATCCGTGCTGCTACCCGGCTAAACGCGATTGCTCCCGGAGAGAAAGCTTCCTCACTGACAGGTGGGACGGGAAGCATTTTGGGCCCAGATGTCACTCAGATTTATCGCGCCAGTGGGTACTCAAACTGTCATACAGTCTCGACACCTCGGTGGGCTCCTCCTCCATTGGGTTCTGGGCTTCTGGCCCCACTTTTGTACAAAAGCCCCTCCTTTTGTGTATTCTCATGTTGATAACCCCACTTGCCACACCTCTCGCTCCACTTCCTTTCACTTCTTTTCCATCTCTTCAATCTCTCTTCTTCCCCCTTCCAGTTCCTGGCTTGCTCTTCTCGGCATCCACCACCCCGTATCGTGTGGTTCAGGCAGTTTGGAGGTTGCAGTAAAGGCGGTAGGCGCTTTGCTTCTTACCCGTTGGAGAGAGATCAGTAGGCGAAGAGAGAGAAAGATCGAAGAGACAGGGAGGCTGCAAGTTCCTTTGCTTTTCTTGCGGCAACATGAAGAAGCTGGTCTTCTTCTTCTTACTCCTGCTGCTGGCCGTCTCAGCGGTCCACGGTGAAGATGGTGAGAACTCCTCTTGCTCTTTCTTTTGATCTGTTATTATAGCCGCTGTGGACCGCTGTGGATGTGTTTGCTCCATCTCGCCGTTCTTGGTTGTGGATGGCACGGATCGATCTCCCATTCCGTTCGTCGCTTCCGCGCTTCTCTGCTGCTGCGTTTTAGCTGGTTTTCTCGCCGGAATCCTGGAGTCCCAGGCTCGGTGTGATTGAGACTGGTCGATGGAGTGGTGTCCTTTCCCTTCAGATCGAGTTTGTCCTCTTGCGGTTTGGCCTAGTATCAGTTCCACCATTTGCTCTTTTCTCAGCAATGTATTAATATCAATAAACACCTAAGCGCGGGAACTTTTAATCTGAAGTAGGATTAATCCAGTTACTGGAACAGCCTGCGAGCTTAGTTGGCCAGTAGCTAACTTTTGGGGCTTGGATTTGACTAGGCATCCTGGGGTTCTCTCGTCTGTGCTTGTCCACTTCGTCTCCCCTGGGATTCCTCCCTTCTCTGTGTTTCCCCATGCTCAGCGTTCGTCCGTTGCTCCCTTCACGTGCACTAGTTCTTGTATGGGTGGTTTATGCACGTTGGTAGGAACATCCACTGTCATTATCATATCAGTATTAGCCGGTCTGGAATAATTTCTACTTGTCGCTATGGGAAGGAATACTAGTATATACTATACTTGCTCAACTAGTATTGCATCAATTAAACTAGTAGGTTATATGCTGTTAAGCCCAGCTTTCTACTAGAAAAGTTTGCAACAGCCTGGTATGAATCTCCTGATCGCTCTGCGCGTAGGTTTAGCAGAAAGAGGGTTGGCTCCGAGTTTGTACAATGGCTCATCCTTTATAGGCCCTACTTGTCTGCCCTTCGCTTCATCTTTTTTGCATACTCGATGTTCCTACCAATATCAAATCAGTGGAGTTGTACACTAGTACCACATGCAGTACCATGCAAATGCCAATGGGCTGGCAAAGATTGTGCAGTGTTTCGTCGGGAAAAAAATTGTACGCAGGGTACTGCAAGGGAGACGTCATCTGTCCTTAGCTAAACGCTAATTATATATATCAAAGTAACAAGCATGAATTAAACGAGATCCATATCGGAGACAGTGATAGCTTTTCAGACAGTGCTGCAGTAGGGTATGCAGCACATTTGCGTAGATTTTTTTTCCTGTTTCGTCTGTGTTACTCGTGGTCAGAGTAATTAGTGGCAGTCGCTCCTTTGACCTCCACTGTGGGGGCGTGGCTGGATTCGTTGTTAATCAAGAGGCTGGCTCAGCATTAATGACCCAGTAATCATCATCACGGATCACCTGTTGATTGGCCTGCGCGGCTGTCAGGCGGTACTACACTGTCGCAGCGTGCGGTGTATCGCGTTTTGACCGCTGGGGCAAAGGGTGTCGTTTCTGGGACCACCTGGCAGTGCCTTGTTCTTGCCGTGCAGGCCTGCTGGGCCATGGGTAAGTTTTTAAGTCACGTCCTTCGCGTATGCGTTCCAGCTGTGGCTGTGGCTGCGCAGTGAACCGGCCCTCGTCTGTGCGCAGGGAGCAGATGCCTAGGGTGGCCGGAGGCAGGCACTGGGTGGTGGCTCCTGTTTCCAACCTCTTTCTCCGTACCAAGATGCCTTGTCCTGTGCTTTGCAGCTATCTTGGCGTCCTCTCCCAAATCGCGATTTCTCATTTTGTTTTTAATAGGAAAACTGATATGCTGCTTTGTGCTTTGTTGTTTTCTAGTGTGCAACAATTCTTAATTTCTTGTTCACCAACTTCGCTTAAAAAATGTATTTTCTTCTACCTGATTCCTGCCTTACAATGCACTTCTTGTCTCGCATTAATCAACAACAAATGAAATTTATCTCCATTTGATGCTGATGACATGCGATAGTAAATCTGTGACGCGGTTTTTTTTACCATTGTAGTAGTAATTTCTAACCTTTTGATATTTCTTTTATTGTCATGGCGCGCAGGTGCATTCATCGGCGTGAACATTGGCACGACCATGTCATCGGTGCCGTCTCCGACGCAGATCACGACGCTGCTCCGCTCGCAGAACATCCGCCACGTCCGCCTCTACGACGCCGACCCGGCGATGCTCGCGGCGCTCGCCAACACCGGCATCCGCGTCATCGTCTCCGTCCCCAACGAGCAGCTGCTCGCCATCGGCAACTCCAACGCCACGGCGGCCAACTGGGTCGCGCGCAACGTGGCTGCGCACTACCCGGGCGTGAACATCACGGCCATTGCCGTCGGCTCCGAGGTGCTCTCCACGGTGCCCAATGCCGCGCCGCTGCTCATGCCCGCCATGCGGTACCTCCAGAACGCGCTGGTGGCCGCGGCGCTCGACCGGTACATCAAGATCTCGACGCCGCACTCGTCGTCCATCATCCTCGACTCGTTCCCGCCGTCCCAGGCCTTCTTCAACCGGTCGCTGGACAACGTGCTCGTGCCGATGCTCAAGTTCTTGCAGTCCACGGGATCGCCGCTCATGCTCAACGTGTACCCGTACTACGACTACATGCGCTCCAACGGCGTCATCCCACTGGACTACTCGCTGTTCCGGCCGCTACCGCCGAACAAGGAGGCGGTGGACGCTAACACCCTGCTGCACTACACCAACGTCTTTGACGCCGTCGTGGACGCCGCCTACTTCGCCATGGCGTACCTCAACGTCACCAACGTGCCGGTCATGGTGACGGAGACCGGGTGGCCGCACAAGGGCGACCCCTCCTCCGAGCCCGACGCCACGTCCGACAACGCCAACACGTACAACAGCAACCTCATCCGGCACGTGATGAACAGCACCGGCACGCCGAAGCACCCCGGAGTGGCCGTGCCGACGTACATCTACGAGCTGTACGACGAGGACGCGCGGCCCGGGTCGACGTCGGAGAAGTACTGGGGGCTGTTCGACATGAACGGCATCCCGGCGTACACCCTGCACCTGACGGGATCCGGCGTGCTGCTCGCCAACGACACGACGAACCAGACCTACTGCGTGGCGCGGGATGGCGCGGACTCGAAGATGCTGCAGGCGGCGCTGGACTGGGCCTGCGGCCCGGGGAAGGTGGACTGCTCCCTGCTGATGCAGGGGCAGCCGTGCTACGACCCGGACACCGTGGAGGCGCATGCGACGTACGCCTTCAACGCGTACTACCACGGCATGGGGATGGGCTCCGGGACGTGTTACTTCAGCGGCGTTGCTATGATCACGACGACCGACCCAAGTAAGATAACTCAAGAACCATACTTTATTGCTCTTGCCATCTGTTGATTTGCATGCTTAGGCTCATTTTGCCCGACTTCTTTTTTCAGGTCATGGGTCGTGTGTTTATGCTGGAAAGAACGGGACATCGTTGCTGAACGGCACGTCGCTGGCGCCGTCGTCCAACTCCACGGCGGGGGATTCCGGCGCGCACCGGGCGATCGGCGACGTCTCGTCACTCGTCCGGATCGTCGTCGCCGCGCTGCTCTTGAGCGTCCTTCTGTTGTAGGTAGTAGTTCGTAGTAGGCAGGCAGTCATGCAGACTTGCAGAGGAGTTGGGTATGGGTATTCGTGAGGGATTCTTTTTGCTGTCAAGTGGGATTGGCCTCGGTGCTAGGTGGAGATCATTGTCAATGCGAATGGAACGGGATGTGCTTCTGCTGCTCTAGGATCATCTTGCTGGGCTTCTCTCTGGTATTGTTTCGGGACAGGAATTGGTTTGCTGCCCAGGCATTAGCCCGTTCTGCTGGTTGGTTGGATGTGATGAATGAACTGGAGATGTTGGGGGTTCAGTAGATTGTATTTTTCAACAATTTGTTCATATGTTCTACCGGAACTCAATCAGATGTTACGCTGTGCTGCCCCCTACGCTCAAGGGTGCTTTTGATCAGAAACTCCGCTTCCTTCAATTTAGTTGATTGATCATTGCTCACTTGGTTTTTAGGGGTAATCCCTTCCATGTCATTAGAAACTGCTATATCCATGTTGCGGTATTGAAAACTAGCATGTTATTTCAATGTTACTATTCTTAAATTTTATGCCTGCCACTATTCTTAAACTTTATGTCTGTTATTGCCACGGCCGTCACTTCCTTTGGTTTTAACTGGTTACACCATTAAAAATTGGCATATTTTTTCAGTGCCATCATCCTTAAACTTTATGAATGTTATTGCCACTGTATTGAAGTCAGCGTGGGGTTGAAGTAGGAAAATCAACATCCAAGTTCAGAGCTAACAAAACACAAGCTACTCAAGGAAACCAACCGCTCCAGCTACCAAGAAACAACGCTGACGAAGTTCTCACAGCGGCACACTGGCCACGGCCCATAATTAGAACGTTTTCGGAGAATTTTTTTTTTGCCTTTTTTTAGACGCTTTGAGCTTTTTTTTAGATGAGTTCACTTTCTGTAGAGAAGAGACGAGACAGATGGGATCAGAATACTGGTATGGATTCGATTGTGAGACCTTGTCCGTCCCACGGGACAGTAATATACTGATTTTTAATATATTTTTAAATACAAAATTGCAAATATATGTGTCTGTTTGAAAAATTGCACTTAAAAATTATCTTTTTTATTTATCATTGTACAAGTCATATTTTGCCTCTACCCTATTTTCATAGTGTTTTGAATTTTAAGAGCATTGAAACGTGATATTTTTTAATTTTTAAATATGTCATCCGTATATTATCCTTTCAACGGACGACATAAATCTTAGATCTATAATTTTTCAAGATAGACATATATATTTATAAATGTTTTATTTAAAAATATAAAGATAAAAAATCGGAATATACTGGTATTGATTCGATCGTGAAGAGGTTACGCCTCACTGTCCATGCTTCAGCCCATATACGCCTGTAGCAAGGCTACCACATGGCCTATCACGCAATGCGCGTCCCCCGTCTGGACGCGAATTTTTTATATTTTTATATTTTATAAAATTTAGCAATTTTAGAAGGCCGTTTGAAAAATTTCGTCTGGACGCCTCTGCGCTGAGTTCAATGGATGTTAAATCTGTCGAGCCAGCATCGACGGGTTGGGCCGTTACGCGACGATCGCTCGGCCCACGAGGCCTGCATGGGTATAACCGTAATTCCGTCTTCCCACCGTGCGCGCGCCCTAATCCGGGGCCTATATAAGCTTGCCCCGCGTCCCTCGTCGCAGGCGCCGCCGTGTTCATCCATCAGCACGCCGCCCCGTCTCTGAGCCCCAGGCGAATGGGCGATGCCAGCTATTTCCTCTCTCGTTTCGTTTTTCCTTTTCGAATTTTGGTCTCGTTTCTTTCTTCGATTGGTTTATCTGAGATTTGCCTTGCTCGAGCACTCTTCGCGCTTGAAAGATCTGCCTGCCGGGTCGCCACTGAGCGGATCCGAGGCTTTCGTCTCCGAAGAGGTGCAAAATCATACCTTTGGACCTCCGGACATGCGGCTTCTTCCAATAGATTCTCGCATTTTCTCGTAGGTCCAACAATTCGCTTCTCTCCTTGAACATCGTGAGATCTCTTCAGATACTTCTTTTTTTTTTTTGTGGTGGCGACAGATTCATGGCTCGATGATGACTATTCTTGCTTTAACCACACCGAAACGAAGGCCGGAGGAAGCCTGCATCTTCGCCCTCTCTTGCGTCGTGCTCCCCTCTCTTGGCGGTTCCTAGTGAAATCTCTCCACTTGTTGAAGAATTTACTTGGTTCTTCCACGAGAGGTCGGGATAGAAGGGTTCGGCAAGATTGGGGAGCAGCGTGGTTAAGGGGGAGGGTGAAGGTGCCTTCTGATGGTCCCTTCCCTTGTGGAAAACCCTGGCCTTTACTGAGAGCCTTTGCCGTTCAATCGGTCCTGCTTTGAAGGTCTTTGTAACCAGTGTAGCTGTATGATTTACGAATTAATCTGTATAGTGTGCTGTTGGTCAAGATCGATTTTTGTCTGATGGAAGAAGAGATATACGAGAGATTTCACTAGGAACAGCCGCCATGGATTCGGATGCTGGAACAGGCTGCAGAGCAGTAATGCAGGATATTATTTGTAACACGGGACCGAATGAATCAAACGAACACCCGCAGGAACACGTAGGTACCAGCTAATAGGGAGCAGGAACGGGTAAGAGATACCTAAAAATGGACTAGAGCTTCCTAAAGTACTCAGAGATGTATCTCCGAGTCTTCCGTGCCTATCACAACAGGGAGGATGATTTCTGTAGTAGTATCAGTTTGTAGTAGGTGTAAAATATGAACTCTAATCCCCATCCGTGGTAGCTTTCTTACATTTTTTATTATCCAGTTGTAATTATCTGTTAAATTTGTAAGTATAATGTCAGTATCTAATCTTGTTTGTGTTGTAGAGAAGAGCTTATTTCTACCTTAGATTATTTTTAATTCACTTGTTAAATGATCTGTTAAATACCCTCTGCGTGATGTTTGCTTTATTGTTATTGGCAGAGACTCAAAAGATACTAGTTTGTCTTCTGGCCTCCTCAGGGATCTCGGCACATGCTTATGTGTTTGATTCTCCATCAGCTTATCTAGTGTTTTTTAAAAAATATTAAACTTCCGCATAACCCCTTAAACATTTTTATAAGATTCTTGTTCTTAAATTAGTAAAAAAAAATTACCACTAAATGCTTCATACACCATCTATTATGCAGATCTAGTCACATAAGTTTAATCAAGCTATTGTCTTTTATATTTTGTATATCCTTAATTGTCACGAGTATCTTTAACATGTCGGTCATGGTCATGTATAAGGTACAGGTACAATTAAGCACAAATAATTACCATTCTCACGATATAAGCATAAATAATTATCATTTTCACACGATACAAATATAAATAATTATCATTCTCACACGATACAAGCATAAATAATTATCATTCTTACACGATACAAGCATAAATAATTACTATCCTCACACGATACAGTAACTAAAATTAATTGTTGTTCTCACTCTCTACAGTGCAACCATCTTTCTCTTAGATGTGCACCCCCCACAGGTAACCCATCTTCATGCACAGCGTGACTGGATTAAATACTTAAAAGATATCGCTCATTCAGTGTACGAGATCTTTTAGGTGGGTTCGTCTGGTATCACAACTATGGAGATCTCGCCCGTTTGGCAGGCGAGACCAAATTTTCGTCCACTAAACAGGCGAGATGTTCATCTCTCTAGTTATTTAATGTACTGAGTACTGAGATCCACAAGTTCTCGTCCATTCAACAGACAAAATCTTGTTATCACTCGTTCAACACGCAACGATAGCTCAAGCATGCAATTTTTCAAACAGACTATTCTTAAAGATATTAAAATATATAAGTATATAAAAATTCTCTTTTCTTCTTTTTTTTTTTCTGGAGTTTCTTCTGAGTTACTGGGCTAGTCCTGCCCGGCCCGTCTAAACTCTAGCTCTGAACATTAGATTGGGTAATGGCTCATGGGCTGGGTCGTTGGGCCTGAATTTTTGGAGTCGCTTCCTTTTCCAACTCTTGTTATGCATAATTGCACATATACCCTTCGAAAAGAGAAGACTCATGCGATGAGCTAGATGCTGAAAAATAAAACAAAATAATATGACACGTCTATTATATTATTATTTAAGTATTAAAAAGAGTCACTATATTCACTCTCAAGTTTATAAAATTACTACATTAGTCAAAAAAAATAAAGAATCTAGAATACTCATTGTTATAAACATCTAATGATCTAGTTTGACTAAAAAGTCTATATCAAATACGATTAATAAATATCTAAATTAGGAATTAATAATTAGCAGTTCGATTTCATAAGATTTGTGAAACAAAATATTTAAATAAAGAGTCCAAATAAAATAAAATAAATAATAAAAATAGACTAATTTTTCATATAAAAATACACTAACTTTTCGTCAAAAATTATTATGATAAAACATTGCAGCGAGGCTAGAGTTAACAAAGAGTAACCTGGTATTTTTCTTAACAAACAATTGTCAAAACAAAAAATCGCGAAAGAGTACAAGATAAGAACAATGGCAAACACAAACTCTTCGATGCACATGTCCTCCCCGCAAAACGCCATGCAAACTCCTAAAAGATGGAGGATTATACTCCCTATCCTATAACAAAATTCTTGCGGGAATATATATATACTCCTAGGCGTCTCTCTTGCTCCTGCTGGTACATACATGTTATGTATAATAATCACGTAAAGTTGCAGACGATCTCCCCAGAAAATGGAGTTGCAGTACTGCATCCTGCATGAACGGGTGATAGTTCACGTACAAACACCGTTGGAGACTGGCTGCACCGGCCTTGCGATCGAGAAGGACGCGTCAAGCCATCCTCCTTTCTTGGCGCGCTCGACGCAGCAGCCGAGCTGCCGGCCGGCGTCAGGCACGTCGAGCGCGAGGTCCTCGACGCAGTCGGCCACCCTCTCGAAGCCCTTGGCCATCTGGTTCGGTGTGATCAGGCCGCGGCCGTAGCACTCGCTGAGGAGCCCCCACAGCCTCTGGTCCTTGCCCCGCTTCTCGATGATCGCGACCAGCGCCTTCTTCACCACCTCGTGGTGGAAGAAGGGCATGCCGAGATCCTTGATGCACCGGCACGCCTCCCGGATGTCGCCGCCGCAGTCGTACTCCTGCAGCAGCTTGCCGATCTTGTCCTTCACCTCGTCCAGCTCCCAGCCGGCCTTGCCGCTGCCGCCGCCGCCCCAGCCCCGCAGGATCCGCTCCGCGGAGAGCTTCGCGCCGAGCAGCGCGCGGGCGTTCCGGAGCGCCAGCATGCCAGTGGAGCCATCCGCCGTGCCGCGGCTGGCATCCTCCTCCATCGACTCCAGGTCAGACGGCGCGATCACCTCGTCAACCACCGACCTAGCAAAGAACATGGTCAGGTCCTCGACTATGGCCGGGTTGTCCAGCGCGGCGTCCTCGGCGGACTCGATCAGGAGGTGGAACCCTGCCACGACGTCCCCCGGTGGCATGCGGAGCGAGGAGAGTAGCACCGAAGCCATCTCCTTCTCGCGTTTCTTCCGGTCCATCGCGGCGTTGATCAGCTTCTTGACGAAGATCGCATTGAAGGAGGAACAGCACGAGTAGTTCTCGGCCTCCAAGCTGCTCACTACCTCTATGATGTCTCCAGTCAAGAAGTACTCCTTTATGAAGTTCTCGACCGTCGCCTTGAATTGCCGCACCGCCGTGTTGTCGACCTCGCTGGTCTTCTTTGGCTCGGGCGGCAACGGTTTCAGGCACGACGCGCACAGCCAGCCCTCCGACGAAGCCTTCAGGATCACCGATTTCAGGAGACGCCTCGCATTCGGCACGTCGAGCGCCAAATCGTCGACAGAGTCGATCAAACGGTCGAACCCTTTGGTGATCTGGCTCTCGTTGATGACCCCTTCCTCGGACGCCGACTTGAGGAGGTCCAGGATGTGGTCCTCAGCCGCGCCGCCGCGCTCCATGGCGAGAACTAGCGCGCGCTTGACGACGTCGTGGTGGAAGAAGGGGATCTTGAGGTCCCTGATGCAGCGGCAGGCCTCGTTCCTGTCCCCGGCGGCGAGGTACTCCTCCAGGATGTCGGAAATCTTGGCCTTGGCCTCCTCCACCGTGATGCGCTTGCTCCCGCCCCACCTCTGCAGCACGATCTCGCCGTGGTGCGGCACAGACAGGTAGCTCTTCTCCGCCCTGTGGAGGACCTCGGCGCCCTTGCGCCCCTCCGGCAAGCATGCCCTCTGCTTCGCCAGGAACGCTGGTGGCAGCATATCGTCGACGATGGCGCGGGCCACGAACACCGCGAGGATGTCGACGGCGTCGGGCGTGTCGACGAACAGGTCGTCGCAGGACTCGGTGAGCTTGCAGAACCCCTTGTACAGCTGCGGGCGGTCGATGACGTCGCCGTAGAGCGAGGACAGCAGCACGGCTGCCATCTCCTTCTCCCTGTCGTGCCGGTCCATGGCCACCGAGACCAGCTTCTTGACGAAGTAGTAGTGGTAGCACGGCACTCGGAGCTCCCTCAGCTCGTTCGCCGTCGCGGCGACGTCGTCCGTGGAGAAGTACTCCTCGACGATCGTGGTGGCCTTCCGTTTGAACTGGAGGAACTCTTCGGAAGAAAGCGCCGGGCTTTGCTGGATCGCATCCTGAGCCATTTCTCCGGCATCGTAAACTGCAGACGAAATCAAGCCGTAACTCGAAAAATGCGTCCAAACAGTGGTTTACCTCGGTGGCGCATTTGACCGGCGCCTGGCGCTCAGGTGGTGGAACAACGCCATCGGGATTGCACTCCATGGGGACTCTCTGCAACTCCTTCAAATCATCCGAGAGCGGCAAGCTGCAGATGTCCCGTCCCCTGCATTCAGATGGAGGCAGCAGGGGCCGTCGTTCTTGTGCAGGCGCCGATTCAACCAGGTTACATGTACAGAGATGATCAGTTCGAGAGAATCAACACATTTTGGAAGCACCAAAATTTTTTCCACACCGTCACCGAGAGGCTCCCTTGTTTTTCTGGAATTATTTGTATTCTTTGGGACAGCTCTAACTCAGGGAGCGATTGAGCGAGAGCTGTGAAGAGCGAATGCATCCGATGGAATGGTTTTTATGTGCTAAGCCTCCCAGTCAAAGCAAAGAGAGAAGGGAGAAGGCTGTAACAGGCCTGGAAGCGCCACGTCATCGATGGACTTTGTCGCTGCATGGTGGGCACGGACGTAAAGCAGGTGGAGATGGGCGCTAGGTGACTGGAGTCGATGGACCGGGTCGTGGGAACCAGGCAAGAGGTGAATACTCTATTCTAAACATAGAAAACACTAGAACAAAATCGACCATCCAGAGTTTCAGGTGCGATGAAGAGGGAGGGCTCGCATGCCGCCGCATACGTGTGCGGACATGCGGTGCGTGCGGACAGCTTCGCAAATTTGACGGACTTAGATCACTCGGTGTCTCGGTGATGGATCTCTCTCGTTTTTTTTTGGCAAATCACACGAGGTTTACTATGATACAGCAGGATTACAATTTTGTCTAGTGCCACTCTAAGGAAGTTTTTTTAAAGGCTTTCACGTCAAGTAAATATAAATTATAGTATCTAAATTTACACCACATACATGCACTTGTACACACACCCTTTATACATTAGGTAAGACCGCCGCTAGCCATGAGAGCCGCAGCTCGGTCTCCTCTAAGTAAGGACGGGACACCGCCAGAACAAGAAAAATTGGCGGCATCTGTCGAGGTCTTCTTCGCACAGGAATGAGCTGCGCAATTTGCTTCCCAGTGAACGTGTACAAAGGAAACTGCTGAACAAGTCCTGCCTGTCTCCTGGATGTCATGAGTCATGACAAACCCTCGCAAGTACCGAGCGTTCTCCATCCCTATAATTTAGCAAATAACTAAACCAGGGTGAGATTGTCCGCCTCCACCACCACCTTGCGGTGGTCCCCGATCACAACTAACTGGAGGTCATCACGAATCGCAGTCGCTTCACTGGTAAGTGCGTCTGCCAATTTGGGGTAGCATTTTGCTTCCGCTGCTAAGAATGTCCCATTCCCTAAAAGCTAAAGTTTTCATGTGGTACCTAAGTAAAGGAGTATTATTAACTAAATATAATCTAATTAAAAGATAATAGTAAGAGTCAAAATTGTTATCTTTGTCACAAAATAAGATCATTAAGCACATATTTTTTATATTAAAGTGGAAACTGGTTTTATGGTCTTAGTAATCGATGGAAAACTAAAATAATAGTAGCAACTGTGACTTTTTATTGATCAATATGACTATATAGAAATGATATTATCTTTAATAAAAGGAAAACTAAAAACTCTCACTTGCAAGTTATTTGTTCATTTACATGCTTGGCTTCGTACATGGGTCATTCTACAACAATAGGAGTATTATGATATGGTGGTAGCAACCTGCACTCACTTAGAGTGAGTGGTCAAGGAATTTTTTTACCTGATTTAGATAACGGTCTAGGCTTCGGATTGATGCTCCACCACGCTTCGGATCCTTTACTAGTTTCAGATTTCTTTTCATGTTTCTTTTCCTCTTTCTTTTCCTTTTTTGGTTGCGTGCATCCGAGATTTACAGAGAGAAAAAAATGCACTCTTATGCGTTTATATCACTTCAATAAAACAATAAAAATCAATAAAAGCTTCTTTTATAAAAAATTCTCATCGCGAACCATCGAATGTCCAAATCTGAGGCACCTCTCCGGCTCTCAGTCACCTTTGTGATTCACAGGGCACTAGTGTGTGGAAGTACTTTTGAACACGGATCCTCTGCAGTGGAGTTATCACTGCAAATGAGGTACAATGATCTACATTAGGATCACTTTTCAACTGTCGGATCGAAAACGAATGGCTCCGCTTAGATGCTACAATACTAGTGCACAGTAGAAAAAGGCGGTGCTTGTTATAGTACTTTTGTGATGGTGTGGATGCCCAGAAAAAATCATTGGAAGATCTCTTTAGGATCCCTAGAACAACCGGAAATAAGTGGCTTCATAGGAGTAGAAGAGGAGATGGACCTTGTGAGTTTGCTATTTGAGAGCTCGAGTTCGCACAAGAGGATGCCTATTGTTGGGGCACGAAAATATGCTTCGGATAGAGTGTGGCGAGAGCCCCTTTCTACAAAGGAGGCTCAAGTTTAGAGAAAAGCAGAGCTCACAGGATGTGGAGAGAGAATTATTGTAATACGTGGAGAACTTCGAGTCCTCCTCCTCTGCCCTGTGAGGGCATATTTTATAGAGAGAATGTGTAGGAAAAGTTATCACATTGTCCTTAAGATATTATGTACAATCATGTGCATAGGATAGTATTCTGGACATTTCACTCTTTTATATGTCACGTGGTAACAGGGATATTCTGATCGCTATAGTAATACCATAATACACCATCTAAATATCTTAGGCTGAGATGTTTCCTCTAATAGTACCCCTCATCCGCTGGTTTTGAGGTTCTGAGGGGCGAGCGGATGTACCATGAATTAGCTCCAGCCCCTTTCAAAGGCAGAATACCTTGGACGACCTTCCGTCGCTGCAGCGGGAACGTCTTGAGTTAGGAGCGAGGGCCTCAAGATTCGCAGGTGGCGCGTACGAGGCTCGATGAAGGCGACATTGCCCGGAGCGGCATGATGAGAGCCGAACGCGGAGTAGATGGCAAGGAAGCTCGATGGAGGCTACGCCGTAGGAGTTACAGAGATAGCATAGTCTGGAGCCCCGTGACTATGGCCGAAGATATAGTCAGTGGTGTGAGAGAAGTCTGTGATCCCCTCAGCACTAGCCACGATGAGGCTCGGGCCGCACTGCGATGGCCAGAGATGAAGTGTCCTTAACCATAAGACTAGAGTTAAGTGCCATTGGTCAGATTTTCTCTAATAAATTATCTACTAGTTGATTGTAACCTGAGTTCATATGAATAAGAGATGTGCCCTGAATTAGCGAAAAATATATTTTCCCTGCCTTCGTCTATTTTGTTCAGCTTTGGAGGCTGGGCGATCGGACGTCGGACTAGGAAGAAACTCTTGAGCAGCGCCGAAGGATGCGTGACCGGGCAGGTCGAGGGTATGGATCTGGGCGGGCAACACCAAATTAAGCTGTCTTATTGTGGCCGCGTCACTGGCAGTATCCACGCAATGCACGCCATGATTTCTCTGCAACATGTTTTTGGGCAGACTCGTTTCTGGGTGCGCGCAGTGGCAGTGCATAGTGCAGAACACGGTTGGAGCGGCTCGCCGCTCCTCTTCAGTTCGTCTCTACTCTCGCTGCCACAGCTACGGATCGTCGTTTTGCTGGTCACCGCCTCCGTGTCGAGGCTCGGGAGCAGCGCGTTGCTATGAATCATCAATTCAGAAGTACTCGTGGAGCGAAAAGTCGTCGCCCTCGAGACGGTTGCGGATACGGCAACGAGACGACGAGACTAGAGGGCATTTTTTTCGACGGGAGATGAAATGTACTTGGACATGAAGGGATCGGTTGGACGCATGAAGCCAGTTCGGCAATACGATCTTGTCACGCATACCAGTTGACCAGCATTCGCGAGCACCCCTTGGAACGGAGGATTGTCAAAGGAATTTTGTGGGATTCTAGTTCCTAATGATTTTTTTTCTATATTGAGCCCTTGGATCAGAGGAACCGAAAGGAAAATAAGCAAAATGTTGGACCGCATAGAAATTTTTTCTTTGTTTTTATCTCTCTCCAAATTCATATGCTTATCTTGTGTTGCATCTAAACGTTTTACTTTATAGAATTATAAGGGTTAAGCAACTCTAATCCTGTATTTTTTATATTCCTGTATTTTCTTAATCTGGCCATGCGATTGATGCTACATTCGTATTCGCACCAGGCCACATGACCCCGGAACAGCAAGCACTGGAGCCCGCAGCCTGAACGTGCTCAAATACAGTTTTGCTAGTTTATGGTTGGTACAATGGGGGTATTTAGTGAATGTGCTTACAGGAAAAAAACTGGTTTATTTCGGTCATGTCAGAGATGGGTGTTTATAGGAAGGAAGATATGCTTAAGTTTGCTTAAGATGATAAAGTGTGTTAATAAAGGTTAATACTGTAATTGAACATTTCTAAGTACCCATTTTCATAGGAGAGAATGATTTTTCTGCAAGTATTTAATTACCTGGGAGCCCAGTACTCATGCCCTTGGCTCCACCCAGCGCTTTCCAGCTAGGATGTTGGTTCTGTTTGGCACAGTTTATGTTTTTGCATAATTTACTTTTTGAAAAATTCTATAAAGAATAGATTCTGCTTCTACAAATTGTACCGTTCATTTTCAAAATCAGTTTACTGATAATCTACTGCAGAATCCTATTATTTAACACAACTTTTGTAGAATCCTCAGAATTTACAAACATAAGCTGTGTTAAATAAGACTGTTGAGAACTTAAAAGATATACACTCTCCCAGCTTTGAAAATCACGGCTCCCATTGTTTACTTGGATCTTTCTAGCCAGATATCCGGCTCAAAAGATTTAAAAAATTGGAGAACGTTGAGACGTGCACTCCTCCCAAGTCCCAACTGTAAATACATTGTTTATTTGGATATGCTGTGGCCAGGTTTCCGGATCAATGTTTTAAAAAATTGGGAAAACTATGTTCGGGACGAGCTGGGCAACTGTTGTCACGTTACTTCTGCAAGTTTTTCCTCGTACAAAATAAAAATCCTTTTGCAAGTTTATTTAGCAAAATTCAATGCCCGCAGTTGCTATCCACGTGTACTACGCTCTGTACGCTGTTTCCGGATGGACGGCGCACCCATAGCTGGCAGCATCGTGGTTGCCCCTTTAAAAAGCAGAGGGGACGTTGTTAGCCGGCAATAGCGTGACTCTGCAACTCATCGCGAGGCTTCCTGCACGGCGTTCCCATCTCGCCTTTCTCCAGCTCCAAAGGTACCCCGAGCTCCCGATCCTTACCGCCGTCCCGGGCCTAGTGCTTTGTAACGGCCTGATCCCTTCTCCCTTCACTGCTCCATCTCATCTCCCGGAGCTCCATTTCCCAGACCGATTCGTTCCACCTGCAGATCCTGCAAAGTTAGTCCGCGAGTGAGCATGGCGTCGCCGTCGCCCGCCGACCCGTCCCTGGAGACGGAGGCGCCCCACGCGGCTGTCACCAGGGAGCGGAGGCTCAACCCCGACCTGCAGGAGCAGCTTCCCAAGCCATGTAAGCAAAGCAACTCCATTTTCCCGTGACCCGTCACCTTTACGTTAATCTGGCTGGTATTTTTTTTTCTACTTTGATCTTTTTTTAAAATTATTTTGGAAAATAAATCAGCGGTAAAACTATTTCCAATTTTAACTCTTGAGATCCGTGTCACGTACGATGACGTGAATATTGACCGTATCCGCACCAATCATGATAGCGTGAACACGAACACGACTAACATTCGTGCCAAAAGCGATGGTGCAGATATTAGCCATGTCAAACTAAAATAGTTTTACTGCTGATTTATTTTAAAAATAATTTTAAAAAGGATCAAAATAGGAAAAAAATTCACCTGGCTGCTGTGTGGTGGTGAGGACGTTAGGATACGGCTCCACACATGTAGTGGTGTGTGTGCACGTACGCGTAACTTGTAATCGAAAAAAAACCTGGCTGCTATGTTCTGTACTTCTGCCGTTCTGCGTGCGCTGCACTGCAGAACACTGTCATAGTACCATCAAGATATGAGATAAATCATTGCTCATCTAATCTCGGCGAGGAGAAGTCCCTTTTGCGATTCGGAGAACCGTAATCCAGCTCCAGCGCATTAACGATTTCCGTCTCTGTCCTCGCAGATCTTGCGAGGGCTCTAGCGGCGGTGGACCCGAGCCATCCGAAGGGGACCGAGGGGCGCGACCCCCGCGGCATGAGCGTGCTGCAGCAGCACGTGTCCTTCTTCGACCGCAACGGCGACGGCATCGTCTACCCCTGGGAGACTTTCAAAGGTATGTGACTAGCTGAATCACTGGACGCGATTAATCTCAGCGATCAATCAGACAAACAGTCAGAAACCGCGCTTTTTATCCTGACTGCTTCTTCTCTCCGTCGATGATTGAGAAGAGAAGGATTATGTGATCGATTACACTGCTGTAACAATGCTTCCTTGCCGTGCAGGCCTGCGAGCAATAGGGTGCGGGTACCCTGCATCCTTTGTTTTCTCTTTCCTGATCAACCTCGTCATGAGTTATCCCACTCAGCCGGTAACGTTCTCTTGGCCTCCATGTTGCTCCCACCTTTTTTTTTTTTTTTTTTTTTTTTTTTGCAAACATGCTGTAGCTTTGCTGGACTGGTCATCACTCATCTCGATCAAGCTGTTGTGACTCACTCTTTGAGACATTAAGACATTCAGTTGTGTCACAATCTTCAGTGTCACGTCATTTTCTTTTCTGTCTAAGAAGAAAGATATCTTTAGTCCAAAAAAGGAGGGGAAGAGAGACGATATGTCTACCTAGGTTCTGTAATGGTTTTGCTTAAGAGAAGCCAGCAGGCTTAGTTGCTTAAACTTCATCTTGGACTTCACCTGTTGTCCATTTCTTCATAAACTATATGTTTGTGCTTATGAACTGTCCTTTCTGAACGTAGGGATGGATACCTTCCCCTTTTCTCTCCGTCCACGTAAAGAACATTCATAAGGGCAAGCACGGGAGCGATTCTGAAACCTATGACACTGAAGGGAGGTATGTACGTCTAACACGTTGCTCTTTCTCATGAAAGGCCACAATTTTAATATCATTCCATGTTTCCAGCCACAATTTATTTTACTAGCTATCACTTGGTATTGTACAGGTTTGATCCATCAAAATTCGATGCGATATTTAGCAAGTATGGTCTAACCCATCCAAATGCTTTGACAAAAGACGAGTTGACCTCGATGCTTAAAGGAAACCGCAATATGTATGATTTCCTTGGCTGGTAAGACATAGTTGAATTAGCAATGTTGTGCTTAACCAATTTTAATTATTTTATCAAATTAACCAATTTTCGGTGGCCGTTTTAATATTTTGATTTCTGTTAATACAATACTGCATATAGATCATATTATATTGGAATTTTTTTAGATAAAGGAATGTCTTTACTCAGACCTCTTCATAAGGCATGCACTCAACCATTCATTATTACAAGGTTTAACCATAAGTTGTAAATATGGTGCCAACACATAGCACAAGTTCATAGAAGTAAGAATGATGCAAATAAACTCAAATACAAAGTCTATTAATAAACATCCACTCATGTTTGGTGAATATCTTCATCACGTTTGTCTCCATTTTGCTGCATGACCATTTCATTCGTTGTCCCGCTACCTCCTTTTGCAGCAAGGACCGGAAGCGAGTCTAATGGCCCAACATAAAGCACTTCCCTTGTCAAACACAATATCATTCCTACTCAACTATGCGACCCAATATAAAGCACTTGCCCCTACTAAAATTTGAGACCTTAAATGATCCAACATAAAGCACTTCTCTTATCAAACACAATATTTTTCCTACTCAACCATATGACCCAACATAAAACACTTGCCCCTACTAAAATTTGAGGTCTTAATGTTGAGTCTAGATTCCGTAACCAATTTCCAAACAAATTGGTGACATACCTCGGTGGTTGTAAACCAAACACTATTTGAACGGTTCTCCATATGAACTTAGCAGACTGACATTCAAAAAATAAATGTTAGATAATTTCATTGTTAATACAGAAACAATATTTTTCACTACCTGCCATCTACGTTTAGCTAAGTTGTCTTGAGTTAGGATGACTTCATTAAGTTTCCATAAGAACCAACTATTTTGAATTATATCATTGTTGATTATGATTCTAACATAGATTGGACAAAAAACATGCCACTTTTATGGAGAGACCAATGGAATGAGTCAAGTTGGTCGTACTTATGCAACTTTAGAAACCAATTCATACCATTTCACCACTTTGTTCCCTATTAGCGCCTGCCTAAAGGATACATTCAATGGATCAGAATTGAGAACACTGTTGCATGAGTTTTCATAAGAAGATTATACTGGAATAATGGTGATACACTCGAGTCTTAACAAAGACAACATATTTAGGACTTCAATTCCAGATTCTAATACTAGCATACGATCCTAAAAAATAGTAAAGTACTAACATGCATTTCTCAGAAACTATTCGAGATGCCTTCACATTCATTAACTACTTATGAATGCACTCCTGGTTCCAATACCAGATATTTGTCATTCCTTGCGATAAGATATTGGCATCATATTGCTTTAGTTTCCATGCTACTACTGATCACCTGAAATTTGTTCTAGAGTTCCATTTTTGAATATTTATCATCTGATCTTGTGCCCACAGGATCGCCGCCACTGGTGAATGGATGCTACTCTACAGCGTGGCAAAGGATAAAGATGGCCTGTTGCAACAGGAAACTATCAGGGGTGCCTTCGATGGCAGTCTATTTGAGCGACTGCAGCACGATAAGAAATCCTCCTGAATGCGCCAAAGAGTTGTCCAGCTGGAGAAAGAGTTGACAGTACAAGATTAGCACTTTACCATTTATTTGTGTTCAAATAAGATAGGTTTATACACTGTATCAAGTAAGAACTTTTATTGTGCAACCATCATTACCTTGTGTATGTTGGCTTTCGTATGCGTGTACCAAAGTTGTTTCGAAAAACATGTGTATGCTCCTAAATAAACATGAGAAAAAAAGGAAGCCCAGTTTGATTCTGGCTCCCACAAAATTCTATGAAATTCATGTTAAAGGTTCCTGTAAAGTTGCCTAGTTTTGTTAAGTGAAATGGGGGCTCATCCCGGTATCTAAAAAGTGTGTTATAGAAACAGATTGAGAAGGAAAGCTTGGTCCAAGTCCAACCCAGTACCTAGCAGTGTTACTGAAACAGTTTGAGCTTCTCGGAATATATGGGAGCACCTTCATAATTTCAACATAACGCGAACTCTACCTATAAGGCCCTATCTTTGGGCCACAAGAGCTCTTAACTTGGATAAGGAAACCATGGCCCCTCTCCAAATGCAAATTCCGTGCTTGGCTCTTGCTGCAGAATTGTCTCTGAATTGCTGACAGCCTCTTCCCTAATTAGAATTGATCGATTTTTCAGCTCAAGCGACTGGGACCTCCTCTTCCCTTGTGCGAATTTGCAGGCTTTATCAAGTATGGACTCCAATCACTGTCCTTTATTATTAGAAGGAACAACCATTCAATCGACATACAGAGGATTCCGCTTTGAATCTTATTGGATCTTTATGCCGGGCTACATGGAAACTGTCCAAAAGGCATGGGATCAACCTCTAAACATTGTAGACCCAATCTTGCGCATGAACATCAAGCTTTAACAGAACAGCTAAGGCTCTTAGGATTTAGGTGTGCTGTTCGATTGGAAACGTCAGGCTCAGACTTGCAATAGCATGTGAGGTCATTTACAGACTTGATCTAGCGCAGGAAAATAGACTTCTAATTCAAGAAGAAAGAGAATTAAGGAAATTCTTAAAGCAAAAGGACATTGGACTAACGGCCATAGATAGGGCAAGGATGCGGCAGCACTCAAGATTAACGTGGATCCGAAACGCAGACACGAACACAAAAAAATTTCATATCAAAGCGAATGCGAGATGGAGGAAACACTTCGTCCAATCCCTGCAAACATTTACCAGGTATGCGATCACTGCACACCAAAAGGAGTCCGAGTTGTTCAAGTACTTCTCCACCCAACTCGGCACACATAAAAGAAGAGAGCTCAGCCTACGTTGGGAAAACCTTGTATATCAGGCCATAGACATGTTAGTTCTTGAAGAACCGTTCAATGAGCAAGAAATATACGAAACCATCAAAGGAATGCCAATGGAGAAATCTCCGAGCCCAGATGGATCCACATGCCTTTTTTACAAAAAAAATGTTGGCCCATTATTAGAAGCGATCTGATCAATGCCGTCCATGCCTTCTGCAATCTCAAAACGACAAACCTTGGCCTAACCAACAATGCAAACATAATACTCCATCCAAAACGAGCTGATGCCATGGTAGTGGGTGATTACAGGCCAATTGGTTTGATTAACAGCTTCTAAAAAATCCTCACCAAGCTGTTGGCAAATCGTTTAGCGCCTAGACTCAATGACATAGTCTCTCGTAGCCAAAGCGCTTTCATAAAAAAAAAACGAAGCATCCATGACAATTTTTTATATGCCCAGAACGTGATCAAAGAGTAGCACAAGAGCAAACAACCATCCCTATTTATAAAACTCGACATCTCAAAGGCTTTTAATTCTATAAACCGGCCCTATCTTCTTGAGGTCATGACGATGCTTGGTTTTGGACAACGATAGAGAGACTGGATATCCTTCCTTCTGGCGACCTCTTCATCTAGAGTGTTTCTCAATGGAGCCTCTGGCAAAGACATAAGGCATGCAAGGGGTTCACAACAAGGGGGTCCCCCTCCCAGATGCTCTTTATCTTAGCTATCGATCCTTTGCAAAATATCATCTCACTCGCGGCGCAACGGGAGATAATCCAAGGTCAGCCTTGTTACGCTGCTCTCTCTACCCAGATGATGCAGGCATTTTTGCAAACCCCGATCGAGATGAGCTCATAGCCTTCAACGAGCTACTCAAGGCCTTCACCAAATGTTCAGGTCTCGAGACAAACCTCAACAAAACTGAGATTTTTCCGATTAGATGCTCGGAGCTACTAATGGATCAAATCCTACAACACTTCCTGGGAAAAATAGGGCAATTCCCGTGCAAATATTTGGGCCTCCCTATGCATACAAGAAAAATCCGTAGAGCTGATGTTCAGTCGCTTGTTGACAAATTGAGTGCTAAACTCCCGGGATGGAAGGGGAAAATGTTGGCCCCATTAGGCAGAGAAACACAGGTAAAAACAGTCCTATCAGCACAACCTATTTATCACCTCAATGTATCCCCCCTTCAAAAGTGGCTTGTAAAGAAAATAGACCGCATACGCCAAAGCTTCCTATGGAAAGGAGAAGAACCAGAGAAGGTCAGTGGGGGTCATTGCTTGGTTAACTAGGACACAATTTGTAAACCAAGGCAGCTGGGCGGTTTAGAAATCCCCAACCTCCAACGATTTGCAAGAGCGCTACACTTAAGATAGCTATGGTATACGTGGAAGGACAAAGCAAGGCCATGCATTGGAATGCTAGTCCCTTGCGATCAGACATACCTAGAACTCTTCAATGCTTCCATAGTGGTCTCAATAGGAGATGAAAAGAAGGCCTCGTTCTGGCAATCTAGCTGGGTGCAGGGTCAAGCCCCAAAGAATATAGCCCCCCCTGCTCTTTGGCAAATCTTGGAGAAAAAAACAAACTAGTTTGTATGGTGCTGCCGGAGCATAAATGGATAAGAGACCTCAACCACATTGACACACATGAGGAATTGGAACAACTAGTAAGTTTGTGGGAGGCTCTATAGCAGGTATCCATTGATGAGACACAACCAAACTCAATTATATGACGATGGATGTGGGATGGTGCCTACACAACAAAGAGTGCATGCGACATCCAATTCACTGGCATGACCAAAACATACAACATGAAAAATGTCTGGCAGGCGAAGACTGAGCCAAAGTGCAAATTCTTCACATGGATTCTCTTACAAAACAAAATTCTAATGGTGGACAACCTTGCTTTCGAAGAGGATGGCCACACATCCATTTATGCAAACTGTGTAGATAGGTAGATGAAACCCTTGTTCACCTATGTAAAGAATGCTCATTCACATCAGCAGTATGGAATTGCATCACAAACTGGGTACGGCTCCGAGGATTACTAGCCCTTACCGAACATCAAATAGTGAGAAGATGGTGGTAGGGAGCAAACAAGAAAATGGACAAAGACATCAGAAGAGATGGCAGTGGAATCATCATATATTTTTGGTGGAACATTTAGAAAGAAAGAGACCGAAGAACTTTCTAAAATGAAGTGAAGTCGGTGGAAGAGGTTACCTCCATGATCAAGGAGGACATTGAACAAAGACGAAGAGCTTTTGGTGAAGAGCAAATTGCCTGGTAATTTGACATCCTTCCAGATTAGATCCTTCTTCAGTTCTATATCTTCACATATGTCACATTGATACTCCTTCATGTCTTTTTTCCGTGCTTTTGTTCCATATCTTTTCCTTTCTGGCCTCTGTAAATATTTTGCTCAACTCCTTGCTATGAAAAAATCAGTAAGGCTCGTGTCATCGTTTCGAAGAAAAAAAAAATTGCTGGCAGCCTAGCAAAATGAGGTTAGTCTGATGGCCATCTATGCGTGATGTGAGCTCGCAACCAGTTTGTCTAATGTGTGTTCACGCAGGCGATCTGGGCACAAATCGCAACATTGGCCACATGTGTCATCATGGAACATGGATCTGTCTAACTGGCTTCCTGCACCAAGTTTAAATGATCTTTTAATAATGGAATAAAAATATCTCAGCCGCTGCATCCGAAGATGCACGCAACCGTGATGCAGACTCCATCTACCACACAATCACAATTCACCAATTAAACAAATGAGATTTAACAAATAGATAATGTTCATTAGCAAATACTTTTTTTGTTGCTAAACCTCTACCCGTATTTGGCAGAGATGTCCATAATAACTATCTCCAGATGATGGCATGCAATATGCATTGTACCCCGTCCCTCCTTCTTGTCACGTCCTAATTCCTTAATCATGTCATTAAGCATCATGTTTAATGGTTAAGCATTATGATTACTTGTTAATTCTTTTGGTGGATTAGAAATTCGCTATGAGTTATGAAATACCAGATATTAGACTTTTTCATTTAGTTTGAGTCTCGCCTAGTCTTTTGGGTAAATAAAAGAGAGAAGGAATTGAGTAGGGATAGAAATGTTTTTCAGCTGTAATATTGTTAGTCTCTCCAACACGTGGGACCCATCTGGCCGGCCCCACCACCTTTTCCTCTCTTTGGCAACAACAGTCCACCCCTTCTTCTCTCTCACCCTCACCCTCTCCCTCACTCACCCAACCGAGCAGCAAGAGCAGAGTTGTTGCGCTCCTCTCCCTCTCTCAATACTCTCTCATTCTCCCTCAAATCTCCCCTTCAAGCACTGGGATTTTAGGTATGCATGTATTACCATTAGATTCCCCACCTCTCTAGCTCTCTATCCATCCAAGAGTTTCTCACATGCATGAAGGTTTGTAGGTTTTGCAAATCAAATTCGTCACCTTGCTTCACTGCATTTTCAGCAATTCTATCATCCTCTCCGCCGAGCTTTTCATTCGTTTTCTCCATCCCCGACGGTCACCAACTTGGGCAAGGGACTTTGGGTAAGTATTCTAGGACCCCATGGTAGCAATGCACGGTTTTAGCTCGGTTTTGGATAGGTTTGGAGCTGTGTTGCGAGTGGCGAAGCGCATTTTCGTTCTTGAGGTTGCAGATCTAGAAGAGATATTTGAATGAGTTAGAACTAGTGAATCGAGCTTGTAGAGTGAGCAATGTAGGTTTAGAACCAATGCTTTAGTGCCCTTGCATGTTTATATGGTTGGATTTCGACATGCAAGATGAATCGGCAAAGAAATCGTCATAAAACACCTTTCTGCAGGAACCTGGAGGTTCCGGGTGAATCCCGGAAGTTGCAGGTGAGCCCAGTCTTTTCTACCACAACATTCGTGTTTTTTAGCATGTAATTTAAGTTTAGAAGCCTGGTACTAGTGCTTATATATGTTTAGGTGAGTTAAGTTTTACATGCACGTTGAATCGACCGCGAGAATCGTCGCAAAGTTCATATCTGCTAGAACCCAGAAGTTACGAGTATACCTGGAGGTTCCGTGTAATTCATTTTAGAATTAACCGAGCACCCTCGCTAGGAGTAATACCCGGAAAATTCGACCGAACCCGGAAGATCTGGACTGGTTTGAGTTAGGATTTAACCGAGAATCCCCACTCGGAACCCCACCTGGAGGTTTCAGCCCAACCTGGAGGTTCCGTTCTGACCCGGAACTTCTGGATGCCTGTCAGTTTTTCCAATGAAGTTAAGTTCGCGAACTTTCTTTGTTCCTTCGCGTGTCTTGTACTCTTAGCTTGTTTTTATGATACATCCTTTATGGTTATGCGTCATGTAGCATATTTCATGGCATCTCTTTCATGCTCATCATTGCACGCGTTCTTCTTTAGTGAATGAAAGACCGGAGGGTAATACGGGCGTGATCAAGGGTGAACCGGATTTCGTTGCTGTTGATTGTGATCAAACTGAGCACCAACGCAAGCATCTAAGCATACTCTACCCGTTACTTTGGATCATATGTTGTCTTTAATTTGATAAGGTATGCTATATGTATGTCATGCATGATAGTTAGTCGAGGTTGGGTTTTTTTTTAGAATAAATACTAATTGTTGCATTACCCTTCCTTGGTATTGTTGTCCTTTGATCCATTGTAACCCTGAGTATAGCACTCAATGGTCTAACTTAAAATGAATACGTTATGGTTAGCAAGGCTTAGGTCTTCAGTAGAAATTGAGCGATGGTTCGACCATCGTTCGTAAGCTTAGGGTTTATTTTTATTCACAAAGAAAATGATGATGATGGGATGCGTATTTTCGTGAGGACGAGACTAGATTCTGGAGGGCAATAGGGATGGCTCGAGAAGGGAGTCTCAGATGCTATAGGCTCCCTTGAATTGTTTAAGCATCGTCCGTTGTGTAGTTGGCTTTAGCACTTCCGTACTTACCACATATCGATATAATGGTAGATAAGCCGAATACTTTTTGTAGCTGTGATCTTTTGGCTTGTGGGTCTACGGTGTCGTGGGTATAATAGGCTTGTAGAGGTAACGTCGTAAATGTGTTGTGGGCATAATATGCTTGTAGAGGTATCTAGTTTACTCGAGAAGTAGTTCTAGTTACCTCCACACCTTTAGACGTATCTAGGGTGCTCTGGGAGTAGCCATAGTGGACCTCAGCACCTATAGGTGCATGTTCAAATGGTCGGGGCTCAATTAGAAAAGGTTGACATGGGTACCCCTTATGTGCACTTTAGTGGGTGACACAAGCCGAATGGTCCTTATGTCGTGTGGGTAAAGAAGTATCTCTCTATATGGTGTAAAAACAATTCGAATTGCCGTGCTCTCGGTTATGAGCATGCTTCTGTCCATTTACATAAATCGTGGAATTTCGTTATTGGGATGTTGTGATGGAATGTTTGGACATAGATGGTGATGTTGATGAAGAGTTGACATAGTACAAGTTACAGTTAGGATATGTTGATGATATCTGGATACCATGATATTTTGGTTAGGTGTAGATGCTTACACTTGAGTTAAAATCGTGTTTGCATTATAAATTCATTTAACCCCTTTTGGGCGAATCCTTGCTAATATATCTAATTGCATTCTTCTTGAAGTCGGGCTATTTATAAGTGCATATTATGAATTAAGTCTTGAGAGTACCTTCATATTCATGTGCTTTGTTTGCTTTTAAGGTGAGGAAGATTTAGTTTTTGGCTACTTTACATCTGTCGATATTGGTGGCGGGCAGGAGTAGTGCCGACTACTCATATGTGGATATTTTGAGGGTGTTGCCTTAGGGTAATAGCGCCAACCATCTTTTGCCATTATCTGACTTATTCCGCTATGTAGCTACTCTAGCAATGTTTGAGTTATGTATTTTGATGTAAAATTTAATCTACTTAAAGACTTGTAACTTAATTTAATTACTCGCTCTTTATTATGTCCTGTGATGATGTGCTTGTTGTAAAAACGTATGTTCTGATCTGAAAGTAAACACATGCTGGGACTATCAGAATGATATTCTGGTTAATCACTGTAGTAGTTGTCATATTAATGATCGACTCAGTGATTAATTAGATTACTATTTGGACAGTTCCCCACACTTATGTGGCAATGTCCAATATCTAATCTAGTGTGTAGCATTGAAAATAACATACATAGAGGAGTTAATTTTTATTTTTTATACTAAGAGGAGGTTATAAGCTAAAAGTGGTTTATAAAACTCTCCAAATAAACTTAGCAAAAATATAATAAAAAATATTGAATAGTTTCATTGATATAAAAAAACAACGCTTCTCGTTACTCGGCTCTTGCAATGAAATGAGGTTTAAATGATCGGTGGACGGCAGTTGTCAAGGCAGCGGCAAAAGGCATGAGCGCAAAGACCTGCTCTCCCTCATGATTCTTCTTGCTGGTCGATCTAGCTCCAGAGGAACAAAAAAACGTGACTTCTGGAATTCCAACAGGATTATTCAACGGTTTAAAGATTACACAAGGAGCTAGTGCACCGCAGGTGCCATTTGTAGTCCCTTAAGTTTTCGTTTTCTCTTTTCTGGGGCAGCCCTTGTCCAAATTTTTTGTTTTTATTTTTCTAGCTTATTTTTTAAGAGACGGTAAGAGAATTGCCGAATATATATTAGAAGGAACAAACAAACAAAATTTATTGAAAGATTTTGTTGCACTTCATTTTTATCTTTTGCGAGAATTGTTTTTATTTTTCTAGTTTATAAAAACAAAAGCAGAAACACATCTCGGCCTACACCATCAGGTCCGATAGTATTAAAAGCCGGCCCAATAACAATTTGAGACAAACATAGAGTGTCCCGCCCAACCATGAAAACCGAATCATATTACCAGTTCTCAGGAAACTGATTTTTTTTAAAGTGCAAATCTAGAGGTCTGCCACCTGTTTGAAGAGCGATAGGATAAAAATAAAAATAGGATATTTCAATGCTCTTAAAATTTAAAATATTATTGAAATAATTATGAAAAATCGAGAAAAAATTATGTAGCGTAAACCATGCTATCATTTAGTTTTCCAAAAATTGTCAACCTATCATCCGTTCTGAATATGCATTTTTTTCAGCACATGTTAATACGCGGGATCTGAAATCCACCCAATTTGGTGGCTCAGATGACAAGGAAACTGATACAGAACGGGCCGAGCTAGCGTCACGCGTCCGTCCTTCCGCTTGCCAGCAGTCCAGCACACGTGTACCGCCTTTGCCAGGACGCGTGACCTTCTCCCCAGACCCTGGCACTTTCCAGCGAGAACGTCGAGATGTGCACTCTCCGTAGTCCCTACTTTGAAAATCGCATTTCTCTTTGTTTATTTGGATTTTTTCTGGCCAGATTTCCGGCTTGAAAGATTAAAAGAAATAGGGAACGAATGCGAGCGAGGGACGAGCAGGGCAACGTGCAAACATGTAGACTCGCACGCAGGCAATGCGGGCTGCAGCTATAGATCATCTTAGTAATCCAGATAGGATGCAGATACTGGGTATTAATATATATAATGTGGAACGTTTGAAAAAAATGAAATCAACATATTTTTTGGGATTCACGTAAGTGGATCCTCCTGCTGCTGCGCGGAATGTGCAGAAGAACTGTCAAAAGGCATGCTGCTCTGGTTAAGCGAGGTCCAGCGTGACCTACTAACACACCGTACAACGCCATATTAGTTGTGAATGGATTATCAGAATCGTTCATTTATATTAAAATTTATATTAAAATAATATATAAAAAATCATAGATTAAATAAAAATAATAAAAATAAAATCAGATTAGATAAATGGACGGAGAGATAACCCACTACCTACATCAGTTGCCTACAGTACAACCATCTGTCGCGGCAGAGCACATTCCGTGCACAGCTCTGCAAGTTCCTTCGAGAGAATACAATGCCTGCCGGCTGCCGTTGCCGTCCACGCGTACTTGGTTCGTCCTGGTGTGCCGTTTCTACTTTCCAGGCGGACGACGCGGACGGCGCACTCGTATCTGCGCCGTGGTTGCTACCGCTTTAAAACCACAAGAGCGGACGTTGTTGGCCAGCATGGCTCTCCAGCTCGTTGCGAGGCTTCCCACATGGCGCTCCCATCTCGCCTTCCTCCACCTCCAAAGGTATCCCGGCCTCCCGATCCTTAATTCCTGCGTCTTCGTATTCTGTAACGGCTCACATCCCTTCTCTCTCTGCACTTCGCAAACCCGTTCGATCTGCAGATCCTGCAAACTTAGCACGCGAGTGAGGATGGCGTCGCCGTCGTCGCCGGTCGACCCGTCGCTGGAGACGGAGGCCCCCCTCGCGGCCGTCACGAGGGAGCGGAGGCTCAACCCCGACCTGCAGGAGCAGCTTCACAAGCCATGTAAGCAACTCCATCTTTCTTCTTCGCCTAGTTGGCATTCTATATATGTATTGCACTCATAGTGTCAACGAGATGTGAGATAAACCATTGTTCATCTAATCTCGACTAGTCGAGGAGAAGAAGAGATCATCGTTATTTCTAGAACAAGCGTTGAGAGACAATACTGACTTTTCTGTGATTAGGAGAACCGTAATCCTGCTCTAGCGCATTGATTGTTTTTGTCCCCCGGGCTTGCAGATCTCGCAAGGGCTCTCGCGGCGGTGGACCCGAGCCACCCGCAGGGGACCAAGGGGCGCGACCCCCGCGGCATGAGCGTGCTTCAGCAGCACGCTGCCTTCTTCGACCGCGACGGCAATGGGATCATCTACCCCTGGGAAACTTTTCAAGGTAGGTGACTAACTGAATCACCTGACGCGATCGATCTCGCGATCGATCAGCCTTTCTCATTTCAGACAGGCAGTCAGAAAGCATAGTTCATAGGCTTTTTTCATGAGCAGTAGCGTTGCGTGCAAATTGACGTAATTGTTCAGTTTATCAGTTTATGAATAGCAGATAAGAAGAGCCTACGCCATTGCTTCTACTGTTGTATCGATACCCTCTTGTGCCTCCTTGCTTTTCAGGCCTGCGAGCCATAGGGTGTGGGTACCCTGTATCCTTTGTTGGCTCTATACTGATCAACCTCGTCCTCAGTTTTCCCACTCAGCCGGTAACATTCTCTTGGCCTCTGTACTTGTTTAATTTTTTTCTTGCAAACCTGCTGTAGCTTTACTCTCACCTTGTTAGCCTGGAATGAATCATCTAAATCAAACTGTCCTTACTCACCCTTGGGACATTCAGACATTCAGTTTATGGGGACGTCTTGATTGTCAAGTCATTTTTTTTGTAAGTGAGAAAAGAAGACACCTCTAGCTGGTCTCTGCAATGATGTTGCTTTAGAAAAGCTAACATACATCGTTGCTTAGCTTGGACCTCATCCATTGCCGATTTTTGTATACTATAAGTTCATGTCTACTAAATGTTCCTTTTGAATGTAGGGATGGATACCTTCCCCTTTGCTGTCCATCCATATAAAGAACATCCACAAGGGTAAGCACGGGAGTGATTCTGAAGCCTATGATACTGAAGGGAGGTATGTACACCTAACACATTTCTAACTGTCTAAGTCATGCTCTTTCTACTGAAAGGCCACAAATTTAATATCGTTCTAGCCGTAAATTTCTAACTAATTTTTACTTGGTCCTGTACAGGTTTGATCCATCAAGATTCGATGCTATATTTAGCAAATATGGGCTAACTCATCCAAATGCTTTGACAAAAGACGAGTTGATGTCGATGCTTAAAGGAAACCGCGATATGTATGATTTCCTTGGCTGGTGAGACATAGTTGAATTAGCAATGTTTTTGTTAACCAAATTTCAGTCTTTCCTTGAATCAACCAACTGTCAGTTAATATTTCAACAATTGGTTCTTCTTATAAGATGTTTATTTCTGTTAGTACTACATAAACTTGATTGTCGAGAGAGAGAAAATGGTGATACACACTTGAGTCTCAACACAGAATCTATTCAAATATCTATTTAATCATTCAAATTCAGGTTGTAAACTACTCCTAACATACATTTCACAGAAAACATTACTCGTACTTTTCATTGATTAACTAAATTATGAATGCACTCGTCGTCCAGCTTGAAATTTGATCTCAAAGTTTCATTTTCGAATGTTTCTCATATGATGTTGCGCTCACAGGGTCGCTGCCGCTGGTGAATGGCTGTTGCTCTACAGCGTGGCAAAGGATAAAGATGGCCTGTTGCAACGAGAAACAGTTCGGGGCGCCTTTGACGGCAGTCTATTTGAGCGACTGCAAGATAAGAAGAAATCCTCCTGAATGCGCCGAAGAGTTCCAGCTCAACAAAGGGTTGGCAGTACAGCATTAGCACTTTACCATTGAGTTGTATTCAAAACTTCAAATAAGGAATACTTCTGCATTATAGAAAACAAGAACTTGAAATGTTCAATCGTCATACCTTGTGTATATTTGGGCTTCCTTTATAGGTTGTAAAGACTGGTGACTCTGTAACAGGGGGTGAATTATGGTTTCTAAAAGCTATTCGGCATTAAAACAATAAGATAACCTAATTACATTTATATCTAAATGTGCTCTAAATTTATTTAGTGTGTCTACTATATCGCAATAAAGTTTTACATCATAGGTTTTAATCCTAGTGAGAAACTAAGTTGAAATGTGGCTTGGTTTATTTGTAATAAGTGATTGACATGGTTTTTAGTTTGGTTTGTTGTTTTTTGAGATTTTATGGGTATGATTATGTATTGCAATTATGATCATTACTAACCAAAGTTGTGAAGAAAATAGAGTTGACAATTTTATTTTCGAGTTCAAGAAAATTGCATACACCGGATGATCCAGCACTCGGGAAAATGATCTCGCCGGATGTTCCAGCGGACTGATGGGATACACGCCAGAGCATTCTAGGAGGAGGCGCTCAGGTGCTCATCGCGCTGGATGACCCGGCGTTGGGCAGAAGTACACGTTGAAGCATTTATACCAGAGAGGTTGCAAATTGGCTCTAGCATATTGAGCAGATTTGGACATCGTTACCCTCTCACCAATGTCACCGATCATCAATTGTGGGGGATATGCTTGCTAAATGGGTCGAGGAGACTCGCGCTATGAGATGATCTCCCCTCAAACGCTACTGGTGTAGGCTCGAAAGTAGTTGAAGTGGAAGTAGAGTCTGCAGGACCTTTTGCCGGTGTCAAAGAAGCAGGAGCTAGCTCAGAAGCACGTGTGATGGCCGGAAGTAGCTTATCATCACCAAGAGCTAGAAGATCATCATCTATAAAGATGCTTTCGCTCATTTCCTGATCACCTGCACACTCAAGAACAGGGCTAGCACATGGAGTTGATTCATCAAAGGTCACGTCACATGATTCTATGATGGTGTTAGCGTCAAGAATATAAACCCTGTAAGAATGATCATGAAGAGAATACCTAAAAAAAATATAATCGAAAGAATACGACTCGAACATGTCAAGATTGCCACGCATTAAGATGAAGCAACGGCATCTAAAAACTCTCAAATGAAAAACTTTCAGCTTCCTTCCATAGTGCAACTCATAAGGAGTCACATTCAAAATCAAGCGCAAGAAAATCTGATTGGAGATATAGCAAGCTGTGCTTATAGCCTTTGTCCAAAACTTTCTAGGAGTACTATGCTCATCAAGCATCGTCCTAGACATTTCAACCAATGTCTGATTTTTTCTTTCAACCACGCTTTTTTGCTGAGGAATGCGTGGGGTAGAAAATTGATGCTCAATGCTATATCCAAGATAGAAAGCATAAAAAAGATAGTTCTTAAACTCGGTGCTATTATCACTATGAATTGCTTTTAATGCATCAGGAAGTTTATTAAACAATCTCAAAGCTAAGCTCTAAAATTGTGAGAACACTTCATCCTTGCTTACAAGAAAGAAAACCCAAGAGTAGCGAGAGTAGTCATCAACAATAACAAGTACATACCATTTTTCACCCGCCGAACAAACTCGGGATGGACCAACAGTATCCATATGGAGAAGTTCTCTTGGTCGTTCAATCATCACCAGATTAACTGGTAGGTGAAAGGCGGCAACCATCTTGCCATATCGACAAGGAGCACAAACAAGGTTATTCTCAAACATGAGCTTGGACAACTCTCAGATCAAGCCTAGGGTAATCAAATGAGAAAGCAAATCAAAGCTCATGTGCCTTAGCCTCCTATGCACATCCAAAGCTCAGAAGAAGGTTGAGCAATTAAAAAATGAGAAGAACCATGAAACTCAGAAAAATTAGCTCTAAAAACTCTCCCAACTCAAGAAATCCGACAAACCAAAGCGTTTAACGAATCAATAACTCGAGAAGTATCACATTTGAAATGCACTTTCAAGTTCTCATCCAACAACCGAGATACATAAAACAAATTGTATCCCAGATGCTCCACTAAAGCCACATCCTTGAGAGTGAAACTCACGTTCACCTTTACCATAGCTTTGGCCTTCACTATTCCCTTTCTATCATTCCCGAATGTGATGTACTCGTGTTGTTTCTTCGGGGTGAGGTTGGAGAACTATGATGCATCTCCGGTCATAAGGCGCAGACAACCGGAGTCAATGAGCCACTTGTTCTTCAGGCCTCCGCCTGCCACCTACATATGAGAAGAATAATATGTGGATGCCTTAGTACTGAGATTAGACAGATACCTCTTGGGAATCCAGTACTGGGTCATCCGCCCTGAAGCAGTAAAAGCATGTGCATGCGAGTCAATACTAGCACACTGAGGGTGAGTACCACAATAAGGAAATTGTGGTCCACCAAATTGCTGCGACTCAAAGCCTCTAACACAGAAGCCAAAATCATATGAATCATGGTAAGATCCACGCTGGGCACCACCCTTATGAGGAAACTGAAGAGCACTGAAACCCATGAGTAAGAGTGAAGAAAATGCTCATGTTCACCAAAAGAGGGGCGGTACATGTCCCGAGTACTCCACTCCCACTCATGCCGCTCATCCCTCCTACGGTGAAAGCAAAAACCAACTAGGTAACCTTCTCTCTAACAGTAGGTGTAGTGGTAGCGTCTGTTAGAAACTTGACTACCGCTCACTCTAGACTCTCTCACATGGCTTTCATCTTAAACTGTGAAGCTCTCTTGGGTTGTGGTGTGGGTTTCTTCTTGGTGGGTTGTGGTGTGACATTGATTTTGAGAAACCAACTTGAAATGTGCCTTGATTTATATATGATGAGTGATTGATAAGGTTGCGGATTTGGTTTGTTGATTTGTGAGATTGCATAAGCATATATATGTACTGCAATGATGATCATGACTAACAAAAGTTGCAAAGAAAATGGAGTTGGCATTTTGTCTCTGAGTCTAGGAAAATTGCATACGCCGGATCGTTCAACGCTGGGCAATTTGTACACGCTGGATGATCCGACGCTCTGAAAGACTTCATGCTGGAGCTTTTCAACTCAAGCAAAAAGGTTAAGTACACGCTGGATGGTCCGGAAATGTGCAACAGTACATGTCGGAGTACTTCTTGTAGAATGGTTGCAAGATGACTGGTCCGGAGAAGATGAACATGTCGGATGCTCCGACATTTAGATGAGTTTCACCCCGAAGCATTTCAATTCTGAGGGAAAATGTGAAATGCACGCTGGATGGTTTGGCAATGGAACATTATGCACGCAGTGCAATTTTTCCAAAGAGGTTGCAAAGTGTGTATGGAGATGTTCAGCGCGTCGGATGGTCCGACGATGAGCAGCATAAATGACGAATGATTCGTCAGAGTTTTTTGTGCAGAGAGGTTGCAAGATGGACGGTCTGCTGGATTGAACACATCGGATGATCCGCGTTGCGGAGGTGACAATGTCAGAACATTCGGCGTTCACGATTTTTCTGATATGTGCTTTGAACTGAGGATTTTTTTATTATGGACTAATCTATAATAGAGTTGGAGATATGCATTTCCTTGTCTCATGTTGTGCAGGTGATGGATGCAACTTGGTAATCGACGGCGGGATGATCGGGGCCAAATGAGGTGCTTGGTGCTGGACAATCGAGGAGGTCGGGTAGAGTTAAGGGTGATCCTAGTTGTGCATATGGAGGTTAAGCAAAACATGAGAAGATGGATGAAGATGATGTGTTGATAAAGTCAAGCGAAGGGGATGCCGGTGCAAGTGATAAGACGGCCCGAGGGATCGGGAGCAGGAGAAACTTGTCGACGGTCAAGATTGCAAGACGGAGTATACGTGTCGATATCGAGATGCTCGCTTGAGGTGAAACCAAGTGACAGTGAGTCACGCTTTGAGAAGCATGCGACGTGGTTTTATGGTTTGGCCTCAAAACCGTGGAAGGATGGAGTGCACGTGGCATCATCGCGAAGCTTACATCGATGCGAAGCTAAGTCATGAACATGCCACGATCGTTCGATGGATGGAGCGAAAAAATGGACAAAAATACCCTGGTAGTAGGTAGGAGACTATAGGAAAGGAGGGCTATTTTGGGAACAAGTAAACTTAAGAGCCAATGCACCTACCTAGGCCTATAAATAAAGGGGTGGGACTGTGGGAGAGACTTAATCTAGCCATTTGAGTTTGTTTGCTAGGGGTTAAAGGGAAAGGAGAGATGAGTGCTTAGCCTATGTGTAGGTGAGAACTTTTTATGAGGAAAAATACTTTGTAATCTGTCTAAAAGAGGGTTGACCTTTGCAAGAAATAAAGTGCTTGTTTTCTCCGATGTTTGTATTAATTTCCTTCTAGTTTCCTTCTATTTGCTCCCTTACTTTGTTGCAAGTTTTTCCTTTTTGATTGTGATTTTCATTTTGGTTGTTGAGATAAAATTTCTCTACCTTGGGAAGTCATTCTCCTTGTTGCTAGAGACAGAAAAATTCACATACAAATGTACACAAGTGGGTCTTGATTTCCCTTGTCTCTAAATCATCAACTTGTAGAGTTTATTTACCGGGTGCCTATCTTTTTGGATCAAAGTGTTCTTCCTTCAAGTTGCAATCTTTTTGTGGTTACGACTCATGGAATAAGTTTCAATAGAACCTAGTGTTCATATACATTTATAAGAGCCATGCTTTCTTTGAGGATCTTTTAGTGCAATATCTTTTTCCTATGTTTTTGCTTCCACTCTTGGTTTTGAGATGCTTGGGTGACAAGATAAGAGAAGGCCATCAAAGAAATTTGTAAGGCGCCTATTCACGTCCCTCTAGTCATCATTCTTGGTCCTACAATTGGTATCAGAGTTAGTTTGATCACTTGTTGACTTTTACTGTCTTTGTGATCCTTAGGCGACAATGGAGAGACATGAAAAGATCCATTTCTTTGAAGGTCTTGACTTTTCATACTGGAAGGTGTGCATGGAGATTTATCTTTTAAGCCAAGAAAGTGTTATATGAGAAATCATTGATTTCAACTATGAGATCCCTGTTGTTCGTACTTCTCAGGCCCAAATTGAACAATATGGAAAGAACAACAAGGCTAGAAATATATTGTTCACCACGCAATGAGTTTGATAGAGTTCAATACCTCTGTACTACTCATGAGATTTTGTCCACTCTTAGTGTCTTTCATGAAGACACTAACCAAATGTCACACGCGATCTTTCAAAATAATAACCAGGTGCATTCCACATGTATGCCAGGATCAGTTTCATCATATATGCGGTGACATTATCGTTGATATACAGTTCTATATCGAACAAAAACAACTTTATTGAAATAAATACCAGTGTTTTAAACAACAGCAGAAGAACAAGAGGAAACTCCAACAAAACTTCAGGGCACACTATAGGTAATCGACTAAGGGCAATGCGACCTAGGACGCTTTGTCTTCATTGTAGTCTCCAACTTCCCTGATCTCCGTGTAGTCTTCTCCAACTGAGCAGCATTTATTATTCAAAAATAGTAAGTGTGAATACATATCGTACTATACAAGTGTAGGAAAGAATGACATCGGGCTCAAGTCAAAAAAGGTTAGATACTGGTTTACTGCACTAAGCAACCTTAACCTATAACTCCAACAACAGACATCCTAATTACTAAGTGTGAAGATATCACTTAAACAAGAAGAACATCTTATCGGATTCCATCCGACTACCAAAACTCACCAGATAATCCCATTACCTGACTACCCGACCAACCATACCAGATCCCTGATCCTAACTAATCAAGAAGAAGTCCAAGTCGCTCTTAACAGTGAGCACGGCTGATCGATCAGTTTTATACTCTGCAGAGTTTGCACACTTTACCCACAAGTTGTGATCAACTCTTTTACCGGTACCCGTCGGTACATTACACACTTCCGAGGTGTGCATCGAGAGATCACTATAAGGTCGTTACAAAGCTCTCGCCGACTCGTAAGCACCCACTGAGGTTTCACTGCTAACAGTGACTAATTAATTTTTAGGCATGAACAAGGATGATTCGTTGGAAACTTGCTAAATTTAGATGAATTTACAAAGTGGCTTGGAGTTAAGATGAAATTCGCTGAATAAGGTTTGAAATGATGAACTCTATTTGAATTATAAACACTGGAACGGAATTAACTATAGAAGCCAGGGGCTAACATGAAAATGTCCTAAATAGGAAACATGAAGATAGAAATAAAAGAGATAAAATGAGGGGGGTTTTGCAATTATGCATACCAACAGAGAGGGTAGAGAGAGCTGAATAGGGCGATCGCTGGCGGTCATTGACATCGACATGGGGCAGAAGTGAGTTTCAACAAATCGAGGAGAGCATGGTGTAGAATGCGAGAAGGCAAGCTCGGTTTTATGGTTGGTCTTGGCAGAGGAATCCCGAGGTAGTGGCAAAACAGTGACGAACGCTCCCAGGTTTAGTGGTGGCCATGCACAGACACAACGAAGAAGATGTGTGCGTTCCCAGAGATTTGCTGTGATATTCAAGAAATGGTTTGAACAAAAATATTCATATTTTCTGGAACACAATTATGTAGTGATGGTTTAGATAGGGTTTCACCTGAGAAGAAGATTGATCAATTGGAACGACATTGGAAGTTGGGATCGCGTTCTTGGTGGCGTCGTTATAGATGGCCGCATAGAAGATGTGACGTAACATACCGTGACGCGGTCGGTGCATCCAAACGGCTCCTGGTTTGATGGGTAACGCGAATGCGAACATCGGCTTATGCTTTGGGCGCAGCCAAAAATGGAGCAGCGCACATGACGATGTTGATCCCGGTGTCGTCTGTGATCCTCTCGGCAATCTACTTTGTCGAGTCGTGTGCTACAGAAAGGGGATCACCGTGGTGAAGGGGCTCGATGATTTGTGCACTGGATCGCTGGGAACGCTATCTGAACCAGCGCTGCACGCGCAAAACTCGTCCAGACTATGGCAACGGGCACGTCAATCGTGATCGCACTGGCTTCAGTGCTCTAATAGCCGATCTGGTTGGTGAGGGTGTGGGGAACATCCTGGGGCACGTGCTGGACAAAGGGTATGGCGATCCAACCTCTGGTAGAACGAGGAACGCCGATGCCATCCGCGATGGCGCAGCTGTCCACGACGACGACGACCGTGGTGGCACATATCGGGCTTTGGTTGGGCTAGGGGTTCGGTAAGGGATCACAAATGGCATCCATACAGGGGAAAAGAGGAGGGGAAGGTATTGGTCCGAGGTCCTCACCTTGCTGCGACGATCGGGGAAGAAGGATTCGCGGAGACGACGACGGCACTGGCGGTGGCGGCATTTGGCACCGATGGCACTGCGGCACAGTCCAAACGGGCAGGGGGTGTGGAGAGGATCCTCGACAATGTTGATGATACGCTATAGCACAGAGACATCATCGACGGTGGTGGGGCGACGGAGCAACTCCTCCATGGGCGATGACTCGTCGGAATGGTGGCGAACGGCAGTGGCGGTGGCGCACTGGTAGGGCAGCAGCAGTGACTATGGTTTGGGGGGAATGGGAAGGGGTAGGGGAGAGTGTGAAGCTCCTATTTATAGGCCCGGGTGCTGCTGGCCACAAAGTGGGGAGAGGAAACGGCCGGTGGTAGGAAACAGCCGGCGGTGGAAGACGAAACGAATGGGTGGAAGACGAAACAGATGGCTCGGGTTCGATGATGATATCTCCTCCGTCTGAACTACAAATTGTACGTTTTTGGACTCTATCTTGTAGTACTCGAAAAGATATATAACTTTGGTATTCATTGGAACTTCTGAAAATACCATCGTGATTTTCAAAAATGCATCACAAGATAAACTATTTGAACTCAGGCTTATCTACACAACACTGATTTCGGGGGCCATAACTTCTAACACAATTATCCAAATGGGGACTTCCATAGGAGCCAATCGAAGATCTCGATGAGACCTACAACTTTAGTATTGTCAAGATTTGTATTTGAGGCCGTCTTAAACTCCAAAATTACATGAGAATACAAGGCTATGAGATGACACCGATTGGACATTGTTTGCTGCGCTGACACATAAGCTAAATGGGTGACTTATCGGCCATGTGGATAGAGGGGTGGCTGGGCGATGAGGAGTAACTGGCAGCTGAAGTAATGGCCATTAGAGATAATTAGAGCATCAGTTTTGATCTTGAATTGAGGGGAATGAAGAGGGGATTGATGAGGGTATGAATGCATGCTACGTTTTGATAGCTAGTGGGTGCCAGTGTTGTCTAATTGCGCACTAATGCGAGCTTACGCGGGCGGTCATGGCGGATGGCAGAGAGAGGAGCGGATGGTGTCGTGAGGAGGAAGACGAGTAGATGGGGGGCGCGGCTTGGGCTGGGTTTTAGATAGGTTTCGGCCCAAGAGGGTTTAGGAATTTTATGAATTAAAGAATTTTCAAAAAAGCAAATACACTCAAATAAATCTAGAAAAATTCAGAGAGGCATTTTGGAAAGCTTTGAACCCAAATATTTTTTTTTGTCACCCAAAATAAACTCTTTTTAAAATACCAAATATTAGGAAAGGCTTTTAAATAAATAATAAAATGCTATTCTATTGTTTGAAAATATTCACATCCCAAAATTGAAATTTTAGGGTGTGACACCAAATCAAGGCACGACGCCAAAGCACGTATAATCAAGAATATCTGTCGGAGGATGAACTCCTCAAGCGGGGATCCGGAGGGACCCCCTTTGAGATTCGGCCAGGGGGATGATTTTGAATCTACCTCGTACGTGAATTAAATGCGAGTATGAGGGATGCAGGCGGGACGGATGATCAGATGCTAGTGAGAGTAAATGCTCGAGGGATTTAGACAGGTTCGGGCCGCACGGAGCGTAATACCCTACTCGTGTGTGTGTGCTATTATTGCTTTGGGAATGCCTCTCTGTGGATCTCTTGCGTTACAAGAATTTTTGTCTAAGTCTAGAGCTTCGGTCTTGCTTCGAGCTTCGTGTGTCCTGACTTCGTTAGCTTGTCTGCTTGTCGGAGTCTTGTTTGTTTTCAACTTGTTCTTCTCCGGGGTGTCCACCCCCTTCTTATACCGTCGAGGGGGCTTGGCATGCCCAGAAAGGAGGGCACGGGTCCCTATGAGCCATAAATGGAAAGCAACCATCATGGGCTGCAGCTCGGCGTTACAGGGGTTGAAAAGTACATCCCCAGCCGGTCTTGTCGCCCATTACGCACGGCTTTAGCCATTTGCAGGAGGGGGGGCCCATCGGGCAGCAGCCGAACCACCCCGCATGTCCGTTTGGTCAGAGCGGGCCTGACACAGCAAGGGGGCAAGTGATAAGCCTCAAGCCCAGCGATGATATCTCCAAGCCGCGCAGGATGACGTGCGATGGGACCCGTCGCATTAAATACCCCCACACCTCCCTGACGGGTGGTGGCAGGGACTGACAACAGGCGTGGGGGGAGTGGTTGGAAGTGACAGGCCACGCTCCTTCTTAAATGCAGCATCGGACCTCTCACCAATTGACACCTTACCGCTGAGCCCTTGTGGGGTCCACCGGTAAGGGGCTTCTCAGGTCCTTAGGGAACTCTGGGTGCTCGGGGACTACTATTTATAGCCCCGAGAGCCCTCTCCCGGATATGTCTCTTCTCGGTCCTAGGGGAACTCGGGTACTCGGGGACCACTGTTCATGGCCCCGAGCGCTCTCTCCCGAAACTGTGTCTTCTTGGGTCTCGGGGAACTCGAGTACTCGGGGATCACTATTCATAGCCCCGAGCGTCCTCTCCCGGAACTGTGTCTTCTAGGGCCTCGGGGAACTCGGGTACTCGGGGACCACTGTTCATGGCCCCGAGCACCCTCTCCCGGAACAGTGTCTTCTCGGGTCCTTGGGGAACTCGGGTACTCGGGAGCCACTGTTCATAGCCCCGAGCGTCCTCTCCCTGAACTGCCTTCTCGGGTCCTCGGGGAACTCGGGTACTCGGGGGGCCACTGTTCATGGTCCCGAGCGCCCTCTCCCGGAACTGCCTTCTCAGGTCCTTGGGGAAATAGTCCCGAGGGAAGGCGCCACGTGGCATTCTACTGTCCTGGTCTCGGGACTCAGGGACCCCTGGTTCCCATATCACCGACAATATCATATGTTCGTGTAAGACCCTGGTGAGTCTTTGGATGCTATTTTTGCTCGATTTGATAGAATTTCATCAACCTTAGATCCACTGGGGTTTTACCTTACTTTGATCATGAGAGGGCGATCAAGCTTATCTCTACTCTTGATCGTAGCATATATGAAGTGAAGATCTCAGGCATTGAGGAGTAATCTGGTTATGATGTATTGACTTGTGATTGACTCTTCAGCAAGCTCAAATCCACCGAGATAGCTAAGGCGGCTAGAATAGGCCTAGAAAACCCCTTGTCTCAGAACATGGTGTTGGTTTTAGGACCCAGATGAACATGGTGTCTCAGAACATGGTGCTTGCTTAAGCCTCCCACACAGTCATATCCCTCTATTTATAGCCCTATGGAGGTAGCTTAGCACTTAAATTTCCTTATTCCTAAAATACTACTATCTTCCAATAGCCTCCTACCTACCATCGGGGCATTTTAGTCTATTTTTCGCTCTGTTCATCGAACAATCATGGCTTCTTCATGACTTATCTTCGCTTTGACGCAAGCTTCATGATGATGCCACTTGTCTCGATGGAGTACACTCCATCCTTCCACGGTTTTGAGGTCAAACCATGAAACTATCTTGCACGCTTCTCAAAGTATGACTCACTGCCACTTGCTTACGTCTTAAGCAAGCATTCCGATGTCGATACGTGTACTCCGTCTTGTGATCTTGACCGTCGGCAAGTCTCTCCGGCTCATGATCCATCAGGCCGCCTTATCACTTGCACTAGCATCCCCTTCGCTTGACTTCGTCAACACGCCACCTTCATCCACCTTCACATGCTTTGCTTGACCTCCATATATATAGCTAGGACCACCCTTGACTTCGTCCAGCCTCCTCGATCGTCTGGCACCAAGCTCCACACTTGGCCCCGATCATCCCTCCGTCAACCGCCAAGTTGCATCCATCACCTGCACAACTAGACAAGCACACACATTTCTCTAATTCCATCTCCAATTAGTCAAAATCAAAATTCTCAGTTGAAAGAATCAATTCAGACAAATTGTGAACATCGAATGAACCGGTGTTCACCCCTTCTGAGCACTTTCACCCTTTCTGAGCACCGGACTATACGGCATGTTCATTTCTTCAGATCGACAGTTTCGCATCCTCTTTGGAAATATTAGTCTGGCGTGCACATCATCTCATCGCCGGACCATTCGGCGTGTGCGTCTCCACCAGACACCCATTTTGCATCCTCTCTGCAACAATTACTCCGGCGAAGTATCCGGCGTTTATTTCTTTGAGCGCCGGACCATCTGGCGAGTACAAGTCCACATTTCACAGATTCTATATTTGTTGCTTCTTTTGAGCCCTATGATGTTGGACACGCTCTTTCTGATTCAAATTGGATCAATGTCATTCATGAAGAACTAAAAAACTTTGAGAGAAACCAATTTTGGGTCCTTGTAGAACCACCTCCAAATATCCATACCATAGGCACCAAATGGGTTTTCAAAAACAAACAAGGGGAGGATGGGTCGGTGGTTAGAAACAAAGCTAGACTGTTGTGAATGCTTGTTTTTCTAGTTCGAGATTGAAGTTTGCTAGTTCTTAATGCTTGTATTGCTTCGGCACAAGTGAATGCTTATATGGTGGTCACTTTTAACATGATTCGGCTATGTGAAATTAAACGCACCAACAATTTTTCATGTTTAGCTTGTGTAGCTTCATGTTCTTGTGATATTGTATCTTTTTTGAGCCTTTGTGCGATTGTGAGCTCCACATTCTACTCTCCATAGCCATTTGACGTTTCTAACATTTGCAAATGCTTTGTGGTATACTTGTGAAAGCTCCTTAGAATTGCATGTTCATGCATTGCATGATGCGTTATCCTTGTTGTTTGCATTGCCAAAGGGGGAGAAAATATGCACTAAGCTTTTGGGGAGAAAATATGCCACAAAGAAAAATCTTGCACAATCAAAGAATCTTGCATAATAAAATCTATGCATTTATCAAAGGGGAATTTCGGCATATTTTTGCATCATAGATTCAACCTAGTGTATGTTGCATCATAGCATGGGAATAACTTGCAAAATTTGTTTTCTTGCAAGTACCTAAAAATTTCTTTACTGCAAATATGAGCAATTTGAAGTAGCATATTTTTGTGGATCGGATAGTCCAGTTTGTTGAGAACTTGGTGTTCTCTGTTAGCTGTGTGGGAGTTAGTCGGAAGTTCTGATTTGGATCGGAACCTCTGGTTTTGTGCCAAATCGGGGTTCTTGGTTTGGAGTTAGTTTTTAATCGGAAGTTCCGATCTAAACATCGAAAGTTCTGATATCTGGTTCTTAGCAGATCTGGGTTTATCTGTGAAGTTCAAATTTGTTGTTTTGAACTGATCGGAAGTTCCGATGTGGAGATCAGAACATCTGATGTGTGCTAGAAAATGTTGTAACGGCTAGTTTCTGATCGTTGGGATTCTTAGGATCGGAAGTTCTGATCTGGGGATCAGAAGTTCCAATCAGTGTAGAATCTTTCCAACAGCTAGTTTTTTTAGAGTGGGGGTATAAGTACCCCTTGGCCTCCTTGTGTGGGGATGATGTTTTTGGGTTGGCTTTATGCTGCTTGTGAGAAGTGTTAGAACTTGGTGTTCCACCTTTGAGTGCTCCCCTCCCCTCTCTATCAAGATTAGGTGAGATTCAAGCATTTGTGGCTTAGTAAGGATAGAGTAAGGTGTGTGTGGAGCTTGGGTGGCTCGCACGTGTCGCATTAGTTGCGTGTGTTTGACCACTCAGCGTTGATCATGCGCGAGTTCAGGAGTTTATTACTCTTGGAGACCACCGTCTCCTAGACGGCTCAGTGATGGATTGCCGGCGATCTCCTTAAGTGAAGATAGTGAGGAGACCCGGAAATAGTTGAGGAATTCACCATCTCCGGAGTGGAGGAAGAGTTCACCATAGTGGAGGCGAGGAGTGCATGTGTGCAACCTCGTGAGGAAAATCGTTGAAAAATACCCATCTCAAGTGTCACCGACTTCCTCAATGGAGACGTAGGATATCGGTGGATATCCGAACTTCAGTAACAAATTGTTTGTCTCTATGTTTCCTTACTCTTATGCATTACTTTGATATCAATGCTTGTATGCTTACTTGTATGCGCATTGAATTAATTTCATGTTATTCACTCTAGCTGTTTTGAACAGATCAGAACATCCGATCAGTGTGATCGGAATATTCGATTGGCTTGGATCGGAACATCTGATCAATAGGATCGGAACTTCCGATCATGGTTTCTTGTATACTTTTCTAGATTTGAATAATCTTTGTCACCCTAGGATTGCAACCTTCACATTTATTTAGGGTGATTGTGCACTAGTTGAGTCTAGTATATTTAGGTCTTTCACTTGTGAAAAATACGTTAGCTTTATTTTCGCTGCAAGTTTAGGCCAACTATTAAAAGGGGATGAAGTTTTGTTAAAACACCTATTCATCCCCCCTCTAGGCGACATCATTTTCCTTTAAAAAACAAGTGGCTCATCGACTCCGGTTGTTCGCACCATATGACCGGAGATGCATCATAGTTCTCCAGCCTCACCCCGATGAAAGGACATGAGTACATAACATTCGGGGATGATCGGAAAGGAAGAGTGATGGCCAAATGTATGGTAAAGGTGAATGAGAGTTTCACTCTCAAGGATGTGGTCTTAGTGGAGTATCTGGGATACAATCTTCTTGACAGGCTACAATGAATAGGGAGATATTGAGCTGAAATACATAGATACTCAACACCAGCTAGCCGATATATTCACCAAGCCTCTTGATGCAGTAAGGTTTGCTTTTCTGAGGGGAGAGCTTGGTGTGTGCCATCCCTGTGGTATCGTGTGAGGGGGAGATATTTTTGTACATACTCTATCTTATTTTTGTTGTATTTGTATTTCCATAGCATTATGTAAGATAATTATTATAGTTGAGCTTTGTATTATATGACTTTAGTATTTTCGATTGCTAGTTTTGAATTTAGACTAAGTTGAGTAGTTGTGTGGAGCAAACTTTTAATCTTAGACTCCTCTTGATGCTTTGACATGAAACATTTCAAGCAGGCTAGCTTTTTTTAAGATTAAATTTGGTAATTTTATGAATCATGTAGACTAAGAAATGCTACATTCTTGATCACATATTTGTCATTGCTTAGGCTTGGTCAATGTTTGTGTTAAAGCTAGTTTAATGAATATCTTGCTCTAGGCTTCTTGATTCAAAATAGTAGATTGGGGAATATTGCATTATGTTTTTTGTCTTTGTCAAATGTTTAGCTCATGATAGAACTTTGAGGGAACATATGTTCCTTATGTTGCAAAGACATTACTTGACTTGATCTTGTGAAAACGTGGTAAATTATGCAAAATGAATAATCTTAAAAAATCAAGTTTTTTGTGCTAAAATGAAATCCAATACAATTGTCTTGAAGCCTCGAGGTGTTTGTCGTACCTAGTCGTGTTACACTTCGCTTGAATAAGAGGCAACTTGAGGATAAAAATGATAAATGTGCCTAAATGATCGATCTTGTTTTAATCACTTGATCTAAGTTTTGGTTTCATATGTGAGCGTTTGCAAAGCCTACTGTCATGAATGCTTGTTTGCCTATTTCGATATCGAAGTTGGCTAGTTCTTAATGCTTGTATTGTCTCAGCACAAGTAGATGGTTATGTGGTGATCATATTTAACATGATTCGACTATGTGAACCTAAATGAGCCAATAATTCTTCAGCTTAGCTTGTGTAGCTTCATTCTTGTGTCACTGTCTCTTTTTGAACCTCTATGCGACTGTGAGCTTCATGTTCTACTCTCCATAGCTCTTTGACGCTTTTCTAGCTTTTGCAAATGCTTTGAGATATATTGTGAAAGCTCATTAGTATTGCATATTCATGCATTGCATGGTACTTTTTGTCCTTGATGTTTGCATTGCCAAGGGGGAGAAATTGTGCTATAATCCACAAAGAATCTTGCATAAATGAAAAGGGAGAGAAAATATGCCAATGAATATGTGCATTCATCAATGGAGAGAAAATATGCCAATGAATATGTCCATTCATCAAGGGGGAGCATAGCATTTGAGCTTTTATTCCTTTTTTTGCTTGTCTTTGCTTCGCTTCGAGCTTTTTGCAAGTCTTCTTATGCCAAGTGACATTTTCTTGCTCTTTCTTGACTTTTTGGACACTTGGATGAGCTTCTTGTGCTTTCTTTAAACCAATACTTTATGCTTTGAGAAGTTGCCAATGCACTTATTAAGGGGGAGATTGAGAAACCGAGTTTAAATATATCTTGGTTTATATGTGATGAATAATTGACTAAGTGTGTTGATTTGGTTTGATGATGTTTGGATTGCATAAGCATGTCTATATGTTGCAATTATAATTGTGACTAACCTAAGTTGGAAGGAAAATGGAGTTGGGATGTTTCTGTCTCAAGCCAGGAAATTTGCACACGCTGGATGATCCGGCGCTGGAGATTTCGTGCACACCATATGGTCTGGCGATGAGACATTATGCACGTCGGAACATTTCAGGAAGCGATGTTCTGGAGTCCTACACGCTGGATGGTCCGACGAGGGAAGGCATGAACGTCGGACTAATTATTGCAGAAAGGTTGCAGATGGCCTGTCTATTGGTATTCTACATGCCGAATGGTTCGGTGTATACACCAGAGTATCGCCGGAGTATTTCTTGCATAGAGGTTTCAAAGCTGCTGATCTAGAGGAGTTGTACACGTCGGATGTGTCTGGCACTTGTACTGGTGTGAGCGTCGGACCATCCGGTGTTCGCAATTTTCTATGAAGTGTATCTTTTTACAGGGATTTTGTTTTGGGCTAACTTGTGATGGATTGGTATGATCTTAGAGAAACATGTTTGCTTATCTCATGATGTGTAAGGTGACAGATGCAACTTAGCGGTCGACGATGGGATGATCAGGGTCAAGAGGGGAGCTTGGTGTTGGACGATCAAGGAGATCGGGTGAACTTGAGGATGATTCTAGCCACGTGGAGGTCAAGCAAAGCGTGGAGAAGATGGATGAAGACAGTGTATTGGCAAAGTCAAGCGAAAGAGATGTCGGTGCAAGTGACAAGGCGACATGAAGGATTGGGAGTGGGAGAGACTTACTATTGGTCAAGATCACAAGACAAATGACACGCGTCGATATCAGAATACTTGCTTAAAGCTAAGCTAGTGGTGGTGAGTCACGCTTTGAGAAGCATGCAAGGTGGTGTTTCGGTTTGGGCACAAAACCGCAGGAGGATGGAGTGCACGTGGCATCATCGCGAAGCTTGCGTCGAGACGAAAAGTCATGAAGGCGCCACGGCCGTCTGATGGACGAAGAAAAAAATAGACGAAAATACCCTCGGTGGTAGGTAGGAGTGTATTGAAACAGATAAGCATTTTGGGAATAATCTAGGAAACACATGGGTCGAGGAACCTAGGCTATAAATATAGGGGACCGGCTGGTTGAGAGTCTTGAGCCATCTATTTGAGAGCTTAGTGCTAGGGTTTTGGTGAGAAGAGAGGAGTGCTTAGCCTATGTATTAGGTCAGAGCTTTTGAGAGGAAAATCTTATTGTAATCTGCCGAAAAAAGGGTTGTTCTCTGCAAGTAATGAAGATCATGTTGTCTCCTATGCTTGTCTTCATCTACTTCTAATTTCTCTTTATTGGTTCCCTTGCAAGTTTGCAAGTTTGCAAGTTTTTCGATTCTCGGTTGCGATTTTCGTTTTCCTTTCTGAACTGAAATTTTCTGCCTTATTGGAGTCATTCTTCTCGTTGCTAGAGGCATAAAATTCACGTACTAATGTACAAGATTGGATCTTGAATTCCCCTTCCTCTAAACTATCAACTTGGAGGATTTCTTTTTCCGGTGATCTTCTCTTTGGATTGAAGTGTTTCTTTTATCAAGTTACGATCTTTTTATGGCGATGACTCATTGTTTGAGTTTCATTGGAACCTAGAGTTCACATACAAATATGAGAGTCATGATTTCCTTTGCGTTCTTGATTGCAACTTGCTTCTCATAGATTTTGTTTCCGCTTGAGTTTTTGAGGTGTGTTGGGCGAAACAAAGGAGAAAGTCATCCGATTCAAAAGAATTTGGAAGGCGCCTATTCAACTCCCTCTAATCGTCATTCTTGGTCCTACATTTGCACATTCTGAAGGGCATTTATTTACCACAATCTTCTGTGTGGCTTTTACGAAATGCCAACCTTCCTAGTGTCAAATGATAAAACAAAAGAATCCCATCAACTTTACTAGTTTATGGACATCTTGCATGAAATAAATTTATTAAAATTGTTATTATCCTTCTTTACGTGCGTATATCACATAGTGTGATCTATTTATCACTGCTCACTATTTGTTCTGCGCCTGCTATTTTAGCAAATTATATCACTTGAAGTTCAACATAGTACACGCAATGTGATATCCTTATCTTCTTTCTTTTTCTTTTCTTCCTTTTTGTTGGATCCTAGGTTTCATCTCTAGCCTATCCTGATTTGCTTAGGACTAAAAGGCTTTGTTATTGTTGTTGCATTTTGTATGTTGTTGTTGTTGCATTCTGCAGGTATCTTCTTGCTTAAATTATGAGGGCAATGGGAAGGTTATTACTGACCATTGCACAAGCTGCTACGGTTCTGGCAGAGTCCAAGTTGAACGCGGTATCAAAGTAGACATACCTGGAGGTATTGATGATGGCTCCACCATTCAAGTTACTGGAGGAGGTGGTGTTGATAAGCAAAGGTAAGCACCAGGCAACTAATATATATAAATTCATGCACCTTTTAGCCGCAGTATGTTTGATTTGAATGTATAACTTATACAATGATATATAGTTGAAATTGCTTATGAGTTGACAAGGTGATATAATTAGTGATTTACACATGTTAGTGAAACATTGTCCCTGTTTCAGTAGCTACTACAAAACAAACACCATTAAATCTCTTTGGAATCCCCATTTCAGTTGGTACCATTATTACATGATACACATTTTTTTATCTTATTGTGCAGGGGTGCAAGTGGTGACTTGTATACCTTTGTTCGGGTTAATGAAAAACAAGGCATCCACAGAGAAGGCCTCAATTTGTACTCGAGTGTCACAATTGATTATATAGATGCAATTTTAGGAACTACAGTGAAGGTGAGCTGTTAAAAGGGCAAAGACATTATTCATAATAATATATTATTAAGCCTTGTCTACTCATATCATGTGTTCTAAAAAATCATGTTATGTGTAACATTTGTATTTTGTAAACTCAAGCCTAAACATCTTTTAATTCTATTGTGTTGTTAATGTTCTCATTTAATTCTAGTAAACCTTCCACTTCAACTTTACCCAGAAGGAACTTTGTTATTTCAGGTTGAAACAATAGAAGGGCTCAAGGATCTTCATATCCTCCTAGCACTCAGCCTGGAAAGAACTTGAAATTTTCACAACTGGGAGCTCCAGACATTAAGAAGCCTAATGTCAGAGGAGATCACAATTTTGTGATAAAGGTGAAGATTCCGAAGAGTAATAGGTTTGAGTTACCAGTGCGGTTTTTGACAGCATGCAGCATGGGGACGAATGTTGTATTTATTCCGTGATGAGTTGATGTCTTCTCCAACCTTAAGCTATTTCCAGAACTGTCCTTTAAATATAACTTAAATTTCTATCAACTAGCCAGTTTATCGTTTGAAAAGTGAGCCAAAATAGACACGTTTGACTGCACTATTGTGAGTCTCAATAGCCAGCAACAGTCACCTGCCATAGCCCTTATTAGTTTATCTGACCTGTCCTTTATTCCCTCTGCTTTTTTGATCGGTTGGCATAATAGCCGTAAGGCTACAGCACTCATAGTGGTCCTTCAGGTGTGAACAACAAAAATCCAGTGTAGCAGAAGTGTTTCTTGTTAGTTGTGTACTGTGTTATCAACTTAACATCCCAGTTGAAGATCCTACTTGTATTGTGTTGGCTTTTGATGTATAACTTTGTCAATGCTTTTGATTCATAGTGACATGGAACGTTCGCTAGTTAAAGAGCTTGCTGCACTAAAAGGAGCTCAGAGTATTTCAGTTCCAGGTGAAATTCTTTTCTGAGTTGTTGTAGTTAGCATCTTTGATCATGGTTCATTGAGTCTCTTCGCTATCTATTCTTTGCCTTATTCAGAAACTACAAACACAGAAAATTTGAGAAAGAGAAACCATCATTCATCTGCAAGGAGGAAGAAATCATTTTGGAGATCTATCTGGAATTTGTTCAGGCTGGCACCATTTCTCATTAGTTTTTCTGCCATGAAATGCAATGGCAGGCCCTTCGTTTTCATTATATCAATATCGTTTTACATTGAATTGCCAAGCTAACCGTGTTGGTACATATCGCATGGTTAAAAGGACAGACTTATGTTTTGACCTTTGAATATTGCTTTTGTTGGAAATTTCACTATGCAATGCCTAGGACATACATTATGGTTCACATGCTTAGCCCTCATTTTGTAAAACTTGAATACAATTTTGATAAAGCTATTTTCCATTGGTACTATTCTAGGAGTGATGAGGGCGATCAGAGATTTGCTTCGATCCATGTACAACCTGTTATTCCACGTTGGACATCTCACCAAGGAACTCATTCTGCTACTCCCCCGCTGTTAAAAGGATTCCTCAAGCTCGCAGCATTCTTATTTATGATCAGCAGAACCAGTAAATTCAGGTTGACTCGGAAGCACTATGACTGTCTAACTCGAGCTAATGTAGCTGAAGAGGCAGAGTGTATTTCTGCAGTGTTAGCGTGACAAACTAGTGAATAGTTTTAGCGAAGCAAAGCTCTTTGTGCTGGGAAAGAGTGTCCTGGCCGCCGTCCAGCTTTGTTCATTGTGGATGGCCGCCAGGCATAACTGAAACACAGAAATAGGTTGTCAGCAGTGACAGAGAAAGGTAGGACAACACTCGTAGTAGACTGATACTGATCCTTCATTGCTCGTACATGTGGAAGAAACTAGCAGCAGTTTTGAAGAAAGCGTGGGGAATGACATGGAGGAACATGTCCGGCAAGTTGTAATGATGTGTACTGTATTTCAGGTTGTGTACTTTTACATTTGTGTAGTTGTTATGATCCTTTGCTCATAACGGGGTAAATATCCACCGAGAAGATAGCCGGACGGCATCAACTATTAAGATAAGAGGTTTAGATTATAGATGAGAGAGACGAATATTAAGGGAGACTAGATTAATTCTCACTACTTGATTCCTAATACACATTTATTGTCAACTATATGTAGCTGGCCTTGCCCTGCCCTGTGCTGCTGCCACCCATGTTTGGCCTACTGTCGGTCCTGAGTGGCCCGCCATTGCTGATTAGATGAAGTTGGGGAGCAGGTGGTGGTACATGGGTGATGACGTGGCCTTATAGAATGCCGGCGCCACCTAAAGGGAAGAACGTTGGTTGCGGAGGAGGCACTTGATGGTCCTACGTGGAGAGATCAGCAATCGATAAGACGTAATCACCCGTGATCGGAGCCTAATCCAAACCTGTAGCCTTCTCCACTGCCGCTACTCGAGCCGTGAGGCCGGTCATGGAACATGTGAGGGCTGTCAAAAAATTCTGGATGTCAAAGAATTCTGGATGTCGTCGAGCTGCTGCTAGATGGAATCGAACCCATCCTTTATCTCCTTGCACAATCGTTCTCCTTGAGTAGCGAGCAATGCCTTGCATTGCTCCTGATCATTGTCGGAATTTATGGGCTCTGATACCCATTTGTTATGATCCTCTGATCATAACGGGATAAACATCCGCCGAAAAGATAGTCGAGTGACATCAACTGCCAGAGATGAGAGGTTTAGACTATACATAAGAGAGACGAATATTAAAGGAGACTAGATTAAATATCACTACTTAATTCCTAATACACATCTATTGCCAACTATATATAACCGGCCAGGTTCTATCGCTACAGTACCACGTGCTACAGTAACCACGTGCCAATTCTAACTCAATCCTAACCAAATCCAGCTTACCTACTTCTTCTTTCCGACTTTCCTAACATATCTCTAATATCTAACCTTTCAAATTAATTTATTGCTCGCCTAAAACCGAAACTAATTCATCGGTTTAATCAGCCGTGCTACAATTCCGCACGGTACTTTTCACACGCATGCATAAACAGTAATATTTGCGCATAACAGTAGCATTTAACTTCAAGGCTTTATTTTGTTTTGGAAACTCTTTTGTTGCAGCTAACTCTTCATGGTTCATAAGCGCCGAATATATATGCAAGCAACAGATTCTGACGCGAGACTGTAACTACGCAATGCAATTGTTAAATCGTTCACGTATTCACATTCATATCAGCATCCATACAGCAACTAGTTTCTATAAGGCTATTCCCAACGGATTCTCTTCGGAGATTAAAATTCTGTTGTGAAGGGATTTTCATTCCCTTCAGCGTTCCAACGATTTTTCTTCACAGTTTTTTTTACGATGGGATTTTCAAAGTTATTCTTTTCAGAACGGGATTATCTCTCATTTCCTTTCACGATTCTCTTCGAACTGAAGTTATTGGAGATGAGAGAAAATAAAAAAAATAAGAACGGAAAAGAGAAAATGAAATAAAAGAAATATAATTGGGATGGTCTAACGGGGATGAGAACTCTGATTCTAGAACGGGTTATTCTAATCTCATCTTTAAATACTTTTCGCCAGAAAAAATAAGTTTTTCCTTTGCCCCACTCTCTCGGTTTCCGTCCATATTCCATTCCCCTGGAGCACACCGCATCGAAAACATCAGCACCAGAATTAAAAAAAAAAAAAAGAATCAGCACCACTTGCCGAAGCCTGCCACCGACCGGATCCACCACCCGCCATGTCTCCCCGGCCGCCACTGCGTCCGTCCCACCGGAGTCCACGGCGATTCTCCGCAGCCTGCTGTCTCCTACTCCTGACCCTCGCGTTCCTCCTCCCCTCCGCCGCCGCCAAGTCCTCTCGCCGACCCATCACTGTACGTCTCCCCACCTGGGGCGTGGATCCTCTGCCGTTCCGAACGGCCGCTGACACGCGGGGCCGGGCCCGCATGTCCCCCCACCTGATACTTTTCTCCCCCTCCCATTCGCCTCTTCCTTCCCTATACCCATCTCATCGCGCTTGCCGACTCCATGGTGCAGGACACCGAGATCCGGCAGAAGAAGGAGGCCTGCTACACCGACGTTGAGAAGTACGTGTAGGATGTGCTCTGTGCTGTTTTCTGTTCAGTGGAACGCATCTGACGCAAGGTCTCTGACGGTTCTCTCTCGGCCGCGCCGCAGCGGGCTGTGGGGGTGGGCGTGCAGGTCGTCGCCGACGGAGAAGGAGAACTGCGTGCTGCGTTGCCTCTCGCCGGAGTGCTACGACCTTATATACGGCGGCGACCCGGAGAGCGGCGGCATGTGAATATGGGGTTTCAGCTGCTGCTGATGTGATGATTGCTTTGATTTCTGATGCTTTTTTTTTTTACGGGATGTGTTGTGCAGCTTGAGGAAGGGGAGTTGGACTATGTCCGTGGCCAGGAGTACAAGTACTGCATGCACAAGTAAGAATTACTGAAACATCTGGAATATGTTCTTTTTGCGTTTTTGGATTTTGAAATGGGTCTGCGTTGTGTTGAACTATTGAAGGATCGCATTTTGGGTGCATGTGTAAAATAAAGAGTGATAGTATTCATTTTTTGTCTCCCATGGTTGGTTAGCTCTCTAAACATAACTAAAACCGCCTAACTAGGAAGAAAATTGAATTTTTCAGAGATTGGGAAGAAGGTAGAGTGGATTTAGACTCGAAGGGTTCATTCCTTGTACAAGTGTACCTTTTTACGGTCTTCAGATACCAATTTCTTATAACTATCTGTAAATTTTGTGACTGCTGTGAGCAAATAAAACAGCAAGGTAGATTGTACCTTATTTGTCTTCTCAATTTTGTTAACTCATTATGTCTGTCAGCTATAGTAGATAAAGGGGTAAATAGCTGCAGAAATAGGTGAGAGTAGCAGTGTCCGGCAACGATTATCCTACCAAGCAAACTGTTATGTTACTATGTTACTCTGCTCAACTGGTCATCATCTAAATTGCACAACCTCCATGAACTCCAGACTGCATCGCTGCAATAGAACAATGGTTCAGTCCTCCTGTTTCCCACTTAGCTATCATCCGGATTCAGCAGTATATATTTTGATTTGGTCCATCCTAGCGTTGGTAGGTAGTCTGACTTGTTATCAACAGTAACCTACTGTTTTGATTGGGATTTTAGGCTTCTAGCTCCCTTTAGCATATTGTCATTTAGACACCCTCTGCCATTGAAAAATTGAGGAATACACATTACTTTCCAGTGATTGTGGTGCATATGTGAAATGAATGATAAGTTTCGCTAGTTTGGCTTTCACATGGTTAATTTGCTCTCTGAAAAAGAACTGAAATCACTTGCCTAGGAAGTGATTGAATTATTGAACTTCAATAACTTGAACTTTTTGTTGTATTTTTGTGGAATATCATACCCCACGGTCTAATGGCTCTCTAAGTTCTTTTTGAATCGATGGAGTTTTACCTATGAAGAAATAGAATACATCATTTACCTCTCAAGAAATAGAATGCAACAGTTACCTCTCTAGAAATAGAGTAACTCCCAGCAGATTACTTTGATTGCCATGGTCCTACGTTCCTAAAATTTCTTTCTACCTAAACTACTTTGTTGCCAAAAAAATCAAGCCATCGAGGACTTTGGGATAGTTCTCTAAGATGATGTTTCGTGTATTTGCATTAGAGTACACATGTTTTATTGTTATTATTCATTATGCTGTGTTCTGGGTGGTGGCATACTCAAGTTTCGTGAATCCTTCTGTAAACTCTAATTTTGGACTGTAAGATATCTAAATCTTATCCCTATTATTTATGTATGAATTTCTTTTTTTCTGATTAACATCAGACTATATGCCCTTGAAGCTGGCTAGCTGTTCTTGCTACATCACCCTCATATTTTTTTCTTTTTACTTTGTTATTCTTTTCAGGTCGTCCCTTGGAGAAAGCTTGGATGGCGTGAAGGGGTCCTTCAGTTACTGATCAAGGAAGCAAGAAGAGAAGATTCTGTGAGTCTCCTGTAAATTGTAAGTCACCTTAACTTATCGTGTGCTCCTTCTGTTGCACTCTTGAACATACGTGCAAATTTGTTAGCAGAAACAAGAATCTACATGCAAATATATTAATTTGCTCTAGACAATGAGTCCAACTATATACTTGCAATGCTGTCCCGTATCGTGGGAGGGTGTTTGGGTCCACTGCCCACCCGATGTCGATTACAGAATGCCAAAAATTAATTCATCGAGGGCAAAGAGCTAGCGAAAGACGACCGTGTTACTCGTCATTCTCGTCAACCGTCGTGTACAAACTGGCCGGCTAACTATTCTCTGCTTGTCGGCTCCGCAGCCGTGCCAACAACTGCCGGCGCCGTCTCCCGAGCAAAGGCATCGGCACGGCAAGAAATGTTTCAGTCCCCGCGCCGATGCCTTCCCTTCCGGCCGGAAAACTGTGTGCAGCGCGCAGGCGGGCACGACCGTAGCAGCACAAATCACCTGCGCCTCGGTCACCCGTGCGCCCCTTCGCTGACCGGTTGGTTGGTCGAACCCTCGGTCTGCCCATTGCCCACGGCCCACCTCATCTATCGATCGGTCCGAGCTGTCCGCCGATGCCGAGCTCGTCTACGTGTAAACTTGTCGGGTGCCGTGTGGCAAGATGCATCGATACAACAATGGAAGGCAAGGGAGGCGTCGAGACTCGAGTCTAGAGCTCGTGAACATCGGTGCTGCATGCACATGGGTGCTCAACTGCTCCGGCTCTACCTTGCATAGGTGTGTTTAGACAATTTTGCTCCTCGGAGCTTTACGAAAAACCAAGTCACACCATACATTGTCAGGTTGCAACGGCAGGCAATCTTTAAATACAAAAGCAAACATTCGATTACATTGTCCATAGTGGATACACAAATGAAGCATCACGAAGATACAGCATCGTAAAATAGTATTACCCAAACACAACAACAAAGCCAAATACTAATTGAGTGAATTTTCTAGACAAGACAACCAACTCTTATACCTAAAATCCAGAGGCCAGGACGCTGGGAGACCTTATTTCACAATAATCAACAGGTAACTGAAACCACTGACATGACATACCATTTCCTTTTCACATCAGGAGACGAGAGTACCTGGGAGTTTCAGCACCAGTAGCATCCATGGTTAAGCTGACAGGAGGGCTTTCCATAGAAATCTCATCAGCTACTTGATTAGCATTCCTCCCCTGCTTTTGCTTCCACTCCCTTCTCACCAGCTGGAGATGCTCCGCCACTTGCTTCATGGTGGGCCGTTCATCCATATCCTCTTTGAGGCGGGCAACTGCTACGCTGCCAACTTTCTGAAGAAACTCAATATTCTCAGGGGATGCAATCTCTTCATCGAACATCTCCCCTGCTTTATCCTCCGAGGCATATGATTCGATGTAGTTTATGATGAGACTGTTATTTCCATCGTACGTTGGCTTCTTTGTAGTAATGAGCTCTAGAAGGAATTCTCCAAAATTATAGACATCGCTCTTCTCGTCTAGACGATCGGTCTTCATGTACACAGGGTCTATGTAATTCATGTCCCTTATTACAATTTTTTTTTACAAACAGGCCATCTTGCCTAGCCTTCCTTGGAGGCCATGTGAGATGGGGGTTCGAACCCCCGCCGGCTCCCTCCACCTTTGGAGTTTTGCCACTGGGCTACAAGCCTGTCCGCTCCCCTATCACAAATTCACAGGTATGGTATGTTTTTTCTCTATGGAAAGTAGCCTGGATGTCCCAAAGTCAGATACCTTAGGGATGAAGTTCTCATCAAGAAGTATGTTGCTTGATTTCACATCTCCATGGAGGATCTTCTGATTGGTAGATGAATGCATGTAGGAAAGAGCTTCAGCCGAGTCAACAGCAATGTCCAGCCGTGTCCCTAATGAGAGAGAAGTTTTTGTATTATCCTTAGTTCCATGAAGAACATCACAGAGGCTTCCTTTTTGGGCGAACTCATAGACCAACATCGGAACATCCACCTCTAAGCAGCATCCTAAGAGCCTGACGACATTTCTGTGGCTAATTCGAGACTGGATGATCACTTCGTTTGCAAATTCCTTTCCTCTTGCCACGTCGACCCAAATGGAGCACTTCACTAGCAACATGTTGGTTGTTGTCTATGGTTCCCATATATACCTCGCCGAAGCCACCTTTTCCAAGAACAATGCTAAATTTTTTGGTGATTTGATTCAGTTCCTCCTTCGTGAAGCTCTTAATGTTATTGATATTTTCCAACATTGGACCACCATTTCTCTTGAAGAACACTCTAAGCTTTCTTCTATGATGCACCATAAGCATGAAGATTGCCGAAACTATAATAAATGCGATTCCACATATTACGCCTGTAACAAAAGAAAACTTGTCAATTCCAGCTTATGATTTTGAAAACTCAATTAATAGAAAATTTCACATATATGAGTGGTGTGGATCATCAACTCCATAAGTGTTTGTTAACTTATGAGTATACATGAGCATTTTTTTCTCAGCCCGGCCCGAGCCCGGTCCAAAAATGCCCAGCCAGAGAGGCCCGATGATGCTTACTTATGGGCCTAGACAGAGGGCAGTGAGCCCGAAATACCCCGGGTCAGGCCTGAGCCTGGCCCAAGTAGCAGTTTAAGTTCAAATGTGGATCATCAATTCCATAAGTGTTCGTTAACTTATGAGTATACATGAGCATTATTTTCTCAGCCCGGCCCGAGCTCGGTCCAAAAACGCCCACACGGAGAGGCCCGATGCTTACTTACAGGCCTAGACAGAGGGCAGTGAGCCCAAAACACCCCGGGTCAGGCCTGAGCTTGGCCCGAATAGCAGTTTAAGTTCAAAAAAGATCAGGCGGCCTGGCCCAGCCTGTCTTGGGCCCAAATATTGCTGCTTACAGGGTGGGCCTAGGGCAGAGATTTCAGGCCCAAAAAAGATCAAGATTTTTCCAAGCCCAGCTCAAGCCCATCCCGGCCCAAAAAATGCTCAGATCTACTAATGAGTAAGGCATGTCTAAAGAAAAACATACGAGTAAGGCGGGTTGGTGATGTTCTTATTGTCTCTTATGTTGTGACTAAGCACATGACCTTTTAGATGAATTATTCTGAGAGAGATATTACACGTCGAGTGACGATTGACAAAAAATGCTAGAATTCTTAACTTGTACATGTTTGATTAAGCTTTGGTACTAATTAAGGATAAATATTATTCAAAGCACTCTTTTAATCACGAATCAGTGGGTCATGGACATTGAAATATCGTTGAGTGTATTTCTGAATATACTTGTATCACTTAATTTTGACGGGCCCAAAATTGCTCGTCAAAATTTTAATTGTTTGACTGCGTGTAAGCTGGACTGCACTTATTTTCTAGTGAATTAAAAAAAAGTGAACGTGGAGGATGGAAAATTGGAAGGACTGGTTACCTATAGAAATCTGTGCTACACGGGGAAAATTAGGTTCGCATGGGGCTTCCTTCGGTTTGCCATGACTGCCCCGAGGTAGGGACAATGCCTGAAGCACTTGTCTGGATTCGCACACGTTAATATCTGCAGCAATATTCAAAAGTAGCCCTTATCAGTGTTGTTAAACGATGGAACGTATATATATGCAAACGTCACGCGTTTCTACTGCATGCTTACTCGTGCACCTTCCGTCGCCGTCGATGTAGGGGTTACCCTCGTAACCGTCGGCGCACTGGCAGCTATACCCGGGGCCATTGACCGCATCCGTGCAGTTGCTGTTCCGGCCCTTGCACGCGTACGACGCGCCGTCCTTCTTTGCGTCCGGGCAGGTCAGCGTAGCTGACACGTTTGGGGGCCTGATCGCCCAGAAAAGCCACACTGGCATCATCCGGTCCTTGTCCATGTACAGGTCGGCCTTGCGGAATGTGTAGCTGTCCTGGTCGACCAGGAAGCTGTAGCTGCACGGGCTGAAGTTGTAGTAGTACCAGTGATCGTACTTGTCGAAGTTGAACGTGACGGAGTTGTCGGTGAGGCTTGGCGATATGTCGACGTTGCAGCACCCGACGCCGGTGCATCGGCTGTCCACCGCGCTCGTCCGGCTGTTGCAGTAGGACACGCAGCCGGTGTAGTAGTCGTACACTATAAAAAAACCCTAACTATCGGTAAGTAAACCTCTTTCACTATCGATTTTTCAATCGATTGTGGTTAATCGGTAGTGATAATCTATAGTCTTTCGGAACCGATAGTAAAAGAATTATCACTGTTGGTTCAAGGCTTCAGTCGGCAGTAATGCTCTTAGCTGACAGTGATGACCGAGGAATCACTGCCGACTAGTGGTTTTAGCCGGCAGTGATTACTGCCGGCTTGCGGTTTTAGCCTGTAGTGTTTTGCTCCTCTCTCTCCTCTCTTTGTCTCTCTCTCCCTCTTAATACATGTATACAATAAAATACATATTTAATTCAGAATATATATATATATATATAATTATTTATCATTCAACACAATTACAATGAATTGGGGGAACAAAACATAAAAATCTAGCAGTCAAAGTTTCTGGTAAACTTCCTCCTTATCACTTACTCTCTACTAAAAGATAAGGTGTCATCTAAAGGTCTCTCACGTGATGACGGCAAAATTTATTTATAAAACTCACCGTTTGAGTTGATAATATGTTCAATGAAGAACTTGACGATTTGTTCTTGAATGGTATGTACTTCAGCATGGAGTATCACAGTTGTGCGTTGTTTGAAGCGATGCGTTTGAAGAATCTAAAGAATTAGTCTTTAACACGTATAGAAATTAAAAAGAATACATCAATATGTAATTTCATACTTCAACATCATTAAACATGATAATGTCTCAGGAGCAGAGGCAGCAGTGGCCAGCCTGGGCCAGGCCCCCCCCCCCACATGTAATTTTTTTTATACCCCTGACTTTCTACCCCATGCCACAACAAATAAACTATAATTGTTGTTCACATAAGATCCTTGGAAGAAAAAATCTGGACTTCTCTTATTCTATTCCCAGGCTCCTAACACAAGCTACCAGGCTATGACCATACGTTTCTTCCCCAAATCCTCCTCCAGTCGTCCATCTCGAACCTCCCATGGAGCACAACAGTCAAGCTCTTCTGGTCTCCTCCCCTGGCTTTCTCCTCTTCTTAAGCCTTAGCAGACTTTTGGGCACAAAAAAGAAGTCAAAAACAGGTACAAATCCTTGTGACCTTGCTCTCAAATCTCTCTTTCTCTTCTAATTTTGATACGTATTATACATATGTCGTATTTCTTTACAGATCTAGTTTTTTTTTATTTTGGCATCTCAATTCCCCAAATATGATAAGAAATAGGAAGATTTTGATATGAACTATATATTGCAGTTGCACACTTGCACTCACTTGTATAGTTGACCGGTGTTCAATCTAAATATCTAATAGTTGTTGGTTGGTCAATCTTTTCAGGATAATTATGGCTACAAATAAAATAAAGGCAGCAACATTTCATTCTTTTTTTAAGAAGAAAGATAGAGTAGATTCTTTCTGGTCCTCACTTGGATGAACAAGACAAGAAGAGACTCCAATACAACAAATACCACCTCAAGTTCAGAGTGATAATAATGTTGATTCTGGTGTTTTGGTAGTAGAAAGAGATCCAGGTGTTTCTCCTAATCTTCTCACTTCCTTCAAAAAAATTTTGAGATGGAATAAGGATTCCATCAGCCAGATATACCCGGCAAATTAGCTAGTCTGCTACAGTCACACGGGAATACAGAGATAATACAGAGAGAAATCTGAAACACGCAGACCACGGCACTATCTGATGGTAACCCCACCCTCCGGAAACATCAAAATCAGATATTCAGAGCCCTTCAGAGCCGCAACAACGATGGAACCATCACTCGGGATTTCTCTGTCCCCGTTCACATTTCCCAAAATGGATTTCAAAGGCTTGGTATAACCGGTTTCTGCCGTGAGGCAACTCTCTGCCGCATACGCTAATGTTCTTTTGTGCATAACTCAAAAGTCAGAACAGTAGCACATGACTTAACGACATGTTTCTTGGGTACTTGTCCAAACCAATTTTCTTCTGAAAAAAAATATATATCTTCACACGCTGTCGTGTGTCGTGTTACGATCGAATCGGCGCTTGGGCTCCTTCGTGTGTCAGTGGGCCGTGTGAAACGATGCTTCGTGTGGACTCGGATGGACGAAGGACAACCCAAAAAAGGCTTCCAAATCACCAGTAAGTGCGCCGGACAGACTCCAGAGCTGCACGTCTCAGGCCGGCTCCAGTGACCTTTCGCGCGCCCAGCCGACGCAACCAGCGTCAGCTCGTGGCGTCACATGCACGGCCCACGGCAGCACGAGCCTAATGTTCCCTTCACTGTGATCTGCCCTAAAAAGTTCCCCAGAAGCGCCGATTCTGAGTTGGGTCTTGTGTAGTGTCACCGTGCGCTGTAAGGCTATGTAGATCACGAAATCGAGTACTGATGGAAGACGCAATTAGACTGACCACAGTGCAACCTCGAAGCAGTCATCATCAACTCAAAGGAACACCGGGAGCGACCATTTGTTATGCTTGATTTGATTTAGGTTTCTCTTCTGAGAGGGGTGAATGAAACATAGATAAACCTGTTCTAGCTTACTTCAAAGCAAGGGAGCATGTGGGCTCCCGAATCTCCCGATTCTTGAACTTGGTTTCAAGCAAAATACGGTCACCCTTAGCCACTCTATACACAACTAACAAATGCTAACATGGAGTAAAAACTGCTAGAGCACAGCTGCAGCTTCAAGCCTCTGGAAGCTTAGCACTAGTCCACATACATTGACAGCAGATAGATCACGGAGCTGCCTCATATTTTACCCTACGCTACTGATTATTGTTGCGTGTGATTGGCTGACCTGAACCCTGATTAACATATGATTAGCAAGTCTGAGCTAACCGTCTCTTTCTTGCTCTCATGCTTTGCGTCCAACTTTCTCTTCTTTCCAAAAATTAAAGGAAAAAAACGCACTGCTCGCTTTGTTCGACCCCGACCCGTGCCCATCCAAACGAACCGCAAGCGCGGAGAAAGAAACCGCATTGCGGCTTTGCGTTGCCCGCAAGGCTTCGATTCGATCTCTTCCAAGGACAACAAGACAAAGATAAACCGGGAGCATGTTAATCGGCTAGAAGTGAACAACTGACCGTGCTTTGCGTTTTCTCAGCCTTTACGACACTGTGTTTTCAGGCACACACAGACGCGCACTGATGCTGCAGTGACAGTTATTACGGGCTCTTATGAATTACAGCGCACATTCAGTTTTAAAAAAGGTTTTATCCAGTTACATGCGAGGAATTATCCATAATAGTTATCTCTCTGTCTGGAGAATCCATTCTTAGTTCTCCCACTGAGACGGTATATTAGCGGACCTGATGGATCACGGATGTCAGAGCTGAGGTCATGGGTATAATTTGTCTACTGATATTGTGACGGGCAGATAAAATAACGTGGATATTGTCCTAGCAGGTTGTGGTTGTAGGTGGTAGCCTCGAGTCCAAATTACTTCTACTACTACTACATGATCAATAGCTATTATAGGTTTGGATATGCTTCGTTTTCGCCATTAGGCGACGCATTTTCTTTACTGTTTGATCAGTCAACTCCTCATATGCATATATATTCGAGGTGTTCTTAGGCCTTCCACCGTGTGTGCTTGGAGTGAAGTCCGAAGAGGAGAGAGAGCAACTAAGATGTTTCTCACATTACAACTACGATAAAGTCAGATGATTTCAATATAATATGAACCGTTAATTTGAGATGAACAGATCAGATTTGACAGTACAGTGATATAAACAGTAACCGATAGGTTTGTAAGAAATGGAACCCCAGCCTTTCGATTCCCTTTGCGGTGGAGACAGTCCATGCATGCCACGGCTGCCGATGCCAAGATTTTTATTTACCTTGTGGGACCAGCTAGCAATGCCTCACACTGCGGCATAGTAAGTTTGAAGCCAACTTTGGATTATGGACCCACCTTTTTTTTTCTGGCATCGGCAGCACGCTGTGGAAGGCCTTATTTCTCTTTTATTCCCCATCACAAATCATAAACGCATCCGAAATCACGCTTGTTCGGTTCCATATATTCATCCCAAATAATTAAATACAAACAAACCAATGACTAGCTGCGATTTGCAGGCATTATTAAGCAACAATAAGCTCTAAACTTGCTAGGTCACTTCTATCCTACTTGTGAGAGATAGCTAAATAGGTCATTCGTACCGACCTGATATGGGTCCGTCTCAGTACGGCTCGGTTACTGTAACGAGTCATGCTGTGCCGGCTCGCGTGCCTTCCTCTTAGCCCATGGTATGACATGTCGACCACCGTACCGTGCCGGGTCAGTTCGGGTACGATTACGGTCCAGCGACACGGTCAGCCCGATGGGCATGACAGTCACGACGGGCACGGCGCCACGAGTGGCCCATCGGCATAGCTAGACCAATAAAATAAAAAAATAGCTACAAAATTTTAAAATGTATAGAAAATAGATAAAAATAACTAAAAAATAAAAAAATATAGAAAATAGTCGGACTTATACGTGCCGGGCCAGATCGTGTCTGACCATACTATGCCCGTACCGGCCCGACTCAACCAGACCGTGCCGTGCAGTGCCGATACCGTCGTGTCGCGCGCTAGGCCCAGGCACGACCCGTAACCTCATACCGTGTTGAGCCTAGACCGTACCTATAGTATTATACTCAAACTGATTCAGTAGATACAACCCATTTAGATATCTTTCCTACTCACCAATAGCAATATATCTAATCGGAACCCTAGCTAGCCGATGCATATTTTATTTTTACTACCCCCATCATCGAAAGCAAAAGAATTTCACAGCTGGAACCAAATGCGAAACGCACAAAGAGCATATCCAGGTCACTTCACCTGTACACTGCTATGCACTATTGTCTAGCAGTAAGTAACAGACCCAACTGCCGTGGAATGGACTAATCGAAGCGACACGAGGAATTCGGTGAGTAGGTACTGCATAGGAAGGCAAAGAAATGTGCCCTTTTGCCCTCACCCAACTCCATTATCAGAGGTGAAGGTCAACATTAGGTGAGAAATTAAGGATACCCAACCAGTGACTTAGCATAGGTCTGTTTTTTATTAGTTGAGGACTGACATAGGTCTGGTTGATCAGGAAACATGTCAAAACTCAAGCCTGCTTTGTTTCAAGACCAACTATCTTTGGGAACCAAGATTTTGCTCTTGTAAGCAGCAGAGGAATGAGCATCAATAAGAATTCCCTATGTTCATATATATCGAGCCTTGACATAAATTAGGCGTGTAATTTTAATAGTACTAATATTACTGATGGACATTGTTAAACTTTTTTTTGGATCCATAATGATTTGGCATGCCGAGCCACTTGCCAACCGACAGAGCAGGGTGAGCAGCGTAAACTGCCGAGCCACATCCAAGCGTGCGTGTTCTTCAGTTCTGGCTCCTGTTTCACCTGCCACATTAGACGCGCGGAACAATCGCGTTTGTTAAAAATTTGGGATAGGTGAAACATCAAACATATTTATCGACGTGTTGTTCGTACAAATCATTATGGAGGTGTCGGGTAATAAATAGTACTATATGCCTTCTTAATGTTTCGTTAGCGTTTTTTATTACTTGCAAGTGTCGACGAGGCAAGCGAATTGAATCCAGCACCGAGTGCGCCAACTGGTTTGACATGCGAGTATGCGACAGCCCCGCTGCCGCTGGTCCAGTTCACTCCTCGTCTCCTCGAGGCGTCGGCTCGCCAATTGGACACAGAAAAATGCGAAAAAGAACCAGGAGTATAAAGATCAGGGCATATCAAGTGCGAACTCTTGAATAAAACTTCAGAACAGCAACCCAAGGCCCCAAGCTATCTATACTCGGTATCAGAAGTTCAGGACTGGGAATCGATTGTATGCTTTGTATTTACAACCTGGGATGCTACCAATGTAGTCTTTTCTGTTGGTTGGGACCTGCATTCTATGATTGAATGAATCATATAGTTCTACGGTCATGGTGGGATGATTCAGATGATTAGTTTGCATTTCCCCTTATAAGTTGTTTTTAAACAATACCATGATAAGATTACTCTTGTACAATGCATCCGCTGAGTGCTAAGTTCGGTACAGTAGTAAACAAAATCATCAGTACCTACCTAATCTATTGTATCACATTGATGACAGCATTCTAATCTTCCTATTTTTTTAAAACAAACGGCACCGGACAGTGTCTATTTCTATTGATATAGCAAAAAAAAAAAAAAGAGTATAGTTCTAATAGGCTATAATCAGGATAAGAGAAAACAACAAACACAACAAACAACTATAGCAACGACATCATCCGCCACATCTACTCGGCCGGTAGGACAAAGGACCACAACGCACGCCGACAACTGAATTGAACCACCAACGATCATCTGCCACATCGCCGAGCACAGACGCCCTGCACCGAAATCGGCCACCTCTATGCATGACCGACTGCCGCTGCGCCACCATGCCCCACCAGCTGCATTTCATGTAGAGCATCGGCCAGGCCACCCCCACACCAAATCCGTCATCGCCATGCGAGACCAATTGTCATAGAAAGGAACCTGATCACCAACGCGCTGCGCCAACCACTACCTCCGAGACCGCCTCGTTGCCTTAGGGACCAAGCTGTCCTCGCGTCGAACTAGCTGCCACTAAGCGGGACCAGTCGCTGCAGGGTCAAGCTAGGCCACCGCCCACTGCCTTGCCACCACGATGTTGTTGGCCGCCGCACCGAGCAAACCACTGCCATGCAGGTCTAGCCGTCACGTCACACCACACACCGTCTTGCCGCCATCTTGGCACCACGCCAAACTAGCCGCTGCTAAGCAAGACTAGCCGCCGCAATCCATGACCCGTCATCTTGCCATCGCGCCATCCTTGGCCATCACACCAAACTAGCCACTACCATGCAGGGCTAGCCGTCTCCCGCTGCCACCAACACAATTCTCGTGGGCCACCGCCCCCACATCACCACCACACGCGGTCGCCACTGCAACTCGTGGGTCACTGCCCAAACATCATGCAACCACGTCTCACAAGTTGTAGGAGACTGGACGGCATGCCGATCGACGACGATCATCACCACTACGCCCCACAAGGCCACCACCACCACACCAAGGTCGAGCACGGCTAACCACGAGCCGTCGTCGAGCCGCCACACCCTGTAGGCCCACCACCAGCAGACAAGGAACACACTCGCCTCCACAAAGTTGAGCATGACTGCCCCTCGCACCACACCATTGAGCATGGCTGCCCTTCACCGAACCAGTCACCGCTAAGTGGGATCGGCCGCCACTAAGCCGTCGCCCCCCCCCACCCGGACCACCACCACCACACCGGATCCATCACACCAGGATCCCAAGCCGCTGGGCCTCCAATTCCTCAGGCCTCATCACACCACTGCCACCACCCCCACCATCACACCACTATCACCACACTCGTCGCCGCTACCACACCACCGCGCCCACTGTCGACCACCACTCAGCCACAACACCAACATCCTCCACGCCATCATACACGTTGCTGCTCTCCGCGTCTCCAGCCACCGCCATGCAGGATTAGCCACCGTTGTTTAGAACACGGCTACCTTTGCACAGATCTGGCGTCAACCGTGGCTTCCACCTCACCGATCCAGACCACTTGATAACGCAACAGTAGCCCGGCGGAAGCATAGCAGTTGCAGCAGCGGCGAGCAGTAGGAAGGAAGCAGCGCAGTGAACCCACCTAGATTCGACCGTTGGGCCGCCCACCGAGCCGTTGGGGGTGCGGATCCTACCGCCGTGCCATGTTGTTGCCAGGCATGCCTCCAGTCGCCTATGCCCGAGCCACTACACCACGGCCACGCCGACACTGCACCACAACCACCGCCGCCTGCACCCATCACCGCCGAGTCACTGCCCCACACCTGCTAAGCAGCTGCACCCACGCTATTGCACCACAACCCCAGCATCGCAGCCACTGCCACAGCACCACTCGCTTGGAACCCGTCGGCTCCGCGCGGATCCAGGACGCCCCCACCACTGCACTGGTCGTGGTGGCGACCACCAACACCACTCGACGCCGTCACGCCACCTCCCACCAGCCCAGATCCGCCTGCCGATGCGAACCCCACCATGTAGCGAAAATGGCCATATTAAATCATGATTGTGATGTTGTTGATTAATAACAACATAGTCAATGTGACTAACATGTTTATCAAATATATGGTTTAATAGGTCTCATGGATGCTGTCAGAGGATGAACTCCGCAAGCGGGGATCCTGAGGGACCCCCTTTGAGATTCGGTCGGGGGGCTAATTCTGGATCTACCTCGTACGTGAATTTAATGCGAATATGTGAGATCTAGGCGGGACAGATGATCGTTGGCTAGTGAGAGTAAATTGTCAAGGGATTTTAGACAGGTTCGGACCGCACGGAGCGTAATACCCTACTCTTGTGTGTATGATATTAATGCTCTTGGAATGTCTTTCTCTGGATCTCTTGTGTTACAAGGTTTTTTATTTAAGTCTAGAGCTTCGGTCTTGCTTCGAGCTTGGTAAACCTCTGCTCAGCTTGGCTTCTCTTCAAAGTCTCTAACGTTAGCCTCTTTCTTCTCCGGAGTGCACCCCCTTTTATCCTGTTGGGGGAGGCTCGGCATGCCCAGAAACGGGGGCACGAGTTCCTATGAGCCATAAATGGAAAGCAAATATCATAGGGCTGCAGTTTGATGTTACAAGGTGTTGAAAATGCGCCTTCGGTCGGTCCTGTCGCCCATTACGCCCAACTTTAGTAGGTGCAAGGGGCCCACCGGGCAGCCACCGAACAACTCCGCATGCCCGCTCGGTCAGAGCAGGCCTGACACGGCAGGAGGGCAGGCGATACGCCTCGAGCCCAGCGACAATATCTCCAAGCCATTTCCTTTATGGGCCCTGCAGGGTGACGTGTGATGGGACCCGCCGCATTAAATATCCCTACGCCTTCCTGCCAGGAGGTGGTAGGGACTGACGTACTCAGTACGACAGGCGTGGGCGGGAGTGGTTGGATGTGACAGGCCACGCTCTCTCTTAAATACAGCATCGAGCCTCTCACCAATTGACTCCTCACCGCTGAGCCCTTGTGGGGTCCACCGGCAAGGGGCTTCTCAGGTCCTTGGGGAACTCTGGGTGCTCGGGGACTACTGTTCATAACCCCGAGCGCCCTCTCCCGGATATGTCTCTTCTCGGGTCCTTGGGGAACTACGGGTACTCAGGGACCACTATTTATGGCCCCGAGCACCCCTCCCGGAACTGGCTCTTCTCGGGTCCTCGGGGCTACGGGTACTCAGGGACCACTATTCATGGCCCCGAGCACCCCTCCCGGAACTGGCTCTTCTCGGGTCGTCAGGGAACTACGGGTACTCGGGGACCATTGTTCATGGCCCCGAGCACACCTCCCAAAACTGACTCTTCTCGGCCCTCGGGGAGATAGTCCCAGAGGGAAGGCGCCACGTGGCATTCTGCTGTCCTGGCCTCGGGACTTGGGGACCCCTGGTTCTCATGTCACCGACAGATACAATACATAAAGAAGCCACCGTACCCGGGACAAAGTTTGATTGAATTAGAGAAGTCCCAGGAGATTTGTTCTCACCGGATGGTCTGGTGAAGAGGGTGTTGCACTCATCGGAGCATTTATGACAAAGGGGAGAGAAGGCTAAAGACCTCATCGGAAGGTCCGGTGATTAGCAAGTGTGTTCACATTGGATTGTAGCACCGGAGCATTTCTTGCAGAGGCGACTGCAAGTGTTGAAGAATGAAGAATAACCCACCAGAAAGTTCGGTGCTCTGAAGATCATCTCACCAGAGCTTTATCTCCAGAGAGGGTTGAAGTGGTGCGGTCTGGCTTAAGACAACTCACCGATAGTCCGGTGATAGAATTCAAGTTACACCGGAGTATCCGGTGTTCAGGATGATTTTGAGTTGGATCCAACAGCTAGTTTCTGATGGTGTACACACCAGATTATCCGATGATTGTACTACTGTTGTCACCAGACTATCCGGTGTTAACATTTTCTGTGAGCCGTTGGGTTAACGACTAGTTTAAGGGTTTGAGGCTATAAATATCCATCCACTCGATCATTTGAAGGAGGGGTTGTCCAGATAAACCCATATACACTTGAGAAGATATTCAAGCTACCAAAGTGTTTATAGTGATCATACAAGGTGATTAAGCATAAGATTAGAGAGTGTTTGGTGCTTATAGGCTGAGAGTGAGTTGTAGCTAGGTGCTGCATCTTGAAGAAAGGATCAAGGAGTGATCCTAGTTTGTACCAAGTGTTACGCTGGCGTGTTAGAGTCTTGGTGACTCGCCGGCAACTTGAGCCGAAGTTGCTCAAGATTGTTGACCCTACGATTTGGTGTGAAGCGGCGGCATGACGCTTGTACGATGACGCGGAGATTCTTGCCTTGGTGGCTTAAGCTCCGAAGTGATCACGGTGGCAAGCGACCAGAAAAAAAGCTAGTGGTGAGGTCTTGCCTTGGTGGCTTGACGGCTTATTCGGCTTGATGTCTTACCTTGGTGACTTGGTGGCTCAAGAACCGTGACCGAGTGCCGACCGTGAGTATATCCTTAATGGAGCTCCGACGTGGACTATGTGTGGTATTCATGCCATCAATACCACGAGATAAAAATCTCTTGCGTCGAATTTGCTTTTTCTATCATCTTTACACTTCCGTATTTACATTCTTGCAATGCATCTTTGTGCGTTTACTTTTCTAAAATAGTTTGCTAGGATTGGTTATAGGTTGCAAACCTTTTGAACAGTAAAATAAACACACTAGATAACTCTAGAGCGCATTTAGATAGAAATTGAGATATATTTATTTTGTGAAATTTTTAGAGCCATTAGTTTCTAAGTATCATAATTTATTCTTCTCTTAGAACGTTACCAATCCTCACACGTCGGAGAACAGGTCAGCAGCCATAAGCCTCACCACCGCGAGAGAAGAAACCTTGACAGGGGAAACCCATCGTCACCGTCCTTACCATTGCGTGGGCTTCCGGAAGCCGATTCAGGCGGCGGCAAGACATGAGGGTGGGGAAGAGAGGGGGCGGCAGCGTCGGGAGCGTGGAGCCACCTGAGTCGCCCAGGGAGGGCCTAGTATATTTTCCTGTATTTTGAAAATTCAAATTGGCAATACACTGAATAAGCGACAAACCAAACATATGCGCCGTGCTATTGTGGCACTGCTGACTCGACAATTCTGTCATTTTCATTTAACTGCATATGAGCGCAACAACATTACATTAGTTCAGGTCTCTTTTTGTCTTTTGACTTGGACAACGCTCCTAGATAAAGAGCACACTGCTTTTTCCCAACCTACTTAAGCAACTAGATTTCACAGGTTACGAACACGACGCCATTAGCAGAGCTATCAGCAGGCGACAGCAATCTTCTCAACCAGAAAAGATGGTGAATTACGCTAGGAAAATGGCCAACCCAACAACCATTACCTCCCCCTAGCACTAACAACCATGACAAGAGAAGAGATGGATGTGAAGCAAGGCTTGGCAACGAAAGCCGAGCTACCGGAAATCATTTCGTGTTTTTAAATAGCAAACGAATACAGCAGGTAATATAATGGTTTTCGTCTTAGGTACGTACGTACAGGCATCATCAAATGTTCCTTCCCAAGAATCAAAGAGTACAGTGACATGTGCTATAGAATAGAATCAAAGCCCGTGAGACAAAAGGCCAAAAAAGAAGAAAATGGGGAAAAAAGAAGAGAAAAAAAGAAGGAAAAAAAACATGCACAAGTTGCTGGTGGATCAGAAGTAGGCGAGGGAGCAATATCCATGCAAAGAACCAAGTAAGTTCCAACTTTCCATTCACTGAGACTGAGAAGTCTGATCGGGGGACTCGGAGCAAGAGCCATGCCGGTTATAGAGATGGCTCGTCGCCTTCGCCGGCGCTGTCGGCCGCCTGCCGGTGGCCGCCGAGGCTGGAGCGCCGGATCTCGTCGATCCGCGCCGCCACATCGGACATGGCGGGCCTCCTGTCGGGGTGCTGCGCGGAGCAGTCGATGGCGAGCTGGAGGAGCTGCACCATCTCCTCCTCGACGTTCTGGTACCTGAGGAGCTCCTGGTCGAACACCTCGGCGGTCCACTCCTCCCGCACGACGGACTGCACCCACCGCGGCAGGTCGAGGCCGTCCTCGTTGACGACGGCGTGCGTGGGCGCCTTGCCGGTGAGCAGCTCGAGCAGCAGCACGCCGAAACTGTACACGTCGGCCTTCTGGGAGACCCTCCGGATGTCGGTGACCTCCGGGGCGCGGTAGCCGGACACCCTGGTGGGCGAGAAGGACGGGCCGACGAGCGTGGGCAGGCCGTGGTCCGACACCCGGGCCTCGTAGTTCTTGGTGAGCAGCACGTTGGAGGACTTGATGTTGCCGTGCGACGCCGTGGGGCCCGTGGAGTGGATGTGCGCCACGCCGCGCGCCGCCGCGAGCGCGATCGCCGACCGCGTCTCCCAGTCCAGCGGCGTCCGGCCGGAGGCCCGGTTCCCTGCGTTGCCAAAAAACCACGAGATCCATAGCACATCATTATCTCAGCGACAGGAATGTTAGTTGTTCAATTCACGGTCGATGCCAATTACTGGCTTACTGCGGCACTGGCGCGTACAGCGTGATACTAGCTTGCTTCGCTTTCACGTCTCACGCATACAGTGCTGGCCATCGAGCCGGCGGTCCGGACTTTTTTGAATGGTTCTTTAAATCTGCACGCGAGGCTCTAATAATTGGTGCGCGAAGAGGAATCCCGAGGAACACTGGCGCCAACTAAATGTCACATGCCCGGCCCGCCCGGCCTGCAATTCAAAGGACATCGGCTCACATGCGCAACTTGGAACTTACCACGAATCTGCTACTGATTCAGAACTCTGCATATATTTTACACTACCCCGAGTTTAAATTTTTCAAATGAACAAGCAGGGAGGCGTGGAGTCATGGACCACACACTACACGCTCTCTGACTCGGCAAGTTGCTGCTGCGTTTGCAAATGCAAATCCTAACGCTAATGCCGAGTCGTGCCAAGGTTAGTTCATGGCTGTCACGTCTGGCCCTGGCATTAAACTAGATTAGATCACACGCACCTTTCCGGCAGTTCTGAGCCAGCTCAGTTTGCTGCTAGCTGCCAATACTGCTATAACCAACTGCAGATTTGCAGTTCGTCGCAGCAAGTACAGCTTGGCAGAAGAACTGGATGGGGCAGAGAGTGGGTTTGAGCAAATTGATTTGAGGGCTGCCACAAATGCGCGGACCAGGCACTGCGAGCGAATTAAGACGGGACGGATCGGGCGAAAGGGACGCGGCACCTACACGAATCCTGAGCCATCCTCATCGCGCGCGCGCCACCGTCCGCCACCGGCGGCTTGGCTTTCACAACTCGCGCCCGCGCCGTGCAGGCGTGCAGCACGAGCTCGTGGAAGCTTTTCCCTTTTTTTTTTACCGGTCACAGAATATTGCGCGAGTAAGGAGGAACGGTAAAAAGGTGGAGGGGAATTTTTACCGTGCAGCAGGGCGGAGAGGCTGCCCATGGACATGTAGTCGTAGACGAGGAGCTTCTCGTCCTTGCTGAAGTAGTAGGCGCGGAGGGGCACCACCAGCTCGTGCTGCACGGCGCCGATGGCCGCGATGCGATCTCGGAACTCCGGCTCCGGAAGGTCCACGTCCTTGAGCCGCTTCACCGCCACGGCCGCGCCGCTCTCCATCACCGCCTTGTACGCCGTCCCGAACGCGCCCTTGCCCAGCACCTCCGCCGACGCGCGCAGCAGGTCCTCCAGGTCGAACGGCGAAGCCGCCGCCATGGGGCCGAAGAAGATGAGCTTCTTAGACCCGGTGGACCCGCCGGTCTTGGCCGCAGCCGTGGCGGCGGCGGGGGCTGCTGGCACTGCCGCCGCAGCAGCGACGCCGTTGCCGCCTGTGCCGGCTGAGCCATTCTGTCCCTTCGGCTTCACCTCCAAGGGCGCCATGCCGAGGTCCCGCCCCTTCTCCACTGCCGCCGCTGAATGCGGCGCGCTGGACCTCTTCCGGCAGAGGAAGAAAATCAGCGCAAGCAAGAGAAACACGCCGAACACGCAGCCGATGGCAATGCCGGCGATGGCGCCGCCGGAGAGCTTCTTCTTGCCGCCACCTATGTCAGCGGCCCCGGCCGCACCCGGCTGGAACTCCGGCGATCCGGCCGGCGTCAGCGCGGTCTCGCCGCGGCAAAGGCCGAGCGGGCCCCCGCAGAGACCGGTGTTGCCCAAGAACGAGTCTTTCGGCATCTTCCGGAGCTTGGTGGGGATGGACCCGTTGAGCTGGTTGTACGACACGTTGAATTGCTCCAATGTCGGCAGGTTCAGGTTCGGGATCTCGCCGGAGAAGTCGTTGTCCTCGAGGTGCAGCGTCCCGAGTCGGATCAGCTTGTTGAAGTCCGGCGAGATCTCGCCGGAGAACTTGTTCCCCGCGAGGTCCAGCCTCACGAGGTTCTTGAGCGTGAACAGCGACGCCGGGACCTCGCCGGAGATGCTGTTGTGCTGGAAGTAGATCGCCCGGAGCTCGGCCAGGCGGGAGAGGTCGTCGGGGATGGGGCCTGTGAGCGCGTTGTACCGGAGGGAGAGCGTCCGGAGCGCGGAGAGGTTGCCGAGCACGCCCGAGGGGAGGGTGCCCATGAGCCCGGCGCCGGGGAGGCGGAGCTCGACGACGCGACCGTTCTCGCAGGTCACGCCTTGCCACTGGCAAGTGGGCGTGGTGCTGTTCCACGACGGCAGCGCCGAGCGCCCCACCGCCGCGCGCAGCCCCTGCAGCGCCTGCGCGTCGGTGTTGAGGTCATCCGACAGGTAGCCCGGCAGGGCGGCTAAGAGCACCAGGACGGCCAAGCCCACGGTCGGCGGGGGCATTGCGGCCATCGGTGGCGGCGAGCGGGAGACAGTGGGTGGTAGGTGAGAGCCTTCCTCTCTCAGCTCAGGGAGCACTACCATGGAGTGGGATGGGAGGGGTGATTGGCTTAATTGCTGGCTTGATTGCTTTAATGATAACTACTGTAGGTGGCACTTACTGGAGCCTGGTTGGAGAATTTCTCCTTTCCCCTCTTTCCATCCAAAGCTCTGAAAGGAAAAGGGCAGCTTGGCAGGTGTACTGTTTTCAAGGCTCAGTAAGGCTGGATGTGGGACCAGCCGTACAAAGGAAATTGTAAATTTATAATAATTTCAATTTTGAAAATCATGGGTTAGCACAGGTGTACTGTTTTCAAGGCTCAGTAAGGCTGGATGTGGGACCAGCCGTACAAAGGAAATTGTAAATTTATAATAATTTCAATTTTGAAAATCATGGGTTAGCACATAAGTTCATAAGTTGAGCTGCCATGAGGACATTCAAAAGTCTTCAGCCCTATCAGTCCTGACATTTTTTTAAGTTTATATATACCGTATTGCACTGAGTGAATTCCAGAATTTGCTAACTGCATTTGGCATTAACAAATTGCATGTGTAAAGGGAACATTCGTTATGTAACACTGAAAGATCACATCATTCAAAAAATATCATCAAAAGAACCTCGTTCCGTAAAATATCAATAAAAGATCACAACGACCGAAATATAACACTCTGTTACATTTACCGTTAACGCTGTTGAATCAGACAAAACTACCCTCACCTGTTCGGCCCTTGTTCTGTTCGCTGCTCCCGCGTTTGCTCGCAGCTGCTGCTGCTGCTGCTTCACGACTCAGCCACCAGCCACTGCAAAAGAGCAAACGAGATGCAAAAAAACAGTAGCTGACCTGAGCATACACACATATAACCAGATGAAAAAAAAAAAGGCCACGGGCGGACGGACAGGGACGGAGCAGATGCGGCACACATGCGGACGAGGGACGGAGCAGGTGCGGCACACGGGCGGTGGATGGGGGCAGAGCAGGGCTGGGGCTGGGGCTGCGCACGGGCGGCGGACAGGGGGAGAGCAGGGGTGGAGCTGGGGCGGCGGACGGGGGCGGCACAGACGACTCGAGAGTTGATTGAACAAGGCAAGCGCAGAAAGATGCGAGTCGATCGAAAGGTAACTGGAGTTCTATTCTGCTCAGTCAAACTCTAGTATAAGCATATTTATTTTTTATTTTTAATAAATTAGAAAAATTAGTCATGATATTTAGGTATATAGTAAACTCTAATTATATTTTTATATTTTAATTAATTAGCAGTCTCTAAAACGAAAAATTTATGTACAAGTGTATTTATTATTATTAATGAATAGAAAATTTAGTCGTGATATTTATGTATGTAATAAGATCTAATTATATTTTTTATATTTATTTAATTAGCAAGCTCTAATATAGAAACTTTATGTATAAGTATATTTATTTTTTTAATTAGTCCTTAAAAAGGGTTGAATAATAAAAAAAATTAGGATAACACCAGCAAACACTCATCGAAAGCAGACTGTGATGATTGATTTTTAGCGCAGCCCAACTCAGTTATTCAGCTCGCAGTCCAGCTCCCGGCCCAGTCCTTTTCAACAGAAAAACCCAGCCCATCTTTTCCCTCTCTCTAACTAATAGTCGGGCCCCGCATGTCACCTCCGTCCTCGCGCCTGCGCCTGCATCCGCATCCGCCGCACCGCTCACCCGATTTCGCCGGCGCACGCCCCCCGATTCCGCGCCCACGAACTCCGCAACAGCCTGCACGCGCACGCCAACATATTTGCCCCTGCAGTGCGCCGCCCCCCATTCCTCTCCCACTCCTTTTCGCTGAGAAACCGAGCCGCCATTGCTGCCGTCGCCGAGCTCGTCAAGCGCCGTCCATCGCGTCCGAGCTCTCCCCGACACGTCTGAGGTCGTCATTAGCTTCGTCGACGCACGGGGATCCCATTTCACCCCTTGGCTTCGCTTCTCCGCCGCCGCACGTGCCTTCCTGTCGAGCTCCGGTAAGTCCCGCCGCCACCTCGCCGTCGTCAGCCCTAACCAAGGCATCCCGCAGCCAATTAACCATCTCTCTGGCACTACATGTCCCCCAGGAAGCCTCCCTGATCCTCGAATTCGCCTCCTCGTCGCCGTAGCTGAGTTCCCGTCGAGCTCCAACCTCCGTCGCAGCTCTTCTCCATCGCCAACCACTGCAGAGGCATCACCGCCCGCCGTGAAGCCCTCAGTGAGAATTCCCGCCTGCATCTCGTTCGTTTGTGCTTTTCTCGTCGCGTTTGGTAGACCGTAGCTGGGTATTACGCTTCGCCAGCGATGCTCCGGTGAAACCCCCGGCGGCGTTGCCGTCCACCAGCCCCTGTCGTCGCCCCCTCCCTCCCCAACCACCAAGAGCCATTAGATCTCCCACCAACAGTCCAGATTAGATCAACCGAGCCCCATACCCTTTCGGTCCACCATGGACCCGTGGACTCAGTCCATGGTGCTGGTCCACCGCCACTATTAGCAGCCCTGTAGGCGTCATGTCAGCTTCTGAGTCGAGCCAGCAGCCGCGTAAGCCGCCACGTCAGCCTACCCGAGCCCAATCAGCCTGCTAATGCAATAAATAAGTTTTTAGTACAAAAATAATTCCCTTATTCTCTGAAATTAGGAAATTTTACATTTAGGCCCCTAAACTTTTCTGTTTTTCATAAATATGCCCCTGGTTAGTTCTGTACTTTACCTTTAGCCCCCTGAACTTTTGTATACTTACAAATAGGTCCTTGAATTTGACATATAGGTCCCTGGAACTTTCTATTTTTGCAATTTAGCCCCTGTAATTTTTCAGAAAAGCCCCTGTAGATTAAAACCATCACAACTTTTTCATACGAGCTCTGATTTAGGTGATTCTTGCGCTCACGCGATCATAGCAGTGTGTACTGTCCATTAGTAACCTTTTTATAGTGATTTGCCACTGTTTTGTGTACTGTTCTTAGTTGTTGTGTTTGTTTGTTTCTGGTGTGCGCAATTGCTTTAGGAGACGAGCAGTGTGTGAGCTTGCAAGACCAGGCGTTCGAGGATTTTGATCAACCTGAAAGGCAGGTGTCCTTGATCATTTTGACACCATTGTAGGATAATGTAGCTTTTATTTTTCTAAATGCATGCTTGTTTAATATGGAATCCCATGGTTAGGGTTTTACTAGATTTTGTGTGACATTCCTTGTAGCCATTGATGATCATGGGAAATAAAGGGTAGATATGCTAGTGCTATTATGGTAGAGGTAAAGATTAATCTGTACTAATGTCTATACAACGAGAACTTAGGTATGGTAATCTTGTAGTAATATGGTATAGGGATCCTAACTAGATGGCTAGTTTGAGGTGGTGCTGCACAGTAGGTCTGTGGTTATTTTTGTGGGGGATCCTAAGGACCGGTTTGTGAATCCTGTTACCCGGCATAACAACGCAACCACGAGGCTTATATGGGTACGGCCTGGCCAAATAATTAGTTGTCCTTCATGTTCTGTACGCACCAGTGGACGGTTAAGTGGCACAAGAGGGGGCCTCTGTAGTGGAATCCCTGTTAGCGGTGAAACCTTAATGGGTGCATATAGATTTGGAGGCGCTTTGTAAAGGCCTTGTAGTGAGACGCTGGCTCTACATCCTGGAAGTGTAAATCAAAACGGGAATCACGACTCGTGGGTAAAGTGTGCAAACTCTGTAGAGTAATAAAACTGATCGATTGGTTGTGCTCACGATTAAGAGCGGGCTTGGACTTCTTCATAATTAGTGGGGATCTTGAATGGTTGGTTTTGGGTAGTCAGGTAGTGGAACCCCGATGAGTCGGTAGCAGAATATGGGATATCTGGTGAGTCTGGTAGTCGGATGGAATCCGATAAGTTGTCTCCTTTGAAGTCATAACTTAGTAAATAGGTGGCTATGTCTTTTGAGTCCTAGATTGGTTTGGCATAGTTGCAGTCAACCCGAGTCAAGCTTTTCCTTGTCATAAAGCCTACATGTCATATTTTTCCATACTTGCTGAGTACTCTATGTACTCACGCTTGCCTTCTCCCAACTTCTGGATGCTGCTCAGAAGGTGAAGTTTTTGAAGACCTTTCGGATGATGGAGCCGAGTTCTAGGTGAAGAAAGATGTCAACCTGAAGACCATGGCATAGGCTGACGCTCCCCCGGACAATGCCTGTGGATGGATGGAAGTCCTGCTGTCGCTGGAAGTTATCTTAGTGTTTTCTTTTAGTCATGTGGGTCCTTTTGTAATGAACATTATCGTTATTTAATGACACAGTTATGTTATCACTGATGATGTCACTGCATGTATGGAAACTTGATCCTGGCATACATATGGAATACATCTGGTTTGTTCTCTTGAAAACCGGGTGTGACACAGACGCTAAAGCATATAAAAGATGACTCCTCCAACCCGGTCCAATTAACGGTAGGAGATGGCGATGTAATTTATTTGTAGGTGATTGCAAAATCTTCTAGATATTTTGAATATGGTTTTACAATAATGATATAATTGTAGATGGACAGAAAATGGATGTATGATGTGAGCGTAGAGTACAAGAACAGCATGGAATATTTTCTGGTAGCGGCTGCGACGCACGAGTCAAATAAATAATCTCAATACATATTTTGTTCATGTATCGATTGCGAGAATAAGAATCCTACGGGTACATCATTTGAGATAACTATTAATAGCACATCATTAATAACAATCCTAGTAGTATTTCAAGGTGAGTCTATCCAACATCTTATTTTCTAACATAAATATCTATATTATTAACTTAGTATCTCTATACCTATGATCCGTAAAACGTGATCATCAATCAATACATATGCTGGCCTTATGAATCATCACAATGATCTGTGACCAAGGATCATCTTAGAATAACATCATGATATAAACAAAGAATTTTACGAACAAGTCACATACGTGCTAATCAATACAAATAATAATCATTCTTAGAATAACATATTATTCAGAAAATCATAAACATAGACATGATACAATCATCTCTATGATTACCCCTAGGGCATATCACCATCACACCTCTGACCCTGTCACAGTAACTAGGTTAGTCTGCCCCCACTAGTCGCACACTATGACAATGTATCGGTAAGCAGATCCAAACACTACATTTGTATCTAACATACTAAAAGCATACGTTTCAAACCATATGATATCAAGTATGCATTGCATAGACCAAATACCAATAATATATCATAAAAATAGAGGAAGTTAGCATCACGAGCTTCCCTTTTACCTTAGGGAAGACATGCAATTTACCCCCATCAAACCTTTGAAGAACATGGCAAAAAACAGGGGGAATTGCATGAGATAAACAACAAGTCGACGCGAAACAGGAGGGAGACAGAGTCAAAGTAGGGAGGGAAAAATGCCCATGGAAGCCTAGAACCCACCCATGGGTGCCCCTCTGAATTCGGGTGAAATGCAACAAATCCTGTCGAGGTCCTTCTCGGTGTCTAGATCCTAATTTGGTGACTTTCTTCTGAAAACTCTTCATTGATTTCGCTTGGAGGACCTCCGTTTATATAGGTCGGATTCGGGAGAGTCCCGGACTTGTGCGTCAAGATTTTCCACGTTTCCTTGTCAATTCTGCCGTGAAAACCTTCTAATTGGACTCAAGGTCGGTTGCTCTTCAATCTTCCAGAAGATCCCCTGAAACCACCTCTGTGGGGCCCACACGCACATGGGCGCCCCAGGAGCCGCTCATGGGCACCCTGGCCTTTCTGGGCCCACCTGATCAGGCTTCGCAGCCCATGGCTCCAAGGTCCATCTTCTTCTGATTATAAGCCTTTTCTCCTTCATCTTTAAATGGATCTTCAACGGATCTTCTGTTTGCGCAAATTCTCCTCAAAATATGTTCTTTTTCTGAGATTGATCACTTTTGTCCAAAAAGCACAACATACTAAAAAACGGGGTTAATTGTTAGGCGCCAAGTGGCATAAGTGATCAAAATACATAAAATAACCACTTAATTGAGATATAAAATGATACAATAAGCGGCGCCAATAGCGTATTTCTCTGTATCATTTTTTGATATTATGGTGCATCTCATAGTTCGCATTGTAAAAGAGATACATATTCTTGGCCCCGTGTATCTGCATCAGATATACCCTTTCGAGAGGTTCATAAGAGTTTTGAAGAATATGTTTGTAACCAAAATCGATCGAAAGGCTACATGGCCAACGGCTGAGGAACCAATGAGGTCATTTATTTATGTGTTTGATTTCTGCATCAACTATATGAATCTCAAATCGATTGGAGTGTCTGTATCTCGCCATGAGGGGAGGCTACAGGGGAAAGGGACGATAAGTGCATACTCGTTCCGTACTAACGATCCCATTTCATTCACGCAAGCACATTTCATAGTTCTGCAACAATCAGTTGTAGTGATGCTATGCACAAAAAACTCAGGGAAGTCTGATGCTAATATCGCACGAGAGCACTGAGATCATTTTGGCACTTGCTTATGTAGACAAATGATGGATAGGCAGATAGAGTATGCTCAGTTGAATGTATTGGCTCACGGATTGTCAACTACAATCTTTACATTTCAAGGATATGACATAAATGGATATATATTTTGTACTAGAGCATAAGATATCAAGAGTGCTAACCAAAATAGCAGTGTTCGTATAGATGCCTACAACTGCAATGGCAATAGGGAGACCTACTATGGATTCATAGAGGAGATCTGAGAGCTCGACTATGGAGTGTTAAAGGTTTTTCTTTTCTGATACCAATAAGTCAGACTTCCAGGGAGCGTGAAGATCAACAAGTACGGTATGACTATAGTGAACCAAAAACTCGTCGGATACAGAAAAGAACCATTCATTCTTGCGACAGATGTTATGCAAGTCTTATGTAAAAGACCAAGATCCGGCTAACAAGGAGGAGCGCCACATGGTTCTTTATGGGAAAAGAAGGATTATCGGAGTGGTGAATGTCATTGACAAGGAAGACTACAATCAATTTAACGCGCTATCTCCTTTTCAGAGAGGACGTCGACCTAGGTCTCATGGAAGACACTGACAAATCTCCCTATGTATACCCTAATCATAATGAAAGACGAATCGTTAAGCCAGATTAAGTAGCTCTATTTGCATATTGATGAAGGACATGAATTACATTGTATTAATGAAGGACTAATTCAATTTGTTTACTTAATAAAGTAAATTCATATGTATGAATTTATTTTAGATGCAATTATACCTCATTTATTTTATGTAAGATTCAATTTGTAGCTTATGGTGGAAGGTGTCTTTATTATTGATATACATTAGCCATAGGTATGAGCATATTTATTTTTAATTTTTAATGAATTAGAAATTTCGCTATGAAATTAAAGTATATAGCAAGCTCCAATTATATCTGTTAAATTAATTAGCATGCTCCAACATAGAAATTTAGAATGAATTAGAAAATTTAACCATAAAATTTAGGTATATAGCAAGCTCCAATTATAGGTTTTTAATTAATTAGTAGGCTTCAATATAGAAATTTATGTATGAACATATTTATTTTCTATTTTAAAAAAATAGAAAATTTAGCCATGAAATTTAGTGTGAGATCATGTGATGAAAAAATTGGCTTTGTATTGAAATTGGCATCATAGTGCATTGTAGAGTCATTGCAGAGTGGTTGTGTTCGTGGCATGGTGATATGCATGTGCTGACTCTATTAATTGATATGCTTGTTATAGCTTGGTGGTAATGGTTTTGCTTGATGCAACACGCTCATGTGAGTGGTTGCATAAACTGATTTTGAGTCAAGTCATGAACTTAGGCTCGTACGTGGTTTCATTGTTTTTCATATGCAAGTGTTGCTCAAAGGACGAACATGGTCGATGACAGGATCGGAACTAGGTTCAAGAGGAACTGAGGTTCAAAGCTAAGTACAGGAGGAACTGAGGCTCTAGTGATCGAAAATATAATGCAGGATGTTCGAGCTGGAGAACAAAGCATATGGAGGTGACGTTAAGCTGGAGGCGTGGCGTGGTGTGATATACAGTCGTGACACGCTGGAACGCTGGTATGCATGGGAGTGTGGGAGACAATAGATATGTGGTTGAGCTAATCAAGTTGTTGGAGCTGGTCGAGCTGTGATCGAGCTGGTCGAGCTGGACAAGCTGTGGTCAAGCTATGAGTCGACCAAGTGCTGATGTGGCGCAGATAAGTCGAGGAAAGGTACGTCATGATTTATATAAGAAAGATTACATGAAATTTGAGATGAAACCTGGTGAGTCTATTGATGAATTCTTTGCTAGATTTAATAAAATTCTTAGTAATTGTGTGTGTTGAGGTAGTTTTTCTTCTTATTTTTGTTGGCTCTGGCAAACCGTTTCTTCTTCTTCTCCTCATTTTCGTCCTCCTTCTCCTTTCCTGCAAGGTTAGGACAATGCATGCGAATATGGTTGGGCTTATCACACTCATAACATAGTTGAGGAGCATTATTAGATCTTCTTCTCATCCTGATATTTTGCAAAGTCTTTGTAAAATGTGTGGTGAGAAGTGCCAAATCTTCTTTGAGGAAAGTCCTCAAGTTGTTCATCGTTAGTGAAGACAAAGAAGACAAAGCAACGCTATAAGAAGAATCATTATGAAGCTTGTTACGCTAAGAAATTAGAGCAATTAATTTATTAGCATTCTGTTTAGCCAAAACATTCAATTCATGATTCTTTAATTTAGAATAAAGAACATCTAATGTTGCTTCACTCATTATCATTGAATCTTGGATAGATGTAACTTTCATCTCCCAGATAGACATGTCTAGAGAAGTAATTGAAGTACATTTTCAAAAAAACAACAAGCTACTCAAGTGTTTTTGTTGTCTTCCCTTTGATCGATGCCTCCTCTTCGCTACGCTTCATATCGACATCACTCTACAATCTTTCTAAAATGCTCGATAAGCTTAGAGATGAGATTAATAAAACAAAGTGAAGCTTGTTTCTTTAAATACTAAAGAACATAAGGATGCTTGTTGTTCTACTAGTGATTTGTATTATTCAATTTCTTGTTCTAACTATTCTATCTTTGAATTGAAGTTGCATGGTGCTGATGCTCGAGTTTATCAAATGACTAATGCTTTGCTCACACATGAGGTTCTTCCATGCTCTAATTGTCATAGTCAAAAGAAACCTATGGATGCTACTTGTGATAAATGTTTTGTTCTTTCAAAACAAGTTGACTACTTACATAGAGCTTTAGAACACTTTTCAAATAGGAAGAAAAATTTGGATACGATTTTAGACCAATGTAAAGTTAGCACACATAAGAAAAGTCTAGGTTTTGATCCTTATGCTAATCATAAGCTTCTACTGTTATTAAGGCACTTACTAATTGTGAGTTTGAAGTTCTTGATGAGCCTAAGAAGATGGTTTTTAAATCTGTTGGGATTCTATCTTCTATTGTGATGAATGCAAATGTAGTTTTTACTTCTTAAATTAAATATAAAGTTAGGTACACATGCACTCATTGTGGTAGAGACATGCATCAAGTATATTTTTATTTTAATCTAGCCAAACAACAAATGAAAAAAGGGCTAAGGCTAGGACTAATTTGAGAAAGACGTGTTTTGTTCGTCATAAGGTAGTAACATCTCATTTTGTGTCTAGAGTGAAGCAAACACCTTTTATTGCTAAGAATACGAGAAATGTTAAATTTGATTTTGTGTATAAGAATTCTCATATTATGCCTATTGTTGTTCATCGCGTGTCTCAGTACTGGATTCCTAAGCATCTTATTACTAACCCCAATAATGAGGCATCGACATCTCTTGCTTTGTAGGCTTCTCGGGCGAGAAAGGAGAATATTTGTCTTGTAGACTCCGGATGCTCATGCCACATGTCCGGAGATAAAAATTGGTTCTCCCTCACACGTGCGTCTCATGCTTAAAATGTTATTTTAGAGATGTTTCTTCTACTTCTATTGTGGCGAAAGGTATAGTAAAAATAAATGACAAATTTATATTCAAAGATGTGGCTCTTGTTGATAACTTAAAATATAATATGCTTTCTATCTCACAAATGATTGATAAGGATATTGAAGTGTGTTTTAAGAAAAATAAATGCAAGTTGTTAGATACTTCCGGAAATCTTGTATTCCAGATTTCTCATTTTGAAAGAGTTTTTAAAACTGATTTTGATGTATCATATTTTTTACCCATAGGTGTCTGGTTACCTATGTTTATAAATATGTATTCTTTTAATACCATAGACTTGGTCATGTTAGTTTTGATTATCTCACTTGTGCTAGTGATTTAGACCTTATATGTGTCTTGTAGAAATGGTAAGATGCATACAGGTTCATATCCATCTTTTACCATGATGATGACAAATACATTAGGACAGCTACTACACCTTGACACGGCTGAACCTTCTCGAGTTTAATCTTTTAGAGAAGAATGATATGTGCTCCTTATTGTTGATAATTACTAACTCAGGCTTCAAGCTACATCGATGGAAGGAACAAGCAATTCACGACACCCCAAAGCGCACCATCAAACTAAGACCTTGTCAACGCGAATCGAAATGGAAAATACAGCTGAACATCGCGGTGTGGATGCGTGCAGAGACGGTGCAGCGTGCCACCGATCATGTAGCTTGGTTAAAACTAGTTTTCCTTCCACAGGAGGGTGATATCGGCTATCATGGAGGTGACGACGTAGGGGTCCGTGTTGGAGGCCGGCCCGCGGTCCTCGAAGTAGCCCTTGCCATCCTTCTCCGTGTCGCGGCCCACGCGGACGGACGCGCCGCGGTTCGCCACGCCGTGCATCGTCCGAAACCAAAGCAAAATGCAGCGGAAGCATTGAGAACTGAGCAGGAATCACATACGACGTATATCAGTGTGTCTTACCCATTTGAAGGTGTTGATGTCGGCGGTCTCGTGGCTGCCGGTGAGGCGGCGCTCGTTGCCCTCGCCGTACGCGGCGATATGCTCCGTGTGCCCCCGGGCTCCCTCATCAACTAGGTGCTGTAGTTGGTGTGAGCACCAGCACCCTTCCAGTCACCCTGCTATTAAGAACAAGCAACAACAAATCATTAACCAATACGGCCCCAAGGCAAGCCTGAATTCTTCAGTATTCTCGCATGCTTATGTCAGAATCTGAAACAGTAAAAAATTAAACTGCTTTGATCGGCTTCGGGTCGAGGGACTGCCGGGTCCGGCTCTGACATTTCGGTGATCCAGAGCGAGATTAAAAATGAGATCTCATTATTAAATATAAATCGTTCAGATCTAATTTTTTCAGTTTGCTTTTTAGCCGATATACACAATATATATGTACATATGGGGCCTTTGAATTTTAGGGCCCTGGACGGTCGCACCGCTCGACCCCCCTCCGGACCGGCCCTGGGGACTGCACAACTCTGGCCATCTCAGTGATCCTCTGAAACCAAACAATGAAGAAATATAAATGATTTCAACATACTAATCAAAATGTATGAGGAATCAAAACTCAGAGTTGCAGAACGGGAGCACTCGATTCTGATTCCGAACCGAGGCTGCAAAATGGACCTCGGGAATATAGCGCCCAACCCATATCTGGTCACCGGCAGCGGTTCCAACGGACGGGCCAACTTGGAAGTGGAACTCCCACTGTTGACGCACAGAATCTGGCTCAGAATTTGCACGCATCAATCATACATTCATTCACGTGCCATACTGAATTCCTGATTGGCAAGAACAACGGCTGCAACTTGCGAGATTGTACCTGGGCCGGCATGACTTCGCCGTTGATGCCACTGATGTTGATTCCGGAGTAAAGGCAGGCCTTGTAGTGGGCGTCAACAACGTCGCGCACAAAGGCCTTATCGGCGCCGGCAGCACAGTAGTATGGTCCCTCAGAAAAAAGAATGCACAGAAGAGTTCAGAGACATGTGTTTCTTTGTAATTGAATTATTCGTCAAAAGCTCAAGAAAAATGTAATATACTTGGAAAGTTTCAGTATGTCAACGAGTTCCAAGATTACTGAAAAACTGAAGTATGGCAGGATTCTTATATTCAAAGCTTACATCACATAGCCACCAACAAGCCAGTGACCAGATATGGGTTGCCCGCTACAAAATTAATTTGAGGCTTGTCTCCAAGGTCTTCGTTGTGCTTTCCAGTTGGGTTCGGACCTTGGAGAGGAAAATCCTGAGAAGTGATGAACCCAGCGTTGTCGCGGCTAGCTCTGGAGTCTGAAGGGCTCTGATTAAGATCTTTCAGAGGTTGTTGTCCAAATCGGAGAACAAACGTAACCTGCTTGTTCCTTATTTCTCTGCACATGTATGTAATAGAGTAGCTGACTTGCAGGGTAGTATATCTGTTCAACGGAACACTATAATTCCATACGTTCCGATAGAGGAAATGGATGTAAATGGAATAGTTAGTTCAGGTGCATGTAACTTGTTCACTCAATACATAGGTAGAAGAACCGGTATCTCCTTTTAATTTCGAAGTGCCTAGCACCCACTGACAGACAGGACCCGCAATGCACTAATCCCAAACGCCCGTCAGGCCCGTCTCGGCTTCACGGTCACGGGTAGGGATGAAAACGAAACGGGAAAATCCCGTCCCGTCTCAGTGTCGTATCCCGTTTTTTCCCGATCATTTTCGTATTTTTGCATATTATTCGGAAACAGGACGAAAACGGTACAGGTCTGGCGAAAACGGTACCGAAAACGGTTTGAGCTATTTTCATCCGTTTTGTTATTTTCCCGTTTTTATGCGGGATATTCCCGTTTTCCTCCTGTTTTTCCTTCGCGGGATAAGGCCTGAATACATCTCCCGCAACCCTAGCCCACTAATGCCCATGTGTCGTCGGCCTGCTAGCTTGCTGCCGCCGCTTCCTGAACCCCTATTCCTTTTCGTGTCGCCCTCGCCCAGCCGCCAGAGCTCCGCCTCCGCGCACAGCGCACAACATAGGCGCACTCCTTGCTCTAGCCGCCGCCCGCCACTCTGCCAGGCTCTTCGCAGACCGCAGTTGCTGCCACAGCACCACTCCGCAGTCGCCCGCCACTCCGCCAGATGCTCCGTAGGCCGTAGCCGCACTCCACCAGCCAGGCGCTCGGCGGCATCCATGCCAGCCGCCGGCCTGCCAGGCGCCAGGCGCTTTGCTGGTGGAGCTATTTTTGCCAGGAGCTCGTGCAGTGTGCTCGGTGTCCGGGGTGGCCTGGTCGGTGCTCCTGCTCGGCTGCTCCAGATGTGATGAATGATTATGAGCAGTTGTAGGCTGAGAGTGATTGAAGAATGTTTATACTCATGTTTTGTTGTCCTATTATTGTCATATGTTGACGTCGTAGTGGACAAGTGGTTCAATATTATTATGTTAAGACTTTGTGTGGTTGTATGGACATTTGTACTATCGTTCACTTATGTATCTGTTTGGAACTTATTGCTTGTGTGGTTAAACTTATACATGTCGTCGTTATGTTGTATCACATGTTATCTCACTAAGTATGGATGATGTATTTATTGTAATCATGTTAAACTTATACATGTTGATATGTCTTGATGGTTTTGTGGGTTTCTGTTTTCGTTGTGTTTTTCGAATCCCGACCGATACCGGTATTTTCCCTATCCGATTGGTTCATTTTCAACCCTCCGATTATGTCCCGGCCGTTTCCATTCCCGTCTATCCCATTTTCGTTTCCGTCCGGCTGAGAAAATGTGAAAGTGAAAATGGTTAGAGGGTTTTTCCGACCATTCCCGTCCGTTTTCATCCCTAGTCACGGGGAGCCCGTCCCGCATTCGCAGCGTCAGCGACGTGGCCTGCCGGGGCCGGTACGCGCCGTCCACCACCACGTCGAGCTCCTCGAGCATGTACACCATGATGGACTTCATATGGATGTAGGCTGTTACGAATCTATGATCAAAGAGTAACCACCATGACGATTAATATTGTGAACAGGTGTCTCCTCACGGGGAAACACCTTTTCCCCTGTATATATGTACAACGAGATCAATGAATGAAACAAGGAATTTCTACTCTGACTTTACTGTTCATTTATTCTTCAATACGTTATTATACACTTTTGCTCTACGATCGCTACTCGGCCAAACCGATTCATCTACAGATGAACACCACATCCGCAAGAACAAGAAGCAAAGAAGGAAGTACACCTTCGATGCTATCATCATCATCATCCACGCTCAGTAAGCACAAAATCATTGTCGTCTTCCGCAGTGCCCTTCCCCTAATCGGATCTAGTGGATCGGCCTGCTCCTCAACCGCACCGATAGCAATGCTATTGCGCTAGCCCACCAGGCGGCGCCCGGCCGTGCCCCCCTCCGGTAGTAGCCTCCTCCCGTGACAGTGCCATGCACTGCCCTTCGAGGCGGCACCCTCCCAAGACAACGGCGGACGTCCACTAGACTGTCGGTAACCTCCCGAGCGGCGGCGTTCCCTGAAGATCGGCGGCGGCGTACGGCCACGCACCCCTATGGCGGCGCACGGTGGCCAGCTCATCTGGCGGCACCGGGTGAAGACGCCAAATCGGTGGCCAAATCTGGGGCGCTTTGACCCGATCTGGCGGCAGCCCGTCGCACGACGACTCCCCGACGGAAAGGTCTGCCCTTGCACTGTGGCTAGAGACAATTCTAAGACCCTATGTGAAAACAAAATTCAAAAATAATATCCTTTGTATCATATTTCATGGAGAGGAACTTGGGAAAAAATAGAAAAAGCATGCTTTAAAAAGCGTACAACTCATTTATTAACTCACATCGAGAAAAATATTGACATGCAAACACATATTTTTGTGTGTAGGATGTAACTTAAGAAGATCTATAAAATTAGTTTCACTTCATTTAAATTTTTATTAATTTCTCCATGACTTTTTACAAAGTTCACAAGCATAAAGCGAACATGTTAAGAAAAAGCACTGCAATTAACTTTGTCATGTCTACCATTCTTTTTCCTACACAAAGAATTGTTTAAGTACACTAATAAAAGTGGTTCACTAATTTTGGAGGTGTGATGGATTAGTTATGAATTAATCTATTTGCAACATATTTACTTAATACTGCATGTTACAATAACTATTTTATAATTTCATATATTTTTAGAAGATAGAGAATCATATAAGAAGACAAAAAAAAATTTGTTTCACTTGATTTGAAGCACAGATGAATTATTTGTCAATTTTATGAGGAAACCAATAAAAACCAATATGTTCATTTTATATTTGTGAACTTTGTAAAAATTATGTAGAAATTAATAAAACTCTAAATAAAGTAAAAATAATTTTATAGATCCTTTTAAGGTACATCCTAATATACACAAAAAATATGTGTTTACATGTTAATATTTTTCTTGATGTGAGTTAATAAATCAGTTGTACACTTTTTAAAACATGTTTTTTCTTTTTTTTCTCAAGCTTCCTCTCCATAAAATACGGCGTTGGTGATGAACGGTAGTGCAATCGATAGCGCGAGTGGCTGAGCATATCTGGGACAGATGAGGAAGAACAGTGGGGAGGTTAAAAGAGGCGCACGACAATTAACCGGTACCGCCCGAGTGGTATACAGACTCCCCCCCACTTAACGTATCGCGCGTTGTTCCTTGTAGAATGTGCGCACGTTAGAACAACCCCAACGGGTTCCCCTCCCGGGCGGCCTTGGGAAAACGACCTCGACGGGAACGAAAATCGCCGCCCAACACGTTCCTGTTGCGGTGCGGCGCGGGACGGGAAAGGATAGAGGTTCCCTCGGCCGTGGGAACCTCTCTCCTTTTTGTACAGTTTCATCGCCGAAATAAATTAGGTCCCATGCGTAGCGATCGTTCTAGTCCCCGTAAAGATAACATGTACGGCATACAAGTACTACAAATACACACCAAATCTTGCAAAAAATGGTGGTAGTTAAAAAGAATGATAGAATATTGGAAGTCTGTTGGAGAAGGGAACGGGGAAGGGAATGCTGTTGGAGTGCAGGAACGTGAAGGTAATGAATCTGGGAAGGGAATCCCTCCGTGAAGGGAATTTGGAGTGGGAAGGGAAGAAAACCGTTAGGGTTGGTCTAATATAGACTCCACGACTGATTTGTGGGCAAACGACATGCGACGAGGAAGAGAAGAGTCAAAGAGACACGGCTCGGGCTCACTTCTTTGCTGGATGGGGCCCAAGCCATTCTCCTGGGCCATGGTTTAGCAGAAAGCTCACTCTTGTTGGGTTGTGCATGTAGCCGTCATACGAGTGATATGAGTTTGGGTGTTGCTAGGCCGGGACGGTGAAGGCGAAGATGAAGACTTTTTTATTTTTATATTTTTTATATTAAATATTTGAATAAATAGATTTTTGATTGTAAGATTTACAGAAATAGTCATCTATCGTCCCGTGAAAAGGCTGCAGCCCTTTGGTGGTAAGGATGTCATGTTGGCACCGCTACCCTTTACCGCCCTCTCAGATGACGGGTAAGGCCCACCCCCGCGCCCGCTGCCCTCACCGTCCTCTCAGAGGGCAGGTAGGAACCTCCCTCACGTCTGCACCCTTACCGCCTTTTGAGAGGGCGGTTAGCGGCCGCCTCCGCCCCCCTCTACCACTATAAAATGGTCAAAAATCAGCCAAAATGCCCATTATAATCTGGAAAAAAAAAAGAAAGAAAGAGAAGAGGAGGGGAGAGGAGAGAGAGAAGAGGAGAGGAGAGGAAAGAGAGGCAGAGCGGTGAAGCTCTACTGCTTTTGATCTGCGGATTTTAGATCTCGCTTTTCGGTAAAATTTTTAGACTTATGTTTTTATTAGTACTTAAAGTACCACTAGATCTAGTATTTAGCGGTATAACAGTAGTTATATTATATGCGACCTGGGGTTTAGAAAGGTAGGATATGCTGTATTTTGTAGTATATTGTAAAGATCAATTTTGATATGTTAGGATAGCCATCAAATGCATAGTAGTATTTAGAGTATGGTAGTTTTGATTATCTAGATTTTACAGAATAATGATGTAAGTAATAATTATAGCTAATTAGAAACTTTATTAAATAGATCGATAGTTAATTAGTTTAATTTGGTTAGTTTACGTAGGAGCAATATTAAATAAACGTATTATTTGGTGATCATCGATGTTGGTTATTTTGTTAGAGTTTCGATAATCAGAAATATAGTTTTTCGGTATTAACATTGGATATATTTTCGGATGTTTCCAGGGATGTCCGATAAATTATATTTTCAGATATATTATGGTGAATGTCAAATTAGTTATGATCCTAGCGGTGTAGATCTCCCTAAATTTCAGCATGTCATCAAAGGACTTAGTAGAGCCAATGAGAGGACCATAGTGGATGTGTGCAAGTGGTTGATGCATTATTTTTAACTGGATCCTCAGCAACATGAGCTTAAGCTGAGAGCTGTGCTAAGCCGTGCTACTCAAGGGTACTTTGGGGAGCTCGTCTCGATTAATGCGACATCTACTTGGAAGCAGTATGTAGATATGTCATGTGAACATGGTCTCCCTCTTGTGCTGCTAGCTGAGGCATACCAGAAGGATCCAACAGAGATAAACTGTGCGAAAGCAGTAGCAGGAACAAGTCGGGCAGTGGTGGATGAAGCAGGCCCAACAAATGTGGGGGGCGAGCAAGATGTTGGGGATGTGCGTGAGATGCAACCGAGGGGTGTAGCCGATGAGGGGGAGCACGTCCCTAGCATAATTGAAGAGATAGAGATGGAGGATCAAGAGCTGGAGGAAGCCATTGCCGATGAAGATTCATCCGACAAGGAGGGAAATGCTCCTGTTCTTGCAGAGTGGAGGAATCAGGAATTTTCAAAGCTAGTGAGAATATCATGAGAACGAGGTGTCCTAGGGTGCTATGTACCCTAGTAAGGAAGCTGTTATTGATACAGTGAAATTCTGGTTGTTGTCTCTTCGGAGGCAGTTCAAGGTTGTGAAGTCGAGCAAAAGGGAGTACAACGTCAAGTATTTGGTGCCTGATTGTCTGTGGCGGGTGCACGCATTCAAGGGAAGTGGGTTGACTACTGAGAGTGCTCAATAGTTATGGAGCATAATTATCATATTGGGGAAATAGAGTTCTCCTACTAGAACATGTCATCTGCTTTTGTTGCTAATGTTATGTACGAGGAGATTATGGACAACATAAAGTATGAGCCATGATCAATAATCCGTGCTATTGAGGAAAGGTTCTAGTACACAATAAACTATGTCAAGGCATGGAGGGCGAAACAGAATGCTATTGAGATGAGGTTTGGGACATACGAAGATTCATATGACAACCTACCACGTCAACTAGTCACAATATGTGCGAGAAACCCTGAAAGTTACTATGACATCAAGCATTACCCCTCGACTGATGTGAAGTATAATAGAAAGCAAGTATTGCAGGGTGCTTTCTTTGCATTTGCGACAACCATCAAGGCATTTAGGCATTGTCGACCTATCATTTTCTTGGATGAGATGTTACTCACTGGAAGGTATAAAAGACAGATATTGTCTACAATTGAGGTAGATGGGAACAACCAAGTCCTGCCACTGGGGTTTTCCTTCGTGGAGAGTGAGAACGGAGACAACTGGTATTGGTTCCTTGAGCGGGTGAAGCATGCTATTATTCTGGACCGACTAGATATTTGTTTGATTCATGATAGATATGCAAGGCTGTTGCAGCTGGATATGCAATACGGCAGTGTTCGACGGTGTGTTATAGCAAAGTGGCCTGACTTGAAGAACAGGTCGTGCATGAGGCATATGGGTGCAAACTTTTATAGACAATTCAAAAATAAGGACTAGATGAATCTTTTTAAGAAATTATGCAGCCAAAATCAGTAGAGAAAGTTCAACGCCCTATGGGCAAAACTATATGAATTAACCACGAAGTAGACAACTGAGCTAGTAGACACAGGAGATGACCCGATTGCTTTAGGACCACTCCCAACAGATACTCCCCAGATAGTAAGGAGGTTAGAGTCAACTGTTAGGAACTTTTTGCAGTGGATACAAAATGGGTCAAGAGAGAAATGGGCATTGATGTACAACATTGGAAGGGGATAATAACAACTAATCTTGCTGAGATCTATAACTGAGTCATGCAGGGTATGAGGTCCCTCCTACTTGTTGCAATTTTTAAGGTATTATGCATAAGACTTGCAGATATTTTATTGATTGCTATGCAGTTGCTTCGAAGGCAATGTAAGATAACCGTATGTTGTATGGAGAAGACCACAAAGAAGGCACATATGCACCGCGTCAATCAGGAGGAAATTGCGGAGCACATGTTCAGTATCTTGTGCCGTGATAAGGGTCGTAGGGGTGATAGACGTGAGTGCCATGTGAAAGAGTGCATGCTTAGGATTGTAACATGCATCTGTACGTGCTAGAAGCCACAATTGCTATACAGGCTATGTGCACATGTCATAGCTGCATGTGGGGAGCACAATATGCTACCCAGACAATATGTTTCTGAGTACTTTAAGAAGGATCAGATACTGAACATATGGAACCATAAGTTGTATGGCTACGTCATTGTTAATACGTTTACAAGTAATCTAGGTCCCTCACGAATCTATGTAACAGACTTTGAGAGGATGAAGTACACACCGGGACGTCGACAAACTCGGTGGATTTGAAACGATATGGATGGATCCAAAAATTCGTCCCCTTTTACCATTGGTCTAAACTTGCAGCGGAATATAAACTAACCGTTGGTCTAAACTTGCAGCGGAATATAAACTAACAGATTTTTCATAAATGAAAAATCTAAATATGCTAGGCTCAACTAATGCATAATCACCCTAAATAAGTTTGAAAGTTACAATCCTAAAGCGACAAAAATTATTCAATTCTAGCAAAAGATATGCAACAAAACATTAATTAAAAAATCATGAAAACACTGTTCACCAGAGTATTCGGGTTAACCCGGATTCTCTGGGTTGTACAGTTCTGGAACCTCCGGGTAAATCCGGAACCCTCCGGGTTCTGTACAAAAATGAGGTCAAAACTGAAATTAAACAGCGCCTAAAGAGTTGTAGCTCAAACCAAATAAAGTCATGTGTTCAAATTTATGATTCCAAGTAGATCTACGGAGAATCTATAATCAAAAACACACAAATGAGTAGATCGAACAATATGCACAAATATTGAGCAAGAACTCAAATGTAAACAAATTCGAAGTGGAGACATAAAGATTTGTTTCCCGAAGTCTGAATTCACTACCATGAATCCTACGTCTCCGTTGAGGAAGCTCCAATAAACCGGGTCTCTTTCAACCGCTTTCCTCGATCCACTAGCTTTATATCTTCCCTTGCAGAGGCGAGATTCACCTTCACAAACTTTCCCGCGGCTCACCACACGCATGGGAGATCGCTGGGCAACACCTTGCTGACTAGGAGGCTTCACCTCCAAGAGTAACAAATACTTCACGAACCTCTTGCCAATGAACTCAAGTGCTCAAGATTGTATTTAGATCACTTGCACTCAATCTTACAATCTCACAACCCAACTCACTTTTCTTCTCAAATCTCTCACTAAAATGGAGTGGGAAAGAGTTCTTTTAGCTAGTCGTTACAAAACTTTTTTTACTGACCCGAAGTCTTTGGGTCAACTCGGAGACTCCGGGTTGGCATAGGAATGCTTAACCGAGAACCCTAGCTGGAAGTCAACCCAGAGACTCTAGGTGAACTAAATAGCCCCAAACCGAGACTTCCCCTCGGAACCTCACCCGGAGACTCCGGACAACCCGGAGAATCCAGGTCAACCCAGAGTATCTGGGTTCAGCACAGGTGGCCCCATAAAAACGGCGATAACTTTTGATCTCGAAGTCCGATTTTGATGATTTTAGACTCTATGGAAAGCTTATTCAGAGTGCTACACATGTCAACTGAATTCATGACCTCAAACACATTGGATAAAATTAGGAACACTCTAAAACTAAATTCGACACTTTCACACTTTCCGCATCGGGATTTTTAAAAAGAACTCTCACTTGGGTTTGATTAGAAACTCTTGAGCACTGAGACACGACAATTAGCTCTACATTGCATCCCTATTAATAGTGCAGTATACCTATACTCAAATTCAAATGATAAAACTCATTTGAACCACTTTGAGCCTTTGAATAACTTTCAAGTACCGCTTCTTTCATTCAAACTTGAGGGTTGCCAACTTTCATATATTCTTCACTTCATCTCTTCTTGATTCTTCATATGAATGATATGAATCACTCATTAGCTTCCCATGGCCTCACACGGTCCATTGGCGTAAAGCCTTCACTTGCTCTTCACCACCGCGTTGATCCTTCGGCGCCAAGCAATTTGCTTGCCCTTCACCACCAGATGGTCCATCGCAGTCGAGTCTTGCTTGCCCTTCACCGTCTTGCCATAGAAAACCACTTTGTATTTGACATCTTCAAGAATTCACTTTATCAAATATGGAGTCCACTCTTGTTCTTCACTATTGGTATATATGATTTGAATTCAACATATGTCTTCTTATGTATCCTAACCCTAACTCACTCTCAAGCACAAAACACATGGGTTAGTCCATAAAACCTAATTGACAACTTTTGTGCCTTAAGTTACTTGATCTCCACATGTAACTTATTAGCCTTCATGCATATTGTCAATCTTCATATAGAACCTAACCCCACTCATTCTTAAGCACATAGCACACGGGTTAGTCTATAAAACTCTATTGACAATATCATACCTTTAGTTACTTGATCTCCACAAGTAACTTAGTCTTCAAGTTTATTGCCAATCTTATTGAGTTTTTCCTTCTCCTTATGAGCATCACTAAGAGCTCAATGACAATGATGCATTTCTTTTGTTCTCATGGAATTTCTCAAGAAATCCATGATTCATCACTTATGCATCTCATACGGAATAACCTAATAAAAATTATTAACACAATTGTTAGTCCATAAGTATTGTCATCACTTACCCCAGCATCACTTAGAGCTCATTCATCTTGATGCATTTTCAATCTCCCCATTCACCTAGAGCTCATGCATATCTCTCAATGTATTACCTATGGAAAAACCTACTAACAAACTCAACACCATTGTTAGTCCGTAGGTATTGTCATTAATTACCAAAACCTAACATAAGGGCTAGATGCACTTTCAAGGTTGGGTCATGACAGCGGTCAAGTGTGAATATATTTAGCGTATCTCGATGTTTTATTTGTAAGGTATTCACCTTAGTTATGTACGTTGCATTTGGACCTTACATTTATATTTGATTGTGTACCTATATGTTATAATATATTCATGTAGCTTTGTGTGCATGTATGTTTTATGTTGTTCACGTAACTGTGTGTATATTTTCATGTAACATGCTATTTATATTTGGTTTTAATACAGACATGACACACCCACCGACCCCCGAGCTTTTTGACCCTGCAGTGGACAAGAAGCACCACAGCTTCTTGTCTGTCGTTCGCCAGACGGAGTTAGGGGTTTTCCGACCACGTGGCCCTGGGGAGCTACTTACGATCAACGATCGTTGGAAGCATCGGTATGTCTCTAATTAGCTACGTATGTGCCACTTCATTTATTTATTGCATGCCCTACATTCACTTTATATTCCAAATAGTGCAGTTTGGCAGCATCTAGACTCCTACCGTTGTGTCGTTTGGTGGAGGCCCGAGCGACAGAGAACCCTGAGGCAGCGGCAAGGTAAACCGTTCTTAGCTTTGTATGAACCATTCACGATAGAGCTAGAAAAGCATTTCTTACAAAGCTACTTATACACGAAGTGACCACACGACACCTCTGCGGGAGTCTGGCTTTAGACACGAAGTGATCACATGACTCAGCTTTAACCATGAAATAACAACACATTTGTCCTGACGTAAGCTGTAGACACGAAGTAACCACACAACTCAGCTTTAACCATGAAATGACAACACCTTTGTACTGACGTGAGTTGTAGACACGCAGTGACCACACAACTTAGCTTTAACTATGAAATGACAACACCTCTGTCCTGACGTAGGCTGTAGACATGAAGTGACCATACGAGAGAGCTTTAGTCATAAATTAAATGACAACACATCTATCTTGACACAGGGAATTTCTGCCTAGCATCAATGTGACAACTTTTCCATCTTTAATGGGGAATCCAATGCTCCAGCCCCCAACCATACCCATGCACTCAGTCTATGCACCAGCCCCCAGCCACCATAAATAACCTCACATTTATCCATAGATAGACCACTACTTCTTCATCTCTCTCAACTGCAATATCTTCCTCACCTCCACCAATACTATATATTAAAGCTCCAAGAATTGGAACGATGCTAGGGTCAAGGCACTGTAGCTACTGTTCATGTGGGTCCTACATATATATACATGTATATATACAGATACAGATACGGATATATATATATATATATATGTATACATATATGTATATGTGTATATATATATGTGCATGTATCTATATACGTATTTGTATATTTACATGCATAATATAATTTTTTGGGGAAATTCCAGAAAAGTAGCGAAAGGTATAATAGCTATATTGATAAATCAGCTGAAACAATTTAAAATGGACAAAAAAATATCTAAAACTCAAAAAAAATATGAAACAAATTTTGTTAGGTTCGTATTACTATCGTCTACATATTAAAACTATGTACATGCATAAAAATAATATTATTTTCCCCATAATTAAATGAATGTGTTAAATATTAATAAATTTATAAATAAATATTTAGATGTCCAAAATTGGTGAACCTAATTTTTTTAGTCTTTTTTTGTCATGTTCTGTGCACCGGCACCGCACAATCTACCTAGTTATTCTAAACGTGCTTGCACACTAAATATCACGTGGTCGTGGTCAGTCGGAGGCTTCGGGCACATCTTACCCCAGTTTTCCTTGGTTCCACGTGTCGGTCAATTCCTTTTTTTCAGTCATTCTCTCCCCTGACTCTTTCCTTCTCCACCTGTCTCGTCCCTTCCCCTCAGTAAGGAACCATCCAAACAGTATTCTATATCGATCATTTTCTTAATCACGACTCCAACGATTAATCAAAATACCGCTCTGGTAGTCCCGGCACATGTATTGTGTTCAAGATTGGAACACATGTATTTCCAACATAACACATCACAACATAGCTTAATAAAGAGCGAGTAATTAACATTTATATTGCAAATGTTTAGTTATGCAACCATTTGCATCAATGTACAACAAAAGATAACAATAATTACGTAGCGGAAACATAAACCTATACAACAAAAGAGAGTGGAGCCACATGCCCTTAGGCTCCACCCTAAAAGCACGACCTCCGAGAGGAGGATGAACTACTTTTGCCTGTCGCCATCGCCGGCGGGCACAAAGTAGCCAAACACCGCCTCTTCCTCACCAGCAGCACCTGAAAATATAGGCATGAGTATGAAGGTACTCGTAAGACTTAAACCATATAGAGCACATAAACATAGCTAGATTCCAAGAATTATGCATTGAGCCATTAGCAAGAAAAAAGTCACACGGTTAAGTTAAACATATGTGTGAGCAACTAACTTAACCAACGATAACATAACTCAACCCTGCCATAACCAACTGAACATAAATAACTGGAACCATTATGAACATATAAGTAACAAAGACCAACTCATCCACCTCCCACATACTCAACCACAATCCATAAACGAAAACTCTACGACCGATGCGGATGAAACAATAGCATGCTCATGACCGAGAGCGCGGCATTTCAAAATATTTTTACACCCTGCAGGGGATACTCCTGGACCCACACGACTTAAGTATCATACGGCTCGTGCGACCAGACAGGTCCACACAAGGGGTACTCGTGTCAACCTTTCCAAATAAGCCTCAACCATTTGGATCGTGCATCGCTCGGTGCGGAGGTACTCGAACTACTCCCGGAACAAACTAGCACCTCTAAAAAGCCCACCCGCTCACATCATCGATGTTCAGGCCCAAATGATCATAGCTACAGAGGTATTCGGCTCGCCTTACCATTAGATCGACTCGTTGTGAGTAAGCTAAGTGCTAAAGTCAACGGCACCGATGGACGGCCTTAAACGATGCAAACGGTCTACGGTGTCCGGGTCCCTCTCCCGAACTACCCCGAGGAACTCCTCCAGAGCAAAAAAAATACCCCTAACACCGCCCACATCTCGCCTCATACTCACCACTCATCCAACCATCATCAACAACCTATCAAGGTTAAAATTATTGTGAACAACAATTAAACTTATAGCTCACGAATGATGGAACATTCCACCGCTCGACTTCTACCGGTGATCTATGCATTGCTAAGCACTTAAGTCGAATTTGTACTTAGATGACAACATGCTCTCAATGCTACAAGGATGCGGGTAAACAATATCTCAAGGTAGAGCTAATGCAACCAATATAGGATCTACCTATTTATACCCGACACCGACTCGCTAAACATGCAATATACATAAGCATAATTTATCAATTTTAAACTTCATTCAATTGAACAAGGGTGCAATATGCTTAGTTGCTTGCCTTGCTGCTCAGGTGGCTGCCTATAATTATCCAAGCAACACTTGCAGAAATTTAAAAGATTAGAGTCATCTTCAACCATGATCATATCACGCTTTGGCTCCTTGTTCACTAAAGAAAAGCGCATGCAATGATGAGCATAAGTGAAATGCAATAATACATGCTAAAATATGCATATGATGAATTGCTATAATATGTCATATAAAGCATGAAAATATTTTCCTATTTAGATCAAGTCATAAGGAGACTAGCAAAATTGGTTTCGCTAATTTTGGACTTGTAGAGAATTAATGGTGAATTAATGAAGCCTCAACCTAATTAATTAATTTAAGAAATTTAATTAATTATTTAATGGCTAGGGACATTTTTAACAGGTATAGGAGGTTATTATGAAGCCAACAAAATTATTTTCATAATGTTTGGAGCTCGTATGAATTAACTATGAATTTTACAAGCTATCAGTAAAGGTAGACAAACAGGAAAAACCTTTGATGAACAATAAATCCGGATACTCTGGGTTGATTCGGATATTCCAGGTACCAGAGTCTCTGGGTGACCCTCCGGGAGGGGGTCCTCTGTCATTTTTGGCTGGGGTCGTCCAGATCCTCCGTGTTGCGACCCGGGTACTCCAGGTGGCTCTAGAATAGCTGTTTTGGGGGCAAAAATTGGCCGGTTTGATTTGGGAGCCTCTCCAAGCCAAAGGGGAACATGTTTGGGAGAGTTTCTAGAGTCTAGAACACCCTCATCAACCTAGAAACTCAATTCCTATCAAAATTCCTCAAATTGCTCTGAAACCTCAAAACTCAGTAACTTCACTTCAACTCGAAATCGATCGACCAAAACTTGAGTTCACGCCATGGGAGGCCTAAGGGACTACCCAAGACGCTTTGCTGAGCCTTGGGACCATTGGTTGAAGGAGGAAAAGCTCGTGAGACGAAAAAACTTGTGTTCTTAGCGTTTCAACCCTAAACACCAAAATGAGTCAAAATCGGCTCGAATCGTTCAAAAAAGAGCAAATAAATTGGAGGTATGGATAGCTTATGAGCTTGTGATCATGTAGATACCACATGTGTACCTTGATCTTGCTCCTAGAGAGAGAAATTCGAGGAGAAAGAGAGAGCTTGAGGGAGAGGGGGTGCTCCCTTGTGCTTGGCTGGTTTGGAGCTCAGGAGGGGCACGGTGGGAGTGAGGAGGAGAGAGAGGGAGCAGGTGGTTGGGATGGTGGGGCCACTTGTGGGGCCCACGTGTTGGAGAAAAATGGGTCCATTTTAACTAATTCCATTCTTTTCTGTCCCAAATTTCTTTCTCTTATCCAATTGACTCAAAACGAAGTACTCTAGTGTGCCAAAATATTTTACCTCAAATTTAATTATGACACTAATGACGTATGATTAAGCTTAATTACGCGATTACGGAATTTGAGACGTGACACCCTCCCCATCTCGCATCGCCGCAGCTCTCCTTCCCCACTGTCCCTCCACCTCACCGTGCGCCGTGCCGAGGACCTGCATCACCTTGCATCCACATGCATCACACTCACCTCGTGCCATGCCCCACCATAGTGGGGGAAGAAGAGTTGGGTGTGGTGCTGCGCGGTGCCATGAGACGCCGTTGGCACACTCCGGTCGCCTTCTTCACTCACCTGCACCACTACCAAGAAGGTGGTAACCCTAGGTTGCCATTTTTATTTGTTTTTCCACATTTTCTTCTAACTGAAACATTGTTTGGATCTGAAACTTTCATCGAATTAAAAATTCTAGCAACTTGAAACTTTTGAGTCGAAACATTTTTCCAACTTGAAACTTTTTTTACTTCAATTTTTCCCTTTTTTGGAATTTTTTTGAGTTGAAACTTTTTTCAACTTAAAATATTTTTTGTTTCAAGCTGATCTGAAACTTTTTTTTGTTTCAAGCCAAACTTTTATTTTCTTTGAGTTCTTGTTCTGTTTCCAGTTGATCTGAGTTGAATCCATATGACAAGTGGAAAAAGGGTAGGGAGGACGGACATGTGGGTTGCTAATATGGAAACACACCGAGCACCAGGAATGGAATGGAAAGGCGGTAGCCCACAAGCTAATTACCTCGTGCGCGGACGTGTCGGATGGGGGTAGAGCACAGGAGGGGCATCCAGCGCCGAAGGACCAAATAGACCTAATGCGTGGGGAACTATACTGAAAGTGCAATTAACACTTGGGGTGCATTTGGTAAATGAAGGGAAAAGGAAGAGGAGTTGGACTTTTAGTTCTAATCCCTTGTTTGGGATGTGTTGGGAATTAAGATAGGTAGTTCAGCCGGAATTCTTCTTCCATTGGTTGGTGGATTTGAGAGTGAGAATTTGTAACTTATGTCATGATGAATGGTGGAGATGTACTTATCTTCCACTAGCGGTGCGTTCGGCAAGCGATGGAAAGGGGAAAGGGAGGTGGAGGAGGGAGTCCAAAGAGAGAATAAGCATGAGAGTGCATTTTTAGTCCGAATCTCTTGTTTGAGTTGTGGTGGGAGTTAAAAGAGAGAGTTTAAGAGAGAATACTTTTCCATTGATTGGTTAGTTAGGAATGGAGTAAGTTAGAAAGAAGTTATGATGAACGGTGGAGATGTAATTATTTTTAACTAAACATCTAACTCCCGCTCAATTACCACCCCTCTCTTTGGGAAGAGATTGGTGGAAGTTCGTCTATAAACTCTCATTTCCCATCCCACCAAAACTCCCATTCGCACAAAACAAACAAAAGATTTTTAAACCCCTGCTTCTAAACTCCCATTCTCTACCTTCGTTTACCCTCAACCAAATGTACCTTAAAGAACAATTCCCACCTAATTAACACCCCTCCCCTGAGTTTAGAATGGTGGGAGTTCTGTTCTCAAATTCCCTTTCCCATCCCACGAACTAATCAAGAGAGTTTAAAACCACCCACTCTAAACTCCCATTCCCTTCTAATGTACTGGGTTATGGCAGTAGCTGTACCATATTGTCCGTGCCATGTGCCCATTATGTTGATGAATGGCCATGCTTAACTTCAATTCAAGCTTTTCACTGGTTCCCACCCAATCCAATCCACCCACTCCGTCCCTTCACTTCCCCCCTCTTTATCAAGCTGGTGTATTCTGCTATGTTAGTGGTAACACTCTAGAGGAAACAGCCGCATGTTTGGAAGCACACAAAGGGGACATGTATCAGTAGAAAGAAAATTAATAGATACAGTACTCGAGAGGTAACAGCTAATTAACGACAGCACATTGAAAGTAGGCACACATAAAACACATAAAGGGAACAGAACAGGACAGATACTCCGATGTGGATCGCAAGGCAGGGCAGGTTTAATCAAATTACATGATAAAATAAGCACGAGAAACATCCAGGACACGATGGATATACGGTGTGTGATTGATGCATGCACTGAGCATGCTGTGCCTGTGGTCGACATAGCAGACGAGATACTGGTCAAGGTTGCAGGGCCTGGCACGGGGAACTGCCCTGTAATCTTCGTCGTGAGTGAAATCATGCTGTGGCTCAGTCCTCCTGTTGCTCAGGTGATAGACACCGAATTTCCGACCCTCCTGATTACGATAGCCCAGGTATATCGCGTCGGGGGCAATAGAGGGGAACGTCTTGGTGGAGACGACCACACAGTGCGTGTCACCAACAAACACCGCAAGGCGGCCAAGGCTCCTCAATGGGACCAGCCTCCTACCGGCGATGTCTACCTCCCACAGCTCCATGCGGCCAGTGATGCCGCCCGCCGTGAATAGCTCCGTCGGTTCGTAAGCTGCAATGCCACCTAAAAGCATGATATTATTCAAGTACCGCACCATCAGCATCCTTCCGCCGCTGCCTTCGCTGACCAGAAAGGATTTGATGCGTCTGTGCTGAATGGCCTCATCGAGTACGGCATCATCGAGCGAACTCTGGCGCTGGTTGACTATTTCGACCAGCCGAGGCAATGGCCCCAGCTGCAACAGATAAACGGACCCCTCTGGCGAGGTGAAGTAGCAGCGCCCTCCCAGGGACAGCAACGAATGGAATGGGACCTTGCCAAGGGAGTCGAACCACCAGTGGGACGCCTGGCCCGGGCTCACCAGCGTCCAATGCGTGTCGCCAGGCTTGGCGAAGACGATGTTGGACAACTTTTCCCTCAGGCAGAGCACGAGGGTGGGCGGGGAAGTGGAGTCGTCCAAGCCAGCGCCGTCGATCAAGTGAGGGATGGAGTACAAGCCTGAACACTGAAGTGAGCGGGGAAGTGGCTCCCGGAACACTGAAGGGAGGTAACGTGGCTTCGAGGGTGGCTCGGCGGCGACGATGCTGGGGCGGGAGATGGCGGGGAACTCAGTGACGGCGTTGCTGAGCGGGTCGAGGAGGCGAATGGCCTTTGTGGCCCTGTGGTAGAGGACAAGCAGGCCATCAGCAGCGCACAGGTGGCAGTGGGTGGGGAACGCCGGCAGCTCGACGCTGAGGGAGGCCGCCGTGGCCAGGTTGAGGAGGCGGCGTCGGGGGCTGACGTCGGGGGTGAGGGAGAGCACCATCCAGTTGCGGGGGCGGAAGCGCCTGTCCAGGGCTCTTGCGCGCGGGTCGTCGGTGTGGTAGCGCCACGGCTTGCACACGGCGCGGAAGCGGAGGTACTCGGTCACATCGAAGGACAGCAGCCGGCCAGAGATATCGTCGACGAGCTCAGGCATCAGGTTGGCCCAGTCCCTCCATTCCTCAGGGCAGACGGCAACCGGATGGACAAGCGATGTCTTCTTTCCCAAGCGCACGGAAGATTCGGCAAGGAGGCGCCGCCGCCGTGCTCGTGTCATCATCCCCTCAGATCCAAAGAGACGCCCGGCTTCACCTTCGGCGTTGTATCCCGTGGGGGGAATCAAAAAGCTCCGGCGCTGCGACCGCCCCCCGGGCCTTGTAACCCGAGATAGATCAGGATGCACCGGGTGGGATGGGTGAGTGGGGAAGGGAAGGTTGGCGCTTGGCGCTTGGCGGCGGCGGGGGGAGTAGGGAGGGAGCGGCAGGTTAGCTTCAGCCTTCAGGTAAAGGTGGCTAACTGGATCGGACTTAACGGGCAATTTGAGGCACGGGAAAAATAACCCGATTTAGATACGGTACGATACGAGAGTAAATGGATTGGGTTGACACGGTATGGTTAGACGGGCTGTGTTTGGATCGAAGCTGTGGCATATTAGATCGGTACGGTACGGTTCATTTAAATTTTTCTATTTTTCTAAGATTTTATATAATTTGTTTATCTCTAATACATAAAAAGATGCTTAATAGGTGGTGGAGTGGTTATTTTTCATGTATGAGATTGTGAGTTTGATCCTAACATCTGACCGTTTTTTTATGTTTTTTTCCGATTTTCACGTGTTAACGGGTTGATAGGCAAAAAAACATCATTAAGCCTATTGTACCGCAGGCCGTGCCATGGCACGTGGGCCAGCATGGCACGACCCGTTTAGCTAAAGGGCTATAACGAGCCGTGCCTGACCGGACCCATGCCGTACCGAGCCGGGCCGCCCATTTGGATACCTCTGCCTTCAGGTCGCGCAATTTGAGATTTTGCAGCTAGAGTTAGGCCATTTTGTCACTACTAAGACTAGTTAAATATCAGTGTATTATAACATGAGTAAAAAATTTACACATAATAATATTGTTAACTCCTCTAAAATCAGATATCATCATCAAAGTATCTTTCAAACTATAACATTGTTGAAGCACTGCAAACACTAAAGATACTGTTCTGAACACCACACAAACACCGCAATACAGCCAAGTTTACATCTTTATTCAAACATATATTGAATACTTATAAAAAATATAAGGAAAGGAGATTTAGGTTAAACATTGGTGTCAAACATGATAAAGTATATACTCAGAAATTTATCACGGAATATAAACAAACATAAAAAATACAAATCATTTGGAAAATAGTTGCTACACTGTCCTCGTTGAACCAATTCAAACAAAAAGAATGCATTGATCAACTAAACTACCAACAAGATACAATGCTAGGCCACATTTATAATTTGGGCTTCGGCAATACGCAAGAATGAAGCTCGTGCCCACTAACGAAGAAGAGAAAATATGGTTCCTAATAAGCAGCGCTCACTGTACCTCATCACAAATATGTTTTTTGTCATCATCCACATGAAACATTTTGTGTGTTTTGAAACTCTCCTCACCTCGACCGCCTTCAAGGGTTGTTAATCTCGCCCTTACCATTACTCTCTATATCATACCAATTGGGTACTTCCCACCATTGAGCATGTGTAAAAGAAAAAAAATTATTAGATACATCACATCAAAGATAAGCGAAGTATAGCTAACAACCACAAATCGATAAATAAGCAATAAAATACCTCAACTATGGTGTGAGAACCTCTCTTTTGACGATGTTCTTAGTGTACGCTTTGAGCTCTTCTCCTTTTTATTATCGTCATCGGGAGCAGCGAGAATCTTGATGTTCCTTCTGACAGTGCTTCTCTTTTTCGTATCTTTTTTTATACTACGGATATGATAGCAAATAGATGCATATTTAAAAACTACAGAATAAGAGTTACAACTTTGTTGTGAAAACATAATGTTATCATCATCTAAGGTCACCTAAACAGCCTCTAAAGACAGCACTGAAAACTGTCGTAATCAAACAATAGACATACATACACGGATATCTCCAAAACTACTCAAAAAAAAATTCTAAAATTGGGTGGAAATGTAGACAACAACAAGAGATATAACTTTGGTACAAAATTGATATGCAGAAAAGGTCATTAACAAGGCCTAAACATGCTCCGAATATTGACTGAATTTTCTGATGGCAAAACCTACTGCCGACTTCAAAAAACCATAACTGGAGTTCTACTCAACCAATAACCGTGTTCTTTACTGATCAGGAAAGCTTTGGAAGAGAACTACAACTCTATAGTTATTTTGGAGAACTGGTTCGACCTCTAAGAAACCCCAAAACTGAATAGATATGTTACTGTTCAACATCTCACCAGAATATGATAGCCAAATTTGCACAACCACAACTCCTAATTCCTCGGGCCAAGAATTCTGAAATTTTCATAGAGCATGGGTCCTGGGGCTATCTACAACTTTTATAACTATTGCAAAAATTAATTCGGCCATTAAGGTGCCTTAATCACATGATCAACGGAAACAAAACAATTATGCAATTTCAGAAGATACAGGAAACGACAGATTCCACAGTCCCTACCGGAACCTCACCTCTCCTCGACCTCCACCATGAGCTACAGAGACAAAACATGGTATAAACTCATGTTACAGTAGGACCAAATCTCACCAAACTGCACCAACATGGTGCCACCACTATGAACAGCGAGGGGAAGCACGGACTTGGGGAAACACAAGAAGGGAGGAGCACCTACCTTGAACGGGAAAGAGGAATTGCTGCTACAGGAAGGGGCACCGGTTGCTGCCCTGCATCGGCCTGCTGTCCTGCTCCTCCCTCATCCTGGAGCACACAGTAGGGGAAAATTAGATGGCGATTGCTAGGGCTGGGAGCAGGGGTGCCTAGGGTTTGGGGAGGGGTGCGAGATTGGCGTTGGACAGGAAAGAGGGACCACCTGTCAGGAATAAAGGGGAGAAGGGGCAGGACGTTCTGCCTGGTTGAGGACTAACCACTACGTATTTTTAAGTAGTAGAGATAGAGATATTACAAAATTAAAATTGTAATTGAAGCTAACACTATGAACCACCATTCATGGCAACCATTACAAAGTAACAAGACGCGTCGCTACGGTGGAATTAATTGTTACATTTGTCTACAGTGGAATAAATTGTTACATTTGTGCTTCACAAACGAATTTGTTACAGTGAGATTAAAAGCAAGTAACCGATAATCAATATAAGGAACAACAAAAGTCTTATAAGAGGCCATGTCAAACCCTAAATAGCTATGAATTTGAATAGCTAGTGAAAGGTGCAGTAGCATGTACGCTAGTAGTTACAAGCCTGAACTGGCATCAGGAGTGCACAAAATTATTCTTTGGTATTACTATTATGTTACACAATAATTTAATACAAACATGTATTAGATTAATTTTGAACTACTGGAAAAATTATTATTTTGGAGCAGTTTTGCCAGTTGAAGAACTTTACATAGAACATGTCTTCATTTACATTCAGGTAGATCATACCCTCATATAGATCCTGCACTAAGTATAACATTCAAGCATCACTTCGCATATCTCTTTGCAGACTTGCAGATGAAAAGACCATAACGGTCAAGCACATCTCTTTACAACAGCTGAAGCATATTTGTATACCCTTAGATAGACCTATAGTTTGGTTAATAAAACATTTACAATAGACAGATAAAAGGCAATTGTTACATCGGTACTTAAAATAGGTAGTTCAGTAGAATGTGTGTAGTAAAGTAGGCAGGTCTGCAGCTTGATCCAGCTCTAAACAATTTTATCCTAATAAGTTCCAGAATATAAGGATGAGGCCAACAAAAATCTTAAAAGAAGCATATTGCGTACCTTGTCAAATGCCCGACAAAATTCCTTAGAGGGCGTCTCAACAAATGGAACACTCTCTTTCTCTAAAAGCTCCTGCATATTTAAAGAGATTGCAAACATATGGATGTCATATTTACTAAATTGGCAGTCATGTATGTAAACATTGGTGATCTGAGATTTAACTTCTACACTGCAAGTATCAGCATATTTAAGATGGTCTTATCGTCAACAGAAATCACCAGCAATTTGGAATCTTAGAAGGCAACTAAGAGTCACTAAATGCTATTGCAATGCCGAGTCAAACTAAGAATCCACAAGCACGAATCATTCTTTTCTTGTAAAGCATTTCTCACTAGCAAATACTAACCTAAATGCCACCATCTTCACCAAATTTCTCATGGATCACCGGGAAGACAATGTCAACAGTTGCAGCAAGATGCTCTGTGAAGTCAGATAGCGAGTTTAATTCTTGGGCAAGACTGCAGAACTGAAACTTAAAATTGAACATTTTCAAATGAACATAAAATTACTAAGATAAACAATCCTAGCAAGAGGTTACCTTTCATGTTTGAAATCAAAATCTGAAGGTGTGTTGGAATAAAGCTGCAGGGTAAAACCATCAATATTGTGAGTATATGACCTATCACTGCTCAGCTTTGTCTCACAGTATGAACTGCATAGCATCGTACATTAATCTTTTAGCAGGTAAAAGATAGATGCTGATCAACTGAAAACAAAAAGATCTTCATCTGCTGATTTACTGATTGAAAAGAACACATACATTAACCTCAAGGTTGTGTCAGGCAATAAGCACTTCCATCTTGGTTAGCTTACAGCACATGGCAGGATCCTAACTCCATTTGATGCAAGAGCCAAAAAAACAGGGAATACGAGACATGAGGATTGAGAAGGAATACAATATCTGGTGGGCGTGAAACCATAATCAAAAGGCGAGAGTTCCTGGTGACGATGTTGCACCAAAGAGGATCGAACGGTGAGGACCACAGCCAATTACAGAGCATCGCAAAGTTCGCTCGTAGCTAGATCTATAGAGACCACGACACAACACAGGCATTGGGGTTGTTGGAGGATAAAGGGGATCCAAACTACAGATTGAAATTTATTGCACCTGCTGCAAGGCCCACTGCCCCCCTCACAGTCTGAAGAGGCTCTACGTTTGTTGGCCTCTGTTGCGCGGCCGTCCATGCTGGCTTCCTCGATGCCATCTATCATTTCGTGGTATGGATCTGGTGGTGAAGGAACTGATTCCGATGCAATCAATAAGAAGGATATGAATGGGATTGGGAGGACTAAAGGAGACAAATGGGATCGGGAGGACTAGAGGATCCTGATCTCGTACGTGATCTGGTGGCGCACGTCATCATCGTGGTTGCCGCAGACATGGAGACCACCTACGACTCACAGTATTCTAAGATTCAATGGCGACAATCAGAGGAAGGGGTGGTAGCCGTGGCAGCGATAGTGATCAGGCAGACGAGGATGCAAGAGTGCAGCATCAAGTGAGGGAGGACGCAGGCATGACCCAGAGCGGGAAGGGGATGGGTTCACAGGCGTGGGAGGGCAAATGAAAATACATCAGGCGGACGAAGGGTGTGGGCAGATGAAAATCATTAGATGGACGCAGAGAGAAGGCGGCCCACATGTCGAGAGCGAGGGATTTAGGGATGGGCGTGGGATTCAGGGTGGGCGCGAGACTCATTACGTACTTTTTACGTAGGATACATACTCTAAAATACCAGTCTCAACCAAGAGGCTTCAATGATTCGTTACTCTTGGATAATTTTACCCCTTGGATCCACTTGTCAGTCCTCTGTCCACTCTTTATCTCCATCTTATCTTCTTCCTCAAGTCATGTGGTGTCGATCGTGTCTCCTGCGGCGGCCCCTTCTCTCCTCACCCGCTGGTGCAGGTAGACATTCCTGAGCTCTACAACTATCTCGCGCTCCTCAAATCCACCTCGCTATACACCACTGCCCTCTGTGAGGAACCATCCAAATAATATTCTAATTAATCATCAAGTCAATCATTTACATAATCACGATCTTAATGATTAATCATAATATCATCTTGATAGTTCTGGCATGTATTTTGTGCCTAAGATCGGAACACACGTCTTTCCAACATATGTCATCACAACAAAGTTTAATAAAGAGCGAGTAATGAAATTATATTACAAGTCTTTAGAGGATTATCATTTACAACAATTTAAAATGCACGAACACTAAGAGGATAAAAGAACAGTCTCACCTCTTAGTCACCTAGAGATACTAAGTAGCAGAAAACAAAATCTATGAACAATAAAAGATGGGTGGAGCTATTTTCCGTGAGGCACCACCTCAAAACCTCACCACTCGAGTAGTTTGCACTACTTCTGCCCGTCACCTACATTGACGGGCGTGAAGTAACCAAACACTGGATCCTCCTCAGTTGTAGCACATGTAAAAACAGTGTGAGTACGAAGTTACTCACAAGATTTAATCCATAATAGGCACATATAATAACCCAACTCCAAGTATCATGCATCTGGATGAATTAGTAAGGAATCGGCCATAAGGTTAAGCAAATTCATAAGCGAAAGCAGTTTTGACACAAATGTGTGAGCATCTATACATGTACCATGCTATCTTGAAATCCATAACACAAATATATCTGTAACAGAACCATCTTATCTCATCAATAGTCATCACCAACCATTTCCCAACCTACCATACCATCATCCCACATCGGAACTCTACGACTGCTGCAAATGGACAGAAGTATGCTCATGACCAAGAGCGCGGTAATTCAAATTGCTCTTACACCCTGCAGGGGGTACTCCCTCTCTACCTCGGTTCATGTGAAGAGAGTGAGAGTGTGAAGGAGATGAGAGAGAGACCCGTTGATGGCTTAAGTGGAAAGCCTTTGCTCTATGGCAGTTAGACCGTGGAAGCGCCCGGTCAGACCGCGGAAAGCCCACGTGGCAAGCCCATATGGCCGCATCTGGTGGTCAGACCGCGGGTAATCCTGATCAGACCGCGGGAACAGTCTTTTTCCTTTTTCTTCCATTTTCTATTCTTCTTCTTCTCCAACGTTTTGGGGGTTTTCCTAAAGAGCTCTAAACCCTTTTTACTTACAATATGATTATATTCGTGGGGAAAACGCGTAAAGGTTCCAAACGTAAAACCTTTGAAATCCAATTGAACATTTAAAATAATAATTATACACGTAAATCATAATACCATGATGATTCTACATGCTTAATTACGTAATTAACGCTTTGGGATGTGACACCCTCTACCATTGGACACTCTACCACCACTTGTCTCTTTCTCCAGCCAAGCGTTTGCCAGGATCTGGGGCCCGCGAGATCAGTCGCCGCCGCTGCGAGCTCGGCCTCCTCCGGGCCGGTGGGAGCTCACCCTTCCCGCGGCAGATCGAGTGGAGAGCCACAACAGAGCGTGACGATTCCTCGCCGTCGGATGGGTCGACCATGGACGAAGGGTAGCGACATGGCTGAGAGTGAAGAAGTGGTGGCTATGGCCTGGTTAAAGTTAGTACTAGAGGTGGAGTGGATGACCTTGTACGCCTCCCAGTCAAAAGCCATGGCAGAGGTGTCTGCTCGACGGCGCTTGTGGAGGGAGGAGATGAGAGTGGAGATGGAGAAGAAAACTAGCATGTGGGACTAGAGGTATAATGGTTTAAAGTAGCAAATAATTAATTAATTAGGAACCCAACCTTAGAAGGCATTGTTTGGCTAGGACGGGATCGGCCCGGATTAGGGCTAGATCCTGCCCTCGCGGGGAACATAACCCACAGGTGAGAATAGATCCGTTTGGACGCGAGCCGTGCCTTCCTCCAAATTCTCAACAAACCCCGACGTATCCTCCCGGGTTCCCACCTAATCACCATCTCTCTCGCATTGAGTTACCCAGAGCAACAGAACGGAACCACGCATCTATAAACCAGAGAAGTGCAGTGTTTCAAACACTGCTTCTGTTCACAGCTTCGATTCACAGCTGTTGCACCTGACACATCATGGCTTAGCGTACGGGACGAAGTGCTTGGCCATATGTATCTCAGTACAATTTTTTTAAAAAAAATCTGAAAATTGTAAGGATATACAAGATGCGGAGAAAATCCTTCTCGGCCATCTCTTCTGACACCCTGGCCATTGTACATTCGTAGTTCTTGAGCTGATACAACGTCACTTGTGCCAAAAAAAAAAACCATTTCATCCATTTGAGATAACGATGAACTTCTGAAATGAAACAAATAATTACAATACTCTGTTGCATAGATCCGAGCATTTTTCAATATGATTTTCATTTTCTTATTTCATACATGTTAGCTAGCATAAAGCTCATGCAAATAATGGACTTCTTCCTGAACCGGGGAGGCTGATAGTGCCATTGCCCATACTCTTTCCTTCAAGCAGCATTCAGAAAGTGATGTTACAAACTTACAAGAAGCAAACAGGTATAATATTAGTGATGTTACAATAAGCAAACAAGTAATGAGCAATCAGATAAAATTTTATCACCGAATCAAGTGCATGTAATAGTAGCATTTTGCAATAATAAGCAATCAGCCAAGATATCTGGATTAAAAGCTCAAGGCTATAGCAAAATTGAGTTTTTGCTCGGTTGGGTGAAACAAGCAGAACTCAATGTATTTAAGATTTACAAGCATAAGGTGAACGCGTTTTTGTATTTCTTAGAACCCCCTGTTTTTCCTGTCTTTCTATTGAGCAAAAGGCAAAAAGAGTGAATCACAGCGTTGTGGAAAATCTAACCCCACAGAGAGGGGAGCTGTAAACCACGGAATCCAATTGTCAGCAACATCAAGAAGAGCATGATGTACATAGAAGCAAGATGTGAAAAAACTTGGAGCAGAGAGTCATACAGGTCGGAGGGTTGGTTGTCATCCTGCTCTCTAGTGACTACCCAGCTCTGTATCACGCCATGGAGGTCACGTTGGCGCAAAGAGTCGTACAGGTCAGAGAGTTGGCTGTCCAGACGTGGCGGTGGTCCATGGGTACTCCTGTAGTTGGGGGAGCACAGGACCTATTCCACCGTGAGCCCTGCTGTGACCCTTGGTGACCATGAGCCTCACCGGACCTTGCAATGGGTGTGGTGCATGTTGACATGGTTTGGCGTCAGGCGGTCTCGACAAGAAGGCCAAGATCACACAGCCATGGTGCCACAGGCGAGCCCTCCAGTACAGGTATCGGTGGGTGGCTAAGAAGGACCCGCAGGGTCTGTAGATTCTGCGTTGGTGTCATGGTCTCGTGGTCGAGACGCTAGGCGTGGAGTGGCGATAAGTCACGAGGTGGGGAGCCCCCGGCGTTTGGGCGGCGTGATGGCCTAAGCGACAACACCACCGTAGATTATGCCCTGTGTAGGAGCTCTTCAGGATGGCACTGGGGATGTGAGGGCTGTCTTGAAGCACTTGTCTGTCCGGCGCCAGGCTGATTTCCCTCTGGGTGTAAAGTCGGGGGTTCGCCACCGACGTTTGAGGCGTGAGGGCCTCTGGCGCCCCCTGCTGCATGGTCCGCCATGCAGAGCTCGCGTTGGATCTCAGAGCTCCAGGGCTCCAGCTCGGTGTCCCATGCCTGGAGCACACCGGGTTCATCCGGGTGGTACCCCCATGACGAACACCTCGCGGCGACCGGGGTCTTCGGAACGGGACTTAGCAATTACCGTGGATTTGGCCATGGGTGGCCTGGTCAAGTTTTTTCAAACTTGCTGAAACGATGAAACATGCCCCACTACCTGACACACCAAATGTCGAGGGTTAATCCCTGATAATGATTCTGGAGTATGCTGGACAGCGGGCACGTGAACGGTGTTTCAGGAACTGGATGTGTGGGTAGATGGTGAACTCGAGGACACAGGGAGTTATACAGGTTCAGGCCTCCCGCGGGAAAATTGCCCTACTTCCTGTGTGTGTTATGGAGTATCTCAGTTGATTACAGATGATGTTCTAGCTGGTCCCCAGACTCTATCTGCCTTCTTATACAAACGGGGTTATCGTCCTTTTATATAATAGGGAGGAGGAGAACTTACATGTGGATCCAAATAGAAAATCTCTGCCTATCCTAATATCTAACTCAAACCATCATTACGAAGGATCAGGCGTGCCCACTTGCTCTGAGGGCTCCGTATATCCTGTCGTTGTGCGCCGCCGTGCAAGCCTGCAAAGTCCCACTCCGTAGCATTGAATGCTACGGGACGGGACAATCCCCTTCTGTGCCGCCCCCGTCCACTTGTCTGGGTGAGCTGCTGATAATGTCCCATCCACCGTGTGCCACCGTGCAGGTCTGCAAAATTCTGCCCCACAACATTTAATGCTACGGGATGGGACAATACCCTCTGCGCCGTTCATAACTTCGTCCACTAGAGCTGGTGCCTGGAGAAGGAAAGCACTTGAGTGGATGTCAATAAATGTGCTTCGGATAGGTTGTGTTAGATCTGACCTTGCGACCAATGGGGTTGTTCGCGTGTTTATGCGATGGGGTAGGGAGACTGGTCGTGCAGGCGTTATACTGGTCACTGGAGCCATATCCTGGTCGCTGGCGTTGGGAAATATACACCTCTAGTCATTAAGTCCCCAGCGGGCCCGTTAGCCAGGGTGCCCCTTTACTCAATACACCAACATAGTGTGTCGCCAGCCTCGTGAGGGAACTGACCAATGTCGACGGTGGCAGGCTGGCAGAGGCGACGAGGGGTACTTGATAGTAAGCTCCCATTTCCCAGCCATAACCCACCTCCCCCACTGGGTTTCAATGTGTCAGAAATGAGACACTCATATCCCTTTCCCAAACCCCTCTCATATCCCATTCCCTCGAACCAAACACGGGTTCAATTCTATCCTAGCCATCATATTCCATTCCCTCCCCTCATTTCCAAGTATCCAAACACCACCTTAAGGTAATGGTGCTGCGGACTCGTGGCAACTGGCAAGCTCGTTCTGGTCGTGTCACCAGGTAACCCGGTGCGGATAAAGCCTCTACCGGTGAGGTGGGCCACCACGCAACCTGGTGCAGGCCGCGTGCAGGCCACATGCGAAGGCAGCCCGCTCGTGCTGTGTGGAGAACCGTCCAAATAATATTCTAATTAATCACCAGGAAGATGATTATTCATAATCACAACCTCAATGATTAAATAGAATATCATCCAGGTAGTCTCAACACATGTTTTGTACCCAAGATCGAAACACATGCCTTCCAACAACTAACATCACAACATAGCTTAAGAAAAAGCAAGTAATTAACATTTATATTACAAGTTATTAAGCATGTAACCATTTCCAACAATTTACAATAAAGTAACAATAACTACGCAGCGAAAACATAAACCAATGCAACAAAAGAGAGTGGAGCCACAGGCCCTTAGGCTCCACCCCAAAAGCACGACCTCCGAGAGTAGGATGCACTACTCTTGCCCGTCACCTTGATCGGCAGGCATGAAGTAGCCAAACACCAAGTCTTCCTCACCAGCAGCACCTGAAAACGCAGGTAGGAGTACGAAGGTACTCGCAAGACTTAAACTATATAGAGCACATATACATAGCTCGACTCTAAGGATTATGCATTGAGCCATTAGTAAGGAAAAGCCACAAGGTTAAGTTAAACATAAGCAGTAAGCAACCTAGACATATATGTGTGAGCAACATACTTAACCAACAACAACATAACTCTAACCTGCCATAACCAACTGAACATAAATAAAAGGAACCATTATGAACATACATGTAAAAAAGACCAACTCAACCATCTCTCACATATCCAACCATCAACCACAAGCAAAAACTCTACAACCGATGCAGATGGACAGAAGCATTCTCATGACCGAGAGCGCGGTATTTTGAAATGTTTTTACACCCTGCAGGGGATACTCCTGGACCGACACGACTTGAGGACCATGCGGCTTGTATGACCACACTGATCCATACAAGGGGTACTCATATCAACCTTTCCTAATAAGTCCCAATCATTTAAAACATGCATCGCTCGGCGCGGCGGTACTAGAACTACTCCCGGAGCAAACTAGTACCACTACAAGCCCGCCCGCTCACACCGTCGATGCTCAAGCCCCAAATGACCACAGCTACAAAGGTATTCGACTCGCCTTAACATTAGATCGGCATGTGGTGAGTATGATAAGTGCTAAAGCCGACTACACCGACGATCGGTGCTTAAACGACGCAAGCGGTCTACGGTGTCCGGTTTCCTCTCCCGACTTACCCAGGGGAACTCCACATCTGGGCAGGATAAACACCTCCTAGCAGCGCCCACATCTCATCTCATACTCACCACTCATACAACCATCATCAACCCATATCCAACATTGTGATCAACAATTAAACCTATCGCTCGCGAAAGATGAAACATTCCACCGCTCGACTTCTACCGGTGACCTATGCATTGCTAAGCATTTAAGTCAAAATAGTACTTAGATGACAACAAGATCTCAAGGCTACAAGGGTGCGGGTAAACAATATCTCAAAGTGGAGCTAATGCAACCAACATAGGATTTACCCACTTATACCCGACACCAACTCGCTAAACATGCAATATACATAAGCATAATTTATCAACTTTAAACTTCATTCAATTGAACAAGGGTGCAATATGCTTAGTTGATTGCCTTGCTGCTCAGGTGGCTGCCTATAAATACCCACGCAACACTCGCAGAAATCTGGAAGATTGGAGTTGTCTTCAACTGCAACCGCGCCACGCTCTGGCTCCTTGTTCACTAAACAAGAACACATGCAATGATGAGGACGAATGAATGCAACAAGGTATGCCACAATGCTCAAAAACATGTTGTAAGCATAATACATGCGAATCAATGCAACTCTAAACGATCTAAATGAAATCTAAAAAATAACAGTCATCCGGAGTATCCGGACTAGTTCGGAGTATTCGGGTTTGGACCCTCCGGGTGAACCTCCAGAAGAGGCGCTCGGTTACTGCCTTTTTATTTGACTGGCCCGGAGTATCCGACTAAATGCGGAATATCCATGTTTCGGAGTATCCGGGCCATCCTCCGATGAAGGCTCTCGGTTAGCCACTACTCTAACTTAACCCGGAGCCTCCAGGTTGGTCCGGACTATCCGGGGTGTGCCGAACACTTCGAGTGAGGCTCCGAACGAAGCTCTTGGTTACTCGATAATGCAACTACCCAGAGTCTCCGGGTTTAACCGGATTATTCGGGTGATACAGACTTGGGTTCCTCACAACTTTTCCCTTGGGTGATTCGACTCACTTTACAAATCTATGCTACACAAATATGCATATGCCCTATTCAAAATATTATAAACCAATCTCGCACCCTAAACCCTAACCAATTTTGAACACAATTCAATGGACAATTTCGGCTGAACCCGTAGTATCTGGGTGAGTCCAAAATATCTGGGTCAGCCTAGAAAAGCTGTTCTCGAGTGGATTTTTGGTCGATTCGAGTTAAGATCTTTTTCAAGCCTAAAGGGAGCATGTTAGGGGTAGTCCAAAGGTCCTGGAACTTACTCATCAACTAGCAACATGACTCTAGAACTCATTTTCGACCAAAACTCTATTTTTGCTCCAAAAAGCTCAAGAACTTCAAGAACTACTCGATTCTTCCACGAAAACGAAAATGAATTGGATAGATGAGCAGCTCATGTCACACCCTGATTTTCACTTTTCTCAATTTCCCCACTTGCTGAGTACTCTATGTGCTCACACTTGCTATTTTTCCTATACCATGCGACATGTGTGCTGCTGCTCAGTGAGTTAAGATGTTGAAGACTATCAAGACGAGGTTGTGACGTTCTAGGCGCGTGTCTCCCGGTCGGTTGCCTACGGTGTTGTTGGGCACCAGTACTTCTGTTCTGCTGCAGATATCTTCATAGAAGATAATATATGTCAATTGTTGTAGAGTTTAACATATATTCTATAAAAGTATTGCTTTTGTTACTTCACATGTGACATCCTTATGTGTGTTGAATATCCTGGGCACACAAAAGCCACATCTAATTTTGGCCGTTAAAACCGGGTGTGACAGCTCATGAGCTAGAGAATGCAATGGTACCACATGAATACCTTGAATCCTCCACTTGAGCTCGGATTTTGGGGAAAAGGGAGAGAGAGCTTGAGTGGGAGAGTGAGAGGGGGAGCTGAGTGAGTTGCAGCAGCTTAGCTGCTGAGTGAGTGTGTGGGGAGTGAGGGAGGAGAGAGAGGGAGCAGGTGGGGCTGCCCCATTTGGTGGGTGGGATGGTGGGGGCACTTGTGGGGCCTACATGTTAGAGAAAAGGGGTATTTTCAATGCAATTTCTATTCTTTTCTCCCCCAATCTTCTTTCTCTTATCCAAATGATTTTAACCGCATTGCTCTAATGTGCCAAATAATTCCCCTCAAATTTAATTATGATGCTAATGACACATGATTAAGCTTAATCACGCGATTACGGAATTTGGGACGTGACAAACCTCCCCTCCCCCCCTAAGAAGAATCTCGTCCCAAGATTCGGTACGAGTCAGGGAGAGGACGATAAGTCTAGGAACCACGCTGTGAGAGATATCACGCGGTGAGGTACGGAACCTAATGCAATACTTTTATTCCATATAGTGATGAGCATAGACATGCAAGAGGTCCCAACTGTGCAAAATTTACACAATGCTTACAAGCTCTCGAAAAAGCTCGGGATACTCGGAGCGAATTTTATCCTCACGCTCCCAAGTCGCCTCATCTTCTGTGTGGTTGCTCCACTGGACTTTGATGAATTTTATGGAATAACGTCGAGTTTTGTGTTCCGCTACGTACAATATCCGGATCGAGTGCTTACAATATGTAAGATCTTGCTGCAACTCTTGAGGTGCAACATCAATGACCTCGGTTGGAACTCGGAGGTACTTCTTCAATTGCGACACGTGGAACACATCATGCACGGCGGAGAGAGACGGTGACAAGTCCAATTGATAGGCTACCTCTCCACGCCGGCCAACAATTTGAAAAGGTCCCACATAGTGAGGCACTAGCTTGCCTCGAACTTGGAAACGTCGAAGGCCTTTGAGAGGCGAAACCTTGAGGTACACATAATCTTCAATTGCGAACTCGAGGTCTCAGCAACGGCGATCTGTATAGCTCTTCTGCCATGATTGTGCTATGAGAAGATACTTTCGAATAGCTAGAACATGCTCTTCATCCTCTATGACCAAATCCGGGCCCAGAAAAGCCCTTTCGTCGGATTCGAACCAATTCAACGGCTTTCGGCATTGTCGGCCATATAGAGCTTCAAATGGCGACATGCCAATGCTCGTTTGGAAGCTATTGTTATATGAGAACTTGGCAAATGGCAAGCAAATGCCCCACCTCTTTCCATAAGTGAGAACACAAGCCCGGAGCATATCCTCCAAAATCTTATTCACCCTCTCAGTTTGACCGTCGGTTTGAGGATGATACGTAGTACTATGAAAGAGCTTGGTCCCCATAGCTTCATGAAGGCTCCTCCAGAAATGAGAAGTGAACTGAGTGCCTTGATCAGAAATGATCTTCTTCGGAATCCCGTGGAGGCAAACGATCCGAGTGAGGTATAGCTCTACATATTGCTTGGACGAAAATGTGGTCTTGACAGACAAGAAGTGAGCGGACTTCATTAACCAATCCACAATGACCCAAATCGAGTCATGGCCATGCGAGGTCTTCAGCAACTCAGTAATGAAATCCATGCCGATCTCCTCCCACTTCAAGGAGGGAATAGGTAAAGGTTGAAGTGTACCAGCAGGCTTGAGATGCTCGACCTTCACTCTTCGGCAAACATCACACTCAGCGACATATCGAGCAATTTCTCGCTTCATGCGAGTCCACCAAAACCGTGGATTGAGGTCTTGATACATTTTTGTGCTCCATGGATGAATGGATAGCAAGGAGTCATGAGCCTCATCCAGTATCTTCTTCCTTAGTGCCTCAACCTTCGGAACCACTAAACGGTTCCCGAACCACAGAATACCTTAGTCATCTTCAGAAAAGCACACGGCCTTGCCGATCTTCATTTTCTCCCGGATTCAGGCCAAGCCCTTATCACCCTTCTGAGCTGCCTTGATGTCATCCAGGAGAGTGGATCTGATCTCTAGATTGGCGAGAAAACCATCTAAAACCATTTCAAGTCAAAGCCGACGGAAATCATCACAAAGTGTGTCATTCCCGGGCTCGACTCTAAGACAATGACAATGAGCCCTTCGGCTCAAAGCATCGGCGACCACATTCGCCTTACCGGGGTGATAATGAACTTCTAGCTCATAGTCTTTGATCAACTTGAGCCACCTTCGTTGCCTCATATTCAAATCCGCCTCAGTGAAGATATATTTGAGACTTTTGTGATCCGTGTAGATATGGCACAAGTTGCCCATTAGGTAATGGTGCCAAATCTTCAGGGCGTGCACCACTGCGGCAAGCTCTAAGTCGTGGTTGGGTAACTCTCTTTGTGGTGCTTCAACTGGCGGGAGGCATAAGCGACAACTCTACCCTCTTGCACAAGGACACATCCGAGGCCTATGCGAGAAGCATCGCAATAGACGTCGAAGCTCTTGCCTACATCAAGCTGAGCAAGGACGGGAGCGATCGTGAGCAATTTCTTCAAGGTATGGAAAGTTGACTCACATTCACTTGACCACTCAAATACGTTGCCTTGTTTCAACAGCTCAGTCATTGGCTTGGTAATTCTGGAGAAATTCTCAATGAACCGACAATAATAACCTGCGAGTCCGAGAAAACTCCAGATGTCGGTGACATTCTTGGGCTGAACCCAACGGAGCACATCCTGCACCTTGCTCGGGTCAACTGCAACACTGTTCTATGACAAGACATGACCCAGAAAAGCGACCTCCTTGAGCCAAAATTCGCATTTTCTAAACTTGGTATAGAGATGATGATCTCTGAGTCTGCCAAGAACAACACGGAGGTGCTCAGCATGCTCTTCTTCAGTCTTTGAGTACATAAGAATGTCATCGATGAAAACCACGACAAACTTATCCAGTTCCTCCATGAACACGATGATCATCAAGTACATAAAAAATGCTGACGCATTGGTCAAGCCGAAGGACATGACGGTGAACTCATAAAGACCGTAACAGGTAGAGAAAGCCGTCTTCGGAATATCCTAGAGTCGGACCTTGATTTGATGATAGCTCAGTCTCAAGTCAATCTTCGAGAAAACCCGAGCACCGGTCAACTGATCAAACAGAATGTTGATCCTCGAGAGCGGATACTTATTCTTGACAGTGATCTCATTCAGCGGGCGGTAATCAACACACATCCGAAGAGATCCGTCTTTCTTCTTCACAAAGAGTGTCGAGCATCCCCAAGGTGAGGAGCTCAGACAAATGAACCCCTTTTCTAGCAACTCCTTCAACTGCTTCTTCAGTTCTGCCAATTCATTTGGCAGCATCCTATAAGACCTTTTTGATACTAGGGCCGTTCCAGGAACAAGATCAATAGAGAACTCCACAGAGCGGTCGGGTGGCATCCCTGGCAACTCATCTGGAAAGACCTCCGGGAATTCACACACCACAGGAATGCTTAGCAGATCCATGGTGGGGACAGCCTTCAGGGCATAAAGACAAGGATTGACACCCTTAAGCTTCAAATGAACTCGACTGCTGGATAGGCCATTAAGAGTGACAATCCTCCGAGCACAATCTATGATAGCCTTGTTCTTGGTGAGCCAATTCATCCCCAGGATGATGTCTATCCCTTTGGAGGTCATTACTAATAGATTTGCACCAAAGGGTATCTCATTGATAACCAACGAGGCTCTGGGAACACACTGATTAATAAGAACCTCAGCCCCAGGTGCATCTATGAGATAAGACATAGGAGTGGCGCTAACATCCAGCCCGTGACGCTATGTATAGCTCGTCACTATGAAACAGTGGGAGGCACCAAAATCAAAAAGAACAACTGCAGGAATGATGACAGAATTAAAACTCATATTCAACGTACCCATCAGTACGTTGTCACCTTCGTGAACTTCGTCAGCGGTGGTGTGGTGCGCTCGGCCACGCTTGGGGACGTGGGTGGCCTGAGAAGACTTTGGTGTAGACTCAGCAGGTGGTGGCCTTGGAGCGGTCACCACGGCTCCTGGATTCGGATATGGGCAATCCCGAGCATAGTGGCCGACACGGCCGTAGTTGTAGTGCAGGCCGTCGGGGCCACCTGTCACGCTCACTTGAGAACCAACGGATCTTGCAAACTGTCCTTGTGGAGCGGAGAAAGACGGGCGCCGCACCAGCCACATCGGCCGTGGAGCAGTCGGGGCCGACACGTGAGATGGTGGAGGCTGACTCTCAGTGCGGGCGTGTTGAGAGCTCCCGTCCATGTAAGGCGATGGACCCCTCTTGTTAATCAGTGTGGTTCTTGAGCTTGAACTCCACCGTGAGGGACATGCTCACCAACTTGTTGAAGTCGGTGAACTCATGTGCGGACAACCGGTCCTGCATCTTTGAATTGAGGCCGTTGACAAAGCGGTATTATTTCCTCTCGTCGGTGTTGACTTCATATTGAGCATACTGTGTAAGATGGTTGAACACCTGCACGTACTCCATCACTGATTTACCTCCTTGCTTGAGGTCCATGAATTCCCTTCTTTTGATCTCCATAAGGCCCTTAGGAATATGTTAATCCCGGAATACCTGCCGGAACTCCGCCCAAGACACCCGATGATTGACGAGGTGCAAAACCAAGTAATTGGACCACCACGCGCCCGCCGGGCCTTGAAGCCTTCTTGTGGTCCTCGCACCAAAGGAGAGCGAGTTCTGCTTGATGGTGCGAAGCCAATGGTCGGCGTCGAGCGGGTCCTCAGCACGCGTGAAGGTAGGAGGTTGAGTCCTAAGAAAGTCCAAGAAGTCATCTCGGCGCTCGGCCCCACATCCTCCTTGAGTGGTCGTGTTACGTACGAGAGATTCAAGAAGCGCCCTCAGAGCTTGACGGTTTTTCTCAATTTGCATTAAGACATCCGCCATGCTCGGCGGTGGAGGTGGCGGAGGATTGTTCTCATTAGAACCCTCGGGAAGATCTCCCAAACTGCCACGAGTTCTTATGCTCTTGTGGCGATGAGAAGAAAGAGATGTAAAAGGTTAAATTCCGACATCGGTGAAAAATCAAACTCCAACTAATGCCACTTTACTACGTCGGACCTTGCTTAATTGGATCCGTATACTATAAACTGATGAAAATGCATATTCAAAGGTATGATGCAAAATGAGCAATAAAACATGAAGGCATGCTCACTTCTAAACTACACGTATCCTTCTCTAATTCATCTCACCCAAACAAGCATCACAACTACAAACGTTATACTTAGGGGCATAATATAGCAGATTCATACATATTGGCAAAATGATGCACAAAAGAAATTTTAGTGAGTTGCTTAGTGAAGTTAACCACTTACTAAACAACGTTCTAATTTTGTTTAGGCTACTTCATTAAACTAAGCTTTGATACCAAGCTGTGGGGAACCGTCCAAATAATATTCTAATTAATCACCAGGAGGATCGTTATTCATAATCACAACCTCGATGATTAAACAGAATATCATTCCAGTAGTCCCATCATGTGTTTTGTGAACAAGATCGGAACACATGCCTTCAACAACTAGCATCACAACATAGCTTAAGAAAAAGCAAGTAATTAACATTTATATTACAAGTTCTTAAGCATGCAACCATTTCCAACAATTTACAACAAAGTAACAATAACTACGCAGCGGAAACATAAACCTATGCAACAAAAGAGAATGGAGCCACATGCCCTTAGGCTCCACCCCAAAAGTATGACCTCCGAGAGTAGGATGCACTACTCTTGCCCGTCACCCTGATCGATAGGCATGAAGTAGCCAAACACCAGCTCTTTCTCACCAGCAGCACCTGAAAACGCAGGCATGAGTACGAAGGTACTTATAAGACTTAAACCATATAGAGCACATATACATAGCTCGACTTAAAGGATTATGCATTGAGCCATTAGCAAGGAAAAACCACAAGATGAAGTTAAACATAAGCGGTAAGCAACCTAGACATATATGTGTGAGCAACATACTTAACCAATAACAATATAACTCTAACCTGCCATAACCAACTGAACATAAATAAAAGGAACCATTATGAACATACATGTAACAAAGACAAACTCAACCATCTCTCACATATCCAACCATCAACCACAAGCGAAAACTCTACGACTGATGCAAATGGACAGAAGCATGCTCATGACCGAGAGCATGGTATTTTGAAATGTTTTTACACCCTGCAGGGGGTACTCCTAGACCCACACGACTTGAGGATCATACGGCTTGTATGACCACACAGATCCATACAAGGGGGTACTCATATCAACCTTTCCTAATAAGCCCCGATCATTTGAAACATGCATCGCTCGGCGCGGCGGTACTAGTACTACTCCCGGAGCAAACTAGTACCACTAAAAGCCCGCCCGTTCACACCGTCGATGTTCAGGCCCCAAATGACCACAGCTACAAAGGTATTCGGCTCGTCTTACTATTAGATCGGCATGTGGTGAGTATGATAAATGCTAAAGCCAACTACACCGATGATCGGTGCTTAAACGACGCAAGCAGTCTACGGTGTCCGGTTTCCTCTCCCGACCTACCCAGGGGAACTCCACATCCGGGCAGGATAAACACCTCCTAACACCGCCCACATCTCGTCTCATACTCACCACTCATACAACCATCATCAACCCATATCCAACATTGTGATCAACAATTAAATCTATCGCTCACGAATGATGGAACATTCCACCGCTCAACTTCTACCGGTGACATATGCATTGCTAAGCATTTAAGTCGAAAAAGGTACTTAGATGACAACAAGATCTCAAGGCTACAAGGGTGCGGGTAAACAATATCTCAAAGTGGAGCTAATGCAACTAACATAGGATCTACCCCTTTATACCCAACACCAACTCGCTAAACATGCAATATACATAAGCATAATTTATTAACTTTAAATTTCATTCAATTGAACAAGGGTGCATTATGCTTAGTTGCTTGCCTTGCTGCTCAAGTGGCTGTCTATAAATACCCACACAACACTTGTAGAAATCTGAAAGATTGGAGTCGTCTTCAACTGCAACCGCGTCACGCTCCGGCTCCTTGTTCACTAAACAAGAACGCATGCAATGATGAGGATGAATGAATGCAACAAGGTATGCCATAATGCTCAAAAACATGCTGGAAGCATAAGACATGCGAATCAATGTAACTCTAAACGATCTAAACGAAATCTGAAAAATAACAGCCATCCGGAGTATCCGAACTAGTTCGGAGTATTTGGGTTCGGATCCTCCGGGTGAACCTCCGGAAGATGCGCTCGGTTACTGTCTTTTTATTTGACTGGCCTAGAGTATCCAGGTGAATCCGGAATATCCGGGTTCCGAAGTATCCGGGCCGTCCTCCGGTGAAGGCTTTCGGTTAGCCACTACTCTAACTTATGATGCTAATGGCACATGATTAAACTTAATCACGCGATTACGGAATTTAGAACGTGACATGCTACTGCGCGGCTGCGTTCCAACTTCCCAGTAGTAGTTTTTTTTAGTGCACCCACGCGCATAAGAGACGGGCCAGCCAGTGCGCCTCGGCCGCAACCACGAGGCCGTCAATCTCCATGTGGCGGTGCCAGCCCAGTGACCGTGCTTGATCCGTACGCACGTCGCCACTGCATCGCAAGCCCACACTACCACTTGCGCTGTTGCAGCACCGGCTTTGTTCATTTCCTTTCAGTCTGAAAGGAGATGAACAAAAAAAAAATTACAAAAACCTACTTATATCTTACGAGGGTTTTTTATACTCACCTACGTGAACTTTTGTTACAATCTAACAACTGCAAATTTTAAAAGCTTTCATATTCCTCCCTAGCAGGGTTGACCATCCGAGGTGGCTCTTGTCTGGTCTCCAGAATCGCTCCGGATGCTCCACTGTAGCATAGATACCATTTAATTGGATGTTTGCATCACCAAAATTTGCCTCATTGTCACCAAAATCACTTAAACCTAGCCACAATGCTATTAGAAAAGTGGAGAAAAGGAGTACAGGGACTGCGACATCTGTATGATCCGCATCACATCAGAGAGTACCAAGTTTTGATAAACCATTTGGAGCCACATTGGAGGCCAAACAAGAGCCACATCGGACGGTCAACGCTGCTAGGGGGGAATATGAAAGTTTTTAAAATTTACAAGTGTTAGACTGTAATAAAAATTCATGTAGGTGGGTTTTTTCAATTTTCGCAATAAACAATGAAGCCAGGGACAGGATAAGATCATATTTGCCACTGGATTATAGATTCTGGATTATAAATTCTACAAATAAACGGTCAGATTCTATAAGTAGATTGTGCAAATATATACTGAATTATGATACAATCCACTCAAAGTGAACTTCTATAATCACAATCTAGTGGCAAATAGGACCTTATCCTATCTCTAGCTTCATTGTTCATTACGAAAATTGCAAAACCCACCTACATGAATTTTTATTACAGTCTAACACTAATAAATTTTAAAAACTTTCATATTCCCCCCTAGCAGCGCTGACCGTGCAATGTGGCTCTTGTTTAGCCTCCAATGTGGCTCCAAATAATTTATCCAAAATTTACAATCCACAATTCAGAATCAGAATATAGAAACAAACAAAACCTAAATGTCACAGTACAATATTACTGCCCTGTTCTGATTTCGCATGGCCGGTGCCTCCACGGATACGGCCTTCAACTACCTCCACCAGATCAGGAAGGTCTTCTTTTTCGTCTAAAGTAGCACAGTGGTAGCTTGTCTCCAGACAAAAAAGGTGCACATCAACCATAGGTAAAAAAGAAGGGCTGAAGATTAAAGAGCTACTCTACAGCATCATATTCTGATATTCCTCCGGTGGTCGCATGAGGAAAGATGGGATGTGTTGCCCCATGGTCGGATTCTCCTGCAAGGCTGCAACTAGTAGGTGAGGGTTTATGTCCAAACAGCATAGAATTTTACACCCATGATCCATCTATACTATTCGCTTCGGAGTGACATGGAAAGAGTGGAGAGCATGAAACCACCGTACTGCGATGGAACGAAACGATTTCTCAAAAATCATGTGTGTAAGCAAATCCGTTACGGCCATTATTCAGAGTAAACTGAAGTAATTCAAGATGACGCCAAAACAGACTATCAATGACCTGTCGACGCGACGAGATCGAAATGGAAATCAAAATCCAACTGACATCACAGTGGATACAGGCATACGTGTTACACAGACTGTCACCCCTGACGATAGCGTGCCAACGGTCATGTTCTTGCTTAGTTTCCCTTCCACAGGAGGGTGGTCTCGGCGATCATGGAGGTGACGACGTAGGGGTCCATGTTGGAGGCCGGCCTGCGGTCCTCGAAGTAGCCCTTGCCCTCCTTCTCCGTGTCGCGGCCCACGCGGATGGACGCGCCGCGGTTCGCCACGCCCTGCACAGCAAAACGCAGCGGCCGGAGTGAGCACCGAGCACAAAAACCGCAGGTGCCGGATGTGTGTCGCACGCAAATAATGGCTTGTATAATCGCATACGAACCCATTTGAAGGTGTTGATGTCGGCGGTCTCGTGGCGGCCGGTGAGGCGGCGCTCGTTGCCCTCGCCGTACGCGGCGATGTGCTCCTGGTGCCGCTTCCCGAGCTTCTCGATCGCCTTCTTGATCACCTCGTAGCCACCAGGCTCCCTCATCGACTTAGTGCTGTAGTTGGCGTGGGCACCGGCACCGTTCCAGTCACCCTGCAGGAAACGTTGAGCAGCGAACCAATCAGTAATCTTGATTCTTTTCATTTTCTCGCATGCTTATGCCAGGATCTAAAACAGTAAGGAATTTAGTTACCTTGATCGGCTTCGGGTCGAGGGAGAGCACAACTCCGGCCATCTCAGTGATCCTCTGCAACCAACCAACAAAAATAAACACAGTTGATTTCAACATACTGATCAAAATGTTCAGAGGAATCAAGGTACAAAGTTGCAGAACCGGAGCGCACTCCATTCTGATTTCCAAACTGAGAGAGACTGTGAAACGGACCTCAAGAATGTAGCGGGCCACCCATATCTGGTCACCAGCGGCGATCCCGACGGATGGGCCAACTTGGAACTCCCACTGTTGACACGGAATCCGGTTCAGAATCATATACGCATTCATGTGCCATACTGAATTCCCGATTGGTCAGAACAACGGCTACAAGTTGCAGGAGTGTACCTGGCCAGGCATGACTTCCCCGTTGATGCCACTGATGTTGATCCCCGCGTAGAGGCAGGCCTTGTAGTGCGCGTCAACGACGTCGCGCCCAAAGGCCTTATCGGCACCGGCAGCACAGTAGTATGGTCCCTGGAAAAAAAACACAGTAAGGTACAGTATCCTGCTGTTTTTTTTGGGACTGAATTAATCGTCAAAAGCTCAACCAAAAATTTAATATGCTTGGAAAGTTTCACTATGTCAACTAGTTATAAGATTGATAAATATATAAATAAATAAAGTGTAACAGCATTCTTATATTCATAGCTTAGATCACATAGCTTGTTTTGTATAACTTGCAACAGATAAAAATTGAAGGATCATAGTGAGATTTTGAGGAGTAGTTTTCTATCTTGCCTGAGGGCCAGGGTAGCCACCAACAGGCCAGCCAAGGGGCCAGCTCACATCCTTCTGAAGGAGAGTGTACTCCTGCTCAATACCGTACCTGTTTGGATTAAGAGATTTGTCCTGATTAGAAACCAGATAAGATAGGAAAGTAGATGCAAAAGGTGGAAACTTCCAAATTGGCGATCCTTCGATAAATTCTGTTGGCCATTTGTCTTCACATATGCTGAGCGGCACTATATTGTGTTCATATCAACCAAAATGTTCAAAATTGTTGTGCTACAATAACAAGCAATTTACTTCATTGGGTATAACATCCTTTGTCAAAGTTTATTAACACTGTTACGAGCAGAATAAAGTACTGAAATATTTTAGATTGTCAAAATACAAACTGAATCAATGTTATTAAAAAGGTTGAAATTGGGCCAGTATTCATACCATGGCACCTCAGCTGCAACGTCCGGGTGGCTGAAGATCTTGGCAGCATTGTGCCTCTTGTTAGTGGGGATTGGCTCTCCTTGTGGTGTGTAGCAGTCGCACATCACCTATATGGAGTAGTTTTAAACAAGAAGCATACATACCAACCATACAGCTTGCTGCTTGCTTGTCAAAAAGCGACACTTTTCCTCAGATAATCTCTTCCTTCTTTTTTAAGAAATACAAGATTAAGTATTTAATTGCTCAAACTTTTTTGAAAAAATAAAAAGGCATATCAACTCATATAATAATTTGAGAATGACTTTTCTGTCCGTTTTTTCCTTCCTCGTTTTTTCTTTTGGACCGTGTTTGATGACTTCTGAGTGAAACGTAAAACTAGGAGGGAAGCAAAGGCTTACAAGGATGTTGTCGCCCCTCCTGAACGGGTCCTTGAAAATGGCTTGAGGGCTTCAGAGTGAGAGAAAAAAAAAAGCACACCGCATTAGCAACAAAAGAACTGGGTGCTATGCAAGTAAAAAAGAAAAAAGAAAAAAAAACATGTACAGAGGCTAGGAGATGTGGATCATACTAGAGGATGACTTCGCTGTCCTCTCCGGGAGCCTGCCCGGTGCTGGAGCCGTCGTAGTTCCACTTGGGCAGCTGGCTTGCATCGGTGATGGGACCTTCTACCGTCTGCCCCAAGAACAGCATGGTAAGAAATATATCAGACTAATACAGTTCAGTTACAGCAAATTACAGTAGCTAATATTGGTCATGATTCAGAAAGATTTGCTGTGCCAAAACTACGCACCCTTGCTTTGCTCCTGAGGTCTATGCCGGATCCTCCAACCCTGTGCAGAAGAGATTATATCAGATAGAGGTCAAACTTGGACAGAAAATAATGAGGCGAACGCGGTAGAATTCAGGGCATACTGCGTTGGTAACTTATAGTGCGAAAGATGCAACGGTGCGTATTCAGGATACGAGAGATCGTAGGCACCGAATGCAACTAGCAACGATAACAACTTGACTACCAAATAAAGCTATCCTGAAAAAAATTCAGATCAGTAGCAGAGCAAGAACAGAGGGAGGCCAACCAGATGTACTCGGCGATGATCTTGTCGGTGTAGTCGCTGAGGTTGAGGTTAACGAGATCGGTGAGGCTGGCCATCGCTCACAAGCAGAAGCAAGAAAGCAAGAGATCTTAGCAGGCAAGAAGAAGAAGTGATGAGCACAAGGCACAAGGGATGAGTGCAAAGCCGGGAGACGCGAGGGGTATTTATACAGCGGAGTTGGCTGTGGTGGTGGGAGGATGGATTGCTTGGCAAATTGCGGGTGGAGGGAGTACGGAAGCAGGGCGGGTATCGTTTGGAGATAAAATGTGATTTCTTTTCAGTTCCTTGAATAATATATCCCAGCAGTTTAAAAAGATGCTGTCTTTTATTTTTTAGGCCTCTTGTGCAACAGTGCAAGTCAGCATCTAAACTTGGGAGAAGGCTGTAGCTTTTTCAGGGAACACAGATAACAGGTGTAACCTGGTCCGAGTGATAATTTGATCGAGCGGCTTCAACGATTTCAGAATCCAGCCGTGGTAACTTAAGTTCGATGCTTAGATTGAGGTTTTTTTTTAGACCATAGTGATCAAAGTTTTACGATCTAACGACCGGCCGTCATGTAATTCGTACATTTGAGTTGTGCAATGTGGGAGTTGCGTCTTTTTTTAAGCAACATGGCAGGTGCACTGCCCTTTCATATTAGATAGAAAAGAGTTTAGAATAGTTGTAACAAAGGTTCTAAAGGTAGTTGGGCACTGCCTACAGGAAATGAACCAAATAACCCAACACTATTACAGCAAAAAAGAAGGCAAGTTACGTGAACGGGTCCTTTAGATCCCTTGGTGCTGATCCCTCGTTGCTAGTAGCCAGATGTTGATCTCTTCCTTCACTCTGAACGTCACCTTCATGAAATCCTCTTCGCATCCTTCGAAGACGTGCCGATTTCTTTCCTTCCAGATGTTCCACCACGCGTATAAGATTTTCCCCGCCTTTGCGTTGCGCTCATTGGTTGCTCTTGGTGCCGCTACCCTATGAATCCACTCCGAGAGAGTTTCATGTGGCTTCGGCTCTACATAGTTTCCTACAATATCACACCAAAGCTATACCTGATTGGTGAGAAATTTGGTGTAGGAACAGTGTAACAGTAGGTGCCTGACTATTTCTGGCTCCTAGAGACACATAGGACAGACCACACCATTGTCCACCATGCCTCTCGCATCCAAGTTGTCGGTACTGAGCAATTTGCCATGTATGGCCGTCCATGTGAAGAACCGAACCTTGGACTCAACATGCGCCTACCAAAAGAAAGTGTCCCGGAACGGTAGGCTTGCACCTTTAAACTGAATCTCATATGTGGATTTTGTAGTGTAGGTTCCAGTTGGGGTCCATTTCCAGGCAACCATATCTTTCTGCCCCGGATGTAAGTGAATTCCCAGAATCAACCTCCAAACCTCGACGAATTCCTTCAATTGTTGGAAGTTTTCGATGCAATTTAAATTTGAAATCCACCGAGAGTTTGTAAGTTCCTGTGCTACCGTTCTGGTCCTATGTTTTGCAAGGCTGAAAAGATTTGGCACAAGTTGATCAAAACTGCATTGGCCAACCCAAGTATCCGTCCAAAATTTTGCCCAGTTTCCATCACCAATTTGAACAGTAACTGAAGCTGCAAAGAGTTCTTTCTCTGTAGAGTCCAGCCAAACCGGGAAATTGCTCAAAGGTCTAGTTGGATCAATCCAAGAGTATCATTGCCACCGCATCCGTAGCGCACGATAGAAGCATTCGAGGTCTAGAACTCCAGCTCCACCAAGAAATTTTGGTTTGCACACAACCTACCAGCTCACAAGATTGCAGCCATGTCTGTCACTATTTTCCACTCCGGCCCAAATGAAGCGTTTCCGGATCTTATCAATCACTTTAATTAGCCATTTGGGAAGCTTAAAGACCGTGGCATGGTAGATGATGATGGAAGTTAGCACTGCATTCGTCAATTCTACCCTACCCGCCCTCGTGAGGTGTTTACCTTGCCAGCCGGGTAATCTTCCAGCTATTTTATCAATCAAAGGTTAGTAATAAATCTTGCGGAGCTTGCGATTGTGTAGGGGGGGCAAATATTTGCACGGAAAGCGCATGACTTTAATCAAGAAAACTTGCAACATCTCTTGGATGTCTAAGCCATCACACCTGATAGGAAAGAGCTCAGTTTTTTGAAAATTTGTATGAAGGCCTGTCGCATCCCCAAACAATTTTAGAATTTCGCTTATTGCTCTTAGGTCTTAGTGCCCTTGGATAGATCAGAAGAGCAGCAGCAACCACATACAATGCAAATTCGAGCGCTCTTGAATTGGGGTGGACCGAAGAGAGAAAGACCCCTGTCTTTTGCTAAGGCTAGGATTTTATTCAGAGGTTCCAAAGCAATAGCAAATAACATTGGTGAAAGTGGGTCCCCCTGCCAGAGTCCTCTTTTGTGCTGGAAAGGAGTGCCAGGAATACCATTCAGAAGAACCCTTGAAGAGGTGGAGCCCAGGACGAGGCTGATCCAATCCCTCCACCTCGGTCCGAAGCCAACATGATACATAATCTCGATGAGGTACGGCCAAAGTACAGAGTTGAATGCTTTACTTATGTCCAACTTGAGGAAGAGTGCTGGCTTCCTTTTCTTACGAAGGTCTTTTATTAGACTTTGCATATGGATGCCATCATGTATGCTTCTTTCGCAGACAAATGCACTTTGGCAATTGGAGACAACTTTATGCAAATATGGTCCCAATCGGTTTACAAGACCTTAGAGAAAATCTTGGCAAAGCTGAGCCAGGGTTGTTGATTTTGATTGATTGCCTGAGTAGGGGTAGTTATGTGATCTAATTCTATGAATCTTTCTAGAATCCTTTTCTCTTGAATATCAGTTAAGAGAGTTTCGGATTGCAAAAAATTAATAAAAGAATTTTGTTATCGGATCAGACTAATAGGCTTATAGCCTGCAAAGGAATAGTTTGCCGTGAAAGTAGCTCCCAAAGATTGTGCCACAATGCCATTGCTAATGATTCTCATCTTAGTCTCCTGTAGACAAACAACTGAAGGCCGAACATCCTTGACCATTTCATGGATGACACGCTTTTCTGATGCCCATGTTGAGACCGCGAATGTTCTAGCACAGCAACTTAAAATCACAGATGGTCATCGGCAAAAATAGTTACACAAAATAGGCCAAACCTCTGAAGATCATATGCAGGCGGCACATATTTTGGAACCATAGGTGCAGCACATCTAAACAAACACGGCAAGGGGGACAGACCTAAAAGAGACATGACTAATAGCAAGCTACGAATGGGCATCAGGACAGAGAGCCACAGATGCATCAGTCACACATTTTGGCCTTCTTCTTGCACCCTTCCTTCGGTATCTTGGCCAAGTCAATGTCCATCGCCTTGATTAGGCTCTCAATCGCGTCAATAGACGCTGGCGGTAGGGGGCACTCTAACATTTTGGTCAGCCTTTCCTTAGTTTGAGCCTTGATGCTTTTTGCTGGTGACAGGATACCCAGCTTCTTTGCAAGCACTTGAACGGTCATCTCCTCAGAGGACTTGCTCCCTATAGCCTTCTTCTTGTCCGCGAGCCTACCACTGCAGCGTATTGTGTCCCCTTGTTTAAGCCTTGGAAATTGTTTCTTTGTCTTCTCGGGTGTGGGGAGAATCCCCCATCAGTTGTCGATGCAAGCTCGGTAATGAAACATTCAGTGTCGCCTGCCACTAAGACTACCTGAGCTAAAGCTGATACCGGACGTTCTCTCGCAACCGTTGCTATCAAAGCATCAGACAGTTGTGCAGCATTGGCCATTGTGGTGCCATCTGCAAGAGAGGCCGCAAAAGACATAGGATCCTCCATCAGGAAGCTGCCTTACGAGAGCATAGGAGCCGCAGGTGCAAGCAGCCCGCCCTCCATGACCACTGGGTCAACTCCCAGCAGCAAAGGCGAAGCCTGGGAACCGATAGCGGCAGTTGGAACCCGGTCCTGGGTGCTAGCATGCACTGTGGGCCGTTGAAGGACTGACCAATCTCAATCGTCGCCGCCCTCCAGTGAGCGAGGATGGCCAAGGTTGTGGAGTTCTGCCCCACCGTCAAGTATGACACAGGCCCTGCGATTCCCAGAGTCCTTAGATGGCCCAGGGCAACCATGATTTCTGTCACCCTCATTGTAGCTGCCATGTCCTTATGTGGAGGACGAGCTGCTGCCGCGATCACCACCCTAGTGTAGGTGGCCGAACCAGCCTGCCTGACGCCTCAAGCGGGGGTGGTCGTCGCCCTCACCCAGATGCCGTCCCCCACCACCATCTTCGTTTTCGTCGTCACTACATCGCGGGATGTGGGGTCGATCGAAGGAGTTACAGGAACTTCTCGAATGTACAACCTCCACCGGTGTGTCCCCATCAGGAAAGCCCTGACGCCAAATGAAGTTGTACCTCCTGGGATTGATTGCCATTCCCGTCGGCCGCAGATCTTGAGGAACACCAAATACACGAGGACTGTGTACGAGTGGCCCCACTTCAGCACACGCAGCTCAGACCACTCGATGTGCGTCTGCGGCAGCAGAACGTGAACATGCGGGACAGGACCCTCCGGCTCAGGCTCAGTGACAATTACTCACACTGCCTTTGGGATGGTGCTTGGGTCTGGCGGGAGGCCTCCTCAGTGCACCGCATCGCACACGTGCAGCCAATGATAGTGGCCGCAATCTCCTTTGTCCACAGGTGCGCAGGCAGGCCTTCCAGGGTAAGCGTGATGTGGAAGCCCAGAGCTGCCCTGTCGGATTGGCTACACACCGACCATCGATGGAGCTGAAATTCCCGCCCGGTGGAGATGAAGCAAGGCCGAGAACTGGACCAGATGTCCCGTCCGGGGTCTTTGTCCTTCGGATGATTGACAGTTGTCCGGCCAGCAAGGCTACCGCTCGCTCAAACAGTACTCCTGGAGAAGGTATGTCGTCCTGCACAGTCCCCCATCACCACGGGCCGTAGCGATCGTCCTTCACCATCAGAGTCGTCATGGGCTGGCCGATGCACTGTCGCCACCCCAAGCCATGACCAAATGCCCCGGTTGAGGCCTTTGTCCACCGGAAGAGAGCCGGCCATCCGGCCGGCATGGCGGCCGTCCTCGTGGGCTGTCCTTTCGGAGAGGGGTCACCATCCTGCATAGTCCCCCTCTGCCAAGGTACGAGGCAACCGTTGGTCGTCACAGCAAGATCCCCCGGACAAGACGGTGTCCACAATTACGGATTTCAAAGGAAGAATCGTCGTAGGGGCCAAATCCTGAAGATCTGAGCCACGACATATCTCATGTCGCACTCCCCCCCCCCCCCTTGAAGTCTTCTTCCACATCTTCTTTCTTGGAGCCCTAAGATTCAAAATCGTGTGGGAGGTCAAGGCAAAGTCCTAGATCTGGGTTTTGAAATGGTGTTGGGGTGGAACTCGAGTTGGTTTTATGGGAGTCATCTTGGGTTGTGGGTGTTGTTGCGAGTGGTGGTTGGGGGGGACTAGTGAAAGTGCATCTAGGCCCCCTAAGTGGGTTTTGGTTTATTGATGACAAAACGATTAAGGAACTAATATGTTTATCTAAGTTATGAACAGGTTTAAGTCTTAGTTGAGAAGACATACGACGTTTGACGCCCGTCGAAATGAAAGGAGAAGCAACTAATAGTACTTAATAGGATTTAAATTCTTTTATTTTTGAAATTGAGTCTAGGATAGCCGCTCTATTAAGAGGGTTGCATTTGATTGCTTGATTAGTGTCTCAATGCTCAAGATATCCTTTAGAACCAACAAGTTGAGAGACACACTCACCCATGGACACTGGGTTTGTTCTGCAAAAGTTTACTGAGTCCGGATACTCCGGTGTTCACCGGATACTCCGGTGTTCACCGGATACTCTGGTACTCAGTGTTTAGTCCGGAGTCTCTGAGGTAGACTCCGGCAGAGAGTCTCGGTTCTGATTTATTTTTATTGGAAAAAGATCGGAGTCTACTATGTTCACCGGATACTCCGGTAGTTTGTGGGTTTTGAGGCCGGAGTCTCCGAGTCAGAGAGTCTCGGTTAAGTCTTTATTTTTATTGGAAAAAAACTGGAGTCTCCAGTGTTCACCAGATACTCCGGTAGGAGAAAAAGTTATAACCGGAGTTTTCGTGAGAGAGTCCGGCAGGGGTGTCTCAGTTAGCATTTAATCTTTTTGATAAAAAGACCGGAGTCTCCGGTGTTCACTGGATACTCCGGTACCTGGAGAGGCCGGAGGGTCCGGCGAGTCTCCGGACTTAGTTTTTTTGAAAGCCCTGTCAGGATCGGAGACTCCGGTAACTTAACAGAATTGTAACGGCTAGTTCTAACATGTTCTGTTACCGTTCTGACGCCGTTTTTGGATTTGGGGCCGGATACTCCGATGTTCACAGGATACTCCGGTCAGGTCTGACAGAACAGTAATGGCTAGTTTTTTGAGAGAGTGCTATAAATACTCCCACACCCCATGGCATTTAAGGCTTGCTGTTGCTGGTGAACTCTAGACTTTTTGAGCACTTTAAGAGCATTCAAAGTCCCTCCAACCACCTCTAGTGCAAAGTTTGCAAAATTTAGTGAGTTTGTATTTGGAGCGGGTTTAAGCCACTTTAGCATTGAGTTCTTCCTCGAGCATTCGCTGTGATCATTACTCTTGAAGCTTCGTGCTTCTAGACGGCAAGGCGTCGCCCGTAGAGTACCCAAACTTTATGGAGTGTCACGGGAAGTTTGTAATCAACTTCGAATTGAGTAAGGAAATTCTAACTTGATCTTTGTGGTCGCTAGAAGAGGATAGGGTTGGAAAAGATCCGGCTCTTTGTGAGCTCCTCAACGGAGACGCAAGCACTTCTTTGTGAGGTGGCCGAACTCTGGAATAATCTCTCACGTTCGTATTTGTGCAATTTACTTAATCGTGTGAATTTGTGATTCTTCATATTAATTTTCCTAGTGATCATCTTACTAGTTTTAATTGTTATTTTAGCTCTGTGATAACTAGTAGACCTAGCTTCAACTATAGATTCTAGCTACTTGCTTTAATTCGTAGTTGTTCTTGATTTCCTGTATAGACCGGAGACTCCGGACTAGACCAGATACTCCGGACCAGACCGGAGTATCTGACCTTCACCGGAGTATTCGGCACATTTAATCCGCTGTTTTAGTTTTAATTTTCAGAAAAGCCTATTCACACCCTCTAGGCACTTTCAAAGGTAGCTGGGATGCCGCCTGCATGGCGCCGGTGACGAGCGCGGTGTAGTTAGAAGTCGCCAGAGCGCGGTGTTGTAAGACACTAGCAAGGTGACTCACGCTGGGGAGTTGCGTCTTTCCAGAAGGAATGTCCTTGCAACTGAAAGAATACAACGCAAGAAGCAGTTTCTCAATGATCAAGACCTGTACATAAGTAGACGTTAAGTTTGGTATTTCTTGTGGGGATTCCTATTGGTGCCCTTGTTCTGTGCTGGAAGAATCTAAAAACAGCAGGCAAAGTTGGATGGTCACTTATCCTGAACCCAAATTCCCAATAGTGATGAAAGAAAACCTACCTTTGGCAGTCTTATGATTTTCGTGTAAACTGTGGTCCTACAATGATGCATGGAGCTACTTTCCATTAGTAACCTGTCAGTTTTTATAAACTGCTCAAACAAAAAAGCACACCCAAAAAAGGAACCATGCTTTTACTGTTATTTCCATGACAGGAAGAATCTGCCTAAAAGGATGGACTAGAGAAAACGGTATTTTTTTTTCACTTTTTTATCTGCTTGTATCCATCAAGAGTGTGAATCAGCAAGGCAAAGATTATAAGAATCGCGTTCAATCGATCTATAGTCTTTAACGAATTGATATTGTGGTTAGAACAGTTACTTAATGGCTGATCACATTTCTAGTTGTATTTGCATTGTCGATAAGCTTTGCTAAAACAGACAATAGTAGCCGTCGCATACAAGAATAATGTGCGCGCTGTATTTTTGCCTTCCTGCCACATTCTGAAATTCCAATGATGATTTGTGCCAACTTGTTACAGGTCTTTGATCCAAATCTTCAATCCAAGAACGAGTATACAACGCTGGTTTGATGTTTGATGACATGATGCATGAAATCTAATTCTAGTATAAACAAGTAGAGCTCTCGCTTCAAGATTCTTAGAGCGGGACCAAGGCATTATTTTCTTCATCTCCGCCAATCTTATTTTGTTCCTCAGTTTGTCCAACTTATTCAGCCAATCTGGTCGTACTCGTTGATTCTATAATTGTATCTGCAACTGCCATGTTCCAAAAAATAAAAAACAGGAAACCAAGGCCAAATGGTGGTATTGTTTGTGTCTTGTACCATCTTAAACGGCTTCTATTCACCGCATTGGTTGACTTTGCTTCTACATTATTTTTCCTCTTCTTTTCTCCAAATGTCGTTTTCTTTTCCAGGCATTGACTTTGTTTGCGTGTAATATCGTCATTTGATGTGTGACGCAATTAGTGTTTTAAGCACACATTGCTCCCAGCCTTTCACATGTCTCCGATCATTGGAGGTTGCGAGTCAGCTAGTGTATATTCTTCAAGCTGAGTTTCTGCCCGGATCCTGAATAACTTTGAACAGGCCTATAATTTTTCCTCTTTTTTGCAACTCAGGGGAACTCACTTGCAGGCCAGATAATTTAGTATCATTTTTTAATTGTAAGAAACTTTGCCGTCATGCTCTCTCAGCAATTCTATCATCTGGAAGTCTTATTTGATCTTTGGTTCATTATGCAACAAGGCAACAGCCTTTCGCATGTTCAGATAATCCAACCCTTGAGAGGTTGAAGAGAAGATCCAGATGATGTCCCTTTAGGATCATAAAAGTCATGCCAAGGTGTGCAGCGCTGTTCCCCCAAGTGACCCAGTCAGCTGGTTTTTCTTGGTTTCCATCCAAGAACTCAATTTGTACTTTGCCAACCATTTTCTGTGCAGAATCTTGCATCTTCCTTGCATCACTGGCTTGTCCCAATTGTCCATGGAATCTACTGTCAACACTTCTTTATATTATTAGTTTACTGGATGTCAAAGCTTTATTTTTAAGAAGAAAGATCAACCCATAACTCATTTCCCCAATCAATCTCCATCAATAGCAATGTTGTCAACTCCTCTATGTGATAGAATAATTACGGCTGTCTGAACAACTGATGCAGGAACTGATTTGCCGTCTTCCATGCAACCTAGCCTACTGTCTCGACGTGTAGAAATATCACATGTAGAATTGCTAGTTTATAAAGGTAAGTTAGAATAAACCATCCTGAATGCTAACATATTCATAACAACATTTTGATATGGTCTTTCTGCGCAAAGTAGCTGAGGTAGGATGTATATCTTAGTATAATGACAGCGTCGCAAGCAAAACCAACAACGCCCTGCTGCATCCTGTGGAACAAAATCAAAGCGATAACAAAACACCATAAGGTCACATGGAAACATGGCCACCGCGGCAGGCGAAACCGATCAGCCCATGGCTCCTACATACCGTCAGGGGTCAGATTCGCTGGTCCGCGAAACTGACGAGCGAATGTGGCGTCGAGACTCAAGAGTCAGCAGCGATGCTCTGCGAGTAATAACCAAACAAATGTTTCGTCCTCCGTGTAACCTTCGTTGGACGCAATCAAAGGAAGCAAGTGAGCAAGAATAATTAGATTTGGCAGTGCATGTTCGTTGGACACGATCGCAAGACAGTAATGTGCCTAATGGATGAATGTGCGTCAGTCATGGTCGATCTTCTTGAGCTTTTGGCAAAGTTAGCCCGGAATCTATACCCTGGATGGCTGGATCTATTCCCTGCGAATCGGCAGACTAGTTTGTTAATACGTTTTCGGCACATCGTTCTAGTTCACTACTAATCGGCCTAGACAACGAGAACAGAGGCTTGTCAGCCTCGACACGCACAGTGAGCACCATGGTTTTTTCTCACCGATCGATGGAGTTCTCCGTCTCTTTACTCTTTCTGGTCTTCAACGACCACGGTGAGGTCATCGACCACGCTGTCACCCTCCCACGGCGCGACATCCATCACGCGCACCCACTGTGGCGCCCAAGGGCTCCCACGCCCTTCGATTTCAACCGCACCGCCGGTGCTCGTCATCACCCATGGCGAGCTTCCCTCTGCTATCTATGACGTTGACGGCGTCCATCTCCCGGCGGAGGAGCTCGACGGCGGCGGCTCGGACCCCCTCGTCGCGCACGGTGGCGACTCGTGTGGCAGCCCTTCTCAGCGTCCTCGTGGGTCCTTGCGCGCGGTAGCCGTGGTCGGCTTGGTGGAAGTGGCCGCACTCGGCAGCCACGGCGACATCCCTGCCATTGCAGCGCTTTGCGCGCATGGGCCGCATGGGCCTAAAGGCCGAACAGGCTCTAGCCCAGGTTGGCTTGATCCATACGGCGGAACCCACTATCAACGGCCATTTCACAATAAAACTCCCAGGTTTTCATGCAATTGCAGCGCCGTCATTTAAATAGTGTTTTATGACTAGTACATTTATTATTTAAGCTCTTGGTTTAAAAAAATTGCAATGCACAGTATTTACCTCATGTAAATATTCAATTCAGACCCGTAGGCCCTCAAAAATTGCATCGTGAGATGTACAATTGCATTAACTTGAGTTTACTTCATGTAAATTTACATTCCAAACCCTATATTATGTAATATTTCATGTGTTTACTCTAATATAATCCCTATAACATACCTTCGATTATCAAACATGTTAATTTTGCAATTGATTTCATTCTTACAAAGTTTACTTTTTAAAATTCTTCTTAATTAAGCCTAAAGTGCTCAAACACCCAAAGCGTTTAATTCAAGCTGAATTCTATGCAAAATCATAATAAGTAATTACCTCCTTTAATATTTGAGAAACATAAGGTAGTGGAAATAAGGCATCTATTGCGCATTTGCAAATTATGCTCCTACTACTGTGAGATCTACATCATATCATATGTATATGGTGACTACCTTCAATGTGCTATTTCAAATATTATATTTAGCATAACATAAGGTAATAGGAATATAAGCATCTACTGAAATATGTTAGATTATGCATCTTACTGCTATGAGATCTACACCAATTCTGGTGACTATCTCCAACGTGTCAGCTACATAGTTGAGGTCTGCATTGTGTAATTCAAGACTCATCTTGACATTATAAATTTTGCATCATATTACAATATTATCGTGATGATTTTTAATTTACCCACAATAAATTAATCAAATCTATGGTCAAATCCATGTATGTCAAAATGGCCGACAAAGAGTTTGATCAACTCACGCTTGACAATCACAACTATTCAACATGAGCAATAGACGTGGAGGTTAGTCCAGCGTCTCACAGAATTGTAATGACTCTCAAAGTTCCCCAAGAGGGAGACCCACTGCTTTTAGATCAAGTTAAATATAGTGCACTATATTTAATAAGTAATCATATCCATCCGGAACTCAAATCTAAGTATCTGATGAAAGAAAATCTGAGCACTTTATGGGTTGATCTCAAAAACAGATGCGAACAGGACAAGGCAGTTATTCTGCCCAAGGCTAACTATGAATGGACACATCTTCGTCTCCAGGATTTCAAGTCCATCGGATAATACAATCATGTAATTCACAAATTTGTTTCAAACTGCATTTTTGCAAAAAAGAACCTTCAGACGAGGACATGATAGAGAAAACTTTATCTACTACGCTCCCCATTGATAGGGTCTTACAGCAACAATACTGTGCAAAAAATTACCAAACTTATATTGAACTGATTCACATACTACTTCAGGCCAAAAAGCACAATGAACTCCTTTTGAAGAATCATTATCAGTGTTCAATTGGAGATGCTCCTTTACTTGAAGTACATCATAATGTTCAGAATAACAACAATTTTGACGGCTCTACTAAATGCCATCCAAAAAACTTAAACGATAAACGCAAACGTCGCAAGAAGTAGAAGTCATATGCACCGGATCAGGGTCAAGGCGTTACCAAACATGACAAAACTAATATTTGCTCAAATGTGGATGCTACAAACACACAACTATGAAATACCACACCCTGAGACACCTAATTGATCTGTACCAAAAGTTTGTTGGACTCAGCCGACCAGCTCAAGGAGAAAGATATGAGGCACACTTCAATCTGACACCATCAAAGAGACCAGTTGTTCATAATAAGTTCCGCAAGAACCTAGTAACAACCTTTAGCAGCCAGAGGGTCCCATGAGCACGAAAAACATGATTGTCAAATTTGCTTCGCACAATATATTTGGAGACCTTAACTAGTCTCCAATTTTCTTAGATACTATGTTATCTACATGCTATTAATTACTGTAATATAATATGTTATCATCACTTTACTACATTATATATAGTAATAATGTATCAGCACACTTGATATTCAATAAAGTTTATATGTATTATATATATCTGATAAGAATTTCATATTGAATTCTTCATTTCTATATATAGATTTTTACGGGAGTCAATCCGATGGAGGAAAAAATATGCCTTGTGGACAATTGCACCTCAAACTCTATATTTACGGAAACAAAATATTTTCAAACTCTCATAAAGAGAAAGAAAATATTTTGACAATCGCTAGATGTGATGCAATAATAGTTGGCTCTGGTCTTCCCACTATCACACTCCCTATGGGTACACAGATTACAATCGAGAATACATTATTGTATCCCAATTTAACTTGTACTTTACTTAGTTTTAGATATATCCATCAGAATGTTTTCTATATTGAAACATATGATGACAACAAAGAGGAATTCCTCCTCTTAATAAAAAATAACGGATATGGCGAGCTTCATATATACCATCTGGATTGTTCTACACATATATCAAACATGTATCACATATTGCGTAAAAAATATTTTTCGATCTTGATCAAATCAAGACTTGGTATGATTGTCTTGGTCATTCTACCTTTGAGGTGAGAAAAATTATTAACAATTTTATTGATCACAGAATCAATTTTCAAAATCCTCAGATTTGTGTGCACCACATGTATCACAGGAAATTTAATTTTAAGGTCTTATTACCTTAAAATTTATAATGCGCCACCCAATTTCTTGAACGCATTCAAAAACATATATATCGTTTTATTTATCAATTTTATGGATCATCTAGATACTCTATAATACTGATTGATGCATCTATAAAATAATCTCACACATGTCCCTTATATATAAGGCACTACACTTATACCAAACGCATTGCTCAAATTATTAAAACTGCAGCAAATTATCCTGGATGTAGGATCAAATCTATTCACATGGATAATGGTGTTCCTTAACGTGCACTCAATTATTATTTGGATTTGTGCACTATTGCATTAACTACCATATGTGCACATTCATAATAGGATACCTAAATCTCTCATCAAGAGAATAAAATCATTTGCATGACCAATCTTAGAATTGTAATTTACCGGTATCTTGTTGCCAATATGCGGCCTTACACACCACAAATTAATTCAAATTCATCCAACTATAATTATACGGCTCCCTTTGTTGCAGTTAGTACGTAAAAATTTAGCCTCAGCCAAGTATTTTTCATCTGCGAAAATCAGTTATGTTCTGCACGTACCGATATCACCACCGTACAACATACATTAAGGGGCATTGAGGATCCACATAAAGTATAATTATATGTCAATTATATAATATCTCAAATCCCTCACAAGGGACTTGTTCATTGCCCTTCTGCTCGTAACATTTTGAGAACAATCCTAGCATTAGGGAGAGATTAATACCACAAAAATACCAGAAATCAGAAGAGAATATCACACGCGTTCACATTCAACCCTCATATCCATGTACCAGAGATCTGAACCCGTATTCAAAACATCTTATATTTGCAACATATTCCAAATAATCTGTCATATGCATTTACTTATCATAAAGGTATCATCAAATCCGATTCTCATTGTTACCTAACAAAATCACTCAACTTCCAAATCAAAATAAGAGGGAGAGAAGTATAGTCACAAGGGATAAAACTTATTGCAAGCTCAAAAACAGTGGGAGAACATCCTCTAAGATAGTAAATACAAATCAAAATTAAGTTGATAGACACCTTATGGATATTCACTATCCGATGTTTAACATCCAAAAGCCCAGCATAAATGTGTGCACAAATTCAAGTGTTGTGTCATTGGAACACTCTAACTCTATTGTTTTGGGAAATACACGGAGTTAAAAGAGATAATATTTTCACAAACTATATTGATTCCATATAATCAATTAATACCAAGTGTTGACACACATATTGCCATACACCTTCAATTAGATCCAGACCAAATGTACTAGACAGAGTGCTACAACCCTTAAATTTTGGTCAAACCAAATGTGACAATTAAGAAGAATTATTGTCGCTCAGCAATAGAAAGTATTTACCTCAATAATACCTTATCCTCACAGTGATGGTGAGATAGCAAAGCACATAATTCTACAAATCAACATACCCTATAGTAGATTTGGAAATTACGTTCCTATATTCAATTAATATCATTGGCAGATCAAATGATTTGGATATATTCAAATATATAATTCCCTAATGGACTTCGTATTCTGAGTCCAAATACAAAATCACAATATATATTATATAGAACTTAAGTCATTTCATGACTCCAAACAGTTAAGATTGATTGTGGTACAACTGACTAAGTGAGTTATTTTCATAGAAGAGTTACTCCGACCACGATGATTACATATGTGTGTTCATAATGAAACCCTACTTGGATTTTGTATCATCTTCAAACCACACACGACAAAATATACAATCATCTTAAGATGAAATTTGAGATGAATAAATTGGGTAAAACTAAATTTCACAAGTCTACAACTTAAGTATATTCCCTCAGGAATATTTATCAATCGGTCTACCAATATCCAAATGATATTGGACAATCATATCCATCAAAACACTTATAGTCATTCAATCTCTAAATATGAATCAAGATCCATTCATACATTAGGTTGACGGTGAAAATATATTAAACATAAAGTTCTATATTTTAGTGTCATCAAAGCGCTTATGTATCTTGCACACCGCAACATACCTAATATTGTATTTGCAGATAACTTGCTAACTCAAATAGCGCAACTCCAACAACACCATTAGATGAGAGTCAAAGTGGATATCCACATATATCTTTATGGCATCAAAGATCGGATTTATTTTATCAGAAAAATCAATATATGACCATAGTGTGATATGACCTTCTCATATGAGTCATCAAAACAAATTATAGTTACTACTTCAACCTATCATTTTGAAACATTACATACATGTGTATGACTTTGTAGAATGATCAAACACATACAATAGTCGTTCTATTAAATCACCCACCATTATGTACGAAAATAATGCTGCTTGTGTTACTCAGATGCAAACAAGTTACATAAAAAGCAATATACTAAATATATTACCCATAAATTATTCTATCCTCATGAGTTACATCAAAGTGGAAAGATAAATATCCCGCAAACTAAATCTTACGGTAACCTTGCAAATTTATTCACAAAGTCTTTATCACCTTCTATATTCCAAAAATATATTCATGAAATTGGTATTCAACAATTTCGAGATTTGTAAAGTTCAAGAGAGTCTCCTCCTAAATTATAACTTGTTCATACATCATATTGTACTCTTTTCTCTCTATAAGTTTTACTCACAAGGTTTCTTATAAAAAATTTTAATAAGGCAATATCTACACAAGTATATATGTCATATATCATATTTTCCCTAACAAGGTTTTTAAAGGATGTATCAAAGATATACTGATCCATAGATCATATGTATTGTTCTCTAAACTCGCTTATGGATTTTTTCTTTTAAGGTTTTCTCATATAAGTTTTCAACGAGACAATAATCAATATATGCTATATCATTTTCTCCTTATTTTTCACTAGATTTTAAAAAAAAATTAGTGACATATCATTATTACTATCTCTCTCCTCGTATTTTTCTTACATGATATTTAGAAGAGTTTTCAATAAATATAAGTAGAAGAAATTGATCGAGAGAAGTGTTAAAAACCAAAAACATGTGATCTAATTTCTGTAACCACCATTAGGAAGAAATACCTTCCTAAGGATTGTATCTGTTAGGAAGAGATATCTCCTTAATGAATAGACACACTTGCATCACATCTCTTCATCTTATATAAATATGTGTACAAATCAATCAATGAGAACAACTCTTTATATTCTCTCCATCTCTGTCTTTGTTTCGAGCAATCTACTCTCTACTTTCTTTTTGTTGCGGGAATCTACTCTCTACTTTCTATTCTCAATACAATTGTCAATGCAAAATGCTGCTTGGCCCTCTACACGAGGAGATTCATGTGGCAACTGGCCAGAAACGAAAATACGTGAGGTGGATTTATATATAAATTGTTATTCTAATTTCGTAAAGGAAACATTCAAATGATAGATAAAAGAACATTTTGAGAAAGAAAAGGCATTCAATTCACATATCTTATATCGCGCGGCTAATGGACTTCTTATTGCGAAGAAATGTAGCGTGCGATGCTGGAAGCCATGTCATACCTGATTCAACCGAAGTAGTTGACTGAATGTGGAGAAGGAAATCAGACAATTTCCAAGGCTCCTCACAAGAACAGACTCAAGAAGCAAATTTGTACGGACCAATTTCATTATTCCGACGAGTTAAAAGGGCAAAAAGGTCAGGCAAAGGCGCACAGCATATACCAGATCATAAGAGCCAAAAACAAAAATTTACATTGCATAGCTAATTTATTGGAGATCGATAAGCAGAACAGTAGTAACATATCTCCAAATACTACTTTGCTCATTTGGCCTTCAATTGAAAAATTACAGAAACCATATGAGCAGTGAAACAGCTAAGAAAAAATAAGAATGACTTGAGAGCGGAAAAGAGCTTTCTCCGACAAATAATTGCCATCCCTTGACAAAATCTAGGAATGAAACAAAATGATTACACTCTATGTACCCTATGCAACCTCCTTTGAAAAAAATTAAGGAGACTAACCAAGCCCCAACAAATTTGTGACAATGCGTCCCGCAAATATATCTTTTTTATCGCAAGCAACCAAATGCATCATGAAATGCCTTTGGATGTTCTCGAAGGGGGCCTGCTTATCTCTGATAGGGAAGACGAATGTGCTTCTTCGTATCTTTGTATCTCCTGCATGTGATTCAGGAAAGTTACATAGCTATCTTCTGTTTGGGAGATAAGCAGCTTTACATTATAAAAGCCTCATTTAACCAAGTTCCAGTCATATTGTTACAAAAAAGCAATTAATAATTCAAGCGCATAACTTTGGTCTGCTACCAAAGAACAAATTGTTATGTCTGGTGCCGAAGAGTTACTTTCTCTGGAGCAGTTACAGTTTTCAGCCAGCAATCTGTTTCCAACGTGAAAAGTATGGCCATAACTTCCAACAGTAACAATCAGAAGGGAATAAAAGAAACACTATTACACAAACTTATAATCAATTTATAGAAGTGTGAAATCCAGGCAGACCTAAAGGCCAGAGCAGAAATCAAACAAATATAGAATGATTTATGCTTCACAGATAGAAAACCTCAATACTTTTGTGCATATCTGGAACAGGAGCACACAACTGAAAAGTTCGGCTGCACAGATTCCAAAACTATATTTGGAACAGGCAAGAGGACACAGCCGTTTATTCTATGGCAGCACCGACAACTCAAATAAATATAGCACAATCAAATAACTGAGCAAAAGACAAAACATTACCTGCGATAATGTTACAGCTGAAGCAGATTTGTGGGATTGCAGTTGATTCTTCAAATGGTCTCGGTGCTGCAGCTGCATGTTCTCAAATTGCTGGAGAAGGGATGGGAAATTGATTGCACTATAGTTCTGTGTATCTTGGTTTCGATTGCCATCTTCTGTAACTTGTAGAATCTGAGAGTATGGATTTGCTGAAGACGTGCGCTTGAGATTTTCACTGAACGGCACAGTCTTCAGTCGAGTCCTCAAGATTTTGAAGGCCGCACTTTGCTGCATAAACGTAACAACCCAAGTTGTGAAATCTTATACTTCAAACAGTGCCAACTTTCCTCGAGTGTAAATGTTCAAGCGAGCGCATGCATTAACCAGGCCAATTTGGGAGCGGCTTTGTGATAATGGAAGCAACCAGCAAAAAGCATTAACGATGCAAAAATCAATGCACCGATTGCAGTACAATAGAGTTGTAATTCACTAGTTATTCCAGATGCTAGCCAAATCTGAAAAAACCTGGAGGTTATTTGGATTCCTCGGAAACCCCCGCCTACATCACCATTCAAAATTTCATGCCCTACTATGAGCAACCTCTCCAATAGAATCTGTTCAAAGTTAGAACTCATAGGAATAACAATGTACTCCTAGTTTTACTCATTCTAACAAATAGGGAAAAAAAAGACAACATTCCGCATGGAAATGGAACCTAATCATAGAGAAGGCTCAGAAAGGAGATGAAGAAGGATGCCAAACGTGAGTGCAACGAAGACAATTTTTACATCACAAGCTATTGCTAGTTTCATCATATTTAGATGGATACAACACATATTTGTTATGGGTTTGATTGGTAGAATGACAGACAGTGGCCAACCAGATAAGCCCACTGCATGGCAAGGACATGTCCTTCTCCTTGCTTGAGAATTACAATTACAATAGGCCTCCTTACACAGCACCTCCTAACAACTATGGGTAGAGACAATCTAAATGATAACCTACCTACGAACCTAATAGATAGGGTATCAAATAACAAAACCTTGCATTAGGAAACTAACTATTATTTTAAGGAAAATAGATATTGTTGTTAGGGAACAAATGGCAGAGCCAAGACTAATTAATTACTTCTCAACTATACAGTACCTTCAGAAAGTGAAGTCCACTCATGAGATACCTATCTTAAGGCAAGATTACCACAAATATCAGACACTCTGCTTATGAACTGGATTGAAACAAATCTAGAATAAACTGTGCCAGAAGCCAGGTTAAACTATTATAGGTCAGATATGTGCGACATGCAACTTTTGGCAAGCGCAAGTTTCCCAAACGTTCAAAAAAAGAACCTTCAGGCAATATCAACAATAAGATTCAAAATTTTTATTTCCACAAGGTTCCATCTTTCTACATATCTCAAGTTTTTGGCTTTACATCATGGAAACAGCATATTCATTAAACATTAATCAAATAAAGGCTGTTGGATTTGCAACAGTTGAGATATTGAACATACCTGAGGCAGCAGCATCAGTAGACCATAAAGTGTTTTCAGAAGCCAAGTGTGTTTTCCAGGCTCAAGAAGCTGCATTTTTTTAAGCACATTATGGAAGTCCCATGCCATAATGATAAGTAAGGATAATGAAACAAAAAAAATGTTGTTCTAGAGGTAAAACAAAAAAAAATTGCACAACATACATGTCAACATAGTTTTCATAACATGTTGAAACCCCAACATGCTGGCTTTACAGCATCCAAGGCTGAATGTGAAAGCATTAGGAGGTAGCAAGATAGCAAATAGTTTGAGAGAAGCTTATACCAAAAAGACTGCAAGCATACAGTAAACGTACAGATAAAGATCAGGATACAAAGATTGATCCAGACCTATCATGCCATGTCACATCAGCAATAGTTCAACTAGAGTCAATGACAACGGAGGGAGGGAGGGAGAGCGAGATTCAGACCAAAGAATATTACCTGTAAACGCAAGTAAGCAAATACTGGAGTCTCTAAGAGACGGATCAATTTATCTAATTGCACCAAAAATGTCACATTTATGTCTTCTTCTCCCAGAGACTGAATAACACAGCTCGCATGGCTGTATGCCTACATATATTTAAAAAGAACATCCAGAGATCAGTGGAGCCAAGTAAGCAACACAAATTGCAAAACCAGTCATTACCTGAGCAAGCAAACACAAGCTGATCGTAGCCATCGGAGAGTGGCACCACGAAGCATATAAAGATTGAAACAAGTCCTTGCCACAAGAATCCACCAATGACTTCTTAAGAAGAGAGCGCAGCTCACCGAGTTCAGTCGATGTGAGCAAAATCAAATTCAAAGCCTGCAGGTAGTTAAAAAATTAATAATCATCTATACTTTGGCAGTAGGAGAATGGTGTACAGCTAGGACATACCTGAACCATGATGGATGCAAAATCAAGGTCAGTTTCACTCTCAAGAATAGTGGAGAACTTTCGATAAACTTTTTCAGCACCCAGAAGAACACAGAGCCGACGGACTATTAAAGCACCACGCCTGTAGAGGTACCTCAAACCATTATTTTCAAAGATGTCCACCAAATATTGGATTGTTCCTAAAACCACAAGTGCTGATTAAAAAATAGATTCAGCTTTAGATATGGAAATTTCACATACTTCTCCAGCAGAACGTGATTGTTGTGGAAGGTGTGGATTAGGTATGATACAAGATGATGGAAGTGGTGAGACTCTTCAGCTATGCATGCATGAACTTCCAATACTAATAGGACGACCTGCACAAGTAAAAATCTGTGACAAACAACCGCCATGCTCACAGCTATGGTAATGGAAAATACCCATGGTGCTTAAACCCATACAGTCTATGTGTGGTAGCAAGAAGTTTGTTTTGGTTGTGCCTACAGTTACCTTAGAATTATGCCAGGTCCCAGTAATTGAAAAAAAAAACTGAATCCAGTTTGAGATTCATCAAGCAAAGAACATTAGATTTCCAGCCTTGGCAAGGGCAACGAAAGCACAGTGGATCCCATAAGTGAGAAAATAATTGACTTGTGCCCTCCTCACTGATCTAAACCTTGCTTGATTTATTTCAAATACTTAACTACAAATCACCACATATAAATAGAACAATATAATACCAGCTAGCTACAGCCCACAATAAGATGTAGTTCTAAATACTTGATAACAAGCAGTGCAGTTTGAAAGGATTTTCAAAAATAGCTCACCGCATCTGAAGGATCAGAGAGTGCATTTAGAAGTGGATCGAAGATATCATTCAGGTATGCCAAGAACTGTTGCAGAAAAATAAGTAAATCGATCATAGGATTATGGTACTTCTGTAATAAAATTGAAGTGCAGCTCTCACAGGTCCAATTCAAACTTAACAAAATAAAACATGAGAACTGTAAAAGCTTGAAATAAAGAAAACATTTATATCGTAACTTGTCGAAATTTATTGCTGCGCAGTCCAAAACAGCATGCATAGTTTTATAGTACCTCAACACGATATCGAGCAAGCAGAGTGGAGAACCAATGCAATGCTTCAATCCGAGTGGCCTCGTGTTCACTATTCAACTCTCTGAAAAGAAGGGGAGAGAAGGTCAAAGCCACATCACAAATGTCAGGTCGACATGATTTTCAAGTTAACTACACAACTAGGTGCCTAAACAGTTAAACTTAATTTCTTATTCAACGGATTGAATTAAGAACCTTTTTGCAATGGAGAGAATCGCTCCAATATCAAATCCCTCAGTTGGATCAGCTCTTATAGCACGAAGTTCTTCATTAGTTTCACGTGCAACCTTGCAAACAAAGAAGTAAATAACTAAATAAATAACACTGTCCCTGAACAAGCACAGAGTTTACATCTGCAAGAATAGTATGAATTTCAAAAGCAGAACACAGAAAAGTACCACTCGAATTTTCTCCTCTTCGTCAGATATACATGGTAAGATAGCACCCAAAATATCTGCATAGTAAGGAACGAGTTGTTCCCCGCCAAGCTTCACAAACTCGTTGATCTGCACTTTAAAGGATAAACCATATGACAAATATTCCTACAAGTATGCAAATAGCTTCTACTGCCTGCAGTCTAAATTCCTATGTTAAGATCACAGAAAACATGAAAGACAAAAAAAATTACCCATGTGATAGATGTCAACCGAGTGAATTCATCAGAAGAACCTGCCCTCCGAACAAGTATTTCAGCCATACGACCATAATCTACATTCTTTTCATGTAAGGTAGGATAATCAGCATTGAAAGCATAAGACATGAAAACAACCTTTAAGAGTCTATACAAAGACAAAAGGATAACTGGAGGAACATGCATCCGACAACATGTCTATTACGTTTATACTGTTAACAAACTTGAAACTCATACAGATATACGAGCAATTTTATGGACGACAGACTTACTGGTGAATTTTTTATCTCCTGCAGAAACTCAGAAAGTGCTGCATCAGCTTGCTGCCTTATCTCACGACTGGAATCACTCAGCATATTGAATAAACCTGCAGGGGTGTCAAAAGCAAGGTGGTTGAACTGTCAATAAAAGTAATGCACTTAGAGAAAAGGGAGGCATTACCATCGAGAAAATCAGGAAGGAAACCAAGCATGTCAATATCAGGCACACTGTCTAACACTGTTATCCACCCCACCAAAAATTGTCTTACATAAGGATTCAACACGTTCATGCGCTCTCTCAAGAGTGGTATAAATTCTTCTATGCTAAAGAGCAAAAGCAAGATGAAGTAGCAATCAGAAGTCAATACTGACATTAAGATAAGCAAATCACTGATAAAAAAAAGGCAAATCATATCCAGCATACCTGAACTGATCACTCTCAGTCACGATATCCTGGTTGATAAATAATTATCTTATCAGGGGTGATTAAGAGGAGACCAAGGGAGAAGTTCTAGGAAATACAAGTACAGTCCAGACAATCATACCTTAACAAGCCTGTCAAGAAGATGAGCTGCACTCTGCACATTAGCATCCGAATCTGCAGACAGCTTGCACAACGCATCAAAAATCTTGTTGAAGTAGATGATGAAATCTCCTCTTACAACCTACAGATAGAAAATCATGTTAAGTGAAGCGAACATACAATTCATGTCCCGTTACTATGTTAAATGTTTACCTTTGCTATGTTATACAGCGCTTCACAAGCATAGTAGCGCACTCTGCTATCTTGGTCCAGGAAAGAATTAAGCACAGGTGGCACGATTTGCTGGAAGCACAGAACCAGAGAGCTTATTGGGCAGTCAAATTGACAAAACAGAACAAAGGCACAGCAAATTAAATGTAAACATTAAACATGATTCCACTTAATGGCCTCTGCTAGGCAGATATGTAAGCAGCACAATAACAATTTATGATTTATGTAACAGAAGCTTTATATTAAACTATGAAGTTATACGATTCAAACATGACTATGCAATGCCATCAAACAAATTGATGCACAAATATTTTGTAGAACCATGCAATAACTCTCAATAATATTTCTTCCAAATCCAAAATATTAACTTAACAACAGATGGCAGTAACATGCCTCCATAAAATCCTACATGTCACGGCATAAAGAACACCATACAGAAGCAGAACTAATATTTTCAATCACCAAATGCAACCAGCTGCCGGGAATGCCAAAAGGCAGAGGCTCAAAATGGCAAGCCAACTCTACAACCTAGAGAAGTGAACATTTTTATGGTGAATCAGCAAGCATAATGTCATTTAGCACTTGTGGAAAGGACTGTAAATAATCTCATCCAGTCATCCTGGAGTCCCAAAAGGTAGCGGCTCAAAATGGCAAGCCAACTCTGCAACCCAGAGAAGTGAACGATTTTTATGGTGAATCAGCAAGCATAATGTCATTTAGCACTTGTGGAAAGGACTGTAAATAATCTCATCCAGTCATCCTGGAGTCCTAATGCATTAGCTAAGGTCTCAATACATGTAAAAGAGAGAGCAAAAACTTCTGAAGATCACCAGAAATGAAGGCATCAAACTTTCTGTTTCATCTACTGTTTAGACTCCAGCATTTGGTAACATTGACTAAAAGCCACCTTTCAGAACATGGTATACCAATAGAGCGACGTATAATCCAATATAAAGCTCGATAAACCAGACGGCTACTACCATCAACAATCCAGCGACCACAGTTGCCAACTTGCAATTTACAGATTACGTAAAAGCTCATAAAAATCAGGCAGACAGGTCTTAAGCTAAATAGGCATACAATGAAGCTTAAGACACACACAGATTTCACCAGATACAGGATGGCACTTCATAAACTTGAATAGGAATAAACTAAATAGAATTTAAGATTTAAACGTTTGCACTGGCAAACCTCGAGATGCTGAGCGGCCTCAGAGGTTAGTCCGACAGTAACTGCTGCAAGGCCAATCAACCCACCCTGCTAACATCAAAACACCACAGAACTCAACAAATCTGAACCCCATCAAGACCAGAAACATGACCACAGCGGTTTGAGCAAACCTTCCGGTGGTTCGCCTGTGGTGAGTAGGTGAAATCGTTGGTGAGCAGAGAGATGACCGCTGATATCTTCTCATGCTCCCCAGCTGTCGCGAGCTGCTTCACGATCCCCTCAATCTGCAAAAGACCCCGCCGCAACAAAAATTCCACCTCAAATCCCTCGCGATTGCTCGACGACAGAAGCCCCACGAGGAACCGAAACCCCTCACCTCGAGCGCAGCGTTCTTCCGCTTCTCGTAGAGCTTGTCGCAGAGGTTCCGCAGCACGGCGCCCGGGATGATGGAGAGCGCGTCGGCGGCCATCGCCGGAGAATCGACCCGGGAGACCCCCCCCCCCTCCCCCGCCGCCGCTACAGCCTCCCGATCGACGGCGATCGCCGCATCGGTCGCCCCCAAGGCCCCCAGAGACCGCGACCCAACCCTAACCAGGCAGGCGAAGCCTGAAGGCGACGAGCACCAGAACCCTAGCTCCCTAAGCCCAACCCGAGCTCGCTCGCCGCTCGCTCGCAGCAACAGCACGAGCCTATGAATGGATTTGGACGCGGAGGCGACGGTGGTGTGATCTGGAGGAGGGGGAGGGGATCCGGGTGCTGCTGCTCTTCTCCTTCCCAGGGGTAACGTTTACCGTTGCGGCGGCCATTAACGGCGACCGTCTCCCGTGGGTGCGGGTCCAGCAGGGAGGCGAGACTGGCCGGTAGGGCCAGATACCGAGTGCGGGGATTACGGTGCAGGAGGCTTGGTCCAGGCGGGTTCCGAGTGGTGGACTGGCTGTCTTCCTGCTGCAATTGGATTGAGCCGTGCTAATGCGTGGATTCGGTCCAGGTGGACCGTAGGGTGGAAGTCCTGGGAGGACACGGAGAGGTAGCGCGTGGACCAGGTGCATGCGGGGAGGGGTCCCCGGATGTGCTCGTGCACGTCCGGTTTTCTCTTTCCACGGAAAAGGGGAGGCTGCTCATGCTAATCGTCGGTCTTTCTGGTCCAAGTCCGTTCGTGATAGCGCTATTGGTTGGAAGAGGAGGATGCTTCGTGCTGGTGACATCTTGGACGAGGAGATTGGGACGCGAAAACAAATGTAGACCTTGCGTGATCAATGTCTTCGAGATATGATTGCTCCATCTGATTAAAATGACTCTAAATTTTAGATTTGATGTTTGATACGTAGCACTACCTTCGTTTTTATTTACTTGACACTCAATTTTTATTGTAGCAATTTTAATCTTACGTTTTTTTATAAAAAATTTATAAATAACTAAAACTTTCGTATCATCATGAAATATACTTTATTAGTATTAGATACTTTTAAGTATTCGTAAATTTTTTATAAGAAAAAACGTATAATCAAAATTGCTACAGCAAAAAATCGGTAACAAATACACGAAAACAGAGGTAGTATAGTTTGTCTTGAAAGATGTGAGATATCTTCACCGAGGTGCACCGTGTAGCGACATATCATTGTAACTCTGTTGTAAACATGTGTTAGCGGGTTGATGTGCGTTGTTTTCTCTAATATCAATAAGAATGATATGCTATACAATCAACAAGGACAGACCCTTTATATTCCTCCCCATGTCATCTGAATGTTCTCTGCAATTGACGTATCACCTTCACCTACTGTCAAACTCAAATTCCAAATTTCATTTTTTATGATAAAATACATTGCTATGAAATAATAAGGTAAATTTGAAACTCAACAATTCAACACGAACCATTCCGTACGAATCAATATAAATTCCACAAGATCTCTGCAAAAATTCCACACTCCAATCAGATTCTAACATCTTGGGAGACATCATTAAGAAAAGATAATGCAATTAGATCAGGCTCACCTTGAAACTTTAGTTAAACTATCAAACAGACAACCATAATTGAGTCTAAATTCTTTAGATGAGCTCACATATGTCTTTAACATTGTGTAATAAGTGTCATCAAAATATGTGAACAATTTTTTAAGATAATTATCTATGTGTCACTAAATGTTAATAAATTTTTTGATTTGTTACTGAAAAAATAATGATTCTTTCATACCATCCCTTAATTATCTCATTCTTTTATAATAGGTGGTTGTGTGTTTTTTTATAATTAATATTTCCATGTAAAACTACTTACATGTGGTAATAAACATATGTATGATCCAACCAAAAGTAAGATAGCATAGCCTGTTAGTAAGATTTTTTATCCACATCACTCCAAAGTTTAGAATTTTTATTTGGTATTGAGATTTTGGATATTGGTATATGAAAGTTGGTGAAATCTAAATGTTGGGTGGAAAATAAACCAGCCTGAGGATAACGGTCGAAAATCACCATCCAGGTCCCTTTGGAGCCTTGATCTCTAAACCCTCTGCTAAAAACTCTATCTTCGATATCATCAGATTTTTTTCACGGTACCATTCGCACTTACCAAGCTCTCCATTGGCTTCGCCGGTTCGACCTCCCGAAGCCTTCCAAAACACGGCCTCCCGAAGCCTCGGTCCTCCGAAGCTTCGACCTTCCTAAGTCCCAGCCCTCCGGGGTCCCGCTTCCCAACGCCTTCACCTCCCTGTTCTATGTCTCCCACCCCGAGATGACCAGGCCAACTTCCCTATAAATAGGAGGCCATAGTCCTCTGGGCAGAAAACGGTCACAAGGGACACAGAACACGCATCACAGCGAACCTGTGATACTCCTCCCAAATCGATCCATTTTTTTCTACCATCAATACATTCGTAGTGTTCCTTACTCTTAAACTTTGTCTCCAAGCTTGAGTCTCCTCCTTAGAAAAACTCTCACCGTACTTGCTAGGACAAGACGAATTCTTGCTCCAACAGTGGCGCCGTCCGTGGGGATCTCGAGCACAGAAATGCTAAGAGAGGTAGGAATCCACCAGGAAAATCACCAGAGAATCGGCTAAAGCCGCCATACCCACCGTTGCAAGCATGCAACAATATGCGTGGATGTCTCATCCATACGCACTGTATGCATGCTCCAGCCCCGCTATCGTGTGGGACGGCGTTCCTCCGACCTTGACCAACCCAGAACCCTGTATCGGTACATGAACTCTAGACGGCGCAGAGGCCTTCCAACCCCTTCACAATGAAGATCTCACCGCCTTAGTAGATGACGCGGCCAAAGCCATAGCCAAGCATGCCGCCTTCCAATAGTTCTGGCGTTCCAACCCAGGAATGCTCCCAATTGGGCTTGGTCCCCAAGTATCCCCTTCAACCACACCTAGAATACCCCGAGCGAGCCAACATCTTTGGAAAGTCTGTCCACCTAGCGCCCTCCTTGGGCCCCTCAGGCAAGAAAGGGTTCCAAGGAGACGGAGGGCTCCGGGGGGCGCGGATCCCGCCAGCGCCTCCGACGCCGCCCTTGTGACACCAACCGTGCGCAGGGAACTCCAAGCCCGCCTCGTCCGGGGAGGCATAGTTAGAACCACTTTGACTCCAAAAACTGGTTCACCGAACAGCCTCGATGGTCTCCCAAGGGGGAAGGAAACCTTGGGGAAACCACAAGCTCCGAGGCACATCACCTTCGGCAGCGACCCCAATGACAACTCTAAGCTCCGGTGCCCCCGAAGGCATACGAGTGCGTCCTGCACGGACCAGGGCGCGGTCACAACACCAACGACTGTCGCACCCTCATTACCTTGCAGGAGCAATACCTTAGAAGGCAAGCAGAATACCTGACCGCAGAAGGAGCCGGCAAAAGACGACGCAAAGTTCGGAGCCCTGAGGCAAATTCCCGAGCGAATCCCCGGCCCCTCAACCTTGCACCATCACCACCAACTCCACTACCAACGGTACCATACCCAGCAACAAGAACTGAATTGGGGACACGTCGTCGCCAGGCTCCAGACGAAGTACCTCCGGAACCGGGCAGCGGCTAGGGGCCGAGGTGGTCGAGGATCGCCTCTCCCGACCAGCCTTCGACCACACCTCCCACGTGCCGCCGCCAGACTCCGGACGGATTACCTTTGGAGCCGAGCAATGGCTAAAGGCTGAGGGGGTCAAGCACCGCCTCTCCCCGCCTAGCCACAAGCTTCGAGGCCACCAAGCCTCACAATAGAGGTCTTATTCCTATAAAGGTACACCCACTGTTAACTACCTAGTAGTTTACCTAGTGATCCGTCTTTCATGCGGCAAGGTTGGAGTCTGTTGAAGGCCTCCAACCATATTGTTATAAGTCTTTTGCAATAGATAGCTGCTAAGTGGATGTAGTAGAACTTAAGTTACATTCTTATTTAGCATGAGCAGTTGTTTAACCTAGCTATGTTTCATGCTATAAATAGCTTCTCGTTGCCAACAGTAGACTGCAAAACCTAGCTAGTATAACTATGCAAAATCTCTGCACTCCTGCAGACGTATCGTGCCTAGGTCGCCTGGGGGGCGGGTCTGCCTAGGTTTCCCGGAAGGCATTGCGTGGCCTCGAAAGTGTAGTTGTCGCGTATCAAGGGATTTCCTTGATAGACCATGTTACGGCGCCATCCGTAGGACATCTTTGGGTGGCGTGACAAGCCCACGTATCGCAGATGTAGCATGCCTAGGTCAACTGGAAGGCAAAACTGCCTATATTTTCTATAAGGCATTGCGTAGTCTCGATAGACAGTGAGGCCCATACCCGCAGGCGCCGCCTATGTCTAGGTCACCTGCAAGGCAGATTATGACCAGAATGTCCAAGAAGGCATTTGTATAGCCTCGGGTGTCGAAGCCACGCCCCGGGGATGTCCTCGGTGGCGGAGTTGCGGTGCTTCGAGAAATGTTGTCGCAAGAAATCCTCGTTGCACGACATGCCTACACACCGTGGGCGTAGCATGCCTAGGTCGCCTGGAAGGCAGGAGTGACTAGGTTTCCTGGAAGGTATTGTGTAGCCTCGATAGTGTGTAGATGCCGGTTATCAAGGAACTTTCTTGGTAATGTAGTTGCGGCGCACTCAGAGGATTTCTCCGGAGGCGTGACAAGCCCACGCACCAGTAAACATCACTTGTCTAAACCCAATGTCATCTGAAAAGGTTTCTCAGAGGGTAGGCTTTGCCCTGGTAGGAAGTGGAGCCCACACACCACGGGCGTAACATGCCTAGATCACCTGGGGGGTAAGATTGCCTAGGTTTCCTGGAAGGTATTATGTAGCTTTGATAGTGTGTGGACGCCGCATATCAGGGGACTGCCCTGATGTGAGGATGCGGTGCTCTGAGGAATGCCGTCGTAAGGAATCCTCTCTGCACGACACGCTTATATACCGTGAGCACCTCTAATGCCTAGGTCACCTGCAAGACAGATTACGCCCAGGGTGCTCTGGAAGGCATTGCATAGCTTCGGTCGTATAAATGACACGCGTCAGGGCACATCCTTGGTGGACAGTGTTGCGATGCACCCCGGGCGTTTCCTTGGGAACACGACATGCCTACACACCGCGGGCGTAGCATGCCTAGGTCACCTGGAAGACAAGACTGCCTAGATTTTCTGAAAGGTATTGCGTAGCTCCAATAGTGTGTAGGGCCTTCGGTATTAATACATGCCAACAAACCTTACCAAAACTTCCAAGTAAAAACGGAGAGTTTTACCAAAACCTCCGGTAAAAACAGAGGGCTTTACAAAACCTCCGGTGAAAATGGGAAATATTACCAAAACCTCCGGTAAAAACGAAGAGATTTACCAAACCTCTGATAAAAACGGTGAACTCTATCACAAACATCCAGTGAAAACGGAGAGCTTTACCAAACCTCCGGTAAAAACGGAGAGCCTTTTACAAACCTCCACACAACAGAAAGTTTTACAAACCTCCAACAAAAACGGAGAACCTTACAAACCTCGGCAAAAAATGGAGAGCCTTTCACAAACCTTCACAAAATGGAGAGCCTTTTCCAAATCTCCGCACAACGGAGAATTTTTTACAAACCTCCGGCAAAAATGGGGAGCCTTTCTAAACCTTTGCACAACGGAGAAATTTTTACAAACCTCCGGCAAAAACGGAGAGCTTTTTCCAAACCTCCGCACAACGGAGAGATTTACAAACCTCCGGCAAAAACGGAGAGCCCCTCCAAAACCTCTGCACGACGAGAACTTTTACAAAACCTTCGCACCACGGAGAGACTTCCGAAAACCCCCGCGATGGAGATGTTCTCTTCTAAAACTCCACCGGGAAAAAGGATTCTGAAAAGACCTGGCGAGAAAGGTACCCCGGCATCTTGAAGGCTAATGCCTTCGTGCTGAAGGGGTAAAAAATCCGCTAGCCTCTAAAAAGGCACAGCAGACAAATCAAATAGGTATAAAAATCCCCCTCCCTACAGGGAAAGGTATGGTCACGTGACTCAAACTATGGTAAAAGGTAACAATATTACCCAATCATCTCATCCAAAAACATTTTTTACATGTTATTTTATGAGGGTTATACTAACATTTAATAAAAGCATGCGCCTCATAGCATGGGAAACATAGTGGAACCCCAGACTATCCATTACAGAGACAGCAAGGCCGGGCAGCGGCTGAAGGCCGAGGGGGTAACAGACCCTCTCTTCCGCCTGGCCTTCGGCTTCACCTCCGACACGTCATCGTCAGGTTCTGGACGGAATACCTCCGAAGCCGGACAATGGCTAAGAGCCGAGGGGGTCGGACCCTCTCTTCCGCCCGGCCTACGGCTTTACCTCCGATGCACCGTCGCCAGGTTCCAAGCGGAATACCTTCGGAGCCGAGCAACAGCTAAGGGCTGAGGGGATCGCGGACCCTCTCTTCCGCCTGGCCTTCGACTTCGCCTCCGATGTACCGTCGCCAGGCTCCGAGCAGAATATCTCCAGAGCCGGGCAGCGGCTAAGGGCCAAAGGGGTCGCGGACCCTCTCTTCCGCCCAGCCTTCGGCTTCCCCTCCGACGCGCCGTCACTAGGCTCCGGACGGAATACCTCCGGAGCTGGGCAGCGGCTAAGGGGCGAGGGGGTCGCGGGCCCTCTCTTCCGCCCGGCCTTCAACTTCGCCTCCGACGCGCCGTAGCCAGGCTCCAGACGGAATACCTCCGGAGCCGGGTAGCGGCTTAGGGCCGAGTGGGTCGCGGACCCTCTCTTCCGCTCGGCCTTCAGCTTCGCCTCCGACGCGTTGTCGCCAGGCTCCGGACGGAATAACTCCGGAGCCGTGCAACGGCTAAGGGCCAAGGGGGTCGCGGACCCTCTCTTCCGCCCGGCCTTTGGCCTCGCCTCCGACGCGCCGTCGCCAAGCTCCGGATGGAATACCTCCGGAGCTGGACAGCAGTTGAAGGGACCGCCTCTCTTGCCTAAGCCTTCGGCTGTGCCTCTGATACATCATCGCCTTCAACCTGGGCAGTTGCTAAGGAACCCGAAGGGTCAAGGACTACCTCCGGAGCTCATCTCCAAAGGTTCCAGAGAGACTTCGTTGAGTCGGAAATCTAGAACAAATTAGGAAGGAGTACGTAGTAACCAGGCCTGATGAGTACACAGTAACCAGAGACGACGAGATCGCCACTACTCCACCTGGTTCTCCTCAGTTAGCCTAAGTATCCACCGATCGTCAGAAAAACTAACCATCGCCTTCGAAAGGGATGAAGAAGTATGGTTTAGAGGCACGAAAGCACACACGCATGCGGACACCCGTTCGAAAGGTCCTCTCACATTCTGATATGGAAAGAGACATGACTGTTCTCGAAGATCCACGTTATATTATTAAACAACCAGTACATCCAGAGGATACAAACTAAAACAACCGTACAGAAATTGCCACAAAGAAGATGGATCCCTACGGAGCAAAACAAGGTGAGAAAGAGTACAAGATGACTAAGTCTCACCGTGACATGGGTATATCACGGCGACACCAAGTACGCCATCTCGGTGAACGTCTTCACCTCCTATGGGTCCCGGCAGGGGCCACGCATGAGACGGTGTATGCGCCTCATCTGCGCCCTGCCGTTGCGGAAGCCGATATAGTAGCCGGCTCCCGAGCTGCCGGAGGACCCTGAGGAGTCTGAGGAGGTTACCAGCAAGGCCCTCTCCCTCGCCTTCCCAGCCCCTTCCTGCTTCGCCGCCGGGCCCATTGACGCCGGCTCACTCTCCCTTCGTAGGAGATCCCAGTCGGTCTCCTTGTCGTCATCGGAGATATCAATTATCTCGACAGGCATGCCCTCCCCGGCCAAAGGTCAGGCCGGGGCGGCGGACAACCGCCTCCCCTGCAAAGGTGGAAGCTGTTTCGCCTCCGACGCCTCTACCGACAACCGAAACAACCCGACTCCCGAAGGAGCCATCGAGATCATCAATGTCTCCGAGGAGGATGAGGAGGAAGACGATACCATACTCAAGTCAAGGTTAACTGCTTGCTCATGGGCTACGGAGACTCCAACCAGGTAACCCCGGCTTTATACCCGAGCCACGCAGCCACGTAGGTCCGGAAGATGAAGCTGGACGAACGTCGTCGTGTCCTCCCATTAAAACTCCTAGGGGAGGGGGTCGTGGCCCTATCCGATTTCCCTCCAACACGTGGCAGCACTCCACGACGGAATGCCTAAATTTCTTGCGCGGACGTCCTATCACATTAATGACACAAACCCCTTTCGACGCGTGACAGGATCGCGGGCACAAGACCCTAGCGACCCCTCGCATTATCCAATCAGAACACAGCAGTGATACGCCTTGTCCCACCAGGCGAACGTGTGGGATTCTCCAAACCCACACAAAACCTCTACTCTGGCCACTTTGAAGGACAGAGAAACGCCATCAGGCATCCTTGATACGATACCAGGCTGGGGTTGATTTTTCCTCTGCATCCTCTCGCCCCTTCGAAACATCGGGGCCCGAGAATTAGGGGGTACTGTTGGGGGTGGGGGGAAATAAACCAGTTTGAGGATAATGGTCAAAGATCGCTATCCCGGTCCCTCCGGAGCCTTGATCTCCAAATCCTTTGCTAAAAGCTCTATCTCCGATATCATCAGATCCTTTCACGGTACCCTTCGCACCTACGAAGCCCTCCCTTGGCTTCGCCGTTTCGACCTCCCGAAGCCTCGATCCACCGAAGCTTCGGCCTCCCTAAGTCCCAGCCCTCCGGGGTCCCGCTTCCCAACGTCTTCACCTCCCTGTTCTATGCCTCCCGCCCCGAGATGATCAGACCACCTTCTCGAAGGCAACGAGATGAGTCAACAGGCCCTGGGAAGATCTGCCGAGAGGGGAGCGCCGATCGTGCTTTGCCTGCAAGGAAGTGACCGGTATTAAAGGCCTAGGCTGAATAGACGCCACTCTGACATCTCGGTGTGATGATGGCTATCTTGACACTCCTAACAGTGCGACGTTGGGCTGTAATTGGCGACCGGCTCTCCCCCTTCAGGGGGCAAGCACCACGATAATTACCACGATCGATATTTATCTTTCGACAGAATAGAAGATAGTCATTCGGGATAAGGCTCGATAATTTAGCCAGACCCTGGATATTTACACATTGTGATAGCTTGTATGCCAAGCTACGCATGGACTTATAAATAGGAGGCCTCGATCCTCTGAGCAGAAAACGGTCACAAGGGACACTGAACACACATCACAGTGAACCTATGATACTCCCTAGATCGATTTATTTTTTCTACCATCAATACATTTATGGTGTTTATTTCTCTTAAACTTTATTTACAAGTTTGAGTCTATTCTTTAGAGGAAACTCTCGCCGTATTTGTTGTGGAAAGACGAACTCTTGCTAAATCACTAAATTTTGGTAATTTTATCTGGGAAATGTTTATCTTTAAACAATTTCGAAGCTCAATTCACGAAACTTAAGTTCATTATTTCTTAGTAACCCAATATAATTTGAATCTTGTGTGATTCAATTCAACTCACGCGCGGACTTGTTGTCGGGTGCGGTGCTTTTCTCTCACGGAAAGGGAAATTTCTCCCAACGCGCCACGGCAAAATCCGGAACCCGCCCACGAAAACATCAAAACCCAACCAAACCTCCCACAGTCCCACCCCACCGCCGTCCCCCACTGCCCCTCGCGCCCTAGGGTTTTTCACCGCTCCCGCGCCCCCACCTCCGCGTTGTGCAGCGGCGCTCCGACGATGGCGTGGGGGGAGGACGAGGCCATCGGCCCCGACGTTGCCTCGGCGGGGCTGCACGTCTCGGAGCGGATCGGCCGCGACGCCGCCGCGCAGCCGGACCTGGAGGAGGCCCTCGAGGCCTCGCGCTACGCGTCCCACCCCTACTCCTCGCACCCCAAGGAGGTGAGCCCCTCGCGACCAGTCGTGTGCTGCGTGTACTTTGCAGCTGCACACGCTTGAGCCGTTGATCTGCGGCAGCGTCCGTTTTTGGCGAAGGTTTTCGTTGGATTCGAGGGTTACAGCAGTTGTTCTCGGGGGATTCGCATCATTGTTTTGTTCCGTGGAATGGGGTGGCGAGGAAGCGAAAGTGAAGGTTGAGGAGAACATGGCGAGCAGAAATTTGGTCTGTTTATTTCGAGTCACAGAAAATTGTATTCAAGTTTTTTTTTTGTTGCTGCAGTAGCGTATCATTTTGGAAAGTTCGGATGATATCTTGTGATAAACTTTGTGTAATCTTGGGGCAAATTCTAGGAAACATAAGGTGACATCCCAGGACAAAAAATAGCGTGTGTAACCATGTGAGCAATTTGCATTGGGGTAAAATATGGGGGATTCTGTGGCAGGATTTGAAGCCTGGAGTTGACATTAGCAGATATTGAAATAGTTTTTAGTCTTCTAGGTTTATGGCGAAGCTTGGAAACTGGGGCAAACAAATGGAAGCTAGTATACAGTGAGCGGTGTTAGTTTTGCGACACTAAAAACCACTCTGGGATCTTCCTTTTTTAAACAGGCAGGCTCAATGTTGGCTTATATGGGCTTGGTAACCAGTCAGCAATAATGGCATTGAGCTCAAGACAAGGTGGAATTAAGGTTGTTGGCACTTTACATCCTTATTGAAAAGAAAGGACTATAAAACTAAACAGAAAATAGTTTTTGTTGAGCTTTTTCAATTGGTGGTATCATTCATTCAGGGGACATATTTATTCTTAGGTATTGGGAATAAAATTTTACAAAGGTAGGAGCTAATCATTCTTGTTTGTTTCAGTTGGCTGAGCAAGGGGTATAGCATTTACTGTCCAAATTGTAGAAGTGGTACATAATTTTTTTTGTTGATTTGATTTGCATTTTTTGTTGAATATCTGAGATAATTCCTGTTTTTAGTTTTAACTCTTCGGGGTGTTAGGACAAAAGATGAGGAAATTTACACACAATTTGGGACATGTAGGAAGTTTTCGCCTCTAATGCTGGAAGGTGTTCTTTAGTTGATGTGTCGGTTGATGTTGATGAAAAGAATAAGTGTCCTTTCTCCATTACAAGAGTTAAATTTTGCGTATCATCTGAAAAACTCGATGGTTTTGTTGCATGGTCTCAGAAATGCATCTCATTTTCTACATCTGCTTGCATTCTAAGTTATGTCTTGAAGTTAATTATGAAGTTGTTCCTTAAAGTTTTTAAAAATGCATTCCCCTTTGTGTTCTTTTAATACATACTATACTTTTTGCCTCTGCTGCAGTGGCCTCCTTTGGTGGAAGTTGCAGAAACTCGGCAGCTCCCTCCTATGTTGATTGAAAGATATAACGCGGCGGCCGGTGAAGGAACAGCCCTTTGTGGAATATTTTCTGACATACACCGGGCCTGGGCAACAGTTGACAATTCATTTTTTGTTTGGCGCTTCGATAAGTGGTTAGCCAATTTTTTTGTTTATTTTTTTCTATATACACATATAATTAGGCTTAAAATTGCAATACCTTATGATGAACATAATACTTACATGGCATCTCAATATCTCATTTTCACTGATGTGAGTAGTGTCCAGGTATACAGTGCATTTCCTTTGTAAAATTGTTTCTGCAGGAGTCCTTTATGGACTGTTCCCTTCCATGGTCCATGCGAATATTTGTTCAAATTAATCAACTGTGTGGTGTTAGTTCTATACTTCTGGTCATTGTTAAAGTCACTTGTCTAACTGTACAATCAGACCATGTTGTGGGCCATTGGAACAGGAGTGGCCTCAGCACCCAGCTAGCTCTGTCATGCCTACCATCTATCACTGTCAACAAAATTATGCCTCTTTAAATGTGCAGCACATTTAGGCGGCATAACTATCTACTAGGTGCTGATTTTTTTTTTTTGAAATGAAGTAGGTGCTGAAGATAATCTCGTGCATTTATCATGTAGCAAATAAATAGCACTTTCTCATAAGTCTAGTGATATCTTGTCCTCAATGGAGACATGCCATGCTTGTGCTCATAATCATTGTATGATTTGTTCTATTTCCCAGGGATGGGCAGTGTCAAGAGTATAATGTGGATGAGCAAGCAATTTGCGCTGTTGGCCTTGCTAGGGCAAAGCCTGGGATTTTTGTTGAAGCCATTCAATACCTTTTAGTTTTAGCAACTCCTGTTGAGGTATGGCATTTGAAAAATAAATTCAGGAAAGTAAAAAAAAAATGATTAAGAAATACTCTTCCCAGTACCCATATTTTTATTCTTGTACTTATCTAACTAGGACTAAAGTTTAGAGAATGTTAAACTCTACCCTGCAGCTATCTTTAGCTTTGAAAACTAGCTACTTTTAAACATTGGAAACTATGTACATAACAAGAAAAGTATCAGTATAAGTTTAGAGGATGCACCATTAACTCTCTTCGTCATGTACAAGGTTTTATACTCTCAACATCTGCGAAAAGTCAATAATTAGGTTAAGATTTTCAAATATAAAATGCTTTTTGTTCAACTGACATATTTAGCAATGGTGACCCTAATATGCTCTTATCAGTTGGGCCATACTGAATCACTGATGCGTTGAAACAATGATGCTATGTATTCCATTTGGACTATCTAGCAGAAGATCAGATAGCTGTCTGCTATTTTTTTTTTCCCGATGACAGCAAATGCTCGACAAGTATCATGTCTTGGGTGCTCATATTGCTCGTATGCATCACAGAAAAGCTTCCCACTGATTTGAAACTTATATACATCGTTGAAAACTTCATTTTAATGATCTGTCATTTTTCTACTTATGAAGCTGTCCTTTGCTGATTTTGCTCTTCAGTGATATGCATTTACTTTGTGAACCTGCCAATCTTCCAAGCAACAGTTTTCTTTTTTTTAGATCTATCTATTTATGATGCTTATTCTCCAAGCTGTACATTCACTTACATTTGTTGTGCCAGCTCGTACTTGTTGGAGTCTGTTGTTCTGCTAGTGCTGATGGAACGGATCCATATGCTGAGCTCTCCTTACAACCTTTACCTGAGTACATGATTGCCACTGATGGTGTCACAATGGCATGCATCACATGCACGGATAAGGGCCAAATTTTCCTAGCCGGACGTGATGGGCATATATACGAATTACAGTATACAACTGGTTCAGGCTGGCGTAAGCGCTGCCGTAAAGTTTGTCTTACCACTGGTATTGGCAGCCTTCTGTCCAGGTATCTAGTACTGCAATACCAAATCTGATACTTAAGTTTATTGTGAATTTTTGGTCACCTTCTTATTCAACTAAACATGATTTTCAGGTGGGTCCTGCCAAATGCATTCAAATTCTCCACTGTTGATCCTATTATTGATATGGTTATTGATGAGGAGAGGAACACTATCTATGCACGCACAGAAGGCATGAAATTGCAGCTATTTGATTTAGGAGCTAGCGGTGATGGTCCTTTGACAAAAATTACTGAAGAAAAGAACATTGTTGATCCACGGGATGCACCTTATGGTGGTCGGAGGCCTAATGCACCAAGAGCTGCACGATCACCAAAACCATCAATTGTTTGCATCACACCTCTGTCGGCTATGGAATCGAAATGGCTCCATGCTGTTGCTGTTTTATCGGATGGAAAGAGATTGTTCCTTTCTACATCAGGTGGAAGTGGTTCTTCAGTTGGACTGAACAGTGGTTTGCAGAGGCCAACATGTTTAAAAATTGTTGCTACTAGGCCTTCCCCACCTTTGGGTGTTGGTGGTGGACTCACATTTGGAGCTGTTTCTGCTGCTGGCAGAGCTCAGCCTGAGGATCTAGCTTTAAAAGTTGAGTCTGCTTTCTATTCTGCTGGTGCTCTTATAATGTCAGATTCATCTGCTACAGCTATGTCCTCTCTTCTGGCTGTGCAGAAAGATTCAGCTGCGCAGTTATCCCTTCCCAGTACCTTTGGAACAGCTTCTAGAAGCTCTCGAGCTCTGCGAGAAACAGTCTCTGCTTTGCCTGTTGAGGGTCGGATGCTTTGTGCGTCCGATGTCTTCCCACTTCCAGATGCTGCTTTTATCATACAGTCTTTGTATGCTGATGTGGAATGCTTCGCAGGTTTCAGAAAACCTTCTGAGAAGGCATCTATAAAACTGCGGGCTAAAGGAGATCTTCCTACCCAGCATATCTTACCTCGAAGGAGGGTTGTTGTATTCAATACAATGGGTTTGATGGAGGTAGTTTTTAACAGGCCTGTTGATATTCTAAGAAAATTGTTTGATGGGAACACCTTGAGATCACAAATCGAAGAATTCTTTAACCGCTTTGGTGCTGGAGAGGCTGCAGCAATGTGCTTAATGCTAGCTGCGAAGCTACTTTATGCAGAAGATAGTCTAATAAGCAGTGCTGTTTCTGAGAAAGCTGCTGAGGCATTTGAGGACCCTGGACTTGTTGGGATGCCTCAAATTGATGGCACTACTGCTTTATCTAATACTCGAACTCAGGCTGGAGGCTTCAGTATGGGGCAAGTTGTTCAAGAAGCAGAACCTTTGTTTTCTGGTGCATATGAAGGGCTTTGTTTGTGCTCATCAAGACTACTCTATCCCATATGGGAGTTTCCTATTATGGTGATTCGAGGACCGGCAGGTAATAAGGAACGCGAGGATGGTGTGGTTGTTTGCAGGCTGTCAACTGGGGCCATGAAAGTTCTTGAGAGCAAAATTCGTTCACTGGAAACATTTTTAAGGTCCAGAAGAAACAAGAGAAGAGGGCTCTATGGTTATGTTGCTGGCCTGGGAGATTCTGGTTCCATACTATACAAAACAGGGCCTATTATTGGTTCTGGGGGGCGTAGCAATGGAAGGAGTCCGTACAGTTCTCAAATTCGAGATATGAACCCAGCAGATCAATCTGCATCAAATAAAAAGCCAAGGTTGCTTTATACATCAGCAGAACTAGCTGCTATGGAGGTAACATTATGAAATTAATCAGGATAATTACAGCACAATTTAATTCTTTTTGCTGACATACATTAATTGGATCGACAGGTGAGGGCAATGGAGTGTCTTAGGCGGTTGCTTAGGAGATCTGGCGAAGCACTCGTTCTGCTTCAACATATTTGCCAGCATAATGTTGCTCGCTTGGCTCAGACATTGGGTAATGATTTGCGCAAAAAATTAATTCAATTAACATTTCATCAATTGGTATGTTCGGAGGATGGTGACCAACTTGCAATGCGTCTTATTTCTGCACTTATGGAGGTAACACTGTCAACCTCCCTTTCCTTACTCCGCCAATGTGAAACGGGAAATCACAAGTGCAGCATGCACATATAAATTTCTCGTTTCAATTTAGGTTTGTAATTTCATGTGATTTTTGCAGTACTATATTGGCCCAGAGGGCAGAGGAACTGTTGATGAGATCAGTACTAAACTGAGGGAGGGTTGCCCTAGTTACTTCAATGAGTCAGACTACAAATATTACTTAGCAGTGGAATGCCTTGAGAGAGCATCTATGACTAATAACCATGATGAGAGAGATATTCTTGCTAGAGATGCTTTCAACCTCTTGACTAAAACTCCAGACTCTGCTGATTTGAGTGCCATATGCAAGAGATTTGAGAATCTAAGGTTAAATGCTTACTGGATTTTTTCAGCATTAGATCTATCAATCCTGATAACTTTATTTTCTTGAATCCACTAGCTGATTTTTTTTTCTTTTGTTGGGTGGGGGTTCAGATTTTATGAGGCTGTAGTTCGATTGCCTCTACAGAAAGCTCAAGCACTTGACTCCAATGCTGATGTTATCAATGGGCAAATTGATCCAAGGCATCATGATACCATAATGTTGCAGCGTGAACAGTGCTATGAGATAGTTATGAATGCTCTGCGCACCCTCAAGGGTGTTGGGCAAAGTGGGATACAAGGTGCAGACAAGTCGTCTGGTTTAGCAACTGCTGTTGATCCAGCTTCTCGAAGCAAGTATATTAAACAGATCATTCAACTTAGTGTCCAATGGCCGGACACAGTTTTTCACGAGCATCTATACAGGACACTTATCGAGCTTGGTCTGGAAAATGAACTTTTGGAGTATGGTGGTTCTGATTTGGTTTCTTTTCTGCAGAGTGCTGGTCGTAAGCACCACGAAGAGGTATGTCCTAATTCTTACTTTTTGTTTCACTGGAATTTGGAAATATGAATACATGATTACTATTTTCATCAAACTGGAAACTTACCTGGTGTGTCGGTCATATTATCCTATTCTGGGTTTTGCCCATTGACATACAAGTGAATCATCTGGACCAATTATATTGTTGCTTGATTTAATTATCTTGATGTTTTATACTGCCACTCCTTCATCATTTCCCTTCAGATGCTTGCCCTGACAGGATCCATGGTTCATGCATCTTGATAAAATGGAAACTGAAACTAATAGTATGTTTTTACCTGTCCTGTTTAATATAAGCCAGAAAGTCGTGGAATTTGCTCAGGTTTGCCTGGCATGTCTCTCAAATACTGGCAAATATGATCTTACTACCATGTATTGGTTCAGCTAATTAGCAAGTTAGTTTGCTGTGAATATGTGAGAATGACTTCCTTAGATGCTGGTGATATGATTACATAAATACCTTTCGTGTTTGATAGATCCTTCCAGGTCATCAAGTGGAATATCATAGTTCGTGCATCATTTTAAGGCTTTACTGTTTTGTACTCCCTCCGGTCACAAATGCAACGTTTTGGACAAGATCCGGTCAAACTTTTGAAACTTTGACTATCAATAACTTTTAAAATATTTAGTTTGGAAACATGATAATCATATGTGTGATTTGTCTCGAAAAATACTTTTAAATGTCATAAATTCATTGGATTTATAAATGTATTCTACTAGAAAATAGTGGTCAAAGGTATACATTGGAGGCCATGTCATGTCCAAAACGTCAAGTAGTTTTTATCGGAGGGAGTATGAGACCTGGATGCTGTTCCTGACCACTTATTTTTCCCTGTAAAAGGTTCGGGCAGTTTCTTCAGTTACATCAGAAGCCACTAAGCTGCATGATTTAGGTGCACCTATCTCGACTAGTCAAACAAAATATCTTGAGCTCCTAGCCAAGTATTATGTTCTCAAGGGGGAGCATATTGCTGCTGCCAGGATGTTGTTAATATTGGCGGAGAGACAGTGCTCCAATTCTGAAGAAGCCCCTACTCTTGACCAGAGGTCTCCAGATTTTGACTCCTTATTTTGTTAATTTGTTTACTTTCATATGGCCTATCATATATATGGAATAACAGTACAACACCTACTTCTGAAATCCAGGTATCAATATCTGAGCAATGCAGTGCTTCAGGCCAAAAGTGCAGGCATCACTGCTGATTCCTCTAGAAATCCTATTGATAGTAGCACAGTGGATTTGCTTGAAGGCAAACTTGCTGTAATTCGGTTCCAAATGCAAATCAAACAAGAATTGGAGCTCATGGCTTCACGGCTTGAAAATCTTCCTAGCAGTTCTGAATCACCAAGTGATCCGTTCCCTCGTGGCAACATTCTTGCTGATGCAGAGACTGCTAAGTCTGCTAAGGATAAGGCAAAAGAGCTTTCATTGAATCTCAAGAGTATCACTCAACTATATAATGATTATGCTGTTCCGTTTAATCTCTGGGAGGTATGGTTTTCTTTGTTTCCTGGTATTTATTCTTCCTTGGCCATGTTTTTTGTGAATTTAGTATGCTTTGTTGCATCTCAATGATTTGTCTCGAACGTATGTTACAAGCTCATCCATAGGACTTCTACTGCTCTCCATAATAACAGAGTTAGTGGATGTGCAACATTTTAATGATATATTGCTGAAATAAGAGACAGACGGGATTAGATGAAACTTGAAAGAACGGAATATAATCCTTTGTAGTGAATAAAACAATTGGCCTAGGCACCAAGCAGAATACCGACATATGAAAGAAAATTCAATAATGAGATGATGTGAGTATGGACTGGTCGTACTCTGGTGACTGGCTGAAATTGAAACTTCCTCTCCATTGGTAAGCTGAATTACAATTTACAAAAGGAATTGCTTCATTGTGTGACTTAAGCAGCTCGTATGTATGCTCGTCCTTAATACTTAATCCTTATAGGTATCAGGCACATCAAATCCTATTTACTTGTAACTGTACACAGTTAGCAGGTTTCCAAATTAGTTTGTGGCGTTGTATTAACAGTTTCAAGCCTCTCAGTGATTAAGAAAAATTGGCTGGGGTCTGGATATGAATTTTCAGCAGTCTCTTTTAATCTTCTGAATCTAAGTTGCTGAGAATGTTTGTCTGCATTTGTACTTTGGAGTACCTTTTACTTGCTAAGTCTTGCATCTAGATTGGGTTATCATCAAAGGCCTTCTCGCTAAAATGACTTGAAGCTTCTTGTTGTTAGGTTTGCCTGGAAATGCTGAGCTTTGCAAATTACTCTGGAGATGCTGATAGCAAAATTGTTCGAGAAATTTGGGCCAGACTCCTTGACCAGGCACTTACCAGAGGTGGTGTTGCAGAAGCGTGTTCTGTGGTGAAAAGAGTAGGCTCGAAACTTGATCCTGCAGATGGAGCTTGTTTACCTTTGGATATAATATGCCTACATCTTGAGAAGGCTGCTTTGGTAATTCATATATTCTGTCTACACCTGCATGTTCCAGACTAACTATGAGGGCATTTCACACGGGTACTTACATTACCATGCTCTTATCTACAGGATAGATTAAGTTCAGGAGAAGAATTAGTTGGCGACGAGGATGTTGCAAGAGCTCTTCTTGGTGCCTGTAAAGGTCTTCCTGAACCTGTACTCGCTGTGTATGATCAACTGTTGTCTAATGGAGCAATCATTCCCTCACTAAATCTGAAGCTGCGCCTTCTGAGATCAGTTCTTGCAATCCTCCGCGAGTGGGGGATGTCTGTCATTGCACATAGACTTGGCACCACAAGTGCCGGGGCTTCATTCTTTTTTGATGGAACATTTTCGCTGAATCAAACAGGGGCTTCAAATCAAGGCGTTCGAGATAGAATAATTAGTTTGGCAAACAGGTAAGTTTATGTATGAATCACATTTAAATTTACAACATTCTTTCTTTTCATTCACACTGTTTCATATAAGTGTAAAATACGTATATTAATTGTTTAAATTTACAAAATATTTATATTAATTGTTTGAATTTTGTAAAATACGTATTCAGTTGGCATGCTGCTGTGCTGGCCTTATACCATGGCCTAGTGGGCTGGTACATGTGGATGTGCTAGTCAGCATGGCATATCACACATACTAAGAAAAACACACAGAAAAAACACACTTTCAGGCATATAGCCCACACTGGTCTTATGATTGCTGCATGTTATTCTGAATGTTGTTTTTGGCTTCTGAGTTTAGATCATCCAACTGCCTTACCGATATGCATCCCTGAACTTCTGAACCAGATACATTTCATTCCGTACAATATTTTCATTGAATCTGCTACATATTAGGGGGAAAACCGTATCTTTTCAAATTTTCTTCTGGAGAGAATCAATTTCTTTTTCTGAGGTGGCTCCAAACAGGAGTTATTATCATCCAAACTGCTGTCGACCACCTTGCGGTGGTAGCTTTAGATTGGCTCAGAGATTGAGCATAGTACTGTTCTTTTGATGTGGTTTTCTTAAAATGGGCAAACCTTTGCTTTTCACAAGTGTTTGCTAAGGATTAGCTATTTTACATCTTGACGTTCATTATTATTGTTTCTTTAACAATTAAAAGTCATCGTATTTTCTTTAATAATTAAAAGTCATTGTATTTTCTTCATCATATTTGAACTATGTATATGAAATTTCTTTTTACCTTTATCATGGCATTTAAGCATTCCCATATAATTCCTTAATTCCGGTGTGTAACATCCTATATGTTTGCACAATTACTGTTTTACTTGTGTGAATCATGCTACCACTTTTCAGTTCTGTTTGATCATTCCCTTACGTTGTACTGCAATTTCAGGTATATGACTGAGGTCAGGCGATTAAACCTTCCACAGAACCAAACTGAGAATGTCTACCGTAGTTTCCGAGAACTAGAGGAGAAATTATTATCTCCTTATTAGCCACTTTTCACTTATCAACATTTGTAAAGTACGGTCCTGCATCTGTTGTATCAAGCAGAGGAATAAAGTCCAAGCAAGGCTTCCAGATTGACGTGGACCTGATCTCTGATAAGCCATTGTTCCTATCTACACTTGTCTGCAAGAACCCAAGGCTGCTCGAATCATTAATCACAGGTTATCCATATGCAGCCATCTTTTATTTGGTCACGAAGTCTATGAATAATGGAGCTGCCGACGAGGAAAGTTATTTCAAAGTTGTGTGTTGATTAATTCCTAATCATGCAGTAGATGCTGCTCCTCTGGCTTTACCTCAAGTGGGAAAACAGCAAGAAAACTGGGGCTGGGCTTTAGAAAACACAAAGATCTAGCTGTTGATTACATGCCGTTTTTCATGTAGGATATCGAAAATTAATATGTGCCATGGGGTTGTACAGTTCGACAGTTGGTTATTCTTTCAAAATTGTAAGCTCTGTGGCATCTATGTTTTAGTTGTTGTCCAGACATTACTTCAGTAGCTGAAAAGGTGATCATTGATGTTGTCGGAAATGCTGGATTCTTGTCCCTCTTTTTCCATTTATTGATTTCTTTTTTTCTCGTTAACTTTTAATTTTTCTGGACGGGAATTTTGGCACATTGATGTATTCTAACGCTAGGGGGATAGGATCATAGGATATGCATCACTTATGTCAACCATGAAAATATTTTGATAAATTTATTGAACTCCAGAAGCATATTTATCGAATAGTTATGTGATTGGTCTAAAACAAATGAATAGTTATGTGATTGGTCTAAAACAAATGGATAGTTATGTGATTCTTGAAAAAATACTAACCAAACGTCAAAGTTCAGAGGTATCCTGATCAGCAAAGAATCGACTGCACCCTTCTCTAGCAAGCTTTGTTACCGATTCAGGCCACGAAAACCTGAGGCGAGACTGTGAGAGGACTCCTGGGTTTGGGTAGCGCTTATATTGGGCTTTGATGATAGCCGCCTCTTCATGGTGGGGATCCGAGGCGAGATTGTGAGAGGGCTCCTGGGCTTGGATAGCACATGTATTAGGCACTAACGATAGCCCTTTTAAGTTGGGGATTTGAGGTGAGATTGTGAGAGGGCTCCTGGGCTCGGGTAGCACTTGTATTGGGCACCGACGACAGCCGTCTATTCAAGTCGGGGATTCGAGGCAAGATTGTAAGAGGGCTCCTGGGCTCGGGTAGCACTTGTATTGGACACTGACCACAGATGTCCATTCAGATCGGGGATCCAAGACGTGACTGTGAGAAGGTTCTTTGGCTCAGGTAGCACTTATATTGGGTACTGACAATAGCCATCCATTCAGGCCGGGGATCCAAGGTGTGACTGTAAGAGGGTTCCTCGGCTCGGGTAGCACTCGTATTGGGCCTCGACGACAGGCTCTCAAAACCACTTTTCCTGTCTTGCAGAGCGGCTATGTGTTTTTTTTTCTAGATGATAAGTTGATAATTTTCTACTCCACACTATCACACTCATGCCATGCGCGCACCTAAAATGCGCGGCACACATCAGGAGGTATCGGAGGCCATAACCATAGGGCAGGGAATGCACAATACCAATAAACGTGTGCTCGCGTGTACCACACAGCCTGTCCGGGATCTAGTTGTGAAGGTAACCCCATGTGGGATTTTAAATCCGGGAAATGCACGCACGACAGAATGTCTTGGCTAGAATTCTCAACGGTCAAGCTTTCAAGCGATATGGCGCCCTCCGTAGCCTGAATGGCTATGGTAGATGGGTGGTTGGATTGATTTTCGCGATTTTAAACTTCAAACATGTTTATCTCTCAAGTCTGTTCACCATTTTAAAAATCATTTGAATCATAATTTGTTTCACAATTGATGCAATAAACAAGATTACTGAATATATTTTGTTTCTTTTTGTTTTTCAAGTTTAATTAACAATTCAAATAATACTATTTCATTACATCACATAAAAAATGTTGAACATGTCTTTCAAATATTTCGAATTAGCGCAAATTGTTTGAACACGTCTTCTGAAAAGTAGAATAATTTTTTATGGCTGTTGATTTAGGTTTCGCAAAATGTTAAATCGTACCTTTTGAATTGTTGAGTGTGCACGGTGAAAGCTTACGAGTCTAAATCATATGGATCAAACTATAGAGAATAAAAAAAATAGAAAAAGAAATTACACGGCCGCGCTCGTTGGGCTGGATGGTGCGCAGACGGGCTGACCGATTTGGGGTCAACGGTCGCTGGACCTGAGACGTGACGAACCAAAATTTTATTTTTTAAATAAAACAATATATATATGTTTATTTTGAAAAAAATATAAATCTAAACTCCTATAGCTCTTTCAATAGACGTGTACATGAAATTAGTCCTTTTATTTCTCATTGAACAAGTAATTATTTGAGTTGAATTTTTTGAGAGTTAGATGATAGTATCCTCTACACTATATAAATTTTTTATGATTATTTTTTATAATATTTTGAATTTTGAGAGTATTGAAACATAATATTTTTTATTTTTAAATATGCCACCTGTTAGAAAGGACGATATGAGTCTAGATCTCCAAATTTTCAAACATAAGCATATATTTGCAATATTTTTATTTAAAAAAAAATCAAGATCACTGCGGCCCTGCCTCCTCTACTGCTCGCTGCCTCGCAACCCCGCCGCAGCCATGTCCGCCGCAGCTCGAGCCCTCAAGTCCGTCTCCCGCGCCGCCTTCTCCTGGAAGCAGGTTGGTAAATGACTGCGACGCTCTAGTGTTTCAAAACCCTTATATGAAGCCCTAACTGACTAACCCCTCCTCTGCCAGACGGGGCGACCGCAGCAAACGCTGGCTGCGGCGGTGAGCAGGTCGGGCGTGGGGCTCCACTCGGGCGCGCACGCCACCGCCACTCTGCTCCCGGCGCACGCCGGCGAGGGGAGGTACTTCGTTGTGGAGGGAAGGGATGATGCGAGGGTGGCGGCGGAGGTGGGGAACGCCGAGGCGCAGTCGCTGCTCTGCACGACGCTTCGGTGGGGTGGCGGTGGCGGCGGCGGCCCGCGGGTGCGCACGGTGGAGCACCTGCTCTCGGCGATGGAGGCGCTCGGTGTGGACAACTGCCGCGTCGAGGTCAGCGGCGGCGACGAGGTTCGTAGCCTTTTGCTCGTTTGCCACTTTGTTTTAGTTGCTCCCAACTTCCAATTTGTTACCTTTAGTTGCGTAGGTGTTGAGTTGTTGACATATGATTCCTATGCAACGAAGATCTTTGCAACGTGATGTCCTTTCGATGTATGTGAAAGTGGTTAAGTGATGGCAGATTCCTTTGCTTGATGGATCAGCGCAAGAGTGGGTAGAGGCAATACAAAGCGCAGGTTTGTGTGCCGCTGAGGATTCCAGCGGGCAAAAGTTGGAGAAACTGTCCCCCGAAATTCATGAGCCTGCTTACTTGCAGAGAGATGATTGCTTTGTAGCTGCATTCCCTAGCTCGCAAATCCACATCACCTATGGAATTGATTTCCCAAAGGTACGTCTCGTCTCTTCTGTTTTAAATCTGGACATTCTAGTTTGTTCAGTTGATATGTTTGATTCTGCAAATCTTTAGATTTTTCTATTTGCTTCTGCATTTTCTCTTTTATTTATCGACTATCAGGACTACTTTGCCTTTTCTAGTAGCCATGCCTAATTATGTGATGGATATGTAATTGGGTTATGTAGTATTATTGAGTGATGCATTGGTTATCAAATTCTTAATAACAGTACACCATTACATGAAAAACACAAGGAGGCCAGGGTTACTCAGTCAGTCGGACACTATGAACTTTACCTTGTTTCAGCGTCACTAAAAGTTGACCTTTTTGGGTCTGATTTTGTTTCAGGTTCATGTATGACATGATTTGGTAAAAGCCTATTGCATTGTTTGGACTTTGGATATCTGTGATTTTGCTGGCTTTGTGCATGTTTATGGCACAGGCCAAGTTAAGACTTGTCACATCACCAGAGCATAGTACTTTAGTTGCCCATACAGATAATGTGTACCAGAACATGATTATTAAGGTTTAACATTACTGCTTATGAGGCATTGAGGCTTAACTTTCGTTCTGGTTAATGTTATTACCAGTAACCTGATGGGTATTGATAGTTCTTTATGGAAGAAGTGCACGCATCCTCCCTTTCTTGTTTGCATTAGTTAAATGTTCGTGCATTGCTCGAGGCAGATGCCTTGTGCTGACTACGACACTAACAGATGGCATATTATCTTTTAACTACTTTTGGACTTTCAAAATGTGGAAAGCATTTCAAACATATATTTAGAACTTGAGTGAAGTGTGCATCCTATTGCAGGTGCCAGCGATTGGGTGTCAATGGTTTTCCACTTTCCTGGATGCTAATATATACTCGAGCAAGATTGCCCCTGCAAGAACCTTCTGTATATTTGAAGAGGTTTACTCTTACATTAGTACATGTTTTTCATCTGCATGACTGCTTCTGTCTCCTTATGGTGATATGCCTTGTGCTATCTTTTATAAGATCACTTTACATGCTACTAACTTGTGTTGGCAACTGTTTGGATCTGCATTTACACTTATAAATTACTTGAGCAGGCCTCTTTCTAATATTGTATGGCAACATTACTTGCCTAGCACATGGTTTAATCCTCATCTATTTTGTAATGATTTCGTGATACATGGCTTTATATTTGTTTTCATCTCCTAGAGTACTCAGTAATAAGTGCACGAATGCATGGATGAGGACTTAAAAGTGTGTAGTGACTCCCTTTTGCTTGCTGCATTTTTGATTCCTACAGGCTGAAAAAATGCGTGGTGCTGGGCTCATCAAAGGAGGATCAGTAGAAAATGCTATGGTTTGCAGGTGAAGAATAATATGCTGGAAAACATTTACTTCTTGTTTATTTGACTTTGTGCAGAACTGCGTATTGGTAGTTTCCTTATTGACATAGTTCTAAAAAGTTTATATTCTACTGCACCTGTTATGAATACTGCACCTTGTTGACATATTGGTAACACATGATTTGAACTTATTTCGACACCTATAATGCAACTGCAACATTAACCTCTTGTTGCTTCATTTCTTAAATATCTTGTGTCAGGAATAGCTGAATGAGTGCCAACCCATATGATTTTTTATTACTAGAGAATTTATAAAATTGATAGGGGCTTGTTTGGTATTTATCTTTTGTATTGACTAAGTTTAGTACGAACATGTATTCTGAACTTTGAGTAAAGTTTATTTTAATAGGAGCCTTTTTATTCATACTTTCCATGATATCCTCACAGTGAATGTTGTTACGTATAGGTTAGGTTACTAAATTTCTTATCCATTACGTATAGGTTAAATTACTAAAGTATTTATCTTGTACTTCTCATGTACTCTATATATTACCCTTATTGGCTAATATTGAATACAAGTTCTATTCCTAATATAGTATCAGAGCCAAAATTAGGGTTAGGGTTTTCTTGCGTGTTGCAACTTCCACACACCTCAGATCGGATTGATTCCTTCGAATTGTTCGATCACGTATTGTTCATCTATAGTATTCCACATCGATCTATGTTGTGTTCTTCCACTGGCATCTCTTCTGCTCATGGCCGCCGACTCACTGTAGCCTGTCTGCCGGCGCTTGCGGGATGCCGCTGGTCAACTCTGACGCTTCCGAGGCCGACAACCTCTGATCTGGCGCCATGCAGTCTCCTCAGCAGCCCCAACAGCCACCCGCCACTACCGGCAGTTGCCCGCCCCCGTCGACAGCCGCTTGTCTTGCATTCACCCGCGCTGACCCTCGATCTGTTGCCGCTAGTGGCGACTTCCCAGTGCATTGCCCGACGTGGCCTCATGCGCTCCCACGCGGATTTGCACGGTCGCCCAAATCTCCCTGGCCTTGGTCACGCCACCCACCGCTCGGCTTGGCTCCATGCCTCCCGCTTCCTCAACTACGAGGAGATCCGACGTCAGCTCTCCTTTGACTTCACCAAGAACCAGATCATCGAGAAGCACCGCCTCAGGAAGAAGTATCGAGTCGGCGCCGCATTCGCCTTCAAGATGCCTAGGGCGTCGCGTTCTCCTTCTTGCCCTTGGTTTTGGGGTGACCGGATTGAACTCGGGGTGCCCAGTGGTGAGAAGTGGAGGCAACAACAAATTAAAGAACTTGAGGTTTATCTGAAGAGGATTGAGCTTGTTCGAGAGCAGGTCACCTCTGCCCTTGAAGAGCTTAGGTCAACAGAAGGTTGATTAGCTATCTTCTTCCATAGTTGCTATTTGGTCCTGCCGCTGCTGTTGGGGCTCTGCTTGGCTTTTCTAAGTTACAACTAGGTTGTGCTTTGGTGCTATGTTGCTAGCTTCTTTTGTGTCAAGCTTTAGTATTTGCTTTTCCGCTGTGTCCATCCAAGTTCCAGTCTCTATTTGAGTTCGTCTATGTCGTGTGAGTCCACATGTTCCTTCGTCAATCAGTAAGTCAATTTCTTTTGTGGTTAGCTAAATATTCGTCTTTGTTTAGCTAATATGTTCTCGACTTTATTTGTGTAACTATGTCATCTAGGTTTTTTCGTAGCCTTAGTGACAACTTCTTTTGTTGTCTTGCTACTCATTGTCGCTTTGTTGCGATTCTCGACTAAGGGCATTCATTTGTTGTCATCATCACGACTCTACTCTCATGCTTCGCTATACACTTCTTCGGCTTGATTCGGTAGGATTACCAAGACTCCACTCTATAACGGTTTTGAAGAGATAATTTATTTTTATGTATTACTCTAAGTTTATTACTTAGTGTCACCTCTTTCAAATGCAACGCTATTGCATACACCTTACATTTGAGGAGGCAGGTAGGAATATAGAGTCCTTATCCATTACGTACTCATGTAATCTATATATTACCCCAGAGGTTACTATTGAATACAAGTTGCTATTCCTAACAAATGTCATCTTTCATATTGACTAGTTTAGTATGAATGTGTACTGCTGTTGTAGTAGTTGACCTCCCAAAAGTTAGTGTGCTGTACAGTTCAACTAGTGGGAATGTTGGTTTCTCTTCTCTCTCTTTTTTCAAAACTTTGCCCATTGATGAGTTTGCGACTTATGGGCTAGGAACGAAATTATTGCATGATTTAAATTGTGTATTTCCTCTTGTTAATTATATCAAATAATTGTATACTGCTTGTTTGGCAATTGACAGCATCTCCGATGGCTGGCTAAATCCACCACTGCGGTTCAAGGATGAACCTTGCCGCCACAAGATTTTAGATCTTATAGGTGACTTCTCATTACTTGCGCAGAATGGTAATCAAGGCTTTCCAATCGCTCATATAGTTGCCTATAAGGTATGTTCTTTGTATTAAACTAACTACTGTACTTTATGTGTGGTATAACAAGTTAGCACTGCCTCATAAGTTCCATTTCTCTAAAAAGTTAGAGTAACCACCGCATAAGCTCCAGGCTTATGCTGTCCTGCGCACTAGTTTGTGTGCTGACGTTGAGCCTCATAAACTTGTTTTCTACAGCTTTGTTTCATTATTTGGATTTTGGATCGTGTAAGTTCACACTGCTGAAACTGCCATTCAGTCTGCCTTTGGGTTTCATTTACTGCCTATCTTCTTGGTGATTTAATCTTAACAAAAAACTTAAGTTTGCACGAGATCTCAATAAATAATGGAGGTTAGGTGGTGTTAGTTGGACTCTAGCATAAAATGTTTCATGTGGTTGTTCAGTTTGTTGACTTTTGTAAGGTTGTGACCATTTTTCGAGGGTTTCATTTTGTGTATCATCACATTGACTGACCTTTATAACTTTGATGGACTACTCCCTTTACAAAGTTAATGTTCAATCCCATTTGTAGTGGTAGGTAAAAAGATTATGTAGTTCATGACAGTGAAAAGTGAAAACATCGGACACAGACTTGAGACCATTAATAGATCAGAGGTCTAGTCAAAGTTAGGCAAAAGTTACCCTTCGATCCAAAAGGGAACATCAATTACAAAGAGTACCGTTACTGTGATAGGCCATTCAACTAATGACTTGCAAGTTGCATTGACACTCATTATTCTGATGTGACCTTAAACTATAGACCACCTTTTTTTGTTTTCATTGGGCATTGGCACATCACAACCTCTTGCTTTCAAGTAAACATGTGGTTCTAAGCTAATAGGGGTTTATCTGAAGCCATAGCATATTCTCTGCAATAGTATCTTTTTTGTGCAAGAAGATCTAATAGAATAGATTGTAAATTGTTTTCCTAGTTTTTTCCCGACTTTGTTATCTTGTTTATGCTCCGTGGAGCTCTGTTATGGCACCTGAACCTAGCCTTTCCTTTTCTGTGACAAAGGCCGGTCATGCCCTGCACACAAATTTTCTGAGCCGTCTATTGGGGAAGATAACTGTGGACCAAGAAAAGCTTGATGGCAAATGCTGAAATGTACGGCTACTGTTGTTCACGTGTTGTTGATAGTGGTTAGAAAGCTACATTTCAGGATAAGCACCTGATGGCCCTCGTCCCAACAATCAGGGCAGCATCAGTACTATACTACTAGTAGTCGATTAGGACAATTTTCTTCACCGAAGCTTCTAGCCTTTGTCCACATTGACAATTTCCTTCAGAATCACAAACTGCATCATCGAAACTTATAAGGCACTTTTTTTTTAATCATACAATTTTCCCGACAAATGGTGCGGTTGTGTATAGCTGAACTATATAGCTGGGGTTGAACGCTCCAGCGGATCTCCCCTTTGATCTGGCTACGGAACAGAAAGCTGCCATCCAAACAGTAGCTCGCAGCCGCCGAGGCCTCGCCGGTCGCCACGTCGTGGTCACCCCGTTTCCCTGTGGATAACCACGAACAGAGCTGAGGCGGCAGTAGGACGCGGTGGGCGTGAAAGGGACGTGCTCGGGCACGTGCGGAAATGTCCTTGCGGAGGTAGCAAGCGGCCGACGTGGTTGCTTGCGGCTGACGGAGAAAAGCCCGACCTCGCCCGCGCCCGCGGACTGGAGAGCTTTTTTTATTTTTATATTTTCTAACTTAAAAAATTAAATAAATAGCTCTTGGATCAAAGTGTCGTAGTCTTTTGAGAGAACGGTAAGTATACTACGGTGGTAAGCATACGTCTTACCGCCCTCTCAAAGGGTGGTACTGTTCTCACGATAAACATTACTCAATGCTCAATTTTCTGTTCATATCTCCTCTGTTCAAAATAGTGGTCTTCTGCTGCTCTAAAAATCTTAAAAAATTTTGTACATATTCCATAATACATGTGTAACCCGTTTAATTGGATTCACTTAAAAATAATGTGTATAATTTAAACTAAAATTCTTTAAAAAAGTACTTTTATAACTTCTAGAAATTGTTATGGCATCAAATAAATTCTCAAAAATCTAGAAAAATTCACTAATATTCTTCTTATATGATGGACTAATTTCTAAAATTATTTTTGTCTCTAGGTTATATGGTAAAAAATGAGTTCCTTTGTAATGCTCCATTTATATGTATTTTTATAATTTCATATGATATTCTTCTTTTAACTCTATTTAAATTCAAACATATAAAAACCTAGGGTTGAAAATAATTTTAAAAATTAGTCTATCATATAAGAAGAATATTAGTGAATTTTTTTAGATTTTTAGGAATTTATTTGATGCCTAACAATTTCTAGAAGTTATAAAAGTACATTTTTAGAGAATTTTAATTTAAATTATAACACATGATTTTTAAGTGAATCCAATTAAAATGGGTTGCACATGGATTATGAAACATGTACAAATTTTTTAAAGATTTTTAGAATAACAGAAGATCATTACTTTAAACAGAGGAGATGAGAACAGAAAATTGAGTGTTGAGTACTGTTTATTACGGGGACAGTACTACCCGCCCTCAGTTCAAGGGGCTAACCGCCTTCTCAGAGGGTGGTAGAGGACGGTAAGATCTGTGTTTATTACCGTGGCATACTTATTGTCTTCTCAAAGGGTTACGGTAGACGTCTATTTTTATAATTTTTTTTATTCGGAGCTATTTATTTAATTTTTTAAGTTAGAAAATGTAAAAATAAAAAAACGCCGCCGCTCGCTCGCTCGCCTCGCGGCGCTGTCTGTGGCGTCCGCGGCCCGCCCCCGGCCGCGCGCGGAACCCAAGTCGGATTCGTCTTTCGGCGCGGCCAACTGGTGCTTTCGACCAAAAAGCGTGTGGAGGCTGACAAAATGCTTAGGCTTTTTGTGATCGGGCAAGGAGCCCATGACAAAGCTCAGTAACAGAGTCGAGTCCGTTAGGTTCGATCTCTCAGCATCGTATCCTCTGTTGGTCTTCAATAAAGGTCTTGGATAAAAGGAGGTCTGTTGTAAAAAAATGCTTAGGCTTGCAGTAGGGATGGAAATTGTGGCTGATAACCGGTTCATACAATAACCAGTTCATACGCAGGCAAATACCCTAACGAAGCCGGATATATTTCTCATTCTCTGTTCACGGACACGTTCGTGAGCGAGCAGCTCTGCCGACGGGTTGAGTTGGTTGGTGGTCCTATGCTGACGCCCACCAACGATCCGTGATTTTGGTCCAGCTCGAGCTGACGGCTCTCTATAACCAGCAGTTCCATCTCACGACAGCAACACAAAATCAGCTGCGTGCTGCGACGAGCAACTACAGGACGCTCGACACACGTGCCGCCTGGATTGACCAAGCGGTAGATCGCTTTACTCGGATCGCGACCGTGCGTAAAACGGTGTTCCCGTGTGTGAACTTTTGCGTGAGAACCAACGGTTAACAAATGGCACGCTACATCCACGTGTCGGAGGCTTGGAAACGGACGTGGCGTGTGTGCCCTTAAAAAACGAAGGAAACAAAGCAAGTGGACATGGCGTACGTAGTAATTAAAACACCGTTGCTGCTTAAACAAGTGCTGCACCTGTTGGCTATCGCACAGCACTGAAACCACTTGTGCGGCCGTGACGCACAAAAGATTCGCCACCAGGTGGGTTTAGCTGCTGGCAAATTAACTACTCCTGAACATCGGAAACATATACAAGTTTTTTTTAAACCGTCAGTGTAACTATAAATATATACACACTCACGTTACTACATATGTAATTATACAATATCTATTAAAGATCAGTGATACGAAGCTTGAAAAATAATAAAATCGCTATAGATATCTCACTGTTGATAGGTACGCCGTCTAACACTGAATTGAATTTTTTTAACCTGACTGATGGGTAAAAAGTATAATTACATCCACTAAACGTACAAGTCAATACTTGGTTGTCGAAAATATATACAAGTTCACAGTACATTTTGATGGAATGAATGAAAGAAAGGGCTCCGGCTATCCTTTCTCGTGGGGAGCGAAAGAAATCGCGAAAGGGGAGCCCGAGATTCCCTTTCATCTCGTACGCACATTGACACGGCTTCTCATCCTTTGGAGGCTTTCATGCTATACTAGGATCCAGATCTGATCGTTATATTCTTTTCATTGCTAAAAGTCCCCTGACCCCCTGTTCTGTTGGCTTTGGCTGCTTGTTGCTTTATGTGGCGACGGATTCGTACGTCCTGCATTTTGACTGTTTTGAATCGAACCGTACCTACCACTTAATTGGAGAACAAAAGAAGCTGCAATCAAACACCTAACACATCTCGTAGGCATCTTGGTGATCCGTATAATTGTACGCTACTTTGAGTTTGAGGAACCATTTCCTGGCACGCATCTTGATTTGTAGAGCGGATCTGCACGATGATAACCTCAGAGCATTGTTTCACTATCTGCCATGACGCGGCATAGAAGCGAGTGATTCGTAGCGTCAATAGTTTGAGTTGAAAGCTATTGATAGTTAAAGTTGTAAAAGTCTAATCACACATCATTTAAAATGTTATATTTGTATGACTAAAAGGAGTAGTAAAATATTATGGACTTGTTTGGCCAGAGGAGATTTAAAACTTAAAGAAATGGTTTCGTGTCACTGGGCTTTTTTGTGTGGATGATGGAGAGCACAAACAGTGGAGGGACGCATCACGCATGAGATGGTGCCTTCTTTTTTGCCATGACGGTAGCACATTTGTTATGTCTGCAGTGATGGAGTCACGTTATAGAGTATGAGTACATATGCACTTTTTCGATAAAAACGCTGTTAATAATAGCTAATATGAACAATAATTTATTATTCATACGCTAAACAGCCGTACACGCACTGGTTTGGCTGTTGGTTTCGTCCCAATGTGCCTGAAACTATGAGCTAAGTAGCACTCACTCGTAGGCTGCAATACCTAGAAAGATTGCTTCGGCTGCTGGATGGCTTGCTCGGTTTTGATTGGGACTAGGATAAAGATTTCACATCAGTAGACGTGCCAATTTTAGAGAGAGTGAGAGAGTATTAATTTGCGTTGAGCGGGAAACCCAACAGATGGCTTGGGAATCAAACTGTAGCCTTTAAGAAAAAAAATGCGAACAGAACAAAGCCAAAGTATGTCTCAACTTTTGATTATTTATATGTGATGTATTTGGCATGTCAATCAATAATTTCTTGGCAGAAGGGGTGTATGAATATTAACCCTGCATCTATGATATCTCAAATCGCAATATTTATGTGGTACTAGTAGCTCATAAAATATTTTTGGTGCCAAGTAGACCATGCTTGAGTAATCAAACAGCCAAGCAGCTTGCCATGATTCGCTCATCACACCGTGTCTGTCCTGGCCTGCTGGCTCTTCTGTGCCAGCCTAGTATTGTACTGCAACACATCTGGGCCTCTCGTTCCTTTCAGAATGCCCCGGCCGTGTGTTAAAGGCCGAGTAGTCCCATCACATGAATTGCACAAGGAGTCGCCTCAGAGGATCCGGATCCCCAACTGCAAGTAAACCTTGACCAACCATGTTCGCATAGGCACGTACTCATCGAGCGCTGCTCTGCGCCTCTCTCCCCCTGGTGTGCGCCGTGTGACCCACCATGTGGCCGTGGCATGCGCCCTGGTGCTGGGAACTCTATTTTCTCTTGACACGAGGGATGCAGCACTATCGTCTAGCCCGCGCAGTATCGCCGGAGACCTAGAGTTAGTTTCATGTTTCTTTGACGTCCGGAAACAGGAATTTAGCTTCACCTGATCAGGAGCGGATACACCGTGAGAGGGGAGAGACTAATGCCCGTCTAGATAGGCTCTTTTTTTTTAATTTTTCTCTGAAAAAATCAGAAGTTATTGGAATGACTGGTTTTTATCTCGGTTTTTATATTTTTGGCTGATCGAGGAATCGGTCATGACCGAAACGAACTAGAAGCTGAGAAGCAGATTGAGATAATTTTTTCTAACTTTTGTACGCTAAGAAGCTAAACATTTATTGTAAAAAACAACTATCAAAATTTAATAGCCATAACCATTTCATCAGCTAACAAAAACTCTAAAGTCACAGTCTATCGAACAGGACCTAAGACCTCTATCTCTCGGACGTATCTAGGAGCCCTCCCAACTTTCTTTTTAATTTTTAGATATACCATAAGAAGAAGAATAAAAGGAGAAGATGATGAGGGAAAAGAGAGTCGCTTTTATTACTTGGTGTTTTTGATCTGCCACTGCTCCGGTTACAACACCTTTAACCTTTTGCCTCACCTCGGCAGTACTGTGTAGATCCGCTCTACGCTCAAAAACATAATTGGACTTGTTTGGTTGTCCCTGCGTCGTGAATGAATGTCGCCACTTGGCCACCACTGACAATAGCTAGCTGTGCAAACGATGGTCAAATAAGGTTGTACCATTGTACCAAGATGGAGTATATGTTTTGAGATATGGTGGAACCAGGAACCTAACTGATGGTGTAAAGAATAAGGGGTAGGGTTCACGTCGGCACATGCTAATTGTTTGTTGATATTCTTAAGGCCATGACCCCAAGTGTGTGATTAGGTGGAGCTCACGGATCAGTCTCCTAATCGCATATGGAAACCCTGCGACAGGTACATATATAACCAGTGTAATCGTATTTAATATTATTCACTCATACGTTTTTTTTCCCTAGACACTCTTTCGGTGGACAAAGTCGTGGGCCAGCGCAGAAGCGAAGTGACTCATCCCGAACGTGAAGGGTTGGCAGGCAGGCGTGACGGCGTTTGATGAATGGGACAGGACGTGCAGAACGACCAGGGCAAGTTAGGTGGGCCCACTCACTGTAATAATGAACTATGAGTAGTTGTATTCGTCAGATATAGAGCAACCACTGTTTTTGGTATGGTCAGCTTGTTTGTATACTATGCCTCCTGCTATATAAAGGGGAGGACCGGACTTGTAAAGGAACACGCTAGATAAGTTCATCCAACTTATAAGAAAATGCACAATGCGTATTACTGTTATCCCATGAAAGATCCGAACCTAGATAAACATTAGTGTGCTTGAGTTCATTTGACACACACTAGCATCCACTATAAATGTTGATTATGCACCCATCGCCCGGTATACCTCAAATATATTATCAGGAATTAACCCTCGACACTAACCAACATTGTCACCTGGGAAGTGCCACCGTTAAATGCATCATATATCGAAGCATGAATCACATTTCAGACCTAATGGACAAGAATTTGGAGCCATCATTACCACATAAAGGGTCATTCGTGCTCCCTCTTCACTTTTGGTTCAAAAATAATCGGTAATGATAACATATCACTACCGATTCGTAAACTTCAGCTGCACATAAAAAACCAAGCCAGTAAGAATCAACAGTAATAGTGATTAACTCTGCCAGTTAGTAAAACGAATCAGTAATGATATATCACTGCCGGTTAATGTTAAGAACCGATAATGATATTCAAATTATCACTGACAATTTATAATAAAAATCAGTAGTGATATTATCTCATCAAAAGACATGCATTTTATAATTAACAGTGATAATGTCTACCACTGTCGGTTGTGTTTTACAAATCGACAGTGATACTTAAAATCCATATGTCTTCCGTAGATGACTGCTCGGATTCATGCGCTCGAATTCCCAGCGACTCTCTCTCTCTCTCTCTCTCTCTCTCTCTCTCTCTCTCTCTCCACCGCCTTCTTTAAGGACACCTTCCAAACCCGCGTCCTCATCCGGGGAGGAGGAGGCCCTGTCAGACAAGGCGCCCCCGATCTCCGATTCCCGCATTTCGCTGGGATCCCCCTTGTCAGATGAAAAGGTGTGGGATGACTTCATCGACGAGCTGCCAAGGACCAAGAAGGGTCTAGACAAGCTCAGAAGAGGAGGAGGAGGCCGTCGAGGATGACAACGATGATGATGGCGACAACGACGAGAATAACGACTAGAATGGTGATGAGGCCGCAGACTTCTGTTCGTGGATTGAGTTCCATCTCGACCACGACTAGTTAGCTAGCTTAGGGTTACTCGACACACGTGTTAGAGTTTTCACGTTATCGTCTACATGAAGATAGTTTTTATTGTAATTAGTATAAACTCTATTAATATGATCATTAGTAATATTAATCTCATTTAAATTAATACGTGCATGTTTAATTTTTATTTATTTTTCCTTAGATGGAGCATCACTGTCGATTCGTAGCTGGAACCGGCAACGATAAGTATGCAAATTGAGCAGAATAAGTTCAAAAACCGATCGTGATGCTCATTTTGAACCGACGGTAATAACCTTTTCTATAGTTGTGTGCCGTTGAAGTTGCTGTCACCGGCACATGAATCATGATTCAAATTACTCATGTGAAAATTCAAGCAGCTTTCTATATATTTTTTCTTTTGTAAAAGTGTGTCTCATTGATGTTTGGCGCATTCAATTTTAGATGATTACGTATTATATATTGCGATAAAGATATTGGAACCAGAAATAAATTATCAATGAAAACTTGTTGAGTACGTATTTCTTTTTCTGTAACTCATAGAATAGAGAGTATCAACCATGCACATGTGTATAAACTAGAACACGTGGCAAGTGGGCACTACTTGCAACAAAAAAAAAACTGTGCCATTAATAATTCTCATTTCCTAGAGATTAGAGATTTAGAGTAAGTGATTTTGTAAGGTTGCATTTTTTATTTCATAATTGCTCTCAAATATAATAAGTACGCCCACTTGGGATGGTTGTCAAACAGCTTATTTAGGGTTCGCCTCTCAATTGATAATCTTCAAGGATGACATAGACTAGTACTTGACTAGTGTCGATGACCGGTAAAATTAATTATGTAAATATTTATTTAAAGTAGGAATATTTGATCGTCAAATGTAGGTATTGAAGAGGACATAATATTTATACATATCCGATCTTTCCTTAGGATAATAATCATACATCACGTGCTATCTTGATTAATCTCACGAGAGGACAATTATAATAAGAAGTGTCTATATCTATTTCTATGAATCTCACATAGTTCTTTCGTATTCTAATTTTTAAAGATCTTATCGATGAATCTAATTATGACTTAAATCTATTGTGAGTTTCAATGGGTTATCTCCCCTTCTATCCAACCTCGTATTGCGCCTATTTGACTCTCCGGCTTGTCTCAGCTTCCCTTTGGTCTTTTTTTACCGACGTATGCCCTCCCTACTTATATAGTCAGGTAGAGAAGATGTATCATACTCAGAGTCTTGAGTTTAACTTTCTCAGATTATATTATCTGGATGATTCTTTTCTAGCCCCGTCGATAATTTCCATATAGAAGAAGATGAACTGCTTAGAATATCCACACATAACTTATTTACCTCGTAATAGTTATTAAACCTGCATATAATGTAATACATACATGTACAGTAATATTCTATCCCCAGGATATACCATATTTCTAATAAATATTTAACTATTAATTATCAAAACCCCATCAGCGAGCATACGGAAAAAAAGGTATTCATCACCATCCAAACACAAGGGTCCTCATGTTAGTAAGTTCGTTTGCTTGTCTAATTCGGGAGAATAGCATTTTTAGTGTTGGTAGTTAAGCTGCTTTCGTTCTATCAATAACATTAGATGATATCTAAAAAAAACATTACATGACCTTTAAAAAATATATAGACCGTAATTGTAACAATGCTGAATCTGTACTATAATAGATGTGTCGGGTAAAGGAGTAAATAAAAAACTAGCATAAATGGAAGAAGGCTAATGCAATCAAGTGTTGCTATGTGCACCAAACCATCAATAGTAGTAGTTAGCTGGGTTGGCTTGCAAAGAATGCTGCAAAACTTTCTCAAGCCATTACAAAAGGAAGATTATTACCTGTACGAAGTATGTAAACACACATAGTTTCGTAGGGGAATTGATTCACATACAACCATTTTCGTACAACTTTATTACCGTATACTCAAACCATCAGATTCATCTATGAGTCACCATTCCAAGTGATTCCAACACCTCGATTCTGAGTTTTACTTGAGTGTAAGAAAATGGTTGTACCTATAGTTGTGCTCGCTTTGTAGAACTCATACACTTCAAATACAAATTTCAAAATACAAATGCCACATTCACAAACCACGTCCTGTACTATAAGTTCACGACCACAGACCTTCCCCAAAACTTGCAAGTGCAAAAGGAAAGTTCAAACTTCAAAGTATAGGGCCAACCATGAACAAATTACTAGTCCCCACCAACTTCAATTCAGGCAATCCAGCGGTAGTCCCATATTAAGGTCTTGTTTAATAGAATTATAATTTTAATATTTTTTAAATTAGATATTACTAACTTTAGAAATTTATGGAGCTGAAAGTGTGAATTCAACAAGTGTATTTAGATGAGATATTTTATTTTTATTTTAGTCTAAAAATAAAAATTTAAAATAATTTATCAAAGATGTAGAATATCTAAATCGCCACAAAGAAGGAAAGCTGAAGCTATGGTGGGAGAACAGGAGGCCAAAAATATGGAAGGAAATCAAGACAAAATCAATGCGACCCGTTTCTAAAAGGAACTACCCGGTAGCGGCCAGCTAAGCGCGCACGCAGCCATCTCGAGAGGGAAGAAAGGGGCGCCGCGGCCTGGCCGGCCGCAAGTGGAAAGCAGGGAGAGGGACAGAGCAGCGCAGCCGCAGCCGCAGCCGCGGCGTGAGTAGTAATTCGCCTAATCTCTGCCCCCGGCCAATTGATCCCCCAATCGCGTGATTTACTTGCTTTACTAATCACGCTTAGCGATTTAGCCTCCTCCTCCTCTTCCTTCATCGCTCCCTCTCTCCCCCCTCGGCCTCTGTCTCTGAATCCGCCACACCCGAGGCGGGCGGCGCTGCGGCTCCCGAGGCGCCGCCGGGTGGAGCGGCACGGCGCCGGATCTGCGGCGGCGATGGAGGCGTGATTCGAGGTGAGGTGGTGGTTTTCCCGGGGGAAGGAAATGGCGGCGGCGGATGAGGCCCGGGGAGGGGAGTTCCCCGTGGGGATGAAGGTGCTGGTGGTGGACGACGACCCGACGTGCCTCCTCGTTCTCAAGAGGATGCTCCTCGACTGCCGCTACGACGGTGAGAAGCTCGCCCCCACTTCCTCCGTTCATCTTCTTCCCGCCTCGGCTCGGTTGCTTTGGTGAGCTTTCGGTGTGTAGCGGGCGCGAGGCTATTGATTGCGTGGAGTTCGTTATAACCTTGCTTCTGTTTCATGTTTGTGTTGTGATTGTATCCGTTAGGAGTTCGAAAGGGCGATGCTTTATGCGATCGATATGCTCCTTCCGTGAATTCGGGGGAATTTTGAGATGTCCTATTAATCTGAAAAGGGGTGATTTTTAACGGGTTATTCGAAGAAAAGTTTACCGGCTTTGTATCTCTGTCTGGATTCATGGTATCGGTATATATTTGCTACAGTACTGGTGACTATATGCTAGAGATCTGGGTGTTGTGGTGCGGGAAAACTGTTGCTGCTTGCTAACTCGGAGTGCTAATGCATTTAGCAGAAGGATTAAGGATTAGATTCCGAGGATTTACCTGAGCTTTTGAATTATGATTCTATTAGTACCGTAACTAAGAGTTTGTTTGTTTCAACTGGGGTAAAAACAGCTTGTAGATTGTAAAAAACTGGATTGTAAAAAGTTGGATTGCGAAAAGCTTTTAGATTGTGGATTCTAAAAAAATTTGATGTACAGTTTAGTAAAATGGACTTTCACAATCTGTGAAAAGCTGAGAGAAGTCTGCTTCTTGGATTCCCATAATCTAACAAGCGGATTGTAAAAAGCTATAGAAAAAACTATCTGTTTGTTTCAGCTTTTGATTGTAAAAGTTGAAAGCTATAATCTGAAGCCGAAACAAATAGTCCCTAAGGCTTGCAATATCTCAGGCATCTATCGTTGATGCACCGATTTTTTGCTCTTGCATCATGATAATCTTATGTTAGGCCAACGATTGTGAATTCTGCCCGAACGTTTGGTTCATTTCAGGACCAGGATATTAGTACAGGTTCCATGCATCCACATAACGAGGGTCATAATAAGATATCTTCACCATAGTTTGTTCTTCTGCAACACAATGTTTCAACCTGAATACTCCAAGGATGCAATATTGTGTCTGGTCTGTGTATATGTGGAATATGTATTCTTTCAGATGTTGCTATTTCTTGTGATTCTGTATGTGCATTTTACTTTCAGAGAAAATAGTAGGAGAGAATGAAGTTTCTATTTTGGTTGTGGTGCACTGGTGCAATTATTACAAATTGTTTAATTTCCTAGTCCGTACATGGTATATTTGGTAGACATTCATTTGGGTAGCTTGCCTAGGAGCTACGAAATTGTAACTGTTGGATCTTATTTTTCAACGCTACTAATAGTTTGGTAGAAGATCTAAGACAGGGCAAAACCGCAAAATACATGTTTGGTTCTGTTTGCTAGATATAGAATCCCGAATATTGACTGTATTCAAACCACGGGAAACTACTGGGCATGATTTTCTTATCCAATGTTGCTCCAATTGACTGCCCATGAACATATCAAAACCCTACAACTGGATGTGCAATGACTTAGCTGCAAAACACTTCAGGCTGTGGCATGTTTTACTATCGCATCATGATGCAAACGTAGTAGTAGGTGAACTGTACCATATCTGTTGTTGCTATTGAGTCGTTGATTATGTGGGTTTCCTCCTCCTTGGTAGGCCATGACACCATATTGCAGGGGTTCTGTTTGTTTTTGTTTTGTTTTAGGCTTGTAGCTCAAGCTTTTTTGGGTGCTTTTGCTCTTTTGTTGGTAATTTTTTTTGCTAGGCTATTCCTGCTTGTCCATTATCTTTCTCCAGCTGTGTTGTTGACTTCTCCTTGTAAATATTTTGAAACACGATTCAACCATATAATCCTTCTTTTGCCTTTGCAGTGACAACTTGTCCTCAGGCTACAAGAGCATTGACTATGCTGCGAGAGAATAGGCGTGGTTTTGATGTTATAATAAGCGATGTTCACATGCCTGATATGGATGGATTTAGGTTACTTGAACTTGTTGGCCTTGAGATGGACCTTCCAGTTATTAGTAAGTAGATTTTATGTCTTCTTCCTTCCTATTCAGTATTTTGACTCTCACACTTGGAAGGCATCACTAATACATGTTGATAAACTTGCAGTGATGTCTGCTGATTCAAGGACAGATATTGTAATGAAAGGAATAAAACATGGAGCATGTGATTATTTAATAAAGCCCGTCAGAATGGAGGAGTTGAAAAACATCTGGCAACATGTTGTAAGGAAAAAGTGGAGTGAAAACAAGGAGCATGAGCATTCAGGTAGCCTAGATGATATGGATCGTAACAGACCAATCAATACTGATAATGAATACGCTTCCTCTGCAAATGATGGAGGTGATGGTAACTGTAAATCTCAGAAAAAGAAACGAGATAAAGAAGAGGATGAAGGTGATCTGGAAAATGATGATCTTTCTTCTACATCAAAGAAACCAAGAGTTGTTTGGTCAGTTGAGCTCCATCAACAATTTGTAAATGCTGTTAATCACCTTGGGATAGACAGTAAGTTTTTGCTACTTGCTCTTGTAGTTTTTACTTTGGACTTCAGTGCACAGTAAATTGCAGTAACTTCATATTGCCTGTTATGTGCCATTGTGCCTTCTAGTTTGATTATGAGTATTGTTGATTACTGCTGAACATCTGACCCCTAGAACTGTGCCTAATATAAGTAATATCTCCACCTTCGTGCTTACATTTATTGTATATTTTTTCTGCAGAAGCTGTTCCCAAGAAAATTTTGGAGCTGATGAATGTCCCTGGCTTAACCAGGGAAAACGTTGCCAGCCATTTGCAGGTTTGATTCTGGCCTTCTGATTGTATTGCATATTTTAGTAACTTTATCTGTATTGAACATGATGTATTGGATTGCATGTCAAATGTTTGACCGGAACCTTGTCCAAAAAAAGTGTTTGTGACTGGAGGGAGTACTACCTGTACTTGTGTATTTTACGCCGCACTGCGCTACCTAAATTTACTGTGGCTTTGCTAGTGATACAAATGAAAGGCTTTCTTCAGGAGTGAACTTAGAATTTCAGTGACTTATGCTTTAATGACTGCAATGCTTCTCCATTTTGTTGTTGTAGGTTGCAATGCAATTGCATCAAAGTGTCGCATTGTATATTGTTTGACCGAGAACACATTTTAAAAACATGTTGATACTGAAATTTGACTTCTCAGCGGCAACAGAACACAAAATGAACCTCTTTTAGGAATGTTTTCAGAAATGTTTGACCATAAACATTGCTCTGAAGCTGCTTTTATATTAGGATAATCTAAGTTCATAGTTTCTATTGACTGTCGTCTGTGGAGCTCCATAGTCCAATCAGTTCTTATCACCCTCAGATTTTTTGACATCTTTAAGACATGGCATAGCAGTTTAAGCTTACTGCATGTTTTAGCCAAACGGTATGTCGGGTTGATTTCCATTCATTGACTCCCATGTTTTCTTGGTTATACATGACATTCATGGTGATGAGATACTTTTTTTTTTCTTTTCTATGTGCAGAAATTCAGACTGTATCTGAAGAGAATAGCTCAGCATCATGCAGGGATACCTCATCCATTTGTTCCTTCTGCTTCTAGTGCTAAAGTTGCCCCGTTAGGAGGACTTGAATTCCAAGCTTTGGCTGCTTCAGGTCAGATCCCTCCTCAGGCTCTGGCTGCTTTGCAGGACGAGCTCCTAGGTCGACCTACAAGCAGTTTGGTGTTGCCCGGAAGGGACCAGTCATCTTTACGATTTGCTGCGGTCAAAGGAAACAAGCCCCATGGAGAGAGAGAAATAGCATTTGGTCAACCCATATACAAATGTCAGAACAATGCATATGGGGCATTCCCTCAAAGCAGCCCGGCAGTTGGAGGAATGCCATCTTTTGCAGCTTGGCCCAGTAATAACAAACTTGGCATGACAGATTCAGCCAACGCTTTGGGAAATATGAACAATTCGCAGAATAGCAGTATGCTATTTCATGAATTGCAACAACAGCCAGATACCTTTCTGTCAGGAACCCTTCACAGTATTGATGTTAAACCTTCTGGTATAGTTATGCCCTCTCAGTCACTAAGTACATTCCCAGCTGGCGACGGTCTCTCTCCTAGTCAAAATCCCTTGGTTATGCCTTCTCAATCGTCAAGTTTTCTGGCAGCCATTCCTCCATCCATGAAGCATGAACCTCTTCTGACAACTTCTCAACCATCAAGCAGTCTGTTAGGTGGGATCGATCTTGTTAATCAAGCTTCAACAAGTCAGCCTTTTATTAGTACCCATGGAGGGAATCTCCCTGGTCTTATGAATCGTGGCTCAAATGCGACGCCTTTACAAGGAATTAGTAATTTTCAGAGTGGGAATAATCCATATGTGGTTAATCAGAATGCTGTGGGAGTTAGCTCTAAACCACCAGGTGTTCTTAAGACTGAGAGCAATGACTCGTTGAGGCATAGTTATGGCTATATGGATGGTAGCACCAGTATGGACTCCGGCTTACTCTCTTCTCAGTCAAAAAATGCACAGTTTGGTTTAATGCAGAGTCCAGATGATGTCAATGGTAGCTGGTCACCATTTCAAAATGTTGATAGTTATGGAAATACTCTTGGGCCAGGCCTCCCTGGTTCCACTTCATCTAACCTCCAAAGTTCCAGTGTGGCCCTGGGGAAATTGCCTGATCAAGGGCGAGGGAGGAATCATGGGTTTGTCGGGAAAGGTACTTGCATTCCAAGCCGCTTTGCAGTGGATGAGATTGAATCTCCAACTAACAACTTGAGCCATAGCATTGGAAGCAGTGGAGATATAGTGAACCAAGACATTTTCGGATTTACTGGACAGATGTGAAAGCTTCTTGAATTTGTAAGTAGGTAAGCAGATCTTAGTAGCACATACTCCCTCTGTTTTTTATTTGTTGTTTTAGCTTCTAAAAAGTGTTTTTTTTTGTGGTTTGCTGTTATAGGAATCCAAGAAAAGACATAGTTACATGATCCTACCCCATTTAGTGCTTAGTACATTTTCCAAGACATAGTTCTCATGTTCATTCGTCACTATGGGTAGCTGAGTAGACAAACACATTTAATGAATACTACTTTAGTCGAGGCATAGGGAGACATTGTGGCTTTCCTTAATACCCGTGCACAAGTCTAAAACGACAAACTAAAAACAACACAGGGAGTATATTGCTTCAATATATTTATATTTTTTAATTCATTTCTGCTTGTTCATTTAACTTCACCAAATCCTGGACGTAGTTATTCCTATCAATCTTGTCATATTATGCATGTTACTGTTTCTTTTGGACAAGAATGGACTTGGTTAAATTATGAAGATTTTAGTTATCTGAACTTTTGACACTTGTTATGATTGTGAACTGCAATCATTGTTCTAACTGTTGTGTGTTTATCTCAATCCTATAATTGTTCTTTGATAATTTTCTGGTAATTGTGCATTTCCCTTTTTAATCTTGATCCACTCTACAAGCTGATCTAACCATGATAGGAGATTTTGCATCGACTGTGTACTCCCTCCTCACCTTGATGAGAGAACCATCAGTTATTTGGTTTTACTTTTACAGCCAACTGAAACAGCTATTTCCTAACAAAAATTATTTGTCTTGTCCAGGGTTGATCAGTGAGCACTGGAAACAAATTTAGTGGTTTGATGAATGGTTGCTCGTATTTCCATTTCGTCTTTCTCCTCTGTAATTGGTTTATAAAGGGAATAATTTATGTGACAGCATGTGGAATCCTGCTTTATAGAAGTTTGTTCAGTTTAAAGAACTTAAATTATTAGTCCCCTGTTATGTCTCCTTCACCTAGTTCATTCTTTTTGGTGTAATTACCGATTGTTGTATCATATTTGTCTGCTCGCCTTAATTCTTCTGGGTTCCTGTTACCCTTCAATCTCTCGAACTGAGGTTGTTATTCTAGGTTCGTTTTCACTCCTGTCTAGCTAATCTATGCCGGTATATTGCAATCAGTACTCGGCAGATATCAGTACATGCCCCAGTCATGTTTCATGATGATCAGATAGTCAAATGCCAAGCCTCAATCATTTGCGTTTGTTTGAAACATAGCTGCAGAAGTATACATGTATGATGTATCTGCATTAAAACGACTCCTATGTATGCAAATACAGTACTCGAAATTTATGTGTTCCTTGAGGATTTTTCCCTGAAGTGAATCTACATCGAATCTGTCGGTTTGTTCATGTCGCCAGGCAAGCCTGTAGAGGCACTCTTTAGACTTCGCTACTCTGTTCCGGGTAGGAGCGCCTGGTTCTAGCCATCAGCTGCAGTAGCAATGGCAACTACACTTGATTCACAGTCGCAGCCCTGGTCTCCGCGAAGACCGACTTGCCCAGAGCCGCGGCGTTCTCCCGGTCGGCCTCCAGTCCTCCACGCTCGTGCCTGACGCGGTCGGCTGGTACCCGAAGACGTGCTCCGCCAGGATGCCGACGACGGGCGGCGCGAATACCGACTCGAAGCATATGTCCAGCGCGTACACCGTCGCCCTCGCCTTCTCCGGCACGATCTCCGCGAAAATAGGACTGCAAAGAGATGGCGAGGTGACGCGGTCGGCTGGTACACCGAAGACGTGCTCCGCCAGGAATTCCATGAGCCGGACGAACAACAGCTTTTGCCGTTGCCATGATTGACGGTGGTGTCACCATCTCACTTGTTGGTGGAGACGGGGCACCAGGGCATGGCGAAGCTCAAGACGAAGAACGCAGCGGCGTACGCGGCACCTGCCGAGGGGTCGTCGGGGAGCGCGAGCAGCAGGACCGCGGCGAGTGGGATGGTCGACGCGGTGCACACCTACGCCAGCGCGATCCGGCCGGTGTTGGGGAACAGCCGCGGCAGGGGGTCCCCGACGAACCCCGCGAACAGCGAGCCGAGCACGCTGGCAAGGTGGTTCAGGCTGGTGATCACGGTGGTCTCCCAGTGCGTGAACCCCACGAGCTCCCGCCACATGGCGGTGAACGCGCACCATGCCCTTGGCTTCCCGGAGGAGCTCGGCTGCCAGCCTACCATATCCAAGATCAAACTTCTCTGCCTGAGAGACAATGCCCGACGTTGCAGATTGCCGAAATGCGAAATGTGAAGCCTTGCTACCACCGTCCAGTTTGGATTTTATTTAGAGTCAGTTTTACAAATTACACTACCATGGTAAAACTATCGTAAGAATATATTTTTAGAAAACTTTTTCACACAACTACTCTGGTCTTGTCCTTATTCATTTAGAACTACAATTTTAAGAATGAATTTCATAAAATTGTACTTTCATTCTCATTTCGTATCATAAATTTACACATTTTAAGAATCTATATAACAAAACTACACTTATATCGCCATTCAATTTCACAAAAAATACGATACCAAGTGATAAAAAATGTAGTTTTCTGATACAAAATGACAATAGAAGTGTAGCTTTGCCATACAAAATAGTAGAAAATGTGTAGTTATGTGAAATTAATTTATAAAAGTGTAGTTTTGGATTACAAAGTAACAATAAACTGTAGTTTTGTGAAATTGATCTATAAAAGTATGGTCTTGTGATAGTTTTTCTCATCTTAATGCAGTTTTGTGAAATTCACTCTTTTATTTATTTTGCCCCAAAAGTTAGGGTTGGATTTGTCAGTGCGGTAATCAGCTGTTGTATTTTGGTCCATCAAATCCAGCAAGAGGTTAGGGGGTGGTGGAAAGCGGTGGGCCAGGTTGGAGTGGGGGCATGGCAGATTTAGAATAAAATATATTGGTGTCGCTCTTCTAAACATAAATGCTATTTTAGATATTTTATAGAGAAATTTGATATTCCAAATAAGATTTATAGTGAACTTAGCAAGATGTCATTGGTCACTGGACCCAATACTTCGGAGACAGCCCGTCCGAGCCAGGATAGCGCAGTGGCGGCGGGAGACAGGTTGCAGATGGAGGCGGGCATGGGAAGGGAGTGATTCATCACACTGGCTCGCTGGTGCAGAATGTAGAAGAAAAAAAACAGGATGTGGAAGATGATCTCTAGTCTGTTGGATCAGCATCCAATGGCCAAGATCCATCGGTTGAAAAAATTGTTGATTCCAATTTGCTGAAATTTTTCTTACGGCCCAATTGGATCCCATGAATTAGCCTGAATTGGAATCTTATTACAGGCCCCATGTTCGGCTCGACTAAAGCTGTCCAAGTGGGTCGTGCTTACTGGACCGGCCCGAGGCACGGTCCAAGCATGGCACGGTGCGACGGGCGTGCCGTGCCTGGGCCGAGTGCGCGGCACGTCGGGCCGGCACAGTATAGCCCGGCCAGCATGGCCTAGCACGGGCACGACTGACCCCGCCCCACCCCGGTCGCCCGCGCCGCCTCCCGGCCACCCCACCCCGGTCTCGTCGCCACCGCCCGACCGCCCCGCCCCTGCCATGACCGACCGCCCGCCCCACTGTCTCGCCCCAGCAGCCCGCCCAGCCGCTCCCCGCCACGCCTGGTCGCGCCAACTCTCGGTCGCTTCGCCTCGACCACCCCGCTAGCCTCGGCCACGCCGCCCCACCTCCGCCACGCCCCGGACACCTCGCCGTCGCCCGACACCACCGCTCCCACCCCGGACGCCCCCGTCGCTCCTCCCTGCTCGACCAACCCGACGTGCCGCAACCGTGCTCAGCCCGGGCTGGCATGACACGGTTGGCCACGAGCCGTACCGTGGGCTGTGCCTCTGGCAAGCGGGCCTGCACGGTACGACCCGTTTGTTTAGTCAGGCCAGTCGGGCTGTGCCTTAGCCAAGTCATGCCGGGCCGGTCCGATAACCCATTTAGACAGGCCTAGGCTCCACCATAAGATTGGAAAATGAGATTCTAGCCCATTCTAACGAAGCCTATGGATACTTACACAAGATTCCTGGCCGAAAAAACAAAAAAGTCGATTCCATCACGTCCCATCTGCTCGCGCTTGACTCTGACGCGGCGAGTCCCTTCGCCATCGGGCGCTTCCCCGCCGTTGGTGGCCGCTTCTCTGATGCTGTCGAGTGCATCCCCGCTGACGTCCTGCTCCACTGTACCACATGTACCTCCTCTTCCTGCCCCTACTCTCGCTCCTTTAGCACCATCGGTGGCCGACAAACTTAAATCATGTGTTGCAGGCTTGTGGCTAGCCTCGTTGGCGGTGGCTTCTTGTAGATGGCATCCGTCTCACCTTCTCCTTCTCCGCCCCCATCCCCCTTCTCTCCTCTCAAGCACAACCCTATATCACCAATGAATTTCTCCCCACAGGCTTGTGCTTGATTATATTTTGATTTGATTACTTCTGGAGGGGATCGATTTGAACTGACCTGACCTAACCTAACTCCTACTAACAACATTGAAACAATCATGAGCTTTACACTGGGATTCAAACTTCAAGGTTCAGAGGCTTCCTACTCAAACGAGAGCTACTTCTTGCTATCCAGGACTCTAGTTTTTAGCATCCTTCCGAATGCACGTCATAAGCATTAGTAGCCCTGCTTGATAACAACAAAATTGAGTGCAAACTCTAATCCATGGACCATGGAAAAAAGATTAGTTAATTAGGCAATAAATTATATAAAATGCTAAACTTGTATGATATGCAGTGGTTTAGTTCTAAGGAATATATTGGAGTGATGATGATTATGAACATTGAAATAAATTAACACTTCCTTTGTTGTCATATTATGAGGCCAGTTGCATAAGGGTTAAGGAGTAGTAGAAGTGTTAACAAAGCATGAGTTTAATTACTCTGCCCTTTACTGTTCAGAGACATGCATAATACACTATGATGTATTTACTATCCGCCATGGTTTGTATTATGAAAGCCAGTTCCTGGATTTTTATGTGTAGCAATCATGTCTGTTGTGCACTTGATAGCTTTTCTAGTCAAAGATAATATTCAAATTTGAAAAAACTACCAGTCCCAGATTAGTGCTCTTTTGTGTAGCATGCAGCTAAACTATTCAAACTTTGGACATCAATGTCTTTGAATTTTGAGTATGAATATTTGAAATAATACGACTGATTTTGAACCCAACATCCAAATTACTTTGTTTTTACTAGTTTACTAGTATGCTTGTTGCCTAGATGTCTAGTTTAACATTTGGACGCCTTGCTAGGCATGGTAGTGTAGTCATAGACCTGTAATATGGCTTTTGATTTGTTTTCACATGTTATCAGCTTGTCTGGTTTCTATGCATATGCACATGCTGGTTATTTATATGGTGTTCTTATGCAAACTTACTACGTGAATTATAGATGTCGGATGAACAAGCAAATTTATTTTCTAACAAAACGAGGAGGATATGAGGAAGATAAGAAAGAAAAGAAACAAGAGGACATGAGAACACGTAAACTTATTGCATGGAATTGGAACAAGAATAGGCCATCAGTAGATAGTGATTCCTTTGAGATGACTACACCAAAGTAAATTTCAGAACCCCTCTACTTGTTACTCCGCACTTACTAGTATATTATGCACTTCCTAACTTGGATAATATTGTTTGAATAGGATAATCTGACTAGTAGTTTGCCTTTCTTTTACTATAAAAAGTTAAACTACTATGAGCAAAAGATGTCCTTTTACTCGACATTAAAATTTTGAGATGAAATGCATGAGAACTTAGTAGATTGATCAATTAGATTTGGTTTCGTTACCCCGTGCAGCTTAGCTTTTTCACTCTGTTCAGATCCTCCTTTTGATGTTTTAGTGCCCCCTTCATCATACATCATGACTTCCTCCTTCACTACCCTCATACATAATGTAAAAGAAAGTTATGAAATAAGTTGATAATATTTTAAACATCTTATATAACTATGTTACATGTAAGCTAAACATCAGACTTGGGCATGACCTTTTGTTTTGGTCATTGTCTAGGTATTTTGAGAACATTTGCTCTGTTCTTGGCCTTGTACTTTTACTTTAGGGTCATTTGCAAATTTACCACTGGTTTTTTATTTTTTGCGAGAATGCCACTCGAATGATAGTTTTGATGGTATTTTTGCATTTTTTTAGCGGCAAGTTTACAATAACGGTTCAAAGCAGTGGCAAATTTACAATTTTCTCTTTACTTTAATGGCATGCCTTTCAGTATGGCTACCTTTGATCTTGTGTTTAACTTCTACTGTTGATACATTCTTTCTAGCACATTGTTGCATTCTTATAGCAGCTGAACTTATCACCTCTTGCAACAGTCAGGGTGATGGAAGAAAGAGGCATTAGTCTGGATTCTTTAACTTCAATGATGTCTGACTATTGTTGAAGCATTGAAAGTAGATTGCCAAAAGCTCCTTGGCTGAAAGAGGTCCTTGCTGCACTGAAGGAGATACACGGATTAGACGATGATGTTACTGTAGACTTATTTGATGCTCTCACTTCTAGTGCATGCAAGCATGCAATTCGAGTCTTTGTTGGCACTTCAATGGAAATGAGGTCGTGATGACTGATGATATAACTTAAGAAGTGAAAGCCTTGAGAAGTTATGTTTAGGTGAAACTTCCCTACTTGTTATGTCTTAAATTACACTGTTTTAATCTCTCGAGGAACCGGTGTTGCTGTGTGTTTGCTTGTTATCTACTCAACTTTCAGCTACCTACTACTGATGTTACTTTTCTGTCATATTGTACTGCTATATGAAGTTTGAATCATGATGAGTTTAACTAAATATCTACTGTGACCTCTTTGTTGAGTCTTTGCGTTGAAATTTCTTTTGATGTGTTAATGGAACTGATTTAAGTCTGTATATTCAGGTCTTGCATCCATTATTTATTTGGCTGTCGTCTTGTGCCATTCTATATATTGTGATTGAAATTTTAGAGTCACGGTTATATTGCTTTTGTCAAGCCACTTCGATGTTCCATAAGTTTTTCAGCTACTGATGATTTCACATGTCTAATGTCTAAACAATATTTTGAATTTGATTCCTAGAAACAGATTTCATGTACAACCAAACAGGATAATTGGAATTGAATTAGATTCAAGCAAATTCAATTCTTTTTAAATCTAAATTGGAATCTAATTACTAGAATCAAATTCAATTAATTGCATCCAAACGGACCCTTAATTTAATCTTAGTACCACTGAACTCCGGATGTGGAGTCAACTTGTAGCATCGAGTAGTATAGCATCATGCGACAAGAAGTAATTGGTAGAGCAATTGAGCATCATGTTAAGTACATTTTAAGAGGAATCAGACAACTAATTCACTCCCCAACTTACGCTCAAATGAGAAAAGCTGTGCTCTTCAGGGAAATGAATCTTTTAAACCTCTGTACATCACCTCCGATAGATTTGGGGCATGTTTGGTTCATACATAATCTTATCATGACTAACCTTAACTAATATAACTTACTATAAAAAATATAGTGAATAAATTCTTAACTATAAATGTGACAAAGTTAATAAAAAACTAAGTGTATAGACCAGAAGACTAACAAAATATATGACAGTCAGCCAAACAATTACTAAAAATCTATAGCGTAACTAAATTTTAATATAATAAAATTAGGCACAAACCAAACATGTCCTTAGTACCACTAACAAATTTCCATTTTCCAAAGCATTCACAGAAACAGGTATTATTATCGTCACAATAACTACAATAACTCTAGGATTTCAAGCAAATTCATGCGACCAAATAAGGACTACTGAATAACTCACAGTAAATTACCCAGAAAATCATAGCTCACTTAGACCTATAACTACGCGAAAGCTCCAACTGGGCAAACACAATATTATGCCCTGCAATGCCATTCCCAAACTACTGCAGGACGCTAACACTCCCACAGCTCCTGCGACTCCTCGTCCTCCGCTGGGTTCGCCAGGGCCCGCTCCTCCGAGACGTACGCCAGCCCCTGCATCAGCCTCACCACCTCGGCCGCGTCGTCGAGGTAGTACTTGGCCTTGCTGGGCTTGCGCCCCACGGTGCACGCGAAGACCTCTGCGCTGGACGCCAGCGAGTCCCCACAGGCGGCGGAGGTGATGAGCTGGAACATGTCCTCGTCGGACCGGTCGTCGCCGATGCACAGGACGAAGTCCGGGCACTGGCCTCGCTCCTGCAGCGACGCCAGCATGCGCCGCGCCACCAACCCCTTGCTCACGCCCTGCAAGTGCGAGTTGTTTTCGTCAGTTTTGACGCTTGGTTCGTGCGAAGGAGATTAGGTGAAACGCAGCGAGAACGAGGCTTCACCTGCGGTTTCACGACGACAGAGTGAGTGGTAGTCTTCACTGAGACAGGCTCGTTCGAAAGCACGCTCTCGAGGTGGTCGACGAGCTCCTTGGCCTGACATGAGCCGAAGTCCGGGTCTGCGTCCTCGTAGTTCCAGACGAGCATCGTCTCCCTGTCCTCGATGGTTGAACCGTCCGTCGTCTCCCTGTAGAGGGACATCACCGGCTCTGCGATCTGCTTCCAGCTGCAGTCGGCAGCAGTGATACAGGTCTTCCATTCTGCATCCCTCTTATTCCTTTATTTAGTAGGTAAGACACATTCCAAGAGTTAGAAATCCCAGAACTAGACAGTTTCTAGTGATTTGTAAGAAAACACTGGAGCTGCACATCTTGGCAACAAATTTCATGTTCTAATGTCATATTCACAACACTAGAATATTTCTTCACTAGCTTGGTATAATGAAGTAGAACATAAATTATCTGGGCAGTGTTATGACATAGAATTTATCAATTAAGTCAGATGATGTGAGAGAGTGAAAAAAATGATCTCGACACATGATGCAAGGACTGATGGAAATGCACATACCTCAGGAAGTAGCCATGCTCTGCTGCTAGGCCAAGGTTCTCACAAGGGAACCACTCATGGAGCGTGCGCCGGTCAAACCCGCTGCAAAGGTACACCTCATTGTTCTTGTCCCGGCACAAGCTGTTCAGTATCTCCACCGACTTGGTGGTCGGGCTCTTATTAATCGCCTGTGGCATCAGCGTGCCATCGTAGTCCAGCAGAATTGCACGCGTCTTCGCCCTCCGGTATGCCAGAAGAATGTTCTCCAAGCCAAGCTTCCTAAAACTCAGGTCGAGCGAGACCACTCTAAACCGCAAGCCGAAACCGATGCCCCAGCATCGCCGCTGAGCATGATCCTTGCAGGTCCTCTCAAGGTCCTGCAGGAAGCTGTTAGCCCAGTACCCGACGTCGTGGGTGCTCACGTAGCGGTAGTGCTTATCGTGGCGCAACCTCTTCTCGTTCTCAGGCAGCACAAGGGCGCTTTCCATGGCGTCGGAGACGGCCTCGATGTTCCACGGGTTCACCCTGACCGCGCCACTTAGGGACGGTGAGCATCCGATGAACTCGGACACCACTAGCATACTCTTCTTCTCCTCTGGCTGCCCCTGCCGCAGCATCATGTCCAGCTTCTCGTTGCCCTGCCGGGAAACGATGTATTCGTAGGGGATTAAGTTCATGCCGTCCCGGACCGCAGTCACCAAACACACCTCGGCAATGACATAGTATGCGACGCGCTCGTAGAACTGCAATGGCTGATCGATCAGCACCACTGGCTCGTACCCTGGCGCACCATGCGCCTCGTTGATGCGCCGCACCATGGCGCGCGTCTCGGCCTGCACCTCGGCGACGTCCTTCCCCTTTCCTCGCGCCGGGTTGGCGACCTGCACGAGCACCAGCTTCCCCCGCCACTCGGGGTGCTGCCGCAGTAGCTCCTCCATGGCGAGCAGCTTAAGGCTGATCCCCTTGAAGATGTCCATATCGTCCACGCCTAGCATGACAACCCTCCCCTTCCCCGAGTACATCTCCATCAGCTCAGCCACCTTGGCCTCCGTCTCCGGCAACGCGAGCACCGTCTTGAGCTGCTCCATGTGCACCCCCACCGGTAAGATCTTGATGCTCACCGTCCGGCCATAGTACTCGAGGCAAATGTGCCCCCGCTTGGACTCGTACGAGAGGCCAAGCATGCGGCCAGAGCAGGAGAGGAAGTGGCGGGCGTAGTCGAACGTGTGGAAGCCGATGAGGTCGGAGTTGAGCAGGGCGCGCAGCAGCTCCTCGCGCACGGGCAGCGTCTTGTAGATCTCCGACGAGGGAAACGGTGAGTGCAGGAAGAAGCCGAGCTTGATGCGGTTGAAGCGCTTGCGCAGGAAGGTTGGGAGCACCATGAGGTGGTAGTCGTGCACCCACACGAAATCGTCGTCCGGGTTGATCACCTCGAGCACCTTGTCCGCAAAGATCTTGTTCGCGGAGACGTAGGCCTGCCACAGCGCGCGGTCGAAGCGGCCGCCGAGGTCAGGGGACAGCGGCAGCATGTAGTGGAAGAGCGGCCAGAGGTGCTGTTTGCAGAAGCCGTGGTAGTAGTCCGCGGCGATCTCCGGGGGCAAGAAGGCCGGTACGCAGTTGTGGGTCTCCAGGAGCGCTTGCGCGACGGCGTCCTGGTCGACCGGCGGGATGTCGTCACGGAGGCAGCCGATGTAGATGAACTCCATCGAGGGGGAGGACGTGTGGTGCAGGTGGCGGAGGAGGGAGTCCTCGTCCCAGGAGAAGGTCCAGGGCTCCGACAGCGACTCCGGACGGTGGGACCGGATGGGTAGCTGGTTGGCCACCACGATGGTGCGCGGGCGCGGCGGCGGGGACGGCGACGCCGGGGAGTCGTCGATGAGCCCCGAAGTGGTCACCACGCGCGGGAGCCGCCGCCGGAGCGCACCGAGCGCGGTCGCCGCCGGCGCCTGGTCCGCCGCGCCGGTGGCCAGATCCAGGAGGTTGGAGTAGGAGCGGGACACCATGGCCGCCTGGTTCTTGCAAGGATCCGAGTGGATTTCCGGATCAAATGTTTGGCCTTTTGGGTACAAGAAGCACAGTTCTTGCAGCGGAATCCAAGAATGGTATCGAATTGGCGCAAGAGGGGATGTCTCGGCGCAAGAATTAGCGAGGAGCAGAGCCGATGTTTTGGCACACTGTTTCAGTGTTTCTTGCAGGATAGCAACAAACTCGCACTGTTTTTGGGAGAAGGGGCACACGCTGGATTCAACAAGCAGCCACCTGTATAACTATGCTCACCCCACCTTGGAGTAGCTTTTCTTTCTTTCCACTATGACCGATGAAGTGAGGGGAGAGAGTCAATTGGAGAGAGAAAGAGAGGGAGGACGAATTTTTTGTGCTTTTAAGACAAGGGAGAACATTTTCTTCTGCTGCAAACTGACGTTGTTCTTGCGTATGGGGTGTGGACTGTGGAGTGCAGCTCAGGGGTAAAAGAAGAACAAGAACAGGACAGATAGACAGAGTGAAAAAAGGTCGACTCAGAGGCTGGCTATTTGAAGTAAAATCCAATCTTTTTTCAGCGAGTAACGAGGTTTTACTGGATCTGCTGCAAAGAAGGAACTCTACTTGACTAAGAAGCTGAGAAACATCAGACAAAAAGTGCAAGAAAAGATCAGAGAAAGAGAAACCCGGGAAGAATCTCTGAGCCGCAATCAAGAGGCAGCTCGACCTTCTATGCGATTAACAGCTGCTCATGTTGCATGAGAAGGAGGTGGAGGGAGGTGAGAACAGCTTTAATAGCAAATCAAGAGCTCACCTCACCTCTTCGGCATCCTCATGGAGATGGAGATGCCCTTGGATTAATCAATCAAACGACCGGGACAAAAGAGTCGCATAGGACATCATGACATGGTGTTGTGGAGTGACAGAGACTGCAATTCTCCCAGCTCTTCTTCTCCTTGTGGTCGACTGATCAAAGATGAACGAGGAAAGTACCAAGAAAAGGGAGCAGCAATTGGTTTATTCGGAGATCTAGAGGAGGCCTTGTTTGGTTTTGGGTTGGTGGTTTTGTGTTTGGATCTTTCGGTAGCTCCGGAGTAATAGAGCGCGCTAAAATAATTGGGGGGGCGGGGGGATATTTACCGGGGGAAAGAGAGAGTTCGGTGGCTGATTCCGTCATGTATTTATTCATTTTGTACGGAGTACTAGGAGACAGTGAAAGAGTCTGGTGATGTACTGTAAATGATTGTACTGGAATTTCTTGTAAAATGTTGTGCAAGCTTATGTCTGAATTTCTTGTTTATTGTACTGGGATTTCTCCCTAGACCAATTCCCTTGCTACCTACTTCAGAGTTCAGACCATTGCAAGGATGAGGAGTGGTCCAAAGCAGTTCAAATTTAACAAAGCTCCAGCTCGAATAATGCATCTTTGCAAAGTCTATCATCCTCTAAGACTTCACTTCTCACCAAGGAAGAAGCACTAACTTTTTTTTAACAAATACACGGCAGATTCGTATATTATTGTATTAAGAAGAAAAATAGTCAAAATAGTCAAGTTAATCTAGTTTATAAGAAAAAATAGGCTCGAAAACCTCACGACAGCATGGTTTGAAGAAACCGGTAATCAACCCTGACACAACAATATGAGCTCAACTCGAAATAGACCCTATACCAAAAGGTACAACCCGACAGACAGACAGCTCTAACTCAACTCAACTCACGCGCTAACCAGCCAGATAATCGTGTCCCTCACAACTTAATCGACGGAGCACTGCTCCCACACCGCACCTCTCTGACTCACAGACCGATAGCGCGTCGCTTCGAAGTAGCGAGCATCGGACCAAGTCGCTATCGTGAAGCGGCAATCCAGCAAGAAGAGCTGTTGCAGATCGAGGACGTAGGGGCAACACCTACAAAGAAACAGGCAGACATCGAAGAGCGCGGTGGCCATCTAAGACGATGCCTTCGCGAAGGGAGTGATGTTGGTGCTAGCATCGCTCAACCAGAGAACCAGTCAGGGTTTTCACCCGGAGTAGCCACGAAGGAGGAGTATTTGCTCCAGTGACACCTTAAAGAAGGAAATGACGCCCCAACGACGCCAGCATCACCGGCACTAGCATGCAGCCGAGCAAAGCTTTTCGCCCGTGACTTCTCCGCCTCCAAGTCGGCACAGGGCGACACAGGTCGTGCAAGGCCATATCCAGCTCGACAAGGCAGCAGACGAGCCACAGCAACCTCACAACTCCCCAGAGCCAGAAACCCCGCAGCCCCACCAGGCGCCCCGCGAAGGAGGGGAGAAGCCGAGGACCGCCCAAGCTGAGGGGGTGGGTAGAGGGAGGGGTGAGTGATGCAACTGTTGCCGCACAAACCGGTGCAACGTATTGCACCGGCGACGCAACAACGCAGCAGGGCCAGCGCTAGTGACACGCAACCGTTGCCGAGCCGCCAAGGAGGCTGGCCTAGCCACCGAACGCCAGGGACCTCGCGACGCTAAGATAAGTGCAAGCACGTCTAGTAGGAGGCAGCAATAGATGGGGTTAGATGCCCGCCCCATGGCATCTCGGGTAGAGGCTGGTAGCGCACGTGTCCATAGCGCCGACAGGGTTAGATGGCTGACGCTGCCTGAGAACAGTCCGTCACCAGGACGAGATTGCCTGAGGGGATAGAGTTGCGGGCAGGACCACCAACGCGGCGATGCCCTGGAGCCCACCACCCCCGGCCAAGGTCAGTCGGGTAAGACCAGTGACACCCAAACCAGAGCTCAAAGGGCAGATCCACCCCCGCCGAGGGTAGATCTGATCCTAGGAGGCCACGATCCGACCGACCGGAGATGAGGATGCTAGGAGTAACTGCGACTGAAGGCTGCCTGTGGGAGGAAGAAGAGAAAAAAACGCAACCACAACGGCTCGGCTTCAAACCTGTAGTTGACTGCCGCCGTTGGCATCCGCACGCCGACGATAGTGGCCGGATCTGCCCTTTTCTAGGGTGCTGGCGGATCTAGCCTGGTTATCGAGCACTAACTTAAATCATCAGTATACTGCTCCATGGAATCCTGATTGATTCTCAATCTCCCCCCAGTCAAAAAAAGAAAAATGCCCCTCGCATTTGGTTGGAGACAAATATTAGTGCGAGCTTTCGTGCTCACGAATGTTTAATCCAAGTGGAATCCCCTACGCAAAAAGCACAACGCAAATGCGCAATGGCCTTTGTGGCCTTGGACCTTTTTAACCGGAGACGAGAGATGGATGGTGCGAGCTGCCGGCACAATCGCACACGCGGAGGGGGGATCGCCGAGCCGGGGAATGGCACGTGGCGAGCGACGAGCGGCCGGTAGCGACCCGGACTACCCGTCGACTACGTGGCGAGCCGCGGTCCGTCGGCGGCGGTAGCGGCGGGGGCCAGTGGGCTAATGGGAGCTTGACAAGTGGGTGTCAGCAGTGACTTCGTTTTCATGAGCAGGAGTACTGTAAAATTTAGTGGGAGGCTGAGGCTGAGAGGAAATCTGACTGGGTCTCCGCTTTCTGCCGTATATGCTGGCTAGAGGCTAGCTAGATCTATGGCATCAGCTGAGCTGATGAGCAGGGTAGTCTCCTTTCCGTTTCGGCCTACGCCTTGCGGTTTCGCCCAATCTGCAGGACAGGGCTGCTGTACATGCAGAACAGCAACCTCGTGTCTTGCGACGTACTAGTACTGAAAAAGTGTGAATCAATTCGTAAAAAAAAGGTCCGCGTTGCATCAAATACGTAGCAATGTCCTCCAAGAAAAATGCAAGAGCTTGTTCAGATTTGCTACTTACATTGCACATGTGACCGGAAATTCTACTCAGATTAGTAGTACTACCAGCGAGCAAAGGAGCGAAACGTAAAATGGCCACGTCCTGTTGTGCGGGGTCAACTGGACCAGAGAGATAAGGTTTCAGCTAGGAGTCCGGAATTATTTTGCTGCCGGCGCCTTTCCTCGTGCGTCGTACCATACGCATACTGTTGGTGCAGGTGGGGCGTCGCCACCAACGCACGCAGCCGCCCCGCCAAAAAAAGTGAGCGCAATGTGGTACTGTCGCTCACACTGTTTCGGCCCACCGATCACCGCTAAATTTAGCCCCGGTTCATTGCACAACGCTCAGGTAGCGTCGTATCAGGATCTTGGTGGACTGCTGTGGCCTGATCTGAGATTCGTGTGCCGGCGACGCTGGAACCGGACGCCAAATGAAGTGAATACCTTCTGCATCCACTGATTTGGTGGAGCTGTGTGGGCGAACGCAGCGAATTCATAGAATGAGGCTGATCTTCTTTCTCCTCATCTTCCCATCTCATCTCTTTTTTTTTCTCTAGCAAAAAATAAAGGGAGAAAGAGACAGGAACCGACTCAAGATAAAAAATAAGTAATGTCACGAATGACCCCTCTTCACCTCTGCCAACACCAAATACGATACTCTCTGATTCCACAGCGCCGTAAGGTGGGATTAACTTGACGTTGCCGTCTCTTATCTCTAATAGTCTCATATCATTGTGTGAGTTGAGCCAGAGAATGATCCGAGCCATAATAAAGACGTGTGAGCACGAACTCAAACCGATAGCGGTGGAGAGATAGTCGGGATCGACGATGATCAAAGAAGAGTGCGACTGCACAACAGTAACGGGCCAGCGGAGGAGCATCCGGCGTGCCACAATGGCGCGATTTTATGATGCCAACGCAAGTGCCAAAGTGCGGACAACGAGTACTCAATGATTGGGCTGTTAGACAATGAGCAGGGGAGATGAACGAGGACATCTGTACTACTGAAAGGGTTGGTCACTTAATATAATATGTTAGCTAAACATATTGACCGGGAGCTAAGACCCTCACTACTCATGCCATACGTCCGTCCCTAGAAGAAGGGCTTATGGGCTATTGAAGAGTGGCAACCGGCAAGGGAGCTTGAGCTCCCTCTCGCCCGAAGATTCGCTGCTGGGTGCACCGGGCCTTGCCATCGGCGGCAAGGCGAGCAGACGGCGGCACGGTGGCTCCGTCACTCGTCCTATATCATCCAACGGTCCAGAATCGGCTGGATCCGGGAACAAGCTATTTAGCCGCCGCCGCCGCCGCCTTCGCGCACAGTTCCGATTGGGAAACACTGTACGATATGGTTTGGGTTCCTTTGCCATTTCTAGATCTGGCACGTTGCTTTCTCGATTCCGACAGTCAAGGAAACGCAATTAAACCTGCAGCCACGTTTCTCCTACCCCTCGAGTTCGATGCACGCTTTCGGCTTCAACCATTGATCGGCACATCGTATCAGTATCAGCTGTTGGAAAACTGCACGACAAAAGCGATGGGCAGGGAAACGAGCTGCCCCATGTTGCACGATCCAACTGTAGTCTGCAGTGAAGCAAGAAGATGTTGCAACCCGGCGAATGGCTCTCGATTGCGGTGCGTGTGAAAGTTAATGATTGGTTTCAGCTGGTCGGGCCTCGCTGTCAAGGCCGGGTCAGATCAGTTGGTACACCTGATCATGGCACCTTAATTCTTTCTACTAGTAAAATGATAGTGATCGCTGGATGTATTTTCTCCGGTTCCAGCGGTCTTGGCCATAAAGTCTGATGGCCTTCGTCTCACAAATTCAACCATGAATGTGAAATTGTCAACACCCGGTTTGGCTTGGTTTCCATTTTAATCAGAGCAGTCATTAGTCGTTATCTAGGAGGAAGTGAGGACGATTAGGACTTTCGCTGAATCATTTAGATAAGATTCGTATCTGGTACTCTTTTGCTTTTGATATTTCCAGCTCACCTCTTCTTAAATGATGTGCTAGTTGTTGCTTAGATTGTCAGCTTAAGGGTGAAGCAGCCATGCAATTCGGTCCATTTTTTATGGGCGCCGCGGGCACAGCAACGTGGCGATGGGCACTTGCCCCCACAAACTCTTTTGTTAGCTGCTGGATCTGACCAGTACAGTAATCACCGTATAAAAAATTAGAGTTGATTATTCAAATACTTATTTAAAGTAGGGATACATATTTATCAACGGTACGTATTAAAGAGGAGAATATAAGATTTTATATAGGTTCAGATCTCCTTTAAGATAATAGTTCTACATCTTATTCTGCTTTTATTAATCTTAGCAGAAGATAATTATAATGATGGTGTGTCTAAATCTACTCTATAATCTCGGTGAGTTCTCTCGTGTTTCAAATCTTGAAGTTCTTATCGGATGAATTTGAACGTGACTTGAATCTACTGTAGATCGTAATAGATTGTTTTTGCCTATATCCGATATCGTATTGTTTCTGTTTAGTGCTCTCTCTGGTTTATCCCATTCTCTATTTTTTCTTTCTTCTTACTTTTCCCCTACCCCTCCCCCTATATATATATAGTTTGGTCCGGAAAGTGTATTGTATTTGGAGTGTCGAACATAACCTCCTGGATTGTGTTATTTGAATGATTTCTTTTTAATATGGGGATAATTTTTGTGTATAACATGATAAGTTGTCTGGAATATCTGTACAAATCTTATTTATCTCATGACAATTTTTAAACCAACCGTACCAGGTAACATACATGTATACAATGGTTTTGTATCCTTAAAATATATTGCGTTTTTATAATATTTTAATTATTAAATTTAATCCATTGAATGATGTATTTAACTGCAATATTAGGTTAAATGTCATCTACATATGCCTTGTTTGTTTGCAATTTTTTCCAGCTTCTCACCCTAGAAGCTGTAAGACCAAACAAATAGATCGCTTTTGAAAGCTGCTTCTCATAAGCCAGCCATATGTAAAAACCGAGTTTGTATTGGAAGCGAGACTCAAGTCTTGGTTGACTTCTCCGATTTTTGCGAGTGGCAAAAATGAGAATACATTGGGCTTTGATGATATTTACCCATAAATACCATTGGATAGATACTTCGAATTGGTGCTCATTTTACCATCCACTGGCCTCGCGACCCAAACACAGCCTCTAGAGGACCTCGCGAGAGAGGGCAATTAGGGTTTCTCCACCGCCCTTGCCCATCGATGCCACATGTCGCACCCTCCTCCCATCTCGTTGGTGGCTGCACCCTCCTGTCAATCGATGCCGCATGCTGCTCCCTTCTTCCCTCTCGCCAGTGGCTATGTTGATGTCCCATGTGAGTCACAAGCTAATGACTCTAACCTCCACTGTTGACCTCCACACATACTTGAGGAACACTACGGCTCAGAGCTCTCCACCATCGCCGACCTCCCCCCGCCTCCCTGTCGCTCCCTGGCCACCCCTCCTTTCTCGGTTCCCCTCTCCATACCTTACTTCTCTCTCTAATCTCTCTGGATTCACCATCAAATATGGCAGATCTCACTGGTCCTCTTCCACCTCCCTGAAAGCTGCCACATTCACTTTAGCACCTGCATTAGGGAGGTTGTCCCCGTCCTCCACACCAAGGAGCTAGCAAGTCCTCACAACTTGGCAACCGATCAATTAGGGTGTGCATTCATGGAGCCATTGGTGGCCTGATTAGCCATGTATCTGATGAACTAGTGACGAGATTAGATATCGCAGGCATGGATCCAGAGAGCCATCGTCCAGATCTGGCGACCATGGCTCTGATTCGGTGAGCCACTGTTTTTTTCTTTTTTGAAAAATAGGATGGCTTATATTAATATAAACTTGATATTACATCCTAAATTACAAGAAGATCTCCTCTGAGCAAGGTTTTATTTTAACCTCCTGATTCTTTTTAACTTAATAATATACCTTATTTGATTAGATAAAGCTGCCATCTTATTCATTTGGGGCCAAATGAACCTAGGTGCATTGTTTGTATCAACTTGGGAAAGATTCAATGAACCTGAGACGGTGATGGCAATGCATCACCAGGTGAAAAAACAATTGTGAAACGAAGTACCAAAGACAACCTTGGCCACTTGCTTAGCTTGTACTAGCAAAATTTGGACAAGCACCATTGCGCCAACAAGTTTGGAGTTCCTCAATGCTGATTTGCCATTTGTTTATTGCTGCCGCTGATAGTGGACAGGTAAATCAATTTTGTCCTTATTTGGAATATATATGGGCAATGCCGTGCTACCTGGCCCCACAATAGAACGTTGTAGTACCCTTCATTTTAAAAAACTAGGTCATCCGATGTCTTATTTCTTAGTCATGTCTAATCGAAGAGAAAGAAAATAAGAAATTACTCTTAGAAAATAAGTTTTTAATGCATACAGATCGCAGCTAGTTTCTTGAGGTTTTTCAAAGCAATTAATTATGTCTATGATGATATTTTTTATCTAAAATTACTCAAAACCCTAGTTTCTTCTGAAATAAATAAGCTCATTCTCCCACCTCTTTAAATTACTTACCATAATTTTTTTACTAACTGACACCTAATTAATGCCTAACAATCGACGACGTTGGAGAGAGGCTAGCCACAACACTCATTTTGGCCTATGACGATTCAATCAATCGGCTAAATTGTCGTACGAGCATCACCCCATTTAATATGGTACCATCTTAATTACAAAAAAAATAATAAGAAAATAGCATTTTTGATGGATTATATGGATTCCATGTGTCGATGACGTGCTCCGTCCACTGACTTCAATATTCGGTGAGAAACGTAGTTACAAATGAGGTTTTGATAATTAATAATTAAGAGATTTATTAGAAATATAGTATATTCTAGATACGGATATCAAGTATACATGTGTACAATATGGTAGATTTTTATAACCACCATGATGCAAATAAGACTAATATTCCAAACAATTCATTGTTATGCGAAAACCAAACGGATTTAGAAGAGTCCTTCATTTATTAAAAATAATACCATCTGAAAAGATTATAGTCAGAGACTTCAAATATATTATGTCACGTTAACCCAATTATATAAGAAATAGATGGGGTACGTCCAGAGAGGAGGAGGAGAGAGAGCAAAAAGACATGACAGAAGCAAGACAAGCAATACGAAACAAGATTAGTCGGATAAAAGTAGAAATAACCGATGGAGATTCATAAAAAATTTAAGTCACTATTATATTCATCCGACAATAACTTCAGAACTTAAAATAGGAGAGAACTCATCGAGGTCCTTATGACTAGATCTAAATACCCCATTGTAATTGTTTTTTTTCCTAAAATTAACGAATGTAGAACATAACATAGGGCTATTATCTTCAGAAATGGCTGGATCTATATAAAATCGTGTGTTCTTCACTTCGATGCACACTACTGATAACTAGATATCTCTACTTTAAATAAGTATATGCATAATTGACTATAACAATAATTCACAGTTGAAACTGTGCATATGGATATGACAAAACATGTTTTCAACAACTAAACGCATCAAGTCTCCACTATGAGGCTACTCCAATGATGCGTTCTATGACGACCTCGAACCTGACTAGAAATGTATAATCAATAATTATACATTTATCATAAATATGATATATCTTAGTAATGAGTATCTACCATACACGTGTCCTTAACCCAATATTGCCAATGTTATAAGAAGTTCATCATGTTTTATATGAAAAGTATTCCCAGATTAGGAAGGAGTCTTCTAGATGTCCGAAAGAAGTACAATCTGGACAGGTTACGCTCAGAGTTTCTGAATATGATATGACTCCTGTGTCACTACTATATAAGAAGGAGGAGGGGGTAAGTCAAGGGGACCTAATCCAAGTTAGAGACCCTCCGTGAGGCTACATGGATCCTAGAGCCAAAGCCAAAGATCTTGAGCCAGATAAGTCAATTATGCAAATATTTATTTAAAATAGAGATACCTTTTCACTATCTATGCGTATCGAAAAGAGGGACGTGCGATTTTATACACATTCAAGTCTCTCTTAGGATTATAGCCCTACATTTTGTTTTGCCTTGACTAATCTCTAGAGAAGATAATTATAATAGGGGTGTCTAGATCTAATTCTAAGGATCTAGCTGAGTTCTATCACGTTCTAAATCCTAAAACTATTATCAGATGAACTTAATCATAGCTCAAATCTGCTATGGATTTCAATGTAGTGTTTATGCTTCTATTCAACTAGACATCCCCTCCTTATATAGGTCAATCGAGGAGGTATACCATACTCGAAGTCTTTGAATATAACCTTTCTGAATTGTATTACTTCTATCGACGATTTGTAAACCGTCGATCTTATGAACTTGTAGATGAAGTAGTGGGTACTCCCTGTAGACGAATCACACATGACACACAAAGATTTATAAAGGTTCAGGTCTCCCTGAGAATAATATCCCTACATCTTATTTATACTGTATTTGTCGGTGTTATGGGAACCGGGGGTTCCCGAGTCCCAAGGCCAGGACAGCGCAGCGCCACGTGGCGCCCTCCCTCGGGGACCATCTCCCCGAGGGCCCGAGAAAAGCCAGTTCTAGGAGGGGGTGTTCGGGGCTAAGAACAGTTGGTCCCCGAATACCCAGAGTTCCTCGAGGACGGGAGGGGGTGCTCAGGGCCAAGAACGGTTGGTCCCCGAGTACCCAGAGTTCCCCGAGAACCCGAGAAGGGTCAGGCCCGGGAGGGGGTGCTCGGGGCTAACAGTTGGTCCCCGAGTACCCAGAGTTCCCCGAGGACCCGAAAAGCCCCTTGCCGGTGGACCCCGCAAGGACTCCACAATGAGGTGTCAATCGGTGGGAGGCCCGATGCTGCATTTAAGGGGGAGCGTGGCTGGTCACATCCAACCACACCCCCCACGCCTGTCATACTGAGTACGTCAGTCCCTGCCACCGCCTGGCAGGGAGGCGTGTGAGCAATTAATGCGGTAGGTCCCATCGCACGTTCCTTCGCGGGGCCTTTGAAGACCGACGGCTTGAAGATATCTTCGATGGGCTCGAGGCTCATCGCCCATCGCCCCTTTGTGTCAGACCGTGTCATTCCTACTCTGACCAGACGAGCATGAGAAGGTACTCAGAGGCTGGCCGATGGGCCCCCTGCACCTGTTAAAGTTGGGACGTGAAGACTGACGGGACCGTCCAAGGGGCGCATTTTTAATCCCCTGTAACATCAAACTGTAGACCTATGATGGTTGTTTTCCATTTATGGCTTACATAAACTTGTGCCCCCTTTCTGGGCACCCCTGGAGGGCCTCCCCCCGGTAGATAAAACGGGGGGAGCACTTCGAAGACACAGGCAACCAAGGCTTGAAGATATCGTCGCTGGGCTCGAGGCGTATTGCCTGCCACCCTGTCGCGTCAGACCGTGTCAGATCTGCTCTGACTAGACGGGCATGCGGGGATATTCAGGGGCTGCCCAGTGGGCCCCCCTGCACCTGCTAAAGTTGGGGCGTAATGAGCGACGGGACCAGCCGGAGGGCGCATTTTCAACCCCTGTAACATCAATCTGTAGACCCATAATGGTTGCTTTTCATTTATGGTTTACGGGAACTCGTGCCCCCGTTCTGGGCACGCCAAGCCTGCCCCGATAGGATAAAGGGGGGGGGAGCACTTCGGAGAAGGACGGACGAATAGAAGTTAGAAGTTCAGACGAAGCTCAAGACTTAGAGCAAAAAACCTTGTAACACAGAGATCCAGAGAAAGACATTCTAAGAGCATTAATAGCATATCAGACACACAGGAGTAGGGTATTACGCTCCATACAGCCCGAACCTGTCTAAAATCCTTTGTACATTTACTCTTACTAGCCGACGATCATCCGTCCCGCCTAGATCTCTTACATTCACATTAACCCCACGTACAAGGTAGATCTAGAATCAGCGCCCCAGCCGAATTTCAAAGGGGGTCCCTCAGGATCCCCGCTTGCGGTGTTCATCCACCGACAATTAATAACACACTAGACAAACAGGAGTAGGGTATTACGCCTCCGTGCAGTCTGAACCTGTCTAAATCCTTCGTGCATTTACTCCCACTAACCGACGATCATTCGCCCCGCCGAAATCCCATACTCACGCACTAACCCCACATACGAGGTAGATCCAGAATCAGCCCCCGGCCGAATCTCCAAGGGGGTCCCTCAGGATCCCCGCTTGCAGTGTTCATACACCGACATTATTGATCTTCGAGACTGTTTACAAGGGGGTTCCTGACAGCTTAGATGGATCTAATTCTAATCGAGGCACTTCTCATGCGTAGTCATGGAGGGTTGCTAATGTATATCTAAAGTGCAGAAGGCTTGAGGGTGCAGAGCTCCGTAGATTTGAATGACTTGTATGGACGCATATTGGATTGTCCTCCACATGGTCCTTTGGCTCCGTATATATATGGGTTCGTCGTACAACCTCTGATGTCCTTCCGTGCTATTCTTAGAGATAAATTTCCCAATTTACGAGATATCTTGAATACTTGTGGGTAGTTTCCATATGCCCATGCGATTCCCTTTCTAGGGATAGAGATATGCCCCGATGAAAGGACACTAATGTCGTATAGAGGGGGTGAATAGGTGTTCCTATAAAATCAAAAGTTTCCTGCGGATTATACAGAATCTGAAACTTCTGGGTTCAATCCGGAACTTTTGAGTTCAAAACATGAAACTGAAATTAAACAATGCCTAATGAGTTCTAGCTTAAACCAAATGAAGTCGTGTGTTCCAAATGACGATTCCAAGCAGATACACAGAGTACCTATAGTCAATTTCTCACGAACAATTAGATCGAGCAAATTTGCACAAATAAAGAGCAAAAACTCAAGAACAAACAAACAAAGAGAGGAGACGTGCGATTTGTTTCCCAAAGTTCAGACACCTTCACTTGAGGTTCCTATGTCCCCGTTAAGGCGCTCGGTCACACTTGAGCTGTGTTTCTTTCAACCTTTTTCTCATGAAGCTCGGTCGCACTTGAGTTTGGGCTTTCACTTTTGATTTCTTCCCTTGTGGAGGCGAAATCCAAGCCTTCATAAACTTCCCGTAGCACACCACAACTTTGAGTGCTCACCGGCGACGCCTAGCTGTCTAGGAGCTCCAAGCTCCAAGAGTAATAAATGTGATGATGAACTTCTTGCTAATGAACTTAAGAGTGCTCAAGATGAGAGTTATGCTCACTTGCTCTCAAACTTTTAATATCTCAACCTAACTCACTTCTTTTCTCAAATCTCACACTAAAATAGAGTGGAGAGAGCTTTAATGGCTTTCGCTTTGAGTATTTTAGAGGGAGCATCAAAATCACAATAAAGAAGGGGTATTTATACCCAACCTTAAAAAACTAGCCATTAAAGCCAACAGACAGTATAATCTGGAACTTTTAGATTACACGAGTTAGACCCACCAAAAGACCCCTGTCTGGATCAAGTTCAAAACCTCCGAACTGACCACAGAATCCAGAACTTCCAGATTGAAACTTCAAACCATGACAAAGAATTCCAAACCGGATGTCATACGGAACTTCCGAATTCGGCACATATGACCTTTTAAAATGACAATAACTTTTGATCTCGATGTACAATTTTGACTATTTTAGACACTACGGAAAGCTTATTCAGAGGGCTATCTACCCCATCTGAAAACATGATCTCAAAACATTGGATCAAAACTAGGAATGCTCCGAAACCCGATTTAGAAACTTTCACACTTTTGGCACGGACTCCTAAAGCGAACTCTCAACCAAAACTCAAGTTGAAAATATGTGCCCGGTGTTCGTGGGTGTTTTGCGTCTCTCACGTTTGGGTTGGTTAGATACTCTTGAGCACTAAGATACGTCAAATTGTTCTACGACGCATCCCTCTTCATAGTGCGGCACACTTATACTCAAATTAAAATATAAAACTAGTTTGAACCACTTTGAGCCTTTGAATACATTCATGTACTGTTTCTTTCTTTCAAACCTTGAGGATTGCCAACTTTCATATAAATTTCACCCCATCTTTTCTTGATTCTTCATATGATTGATGCGAATCATCCATAAATTCCTATGATCTCGTATAGTCCATTGACGCAAAACCTTAACTCGTCTTTCACCACCATATTGGTCCTTCAGCGTTAAGCTCTTTGCTTACTCTTCACCATTGGATGATCCATCATAGTCGAGTATCGTTTGCCCTCATCGTCTTGTCATAGAAAGCTAATTTGTATCCGACACCTTTAATAAATTCACTTTGTCATATATGAAGTCCAAACTTTGTTCTTAACTCTTGTCATATTCGATATCTCAATTAAACTCATATCTTTTTATGGATCTTAACCCTAACTCACTCTTAAGTACAAAGTATATGGGTTAGTTCATAAAACTTTATTGATAACTTTATATCTTAAATCACTTAATCTCCATAAGTGACTTAGCCTTCACGCTTATTGTCAATCTTCTTGAGCTTCTTCTTCTTCTCATAAGCATCACCTAGAGCTAATTTATCTTGATACATATATTTGATCTTCATGTATTTCCTCAATGAATCTATGTCTTATCACTTATTCATGTCCTAAGAAATAATCTACTAATAATCATCAACAACATTGTTAGTATATAGATATTATTATTAACTTACCCAAACATTACATAGAGCTCATTCATCTTGAAGTATATCTCTTCTCTATGCATCACTTATTAAATAACCTACTAAGAATTCTCAACACCATTGTTAGTCTATATGTATTATATTAATTACCAAAATCGCAATTAGGAGTTAGATGCACTTTCACCGAAAATATAGGGCACCCTATGTTATCCAGATATAGTTGTTTTATACTACTAATCGTCAACTTTCAATATCTAGAGGACTCCTTTCTAATCTAGAAATTATTTAGAATATTGATACACGCGTTATTTATCTAATAATAATTATGAAATCTAACATATCATATGAAGGATGTGCATCAGATGATGGTGATATATCTTTAGGACATATCATATTTCTATCAAAATAGTTAATTATTAACTATTAAATTATAATCATCAAGGCTCACTGAAATAAAAGTGGCAGAAGTTCGTGGAAGGTTAGCCTAGTCAAGTCTATGAAACCAGTTCAATACTAAAGGAGGTGTAGTTTTATACTACATGCTAGGGCTGACGATGGTATGGATCAGATCGGGTTTGGGTGAAGTAAAATCACGCTCGATCTGAAACTGGCCAACTTCAATCCGATCCAAACCTGACATAAAAAGCAGGTGAAAAATAGCACTTAACCGGCGCTTGTTGTCTGCCCATTGGATTTTCACTCATCTAGATCTCCGAGCAATCTACCAGTGGAGACTGGGGCGACGACAGTTGTGCAAGGCGGTAGAGGTTGCACGAGGCGAAGACAGGAGGCACCGACGCATGGCGGCAGCGGCGATTGCACGTGGCGACAGCCGCAATCGTGCGCATAGCGGAGCGGGAGGACGATAACGATGAAGATGCGTGGTTGCATGAGACGGAGATAGGGGGCGCATGCGCGGCTACAGCTACACGAGGAGGCGTCGGCATGGGGTGGCGTCAATAGTTGCGCGGGGCGGCGGCTCATGGTGACACAGTGGTCTGACACCCATCTGGTCGAGAGTCCAAATCGGGAGAGAGATAGATCGAGATTGTTGGGCTAGTAGTAGTAGATGGGCTGGCCAGTTAGGTGGAAAGTGAAAATTAAATAGCTCATACAAGATTTCACGGGTACCCAACCTAATCCGATCGGCGAGCGAGTTTAGAAACTCAAGCCTGACCCGCTAGAACCATGAGTGAAAATTTAGACCTACATTCGGATCCGTCAGACACAAAATCCATAGATACCCAAAAGTCCGATTACCAGCCCTACTACGTGCCCACAAAAAGATTTCAGACACGGTGGCTAATGGCTACACATACACACCTTTCGGCAGCAGTCGTTCGTGCGGTTCTTGCCGATGCAGATGGACATAATGGATCCAGTTTGGGCATACGATAATCGAAGTTGTCAGCATTCTTTAAGACTTGATCGCAAAAAATAAAATAAAAAGAAAAGGAAAAGCATCGGCTACGCCGTCGTCGAATCGCAGCCATTCTGGATGATTACCACTCCACCGGGCGGGCGACGTGCACTTTGGTGTATGTATCAACAACGAAGAGGTCGGCGTCAGCAAGTTCTGTTTGGTGCTGCTGCCACTCGAAACGTTATCTTTTTGCACCGCTACTTGTTTGTGGACGACGATTGGTAAGGTGTTAAGTACACGCGGTCCCACATGCAGCCGGCAACGCCGCGCCGTGTGGCGTGGCCCGGTCAGCTCGCACTAGCACGGACGGCGCATTTGCATCTTCCAGGTCGACAACCAACCAACGAAAACCGTCCGTAGCGCACGTCGACAACTCACCAGATTCCTCCAGATGAGCACTACAAAAGCATATATACTGCTGTATTTCCACACACACGCACAAAAAGAGAGCATACTTCTGTTTTGCTTAGTGGCTTCATTGTGAGGGTTCGTGAAAGAGATCAAGAGTGCTACTGGAGTACTGAAACACATGCTTGCGTCACGTGCATGTTCCTTGGGTTGCAGCCCGTGGACCCGGTGGATTGCAGTACTGAAACACAGGAGACTCTCTTCTTTTTTTAGCTTTAATATTAATATTAGGTTCAAACTATAATATCTAAATATATGCTCAAACATACAGACTCGTACACTAGACTACAATATACATATGTCTAATGAAGAGATTTATAAAGTTTCCGGCTCCACAAGCGACGGGTACATCATATTTTCATTATTATCCGCAGACACTCAAGGTTATTCGAAAGAAATCTATTTACGGATGTAAACTCTGGTGTGAGACCAGAAGTTTCTTCTATTCACTGGGACAAGCCCTGATGCGAGATTGGGAGTCGAATTCTCAACCCGTCATTTACCCACCGGTGAAATAACCATCACGCTACGAGCGCGTTTGGGACTCTTTCTTCTTTCTTCTTCCCCCACACCTATTTTTCTCCTTTTCTTCTTATTCCTACTCATCCACCTCTAATCTTTAATAGAGTTCCAACCGGATTAGAGCCCCAAGCCCGTGCGTGGTAATCGGGGACCGTTTTGATCTGCAGGACCAGCAGCACGGACAAGTCGAAGACTCAAGTCTCCGATAGCCTTATGCCACCACCAATAGTTTATGAGCCAATCGCAACTTGCAAGATGCTCTCTATCCAAACAGACGATGGCGGGGATTAATTATTCAGGCGGCATGTACTAGCATGTTGCGCAAAAGGAAAAGAGCGACGATAAGTTGGAGTCCGATGTAGGAAAGGATAACAGAAAAACGAAGCCAAGTTGCTTCGCCGGCTTGTGCTGCGGGCTGTAAGTGCAGGTCGGCCCGTACTATGTCGGAAATTTAATTTCGTATAGACTATCTCGACTCGGCTGTCCATCCTTCTTATTTAATACTTATCTATTTATTAATTCTCTTATTTAATATATAATTTTTTATCTATTCATTCCGTATAAATCTAAATGTAAATAAATTATCCTAATAAGTTATGAGTCCGTATATCATAATGTAATTTTAGCGCTTTAGATAAGTGCAGGGCAGGCCGATCGATGGGTTTCAGCTCTATTGGGCCGTTGAATCGCACACGTCCGCGCGCGAATTCTCTCGTCAGGTCGGACCAGCCTTATAGGTGGGCCGGACGGATCGTGAATTTGGGAGGCCACTGCGGCACTATGGGCTATTGTTGTTGAATAAGGCTGGGATTGAGCACCGTGATTGCATTTCTCGGTTCTCTGACAAAAAATCGAACCTGTCAAAAAGATTAATAAATAATAAAAATAGCATTGCTTTGAGTCGGGGTCAGGAATCGTCGAGCGCTAATAATTAGACTGACAATGTAGGCCCACGAAATGTTGGCCCCACAAGTCATTGTGGTAAGAGGAAAAACGTAACCACAGCTGCCTGTAAAGCGAGGCCACGCGCTTTCCGTATAAAATATCCTTTTCTACAATTCTACAACATTTCCCCCTTTCTTATATTAACAAAGAAGGCAAACTACAAACAGCCAATGCGCGCCAAAAAAAAAGACCAACAAGAAAGAAAAGAAAAACAAATCAAATTAAAATAAGATAATGATAAGAAAGTCAAAGTGATATTTATTAAGAGGCAAATAGTAGAAGCTATGGCAAATAATCGAAACTATCTCTTTGCGAATGATGGAAAAAAAATCAATTTTCTCATCAAAGAAATCTTAAAACCGATCAGCCCAACCAAAATTCCCCCGTCGGCTCGGCTCTTCTCGACTCGTTTCGCGCCGCCGCCGCCTCAATCTCGAAGGCTCCGAAATCCTAGGGTTTCCGCGTCGTCTCCATGGGCTCCAAGAAGCGGTCGCCCCAGCATCCCTCCGCTGCTGCCGGCACCCCCGCCGCCGGCGAGGTATCCGGCGATGTCGGCGCCCCGCCGGCGGGGAAGGGGCCGGCGGCAGCGGCGGCGGTGCCTGTTGGGGTGGTGCTGAAGCCACCGGATGTGGCGCCGTTCCTGATCAAGGTCTACGACATGGTATACGACCCAGCGACCGACGCGGTCATCTCCTGGAGCGCCGGCGGCGGCAGCTTCGTGATCTGGGACCCGCACGCCTTTGAGCGCGACCTGCTGCCTCGGCACTTTAAGCACAACCACTTCACCAGCTTCATACGCCAGCTCAACACCTACGTGAGATTCCCTGATCCCTGTTCCTTTCTGTTTGTTCCCGATGCACGAATTCGATGTGGTTTTGTGCGGATTGGACGCAATTGGTGGTGTAGAGACAGTAGAGTGTAGGTCAGGTTAGGTTCTATGATATCGTGTTCATTGCGGCTAGCTAGTGGTTTAGTTTTCAAATTTACAATTGCTTGTTTTCAGTAGCTTCTGATCAAATATGCGAGTCTGTTTGCATCGCGTGTAGCTTCAGCAGTGTCTCTTGATGCCAATTTTGGTATATTCTGTTGTTGCTTTATTCAATTTAGTGCTTCTTGTGTTGAGATTATATATAACTTGGGTTGGTTGTGCCATTTTGGAGTTACTTTCAGCCTGTAGTTCCCAAGAGAATACTGAATAGTTCAATTGGGTTGAGAACCTTTGGTGATATACTGATATAGATTGTTCATGTGGTGCATTTGTGCCTCATTACTCAAAGAACGTCAATGAATACAACACATTCCATTGGGGATTAAATCAAATATTTTGTTGGCTTCTAGAACTCTGTTGAATGTGATCTTTTATTAGCTAGGAAAGGATGCATTTTGCCATTGGGTCATTTTCCTAATCATAGTGTATGTCTATTGAACTTCATATCCGTACAAAAGGATGCTGTCTTACTACTTACCACTTACCAGCATCCTAGCCTGATGCCCTATATGAAACTATTGCTTACGGTTTGCTGCATCAAACTACTTGCACTGAATTGGTGTTCAGTATATCATTGTTTTGATGGTTATTATAAGTTGTTTATCCAGTTCCATGTTGTTTGATGTACTGATTTTTGCTCACAGAGTTGCCTAAGTCAATATCTTTTTTCTGTGACAGCGAGTTTGCTCCTTATGTCTCCATATATTTATTAAAACTTGCACATGAAGCATGTAAGTGGAACACTGTAATCATGGAAGTTGAAATAGAGGCATTACTAACTTAATTATATTATGTTCAAACATCCTCTGCATGATTTTTTCTATTATTTCGTCTGGATGTTTTCTATATTGTAATTTCATGTTGAATCTTTGTTTCTGCTATTAGGTGAATTTATTTGTGTTTTGCTTTGTTGTAATCAGGGATTTCATAAAGTTGATCCTGATAGATGGGAGTGGGCCAATGAAGGATTTATTAAGGGCCAAAAACATCTTCTGAAGACCATCAAGAGAAAGAAGAAATCCTCTCAGGATGCACCTAGTGATCTGCAGCAGGCACCTGTCAAAACTGCACCTGGCACTGAAAACATCGAAATTGGAAAATATGGAAGCCTTGAAAAGGAGGTTGAAACCCTTAAGAGGGACAAAGCTCTTCTTATGCAGCAGCTTGTTGATCTCAGGCAGTACCAGCAATCATCTAGCCTTGAAGTGCAGAATTTAATTCAACGCCTTTGTGTGATGGAACAGAACCAGCAGCAGATGATGGCACTTTTGGCAATAGTTGTCCAGAATCCAAGTTTCCTCAATCAGCTGGTGCAGCAGCAGCGCAGGAGTAACTGGTGGAATGATGATGGGAACAGGAAAAGGAGGTTCCATGCTCTGGAACAGGGTCCTGTAGCTGATCAGGAGACTTCTGATGGAGGCGCACAAATTATTCAGTATCGTCCTGTTCCTGAAACCTCCAATCAAGCAATACCAGTAAATGGAGCTTTTTGTTCAACACCTGCACAGCCAGTTTCAAGCCCTGGACTTGCCATGCCCGTGGATATAGAGACGACTTCAAGCAATGTTGATACTCTCAGTTCGACTGGGGACCTTTTTACTGACACATCTGCTCTACCTGAATTGGATGACATGATGCTATTTGTTGATGACCTAGAATACACACTTCAACAGTCAGAGCAGGACTGTCAGATGGAAGCACAACAGAACTGTCAAGTGGACCCTCCTTTAACTATTCAAGATTATGGTTTAGAGCAGGACTGTCAGATGGATGCACAACAGAACTGCAAAAATCCTCAATATGGTATTCAGTAATTGCCGTATGCCATTGCCTCATTCTGTTCCTTTTTTATACAAAGCTTGCATATGTTATTTTTATTTAGCTGTTGAATTGCTATGCCCAATTGCCCATGTTTGGAGGCAAAGGTCAAATTATGCATTTTATGTGCACAAATGCAGATCAGCTTGTGTTTGGTCAGTTGTGCTGGGATTTTGCAAAGACAAAAGGCTTTCTGGGTCACATTCCTGTTGCTGGTTGGCAGTTTGCTAGAGTGTGCATGCTGTTTCCTTCCTTTATGTTGGAAGAAACAGTGCTCGACAAGCTGAGCAATGGTTTTTATTTGGCTGAATCAAAGCATTGAGAGGTCATGATGCCTGTCACAGCCAGAACTAAGCTATTCTTTGTGTTTCTCTGAAAAACAGTCGGAAAGGATCCTGTTTTGTATATAATAATATACATAAGTTAAAGTTACAGGAGAAAAGAAATGTACAAAAGTCAAATATCTTGGTGCAAACAATCTATTCAGTCTTGAATTACAGGAAAATGTTGCTTTTTTTTAGCCTGTGGGTAACCAGGGTCAATTCTGATTTGAAAGCTATTCATTTGTGGTATTGATTATATCCTATTATCCTATGCTTTGCTTATTTGTGTCTTGTTCTGTTCCATCCAGTAGTTCTGACTAATTTAACTCTATTCTTTGTTGCAGTTGATGTCATAACCGAAGCGTAACTGGTGTGGTCCAGGAGCACATTGTCCAGTAACATGAGGTGGGTAGAGATGCTTTACCATGGAAAAGTTACACTGATGTATTTATTAATTTTACTATGTTTGCAAAATCAAACACAATACAGCACCACCTGTATTTAATTCCTCTACAATAGCGATAATTTGCTTTACTTTAAAAGTAACAAGTCAGTACTTGCTGCTTTTCATCTATATCATAATTCACAGCTGCTACTTGACCTTGCCATATCTCTCACCTTTTTCCCCCTGGCATCAGACACATTTTTTATATGAGTGTCTTTCACTTTTCTATCCAATGCTATGCAGAATCCGCTTACTTTGATATGAAGTCCATTTAGCTTTTGCAGGAACGTAGGTCTTTCTTCAATGCTGACTAACTCAACTATTTTTAAAAAGAAAATAAAGTGACTGAGCACTCTTTTCTTGTAACTACATAGAAAAACTGTAAATTACTCTGAAAGCAGTTCATTTGGTTGAAGCCTAAAGAACTGCCAAGTTCTTTACAATCATTTTCGTCATGTTCCTTTCCCGTATTTTCTTTTCTTTCTTTAAAATATTTGTTTGGTTGTAGGGCTTCATGTTTCCTTCACTATCGTAGCAATGTGGTTCCACTCACTGATGTGGTTTCAGTTTCTGCAGCTTTGTGATGACCGGAGTCTTGAGACTGGCGAGGTTAGGCAGGTGGGGTACCATTGCAACCTGAAGACGTTGGACGTGTTCAGAATTCAGTATACTACTAATACGCAGAAGGACAGAAACACATGTTGACTATACAGGATTTCTTTTTTCCTTGTTCACACGTTCAAGGCAGTGGACAGGGTTTTCCCCCAACTCTCTTTGTCCTAGCTACATTGATAACGGAAGTTAGCATCGATCATTTGTTGTGTATACCGTTGTATTGGATCATCATGAGCAGTTTTGTACATTTTTGTCGCGTACTAAGAGCTTGATGAGCTCTTCGTATCGTAGTCTTTTTGTATACGGGAACCCTGCAGGGTGCAGCTGCTGTTCAGGGTTCGGGAGATAACATTTTAGCATATCTCCTAAAGCCTGAGCACACGAAGATATCAGTAAGTTTATATCCAGCTGACTGTCATTGAAACCCTTGACCGGTACAAATTTTAGATGGGAAAAGTGCCAGGTCGAATTGCCGAACCAGCACGCACTCTTTCCAAAGCTATATATTTGTTCTTTCAGCTTCCCGAAATGAGAATAGGGGTTTGTTTATTTCAGTCTGTTTTTGTTCCTATTTCTGTCAAAAATTTAGGAATTAGAAGGATAAATAAATAGATTTGCTAAAAATTGGTTTACAGAGAAACTAGAAGTTTGCTTACGAGGAAATGGTAGAAGCTAGTTGAGAGTAGTTTTTTTATAGTATGTTAAGAAGCTGAAAATTTCTTATAAAATTTAATAGTTAAAATTTAAAAACAGCTTTTCAGAAATGGAAATCCAAACAAATACGACATAAGTGATGTGCACTACAATGACGCATGATAAAATGGTCAGGATAGAAAATTGAATATGATAAAAAATAGTCAGAAGGGAGCAAGCAAGCGCATCTGGTGTAGTGGTATCATAGTACCCTCCCACGGTACTGACCGGGGTTCGATTCCCCGGATGCGCAGCTTTCATTTTTTTTTACCAATCATTTTCCAGTCTGGACTGCCAAGGCCAGCCGCTTGCTCCCTTGTTGTGCCCGCCTCAGTGATCAGGCCAGACCTGACCAACCCACCTCCCGCGATTACCCCCTGGACACGGCCATCTTTCCGGCAGCCTGCCACGGTACTGACCGGGGTTCGATTCCCCGGATGCGCAGCTTTCATTTTTTTTTACCAATCATTTTCCAGTCTGGACCGCCAAGGCCAGCCGCTTGCTCCCTTGTTGTGCCCGCCTCAGTGATCAGGCCAGACCTGACCAACCCACCTCCCGCGATTACCCCCTGGACACGGCCATCTTTCCGGCAGCCTGCCAAAACCGTGCCTCTCCAATCATCCTCGGCAGGAGTCCAGCAGCGTGAGAGTAACAGGCGGAGCATGAGCTGGGCAGTGACCTCACCTCTTTTGTTGTTTGTTTCGCACCCTGCGTATCGTCATTGGCCACCGTCCCACTCCAGTCATCCAGGTGCTAATCCTACCCATCCTTTAAAGCACATCTGGTGGATTCGGATGTGCTGCAGCCAATGAAGCTTGAAGAACCGCGAGCAAATAACTTACACGTGATCGATCTTTCTCGGGCTATTGGATAGCCGATAACCAATTAACCTTTGCAGTCCGTGAGAAAAAAGGCATGGCGAAGTTTTTCTCCACCCTTCACCCTTGCGATGCGTTCATGATTCTTCCTCGTCCGCGGTATTGTGCCGTATCCGACGGCGCTACCTATGGCAGAGGACGCAACCCGTACGATCCGGCAGGCCATCCGCTTCCGGGAAACACCCGAATCTCGGCCGGCCGTGCCTGCCTGCACAGCACGGGTAGCCGTTGCCGCTGCAGAAGAATCCGTCAGGTTGTTTCCTTTTCCCTTCCGAACCATCTCCGATGATTCCACTGGCAGGCAGTTTCACGCCATCACAACCAGCAGCTCGTCGCTGCTGACGCAAGTGCGTTGGTTGTCTGGAGAACGTTGCTGGTTGCTCCTCCATGAATATCTGCCTTGACAAAACGGCGACCGTAGCAACTTATCTGCTTCGTTCAGTCTGCAGTAGCGACGCGTGCGTGCCTTCCCGACTGTTGTTCATTTGTGGGCGTGTCGCATCTGAGAGCGACAACGCAGAGCGTGACCGATGGAAACCGGAGATGGAGGAGCTTGATCGTCCGAGCTTGTGTTTGGAATTTTTTGTACTAGTTCACTTCAGAGGAATATGCTGCGGATGCTAGACTTTTCTTGTTGCACATTGTTATTCGATACTACAAAGATGTAGCAAACGTTTCCATGTTCGGTTTAACCTTTATTCCAAGGATGGTGGAGGACGTTTGGAGTGAAATACTTACAATACATTGGAGCAGGTACCAGACTTTGATCAGGACCAAGCAGGAGATGCTGCAGGGAGCATCACCAGTCTCAACTCTCAAGTGCAGGGCACCATGTGAAACTCATGTGAATCAAGGCGACAGTAAAAGAACTGCATCCGAAAAATGCACATACTCGCATAAGATGTACTGCATACTATGGCATTTCCATTGCAGATGTTTAAGAATAATCTAGAACATCATTCATCATCTGCACGTTTCCACCAAATGGAATGAGTACAAACAATGTGCCGTGCCGGCCATCAAATCTAAATGAAACCATATTGTCCTTGTGACCGGTCGTTAGAACTACGTTATCAGCACAGCCGGTTAAGTAGTGTCACTTTTTGTTTGCTTGCTTGTTTAGTGTCATTGCTCACACATTTGTTATGGCCCAATGGCAAAAGGCATGGAGATATGAGTCATCTCAACAGTTTTGTAGTACTCATAGTTATCACACGTTCGCCAATAATGATGACACCCAAATGCAACAAACCCAACACAAACCAAACACTCGTACGTAAGCTAGTTCACCGTCAGTAAAACTGGTACTTATCCCTGATGAAATGAGCCATCATGAGATTATCTCATGGATTTTGGTAAGATAACTCCATTCATCATGTTTACAATAGATATGTGTCTACGAGGGATAAGATAGTGACGGATCAACACGTACTACTCCTCAAGCCAAACAAGAAAATGACAAGTGGGATGATCTATCGTCGTCTCACTCCTCAAACAAACACACCATAAGTACTTAAAATACACCTTTATCGCTGACAAACAACTAATTTTTTTCTTTCAACAGAGTTTGTTACTTAATGGCCTAGTTTTTTAAGGTGTAGAGCCATTGATTTTCGATAGGTGACTTGAGAGCAACCGTCCGGGACAATTTTAGGTTTGTTCATGCTTGTAGAAAAATTCCCAAGCATCACAACAAACGAAGAACTTACTAATCCCACGCTTCCTGAATTGACCGGTGAGGTTTAGGGCCTACGGAGGAGATTTTTGGGATTGTCGGTGTGCTTTATAGGTTTAGAGGGATGCTGGGGAAGTAGGTCGATTCGGTGAAGGAGATGAGTGCAAGGGTAGATCAATACCGGCGGTGGGAGAGATAAGGATGTGGGGATGTGGTCTGATAGAGTCGGATTAGTGTGGCGGCAAGTGGTGGGTGCGAATCCGACGGAGACAAGTGGGGCAGGCGAGCGCTGTGGGAGCTATTACGCAAGCTGAAGAAAGAAGATAGACGAGCATCATCTGATCGCAAGTCGATGGTCGCATGATGAACGCCCGATTTTCAGTACATTTAGCAACCGCCTAATAATCCAGACAGCCAGATGGCCAGTCAGAAACTGAACTGCACAAATCTGCCTTCATGCGATTTGCGAAATGAACTAAAAAAAGGAACGAATACTTGGATGACAAAAAGGTTAAAGGAAAAAAGGAAACGAAAAACACCACGAGTGACAGGTTATTCGTCCACGTGGCGTAACTTATGTACACATCAGCTCATCCTGGCTCCTAAATCTCCTAGTTAATTAAACGGCGGGCATCTCGGCTACAGGCCACCCTGCTCCGCCTCCGCGACGAGCGCGGCGAGCGCTGTTTGCGCTCCGGCCGCGTCCCGCTCGGCGACGAAGGGGTGCTCGAGCAGCTCGGCAACGGACGCGCGCCGCCCGGCCTTCTTCTCGAGGCAACGCGCCACGAAGTCCCGGAAGTCCTTCGACGCAGCGGCCGGTGGCTCCGGCGCCTCGCCGAAGCATATGGCGCACATGAGCGCGGCCCAGTCCGGGCGCTGCCCCTCTGGCAGGAGCGGGAAGTGGCCCAGGTACAGCTCCAGGATGGCCACCCCGAGGCTCCACACGTCGGCGGCGTAGGGGTCGTAGTCGCCGGAGTGCGCCCCCGGGTCGAGCCGCTCTGGGGACATGTACGCCGCCGTGCCGACGTAGGACGCACAGGGGTCGAGCCGCCGCCGCAGAACCTTGCCCGCGCCAAAGTCGGCGATCTTGACCTCGCCGGCGGCGCCGAGGAGCAGGTTGGACGGCTTCAGGTCGCGGTGCACGACGCGCAGCGCGTGGAGGGCCTCGAGCCCGAGGAGCGCCTGCCGCGCCACGGCGGCGATGGGTCGCTCCCCCATCGGGCGGCCTAGCCGGCGGAGCAAGTCCGCGAGGGAGCCCCCGGGCATGAGCTCGAGCGCCAGCGCCGCGGGCGCCTCCCCTGCGGCGTCCGACGCGGACGGGACCACGGCGTGGAGGCGCACGACGTGGGGGGCGTCCGCGGCGAGCATGAGCATCTCGGCCTCGCGCACCGCGGAGGAGTCCCCGGCCGCGAAGATCTTGAGCGCGAGCGGCTGCGCGGACCAGCGGTGTCGCGCCTTGTAGACGGTGCCGCCGTTGCCGTGTCCAAGAACGGAGAGCCTCTCGTAGTCGGAGAGGCGGGCGTCGGAGGCGGAGGCAGAGGCTGAGGCTGCGGCGGCTGGCTGAGGCTGCGGTGGCAGGCGCAGGGCGAAGTGGTCAAGCGGGAGGGTGAGGTGCGGCAGCTGGCGGCGCTGGCGGACGAGAGCCATTGGTGTCTTGGACTTGGCGGCGAGACAGGTGAGGCGGGTTGGGTGAGGTGAGGAGGCAAGCAACTAACGAGGGAGAGGGGAGGTGAGGTGAGGTGTATATATGGAGTGGGAGTGTGAGGAGGGGACAGGTGAGCGGGTGAGAGTGGAGTGCGGGTGGAGACACCGGCAGGTTAGTCCTTTCGGAGTTTCGGTTGGATCTCCACCTCTCCTGTATGTTCTCATCCTCCTCTCTGCGATGTTTTGATAAGTAATATCTAACAAATATACAAGTAGCTATTTAATAGATATTTTTTTCTCACAACTTAATTTTTTTTAACTTAATTATGTGAGAGTATTTATTTTTTAACTTAATCATGGGAGAGTGAATCTTTAGTTTATTTTTTAGTTTTAGATTGATCCAATAACCTAACCAATTAAAACTTACATCTCTAATATCTATAGTTTGTCACTAGTCACGACAAATGCCATGTGCATCTTAGCGGTTTCTTATGCTAGTGGATTAGTTTGTTTTGATGGGGAGAGGCGGGGAACCTAATTCTTAGAAGTTGGGTATTTAGAATATGAGTGAGAGATTGTTGTTGTTAAAAAAAACTCTCAATTACATGGAAAAGTGAATGCCGTCTCAAGAAATTATGGGCTTTGCATCACGTAGTTCATGCTGGTTTTAAAAAACCTCAGTTCTAAATTGTTCAATGTGTTGTTTACATGCATGAAGTTTATGCCGTTATTTGCACTATACACACTGTATTGTGAGATCATTGACTCTATTACATACGCGAAGTCAACATAATATGCACCAAAAAGTACGGAAGTTGACGTATATATTATTGTAAATAGGTCATTCAGTATTTACTACCACAAAAATTAACGCCCCTACTTGTACTACAACATTGTCACTAGAGTAGGTATGTTTTTTAAAAAAATACCACTAACCTAAAAGTAGCGGCATAGAAATGCACTTTCAAGTTTTGCAATGGTATTTATGATATTATCTATTCCTTTGGCATACAACATATTATAAAGTTGTAAATACAAATGAAAATTTTCATTTCTAACATACTAAATGAGGATTGTTTACTACGTTTTGTGACGTTCATAGGCACTTTTTTATCACACCATGGAGCTATTCTCACCCTAACCATATTAATTATCGGGTACATGAGACTGAATATATCAACAAGTCCATAAATCAGTGAGACCTATTTTTAGTGATTCCAGAGAAGAGTATAATCGTGATTATTGAGAAATGAGATGCTTATTAGTTACGAGAGTAAAGAAGTTTTTGAGATGAACCGGAGAGATCACATCCATCAATGACATTACTTTTCTAGCTGAAGCAATAGGTGTATATACGAAACTAAGATGATCTTCAACGGTTTCCCTTCAGAACTCATAATCCCTTCACGAAAGAATTTTCGTTATTTTCAGCATTCCAACGGTTTCCCTTCACAAAGTGATTTCCAGATCATTCCCTTCAGAACGAGATTCTCTCTCCTTTCTCTTCACGAATCCCTTCGAAAGGAAGCTGTTGGAGATGAGAGAAAATAAAGGGAATGAGAACTGGAAGGGGAATCAGGAAAGAAATAAAATAAAGAGAATATAGTTAGAGATGGTCCATGCTAAACATTGTTTGCTGCTGTATCTTCATTGGTGCAAAAAGTTATACATCTCATCTAACCAAGCATGAGAATCAACATTGGCTTTCATGATTAAGTAGAGGTGGTTGTACTCTTTATCTATCTAAGATTAAATTGCAGGTTTACTCATTATGTGTCTTACCAATGTGAAAATTTCTTTCAGCGAAACTCGTCGACAGTGAGACGCTTGTGGTGATTTCGTCAATCTTTGAGCTTTATATCTCTGATCTTTAGGAAAACGATATATGAGTGCGTGCGGATGATGATGTGCATGCGAGCGTGCGTTTACAAGTTGTACCTAGGTTTCTGAAAAAAATCTAACCAATCCATAATTGAACCGGTTATTTCGTTGAGTACCTTGTCACAATGGCTAGGCCTACGGGGCAATTTAGGCAGTTGCATCGCATTGCGGTTCAGTGTATATAATACCTTGACCCTCCACAGCTCGTTCCAAAAATCGACGATCACGTGTCACATTAGCACGTACCGGGAACCAGCAATCATGTTGCATAATCACGCCAACCAAAAGTTAGGCCCCCCTGCCGATGCCCTCTCGGCATTTTTTTTTGCGTTTTCCCGGGTCCTGTCCGTTCCAGGCGGCCGTCACGAACACGATGAGCGCAGCGCAGCCGTCTCCTCGCCCGTGAAAAAGGGACGAAGTCGATCGGGGGAGAAAACGTGGGTAACAACAACCGGGTTAGGCCAAGCCGGAGATTGGCAGGGAGGGACACGAACGAAGACGGGAAGAACTTTCTAACGCCCACGCCCGGGCGCCTAGTTGGCTAGTTGCTCTGTTCCACGACAGGATCACTCAGCGCTCGCCTTCGTCTGGACTCTGGATCCGGCGAGCGACTCCCACTGGTCCCTATTACAGCGAGCGTTTTGTTTTTTTGGTTTCGGTTGGGTTAATGCCTTGCCACTAGGCAAGTTGGGTGTTGGGAAAGGGAAAGGGATGCGCTGGGAGATTTTTGCTCGTTCGATTGAGATGTGAATTGGAGCATGAGTGCCCCGTTGGGCAAGATAAATGAAAATGTTAACGAAAATTGTTTCTTTTAGGATTTTCCATAATACGTCCATTTTTTTCTACTTCTACTATTTGGCACCTACTCCAAAACTCTCTTTTGTTCTTTTACAAAAGTCCATTATTTAAATACTCTATTTAAAGTAGAGTACCTAATCATTAACTGTGTATATTGAATAGGAGGGTACAAGATTTTATATAAGCTCAGACATTTTTTATAATAACAACCCTTTGTCATATGCTACCTTGATTAATCTTAGAAGGAGCCAATTATACTGGGAGTGTGTTTGGATCCACTTATATGAATCTTGACGAATTTTCTCGCGTTCCAAATCCTAAAATTTTTGTCGGATGAATCTGATCGTGACTTGAATCTATTATGGATCTCAATGGGTTATTTCTGTTTCTATTCGACTTCGTATCGCTCCTGTTTGATTTTTTTTTTCTGGCTTGTCCTTCTGACCCTCTTCTCTTTTTTGATGTACCGTATTCCCTTTTTATATAGTCAGGTCAAGGAGGCATACCCTACTCAGAGTCTCGAGCGTGACTTTCCTGGATTGTGTTCTCCGAAGGATTCTTTCATGATCTGTGGATAATTTCTGTGTAAAACACGATGAACAGTTATTAAACCTAGCATATAGAGTGACAAATGCATTTTTTTTTTCTAAACTTTACTTTATCCTAGATAACTGAACTATTGTCCAATTCTAAAATGGGGCTGAGAGCATGCGTCGGTAGGATAGACCTTTGATAGGTTTTGGCCTTTTGGGCTATTTCCTTTATGAAAGTCTTCACGGTCGAGATAGATTCTACTGGACCAAGAAAGATTAGATGGGGTTTGCCAAGATCTTAGTCCAAAATTTTCTTTCCAATATTATTTAAAAATGCTAAGATTAGATGTATGTTCTCCTGGATAACTAAACTAGTATTGTCCAACCCTACTTTTTTTTTAAACGAATCGGGAGGGGAGCTGCCCGTTATATTAATAAGAAGAGACCGGACAGACAAAAGTTTTAGATAGTCCCGGAACAAACGTGGATTGGGGAGACCAGGATGTGCCCTAACCCAAAAAGAAAGCATGTTCTCTCGCTAACATATGCTTATGGTGGCGCACTCCCACAAAATCCCAAAGAGAGGCCTCATCCATGATGAGGCAGATGGCTTGAGACGAGGCCATTTCCTTGTGGTAAAATAATGTGCCGAGTACGTTATTTCCAAATCTCTCAAGAAACAAGTAGAAGAAGAGATCTAATCCCTTTCCGTGGGGTGTTGCATGCATTAGTCATAGTCGACCACCATTGGTGCATGGTGTCTGATGGCAACCACTGAGTTGGGTGAATTGTCGATTATCCTAGCCAAGTCGCAATATGGCGCCAAATACGTCTGGTGTACCGACGGTCCACAAGAAGGTGAAGAGAGGTCTTCAGGAATCTTCAACAGAGACTACAGAGGGGATGTGAAGGCCATCCTCACTTTCCTAGGTGATCTGCCGTCCAGAGCTTGTTCTGGACTGCAAGCCAAGCGAAGAACTTACATTTTGGGTGGCGCCCATGCTTTCTAGAAGATGGTGGTGTAGTCGCAGTCGGTGTATCCCCAGAATTGCATTATGTACGACGAGGATGTGGAGTACTCAATGGACGTGGACATCCTTCGATAGATATCATTTGGAGCCTGTGGCCGCAAGGAAACCTCATGAGTCGCACTCCACAGGGAGATAGCCTGACGGATATGCTGAGGGGACATCATTTGGGTGAAGTCAATGTCTTGGATCCAAGAGTTGAAGTGCAGAGCTTCACATAGGCTCCTACGCTTAGCCATGCATGCATTGAAAATGAGAGGGACGAAGTCCCTAGGTCTCAGACCGAATTCCAAAAGGAGATGGAATTTAGAAGTTGTCGATCACAATCTCCATAGCGGCTGCAAAGAGCAGCCTATTGGTTCTGTCACAGGGAATGTCCGAGCCCACCCAGAGCTTGTGTGGAGACTTCCACTCATACCAAAGCCACCGTTGGCGTAGCGCCCGGGCAAAGGCATCTAGTTGGAGAGCACCGAGACCACCATTTTCTTTGGGACATCACACGGTCCCAATTTATCTTGTAGATTCCTCCTGTTATCCGTCAACAGCCCGACCAGAGGAAACGCCGCCGCGCTGCATCAATTCCTCTAAGTTTTGTTGGAGGGTCCTAATAGCCATGAGGAAGTAAATTGGCTAGGATGAAAGCACAGACTTAACCAAGGTCATCTGACCACTATGGTTTATTAGCCTCCTCTGCCAGAAGGTCGTCTTGCTAGTAGTTCTATCCACCAGCGGCTACTGGTCATCTCTTTTAAGGCACTTAGTGGATAGTGGGAGGCCAAATTGTCCAACCCTATGCTGCAAAGCAATCTAATCACACTCTTCCTTCTTCTTAGACCATCTCCAACCGTTTCCTTCCCTTCCCATCTCAAAATCCCTTCCCAGATTCATTCCCTTTAGGTTCTGTACTCCAACAGCATTCCCTTCCCCATTCCCTTCCCAACAGACTTCCAATATTCTATCATTTTCTCATGCCTGCCACAACGGTACAATACGACTGCAATATGCGGTACGCATACAATGTAAATATATTTTTTTAGGGGAGTAGAACGATTGATGCGCCTGCAACCAAAACTTTTTCCGCTAGCAATCTCTTTACCAATTTCTTCTCTATTTGTTGTTTTCCCAAATCCGAAGAGCAGAGCTACACACACGCTATTCATTTCATGCTAGCGTCCAATAATATGTACATGTGTTTTGTACGTAAACGGTCTTATTTCTGAACCCATTTCGCTGCTAGCTTCGTGTGCAAGATTCTTCTCGTGGAAGCCAGGAACCACATGCCTGCTGGCTTCGTGGGCACGAGTCTTCCTGGGGAAGGAACTTAGCACATGCCTAATAGCTTGTATAGGAAGCTAGGCGTGGGTTGCTTGCTTGAGAAGACTATCATCACTATAAAAAAGGGCTGCTACCGAAGTAGAGAAGCACAATTACCTCCACATTTCGCATTTACACAATGAGCTCGTCTTCGTCCGGAGATTAGTTCATGTTCTCATCAGACTCGAGCGACGATGAGGATGAATTGATGTTGATGATCATCATCGAGGAGGAAGAGCTTGCTGCCCAAGGTCGCACTCGTCAGCATGACTCCATGCTACGAGATGCGGTCATAGACCGTGGGCATCAGGAAGGTGCTGCAAGGCTATTCCGGGACTACTTCACCGACAACCCAGTGTTTGGTGATACACTGTTCTGTCGTAGGTAAGACCATCATCCCTACAAACACATTTATAGGTTGTGATGCGTACTAATGACTATTCACCCTTTAAGGTTTTGGATGAGTTGGGCGTTGTTCTTGAGAATTGCCGCTACTGTGGAGAACCACGACACATGGTTTCGACAGAAGAGGGATGCCACCGGGAAGCTGGGCCTAACCCCCCTCCAAAAGTTGACAACTGCCTTACGACGACTGGCATACGGAGTCAGTGCAGACACAGTGGATGAGTATGTTCAGATCGAGGCTATCACAATGATGCCTGCCCTGATAAAGTTTGTGCAAGTTGTTGTCTTGCTTTTCTCCAATGAGTACCTTCGCGCTCCCATTGCCAAGGATACTACTTGACTGTTAGCTATTGATGAGCAGAGAGGGTTCCCCGGAATGCTGGGGAGCATCGACTGCATGCATTGGGTTTGGAAGAATTTCCTGAAGGTGTGGCATGGCACATATATCGGTTATACGTGCAAACCCTCCATAGTTTTGGAGGTGGTTGCATCGTACGATCTATGGATATGACATTCTTTCTTTGAATACCCGGTAATCTGGATGACATAAATGTTCTGCACCGCTCTAACATTTTCAGCAGGCTCACAGACGGGACTGCGCCTCCTGTGTCATACACCATTAACGGTAACACGTATGACATGGGCTACTACCTAGGTGATGGAATTTACCCCGAATGAGTGACAATAGTGAATCCAATTTTAACACCAAGGGGGAACAAGAGCGTGCATTTCTCCGCCATGCAAGCATTAGTCTGGAAAGATGTTGAACGTGCATTTGGCGTCCTGCAGTCGAGGTTCACCATAATTCAGGGTCTAAGAAGAATTTGAAAACAAAGCACACTGCACAACATTATGACCGCATGTGTTATAATGCACAATATGATAATTGAGGACAAGAGGGGCGGCACCGATATGGAGGAGGTGTATGACTATATGGGCGAGAAAATGACAGTCGAGGGTCGTGATGCAGACCAAGCCATCCTCCAGTACATAGAAGCAACTGAAGCAATCAGGAACTAGGCATTGCACCACCAACTGTGTGATGATCTGGTGGAGCACCTATGGAGTCATCATGGAGCACAGTAGATAGGTCATCACGTTCTGTCTAGTAATCTCAGTTGCAATGTTAGGCATCGTAATGTAACGTAATGTGAGTTTGAGTTCTGTCAGTTGCAATGGTACTCATCGTTAATGTATGAAGGATTTGTACCATTATTGTGTACCTTCTATGAAGAATCTCATGTCTGCAATGAACTAGGCTTTCTCTGACCTTATTTACGTTGCAATGAACTAAGCTCATACAAACTACTACCTTATTTGATAAGTTTATATCAGGGGTCAGGTACTCAGGCAGTAGACCATGTGCTTGTTGGTGTAAGTTTGTTTTTTCATCTTACTCAGAACATACTATGTCACCAGGTGTGGTGGGAAGGAGGAGTGGGAGGGAGGGAGGATGAACTGCTGTCTCGCTCGTTTGTCTTGGAGTGGTGACTGAGTAGAGTCAGAGCAAGTGCATGAACTATTTAGGTGGCATGTTCTTTAGCATTCCAGGATTGTAAAGCAATGGAATTAACAAATTAAAGATCTAATACAAAGATGCGTGTTCTTTAGCATTCCAGGACTGTAAAGCAAAGGAACTAGCAAATCAAAGATCTAATACAAAGCTGCACACTATATGGGTACTTGCAGATGCACACTATATAGCATTTCGGGACTGTAAATAATCACTCAGTTGAATGTGACACAACAATTATAGCTAAACCAAAATCATGCAGGATATAGCACACCTTGCATTGAAGCAAATCAATCATCTAATGCAGGATGTAGTGAAGAGGAAATAGCATAACACATGCTAGAACATTTCCTAGGACACAGGTATGTAATCTTTGGAAATTATTACACATAAGTAGCTACTACAAAGAGTTATCAGAATTTCGGCAAAAGCACCTTGAATAGAGGTAATGTACGAGCATCTACGGGTTCTGTTATGCTGCACTCTCTGAGGGGACCACTAACACTGTCCAAGTCGACCTTCATTATATACTCGTCCTGATCATTTACTCAAACGGATGCCTGCAGACGCATGACAAAAGTCCACTCCTTCTTCAACTCCACCATAACCTTCTTTGTTTCACTGATCTCAGCAAGTTGAGTTACATACATCCCACCTAACACGGTAGGCAAAGATGTACTCGAAGCTGATTTTTGAGCACGGGGCGCTTTAGTTGCCTCCCTTCCAGTGGGCCTAGGAAGCTTTGTTGATGCGTTCGATGCTGCATCGTTTGACACTTCATTGCACCTTGTTGGGTTGGATTGTGCGTTGGCTACCTTTTGCATCTTCTTCACCTTTGTGGACTCATGTGCGTGCCACTTGGGGTGGTCGGCAAGCATGACCCAGGAATGCGTGTAAGCAAATGGCTTCCCCTCAATCCCCTTGTACGATGTTCAAGCACGCGCCATCTGCGAATCAAGGAAACCATGAGAGATCTATGTATCGAGCAGTAAATATAACTCTTGATATGCAACCTGTAAAGCCTACTCTTGCTCAAAAAAATGATATTATACATATGCCAAAGATAGTTATCATACAGATGGCTATTCACAAGTGCATATTTTTGTATTCCAGGAGCACATGCAGTCATGCACCCAAACTGTTTCATTGGATATGCACAGAGTTCCATCAGTAGTTACTTCCGGTCTATAGTATTTTTTACTGATGTTAGCAGTGAGCCAGGGAACAAATACTCTTCTCACTGATCTGTATTAATTCTTTGCACCTTCTAGGGCCTATACTTTTGTTGTGATCACTATTTTCATCAATAGAGGGCATTGAACCCATACAGGTAAAGCTGACACTTTGCCTCGTGTTGTTTCTGCAGATACTTGTATTGTAAATGATAGCTTTCCTATTGTCTTTAATTGTGATGATTAATTGGCACATGGTTGAGATTGAATCTGGAAGGTTTTCAAGCCTATATTTGTTCCACCTGGAGTGGCAACTATGTACCATTATCATGTAGTACCATTGCCTCTAGGGGGTAAGAGTTTGATATGCTAACCTTTCTACCCAAAAAATTGTTCAACCAATACTATCTGTTACACCTAATAAAACAATGTTTTCAAAATAGTGTGTTGCCATTAATAAGCAAGTAACTCTATGCCAACTGATAGGATTACAATGACTGCTAAGCTGAGGTAAACATCAGCTCTATTCCACATAGATAATGTAGGACCAGACTTGCCAAATAGTCTGAAAATATTCATTTAAGGAGCATTAAAAATGATTAAGTTAGCAAGGCTACTAAGTAAATATAGAAAGATCTCTAGAAGACCAATAGAATATTACAAATATACTACTAAATAGTACTTAAAAGGATGAGTTGCAGTACTAGTATACAAGATATCCAGCACCATAACTAGGAGCAAATCGACCTTGTCCCTAAACAAATCTGACAACCATAAGACTAAACAATATGAGCACGGCGTAGGAGATAGCGGCACACCTCAAGCAACGATTTTGAACAAAATTTCAACCAGATCTATCTCCTTAAACCATGTTACAACACTGCAGCACATTTAAATCATGCAGTTCAAACTTTGAACTACTGAACTTTTTTGCTTCTTCTTTTTTGAAAGGAAAAAAGCATTGTTGAGGAATGTTTGTAGTGCAGCCAACAACAAGCTGAGGTTCACAGTACACAATATAAGAGGTGCTAAATGAAAATTTAAACCGAGGCAAACATTACTTTGCAAATTTAAGGTCATCTGCGATTGGTCACATGCATAATACATGTTGAAGTACATGCCACATGACTAATACGTGCATACCTTGTAACGCTCGTTGGTCCCGCTCGGATTTAGCTACTCCACCTTCCTCACGTGCACCGCAAACTTGCTAACTACGTCCATGATGAGCTTCATGTGGTTGATCAAAGCCTTATCTATCCTAGGCATCATTGACGGATTCCTATACGTGTTGAAGTACTTGGCGATCCTGCCCCAGTACGTATCCTTTGACTGATCAGTTCCAACTACATGATCCTGGCTCACGTTTAACCATGCAGATACGAGCAGATCTTCCTCCTCGTCTGTCCACTTTGTTCGGTTCGTCTTCGGCTCTGCCTTCTTCTTCATCTTCAAGGTGGTCACCTTCTTCCTTCCCTTGTCATCGCTACCCATGCTGAAATGCCCTAGCTCCTCCTCGGGTACGGGGTGTAAGATAGGACCATACGCAACCATGAAGTGGTCCATCTCTGCCATAGGTGCAATGGAGGATGGTCCACCCTGCATCTGTGGCCTCGACTATGTCATCCGCTGCACTCCGTCCTGAAGAAAACTCTCACAAAATGGATCTATGTGAGCACTTGGACATCACAACAAAAAAACATGAATTTCCAACCATAAATTGTAAAATTCAGCACATGGTTGCCTATCATTAATACAAGACATACAACGTTCAATTCACAAATGCTCCATCAGAACCACTGGTCGACTGCATGAAGGTTCAATTTCAATATACAACCAACAAAAACGAAGGAGTACTACATATGTTTCTAAATAGATAGTAAACATGCAGTTACAATGTACAAATCTGTAAGATAAATCAAGCCTTCAAGCACATGTCGTATCCATCCTCATCACAGTAATAGTACATGTGCACCGTCTGCAGTACAGGTGCACATAAAACTCAAAAAAACATCAAGAGCTCATAAAGATCGTAACAATAAGCACAAACATTCCTTCAATAACATTATACCAAAATTCATAACATTAATAACATGACGACGGATATGTCTTACGCAATAAGAGATACATCACGGGGAGTACCGGAGTACAAGACCATTAACTAGAGGTAAACCGTAATACTATAGGGGACCGGCTACCTTGACTAGACCAATTCCTAACAACTAAAGTAACAAATACCCTTCCCGACTAAAGCCTCCACGAACGATCGGATTCAATGGACATTCCTTCATCTGAATCAGCACCCAGAAGTTGATCAGCGGGAATGACGTCGTTGTTGTCAATGTCCTTGGATCCCGATGCTTCCTCTTGCACTGCCACGCTAATATTATCGGCTAAACCAACTAGGTTATGCACGACACCGCCGCTCAGAGCATCCTCAACTTGGAACATGAGCTGCTCCAAGTACGCCGCAATGGTATTGACCTGCATAAGTGCTCTGTTGAGATCCACGACAGCAGGGGTGCTGTACGGACTCAAGTTGTGGTTGGCCACCTTCTTCAACGTGGCAGCCGCCTCCTGCACATGGTCCTACATCTTCGACAGGACACAAACAAGCGATGCGACATCCATCTATAAGCACAGAGCAAGCGCATCGGCGACATCGCAATGTGCCAATGAACGTACAGACTCAATCAAGAACCTTACAAGTATATCAACGATGCTACAAGATGCTAAGATAAAATTGTTGTAGCAAACATAATCAAACATAATCCAAACCAGCAGAACTTAGAGTGCTCAATATGGTGACTTAGAGTGATCATTACATCTGGATCTATTTATTCTTTTTTTTTTCTTGCCTATAGGTTGTAACCTAAATGAGGAGAAATGACACCTATGTATGGATCCAAGCACCGGAAAGCAAGGCATGCCAAAAACTTTTACATACTTACCTCTATAAGCACCCAATGCAACATTTCCAACTTAGTAAAAGTATCTTTGTATATGCAGCAAGGCATGTTGACACCTATCCATGAATCTAAATGCTATATAATAGATGCAAATAATGATTCAAGAGACCCAAGCAGGAATATACTTAACTCTACATAACAGATGCAGATAATAGATCTAATAACCACTATATACTTAACTTTATAACAGATGCAGATAATGATTCAAGAGATTCAAGCAGGAAATATACTTAACTCTATATTATGGGAACAAGATTTTTTTTCAAGGGTTCAAAATAAGGCCTGAATATACAGTACATTACCTCAGCCAGGAGCAATGGCAGAGTTTGGAGAAATGAACATTGGGATTTAAATTAGCAGTGGTATTTTGATTTCACTAACAACATCATAGTAGCATGCAAGTTTCAAGTGCTCTTTCGCATGTAGAAAGAGAGGATTAAAAAAACATCTGCATCATATTAGTTTCTTTAAAGTAAAATCAATTGCCTTGTTCCACTGATCAATTTACAAAAAATAGAAGAACGTGATGGAACCAAATCTGCCTGCGTCTACCACCTCTTCAGGAACCGCACCGATAGATGTAGATAATGGATCTAAGCACTGAAAAGCAAGGCATGCCAAAAACTCTTATGGATCTTTGTATATGGAAGAAGGCATGTCGACACCTATGTATGGATCTAACTGATGCAGATAATGATTTAAGAGATCTAAGCACAGAAAAAGCAAGGCATGCCAAAAACTTTCACGTGCTCGCGCTCCAGCGCCTCCACCTCCAAACTTCCACTACACCAAAATACCTCATCAGTGCTGGTTCAAAATCATTATCAGTGACGAGTTTCGAACCGACACTGAAAATCACTATCAGTGCCTGTTGGAGCTATCAACCGACACTAATAGTCGGTCTTGATTCAACATTTTTCGGATCGAAAAAGTTTCAATTTTTTTTCATGACCAGAGGCTGCCCACCCGATCCCGCTGAATATTCGCAAAGTCACGTGATATTCGCTCGCATTCGGCAACCAAGACTCGAACTCAAGACCTCACAGCCTATCCGCACATATGACCCCTCTAACCATCTCAGCTATCGTCTGTTCGTGAGTATAGTAGCAAAATAAATCTTTTTGACATCTTCTGATCGAACGTTTGAATAGCTATTTGGATATCTAAATGATCTCAAATAAAAAAGTGACTAACTACAAGTGTTTACCTATCCGACTTCGTGTGAAAAAGTTATGAATTTTTTAATATAAGCTATCATCGACCACTGTTATACTTTATTATAATTATTCGGGCTTTTAAATGACCTCAAATTAAAAAGTTTTCAACTACAAAGTTGTAAATCTTATCGAGAGCTATAATTTTTATATAAAGTTTTCCCCATCCGACTTCATGTGAAAAAGTTATGAATTTTTTAAGATAAGTTATGATAGTACCAATCATCAGTGGCGGTTCGTAACTAGAACCGGCACTGATACTGATTACTAGTGCCGGCTCGTGGCTAGTACCGACATTGATACTGATTATCAGTGCCGGTTTGTGGCTAGAACCGACACTGATAATCACTATCAGTGCCTGTTCTTATCTTCTCAGTTGTTGTTCGCGCGCGGGAGTTTAAGAACCGGTACTGATACATCTTCAGTGCCGATTACTGTTAAAACGGCACTGATGAGACTACATATGTGGTGTTCTGTAGTAGTGCTCTCATCGGAACCCTCTCCTCCCCCCCACCGGTGGAGCCGCCCGCCGCCACGCCCGTACACCGGATTGCCTATTCTACTGCGAAATCCATAGATCCAAAATGGTGTGGGGGATAATGTTCCGTACCTTTGGTCGTTGCTCCGCGTCGACGTCGCACAGCCTCTGGTGACGTCGCCACTTCCCTCCACACATGCGCATGGTTCTAGTCTCCATGATTCCCTCACTGTCGTCGCCAACCTTCCTCCGCCCTTGCACGCACTGCCATCGCCGCCTCTCGCTTCCGCCTCTTCCGCCTGAGCACGTGCCCGACCATCTCCTGCCCCGCGACGTGTATCTGCGAAGGGATAGGAGAGATATCCCGTCCAGGGTCAGCCCGCGAGGGAAGCGCTTGGAGCTGGCGACTTGTTCCTGTTGTGACATTTTTCTCTTCGGAAAGGGAATAACATCCGCGACAGGAAACAATTAGGATAATCTTAGCATCAGTTTCTTTTCGCGAAACCACTGTCATTATCAGCTCCCTTTTTCCATTGCCAGCCTATAACCATATCAGGAACAAAACAAACCACGATGGTGCACGTATCATTTGTGATAAGATACACATGGCACATCCCTCTCTGCCCCGGTTTATTTTAGGCACAGCTTGTCACTTATCCCAATCTCGCTCAACCTGTTGCGGAGGAATATAAAACGATACCTTGTCAAGCAACCAACTTGAGAGCCTGTGCAACAGTTGAGACGCCGGCTATATATAACACAATTTACTAATCTACAGACACCTCAAAACACAACTCCAACAACATATTGTTTGTTAGTATTAGCCTATGATAAATGCAGTATAAAAAGATATTTGATTTTGTTTCTCGTGCTACATATCGCCTTTTGTTCAAGATATGACATTCTTCTCTTCCTTTATTAACACCCATCCACATCATTAAAAAAAACTTACGTGTCACTCTTTACATGCAGCTGACGTCACACCTTTAAACGTGCTGTGAGGAGGAGGTGAGGTAACACGTGATGGAATGGAAATCAGTATAGAATACCGCCCGCACGAGACAACGCCGGCGGTTGGGTGCATCTTTCTCTTCCATTCCCCCGCTTCTTGGCTTCCGCGACCATCTGTTCCTACTGCCTTCGGTTCGGCCTTCCTCGTGCGCGCGCACCTGCGTTAACTGTGTGGAACCGGCTTCAAAAATATTGTTCGATGTCACTTTTCACAAAGGAAAGTTACGCTCCCTACCTTGCTCCTCTACGTCAGAGGAGCCTGTTCCTAACCGTGTGTGCGCTGCAATCCTGCATTCCTGTGCACTAGCTAGCTGTTGGTTCAGAGTAGCTCACTGCTCATGCCATTGGCCATGGAGCCATGGTGTTAGCTAGGCTAACGTCATTATCGTTGTGCCATTTGATTTGGGTCTATTAATTTTGGAGGTTACTTGAGCCCACAGCAGCCGCCTGAAAAGGGGAATCAACCATATAAAAAGGGCACCGTGTTTATGGGATTAGGTACGCGATGATTAGCAAATTCGCAGAGCTAAACAATGTACGAAATGGAGTGCTCGTTTGTCAGGTTGCCGAGTTCGTACTCGAAGAATCTCGCCATTTCGCTGGACTTTGCTCTAGTCCGCCGCCAAAACACCGTGCTCTGCCAAGCTACTCGTTCTGCTCGCTTCTGTTCCTTGTTTAGGGTGTGTTTGAAACGGTGAAATAGAAAACAGAGAAATATGAGAAAATACAGAAATAGGAAAGAAACTAGGTGGTGAAACAGAGAGATGGCAAAACACAGTAACCTTACTAGAATAGGCGTTTGGAACATAGGAATTGGAAGAGCATAGGAAATTTAGAAGTGGACACTAATCTCATTTGTTTAGACTAACTATATGCACTATTTTTCACTTTCTAAGCTACTGACATGTGGTCCCGTTTGATTGTTAGGTCCGTAAATATCTATTATATAAAACACAAATTGTTTCCCACATCATCTCTCCCCCACTCTCCTCTCATTTAATAAAAGCTCCTAAAATTCAAATAATTTATCCACTTTTGTTATCCAACCTACTTCTCTAGCCTACATGCCTCTTACCGGCTACATATATATGATTCGTTTTACTAATAAAAATAAATAAATTAATTAAGAGGAAAAATAGTGGATAATCTCCTTCTCCTTTTTTATCCCATCTAAAATCAAACTACAGCATCACTTCCTATAAATTTGTTCGGCGGCACTTCCATAACACATCCATACATCCATACCTTAGTTTGTGATTGATGTTACCACACCCAATATTTATATTTTCGTTGCAACATACGATTGTTTAGCTAGTTAGTAAAGTATATTTCACTTCCAAGCCACAGCCCAATGCCCCCCCCCCCACACACACAAACTGAGCATCCCACATGTCAGTGAAGGTGAGGATCCATCCATCTTGTTATCCCCTATCCGTGGCTCTAAACACTTTATCTTCTTCTGTTTCTCCATCGCTCTCAATGAAGCACTCTTTTCCCACATCCATTTTTCTCCCAAATAAATTCTTGCTTGCCCCCCTCGATAGCGTGGGATTAGCTCTTGGTCGTTGATTCAGCGCAGAAGTCGAGCAGCAGATCGAGGCTTTTGAATTGATGCACGGCCGGACCAGCGCATATGCATGGAAAAAGAGCAAGTGTTGCGTTGATTCTTTTTTTTCCCCGCCTGGTCGTAAATCCGCCCAGGGGGACAATAGAAAGCTTGCCAGGAGGTTAGAGGTGGGAGTTCCCTATCTGATTCTTCAATGCGCAACCAACAGCCTCCCTAATCTCATGATCTGGATCCATGGGCTGCTACTGCTGCAGCAGTGGATTCTAATAGGGGCGACTTGATCATCGGGAGGAAATGCGTCGAGAACTTCATCCCCTGAATGAAGAGGAGGATGAAGAAGAAAAGAGGGCGAGAGCGCTCTCTATGGCAGAAAGATCAATGAATCCTTCGACTCAAGTTGTTGTTGCTGCTTATGGTTCTTCTGGAAGTGGGTCGGGTCCGAATCTCCCCAATCAAAGGTATAATCACCCTTCTTCTTTAGGTGGTGGGCGGGATTCTGGTACTGCTTTTGATGTGGGTGCATGTTATAGTTGTGGTTCATTTGAACATCTTGTTGGGGATTGCCCTGCTAAGATTCGATGTGTTCGTTGTGGTTGGGAAGGGCACGGTTCCAGGTTTTGTTCTGAGAAAAAATCATAGGAATTTGTTGCCCTCGTGTGTGGAGCGCAGAGTGAAGGGCAAGCTTTCTTTTTCATAGAAAATGTTACTAATGTTGTTGCTATTAAGGAGCGTGCTAGCCTTGCAATGATTACTGTTGTTAAGGGGAGTGCCACTGTGCAACAAATTGAATAGGAATTTCAAGATTTATTTGGTTCTGCTTGGAGATGTCATGCTAAACAATGGACATAATCTCAATTTAGTATGAGATTCCCTAACGCTCGTAAGATAGATGAATGAGCACACTTTACTACTATGGGAATGCGTAGGGCTTAGGCTAAAATTAGGGTTTCTCATTGGAATCCTGTTGTGGGGGCCAAAGGTGCTTTGCAATCGGCCTGGTTTTGTGTTAGACGCATACCTCATGAGTGTAGATCTGAACCTGTGCTTGTATATGTGGGATCTCTCGTTGGATTGACTTTAGAGATTGATAAAAGTAGCTTATACAAACAAGATTTTGTTAGAATGAGGATTGGATGTAAAAATTTATCCAAAGTTCCTGCTTCTGCCGAAGGATGCCTTGCTATGCAAGATGGTTATTACTTTTATGACTTCTTATTTGAAAGGGAAATTCCTTCTTCTAGTTCTCAAAATTCTGATGTAGTTGTTGTGCCTGTAAATGAGAAGAAACCTAAACATGACTTCAAAGCTAACCTTAGTGAGAGATCTCCTAAGAAAGCTAGGCTTGAAGGTGGTCATGGTGGTACTTTAGCTTCTATTTTCAAAAGTGGTGGCAAGACATACCTCAAAAGTGCTTCATCTCTGAAATTGATTTCTAAGAGTCCTCGGTTTGCCCCTGCCAAACTTTCCTTCTCTACTATGGAAAAAGTTTTCAGTGATAAATATTTTGATTCGTGTGGCCTTGAATCTAGTACTGGAACATAGGAGCCTTTTCCTTTTCCTAAAAATACTGAAGATAAATCATATGTGAAAGACTCTGAAAAGATTGATACACTTCAAGACATTGAAAGCACTGATGAGGAAGATGACTTACTATCTGATGAAATGGAACATGGTACGATGAAGCTTGACCCGCAATTTTTTGAGGATCCTCAGGTCATCATTGGGATCAACAGGTGTTCTTTCTCTAAAATTCAGAAGCAAAGTGACATTGATCTGCCTTTTGTGGTCTCTACTAATGATGGGCACAAGGATGGTGGGGGAGATCCTACTCTTGAAGATGAAGATAACTACAGTGGGCAAGAAGACCATTCACTTCACCCTCTTGTGAAGGAGATTATTGATGAACCACATAAGAAGAATGCTATTCCTACTCCTACCTCTGAAGAGTTGCCAATAAAGAGTCATTCTACTATTCCTACAAGAGCTAGTGAAAGATACGCTTCTTTGGTGGGCTCTACTATGGAGGAAATGGCTATACAGAGAGCCAAGAAAAAGAACCTTGAAGGTAATCTTAATGTTCCAGCTAAATTTCATAACAATAATTCTTTTGCTGCTCTTTCTTGTTGTGATATGATTTCCAAAGCTTCTGTTATGAGAGTTGTTTTAGACCATGATGATTTTGAAGTTGTAGACCTAATTAAGGACCTTGAGGATGCTAGATGCGCTTTAGTTGCCAAATCCTTACTCCCTTCTATTCATTCTGATTCTTTGTCTATTTTTTCTCAAACCTCATCACCAAAGATGTTGGAGCTCATTGAAGAGAAGAATTTCAGTGATGATGCTAAAATAACATCAATTAAAACAGCAATACTAAACATACAGTTAAGATTGCTTCATTGTGCAACAAAAATAAAAAAACCCTGATATCAGGTGTTTTACAATAAAATTTCCCCAAATCACAGAGACCTGTGAGGGAAGCAAGGAAAAAACCCAAAAGATACACATGAAAAGATTTTTTGGAATTATAGAGGGATCAAGAAAAGGGGGATGAATATGTGTCTAAAAGATTTCATGTTTGCTCATCACCCTGTCTTTATTCGTCTGCAATAAATTATGAAAAAAGACTTCACAATTAGTGATTTGAGAAAATTGGACCCCCAGGCCAGATTTTCTTGGTTCTGGATTCTTGCTCAGGGTAAATCTAGTGGCCTCTTGAGTGACACTGATAATGACTTTTTTGATATTAAACATGTGACTTATGGCAAGTACATCTTACAAATACACTTGATTGAAAAAAATAACAAGAAAGAATGGTTATTTATGAATGTATATGGACCTGCTCATGATGAGTTTAAGCTTGAGTTTCTTAGTGAATTATCTAGATTCTGCTCTTCCCTTATGCTGCCCTTGATTATTGGGGGTGATTTCAATATTGTCGGATATACTTCTGAGAAAAATATGCCTACTTGCCTGAGCAGAATGTCATAATTGTTCAACGATATCATACATGCTCATGAATTGAAAGAAATTCATATGAATGGTGGCAAATTTACTTGGTCCAATAATAGAGACAACCCAGCTTTGGAAAAGCTAGATAGAGTCTTGATAAATAATGATCGGAAGGTTTTTTTATCCTATAGTTACTATTCAAAAGATTGCTAGAGAAAATTCATATCACAATATGCTGCTTCTTTCTTCTAATGATGATTTCAAGGTTTTCAAAATCTCATTTTCATTTTGAGCTTACTTGGCTAGAGAATGAGCAGTTTATATTTTAAGTGGAAAAGATTTGGGAACAAAATGTTCCTAGTAAAAATATTTTGGATGTGGTGATTAACAAATTAAAAAAAAAACTAAGAAACCACATCGAACTTATGGAAGAATCTGCTCCCCTTAATGAGCAAAATGCCATAAGAAAAATGCAACTAATGGCTGATATTCAAAAATTGCTGCTGGAAGATGAACTTTATTGGTTTAAAAGATCTCATGCTACTTGGTTACTCAAAGGGGATAACAATACTAAATTCTTTGACATTGTGGTAAATGGTAGAAAGAGAAAGAATACTATCTTTTCTTTAACTCATAATGGAGTTAAAGATAATGGGAGATGAGAACCTTCTTAAGCATGCCACTAACTAGTACAAAGACATGTTTGGTTTGGAAAAGCAAAATAATATCACTTTTGATCATGTTGTCTGATCTGATCATGAAATATTGAATAAAAATAATTGTGATGATTTAGATAGACCCTTTGAGGAAGAAGAAATTAAATATGCCTTGTTTCAAATGGAGTCCAAGAAAGTAGCCGGACCATATGGGTTCCATGCTGACTTTTTTCAAGTTTGTTGGAAGATAATCAAGAAAGATTTCTTGGTTTTATTTCAGAAATTCTATGACCAGGAAATTGATATTAATAGATTGAACTATGGGATTTTTACTCTTTCACCCAAAGTCAAAGATGCTGAGAGAATTCAGCAATACAGGCCTATTTATTTGTTAAATTGCACTTATAAATGGATTACTAAGGTTTTAACTTTGATGATTGAGCCCTATATGGATAAGCTCATTAACAAATGCCAAAATATTTTTATTAAAAACATGAATATTATGGATGATATTCTTTATTTACATGAATTGCTTCATGAAACTAAGAGAAAACACTAAAATGGTATTGTGTTGAAGCTTGACTTTGAAAAGGCATATGATAAAGTCAACTGGGATTTTCTTTTTCAATGCATAAACATGAGGGGTTTTAGTGAAAGATGGAAAATCTGGATTAGGAGTGTTGTTAAAGGGGGAACCATAAGTGTAAAGTTAAATAATCAAATTGGAACATATTTTAATAGTCATAAGGGTGTGAGACAAGGAGATCCTTTACCCCCTTCCTTTTCAATGTTGTTGCAGATTGGTTGGCTAAAATAATCCAACTTGCACAAGCTAAAGGTGATATTATTGGGTTAGCTTCTCATTTATTTGATAGGGGTATTGCAATTTTGCAATATACTGATGACACTATCTTGCACCTTCAGTATGATATTGATAGAGCTAATAACCTCAAGTTCTTACTATACTTGTATGAGATGTTGTCTGGTTTGAAGATTAACTTCCAAAAGAAATATTTGTCTAACACTATTGTTGCTTTAGTTAAACACAAATTTGATGACTCCCCTTGTTGGTATGACCTGTTAAAGGTCAAGCAGTTGTATCTTTTAGGGAGAAAATGTATTGTTGGCAATGAGAAGAACATCAGATTTTGGGAGGATGTCTGGATAAAGGAACAACCTCTTGCTTTTCTTTTCCCTTCTTTATATAATATTTGTCAGAATAAAAATATTTCTGTACATGATGTTGTCATGATACAATGGCACTTGTCCTTTAGAAGGTGGTTAAGAGGGGATCTGTTCTTTCAGTGGGAAGAGATTAAGAACTGGGTATCCCAGATACAGTTTTCTGCAACTGATGATGTGCTTAAATGGTGTTTTAGCAACAATGGTAGATACTCTGTTAAATCCACGTACCTTTGGTTGATGAGAGATTCTCCCAACTGTGCTTACAAGCATATTTGGAAAGCTAAAATTCCTACCAAATTTAAAATCTTTCTTTGGCTCATGTAAAATAATGTTGTACTCACCAAAGATAATTTACTTAAAAGAAACTGGGTAAGTGTTGGTACCTGTTACCTGTGCACCCAACCTGAAACCAGTAAACACCTATTTTTCCTTTGTCCTATTGCTAAAGTGGTTTGGGGTATAATTGTTGTTTGGATTGGTGCCAACACTATACCTAACTCTATAGATAAGTATTATGTCTGGATTGCCTCTTTTGTGAAAGTTGATAAAAATTTCCATACTATAGGCCTGGCTGCTGTTTGTTGAGCTATCTAGAAAGCTTGAAACAAAGTTTGTTTTGAAAAATTATGACCCGTCATCCTAACGAAATTATCTTTCATGCTTGTTTTTCACTGATTTTATGGGCAGATTACCTCAAAGGTATGAGCAAAGATGAGCTAATCAGGGGGGGGGGGGCAAAAAATCTTCTTCAGTCTATGACTCGGGTGCTGGCTCAACATCATACACCTGCAACAGCTTCGGCTTTTGGTCAACTGCTGCTCCTGTCGGATGAGGTTCAGACGGATGGCGACCAAAGCGATGAAGAGGAAGAGAAATGAAGAATGTTGATTTTGTTTCCCTTTATCATAGGCTTTTGATGTTTCTAGACTTCTGGTTGTTGATGTCTTTACGTCTAGCTTTAATTTTGGCTAGTTCTATCTTATCACTTTTAGCTTTTAAGGTCATGTATTTGTCTATCGTCTATCTAGGAACTTGCAGTCTTGTATGTCTATCTCATGTAAGACTTTGATACTATGTATTGTTTCCATTAAGTTTCTTAATGAAAATGGGGTTTCCCTGAGTTCAAAAAATAAAGTACATGGGAAGTACCCATCGAGATTTGATTTGCTTAGGAAACAGCTTGCTTCTCTCCAACCATGGAAAAATTTCATTTAGCTCGGATTGGATGCTATGTTTCCTCTAAAAAATATAGGTGGTGAAAACTTTCCAGAGGAAAGGATTTGCTCAATCCTCCATTCCAAATGCCATGAACAATGCTCAAAATGGAGGATTCCTGATTCCTGTACTTTTCCTTTTGGATTTCCTCCAATCCAAATGGGACCTTATCTTTTCAATTTTGAACCCTGTCACACAATCATTACCAGTTTTTAAGTACCCTATAAATAAAAAAAACAAATATTCAGTTTGTGACGTATCTTTTCTTTTCCCCGTTTCCTCTTCTCGCTGGACACGGATCCTCTACATTAATAACGATCAATGCAGAGGGATCACTGTTTGTACAGTAAAATGAATTTACTGTCACAATCCTCTGCATTAATTAATCACTAATTATTGTACAAATAATATTCTGATGTACTACGTGTCACTCTGTTAATGTAGTATTTACTGTAGCACTCGATCCCATCCATCCATCCATCGCGAAACCGATGGCTTTGAGTGAGAGCTAATGCAGAGAATGGTTCATCCTCTGCAGACGATCCGTGTCCCTTCTCGCTACACTAAAACTGAACAACTGATTTCTTGCAATTGCACGCTAACCTAGTTATTACTACCTCATAAGAACGCAGATGTCCTGCGATGATGCAAACTATAGGACCGAGAATGATGACTAGATGAGGTGAATAGGCGCCTCACAAATTTCTTTGATGGCCTTCTTCTATTTTGGTCACCCAACGCACCTCAAAAACCAAGAGCGGAAGCAAAAGCCGGAGAGAGACAAGTTGCTATAAAAAATTTCAAGGAAAGACATGGCTCTTATAGATATACATAAACCCTAGGTTTCATTGAAACTCGTCCCACATGTTATCGCTACAAAAGATAGCAACTAGAAGGAAGAAAGCTTTGAACCAACTAAAAGATCACCGAAAGAAATTTCCCGAGTTGATAATCTAAAGGCAAGGGAATTCAAGACAAATTCTGAATGTGATTTTATGCCTCTAGTAATAAGAATAACAACTTTCTAAGGTGGAAAAATTTCAGCTTATCAACCAAAATAAAAATCACAACCAAAAAGAAAAAACTCGCAACAAAGCCAGTGAGCCAATAAAAAGAAACTAGAAGGAGATGATTACAAGCATCAGAGGAAATATACACTTCATTTCTTGCAAAGGTCAACCCTCTTGTTGATAGATTACAAGGTATTTTTCTCACAAAAAGCTCTGACATATTACAAAGGCTAATCTCTCCTCTCTCCTTTCCTCTAAAACCCTATCATATTACAAAGGCTGCCTCAACCATCCCTCACAGCCCTATCCTTCTATTTATAGGCATAGGGAGGTTACTTAGCCCTTAATTTTCTTTGTTCCCAGAATATCCATCTCTTCCAAGACATTCCTATCTACTAACGAGGTATTTTGGTCCATCCCTTTGCTCCGTCCATCAAACGGTCATGGCGTTTTCATGACTTAGGTTCATCTCGACACAAGCTTCATGATGATGCCACATGCACTCCATCCTTTCACAGTTTTGAGATCAAACCACGAAACCGTCTTGCATACTTCTCAAAGCGTGACTCATTGTCACTTGCTTACACCTTAAGCAAATGATCTAATGACGTGTGTACTCCGTCTTACGATCTTGATCGGCAGCAAGTCTCTCCCACTCCCGATCCCTCGGGCCGCCTTGTCACTTGCACCGGTATCCCTTTCACTTGACTTTATCAACACGCTATCTTCATCTATCCTTCCATGCTTTGCTTGATCTCCATGTAAACAGCTATGACCACCCTTGACTCCACCCGGTCTCCTCGATCGTTCGGCACCATCACCTACAAGTTGTATCCATCACCTGCACAACATAAGACAAGTAAACATACATCTCCAACACCATTATAGATTAGCCAAAATCAAAATCCTCAATTGAAAGTACAACACAGAAAAATCATGAACATCTGAGCGCCAGACCATCCGACGTGTTCAACTTCTCAGATCGGCCATTTTGCATCCTCTCTGAAAATATTAGTTTGGTGTATCCTTCGACATTCACACTGGTCATCACTGGACTATCCGACGAGTACAACATTGCCATAAGCTATTTTACAACCTCTCTACAACAAATGGTCCGACGAAGCATCTGGCATGCATTGCTTTCCATCGCCGGACTATCCGGCAAGTTCAATTCCACCAGACAACCATTTTGCAACCTCTCTACAAGAAATGCTCTGGCATTCACATCCTCCATCACCGGACAATCCAGCATATACATCAATTTTTGTCTCTGAATTGAAATGCTCCGATGTGAAACCTTCCTGAACGCCGGATCATCCGGCGTGTACAAAATTTCCAGCGCCAGATCATCCGGCGTGTATAATTTTTCTGGAGTCAGAGATAAAAATATCAACTCTATTTTTCTTTGCAACTTTAGTTAGTTATGATCATAATTGCAGTATATAGACATGCTCATACAATCTTAAAATAATTAATTAAAAATAATCTTATTAATCACTCATTACCTATAAACCTAGATATATTTTAATTTGGTTTCTCACAAACAGTGACATGCCGCAAGTATTTTTTTTGAACTAAATGTCGCGAGTATTTATGGGAGCAACTTGCTGCTATAGGTGACGAATAAATGGACTTATGGGCATGACTGTGGCAAGAGAGCGATTTTATTTTTCTTTTATGTTGAAGTTGGCCGTTGAGTAGATCGTATCGAAATTTTATTTTCTTTTTGGAAGACGTATCGAAATGGAGGCTGCCGACTACACTGATGCATGAAATTTGGATGTGAACGGCGATATTATAATGGTATAGTTAATACAAGTTTAATGCCTAGCACGTTGCTACGAACAAAGAAAAAAAACATATTGCCGTGCCACACGTCGAAGTGTTGTCGTTGCGCTTGCCGCTCCATTGTTGCACCTGACTAATCTCCACGTCGACTGACAGCACCGCGCCTCTCACTGTGCTACACTATATGCATCCTCGGCATGGTGCCTACGTTGATGTGCTAGATCAGTCGATCTGCAATGTGTTCTTGGCCCTGCCGCCACGCCTAGCTTGTATATTCATTATGACATTGCACCATACATGATCAAATTGGGCACCAAGGGTATAAATGAGAGGGGACCCCTACAATTTTGCAATCCCATAGAAAAAAGTAGTAGTTCTGCCATTTTACCATTGGAGCTTCAAAATAGCCACGTCTTCATATATCTTCGAGGGGTGACCCCATCCAAATTTGAGCTCAAGCTCCCCCCGCGGGGTAGCAATGGAATGGAGAAGGTTGGTCGATAGTCACCATCTATCTCCTTTCGCCATTTTGCCCTGACGTGGCAACAGCCAACCCTATCCACTCTAGTAAGTAGTTTGAGCTCAAAAGGCAGACGGCTTCCCGAAATCGCAAGTGGGGTGAAAGGGGAGATGTAAACGCATTTGCTTCTCTAGGTGTCCCAAACATGAGTGGCACGTGAAAACCAAGTCTTGGCTTGGATGTATTAGTGAAGATGACTGTATCTCTTATCCATTAGGAATTAAATCTTATGTTTATTACTTATATGTTTCACTAAGATAAAAAAAAAAATAGTAGTAGATGACGTGACTGTCGACGGCAAGACATCTGTCGTGACTTCGTTAATCTTCAAGTTTTATATCTTTAATCTTCAATAAACACTGAGTGTATGCGTTGGTGTGATGATATGAGTGTGCGTGTGTATTGTACTGGTGTTTTAAAAATACATTTGGGGTACATGCATGAACGCACAACCCTGATGGAATGATGATTGAAAATGTCACACCTGCCTTTCCTTTTCCTCATTTAAGGCGTGTGCAAGATGGAGCTCTCGCGAGCCCTAGCTTTTAATGTGGAGGCGCAGCCGGGTCCCCAGGCCCCCACAGGACCAACAAGTGAAACCGGCCGTTCCTTCCAAGTTATCCGACTCGACTAGAGATTTTCCCCAGACCTGGTAGTTGTACCACTTGAGAAGAGATGATCAGAGTCGAAGGTGCGATTCGTGGTGGATTCGATTCATTCGAATGTGCAGTCTTGTGATTGAGCAACGAGATGTGATGCACTTTCCGGATCTGCAGTTAACTGAAACTTTATTCTCGGCGATCTCCGGTCTAGCAGATAACCTGACAGTCTGACGGATTTGAGGCTAGCATATTTTGTTCAACACGCCAGAAACCTGATAAGTGGCACCTTCCACGATCACAAGATCGTGCACCGTTCCGCACCCAGAGAACAAATTTCAGTCGTACATCAGGTATCAACAGGACCTTTTTTGTTGAAGCAAATTATCGATAAGGCATCGGTTAAACAAATGTATTAGCTGAAGAAACGATGTAAAGACAAGACGGCCCACTACAGCAGTTCGGTAATCCCTAAATGCTGACAGCTCAACACCAAAATCTCGTCGTTGCGTTGCTCCTAATCAGAAGTCGCACAATCACGAGCTACGGTTTATGCTGCCTTGGCCTTTAACTACCCTGCTGGGCAAACTAATGGCATGTACAGAAAGAATCTGTTAACGCTACGAATCATGTATGGCCTACACATCCCCATAACTGAGCGACCGTACCACGCAGTGTTACTGGGAATCAGCAAGATTCGATCAATTTCATCACCTTGGTGCCGCGTATCACGAAGTGTAGTTGATCAGCCACTCGAGACTCTGCGTGAAAAAGATTGCAGAGGGTAGTGGATGTTAGATGTCATAGCGCGATAAAAGTCCAGTTCTGTTTGTTGCTGCAAACTCTGACGAGCACGGTTCATGGTTCCCGGTATCAGGATGTGAGGGAGGAAGCAAACCATTAGGCATTCAGGCAGATCGTCGTCTTTGGTCCTCATGTGGGTCTGCATGTATGTGAAGAGCTAACAGTTAGGCATTTGCAGTCTAGCTAGAACCAGTACATGTAACACTGGAATAAGTATGCGAAGAGCTAGTTTGTCATTTCCAGGCATTTGCTATCTGACTAGAAGCTAGTATGAAAGCAGCAGCATGGTTTATACCTAGTTAGAACTAACTAAGCAGAGCTTATGTAAGCTACCATTCATACTTTGGTTTATTCCTATCGAGATCTAAACAATAACAGATGTAGAGCGAGGATGGGCCGGGATTTCAGCCGAGCCAAACAAGGCCGTAATGGAGATTCATAGCTACACATGGAGGAGTCAGGTGTTCACCTCCATAACTAAATGGCATGATGACTCATTGTCTGTGGCAAGGCAAGCAAGGGCTACGACAGCGGCTGCGACAGTTGAGGGCCAGAAGGAGAGCTGATTATGGTCCAGAAGTGAGAGCAATGCCAGGTTTTTTGCCATGTCCTCTGCTTTGTCATCCGCTTTGGCAGCCTTCAGATAGAACCTACAAGATTGAAACAGACTGAACTGTTAGACTGTTGTGCCCTTTGTTCAGTTGACACACATAAGAGAGCAGAAAATTCATGGTACCAGAGGAAATGGTGTGTTGTTGTGACAAAGCACTGGAAGTTGAGGACCTCCTGAACCAGCCACTCCATGGCAACAATCTCACTTCGGCTGTAAGTGTTGAACCCAACTTTAAATTTCTTCTGAAGGACGCTGAAAGGGATCAATATCAAACAACAGAGATTAATGTTGCACATAGAGCTTAACAGAAATAAGGAATAGAAAACAAATGTCGACCCAGAGACAAACACATAGGACATACTTCAGTGCAATTTCAGCTCAAGATACTTCTCTGACTTGTCTCACAAAAGCAAGGTGCTATGATGCATATTGAACAATCGAAAGATTTTTTTCAATTCAAGTTAAAGATGCTACCTAGTATGCTCAATTCTTTTATCATAGGTAACACGATCAGGAAACTCAATTTTTTACTGAAAAAAGGAACTCAATGCCTAAAATGCTCACCCCATGAACACATCTAAATGTAAGTTGAATAGAGTGCTGATTGCTGAGTATTGAAAGGGACGAATAACAGCTAGAAATACTATAACAACTGTAACTGTAGCATGTTCATGTGGTTGAGTTATACATCAGTTGCTGCTAAGTGTTAAAAGTCTAGATTTCAAATGAGGCAATCCGACAATAGAACATCAACAACTTGCATAAGTACTTTTACTGAAATTGAGCATAAGAGACCATTCACCAAATACGCAGAAATAGAATGTCACATAAGACACCAGTTGTAATACAAGGGAGAACAATACCAATTGTAGGGTTGGTTCTCTTCAATGCGGGTGGCCAGGGTGATGCAGGCAATGCCCAGCAACTGCAAGTTCCTCATGCTCTTTACATAGCCACGCGTCAAGAAGCGGTCCATCAGTCCAATCCCCATGAACATTGTCGCTGGCTGCAGCTTCATCACATTCGAATGCTAGAATTGCATGGGAAAGAGTCATTCTTTGCAACTGAACTTTTATTTTTGAACAAATTCAAAAGTGAAGGACAAAAAATGTGCATGTCCTGCTTTTCAGTACAAAGATTGTTCTAGTATGGAAGGACCATAACATTGTAGTGCTTAATGGCAATTAAAACCTTCAGATGGAAAACATAATAACAACAGTGTTTTTCCGTAGTTCTCTGAAGTATCAATACAAATATAAAGTGCATCGAAAAACTTAGATTTGCTGGGGAAGATACGGAATGAAGGGCATATACGAACCAGTGGACTACAGATAATGCACTCCGAAATTGCACATAGATAATAATGATGAAAGCATCCTAATTGCTAGCCCTAGACATCGAAGCAATGTGCCAGTGAAATGGTGTTTCAGCTGGAAGCAATGTGCCAATGTTGGGGTTTCAGTCTTTCAGATATCAGATGGTAACTGAAGAGAAACTTTCTGGTGCAACTGAATAAGCTGTTTCTCTCCTCCTTTTCAAAAAGCCCATGTGAACACAAAGACCTACTCAAACATCCTACCACTGATCTCTGGGACCTGGATGGGTTGGCCGCTAAAATAAGTGGTCCAACTCGCAGAGCAAGTACTAGCATTACTAGTAATTGACAAGCACTCACACGGGGATCCCCCCTGGTATGCCAATAATACTTCTATTCCGCAATCTACTCGTCAGTAATTGTTAAACGAACAAATTCTTCTGTATCAGATAATTTCCCTGACTCAAAATACGAAAGAGCACTACATCTGCTGCCGCAGCACGATCACAAATCATTTACACCAGAAAACAGCTTCTTACCGCAATCATGCAGCTCTGGTGCTTGCAAAACTGGTGGTCAGAAAATAAACCAACAAAGAATCTAGAATTGTATGTTACCAGTACAGTACCCGCATAATGCAAGTCTCAACTCATAAGCATAAGCCTGTACGGCTCCTACCTCGCAACAAAATTTGTGATGCGTGAGATGCATAACCCAAGGTAAATTGGTGATCGCACTATACTTGAACAATACAGAGTGTACTACCGCTATACACTGACCTCGATGATCCAGTTCACCATGACGACACGTTGCTCCACGACGAGACGGCAGTGGCTGCCGGGCATGGAGCTGTACATCTCAGTGTAGTCGAGCGCAACCACCCCGCGCTGCTCCCGCCGCCGGAACCGCTCGTAGCTCTCCTCGTCGTCCAAGTCCTCAAACCGCTTCCCCTGACACAAATATTTCCCACCAAACGATCAACCGGATCAAACACCCCGCCGACCCACGCAATCAAACCCAATTCCCAGCAATTCGAGAAAAAATTGCGGGGAACGCGCGCACCGATAGGAAATCGAGAGCGGCATCGGTGACGTCGCGCGATTTGGGGTGCACGCAGGGGACGAACTGCTTGGCGAAGGCGAGGAAGATGGAGAAGGTCGCAGAGGGCGCGTCGTCGTCGTCGTCTTCAGTCAAGGGGGAGTACTCGGCGCAGCGCCAGGGACCACTGAGCACCTCGTCCTCGGGCTCCGACGGCGTCAGCTCATCGCAGGCGGAGGAGTACTCGGTCCCCTCAGCCTCGTCAGCGAGCTTCTCGGGGCAGGCGAGGTTGGACTCGAGCACGGAGCCAAAGCACGAAGACTCGGAGGCCTCGACCTCGGCGGGGCGCGCCCTCGCGCCGCCGGTCACCTCCGAGCACTCGGAGCCGGCCGACTGCTCCTCGTCCGCGTCCTGGCGCCGAGGCCTCTTCTCCGGGTGCTGATACGCGGCGAGGGAGGTCGAGGAGGTGGAGATGACCTCGCTGCGGAAGCAGGAGGAGGCCGAGGTGGATGACTCAGCGGGTCGCTTCGCCGCCGCGGTCCGATCGAGGAGCAGCGGAGCCACACCTCTCCGCCGGCGGAATGGGTTGGAGCGCGGCCTCGTGGGCACCGACGCGAGCATGGTGTGATCCGCACGTGCCTGCGGGATGTGTGTGTGTGTGTGTGTGTGAGAGAGAGAGAGAGAGAGAGATGCTACGGCTAGGTGTTTCCGGTTTTGCCTTGATTATATAGCGGCTGCCTGTGAGGCAATTGAGACTTCAGGAAGGGGAAGGAGTGATCAAAGCTGAAGGCCCACCCCGAGAAGTTCTTCGAATTTAAATCCTGGACCGTGATGGAGAAGCCACGGATGCGTACTGCATACACCACATCTCTGGTCCCACCTGCAGCGGGGTAGATCCTAGGAACCGGATCCTCTGGCGTAACTGGTGACGCCGCTGACACGTGCACGTTATGTCGGAGGATCCCTCCCCGGCGTGGGAAAGATTGGCCTTGCTGGAACAACGGCCGTGTCAGTCTCCGTTGGGGATGTCCGCGTCCGTTGCAGAGGTTGAGCAAACGCCAGGCTTAATTCTTTTTTTTTGGGTGAAACGTCACTCTGATCTCATCAGTGTCTATCAAAGTTCTCCTGAAACATCAGTCGCTCTTCTTCAGATTTAGTGGCTCAATGTGTTGCCGTCAACAAATCACATCAAGTATATTCCGGCTGAAAGCCTGTCACCAGATATCAGAGCATCGGCATGTGTCATGTAAAAGAACTCTATCGATATGGTACAGAATTTGCAAGGATTACAAATACATGAAACAAATCTCACATGTTCCACTGACAGGCACAGAACTGGTCCAAGCGTATCTGCCTGTCTGCCTGGGAGACAAAGAGAGGTACCTGAGAAGTGATCACCACTGTAATTTATATGACATCAAGTGTCCTCTGGACCTGAACCATGTTCTTCAGCAAAATCATTCAAAGGAAGCAAGTAGTTCAGCCGCACTTTGATTGAACAAACCGTTCCATATGCTGTATTCAACAATAATCTATACTGACATGTCAGCATTTGACTGCACAAGACATTTTGCTGAATATGTTCACAAGCAAATTCGGAAATTCCCAAGAAGGGTTCACAGGCAGCAGCTATATGAATTCAAAGAACTTCTCAGGCTGGGAAGAATCGCGTGTTACTTAAATCGACAACTCTTCAGGGCACCTTCTCAATCCAAGTATATATGATGCTAACTCATCATCACCATATTGCTTCAGCAACTCCACTAAACGGTCAGCACAAGATGCTTCTATGTGGGTCTCCCTCTCCACAACCTTCCTCCCCAATGCTGATGCCTCAAGAACATGCCCTTCATCACACAGCCCAAGCAACAAACTGGCATAGACGCCAGAGTCACACAGCACTCCATTCTCATCCATCACTCCCAACCAGTAGCAAGCATCCAGCAACCTTTTCCTCCCACAGAGGCCCCTCACCATCGAGCTGACGGCGAGTGGAGTCAGCTGCACCCCTTTCTTCATCATCCTTTGCGCCAGTCCTTCGGCTTCCGCTACCATCCCTACTACTCTGCACAAGTAAACCAGTAAACATTATAGCACAGCCCGCTCGGTAACAACGGTTTTCGAATTGAAAATTGTTAGACCCGTTACAAAAGTGCTTCTACTGTTCACGTGACTTTTTTCATCTAGTTTTCAAATAAGTCATACAATTTTTTTCTGGCTACATTTATAGTTGAAAATTATATGCTCTGCAAAATGATTGGTGTCATCTAGTGTATGACTGAGATTGATTAGGCTGCAAACGATTTTGGTTCTTTTAGCTACTTTTAACCATATATTCAGCAATAAAAATGGTAACCGCGGCTTGCCGATCCATTATTGGAAGCTTGTTGATTAAAAGTGATCGGTTGGTTACAGATATCTTTTCTTTTTAAGAGTTCTGTTGGTTGTTTTCACTTATCACAGTCATATGCGCTTTCATATGCATGCTAGGAAGTGCACGCAAATATTGCTAGTTATTCTTGTATATAATAATCATTTTTGTGGTGTAATTCATCAAGGGGGAGGAGACCATGGTGGAGGAGCATGATGACGACATGCCACCGTTAGAGGATAACTCGGCGGCGGCGGAGGGGGAGATGCCGAAGTGGCTGCAGGTGATACTGAGGAACAGGTTCTGGGAACCGTGCACGCAGCACATGGACGTGAACAGGCCGGAGCACTACCTGTTTTGCCTCCGCTACTGCAAGGTAATATGCCCACACTGCCTCCTCAAGGTCCGGCGATACGTCTACTGCTCCATCGTCCTCGCTAAGGACATACAGAAATTGAACATCGATGTGTCGAGAGTACATGTATATATTTTTATATATTGTGATAATATTTTTTCAAGTAACCAAGAGCACTACTAAGTACACACCCCTTATGCATGACATATTCATATCATACAGACGACAACATTTTTTATTAGTAATCGAGAGCACTACTAGGTTCTCGTATATTATGCACACATTCACACCACACACACGTGTGTCCCATAATCATGAAATATGGGTGTGAGCAAGTTTAAGCTTTGACAGACTTAATATGATTTCCAAATCTATATTTGTACTTGCAGACATATACCTTCAATGGCCAGAAGGGTGTGCACCTGAGGCCCATAAAGAGATCCCCACTGTTCAGACCTCAAGCTGGGGCACCTCACAGTCTGGCTTGTAATCGTTGGCTCCACAATATGTCCAACCTATCATGTTCACTTACCTGTAAGGTCTTCTCTTCTGTCTTAATTAGCACTGTTATAATCATCTGAGCTATTATCTTAATTAACTGCTTTTCAATTAAATTGTTTATCATGTTTCTCATTCATGTTCCATCTCTCGCAATTAATAAAGAATGATAAGCAAACAGTGTTGTTTAATCGTCACTGTCCCTCCTCAAACAAGTGTGTTCAAGGCTTCGATTCTGAATTTTCTTTCATCCTCAGGGGAAAGTAAATGTGTCGCAAGACGACTTCTCAGGACCAGAAGCTAAGCGTCGCTACATGAGCCTTCAAGCAAACTTGAAGGCACCACCAGCGGTTGATCAGCGCCAACTTCCTGAAGCTGACCCTGAACCAGCTAAAGCACCACTAGAGCCAGCTGAAGCACTACCGGTGGCGAATCGGCACATCCTGAACAACGGTTCATTTCGCATGAACGCACGCAAGCAGGCAGAGCCAATGAGGGCGCCGTTCTTCTGCTGCTCAAGAGCGCCGAATAATAATAGAGCTCAAACAAGGGAGTTGCTGAGACCTAGCCATGGTGGCTAGGCTCGATTCAACTGCTTGGTCTTGCTCCCTTTGTTGTTGTTATCGAACTTTTTTGTAGCATACATATTGTAGAAGGGAAAGCATAGAGAGAGTATGATCCAAACTCCACACCTTGTATTGATCTCAAGTGTTACATATATATAGTTTACATGAGAGGCCATTGGCCATGATTACACAGGTGGTGCGGGCGAGCACGCTACGGCAGTTGTGCGAGCGCGCATCAATCGGATCGCAGGAGAATCGCCGTGGTGACCGCGTCCAGCGGAGCAAGTGCGGGAGCGTGGGCACGTTGTGCCCCTGAAGACTCGGCAATGATCTAACCGCTACGGGAGATACGACTCTGCTGACACCCCCCCTCAGTCTTGACGTCGTCGGCGGTGACGGAAAGACTGTCTCGGAAGTCGAAGAATAGAGCGGAGGGTAGACCCTTGGTGAACACGTCCGCGAGCTGCCGCGCACTGGGCACATGTGTGACGCGGAGCTCGCCAATGGCGACCTTCTCCCGGACGAAGTGGATATCCAGCTCAATGTGCTTGGTCCGCCGATGATGAACCGGGTTCTTGGACATGTAAACGGATGAGATGTTGTCACAGAACGCAACAGTCGCCGTGGGCACCTTGCACAGAAGTTCACCGAGGAGATGTCGTAGCCAGGAGCACTCGGCGACGGCGTTGGCGATGGCACGGTACTCCGCCTCGGCGCTGGACCGCGACACGGTCGTCTGTCGCTTGGAGGACCAAGAGACAAGAGAATTGCCGATGAAGATGCAGAAGCCTGAAGTAGAACGCCTCGTGTCCGGACAGCCAGCCCAGTCGGCGTCCGAATACGCGGTGATCGTCGGTGATGTCGCGGTTCGGAGCTGTAGTCCCAGATGGAGTGTCCCTTTGATGTACCTGAGAATTCGCTTGAGCATAGTATGGTGAACATCGCGCGGTGCATGCATATGCAGGCATACTTGTTGCACGGCGTACGCGATATCAGGACGTGTGATCGTCAGATATTGCAGTGCACCGGCAACACTCCGGTAGGCAGTGGCGTCCTTGAGAAGAGCTCCATCAGTTGTGGACGGCTTTGGCTGCGTGTCGGCTGGCGTTGCCGCTGGATTGCAGCTGGCCATGCCGGCGCGTTCCAGGAGCTCGGCGGCGTACTGAGATTGGGACAAGTAGAAGCCAGTGCTGTTCCGACGAACAGTGATGCCAAGGAAATGGTTCACCGGTCCCATGTCCTTCACAGCAAAGGCCTCCTGTAGACGAGCGATGATTTGTCGAAGTAGACTGGAGCTTGACGCAGACAGGATCATGTCGTCCACGTACAGTAGCAGGTACGCCGTCGAGCCGCCATTGTTGTAGACGAACAGCGACGAGTCCGCCTTGGATTGCACGAACCCAAGGGATGTAACATGGCCGACAAATCGGTCGAACCACGCCCGTGGAGCTTGACGAAGGCCGTAGAGCGATCTGGAGAGGAGGCAGACGGCATCCGGCTGACGAGAGTCGACGAAGCCAGTGGGTTGCTGACAGTAGACGTGCTCCTGAAGGTAGCCGTGCAGGAATGCGTTGGAGACGTCTAGCTGATGGGCCGACCAATTGTTTGTCGCGACGAGCGTGAGGACGGTGCGTATGGTGGCCGGCTTGACTACCGGCGAAAATGTCTCGCCGAAGTCGATGCCGGGTCGCTGATGGAAGCCTCGGACAACCCAACGGGCTTTATACCGCTCGAGCATCCCATCGGAGTTGAACTTGTGTTTGAAGACCCATTTCCCGGTGATGATGCGAGCGCCGGGTGGACGTGGAACGAGAGTCCATGTCTTGTTGGCCTGTAAAGCGTCGAACTCACACTGCATGGCGGCGTGCCAGTGTGGGTCTTTGATGGCGGCACGGACACTGCGAGGGATTGATGAAATTGCTGGAGAGGCCGTTAGTGCATACTTGGGGTTCGGTTTGTGGATGCCGGCGCGAGCGCGGGTGACCATGTGATGGCCTATGGGTGCCGATGTGGGTGAGGTTGGTGCGGTGGCAGGCGCTGGAGATGAGCTAGGTGCACCGGGCGACGACGAGGAGGAGCTGTCGCTAATCACTGATGGCGCTTGCTGAGGTGCAGGTTGTGCAGCACGCACCGTTCGCGCACGTGTGGGGTGTTGGGGAAGGATGTCGACGAGGCGCGGTGGTGTCGATGAAGGAGTCGTGGGCGCGGTCGCGGTCCCGCGTCGGCCCGTAACGGGAGGAGGCGGATTCTCAAGGTCCGGTGGAGAAGAAGGCGTGGGGGAGCAAACCGTGCGGAACGGAAACTCGGTCTCGTCAAACGTAACGTGACGAGACGTGATCACCCGCCTTGTCGCGACGTCGTAGCAGCGGTAGCCGCGATGATCTGCGGGGTAGCCGATGAAGATGCACGGCGCCGAGCGTCGTTGGAGCTTGTGCTGTGTGGTTGCCGTGATGTTGGGGAAGCAACGACACCCGAACACGCGCAGCTCGTCGTACGTAGGGGCGATGCCGAAGAGGAGCTGGTACGGCGTCAGGGAGCCGGTGGCTCGGCAGGGACGGCGGTTGACAAGGTACGTCGCCGTGGCCAGTGCCTCGGCCCAAAACTCCGACGGTGCTGCACTGTGAACAAGCATAGTTCGAAGACAATCGTTAAGCGTACGAAGAACTCGCTCAGCTTTCCCATTTTGTTGCGATGTATGCGGGCAGGACAGACGCAGGTGGATGCCGTGCGCGGAGAAGAGAGAACGGAGAGCATAGGAATCGAATTCCTTGCCATTGTCAGTTTGCAAAGCCAAGATAGGCAATCGGAACTGAGTCTGGACATAGGCTATGAAGGCGCGAATGGTGGGCAGGACTTCAGATTTTTGCCGAAGAGGAATGGTCCACAAATAGTGTGTATAATCATCAAGAAACACAACATAATATTTGTAGCCTGAGTAGCTATAAACTGGTGAAGTCCAAACATCGGAGTGTAAAAGTTGAAAAGGAAAATAACTATGGGAAGTGGAGTTACTGAAAGGTAACCGGACGTGTTTGCCCATTTGACAGGAAGAACAAACATGTGCATCGGTCTTATTACACTGAAAATCAAAAGACTGTAATAGCTGGGATAGAACGGGTGTCCCTGGATGGCCAAGCCGCTGGTGCCAGAGTGAGATTCCGGAGGAAGCAGCAAGAGCTTGATGATGCGGGAGCCGAAGAGGATAGAGGTCGCCCATGCTCTCACATCGGAGCATCTCCGCCCTGGTACGAAGATCCTTAACGGAGAAACCAACAGGGTCAAATTCGATCGAAACATTATTGTCGCGGGTTAAGCGACGAACAGAGATTAAGTTTTTGATCAAAGATGGTGAAATAAGAACGTCATTCAGATGAAGGGGATGGGTGGCAGTGGGAATGAATGTTCGTGCTTGGTGCGTGACAGGCATGCTAGCACCATTACCCACTGTGATAACAGATGACGAAGGATGAATGGAAGAAGAGGGAAAGTTACCCGGGGACGAGGACATGTGGGACGTCGCGCCGGTGTCGAAGTACCACTCAGATGTGCTCGGTGGTGCTTGCGGAACGCCGGCAGAGTTGATGGCGGCGTAGAGAGCAGCAGTGTCGAACGCGTTCTGGGGCACGCCGCCGTGGTGACCAGCCGTCATGGCATGTTGAGGTTGGAAGGGCGGCCGTGGGCCGAGAACACCGGCCCCTGGCGCACGGAATGGCATAGGCCACGCCTGCACCATGCCCTGCCATGGGTTGTAGCCAGCGGCGTAGGGTGTACCCTGGTTGTTGGAGGAGTTGTTGTTGGTCCTCGGTCCGCCGCGTCCGCCGCCGCCGTTGGTGCCGCCGCCCCCGCCGCGTCCGCCACGACGTCGGTTGGAACGATTGTAGGAGCCCCCGGTGTTGGTGCGGTTGTTGTGACGGGGGGTGTCGGAGGAGGATGATCCGTCGTTGGCGGAGCCGGATGACGCGCTGGATCGATCACCATGAGAGGCGGTGAGGGCTTGACTGGCTTCAGCCTTGGCGTCGGTCTGGAGACTGATTTCCTCGAGGATGAGGAAGGAACGAGCGCTCATGAAGGTGTGCGGCGGGTGTTTGGCGGTGATGACCGGCTTGACGTAGCGGTACTTGGGGTTGAGGCCGCGGAGTAGATTGAGCACCTGGCTCGGCTCGGAGACGGGGTGGCCGATGTCGCGGAGCTGATCGGCGAGCCTCTTCAACTTGGTGCAGTACTCATTCATCGACAGATCGCCTTGCTGCAAGGAGCGCAGCTCCGCCTCCAGGTAGACGGCGCGCTGCAGCTCATTATCCTGGAACAGGTCCTCGACGGCGTGCCACAGAGAGAACGCGTCGTGGCGATCACGGCGAACAATGTCGAAGACGGACTTGTGGACGGTGGAGAGGATCCAGTTGACGATGCATGCGTCAACCATGCGCCACTCGCCGTCGCGATCATCATCGGGCGCAGTAGAACGGACGTGGCTCTGAAGGCCGAATTTCCCGAGGGTCGACTCGAAGAAGAGACGCCATTGGCCGTAGTTGGCCTCGTCCATGTCAAGGATGACAGGAACGTGATGGCGGATGGAAATGCCCTGGATCTGGGAGGCGCTGGCTGGATCAATGGAGAAGCCATCAGCGGAGGACCTTGAGTTGTTGGAAGAGGGAGCCATGGCAGCGGAAGAAGTGGCGAAGGGATTTACGAAAACCTTAGACTCTGATACCATGTAGAAGGGAAAGCATAGAGAGAGTATGATCCAAACTCCACACCTTGTATTGATCTCAAGTGTTACATATATATAGTTTACATGAGAGGCCATTGGCCATGATTACACAGGTGGTGCGGGCGAGCACGCTACGGCAGTTGTGCGAGCGCGCATCAATCGGATCGCAGGAGAATCGCCGTGGTGACCGCGTCCAGCGGAGCAAGTGCGGGAGCGTGGGCACGTTGTGCCCCTGAAGACTCGGCAATGATCTAACCGCTACGGGAGATACGACTCTGCTGACACATATGTCGGTGTCGGTTTAGGGCGAGCCTTTTGCTAGGATTTCCGTGTGGTTTGACAATGTTCTGTAGTGCCTGTTTTAATAATTTGGTTTTTAGATAATGGAAAATGTTTTAATAATTGGTATGTTAAGTACTAGTGTTATTTGAGATTGTGGTTGTGCTTGCCTTCTCTTTCTGAAGAGTAAGGTGTGCTTTGGTATATGGTGATGCATTTGAGCAATTTACATCTTCGAGAAGTTTGATTTAAGCGTGTGCTTGTGCTGTTAGCTGTTCAATTTGTTTTCTCGTACAAATGTAGTGTCGAGAAAAAAATTAAAGCATTGAACCTGGTTTTTTAATTACAAAAAGTTCCTATTGTACGTGGATGCTCTGAGTTCTCTTGAGAACTTTGGAAGGAATGCGCCAACAGTCGACGTTCCTCCTTTTCATGTTTTGAGCCTTACAGAATAAGATGATAAACTATTTGCAGTGGCTTCATTTTTCCGTAGTAGTTCACTGAATTGGCAGGTGAAGTACACACAGTGTATTCACCATTAGTTCGAATCAATAGCTCGCACAGGCTCTAAAACAAATACCTTGCACCGCCAAACCAAGCATGCAGTAAGAATTTCCAGATGATTTTCTCCTCGATTAAAATAAATTAATCAGCCATTCATGGGGTATAACAAAGCAGAAACTAATCAGACTATTGGTATTGATAGCAATGATGAGCGAACAGACTCAAGGTTTATTTTGCAGTCTCAGATCGAGGGCTAGCCGCCTCTCTACAAGGCGGAACGAGGTCACAGCCTTACAGGGCAAAAGACGGCCTGGCATTTGTCCTGGCAGGACTTAAAAGTCTTGGACTACAGATATATGGAGGGGAAAAGAGGCCACCTTATGGTTTCTTGGACGTAGTAATAAGCATAGTCCTACTCCTGGCAACTAAAATCACTGCTAACTTAACCAACTCCTCTTTTACCATAAAGAGAACCGAGGCGGCAAATACACTCTGTACAATCTTTGTGCCCATTCCTTTGTAAAATCCATGCAATCCTTCGTAGCGGACCATCTTTAGTATCGCATCTATTGTACCTGGTGAACATAGCCAGTGCAATGTTAACAAGTACGGTATGATTAGATATATCTGACATAAATGAGGAAGCAGGACATATATTATCAAAGCACAATGGTTCAGTAAATATCAACAATTTGTTCTCAGAGAAAAGCATATCAAAAATTTGTTCTCGAAGAAAATATATTAACAATTTATTACTAGTTTGGTTGCATAGTGGAGAAAAAAGATACCTGTGTATCTGGACATCACATTCCTGCCAATTTCTTGTTTTGCTTGCAACCTAGACTGCAACAGTTAAGATATAATTAGAAAAAAAGGGCACCACAGTTGTTGCAAAATTGAACCCTTCATCCCCCGGGGTGATGGATTTGTGTCATTAATTCCTTTAACTAGGTGCATCTAAAGCAGACCTAATTATCAGTCAGTCTGAGTGAAAGTTTGATTACTGTAAAGGTATAATCACATACAATTGGAAATTTGGCGGATGAGACTTAATAATTCAGTTGGTGGTAGCATAAGTTTGTATTGCATCAGACTATTTAACAGTTATAGTACAATCCAATGAAATCTTCTCTGGGAATATCACAAATGTCATGTGCTTGAGTTTTCCTAAGCCTTTCAATTAGGCTATTTCTTACCTCATTTTCAGAATAATATGAAGTATGACTAGAGCAATACTCTAAGTCTAGAGTTAAAACTTTGCACAGAATAAGCGGTCAAAATTATTCACGAGCCTCTAAATAAAACGTACCTTGACGACTAGCAATGGATAAGTGACAACAGTAGCTCCCAGTTTTGCTATTGCGCCCAATAAGAATACCTGTTAAAGGAGGAATGTACTGAAAAGACTACATAAATATATGTATGAAAATTAACATGAGCTTGTAAATTCATACTGCTATTTTAGCTTTGAATATGGAGTACTAACAAAGCAAATATAAGATCTGGACAGGAGCGGGACAGAGAAGTCATAAAGTTGAATTGCCGACAAATGGTCTGAAGGTAATAACGACTCTTTTGTGTGAAACATCTAATGTTAAACTGTTGATGGACAGTTTTTACACCCACCTGTGGTACTTGCTTCAAAGAACTTGAATAGTATAACATTATAAAAACATAGAAGAATGAGGTTTCTAGGTGCAGGATATACAGTTAAGGTGATCAAAAAGTCCAAACAATCATACCTTCACAAAGGCAGGCACGTGCATAATTTTACAAAGACAAGATTTTTACAGGACCTAAATCTGAAAATTCTGTACCTCCATAGCAGCGAGGTTGTTTTTAGGTAGTTGATTTCCAGAACGCTTGGACTGGAGACGCTTTGCCAATGTTTCATATATCATAAACTGAATTGATGGATTGCATACCTGAAAATTTACATGTTTCAGTAGCTGTGGACTTGCATACATAACTGATAAACTTTGGTTCTGATATTTCAAAAACAAATAACTAACCATGATTAATGTTGGAACAAGTCCTTTCCAAAATCCTCTTATGCCTGATTCATGATAGACCTCCCGGATCTGTCTAATACTGATAACAATCAGTAAAATAGTGTCTGATAACTTTATTGTGAAGTTAAAAGCAAATTAGAAGAACACAGGACTTCAGACACCAGTTACAGTTACTGTTGAATCTATTTACATGCAACTTTAGCAAATGAAATTTATATTTTTGTAGGGTTAACGAATTAATCCTACCAAGAAGAAAGTGATTTGAGAAGATACTCCATTTTAGCCTAATTACTAAGCGAACTTATCTAATATTTCTAGACTTAATAGTTGACTAGTTGAGTCATTTGAAGTTTAAGGGAAACAACTGCAACACTGGCATCTTGTATACTCCTCGGTTGTTTTCAGGAAAAAAATATGTGCCATTCAGCCACTGCCCTTTTCATTTCTTCTTTGAATAATTTCAATACCAAAATTCAATATAAAAAGTTGAAGGATTAGCAATTTGAGGAAAGTAATGAGTGCTAACCGCTTGAAATGTACCATATGGACGAGGTTTTTCAGACTCCAGTTTAGCCAACCTATCCTTCAGAATTGAAACCTCCAATGAGTTGCCCCTAGATACTTCTCTCAGCAAAAGCTCCCTCTTAGACTCTAAGATCTTCCTTTCTGCTTGTGTGTGTGTCTGAAAGAAGGCCAAGGTAATTTACTGATTTGTTGCAGTGCTTATTATGAGTAGCGTCGAACCATATTGCAGTCTAGTTTAGCACTTTGGCCATTGCATTTTTCATACAAGCCTGGTAACAACAAGCCACATGGAGTTACAACTAATACACAAGTAATATTTGTTTGTCAATTAACACCACTTTCGCATCACATATCATAGTTCTCTGACTGCAAGAAAAGATGCATCAGTTATTCTGTTATAGTCGCAGGCAAATAAAAATCCTTTCCATTAACCATGTGGTGCACAGGACCCACTGTAGCAACTGGGAAGGATGGGAGTACTTTGGGAAGATATAAACAAAAGGAATAGAAACCTTCTAGACAATAAGGACTAGTAACTTAGTTTTTAACTGAAAAATAAATATGACTTAGTAAGGATCTTACTCGGTGGAGTGGACTTGAAGCCTCATAGTAAAACGAGATTGTGGCATATTTAACAATGTGCAACAATATTTGTAAAATGTAAACTCATCTAATCAAAGTTTTGCATTAAGTGTTCTGTATGAAAACTTCACCAATATTCCTGTGGCGTGCCTAATAGAGAAGACCATTTCAGTTCCCCGATTTTCCTGTCCCATACAAATTCCTAATATGGAAACTTTTGGAGACAATGGAATGCAAGTTGTTTGCCTGGTCGCTCATACAACTTCATCTCTAAACAGCAGATAGGCTCATCATGAAGGAGATCAGAAGCAATACAAGTATACAACACTGCGTGAGTATATTAGGATGTAACCATAACACTAATCTAAGCATCCTTGACAGGGTCAATGCAGGTAGTTTTCAGACAGTAGAACTCACAAACCCTGTTTATAATTCTCTTCTTTAGTTAACTTTAGCAGTTATGTTATTTTCAGAAAGAAGACATTAATTAACCTACTTTACCTGCATACGTGTCACGAGAACCCATATTGGATTGGTAAGAAGGACATTGATTGACCTGCAACAATGGAAAGTGACCATAAGCATGCCTAAAGATAAAGAAATTACGAATTAAGCCTAGCTTAGTTGGTTGAGAGTGTAGACGTATGCCTAGACCACCTAAGTCCGAGTCCTCTTCAACGTGAATTTAGGTACCTATTTCTTCTTAATAAAAAGTCACTTAGTTCCTCCTAGGTTGGACTAGTTCTTTTCTAAAGATAAAGAAATTCCAAAGAGCTACATAAAAGTGGTATAAACTATCAAAAACTACACTTTTGGCACATATTTCACAAAACAATACAAACTCTGCACACATATTATCACAGAACTACACATTTTAATAAACCCTGTTAGTTTGGACGTCCAATGGCATCTGGGGTCCACGCATAAGACAATTGAACAGCCCATCCATTCCATTCTTTTTGTTCTACCATTTTATTGAAATAATATAGCAGTGCGAGTAGATGACTTACCCAGCAACAGCTGCAATACCAAGCCAGGAGAGCATCCCTACAGTACCATCCCCAAGGCCCTTCTTACCACGAGCAACTGCTACGTCTTCTATTTTGTTCTTGAGAAGCTGGTAGAAGTAGTAATAGATTCCCTGCAACCACAAACGGAGTACGTGTCAAGCTATAACTAGTACTACTAGATATTGTTGCGGGGAAATGCTGTGGGGTTACGGAAAGTCACAAAAACTAGGATTCGTGGAGTTTACCTGCGACGCAGCAGTGCCAGCGAGAGAGGGCTTGAGGCCGCTGTACAACCCACCCCACCCTTCCGTTTGGATCAGCTGCAGTTACTTGATTCCACACTTGGTCATTAGGGGGCAACAGCAGCAGCTGCACCGAACACACCACAAGCCTGCGAGGAATCACCTGGAGCAATTGGAAGAGTGTGGAGGTGTTCGTAGCGCCGCTCCCGGCCTTCCTTTTCTTCGCTGACCTCTCCGTCTGCTGCCGGGTGTTCACCTGGTGCATCACTCATCAAGCAGCGAAAGTATTTACCAAACTGGAAGGAGAGAGTAGGATCAATTAGAGCGAGGGGGGAAGGGGAGAGGAGAGGGTGGTACGGTTTGCAGGGGGTAGGTGATGATCTGGGCGATGATGCCGCCGCCAGCGCCGGCCAGGCCGTTCACCACCGCGCTCGACATGCTCCCACCTAGGAATCCGACGCGAACAACAATCAGCGGCACATGAGCTGTCACGGGCTAATCGAGTGAGCGCTCGGCAATCGAGCCAGTCACCTTGCTAGTTGCTGCGATGGAGACGGGCCAGTCGGCGGAGGCGCGCGCCAAGACGCCGCGGGTGCTAGAGAGGCACGGCGCCGACGCGGGGCTCCGGTGCGCGAAGTGAGGAGGTGGACCGCAGCGCGTCAGGTTTGGAGGCGCGAGCGAATTGGGAGCGAGGGAAGGAGAGGAGGGGTCGAATTGGGAGCCGACGAGCCGGCCGGGAGGGAGGCGGGCTGCTTGTGGTGTAGTGCCTAGCGGCGGAGGACGAGATGTGTTCCGCGATTTTTCACGTTTCACTTTCCTTCGCGGGATCAGGGGTGGAAAAGGGCAGGAGTAAAACAGCTGAAAAGCTATTCGGTTCGTTATTATTAAAATTAGTTAAAAGATTCAAAAGTATGACTCTAGTGGAAGAGTCAAACAGCTGGTCATCTTTATAGCATCGTCATCCGACTTCACTCACTGGCTAAACTTAGGGTTCGTCTCCCTACTCGTCAAATTACTATAGTGATTCTTATAAAAAGAAGAGAGAAGTCGGTTAGCTTTTGCTTGGAACTCTATTTTTTCTCTTCTCTTTCATAAATTCAAAAGGTAACTTTATAGAACTTCTAAAATCACACTGATTTTTTCTCATAAAATAAATAATAGAGAACTCATTTTAACTAGTTTTAACTAAAAATCTTTTACAAATTTTAAATGAAAATTCCTCAAATTTAACTGCTTTTTGATGAGATCGTAACTCCGATTACGATACATGTGGCGGAATCGTAACTCCGGTTATCATGTCTATAGCGGGATCGTAACTACTTTTATGGTGGGATTGTAATTCCAGTTACCATGCCTGTGACAGAATCTAACTCCAATTAACATGCATGTGACGAGATCATAATTACGGTTACACTATGATAGATTCTGTTACCACACAAGCACACGCATTGTAAATTTCTCTACCACCCATCCACATGCATTGCAAGAAATAACCTTTTAAAAAATTAGTCATTTTAAAAAAATAGATGTTCGAAAAAACTAGTAATTACCAATAAAGTATAGATAAATGAGATATAGAGAGTGGAATTTAGCTAGTTTGCTGGAGTGTACAGAAATATAGAGAGGAAATCTTTTGGAGTTGATAGCTAAATAAAGATATAGAGAGTGATATTTGACCAACCTACTGAAGATGCTCTAACTGTGGTCATGTTTGCATGGAAGTTGAAGGTCGTCAAAAAATGGGGACAATTTACCAGATACTATTGTAAAAATTGCAAAATATTATCGGCTGTGAGAATGATATATGAGCTTTGAAAAATTAGGGCAATTTGCTAGATAATATTAAAAAAATCGTAAAAGTTGAAAAATATCATCGGTTGTGAGAATAACATATGAGCACTGGATCCATCAGTCATCCTCACATCTGATAATATTTTTTAATATAGATATTTTTACATAAAAAATAGTGTTGGCATACCTTGGCGCAGTCGGTTGGATGAACGTAAATAACCGATTTGCTTATACTCATGCCCGCACCAAACATAAGTAACCCGTGTTTGGATCATCCACTTACGTGTCTACTTTCAGATCCCCTAGAATTTTTCACAAAGAACCCCTGATTTTCCATCAAGTAATTAGGTCCTCCGCGATTTATTTTGAAATAACAAAAATAGATGGAAAAATGAAAAGCCATGGTTTAAGAGGACCAAAACAATCTTCAAGTGGAAAAGGAAAGGTGTGTTTATGACTGGCCAGATAATCTTCCAACAATCATGAATTAATATGTCACTTTTTATTTATTGGTGTTCTAAACTTTCCCTTATGCTTAATACACTCATCTATTATTGTTTTCTTACCAGCATCACATCAGCAGCTTGTCCATTCTCACTGTTATTGTTGTCTCAAATATTCAAAGCTATTAGAAAGTGACAATAGATTCCGATAGCAATTCAATTACAACTCTTTCAAATAGGATTTCAGTTTTTCAAGTATCTATTGCAAAGTTTTTCAGCATACACCCTCGATACGCACTCTCATCGTATAAAACGAATGACATGCTCTAATTTGTCCCTTGTGTATCATCATCTTCCTTTGCGACGAGCGCCCCCTTCCCTTGCCCCTCCTTACTTTCTGTTGTGTATTAAAAAGTTTCTTTTTTCTTGAGTTCAAAAAGAACTTTTGAATCTAAAGGTGTTTTTCTTTTCGAGTTTGAAGTTGATGTCGTGTGTTTTTGAAGTCCCAACTAGTTCGAGTTTAAAGCTGATGTTTTAGAATAATTAGCTGTTCAAAGTTGTGATTAGGTTGAGTTTAAATTTTAATTTGGGTTGGCCTCACTATTTCCAAGATGGAGTCTTCAAGCTCAAAGTTTTCTGCTTTTGAGGATGCCCTTGACTTCCTCAAATCATAGTAACCCATGAATTACGAAACCCCAAACTTATGCCGTGTTGAGCAATTTCTCATGCAATTTTTTTTAAAAAAATAAGGATTTCGCAGTCTGAAAAGTTTGCTCCGATTCAACTGATCTCATGTTCTTCCTGTTCTGGTGTCCCTAAGCAGGGGGTAAAGCGCAAAAAGAGAAGAAACTCATAGGGAAATTTGATTATATGTTTCAAAGTTGACGAGCCTTTTTATAAACTGTCGAAAGTTGATGAGCTTTGATTATATGTCTAAAGTTGATTGTATAGTTTGACGATATATATATAGTATCTTTTACAAATGAAAAGCAAATAACCATATAAATAAACAAGTTTACTCTTCTCAATCGCACCTTCTGATCGCGCTGAGATCTGATACACGGTAACCGCTGTGTCTGCGAGGTCCTCAAATTTTTCTCTTGTTTTCTTCGTCTCTCTCCTTTAGATCCGGCCACACCGTGCTTTTGGATGTGCCTTGCTTGTCCGCGCTACGACTCGAGTAACTATCGCTCTGAAGCTTAGAGGCAATATTTTCTTTTACCGCTGCTGTTTTCCGTGGCCACAATCTCGTACTAACAATACACACATGAGACCAAATCAAACAAAATTGATTAATTAGCTCACCTGAAACACCAATCCGGCAAGGAGCCGTGCCACAATTATGAGAAGAAGTTGCAGCTCTGCTCGTGCAGTCGCGCGTGGAGCCATGCGTGCAGCCACGCATGCTCACCCGCCGGCTGCCGCGTGTGCTGCACCCTCTGCCCGTCGGCCTCCTCACGTTCCCTCGTGAGTCGTGACACAACAAAGGAAATTTTGTATCCCGATGGATATATCAGGGTTTTTCCCTTTTGCATAAGGGCAAAAAAAAAAAGTTTTGAAAAAAAAGTTTTGTGAGGTGCATAGATCTAATTATAATACTTAGTATAAAATTTTTGTTACAAATTAGTTTTTATATAACGTATAATCAAAATATCGTTAATTTTAAATATTTTATAGTCAAATTTCCCAAACTCAAAACACTAGTAAAACCCTAGTCCACAGCAGGGAGCACCGAGACCGTGAGGCCGGCTGGTCGGAGAGTGTGAGGAGCCCAGCTCGCCCGCCGCGCCGCCAAAGATGTTCTCGCCGGCGATCAGGAAGCCCCACCTCCACCGCAGGGAAAGGGAGGAGACGTCTTCTTCACCTCGTCCTCCAGGTCCCGCCCATACCCCGTCGACTCGTGGATCCGCCGTCCTCGACCGCCCCGCCACCGGCACTCCGGCCCCATGGACCTCCTCCTCCCTCCTCGCCAGGTACCCCTTTCTTCTCACCTGGTTCGCTTTCACCAAACCCACCGCATTCCGTCGTATGGCGGTATCTAATTGAAGGCGCCGGAAGCGAGCAACGCGCGGTTACCTTTGCTTTCTTCATTCTAGATTTCTAGTAGCCTAGCGCGTTTAACACAGGCAAATGACCTCTGATTGTTCCATGTCTCGCCTCTTGGTGCAAATTTCCAGAATTTCGACATCGAAGCGAACTGACAGGGCTGGTGATTCGGACCAGATCCAACCGGTGCACGTAGCAGAGTTTCCCCAAGTCGTTCGGAATGCCCAAGCCAGCCTTCTACAGAAGATTTTTTCTGGTAACTGTTTCCACTCAGTGTTCCTGTGCTATTCTTTCCAGTAATAGTGTACCATACTGAACAATACATACCTGTTTTGCATCTCTTGTAGGCAAGAACATGCTTGCTGGTGGCATTGATAAAGACACATCCCTTGCATGGATGATATGTGGGAATGAACTTTTTATCTGGAGCTACTTGGCTTCTGTTGCAAAAGACTGTCTTGTACTTGAGGTTCCATCTTCTCTTATTGGAAACAAGGATGCGAAATCCCTCTCTGGCTTTCAGTGGGCAGTTTGCATAATGAGATGGCACAGTAGTGGTGCACCTACAAGGAACACTGAAGAGATATTGCATCGAAGAAGTTCGACTGGTGTTATCCTCTGCAACAAAAGAGCACAAGCTATTGCCTATTGGCCTGACATATATGATGAAAGTACTAGGAGTCCAGTTCCCTTTGGTTATGGTGAGGCATCTGCAAGTGATGGTGCATCAGATTGTTTCAGGTTCAACTCCATTATCGCGTCTGCAGTTCCAGGAGGTATTCATGAATGTATTGCAATAGCATCTGAGCCTGCAGGTGCATTATGGTTATTCCAGTGTTCACCGGCAGGGATTCATCAAAGAAAAGTTCATAGTGATACATTAGGAGATAGTGGTGCTGAGCATTCCCAGAAAAGTAATGGTGGAAGGTCCTTGGCTTGGCTACCAAGTAATGTATCATCTGAGTCTGCTGACCGAAAGTTCTTTTTGTTGGCTAACCATGAGGTACAATGTTGGAGTATTTCACTCTTGCATGGCATCAATGTAAAAAAAATGTGGTCTCAGCAAATTGTTGGTACTGATGGCGATGTGAGCATAAAGAAAGATATAGCTGGGCAGAAGAATATATGGATTTTGGACATGCAGATAGATGAGCATGGAAAGGAATTTAGCATCCTTGTTGCTACATTTTGTAAAGATCGGGTGAGTGGGTCAAACTACACTCAGTATTCTCTTTTGACAATGCTGTTCAAACCTAACAAGAAGTTTTCATCTGAAGATAATGTGGTTAAAAGTGAAAAGTTTTTGGAGAAAAAAGCTCCTTCCCAGGTGATAATCCCTAAGGCTAGAGTAGAGGACGAAGAATCCTTGTTCTCCGTGAGGCTAAAAACTGGTGGTAAACCTTCTGGTTCTGTAATCATCCTCTCAGGTGATGGAACAGCAACAGTGGCCATATATTGGAGAGGTTCTACCCGACTTTATCAGTTCGATCTGCCTTGGGATGCTGGAAAGGTCTTAGATGCTTCCGTTATTCCATCTGCTGAGGACAGAGATGAAGGCGCTTGGGTTGTTCTAACAGAAAAGGCAGGAGTCTGGGCAATACCTGAAAAGGCTGTATTAGTTGGTGGGGTTGAACCACCAGAGCGCAGCTTATCACGAAAAGGTAGTTGTAATGAAGCAGTTGCTGAAGAGAAAAGAAGAACTCAGGTCTTCAGTGCCAGTGTTGTTCCCAGAAGAGCTAGCTCTGAGGCTTGGAGTGCTGGAGAGAGGCAAAGGCCTGCATTAACTGGCATAACTCAGCAAGCTGTGGTTGATGAAGAATCTGAAATGCTACTGAACCGGTTATTTCATGATTTTATTATCTTTGGTGCAGGTAATGAGGCACTTCAAAAGCTTAGAGCAGCAGGAGCATTTGAGAAAGAGGGTGAGATGAACATTTTTGTTCGGATGAGCAAATCCATTGTAAACTCATTAGCTAAACACTGGACAACAACTAGAGAAGCTGAATTTCTTGCCTCGACAATTGTTTCATCTCTTGTTGAGAAGCAGCAAAAACATGAGAAATTCCTTCAGTTTCTTGTTTTGTCAAAGTGCCATGAAGAACTCGCTTCAAAGCAAAGTATGGATTTGTTCTTACCATCATTTTCTTTTGTTAACACCATTAGATGATGTTATTTTGATTGGAGTTATAAGTGTAGGAGCTGTTGTAAATCACGCGAACACAAAATACTTCGAGTTGGTCTTAAAAGCTGAGTACAATTGCAGAATTTTTCTTCCCGGTCTGCCATCCTTGTATATGTGATTGACTGATTGCCAACAGCTCATGAGCTAGAGCATGTACTCTACCTTGTAGGGGTGTTCTGACCAAGCCTTTTATAATCCTACTATTGTGCTGTGTTGCATGGGCTTTGTCTCAGCTAATTATTAGCCATTTGTCTTATGACCACATTAGCTATTTTCTTTACTTGAATGTAGTAATAATAACAGTATGGTAGGACTACAGTGACAGAATACAGATATACAAGGGAGCTCGGTTCTGTTCTTTGAGTTTAATTGTCACTGATTTCTTTTGATGATACTTCTGTTTGACAAAAGAAGCAATGTGTTCAATCTGTAGGAGCTGCAATGCTAACTATCATGGAGCATGGAGAAAAGCTGTCTGGAATGATACAGCTTAGGGAATTACAAAACACTCTTAGCCAGGAACGCTCAGGCACACATTTATCACCTCAGTCAAAAACCCAAACTACAGGTGCCCTTTGGAACCTCATTCAATTGGTTGGTGAGAAAGCTCGAAGAAACACTGTTCTCTTAATGGATCGTGATAATGCTGAAGTGTTCTACAGTAGAGTTTCTGATATAGAGGATCTGTTTTATTGCTTATCTCATCAGCTTCAATACATTATTAATAGAGAGGAACACCCTTCTGTTCAGATGCAACACACACTTGAGTTATCAAATGCTTGTATCACCTTAGTTCAGGCAGCATTGTGCTACAGGGAGGAGCACAAGGAGTGGTATCCTTCTCCTGAAGGACTGGTAACATGGAATAGCCACCCAGTCATACGTTCTGGAATCTGGAGTGTAGCATTCTTCATTATGGAGCTTTTGAGAGAATCAGGAGCTGCAGACATGTCAATGAAGTCCAATCTATGGTCTCAGCTGGAAGGGCTCACAGATATTCTATTGGAGGCATATATAGGTCTTTTAACTGCCAAATTTGAACGTGGGGAGGAACATGGTGTGCTAGTCCAAGAATATTGTGAACGGAGAGATGAACTTCTTGGATCCCTCTACAACCTTGCAAAACAAATAGTGGAGGCCAAATATCAGGTTTGATTTAACTAAACATCACTATTTTCCTAATAATTGTCTTTAGTGCAGTAAGGTGCTTAACTTTTGTAATTTTGTGTTGTCCCTTTATTTGCCTGTTCTGTTACCTCATTTTTATATTTGATAATTTGTCCTTCGTTCCCTCAGATAATAATGTACTTATTTAATATGAGCATAGCTTATCTAAGTGACGATGCACTGTCCTACTGAAAATGGATTGCAGAAGTTTTAGCTTGATTTCACATGTATGTAATAACTAATAATAATTCTGGTACCATTTTGGTATTTAGATAGCTATATTTTCAGTACTGAATCCATAATTTCCAATTGCATTTGGGTGATTTGCGGTTTGATTGGTTCTTTATTTGTCTGATCGGTTTTCACATTAGTCATTCTGTCTAGTATTCACTATTACATGTATTGACTCATAATACTCTCCGATGATAATATGAGAATCATATGGTGAGCTGCCATGAATGTAAAGTGTGACAAAGGTCTATTTGAATGATTATCGATTTTACTTACATGTAGGTGTGTTGGGATGGTGTCTTGCACTTTGGTAGCTGTAAAGCTTCTTGATCTTCATATGGAACAACTAATATCTTTTCCTTACATGTCAGGAGTCAAGAGAAGGTACCAGCAATCTGGATCTGAAAGAATCCATATTTAGAGAGGTTATTTCTCCTATTTTGGCAACAGCCAAACGACATGAAGGGTACCAAACATTGTGGCAGATTTGCTATGATCTCAGCGATACAGGTCTCCTCCGTAGTCTTATGGTATAATCACACGACCATATCTCAAATTTATTCCCAGATCCTTTTTTTGTACTGCTATAATATTGACTGTGATATGCAGGACATAACATGTTGCCTTTTAATTCAATGGTTTAGCATTGAAGAATAGGTCATTCACTTTCTAACCTCTACCAAGACGTATTCTGGGACATGATTCTAACAATTGATCTTGTTGCAGCATGATAGTGTGGGACCTCATGGGGGATTCAGTTTCTTCATTTTTAAAGAGCTAGTCAACAACCGACATTACGCTAAGCTGTTAAGGTTGGGTGAAGAATTCCAGGAAGAGTTAGGCAGTTTTCTGAAAGAGCGAAGTGATCTTCTGTGGCTTCATGAGATATTCTTAAACCAGTTCTCATCTGCTTCTGAGACACTTCATATGTATGCTCTGCGTGGTAGTCCTGAGGAAGATGCTAACCTCACAACCAGCAGAAAGCCGCTGTCCTTTGTTGAAAGAAGACGTCTTCTGTATCTCTCTAAAATTGCTGCAACAGCAGGTTAGCTGTTTCTTCTGTTCTACTTTCATGTTATACTCTGTGCACTGAAACAATAATTCAGGAAGTTTTCATATTCTCATACATTTTTGGCTTTATGCAAAGTAGACTTCCATTTTCTTCTGGATGATGGATAATGCTAGTTTATCAGTTGCAAAGTTTGTCTGAAAAATTTCACGTGTTTGTCCCGGTTATTAAAGTTGTTTCACATGCTTAGCAATTAGCGCTTGCATTGCCCCCATGCAAACTCTTACAGTCTCATGTTGCATGCCACTCAGCATCTTATCATGATTTCAAGAAAATCTGCCGGATCCTACTGACCTACTGAACTTGTTGCCGAATAAGAAATGCTCTGTTACTGTTTGTCTAGAATATTACTTTAGAGAATGGAACATAAGTTTGCGTCATTTGTTCGTATTCATTCCTGTTTATTAGACGGCATGGATTCTTTCTTTTTTTCTCTTGATAATGCACTCCTGATATATTTTCGTCAACAATTAGGTAAAGATATTGATTACGAAGTGAAGGTTGCGCGGATAGAAGCAGACATGCAGATTCTAAAACTGCAGGTGAATTGTCTTATACATAACATGTTGTGTTGTATTTCTGTTTTCTAGTCATGGTATCTGTTTCTGAACCTCAATGTAAAAATGGCATCCTCTCGCATTCTAGGAACCCAGAATCTACTTAGCAATAGATCTACATCTGTGCCGTCTCACGACTTTATATGTTTCATATTTAGATGCATGACACTATGTCCATTAGTATTTCCAAACTCCTAGAATGTTATATAGTTATTAGTTATGTAGTTTGAGTACTCAAACCCAAGCTGTACAAAAAGATGGAAAACCCTGCAGGCTCAAATCTAGGTGTATGTACATCAGGGTTCCAAATTCCGTCAGTAACTCTGTAATCTCAGTGGGTACCAGACACCAGGAGAATTGTAGCTCCCAGTGAGAAGTATGTTACTTTGAGCTATTTTTGGTTGTTTTCAACTTTGAAGGCTGTTAGAACGTATTGGAAGTTGAAAGTTTAAGTGTTTGAAAGAAAAATGAGAATATGAAAAGTGACCACATTTAAACCGGGAACTGGCATGCAACCATCTTGTAACCGCTTGTTTACTGACCTAGGCATGGGCAATTCCTAAAAACTGCAATTCTCTTTTGGAGTGAAGTATGGATGATCAGCAGACCATATTAATTTTAGCCGTTTCTTTTCTGTACAGGAAGAGATTGTCCAGCATGATCCATTATATGCACAAGGCAAATATACAAACAAGCTACTTGATCCATCAGAACTGGTTGAGATGTGCCTGAATAGAGACCGGGAGCTCTCTCTTAAAGCTTTTGAAGTATTTGCTTCAAAAGCCTCATTCCGAAGCTCCAATAGAGGCCTTCTAGAGGCATGCTGGATGAATGCAGCCAACCAGGATGACTGGGTGAAGCTTTCAGAGGCATCCACGTCAGAAGGTTGGAGTGACGAAGTCATCCAAGAATCTCTTCAAGGAACTGTCCTTTTCAACGCTTCCAGGCTGTGTTATAGCCCAGATGCAGTGATGTATGGCGGTACTTTTGAGGATGTGCTGCCTGTGAAGAAAGAGGATGTACACCTGAGAGGTTTGGAGAGCAAATGCTTCTCAGTGGAGGAAGTGCTGATGCAGCACAAGGATTTTCCAGATGCCGGTAAATTGATGATGACCGCAGTGATAATGGGCAAAGAGCTCTCTTATGCAGCTGCAGAACCTGTGGACTTGGATTCATGAATCATATTGTTAGACCTGTAGGGTAGACTGTTCCAAACTACAGTCGTTCCATTTGTGATGCAGCCCGTCTGGTAGTTTCATAGTCGCGAGATTCTTGTATTGGCGGCACGAAATATGTAGTTTCAGCTGTATCTATTCTGCGCGATCGCAGAAGCATTCGTCACAGATACTGCAAGATTATCATCTCATGCCTTTTTTAGCATGAGTTGTGGCTTGCAAACAGGTATCCTCTAATTTCTCTAGAGAGGAAAATCCTGTGTTGCTTAAACCCAAAAGTGTTTCAGTTTTTCTGAATCAATAGATATTGTTTTACAGGATGCTCAATTTATAGATGGCCCAGCTATGGCTTTTTTTTTAGGTTAGATGCTGGCAGTTGACAAGTAGCGGTAGCGTAGTACAGCTTCTACTTATTGGGCTTCTAGTGGGCTTTAGTAAAGTTAGCCCAGCTTTCGAACAACGGCCCAACATAGGTAGCCACACGGCTCTGCACGGGAGAAGCCTCCCCCGCGTCCTGCTGCTACTACCCATCAGCCATCATTCCCCAGATCCCGAACGACCAAGCTCCGTTCGCAGGCGGAGGAAAGGCGGGGGAGAGAGATCACGCCCGAATTGAGATCGCTAGCCGGTGGCGTTGCGCGCGGCGGCGGGCAGGTGGGCGGGATGGCGTCGGCGCTGGCGCCGGGAGTGTCCCGGAAGCTGAAGAAGGTGCTGGAGACGCGGACGGACAGCCCAGATCTGCTGGCCTCGCTGGGCGCGCTCTCCACCTTCTACATCCAAAACACGCCGCAGGCGCGCCGCAACCTCAAGTCCTCCATCGAGCAGCGCGCGCTCGCCATCAACCGCCACTTCCTCGACGCCTCCCTCCCCGCCCACAAGGTGCAGTGTTGTGCACCCTCCTCCCCTCCTTACGCTGGGGCCGTGCCATGCCGTGCTCGCGCTTTTGGTGATTGCTTTGCTTTGCCCTTTTGCGTGTAGGCGTTGGATCGCGTCGAGGGGGAGGTGCATGCACTGAACGACTCCTGGAAGAAGTGAGTCGCTTTGTCCACTGCCTCAGTGCGTTTCTCTGCTCTGCCTGCCTGGAAATGGATCCGGGAATCCTAGCATTAGCTTTTTTCCCGATATTGCTAAATCAGGTTAAGCTAGGTGCTATGTAGACTAGTAATTCAGTATATAGGAACGGCCGAATTGTTACATGTTAGGAACACAAGCTAGATTTTGGATGAAGAGTCAGGCGCGTCTTATTGTGAGTATTAATTAAGGCAATAGAGAAGATACTGGTAATATTGCACTGTAGTTGCAGTGGGATTCTATCATGAATTATTGAATTGTGTTACTTAGAAGTTATGTTTACTGGTTAGCATAATTTTCTCTCTTTCTTTTTGCTTGCCTGAATACTTTGCGATAAGAACATTCTATAAGAGACTAAAAGAATCATGACGTGATTTCTTATACTACACAAAATTGGCCCCTTAATTCTCCTTTTAATCTCAAGGTATGCTTCCTTTGCCTACTATTTTTTATTTTTTATTCTCTTTAATTTTGTTAGGATCGAGGAAGCGTTGAGCAGTTGTAGTGCAAGTACCGGTGATATCATTAGTACAACAGAGAGGTTGCAACAAGAACTTGAGGTTATCACTCAGCGGCAAGAAATTGTGTCATGTTTCCTGCAGGATTACCAACTTTCAAATGAAGAGGTACCACTTCCTACCTTAACAAAATTAATCGACTCAAAGTTTCATGCCCCAGTCATTGTCTTAGGGAGGATATATTGATCGAGTTTGTTCACGACTTTCATCTGGTATTCTTTTGTTAATGATTAAAAGATAAATGCACTGCGGGAAGAAGAGATAGATGAGAAATTCTTCAAGGCACTGCTGCATGTCCAAGAAATACACTCTAACTGCAAGGTCCTGCTGCGAACACACCACCAGGTACCGTCACTTGTCCTTGAAGTTTTGTATACTTGATTCTTCAGAAACCATAAACAACTTTGTGATATCTGTAATATGTACAAGTTATACATATCACATTCTCTTCTCATGCCTTCAATCAAAGCAGAAAAGTGGATTGTTAACTGGCTATAATAAAGGGGGTCATGTTCATGAAACCCAAAAGAGAAAAATAAGTACTATCCACTTTTTGATTTTTTTGAAACACCTAACAGATCTCAATTGTGAACTTTTTTTCTGGATTTTTTTCCTCCAAAAGGCTAAATGTCTACGAACCCATCTTTTGCCAATTATGGAGTAAACTCAACGATGCTTTGACATTATGATTTTTCCATAGTTGGCTAAACTTCCACTAGCTAGTTTTCTAGTCAAACAGCATGGGGTACTTATACCAGATGTCAAACTTTTTGTTTATTTCTTCAGCGTGCTGGTTTGGAACTTATGGATATGATGTCTGTGTACCAAGAAGGGGCTTATGAAAGATTATGCAGGTATGCCCTTATATAGTCATGGCTTTTTTCCTTTCATTTATTCTTCATGCATGATAGGACACTATTTTTCACTCCACTTGCTTTTGGTGCTAAGTTTACTATTAGTTAATTAAAAATGACCAATATCATGCTATGACCATTTAACCTCTTTCACAGCATTAAAGTAGGGGTATAGTTTGGAAATATTGCAATTACTAGTCTTGATTTCTTCAATGGACAAACATTGTGAATCATCGGTTACCATGAAATTGGACAAATATTGTGGAATGAGGGAGTAAAATTCTTCAAAATGTTCTTTGGCAACTTTGATAGTTGTCGATCGGTGCCCTAATTTGACCTTTCTCAGGATAGGTACTGCCAAAATAGCATCTTACTTTATTTTGATTTGGATTGCATTATGCTCTTTATATATTATCAAATGACATTAACATGCAAGCATGCAACACATTTTTCCGTTCTTTTATCAGGTGGGTTCAAGCTGAATGTAAAAAATTAGGTGATAGTGACAATCCTGAAGTAAGTGAACTTTTGAAAAGGGCTGTTCGCTGCTTGAAGGAAAGACCTGTTCTATTCAAGTATTGTGCAGAAGAGGTATGCTATACCTTTTACATTGCAAAGTCACCTCTATTTCAAATGATATCTAATGGTGGGCGGTCTTCATTCACAGGTTGCCAACATGAGACACCATGCCTTATTCAGGCGGTTTATAAGTACTCTTACTAGAGGTGGACCTGGAGGGTTCCCAAGACCAATAGAAGTGCATGCTCATGATCCTCTTCGTTATGTAGGAGAAATGCTGGGTTGGCTACATCAGGTGTTTCCCTTGCGCTTTCCTTACTGCTAGACATAGGAACCAACAAGTACTGATTCTTTTTTATTTATTTTCAAATCAGTGTTTCTACCTTTAGATATTGCTTTAGCCTTTCCTGAATGTTCATTCTTTAATTTGTGAAGGCACTGGCATCTGAAAGAGAGCTTATAGTCGTCTTGCTTGATCCTGATGCAATGACTGACAGCGGTCCAACTACTCCTCGTCATTCTGGAAGAGATGGTGATTCCTCCAGAGGAGAGTCTGATGTAACTTTTGTGCTTGATAGAGTATTTGAAGGGGCATGTCGGCCATTTAAAGTTCGAGTTGAGCAAGTTTTGCAGTCACAACCAAGCCTGATAGTTTCTTTCAAACTTAGCAATACCTTGGAATTCTATGGCTACACAGTGAGTCCAGAGTACTACCTTTTGCAGTTTAGTAAATCAAAATATGTTTCTGTTTACATATAATTTCTTTCTATTTTAGATATCAGAACTGTTGGGTGGGGACACCGCATTGTGCAATACAATATGGTCACTAAGAGATGCAGCACAGCAGACATTCTTCAATATCCTGAAGAGTCGGGGAGATAAGTTACTGCGATATCCTCCACTCGTTGCAGTGGACCTCTCTCCCCCACCAGCTGTAAGAGAAGGGATTTCTTTGCTACTTGAGCTTATAGATACCTACAATAGCATGATGGTTCCTGCCTCTGGGAAAAGACCAAACTTTGATCCTGTCATTTCTGCATTACTGGATCCTATAATTCAGGTGAGCTTTTTTCGTGTCTGAGTGTGCCTTGTAATGTTATGCCTATATCTGAAGGGTGTTATTGGCAAATAAAAAACTGTCATTCGATTGCTAAAGTTTACCCATAGTACGATTTTAAAGAGTTATTATAGACAATAGTCATTAAAGCTCGCTGTAATGTCATGGGGCAATCCTTGGAAGTAGCAGCATATCTATTCCTGCACTCCTCATCCTTTAATTCAAGCAATTATTACTCTTCAGTTGTTTAATGTTTTTTCCGTCTACTTTTCCTTCCCTTTTGTCTCTTACCCTCATGAATCAGTGTAATGTTGATAAGTAATTTTATGTGATGATGTAAGAAAAGTGTACCTCACAGTCAGAAAATAAGTTAGAGAGAGAAGATTAGGACTTCAGCAGGGTGCGTACAATACTGGCTGGTTATGATAATGTTATTAAGATGTTATTTGGTCATGATGATGAACAAATTGCACATCTATGCCTACTAGCTCCACAAAACATCGGAAGTCGTTATTGTACATTTTGTTTTTGGTAATAGCACTATATGAAGTAGTGCTAGGCTACTAGTGTTGCCTAAGAATATGATAGCGAGCATGTTCTCATTTAGCACCAGCCCACATGCAGCAAATGGCTGCAATACACACCATAACACTTGAGTTGCTCGTCATTTAGTTGCTGCAGAACCACATTTTTAGGTTAATGTGTTCATACACATCAAGTAGCCAGTTACTACAGATGACATGTGCTGCTGGTACAAAAAGTGGTATTCTATACCTAGAAATAGGTATATAGCCCAGCAAATTTATGTATAACAATATATCTTATGTAGCATTTCTTGTTGCAACAGAATAGTTTGATGTTATCTGCAGTATTATTTACATGTGGTACTTCTATTAATATTCCTAACTTTTCAGATGTGTGAGCAAGCTGCAGAGGCGCAAAAGTCAAAAGGTTCACTTGCACGCCGTGGTAGAACTAGCTCTGATCCTAGTGGAAATAGCAGAGATTCTATATCAGTTGATGCTATTCTGTCAAAGAATTTATCTGCATTGGTTCTGGTTAGCAGCGTACTTGTTATGTTTACCATATATAGGATGACTAGACCATATTAAATAATATGTGGCTACTTTACTGAGTGTATAGTTTATGTTAACTGTGGTTCACTTGAACCAGCATAATATGTACATTGTGTGGCAACCTTGAAAAGTTCCTTCTGGCTAAAATACTAAAACTAGGATTTTTTTTTCAAGTTCATTTCCAGTTCTATCATAACTGCTTATCATATGGTCTAATAAACATAGATGTTATGTAAGGAGAAGCCTTAAAAAGTTCCTTGTAGTTGCAATATTAAAACTCAAGACATTTTTCAAGTGATTTCAAATTATGTTTCAGGTGTCTTTATATGATATCGAAAAACAGTTATGATTGTTCATCTGCTAAATTGTAAACATGTCATTCTTCCATTCCCCGACACTGCTCTATGAGGAATCTGCACATGTTGTATTTCATGATTGTTTTTTCTGGCTTTGATTTAATTTTCTTAATAACCCCTTTCCAGTAAAATTATATTAAAGAGGGGATGATACTATGATTTCTGATGTGCACTAAATAACTTTTTCATAATCAGATGGATTTTTTTTCTTTAGCTTTCAGGATCAAATTAGACACTTGCTTTTCATCCAAGGAACTTAGTCTTGTTTATACATCACCATTTCCCCTTTATTTATTCATTCCATGAAAACGCAGAGCGCCGAATCTTTGTCCAAGGTCTACCTCATCAACTGCTTATCAGCTATTCAGGAACCATTGATGGGCCAGGAGGTTGCTGCAAGATATGCAAACAACCTGCGTTCTATGATTGAAGCATATATCTGTGCCCTTGTAGATAAAGAAGTTGACAGCATTCTTAGGAAATGTGAACTGTCAAATAAGATGCCATACATAAAGGACTATGACAGCAAGGTTGATGCAAGACCTCTGGCAGATGTTGTCGAGACATCGCCACAAATGCTTCTGGACTGCCTGAAGGCATTCTATGGCCTTGTGACTGGAACAGAAGGTTCCTTGCCTGAATTTGAGCAACTGCAGGTTCCAAGGTTACGTTCAGATGCGTGCTATGGTTTGGCAAGAGCTCTAGCAGAAATTTATGAGCTCATTTATAAGGCAGTGATGGATCCAAAGAACTGTTATCCTGACCCGAGGTCGTTGGTTAAGCACTCACCTGAGCAGATAAGAACTATACTGGAAATCTGAGGGCTATGCACTATGCCTTTTAAAACCCTGAGCAGTCAATGTGATGTAAATTTCCAACTACAAGCAGCGTTTCAGTTCATTGCCAAAATATAGGTGGTGTACACTGTACTTCTTCACGGAACTCTTGTATCATAGTGTCTCTCCTTAATTCTTTCTTGCTTTATAAAACCACATGAATATTAGTGATGTACTTTTGATGTCCGGCTTGACCGATTAATGATACCAGTGGTACACCAGAAGCAATCGTGTTAAAATAGCTTTTGTCTAATATTCGAGCAAGTACTTCTGCTTCTGTTTAGTGCGTTGCTGAAGATAGTGACGAATAACAAGTTCAACTTGCCAACTTTAGTTGAAAAAGAAAAACTCATACTTCAGTTTGATACGAAATACTGTTTGTTCTCTTCAGCAAAACATTAAACATCCAAATCCATTGCAGCCTTCTCTGTTATATTCAGTACCACACTTGAAGTAGATTCAGTTTTCCTGTAGCTTGTGCACTGTAAGCTTTGTTTTTCGTGCAAATTTGGCTTATTAACCAGCTGGAATGGTTGACTGAGCCTGAGGAATGTACACTGAGGTTTGGCAGGTGTGGAAATTATTATTGTCAATCAAGAACTCAAGATCCAAGGCTGTCTTCGGTTGAAGAAGAAGAAATATCAGGGTTTGGTTGCAATTTAACTTTATCGGAATGAGTGACCGTTCTGTATCCTTAATTTCCACGGTGCACATGGATATGCTTTCTCTTGCTGTGCTGTGAAGTTTTTCTCTTCTTTTTACGGATGAAATTTCTCTGAGCAAGTTAAGCCTAACAGATTATCTACTGTGAGCCTTTATGTTCAACTCATAACAGCACAAGGTTCCAGTTATGCTGCTAGTTTAACTCAGTTGTTTTCACGGCATTATAAGCTTAATTGTTCAGTTTGTTAAAATACTGTTCCTATGAACAAAAAATGTGTTAGGTGGAGACTAACAGGGCTAGGTTGCTGTCCCATCTTTGATCGCAGTATTGTACCGCATCAGCTTCGTGTAATCTGGAAATGTTGGTATGCTTCTACTACCTAATTCAGCTCGTAATTGAAGGGTGCGTTTGGTTGTGAGGCAAAGTGGGATGGTGTGTTTGGCTGGGAGGCAAATAGAATAGAGTTATTTTTGTTTTTAGAGAAAGATGATCATCTTTTTTGTTTGGTTGGATAGATGAGATGAGTTTCTTTATTGTTTGGTTAGAGATATGACAGATATGACGAGAATCATCAACTAATTATATCTTTTAATTTTAAATAATAATCATTAATAATATACTAATCAACATGCACTAACACGTATTAATGTTACTCTTGTCATAGTCATTACTAATTAACAATAAAATATGCTAATTAATCCTAATCATACTCTAATTAGCTCATTAATTACTACTAATTAGCATATTAACCTCTACAAACTCTAATCTCGTAGTAATATATACTAATTAGTAATATAATATACTAATATCACTAATTATTTTATTAATTAGCATGATTAGTAAATATAGATGGCTCCGTCTCACCGATTTGAAAGGATAACTTCATTCAGCATATTGAGAGAATATTTTATACGAGGAATGATCTCTAAACCAAACAAAAAAACAAAAATACCCTCTCTTATTCTCCTTCATATCCTGAACTAAACACATCCTAAGCTACCGCATGGACTTTCGAACCTCAGCACATTATAATTTTTTAAAGGATAAAAAAACTGTCCAATTGCCCCGGTGTTTTCTCTTCCACTTTTGGTCTGACCGTGGATCAGCTCGGTTTCGTTCTTCCGTGCGTTGGCGGGCGGAGTGCCAAGTGGGGCAACGTGTGGGGAGGGTCGAGGCCGCCGGTCACGGCCCTCGGGCGCAGACTGATGTGTGACACTGCGCCGTGAGCGTGACGGGAGAGCGATTTACGGGACCGTGTGGGAACGGGCGTCAACGATTCGGCAGATGACGACGGCTCCGCATTCCTCTACACGACACCGGCAAGACGCCGAGAAGATGAAGCGATCGCTTGACGAATTACGGGGCTGTTTAGTTTTTCCCCAAAAAAAAACTAAAATTTGATTAGAGATTAAATTAGAACACTATTAAATTTTAGTTGTTAAAATTATGTTTAGTTTGAGATGAAATTACAATTTTACCGTCAAAAATTTTAACGGATGATTTAACCGTCCGAGATTTAAATATTATAAAAAAAATTTAGCTGATCAAATTTTTTCGAAACATGATTAAATTTTAATCTCAAAACCAAACATAAACTAAAGTTTCAAAACACAGCTAAAATTTAGCTTGGCTCTTTTTACCCTAACCAAACAGCCCCTATATGCGATCCTGAATGAAGTAGAGGTGGACGGCACTTGGAGTGTTATATTCGTCGGGGCTGGAAGTGAAATGTGCGCATATGGTTTATCGTGATTCTTTATTTTAGTTGAGATTTATCTTTGTTGGTAAAAAATTATAAAATAAATGGAAAAAATTAACATATAAATTAATATCAAGCAGAAGGAACGAGCGAACGAAACGAAATTAAATATGTCTGGGTCAATGTAGAGTTCATCATTTCCTTGCGGGCCCAGCGATGAGCTGCGTGTGCAGTACATTATGGGGTAGGAGAAGCGGTAGCAGGAGGAGTAGGTTGGTCGTTGGCCCGATGCCCCCGGCTTTAATGCGGAATTCTGCACCAAGGAAACCCAAAACAAAGCCAGCAACCGCAGCTCAAGCAAACCAAATCCTTCGCCGTCTTCTTTAGCAGTTAGCTACGCCGCAGCGGCAGCCTGCCCTGTTTGCCTTGGATGAGGGACTAGCTAAGTTTCAGTGGGAGATGCGGGGTACGGCGACGGCGCTGCTGCTCCTGCCGTGGCTGCTTCTGCATGCGGCAGCCGCGGGCGGCGGGGGCAGCGGGTGCTACGCGCGGAGCTGCGGGGGCATGACGGTGCAGTACCCGTTCGGCTTCTCCTCCGGCTGCGAGATACCGCTCGGGTGCGACCACACGGACGGCACCGCGTGGGTCGGGCCGCGCGAGCTGGGCCTGCTCGTGCACAACATCACGGCGAGCGCGCTCGTCATCGCCCTGCGACCCGACTGCTCCCGCTGGCTGAACGCCTCCGTCGAGGCGCTCTTCTCGGACAACTACGCGCCCGGCTCGCTGAACGCGCTTGTCGTTAGCTCGTGCAGCCACGCCGCCGGCACCACCAACTGTACCATCCCGCCCGGCAACTACCTCGACAGCTCGTCCCACTGCGGCGCCGCCGAGTCCATCCTCTGCGTCCCGCCATCACCGCCCAGCAATGACGTCAGCGCGGTCCACCGTTTCTTGAACAGAACCGAGATGCGGACGCTCGGCTCGGAATGCAACGGGCTGGTGTCGGCGGTGAGCTGCTCGGACACGCCGGCACCTTCGCTGTTGCTGAGCGCGCTGCAGCTTGAGTGGTGGGTGCTCGGGCCGTGCGGCTGCTCGCCCCACGCCAACTGCACCCGGGTCACCACGCCGGCTGAGAAGGACGCGTTCCGGTGCGAGTGCCTCGAGGGGTTCGAAGGCGACGGCTTCGCCCATGGCGCCGGTTGCCGGAGAGGTCAGTACACGCGGCTACTGTTTCTTTTTTCTCGCGTGTTCGTCAATTGATTTGGTCAGTCAAATTCTGCGAGCTAGGCTGCTAGCGATTATTAGAATGGGTTGACTCCGCGCATCCAAGTCACGGCGCCAGAATGGCTTGGACCAATGGCTCGTCGACCTTGACGCGATAATTAATCGTGGCCTGAGCAAACCACAGACATGGTTGATTAAACCATGAAGGGCTCTGCCTAACAACTTTTAAGAAAATCTTTATCTCGCCGATAAATATCGCCGCCTCCGTTCTTGGTATATTTGTGAAAGATCCTGTCGTCAATGAACACTCACAGTGTACTGTAGCAAATTGGCAAAATGTACCCAGAAACTGGCCGCTAAAACCGATGGTTGGTCGGGGTAAACTGTGGTTAAATCCAACTACTACTACTCCTCCAAACAGTCGAGTTATTTTTTTTATTTCTGGGTAAACGTGTATCATTGTATGAGAAACAATGCTATTTGAAGTGAAGTAGGATTCCTGGCCTATGGGCTGGGCCAATGGGTTTGGTGGTGGCCACTAGGCCTCCGAGGATTTTATGTTTGCTTACAAATGTGCCGAGGAACGGTGATTTGTATGTTATCATGCATCGGTAGGATAATACATGTTGTGATTTTTTAGATAAAGAAAGCTTTATATCAAGATAAAATAGTGTTCCGGTCTCTGCATCCAACATGATGCATGTAGCCAACATGTTGTGATTATGTCAATCGTTTATAAGAGAAACAAATAGGCGTGCATCAAACTGGGGACGCGGTATCGTGCATTTCGTGTTGTCTTCAAATGGTTGCTTTTCAGACAGAATAATTCTTCAAACTGCAGTTTTAGTTTGTTAAAATTGTTCAACATGTGAAATCAACTTTGATAATTTGCAGTTCCTCTTCTTTTTCTTCCGCATTTCCTCCAATCTTACACTTCGATTCAATGGTTTCAGTTCCCAAGTGCAATCCTTCAAAATACCTACCAGGAATATGTGGCAAGACGGTCCAAATCGCCCTTCTCATGGCAGGTAATATAAGTTGCTCATAATATCTACTAGCTAATAATTCAAAGAATATATATGATATATCAATCTTGTCTAAAATTGGTTGAATTGGTTTTAACATTGCATTGATAATTGAACATTTTTGGTCTTAGCAGAAATGCCCTTTCTCCTCCTCTCTCCCTGTAGCAGTCGGGTAAATTATTTTAACTAGCGGGATCGCTCACACTAATAGCGTGACTAGCCTCGCTGCAATATTTGATGATAACAATGAGTAGTCTAGATCATTTTTTAATTAACATGATAATTTCCTTGAGAAAGAATATGATAGCTTCTTTTAACACTCAAATAATAATATAATAGATGGAGAGGTGCCATACAGTGAATGTACATGTTTTTGCAGTGTCTCCTGACGAAAAACAATTACAAATATATCATGGTGGACCTGACTATCTGAGCAAAAGTTAGGTCAGAGCCAGGCCAATTGTCTTTTTTGCACAAGGCCCAAATTATCTGGTCTGTAGTGTAGACATGATCCCCTGGCCCTAAGCACTGGCAGATTTGGGTTATATTCTGGACGATCAAAGGCCTCTTTCTGTTAAGCCGAGTAGTTCAGGCTGGACCGGGCTTCACTTTCGAGCTTTCAGCATAGCAGGAACCAAAGCGCTCACATTGGCATACTATGCAACTACACGAAACACTTAGGAGCACGAAATGGTGAATGGCAGCATGATATCACATTGATGAAAATGAGCTTTTCGTTCTCTCTCTCTCTCAAAAAAGAAGGCGGAAAGAAAGAAAATGAGCTTTTTTTACGTGCGCAGGAATCATTTTTGGTGGCATGGTGACGGGAGTGACCTGCCTGGTGTACCACCTGCTGAAGCGCCGGTCCGCGTCGATCCGGTCAAAGCGCAGCACGAAGCAGCTCCTGTCGGAGGCCTCCTGCGCGGTGCCCTTCTACTCGTACCGCGAGATCGAGCGCGCCACCAGCGGCTTCTCCGAGGACCAGCGCCTGGGCACGGGCGCCTACGGCACGGTATACGCGGGGCGGCTCAGCGACAACCGGCTCGTGGCCGTGAAGCGGATCAAGCAGCGGGACAACGCCGGGCTGGACGGCGTCATGAACGAGGTGAAGCTGGTGTCTTGCGTGAGCCACAGCAACCTGGTCCGCCTCCTCGGCTGCTGCATCGAGCAGGGGCAGCAGATCCTCGTGTATGAGTTCATGCCCAACGGCACGCTGGCGGAGCACCTGCAGCGGGAGCGCGGCCCCGCCGCCATGCCGTGGACGGTCCGCCTCCGCATCGCCGCCGAGACGGCCAAGGCCATCGCGTACCTGCACTCGGAGGTGCACCCGCCCATCTACCACCGCGACATCAAGTCCAGCAACATCCTGCTCGACTACGAGTACAACTCCAAGGTCGCCGACTTCGGGCTCTCGCGGATGGGCAAGACGTCCCTGGACTCCTCGCACATCTCCACAGCGCCGCAGGGGACGCCGGGGTACGTCGACCCGCAGTACCACCAGAACTTCCACCTCTCCGACAAGAGCGACGTGTACAGCTTCGGCGTCGTGCTCGTGGAGATCATCACCGCCATGAAGGCCGTCGACTTCACCAGGGTGCCCAGCGAGGTCATCCTGGCGCAGTTCGCCGTCGACAGGATCGGCAGGGGCTGCGTCGACGACATCGTCGACCCATACCTGGACCCGCACAGGGACGCGTGGACGCTCTCGTCCATCCACAAGGTGGCCGAGCTGGCGTTCCGGTGCCTGGCGTTCCACAGCGAGATGAGGCCGTCCATGGCCGAGGTCGCCGATGAGCTGGAGCAGATACAGCTCAGCGGATGGGCGCCGTCCGCGGACAACGCGTTCATGTCCACGACGTCGTCGTTCTGCTCCTCGGCACTGTCGACGAGCGGTACGGACAGGTCCTGCGGGACCGGCAGAAGCCGGACGGAGGCGGCAGCGGCCGCGCGCGGTGAATGCGGTGGTCGCGCAAGAGACGACGAAGGGCGCAGTGGAGTCTCCTGTGTCAGTGCAGGAGAGGTGGTTCAACGAGAGGACCTCCCCTTCCTCCAATAGCTTGCTGGGCAATTGCGCCCTGCACTGAACTGAAACACGCCATTGCTCCTCCTCTAAAAGTATCGTCAATCTAGCTTAGACATACATTTAGAACGCTTAAATTTGTTGATCTATTCTTGCGCATTCTCGTTTTCTCTTTGCTCCCATTAATCTGGGACTATCTGTAAATGAAATCTAGTCTCGCTACGCTCGGTTCTCATGCTACTAGAGTAAATCTATGGCTAACCGGACTTGGGCATGAGCGTAGGAACGCCAGCATCTGTACATGTGCTCAGCTCCAAGATTGTGATTAGTTTCTTGGCAACGAGAATATGAGATGCAGTGGTTGCGCTGTACTGTTTGGGGGCTGTTGGCTCCATTAGCAATTGGCATGCATGTGGGTGAGGATTGAGGAAAGAACGACGAAGCAATAAGGCAAGAACCTGATTGCTAGTGGTCCAATGGTTCATTTATTGAACAGAATGGTATCCGGCTAAATCTGCTTACCATTTCTAATGTCACCGCGCATGCCACGAAGGCATTGGAGAGTTGAAGTTCATATATACAACTTAGCCAAGTCAACTCTATGAATCATCTAAAATACATGGCAATATTTTTAGAACAGGTAATTTCGTTTGCCACGTTTAGATGATTTGTTGGGTACCTGCAAAAATGATGGATCATAATTCTCCAGTTGTTTGACCTTGTGTAGTTTTTGAATCTGCTGAGACAGAGATGTTAAGCAAGATGTCGTGAATCTGGCCAATTCTTGCCTATTTGGATTAGGAAGTTTGGTCCATCGCAAGAGCTATGCCACGAAACTAAAATAGCTACAGGACAAGATTAAAATGAAATCAAGTGAACCACAAAAAAACTTGTAAATATGGTTCAAATATAGATAGTTCCCAGACAAAAGGGGCTCTTCGTTCCGTTAAAAAAAACGGGGGCTCTTCTTTTCTCCAGAATCAACATCTTTTTTTTTTTTTTGCGAGGTTCCAAAATCAACATCATCTCCTTTGTTTGGTGAGTGCTTACATTCTTGCCTTCCTGCTCATAATCAACTGTGACCTGCACTTCTTCATTATGAGCACGTTTCTTTTCATGGCCCAGCAGCTGAATGAGCATTAGCAGAAACATTAACATTAGCATTCTTCATTATGAGCAGTGCAATTGTGATTACAGTGTTCTTCTGTTACCGTGTATCAGGAGCGGAACCAGCCATGGGCCAAGTCCCAGGCTAGCCCATTCAAGTTTATACTGGGTTTAAAAATCTATCATTGATACAGTAAAATCTAATAGAAATTTAGGCCTACGCTGCATGCTGAAGCCTACGCTGGCATGGCCCTAGTTCCGCCCCTGCTGTGTATGTTTCTGGGAACAGATGTGCAAACAGAAGATGGGAGGATCTTCAGTCTAAAACACACTGGAACAGTTTCTAGTTCTGTAACTATTGCTTACAGTAAAATAAAATGGAATATAGCATATGCAAAAGCATCCTGGTATTCCCATCAGTATGAAATTCATGCAACACTGATCTAACCAACCGACGGTACGTATACCACATATATAACTCAATTCAAGGTTAATATATGAAAGAAATGGGTTGAGATTTGTTCTTCCTTATGTAAAGAGAATCTCCGTCCGAATTCCCACTCCCCTCTGGGCTTAGAATGTTGGCAGTTCAGTTCTCAAACTCCCTATTCTCATCCCACTGAAACTCCCGGGCCTCCAAACCCCTTTATAGATTTATATTAGAGGTTAAAATCAGTCGAATTTTTATGCCATTGGATTGTATCCAATGGATGGAAAGCCCCCCATCTTATATTTACTAATTGAAAGCTCATTTTGATACCTCCACGTCAATCCTAAGAATATCCTAAAAATTTCCATAAAAAAGCAAAACATCCAACCGTCGAATTAATTGATTGACTAACTGTAACTATAGATCAACAACCAGACGAAACAACGTAGAAAATTAAAAAACAAATCATATAATCCAGCTCCAAGACTACTTCTTGCCTTGCCTTCCCTTCCTTTTTTGTTGCAGATATCATTTGTCCAACAAGATTAAGTTAGCAAACTCCAATTTAGTTATGTTAGCAATCAACATACTTTTTCAAATCAATTATAATCAAACATTACAAAATTAAAACAACATAACGCAAATATATTACGGATTATCACACAAAAATAATATCAAAGAATTTATAATGTATTTCAAAAAAAATAATATGAGATACGGTGATGACATTAATAATAATAATAATTTCAAAAAATCAAGAAACAAATAAAAATCAATTTGCATAACACATAAAATGAAAATTATAAATTAGATCTATTCACAAATAATAAACATGATTCCAATATTATGAATAAAAATTATATTTATATTTTATATTCTAATATTTAAATATAAATAGTTGATGTATCTTAGCATACAACCATTATTAATACAAATATCTATAATTCAACCGTAAGCTAAATTTCTAGCCTGTGCAGTCGCACGGGTTGATGCGCTAGTTTGTATAACCATAATCTCATCCCCTCCCTCCTAAATCCAGCCACGACACCCACCGCTTCCTTTTTCTGCAGCCTCATGTCTACCACCGCCACCGCACGCCAAGGGCTTTCCCCTTCTCATCCCTTCAATACCGAGCTAGCCGAAGAAGACGATTGCGTCGACCAGAGCACTAATCATCAATCAGATCTGAAAAATCATGTGAATGCTAAATAGCCATCCGGGAGAATGGAAAAATATGCAACCAAGCCAATAAAAAAATGAGGGGATGTACTTCAGGTGACTGAAAATGCCCAATTTTACACTCGAGGAAACTAAGACGCCCGATATGAATCTAATGGTCACCGGTTGTCTTCCTCCCTAAGCTTCTTCTGCCTCCAATCGTTGCTTATTCCTCCTGGCACTCCCCACCCCCACCCCCGTCCTCCTCTCGTCTCTACACTCTACTTTGATCCAACTAGGTTTGCTTTGTATTACTTATCCGGCTTCTTATTGGGAATTCGATTTGGTTCGAGATCTCTAGCTCTAGATCTTTTTTGCTCTGACTCTAGTCCAATTTACCGAGGGGCTTGTGTACCCATCCCGCTCCTTAAATAGTCAGAGTAGGTGATGCAGACCGTCTTCCTTCCCAAAAAGCTTATAAGTCCTCTAGAAGTTGGCCAAGAAGAGGTCACACAAGTGTTCCCACAAGTAGACCGATTTTGTCGGTAATCTGGTTAAGCATGAATGGGAAAACCCATCAAGTATCATGGGAAGGTAGTTGGCCATAACCTTCTCGACTCTCCCAGTCGTTTGGATAGCTGTCGTATAGATATGAAGGAATTCCAATAGATTAGAACCCTCATCATATTTCTCTGTCCTGCCGGGTCAGAATCTATCTGGCCAGCATATTGCTCAGAGGTCGAGCGTAAAAGCTTGAAACCCAATAACTACCACAACGCTCATTCGGTAATTAGACTTGTCGGTGATTTGTGAACCGCTGATCTAACGAACTTATTGAAGAAATATGGATGCTTTGTATAGATGAATTAAAGAGGACATATAGGGGGGGGGGGGTTTATACAGGTTCGGGCCTCTCAGAGGATAATAACCATACATCTTATTTATCTTGTATTGATCCGAGTCTATTACAAAGGGATATGTGACTAGCCTAGATATATCTAAATCTAGTTGGTGACTTCCTTGCTCGTCTTTTGTTGGCTTGTGTTGCTTTGGTTCGACTTGTCCTCCGCAGGGTCCCCAAGCTTTGTATATATATTGAGGTGTCATATATCCTCTGGACTCTTCCTTCCTATTCTTAGAGATAAATCTGTCTGGTTACGTAACACTTTGGATACCTACAGGTGGTTCTTTCATCTAGGAATCCCCTTCCCGGAGATAAAGAAGCCCCTCATTAGTAAGTGAAATTAGGCTTCGATGGATCAAGTATATGGCTAGCAAATATAAGCGTTTTGTCCGATCATGTCATCGAGTAAGGTTGGGGTTTTTGATTAGGATAAAATGTCTAATCGGGGTTTCTAGGTTCTCAGATTATATACTCGGGATTCTGAATGCCTCCGAGTTCTCAAGCGAGTCCCTGAGAAGGTGTTTCATCCAGGTAGGTTTTTTGATTGCACTAAAAATATTATCCCATCCTTGCAAAGGTACGAGGGTGATAAGACTCATCGCTGGCTAGGCTCAGAAGTTGAACTGTCGCAATGGAATTTTTGTGTAGTGGTGAAAAAATTATTTCCTCATTTTTTGGCAAAAGATCATGATGACGTTTGAAAACTGAGCACATTTATCGATGTAGTGCACCAGCTCTCCTGGTATTTTGTACCAACAGCCCCCACGTGCTCCAGAAGATATCCCGAACAGAAAATGTGATGGGACCCCATATAAGGTCATAGCTTCGAGTAGTACTCCAAACCATCGCGGTGGCTAGTCAGAGAAACGTCAAGTCCGCTTAGGCTTTCTTCTGTAACATGTGTTTGGGAATAGAAACTTATTCTTTTGTTAGTAAAAAAACAAAAAGAATGTAAATGAAATCGGTGGGATTTCTTAGGAACTCGATACTGAGGAGATAACGACAACCTAACATGCTTAGTGTTACTTGCTTCCTCCTCTGGCTAGGGTAGGATAACTTCGTTAGCCCTAGGCTCGGAGTGATTGGGAGGCGTCGTAGCCCCCGGACATTCAGGGACGCGATAATGAACCTTTATCACATCTTGTGAGGTCATAACTTAGAACAACATACCCACATGAAGGAAGTCGCTTTGGCACACGCACAATATGTTATCATTAGGTCTTGGTATATTGTATTCATCCAGCCACGACTGGTTATCAGGGAAAAAAACTCAAATAGATAGTCAAAGATAATGAGATAAAAACTACTGACCAACCATTATGAATTAGCCGACCGGGGTAAGAGAAAAGAATTGAACGCTCATACTTTCCCTCTGGTCATAGAAACCCTTGTTTCCTGAAGTCGGTTCCTGTGTGACTTTGTCCGAGCTTATCCGGGTGCGCACGATAGGTAAATGTACTTGTATTATGGCTTACTACTGGTGTACCCGTCTTACGAGTGCCAAACGTTTAGTTTAGGTAAGAAAAAAATGAACACAGAGAGATTCAAGAGACCATACGGGAAATATGAACATTTACTAGTGTAAACTTACTCTCAGTACTTACATATAAAACTTTTAGAGTTGGTTGACGTTCCAAGAATCATCGAAGACTTATTCATCTTCCATTGCTAAGGGACTCAGGGCGAGTAGGCTTGACCACCGTGTAGAGACCCTCCCACTTCGGGGATAGATTGTTACCATTACGTTAGCTCTGAACAGATCGTAGAACCAGGTTCCTAGTTTGGAGGGTTCATTTTCTGATGTCTTGGTCGTAGTAGCTCTGGGGGATTTGATATTCGAATGATGTCATAACTTGAGTCCTTTCTTGGTAAAGGTACCGATGGAGATGAAAAGGAACTAAAAGCCCTCATATGCTACCAGGAAGGGCCCCATAATATCCAGCCCTCAAGTCACGAAAGGCCATGATAAGGGGATCATCATCATGATTGCCTAGACCGTCATTCCCATCTCTAATGGCGAAGACTTCTCGAGGGTAATCTCTACTAGAAGAGTCTAGATCCATCATGAATTTGTCATCGGATTGCTCTAGGTATGTATCTCAACAATCCATATTGTCAAAAACTGTGAGGGAGGATCCCAGGTTGTGGTGAATAGGTCATTCACCATCATTTTGGCATCCGAGTGGTTCGAACTTGATGGCGTAATCCTAGGCGCACTGATCCATAAATTGACTTACCTCATCGTTGGAGTCATCGCTGGAGAGTTCCTCATCAAAGTTCATATGATCAATCACCTACTCGTCGGTAGGAGGGGTAAAGTTATCGTAGAACCCCTCATTCGAAAAATTGGTTCTCGATGAAGGTTTGGTGACACCAATGATATGTTCTATGTAGACTCTTCAACTCCTATTGTCATGATCCCCATGGACGGCACCAGCTATTGATGATTTATGAACCGTCGATGCAATGGACTTGTTGAAGAAATAGGGATGCTTTGAGTAGACGAATTGCAGGAGGACACACATGGGTTTTTTTTATATAGGTTTGAGCCTCCCTAAGGACTCTGCATCATATCTGTCTTGTATTGATCTGAGCCTGTTACAAGGGAGTTTGTGGTTAGCCTAGATGAATCTAAACCTAGTGGGCGAATCCCTTGCTTGGTTTTTGTTGGCTTATGTTGCTCTGGTTCGACTTGTCCTCCGTAGGGTCCCCTAGCTTCGTATATATATGGGGGTATCGTACGTCATCTGGACTCCTCATTCCTATTTTTGGAGATAAACCATCCTTGTTATGAGACGCTTTGGGTACCTACGGGTGGTTTTCTTTTATTCAGAGATTTCCTTCTTGGAGATAAAGATATGCCTCGAGAATTACGGGAAACACTAGGGTGCCTGGATATGGTAACTATCTATTATTTATCGTCAAGACTCATAAACCTGACCCTCATGAATTTAATTAGCTTGACTCTGGAACTTGGCTTGTTTCTTCTTGGAGAGCTATCCCGATCTTCCTATTGTCACGACGTTCATTAATCTCGTGACGTAAATCCACATCTGAGCGTTTTTTAGGAGGTGTCACATGATGTACCCATTGACCACAAGTGTGTGCCTTCTCGTAGGTTGGTCTAGCCTCCCGCCTCCAACTGGGGGAAGCTGAATTGAAAATGTGTCAGGGTGTGCTACTCGTTTGAGTAGTAGATCTTGCTGAGGTTGAGGCTTCTGCCCATTGTTGTGTGTTGATAACAATTCCAATAATGTCTTTCAACTACCACGCCCCTATTGGAGTATCTAATCCTCCCTGAGACAGATTGGAGAGTAGAGTCCTTACACCTTGTAGGTATTGGGCAATGCCAGAGGAAAACCATTAACCGTTCACCTATCAAACCAAAGGCGACATCTGTTGAATCATGCGACATTGATCTCCATTGTGATCGTGAGGTGAAGAGGGGAGTCTTGATGGACTCGAAACCCTTCGTGGAGCATCATCATCATTTTTTGTGATGGGACTTTGATGCCTAGTGTTAGCATTTGCCTAATCTCTTAGAGGATTAACGAAGAGTGCATTGACATTGTAATCCTCTATGTCCTATTCACATGTAGATGCATCGAATACCAAGAAGCGAGGTTCATCCTCCAGAATCTCCTTCTCGATATTAGCATCTACTTGGTAGAGAGAGCTATCAGAAGTTGAGACCACAATCATGGTCATTTTTTTCAACTCACAAGCCATATGGTTACGTGAGTAATCATCTTGATTAGCAAACCCTAAGGCTTGTCAATCTAAAACTGCCATCAGAGATCGACGAGCTTCCTCCAACTCACCAGGCTTCATGTAGATGTCATGTCCAAAGTCGTCGTAGAACCCATTGTTAGAGTAGCCCATTGCCAGAGACCTGATGTGCTTAATTGATGAAGATATGTCTTGTCATATCCCTATGGACGGCGCTAGCTATCAATGATTGATAAAGTCGATTACGCTAATACTAGTATAAAGTAGGCTTGCATGGTCCTCAACTGTGTGTATCGAAGAAACAGATATGAGATTTTACATAGGTTTATACCTCCCTTAGAATAATAGCCATACATCATGTTTTGCCTTGATTAATCTCAGGAAAAAACAATTATAATTGGGATATGTCTAGATCTAATCCTAAGGTTCTCGGCGAGTTCTCTCATGTTCTAAGTTCGAAAGCCCTTGTCGGATGCATCTTGTGGTGGTATGACTCTATTGTGGATCTCAATGGGTTGTCTCTGTTCCTATCCGACTAGGATTGATATGTATTGCTTATCCAGCTCCTTACTGGGAATTTGATCTGGTTTGAGATATATGGTTTGCGATCTTTGGCTTCAACTCTTTTTTGCTATGGCTCTGGGATCTAATTTCCTGGGGCAGGGGGGGGGGTTGGCGTACCCCTCCTCCTCCTTATATTATATAGTCGGGGTAGAGGAGTTGTATTACACTCGAAAACTCCAAATGTAACCTTCTCATATTGTATTACTTTTGGATAGCTATAAGACCCCTTCCTAATTTGAGGATGGTTTCCGATGAATTTTCTAGAATATCAGCACATGCCTTATTTATCCCATGATAGTTATGAAACATATCATATTGGGTTAAGTACACACGTACGGTGTTACGGTGGATTCCCGTTACATGGGAATATCATATTTTATATTAAATGTTTAATGGTTAATTATTCATTCCTCGTCAACAGTCATTGTGTCCGCAACACCATAGCTATCCCAAATGCTTCCGTTGCAACTGCGGGGGATGTCAGTCTAACGGTTCCTTACCTTTGGCTTCCTCTCCAATATAACCACCCGCGACGCTCTTGTTGTCTACGATGCTACCACTACGACTGTGGAGTAATGTTAGAGTATATTTGAGGATCACGACATACCTAGACTTGATAGGAATTGTTAGGATTATGATCATGTGTTTTCATCTTATCTCTATGAGACTTCTTGCACTCCGAGTCTTACAACTCTCACCCTGAGAGACTCAATACCATGATCCATCATCGTATTACACCAGTTCCTCTTCTTCACAGGATAGAAAAGAACAAAGGAAAATGCCTATTTGTATTTGTTGTTATCCGAATAATTTTATCCGGCGAATCAGTTTTAAGCGGTTAGGCTGTAGAGTTACTACCAAGTTAAAACTCTACTTCCTTAATCCTGGTTGTTTTGCTCTAGCCATTTCCTTTGTTACTGTGCATTATTAGGGCTGGACGAAAAGTTCAAAGCTCGCAAGCTAGCTCAGCTCATGTCTGGCTTAGCTCGGCTCGGCTCGTTTCAAAATCTAACAAGCTGAGGTAGAATTCTAGCTCGTTTAGATAACAAGCTAGCTCGAGCCAACTCGCGAGTAGCTCGCAAACCAAACGAGTCGGGAGGCAGCTCATATAACATGTGCAACCCAGTAGCCCATTTGCATAACCAAATATATACCTCCTCCACTCCTAGGAACCCTAACGTAGCATCACATTTCTATTCTCCCGCAGCCGTCGCAACAGGTGCTCTTGACCACTTGAGGCATGGGTGCGAGGGTTGTGAGGCCCAGGCGCCAAGCCGCCAGCTGCCGGTGACTCCATGAGCGGTGAATTGGCAATGCCATCCTCCGTCCATAGCAGTCCTTAGTCCTCCATCCATGACGTCCGTCCCATCGGCCACCCAGATCCCCATCCACCTCGGTTGCTTGACGTCATTGTGGACTTCTGTTCACATCACCAATAGTCCTTCGGCAGCCAGGCCACGTCATCCTCCATCCTGATGTATCCTTTAACCCTTTCCGTCCTTTCTCTTGTGCTAGTCCTGCTAGATCTAGTGCAACTGTTGTACTGATTTGAGATGCATATGGCTGTAGAAAATTGTGACCACGACTACCAGTTCGTCACAAGCTACAGCAACACCAACATCTAACTAAGTTCAAGTTGAAGCTGCAATTGCTAGTCGTCTTACTGTCATGAATTAGAACTTATAGTTTGATGCAATGTTATATTAACAAAACGAATTGAGCCGGCTAGTTATCCAGCCCTATGCATTATTGCCCATTTGCCCTTGCCAACACCACTTCAGCATTCTGCTACTGACCGACGTTATGGTATATAATAATATAAGCAATCTTTTGTGCTCAAGTTTCATCCAGGGACCAGGAATGACAAATAGCTTTGCTGAGTTTTAGTGACGACGTTTCCATCAACATCAGTAGAACAGTAAAACGCCCTTATTTTTTTGCGAGTCAGTAAAACGCCCTTGGTCTCCTGGTTAACAAATGCATTTGAGCACGTTGTTTGCGTAAGAAAAAGCCTGCCACAGAGAAGCACGTAACGGTACTACTTTTCCAGTCCAGTTTCACAGTCAGGAAGGGGTCCATTCCTTTGCTCAAAATAAAGGGATAAAAAAACAAAAGCACGTGCCAGCGAAACGTACTAATTTCCGCGCAGATACTAGTACGTTTGTTAATTGCTCAGAATTCGCAACAGCAACAGGCTCCACAGAAATGCAGATAATAGGCGTGACAATGTGGCCCTGAGAATCCCTGCATGCCTGTCACGCAATCATACATATCGCCCTGTCGCTCTTCCATAACTGACCGTGAGTAGCAATGGTCCAAAGTATCGAGCTACAACTATTCACACGTGTAGTTCAACACAACGTTCCAAACCTCCTGAAAGCAAGGTCGGCATACCTGCACGCGCCCTTCCCCTGTCCGTCCTCGTGTAAATTTTGTACGTGCGAGCGTGAATCTGGACGCGGCGAGAGCCGGGCGTCCCTACGTCCGGGATCGAAATCCTTTGACTTCAACAAATGGAATCACGGATAAACAGTAAAATATGAGTGGATAAATAGTACATAACTTTAAATACTATAGTAAAATATAATATATCGAAAAATATTGTAGCATCAGTTTATATGATACTGTAACATCATATCAGATCTGTCTGTCTCAAATCCAAAGATTCATATTAATTTAAAGTTATCTGACTTCATTAACTGTTAAAGTTAGAGGATCTCATTCCCTGCGTGTGACAGCCACGGGGCATGAATGGCGCCGCGCTCGGTGAGGCCGCCGCCGGTAGATGGCAGATCGATGAAGCGGCGAAGGATTCCGCCGTGGTTGTGTGCTTCACGCGCGGAAAATCGATCGCGGTCGGACACAAGCCCGTTGACGCGCGCACGACGGTTTTGGCCATTATGCTCAAGACCTTTATTTGTTCCTGTGGTAACGACCGTTGAATATGTGAACGAACTTATTGCGATATTATTTCGATGCATGGGAACAAAGTAATCACACCCTCCTCGCTCGCTCATGCATTGAGTCACGTGTAGCCGCGTGCCTTCAAACAAATATTGTGCAGTCCATGCATGCTACTCATGTCAATCTCGGCGTTCTGCGTGAACACATTATTGCACACATGCAGCCAACAAAGGACCAAGCAGCTGCGTCTTTCATCCCCATCACCGTCTCCACGACTCCACCACTCATTATGAGAATGTTATCCAATAACAATCAGTGGTGGATGTAACAAAGTTATAAAGAAAAATAGATCTTATTCTTCCTTTTTCACCTCATCTCCGTCTTCTTCTTCTTCTGAAAAAAATGAAGAGGAGCTGAGGGCTAGAGGGCTATAGAGCCCCCCGCCCCTGAGGAGCCGAGGGTAACTATATTACAACCTCTGCACTTCATATGCCTAGCTTGGGAACTGAAGTAGCCGCTATTTAAATGAAGGCGCTCGTGCAACTGCCCACTTTGCAGGTCCGTTGTTTGTGAGTCTGGGTAAAAAATGTCTAGCTGGTGGAAGAGGGGGTTCCTAATAATCGCGAGCACGCGAAGTCGTAGTCGAGCCCCCTGTCCTTATATGGAAAGCAATTCCTACTTCCTTCTCCTCCTCTCCCCAATAAGATTCTCATCCCAAAATCAAAATTTCCAACTTCGTTTTCAGGATGTTTAGCTCGAATTGAAAATGTTCAGCTTGATTTCAGAAATTCATCTCGAATTAGAAATTTCAGCTTGGTTTCAGAAAGTTCAAGTCGAATTGGAAATTTCAACTTGATTAGAAGATTCATCTCAGTTAAAAAAGTTCTCTCATATTGAAAATTTTAGATTTGAGATTTTCAAATGCAAAAAAAGTCAGCTCTAGATTTGTGAAATTTTCCAAATGGACTTTTCAAAAAATAAAGGCTCCCCTGACAAAGGCAGCCGGGTAGCAGAGGGCGGAAGTACCCTGGCGGCAGTTGCCGAGCTCCACCTCCTCCTCAGGCAAGCAGGGTGGCGGCACCAGATCCGCTTCCTCCTCCGGCACGTTGTGCTGCGATGCCAACTCCGCCTCAGATGCATAGGGTGGCAGCGTCAGCACACTGACAGAGTCTAAGATCCTCTATTCCAGAATTTGACAGAGAAACAAATTGCGTCCAGGAAGGAAAAGACGTCCTTAATTTAGGGCTACTTGCATAAACTTATCATTTGGGTTGAACGAGGCATATTCTACCCTTTAGACCGTAATTAACTTTAGCATGCCTATATCTATACAAGTCATTTCTCTAGGACCATCATATCTTAATCGATATTAATTTAGCTATTTCTAAAAATCTATTCATTCAAATTTAAAAGTTGAATAAGCAACCTATGAACAATACTACAGAATGATTCATTCTACACGGCTCCAAACCTCAATGCCAGACATTTTTTCTTTAATCTATCGTAAAATGTTTGTGATAACCCCTCTAATGACAAATAGTTAACAAGAAAAGAACCATATGAGATATGTCTTGTCCAAGTAACCACAGATAATAAGAACAGTTTGTGATATCCATATAATAGACGGTTTGTTCGGCAAAACCTTCTACGATGTATTCATATCACACACAATTTAGTTCTTAAAACGTTTGTGTTAAGTTCGTATGAGAGATTGTGTTTTTCTTAAACCAGTTGCTTTACATATCATATCACAGTCGGTTTAAGCAAAAAACGATTATGTTGTGTTTTATAGGCATTATTAGAATATACATGCATTCATCACAGGCAGTAAATATACACATATTTTCATCATGTGCATTCATCACATGCAACATATATACACTTTGCAATTCATCACACTCAAGTCCAAAATGATGCAAGCTAGGGAAATAGCTATTCATTCAGTATGCAATCCCTATTTTAGATCAACTTGTAGCAACGTATTAAAATTATAAGACAAAAGATTAAAATAATATTACTTTTACAATTAATCTTTGTAGGGGGTCGTCATTAAGGACTCTCGACATCCCTGGCTCCAGAGAGTTTTGGAGGCCTTATAAATCTCTAGGCTCCGAAACTCTCTGGAGCTCTAGTCCTCCGGAGCTGGGGTAGGCTCTCCAAAGCACAGGAGTCATCAGGTCTTAGAGAAAGATCAGCCAAAGAGGACTCACCAGCCGTCCTCCACGTGCAATCCTCCACACAAGGAAGTGACTGACATTTACTACCAATACAAGTGGACGTAATTCTGACATCCTAGCATAAGTAGGAGCCGGATTGACACCTTGGACAGTGTGGCATCGCAATAAGCGACCGGCTAAGTACCATACCACGCACTTAGGGCCACTCGCACATTTGTAGCGCTATAGTAGATAATATCTTCTGATTATGAGTAAATGCATCATACCTAGACCCATACTGGACGATTCGACTGACCCTAGGTCCCTGTGGTATAGTGATAGTTTGTATGGCTATCTCTGTAAGGGTATGCTTACATATTTACATCCTGAACAACACTATAAATACAGACCCATGTGCCATCAGGCTAGAGGACCAATCTTTTTACTATCAACACGTTTTTGACTTTTCCTCCTCTCTGCTTCTTCTCCAAGCTTGAGTCTCCTCTCCAGAAGGAACTCTCACCATACTTTGTTCGTGGAAGACATCTTCTCTTCCGCCAGCAGTGTGCCACCCGTGGGGACTCTGAATATAGAAGTACTATAGAGGTAGGATGCCACCTAAAAAGAAGACCACTAAGGTCACATCACAAGCGGCAGACTCTTCGTCCACGCCTATGCGAAAATCCACACAACCACTGTGACCAAGTGCACGCTAGGCTGACGACAGCTCCCCAACTGGGGGGAATGAGGGCCCTATGGCCACCACCAACCCGGTCACGATCTTAGATGTGACTGACGCTAGGTGGCCCCCTGCCTTGGAGGCCCAGCAACAGCAAAGTGAGGGCCCCGCTGCATCCCTAGGACCTGCAGCCAGCACCGTCATTGTGAATGCCGCCTCAGCCGAGAAACTATCGCGTGTGGTGGCCCTTCAGGCTCGGCTGGAGGATCTGCACGTGTCCCTACGGGATGTGCAAGAACCTGCCTGCGTGACCACCGCCGCTCGCTTAACGGCCAACATCGTCCCGGCCCAAGCTCTGGGGGCCGACGAAGGTTTTGTCATCACGATCCATCACTGTTAGGCATCCCCCGCGGTCCGTGCACAAGCTCTGAAACCTTGGGTCCATCGTCGCGAGGCTCCATTACAAGATTACGATTCTCTGCTACGGGCAGACCTGCAGGCCGCACCCTTCTTGGAGAGTTTCCGGACCCTTCTTGGAGGGTTCAAGCCACACCCTGAACCTGCATCAGCCGAACCATTTCCCCGCTCCTCTCCTTGCTTGGGCCACCAGCCGTGTGTCCTGGCCCACTAGCACAGCACCCCGTGCGCAGAAGACGCCTAGCCGCTTCTCGCCTTCACCCCCACATCACGCCCGTCATCGTCTCCGAGTCAGAGGTCACCGCTGTGTCCGAGTCAATCATGAGCCCACCACTGCTCAAGTGACCTGGCCATCCCTAAGCCCTCATCTGCCACCTATATCTATGCACGTGACCCCCTCTAGGTTTTCCCATCGCTGAAGTCACCAACATCTCGAATAGCCACTGAGATCTAGAGCACCAAGCCGCCATTGCCGCCACCTTCGGCCAAGCTCATCGCCGGGCCGCACCAGTGCCTTCCAGTGCCATCCGAAGCCACCATCAGAGCCGCCTGCCTTCGCCGGAGCTCAATCCACCATCACCTTCGCCGTTTGACCACTGGAGCCGCTGTCCCGATGAGAACCCGTGTGCTCTGCTACCCCCTTCTATCGCCGATCACCTTCCAGTGCCTTTTCGCCTGAGGTAAGCCCCAAATCAGACTCGTCGTGTTCCCTTCTCCAAGATCCACCGCTCATCGTCTTCGCCGGTGAGCCAGAACCCTATTCCGACGAGATTTCCGAACATGCGCCGCCGCTACCTCCTCGGTGCCACCGTATTAGCTCTCCCCGACCGCCCCCTTTGTCCGTCGTCGGAGATGTAGCCGACTGTCCAAATTAGATCTCCCCCGTACCTCTTCAGTGACCAGTTAGAATTCGCCACATGGTACACATAATCACAATCAGCTCCCTTTGTCGAGTCACCCTGCCACGTTAATGCCATGTCAGCCATCTAGCCCACACACCAAGCCCAGTTAGTGTCCGCATAATAAATTATGTTTTTAGTACAAAAATAATTCCAAATAATTCTAGTAATTGGTAGTTTTAAAATTAGGTCCCTGAATTTTTCTATATTTACTAAAAATATCATATTTTTATAGTTTAGCCCCTCAACTTTTCTATATTTACAAATATGTCCCTCTATTTTTAAAATATGCCCTTAATCTTTTTGTTATATTCAAAATACGGCCTTTTGTTTTTTAGATCAAACCTAACATTGTTTTTAGCGTATCTTTTCCATTCTAGCTCATTTTTCAACGATTCTTGCGCCTTTGGTTTCGTTTTTCAGAGTTCTATCTTTATAGACAGGTTTTATCTTGTTGTTATTTTATTTTATGTATTTTTATTAGCATGTTTTGTTTATGTGCTTTGCTGGTAGTTATACGATTAGTCAACAACACCCCAGATCAGTTTGAGGAACATCAAGACTAGGAGCTAGAGTACACTGAGCAACAATAAGGAGAATGCAATAGTTCTTGATTATTTTGAACTTATATTTTTAAATATTGATTTACAAAACTGCATGTAATGTATGTCAATTTGATGGGTAGTCACCTATGTTAGGGTTTACCTAGTTCTTCCTTTATATTCCTTGAAGTCTAAGTAGTAGTTGTTATGAGTCTTTCAGGTAGAATTGCTTAGTCATGCTGGGGAGTGTCATATAATTGATTAATGGACATATGCAACTATGGTGATAAACATGACGTAGCAATATAGAACTTAGGACTTGGGTAAAGAGATGGCTTTGATAATGTTGGTACTTGTGGATACGTTCCAAGCATAATGATATGTTCGATGTCCTTGACATTTGCTACGATTCTAGATGTCCGTTAACATTTTTATAGGTTCTGGATATCCTTTAACATTTGATGGTTATTATCCAGTTGGATAGTCTTTGCCCAAGTATGAACAAATGAAACATGTGTAACCTAATTAAGCACCGGTTTATGGAGTGACAACGTAAGAAATACTGTACCAAACACGAGACTGATATGGTAAAGCTTAGCATATCGATTAGATACATGGCTGGCATTTGTTGGAGTATTAGGACCTAATTGATGGACCATGCTTCATAGTGATTCTCCTGATGGTACACCACTAGCGTGTGTTAAGTGTCTTGCAAATACGGCAACAAGGATATCACAACTCGTGGCTAAAAGTTGATAATCTCTGCAAAGTGTAAAATTATTATAACAGTAATGTCCGCGGTTATGGGAGACTTGGATCGTCACATGATTAGTTGGTTATGGGTATGGTTTTGGTGATGGTTAGCTAATAATGGTTTGTAATGTGGTTATTCTCGAATAATAATGGTTTGGGTGATACGGGTATAATCACTTAATAAATGTTTAATACTTTTTAATTACATTACTATTTTCTTTACTCGTATTTATACAAATATAACATATGTCAGCCTATTCTTGTTTAAAGTACATATATCATTATTTTTCCTACACTTGCTGAGTACTCTATGTACTCACTCTTGCTATCTCCCGTAATTTATATGCTGTTCAGTGAAGGACTTTCAAGACTTTCAAGACGACAACCTAGGGTTATAGGAGAGCGTTCCCCAGTCAGTGCCTGTGGAGTTGATGTGGTTGCCGATACTTTCGTTCCGCTGCCATCGGTTAGTTGCTATAGTTTGGTTATTAGAGTTGTTTAGGTGAAATCTTTATGTAAGAGTTAAACGGTTGTAAGTTAAAGTGTTATTTTTGTTACTTCACTTATGATATCCTTATGTATGTTAAACTTTTTAGGCACATATAAGCTATATTTGGTTTTGTCTGTTAAAACCAGGTGTGACAGTAAGCAAGTGGTGAGTCACGCTTTAAAAAGCATGCAGAGGGTTTCACGGTTGGGCCTCAAAATCGTATGAGGACTGGAGGGGTATGTGGCACTATCGTGAAGCTTGCGTCGAGGCGAAACTTATGGGTCAAGTTTTCTAAGCCTATAAATAGAGGGGTAAGCCTATAAGAGAGTTTTAACTAATCATTTGAACCCCTTATGCCACCCATTTAAGAGCCTAGTGTTAGGGTTTTAGAGGAAAGTAAGATAAGTGCTTAGCCTATGTAATAAGTTAGAGTTTTTAAAATAAAAATCTTTGTAATCCATTTAAAATAGGGCTGACCTTTTTAAATAATGAAGTTTATATTTTTATATATGCTTGAATTCCCTTTCTTCTAGTCTCTCTATTGGTTTTATTGTAAGTTTACAAGTTTTTCTTTTTTAGTTGTGATTTTCTTTTTCTTTTTGAACTGTAGTTTTTTCACCTTTGTAAAGTATTTTTTTTGTTGCTAGAGGCATAAATATTCATATACTCATATATTTGAGAGGGTCTTGAATCTTCTTGCCTCTAAACTATTAACTTGGAGGGTTGCTTTTTTCAGTGACTATCTTTTTGCTTCGTTATTCATTTAAGTTTCAAGTTTTTTACACAAAGACGTATAGAATGATTTTGAATACAATTTATGATTCAAATTCCATCTGCGAAGTCATGTTACTTTGGAATTTTTTTCTCGTTTTGTCTCTCTAAAATTTATACTTTCGTTTATGCATTTTTGAGAAGCATTAAGTAAACAAGGAATAGAGTATCTATTTAAAAAATTATAAAGCGTATGTTCACCCTTTCTGATAGCATATCTCGGTCCTCTTGGACAGGAAATCATCCTGTTGCAAGCTGGTCCCCATCCGACAGGTACCGATATAGCAATTTCGAAAGAGTAACAAGTACCTTTGCCTTGGCACTTGGATTGTTGTCTAAAATACAACTTCCAGACCGAAGGGAGCATTACACTACTGGTTACAAGAGTTGTGCATCGTTATTTCGCGTAGTATTTACAATTACATGAGTCAAAATGTCACACCATGTGCCACTACTTTCGTTGGTGGAAAAGTCAACGGCATTCTTTCGATATGCTTTAATTATCTCACAAACTTGCGTTCTCATGTTGCGAACTATTGTGTGTTTTTCTGGTCCGATCTATATCACTCGCTTCACATTCCGACATTTGAGCTAGCCCTTATGCAGTCATATGAACATCTAATATCTTGGACACCATCGGTATATCAATATTGGTTTCTAAACCGTTAATGATAATATGAGATTATCGCTGACAGTTCTTACTACCATATAATGGTTGGCTTTTCGGGGCTAAAGAAGCATCATTGATAATCATCACTGATAGTCGTTTTTGATAAACAGCCAGTGATAAAGTGAAATATGTGTGTTTTTATGGTAGTGATCATCGAATCTTGCCCGATCAAGATCATGCACATCTGTCAGATTTGTCGCTCAGCGCGTCGCGCCACGCATCTTGGACGGACGCAAAACACGTACTACCAATAGCGCACCTCCATCGTGGATAGAGTGGCCCTACTTGCACTGCCATGCACTCCCGCCGGGTTATTTGTAGCCCACCCCTTGCGTTAACCAACACACGAACAACGTCTCCTCCAAACCTTGCCTAGAGTACGTGCAGCACAGAGCAAGCTAGCTGTAGCTCTGGTCGCCGTCGCACCTTTCAAAAGGTTCTTAACGTCCAAGTGAGCTGCGAGGAAGCTAGCTAGCAACGAGAGATTGCTTCCGAAGCCATGGCGAGCGCAGGTTCCATTGCCGCGCGGCCCGTGCCAGGCAGCTACGGGCTCCCGGTGTTCGGGGCCCTGCGTGACCGCCTCGACTACTTCTACTTCCAGGGCCAGGACAAGTACTTCGAGTCCCGCGTCGAGCGGCACGGCTCCACCGTCCTCCGCATCAACGTCCCGCCGGGTCCCTTCATGGCGCGCGACCCACGCGTTGTCGCGCTCCTCGACGCCAAGAGCTTCCCCGTGCTCTTCGACGTTGAGAAGGTCGAGAAGCGGGATGTCTTCACGGGGACATACATACCTTCAACCTCACTCACCGGCGGCTACCGCGTCTGCGCCTACCTCGACCCCTCGGAGCCCACCCACGCCAAGATCAAGCAGCTGCTCTTCTCCCTCCTGCTGTCCCGCAAGGACGCCTTCGTCCCGACCTTCCGCTCCAACTTCTCCTCGCTCTTCGCCACCGTCGAGTCGCAGGTCGCGAATGGTGGGAAGTCCGATTTCAACAAGCTCAATGACGTCACCTCCTTCGACTTCATCGGCGAGGCCTACTTCGGCGTCCGCCCCTCAGCGACCGAGCTGGGCGCCGGCGGGCCGAGCAAGGCGGCCAAGTGGCTATTTCTACAGCTCGCGCCACTCGTCACACTGGGCCTTCCCTTGTTCCTCGAGGAGCCTCTCCTCCACACGGTGCCACTCCCCTCCATCCTCGTCAGCGGCGACTACAAGGCGTTGTACAAGTACTTCTCGACCGCCGCATCGCAGGCGCTCGACACAGCCGAGAGCCTCGGCCTGTCACGGGAGGAGGCCTGCCACAACCTGCTGTTCGCGACGGTGTTCAACAGCTACGGTGGCTTCAAAAAGCTTTTCCCTGGTATCCTGGCGCACGTCGCCGATGCTGGCGAGAAGCTCCACGAGAAGCTGGCGGCAGAGATCCGCGCCGCCATCGCCGACGCCGGCGGCGAGGTCACGGTCCCAGCGCTGGAGAAGATGGAGCTGACAAAGTCCGTGGTGTGGGAGGCGCTGCGCCTAGACCCGCCCGTCAAGTTCCAGTACGGGCGCGCCAAGGGCGACCTGCAGATCGAGAGCCACGACGCGGTGTACGATGTCAAGAAGGGGGAGATGCTGTTCGGCTACCAGCCGTGCGCCACCAAGGACATCCGCGTGTTCGGCCCCACAGCGGGGCAGTTCGTCGGCGACCGGTTCGTCGGCGAACAGAGCAGCAAGCTGCTGCAGTACGTGTACTGGTCCAACGGGCGGGAGACCGAGAACCCCAGCGTCGGCAACAAGCAGTGCCCCGGCAAGAACCTGGTGGTGCTCGTCGGCAGGCTCTTCCTCGTCGAGCTATTCCTTCGTTACGACACCTTCACCGCCGAGGTCAGCACTGATGCGCTCGGTGCCAAGGTTGCTTTCACCGGCATCACGAAAGCTACTTCCGGTCCTGCCACTGAGTAAACTTGCACCAGCGTTCCTTAATACCCATCGATGCGATTGGTTGGATGCATATGGGAGCTAAATCACACAACTCCTGCCTCAATCTAGGGAATCATTCCTCCAGTACTGTACTTGTATGATTGTAACGCTCTCACAGAGAGACATGTGGTACATATATTAACGCGCTACGTGCAAGACCTCTCGATTATCTCAGCAATCATCAACTATATATACGGATGCACTACGTGCACTACTTTGCCCATTGTTAACGCGCAACATGCACACACGTTGTAATAACGAACTAACTCCATAAAGACTTGCTCTAGCATACATGCATGCACACGCCCAACTAACAAACTGACCGATTCTTATGTCATGACCACAACGTACCTCTACTCCGGTCAAAGGGCAGAACCCTCTTGCATACATGCATCTGCATGCAAATCACGCCACACATGCAACTCAATGCATGCAAGCGAATCCATCAATAACAGAAAAATAAAAATTAGATGAGAATCAGAATATGTAATCCCAAGCTTTCTCTCTCTCTCTCAACTTGATTATACCTTTGGCTCCGCACTCTAAGCCACGATGACCGCATCCATAGACATGTCTCTTCGGACTTATAAACGAGTATTCGGCTCTACTTCCACTGAGCGAGTGTACCAACTTCCACTGCTAAACAAGCTAGCTAGAGCTAGACCAGGAACAAGGGCAATAACAAAGTGATGATTGGGGCATCTCCTAATCAAAAGGCTAGCCTAATAGATGAGTACTAACCTTACACTTAGGTAGTGATTGGATGGGGTGTATAATCCATATATGTGTAGCAGGTGACGCGGGATAATCTTACCATGTACTGTTGTTTGTTAGAATTATGTATTTGCGTGTGTGCGTTCTCTGTATTCTCTGAATGTGTGCGTGTGTGTATTATCTAAAGATATTCAGATAACCCCCTGATGTCGGACTTCAGTGTGGGCATCTCGGTTAGTTGGTCAGGAGGAGTCCGGGTCTATAGGAGCCAGGGAAAAAAATGTTGGTTTTGATATTTTTTATAGTATTTCTATTTTATCGGTGGGGTCCGATAAAATTCAATATCGGCCAATTTTTTTGTTGTTTTTAAATTCCCACCTGCAACCACAAAAAAAAAAATCACCCCTGCGAGCCGCAAACCACCTAACCCTAATCTATTTCCCCCCTTTCTACTTTCATTCATTCCCGAGTGACCGAGTCCCAAGCACCAATCAGCAGAGTGTCGCCGACCCTCTCCTGCAGCAAATTCAGCGCCCTCTCCGGCTCTCCAATAGCAAATCAGGTGCCCTCTCCCCATCCGTTTCCTTGCCCCTGAGCCCCTCACGAGGACGGCGGACGCGAGCCGCACGCGATGCTGAACGGCTGAACAATGAAGTGCAGCCGGCGGTGAGTGGGTGTGTGGCTACAGGATGGCAACAGGGGACGAGAGTGATGATGTGTGCGCGCGTCCTCCGGTGTTTGTTGGTGCTGCCATGACTTTGACAGAGGGAGATGTGGTGCACCGTGGCAGGGGCAAGGGCATCGCCGGCGTGTCGTCCAGTGGTGCCACTGATAGAAGCACGATGACGGATGCCGGTTTTGAAGTGGTCACCAAACAAGGTAAAGCGGCACACAAGTACTCTACCGTTGTATCCTTGAATATATGATGCAGTATTGTAGTTTCCATGAAGAGCAATTTGTTACAATCTAGGTTGAATAGACCTTTCTCTCGGTAGCTATTTGTTGCAATTCTCCTTTACAAGATGGTATGGCTAGGTATACATGTCAGTATCTTGAGCGATGTATAATTCAGTCACAAAATATTTTACTTAAACGCAAGCTGCCTTGGTCATCTCAGTTCTTCTTTTTTCATGCAGTTGAAATTTGACTTGGAGGTGTTTAAGAATGTAGGTGTTAAGTAGATGTTGTGAAAAATCTGGTGATAGGTAGCCCCAATTTCTTTATTGTTGTACTTGTTGTATCTGCCGTAATATGTCGTGGAATATTCTGCGGTTTTAATTGGTCTGACAAGCTAAGGTTTCCAGCCAGTCTATGGATCCTGGTCTCTCTTAGACTCCAGGTCAATAATCGTGTAAATGGTTTGTTGTATTCATGGTGTGCTATTTGATGAACTGAATCTTCAGCATTGTACCTACTAGCATTTATTGCTAATTGTTGATCCAGTTATGGGTTGACATGATTTAAAATTATCTTAGTTGTCTGCCTTTGCATGTCACTTAATTGTTTCTACTCTACTGTCGTTTGTATTGTTTCATTCTTTGAAATGCCACAAATTCCTTGTTGCAGCAGCTGCAGCACTGCACTTATTGGTGGTGCTAATTGTGTGATCCAGTTATGGATTGACACGTTTTACACTTTTGTTCCTTCAACTTGTGAATTTATTATCTTTTTTGTTCATTCAGATTAGAAATATCATGAGTAGTGCTTCATTCTGGTCATATTTTTGATGCCAAGTTGTACTCTTTTGCACTACTTTTTCATGCATGTTTCATTCTATAATGTGGTGCTACAGGGAGACGGGTGAAACTAACAGGATCCATTGAGAATCCATGGAGCCATGGTGTGCCTTATGTGAATGGTTCATACCAAATTGAGGAATTGGTTAGGTTATAAGAAGCTTCACAAGTTGGTTTATGTGCCCTATAATTTGAAGTTGTGCATCCAACATTTCGAAGCCGACATGCAAAGTCTTCAAGAAATACAAGCCTAACCAGAAAGGGAGTCCGATCCTTGTAGCATCATGATGGATGTTGCTATGTATGATGAAGGCGATCCAATCATGGATTGGTTGTGTAACTCTAGGACTGAGTCTATGCCAACTCTTGTTGAATATGATGACAATAAAACTGAATCACCTAACCCTAGCAGATTTGTCATAGAAGAGTCAGGGATGGATGATGACGAAATGGTTGCATTTAAGAGGAAGATTGATTTTGGTAGAAAGGGTGGTAAGAAGAAAAGGAAGGTAGGATTGGAGGAAGAATTTATTGAAGACAATTTTGAATCAGATTCTCCACATGGTAACCCAATTTATGCCGAGTCTGAGGATAGCGATAGTGATGGTGAGTTTCAAATTTGATTGGATTCTACATATTATTTGAGCACATGCCATTTTAAGTTTTTTCAAGAGCATGTGACTTTCTTGAAAATCTTGTTTTGTCTCAAAGGTGTCTGTGATGGGGCTATTGCTGTTGATAGAGGTGGAGCTAGTGGTAGTGGAGCATGTGGTGATGGAGGTGGAGCTAATGGCGTGAATTCGGTGGCAGTAAAGCTAGTGGTACACTCAATTTCACATGCGCATTTAAATTCACGTGTAGCTTGCGCTAATAGACTTATATTTGACTTTGTATGTGCTAGAGATGAGCAACCAACCCCTCTCCGTCCAAGATCAACACGACAGAAAAAACTCTCTCTCAATGACCTATACTTTCATGACAAGGTTAGATAAACCTCTTGCCCTCATATATAAACATTAAATTGTAATTTTGTGGCCAGATTTTGAGCATATGTCAACATTTGTAGTGATCCGAGCCTCTAGATTATGGACTGATATAGTCACCAGATTTTGAGCATGTGGCCTTGTTTTGGTTCATGTGCTTGTAATATTTTGAGACTATGGATTGATTTTTATTTTAGTGCAATTTCGTTTGAACTTATAATATTTGGGACTATGTAGTATGGATTGATGTCTATGTTTGTAATATTTCATTCCAAACATGTAATATTTGGGACTATGGACCTTTGCATGTGAAAGGATATGAACCTATCCATTGGGACATATCGAATGTGTGCTATGAAAGTGTGATACTATCTTATTTCTATATTATTATTTGTAGGTTTTTTATGTCAAATAGTTTGGAGACAATCAGTGTTATTTTCTAGAGAAATTGAACCATTTTTTTTGCATTTTGACAAAAAAAAATTCTATCGCCGATAGAATTATGATAAATCCAAAAATCATGTTTATCTGTGACTTTTGATAAATTCCTTCTATCGATAAATAAAACCCTGGATCAAGCACACATTAATTGGATTAGTTGATGAATGTGTATATCATGTACTGAATTCTTTTATCAGAGATCTGCTATTGTTGTACTTGCCTGCTTATAAATACAAGCTCGATCAAGAGGATCAGTGCATTTGGCACAACTCTGAATCTTCAAAATTTGTTTATGATATCAGGGCCATGATCCAAGAATACTCTGATTCCTCACCAATCTATCTTCTAAATGGCTAATACTAGTAGCAATCCTTCCCTTTCCAACTCTGACTCCATCACCAGCACTGGTTCCACTCAAGTTGGCCTTCTCCCCACACTAGCCTTCAACCATATGGTCACTGCCAAATTATCCAGGGATAACTACCTACTGATGACTGCATAGCTATTCACATACCTACAAATCAAACGTCTTATGGGCTATATCGATGGCACCATTGTTCGTTCAAATCCCACGATCATACAGGACGGTGAAGGTGGTCCACTCATCGTCGTCAACCCAGAGTACACCATCTAGTTCCAACAGGACCAATTGGTGGTAAGTGCCACCCTTTCCTCCCTCACCGGGGAAGTGATGGCACAAGTGGTGTGCTGTTCAACAACCAGAGAGGTGCGATGCACCATCGAGAGGACCTTTGCATCCAATTCACTACGTCATAACAGTTCATTAGTGACGGGTGATAACCGACATTAGTGACATGTCACGTACCCTTACCTATCACTCTTATCGTGTCACTAATGATGACCCATTAGTGATAGGTGCTGACCTGTCACTAATATTGGTCACCAATGATAGGAGATAGTTGATATCCATCACTAAATTGTGTCTCTTATGGCATGAGCAAGTCTGTTGCCCGTTATTAATGATAGTCATTAGTGATGGATGCACTTACCACCCATCACTAATGTCTCAGTCATCAGTGACGGATGCATTTATGACCCGTCACTAAAGACAGAGTCATTAGTGATAGTTGCATTTACCGTGCACCATTAATGACTCTGCCATCAATAGATTTTCACCCCGTCACTGGTACTCAGTCATTAGTGACAGGTGGTAAATGCACTCATCACTAATGTGCTCGTCCTCCGAAAGGATTTACTTGTTTCATGGCTACATCCTGAAACAAAGTCAAGATTTGGCAGTCGTCTTCTCCTGCAAACATATCACACCAGGAAATATATATATTCACCATCTCGACCACATCGATATCAGGTAACATATCAAACATATCACAGCAGTACATCCACCATATCGACATCATGTAACACATCGAGATCACTCAACTTTAAATAATAATATACATAAGTTGGAAGTGTACATCGAGATAATTAGAAATTACATAAGTTGAAAGTGAAACCACAAATTACACAAATCAGTGTGCCGCCTCCCTACAATAGAACCCGCCTTTCGAAGAGACGACTTATGTCATTATGAATAAGATGATCCGTCCTCGAATGTTGAAGAGTGCAAACTCCTTGATGTTACCGTCTCATATGCAAAATTCCTACTAAATGAAAATAGTAATGGAAAAAGTATGCAATTATCTTGAGCAAAATCATTTTATTATCAGATATTAAATGAATGAAAGCAGTTATGAAAAGACTATATGCCATTATCATACATCTCGAGATTTCATATCCTTTGTTGCTGTGGCTAGCAGCATGTGACGCGCAACATAGAAGCTGCAGGCATTGTCCGATGGTTGTTGGTCGCACTGGAGAGAAAAGAAGCCATCAGTTCGAAAGAACAAGATGTAGTAGTAGAGTATTTGCAAATATGTCTGATGGCACGTACCATGAATGCGGTCTTATGTGGCAGTGTGCAAGGCTCATTCGAATTGTACTTTGGATCACAGCGCATATACGTGTCAAAAGCCCTACATGCAAAGAGGCATCCATTAGTCAACATTTGGAAAAAGTTTAAAAAGTTCAATATGTACCATAAGTCATGAAGAACATACTCATTAAGGATTTTTATGACCAAAGTATAGTCATGTACTTCATGTTCACTATTACGTCCTACTACTAGTCCTCAAGAATTGAGGTACCAGACCAAGGTTCACTTAGAGGCAATGACCAGTAAGATCCAATAGTCACATGTGTTGTGGACGGCCATCAGGCATTCCTTCTTCGAAAAGTGGCTCATTGCCTTAGCCAAATATCCTACAATGGATTCCCTATCTTGTTCAATCACAGAAATCGTCAAAATTTAGGGGTCAAGGAATCTGAAGGGCTCCTTCTGCCTCGTTTCTTACACCAAATGTCTACATATAAGAAGTTAGTTAGATTGGAAAATTAGTGAAAATAATTAATGAACATCTAGTTTGAAAGGGCTTACAATGTAAAGTATCGCAATAACCTCATGTCTAGACCATCGAGGTTGAAGAGGTCATATAAGTCGTTGAAGCTCACGAGGAAGTTGTCATCCCCATTCAAGAAGTGATGATTTTGGTACTGGAAGACAATGGAACTCTTCTTCACTCTACAACCTTATAGGTAGTAATTATGCAACTCGACACAAGGTTGTCCCACCCTCTGCAGTGGATCTGCCGTCAATAAGGGCTTCCTAATCTGAAATTTTGGGTTAGCCTTAGTCCAAGTTGCTCCTATCACGTGCTTCTTGGCGCTTGAGTCCTTACTAGAGGACTTGGACTTCTTCGGCAACTGCTTCTTGGACCCTAGCTTGGACTTTTCTTCTCTAGGTTATCCTCAGGTTCCATAGCTGGAGATGGCGGAGTGGGAAAAGGCAACACAGTTGGCGCATCTTGAGGCTGAGGGAACTCAATGTATTTGAATGTCTAGGCGGATCGCTCCTAGATAGTTCTGTGTGCACCAAGATGTCACCCTCTTCCATTGGATCCTTTGAAGACGAGCTTCATCTAATTTTCAGATCTCATCATGGGGGGGGGGGGGGCAGGCAAATCTGTGTTCACGATATTGGCATGTATAAAATGCATGAAGACCACGGCATAACTAGGACATATCGGGATTGTATATAACACCTGGACATCTGGATGCACCTAACCTTTGCAACCTCAATTTGGTAGCCACCATGTGTTATGAGTAGTGAGCATGGTGTGGGCCCATCGAGAAGGTCTATAGTATCCGGCTCTATGGATGGTGAGAAGATATTGTTCGACCTCTTTAGAGGCTTGACTACTCCTACATCCAGCAATAGGGCTATCACTAGATGGTGCACTAGGAATTATGACTCTCTGTGACACAAACATTTGCATGAGGTCTTGATAAACGCTCTTCATGATTGATTGGGTCAATGCTTGCACATAGATTGGACCTGACATTTTCCTCTTCTTGTACTTCTCGACGTGTTCTGGGAAGCCTAACTTCCAGCCTTGTACATCTTCAAGATGCCGACGTACCTCTCGGTACAAGTTTGAATCACTCCTTGACCCACTCTCTAGGCCTATAAGCACTAATCACACACTAATCTTGTGCTTAATTATCTTAGATGATCACTTTAAGCACTTTGTTGAATTAGATGTCTTCTCAAGTGTGTATGAGCTTCCTCTAGACTCTAGCAGCATCACACGCCTTTAAATGACTGGGTGGAGGGGTATTTATAGCCTCAAACCCGCCAACTAGCCGTTTTCCCAACAGCTCAGAAAAGCTGTTAACACCGGATGATCCGGTGAGAACAATAGTACTAACACCGGATCATCCAGTGAGTACAACATCAAAAACTAGCTGTTCGAACTCCACTCGATGCCTCTGTGAAAACCGGATACTCTGGTGAGATCTTCTACTCCATCGCCAGACCTTTCGGTGGGTTAGCTTGAGCTAGATCGCGTAACTTCTTCTCTGCAAGAAATGCTCTAGTGTATTGATTTTCAGAGCATCGGACCTTCCGGTGGGTTGTTCTTCATTCTTCAACACTTGTAGTCACCTCTGCAACAAATGCTCTGGTGCTATAATCCAGTGCGCACAAACCAAGCACCAGATCATATGGTGGGTTGATCTTCAGTCTTCTGCACTTGCATTCTTCTCTGTAGGAAATACTCTGGTACTACCCAATGTAGATCACCAGCCTATCCAGTGAGGTTCTTAGTCTTCTCCCCTTTTGTTAGAAACACTCCAGTGGTCTCATATCCTATTTATCGGACTATCCGGTGAAGCTATCAGCCTCTGGACACAATGCTCTGGTGAGTACAAACTCCTCTGCATCGGACCATCCGGTGAGACAAATATTTTTGAGACTTTTGTAACTCAATCAAACTTTGTTCCGACTACGGTGGTTTCTTGATGTATTGCATCTATGATACATACTAATATATATTCTTGACAAACATGTTAGTCCCAATAAATATATTGCTATTAATCACTAAAAATCATAATCATAATCTAATAGAGTCATTTTCGCTAAAAAACTAGATGGCGACCTCTTTGAGGCCCTTGAGCTTGGGAGGGAGAAGGACTCTGACAATACTAGGGCATATAGATGGGGTATGGGCCGGAGTTTGGTGGCCTAGGTGGCCACAGTCGCCTGGTATTTCACGGGGACATGAGAAGAGGGCAAGAGCTGGCCATGAGAAGAGAGGAGCGGGCCAAGTCGGAAGGGAGGAGAGTTGGGAGGGGTTCGAGTGTTGGTGGAATGTCCGATGTCAAAAACAAATACTAATATCATCTTAATTTGGTGAGCTAGCTGGTTTTTATGGGACGGATTCATATGTAAAGTAATGTTTTACCGTACCACATAATTGCACAGAAAAGTGAAACTATTTATGAATCAGACTGCCCCACAAAATTGTGAAACCACCTTGTTTGACAGGGCTTATCCCAGATCTATCGTGATCCCAGATTTGGAGCCCTACCAAACATTCCTTGGTGCCATCCCTTGAGGCAGCTTCACTCTTCGATCTCTTCGGCTCATTCTGATGCATGCTTTTATCATCTTCTTTCTTTTGCTCATCATCAGTGTTACTATCATTATCCATGTTCATCGGCCTAGGATTCATATCATTTCTAGCCTGCTCCACTCTAAATTGCAACTCATACAAATAATCCCTAATACCACCCACAAATTCTGGGATTAGGTTTGGATCCAATACTGACACCTACATGCGATGCAATACCATCTTGTGAACTTCATCTCCACCATTTGAGTAGCACCAAAAATGAAGCTAACCGCTCAAATGATTAAGAACTACCATAATTCTTTTGTCCATCCCTGAAACTGCACCTAAACTTTTGGTATAATGTATTTGACTTTATTACAAACCATACGCTCGTCAATAAACATATTGTCGATTTTAGCTTTGGTTTGCACGACACCCCATTCCACCATGAGAAGAAATGGGTATGATGCGACAAAGCCATGTATGAAAAATGGAGGAGAAGATATCAGAGAGGTGCTCAAATAGATGTTCAAGCAGCTTATTGCTCAGCAGCACTCTAATCCACAGAAAGATCAAGCCCTCGCAGTTCACAAGTGCAGATTCTCAAATTGCTAACCTAATGTGGGGCATCTTTGTTCTAACTACAATCCAGTAGTGTAGTGCCAATTGAAAGCTCATCTAGATAGTTGTCATCCCAGTGAAGCTCATCTAGGCATGCACAATAAAGTCAACTATATATATCATCCCCGAAAACCATATTTGCTGATCCAAGCAAATATCATAGTATCTGGCGCTCTGCACTATGAAATGGTGACAAAATACAAGTTCGCTTTCTAGCTTTCGTTCGGCGGGTAGCAACTGACATGTAACCACGAGTGCAAGCAACTCGCGAGATGATTTCTCTTCTTGCGACCTTGTGCAGATCCAAGCTATGGTACGATCTTGGATCCTCCTCATAATCCTACGCGTATATGAAGAATGTCGTCAACCATTTTTCTGGAAAGAAAAAAAAAGGTCGTCCTCCTCCGGTTCTCTCGTGTGCCCAGCGTGTGCTGACGGCCACAAGATGCGCCTCCAAGGCCCAGCTCTGGGTGGCCCAAACGGATGCACGGTGACTTTTCTGATCTATCCTACTAAACTAGTATACTCTTATTCCAACCAACCCAGCGACGTTCTTTTTTTCTTCTCTTAAAAAAGGTCTGTTGCTGTGAAAGCGAAATGAGTTTTGCTAAGGTAAATTGCCCTAGATTGGTATTAAACATAACTAGGCGATTAGATAGAGCATGACAAAAGAAGATTAAAAAAATTGAGTTCACCAATTTTGTACATTTTAATATTTATTTATGAATTATTAATATTTAACATATTCATTTAATTATGAAAAAACAGTGGTACTTTCATACATGCATATAATTTTTACATGTAGACGACAGTAATACGAACCTAACTAAATTTGTTTCATTTTTTTGAGTTTTAGATATTTTCCTATGCATTTTAGATTATTTTAGCCGATTTATCAATATAACTATTATTAGTTTCGCTATTTTCTGGAATTTTGTAAAAAAAATTGTGTATATATACGCATACATATACGTATATGTATACATGTATGTATATGTACATATACATATATGCACACATATACATATTAGTATATATCTGTATACATATGTAGGACTTATATGAACAGTATATACAGTTGGTCTGAAATTACTTTAAATCTTAACCCTTTAATATATATAATAGATGCATGCATACAGTCAGCCAAAGGTACAACAAAAAGAAACACAGCTTTCATATTAAGATCAAGTCCAAGGGAGTTCCTTCACGGGCAAATTCCTGTCGTGAAGGGATTTCCGTTCCCTTCAACGTTTTCAACGGTTTCCCTTCACGGTTCACTTCACGACGGGATTCCCAAGGTCATTCCCTTCAGGACGGGATTCTCTCTCCGTTCCCTTCGCGATTCCCCTCGAAGGGAAACTATTGGAGATGAGAGTAAATAAAGGGAATGGGAACAGGGAAGGGAATTGGAAAGGGAACGAAATGAAAGGAATATGGTTGGAGATAGTCTAACTATCGCCCAGTCACCCGTCGACACGGCAGCGATCCAATGTAGCCGTAGGGCAACCAAACCGCCCCCACTGCTACCATGCATCCCTAGTCCTAGCCTTGTGAACCTGCACTTTGCACAGCAGTGATCAAGCGGCTTGATGTGAACGAGAGCAGCTTAATTCGATCAGCAACAGCCAATTGCAAGGTCCAGTTAGAAGTTAGAACTATATGAGACTTGATGACTCTTTACTGAGGCGATGATTAGCAGTTTTAGCAGCTGATGGCAGAGCCGCCTTGACGACAGAATCCGAGGCAAAACCATATACGCTACTGCAAGATTATCTGCAAATGCCATATAGCAGTTTTAGCAGCTGGTAGTTGCAGTAAGTTGTTTACTTCTCTGCAAATGCAAGACTGAAATAATAGTCAAATGCCAGGCCACTTCTCTGTTGTTGGTAAATCATCTAGGCGCAGCTGCAAGGAACGTGGAGTTCGTTGACGTTGAATTTGCCCACTTGGATCTCAATGTGCATGTGTATAGTTTATTCTTGCCACTAGACCACGACCATTCTTTCGGCGTTTGATTACCTCGCAACTTGCACATGAGACTTTTTTTGCTCCTGTAAAAAAAAGGTTGATAGTTTTCTCAGTTCGATTCACGCCACCCGGCCCTTGCAGACCTCTCACGAACATCGATCGCCAAGCTAGCCAGGAAGTGGACTGGAATGCCTAGCTGGTGAAACGCGTGGGTGAAGCCCCATGGCGCAACATTTAGGGTCTATTTGATAGTGCTTCAACTCCAAACTTACTCTACAGATTAGATTAGAGCAGATCCATCAGTAAATTGATTGTAAAAATGAGTAATATATATCTTCTTAACTTGGCAGGCTGGTTGATTTATATAAAATGGATCCATATTTAGAGCAACTTTTAACTGCTCCACATAATTACAAAGAAAAGTGACGAGATCTATGAATATGACTGCTCTACAAAATCGTAAAGTCGCCCCGTTTGACAAGGCTTCGTTAAGATCCATCGTTAGGACTCCTGCTAAACACCTCTTAATTCTGCTCCGTCGTATTCATGGCTGTCAGATTTGCTCGCTAGATCGGTCCTTGCATCTTCAAGGCACGTGGAACACGTACCGGTACGATAACGTGGACCTACTTGCCATGCCTTCCTGCGCGTCGGGCTATTTGTACCCCCGCCCCTCGCGTTAACCAAGACGCAAACATCGTCTCCTCTTCTCCGCCAAACCTTGTGAAGGGGAGGAAATTGAGCACAGCACAGCTCTCAAGAGCTAAGCTAGTAACGAGAGGTTGCACCGAAGCGAGAATGGCGAGCTCCGGTGGTTCCAGCAGCTCCCCGCGTCCTGTGCCAGGCAGCTACGGGCTGCCGCTGATCGGCGCGGTGCGCGACCGCCTCGACTTCTACTACTTCCAGGGCCAGGACAAGTACTTCGAGTCCCGCGTCGAGCGCTATGGCTCCACCGTCGTCCGCATCAACGTCCCGCCGGGCCCCTTCATGGCGCGCGACCCGCGCGTCGTCGCGGTCCTCGACGCCAAGAGCTTTCCCATCCTCTTCGACGTCACCAAGGTCGAGAAGAAGAACCTCTTCACGGGCACCTACATGCCCTCCACCTCCCTCACCGGCGGCTACCGCGTCTGCTCCTACCTCGACCCGTCCGAGCCAACCCACGCCAAGGTCAAGCAGCTGCTCTTCTCCCTCCTGCTCTCCCGCAAGGACGCGGTCATCCCGACCTTCCGCTCCAACTTCTCCTCGCTCCTCGCCACCGTGGAGTCGCAGCTCGCGCAGGGCGGCAAGGCCGAATTTAACAAGCTCAACGACGTCACCTCCTTCGACTTCATCGGCGACGCCTACTTCGGTGTGCGCCCCTCAGCAACCGACCTCGGCGCTGGCGGGCCGACCAAGGCGGCCAAGTGGCTGATCTGGCAGCTCCACCCCCTCGTCACGCTCGGCCTTCCCATGATCATCGAGGAGCCGCTCCTCCACACGTTTCCCCTCCCGCCCTTCCTCGTCAGCAGCGACTACAAGGCGCTGTACAAGTACTTCTCGACCGCCGCGTCGCAGGTGCTCGACACCGCCGAGAGCCTCGGCCTGTCACGGGAGGAGGCCTGCCACAACCTGCTGTTCGCGACGACGTTCAACAGCTACGGCGGCCTGAAGGTGCTGTTCCCCGGGATCCTGGCGAACGTCGCCCGTGCCGGCCTGAAGCTCCACGAGAAGCTGGCGGCTGAGATCCGCAGCGCCGTGGCCGAAGCCGGCGGCAAGGTCACTATCGCGGCGCTGGAGAAGATGGAGCTGACCAAGTCGGCGGTGTGGGAGGCGCTGCGTCTGGACCCGCCCGTCAAGTTCCAGTACGGGCACGCCAAGACCGACCTGCAGATCGAGAGCCACGACGCGGTGTACCAGGTGAAGAAGGGGGAGATGCTGTTCGGTTACCAGCCGCTAGCCACCAAGGACGCCCGCGTGTTCGGCCCCACGGCGAGGGAGTTCGTGCCCGACCGGTTCGTCGGCGAGGAGGGCAGCAAGCTGCTGCAGTACGTGTACTGGTCCAACGGCCGTGAGACCGAGAACCCAAGCGTTGACAACAAGCAGTGCCCCGGCAAGAACTTTGTGGTGCTCGTCGGCAGGCTCTTCCTCGTCGAGCTGTTCCTCCGGTACGACACCTTCACCGCCGAGGTTGGCACGGAACTGCTCGGCACCAGTGTGGTCTTCACCGGAGTGACGAAAGCTACTTCCGGTCCTGGCGCCGAGTAAAGCCTGCGGCACCCGCAGTTACTTGCATGGATATGATTGAATGAGTGCTTTCTTTTCGTTCGCCATCCCCCGTGTAATAAGATGCAGTATCTCCTTTTCCCGTGTAACTGGAGTTTGTTTGACCGTTTGCAAGGGGATGTTTTATTCATATGCCTAACGACGACGATGAGCTATTGGATAGCTATCTAATAACTCATAGCCGTCTTTAACCACACGCATTCGACATCGGCTCGCTTCTCCATCTTCGCCCTCCTCTAGCCATCTTCGGAGGTGAGCTCGTGGACACTACCGCTCCTTCACTAACTTCTCATCTCTACTCGTCACTATCCTAACCGTACTCATTGGTCATCCTCTGCCACCGGCAGCCAACAGCGGAATCCACTGTCCCGCCCCCGCGCTCACCTCCTACATCAAACTGGTCTACTTTCTTGACCTTCTCTAAGGGCCTGTTTATTTCAGATTGCTTCTGATTTCTACTTCTATCAGAAGCCTAGAAGCCAGAAGTCCAGACAAATGGGTTTGCTGAAAAGTAACTTCTGGAGAAATCAGAAGCATGCTTCTGAGAAAATGAACTAGAAACTAAGAAACTAATTGAGAGTAGTTTTTCTGAGAAGCGGTGGGTTGAGAATAAAAAAATATTGTAAAATCCAATTAAAAACTACTTTAAAAAAAATAAAATTATAATTTTTCAGAGAAACTAGAAGCAGAAATATAAACAAACAGGTTATAAATCCAACAACTATAAAAAAAACCTAAATCTTAGAACCTAACCCACCGCCGACCGTTGAAATCTGTCGGCTGATCTCAACTTCTAAATTTCAGGAAGTGTGTTAGTAATGCTAATGCATGTTGCAGTGAATCATCCGATATTATCTTTCACAATCCACGCAACGCAAGCGTGCATTCACATTCTAGGATAGCAACACGTACGCCGCGCGAACCGCGATCGACGGAATCTCATGGAAGTCTTGCATATCCTATTAAAAACAGTTGACGAAGTGAAACCTCAACTTATCTGAATTGCGACTTTTGATCTATGCCGTATGCTTACAGTAATAGACCAAGTTGAGCACGGAATCGTCTCCCTATGTCCGACCTGCGCGCAGGCTTAGGCTTACCGATTGGAGCTCGATTACCCAGCTTCAGCAGTAACCGAAAAGTCACGGTTACCGTGTTAACCGTCGAAAATTCAAAAAAAAATCGAATAAAATTTATTTGGCAAAATTTAAAATTTGGAGAAAAAATCACGATTTTAGCCGGTCGGTTTGGACTGGTTACCGAGCGGTTTTTGCGATTTATCGAGCGGTTTTCTTAAAAATTTTCGTATTATCGGTAACCACTTGGTTTTCTCGGTACCCACTTGGTTTTCTCGATTTATCGAGCGGTTTTCTCGATTTTTTTTAGTGAAGTTCAACAAAAAAACTCAAAAATTATCTCAATCTTGTAAAATCAATAACTAATTCATCTGAGTTTCAAATCAAGTGAAACAAATTTTTTTGTTTTTATACTCATAAAAAAGTTCAAAATTTTCTGTGAGAAAATGTATTTGTTAAACCAAGTTAAATGCGTAGTTTACTCTTTTCTAATCCAAAAATCATGAAACTAATTTTGTTAGCCTTCTTACATGATCCTATGTCTTTTAAAAATACATGAACTCATGAATTAGTTATTGTAACATGCAAGATTGTATAAATGTATTGTGACTAGATTAATTCATAATTGATCCATCACACCTCAAAAATTAGTGAAACCACTTTTATTAGTTTATTTATACTATGATTTACGTAGGAAAAATAATAGTAGACATGAAAAAGTTAATTACAGTATTGTTTCTTAGCATATTCACTTTATGCTTGCGAACTTTGTAAAATCATAGAGAAATTAATAAAACTATAAATAAAGTGAAATCAATTTTAAAGATCCTCTTAAGATACGTTTTACACAAGAAAAATATGTGTTTGCATGTTAAACTTTTCCTTAACATGAGTTAATAACTGAACCGCACGCTTCAATTTTTTTTCATTTTTTTTCAAACTTCCTCCCTGTAGAATATGATGCAAACTACATTATTTTTGAAAAACAAATTCACAAAAGGTCTTAGAATTGTGTCTAGTTTTTTATAAGATTTTTGGATTTTTTTTTAATTTTTTTTTTTTTTTTCGAATTTTTTGAATTCAAATTCGGTTACCGTTCAGTTTCTGAAACCGAACATGCCCGAGATAGTCGGTTATCACGATTTTTGCTCAGTTACCATCGGTTTTTTAATCCTGCCTGCGTGAGGGCTCACGCTAAAAAACTTTATCTGACAAATCTAGCTAATCTAATAATTGTCCCCATAGGTCGCAACCTTCCGGTTTTTTATCCGGATCCAATGGGGCTTACACATATTACTCCTCACAAAAGTATAATTTTAGATATCACTATGATTACTAATGTATTACTTTGAACATTGATTGCTAATATAAAATGTATAAAAATATAACAAAGTTGTAATATTTTGAAGTTATTTTTCAAGACAAAACTAGCTATACTATTTTCAAAACTTAAATCAAAACAAAGTAAATACATTTTTCTTAGTATGAGAAATGAGGTTAACTACTTGCCTTAGAATTAGCGACATCTAGTGGTGCAATAATGACAAAAGCATAGTGAACATCATCGTTAAAGAAAAAAAAGACATTTTTTTCTTTTTTTTTTCATTAAGGAGACCCACGCTACTCAGCCACGCAGGTGCTGAACAGTGCCTCCGGGGGTGGGTGCCGGGGATCGAACCCGGGTCGCCCACCTGAGAGGTGGCTTCAGGAACCATCTCGGCTCACCATCTCTCTCCAGAAAAAAAAAAAGACATAGTGAAGAATACGATCCGAGCTAGCGCAAGCTAAACCTGATTACGTAGATGACAACGCAAAAGCCTATCAAAGTGTTAGAGAGGCCCAACACATTGGCATATGATGAAAGTTGCCGGAGAATTAAGCACGCCTCTGCTAATGCACTATTTATCTAAACTATAAAGCTACAAATGTGTTTGAAGTTGAGCATCCCATCTAAGGTCTCCGGATCAAATCTAACATCTCCTTACCTGTTCTACCTGATTTGCATCATGTCTTCATGCCTCATTGTATATGGAAAGTATCTCAATATGTTCACGTATGGAAAGAATGATCCTATTCGAGTATAGAAATAAAGATCATGTTTACGTATGGAAATAATAATCATGTTCATATATGGAATAATCGATCTTGTTCACGTATGGAAATAATCAATTTTGTTCACATATGAAATAATTAGACTATTCACGTATGGAAATAATGATCATGGTCGCGTATGGAAATAATTGATTATGTTTGCATATGAAAATAATCAGTTACGTTAATCACCAAATGCTGATAGTGGCCTGGCCCTCGCCCACGTATCCATTGCACCACTAAACTCGGCACATTGCTGCCACCGGTGCAGACGTCCACACAAGACACAACGAGCTACATGCGACACCCGCTGGAGAAGACGTCCACGTCCACGACCACAAGGCACATGTGCATGCCGTTGTGCCAACCGCTGAACTTTGTACGTTGCCGCCGCTAGTGCAGAAGTCCACGAGACACGACGAGCTACACGTGACACCCACCGGAGCAGACGTCCACGTCCACAACCACAAGACACATGCACATGTCGTTGTGCCCTCCACACGACATGGCAAGGTCCAACGACAACCTGCCCTCATCCACGATCAAGGTTAGAACTCTCTGTTAGTCAGCCACTAGGTCACATGTCTGTTGGTGGTGTGGCGGCGTTTCGGCTGCAACATGTATAACTATGCCGTAGTTTTTCATCTTCTTCTTGTTTTTGATCTACCCTTTAAAAAATTGTTCCTTTACTTAGATTGCATGTATTGTTCATGCAATTTTCTTTAGTTACTTATTTAGTTTGGTGTTAGTGGTTGCAACAGTATATTGCATGATGAACAATATTCATTTTATAATAACCTGATCATGACCATTTTCATGTGCCAAAATCAGATGGTCAGATATCCTTTCCTCACATCTGTCGTCTTCGAAGTGAACTGATTGTACCACGCTATTTAATGACCTGACTAACATCGGTATTACAAGTAATGTTAACATATGACTGAAGTGGTAGTTTTTTTTACCGGTATTGCACAATTTATCTGTCAACTACTGACAAAATTTATTGTTGGATTTTTATTAGATGGCTCCAACATTAGCGGTGTGGGTGGGTCCGCATCCTCCCCTCCAACACACTGTAGAAGGTGACGTTCTTTGACTCAGAACCGAATGGGAGCAGTAGGAGCGGCACAAAGCTCTTAAATAGCACGACAGCCTGCCACAGGGAACACATGGATCGGAAGGACGCCGCATCATGGCCGGAGGAGATACGCTTCTCAATGGACTCAAGGAGCTCCCACAGGAGGCCGGAGCTCCAGTCCAACCTCGATCTTCTCGGAGAACGATGCTGCTGAGGCGCCATGGATGCCATCAGCTATCACGCAAGAAATGGTGGCTAATGTCTACTAAGAAATGGATGCAATCATGCAACTGCAAGAGCACAGATGAGGAATGGATTTAAACGAACAGATCTATAGACAATCACAAGATTGAGAAGAGGCAGTAAGTACAATTTTATGAATCCAAATGAAATTGCTCTGTCATTAAGATATGCCAATGATAAAGCAGGAAGATTTGGCAAGATGACCAGAAAGGTTCAAGTTAATCGCTTTGTTTTGGAATTATTTGATGAAATTAGTTTTGTTTTCTCATACTAGCATGCACCAAGGACTGAAGAACCAGCCATGTATCCGTGTATGGAAATAATCGAAAAATCAATCTTATTCGTGTATGGAAATAATGATCATGCTCGTGTATGAAAATAATCGATAACATTAAGCACCAAACGCTGATAGCGGTGGCATGTCTTCTGCCAACATGGCCCACAGGCAAAGTAGTGAACATATTTGGTTTAAACCTTAGAAAACTCCAGGAAACACTAGATGATCATAAACTAGTGGACTACGATTATTTTAACATACGTGTACGGATGCTCACTTGCGATGAGATCCATCTATTGAGTGATACCATTCTCACTACATTGGTCTACAGTTTGTATAAGTCTTATATTCACATATTAACTCTTTGGTTCATATTTTTAAACTTTTTATTTATTATCCCCGACCGTCTCTAATTTTTATCGATTGATGTCGTTCCGTGAAAATCTTGATGTTCAACGCTTAGCGAGAACATTTGAATGTTGCCTTGGGATAGACTATCATATCTCTATATGCAAGTTGGTAAGATTGTATCGCTGGTTAGTCAGTGTTATTGTTTACGCTTTGCTAACACCTATTTTATACATATTCTATTGCCACATGCTTTCCTCGATAGCTATATTATGTTCGCAATGGATATGGATAAATAGAACTATATTTATACTATACCCGCTTCATGTGCCAACGTGATTTGAAGTTCCATTTTATATAAACTATAAACCTAAACATGAAAAGATTATCAAGAACTTTCAGCTTGCCATGAAAGTAGCAAACCCTATCATGAATTAGGATATCTTGAGATGGCCTCTTAAGCTATCTCGTGTTGTTCCTCGGTTTCATGATTGGTAACTTGCTTCTAACCTCACTAACTGATTTGTTTGTGAAGTGCAAATATAATAATTAATTGTTATGTTGGAACGCTTTTGGTTCCTTCCTTATCGAGTTCATGCGTGCATGAAATTAAGAAATACTAGAACTAGCAATTTATAGAGTAAGTCTTCTCCATCGCATAACTATGTACAATTTATACTGATCAGGTATTAAATGTTTCGAAAGATAAATTAATTATGATATTGTATTTGCACGTAACTTTCTATTTAATCATATATTATTAGTTATATCATTCATTTTTATTTTTGATACTTTAAAATTATATTAAAAACTGTAGATATATAAACATTGCACGTGGTTATCGTAGGTGCATAGTTACTAGTGATAGCTATTGGTGCAACTACTCAAGCTATCCACGTGCTTTGTTCGCTGTCGGTCCCCAGCTGCCTATGGTGTTTCTTTTTCCAATAAAGTTGGTCAGGTTTTATATCAGTACCCCTTTGAGGTTTCGGTACAACTTACTACTCCCTCCGGTTTGTACAAACTAAAACTAAAAAATATTAAAATCAAATAAAAAAAATACAGTGAGATGATAATACTATCCCTAATCAATGCAACGATGAAAACAAGTAACTCATCAGCTTGCGTGCATACATGCATTAAGGTATAACAGTAAAATAGACTATAAAATATCTTTGATTACTAAAATGAATAAACAATTTAAGATGGATATTTTCGAAGTTATGAATAAATATTACGAAACGGATAAAATATTACTACTACTCTTTTAACCAACAAGGCTAAAGATAATCTCTGATCATAAATATATATATTTTAACTAAGATGTCATCTAAAATTTAATAATATTATAAAAAAATTCAAAATAAATTTACAAATATGTTTTTTAAGGTTTTTAAATTAAATATTTAAAAATATCTTTAATTAAGTTTTAAAAATATATATATATTTATTATAAAATAACAAGTATTTATGACCAGAGAAGTACTAAAATATGCAAAATGGTTTACGAAAGCAGCTCCTAGTCGTACCTAGTGCGCGCAACTATTTTTAAGTTTTGAAGCATGTAACACGCGGCCATTTTTTTAACGCGTCACGATCCTCGCCACAAACCGATAGCGCCCTACATGACCTATAAAATAGAAAACTTCCCAAATCGGTTCCTGGATGGTGGTGGTACGTATGCATCACATGGCTGATGGATGGCCACATTAATTGGTGATGGCGACCCTGTCCTCGCGGTCGAATGGCGAGTGCTGATAGATCGATGTGCTGGAACGGATGCGACGGACTTGCGTGGGATGCGGCCGGCCGGGTGGGTCGTGGGTGCATTATTGTTAAGCAACAATTAATGATCGATTCATTGATTTGTCGTCTTATCAATCTTTCTTCGCCGGTCTGCTCGCCTACTCTACTCGGTCCCACCAAACAAAATCGTGTAAAAATATTGCTCCGTATCAGAATCACACACATGTAAATCTCTAGTACCAGTGCACAAACACAAACACATGCCGATGCAGTTCTCGAACTGCTTGGTCACGCATATAGGCACATGCAAACAGTAGCGGCTGATCACTTTTCAGAGCCGAGCCCAACCAGGACTGTAGCACTGTCCCGTTCGTAGCAGCCAATACAAGATTTTTCTTATCGAGTCCGTACAGCACTGATTGCCCGGAGTTGTCACGTGCAACTCAACTATCTCAAGGATACGGCGTTTACATTATCGTTGTCGTTTCGCACACGCGCCAGATATGCATGCGACACGACAAACGACGCCAATATATTTTAAAAACTTGTAATGCACGTACTACACGTGCATTCCATAAGATAGTTTAGTACAAACACGGAGAAAAATCGTATGAAGCCAGGTCTCCGGGCTCATCAAGCTAGACCCTCTCCTAACAATGACACTGGCAGCACAAATCGTAAAGCATCCATCTGACTTCTCAAATCCATAATCTCCTCCTGATTCCCTTCCTGCGCTTCTAATCCCCACCTTAATTTCTCCAACTCAAGAAGACTAGAACAAGCGCATGCCGGGCTTCCACCGCGACGAGGCTGGAGAGGGCCTGCCCCACGGTGCTCGAGCTGGGAAGGGCCTTCGCCATGAGGACGTCGCCGGTGCGCACCTTGACCACGACGGCGCTCGGGTTGGAGATGACTTTCACCACGACGCCATGGTTGGCACCGCCGAGGAGTTCAACAAATGGTGCTCCGTTCAAAAAGAGAACAACCACATCGTTGGTGCAACATGCGACCATGGTGGAGCCTCAATAATCTGGATCGTGGGCAGCCAATTGGATATGACTCCATCGTTGATTCAACAGCCTTTGACATTTATTCCTACTATCAAGGAGAATTTACAAGTCTACTACTTCAAGCTCATGGAAATACTACAACATTTTATACTGCTAGTCAATCTTGTTTTGTTAATGAGTACTGGCCATGAAACATAATTTGAAAATTTATCTGCTGGTTCTGGTCTAAATTTGCTTCCCTACTCATGTTCACGAGTTCTGCCATTCACCATGAACACACATAAATTCAGAGCAATCCTTATTGAACAAAATATGAGTACTATTTGAAAAGAATCAGAGAAAAGCACATCAGCTGAACACATCTTGTTTCAGAGCAGAGTGTTATGCATTTACTGATCTCCAAAAGTAAAAACAGATGTGATCAGTGAAGTCTGTTTGATCTAGTAATTACAAGAGGATGAAAAAGCATGCATCCAGTGCTAAAAACATAATCTGGAAGGAACAAGGGATATTTTGGGATTTTAGACAACAGACACCACCGTATTTATGAAAATAGACAACATGTTGATGTATTTATAAATTTAGCATCCATATTCGGAACCTCAAACGCCGAAAACTGACTTTCGGTAACTCAAAATCCGAAAACAGTCCGGCCCCGTAATTTTCGACAATTCAATTACCGAATACGGCACTGTTCACCGTATTCGGTAACTCAGTTGCCGAAAACACTGTAAACAGTGCCGTATTCGGCGACTGAGTTGCCGAATACGGCCTCTGATGCGCCGGCGCCCGGAAGAAGCAAGCAAAAGTGTATAAAAGTGCATGTTTTTTATTTAATTCATGATTTTTTTTGAAAATACAAAAATAGTCCAAAAATTCTAAATATTTTCATGATCAAACTAGAGATCACCAGCAACCCATTTTAATTAGTTTGGTCCAAAAAGCCTGAGCCAATATTTAATTAGAATTCTCCAAATAAGTCAACTTTTATAAATTCTAGCAATATTTAATGCCTCAAATAATTTCTAAAAATCTAGAAAAATTCACTAATATTGTTATAATGTGATATACTAATTTATAAAAATATTTCCATCCCTATGTTATTTGGTGAAAAAGTGAGTTCCTTTGTAATGCTTCGTTTATATGTATTTTTATCATTTCATGTGATATTCTCTTTTTAATTCAATTTGAATAAAAATAATGCAACATGCACAAAATTTTGGTTCTCATATTAATATTAAGCCTTTGTAATGCTCCATTTATATTTTTTTTTATCATTTCATGCCAAATTATCTTTTTAATTCAATTTGAATAAAAAATTCAAACATGCACAAAACTTTGGTTCTCAGATTAATATTAAAGCCTTTGTAATGCTCTATTTATATGTATTTTTTATCATTTCATGTCCTGTCAAAGGTATTATTTTTTTATTTTGATGTGTTACCTTCTTTGTTCACTTGCTCCATAGTTTCATCAACCAGTAGGATCTTCAAATGATATTTCATATTATTGTTGTTCCTCACACCATGCTCAAGTTGTGTTCTTTTATTAGATATATTCTACTAGTGCTTGATGGTATCTGTTTTTTTCACCAGTCTGGTTTGTTACCCTGTTTCATGCTATTAAACTTTTACCACCTTTTTGCATTGCCACAGGTGGTGCTCTCAAGCCAACAGATGTTGACCAACTGTGGGTTCATGTTACATGCGCCTGGTTTCAACCTAAAGTCTCTTTTCTAGTTGATGCGACAATGGAGCCAACAATGGGCATACTGAGCATCCCTGTAGAGTACTTTAAGAAGGTTAATACTTTGATTTGGTATTTTCTCAATTTTGTGCAAGATATTTATTGTCTGTGCTTATTTGTTCAAATCTCACTTAATCTTTGTTAACGTGATGCTTTCATGTCAACTCCAGACATGCGTTATATGCAAGCAGATGCATGGTGCCTGCACCCAGTGCTGGAAATGCTCTACTTATTACCATGCAATGTGTGCATCAAGAGCGGGATATCGCATGGAGGTAGACTGCTTCTGTCACATTTTGTGATGGACATTTATGATGACAATTTTGTTTGTTTATCCATTTTTATAATTAATTCAGCCTGTGCAAATCTTATTAAATGAGCATACAATTATTATCTGCTCTACGATTCGCAGTATTCAAGCACCTACTTCTCACTAGGCTATCACTTCATTCTTAAGATAGTTTGTGCTACTACCTTTTGTGTTTAACATACGTTATGGGAAAACTAACTTCTGTAACTATTTTATTTGTATTAATGTCCAAACAATTCCATTGCAGCTAACACTTAATATAACTTAATGTGCTGTCCTTCAAGCATAACTTGTCACATTTGTTTACACAATCCATCCTTTGATGTAATAATTTTTTATTCAAATTGAATTAAAAAGATAATTTGGCATGAAATGATAAAAAAAAATATAAATGGAGCATTACAAAGGCTTAATATTAATATGAGAACCAAAATTTTGTGCATGTTGCATTATTTTTATTCAAATTGAATTAAAAAGAGAATATCACATGAAATGATAAAAATGCATATAAACGAAGCATTACAAAGGAACTCACTTTTTCACCAAATAACATAGGGATGAAAATATTTTTATAAATTAGTATATCACATTATAACAATATTAGTGAATTTTTCTAGATTTTTAGAAATTATTTGAGGCATTAAATATTGCTAGAATTTATAAAAGTTGACTTATTTGAAGAATTTTAATTAAATATTGGCTCAGGCTTTTTGGACCAAACTAATTAAAATGGGTTGCTGGTGATCTCTAGTTTGATCATGAAAACATTTAGAATTTTTGGACTATTTTTGTATTTTCAAAAAAAATCGTGAATTAAATAAAAAACATGCACTTTTATACACTTTTGTTTGCTAGCTTCTTCCGGGCGCCGGCGCATGCAGAGGTCGTATTCGGCAACTCAGTTGCCGAATACGGCACTGTTTACAGTGTTTTCGGCAACTGAGTTGCCGAATACGGTGAACAGTGTCGTATTCGGCAACTGAATTGCCGAAAATTGTGGGGCCGGACTGTTTTCGGATTCTGAGTTACCGAAAGTCAGTTTTCGACGTTTGAGGTTCCGAATACGGATGCTAAATTTGTAAATACGTCAACATATTATCTATTTTCGTAAATACGGCGGTGTCTGTTGTCTAAAATCCCAAAATATCCAGGAACAAGGAGATCGATGGCGGCCAGGTACTGGTACGTACAGGCTGTCTCCGGCAAACGCTATCATGGTCCAAGCCCGCGCAGGCGATGCCGTGGCTATACACGCCCTTTCCATTCTAAGCGCTGTCCTAGTCGAAGCCATGACCGGCGAAGTCGTTGTGGTGAAGACAAATTCCTGCAGGAGTACCGTCGCGATCGGAGCCGGTGATGGTTGTCATGGTGGAAGCCCTGTTCTCATCTTCTTGCGATGGATGTAGAGGAATTTAGATTGGGATTGGAAGTACACGCAGCACAGGGAATCGGGAAAGAGATTAGGGGTTCACGGGGAATGAGATTAGGGGAAAGAAAGCAACAGAGAAACATACGTGCAGCGCTAATTCGCGCGCGCCCACGCGCAAACGAGCTAGCAACGTGCTCCGACACCATGGCGACAAAACGCGCGGAGGCTAGCGCTCGGGACGGGCGGGTGCGTGGGGAGCACGCCGCGGGAAGTGAGTGCGCGTTGAGAGCAGGCCGCGGGCGCGAGGCCCATGGTCGCGTGTGGGAGCAGGCAGCGGGGCGCGAGGCCACAGGCTGAGAAAAAGTTTAACTTCAAATTTATTCATAAAATTTATAATAAAAACTTGTTCATAAAATTTAAAATAAATATTGTCTACAAAACACATAATAAAAATATATTCACAAAATTGTAACAAAAACTTATAATAAAACTTATTCGCAAAACTTATAATAAAAATTTATTCACAAAATTGGTACTGCAAACTTGCTCGCGCGCTGTGGCCTTGGGCCGCAGGCCACACGCCCCCGACGCCCCGCAGACCGTGCACCCCGACTCGGAAACGAACACGCGCGTGAGCTGTCCGAGCACGCCGCGACTTTCTAAGTCGTGCACGCGCTCCAAACAGTTTTTTTCGGAAACATACAGAACCAGCGGAACCAGAGGGACATAATTTTCGACCGTATGCTGACAACGGTAGGCTGTCTACTTGCAACTATGCCGTGACCGACAACACGACCAGGTGTTGCCCACTTTTCAGGTGATACCTTTTGTTATATAAATCCCCGCGCCAGGCTAGCTCATCTAGCTCATTTGTGGTGTTTGTACATGCTGGTGTATGTACATGTGGCGTTTATATTTTTTATTTAATTCTCGATTTTATCTAGAGTATAAGAGTAATCAAATTTTTTAAAATATTTTTATGAGCAAACTAGAGATTACTGGCAATCCGTTTTAATTAGTTTGGTCCAAAAAGGCTAAGTCAATATTTAATTAAAATCTCCGAAGAAACCTACTTTTATAACTTTTAGTAATTTTTAATATCTTAAATAAATTCTCAAAAATCAGGGAAATTCACTAATATTCTTATCATATGACATACTAATTTATAAAATTATTTGCAACCCTATATTATTTTGTGAAAAAGTGAATTCCTTTGTAATGCTCTATTTATATGCATTTTTATAATTTCATGTTATATTCTCTTTTTAATTCAATTTGAATTCAAATAAATTTAAATATGCACAAATTCATCCAAATACTCCTTGATCTACTAACTCGTGGATCAGCCAACTTCACTAGCAATCCCTCTCATAGTTCATTTTAGTGGAGCAGCTAAAAGAGTACTCATCCAACCTTAATTTCATATATTATCGTACAGTTATGAAGTAATTATCATCACTGTCTCACCCTAGAGAACATTAAAATTTCATAGGGTATTTCTGTTCAGGCGCAGATAGCCCGCATCTTGACAGACATGTCTATTTCACCGACCCTCTCTCCGAAAGAGTGCTAAGATCATTATGCCTTCCGTGCGGGTTGGAACTGTGTCCCTGATTCCTCTCCCATGACCCATCTCGCTCACTCAAATCGTTCTGCCTTCCACGCTTTGGCGACTGCCCGTCGCCCCTTGCTCCGGCCGCTGTCGCCTCAAAATCGTCGGAATACTAAGGCTGCTCGTCCTCCAGCTTCTCCCGTCGTCCCCCCTGCGGTGCATTGATCGCGAGCTGCTCAAGCCCTTGTGTCCGTCGCACTGCACCACCACTCCAACGCGCTCGTCGACGTCCTGCCGCCCGAGGCGGACTCCAGCACCTGCTTGGGTCGTCAGAGAAGGCCACCTATACTGTTTCTGCTGGAATTTCTCTGATCCGCATGAAGCCCTTGTTAATTTGTTATGCTATGGATATGCTAATAGATCTATTGTTGGATGATTTGATGTTAGGTAATTGATCTTCTTAGAGTATGAGACCCTAGATCTGTCGATGCTATTCATTTCAGTAGGATTCAGTAGGTTGCTATTAACTGTTTACTTCTCTTCGTATCCTTTCACTTCACGAACTCGAAACTGTGCCCCATTTCATACAGTTGGAAGGAATAGACATTTTCGGCCGACGGGCCATGGCCCGGTTGGTCTGTATATGGACTGTAAAACCTACGAAGAGGGGGCTCCAACATTCCACGTTCGTGAGCACAGCCCAGCCCACTCGCGGGTTCTTAGCATGCGGTAAGATGGCCGGCTGATCGTAGCTAACAGCCTGTATTTCTCGCTCAGCCCATGTTAGAAAATTTGGAATTTTATAATAGAATTTAGGTTTGTCTCAATCTCTAAAGATTTAGTTTTTTTAATAAGTCTTTATCTCTTGAAGATTCATTCTATCTCTTATGGTTTTTTACACTATATACAGGATAACACTCCTCATTGTAAACACATATGAATAAAGAATAGATAACTTTTTCTCTACTCATGTGTCTCCTTTTGCAATTGTTCTCTCAAAAGATCGCTGAACTACACCTGGTAGGAGCGATTTCTCAACACGCTCACGCTATCAGCACGAGACTCTGCCATGAGACAAGCTAGGGAATCGGATCATCTCGCTCACGATGATTGAAAGGTACAATCGATTTGGTATGTATACTCGCTGCTACTGTATATTTTACATCAAAATACATCTGAATCGCATGAACAGTAACAAGTTCGTATGAATACCATCGCTGTGTTGCATCTTGTATAAACAGTAGCCTGTATATGCATGTATAGTAGCATGTTTACATGAGTAATCATGCAATGAACAATAGCATAGTGAGATGGATCTGCATGGCAATGGCATCACAGTGTCAACAGTACCAACGCATGAACGATCTACATGGCGAGATGGTGAGGCCCGCAGCCACTGCCACCACGCTGCCGGTCGAGAAACTGGCAACCTTCCCCCTGCAAGAAATCACGGTGGCTCGAAGGCCACCGTAACACATCGGGAAAGAAAAAAAAAGGGTCACACCACCAGAATAGAAGCCGGTGGCTTTATTGCTTCGCTACACTGCTACACCCGTGGAGGACAGTCGGTGTCGCCCGAAGCGACGTTGATGGGTCATCATGCCGCCAAATCGCTGTCGCTGGCCACCCACAGCTCACCGCATCACCGCCCGAAGTAGCCCCTGTGCGTCGCAATGCTGGCGCTGCCCCCGCACAAGCGCTATCGCCCGCCGTACGCACCGCCCGAAGCAGACGCCCGCCTCGAAGCCACCGTCGGCACTGTAGCATGCCGCCACTGTCACTCGTAGCGCACTACCACGACCGCTCGAAGCCACCACCGTCGTCGCCTCATTGGCCCTGCAGCTCGCCGCTCCCACACAAGCCGCACCTCGCGCCTAGATACCAAGCGCCAGCCACCGACAGACCGAGTGGCGGCTAGGGTTTAGAAACCCTAGTTGCCCCCATTTTAGAAGAGGCGAGCGAATGTTTTTGGGCTAGTGCGGTCCAGATGTAAAGAAGGCCAGCCCGACAAGGGTGAAAACCAGAAAGAAAGAAAAAAAGAAAAAACCCAAATTTTGCATTTACCCCCCTATTCTGTATTTGGGCGCAATCTCTAAAATTTTGCGTTTAGTCCCCTGGATGTTCTGAAAATTATCTAGACACTCTATTTTTGCATAGAAGTACCCCTGGAATTCGAATTTTGTACCTATTTTTTCAATTATGCAGTACTTAATTCTATCATTATTATTTCTATGCTATTAATTATTGTTTTTACAGTTTAAATTGCCTATTATGCATTTAAATTCAACAAAATTCGAATAATAGCATAAAAAATATCAAAAAAATTGCAGTAATCTAATTTAGCAACATGATGCAACTTTACTAGTAGTAATGCTCACGTTATTAAATATGTAGATGGCTGGCATCACGAACAAGGAGTTCACTGAGCCGAGTGCTAATGGCCGCAACTATCTTACTTGAGCGTCGGATGTCCAGATTGTACTAAGAGCGAAAAGGCTCTGCGCTGCAATTGGTTTGGGAAAAGTAGTGCAATGGTTTTCACAGAGGATAAGAATGATCAGACACTTCATTTTTTTTGCCACCCTCTCTCTCCCACTTTGAAGTATGAGTACATGAAAATGACCAGCGCTAACACACTATAGGACACATTGCAAGAGCGTTTTGAGCGCCTTAAGTACACCATCAAACCTCTCGCAGAGTAAGAATGGGTCCAGATCCGTTTCTATGACTTCAAGCATGTCAGAGAGTACAACTCCATGCTACACCGCATTTGCACACTACTATATCTCTGTGGGAAAGAGATCACCGAAGAGGAAAAAATTGAGAAGACTCTCTCCATTTTCCACCCGAATGCGGCAGAATCTGCACGCTATCACCGTCAATTGAATTACAAGAAGTATTCTGAACTGATTGACGTGTTGCAACTCCATAAAATTCATGACGAAGTCATAAACAAGAATTTCTTATCCCAACCGTAAGGGAAGAGCGGTGGCCCAAAAGTCAATCATAGCTCTTTCAAAGCGTGCAAGAACCACAATAAGAAGTGAGAGAAGGGATGAAAGAAAGTGGTGGCAAACAAAGTCAAGTCTGGTGATGATAAGATAAAGAAAGAAGTCAAGCTACATGGTGAGAAGAACCAAACATGCTATAAGTGCGGTGTTTAGGGTCATTAGTCCCGAATATACAAAGCACCAAAGCATGTTGTGAAAGCATACTGTAAAAGGAAAAAGGAACAGCCAGAAGCACACCTCACCATTGCAGTGGGGATGGAAGTGGATAAAATAGCAGTAGTTAAAAGGAAAGCATCTCACATGGAAGTTGATGACGCTCCCACACTGACAGTGAAAGACCCCCAATGAAGGATGCAGAGGCCTCTACTTTGCCCTCCTCTATTGCTATAGAAGATGACATAAAGGATGAAGAAAAGAAAGCCATTGAAGATGAAGTGGCTAGATATTTCACAGACTTTATATAGAATTAGAGTAATTAGTCATTTACTTAGTTGCTAAATTTTCATATGCTACTTCCTTGCATATGAATGATTGAATGTTTTATTTATAGAATATGTGTGGCATCCGCATAGAGAAGTGTGTATTATGGATAGTGAAACCATAAACACCATCTTAAGAGAAAAGATATATTTTCAGTCTATAAGAAATAGCTCTGGAAAAATGATGACTATCATTGGTAGTGATAAATGCATAGTAGGTTTTAGAAGAGCCACAGTCATACTACCTATGAGAACTACTTTGTACATTGAAGAAACATTGGTGTACCCTGAATCTACAAGAAATCTCTTAAGTTTTAAAGATATCTGCACTAGTGGTTTCCATGTAGAAACTAGAGAAGAAGATGTTAGGGAGTACCTACACATCACTATACGTGATAGCGAAGTGAGAATACTAGAAAAACTTCCCTCCATGAGCAGTGGCTGGTACTACACTCAAATTAGGGCACCTAAAATGTTCACTACCTTGAAAACGTGTTTCGTAGTGCATAATTATTCTCTCTATGGCATGATAGATTAAGTCACCATTGTCTTAGAATGATGCGAAACATAATTACTAACTCACACGGTCATAACATAAATATGAAGAATTTTCCGAATCATGAAGATTTTGTATATCCTGCATGTGCTACCGGGAAATTAATTATAAGACCGTCTACCTTGAAGGTACGAGATAAAATCCATGTATTTCTAAACCGAATCCAGGAGAATATTTGTGGTCCTATTCAACCGCTTTCTGGCCTATTTTGGTACTTTATGGTATTAATAGATGCATCCTCGAAGTGGTCGCATATATGTCTATTATTTACCCGTAACCACGCCTTTGCAAAATTGATCTCGCAAATCATACAAATCAGGAATAATTTTCCAGATCATCGAGTGAAATCCATTAGAATGGACAATGTTGGAGAATTTACTTCTAAAGCATTTGACGATTATTGCACTGGTACGGGAATTAAAGTTAAATATTCTGTACCGCATGTCCACACTCAGAATGGACTAGCCAAAGCACTGATACAAAGAATAGAGTTCATTGCTAGACCTTTGTTGCAGCACTGTAATTTGCGTGCTAAATATTGAGGATATGTAGTCTTACATACGGCAGCTCTCATTAATTATATATCATCCTCATAGAACATCCATTCACTTATGCAACTAGTGCAAGGGGTAATCCGACGATTTTTCATTTACGCAAATTTAGATGTATGGTTTATGTGCCAATACCGCCGCCATAGCGAACCGCTATGGAACCATTGCGGAAAGTTAGAATATATGTCGGTTATGAGACTGCATCTATAATCCGATATTTAGAACCAACAACTAAAAATCTGCATACGGCTCGCTTCGCTGACTTCATTTTTGATGAAAATAATTTTTCGTCTTTAGGGGGAGGAAGTATACCCTTCGATGAAAAATATCGGAAAATTATATGGCAGGCTGAAGAAATTACGGTGCATGATACTCGCACTAGTGAAGCAAATGGTGAAGTACAAAAAAATATTGAGTTGCAGAAATTAGCAAACGATCTGCCATATCATTTTTTGATTTGAAGAGCGTGACTAAGTCGCATGTGCCTACACGCAATGCACCGGAGATGATAGAAATACCCAAAAAAAGTACCTCTCATCTTGTCCTAGGAGCTTCGAAAAATAATAAAAAGATAAGAAATTCGGTTTCTCAAGTCCCAAACAGCCAAAGACGTCTGGCAAATGTGGGAAATGAGAGTTTACCACAACCGATCACAAAAAGTACCCCAAAGGAAAAAGAAGGGAAGCTAATTGTGACCTGGCGATGGTATGGAACCTTAGGAAGTAGGCATACCAGATTTGAATCTTCATACGTAGGAAGAAACCAGCGAAAATACGCACGCTGAAATCGACGCTGATAAACTAAAAGATCTTGCTCCAAAAGTAAGAAAATTGTGAAGAGCAAGATGAAGAAGCACCTGAAAGTGCAGCCCATGATGAAATAGCAATAAACTATGTAAATTAAGGGAAATCATATAATAGAGTAACAACAATAGTTGACACATACTTCGTAAATAAAATTGCCATAGTTATAGATCTTGGCCCTGAGACTGCATCGCTCACTGAGTGTAGAATGATGTCAGATTGGGAAGACTGTCGGAGGGTAATAACAGCTGAACTATTATCCCTGAACAAAAGAGAGGTTTTTAGACCAGTATACCGCACATCTCCCCACATCAAACCAGTTGGATACAAGTGGATTTTTTGTTTGTAAGAGGAATGAAAAGATTGAAATTACAATGTACAAAGCACGACTAGTGGCACAAGGTTTCACTCAACGACCATACGTTGATTATGAAGAAACCTACTCTTCGGTGATGGGTGGCATTACCTTTAGATATTTAATCTCAATGACAGTCAACCTGGAGTTAAAAATAAAATTGATGGATGTTGTGACCGTATATCTTTGTGGGAGTCTAGATTCGGCCATTTACATGAAGGTACCTGAAGGAATATCTTTACTCAATCAGGATAAACACCTTTATAGCGTACAATTGAATAAATCGATATATAGTTTGAAACAATCAGATAGAATATGGTACAATCGTTTGAGTGAATTTCTTCGAAAACAAGATTACACGAATTGCACAGATTGTCCCTGTGTATTCATAAGAATGTCCCAGAATAGATTCTGCATAATATTTGTGTGTGTAGATGATCTGAATATCATCAGTATAGAAGAAGAAATAGAGGAAGCAAGTTCATATTTGAAGTCTAAATTTGAAATGAAAGATTTGGATAAAACCAAGTTTTGCTTGGGCATGTAGCTAGAGCATGTAGCAGATAGAATCTTTGTACATCAGCCAAACTACACACAGAAGGTGTTAGAGTTGTTTGGTTTTGAAAAATCAATTCCCGTTAAAACCCCCATGGTCGAAAGATCATTGCAAGCAGATCAAGATCCCTATAGACCTAGAGAAGAGGGGGAGGAAGTGTTGGGACCGGAATTCCCATACTTAAGTGCAATAGGTGCGCTAATGTATCTGACTAATTGTACTAGGCCAGACATAGCGTTTGTAGTAAAACTACTTACATGATATAGTGTAGATCCCACTAAAAGGAATTAAAAGGTCTTGAAGGATATTATGCGCTACTTGCAAGGTAGCAAAGATCTGGGTCTATTCTACAGAAAAAATCAGGACCTAAGTCTGGTTGGATACGCAGATGTTGGGTACCTATCAGATCCACATACAGTGAAATCATAGACTGGCTGTGTTTTCTTATGTGGTGGAACTATAATTTCTTGGAAATCGTCAAAGCAAAGTCTTGTATCTACTTCGATGAACCACTCATAAATAATAGCTCCATATGTAGCCATACGGGAATGTGCATAGCTTAGAAGAGTGATTAATCATATGCAATAGTCATGTAGTTTGAACACTACTAACACCCCTATAATTATCTAGGAAGATAATGTTGCATGTGTCGCACAAGTGCAATCGGGATATGTGAAAAGCAACTTAATGAAGCATATCAACCTCAAGTTCTTTTATGCTCATGAATTGCATAAATAAAGATAATGCATATCAAGTCATGTGAAAATCTTGCAGATTTATTCACTAAGTCTCTCCCTGCATCTACTTTTGAAAGAAGTGTCCGTGGCATTGGGATGATAAGGCTTAGAAAGTTGCACATTTCAGGGGTTGAATTTTCACATAATACCGTTATGAAGAATTAAATCTTAATTAAGAATATTAAGTATCCAAAATTAATTATGAAGATTATATGAAGTATTTTGGATGAATTATACTCTTTTTCCCTTAGATGAGTTTTCCTGAAGTTTCTCATGTTAAAAATTTTAACGAGGCAATTTGTGTGACCATGTCACGAGCTATGTACTCTTTCTTTTATTTTTTTCTCACTGGGTTTTTGGGGAGTTTTGATGAGACATATGCATTTTACGAGAAGTGCCCAAGGGAGAGTGTTAGAAAACCTGGAGTTTTACAATAGAATTCGGACCCGTCTCGATCTCTGAAGATTTGCCCATCTTGGAACATGTCTCTATCTCTTAGAGATTGATTCTATCACTTAGGAGGTTTTGGCACTATATATATATGGGGAAACACCTCTCATTGTAAACATAGATGAATAAAGAATAGACAGTCTTTCACCTACTTGTGTGTCTCTTTTTGCAATTGTTCTCTTTAGGGACCGTTGGACTACACCTGGTAGTGGTTGTTTCTCAATAGTCTGTTCTCGCTCCCCAGGCCGAGGAAGCAGCGCCGGATGGAGGGAGCGCGGCTGAAGCGGTGTTATGCGTCGATTATGGCAAACACAAATTGTGTCTAGCACACCCTCTCTGTGTGGGCCGAATCTTGTCTTTTCCTCATTTCCTTCGGTTCCTTTGTTTTGCTACCCTTTTCTTCTTCTTGCAACGAAAGCCGAAACGCGAGGCAATGGAGAGCGCGGGCACCGCTCTTCCCCTGTGCTTCGCCTCTCTACGTCGCCTCGCTCCAGTGGCCTCCGGTAGCCTCCACCCCGCCTTCCTCAAGCACTTGGCGACGGATCCGCTAGCCAACTGGGCTAGGATTTGCCACGCTGACAGCTACGATGGTGGAGCCACCGCCCGTCCCACCTACTATCGCCATTAGTATGGCTTCAACTTCCTCCCCCTCACCACACCTGATGACCTGAAAGGAGGAAGAAGAAGAGGTGTTGGAAAATTCGATCGATTTTTGTTGTTGGAAACTTTGATTATTGTGGTTGGAACTAGACCTGGCCAAATAAGCCGTCTGGCACATCACGGTCTGGTTAGGCCCGTTAGCCAAGCGAATTGTGATGTGCCAAGTCCTCAGTCTAGGCACGGCCCACTTAAGGTCAGCGTCCGGGCATGGCGAGACGCGTCATGGCAGGATGGCGACAACGCGGGGGGGATAGTGGGGTGGGGAGATGGAGGCAGGGTGGCTGGCGCGACAGCATAGGGCGACTGACGATGGGGGTGAGACGACGTAGTCAGGCCGTGCCTATAGTGACATGCCTCAGTTCGGTCTTGTAGGCGTAGTTCAATTGTGCAGCTTTAATTGGAACATTGGACTTTCTAGTCGGAACAACTTTCTTTCCAATTGGAACATCCTAATCTCATGCCGGAACAACTTTTTTTATTGGGTGGAGAGCTTGTTAGAGAAGCTAGGATGGCTACGAGTTGTGGTGGGGTGTCGATGGGGGACCAAGGGTGTGTTTGATTGTAGACCTTAAGAAGCATGACCAAAATTTGGTTATAGCCAATGTTAGGATTATACTAAATTTTTGGTTTAATTTATAGTGTTTGGTTAGTGACCAAGTTGAAATTGGATAGTGCCAAAATCTTGGATTGGAAAATCATGTTTGGATGGTGATCATACCAAAATTTACCAAAACTGTGAGCAGAACAAATGGAACCCACATGTCAATATTTTAATTGTCGTCAAAATACAGTCAAATTGGGTCTTGAATTGGTGATTTAATTGTAAGAACTTAATAGTGCAAATGATTTATAAATCAGATATATGAATTAGGAGATATAATTGTTTGAACCTTACGTATAAAAAAAATCTTAACCATTAATGCAACCAACCGGATGCTGCCACATCAGCACATACACAGCCAGTGGCCAAGCCAAAATCGGGGTCTCCGATTTACTCGCCCTGTAGTAGGGCTGCAAAAAATTTTAGGGACATGCTAAATTTTGACCTTCAATTAAATGAGGGCTAAAATACATAGACAAGGCCAATTTTTGGTTTAGCTAGGGAAGGCCTAGAACCAAATAAGGAGCTCAGCGATTTAAGAGCATAGGTCGTGCAGTTGAGTTTTGGTGGGCCACATGATTAGTTCTAGTGGGCCGCGTGCAAGGGTGGCTTCCTAGCTCATGGGCCTACGTGGCAGAAGGTTTGCTTTTTCCGTTTTCTTTTGGTTTTTTCTATTCCTTATAATTAATTGGGTATAGTCTAGGTTTAAAAACTTGATGCAACAAATTTGCGAAACCTTTCCTTTATCGAAGGAAAGGATCATATTAAAAAAATTGTGAAACCTAATCCAACAATTAGACATAATTTACTCAACATCTTTTAAGTCTAATGTGGTATTATTTTAAAATTATACAATAATTTGTGAAACCTAATTCAAAAATTTGCAAAGACAATTCCAATATTTATATATGTGTTTTTTTAGATAGTTCATTTTACTTGTTGGGAATATTATACTTAAAATGCTGGTTTTTTAAAAAATAATACACAAAAATAAATTTTATTCAATATGGATACTTTTTATCTATCAATATCTATAATCCTATAAAATACATGTGTTATGACAGAAACGAAGATCTCAACCGTCCATCCGAATTGATCAAACAGTCACCATGCAAAGATTCCCCTATTGCTCTTCTAAAAATACATTTAATCTTATATTAATTGACTTTCATATGTAGACATCCAATATTTGCCTTCCATATTTAAACCTTCAATATTTATCTTTCATATATTAATGTATCCTGGATTGATTTCACGTGTTTGAAACATGTATGCAGTTGTTAGTTAGAACAATGTCACGGTTCAAATAGTTTTCCAATTGCATGTACATTTTAAGAGAAAAATCCCGACCCATCCCCACCAGTGATTAAAATTTCGCCGAAATTTTGATAATTTCGATGGTGTACGAAATATTTTATTCTGAAATTTTCTTTCACTGATATGTGGGATCAAGGAAGCAGAGGACGAAAAATGACCGAAATTTCGGCAAAATTCCGCAAATTTCGGTCTTTTTGTCGATGAACGAAAAAAAATTGTAAAACGAAATTGAAATCCTTGATCCCACACGCATGGGGACATATTTCTTTAGTGCGAATTGTGATTATGCCGCGCAGTTTAACTACCAGCGAACCTCCAAAGTAAAGAGCGATTAGGCTTCTCTTTTTTGGAAAAAAGCAGGTATTGCCAACAAAAATACATTACTAGTCTTATTAGGTCGACAGACGACAGTACATCTTTATTTACGAATCGTCAAAGAGACAGTAGTGCACGCTTTCACAAATTAATACACACTTCCCCAACGAGAAAATCACACAATTCAATCGGCAAGCAGCAACGGTAGATTGGAGATAGTGCGTCATGGGGGAACTTGGAAGTGCAGTGGTAGTAGTCTTATGCAGCAGGCTTCATCTCTAGCTTGATAGCCGCGACCAGCTGGTTGTAAGCCTCAGTCCAGGCGCTCTTCATGTCCGGGCTCCACATGTCAGCCGGAACCGCCTCCTTTATCGTCTCAAGCAGCGCGAACCTCGTCACCTGTAGCACCGTGACGAACACACGCGCAACCATTATCTAGAATGCTTTCGTTATCTCCCGAAACGGACAGTGGACGATGGGGTAGTTGGTGACTTGCCTCAAAGTGGGCGTCTGCGACGCCGTACTTGAAGTGCGTGGCTCCCAGCCTCTTCAGGGTGGTGTCCCTCACGGTGATCTTCCCGGCTTTCCGAAGCTGCGCGGCCGCCTCGCACGTCTGCACCATCACACCGATCGCGACACACAACGCGTACGTACTTGTCAGCTGACAGCCTTCCCCGCTGCAGAAAAACCTCCACAGACATCGATCTAGCTTGGCGTGAAAAAACACGTACGTACCATGACAAAGACGGACATGGCGTGGGCCTTGAGCTTGGGATTCTTCTCGAGCGGCACGTCGGAGTCGCGCAGGAACGAGAACATCTGCTTCGCCGACGGCGCGACCTCGAAGATCCTGCACGAGCGGAGGCGTAGCAGCGAGATGCAACACGGTCAATGAGTGCTCCACGGCCATAGCACGTCGGCGCTACACGGGACGAGCTAATCGACGCCACGTACTTCAAGAAGAAGCGGAGGCCGAGGCTGGCGGAGTCCTTCTTCATGATGGCCCACGACTTGAGCACCAGCGCCTCCTGCTCCTCGCCGAAGCTGGCCGCGCCGTTGCCCTCCGCGAGCGCCATGCCTTCCTGCTGATCTCGGCTTGTTGGCGTCGTGTATAACCGAGCACCGGGCACCAGTGGGATCGATGCGCTTTCCAGTATCGGGCTGTAGTACTAAAGCTGGGTGTGGCTCGAACCGTCCTGGAGAGCAGAGGTTTATATAGGTCGATCGGCCCCAGGCTGGGGCGGCCCTTGGGGCTCCTGACGAGCCAGGATGCATGGACCGGACGCAGTGGCCATGTTGTGTTGTTCCTCTGATAGCTGGGGACGGCGGATGGGATTGGATTCAAAGGCCGAAACCGTGTGCCGCACGACAGAGCGAGGGGGGGTTTGGGTTGGGTTGGGTTGTCGTGCAAGCTAGTTTTTTTATTTTTTTTATTTTTAATAATAAATATATATATATATATATATATATATATATATATATATATATATATATATATATATATATATATATCCGGTATGATTTACACTCCTGATCCTGTCACCTTAGGCTTAAAAATAAAAATGTCTTCCTAACCATCGACAAGAGTTTCGATATCTAATTTTTTAAAAAATAAACATATATATTTATATTTTTTATTTAAAAAATATAAAAATAAAAAGCAGCTGAAGCTGCAGCGAGCGTCAACAACGTAGGCGCCTAGGCGGCTGGGTGCGCGGAAAACCGGGGGCGGGTTCAAGAATCCTAGTCAAAGGCTCGTTCCATTCTTTCTTGTCCACTAAGAACAAGGAGTTGCGTTTTCGTGTTCGCCAAAGGGCTGGGCCAATGACGCGACCTTCCACAAAGATGGGCGAAGTGTCCGGCCTTTTTCCGCCCGGGTAACGGACTCTGATTGGTTAGGTCTCCTTCTGGACGGGCCTAACATAGCTTTGTACCTCAAGTCAGTCGCAGCTCACTGCAAAAAGGCTCTGCTTTTAAGTATTCGTAATTTTTTTTAAAACGCATGGTCAAAAATGCTACAGTAAATTATTGGTGATAAGTAACAAAAACGAAAGTGGTAAAAGATTATGTGAAGTGATTTTTTTTAATAAAATTTCGTTAAAAATTCTTGCGTTCCAGCCTAAATCTTTTTTGAGGGAGCAGGGGAATTCAGGAAAATCTTTGATGGAAAATCAAATAGGTACATACGTGCAAATAGCGAATGTCATATGTCTAATCTTTATCAAAATGTTATGGTTAATCCTCCATCTCCCACCACAGGAGGGTGATTTATACTGTGAAATAACCCTCCACTAGTAGGATTGTAGGATCAATTTTAGGTTTCGGATAGAGATCAGACAGAATATAATTCGCTGTTTATACCTGTTTGCTTGTTTGCACCGAAGATTTTTCCAGGGAACTTCATCTGTGGGTATTGACAACAGAGCACATACATGCTAAATCAGATACTAGTATTTTCTGTCCATCTCTCTGTACATACATACCCCAGCCTGCCCGAAAGAGTGGCACGCAGCTCACGCACATCATAAATCTCGTTACACCTTCGGGCTCCGCTCGGCACGGCCACGGTGGTCACATCACACATCAGCACGCAGCGGACCAACCGGGCCGCTTTTTTCAAGCTGCCTGCTGCACGCGGGGGAGCCGACCAGCTCCTTGGCCAACAGGTACCGGAACGCCAGGTTGTGGGGCTTCCACTCCACGCCCGCGCCGCCCCTGCTGCGGGGTCTCCCGAACTGCTGGCACCGGCGCACGCCCGCCCGGAGCTCCTCGGGCAGGTGGGACTCCACCATGCTCACCACCTCCTGCGCGCCCAGGCCGGCGTCCCTCGCGTACGAGTCGAGGTTCTTCGGGAGGATGATTTTGCGCTGCCCCCGGCCGCGGACGCCGACGTTGGCGCGGATGTACTCTTCCTTCGCCGCCTCCAGCTGCCGGAACAAGCTCTTCGGGCTGTACAGCCGCACCTGATGCATGGAACGTGACGGTTGAATTGGATGAATGCCTTGGCGCTGGTACGTGATGTGCGTGTGCCGTTGGATGTTGGGGCATTGAGTGGTGGTGTGTTTGATGCTGCGTACGTAACGTACCACTGGGTCCGAGTAGCTTCCGGAGGAGAGCGCGAAGTGCACCAGCGGCTCGGGGCGGTCGACGGCGAAGCCTTGCAGCTCGTCCTTGTCTCTGGACTTCCATCTCGGGTACAGCAGCAGTCTAAGCCACTGCAGGATTCAGAGGAACCAGCACGTATGGACTAATGTTAGAACAAGTCCCGACCACTCTGACAAGAAGATCAGACTGAAGTGACCTTTTTCAGGCTTGAGGGCGAGGTAAAATGCAGGAGGCAGAACAAACCTGTCCTGAAGAGTGAGCTCGGCAGCACAAGATCTGGTACTCTATCAACTCCGCGTTTACTCTTTGACCACTAATGATGTAGGATACCTGTGGCACAAAAGTTGTCGTCACACTTCAATTCCAGATACCGACATGTTATTCTGCCTAAGATATTGCAATTTGAGGTCATTTCCACCTTGGTAAGCAATATTCTCTTGCCGTTACTCTGCGGAATGCCGTATTCGATATGGGCCTGCAAATGAAAATTTGTTACGAGTAAACTGAATTTCTTCGAAAATATATATAGGAAGATATAACAGTAGAGGCCAAGAAACTAGTTACATGCATCATCATGGCATTATGCACATTAATCCAGAAAGCAAGCTTCTCTTCATTTTTCATTCCACTGAGATCAACAGTTTCTAGCAGCTGTACAAGTGACCTACAGAGTGGCATCTATAACTAGTCAGCAAATAGTTGTCATTTGATTGCTATGAAGGAAAGGGAAAAAGATCAAATTTTTTTGACGTAAAATGGCAGGAGCTCTGCCTTTCAAGAAAGAGAACAAAATGACATCAAAACTACTCACTTATATTTGCGCAACATATCTTTAACATCAGCAGACCTCTGATCTCCCTTGCAAAGAGCAGATATCTCAACTACAGAATCATATTGCAGACCCAACTCCCTTGATTCACCGGTGCCTAATGCATTGTCCTGCCACGCCTCAATGAAGCTTTCTTTCCTGCATCTGGGGCTCCATATATCTGCAGTATATTTCGATGGGAGTCCACTCGCCGATGAAAATGATGAGCATGGTGAGGGGAAGAAGGCATGTTGCACGGAAGGAACATCTCTGAGCCTTATGTATATGGCAGCAATGCATTTGATCATGTCCTCCGATATCTTGTTAGGCGTTTGAGGAACATGATCTGCAACCCTGGTCCCCAAGATATCTGCCAAGCTTACTATGCTAGGATCCATGCACTTCCCTTCCTGGTCATCGAAATTATGTTAGGATCGGTAAATCAAAATTGCTACAAGCTCTCTACAACCAATGCAAAATCCTACAGCAAACTGGTTAAAAGACTAGGAACGAAAGAGAGGTTTTTGAACATCATTATGTACCTCAACGAAAGATAGAGGCGAAGTGTGGCATGGTTTCAGAGCTCTAGCAAGATTATTTGCTGAAGGAGAAACTCTAGCTGAGCAAATAGAACGGTGCAGGAGTGAGGAATGACTGCGTCCAATACTGATCTTTTCATGGGGCTGTGAAATGCTGGTTTCGCTTGTAGAAGTTGTTGGTGTCGACTTGCGTGCCAGGACCATTCGACTGGACTGCACCAGTTTGTGCTTCCTTGGGGTTGAGAAATCGAGCTCTGAAGCTTCTGATAGTATGCCTGAAAAAGACCTTGATGGTTCCTTGTTACTTTCCATGTCACGAGCAGAATGTGCAGTGCAAAATTGTTGTTCAAAGGCCTTTCGGTAGAGTGTTAGGAGATGCTGCTCCAAGCATATGACCTCTAGCTCTAGTACTGCAATCTCCTTTATTAGCTCCTCAGTTGGCTGAGATATCACGAAAGAAAGAAAGTTGCAATGTGTTAATAACTGAAAAGTCCTATCTCAGAACAATGTGCATATTACAATTCAGAAGTAAGTCATTACAATGAGATGGTAAAATATGTATATTTTTTTTTGTCTCTTCCAGACTCACTAGATCAAAAAAGCACTTTCACCTTCGGAATGGAGCTCTCATTTGATGAATGAATAGCACAAGGCTTGTAACCTAATGCTTTCTCTAGAGCACGACGCATAACAAATTGATCATTTAGTCGCTTCTCAAGGATTTGAACCTGCAGAGCTAGCATCATAAGTATCAAAACCAAATAGAAATATCATAATAAGCATAGACTCAGGCAGTTTTTCAATAGTCAATACAACAGAACTGATTCTTCAGTATTACACTACACTAGGACAGAAAAATTCTGGCCAAAAGTTAGTCTACTATCTAAGTTATTTAGAAATAGATTCTGTACATATTGCAAGAATGAAATTTGCTATTCACGGAGTTCCATAGTGGCCAGCTTAACCTTGACGTTCTTATCATTAACAAATTTACACGGCTGAATTAATTCATATATATGACATTTAGGGAAGGAGACAAGGCAGATTGATGAGCAACTCTGAGACAACTGACTTGGAGAGGTCGGAAATGAATACTAAGCTATGGCTATGGTCATAAGGCAGGAACATTTTAAGATTTCTTTTTCCAAAAAAAGAAAATCTGATATCTGATTTTACCTCTCGCTTCAAAGAGCAAGGAAGCTCAGTATTATGGGACGGCATCTTACTGGTGCTGTTCTGATCCTTCAGTTCTCCGGCATCCTTCCATACAACAGAAATGGTAAGAGAGGCAAGGAGAAAGGTCAGATAATGCCTGATTCAAAACAGTTGCATTTCATGGCACATAGCAAATGCTTTCAAGAAAGTGAAGAAGCAAGAGGCTTTCGGCCCTTTTCTATCTACTGCAGCAAATTTACCTGCTGATTCTGAGCATGGCATCTCGGAGAAGACGAATCCACGCTATCCATTCCGAGCATTCTGATAGAATCACTGCCGATGCAAATACCCCAAGAGGCAAGAGCATTAGCCAAGAACCGCTTGTTAAAAAAACTAGAAATATCTTGGCCGGGACTAATTTCTGTAACTTGACAGCAAAATAGTCCAAGCAGGGTGTTGTAAGCAAAGCTAAACACACATTCCTGTTACAATTGCAAAATACAAACAATATGCGCACCTCTTGGAGCGGCTGTGATGCATTGCTAATTAGGAAGGGGGCTACACGGCTACAGCTCCTCCGCAGGTCTCCGCCACTGAGCTCAAGAAGACCTGCTCCATTGTGAGCTTGCACAGGTGAGGCTAGCCAATTCAACCGCTGAAAGTCTGTAACCGCATTGCAGGTTAGAGAACTGAAGCGAGCAGATGGTACAGGTAGAGACTATAAAGGGAGATGCATCAATCTACCTTACAGAGAAACAATCCACAACAAGAGGAGCCTGGAGTTGTTGCAGAGGAGTTGATCACCTACTAAAGCTTTGACCTGCCGATACCTTTGCCTTCTTTTCTTGTCCAAAAGCTGCTTCTTCTTCCCATGCCCATTCCCTTCTCCGTGAGGACCGAAGAAGTGAGAAGTGTGTGCGAGGAGGCTGATGAACTTGATGCGCTCCACTCCACTGCTGTTGCAGTGGGGTTTTTTTTTTTGGGATAGATGTTGCGGTGGTTTTGGTACTGTTCCAAAGGCTATATCAGAACAGGAACAGCTCTCCAGATCGGTCCTGTGTGTCCGGCTATTCCGATACTTTGTTTATCGTGGCAAGTTTATATTTATGTCTGTCCTAAGACTTACCAACTTCTTTTCTTTTTTGTGAAAGGTAGAGGCCAGAGCTCAGAAAGGGCCTCACTCTATTCTATTCAGATCTGTCCGATTTACTTTATATATGCACGCAGGGTAATTTTACTTCGTCCAAGGCAGCTGACCTTTTCACCTCTGTCACATCTTAATCAGTCCATCAGAAATCGATTAAATAACGGAATCTTCTGCCACATTAAGCATCTGCAGTTCAGCTCAGAAAAGGCTTTCACCAAGAGGTTAATACAGTTTTTCTTCTTCATTCTATATTAAGGTATTCATATTTTTGTCAGTAGAAAGGGTGATACAAGTGCATTGTTGTATGCAAGTTTTCCCCCAGCAATGATGAGATGAGCAGCTCACATGCAGATAAAATGAAAAGTACTGTGAGCAACGGAGCAGGACAGTGGCATGCATGGCTCTTGTTTGACCCTGTGACCACTCTGCTCCGGTAATTGATGGAAGTCGTCCTATGTGCCTGCATGACCAAACACCACAGACATGACCAAGGGTGATGTAGCGGAGGCAGAGTTTTGCCTGGAACTCCAGAGAAGCGCCAAGAAATGGGCAGGCCACGCCACACATCTACTGGACTGCTGTTGAGGCGATGGGGGTGAGATTGGCGTCTCTTCGCCTAGAAAGAGGCGCTCATTTGCCTTGGTATACACTGTCATTGCTGGTGCTGCCTCTGTTGCCTGTTGTGCCTCCAAAAGAAAGTTTTTGGCAGGTCATGTGACACGGTCTACGGTCTACCAATGCTCACAAGGTCGTCACAGCCACCGTCCGTCCTGCTGCTATAGCAGCCTGCAGTTACTCATGTTTTGACTAATCCTGCATAGCATCTCCTTTTCCTCCCTCAAATGACTGAAATCATTTTTTACAGTTTGAGTGAGATGCATTAGTTACTATAAACAGAGTTCTCTGTACCAAACACTACCCAGGAAAAAACTGCTGGTAAGATTAGTACACTACACACATGGTTTGATCGTGCCAATCATGCCCAGTCGCTTTATTCTTGGCCATGTAGCAGAATGAGGATACTTGACAAGCGCTACAAGGGAGGTATATCAGCTGGATTGGTAGGTGCTCGATACCATCTGTATTCTGTGGTGTGCCCCAACCGTCCCGGCCCCAAGCGTCATGTAGCTGCTTGTCACAGAATCTCGGTGCTTTTGGGTGCCCTAAATCCTAATGCAATTAGCTGTGGGCTCGGCGTCACTAGGTCTGCACCAACTGTCCCCGAAACAGGATGCACGGGCAGCGTCCCATCTCACATGCATGCGCGCGTGGTACAGTACTACAGCAACATCTGAGCGGCTTCTTTTGGTTTGCGCAAGGATTGAACCAATCTTTCGTGAATCATGCTACAAATCATAGTTGCTCAAAGGTTTTTGCTTCTCTTTGTTTGTACGTGTAAAATGAGCTGGTTATGTAAACTAGCCACTTGTTGATGCATCTCCAGTGCTCCAAAGGAGGCAGAAGAAAGCACGCGCGTTGCTGTTTTCTTTCCCCAGCTCAGTTACAATGATTATCATCACCACCAGATACCAGTAAAGATACAATGATGCTGCCAATGACTACCAGGGAAGCAGTGCCAGTTATAACGACAAGAGGAACTTTGGTAAGCCTAATTATCTGCATAATCAAATCTCAGTGGGTGGATTAAAGAAACGCCCCGGCGACAAACATGCTCGAGGTTTCATGTGCTGTTGGACCCTCTTCTCCTACTGTGTCCATCTACTGGCTGTAAACAATCTCTAGAAAGAGTAGGTGAAGCGAGCCACTGGCAGTAAGAAACCACGGATGTGGTGGCGATGCACATTGGAAACCAGTTCCAGGACTGGAACATTTGATTATGGAAGCCTTTCAGGCCGAGATCCAGAAAAGATTCTGCTCATCAGTTTTCCAAGCTGTCAGACGCTAAAGTTACCAACAACTGCAGTAGAGTGAAATACTCCCTTTCTAGGATGGCAATGGGCGTCTTATTGGCGAAGTCAGAGAGGGCTGCAGAGATCGAGCAATTTTCTTCGGCTACATGGCAAGCTAGCTGCGAGATACTTCAGAAATCGAAGAGGACAATATTGAGGGTTCTTTCATGCACCAGATTCCCGAGTGTGTGCATCGTACAAGTGCTCCCCGATTCCCATGGATCACCGTATGCGTGTCTCCTTGCACGGGTTCTAGAAAGCTAGCACGGCTAGATGCGACGTTTCAACGCACGGTCCAAACCTTGACTTGAAAATATGTATATAGCCTTGGAAGAAACGAGGGAAGGAACCTCCTCTGAACAACCAAGAGTAGATTACCTGAAGACCAGATCGAGTCTCGCACGCCTCCGCAGCCGCAACTTACACTTTAAGTCAAGTCATGCATGCTCAGAAAACCGAGCTTTCCGAGTTAGAATGCAAAACTGACCTAGATGGTTGCCAGTTGCCACACACATGTAACAATTAGAATGACGAATCTGTAGCAGTTTTATAACATTGTACACATTGTCCTATAATCACCCATTTCCAGGAAACAAGCACCACATATGAGTTAAAAACCAGTTCCTTCACCATGCTGCATACATTATATTTGAAATTGGCAACACAAGGATGGTAATGTTCTCTTCCAAAATGCCCTCATCTTGCTTGAGGAGTAGAACTAGCTACCAGAACTATGAACATTGGCTTGAAATCCTGCCATGATATACAGGATACCACGAAAAAACTAGTCTTATATATTGGGATCCTAGCATCAAGGTAAAAAGTTTGCAATGAAGGCACTCTATGGCGGTAAGGCAGCAAAAAAGAACAGTATTTTTCCTTTATGTAGCTGAAGAAGCTCAGGTCAGCTGTACAAGTTGCAAGGAATATGCCATCAGATATTAAAGATTCAGATCTTGTCAGACACTTCAGCTGGCACATTGAGATCAAAAAGTGCACCACCACCATTAGCATCTCCCCTCTCTCGCTTGTGAGAGGGGCGCCCCCTGTTATCAGAATTTGACCCATGTAACTGAACAATAGGTCGCTTTCCCAGAATAGTTGATCCTGCACAGCATATTGAAATATGCATCAGCAACTAAAAACAAATAAATGAGATAACTCTGGATTTGGTTGTCCTTCTCGTACGATCATAATCTGTGAAAAGGAAATGACACATACAATACCAGATTCATTGTTATACATACCAGGTTGGCTCCTGTGTTCATCCTTACTACACTTCACTGAGTGTGAACTTTGTTCAGCAGAATCCCAACAAATACGGAGTTCTGAGGCCCTATCGAGGCCCTTAGATTTGTATGGAGCTATGTTGTGAGGCGTGCGGAGAGGATATAACAAGTCATTCTCAATGCACTGATACCTGCAAAACAGTGTACTTAGAACAATAATTTCTAGGCGAACTACCAGAGCTTTGTTCAGAAGAGTTCATACATTTGCTTGCAGAGCCTATCTACCACATTGGAAAGATTTATGACATGCTTCATAGTATCCATAACCTCATCATCTGTAAAATTTTGAAAATCCTTCTCAAGGAAACCAGATAGTCTTTCAACATTGAATTCTAATTGTTGCTGCTGATCCTCAAATAAGTTCTGTTTCATTTCTCTTTCCTTAGGAGTCATCTCATCCTTGAAAATCTCATCACCAAACATGTAGAATGCAAAAGGATAAGAATATGATAGAACACGCCTTGACCTGAATAGCCTATTTAGTCCATTTATCACCCAAGAGTAATCTTTTATCTTGGATTCCTTATTTTCAGAAATTGAAATCTTCCCCTGGATGTCACCCTTTAGCTTGGCTTCCTGCTTGAGAGAATCGGTGTGAGCCTTGTATCTGTTGTGGTAGTGCATATATCTATAGAGATCTCGCCTTGCTTGCTCTGTCTTCTTAGTCTGATCTTCAGTGAACCGGCCACAACTGTGGCCATTAATACTTGACCATGTATGATCTCTACCAGTAGCACCACCACATAACCAACTACATCCAAAAGCATCACATCAGCAAAATAACACTTAAAGCTTAATCAAGAAAGGGAAAGAGGATAAGATCTAAAAAGATAAACAAGAACAGAAGACACCCTCAATCAGTAGAGCATGCAACTTTCAGGATAACATAATGAGATGCCAAGGATAACAACTAACAGAACTTTTCTGCCTGTCTCCCACATGCTTATGAAGGGCCCTTCTAGGCCCTTGACAAAACAATTGAAGTCTGTAGTGTCTTTTGTACTAGCCTATGCCATATGGTCTCCATACTTCCTGTAAGAGCAGTGCCACTGTTGCCTCTAAGCCTCTGGTGGGCTGATAAAAAAGAAAACTATAGTACTTTCACTAAGCAATTTATCGCCATGTTATATGCCTATCCTAGGATCCTGAGTACTTAGCATACATAATTAGGAGCACCTCCATATATGCTTACGTCCAATGCTACCTAAGACTAACATTAGTAAAATACTTGATTCATTCTCGCCACCAGCAACTAAATTTCTGTAGCAATCGAGGTGGTCTCTGACCAAAAAAACATTATTATGGTTATAAAAGTACGGAGTCACAAATCTTATTCTTACCAAACATGTAATTTAAAAGAGCAATCAATGGTAGGGTACAAGCATATATGTAACTACCAAAATTGATACAACAATTATCTCATATGCAAGCTATCAATCAGTGCTAAATGAATCAGGATCTAATTGATCAAAGAGACTAAAGCTATGCACTTTGCCAGCACTTAATTATATGCCCATGGTTTAGTTATAGATACTACCACCATATTATGTGCTCATGATAATAGTTAACTCACTATATCTGAGTATTCCTGTAAACGATAACCTGAATCATTTGTGCATACATTACCTACAGGTTTTTGATACAAGCAGAAGGTAAATTAAATTCACAATCTTCTTCTGAGAAACAACTTGCAACTAGTTATGAAGGTGTGGTCATGCTATGATAAAACAGTAAAACTACATTACAATGATTATATATGGCAAAAGAAACTAGGAAACAATAAAATAGTGTTATATTGCCAAAAGAATAATGAAGTGGAAGATTTTATCATAAAAAGAATATCCCTATCCGGTAAGATCAAGTCTAGCAATTACCTAAGTCTATCATTCTCCCCTGTTACAAAACTATTTGCATTATTAACAGCACCATCTTCTAGATAATTCAAGGTGTCAGGAACAGCAATGATGTTGATGTAAAATAAGCACAAAATTTATCACAAAACATGATGCTTAAACATGTATTGTTTTGGTAATCATCTACTCCCTCGAATAAAGAATAGGCGTCATCTACTCCCTTGCAACGAGTGTGGTCGAACCTTTTAAACAAATAAACTTTAGCTATCGATATCTATATGAATTTAGATATAAAAAATGAAAATGATTTATGTAGCCTTGTCACAAAGAGTACTCTATAATCTGTAGCTTTAGAAGGTTTTATAGACACATTGCAGTAGGAAGTAGTGGTGAAAGTTGCATTTTGGGACCGTGTTAATGTCCAAACAATCATTTAGTTGTGACCAGGGGGAGTGAAATAAAACACTTAAAATTGAAGCAAGAACCAAAAAAACAGTCTGCTACTTCGACAAGATTTAAGTGTCATGATACTGAGGGAATACAGACATCAGAGATATGTCAATGCGATGGCAGTTCAAGTAATCAAAGCCTCAAGTCCCCAAGTAGGCTTGAGCATATCAAACATCACTGGTACGCCATAAGCCCATAGCAAAACAATCTAATACAATTAAGGTGAAGTCATAGACCTTCAGAAGGTAAAATTCATCTGTTATGCTATACCATTTCATAGTACATCAAACAGTCTTGAAAATAAGATAAATGTCATGTATTCAGTAAACTCTACATCAATCCATGCATGCATTGAGGAATTGATTTGTATTGAAGAAGTAACGTGAATAATAAGTAATCTCACCAGAATGCTTGTCCACATATACATGCAACCAGGTTGCAGCCACCATTCTTCTCCACTGGTTTGTGACACTTGGGACAGGGCTTAGTGTTTACTGTTATCCAATTCACTGTTTCTGATTCATCACGGCATTTCTTGATCCAGAGCTCCCACATCATGCAGGAACATGGTGAGTGTGCTTGTAAGGAACAGTTAAAACAAAACTGGCATCCACATGTGCATTCCACCTCACAACAAATATCACCTTTGACACGGATAGCATTTCCACAATGTGGTGTGCTTGGGCACCACTTTACCGTATCATTATCCTCAATATATGATTCAAGTAAAAATCTTTCAAAGCGTTCTGCGATATCTGGGCGCCTTGCAGTGACTAGTTTCCGGATTATTGCCTCATCACATATAGCATTGCACTTTGGAGCCATGCACCTGACACGCCGGCTCTGACCCTCATTTATTTTCACAATAAAATATCCAGTCCAGCCTGACAGGGAATGCACAAGTAAATGGCTAATCGGAGAAAAACTAGGTGCAACAGAGCTAATTCATAGGATGTTTGTCCCTTTGAGAAATTGTGTCATCCATATAACTTGAAACTACTATCATAGAATTGAGAGTCGACTTCTTAAAAGAAAGATCAGATAAAGTCTATAGCACGCGTACATGAATTAGCACATCATTCTTGAAAAAAAATGCACATGAGTGCGATGTTTTTAAAAGAGTAGCATAATGATTACCCATGCAAATAGTAAGTGATACCTCCTAGTCCCCTAGCTTTGTTTCACGTATGATGTGAAAAAAGAAATGCCCTGAATGATGCAAGTGAGGTAAAGGAAGAAAGAATGTTGCACCATATTCTTGTAACTATAAGGATCAAAAGCTGTTAGCAAACAACGCAGCTTCCACATACGAAATATATTTGTAACTTCTAATGGGAGAAATTCAGACTGCTAAATAGCATAGTGGTCATAAGGTGGCATTCACCCAATGGCTTTACTACGAACTATGAATTACATAATTTTTCCATCAGAATATTAAAAACATTATACGTGCAAAAGATGAAAATGCTGAAGTAGTTTTAGTCATCCTAAATGGGCATTACTCACAATCGTTGCAGTAGTTGTGACCGCAGTCCATCTTGGAGGCGGCCGAGGGGAGCACATCCTCATAGCAAACATTGCAGGTCACCTCCGTCGAGGAGGGTAGGCCGGCATTATTGGCGTACTGAAGAGGAATACCAGCCTCCGAGAAGAGCCTGTCCCTGCCCTTCTGATCAAGAAGCTCGAAAATCCTCTCCACGTCCCAGCGGTAGTGGATGAGCAGCGTCCGGGCGTGGTGCTCCTTCAACCCTAGCAGCTCCATCACCTTCCTAAGATCCTCCCTCTACAAACCCCAAAAGCCCAAACCAGAACCACCAAACGAGATAGAAAAAAATAAAATAAAAAAGGTAAGCATCACCATCAGAAATCGCGCACAGTGTGGAAATCGAATGAGGAGAGACCCCGTAGTCACCTGCGCCGCCAAGAGCGATTCCTTGGTGATCACCTGCAAACACAAGCGAGGAAGGAATCCGTCAGTAAAAGGAAGCAATCAGAGGGTAGTCTCACAACGGAGACGCGGAGGGCAAAATCAGGGCAGAGCGCGTACGGATGAGGCGGACCAATGGCAGTCCTCGAGGTGCTCATCCTCGAGGACCTGGAGGACGGACTCCTCTAGGGCATCGTCCTCCTGATCGCTCAGGTAGCAATCCTCGTCGTCTTCCTCCTGCTCCAATTCCGACGAAGACACCGGCGGCGAGGTCTCCTCGGCGTCGCGACCCATCTGGCGACACCAATCGGATCAGTCCCTCGAATCGAACGGCCGGCGATAGGACTCGCACGGAATAAGGGGGGACAGATTGACTGATACGGTCGGCGGATTAGACTACGCGGGCGTGGAAAGGGGGTTGGAGAAATTGCGGCGCGGGTGCGGCGCGAAGGGAGGAGGGAGATGCGGGCGGAGAAGCTTGCACGGGAAGCGAAGGGGGGAGACGGAGGCGGAGGCGTTGGGGTGTGGCCGGAATTGGGGAAGGCTGGGCTGTGGTGCGGTGCGGTGCGGTGCGGCGTGCTGGTACAAGCGACGACGTGAATGGGGGTAAATGTAAAAATGGCACCGACTGCATACGATTTCAGTTTTTTATTTCCCTTCTAGTGTGAATATTTGAATTTCATTTTATTGCAAGGCTTTGGACTTTGGAACCCGTGTAAATCGTGGTATCATGACTTGAATCTTGCTTACACTCACACCTGCACCATCCTACAAAAGGTTGGTTCTGAAGATTTGGACTTTGGAGATGATGGAATTTATATTCAAACTCACATAGTGGATAGAGTTTTGAATTAGAATTTGGACCACCAAGTTAAGAGCCTTACACGTGTTTAAGCATTTTACCAAGTCTATTTATTTATCTAAAAAGATATGGCAAAATTTCACATAAATTGATATCAGCATGAAGCCCTCATTTAATTCAGTTTGCACTTCTGAAAGTTCTTGCATTGAGTTGCATAATTCTTCTAGTGTTGTTTTGTTGAAAGAGAAGAAAGAGGTTACGTCTTTAAGTGATTTGAGTCCGTTTGAGCCGGATTACATTATAGAAATTCGAGTTGTGTTTAGGTTGAGTTCAGCCAGACAGACTCATATTAGAAATGCAATAGTGATCGCATACAAAAATTGTTTTGGCTGTAATTCCAAGATATTTCCGACAGATCCAACCCCATAAGTAGATTCGTCGTGTGCACATCACAATGGTCGAAACAAATGTCGGTTTGTATTGGGTCCGAGTCTATTTCAGTTATTTGATCAAATGGAACCTGTTAGGTGTGAGGAGTTTGAGTTGGAGTCGTTGAGAGAGGCTTGTGGGACCTATATCACAAGGCTGACGCCCTTGAACATGCTTAGATTGAGTTTTTTGTGTTTTCTTGTCAAGGTTTCTCCCCGAACAAAAGAGAAGGGGCGATCCCCTCCTCCCTATTATGTGTGTACTACCAAACATGATGAGGGGTTGTGAAATGAGGCGTGATATTTTTTAAAACAAACAAACAATTGGAATGTACTATTTCAATAATTAAAATACTTGTCTCAACAAATTAGATGTAAACTTTTGAACATGTTTCTGCAAATTTTTTACTTAGGTTTCTCATATTGAATCAAGTCTTTAATTTGTTTAGTGCGCACCGAAGACCACAATGAATTATTGTGAAGGATTAGAAAAGAAAAAAAGAAGTTCCTAGCGCTCATGGGCCATGCCCACTTGTTAGTGGGCCTCCATGGGATGTTTGTTTTTGGTCAACTAAGGGTTGATTCATCGAATTTTTTAATTTTATATTTTTTTAATCTAAAAATTGTAAATATATGCATCCATTTTGAAATTTTGCAACTCTATATTCCTGTCACCCATTGTAACTTCCAACGGACAACATGTTTAAAAAAATGAAAATACAGCATTCTAATATCCTCAAAATTTAAAACACTATCAAAATAGTTATGAAAAATTCTGAAAAAAAACCCTGGTGTAATGAATGCTATCATCTATCTCTCCAAAAACAATTTAGATAAAAATATGACCTGTAAAATGAGAGAAACAAAAAGACAAATTTAAGGGATGCTGAAATTTTTATTTTTTGTTTCTCATTGTACAAGTTTTTTTTTTGCATTCAAATTTTTTGGAGCGCTAGATTATAACATCCTCCATACCATAATTTTTTTTTAAAAAGTTTCAGAAAAATTTTAATAGTGTTTTGAATTTTGAGAGCATTAGAATGTTGTGTATTTATTTTAAAAAATATGTCACCCGTTGGAAGTGAGATAAGTTTAAAAATGCTCTCAAAATTCAAAACGTTGTCGAAATTGTCATGAAAGTTCTAAAAAATATTAATAGTATATAGGATGCAATAATTTAGTGCTCTAATTTTTTAACTCAAATAATTACTTGTATAATGAGAAACAAAAAAGACAAATCTAAGTTTTCTTTTGCTTCTTATCTTGCATGTCATATTTTTGTTTGTAATTTTTTAGAGAGCTAGATGAAATCCTCTACATCATAATTTTTTTCAGAATTTTTCATAATTATTTCGATAGTATATTAAATTTTGAGAGCATTAGAATACTGAGTTTTTATTTATTTTTTAAACATGTCGTCTGTTAGAAGGGCAACATGTTGCAAAATTTCAAAAAGAACATATATATTTGCACTTTTCGTATTTAAAAAATATATTAAAAAAATCTTGATTCATCTGTGTGGCTGTGCTTTTCTCAAAAAAAAAAAAACTGTGTTGTGTGTCTGTGTGAAGCCAATGGCAGGCAAAAAGATCACTTGGTTAGTGTGAGATGGCCAGTTGTGCTGGGAGCTGGAAGCATGCAGTTTTCCGGGCTTGCCTATTAGCCCAGAACCAGATGATGGCACACAAAGAATAAGAATGTGCATCGTACCAGGAGTAAAATTATCAATAGTAACTAGAATCACTTGATTCATCTGCACGGGCTTACGGTACCATGCAGCTTTCTCTATTGATTTTTGGACTAGCTTGTTTATCACCACGGCACCCAGTGATACATCACGCAGGTGTACAGATGACCAGAAACTTGCACAGTTGTCCTTGGCAGTTGGCAACGTAATGCAGACCTGTAGTTCCAACTTAATTTGCAGCTGTACTTTGCAGTTGGCAAAAGGCCAGATTTATCATGCATGTAGGCTTGTAGCACCACCTGATGTCACTATAGGATGGTTGAACGCCCCAAAGGGAAAGGCTGCATTGGAATTCTACGTTTGTGGTGCTATTTCGAGCGAGCGGTTTCGATTCTTTTGTTTGCAAGCATAGTTTGTGGTTCAGTTTCGCGCACGGTAACTTGGTGAAGGATGCATGGGCGTTTTTCCTTGACAAGTAGTATAAGAGCGCCACGAGTCACGTAATCATTTGCATCTGATAGAAGTAGCAAGCCATTCAGGTTAGTGTTGAGCGCTGATCGAGTGTGTGTGAGAAAGGCCATGGGGTGCTTGCAGAACTTTGCAGCTGTCGTGGTCGTCAGCTTGCTCCTCCTGTTCCTAGCTTGTGATGGTGTGCAAGTCCTGAATTCATTCGTTGTATCTATCTATGTCTCGATGATAAACTTACCAAACATTATCGCCTGTAGGGCAGCGGCAGCTTCGGGCGATTCTCGTCTTCCTCCCCGGTGAAGCAGCATCAGCCACCGGCGCACATCCGCAAGCTTCTCGGCACCAGTAAGACCGAACCGCCGTCGGAGAGCTGCGACGAGGACGTGCATGTGGATCAGAACGACAGTGGGCCTACGCTGGGCCAGCTCGGCCTCCGGGACTTCATCGTGACTCGTGAGGATCATCAACACATCCATCGACGGCACGGTGTACAACGTCCACATCTGCGCCGGGTTCTTCACCGACAGTTTGATCCTCCCAGACGACTTCCGGCGCATCAGCCCCGAGGATTTTTTTAAGACTAAGGAATAAAGATTTTATCGTAGTATCACGTGATACTCACAGTAGTTCATTATTACAAAATTGTTCACAAAATCCGACACATTAGTAGGAATGAAAAATATCTCATACGCCTGGTTATGGCTAACAAAAGTTCAAGCCTGGCAAAAAATTTCATTTATCCGGAGTGGTCTCCAGACAGCGACATGCCTCGTTTATCCGGGGTGCTCTTTCACCTTATGTAACAAGGGCTAGAAGCAAATCCAATACATACCTCTGAATAGTGCATACACAGAAGAACAAACTTGTCAAAGACCATGTCATTGCGGCTTAACCAAATGCCCCAACAAAGAAACTTGCTCCAACTATAATTTGATATTTAAGTTTTTGACAAATCATATTGAGTTGGTTTCTAAACATATTTGAAACACTTATTGGAGAATTAATGCCAAATAAAACTTGTATCACACGCCATATAAATTTAGTAAAATGACCATCAAAGAATAAGTATTGTATTATTTTCATCCATGTACAAAAATGACATTTAGTGCTACCTTGCCACTGTTATTTTACTAGATTATTTTTTGTTAGAGTAATGCCGTTACGAAGGAACTATAGAAACATTTTAATCTTTAAGGGTAGTTCACGTTTTCATATGCAGCGGTTCGAAGGAATGTCACTATCATTGATCAAAGCTCTATATACATAGACTAGATGGAGAACCAATCATAGCATCAAAAAGTGTCTTGACTATCATTAAGCTATATGAAAACAACTTTAACAACATGTTCATGCCATGCAACTAAAGGTCTAATTGGTTATCTGTATGGAACAACCTAGCCTAGCTGATACGTATAATCTCAGAGAAGCGTGTTTGGTTACCCGTATATACTGTTCTAGCCTGGGCACGACGGATGCAAATGTACGTCCGCAGCCTGGCTCGATTCGAGCTTCCCTCCATAGCTTGACCTGACAGATACAAGCTTATGTATTTATTCATACAGATGGACCCACTTGTTAGTTTCACAAAATCATCTTCATGTGAGCAATCAATTACAGTCTCAACTCTTGCACCCGCTCATGTAACCTCAGATTCGGTCAACCAAACAGAAACCCAGCTCAGCCTAACCAAACATATACAACTAACCAAATATTCTTCTTTTCAATAAATATGACTCCCCTCAGCTTCCATATATAGTTCATTCGGGCAAGATCCATACGAACAACTAATCACGCTCTAACTTATTGCACACTAGTACTCTTAGAAAGGAAATATGTATTAAGAGGATTGAGACTTAAGACTTCTGTGAAGGATCAGTGATATTCTAAGATATGGGTGAATTAGGACATTAAAAGCCTAAAACCTAATCGACTCTAAAACTTCACAAGATAAACTTATATTAATTTCTATTTAAATGTGCTCTAGTTTTATCTGCTGTGTCTATTCTACCGTTCAAAAGGTTTACAACCTATAGTCAATCCTAGTAAACTACTCTGGGAAGATAAATGCGCAAAAGTAGATTGTAAGTATGTAATTACGAAACGTAAATAAGGTAGAGAGACGAACTCGGCATAAAGGATTTTCATCCCGTGCTATTGATGGTATGAATGTTATCTCTAGTTCACGTTGGAGCTCCACCAAGGATATGCTCCCGGTCGGCACCCGGTCATGACTATTGAGCCATCAAGCCACCAAGGCAAGGCCTCAAACCGGATGAGTAGCCAAGCCACCAAGGCAAGATCTCACCACTAGTCTCTCTTCCGATCACTTATCGCTGTGATCACTTTGGAGCTTGAGCCACCAAGGCAAGAGTCTCCGCGTCTCCGTACATATGTCTTGTCATCACTCCACACCAAGTCGAAGGGTCAACAAAATTGAGCAACTCTGTCTCAATGTGCCGGCGAGTCACCAAGACTCCAAGGTACCGACATACCACCCGGTACAAGTTAGGAACACTCCTTAATTCACTCTCTAGGCAGTAATCAACTAGCAACACTCTCTCTAGTCATATAAGCACTAATCACTTACTAAACGTGTGTTTAATTGCCTTAGATGACACATTAAGCACTTTAGTGGTTTGGATATCTTCTTAAGTGTCTCTGTGTTTCTCTGGACTCTAGCATCATGCCACACATTCAAATGATTAGGTGGAGGGGTATTTGTAGCCTCAAACCCGTCAACTAGCTATTTTTCCAACAGCTCGGAAAAGCTGTTAACACCGGATGATCCGGTGAGAACAGTAGTATTAACACCAGAACGTCCGGTGAGTACATCTTTAGTAATTAGCTGTTGGACTTTCACTCAAAGTCATCCTAAACACCGGACTATCCAACGTAACATTCAAACCATCACCAGACTATCTGGTGAGTTATTTTAAGCCAATCGAGCCACTTCATTCTTCTCTGCACAAAAATACTCCAGTGTGATCCTCCGGTGTACACACTTCCCATCACCGAACCTTCCAGTTTGTTGTTTTCCAATCTTCAACACCTGCAACACTCTCTGCAAGAATTGCTCTAGTGTAAGCCTCTGATGTACACAACACCAATCACCGGACCATTCGGTGAGGTATTCTTCTATCTTCAACTCTTAGAAATGGTTCTACAAGAAATACTCTAGTGTGAAGCATCTGGTATGTACAATACAGATACCGGACCTTTCGGTGAGTTGATATTCGTTCTCTTGGACTTGGATTCTTCTCTGCAAGAATTAGTCTGGCGTGATACTCCGGTAATCACTGGACCATCCGGTGAAACCATTTGCATTCTCCCCTTTGTCAACAACACTCTGTTGCTTCTACCCATTTAACACCAGACCATCCGGTGAGGTCTTCAGTATTCTCTTCCCTTTTGTCAAAAATACTCCGATGAGTTCAACACACAGAGCACCGGACCATTAGACGAGAGCGATTCTACTAGAACTTCTCTAATTCAGTCAATCTTTGTTTCGGCTACAGTGATTTCTTTATGTATTGCATCTATAAAACCTACTAAAGTGTATACTTGACAAATATGTTAGTCACAATGACTATATTGTCATTAATCATCAAAATCATAATCATAACCTAATAGAGTCATTTTCGTTACAACTTCTGCTCTAGTTGCACTTCCTGTAAATTATTTCGGATACATCACCAAAGATAATCAAGATTTTGAACCCATAAAAAATCTTAAGAACAAAATCATCCAAAGGAAATATGAAGTTGTTGCATATCCATCTGAGATCTGATTTTGTCTTTTCATCAAGAAATTCTACCGAACATCACCTCTAATACGATGCAACGCGTAGAACTTATCAGAATTTGAACCCAAATCTGTTTGAATTATTGCTCATTTGCTACTTCACATTTTTCTGCAAAAACCAAGCTAACCACACCAAGAAAATTGGCCTGCACAAAATGTAAAAGTATGATGCATATTTCATATTCATTGTCTCAAATAAAATAAAGGAACTCCACATAATTGAATGCCCACGACACAAAAGTTCTGCTAATTTACATTTTTTCGAGAACACGCTGAGCGTAATTCACTAAGAAGAAGAAGAGAGTTACAAAGCGACCACCATTACAAGTTAACTACTCATGATGTGATGCGTGACTAACTACAACTATAGGTAGCGAACCTAATCCTTTGTAACCTGCTAAGAACCACCATTGCGTCTCCTCGAAAATGGACTGTGCTAGCGGGACCGGCAGAAGGGCTTCCTTGTTGAACACTCTTTTGTCTCTCTCTCTCTTTCCATAGCCATCAGATAATTAACACGACTAGTGAGTCGAAACGTTTTCTCCATTCCTTGGCGATCGACTTCCGGCTACGACTCTGCCACTTTGGCAGAACATCGGTTGGCTAGGGTAAGATCCGTTGTAAGCCACATCGGTGTAGGATGGTGTATCAAACTTCCTGGCTCGCAACACATCCCACCAACAAATGGCCAATATATTCCTCCTCTTGCGCACATAAGGCGTCTAATCTCAGTCCATGCCGACATAGGCATTTGGAGGTCCAGCGGCGTCTATATAAGGCGAGCCACACGAAACATTTACAGTTTAGTGGGGCTCTTGTCTTCCATAAACGCTCCACGCCAAAGATCTTTGTCTGTCCTGTGAACAGGGCCTTATATGCTGAGGCTGCTGAGTATTGCTCATTCGATGTCCAGAGCCAGCGAAAGGAGTCTAGGACGGCAGCCTGCAGATGCATTCCTTGAAAGCGGTCCCAAATCTGAAGGTACTCGACCATCACGAGAACAGTTAGCACCTTTGTGATATCACTGATCCAGCGACCATGTGCGCACCCCTCTGCAACTGACCGCACGTTCCTCGCTCGACGACATACCGCATTCCAAAGAGGGGGAGCTAGTGTGCGGATGGAGCGACCACCGACATACTGCATTCCAAAGATGTCAAGCCAGTTTATCGCGTGTAGATGGATCACCGTGCTCCTGTCGACAACGAGCACGATGGTCCTGGTCAATGGCCTTTCGAGTCACCGCATTTGTCACGGAAGAGGTCTCTGGCAAGGAGACCCCTTGTCTCTGTTGCTATTTCTCCTTATCATGGAATGTCTAACTTCATTGATCACCAAGGCAGAGGAGGTCAGTCTCTTTGCCCCCATGAGACAGCAAGCGATCAAATGTAGGGCTTCTTTTTATGCGGATGACTTGATCCTTTTTCTATTTCCCGTCGCTCAAGATCTCCATTTTATCAAAGCAATTCTACAGTGCTTCCAGGATGCTGCTAGGTTAGCTACGAACATGGGCAAATTTCTCTAACCCCGATCCGCTGTCTATTGGAGGAGTTGCAGGCCGCGTTGGCAATTCTTCTTGTGCGCAGGTGGAATTTCCAATTAAATATCTCGGAATGTTTTTATTGCCATGGAAGCTGAGCAAAATGACACTGCAACCGATTATGGACACAGTCGCGGATCATATGCCAACGTGGAAATCTTCCTTACTAGAGGGGGTCGTGTTCTTCTCACCAAAGTCACCCTTTCGGCGATTCCAATTTACCTGTCGATCTCGACCGTCATCCAACCATGGGCGATACGCGCCATCGATAAGAAACGTCGTGCTTTCCTTTGGCGGCATAGTGAAACAGTTTCCAGCGGGCACTACTTGGTCGCTTGACCCCAGGTCTATCGCCCCCTATCCTATGGTGGCCTTGGCTTACTGGACCTATCTGCGATGGCTTCACGTTTTGCTTCAGGTGGCTTTGGTTGCAACGCACGGACCCATCCCACATATGGGCAAACTTGCCGTTCATGGATGAGCGGAATGCTCGGGCCTTCTTTGAGACATCGTGTCCATCCCAAGTGGGGAATGGAGAGCTCTACTAATTTACATCACAAGTATATTTTTTTATTGATCTGCAACTTGGTTAATTCAATGATGTTTTGCTACGAATAAAAAGAACCATTTTCTCTTCAGAATTATGTTTATCTAAAGAACCATTTTCTCTTCAGAATTATGTTTATCTACGACATAGATACTGTACAATCTCAGTGCACGCAATTGCATATATAGATCATAGTTGCTCACCTCAAAATTCTTAAATTGGTAGGTACAAGCCAAACTGCTAGTCTCAAGTGTCGCTACAAGACCTGGCACGAGCAACCATGGTTGAAACTCACAATTGCCTCTACCAGTAAGAGAAGCATTTGAGAAAATGAGCTTTATAAACAAAATGTACATGTGCCGATGCTCATGTTGTACACGCAAAGATAGACAAACAAAAGATCACTTTCCACTCTTGTTACACTATGTTCCCTCGTTCACTCAGGTGCTTCGAAGGCTACGGACGTTAGCCTGAGTGCCTGTCCCCTCTTCGCAGCATTAAGGCTAAGCTAGATTTCCGGTCCACCCATATGGATGGGCTAGAATCCCGACCTACCAAAAAAGACCCTAATATATGTACACAATAGCATCGTCTCCTACTATTTATCTTTGGAAACGAATAATCGTTTTCTTATCCACGAAATGGATTTGACTAGAATGGCTTAATTCATGTATTTTATGCTTTGGACACGGGGCTATGGTAGCATACATCTTTCTCTATTGATTTCGGACTAGTTCAACAGGACATTCACCAACATATGTCAAAATGTCAAGAGTGACTAGAATGACTTGATTCATCTGTTTATCACCATGGCATCCAGATGTAAACATCTCCATCTGCATACAATCAGTTCCTGCTAATAAAAATCATACTTGGGCATTGGGTACATCAACACCTCGTTGGTTAGCGTAGCTTATTATGTTGGTTAATGTCTACCATATCATAATCATTTTCCTTTCTCTCGAAAACGATGGCGTAGTATCTTCTGACAGCAATTCTCTGCAACCAGAGCGGCAGACCCGTTCCGTTGTTCCGACTGCAAGCAGTCGCCATGAAAGCGACCTTCAAAAGATAGTTGTCGCATTCTTCATCCCTGTTCCACTAGTTCAACAGACCGTTACACTAATCAAGTCTAATGCAGGCAGAGCACGAATGGCACCTGCCTCGCGAAGCGAGGCTTCAAGAACCGAATCAAAGCGCTGAACTAATGACTTGAACAGTGCTGAGAGAGCAGGATTGCACGTTAACTAAGCAAAAATCGAGCCATCGCCTCGCTACTTCTCAACTCCAGTTAGCAAACGAGCTCAGAGAGAGACACGCCGTGACAACGCGAGCCTAATGGAACCCTGCCGTTTCTGCTGCCCTTTGCTGCCTCTCCTCCTCCTCTTCGTCCTCCTCGGCTTCTGCCGTGCCGGCGCACAGGATGTCTCCAACAGCACCGTGCCCGCGCGCTTCGCCTGTAACGTGTCGTCGCCGTGCGACACGTTCGTCGTGTACCGGACGCAGTCCCCGGGCCTACTCGACCTGGGCAGCATCTCGGACCTCCTCGGCACGAGCCGGGCGCGGGTCGCCAGCGCCAACAACCTGTCCTAGAGGTCGGCGTGCCGCTGCTCGTGCCCGTCAGGTGCCACGGGCGGTCGGTCCTTCGCGAACCTGTGCCCCATCCGGCTCGGCGACATCTTCTACAACCTCGCGGTCACCACCTACGAGAACCTCACCGAGTACCACCTCGTACAATATCTGAACCCGGGGTTGGAGCCCACCAAGCTGCATTCCGGGCAGGAGGTCACTGTGCCGCTCTTCTGCCGGTGCGCAACTCAGGCGGCGCGGAGCCGTGGGGGTACAGAACCTCATCACCTACGTGTGGCAACCTGCAGGGGACGACATGTCCGAGGTGACCAAGCTGATGAGCACCACCGTGGACGCCATCGCCGAGGCGAACAACGTCACCAGCAATTTCACCTCCATCATGGGGCCGCCGATGCTGATCCCAGTTCAGCAGCGGCCGCAGCTTCCGCCGCTGGTATTCGTTGCTAGTACAGGCGATGGCAGGTCCAGTTCGTGCCGTCGGGGTATCATCATAGGGGCCAGCGTCTCAGGGCCTCTCGTGGCGCTCGCTGCTTTGTGCTTGACACTCCTGGCGCACTGGAGGTACCACAAGAGGCCGTTGGTGCATTTGGGGTCAAGGCTCCTGAGCCCGAAGCTTTCTTGGGCCAAGAACCAGTACGGCCTGGATAGGAGCAATTCCTATGCTCACATGATGAAAGGAGGGGACAAGCTGCTCAGGCTAACTCCAGTAGTTACTCTAAATTTTCATCCTCTAAAACATTATTACAGCATCCCCTATCACTATTACAGCCTCCCTCATTTCATCCATCTTCAGCAAAACCCTTATATCTGGACCTCTTTTTTCTCTTTCATATTTTTTAATGTTATGTGGGCAACCGCCATAACCGCCGTTGTAGAATTTTTTTTTAATATTCGGGGTTCATGTGATGCAAAAAATGGAACCTCGAAATTTTGTGCTGACATTCAGTAGGTTTTTAAATTCGTAAAATTATGTATGATATTTGGTCGGGCTTGTTGCGGAAGACAACGTGGCTTGCAAACGAAGGTTTTGGAGTAGTGGCTTCTCGTGGAAGGAAGGGAGTTTGCTTCCGCCAAAAGATTGTGTGAGGCACTATAAGTAAGAGGCAGGAGGATGGTTAGAATTGGAAGCCACCGAAATGGATCCTCGACAAGCTTGGAAGGAATACTTGAGGGAGTTGTGTTTCTCGTCCAACGACTTGTCTGATGAAGAAGATGATTTGTTCATGGAGGGTATGAGAGCTTGGCAAGCCGACCTGGAGGAATCAGAGAGGCGACCATGGGGCGGCTCAGTCCCAGGTCGGAAGCGCATCAACCGGTACCGGCTCGAGGGCCATATGAGGTTGTTCAACGACTACTTTGCCGATCCCCCCGTGTACCCCGACTACATATTTCGACGCAGGTATTGTTACATTCGCAAGTGTTAATGTTTCAAAAAATTGGTGTGTTGTTCGTAATCATGTGCGTTGTTGCAGGTTCCGGATGAAACGCAACCTGTTTCCGAATATAGTTGCAGCTGTTGAAGAGAAGGACCCCTGGTTCGTGCAGCGGAGAAACGCAACTGGAGAGCTCGGGCTATCAGCATTGCAAAAAGTGACTGCGGCATTTCGTATGCTAGCATACGATGCGCCGGCTGATTCTCTCGATGAGTGCCTTCGGCTTGCTGAGAGCACCATCATTGAGAGTATGCGCCGTTTCGTCAATGCTGTTGTGCAGCCATTCGGCGATGAGTACCTTCGTTCTTCTAATGAGGAGGACACTGCGCGTTTGCTAGCCATCAACTCGCGCAGAGGCTTCCCCGGGATGTTAGGAAGCGTTGATTGTATGCATTGGAGGTGGAAGAACTGCCCCACGGCGTGGGCCGGGTCTTATACGGGGCATGTTAACGCTCCAACTATCATTCTTGAGGCGGTAGCGTCGCAGGACCTGTGGATCTGATATGCCTTTTTCGGCATGCCTGGTTCGCTAAACGACATCAATGTCCTCCACCGATCACATCTCCTCGATGACTTAGCCGCCGGAGAGGCACCAAAGGTTAATTACACAATCAACGGTCACGAGTACACTATGAGTTACTACCTTGCCGACGGAATTTATCCGGAATGGGCCACGTTTGTGAAACCCATTCCGTCTCCTGTCGGCCAGAAGCGCCAACACTTTGTCGTGCAACAAGTGACGGCTCGTAAGGATGTCGAGCGCGCCTTCGGAGTACTCCAGTCGCGGTTTCCCATTGTTCGGGGGGCAACACGGTTGTGGGACGAGAAAACTTTGTCTGCCATCATGACCGCATGCATAACCATGCACAACATGATTATTGAAGACGAGCGCGAAGACGACGATGTGGAGTACATGTACGAGGGAGCAGGTGACGACGTCCAACCTTCTCACGACGTGACGCCACCATTGATGGTCTTGAGCCAACGGTACAATGCTATTCGATGCAAGCAGTCCCATGTTCATCTCCCGGAAGACCTAGTCGAACACCTTTGGCAGTTACACGGAGGCGACTTCTAGCGTCATGGTAGTAATTGGATGCGCTATGTTTCCGCATTCCCTATATTGTGTTATCGGTATCGAGCTGCACGTTTAGTGCATTGTATTGTGTTCGGTACTGATAGTGTGTGGTATTGTCTTACATGTACTGTGGTAGTTTGTGATTGTCGATGTATCGTGTAAAAGGTGCCAAGCTGCACGTACAGTGCTTTGGACTATGCTTGGTATTGAAAAAATTTAGTTACCATATGTATCGCATGCAACTTATCCTGCAAATTCCAAGACCACATCCAGATATCGCAATCTCAAAAATTGACACCTAAATCTGAAAAAGTCAGACCACATATATTGTAATTTCAGAGCACAAGCTGCAATTTCGGACCACATATTGGGAAATTTCAGACCACATATTCCGAAAATTCGGACCACAAGCAGAATTGTGACAACAAAATCACAAAATATCAGACCACAACCTGATATTTCAGAAGAATAAGCTGCAATTTCAGAACACAAGCTGAAAAATTTCAGACCACATATCTTGTAATTTCAGAACACAACATGACATATCATAAGAATAGCTGACCTCGGACCACATAACTTGTAATTTCAGACCACAAGCTGATGTTTGACAACATATCATTCCCATGGGAGACCACAACCTGAAAATTTTCAGACCCAGTCCTGAAATTGCATACCACAACCTGAAAAAAGAGACCACAACCATGGATAAGTTCAGAACACAATCACAGACTTATCCATGTTTCACACCATATCATTGCCATTGGAGACCACAACCATGGATAAGTTCAGAACACAATCACAGACTTCGAAACACCAATGAACCGACACATACATGTCTTAACCCGAACCTTACAAGTCTGACCATATCATATAATCGAAGGAAGGCATATTAGTCCGAAGAAAAAAACATTGTTTAGCTCACAACCGAAGTATCAAAAAGTAGAACCAGATGAGGCTCGCCTAGCAGCAATTATACTCTGATGAAGACTTTTGTAATACTCTTTTTGTTCATCGTCCATTTGCGATAAATCCATGTTCATTATCCTCATCTCCTCCTTCACCTTCTCTAGTTGCATTCGCTCCTCCTCGAGGCGAAGGCGCTGCCGCTCTACATTCATCATCTCCGCGAACCTCTCGGCCCTTTCCTTCTCGAACTTTTCCTTCATACTAAATTGCCTGTCAAAAACTTCCTTCATTGGTGCCGATGGCGAGTTTGAAGACGTCGAACCGCGACCTAATTCTTTGGACCGGCTCCGGCCAACAGGCCTCATAGCTCTTACCGTGCCTTCGCTACCTGTTTCTTGTGGTACACCCGCAGCCTGTGATGATTGCATGTTCTGAGTCGAGGAAGGGCTGCCACCTTCTCCTGCACCGGTTGTTTTTTGCTTCTTCCGCGACGCCTCGGACTGCCACTTCGGATGGTGCCTCAATTCACGCCAACAAGGAAGCAACGTGAACTCTTTATGTTCAACTGCCTAGAACATTTTGCAAGCCTCCACAATTTGCACAACAGGGAAACATATAGAACAAGCCGATTACAAAAGTATTTATAAGCAAGGAGTGAAGACAGCATACAATATCTTACCGTCTCCCCCTCCGTGGTACTGCTGCGTCTACTACGCATTGCACACGCGTAGTGTCCGCAAAACTTTTGTCCAATAACACAACCTTGAGTATAAACATTAACCTCCTAAACTAGGTCAAGGACAAACTAACATAACCCATGGAAGTGACATGAACAGCAGAAAATAGCACAAAAGATTTAGGCAATAGTGTTCATCTATTCCATAAAACAATGCCTGTAGGGAAATTAACATTCCAGTAACACAACCTTAAGTATAAACATTAACCTCCTAAACTAGGTCAATAACAAACTAACATAACCCATGGAAGTGACATGAACAGCAGAAAATTGCACAAAAAATTTACCCTATTTGTGTTCATATATTCCATAAAACAATACCTAGACTGAAATTAACATTGCAGTAACACAACCTTGAGTATAAACATTAACCTCCTAAACTAGGTAAAGGACAAACTAACATAACCCATGGAAGTGACATGATCAGCAGAAAATAGCACAAAAGATTTACCCTAATTGTGTTCATATATTCCATAAACCAATGCCTGGACTGAAATTAACATTGCAGTAACACAACCTTGAGAATGAACATACAAACTCGGCGCAATTAGCACACAATGCATACAACAAACTAGCTTAATCTCTAATTCATCTCAATCTCGGCCCACTGGCTTCTCTCTGCATCTCTGCAGGAGATGCTACCCTTCACACAACCGTCCCCTTCTCATTGGAACTACAAGCTCCTGCACCAACTGGACAAAGAGGGACGGCGACCTCATGTCGGCGAAGATCACCGTCGCCTTCAACCGGCACACAGAGCCAGGACCTCAAATGCATTGCACCGAACACTCTCCTCCACTCCAATGTACCCTACGCGCAACCTAGTCCCACACCACAGCTGCATCTGCTCATCGTCGCAAAATTTTCGATCCAAATCGTTCCAATCGCCCTCCCCGACGTGGTGCCGGATGGGTCCTCCTACGACCTCCGGCGCACCGCCTATGCAGCCTAACCCCATTCCCCACCCCTCCCCACCCCCACCTTCCGGGAACAAGCAAAGAAGACGACGTACCAGTGACCACCTGCCAGCGCGGCGGAGCAAACCGAAGGGGTTGGGGATCCAGGGAGCTGGCTCGCCAGATCCGCCGCCGCCCAATCTTCCGCAGTCGGGGACACCTCTTCTTCGGCCGTGTCGCCTGCTTCTTCCCGCTTGCGTCGGCCGTCGACGCCGCCCGCCTCCCCTCCGCACGCGCCCTCCAGCTCCGCTTCCTTCCCACCGCGGGAGTGCCGAGCGCCGCACAACTGCCCTCGCCCACAGTGATGCAGCCGCCGCATACCTCCGCAGTTTTGCCGACTCCTTTCCTCTCCCCGCATCGCTGTTCACCCCGATAGCGTCTCTGCTGGAGACCGATGCCGCACGCCACCCACCCCGCATCCGACGTGGAAGCCGCTCCCGGGCTGGATACAGTGTCGGCTGGAGTTGGCCTCACCGGCGTGTCCCAGTTCATCGACAAGCCTATCATCTTCGTGGAAGAAGAAATCGTGGAAGCGACGATGAATTTAGACGAACGGTGCAAGATCGCAGCTCGTACTAACTGGCGAAGCTCAAAGGGGAGGTGTTTGCGGTGAAGCCGGCGGAGCCGAGGATGATGCAGATGGTCAACCACGCCAACCTGATCAAGCTGGCCGGCATATCCATCGGCGTTGACGGGGACTACGCCTTCATTGTCTACGAGTTCGCCGAGAAGGGTTCGCTCGACAAGTAGCTGTACCAGAAGCCGCCGTCCTCGCGGCCGTCGTCGAGCATCGTGGCAACTCTCTCGTGGGACCAGAGACTGAGCATTGCGCTGGACGTCGCCAACGGCCTGCTCTACATGCACGAGCACACGCAGCCGAGCATGGTGGACACGGCGACATCCACGCGCGGAACATCCTCCTCACGGCGGATTTCAGGGCCAAGATATCGAACGTCTCCTTGGCCAAGCCTCGAGGCCGCTGCGACGAGCTCCAACGTATTCGCCTTCGGGGTTCGGGCTGCTGCTCCTCGAGCTCCTGTCCGGCAGGAGGGCGGCATGCTGTGGCGGGAGATCCGGGTGGTGTTGGAAGCCGGGGACAAGAGAGAGGCGAAGCTGAGGAAATGGGTGGACCCCACCCTCGCGAGCGAGTACCATATGGACGCTGCTCTTAGCCTGGCCGGCATGGCGAGGGCCTGCACCGAGGAGGACGCGGCGCGGCGGCCGTGCTGGCGCAGCCGTCGTCAGTGGCCGACGCGTTCGAGAAGCTATGGCAGCCCAGCTCGAAGGACAACATCGGGATCGCCGATGCGGTAGCAGCCCAATAAGATGAAAAAGATTAACGGGCTGAAGCGAGTCGCGGAGGATTCTGTTGTGGTGACGTTTTGACGATTACAAACAGTGTTTTGGTTGGCCCAATAGGGCTCATTAGCCCATTACACACAGGCAGCGTTCGGCTTCCCTTTTTTTTTTCTCGCTTTTCAACGAGATTTTTCTCCACACAAGGCTAGCTGAGCAGAGCTACTTCCATTCAAAAACGCCGCTACCCACACCTTGGAAATTCAGCCCAAACCACCTCAACCCAAAGTCCTCAACACGGTTTGGAACCATTTCTAACCAGTGTCCTTAGGACAGTTTGAAGCCACTTGTCACATGAACCACTGTGAACTGATCGTTGGCCGGACCAATCAAGTAAATGGTCAGAGATCAGCATGGCCTGATGAAATATTTAAACAAGCGCACTCCTCTCCTAGCATGCCATAAACGTAGGCACAATCACAACATGCTCCTACTTTGTAGAAGAAGAACATTATGATGGTTAGTTACATCGCAGCGTGAATCTGAACCAAGTCTGGAATGATCTCTTGGTGTCTGCTTTTATGCCTTTTTGTTCTTGCTTGAACTTGTCGATGTCATTAAGAAAATAAAGGTTCAACAACTGGTAGGAACTTTTAACCAGCAGCTTCTTAAGCTGCACTGTATCAGATAAGTATTCCAGCAGGAATTTTAAACTAGGATTGAACTTAAAGTCCGACGATTGATGCTAACGCTGGTAATAAGATGCTAATATAGACGATTGATTCAACTGATGAACTACACTTGGATTGATTGCTTTCCGACGCTATTTCAGTTCTGCTGGCAAGCCAGCTTCTTCTTTGACCTCAGCTGAATAGGAATTTTGAAAAAAATGACACATTAGGCCGAAGAACAAACAAATATCTATCTCTTCTACCGTATAAGTACAAAGGTGGTTAGTGCATCGTCCCACCTAGGGATATCAACGGGAAATTCCCCGTCAGAGAATGATTCTTCATCCTTGTCTTCGAAGGAAGGAAAATTCTTCATTTCTGTTCCTACTTCCGCTCGTGAGGACTACTTTCTTTCCCATCCCTGTCTCCTCATGTGGAATGGGGAACCTGTCCCTTCTACTAAGTGGAGCACACGGGTGCATGCAGCAGTTCTCCCGTCAGGTGTGGCATAGCAGGTGTACTGGTGATGGGCAATGTGAGGGAGCTTCCAGGCTAGGGCCTTCTATGACTGAGGAAGGAGGTGACTCGTCATCCCAAGATGTGTGGAGTGCCTCGAGTCCACTCATGCGACAGTCTGGTTGGCTCATTCTTCTCTGGGTTTGGTGTTAGACCAAGACACATACGTGTCTCGTTATCATTCTCTTGCAGTCTCGTCCTCACGAACAAACATAATAGTGAGCAGATAATTTCCACGCAGTGCTGAATTTGAATATATGGGCCTGAGATGGGTCCCTGTGAGAAACGAGGATGGGGAATACTTTCCCATACCAGTTCCCGTTAGACCTAATATGAATCATTTTTCTACCATTTGTATTCCTGTGGGGGATAAAATTTTCATATCTTCGCCCCCTAATAGGTGAATTCCTCGTGGAGAATCGGGGATCGGGTCCTCATTGATATTCCTACTCCCACCTCCCCACCTATCAAATAAAAAAGATTGAATTACATAAAACTATAAATATTATGTCATTGTAATACAAAACTACAAGTATTGTGTTCAGTAACACACAACTAAGTATTATACACTAATTTCACACAAAACTCTATTTTAATTAGATTCACCCAAAAAATTGTCTTATGTGTTCTAGCGTATGATGAAGGACTATAAAACACCAGTGTTCCCATGCTGTAAGAAAGAACGCCCTCAAAAATCCTGTAACTTTTTTATGTATTCCATAATTTATGTGCAACTCATTTTAATTAGATTAAAAAAAACCTGTGTAGAATTTTAACTAAAATTCTCTTTTTTTTTTTACTTTTATAACTTCTTATAATTGTTAGTGCCTCAATAAAATTTCAAAAATATAGAAAATTCACTGATATTCTTCTTATATGATTGACTAATTTCTAAAATTATTTTCAGTCCTAAGTTATATGATGAAAAATGAGTTTATTTGTAAGTATATAAATAGAGCATATAAATAGAGATTACAAAGGAGCTCCTTTTTTTCACATATAATCTAGGACTAAAATAATTTTAAAATTTAGTTCATCATATAATAAAATATTAGTGAATTTTTTCATATTTTTAGGATTTTATTTGATTCCCTAACAATTGTTAGGCATTATAAAAATAGCTTTCTTAAATAATTTTAGTTTAAATTTTACACATAATTTTTGTGTGAGTCAAATTAAAATAGGTTGCATATAAATTATGAAACACATACAATTTTTTTAAATTTTTAGATAAACATAAAACCATTTTTTATAAATATAATTAAAATCAGATTTTATATAAAATTAATACAAAATACATATAATTTTATATTACTATTCGCAATACTTATAATTTTATATTACAAGTAATATAATAATAATTTACTCAATAAAAAACTCATAAATACCGACTACCGTCCTAGAAACCCGGAGAAACCTCGGAAAACCAGAAGATATTTGTGGCGGTTCCACGCTGCCTGGGCGGGATTCTCACAGTATCCGCCGCCGGCTCGTCGCCCTCCCCCCCCCCCCCCCCCCGCACCGAAGCCCATCTCCCCATCTCCCTTACTCCTTCCACCCCTCCTCTCGCTCCAAACCCCGCACATGTCCCCATCCCGCTCGCCGCCTCCGGCGGAGCCGAGCGGCAACTCCGACAGGAAAAAGAAGTACACGCCACTCCTCCCCTTTCCCTTTTCTGCAAAGTTTCGGCTTTGCCTCCGATTTCCTCTTTTGGTTCGTTGCGTGCGATTGGCTCCTGCATACCCTTTCATCCTTGATATTTTTTCTTCTGTCGGGTGGATCAGTTGGAAGGCAGAGGAAGGGAAGGGTCCAAGACGTGCAGCTGCAAGAAATCCACGTGCCTCAAGCTGCGAGTTTTCTCATTTTCCTGCGGGATTGCAGTCTTCTCCATTGTTTCATCACAGCAGTGTATGTTTCACCATGGAATGAAATGGGTTAGAAATAGAGCCAGAGAGCCATGCACGGGGTTTTTTCTTCCCCAGCCCAACCTCTCACCATTCGTGCCTTCCTATTCGTGCCATGTAATGCTGTATAGCTCTGTTCCCATGGAGGGAGCTGAGTTTTGGGGAGTGAGGATTTTCATGAATAATAATGTGGATGAACACTGAACACTTTAGGCTGGTTTATGCGCACACCTCTGACTTTGAGCGCCTACTCTATCCTATCTCCTGCACAACTCGTATCAGATGTATGGATTAACTCAATTGTTCGGTACCGTAATATTGCACAAGTATCTTCATTAATTGTCAACTGGATAGGTTATTTGCAGTAGTTGTTGGGGTTTTTAATTTTTTATTGCTTGACTATCTTTCAAACAGTAGACCTCTCAACCATTTGCTTGCTCTAGAATTCTTAGAAGCATTGTTTTTTCCTTTTCTTTTTCTAGCAATGTGAGATTGAATGTCATAAACCTTTAGTGTTTTAGCTTTTATTGCTGTTGGGAATTATGCACATATAGAATTGGTTGCCTAATGTTATCGTCCAAACCCCATGGGCCACTGGAGGCTAGGCAAGAGGAAGTGTATGATCTTAGGGTACTTCAGGATAAGTATGGTCAAAATTTCCTTTTGTTGCTCGCCAAATTATAGTTTTCCTTTTTTAGGAGTTTTACATACTAGACTATATCGAAGGATCCTTCAGGACAGCTGGTGAATAAAGATTCTTTTGAACTCCCAAGACTACTCTCTCATGCATGTTCAGTTAAGGGCTTGCCTTGCGCTAGCATCAGATGGAACATATGGGTGTGCCTTGCTACCAAAAAATTGGAGTTCCCTACGTACGATTAGGAGGACTCTCTTGCCTTGATTGAATCATGCGCTTTGTAGGAAGAAGAAAATATCTAGCTAGCTGTACCACTCGACACTTCGACAGAGGTTGGCCACAGTTGTTATCCCACCGAAGCACATGATCAGTTATTTAGTTTTGCGTAGCCACCAAGGATTTTGAATCGAAAATTGATGTATGGATTATAGCATTATTGCACTCTATGTTTAATAGCACCCCTTTTGTTGTGCCTGACATTAACAGTTTAGCATAACAATTGATCCGGATAATAATGGCGAGGAGTGGACCAGCAGGAGTACAGGAGCATGATCGGCCCCCTTCTGTACCTGACGGCGACAAGACCTGACATCTACTTCGTCGTCTGCTTGTGTGCTCGCTTCCAGGTTTTACTAAGGACGTCTCACCGCCGAGCGGTGGAGCGTATTCTGAGGTATCTCAAGCATGCTCTCGAGTATGGACTTTATTTTTCTGCTTCCTCTTCACTTTCTCTTCGAGGTTTTTCGGATACGGATTTTGCTGACTGTAGAATTGACAGGAAGAGTACCTCTGGTACTTGACATTTTTTGGATACTTCTCTTGTGTGTTGGTCTTCTCGCAAGCAATCTAGCCTTGCACAGTCTACTGCTGATTATGTAGCTGCTGCTAGCTGTTGCTCATAGATTTTGTGGATGGTTGTTTCTTGAGAAATTTTGGGTTAGATTTCAGGAGTGTGCCACTTTTGTGTGACAACACCAGTGCTATAAGCTTAGCCAATAACCCAGTTCAACACTACAGAACCAAACACATAAATATGAAATTTCACTTTCTGAGAGACTATAATGAGAAGGGAGACATTGAGTTGAGCTACATAGATACTCAACACCAGCTACCCGATATCTTTACCAAGTCTCTAGATGCAACAAGTTTTGCCTTTTTAAGGGGAGAGTTTGGTGTGTGCCATCCCTATGATATTGTGTGAGGGGAAGTTACCTTTGTACATACTCTATCTTACTTTTATTGCATTTGCATTGTATAGTATTTTGTAATATAATCATGTTAGCAAGCTTCACTTATATGTTCTTTGCATTTTCTTGTACTAGTTGTGAATTTGTGCTAAGTGTAGTAGATGTATAACAATTTATGCAAGCTTAGATCCTTATTGAAATATGGCATAAAATCTGTTGAGCAAGCTTGTCTTTTCTAAAAAATGAACTTGAAATGTGAACATAATTTCTTGTCACCCCTGAGTATTTGCTTTAGCTTGATCAATGCTTAAATTAGAGCTAGTTTTGTGAAAAGCTTGTGCTAGACCGCTTTATTCAGTTAGGGGATTGGTGATCTTTGACCTTTATCTATATAAATGTTTATCCCATGATTAATCCTTGGGAGAGCATATGATCTTTTGTATCGCAAATGCACAACTTATTTTGGCTTTGTGAAAAATTGTATATCTTGAATTCTATGTTGAGTTAATAAAATAAATAATCAAGTTTTGAGCTAAAATTGAATCCAATATAATGGCTTAAGGCTTCATGTGGTTTGCAAAAGATGTGAATCCATGATTGCTTAAAACTCACTTGAAGATAGTTAAATGATCAAATGAGAAAATTAACTGATCAAATGAGAAAGTTAACTTGTGCTTTTTAATGTGCTAAGAATGTTCTTTTTCATATTGTCAAATTAAGATTTGGATTGATATGTGGGTGTTTGTATATCCCGTCGGGTTTAACTTGGTTGCCTAGTTTGAACTTGATATAACACTAATTTCTCTAATCTTTTCACTTATCATGAAACCGTGGATACTTTTGTGATGATATCTTTTAGATAATTGAACAACGTGATCAAAACTTGCTTCACTCATGGTGTTTGTGACATGAACTCACTTCAAGATTTTGTGCGTCTTTGAGTTGTATTGTTTACTTCTCATAGTGCTTTGACATCTCTAATTCTTGCAAGTGCTTTGTGATCTATATGTGAAGCTTTGTAGGCTTACATTTCATTTGCACATCTTTTGCATAGTCTGTTATCTTTGATGTTTGTATTGCTAAAGGGGGAGAAAATATACCCAAAAATATTATGTACAAATATTCAACAAAGGGATGTATTTTTGGATTTTTGAGTTTTTTTTTCTCTTTTGAGATTTTTGGCTCGTCTTTACCTCTCTTAGGGCTTTTGCAACCTTTCTTATACCAAGTGACATATTTTGCTCTTTCTCGAGTTTTGTCACTTGGATGAGCTTAACTTGTTTTAATTTCTTCAAACCAAAATCTTTGTACTTTAAGGGTTGTTAATGCACTCATCAAGGGGGATATTGAGAAACCAAATTGAAATGTGACTTGGTTTACTTGTGATGAGTGATTGACATTGTCATTTATTTGGTTTGATGATCTTCGGTTTTACATGAGCTTTGATGTGATTTGAATTGATTTGGGATTTCATTTGAGCATACGAGTATATGCTCATGGGTCTTGAGTAATCTTTCCTTTAGGTCATCAACTTGGAGATATTCTTTACCCTTGTGATCTTTTCTTTGAGCTACAGTTTTTTACCTTTTCAGGGTTATTTTTCTTAATGCTAGTGGTTTAAATACTCACATACTCATGCATTTGAGCGGGTCTTGAGTTCCCTTGCCACTAGACTATTATTTTGGAGGATAACCTTGTCCGGTGTCCATCTTTTCTAGTTTTTTTGAAAGTTACGAGTTTTTTAGCACAAAGACACATAAAATAGTCTTGAATGGAACCTATGGTTCATATTTCATCCGTAGAGTTATATTGCCATAGAACTGGTCTTCTTCCTTTGTCTCTCTGATTCTTTTGCTTTCGCTTGAACGTTTTGAGGTGCGTTGGATGAGAAATAGGAAAAGATCATCTATTTCGAAAGAAATTTATTGAGACGCCTATTCACCCTCCTCTAATCATCATTCTCATTCCTACATTTTCTATCGGCATCCACAATTTCATTTCCAGGGAAGACTCAGTGATATGAGTTCTAATACTACTAGTGCTAGATTTAGTATGTAATTTTAGTCCACATTACTTGCACGTTGCCTTCAAATGACTATGGATCAATACCAAATTCTTCTCAAAATGTTCCACACCTTTGACCTCCTACCATGTTGTGGTTGAGAGGAAGGAGGCTCATCATGGATTCTTGAGTTCTCTCATGTGTTTACAGACATGTTAAGGCAAGAGCAGCTTAAACAAAGTTCAACGCAAATGAGTTGACGTCCTAGACTGTCCTAACACCTTAGGATAGTTACCTACTCAGTTATAAACCATTAAGGAGTCCTCATGAAGATGCAAATAATGAATGCTACTATGCATAAAAAATAACAGTGGGCAAACTAAAACAGGGAGACCTTCGATTTGATGCCTAACTGATAATGATAACAATGGCCTTCTTTCACAAAGAGGTGGTACGTATACAGCAGTCTAAAACCACCGTAAGGGTCAAAGGAAATCCAAAATTCAACATCTAGAAAGAGGGAAACTAATCACTGCTGGCTGCAATAATACGTGCTGAAAAACTGATCCCAAGCTAATGCTCATTAATGTATGCACTCAAATCCTTTTCGCATCCACAAGAAAATGGCTTCTCCTATTTTCTACAATCCTGTTTACAGAAAAAAATCTAGTCCTGCAAGGTCAAGAAAACAAACATATGTTCTTGATTACGACACAGTACTGAGAAGCGATTAATTTGCAGTAACATTAAGCAAAAGCTGCAGAATAACTACCTAATTTCATCCTCAGATTTTCACATAATATATCCAAAATATTTATCATGCCAGTTACATCATCCAGCCACACAGTTCACCCGAATTCAATCACAAAACGTCAAAACCTACACAGCGAACCACCAGACAACCTTACAGCTTCATCACAGTAAGAGCGTGAGAGAAAGGAGAAAATTCGGTTCCCACCGTGAAGAGATCGAGCTCCTCACATCCGGAGTGTGGTTCTCTCGCCACGGCCATAGGTCGTGGCCGCGCGGCGACCAGCGCGATGCGCGGAAGCTGGTCAAAAGGGGTGGCGATGCGGAGGCAGGCGACGTGTGCCTTCAGGAGCCGCTCATACAGCGGGTGCGCTGCGATGGCCACCTTGTCCCTCCCGCTTCTGGGCAAGCTCCGTCTCCGCGAAATGAGATCGTCTGACTTTACTCTCGGGTGAAGTTAAGTGACTTCAATGAGCTGCCAACTGTTGATTTAAGATGAACGGGCTAGATTTGACGGTACAATGTAATGGACAGTAAAAAGCACTACAGTAACCAGCGGATTTGCTACAGTGTTCGGCGTCACAGGCACTGTTCATCCTCACACAAAACGCCGTTCCTCTCTGATTTCACCAGAGTGAAGTCAGAGGAACCGAATCCCACATCCGCTGACGACGGATCTAAGGAGAAGATGGAGCTGAAGAGCATGAGGTGGAGAAGCAGGACCAACATGAGTAGAATTGTAGAAACCATTTGAAACCCAAAAATTCAAGCCCATAACCAAATCAATCCCAAGCCATTTTCATGAGCAACCGAAACCGAACCAATCCATTCCCATTCTCACTCTACCAAAGCTAGCCCAAAACAAGAACCAAACCACTAAAAGTGTTTAGGCCCAAACTATTAGCAGGATTAACCACACGTGAAACTGTGTGCTAATTGATCTCAGCCACTGCACCTACATTTACGCGTACACAAGTTGCTCAGGATGAAGAAAATTTTATAAGATACGTTCTATCGAAAGATCCATAGGTCGAGCGTGATATGTGTTCTCTACTTCTTTCTCTTACACATATAGCTATTGGATCAAAGAGAAATAACGTAAAACAAGATCTTACGAAAATATTTCACCAAAAAGTCTTATCAAATTTCCTTCGGCCCATAACCACGGCGTTTGGGCGCGTGCCGTGCCTTCGTTCGAATTCTTAACGAACTCCGATGCATCCTCCCGAGTTCCCACCTAATCGCCATCCCTCTCGCGTTGACACAGCCACACAAACTATACGTCTATATAAATCAGACAAGTACGGTGCTTGATAATTTACTGCTTGCACATTCCTCTTCCAGCTGCAGCAAGCTCCAACATACATTGTCCACGACACCATCGACCGACAGTGCCAGGTCATTCGCCTCAGTACAACAGAGATTCTTCTAGCGCGAATCGAACCATTTCCATGGGAGCCATACGAATCGCACAGCTTCTACTCCTCACTGGTACATCTGCAAAGTTATATGTCGTGCTCATGCTGCAGCAATGCCGTACTCACGTTTACGTCTGCACATGAAGGGGTCATTTGGTCGCATGTGAAGTTCGGTGCTGGGGCAGCCGGCACGACGGTGTTCACGCTGCACAACAACTGCACCCACACGATCTGGCCGGCCACATCCACATTGTCCGGCAACAGCGCCGTGGTCGTCGGGGGCTGTGGCTTCGAGCTCTCGTCCAACGCCACCGTTTTGGAAAGAAAATTATATGAGATCGGGTCTCACAGAAAGATCCATATCTTTATGTGACACGTATACTTTACTTCTCTCACATATATTTAATCAGACCGTTAGATTCAGAACGAATAGCGTGAATCAGGGTCTCACGGGGACTTTTCTGTAAAGGATCTCATATAATTTTCTTCCACCGTCTCGTGCCCGGCCCCCACGGGCTGGTCCCGCCGCCTCTGGGCGCGCACCGGCTGCGTGCCATCCTCCGGCGCGTCGTCCCTCTCGTGCGCCACCGGCAACTGCAGCGGCGCCGTGAGCTGCTCCCTCGGCGGTGCGCCGCCCGTCACGCTCGCGGAGTTCACCCTGGGAGGCGCCGACGGGAAGGACTTCTACGACGTGAGCCTGGTAGACGGGTACAACGTCGGCATCGGCGTGAACGCGACGGGCGCCAGGGTGAACTTCGCGACGTGCGGGTACGCCGGGTGCGTCGGGGACGTGAACGCACTGTGCCCCGCGGAGCTGCAGGTGTCCAGGAAGGCGGGAGCGGGCCAGGGGGAGACGCCGTCGTCTTCGTCGACTGTGGCGTGCCGGAGCGCTTGCGAGGCGTTCGGGACGCCGGAGTACTGCTGCACGGGCGAGCACAGGGGCCCGAACAGCTGCGGGCCGACCAAGTACTCGAGGCTGTTCAAGGCGGCGTGCCCCGCGGCGTACAGCGGTACAGCTACGCGTACGACGACCCCACGAGCACCTTCACCTGCGGCACCGGCGCGCAGTACCTCATCACATTCTGTCCATCGCAGCAGTAGGACGTGGTTGAGGTCGTGTCAGTGTGAGCGTATGTACAGGCATAATTGCAAAGGCCTGTTGTTCAGTTTGTTCATCTCGACATGTATGCGTTTAAAAAAACACAGATGTTCAGTCCATATAAGTGGCAAGTGAAAATATGTCCTACCAAAACGAACGTTCGTTATGTGCAAGCCTACAACACTTCCCCTCGTGAATCGATACAGAAAGTTTGATCCACGAGTAGATGGGGACTTGACCATGGCGCGTTTCCCGTGCCCTGATCCAAGCCAAGCGAACTCTTCCAGGCTCCGGACTTGTAACCTCTTGGGGTCAGAGACTCAGAGTTACTTGTATTGCACGTGCCGAGACACGTCGCGGTCGCTTTGCACGGCACAACAGGATCCCTCCCCCTCCCTCAGAGCTTTGTACCGGTCGACGTCGAACCGGCGCGCCCGCATGAGCCGGCGCTGCCTCGACGCGAAGCGGCTCCGGAAGAAGCCCTCGAAGGACGGCTCCGTGGCCGTGCGCATGAAGAAGGCGTAGCCGGACATGAAGTAGAGCGACGTGACGTAGAAGCACACGGGCTCCATCACGTCCCACGACAGCTCCCAGAAGGTGAGCCGCATGAAGCCCAGCGTCTGCGCCGCCAGGATGCCCAGCCCGCACCACAGCTCGCGCCGCACCTGCGCGCCCGCCTCCGCGTCGATGACCGCCTTCCGCGCCTCCATCGCCTCCAGCTCTCGCTTGCGCGCCTCGTGTTCGTCTCCTGCGCGCGGCGCCACCTGTCTCGCCCGGAGAATGCTCCCGATCGCTCTCGCTACCTGAACACCACATGGAGATGCGTAAGCATATATAAGGCGGGGCCTGTTCTCTGTATGACTCCGCGTATAACGTTTCTTGGGTGTTCGTTAGGCCGTACCATGTCGGGGCGGAGGAAGACGGCGTCGCCGAGGACGATGACGACGCCGGACTCGTCCAGCGCCCGGGCCAGCCTGCCGCCGCCCTCGACGCCGCCAGCAATGTCGACGCAGAGCGCTGCGAACTCCGACCCGGATACGACGCTCTGGGCGTTGGACCTCAACCTCGTCCTCGCCACCTCCATCTCCGCCGCCTTTGCCACCTTCCTCGGCTGCTCCACCGTCACGCCCATCTCCTCAGGCGGCCGCGTTATTGTGCTCACAGGCGGCATAAGCCCGTCGAGCTGGAGGCGGTAAAACAGCTGGTCCCCGACGGGAAGGGCGGGGAAGCAGTGCGCCGGGAGCGGGACGGACGCGGTGGAGTACCCGACGGTGGCCGGGCGGGGCCGCAGAAATGCGAGCGTGGGGCAGTCGTCCACGGCCGGCAGCGGCCGCCGTGCAGGGGGGATGGGGGCTGGAGGCTTGGGAATGGCCCCGGCGCTGGCGGCCCCGTTCTTTCCCGCCCATAGGCACCGTGCCATTGTTCGGTGGAATGCCATTTTGTTTTGCTGTTCTGACACGACCTCTATAGAGTTTTGAATGGTTTCGTGGAGGTGGGAAGGGTAGGGGTGGCATTTATACTCGGGAAATGGTAAGCCAGCCAAGTCCGAACGCGGCACAAAGGGTGGTGAAGCCGGCCACAAATCTGTCGTGCAACTAAACTAAGGGTGTGTGTGGATGTAGGGGGATAGGTGGAGGCCTCATCATTGTTAACCTTCCGCTGTTTTCTACTGAGGGATATCATAGTGGTAACTATCTATCTCAATCGCTGTCACAGGGCATGCCATTCATGAGTTGTGTGATTGTGAATTCACACTCGCGCTCATTGTGGGATCATAAAAATTACAGACATCCCAAAGCAAATCGGCAGGCACAATTTCGATAGACGGGCAGAGGAGAAAACTCATCCGAGAGATAAATAGCAACCGTAATTTCTTTTGTCACGCTAACAGTACAAAATATTACTGTCATTAATATATTGTTAAATATCACTCGCTGAGTCTGAGTAGCATTGCAGTACAAAAATGTGAAATTACTGTAGGTTCTGTTGTTTTATCCTTTGTTTCCTTCATATTAAAACGATGTAATAATAAGTTTAGATTGTATGTACTGAACGATGTAAAAAACCATAACTCTTTACTTTATCAAAGAAAAAGGAGGACTCGTACAACAGTATAGGTGTATGCATCTGCAAAGACCAAGCCCTTGCTCACCTAACCGGGATAAGCATGGCGCGTCGCCGCGTCGCATGGTTATCCTGATTAGAATTATGCGTGCACGGGTTCACCGTGTTCTGTGGATCGATCTTCTCATCGAGTCATCCTCTAACAAAAACGTTTCATTATTCACAAGTCAAACTAGTAGTTCGATTGAAATATATGGGACTAGACACAAAATGGGACATGCTTGGGACTATCGTTTATGCTGATTTTTCTAATAACCTTCATCTTCTTCATTATAGTGAATGAGTACGTAAGCAGGTAGCTAGGAGAAATTAAAGAAATGGCCAACCGTATCATATCAGATCAGATGAGGCTGGACACGTAGGATGTTTGGATGGATGGTCGGAGGGGCAACCCATGCCTTGCCAAAGTGAAATTTTCACCAGCTCCTGTGCACACATAACTTATTAGGACTAGAAAAAAAAACTGGCAAAAATTTGGTGAAATTTTGCGATCAAAATGACCTGAATTTTGTGAATTTTGCGAATTCGGCTTAGACTGAAATTGGTCTATTTCGATAAAAAACTTCATCCTAGTTTAAATGGACCTGATCCTAATTGATAGAGCAGCCTAAACTCCCTATATGTAAAGCCGGTTTTCATAAAATTTAATTTTTCTTCACGTTATCCTCTTGCCACACCGGACGGTTGAACCTTTGTGTCCGCTCGTCTTCCTGCCTCTCTTCATCCCTCGTCCCACCCGAGCGGCGGTTACCGAGCCTCTACGTCCGTGGTTCCGTGCGTCTTCCAGCCTCCCTCGTCCTACCTGAGTGGCGGTGACGCTGCCTGGCCTCATCTGCGACCCCACGCTACTGTGGACATTCCGCTGTCCTCCAGGACCCCGCGCTGCTGCAGAAATTCCGCCACATCCCATAGATCCTTAGTGTTTTTGGTTTCATCCCCCTTTTTTTCTAGTGTTCATCTTGCATTCTTGCTTAAGTGTTGCATTATCGTTGCGCCCCTCTTTAGCCCGTGGTTGTACCATACCACAACCCTCCAGTGCTGCCCATGGCATCTAAGGGCATTGCTACCACTGTTGTACTCCCCAACTTGTGTATGCTGCCAATTTTGTTCCTGTTTTTTTGTTCTTAATTACCTGTCTAAATTGGACAACTTATGGCTAGTAGATTTTTGCATTCAACACTGGATGATGTATTGGTGTTTTTGTATTTGGTGTTGATTGTCTCAGAGTGTCTACAGACTTAGGTCGACACAGCTTGATTTCAGGTCTTTATTCCGGACCACCATAACTCATTTTTATTCATCATATTGTAGCGGTAACTTAACCTCCTCCCACTGAAATTTTAGTGCTGCATATAATACTTGGATGAGGAACCTGACAGTTTTCAACCCTCAAAGAGATAAAATATTGATGTCTATGGGGTCAATGTCTGAATGGAACTTCTTGATTCTTTTCAAATGTTCATTTGGCTTGGTAAAAACAATGATAATGTATTCTATCTTCAGTACAGTTGCAAACAATGATTCTTTATTTGTATATTTAGTTAGGTTGATTGTGACATATATCACAATTATTTATGTTTTTTTACAAATATGCTATCAAACCGGGCTCAATTGTTGCAGCTCGGTGCGCCTGAATTTTTGGTAATTCGGTCAGCTTTGACCGAACATTATGAATTTTGGTTAGGTTATTTTGTCCGAAATTTTTGAAATTTTGCTCAAATTCTGTGAATTTTGGTGATTTCACCCGTGGTTGAAAAAAATAGCCAGCGAAATTGTGAACATTGATTAAGATCATTTATTTGCGTTGAAATTAATACTGAAAAAATATGTAAAAAATTAAAGAATATATAAGAAAAATTAATAGATAAATAAACATCAGGTGAGATAGACGGACAGTTGAGATAAAGCCATGAGCCCACAAGTCCTTATGGACATGTATTCCCCATACCTTGCTGATGATCCACCAGACTGCGTACGGTGTTTCGGATGAGCAGTCAATAGTATCTTTCCTGCTCACTGCATTTGGTTAGAGTTTCGGGCTTCAGATATCCGATTAGAGGACTGTTCCGCCATCCCATGTTAAAAGTGTCGACTTAACTGGATCAAACTCTTTTACCCTTCTAATACGTGATTAAATTTTTGTAACAACAAAAAAGAGGATACAGATAGGAGGCACCCGACCATCATGTGTTCCATCTGAAGAAAATTTACACCCAAATTGAATTGAAGAAGACTCGGACTTGGATGGTGAATGTACACACTCTCACCAAGTCATCAACTCAGCAATCGTATAAAGAGAAAAAATCGCGAACTGAGCTAGGCTCAGTTTCTTAATAAATCATTAAGCTAACCGCTACAAAGTTAGAATAAGATAACCCACCACGACTAACAATAATCATGAACTCAGTTCTTGCTGACGTTAATCCAACTTTTTTCTATCATACTGAGAACATGTTTGGCCAACTTCTTTGCTAAATTATTTTCTCTTACAAAATCTTGTTTGCTACACCCTATATATGTGAATCAAATCACAAAACCATGCATGATTGTTCACGTTGGACGTTAAACGTAACTAAAAAAAGAAAAGAAACTCACAACACGTGAAAACTGAGACCTATCAAAATATGGCCATTAGCAGGACAGCACGAGTGTCACATGGACCCATCTTACCCAGATCGTATAATTGTTATGCTATCTTCTCTTAAAAAAGGTTTTTTCATACACCAACTTTTTTTTTTTTTGCGAAGATTTTTTCATACACCATGTGAATCAAGCCAGTCATCTTCACATTAGATGGTAAATTACAACAACAAATCTTCATGGACACTGATCACTCCAGGAATTAGTCATTAGCAAGACATGAAGATTACACCGCCTCTATTCTCCGGGGGGAGGGAACTATATAGTAGTATAGTACTGCATAATGTCAGCTGGTTCGTACCGGGTGATTCTGCTTTACAAGTTAGTCATCCAATTGTTACGCTTTGGGTGTGCGACCCATTTTACCCAGATTGTACAATGTTGATTAGTAGCCTCACCCGTTTTCTCTCTGCGTGAAGCAGGAACATGACAAATGTAAAGCTGAAACTACGATAAGCGTCAGCAAATGCGCGCGTACAACGTAAACTTGTAGGAGCAGGAAACTATTTTTGCAGTGGAATTAAGCATTGGCAGACAGCACGCATTGGCAGTTAGGCAGCCACAATGCAAATTGCAATGCTGATGATCTACGGGTTGTTTCTCTATCCAGAGGTGACTTCGCTTCCATAACCCTCGGAACATATGCCCCACACAGCTGGCACTGATCTCACCCCCACTGAGCACTGACAACATGATCTCACCTCACTGAGGCACTGAGCACTGACAACATGCATGCATACGCGGCATTGTTCGATTCGTCCCGTCACAAGTTGGCAGTAGATTAGGGCTCCGATGATGCATGCATATCCTCTCAAAGGCAAAGCAGCCTCTCGCTGTCGTCGAGATCATGTTCATATCGTTTGCCCAGACAGGCAGGGCAAGCTGCTTGCCGATCCCTGAATCCACCCCCAACTTATCGGCAATCTCACGCGCAAGAACACCAAATTCTCGGGGAACCGCTCACCCCGGCCGGGCGCGCCGTGTCAGGCTGCAACTGCGCGGAAAGATTCTTTCCACTGCATTTCCTAGGACGAAATGGTCGCGATGGTGGATGCCACGGATTAGCGTGGACCCTGAGCGAGCGAAGCTAGTGGGATCTCCGATTCCGGCCACTAAAATCAACATGCTGCGAACATATGCGACGGGCCGGGGCACTTGCTCCGTGCTTTTGGTTCCTTCTACCGCCCCTTGAGGATCGACGGGGACGCCACCAGCGGGATACGGGACCGGTGCTGATGCCGATGCTTGTTCTGAGACATGAAGTCTCACTGGGTCGCGTTGCTATCCTCAAGTAATCGAGTCACCGGATGGAACCTTAATTTGAGCCAAGTTGGGAGCTGGCAACATGGAGGGAACACCGAACACGTCCCTGTTCAGTTGTGTTCTACCAGTAGCATATTCAAGGTTAGTCCTGAAAATGGCATGTAATGCTTTCGAGGATTGGCAAGGGGACAATGGACGATTAGAGCGAGTCCAATAACTGTCGTATCGCCCAACACATTAGGTTTGCATGTGAGCTGGAGAAGAGAGGGAAGTGAGCTTGGCGCTTGTTCCGTCGACCGGCTGTACGCGTGCTCCGAGGTTCCCGCCCCACATGCTGGGTCCGCCAAGTGGAGAGAGGTTGAAAGGGATGATGACTAGTAGAGTATGACAGATGGGTCCGATGTAATTAAATATTCTGTATTGAAGCACGGGAAGAGCCAATTAAGTTGTTGTGTGAGTTAGGCTCTAAACTGGTCTACAGCTGTGTTGCGCCACGATAAATAGTCCCTCACATAGCGCGGCGAGAGCTTTTTAATAGAAGAGACTTAAGTTTGGAGAAGAATACTGAGCTAAGAAGAGAGAGTGAGAGGAAAAGAGTCCGCGGAATGAGTGAAAAAAAGTTCCGCCCCCCTCCGCCTACCCATTGAGGGCTCATTTTATAGGAAGATAGGGCAGAAAAAATTACTATCCTTCTATTGAGATTATACTACAATCATGCATATATGATGTTATTTTTAACCCGTTGTTACTTTTACCTGTGCTATACTAACTTGGAAATTATAGTTGTCATAGTATGTCATTGTACATCATCGAGGTATCCATGGGTTGGAGCATTTTTTCCCAACAGCACCCCCTCATCCGTTGGTTCCGAGGTCCTAAGGGGCAAGCAGATGCACAAAGAACTAGCTCCAGTCCCACCTCAGAGTCAGGATATCCTAAACAGCCTTCCGACCCTCCCAGCGATGACGAGGCCTAACGGGGGTGACGTGGTCCGGAGCCCCGTGGTGGGGGTTGGAGGCAGAGTCGATGGTGGAGTGGCGAAGCGGCCCCCTTGGCGGTTGCCATGAGTGATGGCGACGAGGCTCGACGGAGACAGTGTGGTCCGAAGCCCCATGGCGGTGGATGGAGGTGGAGTCAACGGCTCCACCGGAGGTAAGGTCAACGTCGGAGCCATGGGGTGGCGAGACTCGATGGAGACGGTGTGGTGCAGAGCCCCGCGTCGGTGGACGGAGGTGGAGTTGATGGCTCCACCAGAGGTAAGGTCGACGTCAGAGCCGTGGGGCGGCGAGGCTCGGCGGAGACAGTGTGGTCTGGAGCCCCGCAACGGTGGTCGGAGATGAAGTCAATAGCTTCAAAGTGACGGGGACGGTGTAGTCCGGAGCCCCACGGCGGTGGACGGAGACGAAGTCGACGGCTCCGGAGCGATGGGGATGGTGTGGCCTAGAGCTCCGCGGCGGTGGCCAAATGCGGAGTCGACGGCTCCACCGGAGGTGAGGTCAACGTCAGAGCCGAGGGGCGGTAGGGCATCGCGAACCCCTTGGTGGTTGCCATGTGCAGCGGCGACGAGGCTTGATGGAGATGGTGTGGTCCGGAGGCCTGCAGCGGTGGGCAGAGACAAAGTCAACGGCTCCACCGGAGGTGAGGTTGGCGTAGGGGCCGAGGGGCGGTAGGGCACCGTGACCCCCTTGGCGGTTGCCGCATGCGGCGGCGATGAGGCTCAATAGAGACAGTGTGGTTCGGAGCCCCGCAACGGTGGCCGGAGGCAGAGTCAATGGCTCCACCGAAGGTGAGGTCAACGTAGTGGCTAAGGGGCAGTAGGGCACCGCAATCCCCTTGGCGGTTGCCGCGTGCGGCGGCAGCGAGGCTCAATGGAGACGGTGTGGTCTGGAGCCTTGTAATAGTGGTTGGAGGCAGAGTTGACGTTAGAGCCGAGGGGGAGACGAGGCTCGATGGAGACAGTGTGGTCCAGAGCCCTGTGGTGGTGGCCGAAGACGGAGTTGATGGCTCCACCAGAGGTGAGGTCGACATAGGGGCTAAGGGGTGGCTGGGCGCCGTGACCCCCTTGGCGGTTGCCACGAGTGGTGGCGATTAGGCTTGATGGAGACAGTCCGAACAGGCTCTCTGATAACAAGTCTTTCAAAATTTGAAACGTCACAACGGAGATTTTATGTGCTGGTGAGATATTCTTCTCTTTTTCTGGCGCAAGTACATGATGATGCAAGGTAATGACAGCACGTCTGACAGGGTAATGCGCCTATTCTCTTTGGGTCTTGTGCCAATTGCCCTCACACACGCCAAAAGGAATTCGAACATTGCATAGTGCCCAACATTTTGAGTTCCAGACCCCCTGGCCCCCCTCGTGTCTTTTGATCGTGAGCGAGCAGCAAGCACACCTATTTAGTAACTTAGAAACTCTGAGGCAACGACTGTGAACTTTTTGGTCCGAGGCCCATGGCCTCTGGCGCTGGGTCTCAACGCGATCGTAGCATGTTGTCCTCGTAGTGCAGTGATGTGGGACCGGACGTGATCGAGGCATGTGGCTTTTGAGGTGTGAAGGGTGCAGGGCTCTACACAACCGAGGCCTGCGGCCTTCGAGGTGCGGAGGGTGTATTGGTTGATGTGACCAAGGCATGTGGCTTTTGAGGTGCAGAGTGTTTGTTGCTCAACGCGATCAAGGCATATGGCTTTCGAGGTGCGCGGCGCGGAGCCATGCCACTGTGATTGGATTACTCATGCCATCGTCGTGGGTTTTTGCTGAGGCACAGGGCCATCGGGGCAGTGCGTCGTGCAACTGAGGCTTATAGCCTACAAGGTGCGAAGCAAGTGCCATAGTGATGGGATTACTCACGTCATCGTCATGGGTTTTTGTCGAGGCATAGGGCCATCGAGGCAATGCGTTGCATGGCTGAGGCTTATAGCCTACAAGGTACGCAACAAGTGCCACTGTGATGGGATTACTCATGCCATCGTTGTGAGTTTTTGCTGAGGCACGGGGCAGCTAGGCAGTGCATCATGCACCCGAGGTTTATAGACTACGAGGTGCAGAGCAAGTGCCACTGTGATGGGATTACACACTCATCATGGGTTTTTGCCGAGGCACGGGGTAGTTGGGATAGTGCATTGTACGATCGAGGCTTATAACCTACGATGTGTGGAGAAAGTGCCACCGTGATTGGAGTACTCATCCAATTGTCTTTGGTTTTTACCGAGGCACGAGGCCGTCGGGGCAATGTGTCGTACGACCGAGACTTATAGCCTACGAGGTGTGGAGCAAGTGTAGATACCACTGATGTAAGCATGCAAGATTAATATTCATGTGCATGCAAGGGCCACTCCCTGGCATCATGAAAGCGTGTATGAAATTGCATGCATGTGCAACCGTGAGCTCACCTCCGTGCGGCTGACTCTACGGTCCGGAGTTGATTTGGCCCATGGGGAAAATCGGGTCGAAGAGGGTGCGCGTGGGCCATCCCATGTTTAGTGAAGCCGTTTGGAGCCTGCGGTAGACGCTAGGTGCTGGTGCTCGTGAATCCATCTCCGGGCCAGAGCTCCATGAGGCCGAAAGGGTTGCCTGCAAAGGGTCAAAGCAACCCACGAAGGCCGACTCTGGAGTCCTGGGAAGGTCAAAGCGATCCATCGACCCATGAAGCAAAGGCAATTGTGTGCGATGCTGAAGCAACCAGCGTACATGGGCTGCAGAGCTGACACATGGGACTGACCCCGGACCACACAACCTAGGAAGCTGGCCTCGAACCGGAGCCCTGTGAGGCTGGGCTTGTTAAGCCGTTGCTTCGGAACAAGGCCGAGGGGCATGATCCAGTGTGAAGCCATCAAAGCCAGAGCCTGGTCTAGTGCGAGCTCCAAACTCCGTCAGTCGGAGGCCACGCGTGAAGCTGGAGCTCCGCGAGATGTGTGTCAGCTGCAAACATGATCTGCAGGAAGCATAACAACAACAACAACAACAAAGCCTTTCAGTCCCAAACAAGTTGGGGTAGGCTAGAGATGAAACCCATAAGATCTTGCAAGTCTAGTCATGGCTCTGGCACGTGGATAGCTAACTTCCACGCACCCCTGTCCATGGCTAGTTCTTTGGTGATATTCCAGTCTTTCAGATCCCTCTTTACAGACTCCTCCCATGTCAAGTTTGGTCTACCTCGACCTCTCTTGACATTATCCGCACGCTTTATTCTTCCGCTATGTACAGGCGCTTCTGAGGGCCTATGTTGTATATGCCCAAACCATCTCAAACGATGTTGGACAAGCTTCTCTTCAATTGGTGCTACACCAACTCTATCACGTATGTCATCATTCCGAACCCGATCCTTTCTTGTGTGGCCACACATTTGCAGGAAGCATGCATGCATATATTTTTTTTCTTTTACTATTGTCTATTTATCATAGTTCATAGCTCTGCCCATGGTTCAGTATGAATTAAATGACCAGTTCACGCATTCTAGTAAAAGCCACTCTACCAGTTCTGGCTATGACTCAGCTATCAAGGTATAGCGAGGGGACTTTACTATGGAGCTCTATATCGATGTGACCCTACAACATACATAGTGTTGTACTAGCAAGACATTCCTAGAAAACGTGGGCACGCTGGATTGCCATAACCTCATGCGCCTGCCTCTGACAAAAAGATAAGCTTGCCAACGGAAAGGACATATGGACATCACAAAGCTCAAGAGCTACCCTTCAGTACCATCCACGTGCACTCTCTGATGTACACCATAGACTATAGAGAGTTTGTATGCGTACGACAAGTAAATAAATATAATAGTATTTCCTACACTAAGTAAATAAATACCCCGGCGACATGGTCTGACCACGCGAGGATTTTAGTAAAGCATTGTGGCGCCATGCCCTGCTATGGATAGGAAGGTGACATGCTGCCCTACCACGATGTGTATAAAGTTGTGCTGCCGAAGGTATGTAGATGCCGCAAGTCCAACTCAGAGGCTTGTAAGGCCAAAACGGGGTCTTCCAAAGCCGCCATGGCAAGAAGGCCCGACACGCCTTCGTTGCCGGAGTCTGGGGAGCCATATGAGTTGGAGTAGATAGCTACATGCCTTTTGACCATGCTCGCATGTCCCTAGAGCATGCGCAGTATGTCTACCAACATTATGACTGGGACTAGCGATAGCTGGCAGCTGGTGTAATGCTCCGACACCGCTTAGAGTGTGCATGGACTGATAAGTCTTGTCCCCCTTTTTGGCACTAGCTGTGCAGTCTAGCGACATCGTGCATATCTAAACACAGGCACCAAAGTCTAAATTTAATGCGAGCAACTTTACCGATGAGAATCTTCATGCTGATTATTTATTTGGCTATGTAGGGGCAGCACACTTATATGTAGCTTCCTGAACCCCTGTGGTCGAGGGCAGGCTTGAAAATGGTTCAGATATTTTCTGCTCTGGATTTGGAAAAATGGATACAAATGGTCTTATCCGGATACAGATACAGATATTTTCGAATCGTTTACGAATACGAATATTTCTTATCCGGATAAGGATACATAAACGCTTTTTGAGCCATATACGAATATGAAAACGGATAATATCCGAATGAGGATACGAATAATATCAGATTCACCAGGTGCATTGAAGAACAAGCCCATCACCATCACCAACATGGCAACATCCCACCATAGCCCTAAATACTTAAACTATATTATTATTTTTGTTGTTTTTATACACATAATTTATTTCCCTTATGTGTGATGTTATACTAGTTATCTTGTTATTTTTATACGCACAATTTAAGAGGTCTTTATAATTTGATAGATATCCAGATTCGTGTTTGTATTCGATTCATATTCGCATCGTTTTGTTTCCGATGCTAACCGTATTCGTTTCCGTATCTGAGATTTATGTATTTGTTTTCATTTCCAATTGAAAATAAGGATAAGGATATGGAATTACATTATCCGTCTGTATCCCATCCGTTTTCATCCCTAGTCCAGGGTTGGCTTGGGATTGAATGTGAACCTCACGAGCACCACACGGGCCATGCAGCAGTGGTCAAGGCATTGAACAAGACAGCGGTGGAGATCTGAACACCAGCGGATTTGGGCGCGTCGGACGACACAAATGGAAGCCATGGCAAGGACGAGCAGCGGACCCCCTTGCCGCCGTATGTGCAGCGCAATGCCCTCGCAACGTAGTTTCCATAGGTGGTTGCACGCCGCATCCCCTCAGTCTCCTCCCTACCTTTTCGACATAGCGATGTGCTTGGAGATCCCCACAGATGGCGCTATCTGTTACGGCACAAAAAATAGCCCCACATAGAGCGCGGAGAGAGCCCCTCCCAACAGAGGAGGCTTAAGCTTGGAGAAGAACACTGAGCCCAGAGGAGGGAGAGAGTGAGAGGAAGAGAGTCTGCGGAATGAGTGAAGAAAGTCTCGTTCCCCTCTACCTGACCCTTGAGGGCTCATTTTATAGGGAGATAGGATAAGAAAAATTATCATCCTGCTCCTAAGATTATGTTACGAACATATACGTATGAGGCTATTTTTGGCCCGTTGTTACTTTTACTTATGTTATACTAATTTGGAAATTATAGTTGCCATAGTATGTCGTCGTACCTCGTCTGGGTATCCATGGGTTGGGATATTTTCTCCCAACAAGCTGACATGGACATCCTTATAGCTAGGTAATTGTTAACTATTGGACTTGCTCTTATGCTTGCAAATATCCTTCAATAAAGATTGAGGTTAGTTAAGAGCCTTGTTTTTTTCCCCAAAAGAAATGTTAATGGTTTCGAAATTAGTTGGAAACTAAACATGAGTTCTACATTCAAGGTGTGTGAACCGGTTCATGTCGATATATGACAAGAATATCTAGTGTGGTTTATTGGAAGCCCTACGGGCAAAGGCTAGCTAGCAGATCATACTGAATTGAAGATATGACAAACATGACATGCTGCGTTGGCAAGCTGAATCAACAACTAATTTCTTGGGCAACTCTGAAGACTGAAGCTTCTTTTCTGAGAGTCAAGGCAATTGCTTTTCTACTTTTCTGGAATGCATGGAGAGAATTTAGTCGGTTGGTTAGTGAAAAGCTGACTGAGTTGGAGCTTAGTTTACTGTATTAATGGAATTAAGCTTTTCATTGTGCTAGATCAGTCAGACTGAAAGATACATGACTCTCGAATAATAATTGTCAGAAAGAACCCAAATCTATATGGTAGTTTGTCAACTAAAAATGACCCTTCATTGGTTGTAGGGTTAAGTAATCTTACGTTCCAACGAGGGTCAAATTAAAGAAGAAGAATATTGGTCTGAGTAAACAACACGACTAGAGTTACTTAGCCCCACTCCACGCAGAAAGCCTAGTTGTAGGATTTTGGCACTAACAGTACTGACATGCACTTAACAATAAATATGATTTTCAACTTTCTTTTAAGATAATGGAATATAAAGAATATTTTGGCCTCTATATCCGAAGATATATGTATAGCCGCAACAGGATTTCAACTAGGCTAATGAATCTTCAAAAGACAACAATGATCGTTTGCTAGCTTTTCGTAAAGCACTTTGGCTGTAAGGCTATTAGCCTTGCACGTAAATCAACATTCAGCAGGCATTGTTGTCTAATCGTTCCACTGTATGATAATTACAGGAGAAATCTCGCTGAATCTTAGAGGAGCGATACTCTTGGGGAATCTCAGGGTGTGTTTGGTTGTCCGCACGAGGTTTTGTAGAGCTGCATCGTATATTCTGGATGAAAGGAAGCAGGTTAAGGGGATTCGTATTCTGAAAAAGAAATGTGTTTGGTTGGTTAGATGAGCGGATGCAGGTTAAATTTAAATTTATGTTTGGTAAGCTGAATATAAAGCTATAGGAAGGAGCTCGCTATCGCTGACGAGTGGGCCCAGTTGCATCCGACGAGTCAGGACGGCAGCTACGGCCGAATCGAACGCACACGCGGATGCAACATCCGACCGTATGCTTGCACCCACGCGTGCAAGACTGCTCTGGTCATCCCATCCAAACGTCCGTCTTAATCATCCTATACGCCAACGTTGCACGCGTGGATGCACGCATCCAAACACCCCCTCAGTGAATGCGCGATGCCTCATCAACTGCCACTGGAACACTGGAATCCACCGGATTTCGCATCTCTGAGAAAACTTGGATAACTGGTGTGACAGCGTCCTAGCAAAGATTCAGCTGTAGCTGATTGCAACGAATATGTTAGATACGTAGCATTGATTTGTCCTAGCAGTATGCAAGTGTATCGCCTAGAAGAACACAAGTGCGGAGTGCGGCATGGCATACGATTCTCGATGCTTCATTCTCCCGCCTGACGTCGTCTCCAGGTGACACGGGGGGCAACCAAATCCCCAGCAACTAACCACCCCCGCCCACGCGATCAGCATGACCATCGTCATCGCCGCCGGCCGACGGTGGCCAGCGGCGACAAACGGCGACCGTCCGCGGTCTCCCTCCCCCCTTCCCGTTTTCTTCGTTTTTCTTCCCAGGTTTTAAGTTCGGGTCACGAATTCACGATGGTTCGTTGACTCCATGGCCGGCGCCGGTGTGCGTCCTCGGAGGGGCTGGCTGTCCTATCCTCGATCTGAGCGGCACACTGTCGTGCAGCCCGCTCCAGGCCGGGGTTCGCCGCGGATCGGTGCGGCGGCCCGCGTGAGCGGAGTGGTGTCGCAGCGTCGTGCGTTCGGGCACGACTTGTTCATCGGCGTGGCAACGGGATCGTGCATCGGCGGAGGTCTGCAGCTGCGGCGGTGAGTTTGGGGCCACGGTCCGGTCGACGTGCTCCTTCATGGCGACGGGCCTTAAGAGGGGACAGTGCGATGCTAGCTTGGGGTGAAAACTCCTGATTTAAGATCTGACGACGACGGCGCGTCCGTGGATGTCATTGTCGTTGTCGTTTCCCTCCTTCGAGGCGTTGCCTTTGAGGCTATAGCATTTGTCTCCGTTTGAGATCCTATTATTCGTGGGGTGAGAAATCTTTAGTTTGGTTTCTACTATATCAGGCGACTGGCGTTGTTGCTAACATCGCTTTCTTTACTAGAAGCATCGTGCAGATATCTAAGCCTTCACCTCTTCGAATAGTCGACGATGGAGTTTGGCTTTAGATACTTAATGAGTTGTTATAGGTGTTCCTATTTTTTGTCTCCTACTTGCGTGCGAACATCGGATTGTTGGGAGTTTTCGAAACTCCTTCAATTCGGGGTGGAAGACAATTGATGTTGGTTTGTCCCTTACGAGTGGCAGTAGCAGTAAGTAAACATCTCATAGTCCTATAGTTTTTTTTTTGTCTTTAGGAGCTAAAGATCTTGGTATGAAATTCAATATTGCTTAGTGCGTATTGCATTTCAATTTTTTTGTCGATATAATACCTGATATTCCTGGTTAAAAAAAATTCTCCCGCCTGAATCCCAGATACTTGTGAAAAAGAAGGGCAAAGCAGCACAAAAGAAGCAAGTGTTGTTGGTGGCCACGTCCACATGCTACTTCTGTGTCAAGCAGCACTATTAGAAATCAAATACTCCATCCGATTACAAATATAGATCGTTTTAGATTTGTACATAAGAATTAAGAAAGTAGATCAAATGGCTTTGTTGCCCTTTATTTATTCTGCATTGGAAAAGATAACTCATTCATTTGTGAGAGTGATAACATTTATTAAATAAGAGCAAGACAGGAACAAAAGAGAAAAAATACATAAAAGTTTAAAATGACTTATATTTAGAGAATAGTTGAGGAGTCTAAAACGACCTACATTTACAACCAGATGGAGTATTCAAGCAGCAAGTCCCAATTCAAATACTCTTACTTGAATTAATGCCAAAACCCAAATCCAAAATCCAAACCCAAATTCAAATATCTTCATTTGAATTTACCAAAATCAATTCCAAACCATTTTTATTTCTCTCGAGTCTCCCTCTCCATTTTCTCTCTACGCAAGCCCACCAGCGCGCTGGCCCGACTCCTCCTCCCTCCCTGTGCTAGCCTAGCACCTCACCCTCAGCGCTCGGGCCTCGTTGCTCGCCCGCGTAGCCCAGCTGGTGCGCCAGCCCAGCGCGCCACGCTCGCCCTCCCTCACTAATGTGCAGACCCTGCCGCCATGCTTTTCTCCCTCCTCCAGCTCACCGCCACTGTTTCTAGTCACCGCATTGCTTTCTCATGCCATTAAGACACTGGCGACTTTGCCGCCCGCCCCCCTCTCTCCCCTCTCTCTGCTCTCACAGACGCACCACAAGAGGTACCCTCTGACACGCCACAACTTGGGTGACCACACAAGAGGATGCCCAGCGCAGTGCCACTGTCACTGCGTGATTTTTGGTAGGCACCACCACCAAGAATCCAAGCCGCTCCCTCTCACCGTCACCTCCACCACCTACTCCCCCTCACCCTACAAAAAGGGAAGCCCGGCCCCTTTTCCCCCTTTCTCCCATGTCTGCTCCTCCACCGCCGCCACTACCCTGTCGTCGCCGCCTCTTCCCCACGAGCAGCTGAGGAGCAAGAGGAGCTTGCCGTCCACTGTAGAGTGCCACCCTTCCTCGTCCAAAAGCTAGGAGAAAGCACACCCACAAGAGGCCGAGCTTAACATCGCTGTTGTTGGCCGTCTTCCTTCCCCGTAGACGCTGGTGAGTATCCTCATCTCTCCCTCTACCCTTCTTCATAGCGCGCTAGGTTAGCTGGAGCTCGCCTTAGCACAACACCATTGGTCAGTGGTCCGTGGGCGCTGCCTGTGAGCCCCTCATTGCCGCCAGCCACCGTTGCCATCCCTGTGTACCGGCCTTCACATAGTGGAGCTGTTGGAAGCCGTAGTCATAGGTTGCAGATGCCCCGTGCATGCATTTAGCAAGGAGGTGCTGCCCAACTTCTGTTCCACCGCCTTGACCTGCTCTAGCTGCCGTTTAACATCACTCTGCTTGTTGCATGCTGTTGATAAGACCCAAAATGAGATCCTCGTGGTGAGTAGATGTCCGGGGTATGTTTCTTGTCGTGAGCTCCATCGAGAAACCAATGTTGTCGAGCTCTCTGGCGCGAGGCCACTGTGATTGCTCGCCGCATCCCACTCCGCCGCTATTCTGCTCCGCCAACGAGCACGCACGTGCGTGGCTAAGCTATGGCTTCGCTGGCGCGGCCTAGCCGAGCAGGCTATGGCTCGGCGTGGGAGCTGCCTTCCTGCTGGCTAGCCCATCGGTCGAAGGCCGTGTCCCCGTGGGCCGGCCCAACTGCCTTAGCCACTGTGCAACCCAGCCTAGGCCTAAGCCCAAGCCCAAGCCCATATCTAGGCCAACCCGATCACTGTGTAGTGGGCCCTGCATGGGTACTATTTAGTGGCCCCCAATATTGTTTAGTGGGTCCCACCTATGGGCCCCACCCATGAATTCTACCTTTTAGTTCGATTTAATTTTAAATTAAATCTTCCAAGAGTCATAATTTCTATGTTCTGACTTTGATTTCGGCTATTCTTTCGTCTAAATTCATCTAAATTTGAGATATATCTTTCTATCTCAGTTTGATATCCTTTAGGGCTCATTTGGTTTTCTATTTGGTATTATTTGATTCTTCTCTAGTATAGGTCGTCGTTAATCGTGATCGCGTTTGCAGAACCGGAAGACTTCACTGAGGAATCAGAGAAGCCAGAATTCGACCAAGGTCTAGAAGAAGACTTCACAGAAGGCAAGTTCTATCTCCTTAATCATTTTGAACCCATGTTTTTAATAATCTAATTGATCAACTTAAAACTTGACTTATCATCGTATGTGCTATTTCAACTGCTTGTAATAGTTAAATCCTATCAAACAATTATCATACTTTAAATGTCATCATCCATAATACATATCAACATAGGATTACCTGTTGTTATCTATATTAACATTGGACGACGCCTTGATATCTAGCAAACTTAGGATGAATACATCTCTTCGGAGATGTCGCTATGGAATACATCTCTTCGGAGATGTCGCTATGGAATACATCTCTTCAGAGATGTCGCTTCACTGAGTAATCAATTCAACTCATATGTCATGAATGTTTGGTGATTGTGGAATCCTTGATGTAGTGTGGGATATGGAGAGTGGTGTGTAAAATGGGTGAAAACCGTTTTGGCGGGGGCAAGTAGAGTAGTCCTCCGGTGAGGATGCTTTTAGGGGCTTGAGTTATCTGATGGTATTCATTGCCATATGAAGATTCCTGCCTCGGCCGTATAAGTACCGAATCATTGTGCCGTCATGCTAAGCTACCCCAGTGCAACCATGTGTCCTGTTATGGGTAGGACTAGACCTTTTTATCTCCCAACCAAGCTGGATGTTGTACTAAGAGGCCGAGGAGCAACGAGCACCCAAGCGTCTGTCAGGTGCTTCGCAGATGTTTATGGAACCAGACTCTTTATGAAGGTCTCGGTGGTACCCTGTCATCCCTTGCGTAAATCTGAAGCACTTGGGGTGTCTCGTAGTATAGTACATAAAGGGAAGGTGATTGGAGCATCTTGGTATGATTCACTCCTCTGCTTGCAATGGTTGGAAGCTGAGCATATCGTGTGGGTATAATGTATAACCTCTATAGACTGTAAATCTATTTGAATAACCGTGTCCATGGTCATGGACATGCAAAGCAATAACCTCACTTGGTTAGACTCGGGGTATGTGTATCCTTGACAAGTGAGTGTGTGGACTAGATATTTGTATGATGAGGTTGCTAGTTCTATCTGTCAGAAGCTATGTGGTACTAGAGATACACCAAATACAATGATAGAGAATGTGGAGTGAGGTGTGACCTCTCCTAGGAACGAAAACCCGTGTTATCTTGTTTACACTGTTTCAAAGTTAGTAGTAGAGAATATAACTGTCGGTGTAATAGGTAAGGGGTTTCCCCACATGGCAGGTCTCACATCGCCAAATGTCAGCCGGTAGTAGATATTGTCAAGACAACGACCTCATCGCACGACCACGGCAAGGCTCATGCAACCAGCCTTCTGATCGCAAAGCAAGATCTTGCGACCATCCCTTGTTGGCCGCAGAGTAGGTACTCACTTAATTAGTCAAGTCTTATTCAATGTTTCCTACTCGAGTATTTTCCTTCCCCAGGCGTTGGCTTTTGGTGAGGCATGGTCGTGGGGCGGCGTGTTATTGCAGTGACCCGTCTCATAGCATTTAATGTCACAGGATTGTCTGACGAGTGAGCGTGACATCATTCAGTGATGGTACAAAGCGTGCAGGATGACCAAAGTGGGGTGGGCATGCGTACCCACCATTGTGATGAGCTAGGAATAGCTAGGCTTCGTCATGTGTAGATCTATCAACTATTTTGGCATGGTCTATTTGTATAAATATCTTTTCCCCTAATATATAAAGGGGTGAAGACCCTACTTGTAAAAAGAAGAGAACACACTTTGTAGCTATTATCCCATGAGAGGCCTTAACCTGGATGGTCCAGTTTGATATACACCTAATAGAAATGTAGATTAATGCACCCATCATCCGGTATATCCCGGATTCATTATCAGGGATCATCCCCAGACAATTGGTGCGCCAGGTATGGGTGCATTTTTCACATTTTCTACAAGTTTGGATGCTATGGTTAGGCTACCCACATCTAGATATATGACGGCTGTGGAGTCCCATTTCGAGAACCCTGACCATCCCGAGGTTTTCGACATGGGATACAACCCAGATGAGCCTAGTATGCTCCAAGCATGGGATACTGAGCTGGAGTCCAAAGACTCTGAGACTGAATAAGAAGTTTGCATGGCGGGCCATGCAGCGGAGGGGGGGGGGGAAGGAGGGAGGGCAACAATAACTCTCATTCCACAGAAACCGGATGTGAGTCCCAATCTAGAGGCCAATAGGGAAACCAGTCTGATGACAGTCTGACAACAGCAACACCACATGGGGGAACGCCCACATGAGGTAGAGACCTTGGCAGCGTTGTCTTCAAGGCCGTCGCACCGCACGCGGAATGCGAGTGCTGAGGGCTCCCCCCTCACAATCTCTCACCACTCCGTAGTCAGCGACTCAAATATAAGGCCATGACCCTCACGCAGAACTTGCATACTGAGTAAGACACCCGCCGGTGGAGGTACAAGTGGGGTTACCGGTACCATCGTGGCTGTGCGATGTCACCCTCTTGGTAGAGACCACTCGGCGTTAGACCGTGGCAGCTGCCACCCCGTCCACCATAAGGGACAGTCAAGATGGTGGCTGACAGGGTTCACAGTGAGCCCTGCGGCAGGAGGAACCCTAGACTCCGTCAGTGGTAGGGAATACGAGGAGACCCCCATCGTGCCAGGATAGTCCACTTGCTAACCTATGTGACTCGCTTCATCACCGTGACCTCCGCGACATAATCCATGGCTAGTGGGCCACCCGAAAACAGGAGGACCGCGCCCGACGAGAGCAACAAAAGGGCAAGCGGCCCTGTCACTCGCCTTTGCCAGGGATGCAGGACCGTTGGCTCTCTCCTCGAGCGCGTGTAGCAGCCCAACAATGTGCAGCTCCTTGGTACAAGATGAGGTGCAACACTTTCTTTGCCTAGCTACGAGAGGTGCACTGGGCGGACAAGTTCCGGCCAGTCCTAGGAAAAAATACGATAGCTCGACCAACCCGGATGAGTTCATGCAGATCTACACCACCATGGTGCAGACCGTGGGAGGCGACGACAAGGTCATGGGAAACTATTTCGCGACCGCCCTGGCCAGTTCAGCACTATCCTAGCTGATGAACCTCCCCCACGGGTCGATTCTGTCTTAGGAAGACTTATGTGACCAGTTTGTTGCCAACTTCTAAGGAACCTACGCCCGACCAAGGGTCGAGGATGACTTGTACCAGTCAGGCAACGACATGATGATCCGTTGCAAGACTACATTCGGCATTTCACCAAATGCCGAAATACCATTTGAAAGATCACAAGCGAGTATGTGGTCATAACATTCTGAAGGGGGTTCACAGATAGAAGATTGGTCGAAAAGCTGGTCACCAAGGAAGTTTGGAGCACCACCGGGCTCTTTAAGCTTGCAGAAAAATGTGCACAAGCTGCCGAGGCTCGAGAGCCCCAGATCTGCATGAAGCCGCATCCAACCTTCGACCAGCCCACTTCTTTCAAAGGAGTCGGCAGAAGGAGAAAGAAAAAAACAAGTGCAAGGCTAGAACGCTCGACGTCATGGCTATTGAGCAAACTAGCCAATTGCGTTGTCTCTTTGAGAAGGACGGGGAGAAGGGTAGAGGCTATTGCTCGATCTATCATACCGACGACCACGATCTAACCGAATGCAAGGTCATTCCATGCATAATTGACCAGAATCTTGGGGAACACAAGCCTAGGCACAATGACGATGGCGAGGACGGGGCCAACCCCGACCAGTCGGCTCTGGTCTTCCAGCAGGTCGAGCATATGATCCACCATATCTTTGGGGGCGCCGCAATGTACTTCTCGAATAGGGAGTACAAGTCAATGGTCCGTGAAGTATGTGCGACCGTACCGGTTCCGAGTCCGTGGCTAAAGTGGTTGGAGGTACTGATTAGGACATTGCTGGCTCACATATGACCATGCCTATGTTATACAAAAATGAAACTATGGTGCATGCATTCTATTTTAGATTTACCTTTTATATATTTTAGCAAAGTGTGTTGCACCATGAGTTGTGTATGTTATCATTTTCAGAAGTGTTGGTATGGATTAATGTAAAGGAAGGAGGACATGCATGGAGGATAAATAAAGTTGATTGAGAACTGAGTTTGAACATATTCTTGAGTATAATTTGGCCTCCCATGACAACGCTAATTTCAAACAGCCGTCACTTTTGCATACGGGCTCCTTGGATGTTCTTGTACTTCATAGAAAGCTTGTATCATTATCTTTCCAACGAATTTAGCAACACCTCAAAATTCATCTTGAGTAATATGGAATTAAAGAAACAAGGTGCTGCACAACCTATAACGGGCCTTGGGCCTTGTAACTTCCTTTGGGACCCCGGCCCAAGGTGTGTGCGCCTCAACCTGGTGGAGGACGACCTAGGGTTCCCCTTTGTTGTCATCCCACCCTCATAAATAGCTAGGCATCCCTTTAGGCTTCTCGGGTTTTCTTGTGTTTAGTTTAGCCCTTGTGCAAACTTCTGTTCTTCGGTTGTGTCGGATGACCACCTATCAAAACAGTCATTTGAGAACCCCACCTATTGTGTCGACAACTTTGAGATCTTTAGTTCTATTTGCAATTTCAGATTGCCATTTCTTATTCTTGTTGGTTCTTCGATTGCTCGCGGGAATTGAACCTTGTGTTCAAGTTAATCTTGTTCTCTATCAAGGTCAATAACCATTCAGAGTTGGTTCTGCTATTGCTAAGGTGTCACAAACTGTTTGTTTGTAGTTGGGTCGCGAGAGCCAAATCCACTAGATCGATATTTATCATCTCATCGAAAGATCGGGACATCTCGACTATATCAGGTACCCTTCACCTTCAGCCAGGCGGACCACCCCACATACATCAAGTGCCCTAGTCATTACCCCATCGTGGTCGAACCCATGGTGCATAATCTCTAAACGGGGCGTGTGCTAATCAATGGAGGGAGCTCCATCAATCTCCTCTTCGTCTACGCACTGGACGCCCTGCAGATCCTAAGGAGTACATTGAAACCATATCCTCCTTCAGAATCACCCCCAGCTCTTCGGCCAAGCTGTTGGCACAGATCGAGTTGTCCATCACCTTCAACTTGCCGAGTAACTTTAGATCTGAGAAGGTCCTATTTGATGTGGTGGACTTTAGGATTGCTTGCAATGCGATCCTGGGTGACCAGTGATGGCCCAGTTCATGGCCATCACCTACTATGCGTACCAGACGATCAACATCCCTAGTTCCAAAGGAGCCATCACTATTTGGGCAATCCAAAGATGGCCCTACACTGTGACAAGAGGAGCCTCGACATGGTCGAGCTAACTCCTAGGTCAAGGCCCGAGATCACCGAGCCTAGTGTCACACGATGAAGGTCCACATCGTCGCCAATCGCAACGATTGACTCAAGGAAGTTTGCCTAGATGACGTCGACCCATCCAGCATGATCTAGATAGGGGCTGACCTGGACTCAAAATAGGAACTTGTGCTCATCACTTTCCTCCGAAAAAATATGGATGTCTTTTCTTGGAGTCCGTCTGATATGCCCGAAGTCCCTAGGGACGTGATCGAGTACATATTATCTGTGCAACCTGACACGCGACCTATCAAGCGAAATATGCATCGGTTCGTACCCAACGAAAGGAAGCACTTCGCGGAGAGATCGACAAGCTCCTAAAAGTAGGCTTCATCCAAGAGATACAGTACTCAGGATGGCTGCCTAACCCTGTCATGGTCTAAAAGCCTAATGATAAGTGGAGGATGTGCGATGACTTCACCGACCTCGACAAGGTATGCCCAAAGGATCTCTTCCCTCTACCCCAGATCGACTAGATTGTTTACTCAACTGCCGATAGCGATCTGTAAAGCTTTTTAGATGCCTATTCGGGGTACCATCAAATTAGTATGGATAGGGTAGATGAGGAGAAAACCGCTTTTGTAACATCCTTCGATGTCTTTTGCTATGTAAAAATGTGTTTAGGCTTGAAAAGAGCCGGTGCCACTTACCAGCGATGTATTCAGCTCATCCTTCGACCACATCTCGGTAGAAATATCGAGGCATATGTTGATGACGTGGTCATAAGAGTAGGACCAAGGATGACCTGGTCACAAACCTCCAGGAAACATTCGAAAGTACCGCATGAAGCTGAACCCGAAAAAGTGCACGTTCAGAGTCCCTCAGGGAAGTTGCTCAGTTTCCTCGTGTCGAGTCAGGTAATAGAAGCAAACCCAGACAAGATCAGAGCTATCGATCAGATGGGATCCCCGACCAGGTTAAAGGAGGTCCACAAACAAACGGGGTGCGTAGCAGCTTTGAGCAGGTTCATCTCGAGGATGGTGGAGAAATGGATGCCACTCTTCAAGCTCCTGAGGCAGCCTTCCAAGATCTCAAAAGGTACATCTCTTCCACTCCTGTAATAACCGCTCCCCGACCATATGAGGAGATATTGCTCTATGTTGCAGCTACCCCACAGGTCACGAGCGTGGTAATGGTCATCGAGTGTAAAGGTCTTTAGCGACTAATGTACTATGTTAGTGAAGTTCTACACAACGTGAAGGCTTGGTACCCATAGGTACAAAAGCTATTGTACGCCATGCTGATGGCCTCTCACACGCTCAGGCACTACTTTCAAGCTCACAAAATCTAGGTAATCTCCTCGCTCCCAATTAGAGAATATACACAACAGGGATGCAGCAGGAAGAACATCAAAGTGGGCAATAGAGCTCAGGGAGTTTGATATTCAGTTCATCCCCCGAACGGCTATCAAGTCCTAAGCGTTGGTCGATTTTGTAGCTGAGTGGCCGTCCTTTGAGCCAAAGTAGGAATAGCAAAGGCAGACGAGCACTGGACTGTGCACTTCGATGGGTTGTTTATGCTGAAGGGAGCGAAGGCTGGAGTGGTCTTGACCTCACCTAATGGCGACACCCTTAGGTACAGAGTTTAATTATATTTTTATGCCACTAACTATGTTACAGAATATGAGGGCCTCTTGTTAGGAATGAGAGCAACCTCCACACTTAGTATAAAATGCCTACTAACGAAAGGGGACTCGCTATTGGTCGTAAACCAAGTGCAAAAGGAGTTTCAGTGCTCTAACCCAACAATGATGGCATAACTCGCTGAAGTGAGAAAGCTGGAGCGACACTTTATTGGTTTCAAGGTTAAGTATGTCTTGCTCAGGGACAACTTCCTCGCCGATGAGCTGGCCCATCTAGCTTCTTCTCGCACACTTGCCTAGTCGGAATCTTTGAAGAATGTCTCACATGACCATCTGATGCGGTCTCGGGCCAAGGTGAAGGGGATGCTCCGCTTGAAAATAGAGCACCCGAGGTAACACCTTTGGAGGCAACACCCCCTTTGGTGCAGTCCTTAGGCGGCCATCATGTGGACACCCAGCTTGATTCAGGTACAACCTGAATGGATCAGATCTTGCCATATCTTCATAATTGAGTGATCCCTGATGATGATGTGTTAGCAAAAAAAGGTCACGTGGTAAGCCCACATATGCTCCTTGGTAGAGGAACACCTTTACTATAGGTGGAATAGTGGCCTTTTACTGAAGTGCATCACTCAAGAAGAGAGGAGCGCGCCGCTCTCTGATATCCACAGAGGCATATGTAGTAGTCATACTTCATAACACACTCTGGTCAGAAAATCATTTCGGCAAGGATTCTATTGGCCCACGGCCCTCCAGGATGCTTGCGTGCTATTGAAACGGTGCGAGCTGTGTCAGTACCATGACTGCCAGACCAACCTAGCAACTCAAGCACTGCAAACGATACCACTCTCTTGGCCTTTCGCTGTCTGGGGGCTCAACATTGTGGGACTGTTCCCCAACGCCCCTGGCGGGTTTGAATTCCTGTTCGTGGCAGTCAATATATTCACTAAGTGGATTGAAGCTGAGCTAGTTAGGAAGATCACCGCCGCGGCAGCGATCAAGTTCATAAAAGGGCTGGTAGTGTATTTTGGCAGTTCAAATTACATAATCACAAATAACAGAACTCAGTTCATCTGTAGTGCTTTTAAAGACTAATGTGAAGAGATCGACAGCAAAAGATGCTACTCGTCTATGGCACATCCCTAGAGCAATGGGTAGGATGAAAGGGCAAATAGGATGGTATTGCAAGGGGTCAAAACTTGAGTCTTTGATTGGCTTTAGAGCTACTCGAGATGTTGGGTGAATGAACTACCCACAGTACTCTGGTCACTGCAAATGACCCCCAGTAGGGCTGTCGGTGATCTGGGAACCAGGGGTTCCCGAGTCCCGAGGCCAGGACAGCACAATGCCACGTGGTGCCATCCCTCGGGGACCATCCCCCTGAGGAATGAGAAATGACAGTTTTGGGAGTTTCCCGAGGACCCGAGAAGAGGTAGTTCCTAGAGGGGTGCTCGGGGCCAGGAATAGTTGGCCCCCAAGTATCCGAAGTTCCCCGAGGACCCGAGAAGAGGCAGTTCCGGGAGGGGTGCTCGAGGCCACGAACAGTTGGCCCCTGAGTACCCGGAGTTCCCCGAGGACCCGAGAAGAGCTAGTCTGGGATGGGTGCTCGGGGCCATGAACAGTTGGTCCCCAAGTACCCGAAGTTCCCCGAGGACCAGAGAAGAGACAAATACGGGAGAGGGTGCTCGAGGCTATGAACAGTTGGTCCCCGAGTACCCAGAGTTCCCTGAGGACCTGAGAAGCCCCTTGCCGGTGGACCCCACAAGGGCTCAACGGTGAGGTGTCAATCGGTGAGAGGCCCGATGCTGCATTTAAGAGGGAGCGTGGCCTGTCATATCCAACCAGTCCCCCCCCACGCCTGTTGTACTGAGTACGTCAGTCCCTGCCACCGCCTAGCAGGAAGGCGTGGGGACATTTAATGCGACGGGTCCCATTGCACGTTACCCTGCGGGGCCCATAAAGGAAACGGCTTGGAGATATCGTCGCTGGGCTCGAGGTGTATCGTTGCCACCCTGCCGTGTCAGACCATGTCAGATCTGCTATGACCGGACGGGCATGCGGGGACGTTCGGCGGCTGCCTAGTGGCCCCCCTACACCTGCTAAAGTTAGGCGTAATGGGCGACGGGACCGGCCGAAGGGCGCATTTTCAACCCTTGTAACATCAAACTGTAGACCCATAATGGTTGCTTTCTATTTATGGCTTACGGGAACTTGTGCCCCCGTTTCGGGCACGCCGTGCCTCCCCCCGGTAGGATAAAAGGGGGGGAGCACTTCACAGAAGAACAGGTCAGGTCGAAGTCGAAGCAAACTTGAAGCAAGAAGCAAGATCGAAGCTCAAGACTTAGACAAAAAACCTTGTAACACAAAGATCCAGAGAAAGGCATTTCAAGAGCATTAATAGCACACCAGACACACAGGAGTAGGGTATTACGCTCCATGCGGCCCGAACCTGTCTAAAATCCCTTGAGCATTTACTCCTACTAGCCGACGATCATCCGTCCCGCCTAGATCTCACACATTCGCATTAAATCCACATACGAGGTAGATCCAGAATCAGCCCCCCGGCCGAATCTCAAAGGGGGTCCCTCAGGATCCCCGCTTGCGGTGTTCATCCACCGACAAGGGCCACGATCGAAACTCCATTCTGCCTAGTCTTGGGCGTCGAAGCAATGCTCCCCTCCGAGATCGCCTACCAATCTCCTTGAGTAACTCGAACGACAAACAGGTGGCTCGATGAGAGGATGACATAAACCTAATTAAAGAGTTTCGTGATCGTGCTCTGATTCGAGCAGCTCGGTACCACGTAGAGTCTTAGACACTACCACGACCTCAAGGTGCGGGAGAGAACACTGGTCGTAGGCAACCTCGTCTTAAGGAAAATACATACCTCGTCAGAACAAGGTTTCCCCCAAGTGGGAAGGGCTCAACATAGTGGTCGAGGTAACCTGACCTGGTGCAATCAAACTAGTCATGGAGGACGGCTGTGAATTGAACAATTCTTGGAACATAAACCAGTTGCACAAGTTCTATGTGTAACACTGGCCGAGCATTAGCCTGTTTGTCTATTTTGTAGGATCTCCCAAGCAAGATCGAACTGACCTCGGCTTATAAGTTTTTTTGATTCAAATACTGAAAGATCTATTTTGCTGGATCTCCTGAACAAGAAAGGTCTCCCTATCAGCTTTTAAGTTTTCCAGTTCAGAAGTTAGACAGCCTAGTGCTGCCGACCAGACGGTTGAGGGCTAGAGTCGTCTAGGATTCCTTTTCTTGCTGATAGTTTTTTCCCTAGTCGCTCATGTGGTGGGTACCACAGTATCAGGAATATGGGCTGCTGAGGGATAACGACCATGAGGCCACAAGTCCTAACTCGGGTAGTGCGTTGGTCACCACTGAAGGGCTTTTCGTGCAAAGGATTGTCCTAGGGACCACAAACCTAGCTAGTGAACGGTGCAGAAAGCCTTGATCCCCTCTAAGAAATAACGGGCCTACTCACTACATAAACATAGGGAAAGCTTATATAAAAGCAGGTCCTTATGTTACAAGGTGACTGCTCAGATAAAGCCCAGGTGCTGGTTCTAATGATTTTATTCAGTGTCCCCAGGTTCCAAAGATGCCACTCAGCGGTTCAAAATGGATGGTCCAAAGGAGGGAGTGAGCTATGTACAGAAATGATTCTGCATGGTTGCTAAGCTTCGCCATGGTCCGCTGAACACTGACAAAGCCTACCGAGATCACCGGAGCAAGGTCGAGGTCGGGTAAGTAATCGCTGATGCAGGCAAGGGCAAAATAGGCGTCGGAGACTTTAACCTCAAAAAGGTGGTCGCCGACGGTCTAACAAAGGCTCCGCTTGAGGTCACCTGCCTCCTTAGAGGCCACCAAAAACCAGTCAATATGTCAGGTCACAGTATCCCCAAGGGTAGGGCAGACATGAATGCCAGTAGCCTAGAACAACGAGTCGAAGAGGGTGAACGCCCGACTAAGGCAATTGTAGAAATACACCCACTGCTGGTCATTTTCCCTCGTCGTCCGCTCCAAGTCCCTTTGCACCGCGAGTAGTTTCTCCTAACAAGCTGGTCGGAAACAAGTCACAAAGCACGCAAGAGTCAGCTGGTTGGGTATTACTAGGCTAGCCTAAGACTACACGCGGTTTAGATTGTGGCAAGACTGACGCACCTCAAAGATCGCTCTGCAAGTTCTCTCACTCGACCATGAACCCAAGTTCACACTAGGCCAACGCTTCCTAGCTACGCTAGTCATTGGTGTCCGTGATGGCCGTAGTTGCGAGCTCAGAGCGAGCAGAAGGTTCGGTCAAGCCAACAACTCTGCGACCACATCAACTACACAAGCCCATCAAGGAAATGAAAAAACTTCATTCAAGGTATGATACAAGCCTCGGCTACAACCTAATAATTACTCTTTGATGGTCTCCACTCGGAAGAGAGACCCTACATACTCCATCGCCCCCTGACACTTTGTCTGTAGCTTTGCCACGGCTGTGGGACCGGTGGCCGCAACCCGTCCCAGATGACCTTTAGGTTGAAGTTGGAGTGATGACTGCGATAGCACTGGAGCATGTACCCCACCACGTCATTCACTGACTACAATGCTAGGATGCCCGAGAGCTGGGTGAACTTCTCTGCAAAGACATGGATGGCGTAGGCCCAACCCTGCATGGTCTCCTCCTTCAGCTCGTTGGCTTCCAGCCCAACACTCCTCAGAGGCCCCCGCATCACCATTAAGGCATCCCGTAGAAAGTCATGTGTCGTCTGCTCATCCTCTGTTAGCTTGGAATGATGAGCGACGAGCACGACCTTCTCCTCTTGAAGTATGACCTTCTCCCGCTGAAGCAAGCACCTCACCTCTTTTTCTTCGGCCACCAGTCTTTCCAGATCGGCTCATCTATGGTCTGCTGCCTCCTTCTCAATGATCATCTTACTGATAGAAGCAGTGGGGGTCACGACTGGTACTTTCGGTGTCAGGGCCACTGCGGGCTCGGGGGCTGGAATGTCCAATCGAGGCGCTTGGGGAGGGGTCACGACCAGGGTAGAAGACTTGCAGCGACAACAAATTGTGGAGTCAAGAAAGGACTCGAAATACCTACGCATAGCAGGAAGGCTTACTGCCTGGTCAGGTGGGGGGTAAGCACAACTCTCGACCTTGCAAAGCCACTGAGTTCACGGGGCAAGGAGGTGTTCATGTACACCATCGAGCTGAGAGCGGTCAATGTCCCATGGGCGCTGTTGGGAGACTCTACAGAAGCCGAATCCTCCACTGGTCTCTTCTCCCCTTGCACGGAGGCTTAGCGTGCAGTCTGGTCACCCCCGGTTGGCTCAGGGCAAGACTGATCTCTCCCCTGCGGACCAGCGCCACTTGCAAGACCTCCGCCCGGGGTCGAAAATGGACCATGAGCAGTCTAGTCGCCCCTGGTTGACTCAGGGCGAGGCTGGTCGCTTCTCTGCTGACCAGCAGTGCTCGCCAAACCTCCGCTCGTGGTTGGCGTTTGGCCCGAGGCAGGCTAGCTATCTTCGCGACTAGATGGTTCGGAGGCGCGACCATATGGATTAGGAGGAGGCAGGGCCATTCTCTGCTGGGCGATGGGATGGTGGTTGCAGTGAATTCCCCTCCCTAAGGTGGCCGGATCGGAGACCTCCAGAACCTTGCCAATGATTGGACACATAACGTCAACCTCAGGGAGGCCCTATAATGATGCTGATCATGAAAATCTAACTCCTGAAAAGGCCCAGGGGCGGGAATTTTGGAAATACCAAACTTACCCTCCTGCAATGCACTCTTTCCGGCGAGGTGAGATCACACAATGGGAGTGCACTGGCTAGGGGACCATATTTCCTCAAGGAGGCCGACATTAGGATCCAGATCCGCGAGTCGACAATATCGTCAGTGATATCTGAATAACAGAAGGGACATGAGAGGAAACACACCCAAACAAAAGGCGACACAAAGTAAACGGTGGTAGGGTTACCTGTGCACTCTCCCAGGTGGCATCGCTCGGATCGGGTACAGAAATGTCGGATGTGCTCGCCTCTGGAGGGGGCACAACCAGTGCTTAATGAAGTCGCAGACGACGTCCGACCCCGTCAGCCCGACTTCTCAAAGATGGACAACCCGCTAGGCCAGAGTCAGTAGCTAAGGGGTAGTCACAGGCGAATTGCCCCAGTTGTTTGTAATTTGCGCCGACGCACTTGGCATGCAGAGGTTGTCCAATGAACTATCAGATGCGAGTAGAACCAATCCTTCCTCTAGTCGTACCGCAAAGACTTGAGGCCCACCTCAATGTCAGAGTCCACGGCACCGTGGCAAAGGCAAAATCTGCAGCTTCTGGTGGGCGGCCCGGTCACCAACCGACAAGTGTAGAAGAATCGAAAGAGTTCAAGGCACGGCTCAACCCCGACGAAGTTCTCACATAGGTGAGCAAAGATGCTCAGCATGAGAATGGGGTTTGGGTTTAGATGGAGGTGGTAGATATCATAGAAGGAGATGACGATGGTGAAGACCTCAGAGAAGGGCAGCGCGTGGCCTGCCAAGTAGAATGACGCGAACAACATGATCTCTCCCTGGCGGGGAGCGGGCGCGATATCCCCGGTGTGGTACCCTGAGGAAAGGTTGCGGGTGAGCAGACCAGCATCGTACATCATCTTCCACCTCGCCCTGTCGCACTTGGATCGAGGGAAGGCGGGCTGGCTACTGGTGCGTGCCATCGAATGAAATGGAGGATGCGGCAAGGGCAAAAATGGAGACAAAGACGAATGGCTCTGAGTGTGAAGGCTTGGAGGATAACACAGATGATGAAAGGATTCATGGGGAGCCGTGGGTACTCCAATTTAAAGGGTCGCAGTGGTATCTCAACCGTCATGGGGTGTGATCCACGCGAAATCCGAAAGGTCGCACGTGGGGAATCAAAATTCCCTTAAGCCTGATGGAAATTAATGTTTATCTCTCCCATGTTTTCCTCTCTCTCTCTCTCCCTCTCTCTCTCTCTCTCTCTCTAGACATTTAACCTCCCCTCGAGACACGGTTTCTTGAGTTGGCCACTAATGTGGGCTGCGTCGGTGATCACCTGGAGCCCAAGTGGTGCGACCAAACCCGACCACGACCATGTGGCATGCAGCGATCACTCCCTGGGCAAACTCATGATCACTAGCAGCCCAAGGGGTGCGACCAGACCCGTCCACAACCATGTGGCATATAGTGACCACGGACCCCTACGACGAACCACTTAGTCCACCATATCCACGAGGGAGCTTGGGGGCTACTGTTAGTGTAATAGGTAAGGGGTGCCCCATCAGGTGGGTCCCGTACTGCCAAGTGTTAGACGACAATATGTATTTTTAAGACCACAACCTCATCGCATGACCAGGGATGAGGCTCGTGTGATCAGCCTCCTGGTCGTAAAGCAAGACCCAACGACTAGCCCTTGCTGGCCGTAGAGCAGGTATTCACCTAGCCAGTCAAGTCTCATTTCATGTTGCCTACTTGAGTATTTTTCTTCCCCAGACGCTCGCTTTCAGTGAGGCATGGTCATGGATCGACGTGGTGTTGCGGTGACCCATCCAGTAGCATTTAATGATACAGGATGGTCTGACGGGTGAGTGTGACGGCGTTCGGTGATGGTACAGGGCGTGCTAGACGATCAGAGCGGGGTGGGAGTGTGTACCCACCATCATGATGAGTTAGGAATAGCCAGGCTTTGTCAAGCGTAGATCTGTCACCTGTTTTGGCACGATCCGTTTGTATGAATATCTTTTCCCATGGTATATAAAGGGGTGAAGACATTACTTGTAAAAAGAAGAGAACACACTTTGTAATAAGTTCACCCAACTCATAAGACGATACACACGACATAGGGCTATTATCCCACGGGAGGCCTGAACCAGGATAAATCCTTGTGTTTTTGGGTTCAGTTTGATATGCAGCTAATAGAAACGTAGGTCAACGCGCCCATCATCTGGTATACCCCGGATTCATTGTCAGTGATCATCCCCCGACAATAACTGGATACCTGCATAAACTACTTCACGTTTACAACTAAACCGTAAAGCCTTATTCTTGAGTCATCCTTTATGCATCTATCAACCTCTTGCAATAGTACATGAATTGATAAGTACCTTTCGTACTCATTCTTGCTATCATTCAGATGAGGAAATAGATGTCGACTTTGCTGGGGACGAAGACATGGATGAGGAGTAGATTAGTGGTCAAGTTCGCACCCTAGCTGCATGTGGTTTTGGGTTGTTATTTTGCTGTGCTTTTGTTGGCTTGTTGGCCATGCTTGTAATATACTATATGGTTTAATCCCTTTTGTACTATTGTAACCTTAATACTTTCATATACGATGTATGACTGTGATGCCATAATTGTTGTACTATATGTATCAAATACTTAATCCAGGGACTGATACAGGAGTCATAGGAAATCCTTAGAAAGGTGTCATACACATTTCTTTTATAACATCTATTGTTGTATCCTAATATTAACTTTACAAGTAGTTAGGTTAAGTTTTGTATTATTTGTTCGTAGAGGGATATGCTCAAGCAGATACACTTGAGTCCACTATAAGTTTCCAGTGGTTAAGACAGGGGATATAGCTCTCTGCACATGAGGTGCAGTTGTTGTTTTGGAGGATCTCTGAGACTACGAGCAAGTTCTTGAAGATGATCTCTTGTTACACCATTACTGACGTTGTTCTTCCATCGTGGCCTCCCCACCTGATGTGGACGTCTAGTGCTCAGCCTCCTCACCCCTCCTCAATATTTATGGCTCGGTCTCCTCCAATGCCACGTCTAGTGTACATTTCGTGGTTCAGCGCTAGTTCCTCCAAGCCATTTTACCATTGTGTCATTGCCGTGCATCCCTCCCCTGGATATAGGTAATTTCGTCTCTCTACTTCATAAAGTTAGTAGTTGCCTATTGTAGTATTATGTCTTGCCCTGTAATGCATATGTAAGGTTCACTAATTTTGATGAGGAGGAAGATGAGGCAACGGCACACCTCGAGCGCTATGTGCGACACTCTCCTTAGTACGACTTCGATGCCTTCGTCAGCTCAGGTGCTCCACATGAGGTGCTCGGGGCATCCCAGTTAGGCGACAGACCTCCTGTACCGAAGCATCATACAGATGAGGAGTACGCGACGCCTGCTCCTACTGGCCGGCCTACACTGATAGTTGTCCTGCCAAACCCTCTCATGTATACAACACACCATGTGAGAGCACAAGCGCGAAAGCATGGGACAGTTAGGGGGTCACCCTAAAGCGGGGACAATTCTAGGGACATGTTTGTATCATATATTTTGGGTAGTGTCTTCTACTTTGTTTGCATCATACATCAGATTCATGTGTCCACCTTCAGTCCTTTGTCAGCGTCGTGACAAAGGTCTTCAAGCAAATATCATATCCAAATAGTCGTTCAAAATGACAATACCATAACTGACTACTCACTCATCTTACTAAAGTGACATGGATTCCTGCAGGAACAACTTCCTCATTGTGCCACACTGGCATGAGCGTTCATTGTGCTCGTGTGGTCACCAAGCTCGGATGACGACATCCTTTGATGTGGAGACTTTTGGTAGGAGGTTCTTCATGTGTCCCAAAATTGACCCTGGTTTCATGGTATGTTCTCCTTTCCCACTCTTTCACACCTTCTAATTTCATATTCTGGATCACACTCCTTATACCACGTTTATCAACAGCAACCATGTGGATTCAAACAATGGATCAACACAGTGAGGCCGTTGTACAACGAAGGATAGATTAGAGAGGCCTAAACCAAAGGTGAGTTCGTCCATTGGATGGAGAAAGCAAGCCAGAGGCAGGAGGCATGTCGGATGCGGCATAAGGAATGTTAGTGACGGGATGAGGACCTTCAAAGGTAGGATGAGAAGCTCTGCCTCCAAGAGGAGGAATTAAAGAGGAGGAGGACAAATTTTAGAGGTGTGAGAAATTACTTCAGAGGTGTCAAGTTCTTCTACGTAGCCAAGAAGAGGTGCGTGAAGGGAAAAATATTCCCACTCCATGCAGTATAGTTCCTATTCTATCTTTGACATTCTAATATCCTAGATCATGTACCAAACTCTTTGTAATAAACATAATGTCTTCTATTCACATCTATCTGTCAATAAAAATGTAGGATTCTATTATCCAACGAAAGTACTACCGCACAAATTAAAAAAATGGCTTGCCTTATATAAAATATCTATTTTGAAAATACAAATGTTATAAAAACACCCTTTTCACCCATGAGAAATATTTCTCGCCCACATTTTTTTCTTTTATATGCACTCAACAATTCAAAGTGCAATTCAAACATTTTGTGAAACCTAATTCAACAGTTGTAAAGAGCTAATTCAACATTTTTAAAAATCATGTCCAAAATTTTGTGAGACACATTTCAACATTTTTTAGGCTTGTTTCAACAATTTGCGATAACATGTTCAATATTTTATACATGATTTGTTGAAACTGTGTATTTTAATTGTTAAAATAGTACATTCAATTTTTGAAAATTTAAATTTTTCAAAATATATTAATATGAAATCTTTTTTGTTGCTAATTGTGAACGAGTGCAAACGATTTTCAAATTCCATCCCAGCATCCACTAGGTCTCCTGCGCCACCCAGTCATGAGATGACAGTTGGCTGACCGGTTCGGCATGCAGTGGTGGATCTAGCTAGGTGGCACAATGGATCGTGAACTACTCTAAGAATTTGTACCAAACTAAGACCTATATAGGTATGTAAGTTTGTTTAAAGCAAAATTCAGACTTAATTATATTAACATGTTAAATTATATTAAATTGAACCATCCTTACCTACAATCTTACATGTGCCACTGGTTCAATGCATAGCCAATTATGTGTCAATGCATGCTTTCCTCTCTCTGAAAAGAACAGAAAATGCAACATGTGCCATCCACCTTGGCTGCCAGGGTCAAAATCGTTTGCATTTTTTTCACTCTAAAATTGTTTCCCGATACACTCAAAGCTACGGATCATCGGTCGCTACCATGTCCCTTGCTGCCACGGTTTGGGCCGTGACCCTTTCTTCGACCAAAATTATTATTACATAGTCGACCGACACGTGCGCTAAAACCAGTTAGTTTTTAAATTTGTGCGTACCGCATCGGACATCTAATCTCGCTGCTCGGCTTCATCCTAAGGCCCAAACTCTAGTGCGACACGGCGGCTGTCCGATCTGGCCGCTCGGTTACGTCCTCCCGAGGCCAAACGGCTGTTTGGTTTAGAGTCTCGAGTGCCGAGCCAAAATTTGGTTGCGACTAAAATCAAGGTATAACTAAATTTTGGTAAAATAGAATATGCTCGATTGAAGCCATGCTAAAATATGGTGGTGTTAGTATGATATGTGGATCTTAAATAACAATACAATTTTAAACACTATACATAGTCAATATATGTCTTAATTTGTAGATTTAATTGTATGAAGCATGTTAGTTCAAACGGATTAAGAAACAGAACCACATCCAAGAGATACGGTCGTTTGATGTTTTTTATCTAATAATTAATGCAAAGCACCCACCCTCTCTCTCCTTCTGCCACGTCAGCATGGCATGGCCATCGGCTGCCCAGGCAGCGCAGGCGAGCAAATCGAGCACTCAAATCATGCTAAGTATCTGTGAACGAATGGGTTGGGCAGACTAAAATTCTTATGCTAGCCGAATCTTATCTTTGAAGCAAACGGCGGCCAAAATTTTTAGGCATTACTAAATTTTGGCCTGGCCATCTAGTGTCTCCAATTAAACAGCCACCAAAACTCTAGCACGCCACGCTAGCGGCCACATCTGCTGCTACGTTCGGGGTTCAGGGTCAGGAGACACGTACTCCTCCCCTAGCGTAGAGAGGTGGACCGGACCAACTAATCCTCCTCCGGCGTAGAGGTGGACCGGACCGATTGATATCACGGTACAAATCATCTGTAGACATATATGACCCCTCTTCTTCGAGTCACCATTGACCCGATGGAACCTTAATCTATCTATTATATTATTATCGGAGGAGAATAATATTCATTTTTAAAATCACAAAATTAATATTTAACAGTCTAGATTAAAAAAACCTCATATCAAATACGATTAATAAATAGCTAAATTCGGAAATCAAAGAGTTCATGTCAAATACGAGTAATAAATACCTAAATTCCGAATTAAAAATTATGAAAAATTAGCAAAAAGATTTTCATATGGTTTGAGAAGCAAAATATTTAAATAAAAAGTCCAAATAAAATAATAATAATAATTAAAACTGAGGTTAGAATAGAAAAAATAAGTATCCATATCAAATATAGTCTTATAAAAAGTCAAATTATTATAAAAATCAAATACCTAAATAAAGAATCAATGCAAAATATAATTAATCAATAGTTAAAATTCGTAATAAAAATAATGAAAATTTTCAAAATTCTTACTATATGATAGATTAAGAAGTATTATGTAGCTCAAGGTCGTCACATGAAGCAAACTGCAGGCAAGGCAAGGCAAACTTATTTTAATTTTGGTCGAGCCGTCTACACCTGACGTGAGATTTTGACAGTTGATCAAAACTTATACAAATCAAATCAACACGTTTATACGACTTGGGTACAAGTTTAGAGCATAAATATTTTTTCCACTAACATAATTTTTATTTTTTCTTCTAATTTTATACGTTTTGTAACTAAATGACACTTCTAACCCATACAAAAGCTAAAGAGACTAATTTTTAATTAAATTTTATTATGATAAAATATTGTAACGAGATTAGTCACGCTATTAGCATGAGCCACTTGCTAGCTTGAAATTAAGTCGGGGACTGGTACTGTAGAGAGAAATCTGTTACAGTTCAGCTTTTATTGCAGCTGTAGCATATATGGAAGGTTAGTGCATGCTAATGTTTCGAAATTGTTTGGAAACTTAACATGGAATCCGACCAAGAGGTCTGCCTTCTAAGTTGCATAGACACGTTCCTACTGAATTATGACAAGAACATCTAGTGCGGTTTATTGGAAGGCCTACAGACAGGGCTAGGTAGCAGACCATACTGAGTTAAACTGTTGAAGATATGACAATTGGCATGCAAGTTGAATCAGCACCCAATTACTTGGGCGACTCTGAAGACTGAAACTTTTTTTCTGGGAGTCAAGCCAAGCCAATTGCTTTACTACTTTTCTGGAATGCCTGGAGAGAATTTAGTCTGCTGGTTAGTGGAAAGCTGACTGAACTGGAGCTTAGTTTACTGTATTACACTATTACTTGGATTATGCTTTCCCTCCTGTGAATTCTTTCCATTGTGCTATATACGTCAGCCTGAAAGACACATGAGTCCCCAAAAATAATTGCTAGCAAGGACCCGTATCTATATAGCAGTTTGTCAACTAAAAAATGCCTCTTCATTGGTTCAAGGGTTAAGTAATCTTACATTATATTACAACGAGGGTCAGATTAAACAAGCAGAATATTGATCTGAGTAAACAACACGACAGGAATTAGTGAATTACAACTCAAGTGCTTTACGAAAGCCAGGCTGTTAGCCTTGCACGTAAGTCGGCATTCAGCAGGCATGTGTTGTTGTCCCATCGTCGCGATATTCTTGGGAGAATCTCGAGTGAATGCGCGATGCAGCGACTGCCACTGGAACACTGGAACCCAACAGATTCCTCCTCTCTCGAGAAAACTCGGATAAGTGGCGTGACAGCGTCCAAGGATTCAGCATTTCAGCTGTAGCTGTTTGCAACGAATTCGTTAGATACGTAGTACTGATTTGGCCAAGTAGCTTGCAAATGGAAGAGAAATGAAAGGCCATCCTTGAGCTTCCAATGTTTATGGATCTGGAGGAATACAAGTGTGGCATATGATACAAGTGTGGCATATGCATGGCATATGCATGGCATCTGGTTCCCGAATCCCGACGCTTCATTCTCCAGCCTGAATACCGGTGAAAAAGAAGTGCACCACATGCAGAGCAGGCCGAGAAGAACACATGTTGTTGGCCACATCCGCATCGACAAGAATACTTTGCTCCTTCTGTGTCAAGCAGCACTACTAGGATGCTTTGCTCGCTGATGTCAGTATTGATGCCTCTGACCTGGTCGTTCTGCAACTGACTGCACAGGAGACACGCAGGCTGTGAATGTGTGTGATCGGTGATCCTATTCCATAGCTCTTTTTCATTTGAGAAATCCTATTCCATAGCTGGTCGTTCCGGGCTCATAGATAGATAGGCCTAGTCCATAGAGGCAGAGGCAAACGATATTCTCATGGGGCTTTCGGCCGTTTTCTGGATCCTAGGCATATGTGCCATCGTCCTTAGGCTGCCAGGGCCCAATCATTTTCATCTGTTTCCCTCTAAAATCGTTTTCATTTTCAACCGCAGAATAAGTTTTTCCTTTTGTGAACGAACAGAACAAGTTGTTTTCATTTTCGGTACGCTCGAAGACTCAAATCACCGCTCGACAACTCAACACGTCCCTTGCGCTCGACAACTTGGGAAGGCCGCACGCCTCTGTTTTTTTTTTCCCAAAAAGCACGGCCGCACGTCACGTCAGATCCGTGAAACTTGCAGCCCGGCCTTGTGCGCGCACGCGTGGGACGACACGCCGATGCGCGGAGAGACCGAACCAAACGGCACGGAAACCATCGGTTCGTCACGCGACCACCGGTCGCACTCCCACCACCAAACGCGAAGCCGCACACGCCCGCGGCTCCGCCAAAAGCGATCGCGCAGGCTCCCAATTCGGGCGGAGAGAGAGAGGGAGAGGAGGAGACTCCGACCGAGGCGCAGCCCCCTCGCCGAGACCGACGGGCCGACGCAACCCAAGTGAAGGAAGAAGCAAGCGGCACGGCCGGCGCGTCCTCGCGTGCGCAGCCCGGCGAATATTCCAACGGCATAACACCCACCACCCCTGCTCGACCCCGGCCCGGCTCGGTTCCTGGCCCTTGGCGATGGCCGCGACGGAGGCGGAGAGGGGAACGGCGGCTTCGGCGTGGGAGGAGGAGGAGGAGGAGGCGAGGAGGCGGGGGAAGGGGAAGAAGAAGCGGTACGGGCTGGTGGAGTACCGGGCGCTGCCGGGGTACCTGCGGGACAACGAGTACATCCTGCGGCACTACCGCTGCGAGTGGCCGCTCCCGCAGGTGCTGCTCTCCGCCTTCACCATCCACAACGAGACCCTCAACGTCTGGACGTACGTAACAGCAAACCCCCTCTCCCCCTTCTCGATTGCCTTGTTGTTTGGTCGAATTGCTGTTAGGAGGTTGACTGGCAATCAATTGCTTTGCTCGGGAGGAAACGGAGGTCGATTTCTGCCGTTGCTCTTGTTGCAATGCGAGGACTCGTTCTGTAGATGAGATGTCTAGTCGATTTCTTGTCCGCTTGTGGTTCATGCTTGCTTATCTTTCAGATTCAATATGAATTGGTGAACATTTGAAATATCGAACTGTTGAAACACCAGGCTATCCAAAATATCTGGCCATATTTTGAAGTTTGTTAAGCTGGTTTTTCCTAAGCATTTGCGGTGGCTGGACAAAGCGTAGAATTCATCCAGCTGCACAAATACGGGGGCACAAGCAGAGTATTTTTACGTCTTTGAAAACAAGATCTACATTTTAGAAGTGAATTAACGATTTTCAATCTACTAGTAAGTTGCTGTTTTTTTAACTCAACCTGTTTTTTCTTTGAACTGTTCTCAGTTTCTAGTGCTGCAAGTTAGAACTGCTTCTCTATGGTAAAAAAATGCTAGTAAAATTGAGCAATTAGAATGCACCGAGTCACAAATGCCAACTGAAAGTATCGATAGTGTCCTTGCCTGTTCATATCAGGATAAGGACCTTTTTTCGAAAAACAAATCTCAGGGAAAAGGACCGGACGCTAAATAATTAAAGAAGCCCTTCCGGTGGGGTATTTGTTTTTTGAAACTAGTTGATGGATGAGTGGACTCAGAACTGCCCCTTTCATTGTCCGAGTTCTCAGCGAGAGCTAGGAACTTCAATGGAAATTGAGCAATTTTATCACTGTCCTGTAGCACAGATCTGTTTATCTCTGATGTAAAAGTTTTATACTGAAATTATAGAAGCATGAATGCTGTCAAATTTTGACTGAATTTCTGAGCGATAGCATATTTTGTCATTATGCTGATGTGATCTAATAGAATCGTGGATGTCATGATCTGCTATATTTATTTTATTCTACTAAAGGCTGCCATTTAATGTGTACATTTCAGGCATTTGATAGGATTTTTCATCTTCCTTGCTCTGACCATATACACTGCAACAAAAGTTCCAAATGTAGATCTCCAGAGCCTTCAGCATTTGCCGGATGTGCTGAGAAAGGCTGATGTTCATAAGATTCAGGCAGAGCTTGTGTCATGCCTTCCTTCATTGCCTCACCTATCCGATTTACAAAAGCTGAAAGATGAGTTGAAGAGCTCATGGAATTCTATTGAGGTTCTTTCGTCCTTGTCCCGTTGGCATCTCTTGGAGGTACTCTCAAGTTGCTTGCCACACAGATTTACCCATTACAATGAGACAAGTTTGTCTGTTCTTGTAAGTAATCTACAACTTACTAACTTATTTGCCTTTTCACTTTGATACTATAGTACTAGTACTTTACTGCAGGGTTCAGGAAGTTAGTGTAAGCTGATGTTGAATAAGATTTCACTTCTAGACACTTATTAGTAAAAATCTGGAAACTAGCTATCACTGTCAGGTTACTGGAAAAGCAGTAAGGCTATCTCCAACAGCTATCTTAAATTTTCATCCTCAAAAACACTATTACAACATCCCCTATCACTATTACAGTATTCTTTATTTTTTCACCTCCAACAGCTACCTTATTTCTTACCTTCTACTGCTCTTTTTCTCTCTCCGGACCCACTGTCAGCTTTATCTACAGTACTGCTACAGTACATGGCAGCGTTTCCTTCCCTCAGGACCACTGCCAGCCTCTGTGAACAGTACTGCTACAGTTTTGCTGCAATGTTGCGGGTGCTACCTTACTTTGCGGAGTACTGTAGCACTAGATATAGGATCGGTTGGAGTTGGCCTAAGCCAGTAAGATTCAGGAAGTTGCCAATTTATGAGATTAAAACGTTATTTTAGTCACTACTCCCCCCAAATTTATTGAAGTGTAAGGTAGTAGCGGTGCTGGTACAGATACAGAGAACAGCAATTATGAAATCAAGCCATTTTGGCCTTATTTCAGATAATGTTGATAAACGTTGTTTTGCATTTTAGTTGATTCTCTAGCAATTGCTGTTAATTCAATCCTCATATCTTCTGCGCTGATCAAATTCTGCAATGCATGACTTCAGAAAGCCAGTTCTGTTTAACTTTAACTTGCGTATTGACAACTTGAGACCTAACAAGCTTTCTTGTTTTTCTTTTGCGCAGCAAAGCATGAAAGAGGATATAGCAAACTTGATTGCACCACAGCTTGTTAGGCCAATCGCACGGTGGCCATTCTTTGCCTTCTTGGGAGGAGCCATGTTTTGCCTTCTTGCCAGCAGCACGTGCCACCTTCTCTCCTGCCACTCTCGCCGTCTAGCATACATTATGCTTCGGCTTGATTATGCAGGCATTGCTGCTCTTATCGCCACATCCTTCTACCCTCCAGTATACTATTCTTTCATGTGTTATCCCTTCTTTTGCAACCTGTACCTCAGCTTCATAACTATCCTAGGAGTGGCAACTATAGCGTTCTCTTTACTCCCAGTCTTCCAGAACCCTGAGTTCAGAACCATAAGAGCATGCCTCTTCTTTGGCATGGGTGCATCCGGTGTGATCCCTGTTCTTCACAAGTTGGTCCTTTTCTGGCACCAACCAGAGGCATTGCACACGACCGGATATGAAGTTCTGATGGGGCTCTTCTACGGTCTTGGAGCATTGGTTTACGCAACTCGGGTGCCTGAGCGCTGGATGCCTGGAAAGTTTGACATTGCCGGGCATAGTCACCAGCTCTTCCATGTCTTGGTTGTTGCCGGAGCCTACACGCACTATCATGCAGGACTCGTGTACCTCAAGTGGAGAGACTTGCACGGCTGCTAAAAATTGGTGCGACGCTGAGGTTGCGGATAGATTGTAGGTACTGTGAATTTGGACATAAGATCATGGTCTGTTGTAATTTGTAACAGTAAACATAAACAAGCGCTACAAGGTGTTCAGTTTGTCATCAGTAATTGAAGATTGGTATTTATGCTACTAACTAGATGTTTCTGATCGCGACCTATTCGATATATCAGTTCCGGGCATTATGGGAAGACTAGGTGAATTCCTAGTGCGTTGCTGTGGGAATTTGAGGGGAATTTCAAATGAATGATTATCGAAGGGGATTGCAATTTTTCTTGCATTTTTGTTTTTTTTTTGGCTCAAACTCAAAGGGGAAACTTTGCTTCTTATCTTTTTTTTTTAGAAGCAAATCTTAATACAACATTTGAACCCACCAATTCCAAAGTTGAGGAGAGCTCGTCTGAGTAAGACAGTACGTAATAGCGAACACTAACCTAAGCTTTGCACGCTATGAATGAAATTGCAACTTAGTAAACCAAAAGATTAGGATGTGTAGAATCCCATCATGCCAATTTGTAACCCATTACCCTTTACTGCTATTTATAAATCCCTATTGACAGTTCAGACAACATTTTCCTGCAACAATTGGACTTACACATAAGACTGCTGTGATCCATAAGCAAAGAGCAAGTGGTATAACTCCATAATGTAAGTATGCCAAAATCTTATGTTATGTGAAATTCAGTCCTTACAAATGAAGTATAAGATCTATCAGTATGTATACTATAGTACAAACATATTCTAGATTTACAGGAGACTTAATCAGTGTTGCCTCTGCACTCACATTATCTACCTTCCTCCAGGGCACCAGAAAAAGGTTCCGCATGGATAGATTGATCAGCGAGAACTGTTCCACTAATATATTTAGTTGCATCACTTTCCATTCATTAGCTGAAATAATTGAACAAATTAGACATTTCATTGCACAAAGCCTCAAATTCCATGAGTGGTCAACCTGAACCGGCTATTAGCTGTTGCATATCTAATGTTTTAGCATAGCTTTTATGCTCTATGCTACGGAGCAACAACTTCTTAAAGATGGCAACAAAATGTAGATCAAATAATCAATTATATGGACCTAGTTATGTAAAATAAAGTAATAAACATGAGCAAGGTAGATGCAGTAATAATAAATATGAATGAACATTAAATTTAAAATTGTTAGGTTGGTAGTAAAAATGGGCTATAATGAACTGGTAGTTTATTTTAAGATCTCTGTAAAGCTAATGGATCTTAGCAATCATATCATACCAACAACAATCTATACAACATGTTTTATAGGTTGTTCTTTATAAGGAAGATGGTTGTACAGATCCAATTTATCTAGTGACAGAATATAACTAAGATTGGGTAAGTGATCAGCTAGCAGATTGAGAGCTTCGAATAAGGGTTGAAGAAATAGGACAACGGTATGAACAGCTAAAATCTCATAATGTTAATGTAAATTACACAAATGAAACTAAAGTCTTACGTGTAGTACCTTGTAATGATATGCACCAGCTAATTATTAATGAGCAAATTGTTGATGACAAGATTTAGAATTTATAGTAGTTATTGCAGCAATAACTGGCTTAATGAGCGATTAGCGATAAGTACATCCACCGAAAAACAGTGCTCCGACCATAGTGAGCAATGTTCCGACCACAATGAATAATACTCAGCTAGGTAAACAGTGCTTCGACCAGTAAACAGTACTTCATGACCACGACCAGTGACTATGATTAGTGGTCACAAGTAGTGAGACGATCAGTGACCACGGTTTGTTTTAGCAGTTGTTCTCCGGACAGGTGGAAGAGCTGATCGAATTCAAGTGCATAGATACGTCGAGCATATAGTCGAATCTAAGAAGGCTGAGCTGCAATAAAATATACTTGGGTAAATATATGAGAGTTTATATGGTTGATTAGGGAATGTATGTTAGTTATATAAAGTTTGAAGATCAAAAGGCATAGTCGAATCATATTTGTAAGTCTTGTTTTGTTTGAATAGGAGTCCTGATCTCTTACGGCTAATACCTGTCACCCTTTAAATATGAGAGGGTCATGACCGATTAAAAAAATGAACCAACCAATCAAATCAATCTACTTTACATTTCGGCTTTTGCCTAGCCCCTGTAGTCCCGTTCTCCCCTGTAGTCCCGTTCTCTTTTTCAATCCACATTGCTACCTGTTCTTGATCCCAATGAACAAGGACAAGCCGCCAGCCATCTGCGCTTCGCCGGGGTCCCTCCTGAGCATGGGTGACGACAAAGGTCCGACGACACAGTGCCACGACTGGGGTATCCTGGGTGCTGCTCGTCAGATATTGTACACGAGGTGCTCGGTGTTTGGCGCGGCATTGTTTTGCGTCAACATACTTTTTGGCGACTCCGTTGGGGAATATAGTTTTTTGACTATCTCTTGGCCGAATTCTAAAACCCTAGACATGTGTACTTCGAAAATCGACAAAGATAACATCATAATAGCATCCTACGAGGAGTTATGCGAAGACTCTGCAAGGTGTGTTAAAAAAAAGAAGATTCTCCACCGCCCGCCAACTAAACCCCTAAGGTACCAACTAATGTAAGTGTTCAACCCTCTCCATCACATGAACAAGTTGCTGGTATGATTGATCAATCTGTTAGTGCAACCATGGCTAATAGTGTTCAAAAGATAGTTGATGATACATTGGATGAAAAGATTCGACCTTTAGTTATGCAAATTCATGAAGAACAAAATCTGAAAAAAAAAACCTTTTATTAGCAATGTTAGCACTCCAATTTTACCTACAATGGTTAATATATTACCAAGTGCTTCAATTCCTCATGATGGCTGAAATTATATGGGTAGTGTTGCACCTAATCATGTTCCTTCTTATGCTATTAGAACTGATGTAACACAAAATCTATATTAAACACCATATGCTAGACATCATGTTTCTTCTTCAGCTCAAGCTTATAGAGTCAAAAATTATCCCAATGTGCAAACACCATATTATCAAACCATATCATATAGTGTTCCGCCTATACCTCCACAAGGGTCGGGAATCCCTTATGGGCTGATACCGGAACAAACTTTTACCACACCACGTCCTATCACCTCTTATGTGCCGAATGTGTCCACATCACTGCTTGAGTGAATAGCTAACCCTAATTAGATTGTGGCCGATTACACCAAAATCATACGGGGACAAGTAGCTACTGTATTAAGGGGATAATTCGGCTTGGATGTTAGGAGAAAGGCTCGTGCATACCAAAAGTCATATCCCGAGCATTATAACACAATTCCATAAACCTGTGGTTTTAAAGTTCCTGCTTTTGTAAAGTTTTCCGAGGATGATAATAAGACAACTAGGGAGCATGTAGATCAATTTCTTGTACAATTAGGTGAAGCTAGTTCAAATGATGTGCTAAAAATTAGACTATTTTCTTTGTCATTGTCTGAGACTGCTTTTACTTGGTTTACATCTCTTGCTCCTAATTTTATACATGTGTGGTCTCAATTAGAAGAAAATTTTCATAAGTATTTTTATAGTGCTGATACTGAATTGAGGCTTTCACATTTAACATTGGTTAAACAAAGATACAATGAAACAATTGCTGATTATATTAGAAGATTTAGAGATATAAATAACCGATATTTTAACTTGACACTTTCTAAAAAAAGACTTGCCCGAATTAGATCATTTGGGTTTGTTATCACATCTTAGGGAAAAGCTAGAAGGTTATGAATTTTAGAATGTTGGTCAAGTTTTGCAAAGAGCTCTGGTACAAGAAAGCCAAGCTAAAGAATCTAGAATTTTCAGAAATTACATGATAAACCTAGAGTTGATCGTCCTAATGTTCATATGCTTGAGTACGAATCTGAAAATTTGGACGATGACGATGACGATGTGTGTGTAGCCGAGTGGGTTTGGTCTTCTAAGTCTAAACTATTCGTTTGCTCCGCTCTTAAGCCGATTCCTCTAAAAAAATTGACAAAAAGAAATTAAATTTACTTTTGATATAGCAAGTGTGATAGAATTTTTGATTACTTGCTATAAGAAAAACAGATTAAGCTATGTCATGGTCATGTGATTCCACCATTAGAATAATTGAAGAGATGAGCTTATTATAAGTGGCACAATTCTTATTCTCATGCAACTAACGATTGCAATGCTTTTCGTTGACAGGTTCAATCGTTCATTGATGAAGGATGATTGAAGTTCTCAGAGATGAAAGTTGACAAGCAACTGTCCCCGGTTAATGTAATTAATCTCCAAGGCAGAAGTGTTTTAATTCGGCCAACTCAAGCCAAATTAGCTAAAGGAAAAATTGTGATAGTTGGTGAAGAAAGGCCCAAGTCTTTAGGGGAGAACAAAAACTTGTTAAGAGAAGTATTACTTAAGAAGACTCCCTGTAGGATCGAGAGTAGCGACTAGAGGGGAGGTGAATAGGCACCTCAACAAATTTCTTGCAAAATTGATGGCATTCTCCTATTCGATCACCCAACGCACCTCTAAAAAGGAATCATAACAGAACACAACACAAATATGCAGTGAAAAAACTACACCTACCCAAAAAGTTCAGAGACTTCGAAGATGGGACTGGAGAGTCCAGAGATTGGACCGGAGAGTCCGGAGATTCTGAGAAAGATCAAAAACCAAATTTGAAAATTCAACAAAAGGTGGGTCTTATGGGTTGAATCGAACACCAGGTTCCACAGCAAACCAATCCATGACTCATGCCCACATAAAGGTTGAGTCTTGAGAAAAGACCACTCAAGGATCAAGAGATGAGCACCGAGTGAAAAAGATCTCCAAGATGATAGTCTAAAGGCAAGGGGATTTAAGATCCTATCACATATGCATGTGTATGTGAATTTTATACCTTTAGCATCAAGAACAATAACCTCCCAAGGTATTAAAATTTCAGCTCAAAAAGAAAAACAAAAATCAACATCGAAAAAGGAAAAACTTGCAAACAAGGGAAGAGAGCCAAGAGAGGGAAAATAGAATGAGGGGAATTTGAGTATATATAACAAAATAAACTTCATTACTCAAAGAGGTAAGCCATATTTTAGGTAGGCTGCAAAGATTTTCCTCTGAAAACTCTCACATATTACATAGCCTAAGCACTCATCTTCCTCTCTTATAAAACCTTGGCACAATACTCTCATATGAGTGGCACAAGGGGCTCAAATGGTTGGTTCCACCTCTCCCATAGCCCTACTCCTCTATTTATAAGCCTAGGAAATTTGACTCCCAAGTTTTATAGGTTTTTCTCAAAATACTCCTCTCTTGTAGTACACTCATGCCTACCACCAAGGGTATTTTAGTTCATTTTCTTTTTCATTTACCGGATGGCCTCGGCGCCTTCATGATTTGGCTTCGCCTCGGCGCCTTCATGATTTGGCTTCGCCTCGACGCATGCTTTACGATGGTGCCATGCACTCCTCTAGTCCTCCTATGTTTTTGAAGCCAAACCGCAAAACCCTAGCATGCTTCTCAAAACGTGACTAGCCGCCACTTGCTTCCACCTGAAGCAAGCGCTTTGATGATGATACATGTCCTTCGTCTTGCGGTTTTGACCGTCGGCAAGTCTTTCCCGCTCCCGATCCCTCGGGCCGCCTTGTCACTTGCATCGTCATCTCTTCCGTTTGACTTTGTCAACACGCCGTCTTCATCCTTCGTTTCATGCTTTACTTGACCTTCATGTGTACAGCTAGGATCACCCTTGACTCCGTTCGGCCCTCCTTGATCGTCCGACACCAAGCACCCTTTTAGCCCCGATCACACACTGTCGACTGCCAAGTTGCATCCATCACCTGCACACCTTAAAACAAGCAAACACATTTCTCCACACTCCAAAACATCTTAAGGTTACCATAAAATAAAAAAACTTCAACTCAGAGCACATCCTGTAGAAAACATAAACATTGGATGGTCCGGTGTGTTCTACTCATAAACACTGGACCATCCGGTGAGTGTAGCACTATCTATTATAGGAAAATTTTGCTCTCTGCAAGAAAAGGTCCGGTGAAAGCTTCTTGTGATCTCATGTCCATCACCAGATAATCCAGCATGTGCCAATCTACCGAACCACCCTTCTGCAACCTCTCTGCAACAAAAGGTCCGGTACATTCTCCGGTGTTCACAAACTCAGCAATGGACTATCCGGCGTACATAATCAAACTTGGTGCCAAAAATCTCATCTCAGCAGAATACTCCGACGCACTCTAAGTCCATCACTGGACCATCCGGTGTTTGCTTATATTTTTGCTTCAGCACTGAAAATGCTCCAGTGCTCACTTCACCGTAACACCAGACTATCTGGTGTGGTAAAAAACCCACACACCAGATGCTCCGGTGAGACATAATTTTCTGGACTCTGAAACAGTTAGCTCCAATTTAAACTTTGGTTAGCCATAAATAAGATCACTCACAAACAAGCTCATACCAACCAAAATCAATTCAAATCCAATATTGTTAATAACTCATCATTTGCAAACCAAGGCACATTTCAACTTAGTTTCTCACACCCGAAGGTAAAAAATCAATCAAGATTGTGATGAACACTTTAATCACGGGGGGGGGGGGCATGACAATGCTAAACTAAGAATGATCAAATCAAAAAGGCAAAAAGACATGGCAAGATCGAGAAGCCCAAGCCAACTTTCAAGCAAATTTTATCTAAATATGAAAGAGATAAGGCACACTACTACAGAAATAGGCCTATATACCGACCCATCACTGCTGGTTTCTTATGAGCCGGCAGTGATGAAATATCACTACCGGTTTGTACCATGGACTGACACTAAAAGGCCATTCAAAAAGAACCGGCAGTGAAAACCCACTATCACTGTTGGCTCTAGCCACGAGCTGGCAGTGATAGTATCACTGCCGGTTCGTGTTATGAGCTAGCAGTAATAAGTAGATGACAGCTTATTTTAAAAAATTCATAACTTTTTCATACGAAGTAGGATGGAGACAAATTTTATTTCAAAACTATAGCCCTCGACGAGATCTACAACTTTGTGGTTGAAATTTTTTCATTTGATATCATTTAGATATCCAAATAATCATTTAAAGTTTCAAACAAAAGATGTCAAAAGGATTGCATATGCTAATGATATCACTAGTACTTATGTGGTGGGATGGTAAGGACGTATCACGCGAGCTGAGAGGTTCTGAGTTCGAGTGCCATGAACTGCACGCGCGCGTATTTCACACAAAAAATCGCGTGACTTCATGACCACGACCAGTGACTACGATTAGTGGTCATGACCAATGAGGTGATCAATAACCATGATTTGTTTCAGCAGTTAGTCTCTAGACAGGTGGAAGAGCTGATCGAATTCAAGTACATGGATATGTCAAGCTTGTAGTCGAATCCAAGAAGGTCGAGCTGCAATAAAAGATACTCTGGTAGATATATGAGAGTTTACGTGGTAGATTAGAGAAGGTATGTTAGCTATAGAAAGTTTAAAGATCAAAAGACATAGCCGAATCATATCTATAAGTCTTGTTCAGTTTGACTTAGGAGTCCTGATCTCTTATGGCTAAGATCCGCCGCCTTTTAAATATGAGAGGGCCATGACCGGTTGAAAAAAATAAACTAATTGATCAAATCAATCTACTTTACTTTTCGTCTTTTTCCTAGCTCCTATAGTCATGTTCTCTATTCCAATCCATGTTGCTACATGTTCTTGATCCCAACATACAAGTACAAGCCGTCGGCCATCCGTGTTTCGACGGGGTCCCTCCCGAACGTGAGTGACGACGAAGATCCAACGATGCAATGCCACGACCGGGGTATCCTGGGTGCTACTGCCGAATATAGCACACGACGTGCTTGGTGTTTGGCACTACATCTTTTCGTGTCAACACAAATGTATCTAAAGAAAATTTGAGCTTCCTTTCCAGTTCTATGGAAAGAAGAGGAAATCTGCAAAACAATGAAATGAGGGTGAGCAATTCTAATGCTTAAAGTTGGGCTGGAAAATTTGCAGAAAAAACAACATTTTTTATTAGGAAATACTTGTAAAACTGACTAATAAAATCAACATGGGTTGTTGTACATGTAAAATCAGATAACTGGGCAATAAAACATGTTGGTATTACGGGAGAGAGAGTTTTCCTATTGCTTTGTATGGTGTTGATAGAAAGATCTGAAAATCAAGCATTTGAGAAATAATAGTGATTGAGTGTCACTGGAGATGTGAATTAGTTTCCTTGTAATGAATAAATTAGTTCTTTCACAGTGATCATGCGGGTATTGAAAGAAATTGTTAACCTAGCATAGATTAAATCTATTAAGTAATCTGAAAAGTCAAATGAATGAAAAAGGATGCAGTCAGGAAACCACCACACCATTTGAGGGGAAAACAACACCTCAAACTCACATGTGATTGTAGAATGTGACTGTATCTAGTGTCGGAGGATGTGAATGCATCCAGTTTAGGCTACACTGTGTTGATACGTTAGGATCAGAAAGTGGTAAACCAGCCCAGTTATTGGGGACTGCAGAAACCAGTGTCTAACCACTAGTTGCGTGTAGAACACGGGATTTTTTTTTTCCTGAATCTTACGTTTTTCCTACAAAATTAAAATAATTCTTGTAAAATTCATGTACGATTACTGTAAAATTCATATGTTTCAAAGGAGCCTAAGTGTGCTTCTATCTGTGTACTAGTAGTATAAGGCCGTCGCGTTTGCAGCTCTGTTACATTTTACTGTATGGAGTTCCAAAAGCTTGCTAGTACAAAGAAACAAGTAGTGCAGAAACCAAAGGCCAAATGGCAAAAGCCTGATGAACCATTCCTGAAGATCAACTGTGATGGAGCAGACAATCGTTCATCGCACAAGGGAGGATGGGGCTTTGTGGCGCCAGATTCAGACGGGCAAGTTGTCGCTGTGGGAGCTCGTATGATGCCTAGAGCCTACAATGCTTTCCACTCTCATGTTGCTTGTTTGCAAACCATGTGTCATGCAGCTAATCTCGTGACAGTGGTTAATGGAATTGTTTTCCATCGTTTTCCATCCAGAAAATAATTCTCGTATCTATCAGATGTGGGGGCACTTGTGACAGAGTGTAAGAGTCTTATTGTGTCTCAATCCTAGATGTTCCCTCTCTTTGGTACAAAATGGTAGGATGTGATCCTTATCCTCTAGCGAGAGTTCCAGAGGCAACCAAAAAGACAGCTGCGAGATGAAGCTTCAGATCCAGCATCAATCCCGTCATCTCTCCTCCTCCGAATGCCTCTCTGGCATCAGAGGGGTGGGGGTACTGGCGGATCGACGCCAGATGTAGTTTGTAGGGTAGGTAGTCTAGCTAGTTTTAATTTTGGTAGGTTTATCTAGGTGGTGATCATGATGTTTTCGTTGGCTTTTGCTCCTCTGGATTGTCTCCGGCGAGGTTGTCGGCTTCGTCAACCTCTTCTATACCATTCTTAGGAGGTATGTAATAGTAGTTGTTTTGTTGAAGCTGTGAATGAGGGGGGAGGGGGGGATTCCTCATATCCTCTAGCCTTGTATATGATTTTGGGTCGTTGGGTTTGGCAGCGCTGGACAAGGTTGTTGGGCCTCCAACTCTGACGAGGTTGTGGTTGGTGGCGCTAGTTTGAAGGCTTCCTCTCAGAGCTCCGCGTCATAGCTTATATTGCTTGTTCAGTGTTTTAGAGGCAGCCCGATGGTGGTCACGGGACGCTGGCTATTGGGGCTTTGGCGATTACTCTGGCGAGGGGAATGAATGATTCTTTGTCGGCCTCTGGTGCTCAGTTGGGCTTGGCGCCGTCGGTAGCGGTGCATGGCGAGGCAGCGAATGAAGGCGTTTTCTTCATGTTTTTCCATCTATTGTTGCTTAATTTCGCTTGTTATTTGGGGATGTTCTTTACATCACAGTGAATGAAATCCTTTCCCTTTCCCAAAAAAAAAAATCCTGTAATACGGTAGCCGACTCCTTAGCTACTTACGGACCGAGATTGTCATCGCCTCCTATTTTGTGGCAGGATCAAGCGCCAGACTTCATTTTTGTCTTGGTCTCCAGCTATTTAGCTGGCCCCAATGGTTAATGGAATTATTTTCCATCTAGAAAAAAGAATTATAAGGTTGTCGTGAGGATAAACCCAAGGTTCCAAACGTAGAAGCATCGGCCATGCGCGTCCATCCAAATTCCAACTACTATAGGAAGCTATTGAACGCTTATGATCTGCATATGTGTAACGTTGTCTCGGCTGTCGCAAGTGATTGTTTCATGGTGGCGGAGGATGTGCATCCGAATTCTCCTCTGACTTCCTCTTTTACCCATTTACCTGTTATCTACGGGTAAAAACTCTAATAGAGTTGAGTTTGTTCCACATTTGTTGTTTGTGGGCACGTTCGTAGACGCAAATCATTACCTAATAGGTATACGGGTACATGTATGGGTAAAGCATGGCACCCGTTTAACCATGTGTATATTTGGTACTCTGAAAGTATGTACTCTCATATACGTATCTCATAACATATAGAGTATCTTATATGATGAATGATATGTATATGGAGTATATGAATATATAAGATCATCTAAGTGATATGTATATTTTTTTATGTGGTTTGCACATATTTTCTTAAGTATATTACATTTTATGTACAAATATAAAGGTATTATCAAAATCTATTAAAATTAAAGGACTTCTTTTTAATTTTTCCATGTAATTCTCATTCAAATATTTTAGAATGAGTATATAAGTATATTCATAGTGATAAAAGAGTAATCTAGTTTATTTATATAATATATCATAGTAGGGAGTAATAGTTGGCTCATACCCAAGACTCCACTCTCCAAGACAACAACCCTAATCCCTTAACTCGTCGCCGCAAACAATGGCACTCACTCACCCAGCACAGAAGCCATTCACATTTGGCAATTCCCAACCTGACGTGGCGCCGCTAACAACATAGTATCTAGCAGCCCTTCCACCGTCTGCCGCTTGTTCGCTACTAGAGAGCCCCGTCACCCCAAGGCCCCCAGCTGCCCCTCTGTTGTCCGTCGCCCATCCACCATGGCAACACCCAAGAGTCCTGCTAGTCCGCCACTGAGTGCTTCGTCACCTGCCATCTGCCTCATCGTCTGCCGCTCAATTCAGATCATCATCGGCCACCGCCCGTCCACTCAGCTCTCGTCAGCCACCGCCCGTCCATGGGTAAATGGGTATGCCCGTGAGCAACGGGTTTGTTCCCTGCTCTTCACCTGCGGGCGTTTGCGGGTATACCCATGAGCAAACTAAAATTCACATGTTCAGGTATGGAAAAACACTACCCGTACCCGCGAGACTCGATTGTCATCCTTAGTCCTCACAGTTGTCACCGTGTTGCAAAATATCAGCAAGAATGGGATGCCGGCCCAGAATCTTAGCTTTATAATCTCAGCGTTTACACCGTCTCTTAAGGTACGTTTGGTTGGAGGGCGAGGTTAGATGGGATATGGTCATCCATATTTTTTTGGATGGTATGATCCAATTTCTGTTTGGTTATGATGGATAGGATGAGCTAATTTTTTATTTGGTTGATGGGATTAGAGTAGATAGGATGAACCAATTTTTTATTTGGTTGATGGGATTAGAGTAAATAAAATGATTTATTTATATGCATTCCATAAATATTTGGATGAATTTGTGCATGTTTGAATTTGTTTGAATTCAAATTGAATTAAAAAAAGAATATCATATGAAATGATAAATATATATATATATGGAGCATTACAAATGAACTTATTTTTTTCACCAAATAACTTAGGGTTAAAAATATTTTATAAATTAGTACATCATATGAGAAAAATATTATTGAATTTTTCAGATTTTAGGAATTTATTTGAGGCATTAAAAATTGCTAGAAGTTATAAAAATAGGTTTCTTTGGAGAATTTTAATTAAATGCTGGCTCATGATTTTTAGATCAAACCAATTAAAATGGGTTGCTAGTGAGCTCTAGTTTGCTTATAAAAATATTTAAAAAAATAGACTATTATATACTCCAGATAAATTATTGTATTAAAAGAAAAACAGCCCAACGAGTTGAACAGCATGAATTTGATCGCTCCATCCAACCGTTTTCACCTCTCTGTCCAGCATGAATGTTCGCTCAGGCTGACCGCCTCAGCCAACGCATCCACTGATCCAAGCACGAAGAAAAGTGGATAGCCGATCTCCCGGCTCGCTCCATCCATCAAACTAAACGGACGCTTAATTTCCTGGTAGCACAAGATCGAACAGAGCAGATGCTGCACAGTTGTTCAACAGAAATCCTTTCCTGAAGCACCGGTAGTGGAATTATTTTGCCTAACGAGCGTTACAGATAGAAGTCGACGTCGATTCGCGGTGAAAATTGGCATGTAGATCGAGAGGGCATGCAGCGCTATAATTGTCGCCCGTGGCCCAGGCGTGCAAAATATCTCAGAAGGACACGCTCTCGCCAGCCCATGGCTCTCGCTCCACTCCTCGTCATGGCGGCGCTCCTGGCCCTGCCGCTCGGGAGCCACTCCGGCGAAGCCCAGAACCTGCACCCTGTCGTGCTGGTGCCGGGCTACGGCTCCAACCAGCTGGACGCGCGGCTGACGGCGGCGTACGAGCCCTCGGCGCCTTCCTGCGGCGCCGGCGCGGGCCAGGGGTGGTTCCAGCTGTGGCCAAACCACACGGGGATGCACGACGCCAGCCAGGTCCCGTGCTTCGCGGACCAGATGAGTCTCGTCTACGACGCCGGCGCCGACGACTACCGCAACGCCGACGGCGTCGCGACCCGGGTCCCGTCCTTCGGCTCCACGCACGGCCTTGTCGGGTGAGTACGTCCACTCCACACACCGCACACCTGTCTCGTGTCAGTTTCAGTCGTACACCGTCACTGGCAGCCTGATGCTAGCCCACTGGATGCAAACAAAATAGACGATGATTAACCGATGGATGGTTTGGATGGACCTGGACTGACGCAAATGCACGGTCACATGTGTTCCACTGGCAGGTGGGATCACCTGGTGCGGCGGCTGGAAGGCATGGGCTACCACGAGGGTAAGAGCCTCTTCGCCGCGCCGTACGACTTTCGCTACGCTGTCGCGCCGCGCGGCCACCCGTCTGCGGTGGGAGACCGCTACTTCCGCGACCTCAGGCGCCTCATCCGGAGGGCGAGCCGACTCAACCAGGGTCGCCCGGCCATCGTGGTCGCGCACAGCTTCGGCTGCGCTCTCACGTACCAGTTCCTCCTCGCCCGCCCGCTCCCCTGGCGCTGGCGCTTTGTTAAGCACGTCGTCCTCCTGGCCCCCGCGCTCGGCGGGTTCGCCGAGGGGATGTACGGCCTCGAGGCCGGCATCGGCTACGGCCTGCCGAACGTCACGCGGCCGACGATGACCCGGCTGGCGCGGAGCCAGCAGAGCACCCTCTGGCGCCTGCCCACGCCGGTGGTATTCGGGGACCGACCGCTGGTTGTGACCAAGAACGCGACCTACTCGGCCCGCAACATCGCGGAGTTCTTCGAGGCCATTGGCTTCCAGGAAGGGGTCCGGCCGTACTTGACGCGGGTGCTGCCGCTGTGGCAGGCGCTCCCGGCGCCGATGGTGCCGGTGACCAGCGTCATCGGGGTCGGGGTCAGGACGCCGGAGACGTACGTGTTCGGTAGAGAGGGGTTCGAGGGGGATCCAGAGGTGGTGTACGGCGACGGCGACGGGGACATCAACATGGTGAGCCTGGTGGCCATCGAGAAGGAATGGTCCGGTGTGCAAGGCCAGGTCTTGAAGGTAGTCAGGCTGCCCGGTGTCCATCACGATGGCTTCTTCAGTGGTCATTTCGCTCTCAAGAGTGTAGTTTCTGAGATTTACGAGGCAGGAGGGAGTACAGAGCTCTTCGAAAATTTAGCCTTTGAGCAATAATACTGTCACGACTGAAAAATGGTGGTCAGACCGTACGCTTAAATAGAACCACTGTATCGTGCTTGGGGCCTGGGTTGAGGTTACGGGCTGGAGTGAAATCGTATTTGTTGGATTTAGTTGGGCTGTATGCACTTGTGCTCGTTTATGTTTAGTACTTGAGCTGAAGAAAAAATGGGAAAAATGATTATATGTCCTAAAGATGATCAATTTTGACAATATATTCTAAGTTGATCAAACTTTGATTAAATATTCCACAAAGATTAATTTATAATAAAATTTTATATTAGGTATTGTAACTAGATCTTTATCTCTATCTCTATGCTTAAAAAAACACGCAGAGCGTCCTGCGTTCCGCTCCCGCGTCGCCCGCTCCAGTTCCCCGCCCTCCCCGCTCCCTTTCCTTCCGCAACGCGCTGATATCTCGCGCCGCTCCGCCCTCCTCGATCTCGACCCCGATCCTTCCCCTCCGCGCCTCTCGCTTCACGGCGCCCTCCCTCTCCTCCGACCGTGCCGCCCTCACTTCTGCGCCATCTCATCGCGGAACCTCCCCTGCCCTCCCGAGTCCCGCCCCTCGCCGCCGCCGAGATGACCCCCTTGAGCCCCGACGTCGCCGCGGAGGTGCGGCTCCTGCTGGATGGCGCCACCGACTCCAACTTGGAGTCCAATCGCCGCGAGCTCTGCCAGGTACCCTACCACTGACCTCTCCCCGTCTGCTAATGCCTGCCCGCTCCCCTTCCCTCTCCTTCTCTTCGATTCATTCATCGCCCCCCAATATGGATCTGTGGGTTACGGTTTATTCCACCCAACGCTTACGCTGCTGCGCTCGTCATCTCCTGGTCTGGTGAGAGCAATTCTAGGATAGATTATCGAATCTGGGTTATGGAGTTGCGGACCTCCCTGAGGTTCTGCGTCGAGTGACCTAGGTTTCTAAATTTTAATCCAACTGATTTCCGCACATTAGTGTCATGCTTTAACGTCTGGTTAATGTCCTTCTGAATTGTTGACCTCGTTGGCTTCATTACCAATTACTGGATTAATGTGTTCATTCATGTTAATACACATATATGTGATCAAACAGAATTAGTTATGGTTTGTGTTAGACTACGTGCACAAGTCCATCAAGAGCATGCTTCAAAACAATTAGTTGCAACCAGCTGGTTATCACATGGGTAGCCAATATGGTCAGCACAGTCAAGTGTTAAAATGCCTAATTTTACTAGAGAGGAGAACTGTTTGTTCTGGATTAGTTTGGATGGCTTACAATAGGTCTAAATGACATTAAAATCGTTCCAGATAAGATAAGGTGAAACTCACTTCAACTGCATTATTCAATGTTTTCCAAAATTAGCAAAAATATAGAAAAGTGTCGATATCATTCTCTACGGTTTCTAGCCGAATAATGGCAGAACTTATCCATATTTTGGCACCAACTGATTTAACATATGATATAAAGACTGGTTCAGGACCAATGAACAGATAACCTGTTAGGGATCTTTTTTCTTCATTCAGAAAGGTGTTCAAAGATACATCTTTGACAACGGCACCTCTAATAAGCAACATTGGAAGAGAATGCTGGAGGCAGATATGTGTCTACTGAATGAACAAGCCTACAAGAAGTTTTTGCCGCATCTACTTGCCTGGAATCCGAACAGTAATTGTGTATGATTCCACTGTTTATGTTTATCTTTGGCCTTGTCGCACCTGCATTTTTTTATTATTTTAACTCTTGTTCTTCTTGACCTTTTTATCCTAATAGAAGTCAATGCAGGTTACCAGTAGAAACCAGCTGACAAGGTTTTTGCAAGCCCTTCTCAAGGACTAACGGTGGTTAGGAACAAGAGTTATGGTAAATCTTTATTTTCATAAAAGAACCAAAATGATGATAAAACGATCGGTTTATAGCTATTATGGGTTGGAAATACAACTGCCAGCAAAAAATATACACAAGAACACTACAGCAAGCCCAAAGCTAAAGTTCAACAAACTGGGAAGTGGTACCAATATACTTAAAAATGACTTATTGGCTTTTTGCCTTATAGGAGAAAAAACCCTGCTATCGTACCCGTTCGCTCTCCTCTGCCGAAGGCTCTGCGCCGCCATCGACTCCGCCGCCGCTCGGCCTCCAGCGTCCGCTGCGCCGCCAGCGACGACGAACACCGCGGCACGGTGATGCAGCCCGCCCGCCCGTTCAAGTCCCGGTGGATCGCCCTCGCCATCTCCCACGCCACGCCGCCGCCGCCCTCTCTGCCCTCGCCCCCGCCTCCCGCCTCCCGCCACGCCCGACGTGGCGGCGGCGGTGGCCAAGAGCCGGCCCGCGGTCGTCGAGAGCCCTCCCCCTGAGCACTGGGTGGTTCCCAAAGGGTGCCCCACCTGTTGCTGCATTCGTGCTCTTGTTGCTCCCTGCCTGTCGTCTCGTCGCGGCAGGTGCGTCTTCATCTCCCACCCAATTCTTGTGCCGTAGATTTTGTTTCTTGCGCTGGAGGTACTGCTCATTTCTTGAGTGCCATTGTTGGATTCTTTTGTAGTGTGCAGTCATATGCTTTCTGCTGCCAAAGCTCTTTGTTTCCTTCTGCATAATCTCATTTGAGGTTCTGCCCTGATTACTTTGAATTGGTTTTGTCATGGTCTGAATAGCTTTCATTTAGTTGGATCATTGACAGGGTCCAGGAGGTGTTTGGTATGATGTTGATGTTGTTGAGTCTTCCTACTATGGTGCACCAGCTCAAACTCCTAAAGAATTGGTGTTCAGTGAGCTTGTTAATCAGGACAAAACCAATTCCACGAAGGCGCTGATGCTGAACGAACTTGTTGTTTCACTCGGTCATGGCACTACAATCAGATGAACGCACGCAAGAAAGCTTAGCCTTTTATGGACAGAGAAGGCGGCCAGAAGAAGTTAACAGAGGGTCACTTTGCGCCACAGTAAGTAAATCAGGTCCATGACAATTCATTGCACATGAAAAACAAATCAAATAAAAAGAAAGGTGAAAGGTAAACTTGTCTTTTTATATGGTTGTTTGCTCCCCATTTATGAAAGGAATTATGTAGATATATCGTGAAACTAGACAATCAATTTTGAACATATAATCAAAATTCGAGCAATTTAGAATATATTATTAAAGATCGATTAAGTTCGGAATATATAATCAATTTTTCTAAAAAATTATGTTTCGGCTAGGAGCTTAATTTGGCCAAAAAAAACAAGTTTCGCAACATTTCACTGTTTCGGTAGGGATCCTGTCCAATGGGCCTGAGCCCAGTCCCACATGATCTGCAGGCCGAGTTTCGATCGTCCCATAATCTGGATAAGCACACTACGCCCAGGCCCCTGGTTTCCCCCATAGAAACCAATGTGGGAGTGCCACGGCTCAATGGTGCCGCCCGATGTTGCGTCCGCTGCCACGCGGAACTTTTTTTATTTTTATATTTCTTAAATAGAAAAATTTTAAAAATAGGCCATTGGAAGGGCGAAAGGCTTCCGACAGCCGACGTGTTTAATTAAATAAAACTGTCACGAGTGTAGATGTGCGATTTTTTGAAACTAACACATTTTTTAATTTTTATTTAAGAAATATAAAAATAAAAAATCCTGCCACGAGTAGCTGGCCACAGAGCTTTTCGGCCTCACATGATCCTCATTGCAGCCAACTTAAGCAACATTTTTATTTTAATTTTTTGTGAGTTTATTTATTGCAATTCTTTTGAGCGAATTAATTATTTTAATTTGTTGGTCATATATGTTTGTTGAGTGGAAACAAACTAATGTTGGGGATTATCCCCATTCTTGGATCAATAGTGGCCAGATTAACATCTTTATTACCCTCAAACACGGATTCATTAAACTGCTCCAACAAATTAGGGGAAGCTGTCTATTGGACGAACCGTAGGAAAATACATCTATGAGAGTGTAAGCACATGGTTATGTGCATCCTAGATGTTATGTCGCTTTGTTGGTGTAGAGATTGGAATTTATATTTTCATTATATAAAAAATAGAAGTGTGAGTACATTTGACTCGCATGTAAATAGTATGTGCAAGTGCCTTACAAAGTGTAAGATTAACTCTAACAAACCATTTATAATACACCATCAATATCTTCATATGGATTGTCTTCTATAAAGATACTTCATCCATATTACTTCATCACTTTAACAACACATTTATATTGCACCCTCTATATTCTCTCTTATTTTTTTAATAATATTCTATAATTAACAATATATTCGTAATGATTATATTTTTGTAACGGCTATTTTTTCAACGGTTATTTGTTTAACGACTATTTTTTCAACAACTATTTTTTAGTCTAAAATGCAAGTTCATTTGCCATTCCTGAGCACCTGCTTTAACATTAGAGAGAAAGTATGCATATTTGCTTATTTATAATCTTATTTCTCATAGCACTGCTAACAAGTATGTTAGGAACAAGTATGTTACTGAACACAGAGAGGGGCCTTCGGCTTATCCGAGGGAACCGAATGCTCCTTTATGTGACACACGCCTATAGAAAACTGTGCAATATCATTAATATCACCCGTCTGTTCAGTTACAGTATCAATCTATTTATAGTCCGTACTCAACCACTTTCATTTATAATTTACAATTTTACCCCTCTAACTGCCATATTCTTGACATATTCGAGGGTATTTTAGTACTATTCATAGTGTATTAGCATATTTACAATTGTACCCTTCACCATCCTTGGATTTCAGTGAACGTTGCCCCTTCGCCCGAGCTCCTGAAGGTCTATCACAGACAGGACCTTTGGCGTGCCTTCGGCTGGCTTCAGCGTGGCGTCACGAAATGGTCTTTGGTTGACCTCCGAAGGCCCATCAAAAGCTTCGCCTGCGATGATAGCTTTGGTACTCTCTTTGGGGGATTTCCTCGGGGCAACATGGGGAAACATTCGGTCGGCCTCTGAAGGCCTGAGTCACTTGTCTGAATGGTCCATTTGTCATTAACCATTTCCTAAAATAACACAATTGTATTCTGTGTGTTCATCAGAGGTCTTTGACTTATCATCCGAAGGGGGCCTACGAGAGCATCCCCCAACAGCAGCCCCCCATGGGTAAGGTTCTTCTTCCATGGGCCGAACCTGTGGATCAAATGGTATGACCGAATGTCATCCCCCTTGGCCCGTTGAAGACCTCCAGTGACTCGTTTTACCTTTTAGCAAATAGCCCCCTCTGGTCATTTATCTGTCTTTATTTTACTGGGTTGACGATTTTGTCCTCACGCGACTTTTAGGATTCATAAATGCTAGTTATCGTCGGTTCGTACTTAACCGTCATTAAGGTTACGGTTCAATTTCCAATACGCACCATTCCAATTACTGTTAGCCTTTGTTTTTACCGCTTTATATATATTTTACCCGACGATTCACTTTTTACCGTGCGCCCTCATTGAAGCATTTGCTCTCGTACGAAGACTCCCATGTCTAATTCTGAAGCCATGCGAGATCCTATGGCCCCGAAAAGCAAATCTGATCACTGAAAGACATACCGGATTGGGTGATCAAAGGTTGATGAAGAAGTTCTAGTGGGACTAATCAAAGAAGGCTTGATCAGCGACGTTTCGATGGTCAGACTCCCGAAGGACCAGGAGGCTCCGGTGTTCGGAGAAGACAAAGCCATCGTTTTTGTGGACTATTTTCGAGCAGGGCTTCGCCTTCCCTACGATGAGATGGTGCCGAAGGTTCTGAAAATGTTCAAAGTCTTCCTCCACCAGCTGACACCGAACGCGATCATTCGGCTCAATCTTTTCACTTGGGCAGCGCGGTCAGAAGAAGCGAAGGCCTCGGCCAGGGATTTTGTTGCAGATCATAAACTTCACCACCAGCCGAAGCTGATTTTTACGTCCAGCATGCAAATTGAGGCTCACTACGGCTCTGTGAACTTTACCTACCGTGCTGGCCTGACGACGCCTGTCGTAGCCTACAAAAATAAGTGGCCAAATGACTGAACTCACTGGTGGTTCTACCATAAGGTGGACCAAAAAGAGTACCTTGTGCTGAAGTGCAAAGAATACAAAAGGAACCGTGCCCCAGATGTACAGCTAAAAGACTCCCAAAAAGCTGCCTTCGAAGCCTTTACTCGGCGTACGAAGCACCTGAGTACGCGCGACCTTGTAGAAGAGTCCATGGCATCTGGGGTGTGGTCCCTGAGCGAAGGCTGGTCCATCCCAACCTTCGATGCTAAAAGGCTGGAAGGACTATATCGCCCCCAGCTTGATTTTAGAGGTTTCACAGGTATGCTCGTTATCCTATTCTGTTAATTGTGCTTCATTTCCTTACGATCTTACATTTTGTGCTTTTGAACAGATATGACAGTGGCTGAAGTGGAAACCAGAGCCGCGCTTCTCCTGGTAAAATTCACCCAAAGCGAGGCTCAACTCTGCGCCGACCAGGCCCTTGGTCGCCGACTTAGTCGGATTTTTGATTTGCGGGGTCTCGTTTACAAGGAAAGACCAAAGTTGTCCCTTTCCTCCATGGGTCAAGCCGAAGGTGGATGCTCACCTAATGTTAGGACAGGCGAGGCCTCTGGCAAACACTAGAAAAGAGGAAAAACGAAGACCCTTTGTTGCGAGGAGCTAGGAAGAAGAAAGATCCAGCCCTGAGGAAAAGGCATCGCCAACTAATCCCCGATGACTCGGTGGATGTTGAGGGTCTTAAAGGCCCTGAAGCCATTCATGTGGTGCCTCTTTGACAGGCGTCTCTGAAGGATACGCAAGAAACTTCCGCCGCCTCGCCGAAGCCTACTGCTACAGCGCCTGTTGACCTTGCCACCCTCATTCTCAGCGACGAAGATGATGACCGCTGGATCCACACGTTGCTGCGGAAACAACGGATGGAGGTGGCAAGGGATCCAAAGAAGCAAGAGATACCAAAGGAACAAGAGTCGGGTCATCCTCCCGCTCCTCCTCCAGCTCTTTGTCTAGCTCCTCCGAGAGCATAGGGCCACTGAAACCGAAGAGGAGCAAAGTGCCTCGCTAACTCCTCCCCGCTATGTCGGCAAAGGTCCTATTTCTTTTAGCGAGGTGCGCGATGCTAAGGTAATCGACACTAAAGCATTGAAGCTTGCTTCTTTTATGCCAAACAAATGAAGCATTTACGTCCCTCGATTTGCTAGCTTTTACGTCTCTGCTCGATGAATTTGGCTTTGTGGCAGCCTTGTGGGGATATGATACAAAGTGGGGACATATTAAGTGTCTAGCACATAAAAATTAAATATCATGTTACAACAAGGAGTAAGAGTATTTATAGCCTATATCTTAACTACTACTTGAATATTAACTAGAATATAGCTAGTAAGAAAGCATATTCCGGGAGTACAATAGTCATTTACGTACCTAGCCATAAAAAGATACTTATATGACTGTCACCGTGTGAGCCTGCTGACACATGCTTCGCCAAGTATGCCCCCCAATGGTTGGGGATCCTTGTCGATGTTTCTGATTGTGAGGCGGCTTCGGTAGAATCGTCGAGTACGGCTCGTTTTCAGGCGGTCCCTAGGGGTCCCTTCTGGTGAAACATCGCTTCGAATGGCTTTCGTCCATAGCCCGGTACGAAACCTCGTCATAGTTCAATGGGCTGAACCCCTTCTTCGGCGTGATGCCTGCCTTGACACTGCTTGATAGTTCCTTTCGTCGGTGTGATACTGTGATGCCTTCGTACCGCTCGGTGGTTCCATTCGTGCCTAAGGTAGTGGCGGTGTTTTAATCACCAGACTTCGTGTTTTGTAAGGACCTTGAACGCACGGGGAACGATGTATCGTTTCCCCAACATTGATCTTTTTCTTTCTCAAAGAAAAAAAATTGCACGCCGGCCATTTTTTTAATTTACATCTTGGTTGTCGTTTTCAAATTATAAAACCCTCTTATAATTTTGAAGGTTTCTATAACTTATTTTCTCCAGTCTCCCACCCCGCAACTATTCCATGGTATTGGCAGGCAGGCAGGTCATTTCATGCCGAATCATCTTCGTACAGCCGTGTAGGGCCGTTGATGCATGCGTCCCAGCTCCAACCAAGTGAACCAACTTGTCGTCTCCTCTCGGAATTAAGCATTTTAATTGGGGGATGTGATGGATGGAGACGAGACCAACTTGTGTCCAACTTGTATTTCTAGCTATACGCAGAAATTAAGTGAGGTATAAATTCAAGAAACATTGATGCATAGCTGAAGACAAGTGTGGACAGATGTTGTACTGTTGTAGAACAAGATCAATCCGGACCGGTCACTCATGAAGACCTATTTCATCAAAAATGCAGTTAATTCATCAGAAATTAAGCACCACATAAATTTATTCAGCTGCATGATGCATTCACGGAGAGTATGTTCCGTTTGGCATAACTCTAGGTCTTTTTTTTTTTGGAGCTGATCAAATTTAATTTAAAAAATATTGAATATGAAGATGTGAATAGATTAAGGGTATTTAATTAAACTATTTAATTTTTTATTTTTAATTAAAAATAAAAATTTAAACTGTTTTATTTTATCCTACAAACTCCCTCGTAGCTGAAAGTGTGCTAAATAAACCCTACGTCTCCATTTCAGCTAGTATAGGTCATCTCCATGTCACGCATGAACCTAGCGCCTAGGCGCCCTGGGCGTTGCCTAGGCGAGCATATGCAGTTGTATTTTTTATGTTAACAAAGAAAAATAGAAAATATAGAGAAAATCATTGACAAAATAACATAGAAAATAGGGAGAGCGCGTAGACATAAGGCCTAGTCCCAGGTGAAGCGGTGCTGCTCTGCCTATGACTGCTTTGTTAAACACTGGTTAGCGTTGAATGTTCTTCCTTCGATTTGTGGCCCATCAATATCCATTGGAAATGATTAAAAAACCAAGAGAAATTAAAATGGTGGTCCACCGAGGGATCGATGTATAAGGCGAATAAATTCAGTGGAATATATGTGCAATATGTAGCACCATGCACAACTAACCTTGTATAGTTTTTGAGTCTATTATATTAATATTTGAGGAGGAAAATGAGCCACCATATCCGTTCTCAATGCCACAAAATTACAATGTTAATTGAAAAACTGAAAAGAATATAATCACTTATTGTTATGAACATTTAATGATATAGATTAAACCAAAAAGTTCATATCAAATATAATTAATATATAGCTAAATTCGAAATTAAAAATTATGAGAAATAAACAGTTTGATTCCCATATGGTTTGTGAAGCAAAATATCTAAATAAAGAGTCCAAATAAAATAAAATAAATAATTATTAAAATTGATGTTACAATAGAAAAAAGGATCCATATTAAATATAATCTTAGAAAAAAATTAAATACCTAAATAAATAGTCCATGTAAAATGCAATTAATCAAATGCTATCGAAATAAAATATTACAGCGAGACGAGCTACGTTATTAGCGTGGACCACCTTGCTAGTTAATATAAACCTAGAAAATATACACATATTTAGAAATTATGCATAACAAATCTTTTGCCTCTTTCCTGCCCTCAATATATAGTATTCCCTCCGTTTTCAAATTTACGACGCTAGGAGATGCATGTAGTAAAACTTTAATTTTTTTTACCACAAATATATACAAAAGCATTAAAATTTGTTACATTAAAACGGTACTAGTTCCCTGTATAGCTAAGTGTGTTACTATTACTTTGCTGCCTGGGAGAAATTTGGTACCTAATGTTTTGAGCAATATTTAACGGATGAACTCCTTGTAATGAGACTTTCTCCTTATGCTATTCACAGTTTTAGAACATTTACTACTCATAACTCTTTCTTAACCATTTTAATTGTGATCACAATTCATTTGATAACCTTATTAGTTCATGAACTTAGGAGATCACGTCAGGGAAAGGAATGATATATAGCTATTTTTCTCAATATAACAGGATTCTTAGTTTCTAGTTGGATTTCTTTGGTTGCCAACAACAAATTAAAAGGAATATCTATCAAAAGCACTGGACACTACAATAAGTACGTAATAGCGACACATAGCTCATGCCAATCGGTGTGCTAATAAACACAAGCGGGGACAAGTGACAAAGACCAAAGTTGGTGGCAAGTTCTTATTTGGTCCTTGTCGTGCTCATAATTTGTGCATTTTAGCTCGTCATGATTCAAGATTTGTGTTACTGTTTGTAATATATATGGCCTCGTTCATCAAACCTTGTTTCTTCGTAGGACTTGCTCGTTCCCCGTTATCTCAAATTCATGGTTCCGCACTTCCGTTACCGATGAAAGCACAAACATTTGGTTCCACGGTGATATACGCACTCCAACCTTGCTGATCTATTCGTGCACCGAATTCTACACTGCAAATGAATTCACAATGTTTCCTGGTGCTACGCTGCATACCTTCTGTAGTTTCCAACTACCACGCAGTGCCACCGCTACATAAGAGAGTAGGGTAGGATCGACCGTTTGACACTGCACGTCGAGTCCTCCGATCCAACCAGCACCATGGGCTCTCCACTTGTTCGGCTGCTGCCTTTTGCCCTTTTCTGCTCCTCCTGCTTCCCTCCTCGCTCCGAGAGTACTTCTCGGCAAGCCACTGGCCTAAAGATGTTGGCGTCAGCGAGCTCCATCCCCTCTTTCTAGTGCCTGGGATGAGCTGCAGCGACCTGGAGGCGTGGCTCACGAGGCATACCGGCCATCGGTGTCGCGTTGCGGAGCGATGAAGGGGAAGGGATGGTTCGAGCTATGGAAGAATAGCTCGGATCTGCCGGCCAATGACTACGTGCAGTGCTTTGAGGAGCAGATGAGGCTCATGTATGACCCATTGCCAACGACCACCGGAACTTGCCCGGCGTCGAGACGTGTGTGCCCAACTTCAGCTCCGCAAGAGGGTTTCGCTCCAAGAACCCCCTTCACCCATATATAATTCCATCAAATCTATACGGGTAAACAATGAAACATTTTAGTGTTATTCTCTCCCATCGCAACGACATATATGCCATGACATGACATAAACTCTTAAAACCTTGACTATTTATATTATTTTCGATATTTACATTAACATACATATAGATTTCTCTTAAAAAATATTTTTATTTTAGCTATGTGATGAGCAATCGAGTGTCCGAGCCCTCCTCGGGCCACCTAACCCAACCTCCGGCGGCCCAAAATTTGCCGATGGCAACCGTGACCCTTGCATCAACCAAACCACCGACGGTCTCCCCGGTCTCATCGGACACCCTTTCTTCACTGAGCTCGGAATCTGCGCCGCCCGCTTCCCCTAGCACAGCGGCCATCCACTCGCCTTGTCCGAATCTATCCTCAATGGCCTACTCTGCTTTATCTCAAGAAAGCAGTCCCGAGAAGCTCGATTGGGGGTCCTTTGAAGACAGGGGCGAGTCCTACGAGCTGCGCTCTGCTTTTAGTGGTCCTAGCTCATCCCCGGTGGCTAGCCCTGGAGACCCTTCCTGTACCAGGCAGCAAATCCAGGTGTCCAATTTCAGACGCCTGGGCCTGAATTTGCTGCCTGGATCAGACAGCTTTGTCAGGCCTCGAACCAAACAGGCATCTAGGATCGGTGGCTCTCGACCTTATTTCCACACTGTCGGTATCGGTTGATGTCATAGTGGCTCACCTGTGGCGATCCACGTTTTTGGTGCCAGAGCTGCACAGCTTTCGCCAGGAGGTACCATTGCCTGGGTCAGTCTAAAATCCATGGTGGTTCCTCGCTACCGCAAGCAGAACATCTTCTCTAGGATCTCCCACACCCGCACGCCATCTGTTCGACGGAATGCTTCACCGACTTGGTAAGAGGTGAAACCCAAATTCTAGTTGCGTCAGAAGAGCAAGCCTTCACAGGTTGTGAAACTAAGGCTGGGTGCAGGCACAGCAAATACCGGAGTTATGGCACCCAAGCTACCGGCCAAAGAGGTTCGGTAGAAGGATTTTCTGGTGCCTTGCACATGAACCATATTGCCAACAGCCGAGATCCTCTGAAATGTCATTATGCTCGCGACTGTCCGTCCAAGAAAGCCACACCATGCCGCCATTCAGTTCACTTCAGACTCCACTTTCCACCACCAAACATCCACAATCGCATCACCTTCCCCTCCTCGCTACAGTGCCCCACTCCGGCACCACCACCTTCCCCACCTCAACCTCTGGCTCGATAGGCCTTCAGCAAGGCATGTATCTCCGGTTTTTCCTAGCTGCAGGTCAACGGCGACCACCAACATCACTATCATCACCAGTGTGACAATGAGTTGTGTTTTAATTATCCTGCTACCCTCATGAATTGTGGCCAGATATGTTTAAATGGACCTGTCGGATAGCCCAGCATGGATTTGGCTAGTCACAGCTCGATAGGCCTATTTAGTTAAACGGATCGAGTTGTGTCGGCCCGTGTGCCACGCCCTCGGTCTACGGTGCGGACTGTCAGCCACTGTACCGTGTTAGGTCGGCTCGGGCACGGTTATAGCCCGGTGGCACAACGGGCCCGCTGGACACAGTGGAGGCACGACTGGTCCGACAACACTCAAATTAAAAAAATAATAAATAATGGCTAAAAATTCTAAAAAATCAAAAAAAAAATATAGAAAATAGATAAAAATGAGATTTATTGATTGGTTGTCTCGTTAAAAAACTTTCTACTCGAAGGAAAAAAGAGTACAACCTTTGCTCCAAAAATTACATGTTTTATTTAGAAACCCCAAAATTTTATTTGCAATATTTAATATGCTTCCTCAAGTGTCCCGTTCTATTTGTAAACCTGTCACCTAATTCATGACTGCATATATTACACTTAGCAAATCTTACCTGTTTCTCGTAATTTCTCTAAAAACCTTTCCAAAATGTTCTCACACCTATGACCATGCATGCCATCCATGAACAAAAATATGAAATTATTTTGTTGAAGTGGGCAAAGGGCTTTGGTGTTCACTGGGAGAGAGTCTGGGATGGTGGCTCCATGTATGGCTCGTGGCTATTTATAGGCCAAGATGAGAGATTGACATATGGGTGGCAAGTCCTGATCGTTTTTTGATTTTTTTTAAATAAAAATCATAACAAAATAGAAATAATATGGATATATAATTAATTTTAAAAATAAGCTTTATTAATATGTTGTCTCATTAAAAACCTTTCTAGCAAAGGAAAAAAGAGTATAAACTAACTTAGAAAATTGAAAATACACGTTCTCATCAACATCTAGATACAAATTTTTGAATGAGTTTCAAACTCAGTGTTCTCTGCAGTGTGTTGTATTTATGTTTTAGCTTGTTCCTAGTCTTTTACTATGGTGAGAATTTCCACCATCTCGCTTAACAAACTTGTTCTTCTATCTTCGATTATCCTTCCAGTAAGACTAAAGGTAGTCTCAAAATAAACTATAGATACGAGAATCGTTAATAAATCTCGTGCTAACAGTGAAAGCACTGGATATGTTGAAGATTTCTTGTTCATGACTGATAGCATTGCTGTCGATGAAGGTAGTTAGCTCCCCTCCAGATGTTGAAATTCCAGCGCTCGTAGATGATCTGACGAAGAGTCTGAACTTCTTTATGAGGAACCTCCACCAAATATTTTTTCCCCACGCTATCGTCTTCTTACTTATTGTGGGTGCTAGTAGAGGTCGTTGCAGGCGAACTCCGCCATACTTTGTTTCATATTTACGATAAATTTTGGATAACTTAGAACAAATATTAGTATAATAATTAGAATAATCGTGGCCAATAGCATCGCCTGAATTGAGAGAACTCTACAGAAAGCTGCAATTTTGGCTCTAGAATATAAAATGAAGGCAAAGATGTACGATAAAAGGAATTTCTTTCCAATACTTTAAGAATTTAGATTTCATATGAACTGCACAATCTCTTAGAAGATTGTTATTTTCATAGCTAGAGTAGTAATTTCAGCAATATTATGCACTACTAAATAAGATGTTGGATAATAAACTTATTATAAACTCATAGTTGAATCATACAAAAATTCAAGAAACTCTAGTATCTTTTCAGCAACATACCAATACACTTCTATGAGTAAAGTATGACCCCATGCTGATGATAGTGTGTATGAAGAAACACATAAAATGTGCTTTTATATGGTACAATATTTTTTTAGCATAAAAAAGTAGAGTTTTATCTTATCAGCATGTCCGCAACAAACTTACGTAGACTTACACCCATCGCAATACAATATTGCTTATATGCTACAATTTGTTGGTTAGAGTAGTTCACAAAAGATATTACAATACGAAAATCATATAGGTATATACTATATACATGTTCTAAAAGGACCATGTTCTCTACAACACTCACAACAATGACTTCAAGTCATGTTGATTTCCCAACAAGCATAAAAAAACCTCATTGAAAGAGGACGTGAACAGAAGGTAGTGTCCTATTCATAAGTTAGATGCACATGACTTGGCTACTTATTGTGTTGTTATTAAATAGGTGGAGAAAATTTTGATGATGAAGTCCTTGAGCAGGCCTTCCGACTCTAAACCCTGACAGCGCGAAGAAGATGATGAGGACGAAGATATGTCATTCTAGAGTAGTGAACATACCATCAACCATATGTTTGAAGGATCTACCATCTACGAGAAAAAAAAACAATTACAATTGGGAGTCGTCTAGATCTAATCCTAAGGTTCTCAGTGAGTTCTCTCTTGTTCTAAGTCCTGAAGCTCTTGTCGGATGAATTCATCATGAATCTCAATGGGTGTCTCTGGTCCTACCCATTTAGGGTTGTTCTGTATTGTTTATCGAGCTTCTTGCTTGGAATTCAATCTGGCTCAAGATGTCTAGCTTTGGCTCTTGGCTTTGGGACCAAATCTGCCCTCGCTTGGCTTCCTATAGGATATCTACGTACTCTCTCCCCCTCCTTATATAGTCGAGGCAGAGGAGTCGTATCACATTAGGAAACTCCAAGCATAATCTTCCCAAATTGTATTTCTTCTGACTTCCGAATATCTGGAAGATTCCTTCATAATCTAGGAACGCGATGAACTGTCTAGAATATCAGCACATGTCTTATTTACCTAATGACTATTGTAAAATCTACCATATCAGATTAAAAACTTGTGTACAGTGAGGGATGGCAATGGGCCCCCGAAACCCGATACCCGGTGGGTAATTACTCCATCAAGGGCCAGGTATGGACAAATTGTCATGCCCAGGTTAATGACCAAAATGGTCACTCGTCAGGTAGAGCGGGTACGGGTCCGTTCTCTTACTACCCGTACTCGTGTACCCATGGGTCATCAACCTGCCAAGCCACTAATAAATATGACCTATCTAACCCACTTGGCCAATACCATAAAACCCTACTATTATTCGGCAATCCTCCCCAACCCTAATCCCAATCCCAATCCCGTGCATATGCACCGCCGCCCCTCCTGGTTGTTGCTACGCCATTGCCGTAACCCCTCGCAGCCATTGTCACCTTCTCCTCCGTGGCCCCTCCCGACTACCACCGTAGCCACCGTCACCCCTCCCGGTCGTCGACACCTCTCCTTTGTCGCCCCTCCATACCACCACCGCTGCCTCCCCTCTCGACTTTCTCTACCACCACCGCCTTGTCATTTGTGGCTCCTCCTGAACAACACCACCCCTCCCACCCGCTGCCTCCTCTGTCGACCTTCCATGTCACTGCCACCTTCTCTTCTGTCTCCCCTCCCGACTGCCATCATCGCTGCCCCTCTCAACCACCGCCTCCTCAATCGCCTGTCACAGTGGCTGAGGACGAGTTACCAGGCGCGGGTAACCCGTCAGGTAACCGTTACCCACACGAGTTTGGGTACAGGTAGATATCATACCCATGTGCGGGTACGAGTATTGTAACAGGTGTGATTTTTTCTAACAGGTACGGATATGGTATGGTGCAACCCGGTAGATCTATACCCGTTGCCATCCCTATCTAGAGGTAGTCCTTGTTGACCCTGACGAGCAGATCGGGGATGAGGCCATTAAGGCCTTAATTAAAGATGTGGACGAAGCCGCTTTTGACCAAGGATGTGATTTCAACTATCGCCCACCTAGATAGTAGGTTGATCCTGAAGGCTGTAGAGCCTCTAGCAGATGGTGACAGTGCATAGTGCTACTGAGGTAGAGATAGCACCTTAGAGCTCCAGTTAGTTTAGCGAGTAATCGACACTAGTGATTCTCGTTTTTGTCTTCTCAGTTGTTTTTTTTTTTCCTTTAGGGAGTAATCACTTTCGGTTATTTTCAGTCTTTCTCGGTGATCCTTGCTGAGCAGACTTAGTTGTTTTTGCGCCTCTGGCATATGTATTTGCTCTCTTCTTTTCTTTTCTTTTTTGCGAAGGGTGGATGGATATTCATTGAAGCATTGAACACCCTAGGTTTTACAAATAGGTCCTCAAGAAAGATAAAAATTACAAACAGAGGACACAAATACTCTTTCTTCCACCTCCGTCAATTCGTTGATCGCCGGAGTAGCTAATAGTGATAAGGAGAAGCATAAGCACTACCAGGACACACCAAAGACTCAAGCATTGTTGATCGACCATAGTAGAAGCATGCGACCAGGCACAACCGTGGCTGAGGAGCTCTCACATGTGAAGGAACGAGTGAAGAAATACCGACCATCGTCTTCGTTGTCGTGGTAGAGTAGAACACTAGCGATGTCGAGCAACTCGACAGCCTAGATCCAAAAGCCAGCGTCATCGATGAGGGCATCAGTGACCCAAAGTCCAACCCCAACCCAAGGGAAACAAGATCCATCTAGCTCCAACAGAAAGGAGCTGAGAAAAGAAAACTCACATGGGAGACTACAAACCTTCTGAAGCTGCCGCCAAGGACTTTGCCACAGAAGGAGAAGACACCGTAAACAGCTTGAAGGAACAACAACTAGTTGGACATCACCGGCGACGACTCCACTAAAAACCCCAGTCGCAACCCAAACATATGCATCTTCAACAAGACAACTACTACCACATACCTCCCATGACCGTCGTAGGAGAAGCCAACGAGGCTGACGACCTCGCTAGAGATGGCTTGGAAGAGCAAAAATCGGTGGAACACCATCACAAGGGCTAACCGGACCCTAAACCTATACTAAACTAAACCTAATCTACGTACTAACACCAACTAAAACTACCTTATTAGAAGCTTCGAGCATCGATCCACCCAATATCCACCAACCCCGGTGCCAGAGGCCGCTGATGTTAAGGAGATCGGTGGGATCGACGCCGGATTTTTGAAATCACCTTTTTTCGCCTCTGGGGACTGTAGCTGGGGAACGACGGTTCGAGAGAGCTACTCATGTATTTGCTCTCTTCTAACTTAATATGTGCCAGCAATGCCGAATTTTTTTTAAAAGTACTTTTACTTTCTAAATTGCATTAGTTTTAGCTATATATTATAATAGAATTAGTAGTTAAATTCATGTGTTTTAGAAACCGTGTCGATATCCAGAGCATGATATTTTTTTTTAAACCAGATGGAGCATGCATACGCGTATATGCAGTTTGGCTTACCAGATGCCACACTCAACTCAAGTACTCATGATTTAGGTTGGTCTGTTTGCTGCTTTTACTTTTAGTTTTTTTAAAAGCTATTTTTGAATTTTAGCTGTTAGCTTTTACAATAAATTTTTAACTTTTTAACACATAACTTCTCAGAAAAACTACCATCAGCTAGTTTCTTAATTTCTAGTATATTTTCTCAGAAACCTATTCTTGGTTTATTCAGAAGTCACTTTTTAGCAACTCTGTTTATTTAGACTTTAGACTTCTAACATCAGGAAAGCTAGAAACAAATGCAGCAAACAATCAGACCATTAGTCTCCTTAGAAAACGAAGGCACTCGGTTCGCACTAACTGCTACTATTTTCCAGGTCTACAAAGAACAGTGCCTCGCGAAGTTCATAGACGCATTGGAGGAAGTCAGATACCGTGATGGGGATACTCTTTTCGGAGCTCCTTACGTCTCCTTACGACTTCCGCTATGGTCCTTCCCTGCCTGGCGAGCCATCTGAAATTTACTCTCGCTACTACAAACAATTCGTGAGACTCGTCGAGAAGGTGAGCAAGAAACAACACAAGAAGGTAAATCGTCTTCGGGCACAACTTTGGAGGAATGGTCGCCCTCGGCTTCGTCAGGAACACTCCATTGCCATGGCGAAAAAAGTTCATCGAGCACCTCGTTTTAGCTGCACCTACACTCTCCACAGGGTTTGTGGAGCCAGTAAGTAACTTTGTGGCTTGGTCAACTTTGCTCAACGTCCCAATAGCTACTCCTATATTTCTATGAGGCCGATGTGGAGGACTTTTGAGAGTGCTATCATGAATTTCCCATCCCCAACAGTGTTCCGGCACAAGCCATTCATCATCACCAAGCAGAGGAACTACTCTGCATACGACATGGAAGATCTCTTTAACGACATTGGTCTCAGCGATGGCTTCGAGTCTTTCAAGAAAAGAGCTGTCCCGAAGATGTACTGCACCCAGGCACCAATGGTGCCCATTGACATGCATCAACGGAGCGCGCATTTAGACGACAGAGCAACTGGTGTACCGGGAGGATAACTTCGCTGCAGCCCCCGAAATAGTTTACGGTGATGGAGATGGAAAGGTCAATTTGATCAGCATGCTGGCGTTTGACGAGGAGATGGATCAGCAGCCAGAACAGAAGAAGCAATTTAAACCCGTCAAGCTTGAGAATGCTGATCATTCCGGGTTGATGTCAGATGATTGGTGTCTTGAGAGGGTCGTGCATGAAATCCTTGAAGCGAATCGCTAGATTTGCAAGTTTACATTCCTCCAAAGTTTCGCGTTAGTTTTACTATATGCGCAAAGTCATGTTGACATTCGAAAAATAAATCATGTTTATGTGTACTTCCATACAAATATATTGAAAATGCTTCACCTACGACCGTTCGTCCCACCGACATCCGAACCGGTCATACGTATAGCAGGGTTGTAAATATATTCAATGGACTATTTACTCTTGACTTTCTGGACAAAATATTCCCTCGGGCAAGGAAATGTCTGTTCACCGTGTAGATATGTAAAACACATACGAATATTCATATTATTCCATCATGCTATCTGACATGATATGATCATGGTTTAGATTTCCCAATCCAAATTAGGGTAAAATATATGGATGCAAATATTCTAGAGCGAAAACCGAAAAGGCTGCTTTTTCGAGACGAAAGGAAAAAAGAAAAATATGTTACTTGGGCCGGTTTGTTTGACACTTCATGGATGGACTGCCAGATCTAGCGTTGTTGGGCTAGTCTTTACCTGGGCTATTTTCGGGGCATATGGGCTTACAAGCTTCATCCATTTTGTCTTTTAAAGGCCCAAACAAAAAGTTCGTTTGGAACACCTTTGGGATGATCACTTTCCTCAAAGCTACGTCATTGCAATTTGAAAAAACTAAAAGCACCGTGCAAAAGGGTAAGGTCGTGCCCGTTTTCGAATGATGTTGAAACAACTCCATCGATGAATTTGTCGTTCGAAAAAGCATTCGAGTCAAACCTGCACTTCATCTCTCTAGATCAATTTGGAACCTATTTGGTACGCATGCTTCTTGCACAAATATAGAGGGAGGGAGATGCAGCTAGGACGTCTCATGAGGGCACCTCTGTCTCCACAGCAGAATGATAGACATGGTGGGGGTGCTTTTATGTCCTTTGGAGCCACAAAGCACGGCATTCAAGGCACTGATCCTAGCTTAATTAGTTGATGGCGTGAATGTATATCTAAACCACTCAAATTTGATTTTTCTTAGACACGAATTTGAGTACCTAATTTTTTTTAAATGGCTATGTGCATCTTTTTTGCTGCAGAGGCCGGAATAAAAAAAGCTCGGCGTTCATCCGGTAAGGATTCAAGCCATCCAATCCAACGACGATAAGAGCAGCAGAGTAGGGGCAGTTAGTCAAGCACCACCACCCCTCATTCATGTGGGCCCTTCTGATCGGTACCTTCCGGCCCCATTGCGCTGTCCGGTATGCGTCCGGTATGCAGTGAGGTTGATGGCACTGCACTAGGCCATCCAATTTTGAGGAACGAAATGGGCCCATCTACCAATGTTGCTCCAACTTCTAAGTCTTATTGTTGATTTGTTTGGCTCTCTACTTCGAGGTTTTTTTATTTTTATATTTTCTAACATTAATATTTAAATAAATAGATTTCTGATGAAAAAATTTGCACAAATAAACGTCTATCGTGGATAGTTAGCATGCTACGGTAGCACGGGTATCTCTTACCGCTCTCTAAATGGGTAGTTAGACCCTACATTTCCCTTACTGTCCTCTGAAAGAGCGGTTAGCGCTCGTGACAAGCCACTCGAGTCCCCTTATCGTCCTTTAAGAGGCCAGCAAGGGTCCTTACCGCTCTCTTAGAGGCGGTTAACTTAGTTTTATTATAAAAAATAATAAAAATTCTAGAAGTTATTTAAGATAAAAATAACAAAAATCTCATAAAATATTAAAGTGAAAATAGAATAAATATATGTACGTGAAATAAAAAAACCACACTAAATATTAGGAAGAATGTATACATGAGATGAGACATAAAATTTGAACATTACTAATAGCATGTAGGCTACATCTAACATAAATACATAACTTAGGAATAGATTAAAAATGATATAACCACCTTAAATTCAACAAGTACAACATTTAGTAGCATAAATATTACAGACAAAATGACCCTTGAAGCTGTATGTGCCTTATCTCTCATTCCATTCAATGGTAATCGTATTCTGAAGATTTTGATCTACGTGGTGCCGGTATATACGAAAAATAATCTAAGTTAGGATCCCAGTCATTAGCCCTGTCGTCAGAGAATTCGCAATATCGTGAAGTTCTTTGAGGAGTAAGCATGAAGTCATCATCGTCGAAACCAACACCTTCGGTTGTGGCGTAAGTGGTAGAAGCACGTCCTCTTGTGGTTTTTATCGAACAACCACCGCTTTCATGGCGACTCGAACCACCGCCTCTTTCACAATGGTGTGAAGGTCTTGAATAACCACCTCTACGTCTCCAGTTATGTCTGTGTAGGTAGCCATCACCGAATAGTAGATGCAGCCAAAAAAGTTCTCGATAGGTTTGTTCAGCAACTCTTCATCACGAGGGAATACCTAGTATAAAAAAGAGCATACGAAAATATAAATGTGCCTTAGAAGTGCAATATAACAATTAAATGGGACATGTAATAACGATGAATGTACCTTAATATGCTCCTCGTATTGCTGAGGGTGCATAAATATCGTGTGTGTTTGCGTGCTAAAACACTTTGCTATGTTAGCTAGCTCGCACATCCTGATATATCTCTAACGACACTTTAACAAGTGCATCTTTAGGTCTATAGAGGTCACAAAGCTTACCGTTCACCGCCATTCCTCTGTGGTGAAATAGGGACAACAGATCATAGTCTGCCATTTTGATAGCACTTTGTTCAAGTTCTCCTCATTGAACACATCATCACCTTTTGCCTAGGTCTTGCTCATAGTTTGTAGGTCTATCATTGGGAATTTGGAAGTCCACGAGAAATATCTGCTTAGGAGGTAACCATGGTTTGGTATTAGGTATCAGATGGTAGTGGTGTTTCGGAAAACTACGATGTCATGATCTTCTTGTTGACTCGGCCACGCCTTTTATAAGCAGGGATCGATAGTGTATGCACCAAGTATATGTAATTTAGAGACAATGTATGTATTGGATACCTTCCCGCAGCGAACGGTCACTGGACTATGAGTAGTCGGCAGCGTGCGGTCACATCAGTCTAAAAAGGTGGCTGCGAGCGGTTTCGTCAGTCTAAAAAGTTGACAACGAGGGGTCGCATCTCCCTGAAAATGTGGCACCGAGAGGTGACTTGACTCTGAGAAGCTGGTGGAGTGATGTCACATGGGATTAAGAAATGCATTAATGACATGGTAAGTAGTAATGTCTGAACTTGTAATACATAGAAAGCTGACGTACGGTCACATCGCTCATAAAAGGCGACAGCGTGCAGTCATCACTCATAAAAGGCAGTTTCATTAATCTAAAAAGGCACTAGCGTGCGGCCACATGTAGTACATAGAAAGTAGACACGTCCGAATATATAAGACTAGTTTATGAATCAAACATGTATCATGAAACAGACATCTAAGTTACGAAAGCTAAGATAAAATCCTACTATTGCCTCCCCCACTATCGTCGGTTGTTCCCACCATCATGGTCCCGTCGTCGCTGCAGGTAGTTCGCCCTCACGTGACCCCTAGAGTAGGTCAGGTTGTTCGGTGGAACAATTTGCCTGATAGGCCTTGTAGCGGTCAAGGGGAGTCGAGGCCTCCTTCTGGGTCTGCTGTGTCAGTAGTGGAGCGGTGGGCAACTGGGACCACATAACGACATCGTAGTCCAGTGTGCTCCCAAAGAAGTCCCTCATGAGGTCGAACGGGGTGCCCGACCTAGGCTCATCCTCCTGATTCAGGTAAGACAACTACGATGGTACCGCTGTCGTCCATGCATAATCATTAGAGGGGATTGTGAACGGATGAATGTATTAGATACGGTAAATGTGGAAATGAATGTATTAGTAAAAATGTAATGTTATACTTATATGGTATGCAGGGGTAGTTGTATACAGCCAGGCATGAGTGCCGAAGTAGGGTGCGAACGGTGAAGGTGCAGATGGAGACGTCCTGGCTTCATCATCGTAGTAACATGCGGAACGATGATTACATTAGATATATTATTGAATATATTGAATGCGGCAGTATATTGGCGCCCAATACCTGAGAGGCATGCGAACGGTGAAGGTCTCAGCGCTGATAAGTGTGTAGGTGTACCTAATATAATTTGTGAAATTAATGCATCAGTAACAAAAGGATATCGCTAAACTTAGAGGCCATGGTCAAGGTGGCGGTGTGGATACCGATCTCGGTGGAAGTCGTTGTACATCATACCTCCTAGACGACTCTGCATGGACCCCACTGGATCTGGAAGGAGCACGAGCGACGTCTGCGGTGGATCGACATGAGGTAAGCTTCAGAGCTCGGGCGGTCTTGTCGAAAACACCATGTGGCTTTGGCCACTGGTGAATATAACCCAGCCGAACAACCAAAGTATGTAGGCCTCCAAGTGCCTCGCGATCGAGTACACATCGGCTTTCAGGTGTATCAGGCTCCGCATCTGCGATCTCCCTTGCGTACGGAAGAAGGGTCCTCGATACTAGGTGGCCTTGGCTGCTGGTAAACATAACCCAGCCGAACAACCAAAACATGTAGGCCTCCAAGTGCTTCGCGATCGAGTACACATAGGCTTTCGGATGAATGTATGCAGGCATTGAAGTAATGCAAATCATGATAAGTAAAATATCTTGAAAATCGTAAAATAAATGGGAAGATAAATTGCAAGGTACCTGACACTAGAGGATCCACTTCTTCATGGGCCCTTGCAGATCCGACAGGAACTCAGGTACGTAGCCGAGTGCATCATCCGTCTGCTGATTGGGGCGAACCATGCGAGCATGATGTTCATCCAATCTGCATCCACGTCGACAACTCTAACAGTGGCTCCGGCGCAAGGTAAGCCTAACAGGTAAGCTATGTCCTGCAACGTCAGAGCCATCTTACCGCAGAGGGGTGGAAAGTGTGGGTCTCAGGTCTTCGCCGGTCGACCAGCGCAATGACCACTGAGCAGTCGAAATAGAATCACCTCGCAGTTGCCTCAGGGTTCTCTGTCGTTCGGGCCTCCACCAAACGACACAACAGTAGGAGTCCAAATGTTGCCAACATGTACCATTTGGAATATTAACTGAATGTAGGACATGTAATAAATAAATAATCAAGAACATACGTAGCTAACTCGCGACATACAGGTGCTTCCAACGATCATCGATCGTAAGTAACTTCTTGGGTCCACGTGGTCGAAAAACTCCTAACTTCGTTTGGTGAACGGCGGACAAGAAGTTGTTGTGCTTCTTGTCGACTACAGGGTCAAGAAGCTCGGGGGTCGATGGGTGCACCATATCTATATTGAAACCAAATATAAACAATCTATATCATACATATACACACAATTACATGAACAATATATAGCATACAGGTACACACAGTTACATGAAGATATTACAACATATAGATACACAATCAAATAGAAATATAAGGTCTAAATACAACGTACAAAAGGTAAGGTGTTCAGCTTACAAATATAAAATTGAGATACGCTGAACACATTCACACTTGACCACTGTCATGACCTTATCTACACAATAGGTGTATTTTTTTGAATAGTTTTTATATGTGTGACCATTTTCATCGCACGCTGCATCGCTTGTCGATGTCATGGTGTGTACTTCATCTTCTCTTTGTCTACCACGTACATTCACGTGAGGCCTAGATCACTTGTAAATGTGTCAACAATGTCATAGCCATAATGCTCATGATTCCATGTCTTTAGTATCTGATCCTTCATAAAGTAGCCTGAAACATATTTTCAGGGCAGCATATTGGACTCCCCACATGCAGCTATGATGTGTGTACACGACCTGTATACCAATTGTGGCTTCTAGCACATACAGATGCATATTCCATTCATAAGCTCGCACTCTTGCACACAATGCTCATGTCTACCACCCTTACGACCCTTATCCTGGTACAAGACACTAAACCTATGCTCCGCAATTCCCTCCTAATTTGCGCGGTGCATATATGCGTTCTTTGTGACCTTCTCTATGTACTCACATATCATCAATCCATACAATATACGATTATCTGCCATTGCTTTTGAAACAGCTACATATCGATCAATGAAATATTTGCAAGTTCCATGCAGAATGCCCTCAACAGTTATAACAAGTGGGAGGGACCTCATACTTTGCATAACCCAGTTGTAGATCTTAGCAAGATTTGTTATCATTATCCCATACCCTGCCCCTCTAGTGTTGTACATTAATTCTCATTTCTCTCTTAGTTGTGAAAAGTTACTAAAAGCTGACCCTGATCGCCTTACTACATGGGGAGTATCTGTTGGGATGGATCCAAGAGCAACTGGCTCATCTCCGGTGTCTACTACCTCAGCTATCTGCTTCGTGATTAGTTCATCTAGTCTTGCCCATAGTGTGTTAAACTTTCTCTGTTGATTTTGGTTGCATAATTTCTTGAAAAGATTCATAAAGTTCTTGTTTTTGAAAATACATCTAACATTAAAAAACTATACTCCTGATTATCGAAACTCTCACAAAATTATCGGAATCGATAATTACCTAAGAATACGTTTAGTTCGCTAAAATCAATATTGCTCTGAAGCAAACTAATTAAACTAATTAAACCCTCGTCTACTTAATACAGTTTCTAATTATCTATAATTATTACCTATATCAATATTTTGTAAATTCTGGATAATCAAAACTACCATACTCTAAATATAACTATACATCTGATGGCTATCCTACCATATTGAAATAGATTTTTATAATATACTACAAAAGATAAAAAAAACTTTATTTTCTGATTATCTTGTTAAACCCTAGGTTTTATATTGTGCAACTACTATTATATTACCAAACTCTGAATTTAGTGGTATTTTAATTACTAATAAAAACATAAGTTTAGAAAAATTACCGGAAACTGAAATCCTAAATCCACAGACAAAAACAGTAGGGCTTTTTTCCTAGATTTAAATGCCTACTTTAATTGATTTTCAGCCTATTTGTAGTGTGTTGGGTGGGAGAGAGATGCGCGGTGGGTTGCTAACCACCCATGAGAAAGCGGTAAAGGCCTTAACTGTCCTTTCAGAGGACGGTAGAGAGAGAGCGCTCGGGGGGAGAGGGGCTTGCACGGACGCTAAACGTTCTCTCAGAGACCGGTAAGGGAAGTGTGGGACCTAACCGTCCTCTGATAAAATAGTAAGAGGTATCTATACCATCGTGACATGCTAACCGTAGCTCTTTCAAAGAGTGATATGTGTTTATTTATTTAGACTTTTCGTAAGAGATCTATTTATTTAAGTATTAATGTTAGAAAATGTAAAAATAAAAAAATTGTCTCTACTTCCACCGTTTGTAGACAAGTCGATGGATGATCTTTTTGCAGCTCCGCTGTGTACTGTGGAGTGGAACTTTTTTCTTTCCTTTTTTTTTATTTGCGATTACTGTGGAGTGAAACTTACTAGAGTTTTTTCAAATTTCAGTCCATTGTTTAGTATTACTACTGGTACTACCACCTTATGTTCCAAATCATTCCCAAAATCTAAATTCTGCGTGCCTCGCTCAGTGCATAATAAGTGGTAGCATTAATAGACGCTAATGCAAAACCATGATGCTGAAAAAAAGAAAAACCCCATGATTTTGCATCGTTTCATTCTCTTTTCGGAGGTGGTGGGGCTGCGTATTTACTTACGCGGTAGAAGTATTATGCTTAGCTAATACGCCAATCAGTCCAAGTCCGGTGATGCTGATCCACGCGACCGTGCGGTATAGACGTGTAGTCGCACCGTGGTCCACACCTCACTCGTGGATTTGGTGTAGCGTTGCCCCCATGACCGTGGGATCCATCCCAGCCAAACAGTCTCCTACCGGCACGGCAAAGGAACCAATCAGGCCGATCCTCTTCATCCCCTTCACCCACGTCCAGGACTAGCATCTCATGATTCATCTCACGCCATCGAGAAAAAAGATGGACGGATAGATACGGTTGCAGGCAGCTAAGCCAGAAGCAGAAGCGAGCGAGTGCCGTCCGCCGGGGTGGTGAGGTCACGGTCAAAGCGAACCAGGCAGGCTGCAAAGGTGGTTGGCAGCATCGAGAAATGCCCTACCCCTCGATTGCTGCCCCCGTGGCCCATGGATGGCATTGGCATGACGCTGGCCCTGGACCACATTGACCGGTCAGACCCTGGGCCACGCGGGCAGGCACGCTCGGCCCCCCGTGCATGCGATGCGAGGCCTTCACGTCCTAGGAACCCGTTCCCTTGAGCCCGGGCTTGGAACTCGAATCTGCCCTGTGCCCACCGGCATCGTGATGATCGTCCGTGTGGTTAGGTTATTGCTGTCCGCGCGGATGCCGGTGCGGGCCTCAGGCGCTCGCCTTGGGGGAGAGCGACCCTGCCTGCTCGCTCCGCATTGTTTATGCCGTTGTTCTGCTCTAGTTTTTGGGGAGTTTGCTTTCTGCCCGTGGGGAGCAGACCGGATTAGCAGCTCGGTCGCAGGCTTTGACGTTTTTTAATTGCGGCATCGCCTCAAGGACTGTGTAGCTCCTCCAGTCGTAGACACATGCTGAGGATCTGAAAAGAATCTCCAAACAAATTCAGATTGGACTGAGCTCGGTTCGGTTCAAATTTTTACCACCAACGTTACATTAGGACGTTAGGTTAAGTCATGTGCATGGCTCCGCTCGTCACCAGAGGGCGAGTGCCGGCAGGCGCAATGCAACAGCCCAACATCCTCCGTCTCACCTCACCTGAAAAGAAACATAGTAACTAATCAAGTCGCTGTAACGCTCACCTGTCGCCAAGACGTCCAGCCGCTGCATTACCACCCGAAGAAGACTAGGGCTGTTAAAAGAAAAAAACTAGACCCACAAGCTATTCGAACTCAATTCATTATAGGTTTGATTTGAGTTTGGATCGAAACCTTAATAAACCAAACTTAAGCCTAACCATAAGATCGGGAGTCTATCGAGTTCGAGCTCCAATAGTTCAGCTAATTCCAACTGCTATTCATCTAGACAAAGTCGGTGTCTGTTTACTTTAGTCACGTTCATTTTTTTAATCTCACCATCCAACTTAAAATCTAATCATTCAACCTCAAAGCCATATGATTATATACATATATGACTTATAAATAAAACTATAAAAAAACTCGGCTTGTGAACTATTTGAATTCGACTCACTTTAAACTTGATTCTAGTTCAAACTTGAGGTCCTAACCAGGCAAGCACAAACCTATTTGTAGACTCAGTCAAATCTTTAACTTAAATCCAACTCGGCTCGAGTTTATCAAACTCAAGGTTACGATCGAATTTGGCTCATTGACAGCCTAAAGAAGACCGAGGAACCGATATGTTTTTTGCTTCTGCCTGCTGATTGGTGTCGGCCGGCAGGAACGTGGCGCCCATGACCGAACGCCGGGCGTGGGATGGGAGTTGGGAGTTGGGACTTGGGAGCACGGACGTACGCGCGCGAGCTGTGCTCGCACGTTGGGTCACTCAGTCAAGGCCACGCGCACTATGTCTCGCGCGCACCGCTGTCGTGTGCGCTGTGCCGGTCCTCCCTCCCCTCGCTTTGACACATAAAACAAATTTTATAAATCGTGTTCAAGGACTCTCTTATTTATCTTACGATTCAATAACTAAGTTAAAAAAAGAAAAATCAAACACATATTATCACAGCATAAAGTGTTTTTCGGAGCCCTATAAAATTTACTTTATTCTGCGCTGTGCCGGACTGTGCCGGCCCAGAGCGATCTCTGCTCGCCCCAGCCCGCAGGCCTCGCTATCGTGCAAAAACGACGCTCCCAGTCGGTCAGGCGCGTACGCTGCGCCATGTACCCACACACTGCCCCGCTCGGCGCTCCTCTCCGCCAAGCACGCAAGCAGCAGTGCCCGATACGTCCCTGTGCGCCAACAGTGCGCGCACTTTGCGACCGATCGGGTTACGGGCGGATTTGACCAGTGACGCGTCTCCGTCTCCTCACGTGGCGTGGCGTCTACTAGCAAAGCACGCTCTCGCGTTTAATGCATGCGTCCGTTCGATCGTTTCGGGGCCTTTAACTTGCGGCATCCGCACGCTTGCACGCACGTACGTCACGTATCCTCTACGGTTAGGTGGCGTTGAGATCACCGGCCGGGTTTAAATTTTTGTGTGTACTGGAGGCTGACAGGCTGAGAGGAGCGAGCGGACCCCGGAAATTACAGAGGGGACGTCCAGGCCAGGCGGTCGATCAGGTCAAGGAGCGCATTTTTAAAACTCGGGTGGACCTTTGGGCATGCACAGCGTTCAGCTCGGCTTTTGCTTTCCTGTAGCATTTTTTATTAAACGGGTATTTTTTACCCTTTGCTCGCGCCTAGGTTGCAAATTAATTAACACGCACCAACTCTCTTCGGTTCAATCAATTACGCTATTATTTTTAAAATTTTGCTTATTTTCAGAAAAAAAATGTTATTTATTAAACTAAAGATGGATAGTATGCACCTTTAGACAATTTGTACCCTTACTCGCGCCAGTGATCGAACCGGTTCGCGAGAAGCGCGTTCCCGCGCCTTGATTTCTGTAGCGTTTGCTGTGGCGTTCCCCACTTTTGCCTTTATGTTTTCGCCTTTTCCTTTCTTTTTCTCGGTTGATAAATCTTGAATCTTGCTGTGGTCATGGTAGTAGCGGATCCACTGAATTAGTAAGATAGAGGGCTCCTCCAATGGTCCAACCTAGCACCGCTGCACGTGTGATGTTTCGCCATCTATTTTCCTTTGTGGTCTAAAGATTGATGCTAACATATATATCCTATATCGTAAAAGGTAGGGATCAGCGAGCTCTTACGGATCGTTTGGTAGCACTTTGAAAGTTGATTTCGTTTTAGGATCGGTAGAAGCGTTACCAAATATTCTACTGTTGAATCGATTTTACACCAGAATGAAAGAATCAATTTCACGTTTTGTATTCTAAGGTGGAAACTGAAAAATTTAGTTTCCAACAATATCTGGCTGATTCTCTTTAATTTCAATTCAATGTTCTCTCAGTAATCATTTACCCTACTAATATACCAAACGATTTTACAAACTAAATTATTTAAAAAAATCTATTTTTACTATAAAATTACTTTCACCACATAATCTCTATTTACACTGCAGTATAAACCGATCAAGCGCAGCAAATCAATCTACCTGGTAGTACTAACCTCCTGGCTAGTTCCGTCTGGCTAACAATGACATTGACAAACCAAACGCTGAAAAAACCAATTGAATACGAGATACGGTGAATCCAGATCAGCGAAGTTTTTCCAATTCTGTTTGACGCGCGTACAGGAGTTTGTTTGGTTTCAAACATCGAAATGAGTCGAGTTTTTCAGTGGTTGATGGTTAGTAAATATTTGGAGTGGGAGATGCTTGAGTGATGAGTAGAGGTGGAATTGTCTTTATTCATTAAAGATTAAATTTTAAGTTTACTTTTCATGTGTATTATAAAATCAATTTTTTTCCAGTGATAGACTATGTATTTATCAGTAGCAAAATGTTTATGGTTATTTTGTTACTTCTGATCTTTAGTAAATATAAATGTATTAGTATGAATATATGATAATATGAGTATGTATGTGCATATACTTGTTATACTAGGATTTTAAAAAGAATATTTGGAGAGCAAAATGGTTAAGGGTCTGTTTGGTAGAGCTCTGATTCTATGGTGAGAGTGATTCTGTGGTAGAAGTAGAGTGTGAATGATTATGTGGTGAAAGTGATTCTGTTTGTAAAATCGTTTGGTATGCTAGTGGTGGAAGTGATTTCTGAGAAAATATTGTGTTGAAATCGAGGAGAATCAATCAGAAATCATGTGAAAGTTAGTTTTTTCAGCTCCCACCTCACTATACAAAACAAGAATTGATTCCCGCGCAGAATCACTCTCTAATCAATCCGTTTGGTAACACCAAGAGTGATTTCAGCACATAATCAATTTTCAAAGTTCTACCAAACGAGACTAAAACGAGACCTAAGAGATGAAAAGCACCATATCCGTAATGTAACGTGGTGGTCGCGGGCCACGAGGGGGGTTCGCCTGTTCCTGCGGTGGTGGTGAATGGTTATTCATCGCACGCGTGCTGAGACCTACGCTACGCAGTACACAGTACGCACGCTCGTCTCCCTTTCATTTAGGCCTTCACCCTACTCTTTAACCGAAAAATATTAAATCAGGAAAAGTAAAATATGAGACCATTTCTCAGGTAGAAGTCACATCACATCAAACCTAAATATCACCGCCACGCAAATACATGCCACAAGTTTCTGCAAGATTCCACCCCATATGGCACTCCTCGATTTCTTCTCTCGGCCTTGCTTCTGGCATGGACCAATTTCCTCCTACTTCTGTTCAGTAGCAAGAAAAAGTAAAAATCAAGTGAGATAAATAAGAAAAGAAATTAGAAAAAAAAGGAGGGGAGGACGTGTGCAGGGAGGCCCACTACACAGCCAGAGTGTCAGTGAGTGGTGAGTGTGCAAATGGCTGGTCCCCACTCTTCTCATCCAATCCCCTCTCCTCTGCCAAAATAAACCCCAAATAAGAAAAAAATCTTGCAGCACAAGTAAAAAACGGGGATATTATCTAAATAAAAAATTATTCTGCATACTTTTTATTCAATATATAATTAGTTTCAAGTAAAATATACTGTTTTGAGATCTAGGTATTCAACGGGTAATGGCTATCCAAACAATACTGCAAACGTCTGCTGCTACAGTAGATGTATAGAAATTTTCTCCCCCAAATAATACTCTGATCTGGATATTTTTTCTCACCCACCCAAAAGTCACAAACACAAACACACGCCCGACCCCTTCCTCTCCTCTCCTCTTCTCTTCTCCAGACCACCCACTATAGCTTGGAGCCTTGGACTAGATCTCTAAATTCTCCCACAGTTTATCGCTCCCCATCTCCCCCTTCCCCCTTCCCCCGACCCCTTCCTCTCCCCTCTCAGATCTCCCCATATCTCCGTGCTGCCTCACTCACTGAAATCCACTCCACTCTCAATCCAAAAACCCAAAAGCTTTCAGCTCCACCTCCCTGTTTGCTTTTGACCCCCTAGCTAGCTGCTGCCGGAGCAACCGGAAAATCCTAGAAAAGGAGCTGGTCAAGAAAGAGTGGAAGAAAGGAGGATGACGATGATGATAGCGATAAGTCGCCCCATCATCCGCCCCATCATTCCGTCTCCTCCGGGCCTTGTGTTCTGGTGAAAGGGCCTCGCCGTCCGTGGTGGTGCGTTGGCCGGGGGAGTCGTCGCTGCGCCGCCACAATGCCGCAGTACCAGGAGTTGCCCTGCGGCGGGCAGGTGCTCGACATCGACACGGCGCTCAAGGACGGCATCCTCGGCGGCGCCCCGGAGCCCGGGGATGCTGCGGCGGGGGACGCGGGGAAGCTGCCGGTGGAGCTGAGGAAGATGATGGACGAGCTGGACGCCGCGGGGGACGGCGGCGGGGACGAGGCGGTGCCGGCGGTGTTCATCTGCCCGATCTCGCTGGAGCCCATGGTGGATCCGGTGACGCTGTGCACGGGGCAGACGTACGAGCGGGCCAACATCTCCCGGTGGCTTGCGCTGGGCCACCGGACCTGCCCGACCACGATGCAGGAGCTCTGGGATGACGGGCTCACCCCCAACGCCACGCTCCGCCAGCTCATCGCCGCCTGGTTCTCCCGCCGCTACACCCGATTCAAGAAGCGCTCCGCCGACTTCCACGGTCGCGCCGCCGATCTTGTCCATGGTCTCCGGGGTACGGCGGTCCCCAAAAGGCAGCCCCTCAAGGGCCAGGCCCGCGTCGCCGCGCTCCGGGAGCTGCGCACCCTCGCCGCCACCCATCAGTCCGTCACCAAGGCCATCGCCGAGGCCGGCGGCGTGGCCCTGTTGACCTCGCTGCTCGGCCCCTTCACGTCCCACGCCGTGGGGTCCGAGGTGGTCGCCATTCTTGTCAGCGGCGTGCCGCTCGACGCCGACGCGAAGGCCGCTCTCATGCAACCGGCGAAGGTGTCGCTCGTGGTGGACATGCTTAACGAGGGCGCGGCCGACACCAAGATCAACTGTGTCCGCCTCATCCGCATCCTCATGGATGAGAAAGGTTTCCGGCCGGAGACGGTGGCGAGCTTGAGCCTCTTGGTCGGTGTCATGCGCCTAATCCGAGACAAGCGGCACACGGATGGTGTGGCTGCAGGGCTCGAGCTGCTGAATTCGATATGTGCAGTGCACTGGCCGGCGAGGTGTATGATTGTTAGCATTGGTGCGGTGTCGCAACTGGTGGAGTTGTTGCCGGAGCTGGCAACGGAGTGCGTTGAGCCGGCCTTGGACATCTTGGACGCACTCTCTGCAGTCCCAGAGGGCAGGATGGCCCTGAAGGATTGCCCTCGGACAATACCCAATGCTGTCCGCTTGTTGATGAGAGTTTCAGAGCCGTGCACGCGGCGGGCGCTGTCCATGCTGTGGACAGTGTGTCGGATGGCGCCTGAAGAGTGTGCACCCGCCGCGGTGGAGGCTGGGTTGGCCGCCAAGCTTCTACTGGTCATCCAAAGTGGTTGTGCACCAGAGCTAAAGCAGAAAGCGTCGGAGCTGCTCAAGCTGTGCAGGCTCAACTACACTGACACCCTCTTCATCTCCAAGTGCAAGCTCACAAGGACAATTCAGTGAGGAGATGGAAGTGGTGCCATTGTGATGTGATTTGATTCGATGATGCGTGATTTGTCGATTGACCTTGCTGAATTGGGACTAAGAAAGAGATGGAATTGAAGAATGGTAATGGGTACATATAGACAACCTTGCAGAATTTGCTCTATCATCTCATCTGAAGAGATGAGGGTGGTCGGGTAGATGGCAAGATTGGTGGCTACCATTGTCAATTTGTCCAGCGACAAGAAGCGGATAGCAGCAATGCAGCATCAGTGCCGGGTTAGATGGCAAGCGGGCGGGATGTACATGCAAATTGATGTGAATTTGATCAGCTCAATAAGCACTTGAGGCTGGGTGGTAAGTACAGCCAGTTTTGCCATTAGCAGTAGGGAATTAAGCAAAAACCAGCAAATTTAGGATTTTTGGCAATGTGGGTATGTCAGGGCTGTAGACGTTGATCCCTTGTAATTGTTGGTATAAAACGCCTAGCATTCTATACAGAACTGTTGCTTCGATACTGGAATACACATTGCCATGGCTTGAAAAAGTTTTGAATTCTTCATCTTGATAACTTCTTGTCTACTCCTGAATTGGGGGGACTGTACCTTTCCCTGTAGCACATGCTGAAAAGCTTGATGCGGTGCCAGCTGAAATCGGAACAGTTGAAAGTTTAGGTTCTGTGACTGCTTGTACTGGTTGGCGTTCTCATTTCTCTATGCTGCTAGCTACTCTTTCTTATCCTACATGCTGTTCTAATTCATGTTCTATTCAAAGTTGCAGCATCTGATTGTATCTAACAATTATCAGATTGCGCGATTTTACTTTTATGTGCATAATCCAATACCAAGCAATTCTCATCACTCATGTTATAGAGTAGAATTAGCATTGCATTTCGTTCTGATGTATCAGCAGGGTTTAAATTGTGCGTGCCAACTGAAGTTGGGGCCATTCAACATCGCATGAAGAAAGATTGAAATAGTACTGTACATGACTGATGTTTCATTGACCTGGATTAATATGTAGTGTTCATGTACTTCCTGCCTGCCTTCAGCTTGCATCCTGGGAAAGCCGGTCTTATATTTCACATCAGGTTATCCATCATCAAGATGTCTGTATTTTAGCTCCATTCCGCCCCCCGCCCCCACTCCTAGTCAGCTATGGGTAGTACAGGTACTAGGGCCATCTATGTTTGATCAGAGCGTCAGGCTTTTGCTTTATGTGGCCAAAGCTTTGCAAAGCAATAGGCGATCAGACATCATCAGAGAGGCGTTGTTGCTGTCTCGCGATAGCGCCACCGGCGTTGAGTGTGGACTGGATAGCAGCCTAGCTTCGAGCTGGGGTGAATGAATGGTGATGGCCAGTTTGACCGGGGAACGAAGGAAGCAGACGTCGCCGTCACGCCCCTGCCTTCCGAGATCCACGACGTGACGTCTCCGTGTCACGCGCGAACGAAGACCCGCGCCGCGCACGTACAAGCTGTCCCTTTTCTCGCCGCGCCCAGCCAGCTCCGACGCGCGCGAGAGAGAGGCCGGACGGGAGCCGTGGCCATGGGCGGCCAACCATGTGGCGTGGGCAGCTTGGGGAGCTGGGAGGTGAGTGACACACACGTCACTCGCTGGAGTGCGTGGCAGCGCTGGAGGAGCAGGACCACCGGCGTGCATCGATCGGGCCATTGATTGGCATGTTCGTGGGGTGCTGGACTTACAGTGCCGGGCACAATCTGGACGGACACGGATCGATCGTCGATGGGTCTTTAGTTGGAGTTGGAGCCTTTATACTTGCAAGCACAGACTAGCTCAAGTGGAGGGAAAGAAAAAAAAGCGTTTGGTCAATCGCGCTTTCGCTAGAGTTTGGAGGGCAGGCAGGTGGATGCTCATTGCCTCATACAGCGCGAGCCACTACACAGATAGAGAAGTGCTGTTGTGTGGTCTCACTTTCACCCCTGCAATGCTACGTGTTAGTGACTGAACCTTATGAATGGAAGGGTGCATCGGTCGGTTTGTGATGCGAGGGAGCGAGGAGGGCCCCATCGGCCCCTGCACTGGGTCCTGCAGCTGCATCACTAACGGCGGATGCTCCATGTGCAATCAATGCTGGAGTGTTCAGAAGAAAATCTCTGGACCGGCTCAGAAGAAAAAGATGGTGTTTTGAAATTTTGATCATCTGGCGCACTGGCGCCTCCATGAGCTGATGAGGGATCCCGTTGCTACCACGCAGATCAGGAGGTAACTACGTAAAAGATGGCCAAAACGCCCAACCGCAGCCCTTGTGCTTTAAGACTTCATCTGAAGCGGGACATACAAAACAAGCCAGGAATATGCATGCTTGAAGTAGAGCGTACGTATCATCGTACATATGTCAGGGGAAGAAGCCGCCCGGTCGGTGGATAAAGTGTGGACGCCTCGTGTATCTTTTGCGTAGGGCTTGAGCCTCGTGCGTCCACGGGCGAGCGCCCAACTAAGCTGCATGCAGCCGGCTGGCGCGCGGCAGCGGCCAGAGCACAGGACAGCGGCAGCGCAGGCGACAGGCCGATCGATCCACACCGACGCAGCGCGCGCACCTCAGCGCCGCAGATGCCAGAGGCGAAATGATCGATTCATGCATCCGTGTGCCCGTGGATTTTCGTGTCAAGCAGAGCTGAATCATTTTCTGGGCTCCTCTTCGGTCCTTGCCTCTCTGCTCCGTCGTTGGTCGAGGCGAGTTGTCAGTTGTCACTCGAGGAGTTGAGCTGTTGAGCTGAGCGCTCTGGACTTGCCCTGGCACGGGCCGCTTTGCCTAGTCCAACCGTTTGTACTACTCACTTTTTTCGCGAAAATATTATGGGCATTTGTCACCCCTCAAGTCTCAGTACAAACGTGACTTGAATTTCTGTTAACAACCCTACACAGTTGTAACTCGTAACAGGAAATTTTGGATGACAGATTGACGACTGTACTTCAGCTCCAGAGCAAAGCCGTGTTTGTACCGCCATACGTACACCTTGAAGATCATCACGAGACCGCTTAAAACTCAAACTACCACCTGGACAAACAAAGATCCCAGGTTTGCCTCACAATGCGCAGAAGACACGATACAGCGCGGGTAAATTCCACTGCCCGCCGTGTTCCGCGGCGAGGCCATTAACTTCGCGTGAGGCTGCACGCGACAATTTACTGTACTTCCCAACTACGGCGGTCGTATTGGTCGGTAACTGGTACGGGTACGTGGTGGCATTGCCGTGGTCGTCGTCTAGGAGAGAGAGAAAGAGCGCGATGACTGCCCCTCCCGTTGGAGTCTCTGTGCGTCGGGCCCCGCGCTGCAGGAGAAGAGCCCATCGAGGAGGAGGTGGGACGGACGAGGGTGGGCACGCGGTCCATCAGCCCACCTGCGGCTGCCCCCACGGCCAGCGGCAGCGGGACATGGCCGGTGTTTATTGACCCGCGCTCGCAAACAAAGCTTGGCGTCCTCCAGATCACGCACAGGCCAGTAGGGCCACCCCGCCCCTCTTTGGAGGCAGAGCGACTTGGCTCGGGCAGCGTTCGACACGGCTCCGGCATTGGCCCGAAGGGGTGCAGAGAGCGGCAGTGCGGCACGCCGGCCACGGCGAACGCGAGGCACATCCTGTACGTGAATGGCTCGCATTCTGTTTTCTCTGTCCCGCTTTCCAGTGGGACCTCACGGTGTTCGTGTCGCCGGTCAGAGTGAGAGGTGATCAGCTCCTCTCCCCGTGAGGACCCCAGGGCCGGCCGACATGTACGAATAGCCGCCGGTGCCGTGGAATCAACCGAGATTTATCAAATCACATATACTACCAGTATTTCCTAGCGTGCAGTATAAATCACCCATGGTAGCAGTCTGTCGGGCAATAAAATGTGCGCGAGAGTTTGAGTTTCATGACTTCGTCTCATTGAATGTGTACAGTACATTGAATTCTCTCGACTGCCTTCACCACCATAAATGTCTAATTCCAGATCGGACACTTATGTAGTACATTCAGGACCACAAGGGCTGCACTCACAGAAGCAGAGATCAGAAGAAACGGCATTTCATAAGCTTACTGCACGATGCATCAAAAGGCTAGACACTGGATACGGAACTGAACAAGAAGCCCCATGTAAGGCAGGATCTATCGGTGGAAGGCCATGCATGGCCTGTGATCCTCTCTTCTAACGTACTGTTGTTCCCAGTGCCATTGATCTAAGAGGTCTAGCTAGACTGATTCGTTGTCCCAGTAGTTCCTCAGCTGCGACATATGGTGGTGCAGCCTGTCGCGGCCTAATCCGGTAACGCTGCTCGTCATGACCCATGGTGGTGGCTCTGGATACAGCCCACTGATTGTGTCCTGGAACTCCTTGATGTTCTCATCAGGCCGCCCCCCTATACCTTTCTTTACTTTGTCGCACTTTGTGAACACAAAGGTCAATCCAATCTGAAACAGCATCGCAGCAAAATGTTGAGACTGTAGTTACTAATTTGAGATCAGCGCAATAGACATGTGTTCCATCAATGCTAGAAATAACTCGTTCAAACTGTAAGCTCACAGTCAGCTGGAGAATATGCTGCCTTATGTTGTTACGACCAAGCCAGTTAGCACAGTCAAGGTCGATTTTCTGAGGTGGAATACTTGCATCAATAAGGAGCAGGGCACCAACCAAGGTATCTCTGTTCAAGAAGTACCCCTTGGTAAATGCAGACCAGTCCATTCGAGATGATTGGGACGCAGCTGCAAACCTACATGTAGGAAGATTGTCATGTTCGCTAGAGAGTCCAGATGAGCTCCTACATTATGTTGAAATAGTTTATGCTAGAGCAATGTTGTAACGACTGTGAGTAAACAATCTTAAAAATTGAGTATGGCAAGGAAAATTAGGTGGGCTTTTGAGTTTCAGTAAAAAAAATTGTTTCATGCAGGAGGTACTTGTTACTACATTCTCAAGACACCAGCATATGAAAACAAAAATGCTAGACAAAGGAAAACTATTAACCGGTGCAAATGGAGTCAATGCCCTATCCAATATGCCACGGAAGAAGACATTGTAATGGGCTTCCAGAACTAACACTTAAACAAAAGCTAAATTTGTCAAGACTCAGTGTCATGTCACTTTGTTTTCATATCAGAAGTTTGAACCTGAAAGGACCGCACCATTGTCCTACACGTACACATGTTATAGTCACACAAATGCAGCATATACTGTGGCTACTTGCATGAACATCCGCTGAATGAAGAGAAAATCTACGATTCGCTATTGAATAACTACTGATTCTACAATCCGCCATCGAATAAATTCTGTTTACTTTTATACCATCAAATAAATGTTTCAGTTCTTTATATGCCATCGGCTTCCGATACTGCCCTCCGTTATACTGTTCATGAACAGTACCCCCGAGAATAAAAAAATCACAAAAAATATGTCAATTTTTGTGCACGCTCTATAATTCATAATCAACCTATTTTAACTGTATTCACCTAAAAATACTGTATAAAATTCAAACTAAAATTTCTCAAAATGAGCTACTTTTGTAATACTGTGTATTACAAAGAACTAATTTTTTTCACCGCGGGAGATAATTTTAGAAATTATTACATCGCATTAGAGGAATATTATTAAATTTTCTCAGATTTTTTGTAAATTTTTACAAGGCTTAAAAATTGCAAGAAGTTACAAAAGTAGTACATTTTTAAGAATTTTAGTTTGAATTCTATACAGTATTTTTAGGTGAATACAGTTAAAACGGGTTGATTATGAATTATAGAGCGTGCAAAAAAATCGACATATTTTTTGTGACTTTTTTTATTCACGGATACTGTTCATACTGTTTATGAACAGTGCAGCGGAGGGTAGTATCGGAAGCTGATGGCATACAAGGAACTGAAACATTTATTCGATGGTATAAAAGTAAACAGAATTTATTCGATGGTGGATTGTAGAATCAGTAGTTATTCGATGGCAAATCGTAGATTTGCTCCTGAATGAAATGGTTCTGGAATATCTCCAAGAGATGAGTGGTGAGCATTACTCTTATGTTTATCATGCATAAAAACTGAAATTCACTAATTAATAGGTCAGATCTGTCTCATATCAGATCTCGTGGTTGGTACGATATTTTTTGGATTGTTGCTCACAAACCAGTCCTTACTTAGGTTACTTGAGCAAACACTAAGTTAACAACATAACCATCATTATCAACAACACTACTTTGCTCAATGCCTAAGATTCTATATTGCTATACCATCACTAGTATTCTCAACTCATAGTTATATAGTTCATTAGTCATATTTAACCATTAACTCTTTCATCCCCATGTGCAAAGCTAAGTATAACTACCCATCATATCCATTGCTAACAACTAGACGAAAAGGAAATATATGAAGCAGGGTACTATAATTAAATAGGATTCAGAATTAACAGCATGTATGTTTGAAATAAAGAACGCATTTGAAAACTAGGATCAAAATGTTCAAAGACGCATGCCTCTTCCAACTTGCTGCTCAGACTCTTCAAATACTTGGTCCTGGAGATTCTCGAACTGCTCCTCGTCTGCTCTCGAAACACACCAGAAAAATACACAACAAAACTAACTAAGAACAGTACACCAAACAATAGCTAACATCTGAGAAAAAGGTACTAAACAATAGTACACGTTGCTACGAACGCAGGAGCACGAAAATCGTCTAAATCGGGGCTAGAACGAGAAAAAAATATGCTAAAAACAAGTTTTAGGGTTAATTTGAAAAAGAAAATGACCTATTTTGAATAAAACAAAAAGGTTAGTTGCCTTTTGTAAAAATAGAGGGACCTAAATGCAATTTTGGAAAAGTTCATTGTTCAAACTGTAAAAAGACAGGGCTTATAATTAATTTCAGAAGAGTTCAAGGGCTTATTTGCAAAATTACCAATTTCTGAAATTTTTGGAAATATTTTTGGTATTAGAAAAGATTGAATTGCTGACTGGGCTAGGTTAGCTGACGTGGCATTCCACGTAGGCAAATCTGCTAAGGTGGCCGGCTGACTTGGAGGCTGAGGTGGCACTGGGCTGACTAGGATTAAGGTGCCGACACGTGGCACCATGGGATTGGATAGGCGAAGGGGTATCTGGGTTCTAATCTTGGCCATCCATCTTGGATCCGACGGCTCAGAGATGGCATGTGAGCAAACAGTTGGCGGCGGAAGCTCGGGTGCGGCGACGCTCTCGCCGGAGTTTGACGAAAAACACGTCGCCGTCCACGCTTCAATATGACGAGCGGCGGAGAGGGAAGGAGGGGACACAGGGATTCTGTTTGATGGCTTACCTTCGGCTGCGCGGCTCGGGAAGTCGGTCGACAATGAGTAGACAACGGCAGCGTACGGTTGTGCGTCGAGGACGAAGCTCCGGTGGTCGGGACACGACAGGGAGCAGCGGAATCGGCTCCTCATGAGCACGCGGTCCCGAAGATGCGCTCGGATGCAGCGGAGATGTGGCGGACGCAGCGAACGGCAAGCTCGGTGCTTTGGCGACAATGGCAGGCGGCGGTGGCGCGACAACCGCGATGAAATCGAGTCGGTTGGGATACGGCTCGAGGCAGGCGGCGGCGGAGGACGAGGCCGGCTCGAACTCGGCTGGAGGTGAGAGACGACGCGCGGCCCACCGGTCAGCGGCGCTGGAGAGGAGGCGAGGTTTGGTCGGGCGCCTTCGCGCGGCGGCGGGCGCGGGATTGGGCTGTCGAGCGGTGGCCCAGGTGGGGAGGCGGGGTGAAAGGGAAAGGAGCGACGCGGGCTCAGCCCAGGAAGGAGAAGGGAGCGGGCTGCTCGAAAAAAGAAGGAAAAAGAGAAAATGAAGAGAGATTCGGCCCAGGAGAAATTTTGGATTTTCTTTTAAAGAAACATTTTCAAATCTTTTCCAAAATTAAACGACGTGCCTCGAGGTTTTCAAAATTTTATTCTCACACATAAAACCATAATACATCTACTCCAGCATGAATGCAACAAAATAATATAACCTAGATTGATTATTTTATTAAAAATTAAACTTTTCTCCTAGGATTTTTCCAACACTAAACTTAACACCTCTAATTCTAACAACAAAAAATATTTACTATTTCCAAAAATTGAAAATTAGGGTGTTACAAGATCCTCATGCTTGTCATCAGACTTTCTCTTCTTCCCCCGTTCTTTGAAGACTCGGGCTTGTTTTTGCCAAACTAAGGATTCTTGGCATGTGCATGGGCTTCAACATGCTTCACAAACTTGTTGGCCATTTCGCAGAGTTCTTTGACCGTCTGGATTTTTCAGGTAGCCAACTTCCTGACCAGATCTCTATCCTTGATGCCTATCTTGAAGGAGATGATGACCGACCCGTCGGAGATATCCTGGATCATATTACGCCTGTCACTGAACCTCCGGATGAAGTCCCGAAAAGATTCATCCTTGTCTTAGTTTAGCTGATGGAGATCGTCTTCCGTTACCGGGCACTCGAATGTACCCTAGAAGTTAGCGATGAACTGAGCCTTCAACTTAGCCCATGATTGGATCCAGTTGGACTGTGGGTTCAACAACTAGGACCTTGTAGGCCTATCGAGTGTGGTTAGCAGACCTACAAGGTCCTAGTTAACCTACAATGACAATATATCTTTATGGACTAACTTTTTTGGTTGAGTTATGAAAAGGTTAGCTACAAAGACGCAGCGGAGCTAGAAGATGAATGAGTGAAATCATGAAAAAGGCTAAGGTATACTATAGGGCATTTTTGTTTTGCCGGTCAAAGGTATTTTAGAGAAGAAAATTTATCGGATTTATAGGATAAATGCTGTACTATTAAGAGGGGTTGATGTGTGTTTACTTAAGGTTTCTGTGGTGCCAAATTTCTCAAACTTGCATTTCATATAGAGTTGAAAATTTATAGTTTGAGAAAATCCGTCGAAAAGACTACTCTTGGGAGGTTCTGTGTGCTGGCGGTTTGACCAGCCCAGGCGATGGTCTGACCGCTGTATAAAAACTAGAACAATCTTACTCTTTTGAGAGTGGCGGTCTGACCGACCCTTCAGGCGGTCTGACTGCTGTATAAAATCTCCTCAAATGCTGAGTAAAATCAAGTCCCAATCTGATCGAAGGGTGTGCCGCTCTGATTGAGAATCATACAGAGAGTTTTGGGTCCCACGGTCTGACCGCCAAGATTGTGCTGGTCTGATCGAGAAAGGCAACGGTCTGACCGCTAGCCTGTGTTTGAAGTAAATTCGACCGTTGTTCGTAGCTGTAGCCGTTGTACGGGGGCGGTCTGACCGCCAATGGTGCTATGGTCTGACCGCCACTTGCGCAGAACTGTCAGAGCGGTAGCAACGGTCAGTTTTTGTGTAGAGGGGTATAAATAAGAGCATGGCTTGTTCATTGAACGTATCTCTCGAATCTAGCACATAAATACAACACCTTGAGTTCTTGCCCTTACTCTCCCTCTCTATTGATTTGGTGATTGCATCTTTGAGAGGTTGAGAGCAACTAGTGCATACTTTCAAAGAGTTTAAGCAATTAAGCACTTGTGATCCTTCAAGCTAGCATCATCAACTTATTACTCTTGGATGTTGCCGCCTCCTAGACAGCTTCGAGGTTGTGGCACCGTTGAGCCCTTCAAGGAAGATTGTGGAGGAGCCGCGGTGGTGATTGTGAGAGGTTTGAACATGCCCATTCGGAGCGGTAAAGTGCTTAGCTAGTGGAATCGAGGTTTTGAGTAGTTCTTGTTCAATTCTGGCTTAAGGTCAAGTTGCTCAGTATGAGCCTTTTCTCGTGTGAGAATTGAATACTTGATAGAGAAGTGGTTTGAAGCTTGAACTCACCTCAACGTGGATTAAGCGTGATCGAGAAATCACCGATACAACGGGAAAAAAATCTCTTGTGTCATCTTTGAGCTATTTACCTTATGGTTGGGTTATTTACTTTCATGCAATTTACATTAAGTAATTTATCTTCCTAGATTATAAATTGTTGCATGTCACCATAGGCAAAGATGATCATGAAGAGAGTGATGAGGATGATAAAGAGATGACTCTCTTTGTGAGGAAGTTCAAGAAATTTATGAAGAAGAAGAGATATCAATTTGGATATAGTAAGAAGGGACAATCTTCAAAAGGAAATTCCTTCGAAGAAAGAAGATGTTTTGAATGTAGCGAAAAGGGCCATATTACCACAAATTGCAAGAACAAGGAAGAAAACATTATAAGAAGAAGGAGAGTGATGGCAAGAAAGCTTTCAAGAAGTATTAGAAGAAGAAGAAAGATGATCAAGCATGCTATGTTGAGTGGGATTCGGATGCAACCTCAAGCTCTGACTCCGATGATGAGAAGCCATCTCAAAAAGGTCTTGCCAGTGTAGCCATCAAGGAAGAACATCCACTCTTCTCCACACCTCATTGTCTTATGACAAATGGTGACTCTAAGGTATTAAATGATGAAGATGAATATTCATATGATGATCTAGTTGAGCTAATAAATAGTTTTGATGATTTCATGAGTAAAGAAAGAGCAAAGTTTAAGGAATTGAAAAAGAGACACTGCTCTTCAAGATTCCTATGAGGAGCTAAAGACGGCTCATGAGGGTCTAAAAGAAACTCATGAGATGATTAAGGAAGCTTATGACTCTCTTATTGCTTATGAAACCAACAAATCAAAAGTTGATATGAGTATATCTTGCAATACTCTTAATGTTGTATCTACTTTATATCATATGAGTTCTTCTTCTACCTTGCATAATGATGTGTTTACTTTACCTAAAAATGTATCTTGCAATGATGTCTTTATTATTGATGAAAATATCATGTTGAAAGAAAAAGTTGAAAAACTAACAAATGATCTTGCAAGATGCTATATTGGAGAGTCTAAAATTAGACAAATTTTGGATAGTCAAAGGTTCTCCATCAAGAAAAAAGGCCTTTGGTACGCTCCCAAGAAGGGTAAGAAGGCATTCATTCATTACAAAACTACTTTTGTGAAAGGTAGCGGTTATTGCATGAGGTGCAAGAAAACCGAGCATGTTGAAAAAGATTGCAAAAATATCAAAGATAATTCATATGTATCCTTTGATTCATGCTATGTCCTTAAGAGATGCTCCAATGGTAGTGTTAAAGTTAGATTTATTGGCACTTCTATAATTGGTGCCAAAAAGAATGTCTTTTGGATGTCTAAAACCTTGGTGACTAACATCTAAGGACTCAAACAAGTTTGGGTACCTAAAATAGCTTAATTTTGTTTTGTAGGTAAACTACAAGTCCGATGAGAGACATTGGATGCTAGATAGTGGATGCACTCAACACATGACTGGAAATCAAATGATGTTCACTTCTATGAGTAATGATGGATTGGAATACGACAAAATCACTTTTGGAGACAATAGAAAAGTAAAGGTAAAAGGGCTAGGTAAAATTGCTATCTCAAATGATTTTTCTATATCAAATGTCTTACTAGTTGAATCCTTAAATTTCAATTTGTTATCTGTTGCTCAATTATGTGATCTTGATCTTACATGCACTTTTTCTCCAAATGATGTGATCATATCTAGCATGAAGGACAATAGTGTTATTTTCAAAAGTTTTAGATATGGTAATCTTTATCTAGTTGATTTTTTCTTCTAATGATACAAGTCTTAGGACATGCTTGTTCACAAAGACATCAAAAGGATGGCTTTGGCATAGAAGGCTTGATCATGTTGTTATGAATCAACTAAATCGTTTGTTGAAGCAAGCTCTTGTAGTTGGATTGAAAGATGTGAAATTTGAGAAGGACAAGCTATGTAGTGCTTGTCAAGCCGGAAAGCAAGTGGAAAATTCACATCCAAACAAGACCTCCATGTCAACTTCAAGACCTTTAAAATTATTACACATGGATTTATTTGGTCATACTACATATGTAAGTATTGGAGGTAATAACTATTGTCTTGTTATTGTTGATGATTTTCTAGATTTACTTGGGTATTCTTTTTACATGATAAGACTATTATATTTAACACCTTTAAAAACTTTGCTAAAATGGCCAAAAATGAATTTGAGTTTAAGATCAAGAAAGTGAGAAGTGACAATGGCTCCGAATTCAAGAACACAAAGGTTGAGAATTTTTTGAAGAAAAGGGTATCAAACATGAATTCTCGACCAAATACACTCCGGAGCAAAATGGAGTAGTAAAAAGGAAGAATCGAACTCTTATTGATATGGCAAGATCAATGCTTTCGGAGTATAATATTTTGGATAATTTTTGGACTGAAGCTATTAATACCGGTTGCTATTTATCAAATAGATTATATTGATTAACTTCTTACTGGAAGGAAGCCAAATATTTCATATTTTTGGGTATTTGGATGCAAATGCTATATTCTCAAGAAAGTTACACGTTTATCAAAATTCCAAAAAAAATATGATGATGGTTTCTTATTTGGTTATTCTTCTAATAGTAAAGCTTATCATGTCTACAACCAAAATTCTGGTTTGGTTGAAGAGACACGTGATGTTGAGTTTGATGAGACCAATGGCTCTCAAGAAGAGCAAGAAAATTTGGATGATGAAAGTAATAAAGGCTTGAGGAGTGCTATAAAAAATATGTCAATTTGTGACATCAAGACAAAAGAGGAAGATGAACTAAAGGATGATCCATCTATTTCTATTTAAGCTATTCCATCTTCTTCCACTACAAATGATCAAGCGCAAACTCAAAATATGGAAGATATGAATGATCATTTACAACAAGCTATCACTCCATCAAATCCATCACAAGAACCAATAGCTCATCCAAGAGTTCATCATACCATTGCCAAGGACCATCCTATTGACCAAATTGTTGGTTATCTTAGTAAGGGTGTTCAAACTCATTCTTGTATTGGTTAATTTTGTGAACACTATTATTTTGTATCTTTTATTGGATCTAATCATGTAGAAGAAGCACTAAATGATCCGGATTGGGTGAATGCAATGCATGAAGAGTTAAATAATTTCACCTGCAATGATGTATAGGAATTGGTGAAAAGATCAAGAGATCATAATGTTATTAGTAAAAAAGGGTTTTTTCAAATAAGCAAGATGAAGATGGAATTATTGTAAGGAACAAAGCAAGATTGATTGCACAAGAATATACTCAAGTCAAAGGTTTGGATTTCGGTGAAACTTTTGCTCCCATAGCTAGACTTGAGGCTATTAGAATCTTGCTTATTTTTGCTTCATCTTATAATATCAAGTTATATCAAATAGATGTAAAAAGTGTCTTTTTGAATGGTAAAATTAGCGAACTTGTCTTTGTTGAACAACCTCTCGGTTTTGAAGATTCTAAAAACCAAATCATGTATATAAACTCTCTAAAGCTCTCTATGGCCTTAAACAAGCTCCACGTGCGTGGTATGAGAGACTTAGAGATTTTCTTGTTTTAAAGGCTTCAAAATTGGGAAAGTTGATACTGCTTTTTTCACTAAATCTATTGGTAATGATTTCTTTGTTTGTAAAATTTATATTGATGATATCATTTTTGGATCTACTAACAAGGATTTTTGTGAAGAAATTGGAGAAATGATGTCTAAGGAATTTGAAATTTCTATGATTGGTGAATTGAGTTTCTTTCTCGGACTTTAAATCAAGCAACTCAAAGATGGAACTTTTATTAGCCATTAAAAGTATTTGAAGGATTTATTGAAAAAAGTTTGGTATGGAAGATGCAAAGACTATCAAGACTTATATGGGAACAAATGGTCATCTTGATCTTGATGAGGGAGGTAAACCGGTAGATTTAAAGCTTTATAGATCAATGATAGGTAATTTGCTTTATTTTACCGCATGTAGACCCGATATAATGTTTAGTGTATGCATGTGTGCAAGGTTTCAAGCATCTCTCAAAGAATGTCATTTGATGACCGTTAAGCGCATTTTAAGGTATTTAAAGTTCTCTCCTATTATAGGGCTTTGGTATCTCAAAGGTGTTAAGTTTGAGCTAATCGGATATTCGGAATCCGATTATGCGGGTTGCAAAGTTGATAGGAAAAGCACCTCCGGTAATTGTCAATTTCTTGGTAGATCGCTAGTTTCATGGTCATCCAAGAAATAAAATTCCGTAGCATTTTCTATCGCCGAAGCGGAATATATTTTCGTAGGTAGTTGTTGTGCTCAATTGCTTTGGATGAGACAAACCTTGCTAGATTATGGTGTTATGTTCAAAATAGTGTATCTTTTGTGTGACAATAAGAGTGCTGTGAAAATAGCCACAAATCTGGTCCAACACTCTAGAAGCAAGCATATAGATATTCACCATCACTTCCTTAGAGATCATGTAAGCAAAGGCGATATCCTAGTAGACAGTGTTCGGACCGAAGACCAACTAGTGAATATCTTCACCAAACCATTAGATGAGAGTCGTTTTTTCAAATTAAGAAATGAGCTTAATGTCATTGACTTCTCAAATGTTACTTGAAACTTTAGACACATGATGTTTATGCATTTTCATGATCTAGCGTTTGTTCTCAATGCTTTACATGCTCATCTTGTTCATGATTATTTCTTTTGAATATATAAATTTGTTGCATATTTAAATTCAAGTTTATTTTTCAATAATCTTGGTTATGACTTGTTACATATGTCTCTTTCTCTTTTTCCATCTCAACAGATCATATGTTACCTTGCATCTCTATTTATAGCTCTATCCCCAAAAGATCAAAAAGCTCATGTTCCAGTGGTCTGACCGCCGATCTATACAGAGAGGTTTGGTATCTCTAGACTCTGGCGGTCTAACCGCCTTGTGTCCCGGTCTGACCGCCACCAAAGGTTTTGTCCAGGTCGACTTTATCTCCTCCGGTCCCTATCCTTTTCCTCCACCGAGCATCTTTGTTCTCTCTCTCTCTCTCTCTCTCTCTCTCTCTCTCTCTCTCTCTCTCCACACAAACGTGCTCTCGGTAGGAAACTCAAGGAAAACAAAATCTTTGGTCCCCAGTCGATCCGAGAGTTTCTTCGGTCTCACCGCAGATTCCTCTCTCATGACCTCTCGGTAATCTTTGTATCCCTACTCTTTTTACCATCTTTTTCAAGGTTTTTAGTGCTTAGGGTTTGAAGGGTGTGATCAATAATTTGAGGCATGGATTTGAGATGAACTCTATTGGAATTAGTTGCTAGCATCTCTATTATGCTATTCTCAAGGTTTGGTAGGATGGAAATTCATTTTGCCATATTCATCAAAATTGATCAAAGGAGGGATGTCTGTCTGCCGGCAGTCTGACCGCGGCCTTCATCGGTCTGACCGCTAGCGGCAGCAGAGCCAGATTTCCTCTATTTTTTCATCTTATTTCAATCTTTTACTTTAACTAATGCATTGTGATATATCATATGATCATTGGAGAAGGAAGTGGTCTTGGAAGGAAGGTGAGAAAGGTGTTGTCTGGTCAGGCAAGGGTAAAAGAAGATTGGCAGATTCAGAGTCAGAAGGTGATCATGGTGATTCTGATTGGGGGCCCTCACAAGATATTGGTGAGTAAGATTCATCCTATGCTGGTAATGTTGATTTCGATATGGATGATGCTAGTAATGAGGATATTGAGATAAACTATCAAACTTTTGTTGGGCATAAGAAAAATTGGAATTCAACTGAATATACTAGGGCCCGAAATACATATCAGTATGGTCTTGATAATGATGCAACTCTACCTCACTTTTATACCATGACACAACAAGATGCTTTTTATGGCCATCTCTTGTGCAAGAACATATTTGATCATAAATGGATTAATTGGGCTTATGTGTGAAATCAATCTATCATGACTGTCTTAACTAATATCTTTCAAGAGCTAGGTCTTTATGAGTTTGTCAATTTCAAGTGTGATTGGAATGCAACAGTCATTCGACAATTCTATGCTACTATTGAGATATCTCAAAATTCTCAAAAAATTGAGTGGATGACTAGATCTAGGAGATATGAAGCTTCATTCAGGGATTTTTGCTCATTCCATCAGAATTCCTTTTGATACTGTCTATGACACTATCGATATCAACAATGAAGAATGCTTGGCAGAGGAAGTTTGGAGTGCATTCTAGGAACTAATGGGGGTTGTCCCTGAAGTCACTCTTGGGATGGTTACAGGCTTAAAGGTGCTCCCTGCTACAATCAACAAAATTGCAAGAGCCATATTTGCTCCAAAGAGTGGTAACAGTAATGCTATTAAGGACATTTATTGGAATATCATTAACCATATCATGGACAGGAGAAAGATTAACATGATCAGGTTTATGCTCAAAGCCATTGATGATATCACGGTGAGCATAACTCCAAATCTTTATTATGCTCCATACATTATGTCCCTTATTCTTACAAAGACAAAGTTTCGGAGATCTTCATGCGATTGTAAGCATTTGGGATATCGGCCTTTCAAAGTAAACCCAAGTATTCCGCGGAGAGGTCAGGATGCAGCTCAGGGAGGACAACATGATGAGCATCAGCACTATGTTCCTCCAGCTCAGCCTGCTCCAGAACCCGTTCCCCCTCAGTGGATACCTCCGGCATGGTTCTTTGATCCCTATATGACCTCCAATCAGCACAACATCCAGCAGAGCATTCAGTAGCAGTTTGCCTCTTTTCAGGCTAATCCTCCCCAGTCTTTCTATCAACCAATCATTAATGCCACTCAGAATGCTATTGCTCTCGCTCGTGAAGATATAGCAGTGTTGAACACTCATAACCAAGAGTTGACTGACATGTTTAACAATATATCTCTTGGACAGCAGAATCTGCAGCATCAGTTTGATACCCTCTCTAGTCGCTTTGACAGCTTCTCCGAGCACTTTTATAATGTCTATCCAAGACCTCCTCCACCTCCTCTGCAGGATGAGTAGACCTTTTTGGTATTTGATGCCAAAAGGGGAGAAGAAGTGTTGGAAGAAGTGTGAAGTGTTTTATTTTGGTTGCATGATGATCCATGTAGTTCTTTATTTTTTTTTTGCATTAGTACCATATTGAACTATATTTAATTGTTGAACTATGTTTAATTGGTATTGTCGGTAACACAGGAACCAGGGGTCCCCGAGTCCCGAGGCCAGATCAGCAGGTTGCCACGTGGCACCCTCCCGTGGGGATTATCTCCCCGAGGGACGAGAAGACTAAGTCCCGGGAGAGGGTGCTCAGGGCCATGAGCAGTGGTCCCCGAGTACCCGAGTTCCCCGATGACCCGAGAAGATCAAGTCCCGGGAAGAGAGTGCTCGGGGCTGCGAACAATAGCCCCCGAGCACTCAAGTCCCCCGATGACATGAAAAGCCAAGTACCAGGAAGAGGGTGTTCGGGGCTGCGAACAGTGGCCCCTGAGCACCCGAGTCCCCCGAGGACCCAAGGGAAGTCAGTTCCGGGAGAGAGTGCTCGGGGCCATGAACAGTGGCCCCCGAGCACTCGGTTTCCCGAGGACCCGAACAGCCAGTTCTGGGAGAGAGTGCTCAGGGCCGTGAACAGTGGCCCCCGAGCACTCGGTTCCCCGAGGACCAAGAAAGGTTATATCCGGGAGAGAGTGCTCGGGGGTGTGAACAGTGGCCCCCGCCCCGAGCACTCAGTTCCCCGAGGGCCTAAGAAGTCCTTCGCCGGTGGCCCCCACAGAGGTCCAGCGGTGAGGTGTCAACCAGTGAAAGGCCTGATGCTGCATTTAAGAGGGTGCGTGGCCTGTCACCTCCAACTGCTCCACCACGCTCGCTGTCAGTCCCTGCCACGGCCTGACAGGGAGGCGTGGAGATATTTAATGCACGGGTCCCACCGGGGGACATCCGGCGTGCCTCGGGATAACATCGCGAAGCCCAAGGCGCCCCGTCCGCCGCCTTGCTGTGTCAGGCCTGCTCTGACCGGGCGGGCACGTCGGGCTGCTCAGTGGCTGCCCGGTGGGCCCTCCCCACGGTGCCCGTTGAAGAACAGCATGATGATATACAAGACCGGATGGGGGCGTATTTTCAACCCTCCCCGTCACTTCGCGCAGCAGCCCATGATGGTTGCTTTCTATTTATGGTGCCTTGGAACTCGCGCCCTTCCTTTCTGGGCACGCTACCATCCCGGCGACTATAAAGGCGGGGCGGGCTCCCCGGAGAAGACAAGTAAGTGGAAGTTAGGCAAGACAGTTGACACGAGTTCGGCCAAGATTGAATCCTCAGCAACCGGCGACGAGCATAGAAGCTTAGACCAGCCAAAGAACAAGTAGCACGAAGCTCTAGACTAGACAAATATTCTTGTAACCCAGCAGAACCTCTGAGAGATATTCTCAGAGCATTTATAGCATACACACAGGAGTAGGGTGTTACGCTCAGTGCGACCCGAACCTATCTAAAAACCTCCTGAGTATTTACTACTTTCTGCATCCGATCATTCCATTCCACCTGCATCGCATTTACGCCCATTTATTTCACCCACAAAACGGATTCAGAATCATCCCCCCGGCTGAATCTCAAAGGGGATCCCTCCGGATCTCTGCTTGAGGAGTTCACCCTCCGACAGGTATGATCATACGTTCTAACTTTGTTAGATATCTCGAAGGAAATGAGTTGAAATGATATGTTTGTATTGGAAATATCTTTGGTTACATTCTCTTCCTCGGATCCAAGAAAGCAAGGTAAACTCCGCCAAAATTTCATTAAAATCTCTATCTTGTGCCATTTATCTTCTCTTTAATCTTATGGGAAAATGTGTAGTGGGAGCTTACCTTACCATGAGTTTTTAATAGCATGAATTTCCTTCAAAATTCATTCTCTTGAAAATTTTCTATAAAAACTCATCATCGAGTCTTCTTTATGTCTTGTGCTAAAAGTGGGTTCAAAACCTTATTCACATCACTTCTTTGAGTTATTGTCCTCAATTACCAAAAAGGGGAAGATTGAAAGCATCTTGACCCTTAATTTGTGTTTTGGTAATTAATGATAATATATCTTTGTGGACTAGATTATAGATTGTTGTATGTCACCCTAGGTTTGTAAACCTCAACTTAGCTCTTAGTTGTTCTACTTATTGCTCTTGTGATCCTTAGTTTGATTTCGCAAGTTTTCTTGATCGCTTAGCAATTAGTTTTTAAAATCGCCTATTCACCCCCCCCCCCTCTCTAGTCGGTATCCTTGATCCTACATCGACCACCCGAGCTTCCCGTTTGCAATCCCTCCGTTGGAGGGTGTCTACTTTCGTGGCTCCTCGAACCAGCGCCTTGCCAGCTACGGTGCCTTGAGTCGCTAGGGCTATTTACTCAAGGAGTCTAGATTTGAGCCACATCGAGTAGAGTCTTTAGCTGGTTGACCTTCGGGGTTAAGTGATTCACGGAATCCAACTCGAGGAAGGATCTTCGAATCAGATGGTACCCTAGGTGTTGGCCTCCGAAGTGCTGAAGACACCACTGCCAAGGCTCGACTGTGATTGAGCCAACGTCGCCCCATGATTGTTGTTTTGAGGTAGTTTGTTCCTCAATCTTGGAGCTATTGTTGGTGGAAGCATCACCTGACCAAGAGACATATCCATAGCATGTAGACGTCGAATATCAGGGTTCACCTGACTCTCCGCAGTCCATCGATTACTGGTGGTGTCATGGACCTACAAGGCTCCAGCTACAGACATCCCTAGTGGTAATTCTCTAGCTATACCAATACCTTGAGCGGCGGCCATTACAGCTGGATCCTTAGGGATTCCTGCACCATTATTTACCATGGTGTTCGGATCTCCCGTGTTCTGGTAAGCGGGTAAGCCATTGACTCCTCCGACCATAAACACGAATTGATTTGTTCGGCTGCTCTGGCCATCAATGGAGTTGTCATCGCTACTCTCATGACCGTCCCTCACTATCGGTGCCTATGAACCAAAGACATTAAGGGATCCCAGTCAAGGTGTCTTACTTCGCAGTATGCATCCAATGGGCTGGATTCGAACCGATATGGATTAGTTCACCTTGATTGTCCCAGCGGTACACCATAGTTCCAATGGTGATTTCGAATCCGGCAGGAGGCGATGTGAAGATGATTGCTGCCGACTCGAAGTGATCGTAGAAGTTGGCATCAGAGAATCCGATGCGGATGCATACTTGAGACATGATCGATCCTGAAAAAATAGAGGAAAGCCCCTACCTGGTGACCAGCTATTGAATATTAGTGCTCAACAATAGATCTGTTGTTAGGGGAAATATCCCAGCCCATAGACATCACTAAGGAGATGCATAAAGAGCTCCTCCGGAACCCTCAGCTTCCGGACTCCTAGAAGAAGCTAAAAGTTCCTAGAGGTCGTGGACCCCTCTGGCCACCGCTTCTCGAGATAGTAGAAGTAGCTAGCCTCCCGAGGGAATATCCGCAAAAGGAGAACACCAACTGTAATTGGTCTAACATGAAGTGACCACAGTTAATACCAGTGCAAGTGAAGGCCACTCTGACACCCAGGATAGTGCAACGTCATTGTTTACGACTGGCCAAGCCCCACTCTTTGGGTCAGTTCATGCCACTGTATTTACCATAGTGTATAATATCTTTAGGTAGGGGTAAAAGTATTCTACCTAGACCTAGGCTGTGTGATTCAACCGGTCTAGATCTCTGTGATATAGTGATAACATGTGTCACTATCTCTGTAAGGGGCATACTTGTATACTTACACCCAATATGACACTATAAATACAGACTCATGACCATCAGGCCTGGGGTACCAATCTTTTGGGAAAGAACACATGTTTTTCTTCATCTACACTTCTTCTCTAAGCTTGAGTCTCCTCTTTAGAAAAGGCTCTCATCGCACTTGTTTGTGGAATACTTTTTCTTTCACCAATATACGTAATTAAACAAGGACACCTTCGAGATCAGGGATCCAGCAAGAAATAAGACACACGATGTAAATAGGTTCGGGCTTCCGATTGGAGTAATATCCTACGTCTTATGTGGATGTTGTTGTATATTGATCGTCTCGAGTATAAGCAGCGTGACTAGACCTACAACAATGAAGGAGATTGGATCTATGCTAGTTTAAGATTGAAGTCGTCGAGTATCTCTAATTGCTAAGGTATTGGTGTCGCTTGCATCGAAATGCGTATGTGTAGATTGTTTCATCACTCCTCTCCAGGGTCAGGGACCCCACCTTATATGGGGATCGAGGCACCACTTTAGTCCCTGTAGTAATCGATATGGAGTACTTCATCTTGTCGGGCAAGGCATAACAACCAAATTCAACTTGGATACTAGTCGTACTCGAGTCGGTTAACCCGATCAAGAACTTCTTAGTACATATCTTCATAACCTCCGAGTATATTGGATCCTATAAATTCAGGACCGTAATATTCAGAGTTGTTAAACATGACTATTATACACCTTGTCTGTATATGGTGCAATTCTTATTTGCGTATAACTATAGTTAGATAATCGACAGATTTAGTTGAATTTCAACACCCTCTAGGCTAGTGCAGCTAGGTCAAACAGATTATGACTTCAAATTAACATGCTGCTTTCTGAGCGGTGTTTAATTTATATGGAATGGCATCATCTGGCAGTCAATGCAACTACTCTCTGCAAAGTGATAAGAGACCAACAACTCTTCAGCCAGTTATAAATACGAAATGAACGCACGGAGTTGCCCAACCAGTCACTGTAGTCACGTCCAGATTCAACTGATATGGCAGCTTGATTATCCATTGGTCAAAGATAACAAGGACCAGGCCAAGCCGAAGGAAAAGTTAACTGGTTATAATAGTCGGCCGTTGAGTCACCGGACGACCGGTTATTGAAAATTTTTACGGTGATTCCGGGAAAACTTGAATCATCTTTTTTTTTTATCGTCTAGATTGATTAGAATACTACTCGTTATTTAGAAATAATATGAGTAGTATATAAGAGGGGTATATGTATGTCGGTGTATCAGGAACCGGGGGTCCCCGAATCCCGAGGCCAGGCCAGCCATCCGTCACATGGCGCTATCCTGCGGAGTCTCTCCCGCAAGGCGAGAAAGATCGAGTCCCGGGAGAGGGCGCTCGGGGCCGCAGTCGGTGGCACCCGAGTACTCCAGTTCCCCGATGATCCACGAAATCTAAGTACCGGGAAGAAAGTGCTCGGAAAAATGTACGGTAAACCCCGAGCACCCTAGTCCCCCGATGACCAGGAGAGCTGAGTACCGGGAGAAACGTGCCTGGGGCCGCCGGCGGTGGCCCCTGGGCACCCAAGTATCCCGATGACCCATCGAAGGAAGTTCCGGGAGAGAGTGCTGGGGGCTGTGTGCAGCGGCCCCCGAGCACTCGGTTCCCCAAGGATCCGTACAAGTGTGTCCGGGAGAGAGTGCTCGGGGAGGTGAACAGTACCCCCGAGCACTCGGTTCCCCAAGGACAAGAAAGGGCATTCTCGGGAGAGAGTGCTCATGGAGATGAACAGTACCCCCGAGCACTCGGTACCCCGATGACCCAGAAAGCCCCCTGGCGGAGGCCCTCGAGGGGCCCACCGATGAGGTGTCAGCCGGTCAAAGGCCCAAGGCTGCATTTAAAGAGCGTGCTCAGCGTCAGTTCCTGCCACGTTCTAGCAGAGAGGCGTGGGGTTATTAATTGCACGGGTCCCGTCCCGTGCCATCCAGCCCGTCTGAGGATAACGTCGTAAGAACCTAGGCGTTCCATTTGCCGCGCTGCTGTGACAGAGGAACAAGATAGGGCGGGCACGCCGGACCGCTCTGCGGCTGCCCGGTGGGCCCTCTCCACGGCGCCCGTTGCCAGGCCATTTATGGTGACGGATGACCGGGCGTGTGCCGCATTTTCCACCCCCGGTCTCTTCGCCCAGAGGAAATGATGACGCCCTTTCCATTTATGGTGTCTCGGAACTCGTGCCCCCTCCCTTCCGTTCGGGGCACGTTGCTGCCGGCGGGTATTTAAAGCAGCCGGCGGCACAGAAGAAAAAAGGTGAATGCATCCGGGAAAGGTATGGGAAAAAGAGAGAACGCACAAGCATAGACAAGAACACAGCACAAGAGAAACACGGTTGAGAAGTGAGCAGCACGAGACGGGCCGAAGAACAAAGAGCCCTAGGCTCTAAGATAGACCAACATTCTTGTAACCAGCAACATCATTGAGGGACTTCCTCACGGCATTTATAGTATCCATACAGGAGTAGGGTGTTACGCACCCGTGCGGCCCGAACCTGTCTAAATTTCGGTGTATTTACTTCTTTTTGCACTAGGTCATTCCACCAGCACCGGCAGTTGCATTCACTCCTATTTATTTCTCCGATGAACATACTCAGGATCATCCCCCCGGCCGAATCTCTAAAAGGGGTCTCTCGAGATCCCTGCGACTGGAGTTAATCCTCCGATAGCTGGCGCGCTAGGTAGGTGGGAAGCATCCCTGAATCTGTTTGTTTGTTTTCTTCCGCAGAAAAAAATGGCCGGTGGTCATCGCCTCCTGCGTTCCGGCTCCAGTTCCAGCGGGGAAATGCAGCCCCTCGCACAGGAGGCCCCAGCCGCTGCTGCGTCCCAGCAGCAACCGTGATCTTCACGTGCGACGTTCCCCTCCCAAGGGGACCAGGGCGTCGGGCCCAGCAGGGCCACCACCACCGTCGCCGGTGCACCATCCGACCCCCAGCCGGTGGTCGAAACTCCTGCCGCTAGGTCCGCGTCTGGACCGCGCCGGGCGCCTCTCCGACGTAGGCTCACCTTCGGCGACGCCAGCCCCGGGAGCGCGCTGCTTGCAGCGCACGCTATCCTCAGGCATCCGCCAGTCCAGGCGACGAGGGAAACCCCGGAGGGCCGCTGGCTCCAGGAAGTCGCTGCCCTGGTCGGCACTGCCCGCCGCCAAGTGCTAGCCGAGAGTTCTTGCGCCACCACCTAGCGTGGCGCCGCTGGGACCGGCCCATCGTCAGGTGGCGTTCGCGCTGGCCGGGGAGCCTCCAGGCGGAGCGCCACCCCCGCAGGCCGTTTCTGGAGCCCATGACCTCCGCTTGCACCTAAATGAGCGGAGGGGCATCAAAGACGCGCGCGTCACTCTCGAGCGCCAGCGGGAAACCCAGCAGGAGGCCGAAGCTGAGGACCAGGCTTCCTCGTTGCTGGCCTATGATCGCCGGGGCTCCCCGGCTCGCCGGCGTTCACCGCCCAAGGGCGTTGCCCGCGCCACAGGGTACGGCACCGGCTGCCGTGCATTCACTAGTGAGCTCCGTCGGGTCAAATGGCCCACCAAGTTCCGCCCCGAGCTGCCAGAGAAGTACGACGGGTCCATCGACCCAGTCGAGTTCCTCCAGATATATACCACCGCTGCCCAGGCGGCTGGTGGCAGCGAAAAGGTGATGGCTAACTACTTTCATATTGCCTTGAGGGGCTCTGCCCGCTCTTGGCTTATGAACTTACCCCCAGGGTCTATCAGTTCCTGGGATGATCTTTGCCACCAGTTTGTGGCTAACTTTCAGGGCACGTTCACGCGCCCCAGCCTGGAGTGCGACCTCCATGCCGTCAAGCAGCAGGTGGGGGAGACGTTGCGGCGCTTTATTCAGCGCTTCAGCCAGGTCCGCAACACTATCCCGCGGATAACCCCCCACGATGTCATCGTCGCTTTCCGGCAGGGCGTCCGCGACGAGCAGATGCTCGAGAAGCTAGGCACGCATGAGGTCGAGACCACTGCGGAACTTTTCGCGCTAGCCGACAAGTGCGCTAAGGTGGCGGAAGCTCGGGCTTGGCACGTTTCGCGCCCTGAGTACCCCGCCGCCGATCAACCAGATCCTTCCCGCTCCGACAGGCGGGAAAAGAAAAGGAGAAGGAGGCGCGAGGCCGTCCCCGTCGAGCCGGCCCAGGGCCCCGCCCGTTGGCCGGCCAAAGAGCCTGACCGCCGGCAAGCACGTCGGGCAGCCACCGACAGACGGCCTGCGCCCGCGAGAGCCCCGGCCCAGGCCCCTCCTAGGGCTCTGGCCCCCGCCCGGGCTCCCGCTCCAGCGAGGGCCCCCGCTCCTGCGGGGCCCGAGCCAGGCAAGTGGTGCCCGATCCACCAGACCAGGTGGCATGACCTCACGGAGTGCCGCACGGTCAAGGGCCTCGTCGAGCAGCGCCAAAGAGACCGCGACGAGCTCCGCAGGGGTGGCGACGATGAAGCCGCCCCCAACAACACAGAACTCCACTTCCAGGAGCCTGAGCACACCGTTGCCTTCATCGACGGAGGCGCGTACACGCCCTCCTCCCGCCGCAGTGTCAAAACCATGCGGCGTGAGGTGTGCTCGGTGACCCCGAGCGAAGAGGCCATAAGGCCCCTGAAGTGGTCGGACGCTCCGATTACGTTCAGCTTCGACGACCTCTCTCGCCTGGCCTCCTCCCGTGCGCGCGTCCCTACCAGAGTCTTTGAAGAAAGACTCACACGGTCTTCCGTCCTGCCTGTCGAACAGGACGAAGGGGAAACCTCGAGCTTAATTCAGCGGACCCCGACGGTGCCCTCAGTGGGAAGCCCCGACAGGGTGCCGCCATCCGGTGAGTGCACTGCGCTTGCTGATTGTTCTCAAGATGCCTCGTGGATGGACGAGATCTGAGGGTACTTGAAGGAAAAGTTCCTCCCCGGGGATGAGGCATCTGCCGAAAGAGTTGCTCGGCAGTCCAAACGCTATGCCATAGTAGATGGGGATCTCTACCGGTGTAGCGCAGGCGGCATTCTCCTGAAATGCATCTCCCGGGTAGAAGGTGGCGAGCTCCTCGCTGAGGTCCACGAGGGCGAGTGCGATGGCCATGCATCGTTCTGCACGCTGGTCGGGAAGGCCTTCCGGCAAGGCTTCTACTGGCCTACAGCCCTCCAGGATGCTTCCGAGCTGGTTCGGGGCTGCAGAGCGTGCCAGTTCCACGCAAAGCAGATTCACCAGCCAGCTCAAGCTCTTCAAACCATCCCCCTGTCATGGTCTTTCGCGTTCTGGGGGCTGGACATTCTGGGTCCATTCCCCCGAGCAATCGGGAGCTATGAGTACCTCTACGTCGCCATCGACAAATTCACCAAGTGGCCGGAGGCGGTCCCAGTCGTCAAGGTGACCAAGAACACGGCGCTCCAATTTATCCGCGGCATCACCAGTTGATTCGGTGTCCCGAACCGGATCATCACCGACAACGGCACTCAATTCACAAGTGTCCTATTCGGGGACTACTGCGAAGACCTCGGCATCAAGCTCTGCTTCGCCTCTGTCGCTCATCCTCGGAGCAATGGGCAAGTCGAGCGCGCCAACGCGGAGATACTGAAGGGGCTCAAAACACGGGAAAGGGTGGATCGACGAGCTGCCTGCCGTGCTATGGGCCAACCGGACCACGCCAAGTCGTGCTACCGGGGAGACTCCTTTCTTCCTCGTGTACGGCGCTGAGGCGGTCCTCCCCTCCAAGCTCACTCTAGGCTCCCCTCGGGTGCATGCCTACTCTGAAGGCAAACAGGAGCAGCAGAGGCGCGACGACGTCGACTATTTGGAAGAGCACCGGCGGCGTGCCGCCGTCCAAGCAGCCCGCTACCAGCAAAGCCTGTGGCGCTACCATCAGCGCCACGTCCGGGCCCGGTGTCTCGAGGTGGGGGATCTAGTTCTCCGACGCGTCCAGTCGCGCGAAGGAAGGAATAAGATGTCCCCTATGTGGGAAGGCCCTTCTACCGTGATCGGTGTCCCGCGAGAAGGCTTTTTTTGGTTGGCTGCAGAAGATGGGCAACCGTTCCCCAACCCGTGGAACATCGAGCACCTGCGCAAGTTCTTCCCGTAGATGGCCATGTTTGCAGGCTCAGGTCAACCAGGATGGGGGCTTCCCCCCGCCCAAGTTGACCGGGGCTACCACTAACTGGGTAAGTCACCCAACCTTGTAAAAAAAAATATCAATACAGTATGTATATCAATGTGCAATCATATGTCAATTTCATTTTTCTGGATTCTATATGTTTAATCTGTCTGGTGAGATGCTCGATTGTGCGAGAAAAATTCGCTCTCTCATTTTCCCCGCTGATAAAAGAATCCCGATCGGTATGCACGCAGGCAGTTGCGCTGACTTACGTCTGTTGTGGTAGGCTGTGGTGTTCGGTGTCGTGACAGTCTCCCGGGCACTACCGAGTCCCTGGGGTTCTCGGGTAATCCTATCGCTCGAGCCGCTCGAGTATTGCGGAGCCTAGGCCCCAGGGGCGGGCTGTCGGTGCTCGGTCTGGTCTGTCATACCCGGGCACCACCGAACCATAGGACATCTGGGTTATGCCTCTGCCTGCTCTTGTCCATCGGTCTGGGCATTCGAGAGGTCTCGGGTCAAAAACGAGAGCAGTCTATAATGAGTACCGCACTAACAGAGCGCACCAAGCAAACAATTTCTCTATTTTTTCTCAAGTCACAGATCGACAATCAAAAGCAAAAGCAGCTCGACCGCGAGGGCCTCAGTGTCCAGGTCGCTGCTCGGCCCTAAGGGCCCTCGGATGGTCCTACCACTCAGGCGTGAGTGGTCGGGATCGCCTGATCCTGGGCTCCTCATGCGCCCCCTGGTGCTTGAGCACCCCGGCCGTGGGAACCAAGTTCCCGGGCACCCCGAGCTCGGAGCGCGTGCCCCTCCTGGATCGGTTGGCCGAAAAGCTAATAGCTGTCCGGTGAGTGGTTAAATTCAGACGAATTTACATTCAGTAATATTTTGTTCCCGAGTCGTCCTCGGGGGCCCTCGTACTCTAATCTGCTCATTGAGATGGTCTCCTCGCACACAAAACCCTGCCGCGTGTCCACTTTTTCCTAGAACGACAGAACGGTCCGTAGAAAGGTGTACCGTACGTGCGGTAATGCCCGATCGAAGTCTTTCATGGTGGTCGTGGTGTTCGGTTCGCTTATAGGGCCCCGAGCACTACCGAGTCCCTGGGGTTCTCGGGTAATCCTACCGCTCAAGCCGCTCGAGTAGTCCGGAGCCTAGGCCCCAGGGACGGGCTGTCGGTGCTCGGTCCGGTCCGTCCTAAGCCCGGGCACCACCGAACCGTGGGGACTCTTGGTCGCATTCCCGCCCGCGCGTGTCTCCATTCTACTGGCTGAGTGGTCGCAAAGTGGAAAAGTGTTCACCGGTCATGGCGTGCTCCGTGCTGGATCGATCTATCTCCCGAGCAAGGAAGTTCGTGCCTTTGTCTTTTGACTTAGCCGTTGCGGACTCGCGAGGGCTCTGGGGCTGAACGCGCCGAGAAGGACGGTCGGGGCGATTTCGTTCTCGGGGAAGGAAAGGTCGGGGTCGGTCCGACTGAGTACTCCTCGGGGCATCAAGTGAAAACGGCAGAAACTTCATCAAGCACTCAGAAGAATACTGGAGTTGCGACTCCAAAGAAAGGCTTCCATTATATTCACAAAAAAAGGACAGCTATTCTGAGGGATCACTCCCATATTTACATCAAGACAAAGAAAAAGAAAAACTACAAAAGCCTACTCTAAGTCGGAGCCCTCGCCGCTGCTCCCCGGGTCTGAGGTCGGCAGTGCCTCTCGCGTAAAGTAGGCCGCCACTTCGGCGGCGGCGCCCCGAACTGCCTCCCGAGCGGCCTCCTCCTCGGTTTCAACCACCCCTTCCCGAGCTGGTTCCAGCGGGAAGTTTGGGTCCTGACTTCGGTAGCAGGCCAGGACATGTTCGGCCACTGCTTGGGCCAAACCACGCCCTTCCCGGGCGGTGAGTTCCTGGACGGCCTGGGGCAGCGCCTCGAGGCGCTGGCTGATCCTCTGGAAGCCGAGGGCAACCTGGCCGAGGCCAGTCCCCTTCGCCTCCACGTCGACTCGCCCGAGCCCAACCGCCCTCACGGACCTCTGCATCTGTCGGAAGATGTCTTTCATCATCCGCTTCACATTGGCCCGTTCGGTCTCGGCGGCCTCAAGCTCCTCCGTCGCGCGCCGCAGCCACTCCTCGAAGCCCTGTCCCCCGGCCGCGCCGGTCTCCTGGGCTTCAGCCCGCTTCACCCGCTCCGCAAGGGCGGAGAGGGCCTGCTCGCGGGCGGTCAGCTCGGACTCCCACTTGGCGGCCCACTCCTCCCGAGCGGTCGCGGCCAGCACCGCCTCAGCGGCCTCCGTCTCCCGGAGAATCAGCAGTTCCTCCCGGGCTTCCAGGTCCACCGTCGTAATGCCGACGTCGGTCTCCCTAATGGCGACGTCCTCCTCCCGGTGTTGGAGCAGCACGAGACGGGCCGAAGAACAAAGAGCCCCAGGCTCTAAGATAGACCAACATTCTTGTAACCAGCAACATCCTTGAGGGACTTCCTCAGGGCATTTATAGTATCCATACAGGAGTAGGGTGTTACGCCCCCCGTGCGGCCCGAACCTGTCTAAATTCCGGTGCATTTACTTCTTTTTGCACTAGGTCATTCCACCACCACCGGCAGTTGCATTCACTCCTATTTATTTCTCCGACGAACATACTCAGGATCATCCCCCCGGCCAAATCTCTAAAAAATTGTCTCTCGGAATCCCTGCGACTGGAGTTAATCCTCTGACAATATAGTATAAAGGTATTTTTGGAAGAAAAAAAATAGCATGGTAGTTATATCGTATAAATTCATAGTTTAATGTTTAGACTGATCTGAATGCTGATTATTTGATTGAACGATTATTTGAGGATTAAATATAAAAAAGATTGCAGTGCCCTTCAATGATATAATAGATAATGATTAACACTACTGTCGCAATTACAAAAATATTCAATCACGTACACGATCAGATTAAATTTATACTATCTCTTATCTACAGATAGTATAGACCATCGTAAAAGTGCTCTATACTTTTGTCTTCTCTGAGCGGTTGGACGGGTCCAGACGGGTCCGGACAGGCATGCAGCTTGATTTGTCAAGTTGGCTAACCAACAATTAGCCTAACCGGCGTCATATTAAACTTTTTAATCAACTGGAATAGCATACAGGTTCAGCGCAAGTATATTAGGAAGATATAGATAACCTTTCTGTGAAGAATCATCTATATAGATAACTTTTTTAGACTAATACATAACTTAACTCTGGAATTACGTACAAGAGCATTAAGAGCAGTGCTTACAATCAACTAGAGCGTGTATTCACACTCTTAAAACAACAACAACAGCCACTAGAAATGATGTGCCTTTTCATGCTGAAGAAAGGGTGTGGTAGTTTTATCCCGTCATTTTGATTCTACTTCTTAAATTCTCTGCTTAGTCTACAGCCTTGTAATCTCAAGTGTAATTTTATATTATTTTCAAAATACGAGTTCTACATTCATTTGCTTTTTTATGTTCTCTCTCGCAAAGATAAATATATCAGCATTTCGTTACTGATCTTGATCGGCGGTTCGTGAGATAATAAGTATCGATATTCATCCAGTTTCGCCTGACAAAAGACGATTTCAACCAGTTCTGCCAGACAAAAGACAGTTGAAACTACAGTTTCTTATAACTGAAGCATAGGGACTACACATTCAGATTCAACATTTACAGTGAATACATTATTTAGTCCAGATTTTCCATTTGGCGTCTCAAGTCCAGACGGCGGATAGAGTTCCAGGACATATAAATGATCTCAAGAGAAGCGACTGGAAAATCACACAGAAGTGACTAGGTATGAAGATAATCCACAGGATTCCTAAAAAAACACAGATTTGACAGGACTGCAGAAACAGGGTGGCCCATGAACAATGCATCCTTTTTTTTCTAGGAATTACCAGCTAGCCAGCTACTACACTAGTTGTGCTTCCCTTGGGTGTAGATGTAGTCGGTGTGAGCAACCAAGGTCCTCCTCGTCAACCACTCAACCCCTTCTTCTCCTCCCTCGCAATCTCTCGTCGCATCCGGCTCTTCTTGATCCATTTCCATCCAGGGTCCTGAGCCACTATTCTCATGGACAGAAGTGTATACAGCGCGCTGCAAGTACCAGAACATAACATTGTAAGATGAACAGCAATGGTGGCCAAGTCCTTACGCACTACGCAGCTCAAATTAAGAAGGAAACATGAACCACACGGGATTCAGTTCAAGTGGGCGACAGCAGAGGTTGCATGCGCAGTAACTCTACCTGTAGCATGCGGTCATTCGATCCTGGTTGGGGCCTTGCTGCTTGGGCGCCCCTCGTGCAGACGAGGAAGAGCAGAGCTGCCACCAAGAAGAGAGTAGCCTGCAGCTGCTTGGAGCTGGAGGCCATCTCTCAGGTCTCTCTCTCTCGCTGAGGATTTTCAGGGCTGGTGTGTTATTAGATGAGCATAAGCTTGCAGCCATGAGGTAACTATTTATGGACGGCAGACACACATGGGCTGCAAGACAGGACAAATACCACTATCGAGTAACAACGATCGAATGGAGACTGCCGTAGCCGTAAGGCACTCTCTGCGTTCGCATGTATCATCAGATGATGACTTGTAGCAACCATTAGGCTTGTCGGATTATGCCATAATTTTTCTGTCGACCTCAATAACAAGCGGTGCCTGTGAAAGATGTTCATATGCACTACGAATGCGTGTGTTTGGACATGGCATGCATGCAGTTTTGCCTGTTCACACTGGGCTCAAGAGAGCATAATCGATCGGGGGTTTGGTTCATCCATTCTGTTGTACTTGAGAAATCGGAAACCGGAGAGCTAGCGAGAGATTGCCAGGCTCGGCATGCAGATGCATGGTTCGTATGGCTAGCGTCGAACCAGCTGACGCCGACTCGCCGAGTCGATCTGTAAGCCTTGCTATAGATCGAATCCTTGACTGCGTACCTGCTCGTGCGAGATACACGTCCGCCCGCTCGGCGACCCCTTGACAGCACCTGATCGTCGCGTTCGTTAGGTTGGGGCCTGTAATCGGTACCGTCTCACGCATGGAACATGGATCGATCTCACACCACCTGCTGCCATGATTGATGTCAATCGCTCGCACGTCGAGGTCCGAACAGTCTAGCCAACCAACCAGCCCCCATAACTCCCGCGCGCCACGGAAAGACGTACGCCGAGCATGCGTTTGCCGTGCTTGCAGGTCACGCGCGCAAGATATACACACATCTCGGCGACGGGGACGAGCACGTGGGCACGCCGCTGCCTGAATCTAACGTCTGGAGTGTACCGTTGCGTGATCGGTGGGGACTGATGGCGTCAAGTGAGAGCCTAACCGCGGACGTGTGGATCGCGCCCGGCGGCCGGTCGCGCTGCCCTGCTGCCGGCGGCAAGCTGGGCTCCTCGCCAGATGATTTGCGCGGCGCTCTACGCTCTAGCCAGTGGCTGCCCCGGCGGCACGCATGGAGTGGCTGGGAGCATCGCATAGGATTCCGCCTCCACGTGCGGCGTAGCATCCAGTAGCATGTCGTGCGGCTAGCTTGGCTTGCCAATGGAATGCTGGGAAAGAGCAGCCTGTGGTGGTCTCCGGTCCGGCGGGAGTGAGAGATGCGTGTGCATACGCACGCATTCAATCGCCGGACGATTTGCCGTGCAGCTCGTGAGGTCAAGTGGGGGGTGGCTATGCATATGGGAGAACACGACTTGGATCTCATGTGTCGAAGTGTGAACATAGGCAAATGAGGGCTTTTATTGCACGGCAGTACTGACTGCCCAGGAAGAATGTCTGGGCAAGTTGAAATCTGCCAGCGTGCAATGCCTTGTGATGCTGATGCGAGTTGGTGTAGATTGAAGCAATTTGGGTTCCATTTGCAGCCCACAGATCGGCGGACAGCCTACAGAGGTCAAGTTTTCACTCGGCCACCCGCGCCCGCGTTTTACTATGCTACTAGAGGGCCACGCGGACCACGCGGCTCGGCCTAGATTTCGGATGGGCGGACGAGAGGTCCGCTCTCTGACCACCTCCATTTTAGCTGGGCCTCCTGTCTACGGCGGACTCGTCGCTGTTGCCGATGGAGTCGGGTTCCCTCCAAAAAGATCACATTGCAGCCCCCCTGAACTCCTCCGTGGCCACTGGCCAGCTTGTCGTGCCATGTTCAACGACTTCGGGGTCAGGAATTTTTTTGTTTTCTATTTTCTAATAATTCAACAGAAAAAGACGCCCGTTTGGCCTGGTGATGCGGGTGGCCTCGACATCGGCCTGAATCTGGGTTAGCCATGAGACATGTTTGAGTAGCACAATGTGTTAATTTTCGAGAAATTAAGTTAAAATGTATTTTAATTTATATGTGATAAATGATTAATAAGATTGTCAATTTAGTTTATCGAATTTTGGATTGTCTGAGTTTGGTTTGAGTATTTTAATTATGGACTAATATTAATTGGATTTAAAGTTGAAGAAACATGTTTGGTTGTCTTATGGTGTGTAGGTGACGATACAACTTAGTGATCGATGGTGGGTGATCAGTGCTAAACGGGTGCTTGATGTTAGATGATCAAGGAGACCGAGCAAAATCAAAGATGATCCTAGCTATATATGTAGAGGTTAAGCAAAGTATGAAATAGAGGATGAAGATGGTGTGTTGATAAAGTTAAGCGAAGGGATACCGGTGCAAATGATAAGGCGATCCGAGGGATCGAGAGTGAGAGAGATTTGCCAGCGGTCAAGATCACAAAACGGAGTACATATATAGATATCAAAGCGCTTGCTTAAGCTGTAAGCAAGTGACGAGTCACGTTTTGAGAAGCGTGCAGAGGGTTTCACGGTTGGGCCTTAAAATCGTGTAAGAATTAGAGGGGTATATGGTACCATCGCGAAATTTGCATCGGGGCGAAGCTAAGTCGTGAAGGCTTTGCGACTATTCGATGGACAGAACATGGAATAGATCAAAATATCATCAGTGATAGGTTAGAGTATATTATAAGAGAGAGGTATTTTAGTAACAAGATAGAAAACTTAGTGACAAGTTTTCTAGGCCTATAAACCAGCCACTTGAGCCCCTTTGCCACCCATTTGAGAGTCTAGTGCTACGGTTTTAGAGTAGAGTAAAATGAGTGCTTAGGCTATGTAATAGGTTGCAGTTTTTGAGAGAGAAATCCTGTAAATTTGCTTAAAATAGGTCCTACTTCTTTGAGTAATGAAGTTTATATTTTTGTATATACTTTAATTCCCCTCCTAATCTCTGTATTGTTTCCCTTACAAGTTTACAAATTTTTCTTTTCCGGTTGTAATTTTCTTCTTCTTATTGAACTGAAGTTTTTCCACATTTGTGAAGTAATTCTTCTTGTTGCTAAAGGCATAAATGTTTATATACTTATGTATTTAAGAGAATCTTAAATCTCCTTCCTTCTAGACCATCAACTTGGAGAGCTACTTCTTTTGGTGACTGTCTTTCTACTTTGTTATTCATTTAAGTTTTAAAATTTTGTGTAAAAAACATATGAAACAATCTTGAATATAGCATATAATTCATATTCCACCTGTGGAGTTAAGTTTTCTTGGAACTTTTTTCTTGCTTTATCTTTTTAATGTTTATGCTTATGTTCTTGTGTTTTTAAGGGGCGTTGGGTGAATAAGAAGTAGATCATCTACTTCGTAAGAAATTTATAAAACGATTATTCACTTCCTCTAATAAGCTATCTCGATTCTACACTTTTACTCTTTCTCCATCACATACTCACATTAGGTAATAAAAATAAGAAAAATTATGAAAATACCATTGCAAAAGAGCTCTTGTTGCTAAATACCATATAAAAGTTGCTGAGTTGCTAAATACCATCGCAAACGAGAAGAACTCTAGAAAATAACATAGCCGTTGCATTTGCGACGTTAAAACGCTATGAAACGTACTCAACAACTCAAATTTCTCTCTATTCAAAATAGTGGTTTTCTATTGTTCCAAAAATCTTAGAAATTTTTATACATGTTCCATAATCCATATGAAACATATTTTAATTGGATTCACCTAAAAAGCATGTGTAAAATTTAAACTAAAATTCTTTAAAAAGACTAATTTTATAACTTCTAACGATTGTTAGACCTCAAATAAATTTCTAAAAATTTGAGAAAATTAAATAATATTCTTATAATTTCTAAAATTAATTTCAGCCATATTTTATATGGTGACAATCAAATTAAAGTTAAAAAATATCATATGAAATGATAAAAATGTATAAAAATAGAGTATTACAAAGGAACTCACTTTTTCAGCATATAACCTAAGACTGAAAATAATTTTAGAAATTAATTCATCACATAAGAAAATTATTAGTGAATTTTTACAGATTTTTGGAAATTTATTTGAGACCCTAATAATTATAAGAAGTTATAAAAGTAGTCTTTTGAGAATTTTGTTTAAATTTTATACATGATTTTTGGTGAATTTAATTAAAATGGATTGCACATGGATTATGAACATGTAAAAAAAGTTATAAGATTTTTGGTGCAACCTAAGGTCACTATTTTAAATAGAGAGAAATTAAAGATGTCGAGTATTGTTTATACCGTTTTAACATCACAACTACAACGATGATGATATATTTTAGAACTTTTCGTGTTTGCGATAGTATTCGGTAACTTAGCAATTTTACGATAGTATTTTCATAAGGTTCCTAAAAATAAATATCACTGTAATACGTGACTACACTTAATCGTATTTGGTGACAAGAGAGGAGCAGTGCCCGTGGCATTAAATCTTGTTCCCATGTGGATGTGGAGCACATCCCAACAGTCCGCTACGAGTACCAGCTACTGCCCGCTTAATGTTGCCGCCAGGCCGTGACTGCGACTTGAGAGCTAAGGTCACGCATGCTAGGCTAAGCTTGGCTACTACTAGAGCACCGTGTGCCTTATCTATCTACTAGCTAGCTGGGCCTATGTTTCCCATGGCTCTGCGCGGCACCTCTTTTCCTGCAGTTACAGTTCCAAGGTCTGAGTCAAGTGAAGTGAAGTGAGTAGACTGAACTCAGCAGACTGAGCTGAGGCTCACCACGAAAGGAAAACTGCAAGCGCAAAGCCTTCCTTCTTGCTTACTCCTCGGTCTCAGACCTCACTAACTCGTGACCTGAAAACAGAAGTGCCACCCTGTCTTTGCCCTTCCAGAAGTAGTGAATGCCGGCACATTTACCTCTCAGTGAATTTTCTATACTGGAGTCAACAGTATACTCAAAATTGCACTCGGTTTATTCTGTTTATTTTTGCGAGGCGAAATTGCACTCCGATGGTCAGTGCTTGTGCGGATTTGTGCGTATGCATGAGGTTTTGTGATTGCCACTCTGGCCAGCTTACTCCATATAATTGCGTGTCCAAGACTCCAAGTCCAATGGAGTAGTACTACCAAGGAGCTAGCTATCCGCGGCAGCGCAGCTTGTACCGGTGAGGTGACCGTGACTTCATTGCGGTGGCAGCGGGCGTAGCCCAAGGCTTATAGCCGCGGCGGGCTGCGGAGTGCAGTGCAACTTGATGATGGACAGTGCTTTACAGCCATGGCTCATGGGGAAGGTAAGTGCTTCGTAGAAATAGTACTCGGGGCTCAGGCCGTCACGTACTTACGTTTCATTGCGGAGTACCAGATACGCAGAAGTGATACCCTCAGGGCTCAGGCCGTCACGTTTCACAGACTGCTCAAATTTGCTTCACGCTTTCAGAACTTGTGGATACAATCTAGAGTTCGGGAGCAACGTTAAAACGCCTCTAATCGCTTCATGTTGTATAAGAAGAGGTCGAGATTGCTATAAGTATTTACAGAAAAAAGATTGCCAGGTTTTAACAAACATTATATTTACAGGTGACAGCAAACAACTCCATCTACAAAAGGATGTTGCAGCTTGTTTCTACCGCCTTTCCGACTTACTATTTCGTACACGGTATATGCCAGCCCGATCAATTTCAACTCACTATCTGGCCTCTCTGGCGCCGAACAAATCCGCTCTGGGGCTCGCTAGTGGGGTACCGCTGGTCGTCGTCGAATCTGTCGTTTGATATGGGAGTACTGTACTTCGTTCCCTTTGGGTCTTTCGATATACCACTGCCTTGCTCCTCCAGGGACCAGCATGCAATATAATGCATGCCTTCCATGGATCAAACTGCTGTATTTTTCTTGTTTTTTGTTGGTACACGTCCAGATAGAGTTGTACCTCATGCATGCTACTGTACTCTATTTGTCGCTTAGCTATGTACTTAGTTCTTCTCTTTAGATTGATCTAACTCGGTTGATAGACGTCACGCCAGCTTTCGGTGCACACATGTGCATTTTATCACAGGTATACTCGAAACTGGCCGGGGGAAGGCGAGAGAAAAACACTTATGTGCCTGAATCGTGATGGCTGAACCGGTGAAAGGTCCAGATATATAGGTATCGCTCATTCACTCCACTGGGAAAACCCCCAATGGCAATGTTTATTTTTAGTTGGTTTACTCAACCACACCTGAGTCATCATTGTCACAATCAAAGGTGCATATGCATATACTATCTCGAGTTCTCGACACAGGTTTCAGTTGGTTTTTGAGCAGCATATGCAGAAGATTGACAAGTCAGAAGGCAGAACAACCCCACAGGCCACTTCTAGTGCTGCTGATCAATTGTTGTTGCATCAGGTGTTCATGATCACTGGTCTGGTTGGGTGTGCCGCATTATTAGTTTAGGCCACAGCCTACAAATTCATGCCGCTAGACTACTAGGCCAACAGGCCAGGCATTGTTACTTTTAGTAGATACAAGCACGCTGATGAAGAGATTACAGATGAACTAAATCGTTCTTGGCTACACCCTATAACATCGAACTAGTGACATATCCGTCACCATGTATATTTTTTTAATAATGGAAAAGAATTCTTCAAAAGAAGCACAAAGCCTTTAATTATTAAAAAGTTTCAATACTTAGCTTGGCCATATCACACACTGTGATGCATTAAAAAAACCAACATAATAAATGCAACACAGTTTTGGATGACAAGATATTATTAAGAACAAATCTTCATCAATAGATAGCAAAAATCTACATGACTGTAGTATCCGGTGTATGGCATGCCAGATGCATCATGTCCTTATCCTTCTCACACTGCTGGAAAAACGGTGCTAGTATATTCCTCTGTAGAGTATCTGTATGTAAGAATTAATACGTGTCTACCAAAATCCATGTCATTTCTACTATGCCATAAAACCCAGCATATATAGGACAGCCACCCCCACCAATATTTGTCATCTTAATTTTGTTTCCAATTCAACAAGCCAATCCCCAAACATATCATTGATGCTATTAAGTGGCTCCAAATCAAAAGCGATATAAAATGATCTCCAAAGAAACTTAGCAAAACAAAAATTAAAAAATATATGTTGGATAGTCTCATTGTTGCTACAAAATAATATTTTATAAGGAACCGTCCAAATAATATTCTAATTAATCACCAGGAGGATCATTATTCATAATCACAACCTCGATGATTAACCAAAATATCATCTCGGTAATCCCGACACGTGTTTTGTGCCCAAGATCGGAACACATGACTTCCAACATTTAGCATCACAACATAGCTTAAGAAAAACTAAGTAATTAACATTTATGTTACAAGTTTTTAACATGTAACTATTTTCAACAATTTACATCAAAAGGCAATAACATCTACACAGCAAATACATAAACCTATTCCTAATCAATAAAAGAGAGTGGAGCCACATGCTCTTAGGCTCCATCCTAAAAGCACGACTTCCGAGAGTATGATGCACTACTCTTGCTCGCTACCCCGATCGGTAGGCACGAAATAGCCAAACACCAGCTCTTTCTCACCAGCAGTACCTGAAAACGCAGATATGAGTACGAAGGCACTCACAAGACTTAAACCTTATAGAGCACATGTACATAGCTCTACTCTAAGGATTATGCATTGAGCTATTAGCCAGGAAAAGCCACATGGTTAAGTTAAACATAAGCGGCAAGCAAACTGGATACATATTGTGAGCAACTAACTTAACCAACAACAACATAACTCTATCCTGCCATAACCAACTGAATATAAATAATTGGAACTATTATAAACATACATGTAACAAAGACCAACTCAACCATCTCCCACATGTCCAACCTTAACCATAAGCGAAAACTCTACGACCAATGCAGATGGACAGAAGCATGCTCATGACCCAGAACGCAGCATTTCAAAATATTTTTACACCCTGCAGGGGGATACGCTGGACCCACACGACTTGAGGATTATACGGCTTGTATGACCACACAGATCCATACAAGGGGTACTCATGTCAACCTTTCCCAATAAACCTCGATCATTAGAAATATACATCGCTTGGCACGGCGGTACTAGAACTATTCTCGGAGCAAACTAGTATCACTACAAACCCGTCCGCTCACACCGTTGATGTTCCGGCCCCAAATGACCACAACTACAAAGGTATTCGGCTCGTCTTACCATTAGATCGGCATTTAGTGAGTACGGTAAGTGCTAAAGCTGACTGCACCGACGATCGGTGCTTAAACGACATAAGCGGTCTACGACGTCCGGTTTCCTCTCCCGACCCACCCAGGGAAACTCCACATCCAGATAGGATAAACACCTCCTAGCACCGCCCACATCCCGTCTCATACTCACCACTCATACAACCATCATCATCCCATATCCAACATTGTTATCATTACGAAAGTAAATAACGTCTATGCTCGCGAACGATGAAATAATTCACTGTTCGACTTCTACCGAATGACCTATGCATTGCTAAGCATTTCGATTTAACTTGTAATATAGACACCAATAATATACTCAAGACGACAAGAAAAGGATAAACAATAATTCAAGGTAAAAGTAATGCATTCAACATAGTATCTACCTACTTGTACCCGATCTCGACTTGACACATGCAACATACATAAGCATAGTTTATCAATTTTAGACTTCATTCAATTGAACAAAGGTGCAATATGCTTAGTTACTTGCCTTGCTGCTCAGGTGGTTACCTATAATTACCCACACAACACTCGCAGAAATCCAGAAGATTGGAGTCGTCTTCGACCACGGTCGTCTCCCGCTCCGGCTCCTTGTTCACTAAATAAGAACACGTGCAATGATGAGCATGAATGAATCCAACAAAGTATGTCACAATACTTAACAACATGCTAGAAGTATAACACATGCGAATCAATGCCACACTAAACGATCTAAACGAATTTAGAAAATAACAGCCACCTGGAATATCTGAGTTGGTTCGGAGTATCCGGTTCTAGACCTTCTAGGTGAACCTTCGGAAGAGGCGCTCGGTTATTGCCTTTTTATTTGACTGGCCCGGAGTATCCGGGTGAATCCGGAGTATCCAGACCATCCTCCGATGAAGGTGCTCGGTTAGCCACTATTCTAACTTAACCCGGAACCTCCGAGCTGGTCCGGACTGTCCGGGTTGTGCCGGACACTCCGGGTGAAGCTTCGGGAGAGGCTCTCGGCTAATCGTTAACGCAAATACCCAGAGTCTATGGGTTTACATGGATAATCTGGGTGAGGCAGACTTAGGTTCTTCCATAAGTTTTCCCCCGATCTATTCGACTCACTTTACAAATATGTGCTACACAAACTTGTATATGCCATATCCAAAGGATTCTAAACCCATCTTGCACCCTAAACCTTCACCAATTTTGAACACAATTCGACGGACGATTTCTGCTGAATCCGGAGAATCCGGGTGAGGCCAGAGTATCCGGGTCAGCCCAGAAAACTGCTCCCGAGTGGATTTTTGGTCGATTCGAGTTGCAATCTTCTCCAAGCCTAAAGGGAACATGTTAGGGATAGTCCAAGGATCATGGAACTTACTCATCAACTAGCAACACGACTCTATAGCTCAAATATGTCCAAAACTCTATTTTTGCTAGCTCAAGAACTTCGAGAACTACTCAATTTTTCTACGAAAACAAAAATGAATTGGATAGATGAGTAGCTCATGAGATAGAGAATGCAATGGTAATACATGCATACCTTGACCTTGCTCCCAGAGAGATAAATCCAAGGGAGAGTAAGAGAGCTCGAGAGGGGAGTGAGAGGGGGCAGCAGCTGCAGCCGCTGTGTGCTGCACGGGTGGGGGTGTGGGGAGTGAGGGAGGAGAGAGAGAGAGGGCAGGTGGGGCTGCCCATTTGAGTGGTTGAGATGATAGGGCCACTTGTGGGGCCCACATATTAGAGAAAAGAGGTATTTCTAATGCGATTTCTATTCTTTTCTCTCCCAATTTTCTTTCTCTTATCCAAATGATTTTAAACGAATTGTTTTATAGTTACACAGCAAAATTACGCAAAATTAAACATAATTCTTAAGAAACATATTTATACTTAATTATGCAATTACGAATTTTTGGTACGTGACATATTTCTTACTTACATTCCAAATTCATCTATCTAAGTTGTCTTTGATTAGAATTACACATTTCTTTTAAGTATCACATAAAATTCTTGATCTTTAATGTCAACTTTAGTTTCTATAGTATCATGTCTGCATCATGTTACCAACTTACCATTCTTTATCAGAGCTTTATCATTGATTGGACCGAAAATTGGGCATTTTGATGTAGACTCCATCAAAAAACCATCTTTGCTACTATTTAATTGTACATGCACAATTCATGCTACAAGATGATGCCATGCACCAAATTATTCCCAACTGAAGTCCTACGAAACAAAACGTTTAGCAGGAGATGGTTATCACCGAAGATACCAATGTATTCTTTCTATGAACAATGTTATAAAGCGATGGATATTGCTCTTTAAAGGTAGAATTGCACAACCACTTATCTTCCAAAAAAAGAGTCTGGTTTCCTTCATTAAGATGGAAAGCACCCAAAATTAGATATTGGTCTTTAACCTTCATCACAGCTGATCAAAATTTTGAATTTCCCCTCTCTCTTTTTTACCTGAGCTATTGTTTGATTCTTTAAATATTTGTTTTTAAGAAGATCGTGCCAAACTCCATCTTCATTTATTAACTTAAATAACCATTTGTTGAGTAGACATTAATTTTGTAGGTCAATATTTTGAATCCCCAAACCCCCTTCATCTCTGGTTTGACACAAATATTTCACTTGGACAGCCTATATTTCTTCCTATGAACGTCACTCTATAAAAAAAAACCTCGACCTATAGTACTCCAGTCTTTTAAGGATCCCTCTAGGGACTAAAAAAGGAGAGCATAAACATTGCTAAACTGGTCATTACAGAGTTGATAAGAACCGATCTACCTCCAATAGATATAGATGTTTTCCTTTATAGCTACTCGATTTCTTCTCAAAACGTTCCTCAATTATCTTCCAATCCTTATTGCATAACTTTCTCTGGTGCATTAGAATGCCTAAATATCTAAATGGATAATTACCCATTTGAAAATCAAACAATTATAGTTTGGTCCTACTTGATCGTTTATTTTATCCCCACACTCCATCCCTTGACAAAGGCATTTATCCAGTTACACCAAAGTGGCGAGAAGCCTTTCATCCTTAAGGTTTGTTGGATAAAAGGCCACTTAACCTTGTCACATGCTTTCTCAAAATCAATTTTGTGTATAACTCCATTTTGTTTCTTCATGTGTAACTCATGTATAGTATCATGTAGTATTACCACCACCTTCATAATGTTCCTCCCTGATATGAAAGCCGTTTGGGTTGGACTTACCACTTTCCGTGCCACTCCATAAATTATATTTGAAGTAACTTTCATGAAAATCTTGAAGCTCACATTTAATAGGCAAATATGCCTATATTATTGCTGAATTTGTATGGCCTTGTTACTTTTTGGTTACAAAATAACGATTCCAAAGTTCAAGCGATAGAGAGGTAGCATACCATTATGGAATTCGTAAAATAAAGCCATTAAGTCAGGTTTTATTATATTCTAGAAGGCCCAATAAAAATTTTAGCTAAAACATCATCTAGCCTTGGTGTCTTATTATGATTCATTTGGAAAATACCCTCTCTCGCCTCTTTCTCTGAAAACACTTCAATTAGCATTTTGTTTTCTAGCTAAGAGACATGATAAATATCATCTCGTTGAGTCTCATTCATTGAAAAATAATTACTCTGCAGTGGTCAAAATAAACCTCTATAATACGAAGTAATGTATCGACGATTAGTAAAGTCTATTATGCAAATACTTATTTAAAGTAGGTATACCTAGTTATCAACTGTACGTATTAAATAGGAGGACACAAGATTTTATACAGATCCAAGCCTCCCTTTGGATAACAACACTACATCATATGATGCCTTGATTAATCTCAGGAGAACATAATTATAAATTCCCAAATGGGAGGGGGTCTAGATCTACTCCTATGAATCTCGGCAAGTTTTCTCGTATTCTAAATCCTAAAGTTTTTGTCGGATGAATCTGATCATGGCTTGAATCAGTTGTGCGTCTCAGTGAGTTGTTTCTACTTCTATATATATGACCTCATATTACTTCTATTTGGTTCTCTTTCTAGCTTATTTTTTGGCACCCCTTGCTTCTCTTTTGCCTTGGCTTCCTTTTCAACATACCCTATCCCCTCCTTATATGGTTGGGTCAGGAAAGCGTACCATACTCAAAGTCTTGAGTGTAACCTTCCTGGATTGTATTATCTGAATGATTTTTTCTCCTAATTCTGGATAGTTTCCATGTAAAACACAATGAAATGCCTGGGATATCTGCACATGCCTTGTTTTCTCATGGTGATCATTAAACCTACCATATATGATGAATGTCACGTGTACGGTGGGTATCCCATCTTTATGATATACCGTAATTCTAGTAAATCCTTAATTATTAATTATCAAATCATCATCATAATGTATTTCTTCAGTTTTGCATCCTCACAGATTATCCCCTCCTCTTGTTGAAGCTGAAAAATTTTAGTCTTCCTATGCTTGCCATCTACAACCAATTGAAAATATTTAGTATTGGAGTCATCCACAAAACTCTTTTACTTTTGAACGATGTTACAACTTAATTTCTTCCTCTCTTAGTAGTTGGGCTAATCTAGCATTGTGACATTATTTTAAATTAATCTCGTTTGGAGATAGTGAGGTAGTCTATGTGCTTTTTTTTTTTCCAATTCATCTAGTTTGTTCAAAAGTTCTATCCTCTCTCTATTGTATGCTCTGCTCACATTTTTAGCCTAATCCTGCAAATACTGACGCAACCTATGAATCTTCGCTTGCCATCTCTCCATAGGGGAGATTCCTCTAGTTTCGTTTGTCTATACATCCGCTTCCATATTAAAGAAGCTTTCTCGTCATAGTTAGCCTAATTCAAATCTGAATGTTGGATAGTTACTAACGGAAGAGGTGTCTCGTGTATTTAATATTAGAGGAGTATGATATGATATTTCCCTAGTTAGAGCTTGAACATATGAGAGTGGGGATTTCCGCTCCCATTCTGTGCTCATCAGTATCTTGTTAGAGCTTGAACATATGAGAGTGGGGATTTTCGCTCCCATTATGTGCTCATAAGTATCTTGTCCTAACTTCTCATAAGTTGAAGCTTCCAGCGTATTGGCCCACGTTTATTGCCCACTGGACATTTCCAATTCCTTTAAGTTCAAACCATTAATAATAGCATTGAACAAGAATGGTCATTTATCCTCATAATTATCATTGTTCTTTTCTTGTGGTCCCCTTATCGAATTAAAATCACCAGATATCAATATAGGTAAGGTTTCATGGCCACAAACGTGTGCCAATTTTGCCAAGAAATATTCCTTAAACTCTCGTTCGGTTGCTCATAGAGATCAACCAGGATCCATTGGAAACCATCCAGTTTATTGCGTAAATGAAACTTAACATAGTAATCCCCTTCTGCAATTGCTCTGATATCTCAAGTTGCTAAATTAAAGCCCGATAAAATTTCTCCTAATCTATCTTTAGGAGCCATACAATGCCGCAATATCTTTACCCCACAGAGGTTTTTGAGACATGATGGCATGAATTGACTCATAATAGTTTTAGAGGTAGAAATAAAATGAGCTGACCATTTTGTACAAGGGACATACTAAACAACATGCAACTCAAAACAATGCTTTTGAAACTCGACGCCTCTCAATCGTTGGATCGTGATCCAACCATTTAGAGCTCACCTTCAACCTCTAGCTTTCTTCTCCCTCACAACTAATCTCATCTTCTTCCAATCGCACGCCTCTACCCAACCCATCTCCTTCATCTCTGACAGTGCTCCCACTGCCCTCCGTCTCAGTAAACCAGTGTTACCAGGCTATTTCTTTATCTCCCTCACCACCCCCTTGCTTGCCCCTTTAAGCCTAGAGACATCTCCTAAACCCTTAAAAAAAACCTCCTCGAAACCCTAGTCTTGCCAACGGCGAGAACGACCGTTAAGTGTATCAAAGTGGGATTTTAGTTGCTCGATCAATAGGAAATGTGATTATACTGCCTTCTAATAGGCCTACTCCTTCAATGTCACTAAAACGAGCATGCAACTCCTTCCCCTAGAGTGACCCTAGGTTTAATTATCGATCCCTCCAGGAAGCATGAAGGTCTACCAAGCTTCTCCTTTAGAATCTCTCCAGCCAATATTGTAATATAGGGGAAGTCATTAAATAGAAAATTGTAGAATCAAAGTTCTAAATATTGTAAAGAACAATTAATACTAAATTACATAAGTAAATGATTGTGTTACGAGTGCAATCGGATCGAATACGGATGAATATCACTAATGCTATATCATATCCCATTTTTTTTCTTAGAGTCAAAATCAGATATAGATGTGGATAGTCTCGTTCATGGATACGAATTAATACGAATCGAATATGTGACGAGTCAGATACAAACAATATCGGCCACAAATACTTCTTCAGATATTGAGGGAAAGCAACAACATATATTGCATATGTTATGATCGTTTGTCCATTCCATGTGTCCAAAACTCAACTACATTAGCGTTTCAATATGTAAATTAGCAATATACTCTCATGTAAAGAGTCATGTTGGAGCAAAGCCAGAGAAGTTACAAGTGCTCAATATACTGGCTAGAGATTCCTTTAATTATTTGGACACATTAATGACTTCAAATGAAAAGGTCTCAACTTCAAAGCTGTAGATCTTGTAAAGAGCTACAATTATCATATAAGAAGCGTCTCCATCCGATTCTGTATGAAAAAGTTACAAGCCCTGAATAATTGTCGCATAGTCTTCGAATATATCTGATTTTATTTTGGGATATCCGATATCCAATGGATACCTATCTTCCTACATCCAAATTTGATATCTAAAAAAAATCATGATATCCAATTTTTCACTCATAAATGTTATCCAATCCCCTTTGGACGATCTCTCAAACGGAAAACATCCAACATGTTTGCACCCCTAAATCGTGTGATTAATACCAGACTTATAACAATTATAAAAGATAGTGCAGAGGGCATGGCGGTGAAATGTTGTTAATATTGCGCATAGTCGGAAATTCATCAAGTTAAATAAACAAACAATAAAGAACAATTTATAGTAATACATATGCTTTATCACTTAGGTGGTACATACTAATAATCTATATCTTCTAGCTTATTGTATCCCTTATGGACAAGAGCAAGCATCTTTCGGTACTACACGATGTTAGCATTGTATACCTCTATTAGGGGATTAAATATATGAATAATACCATACACTTTGTGATTTTACCATTGTTCCCTACAAGAGTGCTTTCCAATGATGGGGTTGTCTATGTCACCAAGCCCGGAACGCAGATGTGTCATATATGCAGTTGCTGCCTTGATTGTGATCCAATCGCGTATTTGTGGCCAAACAAAACTAAAAAGTAAGTAAAGATAATCGAAAAGAATTGCATAAATACATCTACGCTAAGACTACTTCCCGATCTACACTATTGTGGCGCTACATGGCGCATATGTGCCCCTTGTCCGTAAGGTAATTACTCACACATCATAATAATTGCAGAACAATAAATGATTCTAAGGAAGAACACTATCATGATAAAGATATGAAATAGACATAGTAGTAGATACAAATAATATAACATCCTTGATGAGATGATGGAGTACACCAAGAGACAATTGTTTATGGGCTAGTAAATGGTTCTAATGGTGGAGATGGATGGCGATGAGGATGAGGATGAACCCTAGCTATGGTGGTGTGGCAGTGACATGATACCTCTGGATGGTGTTGTCGTTGTGGATGCAATACCTTGATGTGGACACCGATATAGGGTTTTGTGCCACATTTGGAAGTTACTTTGCTCCAAAGTCTTTAGAAAAGTTTTACATGGCTTGACACACTAACCCCGATGGACACCGGTATAGTTAGGTGATATGGTCACCTATAGCGAGCGTACGACACCCCTCCAAACCCCCTGAAAACTCTGTTTGAGGCGTCCTTAGTGCAATTGACTTCCATTTCACGAGATCTTAACGGTTGTGTCCCTGGATTTGCACATTTATCTCTTTTTCCTGTTGTTTGACAATTTCAACATAAATATTATGTATCTGACTTTTAATCAGAGGTTAGTCGAGCAATAATTAATCATGATGTGTATTAAATATAGAGAGATATAATATGTATTTTAGATGCATTGTATATGTAGGCAACATGTCTAGCCAACGACGCATGAGACAAAATAAGGTTAAACACCTTATTTTGCAGAGAGTTTGCTCTCTAGAAAATATAGTCTAGCGAGAGACTCCGGTGAGTACAGTTCACATGTCGGAACATCCGGTGCATATTAGAAAAGAATCTAGGGTTCCAACTAATTGAACTCGTCGGATGGTCCAATGTTAACATTTTTATTCTCACCGGACCATCCGGTGTTCAAACTAAATCCGAGTCAGTTTAGATTCGAAGATCCATTCAAGTTTATTTCGCATTTTTAGTCAAACAGGGTGTGTTTAGGGTTGAAATAGAGTCCTACTTTGATTCCCTAGGATCAAGACCATGTTCTCTTTATAAATAGTTGAGGGTGGCGACCGATTGCAAAAAATAACCCAGTCAATCGCAACTATTGCATCTACTTTTCATTTTACTTTACTTATATGTACTTTATGGTAGTTTTAGAGTAATTCTTCAATGCTACTTCAAATCCCCGAAATTTGGGTGGTGGTTTTTTGTCGATTTACTCGTAAATCGTCCGGGCGGCAATCCACAAGATTGCCGGTCGAAGTCTTTTGCTCGTTTTCCGGTAAACAAGTCGTGTGGCGCTGCCAAAAGCAATAGTTATCCATGACGGATCCATTTATTGCGTGGGATTGCCAAATTCCCGTCCAACACTTGTAACTTCAACAATTTCGCTCTATCATAACTCCTTTCATAAAAGTATATTACTAATTTGCTTGTTGAACCTCTAATGTAGTTGAGTTTTGGATACGTGGAATGGTTGAACAATCATAACATATATGATAGAGTGAATAGCATAAAACTATAAGTATTGTGCTATTTGTAACACAAAACTACAAATATTGTGTCTAGTAATACAAAACTACAAGTATTGTGCACTAATTTTACACAAAACCCAATTTTAATTATATTCACCAAAAAATGGTATTATGTTTCTCCAAAAATCTTAGAATTTTTTGTATGTATTTTATAATCTATGTGCAACCCATTTTAGTTAGATTCACCAAAAAGATTGTATAGAATTTAAACAAAAATTCTCCAAAAAGACTACTTTTACAACTTCTAACAATTGTTAGGGTCTCAAATAAAATCTCAAAATATAGGAAAATTCATTGATATTATTCTTAGTGATAGACTAATTTCTAAAATTATTTCAAATCCTAGGTTATATCATAAAAAATTAAGTTCCTTTGTAAGTATATAAATGGAGCAATACATTAGTAAATTTTTCTATATTTTTGAGATTTTATTTGGGGCCCTAATAATTATTAAGAGTTATAAAAGTAGTCTTTTTTGAGAATTTTAGTTTAAATTCTACACAGACTTTTTGGATGAATCCAATTAAAATAGGCTGCATGTAGATTATGGAACACATACAAATGATTCTAGGGTTTTTGGAGAAACATAAGACTATTTTTTGTGTGACTCTAATTAAAATTGGGTTTTGTGTTATTAGATATAATACTTGTAGTTTTATATTATAAATAGCATAGTACTTATAATTTTATGCAATTCACTCTATGCGATATATATATGGTTATTGCTTTTACTCAATATTCAAATAAATATTCATGAACGACATTGTTTGCATCCGATTCGTCTCAAATTCGATCCGTACCAATCCGTATTCGTGATCAAACTATCCGTATCTGTATCCAATACTGTCGGAGGGTGAACTCCTCAAGCAGGGATCCGGAGGGACCCCCTTTAAGATTCGGCTGGGGGATGATTCTGAATCTGTTTTACGGGTGAAATAAATAGGTGTAAATACGATGCAGGTGGAATAGAATGATCGGGTGCAGAAGTAGTAAATGCAGAGGAGGTTTTTAGACAGGTTCGGGCCGCACTGAGTGTAACACCCTACTCCTGTGTGTATGCTATAAATGATCTGAGAATGTCTCTCCGAGATGTTGCTGGTTACAAGAATATTTATCTAGTCTAGAGCATCGGGCTCCTTGTTCTTCAGTGATCTGAGCTTCTGTGCTTGTACTGAACTGCTGTCTTCTAATTCGACTTGTCTCTAACTTCGCCTTCTGTGTCCAACCTCTTTTCTCCGGGGAGCCCGCCCCGCCTTAAATACCCACCGGGGCGTTAGCGTGCCCAAAAAGGGAGGGCACGAGTTTTGAGGCGCTATAAATGGAAAGCAACCATCATAGACTGCTGCGCGAAGTGACGGGGAGGGTTGAAAATGTGCCCCCGTCCGGTCTGTTCGTCATCATGTCATTCTGCAACGTGCGCCGTGGGGAGGGCCCACCAGGCAGCCACCGATGTTATCCCGAGGCGCGCCGGATGACGCGGGATGGGACCCATGCATTAAATATCCCCACGCCTCTCTGCCAGGGCGTGGTAGAGACTAACAACGAGCGTGGCAGGAGCAATTGGAAGTGACAGGCCATGCGCTCTCTTAAATGCGGTATCGGGCCTTTCACTGGTTGACACCTCACCACTGGACCTCTGTGGGGACCACCGGCGAAGGACTTCTGAGGCCCTCGGGGAACCGAGTGCTCGGGGATCACTGTTCACAGCCCCGAGCACTCTCTCCCAGATATGCCCTTTCTTAGTCCTCGGAGAACCGAGTGCTCAGGGGCCACTGACCACGGCCCCGAGCACTCTCTCCTGAAACTGACTGTTCGGATCCTCGGAAAACCGAGTGCTCAGGGGCCACTGACCACGGCCCCGAGCACTCTCTCCCGGAACTAACTTCCTTAGGTCCTCGGGGTACTCGGGTGCTCGAGGGCCACTGTTCACAGCCCCCAGCAACCTCTTCCCGGTACTTGGCTTTTCTGGTCGTCGGGGGACTTGAGTGCTCGGGGGCTACTGTTCACAGCTCCGAGCACTCTCTTCCCCGCACTTGATCTTCTCGGGTCATCGGGGAACTCGGGTACTCGGGGACCACTGTTTATGGCCCCGAGCACCCTCTCCCGGGACTTAGTCTTCTTGTACCTCGCGGAGATGATCCCCGCAGGAGGATGCCACGTGACAAACTACTGATCTGACCTCGGGACTCGGGGACCCTGATTCCTATGTCACCGAAAAACACCATATGCGTCTGGCTGTGATTCTAATGAAAAAATATGAGATATGATATATGATTAGTGATATCCACTCATATCCGATCTTATTACGCCACTGGTTCTAAACTTGTGACGTGTGCTTAGGTCAGGCTGCTTGGTCGAAGTCCTATCCGATATTTTATAAGGACAGTTGTATGCGGTTATCCATAGTTATCGACATGTCGGGTTACTCTTGGTCAAGATTGTTTGAATTTAGATAAATTTTATTTATAATTGGGTAATTTTGAAAATTTGGTTAAAGTTCATTCAATTTCAATCAAATTCGAGCAGAGAAAAGGCGGATTTGGTAGGAAACTGGGTTGTAACCGCCGGTAACCGGCTCTACGGGCCTTACCTGTGGGTCCCTTAAAAAACGTCTGACGGATACTGTCGACGGTGGTGTGACTTGAGATGGTAACACTATACGGAACGGAATTTCTCTCTGATTGATTTTTGACTTTCTCGATTCACCAGAAAGCGCTCAGTGGACCCTACGTGTCATACTCCTACCAGTTTTACCAATCGCGGCTAGAGTAATCGCAAAAAAAAAGAGAGGGAAATCCCGCACCTAGCGAGCTGAGGAGAAACCCCAGGGCGCGGCGGTGCTCCACACGATTTCTGCCGCTGCGATGCGCAGAGCAGGAGAACGCGAGGGTGTTCCCGGCGGCGGCGGCGCTCCGGATCGCCGCCCTCGCGACGGGCGGAGCAGGGGAGGAGGAGGCGGCGGCGGCCATCCCGACGGGTGTGGAGGGACGTGCGGAGTACGTGGCGATGGAGGCGATCGAAACGGCCACCGTCGGTGCCTTGCTCTGGCGACCGATTTGGAGCCAGAACGCGATGCTCAACGAGGGATTCGGGGGTAAATTGACGAAGGGATCCACGCCCGGGGAGTCGCTGGCTGGCAATGTTCAAGCCCCAGGACAAGCCAATTTGCTCCGGGTATTTCACTTTCAAGCAAATAAGTCGCTGTAAAACGTGAACACGCTTTACTAATTTACATTGATCCTGTTATGCATACTGTCAGAAAAGAAATTCTTCAAAACCGGTTGTAGATTTTAAGAGCTGTTTGGTTTCATACCTAATTTGGCTATGTTTAAGCCATACTTTCAGAGGCAAATGTTTAGTTTACATAACAATTGTGGATCCATACTTTTCTTACCTGCATATCATGGTCACAAATTCTTGATTAGTTTTAGCCACACCCACACTTGCAATGTCCTGTCTGGTTACTACAAGAATTCCGGCTTTTCGTACATTAATGAGGTTTTCTCAATCTGCTCGAGTCAAATTTTGTCTGAATTGTTGGAGCAAACCAGACATCCACCAGCCATTTGCATAATGGGGCCTTCACGGCATTCCCTCTCCACTGCATTTAACACTTGCAGAAGGGCCTGAATGCACATACATACACCATGCCAAGTTGCCAACAGGGGCGGAGCAGTGTTGGGTCAGGGTGGACTGTGGACTTCTTGCCTAACAAATTTTCTAAATTTTATAGTATATTTTTTGTATTTTATAGTATATTTTGAGTCTAATCTTTAATATTTATTGATTCGGTTCTTTATAATCTAGTTAGAATACATTTAGTTTCACCAACCCAGTCTGAATTTCAGTCTATGCCAACCCAATCACTTCAATTTCGGATTGTTTTAATCTAAACCAGAAAAGAAGTGTCGGGCGTGGGGAAACCTAGATGAAGGGCGGAAAAGGAACATCTGGTAGGGTCTTCCATGGCGCCGATGGTAGGAAACTAAAGAAACGACAACCAGCCATGGAGAAATGATGATTTGTTAGGTGCAAATCAACTCCGTCATTTCGGAAAGGACATGAATGATCATTCACCATCTGGTGCATGCTTAAACTATGCTACCTGCTCAACCTTGAAGCGGCTTAGTTCCCGTAGCAACAAGCTAGGCACATTCTTGCGAGAGATCTTTTCCATGGCAGGGGCCGGGCCCTCTACGTTGCATGCCTCATCAAGGGACCAGTTCGATCGCGCAAGCAACTTTGCTGCGATCAGAGAGAATGAGGCCGTAGGACCAGCACAAAAATGAAGATGTGCAGCTTTCTTTCGGATGCCGAAACGCAATTGATTTAGTATGAGAAAATCTACAATTTACCATCAAATAACTACTGATTCTACAATCAGTCATCGAATAAGACTCTCTCAGCAGTACGCCGTGCGTAGAGCATGCTGAGGAATCAAATTCTTTGTGGTTGCGCCATGCATGCAGCACTGGTTAGGATCGAAGGCAGAGACGTGGGCCTGGTTTAGTACGTGGATAAGAGCTTTATAGTATCGGTAGCACAATGATGATCCACTTGCCAACCATGCTAAATACATGCATACCTGTAAAGGGCAAGTGGGTTTTAAACCCCCGGTCCCCTGAACTGTTTAATGTAGTAGTACCGGACGTTGTCATGGAGATGCTAATTGGTGAGCAGTTATTAAACTCATCAGCTGATTGGCCTATAAGGAAGTGTTACGTACCACACCTCTTATAGCAAAACAGGAGTCATTCATTTCTGAATGACGCACATTAAAGGCTATTTGCTTTAGTCTGTTTCTAGCTTTTGTTTTTATCAGAAGCTCAATAGATAAAAATTCAAACAAACAAGTTTATTAAAAAATAATTTTTATAGGAGTTAGAAGTACGTTTTTGAGAAAATAAATTAGAAATTGAGAAACTAGTTGAGAGTAGTTTTTTTAAAAGTGATGTGCTAAGAAACTAGAAAAATATTGTAAAAATTAATAACTAAAATTCAAAGCTGGTTTTTTTAAGCAAAGCCAATTTTTTTTAGAAAAATCAAAAGAAAAGGCTCAAACAAATTGGCCCTAAATTTTAAGAAGTGCAACTCCTATGTGGACCTAAAACCACTTTGTTATAACACCGCCTATAAATTTACATGCCTGTTCTTCTGATTTTCTTTTTGTTTTTTGCATATCCATTCTATGTGGTTCAATATGACCCTAGTAATATTAGCTGCAAGGAATATAATCGTTTCTAGAAGTGCTGTAGAGTTCCCTGGAACCGGTGTCTTTCGCCACGGAACACTTCAGTCTTAGCTGGTTTGCTATGTTAAGCGCTAAGCTAGTAAGGCCATCTCAGGGGAGCCGGAATCGCATTCGTAAAGTACTGTGCTGATCGAATCTTTATATTTGCCGATAGAAACTCTCCCACGAGCAACTCCAACAGATGCCGTTTCAGGTTAACAGTGATACGGTGAATTAGCTCTCGGTTGCAAACATGCGGACAGATACGGGATCCCTTTTTACTGTTTACGGTATATGCGTAGGATAGTAATGAATGGTAGAAAATAAGGTAACTACTGGAGATTAAAAAAATAAAGGATGTTGTAATAGTGTTAGAGGATATTGTAATAGTATTATATGGGATGAATTTTTAAAGTATCTGCTGGAGATGATCTAAGCTTGTGTCTAAATATGTCAGTTCATTTTCCCATGTGTTTGCTCCTTTTAAGTACTTTTTTCCTGTTTGTCGTGCACTTTTTTCCATTGACAACCAGGATTAAGTTAGGAATCATTCCTTCTATACCATTAGAAACTTCTCATATCCCTAATATGTTACTGAAAACTGGCATATTCCTTAAGTGCCATTATTATTAAACTTTATGCCCCTAAATACCACTACCATCATTTCCGTTGGTTTCGACCGTGAGTCAAACATTGAAATCCCCATCCTACCCTCCTTGTTCTTTTCTGATGGCTCTCCTTTAACTACCACCTCGAGCCAAGCCATGGAGCGAGCTCAGACCCGCCGTCAATTCTTTCTCCTTCGGTGAGCCATCGGCCAATTCCTCTCGCCCACATCCTCCTCACTCTATGGCACGCCTCCTTGACCATTTCTTGGCATGGATCTACAGCCTACAGACTTGCACCATCATTTCAACGCACCGTCACCCTCCATTCCCACCGTGAAGCACCTCGATGTCATCGGCCCTCCCCAGCGCCTCCATTCCTAAGTCGAGATCGCGAAGAGCTCCATCGCGACGTCCTGGTGCTCGGTGGCCCCTCTCCGCTTCCTTCTCTACCTCGCCGCTCGCTCGGTCGAGTGCCGCCACCGAGCAGTAGCAGCTCCTTGCGTGTCGCGCCCGTCCTTCCTCATCATTCCCGCCCTCGAGCTACGAGGAGCCACGCCAGAAGCTCGTCCACCACCTCCCCAAGCTGAAGCCCGATCGGAGCTGCCACGTGCGCATCTCCTTCCCCTTCCTCGTCGATCGCCACTGCATGCTTGTTGACCACCACGATGAACTCTAGGCCACTAGCCGCCTCTACCCAAGCCGACCCCACAGTGAGCTCCGTCGTGGTCTAGTGAAGCTTGTCACCCCTTTCCCTCCCCCCCTCTCCCTCTACAGTGTGTTGTCACCGTTGACCGGAGCACCGCCGCCCGCCATGGTTGCCACTAGCCATGCTTGTCGTTGACGCCTCAAATGAAATCGCCACAATGCGTTGAATCTCATGGTACCCCTCCCTGCCCGAGACTCGCCGCCATTCGCCATCAGCGAGCACCATTCCCTAGCCGGGATCGAAGTAGTAGCAACATCTAAATTGAGCACGCTTGAAAGAGGAGGTTCTTGTTGTCGAGAGAGGTCAGCGGGATGTGCGGCTGTGAGCGTGAGGGCGAGAGTGATGACCTGTTACTGCCTCCAACACCCTACGACCATTGCTGATGCGCCTCCGCTGATGCGTCCACCCAGACGCTCCCTACGGTCCTATTGGAAATCAGCAGGCACAAGCACGGGCAAACCACGAACCAAGCATACGCGACAGTAAGCAGTGAGAGCTGAGAGGGGCGGAATCGGGCAGGGAGATCAGACGAGCAAGAGATTCATCGAGGAGGGTGAAGACGGGGCTATCGAGGTCGCACCTCATGGGTGAGCCGACGATGGAGGAGGCCACCGGTGAGAGAGGCTCCTGTCTAGGTCGTTTTCTCTAGTGAGCAAGGAAATATGCCCATCCACTGTTTGCTCCTCATCGTCCTCACCACTCCGTCGAAGAAGAGATAGTGAATAGATGAAGTCGCTGACACGTGGGCCATAAGAATAATATGGTCCTTTTCACATGTCCGTCACAGCTTGACGGTTAGAAAATGGTCAAAAGTAGTATTTTCGGACATAAAGTTTAAGAACAATAGCACCAGAGGAACAAGTCAATTTTCGATGGTATTTCTAGGACTAGACAACTTTTCAAAGGTCTATAAAAAATTCTCCCTTAAATTTACATAGGGATTTGGTTAGCTGACTTTTACAAAAAGAAGACATTTTTTAACCTGCTATACCCTAGTTATTATGGAAAAAAATGGCATGTACCAAAATCTCATAGAAAAACTCTTTTCTAATCATTCCCTTTCACTCTTCAAGGATTTTCAATATTACCGTAAGTTCAATCGGAATTGGAAGGTGGTGCCTTGCTAAACAAGCTCAATACCAGAAGAAGAATTATACAAATGCTCTTTCCTCTTTTTGGCCATCGCGTATTTTGCGTGCTCTGATTTCCCTCCTAAAATTTAAGGTAGCCGCATGGAATCAGAATGTTAGGACTGCAAAAGCCACCCTGGTTGGCTTTTATCACGCCCACAGGCCACAGGGGTTGTTGGGGCCCTTCTCTCATCATTCCCCGAACATATGTCTGCAGATCATCAAGACCCACACAGCACATCCCTTCTTTGTCTGCAGGAGCCAGGAGCTGCCTTGCCTGTGGAACTGTGTTCGTTTGACCAACGCCCGGCGAAAAAAACAAATAGGATTACTCCTACTGCTACCAATGCCTTGAAATAACCAGTTTCTTCCTATGGGCATGCGAGTTTTTGGCACAACCAATCCCGCACTCCGTGCTGAACAGCTGATCCCATGTTCTAGGGTTATTTGGTAGTGTTTAAGAGCTGATTTCACATTAAAATCGTCGGAAGTGTTATTAAACTTCTATCGGTGAATCGATTTTGCGTTAAAATTAGAGAAAATTATTCTCACTTTTTTATTACGAGGTGGGAGAAAAATCTAGTTTTCATTGTTTTCTAGTTGATTCTTCTCAATTTTAATATAATTTTTTTTCTCAAAAATCACTTCCACCACTAACGTACTAAATAGTTTCACAAATAAAATTATTTTTATCATATAATAACTTTCACATAATAGGTTAGAGAGCTCTAATAAACATACCTTTCTCTTTTTTTTAACTTGATCATGCGCAAGCTAAGCTCTTGTTTTGGCGCAGCACTTAGCTAAGATGGGAGTGGTACTAGGATTTTACTATGGGTTGGCTTGTTCGTAGGGGTGGAAATGGATGGCAGGAAATCCGAATTATCCGATTCTGTATCTGTTAAAATACGAATATGGATATCCGTATTCGTATTCGTTTCTGAAATGGATACTAAAATGGATATATCCGTATTCGTTTTCGAGATTCGGATTCAAATGTGGATATCCGAATTCGAGATATATCCAATTCGTATCTGTATCCGCTAACCAGGGAACTAAATTTTGCTAAAGTTTTAGAAATTTCAGATATGAACGAAATTCCAACCCAATCAAATTGGAACAATTTCAGTCAAATTTCATCAAATTTCAGTTAAATTTGATCAAAAATTTAAATTTTCAACATGAATTTTGAACAAAATTTGTAAAATTCCGGCCTAATCAAAGTAGAACAAATTTCATTCGAATTTTATCAAATTTCAGTCAAATTTTTTCAAAAATTTAAATTTCCAACCTGAATTTCGAAGATCGAGTAGATATCCGAATGCGGATTCGTATTCGAACTATCCGATTCGTATTCGTATTCGAAGATATCCAGATCCGTATTCGTATTCGAATTAAAATATGATAAATCGTACTATCTGAATTCGATTCTATGCGTATCCGATCCGTTTCTATCCCTACTTGTTCGCATTTGCAGCATTGTAGTGCGGCTCAGAGAGATGGTACTGTTGCGAAGTGGCTGGCTCCTGCGTGCAGGTGCAGCTGTCCTGCGCTTTGAATCTATGTTAGATACACTCCCTCCTCTCTCTCTCTGTAGTGTCCATGAAACCTGGCAGAAGCAGCCTTCTTTCAGCCACTCTGAGCAGCATCCAGCTACGACATCTACGAGTAGTAGTACTAGCATGTACAGTACTATGACAGACAGGGAAAGAGGAGATGTGAAGAGAGCTGCTGGCCATCACATCGAATGGCAACTTCACAATTAAATTTTTGCAACTTTATAGTGTTAGTTTGTGTGAGCGAGTTCTAAACATCATGGAGCTAATGGCCTCGGGAGCACACACATACTCTTACACGACATCTTTATCCGGTCACAGATCCCTATGATCCTATGGAATGGACAGGCAAGGGGATGCCGAGAAGAACCCGTCCCTATATTTTTATATATGCTCAAAAATGCATTAGGAGTAGTACTTATCCAGCAATTTGCTTTGGCCCTTTCATTCCCTTTGCTCGGTTTAATGGCCCGGTCCCTCTCGTCTTCTTACTTACGGTTCACTTGCTAGTTCTCACTCACATGAATGGCGGAGCAGCATACTAGTGTTGCTACGAGCGAAGCAAAGCAAAGCAAAGCACGAAGAGCAGAACAAAGAGACAGCGAGAGCAAGGAGAGTTTGCGTGTTCATGGTTGATGCCTTGATGGGAGAAATGGCTAGTGCCAACAACTGGTTAGGCTTCTCCCTCTCCCCGCACATGGCCATGGAGGCGCCCTCCTCTTCTGAACCCGCGCCTGCTCATCACCCTCCGCCTTCTGCTAATGCTACGGTGTCCTCTTCCACAAACAACTCCACCACTTGCAACTTTCTCTTCTCCCATCCTGCGCAAATGGCCGCTCATTCGTCTGGGTACTACTACGTCGGCGGCGCTTATGGAGATGGCACCAGTACTGCCGGTGTATACTACTCCCACCCGCATCTCCCTGCCATGCCTGTCAAGTCTGATGGCTCCCTCTGCAACATGGAAGGTCACTATTAGCACCCCCTCGGTTTCTCTCTAACTTAGTCTTCTCGTCATGAACCTCCCTCCCTCTCTCTAACTTGGTCTTTGCATGAAGTAGGCATGATGTCGTCCTCCTCACCGAAGCTGGAGGACTTCTTGGGTGGTGGCAATGGCGGTGGGCATGATACGGCCACCTACTACAGCCACCAGGAAGGCCAAGAAGAGGAGGCAGGCAGGAGCTACCAGTACCAACACCACCAGCTAGTCCCCTACAGCTTCCATCCTTCGACGGAAGCAGAGATGCTCCAAGAAGCAGCCGCAGCGCCAATGGAGGAGGCAATGGCCGCGGCCAAGATCTTCCTCGTCGCGAACTACGGCGCTTGCTACAGCAACGGGGAGATGCAGCCGCTGAGCCTGTCCATGATGAGCCCAGGGTCCCAGTCGAGCAGCTGCGTCAGTGCGGCTCCGCAGCAGCATCAGATGGCTGCTGTAGCCGCTGCCACCTCTGCGGCCGCTGCCCAGGGGCGCTGTAATGGCGGTGGTGAGCAGTGCGTGGGGAAAAAGAAGGGCCCCGGGAAGGGAGGCCTCAAGCAGCCTGTGCACCGGAAGTCCATCGACACGTTTGGCCAGAGGACCTCCCAGTATAGGGGTGTCACCAGGTAAGCTGCTTACGGAGATTTAGCTTTTGTATCTGTTATCTCTTGTTGCGTTTGTTTCGGACGGTAGGATTCGTGCGGGCTTTGCTTAATGCCTTTTTAGTTATGGGTCATAGGTATGTTTTGCAACTCTTCTGTGCATTCTGACGTTGTCTCGTGATCTGTGGCATCGATCAATTGGTTGGATGTTTGCACATTGCTGAGCTTGTGAAAGTCAATTTACTCCTTTGGTTCCCTTGTTGGTTTCCAGCATTGTTGTGGCTATGTTGGTCTCTTGTTTCTTATGTTCTGCTATTCTTGTTATTTAGTAGGGCAGCTACTCATTCTTGATACCAAATCGTTTTAATGTCTCTTAGTGGATTAGTTCGGTACCTAGTTTGTTCTACTCCACAATATTAAAGCCTGGGGGCTCTAATGCTTCTGGTGCCCCTTTGGTTCTTCGTATTAATGAGGCACCTACTCAGAGTAGGCTACTCTGTTGTTGTGGAGGCTACTCTGTTGTTGTGGAGCATAAAATTTATTTTATATGAACCTCGCTTTTTATATTGAATGATGAAGGTTCTGTTTGTGTTTGATTCACTGGAGCAGGCACAGGTGGACTGGGAGGTATGAAGCCCACCTCTGGGACAACAGTTGCAAAAAGGATGGGCAGACAAGGAAAGGAAGGCAAGGTTGTTAGCTAAACATCCAAAATAAGTGGTGTTGCAAAACTTATACGTCGCCATATAACTCTTTCTTACATTTTGATTCCTCTTCTTTGGGAAATTTCATTCTGGGGCTTGTCATGACTGCTGTGTGATTACTCAGTATATCTAGGTAACAATCACTCCTTACGCCATCGATCGTTCATTTATTCGATTACTTGTAGCGAGCTGTGTCTACTTCCAGAAATATGAAATGTGATTTCTTTCATGCGCATTAGGTGGTTACGATACCGAAGACAAGGCTGCGAGGGCTTACGATCTGGCTGCTCTGAAATATTGGGGGCCAGCTACTCATATCAATTTCTCTGTAAGTGTGATCGAGAAGTTTCAAACATGAAAACTGGAGCTTCGATGCTGATTCATGTACTGTGGATTAATGCATTTTGTTTGGCAGCTAGAAATCTATCAAGATGAGCTTGAGGAGATGAAAAGGATGACAAGGCAAGAGTATGTTGCGCACTTGCGAAGGTGAGTGCATGCTATTTTGCCTACATTGTAAAATCCTTTTTTCTCATTGATGTATCACTGCATTTCTCAAGTTGGTACTGATGATAGGAGAAGCAGTGGGTTTTCTCGAGGTGCTTCGATCTACCGAGGAGTGACAAGGTTTGTTTGGGCAAGTTTTGCTTCCTTAGTGCAGACAACAGAAGTCCATGAAGAAACAATCTGAATATGTTCATGTTGACTGCATCACAGGCATCACCAGCATGGAAGATGGCAGGCTCGCATTGGCAGGGTTGCTGGGAACAAGGATCTGTACCTCGGCACTTACAGTAAGAAAGATCTCTCTATTTGATTGTAGATTCGTAGGACCTAAATGCTTCCGCAAAGTAGTGCGGCTTAAGTGAAAGAAGCATTTGGTGCTAATATCAAGTAACTAGCAATCCTTTGGTGGTGTGGCTGTTGTACTATGCTAATTGTCTTGTCAAATTGCATTTGCTGGAGAATGAAGACATCGGACATAAGCTTTTTACTGCCAATCTCTTGTTTTGTGCATCCCTTTTGGAATCAACTTTAATGCGTGTTCCGTCAAAAACTTTAACCGTGGGGTACACTGGTGATACATTCTTCCCCGATCATTCTTTGCTTTTTCAGATGGTTATGCTTTTCCTAAGGCTGTGACCTCTGAACAAAGCTACCTGCATGTTGACTGTTTTGAACACTCGTACTTTACATTAGGATCTATCTTGGTTTCCCAATGTACAAATTAAACAAGATTAGTTATTACAAAGAATGTGTTCGTAGGTCGCAGCTCACAGCATTTACTGAATATGCAGCCACTCAAGAGGAAGCAGCTGAGGCGTACGACATAGCTGCCATCAAGTTCCGTGGCTTGAATGCAGTGACAAACTTTGACATCACCAGATACGACGTCGACAAGATCATGGAAAGCAACACGCTCCTGCCTGGGGAGGAAGCACGTAAGGTCAAGGCGGCAAACGGTGTATCTGTGATGCACAATGGTGGCAGGGAGCTCAACCCTGCCGAAGAAGCAAGCGCCACGGGAACCGACTGGAGGATGGTGCTGCATGGATGTCCTCAGGAAGCCGTACCATGCGCCGAAGCATCCGATCTTCAGAAGGGCATCATGGGCGACCCCCACTCCTTGCATGGCATCGTTGGCCTCGACGTCGAGTGCACAGCGCATGACCTCGACGTTTCGGGCAGGACCGGTGGCATCAACTTCTCAAACTCGTCCTCGCTGGTGACAAGCCTCGGCAACTCCAGGGAGGGGAGCCCTGAGAGGTTGGGCCTGGCCATGCTCTACGCCAAGCACCCAACCGCCGTCAGCCTGGCTACCATGAGCCCCTGGATGCAAATGCCGGCGCCGACACCGCCACCGCCACCCGTGTTCAGGCCGGCGAGTGCCGTCTCTCACCTTCCTGTGTTCGCCGCTTGGGCGGACGCGCAGCTTACGTAAGTTGCTGCCCAGTCTTGCTAGTTATTGGCCCTTTTTGTAAACTGAAGCAAGATCAGTAGCACCAGTTGCCAATATTAGGTAAGTTGGTTGGAATAGCGAACGATAGGTTAATTGCCAATGTATGAAGGTGGTGTAACGTTATGCAGGAGGGGGTGTAGGCGTTAGTCCCACGCTCATGCACAATTATAGTGCTAGTGGTAGCGTTCTTTTCAGCCTTTTTTGGGCAATTTGGGTTTGATGTGGCATGACTTTGAACGTTACATGAAACAAGACTGTTCCAAGAAAAAGGGTAGGTTCATGAAATGAGATGGTTCGTCTCTGCTCTTATAGACATTCACCAATAAGTTGGTTCTGTGATCAGAGGGGTGGGGTCGTTGGCTTGGCTACGCTCAGAGGAGGATCTTTTGACCACTGCGTCAGGTCCATTGCCTCACGTTCTTTCGCTTTCTCTGCATGGCACGGCATCTCTTCCCGATGGGTATAAGAGCAGAAATTTTTGTTACTTTCAGTGTTTTAATCGTATTTGTTATGAAGAGATTGTTAAGGTTATTTTTTAGATAAGATCTTTTTTTTTCAATCTCTTCAAATAAAGCTGTTAAAGATTTTCTCTCCTTTTTCTTTACGAATATCTTCACAACGAAGCTGTTAGGCACTGTGAACGCACGATTTTTGCAAAGATGTTGCAAATCAACTCTGCTGTACTTACATGCATCAGATGGTTCGACGATGAAAGATGTGAACGCTGGAGAATATACTGGACTATTTGTTGCAGAGAGATTACAGAATAGTTGTATGGTGGAAATAAACATGTCGGATGGTCTGGCGATGAGAAATTGTATAAGTCGAAATATTTCTTATAGAGAGAATTCTAGATGGTCGGTCTAGCGAGTTAAATACGCAGGATGGTCTGGCACTCAAGACGTGTGGACCTGAATCATAATCCTTTCTGAGATATGTCTTAAGCTGAGAATTTCGATTTGAAACTAACTGGAAATAGTTTGGAGATATGTGTTTGTTTGTTTTGTGTTATGCTGGTGATGAATGAACTTTGACGACCCCGATGGCAGGATGATCGGAGTCAAACGGAGTGTTTAGTGCTAGATGATCGAGGAGGCATAATAGAGTCAATGGTGATTCTTGCTGTGTACATGGAGCTCAAGTAAAACCATGAAATGAATTATGAAGATAGCGTGTTGATAAAGTTAAGTGAAAAGAATATCGGTGTAAGTGACAAGGTGGCCTAGAGGGATCGGAAACGGGAGAGACTTATCGGCAGTCAAGATCACAAGACAGAGTACACACGTCCACAACTGGATGCTCGCTTAGGGTCAGAGCAAGCGGTAGCGAGTCACACTTTGAGAGTGCGATGATGACACGTGCACTCTATCGTGGAATGATAGAGTGCACGTGTCATCATCGTAAAGCTAGCATCAAAGCTAAGCTAACTCATAAAGGCGCTATGGCCATTCGCTGGATGGAGAAAAATTCAGACTAAATTATACCTAGTGGTAGGTGGGAGTGTATTGTTAGATAATAACAATTTAGGGATATGATTGTTTAAGAATTAATCAAGCTCACTTGACCTATAAATACAGGGTATGACTAGTAGTTGAGGTAGAGTATTTAAGAGTTTTTGGAGAATTTTGAGAACCATCTACTTATGTTTTGTGGAGAGGAAGAGATGAGCGATTAACCTATATTTAGGTGAGAATTTTTGTGATAAAAATATTTTGTAATCTGCTAAAAAAAGAGTGTTCCTTTGAGCTTAATGAAAAGAGTATTTTTGCATACGTTTGAATCTATTTTCTTCTAGTCTCCTGCTTTTGGCTCCTGTATTTTGGTGTAAATTTTTGGTGTTTTATTATTGATTTTTGTTTTCCTTGATAGCTGCACCTTTTAGGTCGTGTAAGAGGTGTTCTTTCTATTGCTAGAGGGTTAATCTTCTCATATGAATTGGTCTTGAACCATCTCAGCCCTCTGTATTCATCAACTTGAAAAATCTCTTTTTCTGGTGGCTAGTTATCTCATGTTCAGAAGTTTTTCTTCTAGTTGATGGCTTTCTTGCGCTATGAATATTGATATAGCCTTAAATAAAATCTAGAGTTCTCATTTACCAAAGATGAGCTTTAGTTTTAAAAGTCTTACAATCTGTTCTTATCTATCTTGCTTCCACATGTGTTTTTGAGGTGCGTTGGGTTAAAGAATAGGAGAATGCTATCAATTTGTAAGAAATTTGTTTAGGCGTCTATTCACCCCCACACCTCTAGTCACTGTTCTCGGGCCTACAGTGCATTTGATATCGTATTCAAATGAATATAAGCAATAAAGATTGAACTTTAAGAAGGATGAGTATAAAATATGTCAATGCTGCCATGCTAGCAGATGAATTTGAGTAGTGATGAGCGTGGAGTGATCCATGGATCTATTTTATTTCAACTCATTTTATTGATTATTTTATTTTGACTAGATCAAAATAAATAGTTAGTTAATTAAGTTATATTAGCGTTGATCCATAAATATCCATTGGTGTTCCACGTCATCCCTAAATTTGAGATTGGGATGGTTAGCCTTAGCATTGTTTGTCTATAAAAATTTGTGTAGGTAAGAATATGTCAAATGATGGGGTGACTTGGGGAGACAAAAACTCAATGCAACAACCATCACCGCCCTTGCCATCCCTTGGCCACCTTCATTGCTAGTAGCCAACGACCACACCTAGTGGTGTTGACCACAGATTTATCCTCCCCCTCTCCCCCTCTCTCTCCCACTCTTTACTTGCATGGATCTGGATCTCGAGTTGACACATTTCATCATGTTGTTACCTGTCAGATTCGACCGTCTTAAGCCTGGATCTTGCTCCCTCTAGCGGTCTTGGCAACCTCTAAGGCCGGATCCATGACGACGTTGGGGCTGGGATATGTGTTCCTCACATCGGCGATGGGGAGGGATGTCGCGCTCCATCGGGAATCCACTGTGTTGCACCTTGATGGACCAACAGTAACACCTGAGCTCTTGGCGTGCCTCGCATCTTCGTGCATGCGCGGCAATGTGACACGGTGACCTAAATCTACACGCTCGTTGGCGTGGTGACCTAGAGGTGCAGCGGTGGTGCGAGGGTGCAGTAGCTCAGAAGCACGACGATGGGGCATGGCAGTGTGCGTGTGGCGGCCTAACGTTGTGGTGGCGCGATGCAATGGCAAGATTTGTGCGCCCGATATCACAGGGGCATGGCTGTGTGACAACAAGATTTGCATGTTGCCGCCAACTTCTTTGTGCTGCCATTGGGATCTTTGTGCCCCGACTAGGATCTGCTCGTCAGTGCGCTTGGACGGCTGTCGTTGCTGAGCCTAGCTCTCCATGAGCCTCTTGGCTACCTCCACGTCGATGGTCGTTCACCACCGCTCTGAGTACCATAGGTTGTGCTTGGTGTTGATGTGGTGGCAATGGTGCTCCAAGTCTATTCTCGTAGTGCTCATCGTAGTCACGGTGCCTTGCAGGCTTCTCCACTTTGTAGATCTGCCTACTTCCCTCATATATGAGACTACGCATGCTCAAGGGGGGCTGCGTTGTGCTTGTGGTTCAACTGAGTTTGGCCCCTCTACATGATTAGGAGTAGGAGCACCTAGCAAAAAGCCCTGCTTTGACCTTATGTCGATGCCGGCACCGACAACACCCTAGAGTGTTGTTCCCTCATTAGAGGCGGTGTTGCGATGCTTCTCGCCTCCTCTGGGAGGCTCTCTGGGTGAAAACTCATTCTAGATTTTTTTGGATGTGGGGGTTGATGACGTCTTTGATGTCGTTACCTCTTGGAGATGTCATCTAGGAGTTTCCTTCCCCGTGTGAGTGACAGTTGACTTAGGTCTGTCTCTAGGTTGTTATGCGGTAGAGTTTACCATCTTTGGTCTAATACAACTAGATAGACAGTCAACTGTTACGGTGTTTTAGGTCTACTTTAGCTATGTAGGTTCTCAATGTGTTGTGATTTTTTACTCAGTTTTCCCTAATTAACTAAGCATTGTTAGTTGGTTGGACTCTTTTGCTTATCTTATATTTACTAATTGAAGGCTCCTTTTGATGCCTCCAAATTAATCTTAGAAAAATTCTAGAAATTCCCATAAAAAAGCAAAACATCCGACCGTCGAATTGATTGATTGACTAACTATCAACTAGAAGAAACAAAAGATTAAAAAACAAATCATAGAGTCCAACTCCAAGACTACTTATTGCCTTTCCTTTTCTTCATTTTTTTTAGATACCCTTTGTCCAATAAAGTTACGTTAGCAAACTCCAACTTAGTTACGTTAGCAATAAACACACCTTTTCAAATCAATTAAAATATGCAAATTAAATATGCGTGTAATCAAACATTACAAAATTAAAACAACAAAATGCAAACATATTACGGATTATCACATAAAAATAATATCAACGAATTTATAATGTATTTTAAAAAATAATATGAGATACGGTGACGACATTAAAAATAATAATAATTTCAAAAAATCAAGAAACAAATAAAAATCAATCTGCATAGCACATAAAATGAAAATTATAAATTAGATCTATTCACAAATAATAAATATGATTCCAATATTATGAATAAAAATTACATTTATATTTTACATTCTAATATTTAAATATAATAGCTGATGTATCTTAGCATACAACTATTATTAACACAAATATCTAGAATTCAGCTGGAAGTTAAATTTCTAACTTGTGCGCAGGTTGATGCACTAGTTAATATAATAGATAGCTCTCTTATCGGTTTGTTTTGAAAAAAAGAAAGATGACAAATGATAAGATGAGAGGTATTTTGGTGGAGTCAAATGGCCAATGGCTACCAAAACCTTGAAAAAAATTGATATCAAAATAAAACGACGACTTCGCAAAAATGCATGACAGAGTTACTGAAGCTCATGATTTGGAAATTGATGTTCATCCGTCGAAACGCCATTTTCAGTCCTCATTTCCTGAAATTTGAACCTACATAGGTTGTACAATAAGCAAGGACGCTCTTTATTTTCGAACAATGAGCAGGAGCACTTCTCATTTAAAAAAGGACTGTTAGCCTAGTCCTCACCGGCGCCCGTCGATCGTTAGATGCATAATGCCGCTGCCGCGCGTCCTGAAACATTGATGCTTTTGCATTTGCACCGGGTTGTACCTTGCCACAGTCGCGCTGTCGCGCCCCAATGTTTTGCCGGTACAGGAAACCGGAAGCGACGCGTTTGAATGTTGGACCCGTCTACACCGGCAGCGTCCCGGAAGGGCGATGCGCGCACAGTGCATCCACCCGGGGGAGGGGGGTGGGGTGGGGTGGGACGTAGCATAGCTAGCCGCCCACCGCGCGCGAGCGCGAGGCTCCCCTCGCCCCTGGCCCTTGCCTCTCCAGATGAGACAGCACGTGCCGCTCGACTGCCGAGCCAGCCACCTAGCGATGCGAAGGGCGAGCCATGCATGCACCCACCGCTCTGCTTCTGCTCGTGCTCGTGCTCGTGTTCGTGTTCGGCTCGGCGCGGGTCTCCCCCAGCCCAGTGTCCAACCATCCCATGTGCCTGCAGCTGAATCCGTCGGGGAGCAGCAGCGCCTGCAGCGGTGGCGGGGTCTCCTCTCGTGCTCGTCGTCTCGGCGGGTCTGTGAGCAAACGAGCGCGTGTGCGTGGGCGTCGCCTGTGACGCTCCGCATGGCCGTGCTCGTTATTGGCGTCTGGCGTTTGTACGCTTGCGACGCGTGGAAGCGACGACAAGGGTGGCCTGGCGCGGCTTTGCTGCGGAACCGGTGGCAGGGAGCCTGCTCGCCAGCGGTAGACAGGGCAGCCGGCAGGGCTTGCGGTGTCGCCTAGCGCCTTCCGGCGGTGTTTCCGCCGGACCGGCCCGCTGCTACCATCGTGTCTCGGTTTTAAAAAACTTACTCACCCTGCCACCTCTCTGACGAGGGTCCTAGCCCTCACGCAGGTGGCTGGGTCCGTAACTTAGGCGCGTTATGACAGTAGAACGTGGCGATCGAGGATGTGCTGATGTACCAAACGATGCGCTCGGATGCATGATGCATCTGTTCGTGCAACCAGGTACTGACGTCTGTTCTTCACGCATGTGTCGAACGCCACCTGCCGGACACATGCATGGCTCGCCGCACTCTTGCGGGATATCATTGTGCCAGAGGACAAGAAAGGAGGCCAAAACTTAAGCAAGTAATCGTTGGAGCGCTGAGTTTCCTAAAAGATCGACGTCCATAGACCATAGCACGGCACAGTCCGGTACCGGTACTAGCTACCGAGTAGTACGTACCACCCTGGCCGGTCTCGGTCAACTGCTTTCATCAGAGCTGCTTTTGCCTGCTCGAAAAGAAACGAGGTTCATGTTCATCCTATCCTTGCGTCTCGCATCACATCACACCACACCACACCACACGTCTATCAATGTTCTCCGCAGGCCGGACAAGCTCGGTGACAATGTTCGGCTCGGCCAGTCACAGCCCTGCCATTGAGGTCCTTTTTCTTTCTCCCAGCTAACAGAAGCTCAAGCTACTAGTTTTTTTTTCCTTTTGCTTTTTGACGGAAAGAAGCTCAACCTACTAAGGTACGCAAGCTGCCTATCTGGGCCTTGAGATGGCTCGTCCTCTTTGGTCCAGCTTGTTAACCATTATTCACAACCCGGGCATTTTCTGCCCAGCCCGTTAGACTATTCTAGCCCGTCACAATCTCTGCCTGCAATAGCAAACCCCCCATCCTCCCATGGCCGGTCCAATTCTCAATTGCCATCCCATTCTCAAGTCAAGTGCCATCTCGACGACTTCTGAGCTTTTTTTATTGTTATATTTCTTAAATAAAAAAATTATAAAAATAGATGTCCATCTTGAAAGCTCATCTAGACTCCTAGCGTCCATACAACAGGCACGTGTAGCCATTTCAACGAAGGATAGATTAAAAAAATATAAAAATATAGTATTCTAATACTTTCAAAATAATCAGACTTGGTACGATAAAATTTATTATTTTTTTCATTGTCCAAGTAAGTGTTTGAGTTAATTTTTTTAGCTAGATTATAACATCTTGCACACCACTAATTTTTTCAGAATTTTTCATGGCTATTTCAATACTATTTTGAGTTTAGATATGTGATTTTTTAAAAACGACATCTACTTTTACATTTTTTCGATTTAAAAATATAAAAATAAAAAATTCACTCGTCTCGTCCCCATCCATCCAAATCGCAAAAAAAAAAAAAAAAAAAAAAAAAAATCACCATGAAGCTTCGGTTGCGATCTATGGAGGCGCGCGGCGGCGGCGCCACGGCCGAGACCCACCGCATAGATCTACCGCCTACGGCCACGCTCGCCGACCTGAGGGCCCTCCTCGCCGCGAAGCTCTTCGCGGCGCAGCCCGTCCCCGCGGAATCTGTCCGCCTCTCCCTCAACCGCTCCGAGGAGCTCGTCTCGCCCGTCCCCACCGCCACGCTCCCCGCTCTCGGTCTCGCGTCCGGTGACCTCGTCTTCTTCACCCTCTACCCACTCAAGCCCCTCGCGCCGCCGGCTCAAAACCTGCCCCGGAACCTTAGCCCGGGCTCTGCTTCGATCGCGAAGGCTGTCGACCGCGGCAAATGTCCGGAGCAGCCTGGTACTGGAGGCTCCTCGTCGCTGGCGCAAGCTGTAGACGCGAACCCTCGCGTACCGGCCGCGTCCTGTCCGCCGGATGCGGTGATGGCGGAGGCGGTCGATGCCACAAAGGGCTGGTCGAGTTGCGTGCTTAGGGATCTCAAGAGGGAGGTGGAGAACGCGGGTGGCGCTGAGGGAACCGTTGTCGGTCGCCTGGTAGCAGCCCTACATGCAGCTCTGTTTGATGCCGGCTTCCTCACCTCAAATCCGATGGGGTCTCACCTCTCGCTGCCGCGGGACTGGCCGTCAGGTGCTTTGGAGCCACTAACCATCAAGTATACCATACCAGAGCTTGTAACAATCTTACCTGTGGCTGAGGAGGGGAAGGTGGCGGTGCTGAACTTCTCCCTGATAGGGAATTTTGTGATGGTATACGGGTATGTGCCTGGGGCACAATCTGAGGTGCGCCGGTTGTGCTTGGAGCTGCCAAAGCTTGAGCCCTTATTGTATCTGGATAGCCATCGTCTGAGCGAAGTGCAGGAGAGGGAGATTCTTGAGCTGTGGAGAGTGCTGAAGGATGAGATGTGCCTGCCACTGATGATATCCTTGTGCCAACTGAACAATTTGGGGTTGCCACCATGCTTGATGGCTCTGCCTGTTGATCTCAAGACTAAGGTCTTGGAGCTTGTTCCTGGGGTGGATCTTGCAAGGGTTGAGTGCACGTGCAAGGAAATGAGGAATCTTGCAGCAGATGATAATCTTTGGAAGAAGTTTGTAGTGAAGTTCAAAGATCATGGAGAGGGTTCTAGAGGGAGAATGAGTGCGAAGGCAAGGTTTGTGGAAATTTGGACTGCCAATAAGCGGCGGCTGAAGAGGCCCAGTCCAACCTTTTGGAACTATGGCCGGGGGAACAATCCATATTGCCCACTTAGTCTTCCAGTGATCAATGGGGACTCGGACAGACTCCCGTTTATTGGGAATCACGGTTTTCTTGGGCATAGTTTTGGAAATCAACGGAGGAACATCACGCCGAACTGCAATCTTGATGGTCGCCGCCGTGACTTCCTTTGAAGTCATTTCATGGGTTTTACTTGTACGCTAAGAGTGTTTTGTAAGAAGGGCTATATAGACGGGTAGACCGTCTTGTACATATCTTTAAGTTGCACTTATGCATGTGAACAGAACCCTTATCCTCATATATCCCCTTACTATCTTAGATCCTGTCTTTTCAGTTTTCTGATGATATCAATGCAATCCATGCCCTAATAGTAAAATTACTGCTGTTCTATTCTCAGATGAGTGAGCTAGCTATGGTGATTTGTTCAATGTGTAGAGATGTATGGCTACGATAATAATTGCTTTAAACTTCAGGGCGCTTCTTTGATTCATTTGCATTGAATATGCAATTTATAACATTGATAGGTTAATTTTATTGCTCATGCATATTCTCCACATATATCACAATGTCAGTATGATGTGCATTTCCTTGTTAGATGTATTCCTTCAATATTACAGGTTACTTTCATTAGTAAAGTGATAAATAGGATAATCAGGTTCCGCTATTATTCACCACAGTACATTTAAGAGATTACAAAATGAAATCATCTAGAGTTGTAATAATTGGAAGCACGCACCATTTTGGTGCCCCTTTTTTTTTCTTGAAACAGTGAAATATTTCTAGTTTCAAGTTTCCTTCTTGTATACAATAAGACTATTAGAGCTGAACATCAAACAGCGTGGTACATTGCAGTTTTATTTATTGTAATATGTACCACAGGATGGCTTATGCATGATTTTTGTAATTTTTATGCGCGAGGATTCACTGTGTTGAATCATGCAACTCTACAATCTTATACAAAAGGACATGCGAATAGTGTAGGACGTATGCAACGTACTGAAGGACTATGTTTTGGTTGGTAGCTGAGGCTATAAATCAGTGTGATTAAAAACAATGTTTGGCTGCCCTAAAAGTTTATCTGTCAGGAAGTCAGGAACAGGATCCTGACGCTTGTGGGTCTTGATCATATGTGTTTTTGTGCCATCCATAGATGTATTTACTCTGGCAAAATAAATCTATAATAAACTAGCTCGTAAACTAGCTGGTAAAATAATTTTTTGGCTGTGGTTCTTATGTTACATGAGTTACTGGGTTATCAGTGCTTCTGTATCAATGTATCATATATTATTCTTGCAAGCATTGGATGGTTGTCTTTCCAGATATATTATTAGTTGTGTTATCTGCATTTGCATTGTCATGGTTCTGTCTAAGTTTAATTTTATTATCCCCGTGTGTTCTCATTTAATGCATCGGTCTCCTTGTATCATTATTACTTTTATATTTTACTATTACTAGTTTCTTTATTATCATTATTGTTTTCTCATTATCTTTTTAGTTGGATCTTGTGGTTTTGTCTCTAGCCTACCCCAATTTGCTTGGGACAAAGGCGACGGCGGCTGCTGCTGCTGTTATTGTGCGTCCTCATTTACTTATTTATTTATCTATTCATCGGTTGCAGATGCATGTTTTATGATGGAAAATATACATATGATATGTCGTTGCATCAGACTGGCCTTTTATTGTCTTCTATGGAACTGCAATGTCTGGGTCTGTTATTCTCCTTCAAGGTTGCCTCACCTGAATGATTTAGAACGTTGATAACATTGTTCTAGTGAGCTTGCTTTCGTATTATCATTTATTTGAAGTATGAACTGGTCCAGGCAAAATTCTTCAAGAGATTTTGTCTTGATTGAGGAAATTGCTGGTTCTGGGATCTGAGATATTGTCTATAAATGGAGCAGAATCTTCACTTTAGTGCTACAAGTTTATCCTTGAATTGTCCACATTTCTCAGTTAAGCTGAACTTTGAGGTGCTTTTAAGTTCTGGCTGGATCATTTCTCTAAGCAATTCAGTCATATCAGACTGGGGATAGTGTGCGGCGATCATAGTTAACTTGTAAAGCAATTTCTGCTTGGCGCTTTCATACCATGCTGCTTTCTGTGGTCTATGATGGGTTGAATGAACTATAGAGCTCTTCCTCCACCACAGGTGGCTTGGAGCTGGGGACCAAAGATTGCTCATTTTTTTTAAAGTGAGCTTTACATTGACCACAGGAAGAAAGGCCACTTTTTTTGTGTAGGCGTGCATCTACTCAGCTTTGTTTACACATCTTCTATTGACTATTGGCATTGTTTATCCTTGATATTATGTTATTAAACCATGAAATATCTGCCATGAGATTTAGCTTTCTGACTGATCACTTATGTTTGGACTGGGACTGTGAGCCACCGTTACCAGTACTAAATTCAGAGGTGTACGGAGCGTCTCGGAGCCTGAGAAAGGCTTCAACTTTCTGTGAGATGAACTCTTTGCTTGTGGTTTGGTGCACTGAAAAGATTGTGGGGGGGAGAGCATGGGAACAAAGAGTTTGTAGATTTTATAAATCCAGATGGGATAAGTATTGAAGTGTTTTATTGACAGGTGATCTTATTGTTATAATTGTTGATCTGAATTTTGATTGGGTTCCTTTGTGGTTGGTGTATATGTTTTATGCGGTAGGAGTTACACAGCGTGGCCGCATAATTGCACGCTGTAGCTGCTTTACAAAGTAAACATGCTTGTTTTTTCAGTGCTAGATGCCCAAATCTTTGTTTATATGCATCATTTGTTGCTTATCTACTGTCCATTCTACCATTTGTCAAAACGATGTCATACCTGGTGTACAAATGAAAGTTGTATCCGCTTCGGCTGCCTTTTTGGAGAAGCGTTCTTTGTTTCAGTACTAAATCTGTACTGTTTGACTCTTCATCTGTACTGCTTAATTCTTCGCTTATAATATTTGAGGAACATTCGCAGTGTAAAATACAAATTCATTACTTGTGGACGTCTTACTCGTCACAAGACATTTATTTTCTGCTCTGATGTGTTTTGCTTTTACAGCATGCGCTAATCCTGAAACAAAGGAAGACGATTGCAGCAAGACCGAATCTCTATTCCCTTCACTTGGATTACCTTGGGAACAAGAGTAGTACGATGGAAGCTGCACGGTACTGCACAAACGCCAACAAGCCTCTTCTACAGGTTTCCGGACTGTGAGAACACGAATCCAATTCGCTGCCAATACACCTCTACCTCTGGCAGGATGCCCCTGCTGCAGGTCTTTGCTTTGACTGTATTATTCGATGTCCAGCCCCCTACAGGCTTCCACCGCTCTACTATTGCTCAATAATAATTCTGGCAGCAGAAACAGGTGGTAGCAATGGGCACCAGATTCTGAAAGGTTTTCAGGTGAAACAGGACACCGATGAACTGCTTGCTACATGGACACTTGGAATGTTCCCTTTAGCTTTGCTTGTGCCCTCATCTACGGGTATTATGGCAATGTGCAATAGTAAAACAGGTGGTGCTTGTTGGGCAAGACCAAACAGGGACCAATTTTTGGATAATCTTGTGGCGATGCGAGCATGCAACTACTCGACTAGTCTTCTACACGAAGTGAACTACTGCGCTGCTGCTATATGTTTATACTGAGGTGTGCTAAATATGGGACGGTGAGATGATGGTGGAAAACTGGAGAAAAAAGTGGGGTCTCCAACTATTCATTATACAGTCCTAGCCACATGTCCGCATGCCACTACATGGTGAACACTATTCACTCTACCAAAGGCTGGTGGGTAACAGCGGAGCTGCTGATCAAAAGAGGAGGAACAGGGGGAGCAGCAGCTCTCGCCTCCGTGCTGGTAATACGAAATCTTCCTCTACTGTCTGTACTTTATATGTACTGTGCCATGCTCTTTACTGGGAAATAGTTTTGCACTTAGGACAAGTACCGGTGCATGATATCCTATTTCATCTTTTTTACTTACAAATAGTACTGCAGTATGATGTTTTCTTTGAAGATGGTGAATTGCTTTCCTCCCTCCATGAGCACTCTTCACTGTCTTTTTCAACAGTACATGAACATTCCTCTCTTTCTCTTATATTTAGAAATTATTATGGGGCAAGAGAACTAGTAACTCATGAAGTGACATCTTATTACCAAACGATTTCTGCTCTGCATCCGAGTTTTGCCTCTTCACATCTTTCTTAATCTTTGCTTTAAGAAAAGGGATAAGTTTCAGCATTTCTTGACCTTTTCACTTGTTCGAACTTTGCTTCTGAATCTCCTGATGATTATTACATCGTCATGCTATAGGATGTGCATGAGTGACAAGGAAACGTCCACAACGTGTGTAAATCCTGCATTTCTCATCCTGTTTGATGGATCATTTATAGTTCCGGCATCAAATTTGGATGGCTGGAGGGACAGTACTCACTGTTGAGTTCTGAGGAATCCTCCACCGTCGCCACGAGAATTCAACCAGAACTTTTTGGCTTTTCTCGATCATAGACCATAATCTGCTTCCGTGGTTCCCCTTTGGAAGGTCGCACTTTCTTAGCTGTTACCCTCTTTCTTGTTCTGTGGATCCGATTCTATATTTCTGTGGTTTCTGAATTCTCATATTTCCATTGAATGTGGCAGTGTGTACGACTAGCTAACTTTGTTTCGGCATTGTACCTTACAAATATGAGAAAAACAATGAGGAATTGGAGCTCTAATTGATGCCCAATCATTAGTGGCTGCAGGAACTTGAATTGACATTCAACATCTATGCAATTCTGCCGAATGGTGTAGTCCATTTCACCTCCCTATGCTAGAACTGGTCCATACGTTACAAGTTAATCTTTGGAGAGTTTTTTATATTGTTCTGAAAGAAAATTGCATAGTTCCTCAAACTGTAGGCTCATTAGTTGGTTAGTAAGAAAATCTGGAGGACACAAGTTCAATAGTGCCATGTTTCAGAGGGTTTAACCTTAGATGGGTCCGGTTCATTGCTTAATAATCAACCTTATTCTGGGCTGGCCCATACACTGGATGACAGTAGCATCTGATCCTTGGGTTGGTCACTTGGTCTTCAGATTGCAGTACCAACTGTAATTGATCTTCATTCAGAATTCTTTATTCTGATCTCTGGATGTGATCCAGCTGGTGCATGGACGCATGGTTGTTAGTACTAGTAGTACCAACAATTCTATTCCAGAACTCGGTTTCCACTTTTGCCCTTGTGTTTGTCTATTGCATCAGGCTTACTTAACCTTTTCACTTTGGACAATCTTTATGTAAGGCTGCAAGCGTTAGTTGTTCCTTGTTGAGCCTTGCAAGGAATTGACTGTCCAGCTCTCGATCTACTCCACCCTTTAAGTAAAGCTCCTTCACTTGGCAAAGCTGGCAAGTTAGAAGGTCATCAGACATTCCCTAAAATGATTGCAACAGATCAAGTATCAGGCTCAGGTTGGTGACTTCCATTTCTTCAGTAGTACATATGTTCATGGGAGGATCTGTCTAATACAAGAGATAAAGGTACCTTCAGTTTGCAATATGAATATAGCTATCTTCAGTTTGCAATATGACGAGTATCATGTGATTGATCATTGATTCTTGGCAGATGTATTCCCCTCCCAGCACTGATCCTGGAAGGGACGAAGAGCAGTACTTCGCAATCGGAGCTAACCTGCTTGCTTCACTAGACCATACCATGGATTTCAATGAGCCTATCGTCTTTCCGATGCACAATGTAGGCCAGCAAGAGGGGGTTCAGCTTTACAGTTCTACCGGTGGTATACTTCTTATCAGTTCATTTTCTTAGGAATAATGACTGTTGATCTGTGAAGGTTCTGACTAATAACATTCCATGTTCCCAACTCTTCCCAGATACTCAGCTAAGTAGAAATATCAGCGCGGGGAAGTGTTTAAAGGGTGGTAAAAGGAAGGGTTCTGGAGAGGACAGTTCATCAATACATTCTCAAGTAAGGAAGTTGGAGGTTATCTTGCTTGCTCTCATCTGTTCGCTTGTATTTGATTCCTTTTCTTATAGATCTGTTTCATTATATTTTACTTGTAAATGTATTACTGCAGGCTGAAACCGGTGCATTGTCTCAGCGAGAAGTCAGCATGGAGCCGGAGGGTGCTGATGAGAAGGCAGGTGATGCTGATACCAGCAGAGAGGACTACGTGCATGTCCGAGCAAAGCGCGGCCAATCCACCAATAGCCACAGCCTTGCAGAAAGAGTAATTTATCTCTTGAACAACATAATTAATGGTCCTGCAATGTGCAAGTCTCTTGTCATAACCTGGAAATCCGAAATACAGTTTCGAAGGGAAAAGATAAATGACAGGATGAAGCTTCTTCAAGACCTCGTCCCGGGTTGCAACAAGGTATGAATGTCATCAAGCAGAATCTTTTGCTCATATTGATGTGGGGATGTTGTACTCTAACCAATGTGAACATGTTGCTTATGACAAGGCAGATTACAGGCAAGGCCATGATGCTTGATGAGATCATAAACTATGTGCAATCTCTGCAGCGGCAGGTTCATGTAAGTATTTCAAAACTTTTATTTGGACATTTTATAAAAAAAAATTAGATAATGGAAACATTGTTTCCGGCTTCTGCACCTTGCGGTGCACACAACCTTGTACATTAGTACAATATGTTGCGACCAACGAACATCATAGGAATTAGAAAAGCATAAAGATAAAACCGTTACATAAATAGCCAACGACTGAAACTTCAAGCGCATGTTTTGTATTGGATTTCAGTTCCTTTCAATGAAGCTCTCAGCTATCAGTCCTGAGCCGAACTGCAATCTCAACCTACAAGATGTAAGATGGCAAAGCTCAATTCTGTGGGACAAAGAACTTATCTTTATTTAATAGCCCCCGTTGCCCATTGATTGATCTTTCATTAATCTTTGTCATTGTAGATCCTTTGCTCACAAGATGCTCGCTCTGCCTTTCCGGGATACAACCCGCAAATGAGCAATGTGCATCTTAATCTGTACAGGGCATCTCAACAAGGGTTCTGGCGTCCAGAATCATACGGGATCATCCAAAATCCAGCAAATGTTCATATGGCTAGAACGGCTCAGTTCTCTGAATTTCCTCAGGTTTGCATTGGACGCCTTGAACGTTTCAAGTCCTCCAGAACAACGAGTAACGATTAATAGTATTTTTCCCCCAGCAAAGAGGCATCATTTGGGACGAGGAGCTTGGAAACATTACTCCAGATGCTTTCACTTCAGATACCGGTGCCAGTAGCATAGATAATTCTCGTAAGTTTCCAGCTTCTCTTCCACTGCCATTTTTCCTTGCTTCTTGCATTTCTTCTGCAGCTATGTTGAACCATGTGAAAAATTTTAAGGATCATTTCGATTTGCAGATTCATTGAAAGTGGAATGAATAGCCGGCGGCTGATGGTGAACAATTCTCGCATCTGAAAAGGATTCTGGTGTTGGGCTGCGACCTTTTTCCTTGGGACCTTTTGTTGCCGAGAAGGATTCTGGTGTACACTCGTGTACAGTTTGGCTAATCAAAGGGTTGAAAAGTTTGCGATCTGGTTTAGTAATGTACGATGCCTGCCTAGAATTTGTGGTAAAATTGGGTTTGATGAAGTGTGGTTCGACCCAAATATTTGCCTGTATCACAAAACGAAATTTGCCGTGGTGGCGTTCATTAACAGTAACTTTTTACATCTATACGGCCTTAAATTCACACTTCAATCTGGATGCTGTCGGACAATTTGGATCTTGAATACAATAGTCCAGCTACAGCCTTATTTTAAGCGTAGAAGTGACGCTAAAAAACTGACATAATATACAGTGGTAGAAGTATTGGTTGTCGTCGAAATGCCAGAGCGAAAGTTACAAAACATAGATAAGTGTGTGTGGGCGTTCCCTCCTCTGGGAGAACTTTTGTACTTAGTTTGTTCTTCTGTCTTTAATATAAAGGTACACAGTCTTTCTACGTGTTTAAAATAAGATACAAAGCAGTTAAATATGATTTTTATGATATTAAAACGAAAACTCTCACACTCCAGCCTTAAACTGTTGAGGCAAGCAATTTCAGTGGATCGGCCAAGCCCACCGATCATGATGACGGAGGACGGACGGCGAGGAAAGTAAAACAATCACCTGTCGAAGATGGATTAATGTTGTAAGGTTGTGATGCTGTCACCGAAGATGAGAACGGTGAGCAGCATGTATGAGTCAAATTCGTTATCTTACGAGAAAAAAATCATTATCTATTAAAAATAAAAAAAGAAACAGTTATATTAAAGTTACATATCTCTTAATAATACGAGAATTTGAAACAAGAACTCCTTTGATAACTGTAAAAGAAAAAAACCAAAACGGTAATGTAAAAAAGATAAGAGAAGGAGTAGAGTCGCGGGGGAACCAACTCACCAGCTTCTCTTCGCACTTCGCTGGCTCCTCTCCCATGGCGACCTCCACCTCCCTCCTCCCCCTTCTCCTCCCCGGCCCCGGTTCCCACCGGCTCCTCCACCTTTCCCCGTCCGCCTCCCCACGCCACCTGCGCCCCTCGCCTCCAATTCGCCTCCTCCGCGCCGCCCGCCGCCGCCACCCCGACGCCGTCGTCGTGGTCCCGGACGCCCGCCCCTGGGTCGGCGACCTCTCGGGCGCCGCCTCCTATCGGGACGGCAGCGAGGAGGACGAAGACGACGCCGAGGAGGACGATGACGAGGAAGAGGACCGCAGCCTGGACCTCCTGGTGCGGTTCTTGCACTCCGTCTTCAGGAAGGCCTCCCGCCGCGCGCGCCGCGCTGCCAGGACCGTGCTGCCGCCTTCCGTCCCAGCCGAGCTGGTCCGTTCCGCTCTCGCTTGTGTCTCCTCGATTTCAGCTTTCGGTTCGAAATTGGCGGCACGGAAGAAGGTTGAGATCTCTCTCGGTATTTGGTCTGATCCAGTGTTGTCCGTGCGTGTGCAGGTGAAGTTCTCGGTCAATGGCGTGCTGGTTCTGACGTTCCTGTGGATCCTAAAGGGGCTTCTTGAGGTGAGGGATTCATTCATATGCTCACCTGTTTCATGGCCTGTTTCATACCAATTGTGAGCAAATGACGGCTGTGTGTATCCTTGATACAGAGGTCGGAATATTTTGTTATTCCATTATCTAAAAAAATGTGAGCAAATAGTATCACTTGATCAATGCTTGCCTGATGCTCGTGGCATGCGTGAAGTTTAATGGTTCGTGTTTTGCAAAGTGGATAGCAGTGTAGCTTGTGCTTCTAATGTGCATCTTGGTTCAGGGATCAAGTAGCTAGTTCATGTTGATGAGGCATTATTTCCATGCTGCTTGCAGAATTCGTTCAAATTCTGATTGTTGGTCGCTTTGATTCTTAAAATTGTAGGTTTAAAATCTGATGAAACTGATGAGACCTCGCATGGATGATGTATGATGCTAGGATTGTTACTTGTTCTATCACATGGTTAGAGCTGTACATATAATGCTCAGTTAATTGGATATGTATTTCCCTTGAACCAGGGGATCGCCCTAGTTCTATAGTACAAAAGGAAAATAGGTTCAGGTATGGATGCGGAAGCACATCCTAATTCATAAGGTTTACTGGATGACAGAGGATTGAGATAGCTCGAACTTTAGTACAAATAAAGCATAGGGCACTAGATGATTAAGTAGAACTAGCCAAAGTAGAAATTTGCATCACTCAAGTCAGCTGAATCATCCAATTCATTAGGTAGGGTACTGGGGCAGTGTGAGGGTCATCTTCTACAGCAGCTACTAAACTCAGCTTGAGGTCATGCAGCATCTCCTCGTCATATCTGGCTGAGACCTGCACGGAAACGTGAACCGTAATTATATCTGAGTGATAGGTGAAAATACTGGCCAGATGTGAGTTTTGGATTACGATATATTTAATCAAGCATAATAACTTGTGAATTTGATTAGGATTTGTGAATGGGGATATTCCTATTTCAATATGATGCATGTTCATATCGTTTGCTGTATGATAACTGATAAGCCACTCTGGCACTCTTCATCTAGTATTTTTAAGGTTTAACTAATTTTTACTTTCTAGCCATAGTAACATTCTTGCTGGCACCTTCATTCGAACAATAGAACTTCTAATTATCATCAGGTGTCGTGTTTTAGGTGGGTCTACTGCTAAGTGCTAACTGCTGGATTATAGACCCTGTGGGAGCCTGTTTATCTGTGCTTATCACAACCCCAGTGGCAATTCTCAGTTGATAAGCAAAACAACAAAAATGCGCTATAAGCCCTTATACCCTTCAATCATGTCCAGTCAACCAATTCTAACCCAATGTTGTTGATTCAAGCCCATCTGCTATTTGACCTTGTGCAATCAAGCCCCTCTATGGCCACATAATTGTCTAATTAGGCCCTTATTGAATCCTATCAAAGGGGATTGTCACTAAGCCTTCAAAAATAGCAAGAATGATATGGCAGTGTTAACACAGACCTGAGCATATTCTGTGCCGGGCCGAGAAAAGCCCCATTTGGTTCTGGCCGAAAATTGCTGCCCAGACCTGGCCCAATGAGGCTACCAGGCCTGTGTTTTTCAGGCTGGTTACCTTTTTATTTTCACGGTGTAAAATAGTAAAAATAAGTTTCCATCCCGGCCCAGTTAATTTTGGGATGCTAAACTGTTGCCCAGGCATGGCACTGAATAGCTATTGGGCTTATCGGGCTGGAGCTAAATTGAGCCAGTTTTGGGCGTAGGCCAGGCCCAATTTGCTGAGGTCTAGTTAACACTATTGTAAAATTGCGCAACAGGTGAACTTTTTGAGCTAGGGCTAGTTAACGCTTAAGAATGTAAAGCTAGGTCCCACTTGTGGTTGTAGATGACAAATAAATTGGCAAGAATCAGAAAATATCGATGTAGGATCAAGACACACTTAAGAATTATATTTGGATACAAGTAATTTTCCAGTCTAATCCATATTGAAGCCAGTCAAGCCACTGTATGTCATTCATGTTATATTCCTGGCTACCAGTGCTGACTGAAAAACTTTATTCCAGACAACCCGGTTCACTTGGTCATCCCCTATTTAATATCAAGTTGTGGTTGATCTCTGCAATCAATGCACCAATTAGGATAGGGTCGCATCTGCCGAATATCAGGTCAGGGAAAAATACCCAGCAACTGCATCCATCGGCAGATGGCCAGCTTTCTGTGTGAGAATCGAGATATTAATTAGGCTCACATTGGTCAGCATTTTGGATGTATCTCCTAACTGCTTTTAAATGATCAGCCCACACGGTGTTCTTGTCATCTACCTCTCATTGCTTTAAATATACACAAACTTCATGTCAAGTTTGTTTCTTGGACCTCTCAAAATAAGTTTGTTTCTGGGAGAGACGCCAAGTCCATAAGTAGTGCTTTAAGAAAAGTTGATGATTAGTTGAGAAATTACCAGCTTTGTGAATGTCTACAAATGTTTCAGTGGCTGACTGGCTGGATCACCAGAATAAGGTTCTTTGAGGAGCACATGACAAAAGGACCTTGCATTCTGTTGCACTGACGCTTGTTGCAGATTTCATTCCTTTCTTTCAGTAACTGGTTCATATTTTTTTCGCGCACAGGTGGTCTGCACATTTGGGAGCATGGTGTTTGCAAGCACCCTTCTTGTTCGAGGAATATGGTCCGGAGTGACTTACATCAGAGAAAACCGGTACAGCTATATCCACCAGATCGATAAGGATGACAACCGATGGAGCCGAGTACAAACTGCTGGTTGATGATTTGCTTTCCTTCTCTATGAGAACACTCCTTGCATCGAAGGGCTCGTGAATAAATAAACGCAAGCTCATAGTCGTAATAACATGCTCCCGGTTCAGTCCCGACTGCCGGTGATTTTTGTTGCTCTACAGCACAGCTGAACGAGAATGAAAAGGAACACATACACATGTACTTGCAGAAATAAGTGGTTGCTTTCCACCTGGGCGCATGCAGGATTGATGGTTGAGCTGATCAGAGTTCGTATGCGCGGAAGAATGTTAGCAGCTCTGAATACTGATCAGATGGGTTTTCTGGTGGGCCTTGTATGTATGACTCCATACTAGCCAGTGTAGGAGAGCTCATGCTTCTTGTATGTGCAGTGCAGAATGCTCGTTTGGTTTAGAGTGCAGGGCACTTCGATTTTGTTTGAACTCAGAGTTCATGCTTGTTGTATGTGCAGTGCAGAATGCTCGTTTGGTTTAGTTTATCTTCAACAGATATTTTAAAAATCTATCCTCTGTATCCTCTAATATTATTACATCATCCTCTATTCTTTTTATCTTCAATAGCTACTCTATTTCTTACCTTCCATTACTCTCATCCTTCTTTCGGATCTACGATCATTCACCCACTGCAGTGTTGTGGGATCTTTTTTCGTCCGCAAATTTGCCGTTGCCGTTTTTCTTCTGCAACACTGTGCCGCCTGATACTGAAGCCGTTGGAGAGTGATACCAGCTGCTTGGATCAGCAAAAAGTACAAAAACTCGTCAGCATAATTTTACAGAATGGAAAAGCCGATTATTTTGGAGATGGCCTTAGAGTTCAGGGCACTTCGATTGAGATGTATTATGCATGAACCAGGATTAAAAAACCGACAGTAACCGAGCAAAAATCACGATAACTGGTCATCTCGGTCCGGCTCGGTTTCATAAACCGAGCGGTAACCGAATTTAAATTAAAAAATTTGAAAAAAATTTAAAAACAAATCTTAAAAAACTAGACACAATTCTAAGTCCTTCTGTGAAAATAATTTTCAAAAATAATATCATTTGCATTATATTCTATAGGGAGAAAGTTTGAAAAAATGAAAAAAAATTGAAGCGTGCGGCTCAATTATTAACTCAGGTTAAGAAAAAATTTAACATGCAAATACATATTTTTCTTGTGTAGAACGTATATTAAGAGGATCTTTAAAATTGATTTCGCTTTATTTAGAGTTTTATTAATTTCTCTATAATTTTTACAAAGTTCACAAGCATAAAGTGAATATGTTAAGAAACAGCACTGTAATTAACTTTTTCATGTATACTATTATTTTTTCTACATAAATCATAGTATAAATAAACTAATAAAAGTGGTTTCACTAATTTTTGAGGTGTGATGGATCAGTTATGAATTAATCTAGTCGTAACACATTTACACAATCATGTATGTTACAATAACTAATTCGTGAGTTCATGTATTTTTAAAAGATATAGGATCATATAAGAAGACTAAAAAAATTAGTTTCATGATTTTTGGATTAGCAAAGAGTAAACTATGCATTTAACTTGGTTTAACAAATACATTTTCTCACAGAAAAGTTTGAACTTTTTTATGAGTATAAATATGTTTATCATGTAGATCATATTACAAGGAAACCAACAAAATTTGTTTCACTTTATTTGAAGCTCAGATGAATTAGTTATTAATTTTACAAGATTAAAATAATTTTGGGTTTTTTTTAACTACACTGAAAATCGAGAAAACCGCTCGATAAATCGAGAAAACCGAGCGGTTACCGACAATGTGAAAAATTCGAGAAAACCGCTCGATAAATCGCAAAAACCCCTCGATAAATTGCAAAAACTGCTCGGTAACCGGTGGGCTAAAATAGTAATTTTTTCCCTAAATTTTAAATTCTTCTAAATAAATTTTGTCCAATTTTTTTGAAATTTCGATCGGTTACTACGGTAACTACGAATTTTCGGTTACCGTCGAAGCTCGCCGGTGGGTAAGCTGAACCATGGCATGAACTCGACAGAGGAAATCCCACTTCTGGACTCTTCGGAATCGTGCCTGGGAGGTGCGTGTAGGACAGTTGTCTTCTGATCTGCAACAAGTTGTCGCTTGTATGGTTGGTCGGACTGATTGGTCACCTCTATGTTTTTTCGTCTTGTTTAGTTTATTAGTGCCAAAAGTTGTATAACGAGCTGAGCTAGTCCACTCTCCACTGGTCTGTTTCAGGCCATGGACAAACAAAGAAACTAAAGTCTTGGAGACCGCAGTGAAATACCATTTGCCGCCTTTTATTTGGTGCCACATCCACTTGCAAAGCGGCCGCAAGCAAACCGCCGTTCTTCGCATACCAAATTATGCCGGTTAAATCTCAGATCTGGGATCTCCGGCTAAGTTACGTGTGCCATCCGTTGGATGTCGATCCTCTCGGATATCGCCGGCCTGGTGGCCTCACGATCCACGCGCCCACACAAGGTCTTTTGTTGCTCACGTCTCTTCGGAGGTGATATCCATTTAGAAGGGATATCTGTCTGTTTGAAATAGATATCTTTCGAACGGATATAAACATATCTGTTTGTCTTATATAAATACATAATTCAATAAAATAAAAATATAATGAAGTCAATCTCAATAGGCAGGGCAACTGGACAGGAGAGCGAGGTGTCCGCTCCAGAAAGGCAACGTAGTGCCTCGACGTGGCACGAGCTGCGTCTCATGAATTCGTGAGCCACGACCGCTAGGATGCTCGTGCTCCACGTGAACCTTGCGAAGCTACAGCCTCAGGAACTAAAATGCAGCCGCCCATGCTGCACCTTGACCTGCGTTAACTTGCAGCATCTTGGTTGGGTTTGGCGCGTGCAGCACAGCACTACAGCAGCAGTGGCACGGATAGATAGGCCACAACCACCCGCAGCTTGACACGTAAAGGCGTCGCTCACTTGTGCCCTGTGGCCGATTTGGATGGTCGGCGACGCGTGCGCCACCGGGCCGGTGCGGTGGCTTTCTTTCATCGTCAACTTCGCCGTGAATGCACGTACGAACCTGTCGGATTGAGACCCATGTTTCTCCCCTCGTTTGATTGGGCACAAGACATACATGCTGTACTGATCAACATTGAATACCACCTGTCATTTACCTAACTAACAGGTCACAATCCCACGCATTCAAATTTTAATCTCCCCCCTTCAATTAACATTCACTGTACACGCTGCTGATCTGTTTGTAAATTTAGTACTGGTTAACACTCGGATAAACCACCGTGAATACACGTACGAATCGATCGGATTTAGACCCATACTTCTCCCCTCGTTTGATTGGGCACAAGACATACATGCTGTACTGTTCAACATTAAATACCACATGTCGTCTACCCAACCGTCCTCATGCATTCAAATTTCAATCTCTCCCCTTCAATTAACATTTACTGTACGTGCTACTGATCTGTTTATAAATTTGAGTACTTGTTAACACTCAGATAAACTATCGTGAATACACGTACGAACCGATCGAATTGAGATCCGTACTTCTCCCCTCGTTTGATTGGGCACAAGATATCCATGGTGACTGGTTAACATTGAGTACCACCTATCGTCTACCCAACCGACAGGTCACAATCCCATGCATTAAAATTTCAATCTCTCTCTTTCAATTAACATTCACTGTACGTGCTGCTGATCTATTTATAAATTTGAGTAATGGTTAACACTCAGATACACCGGAGTATTTCTAGCATACACCGGAGTATTTCTAGCTAGACATGCAGATGTTTGATGCAAAAGTTTGAACGAATTCATAGAACTCACAACTGTTTTGCCCCCCCCCCCCCTCTTATTCTGAAGCATTCTTTTTGCATCGTGCACCTGTAGCTAATAAAGATAAACTGGGCTTGAACCTGTAAATGAAGAGCACATGATCGGCCCTACCGTTCGTTATGGCCATGTACGATTGCAGGCAGGATTGCCGTCCTTAATTATGAAAAGTGGCCATGCATGCATGGCTTGGATCGCATTGTATCTATTGTTTTGCTGAAAAGATTATATAGTTCATCTGTCTAAATCTGATCGCGTGGATGGTTGATCATACACCAACTCTCCTCTCATCTATTTCTTCTCTCCTATTTTGCATTGCCACCTCTCTCCTTTCTTTCCACTTGCAGGACAAACAAAAAGGTCGATCGAAAAAGCGCATGTAAACCACGTAAGACATAAGAAAATGTCATAACTTTTTTACTTTTATATGCAAGAGTACAACTTAAGAGCATGAATATTTACTAAACAGCATACCTATGTAATGTAAATATAAACAGCTGATAAGCTAAAGGGTTTCTCCTTTGCCACGTAAATGAATTTTTTTTTTGATATATACCAGAGTACAAGTATATTTTTAATCGTGTATCTTAATTACTACTCGTCAAGTCCTATATGAATATAATCAATCGCTGTTGCCATACCATCCATTTTTCGATTTCTAAATTAAAGATCTGTCCTTATGTTGGTCACATGCTCCATATTAGAAAAAAATTGTGACAATCTGATTGACTGCAAGTAGCCGTGACACGACATCTCTGCCACCGTGCGCTAGCCTACTTAGGCCTATTTGCTTTTTTATTATTACGGATTCTAGCTTAAAAACCAGAATAGATTAGACGATTGTAATATAAAAACCTATTCTTACAATATATGAGTCAAGTTGTACTTATAAAACTCTATAATCTACAATTTAATGAGAAAAACTTCAACAGATTTGATAACTTAAACTGAATTCTCGTAATTTAAAACTAAAACTAATAAACCCGTAGTCTCACCAAATCCACCATAAAATGCCTACACCGGTTAACAAAAGAACTCGGCTGCAGGTGGTGGTGCGATCTGAACCAAGGAGCCGGACATGGTTTTCTCGTGCGCGCCCGTGACACCCAGCGATCAGATCCGTGCTCGGCGAGATGGACGGCCCCGCGCGCGTGCTCGGGAATCATAGGATGGGCCACTGGCTCGATCACTCTCTACTGGCACACGTGAGTTGGCACGGGCGCACGCCCGAGCTGTCGTGACGCCTGGACCAGTCACCAGCTGCGTGACAGCGTGTAATTTTGTTCCCTTTCATGCGAAATTTCTTATCCTTGTGTCTGTTTTTCCGGTTTCAGTTCACCCATGGTTTTGATATCCTCCATCATGATCAGCGCCAATGGACCCAGCGGTGTTAAAGATGGAGTATTATTTATGCGAAGTTTCTTATTCTTGTGTCTATTTTTCTAGTTTCGATCCACCCATGATTTTGGTCTCCTCTGATCAGCGCCAATGGACCCAGAGGTGTCAAAGATGGAGTATTATTTTGCGAGCGGTATTACGTGGATATCATGAGTGTTTCTTACGACCTGTTTCCAAGATGGTTCAGGAAGAAAAAAGATTAATATAAGAATTACCAAAATTTATTTTAAATTTGTCCTAAACCGCTTAGGGCTTTAGATCCAATCCTTCGTCGAAAAAGTCCCTAGTAATATAACACTATTTCATATTATTGAGTAAGGGTCATAAAAGAATGTACTCGTAGCACTAATTCTAACTAGCTAAGTGTCCGTGTGTTATAATAAAAATATAAATATTAGATGTATGAACATCAATTATAAACTCAAGTTATGAAATATGGATATGTCATAGGAGCGTTATTAAACGAATACGTTGGGAGCGATACCGTTGTTTGATTTCATATGAGATCTGAAAAAAGAATAAGGAGATTCTCCGCTAATTTTTTTTCTAAAATTTTAATTTATTTTGTTAGTAAAATAAATCATGTATCCGTAGCCAGTAACGATGTAGGGAGGCCGGAGGATGTGAGTAAATTATTTAAGTTTAGAGATTTTTATTAGATAAGAGGAGAGTATGAGAAAATATGATATGAGAATCGACTTATGTTTTATACAGTAGAGAGTTAAGCGATGGTTTTTTATATGCATATAACCCCTTTCAATTTCTTACACTGGTCAGCATAAACAACTGGAATGGGATTGCACGAAAAGATGAGCATGGGTGACAGATAATCTACTCATTTATACTATTTCGAGTTAGGGTTGTCTGTTTGGTACACAAAACATATGGGAATTTTACAAGAAACTGTAATTTTATTAAATTTACTTGGAACCATTTGTTCCAAATGAGCCGGATGATTATTCAATTAACATACTTACATGAAAATCTAACATTAATAGGAAAAGAGTGGGCACAAACTTTTGATGAAGTATGCAGTAGATGGATACAATCCAAACTTTAGTTGATTGACAGATTTTTTGAAATAATATTATTTTTATTGTAAACTTGCAAAAATAATAGACAAAATTCGATATTTGCAAAAATATGTACCTATTGCAACGCGGAGTACCGACTGGTGACCCATCGGGACTCCACATGCTAACATTCTACGTGACAGTGGACCCATGAATCTGTTGGCACTCCGCGTGCGACAGGTCAGGTGTCCCACAGACGATATTCAAAGAAAAATCTATTACTTTTTTATATGATTTTTTATGAAGATGATCTTTATATGAAAAATATATCTATCGACGATATCTACAAGTTTGGAGTTTAACATTTTTCTATTTAAATCCGTTTAGATGATCAAAAAGTGACTAGAAGTTCTAGATCTAGTTTTTTAATCTGAATTTTATAACCACTTTCTGGCAATTTAAACGGATTCAAATGGAAAAGTGGTAAACTATAAAGTTGTAGATATGTTCTAGAGACATAATTTTTATATAAATATCATCTCCATCCGAGATCATATGAAAAAAATTATGAATTTTTCTTTAAATATCATCTGCGGGACATAAGACCTGTTGACATGCGGAGTATCGGCAGGTTCCTAGACCTACTGCCACATTATATATCAGCATGTGGAGTGCCGACAGGTCTCTAGTCGGCACTCCGCGTACTGACATATACTTGTTTGTGCAAATATTGGATTTTAGCTATTATTTTTATAATTTTTCAATAAAATATTATTTTTAAATTTTTGATTGACATAGCTCTAGCTCTAAGAATTCTTAGGATTAGAGCTTTGGGTAAACTAAGAATATTTTAGTGAGTCATTTTATTTATTTTTTGGCCTAAAAATAAATCTCAAACCACTTTATTTTAACTTATTAACTCTAGATCATGCTTGAATTTAAGAATTGGAGCTCCGCTAAATAATCCATTAGTTTAGGGTATTTGAAGTGACCTTTAACCCTTTCAGGGGTGGACCCACCCTATAGGCATGGTGGGGCGGCCGCCCCAGCTATTGGTGGCCACCAGCACCCCCCTCCTTCGGTGAGATCGTGAGAGCTTCTCTGAATCCTGCCATCGGAAGCAGTGCAATGACGAAAGTGAGAACAACAAAGAAGATATGTCACAGGAGGATACCAATTCATTGTGGGCTTGCCAGCTTTAGCTTGGAGTCTTGGACAATTAGGCCAAAGTCTTAGACAATTGGGCTTGCCAGCTTGGAAACAGCCCAATCAACAACCGAATCGTTGATCCCCTCTGACCTCCCTATCTCTGAACATTGTGTGGTGCGGGAAAAGCAAAACCTAATGCTAGCAAGTAGCGGCAACTGCCAAACGACGAGCGGCTGGAGGCGCGCAGCAAGCCTCAAATTGTTGCGGCTGTAGCGAAAATGATCATATTAGGTCATGATTGTGATTTTGATTATTAATGATAATATAGTCATTGAAACTAACATATTTGTCAAAAATATATATCAGTAGGTCTCATAGATACAATACATCAAGAAGCTATCATAGCTGGGATAAAGTCTGATTGAATTGGAAAAATTCCAGGAATATTTGCCCTATCGGATGGTCCGGTACAGAGAAGTTTGCACTCACCGAAGCATTGTGTCCAGAGGCTGATAGCCTCACCGAATAGTCTGGTGAATAGAACATAAGACCACCAGAGTGTTTCTGACAAAAAGGGAAAAGGCTGAGGACTTTACCGGATAGTCCGGTGATCTGTACTGGGTAACACCGGAGTATTTACTATAGAGAAGAATACACGTGTAGAAGACTGAAGATCAATCCACCGGATGGTCCAGTGCTCTGTGTGTTGAACTCACCGGAGTATTTCTGACAAAGGGAGAGAAGACTGAGGACCTCACCGGATAGTCCGGTGATCTGCACTGGGTAACACCGGAGTATTTCTTGCAGAGAAGAATATAAGTGCAGAAGATTGAAGATCAATCCACCAGATGGTCTAGTGCTTGATTTGTGCACATCGGATTGTAACACCGGAGCATTTCTTGCAGAGGCGACTGCAGGTGTTGAAGAATGAAGAATAACCCACCGGAAGGTTCGGTGCTCTGAGGATGAATGCACCAGAGTATTTTACACAGAGAGGCTGAAAATGCTCGGATGACTCTAGATGACTCATCGAAAGGTCCGGTGATAGATTTGAAGGTACACCGAAGTGTCCGGTATTCACAGAGGTATTGAGTGGAGTTTCAACGGCTAGTTTCCGATGTTGTACTCACCGGATGATCCGGTGTTAGTACCACTATTCTCACCAGATTATCTGGTGTTAACAGTTTTTCTGAGCCATTAGGAAAATAACTAGTTGACGGGTTTGATGCTATAAATACCTCTCCACTCAGTCATTTGAAGGTGTGGCATGCTGCTGGAGTACAGAGAAACCTATATACACTTTAGAAGACATTCAAGCCATCAAAATATTTAAAGTGATCATCTAAGATAATTAAACACAAGATTAGTGAGTGATTAGTACTTATAGGCATAGAGAGACTGTTACTAGGTGATTGTTGCCTAAAGAGTGGATTAAGGAGTGATCCTAGTTTGTACCAAGTGGTAAGCTGGTGTTTTAGAGTCTTGGTGACTCGTCGGTAACTTGAGCTGTAGTTGTTCAAACTTGTTGACTCTCTGACTTGGTATGGAGCGACGGTAAGATATGTGTACAGAGATGCGAAAACCCTTTCCTTGGTTGCTCAAGATCCGAAGTGATCACGGCTGTAAGTGACCGGTAGAGAGGCTAATGATAAGACCTTGTCTTGGTGGCTTGGTGACTTATCTAGTTTGAGGCTTTGTCTTGATGGCTTGGTGGCTCAAGAGATATGACTAGGTGTCGATCGGAATCATATACTTAGTAGAGCTTCAATGTGGATTAGAGATGACATTCATGTCATCGATACCACGAAATAAAAATTTATTGTGTCGAGTTTGTTTCTCTACCTTATTTACGTTTACGTATTTATTTATTTTTAATTGATATTGCTAGAGTAGGTTGTAATTCTCTTGAACGGTATAGTAGACACACTAGATAAATTTAGAGCACATTTAGATAGAAATTAAGATAATTTTATCTTGTGAAAATTTTAAACTATTAGTTTCTAAATATTCTAATTCACCATTTCTTATGATGTTACCGTTTCTCACAGCGGTGGTAAGTCCTAATCCCGTAAGTAAGGAGCCTGATAAAGGGAAAGAAAGAGGAGCTATGGGCACTGACTGCGCGGCAGACGCTCCGCTCATTGCAGCTGCAGTCGTTGTGGAGCATGATGCATTTACAATATACTTATATTTTTAGTTTAGTTTGTTGCTAGAGTTCAACCTAATTAAAATAGCCGGGTCCGTCACAGAACCTTTTGATCAATCACTTAGGCTTGTTTATGGACGACCTTAGTTTGACTCTTCTATGCTTAGGTTCGGATATTCGGGCTTGACACCAAAAGTCATAGATAAATAAATTGAGTATATCTATCTGCACATCCAGCTTGTGATATATATTATTTAATTTGGAAACTTATATTTTTATTGTGTTATTTTGTAAAGAATAATAAAAATATTAACACTCTCGAGGTTTTCTCAGGCTTAGCCTGGCGAGGCTGGACAGGGCTCGAACAAATCTTTTCTGACTTATGGCACATCACCACTGCAAATCTATAACAACATTACAACAGCAACCACGACAAAAATAGCAGAAAATAAACCAAAGTTGCATAAAAGTTCAAATAAATACAGCCAAGCCGGCCAGCTACGCAGGCACGGCTCTTCCATAAAAGGCAAAAGAATCTCGAAGCGTCATGACTTGCCTCTCCTGTTTCTCGTTCTTCCCCCGCTCCCTGTCCGTGTTTCGCACGCCGCCCCACGGCCCCAGAGGCCCAGCCGCATCAAACCGCTCTCCTCTCTCCCCGCAACCACAAAGAAGCGCAAACGCAGCACAGCAAACGCGCCGCGCATCCGGAGATCCCAAAGAGGAAGAGCGACGCGAAGGAAACATCATTGCGGCATGGCTTTGTCCGCCGCCGTCGGGCTTCAGCTCATTGGCGTCGCCGCGGCCACGCTCCTCGCGGCGGTCTTTGCAGCCGCCGTGTTGGGGCGGCGCCGCCGGCCCCGGGCACCGGTGGTGGAAGGGAAGCCCGCGCCGGATGCTGGCTGCGCGGTTGCTGACGGCGAAGGTAGCGCCGGCGACGGCGGAACGGACGTCATCATCGTGGGCGCCGGGGTAGCTGGATCTGCGCTGGCATACACACTCGGAAAGGTGGCTCCTTTTGTTCCTTCCCATTCGTTCGTTGGCATACTTCCACTGGTTCGGTGAATAGCCGGAATATTTTAGATTAAAATCGGTAGCTTTCTTCCTTGTAATTTACGTACTTGTTGCTTGGCGTGAAGAACAAAGACTGGTATTTTACTGGAAGGAGAATACGATGTTGAATTTTTGTTCGACGACTTAGGTGCAAGGATCAAAATTTTCTAGCATGGAGTAGAGAACCTAAGAACCTTCCATCCTGCTTTTGCATGCTTCGATTTAGTTCTACAAAGTCAGCCGCTTTTTTTGTTCTGACGGGATTAGATGTTGTTTACCTTTCCGTTCAAAAAATCCGTTAACGTTTGTTGATCAGAGATAGATTCAAACAGGAAACGTTCCTGATTTTTTTTGCATATTTACCGTGTTTATGGAAAGCGCAAGTTTCTGTCGGCGTCACTCTTTCTTATGGACCTGGAATTTGTGTGGCCTATGAGCTGTTTGGTGTTGCCTCGTTTCCTTGTCCTGCAACTATGAACGGAAATCTTTCCTCCAATTAAACCACTCTTGCGAGTTGCAATACTTGTCACCTTGTTACAGTATATTACTCAATTTTTGGACTTTGCTGGTCACAGCTTTTTTGTATGGAGAAAGTAAGAGAGAGAGCTGAGAGGAGATTAAGCGTATAATCTACTCTCTCCGATTGCAAATGTAGGTCGTTTTAGACTTGTGCATAATGATTAAGAAAGTAGATCAAATGACCTTGTTTCTTTTTATTTATTCTGTATTGGAAAAGATAACTCATTTATTTGTGAGAGTGGTAGCATTTATTAAATAAGGGCAAGATGGAAATAAAAGAAAAAAATTGCATAGAAGTTCGAGAATGACTTATATTTAGAGAATAGTTGAGGAGGCTAAAACGACCTATATTTGCAACCAGAGGGAGTATTTTGTATCAAAACTTTTCAAATATAGAGAGCAAAGCTGCTGCTGCTTCACCGTAACCTCTACCTACTCTGAGAATGATGTATCATTAATTCAAAAAAAATTATAATCCTTACTTTCGGAGAGTGGATCTATCTAGCAAGCAATAATGCTCCTTTTTGAATTGTCAGATATCATACCCTCACAAACTGTATATGGCAGTAATAGAGCCCACCTCTATGATAATCATACCATTGGTGCCTAAAAAAGATCCAACTTCTGCAAAGAGGTAGCCAGCACTAAGTTAATTGAATTATGTTCCTTCTCTCCATTTTATTGAAATCTTTCAGGCAATCAGCCTATGGTAGTATATAATCTCCAAGAAAATGCAGGAAAGAAACTACTGGTTACAGCTGCCTAAGACTGGTAGAGTTAGAGTTAGACCTTCACCTTTTTTCTTGTATCTAGCTGAGCCCGTAGGGCAATACACTGCTACTGTTCAAACTTAAGCAGCTCAAGTCTATTTGGCTTGAAGCTGTGCCAAAATGATTATTTTTAATCTCATTATTGATAACCTACTCTCATCTGGATCTGGATAGAAGTCCTTTTATTGCATTATTCGTCTTCCCTCACTATTTCTTTTCACATAATGTGAATAGTAAGATGCAATATTTGAGTTTCATGATCAGGCAATGCGTTTCTAGTATCAACTACTTTTCTCTACTTAATTAGCGTTATTTGTTGGTGATGTAGGATGGTCGCCAGGTCCATGTTATTGAGAGAGACCTGACAGAGCCTGACAGAATTGTGGGTGAACTGCTGCAACCTGGGGGCTACTTGAAATTGATTGAGTTGGGTCTTGAGGGTAAAGTCTGTGCTGTATATCTTAATTATGTGTTAGTTCTTTTCTAATAGCATTATTGGTATTATGTTCAGATTGTGTTCAAGAAATTGATGCTCAGCGTGTCCTTGGTTACGCATTATTCAAAGATGGGAAGAACACAAAGCTTTCTTATCCCTTGGAAAAGTTCCATTCTGATGTTGCTGGTAGGAGCTTTCACAATGGGCGGTTTATACAGAGGATGCGCCAGAAAGCTGCATCTTTACCCAAGTAATAGCGATCATCCCTATGTGATATTTACTACGAGTTGTATATTCACCAGTCATTTTCTTTTATTCTTCTGCATGATTATGTTCCATTTTGTTTTAAAGTTGACCTCTAGAATGGTACTATTGTATATGTCCTCGCTAGATTGACATCTTTAATTTGTGAAACCTCTTGTTTTGGGAGTTCTTTGTTCCGTCTGTTCCAGTTCTCATCTGTTCTTTGGATCTATCTAATTATTTATGCATTTGTGCAACTGCGTGTGACATGCATTAATGTTTAACATACTCTTGGTCATTTCAGTGTCCAACTGGAGCAGGGAACTGTTACATCACTGCTTGAAGAAAATGGCACAGTCAAGGGTGTTCAATACAAGACCAAGTCAGGTGAAGAACTAAAAGCTTATGCACCCTTGACCATTGTCTGTGATGGTTGCTTTTCAAATTTACGACGCGCTCTTTGCTCTCCTAAGGTATAAATCTCGACATTATACTTGTTGAATTTAGCAGCTCGATGGTATTAATGGAGTTGTGTGCATAGGTTGATGTTCCGTCTTGTTTTGTTGGGCTGGTCTTGGAGAATTGCCAACTTCCTCACCCGAACCATGGCCATGTTATTTTGGCCAATCCTTCACCCATCCTGTTTTACCCAATAAGCAGCACTGAGGTGCGTTGTTTGGTTGATGTCCCTGGTCAAAAAGTGCCTTCCATAGCAAGCGGTGAAATGGCAAATTATCTCAAAACTGTTGTTGCACCCCAGGTACTTCTTTGATCTTGTTCTCGTTCTAATTTTTGCTGCCTACTCATTGCTAATAGTTGTAATGGATAATTTTATTTTTGTCAGATTCCTCCGGAAATCTATGATTCTTTTGTAGCGGCCATTGATAAGGGAAGCATAAGAACGATGCCAAATAGGAGCATGCCAGCTGCTCCACATCCAACCCCTGGTGCGCTTTTGATGGGGGATGCGTTCAATATGAGACATCCTTTAACTGGCGGAGGAATGACTGTTGCATTATCTGACATTGTTGTCCTATGTAACCTTCTCAAGCCTCTTGGCAATCTTCATGATGCCTCTTCCTTGTGCAACTACCTTGAATCGTTCTATACATTGCGGAAGGTCAGTCTTCATATAATCGTAAATTGCCTAGCTTTCTTAGTGTGATTTTGTTTCTTTTAACACAATGTTGTATTTTTCAGCCGGTTGCTTCTACAATAAACACATTGGCCGGTGCTCTGTACAAGGTCTTTAGTGCCTCGCCTGATCAAGCTAGGAATGAGATGCGCCAAGCTTGCTTTGACTACTTGAGCCTTGGAGGCGTCTTCTCAAATGGGCCTATTGCTCTACTCTCTGGTCTCAATCCTCGTCCATTAAGTTTAGTTGTGCACTTCTTTGCTGTTGCTATCTACGGTGTTGGTCGCCTGATGCTCCCTATTCCTTCACCTAAAAGAATGTGGATTGGAGCTAGACTGATTTCTGTAAGTCCCTCGGTCTTCTGTTTCTTCAATATCCCCACACTCTGTTTAAATGAATTTATGACAGTGACACAACTTTGTGGCAGTCACAGTTTTCACAGTTGCATGAATGCTTTAATATTGGCCTTCAGACAATTAATAGAAATAAAAACTACATGTTTTATTATCATTCTATCCTTCTCCACTTTTGCATTTGGTCAGAACACTTTAACTGTTAGCATAATTCCTGAAACCCTTTCTAATTGAAAGTTTTGCACTGCAGGGCGCATGTGGCATCATCCTCCCTATCATCAAAGCTGAAGGTGTGAGGCAAATGTTCTTCCCTGCTACCGTCCCTGCATACTACCGGTCTCCTCGTTCAGCGGAGTAACAAGAGATAAAACTGCAAACTGATCTTTCACGGATGGCCTTTTTCCCGTGTCGAGTCTGTCCTAGCCGGTCGTTTGTGCTCTCAATGGAATGAGAGGAACCTGTGTAGTGTGATCTCCCGTGGGTGCTGATTCGAGTTAAAAATGTGCAAGTTTGTTCCGGTGCGTATGTCGATTCGTCCTAAGTTGTATATGCTTCTTGAACTAGCGGATTTCTTCTCACACGCTGATCGAACTGCGGTTTCCCTTGTCTACTGAATTCTAAGCCTGTGACTCGTGTATGGCGTGATCCAGTTTTCGTGTGTGATCGTCGAACTACAAGGCCGGTTGGCTCTTTTTGGCCTGCAAGCGATCGTCTCTCGCTTGCGAGGATGCCAGCGGCAGATTGTCAAGCCAGCGAGGCGCGGGGCACGTGGATGGCTGAGTGCCGACCTGATGCCGTGAGCAGTGGTGGTAGCATGCGTTGTTGCCTACGCAGGCATCGGCAAGCGCTGAGCCTGCGTGCCCTGTCGCGTGTCACCTGCGCGCATGAGTAGACTGGAACGTGCAAAACCTCGGGAAATTGGATTGCTTTCCGTCAGAAATTCTTGTGTCCCATACATGCCATAAGTATCTGTACGAGTTAGCAAATTATGGTTACCCCTCAATCGAATCAAGCAAATCGCTTGGCTAGAAAAATCAAGCACCAACCTCCTAAATCGAATCCTACACGACCTCTGGAGAGTTGTGTTTGTTGTAAATAATAGCATGTGCTCAATTATCATGTAACTGTCTATAATTAACAATAACTGCACTAGGCAGTTGCATCCTGAAGAGGCACCGTTGATACTCCAATGGTTACAAACCCGTCCCTTTGGATTCTATATATTGTATACTTCATGACATCTATGAATACAAGATTTTCACTCTCTATCTCTATTATCTACTGTTTATTATAATATACACCGCGATACGTTATCAGCACATAGCCTCCACCACTGATTGGCAATAATAGAGGCACGAAGGCCTCGATCTCGCAGGGTGATTCCTGCTTCACCGGCGAATACAACAGGAGAAGGATTACAACACGACAAATTTGAACAAGCCATTCGTGAAGAACAGAAGACAACACGACGAATCTGAGCACGGCGGTAGATCGGCAAACCGCACGAAGGCGGCGCCCAGAACACAACGAGAATCCACTCTATGGTGGTGCAGAAGAGAGGATGACGATGCAGACAAGTAATGCAGCGCCGACAGCAGACAAGACCGGCTTCCATCGGTAAATATGTATCATCCAAGATAGTAAATACAAATCAACATCAAATTAATAAACACCTTATATATATATTCACTATCCAAACGCTATAGATGTTCAACATCCAAATGCTTAGCACATGTGTGTACACAAATTCACAAATTCAGGCGCTGGGTCAGGGGAACACCTAACTTTATTGGTTTGGAAGATACAGGAGTTAAGCATGATAACATTTTCACAAGCTATATTGATTTCATATAATCAATAAATACTAAAGACTACAAATTGTCGATATATATTTCTTATCAAAATGGCAGTACACCTTAAATTAGATTCAGACCAGAAGTCCTAGGTAGAGTATTTAGCACTCAACTTGGTCAAACAAAAGGTGATAATTAAGGTGTAGATTACAATAAATAGTAGACAATAGAGATAGAGAGTGAAAATCTTGTATTCATTGATGTCATGAAGTATACACTATATAGAATCCAAAGGGATATGTTTGCAACCATTGGAGTGTCAACGGATGCTTCTTCAGGATACAACTGCCTAACGTAGTTATTTCTTCTATTTTTTCAATAGATTTTTCCAGAGGTTTTAATATAATCCATAGATCATAGTTATTGTTCTATAAACTTACCAATGAGTTTTTTCTATTTAGGTTTCTCATATGAGCTTCAATAAAGCAATAATCAATATATGTCATATGATTTTCTCCTTATATTTTCTTATTAGGTTTTAAATGAGTTTTAATGTCATATCAACATATCGATATATTATTTTCTCCTCATATTTTTTCATAGGATTTTATAGGAGTTTTTAACAAGAAGTTTACAGCTGAAATAATTGATCAAGGGAAAATGTTACGAAATGACATCTTTCTTCAAAAGATATACATATGATCAAATAGTTTGTTAATTGTCATTAGTAATTAATCTCTGTAATTAACAATAACTAATGAGGGGACACCCTATGTGAAAACTGACCTCCTCAATGTGTGCTTTGTCACCCCTTCACATTGTATAAATATGTACATCGCTCATCAATCAATACAAGAATTTTCATTCTATCTACCCTACTTTTTTCTCTGTTTTTTAGGAAAATTTGATTATATATTCTGAAGTTGATCAACCTTTATAATATGTTCAAAATTGATCATCATTTAATCATACGTCTCATAGAAACTAATTTGTAACGAAGATTACCCTTCGCATCTCTTACTCAATACGAAATTTTGTTACAAATTAGTTATTATGGGACATATATCAAAGATTGATTAACTTCGAATATATTATAAAAATTCAACTATAGGACACTTAATTAATTTTCCCTTTCTTCTACACTAGAACAGTGCTCCGGTCTTTCAGATAATACATATCCAGCTGGAATATCTTGTCACGTTAGCACGTTTATCATGCCTGTCTGTCTCCTCCTCGGATCGAGCTGCTGGCAGGAAGACGAAGACCCGTGCCGTCTCCGTATAATCGAGCTTTTGCGGTGGATCGTGAAAGGATCCACTAAGCATGTACCGGCGATAACCACACGCTTCGTGTTCGAATTGATATGCCTACGTGGAGTGGAAGAAAAAAAATGATTTCGCTCAGGGCCTGTGATGTACAATGAAATGTAAATGTCGATGCAGGGTTGTCATGGAAGATCAATGCGCATCAAATCTTCACGCCTCAGCACTGACAACTTTTCGAAGGGGACCAATGTCTTGTCTGCAATGATCTGCATGAACACATGATTTATTGTCTTATAAGCGCAAAGATTTATCTTTGCTTCTTCCATTGCCCAACTCCTACTTGTTGATCAATGGCCTATTTTCCACCAGAAGATAACAGCGTGATTATTTACAATGGCGAATCTAAGAAACACACGAATGTTCGAGGCTCTTCCCCCGGCGCTGTCACCTTAATCTATTGCTACCGTCCATCCTTTCTTGTCCTCGGCCAGGCCCATCTGAATGGATGTCAGAGTCGTGTACAGCTCCTGCGACACCGTGTCTGGGCCAGTTCTGAATTCGTACCTGAAACAACCAAGAAATGGACGATATATCTGCGACTCCGCATCTACCTCAGTAGGCATTCTTGTGGAACTGACCGTCACCGATCAAGCTGCAAAATTTACCTCTGTCCCTGGTAAGTAACTGTCGACACCGGAGCAACCACCACCGCCGTCCCCGTGCAGAAGACCTCGTCCGCATCCATCAAATCATCGACGGAAACGAGGCGTTCTTCAACCTGCTTGGCCAGACGGGTCAGCATCTCACGGTTCGGAAGTTACTGAAAATTATGTGATATACGAACAGAATGGCAGGTCACAATAACACACAGAACAACGCACGCAGGGACATCAGATCGTTCGGACCTTGTAGCCGCGGTCCCTGGCGAGCTCGATGACGCTCTTGCGCGTGATCCCCGGCAGGATGGTGCCCCTGGTGGCCGGCGTGGCCACGACGCCGCACTTGACGACGAACACGTTGCACGAGGATACCTCCTCCAGGTACCTCTTGTGGACCGAGTCGAGGTATAGCGCGTCCGAGAAACCCTTGCTCTTGGCGTCCATCTGCGCCTTGAGCACCTGCGTGCAGACCACCGGTCAGCCGGTCACTTGCTGCTAGTTTAGTACCGTACAATGCGCACCAGCGCTGCGAGTGCAGCAGATCGCCGGGGCGTCGACAAGTGATCTCCATACCGGTCCGTAGTTGGTGATCGTCTTGACCCCGCCGGCCCCGCCAGGCATCGCGCGGTGGATGCCGTCCTCGATCACCAGGTTTATCGGCGCGAGGCCCTCCTGAAAAGGAACAAAATAGCCCGCGGATTTGTACTCAGATTTCGTTCAGGCTCAAGAACCGTGATAACTGCAGGTTAACCGGACTGTGTTTGATGCTGCACTGACCTTGAAGTACGTTCCTACTGGTGCGGCGTAGATCAGGAACCTGTACTCGGGAGCCGGAGCCAACCCAAGAATCGCGCCGCTCCCGATGAGCAGGGGCCGGAGGTACAGCGCTCCCTTTCCTTGCGGTGGCACCTGAAATGCAAGCGATGGACACATGAGCCTGGCATGCAAATCTCGTGATGTGAGATCATCCCGAGAATTGAGAGCGCACGCACGTACGTACCCAGCGCCTGTTGGCGAGGACGGTCTGCTTGACTGCGTGGACGAACTGCTCGACCGAGGGGGCCGGCATGCACATGCGCTCCGCGCCGTGCTGCATCCGCCGCGCGTTCTCCTCCGGCCGGAACAGCGTGTACCCCGCCCGGTCCGGCCGCCGGTACGCCTTCATCCCCTCGAACAGCCCCTGCACGCACAGGTGGTTGCATGATACTGCTACTTAAGAAACATCTGTATCTATAGCCGTCGTCAATAATTTACTCGAGGACTTGTCACTTGTGTGCTCCACGAGTCTTGGGCTGTCCGAGCTGAGGACGGACCTGGCCGTAGTTGAGGACGCCGGAGGAGGGGCTGATCTCGATGTTGCCATAGCGGCTGAGCTCGCCGCGGGAGAAGCCGTCGCCGTCTTCCAGTGAGCACCGCATGACGTACATGTAATCGGTCGGGGTGAGCCCGAACCCGAGGTTGTCCCAGTCGATGTCGCCGCCGCCGTCCTCGTCGGACCTGCAGGCAGGCAGCACGCGAATACACACATGTCGCGATCGGTCATGGAACAAGCAGCAGCTAACCAGCTACCGGCCGTGAAAAAGAGAACGACGGAGAGTCGGAGATGAGGATCTGCATGTCACTCACCTGTCGACGGGGTCCGGCTGTGGCAGCGACGACGCCCACCGGTGCGGGAGAAGCGAGCCGCTGCCTCCGGCCTGCGTGTTGAGAGCAGCGAAAAGAAGGCGGTTACTGCAAGCTCTGAACATTGATCCCATTGCCATGGCGGCAGGAGGAAGAACCATCTTGGGCACGGCCACAGAGCCGAAACAAGACGAGAACGAATAAAAGCACCCGAGTCATGCACGCGGAGGAATAGATGGATCTGAACGGTAAACACGAGCGAGAAGCGCGCACGCACCGTTGCGAACGCCCCGCGGAGGCCGCTCCCCAGGACCCTCGTCAGGGCCAGGGCTCGGCCGCCGCAAGCTCCCGGGAGAACGGCGCCCTTCGCAGACGACAGCACAGCCATGCACGCGCGGCCCACGAGATCTCAGTTGATCAGTATCGCACAGTTACGACGGCCTTGTACTCGTCAAGGACCTGCAAGCAGCTCCAACTAACCTTCTCGGCCAGCAATGGACACAATGGCTGATCGGTTAGCTCGTTAGGGTTTAGGTAGGAGATGTTGAACTTTTGTGATCTACTTGGATCTTATTTAATAGAGTCAAGCTTTAATTTCATATTAAAATTTACGTTTATTGACTAAGGTAAAATAAATAAAAATTTATTTTCAGATTAAAATAAAAATGAAATGACTCGTCTTACCAGACTCACAGATTTAACTTAACAAATTTTCAAACTAAAAATACCTAATTCTACGAGCTAGAACTTAAACAAATAGAACCTTAATACAGTGGATGATAACGTAGGAGATGTGGATGATAACGTAGACCGCTAAACAGCAAACGTCCGCCCGAATCTGATGTGACTTAGAGGCATGCAAGCCGTGGAGAACTCGGCAATTGGTCGATTTCCGGATTCTGTATTCTACCGCAGAAAGGTAGGTGCACTGGTGGCGTTGATTTGGCAGGGACTGGACAGGGTCATGGCGCTGCACCAAGGTAGCAGTAGCAGCGAAGTGCCGAAGTGACCTCTCGGTGGGTCCCGCGATGAAAAGAACAAGAGAAGGGCGTGGACGGCGTGGCAAGTGACCTGCGGGTCCCGGCGACGCGTGGCGTCGGCACGGAAGTGAGAAGGGCACAACCGCCGATGGCGAGCTGTTTGGCTGCACGCGTGCTAGACGGGGGAGGAAGGCATCGCACAGCTCTGTCATGTGAAAGCAAATTTCATACGTGTCTATTTTTTTCTCTCTTTTTTATTCAACCGTTGGATCACGAGGATCTTTTTATACAAATTTTATAAAATTTGCTTTCCTACAGTATAGCTTACGATATGCTTAAAAAAGAAAGAAGCGTAGTCAGTTAAAATTTCAGAATATGCACTTATAAATATAAGCCAACTCTTACAATTATAATCTGCATCATCATAATAAGATTTTATCTGCTATAATTTTTTTCTATTCATATTGAAGGATTTTTTTTCACATCAAATCCGTGCGTCATTTTGTCCATCTATTCCCGACAAGTTGCATCAGAGCCTCTTCCTATCCGTCGTCGTCCAATCCATTAGTCGCCGTCTCCGCAGTCGCGCGCCGTCGTCTCCGTGCGCATGGTCTCGCTGCTTCACCCCTCGCGCAGCCGCACGCCGCCGCCACGCGCTCTCCACCGTTGCGCGTTCGTGACGGGCTCTGCACCGCCAGTCTGCCACACGATCGACTACAAAGTCGTCCGCTACAGAAGATCAGGCGTGGCCGCAAACAAATCCGATGGTGCTGACATCATCGGGGATAGCAATATTGTTCACTGTACTGATGTCATCGATGATGTCTTCAACGATACAGTGAAAATTGCTACGCGCACCCGGAATAGTGGACCAGGACTTGCTGATTTCTGGTTGTCATTCACTAAATTTAACATTGAGAAGTTTGATGGCAAGATTAGTTTCTCCATATAAAAGGTTTAGGAGAAAGTTCTTCTCAAATAAGTTGGCATTTGAAAGACATTTGATACTAAATCAGGGAGCATAGCATACGACACATGAGACGAATTGGATAAAAAAACACTCTCCGTAATGCAACTCGGTTTATCTACCGATGTTATACATGAAGTCATTAACGAAATGACTGCTATAGTACATGAAAAAAAGTCTCGCTAATAAATTACATCTCAAACTAATAAGTTTAATTCACTCATCATTGATCTTTAAAAGTTAGAAGTGAAAATTGATGATAACGATAAGGCTATTTTTCTAGTTGTCTTTTTGCCTGCTACCTTTAAACACTTTATAGCAATCATGATACCGTTAGTTTTGATAATATTAAATCAAATTTGTTGTCTAAGGAGAAATTTTGATGTTGATTCTCATTCTAAAGTTAATGTTGAGGGTTTAATTATTAGAGGTAGCTCATCACATAAAGATAGTTCCTTTAGATCGGTGTCCAGATTAAATCAAGAAATCAAAAATCCAATCTTTTTTGCAGTTACTATAAGAAAGACAATCATGATATTTCTTTGTATCCAAAGTTAAAAAAGAAGAAGGAAGAAAGGAGTAAAACTCAATAAGAAAAATCTATTGAGCCACGTTTGTTGCAAATGAATCTAATGGTGAGGCTCTAATCAGCACTGCTAATTTGAGGAACCAAACTGTTTGGATTATTAGTTCAGCTTGCACTTTTCATATATGTAAATATAAATAGTGATTTTCTACTTATGATCCTATTGGTAGCGGTAAAGTTGTAATTGGTGATGCGCATTCACTTGAAATTGTTGGAATTGGTTCTATTCAAATTAAAATTTGTCATGGCACTGTTAGTACACTTACAAATGTTCGCTATGTTCCCAGAATGGAAGAAATCTTATTTCTTTGGACACCATATAATCTTTAGGATATAAATATGTTGGTGAAAATGTTGTTCTTAAGATTTCGAAAGACAACCTTGTTGTGTTAAAAGCTAATAGAATCAATATTCTTTATCACTTGCAAGGATGTACAATTAGAATTATTGTAGTTGTTTCTACTATTGCATCAGATCCTCATGTCGCTAAGCTTTGGAATATGCATTTGGGTCATATTAGTGGGAAAGGTATGCATCTCGTATGCAACAAAAGTATTTTAGATAATTTTGGCAAACTTGTTTTATGTGAGCATTGTGTTTTCGACAAACAAAAGAGGGTCAATTTTAGTTCTGTAACCCATTAGACTAAAGGAATTCTTGATTATATTCATAATGATCTTTGGGGAAAGTCTAAGCTTCATTCCCTTGTTGGATGTGAGTACATAACAACATTTATTGATGATTTTTCTCGCAAAGTTTGGGTTTATTTTTTTGAAACATAAGAATGAAGCTCTTTCAGTGTTCTAGAAGTGGAAGACTTTGGTGGAAAATCAGACTGGCCATAAAATCAAGAAACGTAGAACATATAATAGATTGGAATTTTGTAGTGGTGAGTTTGATAATTTTTGTGCTAATCATGGTATTGCAAGACATTTGATTGTTCTAGAAACCCCTCGGTGGAATGGTGTGGCAGAGCATATGAATCACACTCTTCTGGAAAGAGTCTGTTATATGCTTTCAAATGCATGCATATAGAATAAGCGTGCTTTGTAGGCTGAGACTATTTCTACAGCTTGTTATTTGATCAATCACTCTCTAAATTTCACCATTAATTTTCGGATTCCAGAACGGTTAGTTAACCAGTTGATTATTCTAATTTGAGAATTTTTTGTTGTCCTGCTTATGCTCATGTTAGCACTATGAAATTAGAGCCTAGAGAAAAATACATATTTATTGGATGGTTCTGGTGTCAAATGATATCTTTTATGGTGTTTTGATTATCAGAAATTGATCATTAATCGCGATGTTACTTTTAAAGAAGATGATTTACTCTCATCGGGTAGTGATAACATGGGTAGTTCTTCTACAACTGAATTTGAAATTTCTGAAGCTGTTACAAGGAACACAAAATTTGAGCTAGTTTCACCTACCATTGATAATGATTCTTCAATTACTCCTACTCCACAGCTAATTTTGTATTCATCGTCTTCTAAAAATAACGATCTTCTGAAAATAACAATCATAGAATAAGAAGGAACATTCAATTGCCTGCTAGATATCATGACATTGATGATATAGCATGTTATATATGCTCTTCTTGATAGTTATGAATGAAGAAATTAAGAGATTTATAAAAATTATACATGGGATTTGGTCGAGCTTTCAAAAGGTAAGAAACCTTTAAAGTACAAATAGATTTATAAGAAGAATGAATATATTTATGGAATTGAAGCTGAGAGATGGAAAACACATTTAATGGTAAAAGTTTTGACCAAAGGGAAGATATTGACTTCAATGAAATTTTTTCTCATGTTGTATGCCACTCTTCCATTCAGGTGATGCTTGTTTTTGGTTGTTTTATTAGATGGGAATTTGAGCACTTGATATTAAAACTGCTTTCTAGAAAAGGAGATTTTTACGAGATAACATGAGTTTTGCTACTCTGGAAAATAGTATTTAGTTTGTTATTCGAAGAAATCTCTTTATAGTCTTAAACAAACTCCTAGACAGTGTTATAAAAGATTTGATTCTATTATGATTGCACAATAATATTCTCACAACAGTTATGATAACTATGTTTACTTCAAACAATTTCCCAATAGATATTTTATTTATTTTCCATTTTATGTTGATGATATGCTCATTGTTTTTCATGATAAGTCCTTGATTGATCAGTTAAAGACTCAACTTAGTCATGAAATTGAGATGAAAGATTCTGGTCATGCAAAGAAAATTCTTGGCATGAAAATTCAGCATGATCGAAAGACTGGTAAATTATTTCTATCTCAGAAAAGTTACATTGAGAAGATACTTGATAGATTTAATCTTGGTAATTGCAAGCCTGTTTCTACACCTTTTACTTCACACTTTAAGTTATCTTCGAGTCAATGTCCTACTAATGAAGAAGATAAAAACTACATGTCACATATTCCTTACGCCGGTGCAGTTGGAAATCTCTTGTATGCTATGATTTATCTCATGCAGTTAGTGTTGTTACCAGAATATTTATGCATAATCCTTGCAAAGAATATTAGAATGTTGTTGTAACATCCCAAATTTTAACATTTAGATTATATCAAAATTCACTCATTTTTTAAGTTTTTCTAGTTATTTAAAACAACATAAAATCAAGAAAATATATTTTAATATATATATATACTGGTATGCATATATTCAAATATATTATTTTGGAAATATTCCAAAGAGCACCAAATTAATTTCTAAATTAATCCTTACAATAATTTGAATCATATGCATTTTGATTTATTTATTTATTTTTATTTTTTGAGTGGAGATTTGAATTTGAATATCTCTCAAATCCGAATCTATCCTTAGCAGTTAGTGTTGTTAGCAAATTTATGCATAATCTTGGCAAAGGATATTAGAATGTTATTGTTACATCCCGAGTTTTAACATTTAGATTATATCAAAATCCAGTCCATTTTATTTTTTTTTCTATTATTTAAAACAACATAAAACAAAGGAAATATATATTTGAACACACACACACACACACACTGATTTGCATATATTCAAATATATTATTTTGGCTAAGTATTTCAAAGAGCACCAAATTAATTTCTAAATTAATCCCTACAATAATTTGAATCATATGCATTTGTTTTTTGGTTCTTTGAGTGGAGATTTGAATTTGAATGTCTCTCAAATCCAAATCTATTCTTAGATTCAATTTAGCTAAAATCCAAATTTACTTCAAATCTTTTGAATTCAAATTCTCTCCCAAACCTGAGAGTTTCAAATCAAAATCCTGATTCAAATACTCTTATTTGAATTAATGCCAAACCCAAATCCAAATTCAAATCCAGATTCAAATAAAACCATTTGAATCTCTTCCAAATCAATTCCAAAATCCTTTTATTCTTCTCGGGCCACCCTTCTCTCTTTTTCTTCTGTGCAACACAGCCATACATCGGTCCAGCCTAACTTGCCCTTTCTCCTCTCCCCGCGCACGCAGGTCAGCCCATCTCACACGTGCACACCAGCGCGCCACACGCGCACGATGTCCTCTCCCTCGCTGGCATGTGGACCCCACTGCCTCACTCTTCTCCCTCCTCCAGTGCACACTGTCACATTCTCCAGCGTGAGCTGCCTTGATTTCTCACCGCAGTCCCCCTTTGGCGTTGTTCCACTCCGCCGTTGAGCCCCTCGTGTGCGTGTGTCTACCTCTGGCCTACTGGCATGGCTCAGCCAAGGCAGGTCATGGCTCGGCTATGGTGGGCCAGCCTGCTGGCCAACCCAACAGCGTGACTTGAGTACTGTGTAGTGGGCTTCAACTACAAAAAGTGTCTTTAGTGTTTTCTTGATTAAATTTTAGATTAAATCTTTTGGGAGTCATAATTTCTCTATTTTGACTCCGATTTCAGCGATTCCTTCGTCTAAATTCATCTAAATTTGAGATCTATCTTTATATCTCAGTGTGATATCTATTAGGGATCTTTTGGCTTTCCATTTGGTGATATTTGATTCTTCTCTAGTATAGGCCATCATTAATCATAATCGCATTTGCTGAACCGGAGGAGTTCGCTGAGGAATCTTAGAACCCCGACTTCGACCAAGAGTTAGAAGAATACTTCATAGAAGGTAAGTTCGATCTCCTTGAGCATGTTGAGACCATATTTTTCAATAATCTAATTGATCAATTTAAAACTTAACTTATCATCACATATGCTATATACTGTGCTAATTCAACTGCTTGTAATAGTTACATCCTATCAAACAATTGTCATACTTTAAATGTCATCATCATGAATACATATCACCCTAGAATTTACCTGTCGTTATCTATATTAACGTCGGACGACGCCTTGATATATAGCATGCTTAGAATAGAATACATCTATTCGAAGATGTCGTTATGGAATACATATTCGGAGATGTCGCTTCACTGATTAATCAATTCAACTCATATGACATTAATCTTTGATGATTGTGGAATCCTTTATGTCATGTGTGATATGACAAGTGGTGTTTAAATGGGTAAAAACCGTTTTTGCGGGGGCAAGTAGAGTAGTCCTCCAGTGAGGATTTCTTGGGGGCTTGAGTTAACTGCGTGGTATTCATTGCCAGCTGAAGATGCCTGCCCTGGCTGTATAACTACCGAATCATTGCTGTCGGTGAATCAGGAACCAGGGGTCCCCGAATCCCAAGGCTAGGCCAGCAATCCGCCACGTGGCGCCCTCCCGCAGAGGCCATCTCCGCGAGGTAAAAAAGACTAAGTCCCGGGAGAGGGCGCTCGGGGCCACAGTCAGTGGTCCCTGAGCACCCAAGTCCCCCGACGACCAGGAGAACCAAGTACCAGGAGGGGTGTACCCGGGGCTGCGAGCAGTGGCCCCCCGGGCACCCGAGTACCCCGAGGACCCAACGAAAGTAGTTCCGGGAGAGAGTGCTCGGGGCTGCGAGCAGCGGCCCCGAGCACTCAGTTCCCCGAGGATCCGTACAGTCAAGACCGGGAGAGAGTGCTTGGGCCGTGAACAGTGGCCCCCGAGCACTCGGTTCCCCGAGGACCAAGAAAGGGCGTTCTCGGGAGAGAGTGCTCGGGGAGGTGAACAGTGACCCCCGAGCACTCGGTTCCCGACTACCCAGGAAAGCCCCCCGTCAGTGGCCCCCACAGGGGTCCAGCGATGAGGTGTCAGCCAGTGAAAGGCCTGATGCCGTATTTAAGAGCGCGCGTGGCCTGTCACCTCCAACTTCTCCCGCCACGGTCGGTGTCAGTTCCTGCCATATTCTGGCAGAAGGGCGTGGGGACATTAAATGCACGGGTCTCATCCCGTGCCATCCGGCGCTCCTCGGGATAGCATCGCGAAACCCGAGGCGTTCCATCTGCTGCGCTGCTGTGGCAGGCGAACAAGATAGGGCGGGCACACCGGGCCGCTCTGCGGCTGCCCGGTGGGCCCTCTCCACGGCGGCCGTTGCCAGCGCCATCATGACGACTGAAGACTGGGCGCGGGGCGCGGGGCGCGTTTTCAACCCCCGTCACTTCGCGCAGAGGCCATGATGACACCTTTTCCATTTATGGCACCTTGGAACTCGTGCCCTCCCATTCGGGGCACGCTACCGCCGGTGGGTATTTAAAGCGGCCGACAACACGGACAAAGATAAGGTTGAAGAAGTTAATGAAGTAGAGAAGGTCGGAAAGTCCAAGCGCACCCAGAGCCAACAGGCACACACAGATCGAAGAACACCTTCGTACGAGCATAGAAGCCGAAGAATAAGGAGCCCCAGGCTCTAGGGTAGACAGACATTCTTGTAACTAGCACATTCCTGAGAGACATTCTCAGGCATTTATAGCATCCACACAAGAGTAAGGTGTTACGTGCAGTGCGGACCGAACCTGTCTAAAAATCCCCCAGCGCATTTACTCTTTTCTGCATCAGATCATTCCTCACCACCTACCATCGTATTTACATCCATTTATTTCTCCAGCAAACATATTCAGAATCATCCCCCCGGCCGAATCTCTAAAAAGGGGTCCCTCAGGATCTTTGCGACAGGAGCTAACCCTCCGACAATTGCGTTGTCATACTAAGCCACCATAGTGCACCTATGCGTCCTATTATCTGCAGGACTTGACCTTTTTGTCTCTTGACCAAGCTAGACATTTTACCTGGAGGCCAGAGCGAGCAACGCGCACTCAAGCATCTATCAGGTACTTCGCGGATGTTTACAGAACCAGAGTCTTTTCGAAGGTCCTAGTGGTACCCTATCATCCTTTATGTAGATATGAAGCACTTGGGGAGTCTCGTAGTATAGTCCAACAAGGAAGGTGACGGAGGACATTGCTTTGCATGTCCTCTGATTGAGTAACATGAGGTTGCTGGCTCGATGTGCCAGGAGTTATGTGATACTAGAGGTACACTAGACAAAATGATAAGGATTGTGAAGCAAGGTGTAGCCCCTCCTAGGACCAAAACCCCCCAGATATACCTTATTAACTTGTTTGCACACTTTTAAAATTAGCAGTAGAGAATATAATGGGATATCTGCGTGAAAATTACTTTACGCTTAAAATTAAACCATAAATCTTTGTCCTTAAGTCATCCTTTACGCATCTATCAAACACTTACAATAGTATAGGACTTGCCGAGTACCTTTCATACTCATTTTTGCTATCATTAAGATGAGTAAGCAGATGCCGACTTCGCTAGAGACGAAGGCACGAATAAGGAGTAGATTAGTGGTCGCGCTAGCACCCTAGCTACCTATGGCTTTGTGTTGTCGTTCCACTGTGCTTTCATTGGCTTGTTGGCCGGGTTTGTAATATACTCTATGGTTTTAGACCTATATTTTGGTATAACCTTAATACTTATATATATGATGTATGATTGTGATACCATATATTGTTATACTATGTGTATCAGCTACTTGATTTAGGGACTGATGCAGGAGGCATATGAGATCTCGAGAAAAGGGTCTTACAACTGTTAAGTTGATTCTTCGTTATTTAAAAGGTACTTCTAATTTTAGTTTGATGTTTGATAAGAATAAGGTAAAGATAAATAATGTTGTTGGGTTTGTTGATTTCGATTATGTTGGTGATATTGATGAACGAAGATCTATTTCTGGATATGACTTCTCTTTGTGTGGTTTAGCCGTCAGTCGGAAGGTTTCTCTTCAGTCTACTACTGCTCTTTCTACTACTGAAATAGAATATATTTCAGCTACTGAATGTGTCAAAAAAAACTATTTGGTTATGATGTCTGGTTTCTGAACTTGGTGTTTTGCAGGATATTAATATTCTTTATTGTGATAGCTAGAGCGCTATTTGTTTGATCAAGAATAATGTGTTCCATACCAATACCAAGCACATTCATGTCGATCACTACTTCATCTATGATATTGTTGCTCAAGAGCAAGTTATTGTGAGAAAGATACATACTGAAGACAATACCACGGATATGCTTATTAAGTCACTCTATACTACTAAGTTCAAGTATTGCCTGGACTTAGTTATTATTTGTGGTGCTTAGTAACCCTTCGATGTTTCGGAGATGATTTTTCATGAACATATTTATATGAAATTTGAGTCAAGTGAAGGTTTGTTAGGAAATGGCTAAAAAAGATAGTCATAGTTAGATACAACTTCAGAACAAACTTATAAAATATAGCCAACCTTTATACTTATACTCTGTACTATCATAATAAGATTTTATCTCCCATAATTTTTTTATTTTGTATTAAAAGATTTTTCATAGTAAATCCGTGACTCCTTTTGTCCATCTATCCCTAACATAGCCATCGATGACGGCTCCCAAGTCCTAATCCTTAGTCGCCCCTCGCATTTTCTCGGAAACTGGAGAAAATGCCGTAGTGCTTTCGCTTTCACTGGTTGCAGGTGTCCAAATCTATATTAGTTGTGCTTCGTTTCCTTATCTTTTGCTTCATGGGAGGTTGCCTCACCGACCCATACTCTTTTGAGCTGGCGAGGTGCCGGCACTCGCTTATCCTCCTTGTTTTTTTTTTCTTCTCGTTAGCGAGCCGCGCTGCTGATCTAGTTATACGCATGCAAGCCATGACTTGCTGTCTTCATGATTTTTTGGATATATATGTATTTTGAGTAGTTGTAGCCGCAAAGCAGTGTGACTCGCGCGTACCCACGAGGGATGAGTGCCAGATGATCCTGATGATCTGCCGAGGATAGAGGCACTCATTGTTCAGTGGATGGGACCAGCTGACCATGCGGCCCATGCTCCACAGGATCAGCTGACAGTGCAGTGTATGTCTTCTGTATCTTAATCACTGTGCATCAACGTGGATATGAGTCGGATGCTATCCCCTTAGACCTGTCGGTGTTAACATGCGAACTCGGGCCACGTGAGTTGCGTGGCCATCCAATGAATGAGCTCATTCCGGTCACAAATATACGTAGTTTTAGTCTCCTCTACTGTTTATTAGATGTATGTCTTTTTAAGATTTTAAGGTAACTTTTCGCTCTGCGTGCTATAGTTTTGGCCTCTCGTTAGTTTTATTGGTAGCTCATAGTAATCAATTAATACTAGTACTCCATGGGTGTGGTATATTGAAGAAAGATGAGAGTGTTTTTATACAATATTAATTACATGCTTTTACATGAGAGTAATTGAATTTTTTAATAATATTATCTTATTTGAAAATTGGAAAAATAATAGCCAAATTTACAAATTTTGCAAGACCAGATATTTGTCGGTACTTCACGTGACAACAACCAATGTGACATTAGGTTTGGGGACTTGTAGTCACGCGAAATGCATATAAAAGGCATGTCGGTATTCCGCGTACCGACAGGCCCGAGCAGACATCGATAAGGGTGTCACGGTAGTTGACAAACGATAGTGCCGACAGGCCTGTTGGCATGCCGTACGACGACAGATACCCGTTTACTTGAATTTTTTAATAATTTAGGAAATATCATATAATCATTATTGAGACACTGCCAGAGCTCAGTGTACATCATATAAAGAAGTCAAACTCTATCGAAAATATCAACTATGGCTACACAGAGGCTGAGATAATAAGGCGCACAGATGTTGAACACTAAAAATATTTGTTGTGCAAATAGTTATCCAAACGACATCACGAACAATAGTAGTGGTGAAATACAATTATCATATAACCCGGCACGGATGTTACATATGGTACGGATGAGAACAACAAACGTTGATATATATGATACACGTAAAGACTAACCTAATAACGTACCATTGCTAAACATAATATACCTTGGGGAATAAAAATGAGCCAGGTTATATTATATGCTCTCTACTGAGTACACCTAGGATATTTTCCCTTTCGCAGGGCATTGGGGCCCTCCGTCTTAGCACGTTAGGTGCTCTCTCGCTTCGTTTCCCTCTCTGTTTTGCGTGCTTCAGCCGCGGTACGCTCCTTCGCTGCCTTTCTCATGCACTTCTCTTTCTGACGCTGCAGCCGTAGTTCCCCCTGCTATTGTGTACTCTCGGCGATAAGCTTGCCTCATCCACCGCATGCTCATGTCGACCCACCGCTTCTGATCCTCAATTTGCTTCATGTCCAACCATTCCATGAAGTCACAGATAGGTGAAAGAGAATAGACAAATGAAATAAGAGGAAAGATTAGTAAGAAAATGCATGAGATCGTATAGAAAGTGCTACTTGAGTGATCTATATCGCTATACGAGTAGGTACTCATACGGTCCATATCGAGGCAGGTCATACTGATAGTTGGCACATATAAAGAAGCATTTGTCATATGTGTAGAAGATGTCCCGAGACTTGCGAAGCCTATAAGGGTTGCCACAGAAGCACATTGGAGGTTCAACCCCATGGGGAATGAAAATCCCCCAATATTTCTTGGGTGGGCTTGGTGAAGCTGAGAAAGACATTGCAGTTGAGAGAGCTGAGGAAGGAGTGGTCTATCTATGGTTGAGGGTGGGGTTATTTGTGGTGGCTGGAGGCAGGTGCATGGACTGAGTGCATGGACATAGCTGGGGACTGGAGCATATGGGTATTGTGCACAAGGAGAAATGAGCAGAGATTTGCTATGAAAGCTAAAAAAGTTGTGGCATTGATGCTTGACAGATATTTCCTGTGAAAGCTATTGCTTGGTATGGTCATTTTATTATGTATAAGTTCAGTAAAAACTTATTGTTGCCTCAATATGAAAGTCAAGGAATCCTATGCAAGTATTGGACTTAGAAAAAGCTCATTGGTAGAGTGATAAATTCCTGTCATTTCATTGATGAAAGTAAAGTACAGCACATATAGTAGTACATAATTTATGACAAGTTACCATATAGTACTCCATCGTAAATGATACATACGGAGTGACGACTTCTCATTGCAGCAGGGATAAGATCAAGAGCCCGTGTTTTGTTGCCAATTTTGTGAGTTAAAAATGTGTGTAGAATAACGGTTGATGATAATTCATTTGAGTACGATTACATAACATAATTACACTAAAATACAACACACATATAGGAAAGTTACATTTTTTTGTGGCGTTAGGTATCATGGTTGATACAAAATGTAAGCATAACATGTAGACACGCCTTAGGAAAAGTAAATAGCCGGCATATAGTAGAGTTGCATCATAGTCAATCCTCATCACTTGATGCGTCTTTCTTACGCGTTTGTGCGCAGGCTTCTTTCTCATGCCTCAAATTCAGCTCGTCGTCATCTCACTTCTTCCTTTGATCCACCCATTCATTTGGGGATATGAGGTCATCAATCCACTTGTGAAATGCACATATCCCGGTTGGTGTTTGGATGTGATTTGTCACCTACGGATGAAAAGTGTTAGTACATAAAGTGAATGGAAAATCGTATCATTTCAAAGTAATTACCCAAGAAGATTCGCTCTCTTTGGAAAGCATATCTATGTTCGAACAACAGAAGTACCTCCTCTCAAAGGTATCTAAGTCAGGTGAACATCGAATACTGCATATCTGCCCATAACGTCATTCGGGTCTCGTCATACCCTTTGGCATTAAGCAGTTTTCGAACGCGTCCCTTCTTAGATCATTTGGTGGATGACCTTTAAATTTTTGCATGTCCCTTCTCCATCCACCTCTTCTCGCCATGCTTAGTGTTAGTTGTGTTCATATAGTCGAGATTAAGGTGCCTTATATTGACGAAGGGCATCAGATACTTTGGTAATGTTATAATCGTGTGTCACTGTAGTGGCAGGGAAAACCCTATGCTTGAGTCAATGTTGCAATGCCTTATATTGACGAAGGGCATCGTATATTCTGGTAAGGTCATAATCGAGTTTCACTGCAGTAGAAGGGAAAAACATGTGGATGAGTCAGTGCTGCAGGCCTGCAGTGCATTTCAGTGGTACCCCTAATAGGTCAGTGCAATGTAGTGAATAGTCTTTTCAGTGCTACCCGTTATAGGCTAGTGCAGTCTAGACAATAGGCTTTTTAGTGCTGCCATATATATCCACTACCATCAGGAATTCTTTTGTATAAATAAAACCCAATCGAATCTCTACTCACACATATTCTAACCTCGAATTGAATCGAGACAATGGCGCATTCTCATCCTCTTGATGGTCCTATTGATCCACCGCCTCCACACCTCCATTTAGATGTATATGGTAAAGATTACTATGAAAACCATAATGCTCTTCCTTGCTTGTTTTGGCTGCCATATCGTCATAGAGATAACATTGTAGTCCAGGTTTATGAGCATTTTTGTGACATAGGTTGTTGATTCTTCTGTTGTTCGCATTTCAGAGTATGAACAAATAATACTCACTTTCTTTGCGATTTCCTGCACACCATTTACTTATCTTATAAATCACTTCTTTCAGATGGATGATTGTGGTTTCCAATACTATATTGACCCACGGATAAAACAACACATTCAAGAATACATCCGTCACCTACACGTCATTATCACAGAACTACAATAACAATTGCGCCAAGAGAGAGCCAACAACATCAGAAACCGCTATCACAGAACTACAGTAACAATTACGTCAAGAGAGAGCCAACAACATCAGAAACCGCTATATCCAACCTCGCATGGTAGGTGAGAGGAACAATTGGGAGTAATATGGATGTGTTCTAGCGGTCGTCCTAGGATTTGATTTCATATATGTACGCATGAGCCACCAAAATTTGGGTCCTCCTCCTCCACAACTCTCATCACACTACGGTTAAGAAGGATGCTGGGAGTAGGGGAGTCTTCACAGTAAATTCTTAGTCAGTATAAATAGAAGAAATGTATCACGATATACTGCCTTAGCTATTTGTAATATTTCATTGTACCGTGTTGTTTGTAATTAAATAAATTGTACCCTGTCATGTAACGTTGTATTTTGTTTGCACGCGTACTAGTACTAGGGATCGTAATGCGAATGGTTCTGATGTGGAAAGTTGGAAGTCAATGATTTATTGCTTCATAGGCTGACACGTAGATACATTCGAAAGCGGATCAAATTGTACGATGCTACGCTCTGTGATGACACGAGAGCACATGTAATAAAAATATGACTAGTAACATGTTACTGAAATAAACATACTACATGTCATGATAACCACATACTAGAAATAACATGAACATGTTCAAGTCCTATCAAATAACATGGTCACGGGGCGCTGCCATAGCCACAGGCACGCTTGTTGGCCACGCCCATCGTCGTTCGCCTGCCTACTGCTTTATGGCGCACCTGGTCAGTGGAGAACGTAAAGGGGTCACGTGGAGTCTGCCTAGGCCGTGCAGCATCTGGAGGGGTGGCAGGGTCGGGCTACGATGGCTTTGTCGGTGGAGGCGCTCCAACCGTCTGTGACAGGCTCTCCTCGTCGGCCATGAACTGCAACCAGTCGTCCGGTATAGAGTGCATCAAGTCAGATATTGTGTCGAAGGAGGCTAAAACTATTGCCTACAACAACCATGTCAAAGGTCATGCATCACATTATAATTGAATTGAAAAGTGCAATGCGGAGTGATAACATTGATAGTGACGGACCTAGAACTGTACCACCATAGTAGAAACCAGGAGCCAGCATGTACCGTGGTGGCAGAGGTCGAGATGACAAGTCTAATTCCGTGTACAAGCGTGGTAGCATAGCCCGAGCGTGTGATGTTGACCTCGGTGTTCTGATAGCCTCGACGATGTCCGGTAACCTTTGGCATGAAGCACGTCGAAACCCATCGAGGTAACGTCTGCTAGCCGATGCAGACCAGCCATTAGCTTGCCTTGGTCAACCCGTGGTGGGACCGACTCCCAACGTTCCACAAAGTCTAGTAGCTCCGTGCCGACGTCCCTGCACGTGTACGACCGCAATGCACGAGAGAACATATTTAATATAAGAAAGGAAGTTAGTACAATCCAACAAGCCTCACGTACCAGTGCATGGTACCTCGCTGGTAGCTCCGAAGCGGAAGTGTCGGTGACCTCCGACTTGTGTTGCGGCGGCTCCGGAGGCACTGAGATGCACCTAACCCACGTCGCCTGGTGGAACCAGCGCTAGTACGCGTCCTTGGTCCTAGGGTCATAATGCCCACTGGAGATGTGGACGTGTGCAACTGCGTCAGCCCACTCCTCCACCCACGCCTGCATCTTACCCCTCCATGTTGCATCGTACGCGATGCCCTGACCCTTTCTCATCGTCTTGCAAGACGAAGTTACGCGTACGAAATTGAAAACATGATTAGTAAAGAACCTATAACAATAAATACTTACAAGTGAGTGTTGTCCATCAGTTGCCGTAGCAAGGGGAACTGCTAGTGAAACCGAACTGCATGTACACTTTGTCCGGGTAGTAGGGCTCAACTTGACGTCGAAGACCAGCCGCCAGGTCGTAAGCCCGAGGGCATGGTCCTTGTGGCACAACTCGGAGAGGCTAAGAGGCGCGCGCGTCGTGAGCGACTCATGGTCATAAGGTGTCCAACACACCCTATTTGTCTGGAGCTGATCGAATGTGGCAACAAACTGAGGGTACGAAGCGCGTGTCATCGTCGTCGCCCACCTTGGATGAAAAAAAAAGAAAAATGTCATGTATATAAGTGTAATGAAAAAAATAATACTTAAAAAAAATATATTAACTTGTATTACTTACGTCGCGCTTGCACCAGAGCTGACCCATCACATGACCATCCAATGCATCGGGAAGGTTGAACTCGTCGTAGAAGTAGAAAGAATCATAGTACTTATCGTACGAGCTCAGATGTGCTCTCCCTATGTCAAAGCGCTCGTACAACCGTCGCCAAATTTCGGTTCTAACCTTCTAATTTTGCATTAATTAGTGTTATATTTATGTAATTAGTGATGACCTGAATGTTATTTCTAACAAGCTGACGATTGCTCCATCTAGTCTAGGAACAAATTTTCTACTGGCTTCCAGAGCACATCAAGCTCTTGGCCTCGGGGAAAGCTACGGGTGGCCTCGATGGCTGCTCCCCGAGCTGTCGCTTCTTGGCTGCTTCTCCCGCAGCACGGCAGCAGGCGAGAAAGTGGACGTGCGGTCCATGTTACATTTTGGCATGTTCTGCTCTACTTGTACATCGGACATGGAACGTGTGACCAAATTAAAGGAGGCATCGATCGGGCAGTGTACGGTTCAAAGCTCTGCAATCCTACGGGTTACAGTTACAGGCACATGAGGTCGTGGGTGATGTTGAGATGCCTGAGCGTTTGAATATATACGTTCCATTATATTTAAGATTAATACCTAATAAATCTTAAAAGCCCGACATACAAAGAGATGGTGTAGATTTTTTAGTCTATCTTATTAATCGAGACCAACAGACTAATATAAAAGTAGCTGTGCCATCCATCACGTTAACTCGTGCGGATGAAAGACTAGAAAAACATACGCGTAGACGAATGGTTCACCAAAATCGAGTTTAGTGACATTATTAAAAAATTATTTTTAAAGACAGATGGTAATCTGTTTTCACAGATATTTAGCGTATCTATATTGGAATTTCCCATCTTTTTCAGCTCTGCTCCCAAAAGAGAAAGGAGACTGCTCTTGATGTCGGCATTGTTTTTTCCAACGAAAAACAAGAATATTCTTTCACGAACTTCCACGACAAAATACCTTCTCCCCGCCCCAGAAATGGGGCGCGCCTCGTTCTTCTTGACGATACCACCGTTCAAAAAGACTACACCTTCTCCTCAAAACGGAAATCTGGTTTGGCAGTCATAAGGAAGATTGTGTACCCCAACTCAGATTGAAAGTCTATAAAAATAAATAATTTTTATATACACAAAATAGGCCACATGTGAAAACATATTACCATAAATGGTTCATAAAAAACCGCATATGATAATCGATCCCTGAATCAATATTTTTTGCCCCAAAAAACATATATTTTTTGACCGGCTAGGCACCCCTGCGCCTGCGACATCACAAGTCACATGTTTTTTCACGTGAAATATGCACACATGTAGTTCTTGTCACTTGAACTTGAAACCTCTCATCTCGTATGAACCCTTTCAATCTCACCACACAACTATTACAAAATTATAGATCTCATCAAGAACTACCGATCATAATAGCATATACATTTCTTTTAAAATCTTCTATCTAAAACTTTAAATGATTATTTAGATATCTAACTGATTTCAAATGAAAAAGCTTTCAACTCCAAAGTTGTAGATCTCATCGAGAACTATAATTTTTATATAAAATTTATCCTCATCCAACTTTGTATGAAATAGTTATGAATTTTTAAGATAAACTATTATCTAATAATATGTTATTTTCAAAGACGGTTGAAATAAGAAATCACATTTAAAATAGATTATATTTTATCTTAAAATAATTTGTAGTTTTTTCATACGAACTTAGATGGGGATAAATTTTATATAAGAATTGCAGTCCTCGACGAGATCTACAACTTTGTAGTTGAAATATTTTTCATTTGAAGTCATTCAGATATCAGAATAATCGTTTTAAATTTTACACATAAGATATCGATCAAAAGAAGTGCAGATGCTATTACTATTACTAGTACTTATGTAAATCAAGTCTTGTTGTTGATAGTGGAGGTCATTGATGTCCTTCTTGTTAATTTTGTTGGAGATGCTAGATTTGGTAGTATTCTTTTTCTTCTCTTTGTTCTTAAGTTTAGTTGCATTAACAAGACTAGTGGTAACAATAGCATATGAAACTTATGTGTGAAACTTCACTTGATTATTTAGGCATAAATAAAAAAAGTGTTTTATATTATAGCTTCAATGACTTCAAATAAAAAAGTTTTCAACTATAAAATTGTAGATCTCGTTAAGGACTATAATTTTTATATAAAAATTATCCTCATCCGAATTCGTATGAAAAAATTATGAAGTTTTTAAGATAACCTGTTATCTATTTTCAGAGACGGTTCCTTATGTAAATCACCTCTAAAAATAACCCTTTATTTCTGCAGTCGGTTACATAAAAATTGCATCTGAAAATAACTATTATCACACGTGGTTACTTATGTGAACCGTCTGTGGAGACGTTTTATCGTATGATCCGCTTTTGAAAAAAATACCCGAGTGTCTTAGAAAAATAATTTTTTAGTAGTTTAGCTTGCACATGTGTCACAAAAGAACACACGATTGAATAAGGTTTTGGGCTTCTACATCTATTGCTATTGATCGATACGTCTACTATGATAAGATCTTATTTCCTCATGTTTCTCATACGTAGTATTCTGTTGTTTCTATCTCGTATATTACAGATACTATATGTGTAGTCATGTAACATATATATCTAAGAATATAATCTTGCTATATAATTATACTAGTTTATCAATTTGAGTTCATGATTTATCTATGAATTAACTTAAACCTAAAAGTACTCTTTTATCACCACTGAGCAGGATTTACAAAATCGTTTGGCACATGAAAACCGGGACTGAGCGATTTTCCAAAATTCACAAAAACTGAAAAACTCGGTAAAAACTCAGCGAGAATTTGGACAAATTGACTCGGTCAAATTTGCAAATTGGAGACAAAAACTGACCGAATCAAGTCAGTGAAAATTGGTCGCATTCTACCAAAAACCAAGCAAATTCTTCGATTTACTAAGCAAAATTTCAGAATTTTTCACATTTTGAATGAATTCATCAAAAACCCGTTGAATTTTCCGATTTGCGAAGCACATTTATCGAATTTCAATGAAGTTAAAAAAAACCAAAAAATAGCTTAATCTTGTAAAATCAATAACTAATCTATCTGAGCTTCAAATCAAGTGAAACAAATTTTGTTAGTTTCCTTATAACATGATCTACATGATAAAAGTATGTAGTTATAAAAAGTTAAATATTTTCTGTGAAAAAATGTATTAGCTAAACCTAGTTAAATGTATAGTTAATTATTTGCTAATCTAAAAATCTTGAAACCAATTTTGTTAGTGTTCTTATATGATCCTATATCTTTTAAAAATACATAAACTCATGAAATAGTTATTTTAACATGCAAAATTAGTGAAAATGTGTTCAAATAGATTAATTCATAATTAACTCATCACACCTGTAAAATTAGTTAAACCACTTTTATTAGTTTACTTATACTATGCTTTATGTAGGAAAAATAATGGTATATATAAAAAAAGTTAATTACAGTGTTGTTTCTTACCATGTTCACTTTATACTTGTGAAGTTTGTAAAAATCAGGGAGAAATTAATAAAACTCTAAATAAAGTGGAACATATTTCAAAGATTCTTTTAAAATATGTCCTACATAGGAAAAGTATGTGTTTGCTTGTTAAGCTTTTCCTTAACCTTATGGGCCAAATCATCCGGTTCATATAGCCCATTTCAGCATTTTTTTTCAACCTTTGTCTCCATTAAATATGATGCAAATGACCTTAGTTTTGAAAAAAAAATTCACGGAAGGTAATTGTCTGTTGTATTTTTAGAATTTTTTTGTTAATTTTTATTTTTTAGATTTTTTTAATTTAAATTAAAAAGCCTGTCAAATTATGAATTTTGTGCAGACCGAATTAGCCAATATTTATGAATACTGAGCGGTTACCGATGAATTTGTTAACCGTGCCGCTGAGTACGTATTAAGAAAAACGCAGGAAGACTATGCAACAGAGAGATTCCTTGGCAAAAAAAAAACACAAGCACGTGCCATGACGAAAAAAAAAACACAACCATGTTGTTAAAAAACCGTTGCTACTGGGTATAGTCCAACGATCTCTATGGAACACTTGTAAAAGGAGACACAAGCGTAGGGAAAAGCTGTCTAATCTTTATTCATCTGTGTGTACAATGAGGGGTGCTACCCCATATATATAGTGCCAAAACCTTTAAGAGATAGAATCAAATCTTCAAGAGATCGAGACGGACCCACATTCGGTTGTGAAACTCCACGTTTCCTAACACTCCCCCTTGGGCACTTCTCATGAAATGCATATGTCTCATCAAAACTTCCCAAAAATCTAATGGGAAAAATTGGGAGAAAGAGTACATAGCTCGCGATATGATTACACGAATTGCCTCGTTAAAAACCTTAAAATGAGAAACTTCAAGAAAACTCATCTAAGGGAAAAAGAGTACAATCCATCCAAAATACTTCATATAATCTTCATGATTAACTTTGAGCACTTAATCTTCTTGACTAAGATTTAATTCTTAATATCGATATTATGTGAATAAACCTTATCTGAAATATGCAACTCTCTAAACCTTATCATCCCAATGCCACACACATTACCTTGGTTTAGTGAATAAACTAGATGTAGGGAGAGATTTAGTGAATAAATATGCAAGATTTTCACATGACTTGATATGTATTACCTTTATTTCATTCATTTTATGCAATTCATGAGCATAAAAGAACTTGGGGTTGATATGTTTCGTTAAGTTGCTTTTCACATATCCCGACTGCACTTGTGCAACATATGCAGCATTATCTTTATAGATAATGGTAGGGGTGTTAGTAGTATTCAAACCACATGACTGTTGGATATGATTGATTACTCTTCTAAGCCATGCGAAATCCCGTGCGGCTTCATATAAAGCTATTATTTCTGAGTGGTTCATCGAAACAGATACAAGACTTTGCTTTGACGATTTCCAGGATATTGCAGTTCCACCACATAAGAAAACATAGTCAGTCTGTGATTTCGCTGTATGCGGGTCTGACAGGTATCCAGCATCTGCGTATCCAACCAGACTTAGATCCTGATTCTTTCTGTAGAACAGGCCTAGATCTTTGCTACCTTGCAAGTAGCGTAGAATATCCTTCAAGCCCTTCTAGTGCTTTTTAGTGGGCTCTGCACTATATCATGCAAGTAGGTTTACTGCAAGCGCTATGTCTGGCCTAGTGCAATTAGCTAGATACATCAGCGCACCTATTGCACTTAAATATGGGAATTCTGATCCCAATACTTCCTCCTCCTCTTCTCTAGGTCTATAGGGATCTTGATCTGCTTGTAATGACCTTCCGACCATGGCGGTTTTAGCAGGAAATGATTTTTCAAAACCAAACCGCTCTAACACCTTCTGAGTGTAGTTTGACTGATGTACAAAGATTCCATCTGCCACATGCTCTAGCTGCAGGCCCAAGCAAAATTTGGTTCTAACCAAATCTTTCATTTCAAATTCAGATTTTAAGTAGGAACTTGCTTCTTCTATATCTTCTTTTGTACCAATGATATTCAGATCATCTAGATATACAGATATTATGCAAAATCCATTATGAGATCTTCTTATAAATACACAGGGACAATTCGTGCTATTTGTGTAGCCACGTTTTTCAAGAAATTCACTCAAACAATTGTACCACATTCTACCTAACTGTTTTAACCCATATAGCGACTTCTTCAATTGTACGCTATAAAGGTGTCTATTTCCTCTATCCTGATTCAATAATGGTATTCCTTCAGGTACCTTCATATAAATGACCGAATCTAGGCTCCCATAAAGATATGTTGTCACAACATCCATCAATTTCATTTTCAACTCCAGGTTGACTGCCATTGAAATTAAATATCTAAAGGTAATGCCACCTATCACCGGGGAATAAGTTTCTTCATAATCAACGCCTGGTCGTTGAGTGAAACCTTGTACCACTAGTCGTGCTTTGTACCTCACAATTTCATTCCTTTCATTCCTCTTACAAACAAAAACCCACTTAAATCCGACTGGTTTAATGTGGGGAGGTGTGCGGCATACTAGCCCAAAAACCTCTCTTTTATTCAGGGATAACAGTTCAGCTGTTATTGTCTTCTGCCAGTCTTCCCAATCTGACCTCATTCTACATTCAGCGAGCGATGCAGGCTCAGGGTTATGATCTATGATTGTGGCAATTTTATTTGCAAAGTATGTGTCGACTATTGTGGTTGCTCTATTCCAGGATTCCCCTGAATTCACATAGTTTATTGCTATTTCATCATGAGATGTACTTTCAGGTGCTTCTTCATCTTGCTTTTCATAATTTCTCACTATTGGAGCAAGGTCCTTTAGTTTACCAGCGTCAATTTCAGCGCGCGCATTTTCGCTGGTTCCTTCCTACGTGGGAAGATTCAAATCTGGTATACCTACTTCGTAAGATTCCATACCATTGCCAGGTCTCAACTGGCTCCACTTCTTTTTCCTTTGGGACACTTTTGCGATCGGTTGTGGTAAGCTCTTATTTCCCACCTTCGTCGGACGTCTTCGGCTATTTGGGACTTGAGAAACCGAATTTCTTGTCCTTTTATTATTTTTTGGAGCTCCTAGGACAAGATGAGGGGTACCTTCTTTTGGTACTTCCACCCTCTCCGGTGCATTACGTGCAGGCACATGCGACTTAGTCACGCTCTTCAAATCACAAAAATGATCAGGCAAATTGTTTGCTAATTTCTGGAAATCGATAATTTTCTGTACTTCACCATTTGCTTCACTAGTGCGAGGATCATGTGCCGCAATTCCTTTAGCCTGCCATATAATTTCCCGACATTTTTCATCCAAGGGTATATTTCCTCCCCCTAATGACGGAAAATTATTTTCATCAAAAATGCAGTCCGCGAAGCGGGCCGTATGCAAATTTCCAGTTGTTGGTTCTAAATATCAGATTATGGATGCAGTCTCATAACCGACATATATTCCAACTTTCCGCAAAGGTCCCATAATGGTTCGCTGTGGCGGCGGTATTGGCACATAAACCATACATCCAAATTTGCGTAAATGGGAAATCTTCGGAATTACCCTTGCATTAGTTGCATAGGTGACTGGATGTTGTAGGAGGCTGGTCTATAATTAGTGAGAGCTGCCGCATGTAAGATTGCATGTCCCCAACATGTAGTAGGTAAATTACAGTGCTGCAACAAAAGTCTTGCAATGAACTTTATTCTCTTTATCAGCGCTTTGGCTAGTCCATTCTGAGTGTGGACATGCGGCACAGAATATTCAACTTTAATTCCCATACCAGTGCAATAATCATCGAACGCTTTAGAAGTAAATTCACCAGCGTTGTCCATTCTGATGGATTTCACGTGATGATCCGGAAAATTATTCCTGATTTGTATGATCTGCGAGATCAACTTTGCAAAGGCATGGTTGCGGGTAGATAATAGACATACATGCGACCACTTCGAGGATGCGTCTATTAATACCATAAAGTACCGAAACAGGCCAGAAAGCAGTTGAATAGGACCACAAATATCCCCCTAGATTCGGTCCAGGAATGCAGGGATTTCATCTTGTACCTTCAAGGTAGACGGTCTTATTATTAATTTTCCAGTAGTGCATGCAGGGTATATAAAATCTTTATGATTCGGAAAAATTTTCATATTTATGCCATAACCTTGTAAGTTAGTAATTATGTTTCTCATCATTCTTAGACCAGGGTGACCTAACTTATCATGCCACAGGGAGAATAATTCTGCACTTCGAAACATAGTTTTCAAGGTAGTGAACACTTCAAGTACCCTAATGCGAGTGTAGTACAAGCCACTGCTCATGGAGGGAAGTTTTTCTAGTATTCTCACTTCGCTATCACGCTTAGTGATGTGTAGGTACTCCCTACCATCTTCTTCACCAGTTTCTACATGGAAACCGTTAGCACGAATATCTTTAAAACTTAAGAGATTTATTGTAGATTCAGGATATAATAATGCTTCCTCAATGTGCAAAGTAGTTCCCATAGGTAGTATGATTGTGGCTCTTCCAGAACTTACTATGCATTTATCACTTCCAGTGACAGTCATCACCTTTCCAAAGCTATTTCTAATAGACTGAAAATACATCTTTTCTCTTAATATGGTGTTTGTGGTTCCACTATCCACAATATACACTTCCTCCATACGGGTGCCACACATGTTCTATAAATAAAACATTCAATCATTCACATGCGAGGAAGTAGCAACAAGACTAAATGCTTCACTAACTATCGAAAAATAATATTGTTTGCAACTAAGATTTCTCTTCCAGAGCTTACATTTATTCAATCCTCCTAAATTCAGCAAGTAATTAAATGGCTAATTACTCTAATTCTAGATAGAGTCTATGAAAAATCTGGCCACTTCTGCTTCAATGGCTTTCTTTTCCGCTTCATTATTTATGGCATCTTCCATGGAGGAGGGCAAAGTAGAGGTCTCTGCATCCTTCATTGGGAGGTCTTTTACACTCATTGCGGGAGCGTAGCTGTCGGAGGGTGAACTCCTCAAGCGTGGATCTGGAGGGACCCCCTTTGAGATTCGGCCGGGGGGATGATTCTGAATCTGTTTTGTGGGTGAAATAAATGGACGTAAATGCGATACAGGTGGAATGGAAGGATCGGGTGCAGGAAGTAGTAAATGCTCAGGAGGTTTTTAGACAGGTTCGGGCCGCACTGAGCGTAACACCCTACTCCTGTGTGTATGCTATAAATGCTCTGAGAATGTCTCTCTGAGTGCTTGCTGGGTTACAAGAATATTTGTCTAGACTAAAGCTTTGTGCTCCTTGTTCTTCGGTATTCGTCCGGCTTGTCTGTGCTTCTCTTCACTCAGTCCGGCCTCTGTCTTGCCTAACTTGTCTTCTCCGGGGAGCCCGCCCCGCCTTTATAGTCACCGGGACGGTAGCGTGCCCAGAAAGGGATGACGCGAGTTCCAAGGTGCCATAAATGGAAAGCAACCATCATGGGCTGCTGCGCGAGGTGACGGGGAGGGTTGAAAACGCGCCCCCGTCCGGTCTTGTAGGTCATCATGCCGTTCTTCAACGGGCGCCGCGGGGAGGGCCCATTGGGCAGCCACCAAGCAGCCCGGCGTGCCCGCCCGGTCAGAGCAGGCCTGACACAGAGGGCGGCAGGCGGGGCGCCTTGGGCTTCGCGATGGGACCCATGCATTAAATATCCCCACGCCTCCCTGCCAACCGACAGAAAGCATGGGGGAGCAGTTGGAGGTGACAGGCCACGCGCCCTCTTAAATGCAGCATTGGGCCTTTCACTGGTTGACACCTCACCGCTGGACCTCTGTGGGGGTCACCGGCGAAGACTTCTCAGACCCTTAGGGATCTGAGTGCTCGGGGGCCACTGTTCACGGCCTCGAGCACTCTCTCCCAGAACTGGCTATTCGGGTCCTCGGGGAACCGAGTGCTAGGGGGCCACTATTCGCCGTCCCGAGCACTCTCTCCCGGAACTAACTTCCCTTGGGTCCTCGGGGGACTCGGGTGCTCGGGGGCCACTGTTAGCAGCCCTGAGCACCCTCTTCCTGGTACTTGATTTTTCACGTCGTTGGAGGACTTGAGTGCTCGGGTGCCACTGTTCGCAGCCCCGAGCACTCTCTTCCCGGCACTTGGTCTTCTCGGGTCATCGGGGAACTTAGGTACTCGGGGACTACTGTTCGTGGCCCCGAGCACCCTCTCCCGGGACTTAGTATTCTCGCACCTCGGGGAGATAGCCCCCGCGGGAGGGCGCCACGTGGCAATCTGCTGATCTGGCCTCGGGACTCGGGGACCCCTGGTTCCTGTGTCACCGGCAGTCATCAACTTCCATGTGAAATGCATCTCTTTCAACTTCGACTGCTTTGTCCTCTTCCATCCCCACTGTAATGGTGAGGTATGCTTCTGGCTGCTCCTTCTTCTTTTTCCAGTTTACTTCCACAACATGCTTTGGTGCTTTGTAGATTCGGGACCAATGGCCTCAAACACCACACTTATAGCATGTCTAGTTCTGCTCACCATATGGCTTGACTTTTTTCTTTGTCTTACCATTATCATCACCAGGCTTGACTTTGCCTACCACCACTTTCTTTCCTCCCTTCACCTGCTTTATATTGTGGTTCTTGCAAAGCTTTGAAAGAGATGTGATTGACTTATAGACCACGGCTCTTCCCTTGTGGCTGGGATAAAAAGTTCTTGTTATGACTTCGTCATGAACTTCATGAAATTGCAACACATCAATCAATTCAGAATACTTCTTGTAATTTGATTGACGGTGATTGCGTGCGGATTCTGCCGCATTTGGGTGGAAAGTGGAGAGAGTCTTCTCAATTTTCTCCTCTTCTGTGATCTCTTTCCCACAGAGATATAGTAGTGCGCAAATACGGTGCAACGCGGAGTTGTACTCTCTGGCATGCTTGTAGTCACAGAAACGGAGCCAGACCCATTCTTGCTCTGCGAGAGGCTTGATGGTGTACTTAAGACGCTCAAAACGCTCCTGTAGTGCGTCCTATAGTGCCTTAGCGCTGGTTATTGCCATGTACTCATCCTTCAAAGTGGGAGAGAAATGGTGGCGGAGAAAATAAAGTGCTTGATCCTTCTCATCTTCCGTGGGAATAATTGTACTACTTGTTCCCAGGCCAATTGCAGCGCGAAGCCTTTTGGCTCCTAGTACAATCCGAACATCCGATGCCCAAGTGAGATAGTTGTGGCCATCAGCACTCAGCTCAATGAACTCCTTGTTCGTGATGCCAGCCATCTACATGTTTAAATGATGCAAGTATTACTACCAGTAAAGTTGCTTCCTGTTGCTAAATTGGATTGCTGAAAAAAAAATTCGATATTTTCTATGCTATTATGTGAATTTTTACTGAATTTAAACGCATAACAGCCAATTTAAATAGCAAAATAACATAAAAATAAATACTGCATAATGGATAAAACATATGCAAAATTTAAATTCTAAGATACTTTCATGTAGGAAAAGTATTTTCAAATTCTCCATAAAGCCCGAGAGTTTATACGCAAAATTCTAAAATTTACATAATTTTCAGAAACTATAAGGTCTAATTTGCAAAATTTCTGCATGCCCTTTTTCTTTTCTTTTTCTTTTCAATTTCTATCCATTATTGTTCTTCACGTGCTTCAGTGCTTCTTCACGTACTTCAGTGCCGTGATGCATGACCGTGTGTATGCATGTGTGCTTCTTCACGTACTTCAGTGCTGTGATGCATGTACGTATGCATTGAACTTCACGTGCTTCAGTGCTTGTGAGCAAAACAAGACACGGTGACAGGGGCTCCCGGCTGGCAGTACTTTGGCGCATGCAACAGGGGCGACGTAGTGCCTCAGGGCGGTGGCGTGGTGCCTGCCGAGATGGCCTGAGGACGCGTGCAGCAGGGGCGCCAACCTGCAGGGCCTCTACAGATTCGGTGGGTGCGCGATGACCATGCAGTGGCAGCGCGTGGGATTGACTTATGAGTCGATCCCATTCGGCAAAACAGCGAGGATCCCGATCTGCTGGATCAATAGCGATAGAGAAGGTAGTCTCAGGCAGGTGGCCGGTGCTTGCAGCGACGATAGGTTACGGCGTGGCTACTTGTAGGCGGCGCGGTACAACCATGCAGCGCACAGTGGTGGCTGCGGCCCGCACCATGGCGTGCAGATTGATCTTGCTTCACCGTGTTCATGTGCTAGATATTGTTCACGCGTATGAGGTGATGCTATTGTGCATTGCATATATATGCTACTATTCATACATACTCGTTACTGTTCACACATACGATGCAAGCCACTATTTATGCAAGATTTCAGATCTATTTTGATGCAAAAGACAGTAGATGTGAGGATATGTACCGAATCGATCATACCTGCCCGCTTGATGATGATGTCGATGAAGTGCAGATCGGTCGTAGCCAGATTCGTTCCGCTAGCTTGATCTCCGGCAGAACTTTGTGCTGATAATGTGTTAAGAAATCGCTGCTATCGGGTGTAGTCCAGCGATCTCTCTGGAACAATTGCAAAAGAAGACACAAATGTAAGGAAAAACTATCTAATCTTTATTCATCTGTGTTTACAATGAGGGGTGTTACCCCATATATATATAGTATCAAAAACCCTTGAAAGATATAATCGAATTTTTTAAGAGATCGAGACGAACTCACGTTCAATTGTGAAACTCCAGGTTTCTTAACACATGTAACCGTAGCTTGCATACGTGAGAGAGCCTGAGAGGCACCTTGGCATGGACAGGAAGCCGATTAACATGGACGGAAATTTTGCGATCAGTCCATAATAGTTGAACGTTTGCACCTTTTTTTTTAACTCTTCACCACTGAATACAGCTGTAGTATCTGAATATGAACACGCGCACTCACTCCACACACACGCACCTACTCCATACACACCTAACGCACGCACACAACTTGAAGAAAGCGTCCATTCAAAGATCACCAGGATCCAACAAGAATCCTGTAGACGACGAACACGCTGTAATCCCTTCTGTAAGGTTACGCTGCAGATACTAAAAAAATCCGAAATAAATCAGAACTCTCCGTACGTCACCCGGACTTGAAGCCCGAGTGAGTTCGGCTCAACACTCGGGCCTTACCACCGTGCTTTCGGCACGTTCGCTTGAACGTTTGCACTTTTCGTTTGCGACCAGTGTTTTGACTGCGTGGCATTGGTATTCATTGTGGGCCGGGCTTATTTAGATTCCTGTGTTTTTGGGTTGGATGGAGGAAACCCAATGCCCATCAGGCAGACAATTTAAGCCGCTACCATCCTGCCAGCGTACCACCATCCGTAACGGCGTCCTAGTAATTGCCCGCCGTGAGGGCTGAGGCGCACATCCTATCTTATCGGTATTCGACGGCTCACGGGAACGTCCAGTCGTTTATGCTGAACGCACGAGTGTTTATTACTTGCGCACGCTGAACTATCGAGTGCGCAGGAATTTCACACGGCTCACGGGATCGGCGCGGACCGGAGCCCCTGTGAATCTGGCCCAAAATACGGCTTCGGCGCGCGGCCATCCTTGATGCCTTCACGGGCGTAGCACCTCCCGTGCAGAGCATTTAAGCCCGGCCCATCGGTCTCGTCGGGCACTCGGCATTGATGGAAAAAAAATTATGAAGTGGTGTTGCACACGTCTATTCCTGTAACACCATATGAATGATGGTCATTTATGTCTAAAGTGGATCTAAAAGCGGCAGATGAGATATATTTAATGCTAATCATATATATTAAATAATAAGTAGGTATGATAATTTTTCATTACGGCTTTCTCTGTCGTTGTCGTTTTAAGATCCATATTAGGGATAGATGATGGCTATTCCGATGATGTTGGAGAAGAAGGCATACGTGCTGCATAATAATTTGAGGTAAATGCACTGACAGTTCTCGAAATTGTCCTGATATGTCATTTAAATTCATAAACTCTGAAAACACATTTGTAAATTATTAATATTATCAAACCGTATCAATCAGATCCATATTGTCGCCGAAGGGGTTTTGACGCTGACGTGACATATCACGTGGTGCATGTATGGCAAAGGCAGTATCGAAAAAATTAGAAAAAAATAAAGAAAAATCAGAAAAATTAAGAAAAACTAAAAAAATCAGGAAAAATAGAAAAAAAAAATCAGAAAATGTGGTGTAGTGACTTATTACGTTATAGTGCATGTTAACAATAGACTCACTCATTAGTCATTCCTATTCTAATTCCTTACTAAAAGTAAAATGTGTTATAAAATAGAACATGTTGCATGTGGTCTTGTAACATATTCATACATCCTAATTTTTTCTAATTTTTATTTTTACTATTTTTTATTAAAAAAATCTGATCTTTTCTATTTTCTATTTTTTCTTGATTTTTCCTTTTTTTTCCTGATTTTTTCTTTATTTTTTTCTTAATTTTGCTGATTTTTCTTTATTTTTCGTACCATCTTCGCCACGCAAGCACCATGTGGAACACCACGTTAACGTCAAAACCTTCTCTGAGCTAATATGAACCTGATTGATATCATTTAAAAATATTAATAATCTAGAAATATATTTTTAGAATTTATAGACGTAAATGATATATCAAGACTTTTAAGAATTATCAGTGTATTTACCTCTAATAATTTTTTCTGCATTGTTGGCCACTTGGATGCTCCCCCGTCTTCGCCAATGCTGCCTCCTTTTCTCCGAATTAAACAACGGATCCTTGATTCCATGCATTGTCGAGTCTAGAAGCGGCATACGTGCCTGCGCAGCCTCATTGGACCTAGCCATCCATGCATCGAGTCGAGAAGCTGCACGTATGTGCCTGCGCAGACTCATTGGACTTACCACGTCAACCTTGGAATTCTTCGGCTGCTATGAGCTGGACCTGCTCTCTGTCTCTTAGCCCACGTGCAAGGCTGCGACCTAGCTAGCGAAAGTATTACTACTTCTTAAGTGAGAGTATTATCGATAAGAAAAACCGGGAAATGCCACCCATCAATAGATAGGTACTGAAATATATATATATATATATAAAGAAGTATAACACACGTGTAAAAGTGGTATATGAGAGGTGGGAGTACATACACCCAGGAGTACATACTAGTTTTCCTATATAGGACACCTATTCTATACTCCTAGGAGTATGTACTCCCACATGCAATATACCACCTAAACAAACACTTTATACTCTTTTATCATTTTTAGTATACTCTAATACTAATTCTAAGATACTCCAATATGAGTTGTATGAAAAAAAATTCAATGTTAGCCTTTCATTTTTGCTATATACTCTTTTTTATACATAAAAGAAGTATATACGCAAATTATGATAAAAATCATGAAATTTCATAAAAAATTTCGTAGGATTTGTATTGTAGTATCTTATAATTACTAATGAAGTATATTTAAAGTGATAAAGAAGTATAACACACGTGTAAAAGTGGTATATGAGAGGTGGGAGTACATACACCCAGGAGTACATACTAGTTTTCCTATATATATATATATATATATATATATATATATATATATATATATATATTTAGTAGTACTACTTAAAAAGCACGTACCGACTCCCACGCCAAACAAAACATTTTGCCACCCATCCATCTCTCTTCCCCTAACATATGGGCTTAAGACTCCGTGGACAGCGCTCTCATCATCATCATCGCTAAATCGATTCCCAATCTGGGCCATACTATTTTGACCACGTCTCTAATACCCGAAATTGATTGTTAATCTTCACAGACGATTCTAAGGCCTTATTTTTTTCAGCTGTAGATTGTGAAAAGCAATTTATAGATTGTGGATTGTAAGAAGTTGGATTGTAAAATCTGGATTGTAAAAAGCTGGATTGTAGATTGTTACAATCTGGTGAAAAACAGATTGCTAGATTGTTACAATCTGTGTGTTAGATTGTAACAATCCAGCTTTTCCAATCAGCTGTTTGTTTTAGCTTTTGTATTGTGATCAGAATTCAGTTTTTACAATCCAGCTGTTTATTTCAGCTTTTAAATTTTAATCACAATCCAATTTTTATAATCTGAAACAAACAGAACCTACCTAACTTGCGCGCGTTAGCAGCTGCTAGTGAATGATTTCAGACAACAAACGACAAATGCGACACGGTCGAGCTATGACACTCAAAGGGGTAGGCGCGCGGCCCAGGGCCTAGACGTGGCAGGCGCAGACACGCGGTGCCACCTAAGAGCCGGGCGCTCTGCAGCAGCCTACCTAGGCGCTGTGACTCGGCCAGCCTAGTACTTAGTGGTACGTAACCCATGTGCAAGGAGGCTCGCAACTATGCACTCAATCGGAAGAAATATTGTTCAAAAAGCTATCATAATAAGTTTTAAGAAAAAAGTTTGGAGCATAAGTTTTTGAGCAAAAGTTTTGAGAATGGACGTGTGGGCCGTCAGTAGGTGGGCCCTACGCGGAAGCGCGAGGGAAGAACCGAGCGCGCGTGCTCGTATAAGGATTTTCGCAATCTTCCCCACCTCCGCATTGGCCGTCGGTGCGCCGTCATAGCCGAACGAATCCACCGTCGACCAGCCACCTCCAAGGTACTGCGCTCACTCCTCCGCCGGTCCTCGTCATTTCCTCCTCCATTCCTCGGCTGAGCTCATAGTCTCATATTACGTCGCCTTCTTCCCAACGTCCAGCCACCGGGAACCAGAGCTCTGCTGTCGCCCACGATTCATCGCTAATGGTGAGTTCCCGTCGATTAGTCACATCCATGGCTTCTCTACACCCTTGTGCAGCTTAACAAGGCCCAATGCCCCTCCATTCGTCTCTACACCCCATGCTCGTCGTTTGCTGCCTGCTTGTCACCGCGAACAACGCCCTCACCGTCATTGTTGTCGTCACGGGGGAGTGGCACGCGCTGCTGGCCTCCGTGGGGTCCCCCCCCCCCCCACGCTTCCTGAGCACTTCTGCTTCGCCACCATCCCGAACGTCATCCCCTCCGAGCGCATGTGCACTTTGCAGCAAGCAAGTTTTCATACCTGAGATCATTTTAATGGTTCAACCTTCTAGCTGATAATTGAATGGTATTCTGTCAAAATCGAACAACTACAGGAAATAGAAATGTCACAGCTCTCCTGCCATCACTTTGAGAAAATATGTGAGAATATCAATACCTCCATGGTTTATATTTAGAGGTAAATATACTGGTGTTCCAAACCTGTAGTGACGTGTCATTTAGGTTCACAAACACTCTACTATTAATATTATAAACTGTATCAATTAGATCCATACTAACTCAGAAAAGGTTTTGACACTGATATGGCATGTCATATGGTGTCTATGTGGCAAAGACGGCTGATGTGATATGCCACATGGTGCCTTCGTTGCAAAGGCGGTACAGAAAACATAGAAAATATAAACAAAATCAAGGAAATCAAGAAAAACTAAAAAATTAGAAAAATCAGAAAAATAGAAAAAATCAAGAAAAAAATCAGAAAAAATAGAAAAAATCAAGAACAAAAATCAGATTTTTTTAAAATAAAAAATAATAGAAAACTTAAAAATAATTAGAAACTTTAGAAAAAATCAGGACACATGAATATATCATAAGACCAAATGCAACATATCCTATTCTATAACACATTTTACTTTTAGAAAGGAATTAGAATAGGAAGGAACAACGAGTGAGTCTATTGCTAACAGATACTATAACATAATATATCACTAGACCACGTGCAACATGTTTTATATGCTAACAGACAATCTATTGCTAGAATAGGGAGCGGGAGCGGCACGACCAGGGGTGAGAGGGCAGCAGGAGCGGGAGCGGGAGAAAGAGAGCTGGCGCATGATTGTGTCGGGCTATTTTCAACAAATAGATAAATTACTGACGCAGCCCTGAATGACCTGGTGGGTAATTTTAAAAAAATTATCATAATTACCAAAATATCTAATTATATGGATTGACAGATTAAATTTATACAACCTCTCACCTCTACATAGTATGGATCACCATAAATGAGCTTTATTTTCTTCGCTCATCTTTTCTTTATGCATAACCAGTGGCCACAATTAATGGATTACTTTCACATTCTATTTCTGTTTAGTGTAAAATAGACTTATTCATTGTATGTGGTCTAGTGACATATTACGCTATACTGCTTGTTAGCAATAGACTCACTCGTTGATCCTTCCTATTCTAATTCTTTTCTAAAAGTAAAATGTATTATAGAATAGGATGTGTTGCATGTGATCTAGTGATATATTCACATGTCCAATTTTTTTTCTATTTTTCTAATTATTTTTTAGTTTTTTAAAAAAATCTGATTTTTTTTCTTGATTTTCCTTTTTCCTTTTTTATATTTTCTAATTTTTTATTTTCCTATTTTTCTATTCTTTTAGTTTTTCTTAATTTTTCTCAATTTTTTTCTAATTTTTTGTGCCGCCTTTGCCACGTAGGCACCACGTAGCATGCCACGTCAACATCAAAACCTTCTCGAAGTCAGTATGGATCTGATTGACATAGTTTGATAATATTAATAATCTAAAAATATATTTTCAGAGTTTATAAATCTAAATGATATATCATAACAAGTTCGAAGACCGTCGGTGCATTTACCTCTCATATTTATTTTATGTCCAAGTATTGCATGACTTGGTTGCCCACCTGTAGCAGCGTAGGTCATGCACTTCAGGAAAGTTCTGAAAATCGGCCTTTTGGTACAAGAGCTGAGATCTGTGACAAGGGTGCAGTATCATTTGTCGAAGAAAACACATTGTTTTCCAATATCAAGAGACTACATGCATTTTATTGCATCATGTCATCCCTTCTCTTGGATAAAAATTGTTGCATGAAATATGTCAAACGTACGGATTTTTGCCCTGCAGGATGATTTTGTAATGACTGCAATTTTTGCCCTGTCATTTCCACTATATATTGCTTTGTTTTAAATGACTTTTCCTCTTTTGTTGGAGCTCTTATATGAGATGTGTACCAATAAAAAATAACATAAACCGAACTTAAAAAATGCAAAGAATCTTCATGTAAGACCCCCAAGTACCGGGATCTCCTATACCTCCTGTATTAATCCATAGATCAAGTAGCTTATACGCACAGTATAACAGTAGTAGTATCACAGTCAAACTTCGTACATAAGTATTACGATTTAGAGTATAAAAGATTTATAAACCATACTGTAAATTACAAACCTGGCTGGACGACTAACAAAACACAGTGGAAAACAGCGACTACCCAAAACTACAAGCAGCTAGGGTGCGAACGTGACTTCTAACTCTACTCTTCATCATACTACTTTAAAGTGTTTTATAGATGCATAAGGGATGAAACAAGGGTAAGACTTTACGGTTTAGTTTGAAACGTAAAGCAGTTTATGCAAGTATTCCATTGTATTCTCTACTGTTAACCTTTAAACCAGTTTAAATCATTAAAAACCAAGTAATAAGCTATATCTGAGGGTTTTTCGGTCCTGGGAGGGGCTACACCCCACTCCGCAGTCTCTTTTATCACATCTGGTGTACCTCTAGTACCACACAACTCCTGACGGATCGAACCAGGAACCTCATCATACGGATATCTAGTCCACACACTCACTCATCAAGACATACACATCCCTTTTCTAATCAAGTGAGGTCAATGCTTCGCATGTCCATGACCACGGACACGGCTATTCAAATAGGTTTACACTCTGCAGAGGTTGTACAGATTTACCCACGCGATATGCTCAGCCTCCAACCATAGACAACGAAGGAGCGAATCATATCAAGACCCTTCAAACACCTTTCTTATCGGGTTTTTCTACATGATCCATAAAATTCTTCAGGTCTCGTATAGAGGGTAGACCCCGATGATCGACTGGGGCGGAAACTCCTTCGGGCAGAACCTGAAGACACTTGGTTCAACATTGCCTCTCAGGCCTCCTAGTATTATGCCCAACCCAGTCCGGTGAAAGAAGAGTCAAGTCCTGCCCATTCAGGACGCATGGTTGCGCTGGGGTGGCTTAGCATGACGACCCAAGACCTGATGCTTAAGCAACCGGAGCAGGCATCTTCAGCGTTGGCAATGAGTATCACCTCAAGCCCCTAACGTATGAGATAGCCTCCAACTCTGAGGACTATCCCGCTTGCCCCTGCCAAAATAGTTTTCACCCATTTTTACACATCTCCCGCCATATCCCACATGACATCAAGTATTTCACAACCATCATAGAATTCACAACCATCAAGGATTCATGGTATATGAGTTATCATTGGTAATAGTAAATCGATATCTCCGAAGAGACATATTTTAAAAGCGATATCTCCTAGGAGGTGTATTCCATCCTAAGCATGCTAGATATCAAGGCGTCGTCCATTGTTAATATATTTAACAACAAGTACTCCTAGGGTGATGTGTATTCTAGATAATGACATGTAAGGCATGGCAGTGTTGATAGGATTAACTACTACAAGTAGTTTGAAAGAAAACGTAATATATAGCACATGCGATAATAAGTCCAGTTTTAGTTGATCATGTAGGTTATTTTAAAACATAGGTTCAATATGATAAAAAAATAGGACTTGCCTTCTCCGAAGTCTGCTTCAAAGTTTTGGTCGAAGCCAGGATCTTCCAGATTTTCAGCGAAGACCCCCGATTCTGCAAACGCGACTACGATCAATAATAGACTACTAAGAAGAACAATTAACACCAAATGAAAAGCCAAATGATCCCTAAAGGATATCACACTATGATAGATAGGTAGATCCCGAATTTAGATGAATTTAGACGAAAGAATCGCCAAAATCGGAGTTGAAACGGAGGAGATATGGCTGTCGGAAGTTTTGCCGAAAATAGAATTTCTGGAAATTAGAAAAGACTACTATTTCGCGGACTCGATCCACGAATTTGTGAACCGAAGGAGGGTTGTGCGTGGAGTCCATGGTGGACCAAATTTGTGGACTGGGCGGACACTGTGCTGTGAACATGGTGCGTAGGGCGTGGACCAGAGGGGAGGTTCGGAGTGTGGTCCACCACGGACCAGGACGGTGGACAGAGAGACAGAGGATAAGGCTGGATGGGATTTTTCCCATGCGGGCGTGAGGCACTCAGAGAGAGAGAGAGAGGGAACCAGAGAGGGGGGGAGCGAGCCGGTGGTGGAGAGATGGCTGGAGGGGCCAGCTCACCGGCGGGGGGGGGGGGGGGAGGGAGGTCCGCTGGAGAAGATGTGGCGGCTGGCTAGGGGGAAAAAGGGGGCAGCATCAAAGCGAAGGGAGCCGATCGAAGCGGAGAGATGGAGAGCGCGGCAGTGGCCTAGCTTGTGCGCCACTGAGCACGGTGTGGGCGGTGGAAGACGGGCGCACGACAGTGCTAGAGCAGAGGAGGGCGGAGAGCGAGGAGGGATATCGGCATAGTGCTCACTGAGGGGGAGGTCGGTGTTCACGACGATGGCATGGTGACGCGGGGAAAGCAGAGCACGACGATCGACGGCGCGGAGGAGCGCACGACGGTGGTACGCACACAGCGGCAGAAGATTGCACGGGTTAGCGCGCTCAGTGGCAGCGCGCGCGGCAGGGCGTGCTCACGGCGGTTACATAGGGTGGCATCGCAGCACAGTGGAGTTGTGGTTGGCGATGCAAAGGAGGGAGGCTGGCTCAGGGCGGTGCACGACACGTGTGCGAGCTGTCGTTGCGTGCTGTGCTTGAGCTGTGGATGTTTGCCGGTTGTGTGTTGGTGTGTATGCTTGCGTGTATGCCTGTGTGATGTATTTGGCCGGATGGCTTGCAGGTGAAGCATGAGAGGAGGAAGCAAACATGGCTTTGCCATCCTTGGTGGAAAGATCAGGGAGTGAGGATGGTGCTGGCTGGTGTGATCTTGTGGCTGCTCGGGTGAGAGGGAGAGAGGAGCAGAGAAAACATAGAGAGTTCAGTGGCTGAGAGAGGACTTTTGCTGCCCGAGCAAAAGATCAGAGAGGGGACTGTGTGAACACGAGAAAAAGGCGACAGCTGTGCTTTTGGTCGGTGATCAGAGAGAGAGAGAGAGAGAAGTGAGATGAGAGAGAGAGAGAGAGCATTTGAATGTTAAATTGAATCGATGTAATTGAATTTGAGATGGATTCGCTAATAATTCCAATTGAAAATTTTCAATTGGTAATTGTATTCGAAAATATTCAATTGAATGTATTTGAATTGAAACTGGATTGGGATAATTTAGATTGGATTTGAATTGCATATGACTTGAATGATTCAAATTGCGTTTGAGCTGAATAGAATCTAAGAACAGATTTGAAATTGAGAGACATTCAATTTTAAATCTCCACTCAAAGAACCATAACAATAAACCAAACGTCACGATCATAACAACGTATGGAGAAGTTTAGAAATTTATCTAGTGCATTTAGGAATACTTAGCCAATTAACATATACGAATATATACATACAAGTATATATATTCATATACATAATTTCTTGATTTTAGTTAGCTTAATTAATCACAGCAAGTTTTAATTTGGAGCAAAATTTGCAATTAATTAACATGCTAGATCTCAGGATGTTACACTTTAGGACCCTTACTATTAGGTTCCTAATGCATCCTTATGACCAATTCTTGGATGTAACTAATAAAATTGGAGAGAAATTATTGTGCACAAATCAATGCACACATACGGTTCGAAAATGCTAGCTAGACAACTGGTGGGTCGTCCCTTACAACCCTTATCTCTTGTGGTTGTTCAACTGCCACATCAATGTGGAGGTCTGCTCGAGCATAAAGGTTGTCAACTAACTATTCAAGTACATATATAAGGGCCATGACCGAACGTCTGTATCTTTGAATGAGGTTGACAACAATGACATTGACGAGATCAATGAGTACAGGGAGGCGAAGTGGGTTACCCCCCGGAAGCCTTGTGAAAGATATAAGACTTTGACCTGAGCAAGAACTCTCCACCTGTGATGCAACTACAACTTCATCTCCTGAACATGCACATGATTTTGTACTGACGGGGGCATGACATATAGGAGGTGCTCGATCATGATGATGCCGAGAAAGAAATGCTGATAGAGTACTTCGAGGCAAACAAAGTACACGAGCAAGCAAGAGGTATCCTCTACCGTGATTTCCCCGAGTGGTTTACTTGGCAAACAAAGAAAATTAGAAAGTTTTGGCAACTGAGGAAACATGGTGGACAAGTCGGTAGAATTGTGATGACCCATCCGACCGATGGAGAACGCTACTACCTCTGGGTTCTATTGAACCACATGATGGGCGCCACATCCAATGAGGACCTGATGACATTTGTTGGTGAGATCCTACCGTCCTTCTATGATGCCATGGAGAGAAGTGATCTGGTTGAGGCAGACAATACGGTGGACGAGTGCCTCACAGAGGCTGAGTTGTTCCAGATGCCATCGTCATTCTGAAGGCTCTTTGCAACAATATTGGTATTTTGTGAGCCCAGCAATGTGCGTGGCCTCTGGAACAAACACCTTGAGGCAATGTCGGATGACTACCGCCGCATAGATCAATGCACACATACGGTCGAACAGAAGGTTTTGATAGATGTTAGGAATATGCTGTAGTCGATGGGAAAGGACATAAGATTGTTCCCTTTTCCTGATATCGATGATGCACTTAACATGGCAAACGAGGTGTCGAGGGAGATATTCGAGGAGTCTATGATCATTGTGGACCATGAGCACACAACCTTATCTGACTCCCTCAACATCGAGTAGAGGGTTGCCTGCGACGAGATTCTAACCACAGTTGACAGCGGTGAATGAGGCATGTTCTTCGTTGATGGCCCGAGAGGCACCGGGAAGACTTTTCTTTACAAGGCGCTACTTGCTATGGTCTGTGGCCAGGGGAAGATCGTCGTGGCACGACTACATGTGGTGTTGCCGCTTCTATAATGCCCGGAGGAAGAAACACATACTCACGATTCAAGATACCTATAACCATTAATGACGGGGGTTTATATAATTTTACAAAGCAGAGTGGGACAGCTAAGCTTCTACAGGTGGCGTCACTGATTACGTGGGATGAAGCCTCCATGACTAAGAGGAAGGCGGTGGAGGCCCTAGACAACAGCATTTGCGACATAATGGGCTGGCCAGATGTCCCGTTCGGCGGGAAGACGGTTGTATTTGGTGGTGACTTTAGATAGGTTCTCCCTGTTGTCCGAAAGGGGTCAAGGTTTCAGATAGTTGATTCGACACTACACAGGTCCTACCCGTGGGAGCATATGCGACACCTATGGCTCATGTGTAATATCAGGGCTCAGAGCGACCCATGGTTTGCGGAATACCTGCTACGCATCGGTAATGGCACCGAAGAGGCTAATGGTGATAGCAAAATACGTTTTCCTGATGATATATGTGTGTCGTATACATGAAAGGACGTAGACCTTGATAAACTTATAGATAGTGTGTTTTCGGTGCTCGACGCTAACCTGGCTGACCCAAACTACATCACTTTGAGAGCCATCCTGTCCACACGAAACGAATGCGTGGATACAATTAACATGAAGATGATTTGTCATTTTCGGGGAGACGAGATGGTGTATCATAGCTTTGATCTCGCTGAAGATGACCCCACAACTACTATCCTCTGGAATTCCTTAACTCTCTGACCCAAACGAGCTACCTCCTCGTGTGTTGAAGCTTAAGATTAATTGTCCCGTCATACTGCTTAGAAATATTGACCATGCCATTGGACTTCGCAACGGGACAAAGCTTTTGATCCGGGGGTTCTAAAGAAATGCTATTGATGTAGAGATCGTGCTCGGGCAGCATGCTGGGAAGAGAATTTGTCTGCCTCGTATCCCCCTATGTCCCTCTGATGACGAGATGTTCCCTTTTCGGTTCAAGCTAGCAGAAGTAATTTCCTGTTAGGCTCAGCTTCGCCATGACAATCAACAAGGCACAGGGACATACCATCTCAAACATCGGTGTGTACCTCTCCAGCTAGTATTCTCTCATGGCCAGCTATATGTCGTGCTATCTAGAACCACTGTCAAAAAGGAACATCAAGATCCTCGCCGCCTCGGATGACGATAAGAAAAAGGAGAAGCACTCAAAGCAGAGTAGGACATGCACTAAAAACATCGTCTACAGAGAGGTACTCACACCATAGTCGAGGTATTTTATTGCTTATTTATGGATTTGTGGCTGCTGACTGTATTTTGCTTATCTTTGATGTGATGCATTTAATAATTTTTTCTGTTTGTGTAGGATCACTGGTAAGAGGTACCTAATTGATATGATGAATAGAGTAAGGGTAAAGGCAAGAATAATTACTCATGAAGTTAATGTGTAATGTGCAAGCTCAATGTTCATGCTTTCTATTCTTCTATTAAGCATGAGTTAATGTATTTTTACATATACTTATCACAATTCAACAACGAATGATGATGCAAAGTATGTAAACTTGGACGGATGTATTTTTTATTATACTTAAAAAAACTTGTGCTCAACCTACAGTTGAAAAAAAGCATGGTAGCAGCAACCCTGGCCCACTGTCTTTTGATAATCGATCTGTCTTCTCTTGTTTTCGTGGGAAAGCCGGCCGTCAGCAGGCTATGTGCTAGAGCATCTATCTGCCGTCAGCCGGATCCGGATTCCCCGTGCATATGTTCGATATCTCCTCCGATCCGATGTGCAGGCAGAAAGCAGCCCGAGCCCGCAGGATAACGTGGACGCGTCCTGAAAAATGCTCCTGCGCTGCTGCACGCCGCCCGTTTGCGCCTTCAAATCAGCTAGTTCATCGTGACACGACGGTCGGACGAGCAGTCTGATCCGGAAACAGATCCATCGATCGAGCGCCAGTACAGTTCATCTCGTGTCAAACTCTGTACGTACGTGCTGTGCTACGTTGGACAGGATTTGATCTGTACGTCCGAATAAAATCGATCGTCGCTGCATATATAAGAGATAGGCACGAATAGTCGTCACCGAGAAACGTATCGATCCCCAGCTTCACTGACTGCTCAATATAATGGCTAGGTCAGGTGAATGACGGAACATAAAGTTCAAGCTACGTACGTACACGCTTTTCAAGGCCGGGGTAAAGATATACAGAAATCGCGGTCCTGCCCTCTATGTCTAGAACGCTTAGGAGGACTAACTAAAGCCTCGCAGTAGGAACTGTTTGTAGTGAAGTTGGCTAAGGCTCCGAGGAGAGCCGATCGGTCAGGGCTAACCTTGCTCTGTAAAAGTCTTCAAAGAAGATTAGGTTAAAAAATCTTTTTTTTTTAAAAAACTAAAGCCTTGCAGGAGGACAGTGTTGCTCAAATGTTAATGGAGATTTAATTTCTTCCCGGCCGTAGCACCAGCGAAAGTTTCCAGCAATGGCATGATCGCCTGATCGGAGAGTTTGGGTCATTAGGGCCGCGCGAGGAGACGTACGTGCGCCTTGCATGCGGGCAGGCTAGTGAGTGCGCGATCGAGGCTTTGGGGGGCACGTCACGTGGGCCAATGATGAGCGTATCCACAACTAAATCCGGGCGAATGATGAGCGACAGCCCGGCACCCATGGACGACGGACGGGCAGATAGATTAATTAGATCAGATGGTACCTCGACCACAATAATAATATAATCCATCCGCTGATTCCATCGTCGATCAGATCTCTGCACACGCCCTGCCCGGCCTGAGATCGATGGCGTCGCTGTCCAGATTCACAAATCGAACAACTCCTCGTTCCAACTGAACAGAACAGGTATAGCAGTAGTTAATTTTGGGAGAAGAGAACATCTGCATGACTGCATCTGTGCTGTGCACTGCACTGTCCCCATGCCATTGGCCGCGGGCCGACCTGCGGACGAGGCGCGCATTATGTCAAGGGAGGCGGGTGGCAGCTTCTGCGGGCTCGCTCGGTACCTTGACGCCCGATCGAGCAACCTCCGTGTGATGCACACCAGCACAATGCACATGCGTGCCATCGTTGCGATGGAGGAGCATCATCGTTGTGACGTGCCGGTTGCCGGTTGACGCGCACGGCGGGGCACCGGGGACGCCACGCCATATGCTGGCGCGCGTGCGTACGCCGTGCGCCGCGCGGGGAGGGAGGCACGCGTCGTGGCGCGGGGCCGCCACATTTAACTCTGCATCGATCTCCCGAGGGAAGACGTACGCGGCGTGCATGCGCTCGGGGTGGCCGGTGTTAAGTCGTTGGACTGCTTCCGTTTCACATCGCGCTCACGGGGAATCGGCTCTTCGCTCCGTCCCTGGTGGTCTAGTCCAAGGTTGGTGATCCGGTAAGCCCCGTGTGCATGATTAAGGTTTCCTTGGATGAAATGGATAGATGATCTGCCGCACTCTCTATTCAACCCAGATATGGTTTTGGATATAGGGAGTGGTTAATATATTTAGGACCAAGCCTCCAACTGTATAGTACTAGAACAATCGAGTGATCATTTTTTCACCGACGGTTCTAGAAATAATAAAAAAAAGGAGCAGCAAAGCTGGAATAATTCGCGCTATACTTTGGCTTACTTTTAGACAATAAATAATCATTCAATCTAATATTTTTTATGGCATGGCAATGAATTAAATAAGAGATAGATAGATGTAGCTAGTTTCTTCCTGCACAAACAATGTAGGCACAATATGCAATACTAGATACAAATTAAGATCATCTCCAACAGTTACCTTAAATTTTCATCTTAAGAATATTATTACAATATCCCATATTACTATTACAGTATCCCTTATTTTTTTATCTCCAGCAGCTACCCATTTCCTACCTTCTACTCTTCTTTTTCTCTCCCCGACCAGCTGTAAGCCTCTATGAACAGTACTGCTACAGTGCCGCCGCATACCGCTACAGTAGCCCGACTTTGTTTTCCTCCCCGGGCTCCACTGTCAGCCACTGTAAACAGTACTGCCGCAGTGTGCTACAGTGATGCGAATTGCTACAGTGATGCGAAATGCAGACCAACTCTATCTCCGCACCTGTAGCGACACTGTAGCAATCAATTTCCAGTGCTGCATTATTTTACGGAGTACTGTAGCACGGGATAACTTAGAGTTGGTCTAAGAAATGTATTATGTGCTCAATATTCATCTTCTGTTGCATGAAACAAGCACATAAATGAGTACAATAAAAAAAATTAGATGTGGAGACAAATTTTAAGAGGTGAAAGAAACTTTGCATTGGGAAAATAGTTTCTACACTAATGTTTTATGTGAGGTGGAACGAGATAAATATTTAGTACTGCACATATCACTTCATCACTACCGGATCATCTAAAACTAGCAGTGATAATCGTATCACTATCAATTCGTAAGAAAATCACTATTATTGTAGGTTTTAGAAAATAATCGCTAGTGATAGATTATTATCACTATCGGTTTGAATTAAAAATTAATAGTGATAGTCACTATATAAGAAATCATCAAAGAAGACAAGTTATTAGTGGTGGCTGCTCAGTACGTGTCACTAATGCACTATTAGTGATGGGTTAAATGACGATCCATGACTAATATGTGACCTGGGTTATGACTCGATCAAGACCCGTCACTAATGAGGTATCATTAGTTACGACGAGGGAACAACCCATCACTAAAGATAGTAGTGACGAGTCACCTCAAAATTCGTATCTTTAGTAACGAATAAAGAGAGCATACTTATTAGTGACGGGTGACCTCAAAGCTCGTCACTAATGATAAAGTCATTAGTGACGAGTAGAGAGAGCACACTCATTAGTGATGGGTTACGTAAAGGTCTGTCACTGATGAGTCAGTCATTAGTGATGGGTAGAGAAGGCACGCTCATTAGTGATGGGTGATAAAGATACCTGTCACTAATGACTGACTCATTAGTGAAGGCCCGTCACTAATGACTAGTCAGATCTCGAGTCATAGCTGGTCGGTAAAAAATTCATAACTTTTTTTATACTAACTCAGATGGGGAAAAACTTTATATAAAAAAATTATAGCCCTCAACGAGGTCTACAACTTTATAGTTGATCACTTTTTTATTTGGAGCTATATAAATGCACAAATAAATATATAATGATTGTCAAAGGAACTACACGCAGGGCCACAAACTAAAGTGTTGAATCTAGTGTAAAACTAGTATGAATCATTGAAAATTGAAAATTTAAAGATTTTAATTGTGAGTTTGGTAATTCGGATTGACAAAACGTCTGTGCAGCACTAACTGTCAGATGTAGCACTGTGTCTAAAAAAATTCCAAGCAAATCGGAGAAGATCAATTTTTGACGAAAACTTTAGAGGTTCGATGAGGGTCTTTTGAGCCTTTTTTGGGGTCAAGAAAGGTACAAATCTAAAGAAATTTATTTTTTTAGATGCACTTCCTTGTTAGCTTTGAAAGTAGAGGTCTAACGTCAAAATCAGACTCCGTATACAAAAGTTATGGCTGTTTTACTTAATACTGCACGGGTTGGGCATAAACTTTTTCATACGGAGTCGGATGGAGATAAATTTTATATGAACATTGTAGAACTCGGTGAGATATACAACTTTATAGTTGATAAAATTTTCATTTAAGATCATTTAGATGTTCAAATAGTTATTTAAACATTCAATCAGAAGATGTCAAAATGATTGATTTTGTTATTATACTCAACAACGAATGAGAGGTGAGATAGTTAGAGGGGTCACACGCGCGGAGCTCACTTCTGAGGTCGTGAGTTCGAGTCCTATCACGTGACTTGTGAATGGTCGGGTGTGGTCGAGTGAGTAGTGACTTGTTAGGTGTCTGATCGGGTGTCATTTTTTTAGACCAAATATTATTTCTTTTTTTGTTTTTTAAAACACATATTAGTGACGGGTCAGAACAAGACCTGTCACTAATGAGAAGTCATTAGTGACGGGTCAGATCTAGTCCCGTCACTAACGTGTAGTCATTAGTGACTGGTCAGATCTAAACCCATCACTAATGTGTATCATTAGTGACAGGTCCAGACCCGTTACTGATAAGTCCACATTAGTGACATGTTAAGAGTGATGGGTAAAATATCCGTCACTAATGAGGGTTGTCACCCGTCACTAATGTTGATTTCTCAGGTAGCGAGTATCACTACCGGTTTTTGTTATCAACCGGTAGTGAAACATAGGATCGAATCCGAAATTTGTATTTAATCCATATTTGTCTCATGTTCACGTTTGCTCATCCCGTCCCCTAAAAATTTAAGTCTGAATGCCACAGTCCCATCCTCACTCCTCGCTCTCTCTCTCTCTCTCTCATCTCTCTCGCTCACTGCTGCCACCACCCACCTCCCATCCCTCCTCCTGAGCTCATGGACGCCGCCCTCCTCACGGATTCGACGAGGCTTCCTTCGCATCACACATGTGCGACAGATCCAAGCAGGAGGGAGAGGGCGAGATCCATGTCAACCGGATCTGGGGTGAAGCGAGTTGAGGAGCGGGAGATGTGAGGCTTTGGCACGAGTGCGACCTCTTCTATGGCCTCCTCACCTCCACATCGGTCGCACACTCCTTGGCTTCCACAATGACTATGTGTGCTATGGCGGTGCTTTTCTGATGGTGGCTCGAGCTCGGCAATTGTGTGTGTAATCTAGGATGTGGGGTGGTGAGGCACCTCACCGGCAAGCCTGAGCAGTAGTGGGTGTCAGCAAGCGGCGGCGGAGCTACAGTAGAGGGCCAAGCGGCGCTTAGGATTTTTCTTTCCTTTTGTTTTATAAAAATACCAATATTATCGGTGGACAACAACCAACAGTGATAGCATTTTGACCATCACTGTCTGTTGCGTACTGCGGTTCCAAAACCGTCAGTAGAAACCAGTTTAGAACCAACAGTGAACGTCTATTATACAGTAGTGATCGTTAAAAGACATTTTATATTGGGAGTGACCAAAGATCTATTATATTATTATAAGTGTTAAAATAAGCTATCATGTTCGTTCTCAAGTCACTAAGTTATCATTGAAAAAAAAGAAAAGATCTAAATCACTTATTGTTATGAACATCTAACAATCTAGATTAAATTAAATAGTTCATATCAAATACTAAAACAAACTGAATTTGTAACTAAAAATTATAAAAATTAGTAGTTCAATTTCCATACGGTTTGAAAAGTAAAATATCTAAATAAAGAGTCCAAATAAAATAGAATAAATAATAATGAAAATTAGGTTAAAATAAAAAAGAAAGATCCATATAAATAAGTATAGTCTAAAAAAAATTAAATTATTATAAAAATTAAATATCTAAATATAAAATCTTTATAAAATATAATTAATCAAATGTTATCGTAATAAAATATTACAGTTATATAGTCACACAATTAGCAGGAGTCAATTGATGGTTAAATGAGTTTGATGGGTTCTTTTACATCAACGCATTGCAATCGTTTCTTAAGTACAATCTCCCGACGGGCATGTCACATGAGATTCTCCCGCGGCTTGATCTGTCCCCAATATTTATAAAAAAATCCAGCACCGACCAGGCAACGCGATTCCTGATTCTTCCCTTGCAGCATGGAGACACGTAGGTACACGGATGGATGACGACCTCCGCGCCTCCGCGGCGTGTAGCCTGATACCGGACTGCCGACATCAACACAAGAGCCCGCCACGGCGACGCCACACCAAATCTCGCCGATTCACCCGCCCTCAGACGATGAAGCAGGTTGCAGTCCGTCTCTAGGCGAATCCACGGCAGGTTGCAGGCCGTCGGGGTCGACTGACACCGACGAGTCCTTGCTAAGCCTTGGTACATTGCCTTATTATCGGCTTTGACCCCGGTGAAAAATCCACCTGACCCCAGCGGCCTAGCCTATCCAATGATGTACTCGTTAGTATTAGCAGTCAGTCAGTCCACAAACCAATTCACGTATTCAGATCCACTCGCTAGCATTCACGGAACCAATAAACTCAAAAATATATGAAAGATTTTTGTGCTTTTTATACGAAAAATAGTGAAACAATACATTTTCACTCGAGTCAACCTAATATCACTACTCGCGCTTGCTATTTTTTAAGCTATTTTTATAGTGTGCGTTCTGTGAAAATCGAACTCACAACGTACCCTCGCACGCGTGGCAGCTTTACCACATCACCCTCGCGTGTGTTCTAAAGAGAGTAGGATATTTTATCCTTTTAAACTTTTTGCTAGAGGTCATAAGTGACGGGTTACAATTATAATTCATCACTTATGATTTTTAATAAGTGACGAGTCATATTTATGACCTATTACTAATGTTCATTGTAAAATATACACACAAAACATTTGACTTAGAGTGCAGTCGGTTAAACGGGTATAACTTTTGCATATGGACTCCCTCTTCAGCAAACTTTCGAGACCAAAAGCGGCTTGTAAGATTGAGTTTTCACCTCCGAAAGTTTCTGTACCGTTTTCAAACGCGCGTTTATATCTATAGAAAGCTTCCTTACATCAAACTTGAGTAGAAATATACAATGTTTCTTATTCTAATGTTAGTAAGGTGAGAAAAATAAGAGAAAAATAAAAAAATATTTGTGAATACACTACTATAAATCAAATTGCTTTAAAAATAATATTTGCTTTTCCCATTTTTATTACATATTTTATGGTTTACAAATAAATGCAAATTTTACCGTTGAATACAGGAAATATATATTGTTTGATAACTATTATATAATTATTATTTTTAATTAATATAATAGCTAGATTTATAATTGATATATTATGAAGGATATATTAGATATGTCACAACTAGGTAAGAAAATTGAAGAGTTGATGAGTTCTAATATTTTATCAAACTAATTGACTAATATATCTAATGATTGACTAATTAAGATTCTTTCATCTGTTCTGTTTTATCAAACTGGTCATTAATAATAGGTCAATCCTGTTACTGATGAGTTAGTCATTAGTGATATGTTACAACTTAACTCGTCACTTATAAATGATCTAAGATAAACTGTTACTGATGACGAGTCATAAATGATTAGTAATAACTTGACATATCACTTATGACTGATCTAAAATGATCTATCATTGATGACGAGTTATCAGTGTCGGATCACAACTATAACTTATTATTTTTACATAAGTGACAAATCATATTACGACTCATCACTAATTTCGTGTCTTCTTTATCTATTTTTTATATAGTGATAGAGGCCAATAAACAAAAAAACACGTCGCCCTTTACACAGATCGATCATTCTCCTATCTTGATTGCGCGACTCATCGCCCTTTTTCCCCTTTGTCGCGTCACGCATCGGTCAGGCTCCCCACTCTCAGGTGCCAACAGTAGAAGGTAATATCAATTCTGCAGTTGAACATACAATTTCTTGATTATCACATCGCGGAATCGATCCACGTCATGGTGTCAAGGTCTATCCATCCATGCCTGGGTTTGAGTCTGAAATCTTAGGCTGATGCTAGTTTAAAAAAGCATCTTGTTTTTTATTTGGTCTATCAGCTCCTTTTCTATCACTGCTGTGTCAGTTGGGAGGTAGTTTTCAGCAATAAAATTATAAAGACAGTGCTACGAAATCGTATTAATGATAGATTTACGAACGAGTCTATCATATGTTTTGTGGAACAAGCATTTTTTTTACTACAATTCTATGATGATATGATTGTTCGCTTTAAAAAAATAAAAGGTCGTAACCGTAAAGTGCAAGAGGTAACTACTATCGTAAAGAGTTTATTTTGTCACACCATGTTGTTATTAATTTTATTCCTATTGTATGCTTAATCTTATATTATTAGAAGTTGTAAGCTAATGTCATGAGTTTGTAGCGACCCAGAGACCATTTATCCTGGATTCGCCCTAGTGAAGACTCTACCACGCGCACGGCCCCGACCGACCGACCGACCAAACGAAAAGATCCTTTCGTCGCCTCGCCCCGCCCCCGGCCGGCTGGTCCATACTTGGCATGCACCGATCCTTTTACGTGTCACGCGTGGACTTGCTCATACGCACGCCCGCCCTCGTAGCCTGGCTCGCTCACACGATCAGTGTGCATGTGCCCACCGAGAGCGACTCCGGTTCCGGCCTAAAACTAAAACTGCACGTCATTATCCGGTGATAACACGGCATACAGGAGCATTAGAGTAACGGATCGAGTCGTAGTTAATTCACCCGGCCGGGTGGCCGTGTGAAAATTCTTCTCGTGTGCTAGAATGGCAACAGATGGTTAAGCGAGAGGGCACTAGAGAAGCTCGCTGTCCCATTGAAAGCAAAAGTGAAAGCAACAGAGAAGCAGCATACATACACTCATAATTCGGAGTTGAGCCCCGACACGCACAATCATTGAACCGCCGTATATGCATATAAAAAGTGGAGTATACACATGTACACCTGAAGACAGGGCCAAGACAACAACAACAGGATTTCTCTAGCTCTCTCTCACTCTCTCTCTCATGTCATGCCATCCATCATCCAACATTGTGTCTGACGCTAAGTACGTACTCATCAGTATACTCCACGTCCGCTCGTGATCTACATACACTAATGTAGTGATCGACATACACTAATTCTAGTTAGAAGACCAGAAGCACCTTAATCTAGTGATCGACATACACTAATTCTACCACTACTTACCATCCATCTTATGATTAAAAACCTTTGAAACAAAAAAAGAAAGAAAATAAGCTATTAATATCTAAACGGAGTGCTAGCAGAGAGGGGCAGAATTACATGCATGCACAAAAAATGTACATGGATGTTGTTTTAATTTAATATATATAATCCGTAAGAGACGATCCTCCTGTTTCCTCAAAAAAAAAAAAGTGCATGGATGGGTTGAGCCGTTGAGCTACGGCTATTTGACTACCCTATCAAGCCTATGATTGATTGATTAGCTGATGGACATAACCTAACTCCCACCCCGCCAGATCAAGAAATAGCTGGAGGAGGATCATATGTTACTTGTGACGTACGTGAGGTGGAGTGGTATTTTAGCTACGGTGTTGCTCTGCTTGCTGCTGTTGATCATGCAGGCGTAAATGATCAGCAGGCGGCGGAGTGGGTGAAGGGGTTGAAGAAGTGGTGGGTGGTCCGGACCGGGCCGGCCGCCTTGGGCCTGTCGGGGTCGGCCTTGTCAGCGGCGGGGCCGCCCAGGCGCTCGCAGGACGGGCAGAGGGTGAGCGTGGCGGCCGGAAGCTGCATGTAAAACGGCGGCGCCGGCACAGCCGCGGCGCCGGGGGCCGTCGCGGTTTGCGGCGGCGGGGGCGGGGCGAACTTGAGGGCGCGGAGCTCCTGCAACTCGCGCTGCAGGCGGCGGTTCTCCTCGGTGAGCGTCTCGCAGCAGCGCTTGAGGAACTCGCAGTCCACCTCCGTCTGCTTCAGCTTCGTCCTGCGCGCGCGGCTAAAACGTTAATTGCCGTCAGAACCTTGAAGAGAATTTTGTTGGATTCACTCGTTTAATTTTCATGCATGCATGGAATACTTGTTCTGTGAAAGGATGTGCACACTTGTGCGTGCATGTTGCGTAATACTAACCTTGCTCTTCTGTTTTGGAACCACACCTCCACCTGCCTTGGCCTGAGGTTCAGTTGCTTGGCCAAAGCGACTTTCTGCTTCTGCTCAAAGCCAAAAAGACACACAAATGGAAAGGAAAAAGAGGATGTTCAGCAACTCATCTTGATCAAATTTTTTTTTGAAAAGAATATCTGTGTTTTTTTAATTACATAAATATATGTGCAAACATGTATGTGTGGATGTAGTCATGTAACCATGTATGTAATCTTGGTAGGTAAGTGCAGCTATCTGTGCAGCAAGCCAGCAACAACAAGTCAATCGATCGGAGGACCGAACGCACCGCGCACGAAGGGGCAGGGACCTACCGGGTTGAGGGTGCTGTGCTCCTTGAAGCGGTCCTCGAGGAGCGCGGACTGCTCCTTGGTCAGCCTCAGCTTCTTCCGCGTGCTCCCGTCATCGTCGTCCTCGGTGCCGGCGCCGGCACGCGCTGCGGCCGTCGAGGATGCCCTCTCGGCCTCCGCCTCCTCCACGCGCTCCCTCTTCACGCCCGCCACCGACAGCGAAGACACGCTGTGCGCGCCGCCCCCGACGCCGGCGGCGGCGGACGCGGTCCCAGTCCCGGTCGCGGTCGCCTCGTCCGGCATGCTCAGCGTCAGCGACGGCTCCAGGGGACGCGGCGACGACAGCCGACCTCTAGTACTGTGGTGCGCCGCCTCAGACGCGCCGCCACCGAGGGACAAGCCCAGCGCCAGGCCGGCGTCATCCAGGTGGACGTCCTCCTGAGCCATGACGTGCACGCAGGACCAGAGGAGTAGCTAACTACTCCTATGCAGTCGCCACTCGAGTTTCCTCTCGCGCCAAAGCTGGCTGTTCCTTGCAAGGTGCAAGTGTGCGTGCGTGCGTGCGAGGAGAGGTGGGGACTGGGGAGGAAGGTCGCGGAAGGAAGGAATGAAATGGTTGAGGCGGCAGGCGAGAATATTTGAGGAGGAGGTGGGGAGCCGAGCCGAGCGGATACACGCCCACATCACTTGCACGTACATACGCACGCACTTTGACACTTGCAGAGGTTTGATGGGCAGGGAGCTCAGCTCAGCTGGGGGGTCCAAAGCGCCCAAGCCCCACGCGCGCGCGCGGTGCCGTGCTGTGGAGTGTAGCACATCGATCAGGGCCGCCAAACGGCTGGTGTTTTCTATCGCGGAAGATTAGGATGAGGTGCGAGCTGACTATTAAAGGGGCAGGCAAATACTACTACTAGTATTTAGAAGAACACATCGTTCTCAATTTCTCGTTCCTGCCCCTGTGCTCGTATAGTACTCTATTACTTTGCGCCATTTTTCTCCGCACATGCTGTGTGGTGCAAAAAGGCGAGGTATGCAAATCAATCAAAAGAGACGACGCATGACATGCACACTTGTGTATCTGCGTTACTTATTTTCAACGGGACACGTTCTAGTGCAGTTAGGTATGTACGTGTATAGGAATAAGTTCAGGTGCTGGTTGAATTATATGTGGTGATTACACGCTCTAGTGCACAAATAATTGTTTCATGCATGCAAGTAATATTGGCATATTGCTCTGCTTCTACCCCTATTGGCGAAAAAAAAGGAACATAATTAGCACCACATCAAGTGCTTGTCTGTGAGATCGTGGCAGCATTACTCATCACCCACCCAACAACCTATGTGCGTACCTGCTCGTTTACTAGGTGTGCCGGTTGGCCTAGCTAGCCGGAGGCTTCTTCCCAATCTCTGGTTCCTCATTTTCCTTCTCCATCCAGCAGCACTGGTAGAGATTTTCCTTTTTCCAAGCCCAAGCTTGGTAGCTGCCACCCCTTCTTTTCCCAAGTTCCAACTAGGTCTTGGCCTCTCGCCCTCTTTCCACACCACTTCACTGCTTTCCACATCGGACACGAATGCTAGCCCATGGAGATCCAAAGGCAGGCTACTGTGCTGTGGGGCATCAGTGTTACCTTATCTAGTGGCACCTTAATTTCCAATGATAGGCTCCGTGTTCACATTGCATCCGTCCCTGATTAGTCTCGCTTAATTCCTTGCTGATTAGGGCGTGTAAGGGTGAATTAATTACGGGGAGACTTACTTGCTCAATTCTGCTGCGGCTTTGTTTCGTTGGTCTGCAGGGGCCCTTCTGCGTTGCGCAGCACCGGTTCACCACATGGCCTGCTGTGGAGCGAACAGGGGGATGCACAGTAAGGGAAAGGAATAGAATTATCGGTTCCAATGTTTGTCATCCAAAACAACGTGTCGATATGTGTGTGATGGATTCTATGTAAAAAATAATTATGTATGATGGGATAGCTACCATATACACCGGTTACATTTGAGACTTTTTAAAAAGAAAATGATATATATAATACTATTTTACATCTATTTCTATCCCAACCCCGTCCCTAGCCCAACTCCCAACCCCTAGCCAACTTGCCTCCCACTATCGGATGAACCTAGTACATCACCAAATTAGTATTGGGCATATATTTTATTCCCTTCGGATTTCAACACATTTTCACTACAGATATTTACATACAGATTTCAACAACATTTCAATATTCGACACAAGTTCAATATTTTTACATCACAAGACAATATGCAACATAAGTATTATTTCCTCTCCCACTCACAAAGCTCGGATAGCTAGCCAATTCACCTCCATGGTAAAAGAACATGCCATTCTTGTGGATGACTTCGTGCATGATGAACCGACACATATCACATTAGATATTTATATCTTCATTTGTGAGAGGTGTTAGTACATTCGATCCTTCGTGCCTGCAATGGAAACACAACTAAAAGAGTTAGGATATTACTGACAACGAAAATATAATCAAATAAGAATATGCAAGCGCAATGATGACTTACATCCTTGGGGTTCGTTGTGTACCTATCGTTTACGTAAGAAATTGGCAAACATAGTATCCACAAAGAACAATATCGAACCTTGTTTGTGGCACTTCAAATAATAATACAATGTATTCGTTAGTTCAATAATACTTTTCGTCATAAGTAATAAGATACAAGCATTAAAGGTATGCTATTATCAGAAAGTGTGTACGGATCACCATCTCAGTTAGATTGGTCGTATTGTATCTTCCACCTTTCAGTACATACCACCACTTGTAGGCCCTATTCAAATGCCAAGAAGTAATTAGCAATTCATAAATGATTTATAAGGATTTTATGTATGAGGATTTTTTTACATATGTATAACGTTGATGAGATCTTGATATGATGATTGGGGGAGATCGACTTAGTCAAGGACTATGAGTCTGCTCCACTTTGACATCAGTATTATACAAGTAAAGTGGTCGTTACATGAATACTTATGTTAGGTTCTTGATCGACCAATTAAGTTAGGTGCAAAATAAAACTTTTAAGATCAATTGACGTATCAAACTTAATTAAAGTTATAGGGGGCTATGATGTAGTCTTTGTCTTGCATTTCTAGCATAGCCCTTCATATGTAGGTCGATATATCAAGCCTGCGTGACTTGATCATTTCTTTTATGACTCTTGCTTTCTCCTTGTTACTCTTTCCTTTAATCTCTGGGGCATCCTTCCTCAACTTCACGATCAAGTTGTGCTGGGAAATTCATTGTGGATTAAGGAATCCGACTGGTAAATTCAACTTTTCCGCATCAATAAACTGCATTCTACATAACAAGTCACTAGTTATTAGCTTCCATAACATATATTGGTAGATATGAACATAGGGTTAGGTTATAGACACTTATAGGCACCACACGCTTATGAGATTGATGTCGAGTTTGTTGCGGCAGAACAAAGTGTGCATGTCCTTACAATCCACCATGAGACTGGAGTTTCCGCTTAGAAAAATGTTAGCGGAGACATTAGTAGTGATTATCGAGGACACCACACGACATGCCCTCATGTACCATTAATGGAATCTCCTCATCTCCCATGGACCATCTTGGAGTAGAATAAGGGTAGAAATGGCTTGCCATTCTCATAAGTCTAAGGAACATCCGGTGCAGGCAAGAAATCCACTTGAGGGGTATTCATTATTTTGTCGGTCTCTTTCGCGACATCACCCTTCATTGGAGATTCCTGAGAGGATGATGTTTTTTCTTTAGAGGACAAAAGTCACCTCTTCACCAGAGATGTTAGAGTCTTTTTGTTTTGGGTAACCATGATAGGGACTCTTTGATACTCAGGTGAAAGTGCTGGAGGGGAAAGTGCTAGAGGCACAAACGCTAGAGGCGGAAGTGCTAGAGGCGCATACTGTGTAGCACGAGATGACGATGCATGAGCAAGCAAAGGTGTTGGATGCTCAAGCAAAAGTGCCGAAGGTGAAGAGTCTTGGCGCGGGGGGGGGGGGGGGGAGGTGCCAGAGGCAGAGAGGTTGGGCGCGGATGCAGAGATGCTGGGCATGGGGATGGTCATGACGCTGATAATTTTGACTGTTGACGGCTGAAGATGATATCTCGGCTGGGCCACATAATGAAGTTGCCAACAGCCTCATTGAGAATCTTGATACCCTCAGATGTGTTGATATCTAATTTGTCCTTCATGAAAAATGGTTGTATTGAGTCCACTTGTACCTTAGCATAATCGGTCAGAATGTCTTGATTATGAAACACATGGTCTAAAATGGCCTGGACCATGGCAGCCTCAACAATGAAGTCTCCCTTGCTAACTGGAACATGCAAAATTTAAGGGGTAGTGTCTGTGATATCACTTGCATGATATCTATGGTTATCAACTTGCGTGGACCTCTAGCTACTCCGAAAGCCTGAGCTGGTTGGTTGCTATATCGTCATTAATACTGCCCTTTCCTTCTAGTTTTCGTTCCATATTTTCATGAACTTGACCTTAACATGTTCTTGTATCTCTTCTGCTAGGGTTTTCTTATATCTATTATGGGTCTTGTACTGGCCCACAACGTCTGGGAACCCATGCTTACAATCCACTTTTGATCCAATGCCTCAAGTGCGACCTGGGTGTTCCTTGTTCCCCATGGCCTTGGTAGGCAGGTCATTCTCCCTGTCGAGCTCTAAAGACCCTTCGTTAGTGATCACTTCCATGGTCTCAGGTCCTTTGAAGGCTAAGTCCCCATCCTCGGGTTCGTTCTAATCAAGCGTAGACCTAGTTCCTGCTTCGCTCATCATAATTTTCCAATGGGTTAAGTTTCTTAGCTTGGGTAGCCTCTTCTTCTTGCCTCCTCCATTCACTAATTTTGAGGGTGTACCTAGCTGAGCCCAGGTGATAGTGGTACTTTTTTTCCTTTGCAAGGTTCTTGAACGATTCACCCAATTTGATGGACTTTGGTGTGGTCTTCTACCGAACAAATTCTGCCCATTGGTATGGCATATTTTTTCCGTATTTATTGAAGGATACCATGTTCTTCTTCATGAAGTCCCTACTCAGCTCATTCTTCCAGCCTCAAAAGCTCCTTCATATAGTTTTCAACGTATTCTGTTTGGCAGCTTCCTCTTTTCCTGAGGGGAATCAGATGGTTCTCTGTAATGTTTCCCACAGGAACTCCTTCGTTTCATCTGACACCAACCGCCAATCCGTTATTGTGATTGAGATATACTCCTTAACAAGAAATATGCAACTATTATGGAATTTGGCACATGCCTCACAAGGTGCAATAGACTCTCATTGAACACCGACTTGTGTTATTGTTTAAGTGCCGGAGGACAACTTGTTTCTGCTTCACTTGCCCTGTTTTTGTTTCAGCGTACAGGGACCCGAAGTTTTAGGCATAGAGGGAGTGGAAGGTTGTGGCACAGATGATTGATGTAAAGATCTTTGCACCCTTTAAAGAGAAAACAAGGGGAGTTGAAATAAACAAAAAATATTCCTCCATTTAAGAAGTATAAAATGCATTGACTCATGTCAATACCTCTTCGACCGGATCATAGTCAGAGCTACTTTCCCAATATTGGCTCTATCGCTTGCATGGAATAGGGCTTGGGCTGTGATACAAGCTCTCACTGCTATCAGAGGAGGACGACGTGTGCGGGCTTGGGCTCCTATCCAACCTCCTACTTGCATCCGTCCCACTTTGTGCTGGGACAACATCTAGTGTGAGCATCCTCTGTACTTCTAGTTTCTTAGGGGTTGTTGTATTCTTATGCCCCATGGTACTTAATCGACCACTAGACTATGCAACAAATTAAAGAGGAGAGAAGTTAGGATCAAGTGTAGTATATTATGTTCTAAATAGAGGAAAGAAAAGGAATCAATGTGCTCATAGGTCAAATCACAATAAAATAGTAACAAACCAATGACACTAGAATCATGTGATGTTAAAAAAAAAGACTAAATTGCTCATAGCCTTTATTGTCTAGATAAACCAAACTGATGTTATGAGCATACCACATTATTGTGCCAAATATCATGAAGTGCATAAGATGGTAACCAACATCCAATAACTATATGAGCCACCGATCTAGTCAAGTATAGTCTACTGTCTACCGGCAAACTTTAATTGTTATCTATGGATGTAATGCTCATGGAGCTATTCCCAAAGTAATGTATATTGCTAGAAGGGTTCTTCTTATTCAGTGACATGAGTAAAACAATAGTACCATTCTGTATGGGATGTTCCCAAGCAAGTCACGCCTTGGGTGCAATGACCATGATTTGCATCACATGGCAAGGGGTCCACAACCACCATCTTGTGGCAGATGTTCATACGTCCGTGAGAACGTATTCACTTACCAGGAGGGGACGATGGTGGAGGGCTCAAGGTCAATGATTCTAATCAATCTATTTGAAGAGGAGTGTTTCTACCACTCATTTAGAACAAAGTCAAATAATAGAATTTCATCATTGAGCATTTGAAAAAGAAGCTAATTCAGAGATAACCAATGTGTACTAGGGAAAACATAGTTATATATTGATAAATTTCAGCTGGACTTACAGAAAATCAATATGGCTGCTAGTGCTATATGGCGGTTTATTTGTTTTGTTTTGTTTTAAACAAACTGCTATATGACTATCAACAAATACTTTACATATCCATCATCAATTCAAGGAGGCAAAGGCGTGCCTGCCTTTCTTTCTTATTGAGTTTTAATAAATTAAATGGCCTCAAAACTTCCAACCACAAACAAACTTAACCACATGAATATATATTATGGTGCACATTCTAAAAACTAGCTTGTGGAGCCCTGCTCCATTCTTGCAATGGAACCTTAAAATCCAGGCATGAACAAAACTACTACACAAGTCAATTAATCTTAGTGTACTACTACACTCAGTTTGCCTTGTAAGTGCTAAGTGCTTTAGGAAGAAACACAACTGGAGGTGTAGAGGAGGAGAGCAGGCACAACTATAAAGAAGCAGTTTTCCGAGGGTGTCTTTTTCCTTACCGGGAAGGGCCCCAACAATCTGGAAAATGCAAATTTGTGAATATCCAATTGATTCTATCTAATCAAGCATAAGTTTGTGAATTCATGAAGATTAGCGTAGTGCAAGTTTTAAATGAGGTATAGGTGCACCAAATACACTGCAAGCATATCTACAGGGAGACAAACGTCTAAATAGTGCTGGAGGAAATAGAAAACACAAGAATTGAAAAACAAATATTTCGCATGTCATGCACTGAATGTTCAAAAAACAGATTGTGCTGTACAAATGAAAATTTTGAGCGATCTAAGCACTTTGCAACCACACTAGCCAGTCATCTAACAAAACTAGATCCTACCTCTTCTAAAACCACAACCCTCTGCTCCAAACCTTTCAACATCAACTCAATTTCATCCACTAGCTGTTTTATGAGTCATCCATGCCTGGACACATGCTTAAGGTTGAAACCTAGACAATACTTGCCTGGTAAGCACCACCCATGGTAGGATCCAGTGACAAACCACCCTGTGCCGATGCGGAATCAATTGCCTTAAAAAATTTAGACCAGTACTTACAAGTAGAGAGGCGGCGAGGGTGAACGGGAAAGATGCGGCGGCAGACGACGTTGAGTAAAATGGTCCACGCTTGAACTCTGGGTGGACGGAGGCGCGTGAAAGAAGGAGGACCCTCAGTCGATGGCAACGCGCGGAGGAAGGTGCCTCCTCGGGCATCTACAATGCTTAGACTCCGGGAGGACGGCGGCGCGCTGAGGAAGGAGGCCCCTCGGGGCGTCTGCGACGCTCGGACTCCATGAGGAGGTGCGCGGAGGAAGGGGAGCCTGATGACACCTTCTAAGTTAGTCAATGGGGCTAGGGTTTCGGGGCCTCGCGCCACATTTATATAGAAATCAATTTTCACAGGCAGTCGACTTAGAAAACCGTGTGTGGAAATTCATTTCCACACGCAGTTGACGTAACGAACCGCCTGTGAAAATGCATGTCCAGGCGGTTGACGTAACGAACCACATGGGGAAATGTATTTTTTTGTATATTAAATATATTTTAAATATGTTTTTGATAGGTCTAAGTGCTATGGATAAGGCATTAGTGCCGGTACTAGATAGAAACCGACACTGGTATATATATCATTGAACATTATCATTTTTTATCACTTTTATGAATCAATAATCACATTGAAAATTAAGTTACATAACATGAATGCCACATTGGAAAATAAGTTGCATAACATGAAAATCACATTAGAAACTAAGTTACATAACATGTCACTATTTGCTTTGAACTGTTTTCCCTACACCATCAAGGCGCATGTAGGCATCCTAGATTTATCGAGGTTGCTTCTACAAGTATGATCTTTTCTAGATTTCCGAAAGGAGGCACATCATCAAATTGATTGTATTCTTTCTCGTCCTCCGCATTCCCAACTCCTACAATTCTTTGTTTTTTAGCAACAACTCTGTGCTTCTTTTCATTTGTCGGGTTGATTATATAAAAAACCTGTGCAACATGATCAGTGAGTACCCACGGGTCATCTTTGTGGCCTACAATGCTAAGGTCGATAGTTGTGAACCCGTAGTTGTCCACCGCCATGCTATTTACCTGTTTGACCCATTTTCATTGAAAGACGAGGATCTGTAGATTCACTCAACAGTCGAGTTCCCAGATTTCGTCTATGAACCCATAGTAGGTGATCTTTTCCCTTGTTGTGTCATAGGCTTCTATCCAAACGCCACTGTTTTGGGCCGTGCTCTTATTATCCTTTGCTTTGGTATAAAATGTGTACCCATTAATGTCATATGATTGCCATGACGTAACTAAACTTGTAGGTTTTGATTTTTGAACCATGTGATGAAGCGACGCTTGTGCTCTTTAAAGATCCAAGAGCGGCCTTGATTTTTTGTGTGAAGCTCATTCAACTGTTGCTTGACATACGGCTCCACTATCTTGAGTTGTGGCTAGATGGTGAAATATGCTTCTTCCACTGCTTTGTAATCCTCATCGATAAATCTTTTCTTTCCTTTGGTCCCTCTACCCGACAACCTCCCCTCATGTCAAGATATAGGTACACAAATTGGCTTCGCATCTTTTATGTAATTGATGCAACATCTAACGACTTCCTCGGTATTGTAGCCCTTAATCATGGAACCCTTTGGGTGAGCACGAATCTGTACATAGCCCTTGAGAATGGACATATACCACTCAAACGCATACATCGAATGTAAGAATACAAGTCACAATGCAATTACCATGACCATCGAAAAAGGATTGAGGGAAGGATATCTCAAGTTGACACAGAGTCTCTATCAAGTAACTATATAGAGCACCTAACTTTTCAGCATCGATCACCTTCTGTGCAATTGTGTTGTAACGTAAACCTTACATTCCTTTGTTCTTTAGTGAAATCTGGATATATGACATCAAACTTTCTCTATTGGCTAGCATCAGTGGGGTGTCAAAGTTTAGTTCCATCCTTCTTGTGCTTATCGAAATGCCAACGTATTAGTTCAGAGTCCCTATGATTTGAGTACAAACGCTGCAAGCAGGAAATCACTGGTAGGTACCACATCACCATGGTATGACTTCTTCTCTTCTTCTCCATGTTAGAAGAAGTGTCTTCTTCGCCACGACCACCAATACTCTTCTCCCTATTCATGTGGGTGAAAGCATCTTCAACCTCACAATCATCATTACTCTTGTACCGACTCGCATTGCATATTGGGCATCTATCCAATAATTCGTTCTCTTTATAGTAGAGGATACAGTTGTTCAGACATGCATGTATTTTTGGCACATCTAATGACAACAGACAGATAAACTTCTTCGCTTAATAAATGGTGGTGGGCAAGGAGTTAGGCTTCAAAAGCATATTTGCTAGGAGACTCAATAGATCCGAGAAACTCTTGTCGGACAATCCATTGCTGGCCTTCAACCTTAGAAGTTCAAGCACCGAATGCAACACCACAAAGTCTTTTTCACAGCCCTTCAATTCCTCATAAAAAAGTTGCTTTTGATGCCTTTTGTAATGCTCCAAATTATCTAAACCTCTCATGTCCCTTAAAACATGCGATTATACGTGCACAACATTTCCTCCAGATCGAAATCATCATCATCCATCATAACATTAGTGTCGCCTTCAACTCCCTCATCATCACCATCCACATGATCACCAGCGATGTCGTCGTTTGATTGGCATGCATGTTTTTTTGCTATGTTTGGACCAACATGTGTAATCCTCGACAAAACCTCTCAACATCAAGTGTGATTTGATTATGCTTGATATGTCTCATAATTTCTGATTCTTGTAGTCAAAGCATGAACAATGCATTTTCTTTGTCTTCTTTGTCAAAGCGTACTTTTCGACGACTTCAATAAAAGTAGAGAGTCTTTTGATGTATATTTCTCCATATCTTGGCGCATCATAGATGCATGCTCTGTCCATCTTTTAACTTCAACCACAAATTTAGATACATAAATTAATTAATAAGAAAATCATAATAAAAAAGTAATGGGAAAAGCTGGGCATGTTATGATTATAATATGTCTACGCAATTAAATCTACATTGGTGTAAAATTTATGGCTCAAAACAATATGGATTCGTTACTCTCTCCCCTTTACATCTAAATCTAGATAAAAAAATCCTCATTCATAATAAAACCTCCTAGAGGCTAAAAAACAACAAATTGAAGCTATATTTTTTTTAAATATAATGATAGAATCATGTGATTCACACAATTGAATCAACATTGGCCACAAATTTTAGCCAATTCGAGGATATAAATGGCTAGAACCATGAACATCTCTAGATCAAATTTAAACCCTAATTAAACATTAAATCTAAATCTAGACTTCAAAAATAAGCTAGCTAGGGATGAGATACTCTTACCTTAGATGCCTCATCCAAGGAATTTAAATACAAAATCTCCCCCTTTGTTTTCAAATCTCACGACAGCCTTGAGCTGCGCTGTTCGGACACAGCGAGCTCAGTTGGAATGGAGCTCCCCACGGGTAGGTACTGTTTATAGGAAGATTATCACAGGTGATTCCTTATGTAAACCGCATGTGGAAATAACTTTATTATCACAGACGATTTATATAAGAAACCGTCTGTGAAAACTAATTTTCACAGTGGTCCGAGAACTGTACGGGGCTATAATTTACTACTCAGATAGTTTAATATATAAATCATCTGTGAAAAAGATCCTAAGTGTCTAAAAAATAGTTTTTATAGTAATAATGATTGGAGCTGGAAGGATAACGGTGATTGCAGAGTTAGGAACCAGCATCCTTCAACGCTACACATGAGATGTTGGCCTTTTTTTTAAGTTCTCCTTCATGCATGCACAGGTGAGATGTTGCCATGGTTACCTGCGGCGTGTGGTGTGATGCCCTTTGTCACAGGGATGACGTACGTAGCCAGCAGCAGCTAGCCCTGACCCCTCGCATTACCTGGCCTTTCCATGCTTTGACACCAAGAGAGGTTTGCAATGGTGGCAAGAGAAAGACGTGCCAACTAATGGGGGCAACGGGATTGTGCTTAACTGCACCATGGCCCCAGTGTCTTGCTCACAAGGGGAAAGGAAGATGAAGTGGGGCCTAACACCGCATCATAAAAGCAACCAGTTGGGCGATTTGGGAGGTTGCTTGGGGCACTTGCAACTTGGATTGTTCCACTTTTGACAATAATTTTGATGTGCCCAGCTACTACTACTCCCATTTCTCTTGAGATCTGTTGAGAGGCTATAGCTGCATGAATCATGATAAGATGGAGCAGTGCTTTGTACCATGAAACGTTTTTTTCATTGGTCAGCGATGACCTGATGGGCAGTTAGGCTCAATGATCAGCCCCTGTGATCTACCAACAAGCCCCATTCAACTGAAATGTACTATATATTGTGGTTACTTTTCCAATCCTAAGCCGTGTGAATGGACGATGTTCACTGCCAACCACAATCTGCCTCCAAATGCATGGGTATGAAGGCTTTCAGCTAGCAATTCAGCCCGCGCTTCCACAAAGACACTAATCTGCGATGGACTATCACAACCAGTTCGGCTGGAACCAGTGGTGATAAATTATCATTGGCAGTTCATAAACTCTAACAAGCAAACAATTATTGAGCACTACGTAACAAACCAACATTAGTGACACCGTATTGGTGATGGCCAATTAGACCCATTACTAATGATCCATTAGTGACGGGTCCAGTGATGACACGCAACTAATGTCACTTAGGCTGGGACCCGTATCAGACCTGTCACTAATGATAGGTCATTAGTGATGGATGAGAAGATCACCTGCCACTAATGGTAATAGTGACGGATCACTTGACAAACCGTCACTAATGACTCGATCATTAGTGGCGGGTAGCAACAATAGTGATGGGTCATAAGGATACCCGTCATGAACCAGCACTCCAGCAGCTCCCCAACACGTCAACGAATGAAAACTTGGGCCTGGGCTGCTGCGGTCATTAAGCCGGCCTGGAAGAGGGGTGTGCCCACATGCCGATAAAAGGATCTCCCTGCCTGGCCGCTGTTAGGGTTTCCCCTGCCTCTCCTCGTTGTTGTGTCACTCTCCTCTCTAGGGGCAACCGTCGGTCGCCACCAACGGTGTGCGGCGGAGGCTACAGGAGGGCAACATCGAGAGCGAAGGAGGGTCAGCCGCGGCTTCAGTCGACATGGCGTTGTGAAGACCCACGGTGACATTGACTACCTCATTGATAGCGACGGCCGCAATCTCGTCTCCTGTCTTATCTCTTACGCCAGCATCATCCATGCCCATGGCAAGGAGACCGTCAAGATCCCTGTCTTGCTCGTCTTCGACGACATCAAGAGCATCTACAAGGACATCCAACCTAGGAGAATGATCCCCTACCTCATTCGCGGGGTCCTTCTCGTTGACATCCCCATCATTGGTCGGATCCAGATCCTGCTTGAGAAGACCGGGCGAGATCCCAGTCCCCTACAAGATCCCGCTTGAGAAGACCGGCGAGATCCCCGTCCCCTACTTCGACCTCAAACTCAACATGCTCCATTACGAGATGTGGCTTGCCAACGACAACATCGCTGACGATAGCGAAAGGAAGAGACGCTTGAGGAGGTGCTCTCGAGGCACAAATTAGCCTCTTCTTTGCTCCATTCCTTGCTTTCTTACTCTTCTGTTGCACTGTGGATTGGGTGATTAAGCCTGTGTTTTCATGCTATTTTCCGTGAGGCTTTCGTTACTTATGTCGACGATTTATGCATTTCTCTCATCCAGATTCTATGTCTCACAAGAAAAAGTTCTTCCTTTTAGTCTTTTGGAAGAATTCAAGATTGTAGGTTAGTAACGCATAAATCATCGAAGTTCTAACTTATAGGCTGGGTTTGTTCATTAGATTTGTCATCTTGGTACGACTGCGGATAGTGAATTGCTAGAAGATGTCTCAATGGTCTGATGATTGGTGGTGCTTAATGCCCATTGTTAGCAGTCTGGTTTCATATGGATACGGTTCTGTTTGATACAATGTGTGTTATCTCATCTCTAGGTACATATATGCTATATGTGCTTGATGCTAGATGACTGCAGATTGGTAGTAGCGAAGTTCATTTTTGTTAGACATATGCCGGATTGTGTTTACTCCACATTGCAATGGTTTTTCATTAAAATAACTAGCATAGGGGAGGCAACGGAAAAAAAAATACCATCATATTGCGAGCACATCTGCAAGAAGGGTTACATGAAGAAGGCTAGTGTGGAGGCGTTCCAAGCATAAGCACAAGGAGATGGTGCAGAAGAACAAGTATATGGTGGTGAATTTGTAAGATGACAATTCGACATGGAAATAGGATGTACCATATCAAATGTGGAATTTACTCCCCTCATGGCAGTTATAGGATCTACCATATCAAATGTGAAATTTGCATGAGTAGTACAATCAGGATACACTACCCAAAATAGTCACCGTTAGATTTAAAGAGGAACATATGCATAAAATGAATGACTTATTTTGGCTGGAATTTCTAGAACTGTGTCGGTTATTCCAATAAGATGTCCTTGATGTTTCTCTAATGAGACGCTGGACATTGTAAGTGTCTTATGCATATTTTATGGCATACATTCTTGTATCATTTAATTTTGTGTCTAACTTATTTCTTATCTAGAATGGAGATACATACATACATACAGAAAGAATGTTGTTCAAGCAGTGAGACCCAGAACTTGTAAACGAGGAACTTGTCAAAAAGAACCCAAAGGCTACCGAGGAATACTTCTTCAAAGCTATGTTCAAGCAAGAATACAAGAGCTTTATAGTTTTACCATAAAACTTTTAGTATGTATTTCATTACCTACTTGTTTGCTCTTTATGCACAACATGATGTTAGGATCAATTGGCTATAGTGACATATATGTGTAGTTTTCAGTGGATCCTCCTTGCATTGAGCCAGACAAAAGCCATACCATTATCATGGACTCACTAAAGAAAACACAAACAAATTACTAAGACCTGAAATACATGCTAAACAAGTAATCTCGATCATTTCTTCTATGTTCTACTAATATTCCATTCGATTGCATCTATGTTTAATTTACTATTCAAAATCACACATAAGATGTTCGCACAATGTCGTATAAAGAGTGTTCGGTACGCCCCACTCAGAAAGGATTTCTATGTCCAAACCAACTTTCTGGTATGTACGGAATTTTTATATCTTAAGTTTTGTAGTAAATGACTCATTTCATGACACTAAAGTTTCATTTATTTTTCAGTGTCACAGGTAGGACCAAGGCAACAACTTATGTGGGTTCTTTGTATGTACATTCATGTGAGAATGCACTGGTTCTAGTGTCGAATAGAATGACATTGATGTTTGTAATTACAAATTAAGCCCTGTCGAATATCTAACTATAGGGTATATACGCATAAGGAGCATATCATATATAAATAGGATACGCTGTTCACATCTTTAACGACTCTGGATATTCTGGATCCGAATCTGTGGGACTTGGTATACTCTGAGATCATGAAAGCCCATACTAGGAATGTTTCAATCGGGTTAACCGACTCGAGTATGACTACCATCCAGGCTGGATTTGGCTGCCTTGCCTTGATTGATTAGACGGATGACTCCTCATAAATTATGACAGGTTTCAGGACAGTGTCAAGGCCTATAAGGCGGGGACCCAGATCCTTGAAAGGACAACTACAACTTCAACTTCTACAAACCCCATAGCATCGACGACCTAGAGAAGTTCAGCAAAACTCAACTCGACACAAGCATCAAGACCATATGAGATACTTGGTGACTTCAACTCTAGTTTAGTTTCAATTTAATCTACTCCTTGTATTAGGTCTAGCCACCTTGCTTGTACTTGAGAGAATACAAATGCATCAACCTCCATACAAGACGTAGGGTATTACTCCAGCTGGGCCCGAACCTGTCTACATCGTGTGTCTTATTTTGTGTTCAATCCCTAATTTCGAAGGTTCAACCATTGGTGCCAGGTAGGGGCATTCTTTTGTTTTTTAGGATCGATCATGTCTCAAGTGGGCATCCGTGTCGGATTCTCTGACACTATTTTCTATGACCACTTTGAGTTGGTGACAGCCATATTCTAATCACCTCCCACTGGCTCTGAGATCACCTTCAGAACCATGGTTTACCGCTATGACAATTAGGGTGGACTGATCCATACCGGTATTCTTGAGTCTAGCCCATTGAACGTATACCGTGAGGTGGGGCACCATGATTGGGATCCTAAGGAGCCTAATGTTCTTCAGTTTATGGACACCGATAGCAATGACAAAAGTCAGGAAAGTGACAATAGTGGCTCCATCGACGGCTAGAGTAGTCAAACAGATCGACTCGTGTTTACGATCGAAGCCATCGAAACAACCGTCGAGCAAAACACTGGAGATCAAGATATGTGATGAATGATGATGCATCTGCAGAGAAAATTACTCGTAAGACCAAGCTATACGCTTTGGTAGATGGCATGCTCTACCGAAAGGGGATTAACATAATCTTGATGAAGTGCATCACTCAATAAGAGGACAATAAGATATTGCTCGATATCCATGGAGACATGTGTGGTAATCATGTGTCTTGTCGCACCTTGGTTTGAAAGGTTTTCCCTCCAAAGATTCTTTTGGTCGGCTGCCCTCCAGGATGCTTCTGAGCTGATTAGAAAGTGCATAAGCTACCAATTTTTTAAAAGGCAGACTACTCAACAAGCCTAAGCTCTGCAAATAATTCCTCTATATTGGCCTTTCTCCGTCTGGGGCTTGGATATCCTGGGACTATTCCTAAGGGCCCAAGGTGGTTTCAAATTTTTATTCGTGGCTATCGACACGTTCACTAAGTGGATCAAGGCCAAACCCATAGGAAAGATAACTGCAGAAGTAGCCAAGAAGTTCATGAGGAGCATAATTTTTTGATACGGTATTCCGCATCGGATAATTACAAACAATGGTAGTCGGTTTAGAAGCAGGACCTTTATTGTGTTATGTGAAGAATTTGACATAAAAATTTGTTTTGCTTCAGTAGCTCACCCTCAAAGTAACGGTCAGGTTGAGCACGTCAATGGTATAGTCTTGCAGGGTATCAAAACTCAAGTTTTTGACAAGCTTAAAGCTTACTCAAAACGCTGGGTGAAAGAGCTTCCCTTGGTGCTTAGGGCCATTCATACCTCGACTAACAGGGCCACCGTTGAAACTCCTTTCTTTTTAGTCTACGAAGCAGAGGCGTGCTTCTGACTGAATTGCAGTTTGGATCGCTGTGAGTGCAAAGTTACTCAGAAGAAGGGCAAGAGATGTTACGAGCGGACAATATAAATCTACTTGAGGAGTACCATGATCGAGCATCCATTTGAGCAACCAAGTATCAACAAGCATTGCGTAGATATCATAGTCAGAAAATCCAGCCCACTAAACTCACTATTGGGAACCTTGTTCTACGAAAGTGCTGAAACAGGCTAGGCACCATATGTTATCACCTAAGTGGGAAGGACCCTACATAGTATTTGAGGTTACTTGACCTAGATTAGTACAATTATCTACTCTAAACAGCTAGATACTCGAGCACTCATGGATCGTTGACCAACTGTGACAATTTCATTCATAGTTAAGGTAACTCGAAGGTAGGTCGATTACATTTTGATCATACTGACCTGTGTGGCTAGCGCAAAGTTGACAGAAAGAATCCCCTTAGCTCTTGCATACAGTGAAAATTCACCACTTCCTAGAGTTCAAAAGTATTTGGACCCCTACTTGCCCTCAAACGAGTTGAGGAGCCTTCTCTGCTTCTCTTTGGTGCAGCAGCTGGTCGCCCTAGGGATCGGCCGTTGGCCATCATAAGGGCCAAGGAGAGTGGTCGAGGCAAAGGCCCTGCTGGAGCTACTGACTGGCGTTGGCTATGTCGAGTGATCCTCTATGGGACATGGAGATGATCTGGCGGTGGTCGACGGAGAAGACGACCACGCTTTCTTCATCGCTGAAGACCTCGTTGGCAATGTGGTCGATGATCACATCAAGATCACCACCATTGTCATCCCCCCCTGCGTGGCCCATGTTGTCGATTCCTGTGCCGCTCATTCCGCGGCGTCGGTGTCAAGGAAACACCGAAGGTTGCGGGTGAAAGGTCGAGTATCTCCATCGGACATTTTGTTCCCTCTCCACCTAGGCCTTTCATTCAATTACTCATCATCAGAGGAAATGATAATGACGCCGGGTGGAACCATGGCAAGTGGCCTTGGGGCGAGAAGTCTTACTCCTCTAATTTCTGGACATGGCTCGGGAGATGATGGTGGAGTGGAGGCCATGGTCTCAAGCTCTACAAGTTTCTACTGGGTAGTTTGCAAGGAGAAAGGAAGGAAACAAGGTGAGATTAGACGGTTTTGGTTTTCCTTATTTATAGTTATGGAAACGGGTCGTATGTGGAAATTGCACCATCAAGACCCAATAGCGTTAGGTGTGATGATGAGGTCGCCCCGATCACGTGGCGCGTCTGGTGGAAGTCGAGGCATCACTGAGATGTTATCACTTGTCTAATCTCTACAAAGAGGGGTGCGATGTCATTATGATGCGTCAAAACAAAGGTTGTGGTGAAAATGAGCACAAGTTGGAGTGGGTTTTTAATACTCACTTACCTGATTGATCGGATTCATTCGATGACTGCGATAAAATTGCAGTCATATGCTTGGGGGCTGGCGCCTTTGAGCATGTGGTCGAGAAGGACTTGATGCTTATGTTCTACTCTCCAGTTGATTCAGTCATTGAACGAAGAGTCAGGGGCTATGTTATATATTTTTATACTTATACTTCACTCTCTATTTAACTATCATGTTAACAAGAGAGCAGAGAGTTACATTGTTTAATGCCACTGCTATGCTATACTTTCTACTCGAATTTAGCTATTGAGTGAAGAGTTAGGGGCCACGTCAGGTATCTTTTGATGCTACAGCTCTACTCTTTGTCTTGATTATCACATCAAACAGAGAGTCGGGGGCTACATCTCAAACTTTCAATGCTATAGCTTTACTCTCCACTCGATTTAGTAATCGTGTAGAGAGTCAGAGGCTACATCATATATTTTTGATGGTACATGTATGTTCTTTCTTACTTCCTAATCGAACATTTTTCTCCTCGACCAAAGAGCCAGGGGGCTACATAGTACTACCATATTATGTAAATTCATGTTTTTTTTTATAAAAGTTTATCTAGCTTTGTATCGACTGCTTTGGATAGAGCCAACAGATGCATGTATTAGATTGATAATGAACAACTACACCTCATAAGGTATAACGGCATAAGAGATTGTCAGACATCTCACACCTAACGACTCACAAGGTTCTGAAGTTCTAGTTGATCCCATATATGTTTCCTATCGAGTTTATGTTCATATGTTGGTCAAATAGACAAGTCGATGAAAGTTTGCAAAAAAATGCGATCATGTTATTTCTTTTTCTAGTTGTGTACTAGTCTTTTATATGGTTCTTCCGGTTTTTTCGAGTGTATACTCGAGGATGAATGCATTTATCAATTATATCAAGTTGAGTTTTAAGGCATCAATAGATACTCAGTCAGCAAGTCTTGAGGATGGTTATAGCATGTACTCATTAGTTTTTGCATCTAATTATGCTAATTCTATTTTGTAGACAAAGGAATAGCAGGCAATAACATAATAGATAGGCAAAATGGTAGTATTGTTACAAACATTCCCAGACCATGAAACAAATTCTAAATGTTTCAAGTCAAAGAGACCATCAGCTTGAGAGACTTCCCTCACTGTCATCATCAAGCAGCCTGAGCCCTAACAACTCAACAAAGGCAAAAACTACCAACTTGACAATGAGAATAAATTATGCTGCTTCCTTTGTGATATAGTCAAACCCCTCTGCCACTACTGATGTGTTGAGTGTAGGGTTCTAGCTCATGAGGATACCAAGTACTATTTCAGTGCTTACAGAGACCGCTTGGTTCATGCAGTCGAGGGTTTGCTCCTTCAGTGTCTGAAGTGCTAAGACAACAGCGCCTCGTTCGACAGCCATAGCTTTTTATTCAGCTCTCGTTGTCTTCACATTGTTTTTGAGTTTTTCCTGATATCTGGAACTACCATTGATGATTTTCATGGAATCACTGATGATGGCATCTTTGCTATTCAAGGACCCAAAAACTGGAGAAGAAAACTGAAATTGGTTATCATTAGTTTCCCAATCATCGAATCATATACTTGTGTTCTTGGTCTAGATTTACGTTCGATTCTTTCTTGGTTGGCGTTAAGGTCTTTCTAGTAGTCAGTATGGTCAATATCCGAATATTGGGCCTTAGCAACAGCAGCTTAAGCACATGTGGCCTTGAGGAGAACCTTTATCGCCACCCAAGGATTATCGGTTGGGATAGATAGCAAGGTCTCAGCTTTCTCAGGCTGTGGGTCTGCTTCAGATGCGTTCGAGGCAGGATTCTCCACTCGAGGAGCTAGAGACAGCGTAACAAGAGAGGTCAACATCAATTGGTTGATCAACCTGCATGTTGTTTGTTCTTTTGCTTTCTCTGGAAGTGATGGCCAGCAATCGACAGGATGAGGAAGGGAAAGGAAAGCTAATAGTCAATATGAAGATTCAAGCCAAACCTCTGGGTAATCAGGAGGCGCGAGATGATGTTTAATTTCTATTTCTTAACGGTTATTTTCCTCCACTTCACACTCGTGACTGGGGCTGGTTGTGTCAAAGGGATGGCCTAGAAGTCAGACGAAGTCAGGGAGCAATCACTTGCAACAAATCAGCCAATAGTAATTCATCATCCTGGGCCAATTGAGTGAATCACTACTAGAGAAAATATTTGTACAGACGGTTCGAAAATCCCATGCGGGACACAACCGTCTATGGAAAAAAGTCTGTATAAATCAGATTTGTACATATAGGTTTTGAACCATCTGTACAAAAGATTTGTTGCAAACCGTCTATGTAACTGGAGTCGTCTGTACTAAGGAATATCACAGACAACTCATAACTTTGAGTCGTCTGTGAACCAGGAAGAGTACAAACGGCTCTTAGTTTAGAACCATCTGTACAAACGGCTCATAAAATCAGCACCCGCTGAGGCTGCTTGCTGCGCCGGTGGGTGCTAATCAGCTTGGCTCTGCTTAGGTCGCTAATCAGCTGCCATATTACAAGCAGAACATATCTTAAAAGCAGAACCACTACAATATTACTAGTAACCATCATAGAGCACCTAATCCTTGGCAAAATTCACAGATCTAAAAGAGTATTATACATTTCTTGCACTGACACATCTGTATATAATATTACAAGCAACCATCACAAAACTCAGTCAACTCCGGGCATTCTTGAGAAGCAAATTTCTTAATTCTATGTGGAGAATACAATGTAATTTTCTTCTTCAAATACATGACTAGATAAAATCATAAAATTTACCAAACGTTAGTCTTGCTGTAGAAATGTCCTAAACTGCTTTGCTTCGCTAGTCCAGAACTCCAAATGCACAAGGCTAGAGCCGTGGAGGCCTTCCCGGATCAAATTTCTAAACAAGGATCAAATGGTGGTGTCATTGGCACTGAATATGATAATTTGTCAAATCGAACCAACACACATAGAAACCATAACTATTCAATTCATTAGGTGACAGAACAACATCCAGCACAAAACAATGAGAAGTGCAACAAGGATGTTGAGATCTTGAACACCACAGCTCTAACTCGCTAAACCAAAAAAAAATTACACATACAAATGGCCCAAATAGCTAAGGAAAAATATGGAGGGTACAGGCCATCAAAATCCAGCATGGAAGGAATGAGCTATTACGAAGAAAGGGAACAATACCTTCTAGAATTGATTAGGCACGAGAACAAAAGGTACAAGGCGGCGACGAGGAGCCACTACGTAAGAAACCAGCAAAGGAGACACCACATTAGTGACGGCTGCTCAACACGCGTCATTAATGTCCTATTAGTGATGGGTCCAATAAAGACGCGCTATTAATATGCCTTCAGATCGGGACCAGATATAAACCTGCCACTAATAAGTGGTCATTAGTGAGGGGTCGAAACATGACTCGTCACTGATGATAATAGTGCCGGGTCAAGCTGTGACCCGTCACTAATGACTATGTTATCAGTGACGGGTCATCCTAGGCCAGTCATTAGTGACGGTTCAAGTTGTGATCCGTCACTAATGACTAGATCATTAGTGACAGGTTATCCTAGATCAGTCATTAGTGACGGGTCACGTTGTGACCGGTCACTAATGATAAGGTCATCAGTGATGAGTCGTTCTAGGCAAGTCATTAGTAATGGGTTACCACTTGACCCGTCACTAATGATCCACTTATTAGTGATGGGTCGTCCTATACCAGTCATTAGTGACGGGTCAACTTATAATCCGTTACTAATGACCAACCCAAGTCACTAATGACGGTATTCACAAATATTTTTTATTTTCATTTTATTTTTCTCTTATTTTTTCCACCTCATCAGCAATAGAATAGGAACCATTATACATTTTTGCTCAAGTTTGATGTAAGGTATGGCGGCTATGGACACAAACACGCATTCCAAAAATGGTGCAGAAAGTTCCGGGGACGAGAACTCAATCTTCCAAGCCGTTTTTGGTCTAAAAAAATTCTCTAAATTTGACAAAGTCGGAAAGAAATGGATGTAATTTTTTTTAGATATCCGTAGAGTCAAAAAATGTCGAAATCAGAATCCGTATGCAAAAGTTATGCCCGTTTTACCAAATGCACTTCGGGTCACCTATCAAATTATAACCCTCGATGAAATTTGGTAAAATTAGTCATTAGTGACAGGTCATGGGTATGATACGTCACTAATGACCTTCGATAAAGAAGGTTAAAAGGATAAAATATCCTATTTCTATCACAACTACGTGATAGCAGAGGTGGTAAGGTGGATACACACGCGAGAAGGAGGTTGCGGGTTCGATTCCCATGGAACGCAAACTTAAAAACAATGTCAAAAAAGGTGGCTTGTGAGGCATATGGGGATGGACCTGCGTTGGGACGCTCGGGTGAAAAATATTTTTTTTTGACTTTTTTGTGTCCAAAAAATACGAAAAATTTTCATCGGTTATTAGTGATGGATCAAGATTGCAACCTGTCACTAATGATCAGTCAATAGTGATGAGTCACGGTTACGACCCGTTACTAATGATTGAAAATTAGTGACGGGTCATGGTTATGACTCGTCACTAATGACCTCATTAGTTACAGATCATAACAGTGACCCATCACTAATTTTCAGTCATTAGTGATGACGGGTCATCACTTGTCACTAATGATCTAATCATTAGTGACACGATAAGAGTGACGAGTACGGGACCCGTCACTAATACCAGTTATCACCCGTCACTAATGACTTTTTTAACGTAGTGACCACCGTAATCACGAGCATCGTTGTCGCAAAGCGGAGTACTGCTGGTGCCCGCATCAGTGGGAGTGCAAGGCGGAGATCTGGATTTGAGCTGGGTCATGGTTGTAGCCACACGTGATGATGAGCTCGCCTCTACTACAGAAACAGCCGTCGTAGAAGCTTGCGTTGATGGGCGATGGATCTGAGCAGATATAGAGAGACTTGAGAGCGAGGCTTAAGAGTAGATCGAGAGAGAGGAGGTGGAGTGGATAAGGATGAGTGGATAAGAGAGGTGGAGCAGATCGGCTCCAAAATATTAGTCGAGTGGACATGTACGTGAGCCAAAAATTTAATTGAAACAAAGTTTCGGGTCCATTTCAATGGTCACGCGGGACGCTCCAGTCAATTGGAATCGTCTGTACTGTACGTTTTAGTATAGATGGTCTCATTTGGGAACCGTCTGTATTATTAGTACAGACTGTTCCAAATGAGAATCTCTGTACTAAAGCATCTCACTTCATGAAAACTACTCCTCGTCATTTTTCAAACGGTTCTAGTTTGGAATCATCTATGATACCCTTTGCACAGACGGCTCTGAATAAGCGTTTGTACAGGGGGAGTCCTGCTAAATCATTTCTGTAGTAGTGAATATTGAAAAAGAATGACCAATAAATGGGCGATAACTCGAGGCGAGTTAGCTCTTTGGCCGAGTAATCAAGTGTGGAGGTCTCTCGAGGAGGTGATTGAGGGATTGCATTTTTTTTGTTCCCTGAAAGAAGGCCACCTATGCAGACTAGGAGTTAATAATCATTTGCTTGCCAACTAGGAAGACAGATGAACAAGTGGTCATTGAGAGATTCAATCTCAATACCAATGGACTTTTTCCACACGTGCGCTTTGGGGGAGGTAGGTTGGATGGCGAAGAAGATCTCTAGGATTGAAGAGACCCTTCGACCTCTTGAACAGTCATTGTATTCCCCTTGTCTCCGGCACCAGAGAAAGTGTTTGCTTGGTGGAAGTCTGGAATCTAAAATCAAAAAGATAAGTCAGGTCGAATATGCAATAATTAGTGCTTATTTCCTAATCCAAGCAAGTTTTTACCGGTGGTCGAGGATTCTTGAGGGAATAAGGCTGGATACAACACTATTGTCCCTCCTCGACAAATAGCTTGTTTACTCGAGCATTAGCGTCCTATAAAGACAGAGCTATAGAAAGGAAGAAGTCACTCGACAAAGATCAATTACGGCTGCAAAGAGCATTAAGGGCTAACTAAGTCTTACATTTGGCTGTGTCACGGGAGCTATCGCTGTCGACTGATGAAGTCTTTGACCACATGCCATTTGGTTAAGCCACTCTGTCTAAGTTCGCCAATCTTCTTGACGTAATAGGCAATATGGTCAAGCTCGTGGTGCTTCTTTGACCAAGATGGATTTGGGTGGGGCTAAAAACCTCTATATACCAAGGGAGAGGCGACGGAGTTGGGATTGGAGATATAAAACCAAAGTTTTTTTTCCAAACTTTTTGCCTTGAGGAGATCAAAGCAATCAGGATATAGGAATTCTTCATTCTATTCTACAATTGGAAATCACAACCCCTGACACATTTATTTTCAGTATTCTTCTTCAAATGGTAGAAATACTAGAAAAGATTCAAACTCGGTTCGATGCTGAGGAAGGATTCGCAAAGATGAACAAAAACACTAAGCTTGGTGATTGAGTTGGGATTTAGGTGGTGAAATTCAATTTGCTCCAATCGAGTACATTGAGAAGAAACTTAGAATGGGGAACATTGAAACTGCAACGAAGAACACTACGTAAGAAACCAGCAAAGGAGACACCACATTAGTGATAGCTGCTCAACACGCGTCACCAATGTCCTATTAGTGAAGGGTCCAATAAGGACGTGTCACTAATGTCCCTTCTGATGGAGACCAGATATAGACCCGTCACTAATGAGTGATCATTAATGACGGATCGTAATATGACCCATCATTGATTATAATAGTAATGGGTCAAGTTGTGACCCATCACTAATGACTAGGTCATCAGTAACGGGTCGTCCTAGGCTAGTCATTAGTGACGGGTCAAGTTGTAACCCATCACTAATGATAAGGTCATCATTGACAGGTTGTCCTAGGCCAGTCATTAGTGATGGGTCACAACTTTGATCCATCACTAATAATCCACTCATTACTGATGGGTTGTTCTATGCCAGTCATTAGTGACGGATTACACAACTTGTAATCCGTCACTAATGACCAACTCCAGTCACCAATGACGATATTTGCAAATATTTTTTATTTATTTTATTTTTCTCTTATTTTTTCTCACCTCAACAGCACTAGAATAGGAACCATTGTACATTTATGCTCAAGTTTGATGTAAGGTGTGACGGCTATGGACACAAACGCGCGTTCTGAAAATGATGCGGAAACTTTCGGGGGCGAGAACTCAATCTTTCAAGCCGTTTTTGGTCTTAAAAAATTCTCTGAACCCGACAACGTCGGGGAGAAATAGAAGTAACTTTTTTTTAGATATCCATATAGTCAAAAAAATGTCAAAATTGGAGTCCGTATGTAAAAGTTATGTCCATTTTACCGAATGTACTCCAGGTCATCTATCAAATTATAACCCTCGATGAAATTTAGTAAAATTAGTCATTAGTGACGAGTCATGGTTATGACGTGTCACTAATGAACTTTGGCGAAGAAGGTTAAAAGGATAAAATATCCGATTTCTATCACAACTACGCAATAACAGAGTGGTAAGGTGGCTACACACACGAGGTGGAGGTCACGGATTTGATTCCCATGGAACACAAACTTGAAAATAATGTGAGAAAAGCATGGCTTGTGAGGCATATGTGATGGACTTGCATTAGGATGACTCAGGTGAAAAAGTATTGTTTTTACTTTTTTGTGTCAAAAAATATAAAAAATATTCATCGGTTATTAGTGACGGGTCAATATTACATCCCGTCACTAATGTTCAGTTAATAGTGACGGGTCACGGTTACGACCCATCACTAATGACTGAATATTAGTGACGAATCATCACGATAAGAGTGATGAGTACGGGACCTGTCACTAATGACAGTTATCACCCATCACTAATGACTTTTTTTCACGTAGTGGGAAGGACTCAAAACCACAATCTCATGGTCGAATTGGCATGATTGGTTACGAGGAGGAATGATGCCTTCGCCTTCAAGTTCCTTTAGCCTTGATTCTTGCATCGACGAGATCGCCCAGGCCTCAGATAGTAATCTCATCTCGTCTAATTGCTTCAGGATGCATCAACAACCTTCGAGTTGGAGTCTTTCTCTGGCGAGGAAGGAGAGGTGGTGTTCTGAGAAGGGCTGGAGGCCATGGGTTAGAGATTTCTGTATGGCAGCGCACATTGGGCAAAGAAAGGGCAAGGATTGAGTGAAAGAACTGGCGGCGCAAGGGTGAAGATTGGCTATAGTCCAGGTTTATGCGGATAAATATTTTAGAGTCCAACGTTTTCTTTAGTAATTGCTCCCACTGTTGTGGGCCTCGTTTGGTGTGAAAGACTAGATGGTAGCATCGCGTGGATCTCTGCATGTCCATCTGGATGCATTAAACATTTTAAATTTTGGAGATGTTCTTTTTAACTCTACTCACAGACGGATGTTAGGAAGTCGAGTCTTTTAAGCCTTTCTCAAGTCTCGAGTGCGGACAATGGTAAGGCGTTTGACCCAATAGCGTTTCCACTCGACACTCGAAACAAGGCTTTTCCTTGCTTGATTGTTTTGACTGCAGACATGATCTACCTTACTCGACTATGTTCAGACTTGGTGGTACTCAAGTAGACGCTTGTGGAAATCTCTTTGCTGAGCAGAGTTAGGGGGCTACTGTCAAATATCTAACTACATGATATATATGCATAAGGAGTATATCATACATGAATAGGATACTTTGTTCACATCTTTAATGACTCCGGATATTGCGGACCCGAATTTTCGGTATTTGGTATACTCGAAGATCACGAAAGCTCATACTAGGAATGTCTCGATCGGGTTAACCGACTTGTGTACGACTAGTATCCAGGTTGGATTTGGCTACCTTGCCTTGATCAACCAGACTGATGACTCCTCATCGATTACAATAGGGTTCAGGGCAGTGCTAGGGCCTATATAAGGCGGAGACCCAGACCATTGAAAGGAAAACTACAACTTCAACTTCTACAAACCCCCATTGCCTCGACAACCTAGAGTAGTTCAACACAACTCAACTCAACGCAAGTATCAAGACCATAGGAGATACTCGGCTACTTCAACTCTAGTTTAGTTTAGATCGATCGATTCCTTATAATAGGTCTAGCCACCTTGCTTGTACCCGAGAGAATATAGATACATCAACCTCCATATAGGACGTAGGGTTTTACTCTAGCCCGGGGCTCAAACCTGTATACATCACATATCTTGTTTTGTGCTCGATCCTTGATCTCTAAGGTACCCCAGTGTAATTTCGAACATATTGCCAGAAAGAAATCTTCTACAAGCCTACTTTTCAATTTCTATACCTGTTCATGGATTAATTTTGTCAATTTGTTAACGACAGCGCATGAAGCTAAAAACAAGTCAGCTACTACTTATGAAATCGTAGCAATTCCAGAACAACTCGCTAGGTTCATCAATGAGTAGGTCATCCATCCAAATGGCAGTTTCATAACCCGGGCTGTTTTGACATAGCACTCCATGAACATCTTAATTGTTTGCCTCCTCGTACGTCTCATTTGTTCGAGACTCGTGTCTTCCCTATTATGACACCTATTAGTAGATAGAAATATGAATGAAACTCAAACTATTTTTCGGTTTATTAGATATTTATTGTAAACTTGTTGCAAAACTATGAAGTATGTGGTATATATGAATGATGAATTGTATGTAAACCATATGTAATATATGTGAATGATTATGTGTATGTGGCATTGATGAATAAGATATGAATGAAATGTGGTGTATATATGCGTGTATGAGATGTGATCAATGAACTCGTGACTTCCCTATTTTAGAGTGTGTGACTAACAATATGAACTGTATGTTAACCGTATATGATATATGTGAATGATGAAGTGCATGTGGTATGGGTGAATGAGATATGAATGAAATGTGATGTATATATGTGTGCATGAGATGTGATCAATGAACTCGTGACTTCCCTATTTTAGAGTGTTTGACTAACAATATCTTAGGCTAGCTAGAAATGCAGGTTTTATATCTTAAGTAAAGAATTATCACTATTATTTAAAGCTAAAACCAATAGTAATAGTATTATTATGAGTTTTAGCTTTGAACTAGTGATGGTAGTTTATACGAGGGGAAGTAGAGGCAATTGTCCGTACTTTGAATAGTGCTAAAAACGTGCAATACCCTTGAGTTCTTCATGTAGAGATCATGACGGGACGATGGGTTTAAATTCGACTAGACTGGTTTTGATACAGTGATCTAGTTGGAAGCTGGAACGTCTTTAGTGCGCACGCACTTTGTATATGTTTCATGTTTTTGTCCTAATTTAATTATTGATTGATTCTAGGAACCGAGTCCCAAGCAAGTCACTGCAGCTGGACAGATACAGCAAAAATTCAAAAATAGATAATATATTAAATAGTATTTATAAAAATAAAAATATATTATTGTATTTATTAATATAGCATGTGTATTCGATATTTTATTCACCAAAAATAAGTTTTTATACATCTTGTATCAAAAAAGAACCTAAATATATTTAACACCTTATATACTGAATATGATAGTGTACATCATATTCGGTATACTGAAAATTATATTAGACACCTGTAGTATTAAATATGATGTACAGTACCGAATACACCCGCTCCTGCTGCCGCCGTCGTTTTTCCGCCGTTCGCCGTCACAGTGCGTTCACAGTGATTGGTCCCGATCTCTCCTCACGAGGTCACGCGCGCCGCCCTCGGTTGGGCACCAAGCTCTAGGCCTGATTCCTCGCATCGTCTGGATTCTTGAGCTCGGCACAAAAGATCCTGCATTATCAGCCTATCACCGATCGGCCACAGAAGATCCAGCGTATTGACGTCACAGATCGCAGCGCAGATTTCTTTTGGCTAGCTACTGCTACGCGCACACAGAGGATCACCACGATTGGTGCATAGTTATCATTTTTAGGCTGAAATAGCTACACAGCTATCCAGCGTAGCAGGTTCGGAAGGCAATAAGACTTCCTGATAGGTCTGTGGGTACTCGAAGCAATTATCAGAAAAAATAATACTTAGTATAAACTTTCTGGTCGGGTTCGCTACAATTATTTTTCTCTGGAGAAATCTGTCGCGAGAGTTTACTGAACAAGTGTTTTTTCCTGCCCACGAGAAAAAGGAAAAAAAAGTCTTCCTTCCTGCTGAACCTATCAGTCGATTCAAACGCGCTCAGCCTTTGTTTCGCTGCCACGGAGACCGAGCCGATAGCACCGTTGGCAGCCAGGCAGACACGCGACTCCTCATCTACTCTGCAGTCAGCACTGAGGACCACATTTTTATTTTTGTCTTACTCCATCTCTGCTATGAATCGATCTCCTCTCTGTGTTTGCTGACAAATGGCGAGATTGATTTAATTTCGTATCAAGCCGATTTTGAACTATGAAACTATAGCTAAAAAAACATGTAAAAAAACATGTGACCAAGTTTGGCGAATGATGATACATGCATGCTGCATGAGAATACCATGTCATGAGAGAATATAACACATGCATGGATACCATGTGTGTGCATATATATATTCTACAGGGACGCTCATGACAATACCATGGTATGAGAGAACATAACACATGCATGGATACCACATATGTGTATATATTCTATAGGTACGTGCGTAGCATACCTGCAGAACGTACATAGGTCATGCGCGCATGTCTGATCAAGCAGTTAACTAGACTCTAACGTAAGCATCAACCCCACCGACTGAGCGCATTCCCACCCACTTACCCCACGGGACCACTAGATGACCGAGCATGTTCTGCATCTCGTGAGTAACGATTGTAATAAGTTGCAACTACGTGTATAAAGAGGTTACAACTATAAACATAGAGTGATTGCAATTATATGTTGTAACTATAGACATAAAGCGTTACAACTATATGTATAACGAGATTGTAACTTACCTGTCCAGGCTGACAGATTGTAACTAATTGTGACCATATTGTAATCGACAATGTTGTAACTAGAGTGTCTACCATATTATAACTAATTCACACTTGATAATACATGTCATAACTAGATTGTCTAACATGTTGTAACTAGAGTGTTCACCATATTACAACTAGTACTCACTGACAATGCTTTGTTGTAATTAGAGTGTCTACCATGTTGTAACTATATTATCGTAACTAGAGTGTCTATTATATTTTAACTATGTTGTTCAACATATTATAATTCGGTTATTTCTGAACCATAACTATAACCCAAGTTGTAACTACAGTATAACACAAAGTGCAACTAGGTGACTTACATGAACGTAATACTATTACGATCCTAAAACTTCATCAAAATATAGCATTCATGGATCTCATTTTATTAAGAATATTTTTCCAACAACATACTTCTAATAGATCGAAAATCGAATATATGATTCTAAAGATATTTATTTTAACGATTAGAATAAATAAAAGATTCCTTGTATACAAGCAGTGTGGTGGGTGGGATGATAGGTGATATGGCACAAGCTCGTTGGTTGGCTCCGTTGTTTTGTGCTATGCACGTAAGCTTTGTTTGGATCCATAGTTGATCTCATTATAACTAAAGTATATACTTTGTTAGATGTATATACCACTTTCTGATATGTACATACTTCTCTGTAAGTGAAATATATATTTTTTCTAAGATTTATATATTCCTTTTTGAACACTCATTAGAGGAGAGTATATACATCCGGGAGCACAGAAAATGCTTTATATATATACTAGTTTTTTGCCCATGATTTGCACGCGGTGGGAAACGCGGGACGTTGCGGGGTGCTGAGCGTGCAGGACGCGAGGCGCTGCGCGCATGGTAGACGGGGCGCGGGAGGGTGCTGCGTGCGGGGGAGGGCACGTGGACTCGTGGAGGCACGGGACGCGGGCCCACGAGGGAGAGGCGAGCGCGTGGGACGGACGGACGGCAGACCACGCACGACAATAGGAAATTAGCAAACATTTTAAGTAGGATATATATATATATATATATATATATGCAATATAATTCTAAAAATAGTTGTAAGCTCCGATTAATCTGTTTATGTATATTGCACTGAGTGTCTAAGAAAGTGTAAAAGTTCAAATTTGAAACGCATGCACCTACGACCAAACTCTAATACCTAATCCTTGTTTGTTCTATGTGGCAAAAACCTTTGTTTTCAAATAAGCATATCTCCGAGCACCATTACATGTCATCACATTAAAATAAACAGGGTAGATCTATATGTTTTGTCTTCTCTAATGATGAGAGAATTTCTAGAGTTCTTGTTTCCCCTTGGAATATTTTTTATTTAATGTGATGTATTGAATTCCACATCTTAATTTTATATAAGATTGCATCACTAATCAAGCGTTGTGTTTTGTGATGAGAAAAAAGAATAAATTTGTTGAACTAGACTTGGAGTCCAAGCACTAGGTATCTTGCTCGGGTTATATATCGTACGAGTGCAAAATAGAAAGAAGAATCACTATTATAGACATAGGCTTATATACCAGTCTATCAATATTGGTTTCTTACGAGTCGACAATGATAAAATATTATTATCGGTTCATATCATGGACTGGCATTAAAAGACCATTCGAAAAGAATCGGTAGTGAAAATCCACTATCACTACGAAGTCGAATGGAGACAAACTTTATATCAAAATTGTAGCCATCGACGAGATCTACAATTTTGTAGTTGAAAACTTTTTCATTTGATGTCATTTAGATATCTAAATAATCATTTGAAGTTTCAGATAGAAGATGTTAAAAGGATCGTATATGCTAATTATATCACTAGTACTTATGTGGTGGGATGGTAAGGACGTATCGTACGAGCTAAGACTTGTGACTTACGACTTACGGGCGTGGGGGTTTCTCAGGTGAAATTGTTTTTTTCAATTTTTTAGCCCCAAAAAGATCGATTCAGCTCCCGACTATCACTCCGGAAAAATTGAAAAAAAAATATTTTGCACCCGAGGAACCTCACGACCACGTCACTGCTGGCTGAAGCCTTCAGCCGACAGTGATAACCCCTGCCGGTCTCCGGACCGACAGTGATAGTTAGGGACTATCACTACTAGTTGCTTGCTGCTGGCTCTAAACCGACAGTGAACTTTTTTTATAGGTCGGCAGTAAAGGGTTTTTTTATAGTGAATTCAACTCCATAGAGCTTTTTTCCTGTTGGAACTCCACCTATTCACCTTCTTTCTCAATTCCTTCATATCCACCCTTCCACCACCACGACTCTTGGCGTCTCTACCATGCCTCCTACAGCCGGCCATACCTCGCCACCTTGCTGCACCGTGTGCACCCATATACACCCAACCTGCTGTTGATGGTCCCCCCACCCAACACGTAACTTTGCCGCCCCACCATATCCATTATGCTACTCCTGCCATCTCCCAACCCTCCTACTACGGACAATCCAGGTCCCATATTTACCTCAGCTGTAAACCCAGTGAACCCTTAACGTACTTTTATGTTAGCCAAACAGGACTAGGCATGGTATATGCATGTACCGCACGCTGCCACCAACCCCTCCCGAGACCACGGCCAATCACATGAGATAGTTTCCATGTTTAGGAGATTAGCTTGCCATCTGTTGGGTAGCTGTATTTTGGCATGTCACGTCTTGATTTTGTTTCCAACCGATCACACCTTCCAATACTCCATATAAGTCAATGGCTCCAAATCAATAGCTAAGTGTGTTTTCTCTGATGCCTTCATGTTATCAAGCATATATGATCCTAATCTACTTCCCTAGCCTCCTCTTCTCCTCCAGCCATGACGGGTCCCATCGCTGACACCACCGCCACAGCCGTCGTGGCACGGGTTGAGCTCAACTCAGCTCTTGCCAATGCCGAACTCGATGCCAAGGTCACGCTCTGGACATAGGCCGTCGGCATCTCAAACGTCAAACTCCTCATCTCTATCACTCTTGATCTACAGGCCAACAACTACGCCCAATGGTGTGGCCTATTCAAGGTCGCCCTAAAAAAGTTCACCCTCCATGACCACATTCATGAGTCTTCCTCCTCTTCCCCCGATGCGTAGTGGCTTCATCTCGACACCCTTGTCCGCTCGTGGATGTACGATGCCGTCATCATGAACCTCCTCACCATGGTGATGGGCACCTTGGCCACTGCCTACACCATTTGGTCGTGCATCGAGGGCCTCTACCGTGACAACGCCGACACGTGCGCCATCTACCTTGAGCAGGATTTTCATAGCCTCATGTAGGGGTCCATGTCGATGGCAAACTACCGCCGCAAGCAGAAGTCTCTTGTCAATGAACTGACTATCGTGGGCACGCCAATCCTAGATTGGATCCTCTTCCTCAACACTCTGCGTGGACTGAGCCTCCGCTTCACGGACACGCACACATGCGCACATTGATCTCCATGCAATGTCCTATGCTGACATTCTTGGAGACCTGTTTTGCTCTCCTTCTTGAGGAACTCACGTTCGTGACTGATGCATCGAGCGGCTCCTCCAACCTGTCGGCTCTCATCGCATTTTCAGCTGGCTAGTCCAACAAAAACTCCATCGGTGGATCTTCCTCTAGCACATTGAGCGGCAACCAATCTCACGATCCCTCCTCCAATAGCGGCTCCACCAACTGCGGTGGAAACCACTCCAACAACTATCGCTGCCACAACAACGATCATGGCAATGACGACGGTGACTCCAACAACAACAGCCAGGGCTCTGCTCCCTAGCCATCCCTCCAGAACCCGTCGGTCGGGTCTATCCAAATGTGGCCTAGACAAGGGCCCCAATCCAACCTGGGCATGCTTGGCCCACATCCTCCTAGAGCCTTCACCGTTGTCGTCCCCACCATGCCAGGCCAAGGCGCACAGTGGCCTCCACCAGGACTGGGTGCCTAGTGGACGGGCGCGCCTCCATCCCCCTCCTACACGCCGACCAATTCATGGGACCAAAACCAGCTCATGCATGCTTTCAACACCATGACACTAGCGCCGCCATCTTCTGACTGGTATATGGACTCCGAGGCATCCGCTCACATGACCTCAGATCATGGTAATCTTTCCCCCACCTCTCGCAATTCTTCCGTTGCATCACAATATGCTATTGTCAGTAATGGCTCCCGTATTCCAATCACTCACACTGGCACAACATCTCTCCACACTCCATCCCATTGTTTTCAGTTAAACAATGTTCTTCTTACGCATAACTTAATTAAGAACCTCATTTTCATTGGTCGTTTCACTTTAGATAATCATGTCTAAGTTGAGTTTGACCCTTTTGGTCTTTCTATGAAGGACATTCAAACCAAGAACGTGATCATCAGGTGCAGGTGCAATAGCTGTTGTGACCTTTATTCTATCCATTGGCCGGTGCATCAACTCAACGCAACAACGCCTTCCTCAATAGCACGCTCACGAAGATCGTCTATTGTCAACAACCATCCGGTTTTGTCGACATGACATGTAGCATGCATGTATATCGCCTCAACCAGTCCCTCTACGACCTCAAGCAAGCTCCACGGACTTGGTTTAGTTGCTTCATGACCTACCTTGCCTGGCTGGCCTTAACGGCATCCAAGGCAGATCCTTCGTTGTTCATCTACCAGCATGGCAACAACACCATTTACCTCCTGCTGTATGTCGACGACATTGTGCTCACTACGTCATCACTAAATCTCCCGCGATAGGTGATTAATTAGTTCACTTGACTGCAAATTTTCACTGAAGGATCTCGGTGACTTGCATTTCTTCCTCGGTGTATCTATATAGTGCACCACCTCCGGCTTCTTCCTCTCGTAACGCTAGTACATTGAGGGCATCCTTGCTCATGCTGGCATGACTAACTACAACCCCTGCAATACTCCAGTCGACACCAGCGCCAAGCTCCATGTGGCTGGCGACTTGGTGGCTAATGTCACTGATTACAAGAGCATCGTCGGTGCCCTCTAGTACCGATTACGTCACGCACGCCGTTCAGCAAGCGTGCCTTCACATGCATGACCCTTGGGAGCCTCATGCCAATCTTCTGAAACGCATCTTTCACTACCTCAAGGGCACCATCGACCACGGCTTACAACTGCATTAGACTTCACCAACTTCACTCACCACCTACATAGACACTGATTGGGTCGGGTGTCCTAACACCCGCAAGTCTACTTTGGAATATGGTGTTTTCCTTGGTGATAACCTTATTTCATGGTCGTCCAAGCAACAATAGACAGTCTCTCATTCCAGTGCCGATGCAGAGTACCATGATGTTGCCAACGTTATCATCGAGTCCTACTGGCTTTGTCAACTACTCACCGAACTGCATTGCCCTCTTCAACGTACCACTATTTTCTTCTATGACAATATTAATGTAGTTTATCTCTCGACTAACCCCGTCCAAAATCAACGGACAAAACATGTCAAGATCGATCTACACTTCGTGCGTGGCTCTCGGCGAGGTGCGCATGCTCCATGTGCCCACAAGCTCCCAGGACGCCGATGTCTTCACCAAGGGTCTTCCTACGACTGTCTTCCGAGATTTTCGTTCCAGTTTGGATGTCCGACCCGCTCCTATTACAACTGGACAGGGGGATGTTAGCCAAACAGGGCCATGCACGATATGTTCCTGTCCTGCACGCCGCCACCAATCCCACTGGAGACCACGGCCAATCACAAGAGATGGTTTCCATGTTTAGGACATTAGCTAGTCATCCGTTAGGCAGCTGTATTTTGGCATGTCTTGATCTGGTTTCCATCTAATCACACCTCCATGTACCCCATATAAGCCAATGGTGCGAATGGGCATGGAGCCCAATGGTAAAGCACCAAGGTGGTGCCGAACCGGTGGGGGTTCAATCTCCCACCTGGTAGAAGCCTCCAATAAAGGCTAGGTAGTGGGGTGCAATTCTAAAAAATAAAAAATAAAAATAAAAAAGTGTGTTTTCTCCAACGCCTTCAAGTTCGTGGTCGGTCCCGTTGTCACGTTAGAAGACGGATTCCATGACAACACACGATGATGGTGCAAGACTTTTCTTTTTTATTCTTTGCGATTACGAGGGTGAAAGACTTACCGCTAAATTAAATTACTTAATTTGACACGTTAGGTTTGGTTCGACAAGTACCAAATCTCAGATGACTTTGATCTCTTTTGTTGGAAATTAGTTATCTTTCCATTTGGTAAAATTTCTTACTTTTCACCTTTTCAGATTCTTTTCCACGGGTAAAAGACATCTTACCAAATCTTCTGGAGATTCGTCACTGTTCTTATTGAAGCAGGTGTGCAACAACGACAATTACAGCTGAAGATGATTGTTATATATGACAAATGCCCTCTCGTCTTGCAGTTCATTAAGGGGCACTCACAGAATATCCGAATTTGCACAGGTGGTGACACAATACTTCCTGACCCAATAAACAAAGATATAAATAAATACTTAGAAAATAAAGATAACAATGTACCTAAGACCATTATTAAAGTATTACTCTCTCCAATCATAAATACATGTCATTTTAAAAGATATTAGTTCAAAATTTTAAAACTTTGACTAACCATAACTTTCAAAATATTTAGTTTGAAAACTTTAAAATTATATGTGTAGATTATCTTAAAAAATATTTTTATAATATTAAAAATTAATGGATTTTATAAATATATTTTAATAAAAAATATTTTTAAAGTTATTTATTGGAGATTATATCTTATACAAAACTAGGTGTATTTACGACCGGGGTACGTCTTAGCTCGACATACCATATCAATGTCCCTATCAGATCACGTACAAGAACGATTGGCCGATGTTGAATTCTGTACCCAGGCCTCACGAATGTCTTGAGATTTTAATAATTTTATTATAGCTAGTAATTAGCATATGAAAACCGGCCGTACGACATGGTGGTCATGGGCACGCACTGCAAATAATAATTAAGCTCATACAGTATAAAAACAAGTGGTTTTCGCTCATGATATTATCCTTTGTTAATTACTCAACAGCTTCACCTCCCTCCACTCTCTTTCTCCATAATCAATCATCACGGGGGGCTCTCGTCGTCGAAACCCTGTGGAGATATGCATTGACATGGAAACCACCGGAGAAAAGCAAAATCTAATGACATGATTAGCGAATAATAACCAACCAACCAACCGCCGGTTGGAAACAAAAGCGGTTAAAAAGCGCGCCTCATCTCGATAGTGTTCGTGCGGCGCCCGCTTGGCGGCCGATGATTGGATCCACGTCAGCGTCACCAATCACCAGTGGACCAGGTCAGCTACTTAGCCGGTCTCCGAGCCCCGTACACACCACGCCCAGCTGCTGAACATGTATCCGGCATAGAGACTGAAGTGTTTTGTCTGATGGAATTCCAAGCCGAAAGTGAGCTGCGGATGACCATTTTTTTAATTTTATAAGGAGTGGGTGCTGCTGAAGTACAATCCGGTCCTTCAAAACTGAGAAAATTACATGGATTCTTTTAGAACTAAATAAATAATTTTTTTAGGTATAAACAAATTGGAAGGCTGGAAACTTCTGAGAAATGACCATGAGAACCTATGCACCGCCTTTTGTTAATGATACTTCATATGCCATTGTTGAGACTTGAAGCATTAATCACCATTATAGCAAAACTTGGTATGTTTTGGAGAATCAAGCCTTCCTTGCTTGCGTAGTTAGTGAAGGTGGTTTATCCTCTATCCACTATGGATTAATTCTTAGATTTGCTTTTTTTGTCTTATCAAGGTAATTTTTTTTTCAGTTGTAGTACATACCCATCAATAATGAGACTATTTGAATATATGCGTATGGTGATATGAGTGTGTATATACGTTTGCGACTTATACTAATATTTTAAAAAAAAATCCTTGACATATTTTGAACACATAAATTTCACAAGAAACATCCTTATCGACGAAGAGATACATGTTTCCTCAACTGTGCATACCAAAGAAGAGAACACGGAAATTTTATTCAAGTTTAGACACCTTTAGGATAATAACCATACGTCGTATGTTGCATTGATTATCTCAGAAAAAGACAATTATAATAGGGATGTGTCTAGATCTACTCATATGAATCTCAGCAAGTTCTCTCATGTTTTAAATTATGAAGCTCTTGTCGGATGAATCTGATCGTAGTTTGAATCTGATGTGGAACTCAATGACTTATCTCTGCTTCTATTCGATCTCATATTGCTTATGTTTGGCTCTCTATGGCTTGTCCTTCCCCCTCCTTGACGTACCCCCTCCTCTCTTTATATAGTCGGGCTGGAGACTGTGTTATTTGGAGGATTCTTTTTCCTATCTGGGGATAATTTTCAGGTGGAACATGATGAATTGTTTGAAATATCCGTGCATGCCTTATTTACCTTATGGCAGTGTCGAGGGTTAATCGCTCATAATATGTCTAGGGTATACCAATCGACAGGAGCATGATCAACTTTTCCTACGAGTGTGTGTGTATGTTTGTGTGGATGATGAACTCAAGAATATAAGGGGTTATCCAGGACTAGGCTTCCCGTGGGATAACAACCATACGTCATGTGTATTTTCTTATGATGGGGATCAACTTAGTTAAAAAAGAGTTTTGTCCTTTAAAATCCTGGTCCTCCCTCCTTTATATAGTAGGAGTGGTGTATATAAAATTAGTACTATTCGGTACTCACCATATGAGTGAACACGCAAAATAACTAGCAGCATGAAAAACAGAAAAAAAAAAGACCATAACCTAAACTACTATCAAGCCCTTGACTACCTGATCGGCGAAAAAGTTGTTGACCAGGCGGTCAAGCCTCAGAAACGAAAAAACTTACAAGTCGGTGGGAGATTGTTCTTTTTTGAGAAATCCTGCAAAACAGAGAGTCTGATTTTTTTCAATTGGAAAAACTTACAACCTATGTTCCATGCTCATCTGGAAGATCTTGCAAAATAGGAGAACAGATCCATCTTCGAGCATCCCTAGACATAGAACTTACGGAACTGGACTATGTTTCAAGAGTTGTGCAATTCATGACCGTCCTTCATGGTTAGCTTGACCGCACCAGGCTGGATGATATCAACCACATTGTAGGGTCCCTCCCACTTGCGGGAAAGTTTATTCCGATCTGCCTTATTCTGGAGATGGCTAAGGATGAGGTCGACTATGACCAATGTCCGTTCCCGTACCCCGTGGTTGTGGTAGCGTCTGAGGCTTTGCTGATATTGGGCTACTCGAATTAGCACGATGGTGGAACTCTTTGATCAGGTTTATGTCATCATCTCGTCATGCCACCTGGTCATCTTCCGAATAGTTGGTCACTCAAGGAGATTGAAGGGCGATTTTGGAGGGGGGGGGGGATTGCCTCCGTGGGAAAGACCAGGAAGAAAGGGGTTTCAGATGTGGCCCTGCTAGGAGTCATTCTCAACGACCAGAGTATTGTGGGTAGTTCGTCCATTTAATGTCTTGAATAGATCTTAAACCGATCAAAGACCTAGATCTTGATCCCCTGTTGTATCATCCCATTTGCTCTTTCGACCTGTCTATTGCTTTGGGGGTGTGCCACTAACACATAGCAAATTTTGGTCCCAATATCTTCACAGTAGTCTCGGAAAGAACTACTGGTGAACTAAGTCTCGTTGTTCATAATTATGCGGTTTGGACTGCCAAACTGCACTAACAACCCTCATATGAACTTGATCGCAGTTGTGGCGGTGATCTTCCTGACAGGCTAGGCCTTGGTCCACTTAGTGAATTTTTCAATTGCCATGGACAGGAATTCAAAACCTCTTAGGGCTTTAGGAAATGGTCCCACGATATCGAGCTTGACAATGTAAGGCCAAGAGAGTGGTATAGTTTGTAGTGATTGGGCTGCTAGTTCAATATGTCAGCCAAGGTATTGACATGACTTGCACTATTTCACCAGCTCGTGAGCATCCTAGAGGACCATAGGCTAATAAAATCCTTATTAGAATGTTTTTTTTATTAAAGTGCGGTACGAAGCGTGGCTACCACATATGCCTCCAAGGATATCAGAGAGCTATGTGCTCTACTCTTCCTGAGTGATGTATTTCAGTAAAAGACCATTGCTCCCTAATTGGTAAAGACATCCCTCTACCAGGGAGTATCTGTGGGCTTGCCACGTGACCCTTTCTGATGACGCATCATCTTCAGGGACTGCTCGATTCTGAAGGTAGTCCAAGATCTGATACATCCAGGTCGTACCCGAATCAAGCAGGGCAACCATGCTAGCCTAAAACAAAAATTTTCTACTACATTCACCTAGGAAACCATGCTAGTAGGAGATTATAGATCGTTACCACTCGATGCGTAGTACAGCAGAAGAAGAGTTGGAGTAGACCGATCAAACGTCATGCATGTCAAACTCCTCAAGCAGCTTCTCGATCAGATTCGGGACTAGACCTGCGCAGGTGGTCATGCTCCCCGACCAACTCCAAGCAAGTGGTCATGCTCCTCGACCAGCTCCCGATCAGGTCTGTTGCGTCCTCGACCAGTTTTGAGTGGTCGTGTCGTGCTGTCTGACCAGATCCAAGTGGTCGCATTGTGCTCCGCAATCAAACGAGCAGGTACGTCGACCTGTTCGTCACGACCGGCGACCAGTCCCGAACACGTTGTGATCAACTTCCCTGAGAAGATCAATGCCGCAATAGCAGCAGCGCCTCTACGGTATCCACACGTACTGGGCAGAAACGCTGAGCCCCGATGTGCTAGCACCGCACGCGCGGCTAGGGTTTTGGGAGATCATGTAGAAGGCAGCGGCTAGGGTTTCGGAGTGGCTCAACCTTGGCACGCCCTACCCACGCCTCTCCTTATATTGAGTTCGTCAATGGGCTCCCACGTTTGAAGCCCTTTAGAACTCTAACTTCTTATGGATCACAATCCAATCAACACCCATATACGAGTTCAACTCGCATGTTTTGTTCCAACCCATTAAGTGTATGACCCATTAGGTTCCTATACAAATGGCTACGACTCGAAAACCCTTTCCAAACCGAAATTAATAGCGGTCTCTAGCAGGATATGTTGACTCCTGAGTATACACAAAAGATCATATTGGTTGAACATTGATATACGCATGCACTGATCACTTCGCCTCACGATACCAGTCAAGCTCAAGGTGAGATACGTGCCACCCTTGTGATAGCCCGACCATTCACTTGATCAAGTAGTGGATTCATCATGACTAACTCTTCAATCATATTGGCATGGCCATGCACTTTCTTGATCTAACTACATCAAGGGGCCCAGAGATATCTCTTCTGTTATTAAGGAGGGGCAAATTTCATCTTGATCGCTCACACTCCACAACATGTTTCATGACAAGCCCGAAAACTACCTTTATGACTTTCCAGTTACGGAATAGCATTTGACAGCCTCAAAGTATGCCACTACACATTATGAGAATCAATGACGATCTCAGGTCTAAGGATCCTACAGGTATACCATTTGAGATAACAACTGATAGCACATCATAAATAATAATTCCAGCAGTATCTCGAGGTGGGTCTATCCAACATCATGTTCTCTAACATAAATATCCACATTATTGACTTGATATCTCTATACCTATGATCCATAAAATGTGATCATCAATCAATACATGTGCTGGTTTTATGTATCATCACAATGATATGCAACCAGTGATCGACTAAGAATAACATCATGATATAAACAAAAAGTTTCATGAACAAGTCACATACTTACCAATTAATGTAAAAGGTAGTCATTCTTGGAATAACATATTATTCAAAATTGCATTAACATAGATATGTGATATAATCATCTTTATGATTGCCTCTGGAGCATATCACCTTCAATGATGGCCACTCGAGGTCGACGACACCAAAGGAGTTGTTGCCTCCGGATCATCCATGTCACGAATTGGATAATAGTGGATGATCATGTGAGTATTTCTTCAAAGACTCAGACCGGAACAATTTTGTGAGAGAAGCTAGATGGGCTAGCTCATCAACTAGAAAGTTCTCCTTGCAAGGGATATGGTTGACCTCAAAACCAATAAAGCGTCACTCTAGTCTTCTCAGTTCCGCGAGGTATACCGCCATTGTCGGCATAGAGCACTAAAATTCCTTTGCACATGGTTTACGACCAGTAGAGAGTCCCCTATCGCTAACAGATATTTTATTCCAAGTGTGAAGGCTGCTCGCATTTTGAACAAGAGGCTATCGTATTCTGCAATATTGTTAGTGACCGAAAAATATAATTGAACTACATACCTGAGGATGTCGCTGTTTGGTGAGATCAAGACCACTCCAGCCCCCATTCCCTTCAACATCAACGATCCATTGAAGTGCATGATCAAGTGCTCATTTGTCTCTGGTCGTTGTTCCCTTTTCGGGCTCAACGGATGACCACTCGGCCACAAAATCGGCTAGCGTCTAGGACTTGATAGTCGTTTCGTGAATGAATTAAATATCAAACTCCCCAAGCTCTACTTCCCACTTTGTAGTTCTTCCTATAGCATCCCTATTGTGGAGTATTTCTCTAATGGGAAGCGATGTGATTACCTTGATTTTGTGGGCCCATAAATAGTGTCTGAGTTTGCGAGAGGCCATCAGTATGGCGTATACCAGCTTCTGAGCATGTGGGTATCGAGCTTTCACGTCGTGCAGGACCTCACTGACATAGTATATTGGTCGCTTAAATCCTTCTCGTTCGATGACTAGGACCGCGTTCATGACATGTGGGGTAGCTGCAACATAGAGCAAGAGCTCCTTGTTTGGTTGAGGAGCGGTCAGTACAGAAGGGGAAGAGATGTACCTTTTGAGTTCCTGGAAGGTCGTCTCTGCTTCTGGCGTCCACGAGAAGTGACCACTTTTCTTTAGGAGCTTGAAGAGCGATAGCCCCTTCTCTCCCATCCTCAAGATGAACCTGCTCAAAGCCGCCACACATCATGTCAGCTTTTGGACTTCCTTTAACCTGGTTGGGGATTTTATCTAGCCTATAGGTATGATCTTGTCAGGATTTGCCTATATTCCTTGACCGAATACGAGAAACCCGAGCAACTTCCCTGATGGAACTCCAAACGTGTACTTCTCTGGATTTAATTTTATGCGGTACTTCCAAAGGTTGTCGAACGTTTCCTGGAGGTTCCCAACCAAGTCATCCTTGGTTCTACTTTTCACGACCACATCATCAACGTATGACTTGACATTTCTACCAAGCTCTAGTTAGAGAACGAGCTGAATGCAATGTTGGTAAGTGACACCAGCACTTTTCAAACCAAAAAGTATTTTTACATAACAAAAGACCCCAAATGGTGTTATAAAAGTAGTCTTCTCCTCATCTACCCTACACATGCTAATTTGATGGTATCCTGAGCGGGCATCTAAGAAGCTTAGCAGATTGATGCCATCCATTGAGTCAACAAGCTGGTCGATCTGGGGTAGAGAGAAGAGATCCTTCGGGCATGTCTTATTGAGGTCAGTGAAGTTGACGCACATCCTCCACAAATCATTGTGTTTCTAGACCCCGTTGTGTTTCTGGATCATGATTGGGTTAGCCAGCCATTTTGAATATTATACTTAACAGATGAAGCCTACTTCCAGGAGCTTGTCAACCTCCTCTCGAAGTGCTTCCTTCTGGTAGGCGTAGAACTGACACGCCTTCTGCTTTACTGGTCGTGCGTCCGTTCAGATAGACAGCTTCTGCTCGATCATGTCCTTAGGGACTCTGGGCATATCAGACGGACTCCACGAGAAGACATCTGCATACGCCCAGAGAAAAGTGATGAACACGAGTTCCTATTTGGGGTCCAGACCGGCCCGTATCTGGCCGTACTAGATGGATCGGTGTCATTTAGGAAAATTGCCTTAAGCCGATCGTCTGGGCTGCGATGATGTGGAATTTCATCGAGCGACCACTAGGCCCGGTGTCCTCGGGCTGTGATCCAGGAGTCAGCTCTACCATGTCGACGCTCCTCTTGTTGCAGTGCAATGCCATCATCGTGTTGTAAAAAATAGTGATGCCCCCCTTCGGACCAGGGAACTTGATTTCCTGGTATGCGTAGTGGGCAATGACCATGAACTAGGCCATCGTGGATTTCCCTAGGATTGTGTTATAAGCAGTCCCGAAGGCCGCCACATTGAACAGAACACTTTTGGTCCTGAAGTTATTCGCAGAGCCGAATGTGATGGGCAACTCAATTTTTCCCAATGGTTTAGCCAAGGAGACAAGGGTAATTCCAAAAAAAGAGAAGATGGCCTCAACGCGCTCCTCAGAATTTGCAGAGCATCTAGCATGTTGGCGAAGATGAGGTTGATGGAGCGCCCACCATCAACCAGTACGCGACCTAGTCAAATATTCTGTACCATGGATTCGACTACAATGGAGTAACGACCAGAGAGCTTGACACACAGGGTGGTTTGCCTGGCTGAAAGTGAGGGGTACCTTCGACCACTTCAGATGAGGGCTTGGGCCCAACATAGTCACCCACATCTCGCGGACCACCGACTTCCTTTGACCATTTCAGATGAGGGCTTGGGCCCAACACAGTCGCCCACACCTCACGGACCACCGACTTGTACTCCCTGTTCGAGGAATGCGTTGTGGCTCCTCCGAATATGTGGTGGACCATGTGGTCGGCCTACTGGAACGTTGTGGTTGGCCGGTTTGCTCGACTGCCATGACCTCGGGTAGTCCTGCCTTACTCTTATTCTTCGTTTTCTCATTTCAACTGGCCCCTTTGGAAGAGGCGAGTCAGTCAGAGGTCGGCTATAGCTTCGTGCCGCTCTAGTGCTCTTGGGCCTCAACGGCCTACGCACACTTGTCTGCAAGCTCGAAGAGCTCAGTGATGCTCCAGACTTTCTTGGTGGCTAGCTTTTCGACCATCTTCTGGTCTCTGACCTGCCCTTCAGAAGGCAATGACCACAAATTCACTTGGGATCTTTAGAACGGTGTTCTGGCGTTCGATGAAATACTAGATGAAGTCTCACAACGACTCGTCCTGTTGCTACCTAATTTGGTACAAGTTACCCTCGACCCTTGGTCGGGCATATGTCCCTTAGAAGTTGGCAACAAACTGGTCGCACAAGTCCTCCCAAGAGTGAACCAACTAGCGAAGGAGGTTCATAAGCTAGGACCAGGCTGAGCCTGTCAACACAGTCATGAAATAGTTCGCCATGACATTCCCATTTCCACCCGCAACCTACACCATGGTGGTGTAGATATGTAGGAATTCCTCCGAGTTAGAAGAGATGTCATACTTGTCCGGCCAGTGCACCTCTCACAACCGGGTCGATAAGGTGTTGCACCCTATCCCATAGCGGGGAGCCATTGGCTGATGGGAGGCCGCACGTGCTTGGGGAGAGAGACAACGGTCACGAGGTCCTGACGATAGGATGGAGGAATCTGATGCCTCTCTGCGAAGGGGGCGAGCAGTAGAGCTGCTTGCCCTTGTCCTACCCTCGTCGGGCATGGTCCTCCTGCTCTCGGTTGGCCCTCTTTCCCTGGATCACGCTGCGGAAGTCACATTGGTGAGGAGAGTCACGCAAGTCAAGGGTTTGGCTATCCCAACGTGGCGGGGTTCTCCTAGTACCCCCTTCCCCCGTTACAGTGGGGCATAGGATTTGTCCTACCATGGGGCTTGCTGCAATTTCTTGCAACCACGATCGTCATCATTCCTGGGAATGGGTGCGGTCTTTGCCACCATGACTTGGCGCCATGCGGTTTCTGGTAGGAGAGTGAGGTCGCATAGCCATAGCGCCACCGGCGAACCCTCTGGTATTGCCACAGGCGGGTGACTAAGAAACATCCAAACGGTCTGTAGGTTTTGTGTGGGCGTCATAGCCTCAAAGTCAAGCTGCTGACCGTAGAGTGGTGAAATATTACAAGGGAGGGAGCCCTTGATATTTGCGTGACACGAAGGACTAGACAATGATGCCCTCAAAGACTACTCCCTCTGTAGGCACTCGTGCGGGTGACACTGTAGTTGCTAGGGCTGTATTGGAGCGCCTCCTTGTTCGGCACTGGGTGGGTTTCCCCCTGGGAGTATGGCTTGAGGGTTACCGCCGGTGCCTAAGGGACGAGAACCTATGCTATTCCCCATTACATGGGGTACATTGCAAACTTCTCGTAGGGTTTCGGAGTCCTCGGACTCCATTTTAGTATCCCAAGCTTAGAGCACACTAGGCTTATCTATGTCATATCCCATGATGAACACCTCTCGGTGTTCGAGGTCCTCGGAACGGGACTCAGTGGTCATCGTGGATCTGACCATGGGTAGCCCAATCAGGTTATTAACACTTATCAAAATACAAAAATGTACTCCCTACCTAGCGCGCCAACTATCGAGGGTTAATCCTTGACAATGTGTCCGAGGTATGCCAGTCAATGGGAGCATGATCAACATTTTCTACGAGTGTGCGTGTGTGTTTGTGTGGATGATGAACTCAAGAACAGAAGGGGTTATCAAGGTTCAGGTCTCTCGTGGGATAACAACCCTACGTCATATGTATTTTCTTATGACAGGGATCAACTTGGTTATAGAAAGAGTTTTGTCCTTTACAAGCCTAGTCTTCCCTCCTTTATATAGTAGGAGGAGAGATGCATATACAATCAGTACATGCCAGAACTATAGCAGTCCCATTCGTACCAAAAATTCCTACTACGAGGCCATCATCACAGAGAGTGGGCATGCTCGGCCTACCTGATCGTCTTGTGTGCCCTGTCTCATCGGTCGTATGTCATCACACCCACTTACGAGACCATCGCACCTGCCTGCAGGGCCGTCTTGTAGTATTAATTGCTACGAGACGGGTCACTGCATCAGTGTGTCGGCCATGATTTTGCTCACCGAAAGGATGTGGTTGGGGAAGAAAAACACTTGAGAGAATATCACTAAATGAGATTAGACTGGTTAGATGAATACCTACCCCACAATCAGCAATGTTATAGGTTTCCTTCCGTGATCAGGGGACTGGTCGCGTAAGCCCTGGCAAACATACGTGCTGGAGTCAGCTTTTGATAATATCTACTGTCAGCGGACCTTTGCTGGTGTAGACCCACAGAACAGGAACCCTATTCTTTACATCGACAGGCAGTATTTAAACCTACCGTGCAAAGTAACGAATACGAATGATGATACTCCATTCTCAAAATATATCGTATTTCTAATAATATTTTAACTATTAATTGTCAAATCCTCATCGCCTTGGTTCTAAGAGCGGAAAAAAATCCCCGCACGTATTGAACGGAGCTTTACTAGTCGAGCTTTTCATAAGCTCCTACGAATCATCGAGAATATCATATAACTTGCTTTTGTGCATGCAAGTTAGTCAATTAGGGCATGTATAAACGTGTGACCTTAGCTTTCTATAAGAGCTGTCATCTAAAATTTGTGATGACATGGAAAGGTGTTAATGAAAAGAGAGAAAAATGTCGTCTCTTAAGAATAAGGTACAAATGTGTCCTGTAGCACGTGAAACAATGCAAAATGTGTCTTGTAATGTATTTATTGTGGGCCAGCACTAATGATATATGGGTTATTGATATTGTTTTTTAAACTGTCTATAAATGATACGGATGATATTCTAAACGGGCGTTGTCTCAAGTGTTTTACATGTCCATACGTAGAGTGCATAAACGGGGAAAGTAAAAGAAAATTAAGGAAATAAAAGGAAGAGAAATGAAGAAAACAGAAACTGCGGGATGAAGCACGCGATGGTGCGTGGCGCTGACTTGTTGGGGTAATGTGGTGACACGTTGGCAGGAGACCAGATAGGGTGGCGCCCACGAATTATTTGATATCCTGGAGGTGGGGGCGCGTTCGATCCGTTTGCAGGGACGATGATCAGGTTTCATGCAAGTGGCGAACCAGCGTTTAGCTCGGCAGTACCATCTCCAAGTGCGAGCAGTATTGGTGGGGTTTGACCCCGCTCAGCCGCGACCGAGCGCGTGCTCTGTGATGGAGCGATTATAGCGTATCGGGGTCTAGGGGTAGTGTGTGCGTACATGCGTTTGTACTTAAAAAAAGTTGCATACAAGTGCACGTCCAGATTGTTTGTGCTTCACAAATCTAAGGTCAATTCTGGATTCCAATCAGTTTCGACTACGCGAGGAAACTGTTTCGGACGTTCCCGAAGAGATTATGCGGGAAATTTTGGTGCACGCGATACTTCATACCTATAGATTTAATTTATTTTGTGATGTAAATATCAAAATATTTTACTGTATAAATATCAAATGGTTCCAATACTGATCTGGATATTGCAACTGCAGAGGGGCTACAGTAAAATACATTAGCCCGCTTCTCAACCGTTAGATAAAAATAAAAAAATCAAATCTGATACTACAGTAAAATACGTTGTCTTCTCCGCTGCAGAGGATCGGGATCCCTCCAATACTTCTCTAGAAGCTCAAAAATTTGGACAAGACATACCTATACAAGCCTAGCGAAACAATAATCCGACGGTCACACATCGCACGGATTATGACCAGCAAGCAATCATGAGATTTTTGTTATAAGAAACCCATTGGTCAAAAAACACGTGGAGCACCGAGAATAACACAAAATAAGTCCATCTAGATTAGATGTAGTAGCATGTGTTGTTGTCTAGTCTTGTGCTGCTGCTTGACTTAAACTGCCGCCCCATGTCATCTTAGCCCCTCCAGCAACTCGAGGAGAACCTCAGCCAACCATGCTGCCTGCAAAAAGCTTGCTCTTTGTGCTCTCCAAATCACCAGCTCTACGTGACACCACATAGTCCCTATCCAAAATTCCAAGCAGGAGGGACGCACCTCACTAGGCAGCTTTCCCTCTCTAGCCATCAATGGTGAGATCTTATCGAGTAGCTTGGTACTAGCTAGCCCCTAATCTAACAGTTTTGGTCGTGTTTTGCTGTCTACTCTCCGGTCCCTTTTTTGGTTTGTTTTAGATGAGTTTGGATAAAATTGCACTTTGGGGAGAGGTTATGGTGGTAGATATGTCACTATGTAATAAATTAGTAAAGTAGATATCATATTAATAATGATTGTTTAAGTATATGTCACTAATATTCTATATGATGGGTCTAATATAAGTACGTCACTAATTTGACTCCTGATCAAGCTCATATATGGATAAAATTGCACTTTAGGGATGAGGTTATGGTGGTAGATGTGCCACTACCTAATAAATAAGTAAAGGAGACATCGTATCAATGATGGCATCTTAGCATCCGTTATGTTTTATTAATGTTGAGTCTAATAAGGGCATATCACTAATATGTCTTCTGATCAGGCTCAGATATAAACCCATCACTAATGAATAATTATTAATGACGGGTTATAATATGATCTGTCACTGATAACTGTATTCACCGGTGCAGAACTTTGGTAAAGACTCTCGTGGTATTTGCTATCGATAAAAAAACATGAAAATGAAATCATATGACGATTCTATAATATATTAGTTTTCATCTACTCAACAAGTTTTCCTTACTAAAATAAAATATGTTATTTTTTTCTCTCCATTTAAATGCTCAGCAATGCAAATCTGGTTCACAAATATTTTTTGTGTTTCTCTTATTTTTCTCACCTCAAAAGTACTAAAATAGGAAATATTATACATTTCTGCTCAAGTTTGATATAAAAGGTGTTAGCTATAGACACAAACACGTGTTCCAAAAATGATGTAGAAATTTTAGAGGATGAAAACTCAATCTTCTAGGTCAAATTTGGCCTCAAAAAATTTGTCAAACCCGACAAAATCAGGGAGAAACAGATGTAAATTTTTCTATAGATATCCGTAGAGTAAAAAAATGTGAAAATCGAATCTGTATGCAAAAGTTATGCTCGTTTTACCAAAAACACTCTAGGCCACCTACGAAATTACGATCGTTTGCATGAGACATTCATAAATTCATCACATATATTAATACAAATTTGGATGAAGCAAAATTTTATAGATAAATTATAACCCTCAATGAAATTTGACAAAATCAATCATTAGTGACAGATAAAGATTACGACTCGTCACTAATGTTTAGTCATTTGTAACAGGTCACAGTTATGATGCGTCACTAATACCCTTCAACAAATAAGGTTAAAAGGATAAAATATCTGATTTCTATCATAACTACGTGATAGCATAGGTGGTAAGATGGCTAAACGCGCAAGGGAGTGGTCACGGGTTTGATTCCCACGGACAAACTCAAAAATATTGTGAAAAATAGCGTGGTTTATGAGGCATATGTCATGGGCCTGTTTTGGGATGGCTCGGATGAAAAAAATTCTTTTTGACTTTTTTCGTGTTAGAAAATATGAAAAACATTCATCAGTTATTAGTAATGGGTTAAGATTACGACCTGTCACTAATAACTGAATATCAGTGACAGATCATTGACCTATCACTAATGATCTTATTAGTGACGATTGTAATCTTCTGTAATAACCTGTCATTAGTGATGTGATAAGAGTGACGGGTACTAGACTGAACACTAATAACAGTTATCATTCGACACTAATGTTTTTTTATGTGATATGATTTTCTGGGTGTCAAGATGCATGACCCTTTTTTCTGACCAATTATCCGGTCGGTTCATCTAGAAAATAATTTCTATTGTGCAAAGTATTTCTATGTATCAGTTTATAGCTTGTTAAATGCTATTTAGGTCCGGTTTGCTTTCTGTTTTTGTTCTGCTTATGCCGCCACCAGAAATTAGAAACCAGAAGAAAAAATAAATGGGGTTCTAGAGAAGTGATTTGTAGAGAAGTTAGAAGCCTGCTTCTGAGAAAAATAAAACAAAGTTGAGAAGCTCGCTGATAGATGTTTTTCTGAGAAAATATATGCTGACAAGCTAAAAATATATTGTAGAAGTCAATAATCTATTTTTAAAACAGTTTTTTCTTAAAAAAATGCAGCTTTTCAAAAAAAACCCGAAAACATAAACTTAAACAAACCTACCCTTAAATCCATACCTATAGGCTATAGGTAATAGCTTCCCTTCAATTTTTTTTTTCGAAGGAGCTTCCCTTCAATTGACAATGGATAGCATTCTCTATGTAGCACTCACGATTGAAGGTCAGTTTCATGGCGTTTCGTCTCGCTCAATTTTCCAACGCAGTTATTGTTGACAAAAACATTCAAAAAAATTGACCACTTCATCGACAAATCGAATTAAAATTAAGTAAATTATGTTATGAATGGTTGATCCTTCCATATTTGTTCTCATGTGAAAACTTTTGGTCTTAACTAACATGTGTATTGTGTTATGGGATACAAAAGTTAGTTTAACAATGCAGTCTTTTTCTTTTCTTTTTATTTAAAGGCTGGCCAAACACTATGTGTCGAGTTCAAGTTTTGTCTTTCAACTCTTTTTTGAGTTAGTTTAATCATTCACTCCAAAACCTTTTACTTTATGCCTGCCAAATAAATCGAATCTCATATTATCTTGGGAGGTGGGTTTTTTTGGATAATTAAAAGGTGGTGTTTGCAATGATGGCAAATATGTTACCATGTTGGCAAAGTAAGAGACTCACCATGGTTGGCTTAGATACAAAGTGTTTGCCACATGGCAAAAATATCTTGTTGGGAAATTCGTTTCTTAGCGACCAATATCTATGTTCGTACAATATAGTTCAAAACAAACAAGACATATTTGTCAATATGTGCCAATCTTACCCTCCGAATATCTTATTCCGTCAAGATTTGATTAGCCCAAAATTAATACTATGGAATCAACTGCTACCTTGTCTTATTAACATCACTCTTACACAAGAGTTTGATGAATTTCACTAGAATTTAAAAAAATCTGGCAAATTCATGGTGAAGAAGTCACTTTGCCGGGCACTAATACATAGTGATGCACCCATAAACAGGAAACTATGGAAATTAAAAGTTTCTTTGAAAATAAAAATTTTCTCATGGTACATACGTAAATGTGTACTACTAATAAAAGATAATCTAGTAAAAGACAATAGCAAGGTAGTAAAAAATATTACTTAAGCATCTTTTTTTTATTGTTGCTTTGTGAGATCTGTATGGTTTATCATTCAAGTGACTTCAAATCTTTACCCACCGCATATTATTTCCAACATGTTTGAAAACTAGCTTTATGATCTTAGTAAACATTGGAGAACCAAAGTAATGGTAGCGATGACAACTTTTTATTGGTCACTATGGTTATGTAGAAATATTATTATATTGTCACAGAAAGGATCATCCCTACCCCCTCTTTCACTGCCGGTTCAATAATAACCGGCAGTGATACTTAAGCTCCAGGCGCGTATAAAAGTCAAGCCGGCAAGAACCAGTAGTTGTAGTTGTTATCACTATCAATCCTGTTACGAACCAACAATGATAACAATATTATTACTGATGGTTCTTCTTATGAACCGGCAGTGATACATCACCGCCATTTGGTAACATGAACTGAAGTGGCAACAATATTATCACAATCAGTTCTTCTTACAAATCGGCAGTGATACATCACTATCGTTTGGTAGCATGAACAACAGTGATAATATTGTTATCACTGTTAGTTCTTTAAAAAGACGAGCATATAAAATGTGCCTTTAATAACTAACGGTGATAATTTTTATCTTAATCGGTTCGTATTCTAAATTGGCAATGATAATATTTATCACTATCGGTTTTAAAAATACATGCATAAAAAGATGTGGCTTTAATAATTGATGAAGACGGACTGACAGTGCTATTTATTATCACTATCGGTTTGTAATCCGAACCAAAAATGATAATTTTTCTATAAATAAAACTCGTTTCCCACATACTCCCTCATCTCATTTCACTCTCCTGAAGCGGCCCCCGAGGGATAGATGTGGTTGCAATAAAGCGGTGGTCACCGTCTCCACCGCGGCTGCCTCTGTTCCTTATGCTCAGCTTTAACATGTCCTCTCCATTCGCCCAGCCATAGCCATCTCGCTGTTCACTGAGCTTTGAGCCATAGCCATATCATTTTGCTCTCTTGAAGCCGTTCCCAAGGGACAGATGCGAGCTCAGTGGAGATGGTGGCCACCGTCTCCACTGAGGTTGCCTCTATCCGTTGTGCCCGGCTTCAACTTGTCCTCTGCGCCGAGCTTCGAGCCACCTCATCATCTCCTAAGCAACCCGCGCGGCCACACGCCTTCTCTGTCTCCTTATCTCTGCCCCCTCCCCCCACATCTCCTCATCTCCTCTCCACACGGACACCTCATCTCCGTTCCCTATCTCCTCTCCCTATCTCCACTGCGAATGTAGATTAGATAGACACCTCCATTGCGTACACAAATCTTGTTTGAAGATAACTGTGTCAATAGGTAGATCTAAATGAATGGCAAAAAACACAGATGTGTTGAAGATGTATTATGTCTTTGTATTCATTTAGGCTTACTATTGTCACTGCAAATATAGATTTAGATATTGCCATTCGGTGAAACTAGATATAGGTATAAAATACTTTACTACAAAAATTTCAGCATGTGTTCTTCTGTACTTGAGACAAATCTCCATGTTGAAGAGTTCCTGGTAAAGTGTTTTTGCAAATACGAAAAGATTATCACTGTCGGTTCAAGATATGAATCAGCAGTGATACTCACTATCACTACTAGTTCATAAGCCGGCAGTGGTAATTATGGATTATCACTACCTCTAATTCATTGCCGGTTCAAAAATCAAAAGCAATGTTAATTTTGAACCGACGGTGATGACGTTTTCTGTAGTAGTGTTATCTTTAATAAGAGGAAAAATAACTCTTATTTGCATATTATTTCTATATGTACATGTTAACTTCGTACGAGGGTTGTGCTGCAGCGGTAGAAACATTGGCATCAACTCTTCTGGAGTGGACAGTTAGAGATATATTTACCCAGTTTAGATGACAGTCTAGCTTCAGATTGATACTTCTTCTTAGCCCGCGAGTTGGATCGTTTATTCTTCTATGCTTTTACTTTTTTTCTCCTTTTTTTTTTCTTTTTTGCCATGTGCATTCAAGTTATTAGAAACTGGAAGTGAACTCTTATGAGTTTGTATATCATCTTAATGTGACGATAAAAGTTAATAAAATTTCCTTTACAAAGAACATGGCAAATGTCGGGTATGTGATTTACACTTTGGCATTTGGGGCGTAAAGTAAATGCTTTTGATAGCAGGTAATGATAGACCTTGGGAAAAGTTGAGGGACACAAAATAAACATTTTGCAATATTTTACTTGTTCAGTCAAACAAGGTAAGCATGATGCACAGTGATGCCTAACTGGGCTTATGCGCTTTTTAAATAGGAAACATCGAACTCTTGCAATAAAAAAGTAAAAGTTTTGAGCCAAAAATGTACATAGTGCGTATGGTCACTAACATCCACTTATATAGTTGATACCAATAGTTTTGAAGAATGCCTAGCGCTTCCTTACATTCTCACTGATTTTCCACTACTCGCCTAGTTTTAGTTGTCTTCAAATTTTGTATTACCAAGCAATTTGTGCTGCAACTTTATCTTTTATCGTTTATATGAACCACTCCCAATTTAGTCAGCTTAAATCGTCCCCTGCTGTACTAGGTCAGTGTCACCGAAAATCAACATAATAGGGACATACCTACCAGCTTCTCCAATTAAATTGATGTTATTCAAGTCATTCCCTTTTATGAGTGGAAGTGTACTAATAGCATTTACTTTGCTTTCATCCTCTCATCACTTACCTCACAATTGTTGACATTCGTTGGCAAGGAATTGCTTCCGACTCACTTCATGAGATTTTCCATTTATTTGAGTAAAATGTTCTATACTTTTGCTCCCCTTTTCTTACACTCGTAAAAAGGGAAATAAAAAAAGATGCACTCAATTACTTCGGTGAATTTCATCCTAGCATGCCGTATCGTTAGATGGGCCCATGATAGTGATCATTAAAAATATTTTTTAGTCTAAATGAGAATGTCCATCCACTTATGAGCAACAAGGGGTCAAGACTAGAGATGCAAAGATGATACAATAAATCTATCAGATCAAGAAAACAATAGAAAGTCCCAGTTCTTTCTGATGGGTCACCTAGATGGAGTATATGAATCAGGAAAAAAAAAGCTTGCTTACTTTAATCATATCAGGCCCCAAATCAATACAGCATGGTTACTATATGATGAATACCACACTAGGTGTTTAGTTCTCCACTCCCAGAAGTCAAGCTAAAATTTGACTATGTCAAAACAGAGGTCATGTCAAAATTGGGAAAAAATTAAAATAGTGTTTGGTTTGAGACCGAGTCAAAAATTTGTCCGGCAAAAATCAGGTGACCATTTTGAACACCAAAATCTTATCTAGCTTTGCCATAAAAAAAATTTGATTGGCCAAATTTTTTGAGGTGCGACTAAATTTTGACCTTATCCAAACGGAAAGCAAACTTTTTAGAGGTGATCAAATTTTAGCTTGGCTTCTTGAGTAAGAATCAAACAGCCCCTAGCTAACTGGGTACCAATAGCAATTTGCTGGGGGCAATAACACAAAGACAAAGGAGTCCACGTCATGATGAGCACGCCATCTTTGTGTTTGTACCATTCCTTTTGGGTCAACATCCAATCATGGCCACCCTGTGCTGGTTATCAGCATGTTCACAAATGTTGGGCGCTGGTTTTCTTCGCACCAAATGGTTTTGGTTACCATTGTATTAGATCATCTTCAATCATATTTTATTTATTTCATTTTTTGGGATTATCTTTCTCGTTCTTATTTTTTTTATTTTCTCTTATCTTCAACAATTTACTTTCGAGGGGAATCGTGAAGGGAAAGAAAAGAGAATCCCGTTTTAAAAGAAATAATCCTAAAAATTTCTTCGTAGCAGGAACCGTAAAAAAATCGTTGAAATGTTGAAAAAAACGAAAATCCCTTTATAATAGGATTTTTGCCCCGAAGCCCTTGGATATAGTTGAGGGCTTCTCTTAGTTGAGTGACTCTATCCGTGGCGGTTCAAATTCTGGCCAGCGCTCACATTTATGCACGCATGAATGTGTCTCGGTGGTAACAACACGTGTACATGCTATATCATGCAACATATTAATTAATGTCTGATCTCTACAATTCTAACCATGCTACAAGCCGCATCGAGTGTGCTACATGCTTCCTTGTAATTTAAACGAATATCATTCACATGACAATCACGTACACAGCTTGTCCAAACAATCTCGCTCATGGACCTTGCTTTGTCCACCTTGTAGACTTGTACTATGGTATTCCTGCATCACACCCTGTTCCCTCCACCCAACCTATTCCATCTCTTTGTGCTAGGTTGCCATCTTCTATGGCTAACAAGCTTATGATCTAATCCAAAGCCATCCATGCCCATCATGAACCATTCCCATCGACGCAGCGGGACCAAACCACAGGGCCACCAATGATTGTACCATCCAATGATGGATCGTTTGCCCCGTCTAAGGATTCATGTGGTGTCCCGCTCAAAAATTTCCAGATATTTGGCAATCAGGTTCTGGACCCATCCTAAATAATGTAATGACAAATCGTGAATTAGGGGCTAAATGGTCTGATGTGGGACAACTCACTGGCCAAGCTCCACAAGTCAGTGATCGATGCTAATTCAACAATGTCTATCTCTCAAAAATAAAGTTGGTCAATGGTCCAATTTCATATTGCTAGTCCCATAATTTTTATACTAGTTTATCAGTTCAATGATAAGGCGATGATTATTCTCTGATGAAATGATTAGTTGGCCATTAAAAGACGTTGCAATATATGTATATTAATTTATTCCATTTCAGAGTGTTTGGTTAGAGAACAAAGGATATTGGATCCAAATCTAGCCATGTTGGCCCCCGATCTATCTAGTAGAATCGATTGCTGAAAACTGAGCAGCCTACAAGGGTTTCAGAGATGACAGATGGTGTGCTGCAGCGCAACTGCTAGTGCTATCCTGTCGTGTGGGGGATCTTATACTAGTAGCTAAAATTATTGAAGGTGCGGGAATGAACCATGACCTCACCATTATATTCTCTTCTAGATCAAGTAGAAAATGGAATACTTTATAATTGTGCCTTCCATGATTCTTTCTCCGTTTGCACACCAATATTGCTGTGTATGTAAGGCCTCTTCTTTTTCCATGTGCCCAATGAATGAAAGAGAACGAGGATAGGTTGAATGTTGTGTGTGTTTTATATTAAGCCTTGAGGACTAAATATATAAAATACAGATAACTTAGATATCAAATAACATTAAAACAGAATTTAATCTAATTCTAACCTACCGTGACAAACGGATCCTAATGTACTGTATAACATATACGCAACACTCAAGACCGGACTGTACTAGCTGCTTATGCATTTTCATGCAGTATTGTTCTTTTTTGTCTGTCCATTCTCGTGTACTGGACCAGGTGATCTAGCTGCTCAACTAATTCGACACTTGTTAATTCAGTTCATGATTGTTATGAGCAGCCTTATGTATCCAACCATTAGAAAGTAGGTTTATATTAGCACCCATAACGTCTATATCTTGCTTGCATACATTATGTCGCCCAACTTGTCCCATTTCTTGATTTAGCAGGCTGATCTAGCCCCCTAACTAATCATTTTGTCCGGTTCGCCTAAATATATCGATAACTTTTTCTTCGTCTGTGTTTCTCTAAAAGCTTCTAATCATGGAACCACACGTTTCTCAGAGTGGTTCTTATCTTGTCCAATCTTAACCGCAAGTTGTTGCCGACTATTCGGTTTCCCCCATAAACAAAAGCGTAGCTAATGATAATTTCCAGCGAGACAGATGTGTTGTTGACACTTGATACAAAGGTGAATTATCTACTATTATCTCGAGTACTGTGGAAATCTACTCTTGTGTGGGAACCAATTCGTTAAATTCTTCCCAACTCAAGAAGAATTCCATGTGATAAGGCATCAGGATTGGTTTTCCATGTGCTGAAAGTTGTCTAGATTACTCGCAATGCTGCCGAAAACGCAGCCAAGGGCCATGAGGAATCCTATGCCGATGAATAATTTTCTGACAGCATGATGAATGGAAAGAAATTCTGATTTCTGATGTATCCCCGTGGAAAAGTTACAAAATTTAGTATCCATCTGGCCTACAAATTAAATATCCTCTGAGAAAAGCCTGAAAAGTATGGCTGTGGACTTTGCATAAAAGCAAGTATTCAGTTCATCTTGCGACACTTGTGACTTCTTCTGATTTTTTTTTGCGGCGTAAACATGCCCAAGGTATGAATAAAGCTAGCATGCAGATTGTTTTATTGTTTACAGATTCTTGGTGTCTTGAAGGAGTAAACATGCAAATGATTGATAATAGCAACCTGAGATCACGTCGAGATCTTTTGTTTGCTTTCTGCCTGGTTGAATTGGCCTATTACAGAGGCTAAGATAAACCACTCCTCCATCATAGCAATAACAAATGAATAGTCCAATCATTTAGTCGTTTAAAGTGCTGAGAATATAAATGTGCCATATGGCCTTCAGAAAGGGATTATGGATAACTCTCTACAGTTTGTTTGGGCTAAATTGTTAGGTCAGAACCAAATAGCCAATAAAGAAATCGACGCAAAGCGACGACGCATAGGCCAGGGACAAGATCTCATAATATATTTAGGCATTATCTAACACATCCACAAGTCAAATGCGATGTGCATCGCAATTAGCAAGCTTTCGTCGCCCTTTTAAAAAGGCTATGTGTTTGACTAGTTAATATGAGGTGGACATAATTAGGTGTAGGGACAAACTTCTTACTCACTGATTAGTATGAACCGGGCTGATTGCGTAATGTGTGAACAGACAATCGAAACGCTGTGAGATAAAATAAGTGATCTAGATGAGAGCAGAGATATCAGATATAATTTTCTCAGAACGTTCGTGTTCGATATGCGTATGTTCTTGGTTTTTTGGAAACAAGTGAGTATGACAGCAAGAAGAGATAATGTAAGATTGAAGCTAATAATTACAGCTATGTTCTTTGTAACTCTAAAGTGGAGGAAACTACCTTTTATCTGTTCTTCGACTGCAACTTTTGCTGAGAGCTGCTAGCACGCTCTTCAATTCTTTTGGGACTTTCAAGTGGAATTTTTCATCATGATGCAGAAAGCCAAGGTTCAGTTTGCCCAGCCTTTTTTTATGAAAGCTTTCATCATCGCTGCTTGGGCTATCTGGAAACAGAGAAATGATTTTATTTTTTAAAAAAATTCTCCTTCTCACCCTAGATGGAGAGATAAATTTCTGGTAGAAGCTCACCTCTAATCTCTCGAATGTGTGCTCTTCTCAGTTCCCCTTTTCAGCTTGGCTCTCCTCCCTTGTTTAGTCCTCTGGTTCTATGAGGCTCCTCCCTCTACCTTCCTCGTTTCTTTTCTTGATTTGGGTGTTGCGTTATATAACGTATGTTTCTTCTTTGTCTCTTCTGCTCTCTTTCTTTGTTTTTATTATATATCTATTAAATATACCACAGTAGGAGTTTCCCTTACAGTTTTCTCTTTTAAAAAAAGAAGAGATAAGACTAGGTAAGTCGCTTAGAATTTGGTTTCTGTGCTGATGCAATACAAAGTGAAGAACGACTAAGACATGGCGGCCAAGAACTGGAGATCAGGTCATGATTTTACCTGCTTCCGATCCGCATGCCGCCACACGTGCAACGGGGAATTCTGAATGTTTGATTGTCTGAAAGTTGGAAGTCCACTGAAGCTTACTGATCTACTCAAGTAGCAAGCTGCCGTGTTAGAACTTCCTAGTATTTTCGTCAGTTTGAGAGTCATGTACTTACAAGGACAGGCCAAAATATCCCAGAACGATAATGATTAATCAAGAAAGACCAATCATCGGTGTCGATCGCTGAACTTCTTTTGGACGACACAAATCACTTCAACTCTTATGTAATCCAGTTCATTCCTGACTGAAAACATAAAGTTTTGCTGGTCTGAGTCGTCATCACTGATGAAATTTGTCGTACAGTAAAGGTTGCAGCTGCAGCTTCAGCGTACCAATCAAACATATCATTTGGTGGTGCAGGCTAGTCCCGCCGACCAACAGCTTTGCCTAGGCTTCAAGCGCAAGCCGAGAGAACCCAAAACCGCAAGCGCAGACACGCCAGGGCAAAAAGGCGAGACAAGGCGGAGCCGCGGAGACGGAGGTCAGCGGCATGCACCGCCATTCCGTGGTTGTGGCACCAGACGGACGCGGAAAGTTTCGACGGCCCGGCGGCCGGCGCTGTGAGCCTGCCAATCACGATGCACCGGAAGGCAGGCAAGCAGGCACGGCGATAACCACCATCTTTTACGCAACAAGCAAAGCGACGGGACCTAACCAAAAAGAGCCGCGCACTCGACGACGGAGGCGTCAGGGGCTGGCAGAGCCATGCGTCGTCGAGCGGCGATTCGGTCGGGACATGATTGAAAATTCTGACCGAGCTGGGGATGGACGATGGTGACCAAACACTGTTCGATTGTTGGGTTATTATCCGCAGGTGACGTAGCCTTGTTTGGGATGTGTCGGCTAGGGAGAGGGGGCAGGAGGCAGGGATATGGATAACAATTTAGACGAGGTGAGTAGTGAGGCAGCAAGTAGAGGAGAGGGGACGTGTTCGCACCTAAACACTATTGTTAATGGTCGTGGCTCGTATGACGGCCGGGGGTGGGCGTCACCGTGTCCCATCCGTCGTGGCTTGTATGATTCGCGCGTGATTGGGTGCCGGCTGGGTGTCTGGAGCTCGTTGCTGTCCGCGAACGGCTGATGAATTGGTTCCGCCGTGGGTTTTCGCCGGTTGGCTCGAAAGGCCTTTGAATCGATGAGTACAATAAAAAATTCAAGGCTAGACTGCTAGAGCCCTAGAGCAGTAGTGCCTAGGTGGGGTAGAGGCTAAGGGTCACTGATTTTTTTATATTTTTTCCTTTAATATTTATAAAGTTACATTCCTGTTTTAAAATTTTACAAGAATAGGTTATTGTTGCTCGTTCAACAAACGAGAGCAAAATCTCATTATATGAACGGGTGACATCTTGTGGGTCCACAAAATCTCCAATCATAATTAAATAAGAGCGGTGATCAGGTGGCCATATATATGTGTCACCCATTCACCGGGCAAGAGCAAGGTGTCGCTCCCTGTTCGGACGAGACCTTTTAGGTATAAAATGCGATCATGCTGCCCCAGCTGACATCAACACCTTATTTACATTGAGCGTGGCCGAGAGAGAGGGAGAGGGAGAGGGAGAAGAGAGCCCCGAGAGAGGGATAGAAGAGGAGGAGAGGGGAAGCCCTACCAAACAATGAAGGTGTATTTTTTGGCATGTTTAAGGTTAGATCTAGGGTTTTTATTTACATATCTAGCAGGATATCTATTAAACGTAGGTTAGAATGTAGATCTAGGTTTAGAATTATGGTTAGACATAGTTTAGCAAATAGATCTTGTTTGTACGTATATTTTAGCAATTTAATGTAGTATTTAGATATAGGTTACATATTAAATGTAGGATTTAAAGATAGTGTGTACATAACTTAGGTAATAGATGTAGAATTTAGAGGTGTCAGATATAGCAATATTTGGATTTTTTTTTTCAATGTAGATTAACTATTGGGCTATATTTTTAATTAATGTTGCATCATTGTAGATGTAGTTTTACATATTTTTTATATTATATTAGATTAATTTTAGGGTTTTATGTTGGTTGTTGGTAGGTATGTCGGATAAATAGTAGTTTATGATTGTGTATGGGGACAGTGAAATATTATATGGTCTGAAAGAGGTAGTATTGTCGGTCTTTTGAGTCCATAGACAAGCGTATTTACATATCTATATAAAAGAGTGTCGGATACTTGTACTAATTGATGCGAGGTTTCAAAATAGATCACGAGGTTCAAGAGATGATCATTAGCATTATGGGTAACTGTACGAGAGATTTTTGTATATTGGGAGGTTTATCTGCTCCAGGAAAATCAAGTATGAAGAAGGTACCTGCAGGATGTAGTGGAAAGAGGTTGGCCACCTATGTAGCTTGTGCAATGGAAGGATAAGGATGGAGTTGGAGAGATGTAGGGTGGCAGGTACAGGAAGGAGGAGGATGATGAGGAAGAGTATGCTAAGAAGGAGGGTAATAAGAATGGCGATCCAGATGCATATTCATCAGATGATCTAATTGAACTGATCGGTGAGGCAGACGAGGGGGACAAATCTATTCTCTAATTGAACATATGAAGTGGGATGATCTTGAGGTTGATGAACCTCCTGAGTATGAAATGTCGAATGATGAGGACGATGTTACTGTTTTCACGGACTAGAACAATCTTAACTTTAATAACCTTATGGTGAATGAGGGGAATTAGATGTCCTGTAAGTATATGCAAAATGAGGTGACCGAGAGGGCTAGATATCCTAACAGTTAGGCCATGAAGGATGTCGTGACTCAATGAACAATGTCGCTTCGATGGCAATTTTATGTTATCAAGTCAAGCAAGAAAGAATATGATATCAAGTGTGTGAAGGAGGGTTTCCCGTGCCGGGTGCGCAGCTTCAAGAGGAAGTGGATTGAGTATTAGAATATGTCGATTGTGGTGGACCATACTTGCATGCTGGACAAACTTAAGCACAGCCATATGAACATCACATCAGACTTTGTTGCCAATGTAATGTACACCTAGATTGTGAATAACCTAAACTACAAACCAGGGTCTATAATGAGGGCAATTGAGGAAGAGTATAAGTACACTATCAGCTATAACAAAGGTAAGAAGGGCGAAGAGAAAGGCAATTAAGATGAGGTTCGAGACTTACAAAGCGTTATATGATAATCTTCCACGCTTGTTGTAAACCATTGCTCGAAGGAACTCGGGGATATATTACGATATTTATAAGTATCCATTGTTATCCTAACCTGACAAGTATGTCCTGAAACGATGTTTTTATTCGCATTAGGACCATGTATCAAAGCCTTCGACCATTGTTGGCCTATCTTTTGCATCGACGGCACTTTTCTTACCAGCATGTACAAGGGATAGATCCTGACTGCTATTGGGGTTGATGAGAATAACCAAGTGTTATTGTTGACCTTTGCATTTGTGGAGAGTGAGAACACCAACAATTGGTATTGGTTCATGAACTGTGTCAAGATGATAATTATGGGTGCTTGGACGAACGCATGGCTTATACATGATCGGTATATAGGGATGCTAAAGGTTGTTCATGATCTGCATAATGATATGGAGGATGATGTGATGGGATCCGTGTGGCCAAATCTGCAGAGTATGGGGTGTATGAGACATTTGGGTGCAAACTTATTCTGCCAATTCAAGAACAAGAACCTCATGAACATGTTCAAGAGTTTGTGTGGTTAGAACTAGTAGAAAAAGTTTAATGCTCTTTAGAAGACACTGATGAGGATGAACCAGTAGCTCTTTAGTCCCTACCAAGAGATAATAAAACTGGCATAACGCGAAGGATCGGGTCATCTATCAGGTCAATTAGCGAGTGGATTGAAAATGAGACGAATGAGAAGTAGACTCTACTCTACGTCACAAACGGGGTTAGGTACGGTATTATGACTAAAAATTTAGCTGATGTGTACAACTGGGTGATTGAAGGTGTGAGGACCTTGCCACTAGTGGAGATTATAGAGTTCATAATTCAAGAAACCTACAAGTATTTCAGGGACCGTTATGCATTATCACACCTAGCGCTAAATAATGCTCGTCTAATTTATAGGATGAAGATGACTAAGTACATGAAAAATAAGATGGAGAAAACAAAGATGCATCGCATGAAGACCATGTGAACTGCACAGCACAAATACGAAGTTCTTTGCAGGGATAAGGGAAGGATGGGGGCAAGCATCAGAGAGTTATCCGAGAGTGCACCCTCTTCAATGATAGGTGTGCATGCAACTGTTACAAGTCGATGCTACTGCATAAGTCATGCTCACATGTGAATGCCACGTGTGCTGTGACGACCATGAGAACTCGGATTCTGCTGCATTCGGGTGTGAACGGTTGCGACAGGAGGCACAACATGTGCACTAACAAGAACGCCAATGCCAAGAACAACAATGCAAGAGATAGGGTGAGAAATTTCATGTACATGAGGAGGAACACCGTATCTAACACGACATTCTAAGGAGGCAAGAGGCCGAGATTCTAAGGTGTGAAGAAGAACTACAAAGGTGTCAAGGACTCCTGCATTGGCAAGAAGAGACTGAGAGCGAAGCAGCACGTCAATGAAGGGGGTGACGTCCCTGGTCCACCTAGTAGAATTATTTTTCTATCTGCATCAATGTAATATTATCGTCAACTTTGTGTTACCTGCAGATATCCAACCGTGATAATATAATTGACAGCTTGTACTAGAGCTACTCAAATTAGTAAACATATACTCTATTTTCAGATCTAGCCTTTTCAGATCTAGCCATTTCGAACCTAACTTTTTTAGACCTAGTCTTTTCAGAAATAGTCTTTTCAGACCTAGCCTTTTTAAACGTAGCCTTTTTAGATCTAGCTTTTTTATACATAGCCTTTTTAGAGGTAGACTTTTTAGAAGTAGTCTTTTCAAAAATAGCCTTTTAGTTGACATGACCAATCTTTACAGCAGAATCAACTGTTTTTCTAGGGTTGATTCCTGTGGACCTAGTTCATGCACCAGCACGAAATCGTAGTATAAATAGATGATCTCCTGGCCACATGTAGAACCGAACCACTAGCCTCAACCTTCACAACTCTGACCAAAATAGCATCTAATCCTTTCCACAAGAAATATTTGCCGAATACAACACCTGATGGGGTCGAAGTGCCCACGCATTGGTGTGGAGACCTTTATAGGGTGATAAAATCCTCCGAGTTCTCCGATACCTACAGAAGAATGTTCTTCATATGCCACAACTATGAGTACGATCTACCCTAGGGAAGCACCAATATTGACTCCTGTCGCCGGGTAATCACTTTTGGCCAAACTACTCCAAATACAACTAAGGGTTACCACTGAACATTTTGGTCTCCATTGCAATCTTCGTTACCACTATATAACTTCTTACAGTGACTGGATACTGAGCAGTCGTAAACAGATATGTTCCTCTTTCATACATAGCACCACGTCGCTTGGAGACACTCCTATGAGATAGAAATCGACGAGAGGAGGGAGGCTACGTGCAAGCGCTTTAGGAGGAGCAACATGAGATGATGAAGGAGCATAACCGCATGATGGTGGAGGCCTGTGAGGTGGAGAGGAAGAGAAAGCACGCAAAGGCACATCAGGTGCACGAGGCAGGACCAGAAGTGACGAGAAATGGAAAGTATCTACGTTGCATTCAGTAGACTAATGTTGTCCTGTTATTTATATTCTCTAAGGCATATTAGGTTTAGACGCAGTTCATGTGTGTTAGAATGTTCGTATACCATACATGTTTAAAATTACCATGTTCAACCTTCCATTTCTATCAAATCTGGGTGTCCAAAATATCTCACAAACATCTAATGGTATTGGATAAATTGACAACAAAAAATACTGATGCGCGAATGTTGCCTATTTTACTTAAAAAAATCAAATAGAGCATACAATGTATCTCCCTTTGATTGGACGACACCTTAATGTCACCTAGCCAGTGAGCGACACAAGATGTATCCCGTTCATCCGATGACAGTAAGATCACCACATGAACAGGTGAAACTTTCTATGCTAGGTCAGCGGTCAGTCACACTAACTTATCACGTCAAGGTATCATCCGCTCATAGGACGAGACTTTGCTCTCGCCCGATAAACAAGTGACGGTAACCTAATCTTACAAAATTTCAAACAGACATGTAATTTTACAAATATTAAAAAAATATAAAAAATTCAGGGTCTCTAGCGTCCTCCGACCTTTCGAAAAACTAGCCGTTTCAGCCCAGCCCAGCCCAGTCGCCCGCAGAAAAACTCCAACCGGCCAGGTGCGACCGGGCGCCGTGAGTCCCGTGAGGGTTGATTGATGCGCGCGGCCGCGGGTGGCATGGGCCGCGCGGCGCAAGTCACCCGCAGTGATACGGCCGCGCCCCATTCGCGAGCGTTCTGTTGGCGTACGACGCCGACCAGCAACGCACGGCGGCGGCACGGGCAGCGCGACCGCTTCATGATGTTGGATTCGCAGGGCGCAACTTTGGCCTAACGATAATATGCTGAACCGATCGCACTCATCGAAGGCGACACCACATCTGGATGTACTCCTAAATAAACAAAGCTCCGACAGTCGCACACCACGGCTGTGGTGTGTGCACTACGTGCAAGGTGCCGCGAACACTGAACGAGATGCAGCAAGCCTCCGATCTGAATTCGATAGAACCGACTGAAGTCAGGTCTCTCTATCGAGGCTAGCAGTCGTAACCAAAGGCGTTTCCTATTTCTAACGCAGACCGAAAACAAACGTCAGAGAACAGTAAGCATAGCCACCATAAACAGTTCTGAAACGAATTTGACGCTACGCACCGGCCAGTGACACCAGGTGCAGCAGAAGACCACCATTTCCAACTTGCAGAGACTCAGCTCCATGAAGGTGCCGAAATCTGTTGCACATGAAGCTTTTTGGCATCATCCCAGGAGATCGTTACCAACTTGGCTCCGTGATGGAACTTCTGAGCGTATCATACATGCCTGAAATTCAAAGCAAGTTCCAGATGACAATGTCAGGACTCAGGAGGACTACTAAAAAGACGATATGTTCATATCAATATCAATGTTGTCATAGGCAGCTGAGAATGGATTGGTTGCTGTAAGCTTTACTCTCGTAGAACTTAACTCTCCTCAGAATAACCAAGCAAACCCCAATCAGCACCGCGTTGCAGAGTTGAGAAAGAACAAAAGAATGGGATTAAGCAATTCAGTGAAGCTGGCTCAAGAAAACGTTCGCCAAATTACGGTGAAACGAGGTCATCAGGACGAAAGGCATTCAGTAAACATTTTACGAGATGGTGTTAGGAAACATAAAGTTTTACAATATAATATGGGTTCATCTCGATGTCTTAAAGTTTGATTTTATAGGAATATGTCTTTATCTCATAGAGATTGATTTTATCTCTGAGAAGTTTTGGCATATAAATATAGGGGTAAAGTTTCTATTGTAAAACACAAATGAATAATAGAGAAAATGTTTTTCCTATATTATCTTCTTTTTATCGTTGAAATCTCGAGACTACACCTGATAGCAAACGTTCTTTAACACGTTATCGGTATGAAATTTTGTTGGAGATCAAACTAGCGGAATGAATCTACATGTGACCGAACTATATTACATCAAATTTATCCCACACCACATGATCTACCGGCATCAATCCCTACATATGTATATGCCGAGCAAATAAATTGTTTTATAGAATTGATCTATTTGCTGGATCACGATTTGTATACAATTGATGCCCGCGTGTGGCTGTAGCGCGCCGCCCTCAAGCGGTGCGCGGCCGGGCCGTTGCTGCCGTGCGCCCCGTCCTGGACGCCGAGCAGGCAGGTCTTCGACCGTGCCTATTGCCTTCGCAGCAAGCACAAAAGCCATAAACAGGCCACGGGTTGCTTCCTCCCGATCCATTTCATCTATTAGATTAATCCGGTAGATTAGCCTCTAATAGATGAGTTTGCTAGTAAATCTCTTTTGTTCATGGGCTGCACGCCGTCTGTGCCGTCACCAAGCCTGGAAGGCACGCCGGCGCCTGCCCCCTTGCGGCCCCGCGCGACGAAACAGATGCGGGCACGCGCGGAACACACGTGCTGCGCGATCCGGCGCTGCGGCGCCAGCTCCCGGCCGCGCGTCGCCCGCGCATGCACGCTGGACCATGACGGCGTACACCCCCCTCGGGGGATCAATCCAGGCCATGGGCCGATGGAAGATGGGTCATGCCGGCCCAAAAGGGTCTGTTAATGTAACAGGCCGAAATAGAGAAAGAGGTTGCAGAACTTTTGCAAATTAGGCCCTTTGGTTTGTGGAAATTATGCGAATCCTGGAATTGTTCGTATAAACCCCGTACTTTCTATTAATTGAGAGAAGTCTCTGTTTTTTCATTTAGGCCCATAGATGTTCTGAAAATTATCAAAAACTCTGATTTTGCATTTTAGAGCTCGGTTTTCTGTAAATTTTGGGCAGAGCCTGTTTTTGATACAAACCACTAGTACTTTGCAGAAAAAACCGAAAATATATTTTTTTTATAAAAATATCTCTAGAATTCAAATTCTACATCTGTTTAGTAATTATGTAATATTTAATTCTGTTATTATTATTTCTATGATATTAATTATTATTTTACCATTTAATTGTATAATATGTGTTTAAATTCTGTAAAATTCATAAATAGCATATAAAATATAGAAAATTTACAGTAATTAGTAACATGATGCAATTTTACTAGTAGTAATATTTGCGTTATTTAAATATGTGGATGGCTAGCATCACGAATAAGGAGTTCGCTGAGCTAAGTGTAGGTGGACGCAACTATCTCACTTGGCGTCGAATGTCCGGATTGAACTTGGAGCGAAAAAGCTCCGCGCTGCCATTAGCCTAGGAACAAATAGTGCAATAGTTTCCACGGAGAATGAGAATGGTCATGACCAACATTAAGGTACTATAGGATGCATTGCAGGAGCATTTTGAGTGCTTTAAGTACACTATCAAGTCTCTTGCAAAGTAAGAATAGGTTCGACTTCGCTTTTATGACTACAAGCATATCAGATAGTATAACTCTGCATTGCACCGTATTTGCACACTCCTATGTCTATGTGGGGAAGAGATCACAGAAGAGGAGAAAATTGACAAGACTCTCCACTTTCCACCTGAATGCAGCAGAATCCACACGCAATCATCATCAATCAAAATACAAGAAATATTATGAACTAATTGACGTGTTGCAGCTCCATGGAGTTTATGATAAAATCATAAACAAAAACTTCTTATCCTAGCCACAAGAAAAGAGCAATGGCCTAGAAGTCAATCATAACTTTTTCAAGTCACGCAAGAATCATGATAATAAGCGGGGGAAGGGAGAAAGGAAAGTGCTGGCATACAAGGTCAAGCCTAGTGATGATAATGGCAAGACATTGGAAGATGTCAAGCCATATGGTGAGCAAAACCAGACATGCTATATGTGCGGTGTTTGGGGCTATTGGTCTCGAATCTATAAAGCACCAAATCATGTTGTGGAAGCATACCAGAAGAAGAAGAAGGAGCAGCCAGAAGCACACCTCACCATTATAGTGGGGATGGTGGTAGACAAATAGCCGTAGTTAAAAATGAAGCATCTCACATAGAGGTTGATGATACTCCCACACTAACCGTAAAAGACTTCCCAATAAATGAGGCATCTACTTTGCCCTCCTCCACTGCTATAGAAGATGTCATGAAGGATGAAGTGAAAAAGAAAGCCATCGAAGAAGAAGTGGCTGGATATTTCGCAGACTATCTAGAATTAGAGTAATTAACTATTTATTTAGTTGCTAAATTTAGGAGGATTGAATAAATAAATGTAAGCTCTATAAGAACAAGCTTAACTGCAAACAGTATTTTTGATATTTAATAAAGCATTTAGTCAGGTTGCTACTTCCTCATATGTGAATGATTAAATGCTTTATAGAATAGGTGTGGCGCCCTGGAGGAACTGTGTATTGCGAATAGTGGAACCATAAATACTATCTTAAGAGAAAATGTATATTTTCAGTCTATTAGAAATAACTTTAGAAAAATGATGATTGTCACTGGTAGTGATAATTGCTTAGTAGGTTCTGGAAGAGCCACCATTAGGGATGATAATTTATCCCAATTACCTGTTTACCCACGGATAAATACCCAATTAGGGTAGGATGTGGGTAGAAAATGATACCCACATGTATATTCATGGGTAACAAATACTACCTGACAGGTAAACAGGTAAAAGTATGGGTAAAGCATACCCATACCTGCAAAATCTGTATACTCACCATATAAATATCTCACCTCCAAACCCTAACATTCTATACCATATAAATACCTCGCCTCGATCCACCGCACCGTGCCACCGTCGCCCCGTCTCTCCGCCGCCATCGCCGCCCCGCGTCACACAGTCCCGGCTTGCCCCGTCTCGCAGCTGCCGCCCTATGCCTTCCTGCGCCACCCCGCCGCGTCGCCCCGCCCTGCCTCGGCCCAAGGCCAACGGCACCACGCCACACTGTCATGCCACATCATCACGCCGCCCCACGGTAAACGGGTACACCCGCGGGTAATGAGTTTGGGGCCGGCTCTTCACCCGCGAGCGTTCGTGGGTATACTTGTGGGTGGGTAAAAACTGGTAGGTACGAGTATGGGTGAGCACTACTCATATCCATCGTACTCGGTTGCCATCCCTAGCCACAGTTATACTACATATGGAACTACTTTGCACATTGAAGAAGCATTGTTGTACCCGAATCTATAAGAAATCTCTTAAGTTTTAGATATATCTGAGCTAATGGTTTCTATATAGAAACTGGTGAAGAAGATGGTAGGGAGCACCTACTCATCACTAAACGTGATAGTGAAGTGAGAATACTAGAAAAATATCTCTCCATGAGCAGTGTCTTATAATACACTCGCATTATAGCACATGAAGTGTTTACTATCTTAAAGACTATATTTTATAATGTAGACTTATTCTTTCTATGGCATGAAAGATAAGATCACCCTAGTCTTAGAATGATAAGAAATATAATTACTAACTCACAAGGTCATAGCATAAATATAAATAATTTTTTGAATTATAAAGATTTTGTATGATCTGCATGTGCTACCAGGAAATTAATAATAAAACCGTCTACCTTGAAGGCGCAAGAAAAAATCCATGGATTCCTTGACTCAATCCAGGAGGATATTTACGTTCCTATTCAGCCACTATATGGTCTATTTCAGTACTTTATAGTATTGATAGACACATCCTCGAAAAAGTCGATGTATGTCTATTATTTACCCGTAACCACGCTTTTGCAAAGTTGATCTCATAGATCATATAAATCAGGAATAATTTTCCTGACCATCGAGTGAAGTCCATTAGAATTGGACAACGCTAGAGAGTTTACTTCTAAAGTGTTCAATGATTATTGCACTGATATAGGAATTAAAGTTGAATGTTCTGTACCACATGTCCACACTCAGAATGGACTAGCCAAAGCACTGATAAAATGAATAAAATTTATTACTAGACCTTTGTTTCAGCACTGTAATTTGCCTACTACATGTTCGGGACATACAATCTTGCATGCAACAGGTCTCATTAATTATAGACCATCCTCCTATAATATTCATTCACCAATGCAACTAGTGCAAGAGGTAATTCCAAAAATTTCTCATTTATGTAAATTTGTATGTATGATTTATGTGCCAATATTGTCGCCACAGCGAATAACTATAGGACCTTTGTGAAAAATTAGAATATATGTCAGCTATGAGATTGCATCCATAATCCGATATTTAGAACCAACAACTGGAAATTTGCATACAGCCTGCTTCGCTGACTACATTTTTGATGAAAATAATTTTTTGTCATTAGGGAGAGAAAATATACCCTTGGATGAAAAAATTTAGGAAATTATTTGGCAGAACAAAGGAATGAAGTATAAAAAATTATCGATTTACAGAAATTAGCAAACGATCTTCCTGATCATTTTTGTGATTTGGAGAGGATGGAAGTATCAAAAGAAGATCCCCCTCATCTTGTCCTAGGAGCTCTGAAAAATAATAAAAGGACAAAAAATTCAGTTCCTCAAGTCCTAAATAACCAAAAAAGTCTGGCAAAAGTGGGGAACGGGTGTTTACCACAGCTGATAAATAAAGCCCCAAAGGAAAAAGAAGGGAAAGCAGTTGAGACCTGGTGATGGTATAGAACCTAAGAAAGTAGGCGTACTAGATTTAATCTTCCCACACAGGAAAAAACCAACAAAAATGCATGTGTTGAAATTGACGTTGGTAAACTAAAGGGCATTGCTCCTACAGTAAGAAATAGTGAATTGTACACTTTTTTCCCCTTAAATGAGTTTTCCTGAAGTTTCTCATGATAAAGTTTTTAATGGGGCAATTCATGTGATCATGTCGTGAGCTATGTACTCCTTCCAATTTTTTCCACTGGGTTTTTGGGAAGTTTTGATGAGACATATGCATTTCACGAGAAGTGTCTAAGAGGGAGTGTTAGGAAATCTAGAGTTTTATAACAACCCGTCTTGATCTCTTAGAGTTTGGTCTTGTCGGAATATGTCTTTATCTTTTAGAGATTGATTCTATCTCTTAGGAGTTTTGGCATCTAAATACAAGGGCGAAGCCCTCATTGTAGAACACATATGAATAATAGAGAAAGCTTTTCTCCTACATTGTGTCTTTTTTGTACGATTATTTATCGCTAGAATCTCTGGACTATGCCCGGCAGTATAGATTCCTCAACAAGGGACACAGGGTATCAGGGTTTTCCTTGTTATTTCCTACTCTGGATCCAGCATGTGCCACCACTTTTGAACAAACACAAACTTTGGCTTCCTTGAGCCTCCGGCTTATGCATATGTCTTCAGAATATGTACATCGGCGGAAAAGCATAGTTTCCACAATTACATCCATTTTGTCAGGGTCCATTCTTCACAACTTCCTTGCACTTCAGGCCCCGCTTAAGTACCTTTTGTACTTGCTTGGTGCAAGACTTAATAAGAAGTTGGTGAATATGTGCTCATACCTTGGCATTTTCCCATGATTAAAAATAGCAACTTATATTCCCTGTAAGCCCTAGGCTAGTATAATGTACATGTGATAATATGTAAGAAATCCTTTATAGTCTGGGGATATTACACAGATCAATGTATATATATAACCCCCCCCCCAACTCATAAGGGATCAGCCACACTGAGTTTGGAGAGATAGAATATGTGCTGAGCTACTATGCGCCTTCATGAAGAAATCAGCCAACTAAAGCTTGGAAGGAACATATAGAAGAACAATCACCTCATCTTGTACCTATGTCCGTAAGAATCATCAACAAGAATATGCTTGGTGAGCTCATGCTTCACGGGATCCCGAGCAATACTGATAGCATATGTACTGTCTGAGTATGTATAAGTAAAGAGTAGTAGGTGCAGGAGAAGAAACACCAAAATCCTCAAGCAACGATAGTAACCAACTGAGCTCCGCTGTCAACAATGTCATGGCTCTTAAACATGAGGCAACCCAAATAGAACCAAGATGAAGCTCATAAGCCACTCCAATTAGCCCATGTGTGACACAAAAAGAGCAACATAGCAGCAGTTGTTGATGAGGAAGCCTAGATCGGACCAAAGTGACAACATCCCATGACAAAACTAGCAGCTTGAAGCTGAGGTAGAGTAAAGCAGAGGCTGGATGGCCACCAAGTCACGGTTGCGACAAGCGACACTGACAAAGAGGCCAGCAGAGACAAAACCCAACAGGTGGAGGAGCTGGAGCCCGGCAGTAGAGGAGCTCAACCGAGGGAGAGTGGGCGGGCCAACTATGGGTGGGTGAACCTGAATCGGAGGCGAAGGCACCTCTATCAGGAACAAAGAGAGATAGTGGAGCCGACGGGAAGGCAGTGCAGCCGAACCAATGGGTAGGCGGCAGTGCAGGGGTCCAGGGTGGCAGATGAAGCATTTGCGCAGGTCAGTTCAGGGCGAAGGACGGAGCATCATTGCACCGAGCGATGTCAAGCATTGGTGGGTCCCAATGGCGGTGTTAGGTCCAGTGGATCTCGAGGCGAAGCAGTTAGGAGCGGTGCATGAGCGCATGGCAAGGGGCAGGGTGTAAGGACCCCAACCTTGAGTTCCCTTGTGCCTCCTGTATCAGTCCTTAGATCAAGGAGCCAATACGCACAAAATTCAACAGAATGATATCAAATACATACTTCGAATAAAATAATTACCTAAAAAATGAGTAAATGATGGTCTCGTAGACTAGGATCCATAACAGACCAGCTAGGCAGATGAGCCTACAGCGGAACAAAGTGACACAAAGCGGAACAACACAATGCCACATGCAACTCAAGTGCGGACGCGACCTTAGACTTCTTCTCCCTTTAACTTCATTTGGGTTGAGGTTGATCTCCATCTCAACAATCTGAAAGCAGCAAGACTGAGTACGAAGGATACTCAATAAGTCCTAGACTCTTCAAGGTGTTGATAGATGTATAAAGGATGATTCAAGGATAAGGCTTTATGGATGAGTTTTAAGCGTAAAGCAGATTATGCGGGTATCTAGTTATATTATCTGATGTTAACATTGAAAATAGTGTAAACAAGGTAATAAGATATATCTAGAGGGTTTCGGTCTTGGGAGGGGCTACATCTTGCTCCGCAGTCTATGTCATTGTGTCTGATGTACCTATAGTACCACACAACTCATGGTGTACTGAGTCAACAACTTCATCACACAGATATATAGTCCACACACTCACTCATCAAAATATATACACAACTCTGAGTCTAATCAATGAGGTCATTCGAATAGAGTGTAAATCTATTCAAATAGATTTACACTCTACAAAGGTTGTACATTGTACCCACACGATATGCTCAGCCTCCATCCGTTATAAGTGGATGAGCGAATCATACCAAGACACTTCAATCATCTTCCCTTGTCGAGCAACTACTTCGAGATACGCCAAGTACCAAAGGTCTCATACCCGATGCCAGATCCCTTTAGGCTTTTGCTAGTCCTGCAACACCCAAGCAGAGGGCCAAATAGTCACTTGCGTCCTCGTTGCTCACCGCCCTCCTAGTAGAATTTCCAATTTGGTTAGGAGAAAGAAAAGTCAAGTCATGCCCATACAGGACATATGGTTGCACTACGGTAGCTTAGTATGACAATGCAATGATTCATTACTTATACAGCTGAGGCAGACATCTTCAACATTGGCAACGAATACCATGCGGTATTTAAAGCCCTCAAGAGCATCCTCACCGGAAGACTACTCTACCTACCCCCGCCAAAATAATATTCACCCATTTTACACATCATTTGTCATATCCCACACTACATCAAGGATTTCACAATCACTAAAGATTCATGGCATATGAGTTGAAATGACTATTTAGCGAAGCGACATCTCCAAAGAGATGTATTCCACTAGCGACATCTCTGAATAGATGTATTCCATCCTAAGCATACTAGATATCAAGGTGTCATCCGACATAAATATAGATAACGACAGGCAATCCTAGGGTGATTTGTATTCTGAATAGGACATTTAGGGTATGGCAATTGTTTGATAGGATATAACTACTGCAAGCAATTGAAATAGCACAATACATAACACATGAGCGATAATAAGTCATGTTTTAAGTTGATCAATTTAGATTATTGAAAAACATGGGCTCAAAATTATCAAGGAGATAGGACTTGCCTCGACCAAGGTTAAACCTTGATTGGTCTTGTCATTTGAGTCTCATGGGTTCTTCATCATTAGGCCTCACCTTCAGTTCCTTTCTTACGTCCTTGTTTAGATTCTTGGTTTCGAGCCTACGCATATTAACGATGAAAAGGTGCACAACGATTAAGTAACAAAACACCATAACAAAAACCAAAGGAATACCAAAGCGAAAGAAGAACAACTGGAAAAACGACGAAAGATAATCTAGCCGAAAGACGATCGACAACTCTTAGCTATGCAAAACTAACATACATAGTCTAGCGGGGTTATCTAGTGATGCTAGGTCAAGTTGTTAACCTAGTTTTATCGACTTAAGAGAAAAACTAAACAAGTCATAATCAACTAGGTGAGCGTCTATTAGCTTAACTGCCGGAAAGCGATATTTAGAGTTTCTACGTGTATGTGAGTGCACGTGTATCAATATATATGTATATGTGATGCTTACGTCTATATGTACGTAAGCATATCTACATATATACGTAAGTATAACTCTAGGTGATTATATGTGCTTAGGTGCTGATTAATTATTCTAAGCTATGGCACCAAACTAAGGTTATCTAGTAATTATTTCTAATTACCTAGTGTTAATTAATTGTCACTCTAATTAAGCTATAAACTATTATTATTGCAAGACATACATGTAATTAATTAAATAGATTAAATTACTACATTAATCTAATTATTGCTTATTAAAAGGGTAATTAATTAATTAATTACTAATGTTAAATTATTCTATTATATTTTAATGATAGGTATTTATTTATCTAGCAGCTACACTGGTTAACTTATTACATTAATTATACTAAGATTAAATCTATATACTATAGAACGAAATAACAATCTATTTCTAAACATTTAATTAAAAGATTAATTCTTTAATTATTTTAAAAGCTATTATTAATAACATAAGGATTAAATATGCACTTAAGCTAGATTAACATAAGCGACTAATCTAAAATTATAACCTAAAAATGGTAATTAAATTAGCTAACTCAACTTTTATTTAATAAAAGACGAAATCTAATTCTAGGTTAAACGTTACAACACAAATAAATACCGGATGAGAAAATAAAAAAGAGCCCCAAAAATTATAAGATTTGGCATGGAGATAGATTACTATTTTAGAGGAATATCAGTGAAACGATCGTCCAAATAGGAATTAAAATGGAGAAGATATGGCTCTTGAAAGATTTGCCTAAACGGATAATTCTTGAAAAATAAAAGGGGCACTATTTCATAGAACTGGTCTGAGGGGTTGTGGACCGAAGGGTGCTTGTGAGGGGAATGCATGGTGGACCGGGCTTGATGGACTGGAGCGTTTACTGTGGGGTGGTCACAGTTCATGGGCTGTGGACCGAAGGGTGGTCCGGTTTCAAAGGCGTGAAGCACTCAGAGAAAGGAGAGAGAAACTGAATGATGTGCGGCGGCAACAACGGCACCAACTGGCTGGGCGACACACGCTCACTGTTGCCCACACGGCTGTAGCACAGAGCTCGGGACAACAAAAGGAACATAGGAGGGAGATGAGCTCACCGAGGGTGGATGGCGTGCAGACAGCGATAACGGAGCTCCTAGGCAGCAGGACGGCGTGGCATGGCACGTATAGAGGCGGCGCAACAGGGCACGCTGGCCTAAGCGTGGCCTTGAACTGGCGGCTGGCGGCATGGGCCAGGGCGGTGGAGCACGTTCGCGGCTGCACACACCTATGCGGCTGCAGCGAGCAGGCAGGCTTGGGCACGGGCGATGTCGGCTTCTGCTACGCCGTTGTGTGTGATGTGCTTGCCGTGGGTGTCAGGGTGTTGTGGATGCTTGTGTGTATGGCGTGAGGGAGCTCTTTTGCAAGTGGAGGAAGAGAGAGTAGAGTGGAGCATGTGCTGCTGCTCTTTTTTGGAGAGGGAGAAGAGACGGGCACGGTATGGGAGAGAGGAGCAGAGAGGGAGGTGAAGTTTATTTGTACTGCTCCGTGAGAAAGATTAGAGGGAGACAGAGGATCTAGTGGTGTGAACAGAGAGAAGAGCGGCAGCAGCTCTCTAAGCGTATGAACAGTACCAGCAACTTTCAGATGATGAACAGTAGCCACCAAGAAACATAACTGACATGTCTGTACAGAGAGCAGAAAGATCTCAGAGGGAGAGAGAACAGGGAGAGAGTGAGAGAGAACAGGGGGAGGACAGAGAGTGTGAGAGAGAGGAAAGATTTGAGTGACAATTCAAATGTATGAAATCGAATTTGAACTAATAATTCAAATTGAATAATTTGAATTCGAATCGAGTAAGGGCAATTCAAAATGAAGTTGAATTGAATTTGGCATTATTTTGGAACGGGGATTTGAATTATGAGAACTGAACTTAGAACTTGATTCGAATAGATTTGAAATGAACTGAATTGAACTTGCGAAGTGATTAAATTGGAAAGCATTTGAATATATCTCGGACGATTCGAATTCGCATGCGAATATGAAATCGACGACGATTTGAAATAGTCTGGATTTGCCTATGATTTGAGATTGATTCAAAAAGAATATTTGTAGTTGGATTTGAAATTGAGTTTAGCATTAATTCAAATAAGGGTATTTGAATTAGGAAAAAGATTTGAATTAGAAGCCTCGGGATTTTAGAGAGGTTTGAATTCAAAAGAAACGAATTTGATTGGATTTTCACCGAATTGAATCGAAGAAATAGATTCGAATTTAAGAAACATTCAAATTCAAAACTCTACTCAAAGAAACATGAAAACAAAATAAACCAAAATGCATATGATTCAAATTATTATATGGATTAAATTAGAAATTAATTTGGTGCTCTCTAGAATACTTAGACAAAATAATATATTTGGATATATACATGCAAGTGTGTGTGTATACCTTGATTTTATGTTGTTTTAAACAATTAGAATTTTTTACAAGGAATGAATTTTTGTTATTCTCTAAATGCTAAAACTCGAGATGTTACACATGGATGACCCAAGCGAAGGGGCGGATGGATGCCTCCGCTTCTTCGCCAAAGTGGAGCCACACGGGCCGAGTGGAGGGAGGCGCGGATCCACCCGATGGTGATGTAGGCAGGGGATCTGGCTGAATGGCAATGGAAGTGGGGGGAGCCGGCAGCGAGGGCAACCCTGTGAGGGTGGCCACTGTAGATCCAATCAGGACTGGATCAGATGAGAGAGCCGACATGGAATAAATGGGACGGGTTGCGGCATCTAAAATTTTTTCAGCTATGATACCATGTTAGGAATGACAATTTGTATTCCCTAAAGGCCCTGTGCTAGTATATATACACATATACATGCGAAAATATGTAAGAAACCCCTTGTAGTCTATGGATATTACACATAAAAATGTACATATCTAACACCCATAACCTGCACAAGGAGTCAGTATAATCAGGAAATACTACCTTGAAGAATTAACATTTCCTGGTATTAATATTCTTCTAAGACATTGAAGCACCGCGCTGCACGACAGTTTAAAATGCAAGGAATGTTTCGTTAGTGGAAAATATAAGCATCGTCAGCAGAAGCATGGATGCCTATCTCCATAGAACATTAAAAAAAGTAACCATAGTCAATGTGATTCATGATTTAGAGATATTAATGCCTATTTCCATTATAAAGGTCCTTTATGACCAAGAACAATCTGCTCTAGGGATGAACAAATATAATTAGTTAGGCTGCTTTTGCCAGTTACAGAGTCAAAGATTTGGTCATGAAAGATTTTTTACTGGAACCTAAGTATCACGATTAATGGAGATATTGACCCTTCATCTTATTTTCATAGACAATTATAAGGACAAATTGCATCTTAAATTAACGGATAACTTATATCAATGATAAATGTACTCAAATTTTTTTTAACAAACAGTAGATTGACTGCAACAGTGCAGAAGTCTCACCTGTAATAAGAGGATCAAGGTCTGCATCATCTGCATTAGCTGCAGCACATGAAACTCTTGGCAATCGGTAGACCCCAACGTTGTTTAGTAAGCCATAGGTGTTAACATCAGGAAGAGAACCTGCGGACAACCTTTATTGTTTCACCAATGATATACACCTTAAAGAGAACCCCGCCTGTTCCAGGCAAAGTGTCAGGATATTGAGAAAAACTAAATATATAGGTGGAAATAGAATATCAGAACCTACCCTGATTTATGAATTCCTGTAGAACCAGAGGGGGATCAAGCATTGACAAGGATGCCTCGTCATATGCAAGATATAGTTCGTGAGCTTTAGATGTTCCATCAACAACCAATGGTTTGGCAACTGCAAAAGGAGAAGTAATTTCAGTCAAACAATTCCCATTTACTAGCTCCACATATAACAAACAAAAGCCTCATGTAATGAATTATAAAAAAATCCTAGGTCAAAACAAATTATCAAAATTTTAAAACAGCACAAGTACAAAGTTACAGCAGCAGAATAAGTTGAAAGCTGCAGCTAACAAATAGGCACCAAATATTCATCGATTAGAGCAATCATATAATCGAGAATGGTCAATTTGGATGCAAGGACAGAGGTCGCAGGGTGCGCGACGGCTATTCTGCCATCACAGAACCTGAAAAGCTTGTGCAGAGGAATGGAAGGGCTGATAGAAGGGAAACTTCACATGTCAGTCACTATGCCAGGGGAGTGGCCCACCTGACTAGCTAACTCATGGGTAACCACAGCCTGGTCTATTCGTTTCAATGAACTTCTATGGAAATTTGCTTCAAATTGTGCCTAGTTTACATCCCAAATTTGAAATCAGAAAAACAAAAGTTCCAAATTCATGGTCTCAAAGCTAAAAAAATGATGGAACTTGGCAGGGAAAATAAGCTTACAGCCTAGCTAAAGTAGCCAGCCTAACCACTAGGAGAGAACCTATCCACCAACACAAGGAGCCAAAAAAATATATAGGAGTCCCAATAATAAAACAAAATTGAGTGGACCCGACTATTTCAAACGAACCCCTCACAGGATCACAGCATGTTCCAATGTTCTATTTCCAAATAATTGATAGCTTCAAGATTTGAATCAATTACCCAAGGGCAAGGTGAGTACCCAACAACAAGAAGACATGTGGCACAACAGTGGCGTATTCGCTTGAAACAATCCCAGCGAGAGTGTTGGCGAGTTAGTTGTACCCATGGGCGAAGCCAAGTTGGCCAGTGTGGGTGCAAATACACTCATGTCAAAATAAAAATTCAGTTGTTTCTATCCTATTTTTACCATACATGCACCCTTATAGCTCAAAATCATACACCCACAGGCCTAACCGTCCAGTATAGCAAGTCCAACAGCCAGCTAACAGGCCAAGCCTATGAAATGATACACCCCTTTATTTTTCTCTAGCTTCGCCACTGGTTGTACCACATGTCTTACTGTGTTACATAAACTTCTAGTATTATGCAAGCTTACCACTCCTCATACCTCATTAATGTTAATATAAGTAATATATTTTTTTTGTTGTAACAAATGCGCATGCACGTGTTTCAATCTAAATGGGAAAAAACATCAAAGACTTCTATGAAAACTATGTTGAGTAATAAAACAATTGTTATTGCCAACATAATGATATTAAAAAACAGATAACTTAGAAGACGTGATATATGTGTTATACAGTTTAGCGGTTCGCCCCGTGCAAAAAACAAGAAGTTTTTTGGTTCGCCACTTGACATGGAAGAATCGTGTGCGTATATCTAATATTGACACAACGCTTTACAATTCCTCGGCAACTACATTTCGTTTTTACCTCGGGTAGCTTGACAAAAGAAATTTATCATTAACCAAAGTGTTGGCCTATATGTTCAACCACTAATATGTTACCTTTTGTTTTGAAATTCCTACTGAACTACTGTGAAATTGCTACTCTACGTTGGAAAGTGTTTTCTACGTACGGATGGCTGCCTAGACAAAATTTACTTGTCAATGGCAGAACGCCGACGCTCTGGAGCTATTTGGCCGGCTCAATGGATTCAATGCATTTTTTTTTCAGTCTGTACAGATTACAGGGTGCAGAGCACTAAGAAAAATGGAAACATCTCAGGAATCAGAAACTGCTTCTACCCTTTGTGTTTGGTTAATGGAAGAACATTGCTGCAAACCCCTCTACGTTCTTGACAAAAAACTAAAGGAACAGAAGCAGAAGTAAACATCCTCATCCCTGCTGGGTACACAGCACCACCACATACTGCTCGACAGTAGCGGACTCAGGATTTAACGATCAGGTATTTAGTATTAAAAAAAAAATTGTTCAATCCAAAATACGAGTCTATAATAACGTAAATTTTAAAGTATAAATTGTCCATAGCAGAGAAGTTTCAACTAATTAAGAGAAATTACAAAGTACTTAAAGAAAATTACAATTTAACTTTGTATTCCTTCATAGCACGGAAGCGTTTAATGATGTTACTATCCTTAACTTACACAAAAAATTCACGCTCAACTACCGACTGCCGAACTGGGCAGTCACACTATGGAGATCATGAGCTCATGATGCTTACTACTGTGGTATAAGAAGGTGAGCTCTTTTCAGTTAATATGCTGAGTGGAGGATGGATGTTAGTTTGAGCACAGGTTTTGCTGGATGGTCTGATAGATTAAAACAGGAAACAAGTAAGCTGACCTAACTAAATATATATATACATAGTATAGCTCCTATATACTTATTTTTTTTGCAAAAAAGTTAGGTATTCAACCGAATATCCTTGCATCATGGTGGGTCCGCCCCAGCTGCTTGATTCTCTGGAGTTGCTCAATCACACCGGAGAACCACGACGACGACGACAAAATCAGGAAGGGAATAACCTTGCGCCACACATTAGTATCCTCGTAGTTTCTTCGCCACGGTGGTAAGCACTTTGTCGCCGATGTAATTGCGGAGGAACCGGATGAACTGGTCTTTCTTCATTTGCCCCCTCTGCAGCAAAGAAAGATTGTGTCACTGAAAATTCAGATATCGGCTCTGCTCACAGTGACAGTAGATGAGCACATGTTTCTAGTCTTTTCCACGAGCATGCATCAATTTGGCACATTCAGATTAAAAGCAATGAACTGAAGTTCTTCTTTCAGAATAAGGTTTTTCGACACACAATTTGCTCGGTGAGTAGCAAATTCTGCATATTTTCCAGATGACAAAGCATATTAGAGTCTATGCTGAACTTGGTCAGATAAGACCTAAATAAGCTCAATGATATATATTCAAATAAGAGCTAAACTAGGTACCAAAAAATTACCAGCAGATAAATTGGTCAACCAAATGCAAGAGAAAGGAAACTACACACAAATTCGTTAATCAAATGCAGTACTTCTATCAAACTTGAACATGCAAAGATATATTAAAACAAATCGTGTCGAAGTTACTAGGAAACATTCAGTAATTTACCTTGAAGCAGTTGTAAGTTCCCTGCAGAGTCTGACACTTGTGGGATGGCACAAATTTCTGGATCTCTGCTAGAAGCGTCGGAAACATGTCGCGAGCCACAGGTGAAAGCTTCTTCAGCTTCGAGGTCGCTTCCGAGGACCCTGAAACAAAAAATTCATCGAATCACGACATGCCATCCGATCACAACTGAAAACGTGTGTGACAATTCAGACAGGACTCTAACCTTGCATCTGCAGCTTGGGGCACTTGAAGCTGACCACGTACTCTGGGAGGATCCTTGTGTTCATGTCCTTGCTCCACACAATGTACCACTGTGGATTCACCATATTGTCGACGGCGCTGTCGTAGTCATCGCTGCTGGGGCGGGACTGGGAGGACCCTGCTGGGACAGCCTCCGGCCGGCCAATCAGCACGCGGCACAGCACGATGTGCGCCTCGCCGGTCTCGTCTGCCTTCGCCAGCATCGCACTGATCAATGAAAGACAATTTCATAAACATCATTAGCTTTGTGATGAACTGCTTAACCAGGCAACATATTTCGTCGCTGTGGTTAGCTACTGTTCCTTCTGATGAAGTAGCAATTGAGATCACTCTGTGTGTAAGTACTGCTGCTACCAACTGATGGCAGCTGTTTCCACCCCAATTCTAACAGGTACTAGAGTACTTTAAACTCTACTTCCGTATTTGTTTATTTCCACATACAAATCTTAGCAACGAGTTTTTTTAAATAGGAAAAGGTACTTGATCAGTTTATTCGAGATAAGCAATCAAAAGGCCAAATAAAATGTAAGAACGTTATTTGCTTTCTAAAAAAGGGTCAAAGAAACAAGAAATTTGCTCAGTTCTGATACGATTTTCTAACTGCTAAGCTACAAGAATAGATGGCTAACAGAACAAAAAATTCGCTCAAGATTGGTACGATAAGCTAAGCTACAAGAAAATATCAGACCAACCAGAAGGCTAAATAGAACAGGAATCTTGCTCAAAATTCATACGGTAAAATCGATGCAACTTTCTTTTTTTCGAAAGAATGGGAATCGATGCAACTTGATGAATTTTGCTACAATTGTATGGTTGCGATCGATCAATCAAGAATTCGAAATTTATCTGAATCGGCATGTCAAAACCAGCTCGGAAGTCACCTCGTGTAGGGGCACTGCGGCGGCGCGAGGTGCATGCCGTCTCCGTGCGCGCTTGCGCCGAGCAGCAGCGCGTTGACCCTCGCGAACCCGTGCTCCGCCGCGGCAGCCACGTCCTCCGCCGGCGCGCCGTACCACGCGAACTTGGCGCTGCCCGCGCCGGCGCCGCGCGCCGCGGCGAGGAGCTGACCCTGCTGCTGGAACGCCGTGGCCCGCGTCCCATGCGCGACCTTGCACACCGCCGTGATCACCGCTCCGCGGGGTGCCATCCCGTAGCTTAGAAACAGCTTGCTGACCACCTGGTGGTACCTATTGTTCTCCTCCAGCCTCAACGCCTTCCCCCAAGCCCCGCGCGCCTTTTTCTTCTTCCCGGTCCCGTCGGACCACGCCGCCCCGCGGCTCTCCCCGGACCGCTCCTCCACCCCCGACGAAGACTGCGCCTCGTCCTCCTCCCCCGTGTCGTCCCTCTTCCGCTTCCTCCCGCTGTCGGGGGGCGGGAAGAAGCACGCCCCGCGATCGTCGATCCACCCCAGCGCGGCCTCCTCGGCGGTGGCCGCGTCGATCCGCACCATCCGCAGGAAGTCGAACAGGAACGCCCTGCCCCCGTAGGCAGCCTCGGCGAGCGCCATCCTTTCCTGGAACGCATGCCTAAGCTGCGCTGCCGCCTCGCAGGATACGTGGACCCACCCTCCCTCCTCGAAGCAGAGGAACCTCACCGGCGCGCCACTCCGCCTGAACTCCCGCCACCCCCGCAGGAGCGCGGACGGCGCACCACCGCTCCCGACACCAGCACCGCCGCCAACAGCCGCGCGCCGCAGGATCGCCGGCTTGACGTCGCCGGATGCTCCGTCCATCGCGTTTGCCGCTGGGTCCGATCTGTTGCAGCTTAAGCAAGGCTCCGCTCCTTGTCTGTGGATATATGTCACGACTCAGGTGGGCCGGTCGGAGGGGCGAAGTGGGGGTGGAGGCGGGAACATATAGGTTGAGGATTAGGGCGGCGCGCGGCCGGGTCGGACTCGTGAGGGGAACGTCGGCGAGGACGTCGGGTACGGAAGCAAATGGCGGGCGCGTGGTGTGTTGCTGGTTTTATTTGGTTGCCTCTGGTTTTTTTTTTTTTTGTTTAGCAATGGCGGTTTTGCCCCTTCACTGGGAGAGGTGACTTGTGGAGAAGTCTAGAAATGTCCATTTTGACCTTGCAACTGCTTCCGGCTATGGCTTGTTTATTTTCGTTCAACTAAGAGTTACTTGAATCGGAAGGATCGTAGAGGACGTGCTTGAATTCAAGTCAAAGTTTTAAAAGTTTGACTGAACACTTTTTTAAATAATATGTATTTTTGACTGGAGTAGACCGTACATATTTAAATATAAAACAAATACAGACCGAGAGGGGGGCATGCAAACAATGTAAAGAAGATTTGAATACGAAACAAATACTATGGAAAGATTTTGTCGAGGAATCAAACGACTCTCGCGTTACGACAGGAAGTTATTGATTGGCTTGGATTTTGTTTCCACGGGTAGTGATTGGTGGAGGCTTTTACTTGTGGAATAGAAGTTATTGGTAGCATCACAATTTCGCGCACGAAGCATGCTGCTGCTTGTATAAATTTGGCTCCGCCGGATTTGCCCTTTCTTCCCTTACTAGTTCAGCCACATGTTGGGTCTGATGCGTTAGAAAATCTAAAGCTTCACAATTAAATATGGGTCCGTTTCGATTTTTTTAAAAATTTGATTTTATCTTTTAGGGATTTTTGGCATTATATATAGGGCAGAACTCCTCATTGTAAACATAAATAAATAAAGAATAGACAGCATTTCCCTTATATTATATCTTCTTTTGTAATTGTTCTCTCGAGGTATCGCTGGATTACACTCGGTAGCAGGGGTTTCTTAATACGTTATCAGCACGAAGCTCTACCGGAGATCAAACTAGCAGAACGAATCTGCACTGCATCGATATCGTCGTTAAGCGGGCAAGTCATGGCCTTAGCCTATATGCCCTATGCGGCATGAATTTTGCTACGATATCAAAACTACGGTTTGTTGTTGCTACCATGAATAGATTACTGTTTTCGATCTATTCTATATGCAGTAGATCGATTCTCAGTCATCGCTCCACCGGCCCGAAGCCGATCTGTCCGCCGCCGATGATGACTAGGCCGGCCTGCTGCCTTGCAGGCCAACGCCTTGACTGTTGTGCTCCTAGCCGTGGTGCTGCTGTAGGCTGTCGTGCATGCCACTGATCTGCTACGCTGTACCGCCCTGCAGGCCGGCGCCCCTATTGCTGTCCACCAAATCTTGCTGCACGTGAAGGACATGCACTTCTGTCCACCGAATCTTGCTTGACATGAAGGACATGCATCCAAGCACTAACCACGTCTCGATCTGGATGATTGCCGATCAGACCTACTGTTGCGCCCCTGCTGTGCTGCCGTTTCACCTCCACGAACCTACCACGTAGCCCTGCAGTGCTACTGCCCTGCTGCTGCTTTGAGCAAACCGAAGAACAACCGGGCCGAAGCCCCGCCACGCTATCTTGTCATGTGCCCTAGCCGTGGAATGCACCACTGAGCCTCACTATGCGCGCAGTTATGCTGTTCAAGGCCCGACTGCTCGTTGCTATGCACGACCGCGCTGTCTCCCGCAGAGGCCTGACACACGTAGCAAGCCTCGTTGCTAATTCACGATGCAGGGGAGATGGAAACTGGCCGAAGACCTCGTTGTGTAGAGGCCCCAGTCACACGCTCCTGCTAATACTCACGACACAGATGGAAAAGGGTGTAGCCCATGTTGTCGTTCGCTTGGACGGAAGCCACTGTCACATGCGAGCTCCCCGAGCAGCACGTCGCCACCCACACGAGATGGGCCCAACAACCACCACTGGGTGGACACACTAACCCCTAGGTGGATTGGGCCAAATGGGCTAGTAGCCCATTCACAGTCGAGAAAAAGAATTAAGGTCTATGGGCTAGAATAGGCTGGGCGGTCCAATGCTAGCAAGTCGGCCCAATAAAGGAAGAAAATCAGCCAGAATAAGAAAATAGAAAAAGATGGGCCGGTTAAAAAGAATATGAAAAAGTCAAAATAGGAAATTAAAAGGGCATACAGAAATTTCACAAATTAGACCCTGTGGTTTATGGAAATTACGTAAATCCTAAAGTTTTGCATATAAACCCTAGGACTTTGCAAAAAAATCCCGCAAGTACTCTTTCTTGCAGAAAAGTACCTCTAGAATTTGAATTTTGCATCTATTTTTTCAATTTGCAGTATTTATTTCTATGTTACTATTACTGTTTAAATTGCCTATATGCTTTTAAATTTAGTAGTATTGATATACTAGCATAGAAAATATTAAAAAATTTGCATCAATCCTATTTAGCAACATGATGCAACTTTACTAGCAATAATACTTGTGTCATTTGAGTATGAAAATGACTGGCATCACGAACAAGGAGTTTGCTGAGCTGAGTGCAGATGGCTGCAACTATCTCACATGGACATCGGATACCCGAATTGTACTAGGAGAAGAAAGGCTCAGCGCTGCCATTGGCCTAGGAATAAGTAGTGCAATGGTTCCCACCATCTCTCCCCCATTTTGAAGGATGAGTACATGGCAATGACTAACGCTAAGGCATTATGGGACGCACTACAGGAGCATTTTGAGCGCCTTAAATACACCACCAAGCCTCTTGCAGAGCAAGAATGAGTCCGGCTCCGTTTTCTGTGACTACAAGCATGTTAGAGAGTACAACTCTACGCTGCACCGTATTTGCACACTCATGTGTCTCTGTGGGAAAGAGATCATATAAGATGAGAAAATTGAGAAGACTCTCTACTTTCCACCGAATGTGGCAGAATCCGCATGCAATCACCATCAATCAAAATATAAGAAGTATTCTGAATTGATTGACGTGTTGTAGCTTCATGAAGTTCATGATGAAGTCATATAGAAGAACTCCTTGTCCTAGCTGTAAAGAAAGAGCAGTAGCCTAGAAGTTAATCATAGCTCTTTCATATCACGCAAGAACCGCAATAAAAGCGAGGGAGGGGAGGAAGGAAAGTGGTGGCAGACAAGGTCAAGCATGGTGATGATAATGGCAAGACAAAGAAAGAAGTCAAGCTATATGTTGAGTAGAACCAGAATCTGTAAAGCACCAAACCATGTTGTGGAAGCATACAACAAGAATAAGAAGGAACAGCTAGAAGCACACCTCACCATTGCAATGGGGATGGAAGTGGACAAAGTAGCTACAATTGAAAGGAAAGCATCTCACATAGAAGTTGATGATGCTCCCACACTGGCAGTAAAGGACCTCCCAATGAAGGATGCAAAGGCCTGTACTTTTTCCTCCTTCACTGTCATAGAAGATGCCATGAAGTATGAAGCAGAAAAGAAAACCATTAAAGAACAAGTGACCGAATATTTCGCAGACACTATCTAGAATTAGAGTAATTAGCCATTTATCTAGTTGCTGAATTTAGAAGGATTGATTGAATGAATGAAAGCTCTAGAAGAGAAAGCTTAGCTGCAAACAATATTTTTCGGTATTTAACAGAATAAGTGTGGCGCCCGTATGGAGGAAGTGTGTATTGTGGATATTGAAACCACAAATATCATCTTAAGAGAAAAGGTGTATTTTTAGTCTATCGAAATAACTCTGGAAAAGTGATGACTATCACTAGTAGTGATAATTGCATAGTAGATTCTGGAAGAGCCATAGTCATACTGTCTATGGGAACTACTTTGCACATCGAAGAAGCATTATTGTATCCTGAATCTATAAGGAATTTCTTAAGATATTTGCGCTAATAGTTTTCATATAGAAATTGGTGAAGAAGATGGTAGGGAGCACCTACTCATCACTAAGCGTGATAGTGAAGTGAGAATATTAGGAAAACTTCCCTTCATAAGCATTGGCTTGTACTACACTCGCAATAAAGCACCTGAAGTGTTCACTCATAGTGCAGAATTTTTCTCCCTATGGCATGATAGAATATGTCACCCTGGTCTTAGAATGATAAGAAACAAGATCATAGCATAAATGTAAAGAATTTTCCAAATTAGGAAGATTTTATAATCCCTGCATGTGCTACCGGGAAATCAATAAGAAGTCAGTCTACCTTGAAGGTACAAGATGAAATCCCTGCATTCCTGGACCAAATCCAAGGGGATATTTGTGGTCCTATTCAGTCGCTATCTGGCCCATTTCAGTACTTCATGGTATTAATAGACATATCCTGGAAGTGGTCGCATGTATGTCTATTACCTACCTGCAACCACGCCTTTGCAAAGTTGATCTCGCAGATCATATAGATCAAGAATATTTTTTCTAACCATTGAGTGAAATCCATTAGAATTGATAACGCTGGAGAATTTACTTCTAAAGCATTCGATGATTATTGCACTGGTATGAGAATTAAAGTTGAACATTCTGTACCGCATGTCCACACTCAGAATGGACTAACCAAAGCACTAATAGAAGTAATAAAATTCATTGCTAGACCTTTGTTGCAGCTTTGTAATTTACCTGTTACATGTTGGGGATATGCAGTCTTACATGCGATAGGTCTCATTTACTATAGATCCTCCTATAGCACCCATTCAACTATGCAACTAATGAAAGGGGTAATTTTGAAAATTTCCCATTTACACAAACCTGGATGTATGGTTTATGTGCAAATATCGCCGTCACAGCGAATCGCTATGGGACCTTGCATACGGTCTGCTTCGTTGACTGTATATTTGATGAAAATAATTTTTCGTCATTAGGGGAAGGAAATATACCCTTGGATGAAAAATATCGGGAAATTATTTGGCAGGCTGAAGGAATTGCGGCACATGATCCTCGCACTAATGAAGCAAATGAAGAAGTATATAAAATTATTGTTTTGCAGAAATTAGCAAACGATCTGCCTGATCATTTTTATGATTTGAAGAGCTTGACTAAGTCGCATGTGTCTGCAGGGAATGCACCGGAGAGAATGAAAGTACCAAAGGAAGGTACCCCTCATCTTGTCCTAGGAGCACTAAAAAATAAATAAAGGATAAGAAATCCGGTTTCTCAAGTCCCAAATAGTCGGAGACGTCTAGCAAAAGTGAGAAATGAGAGTTTACCACAGTCAATCATAAAAAATCCCCAAAGGAAAAAGAAGGAGAGCTAGTTGAGACCTGACGATGGTATGGAACCTTAGGAAGTAGGCATGTCGGATTTGAATCTTCCCACGCATGAAGAAACCAGTAAAAATATGTGCGCTGAAATAGAAATTAATACTGGTAAACTAAAGGGCCTTACTCCAACAATAAGAAATAATGAAGAAGCACCTAGAAGTGCACTTGAAAGAAATTATGAAGAGCAAGATAAATAAGCACTTGAAAGTGCAACCCATGATGAAATAGCAATGAACCATGTGAATTTAGGGGAATTAATCCTGGAACAGGGCAACCACAATAGCTGATATACACTTCGCAAATAGAATTGCCATAATTATAGATCATGACCATGAGCCTGTATCACTCATTGAATGTAGAATGAGGTCAGATTGTGAAGACTGGCAGAAGGCAATAACAATTGAATTGTTATCCTTGAACAAAAGAGAAGTTTTGGGCCAATATGCCGCACACCTCCCCACATCAAACCAGTAGGATACAAGTGGGTTTTTGTTCATAAGAGGAATGGAAGGAATGAAATTGTGAGGTACAAAGCACGACTAGTGGCACAAGGTTTCACTCAACGACCAGGCGTTGATTATGAAGAAATCTATTCTCCAATGATGGGTAGCATTACCTTTAGATATTTAATCTCAATGGCAGTCAACCTGGAGTTGAAAATAAAATTGATGGATGTTGTCACCGTATATCTTTATGGGAGCCTAGATTCATATATTTATATGAAGGTACCTGAAAGAATACCATTATCGAATCAGGATAGAATAAATAGACACATTTATAGCGTACAATTGAAAAAGTCATTATATGGTTTGAAACAGTCAGATCCCATAATGGATTTTGGCATATGTAGATGATCTGAATATCATCGGTATAGAAGAACAAATAGAAGAAGTAAGCTTATACTTGAAGTATGAATTTGAAATGAAAAAATTAGTCATGTAGCTAGAGCATGTGATAGATGGAATTTTAGTACATCAGTCAAACTACACTCAGAAGGTGTTAAAGCAGTTTGGTTTTGAAAAATTATTTTCCGCTACAACCCCCATGGTCGGAAGGTCATTGCAAGAAGATCAAGATCCCTATAGACCTAAAGAAGAGGAAGAGGAAGTATTGGGACCAGAATTCCCAATATAGTGCAAAGCCCATTAGAAGGCGTTGAAAGGACGTGAATGATATTATGCGTTACTTGCAAAATATCAAAGATATGGGTCTATTCTACGGAAAGAATCAAGACTTAAATTTAGTTGGATACGCAGATGATGGGTATCTGTCAGACCAGCATACAGCGAAATCACAGACTGGCTATGTTTTTCTATGTTGTGGAACTGCAATTTCCTGAAAATCATCAAAGCAAAGTCTTGTATCTACTTCAACGAACCACTCGAAAATAATAGCTTTATATGAAGCCGCATGGGAATGTGCACAGATTATAAGAGTGATTAATCATATCTAGTAGTCATATGGTTTGAACACCACTAACACTCCCACCATTGTCCATGAAGATAATGTTGCATATGTTGCACAAGTGTAATCGGGATATGTGAAAAGCAACTTAATGAAGCATATCACCCCTAAGTTCTTTATGCTCATGAATTGCATAAAATGAATGAAATAAAGGTAATGCATACAAAGTCATGTGAAAATCTTACATATTTATTCTCTAAGTCTCTCCCTGCAACTCGTTTTGAAAGATGTATTTGTGGCATTGGGATGATGAGGCTTAGAGAGTTACACATTTCAAGAGGAGAATTTTCACATAATACCGATATAAAGAATTAAATCTTAGTCAAGAAGATTAAGTGCCCAAAGTTAATCATAAAGATTATATGAAGCATTTTGGGTGAATTGTACTCTTTTTCCTTTAAATGAGTTTTTCTGAAGTTTCTCATGTTAAGGTTTTTAACGAGGCAATTCGTGTGACCATATCCCGAGCTATATACTCTTTCTCCTAATTTTTTCCACTGGGTTTTTGAGGAGTTTTGATGAGATATATGCATTTCACGAGAAGTGCTCAAGGGGAAGTGTTAGGAAACCTGGAGTTTCACAACCTAATGTCGGTCCATCCTGATCTCTTGAAAGATTTGATTCTATCTCTTAGGAGTTTTTAGCACTATATATATGGGGCAGAACCCTTCATTGTAAACATAGATAAATAAAGAATAGATAGTCTTTGTCCAACATTGTGTCTCCTTTTGCAATTGTTCTCTCGAGGGATCGCTAGACTACACTCGGTACCAATAGTTTCTCAATTTGATGCACGAAAAGGCAGGCTCTCTGATTTTTCTTTTTTTCTTGGCATGTAAGATTTCCCTTCACCCGACACTTCTTCTTGAGACGCAAGCCCCCGGTGGGCTCCACCTAACCTGTGCCTAGTAGACCAGCGCTGACCTCCCGTGTTGGGGTTGTTTGCAATTCACGTCACGTGGTATCAAGATGGATGGTGGACTTAGAATTGGTGAGGTATAGTATATTTTATATTGCCACACACAGTGGCTCCATGATGATCAAGTTATTATTATTTCATCAGCAAGTTGCCATCCCACTGACCAATTCTAGACAACAGACACTATAAAATGCTTATGGGACTGAAAAATGCTCTTCATGACTCCATTCTTCCTACAATGATGCTTGGGCAGCTTCATAGCCATCAAAGATTATTTGCCTCTCCACATGAAAGTGGTCGATAACATAAGTAACTATTTGACAAATGTCTAGAATATGCATAAACAAAAAAACCAGAGACTTAACAAAGATAAAAAATTAGTAGCCCATGAATATATGTATCATGTGTGTCTATTCATCTACTATCATGTCTTAGATATACAAAATATGACATAGAACATACAGATCCGATAGAGAATCAAATCATGAAAGAAGAAACACGACGAAAATATTCTCCTAGTCTTCCAACAGCAAAAATGGAACACATATTCATCAAATGGAACACAACTTTCAAATGGATGCATCAAAATTGCAGACATATTCATCAAAACATAATACATGTAATAACCGCACCGACTTGTACTAAGTAAAAGAAATAGCTAAAAAATGGTAGAAAAAGTTTAGGTGTGTATCTTCCAAACAGGATCCCCAAACTACTGCTAGTGCAGAAGAGAAGCCAAAATATGCTTAGTACAAGCCTATATCTATGCTAATTAGGTTGATGTACTAGATGCGTTTGTCGAAAAAAATTAGGGCAAATAAGACAACCTAAAACACTTGGAATATCTGCTAAACTGAAAGATAAGGTACACCTTTTTCTCCTCCTATTGTTAGCAATTGGTACCACTACTTCAGTTTTCTTATTTATTATCTTCTACTACACAAATACCACAAGATTGCTCCTTATGTCTATGGTTTAAAAAAAAATCAATGCTTTAACACAATACTGACCTATGGTCCAATTCAGTTATTATTTACAAGTGGAAGGATTATCCTGGGTAATTATTGGATTTGGCTTTATGTCATGTAGCATCATGTATTGTCACAAATAGGATTAAATAGTTTCAAAAGATGGCTTGAAGAAAACTGATTTACAAATTAACTATCCAGTTGTTAGGATGTAGTCAAGGTAGCCTTCAATTATGGTACTCAAAGTCTTTGGATGCACCGGCTCATAAATTATAATAAAAAATAGACAACTCTATGAACTGGAAACAACCTAGTATGATTCACAAATGTAAAACACTTCCACTGCCTAATCAATGGCATGTCCAGTCAGGACACTAGGAGCAAGTTTCTTCATTTCTTTTAAAATTGTAATAAAGTAGCAAGCAAATACTTTGTGGAGTTCATTACCATGAAGGAACAACCTATAGTAGTAAGAATCATGCTTTACATAGTACTATGTTCTACTTCTACCGTCAAGGTATGTCAATGTAGCAAACAAAAAGAAAAAAGAATTTAAAATTGGAACAATGAATTTGTTGAACTACTATGTGCATATCTGTAATCATTGGCAAATCCTTCCAAAAATGATTAAACAACTGGATCAATTAAGTCTGGAACCAACCTAATCTAATAACTACCAAATATGAAGCCATTTGATGTCCCAATTCGGAACAAGATTGTGGCCAACCACTCCAGGAAGCAAGAATCTAAATGTTCTAACTCCACCAAGTACTGTGGTCCTAGCAAAGAAGGGAAATAAGCTGAACAGCTAGGAGGAAGAATATGAGGAGATGGTATATCAGTGGTGGTGCGTGGTGAGGACGCAGTCGATATAGGCACCGACCTCGCTAGTGACCTTCAGGACCTTCTCCGGCTCCACCGGGTCAATGGCTGTCGCCTTCTTGGTGCTCTCGTCCACGATTTTGAAACAAGGCAAGGAAATAGGGCGAGGGGTGCCACAATGGTTGAGAAGGCCGGGAACTGAAGTTGCCGCCTCCACTCCAACCCCAGAGCCAAATCTCACAGCCCACTTCACGACGACCTCGGCAGCGAGGGTAGGAGGAAGCGGTGGCTGCAGGCCTGAGAGGGAGGAATGGATCATGGGGTTGCAGCCGCAGAGGTGGAGAGGGCGTGACGACAGAGGTGGTGATGGCGGCGACAGTGGAGGCTAAGGTGGAGAGGGTCGGTCGAGGACACACGGTCGACGGGGTGGTGACGTTGACCGTGGAGGTTGAGACACCGTAGACGGGGGAGTCGTGCCCGACCTGTGTAGGTGGGGCGTAAATTCCATACGGGAACAGTGTAGGTCGAACCACATATACTCGCTGCGTGGGTTTCCAGACACACTTTCCACTTGGCATGTGGATTGTTCCCCGTGGGCTTGCTCCCCTAGAAAAAGACTGGGATCCCGAGAGGTTTTGGGCCTTCCAAACATAGCCTTAGGGGTGGATCTACCCACAGGGCAGAATGGCTCGAGTCCCTCCTACCTCTAGGGTGCACCAAGTATAGATGAAGTGTTTAATAACTCAATTGGTCCCTTCGTTCAGTAGAGCAGATATCATGTCTCTTATGAACAACTATAACTAACTCAAAATGATAAAAGATAGTAGCTTGATCCGAAGCCAAAATCGTAGGGTCAAAACTAAAGAGAGGGAGCCCCAAGCTGAACAACCCCCTACTTGCTTCCTCAACATCTCATCTCATCTGGTCCTCCTGGCATGCTCCAACCGCACGGTATTATTCCAATCTGCTCCAGCCTCCACCTGCATATTACTACCATCCATCCTTGCACGCATCATCTTGCCGTCGGATTGTCATGACTCATATTTGTGAACCCCCGCAGCTTTCAGGCCTTGGAGTTTACACACGGGAGCCATTGCAAAAATCAGCAGTCCCAGCACTAGGCAAGCCATTAATTTGAGCTAAATTTCAGAGGGGTGCTCTTGCAAAGAAACCTGAGTACTCCATACTTCGCATAAGCGAAACTAGAGTATTAATTGGTGAGCGATATCCTCGCCCTGAAAGGCGGCAAATTGGCTAGTTTCTATTCAAATTTGTACCACTGGCGCCAAATTTTAGTATCTGTACAAACGGTGACCAATCGATCGGCGATTGCTTTGGCATCACCTCTGCTGATGAATGATTGACAGAGCAAGAAGATGTTTTCTGTATTCCAATTATGGAAATCCACCGAGGTATTTTTTATGGGGGGAGCAGCAGTCGAGTCCACATGACGCAATCACGCAAGGCCATAAAAAGCCCTGGTTGGCACGTGATCGACCCCTTGTTTATGCGATTAGATTGCGATTAGATTAGATTAACCAACTCCTATTGAGGCTTCCATCTGGATGGACTTTTGCGGGAGAACATCACATCGAACGTCTCATTCTCTGAGAGTAGGCTTATTTGTAAAGGGGATCGTTTGGGCAGATTCCCCTCCCTCCTCTTGTTTAAATTTGGGTGTACTCTTTAACATTGTTTGCAACTCGTCGGACAACTTCTTCTAATTAATACAACGGTTAGTTCTTTTGCCAGTTCATTCAAAAAGAGGGACACATCTAAAAATTATATATGTATGTTTTAAACTTCTGATATGCACATCTTGTTTTTAAAGTCTAAACATAAGCATTTTATTCTATTTTTAGACTTTTTTACATATGGACTTATAACACTTATCTATGATCCACTTATGTATGGCAAAAATAGAGAACTTATCCGTCAGCCTCTTAAATACAGTTATGTAAGCAACTTTATGAAAAATCGTAAATAAAATAGAATGAATTTGTGAGCAATTAAAAGAACAAGTTAACACAATTCAGATTAGGTGTTCAATAAATTTCGTGAACAAGTTAGAACCATTCAAAGACAATATCATGTCTCGCTGCTACATAATTTTAATAAAAAATGAGAACAATTTGTGAATAATTTTTCTGCAAGCAAATTTTAGAAAAATAAATTGATTCAAACTAGCAATCAATTTTGTATAGTATAAAAATAAATATATACTCCCTCTGGTTGCAAATGTAGGTCGTTTTAGCCCCTTCAACTATTTTCTAAATATAAGTCATTTTCGAACTTATATGCATTTTTTCTCTTTTTTTCCCATATTGCTCTTGTTTAATAAATACTACCATTCTTACAAATGAATAAGTTATATTTTTCAATGCAGAATAAATAAAGAATAATAAGGTCGTTTGATCTACTTTATTAATCCTTATACACAAATTAAAATAACCTATACACGTTATAAGACTTAAGCATACACGTGTAGTTTTTAGACTTTGAGATACAGACCTTCCGACGTCTGGATCGACCCTTGCCTGCGGCTGCACGGACGTGGCAGAAACTTAGGGCCTAAGCTAACCTTAACCCAAAAAAATCATACTTCAAGATTCATGCAGCAGGCTTTGATTTGTATAACGGCTTGTGGTGCAAGATCCATGCATGCATGAATTGCTTTGGATCGGCTGAGGTTCGGCTTGCATGGATCTTTTTGCTCCCTTCGCCTTTGCTTTGGCTCAAAGCAAAGGACTACCGGCCTGCCTCCTGATTTGCGATAGCACCCTCATCTTCTCGGGAATTTGCACCAGGACCCTTGGTAGCATCTCAAAAATCAAAAGGCTACTCGTAGGAGCAAGGTAAGGGAAGAACAAGCGTGTAGTGAACTTTGCGCGTATCTGGTATAGTATAGATTTTATAGTATTTCTACGAAAAGGAAGTCTTAATCCCGAAGTTTTGTTTCCAAGGAAACTGCTGGGTATAGAATAGGGTCCCTATTCCGAAGGCCTCCATCAACTAATATCTAATTAGTAGAAGATTCTTTTTCGGATTAGAATCTCACCACATGACCAAGTTGTATCTTTACGACCATGATCCTTACCACATAAGGGATTTTCGTGACTAACCTTCGCTGGTCACGGGATAGATACTCGGCAAATCAATCTATTCTCATTAAATGCATTCCACTCAAGTATTTTTCTTCCCTAGGCACTCCTCCCCCGCGGACAAGTTGTGGCCGACGCAATGGTGCTATGCCTCGTCTCGTAGCATTAAACGTTACGGGATGGGCTCACAAACGTATCAGACTGCTTCGCAGGCGCGTGTGCAAGATCGATGATAGGACAGGGCATACCGGCTGACCAGGGTAGCGTAGGCGTGGAGGTGTCCAGTGGATGGGGTGGCTTTGGCTGTTTCATCAAAACAAAAAGGGGCACGTGCGCCGCCCATTTTAAGTAGCCTAGGGGTGAGAGGTTTAGCTAAGGTATAAATCAGTAGAAAATGGCTCATTTGTAAATTCTCCTTCTCTCTAGTATATAAAGAAATGAGGACACGGTTTGTAAAAGGTTGGAGGAGGAGTGGGGAAAACTTATCTATAACCAGTTCACAAACTCTGATAACAAAATACACAGGATGTAGGGATGTTATCCTGAGAGAGGTCTGGATCTGGATAATCCCTGTGTTCTTGAGTTCATCATAAATACACACACACCGCAAGCGTTGTTCATGCGCCCATCGATCGGTACACTTCGAAATCATTGTCAAGAACTAACCCTCGATAGTTAGCACGCCAGATAAGGGGCATGTGTTTCTGCGTTTTGGTAAGTATTGAAGATTAGATTATACTACCCATGGCCGGATCTATGGTAACCGCTGAGTCCCGTTTCAAGGATCATGTTCATCGCGAAGTATTCATCATGGGATACGACCCAAATGAGCCTGATGTGCTCTAGGAATGGGACACCGAATCGGAGTCCGAGGGCTCCGAGACTCAACGAAAAGTTTGCATGATAGTTCATGCAACGGGGAGCGCTCAGAGACTCCTACCACGTCGGGGCAACCAACCCTCTGACCTGCGTGACTCCCTACACCAACACTACCTCTACAACGTGATCCAAAGCCATCAGCGAGGCAAAATCTCCAAATAGGTAAGAGGGTACCCTGAAACTAAGCAGGTGTGTGACCTTTTTGGACAGGATCATCTCAAGGATAGAAAAAAAATGGTCTTTCGCTCTTCAAGTTTCTAATAGAAAGAATGACCACTTCCGGCGGATACCAGGAACAGGGGCAACCTTTTAGGATCTCAACAGGTGACCCTTTTTCTCTTCCTGTACTGATCACTCATCGACCAGACGAAGAGTCATTTCCCTATTTGTAGCTACACCCACATATCATGGGAGAGGTATTGGTCGTCGAGTGGTGAGGGTTTTCTGGGACCAGAGACGAACAGACATAGGACCACACATATCGATTGGTCGTGCATGCTGAGTCTGGGGCTAGAACGATCTCGACCCCACACGTCAGCGAGACCTTCAGCTACACATTTCAATTAAACTTTTAGGCCACCAAACAATATTGCAAAGTATGATAACCTCTCATCTGGAATACGAGCAACATCCGCACGAGGGGTAAAACACCCACTGGCGATGAGACTCTCTACTGGCCATAAACTGGGTGAGGAGGGTTCCCTGTGCTTGGACCATACGATGACGACATACCTCTCCGAAGTAAGAAAGTTAGAGCGATGCTCCTTCGGTTTTGAAGTCTAGCACGTCCCTCGTAAGGACAACTTCCTAGTCAATGAGCTGGTCCGTCTAGCCTCTTCTTGCGCACCGTCCCGGTCATAGTCTTCGAAAAAAATATTCACATGATCACCCACCTGGTCTCGGGCCAACATGAAAGGGATGCTCCGCTTAAAAACGGAGCACCAGAGGCAACACTTTTGGAGGCAAAGCCTCCTTCGATGCCGTCGACCTTGGGTAGCCATCATGTGGTCCCCCTGCTCGATTCGAGTATAACCAGGATGGATTAGATCTTAGACTACCTTTAGAATCAAGTAGCTCCTGACAATGATGGGTCAGCATAAAGGATCATGTGGCAGGACCACAAATACTCATGGGTATAGGGACGCCTCTACTGCAAAGGAGCAATAGCCTTTTACTGAAATACATCACTTAGGAAGGGGGAGCACAGCATTCCCCGATATCCTCATAGGCATATGTGGTAGCCGCGCTACATACTGCACTATGGTCAGGAAAGCATTCCGGTAAGGATTCTATTGGCCCATGACTCTCCAGGATGCTTGCGAGCCGGTGAAATGGTGCGGGCCATATCAGAACCATGGCCGATATGTCAAACTACCAGCCCAAGCATAACAAACTGTACCACTCTCTTGTCCTTTCACTATCTGAGGGCTCGTTATCATGGGACCGTTCCCTAAAATCCCTAGGAGGTTTTGAGTTCTTGTTCGTGGTAGTAGGCAAATTCACTAAAGGGATCGAGGCCAACCCTGTCAGGAATTCTCTACCACAACAGCGATTAAGTTCATATGAGTAGTGGTAGTGACCAAACTGCATAATTACAAACAAACGGTACTCAAGTAACCATTAAGAGAACACATGTCACCTCGTACGACCATGAGGCATGACGAGAGGACAACACAAACTCGAGCGAAGAGTCCTGTGAACGTGCTCAAAATTTGGGCAGGCCGGTACCAACGGAGCCTCAGGCACTACCGCGACCACAGGGTGCAGAAGAAGTCACTGGTCGTAGGCGACCACGACCTCAAACGAGTCCACGAATAGGGCTAGTCGTGATAGGCTCTTACCCAAGGGGAAGGGGTCCTACAAAGTGGTCTTCTTTTCCTAACCTGGCACGGTCGACATGGCCAGAGGCTAACCACAAATTACACAAACTCGCGGAATACGGTTTCTATGTGTTTTTCTATTTTGCGGATCTTCTAGATGAGCGTGTTACATTGCTTGTAAGTTTTTTTCAAATTCAAAGACAGACTCTATTTTGCAGGATAACCCTGATATGAACGGTCTCACAAAATGGTAAGTTTTTCTAATTCATAGTCTTGACCACCTGGTCGGCAGTTTTCCTACCGACCAGACGGTTGGGGCTAAAGCTTTTAGGATCTGTAGTTTGTTTTTGTGCATTGTACAGGTTTTGTTCTACCCAATCTATCATATTGTTGAGGCGGGGTCAAAATTACTACTCGCGCAGTGTCGAAGGTATAGGCGTCCAAGGGATGACGATCACGTGGCCACGAGTCCTAAATCGAGTCAAGCGCTGGTCACCCCTTACGAGCTCGTCATGATAAGGGTCATCCTAAGTGCTAAGAACCTTGCTGGTGAGCATCCCGAACCTACTCATCACTCGAACACAGGAAAAATTTACACAAAGAATAGTCCTTCTATTACAAAGTGACCACTCGGACAGCTCCTGGGGGATAGATCTAAACAGTCTATTCAATACACAAAGACCCGAATATGATAGTGGATCGAATCAGACAGACAAAAGAAGGGAGCGAACAACGAGCAGATATGAGTTTACGAGTTCATGGATCTCCTCGGTGGTCTTCGTGGCCTCAGCAAAGCCTTCGGCAACTGTCGGAATGAGGTTTGTATCCAGAAGGTGCTCGTGGATGCAGGCCAAAGCAAGACAGGCGCTGGTGGCTCTAACATCCAGCAAGTGGTCACCTATTGTCACACATAACATGTTCTCAAGGCCACTCGCCTCCTCGGAGGCCGCCAAAAACAGTCGACATGACCAGTCATGGTGCCTCCAGGCGCTAGGCGAACTTGAACACCAACGAACTGCAGTAGTGAGTCAAAGGGTGTAAAAGCTCTGCTGAGCCGATCATAGAAATATTTCAGCCGCTGGTCACTTCCTCTAGCCATCTACTCCAAGTCTCTCTGCTCCGTGAGTAGCTCCTCCTGACAAGCCAGTCAATGAAATAGGTCGCAAATCACACAGAAGCTAGCCGATCGGGTCTCACTCGACATGCCTAGGACCAACGTGTGGCTAAGTGGTGCTAGGACTGACGCACCTCGAAGATCACCCTACAGGTTCTCTCGCTCGACCCAAAATCCTAGCTCACTTTTGGCCATCGCTTCCTGGATACGCCAATGAACAAAATCTTCAATAAGCGTTTGGATGCCTCCACGGTAGACAGGGCATCCGTCGGTCTCTTCCCCTTTTGTGTCGGTGCTGGGCCAGCGGCGGCCTGGTCGGAGAGTGCCTGGTCGGAGCGAGAATGGTCAGAGCATGCCTGATCAGAGCGAGTCAGGTCGGGACAATGCTAGTCGACCCTCTGCAGAGCGGCACCGCCCACAGAACCGTCGCCCGTGGCCGCTACCCGACTCTAAGCAGTCTGGTCGCCTCCTCGACCAATTGGGCCAACATCACGGCCAGATGGGTGGTCGGCTGGAGCGGTGCTGGGCAGTGGAGAAGGCATGCTGGTAGCAAGATCATTTTCCCGGGTGGTCTCCGTGATCTCATCGATTATCAGACGCTAGACATCAATCTCGAGAAGACCCTACAACGACGCAAACCATGAAACCCTGACCTAGGAGAAGACTTGAAGATGGAAGTTCCTAGAAAAGATCAAACATACCAATCTGAGCCGAACCCTCTCCGATAGGGAGAGGTCGCAAAGGAGCGCCTCGTGACGGGCCATCCTTCCTCGGGGCTGCCGCCATGAGGAATTTGACCCATGACTCAACGGTCTCGTCGGAGAGATCTAGATAAGAGGGATACTTAAGACACCACACGAATAAATAAAGATCACCTTGGAAATGGTTACGATATTACCTAAAGAGCACTCCCTGGTGACGTCATCACTCTCGGTGTACTTGTATATCAGATGTGCTCTTTTCTGCACAGGGTACAACCGGCATTTGATGAAGTCATGGGCAACATCTGATCTCGTCAACCCGGTGTTCACAATGTTTTTGACCTAGGCTACGAGGCTCAACAGCTCCTAAGTGGCCACGGGGGAATTCCCCTAGCTCCCGAAGACCTGTGTCGGTCTGTTCGGCACGCCAATGTTGTCCAAGGAATCCTCCGTCTTGAGGTAGAACCATTCTTCTCTCCAGCCCGACCACGACGTCTTAATGCCCATCTCAAGGTAGGAGCCTGTGATGCCGTTGTGAAGGAGGAATCCGTAACTCCCGATAGTCGGCTCGGTCTGCAACCTGGTCGTATAAAAGTACCTGAAGAGATCGAGGCATGGCTCGACCCCAATAACGTTCTCGCACATGTGAGCAAAGATGCTAAGCATGATGATGGAAATGGGATTGAGGTGGAGGTGGTAGATACTGTAGAAGGAGATGACAGTGGTGAAGAATTCGAAAAAGGACGGCACAAGGTCAGCCAAAAAGAAAGAGGCAAACAACATGATCTCCCCCTTGCGGGGAGCAGGCACATCCTCTCCTGGGTATTACCCTGAAGAAAGGCGGCGAGGGAGTAGACGGTTGTCATACATCTGCTTCAACTTCACTGCGGTTGAAGCATCTAGGCCCCTAATTCATGTTTTGGTAATTAATAATAATATGTCTTTTGTAGACTAACATATTTGGATGAGTTATAAAAAGGTTAGTCACAAAGATGTTGCGAAACTAGAAGATGCATGAGTGGAAAACATGAAAATGGCTAGCTCAAGGCAAAGGTATAATTGTATGGGGTTTTTTTTGCCGTTCCAAGGAGATTAGAGGAGAGAAATTAACCGGATTGATAGGATAAGTGTCGTACTATTAAGAGGGGTTGATGTGCATTTACTTGAGATATATATAGTGCCACAATTGCTCAAATTTGCATTTCATATAGAGTGAGAAATTTAGTTTGAAAGAAACCAAGGAAAAGGTTGTCTTTGGGATGTTTCTGAGCTGTGGCGGTCTGACCGTTGTATAAACTTGGTCGATACTTAGTAGAACTCAGTCCCAGTCTGACCAAAGAGTGAGCCGGTCTGACCACCAAACGAACAGAGGGGTTTGGACCCTCTGGTCTGGCTGGCGGTCTGACCGTCGGCATGGACGGTCTAACCGCCCTGGAAACAGATATTTTTGGCACTCTGTTTCCTCCTCGTAGTCTGACTGTGAGGGGTCGCGATCTGACCACCAAACGTGTGTTAGAGTCATCATCACACCTTTTGTATCCATTGTATTTGCGTCGATCCGATTGCCGTTTGAGCTACGATATGATCGCCCAATACGTAGAGTTGTCAAATCAATAGCAACGCCTATATTCTTGAGTGTGGGCTATAAATAAGAGCTTGACTGGTTCAAGTAAGGGGACTAGCATGTAACTACAACTCATTAGAGCTCTTGCCTTCCTCCTCTCCCTCTCTTGGCTTAGTGATTGCATTTTTTGAGAGTGTGAGAGCATCTAGTACATAACTTTAAAGAGTTTGAGCATTAGGGTACTAGTGATCCTTCAAGCAAGTGTCATCAACTTATTACTCTTGGAGGTTGTCATCTCCTAGACGGCTTGGAGGTTGTTGTGTTGTTGAGCCCTTCAAAGAAGATTGTGAAGGAGCTACAAAGGTGATTGTGAGAGGTTTTGAGCACATCTTGCCAGAGAGGCTAAGTACTACTCTAGTGGAATCGAGGTATTGAGTAGTTCTTGTTCTATTCTGGCTTAAGATCAAGTTACTCGGTGTGAGCCCTTTCTTATGTGAGAATTGGATACTTGATAGAGAAGCGGTTAGAAGCTTGAGCTCATCTCAACGTGGATTAGGGGTGATCGGTAAATCGCCGATACCACCGGATAAATTTCCTATGTCATCCTTTGAGTAATTTACTTTCATGCAACTTACTTTATGCAATTTATCTTCCTAGAATATAAATTGTTGCATGTCATCCTAGGATTGCAAACCTTGACATAACTCTTAATTGTTTTCATATTGCTCTAGTGATTTTTAGTTTATTTCTGCAAGTTCCGTTGATTGCTTATCAATTAGTTTTAAAAACCACCTATTCACCCCCCTCTAGTTGGTATCCTAGATCCTACAAGTGGTATCAGAGCTTAAGACTCCTTTTTATAGCAGATTTAATTATTCTGGAGTAGGATTATGGCTAGTGACGCTCATGATAATGTGGAGAAGCTTCCGTTCTTTGAGGGATCAAACTATGCCTATTGGAAGGCTAGAATGACCATCTATCTTAAGGCTATGGATGGTAAATAATGGGATATAGTAGATAAGGATTATGTAATTCTTGATCCCATTAATTTTACCATTGAAGATAGGGATAATGCTCTTACAGATGCTCAAGCTATGAATGTTCTTTATGGTGCTTTGGATCTTAATGAGTTTAATCGCATTTGCAAACTTGAGACCGCTCATGAAATTTGGGAAAGGCTCAAAGAAATTCATGAAGTTACAACCATGGTTAAGAATGCAAAGCTTTCATTTACGAAGGTAAACTTGGAGAATTTACTATGTTACCAAATGAAAGCATTGAAGAAATGTTCAATCATTTAAACAACATAATAAATAAGCTCAAGGGGCTTGGTATGGATATTTCCGATGTTGATTTCTCTCATAAATTTCTTAGAGCTTTGCCTAACAAATATGACACTATTGTAACTTTGCTTGTGAGGTCAAATTTGAAGGATACAACTCTAATGCAAATCTTGAGTGAAATTCTCACTCATGATATTTTCAAGAAGTCACAAGAAGATCTTCATGATAAAAATATCGATTTCAAGAAGAAAAATGTTGCATTCAAGGCTCGATCATCAAGAGACAATGATGATCATAAAGAGAGTGATATTGAAGAGGAAGATGATTAAGAAATTACTCTTTTGTGAGAAGATTCAATAAATTCATGAAGAAGAAGACATATCAAGATGGATATAGCAAAAAGGGACAATCTTCCAAAGAGAATACCTTCGAAGAAAGAAGATGTTTTGAATGTGGTGAAAAGGGACATATTGCCACAAATTGCAGGAACAAAGAAGGAAAATATTCCAAGAAGAAGAAGGAGAGTGATGAAAAGAATGTATTCAAGAAATACTATAAGAAGAAGAAGATGGTCAAGTATGATATGTTGAGTGGGATTCGTATATAAGCTCGAGCTCCGACTCCAATGACGAGAAGTCATCTCAAAAAGGTCTTGCCAGTGTAGCCATCAAGGAAGCACCTTCACTCTTCTCCACACCTCATTGTCTTATGGCAAAAGGTGACTCTAAGGTATTAAATGATGAAGATAAAAATTCATATGATGATCTAGTTTAGCTAATAAATGGTTTTGATGATCTAAGGTACCTTTTTGAATAGTAAAATTAGTTAACTTATCTTGTTGAACAACCTCCCGATTTTGAAGATCCTAAAAAGGCCTAATCATGTGTATAAACTCTCTAAAACTCTCTATGTCCTAAAAAAGCCCCGCATCTATGGTATGAGAGACTTAGAGATTTTCTTTTTTCAAAGGGATTTAAAATTAGAAAAGTTGATACTGCTTTGTTCACTAAATCTATTGCAAATAATTTCTTTATATTCAAATTTATGTTGATGACATCATTTTTGGATCTACTAACAAAGTTTTTTGTGAGGAATTTGGAGAAATGATATCTAGGGAATTTGAAATGTCCATGATTGGAGAATTGAGTTTCTTTATCGAACTTCAAATCAAGCAACTCAAAGATGAGACTTTTATTAGTCAATCAAAATATTTGAAGGATTTATTTAAAAAATTTAGCATGGAAGATGCAAAGCCTATCAAGACTCTCATGGTGACAAATGGTTATGTTGATCTTGATGAGGGAGGTAAACCAGTAGATTTAAAGCTTTATAGATCAATGATAGGTAGTTTGCTTTATCTTACTTCATCTAGGCCCGATATCATGTTTAGTGTGTACATGTATGCAAGGTTTCAAGCATCACCTAAAGAATGTCATTTGATGGTCGTTAAGCGCATTTTGAGATATTTGAAATACTCTCCTAGCATAGGGCTTTAGTATCCAAAGAGTGCTAAGTTTGAGCTAATTGGATATTCGGATTCCGATTATGCAAGTTGTAAAGTAGATAGAAAAAACACCTCTGGAAGTTGCCAATTTTTAGAAAGATCGCTAGTTTCATGGTCATCCAAGAAACAAAACTCCGTAGCACTTTCTACCACCAAAGCGGAACATGTTTCAGCGGGTAGTTGTTGTGCTCAATTGCTATGGATGAGACAAACTTTGTTAGATTACGAAGTTGAGTTCAAAATAGTGCATCTTTTGTGTGACAATGAAAGTGCCATGAAAATAATCACAAATCCGGTCCAACACTCCAGAACCAAGCATATTGATATTCGTCACAATTTTCTTAGAGATCATGTAAGCAAAAACGATATCCTAGTAGATAGTTTACGGACCGAAGATCAATTAGCGAATATTTTCACAAAACCTTTAGATGAGAGTCATTTTTGCACGTTGAGAAATGAGCTTAATGTCATCGACTTCTCAAATGTCGCTTGAAATAATGGGCACATGATATTTGCGCATTTATATGTTTTAGCAATCATACTTTGATTCACATGCTCATATTGTTTATGTTTATTTCCTTTCTGAATATGTAAATTTGTTACACAATTTCAATTCAAGCTTATATTTCTATGATTATGTTTATGTCACATTACATATGGTTCTATCACAGTTGATACCTCTAAAGATCATATGGTTATCATATCTCGTCTCATATCTAAATCTAGAATTTCTGGAGCTATCTTGTTTCAGCGGTCCGACCGAAAGCCCTCCCGGTCTGACCGCCATATCCATACACAGAGTTTTTTTTCCTTCTGCACTCTCGCGGTCAGACCGCCAGATCTATACAAAAACTGTTTGAGCCTCTGGACTCCAGTGGTCCAACCGCTCCGAGTCTCGGTCTGATCGCCAGTGGCTGTTAAGTCCACATTGATCTTTTTTCCTTTCTCCTCCAGTCCCCATCTCTCCCAACCGAGCACTTCTTCTTTTCCTCTCTCACAAACTCGTGCCCTCGGTGGAAACTCAAGGGAGCCCAAATCCCTTGTCCCCGGTCGATTTGTGACCATCCCCAGTCCAACCACGGACTCCTTCAGCATGTTTTCTTGGTATTTCCTCGATTCTCTCTCCTTTTACTATGGAATTTAGGTTTATTTTTCATGATTAGGGTTTGAAAGAGATGATCCATCTTATGAAACATGGATTTGAGATAAAATTGAATATAATGGCATGGTCTAAATTAGTCTATGCTCAAAGTTTGATCGCTTGGAACTTCCAATTTCTTTGAAATCCAACAAATTGGATCTGTCTGCACGCTCATGGTCAGACCGCAGCTTGTGCCGGTCTGACCGCCAGTAGCAGTAGAAGCTGATTTCTTCGCTGTTTCATCTTGTATCAATTCTTTTCCTTTATCTAATTCCTTGTGACATCTTATATGATCAGTGGAAGTGGAAGCGGTTTTAGGAAGAGGTTGACAAATATTTTGGTCGGTTGGGGTAAGGCTAAGAAAAGATTAGTGGACTCAGATTCAGATGATGATCCTCAAGACTCTGATTGGATGCCATCTCAGGACATTGGTGAGGAAACCTCATCTTTTGTCGGTAATGTTGATCATAACATGGAGATGCCAGTGATGAGGATCTTGAAATTAATCATTAAGCTTATTTTGGGTATAGAAAATCTTAGACTTCAACTGAATATACTAGAGCTAGAAACACCTATCAATATGCTCTAGATAATGATGCTTCTCAACCGTATTTTTATACCATGGTGCAATAAGATGCCTTCTATGGTCATATTCTAAATAAGAAAATCTTTGAACAAAAATGGATAGATTGAGATTATGTGAGAAGTCAGTCTAGTATGGATGGTTTAGCTAATATCTTTCAAGATCTAGGTCTTTATGAGTTAGTGAGTTTCAAATGTAATTAGAATGCCACTGTCATCAGGTAATTCTATGCAATAGTTGAGATTTCTCATGAGTCTTAAAAAATTGAGTGGATGAAAGGATCCAGAAAATATGAAGCTCTATTTAGGGATTTTGTAAGTGATGTGAGAGCCCCTTATGATCTTGTTTATGGCTCTATTGATATGAATGATGAAGATTGTTTGACTGAAAATGTGTGGAGTGCCTTCTATGAGCCACATGAGGTTGTTCCTAGAGTCACACTTAGGACAGTGACTGGATTAAAGGTGCTGCCCACTACGATCCATAAGATTGTAAGAGCCATTTTTGCTCCAAAAAGTGAAAATAATGATATTATTAATGATCATTACTGGAATATCATTAATCATATCATGAACATGAGAAAAATTGATGTGATCAAGTACATTCTAAAGGCGATTGATGATATCACAGTGAGCATAACTCTAAATCTTTATTTTTTTCCATTTATAATATCTCTTGTTCTCGTGAAGACAAACTTTTGGCAAATATCTTGTGATATAAAATATATGGGATATAAGCCTTTCAAAGTGAATCCCCGTATTCTGAATAGAGGTCAGGGAGGTCATGATATTCTGCATCTCAAGGAGGTTAGCATGAGGAACCTTAAGATAAGATTTCTTCTTAGTGGGCACCTCCAGCTGGTTTATTTGATTCTTACATGACATCCATCCAGCAAGGTTTTCAGCAGAATTTGGACTCTTTTCAAGCTAGCTTTCAGCAGAACTTCTATCAGCCTATGATGATAGAATTGCAATCTACTCGTCCGTCCATCTCCTCGGCTCGAGAGGACATTGCCGCTTTCAATGCTCAGAATCAAGAATTGAATAAAATATTTCACAACCTCTATTTTGGATAGTAGCGGCTTGATGATCAGTTCACTACCTTCTTCAATCATTTCTACAGTATCTATCCTCATCCTCCTCTTCCTCCTCAGGATGACTAAACCTTTTGGTATTTGATGTCAAAGGGGGAGAAGTTGAAACAAGTGAAGAATACAACTATCTTGCATTGCATCTTTGTTTCTTTAAGCATTTTAATGAACGACATTGCATCTTTGTTTCTTTAAGTATTGTAATGTGATAAAATATGTTTATTTGCTTATCTCCATATTCATCTGTATCTATATGTTCTAATTTTTGTTGGTTGTCTTGAGAAAAATATTTTTTGGTGATCTTATTTATTATATTGATCATATCTCTTTCCTCGAATCCATATATACAAGGTAAACTCCATCAATTTTTTTATTCAAATTTTTAACTTGTGTCATTTGTTTTATTCTAAATCTTATGGGCACATGTGTAAGGAGAGCTTACCTTGACATGAGTTTTTATATCAAATTATCTCTATTTAATTTCATATTCTTGAATTTCTTGCTACAGAAACTCGCATTCGAGTCTTCTTTATACTAATCGCTAAAAGTGAGCTCAAAACTTAAATCACAACACTTCTTAGTGTTATTGTTATCAATTACCAAAACAGGAGGGATTGAAGCATCTAGGTCCCTAATTTGTGTTTTGATAATTAATAACAATATATTTTTTATGGACTAACTTGTTTGAGTAAGTTATGAAAAGGTTAGTCACAAAGATGTTGCAGAGCTAGAAGATGCATGAGTGAAAAATATGAAAATAGCTAGCTCAAGGAAAAGTTATAATTGTAGGGTATTTTCTTTTGTCGGACAAAGGAGATTAGAGAAGAGAAATTGATCGGATTCATAGGATAAGTGTTATAATATTAAGAGGGGTTGATATACATTTACTTAAGATATCTATAGTATCATAATTGCTCAAACTTGCATTTCATATAGAGTGAGAAATTTAGTTTGAGAGAAACCAAAGAAAATGACCTAGCTTGTAAAAGGACGGAGAAGGAGGAGTGGGGAAAACTCATCCGTAACCGATTCACAAACTCTTATAACAAAATACACAGGATGTAGGACTGTTATCCTGAGGAGAATTTAAATCTAGATAATCCATGTGTTCTTGAGTTTATCACAAACACACACACGCCAAAAACGTTGTTCACACGTCCATCGACCGGTACACTTTATAATTATTGTCAAGAATTAACCCTCGACAAAAACCTTGACATACGCTACTATCCCGAAATAAGGATAATTTCTTCTTCCAGATAAGACAAGGTTAGCTGTTATACCAATAAAACTTTCCAAAACTTAGTGGTGAATCTAGGACCACCAAGTAGGATAGACTTTTACTTCTCCTTTTTCTATACTCTCCTGAATTTGAATAATATTTTATAATCTTCTAATAAAATAATATTATTAAAAAAATCCTCTGGATCCACCCCAGCCAAAACTGTGAGGTTGTTTCGGTTTCTATAAAAGACGGATGTGCATACAACATAAAAAGAACCAGAGGTGCTCGCTGCAAATAGCTTAAGAAAGGCGAATTGCGAGGAGCAGGATTAAAGACCGGAGAGAAACGCGTAGCCTTCTTTTGATTTTTCTGTGATGGAAGGGGGTGTTGGCAAGGTCAGAATTCCACCTAGTTGACCCTTTTGACGCATCCCTTTTCGGTTTGGTTCTTTGCGATTTTTTTCTCCACTGCGTCTGTGGGGTTGTTTAGTTCTCGTCCTTAGAAAATTAAACTAAAATTTAGTCATACCAAAATTAAGGTCATGCTAAGTAATGTTTGGTTTGATGTCAAGCTAAAAATTTAGCCAGCCAAAAATCAGGATGGTTATTTTGGATATCAAAATCTTGCCTAGCTTTGCTATAGAAAAAATTTGACTGTTCAAATTTTTGGAGCACGGCCAAATTTTATCTTTGATATAAACTAAAGCCAAATTTCCAGAATGTGACTAAATTTTAGCTTCACTTCTTAGGGGGCAAGAACCAAACAACCCTGTATCAGTTTCTGCTATTCCTGCATGCACCGGCTTGAGACCATCATACTCTGCATCACTAAACAAAAGCACACTTCACTACGAGTGATCAAAGCCTTAATACTACGAGTAGGCCAATTAGTTTGACACCAAATAATTTAATTCAAGCGAAAAAAAATAAGTAGGTTGGTTTCAGAGAATAAAATTATATACTTACGGTTTCGTACCATTACTATGATTGAAACTCTGCAAAATGTAATAATTGGAGATTCGATAGTTTCATTGCACTTGACGCATTTTTCCTGTTCATGTATATCTCCTTGTTATTTTTTTTTCTATTATCTTGAAAACGTGCAAAAGAGCATAGCGCCACAGACGCTATGTCATGTGCGTAATTTGGATGCATATCCTATTCGAAATATAGGGCACCGTTAACCCCATTTAGACAGAAAAAGGGTGAAAACGTAGAAATAGGATTGAGTGAAAAGTGAAAAATTATATGAATCTAAAACACGGGAATGAAAAGTTTAGGTTGTTTGGATCGTAGAAATTTTTTTGAATCTTCACATGTCCGTATGAAACAATATATGAGTAAATTGATAAAATAGAAGATTTTAATAGGAATTTTATAGGAATGGTTGTTTCAAATGCGGGAATAGAAATAGCATTGAATTTACTTGATTAGATTAACTTGGCACCATTTTCTTTATCCTCCGTAACTGTACACATGGGCCAAGTTCAACTAAAGTGGATGAAAATGAAAAAAAAGTGTGTGCTTGTTTGCAGCACTGCGATGAGGAGAAAGAATGCCACATAAAGCGTGGTTAGCGTGCAACCGTGGGTGGGAGCGCCTTGGGAAAGTTTTCCCTTTGCTCAGATCTCATTTTTCTATTCCTGCAAAAGTACAAGCTTGCTCACCTTTCGAAAAGTTTCTCTCCGGTTCCTTGGTTCCAAACGCATGACAATTCCTTTCCTCTGGAACTGAACCTTCACTTTTCCTACTATTTTCCTCCGTTCCAAATGAGCCCTTATTATGGATATTGTTTATGCGTTAAGGAAAGCATTTGGTAGAGTATACTCTATTCAAAAAATGTTGCTCTATTTGCAGGAAAGTTCTTAAAAAGCGTGAGCTTATGTAGCAGAAGGATCAATTCCCCTTTCCACTTGGGGGCCAAGTGCTCAACCATCACTAATGATTTGGTACTAGTTAGTATATTTTGGAGAAAGATTTCCTACTTGATTAGCGTATCTGTTGAACTCACATGGCCCATCCTTTTTTCTTGTTCTGGAACGTTGGACAAAATAAAAATATAATCTTTATCTTCATGGAGCATTACTGCATTAGCCCCAAAGGAAGGAATCAAGGAACCGTTGAATAGGGGCTCACAGAGCATAAAGGGAAGAACAATGTAGCTGTGAAAATTCTCAAATGAACCTACCTGGCCAACTGTTTTTTTTTTTTTTTAAGAAAAACAGCAAGGGAACCCCTACACACATATATAAGTGTTATATTACATCTATGGTGTAGAATATTATTCTACACTTAGACCCAACCTGGCCGGCCCAACTACCAGGTCTCGCGCCTTGCGTGCCCCGTGGCCCATGCGCTCGACCCACATGCCTGTGCCGGCACGTGTCCCCGCAACCACGTCGCTCGCTTCTATGCCTACGTGCCACACATCTAGTAGTTTAGTAGGAGCCTTAAAGTTACTCAGTAGTGTTTAATATTTTAGGAGTCCGGTAGTGTTCAGTAGTTTAGTAGTTCAGCAGTGCTTGGTAGTTTTTTTAGTATTCAAGTAGTGCTCAATAGTAAAAATTTACTATAGTTTAGATGTTTCAGTAGTTATTAAATTGTCAGTAGTCATCAGTAGTTCAATATTCAGTAGTTTTAAGTTATAGTAAAATTGTTCAGTAGTTTATGTCAGTAGTATCAGTAGTTTATTGAGTGGTGTCAGTTTTTGGATCAATAGTGTTGGTAGTTGTCAGTAGTATCAGTAGTTTATTCAGTAATATTAGTATTTTTTTTCAATAGTTGTTTCAGTAGTTCTCAGTATCTGGTCACGCCCCAACAGTTAATAGTTGTGTGGGCGTGGGACACGTGGCTGGTTGGCACATGGGAGCGCACGGGCGGGGTGCAGCTGGCACGCCACATGGTGCACACTAGCCGGTTGGCGCGAGGGCACGCAGAGCGGGTTGGTGTGGCCAGCGCACCACGTGCTGCATGTGGGCAAGGTGAGTTGGCGGCCTCCTGTGGCGGGGTGGGCTAAGCTGGGTGGGGTGTAGAATACCACTACCGTGTGTGTATATAAGAAAACAAAAAGGAACACAAAAAGAAAACAGAACAGGAAGGGGAAGAGAAGAGGAAACTATATAAGAGAGGAGAGCCAAAGAGTCACCAGAAATCTTAAAGGCTTCTGTACCTTATTTAATTGTAAAAGATATTCGGAACTGAAGCAATCCTTCCACCCAAGGAGGGAAAGCGTAGCATTTCTGAATATAAGGTTATTTATCTGCTTCCAAATGCTCCGTGTAGCTATAATTAAGATCTCTATAAAGGAAGGCTTCTGAGAGTCTTTTGCATCCTTTTGCAACATCATGAAGAATTGAAGATTGAGGTCCCAATGCAACTGGATGGAGGACTAGCAGTTGGTCGCAAAGGGGCAGACAAAAAAGAGATGGAAGACAGTTTCTTCTATGTTACTAGAGAAAAGGACACAATTGTAGTTGTTGCCCTCAATCTTAAATCTCTTCCTTTTTAGAATGTTCCTTGTGTTCAACATGTCTATTAAGAGTAGCCATGTAAACACTTTGAGTTTCTGCTACAAGAAGCCTTCCAAAGCCATCTGAAAGGGGTGGAGGTTGGATGTTTCTGAAAGAATAGTTGTAGAATTTCTTCGTTGAGTACACTCTATTGCCCCAGATATAGTGCCATTCATCATTTTGATCTAAGCGATTCTAGAATTGGTTTAGCTTTATGTGTAGCATAGTGAGCTCCTGGAAGGCCTGTTCTGAAAGAGGAATATAAATGTGCTGATGAATGAACATGTCTTCTCTGAAAGCCGCAACTGAGACATGCTCATTTTAGTCAAAGGAGAATAGCCGAGGCAGCTAATCTTTAAAGCAATACATCATCCCAGAGATCGAACCAAAGAAGCACAATGTCCCTTGCCAAGGCTGCATTGTGAAATGCCCCGAAAGTGATCAGCAAATTTGAGGATGTCTCTCGACCAAAATGAGCCCCTATCATTGGCAACATGGGGCACTAAGTGGTTGGCGTAATAGGTATCCTAGATTAGCTGAACCCAAGGGAGGTCAAAGTGATTGTAGAATGTGGAGATGCTTCAAGAGAAAAGCCGCATTCTGCAATTGGAGATTGACCACTCCCAATCCTCTATTTCTTTTTGGCCTACACACATTTTATCATGCAACCAGAGGTTTCTTAGAAGTGTTAAGATCCGATCCATGTCAAAGATACTGCATTCTAGCTCTGTCTATGCTTTGAATGACTCTAAAGGTAATTTGAGTGTGCACATGGAGTAAGTCGGAAGGGTTGATAATACCGATTTCACCATTTCCAATCTGCCCACCATCATAAGAAAATTAGAGACAACCGATAACCTTCTTTCCAAATTGTTCATAAGGGGAGAGTGGTCATCAATTTTCAGATGGGTTGTCCCTAGAGGCAAGCCAAGGTAGGTAAAGGGAAGTGTGCCAATGGAACATCCAAAAACACCAGCTAATTGAGACACTTTCTTTAGATCAATGTTAATAGGAACTAAGCATGATTTATCAAAATTGACCTTGAGTCCGGTGGAGGTAGTGAAGGAATTCAGGATAGCCTTCAAGAAAAAAAGCTCCTTCTGAGAACCATTTAAAAATAACATAGTATCATCTGCATACTGTATAATTGTAAAGTCTTGATCCATTGCCATCTGAATAGGCATAGGGAACGTACCATTGGAGTGAGCTTTATTGACAATACATTGCAGGAGGTCTGCTGTGAGCACAAAAATCAAGGGTGAGCGGGGGTATCCTTGCCTTATCTCTCTTTTTCATCTGAAGATTTTCACTGGTGCCTCATTGAGAAGAACGACAGAGGATCCAGTGTTCATGATATTCTCCATCCAATTGATCCACTTTGAATTAAAACCAAGTTATGCAAGCATGAGGAGGATGACATTGTGCTCTATTGTGTCAAAGGCCTTTTTGAAGTCAAGCTTCAAAATGACAATCTCCTTTTTGGAGTGATGGCATTGATGTAAATATTCATAGGCCTAGGCCAAATAGTCTTGAATAGTTGTAGACTTGATTAAACCATATTGGTTCTTGTGGATTAAGGGGATGATTACTCTCTGAAGCCTATTAGCCAGAAGCTTGGTGATCAAATTGAGACTGATGTTAAGCAAAGAGATATGCCAATAGTCCTTCATTGACACAGGGCTGCTATTTTTTGGGATAAGAATGATGAAGGAGTTATTTATGTTATGGAGGTCGATAGAACCATGATATAAGTCCTCACATAGTATATAAAAGTCCTCCTTTATAATGGGCCAACACTTGTTGAAGAAAAGGCCATTGAAACCATATAGCCCTGGTGACTTATCAGGAGGCATTTCCTTGATGACCAAATCAATTTCTAGCTTGGAGAAGGGATTTGAGAGTCTGTCAAGGTAATCATAGGACTATACAAGTTCATTCAGATTGAACCATATATTGGTGTACTTGAGGAATCCATTCTTGACTTGAAAGCATTATATAAAACAACAGTCTTTTCTTCATGGTTACTGACTAGCCTACCCTATTGGGATTCAAGAAAAGTAATTGTATTCTTCCTGAACCTTTCAATGGTTGCGGTGTGGAAGAATTTAGTACTTTCAACACCAAACTTCACCCATATGATGGTGCATCTTTTCCTCTAATATTCATTTTTGCAATGTAGCAGATTTAGGATATGCCTTTTGAGGATCAATCTGAAGTTTTTCTCTTGGATGAAAAGGGATCTAGTCTCTTCAATTTTGTCTAACACCATAACAATACAGCTTCACTCTGAGATATGAAGTCTTAGCTGAGAAAGACTTTTACTCCATCTCTTGAGAACCCTCCTCAATAGTTTAAACTTGGATGAGATCTTCTTTGCACTATCAGTTTTCCTGATAGGTGCCATCGAGACATTGGTAACAATTTCTATGAAGCCCGGCTGATCTGTCCAAAAAATTTGCAAACCCGAAAATCTTGGCTCTTGGAATATTTGTTCCAATATGCACGTAGCAGGGAACGTGATTTGAAATGGGCTTTCAAAGAGAGAGAATATTTGTTCTAATCTACACGTAGCAAGGAATATGATCTTGAGTGGGCTTTGAGAGAGGGAGGAGATTGAAATCACCTTATAAGCAGCCAGTTTTCCTCATCCGTAATTTCAAGCCCATTCAAATATGTGAGAAATTGTGCTCTCTCGGGGCACTGCAGGGACCATAAATGTTCATGAGAAACCGGTTTTCCCTATTGAAGGTTGAGATGAAAGCCACAATCAGAGCAAAAGGAGCAGTGAAGATGACATTTCCAGTAAAATGAGCCCCAATCCATGCCACAAGGAGACCGCCTGAAGCACCACTAAAGGGAACAAATATAAATTTATTGAACCTTTTAGGGGTAAACTTCTTAAGAATTGAGATATCAATCCACTCCATTTTAGTTTCTTAAATACAAAAAATGGAGCAGGCACTTTCCTCAATTTTCTCTTTCAGTGCTAACCACTTGGATTCAATATTTAAGCCTCTGATGTTCTAATTTAACACATTCCAATTTCTTTTTTGGCTATTCATGAATAACACAATTTGTATAAGATCATTGATGTTCTAACCAATTATCCAGAACAAACCAAAAACATCCCCGAAATCCAAATTGAGGGCCCTATACCCCAGAAGCAGAATGGCTGAAGACAAGGAACTCTCGAGGATCTCAGAAACCAAAGAGCAAAGGCAAAGATCCAGCAACAAAACTAAAACAAGGAGCAACAGCCAAATTTTCATAGTACAATCATAGTTCAACCCTCCACAACCAAAGTTCCACCATGAGATTAACATATAGTAACCTAATCCCACAGTACTTAACTGTTCTATCACACAGCAAATCCAGGACTTATAAATATCCATTACAAAATAACTAAAGGTCCATAGCAGCTAGCTGACCCTCCACATACTCTTCTATCCCAGAGTCCAGTAGCCTCACGCGAGTCACCTCCTCAGGGGTAGGCCACATGTCTCCAATGCCATCTTCTAGATGGCAGGAATAGAAATTGCCAAAATGAGATTACCAAACAAGTCAATATCAGTACTAAAGGGAAATTTGAGGAGTCCAAGAAATTAATTGATCGGAGAAACCTTACCCACAATTGTAGCTAGATCATCAAGGTTATTGTCCATCCTTGAGAAGCTTTTGGGAGTCTTTCCTCCGGTGAACATAGCTGCCTTAAACCCCGATAAAGTCTTGTTGTTTCTTTGGCTTTTCCTTATGTTTTTGGCAACTAGGGGAGTGGTCATCTTTCTTTTCTTACCAATCTTCCGATTGGGACTCTCCTCACTAATCTCCTTCAGTTGATGGGTCAACTTCTTCCTAACATAAGTCTTTGTTATTTCCTTGTTCGCCCTCAGTCTTGTAGCAGCATTGATCTCCATCTTAGATGGCACTAAGGTCTGCTCATGTCCCTCAGAAGGCTAGGGCTCCTTGTGCCAAGTGAGCAGGAGAGGAGGCTGGGTCTATAGGAGTCTGTCGGCCTAGGAAGAGAGCAGAACATCTTCAATACCAGAAAAGGAGAGTCGTCCTGGTGCAGAGCTGTATCCATCATGGAAGCTACATGGCGTGAATGTGAACCTTCCAGTTTGCTTTGGAAGAAGGAGAGTAAATTCGACCATACCAGGGCTATGAGGTTTCTGCAGATCAAATGTGGGTCCACTTGGAGATCAAGTTGCACTTGCAATGACCATAATGGTCAATGAAGTGAGGAGATAGGATTAGCTTCGTAGAGGGTTTGATCTGACTCCCCTGACTGGCCGCTTCTAAGATTCTTCTAAAGGACTCATTCATAAAGGGGAGCATCAAATTTTGGAGCTATTTAACTGCATCAGAGGGGGGGGGGAGAACACCATAGTCCATCTGAGGTGCCACAACAATTTTGTCTGGTGCGCCACCCTACTAGGGAAGTTGATTGACCGTGGAGGAGGATTCCACTTCGTCAGCATCAGTAGGGTTGACCAAGAGGGAGTGGTGAACTGCTTGGGGCAAGCGCACATGCAGGGCCTGAATGATTATTGGATGAGGTGCCCAGGCTAGACCCCCAAGGTCGTGACCTTCTTGTTTAATCTGGGAATCCCAGAGAGGGTTGCCCTGGGCTGGCTGGCATGGATGGGCTTCATTGTTGCCAACAAGCGAAGCATCTTCCTGGGCCACTGGATGATGGAAAGGGTGGGGGCTCCCATTGTCCAGAGGAAGATCATCTTTATCTTAAGGTTGCATGTTAGCGAACTCGTAGTTGAGGACGTAGACCGGAACTATCCAAGATCTACCAGTCCCGCCCCACTTAAATCCGTGGCGAATCACTAAGCTCTGGGGAACACTGTCCACATTATCAAAGAGACACGTAACAAGAACATATGCCTTGTTCCTGGTATTGGAATGTCAGTGAATAAGTTTCCTAAACTAAGCATCGACTTGATCAAGAAAGGTAATGTCCAAAGGGTATCCAAGAAGAAGAAACCACCCAATTCTAGTTTAGGGAGAGTTCATAAAATCCTTGGCTGCATCATGCTTGACGAACCTAACTATGACACCCTCAATAACATGGAGGTTCTCACAAACCATGCAATCACGTTGAAAGATATCACACATTTGAAAAGGATCGACTCCATGGGGGTGAAGACAACAAAACTGAACATGAATGTGCCTTTGCTCAGCAAGATATTGACGGATTTGATGCGTGAAATCCGGGAAATCATCTATATCAACATCATTATCAATAGCAATTGTGATCGCCCACTCCTCATGTTTCTTGATAGGGTTACTAGCAAGGGAGATGGAAGCTCGAGCCAGTCTAACCTCTCTGCTTTCTTCCACCATCATCTCCAGCGGGATGAGCCTTAGGGGGTCGACGGTGAAGTTCGCCATGGCCACCTTGCAAGAACAATGCCAGCACTTGGATGAGATGCGATGGGGCTTGGGGAAGCAATGCCGGGAATTGGAGGATAGAGAACTAGGGTTTTTCCTTCTTGAGAAGGGTGAGGGGGTGGAAAAGAGGCAGACAAAGCGGTCGGAGAAGGAGAACCGCTTCGATTAGTGGTCGTACAAGTATAACTGCCTTTGGGAACCTATATGAACTGTCGATTGCGCCCAAGTTTGAAGCAGACCCTCTCAAAGTGACCATATCCAAAGAAAGCCCTGCATCGCACCAGCTCCCTACAGTCCCTGACGAGATGACCCATACCCAGCCATTTAATGCAATGACTCGTAGCAAAGGAAAATCGTGGCAAACTGCTCTCAGATCCACTCACTTGCACAAGAATGCACTCGAGTGCTTGTTCATTCCCAAGGGCTAGTGAGAGGAGCCTCGAGTCCAGCGGACATGGGCGAAAAGACACGACGGCAGACCTGGCCAACTGTTGAAGTGCATTGCTGCTATTCCTGAATATATCCATTTCTTTACTCAAGTTCATGAGGCAAGATCATCATGGAAATAGGATTTCTTAGGAGATAAACATCACTAGTTCACCACATTTCTATTCATAAAAGTTACTCATTTTATGAGCAGAAATGTGGTGAACTATTGAGGCTTATCTCTTGGAGGTAGAGCTTAGGTTCCATTTCTACTTACAAAAACACTCAAGTTCAAAAAAAAACCTTAAAATGTAACTTAGACATAGTACTACTTATAGATTCTGGAACTCATTACAAATAGAACCAGATAAAACCTGTTATCACCTTACTTGATGCTACTACCGATCATGCCAATCTCAACAGAATGGTCCATAAAGATTCGACATTATTTCATAACCTGAACTAGTGATGCTACTATTTTAATTTACATTCTTATGTTCTCTAATTTAATCAGAGCGGCTTTCGTAGCTCAGTTGGTTAGAGCACCCGTTTAGTAAGCGGGAGGTCTTGAGTTCGACTCTCAACGAAAGCAAAGCGTCATGCAACCTTTTTTTTTTGGCCTCAGGATATCAAAGCTTCATGAATCAAATGCTTCGTCATAATCAGCAGATTTAAACTTATTCTCTATTTTATTAATTCCAAGTAGTTTCCAGGAAGCAAATTCTTTTGTGCTTTAGTACAAGTCTTCACGAATGGAATATTAAAATGTTTTTCTACAGACTTATATTTTCAAGTAAGGTCATCAGTATTATTATCTTGTGAACAAAATGGAATCATAACAGAAGGCTCAACAGCAACGGTGGGAGTGCAAAACAAGATCAACCAGTTGCAAAGCAGAGAAGAAGGCAACCACTGGAGTTCTGCAATGATGGAACACCGGAAAGGGGCCGTCTAATTGGATGGTTCAGGGGTCATCGGACCAAGCTTTGCTGGCATTACCACAGGCATCATCACCCAGGCACAGAAAAGGAAGCATCACTAAGAGCTAAGAGACGAGCCGATCTCGATCTCTCACTCGACGCACTGCACAGATATTGGATCCTGCACTAAACCAAAAGAGGAGCGGCAGATGGAAGGACCAGGAAAGGCTGGGCAAACATGAGCCTCTGACCCGAAAATACAACGATGCCTCGACAAAATGATTGCAAGCGCGAAGGAATTACGCGCATCCACAATCGCTGAAAATTGGCGACAGCGTTGTGTGTCGATAAAAAGTGATGTATAATTGTAGAATGTTGTGGTGATGAGCAATTGAGAATGGGACGTGCATGTTGAAAACGAGAGTGCTGTGACCAAGATGTAACTGTAAATATCTGCAGAGAACAACGATAATGTTATCATGATTCTAATAGAGGATGTGAAAGCACAAACGCAAAGGATGATGCCCGCCACAAACAGGATTGGATCAGACGCCTGGAGTCGTGATCATGCCGAGAATACATCCTGTGTCCCTCTCCTCATGGCGATTGATTGATTGATTGGTGAGTGGAAACAGATGGATACCATAACTGAAAAATTGCATAAATATGATAAACAGTGGATGTTATGTACCCTTTTTACAGGTTGAAACGTGAAACACAAGGAATAATGCTATTCATTCACATAAGGCACAGTACAACATTGGCCCCATTTTGTTCATGAAACATGGTTCATGAGGCCATTCAGCACATTACCATGGCCAAGCATATGTCTAAATCAGTTGTATTTAAACTCATTGGCAAGACTTTGATACTGTCAAGAAAGATCGGCTACACCCAATCCAGGCCACAATTAATAATTTTAAAGAACTGGGACTAGATAATGCAACCAAATGCTTTATCTTCCAACCCAACAGCGTATCAGTCCAGATTCAACCTAACCTCTGAAGGAACAAGAAGCATTCTGAAGAATCTCCGCTTAGTCATGCCTCAGGTAATGTAAATATGGAGCTAATCTTCTTTGCCTATTTCTTGGATCAGAAGTTAACTGATAGGAACCAATGAATCTGGACCTCAAGTGCAGAATGCGTACACTAGAACCTTCAGTTCAAGGAAGCACCCCAAGATTCTCAACTCAGATATGGAGGAAGACCTTATTTAAACTTAAAAGGAGAGTAACAATTATTCGAACAAGTGTTCCCCACTAAGAGCCAGATTCCAAGTAGCAAACAAGGATGGAAAGAACTAGTTCAGGAAAAGGGATCAACTTGATCATTCGGAGAACCATAAGGTCAGATTCACTTTTCGCCAATCATACAGCAGCTAAATTAAGGGAATATGCTAAAACTACAACTTCTCAGAAGTGTTACAATTGGTCGAGAAAAGGTGCTATAATTATCGTTTGTGCAGGCAAATTTGAGCACCTAAACAGCTGACCAAACTAATCATTTCACTTGCCAAAAACAAAAATATTGAAACAGTTAGAGCTTTAGAGACATGAACCAAAGCACTTAGGCTACCAGGCTGATTTTTTTAGATAATGGAATAACCAAATTATCCCGGCCTCTACATCCGAGGATACATGCAGCCGTAGCTACCAGGCTGATATGTCTAACCAAACTAAGAACTGTAATTGCATATAAAAAAGGGAACATAGATAAACAAGTTTCTTAAGAATCCCAGACATGACTCACTAAACAAATCTTGAACCCATTCATGCTCTCCACTAACTCAATCAAAGTGGACTGAGACATCCAAAAACAAAAACAGCCATCCAAGAGAAGCCCAAGATTCCTCCTCTCTCGATTTGACTACTCCAATGGTAATTTGGCGAAACTACTCGCTAACCGTAACCAACCAGATTAATCCATGATGCCTCCACGAAAGGAAAGCATGGCATAAACCAAGGATAAACTTCACTCCTGACAGTATTCCTGACCACATTGCACAACCAGTTCTACTGCAGCAACAGTAGAGACATGAGCAAGACAAGGTTCCCATGCATCACACCAAACCAAATTTGAGAAGGGTTTGCGCCACATTATCCTATTTAAGCCTCAAGACATGGCAGGACACGAATGAATTATCCATATTGTAGTTCAGTTGAACACTTGGACTTAATTCAAGCAGGGAGTGCACAAGAACCGTTCCAGAATCAACCTAATTAGCCACATTTACCAATCAAGTTCGTCATGCAAACTGGGGATAACAAAATTGGTAATAAACTTCAGAATCAATGAGGACCCAACTCGAACAAGCCAACAAGGTTTAGAATCTAACCACATTGGAGCCATCCTAGAACCCACCGAATTAGCATACAACATCCCCACCTTTCTGTCCCCTGCCGCTCTCTAAACACCAAGACTAGAAAAGAAATCGCAAGAGGATTCCAACTACGGAGGACTGCGCAAAGATGCCCTCCGCTCACCAAATTACAATAGGACATGACCAAAAAAAAAAAGAGAAGAACCTTGCAAAAATCAGCAAGAACACGGCGAGCAATCTTACAATACGCCGCCGCCTCCGACCGTATGTATACGCCGTATATACGGAAGCACGTACGCAAGCCAGCCTCCCGAGCGGAACCTCCTCCCTTCCCTTCCCTCCCCTTCCCTCCTCTCGTCGTTAGTAGTAGAAATAATGCCTGGCTCCATCCTGTCTGCCGTTCGCGGTGGCGGTGGCGCCCTCCTGCGCCTACATTGGCCGGGACGCCCTTTGGGAGAGGGCGATAGGAGGGCGCGGGGGAGGGGCGGTTCGGTCACTTGAGGGGGTGGTCGCCGGGGTCGCCATGGGAGGAGGCGACGAGGGAATGAGGGGAGGGAGGAGACGGGGAAGGGGTGTTTTGCTTTATCGAGTGGAGAGCTTCGTCTGCGACTGTGTGACAGTGTGTGTAGGTGTGTAGCTGTTGTCTAGTGAGCGTCATGGACTGCGGACTTGGTCTATGGACCGACATGACTGAGAGCAGTCTACCATTTGCTATAGTGAGTGGGGTACACCGAGATTTTGTAGATTTTATAAATTTGTATAAATTAATTCAAATTTATTGATTTTATTTTGAATTTTATTTTATAGAGTTAGGTTAATATTGTTTTTGCTATGGATTGTCACAATCTAGATTATATGGAGAAACTTTTTCTACTATATTATGGATCGTGAGATTTCATAGTACAACTGTCACATCTTGATTTTTAGATTTCTTAAATTTCTAAAAAAATTCAATAATAGATCATAGGTTGAATAAAATGAATATGATAAAACCTATTTTCTAAAATAAATTCAATTTGATATAGGGTATATTTTGTTTGAATGTATTCATGCTGAAAATAGGCATGTAGAGTTTATTTGGTCTTTGTTGGATTTGATTTTGCTTTGTTTGTTTTTGATTTGCTTTAGAATAAAAAATAGTAAAAGATAGAATAGAAAAAAGAAAAAAAGAAAAGAAAAGCCAAACCTAAATCTAGCCTAACCCTTTTCCTCCTTACCTCGGCTTGGCACCAATCAACCTTTTCCCTCCCCTTCCCCTTCTCACCTAGCCTGGGCCCCATCAGCCGAGCAGCCCAGCTGTGCTAGCCTAGCTAAGCCTTGCTAGCAGCCGCGTCCTTCTATTTTCACGTCTCTTGCAGCCGAAGATGCCCAAGCCTTTTCATCTTCGCCCGTGCCTCTGCCGTGTGGGACCCGCTAGTCGGATCCATCCCCAACCCAGAGTCCACCGTGCCACCGAGGTCAAATCGCACCGCCGTCAAATCCACGCCCAAACGGGGGATCTTCCAGAAGCTCACAGGATATAGTCTCCATGATCCCCATGCCTGATTGCCAGCCATATCTCCTCGAATCCACGTTTAAATGAGGAAGTCTGAGGTCGGATTTGCGCCACTGCCGCCATGAATCCTAGTCGAACTCATCACGGTCTCCTAGAGTATCCCCTCCTATAAATATGTGCCTTTACGCCCTCTTCGAAACTCGTCGATCTTTTTCCCCAACTCATTGAGTCGTTTTTTTACGCCGGAAAGCTCTCTCATTGAAGCTCCACCGTGAGTGGCTGCCATAGCACGTCGTCGAGCTTCTTTGGTGTTCCTCCGCCCCCATAGACACCCTAGGTGAGTTCCCCTAGTTTCCTTCTTCGTAAACCACCGCTCACCAGAGTACCTAGCTCACCGAAGCTCGATTTCGACAGAAGTCCGACCATGCGCCACCTCCTCCTAGCGCTTCCACTGTCTCTGTAGTGCCGCCGACCGCCAGCCTCTCTGCCCTATATCTCAGCTGTCTGATCAGTAGTACACGGTCTATATTAGATCAAGATCATACCTCTCCAGTGTCCAACCTCGTACTGACACGTGTCCTCTTTAAATCCAGTCAACAACCTTTGCCACGTGGACATCCCCATCACCGACCATGTCACTCGATCTAGCCTACGTGTAGCCCATGTGTCAGCCAAGTCAGCAGCCACACAGTAAAGAAGATTTTTCAATACAAAAATATTTCCAAATAATCATGATAATTGGCAACTTTGCAAATAGGCCCCTAAATTTCTCTATTTTTACAAAAGAGCCCCTATATTTTTACACCTTAGCCCTAAACTTTTATATAATTACCAATAGGTCCCTCTATTATTACAAAAAGGTCCACAAACTATTTGTTTATTTCAAAGTTAGTCATTTTTTTAAATTAAACCCTAATCTTGTTTTTAGTGTATCTTTTTCGTCGTAGCTCTTTTTTCAGCGATTCTTGCACCGTTAGATTCATTTTCCCGAGCTCTATCTTTCTAGATAGGTTTTATCTTGTTGTTCTTCTATTTTGTACTCTGTTCTTAGTGTGTTCGTTTGTGTGTTTTGCTGGTAATTGTGCGATTAGTCGATAACGCCCCGGATCAATTTGAGGAACATCAAGATCAAGAGCTAAAGTACACTGAGTAGCATTAAGGAGAAGACAAGTGTCTTGATCATCTTTAACCTATGTTTTCAAATGTTTTATTTTACAAATTGTATGTAGTGTCTGTCAATATGATGCATAGTCACTTACGTTAGCGTTTTCCCTAGTTTTCTCTTATCATCCCTTAGAACCTAGATGGTTTACGATTAGGTGTCTTTTGTAGGTAGAAGTGCTTAGCCATGCTTTTAGGATGTAGGAAGTGTGTTATACTTGACTAATAAACTTATGCAACAATGAAAGTTAATTTGCTAATGGTATAGAAACATGGAACCTTAGGCCTTGAGCAAATAGGTGGTTTTGAAGGTGATCATAGAGATGTTATCGGTTTAGTGTTTGCTCAAGTGACATAAATAAGGACCGGTTCATGAAGTGATAACCTAAGAAGATCCGTACAAATACGATACTAATATGGGTAGGCTTAGCCGATTAATTAGAGTACTCCAAGTGTCGTGTGGACCAGATTAGAGGCGTGGATGAGAAAAGTTAATTCTCGGAATCCACACGACACAAGAGGGGGCTTCTGGGTCGGAGTCAAACTGGCGTAAATCCTGACGGTGAAATCTAGAGTGATAGTGACACATACTAGGAGGATTCTTTGTAAAGGCTTCGTGGTGATCTCCTCACAACATTTCTCAAAAGTGTGTAAAGTGCTTAGCCGGCACTGCAACATGAAGACTTTAGTCATCTATTTGTAGGTGATGAAATCATGACTCGTGGAAAAGTTATACAACTTATGTATAGTGTAAAATCTGATACACCAGCCATACTTACGGTCATGAGAGACTTGGATCCTCATATAATTAGATGGTTTAGGTTATGGTTTTGGATATGATGGTGGAAAGGTTATGGCTATGGTGCTGGTGGTACTAGATAGTTATAGTTTAGAGGATGGTTAGTTTTGGGTGAAGTCTAATGGTTGGATTAATTGGGTTACCTCCACTTAATAATTGTTTAATATTTTTGAGTCAAAATATCTTTTCATTACTCGTATTTATACAAATATATCATATGTTAATCTATTCTTGTTAAAAGTCTGCATGTTATTACTTTACCACACTTGCTGAGTACTTTACGTACTTACTCTTGCTATCTCCTACAATACATATGCTGCTTAGTGGAGCACTTTCAAGATTTTCAAGATGACGACCTGGTATTTTAGGAGTGTGTCTTCCGGTCGATACCTTTGGAGTGCTTCGTTACCGATGTTTTCGTCTCGCTGCCATCGTTTAGTCTGCTATCGTTTAGCTAATATAGCTGTTTAGATGAAATCTTTAATGTAAAAGTTTAACGGTCGTAAGTTAAAATATTGTTTTTGTTATTTCACCTATGATGTCCTTACGTGTGATGAATTTTCTAGGCATATATAAGTCGTACTTGGTTTTATCTATTAAAATCGGGTGTGATAATAACTTAGCTTTTAAATTATGATAATGTTTATTTTTACTTTTATTTTTTAATTAGAATTTATAATTATAATAAAAAAACAAATAGTCTTAATGGAAAGAAATTGCGGTTCATGGGCCATGTTTATGGATGACAAGGTTCTGCAGGTGTAGGGCCGAAGAGAGGTAGAGCGTGTGGGCCTCCAAGTTATACGGGAGTGGACCTGTGGGGCTGCACAAAGGACATTCCTCCCTTTTTCCATGCGGTTTTTTCCTCCATCGCTTCCCTTTGACCCTCAACCCACCGTATTATTTGGCGCACGCGTGACAAGTAACTTGTAATTTTTTATTTTAAAAAAGTTTTTTTATAACTTTTTTTGAAAGTTTTTTTAAAAATTATCGAGACAAGTTATAAGATAAGTTTTTCGGATAAGTTTTTAAAAAAATTAAGAAGAAAAGTTTTGAGAAAAAATTTACTTAGAAAAGTTATTAAAAAAATTAAAAAAAATTCAAAAATAAAAGTGAGCCCACCTGAAAGCAGTATGAATAGAGCAACACGTGCATAGAAAAAGATTTCTGCAACCCAATTCAATTACCCAACCCATCCAAACACGTAGCGACTGTCTCACCGCCTCTTACCTTCAACAACGGTAGATGATGAGGGAACAGAAAATAACAGTGCTGCTGCTGCATGGAGTGACGAAGAGATACCTCTTCAACATTTTGAAAACCTGTCATATCATTTGTACAATAAAATTTAATTGAAATTTGAGTTCAAGCCTCAGATTATTGTGGGTCCAATCCCGCTCCCGGCATTAATCACAATAACCAACACTTCCAGCTCGAGCTTGTTAGGTTGTGTGCTTAAGTTCATTCTCGAACACACACGTACTCAGGTTTGGTTCATTAGGTGCTCAAGCTGAGCCCAAATCAAACCTATTACGAGTGGAACTATAGTAAATTATGAGTATGACGTTTTTTGATTGCCCGATTAATTATGCCTCTCAGGGACTTCTCTAACACATGTACGTGCATGAGTATGACATATGAAAGGGAAGTCGATAGCCGGAGGTATTCGATCACCATGGATGAACAGATGTTCCTAAAAAATTGTACCATCAAGTTGCAAGAGCACAGAAAAGACGGTGAGAGAAAAAGAAGGGATATAACAAGACGGTTTGGTCGCCTAGCTAAGAGTTGAGCCGGGCCAAGAGTTAAGCCAGGCCAGATCAAGCTAGGTACACGGCAGGCTCTGAGGATGCAAGTGTAGTTTGTTTGGTTGTTCGTTTTGTGGTCCTCATGCATATGTGAGGTGTTGCCTGGTTGGTTTCATTCCAAGACGATGGATGCTTGTGCTTAACGTGAAAGAGAAATTCATCCAAGCGTTTCGCTTTTAACTGTCTTGAAATACTCTAGCGGTACTCGCAGAATCCTATTACTTCATAATAAGGACACAACCGGTCAAGTTGGTTCCGGTGGTCCGGTTCTGGATGGAATCTTGTATCTCACGAGCCCAGCTGCATTTTCTACCAACGTCAGTGAAAAGGACAATGCATCCTACGGCAGGCTTGTCCCGACCCTGTGTCTTGAGGTGTATCTGCCAGTAGCATTTTGTATGCTATCTCAAACATTATGGAGAGTATCCACAGAAAGTAAAATCAGCACTAGAGGCCAAGTCCAGCCTCTTTGGAAAGAAAATTCCATCGTGTATTTTTTATATGCCTGCGTCAAATTGACATATATTCCCATGCAAAAAAAAATTGACATATATTAAATCAAATGATCTCTTCTTCCTGGGCCAAACTGGACTAGAATGAATGAATGAATGAATGAATGTGGCCGGCCGGGACCAAACATTAATTCATCGCTCACTCGACTGATTTCCCGATGACATGGCAGTTGACTGCCTGCCAAGACTCTGATGACCAATTAATCAGGCAGCCAACCGATAACTCGGACTCCCAAAACACAGATCTTAATCATCACTGTCACCCGACTTCCGACGACCCCTGAGGCCCTGACCCGACCCGAAGCAGCATGCATGAGTCTATCGATCGATGGGGTGAAACGGTCCCGGTGGTCACACCAAGTAGCAGCAGCAGACGCCACGGTATCTGCGCCCCTCTCTCCCTCCCCAGGCACGGCACGATTCAATTCGCTGCAGAGGCTTGGATAAGCGTGCATGCGGTCTCCCCCCCCCCCCCCGCCCCCCCTGCGTGGTGCGTACTACCAATCCCCGTGTCACGCAATCAAAACCCAATGCGAGCGGAGCTGCAACCGGCAGCGGCAGCGGCAGCGGCGGCAGCAGCTTGGCAGTGGCAGAGCAGCCGGCCTGGTCGACGCTGCACGATCGCTTGCCCGGCCGCAACCGCGCCAAGGGCGGCCGGACGAAGGACGAGGCCCGGCGGCGGCATCGGCAGTAAAAAAGGCGCGGTGTCCGCATGGGGCCGGGCTCCCCGATGGAGCACCGGCTGCCGGCCCGGCGATGGCAGTGGCAGCGAACGGACGGTGCCCCCACGGCGCGGCGCGCCTGCCGCCTGCCCGCGTCGATGTGACCCGTCCATGACATGGTCGCATGTAATGCCTGGAGCTGGAGTTTTGTCCCGGCGCACGGGGCGAGGCCGCGTTATGCGTTTGTGCCGCGCATCCCGCGGCTGGGGCTCACGACCAGAACCTGGCTACGCCTGCCGGGGGGGGCACGATGGCTCGTGTCAAGTGGTGCCGCGCCATCACGCCCCCCCGGGCTTGGCAGGACCATTGATTGAGTGCTAGCTAGAGCCTGGAGATGTGTCAATTCGGGCAGTGGTGCTGCCGTGCCGGTGTGCTGTATCGCTTCGATTCCGTGTGCTGCAGTGCAGTGCGTGCATGCATGCGCTGCGCCTAGCTCGGTTGTGAGTGGAGATGCTGCTTGCTCCGTAAGTGTCCAGTCAAGTCTTCGCCTGTTCCGGATTCTGTAATGAAATACACATCGGATTAGGGATGAAATCGGAACGATAATATTCCGAACCCATCAATATTGTTTTCTAGTTTTTTCCTGATTTTTCTATTTTTTTAAAACTTATATAAATTCGAACGGATTCCGAACTGACGAATAGGAAAACAAAATGAAAAACAATACATCCTAATTTCCGACCGTATTTTGAAAATACTATATTTCATCAGAAATTTGCAAGTAAACTCCAAATAATTTTCAGTTTTTTAGACTCAGATCATTCTAATTTTTGTATGCTCAACTCTATACCAGACAAGAGGCCTTAAAATAGTAAGATGACCAACTGCACCCTAGTTATTTTATAATTTTTATTAATAGATGGATTTTGTGTAATTTTTATGTTACTTATGAAATAATTTTGAATTATTGTATCAATATATTGGATGGATTATAAATTATCTAGTGTGAATATATTGTATCTTATATAGTCAAGTTAAGATTTATTCGAGTAAGTTAAGAATAGTATCGTTGTATGAACGAATTATGAATGTATGTCGTTGTATGGTCAAAGTTAAGATTTAAACGTATCTCGATGATTGTATAGACACTTGATATGTAATTTCGATCAAAACTATCGGTTTCCGATCATAATCGACATGTTTCCGTTTCGATGACTTCATTTTTGAAGTTTCCGATATCGGTATCTTCGATATCGTAATCATTTTCGATTTTGATTCCGAGAACAAATATAAAAGTAAAAGTGATTTAAGACATTTTTTTAATCATTTTGACAGTTTTTATCCCTACACCAAAAACGTCCAAATGGGCCGTGCCTACTGGACCGGCCCGAGGCATGGCACTGTAGGCACGACCCAGGCACGGCACGGCCCGAGTCGAGACGGGTCGTGCCTGGGCCGAGCGTGCGGCACAATGGGCCGGCACGGCACGGCCCGGTCGAGTCGGGCCGGCACGGGCACTGCCTAGCTAAGGACGGCACGATCCGGCCCGGCACGCAAATGCCTGATTATTTTCTATTTTTTTTAATATATTTTTAATTTTGTAGCTATTTTTTATATTTTTATCTATTTTCTATCTATTTTTTCTATATATTTTTATATTTTTATATATTTTTATCTATTTCGGCCCGCCGGGTCGCGGACCGGCCCAACACAGCACGATCACCGACGGGCCGTACCGTGAGCTGAGGGAGAGGCACGCGAGCCGGCACGGCACATCCGCTACAGTAGATAAGCCGTTCGGACCGTGCCGTAGCCGAACTGTACCGAGCTGGACCCATGTCGAGCCAACTTGAATGGCCCATTTAGCCATATTTGCCTACACCGGATGAAGTAAATGTCCCCTGCTTCCTGCTGTAAACATTTTTCGTTTGGGAGCTAAAGAGAGATTTTATCATCGTTCAAAAAAGAGAGATTTTATTGACTATGTAGGGGTAGGATTACAATCTTGCTGTACCACCAGCTCGATACAACTCGGAATACCAGCTAGCCAGGCCGCGGAGCTAGTTTCGCGTCCGTCATGCTAGGCGAATTCATTGCAGCGAAGTATTTGCTCGATCGGCGGGGCGTGCCGTTCAAGGCTTGAGCCCGGATCCTACTCCTTTCTCAAGCGCAAGTCAAAGCTCCTGATGTACGAAATTTAAAAACTTGGTTAAATAACAATAGAGGACAGCAAAATACAAACTTTTAGATGATGATTTGCCACGTATTGCAAGGTAGCTGCTGCCAGCCCCCATACAGTTTTTTTAGATCAAAGGGGATTAGTTAAATAGTTTTTTTTTCTTAAAAAGGGTGATGCTAACTGTTTTTTTTAAAAAAAAATTTAGGTGACGAATCTGTGCCGTCCAGTGGGAATTGAATGGTTCAAAGGCCATGTTCAACCTCTCAATCGCTTCCCCGATGTTGGCTCGCTCACTCGCCTCTACCTATCTCTAGCGGCACTCCCACCTCCTATCCGTTGGCATCACCTGTTACCCGTCGCCGCACTAACCTAACTCTATTAGGTTGTTTCCACTCGTCCCCACCCTGGCACCACCCATTAGCTGTCCTTCACTCTCGCAGCTATCGCTTTGCCCTCATGCGCGCCTCCGCTTCTAGGCCAGCCTCCTTCCCTAAGAGCTCTTCTAAGCCCGAAAGCTGAGAACTGCCGCCAAATCAAACCCTGCTGGGAAGCCACCGCCGCTAAACGGTTGCATAATCATATATGCATCTTAAAGTTAGAAAGTGTGAAATAACTAGCAAAATTATTATAGACAGGAAGGAAGAGAAACAAAAGAGGCCCACAAGGGCACCGAACCAGGCCGCAGGTAGCCGGGGCTTTATCCTGGAGCCTAGCCTTATGAATCAGTGGATGCCCCCTATGAATCTGGCCCGGAACCAGGCAGGCAGATTTTTTTTCGAACCCCGTTGGGGCTGATCCAAGGAAGCTAAACTCAGCCCATCATTCGAGCCTTGCAGCCCAATCCACTAGCATCCCTAGCTCGCTTCTGCCTCACAAGCCACGCCCCCTGCGATGCGAGCCCGTGTTCTCGCCCAGAAGGTCAGGAGCCACGACCAACGCGGCGGCGCCGTCCGCCCATTCGGTATCCCCCCGACCCCCGGGTATGGGACCGTCCGCAAGTCATCCTACGGTCGGTATCGCTTGCAGTCCACACTGCGGATGATAAGCGCGAGACCGGTGCCCTTTCTCCGTTGTTCACATTCTTTCCTAGCATCTTCGATAGTGGAGACGGAGAGGAGAGGGGAAAGCTGAACAATGGTCGCCTCTTCGGCTCCTAGGGTACCCGCGCGCTCGCACAGCGCAAAAACACTACCTTTCTGTTCCATATCTTTATCTAACCTGCGTTCATACTGACGTTTAAGCGGTGCAGCTAATCCTGGGCTCGTCGTCGGCGTCGCGCCGCCAGATTCTGTCCGAGATGGGATACCACTTCACACTTCTTGTTGGTGATTTTTACCCTCGTTTGAGTTGTTATAACCTCAGCAGTTCTTTTTTTTTTCCGACTGTGGTTTAGTTCCTTTCTTTTCTTTTTTCTGGTTTTCCTTTTCTGGGGCTTTAGAGTGCGGACATCGATGAGAAGGCGATAAGGAAGGAGACGCCGGAGGAACTGGTGGTCGCCTTGGCTCATGCAAAAGTAATTTCTTTCTCTGTTGTTCTAGCATTGGATTCTGCTGTCCTTTTGGTTTTTTCTTGGTTGCTGTTCAAGATTAAGGAGGGGAAAATATTCATTTTTAGACATGGGAGGTTTCCTTCATTCTTTTGGGGTGGGGAAAAGGGGAGGAGCTAGCTCCGCAAATAGGTTTTGGTATAGTGTTATATAAAGAAATTAGGTGGCTAGCACAAGGTAGCTTTTTTGGGTCAAGCACATCTGCACAAGAGTCTTTCGTAACTATTAGGATCTGTAATTTGGTTGGGGCTGGTGTTGATTCACTTTCGTCTTTAGTTACTTGGAGTGTAAATAATGGTTGATTTAAGTCGGTCGCAGTTTGATTAGGCATTGGTTTACTTAGTGCGCTACTATGCTTTATCGATGCTGCAGGCGGATGCTATACTGGAGAAGATGCGGAGCAATGGGATGATGACAGAGATTGTTGATTCTCAAGAGACTACTCTGATGATCACTGCTGACCAAGTATGTAGCTTGCATCTCCTCTGACAAACGCTGCTTAATAATCTCTAAATGAATCGTACTGATGATTGTAGCTACATAATTTATGTTGATGTATCAATCACTTCACACGTTGTAGTTATCTACAATTAGATTGACTGAATGTGTCTGGAAACTGTCATCCTGGCTGCATCTGAGCTACATGAGTATGTTACCATTGTGTTTAAAGAGTTGGTGCCTTTGCAATTACAGTTCAAATTATTCTGAAAATATGGTTCACCTTGTGTCCTAGACTCCTGGGTAGATGTTTCTTTGACCACTGTTGTTTATGACTTCTGCGAAGTTAAAAGGACAATAGCATCAACCATCGAATATGTTTATTATTTCTCGACATTCATATGAATGTTGGATGATAGAAGAAAAGGGATGTTTATCGGATGGTTCTTAGGCTGAATAGTCTGCAAAATATGGGTGACCCAAGTCACCAAGAGGCATATAGGATCACCGCAGAACCATGTTCATGTCCCAAAAAGTTGTTTTGGCCTTTGTTTAATTATATTTTGGCCTTTAAGGAAGCACATTGTAGATAAATGCGTTTGTGCTTTCCCTACAAATTGATATGGCTAACATTTTTTGATTCATGAAACAAAGTTTTCTTGTTATTTCTGGTTCCTTTTGCGGTTTTGCACAAACTGCACTGGACAAGCTAGTGTTCTTTAGGCCCACTGTGACATTAGCAATCATTAAAATAGATTGTCAAAAACTTTCAAGTTGGGTTTTATTTCTAGTTTTGTCACATGCATAAACATGTAATCAGTGTATACATACATTAATGCTTGTTTGATTTACCGAACTCTTGTTCTCACGCTTATTCTTTCTGTAGGTTGTGGTTCATGATGGAGTTATTAGAGAAAAACCTAGCACTCCGGAGGAGGCACGGAAGTTCATCAAAGGTTTGTGTTATTTTGTATAAGACCTCAAATTCTTTAGATGGTCTGTTAGACTTGTCCTGCTTTTCTAACAAATTTTGCTTTCAGGTTATTCTGAAAGTCATGCTGCAACGATTGGATCTGTGCTTGTTACAAATGTGAAGACTGGAGTTAGAAGGGAAGGATGGGATAAAGCCGAAGTACTAACTAAGTTTCTCTGCTGTTTGATGTAGAAAATGAGTACCATATCTTCCTTATACTTAGAGATAGGGTATATTTTTACCCTTCAGTCCTGGCATAGGTTCAAAATACTTACTTGTTTAATATGATGTGGTGTAATGTCAGCTTCCTGTCCATGTCAGCCTCAGCTTTCAGTTGAAGTAGGTTAGATATTACTAAACCAATACAGGATTCTTTTACACTTCATCAAAGTTAATGGGCTAACCTGAATTCAGCCTTAAACTTTGATAGGCTCCTTTGCTCCTTATAAAGTTGAAGGGCGAAGTGGAGACTGAACTCGAAGTAACTCAATCTATCGCATTTAGTTTGGTTGATAAATGTTAATCTTCTAGATCCTCATGAGATAATGGGTTTGGACATTTATATCTCTCCTGATTACCCTGAATCATAACCAATCTTTGGTTCAGTTAAATCCTTATGACCTTGTATGTTCCAGTACAATAGGATCCTGTTTTCCCCATTGCTTTGAGTTCAGTTCTGTGGTGCAAAGTTCTTTTTTTTTTGTCCTATTAACGATTTCCACTGTAAATATTGATCAGGTTTATTTCCACAAGATACCCGATGAAGTTATTGAGAGTTTGGTAAGTCTGCACACCGCAACAGTTGACCATCTGTGCTCTGCAACAGCTGATCAGCTTTGGTCATTCTGACATAGACCGCTTCCTTTAATTTAGTCGCAATGTGATGGAATCTCATTGGCATGGGGATTATGCTGAAAACTGTTGAATTTTTTCATATTTTTGTGCAGTATTCCCTCTGGCACCAGAGTTGCACTCAAGCAAACTTTTCACTTTTGCACGTTTCAGATTGATGAGGGCAATGTCTTCTATGTCGCTGGTGGCCTCCTTGTAGAGCATCCCCTGACTTCACCTCTTGTGGAAGCCATTGTGAGTTGCACTCTTTTACATGTTCTGATTCTAGTTTTAGCACTGGATTTCATGTTTGGTGCATACTGTACCGCATTGCATCTGATACTTGAACTCTATCTAGGTTGGTACAATTGATAGTGTAATGGGGCTGCCAAAAGCGCTCGCAGCGAAGCTCATCAAGGAGTCCCTTTCAGAGCCGTAGCTACAAATTTCCAGATTAAACTGACCGACGATAGGGAAATCATATTGGTTGCAGTGATGGCTAAATCTGTTTGGCAGCAACGTGGTTGGAGAATCATATGTGATCCTACTGTCGGACAAAAAGGATTTTCATGTGAGCAACTCATCATGAATAGACTCTATTCTTAGCTGCCATGACCGTAGGTCTGATCAAAAGAACCGTACAATCTGTGCTTCTGTTATGTGTTGCGCCACCGCGCATTTCTGATGGCTACCATATTGTTCTGGTCGATGAAATGGTGTGCATGGCTAAGCTCTGTGCGCTTCGTTTGTCTAGCTTTGTTTTGTTACTTCCAATGCTACCATGCGCGCAGTTGGCTGGCTGGCTGGCCGGTTATTTTGCTTTGGAAGGGATCACTGATGTCTCAAACCACACATACGAAGTGCTGGGTTTGAGTTGAATCCTCGACTGGTTTAACTGATGAGCGATTTGGAAAGCTCCATCACACTGCCTCGTTGGCACTACACGGCTGCGTCTCGGACGGCACCGGCCGATGAAGCCACCGGTGGTGGCGTCTTGGCGCACGGGCGTGCTGACACTGGCAACGGGTGATCGGTGATCCACTGTAAGAGAAGTCCGTGGGGACCCCGCCCGTCAGCGAAGGCTCCCAGACCAGAGCCCTCTGACTCACCTTTCCCCCGTATCGTTGCGGAGGCTGAAGCAAACCCCACCTCCTCCCCAATCTTCTCACCCCTCGTCAGGCAGGCCATCACCGCCGCGGCGACCACCGGGAAGCGGAGCAGCGCGGCGCGATGACACGTCCAGGCTAAAGGTGCGTCGATTTGGCTTTGTGTGTGGAGAGAGAGGTGCGTTGCGGCCTCGGTTAGTTCAGGGCTTCAGGCCAGGGCGCCTCGGCCTTGTCGGAGCGTCACATGCGGCTTTGAGCGCAGCAGTGACACCTCCATTTGTTACAGTTTTCATTTGTGCTGGTTGAGCACCTTAGTTAAATTGTTTCTTTAAACACCTTAGTTATATTGGTTAATGTGCTAGATTCATCAGCGTAGGAATTTTGAGAATTCCCGGGAAAATTGATTATAGGTCCTAAAGTTGATTAACCTTTGATAATATATTCGAAATTGATTATCCATGATCATATGTCCTATATGGACTAATTTGTAACAAAAATTCATATTGGATAAGAGAGGTGAAAGACAAACTTTATTATGAACTAGTTTATGTGGGATATATGATCAAAGAATAATCAACTTCGGATATATTATCAACGATTGATCAACTTTATGACATATAATCAAATTTTCCAGTTTTTTTTGTATTTAGGTTCTAGTAGATGAACCTGTAGTCCTAGTTACAGTACTGACACGGGTGGCTCTAACGATGAATTTGTGGGTGCGCTGCAACACGTTAAATCTGAGTAGTGACAGTGCAGTTATGTGTGCAGTGGTTAATATAGTTTGTTGTCATATGTATCTGTAATCAGTACCAAAATATTAAGAATTGTATCCCAGCAAACCCGTTGCTTGCTTCCCTGCAGTAGCTGTTCTTCCCCTTGCCAACCACCATCCCTCATGGAACAGGACGAGTATAATTAGGCATTTGGATGTTCATGTTCGCGTATCATTGAGTGTGTTTATATTTGGGCTCAATGAACACTGGTTCTGTAATCTCCCCTGTGCGTTAATGTTTTAGAAATGCTTGCTCCGTGGAGAAGGTCTGTTTCTGTGGTGAGAACTGGCAGCTGATGTGCCAGGAAAATGCACAATGTCTAGGGTGAATGCACGCAAAATATTTTAGTAGTTGAAAATATTATGCTTGTTTGGTCTGTAAATGCAATTAGAACATCTTGCAGCGGAAACTGTGATTTGTGCTGTTTCACACTCTCAGTTAGTATTTTTCATTTGTTCATAAATCATAAATGCAATTGCGTTTCTTTTTTATTTTAGTTTGCAAGGTTCAAGCCTTATATCCAAGCTAATAAATAGTAGATAGCGGGGTTGTAGCAGATCGGCATCAGGGTAGCGGATAGCAGATAGCAGGCGCTAAGTTCCAATAGCGGTATTTGGAAAACACTTAAATTTTTGTGTAACAGTGTATATATTATGACTTTCTCCCTTCATAAAAATCATGCAAAATAGACTAGTAAACTTAGAGTTTAAAAGCATAACTTGTATATACAAGTATACAATAAGGTAATAAGACAACAAAAGTTTAAATTTTAAAATTTTAAAAACTAATGCGCTAGGAATGAACAACTACCATGACTAAATAGCGTCCGCTAAAGCAGTCTTACAAGCGCTATAGCGGCCTGAGAAGCGTTATAGCAGCTGCTAAGTTTCAATCCGCTATTTTTGACCACTAACTCATATCGATAGCGTTTATAACCTGCTACGGCTATTGCGGGTGCTACCAACGCTATTTAGTATCTTGCTTATATCTAATTTATTTATTTTTCTGAGGTTTTTCGATGGAATTTGCAACATTGTGGGGTCATGTCTTTAGTATTACCTGTTTGTTTACCCCATGAGGGACAGTCTGATATCTGAAGATGAGGGCATCAGACGAAAGTAAATTAATGGTGGCGATTGAGAGTTTTCAACATGGAAAAGTATATATGCATTTTCTGACTAATGTCGTGTGCCTCTTCTACACCAAGTTCTCTATAGCTGCCAGTTTTGTCTATATCAGCCTGTTTAGATGTTCCATCAGTTGCTTCTTGGTTCCTATTTTCAATATTTTATAAAAACTTTTTCAAAGCTTTCTTGACCCCCCTTGTGTTTTGTTCTTTTTTGTGTGTCAGCTATTCTTTCTGCTGAACTTTGTTTGAGAATCATACATAACAAAATGCTTCATTTAACACTCCTTAAGCCTTATATTTTTAAGCCCAAGCTAGCGTTGCTATAGCATATCCTTTGCACCCATGAAAATTCTTCTTGACAACACATCTTTTTTTTTTTTAACGCAAAACTGTGGGGGAGTTCCCCACAGTGCAAATTTTTCATTAATAAAAAGGGGGGATGAATAATTACAAGGGTGTTAGAAGTCAGAGAAAAATTTAGAACACGAAACCTATGCAATTGTACCCAGCCATTGGAAAACACTTGGTCTTTGTTCCTCCTTTATCCTATAAAGATGCAGGAGGAATTGCTCTTTGAACCTTACAGCACATCTTTTTGATGATCTGGGAAGTTAAGAATTGCATCGGAGGCATTTTAATTTATTCTATTATTCTTCTGGGCAATCTGGGCATTCCAATAACTTACAAGGTAATGAACTTTGGGCAGTTACTTGCTTTTATATCAAATCGGTAGAAAATTTACCTACCGCACCCCAAACATACTGCATGGATCTACAATCATCCTCGTTAAGTTGTCTATGATGCTTTTCAGTGCTTTATTCAGATTTCCATACTCTAAAGTTGGTGTAAGGACATTGACATAGTTCTAGCCCTCCACAAGGCCACATTGATGATTGATGCCTTGTTTGCTGTCTCCATGTCTAAATATTTGTGTGCAGATGTGGACGTGAGGTGTAAACGAGCTGCATATTTGATACAGTAGGGAACGTTGAGTTAGATTAGAATATAAAGTCTTTGGACAATTTGGAAGTTTATTCAGTACAGAACAGTGCTAGTTTTGAGGCAGATTACTGCACTGCCCACTGGAGCACAGTGCGCATGCACTGAAGAATCAACAAAATTTGTTTGTTTAGTTGTTTATGAAAGCTCACTAATATCTATCTGGTTCTTCTCCAATTCCATCTGCTAATCGTCTTCCATGGCCTCAACAATTCACCAATCGATTTTTCCCCCACCAACCAACTGTTTCTCTCATTTTCTTTTACAGTCCTCAGATGCTGCTTCCAAGGATAGCACCAGAACTTTTTTTTAATAATAGTATTTTATTGGAAAATTGCAAAAATAATAAGCGGTTTCGCAAAATTACAAGAATAGCATACTGTCGTCACGCCAGTTGGCGACTAGGGACATGTCGTCATACTATATAGCGACAGTTACTCGCCAACTGGCCTAGTGACATGTTGTGTGTGGGTCAGGACAATAAATACGGCAGCAGTTGTGATAGGTTTCTTGTCGCCATACCATATGGCGACAGCCATACCGCCATATGATGCTTTTAAGAACTCGGGTGCGCGGTCGACGTAGGCACACGCCTCACCGCACCGCCCTCGCCCAACGTTGCAACGTCGTGCCCAGGCTCCACCGTCGATCAGGGAAGGAAGAAGGAGCTGATGGAGGAGGAGAGAAGGAGGTGGAGGAAGGAAGAAGAAAGAAGGAGAGGGTAATTTTTTTGTTATTCATATTTTTAGACATTTTAAAAACTAGTTAGAAATAGTTTAAGAAATTTAGAGTATATTAGAAATTTTAGAAATTAGTTTAGAACCGTTTATAAAATTGAGAGTAGTTTAGAAATTTTAGAAATTAATATAGTTGTAGTTAAATATGAAGCATGATTTATGAAATATTTTAGACATTTGTGCATTAGCTTTGAATGAGCGTGATAAATTTTAGCAAATATAGTACCAATAAATATTTGAATTGAAGCATGATGTAGGTAAAGTGTTGTGTGATTTAGGAATAATTTTCTAAGAAATATTAGCAATGAATCTGGGAATGTCAGCGTGATGTTAGTAGAAGTGTAGCATGATTTTAGAATAATTAAATGTTAGTAATAATTAAATGTTAATTTAGGAATAATTAACAATGTTAGTAGCAATAAAGTTTAGAATGTCAAGAAATTAACAGACAATAATATGATTTTGCATCAGAATGTCAGGATGAGTGGTTTTTAGTGTGTATTATAGTGAAAAGTATGTTCAACAATGCGACAGTGGAGTAGATTTAAGTAATTTTCGAGGTTTGACTGTTACTCTCTATAACCCGGGTGAAATGCAGCATAGTTAAGTGATAGGGATGTTGCATGATGTGTTGAAAATTAGCACGTCGGAGCAACGTCTGTCGTTCAAGGTTATGTTGCCTAAATTATTTGAGACTGGATGGAAGTGGATTTTACGGGAATGTGAAAATACACCTCAATGGAGACAATTTGTGAGGTTAGGATCTCAATAGGATTTTGTCCATGTCATGCTTGCAGAAACGATAACTTAATATTATGAAGCAAGCCCGTCACATGCTGTTGGTGAAAATGTCCTCAATGAGGAGGTACATGAGAGTGTGGTTCCTGTGGTTCCCCTGTGGACTAATGCAACAGTTGAGGTACAGACGGCAAGAGAAGAACGTAACAACAGGGAAGATAACCAGACCACGATACATGCTGATCAGGTAGAGCAGGACGAGGGACTTGTGGACTAGATGGAGGTAGATGACGATGAGTTCTACAACTTTGTGGACTCAGGTGCAGGAATTCCGGAGGAATGATCAAATTTTGCATTGGAAAAGTTGATGGTGGACGATGGACATGAGTCGTCATGGGTATATAATTCGATTGTGGTGATCAAATGCTAGATGTTTCATGATAAAGTCCATCTGAAGCATGCAGTGAAGAGATGATGTCTCTCAGAGAAGAGGGATGATCAAGGCCAGATGTTTCATGATAAATATGGGAACCCGTTTAAATTAACTTCGAGTTAATTATTAGGACGATCATTTTAATAAGATGAGAGCTAGCCCGCGTCCGTATCTCAACGCGTCACGTGCTAACCCACATCTCACCACAACAATCGTAGCCACGAATGATTAAAAACAAATCTAACTCTGGCAGTCCCGATATGTGTGCTCTAGTAACTCCCATAAGAGCTATAACCCACATATACCTTTACAACATGAATATCATAACATCAAGTTAAACAAGATTATAACTGATTACAAGCTGAACGAAATAACAAGGACAAGTGTTTTCTAGCGTAAACATATATACATAAATCACAGCGGAAGAAAAACATCAAGAAATAAAATGAAGGCCGGTGGCGCCTGCCCACAAGGCAACTAGCCGGGGTTAGTAGTAATATAGCAACTACTCGCCACCCACCGCTCTTGGTGGGATTCGAGCAGCAGGCACCTATCTTCATCTGGAAAGAAAACAAGCAGCATGAGTACGGCAATACTCGCAAAATTTAATCCATAGTGGGTACATATAATAACTTGATTCTAAGGAGAATGCATTTGTAGATGTGTAGCAAGGAATCAGCCATGTTAAATGAATTTGTAATACAAAAGCGATTTCAACTCAAGTGTGAGCAACTACAACCTAGCAATTGTATCCTCCTATACTGAGATCATCAACATAACATGTCTGTAACTTGAAACATCTCAACTCATCAACTACCATCTTTATCCACTTCCCATCATACCCTCACAACCACATTCGGAACTCTGCGATTGATACAAATGGATAGAAGCGTTCTTATGACCGAGAGCACGACTATTCGAATTGATTTTACACCCTACATGGGTACATCTTTATCCACACGACATGAGACTCTTGTGATTAGTATAGATGTTACAAGGATTCTCAAGGAGATAGTGACGCTAAATCTTCAAGGTGTGTACTACGGCTGCAAGATCTAGGTCATGCATAGGGTAGTTCTTCTCATATGGCTTCAATTGGCGGGAAGCGTAGGCAACGACTCATCCTTTTTGCATGAGAACACAACTGAGACTGATGCGAGAGACATCATGATAGACATCAAAGCTTTTGTGAATATCCGGTTGTGCGAGAACGCGTGTTGTGGTGACTTCAGAGCCTGAAAAGCTGCTTCACATTCATCAGACCATATGAACTTGATATCCTTCTTCAAAAGCTCAGTCATAGGTTTGGCAATTTTGGAAAAGTTATCAATGAACCGATGGTAGTAGCCTGTAAATTCAAGAAAACTCCGGATATCGGTGACACTTTGAGGTTGCACCCATTTAAGCACATCTTGAACCTTACTTGGGTCGATTGTGACACCATTTTTTGGAAATGACATGGCTGAGGAGAGCAACTTCTTTGAGCCAGAATTCGCATTTGCTGAACTTGGCATAGGGATGATGTTCCTGAAGCCTTTCAAGAACAACACAAAGATGTTCGACATGTTCTTCTTCGATCTTGGAATAAATGAGAATGTCGTTGATGACAACCACGATAAACTTGTCGAGTTTTTCCATGAAGACAGTGTCATCAAATATATGAAAAATACCGGTGCATTAGTCAGGTCGAAAGACATGACGGTATACTCGTAGAGCCCATAATGAGTAGAGAAAGTCATCTTTAGAATGTCCTCTTTCTTAATATTTATTCGATGATAGCCCAACCTCAAATCAATCTTGGAGAAGACTCGGGTACCAGACAATTGATTGAACATGGTATCAATTCGAGGAAATGAATACTTGTTCTTGATAGTGACTGTATTCAACGGACAGTAATCAACACACATCCATAGAGTTTGGTCCTTCTTATTCACAAAGAGTGACGGATATCCCTAAGGTGAGGAGCTCGGACGAATGAAACCCTTTGCAAGTAACTCCTGGATTTGCTTCTTTAACTCTGTTAACTCATTTGGCGGCATCTGATAAGACCTTTGTGAAATTGGGGCCATTCCGGGTAAAAGCTCGATGGCAAACTCCACTTCTCGGTTGGGTGGCATTCCGGGCAACTCTTCTGGGAATACGTCTGGGTACTCACATACCACAGGAATGTTAGCAAGATCCATGGGGATTCCACCCTCCATTGCATAGAGACGTGGACCACTCTCGTCAAGGAATAGAATCACCCTATCATTAGAGGAATTTGCAAGGGAGATAAACCTTAGTGTACACTTGATAGCCGCATCATTCTTGGTTAACCAATTCATTCCTAAAATGACATCCAAGCCATCATGATCAAGCTGGCTTGAAAAGTGACTCCATTCATGAGAATTCGTGCATTCCTAACAATATCCTTCGAGAATTGGTGTGCATGGGTTGTAGTAGAACGTAAGTTTTTCGACGATTCTTTGACCAATTCAACTTGTATGTCGAAATCTAAGCCACCTAAATATGTAAAGGTATTAAAGCATTGGTTTTAAACCTAATTTACTCGCTCCAAAAGCACGAACACTAGCTATTGTTCACCCAAACACTTCTTCTAGTTCTCTTGCCTCAATAACGAATATGCATCGCCACTTTTTATTGCAGCCCACAAAACTCGAAATTGATCATTCCAAAACATGTATTTCCACCATAGGAACCCTAGAGACTTACCCAAGGGTCTTTGCCACAATTGAGGACCGTCGGTGAAGGGAGAAAATCGGAGGGGAAAAGCTTGAGAAGAGGAAGAAGGCATGCTGAAATTTCAGAAAAACAAGGTGTGATGAAATTGATTTGCGACTCTCTCAAATCTTTGTGTATGTGAGAATGAATTGGATGAAGGAGAAGCTACAGACCTAGGGATCGCAACAGTGTAACATGCATACCGTGCTTCTTCTTGAGGGCAAATTTGAGGAAGAGAAGAGAGAGGCTGAGAGGGAGAGAGTGAGCTCCTGCTGTTTTGCTCAGTTGGAGAGAGGGAGAGAGTGAGCGTGAGTGAGAGAGGGAGGAGAGTGAGCTGCTGGTGCAGCCAAGAGAGAAGGAGGTGAGGTGGTGGGGCTAGCCAGCTCAAAAGGACCCACGTGCTAGAGAAACAAGATTTTTAGCTGAAAAAACATTTCCTTCTCTCCTCACTTCGTTTGCTCTTTTATTAACCCAAACGCGGTGCTCTAGTGCTCGAAAAATTCTAAAAACTTAGGTGCAAGGACTACAATGTGAGATGAACCCATAATAAATGAATTCACCCGCAACGTCCATACGAGACTTAACTAAAAGAAAACTCTAGCGTCAGGTATTATCTTAACACTTCGCAAATGTTAAGACACTAAAGGAAATAACGAGCACTCAAGAAATGCTTCAAAATAAACAAGATGCTTATGATGCTCATGATGCATGATCATGCTTAATGATATGATTTACGAAATTGGGGTGTGACAATAAAGGCTAGATGTCTCATGATAAAGTCCATATGTAGCATGTTTATGTCGCTTCTTTATTATCACTCATGTTTTTATTACCTGTTATAGTATGTTTCATGTACTGTGTTTTTGTTTTGTGATTCTATTTGGACTGTTGACTCGTACAACGATCCTTCCGTAACAATCAAAATAAACATGTCGACCAAACGCACAATGACATATACGATACTTCTAGTGGTGTTCGACGCTTCACGTAACATGCCTTAGGGAGTGAAAAACAGTACAAGTCAAATACATAATCAAATCCTCTCCCAACCACTGGAACACATTGATACTACTCAGTTGTTCCTTTGACCCGCCATGCGAGGTGGGATATAACATCTTTCGACGTTACTGGCTCTCTGTTGCCGTAGTTGTTCCTGTAGTTCCTTGATGATGATGTGAAGGTGACGGATGTATTCTTGAATGTGTGGTTCTATCAGCGTGTTAATTCAGGGCTAGAACCCACAATCATCTATCTGAAAAAAGTGATAGATGAGATAAGTAAATGATATTGAGAAAATAGGAAAGAAAATGAGTATTATTTGTTCATACAATGAAATATGGACAACAGAAGAATCGATGTCCTGTGTCACCAAAATTCTCATAAACTTGGACTACAACATCATCTTCATGTCATCATGACGGCCAAAATGAGCAATGAAGAGCATTGTGGTTTTCGTAAAAATCTCTACCATAGACATCTAAATGGGGGTGTGGAGGTGGTGGATCGACATTGGCATCGAGTGGATGAAGATACGCCATTGTCTCGATGTAATTCGAGATCAGGAAATGTGTGAGTAGAGAATCGATTGAGTGTTGTTTATATACGAGAAGTCATAGCGGTAGTGGATAGATGCGGCAGTACTAAAAAGCCTATTAAGGGTAGCACTGAAAAGTCTTTTGCTAGCCTGCATTGAACTGCAGCTTTAATCATGAAATGACAACACCTTTATTGTGAATCAGGCTTTGGACACGAAGTTATCACACGACTCAGATTTAACCATGAAATGACAACACTAAGTACTAAATACCGGCTGCCTCTTTCTTTTGAGAGCTACCTCAACACATGCATCTATGTTGCCTTTGTATCATTGAAGACCCAGAGCAGAACAAGAGGGAGCTAGGGTTGGAGATAGAAGCGCACGAGACACACATGCCACGGTGCGACTGCAGTATAATAGCAAGCCTGAAACTGTTCCTCCTTGCCACGATTGTTTGGTTCTGTTGTGGGGTAAGTGTGTATGCCATCCTATCGTGCTACAAATTTTATCTAATTCACCTGCTTCCCTCTAACAGTATGACAAGCGCGAATGTTCAACGACCGATGAGGCTATAGGATTCCCTGCCTTACGTCAACTATGGCTACCAATACCTTTTTTCTAAGCCCAATACTTTTATAAGATTCTCTGCCTTACATGTAGAGAAAATAATAACTTCTTCCCGAACTATTGCAGAATGAAATAACTACACCAAGTAACAACTTTAATGCCACAACTTTTCAGCTTTCACAGGGAATCCTATGCTCCAGCCCCTAGCCAAGCCTGTGCACTCGTTCCATGCACCAGCCCCTAGCCACTATAAATAATCTCATCCTCATCCATGGATAAACCACTTCTTCCTCAGCTCTCTCAACTCCAATGTCTTCCTTATCAACTCCAATGTCTTTCTTAGCTCCACCAAACCCACCTAAGAAACATCGGGGGATTTTCATCTCTTAGGGGGATGAACCGCCGATGTGTTTATGTGGTGACCTTTATAGGCTTCACGAGTCTCAAGACATCTCCTACACCTATGTCCTACGGTTTTTCATACGTGTCAACTACCAGTACGACAAACCTCGATATAGACGGTACGAGTACCCACCAGTAAAGTGACATTAATCACTCTTGTGACACTTCCCATATGATTTCATGCACTGTCTTACTAATCTCCCCTCTTGTTTCATTTCTCTAGTCTCTTCCACCTATCTGTGACTTCATTGGATGGCTAGATATGGAGCAAACTTAGGACTAGAAGCTGTGGGTCGACATGAGCATGAGGTGGAGGAGGAAATCTTATGAACGCTGGGAGTACGAGCAACAACATGAGAAACTACGGCTCAAGCATCATGAGAAGGAGCGCATGAGGAAGGCAGCAAAGGAGCGCGCCGCGGCTAAGGCACGCGAAGCAGAGAGGGAAACGAAAAAAGAGAGGGCCCGTTGCGCTAAGGCATAGGGCCTGATGCCCTGCAAAAGGGCAAGTATCCTAGGTGCACTTAGTAGAGAGCATCTATTGTAACCCAGTCTATTTTCATTCCCTAAGGCATTTTAGTAACCCAGTCTATTTTTATTCCCTAAGACATTTTAGATTTAGCAGCAACATACTATTAGATTAGTCTTTAGGCGTACCGTATATGCAAATGTTTGTTGTCGTCATCTATTTATGGTTAGGATTCATTCGCGCAGCAACAATAAACCCATGTCCCATATACTATTTATCAGTGTATGTAACCTCCGTATCGGGTTACTAATTAGTTTTTTTTTACAATTTCCTATAAAATAATATTATTACAAATAAAAAACAAATTAAAATGGAAAAGTACATAACGCCAATCCATATTGCGATAGGAACCTGCAATCCTGTCGCCATATGTGTTGGTGACAAGTCCTCTCACCACAAAGGCCTAGCAACAGGATCAACATATTACCAGGCCAGTTGGCGATTATTATCCGTCGCCGTATGGTATGGCGACATGTCCCTAGTCACCAACTGGCGTAGCGACAGTATGCTACTCTTGCAATTTTCTGAAATCGCCTATTATTTTTGCAATTTTCCAATAAAATATTATTTAAAAAAAATTCTCATGGCCGAGTTGGCAGCTGCGATGGTTAGGGTGAAGAGATAGTACTTGCATATGTATTTACCTTTTTTTCCCTATTGCAACCGATGTGTTGGATGTGTTCATCAATTCAGTTTTCCTTTTTAAATATGAACGCTAGAAGATCTATTCATGTTTATCATAATATGATTAATTTACTGATTAGCAAATTGTTACTGTGGCGGACGGAAAAGTGACCAGATGTTCTCCCTCCGGGAGATGTACTGTGATCAATTATATTTTGCCAGCCTTTTTTTGCCGCAGCAGATTTACAGTTTTTTCATTGTTCTTGGTGGCAATTATCATGGTCACCAACTACTATGGTGCTAGGATGGGGTCATAGTTCTGAAAGATCATATTAACGATGCTGCTACTGCTTGCAATTTGCATGCTGCTGTTCAAAGCTGCTATTTAGTGGAAATTGAGAATGTGCAAGTAGTATGGTGGTAAGATCTTTAGTTGTAGGGCTACCGGTTGGAACTCGAACTCTGGTTTTCACAAAAAGGCCTATCACTGAGATAACCGCTTTCAGCGAGTTTCCTGGGCGGCGCTTTCAGGGTCTTTTCTCGACGCAATATCTTTCGAGACGTCCCTCTCCTTGTGTCGAGTTTTTTTTAAGTGGAAATCCTTTAAATGTTTAGTCAGTTGGTAACACTACTGTTTTCTCCGTGGTTCATCTCTGCTGCATGTCCTTTACGTGCCTAGTTAGATACAGGTTTTTTTCTGTGTCCTTTGCAATACTTTGCAAAAAGAGTCCCATGTGATTGCCTTTTAGTCTAGTCATGAAAAAGGATAGTGATAATTGATGCTCATTGTTCTTGCCGAGTTGTTTGTGGGGCCTTCCATGCAAATATTTGTTGAAACCTTGTTATTGACCATTTCTAACTTCATATAGTTTCAATCTTTGGATGCATGTGCTTCAGCCTATTATTGACGTCTACAACATTGCCTTGGATGACATCAGAAGGAGATATCCTTGGAAGTAGAAAGAGGGGGTGTTTCTAGAAGGTGCATTTCTCAATTCTCATAAGGCTGTGCTTTTAACTTGCGCTCCAGCATAAACTTGTTTAATTCTGGACTTGGTAATGCTCAGTTGCACTTGATATATACAGCAAGGTCACGCATAATAGAAATCATTGTTTCAAATGTATTCTCCAGGATTCGGTTTGGTGTGGTGTGCTAATTCCTGATGATTGTGCCTCCTGTTGATGTCTGGATGAATTACTCAAGTGGCTGACAGACAAGATGAGGATATGGCAAAATTCTGGTCGTAGTCGCCGATAGACAGGTGTCTCTTCTTTTTCTGTGGACTTTAGTTTTTGGCATTTTCCTTTTAAATGCACATCCATCATTATCCGGAATAAATTCCTGCATTAGGAAACCAGCATAAGGTTCTGAACACCTGATTGCGTTCAATGCCATGCCACAGTAACTTCAATGTTCTGGAAATACCCTTGTGCCATTTTATTTATTATTCTTATCTTTTAGGCATACCGTGTTGGATACACAATAATTACTGCTACTATACAAGCTAATAGCAATCAAAATAAATTGCCAAATATCTCGCAAAAAAAGCACTGGCTGAATAGATTGCTTCTAAAGAAAAATGTGGTTCTTTTAAGTTTTAACCATGGCATGCCATCTCTTCGCCGTTGATACGTGGTATTGACAAAGGACTTATGAAATTTTAAAGAAAGGAAAAGAGAAACTAGACGGCAAGCAAAAGTGATGGTTGCTGAGAGAACTGTTGTTGTCGCATTTTATTATTTCATATCATTGATAGAAATATATAGCCTTGACTGATAGAAGGGAAAGGAGGTGAGCCCATGTGTGCCCATCAACACAAAATGCCAGCTATATGATCAAATGTAGGTGCAACGGTGGTCACGCATAGCTAGATTTTAGGAGCACCAAGTCCAGCTGGTAGTGGGGGCAATAGTGAGAGGAGCGTGCACACACACCAGGCAAAATTGCCACTTAAGTCCCAGCAGATGCATTCACCATTGGAATACATTCTGTTCACGCCTTGTTTTTCTAAGGAGTTCTTGATTCTGCAAGATATTTGCAAATTGATTTAGTACTCGTGTGTACCAACATTAACCTGTTTCTGATATTTGACGTTTTCACATTATCGTCCACCTCCACCCATACTCTTTTCCAGTAATGTAGTTGTATTATTCTTTCTTTTTTTTTTGCAGGAATGACAGGAGTTCTGCCTTAATTATTATTAAGAAGAAGATGATTTACAAAAATTACAGGAAGAAACCCAAAAACTGTCCACGGTTCAAAACCCCCGATCCGACCAAAGGACCCGAGAAAGCACCAAAGCAAGAACAGCCACCCTCAACTCCCTAAAGCTTGCCTCCTGAGGTTAACGTCCTCAATTGTAAGGTTTGGAGTTTTGCTCGGCCGGCTGCCTCCATATGTTCTGAAGAATTCGGCGGTTTCTTTCTTTCTAGACATTTCACAGGATGTAAATGAGCAGACCGTTTAGATCCTGACGATGGGTTTTAGGCGTTGCCTTGAAGATGTTGTGCCACCAGACATTCAACGCAGGGGAGTTCGTCGATGTAACGTGCGGAGGCGGAGGACAGCGGAAGGCGGAGAGAACTTGTGACTGGACCTGCTTGGTGTATGTGCACTCGAGGCTGAGGTGTAAGACCGTCTCAGGATTAGTTTGGCAAGTTGTATTATTCATGAGCTGTATTGTTGGCGATCACATGTTACCTAATTAGTCACTGCTGTATCAGGAATAGCGAAATGGACAAATGATGACGTTTATGGTGATAACTGATTGCAAGGGTAATGCAGTGCAAGTGGATTTCGCAGAGGTCAAACAAGGGAGGAATTCTTCTCTTGAAGTGGGGTTAAAAGTAGCTTATCTTAACGTGCATCCGATCCTCTCTCGTGCCTGCGATAACGAGATTCAAATGATGATGCCTCGTCAATAATGTTCCTGTTTCGTCGCTTTATCCATGGCAAAGCAATGCGTCCTATCAACTCAAGAACCAAGCCTAGCTTGCAAGAGAAATTTCCAGCGTGCTTTGTGGGGCTGGTAAATAAGTTGGTTTGGTTCTGGTCTGTTTTGGGCTAGACATACTGATGTCATAATCGTAATGTCACATGAAGGCTGCAGCTGTTTGATCTGAATCGAGTCCCTTGTTCAGACTGGCGCTGCCAAATAAGCCGTTCATTTTTTTTAATAAGAAATTGAAAACTAGACAGCTGGGGGCCGTAATTAGGGACCCGGCGGTCCTAGCTCCGCTGGAGTTAGCTCATGGGCCTTAGACCCATGAAGCTTGCGGAGCCCTAGGCTCTGTAGTCATCTCAGGGTCTACGACCTCCGGAGCCGGTCACCCCCGAAGCATGTGGTGACGTCGAGTTATCAAGCCTTCATAAAGATCAGTCATAGTGAGTCTGCTGATTATCTTTTGCCTGTTACGAATTGACCAACATTAAGTACCAGTCATCTTGATAGCCAGTCTAACACAAGAGACAGGGTCGGCGTCGCATTTGGCGATCGACTAAATTCATTGCCACCTGATGTCACTGCGTCGACCATGGAAGATAATATCTTCTGGGCAGGGTTAACAACACTTTATCTAGACCCAAGCTATGTAACATGGCCGATCCTAGGTCCTTGATACATAGTAATAACTTGTATGGCACGCATCAGATAGCACTATAAATACCGGACTATGCCCATCAAGCCTGACCCTCCTAGATCCTTTTGCGATCAATACATTTGGCGTTATCATATCTCTTCGTTTTCTTCTCCAAGCTCGAGTCTCCTCTTTAGAAGAGGCTCTCGCCGCATCTTGTTTGCAAAAGACGTTTCATCTTTCGTCAATAGCGTGTCGTCCGTGGGGAAAGAACACAAAAGTGCTAGAGAGGTAGGATGCCACATAAAAAGAAGACCACCAGGGCCGTAGCGCAGGTGGCTGACTCCTCATCCACGCCTGTGCGAAGGTCCACGCGACCACTAAGAACAAGAGCATGCTACGCCGGCCATGACCCTAGTCGCGATTGACGATAGGGGCCACCCGCCTCGGAGGCCTAGCAGCAGCAGCGCAACGTGGGCCCCACTACATCCCTAGGGGCTACAGCCGACACCACTACTGTGAACGCCACCTTGGCTGAACAACAATCGAACATGGTGGCCCTCAAAACTCAGCTGGCGGAGCTACAGGCGGCTCTGCTGGCCATGCAGCAACTTGCCAGCGTGACCACTGCCGCCCCCTTAACGGCCATCGCCGTCCTGGCCCAAGCTTCAGGGGTCGGCAAGGGGTTCATCAACATGGCCTAGCACCACCAAATACCCCATGCGGTCATTGCACATGCTCCACGGCCCCGGGCTCGCCAACACGAGGCACTAATGCAAGACATCGACTCTCCCCTGCAAGTAGACCTGCAGGCCGTACCCTTTCCTAAGGAATTTTGAACCCCAAAGTTACCTAAATTTAGAGGCAATTCAAACCTGAACAAGTTTATTCGCTCATATGCCCTCGCCATAGAGGCTAGCGGAGGCGGACAGGTCGCCATGGTCAAGTGTTTCCCTCTCGCCCTGGAGGGAGTAGGCCTCCGATGGTTCTAGACATTGGAGCCTGGGACTATGTATGCCTAGGCCCAGCTCTGAGACGTCTTCTTCAACAATTTTCAGGGCACCTTTGTCAAACCAGTGACCTTTGGTAGCCTGTTCAATATCAAGCAGCAACTAGGCGAGACCTTTTGGGATTACTTCTAGAGGTTTTCTTGAACCAAAGCACGAATTAAAGGCATCTCAGAGTCATTGGTCATCGATGCTGCAACCCAAGGTCTGGTCGATGGACCCCTCTTCGATCAACTGCACTGATGCCTTGTGCGCTCAGTGGAGGCCCTCATGTGCAAATTCAAGGAATATGCACGGGCGGAGGAAGAGCGGCTTCGTCGGGGGCTTGGGCAGGCCACCGTGACCCCTAGTGTTGAGCCCAAGAGGTTGACCTCGCAGGCAGGATCCTCACATGTCCCTCCTCTTGCATCGACAAAAAGGGGCTCTGGAGAGGCTAATGACTCCGGGGTCCGCAAGGCACAACTACGACAGCGACACAACTTCTACAATATTAATCAAGGTCAATGGGCACTGAGCTCGCCCCGTTCCAAGGGTCACGGCTGAGGGTGCCCCGGAGCCTTCCCCGAGCAGCATGACGTCCCAGGCTGGCACCCTAAGGGGAGATGCTGGTGCACTCCGTATGAAGCTAGACGTGGCCATAGCATCGAAGATTGTTGGACCCTCATAACTTTTTGAGAAGAAGACCTCAGGAGGCAGCCAACACGCACGCGATGTAGGGGCCCGACGACGAGCAGCCTGAAGGCCATAAACCAGCGATGGGCCGCCAGGTTGACCACCTGGCCTTGCAAAACCCTCCTCAGTTGACTCCGCCTCCTCCGCCTCCATCACTCGTAGAGCATCGTGGCAAAGGGGGAGATAGGGCCAGACAGGTGGTTCTCTCCATAACAGGGGAGGCAGCTCCGGCTGCTCATCGAAACACCAGCGACGAGACTATGCACATGGGGTCAACCACGTCGGGGCAACTAGCATCCATCGTCGGGCCCTTGGGTGGGCTAACACCCCAGTAACATTCACCTTCGACAATTCCGAGGGAGTGAAGTTCCCCTACTCCCACGACTTAGTCATCTCAGCCAGCATCGCCGAGGTTGAAGTCTGGAGGGTGCTCATCAATGGAGGTAGTTTGATAGACCTTCTCTTTATACATGTTTTCGACCAGCTTCACATTCCTCAAAGCCGGTTCTTGCTAGCCCATAGGCCCCTGCAGGGGTTCAACGAGGCCTTGCTTGATGCCCTAGGCCAGATAGAGCTTCCGGTCATCTTTGGTGAAGGTTCTGCAGCACGAATCGAAGTGATCACCTTCAACGTTGTGGATGTCCTCTATGCCTACATTGTTATCCTACGCTGGGGAACTCTAAACAATTTTGGAGCCATCCCTCATCACATCTACCTCCGCCTAAAAATACCTGGGCCTTAGGGAGTGATCGCCATGTATGGTGACCAAGACTTGGCAAGAACCATCGAGTACGGGCAACCCACTCCTCTCAATGGCCGTCACACCAATAACGTGGCCAAAGACAGCTTCGAAGGCCCCACTTCGGCGTACCTCAAACACCATAGCCTTCCAAAGCCACGATTGGAGGGGGACATAAAACATGTTCCATCATGTTTGGGCCAGCCCGACCGAACTTTCCAAATTAGGGCAGACCTCACTTCAGAGCAAGAAGCCCAGCTCCTGACCATCCTACGGGGCAACCTTGATGCCTTCGTATGATCCCCATAGGACCTCTCTAGAGTCGACTGATGCATCATCGAGCACACCCTCCAGGTTGATCCAAGAGCCAAGTCAGTGTGCTAGGGGCTCTATAAGCTCTCCTCATAGCAAGCAGAGGCCGCAAAGGAGGAGGTCCAGAAGCTGGTGGAGGCTGGCGTGATCTGAGAACATTTCGAGGGGCCCTTCAACCCTATCCTGGTTAAAAAAGACACAATGGCAAATGGTGCATGTGCATCAACTTCACATTACTCAACAAAGCCTGCCCTTGAGATTCGTACCCCCTCCCTCGCATTGACCAGCAGGTAGACTCTACCACTGGCTACGTATTGCTGTGCTTCCTAGATGCCTACTTCGGATACCACTAGGTGTGGATGGCTCTAGAGGATGAGAGCAAGACTAGCTTCATCACCCCTTTCGGGGTATACTGCTACATTCGGATGCCTTTTGGCCTCCAAAATGCTGTAGCCGCCTTCTCCCATCCGGTACACAAAATCCTAGAGCAACAGTTGGGCTGCAACATCAAGGCCTACGTTAATGACATTTTCATGAAAAGCAAACTTGAAGCGACCACATTGCTAACCTTCAAGAAACATTTGACAACCTCCGGGATGCAGGTATACGGCTTAATCCTGAGAAGTGTGTGTTTGGCACCAAGGACGGTAGACTGCTGGGATACCTTGTCTCCCGGTTAGCATGAGGCTAACCCAAGCAAGATCCGTGCCATCACGCAAATGTCACCCCCACCAGTGCGAAGGGGGTCTAGCGCCTGGTTGGCCGCCTTGTGACCCTCAACCGTTTCCTCATCAAATCAACTCAGTGCAACCTTCCATTTTTCAAGACACTGAGGGGCTCCGAACCTGTTAGATGGACTCCGAAGTGTGAGGCCACCTTCGAGGCCCTCAAGGCCCACCTTTACGACCTCAAGACGCTCGCAATACCCCTTCCTGGTGAATGGCTCCTCCTGTACTTATCCGCCTCTACCTCCACCATAAGTGATGCATTAATACAGGAGAAGAAGAGTGAAGGCTATTCTACACAAAGGGCTGTACACTAAGTATCGGAGGCCTTGGATGGGGCCAAGACACGCTACACCAAGCTAGATAAAATGGCATGTGCCCTCTTGATGGCCTCGCGCAAGCTCCGACACTACTTCTTCGCACACGACATTATAGTACTGACCTCATACCCACTCGGCGATATGTGTTGCAATTGGGAGGCGACCGTACGTATCGGCAAATGGGTTGTGGAGCTATCCCCCTTCACGGTAAAGTTTGTAGCTCATACGACCATCAAGTTGCAAGTCTTGGCTAACTTCATCGTTGAATGGATCCCGACACCCGTCGGAACCGCACAACCCTCACTCAAGATGTATGGACAATAGACACCAATGGAGCGTATGGTTCTGTTGACGTAGGAGTCGGTGCAGTCCTCATCTCCCCTATGGGCTAGTAAGCCGAGTTTACTGCCCGCTTGGAATTCAAGACAACCAACAATATCTTTGAGTACAAAGTCATCCTCTTGGGCCTCCGGAAGGCCAGACATTAGGAGCCGCCAGACTTATCATCAAAACCGACTCTCAGGTCGTCGTTGGGCACATAGACAAGAGTTTACAAGTACGTCATCTATACCTGGTAAGATACCTTGAAGCCATCTTCAAGGTCGAAGGGTCTTTCTGTGGAGTGGAGACAGACGGACAACGAATAAGCCGACACCCTGGCAAAAGCTGCTGCTAGGAGTGGAGACTATAGTAGGATCCTTCTTCGAGGTGCTCCACCGGCCCACGGCCAATACGGCAGACGAAATGGCCACCACTGCCCTCCCCATTGGACACTCGGATTGGTGGGCCCCCCTCTTTTCCTTCCTAAGCGGGACGGAGAAGACGGATGATCCCGTCACGCTCCGTTGCATTGAACATCGCACCAGGGGCTACCTCCTGGTTGGCAGGACCCTTTATAAAACAAGGGTCTGTGCTCCCCTCCTTCGCTGCATCACCAAGCAGGAGGGGCCCGACCTCCTTCGAGAATTTCATGAAGGACTATGTGGCAATCATCTGGAGCCTCGCGCCTTGGCCGACAATCACTATGCCAGGGGCTCTACTGGCCCACGATTATGTCCGATGCGGAGGTACTCGTTTGCACTTGCCAAGAATGTCAATGGATGGGGTGCTGGAGCCACAGGCCTCTGGCTCCCCTATAGCCAATCACTCCCGTTTGGCCCTTGGCACACTAGGGAATAGACCTCATTGGTCCGTTCCATTGCGCCAAGGGCAACCTTTGGTACGCGGTAGTGGAGTTTGAGTACTTCTCCAAATGGATCGAAGCCAAACCCCTCACGAAAATCACATCCAGGAATGTCCAGAAATTCTTCTGGAAAAATATAATTTTCCACTTCGATGTCCTATGACAACTCACAGTCGACAACGTCATGCAGTTTGACTCCAGACCAATCAGAGAATTCTGCGCCAAACTTGGCATCGAGCTGTGCTTTGCCGCCGTTCATCACCCATAGTCCAACAGGGCTGTAGAGTGCACTAGCGACAACATTTTCTCGGGCTGAATCGACGCCTCATAGGTCTAGGCAAAGGTCTATGGATTGAAGAGCTTCCAAAAGTCTTGTGGTCCCTTCATACCACAGTCACACGACCCACAGGGTTCACCCCATTCTGCCTCCTAAACGGTGACAAAGCTATGATGCTGACTGAAATCAAAGGACACTCACTCTGTGTTCAAATGCCAGAAGCTTCCAGAGAAAGAAAGCTCTCCTTAGACCTTGCTGAAGGCATGTGGCTCTATGCCGTCCAGAATCTCATCCACTACATCACTGAAGCCAAGACCTGGTACAATCCCAAGGTTATGCCACGAAGCTTCGGACCCAGAGACCTAGTACTTCGGCGCGCCTTGGCTCCGGGAAACTACGCAACAAATGTGAAGGCCCCTACCTAGTCCTCGAGTCCAACAGACCTAGCTCCTACCGCTTGGCAAACACTGAACAGACCCCCCCCCCCTCGAGCACAATTGGAACGCGGAGACACTTCGCAAGTACCATGTGTAGGAGTCCTCCGCAATATCCCCCTCCTTCCTGGCAATAAGCCACAGGGGCCAAATCCACATAAGATACACCCCATCGTTCACCTCTCCAATTCATCATTTCAGTTTATTTTTGACCTTTGTAGGGCATCCAAAGAGCCTCAGGTTGAAGCAGGTTGAGAATAGCCACCTAAAGCTAGGAAATATTGTCTAATGTAAACACCTATTCTCTCATAACAGTACATACAAAACCTAGCTAGAATTGTAAACCCTCTGGCAACTTTAAGACTCGGCCTACGTGCTAGAGAGTTGTGGACCCTCCGCCACCTTGAATGCATAGCCTCCATGATGGAGAGGAAGAACCCTCTGGCATCTTTAAGGTTCAGCCTATGCACTAGAGAGGTATGGACCCTCCGCCACCTTGAAGGCATAGCCTCCATGGTGGAGAGGAATAACCCTCTGGTATCTTTAATGCTTAGCCTACGTACCAGAGAGGTGTGGACCCTCCGCAACCTTGAAGGCATAGCCTCCATGGCGGTGTTGAAGAACCCTTTGGCATCTTTAAGGCTCAACCTATGTGCTGGAGAGGTGTGGACCCTCTTCCACCTTGAAGGTATATCCTCTAGGGCGGTGTTGAAGAAACCTCCGACATCTTTAAGGCTTAGCCTACGTATCAGAGAGGTGTGGACCCTCCATCATCTTGAAGGCATAGCCTCCGTGATGGAGAGGAAGAACCCTTCGGCATCTTTAAGGCTTAGCCTACGTGTAGGAGAGGTGTGGATCCTTCACCACCTTGAAGGCATAGCCTCTGTGGTGGAGAGGAAGAACCCTCCAACATCTTTAAGGCTTAGCTTACATGCTGGAGAGGTGTGGACCCTTCGTCACCTTGAAGGTATAGACTTCATGGTGGTGTGGAAGAACCCTTCGGCACCTTTAAGGCTCAACCTACATGTTAGAGAGGTGTGGACCCTCTGCCACCTTGAAGGCATAGCCTCCGTGGTGGAGAGGAAGAACCCTCTGGCATCTTTAAGGCTCAACCTACGTGATGGAGAGGTGTGGACCCTCTGCCACCTTGAAGGCATAGCCTTCGTGGCAGTGTGGAAGAACCCTCCGGCATCTTTAAGGCTCAGCCTACGTGCCAGAGAGGTCTAGACCCTCCGCCACCTTGAAGGCATAGCCTTCGTGGCGGAGAGGAAGAACCCTCTGACATCTTTAAGTCTCGGCCTACATGCCAGAGAGGTGTGGACCCTCTGCCACCTTGAAGGCGTAGCCTCTATGGCGGTGTTGAAGAACCCTTTGGTATCTTTAAGGCTCAGCCTACGTGCTAGAGAGGTGTGGACCCTCTGCCACCTTAAAGGCATAGCCTCCTTGATGGTGTTAAAGAACCCTCCAACATGTTTAAGGCTTAGCCTACATACCAGAGAGGTGTGGACCCTCCGCCATCTTGAAGGCATAGCCTCCGTGGTGGAGAGGAAGAACCCTCCGGCATCTTTAAGGCTCAGCCTACGTGCCGGAGAGGTATGGATCCTCCACCACCTTGAAGGCATAGCCTCTGTGGTGGAGAGGAAGAACCCTCCAGCATCTTTAAGGCTCAGCTTACGTGCCAGAGAGGTGTGGACGCTCCGCCACCTTGAAGGTATAGCCTTCGTGGTGGTGTGGAAGAACCCTTCGACGTCTTTAAGGCTCTGGCTACATGTCAGAGAGGTGTGGACCCTCTGGCACCTTGAAGGCATAGCCTCCATGACGGAGAGTAAGAACCCTCCGACATCTTTAAGGCCCAGCCTATGTGTCGGAGAAGTGTAGACCCTCCTTCACTTTGAAGGCATAGCCTTCGTGGTGGTGTGGAAGAACCCTCTAGCATCTTTAAGACTTGGCCTACGTGCTGGAGAGGTATGGACCCTTCGTCACCTTGAAGGCATAGCCTCCGTGGTGGAGAGGAAGAACCCTCCGGCATATTGAAGGCTTAGCCTACATGCCGGAGAGGTGTGGACCCTCCACACCTTGAAGGCATAGCCTTTATGGCAGTGTGGAAGAACTCTCTGGCATCTTTACGGCTCAGCCTGTATGCTGGAGAGGTGTGGACCCTCTACCACCTTGAAGGCGTAGCCTTCATGGCGAAGAGAAAGAACCCTCTAGCATCTTTAAGGCTCAGCCTACCTGTCGGAGAGGTGAGGACCCTCTGCCACCTTAAAGGCATAGCTTCCGTGACAGAGAGGAAGAACCCTCCGACATCTTTAAAAGCCTAGTCTACATGCCGGAGAGGTGTGGACCCCTCCGCCATCGTAAATGCCTACCCTCCATACCAGAAAGGTCACACCAAACCACTAACCAGAGAAGAATTTTGGCTTTGCTCACACCCAACACAGCTAAGCACCTCTAAAGAATCGCACCCCTGGCCGCTAGCAGCCACAGAATGCGAGGGGTCCACAACAGAGGAGACAAATGAAGCGTCGGTGCAACCAAACTTAAAAATAAAAAAAGTGAAGTGAGCATAGTACGACTCTATTCATATGCGACACATACAAAAATTGCCCTAAGCTAGCTGCCATATATTGAGTTTAGGCCTAACAAATGTGCTAGCCCGTTATGCCTCCCCATAGTACTATGGGAGGTGGAGGATCGACTACTATACGAAGTACCACAAGACATAGAGGGTCAACTCCTGTAGCGGCACACAGAGTGACGATAGGGGTACCCATGGCGCGAAGACCTCCTGTTCAAAATAGAGCTCCCCCGAACTTGGGTAGATGAAGGTTCCATTAGGAAGGGGTACATAACAAAGGCAGAATAGTCCATCTCCTCTTGTGAAGCCTCCATTGCCTCCACATCCTCTGCCTTGATATCCTCCAGGATTTCTGAGGGCACCCTTTCATCAGGACCCTGTGGGAGAGTGAGGAGCCAAGAAATGTGTGGCCTCGCGGCCTCCCAAGTTCTCCACCAATCATCCTTCTCAATGAAGATGGCCTCCAAGGGAGAAGCAAAAGTAGCCGTATCCTCTAGCTCATCCTTAATCAAGACATCAGCGGTCACCTCTAGGTCCACGTGCCCCTGGGAGTCACAGGACAGAAAAAATGGTCCCGCCGCTGCTGCAGGTTAGGCAAGGTGGCCCCGAATGATCGGGGCAAACTAGACCTCTCCCCAAAGGTAGCACCTCGAGCGTGGGTTAGGGCCCATCTAGCCTCGGGTTGCCACACTTGTAGGCATAAATCCTACACAAATTAGCCACATGGCACAAGCATCTCAGAACAACACCAAATAGGAAGGAGGTAGACATCACTCCATTTAGCTAACTAAAATCAAAATACATAAAGCGGGAGAAGGTGGTCAACATCCTAAGACCTCGACCCCCCGCATGAAGAGAAGAAAAATGAGATAGCCTACTCAGACCTACACCTCCAATGGCAAAGGTTGCAAACGATTGTCCGCGTGCATAGGCTGTTCCAGTGGAGCGACGATCGGACGAGAAGAATGTTCAGATGGCAACGGTGCATCCGAGAGATCCCGGTGGGGAGCTTGAACTCCCACGGAGGAGCCTGAGCGGAGAGCCTCTCCGGTACTTAGCTTCACCTGAGCTGTCATGAACCGTAGCGTCACAGCTCGGCCATGCCTCACCCATACACCACGGTGAAAGCTGTTCGAGGGCACACGAATCCCCACCGGAGGTGCCTCGGGCTGGAAGTCCTCAATCACAGAGTTTGGAACAAGCTGCACCAGCACTTCAAGTTGATGTACCCCCGCTCGATGTAGCAGCGACAGTTGGAGCGCCTAGGAATGTGTGCACTAGATCTCTTATAGACCTCAACGGTGGTGAACATCACCTCTGTAGTAGACTAAAGCCAGCGGAGCGTCCGTTCCAGCACATCTGGGCCAGAGGTATAGGCGGAGCCTCGGCTCCTAGTCCACTCAGGGCACTATGAGTTGTTCGACCTGCTTTTGATGCGCGCTCTGTGAGCCCTTGGCGCTCCATGCATAGTACCTTCTCCAGCACTTGGGCCTCCCCTAGCTCTCGCTGAACCTCAGCCACCTCAATCCTGAGGTCCTTGGCATCACCTTCTGCAGCCACACAACCCTCGATGGCTCGGAGGATGGACTCCTCCACGACATGGCGAGCTTCAGTGGCTTCCCTAGCCATTGCCTCCACACGCTCCCGCAACACCATCTCTTCCTACTAGAGGCCCTCCTCATGCTCCCGCCATGCCACCTCTTCCTGTAGATGACCCTCCGCAGACGCCACTCACTTTTTGGCCTCCTCCAAGGTGCGACAATTCATCTTAGGTCGCATTGCACACCGCCGCAAGAGCCTGGGCCACGCTCATTCTAGCGCCCTCACCGTAATCAAAGGACAACATAGGAGAGGCAGGGTGAAGCGCCCAAAAACAAAAGCCCAAAACTTTCGATCAAAGTACCTATTTACCAGGCTGCAGTCTCCAGACACACCTATACTTTCTCTAGAGGACCCCGAGCCATCGACAGCTTGATCTCTCCACTCCTAAGGAGAGATGAGGCCAAAGCAAAATCCTTCAGCACCTCCGAGCGAAATGTGAAGTCTTCAAAGGTATGATCCTTGAAGCCAAGGCTGGCCTCATCAGGTGTCGAGGTTGTCAGTGTGGAGTGTCCAGCTTCCCCAGCACCGGTCACCACAACTAGGTCTAGAACCGGTGTGATGTCCTGTGATGGCGGCGCCACCACATCTGTAATGGTTGTCAAGGCTATCTCCGAGGGAGTTGTTGTTTCCCGCAGAGGTTCCGTGACCTCGAGAGCTGGGGTTACGGAGGGTGCGTCCATCTCAATGCCTCTTAACAACACCAGAATGGAACGGGTGTCAGGATTCCTCATGCATCACCATGGGAGGACAAAAACCTATAGGGTAAGATTTGCCTTACCAATACCCCCCATCTCCTCGGCCGAAGGGCCCGTAACATCCTTATCATCGGAGAGGTGGGCGAACCCCCACGTTGCGTGAAAGTCTAGGGAGGCTCCACTGCCTCCCCCACCGGTTTGATCGTGGCTAGAGGGGCTCGGAGGAGCCGGGACCTTTTCACGATCATCCCCTCCAGGCTGGGCATTGACCTTGGTCATGCCCGCTATGATTCTGACGCTCTCGGCCCACCTTTGTCACTTTGTTCTCTTCAACGATGCCTAAGATGACTCAGCCACTGAGCTGGCTTACGAGCCTTTGAAGGTGGGTGAGGCCCTAGCCTGGACTGACTTCACAGGGATTACGAAGGCCATGGCGCCTAAAACCCCTCACCCTTTCTTCTTGGTGACCTTGAGCTTAGCCAGATCCCACCAAGCCGAAGCCGCCACCCCTTGGTGGAAGCATAGGCAGTTGTATCTCTCCCAGCTCATGGCCAGCTCCATAGACCAGTCTCACTCTGCAAAACTTGGCGAGCCCAGGAACTCCTCCATGAGTTCGGTCGTTCACTCCAGTGGGAGGTAGCTCTCTGAAAAAGGGCATTTCACATCTCCGGATTCCAAACTAGATGACGAAGAGGACTAAACAAAATTGATGATGGGCTCGGAGTACACGTTCGGCTCATCCTCCCCACCTTGTTCAAAGGCATGATTCCAGTCCTCCTAAAGGGGTCGAACACGCAACATTGTATACTCCTTCGTAAGGTCCCACATACTCATCCTCTGAGCCACCTTATGAAGAAGCACTAACCTCGAAGCAAATTGCTTGTTGGAGATATCCACCACCATGGTTCAAACGTACTCAATGGCCTGGTTCATAGAACAAAGGGGGGGGGGGGATCCAAAGCCAACGTCGTAGTAAAACCACCGCTCTAGTCATCCAGTGTAGCACTGGTTGTTGATGGCCTTCACCTGAAATGCACGCCATACTCTAGCCGTAGCTGGAAATTCACGCTGCCGAAGCTGAGGGCCCTCTTCTCCTTGTTCTCTGCCCACATCTTCGGTTGGCAACTCACTTCATGAATAAGGGCGAAAAGGTCCGCTCTCTCCCTTCACATCCCTCCGCCCGCATGACCCACTCAAAGAAGGCTAGACGGGCAATGGTGTTGGCCGATAGCTGCAGGAGCTCCACGTAGAAGTAGCAAAGCACCTCTTCAAGGAGTGGCACAACTGGAAGGCCAAGGCATGCGTCAAAGAAGGCCTCAAACACCACGGTCTCATGGCCTAGAGGCTTCGGCGCCACTTTGTCGCGCGGGGCCTGGGCGGCGGATCTGGAGGGGATCTTTCCCTCCATGACCATCCTATCGAGCTTGACCTCAGTGATGGTAGATCCCCCTAGCACGATGGTTTGTTGAGGATGCTTTCGGCTGGTGCGACGAAGGTCTACACTCGGTGGCGGTCCGGGTAGCGATGGAGAGCAGCGCCACCTGAGTGCCCGCTGCCCCGCACACATCAACGGCCCCACCCGTTGATGACATGTCGACTACGCCTTGAGCACCGGAACTAGCCATGAAGGTCCCTGTGAGGTGGCGAGAAGTGCTGGACGGTGGTGGAAGATGGGAATGACAACAGGCAGCGCACGCATGCTAAAAGCAATAGTAGCTGTGAGCAAAGATATAGAACAAATATCGTCGCTTGGCCCGGACCCTCTATCTATAAAAACTAAGGGAGGAGTTGTTTCCTCTAGGGGCGCTCATGCGCGCATGCCTTGCCTCTTCACCTCTAATCATGGGGAGGCGAACCGCTCCCCACAACCCTCCGATGATGAGGCGCCATGTGTCCCACTACCGCCTGGCAGGACGCAACTATCCCACTAATCATAGGCCGCATTAAAAGCCCTCTCTCACAGGTCTAGTTAGGCATCTAGTTCCACCGTCGGAATGGACCCAAAGAACAACTCGAACAAAGATGAAGGGCGATAGGCCCTTCAGCTGCGGAGCTAGGACCGTCGAAGGCCATGCTCCGAAGACCGCAGGGCCGGCCTCTCTCCGCAAGGGGCTGCTGTTGGAGGTCGCTATTTGGGACCCTCAAAGGCCCTATCTCCACTGGCATTAGCTCATGGGCCTCAGACCCATGAAGCCTCCGGAGCCCCTAGGCTCTAGAGTTACCTCGGGGCCTGGGGCCTCCGGATGTCAAGTCGTCAAGCCTTCATAAAGATCAGTCAGAGAGAGTCCACTGATCGTCTTTTTGCCTGCTACAAAGTGGCCAACATTAAGTGTCAGTCACCTTGGCAGCCAGTTTGACACATTAGACAGGGTCGGCGCCACATTCGGCGACCGACCAAGTTCATCGCAACCTAATGTCCCTGCGCCGACCATGGTAGATAATATCTTCTGGGCAGGGTTAACAATACTTTATCTAGGTACTAGCTATGTAGCGCGGACGATCCTAGGTCTTACTACATAGTAATAACTTGTATGACACGTCTCATATAGCACTATAAATATCGGGCCATGCCCATCAGGCCAGACACCCCCCCCCCCCGAATCTTTTTGCAATCAATACATTTGTTGTTATCCTACCTCTTCGCCTTCTTCTCTAGGCCTGAGTCTGCTCTTTAGAAGAAACTCTCACCGCACTTTATTTGCAAAAGACGTTTCGTCTTCCACCAACCTAGACTTTGTGCATGTATCGTGGGTAAAACTTCCTTGTCATTACTTGTCAATTTCGCTATCTCCTAAACAGTAAAATGATTGCATATGCTGGACCATGAGGGTGAAAATCATTTCCTTGTAGAAATGGACCAATATAGGATCGGAGGGTGGGTCATGTGGCTGTTTAAACATGGTCCTGAGATTTAATTTTGGTCTTAAGTTGCGTCATTGACATGGCCCAGGCATGCACTCGCCGAAGATGAATTGCAACCTAACAAAGACGTGGGATTGGGCACACGAAGAAGGCTACGTCGAGTAACTTATAAAATCGCATTCTCCGCTGTCCCTGATCATGTTGTCTGATGCTATAGTACGCAGTTATGATATTTGAACATGTACCCGTGTACCACACATACTGTTTACACTTTACAGTAGTGTGAGCTTCTCTTTTCTCAGAAAGTACATCACCATTTCCCGTCAGACGACTGTGCTGCGTTCGTCTGACCGGTCTCAGCAGCTACGTGTCACCTATATACTGCACGATGAAAAAAGCAGTTCTTGTGTCGGTATGGAACCAACAAGCTCTCTCTCCCTCTCTGCTATAACATGTAGCAACACATGCCGCATATATACATCAATATACATGCTACCTTCGCATCTCTCTCTGTGCATCACATCTCTCCTAGCTGGAGGCCGGAAGGGCACTGTAGCGTGCATGTGATCGATCGCTGCGCTGTGCCCGTGCGTGCAGCCTGACTGACAGTCGACACCTCCGCCCGTCAGCCTGCCTCCGCCCCGCCACCAACTGATACCGGCCGGGCGGAGCCAATCACCAGCCGAAACGACGCCGACGTACACGAGCGCCCCCACGACCACGAGCGCATGCTATTCTGTGCACCACCAACCAACCAACCGCTCGGTTCCGTCGACGCGGACGTGATGCGCGCGAGAGGGTCGGAGGCAGCTGGCTGCGTGCAGGGCCGGGTCTGCCTTCCCCGCGAGAGACAGGGCGATAATGCCACGGTACTACCGGGTAACAAGCGACATGCGTGATCCCCCGATACCTGCCTGCCCATATAGGCACAACCTACAGCCTAGCTAGAGTACCATACACAGATCATGCGTCCATCCATCCATCCGTAGATGTACTCACTGTGCCCGCGGCACTGTGTCCATGCCATCCCGTGCACGCCCGGGGGCCACACGGCAGCGAGCGACGACCGAAGATCTCGTGCATGCATGTACGTACGTACCACTACTGCTATGTGCATTATACATTGTGCTGGTACGTGCACACTGTGCAAGCCGCAGCCTTTACATATGAGCAAGCTAGTACACGTCGGTCGCGTCCACCGTACCCGATCTCTATCGATCGATGGCTCGAGCAACCAATCAATCAGCCAGCCAGTACTGTGGCCGGTGCATGGATCCATCCATCCATCTCCATCGTCGTACTGGACCAGGACGTACGTACGCCACATGGGCGCGTACGCAATTAGGTACTCTCCGTGGCTAGGTGCATGCAAAAGGATCGTACAGGTCAAGGCGGACGTGTCCGATGCGTATGCGTGGGCGCTGCATGCCTGGTCGGAAACAAAACGTACGGGTGCATGCCTGTCTCCCAATGCCCTGCAAGGCCCGGCACGCGGCGGGTTGGTGCCATGATACCGCCGTGCGCAACCACCAGATTAACGGGACAACGTGGTGTGGCGCCGTGCCAACTCATGATCGGTTATGTATTGGGACGCACCAGATAGATCGATCAATACGTTTGCAAATTAACATACTGGTTTCTCGCTGGGCTCCTAGAGCAAGGGATTGTATGCATGTTGCAATGGTGCTCGCAGCTTCGCGGTGTGTGTGTATGGGCTGAGAGAACTATAGTGTGCATGCATGATGCATAGTTCTCCATCGGGATGATCTCTCATAATTAATCTGAGGTATATCTCACGATGGATGTGTTGATCGGCGTTTTTTTATGAGATCAGATAGACACGAGAACGCGAGGATTTATTCAAGTTCAGTCATCCCGTGAAATAATAGCCCTATAACCTATGTATTTTCTTATGAATTGGATTAACTTATTAGAGAAATCATGTCCCCTCTACAAACCGGGTCCTTTCTTGTTTCTTTTTGTCGATTGATACGTCTTCCGGTGCATAGCAGGAAAGACGGATGAACTCCTGAATGTATTGGTTTATTGTCATTCATCCTTGCTTTAGGCTACAGAATTCGTCAGTCTTCATTTCCATTGTTCTTTCCGGTACGTGGCACTTCTAGAACTCTTCACAGAATTCCTCCCAAGTGATAGCATCAGCATCCACTAATGCTTCACAGTAGTTCTCCCACCATTCTACTACTGATCCGGTGAGTTGATGGGCTGCTAGATTCACACTGTCTTGACCCTCATAGTTGATGACCTTGTGTTTTCTGGTGATAGCCCTAAGCCAATCATCGGTTTCTAAAGGGTCTTCGGTGCTGTCAAAGGTTGGAGGTTTGATCCTCATGAACTCTAACAACTTGTTCTGAGGTCCAACACCATAACCTCGGTTGTTGTTTCCTGCTTGTGCTATGGCCTCTAGTAGGCGGGTTTGATTGACCATTACTGCCACTAGATCATTCTCTGGTGATGGGGTAGTGGGATTCCTTGACTGCTATGGCGGCTTTGGTGGACTTCCTGGCTGGGTTGAGAGTTGGCGACCTTGATTGTGCCTCTACCTTGGACCGCGGTAGCTCTCCCTCGAGATCCTATTGCATCGCTTATTTCGTATCCACCCTTGGGGGCTTCAATGGCGGGGGACCTCTAGCGTTGTTGCTGAAGGCGAGATGACTACCTGGAGGACTCCATCTGTTCTCTAAGGATAAGAGAGAAAGCAAGACTTGAGATAAGGCTGTAAGATTAGGGCAAGCAAGATAGAAGCAAGGGAAATCTTGTCATTCACACAATCAAAGATATAAACAAGAAGCAATACTGTCGGTGTATTCAGAACCAGGGGTCCCTAAGTCCCGAGACCAGGCCGGCCATCCGCCACATGTCACCACCCTGCAAGGTAAGAAGAAGCTAAGTCCCGGGAGAAGGTGCTCGGGGCCGCCGCCTCTGGTTCCCGAGCACCCTAGTTCCCTGATGATCCGCAGAGCCCAAATACCAAGAAGGAAGTGCTCGGGAGAGAGTGCTCGGGGCTGCACGTGGCAGCCCCCGAGGACTCGGTGCCCCGAAGGTCCCCCCGAAGTGCTCGGGAGAGAGTGCTCGGGGCTGCACGTGGCAGCCCCCGAGGACTCGGTGCCCCGAAGGTCCCACCGAAGTGCTCGGGAGAGAGTGCTCGGGGCTGCACGTGGCAGCCCCCGAGGACTCGGTGCCCCGAAGGTCCCACCGAAGTGCTCGGGAGAGAGTGCTCGGGGCTGCACGTGGCAGCCCCCGAGGACTCGGTGCCCCGAAGGTCCCACCGAAGTGCTCGGGAGAGAGTGCTCGGGGCTGCACGTGGCAGCCCCCGAGGACTCGGTTCCCCGAAGGTCCCACTCAAGTGCTCGGGGGAGAGTGCTCGGGGCTGCACGTGGCAGCCCCCGAGGACTCGGTTCCCCGAAGGTTCGCGCAAGATCATTCGGCGACCCGAAGGGTCCCGTCGTCAGGGTGTCATCCAGTCAAAAGCCCAATGCCGCATTTAATGGGCACGCGCGGCCTGACATCCTGACATCCTGACATTCTCAGCTGCCCATGCCCCAGTGTCAGACCCTGCCATGCACTGGCAGGGGGGGGGGTCCATTAAATGCACGGGTCCCGTCCCGTTTCATCCGGGTGCCTCGGGATAACGTTGCCAGAATCGAAGCGCTCCGCCTGCCATCCTGCCCTGGCAGAAGAACAAGACAGGGTGGGCGCACCGGGCACCTCTGAGGCTGCCCGGTGGGCCCCCTTTATGGCGCCCGAGGGCTTCCACAGTGGCGAGTGGTCGGATGCGCGCCGCATTTCTCCACCGCCCCTGTCACTTCGTCAAGACGAAATGATTACGCCTTTCTCCGTGGCACCTTGGCATTCGCATCCCCTCTTTCCCATTCAGGATATGTTGAGGTCGGCGCGCCTATAAAAGGAAAGGATGGAGAACACTAAAGGACGATCCCCGACGAACCAGACCGAAGAGGGACCGGAAGTGTGTGAAGAAGAGGACGCAGACGCTCGAACCAGCTCAAGCCAAGCTAGAACACGAGAGCCTCAAGCTCTTTGTAAACGGCTCTCCCCTTGGAACCAGATACATCCTTGAAGAATTCCCTTCAAGGATAAATATAGCGCTCACACAGGAGTAGGGTGTTACGCCTCCGTGCGGCCCGAACCTGTCTAAACCCCGGTGCACCCATTTTTCTCGCATTAGGGCGATCATCCCCCACCAGCCATCGCATTTGTTTTCCGTTCCCGCTTATTTCCCAAACAAGCTTTTCCAGGATCATCCCCCCGGCCGAATCTCTAAAAAGGGGTCTCTCGGGATCCCTGCGACAGGAGTTCACCCTCCGACAGCTGGCGCGCCAGGTAGGGGGGAATATCCCTGGATTGTTTGTTTCACTTTTTTCCCACAGGAAAAGATGGCCGGTGGGCACCGTCTCCAGCGTTCCGGCTCCACTTCCAGTGACGGAGCGCTGCCCGACGTCAGAAGGAACCCCGTCGCTGCTGCAGACCAGCAGCAGCCGCCATCCACGTGCGCGTTTTTTCCCGCTCAAGGGGATCAAGGCGCTGGGCCCATCAGGGCCGCCGCCGCCGCTGCCGACGCCCTTTCCGACCCCCACCAGGTGGTCGGGACCCCGGCCGCTAGGTCCGCCTCTGGACCACGTCGGGTGCCGCCTCGGCGCAGGCTCGCTTTCAGCGAGGCCAGCCCAGGGAGCGCGCTGCTTGCAGCACATGCTCTCCTCAGGCACCCGCCCGTTCAGGCCACGCCAAACACTCCGGAAGGCCTGTGGATACAAGATGTCGTCGCTTTGGTCGGCACTGCTCGTCGCCAGGTGCAGGCCGGGAGTCCTCGCGCCACTTCTCAGCATGGTGCCGCCAGAGCCGGCTCCTCAACGGGCAACACCCACACGGGCCGAGGGGTCTCCAGGCGGAGCGCCGTCCCCCTGGCCGTGTCTGAAGCCCGGGACCGTCGTTTACACCTTGACGAGCGGAGGGGCCACGAGGATGCCCGAGTTACTCTCGAACGTCAGCGGGAGACCCGGCAGGGGGTTGGGGCAGAGGACCAGGCTTCCTCTCTCCCGGCCCGCGGCCACCGGGGATCCCTGGCTCGCCGCTTCTCGCCACCGAGGACCCCCGCTCGCGCTGCGGGGTACGGCACCGGTTGCCGTGCCTTCACCACCGAGCTCCGCCGGGTTAGGTGGCCTTCCAAGTTCCGCCCCGAGCTGCCGGAGAAGTACGACGGGTCCATCGACCCCGTCGAGTTCCTCCAGATCTACACGACGGCCGTCCAAGCGGCCGGAGGCAGCGAAAAGGTGATGGTAAACTATTTTCATGTTGCCTTGAGGGGTTCCGCCCGCTCTTGGCTTATGAACTTACCCCCAGGGTCTATCGGCTCCTGGGATGACCTGTGCCACCAGTTCGTGGCCAACTTTCAGGGCACGTTTACGCGTCCCGGTTTGGAGTGCGACCTCCACGCCGTCCAACAGCAGGAAGGGGAGACGCTACGGCAATTTATACAGCGTTTCAGCCAGGTTCGCAACACTATTCCGTGAGTGGCCCCCCATGCTGTTATTGTTGCTTTCCGGCAGGGCGTCCGTGATGAGAGGATGCTCGAGAAGCTAGGTACGCACGAGATCGAGACCACTGCGGAACTCTTCGCACTGGCCGATAAGTGCGCCAAGGCTGCGGAGGCCAGGGCGTGGCATGCTCCTCGCCCCGCTTCCGACCAGCCAAGTTCTTCCCGCTCTGATAAGCGGGAAAAGAAAAAGAGAAGGAAGCGCGAGGCCACTCCCGTTGAGCCAGCCCAAGTCGCCGGGTGTCGATCGGCGCCCCGTCAGGGCCCCTACTCGGGCTCCTCCTCGGGCCTCTGTACCCGCGAGGGCCCCGGCACCGGCTAGGGCGCCGGCTCCAGCAAGAGCCCCGGCCCCTGGCCGAGCTCCTGTTCCAGCGAGGGCCCCCGCTCCCGCGGGGCCCGAGCCAGGTAAATGGTGTCCCATACACCTGACCAGATGGCACGACCTCACGGAGTGTCGTACGGTCAAAGGACTCGTGGAGCAGCGCCAGAGGGAGCGCGATGAGTCCCGCGGAGGAGGCGATACCGAGGTCGTCCCCAACAACGCCGAGCTCGGCTTCCAGGAGCCCGAGCATGCGGTCGCCTTCATCGACGGGGGCGCTTACACACCCTGCTCGCGCCGCGGCATCAAGGTCATGCGACGCGAGGTGTGCTCGGCAACCCCGAGCGAGGAGGCCACAAGACCCCTGAGGTGGTCGGATGCTCCGATCACGTTCAGCATGGCTGATCACCCCGCCAGTACTGCAGCCGTGGGACGGCTACCTCTGGTAGTGTCTCCCACTATCTGCAATGTTAAGGTCGGCAGAGTGCTGATCGACGGTGGTGCCGGCCTCAACCTCTTTTCCAAAGAGGCTTTTGAGAAGCTGCAAGTATCTTCCCGACGCCTAAAGCCGTCACTCCCCTTCTGTGGAGTAACCCCCGGGCACTCCCTGCCCCTCGGGAAGGTTGAGTTGCCTATCACGTTCGGGAGCCGGGACAACTTCCGCACGGAGTGCGTCCTCTTCGATGTCGCGGAGCTCCCTCTCCCCTACAACGCCATCCTCGGGCGTCCGGCGCTTGCCAAGTTTATGATGGCCGTGCATTATGCATACCTTACGGTTAAGATGCCCGGCCCCGCAGGCTCTATCTCCATGATCGCCGACTCCGGCGGCGCCATCTCCTGCGCTGAACAATCATACATGGCTCTGGTCTCAGCGCAGGCCGAGGTTGATGGCTCTACAGGGGGCCCGGGACCCTCTTCATCCAGACCCCGACTCGCCGCCGACACCTCTGTCCCAACGAAGGAGGTCGAGGTGGGCGAAGACGCTACCCAGGTTGTCCGTATCGGCAGCGACCTGGGCAGCAAATAGGAAAGCGCGCTCGTCGCCTTCCTCCAGGCTAACGTAGATGTGTTTGCCTGGCAACCGTCCGACATGCCCGGGATCCCTAGGGAGGTGATCGAGCATCATTTGGCCGTGCGTTCGGACGCCCGCCCAGTGAAGCAGAAGGTCCGGCGGCAGGCGCCAGAGCGCCAGGAGTTTATCCGCGAGCAGGTCCGCAAGCTCCTCGACGCCGGATTCATCCGAGAAGTCCTCCACCCCGACTGGCTAGCAAACCCAGTCATCGTCCCGAAGGCCAACGGCAAGCTTCGCATGTGCGTGGACTACACCGACCTTAACAAGGCTTGTCCTAAAGATCCCTTCCCCTTACCTCGCATTGATCAAATTATAGATTCAACCGCGGGATGTGATCTTTTATGCTTCCTAGATGCAAACTCTGGGTATCACCAGATTCGTATGGCCATAGGGGACGAGGAAAAAACTGCTTTTACTACCCCGGTGGGGACTTATTGCTACATGTCAATGCCTTTCGGCCTGCGCAACGCTGGATCCTCTTTCCAGCGCGCTATTCGTATCACTCTTAACTCGCAGGTTGGCCGCAACGTCGAGGCTTACATCGACGATCTCGTGGTCAAAACCCGAGACCGCGCCACCCTGCTCGAGGACCTTGCCGAGACTTTCAACAGTCTCCGCTCTACCCGCCTCAAGCTCAACCCGGAGAAATGTGTCTTCGGGGTGCCGGCAGGCAAGCTCCTTGGTTTCTTGGTCTCTGGCCGAGGGATCGAGGTCAATCCAGAGAAGATCCGGGCCATCGAGCAGATGCGACCCCCAGTTCGACTCAAGGAAGTCCAGCGCCTCGCCGGCTGCATGGCAGCCCTCGGGCGCTTCATCTCCAAGCTCGGGGAGCGAGGGCTACCCCTCTTCAAGCTTCTGAAGAAATCCGGTCATTTTGACTGGACGCCGGAGGCCGAGCAGGCCTTCCGCGACTTAAAGAAGTACCTTACTTCGCCACCCGTGTTGGTGGCTCCTTCTCAAGGTGAGCCCCTGCTGCTCTACGTTTCGGCCACTCCTCAGGTTGTGAGCGTAGTACTGGTGGTGGAGCGCGACGAGTGTTCGGGGCCAGGTGCTGGGTCCCAGCTCCCAGAGGCCCCCGACCACTCACTTGTCCTCGCGGCTCCCCCTGGGCAAGGGGTCGAGCCCGAACACACTGCTCTTCCCAGCCAAGGAATCGAGCCCGAGTGCCCGGCCAGCCCCAACCATACCACCGACCCTGGGGGCTGTGGCAGCCCCCTGGGTGGGGCCACCATCCGGGCCCGCCGGGTACAGCGACCGGTGTACTTCGTCAGCGAGGTCCTCCGGGAGGCCAAGACAAGGTATCCCCAGGCGCAGAAGCTGCTCTATGCCGTGCTCGTCGCCTCCCGGAAGCTGCGTCACTACTTCCAGGCGCACAAGATCTCGGTGGTTACCACTTATCCACTGGGACCCATTCTCCGGAACCGGGAGGGCACCGGGCGCGTTGTCAAATGGGCGGTCGAGCTGGCGGAGTTCGACCTACACTTTGTCTGCCGCCAGGCAATCAAAAGCCAGGCACTCTCCGACTTCTTGGCAGAATGGACGCCCGTCCCCTGCGTCGTCCCAGAAGAAATCTCTACCTATCCCGGGCACGACGCGCCCGGGTACTGGGTTATGCACTTCGATGGCTCCCTCTCGCTGAAAGGCGCAGGGGCCGGAGTGGTTCTCACCTCCCCAACGGGTGAAGAGCTCCGGTACGTCGTACAGTTGCAGTTCCGCGCATCCAACAACATGGCGGAGTATGAAGGTCTCATCGCCGGCCTCCGGGCTGCGGTGGGGCTCGGGATTCGTCGCCTCTTGGTCAAAGGGGACTCCCAACTGGTCGTCAACCAGGTATCCAAGGAGTACCAGTGCACGGATCCTCAAATGGCGGCGTACGTGGCTGCAGTCAGGAAGCTTGAGAGACGCTTCGACGGCCTCGAATTGCGGTATATCCCTCGCCGCGACAATGCTCCGGCCGACGAGCTCTCTCGCCTGGCCTCCTCACGTGCGCGCGTCCCTGCCGGAGTCTTTGAAGAAAGACTCGCACGGCCTTCCGTCCTGCCTGCCGAACAGGATGAAGGGGAAACCTCGAACTCAATTCAGGGGACCCCGGCGGTGCCCTCAGTGGGAAGCCCCGTCAGGGCGCCGCCGTCCGGCGAGTGCGCTGTGCTCGCCGAATGTTCTCAAGATGCCTCGTGGATGTCTGACATCCGAGGGTACTTGAAAGAAAAGTTCCTACCCGAGGATGAGGCGTCTACCGAAAGGGTTGCTCGGCAGTCCAAACGCTATGCCATAGTAGATGGGGATCTCTACCGACGTAGCGCAGGAGGTGTCCTCCTGAAATGCATCTCTCGGGCCGAAAGCGGCGATCTTCTCGCTGAGGTCCACGAGGGCGAGTGCGGTGGCCATTCATCGTTCCGCACGCTGGTCGGGAAAGCCTTCCGGCAAGGTTTCTACTGGCCTACAGCTCTCCAGGATGCTTCCGAGCTGGTTCGGCGCTGCAGGGCGTGCCAGTTCCATGCAAAGCAGATTCACCAGCCAGCTCAGGCTCTCCATACCATTCCCCTGTCATGGCCTTTCGCGGTCTGGGGTTTGGACATTCTGGGTCCATTCCCCCGAGCAGTCGGGGGCTATGCATACCTATATGTCGCTATCGACAAATTCACCAAGTGGCCGGAGGCGGTCCCAGTCATCAAGGTGACCAAAAACACGGCGCTCCAGTTTATCCGCAGCATCACTAGCCGCTTTGGCGTCCCCAATCGGATCATCACCGACAACGGCACCCAGTTCACTAGTGCCTTGTTCGGGGACTATTGCGAAGATCTCGGCATCAAGCTTTGCTTCGCTTCCGTCGCTCATCCTCGGAGTAACTGGCAGGTCGAGCGCGCCAATGCAGAGATTCTGAAGGGCCTCAAAACCCGGACCTATAACGTGCTCGCTAAGCACGGGAAGGGATGGGTGGATGAGCTGCCAGCCGTGCTGTGGGCCAATCGGACTACGCCAAGCCGCGCCACCGGGGAGACTCCTTTCTTCCTCGTCTACGGCGCCGAAGCAGTCCTCCCCTCCGAGCTCACTCTGGGCTCCCCTCGAGTGCATGCATACTCTGAGGGTGAGCAGGAGCGGCAAAGGCGCGACGACGTGGACTACCTGGAAGAGCGCCGGCGGCGTGCTGCTGTCCGGGCGGCTCGGTACCAGCAGAGTCTGCGGCGTTATCATCTGCGCCATGTCCGGGCCCGGTCTCTCGAGGTGGGGGACCTAGTTCTCCGACGCATCCAGTCGCGCGAAGGAATGAATAAGTTGTCCCCTGTGTGGGAAGGTCCCTTCACCGTGATCGCGGTCCCCCGGGCAGGTTCTTTCAGGTTGGCGACGGAGGAAGGACAGCCACTCCCGAATCCGTGGAACATCGAGCATCTCCGACGCTTCTACCCGTAGATGGTCGTGCTCGCGGCTCAGGTCAGCAAGGCCGGGGGCTTCTCCCCGCCCGAGCAGTCTGAAGGCTTCGCCCCGTGGGGTAAGTCACTGTCGCCCAAACCTTGTAAATATTGCACATTAAGTATTTTAATAAGCAATCGCTATGTCAAAATACTTTTTCTGGATTCCGTATGTTTAATCTGTCTGGTGAGGAGCTCGGTTGTGCGAGAAAAAGTTCGCTCTCTCTTTTTCCCCGCTGACAAAAGAATCCCGATCGGTATGCATGCGAGCAGTCGCCGCTGACTTACGTCCGCCATGGTAGGCTGTGGTGTTCGGTGTCGTGACAGGCTCCCGGGCACTACCGAGTTTCGGGGTGCTCCAGGTAATCCCATCGCTCGAGCTGCTCGAGTAGTCCGGAGCTCGGGCCCCCGGAGCGGGCTGTCGGTGCTCGGTCTGGTCTGTCATACCCGGGCGCCACCAAACCAAAGGACCTCTGGGTTATGCCTCTGCCCGCTCTTGTCCGTCGGTTTGGGTGTTCGAGAGGTCTCGGGTCGAAAACAAGAGTAGTCTATAACAAGTACCGCACTGGCAGAGCGCGCCAGACAAAGAAATCCTATTTTCTCCTTTAAAGTCACAGGTTGGCGATCACAAGCAGCTCGGCCGCGGGGGCTTCAATGCCCCGGTCTTTGGTTGGCCCCAAGGGTCCTCGGGTGGTCCTACCACTTAGGCATGGGTGGTCGAGATCACCCAACCCTAGGAGCCTCGTGCACCTCCAGGCGCTCGGGCGCCCCGTAAAAAGAATTAAGTTCCCGACACCTGAACTCGGAAGCACATCCCTCCTGGATCGATGGGCCGGAAGGCCGACAGCTGTCCGGTGAGTGGTTATATTCAGACAAATCTACCTTCAGTAAATTTATGTTCTCGAGTCATTCTCGGGGGCTCTCGCGCTTTAATCTGTTCGGTGAGGTGGTTTCCTCGCACGCAAAAACCCTACCGCGTGTCTACTTTTTCCCAGAACGACAGAGCGGTTTGCAGAAAAGAGTAGCGCGCGTGCGATAATGTCTGACCGAAGCCCTTCGTGGTGGTCGTGGTGTTCGGTCCGCTTTTAAGGACCCCGAGCACTACCGAGTCCTCGGGTACCCTGGGTAATCCTATCGCTCGAGCTACTCGGGTAGTCCGGAGCTCAGGTCTCGGGGGCGGGCTGTCAGTGCTCGGTCCGGCCCGTTTTAAGCCCGGGCACCACCGGACCGCGAGGACTCTTGGTCACATTCTCGCCCGCACGCGCCTCCCTTCTACTAACTGAGTGGTCGCAAAGTGAAAAAGTGTTCATTAGGCATGGCGTGTTCCGAGAGGGATCGATCTATCTCCCGGACAAGGGAGTCTGTGTCTTTATTTCTTAACCTAGGCAATGCGGACTCGCGAGAGCTCGAGGGCTGGCTGCGCCAACGTCAGCGATCAGAACAACTTCGTTTCTCGGGGATGGGAAGGTCGGGAACGGCCCGACTGAGTACTCCCCGGGACTTCCAAGCAGAACACCAGAAGAAACATCAAACACACAGAGAAATTGGAGTTGCGGGCCCAAGGAGAAGCTGCCATTATATCCACAAGACATATACAAGGCGTTTTCTAAGGGTTCACTCCTAATATTTACATCCATTGAGACGGCAAAAGAAAGACAAAGGCTACAAAAGATCTAGTCGGCGGCGGAGGCGTCGGCTGAATCCTCTGAGTCGTCCCCGGGGGCTGGCGGCGGCGGCACCTCTCGCCTAAAGCCGGCCGCTACCATGGAGGCGGTACTCCGGACCGCTGCCCGGGCGGCCTCTCCCTCAGCCTCGACCACTCCCTCCCACGCCGGCTCCAGTGGGAAGTTCGGGTCCCTGCTTCGGTAGCAGGCCAGGACGTGCTCTGCCACGGCACGTGCCAAGCCACGTCCCTCCCGGGCGGCAAGTTCCTAGACTGCCCAAGGCAGGGTCTCGAGGCGCTCGCAGACCTGCTGCAGCCCCAACACTTGCCGTGCGGGGCCGTCGCCCTTCTTGTCGTCGACAAGCCGTCCGAGACCACCCTTCTCCACGGCCCGTCGCATCCGCTGGAGTATGTCCTCCAGCATATGCTCGAGGTTGACCCGCGAGACAAAGGCGGTCTCGAGCTTCTCCTTGGCGGCCCGCAGCTGTGCCTCGAGTCCCTGGTCCCCGGCCGGACCAGAAGAACCGCCAGCCGCGGCGGGGGCGGCAGCCTGCTTCGTCTTGGCCACCATCTCGGACAAGGCGCGTTCGCGGGCGGCCAGTTCCGCCTCGTGCTTCGCATTCTCCTCCGCCCTGGTAGCCGCGGCGGCCGCCGCAGCAGCAGCTTCGCCCTCTCGGCGACTCAGTTCGCCTTCTCGGCGACTCAGCTCATTCTCCCGCCGGGCCAACACATCCTCCTGCTGGGCCACCGAATCCTCTCGGGCACCGAGATCCGACGCCGATAGCTCATTGTCCACTTCTCGGATGGAGACGTCCTCCTCCCAGCGCTTGAATTCTTCTCTGATCTTCCGGAGGTCGTCTTCCCAGCGCTGGAGGTCGGTGCGCATCTTCTCGGCGGGCCAGCTCGGCTTGCCGCTCCTCCGCAGCCTGCTCCCGGGCTGCGACTGCCACCTCCCTCTCCTGCGCCTGCCCCATCCTGGCAAGGGCCTCGGCAGCTTGCTGCCTCGACGCCTCGGCCAAGCGGGCGGCGTCTTCTCGTTCCCGTGCGGCTTCTGCCCGCGCGGTCTTCAGAGTTTCTCGTTCCCGCGCGGCTTCCGCGCGGATGTCTTCGAGGAGCTTCTGCTCCCGCGCGGCTGCCGCACGGGCCTCCTCCTGGGCGCCCGCCAGCTGTGCCTTCTCCAGTGCCAGGCGGGCGCGCTCGGCCTCGAGCTCCCCCTCCTTGGCGTTCACCACTGCGCCCAGCCGCCCAACCGCTACTTGGACGCCTTCAATGGCGGCCAGGAAAGGATCGGCGGGCTGACCGGGCACCGGTGGGGCCCAGGCTTCTCCGCAGAGTGCCTCCAGGGGGGCCGAGCTCTCCGCAGGGCCTTGCACCGCCATCCGCCCTGGGCTCTGCCTGCCCGGGGTAGGCTCCGCCGGAGCCAAGGTCTCGGACGGCGGCCGCATTCCCGCATCGGCCGCCCTGTCCACCGGCCCCGGCAGAACATCCGCCTCCACCGTTATCCGCCCCGGGCTCTCCGCGCCCGGGGTAGGTTCCGCCGGCGCCCTTCTATTGGCCGCCGCCTCCGCCTCTCTCCCAGAGGCCGCCACGTCAATTGGCGCCTCCGCCGTTCCTGTGCCGGCCTCCGTCGGCGCAGCGGGCGGGCTCGGCTCTGGCCCCGGTGCCTGTTCTCTCTCCGTCGCAGCAGCGCCTGCGGCCGACCTACGGGAGACAAGTGAAAATTGTCAAAACTTAGTTCGGGCCGGAAATGCCCATGGAAAAGCAAGAAAGAAGACTCACCGATACCGCCATTTGGCCGCTGGGAGCCTGATGTCCGGGTCCGGCACCGTCGGTCCGGACCCCTCCCGCCGCCTCTTCCGCTGGGGGCTCGGCTGAGCCGCTGCGCGGGCCACGGGCGCCGTTGTGCGGGCCTCGGGTGCCGCCGCACGGGTCTCGGTCTCCGCCGTGCGGGTCGCGGGCGCCGATGCAGGCCCCATCCGCACCAGGCGCGGCTCCAGCACCAGAAATGCCGCCGCTGCCGTCGGCGACGGCGGAGAGTCCGGCACTAGGATCAAGGCCCGGGGACGCTTTCCCCGGTTTCCCGGCGCCAACTCCTCAACAACTTCAGTGGCGCCCTCCTCTCTGGCACGGCGGCTGCCGCCTGCGGCGACCCCTTCGCCAGGCTGCGCCGAACTGCCAGCAACCTCATCGCCAAGTAGTTCCTCCAGCCCGGGGAGTTCGGAGGCCTCAGGACTCCGGCTTCTTGGCCGGTCCACAGGCCCCTGGGCATCGAACTCCGGCAGCCCCGCCATAATGGCCACCCGGTTGGGGTTGGCACAGAGTGCCATCTCCGGCAACGGGAGCTCCGTCTGGCTCATGTCCTCCGTTCCGGTGATCACTCGGGTCATCCCCCGCAGCTCCGCCTGCCCCAGATCCCAGCTCGCGCCAATCTGGGTCCTGGTGATGTCCTCCGGCCCGGTGTAGAACCAGCTTGGCCAGGCCCGCTCTCGCAAGGGCGCCAACCGACGGCGCAGAAAGTCCACAACCACCATGACTGAGGTCAGCCCGCCCTCGCGCAGTTCCAGGATGCGCTCCAGCACCGGCTTCAGTCTCGCATCTTCTGGTGGCGGCGCCTCCCACGTCGATCGCCGAGGTTCCGCCGCCTTCTCTGGCAATTCGAGGCGCTCGTGGGGGTCGATGTCGACGAAGAACCAGTCCTGTCGCCATTCCTCCCACTTGCTGCGCATCACCTGGGGAATATAATGGTCCCCCAGGCCTTCCCGGAGCCGAAGGTTGCAGCACCCCGCGACGTCCGCCGTGGAGTGCCCCCTCTTCTTCCCCACCGGCCGAAGGACGAAGAAGTGGCGAAGCAGCGTCGCCGACGGCATCACCCCCACGAACATTTCGCAGAGATGCGCGAAGACCGCCAACGCCACGACGGAATTGGGGCTTAGGTGCACCATTTGAATGCCGTACGTCTCCAGCACTTGCAGAAAGAAGGCGGAGAACGGCGGCACTAGCCCCGCTGCCACGAAGGAGGTGAAGAGGACGGTCCGCCCAGGGACGGTCGTCGCCGGCGTCAGAGTCGCCGGCCTCACCGCCACAGCACCCTCCTGACCCTCCGGCACCAGCAACTTCCTAATCTTGTCCGCCGCCTCCTCGTTCCTCAGACGAGACTCCGGCAAGATGCTGTCCGAAGTCTTGTCCCAGCGACCTCCTCCAACCCTCGTCATCTCAACAGGATGGAAGGTGTTTTTTGGTGGTGAAGAAAGAGAGAAGGAAGAATGCTCCGGTTGCCTGAGAATCCCCTAAAGGCTTCGGAGCACGAAGAAGGCAAGAACACAAGTGCAAGAGAGCATAAAAAGGGGAACGGACCGATCCGTTCCCCCTTTTATATCTCAAAATTCAAAAACTGCCGCCCGAACGGTTCGCTCGGCGAAGCGTCGCCTCGATCGGCGCAACTGCCAGGCGAATCTCCCGCCGATCGCGCGATGTCAGCGGCTGCCAGGCGTATTTTCCTCGATCTGCGCGGCGACCGCGCGTGCTGCCCGTATGGTCATCATACCCTTCGGAAGTTGTGTGGACACGCGTCCACTCATTTTCCCGTTGAAGCGTACTTGAGGTTTAAGTCCGCAAGGGCCACCTCTCGAAAGCTTGCCACATGGCGTCCGCGCCAGCCTCGGCCTCGGTCGCGACGAAGGGCCCATTCGCAGTCTCCGTCCCATCGGCTACCAACGGGCCCGGGGGCTACTGTCGGTGTATTCAGAACCAGGGGTCCCTAAGTCCCGAGACCAGGCCGGCCATCCGCCACATGTCACCACCCTGCAAGGTAAGAAGAAGCTAAGTCCCGGGAGAAGGTGCTCGGGGCCGCCGCCTCTGGTTCCCGAGCACCCTAGTTCCCCGATGATCCGCAGAGCCCAAATACCAAGAAGGAAGTGCTCGGGAGAGAGTGCTCGGGGCTGCACGTGGCAGCCCCCGAGGACTCGGTGCCCCGAAGGTCCCCCCGAAGTGCTCGGGAGAGAGTGCTCGGGGCTGCACATGGCAGCCCCCGAGGACTCGGTGCCCCGAAGGTCCCCCCGAAGTGCTCGGGAGAGAGTGCTCGGGGCTGCACGTGGCAGCCCCCGAGGACTCGGTGCCCCGAAGGTCCCACCGAAGTGCTCGGGAGAGAGTGCTCGGGGCTGCACGTGGCAGCCCCCGAGGACTCGGTGCCCCGAAGGTCCCACCGAAGTGCTCGGGAGAGAGTGCTCGGGGCTGCACGTGGCAGCCCCCGAGGACTCGGTGCCCCGAAGGTCCCACCGAAGTGCTCGGGAGAGAGTGCTCGGGGCTGCACGTGGCAGCCCCCGAGGACTCGGTTCCCCGAAGGTCTCACTCAAGTGCTCGGGGGAGAGTGCTCGGGGCTGCACGTGGCAGCCCCCGAGGACTCGGTTCCCCGAAGGTTCGCGCAAGATCATTCGGCGACCCGAAGGGTCCCGTCGTCAGGGTGTCATCCAGTCAAAAGCCCAATGCCGCATTTAATGGGCACGCGCGGCCTGACATCCTGACATCCTGACATCCTGACATTCTCAGCTGCCCACGCCCCAGTGTCAGACCCTGCCATGCACTGGCAGGGGGGGGGGTCCATTAAATGCACGGGTCCCGTCCCGTTTCATCCGGGTGCCTCGGGATAACGTTGCCAGAATCGAAGCGCTCCGCCTGCCATCCTGCCCTGGCAGAAGAACAAGACAGGGTGGGCGCACCGGGCACCTCTGAGGCTGCCCGGTGGGCCCCCTTTATGGCGCCCGAGGGCTTCCACAGTGGCGAGTGGTCGGATGCGCGCCGCATTTCTCCACCGCCCCTGTCACTTCGTCAAGACGAAATGATTACGCCTTTCTCCGTGGCACCTTGGCATTCGCATCCCCTCTTTCCCATTCAGGATATGTTGAGGTCGGCGCGCCTATAAAAGGAAAGGATGGAGAACACTAAAGGACGATCCCCGACGAACCAGACCGAAGAGGGACCGGAAGTGTGTGAAGAAGAGGACGCAGACGCTCGAACCAGCTCAAGCCAAGCTAGAACACGAGAGCCTCAAGCTCTTTGTAAACGGCTCTCCCCTTGGAACCAGATACATCCTTGAAGAATTCCCTTCAAGGATAAATATAGCGCTCACACAGGAGTAGGGTGTTACGCCTCCGTGCGGCCCGAACCTGTCTAAACCCCGGTGCACCCATTTTTCTCGCATTAGGGCGATCATCCCCCACCAGCCATCGCATTTGTTTTCCGTTCCCGCTTATTTCCCAAACAAGCTTTTCCAGGATCATCCCCCCGGCCGAATCTCTAAAAAGGGGTCTCTCGGGATCCCTGCGACAGGAGTTCACCCTCCGACAAATACCACACAAGGATGCAAGCAACTTGTATTAAAAAAAAAGTATTCTCTCCACTAGGTCACTAGTGCAAAAGTTGTTAGACTAACAATGACAAAAGTATCCTCACAGAGCATCAGACAATAGGGTTGTCTACAACAAAAGCTACTAAAGAACCTACTCCTACTACTAACTCACCACGACGCATCATCCTCAAGCCTCATATGCGGACCTGTCAACGGTGTTGTCAATAGCTAATTCAACAGGTGAGAGGGTCCCTGCTGGTGTTTGGGTAGAAGTTGGGTCGGAGATCCCATCGACGCTATTTTTGTCGTCGTGGTCACTAACGAGCTCACGCTCGCTAGGGTATTCCTCCTCTGAGTCATTGATGGGCATTTCATGTCTCCATCCTCAATAGGCTCAGCAGGCACTAAACCTCCTCAGGCTGTTGGGACTGGTGAGGGGCCAATCCTACCATCTGCTATGGTTGTTGCAATATGTGTTCATAGGAGAGGAACACCTAATATGACGATGTGGCGGGTCTGACTCACAGATAATCGGAAGGTGCTCTTTCTAGCAGTTCGTCTGACTCTAGAGCCATTCAGGGTATTCTGCCTGTTGGGATCCCTGAGATGCGCCTGTACGGCTCTCTGCCATCCACGATGGTTCCTCATCACGGCATCCTCAGCAGATGCGGCCTGGTCTAGCATCACATGAAGAGCTCTCTCTCATGTCTCTGACTCCTCTGCCCTTTGGCGACTAGCCTGGAATAGCTGGTAGCTCATGTTGTGCATGTGCTCTAAGGCGTGGAGGTACTGTGCCGTGATGGCTATGGTGGTGTCGTCCTCCTCCTCCTGTCTTGCATCTTCCATGGCGGTTAGGCGTTCACACCAACCAGCTTACTGGCCAGCAGTAGCTAAAAAAATACCTGATGGAAGTGCGTACCACTTCTCTGATGTGTCTTCTGCACAAGTATTGCAATGCCTCGTAGGCCGCCAGCTTGTATGTGTTGGGGGTACCGTACTCCGGTGGTGTTGATGTGTCATGGCTGCCAATTGGGGTATCTCAGGCAGTCGAAGATCTGTAGAAGAACCTAGCACTTCGGGGAACCATCCTTGTTGTACTAATGCTCGGTGTACTTTGAGCGCCGATTGTACCCCAGGCGGCATAAGGATTCCCACAACAGCTTGGTAAAGCCCTTCACTTGCAGATAATGAATTGTGTTCCAGTCCTTTTCTTCCATCTAACAGGGGAAAAGGGGCAGCTTAGAACCAGTATAACAAGTTTTAAAAGTAACAAGACTGAAGGTAAGTACATAACGAGTTTTTGCGACTAAGTTTTTCAAAAAATAGGCAAACACGAGCAAATCTATCATAAGGTCACGTTCTATAGCCAAGCATGACTCTGATACCACTCCTGTAAGACCCCAACTTTTTGGGATCTCCTATGTCTCTTTTATTAGTTTATGGATCAAGTAGTTGATACATACAGTATAACAATCGTGGCATCACAGTCAAACTTCATACATAAAATATTAAGGTTCAGAGTACAAAAGGTTTACAAACTATATGGCATATTACAAACTTGGCCTAATAGCCAACAAAAGCACAGAGGAAATACCTACCTAAGACACAGGAAGCTAGGTTGCGAACACGACTTCTAACTCTACTCTTCATCCACGCCTCCATCCTTGACGTAGTCGACAGTGGCTTCCTCATCTGAATGATAGCAAGAGTGAGAACAGAAGGTACTCAGCAAGCCTTATACTACTTCAAATGGTTGATGATGCATAAAGGGTATTTCAAGGATAAGGCTTTACAGTTTAGTTTTAAGCGTAAATCAGTTTTATGCAGTCATTTAGTTGTGTTCTCTACTAATAGCTTTAAAACAATTTGAAGTAGATCAAAACTAGGTAACAAGTCATATTTGAGGGTTTTTTGGTCCTGAGAGGGGCTATATCTCTCTCCGCAGTCCCTATCATCACATATTGTGTACCTCTAGTACTACACAGATCTTGACGGATTGAGCCATGAACCTCATCACATGAATATCTAGTCAACACACTCACTCATCAAGACACACGCACCCAGTGTCTAATCAAGCGTGACTATGCCTTCGTATGTCCATGACCGTGGACACGGCTATTCGAATAGTTTTACACTCTGCAGAGGTTGTACACTGTACCATGTGATATTCTCAGCTTCCATCCATTGCGTGCGGAGGAGTGAATCATACCTAGATATTTCAATCACCTTTCCTGCGAGCTTTTCTACAAGATACCCCAAGTACTAGAGACCTTGTACTGAATGCCAGGCCCTTTTTTAAGCCGTTGGCCGGTTCTTGAAACATTCAAATAGAGGGACAACTAGTCACTTAACCCATTGCTGCTTCCCAACCTTGTAGTATGATGCCCAACCTAGCGGTGAAAGAAAAAGTCAAGTCCTGCCCATACAGGACGCATGGCTGCACGGGGGTGGCTAAGCATGATGGCACAAGATTCAGTGCTTAAGCAACCAGGGTAGGTATCTTCTGGCAATGAATACCACAAAGTTAACTCAAGCTCCCAAGAGCATCCTCAACTGGAGGACTACTCTACCTACCCCCGCCAAAACAGTTTTCACCTATTTTTACACATCACCCTCCATATCCCACATAACATCAAGGATTTCACAACCATCACGAAATTCACAACCATTGAAGATTCATGGTATGTGAGTTAATTTGATAAATAGTGAAGTGATATCTCTGAAGAGATGTATTTCAAGGCGACCTCTTCGAGGGGACGTATTCAATCCTAAGCATGCTAGATATCAAGGTGTCGTCCGACGTTAATATAGATAATGACATGTAATTCCTAGGGTTATATGTATTCTGGATGATATTTTAGGCATGACAATTGTTTGATAGGATTAACTACTACTAGCTGTTTGAAAGAAAACGCAATACATAGCATATGCGATAATAAGTCTAGTTTTAGTTGATCATGTAGATTATTTGAAAACATACGTTCAATTTGATCAAGGAGATAGGACTTGCCTTCTCCGATGTTCTCTTCTAAACCTTGATCGAAATCTGGATCCTCCTCGCTCCTAACGCTTCCCGTACAGAACTCGCAAGACTTTATTGGTTCTACAAACGCAACTACGATCAATAATGAACTATACTAGAGAAGAACAAATAACACCAAATGGAAATCCAGAAGAGTTCTATTGGATACCACGATGGGATAGATAGGTAGATCTAGAAATTAGATGAATTTTAGCAAAAGAATCACCAAAATCAGAACTAAAACGGAGAAGGTTAAAGGTTGGCAATGGATCCGACTTCCCCAAAAGCATCCAAACATGCATGTGGGACACCAACCTCTCCCTCCCCCCCCCCCCCCCGCCTGCCCTTAGTGGCATTGTGCTCATCGCTACATCCATGTGGTAAGCTCTCTAGCTAGCCACATACACTTCGTGTTCTTTTCTTGACTCCATAATTTGCTGTTGCTACAGGTCCTTGACCCCCTCAAAAACGCCGACCACAACTCCTCCTCTGCCACCCCAGCTGGACGCCTCAGCCCTTGGCACACCTGTGACTCCATCGTTGGGGTCGCTTTCCATGGCCTCGACAGCGGCCGAGCCATCTGCGACATTTCCCGTGACGCCTACTCATGCCTCTGACCCGCTCTCCTTGGCCACCAGCCTCTGTACCTCCATTAGCAAAATGATTGCAGAGAAAGAGGGGGCAAACCACAGATGTGCTGTACTGGAGAAGTTGGTGGCCGACGAGAAGGAGGCAAGTCGTGCGCTTTAGCATGAGAAGTTCACACTCGTTGCCCGAAGTGCCAAGCAGTTGGAGGATGAGCGAATGACCCATGGTTTTCTAAGGGACACCTTCCTGGCAATGCAGGGGCCCTAAGGTGCGTCGGGTTGGAAGTCACCGGGTCAAAGGAAGAAACCGCGCTGGGCTGGGCCTACGCCATCAACGTCTTGGTAGAGGAGTTCACCCTGCTCCTAGGCCTCCTAGCGGCGAGGACCGTGGAGGACATGGTGAAGGCAGCGAAAGCCTCGGTGGAGTACATTCTTTAGTGCTACAACTGTCGCAACCCCAACTTCAACCTTGAGGTTGTTATAGAGAGAGTTGTGATTGCTGGTCCTAAAGCCGAGGTGAGCCTGTAAGCAGAGTGCCAAGGTTTAGTGGAGTATGTAGGGTCTCTCTTCTGGGTGGTGACCACCGAAGAGTAAATGTTTCCCTGTAACTTAGGCTTGTATCATATTTGAATAAAGTTTTTCATTTCTTTGATGGGCTTGTGTCATTGTTATGGTCATAGAGCTCTTGCGTTGACTGGCCCTCCTTCTTGCTCCGCGCCCCTGATCACCTCCATTGATGACTCCATCGACCAACGCAGTCGGGAAGTGGTGGCCGAGTGTGAACTTATGTTCATGGTCAAGTGAGAGACCCTGCAGAGTGATCTTTGAGGTGTGCTGGCCTTGCCACCGATTATGCCACATGTAGTCTTAGGTTAGCCATGTAAGACTTGACCACCTGACTCTTGCATGTTTTGTGACCTATTTTTTTACCAGCTTATCAAGAGCACATGCTGGAGGTGAAAAGGGACCTGGAGCAGATGACGAGGGAAAATGACTAGCGACGGGTATATTTCTACGATTGCCTTAGTTGGACATTTTCTTCCTTTGACTCACTGCTTCGGTCCACCAGCATTCAAGTTCGTCCAACTCTCAGGAGCACCGTGACTTGTCATATCAACTGGCTCTTGGTGGCCTCCTAGGAGACAGGTGAACTTGAGCAGAGGCTGTGCGAGACCATTGGCGACCACCTTTTTAAGGTCAGAGTCTACAACGCATGCATTGCTCTTGCCTGCGTCAACGAGTATTTTCCTATCCTCGACCTTGCTTTAGTAGTCTCTGAAGGCTTCACTGGCACCAAGAATATCACCGTGGAGCTTCACGACCGTGCTGAATTATTTCTATTCATAACTCTCTCTCTTCTTTGGATTGTTCAGTTCGAACCATTGAGAAGCATCTTCAGATCCTAGGGATATTGAACAGATTGTTAGAATCAGCCCCCGGTGCATTACCCGAGTGGTGATTTTGTTACCTAAGGACTTGCTCCTAAATAGATTTTCCTATGCTCACGTGGTGAGTAGGCTCTTTTTTCTCATTACTCCTAGAGGGGGTCAAGGTTTTTCATACCGCCCTCTAGTTAGGTTTGTGGTGCCTAAGACATCTTTTAGCATGGCAAGCCCTTTGGTGGAGACCAGCGCTCAACCCGAATTGGGACTTTCGACCTCTCGATCGTTCTCCTTCAGCCACCCACATCCCTAACATTGCTCGAGCAACAATTTTCTTTCCCCTCAAAGCGACTTGGTACTCACAATATGCGTGAATAGGCAAAATAATCTAGGAGCATAAAATAATCTTTGAGCATAAAAAGGAACACAAATCCAACATTACTCTAGGCCCTGACCAACTGGTTGGCAGAAGAGTACTGACCAGATGATCTAACCTTTGAATCAAAAAACTTACAAGCCGAGGGCGGTCCGCTCTTGTCCGGAAGATCTTGCAAAACAAAGCATCTGGGTAGGAAGGCTGCCGACTAGGCGGTATAACCTTTGAATCAAAAAAACTTACAAGCCGAGGGCAATCCGCTCTTGTCTTGGAGATCTTGCAAAATAGAAAAAAAAATAGGCTCATGCTTGAGCAACCTTACATTTAGAACTTACACAATTAGTTTATGTTCCATGAATTGTGTAATTCCCGACTGTCCTCCATGGCTAGTTTGACTACACCAGGTCAGATAACCTTGACCACTATGTAGTGTTCTTCCCACTTGAAGGAGAGCTTGTTCCGACCTACCTTATTTTGGATTTTCCTTGGATGATGTCACCTACAACTAAGGATCACTCCCGCACCCTGCGGTTGTGGTAACGCCTGAGGCTTTGCTGGTATCAGGCTGTTCGAATTAGAACGCGATCGTGAAACTCTTCAATCAAGTTTATGCCATCATTCTGTCGAGCCACCTGGTCTTTATCTAAGTACCTGGTTACTATAAGAGACTGGAGGGCGATCTCGAAGCGGAGCATAGCTTAAGTGTAAAAAAACCAGGAAGAATGTAGTTTCGATTATGGCTCTCCTGGGGGTCATTTCCAGCGACCAGAGTATTATGGGGAGTTCATCCACCCAACTTCTCAAGCTCTGAAGCCAGTTGAAGACTCGAGTTTTGACCCCTTGCAGTATCATCCCATTTGCCCTTTTGATGTGACCATTGCTCTAGGGGTGTGCCACCAACATATAGTATACTTTGGTCCCGATCTCTTCAAAGTAGTCTTTAAAATATCTACTGACAAAGTGAGTCTCGTTGTCCATAATTATACGGTTTGGAATTCCAAACAGTACTACCAACCCCTGTATGAACTTAATTGCTGCCGCGACGATGACCTTTTTGATCGGCTCGGCCTCAATCCACTTAGTGAATTTATCGACTACCACGAATAGAAATTTAAAAACATCAGAAACCTTAGGGAATGGTCCTACAATATCAAGTACCCAAACAGTAAAAGGCCAAGAGAGTGGAATAGTTTGCAGTGCTTGGACTTGTAGGTTGGTCTGTCGGACATGGTTCTAACACAGCTTGCATTGTTTCACAAGCTCGCAAGCATCATAGAGGGCCGTGGACCAATAAAATCCTTACCAAAATGCTTTATCGACCAGAGTACGGTATAAAGCATGGCTACCACATATGCGACCGTGGATATCAGGTGCAGGACACTCCCCTCTTCCTAAGTGATGCATTTCAGTAAAAGGTCGTTGCTCCCCTGGTAGTATATGCGTCACTCCACCATGGAGCATCTGTGGACTTGCCCCATGACATTTTCTGTCGACGCATCATCGTCAGGGATCACTCGATTATGAAGGTATGCCAAGATCTGATCCATCCAGGTTGTACCCGAATCAAACTGGACGACCACGTTATGGCCACCTGAGGATTGAACCAAAGGAGGCATTGCCTCCAAAGGTATTACCACAGGTGATACGTTTCTGAGGGGAGCATCCCCTTCACCATGGCCTGAGACTGTGGTGGATGGTCGTGTGAGTCTTTTTTCAAAGACTCTGATAGGGATAGGTGAGCGAGAAGAAGCTAGACAAGCCAACTCATCAGCGAGGAAGTTGTCCCTGTGCAGGACATGCTTAACCTCAAAACCTATAAAACGTTGCTCTAGCTTTCTCACTTTAGCGAGGTACACCACCATTGTCCGGTCTGAGAATTGAAACTCGTTTTGCACTTGGTTTACGACCAGTAGCAAGTCCCATTTCACTAGCAAGCATTTTATACTGAGTGCGAAGGTTGCTCTCATTCCGGACAAGAGGCCCTCATATTCTGCAATATTGTTAGTTGCATGAAAACATAATTAAACTACATACATGAGGTTGTCGCCGGTCGGTGAGGTGAAGACCACTCCAAGCCCCACTCCCTTTAGCGTGAACTACCCATCGAAGTGCATGGTCTAGTGCTCTTCTGTCTCTAGATATTGCTTCTGCTCGGGCTCTAAGGATGACCACTCGGCCACAAAATGAACCAGCGCCTTGGATTTGATAGCCGTGTGGGGGATGAACTGAATATCAAACTCCCCGAGCTCCACTGCCGACTTCATTATTCTCCCTGCTGCATCCCTATTGTGGAGGATCTACCTAATCAGGAGTGAGGAAACTACCTTGATTTTGTGGGCATGGAAGTAGTGTCTGACCTTGCGAGAGGTCATCAGCGTGTTGCACAATAGCTTCTGTGCCTATAGATACCGAGCCTTCATGTCATGTAGGACTTCGTTGATGTAGTAGACTGGTTACTGAAGACCTTCACGCTCAACGATCAGAACTGAGCTCGCGACATCCGAGGTAGCTACAACATAGAGCAATAGCTCCTTGTCTAGTCGAGGAGAGGTTAGTATAGGAGGGGAAGAGATATATCTTTTGAGATCTTGGAAATACACCTCCACTTTTGGCATCCACATGAAGTGGCTGTTTTTCTTCAGTAGCTTGCAAAGTGGCAACCCCTTCTCCCCCATCCTCAAGATGAACCTGCTTAGTGCTGCCATGCATCTTGTCAGCTTCTGGACTTCCTTCAACCTAGTCGGGGACCTCATATAGTCGATGGCCTTGATATTGTTAGGGTTTGCTTCTATCCCCTCGCTAAACAGGAGGAAACCGAGCAACTTCCTTGACAGGGCTCGAACATGCACTTCTCCAAGTTCAGCTTCATGTGATTCTTTTGGAGGTTTTTGAACGTCTCTTGGAGGTATGGGATAAGGGCATTCTTGTTCCTACTTTTTACAATTATTTCATCAACATAGGCCTCGACATTTCTACCAAGTTGTGGTCAAAGGATGAGTTGAATGCATCATTGGTAAGTAGCACATCTTTACATAGAAAAAGACCCCGAAGGGCGTTACAAAAGTGGGTTTCTCCTCATCTACCCTAAATGGGTGTCTAAGAAGCATAGCAAATCGTTACCGGCAGTCGAGTCAACAAGCTAGTCGATCCGGGGTAGAGGGAAGAGATCTTTTGGGCACGCCTTATTGAGGTTGATGAAGTCGACGCACATCCTCCACTTGCAATTAGGTTTAAGACCATGACGGGGTTAGCCCACTCTGGATACAACACCTCTTGGATGAAGCCTGCTTCCAGGAGCTTATCGATCTCCTCACGAAGTGCTTCCTTTCGGTCAGGCGTGAACTGGCGTGCCTTTTGCTTTACATGTCACATGTCGGGACACACTGAAAACTTATGCTCGATCACCTTCCTAGGGACCCTAGGCATATCAGATGGACTCCAAGAAAAAAATGTTTGTGTTTACTCGAAGGAAAGTAATGAGTGGGAGTTCCTATTTTAGGTCCAGGCCAGTCCCAGTCTGGACTGTTCTTGATGGGTCGGTGTCTTCTATGCGCACTACCTTGAGCTGGTCATCGGGATTGGCAACGATGTGGACCTTCTCTGGATGACCGCTTGGCCTGGCGTTCTCGGGCTACAAGCCAGGAGTAAGCTCGACTATGTTGAGGCTCCTCCATTCGCGGTGTAGGGCCATCTTTTGGTTGCCCAAAATGGTGATGGCTCCTTTGGGACTGGGGATCTTGATTATCTGGTATGCATAGTGGGTGATGGCCATGAACTGGGCCATCACTGTCACCTTAGGATCCCATTGTATGTGGTTCGAAAAGTCAAATATTACCCTCTCTATCTTGAAGTTGTTTGGTGAACTGAAAGTGACGGGCAGCTCGATCTACCCCAACGGCTTGGTCGAAGAGCTGGGGGTGATCCTAAAGAAGGGAGGAGATGGTTTCAATGCACTCATCAGGATTTGTAGGACGTCTAGAGCATTGGCGAAGAGGAGGTTTATGGAACTCCATCCATCGACCATCACATGCCCGATTTGGATATTGTGTACTATGGGCTCGATCACGATGGGGTAACATCCGGAGCGCTTGATGCATGCAAGGTAGTCTGCCTGGTTGAAGGTGAGAGGTACCTCCGACCACTTTAGTCACAGACTCAGGCCCGACATGGTTGTGCATACCTCACAGACCACCAACTTGTACTCCCTATTTGAGGAATACGTCGTGGCACCCCCAAAGATATGGTGGACCATGTGCTCAGGATACTAGAAACCCAGAGCCAACTGGTCTGGATTGGCCCCGTTGTCACCATCGTAGTCACGCCAAGGTTTGTGTTCCCCAAGCTCTTTGTCAATGATGCCTCGCATGACCTTGAAATTGGTCAAGTCGTGTGTGTCGGTACGATGGATCAAAAATTCACCTCTGCCCTTCTTCCTATCCTTCTTCTTGAAGCGTTGGCATGATTGGCTGGCTTGCTCGACTGCCATGACGTCGGGTGGTCTAGCCTTCCACTTGTTCTTCTTTTTCTCTTTTCGACCAGCCCCTTTGGAAGGGACAGGCTGGTCGAAGGTCAGTTGCTGCCTCACGCTGATCTAGCGCTCTCAGGCCTTTGTGGCTTGCGTGCACTTGTCCGTGAGCTTGAAAAGCTCGGTGGTGCTTCAGACCTCTTTGGTGGCTAGCTTTTTAACCATCTTTTGGTCTCTAACCCCCCTCCGGAATGCGATGACCATAGACTCGCCTGTGATCTTTGGAATGGTATTCTGGCATTGATGAAACACCGGATGTAATCTCGCAGCAACTCGCCACGCCACTGCTTGACCTGGTACATGTCATCCTCTACCTTTAGCCGGGTGTAGGTTACTTGGAAGTTAGTGATGAACTGGTCGCACAAGTGTTCCCAGGAATGGACCAACCCGTAGGGGAGGTTCATGAGCTAGGACCGGGGCAAACCAGTCAAAGCGGTCTAGAAATAGTCCACCATGACCTTTCTGTCGCCACCTGCGGCTTGCACCATGGTGGTGTAGATCTACTTGAACTCCTCTGGGTTGGTCGAGTTGTCGTACTTTTTAGCTAAGATCGATCGAAACATGTCCGGCTAGCACACCTCTCGCAACCAAGAACAGAAAGCGTTGCACCCCGTCCCATAACAGGGAGCCGCTCATCGATGGGAAACTTTGTGCGTCTAGGGAGACATCTAATGGTCTCGTGACCCTAGTAATGGGATGGAGGAGTCCGACACCTCCCTGTGAGGGGAAGGCGAATGATAGGGTTGCTTGTCTTTTTCTGCTCTTGCTAGGCGTGGCCCTCTGGCCTCGGATTACGTCGCAGAAGTCGCGGTGGTGAAGAGAGTCGCGCATAACAGTGGATGGACTGTCTCGACATGGTGGGGGTCTCCGCATACTCCCTATTACTGATGGAGCATGGATTTTCTCCTGCTACAGGGCCCATTGCGAACCTTGTCGACCGCGACCTCAACCACTTGTTGTGATAGACAGGGTGGCTGCTACCACGGTCTGGCACCGGGCAGTCTCTACCAAGAGGGCAAGGTCGCGTAGCCATGGTGCTATTGGTGAATTCTCTGGTACTGCCACTGGCGGGTGGCTAAAACGCACTCATGTAGTCTGCATGTTCTGCATGGGGTCATTACCTTGTAGTCGAGCCGCTGACCGTTGAGCGGTGAGACGTCGTGAGGAGGAGCCCTAGATGCTCATGTTCCGCATACAATGCGGACCCGTGGTATGGCGTGACGACCTTGAAGACGTCGTTGCCAAGGGTTCAACCCCTAGTGGGCACTCCTCCAGGTGGTGTTGTAGTCGCTGGGGCAGTGTAGGACCGCCTTCATACATGGCGCTAGGCTAGTTTTCCTCTTGGCCAATAGCCTAGGGTTCACCTCTGGTTCCCGAGACACGAGCGTCTCTGTTGCTCCCCCTGTCGCATTGTCCGCCATGCAGACCTCATGTTCGGTCTCTGAATCCTCGGACTCCATCTTGATGTCCCATGCTCGGAGCACACTAGGCTTTTCTAGGCTATAGTCCATGACGAAAACCTCGCGACGATCAAGATCCTCGAAATGGGACTTCGTGTCCATCACAGATCCGGACATGGGTAGCCCAACCATGGTCTCAGTACCTAAAGAACGCGAAAAATTCACTGCCCTACTTGGCGTGTCAACTGTCGGGGGATGATCCATGATAATGAATCTGGGGTGTATCAGACGATGGGTGCGTTGATTGGTGTTTCTTTGTAGTGGGATCAGATGGACACAAGAACACACGGGTTTATCCAGGTTCAAACCTCCCATTGGATAATAGTCCTACATCCTATGTATTTTCTTATGGATTAGATGAACTTGTTACAGAAATCATGTCCCTTCTACAAACCGAGTTCTCCCACCTTTATATAATAGGGGGAAATGAGTACATACAAATGGACTATGCCAAACTATGTAGCAGACCTACTCCTAATAGAGCCAAACACTCCTAGGTTATCATTATAGGTGGGATGCATGCCCATCCTTCTCTGATAGCCCTACATGCTCTGTCATGTCCACCGAGTGCTGTCACATTCGCCTGCGTCCCGTAGCAATAAATGCTACGGGACGGGTCACTTCAACATTACATCTACCCACAACCATGCTCGCCAAAAGAAGGTACCTGGGGAAGGAAAAAACTTGGGTGGATGACGTTTAACGCGATTTGACTAGTTGCTGGTTGCAGGGTGAAGCTGTGATCTTGAGGATATCAACCGTCGGCTGACATTTAGCAGCGTGGGAGCCACTCAGTGGGGCACCCCCTTACCTATTACACTGACAGTTCCCCAAGAGGGTAATAGCTCCCTCCCTGCTAGCCATTTATCGCCCTGTTGTGTCTTGTTTGTATCGCTGTAAGAGCATGTACAATGGGGTGCTTAGAGTAGGTGCTTACATAAAAAAAAACGGTTTAGTCAAATGGGGTGGGTGCTTATAGGGAGGAAAAAGTGCTTAAGTTTGCTAACAAGGTAGTTAAACCTTTTGAAGCACCAATTTGCATTTGAAAGAAGGATTTTTTCCACAAGTACTTAATGATGTGGTAATATTCTCTTTCCTTAAACACTCGTGTCTAAACACATTTCATTGTACATGCCCTAATGCATTCATCTCTCTCTTTGTGCATTTCCCATTATTGTCTGGCTAGTAGTGAGAGTCCATGATCATGATGTGGTACCACAAAGTACTCGGTCCCGCGCTCGAGTCATGGCACATGCACTTTGTGTCCACTTGATTGAATTCTTCTTGTCTCATCCCTCACCCCCTCATGATCTCGAGATGTGTGTGCCATCAACATGTGCATACAATAACTTATGGTCTAGTCAGATCCGCCTATATTATGAATATGTATGTACATATGTCCGTATATGGATGTTGTGTCCACCTAGCTAGTTAATTATGACCCCTCTGCTTCACTATATTTGTCCAAGCTCACAACCACAGACACACGAAGTACTGAGTCCACGATGAAATGAATAGAAATAACTGTGTGTATCCATATTAAATGGCATGCTTCATATAATCATGCATTGTACCTATTTTCACTTCAACAAACCATATCTACTTATGCCATGCTGATTACAAGTAAGCCACAAGTGCACGGACAACGGTAGACACTCGCACCACACAGTGTGTCCCCAGTTATGCATCTAAAGAGATACACATACCACCATGGCCACGTGTTTAAAACACGCTACGTGTGTGTAAATAGTTGAGCATCAGGATTTAAACTTTAGTGAGTGAACTCGTACCCCTGTGCCGTCACCACCTTACCAATACTTACTAAAACATGACTAGAAAATAACGGTCAACAAAATGGTTAACCATACGGAAATGGTGAAGAAAGAGCAAAACACCCTAATGAACCATTGGCAAATTTTGAGACACATGTAGCTTTTTTTGTCAGGTAGAGGTGGAAAATATACTGCCTATCGTTAGCGGCACGGAAATATTTCACCAAATTTATTTTTGTATTATCCCTTCTAAATCTCTCAAATCTCAATAGTTTACAACAAATTTTTACATCTCGGTTTTGATTAGGCTCCCTTGCCGCAGACTTGCCAATGTTGCATTGCATCTGTGCCACACAATGATGGCATCAATCATGCACCGCCGTGTCATTGATCATCACAAGTGTTGAATTAGATGGATATATTGCATTATATTTTCCGTAACCTGTGATATATTGGCCGCCCCATGTATGTCACATGCCATGTGATCATATGCTATGTCATTGGTGCATTTGGACGCACATGCTATGTCAACATTTGTTTTGGAAAAATCAAACAAAGATAAGCACATATCTAAAAAAGCAAATCCTGCATTTTATTATTTGGGAAAAAGAGAAAAAGCATAGACGGGAAAGTGTGACAGACAACCCCTATATGTCGCCCTCTCAGTGCGACAACAAACATGTTTCATCTAGGACCAGCATGGCCCACTGTCTGGATGAACAATATAGACCAATAATCAAGATAATGGATGACAAAGATACTAGGGGTTTTATGTTTAAAATATTGTAAATACTACACAGCTTTATAGTCTCCCTAGATATACCTTTATAGTAGTACTCATTAGTATGTTTGAAGACATATAATATAATGAATTCATATTTATAAAGACAAAATCTACCTACATAATTTTTATGTGGCCAATCATATTTTCATATGTCTATAAGTACTAGAAATTTGGAAAGCTGGACTGTAGTGTACTCTAAAACAACAGGTACTTATCGGACAGAGAGATAAAGATGTTAAGCTAAAGCGATACTACTACGTACATGTACAATAAGCAGCATCTAAAGTGGGAGGCACCGAGATGCTACACGTTACAGGCATCAAAATCTGAGTGTACGTTGGATGATTGTTCTCGACGCCACCACAAAGGAGCTGAGGCCACCTGACTGAAAGGGAGTGGAGAGTCCTGGAGCACACCAGCCCAGGTCGAGCAAGGACTTACATCTGGTAACCTTCATTACACAGAAGGAAGCAAATGCAAAGTCCACCCCAGAAATGTCGAGGATATGCTTTGTGTTGCAATAGTAGTGAACAGACCACAAAAGCTCCAGCTTTTGCTAAAATGGTAAAGGCACAGCAAAGTTGTAAAAAGATGCAGCAGCAAAGGAAAGGTTGGTGGTTTGTACTTCCTAGAACTGAAAATAATGAATGATCCACCTCAGCTGTAGTACTGCTGCCATGCATCTTCAGATTGAAATGGCAGGGATTTTCATGATAGAATTAACCCTTTTTCCTGCAGGTAGGAAGCAGGCAAGGACAGAGCAAAGAGTAAATAAGAGTACACATGCATGCCTGCCTGCATTTCGCTGCACAGGGTGGTGGAGTTTAATTCGACCAAGTAATCATCAATCGGTTAGCTAGATTGCAAAACCCTGTGCATGTACTGCACTACTCCAGAACTGCAGATCAATGCTCGCTGCTGCAGCAGTGCAGCTCTGAAAACAGGGCGAGGAGGAGAAAGTTATTCTCTGGTTTCATATCAATCACAGGGATCCGGACCACTATTGGACTTAATTCTAGTTGTGGGTTTCGGGAACTCGATTGAAGTCTGTAGTTCTGATAGTAACTTGGAAGGTTCGTTCGTGCGATATGCACTGTAGTAGTCAGAGTTTGAGTCACAGTCGGATCGTGGGATGGCATGATTCGGTTTATGATTCAAAGTTAGCCGGTCACTATAAATATGAGTTGTAATATCTAGTTTCTATAAGCAAGACACAGAGTCATACAAGTTGTAAGATAATAGAGTCAAAAATTTCTTCTAGAGAGAGCTTTCGTTTGTGGTTGTTCTCGTCGTATTTGTCTTTGCGTTCTCGTCAGGAGGCTCGCGTGGTCGAGCAAGGTGCTGGTCGTGAGACTGGTCGTTCTCTCGACGTAGTTGTACTCGACTGGTCGCTCATGTGGTCTAGGTGCGTATACTGATCAGAAGCGTGGTCGCTCTCTCATACTCGCAGATCATCGTGCTACTTGTGGTTGGATTTTGCTTGTCGCTCGTGTGATCAGCAATCACGGGCTGGTCGTCCGTGTGGTCGTGCAAGTGATCCTATAGGTCGTCGAGACCTAACATCTGGTATTAGAGCCAGAAGGATGCAACACTAACTCGTGAAAATGTTGATCGTTCCTCAGGGCGAGGCAGCGCGGGAGAGCGATACTGGGCCGTTCTTGTACCCGTAGTTGACTGCGACAAACTACACGAGCTGGGTGATTTACGTGCAGGCGATGATAGAGGATCAAGGTGTCTAGGAGGCTGTCGAGCCAGCGCCCGGTGCGGCCATCGGCGAGAAGAAGGACAAGAAGGTGAGGTCACATCTATTCCAAGCACTCTCGGAAGATCTCCTAATGCAGGTGGTAAGGAAGAAAACTATAAAGGAGGTTTGGGACTATCTCAAGACAAGGTTTGTAGGCACAGATCATGTCAAGAACACGCGGCTGCAGATGTTGAAGAGCGACTTCAATGCTATGCGCATGCAGGAGGGAGAGACACTGGACCAGAATGCTGGAAAGCTCAATTCCATGTCCATCAAATACGCTAATTTGGGGGAGACACTCGATGACGCTGCATTGGTCAAAAAGCTGTTCGACACCATGCTGGATTGATTCCTGAGTAATCGTCAGGATCGAGCAGTTCTATGACCTCGACAAGATGAAATTTTAGGAAGTTATGGGGCGGCTGAAGGCATTTGAAGAACATGCTCACCCACGCACATTTGGCAGTAATAGCACCGACGACGGCCAGCTCCTTCTCACTCAGGCCGAGTGGCAGATGAGGTAGAAGAAGGATGACATCGACTCCTCATCGAGCAACAAGGGCAAATCCCACTCTACTGCAGATAGCAGCAACCGCGGCTAGGGTGGTTGTGGACACAACAGAGGTCATGGCAGAGGTGGTCATGGTGGTACGTCACGCAATGACGAGGAGAGTGGCTCGGGCGGTAGTCACCGCAACAAGAGCCACATCAAGTGCTACAACTGCTACAAAATGGAGCACTACGCAAATGAGTGCAATGCACTAAAGAAGAAGGAGGAAGAGAAAGGTGAGACACATCTCACCCATACCGATGACACCAAGTCGGCCTTACTGCTCGTAGTGTCAGAGGAGTCAGTACCGAGACTGCAGCAGAGGTGGGATGCTATGTTGCTGAATGAGGAGAAGTTGAAGCTACAATTGTGCGACATAATGGAGGGAGGCTCCGACTCTGAGGTCTAGTACCTAGACAATGGGGTCAGTAATCACATGACCGATGACAAAGAGAAGTTCAGAGAGCTAGACGAAGGTGTCACTAGCAAGGTGAAGTTCGGGGGTGGCTCCACGGTACAGATCATGGGGTTAGGGTCTGTCGTGTTCAGTTGCAAGAACGGCGATCAATGGCTGTTACAGGAGGTCTACTACATTCCAAGACTGTGCAGCAATATCATTAGCCTTGGACAACTTACCGAAGTTGGACACAAGGTGATCATGGATGCTGAACATCTACGAGTGTATGATAAATAGCCCTGCACGGTTGCTGATGAAAGTGAGGCAAACTCTAAATCGTCTCTACAAGATCGAGTTGCATCAAGCAATGTTGGTATGTCTCTTAGCCAGCTTTCAAGACCTGACATGGCTCTGGCATGCGAGGCTCGGACATGTCAACTTCATAGCTATGAAGCTACTTGTTGACAAAGAGATGGCAGCGGGCGTGCCGCCGATCACAACCCGAATCATTTATGTCAAGGGTGTTTGCTGGCAAAGTAGACGAGGTAGCCGTTCCCAGCAGCGGCTAATTTCAGGGTGGAGAAACCACTCAAGTTGCTACAAGCTGACCTTTGGGGCCGATCACACCTTCGACTCCCACCGGTATCAATTATTTCATATTAATTGTTGATGACTTTACTCGGTGGATGGTGTACATGATCAAGTCGAAGGACTAAGCATGCTCCATGTTCAGAAAATTCAAGTTGCAGGACAAGAACACGACCTGGCAGCGCATCAAGATGTTGAGGACTGATCGCGGTGGGAAATTTCTCTCTACCGAGTTCACCCCGCTATGCAAGGAGGCCGAGAACGAGCGGCACCTCACCGCACTATACACACCAGAGCAAAACGGCATGGTGGAGCGGAGGAATAGGACCATGATGGCGATGGTGAGGTCCCTCCTCAAGAGCATGAATGTGCCTGGAAGATTTCGAGGGGAGGCGGTGCGGCACGCGGTGTATCTACTGAACCGCTTGCTAATGAAGGCACTGGAGGATTGCATTTCGTTCGAGGCTTGGAATGGAAGGAGGCCGCATTTGGTGCACCTTCGTGTGTTCGGCTGCCCTTCACACGCGAAGTTAACAACGCCACACTTGAAGAAGCTCAACGACCAAAGCCAGCTGATGGTGTATCTTGGCGTTGAGGACGACTGCAAAGCACATCGTCTCTTTGATCCAAGGCATGGGGAAATTCATGTAAGTCGCCATGTTAAATTTGATGAAAGCGTGGAGTGAAGCTGGTGTATAGGTGCAAGCAGTGGGGAGCCGTCTGATTTTGATGTTGAGGAGGCGATTAGGACTGAGCCGATGGTGGGTGGCATTGTGCCATTTGTGGGTGGTTCGGCAAGTGTGCCTGCGCCCGTGGCACATGGTGATCTAGCTCCTTCATGGACTTCGCTGGTCGGCGAGGTGATGCCGGAAGGGCAAGCAACCAGTACACGTGCTGCGGCACGCACAATAGCCACCTCTCCAACAACCCCCACCACTCAAGTGGTGCTGCCGGCACTAGAATCGCTGGTGGATGATCGGGCCACACCGCTGCACGGGAGCAGCAACACAGATGAAGGACAGGTTCGTTATAGGAACATCGATGACATCATGAGAGATGCTCCAAGGGTGAACCTTAATGAAGACCTAGAAGCAGAGGCCATGCTCGTAGAGACGGAGGAGCCAACCTCCTACCATGAGGCTGCTGGACAGCTAGTCTGGGAGGATGCCATGGCCAGGAGATCGAATCCATAGAGAAGAATGACACATGGACCCTCACGGCTTTGCCAGATGGTCACAAGCCAATTGGGCTCAAATGGGTTTACAAACTGAAAAATAACTCAGATGGAGATGTGATCAAGCACAAGTCAAAGTTGGTCGCGAAGGGATATGTGTAGTGGCAAGGAATCGATTTCGAAGACGTGTTTGCGCCAGTGGCTAAGCTGGACACCGTGCGCGTCATCCTTGCTGTTGCAGCGAACCGAGGTTGGCATATTCATCATCTTGATGTCAAGTCGGCATTCTTAAATGGAGAGCTTGAAGAAGAAGTATACGTGGCTCAACCAGAGGGATTTGTAGTGAAGAACAAAGAGCATCTTGTGCTCAAACTCAGCAAGGCGTTGTATGGACTCCGACAGGCACCACGAGCATGTAACATACGACTTGACAGGAGCTTGAAATGGATTGGTTTCAGCAAATGTACAAAGGATCATGCCGTATACACAAGAGGAACAAGTCGTGCTAGAATCATTATCGGAGGATATGTTGATGATCTCATTGTGACAGGAGAAAGTTCAGAAGAGATCATGAGATTCAAGCACCAGATGATGAGTGAGTTCGAGATGACCGATCTCGGATTGCTTAATTACTATCTCAGGATCGAGGTAGCACAAGAAGATAGGCGAACTATAATAAAGCAAATAGCGTATGCAAAGAAGGTTCTTGGTCAGTTCGGTATGCTAGATTGTAATCCCATAAAATTCCCCATGAAACAAAGGGCACAACTGCATAAGGATTTAGATGGACAGCCGGTTGATGCAATTGAGTATCGTCGCATCATCAGTTGCCTAAGGTATTTACTCGATACAAGACCTGATCTGTTTTTTGCTGTCGGGGTGGCAAACAGATTTATGAAGAAGCCCACAGTGATGCATCGCAAGGTAGTGAAGCAAATTCTTTGGTATTTGAAGGGTACCATGTATTATGGTCTTGTGTATACAAAAGGAGGAGAAATATAGGTGATCACCAGCTATACGGATAGTGATCTGGCCGGTGATATGGATGACAAGAAGAGTACTGGAGGTATGACTTTCTATATCAATGAGAGCCTGGTATCATGGAACTCGCAGAAGTAGAAAATGGTGGCTTTGTCTTCCTACGAGGCTGAGTTTATGGCGGCAATGACAGCAACATGCCAAGCATTGTGGCTTAGAAGTCTATTGGGGAAGCTAACAGGAGAAGAGTCCAAAGTAGTAAAATTGCTTGTTGACAACAAATCTATAATTGCTTTGATGAAGAATTCAATGTTTCATGATCGCAGTAAACACATTGACACCAAGTTTTATTCATCTGTGAGTGCGTTGAAGGAGGCCAGATTGAGATGGATTTCATCTGCATGGAGGAGCAGCGAGGTGACGCTCTGACGAAGGCATTGCCGATGGTGAAGCTGATGGTCATACGACATCTATTGGGAGTTCGTGAACATGGCCAACATCAGGATTAGGAGGGAGTATGTTAGACTTAATCCTAGTCGTGGGCCTCGGGGACTTGATTGAAGTTTGGAGTCTTGGTCGTAACTTATAAGGTTCGTTCATATGGTGTGCATAGGAGTAGTTAAAGTTTGAGTCGGAGTCGGATCGTGGGATTGCACAATTCAGTTTAGGATTCTGAGTTAGCAGGTCGCTATAAATATGAATTGTAATATTTAGTTTCTGTAAGTAAAACACAAAGTCATACAAGTTGTAAGATAATATAGACAAAAATTTCCTCCAGAGGCTCGTGTGGTTGTTCTCGTCAATTATTTGTCTTTGCATTCTCGTCGAGAGGCTCGCGTGGTCAAGCAAGGTGCTGGTCATGAGACTGGTCGTTCTCTCGATGTAGTCATGCTCAACTGGCTGCTCGTGCAGTCTAGGCGCTTATACTGATCGTAGGCATAGTCACTCTCATACTCGCGAATCATCAAACTACTATTTACTTGTTGCTCGCGTGGTCAGCAATCACGGGCTGGTCGTCCATGTGGTTACGTTATAGGCATGATCCTGTAGGTCGGCGGCGAGACCCAACGACCACCGATGGACATGGTCGCTGTGCCCGAGTAGCAGTGGACAATGGAGACAAGGTAGTGCATGCATGAGTAGGCAGGACAGCTACCGCATTGAGCCGATCGAATTGCCTTCCCCTCTGCTGTTTTGGTTTCATTGTGGGAAATTAAGCGCGCAAAGGCAGCGCAGGGCCTGGCCTGGTGCGTGCATGCTTATCCTAGCCTTGCATGTCAACAGGCGCAGAGGCTGGCTGGCTCGCTAGCTTAGCTAGCTCATCCTGTCATTCTGTGCGTGAACTCAATGCAGTACACCTACAACAGTGCAGCCATCACTTCTAGCAGGGTGCCCCTGCCCCTCCCCGCCCATGTGCCCCTGTGCGTAATGCCCTCATTGACATGCGTGGTTCCAACGTCGACAGCTTAGTCATGGATCGATCCGTGGCAGGCCCAAGATAGCAAATGTAAAAGTGAAACGGTAGAGCGAAACCACGGCCCGTCCGTCCATCCAGAAAAATGATCCCAGATGCTAGTAGTCACTGCTAGTAGCTAGGTGAAGTTCTGACCAGTAAGTGTGACTGATCACCACCAAATCAACCCTACTCTACAGTTTACGAGCAGTTCGGCAGCGAACAACTCAGGCGGCGGCATCGACCATTGAGCTGTCACGGCCGGGCGAGTGGCCGGGTGCATGCGCACACAAACGCAAACGCGATTGGAATGCATCCCGTTTGTTCCGACAGAGCGATCGAGCGTGACAATATGCCATTCCCCGCCCAAAGGATAGGGAATTTTCAGACAACCAAGCATATATGCCGATGCGATCGATCGCTCGCTCGGGCCGCGAGCCGACGCACGAAACTTTTCCTCAGGTTTATCCCGGCCCGCGCGGCGAATTCTCCCAACGGCAGACACGTACGTCCGCGCCCAGCCTTGCCTGGTGCGGGCGCGCGCGTATATATATTGGCAGGCGACACCCCCCTAAGGCGACCCAAACACAAGCCAACACCGCCACCTCCCCCCCCCCCCCCCCCCGAATCATCTTATGATCGCTCTCCACTGACCGCGCCTCACCTCTCAGGAGGAGACCAAAAGGCCAAACACACCACCAACACTAATCCAGAGCGAGAGAGAGAGAGATTACTAAAAGGCTCGCGAGCTAACCAGTCAAAACGTACTTGTAGCTCGCGCCGGCCGGCCACCAATCACCAGCGGACAGAGGCTCTCTGCTTATATCTTCGTCCACAGTGGGATAGAGAGACGCTCACGCGCGGGAGTACACCCGCTTTCCAGCCTCCAGATCAAGCAGGTTGTCGTCGGCGTCGTCATGTGCAACACCGGGAGCGATCTTTCCTCCTCCTCCCCCTCGTCCTTGCCGCCGCTCACCTCCTTCAAGAGCTCTGCTCACCAGCTCCTGCACCCCGTGGACGGAGACGACGACGGCGGCCATGCACCGCAGCTCTCCAAGGTATATGCGCCACACACGTGTGGGTGTGCACATTCGCTGCTGCTGCTGCGAAGATAAGCGTGCGCTCGCCCGGTTAATGGCGCTCGCAAGTAGGTGTTAGCACGCACAGCTACAGTATGTGAGTGGTCAGCACCTAGCTAGCTGGTTGTTTAATATCTAGTATAGCTTACTAGCTAGCTAGTACTGTTCCGGTAATAGTAACATGAAAGAAAAGGAAAGCGCGAGCTGTTGGAAAATGGCACCTCGTTTCAGCTGGAGACGTACGTGCTAGCTCTTACATGTGCTGGATGGCACCTGCAGGTGGTCGGCGAGGCCCGGGCGATCGGCCGGGTGTCGGTGCCGATGGCGGTGACCGGGCTGGTGATGTACTCGCGGGCGCTCATCTCCATGCTGTTCCTGGGCCGGCTGGGCGAGCTGGCGCTCGCCGGCGGGTCGCTGGCTCTGGGCTTCGCCAACATCACTGGCTACTCCGTGCTGTCGGGGCTCGCGCTCGGCATGGAACCGATCTGCGGCCAGGCCTTCGGCGCGCGCCGCGGCAAGCTGCTCGCGCTCGCGCTCCACCGCACCGTGCTGCTGCTCCTCGCCGTGGCGCTGCCCATCTCCCTCCTGTGGATCACCTCCACGGGATACATACTCAAGCTGCTGGGCCAGGACGAGGGCGTGGCGGACGCGGCGCAGATGTTCGCGGCGTACGCGTCGGCCGACCTGGCGGTGCTGGCCGTGCTGCACCCGCTGCGCGTGTACCTCCGGTCGCAGAACCTGACGCTTCCCATCACTGCGTGCTCCCTCTTCTCCGTTCTGTTGCACGGGCCCATCAACTACCTCCTCGTGGTGCGCCTCCGCATGGGCGTCGCCGGGGTCGCGCTCGCCGTCGCGCTCACCGACCTAAACCTGCTCCTCGCGCTCCTCTGCTTCCTCTCCATCTCGGGCGCGCACAGGGACTCCTGGGTGGGCCCTACCTCCGACTGCCTCCGCGGCTGGCCGGCGCTGCTCCGCCTCGCCGTCCCCACCGCCACCGCTGTCTGCCTCGAGTGGTGGTGGTACGAGCTCATGATCGTGCTGTCGGGCCTCCTCGCCAACCCGCGCGCCACCGTGGCGTCCATGGGCATCCTCATCCAGGCCACGTCCCTCGTCTACGTGTTCCCCTCCTCGCTCGGCCAGGGCGCGTCCACGCGCGTCAGCCACCAGCTCGGCGCGGGCCGCCCCGCGGGCGCGCGGCGCACCGCCGGCGCCGCACTTTCCATCGGCCTCGTCGTCGGCCTGGCTGCCGCCACCTTCATGGTGTCCGTCCGCAATCACTGGGGCCGCATGTTCACGTCGGACGCGGACATCCTCCGCCTCACGGCCGTGGCTCTCCCCATCGCGGGCCTCTGCGAGCTCGGCAACTGCCCGCAGACGGCCGGCTGCGGCGTCCTCCGCGGCAGCGCCCGCCCTGCCAGCGGCGCACGCATCAACCTGGCCTCCTTCTACCTGGTAGGCATGCCGGTGGGCGTGGCGCTGGCGTTCGGTGCCCGGCTGGGCTTCGCCGGCTTGTGGCTCGGCCTCCTCGCGGCGCAGGCCGCCTGCGCCGTCTGGATGGCGCGCGCCGTAGCCGCCACCGACTGGGACGTCGAAGTCGCACGCGCCAAGGAGCTGACCAAGGCCACGACCAACAGCAACCACAAAGAATGCATCACCACCACCTCAGCTAGTGATATAACAACTGTGATTGCCACTATCACCACTGCTAGTAACAGCAATGCCGGCTGCAAGAACAACGGTTACGTGCCAATCAGCGAGAGCTGCGACAACGACAACGAGCTGGAGAAACTGGAGGAAGGGCTCATGACAAGCACCACCTCAGACGCCAGCGTCAGTGGCAACAACGGTGTCAACGGCGACGCGTCAGGCGACATCGATGTCGTGGTTAGGGACAATTACGGCAGCAGCAACAGTAACAGCTGCAACAACAGTGGCGCTGCTGGTACGACGGCAACGGAGGGAAAGGAGCAGAGGAGGGGCGACTTGGAGAGGGCCCCGCTCATCAGTGTGGAGGACGGGGAGAACGATGGCGATGGCCGTGGGGGTGGCCAGGTCTAGTGTGATTGGTCTCTATTAATCCATTAATCTTGCTATTGACTTTGATCCATCTCCATTTCATCTTTCTCTTTTTTTAATCGGGGGCGAGGTTTTGTGACAGAGTACTATTAGAGAAAAGGATTATATATTGGCCATCTCCATATATAATTTATTTTCTATCCTTACCCCAGTATAATTTATGATCATGCATGTAACTCTGGAAGGGCCTTGTGCATGTAAGAGAGGTCTATTATCAATCAATGGTGATAATTTGACAAGTGCCCACGTGCACATGTACTGATGCACTCCATCATCCATCCATTGGAGTGTCTCCTGCTTCCTTGCTCCAGTTCATGCATGATTCCAGGCTTTGCCGAGCCCTGTAGCGCTAGCTGTTCCCCCAGTGGTTACATACATGAGGGCCAATGCGGGTGCCCCATTTTCTGCCACTGTTTCTATATTCAACTCGTTTGTCCTCCTCTGCGTGCTTTATGATAAAGTGGCATGCATGCAAACGAATGGTCTGATATCTACAAGCACTTGGTAAAAGCTACCATTGGTGTTTTGCTCTTTCGTAAAGGGCATGCATACTTTTTCGCGTTGCAAAAGGGGCGATGGTGCGTGGTTCCATTTCTCCTGTGTTTTCTATATGGAGATAGATAATCCTTTTCCAGCAAATGGACGGTACCGCAATATTTGCTAGTGTTTTCACCGCACAGGTGTTAGACGACACGTCAGTCAAAGTGTAAAACGAATCATATTGTCGAGCATATGAACCGGTAATATATACGCCTTTTTAGGTAGAGGGCCTGTATACTAACATGACGTGAATACGTTAATGATATATATAATCATTTATAAATATAAATACTTGTGTCGACTGAGACTTGAACTCAGATGAACATGTTTCACCACAATGTCTCTAACTAACTGAGTTGACCTACAATAATCTATTGTAATCTGCCCTAAAAAAGAAAGAAGAAGAATCAATCATAAATTATACACTCTTATTCCAAGTCATATTTGCAAAAGTTGACGAGCCCATTTGGAACAGAAAACTTCAGAGGATACAGTTCAGTTCACGAATATATCCAGAAGAAATTCCTGCGCTCCAAATCATTTCTATTTTAGATATATATACCCAGGTGGGTTGAAAGAGAGAAATGCACAAAGCTCACCATGGCGCCCCTCTCTTAAAGTGTGTAAAGGCATCCTCCTCATCACCAACCTTTCCAATTTGTGCCATCGCCCTTTTTCTTAAGCAGCAAAGCTAGCCTCTCACAAGCTTTTTTCCAAAATGGAAAAACAAACAATCACTGCTACTCAAGTGCACCACAGAATTTAGTACCGGCCAGGGGACAATGGAGGAGGGACCGAGGACGGCGCGAGGCCAGAGCTAGCAGACGACAGAATCGATCACCAGGGGCCATCTGAATAGCTGATCCGTGCGTGCCATCGAGACGATGAGACGGCGATGCTAGCTTTCGTGAGATCGAGTCACAAGGGGCAACTGCATGCGCAAGCACCGTGCATGGCGTGCCGAAGCTTACGACCTCCTCGACCCGTGGTGTCGCGGCATATATCTCCTTGGCCGGCAGGGCGGCCGGGTGGCCAGGTGAATCGATCGACCTGGCTCGATCATGAGCTGCCCCCATTGATCTAGCTCTCCCAACAAGGCCTGGCCGGCCAGACAGCCTTTCTTGCCGGTTTGGAAACGAGGAAACAAAACTTAGTTCGAGATCAGAAAGCACCTCCACTTGCTTACATCTATTTGGCTATCTTATCTCACCATAGTCAAATCGAGCGCACTATATAGCAATGTCACACACTGGAGTTACGTTTATGCATGATTCCCCCGCATGGTCCAAGATTGCGCACTTGCACTTACCGCAAGATGAGTCGTAACAAATATTGTATGCAAATCGACGTACGAAAAGAAAGCGCGCGCTTTCGCTTCCACTATCGGTTTTCTTTCGAGTAGTGTGAGTTGACTATAGCGTTGTTAACAAGTATAGTTGGGTGCCTTACCGGTTGGACTAGCGTCCGGTTATCCGATTGATTAGATCACAAACAGACGAGCAGCCTCAAGTGCTCCCAGATAAGATACCGGGCTACATGCAATTCGTGAATGTCGCTTGCATTCAACCAAGTGGTGAGTGAAATTAAGAAAGGTTTGTGCAAAGGCTCCAGACACGCGGAAAGGCACGGGACTGACGGATGGGTGAGGTACTAACGCGACATGTAAGATAAGAATGGGGGCACCTGCAGGGAGATCGAAGAAGCGATGTATGTGCGTGCTGCCATTATTTGCCTCTGCTGTCTACTTCTAATATGACATGTGGGCGGAAGGAATTAACAAGAAGTGGTACTTGTCCCACCGTACCCCATGGTCGTTCCTCCACCCCCGGGTACGCTACCCTCCCAGTCCCATGGCCCCTCCCCGGCCTCCATTTTCAACTCACCCTTCCTTTCAGCACATCATGCCAGCTTGTCATGCATGGCATAGCTAGCAGCACAGTGCACACACATTCTTGTCTACTCTGCCCTTTTTAACCATAGCTTCAGCAACAATTAATAATATGTACTGTAAGACTTAATTAATTTGTCGAGCCGACAGCACGCGGGTGTACGTACCGTCCCAGCTCTCAGTCACTAGGGATGTGTCATGCCGAGGTAGTACTGCATCTGCATGCGCGGGGGACCGATCGGGCCGCTCGAACGGATAAGATTTGCACACGCGCGCGCGACACCTTGGACCACCGTGATCCGCCGCCTATCCATGCGCGCGATTCTCGCAATGCGATCGGCGCCTCTCCCCCTGCCCGGCCCCCGGGCGAAGAAAGCGAGCCGCGTGATGTGACCAGATGGCGTGTCAACCGGGACCGTGCCCCGGCCGGAGGAAGGAAGGCAAACTAACCCCGATTACCGGCCTGGCGTATCGGGCCTGGAACCTTCGCCCTCCTCACAGTCCGCATCAGGTGCGCCGGCAAACGATCGCGTCGAATTGGACTGATCAGGGCGCGCGGTATGGGAGGTTTACGTGTTAGCTTTGCCAAAGCAAAGGCGCGCTTGCGTCCTCTTTGCCTGGCCTCGACGCTAGCTAGCTCCTTCAATTTGTGCGGCGCTAACCTGACGCCAAGTTTACCCGTGATCAGATCGGATGCTGATACGCCTGGAGAGATATTTGGTCACTACGGGAAACACGCTGGGGTCCCAATCTCATTGACCAGGGGTTTCAAAAGGGCATGCATGCACGATATACGATAGAATGACAGGTAGTGCTGATATTTTTTGGTAAATGACACGTGTTAGTATTTTTCTTCCGACTTGTGCTATTCTGATTTTCTAGTGATTCAGGTTTTGTTAATTTTCAGTCAACTTGTTAACAATGATAAATATTTTCAATTTCAAGTAGTTTTAGGTGATTGAGGTATTAAAAATTCAAGCTATGTAGTTGTACTTTCAGGTATGATTGAGGGATAAATATTTTCACGCGATTGAAAAACAGTTACTGCGACCGATGTCTTCTTTTAGTTAGATAGCACATGATTTATGTCTCGTAAACTAACTTGTCACAGGGCCTCTTTGTACGATAACGAGACTAAAAAGAAAAAAAAACAACAATGACCTTTCTTTTTCTAATAAAAAATCATACAAGTCAAGAGCGCTTATGTTCCCTTAAGGATGTAGGCATCCAGGTTTGAGTCTGGACGGACACAATGCTCAACGGCACTGACGAGGATTGTTGACTGGTTAAAACAACCCGAGTATTATTGCTAATTCCTTAATTCAATAAATACACATTGATCTAACTAATACTCAATAGTAAATAAATAACACGTGGGAAATGCCACGTCCTAATTTACCTCGACGTAGATCCACCTGTCGACCACGTCTGGTCGACGGGCTAGCATTGGCAGTTTTCTCCCGACCAGAGAAGTTTTCACCTCACGGTTGCTACGTGTGGACAGTAACTATGTCTAAGGGCAATTTTGCGCCATTCTAGAGGCACTGACATCCCCCGTCAAGAGACAAGACACTTCGCCAAAGGACACCGGGGCCATAGCCTAACCCTGGCCTCAACTATAAACATAAGGCCTGCGCGCCATGACAAAAGGATCACGATCATTCGGACATAACAATCACAGAGCTGGAGACGTTCATCCTCTTTGACAACATTGATCATTCTCATTCACTACTCTGTAATAAGTGTTGTACGTTCTTGTAACTCAGTTTGGTGTACACATCTTGGAGTAATCAGTATAGGCAAAGCTTTCCTTTTCTATTTCTCTTTTTGTGCATTTTCTCAGACTTGCCGTGGACGTGACCCATAGTTCTAATCGTTGACAAGCACCATCTACCAACGGAGCAAGCGCTCGCTTGGGCTGCTTTAATGGTAGTCTTTACATTCTCTTTCGCTAGTAGTGACCCTCCTAACCGAGCTTTCACTGACGAGGAAAAGAGAGATGATATAGAAAAGCATTTGATATCCAACGGGCGGCTCAAATGAACCCAGGGTCAATATAATTAAGATACTAGAGCTGAAGAGACGATTATATAAATCATAGTGGTCAAGACCGTTCATCACTTTGTTGTTACATGAGAGCTATGCCAGTAGATCATATACTAAATAGTAATCTCACGGTCTCGTGGTATCATGTTTTAAAACCGTACCCTTGGCGTTCCCACCACCTCAATTACGTGTTAGGCAAAACGAAAGCTTGGAAAAACACATACGGAACAAGAAGGTAATTTTTGCCCGTAGACTTTAGTATCAGATGCAAAGTACGTCTGGAAGCCATCAAATTGATAAACCTCAATGCTCATCTGGCCAGGTACCCTTTTTATTCTTTTTTCCTTTCTTTTCATGCATGGCCTGCAGAGATTTCTGCCACAAAATAAAATAGAGAATTTATCTTGACTCCCACCACGCAAATTTGCAAAAGCTTTCTGTCTGAGAAAAGGAGGCAAAGGAAAAGCATATAATATCTTTTTTGCCAGACCACTTTCTTCTCAAGTTGACACAATGCGCACCATCGAATTCCCAAGGGACAAAAACAATATATGCTCCTCACATATTTCCACCTGCCAACTTGTTTACGTATTAATATATGCCATGGAATTATGCTAGCTAGCTAGTGCAAGAGATTCTCCCGTCACAAAATTTAAATAATTATAGAGCATCCGCAGACTGAAGTGAGCTGATCTATCAGCTTCTCCTTTATCTTTTCTGCAGGCAGATACCATTCTTGCTTAAGAATGCAAGCGTGCCAGATTTCACAAATGAACAATATTGACCTAGGAAGCTAGCTAAGTATACGTCGACATGTGACATGCCTCCTCCTCGCCGTCGCTTCGATCCATCACTCGTTCGCTCTATTCAAGCTAGGGCCAGGAAGAATAGCATATATGTATATTGGAATTCTGATCCATCTGCAAGTGGCACTAAGAATAATGTTTGGTATATGGCAAGTTGAGATCACTGACGGGAGGAAAAGGGTATAGATAGAGTGCTGGTCGTCTGCATGCACTGCATCGCTCAACACGTAACAGTACATAGGCCACTTCGCATGGATAGGATGCCACTCACAAGCAGGGTTTGAAAATTCGTTTGGGCAACGAAAACAGCTACACACCGATTTTCCAAAATTTGTAAAAACCAGGAAATTTGGTCAAAATTCGGTAAAAATTCGGACAAATTCAATTGGTCAATTTTATAAATCAGAGACAAAAATGGTTGCTAATACCCCATAGGCTGAGGAGCAAAAGGAGAAATCCACCCAAGGAGGCGACTGAATCGAGTCAGTAAAAATCGATCGAATTCCATTAAAAACCAAGCAAATTCTCTGATTGTATTTTCCGCATTGAATACATTTTGAACAAATTAGTTGAAAACTAGTCGAATTTCCCAATTTACCGAGCGCATTTCTCAAATTTCAGTGAAATTAAAAAAAAACTAAAAATAGCTCAACATTGTAAAATCAATAACTAATTCATCCGAGCTTCAAATCAAGTGAATTTTTTTTTAGTTTCCTTATAAAATTATATACACGATAAAAGTATTAATAATCATAAAAAAGTTGAAAAATGTCTGTGAGAAAATGTATTTACTAAACCAAGTTAAATGCATAGTTAATTCTTTACTAATCCAAAAAACATGAAATAAATTATTTAGTCTTATTACATGATCCTATGTCTTTTAAAAATACATGAAATCATGAAATAGTTATTGCAACATGCAGTATTGTGTAAATGTGTTGCAACTAGATTAATTCTTAACTAACCCATTACACCTCCAAAATTAGTGAAATCACTTTTGTTAGTTTACTTATACTATTATTTATGTAGGATAAATAATGGTAGACATGAAAAAGTTAATTAAAGTGATGTTTATTAACATACTCACTTTGTGCTTGTGAATGTTGTAAAAATTATGGAGAAATTAAAAAAACTCTAAATGAAGTGAAATTAATTTTATAGATCCTCTTGAGGTACAACCTATACATAAAAATTACTACAGTGCATCATCTAAATATCTCCAGGCTGAGGCGTTCCCCCGACGATACCCTCTCATTCGCTGGCTCTGAGGTTCTGAGGGGGCGAGCGGATGAATCAGAGAACTAGCTCCAGCCCTACCTCAGAGTCAAGATATCCTAAACAGCTTCTCATCCTTGTAAAACCACTCAGCGATGGTTGCAAGCGGCGACAGCGAGGTTTGATGGAGGTGACGTGGTTCGAGGCCTCGTGACGATTCTCGACGGAGGTGAGGACGGCCAGAGCATCGCAGTGAAGCCAGAGACAAAGTCAAAGGTGAGACTGAGGGGCGTGACAGAGGCATAGCCATCCAGAGCCCCCATTAGTGAAAGCCAGAGGTGGAGTTGCCGATGAGGCTGAGGCAGTCTGCTACCCCCTCAGTGTTGGATGTGGCGAGACTTGACAGAGGCAGAGACATCCGGAGCCTGGCAGCGTGAGCCGGAGATGAAGTCGATGATGCGGCCAAGGGGCAGTTTGATATCCCCTTAGTGGTGGACGCGACGAGGCTTGAAAGAGGCAGGGCTATCCTAATCCTAGCAGTGTGAGCTGAATACGGAGTCGACGACACGGACGAGGGGACAGTCTGCTACCCCCTCAGCGGTGGATATGGCGAAGCTTGACGGAGGCAGGGTCGTCCGGAGCCTAGTGGCATGAGACAGAGACAAAGTCAATGACACGGCCAAGGGGAGCAGTCTGCTACCCCTCAGTGGTGGACGCAGCGAGGCTTGACAGAGGCAGGGCCGTCCAAAGCCTGGTGGCGTGAGCCAGAGACGAAGTCGACGACGCGACCGAGAGGGGCAGTCTGCTACCCCCTTAGCAGTGGATGCGGGGAGGCTTAACGGAGGCAGGGTCGTCCGGAGCCTAGTGACGTGAGTCAGAGACGGAGTCAATGATGCGGGTGATGAAGGTGGAGCCATCTAGAGCCCTTGGCGACGGAAGCCAGAGACAGAGTTGATGACACGGCCGAGGGGGGCAGTCTACTACCCCCTCAGCAATGGATGCACCGAGACTTGATGGAGGCAGGGCCGTCCGAAGCCTGGCGGTGTGAGCCAAAGACGAAGTCAATGACGCGACCAAGGGGGCAGTCTGCTACCCCCTGAGTGGTGGATGGGGCGAGGCTTGACGGAGGAAGGGCCATCCGAAGCTTGGCGACGTGAGCTAGAGACAAAGTCAATCACGTGACTATGGGGGGCAGTCTGCTACCCCCTCAGCGGTGGACACGGCGAGGCTTGACAGAGGCCGAGTCATCTGGAGCCTGGCGGCGTGAGCCAGAGATGAAGTCGACTACGCAGCCAACGGGGGTAGTCTGCTACCCCCTCAGCGGTAGATGCGGTGAGGCTTTGATGGAGGCAGGGTCATCCAGAGCCTGGCGGCGTGAGCTAGAGACGGAGTCGACGATACAAGTGACGGAGGAAGAGCCGTCCGGAGTCCCCAGTGGGGGAAGTCGAAGACGGAGTCTACTAGGCGGCCGAGGGGGCAGTCTGTGACCCACATAGCGATAGCCGAAGGTGGAGCTGACAACAAGGCTGAGGGGGCAGTCTGCCACCCCCTCAGCCGTGGACACGGTGGGCTCATCGAAGGCTAGGCCGTATGGAACCTGTCGCGGCGATAGCCAGAGACGGGGTCGATCTCGATCTCGCACTAGTCCTGTGTAGGATCAATCAAGCCTTTTGGAGCTAGTGAACTCTGCAACTTGTGCATGATCGATCAAGTGTTTTGGCTCCCTGACTTCCTGGCCCTCTTGTGCTTTTCGGCCACAAGCATGCAGAGGGTGCGTTCTATTAGCACTATTTTCATGGCTTTAGCCAAGGCAGGGAAGCTCCTAGGACAATTATACCACATGTGAGTATATGTACATGTACGCAGGTATGTATGTATGTATGTATGACTTCACCTTTTGCCTTACAATTTTGGTCGCATCAACACTTCTTTTGTCTCCCATATCCCAGCCCCCTCGTATTTTGTGGCTGCCAGCGGCCGAAGGGTGTGATTTTTTAGGGGTGCTTAGTTGCGTTGGGTGAGCAGAGCTAAACTCTTCATTGGCTAGTGGTTCGATGCGACCTCTTTGGCGCGAAGGCTATGCCTCCAAGATGCTGGGGGGTCCATACCTCTCTGGTATGTAGCCGGAGGGTCCATACCTCTCTCACGTGGGAAGGGTTCACATCTCTTTGGCACGTAAGCTAGGCCTTAAAGAAGCCGATGGGTCCATGTCCACGTCGGCACAAAGGCTATTCCTTCAAGATGACGGTTGGTCCATACCGCTCTGGCATGTAGGAAATGTCTTAAAGATGCTGGAGAGTCCATATCCACGTCGGCACAAAGACTATGCCTTCAAGATGTCTGTGGGTCCATACCGCTCTGGCATGTAGGCAATGCCTTAAAGATGCCAGAGGATCCATATCCACACTGGCACGGAGGCTATACCTTCAAGATATCGGTGGGTCCATACCACTTTGGTACATAGGTAATGCCTTTAAGATGTCGGAGGTTCCATATCCACGCCAGCACAGAGGCTATGCCTTCAAGATGTCGGTGGGTCCATACCATTCCGACACGTAGGCAATGGCTTAAAGATGCCAAAGGTTCCATGTCCATGCTGCCATGAAGGCTATGCCTTCAAGATGCCGGCGGGTCCATACCTTTCCGGCACGTAGGTAATACCTTAAAGATGCCGAAGGATTCATGTCCACGCCAGCACGGAGGCTATGCCTTCAAGATGTTGGTGGGTTCATACAGCTCCGACACGTAGGTAATGCATTAAAGATGCCGGAGGGTCGATATCCATGCCAACATAGAGGGCCTATGCATTGGTGGATCCATACTGCTCCGGTACGTAGGCAATACCTTTAAGATACCGGAGGTTCCATGTCCACGCCGGCATGGAGGCTATGCCTTCAAGATGTCGGTGTGTCCATACCATTCTGGCACATAGACAATGCCTTAAAGGACAGTCTTGTGTTGCTCTGCAGTAGTTATTTAACGGTCTTGCAGTTAAATAATAGTTATATGGGGGCAACACTATTTAACGCACGGGCCAACCCAACCTCTAGCTAATCAATGAAGTAATCAACTAAACAAGGCTAATAGAATCAAACAAAAGTGAAAAAATTATTGCAATATATGATTCACCATATCTCTTTCTGTATTATAAAAGATTCTAGATTTCAGTGTGGACACGACTGAGTAGTGCACGCAACCGCAACGCCACCACCGAGTACATCGATTGGGTCGACGGTGGGGACCAGAGAGGTTTGAGCAATGGACAGAGGTCTCGATGGAGATTCCGCATATACAACCATGCTTGCACAGATGGATGACATCTCGGCCATGGTTCACGTTACCGACCGGAGGTCGGTTACCGACCTCCGGCGGTAACCGAAAAACCGTGGTAACCGCGATTACCGGTCAAAAATTCAAAAAAATTCGGAGAAAATTCATTCGGCAAATTTTAAATTTTTGCGAAAAAATCATGTTTTTGCCCTCTCGGTAACCGAGCGGTTTGGGTCGGTTACCGAGCGGTTTGGGTCGGTTACCGAGCGATTTTCTCGCATTTTTGATTCGGTCGGTTACCGAGCGGTTTGGCTCGGTAACCGCTCGGTTTTCTCGATTTATCGAGCGGTTTTATCGAATTTCAGCGCAGTTCAACAAAAAACCTAAAAAAGGGTTCAATCTTGTAAAATCAATAACTAATTCATCCGAGCTTCAAATCAAGTGAAACAAATTTTGTTGGCTTCCTTGTAACATGATCTACATGATAAAAGTATTTATACTCATAAAAAAGTTCAAAATTTTCTGTGAGAAATTTTATTTGTTAAACCAAGGTAAATGCATAGTTTACTCTTTGCTAATCCAAAAATCATGAAACTAATTTTGTTAGTCTTCTTACATGATCCTATATCTTATAAAAATATATGAACTCATGAATTAGTTATTGTAACATGCATGATTGTGTAAATGTGTTGCGACTAGATTAATTCATAACTGACCCATCACACCTTAAAAATTAGTGAAACCACTTTAATTAGCTTATTTATATTATTATTTACGTAGAAAAAATAATAGTAGACATGAAAAAATTAATTACAGTGATGTTTCTTAACATATTCACTTTATGCTTGTGAACTTTGTAAAAATCATAGAGAATTTAATAAAACTCTAAATAAAGTGAAATCAATTTTAAAGGTTCTCTTAAAATACGTTTTATACAAGAAAAATATGTGTTTGCATGTTACACTTTTCCTTAACGTGAGTTAATAATTGAGCCGCACGCTTCAATTTTTTTTATTTTTTTCAAACTTTCTCCCTATAGAATATGATGCAAACGATATTATTTTTGAAATTTTTTTTCACAGAAGTTCTTAGAATTGTGTCTAGTTTTTTTAAGATTTTGTTTGAATTTTGTTTAAATTTATTTATTTTTTCGAATTTTTTGAATTCAAATTTCGGTTACCGAGCGGTTTTTGAAATCGGACCGGACCGGGAAGGTCGGTAACCGCGATTTTGGAGCGGTTACCGACGGTTTTTTGAACCCTGATCTCGGCTCGATGATGAACCTTAGGGAGCGAACGCAGCAGGACGGAGAGATTCGTGACTCTCTCAAATCACCCCACTGGCATTGGCTATAAATCCAGATCTTGAGACCTACAATGGTTTGTGGGGGATTAGAGGAGAGAGAATGAAACAACCCCTATTTAAAGGCTAGCTGGATCTAATGCTTTTTTCGATTGTGGGAATGCTTTTTCCGATTGCAAGAATGAACCTATGGCCTTTTCTGATTGCGGGAGTTGATAGCGCGTTGAATACTGTTTGTGAAAGAAAATATCTTTCATGAACAAGGTGCGGTAATAATCAATCTCACTAGAGAGACTTAAGCTTAGAGAAGTAGTGGAGAGGAAAAAAATGTCTACGATAGTTCTCAGAAATTTCTATCCATGGCACCGTGTGCCCATAGTTAGTATTTATATTACGTATGATTACAGACATAACCCTACCAACAGTAGAGATACGAGCTACTACTTGTACAATCGGCTTACATGGCTAGTTTAGTAATACATCGCTCAGGTCAGAGGCCAAAATATCGACCACGTTGATGACATCACCCAACCGTGGTAGTCACTGTGGTGACGAGCGGCTACTGTGCTTGGTCGATCTCCAAATACGATGTCAATCTTGTTCAATGTGTCAGGGCGACCACCACTTACACTAGCGCGTCAGGGTGACCACCATTTGACTAGCCTTAAATGGCAATTACATCGTGACAGATACCACGTGGTCGGTGGGCCCACCCATGTTGATCCTACTGGGCCGCTTGCCCCTCCCTAAGCCTCCGGATGTCCATGACCTCCGGTGGCTAGCGGCTTCTAGGCCTCCAAAAGACTCCGAAGGCTTTGGGTCACCGAGACCGCTCCAGAGTCCGGGAGTTTCAAAGGGGTGCTGAGCTTGATGGTCTACGATCTTAAGCTGGTGAAGTCAAAGGACAACGGGTCCTTGATGGTGACCACCACAAATATTTATTTAATACGCTGGGAGTTAAATAGCAGCTATATATGAACCGTGAAGATCACTTGGTGGTGCCACATACGTATTCTTGTTTCCAATAGTTTGAGTGTAAAAGCAGCTATTCAGTATAAGACCATACGTAAAGTTTGATGTAAAAAAATTGTGGTAACTAGATGCAGAATTTTCCAAATGGAACATGTCAGAAATCAAAGGCGTCGCATCAAAACTAGGTAGCAGCAAGCAATATACAAACCAAATTGTAAACAAGGATAGAAAGCATGGGAAGTCAAAATGAACGGCGATAGGATAAACGACTCTAGGTAGAAACTAGATAAGGCAGGGCATGCATATATATCTAGATAGATGGGTTAAGTTAGTGTATCTTAACACCGACTTTATGGATGGTTCGGAAGGGGACGGGCACTATATATATCTAGCTAGTTCAATTCTACTGCCATATGCATGCTTAATGCCTTAATGGCATTGTTAGTTAGAAATTAGGTTATAGCTGTTATGCCCACCCATTTAGCTAGCGCATTTTATATACATGATGCATGCTTTAGCTATAGCATCAAGACTAATGAGTACTTATGTCCATTGTTTGAACAATGCACCACCGCCATTATCCGGCTAATGATGAGGGGCACTTTTTGTACCATGTTGACAATTGCGATGGTCGTAGATGATCTTACTCTTAAACGAATACTCCCACTAGAACAAGTGTTAACAAATTGATACAATGAGCTTACCAAATGTAAACTGCAACATCTGCACAATTAAAATCTTATCATACAACGAAAATAAATAATATGGACTTTTTTTTCCTCGATGACTATTGTTGGAATATTTATCCTGTAAGTGGTAGCTCCTTTTAATTTACTATAATTTTTTAATTGTATAACAGGATTATGGTTTAGATCAAGCACTTATGGTGTACGGTATTAAACAAACCTTAATATATATCAAGAGCATAAGTAGTACATGGGTGGCACAAGAACGTAATCTAATGTTTTATTACTGGAAGTGTACTATTGAAAATCAAATACAAAGGAAACAAAATGTTAGGAAAACTAATTCAAAGTTGTCTTTCCATCTCCCCACTCGCTAGGACCATCCCCTTTAATGCACCACAATAATAAGTTTATTCTAGAGGTGGCTCTAGGCTTCATCATCATCTAAGGTCTCTCACAATGCTTCAATATGATTGGTTTCTTAAATATTAATTAGTTTCCATGTAAGCAAAAAACTGATGTAACAAGCTATTTAAAGAGTTGAGAGATTGAGCTTATTTCTTATAGAAGAGAATAATTGGTTGAGTCATCTCAAACGTAATATATCGTATTGGGGCGATGCAATTTCTTCCTTATGCTATTTCTCCCTTCACATTTGATCATCTGCGGTCTTCATGACATAAGCACTACTTACCTCTCCTCTCTTCGTAAAGCAACACAGTTGGCCACATGAACAAAATAGTAGTTTTGATCATACTATATGCAACTATTAATTATCTTAAAAAACTAAAAACCAATATATAAATATCATATATTAGAAGGTTATTTCTTAATACCAAGTTCTTACTCTATCTCTCCTCTAAGATATCATTTAAGAAACAAAATCATTAGAAGTGGTCTAAGAACTACTAAAATGGTACAAATATCATGAGGCGAAAAAGGCAGTAGCTTGTTTAAGGAACAGTACAAATATCATGAGGCGGCAAAAAAGGTGGGCAAGACAACCAACTATAAAGTAAAAAGTATCATCATCACCACCATCAACACCATCTCACAAATGGGCCAAGAAGCTTTTTTTAAAAAAAAATGAACCAGCAAAAGAGATGTCTATTGTATTAATAAGAAGAAAAGTCCGACAGGTTGAGTTGCTCGGTTAATTAAAAAAAACCAAGCAACAATCACAAAACACAGCGTGCTAACTATCTAGCTAAATTAGACCGAGAGAACTGCAGAGACTCTTGACTGAGTACTTAACTGGACTAGATCTGAGATGATCCACAACACTGCATAGCAGATGAATGCTGGAACAAAACCAGCAATCACTTGAAACATCACGAAAGGTTTCTCCTAAACGACGGTATTGATTTTGTCCATATAGCACTAGTGAGAAGTAGAACCAGTAAGGGTGTTACTAGTTTCGTTCACTAAGTACTGCATATCTCTGCTTCTAAACCAAGTGTCATATGTCATTGAGCCCTAGGTATGCTACTGATTGCTCCTTATCTTCATCCACCCTAGAGGTGGGACTTGGGCCGGGTCGGGCCGGCCCGATCTGGCCCCTTCGGGCCTCGGGCCTTTCGGGCCGTGCTAGGATGGTCTGAGAAACTATTCGGGCCGGACCAGGCTGGCCCAAGTCACCTTCAGCTAGGTCCAGACCCGCCACGAATGCACGATGGGCCTCGTCGGGCCGGGCTGGCACAGGCCCAGCACCGCCACACTCCACCACACTGGAGGGCGCGTGAGGGCGCGGACCTATTTTTTTACTGAGCTAGATCGCCCATTGGGCCCCATATCAAGGCCCGGCCCGACCCATAAATCCGGCTGGGTCAGCCCGGCCCATCAGTGCTCGTGCCGGGTCGGGCTTAGACTGGACGGGACCATGCCGGGCTTGGACCGGCCCAAAAAACACGGCCCAAAATCCCAGCTCTAATCCATCCTATCAAAGAAAAGAAAAAGGGAAAAAGAAACGGAAAAGGAGAGGTACTCCTACTCTAGCTACTTATGACAATAAGATGGTCAATGTTCCATTGGAGATTAAAGGGTTTGCGTTTTTTCCCCATTGAGATGATGTAATAGGGTCTAGGGTTTTGAAGCACCACTGCATTACATTCGTTCAGAGCTTACCGACAAAGCCACAGTGGCGAGAAGGCGGCATTCACAAGATTTTCTTTACACTTGTGTGTTCTACTCTAATCATGACACATGACCACATCTGTTTCCACGAGGCTAGGAAAGCTAGAGCTTACAAGTTCAAACTTTTCACGTCAACCCAACCGAACAAATTACAGGTAAAAGCACCGTGCCTAATGGGCTCCATTTTTGTTATAGGTTCACAGCCCATGCATGCGCGTGTTCGTTGCTGACCGTGTACACGTCAAAAATCGTGCTGGTTACTAGCAGCGAAAATTCGTGCGCGCGCTATTATAAAATTCGTGCATTCTAAACAGAACCGTACAGTATCTGTGCTGTACTCTAGCTAGCCCATGTGCATGCAATTCCTTTCCACAGGGAGTTCCCCTGTGAGGTGCTCATTATCATGCATATGCATGCATGTCTGTTTGCGTGGGCTCTGACATAGAGAACGTAAAAAAGTTCCAGCACTACCCTTATATTAGTCCATGTGTCAAAGTCCAGGAAAAGGCCTCTAGCTACGTGACATTTCCGTCTCCTATATGCTTTGGGCACTCGTGCGACACATTTGACACGTTGCATCGGCCCACAAGAGAATGCACAACGACTGCATCAAAATTTGGATACTTATGCATGGATCATTGGCACGGATTCTCATCAGCATTGGCTCACCATATACGTTAACGTTGATTTCCATGGACCCCTAGAATATTGGTCGCCTCAACTGATGAGAAATAAGCACATCCAACAACCCACTACATACAAGTGTCAATTAAGCAGAGAGCAAGGTCTCAGAAGAAAAATAAAGTTGCATGCATGGATAGATAGATATAGCCAAGCTTCTCCATGCATTGACAAACTGGACACCGGCCTGGACCGAAAAATGGTCCGAAGAAACATATCCGTCTCTTGGTGCAGCAAAGGGAGAGAAGGAAAAAAATAAAAATGACGACTGAGCGTTCGCATGCAGCTTGTAGCCCTTTTTAAAGCTCCTTTTGATCATCTCTTATCGCTTTGGAGTTTGGAGGCCCGGCTGCCGCCGGCCAAAAAGATGACCGACTCGAAGCAGACCGACAAACAGTAACGTGACTGGGATTAGTGATCGCTCATGGCAGCGATCGCAGACTATTCTTTGCCATTTTTGGCAACGTGTGTAGGGCGTTGGTAAGCTCTAGGAGCTGTCTCCATGCTTTGTTTAACGTGCGTGCGCCGGCCTGCTTTCGGTCGGTTTGTCCTAAATGGAAAGTAATGCAGTGTTCCAAAAACGAAAAAGATGCATGGAGTTGTGTCGACGAACCAAAGCAAAAGTATTGCAGGAGTGGTTGGTTATAAGAGAAGACGCTAGTGTAAGTGTAACAGCATGCTCTACGACGACTTATAGGACAACACACATATATACTGCTGTCGTATTTAAGCTATACTAATAAAATTGTATTTTTGTTAAAGTATTTCTAAAGACAAAATCCAACAATACAATTTTCATATATAAGAGAAGATGCTGGTGATAGTTTTAAACACGCATACTCTAAAAGGACAAATAAACAGATTAAAAAGAACAGTGGGAGTATATGAAAACACCAAACATCCTGGTCTTTATGCGAGCGCGCATGCTTTAACTGTATGGTGTACATTTGCTTCCCGGACATGATGTAACGTTCAAACGGAAACTTAAATGTGAGGATGACTTTTCGATTTATTTATACAAATTAACAAAAGATAGATCTCATCAACTTGTGAACGCTAAGTGCGCATTTTTCTTCTAATTTTATTTTCTACTTTTCTCATCCTTTTTACCTGTAGAAAAAAAATAAGTTAAAAGGCATGCAAATCTTGTACTAATCCATCATTGCTCCCTTAATAATATGATATCTTGTCGTGTGGGGGAGACCAAATGATAGGAGTCATGACCCAAGTTTGTTCAAGTTCCCAAACCAATCAGCAAAAGGGTGGGATAGCAATCTAACTAGGAATTTGCTTAAGCTCGCCTGCATGTTGCAATCGATGCGAGTGCCTTTCTAATCTATATAAAGTCGTTGTATATATGCTCCATAAATCAAAATATGTTTCGAGAAACTAAGTTAAGATGTATCTTGGTTTATATGTGATAAATGATTGACAATGTTCATAATTTGGTTCGATGATTTTGGGATTGCATAAGTATGTTTATGTATTGCAATTATGATCCTAACTAATCAAAATTATAGAGAAAACGGAGTTGGCAGTTTTTGTCTCTGAGTTTAGGAAAAGTTGCTTTACCGAATGATCTGGCGTTCAAAAAAGTGTACTCGTCGGATGGTCCGATGCTCAGAAGGTTTCATGCTGGTGTATTTCAGTGCAGAAGCAAGATTTGAAGTGTACAACGGATGGTCCAGCAATGGGAAGCTATGTATGTCAGACTAATTTTTTCAGAGAGGTTACAAAGCATGTCTGGTAAGGATGTACACATCGGATGGTCCGACGATTGAATTTGTGAGCCTCAGATGCTTCATCAGAGCATTTATTCTAGAGAGGTTGCAAAACAGTTTCTAGTGAGATTGTACTCATCGGATAGTCCAATGACGAGCAGGGTGAGCATCGGAGGCTTCACTAGAGCATTTTTCAGGAGTTTTACAAAGCAGAAAGAGATGTACACACCGGATGGTCCGGTGCTTTTACTAAGGATGACACCGGATCATCCGGTGTTCATGATTTTTCTAAGATAAGCTTTTCGACTGAGGATTTTGATTTTAATTTTGACTAATCTATGATGGAATTGGAGATACATTTGTACTTTTTTTATGATGTGCAGGTAATTGATGCACCTTGGCAGTCGACAGCGAGATGATCGAAATTAAGCGGGGATGCTTAGTGCTGGACGATTAAGGTGGCCAGGTGGATTTAAGAGTGATCCTAGCTGTACACGTGGAGAATAAGCAAAGTGTGAGAAGGTAGATGGAGACGGTGTGTTGACAAAGTCAAGCAAAAGGAATGCCAGTGCAAGTGACAAAGCGACCTGAGGGATTAAGAGCGGGAGAGACTTGCTGGCGGTCAAGATCGCAAGATAGAGTACACGTGTCGACATCGGTTCACTTGCTTAAGGTGTAAGCAAGTGGCGGTGAGTCACACTTTGAGAAATATGCAAGGCGATTTCGCTGTTTGGTCTCAAAACTGTGAGAAAGAGTAGTGCACGTGACATCATCATGAAACTTGCGTTGAGACGAAGCTAAGTCATGAGGCGCCACGGCCATCCGATGGATGAAAATACCCTCGGTGGTAGGTATGAGTGTATGAGAAGAGTGAGGTATTTTGTAAACAATTTAGGAAACTTAGGGGTCAAAAAACCTAGGCTAAATAGAGGGGAGGACTGGTTGAGCTATTTGAGCTAGCTATTTAAGAGTTATGTGGTAGAGTTTTAGTAGAGAGAAAGGAGGGCTTAGCCTATGTATTAGGTGAGTGCTTTTTTAATGCAAAATATTTGTAATCTACAGAAAATAGGGACATCCTTTACAATTAATGAAGATCATGTTACCTCTTATGTTTGTGTTCATCTCCTTCTAGTTTCACTCTATTGGCTCTCTTGTTTCGTTACAAGTTTTTCAGTTTTCGTTGCGATTTTCGTTTTGGTTTAAGAGCTGAAATTTTTCACCATGTTGAAGTAGTTTTTCTTATTGCTAGAGGCATAAAATTCACATTCATAATTGGTCTTGAATTTCATTGGCTCTAAATCATCAACTTGAAGAGTTTTTCACCCAGTGACCATCTTCTTAAATTTAAATATTTCATTCTCAAATTGCAAGATTTTATGTGCGATGATGTATGGATTGATTTTTAATAGAACTTAGTGTTCAATTTCATCCATAAGAGCTATGCTTTCTTAGATAATCATTTGATGCAACGTGTTTCTCTTGAGTTCTTACTTTCGCATGTTGTTTTAAGATGCATTAGGTGAAAGATTAGTAAAAAGTCATCCAAAAATTTAGTAAGACGTATATTCACGCTCTCTAATCACCATTCTCGCTCTTCTGCGTTCATTCCAATATCTGAATGGACCAAAGTTGAGTCTGAGTCGGATCCACCTGTGATCGATCAGTCTGTACCTTGATATTTGTTTGAGGCATGATTTAGAGTTGGATCCATGTCCCAACGTAGTTTTCACAAAGAATACGTCGAGGATTGCACTTTAGCTAGCATGCATGACACGGGGATCGAAAAACTTTAGTAGCAGTATTGTATTGGTTTAGCTTTATTTTGGATGCCCTCTTGCTGCCTGCAGGCATCTCAGAAGCAGAACAAGAAACAAAAACCGGCACTGCATGCATTCCTAAGTGCTTGATGTAACAGAATAAGTAGGGCATCAGGTGTTTGACCACCCAGAGAAATTTGATCGCCAGATACTGAGTAGCTGAACAACTCATGCACGGCGCCCCATTGGCTAGAAATTTTATTGTGAAACGGTTACCTAAACTGTTTTGTATAACCAACCAACCAAAACTCAATGTTAGGAGTTGTGAATTTTTTTTAATAAAAATATGATAGTATAGAGCATATTATCATCTATCATCTTATAACATTTAAGCTTAAGCAACAACTTATATAAGGAGAAAAAAGAAAAGAGAAATTTCATATGTGAATAATATCTCTGTATTAATCACTGAATTTTCTTATCTTTTCCTCTTTGTACACGTTGTTGTTTGAGCTCAAAATTTATGAGATAGTAGATGATAGCATGTTCTACAGTATATTATATTTTTGTTGGAATTTTTTACAACTCTTAACATGAGGTTTTAGTTTGTTGGTTATGCAATAAAATTTCTCCATCAGCTCCGATCCACAGCGTCTGCACAATTTATCGCACCGCTTTGTGTCCATTTCTAGTAAGAAGTTGATCAAAATCAAACACAAAAAGGTGCGAGAGCTAGCTCACGCACGCACGATGGTGGTCAGCTGAGTTCGCTGGTCTCAGAAGTGACCGAGTCCCGCAAGCCAAACCATCCATGCATGGATCCTAAACGGAGGAGAAAAGGATCTCCCCTCCTTGCAGTGGTGTGCAACTGATCGATCAGCAAAGCAATAGTAGTGTCCATTTCAAACTAGGCCGTGGACTAGCCCACTAACGAGAGAGGAGATATGGCAAAAGCGAGAGCAAGTGCAAGCGGCGGCGGCGACGCCTTTCCGACGAGCTGTGGATGGATCGATAGCCACATAGTTGCTGACCGGGATGGGAGGCGTACCCAGCCCTGGGGGTCGGCTTGGGTGGGCGCGCGTCGGCGTCGGCAGCCGACAGTGGCGCAATTTGGGACGGACAGGGTTGCTTTGCATGGCGACGATGGCGCCGGAGTCAAGGCCCAGATAAGCCCTTGGACCATCTGAAGAAGCACGCCCTAAAAACAACTGATGCATAAAAAGCAGTCAGTGTGATATCAAGAATGATCTTGGCGTGTGTTATTTGGGTATTTTTAGTCTAGAATTGGATAAGAAAGGTGTTTCGATTAGTACAGTTAGTTCTGAACCTCAGACACTGGTAAAATTTTACTAGTTGAAATTAAACACGGTGCGAAACGTATCTGAAGAAAGCGGGGTGTATGCCACTATTCTGATTTCTGAACCACACATGCAGCTGTCAAACTTTTGTGTTGTCTGTGCTGTGGCATGTGGTGAAAACCAACGCAATGAAACCGAAAGTGAATGCCAAATGTACCATCTGATCAAAATTGCTCCGGGCGAAGAGGTGCACGGCAAGCAGAACCGAATCTTGCGTTCCAGAAACAAAATCTCGGACCATATATACAGTGACGCCGACGTACTGCAAAACATACGGCCGGGCAAGCTCCGAATGAATCGCACGCAAGTACGCGGTACGTGGCGTCTTAGGATGCAGCGCGCGGAGAGGAGAGGCAGCACGCGCACGCCGGTGGCGACAGGTGCAGAGCGTACGCACGTCGCGCGGCGATGCGCCGGGGAGGCAGGGAGAACCATGCGGGAACAGCACGGGCGGAGCGGCATGAGCATCGGCAGCCTGGGCAGCAAAGCGACCAAACCAACGCCGAGCGTTCGCCGATCCACCCGCCCCCCCGCGCGTGCACAGCCGCCCCCGGGGCAGTTCGCGGGGAACATCGCACCGGCGGCTGGTTGGCCGCGTCGCGCGTAGCCGGCCGAACCACGGGCGGATCGACGCGCGAGCAGGCCCGGGTTTCAGGCGTGCGCGACGTCGCGTACGGCCCACTGGCTTTGCCGTGATTGTGACGAGCGCAGGGGCTTGGGAACCGGTCAGACTGCCGAGGAAGCCGGAAACACGTCGCGATCCGCCATCCCCTGCACGCGTTGGTATCCTTCACTACGTTTGAACGTGCCAAATCTCGGTCGGTGTCCGAGTCTCCGATTCGGCTGAGAACATTCCCCACGTCCTCCAGTCGTAGCTGCTGAGTTTTGTGTCACGACCCGGAAGCTGGCGCCGCCCAGATTTGTACGCCACCACCACTGACCCACTCGGCCTCTGAGTGCTCCTGCATAATGTTAGAGAAATTTAGGTTTATGCTACTGGTTCAATTGGCGTTTCGGTTCATACCACTATCTTTTGAATTATTAGATTCATAATACTGGTTCCTAAAAGTTATTCGGTTAATGTCACTAGTTGGCGTTAAAAACTTATAAGTCTAACTAGTTTTAAAACTAGTGGTATGAATTAAATAATTACAAAAGTGATGACGGAAACCAAAATTTCAATTGAGACGATGACAAAAACCTAAATCTCGCATAATGTTACTTGCATTTGCTTGACATCATCAATGACAGATGGGCGATCGATGATCCGATGATGATGCATTAACATTTTGCAGCCACGGCACGGCGCCGGGAGGCGCAACTATGGTCAAGGATGCGTTGCTGCTGCAGGATTGGGAAGCCCAGCGTCCTCGGCCCGTGATGGAGACCGGAGGGGGCTCTTTTTCAGCCCATCCACACACTTGGATTATTGGCCCATTACGCAAACCTTCAAGGAGACTAACATTTGAAGATATTAGCCCATAAGCCCATTTGGATCCTTAACCTTTTTTTCTTTCTTATTGGTTGATTCTTTCTGTTTGCAAAATTTTGGTGCTTAGCATTAACTAATTTGGTTTAGTTTGTTAGATTACGAGCGAATTACTGATGATTACGGTGTTTGGGCTATATGCATTGGAATCTAATTAACCAAACTCATGTATGCTTGACTGCAACTAAGTAGAAACCATTGCCGCCATACCAGAGGACAAGTGCAACGAGGACTCCACCGGCGGAAAGCACGTCGAGTTCGGCGAGGACCCCGCCAGCGGGAAGCACGTCGAATTCGGCGAGGACTCCGCCGGCGTGAAGCACTCCGAGTTTCGGCAACCATCCCTCGTGGCCGTCCAGCATGTAAGTTCGCGGCCAACCCGCTAAAATGAAGAATGTGCAAGCCTGAAAATGTCGCACGCAGGGAGCCAGTGACATGCTTTGCATAGTGATCAAAATAGTTTTCAGAAATTAAACATCAAAAGAATAAGTTATACGTTTGAGCAGCAAAACGATTTATTAAAATAATTCATACAATCTCAATAGCTTCAAACCTAAAAGAACTTGGGTAGATATGGTCCCAAAATTTTACAGTAAAACCAGTTACTTATTCTAGTTTATGATAAACTAAGAAATTCACTTAACTAAAATCAGTTTATGTGACCATCAAGAACCATCTGAACGTACTTAATTTGTACTCCTCTAGAAGAGAAAATATGTAATTTGTCTTGTTGGTTGATGCGCAAATAATAGCACCAGACCTCATACTATCCTCATCTGGAATAGCTTGCAGTTTCAACAATTCTTCAAAGACTTTTTGCTTTCTTGCAGCATCCTCTTGAATGAACTGAAAGCAGTTAGCCAACTTGGCGACATTATCATTAGCATTAGCAAACCTTCCCTGCATAGATAACAGGCAAGCAGTGGCAGAGTCCACAGGCTCTTCGTTTGCTCCACTTCTTCTCTTGGACCCTCAGCCAGTATCTGTTTCCTCGTTTTTTGGTTGTGATTGTCCAACAGCTGGTGTATTGTTTTGGCTCTTACTTGGAGTGTTTCCAGGACTGGTCTGTTCATTTAACACTGTGTTTGTATTTCCAGCACCAACATTATTTCCATTTGTCTTCATTCATTCTTACAGCTGCATCTGCCGGAGCTTCTGAGTCTTCCCCGGTAGCATGATCTTTTCCAAAAACAACTGATACTTGTTCTAAAAATGGGAAGGATTTGTTTCACAAGCCTTTTGCAGTGGGATAGCCTTAAAAATACATTGACAAACAATATATTAGAAACATAGCATATTCTATAGAAAATATGAATGAATTAGTAGTACATATGTACCGTAGTTTCACCCAGTTGTCGTATATTTCTTTCTCGCACACAATGCATTTATCTTTGTCATTCTAACCAAAGCCACTAGCTTTGGGTCCAAGCATCTAACTGATTTCATGAAATTGCCGCTTCCATGTCTTCAATCTTGATTCAATATGTGGATTTCCTTTGAGCTCACAGTTCGGAATTCTTTCATGCATCCACTTTTCTAACTGGGTAAGGTATCCAGTACGAAATCCATTTTTCAGCCTTCCAACTACCTTCATGGATCATCCGTACCAAGTAGTGCACTAAATGTTCATCTTCTTGTGCACTCTATCGGTGCTTTGGGTTCTTGGCTACTCCATTACCATGTTCAGTTGAGGCATCATCCAACTATGATATATAGTCATTCACGCAAAAATAATAATAGATCACTAATTTACATTATGAACAGATAGATAAAAACATATTGTATTAAAAAACAAAGAATAGAGTACAGTTGGGAATAGATAAAAGGTACACTAATTCCTTTGTGAATATTGAGCAAATATCTGTTGCGCCAAATTATCTCTCCAGTTTGTCCACTCAGTAGTACTTTCAATATGTGAGATGCCTTCACCATCTAAACTATTTTGCCCTGAAGTCGTCTGAATTCCTATTTTCTCAAAAGGATCAAAAGGCATCTCTCTTCTTATATGATTGTGAAGAAGAGCACATGCAGAGATAATCCTACACTGAACATTTACAGGATAGTACTAGTTCCCTCTAAGAATCCCCCATCTTTCTTTCAAAATTCCGAAACATCTCTCGATGACATTACGTGCAGATGAGTGCCTGTAATTAAAGACCTCCTGCGGTGTATTAGGGTGTCGTCCAGATCGCCACTCGCTAAGATGATAGCGTTGGCATCTATAAGGTGTAAGAAGGCCCTTTCCATTTGGATATCCAGCATCACATAGATTGTAGTATCTTAAAAGTTTTCAAGAAAAAACCGAAAATATTGTGACTAAGTTTTGACATGAAAATATTATTTTTCTTAACAAAAGAAAAGATCATTAGTTTTATTATTGTTACTCCATATCTCAAGGTATCTGCAACCCATTTCTTCTTAGATATAGCATCACGTAATACTCTAGAATCTATTGCATTACCCTCCTATCTTGTGAATAGACTCCTAGCACATTTGTAGCCACGTTGCTTTTCCTTATTCTATATCTAGCCTTATCAATATCATGTACATAAACATCTATGTATGTCCCATCAAGAGCACCGGGATATTTCTGTTATATATAGGTGTTAGTTCATAATTAGGCACATGAGAAAAGGTTCATAATTATTACTTGGAATAGTGTGGTTTTGTTTAGTATACCTCAAACCATTTCCATTTTGTGTCAGATGAGTTTGCCGTAACTGGCTCTGGTTTCTTCAGCAAAACTTGGTGACACCGTAAAATTGCATTCAAGACTCTGCTAAAATTTGTACTAATTGTCTCCCCAGATCTTGCAAGTTGTCTCTTGATCACTCTATTTTTAACATTGTGTGCTACAATATGCAAAAAAGCTTGCTACCATCTCCTCCATTGATGTATTTTTGGTGCCTTCTAGTTTGCCATGTGGTAGACAACAAATTACAAAGTAATGCAAAAGAGCTATGATTTATGCGGATATTCTCAATGCTCACCAAATCACTATTGTAGATGATCTTGTGCAAATATACTTGCCTAGTCAGGTGCCTATCCAGTGCATGTTCACCTCCCCACTCAATTTTTCTTTTTCTTTTTTGTTTAGATTGACCAAATAAAAGATAAAGACAATTAAGTTTATCATCATTTCCAGGTATGAAACTAAAATAGATATCATCAATGGCGGTTGGGATTCTCCACACTATCCATTTAAAAATTTTGAATTATAGAAAATAAGTGCAAATCACGTATATGTGTACAATTAGGCAAACGTGGAATAAAGGAAATCATGCGTGTAGTTTAATCTTGCACATGCGCAGAGAATTGATAGCAGTGAATGAGGAAAACATGCGTGCAATTTTAACAACGCAAACTGCCTCGAGCGAGGAAAGCAACATGTTTCAAATGTAATCTTAATCCTGAAAACCACCGGAATCTTGTTACAGCTATAATCTCATGTTCCTTCTCAAGATTAGCAGGTTAAGCCGAATTGACCCAGGATTAACGGGAATCCTAACAATAATCCCCGTACCAAACACGGCCTAGTGGCTATCTAGTTCCTAGGGATAAGATTCGTGGGATTGGTACGATTCCATTTCCAACTAGAGGCGTCATGGTATCCACGTTCCAGCCAGCAAACTGGCGCTAGTTGTTACGCTCATTAGGTGGTATGGAGAGCTAGGAGCCATACGCATTATGCAGGATATATGTGCTCTGCTGGCGGAGAAACTTTTCAGATTTCTCATAAACTTTGTTGAGTTGTACTTCTACAAATTTCTTCAGATATTTTTAATTTCCAACTTGCTTGACGGAGAACGTTTAGAATTTGGCTCTTGTTACAGTACCTAGTACCCACTTGAAGCAAGGAAAAAAACATAGTACCCACTTGAAGCGAGAAAACGATAGGAGTTCATAATAGACCAGCCTAGTTTACTTGCTCTGTTAATGCACAAGTTCCACTAGAACAAGTTCCAGCAACTAGAGAACACTTCGATCGTCCTCGTGGCGAAAATTAAGGAGGAGACTTGATCGTAATACCTCGCGGGAGCCAAAAGCCTAGCTTCTTTTCTTTCTCTTCCCTAGTTTGGGTTTTTTTTGGTTTTTTTATCCTTTTATGACTGTATTTTACTCCTCTATTAATATAAAATTGACAGGCCTCTTGCTGGTTTCTCTTAAAAAAGTTGCAAGACTTAAAAGATATGGCAGTAAAGGCCTCCTGATTCCTGCATTAATGAGCAATGTTATATTGTAATTGTATATCCCACAAGTCCTATCTTTATATTTTTTGATAACAGTAGCCTCTTCTAGATTCGATCGTAACCTCCTGACAACTCCTAATATTATTCTTTTAGATAATAGAAATAAAATTTCCGATCTCTACACCAACAACACATCAATATATTTAGGATATAAATCCATCTTTTAAAAATAGATATTTAAATTCGCGTCCAAGATAACTCGAAAGTTGGTGTAGATCGAAAGTTGTACTTTTTATTATAAAAAACTCTAAATATTATTCTTCCTAGTTGTTAATTTCCACTGGAGTCTTTGGTTTAGCTGAACTTTTGCAATCTTTTCGATACGAATCGTATGCAATGTGCCAACATTGACAAGATGGCCCTGCCAGTTGTAGCTGTTCAAAACCTCAAGTTTTTCCCCCCTTTTTTCGAGCTCAGTACCTCACGTTGATGCAAGCATGACTTCTCTAACAAGACCACCTTCTCAAAGTTTATAAACATATCGTCTGAGCTGAAGCAAAATAGCTAATCATAACATTGGCATGCATGTGATGTAGCAAGTAACTCATCCAAGTGGAGTAATTTGTTGATGCTGGGATGCCATTGCCAGCAGCTATATATAAATTGTTTATCGCGCAAAACATGACTAGGCAACAAGGGCAAGGAAAATGATAGTACAAACTACAGAACCACGAAGCCCCAGGCTTCAAATAATTTTAACTGATCAAGTTGGCCATGTTCGCCTACACAAATAGTCAACTGGCTAATCAGTGCTTAGCCCATATGATGTTGGGAAATGAGCAGATTACAAACGAAGGAAGCCACTAAATCTAAGCCAAAATTTGTATTCCGTATCTCAATTTTATATGCAGCCTTGTAGTTGCTGCTGGGAACAATTTTAACAACCAAGCCTGAATTTTTAATTCAGTTTTCAAAAGTTAGCAAAACGAGGAGCATGATATATGATGCAGTTCCTAGAAGCTAAATAACACGTGATTATAATTGCAATAGCTACTACTGAATCTATTTAGTGGAACGTTTCTATGCAAACAGATCTACGTAATTGTCTGTGTAAAGAGTATCACAAATAAATCTAAACTAGAACTATTTGAGATATTGATAACGAGCTGTTCTAACAAAGTACGAACCATCTGTATTATTACTAATTGTACAGTTCTAGTTTTAGTTTGGAACGATGAGTATTGTGCCTTTTTGTACAGATAGTTTCAAACGGGAACTATCTATATTGTGTCTATATCAGTTCCCCACCTGGAGCTCGAGCTTGTCTAAAACAGAGGAGCTTGTGTGTAATGTGCTGTTTAGACAAGAGACCAATGATTTCAAACAAACTATTTGTAAATTTTGGTGAAAACTCAAAGATTTATTGGCATTTTCTAGTCTATGGTGAGCATTATGTTCTAATTTGGTTTAGATCTAGACTTGTGTTCTAATTTGGTTTTGAGAGCTAGCTCTAATTTGGTTTTGAGTTTCATATCTAGATCTAGATCCTTTTCATGATGATCTATAATTGTTCTAGGTATATGATGCTCAAAATATAGATCTAGGTATGAAACTCAAAATGTAGAGTAATGTGGTTCTTTTAGGTTATGTAGGACCAAGAATGGTGATTAGATGTGGGTCAATAGGCGCTTAACAATTTCTTTCGAAACGGATGACCTTCTCCTATTTTCACCTAATGCATCTCAAAATCGAATCTCAACAAAACTCAATAAGGAACGCATCATAAACTCAAAGCTGAAAATATTGTTCATCTGGAAGTTCCGGGTGTAATCTAGAAGTTTTGGGTATCCGAAAGCTCCACATGAACTCCGGCTTGGGATTCTCTGTCACGGTTTGAAACTTCAATCTGGAAGTTCCGGATTGGACTGGAAGTTCCAACCAGAACAGAACAATAGCTTGAAAATTCAAAATCCAAACTTGGAATCCAACCAACCATGGATCTCATGGATAGAATTCAACACTAGGTTATATTGCAAACCATTTCAAGAGTAATCCCCACACAAAGATTGAAACTAGGGAAGAAAAGCCCAAAGATCAAATAGATGGACACCAGGTGAAAAAATTCTTCGAATTGATGATTTAGAGGCAAGGGAATTCAAGACCCAATTTTGTACATTAATACATGAATTTTATGCCTCTAGAAACGAGATGAACGACTCCAACTAGGTGGAAAATTTCAGCTCAACAATGAAAACAAAAATCGCAACCAAGAATCGAAAAACTAGCAAACTTGCAAGGAAACCAATAGAGAGAAACTAGAAGGAGGTGAATTCAGTCACAAGATTAAACATAAATTTTATTGTTTGCAGAGGTCAACCCTATTTTAGGTGGATTATAAATATTTTTTCTTACAAAGCTCTCACCTAATACACAGGCTAAGCACTTCTCTTACTCTGAGCGTCGGACCATCTGGCATGTTCAACTCTCCAGACCTACCATATGGAATCCTCTCTGTAAGAAATAGTCTGGCGTACATAATTTCTCATTGCCGGACCATCCGACAAGTTCATCTCCACCAGACAACCATTTTGCAAAGTCTCTGTAACAAATGGTCCGATGTATTCTCTAGCATTCACATCTTCATCGCTGGACCATCAGACATAGCAAAGTCTTTGTAACAAATGATCTTATGTATTCTTCGACGTTCACATCTACCATCACCGGACCATCCGACGTATATAAGTCCACTAGAGCTAATTTGCAACCTCTCTGCAAGAAATACTCCGGCGTTCACTGTGCCCATCACCGGACTATCCGGCGTGTACTTTAACTTTTTCTTATGAGTTGAAATTCTCCGGCGTGTAGTCTTCCCATGCGCTGGAGCATCTGGCCTATACAATTTTTCTAGACTCAGAGATAAAAACACCAACTCCATTTCTTCTATAACTTTAATTAGTTATGATCATAATTGTAGTACATATATATGCTTATGCAATTCAACAATCATCAAACCAAATTCACAAATTTGTCAATCACTCATAACATATAAACCAGAGTACATTTTAATTTGGTTTCTCAATCTCCCCCTTGATGAATGCATTGAAAACCCTTAAAGCAAAAAAAATTGGTTTGAAGAAATCCAACAGAAGAAGCTCATCCAAGTGACAAAAACTCAAGAAAGAGCAAAAAATATCACTTGGCATAAAAAGGATTACAAAAGCTCAAAGAGAAGCAGAGACATGCCAAATATGCAAAAGCCCCCCTTGATGAATGCACATTTCTCATAATTTCTCCTTTCATCATGTAAGAATCTTCTTTGTGGCTTAGTGCATATTTTCTCCCCCCCCCCCTTTGGCAATGCAAATATAAAGGACAAAACATCATGAAATACATGAAAATGCAATCCTAATGAGATTTCACAAGTATACCACAAATCATTTGCACAAGCTAGAAATATCAAAGTGCTATGGAGAGTAGAATGTGGAGCTCATAATTGCATAAAAGGCTCAAAAAGAGATAGTGATATAAGAGCATGAAGTTACAAGCTAATCCTAAAGAATAGTTGGTGCATTTAAGTTCAAGTAGCCAAATTATGTAAAAATGACTACCACATAAGCATCCACTCGTGCGGAGGCAATACAGGCATTAAGAACTAGCAAACTTTAATCTCAAACTAGGCAAGTAAGTATTCACGATAGTAGGCTTTGCAAATGTTCACATATGAAATCAAGACTTAATTAGATCAAGTGATTAAAACAAAATTGATGATTTAGGCATATTTTTTTTTGATTCATGTTATCCTCAAGTTTACTTTAGCAATCATGGGCTTGCTTCTTTGGCAAACCACATGAAATATCAAGAAAACCGTATTAGAATATATTTTAGCACAAGAAACTTGATTCCTCAAAAGTATTCTTATTACACAAATTATTAAGTTTTTACTTAGATCAAGTCAAGTAGTGTCTTTGCGACACAAGGAACACATGTTCCCCCAATGTTCTATTATGAGCTAAACATTTGAAAAAGACAGTAAACATAGTGCAATATTCCCTAATCCATTATCTTAAACCAAGAAACCTAGAACAAGATATCTATCAAATTAGCCTTAACACTAGCATCGACTAAGTCAAAGCAATTACGAACAAGGTGATCAAGAATGTAGCATTTTATAGTCTACATGATTCATAAAATTGTCAAGTTTCATCTTTAGGAAAGCTAACTTGCTTGAAATGATTCATGTCAAAGTATCAATAGGAACCTAAATTTAAAGGATTGTTCCGCACAACTACTCAACTTAGTCCAAATTCAAGTCTAGCAACTGAAAATGATAAAAGAGATATAAGTCAAAGCTCAACTACTACAATTATCTTACAAGATTAAATGCAACGCAAATACAACAAAATAAGATAGAGTATGTACAACTGCAACTCCCCTCATACAGTATCATAGGGATGGCATACTCCAAACTCTCCCCTCAAATAGGCAAATCTTGTTGCATCTAGAGGCTTGGTAAAGATGTCAAGCTGATATTGGGTATCTATGTATCTCAAGTCAATATCTCCCTTCTCATTGTGGTCTCGTAATAAGTGGAATCTCACATATATGTGTTTGGTTCTAGAGTGTTGGACTGGGTTATTGGCTAAGCTGATAGCACACTCTTGAAGTCTAACCCAAAATCCCTCAAGGTAGTAACCATCCACAAAATCTGAGAACAACAGCTAGTGGCGGCAATATATTTAGTTTCAGCAGTTGACTACGTAACACTAGACTGTTTGCGAGAAAACTAACACATATTTATGAGAAGACCAATACACAAGAGAAGTACCCAAGAATTGATAGATACCAAAGGTACTCTTCCTGTCAATTCTAGAACCAGCAAAATTCGCATTAGAAAAAACCACGAAGAGAGAGAAGAAGATGCAGAAAACCAGATACCATACTCAAGGGTGTGAGTATGCACTTGAGGTACGTACCTGAGTATGCATTTCACCGTTTGGTGGTGAGACGTCCTTGGTGAAGCTTGGAAGTGGGCACACAAGCAAACAACGAAGTGGATGTCAGTCTTATCACTGTCAGGTACAAGAGAGAGCTAATCATGCTCAGTATTCCCGCTGGTCTACCTCCTTGCCATCTTTATCCAGATCAAGCACGGTAGAGGTACTCATCGGTGTTGCCAGGAGCTTTGCATCACTCATGTTGAACTTCTTCAGCAAATCCTTAGTGTACTTCATCTGGTGGAAAAATGTACTTTGCTTGCATTTCTTGATTTGTAGTCCAAGGAAGAAGTTGAGCTCGTCCATTATTGACATTTCAAATTCTCTACCTATATTATCCGCAAACTTGGCCACAAGTGCATGAGAAGATTCACCAAAAATGATATCATCCACATAGATCTGAATAAGTAGGAAATCATTGTGATGCCTAAAGGTAAATAGAGTTTTATCCACCAACCCCATCAAATACCCATACTCTTACTAGAAGGACTTAAGATTATCATACCAAGCCCTAGGTGCCTACTTAATGAATGTGATATGCCCTAGAGGTAATCATAGAGATGATTGTATCACACGTCTATGTTTATGTACTTCTGAATAATGTGTTATTCTAAAAATGACTATCGTTTACTTTGATTGGCTAGTATGTGACTTGTTCATGAAACTCTTTATTTATATCTTCATGTTATTCTTAGTCGATCCCTGGTCATATATCATTGTGATAATATATAAAACCAGTACATGTATTGATTGATGATCATATTTCATAGATCATAGGTATAGAGATACCAGATCAATAATGTGGCCATTTATATTGGAGAATATAATGTTGGATAGAACCACCTTGAGATATTGTTGGGAGTATTATTATGATGTGCCATCAGTTATTATCTCAAATAGTATACCTGCAGGATACTTAGACCTGAGATCGTCATTGATTCTTAGAATATGTAGTGACATACTTTGGGGCTGCTAAATGTTATTCTGTAATTGGGTAGTCATTAAGGTAGTTTTTGGGTTTGTCATAAAACTTGTCATGGGGTGTGAGCGATCAAGATGGAATTTGCCCCTCCTTGATAACATGAGAGATATCTTTGGGCCCCTCGAGGTAGTTGGATTGAGAAAGTGTATAGCCATGCCAATATGATTAAAGAGTTAATCATGATGAATTCACTACTTGATCGAGTGAATAGTCGAGCTATCACAATGGCACATATCTCACCTTGAACTAAACTGGTATCGTGAGGCGAAGGGATCGGTGCATGTGTATATCAAGGTTCAGTCGATATGATCTTTTGTGTATACTCAAGAGTCAACATGTCCTACTAGGGACCGCTATTGATTTCGGTTTAGAAAGGGTTTCTGAGTCGTAGCCGTTTCTACATGAACCTAACGGGTCACATACTTAATGAGTTGGAACAAAATATACGAAGTGGATTCGTATATGGGTTTGATTGGATTGTGATCCATGAGATGTTCGAGTCCTAAAAGGCTTCCAACGTAGGAGCCCATTAGCGAGCTCTATAGAAGGAGAGGCGTGAGGTGGGCCGTGGATAGGTTGTGCCACTCGAAAACCTTAGCCGCAGCTTTCCACATGATCTCCCAAAACCATAGCCACGCGCGAGGTGCTAGCACATCGACGCTCTGCATTTCTGCCCGGTATGTGTGGATACGGTAGAGGAGCTGCTACTATTGTGGTGCTGATCTTCTCTGCGAGTTGATCATGACGTGTTCGGGACTGGTCGCCGGTCGTGACGCACTGGTCAACAGATCTGCTCGTCTGGTCACGGAGCACAATGCAACTACTCGAATCTGGTCGGATAGCACGACACGACCACTTAGAACTGGTCGAGGCAGCGATAGACTTGATCGGGAGATAGTCGAGGAACCGGTCGAGGAGCACGACCATCTGCTCAGAGTTGGTTGAGCGTGACTACCTGCGCGGGGCTGGTTGTGAATCTGATCGAGAAGTTGTTCAAAGAGTTTGACGCACACGACGTTGGATCGGCCTACTCCAACTCTTCCTTTGCTGCACTGCGCGTCGAGTGGTAGTGATCTATGAGCTCCTACTAGCATGGTTTCCTGGGTGATTGCGGTAGAAAATTTTTGTTTTAGGCTTGCGTAGCCTACCCATTCCCTAACAATGAAGCCCATACAAAGCCTTCCGAAGCTTGTATACTCTATGTGGGTATTTGAGGTGCTCAAAACTAGTCTGTTTCTTGAAAAAAAAACCTCTTCCTCTATGAACCTATTGAGGAAAGCACTTTTTGACATCCATTTGGTATAATTTGAAACCTTGGGATGCTGCAATTGTTAGGAGAATCCTAATAGATTCTAATCTAGATAGCGGTGCAAAGGTCTCTCCAAAATCTATCCCCTCTATTTGAGTGAAACCCTGGGCCACTAGTCTATCTTTGTTTCTAACAACCGACCCATCTCCCCCTCTGTTTGTTTTTGAAAACTCATTTGGTGCCTATGGAATGAATGTTAGAGGGTGGCTCTTTAAGGATCCAAACTTGGTTTCTCTCAAAGTTTTATAGTTCTTCATGCATGGTATTGATCTAATTTGAATCATAAAGAGGCTGTCCAACACCATGGGGCTCAAAAGAAGCAACTAAAGCAGAATCAGTGAAATGAGCATTGTGAGTAGATTTGGACCTCGTTACCCTTTCATTGAGATCGCCGATCATCATCTGTGGAGGGTGTCGTCGCTAAATGTATTAAGGGGCTTCGCACTGTGAGATTACCTCCCCAACAACCACCGCTGGTGTAGACTCAAAAATAGCTGAAGTGGAGGTAGAGGCTGCATGACCCTTTGTCGGTGTCAAAGAAGCAGGAACTAGCTTGGTAGCGAGTGTGGTAGAAGGAAGTGGACCATCCTCATCATCCCCGAGAGCTATAAGGTCGCCATCTACAAAGATGCTTTCTCTCATCTCCCTATCACCTGCACACTCATTAACAGGGCTAGCACAAGGGGTTGATTCATCAAAGGTCACATCACAGGACTCCATGATGGTGTTAATGTCAAGATTAAAGACTCTGTAAGAATGATCATGAAGAGAATAACCCAAGAAAATTCTATCAGAAGAACACAACTGAAACTTGTCAAGATTGTCACACTTTAGGATATAGCATCCATAGCTAAAAACTCTTAAATGTGAAACCTTTGACTTCCTCCCAAAGCGCAACTCATAAGATGTCAAATTCAAAATCAAGCGTAAGAAAATCCGATCGAAGATATAGCAAGCTATGCTAATAACCTCTGCCCAAAACTTTCTTGGAGTCCTATGCTCATCAAGCATTGTTCTAGCCATCTCCACCAAAGTGTGATTCTTCCTCTTAACTATGCCATTCTGCTAAGGAACATGTGGGGCAGAAAATTGATGTTTAATGCCATGTTCAAGGCAAAAATCATCAAATAGATAATTCTTAAACTTGGTGCCATTATCACTACGAATAGCTTTTAATACACTAGGAAGTTCTCGAACAATCTCAAATCTAAGCTCTGAAAGTGTGAGAATACTTCATCCTTGCTCACAAGAAAGAACACCTAATAGTAGCGAGAGTAGTCATCAACAATGATAAGTACATACCACTTCCTACCCGCTGAACGAACCCAGGAAGGACCAACAATGTCCATATGGAGAAGTTCTTCTGGTCGTTCAGTCATCACCAGATTGACTGGTGGGTGAGAAGCGGCAACCATCTTGCCTTGCTGACAAGAAGCACAAACTAGGTTCTTCTCAAACTTGAGCTTGGACAATCCTCGGATCAAGCCTATGGCACTCAAACGTGAAAGTAAATCAAAACTCATGTGCCCTAGTCTCATATGCCACATCCAAAGCTCATAAGTGGGTTAAATAATTAAGCATCAAGGAGAACCAAAAGACTCTAAAAAATGAGCTCTAAAGACTCTCCTTACTCCGTGACTTAATCCCCGCCGGCTCGATGCCCTCTGCCGCTGTAGCCAATTCTGTGCCTCCCCGCGCCCTCCCCTCTCCCCAAAATTGTCAGAATCAATACATTAACTCTCCATCAAGTGCCCCCGCTCGTTTCCCTCTTCTTTATCCCTCTCTAATGCTCAATCAAAGTGGAAACTAACGCCATTATGGCAATAAGCGTCACCAGCCATCTCTCTCCGTTGCCTGGACGCTCCACTTCATTCTGCACCCATATAAGCCATCGTACACCTTCACAATGAGGTTCCGCGCATTTTCCACCCACTCACGCCCCTTTCCTTGCTCAGATTCACCGTCAGTGCCATCTTCTTCCACGTCTTCAGTGAGTTTCTCTGCCATGTCAATTCTCCGCCATCGAGCTCTCACTGACCAAGCTGATCCCTTCACCATGGGCGCAAATGCTCGAGGACCCTGTAGCGTCGTAATTCGACCTCTGTCTGCCACTAGAAGGCGCCCGCATTAAGCTCAAGCTCCACCGATCGCCTCTCACCATCGCCGTCCGTCTATCACCCCTCTCCACTGCCGAGGGCTCCCCATGCTCCCCTCTCCCTTTTGCGCCTTCTCCCATCGCCAACAAAGCTCAAACGAATGTTTTTGCGCGACTTCGGTGAGTCTCCAGCCGTGCGCCACCGTCGGTTGACCGAGGACCTTGTCCACCACCGCCGGTCGAGTTCAAAATACCCCCCCCCATCACCTCCGACCATTCGATCTTGATTGTGCGTCTTAGATCACATACCCCTTTGAAGTGTGTAATCAGTCCATCAAGGACCATGGACCGGCCCTCAGTCTGTGGTCCATGGGTCCATGGACTTTCCCATGGGTTTTTCAATAAAAAAATATTTTAGTTTTGCTTTGTGACATCATCATGCGCATTAAATAAGATTTTTAGTACAAAAGAAATCTAGAAATTCTCTGAAATTAGGTAAATATTTGCAGAAAAACCCCTAGAACTTCAAATGCTTATAACTTTTTGCCCGTAGTTTCGATTTGGGTGATTTTTGCGCTAAAATTCTCTTAGAGTTGTGTAGAATATTTTAATATGATTTTTACCAAGTTTTAGTACTATTTGGCATACTGTTATTAGTAATTTATCTTGTATACTTTTTCGATGTGTCAATTAGGAGCTGAATAGTTCCTAAACCTACAAGATTATGCTTTTGAAGATTTCAAGCAACCCTCAGCTGAGGGCAAGTGTTGTTGAACATACTGCTCCTATTTTAAGGTTTATATATAGTTATTTATCCTTCATTGTATGTTCGTCGAAAATGAAAGCCTATGATTAGGCTTTACTAGATTTTTTTTATGATTATCCTTGTCGTCGTTGATCAGTCTTGAGAAATAAATAGTAGATATGCTAGTTGCTATCATGGTTGGGGTATACGTTAAATTTGACTAATAATTATGCAACATGAACAAGATGGTTGTATGATGATGGTGCGGGAATGCACGTGTGCGGAAAATGCACAGTTGGTTTTTGGTTGTTCCTGTGTGGGATCCTAAGGACTGGTTCTTGAAGCATGTAATCCGGCTAAATAGTACAACTACAGGGCTTATATTGGTATGGCCTAGCCAATTATTTAGTCACCCCTCTGATTCTGTAGGCACCAATAGACGGTTTAGTGACATAAGATGGGGCCTCTACAGTGATGGAATCACTGTTAACGGTAAAATCTTAGTGGGTGCTTACAGGGCGACGGGAGCTTTGTAAAGGTCTTGTAGTGATCTCCTGGCAGCACACAATACGAAGTGTGCAAGTACTTGATCAGCACAGTAACATGGAGACTATCACCTGATAATGCGGGTGATGAAATCACGACTCGTGGGTAAAGTGTGCAAACTCTACAGAGTATAAAACTGATCGATCAGCCGTGCTCATGGCAAGAGCAGCTTGGAGTTCTTCTTGATTAGTTGGGATCAGGGTTCTAGTATGGTTCGTCGGGTAGCCGTGTAATGGAATTATCTGTTGAGTCTTAGTAGTCAGATGGAATCCGATGAGCTGTTCTTGTTGATATAGTTGTGTCTACACATTTAGTAATTAGGATGGCTGTTGTTGGAGTTATAGGTCACGGTTGCTTAGTGCAATATAGCAGTGTCTAGCCTTTTTCTTGACTTAAGATCAATATTATGCTTTCTCTTCACTTGCGGAGTACATTATGTACTCACACCCGTTCCTCCTCTTTCTTACATTCTACTGTTGTTCAGAAGCCATCAATGAAGCTACATCCTTCGATGGAGATGACTTTGACCCGAAGCTTGTTTTCTAGGTTGGTGTGCCCCTAGTTGACGCCTGTGAAAAATGGAAGACCCTCTAGCGCTGGAGTTTTCTTTTTTGCTATATTTTTCTTCTATACCCTAGGGTCCTTGTGTAATAAGTTATGACGTTATTGTAATAATGACACTATGATGATACACTAATGATGTAACGCATGTATGAAACTTGATCTTGATATACATGTGTTGTACCTAGTTTTGTTCCTTTAAAACCGGGTGTTATAGAAGTGGTATCAAAGCTAGGTTGACCGTAGGATGCAACCTAAATAGAAAAGGATGTGTTAAGAACTTATGTTTGTACAAACTACTTTTGTAAACTTTTTTCCTTTCAGTGTTTCATTACTCTATCTATTGCTCTTTATAAAATTGTTATTAATTTTCTATCTTCTTCAAAATTTTAGATGGTCCGCACGAAGATCACCCAGTGCAAGCGTGTTATTGTCCCCACTCAGGAGGTTCCTGCTGGTGTTGTCTGGGCGCACCAACCCCCTGCCAAGTTTCACTCCGACGGACAGCATGCCGGTTACTTCCCCCACACGTTTTGGTACCTGCTTTAGGGTCTGGGTTTCCACGAGGCCCCAAACTACAAGGGAGTCTAGGTTCCCCTTGGAGGCCGTGATTACTCTTGGATAGTGGAGGTTACCATGTTAGAGAAGGCTAGTGACGATGGTCTTCGTCGAGTTCGCTAGGTTCACTCTGCCATCGCCCCTAGAGCTACCTTTGAGGCTGGGATTGAGCATGCTGCCCATCAGGCTCTAAATGTTCCCTACCGAGAGAACAGACGGGTTCTTTGCCTCACCCAGTTTGGCAAGTTTCCATAGCATCCGACCGGCAATCTGGAGGTCATATTCATGCCTATCAACAATGAACTAGATTGCCATCTAAGAGAGTAGGTCCACCTCATCGCTGCTCTGTACATCAAGTTTGACAAAGCCCTCGACGAGCTTGAGGACTTGCACCAGCGTCACATGGAGCAGGAGCAGCGCATCCGCGAGCTTCAAATCCTGCAGGAGGATCCTGATCAATTCCCTGAGGAAGCTCCCAAGAGACTGTGGCCGCACCACCACATCCCCCTTCGCACAAGATGCTTTGTCTGGAGGCTGCAGTAGGTGCAGTAGGTCCAGTAGAAGAGAAGTAGTGTCGAGCTAGGAGGATGTACTTAGTAGAATAAATCATTTAGTCCCATGTGTTTCAGTAGCTTTGTGTCATCTGTTCGAGTCTATGGTTGATGCTTGTGTCTGTAGTGTGAACCTTGTCATGAGTTGAATCTTTTGTCTGTGTGTTGGTGTAATGTGGAGGGGTGGTTTCTCTATATTGCATTAGTTAATAATATAATAATTATGGGGAGTCTTTTCTTTCATGCTATATCTATTCTTATTTGTTCTTTTCTTGCTTTTCCACCCTTGCATTTCTCTTATGTCCCCCACTCGTATCTTGGCTACCAACAGATGGTGAACACCAGGTGTGGCAACAACACCAACAACACCACCACCAATGCCAACTAGCATGATCTTCCACCCCTGCCTCCCCGTACCAATCTAGAAGCTTTTCTTTGATGCCAACCAATACCTGTCTGGATGCTTTTCTTTGATGGATCGCTCATGCTTCAAGGCTCGCGGGCTGGCATTGTGCTCAAATCTCCAATAGGCGATGAACTCAGGTATGTTGTTCGACTAGATTTTAAAGCTTCCAACAATGTTGCAGAATATGAAAGATTGGTAAATGAGCTCTGCATAGCTGCATCACTTGTAATCAGGTGACTCACAGCTAATCGTAAACCGAGTTCAAAAAGAGTACCAGTGCTCGGATGACAACATAACGGCTTACTTGAATGAGGTGCGAAAGCTTGAGGAAAAGTTCAAAGGGCTAGAAGTAACGAACATCAGGAGGAGTGACAACTGTGATGCGGATGAACTTGCTAAACTTGCTTCTTCCCGAGCTTCAGTACCCGTAGGAATCTTCTTTGAGAAACTTCTCAAACCATCTGTCCCGACAGTTCGGTGAACGGATGCTTCCCAACTCAACCAGCACTCTGGTACAGTCAGCGAGGCAGAACTCGTAGACACGGTTGTTGCACTACTTGAACGCAAACTGACTTGTATGACTCTGTACTAATCCTATCTCGAAGGTCGAGACATCCCTGATGATGATGCATCTGCAAAGAAAATTGCTCATAAGTCCAAGCTCTACGCTTTGGTAAACAGCAAGCTCTACCAAAAGGGGAGTAACAAAATCTATATGAAGTGCATCATGCAGGAAGAGGGTAATAAAATATTACTCGATATCCATGGGGGCATCTGTGGTAATCATGCATCTTGCCGCACCTTGGTCAGAAAAGCTTTTTGCCAAGGATTCTATCGGTCAACTCCTCTCCATGATGCTTTCGAGCTGGTCAAAAAGTGCGAGAGCTGCCAATTTTTTGGAAGTCAGACCACTCGACCAGCCCAAGCTTTGTAAACAATTCCTCTTTCTTGGCCTTTCGCCATCTAGGTTTTAGATATCCTGGGACCATTCCCAAGGGCCCAAGGTGGTTATAAATTCCTATTCGTGGCTATCGACACGTTCACTAAGTGAATTGAGGTCGAACCCGTGGGAAAGATAACCGCAGAAGCGGTTAAGAAGTTCATGAGGAGCATAATTATTTGATTTGTTATTCCGCATCGAATAATTACAGATAATGGTAGCCAGTTTAGAAGCGGGACCTTCACTGCATTCTATGAAGAATTTGGCATCAAAACATGTTTCGCCTCAGTAGCTCACCCACAAAGTAATGGTCAAATTGAATGTGCTAATGGTATAATCTTGCAGGGCATAAAAACTCAGGTCTTCGGTAGGCTAAAGGCTTACTCAAAATGCTGGGTGAAAGAACATCCCTCAGTACTATAGGTTGTTCGTACTTCTACTAATAGATCCACTGGTGAAACTTCGTTCTTCTTAGTTTATGGAGCAGAGGTAGTGCTCTTGACTAAGTTGCAGTTCGGATCACCATGAGTGGAAAGTTACTTGGAGGAGGGGCAAGAGCAGTTAAGTGAGGATGACATTAATTTACTTAAGGAGTATCACGATCGAGCTTCTATTCGAGCGCTTAAGTATCAATAAGCATTGCGAAGATACCATAGTCAGAAAAATTAGCCCAGGAAACTCGCTACTGGGGATCTTGTACTGTGAAAGGTGCAGAAACTAGCCTGGCACCATAAGTTATCACCTAAGTGGGAAGGTCCATACATAGTAGTCGAAGTTACTCGACCAGGATCAATACAACTATCTACCCCAAATGACGAGATACTCGAGCACTCATGGAATATCGACTAACTCTGAAAGTTTCATTCGTAAAAAAGGTAAATTACAGGTAAGTCAATTACGTTCAATTTGACCAACAACTTGATTACAAACTTTTTCTTGCAAACAGTGCAGGTTCTACTTCCCTTTGAACAAGTCAAAGAACCTTCTATACTCATCCCTCGGACGATAGCTAATCATGCTTGGGATTGGATGTCGACCAGCATAAGGGCCAAGGAGAGTGGCCGAGGCGAAATGTCACATCCCAAGATGCTAATCACATGATTAAGCATGCATAATCATCATGACATGATATTTATACGTATTCGTTTGGTAATTTGAGTTTTAAATGTGTTCAAAATACTTGGAGTTGGCCTAGAGATCTTTAGGAAGACCCTAAATACTTTGGAGAGAAGGAGAAAAGAAAGAAGAATGAAAAGAGGGGAAGTTAGAAAACTTCAGTAGAATAATCATTCTTGCGGTCTGACCGGGTCTCACTGTGGTCTGACTGCCAGGGAGCAGCCACGTGGGCTTACCACGTGGCTATTCCGCAATCTAACCAATTCCGCTCGCGGTCTGACTGCCAAAGCGTAGCACAGGTGCCCCTTAAGTGGTTCACCGTTCTCTCTCTCCCTCCCTCTCTCATTTCACTCTCTCACTCTCTCCCTCCCCAAACCCTAGAGAGAGAAGGTGAGATCCGCTCGACGCGTTCGACGACCGGAGATCGACGGTGAGAACTCTCATGAGCTCCTTGAAGGACTTCCCCGAGCTTCTTCCGCCTTTCCTCCCCACCGGAGGGGTTTCCTCGCCGTTTCTTCCTCCACGAGTTCATTCACCCTTGTGAGTCCAATCAGTGGATCGAAGCTTCCGTAGTCCAATCAGTGGATCGAAGCTTCCCCGGAGGATTCTGATCTAAAACAAAGTTCCTCTACATCGAGGTAAACATCTCCCTACCATTTTCCTATTGTTTCCTAGCCCTAGGCGATCGCCGTTTTGATTTTTGCCACGAAACCATAGTGAATACTAGGTCTAGATCTCATTTTTGGGATTTTACTTGTTCGGACCGTGCATGTCGTCAGAACAATCATAGAATACGTTCCCTTAGTCCTATGGAGTACTTGGATGCCCTTAATCATTAGAGGTTTCACCGGAGTCCTTGCCGGTGACCCCACGAAGGTGCTATTGCCAAGGTCTGGCTGCCACTAGGGCCGGTCCGACCGCCAGTAGGTCAGTTCAAAATATCTGAATTTAGGAATCAGAACGCCGTTAGGGTTGGTCTGACCGTTGGTCGGTGGTTTGACCTCCACAATGCCTTTGGTCTGACCACTAGGGCCCTAAACTCTCTGTACACTCGCGGTCTGACCGCCACTTGCACGTCGGTTTGACCACCAGCCATTCAAGGCTATGTGTACTTAGGTTACCTTGTCCGATATTTTAAACTTTAGAACCCTAATCATTTAGTGGTCTTTGCAAATGTTTTCGAAACGCGGCGCTCTAGTATTATCCAAGCATGCATTATTTACACTTTTTTCCATCGTTCATTTGTTTATGCAATGTGTTCTTGATTCGTTTAAAGAGCGTAGTGATGACGGTCCAAACTAGTGAAGGCGACGCCAATCTACCTGAGTTCTGTGAGTGTTGCGCCAAGAGTATCAGTCAAACACCAGAGCAGCAAAGCAAGCATCTAAGCATATTGCACCTTGTTTGAATTGAATGGAGTCTAAATTGATAAGTTGTTGCTTATGTACATTTGCATGTTTAGCAAATCTATGTTGGGCTTATTATATGGGTAGAACCTATATTGATTTGTATTACCTCTACCTTGAGTTATTGATTATCCATGCCTTGATCACATGGTTAATGTCTAACTTACAAATTATTCAAAATGCTTAGCAATGCATAGGTCCTTAATAGAAGATGAGTAATAGTTAAACCATTGTTTGCAAGCTTCTGGCTTACATATTATTCACAATTACAATGATAATGATGTGGGATCTATGAGATGTGGATAGTGCTAGGGGTAGGTCAGGAGTGGAACCCGAATGTCATAGACCGCTTGCATCATTTAAGCATCGTCCGTCGGTGTCGTTAGCTTTAGCACTTTCCGTACAACCACATATCTGAATAATGGATGAATAAGTCGAGTATCATACGCCGTGCTGAAGCTTGACGTGTGTCCCTATGACGCATAAGAAAAATAAAGGGGAAGCAAGGTGGTGTGGAGCCAAAGGTGTCCGAGACACGCTCGTGGTAACCCGGGTGCCATAGGGGCATGTGCAAGTGGGTAGTTCTGGGTATGAAAAAGGTTGTCTCAAGGGCCAAGAGGATGTACCTGGGCCGTGTAGGTGAAGTTGTACCCCCTGCATGGTGTAAGAACAATTCGAATTGCTATGCTCTCAGTCATGAGTATGATTCTGTTCATCTGTATCGGTCGTAGAATTTCCGAATTTAGGGATATGACATAGTATGTTGGGTTTGGTTGTTGAGGATTATTGATTATATGAGATGGTTCTTTTTATATTTATGTGTAGGTTGATGTTACAGGATATATGCTTTGAGTTAAATATAGATGCTCAAACATAGATGTTAGGTCGCTTACGCTTATAAATTTACCTAACTTTGTGGCCTACTTCTTGCTAATGACTCATTGCATAATCCTTTGAGTCGGGTTATCTATATGTACCTATTATGGATTAAGTTTTACGAGCACCTTCATACTCACGCTGCTCTTTCGAGTTCTATTGGTGAGGAGGAGCTCGTATTTGGCTACTTCACGCCCGCCAATGTAGGTGGTGGGAATGAGTAGTGCAAACTACTCGTGTGGTGTGCTTCTGGGTAGAGCATAAGGGCAAATGGCTTCACTTAGATTTTGGTGTTAATAGGTGTTATCACCCGCTACGTAGTTTCTAGTTTTGGTTAGAAGGTGATCCGTTCTTTACCCTTCTAGCTTCCTTTTGTTCTAAATTGTGTAAATGGTTAAGTGCTTAAGAACTTGTAATATAATTTAATTACTCGCTCTTTGTTAAGCTTTCTTGTGATGTTATATGTTAGAAAGGCATGTGTTTTGATCTTGGGCACAAAACACGTGCCGAGACTCTCGGATATGTATTCTTGTTATCGTAATTTATGTGATTGTGTTATAGATAATTCCTGATGATTAATTAGAATACAATTTGGATAGTTCCTCACACGAAGACCCTGCCGGATCTGTTGATTTGCGCTAACAATGATGGGTGGTCCTTCGCAGGATGCGAAGGCGATCTGGCAGTTGTCAATAGAGAAGATGACCATACTCTCTCTACCACCAGAGGTTCAGGGGCTTCATTGTCGATGACCTCGTCGGCAACCTGGTCAATGATTTCATCAAGATCACCACCATCTTTATCTCCCTCCTGCACAACTCGCGTCGTCAGCTCCTGTGTCGATCGTTCCACAACGTCGACATCAAGAAGATGCCGGAGGTGGTGGGTGAAGGGTCGGCGACCTCTAACGGACATTCTGTTCTTTCTCCACTCAGGCCTCTCGATCGATTCCTCCTCATCAAAAGAAACAATGATGATTCCTGGAGGAACCATAGCGAGGGGCGTTGGGGTAAAAAACCTATCTCTTCACTTTCTGGACCGGGCTTGGGAGACGACGATGGAGTGGAGGCCATGGCTTCAAGCTCCATGAGTTACACTGGGCGTATAGGGAGAAAGGAGGAAGACGGGGTGAAAAACAAAGGGCCTCGAGTCCCCTCTTATTATAGCGACGGGAATAGGTCACACAATACACACGGAGCTGTCAAGATCTGATATCACTGGGAGTGATAATGAGGTCGTCTTGGTCACGCAGTGCATCTGGCATCACTGTAAAGAGAAGTGCATAGTCGTGATGATGCGTCAAATCAACGGTTGTGATGAAAACAAGCATGAGAGGGGTGGGTTTTTAATGCTCACCTACCTGCCTATTCAACTTTACTCGATGACCGTGGAATAGTCATAGCCATGAGCTCGAGAGCTAATGCTCTCGAGTGTGTGGTTGAGAGTAATGGCCGATGCTTATGCTTTTTTCTGTCTTGATTATCATATCGACTAGAAAGTTGAGGGCTACATCTCACATTTTTTTAAGCTTATGCGCTATTCTCCACTTGATTCATTCATCGATTAGAGAGCCAAGGGCTACATCACATAAATTTGATTTGATGCTTTTGCTTCACTCTTTGTCTCTGGTTATCACACCATTCAGAGAGCCGAAAGCCACGTTGTGTGAATACTTATGCTTCATTCTATACTCAAATTCAGTCATTGAGCGAAGAGACAGGGGCTGTGTCATGTATATTTTGATGCATATGCTCTACTCTCTACCTTGATTATCACATCAAACAGAGAGTCGGAGACTACATCGCATGCTTTCAATACTACAACTTTACTCTTCACTCGATTCCATCATCGAGTAGATAGTCAAGAGCTATAGCAACACATATCTTCAATGGTACATGTATGTCCTTTTTTCTACTCTTAGATCGAGTAATCTTCTCCTCAACCATAGAGTCGGAGGCTACATAATAATACCACACTTTTCGTAAAATTTGTATTTTTTTGCAAAAGTTTATTTGGCTTTGCATCGACTGCTTTGGATAAGAGCCAGTAGAGGCGTATGTTTGGTTGATGACGGACAACTACACCTAATAAGGCATACCGGCATAAGAGATTATCAGACATCTCATGCCTAACAGCTAAAAAACGTTCTAAAGTTCTAGTCGATTCCATGTGTGTCCTTTGTCAAGCTCATGTCCGAACGCTAGTTAAACATGTAAGTTAGTGAAAGTTTACAAAAGGCCATCATGTGTTCTGTTTCTAGTTTTACACTAGTCTTTTTCTTATTATTACGGTATTCCAAAGTGTTCACTCGAGGACCACGCATCTAATGGCTTGCTTTATCGAGTTTACAAATATCAATGGATCAAGATTGTATCAAGATTGTATCTACTCATGCTAACTCTATTTCATCGATAAGGAAATAGTGACAACAACATGTTAGATGGGCAAAATATCAGCAATGTTTCATTGCAATCATCTGACAAAGGCATACTAAAAAGCCTACTACTCTACTGAGAAAGTTTTGGTGATATCCATTTACAAGAACGCTATTTGAAATTCGCCTCAAGGGATTTTATGGTCCTGGAAATATTGTCATGATAGAAAATTTCAAGCAAGTCATAATCGTCCCGGTCAAAAGTTGAGTTTACTCGACGGAAGCTAAGAATTTGACCAGGAGAATTGATCTTTCTTTCGCCCAAGGAACAGCTTCCCATTCTAGTCGCTCCCAAATATCATCACCAAATGCATTGTGCTCGACTGATCGACATTCAGGAAAAATGCGCGTTTTTGACCAGAAGCAGTTGAGAACCATTAAGACCAGGTTATCAGATCCCAAACTCGGGGATCGATTGTTCCAATGTTGCCATAGCTCCCAATGGATCCCCTGAAGCCAGTCCATCCAGAAAATCTGAAATACGCCACCAAAACTTGCCGGTAGAGATATTAAACCACTGTGGTGGTCCTTTGATAAGATAAAAAAAACCCTTCATCATCTGAAGATGAAAGCACAACATTCTCAGAACAATGATGATGAATAATTTCTCATCCTTGCGCACTGTGAACCCCTCCAGGTCCACTGCTAAACGCATCATAGGAAAGCGATGGGAGATTACAGAACCATCCAATCACTGGGTTAATTAATCTACCTTTTATCTAAAGCCCTCGCTCAATGGCAATCAAGAGCCTGTTCGAGGCCCTAATCGTCTCCCAGCTGTCATTGACTAAATCTCGAAAATGAAGGTCAAAAACTACTTCACTTCCCAGGCGTTGGACCTCCACCAAGCCATCCTCGTGCACGAATGGTCCTTTTAGGATCCAAGGAGCAAATTATGTCATCCTACGCACTGCACGCCATGAGGTGCAGACACAATGAAAGAAGGTGAAATCTTCTGGATGCTGCAGTTTGTTAGTGACAATGTCGAGCACCCCCAAAGGCAAAGTCACCCAATCGGGAGTTTCTGCCATAAGATCCAAAGTGAAAGATGAAGTCTTTGAGTGGAAAGGCGAGCAATGGTGGATGAAATTCGAAGGGCGAGACTGCAGAGGAGGCAACGAGGCTAAGACAATGATGGTGAAGTTCTCTCCTCAGATAATTAAATAGGTATTGCCTCAAGATGAGACTCGGAAATTGTTTTCGCTTTGGATAAAAATTACGACACTTCGAGCAGCATGAAAAGTGGCATGATGACGATGTTCGAATCTCTGCATGCCCATCTATATTTTACGAGCATTAAATGCTCCTGTACCCGTTGTTTCAAATTTCAAAATGTTTTTTTTTACTCTACTTAGAGATGAATGTCGATAAATCGATACTATTGGCCCTTATCCAGTCTCAAGCGCGGATAACAATAAGGCATTCGACCCAAAAGTGTTTCCACTCGATGCTTGGAGTAGAGCATCTTCTTGTTTGATTCTTTCAACTCTAAGTTCAATCTACCTTACTCGACCAAGCTTGGACTTGGCGGTGGTCGAGTAGGCACTTGCAGAAATCCTCCCTGGTGAGTAGAGTTAGGGGCTACTATTGAATATTTGACTATGGGGTATATACGCATAAGGAGTGTACCATATACGGACAGAGTGTGTTGTGTGCATACTTGATAACTCTAGATATTACGGAACCAAATCTGCGGTACCTGATACTCCCAGAATCTTGAATGCGTATACTAGAAAGGCCTCGACTGCTTACCCAACTCGAGAAGACTAGTATCCATAACAGATTTATCTATTTGGATTAAAAGAATGACTCCCTATCTATTACGGATGGATAGGAGGCGGTACATCACCCCTATATAAGGCAGGGACCTAGATCCCCCGAGGAGACTCTTTTTTTTTTTGCTACTCGAGACAAGCATCAAGACCTTGACACAGAAGGAACTCGGTGACTTTAGCTCTAGGTTAGACTAGATCCAATCTACTCATTGTAACAGGTCAGCCACATCGCTTGTACTTGAGTCAATACATATACATAATCATCCACACAGAATGTAGGGTATTACTCCAATCGGGGGTCCGAACCTATATAAATTACGTGTGCCTCACTTCATGTTCGATCTTTGATTCACAAAGGTAACCTTGTTATTGTGTGGACACATTGTCAGGAACAAATACTTGATAGCTTTGTCGGAGTGAGGCTTGAGAACTATGATGCATCTCTGATCATATGGCACGAACAACCAAAGTCGATGAGCCACTTATTCTCCAGGCCTCTGCCTGCCACCTATATATGATAAGAATAATAGGTAGATGGTTCAGTACAGGAGTTAGACAAAAACCTCTTGGGAATCTAGTACTGGGTCATAAACGCCCTGAAGCAGTAGATGCAGGTGCATGCAAATCAATACTAGTGCGCTGAGGGCGAGTGCCACGATAGAAAAAATATGGTCCACCACAGCGCTACAACTCAAAGCCTCTCACACATGAACCAGAACTATATGAATTGTGCTAAGATCCACAACGGGCACCACCTCTAGGAGGAAACTGAGAAGCACCAAAATCTTGTGAGTAAGGGCGAGAAAAAGACTCATGTACACCAAAAGAGGGGCAGTACATGTCCCAAGTACTCCACTCCTACTCACGCCGCTCATCCGTCCTACTGCGTAAGTAAAACCCAATAAGGTGACACTCTCTCTTGCAGTAGGTGCAATGATAGTATCTCACAGGAACTTTACTACTGGTCACTCTAGGCTCTCTCGCATGGGCTCTCATCTTTGGTTGTGGAGCTTTCTTGGGTTTCTTGTTGGTAGGCTATGTTCTGGGTTTCTTGATGGGTTGTGATGTAGTATTGATTTTTGACTTTTCAGTTTCTAGGGTAGTAGGTGTGGTGAAAATAGTCTTCCCAACCTCATGGTAAGCTACCATATCAAAACCCAACACAAGAGCCAAACCCGCCTTATCATCACACATCTTTATCTTAGCCAAGATCAAATTCATTTTTCCCTTGCCCTCTGAGCATTTCTCCACTAAAGACAGGAGATACTCGTCCTTGACCAAAAGTTCTCAACTTTCCCTCTAATCCAGCTGAGTTTGTCCTGAAAGATGATGCAGGTAGAACAAATTAGTTGTACATCCTTAATACACACTGCTTTAAGTTCAACATCCTTTGCAAGCAAAGAAAAATTCTACCAGGCACCTAAGAGAGTGGAGTGGATCTAGACTCCTCCTTAAGGATCTTCTTCTTAACAGTCTCAAGCCAACTGGCAACTTGAGCATGCAGAGTCTAAAGATCAGAAAGTTCAGCCATGACTACCAAATAACTCTCACACTCCTCATCATTAGGCCTAAACCTAAGCAATTGAAGCTTAGTAGACACAGACTCAAACTTAGGCCTAAGCTCCTTTAACTCATGCACAACATTTTTAAGTAACCTATCCTGGCTAACAAGAACATCATTCAAGGTATCGATCTGAGCAGAAAGCTGGTCGTAGGAAGGCAATACCTCAGAGGGATCTAGCTCAGGGTCAATGTTATTGTTGTCCACCATGAAGCACAGGCCGATGAAGACCTTAGCCTTCTTCTTGCTCTTCATGGGCTGCTCCTCTTCCTCCGAGCTCTCCTCTTTACTTGAGGAGGCGTCGACGTCGCTGAGCGCCACCACAAACACCCTTGATGCTGCCTTGGCCACCTTCTTGATCATCTTATCGCAGTTCTTGAAGAATGGCTTCTTGGGATTCTTGTGCTTGTCGTGATCATAGCTGTGGTCTTCCCTCTTCTTGAGCTTAGGGCAGTCCGCCTTGAAGTGCGTGGTGTCACCACACTCAAAGCAGACCTGAGAATCACCCCTTCTCCAGTCTCAGCAGTTGTTATAAAAGCGAGTGAACTTCTTCACAATCAATACAAGATCCTCATCATCAAGCACATCCACCTCCTCCTCTATAATAGAGACCAAGGAAGACAAATCAAATCCACCAGTTAAGGGGTTAGCACAAGAAAAACCAACTCTAGACTAACTGCCATCGCTAGGTACTAAAACCAATGTCATGTTCTGAGACAGTGGGTTTTCTAGCCCTATCCTATTCACCTTGGCAATATCGGTAGATTTGAGCTTGCTTTCAATGCTTGAGATCTTCACTTCTCATATGCTAAGGTCAAGAGCATAGAGAAGCTTGATCGCCCCCTAATGATCAGAGTATGGCAAAACCCCAGTGGATCTAAGGTTGCTCACAATTCCATCAAATCTAGCAAACATAGCATTCAAAGACTCTTTGGGACCCTGCACGAACATCTGATATTATTGGTTGTACGTGCTCTGGTGCCAATCCTTGATTTGGTTAGTGCTCCTATCAACCAGATACTCCTCAAAAGCTTGGACAATCTTGGCAACGATGTCTTCAACATTACCCGAACATGAATTTTGAAGCATGGCTTGAAGAGTGCCAAAAAAAAAACCTAGGTCTAACACATTGAGATCAGGAGAGTTGGGCGGCTGGCAAATCATCCTTATGTCAAAACCATCAGCAACTACAGCATGACAAAACTCGACATCATCGACTTCAATGTGGATCCTAGCATTGTCCTGCTGGATGTATACAGGGGTACATGTTCCTCCGTTGTCCATTTCAGCAAAACCTTGTTAGCAAGGTACTCACGGCTTACTTCCTTGGTAACCAACGGCATCACCTTCATTACTAAAGTACCGGCAGGCCTATTCCTACTATTTCTTTTCGCAGCCTCCATGAAAGTGAAAGGAAATATGCCTATCTTTCCTGAGAATATCACATTATCATCACCGCTCAAACCTAGGTCTCGCAACAGTAGCAAGGAACATCACCTTCTCTATAAAATTCTTGCTTCGTGTGGTTCTTTCTGGATCCTCCTCGTCGAGTGCCAGGTAGTAGTTTTGAGTCTGCCTCATGCGATAGAACCACTTCTCGTCTATGTACACAATGTTGTACATTCCACGAAAAGTTGGTTCTTGCAGCAAGCTGATGTTGTCTAGCATTGAGAGGCAGAAACGTACCCTTCCTCTCTTGTTCCCTTCAGTTAATGTAAATTTGATGGCATTCATGTGCTGCCTAAACTTGCCTTCTTTCAACGACCTAAACAACGTAGTCTTCGACATATGCAGTTCTTCGTTTAGATCTTGGAGTGTCATTCTCTTACGCAATGGCACTTCTTTAATGGCTTTAGGATCGAAGGCTATTCTCTTGCGACCACAATTCTTTGGCTTCTTGCTCACGACTATGTGTATTCCCCCACCCTGCTATCCATTGCGCCATATACGCTGCATAACTCTCCGAGGCACGCCTGTTTCATTAGAAACGGCCTTAGTCACTCCACACTTCAAAATGCCGAACGAAGCTCTCTAAAATCATGGCATATATGACTCGTCGTTCATCATCGGTGTACTGGTTCCTCTTTATGACATTGCCATCTTGATCTAATGTATGGGAAATGTAATTAGGATCATGTTTAAGAACAAGCACAATTTTCTGGAACACGTATGAAAGCAAAATTTTTGAGTGAATAGCCTTACTCGTTTCATGAGGGTGCTCATGTTCGTGGCTGTGATGCGCATCATCGTCCTAGACACCATGTCCATGGTTGTGCTTGTCACTGTGGTCCTCGGCAGCGTGGCTGGTGAGCCCGAGCTCGACGATGTGAGCGTCACCATGCCCATGCATGTGGCCCACATGACCAACCTCCTATCCCTCATCGTCTTTGTGCTCGTCATCGTGGTCCTCTACACAGTCTCCATGGCCGATGAGCCCGAGCCCGCGCATGTTGACCCTACGGTCGATGAGCCCGAGCCTACCTAACATACGGTGGCAGGAGTGTCCGTGGCTGACGAGACTATCGCCAGCGACTCGACCAACCTCCTCTCCTTGCGCATGGCTGGCAACAGCACTACCATCCGAGGCACCACCTCCTTCGCCGTCTCCGTGCTTGTCACCTTGGTCCTCGACACCGTGTATGTGGCTGGTTAGCCCAAGTTCGAGCATGGCGTGCCTGCAGCCGATGAGACCGAGCGTGCCGAGCCTACGATGGCAGGTGTTCCCATGGCTGACGTAACTCAAGCCAGCGACTCGACCAACCTCCTCTCCTTGCGCATGGTCGGCAACAGCACCACCTCCTTCGTTGTCTCCATGCCCACGCATGCCGTGGCCATGGACGGTCTGACCGTGCACGGAGTGCCAGCGCCTAGTGTGACCTCGCCCGATGAGCCCAAGCCTACCGTGGCTGCGGACGATGTCTCCGTGCACACGGTCGCGCGCGCCATCATCCGAGGCACCACCTCCTTCTCCGCCTCTGTGCACATGATCGCGCACACCATCCCCGGCAGCACCACCTTCGTCAACTCCATGAGCATCGTCATCCCACTCGAGATCATAGTTCAAGTCAATCACCAGTCCTTCAAACTCCTCAACCTCTTCCCAATTGATCAGGATAGTAGGAGTATTAAGGTCTAACCTAGCCATTGAAGCTAATCAGTACTCATGTTAAGCTTTGGTGCTCATCAGTACTTATACGAAGGGAGGAGATCAAAGAAAGTAGCAAGTTTCTGAAATTTCAATGATTCTACCAAATTTTCCTTCCCTCCATATCTCAATCACACTACAAAATCAATCTGCCATGCATGAGCCATGCAGTAGTGGCGGAGCTGAGGTGCAAATCACTAAAGCAATACATGTGCAGGGAAGAAGCTTAATGCAAGAGGGGGGCTGCAGCAAAGGCAGAGCGCGCGCAAATGCTGTAGCTAAAGGCGGGAGGGGGATGGAGCAAAGCGCTGGCGCACGCACGCCAGCAGCTAAACACAGTGGCGGGTCTAGAGCAAAATGTGGGTGCGGCCACATGCAAGAGCGCGGAACTGGAGCGCAGGACCGCTGCTGGAGCGCAAAGCGAGAGCACCCGGGACTGGAGCGTGGGACTGGAGTGAGCGGGACTAGAGCGCGAGATGAGATGACGCAGCGCGAGACAAGGCGACGCACCGGCTTAACTAATGTCCGATTAATTAGGGATAAATCATGGAACAAAACTCCCACTTACCACCTCCTTGGTAGTTGCAAAAAAAATTAGATGCCCTATAATATGGAATGGAGGTAGTATCTCTTAATTTTAAATAATAATAGTAACCATACACTAAGCAACCACACTAACACTTATCAATTCTAATTTTATCATAGTAATTAATAATTAACAATAAAATATACTAATTATCACTAATCATAATCTAATAGATACACCAATAATGCACTAATAAACACACTAACACTTAACAATCGTAATCTTATAGTAATAAATACTAATTAGCAATATAGTATATTAATTATTTTACTAATGATTGGCTTTATCCGGTCAAAATGAGTAGATCCCTTCATCAACATATTTGAGTATATTCTCAAAAGTTAGATGGTCTCATCTACCTATCCTCCAACCAAATACCTCAAAAATATGAATAATCATCTCACATATAATCTTATCCCACCAACAAAGACATCCAAACTGTACGCACTACCTACTGTAGTTCATCCCAACTGATATAGACACGCATCCTTACAAAACTGTCACCATCGCAGCTACCTACTGTAGTTCATAATTGGTTCGATAAAGCTACTTCTTCATGAAAGAATTGCTTGCTTCGTTTCAACTATCACACTTTGGAGGGAGAAAGATATAGACTTCTTGAAACAACGAATGAAACACTTTCTAGCGTAAACAGTGTCACTTTTGTCCAACCTGCTGAATCTTCAGACAGGCTTGGCTGAGGGTATTACAGAGAATTGATTATGCTTGGCACATATCACAAATTTTTTTGAGCAAAATAAGATAATACGAGATCTTCAAGGATCGGAGCAGTGATGTTAACATAGGTCTTGTTTAGTATGACTCTAGCTCATAGCTACACGTCGGATCTTGAGTTTTGAGATTAAGATAATGTAGTTTAAATTTTTATTTTTAGATTAAATAGAAACAAAATGATTTATCTGAACACTCTAGTTGTATTCGGTAGCTTCACGTATTTATGAAGTTAAGAATACCTAATTTCAAAAAAAAAAGATCAAAAACTCTGTCAAACATGCCTAGAAAAGTGGACCAAGATGAATTAAAGACATTAAAAAAAAAGAGGAACGCGTGCGGATCCTATCGTGCAAATATTATTTGCTCGCTGCTCACCTACTTGTTGGCCTGATCTGTGAACGCAAGGAGCAGGCGAACGCCTTCTTCGGAACAGCAAGGTCCGTAAGTTCACACCACTGGACCTGTATATAAGCACGCCGAGAGAAAAGTCTAGAACCACCACCAGGGAGAAGAGACTAGAGAGCAGGAAGCAAAACTAGGAGGTATGTCGTCCCTGAGTTCCTTCAGAAACAGAAGTCCTTTTAAGTTCAGACATCTTGCTGTTGCTTTCGAGTTTCGACTGATCCTTCTCTTGTTCTTCTTGCAATCTTCTAGCAATATACAAGATTGAATTCATGGACGAACTAAATCAATGGCATTCTCATCGGGTAAGTACTAACGTGAGCTCGACCTAAAAAATTGATGCTTTCGAGTGTCGTCTAATTATTGTTGTGTGGTGGCCATGTCAGGACCCTGAAGACGAGTTAGCATACATGTACCAGCAGCAAGAAGAGCACCCCAGGATGCACCAGCCGTTCGCCGAGCCACTCCCCGAGCAGCAGCAGTACTACACATCACCACCACCGATGCCGCCGCCTAACCAGTTTCATCCATCCCATTCTCGTAGCTCCAGTTTCCCGAGCTTCGGGAGCTTGGCATTGCCCAGCCTGCCGTTCGGAGCTGTGGCGGTCAATAACGAGCAAGGGCAGCCGTCGTCGTCGAGCAATCGTATCCTCTCATTCGGCGGGCAACCTCCTAGCACGCTCAACTTCTCAGGAGGAGACTGGCCGGACGGCATCGAAGGGGTGCCGCAGGTGCCGGAGAGGCGGAGCCGAGCTTACTGGAACACGCAGGAGCACGTCATCGCCGAGCGCAGGCGCCGCGAGAAGATGCAGCAGCAGTTCGTGGCGCTGGCTTCCATCGTCCCTGACCTCACCAAGGTACATGCATGTCTGGTCGTTCTGTAATCGAAATACCCTTTAAACCGATTGCATAAGGATAATTTCTCACAAACTGGGACTGAACTCACTGAAGTTTGCATGAGATGCGCGGTACGAGAGGCGAAGACCGCGCATCGGCAGCCCTAGATCCAGCCCAATGAGTCCAGGTCGATGGGCGCCGGACGCCGGTATGCGACACGAACGTGGTTTCGGCTCGTTCCCCGAGACCATCGCATCCAAAGCGTGCACGACTTACAACTTAAATATAGGTCTTGTCCAAGTTTGTTCCCTTTCCATTAGATTCTGTCAGACTAGGGGGGGGGGGCGGTTGAAAGATCTATTTATAGTCAGGGAAAAAATTTATAGGGAAAAAGGAAGAAATGAATACAGTGGTACTATGGCTAGACCATTGATCATTCGATGTGGTATTTGGGTTTGGTGGATTACATGTGTTTGACCATTGCATAATCTCAGGCTTGCTGCAAATCCTTACATATATATTTGTTGCATTACCACTATTACAGCACGTCTTTTGACTGCATTTGTTACCAAGTGCAAGCGTCCGCATAAACTGTCTTATCCACTCACTTTGCTGCCCGATTCCTGAACTTAGGGGAGCCAAGTCTGCCCCCGGCCACTTTTGTTGGTTTTTATACTGTCCATTGTTGTAGGTGTTGTTCTTGTTGCCCCTCTTATCACACCATAATGCTCATTACATAATTCCAACATGTTTGCTATCTATAAATCTCTTGAATTTTTTTTAAACCTAACTAACTTTTTAGACTACAAGATTTGCAACCTTTTCCAAATGGTCGGCATCAAAACGTTTCCGGTTGAAACGTTCCCGTGAATCCGTCCGAAACACCGAAACGGCTCAGAGTTTCTCACTGTTTCTGCGCAGACAAGTTGGAAAATCCCCTGGACTTCAACTGATTTACGCGCAAATGCCACTGGGGCAACAGTCCAAAAGTCCAAAACGCTCGTGCGTCCTTCTCACCCGTCTATGGTTGCTGCTTTCGTTGTGTGGCTCGGTCCATGGCGACGGCGAGCTCCGCAGCGGCACGGGGACAGGAAGGTGGATGGCAACTCCGACAGCTCGCGATTTTTTGTTGGCTGTTGGTGTGCTGTTGAGCGGTGAGGAATGTGTTGAGAACAGGCAGGCTACGCTAGCTAAAAAAAAAATTGTATCACATTCACTTAGAAAATCACGCTAAGTAGGAGATTATAGATTGTTACCGCTCGATGCACAGTGTAGTAGAAGAAGAGTTGGAGTAGACCGATTCAACATCGTGCGCATCAAACTCCTCGAACAGCTTGTCGATCAGATCTGTGACCAGCCCGGCGCAAGTGGTCACGCTCCTCGACCAACTCCGAGCAGGTGGTTGTGCTCCTCGACCAACTCCAAGCAGGTGGTCATGCTCCTCGACCAACTTCTCGATCACGTCACATTCAACTCGCCAAGAAGATCAGTGCCGCAATAGCAGTAGCGCCTCTACGGTATCTACACGTACTAGGCAGAAACGCCGAGTACCGATGTGCTAGCACCGCACGTGCGGCAAGGATTTTGAGAGATCGTGTGGAACGTTGCGGCTAGAGTTTCGGAGTGGCTCAACCTTTGCACGCCCTACCCACACATCTCTTTATATAGAGCTCGACAATGGGCTCCCACGTTAGAAGCCCTTTAGGACTCTAACTTTTTATGGATCACAATCCAATCAAAATCCATATACGATTCCAATTCGCATGTTTTGTTCCAAACCATTAAGTGTGTGACCCGTTAGGTTCATGTATAAATGGCTACAACTCAGAAACTTTTTCCAAATCGAAATCAATAGCGGTCTCTAGCAGGACATGTTGACTCTGAAGTATGCATAAAAGATCATATCAACTAAATCTTGATATACACATGCACTGATCCCTTCGCCTTACGATACCAGTCAAGCTCAAGACGAGATACGTGACACCTTTGTGATAGCCCGACCATTCACTTGATCAAATAATGGATTCATTGTGATTAACTCTTTAATCATATTAGCATGACCATACACTTTCTCAATCTAACTACCTCGAGGGGCCTAGAGATATCTCTCCCGTTATCAAGGAGGGGCAAATTCCATCTTGATCGCTCATACCCCACGACATGTTTCATGGTAAACCCGAAAACTAACTTTATGACTACCCAGTTACGAAATAGCGTTTGACAGCCTCAAAGTATGCCACTGCACATTCTGAGAATCAATGACGATCTCAGATCTAAGGATCCTGCAGGTACACTATTTGAAATAACAACTGATGGCACATCATAAATAACAATCCCAGCAGTATCTCAAGGTGAATCTATCCAACATCATGTTCTCTAACATAACTGTCCACATTATTGACCTAGTATCTCCATACCTATGATCCATAAAACGTGATCATCGATCAATACATGTGATGGTCTCATGTATCATCACAATGATATGTGATTGGGGATCGACTAAGAATAACATCATGATATAAACAAAGAGTTTCATAAACAAATCATATATTTGCCAATCAATGTAAATGATAGTCACTTTTGGAATAACATATTGTTCGGTAGTACATGAACATAGACGTGTGATACAATCATATTTATTATTGCCTCTAGAGCATATCACCTTCAGAATGGTCCTGTAACCGCTCAGCGCTGAAGTTCTATAGGGGTGTACACTGCTGAAAAAAATACGAAATTTGTCTGTGAAGTCCTAAAGTCTGTAGGTTTTTTATTCATGCATTCAGGTTTCAAAAACTGAATATCAAAACAAGGGAAAATAGTCAATTACATCGACGTCCTCTCTTTTAAGAAACCGAATTCAGTCAGCTAGCTAAACAATTTTCAGAAGTTATTATGATTTACTGGGGAAACGTTTCTAAGGAGAATTCGGGACCGAAACCTTTCTGAGAGAAACCGAAATCCTATCAAACGCATCTTAAACCTACCACACCAGAACACTTATGTCACACAAGTCGAAACCAGAAACAATAATAGACTAGGATATTACAGCACTATAGACAAATGAAAATTTGACCAAAGTATCACCCCATCCGCCAGTTACAAATAACCATCAGGAAATGTTTGGTACCTTGTAGTGTTATTACCATTGGTTTTTATATTGGAATTAGTGAGTTGTTTAATTGGATGTTGAATAGTGGATGAAAAACGTGATTTATGCTTGAGCAAGATAAGCCAGTTGCAAATTGACAATCACTATCTCAAACTCATCTTGCATCAATGAACTCCTGCCAGTTTTCAGAAGGGGGCCGGAGAAAACTCGGTGACTTAGTTTGAATGGAACTTACTTAGGTCAAATCACTATATGACTAAAGTATTGGATCCTCCATTTTTCAGACAGACAAGATCTCTCTCCTAGGGAGCACTATCAAATACGTGAAGCAACTCGAGGAGAAGGTGAAGACCCTGGAGGAGCAAAACACAAGGAGATCATCCGAGTCCACCGTTTCTGAAAGCAAGTGCCGCATATCGACCGAGAGCGAGTACACCGCAGGCCCCAGTGGGAGCGCCTCTGGTTCGGGAGGGTTCAGCCCGGCTGTTGAAGCGAGCATCCACGGTGACACCATCCTGCTGAAAATATGCTGCAAGGAGAGGAGAGGAGTGCTGGTGATGGTCATCTCCGAGCTTGAGAGACAGGACCACTCCATCATAAACACTAGTGTTCTGCCATTCACGGATTCGAACCTCAACATCACCATCACCGCAAAGGCAAGGCTTCTCTCTCCCAATTAATAATTGTGTGAATGTGCTTAACCACAGATAATGTGTTAAGCTAGGAAATGTTTAATAGCAATACTATGGTTGACGTTTAGTACCAACTGGATAGTCTCTTCTATCATTCTATGAGAATTTTACTGCCGGAAGATGGTCTATGTAGTCTTAATTTTGCATTTTTTTAGACAATGAAAAAGTTTCGGTCATCTCAGCTCATAGCTAAATATTAGAAGGAAATAAAAACGTAAAAAATTATATTAATGTGAATCATTCATCACATAGTCTAATACTAAACTGTCACCCATTTGACAAAGAGCTTCATGGTACCGTCTTAATTTTTCATACTCAGAAGTTTGAACAGTTTTAAGATTTGTGCAGATTGGAGAAGGGTTTTCGACAACAGTTGAACTTGTAAAGAACCTGACCACGGCTCTCAGAGGTTTCATTTGAGGAAAGAAAAAAGAAAGAAAGAAAGAGTAGTGAGTTATTGTAAATCGAGCCTTCTATTTGCTTTGAAATTTGTGGTTTCTTCTTCTTAAAAAACGTCCAAAATGAGAACTCTTGTACTCTCATCTTTTTTATTTCTTGTGTACATTCCTTCATCCCCCGGCCTATTGAACAAAATTACGATTCAAGAACAGCAATTGTAATGGTACCAATGGACTTAATACTAACCGTACATGAACTCGCTGAAAAATGTCATGACGCGACTCGAGAAAGGACCTTTTTGCATATCGTTGTAGATCCAAGTTTGTAGTATGGCCTACGATTTACACACGAGCGATTGTTTTTAGCAATTTTATCTACATAGATATCACTTGTGAGCGTAGTGGTGTGTGTCTGTACATGTGTAGTGGTGTGTGTCTGTACATCATCTATATAATCGGGGAAAAAAAGTAGTGATGCTAGAGATAGCTTGCGGCCCAGAGAGCAGAACTTGAGTGCTGTCAGAATCCGGCTGCAGGGGCCATGGCCCATGGCCCAGCAACGGAGACCCAACCAACCAGGAACGTGTCCCAACAGGCGCCCAGGAACAGCCCATGCAGCAGTCTAGCTGGGCTGACGGTCAGAGGGACACACGACAGAGCAACGGCGCTGCCTTGCGCACGTAGGCAGCCCCTGCCTGGCGGGCGCTTGCATTGCCCACCCGGCAATTTTTTCTATATTTTCTAAAAAATAAAATTACAAAAATTTACGGCCTTAGAATTTGATAGAAATAGAATTTTTCCGCCCGTTCAGGGGGCGGGGAGTAAAAATGGTCTACAGTAAGATAAAAGTCAATTTTTCTTCTTGCCAAATTAGAGAGCGAGATGGTGCTACAGTGGCATGCCATTGTGGCGTCCTCAACTGCCACCGAGGTGAACCAACTTTCCGGATTGAAAGGGCGGGAGGTTGGTCTATAAAAAGGGCAAGAGTGCCTGTGGAGGCATCACTTGGCCATCCATCCATTCAGTGCTACTCGATTTAGAAAAGAGGAGGGGAGGGGAAGAAAAGAAAAAGAGAGGAGAGGAGAGGAAGAAAGAAAGAAAAGAAAATGAGAGGGAGAGAAGAGGATGAGCGGCAAAGTCCTACCGAGAAGGGAAGGGGAGAGAAGAGGGGAATTAGTGAAGCCTTGTCGGATTTTATCTTTATTGGCGGTAAATATCCTAATTTTGGTACTTAAGTCTGTAAACCAGTTAGTTTAGCTATCAAATCTAGTTTTGATATAGGGTAGTTATCATATCTTAGGTTAGGTTGCTTATGTTGTTATCATATTAGATTTTTAAAAGCAAGGTAGATTTTCGTTGGTGCTAAATATCCTAATTTTGGTATTTTATTTTGTAAACCAGTTAAGTTAGCTATTAAATCTAGTTTTGATATAGAGTAGCCATCAGATCTAGATTATGTAGTTATATTATTATCAAATTTAGGTTTTTAAGCAAGGTAGAGTGATAATTATACCGAGAATTTAATAGTTAGTATTAGTTGATGGTGGTATTTATGGTTGCAATATTTGAAGTTATTTGAAAGCGTGTTCAAAACTGCCCAAACTTCCGTCCAAAAGTTCTTGAGATGGGTGGAAAGAAACTCGCTAGGTAATCGTCTTAATGGTGACATAACAGATCACTTGGCTGAGCTACCGCTAATTCCCTTACATGCTATGCAAGCCATCCTAGACAATTCCGTTGTGTTGGGTCATATTTAATTGCTACCGCTTCCACCACTACATATCTGCGACATACTGAATGTGGTGTATGTATTATATTTGATATAAACATGGTCATATAGCACCATTGTCTAACATAATTATTTTAGACTACTGAATTCCTTGCAAGATGGGTTTTGATCAGATTGATGCTAATGTGCTACGGTGCTGCGTTGTCATATTTCTTACCTTTCCCAATAGAAAAAAAGTTGTATGATGGAAGCTAAATAAGTTCAGTGTTTATCTTCATATAAGATATTCGTATGCTGTGTTAGGAATAACAATCTGTATTCAACGATAGTTTTATGGGGATAATATATAGAGTACAAGAGGGAAACCCCAGGATCAGAAGATTATCATAATACATTTGACTATTATACAACTAATACCTCTCTTAAATCATATGATTGTATTTGAAAGAGTTGATACTAAATAGTAAACTTAGAGAAAATAAAACTAATAAATTCAAAATCTGTCTCTTCAAAGCAGTCGTATAGTAGAGACTTGGTAATCCTATCAAATCAAACTAAAGAAGTGCAAAACGAAGCACATGAGTAGAGTCGTGATAATGATAACAAAAGAAATAACGGCTTGTATTCAATAATAGACCCATAGGACAGTATATATAGAGTACAGGAGAAAAATATGAATACATGTTATGGTGCACCACCACACTATAGCGGTGGTCGTGGCGGCCATCAAGGCCACCCCTGCAGCAACTTCCAGCAGCTCCGAAGTACAAATATTACAAAATTAATTCATTAAAAAAATATTACAGCTAGGCAGTACACAATTGTGCTTACAAACCAAAATGTGATTCAAATTGATGCAGCACTTTTGTGATTTGTCGTCCAAATAGTCTTTTGTCGGGTAATTTGATTTCTTCTTTCGCAGAGACGGTGTACCACTCTAACAGTGCGCTATCAACATTTTGTCGACTTGGACATCAAAGCCATCATTAGCTGTACACCAAATTTGCTTGGGATAAGAAGCTTTATGAGGTGTTCAAGGTAATTCTGTTCTGGTGACGGCTACTTGGCTGTTGGTGACTCTTAGTTATGCTTAAAAGTTGAGTACTGACAGCCACTCAAATTGAGATGTTTGTTTGCTATTTATGAAAAGATTATCAAATGTCTCAGTCATTAGTTGTCAGTGAAGCATCCTGAAAGGCTAGTTTCAGCTTGGCTCCACTTGCCAATGATCCAACTGTATTACCTAGTGGTTAGAAGCAGATAGCTTAGTGAGCCATCACGCTCTAGTATCTACCCTTGTTGCGCATGGAACAGTGAAATGCGTAGATTTTACATGAATAAGATGTGTATTGTTGTATCTTTTTTCTTAAAAAAACATGACCAGGGCTGTCGTTGCACTCGCGATGGTAATAGAGGACTATTCCGTGCAAGTTTAAAATTCTTGCATTTGTATTACATGAACTGGATGAAAGCCAACAAGTGGTCATTTGATTTGTAATTTTTGATGGAATGAATTCTACTGTCAAGTTGAGCCACTGTACTTGAAATTCTTACAATCACTAAGATTGAGCCCCGTTATTCCAAACGTCTAACATAAGGATTAATTTTGATTGCTGCAGCATGCAGGCAAGAGAGAGTGTGAAGATTGAACACGAGAAAATCTTTCTACACTCCAATATGGACATGATCAAGGCTTCCATAAACAAGCTGCAATTATTGATTATCGATCATTACTTCACAGGCTGCCACTACTACATCCTCAGCCGTCGACAGAGTTGACAGTAGCTTGCACCACAGCTTGTCGTCCTTGCTTTATGCAAGTCTTAATTCCCAATATAATGCCCGCATCCTCCATTTCAGATATTGTGGTGCTGCTCGAAAGTTCTTAATTCACAGGCTTGCAACCCGTGATAATGGTAGTATAGTAAAGTTGTAAAGATAACTTTTTAGCAGCCAGATAACTTGCATGACACCAGCCCGACTCGATGACAATCTCCATTGAAGGAGTGTTAGAGCGTGCACGTATGCAGTAGAGTAGCAATAGAGTGAACTGTCATGCTGATTCTTGTTGCACATAACTAGAACATGGCAATGTGATAAACTTAGGAACACCTAATGCACTAGCTCGTAGAAAAATGTACCGTCAGAATGCACACAGATGCTTGACGCTGCAAGATTTCCGGTACGTCAGTATTGCTTGCGAACGAAAAATGGGCTGACTAGAAAAATTTCCGATACGCTGGCAATAATCGTGATATAAAATGGGCTACTTTGCAAAAGTACTCCTTGGTAGTGAATTGATATTCGGTTTTAAACAATTCTGGAACTTCAAATGGGTTCGAAAACCTAGCAATTAGATTTCCAAAAGAATAATAACTCTTTTAAAAATTACTCTGAGGCTCTTGGGATTCAAATATATCGTTCTGGTTTATTATGATTTAATTGTCACACCTGGTTTTGAAAGAAATAACTAGATGTATTCCACATATATATTAGGATCAAGTTTTATACATACGATGACTTTATAAGTGATATAACAATGTCATTATATAATGATAAGATTCATTACAAAAGGACTCGTATGTCTTAAAGAAAACACTAAGATAATTTTCAGCGGTAGCGGGTCTTCCACCCATCCGCAGGCGTTGTCCGAGGAGTATCAGCCTAGAACATGATCTTCGGGTCGAAAACCTCCTTCGCCTAAGACTCAGCTCCATCGGCCGAGATGTCCTCCAAGTCCTCATCTTCTAAGCAGCATCAAGAGGTTGGGAGAAGACAAGCATGAGTACATTGAGGGGCCGTTTAGTAGAGCTCTGATTTTGTGGTGAGAGTGATTATGTGGTGGAAGTAGGGTGAGAGTGATTCTGTGGTGGAAGTGATTCTGTTTGTAAAATCGTTTGGTATGCTAGTGGTGGAAGTGATTCCTGAGAGGATATTATGTTAAAATCGAGGAGAATCAGTCGAGAATCAGGTGGAAGCTAGTTTTTTCAGCTCCCACCTCGCTATACAAAACGGGAAGTGATTCCCGTGCGGAATCACTCCCCGACCAACCCGTTTGGCAGCGCTGGGAGTGATTCCGGAGCGGAATCAGCTCCCAGAGCTCTACCAAACGGGGCCTGAGTACTCAGCAAGTGTGAAAAAACATAACATGAAGTCTTAAGGCAAGAAAGTCTTGACTCGGGTTTACTGCATCTATGCCATCCTAATCTAGAACTAAAAAATAACTTAGCAATCCTATTTACTATGTATGACGACACCAATATTAAAGAGACAGCTCATCGGATTCCATCCAACTACCAGACTCATAAGATACCCCATACCCGGCTACCAACTCATCGGGGTACCACCATACGACTACCCAAAACCGACCATCCAAGATCTTCACTAATCATAAAGAAGTTCAAACCCGCTCTTGATTGTGAGCACGCCTGATCGATCAGTTTTATACTCTAGAGAGTCTGCACACTTTACCCACGAGTCGTGATCAACACTTTTGTCGTTATCCGTCTGTACCTTATACACTTCTGAGATGTGCGCCGAGAGATCACTACAAGACCTTTACAAGGTGTCTCCAAATCCGTAAACACCCACTAAGATTTCATTGCTAACTGGGATTCTATCCACTGCAAAGGCCCCCTCTTGTGCCACTCAACCGTCCAATGATGCGTACGAAATAAGGAGGACATCCAATTAATCTGCCAGGCTGTACCATATAAGCCTCGTTGTTGCGCTGTTATGCCGGGTTATATGTCCATGAACCGGTCCTTAGGATCTAAAGCACGTCATACCAACCAAATCAACCTGCCTAGATCCCTATGTTCCACGTTGTTACAAAAGATTACCCAAAATAGTTCATGTTGCATAGACCATTAATCAAATTAACATTTATCCCACCCGATTTGACAGCACAACTAAGCGTTTCTACCCTTGACACCTAACTACAACACCGGCGACAAGGATAATCATGGAAAGTACTAATAAATCCTAAACACATAATTCATATTGACAAAAGCATGCAATTAGAAAGTAAAAGATACATTTTCCTACAATTGAATCAATGTGACCAAGGACACTTGCCTTCAGCAGCGGGTTGCTTAAACTCTTCAAAGATCTAGTCCTGCAAACTCACGTACTGCTCGTCTCCTATTGCAATTGTGCACACTAGAAATAAGCAAGAATAAACATCTAATAATAGTACACTAAACATAAGCAAAGCACTATGAAAAGCCTACTAACGGATAATACTCGTTGCTACGATCGCGAGAGTGTAAGAATCGTCTAAAACGGAGCTATAACGGAAAAGTTATAAGGGTTTGAAGCTTTGGGGGCCTTTCTGAAAAAGAACAAGTGCTAAATTGTAGAAACAGAAGTTCCAAGGATTTATTTGTAAAATTTTAGGGGCCTATATGCAATTAAATAAAACTACAGGGGGCTAAAAGTAAAATATAAGGGTTGAAAAGGATCTTTTTTAAAAACAGAAAATTTTAGGGTTTATATGTAAAATTACCTAATTTCAGAGATTTAAGTATTTATTTTTGAATTTAAAAATCTAATTATTGCCTCATGATGACGTCACTGGCTTACCAGGCGGCTGACTGGGCTTAGGTGCGCTGACGCGACTTGCCACGTATGATAGGGTTGCCGATGTGGATGCGACACATGGCACCGACGTGGCAAGGCTGTCTGGGATTTGGTTATTTAAATCTAGGGCGCACGATCTAGATCGGACGACTGAGATTTAAAACGCGAAAGGATATCCGGGCTTCTAATCTCGACCGTGCACCTACGATCGGACAGCCGAGGTCATTTGGGGGAGGATTGACGGATAGCGACGATAGAGAGACGGTGGCGCCGACATGGGCTTGGCCGGAGCATCGCCGGTGACGCTCGATCTAGCGCTACAGGCTACCAAACGAGACGAGAAATGGCGCAATCAAAAGAGGAGGCGATGGGGGTCCTCATCGAAGGCTTCGCGGCGGCCGGAGGTGGCTGGCGACGAAGAGAAGCGGGCGGCGGGGTCGGAGCTCGACTGGATGACGGTCCCGATGGCAGAGAGACGAAATTGAAGGTCGGCAAAGCTCCCTCGGGGTCCTACGATGCCGAAGAGGCGATCAGCGGGCTTTGGGGCGCAATGGGAAGGGCTGGCAACGGAGAGGTGACGACGGTGCTCATCGGAGCTCGACAGGAAGGGTCGTGCAGCGATGGAACGACGTCAAGGGGCGGCGAAGAAGACTCCTCGCGTTCCTGCGAAGCCGATGACGACCTCAGAAGCATCGGAGAGTGCTCGACTGCGGCGGACGGGAGAGTGGGGGGTTAGGGGCGGCTAAATAGGCGCGAGAGAGAGAGCGGGGTGGTTGCAGGATCGTGGGCGCGGGCACAGAGACAGGGGCCGAAATTGGGCGGCATGGGCGGCAGTTGCACACGGCACGAACGAAGCGGAGGGACGGAGATGACAGGCGGGCCCAGGCTATCGGTGAGAGAGAGGGAGTAGATTGGGCCAGGCTGCGTGAGGTGACGGGCCGGCGGGAGAGAAAACAGACGTCACATTAATTCTCTTTACTTTAATTCATTTGCAGGAAGTGTTTGAACAAACTTCAGTGTCTCGGTGTCACCAAGCACATGATCCAACGCAGAGCCTCTCTAGTCACAAAAGTTAAGATCCAAATTAAGGCAAAGTGATTACCATGTTTGAAATAAAAGTGCTAATACCATAGAAAATAAGAAAATGGACAGTAAGAATGTTTACCGCACAGTTCAATGTTCTCAAACAGATTGAAAAGTTAGAAGTGAACTTAAACAATCCTTCATCAAGCCAAGCACATTGTCAACATGCAGAGGTAGAGAGGGATGACAAAAAAATATTTAGTAGCCATGAATTAGCTAATAACAGTATCCTATCCCTGTATAACTCCATAGTGACGATGTATCATCTGAGCCGCAGTGCGCATAAATGGTTTATAAATTAACACCTGGACCTAATTTTCCTGAAACACCATGAAAAACACAGTGGAAATTGGACATCGTTTCACAACAATCAAATAGTACATTGGAAAGCCAGACATATTACCAGCTCTTAGCAGGTTCGTGCATACCTAGTCAATCTTCACAGATGAGTAAATCAAACTCGTGAGCACGAAGAAAGCGTACGACGCAAGAAGCATGTAACCAAAGTACAGTATGCCTCACAGCAGATGATCCTGAGGTGAAATACGGGAATAGATAGATTGCCGATGATCCTGAGGTGAGATAGGACCTCCATCGCACATGTACTCCTCACTGCATGCGGTATCTACACTGAATTCAACACGCAAACAAAACTATAATGTCACCTATAGTATCCATACATGTTCACACGGTACTCATCCTCTATCGATCTTTTCATTGAGCTCCTTTGCTTGTTTCTCACCGACGGTTGTTTTGCAGACGATCTGAAACATCCTGGGCTCCCAGATCTCAAACTAGAAAGGTGAACAAACAACAAAGCAGATGGCACCTCGGTGACTTGGCGCATTACAAACTACAAAGGTGAACACATTTTATTCAAGCCAATCAGTAAACAGGTACTAGGGAGAGTTCTCAATGCGATCACCACGCAGAACTTGTCCAAGATATTCAAGCCAAACAGTAAACAGGTACTAGGGAGAGTTCCCAATGCGATCACCACGCAGAACTTGTCCAAGATTTTCTGCAGGGTCAACTATCGTATTAGGCTTACAGAAGGGAGGGCAGTCTCCCCCGAGCCCAGTTCATACTTGAAGGGCCCATGCTTTGCATTCCTAATCCGTGTGATATACTGCTGCTGATAGATACAGTACGACTACTCGTCTACTCCATTCATCCATTGGAGCATGAACATTTCTTTGGTCCAAGCACAGCTGGACCACGCCCAGCCCCCGAGATCCCAGGGCAGAGTTGAGAACTGAGAGTTCATCAGACAGTGCAACGATCTTGGGGCATGGACCAAGGAATTTACTCCTGCCTCAAACTAAGATTGCCAGATTAATGAACCACACGGTCGATGCGCGAGCTCAGTTGAGAGAAATGACAAGAGCACGAGACATTGACCCGAATTAAGTACGTGATCGTGCGTGCACATAGAAGCGATGGGTTTTGACCCACGCACACGCACTGGCCTTCTTCTCTGGATCAGCAACGGGTTTACAAGTCGATCTGGCGATGATCCCCTGGTAATCTGGGGTTCTGGGGCTTAGTGTCTGTGTGCCAGAAGCATCCAAATTAAGCTCCCGGGAGACAAGGAGGAAGACGCTCGAGATGACGGGGTGGTACTCCTAACACAGTAGTGGAGCAGTAGAAGTCGCGTTGACATTGACGAACGAGATCGATTCAACACAAGGGCCCTCGATTACGGTGGCAATTAAGCCGCAGGGTACAAATCATTAATTAGGTTTAGACTTTGACTAAGGAAGGGGTAACAATAATTACTATACCTGGTCATTGATTGATCAGGTTTAGACTAGAAATCTACACTGCTCTTTCATCAGAGTCTACCGGTGTTTTGTCATTAGGCTGCGCAATTGGCCAACGGCGTGCTGCATCGAGTGATTATTCGGAACTGATGTCAACATGGTTAGATTACAAGACAAACTATCGATGAGAACCACTTCAAACTTAGCTCAATCAGCACGGTGCATGGCTACTGCTGGCACTACCACCAGAGGTCCAGATCGAGCATAATACAGCCAGACGCTTACAGTATGATATCCGCGTATGTCGACCCTGCTCCAAAGCAACGACAAGGCAGGAAATAAGGAAAGATGGGCTACTCTACGAGGACCACCGAGCCACCGAGGATCTAGATTGCACGAGGCACCTCACAGACTCATCGAACTATTGTAATACTGCTACAATGCAGGGTATCTGCGATCAAAAATTCAGAATACAAATACACAGGGCAGCCCCACAACTCTCCAATACTATACGCAGGAGGAGTCCAAAGTCACCAGCTTAAACAGCGTCCCGTGCACTAGAACGTTGGTGACGGGAAACTAAAACAAACACGAACGCAGCCCCACAACTCTGCAATACTATACGCAGGTGTCCAAAGTAACCAGCTTAAACAGCGCCCCGTGCACTAGAACGTTGGTGACGGGAAACTAAAACAAACACGAACGCACTCACACCGGTACAACACAGAGATGTATTCACATACTCACCATCACAAGCATAGAATCACACATCATAACATAAATATCAGAGATGTTGAGATTGGAGATCGACGAAATTATCATAGATGTCTCGTTGTCGAATAGTATATCTTCTATCAAAGCAAATTCGCATCGATGAGAAAAAAAAAAACAAATATAGAATTTGCTCTGGTAATTAGAGATACAACCACTATAACTGATAACCAAGCTAAGGCTTGTTCTCAAAGGCCGTATGACTTACTTAATAAGCAAAGGTTAAAAGTGGGCTACCACTTTATTATTTAATCGCACAAAGGCGAAGGTCGCGCATTAGGAACCTCGGGCCCAACCGCATGATGGTTGAGGCTCGTGAGGTGGAGAGAGAAGAAACACGAGAGGGCATGTCATGCCTATCAGGCAAGACCGAAAGTGACGAGAAAAAGAAAGTACTAATGTTATATTCAATAGACTAGATATTTCAATCATGTTGTTTATATTCCCTAAAGCATGTTAGGTTTAAAATGACGGTGTACCGTATATGCAACCATGTATGTCGCACCTGCAATTAAAATCACCGTGTTTAACCTTTCTTTTCTGTGAATTTTGTGTATCTAAAATATCTCAAAAACATCGAATGACAATGAATTTTAAAATACATCGACAATAGCGAATAGTGGCATACGGACAACGCTTATTCTGCCACAAACCAAAATAATAGCAGGCCAAAATCCTAATTCAGCAAGTTGTCATCTGCTAAATGTACAACAACAAGATATCGCCCTTTTAACAGGCTAAACTTTCTCCGCATATTAGCTAACGTTGATCTACCGCATCAAGATATTAAATATTGGATAGGTGACGTAATTATGTCACCCATCCAACGGGTAATGAGGTGTCTGTTGTCTATCCAAATAGATGACGATAAGATAGTCTCACCATTTTTCTAAATAAGCATGTAATTTTGTAAATATTAAAAGAAGTCTGCGAGTCAATGCTGTGGGGGCCGGGCTCCTGGACCGGAAGCCCCGTGCGCAGTGCAATGCATCATTATTTCCTCCAAGCGGCCGCGCGCGGCCCCCCTTCCCTTCCTCCTCGCCGGCCGCGCCGGGCGGACTAGCGGTCGTGCCCGGGGACAAAAGCTCGCAGTGGTTTGGGACCGAATCATGGCCGATGCATCATGCCGGCTCCGGGATCGATCTACCCGCGCCTGCTTCCTCCGCACAAATGAAAATGGTTTCAGGAGTCTGCTGTGCTCGTACGTATGCGCCACAGTGATCCTACAATCCTGGCGCTCTTCGTGGATCCTCCTGTGGAATTCGCCGATTTCTTGCTCGCGCGGTTTAGGGGTACTTGCGCAGTACTTTAGCTTTGTTTTGTTTCGTTCCGTTCGCTGATGCATGCTCGTATGATGGCGTTCCGTGATGTGTTTTCGAGTCTTTTGAAGATAAACAAAGACGTCTGGACGACTATATGGGATCCCAGTGTGGCGAGAAAAGCTAACTATTCGTGAATTACCACATAGAACATGCGGCCACAGCTAAGTTCTGAGACTATGAACTTACGTTCTACTCAACTCCAGCGTAGTGGCTATAGAGAGTGCGTCCTACTCCTGTACCGCCCACAGAGAATCCAGGTCCGCCCGAGGCTCGAACTATCCATGTTTTACAGCACTATTGCTGAGCAGTGGGCCCCACTTCCCGAACAGGCACAGCAGATATTGCTCCGTCTTCTTGCTTCCCTGATACGGTAAAGCAGGCAGGCCACCACATGTTCCGGTCACTCTTCCATGTTCTACCGTCTCAATGACTGCTTGAGCCCACCTGAAATGGGCCCCGCATGTCATTGTATGCCAGAGTTTGTGAGTGAAAACTACATCGACCATAATTACTCTCCCTGACATTATTCTGTACTTCCATCGGCGCAAAAATCATCGAAAACTTTAGACATTCAAGTAGTACTCATGTAGGTCTGCTCCAGTACGTCGAGACCAGAATGCTTATGTTCTTCGTTCCAGGGCCGGCCCGGGGGCACCCCCCAACCCAGGCCCTCTCATATATATATATATATATATATATATATATATATATATATATATATATATATATATATATATATATATACATATAGTATATTTTTTATTTTGTACAAAGTTCTGACACATATCAGTCTGTTAGGCTTATATCGTGCATGTCATATCACATATCAGCAGCCCATATGGTCATATGCCTCGTATTGTATTCTAGTGTCTTCTCCTCTCCTAGTCGGCTCGTCTCATCATCTGGTGTTTGGCGAGTGCTATCGCAGGCAGTAAGCCGCGACCGTAGTGCGCTAACGACGGTGGCCCTGATGGCCTGATCGTTCTGCCGGGATCGATCAAGTCATCACGTATTCACATGGTAAGTGCAATCGATTAGTCAGGGAGAACTTCAGACAATCTGGGATCGCCACTGAGTGCCTAGGAATCTAGTCATCTGGGATTACTGCTGAGCCTAAATACTGAAATCTCAAGGTAAAGAAATTATCATCTCAATTCTCACGCAGGCATCATGAGAACTTCTAATGAGTGATGACTTGATTGATGCAACATCAAAAATCATACATGCAACCTATTCTTTCAAATTTTCCACTTATATAAATTTAACAATTAGCATGTCAACACTCAGCACGTGATGACTTGATCAATTGCACTGTTGAAGTAATTATATAATCTATGTAGGTGACTTGATCTAATTGATAAGATTTATAGTAAGTTGTAAGCCATCAATTGACAGCACGAGTTGGGGTCCTGGGGATACAAATTCTTAGGAGTTTCCTATCACCATGTACTAATTGATAAGATTTCTTTCAGTTGATTATGTATTTTTATAGCTTTGCACTAGCTTTCAACCCCTAATGTAATTTTTTTTTTCAATTTTTAGCATATGTTAAAAGAAATTGTTTAAGATGATTAAAAAATGTTTGAGGTAAGCGTTATTTTTTATATACTTTAACTATTTATTGGGAACATTTTTTAATACATCAAATATTATTTTTTACAATTTATATTTTTTATGTTTCAATTTAATGTGGAGCCTATTTTTAGTTTCGCCTCGAGTCACCAAAATCTCAGAATTGACCCTGTCTCGTTCAAATCCAGAGGGGTTTCAGAGATAAGTTCAAAAGTACTCAACCAGTTTTACCGCATAAGCCCCTAAAGCTATCTAAAATTATAATAATAAATTTTGCAAAACTACCTATACTTTGATAAAATTATCGTAAAACTACGTATTTAAATAATAGTTTCATAAAACTACTGTTTAATGTCAATTTTATTGCAAAACTATAGATATTTTGACAAAATTATCGCAAAACTATATATTTAAGGAATAGTTTCACAAAACTGCAGATTTAGTATTGATTTTATCGCAAAACTACAAATACTTTGACAAAATCATCGCAAAACTACATATTTAAACAATAATTTCAAAAAACTACAGATTTAGCATCGATTTTATTACAAAACTATATATTCTAGAGGAGTTGTTCCTAGCCCAGCCCCGCTTGCAGTCTCACACCAGCTGTCAACTCATGAAACGGACCGTCCCGGAGTTCATGAAACTACAAATACTTTGTTAAAATTATCGCATATTGCAAAATTACAGATTTAAGCAACAGTTTCACAAAACTATAAATTTAGCACCAATTTTATCGTATAACTATATATTCTATTGCAGACCTGTTAACCTAACGAATGAGCCTCGCTTACAGTCACAGGAGCTCTCGGACGGTCTATTTTATGAGCTTGCAGTTGCTGTGAGACTGCAAGCAGGGTCTGATCGTCATGGTAATAGGGTTGGGAACAACTCCTCTAGAATTTATAGTTTTGCGTTAAAATCAGTGCTAAATTTGTAATTTTATGAAATTATTGCTTAAATATGTTGTTTTGCCATAATTTTATCAAAGTATATGTATTTTTGCGATAAAATCGATACTAAATCTGTAGTTTTGTGAAACTATTGCTTAAATCTGTAGTTTTACAATAATATTGTCATAGTATCTGTAGTTTTACGATAAAATTAACACTAGATAAGTAGTTTTGTGAAACTCTTGCTTAAATATATAGTTTTACAATAATTTTATTAAAATATTTATAGTTTTACTAAATTTACTCAAAATATAAATAGCATCTGTGAAGGTTGCACTATGGCTAGTAGAGAGTTGAAGACCGTTTTATGGCTTGCAGATTGGTTGTTTTGTGAAGTTTCGTTTTACTAAGAGCTTTTGGAAGTGTTTGATGATGTTGAATCTGCAAGTTTTTGTCAAACTAAGCACAGGTATAGTATATAGATCTATAACCCACGCCGTCCACTAGCACTCCGACGTGTGTTCCATGACTGTTGCTTCCAGCCTTCTCCTCTCTGTCATCCTCCTAGCCACCATCACCCTTTGCACCGCCGCCGACTCAACCTCCCTCTCATTCTCAAAAGCAACCATACCTCTTTTATGGCATGCAGATTAGTCCTCAAGACGGGTATAGAGTTGGAGAAATTTTTAGTGGAAACAAGCCACTTAGTAAAAAGGTGTGAACAAATATTTAGAATCATTGGATCCGGATATGAAGGGTTTAATCCATGCGGATAGGATCTCCTTCATCGGCATAGGCATTTTTGCAGAAAAACCCCTGTGTGAATCTCCCTTGATGTCTCCTCATCCATGCACCGCCAAAAAATTCCAATTCCAAGCACCAACAATTGAGCTCCCTCCACGCTGGATCTCCTCCTCCCTCCTTTGCACGGCCACGACTTTTGAGCCATCAATTACCACCGTTCTATGCGCTGCTCTTGTTTCCAATTCAACGCGCCGCCAATTGCCCCGTCTCTCCTTCTATATATCCCCAGCTAGGGTTTGTCTTCCTGAGCGATGCGTGGTTGGACGCGGCCACCACAACAGCAACTACGCCACTACACGAGATCCGTCATCATCGATAGAGTTCTAATGGACAGTGCCACTCACCACCGACAAGGTGAAGTGCGCCACCTCTGATTTCTTAATCGATGGCAATCGGTGGCTCGCTTGATGGTGTAGGATTGGAGGTTGCTAGTGTCGTAATTGGAGCTTGAGAGTCATGGCATTATGGGAGGAGGAAGAAGATATGATGTGGTGCTCATGTGGTATCCACTGTGGTAATACCACTGCAAAAACTGCTCAATAAGTAAAGTGACCTAGCTTTAGAACCTGAGAGGGTTAAATAGATCAATAAAAATATCGAGGGTTATCTAGACAAATACGATAAGGTCAGTAAAATAGACATTTTTCTACTAAAGTGATCTTTGAAATCATTTGATCCAGGCCGTTCATTTGCCATCCGCCTGCTTGAGGCATTGCACATTCCAAATGTAGTTCAGTTACGGATTCACAACTTCACATACATGTATATACAGCTAATGACTGATACGCGATGAACTGACGGTGACTAGTACAATCTTCAGACCTTGGAACAAAGAAGCCAAAGGGAGCACAATGGAAATCATAAAAAGCCCAGGCTGACATGCAAAACAACACACTCTATAACCCACGCTGTCCACCTGCACTCGGACACTCCACTTCCCACCGCTCCATGGCGTCCTCCATGGCCGGCGCTTCCACCCTTCTCATCCCCGTACTTCTCCTCCTGGCCACCGCCACCCACTCCACCGCCGCCGACTCAACCCCCTCGCCGGAAGCGGCCGCCCTCCTCAACGTTTCCGCGGCGCTCACAGACCCCTCAGGCTACCTCTCCACGCACTGGACGCCGGACACCCCGCTCTGCTCGTGGCCGCGCGTGTCCTGCGACGCCGCCGACAAACGCATCGTTTCCCTAGACCTTTCCGGCCTGAACTTCTCCGGCCCTATCCCCGCCGCCGCGCTGTCCTCTCTCCCGCACCTCCAGTCGCTCAACCTCTCCAACAACATCCTCAACTCCACCTTCCCCGACGGCATCATCGCATCACTCAAGAGCCTTCGCGTTCTTGATCTCTACAATAACAATCTCACCGGTCCGCTCCCGGCTGCGCTCCCCAACCTCACCGACCTTGTCCACCTGCACCTCGGTGGCAATTTCTTCTCCGGCAGCATCCCGAGATCATACGGCCAGTGGAGCAGTATCCGGTACCTGGCCCTCTCCGGCAATGAGCTCACCGGCGAGATACCGCCGGAGCTCGGTAACCTGACAACATTACGGGAGCTGTACCTTGGCTACTTCAACAACTTCACCGGCGGGATACCGCCTGAGCTCGGGAGGCTGCGGGCGCTCGTCCGGCTCGACATGGCGAGCTGCGGCATCTCCGGGGAGATCCCGCCGGAGGTGGCGAACCTGACGTCGCTCGACACTCTGTTTCTTCAGATCAACGCCCTGTCCAGAAGGCTTCCGCCCGAGATAGGCGCGATGGGGGCGCTGAAATCGCTCGACTTGTCGAACAACTTGTTCGTCGGGGAGATCCCCGCGAGCTTCGCGTCGCTGAAGAACTTGACACTGCTGAACCTCTTCCGGAATCGCCTCGCCGGTGAGATTCCCGAGTTCGTCGGCGACTTGCCGAATCTCGAGGTGCTGCAGCTGTGGGAGAACAACTTCACAGGCGGGATACCCGCGAACCTCGGCGTGGCAGCGACCAGGCTGAAGATCGTCGACGTGAGCACGAACAAGCTAACCGGCGTTCTGCCAACCGAGCTGTGCGCCGGCAAGCGGTTGGAGACGTTCATAGCGCTGGGGAACTCGCTGTTCGGTGCCATTCCGGACGGGCTCGCGGAGTGCCCGTCGCTGACGAGGATTCGGTTGGGAGAGAATTATCTCAACGGGACAATCCCAGCAAAGCTGTTCACGTTGCCGAACCTGACGCAAATAGAGCTGCACGACAATTTGCTCTCTGGTGAGCTCCGGCTGGACGCCAGGAAGGTGTCGTCGTCGATAGGGGAGCTGAGCTTGTACAACAATCGATTGTCCGGACAGGTGCCTGCGGGGATCGGTGGACTCATGGGGCTGCAGAAGTTGCTGCTCGCAGAGAACAGGTTATCCGGCGAGCTTCCGCCGGAGATGGGGAAGCTACAGCAGCTCTCAAAGTCGGACTTCTCTGGGAACCAGTTTTCCGGCGAGGTGCCCCCGGCGATCGGCGGTTGCCGTCTGCTCACCTTCCTCGACCTCTCGGGCAACAAATTCTCCGGCCGCATCCCGCCGGAGCTCGCCGGCCTCCGCATCCTCAACTACCTCAACGTATCCCACAACGCGCTGGATGGGGAGATTCCGCCTGCTATCGCCGGAATGCAGAGCCTAACAGCCGTCGACTTCTCGTACAACAACCTGTCCGGCGAGGTCCCGGTCACCGGCCAGTTCGCCTACTTCAACGCCACCTCCTTCGCCGGCAACGCTGGCCTCTGTGGGGCGTTCCTCTCCCCGTGCCGCGCCCACAGCGTCGCGACGTCGGCCTTCGGCTCCCTCTCGTCGACCTCGAAGCTTCTTCTCGTGCTCGGCCTCCTCGCACTGTCCATCGTCTTCGCGGGCGCGGCCGTGCTGAAGGCGCGGTCGCTGAAGCGCTCTGCCGAGGCGCGCGCGTGGCGGCTCACGGCGTTCCAGCGGCTGGACTTCGCCGTGGACGACGTGCTTGACTGCCTCAAGGAGGAGAACGTGATCGGCAAGGGCGGGTCCGGGATCGTGTACAAGGGTGCGATGCCGGGGGGAGCGGTTGTTGCCGTGAAGCGGCTCCCGGCCATCGGGCGCGCGGGCGCGGCGCACGATGACCACGGCTTCTCGGCGGAGATACAGACGCTGGGGCGCATCCGGCACCGCCACATCGTGCGGCTCCTCGGGTTCGCGGCCAACCGTGAGACCAACTTGCTGGTGTACGTGTACATGCCGAACGGCAGCCTCGGCGAGGTCCTCCACGGCAAGAAGGGCGGCCACCTGCAGTGGGCGACGCGGTACAAGATCGCCGTGGAGGCGGCCAAGGGCCTCTGCTACCTGCACCACGACTGCTCGCCGCCGATACTGCACCGCGACGTCAAGTCCAACAACATCCTCCTCGACGCCGACTTCGAGGCGCACGTCGCCGACTTCGGCCTCGCTAAGTTCCTCCGTGGCAACGCCGGCGGCTCCGAGTGCATGTCGGCCATCGCCGGCTCCTACGGCTACATTGCTCCTGGTACGTTTACACTTCACTGCCCTAGTATCATGCTATGTTTGTTTTAATATCCTCAGTTCACTGTCTCGAATTTTCTATGTTCCCTTCAGTGATTTTATTGCCGAAACCTTCAATATTAATATTTTTTGCAATGTTTTGGGTTTTTTGACGAACAATTTGTTTGCTGCTCGAGGTCGCTTGCATTATTCAAACTTGCTTAGATATGTTCTGTTTGTCATGTGGAAATTTGAAAGGAATAGCTTCGGTATGCTGTGATTTGTTTTTACTGTGTCGCACGCACCAATTGCGTCGTACATCCCCTGAACATCTGATAGCTACGCTTCGTCGCTTTGTCGTTTTAATAGATCATCATTGGGAATTGTTGGCTTTGATCTTATGTGGCGCCATTCTTATGTGCCGCAGAGTACGCCTACACGCTCAAAGTCGACGAGAAGAGTGACGTGTACAGTTTTGGAGTCGTGTTGCTGGAGCTCATCACCGGTCGCAAGCCGGTCGGGGAGTTTGGCGACGGCGTCGACATCGTGCAGTGGGTGCGGATGGTGACAGGTTCAAGCAAAGAGGGCGTGATGAAGATCGCCGATCGTCGCCTCTCGACGGTCCCCCTCTACGAGATAACCCATGTTTTCTACGTCGCAATGCTCTGTGTTGCCGAGCAAAGCGTCGAGCGGCCAACGATGCGTGAGGTCGTGCAGATACTAGCTGACATGCCCGGTTCAACATCCACGTCGATGGGCGTCCCCCTTGTCACCGAGGCGAAGGAGAATAGTAGCTCGGAGAAGCCACAGCAGGAACAGCTACATGAGTCCCTGCCGCAGCAGGATCTTCTTAGTATCTAGAAGTGCTACTCGAAGAATTGGTCGTACCGGTAGTACTTTTCTTGCATCCCTGTTCTTCCTCGTGTAGTGTGGGAATGTGGCGGTACGAGTGTGTATGCAAGAGGTAAGGTAAGCATGTTTCGGTAGCTAGATTACCACTATTACGTATGGTGGATTAGGCCCGTGTAATCTCTGTCTCATGTACAAATCAAGCTGTTCGAGCTTCCAATTGAGTTCTCAAATCCAGAAATGCTGAAATGGTGCATTTTCAAGTAACGCACAGGAGTGTATGATTCGAAAAAATTTCCTCGGAAAACGTACGTGTGTCGAGTGTGCCGACTAGTGGGGTTGAACAAACTTATCTATAAATTTATGACAAAATTGATGACCTTCTATTCGATCATCTAATACATTAAAAAAAATAAAATAAAACGTAACATAAATATACAGCAGAAAAACTATACTTACTTAGAAAGTCCGAAGACTCTGAAGAAAGATATAAAACCAAACTTAAAGATTAAAAAAAAATAAGTCTCATGATTGTAATAGAACAAAATATTTTACAGCAAACTAATCCATATCTCATCCCAACACAAAGGTTAAATCTTAAGAAAAGATCACTCAAAAATCAAGAGATAAACACCAGATGAAGAAGATCCATAAGATGATGGTCTAAAGATAAGAGAATTTAAGTCCTATCATATATACATATGTATGTGAATTTTATGCATTTAGCATCAACTTGCATATAAGTTAAGGGAACCAAGAGAGGGAAAGTAGAAGGAGGGGTATTCAAGCATATGTAACAAAATAAACTTCATTACTCAAAGAGGTTAGTCTTATTTTAAAGGATTACAAATATTTTTCTCACAAAACTCTCATCTATTACATAGACTAAACACCCATCATTCTCTCATTTAAACCATAGCACAATACTCTCATATAGGTGGTATAAGGGGCTCAAATAGCTTATTCATCCTCTCCCATAGCCCTACCCCTCTATTTATAGGCTTAAAAAATTTGATCTCCAAGTTTTCTAATTTTTTTCCAAAATACCCATCTCTTGTAGTACACTTTTACCTACCACCGAGGGTATTTTGGCCCATTTTATTTTTCATTCATCGGACGGCCTCGACGCCTTTACAACTTATCGCGTCGATGCAAGCTTTACGATGATGCCACGTACTTCTCTAGTCCTCCCACGATTTTGAGGCTAAACTGTGAACCCTAACATACTTCTCAAAGCGTGACTAACCGTCACTTGCTTTCACCTGAAGCAAGTGTTCTGAAGATGACACATGTCCTTCATCTTGCGATCTTAACCGCCAGCAAGTCCCTCACTCTCCCGATATCTCGGGTCATCTTGTCACCTGCACCGGCATCCTTTTCACTTGACTTTATCAACATGTCGTCTTCATCTTCCGTTTCATGCTTTGCTTGACCTTCATGTGTACATCTAGGATCATCCTTGACTTCATCTGACCCTCCGTGATCGTCCGGTACCAAGCACCCGCTGAGCTCCGATCACCTGCTGTCGACCGCCATGTTGCATATGTCACATGTATACTTTGAAACAAACAAACACATTTCTCCACACTCCAAAATATCTCCAGGTTAGCACAAAATCAAAAACTTCAAATCAGAGCACATCCTGCAGAAAACATGAACACCGGATGTTCCGGTGTGTTCTGCTCCTATACACCAAACCATCCGATGAGTATAATACTATTTGTTCCAGGAAAATTTTGCTCTCTCCAAGAAATGGTCCGGTGAAAACTTCCTGTGATCTCATATCCATCACTGGATAATCCGACATGTGCTAATCTACCGAACCACCCTTCTGCAACCTCTCTACAACAAAAGGTCAGACGCATTCTCTGGTGTTCACAAACTCAGCACCAGACTATCAGGCGTATATAATCAAACTTAGCGCAAAAAATATCCTCTCTGCAGAAAATACTCCGACACTCTCTAAGTCAATCACCGGACCATCTGGTGTTTGCTTCTATTTTTGCTTTAGCACTTAAAATGCTCTGGTGATCACTTCTCCATAACACCGAATTATCCGGTATGGTGAAAAACCCACACACCAGATGTCTCAATGAGGCATAATTTTTTAGACTCTAAAATAGTCTACTCCAATTAAAACTTTGGTTAGTTATAAACAAGATCACATACAAACAAGCTTATGCCAACCAAAATCATTTCAAATCCAATGTTGTTAATGATTCAATCACATGCAAACTAAGACATATTTCAACTTGGTTTCTTAATCTCCCCCTTGATGAGTGCATTGACAACCCTCAAAATACAAATATTTGAGTTTGAAGAATTGAAGCACGTCCAAGTGACCAAAACTCGAGAAAGAGCAGAACCGTATCACTTGGCATAAGAAAGATTACAAAAGGTCGAAGAGAGGCAAAGACAGACCACAAACCTCAAAAAAGCAAGAAAAATTCAAGGATTCAAAAACAAATGCTCCCCTTGATGAATGCACATTTTTATTTTTCTTTGAGGTTTGTTGCAAATATTCTCATCTTTGTGCAAATGCTCTCTCCCTTTGATAATACAAATATCAAGGATAAAATATTATGAACATGCAATCATAAATGAGCTTTTACAAGTATATCACAGAATATTTGTGAGAGCTAGAAATGTCAAAGGGCTCCGAAAGGTAGAGCGTAGAGCTCACAATCGCATAGAGGCTCAAAAAGAGGTAGTGACACAAGAGCATGAAGCTTGACAAGCTTAAACCCAAAAAATTCGTTGGCACATTTAATTTCACATAGCCGAATCATTTCCAAAGTGACCACCACATAAGCATCCACTCGTGCTGAGACAATACAAGCATTAAGAACTAACCAATTTCAACCTCAAACTAGTAAAACAAATGTTTATGACAGTAGGCTTTGCAAACGCTCACATATAAAACCAAGACTTAGGTTGATCAAATGATTAAAAAGAATTTAATATGTAGGCACATTTATTTGAATTTTATTTTATCATTAAATTACCTTTTATCCAAGCAAAGTGTCGCACGACTGGGTACGACAAACACCTTAAGGCTTCAAGATAACCGTATTGGATCATATTTTAGCACAAGAAACTTGATTTTTCATGATTATTCAATTCGCACAAATTATTAAGATGGTCACAAGATCAAGTTAAGTAGTGTCTTTGCGACATAAGAACACATGTTCCTCCAATATTCTATCATAAGCATAACATTTAACAAAAATAAAAAATATAGTGCAATGTTTTCCAATCCATTATCTTGAACCAAGAAGATCTAGAGCAAGATATTCATTAGACTAGTCTTAACACAAGCATTGACTAAGCTTGAACAATTATAAACATGATGATCAAGAATATAGTATTTTATAGCCTACATGATTCATAAAATTATCAAATTTCATCTTAAGAAAAGAAAACTTGCTTGAAATGTATCATGTAAAAGCATCAAAAGAGTCTATGATTAAAATATTGCTTCACACAACTACTCAACTTAGTTCAAATTTAAGTCTAGCAATCGAAAATACTAAAGACATACAAGTCAAAGCTCAATTACTATGATTATATTACATAAAAAATGTAATGTAAATGCAACAAAAGTAAAATAGAGTATATACAAAGGACAACTCCCCCTCACATAATACCATAGGGATGATACACACCAAACTCTCCTCTCAAATAGGCAAATCTTGTAGTATCTAGAGGTTTGGTGAATATATCGACTAGTTGGTGTTGGGTATCTATGTAGCTCATCTCAATATCCCCCTTCTCATTGTGGTCTCTTAGAAAGTAGAATCTTACATCTATGTGTTTGATTCTAGAGTGTTGAACTAGGTTGTTGGCTAAACTTATAGCACTGGTGTTATCACACAAAAGTGGCACACTCCTGAAATTCAACCCAAAATCCTTCAAAGTAGCAACCATTCATAAAATCTATGAGAATAGCTAGCAGCAGCTATATATTTAGCTTTAGTAGTAGACTATACAACGCTAGACTGTTTAGAGAAGGCCAACCCACAAGAGAAGTACCCAAGAAATGATAAGTACCAGAGGTACTTTTCTTGTTAATTCTACAACCAACATAATCCAAATTCGGAAAACCTCGAAGAAAAAGCGAAGAGGAAGTAGAAAACCAAAGACCATACTCAAAAGTGTGCTTGGGTACCTCAGAATGTGTTTCACTACTTGGCGGTGAGACATTCTCGGTGAAGCCTGGAAGTAGCACACAAGCAAACAACGAAGTGGATATCGGGTCTTGTCACCATCAAGTACCAGAGGGAGACGATCATGCACCTGTACTCCTAACGGTCCACCTCCTCACCATCTTCATCTGGATCAAGTACAAACGAGGTAGCCATCGGTGTTGCCAAGGGCTTCGCATCACTCATGTCGAACTTCTTCAACAAGTCCTTGGTGTATTTCATCTAGTGGATAGATGTACCTTGCTTACATTGCTTGATTTGCAGCCTAATGAAGAAGTTGAGCTCGCCGATCATCGACATCTTAAACTTCCTGCTCATAGTTTCTGCAAACTTATCCACAAGTGCATGAGAAGAGTAAAAAAAATGATATCATCCACATATATCTAAACAAGTAAGAAATCATTGCCATGCCTGAGAGTGAATAAAGTTTTATCAGCTAACCCTATCACATACCTATGCTCTAGCAAGAAAGATCTAAGCCAATCATACCAATCTCTATGTGCCTGTTTAAGTCTATACAGAGCCTTTCTAAGCTTGTAAAGTTTTATCAGCTGACCCTATCACATACCTATGCTCTAGCAAGAAAGATCTAAGCCAATCATATCAATCTCTATGTGATTGTTTAAGCCTATACAAAGCCTTTCTAAGCTTGTAAACTCTACTTGACATCCATTTGATACAACTTGAAACTCTTGGATGTCACAACTGCAAGAAGGATCCTAATGGCTTCTAGCCTAGCTACAGGTGCAAAGATCTCTCCAAAGTCTATTCTCTCAACCTGAGTAAAACCTTGAGCCACTAGTTTAGCCTTGTTTCTTATTACAGATCCATCCTCCCCATGTTTGTTTTTGAAACCCATTTTGTTTCTACGGTGTGAACATTAAGGGGTGGCTCTATAAGGACCCAAACTTGGTTTCTATCAAAAATTTCAAGCTCTTCATACATAGCATTGACGCAACTCGAATTAGATAAAGCATGTCTAACATCATAGGGCTCAAAAGAAGCAACGAATACAGAATCGGTAAAATGAGCATGAGAAGCAGATTTGGATCTCGTTACCCTCTCATTGATGTCAACGATCATCGTCTGTGGAGGGTGTCACCGCTGAATGTGTTGAGGAGCCTCACGCTATGAGTGTACCTCCCATTCAAACATTGTTGGTACAGACTCGAAAGCAGCTGAAGTGGAAGTAGAGGCTGCAGGACTCTCTGTTGGAGTAGAAGAAGTAGGAGCTAGCTCTGAAGTAGGTGTGTTCAAGGGAAGTAGTGGATCATCCTCGTCATCATCAAGAGCTGGAAGGTTACCATCTACAAAGATATTTTCCCTCATCTTCTGATCACCTGCACACTCAAGGACAGAACTAGCACATGGGATTGACTCATCAAAAGTCACATCATAGGATTCTATGGTGATGTTAGTGTCAATATTGTAAACCCTGTAAGCATGACTATGAAGAGAATACCATAAGAAAATGCTATCGGAAGAACGGGACTCGAACTTGTAAAGATTGCCACGTTTTAGGATGAAGCATCGACACCCAAAAACTCTTAAATACGAAACCTTCAGCTTTCTCACAAAGCGCAACTCATAAGAAGTCAAATATAAGATCAAGTGTAAGAAAATCTAATTTGAGATGTAGCATGCTGTGCTAGTAGCCTCGTCACAAAACTTTCTAGGAGTCCTATGCTTATCGAGCATTGTCCTAGCCATCTCTACCAAAGTCTTATTATTTTTCCCAATCATGCCATTCTGCTGAGGAACACGTGGGGCAGAAAACTGATGCTCAATTCTATTATCAAGACAGAAAATATCAAAGAGATAGTTTTTGAACTCGGTGTCATTATCACTGTGAATTGCTTTCAATACACCAGCGAGTTCCTTGAACAATCTCAAAGATAAGCTTCGAAAGTGTGAGAACACTCCATCCTTGCTCAAAAGAAAGAAGACTCAAGAGTAGCGAAAGAAATCATCAACAATGATAAGAACATACAACTTTCCACCCGCCGAATGAACCTAAGAAGAACCAACAATGTCTATATGAAGAAGTTCTCCCAATCATTCAGTCATCACCAGATTGACTAGAGGGTGGGAGGAAACAACCATCTTACTATGCCGACAAGAAGAACAAACAAGATTCTTCTCAAACTTGAGCTTAGGCAATCCTCAGATCAAGCCTAGGGCACTCAAAAAAGTAAGCAAATCTGTGAGGAACCGTCCAAATAATATTCTAATTAATCACTAGGAGGATCATTATTCATAATCACAACCTTGATGATTAAACAGAATATCATCTTGGTAGTCCCGACACATGCCTTCCAACATTTAGCATCACAACATAGCTTAAGAAAGAGTAAGTAATTAAAGTTATATTACAAGTCTTAAGCATGCAACCATTTCCAACAATTTACATCAAAAGGTAACAACATCTACGCAGCAGAAACATAAACCTATACAACAAAAAAGAGTGGAGCCACATGCTCTGAGGCTCCACCCTAAAAGCACGACCTCCAAGAGTAGGATGCACTACGCTTGCCCGCCACCCTGATCGGCAGGCACAAAGTAGCCAAACACTTGCTCTTCCTTACTAGCAACACCTGAAAATGCAGGCATGAGTATGAAGGTACTCACAAGATTTAAACCATATAGAGCACATATACATAGCTCAACTCCAAGGATTATGTATTGAGCCATTAGCAAGGAAAAACCACATGTTAAGTTAAACATAAGCGGTAAGCAGCCTACACATATAGATGTGAGCAACTAACTTAACCAACAAAACATAAATCTACCCTGCCATAAGCAACCGAACATAAATAACGGGAACCATTATGAACATACATGTAACAAAGACCAACTCAACCATCTCCCACATATCCAACCATCAACCACAAGTGAAAACTCTACGACCAATGCATATGGACAGAAGCATGCTCATGACCGAGAGCGCAGCATTTTGAAATGTTTTTACACCCTGTAGGGGGATACTCCTGGACCCACATGACTTGAGGACCATACAGCTTGTATGACCACATAGATCCATACAAGGGGTACTCATATCAACCTTTTCCAATAAACCACAACCATTTGGATCATGCATCGCTCAGTGCGGGGGTACTAGAACTACTTCCAGAGCAAACTAGCACCTCTTACAAGCTCGCCCGCTCACACTGTCGATGTTCACGCCCAAATGATCACAGCTACAGAGGTATTCGGCTCGTCTTACCATTAGATCGGCATGTGGTGAGTAAGGTAAGTACTAAAGTCGACTACACCGACAATCGGTGCTCAAACGATGCAAGCGGTCTACGGTGTACGGGTTCCTCTCCTGGCCTACCCCTAGGACTTTCCTTTGGAGCAGATAACACCCCTAGCACCACCTACATCTCGTCTCATACTCATCACTCATCCAACCATCATCAACCCAAATCCAACATTGTGATCATTACGAAAGTAAATAACACATATACTCGTGAACGATGAAACAATTCACCGCTCGACTTCTACCGAATGACCTATGCATTGCTAAGCATTTTGATTTAACTTGTAATCTAGACACCAACAACATACTCAAGGTGACAAGAAAATGATGAACAACAATTCAAGGTAGAAGTAATGCATTCAACATAGGATCTACCCACTTGTACCCGATCTCGACTCGACACATGCAAACATACATAAGCATAGTTCATAAATTTTAGACTTCATTCAATTGAACAAAGGTACAATATGCTTAGTTGCTTGCCTTGCTGCTCAGGTGACAGCCTATAATTATCCATGCAACACTCGCAAAAATCTGGAAGATTGGAGTCGTCTTCAACCATGATCGTATCATGTTCCGGCTCCTTGTTCACTAAAGAAAAACGCATGCAATGATTAGCACGAGTGAAATGCAATAATGCATGCTACAATATGCATATGATGAATTTCCATAAAATATGCCATATAAAGAATGAAAGCATTTTTCCTAGTTAGAACAAGTCATAAGGAGACTAGAAAAATTGGTTTCACTAATTTTGGACTTGTAAAAAATTAATGGTGAATTAATGAAGCTACAACCTAATTAATTAATCTCAGAAATTTAACTAACTATTTAATGGTTGGGGAAATTTTTAACAGGTAGAGGATACTATTATGAAGCAAAAAAATTGGTTTCATAATTTTTGGAGTTCGTAAGAATTAGCTATGAATTTTACAAGCTATCAGCACATAGGAAAAATTCTGACGAACAACAAATCCGGATTATCCAGATTGGGCTGGACACTCTGGATTCTGGAGTCTCCGTGTGACCCTCCGGACAAGGGTCTTCTATCATCTTCAGCTGGGTCCGCTCGAATACTCTGGGTTGATCCAGATACTCCAGGTACCGAAGTCTCTGGGTGACCCTCCGGGAGGGGATTCTTTGTCATTTTTGGCTGGGGTCGCTCGGATCCTCTGGGTTGCGACCCGGATACTCCGGGTTCCTCCTGAACAACCATTTTGAGGGCAAGAATTGGTCGGTTTGATTTGGGAGCCTCTCCAAGCCAGAGGGGAATATGTTTGGGAGAGTTTATAGAGTCTAGAACACCCTCATCAACCTAGCAACTCAATTCCTAACTCAATTTCATCAAAATTTCCCAAATTGCTCCAAAACCCCAAGAACTCAAGAACTCCACTCTAACTCAAAATCGACAGCTAAACTTGAATTGACGCCATGGGAAGCCTAAGGGACTTGCCCAAGATGATTGTGGAGTTGGGTGACCGTTAGGTGATGGAGAAAATGGAGGAAATCACCCGGGAGACGAAGAAATCCGGTGTTCCTCACGTTTCAACTATAAACACCAAAAGACACCAAAATAGGCTTGAATCCTTTGGGAAAACGAAAATGAATTGGACGGATGGGAAGCTTATGAGCTAAGGATCGCGTGAGTACCACATGCATACCTCAAATCCTTCTCTTGATGTCGGATTTTAGGAGAAAGGGAGAGAGAGCTTGAGAGGGGAGTGAGAGGGAGCTGCTGCCCTTGCTAGTTCGGTTGAGCATGGGAGAGAGGGAGTGGGGGAAGGTGGGCACGGTGGGGCTGCTGGTGGGGGCAGCCAAGTGAGAGGGAGAGAGAGGTAAGGTGTGGGACCGGCCGGTGGGTCCCACGTATAATAGAAAAATGTCCCTTTTAACTGCGAATTCTATTCTTTTCTCTTCCAAATTTCTTTCTCTTATCTATTTTAAATTACAAAACAAAATCACACAAAATTAAATATAATGCTTAAGAAGCATATTTATGCTTAATTATATCATTACGGATTTTGGGACATGACAAAATCAAAGCTCATATGCCCTAGTATCCTATACCACATCCAAAGCTCAGAAGAAGGTTAGGGCAATCAAACAACGAGAAGAACCAATTGACTTAGAAAAATTAGTTCCAAAAACTCTCCCAACTCAATAAATCTTGCAAATCAAAATGTCCAAAGAATCGAGAACTCAAAAAGTATCGCGTTTGAAACGCACTTTCAAGTCCTCATACAACAACTGAGATACAAAGAGAAGGTTGTATCCCAGATGCTCCACCAAAGCTACATCCTTAAGAGTGAAACTCTCATTCACCATTATATATTTGGCTTTCACCCTTCCTTTCCGATCATCCCCGAATGTGATATACTGGTGTCGCTTCACGGGGGTGAGGCTGGAGAACTATGATTAATCTCCGGTCATGTGACGCGAACAACTAGAGTCAATGAGCCACTTATTCTCCAAGCCTCCGCTTGACACCTACATATGAGAAGAATAATAGGTGGATGACTCTGTACTGGGGTTAGTCAAAAACCTTTTGGGAATCCAGTACTGGATCATCTGTCCTGAAGTGGTGAAAGCATGTGCAGGTAAAACATGTCTAGTACGCTAGGGGCAAGTACCATAATGAGAAAAATGTGGTCCGTCAAAGCGCTGGGAGTCATAGCAAAATCCACGCCGGGCAACATCTCTAGGAAGAGACTGAAAAACGCTAGGGACTCGTGAGTGAAATTGAGGAAAAGACTCATGTACACTAACAGAGGGGCGGTATATGTCCCGGGCGCTCCACTCTCACTCACGCCGCTCATCTCTCCTACAGCGAGCAAAATCCAACCAAGTGACCCTCTCTCTAGCAGTAGGTATAGTGGTAGTGTCTCTCAGGAACTCGTCTACTAGTCACTCGAGGCTCTTTCACATGCTCTCTCATCTGAGGTTGTGGAGCTCTCTTGGGTTGTGGTGCGGATTTCTTCTTTATGTGTTGAGGAATGAGTTTCTTGATGGGTTGTGATGTGGTATTGATTTTAGACTTCTTAGCTTCTAGGGTAGTAGGTATGGTGAACATAATCTTACTCTCCTCACTGTAAGCCACCCTCTCGAAACCCAACTCAGGAGCCAAACCCGCATTTTTAGCATACCTCTTGGTCTTAACCAAGATCAAATTCATTTTCCCTTTGCCCTCTAAGCACTTCTCCACCAGAGAAAGGAAGTACTCATTTTAAGTCAAAAGCTTTTGAACTTGCCCTCTAACCTAGCTGAGTTTGTCCTAAACGATGGTGCAGGTGGAACAATTTGGCTGCACATCTTTATAACTTTTAGCACTCTTTAATCTAGACTCTAGCTCCTTCAGGCACTTGTCTTTCAGTTCAATATCATTTGCAAGCAAATGACAATTCTTACAAGCACTTAAGAGACTAAACCTAGACTCCTCATTGAGGAGCTTCTTCTTGGCACTCTCAAGATGACCGGTGACTTGAGCATGCACATTACGAAGCTCGGCAAGTTCATCCATGATAATTAGGCAACTCTCACACTCCTCAACATTGTGTCTAGACCTAAGCAATGCAAGTTCAGTAGAGACAGACTCATACTTAGACATAAAGATGGCCAAATGGGCCATTCGGGCCGGCCCGGCGCGGGCCTGGCTCGGCATGGCCCGAACGGCCCATCTACTGTAACGGGCCGTGCCGTGCCGGCTCGTGTGCCTCCCCCTCGGCCCACGGCACGGCCCGTCGATGACCGTGCCATGCCGGGCCGGCCCTTCGATGACCGTGCCATGCCAGGCCAGCCCGGGCACGATTTCGGCTCGGCGGCACGGTCGGTCTGACGGGCACGATCGGCCCGGTGGGCACGGTGCCACGGGCGGCCCGTTGGCACAATTAGCCCGAAAACATAAAAAAATAGCCACAAAATTAAAAATATATATAAAAAATAGATAAAAATATAAAAAATAGATAAAAAATAGCTAAAAAATTAAAAATATATATAAAAAATAGAAAATAACCTGGCATATGCGTGCCGGGCCGGATCGTGCCGGGTCGTGCCGCCCTGGGCTGGGCCGTGCCGTGCTGGCCCGTCGTGCCACGCGCTCGGCCCAGGCACGGCCCGTGGCCTCGTGCCGTGCCGGCCCGTCCCATCTCGACTCAGGTCATGCCGTGCCTGGGCCGTGCCTGGGCCATGCCTACAGTTCCGTGCCTCGGGCCGGCCCAGTAGGCATGACCCATTTAGACATCTTTACTTAGACATAAGATTCTTCAACTTACGGACAACTTTCTTAAGTAACCTATCCTGGCTAACGAGAGCATCATTCAAGGTATTGACTTAGATGGAAAGCTAGTCGTAGGAAGGTAATACCTTGGAAGGATCCAGCTCAGGGTCGCTGTCGTTGTTGTTGTTGTCCGCCGTGAAGCAGAGGCTGGTGAAGTCCTTGGCCTTCTTCTTATTCTTTGCTTGTGGTTCATCATCCTCTGAGCTCTCCTCGTCACTGGAAGAGGTGTCAATGTTGCTGAGAACCACCACCGTTCTAGAAGCCACCTTAGTCGCCTTTTGGCCATCTTGTCGTGGTTCTTCTTGAGGAAGGGATTTTTCTTCTTCTTCTTGTGCTTGTTGTAATCGTGGTCACCGTCCTTCCTCTTCTTGAGCTTGGAGCAATCCGTCTTGAAGTGGGTTGTGTCACCACACTCAAAGTAGACACAAGAACCACCGCTCCTTTGGTCTTAGCGATTGTTGTAGAAGTGGGTGAACTTCTTCACAATCAGCGCAAGGACCTCATCATCCAGCGCATCCACCTACTCCTGTGTGTCAGAAATTAAGGAAGACAAAGAAAATCCACTTGATGAAGTGTTTGCACAAGAAAAGCCAACTACAGACTAATTGTCACCACTAGGTCTGAAAACCAATGCCATGTTCTGAGACAAGGGATTTCTGAGACCAATCCGAGCCGCCTTGGCTATCTCAGTGAACTTGAGCTTGTTGAAGAGCTCATCACAAGTCAACATGTCGTAACTTGGAGACTCTTCAATACTCGAGATCTTCACTTCCCATATGCTATGGTCAAGAGCATAGAGAAGCTTGATCACTCTCTCATGGTTAGAATAGGATAAAACACCAGTTGATCGAAGATTGCTAATAATCCCATCAAAACGAGCAAATATCGCATCCAAAGACTCTTTGGGGCCTTACACAAATATTTGATATTGTTGATTGTATGTGCTTTGGTGTCTGGCCTTAATCTAATTAGTGCCTTTATAAAAGACACTCAGAGTATTCCAGATCTTCTGAACACTATGGAAGTGGACCCTGTCAAACTCATTCCGATTCAGGCTTGTGAACAAAATATTTCTGGCCTTGTTGTTGGCCTCATATTGTTCGATTTGAACCTGAGTCGTGCGATCAGCAGGGATCTCGTAGTTGGATTCAACTACTTCCCATATTGCACTTTCTTGGCTTAGAAGATAACCCTCCATGCGCACCTTCAAGTACGAAAAATCACAACCATCAAACAGCGGAATCTTTTCACTTCTCTCCATATCACCTACGGGTCACAAAGCCAGTTAAGGTCAATAGTGATGAAACCGACTTTGATGCCAATTATAGAATCGAGAGTGACGACTAGAAGGGGAGGTGAATAGGCGCCTCAGCAAATTTCTTGTGAAATTGATGATCTTTCCCTATTCGATCACCCAACACACCTCTACAAGAGAATCACAACAGAACGCAACACAAATACGCAGCGGAAAAACTACACCTACCGAGAAAGTCTGGAGACTCCGAAGAAAGATCAAAAAACCAAACTTAAAGATTCAACAAAAAGTGAGTCTCATGGTTATAATCGAATACTAGGTTCCACAACAAACCAATCTATGACTTATCTCCACACAAAGGTTGAATAATGAGAAAAGATCACCCAAGGATCAAGAGATGAACACCAGGTGAAAAAGATCTCCAAGATGATGGTCTAAAGGTAAGAAAATTCAAGATCCTATCACATATGTATGTGTATGTGAATTTTATGCCTTTAGCATCAAGAAGAACAACCTCCTAAGGTGTTAAAATTTCAGCTCAAAAAGAAAAATAAAAATCAACACTGAAGAGAAAAAACTTGCACACAAGGAAAGAAAACCAAGAGATAAAAACTAGAAGGAGGAGAATAGCATATGTAACAAAATAAACTTCATTACTCAAAGAGATCAACCCTATTTTAGATGGATTACAAAGATTTTTCTCTTTAAACTCTCGCACATTACATAAACTAAGCACTCATCCTACTCTTTTCTAAAATCCTAGTACAATGGCATCATATGGATAGCACAAGGGGCTCAAATGACTGGTTCATCATCTCCCAGAGTCCTACTCCTCTATTTATAGACCTAGGAAACTTGACCCTCGAGTTTTCTAGCCATTTCCCAAAACACGCATCTCTTGTAGTACACTTCTACCTATCACTGAGGGTATTTTGATCCATTTTTCTCCATTCATCGAACAGCCTCGGCGCTGACGACTTGGCTTCACCTTGATGCAAGTTTTATGATAATGTCACATAGTCCTCCAGTCCTGCCATAGTTTTGAGCTAAATCGCGAAACCCTAGCATGTTTCTCAAAGCGTGACTAGACGTCACTTGATTCCACGTAAAGCAAGCACTCTAATAATGATGCGTCTTCTCCGTCTTGTGATCTTGATCATCAGCAAGTCTCTTTTGATCCAGATCCCTCAGTCCACTTTGTTACTTGCACCGACATCCTATTCGCTTGACTTTGTCAATACGCCGTCTTCATCCTCCGTTTCATGCTTTGGTTGACCTTCATGTGTAGAGCTAGGATCATCATTGACTTCACCTGGCCCTCCTTGATCGTCCGACATCAAGCACACGCTTAGCCCCGATTATTCACTATCGACCGCCAAGTTGCATCTGTCACCTACACATTTTGAAACAAACAAACATATTTCTCCACACTCTAAAACATCTCCAGATTAGCACAAAAGCAAAACTTCAACTCAGAGCACATCGTGCAGAAAACGTGAACACCAAATATTTCGGTGTGTTATGCTCCTGAACACCGGACCATCCGGTGAGTGTAATACTATCTGTTATAGAAAATTTTTGCTCTCTACAAGAAAATGTTCGATAAAAGCTTTCGGTGATTTGATGTCCATCACCGGATAATCCGGCTTGTGCCAATCCATCAAACCATCTTTATGCAACCTCTCTGCAACAAAAGGTCCGACGTATTCTCCGGTGTTCACAAACTCAGCACCGGACTATCTAGCGTACATAATCAAATTTAGCGCCAAAAATCTTCTCTACGCAAAAAATACTCCGATGCTCTCTAAGTACATCACTGGACCATCCGGTGTTTACTTTTATTTCTGCCTCAGCACTGAAAATACTTCGATGGTCACTTTACCGTAACAGCGGACTATCCAGTATGGTATAAAACTCACATGCCGGATGTTCTGGTGAGGTATAATCTGATGAGGTATAATTTCCTAGACTCTGAAACTATCTACTCTAATTTAAACTTTTGTTAGTCGTAAATAAAACCACACACAAATAAACTTATGCCAATCAAAATAATTTAAAAATTATTTGAAATTTAATATTATCAATAACTTATCACATACAAATTAAAACATTTCAACTTAATTTCTCGATGAAATAGCTGCGTGCGCGTTCCTATACTGTTCCTGTAGTGCAGGGGCAACACCAACGCGCCACAATGCCCATGGCTCAGGTTCTGCTGTAGCTATCCCGTATAGCGCTGCCGCTGCTGGCTCAGTTCTGGCATGGAGACGGGGCGCGTGCACGTGAACGGTCAATTCCGCTGTGGCCGTTTCTCGTGGAGATCAATGACCGGTGGAGCCATGCTGGGCCTCGAGTTTGAACGATGCTGCTACACTGTTACTGCGATGTCTCAGTGGCTTTGGAACAGGGCACTCGCTTCGTTTCACCTGGTGGTGTTGCAGGCTTGCAGCATAGTTCATGCCGTGGCACTGACACTGTAACTGCTGCCTGCTGGAGTGTCGAAACAGAGATTTGAGCTGTGGCCGTGCGGCGCACGCCCATCACTGTGGAGTTACCCCGGACTTGTTTTAGTTAGTCTAAGTTTTTTTTTCAAAAGCTGTTTTTAAAAGTTGCGAAGGAAAAAACTTTTTATAGAAAAATTATTTTAATTAACTTTTGACGTAGATAAAATGTATAATATATATAATATTTTTTAAATATTATCTTTTAAAGTTACAAAAGCTTCTTCATAGCAGCTTCTAGCTTTCAGTATTAGTATCAATTTTTATTTCTCAAAGCTATTTATAAAAACAAACTATTTGATTTAATTTGTTTTCTGAGTACGAAAAAACCAGCCGAAGCTTTTGGCCTCCATCAGGGTGTGCGCCGTGCGGCGCGAGTGGCCTGTGCGAGGCCGGCCCGCAGCGCGTGATGGGGCGTGACTGAGGACGTAGTCGGGGCTGCAGCGCGGACAGGGCAATGAGGCTGCGACGTGAGTGCGCTGCCACTGTTGCTATCCTACGCGAGGCGCGGCGAGATTCGTGTGTGCATGCTGTGTTTCTGCGTGTTGTATGGTCAGGTCATCTGTCACAGGTCACACCACGGCTGTACCGGCGAAGAATCTTCTCATTTTCGCCGTGGAAATCCGAGTGTCTCTCGCTCGTCTCGCGTCTCCGATCACCGCTGTCCTTCTTGCTCCTTCAAGAATGGCTCTCCTTCAAAATCTCTTTCCTGATTCATTTCCTTCAGCAGTTCGGAACTGCAGAATAGTAGAGGAACTTGCAGGTGCTCCCAACACTCTCTCGTACGGCAATAATGTACTATTTTGATTTGGACAGTTCCATTTACGGGTTGTGTTGAGTGGTTGAACACACAGATCTGATCCACAACAGCTCAACAACTGCATAACGACAAAGGTTGAGAATTAACAATGACCCTTATGGTCAACAATGACCATCTCAGAACAATATTACTAGCAGGGGCGACGTCACTTTATGAGAGACAGGCATCCCATCCTATCTAAAATTACTACTAAATATAGTAGCAATAAACAGTATTTTTTTGAAATTTTATATGTTTTTAATGGTAGTACACCCTCTTCATTTGGATGCTAGCTTCGCCCCTGATTACTAGTTATGAACAAAACTGTATTGGAGGCTTGGAGCGGTAGAAGAAATCCAAGTGAGGGCTTGCTTTTAGACAGGTTTTTTCTGTAAGGCATCTCTCCGAGCATTTTGCGTGCCCTCACCCTCACATTGACCCTACATTTTGTTCAGAAAAGAGCAGTGCGTAGTGTTTGAATGTATCTATGTTACACAAACCCATCTGGAAAAACAGGTAACATTTTTTGCTGCCAGGATTACTTAACAAAGACTTGACTCACGGCGTCATGTTCCTCCTCGTATGCTACCGTGCAATACCAAGGCGCATAGGTGTAGGAGATGTGCATTCTATTTCTACCCGATTACCATCAGTGTGGTACGTAGCTTCCAAGAGCGGCATCGATCAAGTGCATGGCACAATGTAGTTATGTACATGCGTACGTACGTTCAATCATTGAGCTGTACATCCATTGGCTGTACACTACACACGCATCCACGCCTAGGACACTGGACCATCTACTAGACGATGCATGGAGCAGCTAAAGAAGGGCACTGGACGTAGGTAGGCCTGGCCTGACAGCTGACACTGTGAGCCGTCGTCTCGTACATGTCCTGGTCGCTTGGGAGGAGGAGGTGCAACGAACAAAGGAGAGAAAGCATCGGCATGGGCATCGACCGATGGAGATGACAAGTGTTTGGCGTCCTGACGCGGAAGCGAAGAGAGGAACGGTGACTAGATGAGAGGGTCGGAGGAAGACGGACGGGTCGATGAACGATTCGTGCTTTGGACCGGACCGGACGACGACGGGCGTGTCGCGGTGCTATCTTGACGTGACGCGCTGCTGGCCATAGGCGCTAGCGCTAGGCCAGCGCGGCATCCGACGTGTGCTATCATCGTCTCATAACTTCCCTGCCTTCGCGTAGGTTACCATGGCATATTGTGCACGAGGTGTACATCTTTTATGCGATATATACGGCCATACGGGCACGGTCGATTTACAGCACAGGTGAAACGTACGTAAGCCACAATCAAGTCCATGCACGCATGAGTGCATGACCGAGCTAGGCTGGCCTCTCTCATCCCCCGTTTCTTACTCATAGCAGGAATTAACCAATCTCTACAAAAGATGAAGGAAATATATGTCATCGTATTATCATCCTATCCCATTCCTATATCATCCGTCATCACAGCCCATGAAGCTTTCTGGGTCCCACCCGAATGGTACGTCGACTACAGCATGCAACTTTGAACCTTTCGTGACTTTGGTCCGGCCGAGCCCGTGCTGGTGCTGCTGGCCACTATGGACTATGGAGCAAGGCTTGGCTCGTACGTCAGAGAGCGCCCAGTGCCCACCCGTCCACCGGGTTGCCTTGCGCGCGCCATGCGGAGCACTGGTGGTAGTGGAGCGCTTTGCGGGACACAAGGACACATGTCCGCCGCATGCACGCAGCATCTGCCCCAGCCCCCACACACGCCTGAGGCCGAGCTGATTGCACAGGATGACAGGAACAAGGAGTGATGCACCGTACCGCGCAGCGTGGCGCCGAGACCGATGCTTGCTGCCTCTCCCGTCTCCGGCCGCGAAATCATGGGCGCCTGCCCGGAAGCGGCCGCGCTGTTCGTGCGGCAGGCAGGGAGGGGACCCATTCAGCCCCCTTGTGCTTGCCGCTGGTGGCACGAGTCGGAGACTCGGAGGTGAAATACTGTCCCCTTTCGTCCGATTCGTGCGCCAGCTAGCCCCACTTGGACCGGTGGGTGCTGACACGTACGTTCACAAGCGCTCCGACTGCCATGTCAATTTGGCGTTGGCGTTGCCACCACGGCACCACCTGGGTGCTGATGAGGATTGGACGTCGGTGAACTTAACCACACTAGCTAGGCAACATGCAGAGCTGCGGTGGAGTGGTCCGCACAGAGCGGGAACCCCGGAGTGGAATCGATGCGTACAAGGACGTCTTTTGTGTCGTGCTCGTGCTGATCTATTCCCAGGCGGTGCTGATCTATTCCCAGGAGGGCAGTGGCAAAGCTCGTTTGTCTCGGAGTCGTTTCAGAGGCTACAGGACGTGACGTCCCGGAAGGACCAAATCTATCTGCCTCCTTGTAGTACTCTACTGCTACCTTTCAAGCTCCACCGCTTGCTCCCTGCCATCTCATGATCTCCTGATACATACATTATACAGGGTTCTTTAAAACCTCTACCAACGTGTATCACCGTTCTTTTTAAAACAAAAATAGTCTCTACTAATTGTAGTATGGTCCTGAATTAGAAATGGTGGTTGACTTGTACTGCCTGCCTATCCTACAAACTATTAAGTATAGACATCGATCAAAGCTTCGTATCTTCTCTTTTGTCAGCAGTAGTGCCGAGTACCGATGCACACTGTAAGTTGCACCGATGCCATTGTTTCAAACGCTAGTTTTGTCGTCATTGTTTGTTTGGTGACTCATTGCAAGGTCTAGTGCTACGTTTTGGCATTTTGGTAGCCTTTTTTCTGAAGAAACCAAAGAGTCAAATGTGAGGCGCACTTGTTCCACAAACACCCGCGAAAACGGTCACGAAATGCATAGCCGATAGTTGCTATATACTGATCTTGACGTGGACGCTACTGGCCTAGGTCTACTTTCGGTGGCAACAGCTACATCTAGACTTCTGGGAAATGTGCAATACTCGACTCCCCAAATGCGTCGTTTCAGTGCAGGTTCAGAATCTACGAGTGAACGCCTCCGTTCCTACTGCACAACTAGAATGGATTAAGCTTTAAAAAGAAACATAAATAAAGTACGATGGGAATCAAGTTACTAGAATGGATTAAGCTTTAAAGAGAAATGAAGTAGGAGGGAACATTAAAGTTGTTTGAGCAATTTTTCTCTCTCTTTGTTTGATGGCTAATGATCTATATTAATACTGATATTCAGAGTATAAATATACAAACATACCTATAGGAGATATGCAGAGGTATATATCTCATACTGCACAACTAGAGAGTAGGTTAGCCCGGTAATAATCTATACGACTGGAAAGACGGTGCCCTAACGATATGTTATCTATTTGGCACCGCAATGCACTAGCGTGTTAGGCGGCCACCACTTGCGCCATCATGTCAAGCAGGCATCACTGCACCAGCCTTAAATGCTGGTCACCTCACTGCACATAGGGGGTGGTCTGTGGGGCCTCTCCTGGTTGATCTTTTTGAAGGATTTTAAGGCTCTGGATCCCCGGAGGCACGGACTCTGAGTCCGCACCGGAGACCCGAGCCCGAGAGGAGGCCAGAGCATGGTGGTCTTTGGGCCTAGACTCCCGGGGCCAAGGGACGTCAAGGGTCCTTAATGGCGATTCCCCCAATAGCAGTCCCTCGCAAGGATCGCCAACGGTGCAGCCATCCCCGCGGTATCTGAAGCAGGATCTCTGGTGATCCTTAGCCCTGCAGTTACGAGCCCTCAATCCTCCAATGATATTGAACTTTGGAATGCCGGTATGGGGTGCAGGTTGAATACCCAACATTACCTATGAGGGAGATCATTAAATGTAGCGTGCAGGCTTAATCAAGCTTGTGGAGTGAGCAAGAAAGGTATAGAAACAATGTAATTGTGTCATTATATGTTTACGTAGTTTAGTTTTCAACATGTGAGTTGAATCGACAGAGAAACCATCGCAAACATGTGTTCTGTAGGAATCTAGAAGTTCCAGATTTCAACCCGTAAGTTCTAGGTAATTCTATTTAGAGCTACCCGAGAACCCACTGGAAGTTCCAGGTATAGCTCGGAAGTTCTGGGTTAAATTGAGCAAAACCAACCTGAGAGCCCTATTCGAAAGAACACCTGGAGGTTCCAACCATCCGAAAGTTCCGCGTATAGCCCGGAAGTTCCGAGTTAAGCTGAGTTAGGATTAACCGAGAACCTCGTTCGGAGCCAAACCTAGATGTTCTGGACCTACCCGGAAGTTCCGACCTTAACTCGGAACTTCCAAGTCTATCAAAGGTTGCAACCCGAGGACCCCTATCTGGAGGTTAACCCGGAAGTTCCGAGTTCAAACTCGGAACTTCCGAGTTCCAATCAGAAGTTCTGAGGTTGTTTAGATCGTAGACTTCATCATTCTTTCGCGTGCCTTGTACTTTTAACTTGTTGTTGGGCTACATCCTCTACTGCTATGCATCTTGTAGCATACATATTCGCACCTCATTCATGCTCATCACATTGCATGCATTATTCTTTAGTGAACAAGTGTGACGCATGCACGATCGGGGGTGATCAAGAGTTTGTGGTTGATAGTTGTGAAGCTGAGCAGCAAGGCAAGCATCTAAACATACTTTAACTATTACTTTGGATCATGTGATTTTAATATGATAAATTATACTTATGTATGTTTGCATGTTAGCGAGTCAATGTCGGTTTGTGGGTAGATCCTAACTTTGCATTGTCCTACCTTGACTTTGTCTATCTCTTGATCCGTTGTAACTTGGGTGGCTCTCATGTATTTGTCAAACGTAAAATGAATGCAGTGTGCTTAGCAAGCTTAGGTCATCGATAAAAGTCGAGCGGTGGTTTGACCATTGTTCGCGAGCTTAGGGCTTATTTAATGGTTCTCAAATATAATTATGATGTTGGGTTGTATGAGTGTGAGGATGAGACAAGATATTGGCGGTGCTTTGGGTAGGCCAGGAAAGGAGTCCCATATGCCATACACCGCTTGCATCGATTAAGCACTGTCCATTATTGCAGTTAGCTCTAGCACTTTTCATACTTACCACATATCGAGATAATGATAAGATAAGCTGAATACCTTTTGTAGCTATGACCTTTTGGCTTGTTGGCCTATGGTGTCGTGGGCATAATCAGCTTGTAGAGGTAACGTCGTAAATGTGTTATGGGCATAATAAGCTTGTAGAGGTATCTAGTTTGCTTGAGAAGTAGTTCTAGCTACATTCACACCTTTAGGCATATCTAGAGTGCTTTAGGAGTAGCCTTAGTGGACTTTCGCACCTATAGGTGCATGTTCAAATGGCCGGGGCTCAATTGGAAATGGTTGTCACGAGTACCCCCTTATGTGTACTTTAGCGGGTAGCACAAGCCGAATGATCCTCGTATCGTGTGGGTAAAGATGTACCCTCTACAGGGTGTAAGATCAATTCAAATTACTATACTCTCGGTTATAAGCATGCTTCTATCTATTTGCATCAATCATAGAGTTTCAATATTGGAATGATGTCATGCTATGTTGGGAAATGAATGGTGATATTGATGGCGAGTTGAGATGGTTCTAACGACATATATGATATGTTGATAATCTCAGGACCGAAGGGTTTTGGCTAGGTTATAGAAGCTCATACTTGAGTCAAAATCACTTTTGCATAATAAATTCATTTAACCTTTATGATCGATTCCTTGCTATGAATTCTCAAATGCATTCTTCTTGGAGTCAGGTTATTACTAAGTATCCAATATGGATTAAGTCTTGTGAGTACCTTCGTACTCACGCTATCTGTTTGCTTTTCAAGTGAGAAAGAATTAGTTTTTTGGTTACTTCACGCCTGTCGGTGAATCAGGAACCAGGGGTCCCCGAATCCCGAGGCCAGGCCAGCAGTCCACCACGTGGCGCCATCCCGCGGGGTCTCCTCCGCGAGGTAAAAAAGACTAAGTCCCGGGAGAGGACGCTCGGGGCCACAGTCAGTGGTCCCCGAGTACCCAGGTTCCCCGATGATCTGTGAAGACTAAGTGACGGGAAGAAAGTGCTCGAGGAGGTAAACGGTAACCCCCGAGCACCCAAGTCCCCCAACGACCTGGAGAACCAAGTACCGGGAGGGGTGTGCCCGGGGCTGCGAGCAGTAGCCCCCCGGGCACCCGAGTACCCCGAGGGCCCACTCAAGGAAGTTCCGGGAGAGAGTGCTTGGGGCTGTGAGCCGCGGCCCCCGAGCACTCGGTTCCCTGAGGATTCGTACAAGCATGCCCGGGAGAGAGTGCTCAGGGAGGCGAACAGTAGCCCCCGAGCATTCGGTTCCCTGAGGACCCAGGAAGCCCCTCCGTCAGTGGCCCCCACAGGGGTCCAGCGATGAGTTGTCAGCCAGTGAAAGGCCTGAGGCCGCATTTAAGAGCGCGCGTGGCCTGTCACCTCCAACTGCTCCCGCCATGCTCGGTGTCAGTTCCTGCCATATTCTGGCAGAAGGGCGTGGGGACATAAAATGCACGGGTCCCATCTCGCACTATCTAGCGCGCCTCGGGATAACGTCACAAGGGCCGAGGCGTTCCGTCTGCCGCGCTGCTGTGGCAGGAGAACAAGACAGGGCGGGCACGCCGGGCCACTCTGCGGCTGCCCGGTGGGCCCTCTCCATGGCGCCTATTGCCAGTGCCATTATGGCGACTGATGATCGGGTGCGGGACGCGTTTTCAACCCCCGGTCACTTCGCACAGAGGCTATGATGACGTCCTTTCCATTTATAGTGCCTTGGAACTCGTGCTCTCCCATTCGGGGCACGCTACTACCGGTGGGTATTTAAAGCAGCCGGCAGCTCGGACAAAGACAAGTTGAAAAATCTCTGAAGAAGTGAATATCTCTCGGCAAGCTCTGCACGGTTGAAGCAGTTAAGGAAGTAGAGAAGATCGAGAAGGCCAAGAGCCCCCAAAGCCAACAGATACACACAGGCCGAAGAACAAGGAGCACCAGGCTCTAGGATAGACAAACATTCTTGTAACTAGCAACATCCTTGAGGTACATTCTTAGGGCATTTATAGTATCCATACAGGAGTAGGGTGTTACGTCTCCGTGCGGCCCGAACCTGTCTAAACCCCCAGTGCATTTACTTCATTCCGCACTAGATCATTCCACCCCGCCAGCCATCGTATTTATATCCATTTATTTCTCCGGTAAACTTATTCAGGATCATCCCCCAGCCAAATCTCTAAAAAGGGGTCCCCCAGGATCCCTGCGACAGGAGTTAACCCTCCGACAGCTGGTGCGCCAGGTAGGGGGGAAGCATCTCTGAATTTGTTTGTTTGTTTTTTCCTGTAGAAAAAATGGCCGGCGGTCATCATCTCCAGCGCTCTGGCTCCAGCTCCAGTGAGGAAATGGAGCCCCTCGCTCAGGAGGCCCCAGTCGCTGCTGTGTCCCAGCAGCAGCCGCGATCTGCACGCACGGCGTTCCCCTCTCAGGGGGACCATGGCGCCGAACCCAGCAGGGCCGCCACCGCCATCACCGGTGCACCATCCAACCCCCAGCAGGTGGCTGAAACTCCTGCCGCCAGGTCCGCGTCTGGACAGCGCCGGGCGCCCGTTGCGGCGCAAGCTCTCCTCAGGCACCCGCCAGTCCAGGCGGCGGGGGAAACCCCGGAAGGCCGTTGGCTCCAGGAAGTAGCCGCCTTAGTCGGCACGGCCCACCGCCAGGTGCTGGTCGAAAGTTCCTGCGCTATCTCACACCGTGGCGCAGCTAAGACCTACCCATCATCAGGTGGCGGTCGCACTGGCCGGGGGGCCTCCAAGCGGAGCGCTGCCCCCCTGGCCACTACCGGAGCCCAGGACCTCTGCTTGCACCTCAACGAGCGGAGGGGCATCGAAGACGCGCGTGTCACCCTCGAGCGCTAGCGGGAGACCCGGCAGGAGGCTGAAGCCGAGGACCAGGCCTTCTCTTTGCCGGCCCATGATCGTCGGGGCTCCCCGGCTCGCTGGAGTTCACCGCCCAAGGGCGCTACCCGCGCCGCAGGGTACGGCACCGGCTGCCGAGCCTTCACCAGTGAGCTTCGCCGGGTCAAATGGCCCACCAAGTTCCGCCCCGAACTGCCGGAGAAGTACGACGGGTCCATCGACCCCGTCGAGTTCCTCCAAATATACACCACCGTTGTCCAAGCGGCTGGCGGCAGTGAGAAGGTGATGGCCAACTACTTTCATATCGCCTTGAGGGGCTCTGCCCGCTCTTGGCTTATGAACTTACCCCCAGGATCTATCAGCTCCTAGGATGATCTTTGCCACCAGTTTGTGGCTAATTTTCAGGCCTGGAGTGCGACCTCCACGCCGTCAAGCAGCAGGAGGGGGAGACGCTGCGGTGCTTTATTCAGCGCTTCAGCCAGGTCCGCAACACCATCCCGCGGATAACCCCCCACGCTATCATTGTCGCGTTCCGATAGGGCGTCCGCGACAAGCGGATGCTCGAGAAGCTAGGCACGCGCGAGGTCGAAACCACAGCAGAGCTTTTCGCGCTGGCCGACAAGTGCGCCAAGGCAGCGGAAGCTCGGGCATGGCACGTTCCGCGCCCTGAGCACCCCGCCGCCGATCAGCCAGGTCCTTCCCGCTCCGACAGGCGGGAAAAGAAGAAGAGAAGGAGGCGCGAGGCTGTCCCCATCGATCCAGCCCAGGGCCCCGCTCATGGGCCGGCGGCCGCCGACAGACGGCCTACGCCCGTGAGGACTCCGGCCCGAGCCTCTCCTAGGGCTCCGGCTCCTGCAAGGGCTCCCGCTCCGGCAAGGTCCCTCGCTCCCTCGGGGCCTGAGCCAGGGAAGTGGTGCTCGATCCACCAGACCAGGTGGCATGACCTCACGGAGTGCCGCACGGTCAAGGGCCTCATCGAGCAGCGCCAGAGGGACCGCGAGGAGCCCCGCAGGGGCAGCGACGACAGAGCCGCCCCCAACAACCCAGAGATCGACTTCCAGGAACCCGAGCACACCATCGCCTTCATCGACGGAGGCGCATACACGCCCTCCTCCCGCCGCAGTGTCAAGACCATGCGGCGCGAGGTATGCTCGGCGACCCCGAGCAAAGAGGCCGTAAGGCCCCTGAAGTGGTCGGACACCCCGATCACGTTCAGCTTGGCCGACCACCCTGCCAGTACTGTAGGCGTGGGGCGACTACCCCTGGTAGTGTCCCCCACCATCTGCAATGTGAAGGTCAGCAGAGTGCTGATCGACGGGGGCACAGGCCTTAACCTCCTCTCCAAGGAGGCTTTCGAGAAGCTGCAGGTGCTCTCCAAGCGCCTAAAGCCGTCGCTCCCCTTTTACGGGGTGACACCCGGGCACTCCCTGCCCGTCGGGCAGGTCGAGCTACCCGTGACATTCGGGAGCCGGGACAACTTTCGGACGGAGAATGTCATCTTCGATGTCGTGGAGCTCCCCCTCCCCTACAACACCATCCTCGGGCCCTTGGCGCTTGCCCGGTTCATGGTGGCCACACATTATGCGTACCTCATGGTTAAGATGCCGAGCCCGGCGGGCCCCATCTCCGTGTCTGCTGAGACCAGCAGGGCCGTCTCCTGCGTCGAGCAGTTATACTCGGCCTTGGTCTCAGCTCAAGTCGAGGTCGAAGTCGTCCAGGGGGCCCGGGACCCTCTTCATCCAAACCCCGACTCGTTGCCGATGCCTCCGTTCCTACGAAGGAGGTCGTGGTGGGCGAAGGCGCCTCCCAGGTCGTCCGAATCGGCGTTGACTTGGGCGGCAAATAGGAAAGCGTGCTCGTCGCCTTCCTCCAGGCTAACGTCGACGTGTTTGCATGGCAGCTGTCCGATATGCCTGGGATCCCTAGGGAGGTGATCGAGCACCACCTGGCTGTGCGCCCGGATGCACGCCCGGTGAAGCAGAAAGTCCGGCGGCAGGCGCCCGAGCGCCAGGAGTTCATCCAGGAGCAAGTCAGTAAGCTCCTTGACGCCGGATTCATCCGAGAAGTCCTCCACCCCGAGTGGCTGGTGAACCCAGTCATTGTCCCGAAGGCCAACGGCAAGCTCCACATGTGCGTGGACTACACCGATCTAAACAAGGCTTGCCGAAAAGATCTTTTTCCTTTACCCCGCATAGATCAGAATGTAGATGCAACCGCGGGATGTGATCTTTTGTGTTTTTTAGATGCAAACTCTGGTTATCACCAGATTCGCATGGCCATAGAGGATGAAGAAAAAACTGCTTTTACCACTCTGGTGGGGACTTATTGCTATGTATCGATGCCTTTTGGCTTGTGCAACACTGGGTCTTCTTTCCAGCGTGCTATCCGCATCACCCTTGACTCGCAGGTTGGCCACAACGTCGAGGCCTACATCAACGATCTCGTGGTCAAATCCCGAGACCGCGCCACCCTGCTTGAAGATCTTGCCGAGACTTTCAACAGTCTTCGCACTACCCGCCTGAAGCTCAACCCCGAGAAGTGCGTCTTCGGGGTGCCTGCGAGCAAGCTCCTCGGTTTTTTGGTCTCCAGCCGAGGGATCGAGGCCAACCCAGAGAAGATCCAGGCCATCGAGCAGATGCGACCCCCGGCTCGACTCAAGGAGGTTCAGCGTCTCGTCGGCTGCATGGCGGCCCTTGGGCGCTTCATCTCCAAACTTGGGGAGCGAGGACTCGCCCTCTGCAAGCTTCTGAAGAAGACCGGTCGTTTTGACTGGACGCCGGAGGCCAAGCAGGCCTTCCGCGATCTGAAGAAGTACCTCACCTCGCCGCCCGTATTGGTGGCCCCCTCTGAGGGCGAGCCACTACTGCTCTACGTATCGGCCACTCCTCAGGTCGTGAGCATGGTACTGGTGGTCCCAGCTCCCGGCCGCCCCCAAGCACTCCCAAGTACTCTCGGCTCCTCCCGACCAGGGAGTTGAGCCCGAGCACTTGGCTCCCCCTGAGCAGGGGGTCGAGCCCGAGCACTTGGCTCCTCCCGTCCAGGAAGTCGAGCCCGGGCACCCAGCCAGCCCCGACCATGTCGCCGAGCTTGGGGGCTGTGACAGGCCCTCGGGTGAAGCCGCAGTCCAGGTCCACCGTGTACAGCGACCGGTGTATTTCCTCAGTGAAGTCCTCCGGGATGCCAAGACAAGATATCCCCAAGCCCAGAAGCTGCTCTACGCCGTGCTCATTGCTTCCCGGAAGCTGCGCCAGTACTTCCAGATGCACAAGGTCTCGGTGGTTACCACGTACCCACTGGGGCCCATCCTCCGGAACCGAGAAGGCACCGGGCGCGTCGTCAAGTGGGCGGTGGAGCTGGCGGAGTTCGACCTGCACTTTGTTAGCCGCCTGGTGATCAAAAGCCAGGCGCTCTCTGACTTCGTGGCAGAGTGGACGCCCGTCCCTGAGGTCGTGCAAGAAGATATTTCCACATATCCCGGGCACGATGCGCCTGGGTACTGGATTATGCACTTCGATGGTTCCCTCACGCTGAAAGGCGCGGGGGCCGGAGTGGTTCTTACCTCCCCAACGGGTGAAGAACTCTGGTACGTCGTGCAGTTGCAATTTCGAGCAACCAATAACATGGCGGAATATGAGGGCCTCATCGCTGGCCTCCGAGCTGCGGTGGGACTCGGGATTCGTCGCCTCCTGGTCAAGGGAGACTCCCAGCTGGTGGTCAACCAGGTATTGAAAGAATACGAGTGCACGGATCCTCAAATGGCGGCATACGTGGCGACAGTCAGGAAGCTGGAGAGGCACTTCGACGGCCTGGAGCCGCGATACATCTCTCGCCGCGACAATGCTCTGGCCGATGACCTTTCTCACCTGGCCTCCTCCCGTGCGCACATCCCTGTCGGAGTCTTTGAAGAAAGACTCACAAGGCCTTCCGTTCTGCTTGCCGAACATGACGAAGGGGAAACCTCGAGCTCAATTCAGGGGACCTCGACGGCGCCCTCAGTGGGAAGCCCCGACAGGGTGCCGCCGCCCGGCGAGTGCGGTGCGCTTGCTGGCTGTTCTCAAGATGTCTCGTGGATGGACAAGATCCGAGGGTACTTGAAAGTAAAGTTCCTCCCCGGGGATGATGCCTCTGCTGAAAGAGTTGCTCGGCAGTCCAAACGCTATGCCATAGTAGATGGGGATCTCTACCGGTGTGGCGCAGGCGGCGTCCTCCTGAAATGCATCACCCGGGCAGAAGGCGCCGAGCTTCTCGCTGAGGTCCATGAGGGCGAGTGCGGTGGCCATGCATCGTTCCGCACGTTGGTCGGGAAGGCCTTCCGGCAAGGTTTCTACTGGCCTACAGCCCTCCAGGATGCTTCCGAGCTGGTTCGGCGCTGCAGGGCATGCCAGTTCCACGCAAAGCAGATTCACCAGCCAGCTCAAGCTCTTCAAACCATCCCCCTGTCATGGCCTTTTGCGGTCTGGGGGCTGGACATTCTGGGTCCATTCCCTCGAGCAATCGGGGGCTATGAGTACCTCTACGTCGCCATCGACAAGTTCACTAAGTGGCCGGAGGCGATTCCAGTCGTCAAGGTGACCAAGAACACGGCGCTCCAGTTTGTCCACGGTATCACTAGTCGCTTCGGTGTCCCGAACCGGATCATCACCGATAATGGCACTCAGTTCACAAGTGCCCTGTTCGGGGACTACTGCGAGGACCTCGGCATTAAGCTCTACTTCGCCTCAGTCGCTCATCCTCGGAGCAATGGGCAGGTTGAGCAATGGACAACCGGGCACTACCGAGCCTCTAGGGTTCTCGAGTAATCTCACCGCTCGAGCAAAGAGCGGTCGGGAGCCTAGACCCTGTGGGCGGGCTGTCGGTGCTCGGTGCGGTCCGTCCTAGCCCGGGCACCACCAAACCGTGGGGATTCTTTGTCGCATTTCCGCCCGCACGTGTCTCTAGTCTACCTGTTTGAGTGGTTGCAAAATGGGAAAGTGATCACTAGTCGTGGCATGCTCTGTGCTGGATCGACCTATCTCCTGAGCAAGGAAGTTCGTGCCTTTGTCTTTTGACTTAGCCGTTGCGGACTCGCGAGGGCTCGGGGGCTGAACGTGCAAAGAAGGCCTCACTGCTCGGGCGACGAGTGGTCGGGGCAACTTCGTTCTCGGGGAGGGAAAGGTCGGGCTCGGTCTGACTGAGTACTCCTCGGGACATCAAGTGAAAAGAACAGAAACTTCATCAAGCACTTGGAAGAACACTGGAGTTGCGACCCCAAAGAAAGGCTTCCATTATACTCGCAAGAAAGGACAGCTATTCTGAGGGATCACTCCCATATTTACATCAAGTCAAAGAAAAAGAAAATTACAAAAGCCTAATCTAAGTCAGAGCCGTCAGGCTCAGAAGATAGCGGGGCCTCCTCGCCGCTGCTCCCCGGGTCCGGAGTCGGCGGCGCCTCCCGCGTGAAGCAAGCCGCCACCTCGATGGTGACGCCCCAGACTGCTTCCTGGGTGGCCTCCTCCTCGGCCTCGACCACCCCTTCCCGAGCTGTCTCCAACGAGAAGTTCAGATGCCGGCTCCGGTAGCAGGCCAGGACGTGCTCGGCCACCGCTTGGGCCGAGCCACGCCCTTCCCGAGCGGCTAGCTCCTGCACAGCCTGGGGAAGCGCCTCGAGTCGCTGGCTGATTTTCTTGAAGCCAAGGGCGATGTGGCCGATGCCTGTCCCCTTCGCTCCCACATGGACTCGCTCGAGCCCGGCCACCCTCACGGACCTCCGTGCTTGCCGAAGGATGTCTTCCATCATCAGCTTCACGTTAGCCCGTTCGGCCCTGGCAATCTCGAGCTCATCCTTCATGCTCTGCAGCCGCTCCTCGAGGCTCAGTCCCTCGGTTGCGCTGGTCGAGGCGGCGCTGGGCGCCGGGGCTTCGGCCTGCTTCACCTTCTCGGCAAGGGCAGAGAGGGCCTGCTCATGGGCAGTCAGCTCTGACTCCCACATGGCGGCCCGCTCCTCCCGAGCAGCTGAGGCCACCAACGCCTCGGCAGCCTCAGTCTCCCAGCGGATCAGTAGCTCCTCCCGGGCGTCCAGAGCCGTCGCCGTAATGCCGGCTTCGGTCTCGCGGATCGTGACGTCCTCCTCCCGGCGCTGGAGCTCCTGCTCCCGACGCTGGAGTTTGGCGCGGCTCCGTTCAACCTCGCCTTTCTGGCGCGGCGTATTTCTTCTAAGGCCTCTCGCTCCGCCTCTATCGCGCGCCGCTCATTCTCGTTGGCGGCACGCGCCGCGGCAACGCGGGCCTCAAAAAGGCACCTGCCCTCGGCTAGTCGCTCCCTCTCCTCAAAGAGGGCGGCGTGGCCCACCTCAAGAAGCGTCCTCTCCCCTGCCACGGCCGCCTCCAGCCGCTCGATCACCTCCCGGGTGCTTCCTAGCATGTCTGGAAGGGGTTCTATAGGCTGGCTGGACGACGGCCGGGCACTGGGTCCCCTACGAGCCCTCTCTGAGGGGCTCGGGGTCCCCGAACACCGCCACATAGGCACCGCCATCGACGAGGCCATCCGCCCCGCACTCGATGTGCTCGGGGCGGGCTCCGGTTGCTCGGGCGTGGCCTCTGCCATCGGCTCGGGGCAGGGCGGCGCCTGTGGCTCTGTTTCGATCAGCGCTCTCAGCGGCTTCGGCTCCACTGGCGCGCTCAGCTCAGGCGCACTCGGCTCGGGGGCTGGAGCTGACCTTGGCGCCTCTGGCCGTCCTTGGTCTCCGGCGGCGTCCGTAGGTGGCCTGAAAAAGAAAATAAGGTCAGTCTCCTGACTCACTCCGGGCAAGGCATGCTCAGGGAAAAGGGGGGAAACCTACGCGGTTTTGGGTCTTCGGTACTGCCATCTTGATTCCGGGATCCTGTACTCCTGGTCAACGGCTTTGGCCCGGAATCCTCCCTCCTCCTCTTCCATGGGGGGCTCTACGGGGCTACCGCGGGATCTGTCTCTAGCGGCGGGCCGGCTTGGGCACTCGCTGTGCCCGCGCTCCCGTGCCGGTCTTGGTCTCCGGATTCCAGACCAAGCCCAAGCAGATCAAGGTCTAGTTCCAGACCCGCAGATGCCGCCTCTGTCGCTGGCCCCGTGCCGGATGGTTGGCTACCCCGGCCTCCCTCCTTCGCGCCGCCCGCCGGCGGTCGCTGCCGCGGTGACAACGGCGGCGACGACGACGAAGGCGTCAGCGTAGGAATGAAAGTCCGGGGGCGCTTCCCTTTGTCCCCCTGCAGCAGCCCCACGGCTGGCCTGCGGCCCGCCCCCCGCGGCGCCCGGGCCACCGGTCTGCGCCGGGCCGCGTGCGGCCTCCTCGCCGCTCGTCTGCACCCTGCTTCTAGCGGCATCCCCGTCGGGGGCACTCGAAGCGTGGCTGATCGCATCATCCACCCCGGGAATCTGGATAGTCCCGGGGTTCCGGCGCCCTGGCTGGTCGACCAGCCCCTGGGCGTCGAATTCCGGCAGCGTCGCTTGGAGCGCCACCCGGTTCGGGTCGGCATAGAGCGCCAGCTCCTTCCAGGGGAGCTCCGCCCGGTCCAGGTCATCCACGCCGGTCACCACCCGGAGCAGGCCCCTCAGAGCCGCCTTTTCCAGGTCCCACTCCGCACCGATCTGGGTCCTGGTGATGTCCTGGGGGCCCGTGTACACCCAGCAGGGCCGGGCCCGCTCCCGCAGAGGCGCCAGGCGACGGCGCAGATAGTCCACCACCACCATCACCGAAGTAAGCCCGGCCTGGCGCAAGAAGTTGATGCGCTCCAGGACCGGCTCCATCCGCTCGTCCGCCTGCAGCGGCGCTTCCCAGGTTGGCTTCTGGGGCTCCGCCGCCCTCTCTGGCAACGTCAAGCGGTTGTGCGGGCTGACGTCGACGTAGAACCAGTCGCACCGCCAGTCGTCCCATTTGCTCTGCAGCACTTGGGGAATGTACTGCTCCCCCAGGCCGTCCCGCAGCCGAAAATTGCAGCAGCCGACGACGTCAGCGGTGGAGAAGCCCCTCTTCTTCCCGGCCAGCCGCAGCATGAAGAAGTGTCGGAAGAGCGACACCAACGGCGGCACCCCCACGAATATCTCGCAGAGGTGGGCGAAGACCGCTAGGATGACGACGGAGTTCGGGCTGAGAGGCACCAGCTGGATCCCGAACGTGTCGAGGATCTGGAGGAAGAAGGTTGAGAATGGCGGCACCAGCCCGGCCGCCACGAAGGAAGTGAAGAGGATGATGCGCTCCGGCCGGTCCGTCATCGGTTAGAAGCTCGCCGGCCTCACCACCGAGGCCTCCCGCTGGCCTTCGGGCACCATCAGCTTCCGCACTTTGTCCGTCGCCTCCTCGTTCATGAGCCGGGACTCCGGCAGCACGCTATCGGGTGTCTTGTCGCGGTGGCTTCCTCCCTTTCTTGTCATCTTGTCAGGGTGGGGGATGATTTGGAACGGTGGGGAAAAAGTGGTGCTCTGATCGCCTAAGGGAAGATGAGGGCTCAGGAGCGCAAGAAAGAAGAAGGCTTGTTCGCAAAGATGGCGTAAAGAGGGGGGCGGTTCGCTCCCCTCCTCCTTTTATACTCTAGGGAAATTCAAACGTTGCCTGCTGCGACGGGCTCGACGAGACGGTTTCCCTGCGACTGCCCGGTGGGCCCTCTCCACGGCGCCCATTGCTAGTGCCATTATGGCGACTGATGACAGGGCGCGGGGCACGTTTTCAACCCCCAGTCACTTCGCACAGAGGCTATGATGACACCCTTTCCATTTATGGTGCCTTGGAACTCGTGCCCTCCCATTTGAGGCACGCTACTGCCGACGGGTATTTAAAGCAGCTGGCAGCTCGGACAAAGACAAGTTGAAAAATCTCTGAAGAAGTGAATATCTCTCGGCAAGCTCTGGACGGTTGAAGCAGTTAAGGAAGTAGAGAAGATCGAGAAGGCCAAGAGCCCCCAAAGCCAACAGATACACACAGACCAAAGAACAAGGAGCCCCAGCTCTAGGATAGACAAACATTCTTGTAACCAGCAACATCCTTGAGGGACATTCTCAGGGCATTTATAGTATCCATACAGGAGTAGGGTGTTATGCCTCTGTGCGGCCCAAACCTGTCTAAACCCCTAGTGCATTTACTTTATTCCGCACTAGATCATTCCACCCCGCCAGCCATCGCATTTATATCCATTTATTTCTCCGGCAAACTTATTCAGGATCATCCCCCCGACCGAATCTCTGAAAAGGGGTCCCCCAGGATCCCTGTGACATGAGTTAACCCTCCGACAATGCCCGTCGACATTGGTGACGGATAAGAGTAGTGCTACATACTCGGGATATGTCTTTTGGGGTGGTTCTTATGGCACATAGCACTACCCATCTTTTGTCGTTCATGTGTTTTTCCGCTGCGTAGTGACTCTAACCCACTAGGAGATGAAACTATCTTTTATCCTCATTGTGTTCGTTATGTATATTATTCTAAAATTGTAATCACTTAAGGACTTGTAATCTAATTTTATTACTCACTCTTTATTATGTCTTGATATGGTGAATCATGTTGTAAAGGTATGTGTTCCGATCTTGGGCATAAAACACATACAGGGACTACGAGGATGATATTCTAGTTAATAATTGAAGTCATGATTATGTAAATGATCAGCTTAATGATTAATTAGAATACTATTTGGATGGTTCCCCACAACGAGCTCTGCAGCCGCGACGACTCCGCTCCTGGCCTGAACTCCTATCGTCCCGGTGGGCTCGTATACCAGTTTGGCGGCTGGGTCATTCGGGGACAGAGTTGGAAGGGGCAAAGTGCCGGAGGCTCGGTCGTGACTCTGGGGCTAGAAACAGTGTGTCTGAAGATGAGGCCCAGTCCAGACGTAGGGGCCTCAGGGAGGCTTTAGCCTGTCCAGACCCAACCGCCCCCAGCCAGGGTGGAGGAGGGTGTGAGGCCTCCCTTGATGACTTTGGACCCTGGGGGATCCTTCCCCCATCAATGATGAGGATGTGATGGGTCCAGAGGACACCGCGATCGTTGGCATGGGTGAGCCCGCAATTCTTCCTCTTCCTTCTCTCTTTTTCTTTGTGGGCTACACTCACGTCAGTGGTTTTGACTTTTGCCTTCTTATATGAAGGGGTCATTGGTATAGACCCTTTTGGGGCCCCTGCCCTGAAGGTATTGGTTTCGACCAGAGCCCTGGTGATTCCCCCAAGGGAGCCAGAGGTGGTGTGCCGGAGGTCAGCGCTTCACCGCCGTGGGTCATGGCTGCAGACCGAGCTTGGCGATCGTGGCCACGGCTGAGGACTCTGGACCCTCTGTGGTATCCGCCTCCGCTCATCCGGAGCGGGCTTGACCCTAGAAGCCCTGACCCTGTCTAACTTCGCACTTTGTCTGGAGGCATTGAGCACCTTAGCCTCCGCCTTGTCTCTCTCCACAAGCGGGAAGTTAAGGTGCTCTCTGGCTCAGAAGCCTCTAGAAGAGGTGGCGGTGCACCTTCTAGCGACGGCTGGCAGATATTTTCATTTGTAAAGGACCCTTCATGGTTGTATTTATTGGCTGCTACCCTTATGCTCGTTCGCTACGACCAATAGCAATTGGTCCTAGCGGAGGTGCTGGAGCATTCGCATCGCCAGGCCCTCACGATGGCTTGTGACTCAGCTTGTGCTGATGTAGACAGACTTCGTCATGCATTGGTGGAGTCCGAGAAGCGAGCAATGATCACAAAGGGCTGCTTACAGGAGGATGAAGAGCCAAGAGAAAGAGGAGGAGGTGGCCCGGCGGCTACCGAGGCCCACCGTGATGTAGAGGAAGCTATCGATGCGGCCAGCGCGACCCATATTTTCATTGAAGGCAAGGTCTGGAATCTTCAGATTATTGTGGCTGAGGCTCAGCATGAGGGGAGGGCTACTCGGACCCTGAAGAACGTACTATGCTCGGAGTGCCAAGGCCTGGCCAGGCATGCGACGGAGGCGACCCAGGTCCTCAAGAAGGCGCTGGAGGGCCTCGGGGCCCAGGCCCTGCTATTGCCCTCGGGGGTGAACAACCTGCGCCCGATTCTTCGTTGGCTCAAGTCTTCCGTAGGGGCAACGACTAGCGCCATTGTGGCCTTCGCCAGCTCCAGCGTTTAAGTGGCCTTGACAGCACAGCTGGAGTTGCTACATCGTGTGGGGTGCATCCATCTTGAGGTGCTGGAGTAGTCGGCTTTTGACTCCGTGTTTGAGGCCATCCTGTCTGAGGTGCTCCCAGCGGATGTCCGCGTAGCGGTGGTCAGCTTCTACCGTGGTGTATCGATGAAGCACCACCGTCCCGCGACATTGCGGTTCATAGCAGATCGCCTACAATTAAGCGCCTGTGGAGCTCCTCACTTAGATTTTCCATCAAGGGCTCAGGCTCCGCTTCCTGACGCCTCTTCAAGCGGACCGACACCTCGACAGGATGTCTTAGGTTTGACCCCACAGCCGGATGCCACTTCGCAGCAGCCGCCCGGGTGACACCACATGGCACCCGCCACTAGAGGTGTAATTCTGAGCAAGGTTCGCGTATGTTATATTTTGCTTCTTGTATATTTTTGGGAGGTTCATGTGCATATCATGTTGGCCCGACACTCCTGCTTTTATGTATCCTGACTTTTGCGAGCTAATCTTTTAGTGGGGCCGTGTCTCTCTTTCATCTTGTCTATTTATTTTGCCGATATGCCGAGGTGCGTCTGTCATGACACTAATCCTTGAGTGGGGCTTACGCATGCAGGATGGCGATCTAAGACAGCTGGAAGCATCCTAGATACTTGGACCATTGCCTCCGAGGAGGGCCCTTGAGCTTCTGAGCCCTCCAGATCTATACCATCAGCCTCGCGACGTGAGTGTTTTGTCCTTCCTCGCGATTCCTAATGATGGGTGGAACTAGGGGTGGCCACTGATGTTTTGGTGAAGGCGGAGCCGGGGGATCCCTCCGCTTCTTTTTGGAGGTTGACTCAAGCTTTGTAGGGGTGGACAAGTGGTGGACGGCCTTCGAGGTCGCTGGCCTATGGGACTTTTGGCATTTTGTTCTACCTCGTGGTTCCAATAGACTAGTGCCACTAGAAGTCCTTGCATATGTAATGGCCTGAGTTAAGGAGGAGGATGCTGAGGAAACTACAGAGGTATCAAAGGAGTTGGATTTTACATCCTTCGACTCAAACCCCTTACAAGCGTAACCCTTAGCTCCTCGGGTTTGGAGAGATTCTATTTTCAACAGGTCTTCGCACCCAGGGTACCCGCGTCGTCATGCCGTGCGTTGTTACAGGTCTTCGAGCAGAGCTAATGGTTCCGAAGGCCAAGGCCAACCATCTTCCTCCCGTTGTACTTCGGGGAGGTGCGGTAGTCTGGCGCGCTTGTTAGACCTAGATTGATTATGGAATATTGCTAAATGCAACTTCTATATACATGATACCTAATAATAAAGTAATGTGTTGTTTTTTGTCTTCTCGCCTTTTGTTCACACATGTACTCCGAGAATTCTCCCCTTCCCTGGCCCCTTCGCACTATGCGGTTGCTGGCTTCCGGAGGGTGTGACAGTAGGAGTACTTGTACGTGTGTTAGGTGTTGAAGGTTTAGACTTTGATGAGTGTTTGGACCTCGATGCGACCGAGGTTGATGCCTTCAAGGTGTGAAAGGTTTTGACCTTGACACGACAGAGGCTGATGCCCTCAATGTGTGGAGAGTTTGTTCCTCGATGAAACCGAGGCTAATGCCTTCGAGGTGTGGATGGCTTGGACCTCAACGCAACCAAGGCTGATGCCTTCGAGGTGCAGATGGCTTGGACCTCAATGCGACCGAGGCTGATGCCTTCGAGGAGTGGATGGTTTGGACCTCGATGCGACCGAAGCTGATGCCTTTGAGGTGCGGATTGGTTTGGACTTCAACACGACCAAGGATGATGCCTTCAAGGTGCAGAGGGTTTTTACCTCAACAGAACTGAGGCTGATGCCTTCGAGGTACGGAGGGCTTGGATGTCAACACGACCGAGGTTGATGCCTTCGAGGTGTGAAGGGTTTGGACCTCAATGCTACTGAGGCTGATGCCTTCGAGGTGTGGAAGGCTTGTACCTTGATGTGACCGAGGCTGATGCCTTTTAGAAGCAGAGGGTTTTGACCTCGACATGACCAAGGGTGATGCCTTCGAGGTGTGGAGGGCTTTTACCTCGATGGAACTAAGGCTGATGCCTTTGAGGTGCAGAGTAGTGATGTATCTTGACTTGTATAATTGATGGGTGTGATGAAGTAGCGTGCCTAACTCGTGGGTTCTGTACATCAGGAACCCTGCCATAGGGTAAGGTTGTTGTAGGGAATCGCCTCGTTTGGCTCCTAGGGTTTCGTGCCTACTTCTAGTGCATGTGCCGAAAGTAGGTTGGATAATAACTAATATATAAACTCTCGTGGCCTAGCAGCCCTCACAGGGCACTCCCGGCCGACAGGAATGGCTTCCGACGTCGGCGTGTGTCCCCGTTTTGATGTTACGGCATTCCGACATCGCCCCAATGGATCTCGTCGCGCTAGGTGACCTGGTGTGTGCCTTGCTGTTGTCTCTACGACCCTCAGTCGCCCTCTGCCATCTTATCATCGTGCCTTGGTTGGTGTCAGTTTCATCCTCGACTTCGTCGCCCTCTGACTTCAATCGCTCTCCTTCTCTCTTTTCCCCTCACATCTCTGCTCACCTCTTTTCTTCCGTCACTGCTGCAATGAGAGCCAAGCACCGTCGCTAGCCAAACCATCCGTGTTTGTTGATCTAGAGCTCAAATCTAGTGACCCAGAGCCGTGGAGGGTAGGGAGGTCATGCCACTTTTCTCCAGCCGGTCCTTGCCATCTCCCCGTTCAATCAAGCACGCCATCACCTTCTTCTCGAGCTTGGGTGCCTCTCTTCGCCTCTCGCCAATGAGGGGCTATTGCCTGACATCTCCCTCCAAATCTGTGACATAGTAAGCTCCTCCATGCACATCTAGCTAAAGATTTTGTGTGCATCATTTCCATCTAGGCCCATCATTGACGTGCTCCATCATGTGCATCGCTAGCCACCACTCCCTATTGCTTGCCGCAGGCTTGGTTCCAGCTATGCCCATCCATCGTGAACCTCCCAGACTCCTCCTCCTCGCGCTGTAGGTCGTGGTTCCTCCTCCCAGGTGTTAACAACTCAATTCAGGATGTGCCATGATGAGTCGCTTGCATTGGAACTTTTTCCAGTTATTCTGTTGTGTCCTTATATGTTGTTTGTGCATTTAGCCTCCTGATCTCACGTTGCCATCCTTGCAACCTTCCCGCCATCACTTTTGTTAGTGTTCATAATGCACCTATCCCTTATATTCAGTCATTCCTGGTACCTACACTGCTGATGCGTTTATAATTGTACTTTTTAGTTTCTCAACTTCATACCTTTACCTACCTAGCCTTCTATGCATTGTAGTCCACACCTTTAGGCCATTGGATCTCTATTGTATCACACTTAGATTGATGGTCTTGATGTTGTTGTCCATGGTTTGTGTATTTTCTCTCAGTTGTCTTGATTGCTATTGTTATAGATTGCCTTATCTTTTTCAGTCAATCATGGTTGTTTACACGTTGTGCCTTCCCAATGTAATTCTATGGCTGTTTTTCCTTGGCTGTTATTGTTGTTCCGATGTTTTGGTGCAGCGCCGCGCCTCCTATGAGCGATCAACGCCAAGCCAGACTGAGGCGTCAGGAGGTCCGGCGCGGTAAATGGCCTATTGCTGAGCCCTTTGCTACAACTGCAGTTTCTGGTTCTTTATTTGCAGAGGATGGGCCTGGCCCTTGGTCATGGGCATGTGCGCTTCTACCTTAGTTTTGTGATTTAGTTTGTCCTTATGTGCTTACCTACCGTGTTCACTCATTTGCACATGTTCTCAGTTGTCGATGCCTCAGTCTCGATATCATAAGCATCAGGCCATGCTCTGGCACCTGCTGTCGAGCCAGCTTGCTCTAACATTTCAGGATCTATTGCTTCTTTAGCTCATGTGCCCAGTACTGCTCATTCCTTCTCTGATATTGATCATGTCCCTTCTTGGGTGCTATCCCCATCTTCCTTTTTTAAATTGCGCCTCTTATGTATTTGTTGTTCTTAGGCGGCAATACCGGTTATTTTCAGCTGCCCCACCCAACTTATGTTCATGTATCTGGTACTTAATTTGGTTCCACATGGATAATATTTTTTATACCTATATATTCCTCTTTTTTTAGGATTCACTTTATTTGTTTTTCCTTGCTAGGCGACCACTTATGTCCTCTGCTTCCCTCTCATCAGACTGCTCAAAACAGGCACAAGCGTAGGCTAGCCAGAGAGCGGCAGACTGCCGCTAAGCAAGGTTCGTGTGTTTGCCTCAGACAATTATCATGCCCTTATTGCCAGCCTTTGCCTTCCATGCTATGTTTTCTTATGGGTTTCCGATGTTGTGTTGTGATGTTACCTTATGCTCTTGGTTCTGTTGCTTCTCAGCCTCCCTTGCCTCCATAGCGGTTGCCTTGGTCATGATTGTTATACCACTTGAGTATTTGGCTATGCTAAGAGGTCTATCCTTGCCTCATTTTTCTTTGAGCCCATGATGCCCGCTGGATGTATGTTCTTTGCCAACTTTTGATTTCGCCCCTTGTGGTTGGCTCGTGTAGAGGCATATTCTAGTCGTTCTTATTATGGTGGTCCAGATTATGAATGCTCTGCACGTGGTGCAGTTTTCTGGTATCAGGAAAGGTGGCAAAGGGTTAGTTCACTAAGGCAACACATGATGGTCTACAATCTTTGTTGCTGACACGGTAGGGTCTCTTTTCTTCGGCATACTGGTTGGCCCATGCCACTCACTGAGCTCAGAGGGTTTAACCATGGGCCACGCTCCAATAAATTCATGTGGTTGATTAGGCAGTACAATGCTCATTTTGCTTTCACTTATATTGGTGTAGACGTGACAAGACAATAAATACTGGTGATGGCACGTATGTCTTCAGGATAAATGGTGTTGTGCACCATAGAATTGGTTCTCTGGTGCACCCTACAAGACAACATCCTCAGTTCGCGTAGCTGTATGCATATGATCCTTCCAATGAGGTACAAAATCGTCTGGATATTTTTTAGCATGACGGACCTAATCGTGATCAACCTGATCCAACCATTGTCCAAGATCTTATCCATATGCTTGACCAGTGTAATACTTAGTGAAGAAATTCAGGATGGCACATGACCTTATCTTTTCTTCTGAGTCTCCATATGTGCACATCTGTCTCCTTAGAGTTGCTGGTGAACATGGAAATTGTGATTCTTTGCCTTTCGTTCTTGAGTTGGTTGCTCTCATTGTCGCTAACCTTACTATTGAAGCCTGTGACTTTGATGTTGTTGTCCAGATGCAGCTTGGTGCCCTACAACAAGTTAACCTTTTGAATCAATGAGAGCTGCACCATCAATGAGAGAATTCTACTGCTATCAGGTTCATTACTGTAGAGGAGAACCTAATCAATATACATGTTGTGGCCACCTCTCGGACCAAGCTATATTCAATTGTTATTCATACATTGAGGCTAGCATGTTGCAGTTCTTCTACTTCAATCAGGATCTCCTGCGGTCAAAGACATATCAAGGCAATACTGATGCTTTAGGACAAGGTGTTTCAAGTGGCAAGATTGTAGGGGTCAAGTGGATGCTTCCGTCTAACCATGTGGGCAGCCCACAATACCTAGCTATGAACTATCAAGATGCAATGGCTGTTTTCGGTAGTATGGAGCTCCTAATATATTTACCACTTTCACCTGTAACCCCAAATGGATAGAGATCGCTGAGGCTCTCATATGAACCGGTTCAACAGCACACTGATCGGTCCGATGTGGTTACACGTGTTTTACATATGAAGGTAGATGAGTACATTGCCGATATCAGAGGCGGCACAACCTTCGGGACTATTCGAGCATGTAACATTTTCTCCTCTCTTCATACATATTCCTTACTAACTGCATTCTCTGTACTTATTCTGTGGTTCCTTCTTTCTTCATGTACATATATGTACACTATTGAATTCCAAAAAGGGGGATTGCTGCATGATCACATACTTGTGTGGCTCGCAGCTCATTCTTCAGACCCATCCCTGTCTTTCATTGACACCCTTATACCTGCTAAGCATCCAGATCCATGATCTGACCCCCGTGGCTACATGCTGGTACAGGAATTTATGGTACATGGGCTATGTGGGGCTATGAACCTTCATTGCCCATGTATGAAAGAGGGTGTTTGTTCTAAGAGGTTCCCAAAATCTTTCAATTTTGAGATTTTTATTGACGAAGCAGGGTTTCCTCAGTACCACCGCGTAGATAATGGGCTAATTGTTAGGAAAGGTCAGTGTGATCTTGATAAAAAAATGGGTTATGCCATACAATATGGCCATATTGAAGAAATATCAGGCACATATCAATGTCGAATGGTGCAACCAAACTAATATGGTCAAGAATCTCTTCAAATATGTGACCAAAGGCCATGACAAGGCTACATTCGCCGTTGTTGATACTTCTACATGTGTTGTGCCTCAACCTAAAGGCAAAGACAAGATTGCAGACCATATAAGATGCAGATACTTATCATCTTGTGAAGCCATGTGGCGATTGCTAGGTTTTGAGATACATGTTTGTATGCCTGCAGTTGAATGTCTTGCTGTTCACATGCTGTAACACCCTGACTTTTAGAATTTACAGTTTTTAAAAAAATTTCAAGTGTCTTTAGGCTCAATCTAGCTCAATTCCAAACTCTTAGCCAAGTCTTCTAGAAGGCTCAACAAAAATGATCTACGAAATCTGTAAATATTCACAGAGTCCTGGATATCCTCTTCTTCCCACACAATTTTAGAGTTCAAGACTGTCTCAAATGCAAATCTTGATAATACCAAAGTTGTAGGTCGAGAGCTTCGATTTGAACCTATGGAAGTCCCCTTTTGAATAATGGAGCTAGAAGTTATGACCTCCGAAATCAGTGCTACGAGATAAGTCTGAGTTCAAACAATTTATCTTGTGGTGCATTTTTGAAAATCAATATGGCATTTTCATAAGTTCTAATGAATACCAAAGTTGTAAATCTTTTCTAGTACTACAATTTAGAGTCCCGAAACGTCCAATTTAGAGTCCGGACGGTGGAGATATCATCCTCGGAATAAAGAACTGTGAAAAAGAAAATCCTAACCGACTCGAACTCGAACCCGATTCATGTTCGGCTTGGACACCACCTCAACCAGCCACTCCTAGCCCTATAAATAGAAGTTGTATGCCCTCCCCTACCCTATTCCGCACCCCTAAGCCCTAGACGCCACTACTGCCCTGTCCGTGCGCCGCCATTTGCCGGAGTTGTTGCTACCGGTGATGCGCTATGTTGTCGTCTCCGCAAATCCTCCTTCCTCGACCATCGAAGCAAGGTGAGGACCTCTTCTTCCCCTCCATTACTACTGTATTACCATCATAATAAGTCCCTAGCCATACCCTAGCCCTGGCTAAAGCCTGATCTACGCAGTCATGGTCGTCGTTGTCACGGACAGCTGCGCCATTGTCGATTGGCATCGATGTTCCTAGCAGACCAAAGGTTTAATCACCATACCCTTTGTCCAACTAATGCCCCAGGACGTGTCCCACGCCCTCTCCAACTAGATTAGCTATTAGAGCACCGACGCCCCCAGGAATGCGATCATCGTGCCAGCTACCCTAGTCTGAACGTGTTTTGCACGCACACCAGATTTGCATTCACGTTCCCTGTCGATCCAGAAGCTATATGGATGTGCCATTAGCGTCACGACATTTCCCATAGATTCTTCTACTTGACCATAGAATTCCTTAGCTGTCTGAATAGCAAAACGACTGGAATGTGGTTGCCTACCGTAGCATGTCACAGCCGTCACCCATCTCATCTGTGCTGATCGTTCTTCCTCTCAGGGGATGATCTGCCAAACCCGTGCTATAGCATTGTGTTTTTGAGAAATATGAACGTCTCTTTTCATATGGTTCCTCAAAACTCATAACCAATCTCCGGGAACGCAGGCATCTTTGTTGTTGCATCTGTTTGCAGTCACCACCAAACTTAGTAGCAGTCGTCTTTGTTTTGCCGCTACCTTGGATGACCTATTCCAAAATCCGATCATGCCTTGAGTTAGCCTTTCTGCATTTTACACCATGTATCCCTCGCTTCGCTGAAATGACACCGAAGCCTAATGTCAATGTCAGTGGCCATGCGCAGAACACCTCCCTAGAATACATCCTCCATGAAGTCTTCCAATTCTTGCCCAACTGAGTGTTTGGTGATAGTAAGTGTGAGCACGTATCATACTCAGCAAGTTGTGAAAAAATAGTATGCATATGAAGGCTTTAACAAAAATATGGCTAAATGACTCTTTTGCATAAAACAACATTTGAGTAAAATAATTTGAAAAGTGATAATAATTAAGTGAATAGCAAACCACCTCAAGATTCCATCCATCTTGACCTAACCAACTAACCACCTCAACCAAGGTTCTAACCACCAAGGTTGAACAACCAACACCTCAACGATGGCTCCCACCACCAAAGTTGAACTACAGACAAACTACCTCAACCACGATTCCCCACCATCATGACCGACTCACACCTCAACTATGGTTCCCACCGCCACAGTTGACCACACTAATTAAACCATCAAGTTATTATCATGGTAGGTTTTTTATGCCGCTCATGACCGTGAGCATGGTTGAATATTCAGTTTTAACTCTGTAGAGGTTGTACATTACCCACAAATCGTGATTTCATCACTCGCAAGCGGATCATTAAGTCTCTATTTTGTCCATGCTGATCAGGCACACTGCACACTACAGAGATATGTGGCCAGGAGATCACTACAAAGCCTTTACAATGCCCCTCTCAACACATGTCTACCCGCTAAGATTTCACTGCCGCATGACTCTACCTCAACAGCGAAAGACCCCTCTTGTGCCTTTCGGATCCCAAGACATCGTCCATTCACCGCTCTTCTGCTTGGTCTATACTATGCTGAGAGTAAGAAAATTACTTGGCTAGACCTGTCCTATACCAGACTTATGGTTGTACTGTAAACACAGAAAGGTCACCCCACGAACCGATCCTTAGATTTAAGCAAGACTATCACTTTCCCAACCATACATTTCATCATACCACCTACTCAAATCCCTATACCATATTGCTATAAAAATTATTCCATCATATTTTACCATTATTTCATAGGACCATTATCAAGTTTGTGGAACAATTATCATGATTACCATCCAAAAGCAAGGCTAAGCATCATCTACCCTTCCATAACCCAAAACCATACTAAGGCGATAAGGTTGATAACGGAAAACTAGGGTAACACCTAACACTAGGGATTCCCAACATATTATTAGCATGCATGTTTATAAAATAAAATATTTGTAAAACTGAGATAAATATGATCACGAACACAATTTATCTTCACTCGACTCAGTTGGGTCTTCAACGAAGTCCTGGTCTTGAAGTCCTTCTAGCTCCTTCGAAACATTGGCGTCTACTCGTGAAAATAAGCGAAAACTCAACACATAAACACCAAGATCCAAAAAGAACTAAATATCAAACAACAAAGTTCATCACATACAAGTTCACACTTTTCTAGATAATCCGGCGAAAGAACTAGTCAAAACAGAGCTACAGTTAACAAGTTACGATTTTCTAAAGATCAAAATAGGACTAAAAAGATTAACTATATATGAAATTATGTTGCTGAGAAGTTTTTAGAATTTTCCAATGTCATCTATGATTTTTCTGGAATTTACTAGCATTAATCTAATCATTAAAATATTAAACATAATTAAATAACATTATTATTAATAAAACTATTTTAGATTTATCCTTTTTACAGAATTATTTTATTCTAGAAAACATTATTTAAACAATAGGAAAACATTAAATAGAATTAACAAACATTTATTTGAATTATAAAACACTATAAGCATCATGAAAAGTATTTACACAAGGTTATCCTAATTTTAGAATTATTTTTATTGAGGAGAATATATGTGTTGGAATTATTCCACTAAAGAAACATTATATAGAATTATAAAACTATTAAACATAATTAAATATACCAATAAACATTATTAAACATTTTTAGAAATTAATTCCCTATTTATTATTATTTTTTAGAATTATTTTCATACTAGAAATCTATTTATTACGTAATAATTAAGCATTATGACATCATCATAGCAATAAAAGGAAAAAACTGACTAGGCACGCTAACTGGGCTGTTTGGTTGATGTGGCATGACACATCAACGGATTTGCTAGTGTGGCAGAATGACGTAGCTTGCCGACTTGGCTGAGAGCGATGACTGGATTAAATATGGACACGTGGTGAATTCTGATTGGTTGCCGAAAGGGTATGGGTTAGATCTAATTGTGGTCATTGAGCTCGGATCGGACGGCTATGAAGGTTAGATGGTTGGAGCGAGAGCGACCGACGACAAAGGGAGCATGGGCGCGGCGGTGATCTCGTTGGAGCTTCACTAGAACGGCGCTCCACTGGAATATGGTCTCACCTCGGGTATTAGGAGAGGATGAGCATCTCACCTCGGGCATTCGAAGGATGAGCATCTCACCTCGGGCAACCGTGAGGTCAGGGAAGTGGCGAGGCAGCCTGGCGACGGTGTACCACAACGACGACCTTCAGGTCTTGTTGACGATGGCACTCCAGTAGCCGAGAAACAAGGGCGAGGGTAGAGGAAGCTGTCCAAGGTCTTGTCGGCACTCTAGGACGCTTCAGTGATGGCAAAGCTACACGAAGGTGGTGAGCTTGGCGGGATTGACATAGGAGCATTAATGGCAGCTCGTCAGTGAAGCTAGGGTGCTACAGAGTCGCCCTCGCATCATCGAGTTAGGGAAAAAAATTGGGATGATCTGGGGATGGCGTAGGGACTACTATATATAGGCGGGGAGGGCTAGAGAGGCCAGGGCAAGCTCAGTTAGAGTTTAGAGCGGCGACGGCCAAATCCGAGTTGATCTCCTCATTTAAACCCGTTTTGTTGTAGGTAAAGCTAGCAATAGCTCGCTGGGCTCTCATGGACTCAGCTCGTGAATGAAGCGGACTCCAGTGTGAGGTGGAAGATGGGCATGACAGGCGGGACCGGCTGGTCAACGGCTTGGAGCGAAGGCGGATCAGCGTAGTGCGCTTTTGACAGGAGGAAGCGGCAGACGGGGGTGGCTAGGCTGAGGCGTGCGCCGAGCAGCCCAGGAGAGGGAAGCATTAGGCTGGCTCCGGCCCAGGTGGGCAGAGAGCAGAGAGAGGCAGCTGACCCGGCTTGGTACAAGTAGAGGGGAGGAGAGAGAAGAGAGAGGTGGCGGGCTAGGCTGATTTGGTCAAATGGGCCGAGAGAGAAGAAAGAAAAAGAGAGGAAGGTATTTTCCTCTCATGTATATACACATGTATATTTATACATACAGCGTATATACCACATATATAACCTTATATTGGCTCACAAAAACAAAAATCAATCAAGCAATCAAACATATACAGATATATACATTTATATATCTATAAATACTCTTTTATAGGAAAATAGTCCTAAATGTATATATGTATTTACTCACATAACAAACATACTCATATATATGTGTATATGCATAAAGGCACACATACGCACTTAGGAATTTAATTTAGTTTTTGCAAGACTCTTTTATTTTCTTTGAAAAAGTTTTAAATTTTCTTGGTTTTGAAAATTCGGGCCGTTACAATATTCCTCCAAAAAAATATATGAAACAATGTTCTTCACGCATCTGTTTATACATGCAAAGCCTGAAGGAATAATCAATGGGAGAAGAAAAAAGATAAGAGCTGCATTGTTATAAGGAGCTGATCAATAGAAAGCCAAGTAGGTTGGAGAGGAGCCCCTCCATCAAAGATTAATATAACCAAAGAGAAAACTAATGACCATAGTGAAAGGGACCGATATGATGCAGACGATGGCCTTGGCTCATTTGGCTTGTGAGCTGCTCACGAGTTGTCTCGTTATCTAAATGAGCTAAAACTCTGGCTTAGCTCATTAGATTTTGAAACGAGCCAAGCCGAGCCAGACACACGAGCTTTGAATTTTTCGTCCAATCCTAGTAGCCTACAATGACTAGATGTTTTCTTACATTATGCACACCAAATGCCACCATTTTTGTTGCCTTACCATCTTACCTCCCTATTTTTGCTAAATGATGTGTTCCAATTTTATTTACTTTTAGTTGTGCAATGTTTCCTAGACCTGCTACATAACCTGACCTACCAATTCGGGCCAACATTATTCTCAAAATTCATCGAACCTCTAATTGTGATCACATCAATAGACATTTACAGCCCACCTTCTAGTTGCCTACTTCCTTAATTTCAATTTCAAATTCTACCGGTCAACTGCCGCATCCTCACTCTAGCTCACAAAGCTTACACCTGTCCCGGCCAGGCACGCAACGCACACTTTCCGGTCTAGTAACTATGATGGGATGTGTGCGCGAAAAAACAGGGGCATTTATGTGGCCATTTGTTTGAGATCTAGCATTGGACTCGTCGCGAGCATCTTTATAAGCCATGCGCGTCCTTGGGATACTCCTGGCCTTGAGTAAGACAAGATTTCTTCTTTGCAACTCTTATGGCATTGCCTCCTAGTCCGGGAGCAAATGGCTGGGGCGACCGATCATTGACACCGATGCCAGTCCCCTGGCTATACTGTCGTCGTGGGTAGGTGATCTCCGAGCCCTGCTCGCTGGACTACCACCAGATACCATCGTCATACCCTCCCTGCAGAGGGAGCCACCCTCAGTTAACCTAGGCCGACCTTCAACCCATGCATTTCACCCGATCGAGGTTGTCAACATCTCTGATGATGAAGAGGAGGTTGATTGGTATCTTCTAGAGAAGGAGATCGACAAGGAGGAGAAGGATGAGGAGGAAGCCAGGGAGAAGGCCAAGGAGGCGTCTTCTAGCTCACCATCATCCTCTGACGAAGGGAACTATTACATCAGTCTTCGAGGTAGGGCACCGCGTCTAAAATGCCTACGCTGGCCTTAGGGCCTTGGATTCTGGTACTCTCTCTCTCTCTCTCTCTATCTATCTATCTATCTATCTATCTCTCTCTCTCTTTTGTGGAGCATGGAGGGATGATCTCCATTTGTCATACCCCATTAGATGTATGACTTGTTGATATGAATGGCTTGGACTGAAACTTTAACTTTCTATTAGTATATACATGTGCTCTTAGAGATGTTTTGATAGCTCCCCGTTTTCACACGTGGTACCTCTGGGGTGCCTTCGCATTCCAGGTGTGCTCGAGGGGGGGCCCGTCCGTATCTACCAAGCGATAAGAGCCTAGTCTGTTAGACGTGAGGTTGAGGTAGGTCCCTTCCCATTTGTTGCACAACTTCCCCGGAGCTAGTGCCCGTCGTAGGACAAGATCTCCAGGCTTGAAGGCTTGTGGTGTGACCTTAGGATTGTCCCAAGCCTTGGTTTCGATGATATAGTGGTTGCGGTTCCAAACGACATGAAGCCTCGTGCCCTCTGTAGGTCTAGGGATACCTGCCTTTCTCCGGTGGTCTTTGGTAAGTGGACTCATAGGGAGCATCCCTTTAGTTTCTGCGGTGTCATGGCTTCGTCGCTGAATAGGAGACGAAAAGGGGTAAACCCGGTGGGATAGGTGCCCGTACTGCAGAGGGACCACAACACCTTTGGGACCTCTTCGACCCATAGGCCTTTAGCGAGGCTGACGAGGTGCCAGTTTAGTCTGGCAAGGATGTTGTTGTTGGCACACTCAACCGCCCTGTTGGACTACGGGTGATGAACCACGACGAAGCACATCTTAATGCTAAGGTCGGCACAGAATTCTTGGAATGGGACGGAGTTAAACTGCGTCCCATTATCGATAGTGAGGTGTCATGGGACGCCTAAACGGCATATGAAATTTTTCCAGAAGAACTTTTGGACATTCTTGGATGTGATTGTTGTGAGGGGCTCGGCCTCAATCCATTTGGAGAAGTACTCCAAGGCCACTATTGCGTACTAGAGGTTTCCCTTTGCGCAAGGGAATGGCCCAATTAAGTTCATCCCCCAGCGCGCCAGGGGCCAGACAGGAGTGTTTGGCTGTAGCGGGGTCGGAGGACAGTGGCTCCAGCGTCCCATCTACTGGCACCCTTGGCAGGTGCAGACGAGTTCCTTTGTGTCAGTCATGATAGTGGACCAATATAGCCCTTTTGCGGAGTGCTTTGCCTGCGAGGGTGTGGGGTGCGAGATGGCTACCGTAGAGCCCTTCGTGGATCTCCCTTAGGAGGTCACCCCCTGCTCCTTAGTGACACATTGAAGGAGGGGGCTGCAAACTCTGGCTTTGTAAAGGGCTTCGTCTACCAAGAGGTAGCACCTGGCACACTATGAGTTCAACTGGGTCGTCAGGTTCTTTGGCTCCCTTTAGCAAGGATAAGAGGGACGCCCGCCAATCCGGAGGCCCAATGGGTCTGGTTCCCTTTAGGAAGGACAAGAGGGAGGCCCTCCAATCCGGAGACCCAATGGGTAGGACGATCGTGATGATCTCGTAGGAGCCACCTGTTGTTGTCTTGTTGAGGACTTTGAAGAAGGCCCCCGAAGGGAGGACCCCACCTCTGGCTACGGCCTTTGCCAAGGTGTCTGCCTGATGATTGTCGACATATGGTATGCTTCGCACTGAGATACCCTGTAAGAACCCTTCGGCCTTGCGGATGTCATCAAGGTACTTTACCTGCTCCGGATGTTAGACCTGGAAGCTTTTATCAACATGCCTAGCAACAACCTGTGAATCTATTTTGACAATGACTCAGGCTGCCCCTAGTGGAGCACGAGGAGGATGGCCTCGTACTCGGTGATGTTATTGGTGGCCTTGAACATTAAGCGGCTTGTGAATGCCACTTGCTGACCTGTCAGGGAGTGAGGACAGCTCCAGCCCCTGTAACATTGGATCCATATGCTCCATCAGTATATATTGTCCATATGTCTTGAGTAGGGGACTCCAGGGGTCCTCTAGCTAGGGGATCCACTCAGCTATGAAGTCTTCCAGGATCTGAGACTTAATGGTTGTGCAAGCCACGAACCTCACCGCGAAGGATGCTAGTTCTATAGCCCATTTTCCCATGTGTCTCGTTGCCTCCTAATTCCAGAACATGTTGCCTAGGGTGTATGAAGTTGGTAGGTAATATCATGGGCGAGGAAGTAGTGCCGGAACTTGCGGGAAGCCATCAAGATGGCATATGCCACCTTTTCGACCTTCGTGTAGTTTTTTTTAGCGTCGGCTAGGGCCTCCAAAATGTAGTAAACCGCCCTTTGAATAGAGTGGCCTTCCTTTTCCTCCTCTCGTACGAGTACGTTGCTCACGGCGGAGGTAGAGGTGGATGAGTACAAGAGGAGCCTCTCGCACGCAAGGGGTATGACGAGCATCTAAAGGTTAGAGAGGTGAGCTTTGAGGGCCTCGAAGGCCTCTTTGCACTCCACCATCCATGTGAATGGCCTAGAGCCCCTCAATGTTTTATAGAACGGAAGGTTGTGCTCGACAGATTTGGCAAATAAACGGCTGAGGGCCGCCAGGCGACCAGCTAGGCATTGGACATCCTTCGGATTGGTGGGGATGCCATTTCAGTAATGGCACAGATTTTGCTGGGGTTAGCCTCGATGTCGTGCCTCGAGACAAGGTACTCCAGCAACCTCCTGGCTTTGGCGCCGAAGATGCATTTATCCAGGTTGAGACGTACGTCGGTGACCCGGAGGCAATCGAAGGTTTCTTGAAGGTCCGCAATGTGATCTGCATCAAGCTTGCTCCTTATGACTATATCGTTGACGTAGGCCTCCACATTGCAGCCTACTTGTTGCTATAGGATTTTCCACACTAGGTGGGAGAAGGTGGCTTTGGCATTCCGGAGACCAAAAGGCATCCTAACGTAACAATACACCCCAAAGGGGTGATGAAGCTGGTCTTGCCCTCATCTTCAGTGACCATCCACACCTGGTGGTACCCGAAGTACGCATCCAGGAAGCTCAGTAACTCACAGTCAGTATTGGAGTCCACAACCTATCCATACGAGGGAGTAGGTATGGGTCTCAAGGGCAGCCTTTGTCAAGCATTAGAAGTCGATGCACATACTCCTTTTTGTATTAGGCTTCTTGACCAAGATGGGATTTGAGAGCCACTATGAGTGGATGACTTCCTGGATGATGCTGACCTTTAGCAGCTTATGGACTTCCTCCTTCGCGGCCTCTGCTTGTTCGGTTGATAGCTTGTGGATCCCCTGTCATACAGGCTTGGCCTGCGGGTCAATCCGGAGGGCATGCTTAATGATGCGACAATCTACCCTGGAGAGGTCATGTAGCTACCACATGAACACATCATAGTTGTCCCTTAGAAGGGCTACCAGCTGGACTTCTTGCTCCGGAGCGAGGTTTGCCTTGATTTGGAACATTCGGTCAGGGTTCCTCATACCCAACAGAGCGTGTTTGATGTCCCCCTCTAGTCGGGGCTTCAGAGGGGCTCGGTGCTTAGGGCACACCGGAGGGGAGTCTTCGAGGGGGCTTTCAGCCATGTTGTGCATGTGGTGGTTGTCGAGTGGGGCTGAGTGCCCGTATTTGATGTGCCTAACTAGGTGTTGATCACCATGGATGGAGATCAATCCATGGGGCCCTGGCATCTTCACACAGAGGTAGTTGTGATAGGGGACTGCTCCGAACTGGTTAAGGGTACCCTAGCCTAGGATGACAATGTAGGTGTAAGGTGTGTCTACGACGTCGAAGGTGATCATCTTGGTCCACATAGCGGAGCCATCGTCGAAGGCGGACAGTAGTTCCATTCAACCCAAGGTATCAAGGGGAGCCCCGTTGAATCCTTGGAGAGGCCTTTGGGCTAAGGAGAGTCAGCTCTGCAGAATACAGAGCTGGTCGAAGGCATGTGCGAAGAGGATATCCATGGAGCTTCCCCCGTCAACCAGCACCCTCCGGACTTTGACCTCGGCGATGTTGGTTGTGATGACCAGCGCGTCGGTACGGAGGAAGTTTACCCCATTGCATCATCGTGGGTGAAAGTCACCGGGGCTTCAGCCCTTCTGGGGATTTAGCTGTGGATGTTGGTGGCCTTGACGTGGTTGACCCCTCGTGCATAGTCTTGCCATTGTTGTTTTGAGAAGCCACTAGAAGGTCCTCCTCCTGTTATAGCGAGGACTACTTGCCTAGTAAGGCCCCCCTCGTTGATGTGTTGCATTGTGGGTAGCGGCGGTGGCGGAGGTAGAGCCAACAAGGGATGGTTTGGCAAGGCAAGTGGTCAATCTGGCGGCCTGCTACCAGCCTATGATCCCCACGCTGTTCGTCACTGGTCCTGTCCCCCACCACGCATGTTGCTTGCCTCTCGAGGTATTCTTCTCGAAATGTGATGAGTGTATGGCAATCTTTGGTGTTGTGGGAACGTCCTGCCCCATGTAGAGGGCACCCGTATCCCTCATTCGGCTGTTGGCCTGGTGCACCATGCCTCTTTGGGAAGGCTCTGAAGTGTCCTTGATTGCACCGCCTGGAATGGGATGGGCTCAAAGCCCATTGGGTTTTTACTGATGAATGCAGCGTGGCATGTGAGGAGCCTGCTTGCGAGGCCGGCTTTTCGTGCTAACGCTGGGGGCCATGGCAAGAAGCATGACCTCCTGACGGAGCCACTCTTCCTCCACTCATGTATATTTCTCAAACTTGCACATGAGGGTACTCTCAGAGTGCACCAGGCGTCGATGGAGCCGATCGAAGAGAGGTATGGAGGCTAGGCCTTGGGTTCTGGAATCGATGACTGATGATTCTGAAATGTCTTTTACCTAGGCCTTGGTTTGAGCGAACCTCCTGAACTATTGCTAGAGGGTCTCACCGGGTTGTTGCTTGATCGCATATAGGTTCCTCAAGGTCACCGTCTCGATGAAGGTACCGTTGATGGGGGAGGGGTGAATTAGGACACTTAAGAACCTAGCCGTCTCCAAAAAATTAACAAGATAAACCCATATCACTTTTCTATCTAAAAGTGCTCTAGGTTTATCTAGTGTGTCCACTAAAAAGATTTGCAACCTATAGCCAATCCTAGCAAACTACTCTATGAAGGTAAATGCGCAAAGATATATTGCAAGTATGCAAATGCGAAAACGTAAATAAGGTAGAAAGAGCAAACTTGACATAAGGGATTTTTATCCCGTGTTATTGATCGCAGGAATGCCACTTCTAGTCCATGTTGGAGCTCCACCAAAGATATGCTTTCGGTTTCCAAGACTCTTCCAGTCACGGTTCTTGAGTCAACAAGTCACAAAGACAAGGTCTCAACCCGTATGAGCCACCAAGCTATAAAGGCAATGTCTCACCACTAGCCTCTCTCCCGGTCACTTGTCACCATTTTCACTTCAGAGCTTGAGCCATCAAGGCAAGAGTCTCCGCGTCACTATACACATGTCTTGCCGCTGCTCCACACCAAGTCGGAGGGTCAACAAGTTTGAGCAACTCTGGCTCAAGGTGTCGACGGGTCACCAAGACTCCAAGGCACTGGCGTACCACCCGGTATAAGCTAGGATTACTCCTTGATCCACTCTCTAGGTAGCAATCATATAGTAACACTCTCTTTAGGCACTCACTAATCACTCACTAAACGTGTGCTTAATTACCTTGGATGATCAAATAATGCACTTTGGCGGCTTAAATGTCTTCTCAAGTGTCTATGTATTTCTCTGGACTCCAGCACATTCAAATGACTGAATGGAGGGGTATTTATAGCCTTAAACCCACCAACTAGCTATTTTCCCAACTGCTCAAAAAAGTTGTTCATACCGAATGATCCGATGAGAATAGTAGTACTAACACCGGATCATCTGGTATATACATCTTCAGAATCTAGCTGTTAAAATCCCCACTCAAAGCCTCTGTGAACATCAGACGCTCCGTTGTATACTTCATCTTCATCACCGGACTATCCGGTGAGTACATTTGAGCCATTCAAGCCTTTGTAGGCTCTCTGTGTAAATTACTCTTGTGTAAGCCTCCGATGTGCACAACACCTATCACGAGACCATCCGATGAGGTATTCTTCGATCTTCAACTCATGGAAATGCTTCTGCAGGAAATACTCCGGTGTGAAGCATCCGGTGTGTACAACACAGGTGTCGGGTCTTCCGGTGCGTTGATATTTGTTTTTCTGTGCTTGGATTCTTCTTAGCAAGAAATAGTCTGTCATGCATCCTCACTAATTGCTGAACTTCCGGTGCCTTGAATTTCCTCTGCCCAGAAGCAAAATGCTCCGGTGTAAATTGTCCATTGAACACCGGATCATTCGGTGAAGGCATTCCCCATCTCCTGTTAGAATTGCTATGACGTGTACATTCCTGAGCACCGGACCATCCAGTGAGGCTAATAGCCTCATGATAAAATGCTCCAGTGAGTACAATTCTTCCAACGCCAAACCATCCAATGAGTACATTTTTTCTAGGACTTCTCCAATTCAACCAAACTTTATCCCGGCTACGGTGGTTTCTTTATGTATTTCATCCATGAGACATACTAAAGTATATACTTGGAAAACATGTTAGTTCCATTGACTATGTTGTTATTAATCATCAAAATCATAATCATAGTCTAATAGGACCATTTTCACTACAACCCTAGAAGTTGTTGCAGTAGGAGTCTCTAAGTTAGGCCTAGGTATAGATGGACCAGGCCTCAAGTGCTCAGAACCACCTGAGGGCTACCCCCTCCAGAGCGAGAGGAAAACACTTGGCCATGGCGAAGTGCCCACCTCCATTGGCCTCGATGGTGATGGTGTATGCGCGAGTGAACTCCTCCGGGTCTGAATCACCCTTGGATTTAGACAGTTTGAGGGTCCAGAACCCATCTGAGAAGGGTATGGCCTGTAGGTCCGCCTGAAGGGGAGAGTCAGAGTAGACGAGCGAGGTCTTGCATCGATAGGCCTAAAGCCCCACTTCCTATTGGTCAACTACAGACAACGCATGGTGACGATGTGTCATGATGGCGAGGCCCTCGTTTGCCCCTGGAGCCTAGGCAAGTACAGCGTTGGCCGCTACGGGTGCCACAACAGTCGTGTGGATAAATTGTTGTACCGCCCATAGGGCCGCCTACAGCTCCTCTAGTTGGGACAAGAGAGCCACTACATGTGCCTGCTGGTCGATCGCAACAGCTTGTGCGACCGTGGCCTCAGCTGCAGTCCCCTGGGGTACCCCGAGGTCTACACCTTGTTACCATAGTAGGGCCCCTGGACCGGCGGGATCCCTGGCGTCAATCACGGCCAGGGTCGTGTCCGAACTGCCGCTGGCCTCGGGGTTCTTGTTTTCGCCCGTGGAGGGGCTGGCATCGGTGAAGCATGAGTTTGTGTGCGGCGGCCACATGTACCTTCGCATGGGTATGTCTGGGGAATTGGTCGCCTGGGTTGTTGCCCTGGCAGTCTTCTTCTTTGATGGCATCCTACCTCTCCTAGTTTTTGTACACTTATTTTCTTCCCATGGACGACACCACTATTGGTGAAAGAAACTATCTTCCATGAACAAAGTACGGTGAGAGCTAAGTCACCAAAATAGCTCAAGCTTGAAGGAGAGGTGGAGTAGGAAGGAACACCAAGGTTGTCTGAGTAATCTTTTTTCTCCCTTTTGCTTGATGGCCAAAGGTCTATATTTATATTAATATTCAGAGTGTGAAAATACAAACATGCTCATAGGAGGTAAGCAGAGGTATATGTCTCGTACTGTACAAGCAGAGAGCGGGCTAGCCCAGTAATTAGACAAATGGTTGGTAAGCCGGTTGTCCTAGCAACGAGTCATCTATTTTGATGCCGCACTGCACCAACGTGTCAGGCGCCCATCACTTGCGCTATCATGTCAGGCGACCACCACTACACCAGCCTTAAAAGCTGGTCACCTCACTGCACGTGAGGAGTGGCATGCGGGCCCCCTCCTGATTGATCTTTTCGAAGGATTCTAAGGCTCTAGGTACCCGGAGGCACGGCCTCAGAGCCTCGGGCCCCAGAGGGAGCCAGAGCCTGGTTGTCTTCAGGCCTAGACTTCCAGGGCCAAGGAACGTCAAGGTCCTTAATAGCGATTCCCCCAACACCAACCTAGAAATATTTCTTATCCTCCATCTTCTCCTCTTCTCCTTGTCACTAATCAACACAAAGCCCACACACACATCGCACATGTCTGCATGAACCTTTCAAGCTATAACAAGCCTGCAACACCGCAACCGCAATGAGTGAGCAAGAATTCCAAAATGAGAGAAGTACCCACCACACCAACCTCTCAAAGCGGTCATGTGGTAGCCTCCAAATCACACATGAAAATTAAGCATTGCACAGGACAGGATGCGACCCAGGATGGCGACTACTAGAACCGAGCATGGCATGAACAATAGTAAAAAGGAAGAACTACTGGAGGTTCAAAAATGTTCAGTTCTACAAGGTGTTAAAAGAGGAGGGCGAGGTGAGAGCAGAGAGGGAGAGCGCGAGCACGGCTACATCAAGTGTTGCGGCTCTTCTCCAACGCAACCAGTGCCCCGCTATGGTGGCAGCCAAGAGTCTGGTTGCCGGACTGATCGACCATGTGAGCGATCTTGATCATCTCCCCAAGGGAGGAGGGAGTCGACGACAGGCGTCATCGTTGCAACTTCCCCTCAACCCTGATTCAGAGTAGCCATGGTGGCCTGGGGATGCGTACTCTGGTGAGTCTAGCATTTCATTCTTTGCAAGGGCAAAGCTTCAGCGCAACGAAACGATATATCCTCCAAGCTCTCAGTCAGCCAAGACCTCCAGCTCCAAAACCTAAATGGCTTATTGATGTGGAAAGGAAGGCTATGGCGGCTGAGATCTAGCAGGCATTGTTCGCTCCAAAATCGAAGGAGGATGCCCTCGATCCCATGGAGATGGAGGTTGCGTGACCCTGGGAGGCGATCCCCTCATCTTCAGCGTAGGTACCATGGTCACTGCAGCGAGCAAAGGGGGCGAGTTCGCCTGCGCATTCGACAATGGCCCAGCCATATAGGGCCATAGACTTGGGCTGATCTAGACTTGGGCCTGGGCTAAGCTCTAATGGACCAGAGAATAAGCCAAAGAGGAAGGGCCCTATAGACTATGGATTCTACCTCTGAGATGGTGGCGTTCCCCGGCGACGACAATGGAGATACAGAGATTAGGGGCAAGAGCGCGGAGAGTGAAGAGGATTAGCGAGCCACCACCACTTGAGAAATGATTTACACAAGCGATGTAGTAGGGAGCGATGAGACGGAAGGCTAGCATCGGGCAAAAAGATCGCCACGGGGAGAAGCGAAGAATGGAGGACAATTGGATGGAGGAGGATGATCTTTTGGAGCCAAATTTCAAGCATGAGCAAGACCTATGAAGCAAGATCCAAAGATGTATGTCCTCATTCATATATCAATCTCACCGCCCCCTCCCTCTCGAATCTGGAGGCGAAGGGGGCCATTTTGAAAATCCATGTCAAGGCTGGGACCGCACAGGCCAAGGGGGATTTGGAGGTCAAGGCGGTCGAGGTGACGGTCCATCTGCTCAAGGAGGTCATGGGCACGGTGGACGGGGAGGCAGTACCGGGAAAGATGGCTGCGGCAGGGGTCCATCCAACCAAGGTGGTCAGGGTGGAGGTTCAATGGCACGACGACAGGACAATCCAGGTCCTCCACAGGAGGGGTGGGGGAATTAGGTGCAATACCCCAAGAACAATCCCCCCGCCAAGACCCCAAAGGTAAAACTCGTAAGCCAATCACCCTGGAAGAAGAAATGCTATGCTTTCGCTGCCAATCAGTTGGTCATCACCAATTACACTACACCAATGAGCCGGTGTGCTACAAATGTAAAAAGCATGGTCATATGGTGGTGGATTGTCCGAGTAATAACAAAAAGCTCAAAATGTATGGTTTTGGTGTTGAGCAGGGGTTTTACTCCATTAAAATTGGGAATGATAAGAAACACACGGTTTTTAACTCCAGTCTAATCATGGTGCTTCAAGGTGAAGCCATGATGAACAAACTTGAGGAGGAGTTGAAATTTTTAATAAATCATAAATGGGACTGGAATGTCAGGAAAATGGACTTCAATGAGTATGTGGTAGTATTCCCCAGCAAGGAGGCTTTGGACACTATGGCAAGAATGAACTTAGTGGAATTGAGGACATTAAAGGTTATGTTCTCGAAACACGACAGGTCTCCTATCGTGATTAACATGTCATAGACAGTTTGAATAAAGATTTTTGGAATACCCTCCTATGCTAAGGAAGAAGAGGTGATCAAAGAGATCACGTCAATAGTTGTAGAACTTTTGGTGGTCGATGAGCTGAGTTTAATCAGGGAGAATCCTGTTAGAGTCAAAGTGAACTGCCTAGACCCTTACAAGATTCACCATTTTGTCAGGGTTTACTTTGAAAGGAAAGGGTATGATACTAGATTTGTGACTGAGGGTTTTTCTAGTAAAGGTCCCAAGGAGGGACCTAAACCAGATGAGCCTAAAGATGATGATATCGATGAGGATGAGAGTGAATTTGATCATTCTTCTCTTTAGTAAGGTGCTAAGGCTGGTTTGAACAAGACACCCAAAAAATCTTCCAAGCGAAAGGAGCACAAACCTATAGAGAAGGACAATCAGGAGGCTATACAAGCAATGCCTATCACCATGTTTGACCCAAGGGTGGTGGTAACGGTAGCATGGGTAGACCTTGTGACAGTGGGAAACAAGCATCACATCATTGGGACCAGGGAGGTTCAAGACCCTATTCGTAATCAGCAAATGGGTGACAGGGGATCCTTGTGGCCTCGACACAAACCACCAATTCTTCTGTTGCTCTAACAGTGCCAACAAATTTGTAGCAAGAAGAGCCGGTTGATCCTAACTCTGCTATGACTCAACTTGGCTTGGTGGAAATGAGCCCTAAGGAGGCTGACAATATACAAAATATGGACAAGGAGCTATTTGATGCCTCATTGGCACAATCAGGCTTGTCCCAGTCAGGGATGGAGGAGTCTCAGAGAAGGGAGGATGTGAAGGAAGACCTTGAGGCCCTGGTTGGACACACTGTGGTGCACAACAGTGAAGGGACCTATTGCATGGAAGAAAATAAATGGCCAGTGTTACTAAACCCTAAAGAAAGCCCTAATCCTGGACTAGTTGTCCTAGCAAGTGGTAACATGGAGTCCAGCAAGGGATCTGCCTCTATGAAAAAGGCCTTTCTTGATAAATTTGTTAAAGCTACAAGTCAGGCTCTATCCTCTAACTTAGAAAGTGAGGATGAACTAGGGTGATCCATTCCAAAGGAACAGGTCAGAAGAAAGGCTAGGGGGAGCAGACAGGCTGTTGTGGCCACCAGATTTAGCAAGAGAGACCCTAGGGATGGAGTCCCCATTCAAGAGAAGGCCATTAACAGAATGAGGGTCAAGAACCTGGAAAAGAAAGATAATCCTTCTACAAACCCTTTACTATTTTAAATAATGCTTCTAATATTTCTATTGCTAAGGTTATTAATAATCTTGACTTAGAAGTTGATAATCCAAAAGAACTGATCTCAGCCTTTAAATCTGAAGAATTGGCGAGAGCAACCATAGCGGAGGCTAATTATAAAGAATATTTAGCCAAACTAGCAGACAAAGCCTCCCATCATGGTGAGGGAGACTACTCAGAAGAACCTATGGAGGTTATTGATAACAATGTTAGAGGTTATGAGACCATGAAGGACAAAGCACCTCAATCGGCTAAACAGGCACCTAAGCCTGTGAAGAGAAAGGTGACAAATGAGGGCTCTATTCTGGAAAGTTAGGGGTCTGGGTAAACCATCTAGAAGAAAACAAATTAGAGATTATATTTTTTAGGAGAAACTGAATGTGGTGGGACTGCAAGAGACGATTAAGAGGGATTTCTCTAGCAAGGAGCTAGTAGAAATCTGTGGTCACTCCCCTTTGATTTGGCAATGGGTGCATGCAAGGGGGAACTTAGGGGGTATCCTCATGGGTGTGAGGGAAGAAACCATGGAGTTCGAGGATTCCCATATCGGCATCTACTCCATTAAGTTAGTATTGAGGAACAAAGACACAAACTTCAGGTGGAACATGATAACTGTCTATGGGCCAATGGACCATAGCTGGTCTAAGCTCTTCCTCTAGGAACTGAGCTCATACTGTGAGAATGAGCCTCTCCAAATAGTTATGGGGTGATTTAACCTAATTAGATTAGCTACAGACAAGAACAATGAGAACATCAATTATCATTTGATGGAGATATTCAATACCTTTATTGGAAACTGGCACCTAAGGGAAATACAAAGGTCTGGGGGACAGTTCACTTGGACTAATAAACAAGAAAATCCCGTGATGACTAACCTTGACAGAGTCTTGTCTACCATTGAGTGGGAAGAAAGATTCCCGTTATGTAGTGCATGGAGCATAACAGGATTGGCGTTAACTATTGCCCCATCACTTTGGACTCAGGTGAACTCAAGGTGAGGGGCCCCAAATACTTTTACTTTGAGAAACAATGGTTGCCCCAACCTGCTTTTAAGGGTTCGTTTGAAGGAAAATGGGTTTCCTTGAAGGAAATAATGCATGAGGGTATTTACTCCCTGGATCACTGGCATGGTTGCTTGGTTAGAAGCAGGAAATTCCTCACTGGTTGGAGTAGACAAATAAATGGCTTAAATATAGCATGGAAGTCCCTCCTCATCCATGATCTGGAGGGTTTAGACGCCAACGCAGACAATGAAGGATTAGCTACAAAAGAATGGAAAAACATATATCAAATTGAGCATGAATTGGAAAATCTTTATCTAATGGAAGAGATATATTGGCATAGGAGAGGTGGGCAAGACTGGATACTGCATGACTATTCTAATACGACGTTCTTCCACTTATGTTCCAACGGAAGGAAAAGGAAAAATCATATCCGGCAACTTGAGACTGAAACTGGGATGGTAAAGGAAAACATGGACATCATGAAACATATTATCGATTTCTACAAACATCTTTTTGGTTCACAACCAGAAAAGGGCGTACACCTAAAACAAAATTTATGGAAACAGAATGAACAATTATCCCCGCTATACAAGGAGTCTCTGGAAACCCCCTTCGGGAGGGAGTTGGAGAGGGCCATCCAATCCATGAAAGTTGATTCTGTGTCTGGTCTTGATGGGTTCAGCATTTTCTTTTTCCAGAAATTTTGGCATGCTATCAAGGGGGATATGTTTGCCATGCTTGATGACTTCAACGAAGGTAAGATGGATATCAAGAGAATTAACTATGGAGTTATTACTTTGATCCAAAGACAAAGGAGTCTAACAACATTAATAAATACAGACCCATTTATCTTTTAAATGTGGATTACAAAATCTTTACGAAGATGATGATGGATAGGGCGAGCTCTATGGCTGGCAGGATTCTTGATGAATGCCAATCTTCTTCTATCAAGGGGAGAAATATCCTAGAAGGGGATGTAATTGTTCATGAAGCTATTCATGAGCTTAGGCACTCGAAGAAAATGGGCCTCCTTCTTAAGATTGACTTTGAAAAAGCCTATAATAAGGTTTGTTGGGGTATCCTTAAGCAAGTCATAGCGACAAAAGGATTCCCTGAAAGGTGCATAAATTGGGTGATGCAAACCGTCCAAGGAGGGCAAGTTTTCATTAATGTAAATGGCCAAAGAGGCTCATATTTCATAATATATCGAGGTCTTAGGTAGGGAGACCCTTTATCTCCCCTCTTATTCAATATTGTGGCTGTGGTCTTGGGCTCAATGATGAATAAGGCTAGAGATAGAGGCCTTGTCTCAAGACTGTTGGATCATCTTATCCCAGGGGGGATCACCAATGTGCAATATGCTGATGATACAGTGATCATGACTGACTGCTCAGAGAATAGCATACTGAACCCAAAGATCATTCTATACTGTTTTGAATGGATGTCTGGTCCCAAAATCAATTTCCACAAAAGTGGGGCTTTTGTTTTTGGGATCAATGGAGAAACTAAAGAGAAAGTTACCAATATGCTCAATTGTAAATTAGGGATCCTCCCTATTAAGTATCTTGGCATCCTTATTGCCGATCAGCGTCTTGGGCTGGCTGCTTTTGTCCCTTTGGTGCAAAAGCTACAGAAAAGGCCGCATCCTTGGAAAGGGAAGAACACGTGTTTAAGCAGCTTCCCCATGTACTCCATGGGCTTCTACCTCCTGCACGCTGGAACCCATAATAGGATGGACACTATCAGATCCAAATTCTTCTGAAGAGGGGCCTAGGACAATTTCAAGTACCATATGATTAAATGGGAGGCCGCCTACAAACTAAAAGACCAAGGAGGTCTGGGAATTATGAACACACAAGTGATGAATCAGTGTTGGTATGGGGAGTTGAAGTCTTTGATGAACTCTATTAAGTTGGATAATTTGGCTGATGAAGTCCCCTGGGCTTTGGAGAAGTTCAGGTCTTTAACCACCAAGTCCCTTTACCGGTTTATCCTTGATGGAGGGATAAGAAGCAAGATTAGTGAGAGGATATGGAAATGCAAGGTCCCTCACAAGATTAAGATCTTTCTTTGGCAAATGTTTAATGACAGACTCCAAACCGCTACCTCGTTAAAACACAGAGGCTGGAAGGGCAGTAAGTTTTGCTATCTATGTGGCGAAAAGAAAAATGTTGAGCACATTTTCTTTTAGTGTGTCCTTGTTAAGTTCACATAGAGTGTGATCAAAGAGTGTTGTGGCTGGGTGGATTAACCCAGAGCCCTTGATGATCTTGCTCCTGGTCGGTTCGTACAGAATCTGAATATACCCACAACATTGTGCCTTTTCTTTTTGCAGGTCTCAGCTGGGCATTGTGATGTGCTCGTAATAAGATGGCGATCGAAAAGGCATTCCCCAACAAGCCAATTGATATTCTACTCAAAGGTCCTTATTTGCAGAGCTAGAAAATCTTGCTCAAGGAGGACGACAAGGAGATGCTTGATCTGGCTCTTGATCATCTCGTGAAGTGGTGCATCAACTTCCAGCCGAGTGATATTATCTAATCTGATGTGTCGAGCTGTAACTTGTTTGATCTGTATACTCTGTGTATATATGTCTCTAAAACCCGAGTATGGCTGGTGTGTCTTGTGCGCGATGTTTCCTGTTGAATTAGTGTCGGCATGATGCTTTTGTGCCTCTAGAGCTCCCAACTTAACCGGTGTGCCTTCTGATCTACTTCTTGATGTATCTGGTAATATGATGTCTGTAAACCCGTCAATTTGCTTTCAATAGAAGCAGACCTCTTTCTCCTGTAAAAAAAAAAAAAAACCTACTGAGTCCGCATGCAGGGTGCAGAGCAAACGTACATTAAAATTGAGACCATGCAGCAGCTACCTCCGAAGTCTGAACACTGCACATCACTGTCTCCCAGTGGCAAATTTTCTTTTGGTGAGAATGAGTGCTGCGCCTGTGGTTGATGCTTCCATGTGCGGTTAGTGCCTCAATCATGCATGCAGGCAATGGGAATTGCAATGCCATGGGGGCCAACAGATGTACCATCCTACGTGTCATGTTCAGTCCTAGCAGTACCGGAGCATTATTGTTTCTCTGGGTTTGCTTTCGCCCTGTTACCTGCAGCATAGCAGCAACCACTCCTCGTTTCCGGCACTAGTTTAGTCCTGACCCATTTGTTAATTGGCTGTGCACTTGCTTGAGCAGCAGGCAAGGAGTGGCCGGGGTCGCTTTTTTAGCTGGTGATGTGAAGTTTGCTGGTGTCTCGGCGTGAATTCGACAAGGACACCAGACATTCCATGGCTTCAGATCTTCCCAAACGCCCAAACAAATGGCCCAATCAGAGTGCGCCTTTGTGGTAATCAAGCAGAAGCAGGCATCTTTTTGTCAGGTCATGTGTCCTCTGACGTGGTTGATTAGGATAAACTAATTGCAACGTCGATGTGCTTTAATTCTCCAGGAACTTTGGCTGGAGGATGAATTGTGGGGCCTGAAGTCAGTAGGGCTCACATGGCATGGGAAGACAAGATATATTGCATCCCATGTTCAGATGCAGATGAAGGAAATGCATGGGTTTCTTTCGCTTTACACTTCACATGAGCAGAAAGACCTTGTAAGTTGTAAAGAGCTAATAGTGCATCAGTGACTGGAGAATTGAACTGCCTGTACTGTTTCACATGCCCTCTTATTGTTTTCTCCGTTCCCCATCCATTCATCGTACTATTCCGTTCAAAAAAGAAAAAGTTATCACACACTGTTTTCAGATTCCGGATCCAATAATTCTAAGAGGGACAGCATGAGTCCATCGAGTCCCCTCGTAGTCGTAGCAAGCTAGAGAACAATCAGCGTACTATATTCATATTTATTCATTCTCCGAGGGGCCTATTTTGCTTATGTACACACACGTATGCATGCATGCCGCATCTCCTGCCATCAAGCAAGGCGAGTCCCCTGCAGACGATATCATCACATCACCATCTTCTTTCTCATCGTTGGAGGAGATCTTTAAAATGTTTGCAATTCTGAACCTGAACCAGCAGTCAGCAAAGGTTCAGTGCTGTCACTCTGAATCATGCATAAAGAAATAAAAGGCGCGGCTTACAAGCTAAAACAAAGGAGCTAGACACCTCATGGATCACAATTCACAGTCCCGTTTGCAGGAGGTGCATGAAGGGACAAAAAGATCGGCCATTCTATCATGTACGTACAAACGCAAAACCGGCAGCTAGTCGACAGAAGATATATACATACTGGCCACTGCCGTGACTCCACAAGTCCACATATATACGATCGTCGCATGCTGATGAAGTGATGAGTTATCTTTGATTATACGTTTGTTTAACGAAGAGGTCTTCATCTCAAATTCTCAATGCTGTCGTGATGTCCACAGTGCTGGACCACAGATGAGACGGTTTACGTCGAAATCATCGTTCTTGGAGACGATCGATATTCAATTCCCAGCATTTCTTGGTCCAAGAGATCTACTTGATTGAGCTCGACCGATCGACCGCCCATTGTTTGTTTCTGGGGCCCCATGATTTCAGATGCAGATGCAGAGGTGCAGTCCATGGCGGGACTGCAGGTCATGAGCCTTACTGGAAGCAATGCATGTCCCTGTGTTGCTTGCGAAGGCACGCAACGAGATATAATTTGCAGTTTGACATGCACCTCTGCGAGCCAGTTGGTCGCATTCTGTGAAGAAGAAACAAGATTGCCAGTAACCTGGGCATTGCTTCTCCGGAGTTCATGATAGTATCTACTCTGAATTCTTCATGCATCTAGATTTAGTACAAAAGTACATTATAAAATTCTATTCGTAGTAATGAAATTGCTTACAAACTTGGTACCTATACAGACAGGTGAATCCAATGTTCATTTGGAAGGACTACGGGGTTGTTTGGCTCTTGACTTCAAGAAGTTAATTTGGCCATATTTAAGAAATTTGGCTTAGCCAAGACCGCTCCGATTTTTTACCATCAAAATTTTAGCTCCGTCTCAAACCAAACATTACTTGGCATGATCCGATTTTAAATCACCCTAGGTTTGGCATGGTCAAATTTTGAATTGGTTCTAGGAGACAAGAACCAAACAGCCACTACTTGTCATATTAGATTTATTATAATTTGCTGCCTAGTATTACTATGTCATTAGGGTTGCCCTTTATGGTGATAGAATTGATGGATGTGAAAGAAAAAGAAAGGTGAGTTCCTTCTTTCAGTCAGAGCGAGTAAAATTAGCTGCTGTTGCAGGGAAGACGAGGAAGACAACATGCAAGTAAAAAACTACTAAAAAGGAGAGCACAGAAAAAAGCTAAGACAAGAGCGAGTGGCAGTCACTCACTTTGATAGAATGTTGCATACTAAAGAAATGATGTAACATATGTCCTTGGGGAATAAGCAGTAGCAGCAATGTAGATGCAAGCACGAGGAATAATATCAGGGCATTGGAGCGGTCAGTGTTCAGAAGTGATGCACAAAAAGAGAAGAGGAAGTACTGGCGCCTAGGACCAGCTCCGGCGTCCCCTGATCCCAAGCTGTGCTCGAGAGCTCACGCCCTTCCAATGGCCAGCTTCCAATCGATGCATCTAGGGCCTCGCCAAAGCCTAAAGCTCCAGGCGCGTCACGCACAGGAGGGCCTGTCTCCTCCTAGTACCTTCGTATCAGCAGGACTCGAGATGTACTGCTGCCTGTCGTCGTAGCAGTGGCGGTGGGGCCTTAGGACCAATGATACATTCGAGTTTGGCTTGAACGGACTGCGATGATTCGTGTTGGAGCGCCTGCTTGGTGTAATAAGCTCGGGTGAAGCATCTCTGACAGGGCTTTTGATTCGCTGGTGTGAGTGATGCAGAATTGAACACTAGGTGTACAGTACGTGCTTGTTTCAGCTAGCCACTCCGGTATGTAGTTCCTCTTGTACGAAATCAATGTTATTGCAAGACCAGAAGGAAGATTGTTCAAACACATTCGTGAAAATTTGTCGTCTTATGAATGTGGTTCCAATGTCTTTTATAATGGCCACGAACGGGATAGGTTTCAAAAAATTCAGAAACAAACCTGCTCATAGTTACATGTGTCAAAAAAGTTGAATTTGCCGCTGATCAGCGTGCAATGCATCCTTCAATAATGATCCAGGTCAAAGAAGGTCACCTTTTCCTTGCAAGTGCAGCATTGATTGACTCTTTGAGCAATCGCACAAAACCATCACTTAAGTAAGCCTTAGAACACAAGGGGACGTCAATTATATACCAAACTCACGATTTTTTTAAATAGCAGAAATAAACGTCAATTTTCTAAATTAACAAAAATAGGCTCCCGTGGCATAGGGTTGCAAAAGGAGTTATTTCTTGCCCACACGTCAATTATCTCCCTATGTACGGGCAATACATATGTCTTGCCCATTCAACGGGTGACAAGAGCATATTTTTATAAATTTTAAAAATAGATGCATATTTCTACTGTTTTTAAAAATAAAAAATATATAAATAAAAAATCCCCGAACTCAAAGTTGTACTTGAGATTAGGTACATCAGGGTTAAAAAATCATCAGTAACCGTTAGGTTATCACGGTTACCAGTCAATTCGGTTCGCACCGTATTTATAAGTCTACCTGTTTTCAATCAAACTCAAATTTAAAATTCAAAAATTGATAAAATTCGTCTCATTTCTACTAAATTACTATACAGTTACCGCCGTTACCATCCGCGGGTGTTTTCGGTGATCAAAAGCATTGGTGAACCATGAGTACCACAGATCCTTAGAATTCAGAAGAATATACTCGCATTGGTGTCCCCGAGAAAAGCCCATGGGCCTTAAATGCATCCTTCGAACAAAAAATCTATTGGATCTCGCCGTACCTCATGGGCACACCAAGTTTCAATATCTACAAGAAGCAGGCAATTACTAGCATCTATTTCAGGAATCAAGCACAGCACAGCACAGCACAGAACAGCAAAAGTTGAAACCATGCACACAACGAAGCCCATTATCCGCCCCCAACATATTATCCATTGGCCATTTGTCTCCAGCAAATACAGGAAAAAATATCCAAATTCAGGACTCTATTCATATGGGCCGCCCAAGCTGCAAATGTAAGCTAACACATCTCTTCTTGTACATTGCTGACCACGAAACAATTGCACTGCCATTTAAGTTCGAACACTGCGTGCCTGCGTTAACCAAATCCAGGGGGCACATCAGGATCGTCATCATCACAACCCCCCGGGCTGCCCACAGCATCTGGCTCACCTTCATTTGGGTTCATTTCTTTATGATTTTCCAAATTTGATGGCTGCTGCAGCAACGGCGGCATTGTTGTTGCGGCGATACTATTGCACTGATTATCACTGAAACCAAATCCTGGTGGTTCCTCCAGATCATCATCTTCCACCTCGATAGTAACAGAGGTTGGGGTTTTTGCTGACGGAACTTGTTCCTCTTTGCCATTCCTCTTCGGCTTCTTGGAAGAAGGCTCAGGGTCTTGTTCGGGGTTCACTATCCTATTGTAGACAGCAGCCACAGTTCCCCGTATATCAGTTTCGTTGGACTGGATGACATTCCATACCTCATCTGAGATTCGACCCATCATTTTGCTCCTGAAATGGAAGAGCAGCGTTAGCAACAAGTTAACTTACTAATCAATATCTACTATGGAGTATTAAGAAGTGTTAATATTTGAAAGTTTTTATAAATAAGTGGCTCAAATTACCCAATATCTTGATAAATTGCATCAGAAAGGTCTTTTAGTTTTTAACTTCTCAGATCCCTCTTCTTGTAGTACCACTGACTGCTTTACCTCTGAGATGGTGGCGTTGCGTACCACCTCCTGCAAGAAAGATATCATGCCATCAGCTTATTGAAGTAGGCATCATTAATACCATATCTGGTGCACAATGATATCTTATTATGTTGCAGTCTGCAAATCTACTGAGCAAGATGCTAACTATGTTAGTGGGCTACATTTTATTCATCTAGCATGGTGCACAGCAGATATTCTCATACAGATTTCATATTGTCAAGTAGACAAGTGATGCAACAGAGAACCGTAATTAAGGTGTGATCACAGGAAATCAGTTATATGCACAAGAAACAAGGTTGAAAGGACAATGTGTAGAGAATCCAGATAACATATCCTTCTTGTCCCAAAATAAGTAAGAAAGAAAGATAGTATATGCTTCTAGTACACGGAAACCATGTCGAAGCAGCAGCATGATAAGGTCCATCCAAACTGGTAAGAACCCCGCTCAACGTGAAAAGCTCATAAAATTATTTGTCCATTACTTATGACTAGCTCCAATCTATTTGAAGCATCTTTGGCATGTCATTCAGCAGTCATTCTACGTCGTGGATGATTCAATGTTCTACTCCATTTATAGTCCTAAATCAATGTGGTGTCACATAACCACTGCACATGCGTTGGCAGTGTCAGGCAGAACATTTCCGCAATCCTAATATGACAAAAAAAAAAGAAAACATTGGTCTCATAGTGGCTTGGCACAAAGCACATTTTCCTTCCTTGCGCGTCAAATTTCCACGTCCCTGAGGTATTGCGACACAGCTAAGGAAAAAAACATGCACGTGCATGTGAAGACCCTCCTTACAATTGAACCTTCCATTTCCCCACGTAAACTACAAACAGATGTCTGGCTTCTCGTACCCCCCTTGAAACTTTGGAGTACCTCTACATGTGTCGGATAGAGGAAAACAATTGAAACTTCCTCCCTTCCAAATGCAGCAAAGGATAACACAAACACAAAAGCTCCTTACGATCCTAGTTTTCTTCCACCATCTGTAAACTATAATTTCGAAATGCTTTGTACCAGTTATGCACTTAGAATTGAACCAGACCATTAGGAACTTACTATTCTGTAACTGAACAAACACCATGACTCACATGCGGTTCACCCGGACCAGACACAATGCAGAATGATCTATGCCTAATTCAAGCACCCTGCAAATGCTTTATGCAAAAAAACAAACCCCAGCAGTCAGTAATTTCAATACCACCACACCTCTGTAGCAACTGTCCATTAGACAACTACGAAACGCAGGATCCATTCAAGCCTCGACTAGGGTTCGATCTAAAGTGATCCCTATAGAGCACCGTAATCCTTATAGCTAGACCTATACAGGACCAAACGGATGAAATGCAGGAGAAACCCTACTCTCCCGGCCACCCATTCCGACCTCTTACGAGCATCAACATGGTAAGGAATCAGGTAACAGTGATGAACGATCCACCGGGGACTTCCACGAAAAGGAGTGGCTTTTACGCATCAAAGTTCCGCCGCGCAGGAGGAGGGTCTAGGAACGACGAAATCGAGTAAACCTTAAGGTAAAGGATTTGGGTGTTGGGCGTTTGGGGGAAGCTTACGTTGTCCTTGACCTTGCGGATGATGGCGCGGCGGAGGGCGTCGAAGCCGCCGTCGTCCTTGAGCCGCCCAATCACCTCGGCCGCCGTCGGCATCCGCCTCGTGCCGACGCCGCCGAGATCGCTCATGGGGGCGGGGAGAGGCGGCTGGAAAGCCTCGAGCCCTAGTTTTGCTGTAATTGGTGAGCACGAGTAGCTCACTAGTCACTAATATTGCTTTTCAGTTATCTAAAATACGACTTTTCTTTTTTTTTAAATTTAGTAAATCGCTAAACTTTTATATGTTGCGAATGACCATATAAGCCATCTCAGTTCTCAGTTATATACTCTTAAATGCAGTTTTTAGTTTAAACTAGGTTTAGTAGCAGAGCAAGATTTAGTAGCAGAGGAAGAAAGCACCAATGCTAGCAGCTGCAATCATGAGGCAAATAAGAAACAAGCTTTCCTCTACATTGCTACTGATGCATGATGGCTGAACCCAGCAAGCACAGGCAGACAACCAGAATGCAAGCAGATAGACAGTGGATATAACAATGAAAATGCCTAATTCACATTCAGGTGACAACTTGCAACTCTGAGCGAGATGTAGTGAGATATGCATTTTAGCAACATTCTCATGTTAAATGATAAATGTCCAGTGATCAGATCTTTAGAAACTGAAGCGAAACTAATGGTAAGTTCTAAGGCTAATCATATGCCATGTGATCATGCCGTAAATGTTCCGTCCTGGAAGTGAGTGAAGGCTTAACGATTGAAACACTCCAAAATTGACTTCGGTATGAGACTAGTTGTGCTTGATTGTTTCTCCAGCATGTGTCAAGTAATGGACAATGTTGTTACAATTAGACATAGCATGCGCCCAACATATGGAGGGGTGAAGGCAAAGGGTAGAACCTTGCAATCTCATCCATAGATTCCATTATTTGCTCTGAATATGTTTCAATCACCTATCCTCTCAGTATCATTTCATCTAAAATTGTGTGCAGCTGCATCAGACACTGCAATGAGCCAAGGAAGATAGTAATGAAAGTAGTATTACACATCACTATGAAAGGAACAGAATGAAATGAAAACTACTGGATGCTAGGAATTAATTGTTGGGTCATTTTGTCCTAAAAATCGAGCATTTCCAATAAATTCCAAAGCAATACGTAGTGTGGACACTACAGAAAGCATGGAAAGAGGGGAAAACCAACACCATGGGCATCAGCAGGTCTAGAGCTAAGGGGGCAAAGTTGGGTTTAGCCCTCTTTTGTCTTAAGAACTAATTACCACTATCTACATACTAAAATAATTCTATTGTAGTTCTCTTGAAGGCCTGTAAGTATGCTCTACTAACCTGATCCTTTCTATGTTTTTCTTCAAGTTTTGTGCCACTGATTCCCATGGAGGTGAAGCAGTAAGAGAGAGGGGGGGGGGGACAGTAACCATAATGGTAGGCAGCTAGGGAAGGCTACAACAGATTTCCTAGTTTTAAAGTTATTGTTTAATATAGATTCAATTCTATCTTTAGTGGTTAGGTTGTTTCTATATATAAGCTTGTCAATTAGATGGGATTCTTAGGATCATCATCTATATAAGGAGAGCCAGGTGCAATTTAGAATAAAGCAAGCATTGAAATACCGAATACTAATGCCCCCCTATGGCCCTATGTATCAAGTCTATCTCTATCCCTAGCCAAGTCCTCACCCCTACAGACCCCCTCCTTCATCTAGTGCCATTCATCTTGAAGTTGTCATCATCTGACCTCCTCCTTGCTTGCTATGTATTGGAGTGTCCATATAAAGCTTACTGCTTAATTATGATTTTAGACCTTGGTTGAGATGTATGCACTTTGACAGATGTAAGATGTTTGGGTATTGCCGAACTTTCGTGGCCACTAGACTGACTGAACACCACAAACTTGATGTCATAAAATGCCTGTGCAATTAAAACTATGACAACTTGATGGATAGTGGGTAATGATATAGCTATAAAACATAATAGGTATTATTGGAGTCAATTATTTGTTCACTAAGGCTTTTGGGTTTGCACTACAGATGATATGTGCATCAAAAGGCTAATTCTAGAGATAACCTAGTTACTCTGACAAAATTACATGTAATATTGATAAATTTCTAAGTTCCACCTTTTTGTTGCTCGATGCTATGACATACAATGTGTAAATGAAGGATCAATGGTGAATGAAAGTTCAACAGACATGTAACCATACATACTCAATCACACTATCTAGAATAAAGGATCAAATCAAGAGAATCATAGTACCTTTGAAGTTAAATACAATGTCAAACTTGCATACATTCTTGAAGCATCTATTCAATATTTCAACAAAAACTGTGCACAAGATAAAGTGTATACAGATTAATCAACCTCGTACAATTAGAGCTGATAAAAGGAGTCCTTTTAGACAAAAGTAAGAGAGAAGCAGTTTCCAGTGACAGTGAAGTTCAGCAGCTAGACAGAATTGATGGATAGAGAAGCATGTTGATAATATGCTACTGTAGTTATATCAAAATTCATAAGTACTTAGTAGCAGAGAAAGATAGCATTACATATACAAATAGAAGATCATAAGTGAGGGTTTCTGAGTATTGAAAGAAGCATAGTAGATAATTGATGATTCTATATTAAGACAAGTCAAATTAGTGAATAGCATGATAACACAGTGCATATAATTCATTATTATGCAAATGCAAAGCCTTCATATTTTATTTAGACATAATACATGTGCCTATCAATTCTAGCAACTGAAAGAAAAATAATAGCATCAATAAACCATTAGGTTACCTTGTATGAGATCGAGCATGGCGAGCTCATTCTCGGATCCATCAAAGACAAAAATAAAGTATAGTGTGGCCAAATGCTTGTATAACATTTTCGTTTCCTGCGGAGTGCAAAGAAGAAAATCAACTCTTTTTGACCCTCATCAACTTTCTGTAGGTAATATGAGCAGAAGTCCCAACACAATTTTAATTAACATGTAACTTAGATTATTCAGCTATTTATCCCAACATAATTTTAATTTTAACCTAGATAGAGCAGAAGTCCTAAACCTAGTAAGGAAATCCCAACTTAATTTTGCACAACATTACCTACTCAGTGCCAGTTAGCACAACCTACATTACATGCAGATGGCTAAGATAGCAACAAACAATTTCTCTATTCTACACAAGATTTACTACAATACTACATTAATCACAACCGGGGGCGGGGTGCTCATTACTAGACCAAAGATTGCATCGGCCTCAACGAAATTGCTCGCGCTGTCCGATCTCGCTGATAGCACTGCAACAATAGATTCCTCGGCTCAAGGACAACATCCAAACAAAATTGAGAAATGGACAAGTGAACCGTGTGCACACATACATTGGAAGACACCGCGGACGAGGTCCTAATGCTTCTCAGGTGGCTGCAACCATCAAAAGCAATATATAAAACGGAGCGCACATGAATTAAGGAAAGGAATCATTTGCTTGATTAGGGTAATTCTTCGAGCATATAAGGATTCATGGATGAAGCAATTCTAGATCTGGGTGGGGAAATTGACCGAGCACTTGGTGGGTGGGTGAAGACGGAGATAGTAAGGGGTGGCTGTAGAGAAGGGTGGATAAGGCTCTGGGCCTGAAAATTGTAGAACTTGAGGAGGATGGGCTTGTCCTGGGTGCTGATCACCATCACTGCATGGATCATGGCCAGCGAGGAGGAGGAGGCAGCTGCGGCGGCGAAGGAAAGGTAACGATGACATCACAGGTGCTGACATCAGCAGACAAGGAAGTCGACGAATAATCATAAGGGAAGGTATGAAAGCAAAATGCAACTCCGCATGGCCGTGCATACACACGGTCCATCTCACCTATTCATTCTTTTTTCTAAATATTTATTTATTCATTAATTCTCTTATCTATATTATAATATTTTTTATCTAATTTTTTTTACAAATCTCAACATAAATTTATAGTTCTGATATGATATGGTTTCGTATATTTGGTGGAATTTCCGCGTTGGCAGGTGCAACCACTGTTTACATACTCTACAGTCCATTGTATGTTAGAAATAATTACTAATAAATACATTATAGTTTATAAATGGCACATGTAGTTCAGTGGACAGAGCGTCTATTTCCTAAGCAGAAGGTCGTAGGTTTGACCCCTACCTTGCGCGTCTTCAGGCCTTTTTTTGTTTCTATTTGGTTCCAAAATACGGAGCCTTATTTTGCTTGTGTTATTTTCGTTTCTTTCAAATTCAAATTTATTTCACAAGGCTATATGCTTCCTTTTTTTTGTGTTTCCATTCAGTACCAAATTATGGAGTCTTATTTGTCTGTTGTATTTTTTCTTTTAGAAAGCTTTTCATTCACTTTTGATTTTCTTAGCGATACCAAGGTTATGCATACGGTACACATATTACCCTTATTTGTTAATATATTACCCTTATTTTACCAGTTGTACAGAAGTCGCTACTTATGTTATGCTGGAAGGGGCAAACCTAAATGTGGGAGGTCACAATACCAAGTTTACAAAAAAGAAAAAGGGTATAGATCTTGAAAATAGGATCTAAAAATGTTATAGAAAATGGAGATGCATATGTTTTTTCTTTTTTGCCAATTTATATGTCAAAACACCTTTTCTTAAAAATAATTTTAATTTTATCGAATGTGTAACACTAACTTTGATGTTGGAAGACAAACATTATATATATACAGGAGTACATACTAGTTTTCCTATATATATATATATATATATATATATATATATATATATATATTCTTCCTATTTCCAAGCAGATTTTAATCTGGTTTGATTGGACTTGTTGAACCTTCCAGCCCACAGGTGCTGGAAATTTGAAGCAAAGTTATTTCTTTCAAACTATATGTGGTGGGAGATAGTTGATTGAGACCAGTGAGACTACCACTGCCTAGTTTGAGATCTTGAGCACACGGTGGCAATGCATACTTTTGCTTCCGTCCACCTAAATTCATGTCTCATTTTTTACACGGATGACTATTGATGGCATTCTTTTGAGGTATCCAAAATAATGATATCGACACATCGGCAGCAATCTCGAATCACATGAGAAGAAAAGCACAATACAAAATGGCAAATTCATCGGTGCACCATGTTATCTGCCACAAACTGGACCCTTCATTTTCCATAATACTCCACACTTGTAAATATTTAATAAGAATTAAACCCACAATAGAATGCGATACTCAGTTACACTAGAGAATTTAATTTATTCGCAGCATTACTATATGAGGTGTGGTAAATCTCTCTCTCTCTCTCTCTCTCTCTCTCTCTCTCTCTCTCTCTCTCTCTCTCTCTCTCTCTCTCTCTCTGTTCATGGGCACTTACATATTTTCTTTCCTAGGTTGCTAGGGGGACTTATGTTGTCATGCATGAAGCGGTGGTTTTGGACACTGGTGTGCGTTGTGTGAGGTGTCAGTTGAGGGATTTATTGGGGCTCAACTCCATCAAAAATAATTTCTAGAATATAAAGGAGAGCTTCTTTGCCAGGCTGGTATCTTGCCATCACACTGAAGAACTTGACAGGAGAGAGGGAGAGAGAGAGAGAGAGAGAGACGGACGAGAGGAGAGAAGCATCCTCCAACCCCGGAGCTCAACCTGGTAAGGGATTCATCATTCGGTTCCCTCTCAACTCTGCTGTGTTCTCCAATAGTGTTCTTGGAAGATGCATAGGTTTCGTCATAAATTATGGGCTTATGGCTACGGCCGTGTATTTGCAATCGAAAAACCATTTCTTGTTCATTGTTCCTCCGGGAGGTTTCCCGTCTTGTACGTGTGGAAGTACAGTTGTATGATTCCATCGGTTTCAGCATGTAACCGTCGAGAATTAGAGACACTGATCCTAATATTGAGGGCAAGGTTGATTTCACCTTTGTCTATTTCCATGTTCCATGTTAGAAGGTTGAAAAAAATCTTTGATCTGCAATCCCCAACCCCACAGCTTAATAATTCAAAGAATTAGCTAGAGTTTCATCTATTATTCGTGAATTTCATGAATGTTTCCCTACGAATTAATAGATGTTCATCCATTTTCCCCTTATGTTGAGACAGAATTGTTGATGCATGGGATGCATACAAGAGCATAAAGTTATGCACTTATTGTTTTGCAGATGGAATACTCTGTGATGCCCAATTCCTGATTGCTGAAACCTACAATACAGTCCCATACTGTCATGTGATCGAATAACTTAGCCCCAAAATTTTCTGAAACATGGGTGACATTCCCGAGCCGGGAGCTGCCATGACCATGCCGGAGCCGTTGTCTTGCCTCACCCTGCGAGTCTTCTACCTGAGGGTGAGCAGGTGCGAGGTCGACGAGTCGATGCTGGACACTCTCACCCTCACTCACACTCCACTCACTCCCGACACCGTCCTGAAAGCGGGTGGCAGGGATCAGCAACCAGGCGTCAGCAATGGCAACGTGTCCTGCACCCTCCGCAGAGACCGCGTCGATGCGGCATCGGAGGAGGTCACCTTCGTCAGCACGGAGACCGTGAGGATGGCCGGCAGCGTGCGGTTCGAGGTCCAGAACAAGGACGAGAGGCTGCTCGTCGGGATCCTGGAGATGTGCGACGCGGAGAGCTTAGGTGGGGACGTGACGATGAAGGAGAAGAGCGGAGGCAAGAAGAAGAGCTGGGTCATGAAGTTCCAGGTCGCGACGCAGCGCGGGTCGGGGTTTCTGAGGAGCGGCAGGGAGACGAAGCTGCCGCCGACGGTCGAGGTGTACGTCGCGGGCGTGTCCCGTGGCACGCCGATCGTGTTCACCAAGGCGATGCAGCTGCGGTTCAGGAGGAGGCGTCAGGTGAAGGCGTTCATGGACCCGATCCCGGAGTGCGGCGAGCAGGCGGAGGACACGAAAGAAATGGCTCAGAAGCATGATCCAGAGGTAGGTGTCAGAGAATTCCCAATCTTTGTCTGACAATCATTTCTTGCACAATTAGAATTCTGATCACAGCGTGTTCCATTATGTTCGTTTCGTTCAATTCAGAGAAGTTTCGTTCATTTTTTTTCGACACGGGGAATTTTACAACCAAGTTTTACAGCACCAACTGAACAAGAGGTAGAACTAGAAATAACGATGATACAAATCATCGTCTAGACTAACGAACAGGAGTTTCTAAAAAGCCCATACAGACCGAAGGACAGCAGATATAAAACTAACAGGAGTTCACAGACAAAAAAAGGGTAGTAGCGTAACACAGCAGGACCATTTTCCACACGCTAGCGTAACCCAGCAGGGTAGTAAAAGTCCTTATTCACCTCGCAATATATCCTCTTTGCTCATATATTTAAGCAAATCTGCTCAAATTTTTAGAAAATGACACATACGAAAAATGATTTCACTTGGGTCACGAGTCAACTTCTTTTCATAGCAAGCTTTATTTCGAGCTTTCCAAATGGCCAAGCAAATCGCTGCTAGTCCAATCACATAGAAAGTTTTGCCATTGGGCAAATGAGTTTCTATCGGCAAGTAAAACTGATGAAGGGAATTAGGTATAGAATCAGCGACAATACATAGAGCCACAAAGCCCCATACTACCTTAGTAATGGGACACAGAAAGAGAAGGTGTTGGGATCTCTCTCTTTGAGTGCAAAAATAGCAAGTACCACCACCCGTCCAATTTCGTCTAATTATATCATCTTTAGTGAACAAAGTATTTTGTCCTAGGAGCCACAGAAATTTTTTTTTATCTTCATAGGGTTCTTGGCTTTCCAAATATGACCAACAGTATGGTTAGGAGAATCTGTCATAATCCAGTTGTAAACAGATTTAATAGTAAAAAAACTCTTTTTTGTCATGAGCCCAAACAATCTCATCTTCAGAATCAGTGAGATGAAAATTGTGTATCCAACCCAGAATTATATTCCACTGATCCTGGAGCACAGGACAAGTTTCGTTCATTAGCCACTATCAACCGAAACAACTGAACTGCTGGGTCTTGTGCGCAGGAATCGGAGTACAGGTGCTATAAGCCTGACCCAGACGCAGACGACAACGAGAGCCTGTACATGAGATCCGCAGGGCCTGAAGGTGAAGAGTACAGCGAGCTATCATGGTTCACCGCCGGCGTGAGGGTCGGCGTCGGCATCAGCCTGGGCATCTGCCTCGGCGTCGGCATCGGCGCCGGCCTCCTGGTCCGTTCCTACCAGTCCACCTCGAGGACCCTGAAGCGGCGGCTCATCTCAAGCCTGCTCTGAAATCTGAACCGACGACAAGCCTAGCATTCCAGCGCAGCAAGACCCAACAACACAATTGCTTGCCTGCGCTTCTCTGATCGGTGCCTAATTCCTAAAGCTTTTCAGTGATGCAAAGACGTGGATGCTCAAACGTTCTTGGCTCGCTACGCCGAATGTGCCTGCTGTATATCCTAGTGCTGTTACTTACAAGGAAAGCACTTTCTCACTGCATCTCTCTTCAATCCGTCCTGATGCTGTTGTGTCGCCGCTTCCGACGGCTACGAGGTGGCGCGCGGGCAGCAAGCGCCTGCATGGCTGCATTTCTAGTTTACCAAGTAGCTAAATCGGTCGTTTCAATGTCTTCTGAAACGTTGTGTTGTGTTCTGATTTGTGAAGCTGCCTGCATGGCTGCATTTCTAGTTTACCAAGTAACTTCGGGTGTCCATCCGGGCCCACATGCAGAGACAGTCTTTCCATCAGCCGCGTTATTTAGTTGCCATGACCATCTGTGTATATAGAAAGATCCCTCGTCCATTGTTTGCCCCTCTCGATTCTGATACAAGCATCAAACTAATGGCAATGCACGTCGAAGTGGAGGAGGAGGAGCAGGGCGCGCCCGCCACATTGTTCCTCCGCCGGGCCATGGCGTACGGGCCCAGCCGATGGAGGACGACTCCGTCGTACCTGATGGACGGCGGCGGCGCGGCCGTGGGCGGGAGATGGCCATGCTACCCGCCGTGCCGCGCGCGGTCGCCGTCAGCTTCAGTCTGCCCGCCCGGCGCGTGCGACGACGACAGCGGCGAGTGCGGCGAGGCTGCTCTGTGGGATGCTCAACCGCGCCGTCTTGAGGGGTGGGGCCGAGGCCGGGGCCAGGGTGGAGGAGGCTACGGTGCCGGCGCCGGAGGCGAGCAAGGAGAGGAGGCGGCCTGTCGTCGTGGCGGCCAGCCGGTGCAGGGCTGATGCTAGTGCGCTACCGAACACCGATACTGCGTTGTATTGTGTTCGTCCGTGATTTCAATTTGGAAAGCTCCATTGATTTACTTTCTTATTCGAGAAACATATTGTTTTTCTGATCATCACCCACTGGGAGCGCCGTTTGGGAAACTAAGTCGAGATATATCTTGATTTAATTATGATGAGTTATTGATAACGTTCGAGCTGAGTTTAATTTAGTTAGCATGTGTTTGTTGATACTAGTTCTAGTTTATGACTAATTTGAGTTGGAGAAAAAAAAATTGGTGTGTTTGTTTGAGTTCAAGAAAAATAAACTCACCGAAATATTCGGTCTCTGGAAGTTAGCTTGACCGGATAGTTCAGTGTTGTGTTGACAAGAACGTTAGAGTAATTTTTGTCTATGAGAAGAAATCTGAACGATACACCAGATAGTTTGATGTGGGCTACAAGAGTTCATCGGAGTATTTCCTACAGAAAAGAAATCTTTCAGAGGAAAATGAAGTTTAATCCATCGGATGATCCGGTGATTCCATCAGCGAGCGCCAGAGTATTGTTTAGTGCGTGGCAAAGTTTGAAATTTGAGTTTGGCGCTAAAACCGAAGTAGCCACCGGATAGTCCAGTGTTTGTGTTTATGAACACTGAATGGTACACCAGACTAATTCTTGCAGAGATGTTGCTAGTCACTGATCAAGTGGAATTGAACTCACCGAACATTCCGGTGACTGAAGGGTTTACACCGGAAGCTTGCGTCGGATCTTTTCTTGTAGAAAGCATTTTTCTAGGTGCAAAATGAATCTAAGCTCACCGGATGATCTGATGTTCAGGAATAAAACACACTGGAACATCCGGTGTTCTCGAGTTCTGTGAAATGTGCATTGAACTGAGGATTTTTGTTTTGAGCTAACCTAGAGATAGTTTAGAGTGTGAGAAACATGTTTGCTTGTTTCATGGTTTGCAGGAAATGGAAGTGACTTGGCGGTCCACGATGAGATGATCGGGGCCAAGTGGGAGGCTTGGTGCTGGACGATCAAAGATGTCGGATGAAGTCAAGGGTGATCCTAGTGGTACACGTGGAGTTCAAGTAAAGCATGGATAGAGAAGTATGAAGACAGTGTGTTGATAAAGTCAAGCAAAGGGGATGACGATGTAAGTGATAAGGTGGCCCAAGGGATCGGGAGCGGGAGAGACTTGCAAGTGATCAATATCTCAAGATAGAGTACATACGTCAACATCGGAGCGCTTGCTTGAGGTAAAGCAAGTGGCGGCTAGTCACACTTTAAGAAGCGTTCTAGGGTTTCACGGTTTGACCATAAAACCGTGGGAAGACTAGAGGGTCATGTGGCATCATCGTGAAGCTTACGTTGAGGTGAAGCTAAGTCATAAAGAAGTCATGGACGTTCAATAGAAGGAGCAAAATCTAGACCAAAATACCCTGGTGGTACGTAGAAGTGCACTATCGGTGAATGGTATTTTTGGAATAAGAAAATTTAAGGGCCAAGAAAACTCTCAATGGTTATAAATAGAGAGGTAGAGCTGTGAGATAGTCTTGAGCCAGCCATTTAAGAGCCTTTTAATAGGTTTTAGAGAAGAGGAGAGGACATGCTTACTCTTTTTAGTAGGCTAGAGCTTTTGTGAGAAAAAATAATTTTGTAATCTGTCAAAAATAAGATTGACTCATGTGCTTAATGAAGATTATTTTATTGCATGAGCTTATGTTCATCTCCTTCTAGTCTCTTTCTTTAGGTTTCCTTGCCTTCGGTGCAAGTTTTTTTATTTTCTTGTTAATTTTCGTTTTTGCTTTTGAATGACAATTTTTCAACCTTAGAAGGTTGTTCTTCTTGTTGCTAGAGTCATAAATGTTCATATTCTTATGTATTTTGAGAAGGTCTTGAATTCTCTTGCCTCTAGACTATAACTTGGAGAGTTGCTTCTTTAGGTGACTGTCATTTGCTTTGTTCTTCGTTTAAGTTTCAAGCTTTTGTGCACAAAGACATATGTAATGGTCTTGAATAGAGTTTATGGCTCATATTTCATCCGTGAAGTCATGTTACCTTAGAACTTTATCTCTTGCATTGTCTCTCTAAAGATTATACCTCTGTTTGTACATTTTTCAGAGAGTTGGGTGAATAAGGAGTAGGCCACCTTTTTCAAAAAAAATTGTAAGGCGCCTATTCACCCTCTCCCATCTAGTCGCCTATCTCGTTCCTACATTGCTTAATTCTGCGTTGAGCTTTTGTTAACTTGACAACCAAAAAGTTTTGGAACTCATTGAACAAGTTAAAAAAATCTCAGGAGGGTCCGATTGAAGTTCGCTGGGATGGACAAAGCCATGCGTAGTTCACTCTCGCTCTTCTTCTTCCTCCTTCTTTTCTCCTTCTCCGACGAGATCTCCCTCCCTCCAGTGAGCCCCATGCATGTGCCTCCTCCTCCAACGTCTCTGGTGAGCTATTCATCGTGCCCTCAGCACCACACCATCCTCCATCTCTGTTTCCAGTTGTTCCCCGCCATTGAGACCATTGCTACGCTAACCTGACTTGGCCGAGATGTTTCCTTGGCTACCTTGCTGCCTTCAGCTTCAGCAACGCCACCGTCGCCTCACCGCTCTACCACGCCGCCACCCACCACCGGTTTGATGGTCGCTCCAAGCCATCCCTTTAAACCTGACCCAACCCATCCTGAACCCTAACCCAAGTAGTGATAGTGGCACGAGGAGGAAGAGAGAACAAACACACGTGGCTTGCTATCAGTGAGGAAAGAAGGGTGTGGGCGGACGCGATGATTCCTGATCCTAGGATGGAAGGATTTGTAGGAGCAGAACGTTGCGTGCACCTCTATATCCAAAACGTTGCTCTATTCGACACGGAGCGCACCAACGACTTGGAACACAATTTTTTTCTCTCTCTTTTTTGAGAATAGGAACACAATGGCTCGTAGCGACAGATGGGGCTTCGCAATAAAAAACAATGAATCTTGCACATGCTAGATTGAAAACTAGTTGAATTGATCCTCTTTGGGTCTATCTAGACTAGTATAGGCGACCTAGCTTCCTCGACTACACTGATAATGATTTGGCTAAGGAAAAAAATCCATTTTACCCCTGAACTATTGGTCCAATTTGAAAGATCATCCGCAACCGAGATACCAGAAATATAACCCCCTCATGTTTGGAAACTGGATGTGGAACCCCCCCCCCCCCCCATTGCCGAATCTAAGCCATTTTGGTCTAACGTGGCGCATAAATCCCTATTTTTGGTCTGACGTGGTGCTGGAGTGTCGCACGTGTTGGTGAAGGCGGAGGCACTGGCGATGGATGCTCCGACGATGGTGGGGAGGGACCCGACCCTACCGGGGCAGCGTCCCAGGCGCCAACGTTCTTGAATCGACCAAGCCTGATATGGAGCACGATGTGGCTGACATTATGCGCCTCCCGATGCTTCTTCTCCTCCTCGATGTTCGGCTCGATGGATGATGTGTTCGCAGCGGCGAGGGTGCGAGCGAGGAGTGAGGTGCAGCAAAGCGGACACATGGCGTTGGAGCGGAGCTAGACGTCAATGCACTCTTTGCTCTGATCCCAATTTAATTCCTACAAAAATGACTGATTAATCCCCTGCCCCGCCTGTCGCTTCATGCTCTAGCCATTCCCGTCCCCCCGACATGCTACCTCCATCGTCGTGTCTGCCGTAATGATGCACCCCACATCCTCCTCCTCTCGTTCCTCGACCGGCGGAGGCAGGGCCCACCACCACCATGGTCACCATGTCTCCGTCTCCCTATCGCTGTCGATGTGCAGGCACATATCGTCGGCGACGCTCGATCTCCTTAGCCTACTGTTCGTGCTCTTCTCGCTCGCCTCCTCGCTCACACACGTCTCCTGTGCGCTCTCCCCTCTGGTCCCCTCACTGCCTGTCGTCACCGCGCTCAACTATGTTACGGCTGCGCTACCCTACCTCGCAACAACGTTCGTGCTCTCCGCCGCTACCTTCCTCTCCTGTCATCGGCTCCCGCACTGCTGGTGCCGCAACCCGCACCGTCGTGGGCTCAGGAAGGCTCTCAAGTTCGATGTCTAGCTACAGACCGAGGAGGCCGTGCTCATCGACACAGGGAGTACCGTCGGCGGTGCAGACGCCTCCATATGGCGCGAGATCGAGGTGCTTCCATGGAAGGGAGGGCAGGGCGGGAACAATCCGAACTACGAGTGCCTCCGCGTGGAGCTCTAGTAGATGGCGTCACCCAAAACAGGGATTTATGCGCCACGTCGGACCAAAACCGGCTTAGATTTGGCTCTGGGGGGGTTCCACATCTGGTTTCCAAATATGAGGGGGTTATATTTCTAGTATTCCGCAACGGTTGCGGGTGGTTTTTCAAATTGGACCAATAGTTAAAGGGGTAAAATATATTTTTTTTCTTTGGCTAAATTAGGGATGACAATCGGGTACGACGGATATAGGTAGTGCTCACCCATACTCGTACCCATCGGTTTTTTACCCACCCGTGGATGTACCCACGAATGTCTGTGGGTGAAGAGCCGCCCCCAAACCCGTTACCCGCGGGTACCTCTTATCCGCGGGTATACCCGTTTACCCGTGGGGCGGCATGGCAGCGGCAGCGAGACAGGACAATGGGGTGGGCCGAGGCGGGGCGGGGCGACGCAGCGGGGTGGCGCAGGGAGGCACGGGGTGGCAGCGGCGAGACGGGTTGGGCTGGGGCGGTGCGACGTGGGGCGGCATCGGTGAGACGAAGCGGCACTGGCATGGCGAGGTGGGTCATGACGAGGTATTTATATGATGTAGAATGTTAGGATTTGGAGATGAGATATTTATATAACGGGTATATGGGTTTCATATGTATGAATATACCTTATCCATATCCTTACTCGTTTATCTGTCGGGTAGTGTTTTTTACCCACGAACATACATGTGGATACCATTTGCTATCTACCCTACTCTATTCGGATATTTAACCGTGGTTAAACAGATAATCGGGATAAATTGTCATCTGTAGGTTAAATAGGTCCAACTTGTTAATGACTTCGGCACTATCGTTCGAATTGGCAGGCGCAGCTTGAGCCTTGATGTTACAAAAAGCATTAGCAAAACAAGTACTGACAAGTAAAACAAATCTTAATTAGACCCTGCTACTACACTTGATGCGATGGTCTTGAACCTTCCAATATCTTCCTTAGTATGTGTAAGAAATACAAATCTCAATGTAAATATGGTGTGTGTGAGTCGTGTGTGCTGTTTTACCCTTAAAAAATATAGACCCTGCTACTTTTCATGTCCCTAAGCCTAACACACACCAAAACATATAGACCCTGCTACGTGACAGCAATGTTCTTTTTGACTCTTTTTTTTGTGTAATCACATGACGGATCAGCAAATAGCAACAAAACAAAAACAAAAAGAAAAAAAGACACTAGCCTGTATACATTGATCAAGTTCTGCTTGTCTGAGTCCACTGAAACTAATACATACCCAAGCAGCACCAGCAAAGACAGGGACACAGCAGAAATAGGCATGAAGTATTCAGAGATGTCAGGTATATATTCATTTTCCAGAGATCTCTAGGCTCTAGCTAGGAGTATTAATCAAGATAGACACCGAACGGAACACTATACCAACTAGTGATTAATTCCATAATCAAGCCACCTAATGGCGACAGCATAGTTTCCCTTACTGGAATGCCATCGAAAACGTCTTGATGCTCGCAAGTCGCAATGATCATGGTATGGAGCCAGGCGTCTACGAAGCTGACCTCCCAACGGCATCGCTTGGCCGGGATCCCAGGGTTTTCTGCAACCGCCAATCGATATAACTGATTGATTCGACAAACGAAGGACACGAGAGGTTACAGTGCCGTCACGTAACTTTCTGAGCGATTTAGGAAAAATGATTACCTTCGCTGTTTCTGCCTTCTTTGTGGATGCAAGAACAGTACTATGATGCTATCTTTTTTCCAACTGAAATGTATGGTGCTTTTGTTTCAAAACTGAACTGAATGGTTCTATTTTCCTTGTGGAATCTTAGTTTTGCATCAGGAGTTTTCGTATGTAGGGGCATTTCTTTACTGCTCAAATCTAAATACTATAACCAGTCCAGCTCAACAATTATTTCGACCCAAGTCCTCCATTGTTCATACTGTATTATATAAATCAGCAAGGTGGCTCACGAAAATTGTGCGGCTAGACCATTATACTTGTCATAATACTACTTTCTAAGATGATTTTTCCCCAAAATAATGCCAACAATCATGCCCTTACTTCTCTCATCGGAGAACGCATCTAGGAGATGAATAAACAGTAAGTAAACTTTTCCACTGGGATTAAGCAATTATGGACCGACTTAAACTACTGCTAAGCGACTTTTATTATGAATAATCATATGATGGTGGTTGCTTGTCATCTGTCATTTATCATCTATTTCCCATCTTAATAAGTTCTCACAGCTTTGCTTATGCATACGAATCATGGTGCATTTATGATCCACATAGAACTATGGATAGTTGAATTGCTACAACTATATGAAAATTTTTATATAGGCCTATAAAATGGTTTATACAACCGCGCATTAGGGCTGCTGGATCTGTTATCATTTTCTATATCACTAAAGTTTGCATGTAAGTTAAAGAGGGATTTTACTTATGCCCCAATTTAGAAAGAATAAAAAGTCTTTAGACGATCTATAACGATTTATTATGAATGTAAGTGTAGTGTGCAGCCAAATTATTTGAAAAGGACCAATAATATTTTGTATATGGTTCCAGATTCATTTAATTTGAAAGTTTGCAGTTCTATTTTTTGTTTGGAAAGCTTACAAAGCTATATTTCTTTAAAACAATCAAGCAGGAGAGTTGATTATATTGATAAGAAAAAGGAACCTGATGGGAAATTACAGTTAAACGAAACAAAAAAGAAAAAAGAAAGCAAAAAAGAGAGCATGTGGTCCAGCAAAGGCCCAAGAGTTGGCTTCACCCTTTATCCTTTGTACGGGAGAGCCGGTTGTTCCATTCTTTTGAAGGTCCTGGTATTGCATTCCTTCCTAATCTCCCAACAGGCAAGGATGATGAGAGACTTAAGTCCTTGTTTTGGCAGGTTTGGGATAGATGCCATCCCTGTCTACCATTGGTGAATGGAGCTGGATTGTTACCAGGTTATCGGCTTGAAAGATGGTTGTAACACCCAATCTGCCAGGTATTCCTAGATTCGTCGTGATAATCTACACTCGTCGAACAGGTGAAGCCCTATTTCAGGATCCTTTCTGCACAGAAGGTGGCGTGAATTGTGGGGCCAGGCTCTCTTAGCCAGCCTGTTCGATGTCTATAATCTATTTTGATTTTCCAGCCATGCAAAGGGTTTGCATCTTGGCAGTGCCCTCACCTGCCAGATTAGATATTTGAAATTTGTTTCCATGGAGCCTAGGAACTATGCTTCGTAAGCCAAAGCCGCCGTGTACTCCCCTCACGTGTAAACTTCCAGGAGATCGCATCCTGAACGAAGGGCTACAATTGCACTTAGGCAACCGCAGACCAGAGCAGTACGTAATCAACGATCCACCTGATCGTGATATGAGGTGGTAGGGCTAGATCACTTATCCAATGCTTATCTGCAATGGCCTCCTGCAAATTCCTATGTTTTCCCCTTGACGTGGAGAAAAGGTTCGAAGCAATGTCTCACGGCCTATGGCCTTGCAGCCACGCCGAGTCCCAGAGCGAGGCGGTTTCCCCATTCCCTGTTGTCCGTGTGAGTGCATAGGGATTTGGAACCTTTCCCAGAGTCATCTTTTCACTCTTTCCATAACCAACGTAATCGCAATGCTCTTGCAAACTTCTGAAGGTTTAGGATTCCTAGTCCACCTTTGCTTAGCGACCTACACACCCTGCTCCGATTGATCTTGCGCTTGCCACCCATGAGGGCCTCATTACCGAACCAGAGAAATTGCATTCTCATGCGGTCGATGGCTTTGAGTATTTGTTGTGGAGCCTTTAGGGCCGCAAGGAAGTATATCGGTTCGGCAGTAAGCACCGCTTTGACAAGAGTCGGTCTTCCGCTATGGGCGATGAGTTTTCTCTACCATCTCGCAAAGGTGGCCGCCGTTTTGTCCACAAGTTGTTGGAGATCTACTCGCTTAAAACGGCCAACTGCTAGGGGCAGTCCGAAGTATTTGATGGGGAAGGAGGCACACGTTGCTGATAGTTCCTCGAGGATGTAGTCTAGCGGTAGGTCCGCACATCTTATCGGCACGACTAGCGATTTTTGAAAGTTGGTTCGCAGGCCAGTAGCCTCATCGAATAAGCTCAAGATGGTCGGTAGAGCTATCACTTCTTCCCTTCGCGGGGATATGAACAGAGTAGCGTCTTCAGATCGACAAAGCTTCGTCTGCTCCTCGCAAAAAGAACAGAAAAGAAGAAAGGACAAAGCTCGTCTGCAACCACCAAACAGGCTGACACAGATTGAGCGCTTGGATGCTCCTACGGCTCGATGAAAAACTCGAAGCTTAAGAGTTAGTTTAGCTCGTATCTAGCTCGGTTCGGCTCGACTCATTCTAAAATCTAACAAATCGAGTTAAAGTTTTAGCTCGTGAGCCAAATGAGCCAGCCCCATCTTCTTCACTTCATTTCACTATATCATCGGTTTGCTCATTGGTCATCTTCATTTTTGATAGAGAGACTCTCGTCAGTCTACTTGACTTTTTATTGGTCAGCTTTTTTCCCTTCTATTATTTCTTCAAGCTTTGCATGTATAGATATATGTGTGGGGAACATTATTTCATATTTTTTTAGGAATATTTTATTCTAATAGCAGAATATATATAGATGGATCTGTCTATTACTATGCTACATGTAAATTTGAAAAATATTCAGAAAAGATTCAGTTTACAACAATTATACCTCTGATTAAACCATGCAAAAAAGTAATATATTTGTAGATATCATTGTTATTATTGTATAATTTTATCGATGTATTTTTTAGTAAATATTTATATTCTTTTCATTATGGTAACAAGTTGCTCTCTTAAAAAAAAAAGTGACGAGCTGCTCGTGAGCCAAATGAGCCGAGCAGAACTGGCTTTTTTCTTATTATATTAAACGAGTCATATGAGTTGAGCCCAAATGAGCTGAGATGACTCGTTATCCAATCCTAGATGCCCCTCAGCGTAGGCAGTGGCGAAGCTAGGTAGAGGTAAATCAAAATTGTAGAAGCAATTATTTTATTTTAATCATGTGGATCAGAGTAAATTAAACTTTAAAACTAATATTTATTTTGGATTATATATTTAGTATCACCATAATTTTAATTCGAGCTTCACACCTGAGCGTAGGAGCCAGAACAAGTGCAGGATCGGGAATGGTGAAGAAACTGATAAAGATGGCAAGAATCTCTGTGCGTGCCTTTACCTTCAAGTTACTCAGCTAGTAACATGCATGACAAAGTAACAGGCTGAACTGGACCCTTGCTGTGCATTGTTTGGTGGCCTGCTAACTAATTTGAACATGTCGAAACAAGAGGTTTCATAAAAACAAAGAACTGTAAATGCAAAACAAATGTTACTTGTGTTTGGCAATACTTTCAGTATAACACTGTTAGTGGTAGCATTAGTACTTACTTACTCCCAGATACATTTAATAAGACAATTTTTTATATGCCACTGAATATTAAAGAAGTTCTTGATTTACCATTGAATATTAATGAAATTCTCGATTTACTACTTAAAAGAATAATAGTTCATTCCCTGCCATCACTTTTTTTTCCTTTCCTTGCGTGAGATAGCTGTAATAATGGAGTTAACAGCAGTGGCACCCAAAGGATGAAAAAACTAAAATTATCATCCCCTGTGTGCCACTACTAACATCTCCATTATGAAGGCAGTGACACTTAGGAGATAAAAAAACTAAATTGATGTCATGAAAGAGAAGATGACTTTTTCAGTGTCAAATTGAGAAATCTATTAACATACGCTACTACAAAATAGCTTTTCACTGCCTGTTCCAAGCTGGCTTTCACTGCCTGTTTTGGAACTTACAGTACGCAATGGGCAGTGATAGTCGGATTGCTATCACTATTGGCTATTGTCCATTAGCAGTATTGCCATTTTCCATAAACAAAAAATAAATAAAATAAATCTCGTTCGGCCCCACGCCTACTTGAAAGGATTGGTGACGTCCTAAGAGTGAGTGAATTAGAATACTTAAAACCTAATTGGCTCTAAAAACTTCACAAGATAAACCAATATTAATTTCTATCTAAATGTGCTCTAGGTTATTTAGTATGTCTATTCTTCCGACTGTAAGAGTTTTGTAACCTATAATCAATCCTAGCAAAACTACTCTAGAAAGGTAAATTGTAAGTATGTAAATACGAAAATGTAAATAAGTTAGACCGGAGCTTGAGCTACCAAGACAAGGGTCTCCGTATCCTAGTACAAGTTTCTTGTCGTCGCTCTACACTAAGTCGGAGGGTCAACAAGTTTGAGCCGCCAAAGGCTCAAGGTGTCGGTGAGTCACCAAAGTTCTAAGGTGTCGATGTACCACTCGGTACATGGTAGGATTACTCCTTAATCCACCATCTATGTTGCAGCACCTAGCAACACTTCTCTCTAGGCCTATAAACACTAATCACTATCTAATCTTATGCTTAATTTCCTTAAATGATAACTTTAAGTATTACGGTGGCTTGGATGTCTTCTCAAGTGTCTAACAGAAATTAGGTGGCTAGGCAACGGCTAAATTTAGATCTCTAGCCTATAAATACCCTTTCACTTCGTTTCACTTAGATTCCTAGCGACCTAGAGGAATTCATATAATGTGTATGTCATCAAGAAGCAAGATAGAGCAGTTGAGTTGATTTGTAAGTCCCTAATTAAAAAGTTAAGGACATCATTAGTGTTTGAAGAGTAGCATATATCTAGCTGTAGTCTAGACTTGATCTTGATCAAGTGAATCTATTGGCTTATTACTCTTGGTTGTTAGCAACACCTAACTGGTCTTGTTAATTGGAGGTGTTCTCTGTGAGCTTTTGGAGTTCTTGTAGGAGCCCCAAGACAGGTTTGTACTTGGTTTGATGGTCGTCAATTCGGAGATAGAGAAGTGACAAACATGAGGGAGCACTTGGATCTTGGTTACTTAAGAGGGAACGGTATTCTTAGTAGATTCACCAATAAGGACTAGGGGGTGCCAACTTCTCCATACCTCGGAAAAAATCTGGTGTCCTCTTGCCTATTTTTTTACTAGTCTGCATTTACTTTAAGCATTTACATTCTTGCAAGCTTTTATTTTCGTATTTTTCTTAGTATCTTTGCTTGCTAGTTTGTTAGCCTTGTTCTAACTTATTCATGTAGTCGCATTTTCTTTCATCTAGGTTAAGGTTGCTACTTGTTCTAAAAATCGGTAGAAGTTTTTAATTAGAGCCCAATTCACCTCCCTCTTGGACCATTCGATCCTTTTACCGTGCATATACAACTCAGAACACCAGACCATCTGACATGTAGCATCTTCGATCTTCTTCTTCTAGAAATGCTCTAGTATGCACTATATTCATGTACGGACCTTCCGGTGTATACAGTTACCACGAGCTGAAATGTTTCGGCATGTACAAACTCCTCTACGCCGGACCGACGTGTGCAATTTCTTTATGACTTCTCTAATGCAATTAATCTTTGTCCCTACTTCGGTGACTTCTTCATGTATTGTATTTACGAGACATACTAAAGCATATACTTGATAAGTATATTAGTCACATTGACTATGTTGTTATTAATCATCAAAATCACATACATGCCTAAAGAAGATCATGTTCGCTACACCATAGCACAAATGGTCGTTGTGGAAGCCGACTAGCGCATGGCCACCGTGGAAACCGAGGAGTGCACAGTCACCGTGGAGGAGAGAAGGCCATGAAAGAGGTTGCACCCGTGCCGAAGCCTCACATCTGCTACTCCTCTACTCACTTCACCCTAAATCTGGTTGCCATGGATCTCACCCTCGCCCTCTTGCCTGATCTGTCACACGTGTGTAATGAGAGGAAGCCTCATCGGATCCGTGAGCTCCTCGACCTCCATACGCCAGATCTATGAGCTCCTAGAGCTCCACATCGTTGGATTCATGTGGAGGGCGATGAGGGCGGCAAATGTGAGGTTGGGTGGAGCGATGGGAGGTGAGTAGCGACAACAGTGAGCGAGATCGAGTGAGGAGATAGAGACACAAAGAGAGAGAGAGCGCAAGGAGTGAGGATGTGAGGTGCTCAAGACTTAGATTTTTTAGGATGGGATGAGCGGATGTGAATGTGAGACAAACTAGATTCAATATAAATTTTGGATCTGACATGTGTTTCACTGCAGATTTAAATTAAAAACTAACAGTGATAATACCATTATTGACTTATGGCTAGAGCTAACAGTGATATTTGACTATTCCTATCGGTTCTTATTAGTAACCGGCATTGATGATCTTTTTCTTACGAACCGGCAGACGTCTATCATAATCGGTTCTTAGCTAAATCAGCAGCGATGAGCTAGTAAATATGATCATTTGTACCGTAGTGATACAGTAGCAAACAGGAAATCACTCGCATCTAAGTGCCCAGCATATTAGCTTTTCTCGCATCAAAGTGACCGTATGATCGTTGGTGATCCCGGACGGACAGCGACTAATTGCGAGTCCACGAAAAGAGGGACCTGGAGGGCCCGGGGAACAGTCGTGCTTGAACAAATCGTACGACTTGCAACGCCCCCCGATCGAGCTACCCCCGAGCTCCACCATTAATCCAGCCAGCCGGCCGCCGGCGTCGACCTACACTTGCATGCTGGCATGGCGCCGGCGTCGACCTACCCTTGCATGCTGGCATGGCTCCGACGTACTTGTCGCTCCGGCCGCCATTGTTGCTCTTGGTTAGGTTGACATGAACGTGCTGCGAAGCTTATACATATGATAGATGATGAAATGTAGCTCTTGGATTCTGAAACCTGAATAATCACAAGAGATGATAATTAATGCGTGCACGGACGATCAATAATTGGTATGGGTCCATCGAGTCCTGTATAACCATCAGATCAGATGGCCGTCGTCGGTGAATCATTCATGCGTGTTATGGATTAGAGCGCGATTGATGTGAGTCTCGTGATCTTTTAATTGCGTATATATGCATGCCACTGCTTTTCTTCGCAGAGACTCAGGTTTATTGTTTAGTGCAATTTGTTTACTAGCCAGAAGGCTCTCTTGAAGTACGTACTCCAGGCAGGAATTCAGAATCCTCTCTTAATTTGCAATTTGTCCACGTATCGGAACTTTGCGCGATGCCAACGAAACCTGAAAATGCAAGTTCATACAGACTTTGACGCATACCTTATCTCAACTACCGATCTATTCCACTGAAATTCATCTATAGGATGATTTTCCTTATTTATTATATGATTTTTTAATATATTTCTCTAACATAAATCTTAATGTAAATAAATGTTCTTAATAAATCATATGTGTGCGAGGACCTATGAAAATTTCGCATTCAACAAACAACCATACCGCAAAAGAAAGAAGCATTCCGTGACGCGAGTTGGGTGGATACAAGCAATAGGGCCGGCATGGGAGCGTTGAGGGCAGAGTGCACCAACGTAGTGATTAAGACATGATCACCCGAGTTTTTTTTCCATGTCGAGTGAGAACCGGTAAACTGAAACCACAATAAGATATCTTCAACTATATTCTTTTTATTTTATTCTTTTTCTAATTCTTTTTTTTATTTTCTTTCATCTTTAATAATTTCTCTTCAAATAGAATCATGAAGAAAAATAAGATAAAATCTTAAGATAAAAAGAATAGAAGCGTAAAGAAAACCGTATAAAATTGTTAAAGCTTTAAAAAATGAAAACATGACCCACTAAAGAAAACTGTTAAGAGATAGTCTAAAAAGCCTAGAACAACACACACCTCCCAGCTCTTTTGCACGCTTTGCTTTCCAAGCCAATCAACCCGCGCCGAGGGCGGAGGCACGGGCTTGTTTTTTTATCGGCCAACCTGTGTCAGACTACTCTGCTGCCTCGCCTCGTCGCTTTCCCGGCAACCTCAACCTCCCAAGAACCTGAACGTTGCAGATCAAAACCTTAATCCAAAAGGATAATCCAATCCAAGGTTGCTTGTTTGTCACTATCCAAGGCTCCCGAGTTTAATTACTACCTCTATTTTTATTTACTTGTCACAAATTTTTTACTATAGCAATTTTATTTACATTTTTTTAAAAAAATATAAATATCTAAAATTTTCTTATCATTAAATTCGTCGTGAAATATACTTTATTAGTATTGTATACTTTTAAACATTCATAATTTTTTTTATAAAAATATAAAATTTAATAAATTACTAAAAAAACAGTAGTATTACCTTTCAGAAAGGAGAGGGCAGGATCTGTGATCGATGTGGGTTAATATATACTCCTAACGTGTCTTTCAGGTGGGGCCATGGAGAGACTGTGACGTCTGAAAAGATCACAGAAGCTAAATCTAATAGATTGACGGGACCGCGAGGTATGTTCGAGAAATAGTAATGTCTGAGCTGGCTGGTTCATCAATCATCCATCGGATGCTGTTGGCAGCTTAGGAAACGGAGCTGTTTATTCGCGCCTCAGATGCGTATGCTCCGTGGCGGACACAGATCTGGTGAGTAGGGGCTCTCTTCTTTTTTCACCTTCACCGTTACCTCCTCTCTCTTTTCCTTCTCTTTTCTCCACCTCCACCTCGTGGACTTACAACCGGTGGAAGGAGGAGGGGTTGTCGATCCGCTGTATGCTTGCGATAGGTGTATAAGGATGTGGAGGTGACTATTACTTCATGAACACACACAATCTGGGAGGAGCGTGTTCGATGCAGCAGCAGCATCATCATCATGATGCGTTCCCAGGCCAAATTGGAAGTTGCAAGACGATAAACAAAGTGTATGACTGAGCTCAGCTGTCGTAGTGATCCTTATCACGGAGTACTACGAGCGGTCGTATACTGTACATGCGTAAGTACACACGTACAGAGCATCTGTGCATGCGTCAATAGCTTCCTACACGCAGCTGCTGCTGCAGGGGCAACAGATCCCGGCGATTGGGCGGGCGCAGCGCTCCCGCTGGGAGGAGCAGAAGCTGCAGAGCCGTGGGACCATCCTTAATCATTTCTCTTTCATTTTGTTTCCTTCATAATTCTTTTTTCTATTTCTATTCTTTTTATTTTTTTAATTTTTAATAATTTTTCTTTGAATAAATTCATAAATAGAAAAGAGAATCCCGTCCTAGAAAACGAACAAAAATCATTAGAGTACTGAATAGAAAAAAAATTAAAAAAAAATCTAGATCATTAAAAAAATCCGTTAGATATAGTCTCGTAGGGCCCTGTTCCTGGGCTCACGGGACGGCCTCCACCCAACGACCGAGTCACGCATGGCACACCAAAACAAAAACACACGCATCCCATAGAACGCCACCGGTAGGCCTGGGCCACCGATTCATCGATGCCTGCCGCCATCAATTTGCCTTCAAAGATCGTCGTGCGCTAACAGCTTAACAATGTTTCTGTTCAGATGTCGATTAGCGTATTCCATGCAGTTACCATAGACAATAGTACCTTTGCATTTGGGTTTCTGTTTAGATGTCACTCAACATGCTAGTGCTAATTATTGATAAAAAAGACTCGTATTTGCGAAATCAATACTAATGTTTCGAACATAACACGATCTCTAATATAAATATTTGATCACTATTCTTTATTAAAATACATTTATAAAATCGAATAAAAATAAAATATTATAAAAATATTTTTAAGAAAATTTACACGATTTTTATATTTTATGTTAAATATTTAAATAATTATTAATAATTAAAATTTTAAAATTTGACGGAACCTGTACAAAACATAGCATCTGGAGGTAGCATGTCGCTGCCTCAGCTATGAATGCACGGATTATTTGAGAAATGATTAAGAAAATATCAAAATTGATGGGTCAGGCCCACGGAGCACCGAGGCCACCAACGTTAACAACGACAAACTCCCACGACTCCATAGGACAGAGCAGCAGCTGCTGTGCTGCCTAGGACACGCTCCGCTTCCCTCCACTCCCTCTGCTGCCTAACGGGTCGCGCGGCCCCACCGCCCAGAGCCGCGAGCTCCGCCGCCAATGGACGGCGCCGGGACCTCCCTCCTCGGCTTGCCAGTTCCCGCCGCTGGCGCCGCCGCCGCCGCTCTCATCGTCCTCCTCGTCTTCGCGGCGGCCGCGGCCGCCGCGTTCTTCGCGCGCCGGCGGGGCGCCAAACCGACCTCTCTTTCGCGCGTCGAGCACGCGCCCTCCTCCGGCTCCGGATCCTCCCGTCCGGCGTCGACGTCCGCGCGCAAGGTCAAGGCCGACGCGGAGGCCGCCGAGGCCGGCGCGGGCGCGGGCGCGAGCTCCTCCGACGTGGCCAGCTCGTCCGCGGCCGCGAGCTCGCTGGAGTCGCCGGCGAGGAAGAAGGTGGAAATACGGGTCGGCGGGGCCCCGGGGGTGGAGATGGGGTGGGGGAGGTGGTACGAGCTGGCGGAGCTGGAGGCCGCCACGGGCGGGTTCCACAAGGAGAACGTGGTCGGGGAAGGAGGATACGGCACGGTATACCGCGGCGTGCTCGACGGCGGCGAGGTGGTCGCGGTCAAGGACTTGTTTGATCACAAGTGAGTACTCTGTTCTTGTTTGATCATGGTCCAAGCGTCAAGATTAAGCATCACTCCACTTTCAGATAAAAAATGACAAGTGAGTACTCTGTTCTTGTTTGATCATGGTGAAAGCGTCAAGCTTAAGCATCACTCCACTTTCAGATAAAAAAAAATGACAACTGAGTACTCTGTTCTTGTTTGATCATGGTCCAAGCGCCAAGCTTAAGTATTACTCCACTTTCAGATAAAAAAATGCCCATGTATAAAAGAAATTAACCGCGGTAGTACCAATACAATTTGCTACTTTCCTTTTGTTTTTCTGATGTAAATGCCTAAAGTCTGTGCTGGTACTGTACTACTCTTTGAGGATTGGATTTGGACAACGGGTGTACGTTTGATGCTTTCCTAGACTGCATGCATTTCTTTGTCAATTGTCAAATTACGTGGGGGTAGTTGTAGTTTTGCTGTTGGTGTGGCTTCAAGATTGTCAATTATTATTATGGTCATGTAAAAAAAAACCTGTAAAACATGCTTTTATTACCTTAAAAGCAATACTTCTGACTTTTATGAACAATGTGAATCTTCATTTCTAGGCAACTGAATTGTACAGTTTGAATCAATAGAGTGCTTTGCAACTAACCATTCCTGTGAGCACAACATTTTTTGCCCCCGAAAAGATCAATGAGAACCTCTCAAGAATCTGTGCATTTTAGCTCTCGAAAAACAAGAGAAAAAGGTTTATAATCTGAATCCTTTTCGTCTTTGCCAAAAAAAACCAAATGGTTGATCTTTGAGAGCTTTAGAGTTAGTGAGGATCAGAATCTTCAGATGGTCATTTTGACTGAACGACCACAAGTCCCTGAAGAAAATCAATTTCTAGCAAGAAAATCATAGACAATGCAGGCACGTCCACACCTTAATCATTAGTATCCCTGTGTGCATGATTATTGATATGAGTGATCTCGATGATCCTGCGACTGGATTAAATGTAGCGTATGTCAACAAATGATTTTAAAAAAAAAAGAGAGATAAATTTATTTTCTCCAGGCTACGTATGATTGTGATATGAGTAGGTGACTCTTTTTTGTGCTTTTGTGTGATGGCCCGTATATATCCATCTACTTGTTGGTTGAGCTTGTCGGCAGTCATATGCACCGATCAATCCTTTCTTTCAAGAAAAGATAAAGCAGAGGAAAGGCAAAGCGATGACCAAGCTTTTCCTTTTCAGATCGTAGACATATAAATCCAGCTAAAATATGCAATGTTATGAACTTTGAAGCTGTTTTAGCTTTCAAGCAAATCAAATGCATGCACGTGGGTTTCTGATTATTGGCACCGAAGAAACAGTTATTTCTGTTTCTTACCTCCACGATACCATGCTAGGACATTTACAGCAAAGCTCGAGATGAAATGCTTGAGAAATTAGAAGTTTCTACGGAGATAGCTCCAGTACAAGATCAATGATTTTAAGCAACTAGGAACGTTGAGTGAAATTGTGATTTGTCTTAGGGGTCAGGCTGAGAAGGAATTCAAGGTGGAGGTTGAAACCATCGGCAAAGTGAGGCACAAGCACCTTGTGGGCCTCATCGGGTACTGCGCAGAAGGGCCTAAACGGTGAGCACATACCACTTCTGAATTCTCCTGAACAACTGTCGGCCACTGATCATTGTTTGGTGATACTCACTGGCCTGTGGTAATGCCATGAATTTGTGCTCACAGGATGCTCGTGTATGAGTTCGTCGAAAATGGCAACTTGGAGCAGTGGCTGCATGGCGACGTCGGGCCTGTCAGCCCGTTGACGTGGGAAATACGGATGAAGATCGCCGTCGGAACAGCCAAAGGGTGTGTTTACGATGGCAGTTCACCGATACACGATCATGTTCTATTCATTTCATTCATCGTAATAAGCGCGAGAATGCAAATGTTGCTGCGTTCGCTCATGTGTCATCTGTGCAGCATAGCGTACCTGCACGAAGGCCTGGAGCCGAAAGTGGTGCACCGAGACATCAAGTCCAGCAACATCCTTCTGGACAAGAAATGGAACCCCAAGGTGTCCGACTTCGGAATGGCCAAGGTCCTGGGCTCCGGCTCCAGCTACGTGACCACCCGTGTGATGGGCACATTCGGGTACGCCACCCTGCTCATACATCTCTCTGTGTCAATTCAGTACAACCAGTACGACGATCTCTAAGCACCAGTCCTCTGACGAAAACTCAACCTCTGCAGGTACGTGGCTCCCGAGTACGCGTCCACGGGCATGCTGAACGAGAGCAGCGACATCTACAGCTTCGGCGTGCTGATGATGGAGCTCATCACCGGGCGGAGCCCCGTGGACTACAACAGACCCGCCGGCGAGGTGAACCTGGTGGAGTGGTTCAAGGGGATGGTGGGGAGCCGGCGCGTGGAGGACCTGGTGGACCCGCGCATCGAGGCGCCGCCGCCGCCGCGGGCGCTGAACAAGGTGCTGCTGGTCTGCCTCCGGTGCATCGACTCCGACGCGCACAAACGGCCCAAGATGGGGCAGATCGTGCACATGCTCGAGGGCGACGAGTTCCCCTTCCGAACGGTGCGCCCTTCTCACCTGTCCTCCGATGCCACTGCGATCTGGTACTCGCCGCGGCCTTGACATGTGAGTGGCGTCCTTGGTTTTGCGTGATGCAGGAGCACCGCTCGCCGCGGGCGTCTCACAGGACGTCGACGGGGACGCGGCCGTCGCTTCTGTCCGAAAACGTCGGGACCGATGACTCGGACAAGTCGATGTGGAGATGAGCGAGCTGTCAGCAACCGCCCGCGACGTAGGAGGAGCTGGACTGACTTTTTTACCGGTGTACATTTTTGTTTATTCGCGGCGAGATGGAGGATTTCTGATGATGTTCGTTTCGTTTTGTGGTGCTTGACGTAATGTATGGTTTGACTGAGTGACGGACACACGGTTGATAATTTTTCTGATTATGCTGTGCCGGCTGACCAAACGTGGCGATAATGGTAGGCATAAAATAGATTTTCGGTTTAGGGTTTATTTGACCGAGTCCTAATTCTAAAAATTCAGCTCTAGGAATTCATAGCTATGGATACACAGAGAGTGTTTTGTCATATATTTTGTTAACATTTTAGTTTAAAAATAAAAACTTAAACTATTTTATTTTAACTTATAAACTTAAAATCTGATATAGACTTTCAAGTTGTGTTCACCAGGAGACTCGGTTTGTTTCCTGAACAAGCTGATCCAGCCTTTTCTGCCAAGTGGCGTAGTGGAGATTGGGAGCGGAGGCTCGTTGCAGGGCAGTGACGGTGTGGATATTGAATTAGGAAATGGAAGTAGAGACAGAAAGTGGGAATGAAACTCTTATATTAATTTATGGGGTATTTATATATTTATACATGATAAAAAAATATGTCTATCGGGGATACACTCCTTTCCAATAGGTATAACTCTTGTTAATTGATCACATGGTTATACTAAAATGTGTCTATTCATAACAATTCCATTTGATCAATTATTTTAGTTGTAAACTTGTAGCAAATTATAGTCTTCTTAGGGCATATATGTGATTTTGGTGATTAATAATAACATAGTCAATGAAACTAATATGTTTATTAAGTATATGCTTTAGTAGGTCTCATAGATGCAACAAAAAAGAAGTCATTGAAGCCAGAACAAAGAGATGAATGGGTTAAACTTGTTTCATGAATTTTTGATATGATCAAATGGGATGTATTTCTATACAATCATGTAGAGCACTTTACAAGCTTTCTATAGAGCCCAAGATCATAAAAAACGGAGTTCGAAACGAAAAAGTTATGCACCGGATGATCCGATGGTTACAGAGAAAAATGGTCCGGTGTTAAAAAAAATTGCACCAAAGTATATATGCGTCACCGGATGATCTGGTGTTCACAAAAATGAACTCACCGGACTTTCCAGAGATATTGCAAAATGGCTCAGTTGACAACGTATGCACACAGGATGTTCCGGTGTTCATAATAACAAATACTTCGGTGTTCACAAAAATGACAGTGGAGTTCCAACGGCTAGTTTTTAGAGAGTACACACCGGATAGTCATGTACTTATAATGTTGCACACGCCGGATCATCCGGTGAGTACAAAAAGAATGTGACCATTGGAGCAACGACTAGTTCATGGAGTTGAGCCTATTTATACTCCTCCACTCAGTCATTTGAAGGTGCTGGAGTCTAGAGAAATCCTTGTACAGCTAAGAAGATATCCAAGCCATCCAAGAGCATAAAGTATTCATCCAAGGTGATTAAGCACACTATTAGTGAGTGATCAGTGCTTACAGGCTTAGAGAGAAGAGTTGCTAGGTGCTGCAACATAGAGTGTGGATTAAAGAGTGATTCAAAAATGTACCGAGAGGTGCGCCTTAGAGTCTTTGTAACTCGCTGATAAATTGTTAACCCTCCGACTTGGTGTGGAGCGATGATAAGAGAATTGTGCGGGGACGTGGAAGCCCTTGTCATTGTGACTAAAGCTCTGAAGTGAAGACAACATACAAGTGACCGAAAGAGAGATTAGTGGTGAGACCTCGTCTTGGTGGCTTGGTGGCTCATCGTGCTTGAGGCCTTATCTTGGTGACTTGGTATCTCAAGAGCCGTGACCGAAGAGACTTGGCGACCGGGAGCATATCCTTTGTGGAGCTCCAATGTGGACTACGGGCTTGTGTGCCATCGATACCACAGGATAAAAATCCCTCGTGTCGAGTTTGTCTCTCTACCTCATTTATGTTTCCGCATTTACATACTTGCAATCCTTATGAGCGGTAGAAGTAGACACAGTAGATAAGTCTAAAGCACATTTAGATAGAAATTGAGATAGGCTTATCTTGTGAAAGTTTTGAAGCCAATAGTTTTAAGTGTCCTAATTCATCCCCCTCTTAGGACGTTCTCGATTCCCTTCAAAACTCCTTCTTGAAAACTTCTCTAAAACACGATGGGAAAAATATGAGGAGAAAATAGTATATTGACATATCATGAAAACTCCTTTAAAACCCAATGAGAAAATATAAGGCAAAAACGATATAGCATATATTGTTTATTGTCTCATCGTAAGCTCATATGAGAAACCTAGATAGTAAAAACTTATTTGGTGAGCTTAGAGAACAATAATTATGATATTTGGATCGTATTAAAACCTCTTGGAAAAATAGGAAGAGTAATAGTGATATGATGTTAAAACTCCTTTAAAATTTAGTGGGAAAATAAAGAGAAAAGGGTACAACATATATTGATTATTATCTCTTTATAAACTCATATGAGAAAAACTTTTAAAAAGGAAAAACTCATAAGTAAGTTTAGAGAGCAAAAGATATGTCTTTGATACCTCCTTTAAAAATCTTAGTGGAAAAAATAAGAGATATGGTATATGATCTGTGTAGATATTGCCTTATTAAAAAATTTATATGAGAAATTGTATAGGAAAAACTCGGATTTTCTTCCATCATATACTCATATTTGAGATCTGGATGGATATGATGTCTTATTATGTATAAAGCTCCATATTTTATTTGACCTCATAGCGTAAGATCTCCAGCTTGGGGAGGTTTAGAGTGCCGCTACAATTCCACTGGACGCAAGACTAACATTAACATCCATGCTCATGTTGGATAATTGTGACTGTCAAGCATGAGTTTATCGAACTCTTTGTCGATCATTGTATACTATATGAATTTGACCATAGATTTGATTAATTTACTGTATATAAATTTAAAATCGTCATGGTAATATTGTAATAATGGTGCAAAATTTGTAAAGTTAAGTTGAAACTTGAGTCATATAGTGTAGGCCTCAAAATATGTAGCTAACACTTTGTAGATAATCTCCAAATGTGATGTAGATCTTCAGTAGTAAGAGACATAATTCTAATATTTATCAGTAGATGCATATGTTCCTATTATCTTGTGTTATGCTTATTTAAAATATCAGATAATCACATAGAAGATTATCATCAAAATGATGTAAATATCTAATGTAGTGATTTAACACGTTGACGATAGTAAACGAAAATGGTGTGGACCGTATAGCAATGGTTTAACACTTAGATGATAGTGAAAAAAAATAGTATAGACCGCACAGTAGCAGCGTGAATAATTCGCTGTTATAAGCATAATCTACAAATATTACAGTAGTATTTCATAACGTCCACGATCTTGTGTTATACCAATATTAATTGAGTAGTCACTTAAAATTTTGCATTGTAATTTTGCAAGGTAACTCTCCATTGCAAAATTAACACGGTTATTAATATCAACTATATGTTACAGGGAATGCTTAATAGCAAAATAATATTACAAATTTTCCAAAAAAAAATGTCTGAAATATATATTTATATGATATAAATATAATACAGTGCAATACATTTAAAACTAGAGGGTTAAATAGAAAATAATAATTCACTGTATTTTTAACGTAATTAAACAAAAATGCAAGGTGTTCTCTATAAAATTGGCCTCATGGGCCAAGTCAACTAGGCTGAGGCCCATCAGGCCTTAGGCCCATTCGACCTGAGGATCGCCCCCATATAAAGTAATGTATTTAATAATAATAATAATAATATCATTAAATCCTAAATTTCTACTAGAAATATACTAAAAGAATGAAGAGACCAAACAAAACCACTTACACTTTGCAAAGGATAAAACTTCTTTTCTTTATCCTCCTTTTTCCCTTCACACGTACTTGTTCTTCCTCTGTTGACCGATGTTAGATTGATATAAAGTATTGCAGTAAGAAATAAAAGTAGAGATAAAAAAAGTAAGGAATAAAACTCTTTATTGATTCATAAGATGTTTATATATGTATATATAATAAAAAACCTATCTATTAAAAAATTTAAATAGTCACAACTCTTACTAAAAGATGTTTATTCATAACACACGGAGCAGGGCAAGGTGGGGGCCGGGCGGAGGGCAGCTGCGCCACACGAGCGCCGGGCCCGATGAGTGGGCGTGCGCACGCAGGCCACTGGGAGACAAGGCTGCTTGCTTGCTTATTGCTTCTGATGTAGCTGTACGTGTGTGCCTTTTCAATTTCACTTTTTGTTTTTAAATGATGACTAAAAATTTTACGAAAATTTCCTAAAAATACTAATGGCATTACTACTTGGTTGTGTCTCCTGAAATTCAAGAAATTTTTCAAGAGACATTTGCAAAAATTAAAATCTAAAGAAGTCCAAATAAATTTTAAGCAATTCCGAAAAAAATTAATCAACAAAAGAAATGTTAAATCTACTAGTCATAGTAAAAAATATTGAAATAACAAACCAAAATTTAAATCGACATGTCTCGGGGAAAAACTGTTGAAGCAAAAAAAAATGTTGGGCTGGTAAGGCAACGCTGCGTGAATTATGCGCCAAGTTCGGCACAGACAGACAGAATAACAAAGCTAGTTCGTCGCGAAAGCTGTGAAAACTGCGCGCAGAGCAAAACAACGAGTCGCCCGACGATTCTAGGAAAAATAAAAATGCCTCTCCACACTATTTTCTTTTTCCTAGCCCAAATGGCCCAACCGAACACTTTTCTGGGCTGCAGCATTTCTTGACACTGAGCTTTGGAAATCCTAGAAATGGATTGGATCCCGATCTTCCGAACAGGCCCTGAAAGACAAGTATTCAACAATGCAAAGTGAAACATAATGGTACTTACAAACCTATAACAGTCGGTTTGGATGTCCAGATTAATTAAGCGATTGAACACAGCTAGTGAAACGCAAGGATGGGGACTACAGGATCTTGGTGGAATCGAACCACCTTCCGTCCGAGACTAGGCCCTGAGCCATAAGTCCATGGAGGACCTCACCGTGTCGAGAAAGATCCACAGATACGTCACCACAGACGGCCATTATGCATTGGGTAATAAGCAGACTGCTTTTCCAGCTTTGGCGGATCGATTTCGGCTAAAAGCACAATTCTCTCAAATAACCGCACACGTAACAATTTCTCGGAAAGTCCCTTGACCCAATAACTCACTTAATTTTCCAAACTAAAATCGCATACCCAACCGCTACGATTTTGTCAATTTGATCTATTTGCTGTTCCTATACTTAAAACCGTATAATCTAGTTAAGGATAAACCGTATAACCTAGTTAAGGATAAACCGTGTAACCTAGTTAGACGAAGTGCGATTTTTACTGTTACGCATTCTAAAACATTGCTCCTAACTTAATAATTGCAAAAATTACAACTAAATAAGCACTATTGAAATTGAAAAGACACAGCGATGACAAACGAACAGCTCCTGTCAACTCGGGGAACAACTAAGCATAAAACAAATTTAATTTACTGTACATAGATTCTGCAGCTGTAACACATTTCATACCGGCAGTCCACACCAATTACGTGCACAACAGCAGTACAACTTCCAACTACGCACACTCCACATAATGAGCACAATTAACAGAATAGTTCTACATAAAACCTCAACATGAGCACAATTAGCAGAATAGTTATTCATAAAAACTAGCTCATAAGTACCTTTTCATACCGTCAAGCAACTTGTGTTGCAGCGTAAGAACGACCAACCTCTGAACTGATGATTTAATACTGTTGATAAATCTTCCAGAATAGACCACCCTTATACCTCCTTGATTCAAGAACAATGAAAAATAATGACAGGAAACGGTCCACCATTAACGCAATAATTGTGTTTGTGTTATGCATTAACTGCAGAAGCCACGAAGACCTGGCTTGATGACGCAGATCACCCAGCAACCGAACGAGAATCACCATAGGATGTAAACAGCACAAAGTCTACAGTTGACACGCTCCATCAGCACATAACAGGTTGCTTAAAGCCTTCAATCGTACAAGCACGCTCCATCATCACCGGAGGCACCATTTTTTGTAGTCACTCGTTGCTTGACCCTTGTTGCGAGTATAAACAGTTGAATCCTTCATACAACTTTTGACAAGCGATGCAAACTTACAAGGCTATTACATATTTACTATAAACAAATACCCACGAGACGGTTTGCGTCAACTAAAAATTAGGAATGCACAGGTGATGCTAAAAAATACACAACTGAAACTCGTAACATAAAGTCGTATGTAAAAATACAAGATCAATAAAGATCTGCACTTCTGAAACAAAACCACTAGGAGCAGAACTAGGATCATATATTCTTGTAAACAAAATGCACAAGAGATGATTTCAAGCGAAAAGGCCATCAACAACCTCGGTTAGTAGTGAGAAATGTCCAAAAGACTTCAGTTACCAGCCGAGAGAATCATTAGTCACCCGTACATACTTCTCATCTCTAAATCAGAATTTAGATGTATCACAAAAATAGAGAGCCGTGTGGTGCGACTAACGCGAACCCTTTAGTCAGGATGACTGAAAAATTGCAGATTCCAGCTAACAAGGCTTTTGAAATTTGTGGAGATCTTTACGGCTGTTGAATTACGATTTCAAAAGGGAAGATTCGTGTGCAATTATGCAAAAACCTGCAAACGCTTGGAGCTTGAATCTCCAAAGTCGATAATTCATGCAATTCGTAATTCTACAATAACCGGGTGGTATATTTCTACATATTTATTAACAGATGAACAATTTAGAGGGATTATTAACGTATAGCACAGGATTTTAAAACAGCGCATATGAACAAGCAAGACTACAAGTCTAGTGTTATGAACTGCAACTTCAGATTATGAGTTGTACCTTTTTTGGACTGTAGCTCCTTGATTAATTCGTACACGCCGAGACGAGTAGCAGTAGTGGCTGCAAGATGAGAAGGCAACAAGAGGAAGCACGACACAGGGACACAAGAGGGGAGAACCCGGGGCCAAAAAAATCCATCCCCCGTGCGATCTCCCCCCAAGACACAAAAACATCTTTATTACGGTGGCCTGCCATGCGAGCGCACCCAACATGGCAAAGGCCTCTGTAAGATGTCACATCTCATTTTTTTTCATCTCTTCTAGCCTCTCTTTTCCCCTCTACACACGCGACTCGAGTTACATACTTTACCTTACCTTGACTTCAGCTCGGCACGGCTCGCTCTGAGCAACATCTCACGGATCCAATAATTATCGAAATTTCATCCAATAATTATCAACACAACATCATCACGCGAGGAGGAGCAGAATGGATCCAGCGATACGACGAGGGTTATCCGACTCCGATGCCTCGAATCCGCTCAGAAAATCCCAATCTCGCTGAGAAGCGCCAGATCTCGCCGCCCGCGCAGCCCATCCGATCGGAACTGCACAACACAAGAAACAAGCGCAGCCAGGAGACTCACCGTTGCGCGACCGGATCCGTGGCTCGATCCGGAAACTAGGCGGATCGACACGAAAGGTAGGTTGTTCCAGAGAGGTCTAGAATCAGGCGTCAAGGGATTAAGCGGAGGACCGCGGCGACCTCTGAATCCAGGCAGGGGGGAGGCACGGTGGTAGGGCAAACGTGACTATGGTTAGCGAAGGTATTTATTGTCCCGTTGGGGGAATCCGACGGCAAAGATGAGGCCGCTCGTTTCGGACGGACAGGATGAGAAACACGTGTCGGAGGGTCATTGGCGATGACACGTCGATTGCGTTTCGAGACCGCAACCTGACGGCAATTAGCGTCACTGCTTGCGTCATTGGTTCACGGGATCTCTTGTGGACGGAACTGAAGATAGGCTGTTTGTGTCTGCCGCTGTGGGAGATCATGATTGGTTGATTCGCGGCGGTGCCAACCTCGCACTAGGCCTTTTGGGCCTCAGGTTATGGGCTGCTACCCTGGTTGAGTTTATTTCGGGGGGAAAGTCTATTTTGCCTCTCTTAATTATTGTCTAGTCTATTTTTTCCTTCTCAACCACAAAATCATATATTTACCTCTCTCAACAATTAATACCAGTTATAATTTCACCCTAATCCCGATTCAGGCTGATTTTGACCGACATAGACGAAGTGACGTAGCAAATTTGCCATGTCAGCACTCAAATAAAATCCTCGACCTCGATTCATTTTCTCATCCATTCCTCATTCTGCAACGGTGCACAAGCGAAACCCTAGCTCCCGCAGGCAGCTCGAGTAGAGATTCCAGGGCGATGCGGAAGGAGATTAAGACAGCGAGGTGACCAAATCGACATGGAGGGAGCTTATGGTGGACAAGATTTGAAGACCTTTGTAACATTAGTGTTGTTTCCCCTCCAATCGACATAGTTGTAGGATTCGATGCATTGTTTATTCCTTAGTTAGGCCAATGAAGAAATGGCTAATGTGTTCGACATATAAAATCAAGTAGTCAGCTCAAAAAGTGCATCTGGATTCGGTGATTTGGTGTTAGTTTATTGTTAATTTGTTGGGACTGGTCCTATAATATTGCACAGAGTAAGGAGTTGTTGTCTTTTGTATGTAGATTTAGGACATGGATGTTATTGGCACACTCGCAGTGAGATTTCATTTCAACGGTGAGTTAGTAAATGATGGGAAGCAATTGCATTATTGTGGATGAAGTGAGGCAATGTCCTACATTGATATCGGCAATGTTTCTTTGCCTGAAATTGAGGGACATCTATGGGACCATTGTAGTGTCACTGGTGGCACCATACTGTATTAGTTATTTCCTAGGTTAGAGCTTCAGAATGGGTTGCTAAAGGTTCATCTAATCCTAAGTATGGTTTTAGTAATTAATGATAATACCTATGAACTAATAATTATATTAAAATTGTTAGTAGGTTATTTTATAGGTGATACATGATGGATTGAGTATGGTGTCATATGTAGCGAAAATGGCATTATTAGGTTATGATTGTGATTTTGGTGATTATGACAACATAGTCAATGAGACTAACATGTTTGTCAAAAATATATGTTAGTAGGTCTAATAGATATAATACATGAAGAAGTCACCGTAGCCGGGATAAAGTTGGATTGAATTGGAGAAGTCCCGGAAAGATTTGTCTCATCGGATGATCTGGTGCTCTAGGTGCTGAACTTATTGGAGCATATTTGACAAAGCGGAGAGAGGCCTGAAGACCTCACCGGAAGATCCGATGATCAGAGAAGATACAGTCTGGAGTATTTTGTCCAGAGAATGTTGCAGCCATTGACATTGAAGATCAAAGCATCGGATGGTCTGGTGATCAATGTGTTGCACACACTGGACAATGAACAGTGCAAAAGAGACAGAACGAAGTTCAACGTATCAGATGATCTGGTGATTAAGGCTGTGCACATCGGAGAATTATTTCCAGAGAGTGTTGCATTGGCTCAGTTGGCTGAAGTCAACTCACCGGATAGTTCGGTGATGAAGTGATGTGCATCACATATTTACACCGGTGCAATTTACATAGAGAGGATGCAATTGGCTCGAATGCTAAGTATATACTCACCGGATAGTCCGATGATGGAGATGAAGTATACAATGGAGTGCCGGTATTCACAAAGGCTTGAGTGGGGTTCCAACGGCTAGTTTGTGAGAGTGTGCTCACCGGACGATCCGGTGTTAGTACTATTGTTCTCACCGAATCATTCGGTATTAACAACTTTTATGAGCCGTTGGGTTAACGGCTAGTGCACAGGTTTGAGGCTATAAATACCCCTCCACTCAGTCATTTGAATGTATGTCATGCTGATGGAGTCTAGAGAAAGCTCATACACACTTGAGAAGCCATCAAGGCAAAGATATAACTAGAATATATTTTCCAGTTTTGTCAATCTCAATGAGTTTGGTGGGGTACCTAGTTATAGGATTGATAACTGTAATATCAAGAGGAGCTATCGAAAGTGCTGCTCGTTTGATATATCGACTACTCAAACCATGTGCTTATTGCGGGATGTGTTTGTGTTGAGAGTTTATTTTATAAGTCCTGTGTATCTAAAATGTGTTTTAGATTTAACCATTTGTTATTGTTTGCCTTTGTGGTGTGTAGTTGTCGCACCCGGTTTTAACGGACAAAACCAGATACGACTTATATGTACCCAGAAAGTTCATACATAAGGACATCATAGGTGAAATACAAAAGCAATATTTTAACTTACAACTGTTAAAATTTTACATTAAAGACTTCATCTAAACAACTCTATTAGCTAAACGATGGCAGACTAAACGATGTCAGCAGGATGAAAGCATAGACGACCAAGAACTCCACAAGCACCGACCGGAAGACACGATCCTAGAACACCAGGTTGTCGTCTTGGAAATGTTGGAAGTCCTCCACTGAGCAGCATATGTATTGTGAGAGATAGCAAGGGTGAGCATATGGAGTACTCAGTAAGTGTGGAAAAATAATGATATGTAGGCTTTCAACAAAAACAGGCTAACACATGGTATATTTGCGTAAATGCGAGTAAAGAAAAGACATTTGGACTCAAAAGCATTAAGCAGTTATTAAGTGAATGAAACACAAACCACCCAACAACCATCCATCCAAAGATAACCATCACCATCCAGTACCTCATGTACCATCAAGACTATGATCATAACTATAACCATAACCTATATCCAAAACCAACTAATCATGTGAGAGTCTAAGTCTCTCATGACTGTGAGCATGACTGATATATCAGATTTTACACTCTGCAGAGGTTGTACAACTTTCCCATGGGTCGTGACTTCATCACTTGCAAGCAGATGACTAAAGTCTCCATGTTGCAATGCCGGTCAAGCACTATACACACGCCAGTGGTGTGTTGCTAGGAGATCACTATGAAGCGTTTACAAAGAATCCTCCCAGTATGTGTCACCAACACTCCAGGTTTCACCGCTAGGTGCTGCCACCTAGAAGTACCCTCTTGTGCCCTGCGATTTCTGAGAATTAACTTCCCTCATCCACGCCTCCCATCTGGCCCACACAATACTGGAAGAACCCTAATTAATCGGCTAAGCCTACCCATATGTCGCTCCACGAACCGGTCCTTAATTAGATCATTTGAACAAACACTAAACCAACCACATAACCATGACCACTATCACCAATATCCATATGCTCAAGGCCTAAGATTTCATGTTGCTAAACCATTAACAAGTTAACCACCATTGTTCATCAGTCAAGATTATGATACTTCCCAGTATCCCAAAAGCATAGCTAAGAAATCTACCCACCAAAGATACTTAACCATAAATCATCTAGGTTTCAAGGGATGATAAGGAAAAATCTAGATAAAACTCTAACAGAGGTGACTACTCATCATATTGACAGACACTGTATGCAATTTTGTAAAATAAAATAGTTTAAATCATAGGTTCAAGATGATTAAGGACACTTTCCTTCTCCTTGTTGCTTCTCAGTGTATCCTAGCTCTTGATCTTGACGTTCCTCAAATTGATCCGGGACGTTATCGACTAATCGCATAATTACCGGTAAAGCACGCAAAAAAAATACACTAAGAATAGAACACAAAACAAAAAATAACAATATAAAACATATCTACAAATATAGAGCTCGGAGAAACGAATCTAACAGCGCAATAATCGCTTAAAATGAAGCTATGACGAAAAAGTTACACTAAAAACAAGATTAGGATTTATTTAATAAAAGAAAAGGACTAATTTGTAATTAAAAGAAAATTTTAGGGACCTTTTTGTAAAAATAGAAGAACCTATTTTTATTTTGGAAAAGTCTAGGGGCCTAAGTGTGAAAAGGTAGGGGCTCTTTTGTAATTACAGAAAAGTTTAGGGGCTAAACTGCAAAATTACCAATTCCTAGGAATATTTGGAATTATTTTTGTACTGTAAAGGAGGAAATATTGACTGGGCTAGATTGGCTTATGTGGCAAGGTGACTGGACTAACACATCAGTGAAGATGCTGACGTGGAAGGATGATGTGGCAAGGTTGAGCTGGCTGGGATTTTGTATGACACGTGGTAGATCTAGATTGGTTGCTGAAAGGGTATGTTATAGATCTAATTTGGCTGATGAACTAGGATCTGATGGCTGAGAAAAGATGGGGTTACCGGAGGGGAAAAACACGGTGGAGCCGGGGGTGGCACGACAGCGCATGGCCGGAAAACTCGTCAGGATGGCGCTCCGGCTCGCCAGCGACGATGGTGAGCGGTGGCAAATGGAGAGGAGAGCACAGGGGTTCCAATTTGAGGCTCACCACGGGCGACACGGCTCGTGAAGGGGGCTAGCGATGGCAGAGGTAGAGGAGACGCATGGGATCTCGTCGGTGGGGTAGCTCCAGCGGTCGGGAAACCAAAGCGACGGCGGGAGAAGCTTCGGCGGCTGGCGGTGGCGGTGGACCGCTTGGGCTGCTCGGTTGACGCTAAGCAGAGCTAGAACTATGTGGTGGCGAGCTCCACCGAGGCAGAGGCAGTGGCAATGGCGGCGGTGGTGCTATGTTTCAGCGGTTGGCTCAGAACTTGGCGACTTGGCTTGATGGGAAAAACCAAGGGGCGAAGGAGCATATATAGGCGTGGTTTCGTGCGGAAAAAGGAAGGCGGCAGCTCGTGCTCGATCCGAACTCGAACGACGGCGATGCTCTTGTTTCTGGCTCAGACTCGCTAAGAGTCCGGGTTGAAGATGACTTGGCACGGGTCCACCTGGTGGCGACACGCGGAGAAAGCAGCTTGGGCCGTGGCACTAGGCCCAGGAGGAGAGGAGAGGAGAGGCGTGCTCTGGTGCTAGGCTTGGGGTGGGAGAGAGGAGCGGCTGGGTCGGCCGGGTCCAGGTGGGGAAAGGAGAGGGAGGGGTCGATGGGCTGGGCCAGGCCGAAAGAGAGAAAGGGTTGGGCCGGACTAGGTTGAGTTTTAAAGAGTATTGTTTTGTTTTGAGAATTTCCACTAAAGGAAGAAAGCACTAAAATTCAAATAAAAAGCAAATAAAGCCTATAAATTCTAGAAAAATTCAACAAGCTTGATAACCTTTTGAAACCAAATTAAATAATTTGAACTTATGAAAACATTTTGGTATTTTGGAAATAAAATATAATTCAGAAGAATTCAAATAAAATCCAAATGAGCTCAAATAAGATCCAGAGAAAAACAATAAAACCATAAATGCCTATTATTCAGCATGAATGCATACAAACAATTAACAACCTTATTCAAATTTGAATTTGAATTTAGAAAATAGGATTTTTCCTATTCTAATTGTTCAATCTAGCTTCTAATCTTGGAAATTTTTAGAAATTGAGAAAAGTGAAAATCAGGGTGTGACAGTGGTATGCCATGTAGCATCTAGTTTAATCTCTGGTGATTAAACTCGTGGAAGTATCGGATATGTGTTTCCGAAAGTTCCAAGAGGGTCTTTGTTGGTAAAAGTCTGTGTGTATCAGAAGTTCCGATGTTTGGATCAGAAGTTCCGATTTGAGTCGGACAGTCCGGTCTCTGAGAACTTGGTGTTCTCGAGTTGTGAGTGATAGGTTTCAGAAGTTCCGATGTGTTGATCAGATGTTCCGATATGAGTCAGACGGTCTGGTTTATTGAGAACTTGGTGTTCTTAGTTAGCTATGTGGGAGTTAATCAGAAGTTTTGATGTGGTGACTAGAAGTTCTGATTGGGATTGGAATCTCCGGTCTTGTATCGAGTTGGGGTTCTTGGTTAGGAGTAAGTTTTTAATCGAAAGTTCTGAAGTCTGGATCAAAAGTTCCGATGTGTAGTTTTCGCCAGATCTGGGTTCGTCTGTGAAGTTTAAATCTGTTGTTTTGAACTGATCGGAAGTTCCGATGTGAAGATCGGAACATCCGATGTGTGCTGGAAAATGTTGTAATAGCCAATTTCTAACTGTTGGGATTCTAGGGATCGAAAGTTCCGATCAGTGGAGAAACTACCAACAGATAGTTTTTCAGAGTGGAGTATAAATACCCATTGATCTCATTTCATGGGGTGGGTTCTTTGGCTAGCTTTGTGCTGCTTGTGTGAGGTGTTGAAACTTGGTGTTCCACCTTTGAGTGCTCCTCTTCCCTCTCTATCGAGATTTGGTGAGAACCAAGCCTTTGTGGCTTAGTGAATAGAGATAGAGATATGTGAAGGGTGTGGTGCTTTGGTAACCCACGGTTGTCGCATTAGTTGCATGTGTTGAGCACTTGGAGTTAATCGTGCACAAGATTGGGAGTTTGTTACTCTTAGAGACCACCGTCTCCTAGACGACTCGGTGGTGGATTACTGGCGATCTCCTAAGGTGAAGATTGTGAGGAGTCCCGGAAGTGATTGCGGAACTTCACCTTCTCCGGAGTGGAGGAAGAGTTGACCATAGTGGATGCGAGGAGTGTATTGTGCAACCTCATAAGGAAAATGGTTGAAAAAGATTTGGCTCAAGTGCGACCGAGGTTTCTCAATAGAGACGTAGGATATCGGTGGATATCCAAACTTTGGTAACAAATCATTTGTCTCTATGTTTCCTTACTCATATGCATTACATTGATATTCATGCTCGTATGCTTGTATGTACATGCTTTGAGTTAATTTCGTGATTTACATCTAGCTATCCTGAACAGATCGGAATATCCGATCACTAGGATCGAAACATCTGATTGGTTTCAATCGGAATATCTGATTAATATGATCGGAACTCTTGATTGGGGTTTTTTTATACCTTGCTAGATTTGAATAATCTTTGTCACTCTAAGATTGTAATCTTCACACTTGTTTAGAGTGATTGTGCACTAGTTGAGCCTACCATATTTAGGTTTTTCACTTGTGAAAAATACGTTAGTTTTATTTACGCTATAAATTTAGGTCAACTATAAAAAGGGGACAAACTTTTATAAAAATGCATATTCATCCCCCATCTAGACGACATCATTGTCCTTCCAGCTACGAGCATTGGTTGATGACAAGTCATGTGTGCATATGTCTGAATGCATTGTGGAATGAGGGGTTGCGGACATATATCTTGAGGAGAAAGGAGTTGAACAAGTATCAGATGATGAGGACAAAGGAGGGGCTGAGGCTAGTTATTTTGAGGAAGAAATGGTAGAAATGGATGAGGCTGATTCAAAAGAAGATGATGATGAAGAGGAAGTATCAGAGGTTGACCCACTACTGATGGTCACTAGAACTAGATCAAGGGAAGAGGTGGACAAGCAGATTAAGTTGCTCAAGGAGTTCTACAATAATCCAAGCAAGAAGGGAAAAGTAGTTATGAAAGAAGGTACTTGCCAAGCAGGAAACAAGGATGAGATAACTGTGTTATCTAGCACAGACAGTGAATATATGCTTGGAGATCATGGTCTTTAGAGAAGGATGAAAAATTAGTAGAAATATTCAAGAAATTTAGAGAATTCAAGAGAAAGTTGAAGCATGGGCAAGTTGCCCAGCTTGATGATGTAGTCCTTAAGCGGAGCACAAAGGGCTAGCAGGGTTTGTTGAAATTGAGGATTCAGAAAATGAGGCCCCATATGCTGACAATAATGATGAAGAGTCAGTAGAAGAGCTTGTCAGTGATGGACAGTTAAGAAGGAAGGAGAGCAAGTATCAAAGGTTGAATAAGAAATGTGTTCCCATATTAGCTTTGGGAATGAAGTTCAGTGGTAAGAAGCAATTCAAGAAAGTTATTATCAAGTATGGGTTGGTTAAGAGGCTTATGCTCATATATGACAAGGATGAACCAACAAGGGTTAGGGTAAAGTGTCAAACCAAAGAAATCAAGCCAAGCATGAACCAAAGAGAAATCTGTCCACAATAGAAGACAAATTCATCTATTTCACTCACCCGAGCTTGCGCACACTTCTGGTACCTTCGGGCGAGGTTCTCATTGCTCCACGAGATCCATCTTGTCGCCTTCTTGTTGCATTGGCACACGATCGGTGTCTCATACTTCAAGGGGCCCTCCCTATACGAGATGGGGGAGGATGAGTTCACACCATCCCAACTCCAACCAGACGAAGAGTCTAAGCTCCAGGAAGGGGTCGCCATCTGCACCGGTGAACCACATGTGAGCCCTAGGGTTACAACTGCGAAATGAGGAACAGAGGAATGGATGCGAAAATGATACGAGCTTGGGGATTTTATTTGAGTGCTGACATGGCAAGTTTGCAATGTTACTTTGTCTACGTCGACCAAAACTAGCCTGAATCGGGGTTAGGGAGGAATTATAATCGATATTGACTATTGAGGGAGGTAAAATGTCTGGTTTTACAGTTGAGAGGAGGGGGAAACGGACTTGAGCAATAGTTGAGGGAAGCAAAATGGATTTTTTTTCCTTATTTCGGTGGGACTTTGGAGGCTTGGGGGATGTTGTTGGCCCGCCTTCAGTTTTTATTTGTTGGTGGTTGGACATTGTGCTGGTAGGTGAATTGCTTCTAGTAGTTAGGTCGTAGGTGATGAGATGGGGTTCCCTCCTTGGTTGTCAAGTTTCCTTGGTTGGTGCCTACGTAAATATCTTTTCTCTTATTTATATCTTTTTTCTTTTCAATATGATACTAAAATTGTATTAAATTGGTAAGAAATATGTCTCCATATTTCTCGAGGTTCATGAGGTATAAGGAAATTACAAAGAAAAGCAATCCGGTTCTCTTAGTCACCTATGATAACCTCTATCATCCTTCATGTCACCCAACAACAGCTGAACAAAGCATATCGTCACAAACGGAGTTGAAATCTTGTACAAATGCTGATGAGGGACCCTCAACCCTTAGATAACCGCGATAGGCAACACTTCAAATTCACTATCAAAATGCACCTGAGACTTAGAATTAACATTGGCGGTGTCCTCGCCGAATTAGGTAAACGATCAAATTTGGTGCTACCTTTCACAAATTCATCGGATACAGTAGTCTGGAAACAAAATTTGAGCCTAGAAATAGTGAAGCCGTCAATCCGGAACAATAACTTGCACAAGAGGATGATGAAGTTCTCCAACCCTACTCCAAAGAGATGGAGAAGAAGCTAACATCTCCTGTGCTTCACTGTCGTCACCAGATAAGAGGAGGAACCCAATCTTTCATGATCATCGCATCATTGCAACCACCATGAGTGACTCTAGGAAACAATACCTTTATTGAATGAAAATAAAATCATATTAGTAGATCTACAAGAAAGACAGAACTCCTCCTCACTGTCCACAAGGTTGACAGGGTAGAAGAGAGGGTGGGAGGGGGCAAGGTGGCGGTGTCGGGGAAGTCCTAGGCACCAACTGTTGTCATGTAACTGTTCTTATTTATATCCTTTTCTACTTTGTTAATATAATTTGTAGTTCTCCTTACACTTTGTTCCAAGATCGGTGGCAAGAGGGATTTTTGTGGTGAGACCCAAATGAGTTTCCAGCTTATGTCTTGCTTTTTTTTTTATCAAACATACACACTTCTTTTGAATTGGTGGCAGAGCTTGACCCTATATTTAAAAAATAAGCTCACAACTTGGAATAGGAAAAATTGCATAAGAAAGAGCTCATCTTTTCCAAGCTTAACCATCTATTAAACCTAATGCTCAATATTTTCTCAAAAGTGATGCCCTTTAATTCTAAAATTTCTCAAAAATCATACAATATTGAAGGACAATGATAAAGATTTGGTAATTAATAATTAAGAATTTATCAGAAATACAATATACCTAGATATGGATATCACATGAGGTAAATAACACATGTGCTGATACTCTAGGCAGTTCATTGTGTTCCGCACGACAACCATCCCCAGATTAGAAAAGAGTCCTTCATATTTTCTAAAATAATACAATCTAAAAATGTTATAATAAAAAACTCTAAGTACGTTATGTCTCCTCAACCCAGGTATATAAGGAGGAAAAGGAGTATGGCCAGAAGGGAGGAAGGAGAAGAAGCGATTGAGCAAGGGAAGCGAGAAACCAAACAAGAAATACGAAGAAAGTCTAGTCGGATAAAGACAAAAATAACCTATTGAGATTTACAATAGAATTATACCACAATTAGATTCACCGAACAAAAGTTTTAGGATTTAGAACATGAGAGAACTCACCGAAATTCTTAAGATTAGATCTGATGCCCTCTATTGTAATTGTCTCTTCCTAAGAATAATCAAGACGGAACATAACGTATGTTTATTATTCTAAGAGAGACTTGATCTGTATAAAATTTTGTACCCTTATTTTCAATGCGTACCATTAATGATCATAAATTCCTACTTTAGTAAGTATTTATATAATCGACTTTACTAGTCGTCGACAGATGGGCATGGCGCACCGCACACATTGGCTCTCGCTAACCTACACTGCTTTACTAAGTTGTGAATCATGTGAGAATCATTCTATCTTTCTGCAAAATTCTTGTAGGACTACTGTGAAATTCGTAACGAAATCCATTCAACAGACGAAGGTTATTTCTAAGACAAACAAAGTTAACAGTACGATGAAATGATACGAAATTTCTACACATAACTCGAAAAAAAAAACTACATGTGACATAAGAGTATAAGACGTCATCCCCTATATTTCTATTATTATATTTGATACAGGCTATGAACCGACCTTATTACCACCTACTAACAAACATACCCAACATTTTCCCGCCATCTTTAATCTATATATCCTACCTTCTTTCCCGCTTCTACATAAACACAGAACCCCACCCCCCCTCCCGCCAACAAAAAAAAAGGAACGAAACGCGTACGTTTCCTCTGTACTCCTCCCTAGATATACAAGACCACTACATTAATATTTTCTCCTCTTCCGGTGCAATCCTCTGGACCCTGATCGGTAGGCCCTTGGGGAAGTCGACGAAGGGATACACGAAGGCCTGGTCCGGCTCGGCGAGCTCCCACCGGAAGTTGAGCACCAGGTGGTGCAAGAAGACGGCCATCTCCAGCTTGGCGAGCTCCGACCCGGCGCACAGCCGCGTGCCGCCGCCGTACGGCATGAAGCTGCTGGGCGTGTTGCTCTGCAACAGCAACAAAGCAGTATGTAAAGACGCGAATTTCGTCATACTTGTCAAGACTCTGAACGAGCTGAATCAACAGATCCAAACATCTGTGGGCATGAAAGAACTACTGCAGCGGACAAAGGGTAATCCGGAGTGGAAAAGCTTCAGGAAAAACACGGGCACTGATAATGGCACGGATTGTCTGAACATACGTGCGCGTCGCATCCAGGAATTGACAGGGGATGTCCCCATCGATTTGTAGCGGATAAGAATACGCTGCGCTGTAGCCGGGATGGATTCCACTCACTCACTCACTGGATTCCATCCAACGTGCCAGCCTATTCCAATTGGACCGTGCTATCGGAGCATCATTAGCCGGGACTCCACTGACTATGAGACAGCAGCAGCAGCCGGGCGCTGCGTTGCAACTAGCGAATCGACACGTCTCTTTTGATCGGACCAAGAGGAAATTGCGCTCACGTGTGCGAGGCGAGCATTCCCTTTCATGTCAGGTTCATGCTCTTATCAACCGTTGAGCTATATGTGCACAAAAGATACCGTGTCTTTTGCAGGATAGTGTTCAAGGTGGCATATTTAGCTTAGGCTCCTGGCTCTGACGTTTAACTGACTGGACAAAAGCGAGTCGGAGATTGGATGACCAGATATTTTCTTTCTTGATGGATCAATGATCGATGTTCAAGGGACAACAGCACTAGTGTTAGCAGTATTACTTTCAGTTAACTTGTGCAGGCAGAGCTTAGTTAACGATTGACTGAGGAGAAGGCTAGACTGAACTTTTAGGGTATGGAAAAAAAACTCGATCCACCTAGGAGGAATTAGGTGATATTATATTAAGAAGAAATAGACATCTAAATTTGAGTTAAAGATGACTTAACCTAGATGATAAAGGTGTATACCCACACCTCCAACCAAGCTAGGCTCAATTCCTGACTTTTAGGGTATGATTGATTGCAGGGGCACTGACCTTCCATCTCCAAGGATTGAAATGATTGGGGTCTTCGTACAACGATGAATCGAGATGAACAGCCGCTAATATCGGCAGAATTTTCCATCCGCTTGGTATGTCGTACCCTTCATGTAGAAAGAGACATCACACAACAGAGAAATATCCAGTATCCGTTGTGAAATTTGTGTTCAATTTCTGAAATGAGAAGGCAAAGTTGAAGCTACCGTTGTAGTGGACATCCCGGATGACTTTCCGGTGTAGGAACCTGACCACGTTGCCCAGCCGTAGTGTCTCATTTACAACCTGTAAGCAACAAAAGAAAAGCATCAGTAATGCTATGAAAGTATTCATTTTTCCTACAACTTTCAATATCAGAGCTTGTGCAACTTTGGAGGGGAACCAAAGATCCTTTGGCTTCCATAACAAACAGTATATTAAACTGCTTCTGGCATCTAGATAGTGCCATCTGATGAACCATTTGTCATCTACATTTTCAGGTTGCCGACAAGTTTCCGGCATCTCAAGGGATGCTTACCCCTCAGTTAATTGTTAACTGAATGATGTTTGATAAGCATGTTCTGCATACTCCGTTTGAACAGCGAGATACGATACAGATACCTTCTAGGTTTTTATGCTACACGAGAACAATGTGTACTTCTCAAAGCATTTGGATCGTTGCAAAATGATGGGCCTGGCCCTCTAGAAACTTCCAAAACCAAAAACAAGAAGAACCCTGCTCGGAGAGCAAGCAGACACCATGCGCTCCAAAAGTGGCCAGCCAATTATTCTGCAGAGCCTTCAGTTTCCATTCGTACATGACATTTTTGGCAGTTGCTATCCTCTACGCATCTAGACGAGACGATTTCTGCTAGTACGAGTTGGAATCAAGCAAGCAAACAGCAGAGCACACATCGATCTAGCTTGCACCAGCATTATTATGGAAGGAACGAACAGAACAAATGGCCTTACACATTGTGTGAAAACCATCTCCTTGTAGTCTTCCCAGCTCAATTTGGATGCCCCTCTTTGCCTTTGTCTCCTAGCAATCTCAAGATGCTCCTCCTGCAAGTGATATGTCACTGTAACTATAGAGTTCCATAATATTTCTCTGACCATGCACCATCTAGTATTACTGTAGAAAGTTTGAAATGATCGGTGAAAGTGAAGTGGATAAAACTAAGTTTTTGTACCCGGAGTTCTTGGACAGCTTTAGGGCATCCTTCTAGGAAGAAGATGGCCAGGGCCAGCGCCATTGACGACGTCTCATGTCCCGCGAAGAGCAGGCTCAGCAAGAGGTCCAGGATCTGTTCTTTCGAGAGATTGGATTGCTTCAGGGCCCATCCAAGAAGATCATCTTCCTCTACACTTGAATTCTCCTTGTTCATTTTCTGAACCCTCTCCTCCATCTTCCTCTCTATTACTCCAAGTATGGCAGCACGAGACTACAGGAAAGCACAGTAATTGTATGATGTGATTTTGAGGTCAACAGAGCAAACTTTTTACAGTGGAAAGTCCTCTCTAATGAGCAAACTTATCATCTAGATATTGCCTAACTGCCTACTAGTCTAGGATAATATGTTTTCGTAGCTCTTTCTGTTTTGGAGAAATATGTGTGGTTTCATTTGGAAGTAAAAATGACGTATAACTACCGCCAAATATGGGCAGATATGTTATTTTCCTTCTCTCGTGTTCATCCCTGAAATGACGAGGATTTAGAAAGTTTTGCCTTTTCATGTATGAAGGATGGGCATGATTGACTTCAGCTAACAAAAGTGCCTGCACTTTTTCTGTTTTTTCATTAACTAAGAGCAAGTTATGAAGGTTGCTAATTGCCTACTTAACGAAATGAATGTTGTTCCAGGCTGGCAAGAGTTGGTCAGCGGTTGAATCATGACAAATGATGGATTCACCCAACATATAATCATGTTAAATTGTGGAGGCTGGTTATCTAAATTTTAAGTTGTTTAGAATCTCCAAAAGAAAAAAGATTTAAATCCCCACATGCAATTGTATGATGCATGCTGTTCAACACAGGTGTACATGCATGTAGGAGACAGAGAGTCTGTGAAAGCAAGCATGCATGCTGCAGCTGGGAGCAATCAGTAAAGATCATTTGATTGTGACCTCACAAGTAGTGAAAAGTGCGCAGCATTTTTATGCGGCCATGAGTGGTGATCAGGCCCCAAGGACAAGTAGGATATTTTTTTCTGAACGAAACCATTTTTTTCTTAACGAAATCAGGGATAAGTAGGATATAGCTAGGGATAAGAAAGAAAATAAGCTGCAAATTAATAAAGGGTTAATCTACTAAAAAAATAATTATCAACTTAAATATGTGACGCTAAACATACAATGTTTGTACAAGCTAAATGTGTACCGCTTAGAAAGGTTTTGACTCATGCATAGCAATTATCCAGTACTGTTCTAAACTGTTTCCCTTTTCTTATTTTGTGGGTGCATAAACCCAATAATGTACAGAACAGAAAAGAACTTGAGGTGATTTGCATATATCCAAGTGCCCATAGCAGAAAAGAAAAGATCCAGTGGTCTCTCTGATTGGACCTGATGCAATATTGAAAACTGGACACAACAGCGATCCTTGGACCATCCACTATCTGAAAACCCACACTGCTGCTGCTCTGTAGTATATTAACGCGACCCAGACCCTCTGATAGCTCTATGTATGAAAAATTGATGGGCCATGCACCAACACACAAACTACCAAATAAAATTTAACAACATCTCTCTATATATAAGCTTTTATACTAGCTTCCTTATTTTCTTTTTCCTTAGGATTGCAGCTCATGTGCATCGTATCGCCCCCATCGAAGGGGGAAATTTCACTAGATATGAGGACAAATAGCTTATATGAAGAAATACAACTCCGTAATATGGTTTGTACGCACGGTCTATTTTTGTCGTTCATCCCTTCCACATCATACTCATTTATCTGTTGATACTTTCATTTATCATATGAATTTTTCACATACCCATTTAATACAAATCTCAATGCAAATAAACAATCCAATAATAGATGCAAATGAACATACCCGTCCAATAACAGTGCGGAATTTTCCCTTCCAACTTATCAACACCGTTTATTTACTTTGAGATATGTTAGAGGGATATGTAAAAAAATCATTGATTATATAAGATAATCAACATACGAATGAGTACTCAAATAAGAGAAATAGATAATCGAGATAAAAGCACTTGTATAAGAGCATGCATATTGAAGTTATATTTCCCCACCGTATCGGTTGGTGCATGTAACATCATCTGATGAAACGCTAGTTGCCACCTATATTTGGAAATTAAACGACAAAAAACCTTTGTGCGAAATCCACCCGCACGGGTGCACGCGCGGTCAGAGAGAGACAGAAGGGACAGCGGAGCAGTGCACTACACCTACCTTGAGCGCCTTCCAGTAGGCCGTCCCCGGGAAGTTGAGCGGCGCGGACACGACGCCCTTCATGAAGGTGATGTACTCCCGCCTCAGCTGCTCCGTCTCCTCCTCCCCCGGGTCCATGCTCATTATGTTCTTCGCCATCAGGTTAAACGTGAACTGCACCAGTGCGCACGCACGAACCCATCGGTCGTTAGCGTTCTCGTCGCGTGGACGGCAGGCATGCATCGAGACAAGTTACATGTGCAGTATACTAGCTAGTTGGTGATGGTAGGTGTACCTTCTTGGCTTCGTGCTGGGCGGAGAAGGCGGCGGCGTCGGAGGAAGAGGGCGGCCAGGACCGGAGGACGAGCAGGGTGTGACGCTCGACCTCGGGGAGGAGGACGGCGCGGAGGCGGACGGAGCTGAGGAAGTTGAGGGAGATGGCGCGCATCTCGCGGTGGGCGTCGCCGACGAGCACCAGCATGGACCACTTGCCCAGGATGCCGCCGATGCTGCGCGGGTAGCTGCACTCGAACAGCCGCCCCTCGTTCTGCAGGATGTACCGGTTCAGACCCGCGTCCGCCGACACCACCGTCCGGTCCCCGAACAGGCTCGACCGGTATATCTTCCCGTACCTGCAGCATGCCATGCATGGCACCACATGGCCTTCACCGTTAGCTCTCAATTAATTCCACCACCATGCTTACGTGCGTGCTAGCTTCTGTGTACCGACGACGGACCGTGCGACGTGCTGCTCCATGAACTGGCCGATGGAGGTGGCCGGGTGGGGGCGGAGGTAGCCGAAGGTCTCGCCAATGAACGGCCAGCCGGGGGCGCCGGGGGGCAGGTTCGGCCGCTTCTTCTTCGTTGAGCGCCACCGGTGGCTGCCGTGGCATTTGGCGACGGTGGTGGTGTAGAAGGTGAGTAGGGCCAGCAGGATGAAGGGGAGGAAGAAGAGGAGCTCGCTGGTTATGGAGGCCATAATGGCGCCCATGAGCTAGCTACTGATCAGAGGCCTTTCTGAAATTTATATCCTGCCGGTTGCTTTGCCTGATCACTCGCTGCTCGCTTTGTTGGTTTTGTGTGTGTGTGTGAGAGGGAGAGAGAGAGCGGATGGGTTAGAGAGAGAAAAGAAGAGGGAGGGGCGAGCTAAATTAAAGAACGGCTTTTAGCTCTGAATTTCTCTCGCTGCAAGCTTTGCGCAAAGAAAATTTTGGTAAGAAGAAGGCGCCCACTTCGGCCCCTCTCTGTGGCGCTCTTTTATATAAGTTTTTGAGACGTGTGACAGGGGAGAGGTGGTTGTAGGGGGGCACTTTAGCCAGAATTTAATTTTGGTCCGGCGCAGGCAGTAGGGTCAGTGCTCTCTGCAAGCCATTGAAGAACAGTGAAATCGCCCATTTTCTCGCCGACACGGTTTCCAAGCCTATATGGCAATGAAAAATCGACGACGTCCGATGGATGACACAAGCATTCGATGACATATAAGTATGCTCCCTTTATTCCTACACACTTCCTAATCTCTACACATTTCCTAATCTTTTCACCGGTGACATCAGAGTTAGAGAAAAGATGAGGTGGCGGCTGGAACGGCGGTAGCCTGTGGCATGATGATACAGCGAGACAGTGATGGTGCTGTCGGAGCCACGAGCGGTAGGCGGGGTTGACGGCAGGGAGCTTGAATATGGATTGATTAGCGAGAAAGACGGTGGTGGTGGATCTGATGACGGAAAAACCGTTGCAAACAGTTAGAGGCGGGTGTGGCAGGGGAGCGCTGCACGAGTAGAACTGTTGCGCGGCGGGCGGTGGGAGGGGATGAAGTCATCGGTGCAAGAAAGAAAGAAAGATAACTGTCAGATCTTTATCAGATGGCTGATATTGATCGCCTAAAGAGTAAAAAAAGCAAACATCTAATAAATAACATCACTCTTATTCTTAGCGAAAGATAACTAAATAGATCATCATCTTCCTCATCTTTGAACTCCTCACCTTCACAAATGCATCCTCTTTGCGCCTTGCCCCCAGCCACAACTATGCCTTCATTGTCGTCGGATTGCCTCTGGTGATCTCACCAGCAACTAGCAACAATGGTGACATAAGTCGAAACGCCAAGACGGCAGCGAGCACAATGCTGATTCGACAATCGCAAGGACGACATATAGGAATGTATGGTGATAAAGTGGAAATCTTTTCACCTGTCGTAAATGAGTTAGGCTCATGTGAGTTAATGGAGGAAAAGCAATTATACATACACTAAACTTGTTTTCATTCGCTTCGACCATCTAGCAACAATATTGGCGAGGTGAGTCAAGATAAAAAAAAACACGGTGAGGGAGAGGCTGGTTCATAGACAGTGGAGACGAGTTACTGAGAGTATACGGAGATAAAGATGACAATTGTAAGAGTTTTGCACATGTAAATCAATGAAAAATTAAAGCAATTCCACATTCGTGAAACTTGTTTTCCCCCTCAATGCAACTTTAACCACTAAAACTCAAAAAGGTACAGGTCTAAGTCATAGCTTACACAGTTAGCGTTCTGTATAATTCCTAAGCACGTCTAAAATTATTTGAGCATTGCTATACATACAATTCATTTACTATGAAACAATGCGCCCAAAATACTTGGTTGTAACGAAATAGTATAAATGGATAGTAAGTGAAGTATTTTCCAAACAGTAGGACTTATACTGTCGCATGGGCGGCTGCAAAAGGAATTATCAGGCTAGTCAGAACAGTACCGCCGGATCAATCTAATTCTTGCTACTTCATAGTGTTCAGCATTCAGGAAAAAGCCAAAGCCCAAAGTAGTTGGGCGAAACACTTACCGAGGAACATTTCAATATCACGTCTCATAACAGGGCTATATAGATTTATCAATCTAAATCCTATAGAATGTCCGTATCATCTGACATATTAATATAGTTTACGTGGGACTGGATTTTTTAAGACTTGATATTTTGGACGTGACACTGTTTCTAATATGTAACTTTAACTAATATTTTCTACTAAACTCTATTTATAAAATATAATAAATTTATAAGATTATAAAAAGTATATATTCTTCAAGACAAATCTACATATATGATTTTTCTGTTTTTGAACTAAATTTAAAAGTTATCGATGGCGAAGTTTCAAAAGTTTGAGTGCATCTTGTTCAAAACATCAAGTATTTGTGATTGAAGGGAGTATTAGCATAACTATAAAACAGAATAGGAAATTACTTTTCACAACTACTCCTAATAATATTGTATCTATTTCAAAGTGTCTTTATATGTGTATTAGTAGTTAAAGTTTTAAAAAATAATTGCACACATACTAAGTATAAAATAGAGACAGTAGTCAGCACTTACCAAGGCTTTCATCAAAAGAGATTCTCGCACTAATTATGTGTTTTGTCAGGAGAAAAATAAGAAGAAGCATATAGCATTAATGTGTTGTGGAACATGGATACTATAAGTTGCTGCTCTGTCAAGGGCTTGAGCTTTTGGAATATGTTAAATACTAATATTATTTGAATAAAATATCACCATCTTTCTATTGATTCCAGCTCAATAACGAAATCGAGTGGCTCTGGAATTGATTGATTGCTCATGTTCATCTCCGGCGTGGGATGCGCAGCATTGATAGTCTTTTTTGTGGATGAATGGCGGAGATGGCCCATGGCATGAGGAAGCATGGAACGGAAATGATCAAAAGGAGGGCTCTGGATCCAGATTTCCAGATAGGCTAACATAATTATTAATTTGGTGCCATGGGAAGATGATTAGGGTGATGTTTACAGATATTTTTTAATGCCTTACATAATTCAGAGGTTGTTGATGTGGTCCCATGGAATGATGGTATGATGGTTGGATGATGTTTTGATTGTATAAGCATATATATGTGTTGTAATTATAATTATGATTAATTAAAATTGAAGGAAATAGAGTTGATATAGTTCTGTCAAGTCTAGAAAAAATTGCACTCACAAGATGATTCAGTGTGTGAGTATTTACACACACCAGATGATCAAGTGAGCATTTGGAGACATCACCAAAACATTTAACAGAGATACAGATTTTCATGTTAGAATTGTTCTACATACTGAATGGTCCGGTGTGAACATCGAAGGAAATCCAGACTATTTAACAGAGAATTGCAAAATTATGGTCTGATGGTGGTCTACTGACCGGATGGTTCGGTGTGAGGGCAACAAGAGCACCGTAGCATTTCCTGCAGAGAAGAAAGTCTTGGCGTCAATTTTGAAAAGGCGCACCAGATTGTTCAGCGATTAGACTATGAGCACCGGAGTGTACACTGGAGCTATTATTGCAGAAAGGATGCAAAATTGGTCTGGAGGCTTTTTACATGCACCGGATCATTCGATGTGGTAAGTTGTGAGTACCGGAGTAACTCACCGAACCATTTCTTGCAGAGAGCAGATTTTGCAGGGCACAATGAAAGTTCCACACACCAGATGTTCCGGTGGTCACAGGATGTGCACACCGGAACATCCGGTGTTTACAAAATTTCTGAGACATGATTTGACTTGAGCATTTTGAGTTTGGCTAACCTGAAGATGGTATGGGGTTTGGAGAAACATGTTTGCTTGTCTCATAGTGTGCAGGTGATAGATACAACTTGGCGATCAACGGCGGGATGATCAGGACCGAGCGAGGTGCATGGTGCCAAATGATCGAGGAGGCCGAACATAGTCAAGGGTGATCCTAACTATGCACATGGAGGTCAAACAAAGCTTGGAAGGAAGGATGAAGATGGCGTGATGACAAAGTCAAGCGAAGGAGATGCCGGTGCAAGTGACAATAGCAGCTCGCAGGATCGGGATCGTGAGAGGGAGAGACTTACCGATGGTTAAGATCGTAAGACGGAGTATACATGTCGACATCGGGATGTTTGCTTGGGGTCAAAGCAAACAGTAGTGAGTCACGCTTTGAGAAGCGTGCAAGATGGTTTCATGGTTTGGTCTCAAAACTGTGAAAAGGTGAAGTGCACGTGACATCATCGTGAAGCTAGCATCAAGGCGAAGCTAAGTCATGAAGGTGTCATGAACGTTCGATGGGCAAAGCAAAATATGGACCAAAATACTCCCGTGGTAGGTAGAAGACAATTGTAAGCGAGGGATATTTTAGGAACAAGGAAACTTAATGTTAGCGAAAGGCGTATATACCGGTGGATATCTTCGCACGTCCTAGTCTTCAGGATCGTGCCCGTTAGCTTAGGAAGGCAGTTGGGCTTGTATTTACTCTATATAATCACATGAAATGAATACAAACACTCAAGGTTGGCTGTCCACTCTCGTTCATGGTATCCAGAGGCCAAACGGACTCATCGTTCAAGAATCCTTTTTGCTTCCCGATCCTCACCGCATTCCGCTGCCATGGACACCACCCCTCCCATTGACTCCAACGTCTCCCTATCCTCTTCCTCCTCCGATCCGTCCTCTTCCCACGATGCTGTCTCCGCTCTCCTTCGCCACACCGCTCGTGGTCCGCCTCCTCCTGCTGTCTCGGCGTCGCAGATCCAGATGGTGGACATACGTGCCCACGTTCCCATCACTCTGGATCTCGCTGACAACAACTACGCTCAATGGCGCCGCTTCTTCGACACCGTTTTCGGTAAATTCGGCCTTCATCATCATGTCGCTGCTCCTGACGCCCTCCTCCGCGACGACCCAGACTGGGTCATGATCGATCAAAGCATCGTGAATTGGTTATACACCACCATCTCCAACGACATGCTCAAGATCGTCATGCAACCCGACGACGACGCCTTCACTGTATGGAACGCCATCGAAGGCGTCTTTCGCGACAACAGGCTCACCCGCGCCGTCTACCTCGAGGCAGAGTTTCGGACCCTGCAGCAAGACGACATGACCATCACGCAATATTGCACCCGCCTCAAAACTCTGGCCGACCAGCTTCGCGACGTCGGGCAACCAGTCAAGGAGGACAACCAGGTGATTAATATGCTCCGTGGCCTCAACCCCAAATATCGCCATACGATATCTGCCATTACCTCCCACGATCCCCTCCCTTCTTTTTCTCGAGCTCGGTCTCATCTACTGCTCGAAGAAATCAACAAAGCCCAGGAAGAAAAACAGGTTGCTGCTCAGGCGCTATACGCTGGTCGTGGCTCTACCTCATCCAGCTCTGTTGCTGGTTCGGACGGTGCCTTTGCTACCGGTTTTGGGCGCACCAAAAACAGGAAGAAGAAGGGCAAACCGAACCAACACTCCTTTGGCGTCAACACTCCTCAGCAACGCGGCCCCGCTCCATCCCCGGCGCAGTGGCAGGCCGGCTTCAATCCATGGACAGGAATGGTGCAGGCTTGGCCGATGCCCTTCCGTGTCCCCGGTGCCGGTCTGCTTGGGCCTCGTCCAGGAGCTCCAACCCAACAGGCGTACACGGCACATGCCCATGATGCATCTCAGGGAGTGCCCACGCTACCGTCGACTCCTCAGACTGGAGTCTGGGATCAATCGGCTCTGGTAGCCGCGCTGAACAACATCGCCTCCACGCAACAGCACGGCTCCAACGACTGGTTCCTCGACACCGGCGCCTCCTCGCATATGTCCTCCAACCCTGGTACTCTCCACACTTTCCACAATTCTCCTATATCCTCTCGTATTGTGGTTGGCAATGGCTCCTCTTTGCCCATCACTCACACGGGCACCTCTTTTATTCCTACAGCAAATTCATCCTTGCATCTTAATAATGTCCTGGTTTCTCCTACTCTTATCAAAAATCTAGTTTCCGTTCGTGCTTTAACACGTGATAATTCAGTCTCTGTTGAATTTGACCCATATGGTTTCTCGATTAAGGATCTTCGCAGCAAGGAGATCATTCTGCGATGTGATTCTGCGGGAGATCTCTACCCCTTTCAGTCAACTTCACCACCGAACTTGCTCACGGCCACCACCAGCGTTGATCTTTGGCACCATCGCCTGGGTCACCCAGGCCGGAGCACTCTCACCAAAGATCTCTCTTCTTTCGATTTTTCTTGTAATAAATCGTTAGCACATGTTTGCCACGCATGTCAGCTCGGCAAACACACTCGTCTACCTTTTAATTCTTCAACTTCAGTTACTTTCTTCCCCTTTCAAGTTATTCATTCGGATGTATGGACCTCACCTGTGGCTAGTATCTCCGGATATCAATTTTACTTAGTTCTTTTGGATGATTATAGTCACTACGTGTGGACATTTCCGTTACGCCATAAATCTGACGTCTTACCAACCTTACTTGCATTTTTCTCATACGTGAAAACTCAGTTTCAGCGTCCGCTTGTCTCCTTCCAGATAGACAATGGCCGTGAGTTCGATAATCAAGCACTTCGCTCCTTCTTCACCAAACACGGCATTGCTCTACGCTTGTCGTGCCCGTACACCTCTCAGCAAAATGGGAAGGCCGAGCGAATCTTGCGAACTCTCAACAACTGTGTCCGCACATTGTTGTTCCATTCCGGCATGGCCTCACGTTTCTGGGTTGAAGCCCTTGCAACAGCAACATATCTCCTCAATCGGCGTCCTTGCACTGCAACGGGCTCGCTCACTCCTCACCAAATGCTGCTTGGTACATCTCCGACCTATAATCATCTACGTGTTTTCGGGTGTCTGTGTTATCCCAATCAAACATCCACCAGTGCTCATAAACTTGCTCCACGCTCTACACCCTGCGTTTTCCTTGGATACTCATCTGATCACAAAGGGTATAGATGTTATGACATAGCAACTCATCGAGTAATCACCTCCCGCCATGTTGTTTTTGACGAACATACTTTTCCATTCCGCCAACTCCAACACCAGGCACCGCCCTCAACAGCAACTCACTACTCATCGGCACCCTTTGATGTTGCTCCGTTAGCTGCACCCCAACCTTTACAGGTACCCACCATGCCACCAGTGCCTGGCCAGCGCCGCGGCACCAACAGCGCCCATCAACACGGCGAGCAGATTCCGATGATCCAGGACTCCACACCGTTGACAACCGCTACTATCGGACATTCAGGTATGCGCGCTGCAGTGGTTACCGGACGTTCCGGCGGCCCTGACGTGCACACGCGGACTCCGCAGCAAACGCCCCCACCTGCTCCATCTATGCAAGCGGGCGACCCGGTCCGCGCGACGTCCTCATCTCCTACGTTCTCCTCGGCTCCAAACTCGGCTGCAACAACCTCAGCACATGCGATCGCATCGTCTCCACTGCATCCCTCCTCCACAACGGCACTCCCCGATCTCACGGCTTCCTCAACAACAGCGCCTATGACTACAACGACTTCACATCCGATGATGACTCGTGCACGTGTCGGGGTATTCAAACTGAATCCTCGATATGCATACGTGACCTCGACGGAGTCCATATCACCGCTCCCATCATCGGTTTCGCGCCGCTCTGCGCGACCCAAACTGGCGTGCGGCCATGGAGGCCGAATACATAGCTTTGCAAGCCAACAATACGTGGACTCTAGTTCCTCGTCCCCAGGGCGTCCACGTTGTCTCTGGGAAGTGGATCTTTCGCCACAAATTGAAGCCCAATGGTAGCCTCGACCGATACAAGGCGCGATGGGTTGTGAGAGGGTTCTCGCAACGCCCCGGGGTGGACTTCGGGGAAACTTTATCCCCCGTCGTTAAACCCGCGATGATCCAAACCATTCTCACCATCATCGCCTCTCGCCAGTGGCCTGCGCGACAGCTCGACGTCTCCAACGCCTTCTTACACAGCCGGCTAGCGGAACGCGTCTACTGTCAGCAACCGGCAGGGTTCACCGACCCAGTCGACCCCAACACTGTATGTCTGTTGTCCAAGAGCCTCTACAGCCTCAAGCAGGCGCCACGGGCATGGTACCTCCGCTTCGCCAGCTTCATCACCACTTTCGGGTTCACGCCAACGCGCTCGGATACGTCCTTGTTCGTACTACGGCGGGGCTCGGACATGGCCATGCTTCTACTCTATGTAGATGACATGATCCTGACCGCGTCGTGCACACTCCTACTCCAGCAAATCATTCAGCGGCTACATGGCGAGTTTGCAATCAAGGACATGGGAGACCTTCACTTCTTCCTCGGTGTAGAAGTGACCCGATCCGACACTGGTTTCTTTCTCTCCCAGTCCAAATATGCAGAAGAACTCCTCGACAGAGCCGGGATGACAAGCTGTCGACCCATATCTATGCCAATCGACGTCAAGCCAAAAACATCAAGCTCCTGTGGTAACAAGGTTACTGATCCCTCGTTCTACCGCAGCATAGCAGGCGCATTGCAATATCTCACTATCACACGACCAGATTTAGCCTATGCCGTCCAGCAAGTGTGCTTGCACATGCACGACCCGCGCGACGGACATATGGCTCTTATCAAACGTGTGCTGCGCTACGTCAAGGGAACAACCGACCTCGGCCTACATCTTCGCCGTTCACCAACCCTAGACATCGTCGCCTATTCCGACGCCGACTGGGCTGGGTGCCCGGACACACGGCGTTCTACGTCCGGGTACTGCGTGTATCTCGGCGAAGCCCTTGTGTCATGGTCATCGAAGCGGCAAGCTACCGTATCGCGGTCCAGCACGGAGGCCGAGTATAGGGCCGTCGCCAACACGGTTGCGGAATGCACGTGGTTGAAGCAGCTGCTCTCTGAACTTCATGTCGACATCAACAAAGCAACCATGGTGTTCTGCGACAACGTCTCATCCGTTTACATGGCTGCCAATCCGGTTCATCACCGCCGGACAAAGCATATCAAACTTGACATCCATTTCGTTCGTGAGAAGGTCGCCATCGGTGAAGTACGAGTGCACATGTTCCTACAAGTCAGCAGTTCGCAGATATAATGACGAAGGGTTTGCCTTCCTCAACGTTTCAAGACTTCAGGTCCAGCCTCTGCATCTCCTCCGGCGACGCTGTGACTGCGGCGGGGTGTTAGCGAAAGGCGTATATACCGGTGGATATCTTCGCACGTCCTAGTCTTCAGGATCGTGCCCGTTAGCTTAGGAAGGCAGTTGGGCTTGTATTTACTCTATATAATCACATGAAATGAATACAAACAATCAAGGTTGGCTGTCCACTCTCGTTCACTTAACATCCAAGGAAGCTCCCAAGTCCTATAAATAGAGGGGTATGACTGTTGAGAGAGGGTGAGTCAGCCATTTGAGAGCTTTGTGATATGTTTTGGAGGAGAGTAGAAGATAGGCTTAGCCTTTGTAATAGGTTAGAGCTTTTGTGAGAGAAAATATTCTAAAATCTATCTAAAATGGGGCTGATATCTATGCTTAATGAAGTTTATTTTCTCGCATTTGCTCATGTTCATCTCCTTCTAGTCTCCTTCTTTTGGTTCTCTTTCCTCGGGTGCAAGTCTTCCCGTATTTTCGTTTTTCTGTTTGAGCCGAATGTTTTTACCTTGTTGAGGTTGTTTTCCTTGTTGTTAGAGGTATAAAATTCGCATACATATGTGTACAAGTGGGTATTGAATTCTCTTTCCTCTATTCCATCAACTTGGGGGCTTTCTCTAGGTAGCTCGTGTTGATTCAAAGTTGCAAGCATTTATGCACAAAAACACATGAAATGGTTTTGAATAGAACCTATGGGTCATATATCATCCGTGAAGTTATGTTGCCTCAGAACTTCCCTTCTTAAATAGTCCATCTAGTGTTTTTGCATCGTTGAGGTTTTGAGGTGTGTTGGTGATCAAATAGGAGAAGACCATCGGTTTCAAAAAATTTGTTGAGGCGCTTATTCACTCACTCTAGTCGTTAATCTCGGTCCTACAATTGGTATCAAAGCCGGTTTGATCACTTGTTGACCTTAACCGACTGTGTGATCCATAGACAACAATAGAGAGAAGTGAAAAGATTCCGTTGTTTGATGGTCAAGACTTTTCGTATTGGAAGATACGCATGGAGGCTTATCTTTTAAGCCAAGGAAGTGCAGCCTTAGATTCACTGTTGTTTTGCCATACTCTGATCATGAGAGGACGATCAAGTTTCTCTATGCTCTTGATCGTAGCATATGGGAAGTTGAAAGATCTCGAGCATTGAAGAGTCACCAAGTTATGACATATTGACTTGTGATGAACTCTTCAACAAGCTCAAGTCCATCGAGATAGCTAAGGCGACTTGGATAGGTCTCGGAAACCCCTACCTCTGAACATGACGTTGGTTTCCGGATCTAATGGTGGAAATTAGGCTGGAGCTAGCTTCTCTTGTGCTAACACTTCACCAAGTAGATTTGCTTTGTCTTTCTTGGTTTCTATCACAGAAGCGCAGGTGGACAGACTGGATGATAAGGACCTTGCGCTCATTGTGAATAAGTTCACTCGCTTCTACAATAACAGAAGAGACCGAAGGAGAGGGGGATCTCATGCTTGTGTTGAGTGTGGTGATACCACTCACTTAAAGGTGGATTTCCCTAAGCTCAAGAAGAGGGAAGACCGCGATCACGACTACGACAAGCACAAGAAGAAGAACAAGAAGTCCTTCTTCAAGAAGAACCACGACAAGATGGCCAAGAAGGCAGCCAAGGCAGGTTCGAGGGTGTTCGTAACAGCTCTTAGTGACATTGGTATCTCTTCAAGCAAGGAAGAGAGCTTGGAGGAGGAGGATATGCTGGTGAAGGACAAGAAGAAGAATAAAAAGGACTTCACTGGCCTCTGCTTCATGGCGGATGACAATGACCCTGAGCTCGATTCCTTTGAGGTATCACCTTCCTATAATCAGCTTTCCATCCAAGTCGATACTTTGAATGATACTCTCATTAGCTAAGATATGTTACTTAAGAAAGTTGTGCATGAGTTGAAGAAACTTAGGCTTAAGTATGAGTATGTGTCTACTAAACTTGTATTACTTATATCTAGGCTTGATGTTGAGGAATGTGAGAGTTGTTTGATTGTCATGGCTGAACTTAATGAGTTTTGAAATATGCATGCTCAAGTCATCAGTCGGCTTGAGAGTGTCAAGAAGAAGCTTCTTGAGGAGGAGTATAGTTCTACCCTATTAGGTGCTTGCAAGAATTATCCTTTACTTGCAAAGGATGTCCAATAGAAAGACAAGCACTTAAATAAGCTAGAATCTAGATTGGAGAGTGTTGGGTGTTCGAAGGACGTGCAATCGAACTGTTCTATCTACATTGTCTTTCAGGAAAAAGCACATCTAGGTTAGAGGGCAAGTTCAGAAGCTTTTTACTGAGAATGGGTACCTCATTTCTCTAGTGGAAAAGTGCTCAGAGGGCAAGGAAAATATGAATTTGATCTTGACCAAGACCAACATGTGTGCTGACAAGACGGATTTAGTTTTTGGTTTGGAGTTTGAGAGGGTGGTTTACAATAGGGAGAGTAAGATTGTGTTCACCACATCTACTACCATAGAAGCTAAAAAAATTCAAGATTAATGCCACATCACCACCCATCAAGAAGAAACCCATACTATAACCCATCAAGAAAAAACCCGTACCACAACCCAAAAAAGCCCCACAACCTAAGGTGAGAGTTTTTGTGAGAGAGCTCAGAGTGGCCAACAGTTAAGTTTCTGAGAGACGCTACCACTACAACTACTACTGGAGAGAGGGTAACTTGGTTGGGTTTTGCTTCCGTCGTAGAAGGAATGAGCGGAATAAGTGGGAGTGGAGTACTTGGAACATGTACCACCCCTCTTTTGGTGTACATGAGCCTTTTTCTCGTTCTTACTCACGAGTCTCGAGCGCTTGAAGGGATCGGTGACGTCCTAAGAGGGGGTAAACTAGGACACTTAGAACTATTTCGGCTCCAAAAACTACACAAGATAAACCTATATCAAATTCTATCTATATGTGCTCTAGGTTTATCTAATGTGTCTACTCTACCGATCAAAGAGCTTGCAACCTATCTAAGAAGGTAAACTGCAAAAATGTAAATGCAAAAATGTAAATAAGGTAGAGAGAGCAAACTCGGCACAAGAGATTTTTTCCGTGGTATCGATGTCATGAATGCCACCCCTAGTCCACGTTGGAGCTCCACAAAGGATATGCTCCTGGTCAGCACCCGGTCACGGCTCTTGAGCTACCAAGTCATAAAGACAAGGCCTCCACTCGGATGAGCCACCAAGCCACAAAGTCAAAGTCTCACCACTAGCCTCTCTTCTGGCTCCTTGCTACCGTGATCACTTCAGAGCTTGAGCCACCAAGGCAAGGGTCTCCGCGTCCTCATACAATTGCTTTGTCATCGCTCCACACCAAGTCGGAGGGTCAAAAAGCTTGCTGGTGAGTCACCAATACTCCAAGGTACCGACGTACCACTTGGTATAAGGTTGGATCACTCTTTGATCCACTCTCTTGGCAGCAATCACCTAGCAACACTCTCTCTAGACTTATAAGTACTAAACACTATCTAATCTTGTGTTTAGTTGCCTTGGATAATCACGTTAAGCACTTTGGTGGCTTGTATATCTTCTTAGGTGTACATGAACTTCTTTGGACTCTAGCATCACGCCACTGGCTGAGTGGGGGGTATTTATAGTCTCAAAATCGCGCACTAACCGTTAACCCAACGACCCAGAAAAGTTGTTAACACTGGATGATCCAGAGAGAACAATAGTACTAACACCGGATCATCCGGTGAGTCCACTCTCACAAACTAGCCGTTGTAACCCCACTTAAGCCTTTGTGAACACTAGACACTCTGGTGTATACTTCATCTCCATCACCGGATTATCCGGTGAGTTATCCTGAGCCATTCGAGCATTTCCTTCTTCTCTGTATAAATTGCTCTAGTATAAATATCCGGTGCACATCACTTCATTACCGGACTATCCGGTGAGTTGACTTCAGTCATCCAAACCTTTCCTTCTTCTCTATGTAAATTTCTTTGGTGTAAGCATCTGATGCACATCACTTCATCACTGAAGTATCCGGTGAGTTGACTTTAGCCAACCGAGCCGATGCAACCCTCTCTGGAAATAATACTCTGGTGTTACACAGCCTTCATCACCGGACCATCCGTCGACTTAAACTTCATTTTTCTTCTTTGCACTATTATTATCCGGTGTATTATCCAGTGTTCATTACATTCACGCCGAGCCATCCGATGGGTTAAACCTTCGATCTTCAGTGGCTGCATCCTTCTTTGATAATAATGCTCCGGTGCATTCATCCTTCTCAACACCGGACCATCCGATGAGTTAAGCCTTCTCTTCTTTTATTTGGAAATGCTTGGTTCAACTCCTATTGATCACTGGTATATCCGGTGAGGCTTAATCTTTATTCTTCAGCACAACACCTTCTTTGGAAGAATTGCTCCAGTGAGCACTCTTCTCAAACACCGGACCTTCCGGTGAGGTCTTCAGGCCTCTCCCATTTGACAAATATACTCCGGTGAGTTCAAACACCCAGAGCACCGGACCATCCGGTAAGGTAAATCTTCCTGAGACTTTTCCAATTCAGTCCAACTTTGTCCCAGTTACGGTGGCTTCTTCATGTATTGCATCCATGAGACCTACTAACATATATTCTTGACAAACATAATTAGTCTCATTGACTATATTGTCATTAATCACCAAAATCACAATCATAGCCCAAGGGCCATTTTCGCTACAGTGCTCCTTAGCTTCCTCCTAGAGGTGGTGCTTGGTGTGGATCTTACCATGATTCATATAGTTTTGGTTAACGTGTAAGAGGCCTTGAGTTGCAGCACTTTGGTGGACCATATTTTCCTCTTCATGGTTCTCATCCCCAGCGTGCTAGTATTGATTTTTATGCACCTGCTTTTACTACTTGAGGGACGATGGTCTAGTACTGGATTCGCAAGAAGTTTATGACTAACCCCAGTACTGAGCCATCCACCTACTATTCTTCTCGTTTATAGATGGCAGATGGAGGTCTAGATAATAAGTGGCTCATTGACTCTGGTTGTTGCACCATATTACCGGAGATGCATCATGGTTCCCCAGCTCACCCCGATGAAGCGGCACGAGTACATCACTTTCGAGGATGATCGGAAAAGAAGAATGAAAGCTAAATGTATGGTAAGGGTGAATGAGAGTTTTACTCTCAAAGATGTGGCTTTGGTGAAGCATCTGAGATACAATCTGCTTTATGTATCTCAGTTGTTGGGTGAGGACTTAGAAGTGCATTTCAAACGTGATACTTCTTGAGTTCTTGATTCTTCAGGCACTTAGATTTGTCATATTCTCAGAGTTGGGAGAGTTTTGGAGCTGATTTTCTGAGTCTTTTGGTTCTTCTCGTTGTTTGATTGCTCAACCTTCTTCTGATATTTGGATATGATATAGGAGGCTATGGCATATGAGCTATGACTTGGTTACTCATTTGAATGTCCTAAGCTTGATCCGAGGATTGTCCAAGCTCAAGTTTGAGAAGAATCTTGTTTGTGCTCCTTGTTGGTATGGCAATATGTTGTTGTCTCTCACCCACCAGTCAATCTGGTGATGACTAAATGACTAAGAGAACTTCTCTGTATGGACATTGTTGGTCCTTCTTGGATTCATTTGGTGAGAAGTGTTATATTTTTATCACTATTGATGACTTCTCTCGCTACTCTTGGGTGTTCTTTCTTATGAGCAAAGATAAAGTGTTCTCACACTTTCGGAGCTTGACTTTGAGGTTGTTCAAGGAACTTCTTGGTAAATTAAAAGTAATACGTAGTGGTAATGACACCGAGTTCAAGAACTATCTATTTGATGCTTCCTGTCTTGAGCATGTTATTGAACATCAATTTTCTACCACACGTGTTCCTCAGCAGAATGGCTTGGTTGAGAGGAAGAATCGTACTTTGGTGGATATGGCTAGGATAATGCTCGATGAGCATAGGACTCCTAGGAAGTTTTGGGCTGAGGCCATTAGCACAGTGTGCTACATCTCAAATCGGATTTTTTTGGGCTCGATCTTGAATTTGACATCTTATGAGTTACGTTTTGGTAGGAAGCTTAATGTTTCACATATGTGAGTTTTTTTATTGTCAATGCTTCATTCTAAAGCGTGACAATCTTGATAAGTTCGAGTCATGTTCTTCCAATGGAATTTCCTTGGGGTACTCTCTTCATGGTCATTTTTATAGGGTCTATAATCTTAACACTAACACTATCATGAAGTCCTGTGATGTGACATTTGATGAATCAACCCTGTGTGCTAGTCCTATTCTTGAGTGTGCAGATGACCAGGAGATGAGTGAAAGCATCTTTGTAGATGACAATATTCCAACTCTTAGGGATGACGAGGATGATCCACTACTTTCTTCTACCACACTTGCTCTTAAGCTGATTCCTGCCTCTTCTACACCACCAGAGGGTCATGCAACCTCTACTTCTACTTCAGTTGCTTTCGTGCCTGCACCAGCGGTGTTTGAGGGCGAGATCATCTCACAGTGCGAAACTTCTCAACACAATAAGCAGCGACACTCTCCACAAATGATGATCAGCGACATCAATGAAAGGGTAACGCGGTCCAAATCCACTTCTCATGCTCACTTTACAGATTTTGCATTCGTTGCTTCCTTTGAGCCTTATGATGTTGGGAATGCTTTATTTGATTCAAATTGGGTCAATGCCATGTATGATGAATTAGAAAATTTTGAGAAAAACCAAGTTTGGATCCTTGTAGAGTCACCTCATAATATTCACACTATAGGCACAAAATAGGTTTTCAAAAATAAACAAGGGGAGGATGGGTTTGTAGTAAGAAATAAGACTAGACTTTTGGCTTAAGGTTTCACTCAAATAGAGGGGATAGACTTTGAAGAGACCTTTGCACTGGTAGCTAGGATAGAAGCTATTAGGATCCTCCTTGCATTTGCTGCATCCAAATGGTTCAAGTTGTATCAAATAGATGTCAAAAGTTCTTTTCTAAATGGTTTCATAGGAGAAGAGGTCTATGTCGGTGACGTAGGAACAAGGGATCCCCGAGTCCCGAGGCCAGGACAACAGAGTGCCACGTGGCACCCTCCCTCGGGGATTATTTCCCCGAGGTCCGAGAAGACCAAGTTCTGGGAGAGGATGCTCGGGGCCATGAACAGTGGTCCCCGAGTACCCGAGTTCCCCGAGGACCCGAGAAGTACAAGTTCCGGAAGAGGGCACTCGGGGCCATGAATAGTGGTCCTCGAGTACCTGAGTTCCCCGACGACCCGAGCAAACACAGTTCCGGGAGAGGGCGCTCAGGGCCATGAACAGTGGTCCCCGAGTGCCCGAGTTCCCCGATGACCAAGAAAAGTCATATCCGGGAGAGAGTGCTCGGGGCTATGAACAGTAGTCCCCGAGCATTCATAGTTTCCCCGAGGACTGTAGAAGTCCTCGCTGGTGGTCCCCACAAGGGCTCAGCGGTGAGGTGTCAATTGGTGAGAGGCCCGATACTGCATTTAAGAGGGGGCGTGGCCTGTCACTTCCAACCACTCCCCCCACGCCTGCTGTCAGTCCCTACCACTGCCTGGCAGGGAGGCGTGGGGATATTTAATGCGGCGGGTCCCATTGCGCGTCATCTGGCGCACCTCGGGATATCATCGCAGGGCTCGAGGCATATCGTCTGCCGCCCTGCTGTGTCAGGCTCGCTCTGACCGGGTGGGCACGCGGGGTTACTCGGTGGCTGCCTGGTGGGCCCTCCCCGCTGCACCTGCTAAAAAGCGGGATGATGACGACAGGACCAGACGGGGCGCGTTTTCAACCCCCCCCCCCCCCCCGTAACATCAAACTGCAGCCCATGATGGTTGCTTTCCATTTATGGCGCCTTGGGACTTGCGCCATCCTTTCTGGGCACGCTAGGCCACCCCGACGGTATAAAAGGTGGGGGTGCATCCCGACGACAAGGACAAGTTCTTCAGGACCGAGACAAGCTAACGAAGAACAAGCCACACGAAGCTCTAGACTTAGACAAAAACCCTTGTAACTCCAAAGATTCTCAGAGAGGCATTTCCAGAGCATTTATAGCATACACACAGGAGTAGGGTATTACGCTTCGTGCAGCCCGAACATGTCTAAAATCCCCTAAGCATTTATTTCCGCTAACATCTGATCATCCATCCCACCTGCATCTCATTTACTCTCATTCATTTCACGTACGAAGTAGATTCAGAATCATCCTCCTGGCCGAATCTCAAAGGGGGTCCCTCCGGATCCCCACTTGTGGAGTTCATCCTTCGACAGTCTATGTCAAGCAACCCTCTGACTTTGAGCACCCTAAATACCCAAAAAGAGTGTACAAGCTTCGGAAAGCTTTGTATGGGCTTAAAGAAGCACCTAGGGCTTGGTATGATATGCTTAAATCTTTCTTGCTAGAACATGGGTTTGAGATGGGGTCAATAGATAAAACCTTGTTCTCTCTGAAGCATGAGAATGATTTCCTACTTGTTCAGATTTACGTGGATGATATCATTTTTATGAATCTTCTTATGCACTTGTGGCCAAGTTTGCAAAAATTATGAGCAGTGAGGTTGAGATGTCAATGATGGGTGAGATCAACTTCTTTCTTGAACTGCAGATCAAGCAATGGAAGCTAGGTACCTTCGTCCACCAGATGAAGTACACCAAAGATTTGCTGAAGTAGTTTGGCATGAGTGATGCTAAACCCTTAGTGACACCAATGGCTACCTTGACCATGCTCGATCCGGATGAAGATGGAGAGGAGGTGGATCAGCGAGAGTACATGAGCATAATTGACTCCCTCCTGTACATGACGGCGACAAGACCTGATATTCATTTCGCCATCTGTTTATATGCTCGCTTCCAGGCATCACCGAGGATGTCCCATCACCAAGCGGTGAAACGTATTCTAAGGTACCTCAAGCGCACTCTTGAGTATGGTCTTTGGTTTTCTGCATCTTCTTCTCTTTCTCTTCGAGGTTTTTCGGATGTGGATTTTACTGGCTGTAGAATTGACAGGAAGAGTACCTCCGATACTTGTCATTTCTTTAGTACTTTTCTTGTGTCTTGGTCTTCTTGCAAACAGTCTAGTGTTATGCAGTCTACTACTAAAGCTGAATATGTAGCCGCTGCTAGTTGTTGCTCGCAGATTTTGTGTATAGTTGCTACCTTGAGAGACTATAGGTTAGTTTTCAAGAGTGTAGCACCTTTCTGTGATAACACAAGTGCCATAAGCCTTGCAAATAACGCAGTCCAACACTCCATAAATAAACACATAGATGTGAAAATTCACTTCTTGATAGATCACAATGAGAAGTGAAACATTGAGTTGAGCTACATAGATACCCAACATCAACTAGCCAACATCTTTACCAAGCCTCATTATGCAACCAGATTTGTCTATTTGAGGGGAGAGCTTGGGGTGTGCCATTCCTATGGCTTTGTGTGAGGGGGAGTAGCCTTTGTACATACTCTATTTTAATTCTGTTGTATTTGCATCGCATTGTATTTTTTAAGAAAATCATAGTAGTTGAGCTTCACTTATATGTTCATTGCATTTTCTTATACTAGTTGTGAATTTGTGCTGAGTGGAGTGGATATATAACAACTTGTGCAAGCTTAGATTTTTTTTGAGACATAACATAAAATCTATTGAGAAAGCTTGAATTTTCTAAACTCAAACTTGAAATATGAATCTAATCACCTGTCACCCTTGAGTATTTACTTTAGCTTGACCAGTGCTTAAATTAGGGCTAGTTCTATGAAAAGCTTATGCTAGGTCAGACTGGGGTTTTTGATCTTTATCTATGTAAATGTTTAGGTCATGATTAACTCTTAGGAGAGCATGCGCTCTTTTGTTTTGGTTTTGTGAAAAAAAAATGCATATATTAATCCTATGCTGAGTTAATTAAATGAGTGATAAAGGTTTGAGCTAAAATTGAATCCAATTCGATGGCATAAGGCTTCATGTGATTCGCCAAAGAAGTGAACCCAGGGTTGCTTAAGTTCACCTAATGAAAGTTACATGATGAACTGATAAAGCTAATTTATGCCTTCTTATGTGCTAAGAATGTTCTTTTTTGTCTTGTCAAACTAAGCCTTGGATTGATATGTGGGTGTTTGCATAGCCGTTGGGTTGAACTTGGTTTCTTAGTTTGAACTTGACATAGCAATAGTTTCTATAATGTTTACACTGATTATGAAATTATGGATGCTCTTGTGGTGACACCTTTGGATAATTGAACAACATGATCAAACCATGCTTCACTCTCAGTGCTTGTGACATGGAAAAACTTTGAGACTTTGTGCGCCTTTGAGTTATATTGCTTACTCCTTGCAAGTGCTTTGACATCGCTAGTCCTTACAAGTGCTTTGTGATCTATATGTGAAGCTTTATAGGCTTGCATTTTATTTGCACATCTTTTGTATTGCATGTTGTTTTATCTCAAAAGAGGAGATATATTGTCATTGGTGTTTGCATTTTCAAAGTGAGAGAAAATATGCATTAATCCACAAAGAAGAACCTTGCATAATGAAAGGGGAGAAAATCCATAATTAAATTTGTGCATTAGCATATTCATTCGAGCCTTTAAGGTTTTTGGCTTGCCTCTCGTCTCTTTTCGAGCTTTTGCAATCTTTCTTATGCCTAGTGACATGATTTTGCTCTTGCTTGAGTTTTTGGTCACTTGGATGAACTTCTTGTGCTTTGTTCGAACCATTCTCTGCTCTTTGTGAGGTTATCAATGCACTCATCAAGGGAGAGATTGAGAAACCAAGTTAAAATGAGCCTTGGTTTACATATGATGAGTGATTGACAAAGTGTTGCTTTGGTTTGATGATGTTTTGATTGCATAAGTATGTATATGTGTTGCAATTATAATCATAAGTAACAAAAATTGAAGGAAATAGAGTTGGCGTAGTTCTGTCGAAGTCCATGGAAAATTGCACTCACTGGATGGTCTGATATGTGGGTATTTGCACACATCGGATGATCCGGTGAGCACTTGGAGACAACACCGGAGCATTTAACAAAGATGCAGGTTTTCATTGCTAGAGTTGTTCTACACACCGGATGGTCTGGTGTGAACACAGGAGGAACTTCAGACTGTTTAACAGAGAAGTGAAAAATCATGATTTGATGGTGGTCTACTGACCGGATGGTCCGTTATGAGGGCAACAGGAGCGCCAGAGCATTTCATGTAGAGAAGAAAGTCTTGGCGTCAATTATGAAAAAGTGCACCGGATTGTCCGGCGATTGGACTGTGAGCACTGGAGTGTACACCGGAGCTATTGTTGAAGAAAGGATGCAAACTTGGTCTGGAGGCTTTTTACATGCACCGGATGATCCGGTGTGGTAAGTTGTGAGCACCAGAGTAACTCAGCGGCCATTTCTTGCAGAGAGTAGATTTTGCAGGGCATAGTGGAAGTTCCACACACCGGATGTTCTGGTGCTTAGAGGTTGTGCACACCAGAATATCCGGTGTTCACAAAATTTCTGAGGCATGCTTTGACTTGAGCATTTTGAGTTTGGCAAACCTAGAGATGGTATGGGGTTGGAGAAACATGTTTGCTTGTCTCATGTTTACTTTGACGGCGGGATAATCAGGGCCGAGCGGAGTGCTTGGTGCCAAACGATCGAGGATGCCAAGTGGAGTCAAGGGTGATCCTAGCTGTGCACATGGAGGTCAAACAAAGCTTGGAAGGAAGGATGAAGATGGCGTGGTGACAAAGTCGAGTGAATGGGATTATGGTACAAGTGACAATAGTGACCCAAGGAATCAGGAGTAGGAGAGACTTGCTGATGGTGAAGATTTCAAGGCGAAGTACACGTGTCGAATTGGGATGCTTTCTTGGGGTCAAAGTAAGCAGCAATAAGTCACGCTTTGAGAGCGCGCGCGATGGTTTCGCAGTTTGGCCTCTAAACCGTGAAAGGGTTAAGTGCACATGGCATTATCGTGAAGGTAGAGTCGAGGCAAAGCTAAGTCATGAATGTGCATGGCCGTTCGATGGATGGAGCAAAATATGCACCAAAATGCTCTCGTGGTAGGTAGGAGGCCATTCTAAGCGAGATGTATTTTAGGAACAAGGAAACATGACATTCAAGGCCTATAAATAGAGGCGTATGACTGTTGGGAGACGGTGAGCCAGCCATTTGAGAGCCTCGTGATAGGTTTTGGAGAAGAGGAGAAAATAAAGTTAGCCTTTGTAATATATTAGAGCTTTTGTAAGAGGAAAATATTATGTATTCTGTCTAAAATAGGGTTGACCTCTGTACTTAATGAAGTTTATTTTCTCGTATTTGCTCATGTTCATCTCTTTCTAGTCTCCTTCTTTTGGTTCTCTTGTATTGGGTGCAAGTCTTTTCGGATTTTCGTTTTTCTGTTTGAGCTAAATGTTTTCACCTTGTTGATGCTATTCTCTTTGTTATTAGAGGTATAAAATTGTAACACATATGTGTATAAGTGGGTATTGAATTCACTTGCCTCTATTCCATTAACTTGGAGGTTTTCTCTAGGTAGCTCGTGTTGATTCAAAATTAGAAGCTTTTATGCACAAAGATACATGGAATGATCTTGAATAAAAACTATGGACCATATACCATCTGTAGAGTCATGTTGCCTTGGAACTTCCCTTCTTAAATAGTCCCTCTAGTGTTTTTGCTTCTGTTGAGGTTTTAAGGTGTGTTGGGTGATCAAATAGGAGAAGACCATCAGTTTCAAAAGAAATTTGTTGAGACGTCTATTCACCCTCTCTAGTCACCAATCTTGATCCTACAATTGGTATCAAAGCCGATTTGATCACTTGTTGACCTTAACCAACTGTGTGATCCGTAGGCAGTATTGGAGAGAAGTGGGAAGATTCTGTTGTTTGATGGTCCAGACTTTTTGTACTAGAAGATGCGCATTAAGACTTATCTTTTGAGCCAAGGAATTACAATTTGGGATATAGTTGATTCCAACTATGAGATCTCTGCCGCTCGAACGACTCACCCTGTCGCTATATGACCTAGTATAGGTCATCCTCGATCCCTGAGCGGGCATAGGTCCCCTGAAAGTTGGTGACAAAATAGTCACACAAGTCCTCTCAGGAGTAAACCGACCCATGATCCAGGTTCAAAAGCCAGTACCATGCTAAACCGGCCAAGGCGATCGGGAAATAGTTAGCCATGACTTTTCTATGGTCTCTCGTGGGCTGCATTATGGTGGTGTAAATCTATAGAAACTCCTCATAATTGATCGAGACATCGTACTTTTTGGCTAGGACTAGCCGAAACTTGTCTGGCCAATGCACTTCTTACAGCCAGGCGGACAAAGCGTTGCACCCCGTCCCGTAACAGGGAGTCGCTCACTGATGGGCGATGGCGCGTGCCTAGGGAGAGAGATGACAATCTCGTGGTCCCTGCGATCGGGAGGTGAGTTATAAGGCTGCTTGCCCTTTTCATGCTCCCATCGAGACTGATCTTCTTGCTCTTGGCCAGCCCTTTGGCTCTAGATCACGTCGCGGAGGTCGTGTTGGTGAAGAGTCATGCAGGTCAGTGGGTCAAATGTCCAGCACAGCAGGGGTCTCCAAGTACTTTTCGTCATGGAGGGAGGACATGATCTTTCGTGCAGCGTGGCCTGCAGTGATTCTTGGCGATCACAGCCTTCACTGGTCCCTACGACGGACATGGTGTTCACCGCCATGGTTTGGTGTCGGGCGGTCTCCACCAAGAGGGCGAGGTCGTGTAGCCATGGCGCTACTTACGAACCCTTTGACACGACCACCGGTGGGTGACTGAGAAGCATTCACATAGTTTGTAGATTCTGCGTGGGTGTCATAGCCTCGTAATCGAGCTGCTGAGCATGGAGAGGCGATATATCGTGACAAGAGGAGCCCCCAATGCTTGCATCGTGTGATGATTTAGATGGCGACGCCACCGAGGGTCGCGTCCTATGCTGGGGTTGTATCAGAGTGCCTTCTTGTTCAGTGCCAGGCCGGTTTCCCTCTGGGCGCAAGGCCTGGGGCTCACTAACAGTGCCCGGGACACGAGTGCCTCTATTGCCCCTGCTGCATGGTCTACCATGCATATTTCATGTTGAGTCTCGGAGCTTTCGGGCTCCAATTCGGTGTCCCAGGCTTAGAGCACACCAGGCTCATCTAGGTCATATCCCATGAGGAATACCTAACAGTGACCAGGATCCTCGGAATGGGACTCTGCGGTTGCAGTGGATCCGGTCATGGGTAGCTCAATTAAGTTATCAACACTTACCGAAACGTAAAAACACACCCTACCTAGTGCGTCAATTGTCGTGGGTTAATCCCTGACAATATATTCGGGGTATGTAGGACGATAGGTGCGTGATCAGCGTTTCTAGTGACTGTTGGTGAGTATGTGTGTCGAAGGAACTCAAGAACATAAGGTTTATCCAGGTTTAGTCCTCCCTCAGGATAATAGTTTTACGTCATTTGTATTTTCTTATGAGTTTGATCATCTTGTCACATGACAGGCCTGATCCTCCACCCTTTATATTGTAGGAGGCAAAGCATACATACAAGTAGAATGTGTCAAAATACAGTGATTGTCCTATACCGAACAAAGATAGCTACTCCTAGGTCATCATTACGGAGAGCGGGCATGCCCGACCTAGCCTGGTCATCCTGCACGCCTTATCCCATCTGCCAACCACTATCATGCCTATTGCGCGCTTACCACGCCCGCCTGCCCGATCGTCCCTCGCGCCTTTTAGGCCATCCCCTAGCATTAAATGTTATGGGATGGGTCACATTGTCTCTGCGCCGATCCACAATTTTGCTCGCTGAAAGGGTGCCTGGGGAAGGAAAACGCATGAGTGGATGATATTAAATACGATTAGATTGGTTAGGTGAGTACCTGCCCCGCGACCAGTCCTTTCTGATCGCGAAAATTCCATCTGCAACTAGGGGACTGCTCACGCGAGCCCCTCCTAGTCGCACAAGGGGGCCATGGTTTTGAAATATCAACCACCAGCTAGCATCTACCAGCCTGGGCCCCGCTTGATAGGGGACCCTTATTCTTTACATCGACAATGGTGCAGAGTAAATGTGAGTATTTTGCATGGTTCGATCAACTGGACAATACATTATGTGGTTGCGTGTTTTGCAACGAAGAATTGGACTTGATCACGGTCCTTGCACAAATAACCAACCAGACTGGTTGGCACATACACAAAGGTAGCAGTGTATTGGTGAGTTCATATCAATTATGTGCCTGCAACATGACTTCTTGCTCTACTTATGGCATTAGATTCTCCCGAACTAAAATTTCCCATATCACATCATATATTTTGCTTCAATTAATAGTTGGAACACGAACACTATCCTTGACCATAGAATTAGGAGTGCTCAAAGCATACCACTAATAACAATGACTCACATTGCAACTAACATAATTTAAACTCACATTATGTTACATTACTCAGAACAACGATGCAAGAACTAAACAGAACATGCCATATGTTCTACTGTGCTCCATGACGACTCCATAGGTGCTCCACGAGATCATCACGTAGTTGGTGGTGCAATGCTCGGTTCTGGATTACTTAAGTTACTTCTATATATTGGAGGACAGCTTGGTCTGGATCATGACCCATTGTCGCTTTCTCGCCCATATAGTCACACACCTCCTCCTAATTAGAGCCGCCCCTCTCGTCCTCAATTATCACGTTGTGCATTGTAACACATGCGGTCATAATGTTGAGAAGTGTGATTTCATTCCAAATTCTACCTAAATCGTGAATTATGGCGAACCTCACATGCAAGATGCCAAATGCGCGATCAACACCTTTCCGGACTGATGCTTGCATGGCAAAGAAATGCATGCTCTTGTTCCCCCTTGGTGCTGAAATTGCATTCACTATGGTTGCACATTCGGGGTAAATTTCATCGCCTAGGCAGTAGCCCATATCATATGTGTTACCATTAATTGTGTATGACATAGGACGTGTAATCCCGTCTGTAAGTCTGCTGAAAATATTAGAGCGGTGCAAAATATTTATGTCATTTAGACTACTGGGCATTCTAAAGAAAACATGCCATATCCATAGATCGTATGACGCAACCACCTCCAAAAATATGGAGGGTTTGCGTGTATGACCGGTATATGCATCATGCCACACTTTCGGACAAATTTTCTAAACCCAATGCATCTAGTCGATGTTCCCCAGCATCCTAGGGAACCCTCTCTGCTCGCCAATGGCTAACAGTCGAGCAGTATCCTCCGCAGTGGGAGCGCGGAGGTACTGATCGGAGAAAAGCAAGACAATAGCTTCCACAAATTTTGTTAGGGTGAGTATCGCTGTGCTAGCCCCGATTCGAATATAGTCGTCCATTGCGTCTGCACTAACTTCATATGCCAGTTGTCGTATGACGGCTATCATCTTTTGGAGGGGGCTTAGGCCTAGCTTCCCAGTGGCGTCCCTCTTCTGCTGAAACCATGGGTCATAGTTCTCCACAGCAGCGACAATTCTCAAGAACAATAACCAACTCATCCGAAACCTTAGAGGGTGACCAGTCGTCAGTACTCATCAAATTCTATAAATGTGTTACTACTGAAGATGACCTCACCTATGATGGAACAATATATCATCATACACTGGGACGTTAGAGAAGTAGTCCCGGAATAGCCTAGTAGCACCTTTCTGATGCCCACGGTCTATGAACGCATATCCTAGCACTGTGCAACCTTGGACAGCAAGCTATTCTTCCTCGATGGTGACCAACAACATCAATTCGTCCTCATCGTCGCTCGAGTCTGATGAGAATGACATGAACGGATCTCTGAATGTAGACAAGCTCATTGTGTAAATTTGAATTGAGCCTCTCTACTTTGGCACCCGCCCTCTTTTATATCTATAGCAGTCTTCTTGAGCAAGCAACCTGCGTCTGGCTTCCCATGCAATCTAACAGGCATCTGCTTCCTAGCTTGCACTGGAATAATTGTGACCACAAAGCCACAACATGTAGTTCCTGGCTTCCACGAGAAGAACTATGCCCACAAAGCTAGCTGGGAATTGGGTTTGGAATTAAGACTGTTTACTTACAAAATACATACATATATATATATATATATATATATATATATATATATATATATATATATATATTGCTGGTTGATTTGTGCTTGGAGCCATAAAATGGGTAGCGTGCGTGCTGCTCTACTCTTTGGATTTGGGAAAACAACGAAACAAAGAAGAGAGTGGTAGAGAGATTGGTCGTGGAGCGGATTTGGGTTGGAGACGTAGGAAACATTCTTCTCCCCGTACAAAATACATATATAGTGTATATGTATCATTTATTGAAGCTATATTGTATACGTCATGACAATTATGTGAAAATAAGATAATATTAAAAATCTGTTGAGGAAGCAAATGAAAAAAGAATATTGTTAGAGTATAGAAATCTAAAAGAAATAAGTCTGATAAGGGAATCCCTTTAAGAGATTTTGTCTTCTTATGCTAGAAAGGAAATGAAATGAAGATTAACGGTTAGATGGTCTAAGGATATGAGCTGTTCGTTCAGTTCGAGGGGCGTTTACGTGGGCAGGTGCAACACGACGAGTTCCAAATCTATCGGCCTGGCCATGTTACGGGAGAAAGAGCCATGCCTAAAGTTGAAAACGGCCTACTCCTGGACCAACTTTGTTATTCTGGCATGTTGCTTTTGGTATTAAAAAAAGCTCCTATGCGAGTGAAAGACAGCAGGGTTACGTGGGGAAAATACAGCCGAGGGTGGCTGCTTCTGTTGACGATGTGACGTCCTTGTGGTTACCTGGGCTGTAGGTTTTGTGGGTTTTTCAGAATCATTTCAGGATTAAGTGATATAGCCTCCTCCTTGTCTATGTTTAAGTAATAAAGTAAATGTCATTCATCGTTTGGGTAGGTTAGGTTAACAATGTTTGTCCCTAATAATGATATTTTGTTAATTTAATACACTAACCATCAGCACTCATGACGTTGTGTTCCTGTAATTAGGTTGGTAGAGTCCTATATATCAGGTTTATTCTGCTCCGGTGATTATTTTGGCATTAATTTAGGCAAAAACCAAAGCCGGGTAATAAGATTTGAGAGGACCAAAATCATGGGAAATTGCTCCCAAACTTTCATCGCCAAGCGGCTTAAAGTTTAATTAAACAAGGATAGCACGGATTACGAAATCATAACTGCTCTAGGTTAATTTGAAGGATCCACCTATGTTTACGCACGTTAAAAAACACATGACGTTGATTATATGGAGCAAATGTGGTGCTATATATCATTCTCGTGGAAACTATGCATTCTAAACGAAGCCTTTTAGCTTGTTCTTTTGTTCTTCATCAACCAGGTCTCTGAAAAACATTTAAAATTAATAAAAACATTCTGTTTTGATTTAGAGTAACATGCATGACTTAAAAAACTATACGTGGTTGGATCTCATAAAAATAAGAAAAAAATATCCTGCAATAAACAATAAATTACAGGTGGTTGGATGTACAAACAATTTGCCAACATGTTCTCCTAATTTTTTCCAAAAAGACTCTTTCAAAAGCTAGGAGGAAACTCCAGATTTGATGAAGTTTCATTAAAAAGTCTTTCTTGAAGTCCCACGTCCCGATCCCTTCATTTTCCCTCTTCTCTAGCAAAAAAGTACTCCCTTCGGTAAAAAAAATACATAACGTTTTGATGCATATATTTAACCTTTTTTTAGAACATATATATAATCCAAAATATTTATGAGATTATAAAAGTATTTTTTAAGATAAATTTACACATATAATTTCTATATTTTTAATCTTAATATTTAAAAAACTATTAATAATCAAAGTACTAAAATTTTGATAAGATATTGTCAAAACATCAAGTATTTACGATGGAAGGAAGTATGACATACTAACATGCTCCCCGATGGGAATCAGGCCCGATCATAGTGCGGAAAAAGGGTGCGAATCAGATTCCCCATGTGCCGGTCGCATGTGCACTGACATACATTCAGAGCAACTAGTACTATCTGCGAATCTTCCAGGAGGACGGACGTACACATCCTAGCCGGCGCGGTCAACAATATACAGCTCCAAGGTAGACCGTGGTGCCCATTTCAATGGCAATGTGCGCGGCAGACGCCCACCGAGCGCATGAGCATGTGGTAGAAGTAGAATGCATTTGTGTGAACAGCTCGGAGCATGCAGGTGCATGGGAGGCAGGCAGCCAGGCACTGTACCGCGCGGTACAGGCCATAGTTGCTCTACCCAACTCACGTCAACGTTCAGCTCGTTGGCTTGGCTCAGTCTGCGCTTGGAAATGATTAGGTTGAGGTCAGCAGCACACGAGAGAAAGTTCCATGCTGACTCGCCCATGCGTGTGCACAGGGACAGACCGAAGTTAAGACCACATGTGTAAATGATATCAGTTAAATTTTTATTTTTTAGTACTTTATTATATATAGTAGTTTATATAACATATCTATTATATTATTATTTAAGGAGAAAAGTGAGTCACTATATTTGTTTTTAAGTCACAAAATTACCATGTTAATCAGAAAATAAAAATGATCTAGATTACTTATTCTTACGAGCATCTAACAGTCTAAATTAAACTAAATAGCTCATATCAATACAATTAATAAATAGCTAAATTTGAAACCAATAAATCCACATCAAATATGATTAATAAATACATAAATTTGGAATTAAAAATTATGAAAAATTAGTAGTTCGATTTTCACACGGTCTATGTAAAATACAATTAATCAATAGCTAAAATTCATAATAAAAATAATTATTTTTTAAAAAAAACAGTAAGATAATAAATTAACAAGCAACATGTAACTCAAGGTCATCACGTCAAGCACACAGTAGGAAAGGCAAATATATTTTGATTTTAGTTGAGCTGTCTACATTTGACGTACGATTTTGACAGTTGATCAAAATATATACGAGTCGAACCAATACATGTATATGATTCGGTACAAATTTGAAGTATAAATAATTTTCTTTTTTACTAACATAATTTTTATTTCTTTATCTAATTTTATGTGTTTTTTTAATTAAATAACACTAACCTTATTAAAAAAACTAAAGAGACTAATATTTAATAAAAAATTATCTGATAAAACATTTCAACAAAACTAGTCACGCTATTAGTATAGATCACATTACTAATTCTAACATGATAAATAGGATATCGGATCTTTAACCTAATATATAAGACACCCATCCATTTATTCAATAGCTAACCATCCCAGCTATTACTGCTCCAGCAGCTACGGCCTGATGGATTGGTCCCGAGAGCTGGCCCGCCGGATGGAACCTAACGACGACCGATGAATCGATGAGGCCAAGTTGCGCGCGCGAGATGGCCAGCGGGGAGCAGTAGTTTGTGTTGCCGCTATGCGTCGGTCGCATGGCTCGCCATATCCACGTCGCTCTCGCCCCGGGCGCCGCGCGTCGCCGTCACGCGCGCACGCACTCGGTGACGCACGTGAGATCGATCGGACGCGCTCGCCCCGCGCCATCGATCAATCGGCGGGGTCCCCCGTCTTGTGCGCGTTACGTCTTTCTCCCTCCCGGCCCAACCGTGCGCGCAGAGCCAAATCTCCCGCGCCGCGCGGAGACGACCCCACCACACCGGCCGCGGAGTCGATCCACAAAGCGCCGAGACCCGAGAGGGGGGGGGGGGAGGGGTCCAGCTAGCCGAACGCCGCGACGCGCGTCGTGCCAGCGACGCGCGCGGCCGAAAGCGACGCGCGACCGAGCGAGCCTCGCCTCCGTCTCCGTCGCCGTGGAGGGGTCATGGCGCTTGACCTCGCGACGCTGGACGGTTCACAACGTCCTTCTCCCGGTCAGATCAGGATGTCAGGCGGCAAATCTTGCAGCGGCATGGCTTACCTGCCTGGCCGTACGCCCGGGCCACTCGCTATTCATGAGCCGGGAGCTACTGGTCCTGCCCACTGCATATCATTGGCTCGGGCCCCTCGAGGCGAGGTGCGGAGCTGCTGAGTGCGCCCATCTCGGCGTCCAATCTCCATCGAAAATTAAGGCCCATCGACGGACGGACGGACGCATGATAAATTGGACTGGATATTTGGACTGATTGGGTGCATGCACGTACAGGCGACGCGTTGCGGACTGCCTAACACGCGCACGGCGACGTACTCATCACTGCTGCATCGCCTGACACCGTACGTGATCGATCGCGGCTCTTCCTCTGCCGCGTCGAGACTTTCTGCTCGATCGATCGGTTGGGGACGCTGTGAACCGCTGGGCACTTGGGGGGCGGTCTCTTCTCTACAGACGCGTACTGTGCTGGCCACAAGCACTAGTTTTGTTCTTTGACGCTGTTCACCGTTCCATTGGTGGGCGACCATGGACTCGAACCAATCATGATAGATCAAGATTTCAACTGTTCACACGCGAAGATCTCCGCGAGGTTTCAGTTACCGACGGACCTTAAGATGACATATCATGTTGAAAAACATTTGGTCAAGGACTACGATTACAAAAATATAGGAGCACGAAAACACACTCATTGAGGTAGCACGGTATATTTATTCCTTAAATTCTGGACCACAAGGTCCAAGTTAATTGTGCTCATTCTGTCCAAATACATGCTGGCTGATACAACTTTGTTGTCGCTCTTTTTGTTCTTGGTTTGGTTATCTGGGTGCATGATTTTAGTTCTCTTCCATCGTTGGTTACTATCCCCAGCAGATTGATTGTTTTGTTGAACCTATTAATCACTTGTCTTCATAAAAGCAGGGTGATCCTTGTCTCTAAAAAAATGTGCTAATTCTTGTCCTTAATATATTGAAATACTCTTAAATTCTACTAATAGAATCCGGGAATCTTTTGTTCTGGTCTCTGAACAATATACTTGCAGCTCCAAAGTTTTATTCCAGCAGCCGTCTTTTCGTGCCTGCATTGTTGGCCTCTTCTTTTCCATATCCTTGTGCCTTTGACAAGTTACAAACTTACAACCGTGGACATTGAGAAAGATCGCACACAGTGCCATGCGTAGGGATGGCCAAATAAAGCCTTTGACTAGAAAAGGAGGCATGCCGTTGCACGGGTATGGATTACACACCTCTGCATAATTTCTTATGACCAAACCCCATGAGTGCTGTGCAGTCGTCCTTGGCTTCTTGTCCCTTGCAACAATACTTATCTTCTTTCTGTTAAATATACAAAAGCAAGGACTACTGGCGGTAGCCAGCTCTTAGCTAGTATCAGAAAAAAGTTCGGTAAACACTGACCTGTTTTCCTTCGTGAAATCAGTTCGTTCAGCCTGACCTGCTTTTCTGCAACTAGGCACCCTAATCGTGCGATTGAACGTTGATTTGATCTGATTTTACTAGACGACGTGTCGGCAATCCTGTGCTATAAACAGGTTAAAGAAAAGGGGGGAAATAAAATAGAACACTAAGTGTTGGGAAGGATGGTTTGATGTCTCTCGACATCATGAATGTGCATGAACAAAAGATGATGCCGGGGGGAAGGAAAAGGAGGACTCCATCCATATGCGACACTTCGCTTTTACCTAAAAATGCAACTATGCCAGTGCACAAAGATGTGTCGATTGCTCGACAGACAAACGGGAGCCTATGATCAACAGGCAACTCGATGGGCTTACCATTTGAATTTTTTAAATGTGACCAAGAGGTGACCAGGTTAGACAAAGAGCAGGCGAGAAACCCTCGAGTGCGAGCTGAAGTGTGCCGAGTTCCGTCGCCGGAGCTCAAAAGGACATGCACTCGTGTCAAGGGTCATCTATCAAGGCTCTTCTGGTCCCGATCGATCGTAGCAGCTTTAGCATTCCACCGGGCACTCGTGCGGCACAATTAAATGCTCTTACTTTTCGCTAATCTGCCGCGAGATACTATAGTAGTTGACTAGTTGTAGGAGCTTTCAGCTGAACACGCAAATGCAATGGTTCTTCAGACAGCGACGGACACGTTGGCGCCGGGCACATTTTTATCAGGGAAAGCTGCTACTGCTCGGCACATGATGTCAAATACGCAAGCACATGATGCCAAGACCAGTTGCCTAGCTGGTGGTCAAAGACACACTGATATAGTGATATCGTTGCGTTTGCGTATGGAACAAATTGGGATCCGGTGACCTACTAACATAGGAGAGCGGCGCCAGAACGAACGTGTCAGTGCAAGGGGGCAGGCCTTTTGTGACAGGAAAAAGACGAGAGGGGTCGCAGGGCTTTTCGCCCCACCTTGGGCAGAGCGAGTAGTGGAACTTAGAACCCTGCGATCCGAAGTATAGTGTAGTGGCAGAAAAGCGTGGCGAATGGAGCGTGCAAAGCTGCTTAAACTAAAATGGGTACGTAGATAATGATCGAGTACACTGGTACATGCAAGGAAGTGAAGGTAAGTCATGCCGGACCCATATCGGTGCTGTGGTGCACACGAAGCAGCAGGTCAAATACGCAAGCACTAAACCGGGCCTATACAAGCACGTGCAAGAATTAAGCAGCTTAGATATTTCGTGCTTGTCCCCGGCGAGTCTGAGTTCTGAAACTCTGGTACGGGCGGAAGGAATGGTTGTGCTGAGCTCCGGCCCCTTGCATTTGCTATCTCTGCGAGGAGGATGCTCATGCTGGTATGCCTCCCTCAGTGGATGACAAAACCACCCACTTTGTGGTAAGAAAACAAAGAAGAGCTCTCACCCCGCAATGTACAGCGGATGGGTCAAAAGGTTTCGGATGAGCAGCGCAAACCAACGTCCGCGGGCCAGAATAGATCCGCGGGGATGATGGTGATCCCAGCTCGGTGGGCACGGGCACGATCGATGCCGCCGAGGGCCAGCGCGCAGGAGCTGTCGACGCGCGCGCGCGGCAAAAGGATATGCAGCCGAGTGCTTTTGGCTGGGCCGACGTGCACGGCTCACTCCGTGTTGCGGGGCGTGGGCTGCCGTTCCGCGGCCGCGCCTGGACCGTGGAATGGAATCCCGTCGCGTGCAACGGCCACACACGTTCGTTCGTGGCCCGGCCTGTGCCGGGCGGGTCAGCGGGTGGCGCCGGCGTGCGTCCGTCCGTGGGGAGCGCCACGGTCGATCAGGGAGCGGCATCGGCGAGATGGGCAGCTGGTTCGATCGTCCGGCCGCGGCTCGTGACAGAGGAGCTGTTGCGGGTAACCCATGCTCCTACGAGCCATCACGCCACAAATCGCATTCCGGGTTAAAGATCGTCTTATCCTCTCGGAAAGCAGGCAGGAGCATCAAGCAGTTTTAAACTATGTGATCAGCAACAGTGTGTGTCTGGACTGAGTAGCTAATGTACATTATCCTGGGGTTGCCGACTTGCCTTTCCCAGGTCCTCCGGGTCCGGGGTCCAAAAACTCCACAGAAGCAACCGTCAGGCAGGATTAGACTGAAGAAACAGAGAACATCAAACAGCAGCAGAGTGTATGCTGGGCGGAGCGGACAACAAAAACAGAAGAGGGGAAAAAAGAGAGCAGCAACTGATACCGTATTCCCACATGGGTGGCTAGAAACTGGCAAAGCAGGTCACTGGACACACTGAACGAAAGCTAATTCCAACCGAGGCCACAATTGACCAGACATTTCACATGATTGCAGCCACGAGCAAATGCATTGGATAAACAAGCTACGAGATTTGTCCAAGATCTGCTGTCAGAAACTCTAACAATATGCATTATCTGTCCAGGATTAAGTTTGAAAAAAGAAAAGGCGGGAAACCAGGACAGGAGTGTCGGAGCATATGTACGCATGCGCATAACAGCAGAACAAGTGATACATACAACATTTTGGAAAGTGTAAGCTGGGGCTGTTAATTGAGTAATCCGCCAGGAATTTCCTATCTGTAGTTGAGCAATTTTACTGAAATGTTACAAGATATCAAAACATATTCACATGGACAGAGGTAACAACAATCTCCTTTCTCTTTTCCTCTTGAGCCTTCCATGCCTAGAGATTTTGAGACTTACTGGGAGAAGAATTCCGAAAAATACAAACATGGCTGAAAGTCTGAACCATTTCAAGTAAAGGGCAACATAGCAGGATACCATGAGAAAACAAAACAATACAGCATAGATGAGAGCAACCTTGAGATCCCTCCTGCAAAACAAAAGATAATGAATTAAAAAGATGACTAAATCTGAGAGTTTAAGCTGGCGGCATAACTTAAGCATAAACATGATATAAATAACCAACATACAATAGCTTTTCCACTAGCCAAATTATCAGTTAGGATTTACAAATTGCAAATACATTAGCTCATTCGCACCAACTGTACTACATTCGGGTTTTGATATGATATCTTGATGCATCATGAATCCATTTCCTGATCATCGCATTACATTAGCACATGAGCAAATTGCTGGCATTAGGAAGCTGATGTATCATTTGTACACTCTAATATTGAGCTAAGCTGACACTGTTTCAGAACTTGCCAAATCCAATACAGTTCAGGATAAGGAGCTATGACACAGTGATATCACTTCCTACAATAATAAAAAATACATTCATTATCAATAAACCAAGCTTACTTTGGAGGTTACAAGGATTTAACCATGGCAGGTTTTTATGGTATCAATTAGATGGGTTAATGTTGAGCACAACTTATGACACAACAGTAGCAGCCTTGTCCTAAGCAAGTTGAGGTAGATTAGAGATGAAACCCACAAGATCTAACTAAAAAGATAATGTGAAAATGATAATGATAATAAATGTACTAGTAATAACGGTATAAGAAGACTGATGTATAAGTTATGGTCCTGGCACGTGAATTGCTAACTTCCACACGATTCTATCTGTGGATAGTTTTTTGTGAATATTACATTCCTACAAGTCTCTCTTTCCGAACTCCTCCCATGTTAGGTTGGGTCGACCCCTGCCTGTCTTCACATTATCAGCACACCTCAATATCCTGCTATGCACAGTTAACTCTGGCAACCTCCTTTGGATATGTCCAAACCATCTAAACCGATAGTGGACAAGCTTTTCTTCAATTGGCGCTACCCCTACCCTATCACGTATATCATTATTTTGGATCTGATCCTTTCTTGTATAGCCATAAATCCATCACAACATACGCATCTCTGCTACACTTAACTGTTGGACATGTCACATATCGACTTGTAGGTGGCCAACATTTGACGCCATACAACATCATAGGTCGAATTACCGTCCTATAGAACTTACCTTTCAACTTTTGCAGCACCTTCTTATCACAGAGGATGTCAAAAGCTTAGCACCATTTCATCCATCCAACTTTGATTCTATGACTAACATCTTCATCAATATCACCATCCTTCTGTAGCATCGATCCCAAATATCGAAAAGTATCCTTCTTAGGAACCACTTCTCCACTAAGGCTAACATCTTCTCCCTCATGCCTAGTAGCACCAAAATCGCACTTCATATACTCGGTTTTGGTCCTACTAAATCTAAAACATTTCGATTCTAAAGTATATCTCCACAACTCCAATGCAAAACTTATGATAGCACCATTAAATATTTGAAGGCAATTATGACTTATGAGCATTAATGCAGTAGCTAGTAGCAAATAACACATCTATGAAGAATGCCAGTGTGCTCCAAAATCTGCAGATGAAGAAACTGAAGATGGTTCTCCAACTAGCAAGCTTAGTCGCTTAGCTTAGATAGTAGCACTTAATGAAAGAGTCGTGTATGAAGATTGCAAACACTACCTTACAACTTTGATTGTAGGCTTTGGCTCTGGCAACCAAACTAGCGACCGCGACTGTCGCCGGCACCTCAGCGGCGACCACCGCGTTGGCTACCGATCCCATTCCAAAAACCCACTCCGCCTCATCAACTTCCCCACCCCCACCCACAGGCCGCCTTAAACACCAAGCCTTTCCCACTTGGCAAGATGCCGCATCTCCAAGTAGTCTAGATCTAGCCCTCTGCCACGATCTGCCGCGTGAGTTCGAGTTCTGGAGTTCTGAAGACGAAGAGGAGGGGGAGGGATGCCATGGGCGGCCCGTGTGTCATGGGGTCAGCAGCAGCATAGATCTGCAGGGTGTGTATCCATCGGCGAATCTCGCTTTAAAGTTCGGTTCAGGGGACTCTGTGTTACCTACGGGGTCATGCGTCGCCGACCACCGGTCTCCGAGACCTGTGGCCAAGGAGGACGGTGAAGGATGATGTGCCCTCTCCGATGCGACCGGATGGGAGGATAACAACCATGCCGACCAGACGGCTGCAACTCTTCTGCTGGACTCCGGCCCTGGCCGTAATGTTTGGTCCCACCTCAGGCTCTTGACAACGAGGCGGCAGGAACATGGCGGCTCAGATGCTGCTGCAGGGTGGCTACCGGTGAGGCGCCCACATTAGTAGCGCAGAAATCGCCCCAGGCGACCTCGACAGGAGCGCCGCATTGAGGGTGATGGCGGTGCCCCCTCTCTACGGGACACCTATTTGAAGAAGCTCTAGGGCCGCTGCTTCAACTACCTGGCTCACGACCATCTCTCCGCCCAATGCCGAGAGCCCTTCGAGGTGCTGGGAGTGCGGTGGTCGAGGTCATCGGGCGGTGAAGTGCCCTCGACGTGAGCCGACGCAAATGCTCAAGCGCTCGGCGGCCTCAGCGCCTGCTCTGGGCAACATGGAGCTTCCTGTTGACCCGTCCCTTCGTCCAGACCAAGAGATCTTCATGCTTCCGATGACGGAGGTGATTCGAGACCGCGTCAACTTCTTCGAGCGTTCTGCTTTGTTGGTGTGGATCATCCGTAATCGTTACCAGGTTATGGACGTGTTCCAGTCGGAGTTCGGCATTCACCTCATGGACATCCAAGTCACTAAGTATCATCCCAAAGACTTCTTGGTGGTCATCTCCGACCCTTTGGCTTTCAAGCGTGCAAGCTCTCGCCCCAGTTTCGTCTCCGCCGGGCATGAGTTTCGCCTCCGGCGCCGGTCTCTGCGCAGTCAGGCTAACGGGGATGCTCTAAGGTTCCACGTCATGCTTACCCTGGAGGGGCTGCCGGCGCACCTGTGGACGGAAGAAATTGTAGCCACAATCATCGGTCACACCTGTGCTCTGCGGTATGCTGAGGAAGCTTCTCGACGTCAGAACCAAACTGACGCCTTCAACCTCTACTTGGACGTCGGATCCGAGCGCCATTTCGAAGGCGGTGTGGGTTACTGTAACCGAACCCGAGCTAGAGGGGCCAGTCCCACCGGTGCACGTTCCTCTGCCACAAGCTTATATTGAATGGTCTGAGCCAAGGGTTCCGAAGAGGGGCCGTTCGTACAAGGTGCTTGTTCACTTGGTGCGCCTCAAGGACCTACGGCCGCCCGGAATTGCTATCAACCCCAGGATGAGGAACTTCATCTGGCGCGAGGGCATTCAGGATGGGGATACACTGGTCGAGGTTGTCCAGCCTAGAAATTCATGCAGCTCCTTCGGATGACCCCATCTCTCGTGCCGTTGTGATGATGATGAAGATGGGAGCAGTGGCGGCCATCATGATGAAGGCGTTGTTCGCCCTTGGTCGGACCGCCGGAGTGGCTGGTTTGGTCGCCTCCAGTGAGGTGCTGACCGCAGCAGCAGCTCCTCCAGGCATGGAGACGGCGGCTACCATGTTGGCGATCGACACCAGTCTGAGGATTCTACGATGGGGGAAGCAAGTGTGACGTCCATCGATCGGACGGCGAATGGTGTTTTGCCCGCCTGCGTTTTCCAAGCAAGGACTCAGGGGCACGCCATGAGGAGCACCTGGATGTCACTGCATCACGACAATCTCCCCTGCCGCAAGCTAAGACCACGGCTCCGGATGCTCTGCTCGCCACCGGATCCCGGGCTCTGGCCCTTGCGCTTGGGGTAGACCCGGTGGTCCAAGATGGGTTTCTAGGTGCACCGGTGGTTCCTGTGATGTCACAATGGGCCCTCCTGGAGGATGAACCGATGTCTGTCGAAGTGTCCATTGTGTGCGGTGAGACGGCGAACTTCATCCCACAACTACCTGACACGGTGACTGAGTCTGGCGGTAAGGTTGGGGGCCCTGTGCAGGCGGCGGAGGGGTCAGCTAACATAGACCGCTTCATCTCTGATCTCGCTGTGCCTTCAGACAGATGCCTCATTTCCACACCCAAGACCATGCGCAATGATCAGCCGGCAAGTGTGAATGCAGTTCGACGTAGTGGTAGGCTTGCTGTCAAGAGGATGGCAAGGGTCAAGTCCGCCGAAGAGACGGCTTTGGAGGTGCTTGTGAAGAAGCTAGGTGTGTTGTCTCCGGATGGAAGTGTCAGCGCCCAGGCCAAGGATAATTTGATCAAGATGTTTAATGCCCCCCTGCCGGCTGCAGTCCTGAATGCATTTGAAAGCTTGATCAAGGCAATGAACATGGATATGAACAAGTTGCCAAAGGAAAGGTGCAAGATGAAGACTGGGCTGCCAGAGTAAGGCGACCGTGGTAGCTTTGAAGTGAGCTCGGAGAATGTTGTTCATCAGGTCGGTGTCTGTATTGCTTCGTTCCTTGTTTTGTGTCTGCTGTTTGGGGGTCTTTATTAGTAGGATAATAACTGTTGCGCAGCTGTACACGGTTCTGTGGTTCTTCTGTGGGAGAGAAGAATTATGGTCCTGCTGGTTCCGGTCTAGAGCTCGCCGCTTTGTCATGACCATGGTGACTATGTTGCGTGGTCAGCGGCCCTTGGCACGCCTGTTGCTCAGGCGCCGGAGTTGCTTGCCCCCTCGTCATGTGTCTGTTGTTCGTCCCGTCTATGCTAGATCTATATATCGCCTGCCTCCGCACTTAGCGGGGTTTGGTTTCGGTTTGTGTTGTTAATCGCCTCCTATGAATATTAGTGACATAAAGCTTCTGTGCTGGAATGTTCGTGGCCTCAACACGAGCTTAAGAGACACTGTCCATAAGATTGTTCGTTCTGCTCGTGCTTCGGTTGTATGCCTGCAATAGACAAAGTTGGGTAACATTGATGATGGAATTGTAGCGCAAGCCTTGGGAGCGAGATTCACCTCTAACTACTCCTAAGCAGCAGCGGACGATACAAGAGGTGGAATGCTGATTGTGGTGGATGATGGAAGCATGCATCTGATTTCCTGCACCAAGTCTGAAAATTCCTTGACTGTGACTATTAGACACAAGGATGATGGAGCTGAGTGGAGCCTAACAACTGTGTATGGTCTCAAGGGGATGCAGACAAAGTGAGGTTTTTGGAGGAGCTTAAGGAGATCAAGCGGGATGCTGGGTCAAATGGCTGATTGCTGGTGATTTTAAAATGATCTACAGGGCAGTGGACAAGAACAATGCAAGGCTGAACAGAGGACTAATGAACAGATTTAGGGACACTATTGATGTGTTAGGCTGGAAGGAGTTAGAGCTACAAGGCCACAAGTATACCTGGACAAACGGCCAATCCAACCCTACCATGACGAGGATTGACAGGATTTTTTGCTCATCGGATTGGGATCTCCTCTACCCAACAGCCACCCTCACCAGTGCGACATCCACCCTGTCGGATCACTGCCCACTTATTTTGCATGGTAATTCTGGTTATAGGAAATCACGCTGCTTTAGGTTCGAAGCTTTTTGGATAGCCATGCCGGGTTTCCACCAAGTCGTTTTTGAGGCATGGAACAAGCCGGTCTTCACTGCGGATGCCATGAGGTGCTTACACATCAAACTATCGCGCACTGCAAGGGCTTTGAAAAATTGGAACAGGTCCTGTATTGGCAACATAAGGCTGCAGTTGGAAATGGCAAAATGGGCGCTGCACAGGATTGAGGTTGCACAAGAAACACAAAGTCTTTCCATTTTGGAAACTGAGTTCAAGGAGAGAATAAAAAAAAAAAATGGGACTCGTTGCCATCCAGAAAATCAAGGCAAGGCAACGTGCACGGTTGAACCGCATTAGAACCTCGGATGCAAACACCAAACTGTTTTTCTTACGTGCCAATGGGTGGAGGAGAAAGAACCACATTCATCTTTTAAAAACAAGTGGTGGAGTGGCTGTCACACAAGAGGAAAAGGAGGTGGAGATCCATAGACACTTCAGCGTTGTGCTTGGGTCCTCTTTCAGGCATGAGCACACCTTAGATTGGAGTAAGTTAGGCTTGCAAACGCAGGAACTCTCTGGCCTAGAGTCGGATATCAATGAAGATGAAAGGGAGTACATTTGCTTAACTCTAGGCACTAGCTCCTCCAGAGTGCTGCTCAATGACACCCTGGGTAAACCTATACAACACAAAAGAGGTCTCCAACAAGGTGACCCGTTATCACCAATGCTTTTTGCTCTTTTGATGGAACCACTTCACAAAATCTTGAGCCTAGCTTCTGAACTTAACATCATCTCTCCGGTGCATAGAAATTCAAGGGTCAGTGAGAATGCAATCTACGCAGACGATGTTGCTATTATGCTAAATCCAAGGACACGGGATCTGAGAACTATAAAAGAGATTCTTTTGTTTTTTGGTAAGGTCTCCGGGCTGCACACAAACCTGGACAAATCTGAGTTTTATCCGATCAGATGCAATGGCATCAATCTAGAGGGGATGCTTCATGATTTCCCGGTGAATGTTAAGTGTTTCCGATGTAAATATTTGGGCTTGCCACTGCAAACGCGAAAGTTACGAAAGATTGACTATCAACCTCTTATTGACAAGTTGGCACGACGGCTGCCTGGATGGCAAGGTTTTCACCTAACAAAGGCAGGAAGGATTGAGCTGACAAAATCGGTGCTAATGTCAACTGTTTGCTTTCATGCAATTGTTTTTAAGCTACTGAAATGGCTGTTTAAGGTACTTAATAAGATAAGGAAGCGATTCATCTGGTCAGGACCTAATGAGAATGAGAAAAGAGGGTGTAATCTAGTTAATTGGGAAGTCATGTGTAGGCCGAAAAGCCTCGGTGGGGCTGGGATTTTAGACCTCAAGCGTTTTTGCACAGCCCTTCGGTTGCGATGGCTTTGGTTTTCGTGGTGCAATCCAGATAGGCCTTGGAAAAACATCTCTGTCAACCTTCATGAAACCGAAGAGGCTCTTTTTATGGCGTCAACAGAGGTTATGATTGGAGATGGAACCAAAGCAAAGTTTTGGACCAATCTGTGGCTTGGAAATCAAAGCTTGGCATGCCTTGCGCCCAATCTATTCAGCGTCGCCAGATTCAAATCGCGAACAGTCGCTCAAGAGCTCAGCAATTCGCGGTGGATCACTAATTTTAAAAACTTTGATAACTTGATGCAACTGCGGGAATTCGTGACGGTTTGGATGTTGCTTCAAGAGGTCGTCTAGACGCCAGGCCACCAAGATACAATCAAGTGGAGATGGACTAAGACCGGCTCTTACACGGCGAGGTCCGCGTATGAGATCCAGTTCATTGGTGCAACGCTACCCTTCCAGGACACGTTTTTCTGGAAGGCGAACGTGGAACCGAAGGTCAGGTTCTTCACGTGGACGGCCATGCATGGCAAACTTCTTACGGCTAACAACTTGGAGTTGAGAGGTATAGACAACGGCATAGTTTGTGCCTTATGTCACCAAGATCCGGAAACGGAAGATCATCTTCTACAATGCCCCTTTGTCGTCACTACAAAGGTAATGCAATTGCAACACTTGGCGGGTACTGTTGAGGTGGGTGTTCTTCAGGGCTCTCTCTCGGAGTGGTTGCATGAGACTGTGATGTCAGAACTGAGCAGTGAGCGCAATGTCAGGCTTGGGGCAATCCTATATGCATGGTGGAACATATGGAAAGAATGAAATCGACGTGTCTTTCAAGGATGCAAAGAGGACGACTTGAAGGTGGCATATAGAGTAAAGGAAGAAATCGACACTTGGAGATTGGCGATGACAGGCGCTTATCAGGAGTCCTAGGTTTACATCCGTAATCCCTTTCTCTTTCAACCTTAGGCTTTTGTCTTGTTAGTTTTCACTTTCCTTGCTTGCCTCCGCTGCTTGTCAGCTTCGAGCTGGCGATGCTAATTGGCAAGCTGCTTGCTGTTTTAGTTTGTAATTTGTTTAGTACACTCTCCCTGTCTAAAATGAATAGGCAGAGCACCTGCCACGTTACTTCAGAAAAAAAATGTATGAAGATTGCCAGCAAAGCTACCACAAAGAAAATGAAGACATTTCACTAACTAACATGCTTTGCTTATATAGTAATAATTAGAGTTAAAGAAAGACAGATCTATGGTTAATGCAACCAATGCTGCACAGAGAGAAATTAAATATGCTTACTAAATACAGATTTTTCCCACTCCAGGCATAAAAATAAGTTTCGCATCACAGTGTTGAAAAGCACCCTTTTAACATTGCTCACTAGCTTGCCCCCATGTAGGCAGGCATCTGGTATATCACTCAGTCACAATAAGTGTAATGCACATAGAAGAAACAAACAGATAGACAGTCAAACCAGTACGTTCTTGATTTATGGTAAAGGAGAGCCAAACAATTTCAAGAAAAACAAAAACGAGTTTTGGGAGGGGATACTTGCTTATGCAAACAACCTTTTGTGCTTTCCAGATTAATGTGCAAATCAGTGCAGAAGTTGTTTATGACATACTCAAAAAATAGTTTACTTTTGGTGACTGGTTAGCATCAGAAGGTTACCAGTTCTTCATTCATGTATAGATATGAAGTATTAGAGAACTTAGAATTTACTAGCAGTCTAGCACTGAGAACATCAACAGAAGCAAATCTATTCTAAAATATAAGAAAATGTATCAAATGCAGATCATATGGAAGTTACTTCAGTTGAACTGAATGCACTTTTACTTTAAGTTGAAAAGACATGCAGGCATGATAAATACATTTTGCCTGCCTTGCTACCCTGCATGCTCAGAGTTCAGAGATGAAGGGTGGAACAAGATGTTATAAGGAGAAATGAATTCTGTTCCTAATCATGAACACAGACGACATGTTTTATCTACTACTTCCATTGAATAAAGTCCTACTTGTCACTGTGTACTCGTTTTTTTCTTTGAGGCAATAGTTTTGTATTATATTGTTGTAAGAACCACTCAAATCGTTGCCAGGCCATGAATTCGTTCCTTTTATTTTTGGAGCTTTTCAGTAGTGACCCAAATCTTTTATAATACTATAGGGCATTTGACTGTGCCAAAATCCAATTGAAAATAAGCACAAAATTAATAAGAGAGAAAAATCCAAAATCATTTAACCACTACTTCTTTACTAAAATAACTTGAGTAGGGAGAGAGACGTTCCCCTAGCTTTGCTCATAAAGTATGGTGAGAATCGAGCCCTGGCTGGCTGGGTGACATCTGTCCTCGCTAGCCAGTTGGATCTCAGGGAGATTCACCACTACTCCTTAAACTAGAGCATTTAGGTTTCGTCCGTACTTACAGGAAATGTTACTACTAACAGGACAACTTGCCTAATCTTTCTTCACATGTTCATATTTTCATGCTGAGTGCCACTTCCTTTCTGTTGACATGAAAAATTATGCTTCTGTATTTCTTTTTATTTTAGTCACCCATGTACAAATGGTATATTAGAAACCTTATTCCCAGTATTACAGCATACAAAATGTGTCCATTGACTACATGTGGAGAAGTGAGGGTGCTCACTAGCAGCCATGCAAGCATGACAGTGGTGCCTTTTGCATTCAACCTAGATGACTTTGTGTGGCATTGTGGCCACTTGTATCCAGCTAGATGACCGACAAACTTAGCATAGCTCATAGTGCCAAATGTTAGCTTCTCATCCATGCTGGCCACTGCACAGATTTGCATGGACGGAAAAGGAGTGGCACCCAACAGCAAGGTGTCAACCTGTCAAATGCTGTCATGTTGCAGTAACAGAGAAGTTCTGTCCCTTCCAACAAAATGGAGTACCCCAATTCCCTTCAAATGTCGATTCAAGTTTGCTACTTTGCTCAATTTTATTCACATAGTGGTCAGGGGCCTAGGTTTGGGCCTTCAAGGTTGTCCCCTCCAGACTTAATCTCTAATTCATGCAACAAATGTCAATTGGACTAAATGTCTCCAAAGTTGTATTACATTCCCGCATAGGTCACTGACTCATGACATATTTTTGGCACGCCAATAAATATGCACTATGTACCACTTCAATCCACCCATTATTTAGGCAGCCAAGGAAAAGTGACGTTGCTATCATGTAGGCCTTCCAAATGGTGTCAAATACCATGTGGCATGCCATGTATATGTTCCAAGTCATTTGGAATATGGAGTGGCATGCCATCTACATTGCGATGCATTCAAGTATCTAATATGGGAGACATGGCATCCTGTATCATCTTAGAAAACTCTTTTAATCAACGTATATGGATTATTAGTGCTAACCATATCCAAGATTACCAACTTGCTAGGTATATTCTGAGTCTAAGGATCCAACTGAATAAGTGGTACAAGTTAGACCTGAGCAAATTGAGCCCTCAACCCAAGGTCAACAGGCTTGGCTCAGCTTGAGCCTGGATTTAGGGCCATCGGCTGACCCAACAAGCCTTTTGGGCTATACCTGAGTCTAGGTCGATTGGCTAGAATGGAATCAGGCCAGTAGCAAGCCTGAAGAGCTTTGCTCACAAGTTTAGGAACGTGGTAGCGCTGGTATTCACTTTATTCCTAATTATTCTTAGTTGTCTGTTCAAGAATACCTTTCTTCAGCTATTGAAGCAGCCACCAGACAAATATCCATGGTTTAACAGTGTTCATGTTGCTCAGTTAATTACTCAAGTACATCACCTATATTGAGGGGAAGAGTTGCATTCAAAAAGCAATCTGCGCAATTCATGAGTTTCATCCAAATGCCAACCAAGCACAGTAGCTATGCTATTGTCTTCACACAAACAGTAGGCCCTATCTCCCTCTGCACATCGTGCTCCCAGCTTGCAATGTAATATGACAAATACATTGATGCTTGCAAAGAAGAGCAAAAGAAAAAAAATGGAAACTCCATGCCAACGATTTTCAACAATCCTGATCTTCAAGAAATATATTTTTCTTACTTCAAACATAGGTCTTCTAACATTATTTTTCTTGCAGTAAATCTCCAACTGAACACCTTTTGTCTCTTCAATGAGGCCTTAAACTGATTATTTTTCTTGCAGTAAATCTCTACCTACTCATCCATCTCGGACATCCCTGAAACCCCTTCCTGCTACCACCGTCCGGGAACTAACCAAGGGGGAAAAACTGCAAGCAAGGCCCATGCAGACCAGCCAAGATCCAGAAGATCATGTCAGCAGAAGATCAAAGAAAAGACGCAATCTTTACCGCGCGAATCTGGCAGATCCCTACTCCCTACGCATCAAATCAACACTGAATCGCATGAAATTGAAAATCAGCCTTCAGCAGGTTGAGGGGAGCCTGACCTGGAGGCGATGTGGGGGTTGGGCGAGAAGACGGCGAGGGCGGCTGAGTAGGACTGGGCCGACCGGATCTGGTGGTCCCTCAACTGCTCCACGAGCTTCGCTCGCGTGATCATCTCCTCCTCAGGATACCGCTCCTCCCGATTCACCTGACGACTGATTTCTTGGCCCTTCTGCGAAGCTGTCCCGGACTTGCCGGAGCAGAAGGAAGAACGGACGAAGAGAGCTACGTGGCGAAGAAGAGGGATTGGCGGAAGAGGAACCCGTATGCTCCCAGTCCCCCACTGTTGCGCGTGTAACACCATTAGATTGCGAATCAACGCTCACGATTTCGTCTGCACGAAAATATGCAGTTTGGAGGGTGGCCGTGGCAGATCCGAACGATTTTTATCTACATATTACACGATTAAAAGTTCACAATCAAAGTTTATCCTCTGTTTTCTCCCTTTCAATTATTTAGAAATTTCAATCAATTTAAAAATCTGTAATTAATAGACGATATATGTATTAAAAATAGGTGCATCCTCAATTTTTTATTTTTCAATTATTATTTTTATGAAATTTTTTGGCTATATCATAATATTGATTTTACATGTTGTAGCGAAAATAGTCTCATTAGACTATGATTATGATTTTAGTGATTAATGGTAATATAGTTAATGGAACTAATATGTTTGTCAAAATATATGTTAGTAGATCTCATAAATATAATGCATGAAGAAGTCACCATAGTCGGGACAAAGTCGGACTGAATTGAAGAAGTGTCAGGAAGATTTGTCTCACCGAATGGTCCAATGCTCCTGGTGTTTGAACTCACCGGAGTACATTTATCAAATGGGAGAGATGACTGAAGACCTCACCGGAAGGTCCAGTGTTTGAGCAGAGTGCTCACCACAGCAATTCTTTCAGAGAAGGTGTTGTGTTGAAAAGTATGCCCCACCGGATAGTCTGGTAATCAGAAAGATGAATGCACCGAAGCATTATTAACAGAGAAGGATGCAACCACTGAAGATCGAATGTTCAACCCATCGGATGGTCCAGTATGAATGGAATGAACATCGGACAATGAACAGTGCAAAAGAAGCATAACAAAGTTTAACCCAATGGATGATCCGGTGATGAAGGATGTGAAACACTGGAGCATTATTTTTAGAGAGGATTGCATTGACTTGGTTGGCTGAAGATAACTCACCCGATAGTCCGTGATGGAGTGATGTGCACCGGATGAATACACCGGAGAAATTTACACAAAGAAGAAAGAAAGGCTCAGATGACTCAGGATAACTCACTGGATAGTCCGGTGATGAAGATGAAGTATACATCGGAGTATCCGGTGTGTTACAGAGGTTTGAGTGGGGTTCTAACGGCTGGTTTGTGAGAGTGTACTCACTGGATAATCCGGTGTTAGTACTACTGTTTTCACCGGATCATTCGGTGTTAACAGCTTTTCAGAACCATTGGGTTAACGACTAGTGCGTGAGTTTGAGACTATAAATACCCACTTACTCGGTCATTTGAAGGTGCTAGAGTCCAGAGAAGTTCATGTACACCTGAGAAGATATTCAATCCACTAAAATGCTTAAAGTGATCATTCAAGACAATTAAACACACCATTAGATTGTGATTAGTGCTTATAGGTCTAATGAGAGTGTTGCTAGGTGATTATTGCCTAGAGAGTGAATTAATGAGTAATCTAACATTGAGCCAAGTGATATGTCAGCATATTGGAGTCTTGGTGACTCGCTGGCAAGCTTGTTGACCCTCTGACTTGGTGTGGAGTGGTGGCAAGACGATTATGCGGGAACGCGAAGACCCTTGACTTGGTGGCTCAAGCTCCGAAGTGATCACAACGGTAAAGAACTGGAAGTGAGGACAGTGGTGAGACCTTATCTTGGTGGCTCATCCGACTGTAGGCCTTGTCTTTGTGACTTGGTGACTCAAGAGCCATGACCAGGTACTGACTAGAAGCATATCCTTTGTAGAGCTCCAACATAGACTAGAGGTAGTATTCATGTCATCGATACTAGCAAAAAATCTTTGTGTCAAATTTGCCCTCTCTACCTTATTTACATTTCTGCATTTACATTATTGTAATTTACCTTTTTAATAAGAAGCAAGTGTTTTGATCGGTACAGTAGATACACTAGATAAATCTGGAACATATTTAGATAGAATTGATATTGGTTTATCTTACCTTATTTTTAAGCCGAAATATTTCTCTAAGTGTCTTAATTCATCTTCCCTTAGAACGTCATCCTCTCATAGAACGTCACCGATATTTTCAGATATGTAAAATATGTAAGTAGTTGCTAATTACTGGGGGTCTTGCTTGATAAGGTCCATTTAGAGCGTGTAAGATCCCTGAAGAAATTATAGTGTTTTGTGTAAACAAATATTTTTGCATTCCAAACATCTGCACTTAATATGAGAGATGAGGATTGGTGCTCCATAAAACATAAGTTCCCTCCTAGCATTTTCCAACGAACGAAAGCATTGATCATTTGATCTATCAGTAAACTGGAAGCGTTGTGAGATCCCTGTGTTTGCCTCGGATGTCGCGTCCACGACAGCACCGGAATTTGCCTAGGAACGTACGGCTCCTTGTTTCGCGTGCGCACTCGTGCATTTGACTCTAGTGTTTGCTCGTTCTGCATGGCGTAGGTGTATGTGGAGGCAGTCTTCCTAGCTGTCAGTCCAAAATTGAGCGGGGTAACATTAGTTATTAGGCTTTTATAATTTTATAAAAAAACATAAATCTATTAAAGATCTATTTGTTTTAGCTAGAGATTATAAAAATAGTTGATAGATTATTAATTATAAGAAATTAAATGATAAAAGTTGAATTGCATAATCTGTATAAACTGGTGAAAAACAGATTGCTAAATTATTAAAAGCTGAAGGTTGAATTATTAAAAATTGAATTGCATAATCGATATGCAAACTGCACCACGATCTAAAAACAAGAATTTAAATAGGGGTATATGCCCTTGTTGTTCCTCTTTTGAATTTATCCATACCTAGCTGTCTATCTTAGGACGTGTTTGTTTGAGTTTCTCCACAGCTTCTCACATTCAAAAGCGAGAAGCTCAAACAAAGTGCTCGCTTCTGCACCGAGCTTCACAAAAGCCATATCCTCCCGCTAACACTACAAAAGCTAGAAGCCAACAAGCCGGGGTGGAACGTGCTTTTGCGGGTGGAACTTGCTTCTGCGGGCTGAGGAAACAAGAGTACCCCAAGAGTTCACGAGAAATTACCCGCCTTTGCCATCCCATAAATACATCCGCCAGTCCTCTTTTCGACCATTTGAGTTGCCTCCTCCAAATCGTTTCATCCCGAGCTGTCGAGGCGACTGACGAGGCGACTAGGGTTTTGAACCCGCCGCCGCCGCTGCCCTCAGAGCTTGTTCCCCTTGCCCGTGACACCACATCAGAGCTCTCCCACCGCCGCCGAGGAGCCTAACACCCCGAACTCCACCACGCCGCCACCGCTGAGACCTCCTGACGACGACAAGCCTAACGCCCCGACGTGCCCTCCGCTGCCTACCTCCCCACGACAGTCGAGCTCCACCAGCCCGAGGACGACCCCGACTTGCCTGACACAGAGGTGAGCCAAACCTCCCCTATCATGTGTTTGTTGTAATGCCTCCAGGACGTGGATCCTACAACAATTGAAAAGATCTTGGTGTTCTTTGTGCTTGTTTAGGTTAGCTGAACTCCTTGTCAAACACATTGTGAGCTAAAGGACCATATACTGTTGTGAACATGTGCAGATTTGTTATGTTCAATTCATGGTTCTTGTAGTGAATCAGAAAAAGGAGACAAACACTACATCAGAATAGTGGGTTAGTGCATAATGCAGTGTGCTACATCTATGAGCTTGACCATAAATTTGGCATGATTTTGCAACAAGATATTGTGGATTGTGCAACATGAGATTGTGGATTGTGCTGCATCTATACGATTTTCTTTTTTCTTTGAAATTTTTAGAATGCATCATTCACCTCTCACAAATTTTTACAACTAACGCATTGTACATAAGTGGTCCCAACTCCCAAGTAACCTCATTTCTTCCCCCGTTTCCCACTTTTCTGTGTTTTAATTTGAGCAATAGGTTGCTTTTTTGTTGGATTTGTGAGATGTATGGCAAAAACTGAATTTAATTGGATGACAAAGGCTCCTTAGGTATACTTGTTACTTTTCAAATAATTGCTTCAGTTAAATTGATCCTGTCCAATTTTTGTCATGTCTTTTGATTTATCAGGGGTGTCCTCTTCTCTAGATATTTACAGTTATCAGCTTTATGAAGTGAATGCCTACTTTTTCTACTGTGAATTGACTCATTGTTTAATTCCTACCATTGACTCATTGTTTAATTCCTATCATGTTTTTATTTCCGTGAGATTGTTTCTTCCATGCTCTATTTGGTACAATTAATTTAATTTGAGAAATTTAGATGGATAAGAAGGAGAAGGGTGTAGCAAAAGCAGATTGGGATCCCTATGTTACCATAATTTTTTGCAAGCTTGTTGTTGAGGAGATCCAGGCTGGTAATAGACCTCTTGGTGGGTTGAATGCAAGAGGTTATTAGAGCTTGGGTCAGAAGTTTTTGGCTCAAACAGGGAGGAATTACACTCAAAAGCAACTCAAAAACCGTTGGGACAACCTAAAGATCTTGTACACTTTTTGAAAATCACTCTTGAACAAGATTGGGCTTGGGTGGAATGCAGAATTAGGGACAGTATCAGCAAGTCCAGAATTTTGGGAAGAGGTCACTAAGGTTAGATATTGGATAGCATTGTGTGTATACATTTCAATTTATCATACTATCACGTTGTACTAATTTTTTTCATTGTCCACGGACAAAATCAGAGAGAGAAGAAGGCATTGTGTTATGGTCCACCAAATAACCTCAGAGAATTGGAGTTTATATTTGAGAGGAGTCATGTATCGGGTCTGTCTGCATGCATCCCTGGTGAAGAAGGCACAGAGGGAAATACTGGCAGCCACATAAATGTCGATGATGATGATGACAAGGATGCGGAAGGCATGGAGGAAGATATTACACCCATGATGGCTGCTAGGAAGCAGCTCAAGCGGAAGGGAAAATCTAGTAGCCCAAGGAAGAATAGCCCAAAGAAGGGGAAGAATCCTATGGTTAGGGTCATAACACGCATTGTGGATGATGTCATTAGCTCCAACTCTGTAACCTCGAAAGCATTGACTGGTGACTACACTCGTCAGGCAATTAGAGAGGTGATGAATTTGGCAAAAGAAGCTGGAGCAGTTGAAGGGAGTGATGAGCATTTTATGGCTACAAAACTGTTTGTGAAAGCTGAAAATCGTGAAATGTTCCTCACTTTTGAGACAAATGAAGGGAGGCTCAATTGGCTCAAGAGATGCTATGAGGAAAGGAAGAAGTAGTTTATCTTGTTATTAAGTATCCTATTTATATTGATGTCTTATTTCTAGAACTTCAACTTTTATGTAATAATGTGATATGAGACTTGACTGTTATGTGTGATGTTGCATGAGACTTGGATATTTATGTGTTATGTTGCATTGGACTTGGGTATGTATGTGTGATGTTACATGAGACTTGATTATTTATGTGTGATGTTGCATGATACTTGGATATTTATGTGTTATGTTGCATTAGACTTGGATATTTATGTGTGATGTTGCATGAGACTTGTAATAATGTGGTATGAGACTTGCCTGTTTATTACTCCTTCAAAATTTGGCCATTATCTGATGCTATCTATTGCTTCGTAAATGAGTTCAAGTGACTGTGACAATTCAAGTGATGATGCCTATGCTAAAAAATTGGATATTGCATTGAAGAGGAGAAAGTTGGTTGTAGATGCAACAAATGTTTTTGCTCTATACTATGATGAAACTTTCTTAAAGAAGGCAGCTAGGAGACAACATGATGTGACTGGATATGATTGGGTCATTGTCAGTGAAATGAGATCCGGGGGTCTCCGAGTCCCGAGGCCAGGACAGCGCAGTGCCACGTGGCACCTTCCCTCGGGGACCACCTTCCCTGAGGGGTCCCCGAGGGCCTGAGGGAAGCCAGGTCTGGGAGGGGGTACTCGGCGCCAAGACCAGTTGGTCCCCGAGTACTCGGAGTGCCCCAAGGACCCGAAGGAAGCCAGGTCCGGGAGTGGGCGCTCGGGGCCAAGAACAAATGGTCCCCGAGTACCCGGAGTGCCCCGAGGACCCGAAGGAAGCCAAGTCCGGGAGTGGGCGTTCGAGGCCGAGAACAAATGGTCCCCGAGTACCCAGAGTGCCCAGAGGACCCGAGAAAAGCCAGGTCCGGGAGTGGGCGCTTGGGGCCAAGAGCAGTTGGTCCCCGATCACCCAGAGAGCCCCGAGCACCCGGCAAGCCCCATGCTGGTGGACCTCGCAGGGACTCCACGATGAGGTGTCGGTCGGTGGGAGGGCCGATGCTGCATTTAATGGGGGGGGGGGCATGGACGGTCACATCCAACCACTCTCCCCCACGCCCGTCGTACTGAATACGTCAGTCCTTGCCACCGCCTGGCAGGAAGGCGTGAGCACAATTAATGCGGTGGGTCCCATCGCATGTCCCCTCGCGGGGCCCATAAAGAAAGACGGCTTGAAGATATCTTCGATGGGCTTGAGGCTTATCGCCTATCGCCCTGTTGCATCAGACCGTGTCAGACCTACTCTGACCAGACGAGCATGAGAGAGTACTCAGAGGCTGGCCGGTGGGCGCCCCTGCGCCTGCTAAAGTTGGGACGTGAAGACTGATGGGACCGTCCGAAGGATGTATTTTCAACCCTCTGTAACACCAACTGTAGACTCATGATGGTTATTTTCCATTTATTGTTTGCGGGAACTTGTGCCTTTGTTTTGGGCACCCCCTGGAGGGCCTCCCCCCCGGTAGATAAAAGGGGGAGCACTTCGTAGAAAGGGGCTCTCGCTCACTCTCTCTCTCCTTAGGGCCAAGACAGCCGATAGAACAACAAAAGCTAGAGACAGAAAAAAGGAAGCTCAAGACTTTAGACAGTCGAAAGATAGGCCCCAAACCTTGTAACACAGAGAAAAACAAGAGAGCTAGAGATCCAATCGAGATACAAGAGACATAGAGACATCCGAAGAGCATTAATAACATACAGACACACATGAGTAGGGTATTACGCATCCGTGCGGCCTGAACCTGTATAAACCCTTGGTGCATTCTTTTCCACTAGCTGACGACGATCCATCCCGCCTAACTCCTATACACTCGCATTAACCCCACGTACGAGGTAGTTCTAGAACCAGCCCCCTGGCCGAATCTCAAAGGGGGTCCTTCAGGATCCATACTTGCGGTGTTCATCCACCGACAGTCATCAAAACTTTGAATCGACCTAGAGCTTGTTACAAGATGCTTAGGATGACTAGACCAGTGTTTGATAGTTTGTATGATACATTGATGTCAAATTATAGACTGAAGTCAACTAAAGGTATGACCTCTATCGAATGTTTGGCCATGTTTTTATGGATTTGTGGTGGTCCACAATCTTTTAGCCAAGTTGAGAATTGGTTTGAGAGGTCTAGTGAGACTATCAGTAGAAAGTTGACACATGTGTTGAATTGTTTGAACAATCTAGCTGCGGATATTATCAAACCAAGAGATTCTGAGTTTGTTGCAGTGCATTATAGGCTTGAAGATCCTCGTTTCTCACCTCACTTTAATGATTGTATTGGAGCAATAGATGGTACTCATATTCCCGTTGTTGTGCCTTGTACTGAGACGGTTGCACATGTTGGATGATATCGATATACTACTCAGAATGTGCTGGCTGTATGTGACTTCGATATGAGATTCACTTTTGTTGTTTCTGGATAGCCGGATTCTGTGCATGATACAAGGGTGTTTAATGAAATATTAAACAACTATGGTGATAAATTTCCATTTCTTCCTGAGGGTATCAACATTACCTCTAAATTATTTTTATTTTCATCATCTAGTTCCTATTGCTGACGTATGTGTTATATGTTTAGGAAAGTATTACCTTGTTGATTCAGGCTATCCTAATCGGAAGGTTTCCTATTTCCATACAAAGGCGAGACGTACCATTTAGCGGAGTTTCGACAGGGCCTGGGCCCTAGGGGTAAGAAAGAAGTATTCAACCATTTGCATTCATCCCTTCGCAACGTGATAGAGAGATCATTTGGTGTTCTCAAGATGAAATGGAGAATACTTCTTCACTTGCTAAGTTATCCAATGTGAAAGCAATAAAAAATTTATCATTGCATGTATAGCCCTTCACAACTCCATTCGAGAAAGTCATTTGCAAGATAATCTATTTGAGAGATGCGATCAAGATGAAGATTACATTCCAAATGTTGGTCAAGCATCATCATCTCAACATGATGATACCACTAGTGCACTAGGACATGAAGAGAGCACTAGTGCACTAGGATATGAAGAGAGCGACATGAACACCTTTCGTGACAATATTACTAATGCTTTGATGAGCATGAGAGGATAGACTACAAATTATAATCTGTGTCATCCTTTTGTACTTTTGAACTTTCATGATGCTCAGGTAATCTTTTGGTTATTTCTTCTGATCTAGTTTAACTGTGTTACCTGTGCTTATGTAAAGCGAGATAACCGTGTGGAGGCTGAAATTGTGTAGTGGCCAGATAGTTCATTTCTTTTGTCTTACTCTTGATCTCTTTCCTAGTAGTACTTCTATGTCTATTTAGTTTATTTTGGAAGAATTGCTATGGATCTCTTTTTACTGATCATGTGGTTTCGTGTGCCTTTGCAGGTCAAGAAGTAGCAAAAGCTTCATTTTGTGTGGTAAATTGTTGTGGTCATATCAAAATTCTACTTCAAGCATAGATCTTTATTTTGCTAATGGATGCCATGTGTTCAGCGAGCAGAATTTGTATTTTGTACCAACTGGAGCATGTAGTCAGTCCTTTCGATCAACATCCCATTTATCCAAGTGTTTCTTAACTACCTTTATCCCATACATCAAACTCTCTGCTAATCTGAATTTGTATTTTTGCTAATTGGATCCTGAACTCTTGAAATATATATACTCAATGACATGACATTCATATATGTGTTCCATGGTTATATCATACACATTTCTTGACTCGAAAATGGTTGCCTCTGTGAATACATGATGCTAAAAAAGAATAGAAAAAATTTCAAGAGTTTTCTACTTGCTGACATGAAATGGTTCGGAAAAATGACACCTTGTTTTAGAATGAAGTATGCAAGTAGCAACCAGGAAGCATATTTTGATAATTCAAAAGCATGCACTGGTACTTGTTTTAGAATGAAGTATGCAAGTAGCAACCAGGAAGCATGTTTGGATAATTCAAAAGCATGCACTGGTATGTACCCTCGACAAATACCAACATGAAACTAATTCATTCATTTACAACCAAGATTTATTAGCAAATTTTCATCCATCCTGGAGAGCAAAACCAAAGAAGAATCGTCGACAAGATCACAAATACACTTGAGAGACAAATTTTAAACTCCAAATGGATTGTAACTACAACCATTCATATATTATAGAAGCTCACAAGTTTATTTTCTATCAAATTTTAATAATAGTTTGTACAACCTAAACAAATTCACTTCAAACAACTAAGGACATAAGATATATTTTAGCTCAAAAGCCATCATCCATAGCATCCAAAAGCAGGGTTGCCAAACAGATCACTACTTCTGTAGAAGCAACCCCTCTTCTCCCGAAGTCAGAAGCAGGCTTCTCCAGAAACAGAAGCCCAAACAAACAGAACCTTAATATAATACTAGAGCTACACGTTTGTTTTTGTTTTTATAGCTAAAATCTATAATCAGAATCAAACACAAAAAATGATTAAGATTATTGGAGTACACGTGATGTATTGATTAGCGCGATTACTACCCGTGTGGCTGCTCGCGCGCCACAACGTAATCCTCTGGCAGAGGGCACGACATAACTCAGAAACTTGGAAGAGGCTGACAGGGGAGACTTGAGGGAGCAAAATCCCATCATCATTAAAAAAAAACCCATCATCACGACTTCACGAGCCTGCTAATTTCGACGAGACAGGCACAGGGCGCAGGTGCACAGCCACATCCTCCGGGATGTAATTCCTGGAACCGCCATAAATTCAGCGAAACCAAAGTGATCTCCGGTGCAAGCAATCGCCGTCGTTCGGTTCCATTTTCCTCTCATCGATCCCTGCCTTTTGCCAATCCAGCTGATCTGATCCAGCCAGCAGCCAGGAACATTACATTACACCTGAAGCAAACCATTCTTACTTACTTCTACTGAGCACCTATAAAAGCAGTGACAGATACAGAGAAGCCAAGTAAAACTATAGAAGGCTCATCCACTTCTTTATTTTACTCTTTTTTCTCAATCTTTTCTTCTTTCTCTTTTTGGTCCATGACAGGAAAAAAATATTGGAAGAAGATCAGGGGGCTTTCACTGACTGCCAAAACAGTAGGAGGGGGCTGAAGCCCCCCGGACCCCTTCGGATCCGCCCCTGTATAAAAGACTCTAGGCATGGAGACCAGCGAGGTGTAACAACAGCTCGTGCAGGCAGAGAGATTCATCAGATACGCACAGAAGAAGCATAGCAGACGGCGACCAGCTTCTGCTGCACACATACAACGAACGCCTCTCGTCCTGCCGCCCGCGCCCACGGTGTCGCCTCGCGCGCTTTGTCTTCTTTACGCAGGACACGAGGGGAAAAGGCCGCGGCCAGCCAGCGACGACTCGAGTCCTTGCGTGCGTCCCCCGTCCCTGCCCCTCGCCTTCCTTTCTTTCCTGAGCTCCTTCGTCTTCCTCCTCGCGTTTCAGCACCACAAGGTAGCCATTGGAGAAAGCATTAGGCGATTGCAGTGCTAGCATGGAGATCAAGAGGTGGCTGGATTTTGCTACGATCCTTGGGCTCCTACAAACCCTCCTCTTCCATTTGGCGAGTGAGTTCATGTCACTTTTCTCCCAGCTAATTACTACAGCATACTGTATGTTCTTCAGAGTTGTTCCTTCCTCTCTTTTGCAATTACATGTCGAATATGTTTAATGCGTCCTCCTCTTCTAACTGTTTCGTCAGTTCTTATCGACTCCCGAAGTTTAGGATTCCTTTCTTGCTTTTCTTTACAACCAGGATTAAACTTGCATTTAGTTAGTTCGTGCCAGCGTTCAGACCTTGATTGTTTAGGCCACAAGAGCTGGTTAGAAAAGGGATAACAACATGGCGTACAGAATAACATCATCGAATCATCATTTCGGTGCCGTGTTTTTCATTCCTCTTGAGAATAGATCCTCTAATCAAACAGCTAGCTCGATGGTGATTGATGGCACGATTTCCGCTAATCTAAAGGCGGGACGGATTTGCTGAGATCTTACTTTTGCTCCCCATTAGAATGAAATTTCTCCAACAATTAATAGAGAAAAAAAAGCCGTGGAGATAATTTCTCTTTCACTGTGGTTTGATTGAGCTCTAAAGCCCCTGAGTCGATTGAGGGGAAATAAAAGACCGAAGATGCCTTCCCGGAAAGGCACCCATGGAATTTTCACACTCGTCGATTCAGCCATAGTCATAGTCCCAACGTCTAGATAAAGAAAGGAATTAAGTAGGAGCTGCTCTCAAAGGCGACGCTGAACTACACAAAATCAAACTATGTCAAATTGGAGACACGTTGTTATCAGGCCCATGCATGATTCTAACGGATTGACGTACGCAGCAGAACAGAGCAGCATGCCCAAGTGTTCATTATAATCGTTTTTTTACCGGTAAATTTAAAAATTAACTCGAGGTCACCAATAAACATGATTTATTGGATATACCGGGCCAAAATTCAAACAAATTCAAATAAATTTTAAATAAAATTCAAACAAAATTAAAAATAAAATACTGTGTTATATCGGATATAACAGTCTGGATTTCCCCTGTTCATTAGTACTGTGTTAGAGGAAACAAATTTGCTTAAAAAAAGGACGAGTATGAGTGACTCGTAAGCAACTTCACACGAATTGTTCCTTGCTCAAGCATGGGTCATGCTCAAATAAAAATTCGCATGAGGCGACTTTGACCAATGACTCGCACACTGAGTCAGTCTACCAACCAGTTGGTCAAGGAATCTAGCAGGAGCATTCCAATCGCCAAATTATCAAATGCACCGGCATGAGTGAATGACAGATGATAGTGGCCAAAGAGGCCAAGGCTGTACAACGGTGCGTTGCTACCATTGCTATCTAACGACAGCTCCCGAGGTACATTTGCATGCGACCGAACCCGCATCAAATGGGCTCTCTTTCATTTGGCCTATTCCAGAACCTGATTCTTTTTCTCTGAAACTTAAAAATTCCGATTCGTGTCATCATCAGTTTTGCAGGTCCAATGTAAGTTTTTTGTGTGTGTGTGTGAATTGATATCGTGTAAAATAACCAAGAAATGAACTGCATGTGCACCGTAACTTCGACTTCTCATGCAATTCACTATCAACAGCGTCGCAGTCGTTCATCGGCGTCAACTACGGGACGATCGCCGACAACCTCCCGCCGCCGGCGTCGACGGCCAGCCTCCTCATGTCGACGTCCTTCGGCAAGCTCCGACTCTACGAGCCCCAGCCGGGCCTCGTCGCCGCGCTCGCGGGCTCCAACATCTCCATCCTCCTCGGCGTCCCCAACGGCGACGTCCCGAACCTCGCCTCCTCCCCGGCCGCCGCAGCGTCCTGGGCCGCCGCCAACATCCCCACCACGGTGCCCGTCTCCGCCATCTCCGTCGGCAACGAGCTGCTCAACTCCGGCGACCCCACCCTCGCGCCCCAGCTCCTCCCCGCCATGCAGAACCTCCTCGCCGCGCTCCCCACCGGCTCAACCACCAAGGCACGTATCGATCTTCTCGTCACATGTGATCAATGCCTAATTAACGTAAAATGCATGGTTGGCCGTATGGTTCTTGAGCAAGTCAAGTTTGCAACGAACAGATCTCCACCGTGCACTCCATGGCCGTGCTCGCGTCGTCGGACCCGCCGTCCTCCGGCGCGTTCCACACGGAGCTCGCCGGCAGCCTCGACCCGGTACTGGACTTCCTGCACCAGCACGGCGCGCCGTTCATGATCAACCCGTACCCGTACTTCGCGTACACCTCCGACACGCGGCCCGAGACGCTGGCGTTCTGCCTGTTCCAGCCCAACCCGGGCCGTGTCGACGCCGTGTCCGGGCTCACCTACATGAACATGTTCGACGCGCAGCTGGACGCCATCCGCGCGGCGCTGGACGCCAAGGGTTACAGCGACGTGGAAATCGTCATCGCCGAGACCGGGTGGCCGTACAAGGGGGACGCCGACGAGGCCGGCGCCACGGTGGACAACGCCAAGGCGTACAACGGCAACCTCGTGGCTCACCTCAAGTCGCAGGTCGGCACGCCGCGGACGCCCGGCAAGTCGGTGGACACGTACATCTTCGCGCTCTACGACGAGGACCTCAAGCCCGGGCCGGCGTCAGAGCGGTCGTTCGGGCTGTACCAGACTGACCTGACGGCGAACTACGACATCGGCCTCGCGAAAGGTGGCAGCACGGCAGCCCCGACCAGTCTAACTCCAACTCCGGCACAGGTGCTTCGCGATTAGTGCTCGCCAGTTCCGCTGCCTTTTCGATAGATGGAGTGGGCGTTACTGATGCTATCGACTTTGCAGGGCACGCCGCAGCCGAGCAAAGGGGCCACGCCGACGGGGTTCTGTGTGACGACGGCAGGCGTGCCGGGCAGCACGCAAGGCCAACAGGCGCAGCAGAGCAGCTCGTGCTACCTCCAGGCCGGCGCCGTGTCGCGGCGAGCTGACGACGGCACTTGGCGCCTTGTTTGGTTTGGTGTTTTCCTGTGCCTGGCAATGGTTGCCGGCAAGTAGTTACAGTGTCTGTATGTCATCGGCTAAACGAAACGAGCACAGGCTTTTGTGACCCACTCGCTACAGTTGTGCATATGAATTCAGCACCAGATAAGATTTTGCAAAAGCTGCACATAGTCGAATGTTGAGCCAGTTGACCTGCGCCACTTTGGAAGTTCAAAAGATATAAAAGTTACATGAGCGAACTCGTGCTTTTATCTACAGAGCTAACTATAATTAGTTTCGTGGTATGAACAATTGCGCAGTCTGTCTAAGCAGGTGGCACCTTCTAGTTGTGCGCTTCAGCTCACCATAATATGCCAGTACGTAGAAGCATGCCATGGCATCAATATTTTGGCACCATAATGGCACCAGGCTTCCAATCTTCTAATCCAAACTTTTAACCTTGGGAACATTCCTTTCTAATCGCAGCTGGAAACATCGGCATTATCATGATTTAAGTTTGTTCCTAAGATAGGCTGCTTTTCTGCTGATTGGGTCTGCTGAGGAGCCTTCTGCGTATGCTTCCAAAGCTCGTAAGAGTTTTACGAATTTGGACCCATCATCCTGAAGCAGTATGTCACAGGAATTTAAGTGTACGTAGGAAGGTGTAGCATAAAATGAGCACAATTTAGATGTAGTTATTTTTCAAAAAATAAATGATGCTAAATTTTAAGTCACCTGTGGCTTCTGAAATACAATGTCGGCTGTCTTGAAAGGAACCATATAAGGAGGAAGATCAGAACCAATGTGGCCTACAAGACAACAAGAGAGTTTGGTTCATCAATGATTTATTAACAAATAGAAAGCAAGAATTTTTTACAGAAACATCAATAAAAGAATACCAGGTTTTTGCAAAGGATTGCCTGTTCTGAATGACGTATCCAAGCCTGTAATGAACCACATTAAACTCAGTTCATCGATGTCATTTGATAAACCAAAATATAATCTATATGACAAGCGAACAATGATGTGAATAATGAAGAAGACGCCAGATTAATTTTAAGTGTAATAACTCAAATGATATTCCAATTCCATTGCAACAAAGGTCAAAGGCGTCATGTCAGCATTGCTGGAGTTCCTGTGCACAGACACATGTGCATGCTGATACATGCAGAAAAGGGAGGGGAGTTATCATGTACAAGATTGAGAATGGTCCACATTACCTGTTTAATTCGTTCGTCCTCAATTTCATCCACAGATTTCAGTAGATTCTTCTCCAAGGAACCTATTTAGAATTTTCAATAAAATAACATCATTGCTATGCTTTTGAAACGTCTTGAGATGATCACTTTGGTGTGTATGCAAGACATCCTTTATTCTATCAGCATGTGTACTTAGATCAATCAGTTTGCACCAAGCTAAAATCTAAAAGAGAATATGCTAAGCATACAAATCTTAAACTAATTGATCCGGATTTAATTTGTCTTCCAGAGTGCAAAGTTTTTTTAGACATACCGAACTTAGTTATCAGCTTTACTGCATTAACATCTCCAATCACTTCAACTCCTGCAAAAGAAATTGTTTGCAGTCACGTCCTAAGCATCTCACAGTCAATAGGTTCCAACAAAGATAATTTTTTATCAGAGATATGCAGAGGCAAGGAACGATGAAAAACTAAATGAACCAATAACTAAACAAGGAGAAGAAGCACAAAAGAATATTTCTAGAAGACCATGAAATTACCATTTTCTCTGGAAAAAAATATTTACCGTAAAGAGCGCAAGATGCTGAACGTCTGTATTTGCTTTCAAGTTTTCTACTACCTTAACATTGACTTTTTACAGTTACTTCTCTTCATTGTGTGGGATTCTCAGTTTCAGTTAATTTTAGAGCTGAAATGATGATACTAGACTACAAAAACAAAGGTAGTCAAGCACAAGAAGGCAGTATTTTTAGATGGCAATAGCTAACTGCTGTGCTTGGTTGCCTAGCTTCAAGCAAAAGAGAAATGAAATCTGCTTGTCTGTAAGAAAATAGCAATCAGAAAAGACTATAGGCCAAGGACATGCAACAAACCAACCAACCAAACCAAAAGCAGGTTATATCTAGTTACCCTTTCCTTCTTACTCATACTCTTCAATTTTTTATAAACAAATGTGAGAAACAATAATAATAAGGGAAAACGATATCGAATGCTAGAAAAAGGTACACATAATAGGACAAAACTGTAACAGAAGACTACCTGGTATATTGTCAGCTTTGTCTCCTGGAAGTGCAACATCAACAAACTGTGAGGGTTTCAGTGCTCCATATCTCTTGACGAAGTCTTCAACTCCAAATGAAATCATCCAGCTGGTCCAAATCATTAAATTAATTATTTGAATCGTTCAGTTACACACTTAAGAAATGTAACAAAACATTTAAACTGACCCTGAACCGCGTGGAACAATCCTCAGCAAACGCAAAGAAGGTGATAAATTTGGAAGAAATCTTTATCAGGTGAGACAATTCGTACCTTTAGAAGACAGGCATTTTAAGACACAAATGTACCAGTCATAGATAAAGATCAGAGTACATGAGAAGATATCTTGTGCGTATACACCTGTTGTGTTCTGTGGGGTGTGTCTAGGGGGACTGGTCCAGTTCCGATCGCTGTGTGAATTTTCTATTCAATTATTTTTGAGATTTCAAGTTTCAAATAGAAGAAGCAATTCTAAGCATATCAATGATGAGTAACAGAACACAGAAGTATTGGAGACCGACTCATGAGTTACCGACGAAATTCATAAAAAAAGTTTTACGAACAGTTGATGGATACAATAGTTGAAAAAGGATCCATGGCACAATTATTTACCTTGTAACCTGCCGACACACTGTTGACAGCCAGGGTGCCAATGACATCATCAGCTTCAACACCTGGAACCTGCATCAATCATTTAACAATGCCAAATATCAACAGCTCCTCCAATTCAGAAATGTGCAGCTCTCTTGCGCATTCTCGAAATACGCTGAATCTCTATCCAGATTGTAATAAAATGGACAACTGATCATTTTTACCTCAATTACTTTGATTCACATTGCCTTAATGGATGCCTTCAAGTATTGCATGCCCTGGACAATGGTGTCAGGTGTTGGGGTGCGGTTGCTCTTGTAAGCAGGATACAACATATGTTGAAAGGTCATTCCTAAGGGAAAAAAAGAATGATATTATACTATTCATTGGGCCCGCCCATGTGCGGGTGTCAGCCAGGAGCTGTGGGAGGCGGCCGACGTGCATGGCGCGCAGCGCGCTGAGCAAGCGGGCGCGCGAGCCAGAGGCGAAATGCTAGAGCAGGATTTCCGGGAGCGAAACACATGCGAGCGGAGTAGTAGAGATTGAGTGGCATGAGGTGGGTAATTTCTGCGAAGTTTAGGGGTAGTCTGCAAGACTAGAGGCAGGACGTCCTGCCTGGTGCGAGAATCACTACGTATTTTTTAAGTAGTAGAGATTTTTATAGGTTAAAAGACATAAGAGGAAACAAGAGACAACAGTTGCAACTGAAAACACTCAATTGGCACCCAACCCTCCAAAAGCAATGGCATCTTCTGATAAGTAGTTAAAAATCCGCAGAGGCTAACATTATCTCATGCAAGCATTGGTGCTGACATGTTCACATTCCAATGTGTAAACAAACTATCTCTAAGCACTTGCCATCTTGGAGCATTGGAGATGCCCTCATATGTTCTTGCTCCCAATATACTACTCTGTGTTTAACTATCAGTCTATTAGTAGAGAATGGGACAATTTGTAAAGAGAATCAGAAACAAGAAACTAAGCGCTGTAAAAGTCTTAAAAAGTAAAAGTTGGTGATGCTGCAATGGTAAGATGCAGTATTCAAATACTGCTTTATCAAACTTGTATCATATCGTTCCTACTTGCTACTGTGCCTAACACTTTCTTGGCCAAGGAGTGGAGTATGTCAAAACACGGCTTATGTGCAAGAAGTCAAGGGCTCCAGGCCATCCGGCACACCATATGTGGATTGTGGATCAGCCTAAAATCTTAGATGCATCCCCTAGATGCTAATGACAGCCACAGATTACCTTCTCCTATGGTCCCATCAACTTACTTGAGTGCATCTTACTCTTACCTTTTGCCATGTGACATTCTTTTGATGGCATGGCAGTATAATGACCATATGGAACTCCTGAAAAGAAAAGTTTGGCGACTTATTTGTTACTCTAAGAACTTGAAGGAAATGCATCACTTTAAATTTGCGCAGCAAGGATGCTGGGTTCATCTCACAATCTAATATACCAGGATGTCCACCTTAAAGAAGAAATACAAGAGAGAGAGAGAGAGAGAGAGAGAGAGAGAGAGAGAGAGAGAGAGAGAGAGAACTAGCCCCACAAAAATCCACGAGAACACAAGTATTGATTTTGAATTTAGTCAAAACAATATAGTGAATGAAAATCATTCAAGAATGGTAACAAGAAATTTGATAGCAAGCCAAAGCTTCCGGCAAATCAAGATGCTGGAGTAGTGCAATTTTTAGCTCAATAAGTTGAACAATGTAAACATCATATTATGATGAGAATCCAATGCTTATTGAGAAAATGCAGCAAGTGTGTGCTGCAGAGAGTGATCAACAAAAGAATCACTGAAAGGATACTATATACAATCAGAATATGTATACTCAATGAAGATGAGAATTATCTGATGGACACAACTCACCATCATGGTCAAACACAACCTGCAAACGAGTTAACAAATTCATAAGGGGTCGGAAGGCTTACAAGAAGACAAACAGAAAACGATGCCCGTAGAAATTACGCTGAACTGAAACATACCACAGCATGAGATGGAATGAATTCCAGCATGTCAAGAAGCTGCAGAAACGATTCAGCAGAATTACAACAATGAATAACAAACAAAGCAAAAAATAAACTTCTACAATCTTAATATGTTGTTTGGCACTTTGCTACTAAAAAATGTGCAACCACAAAAACACTTTATGTAGTCAAGTACAAAGTAAAATATACACTAATGTTAACTGAAAAAAAAACACATGTAACAAGCAAAACATCTTAATCCTGAAACAGGCAGTTATGCGCAAACTTTCCTTTTGGTCTTGCCAGTGAGTCTGAAATCCCAATGGCTCATCTAAATGACCATCTACGTCCATGTCAATAGACTTGGTAAAATACGACACAAGTGTCTGTCAGCAATATCTGTTGCAAGTAATTCCTTTCTCACTATGACAGTTAAGCTTGATCAATTCCACAACATCATTAAAAGACAGCATGAGTGGGCAGGACTAGCACGCACAATCCATTTTCTCTATTGGCAACAAATTAATTAGAAAATAATATTGCAAAAAATGTATAAAATATAAGGAGCATAGTTTTTGCGCTACTTAGGATCAAGGACACTGCTTGGCTACGGAAAAATCCTACTTACCAGGGACAGGGCTTTGAATATCATTAAAACCCAATCCCCACTGCCATCAGCATGCTCCAACTGGCCGTGCTGCAGCTGTGCTACACCCATGGAAACAAAAATACATGAGTTGCAGATTCCAGCAGTGAAAAAGCATGCGAAGAATGCAGAAAAAATTATGATGAAGACAAAAAGGTAGCAGAAAACAATCTTACTGTGATTGGAATTAGCAGTTGCTTTTGGTGAACTTCAATTTTATGGAGGAGGAAGTTCAGGTGGTTTTGCTAAAGACGGTTTTATTGTATATAACTTTGAAAGGACTATACTAACATAATTACAGAAGGACAAGATGTTTTTTTAATAGCATAGAACAGAGTTCAACCAGAAAGATAAGATTTCAAGATAATGGATATGCATAACTTAGACTAGGCAATCCAGCAGCTAAACCGTCAACCTGCGTAGGAAATGCACACCTTATGGGTAAATGACATGAGAGAAATGCTTCCATGTTATGAACATGAAGTCAAACTTGCACGTCTAGGCATGCGAAGGTTTGATTTATTTCCTGCTATACTTTTGCATCCATGAAGCTTTACTTAATTCTTCTATACCCTTAAGGCTTTAACATCATATAAAACTAAGGACAACAGTTTCATAACAACATTTAGTTCCAGCATTTCATTTACTGATGAAGGTACAAATTTAAATACAGAAATCAAGGTGTTTCCTCTTTAGAAATTTACTTATAAGAAACAGGAAGCAAACAAAATAACAAAACAGATCAACAAAGCGGTGCAATAATGAAGAAACGGGGAAAACACTAACCTAAGATCTTGTAATAAGATCTGTACATCACAGATGTTCCATCAACAAGCATTATCCTACTCTTTGAAGGGTCAGCACGAGTGACACCCTCGCTGGGATTCGACAATGCGTCCAATATACCTGAGGATATGCTTTCATGATACAATGGAATCCGTGGAGTACTCTGCACTGATGGTCGTTGAAAACTCTCGATCGAGTCTGTGATTGGCAAAACTGAATGCTCCAAAAAAACCCTGATATTAAAGTGAAAATTTTAGAACAATAACTAATTGATGCTAGAATCCTTGAAATTATTAAGATGACGAACCCCTTGAATCACTATCATTTCGAAGCGGAAAAAGAAAACGCTTGGCCAATCCAATACGCAATGCAACTATGAGCAAACATAAAAATCCCGAAGGGACCACGGAACTGTAAATATGCGGTTGCCCTTAACTTAACAGTAGACGAAACTATATAATTCCGGCTGTACATTGATGAAAGTTGAGTACAACTAAACCACGGCAATGCCATCCAAGGACCAGTAGAGTGGCTCATGGATTTCCTGGTGCTACTAGGGCTAACGGGCATCCCACAAAATTTTCTCGCTCCCTCCTAATCCCCAAGTTGTCACGGCATGAGAGGAGGAAGGGATTTATAACATTTACCTTCTTGAATACGGCGAGCGGCGACGGGAGGTGCCGCAAGGCGGCGGCGCGGAGGTAGCAGCAGGCCATCGGCAGAGGGTACCTCTTCCGCATCGCCCGCGGGGAGAAGGGCTAGGGTTTAGGGGATGGGGATTGGGTAGGCGGAGATGGAGATGGAGGTAGAGGAGGACGGGGTGTTCGACGGAATGCGCGGGCGGAGCGGTGGAGCAAGCGAGAGAAGAGACAGAGACTGGGAACGAAGTTTCGTTAACGAATGGCAACACTCATTATATAATAGGTAAAAGTAGGCATTAACAACCACAAATCCATTGTCGTCTAGTCCGGTTAGGATATCTGGCTTTCACCCAGACGACCCGGGTTCAAATCCCGGCAATGGAATATTTTTTTTTTCCCGTTTGAGGCTACAGAACTTTGAGATTTTTAGTAGCAAGTGCGCGCACCAGCATAAGCTCACAGCTTCAGAGTCACAGTAGTCCCCAACTGACAACTTACAAACAGTGTAGCAATACTATTGATGCGACAAAGCACGTCCAGAAATTATCTGTACACCAATCAGAGCGTTACAAAATGGACTATCTGAGAATATGCACGAGGCGACTAGGCGTCTGTAAGCATCGAGGCTTCAAGAGTTTAGTACCACTATTTTTATCACAAACGGGTATATGTGAAGGCTACCTACGGGCTCTACACTATTTCTGTTTTTGCACAGGAGACGTGGATGTTGTGCTTTAGCTGCTGGCGACAATCTCGTGGATCTTATCACTGACTTCGGGGTCATCTGATCTGACAGCGAGCTTCATTGCCACTTCATTGGGCCCACTGAGTCCAAATGACAACCTGACTAGAACCTTTAGATCGCTGATAAACACACCAGATAGCTGACAGGTGTGCGATCTTGCATTTCTTGGTACAACTTCAGTGCCCTGAAAAACAAGAGTAACTGGAGCACTTGGGAATCTTCCAAATTCCAATTTCTAAAAAAAAAAAACCAAGTTCTGATCATGTGATCTTAGTCCAACTAGACGACATTGTTACCATCTATCATTATGCCAACTTAACTGCCTACATATTCCAAATTAAGAACATCACGGAGCCAACTATTTCACTCTTGCATGTTATCCATCCTAACCCCATAACAAGGCAAAAGGATATCAAAGACCAACATAAATGTAACGGAATAATGTGTCATTTGATGGGCTTCTAAATTTTTAGATTGAGTTTTATTGATGATTCTCCAAGAAATACTCCATCCGTTCAAGAATATAAGACGTATTTTGTTTCGAAAGTCAAACTTTTATGTTTTGACCGATAATTAGTCAAAGTATATGTATGTTTAGTATATAAAATTTGTTTCACCAGATTTGTATTTCAAAGTACTTTAATATGATGTTAATTTTATAGCGATTGACAACATATTATAAGATAAACTAATGGTCAAAATTTACTTTTAATGACTTTTTCAAAACAAAATACACCTTATAATCTTGAACAGAGTACCTAATAATGCACAGGGAACTTTACAATTGCTTTTCTTAGATCATGTAACTACAAGATTACCATACCCGATTCTTTTTTATAAACATTAGTCAAGATTAATATTTACCATATTATGACAACACACTAGCATATCTACCCTTCATTAACCATGACTCATCAACGACGATAAGCAATAATCATACAAAAGCTAGTAAATCGTAACATGGGATTCCAATTTTAACAAGCATGCAGTGAAGGATAAACAACTATATAAATATATTATCATAGGAGCAAGATGTTCAATGACACTTGCCTTCAACTGAGGGTTGCTTGAGGTCTTCGAAAGCTTGATCTTGCAGACTCACGAACTGCTCACCTCCTAATCGACACACCGGAAAAACATACAAGGAAACTACTAAGAACAGTACACCAAATAGTACTTAAACTAGGTAAAACCCTATAAAAAAAGATTATACACGTCGCTACGAACATTTGAGCGCGAAAATCGTCCAAATCGGAGCTACGAACAAAAAACTTATGAGCTTTTGAAGTTCTAGGGGCTTTTCTGTAAATTTTACTTATTTTCCGGGAATAAACCGATTTGTTTTTATACTAAAAATCTTATTTATGATGCCATAAACCAAAACAAGATAATTTTCCAATTGAAAAACACGTGAAAAGGTTCGTGGGCTCATGGACCACGGCCTCGAGACCGGTCCATGGGTCTACGGTGGACCGATTATGAGATGATGAAGGGGTACGTGATCTTGGCCATTGGATCTCGATCGAACGGCCGGGGGCGAAGAGGGTTTGGACCATTGGCGGGGACACGGGCAGCGGCCGCCGACGGCGGTGGGTTGCCAGCGCATTGCTGAAGTGCGCAAAATTGCGCATCCGACCACGGATTGCGACGGGACAAGGTGCAAAATGAAGAGGAGGGCGAGAGGATCATCACCGTGAGCTTCTCATCAGCAGAGAAGGGAAGAGGGAGGCCGACGACAAAGAGAGACGGACGTTGGGGCTCGGTCATGGCGCGGGCAGCACTCCGTGGGTCGGGCGATGCCAAGGTGCGGCCGAGAGCTTCTTCGGTGACCCTGCGAAGCCTTAGAGGGGAGGAAAGGGTTAGAGACAGCTCGACTATGGAGAATTACGGCGGTGGCGGAGCTCTCACACGGACATGAAGAAGAAGACGACGCTGAGGGTGAAACCGAGCAGGAAAGGAGGGGGAAACGGGTTGAATTGGTGCGAAACCTCGCCACGGAGACAAAGGTCGGCTTATAAGCACAAGAGGGGAAGTGCATCAGCCGGTATTCGAAGAGATTGGCTGGTGGCCTTAAAGGAGTCGAATGCAACATTCCGCATTTGAGGGGCGTAATGGAGGGGGAAACGGCCAACGCGAAGTGATTAAGGGGCGGGGATCATGGCCACGACCTTTAATTAACGCGAAACAGCACGGGGAGGCTCGGATTTGAACGGGCGGCGTAAGATTTGGGGGCGGAGTGAGCTTGGGCGGGAGGAGGAAGAAGAGGAGCCAGCGGGCGGGCAGGCGTCTTGGTGGCTCGGCTCCAGCCGAGCCCATGTGGCAGCGAGAGAGGGCGGGGAAGGGGCGGCTCGGCTGCTACAGGCAGGCTGGCTCGGGCGGCCCTGTGTGGGAGGAGGGGAGGCAACCCACGCGGCAGGAGAGAAAGGGAGAAGGGGAGGAAAGAGGTTGGGTCGGGGGGGAAAGGAAATCTGCCCGATGAGCTTTTAACAATTTTGAAATCCCTTTTGTATACACAGGATAGGCAGGAACCGTTTGAAAATACAAGAACTACAATTAAAATGGAGTGTAGAAAAAACATAGAGATTTGTATACACAGAGGAGTTGATAATGACAGCGACTGTCGGAGGGTGAACTCCTGTCGCAGGGATCCCGAGAGACCCCTTTTTAGAGATTCGGCCGGGGGGATGATTCTGGAAAAGCTTGTTTGGGAAATAAGCGGGAACGGAAACAAATGCGATGGCTGGCGGGAGATGATCGCCCTAATGCGAGAAAAAAGTGGGTGCACCGGGGTTTAGACAGGTTCGGGCCGCACGGAGGCGTAACACCCTACTCCTGTGTGAGCGCTATATTTATCCTTGAAGGGAATTCTTCAAGGATGTATCTGGTTCTAAGGGGAGAGCCGTTTACAAAGAGCTTGAGGCTCTCGTGTTCTAGCTTGGCTTGAGCTGGTTCGAGCGTCTGCGTCCTCTTCTTCACACACTTTCGGTTCCTTCGGTCTTGTTCGTCTGGGGGTCCTCTCTTTTTTAGTGTTCTCCATCCTTTCCTTTTATAAGCGCACCGACCTCAACATATCCTGAATGGGAAAGAGGGGATGCGAATGCCAAGGTGCCACGGAGAAAGGCGTAATCATTTCATCTCGAGGAAGTGACAGGGGCGGTGGAGAAATGCGGCGCGCATCCGACCACCCGCCACTGTGGAAGCCCTCGGGCGCCATAAAGGGGGCCCGCCGGGCAGCCTCAGATGTGTCCGGGGCGCCCACCCTGTCTTGTTCTTCCGCCATGGCAGGGTGGCAGATGGAGCACTTCGATCTTGGCAACGTTATCCCGAGGCACCCGGATGAAACGGGACGGGACCCGTGCATTTAATGGACCCACGCCCCCCCTGCCAGTGCATGGCAGGGTCTGACACTGAGGCGTGGGCAGCTGAGAATGTCAGGATGTCAGGCCACGCGTGCCTATTAAATGCGGTATTGGGCCTTTGACTGGATGACACCCTGACGACGGGACCCTTCGGGTCGTCGAATGATCTTGCGCGAACCTTCGGGGAACCGAGTCCTCGGGGGCTGCCACGTGCAGCCCCGAGCACTCTCCCCCGAGTACTTGAGTGAGACTTTCGGGGAACCGAGTCCTCGGGGGCTGCCACGTGCAGCCCCGAGCACTCTCTCCCGAGCACTTGAGTGAGACCTTCGGGGAACCGAGTCCTCAGGGGCTGCCACGTGCAGCCCCGAGCACTCTCTCCCGAGCAGTTCGGTGGGACCTTCAGGGCACCGAGTCCTCGGGGGCTGCCACGTGCAGCCCCGAGCACTCTCTCCCGAGCACTTCGGTGGGACCTTTGGGGCACCGAGTCCTCGGGGGCTGCCACGTGCAGCCCCGAGCACTCTCTCCCGAGCACTTCCTTCTTGGTATTTGGGCTCTGCGGATCATCGGGGAACTAGGGTGCTCGGGAACCAGAGGCGGCGGCCCCGAGCACCTTCTCCCGGGACTTAGCTTCTTCTTACCTTGCAGGGTGGTGACATGTGGTGGATGGCCGGCCTGGTCTCGGGACTTAGGGACCCCTGGTTCTGAATACACCGACAGTAGCCCCCGGGCCCGTTGGTAGCCGACGGGACGGAGACTGCGAATGGGCCCTTCGTCGCGACCGAGGCCAAGGCTGGCGCGGACGCCATGTTGCAAGCTTTCGAGAGGTGGCCCTTGCGGACCTAGACCTCAAGTACGTTCCAACGGGAAAATGAGTGGACGCGTGTCCACACAACTTCCGAAGGGTATGATAACCATACGGGCGGCACGTGCGGTCGCCGCGCAGATCGAGGAAAATACTTCTGGCAACCGCTGACATCGCGCGATCGGCGGGAGATTCGCCTGTCAGTTGCGCCGATCGAGGCGACGCTTCGCCGAGCGAACCGTTCGGGCGGCAGTTTTTGAATTTTGAGATATAAAAGGGGGAACGGATCGGTCCGTTCCCCTTTTTACGCTCTCTTGCACTTGTGCTCTTGCCTTCTTCGTGCTCCGAAGCCTTTAGGGGATTCTCAGGCAACCGGAGCATTCTTCCTTCTTTCTTCCTTCACCACCAAAAAACACCTTCCATCCTGTCGAGATGACGAGGGTTGGAGGAGGTCGCCGGGACAAGACTTCGGACAGCATTTTGCCGGAGTCTCGTCTGAGGAAAGAGGAGGCGGCGGACAAGATTAGGAAGCTGCTGGTGCCGGAGGGTCAGGAGGGTGCTGTGGTGGTGAGGCCGGCGACCCTGACGCCGGCGACGACCGACCCTGGGCGGACCGTCCTCTTCACCTCCTTCGTGGCAGCGGGGCTAGTGCCGCCGTTCTCCGCCTTCTTTCTGCAAGTGATGGAGACGTACGGCATTCAAATGGTGCACCTAAGCCCCAATTCCGTCGTGGCGTTGGCGGTCTTCGCGCATCTCTGCGAAATGTTCGTGGGGGTGAAGCCGTCGGCGACACTGCTTCGCCACTTCTTCGTCCTTCGGCTGGTGGGGAAGAAGAGGGGGCACTCCACGGCGGACGTCGCGGGGTGCTGCAACCTTCGGCTCCGGGAAGGCCTGGGGGACCATTACATTCCCCAGGTGATGCGCAGCAAGTGGGAGGAATGGCGACGGGACTGGTTCTTCGTCGACATCGACCCCCACGAGCGCCTCGAATTGCCAGAGAAGGCGGCGGAACCTCGGCGATCAACGTGGGAGGCGCCGCCACCAGAAGATGCGAGACTGAAGCCGGTGCTGGAGCGCATTCTGGAACTGCGCGAGGGCGGGCTGACCTCAGTCATGGTGGTTGTGGACTTTCTGCGCCGTCGGTTGGCGCCCTTGCGAGAGCGGGCCCGGCCAAGCTGGTTCTACACCGGGCCGGAGGACATCACCAGGACCCAGATTGGCGCGAGCTGGGATCTGGGGCAGGCGGAGCTGCGGGGGATGACCCGAGTGATCACCGAAATGGAGGACATGAGCCGGACGGAGCTCCCGTGGCCGGAGATGGCGCTCTGCGCCAACCCCAGCCGGGTGGCCATTATGGCGGGGCTGCCGGAGTTCGATGCCCAGGGGCCCGTGGACCGGCCAAGAAGCCGGAGTCCTGAGGCCTCCGAACTCCCCGGGCTGGAGGAACTACTTGGCGATGAGGTTGCTGGTAGTTCGGCGCAGGTTGGCGAAGGGGTCGCCGCAGGCGGCAGCCGCCATGCCAGAGAGGAGGGTGCCATTGAAGTTGTTGAGGAGTTGGCGCCGGGAGATCGGGGAAAGCGTCCCCGGGCCTTGATCCTAGTGCCGGATTCTCCGCTGTCGCCGACGGCAGCGGCGGCATTTCTGGTGCTGGAGCTGCGCCTGGTGCGGATGGGGCCTGCATCGGCGCCCGCGACCTGCACGGCGGAGACCGAGACCCGTGCGGCGGCACCCGAGGCCCGCACGACGGCGCCCGTGGCCCGCGTAGTGGCTCAGCCGAGCCCCCAGCGGAAGAGGCGGCGGGAGGAGTCCGGACCGACGGTGCCGGACCCGGACATCAGGCTCCCAGCGGCCAAATGGCGGTATCGGTGAGTCTTCTTTCTTGCTTTTCCATGGGCATTTTCGGCCCGAACTAAGTTTTGACAATTTTCACTTGTCTCCCGTAGGCCGGCCGCAGGCGCTGCTGCGACGGAGAGAGAACAGGTGCCGGGGCCAGAGCCGAGCCCGTCCGCTGCGCCGACGGAGGCCGGCATAGGAACGGCGGAGGCGCCAATTGACGTGGCGGCCCCTGGAAGAGAGGCGGAGGCGGCGGCCAAGAGAAGGGCGCCGGCGGAACCTACCCCGGGCGCGGAGAGCCCGGGGCGGATAACGGTGGAGGTGGATGTTCTGCCGGGGCCGGCGGACAGGGCGGCCGATGCGGGAATGCGGTCGCCGTCCGAGACCTTGGCTCCGGCGGAGCCTACCCCGGGCAGGCAGAGCCCGGGGCGGATGGCGGTGCAAGGCCCTGCGGAGAGCTCGGTCCCCCTGGAGGCACTCTGCGGAGAAGCCTGGGCCCCACCGGTGCCCGGTCAGCCCGCCGATCCTTTCCTGGCCGCCATTGAAGGTGTCCAAGTAGTGGTTGGGCGGCTGGGCGCAGTGGTGAACGCCAAGGAGGGGGAGCTCGAGGCCGAGCGCGCCCGCCTGGCACTAGAGAAGGCGCAGGTGGCGGGCGCCCAGGAGGAGGCCCGTGCGGCAGCCGCGCGGGAGCAGAAGCTCCTAGAAGACATCCGCGCGGAAGCCGCGCGGGAACGAGAAACTCTTAAGACCGCGCGGGCAGAGGCCGCGCGGGAACGAGAAGACGCCGCCCGCTTGGCTGAGACGTCGAGGCAGCAAGCTGCCGAGGCCCTTGCCAGGATGGGGCAGGCGCAGGAGAGGGAGGTGGCAGTCGCAGCCCGGGAGCAGGCTGCGGAGGAGCGGCAAGCCGAGCTGGCCCGCCGGGAGGGCGCGGCCGAGAAGACGCGCGCCGACCTCCAGCGCTGGGAAGACGATCTCCGGAAGATCAGAGAAGAATTCAAGCGCTGGGAGGAGGACGTCTCCATCAGGGAAGTGGACAATGAGCTATCGGCGTCGGATCTCGGTGCCCGAGAGGATTCGGTGGCCCAGCAGGAGGATGTGTTGGCCCGGCGGGAGAATGAGCTGAGTCGCCGAGAAGGCGAACTGAGTCGCCGAGAGGGCGAAGCTGCTGCTGTGTCGGCCGTCGCGGCTACCAGGGCGGAGGAGAATGCGAAGCACGAGGCGGAACTGGCCGAGCGCGAACGCGCCTTGTCCGAGATGGTGGCCAAGACGAAGCAGGCTGCCGCCCCCACCGCGACTGGCGGTTCTTCCGGTCCGGCCGGGGACCAGGGACTCGAGGCACAGCTGCGGGCCGCCAAGGAGAAGCTCGAGACCTCCTTTGTCTCGCGGGTCAACCTCGAGCATATGCCGGAGGACATACTCCGGCGGATGCGACGGGCCGTGGAGAAGGGTGGTCTTGGACGGCTTGTCGACGACACGAAGGGCGACGGCCCCGCACGACAAGTGTTGGGGCTGCAGCAGGTCTGCGAGCGCCTCGAGGCCCTGCCTTGGGCGGTCCAAGAACTCGCCGCCCGGGAGGGACGTGGCTTGGCGCATGCAGTGGCCGAGCACGTCCTGGCCTGCTACCGAAGCAGGGACCCAAACTTCCCACTGGAGTCAGCACGGGAGGGAGTGGTCGAGGCTGAGGGGGAGGCTGCCCGGGCAGCGGTCCGGAGTACCGCCGCTGAGGTGGCATCCGGCTTCAGGCGAGAGGTGCCGCCGCCGCCAGTCCCCGGGGATGACTCAGAGGATTCAGCCGACGCCTCTGCCGCCGACTAGATCTTTTGTAGCCTCTTTTCTTTTGTTATAGATGTAGGAGTGAACCCTTAGAAAATGCCTTGGAAATATCCTGTGAATATTAAATGGCTGTTTTTCCCTGGGCTCGCAACTCCAGTTTCTCTGTGTGTTCGATGCTTCTTCCGATGTTTTACTTCGAAGTCCCGGGGAGTACTCAGTCGGGCCATTCCCGACCTTCCCGTCCCCGAGGATGAAGTTGTCTTGATCGCTGTTGCTGGCACAGTCGGCCTTCAAGCTCTCGCGAATCCGCATCGCCTAAGTTAAGAACAAAGACACAGACTTCCTTGCCCGGGAGATGGATCGATCCCGCTCGGAACACGCCGTGCCTGATGAACACTTTTTCACCTTGCGACCACTCAGTTAGTAGAAGGGAGACACGTGCGGGCGAGAATGTGACCAAGAGTCCTCGCGGTCCGGTGGTGCCCGGGCTTTAAACGGGCCAGGCCGAGCACTGACAGCCCGCCCCCGAGACCTGAGCTCCGGACTACCCGAGTAGCTCGAGCGATAGGATTACCCAGGGCACCCGAGGACTCGGTAGTGCTCGGGGTCCTGAAAAGCGGACCGAACACCACGACCACCACGAAGGGCTTCGGTCAGACGTTATCGCAAGCACGCTACTCTTTTCTGCAGACCGTTCTGTCGTTCTGGGAGAAAGTAGTCATGCGGCAGGGTTTTGCGTGCGAGGAGGCCACCTCGCCGAACAGATTAAACCGCGAGAGCCCCCGAGAGTGACTCAAGGACATAAATTTACTTAAAGAAGACTTGTCTGAATATAACCACTCACCGAACAGCTGTCGGCCTTCTGGCTCATCGATCCAGGAGGGATGTGCTTCCGAGCTCGGGTGCCCGGGGACTCCATTCTTTTAACGGAGCGCCCGAGTGCCCAGAGGCATACGAGGCTCCTAGGGTCGGGTGATCTCGACCACCCATGCCTAAGTGGTAGGACCGCCCGAGGACGCTGGAGCCGACCAGAGACCGAGGCATTGAAGCCCTCGCGGCCGAGCTGCTCGTGATCGCCAGCCTGTGACTTAAGAGAAAAAATAGGATTTCTTTGTCTGGTGCGCTCTGTCAGTGCGGTACTTGCTATAGACTGCTCTCGTTTTCGACCCGAGACCTCTCGAATACCCAAACCGGCGGACAAGAGCGGTCAGAGGCATAACCCAGAGGTCCTATGGTTTGGTGGTGCCCGGGTATGACAGACCAGACCGAGCACCGACAGCCCGCTCCGGGGGCCCGAGCTCCGGACTACTCGAGCAGCTCAAGCGATGGGATTACCCGGAGCACCCCGAAACTCGGTAGTGCCCGGGAGCCTGTCACGACACCGAACACCACAGCCTACCATGGCGGACGTAAGTCAGTAGCGACTGCTCACATGCATACCGATCGGGATTCTTTTGTCAGCGGGGAAAAAAGAGAGAGAGCGGACTTTTTCTCGCACAACCGAGCTCCTCACCAGACAGATTAAACATACAGAATCCAGAAAAAGTATTTTGACATAGCGATTGCTTATTGAAATACTTAATGTGCAATATTTACAAGGTTGGGCGACAACGACTTACCCCACGGGGCGAAGCCTTCAGACTGCTCGGGCGGGGAGAAACCCCCGGCCTTGCTGACCTGAGCCGCGAGCACGACCATCTACGGGTAGAAGCGTCGGAGATGCTCGATGTTCCACGGATTCGGGAGTGGCTGTCCTTCCTCCGTCGCCAACCTGAAAGAACCTGCCCGGGGGACCGCGATCACGGTGAATGGACCTTCCCACACAGGGGACAACTTATTCATTCCTTCACGCGACTGGATGCGTCGGAGAACTAGGTCCCCCACCTCGAGAGACCGGGCCCGGACATGGCGCAGATGATAACGCCGCAGACTCTGCTGGTACCGAGCCGCCCGGACAGCAGCACGCCGTCGGCGTTCTTCCAGGTAGTCCACGTCATCACGCCTTTGATGTTCCTGCTCACCCTCGGAGTATGCATGCACTCGAGGGGAGCCCAGAGTGAGCTCGGAGGGGAGGACTGCTTCGGCGCCATAGACGAGGAAGAACGGAGTCTCCCCGGTGGCGCGGCTTGGCGTAGTCCGATTGGCCCACAGCACGGCTGGCAGCTGGTCTACCCATCCCTTCCCGTGCTTAGCAAGCACGTTAAAGGTCCGGGTTTTGAGGCCCTTCAGTATCTCCGCATTGGCGTGCTCGACCTGCCCGTTACTCCGAGGATGAGCGACGGAAGCGAAGCAAAGCTTGATGCCGAGATCTTCGCAATAGTCCCCGAACAAGGCACTAGTGAACTGGGTGCCGTTGTCGGTGATGATCCGATTGGGGACACCGAAGCGGCTGGTGATGCCGCGTATAAACTGGAGCGCCATGTTTTTGGTCACCTTGACGACTGGGACCGCCTACGGCCACTTGGTGAATTTGTCGATAGCGACATATAGGTATGCATAGCCCCCGACTGCTCGGGGGAATGGACCCAGAATGTCCAAACCCCAGACCGCGAAAGGCCATGACAGGGGAATGGTATGGAGAGCCTGAGCTGGCTGGTGAATCTGCTTTGCATGGAACTGGCACGCCCTGCAGCGCCGAACCAGCTCGGAAGCATCCTGGAGGGCTGTAGGCCAGTAGAAACCTTGCCGGAAGGCTTTCCCGACCAACGTGCGGAACGATGAATGGCCACCGCACTCGCCCTCGTGGACCTCAGCGAGAAGATCGCCGCCTTCTGCCCGAGAGATGCATTTCAGGAGGACACCTCCTGCGCTACGTCGGTAGAGATCCCCATCTACCATGGCATAGCGTTTGGACTGCCGAGCAACCCTTTCGGCAGACGCCTCATCCTCGGGTAGGAACTTTTCTTTCAAGTACCCTCGGATGTCAGACATCCACGAGGCATCTTGAGAACATTCGGCGAGCACAGCGCACTCGCCGGACGGCGGCGCCCTGACGGGGCTTCCCACTGAGGGCACCGCCGAGGTCCCCTGAATTGAGTTCGAGGTTTCCCCTTCATCCTGTTCGGCAGGCAGGACGGAAGGCCGTGCGAGTCTTTCTTCAAAGACTCCGGCAGGGACGTGCGCACGTGAGGAGGCCAGGCGAGAGAGCTCGTCGGCCGGAGCATTGTCGCGGTGAGGGATATACCGCAATTCGAGGCCGTCGAAGCGTCTCTCGAGCTTCCTGACTGCAGCTACGTACACCGCCATTTGAGGATCCGTGCACTGGTACTCCTTGGATACCTGGTTGACGACCAGTTGGGAGTCCCTTTTGACCAGGAGGCGACGAATCCCGAGCCCCACCGCAGCCCGGAGGTCGGCGATGAGACCTTCATACTCCGCCATGTTGTTGGATGCGCGGAACTGCAACTGTACGACGTACCGGAGCTCTTCACCCGTTGGGGAGGTGAGAACCACTCCGGCCCCTGCGCCTTTCAGCGAGAGGGAGCCATCGAAGTGCATAACCCAGTACCCGGGCGCGTCGCGCCCGGGATAGGTAGAGATCTCTTCTGGGACGACGCAGGGGACGTGCGTCCACTCTGCCAAGAAGTCGGAGAGTGCCTGGCTTTTGATTGCCTGGCGACAGACGAAGTGTAAGTCGAACTCCGCCAGCTCGACCGCCCATTTGACAACGCGCCCGGTGCCCTCCCGGTTCCGGAGAATGGGTCCCAGTGGGTAAGTGGTAACCACCGAAATCTTGTGCGCCTGGAAGTAGTGGCGCAGCTTCCGGGAGGCGACGAGCACGGCATAGAGTAGCTTCTGCGCCTGGGGATACCTTGTCTTGGCCTCCCGGAGGACCTCGCTGACGAAGTACACCGGTCGCTGTACCCGACGGGCCCGGATGGTGGCCCCACCCGGGGGGCTGCCACAGCCTCCAGGGTCGGCGGTATGGTCGGGGCTGGCCGGGCACTCGGGCTCGATTCCTTGGCTGGGAAGAGCAGCATGCTCGGGTTCAACCCCTTGCCCAGGGGGAGCCACGAGGACAAGCGAGTGGTCGGGGGCCTCTGGGAGCTGGGACCCAGCACCCGGCCCCGAACACTCGTCGCGCTCCACCACCAGTACTACGCTCACAACCTGAGGAGTGGCCGAAACATAGAGTAGCAGGGGCTCACCTTGGGAGGGAGCCACCAACACGGGTGGCGAAGTAAGGTACTTCTTTAAGTCGCGGAAGGCCTGCTCGGCCTCCGGCGTCCAGTCAAAACGACCGGATTTCTTCAGAAGCTTGAAGAGGGGGAGCCCTCGCTCCCCGAGCTTGGAGATGAAGCGCCCGAGAGCTGCCATGTAGCCGGCGAGGCGCTGGACTTCCTTGAGTCGAACCGGGGGTCGCATCTGCTCGATGGCCCGGATCTTCTCTGGATTGACCTCGATCCCTCGGCCAGAGACCAAGAAACCAAGGAGCTTGCCCGCCGGCTCCCCGAAGACACATTTCTCCGGGTTGAGCTTGAGGCGGGTAGAGCGGAGACTGTTGAAAGTCTCGGCAAGGTCCTCGAGCAGGGTGGCACGGTCTCGGGTTTTGACCACGAGATCGTCGATGTAAGCCTCGACGTTGCGGCCAACCTGCGAGTTAAGAGTGATACAAATAGCGCGCTGGAAAGAGGATCCAGCGTTGCGCATGCCGAAAGGCATTGACATGTAGCAATAAGTCCCCACCGGGGTAGTAAAAGCAGTTTTTTCCTCGTCCCCCACGGCCATGCGAATCTGGTGATACCCAGAGTTTGCATCTAGGAAGCATAAAAGATCACATCCCGCAGTTGAATCTATAATTTGATCAATGCGAGGTAAGGGGAAAGGATCTTTAGGACAAGCCTTGTTAAGGTCGGTGTAGTCCACGCACATGCGAAGCTTGCCGTTGGCCTTCGGGACGATGACTGGGTTTGCTAGCCAGTCGGGGTGGAGGACTTCTCGGATGAATCCGGCGTCGAGGAGCTTGCGGACCTGCTCGCGGATAAACTCCTGGCGCTCTGGCGCCTGCCGCCGGACCTTCTGCTTCACTGGGCGGGCGTCCGGACGCACGGCCAAATGATGCTCGATCACCTCCCTAGGGATCCCGGGCATGTCGGACGGTTGCCAGGCAAACACGTCTACGTTAGCCCGGAGGAAGGCGACGAGCGCGCTTTCCTATTTGCTGCCCAGGTCGCTGCCGATACGGACAACCTGGGTAGCGTCTTCGCCCACCTCAACCTCCTTCGTTGGAACAGAGGTGTCGGCGGCGAGTCGGGGTCTGGATAAAGAGGGTCCCGGGCCCCCTGTAGAGCCATCAACCTCGGCCTGCGCTGAGACCAGAGCCATGTATGATTGTTCAGCGCTGGAGACGGCGCCGCCGGAGTCGGCGATCACGGAGATAGAGCCTGCGGGGCCGGGCATCTTAACCGTAAGGTATGCATAATGCACGGCCATCATGAACTTGGCAAGCGCCGGACGCCCTAGGATAGCGTTGTAGGGGAGAGGGAGCTCCGCAACATCGAAGAGGACGCACTCCGTGCGGAAGTTGTCCCGGCTCCCGAACGTGACAGGCAACTCAACCTGCCCGAGTGGCAGGGAGTGCCCGGGAGTTACTCCACAGAAGGGGAGTGACGGCTTTAGGCGTCGGGAAGATACTTACAGCTTCTCAAAAGCCTCTTTGGAAAGGAGGTTGAGGCCGGCACCACCGTCGATCAGCACTCTGCCGACCTTAACATTGCAGATAGTGGGAGACACTACCAGAGGTAGCCGTCCCACGACTGCAGTACTGACGGGGTGATCAGCCATGCTGAACGTGATCGGAGCATCCGACCACCTCAGGGGTCTTGTGGCCTCCTCGCTCGGGGTTGCCGAGCACACTTCGCGCCGCATGACCTTGATGCCACGGCGCGAGCAGGGTGTGTAAGCGCCCCCGTCGATGAAGGCGACCGCATGCTCGGGCTCTTGGAAGCCGAGCTCGGCGTTGTTGGGGATGACCTCGGTATCGCCTCCTCCGCGGGACTCGTCGCGCTCCCTCTGGCGCTGCTCCACGAGTCCTTTGACCGTACGACACTCCGTGAGGTCGTGCCATCTGGTCAGGTGTATGGGACACCATTTACCTGGCTCGGGCCCCGCGGGAGCGGGGGCCCTCGCTGGAATAGGAGCTCGGCCAGGGGCCGGGGCTCTTGCTGGAGCTGGCGCCCTAGCCGGTGCCGGGGCCCTCGCGGGCACAGAGGCCCGAGGAGGAGCCCGAGCAGGGGCCCTGACGGGGCGTCGATCGACACCCGGCCAACGCTCTTGCCGGTGATCGGGCTCTTGCGGCACCCTGTGAGCGGGGACTTAGGCTGGCTCGACGGGAGCGGCCTCGCGCTTCCTTCTCTTTTTCTTTTCCCGCTTATCAGAGAGGGAAGAACTTGGCTGGTCGGGAGCGGGGCGAGGAGCATGCCACGCCCTGGCCTCCGCAGCCTTGGCGCACTTATCGGCCTGTGCGAAGAGTTTCGCAGTGGTCTCGATCTCGTGCGTACCTAGCTTCTCGAGCATCCGCTCATCACGGACGCCCTGCCGGAAAGCAACAATAACAGCATGTGGGGCCACTCGCGGAATAGTGTTGCGAACCTGGCTGAAACGCTGTATAAATCGCCGTAGCGTCTCCCCTTCCTGCTGCTGGACGGCGTGGAGGTCGCACTCCAAATCGGGACGCGTAAACGTGCCCTGAAAGTTGGCCACGAACTGGTGGCACAGGTCATCCCAGGAGCCGATAGACCCTGGGGGTAAGTTCATAAGTCAAGAGCGGGCGGAACCCCTCAAGGCAACATGAAAATAGTTTACCATCACCTTTTCGCTGCCTCCGGCCGCTTGGACGGCCGTCGTGTAGATCTGGAGGAACTCGACGGGGTCGATGGACCCATCGTACTTCTCCGGCAGCTCGGGGCGGAACTTGGAAGGCCACCTAACTCGGCGGAGCTCGGTGGTGAAGGCACGACAACCGGTGCCGTACCCCGCAGCGTGAGCGGGGGTCCTCGGTGGTGAGAAGCGGCGAGCCGGGGATCCCCGGTGGCCGCGGGCCGGGAGAGAGGAAGCCTGGTCCTCTGCCCCAACCCCCTGCCGGGTCTCCCGCTGACGTTCGAGAGTAACTCGGGCATCCTCGTGGCCCCTCCACTCATCAAGGTGTAAACGAAGGTCCCGGGCTTCAGACACGGCCAGGGGGACGGCGCTCCGCCTGGAGACCCCTCGGCCCGTGCGGGTGTTGCCCGTTGAGGAGCCGGCTCTGGCGGCACCATGCTGAGAAGTGGCGCGAGGACTCCCGGCCTGCACCTGGCGACGAGCAGTGCCGACCAAAGCGACGACATCTTGTATCCACCGGCCTTCCGGAGTGTTTGGCGTGGCCTGAACGGGCGGGTGCCTGAGGAGAGCATGTGCTGCAAGCAGCGCGCTTCCTGGGCTGGCCTCGCTGAAAGCGAGCCTGCGCCGAGGCGGCACCCGACGTGGTCCAGAGGCGGACCTAGCGGCCGGGGATCCGACCACCTGCTGGGGGTCGGAAAGTACGTCGGCAGCGGCGGCGGCGGCCCTGCTGGGCCCAGCGCCTTGATTCCCTTGCGCGGGAAAAACCGCGCACGTGGATGGCGGCTGCCGCTGGTACGCAGCAGCGACGGGGCTCTCTCGGTCGTCGGGCAACGCTCCGTCACTGGAAGTGGAGCCGGAACGCTGGAGACGGTGCCCGCCGGCCATCTTTTCCTGGAAAAAAAAAGTGAAACAAACAATCCAGGGATATTCCCCCCTACCTGGCGCGCCAGCTGTCGGAGGGTGAACTCCTGTCGCAGGGATCCCGAGAGACCCCTTTTTAGAGATTCGGCCGGGGGGATGATCCTGGAAAAGCTTGTTTGGGAAATAAGCGGGAACGGAAACAAATGTGATGGCTGGCGGGAGATGATCGCCCTAATGCGAGAAAAAAGTGGGTGCACCGGGGTTTAGACAGGTTCGGGCCGCACGGAGGCGTAACACCCTACTCCTGTGTGAGCGCTATATTTATCCTTGAAGGGAATTCTTCAAGGATGTATCTGGTTCTAAGGGGAGAGCCGTTTACAAAGAGCTTGAGGCTCTCGTGTTCTAGCTTGGCTTGAGCTGGTTCGAGCGTCTGCGTCCTCTTCTTCACACACTTTCGGTTCCTTCGGTCTTGTTCGTCGGGGGGTCCTCCCCTTTTTAGTGTTCTCCATCCTTTCCTTTTATAGGCGCGCCGACCTCAACATATCCTGAATGGGAAAGAGGGGATGCGAATGCCAAGGTGCCACGGAGAAAGGCGTAATCATTTCATCTCGACGAAGTGACAGGGGCGGTGGAGAAATGCGGCGCGCATCCGACCACCCGCCACTGTGGAAGCCCTCGGGCGCCATAAAGGGGGCCCGCCGGGCAGCCTCAGATGTGTCCGGGGCGCCCACCCTGTCTTGTTCTTCCGCCATGGCAGGGTGGCAGATGGAGCACTTCGATCTTGGCAACGTTATCCCGAGGCACCCGGATGAAACGGGACGGGACCCGTGCATTTAATGGACCCACGCCCCCCCTGCCAGTGCATGGTAGGGTCTGACACTGGGGCGTGGGGCACCTGAGAATATCAGGATGTCAGGATGTCAGGCCGCGCGTGCCTATTAAATGCGGTATTGGGCCTTTGATTGGATGACACCCTGACGACGGGACCCTTCGGGTCGTCGAATGATCTTGCGCGAACCTTCGGGGAACCGAGTCCTCGGGGGCTGCCACGTGCAGCCCCGAGCACTCTCTCCCGAGCACTTGAGTGAGACCTTCGGGGAACCGAGTCCTCAGGGGCTTCCACGTGCAGCCCCGAGCACTCTCTCCCGAGCACTTCGGTGGGACCTTCGGGGCACCGAGTCCTCGGGGGCTGCCACGTGCAGCCCCGAGGACTCTCTCCCGAGCACTTCGGTGGGACCTTCGGGGCACCGAGTCCTCAGGGGCTGCCACGTGCAGCCCCGAGCACTCTCTCCCGAGCACTTCGGTGGGACCTTCGGGGCACCGAGTCCTCGGGGGCTGCCACATGCAGCCCCGAGCACTCTCTCCCGAGCACTTCCTTCTTGCTATTTGGGCTCTGCGGATCATCGGGGAACTAGGGTGCTCGGGAACCAGAGGCGGCGGCCCCGAGCACCTTCTCCCGGGACTTAGCTTCTTCTTACCTTGCAGGGTGGTGACATGTGGTGGATGGCCGGCTTGGTCTCGGGACTTAGGGACCCCTGGTTCTGAATACACCGACAGCGACCACTGCTGAACACCGAAAACAGGCAAGAACCGTTCGAAAATTGCAAATTTGCATCTAAATGTATGTATCATACTTGGGTAGAAAATTGGAGAGCTCTCTGAAAGCCGTCATTTCATCATTGTAGCAGAAGGCAAGCGCGGAGCCAGGCTATTTTGTAGGGGTCAGCTGATTCCGACGGTTTTTTTACAAAATCAGTGAGAATTCACTGTTCTGCTATGGTAAAAACTCTGACCTACAATGGTGAATACCTCAGCGTTGTTCTCAACTGGCTTTGCCCCTGGCAAAGGACGAATACCGAGCGCTATCACCCAACACAGGACTGGGGCTGGTGATTGATCATTTCATTAGCGGCACCATAGGACGAAGCGATGGCAGATCTAATCCATCTAGAGGGGCTTGCATCATACATTATGGCACTGACACAATATTAGACCCGGTGGGTAGGAGGCTCTTCCTCCTCCACCTCCTCCTTTTCTCCTATTCCTCTCTCTCTAATCTTTAATGAAGTTCCCCACGACAGATACGATTAGAAGAGTTGATTAGCAGTAGAGTGGTACGCAAATCTGGGCAGCATGTCACCTACAAAGCAAACATGTACATCTTACCATTCTTGCGTCGCTATCAGAGCAGCAGAATTTCAGCGAAGAAGTTTTTTAGCACACGTATAACTAAACTCTGCTTATCCTACATTACTGTTAACACTTAGTCAGAGCTGAGAACACATGAAAAAGAAGTTCTTGTTTCAGGAAAGGATGTGCCTGCCTTGCTTGTTGGACATTTGTTGAACTCATTTCAGAGATCTTGGTACGCTTCTATTTACTTTTACTTTTCTTTGCCACGTTTTCCCCTTCCTTCGACAATGACAAAAGGGGGTTGCTTCAGTTTTTCCTAGGCCTGGTGTTTGCGCAAAGAACACTAGGCCTGATGCTGGGCTCAAAAGAGCAAATTACACCTATGTCAATCTGAACATCAAAGTCAAGGGTTTGGGCCACCAAAACAACAGTATACTTCCAATATCCTCTTAAAAAGGAAAAAAGTCTATTTTTGACTCCCTCAACTGTTGCATAAGTCCAATTTTCCTCCCTTAATCGCAAAAACAGATATGCAGGGCCCCTCAACAATTCAAACCGTTTAGTTTTCCTCCTTTTCCCATCCAAAGGTGATTTTGCTCTGACGTGGCACTGATGTGTCAGTGGTTTTACTACATGGATGATGATATACACAATACATCGAATTGTTTTCGCATCCAATCGTTCGTGTGGTCGTCGGAGGGCGTCGAGAGGGACATACCAGCGGCCGAAGATCACCGGAGACAGGTGGCACCCAAATCAAGTAGTAACAAGGGGCTCATGGCGGCAGTTCGCTCGGGATTGGTGCAGGTGAAGGGGCCGATGACATTAGTGGATGATCGTAGAGCTCGTAAAGCTAGCGAATCGGATGGAGCGGCGTCGAGGCGGCTGGACGATGGTGGCCCGAACGGCTAAAGCAAGGGAGGTCACTGTGGTCATGCTTCCATGGCACATTGCGGCAGCAACGAGTTGCATGGCCGGCTTCCTGGCCTCATGAGGACGGTGTCAGAGCAAGGAATCAGGTGGTGATGGCTCCTACTGGTGGCGTGACGGTGACAACTTCACAAAGCAATTCGCCACCATATAAGGGATATCGTGGAGCTTCGTGGCATCCTAGAGATCATGCATGCGCGGTGAATCGGCCAGAGATGCACCCAGATCGGTGGGGCATCGGAGAGGGGTGACAACTGAAGCAGGGCGTCGACACCGAAGAAGATGGGCCTAGTTCCGCTGAAATTGAGCACGGTAGAGGGTAAGGGAGAAAGAGGTGACGCTCATAGAAAAGAAAGAAAGGGGATTGGCTCACTGAGCTGCTAGAATCGGTGCGTGTGACAGTGGTAGTTTTTGCCGGTGCCAAGGAAGAAGATGCCATACGACTTCGGCCGGCTTGCGCTCCACCACGGATGGCTAAAATGGATCCCTAGGTGAGGTTGGTCGGGCCTAAAAGGACAATGATGTCGTATAGATGGCAGTAAATAGGTGTTTTTACAAAAATTCGTCCCCTTGTACCGTTGGCCTAAACTTGCAGTGGAAAATATAGTAACTGTCACGTCCCAAAAATGCTAATTTCGTAATTCAGCATGCATAATTGTTATCGCATATGCTTACACGTGTTTGCCTATCAAAGAATAGTTAAACATGTTTCAAATACCTTAGAAATGATTTATAGCGCTTTGGAGAATCCCTAAATACCTTGGAGAAGGAAAAGAATAGAAGGAGGTTGATGAGGGGAGACTTAGAAAAAATTCAGCAAAAGGATCCCCTCGTGGTCTGACCGGGGTCAACCACAGTCTGATTGCCAGGTACGCTACCACGTGGATTTTCTGCGGTCCTATCAGAGCCAGTCGCGGTCTGACCGCCATCACACAGAGGCTCGGGTTAAGTAGATCGATCAATTTCTTTTGCTCTCTCTCCCTCACGTGCACACTCTCTCACACCCTCTCCCTCATTTTTTTTCCCCAACCAGCGAAGAGAGTTGGTGGAGAGGAGGAGCAAGGAGGGGAGGCCAAGGAGGAGGTCTCCGACGAGCTCCCCCACCGGAGGTGGTTTTCCCCGTCGAGCCTAAGCTCCTCGGCAACGCTTCTTCCTCCTCAAGCCGTCCACCACCTCCCCGACAATGATTTTGAGCTCCGACCATTCCCCAACCTCCACAACCAGACCACGGGCTTGCTAGGACGTGTGAACAAAGAACCGGAGCGTGACGCGATCGTGGTTGAAGGTGACACTAACCTCTCGAAGTTCTATGAGTGTTGTGCAGGGAGTATCAGGCAACCACCAGAGCAGCAAGTCAAGCATATAAGCATATTGCACCATTTGAATTGAAGTGTGGAGTCTAAAATTGATAAGATATGCTTTATGTATGTTTGCATGTGTAACGAGTCAATGTCGGGTTTATGTGGGTAGAATCTATGTTGATTGCATTACCTCTACCTTGAGTTATTGAATATCTACATCTTTATAGCCTTCACGATATTTTTGATGTCTAATTTACAAGGTCATTCGAAATGCTTAGCGATGCATAGGTCACATGTAGAAGTCGCGTGGTGGAGTGTTCCATCGCTCGCGAGCTATAAGTTTAATTACGGTTCATTATGATAATATTGATGATGTTGGTTGGGTGAGTTGTGAGGATAAGACGAGATGTAGACGGTGTTAGGGATGTCTTCTGCCCCGGAGGAGTTCCTCGGGGTAGTTCGGGAGAGGAGCCCAGACACTATAGACCACTTTGCATCGTTTAAGCACCGTCCGTCAGTGCCGTTGGCTTCAACACTTTCCGTACTTACTACATGTCGCATTAGGGTAACGACAAGCTGAATATTTTTGTAGCTGTGGCCTTTTGACGTGCGAATCGATGGTGTGAGCGGGCGGGCTTGTAGGGGTATCTAGTTTGCTTCGGGAGTAGTTCTGGATGACCCCCGCACTTATCAGCGTATGAGCAAACAGTTGGGGCTTATTGGGAAATGTTGACTCGAGTATCCCCTTGCATGGGCCTGTGTGGGCACGTGAGTCGTATAGTCCTCAAGTCGTGTAGGTAAAGGAGTATCTCCTGCAAGGTGTAAAAATAATTCGAATTACCACACTCTCGGTCATGAGCATGCTTCTGTTCGTCCACATCAGTCATAGAGTTACGAGTGTGGGACGATGGTATGGATGGTCTGTTGGGAAATGTTGATGTTAGCTATTGATGTATTGATATGCTTCCCCCATCTTTTTGTAGTCTATAGCTTTTGTTTCCATTGCGTAGTTCTCTTTTGGCTAGGAGTTGATCAGTTGTAGTTTCCTCCTAGATCTCTTTTGCTGGAAATTGTTAAACTTGTTAATGCTTAAGAACTTGTATACAATTTAATTACTCGCTCTTTATTAAGTTTGGTTGTGATTTTTTATGTTGGAAAGGTATGTGTACCGATCTTGGGCACAAAACACGTCCCGGGACTACCGGGATGATATTCTGGTTAATCGTTGAAGTCGTGATTATGTAAATGATCGACTTGGTGATTAACTAAAATATTATTTGGACAGTTCCTCACAGTAACAGATTTTTCACAAGTAAAAATATTAAATATGTTAGGCTCAACTAGTGCACAATCACCCTAAATAAGTGTGAAAGTTACTATCCTAGGACGACAAAGATTAATTAAATCTAGCAAAAGATATGCATGAAAACATTAATTAAAAAACCCTGAAAACACTGTTCACCCATATACTCCAGGTTGAATCTGGAATCTCTGGGTTCAAAGCTGATTATACAGTATCCGGAGTTTTGGGGTTAAATCCGGAACTTCTGGGTTCAACAGAGAATGAACTTGAAACTGAAATTAAAGTATGCCTAAAGAGTTCTAGCTCAAACCAAATGAAGTCGTGTGTTCTAAGTGATGATTCTAAGTAGATCTACAAAAAAACTACAATCAATTTCACATGAGCAAGTAGATCGAGCAATATGCACAAATATTAAGCAAGAACTCAAGAATAAGGAAACAAGAGAGGAGACACGCGATTTGTTTTCCGAAGTTTGGACATCTCCACTAGAGGTTTCTACGTCTCCATTGAGGGGCTCGGTCACCTTGAGCTGGGTCTATCTCAATATTTTTCCTCTCCAAGCTCAATCACTCTTAAGATTGGCTTCCACTCTTGATTTCTTCCCTCGCAGAGGTGAAATTGAAGCCTTTATAAATTTTTCATGGCACACCACAACCTTGGATGCTCGCCAGTGACGCCTAGGAGCTCAAAGCTTCAAGAGTAAAAAAACGCGACGATGAACTTCTTGCCAATGAACCGAGTGCTCAAGATGGGAGATACGCTCACTTGCACTCAAACTTGCAATCTCTTAATCCAACTCAATTTTCTTCTCAAATCACACACTAGATTGGAGTGGGAGGGAGTTCTTTTAGCTCTAGAAGGTTTTTCTTTCATACCCAAGAAACAACAAACAAGGGTGGAGGTGAGGGGGTATTTATACCCTTTCCCCAAAAACTAACCGTTACAGGCTTTTCTGGCCTAACCCTGATACTCCAGGTTCAACCCGGAACCTTCAGGTAAAACATTTAGACCTTAACAAACCACCCGGCTCGGAGCAAAATCCGGAGACTTCGGTAACCTAGAGTATCCGGATCAACCCGGAACATCCGGATAGAACACTTAGATCCTAACAAACCACCCAGCTCGGAGCTAAACCCGGAGACTCCGGCCAACCCGGAGCATCTGGGTCAGTCTGGAACATCCGAGTTCAGCACAGGTAGCCCTCTAAAAATGGCGATAACTTTTGATTCTAAAATATGATTTCGACAATTTTGGACTCTATGGTAAGCTTATTATGAGGGCTACACATCCCAACTGAATTTATGATCCCAAACATATTTCATCAAACTAGAAACACTCTGAAACCTAATTCGAACGCTTTCACATTTTTCGCACCGGATTCCTAAAGCGAACTCTCACTTTGGGTTGATTAAAAACTCTTGAGCACTGAGACATGACAAATAGCTCTACGTTGCATATCTCTTAATAGTGTGGCATACCTATACTTAAATTCAAAAGTAAAACTCGTTTGAACCAATTTAAGTATTGAATACCTTCAAGTACTACCTTTTTCTTTCAAAACTTGAGGATTGACAACTTCTACATCATATTCACTCCATCTCTTCTTGATTCTTCATGTGATTGATGCAAATCACCCATAGCTTCCCATGGTCCCGCACGGTATTGGCGTAAACCCTTCACTCGCTCTTCACCACCGCCGTAGTGCTTTGGTGCCAAGCCATTTGCTTGCCCTTCACCACCGGATGGTCCATCACAACTGAGTCTTACTTTCCCTTCACCATCTTGCCATAGAAAACCATTTTGTATCTATCATCTTTAATAAATTCACTTTATTATATATGTAGTTCAATCTTGTTCTTCACTTTTGTCATATTGGATTTCAATTCAACTTATATCTTCTTATGTATTCTAACCCCAATTTACTCTTAAGCACAAAGCACATGGGTTATTCCATAAAACTATATTGAAAATAGCATACCTTTAGTTACTTGATCTTCACAAGTAACTTAGCATTCACGCTTATCGTCAATCTTATATGAGCTTTTTTTTCTTCTTATGAGCATTATTAAGAGCTCATTCATCTTTATGCATATGTCTCTTCATCACATATGGAACAACTTACTAACAAACTCAACAACATTGTTAGTTCATAGGTATTATCATTAATTACAAAAATCATACATAAGAGGTAGATGCACTTTTAGGGCCTCCTGTGACCGGCGAGTGACGACGGAACAGGCAGCGACGCACGCGCGGAGGCCGAGCAGTCGAGCGTGGCGACGAGGCTTCTTCGGGGTGGCGAAGGGAATTGTGGTCTGATAGGCTTCGGTCCAAATTGGCGGGTGCATGAGCATCGCTTCGACACGAGGAGTCAGTTTCTAAAGCTAGTCGGCGGCAGAGTGGCTAGGATGGAGCTGCCCATGGTGGTCAGAGGGGAGAGAGAAGGTGCTACGCGGCGGCAACACTACAATACATTCCTAGCCAAACTGAAGGGCACTCGAGCGTCACCTCGATGCGGGGAGTGAATCCCCTCATCGACATGAGCCAGAGCTTGCCCTGGTTGAGCCATCCACGATGGTTGGCACCGAGGACGAAGGGCACTAGAGGCGACAGTAGCATGGTGAAGAATCGGTTCGATTGGTAGTGGCCACAAATACTAGAGGTAGAGGGAAGGCTTCCGATGAGAGGATTTACCGAGATATGGTTGGGTGGTGGAGAATAGTGGTGCGGTGCGCTGGTGAGTTGAAGCAGAGCAGAGCGAAACCTCGTCGTTGTCCAGCAAGTCATCACCGCATGGACATCCGCATCGTCAACTTTGTCGGCGTCATCTTGCAAGGTGAGCCCTGGCCATAACTTCCTCCTCCTCCTCTTCTTTGGTGCGGGTCCTCATATCTGCTCGCTCCGACCACTAGCTCGTCCTCTTGCTGCCCTTTGACGGGTAGTTAAGACGGGGCTTGCCTCCCTTCTGCTCTCTATGTGCCCAGCCCTCGTGTCGCTTTGCCTGTGTCTCCGATCGACCTCGTTGCTGCATTTGCCGTCACCACCCTAGCCTGAAACTGGCCAACCGTTAGCCGCCCCAGCTGAATCATCAAGGCTGATGGCGCGTCAGTGAAACGCTCCCAACATAGCAGGTTGAGTTGTCGTCACGTAGGACGAAATCACCGTCAAAACCAGTTGAGGAGGTAAATTGCACGGTTTAAATAGTAGAGGAGGTGAGATATCTAGTTTTATGATTTCGGGGGAGAGGAAGGATAAACAGACTCGAGTAATAGTTCAACAAGATAATATGGACTTTTTTCTCTCAAAATTAAAGTTTGAGTAGTAACCTGAGTTTGAGACAAAACGAAAATTTCTCAAAGCAATCCAGGATCTGCTCTCCCTTTCTCCCCATCGTTGGACTAAACAATTAGTACACTGCTAGCACACTTTCAAGAGGAAAAGGCCTAATTTTGTGCAAAACACAACTTGTAAATAGAGGGTTCCACATTCACTCAGAACAATCTCTGCCTTCGGTACTTGTATCTCTCTGTCTTAGATGTGCCTGTTTAAATTTCATGACAAGACAAAAAATTTAACCTCTTAGTTTTGCCTTAAAGCATAATACACCAAGCACCGTAGCAGATCCTGCACGACAATCCAGTACCCAACTACCACGTGGGGGTACACAAAAGTTTCCGAGGCGCATTTGGATCAAGGCTGGCTGCTGGGCAGCTTGCTCAGAATTGAGTGCTCCGGCTTGTGGTCGCACTCGAAATCGAGGTGAACGAATGCTCGCTCGACTTCAGGGAGCTCCTCGATCTTTATTTGAAGTGATTCTCCAATGGCGTGTGCCTCCTTAAGTGGCAAGTCCTCAGGGAGCTCGATGTCAACCTGTGAATCCATTGATCATATGAGATGATTGTTGCAACCATAATGAACATGTTGCAACGAGGGTTTTTAATTTCGTTTTATAATTTTTTCGTTTACCGGTGAGGAGATCGAAATTCCTGAAATTTTATCGAAATTCATTTTTCGCTATCTGCTTGGTGGGTTTCATATGTCAGTGAAAGAAAATACGGAATTAGATATTTTGTTCCCCTTCAAAATTTTCAAAATTTGTGAAATTTCACAGAAATATCGGCGATATTTTAATCCCTGGTTGCAATCAAACATTGAAGTCTAATCCTTAACGAAGTGCTGAATTTCGATACTACTCGTTGTTTCTGAAGGAACTATCCCACACATCTGTAAAGCTATGTTAAACTACCACTTGCTATATATTATTGTAGTGGCAAGATAACATTGGCATCATACTCCTATTTTACCTTTCTAGAATAAGCACTACAGTGTCATTGCACGGATCAGAAGGAAGCTAAGCTACTTTAACGTTTTGGTGAAAGTTGTATCAGGAGACAACCGAAACCTGCTAGTTACAACATCAGCATTATCCTTTCGATAGGACAATTACGCTGTTAACAAAGAACATGGTAGCTTTTCCAGTCCCAACACCTCGGGATTTGACAGATATAAGATAATATTAATAAGTTCGCTGATAAGATAAGAGATTCCCTTGAGCAAAGGACAAATTATGGAACAAGAAAATGAGAAGAGATACTAACCTCAACAAAGTAAAGCACCCCAAAGGTGTATGCCCGAACCGTATCGACACGCTTAATCTGAGGATGATGTCTAATGGCCAGATATGTCAACTTCTGAAGCATTTCTGGAGGAGCCGATTCACCGACTAGTGATACTGGACCGAGGATAACAGGTAATAGTATTAGACTATCTGTCCTGTCAGTGTTATAGCTAATCTGCAACATGAAAGTAATATTGGTGTTGTATGCAGGCAACTGCTCTAGATGACAGCAGCAATTTATTTTAGTTCAATAATTTGACTCAAGTAACTTCTGATTTGGAACGGTAACAGGTTTCCAAAATCCTGCATGGTTCAAAGTCATCTATTTCCAGTAGGCTAGTAAAAATAGTTTAGTCCTTAAAGTACTCATGTGGAACTTCTTGTTGCAACGGATCATGAAAATGAGTGCGGGACAGGGTTCACAAATTTGTTGAAAACCGGCTAATTCGGTCCGCACCGAATTCTAAATTTGTCTGATTTTCAAATTTGAATTAAAAAAAATCACAAAAAAAATCTAAAAATAGTAGAGACAATTCTAACACCTTCTGTGATTTTTTTTAAAAATAATACCATTTTCATCATATTTTATGGAGAGGAAGTTTTGAAAAAAAAAAGAAAAGGCATGCTTTAAAAATGTGCATCTCATTTATTAACTCACGTTAAGAAAAATATTAACATGCAAACACATAATTTTTGTATGTAGGGTGTACCTTAAGAGGATCTGTAAAATTAGTTCCACTTCATTTTAAAGTTCTATTAATTTCTCCATAATTTTTACAAAGTTCACAAACATAAAAGTGAACATGTTAAGAAAAGGCATTGTACTTAACTTTGTCATGTCTAACATTATTTTTCCTACACAAAGAATTGTTTAAGTAAACTAATAAAAGTGGTTTCACTAATTTTAGGGGTGTGATGGATTAGTTATGAATTAATATAGTTGCAACACATTTACTCAATCCTACACGTTACAATAACTATTTCATAATTTCATGTATTTTTAGAACATAGAGGAGAGGATCATGTAAGAAGACTAAAAAAATTGGTTTCATGATTTTTGGATTAGCAAATAATTAACTATGCATTTAACTAGATTTAGCAAATAAATTTTCTCACAGAAAATATATAACTTTTTCATGACTATAAATATTTTCATCATGTAGATCATATTACAAGGAAACCAAAAAAAAAAAAAATTGTTTCACTTGTTTTGAAGCTCAGATGAATTAGTTATCAATTTTACAAGGTTGAGCTCTTTTTTGGTTTTTCTTGAACTTTACTGAAATTTGATAAAATATGGAAAATGCGGTCAGTTTTTAGTAGAATTTGGTCGGTTTTCAGTTGAATTCAGTTGGTTACCAAATGGTCGATTCGACCTGATTTTCCCTCGGTCAAACCAGTTTGACTGGTTGAATTCGGCCGAATTCTCGCCGAATTTCCATTGCATTTTCCGATATTTGTGGAAACCGTGAATTCACCACCTACCAAATTCCGACCCTCCACTGAAATTGCGAACCCTGGTGAGCGGTGCTATTGCCTAAGCCAGTGTTCATATTGAACAATGAACAAGTAACACAAACCTGCATTTTCCCACACTGTTCCGGACCAGTTTGAAATCGTGTAGACTGCAAGGGCAATTGCACCGATTGGATCTATCCACCAGTAGAATTTATCGCCGAGGACAGCAGCAGCCAAACCCACGACATTCGTGACAACATCAAAATAGTGATCCTGTGGAAATCAATCCATCACAAACCGTTAGTTAACTATGTTCAATTGTTCACTTAAAAGTATTCAGACCGAGTTGAGAAATGGAACAAGATATAAACCTTAGCATAAGCACGGACGATCTTGTTACCAGATGTTCGGCAATAGAGCCATAGAGCTAGTTTCACCACTGTTGCAAAAATCATGATTGAATATAGCCACAAGAGTTGTACTGGGTTCAGTTTATCTGGAGTCTCGTTCACTATCAGCTTTTCAACAGCTTGAATAAATATTTGGAATCCTGGAGATGAAACACAAATTGAAGATACGTGTAGCAACATGAGTATACGCTTTGGACAGGACGATCGCATTCACTTGTGTAATTTTTTAAGATGGCAGTACGCATATCCAGAACAGAACAGGTAATCAAGAAAGGACAGGACTTGATTGTATAAGCACCTCTGTTTTGAGAAAACGCAAGCATACCTAAAGTTGCCATAACAGCAGCGAAGATGATAATGCCTACTGGCTGTACCCTCAGTTTGCCAATGGGGTACTTGTAGACATTGATGTTCTTCATTGAGATATGTGTGAACCAAAGGATACCACCAGCCAAGAGATCAAGCAGTGAATCCAGTGTCGAGGCAGCTATGGCAATTGACCCACTTTTAATTGTAGCGTATACCTGAAGAAAATGAAGAAGTATAATCAGCCTAGAGGAGTTGAAGCATTTGGGGTTAAATAAGAGGGGGGGGGGGGTACCAACCTTCAATGCTAAGAGAATAATGTTTGCATAATTTGATATCCTCATGGCAAATTCACTCTGGTTTTGCTCCGCAAGTTCCTCATCCTCATCGATTCCGTTGGACTCTTCTAGTGAGTCAACTTCCTCGAAGGATCTCAATGTAGCAAATTGTTTCTCATAGTACTCTCGCTCTCCTATATAAGCCCAAATCACGTCATTTTGTCAGGTTAAAGAAAACATATGTGTATGTGTCCATTTAAAATATTATTATTAGGTCTTTATCTTACCCTACATATAGATCATAGAGAAATATCGGGTGGTCATGAAAAATTAGGAACAGTTCATGTGTTGATTGCCATTGCATTAAATATGGAACGTTCAATCCTTCCTTTTTAGGGAAATAGCAGAAGCTCTGATGTTAATACATTTGAAAGAATATATCTCAACAAGTAATAGGAACATCAAAAGCTAATTTGAATAATACATGGCTAAAAAAATATGATGGAAATATCACGTACACCGATGATATTTACGTATTTCGAAGAAACAGCAAGAACAGTCTTGAGACAGTTCGTTTGGTAAATTCAAGCTAGGTTATAAAATAAAGTTCCTTAGTTATTTGAAGAAACAGAGTGAACAAAACGGCCATCCAAGAATCAAAATGTAGGATCAACGGAATCGCATAAGCAGATTGTTTTGTGTAACAAACTGGAACCTATTCTTTCGAAGAGCCGGGAATTCAATACTTCAATCAAGACAAGTAAAAAAATTCCACGGCCCTACAAAGGGGTGCATAGAAAGATCCAGAACATCGTGACATAGATATTGGTATTTAAAATCAACGCTGGCTGGTATCGTACAATATAGATGCTCCCTCCCTTTGACATATTCATTTTTTTCTTGATGTATCCTAGTATTCAAACTACAATCAAAGACAATACAAAGATCAAAGTTGTACAGGTGAGTGCAGACCCCCCAAAAAAGAGAGAGAGAGAGAAAGGAAATGACTAATGAGCAATATGCAGGCACAGTTAAAAATCACAGCTCAGATTTCAAGTTTTTTGTGGGGGTTTATGTGTTATACTTTGTTACTCTTCTTTTTTAATGAAATAACACTTAGATCTCTTACGCGCATTCGAGAAATAATCACAGCTCAGTTTCAGGCAAAGAAAGGTAGCACGCCATTACGCCATGCTACAGAACACAGGAACGGAATAACATTATCCTGAAGGAGATTTTGACCCCCCCCCCCCCAAAAAAAACACTATAGTTTCACAGTAATTTCTAAAGAGGATCCAACGAAACCACCTATGGCCTGTTAGGGCCATAACAGGACAAAAAACACAAATAAAATTTTTACTCAACCCAATATACAGAACATTAGCTATGTTACAAAGAAACAGCCACAAGAAGCACCGAAAGAGAGTAAACTCAGCAAGTGTTCCATCATAAAAGTAAGAAAGAAAATCTCATCAGCTCAGAAAAGCGAGCATGAGCATCAAGAATAAGTGACCGAGCCATCCCCAAAAGAATCGAATTATCCATGACAATCCGGAATCTAGGGTCAAAACCACAGCAATCATGTCGCCACCACGAGATTTTGTAACCGAAAAGGAGGCCCATAAAGATTCAACCTTTCTATGCAGCATTACGGCAATAAGAAAACCAAACGCCCGTAAAGAGTTCCAAGGGCAGACCAAACCAACTACGAAGAAATTGTTCCAGCACGCGTAATGCGAAGAGGCTTCCACGACAGACCTTCGGGGAGGCCCTTGGAGCGGGAGAAGTCGACGTGCGACGGCCGCTCGGGGTCGACGGCGTCGAGCACCTTCTTGGGCAGCCGCGACACGAACTCCCCGCGCATCGACGCCACCGAGTTGCGCCGCCGCCCGGCGAGGAGTGGCGCCCGCGCGTCGTCGTTCCCCCCGCGCCCGTTCGCGTCCATCACTCCCCTCCCTCACACAGCGCCCCCTCTGCTTCCCCCTCGCCCGTGCGGATCACCTCCCCCTCTCGGCCTCTCGATTGGGTTCTGGTCGTCTCCCCCGCAGGGTGGAAAATGGAGAGGCCACTGCTATGGAACGGGATGTTTAAAAACCGAGGCGTAACGCTAACCGGGCGCGGACGTGATCGGCGCGCAGCTCCTCGGCCGTGCGATCGCGTGGTCGACGGTTAGGATCGCGGTGTCAAAAAAATGTGCGTCAATAAATCTCTCATGCATTCTCTTGATACTAGAACAGTGTTTTTCTCTACTTCTTCGTCTCTACTATATATAAAATGCGAGTTGTTTCCCACATTATATCTTTCTCTACTCTTCTCTTATCTAATAAATTTTTTTAAAATTCAAATAATTTACTCATTTTTATTATCTACTCTCATTATCTAGCCCCTCACCTCGTTACTGGCTACGGATATACGATCTATTTTACTAATAAAAATAAATGAGAGTGAGAGAAAAATTAGTGGATAGTCTTCTTCTTCATTTTCGGATCATATTTAAAATCAAACTATGATATCACTCTCGACGTATTCGTTCGATAGCACTTTCATATCGCATTCATATCTACATATCTTAAATTTGTATTTGATATTACCACATCTAATATTTATATTTCCGTTATAATGCACGGACAATTCGTTGGTTTTTTTAAAACAACCCCATCCTTAGAGGGATTTGCACTATAGACAAATTGTGCGACAAATTTAATATTGTACATGTCTTTTGTTGGAGGCATGGTCTTGTATTCTTGTTGTATACTAGAGTGTGATCTGAGGATGGATCAGGGTGTACCACACAGCGGATGCATTTTGCCAGATACGGATATAGCTCCATGTCCTTATATATATATAATTAACAAATGATTCTTTGCTAAGGACTGAAATAGATATTGCATTGCTGCATTCTGAATAGACTCAAATGACATGGTCAGATCCTCTGATTCCTGGTGGGGGGGGGGGGTGCTGAAAGGAGCAAGAAGCATGCGCTACAGACATCAAACATGTGCACTGTTCTCATCTAGGGTTTTCAAGATGCACACTCCATAGTAGGTCTGGATATCGTGCTTAGTCGGTCTGTGGTGTGGATTGGATCATTGTATGGTATGATTGATGGGCCGGCCAAACTGTGCATAGCTCATGAGCCAGCTCGCGAGTTGGCTGGTTAAAAAAAACGATCTAAAATATTAACTCAACTTGTTAAAAAATCTAACAAACCAAATTATTTCAAATCAAACTAGCTCACCAGCTTCGAGGTTTTTATCCACCCCGCTCATACGCTCATACGGGGGCAGCCGGATCCAAGAATTTCTACTAGTAACATCAGACTATCACGTCGAGGGTCATATCTGTAACTACAGTGCAAAAACATCGTGATGCATTTCTCAGAAAAATACAAACTATGCTTCCAAAAACAGGCTCAAACAATTATTTTATCAGGGCGCATGATACTTGTTTTTAGCTCAGTCCATTTCCAAATCTAAGCATCTGGTCAGCACATGAGTTGTCTGCTTATGACCAGACGGTGTTACATAGGGAAGGAAGATCCGGCAACTGCAATCATGGTTTGAAAATTCATCAAAAACCGGTTGATATTCGCGACCGCAACTGGAATATTCATGAAAATCAGTCATTTTGATCCGCACCAAATTCTAAATTCGACCAGTTTTCAAATTTGAATTAAAAATCATAAAAATTCTAAAAATACTAGAGACGATTCTAAGAGCATCTGTGAATTTTTTTTTCAAAAATAGTTTCCTTTGTATCATATTTTATGGAGAGAAAGTTTGGAAGAAAAAAAAGTGTGCTTTAAAAAGCATGAAGCTCATTTAGTAGGGTTCACGTTAAGAAAAATATTAATATGCAAACACATATTTTTTATGTGTACGGTGTACCTTAAGAGGATCTATAAAATTAATTTCATTTCATTTAGAGTTTTATTAATTTTTTCATGATTTTTACGATGTTCACAATCATAAAGTGAACATGTTAAGAAACAACATTGCAATTAATATTTTCATGTCTACCATTATTTTTTTCTACATAAAGCATAGTATAAGTAAACTAATAAAAATAGTTTCATTGATTTTAGAGGTGTGATTGGTTAGTTATAAATTAATCTATTTGCAATACATTTACACAATCCTGTATGTTACAATAACTATTTCATGAGTTAATGTAATTTTTAAAGACATGGGATCATGTAAGAAGACTAACAAAATTAGTTTCATGATTTTTGGATTAGCAAAGAATTAACTATGTATTTAACTAGGTTTAGTACATACATTTTCTCATATAAAATATTCAACTTTTTTATGATTATAAATTAAGGATGGCAACTGGTATGCCCCTGTCGGGTTTTGACCGCCCACACCTGACCCAAAACCCAATTTTTCAAATCCGACCTAGCTCCAAAATCAATATCAGGCACAAAAATACCCTCGCCCCTGGCCGTAACGGGGACCCAAAACCGGACGGGACGACCCAAAACCCGACCGCACGGGAGGTGCGCTGGGGAAGGCGGCACGGGCGCTGGGGAAGAGGAGACCGGGATGGAAGCCCCCGCTGTTGCCGCTCCCGTCGCCACCCGCGCCCGTGCCGACGTCATCCTGTGCCCATACACGCCTGTGCTGACGCCGTCCCATGCTGCCCGCGATTGCGCCCTCCCGTGCCCACACGCGCCACTCACGACTCCCGACTGTGCCACCGTGTATGCCCACCGCCCGCGGACACGTTCGAGGTGGTGCGACCTTAGGAAGAAGCCGACGAGGGAACCCGAGCAGGACACTTGCCAGGCAGCGAACGCGAAGGAGAGCGCAGCGGCGTCAGGGAGGACATCATCGTCCGTGACGGCGATGGAGGCGATGTGGATGTAGGGGTCAGGGAGGAAGCGGGAGTTGAGGGACGTGGAGGCGGCGCGGCAGAGCGTGACGTGGGGCGAGAACCCCCGGGAGGAGGAGGCGGTTAAGGGTGGAGGGGTTGCACCAGAGCACAACCACGGCGAGGTGCGCGGTGTACGCGCCCGTGATGGCGCGGGGGAGCGGAAGTCGACACTCCGAGTACCCGCTCAGGAGCACCGTCAGGCGGTCCAGCCAGCGCCATGAGGACGAGGATGAGGATGAGATGGTGGCAGTGATGCGAGTGCGATAGCATGAATGGAGACGTGGTGGCTAGATCTGCTCGATGCTTCAACTAGACAAGTTGGGTGTGGAGAATAAGGCATCACGTGAGTGGATAAGGTAGGAGGACCAGGTGAGTGGATAAGACAGGTCGGGATTTTTGGGTTTTGGGTGCCCCGCGGGTGGAAAATCAGACCCGGACTAGAACCCAGTTAAGGTTGGATCCTCGAACCCAACGGCCCCACGAGACCATTTTTTCATCTGAATTTGGCCCCGCTGGGTCTAAAACCCGCGGGACAAGACCCGACGCGCCCAATTGCCATCCCTATTGTAAACGCTTTTATCATGTAGATCATATTACAAGAAAACTAATAAAATTTGTTTTACTTGATTTGAAGCTCAGGTGAATTAGTTATCAATTTTACAAGGTTGAGCTATTTTTATGGGTTTTCTTAAACTTTACTGAAATTTGATAAAACCGAACGGTTTTCGATAAAATTCAAGCAATTTTCAAAGAAATTCGAGTGGTTTTTTAACCACAAACAAAATACATAAAGTGCGATCGAATACTAACAAAATCGAACGATTAATCGGTGAAATTGTCTGGTTACTAGAATATCCAATTCAGTCGGTTTTCCCTATAGTCAAACTAATTTGATCAAGTGAATTTGACCGAATTCTCACTGAATTTCGATCGAATATCACGAATATCAGGAATTCGGTGACCTCAGCATTTCGGTTCAAACGAATTTTTAAACCTTAACTGCAATGCACGTTCTTGCATTGCCGTCTGCTACACGCCTTGTCCGATTGAGAGTTTCTTGCGCATTTCCCTTGTCTGACATTTTCCTGATAGGTTTCAGCAAAGTTAAGTTGAACACTAAATGTTACCAACTAATACAAGGAAATATAGCTCGACGACAAACATACCGCTATTGGTTGTTTTTTTCATTTCTTTCTCTGAACTAGTGCAGGGACTTATCTGCATTTACACCTTGTTCTTCAGAATATCCATTTATTTATGCATTTGTTCAGGTCAATCTAGGACAATCTTCATTGGCGGACAGCATCACCAAATGGCAATGTCTGGACCGGCAGGTGGCAATCATTTCACGGCGAAGCTAGTGTCAAGTGTCAACCAAACCTCCTCCTGATCGAAGTACTAAATTAGCAGTGCGTTTCATTTTTTTTTTTGACACTACACTACTGAATACAGCTGTAGTATCTGAACAAGAACGTACGTACTCACTCCCCACACACGCACCTACTTCACACACACCTAACATACGTACATACTAGTTCTACAACTACACACAGCTTGAAGAAAGCGTTCATCCGAAGATCACTAGGACCCAACGAGAATCCCGTAGACGACGAGCACGTCGCAATCCCTTCTGTAACACCACGCCAAAGAAACTGAAAAAATCCGAAATAAATCGAAACTCCCACGCGTCATCAAACTTGAAGCCCGGGTGGGCTCGGCTCATCACTCGAGCCTTACCACGTCCGCTCGTTTCATATTGTCTCAAGAAAACAAATCAGTAGGTTTCCCGTCGATCTTCTGTGGCTAGTTTTTTTTCTCCAAAATGAAATCTTTATTGACTCTCGTAGTTACATCCGTTCCCTGTATAACATAACAAGATGTGCACATCCAAAACTCTTTTGTAGCTAGTTGGCTGCCAATTGCCGCAACCCCTGTTATTTCAGTTGACCTAATTGGGGGGACATCTGAATAAACAATCCAATCGGCAGCTGATGTTGACAGGAACCAACTCTGGCGCAATGGCCTTTACTAGAACTGAGAGTCATTTCTGCCAAAAGAAAATGAAATCAGAAAATTAATCAGATACAATTTGCAGGTCGGTATATCATTTTTGTAACCCCTCTTGTGTCGTCTAAACCAGCAAAGCTCAATTGGAGTTTTGCTAGTAATAATATAGTATCAAAGAAAAGTTGAGGTATCTCACTGCAAAGAATAAGTATTCAGGACTTGGTCACTAGGTCATTTCCTGAGATTCAAAGTGCTGAAACATCATCGATGTACTTCCTAAAAGAACACACATTCAATTGGTGAAGAAATATCATATGGACGTACACATATGTCATTTCTTACTCCTCTTTTTTAGGACGGTTAAGAATTGGCCTACCTTGCTTGGCGGTAGTGTAACACCCCGGGGATACCATAAGCTCGGAACGCTACTAACATGCCTACAAGTTTATCGAACAATAAAATTTTGATAACATCTCCCATGTATTTTAAGATTTAACCGGCCAAAACCACAAAGATATCTATATATCAATATCACAGTAACGGTATAAAACATCATAGCAAAAGAAGTACATATCTCAAACATACACAATCACCACAACGGGGCCATTCCTACAACAAAAATGACCAAAGGTCGCCAAAATGTCAACACAGCAAAATACACGAATGATAGAAATGATCGTGAAAAGGTCATACTGCTACACATCCCGCATGTTCGTAATCAACTCAAGGCGCACCTGAAAAGGATAACAAGGATTAGACATCCATCTTTAACAAGTATAAAAAAGATGAATAAATTAACAATATCTGAAAAACATAATTAAGCATGACAATACAACATTAACCATGTGCTATCAACCACTAGCTATGATTCACCATAGCAATATCATCCAAAACGGTATTAAAGACTTACTTGCAATATGAAGAAATAACATCGATGCAATTAAAATAAAGTCATCCATATAAATACATATTTATACACATGTCATGCTCTTCCTCACCTTATTCCTCCATGAGCAATGTAAGGGTGTGCGTCGTATCTAGGGGTGAAAACGGTAATGGAAATTCCCGTTCAACTAGAGATCGTTTTTGTCTAAACTGATAAATGGTAATCCATATTCGTTTCTGACATTTTCCTGCCTTATCATTTTTTATTTCGATTTTTGAGAAAAAAAATGATACCGGAAATGATCTGGGCAATTTTTTATTATTTTTTTACTGTTTTCATAAATCTTTCCTTCATTATTTATATGGTTCATGTGTCTCTAAGGCTAGTGGTGAAAATGATACTAATATGATCTATTGAATATTATTTGTTATACCTGAACTTTGGTTCCTATACTGCTCTTGGATTGATCTTTGGTAGGAAATGACTGTAGAAAATGCAAATTTGTACTTGCTTTTATCTGACCCACTATTAATAGTTCAACACCGCTCCTTTACACTTTGAGGTTATTTCTAAAATATATTTGTCTTATTAAATATGTTGTCATTTGTCTTATTGTATAAGTTATGTCATATTGCCATATACTTATATAAACTATAGTCATATGATGTGTGACTTCGTTAAATTTGTCGTATGATATGTGTGGCTTGTTAGCTACAATTTGGTATTTTCGTTCAGAATTATCATCGATATCGATATATTATCGATCTGACAATGTTCTTTTCAATTTTTCGATACAAGCGATGCCGTATCCGTTTCCTGTATTATCGCTTCCGATTTTTGTTTATGAAAAAAGTGAAAGTGAAAATAATTTTAGCATTTTTTTATGTTTCTGACCGTTTTCACCCCAAGTCGTGCCACTCCTTGGGCAACACACGGCATTGTACCGATACGATCACGTACGCTTACCAAAATAACTTCTGAATGCATGAGATGTACAAATATGACATGCTTCATACATAATTGAAAACACAACATCCATATATGCATATACTTCAAATTTGTATACGATGATACTGAACATCCGCAAAGTGACATAACCCGCTTCTTGCACCTCATAAGTCAAGAATCAAATAAACTTCGGAAAAGATAAACAATAAGGCAACATGTTCATATTGAACTGAGAGTCATTTCTGCCAAAAAAAAAATGATATCAGAAAATTAAGCAGATACAATTTGCAGGTCGGTAGATCATTTATGTAACCCCTCTTGAGTCGTCTAAACCAGCAAAGCTCAATCAGAGTTTTGCTAGTAATGATATAGTATCAAAGAAAAGTTGAGGTATCTCACTGCAAAGAATAAGTATTCAGGATTCGGTCGCTTGGTCATTTTCCTGAGATTCAAAGTGCTGAAACATCATCGATGTACTTCCCAAAAAACACGCATTCAGTTGGTGAAGAAATATCATATGGATGTACAAGGTACATCTATGTCATTTTTTATCTTTTTTTTACTAAATAGATAATAGAAAATACAACTTCATATGCCATTACGTACGTATAACCTATCTAGATCGTTCACCATCTGATACTTAAACATTCATTCTCTCACCTACCTAATATTCTTTTCACCTATCCTTGCAATACAAATATGAGTACGAATGAACATTGACAAGCCATGTGTTCGAATTTTGGTGTTCAACAGTCCTGATAACACATGCTGCTCCGATCGCGACAAGGGAGAGGAAAAGAAAAGGAGAAAAATATCCGGGACATCGACGAGCTAGCAGACCCCAAAGGACGTCCGGATGATGTGATCTCTCTTCCTCTACCCCTCAAGCTGCGCAAGATATATCGACCGATATATAGCAAGAAGCACCGATCGAATCGAATGGAAAAACCAGAATTCCCAGTGCAGAGTGAAGCGGCATCATCTGCTCTTCGGCTAAGTGGCTGGTGCTGTCGTGTCCTCTTCCATGCAGCTCTCTTCCTTGAGCCACTGGGGCTGCAGATTCCCTTTGAGCTCGCAGAAAGGAGGACGAAAACTGTTGGAGACGAGCAGTGTGTCCGTGAATGGAGGCATCACTCACGGGTCCCTCGATCGGTCGGTCCTCGCCGCGATCCCCACGCAATGTGCGTCAGCACAAAGATACACGGCCTGTCGATAGCATTGCCCGTGAATCGCGATCACGGCAGGAGGTATGGACACTGGCGTGAGTACAGGAGGTACGCAGGAATCTAAGCGACGCATATATTATTGCTTCTTCTTTCTGCATCTTTTTGTTCTGATGCTAAAAGGAAATTCTTAAAGGGACGTGCGAAAGGGAGTTTTCAGCGTGGTCGACCTCTGCCTGAATTCTGAATATGGGGAATTTTGTTACAGGATATATGGTCTTAGCTATTTTTTTTTAGAAAAAGGATAACAATTCAGCCTTTTGCATTCGTGATGCATACAGTTCTATATGGTCTTAGCTATGAGACACTCAATATCCAGCAGTAGAGATATTTTTATAATCTGCAGTTCACACGTAATGTCCTACAACAAATGTTTTTTTTTTCTCAATGTCCTATCATAAGGATAGTATCCTCGTAGCAAAATAGTCCTTCTGAATAAATATTCGGCACTTGGTCCTTCACTGACCTGGACATTTTCTTCAGACTACCAGTAGAAGTAAAAAAATATGTTGTTCATCTGCTACAAATTGCCCACTCTGTGATGTTTCCGGTATCTCTTTGTAAGAACAACGGTGTAACTGTCAGTGTGCATTCTGATCAATTCCCTTTTGGAGAGTAAAGTTCAGATCAGGTATGCGGTTGAAGATTTAGATAAGGTATACGGTTGAAGAGACGACGATCGCAGATTGCGAATAAACTGAGTACATCGTCCCCTTTCGCTGAACATTTTCTGTTTGAATGGAATCTTTCATCAGTTGGATTGTTACATCGTTCTGCAGTACTCGTTGTTATCGCTCAAAGATGTGGTGTCAAGGTAACAACAAGCGGTACCCTGTAGGGCAACATCGCTTTCGTACCAACGAACGGAGACAAGGAAAAATAATCTGCTAATCTGAAATCTAAACTACGAATAGTATGTAATGGAGCATCCCCTGAACTTGCCAAGAACTATCAAAACTTATGAACACTCGAATCTGTTGCAGGTTGATCAGTTAGTGCATGTTACAACCACTGACAAATGACAATGTACACAAATGGCAGTTAAGCAAGAACAGCTGATTGCATGTGCAGAGATGGTTGTGTATCATGTACTAGGGCCCCCGGCCGCGGCTGGCTTGTTGACAAGTGGTTGTAGCGCCTTCACCACGATGGTCATGTTCGGCCGGAAATCGGATTCGTATTGCACGCACAACGCTGCCACCGCCGCCATCTGAAACACAAAAATTCTCTAGTTTTTGGCTGACAGAATTTGATCCGAAGGAGCATCAGCTAACAGCAGAGCATGATCTCGTTACCTTCGCTACTGCTTTTGGAGGATAATCGTTCCCAAGCTTCGGGTCAACGCACTGCTTAACCTTGTCCTCGCTCAGTCTCGGCGTTGCCTTGATTTTTCAGGAGACATCCAGATATCAGTTACTCCATGGTTTATGCTATTGGAGAGGAGAGAATCAAAATATGTTGATAGTAAAAAAATTAGTCCTATAGTTTAGTGATTAAGGGTCTATATTTATAGTGTTATTTAAAGTATAAATATATAGATATACCATATAAAGAGACTGATATAAGCTATTACTACACCGCAGAACCTAGGGTCGGCTGTAAGTATCGGTGACATTCTACGAGAGAGGTGGATTATGATATATAAAAATTATTCTAACTGGCTCTAAAAATTTCACCAGATAAATCTATATTAATTTTCATCTAAATATGCTCTAAGTTTATCTAGTGTGTCTACTCTACTGCTCAAAAGAATTGCGACCTATAGCTAATCCTAGCAAACTACTTAGGAAGATAAATGCATACAGGTATGTGAAAACATAAATAAAGTAGAGAGAGCAAACTCGGCACAAGAGATTTTTATCCTATGGTATCGATGGCAAAAATACCGCCCCTAGTCCATGTTAGAACTCCATCAAGAATATGCTCCCGAACGGCACCTGATCACGGCTCTTAAGCCACCAAAGCAAGGCCTCACCATTATTCTCTCTTCTGGTCGCTTGTCGCCGTGATCATTTGAAGCTTGAGTCACCAAGATAAGGGTCTCCGTGTCCCCATATCGCCGCTCCACACCAAGTCAGAGGGTCAATGTGAGGAACCGTTCAAATAGTATTCGAGCTAATCATTAGGATGATCCTTTTCCATAATCATGCCCATAATAATTAACTGGAATAACATTCTGGCAGTCCCGGCATATGTTTACTTACAGAATCGGAACAAACGTCTTTACAACAAGCACATCACCACAAGACAAAATAAAGAGCGAGTAAATAAATTAAGTTATAAGTCTTTAAGTAGATTAAACTTTATAACAAAATATATAACTCGAACATTTGCTAGAGTAGCTACGCAACGAAATAAGTTACATGATGACAAAAGACGGGTAGCGCCATTTGCCCTAAGGCGCCACCCTAAAATGACATCTGTCGGTGTATCAGGAACCGAGGGTCCCCGAATCCCGAGGTCAGGCCAGCCATCCGCCACATGACGCCATCTCGCGGGGTCTCTCCTGCAAGATGAGAAAAGATCAAGTCCCGAGAGAAGGCGCTCGGGGCCACAGTCAGTGGCCCCCGAGTACCCCAGTTCCCCGATGATCCATGAAATCTAAGTATCTGGAAGAAAGTGCTCGGGAATGTATACGGTGGCCCCCGAGCACCCTAGTCCCCCGACGACCAGGAGAGTTAAGTACCGGGAGAAACATGCCCGGGGCCGCCGGCGGTGACCCCTAGGCACCCAAGTATTCCGAGGACTCACCGAAGGAAGTTCTGGGAGAGAGTGCTCGGGGCTGCGTGCAGTATCCCCGAGCACTCGGTCCCCCGAGGACAAGGAAAGGCATTCTCGGGAGAGAGTGCTCGGGGGAGGTGAACAGTACCCCCGAGCACTCGGTCCTCCGAGGACAAGGAAAGGCATTCTCGGGAGAGAGTGCTCGGGGGAGGTGAACAGTACCCCCGAGCACTCGGTTCCCCGAGGACAAGGAAAGGCATTCTTGGGAGAGAGTGCTCGGGGAGGTGAACAGTACTCCCGAGCACTCGGTACCCCGACGACCCAGAAAGGCCCCCGAGGGGCCCACCGATGAGGTGTCAACCAGTCAAAGGCCCGAGGCCGCATTTAATGAGCGTGCGTGGCCTGTCACCTCCAACTGCTCCCACCGCGCTCAGTGTCAGTTCCTGCCACGTTCTGGCAGAGAGGCGTGGGGTTATTAATTGCACGGGTCCCGTCCTGTGCCATCCGGCCTGTCTCAGGATAACGTCGTAAGGACCAAGGCGTTCCATCTACCGCGCTGCTGTGGCAGGGGAATAAGACAGGGCGGGCACGCCGGGCTGCTCTGCGGCTACCCGGTGGGCCCTCTCCACGGCGCCCGTTGCCAGAGCATTTATTGTGACGGATGACCGGGCGTGCGACGCATTTTCCACCCCCGGTCACTTCGCCCAGAGGAAATGATGACGCCCTTTCCATTTAAGGTGTCTCAGAACTTGTGCCCCCCTTCCGTTCGGGGCACGTTGCGGCCGACGGGTACTTAAAGCAGCCGACGGCACAAAAGGAAAAGGGAGAGATAGCTGAAGAAGACGGTAGAGAGGCAACGAATAGATAAGAACACAGCGCAAGAGAAACACGGCTGAGTAGTGAGCAGCACGAGACAGGCTGAAAAACAAGGAGCCCCAGGCTCTTAGATAGATCAAGATTCTTGTAACCAGTAACATCTTTGAGGGACTTCCTCAGGACAGTTATAGTATCCATACAGGAGTAGGGTATTACGCCCCCGTGCGGCCCGAACCTGTCTAAATTCCGGTGCATTTACTTCTTCTCGCACTAGGTCAACACCCCCACCACCGACCGTTGCATTCATTCTCATTTATTTCTCCGACGAACGTATTCAGGATCACCCCCCCAGCCGAATCTCTAAAAAGGGGTCTCTCGGGATCCCTGCGACTGGAGTTAATCCTGCACCTGGCGACGAGCGGTGCCGACCAAAGCGGCGATATCTTGCATCCACCGGCCTTCCGGAGTGTTTGGCGTGGCCCGAATGGGAGGGTGCCTGAGGAGGGCTTGCGCTGCAAGCAAGGCGCTCCCTGGGCTGGCCTCACTAAAAGCTAGCCTGCGCCGGGGCGGCGCTCGACGTGATCCAGAGGCGGACCTAGCGGCCGGGGCCCCGACCATCTGCTGGGGGTCGGAGAGCACGCCGGCAGCGGCGGCGCTGATGGGCCCAGCGCCCTGATCCCCTTGGGCGGGAAAAACCTCTTGGTCGTGGGGCGGCGTTCCGTTACTGGAAGTGGAGCCGGAACGCTGGAGACGGTGCCCACCGGCCATCTTTTCCTGTGGAGGAAAAAAAAAGGAAACAAACAATCTAGGGATATTCCCCCCTACCTGGCGCGCCAGCTGTCGGAGAGTGAACTCCTGTCGCAGGGATCCCGAGAGACCCCTCTTTAGAGATTCGGCCGGGGGGATGATCCTAGAAAAGCTTGTACGGGAAAAAAGCGGGAACGGAAGTAAATGCGCTGGCTTGCGGGTACACCGGGTTTTTGAACAGGTTCGGGCCGCGCGGGGGCGTAACACCCTACTCCTGTATGAGTGTTATATCTATCCTTGAAGGGGATCCTTCAAGGATATATCTGGTTCTCCAAGGAGAGCTGTTTACAAAGAGCTGGAGGCTCTTATGTTCTAGCTAGCTGGTCTCTTGATCGTCTTGCGATCGGGGGCTGTTGTTTTCTTGTTCTTCGACTGACTCTCCTCTCCCTTTCTTTTTTTCTCCTTTTGTTCGGTGTCCTCCATCCTTTCCTTTTATAGATGCGCCGACCTCGACATATCCTGAATGGGAAAGAGGGGACGCGAATGCCCAGGTGCCACGGAGAAAGGCGTAATCATTTCATTTTGGCGAAGTGACAGGGGCGGTGGAGGAAGGCGGCGTGCATTCGACCACCAGCCGCTGCGGAAGCTTCGGGGTGCTCTGAAAAGGGCCCACCGGACAGCCTCAGAGGTGCCCGGTGCGCCCACCCTGTCTTGTTCTCCTGCCAGGGCAGGGTGGCAGGCCGAGCGCTTCGATTCTGGCGACGTTATCCCGAGGCGCGCAGGCGAAAACGGGACGGGACCCGTGCATTTAATGGACCCACGCCCCCCTGCCATTGCATGGCAGGGTCTGACACTGGGGCGTGGGCAGCCGAGAATGTCAGGATGTCAGAATGTCAGGCCACGCGCGCCTATTAAATGCGGCATCGGGCCCTTGACTGGATGACACCCTGACGACGGGGCCCTTCAAGTCTTTGAACGAGCTTGCGCGAACCTTCGGGGGACCGAGTCCTCGGGGGCTGCCACGTGCAGCCCCGAGCACTCTCTCCCGAGCACTTCAGCGGGACCTTCGGGGCACCGAGTCCTCGGGGGCTGCCACGTGCAGCCCCGAGCACTCTCTCCCGAGCACTTCAGCGGGACCTTCGGGGCACCGAGTCCTCGGGGGCTGCCACGTGCAGCCCCGAGCACTCTCTCCCGAGCACTTCAGCGGGACCTTCGGGGCACCGAGTCCTCGGGGGCTGCCACGTGCAGCCCCGAGCACTCTCTCCCGAGCACTTCAGCGGGACCTTCGGGGCACCGAGTCCTCGGGGGCTGCCACGTGCAGCCCCGAGCACTCTCTCCCGAGCACTTCAGCGGGACCTTCGGGGCACCGAGTCGTCGGGGGCTGCCACGTGCAGCCCCGAGCACTCTCTCCCGAGCACTTCAGCGGGACCTTCGGGGCACCGAGTCCTCGGGGGCTGCCACGTGCAGCCCCGAGCACTCTCTCCCGAGCACTTCAGCGGGACCTTCGGGGCACCGAGTCCTCGGGGGTTGCCACGTGCAGCCCCGAGCACTCTCTCCCGAGCACTTCAGCGGGACCTTCGGGGCACCGAGTCGTCGGGGGCTGCCACGTGCAGCCCCGAGCACTCTCTCCCGAGCACTTCAGCGGGACCTTCGGGGCACCGAGTCCTCGGGGGCTGCCACGTGCAGCCCCGAGCACTCTCTCCCGAGCACTTCAGCGGGACCTTCGGGGCACCGAGTCGTCGGGGGCTGCCACGTGCAGCCCCGAGCACTCTCTCCCGAGCACTTCAGCGGGACCTTCGGGGCACCGAGTCCTCGGGGGCTGCCACGTGCAGCCCCGAGCACTCTCTCCCGAGCACTTCAGCGGGACCTTCGGGGCACCGAGTCCTCGGGGGCTGCCACGTGCACTCTGTTTCTACCTATCTTGCAGGGTGGTGATATGTGGTGGACGGCCGGTCTGGCCTCGGGACTTAGGGACCCCTGGTTCTAAATACACCGACAGTAGCCCCCGGGCCCGCTGGCAGTCGATGGGACGGAGACTGCGAATGGGCCCTTCGTCGCGACCGAGGCTAAGGCTGGCCGGACGCCATGTGGCAAGCTTTCGAGAGGTGGTCCCTGCGGATTTTAGACATCAAGTATGCCCCAACGGGAAAATGAGTGGACGCGTGTCCACTCAACTTCCGAAGGGCACGATAATCATACGGGCGGCCCGTGCGGTCGCCGCGCAGATCGAGGAAAAATACGCCTGGCAACCGCTGACATCGCGCGATCGGCGGGAGATTCGCCTGACAGTTGCGTCGACCGAGGCGACGTTTCGCCGAGCGAACCGTCCGGGGCGGCAGTTTTTGAATTTTGAGATATAAAAGGGGGAATGGATCGGTCCGTTCCCCTTTTTCACGCTCTTTCGCACCCGTGCTCCTGCTTCCTTTGCGCTTCGAAGCCCCTAGGAAATTCCTAGGCGACCGGAGCGTTCTTCCTTCTCTCTCTCTCTTCACCACCAAAAAACGCCTTCCACTCCGCTGAGATGACGAGGATTGGAGGAGGACGCCGGGATAGGACTCCGGACAGCATCTTGCCGGAATCACGCCTGAGGAATGAGGAGGCGGCGGATAAAATCAAGAAGCTGCTGGTGCCGGAAGGTCAGGAGGGTGCTGTGGTGGTGAGGCCGGCGACTCTGACGCCGACGACGACCGTTCCTGGACGAATCGTCCTCTTCACCTCCTTCGTGGCGGCGGGGCTAGTGCCGCCGTTCTCCGCCTTCTTCCTGCAAGTGCTGGAGACGTACGGCATCCAAATGGCGCACTTAAGCCCCAATTCCGTCGTGGCGTTGGCGGTCTTCGCACATCTCTGCGAAATGTTCGTGGGGGTGATGCCGTCGGCGACGCTGCTTCGCCACTTCTTCGTCCTTCGGCCGGTGGGGAAGAAGAGGGGGCACTCCACGGCGGACGTCGCGGGGTGCTGCAACCTTCGGCTCCGGGAAGGCCTGGGGGACCATTATATTCCCCAGGTGGTGCGCAGCAAATGGGAGGAATGGCGACGGGACTGGTTCTTCGTCGACATCGACCCCCACGAGCGGCTCGAACTGCCAGAGAAGGCGGCGGAACCTCGGCGATCGACGTGGGAGGCGCCGCCGCCAGAAGATGCGAGGCTAAAGCCGGTGCTGGAGCGCATCTTGGAGCTGCGCGAGTCCGGGCTGACCTCTGTCATGGTGGTCGTGGACTTCCTGCGTCGACGACTGGCGCCCTTGCGGGAGCGGGCCCGACCAAGCTGGTTCTATACCGGGCCGGAGGACATCACTAGGACCCAGATCGGCGCGAGTTGGGATCTGGGGCAGGCGGAGCTGCGAGGGATGACCCGAGTGATCACCGGGTGGGAGGACATGAGCCGGGCGGAGCTCCCGTGGCCGGAGATGGCGCTCTGCGCCCATCCCGACCGGGTGGCTATCATGAGGCGGCTGCCGGAGTTTGACGCCCAAGGGCCCGTGGACCGGCCAAGAAGCCGGAGTCCCGAGGCCTCTGAGCTCCCCGGGCTGGAAGAACTCCTGGGTGAGGAGGTTGTTGGCAGCTCGGCGCAGGCTGGCGACGGGGCCGCCACAAGCAGTAGCCGCCGCGCCAGAGAAGAGGGCGCCCCTGAAGCTGCTGAAGAGTTGACGCCGGGAGACCGGGGAAAACGACCCCGGGCCTTGATCCTGCTGCCGGAGTCTCCGCCGTCGCCGACGGCAGCGGCGGCGTTTCCGGTGCTGGAGCCGCGCCTGGTGCGGATGGGGCCCGCGCCGACGCCTGCGACCTGCGCGGCGGAGACCGAGACTCGTGCGGCGGCACCCGAGGCCCGCGCGGTGACCCAGCCGAGCCCTCAGCGGAAGAGGCGGCGGGAGGGGTCCGGACCGACGGCACCGGACCCGGACATTAGGCTCCCAGCGGCCAAATGGCGGTATCGGTGAGTCATTTTTCTTGCTTTTCCATGGGTCCTTTCGGCCCGAACTAAGTTTTGACAACTTTTACTTGTCTCCCGTAGGCCGGCCGCAGGCGTTGCGGCGACGGAGAGGGAGCAGGCGCCAAGGCCAGAGCCGAACCTGCCCGCTGCGCCAGCGGAGGCCAGTGTAGGAACGGCGGAGGCGCCAATCGACGTGGAGGCGCCAATCGACGTGGCGGCCATAGGGAGAGAGGCGGTGGCGGCGACTACCGGAAGGGCGCCGGCGGAGCCTACCCCGGGCGCGGAGAGCCCGGGGCGGAGAACGGTGGAGGCGGATGCCTCGCCGGGGCCGGTGGGCAAGGCGGCTGATGCGGGAACGCAGCTGCCGTCCGAGGCCTTGGCTCCGGAGGAGCCTACCCCGGGCAGGCAGAGCCCGGGGCGGATGGCGGCACAGGGCCCTGTGGAGAGCTCGGCCCCCCTGGAGGCATCCGGCGGAGAAGCCTGGGACCCACCGGCGCTCGCAGTGCCTGGCCGGCCTGCCGATCCCCTCTTGGCCGCCATTGAAGGCGTCCGAGCCGCAGTCGGGCAGTTGGGCGCGGCGGTGGAGGCCAAGGAGGGGGAGCTCGAGGCCGAGCACGCCCGCCTGGTACTGGAGAAGGCGCAGCTGGCGGGCGCCCGAGAGGAGGCCCGTGCGGCAGCCGCGCGGGAGCAGAAGCTCCTGGAGGACATCCGTGCGGAAGCCGCGCGGGAACGAGAAGGCCTGAGGACCGCGCGGGCAGAGGCCGCGCGGGAACGAGAAGACGCCGCCCGCCTGGCTGAGGCGTCGAGGCAGCAGGCGGCCGAGGCCCTTGCCAGGATGGGGCAGGCGCAGGTGAGGGAGGCGGCAGTCACGGCCCGGGAACGGCTTGCAGAGGAGCGGCAGGCCGAGCTGGCCCGCCGAGAGGGCGCGGTCGAGACGACGCGCGCCGACCTCCAGCGCTGGGAAGACGACCTCCAGAAGATCAGAGGAGAAGTCAAGCGCTGGGAAGAGGACGTCTCCATCCGGGAAGTGGATAACGAGCTATTAGCGTCTGATCTCGGAGCCCGGGAGGATTCGGTGGTCCAGCAGGAGGAGGTGCTGGCCCGGCGGGAGGATGAGCTGAGTCGCCGGGAAGGCGAACTGAATCGCCGAGAGGGCGAGCTGAGTCGCCGGGAGGGCGAAGCCGCTGCCGCGGCGGCAACCGCGGCTACCAGGGCGGAAGAGAATGCGAAACACGAGGCGGAACTGACCGCCCGTGAACAAGCCCTGTCCGAGGTGGTGGCTAAGGCGAAGCGGGATGCCGTCCCCGCCGCAGCTGGCGGTCCTTCCGGTCCGGCCGAGGACCAGGGACTCGAGGCACAGCTGCGGGCTGCCAGGGAGAAGCTCGAGGCAGCCTTTGTTTCGCGGGTCAACCTCGTGCAGATGCTGGAGGATATACTCCGGCGGATGCGACGGGCCATGGAGAAAGGTGGTCTTGGGCGGCTTGTCGGCGACACGAAGGGCGACGGCCCCGCACGACAAGTGTTGGAGCTGCAGCAGGTCTGCGAGCGCCTCGAGACCCTGCCCTGGGCAGTTCAGGAACTTGCCGCCCGGGAGGGACGTGGCTTGGCCCAAGCCGTGGCCGAGCATGTCCTGGCCTGCTACCGAAGCAGGGACCCGGACTTCCCATTGGAGCCGGCGCGGGAGGGAGTGGTCGAGGCTGAGGAGGAGGTCGCCCGAGCAGCGGTTAGGAGTACCGCCTCTGCGGTGGCGGCCGGCTTCAGGCGAGAGGTGCCGCCACCGCCAGCCCCCGGGGACGACTCAGAGGACTCAGCCGACGCCTCTGCCGCTGACTAGGCCTTCGGCGCCCTTTTTTCTTTTGTTGTAGATGCAGGAGTGAATATTAGGAGTGAACCCTTAGAAAAATGCTTTGTCTATGTCTTGTGAATATAATGGCAGCTTTTCCTTGGGCTCGCAACTCCAATTTCTCTGTATGCTTGATGTTTCCTCTGGCGCTCCGCCTGGAAGTCCCGAGGAGTACTCAGTCGGGCCGCTCCCGACCTTCCCATCCCCGAGAAATGAAGTTGTTCTGGTTGCTGGCGCTGGCGCAGCCAGCCTTCAAGCTCTCGCGAGTCCGTACTGCCTAGTTTAAGAAACAAAGACACAGACTCCGTTGCTCGGGAGATGGAACGGCCCTGCCCGGAACACGCCGTGCCCAGCGGACACCTTTTCACTTTGCGACCACTCAGCCGGTAGAAGGGAGACGCGTGTGAGCGAGAATGTGACCAAGAGTCCTCGCGGTCCGGTGGTGCCCGGGCTCAAAAAAGGGCCGGACCGAGCACTGACAGCCTGCCCCCAAGGCCTGAGCTCCGGACTACTCGAGCAGCTCGAGTGATAGGATTACCCAGGGCACCTGAGGACCCGGTAGTGCTCGGGGTCCTTAAGAGCGGACCGAACACCACGACCACCACGAAGGGCTTCGGTCAGACGTTACCGCACGCACGGTACTCCTTTCTACGAACCGCTCTGTCGTTCTGGAAAAAAGCCGACACGCGGCAGGGTTTTTGCGTGCCAAGAGACCACCTCACCGAGCAGATTAAAGCGCAAGAGCCCCCGAGAATGACTCGGGAACATAAATTTACTGAAAGCAGACTTGTCTGAACATAACCACTCACCGGACAGCCGTCGGCCTTCCGGCCAGCCGACCCAGAAGGGGTTGATTCCGAGCTCGGGGGCCCGGGGACTTGATCCTTTCAACGGAGCGCCCGAGCGCCCAGAGTCATACGAGGCTCCTAGGGTCGGGTGATCTCGACCACCCAAGCCTAGGCGGTAGGACCACCCGAAGACCCTTGGGGCCGACCAGAGACCGGGGCATTGAAGCCCTCGCGGCCGAACTGCTTGTGATTGCCGACCTGTGACTTAAGAGAGAGAATATAGAATTTCTTTGTCTGGTGCGCTCTGTTAGTGCGGTACTTGCCATAGACTGCTCTCGTTTTTTCGACCCGAGACCTCTCGAATACCCGAACCGGCAGACAAAGGCGGACAGAGGCATAACCTAGAGGTCCTATGGTTCGGTGGCGCCCGGGTATGACAGGCCAGACCGAGCACCGACAGCCCGCTCCGAGGGCCTGAGCTCCGGCCTACTCGAGCAGCTCGAGTGATGGGATTACTCAGAGCGCCCCGAAACTCGGTTAGTGCCCGGGAGCCCGTCACGACACCGAACACCACAGCCTACCATGTCGGACGTAAGTCAGCGGCGACTGCTCGCATGTATACCGATTGGGATTCTTTTGTCAACGGGAAAAAATGAGAGAGCGAACTTTTTCTCGCACAACCGAGCACCTCACCAGACAGATTAAACATAGGGAATCCAGAGATATAATTTGATATAGTGATTGCTTATTAAAATACTGAATGTACGATATTTACAAGGTTGGGTGACAGCAATTTACCACACGGGGCGAAGCCTCCAGACTGCTCGGGCGGGGAGAAGCCCCCGGCCTTATCAACCTGAACCGCGAGCTTGACCGTCTACGGGTAGAAGCGTCGAAGATGCTCGATGTTCCACGGATTCGGGAGTGGCTGCCCTTCCTCCGTCGCCAACCTGAAAGAACCTGCCCGGGGGACTGCAATTACGGTGAAAGGACCTTCCCACACAGGGGACAACTTATTCATTCCTTCGCGCGACTGGATGCGCCGGAGAACTAGGTCCCCCACCTCGAGAGACCGGGCCCGGACGTGACGCAGATGATAACGACGCAGACTCTGCTGGTACCGAGCCGCCCGGACAGCAGAACGCCGCCGGCGCTCTTCCAGGTAGTCTACGTCGTCGCGCCTTTGATGCTCCTGCTCGCCCTCAGAGTATGCGTGCACTCGAGGGGAGCCTAGAGTAAGCTCGGAGGGGAGGACCGCCTCGGCGCCGTAGACGAGGAAGAAAGGAGTTTCCCCGGTAGCGCGGCTTGGCGTAGTCCGGTTGGCCCATAGCACTGCTGGCAGCTAATCCACCCATCCCTTCCCGTGCTTAGCGAGCACGTCATAGGTCCGGGTCTTGAGGCCCTTTAGTATCTCTGCGTTGGCACGCTCGACCTGCCCGTTACTCCGAGGATGAGCGACGGAAGCGAAGCAAAGTTTGATGCCAAGATCCTCGCAATAGTCCCCGAACAAGGCACTAGTGAACTGGGTGCCGTTGTCGGTGATGATCCGATTGGGGACACCAAAACGGCTAGTGATACCGCGGACAAACTGGAGCGCCGTGCTTTTGGTTATCTTGATGACTGGGACTGCCTCCGGCCACTTGGTGAATTTGTCGATAGCGACATATAGGTATGCATAGCCCCCGACTGCTCGGGGGAATGGACCCAAAATGTCCAAACCCCAGACCGCAAAAGGCCATGACAGGGGAATGGTATGGAGAGCCTGAGCGGGCTGGTGAATCTGCTTTGCATGGAACTGGCATGCCCTGCAGCGCCGAACCAGCTCGGAAGCATCCTGGAGAGCTGTGGGCCAGTAGAAACCTTGCCGGAAGGCCTTCCCGACCAGCGCGCGGAACGATGAATGGCCACCGCACTCGCCCTCGTGGATCTCAGCGAGAAGATCGCCGCCTTCTGCCCGAGAGATGCATTTTAGGAGGACACCTCCTGCGCTACGTCGGTAGAGATCCCCGTCTACTATGGCATAGCGTTTGGACTGCCGAGCAACCCTTTCGGCAGTCGCCTCATCCTCGGGTAGGAACCTTTCTTTCAAGTACCCTCGGATGTCAGACATCCACGAGGCATCTTGAGAACATTCGGTGAGCACAGCGCACTCGCCGGACGGCGGCGCCCTGACGGGGTTTCCCACTGAGGGCACCGCCGGGGTCCCCTGAATTGAGTTCGAGGTTTCCCCTTCATCCTGTTCGGCAGGCAGGACGGAAGGCCGTGCGAGTCTTTCTTCAAAGACTCCGGCAGGGACGTGCGCACGTGATGAGGCCAGGCGAGAGAGCTCGTCGGCCGGAGCGTTGTCGCGGCGAGGGATATGCCGTAATTCGAGGCCATCGAAGCGCTTCTCGAGCTTCCTGACTGCGGCCACGTACGCCGCCATTTGAGGATCCGTGCACTGGTACTCCTTGGAGACCTGGTTGACGACCAGCTGGGAGTCCCCCTTGACCAGGAGGCGACGAATCCCGAGCCCCACCGCAGCCCGGAGGCCGGCGATGAGACCTTCATACTCCGCCATGTTGTTGGATGCGCGGAAATGCAACTGTACGACGTACCGGAGCTCTTCACCCGTTGGGGAGGTGAGAACCACTCCGGCCCCTGCGCCTTTCAGCGAGAGGGAGCCGTCGAAGTGCATGACCCAGTACCCGGGCGCGTCGCGCCCGGGATAGGCAGAAAACTCTTCTGGGTCGACGCAGGGGACGGGCGTCCACTCTGCCAAGAAGTCGGAGAGCGCCTGGCTTTTAATTGCCTGGCGACTAACGAAGTGTAGATCGAACTCCGCCAGCTCTACTGCCCATTTGACAACGCGCCCGGTGCCCTCCCGGTTCCGGAGAATGGGTCCCAGTGGATAAGTGGTAACCACTGAGATTTTGTGCGCCTGGAAGTAGTGGCGCAGCTTCCGGGAGGCGACGAGCACGGCATAGAGCAGCTTCTGAGCCTGAGGATACCTTGTCTTGGCTTCCCGGAGGACCTCGCTGACGAAGTACACCGGTCGCTGTGCCCGGCGGGTCCGGACGGTGGCCCCACCCGGGGGGCTGCTACAGCTCCCAGGGTCGGCGGTATGGTCGGGGTTGGCCGGGCATTCGAGCTCGATTCCTTGGCTAGGAAGAGCAGTGTGCTCGGGCTCGACCCCTCGCTCCGGGGGAGCCACGAGGACAGGTGAGTGATCGGGGGCCTCTGGGAGCTGGGACCCAGCACCCGGCCCTGAACACTCGTCTCGCTCCACCACCAATACTACGCTCACAACCTGAGGAGTGGCCGAAACGTAAAGCAGCAGGGGCTCACCTTGAGAAGGAGCCACCAAAACGGGTGGCGAGGTAAGGTATTTCTTTAAGTCGCGGAAGGCCTGCTCGGCCTCCGGCGTCCAGTCGAAACGACCGGATTTCTTCAGAAGCTTGAAGAGGGGGAGCCCCCGCTCCCCGAGCTTAGAGATGAAGCGCCCGAGGGCGGCCATGCAGCCGGCGAGGCGCTGGACCTCCTTGAGTCGAACCGGGGGTCGCATTTGCTCGATGGCCCGGATCTTCTCCGGATTGACCTCGATTCCTCGGCCAGAGACCAAGAAACCAAGGAGCTTGCCCGCCGGGACCCCGAAGACACATTTCTCCGGGTTGAGCTTGAGGCGGGTAGAGCGGAGACTGTTGAAAGTCTCGGCAAGGTCCTCGAGCAGGGTGGCGCGGTCTCGGGTTTTGACCACGAGATCGTCGATGTAGGCCTCAACGTTGCGGCCAACCTGCGAGTTAAGTGTGATGCGAATGGCGCGCTGGAAGGATGATCCAGCGTTGCGCAGGCCGAAAGGCATTGACATGTAGCAATAAGTCCCCACCGGGGTAGTAAAAGCAGTTTTTTCCTCGTCCCCTACGGCCATGCGAATCTGGTGATACCCAGAATTTGCATCTAGGAAGCATAAAAGATCACATCCCGCAGTTGAATCTATGATTTGATCAATGCGAGGTAAGGGGAAAGGATCTTTAGGACAAGCCTTGTTAAGGTCGGTGTAGTCCACGCACATGCGAAGCTTGCCGTTGGCCTTCGGGACGATGACTGGATTTGCTAGCCAGTCGGGGTGGAGAACTTCTCGGATAAATCCGGCGTCGAGGAGCTTGCGGACTTGTTCGCGGATAAACTTCTGTCGTTCTGGCGCCTGCCGCCGGACCTTCTGCTTCACTGGGCGGGCGTCCGGACGCACGGCCAAGTGATGCTCGATCACCTCCCTAGGGATCCCGGGCATATCGGACGGTTGCCAGGCAAACACGTCTACGTTAGCCCGGAGGAAGGCGACGAGCGCGCTTTCCTATTTGCTGCCCAGGTCGCTGCCGATACGGACAACCTGGGTAGCGTCTTCGCCCACCTTGACCTCCTTCGTTGGAACAGTCGTGTCGGCGGCGAGTCGGGGTCTGGATGAAGAGGGTCCCGGGCCCCCTGAAGAGCCATCAGCCTCGGCTTGCGCTGAGACTAGGGCCATGTAGGTTTGTTCGGCGCAGGAGACAGCGCCACCGGAGTCAGCGATCACGGAGATAGAGCCTGCGGGGCCGGGCATCTTAACCGTAAGGTATGCATAATGCACGGCCATCATGAACTTGGCGAGCGCCGGACGCCCGAGGATGGCGTTGTAGGGGAGAGGGAGCTCCGCGACATCGAAGAGGACGCACTCCGTACGAAAGTTGTCCCGGCTCCCGAACGTGACAGGCAACTCAACCTGCCCGAGGGGCAGGGAGTGTCCGGGCGTTACTCCACAGAAGGGGAGCGACGGCTTTAGGCGTCGGGAGGGTACTTGCAGCTTCTCAAAAGCCTCTTTGGAAAGGAGGTTGAGGCCGGCACCACCGTCGATCAGCACTCTGCCGACTTTGACATTGCAGACAGTGGGAGATACGACCAGAGGTAGCCGCCCCACAGCTGCAGTACTGACGGGGTGGTCGGCCATGCTGAACGTGATCGGAGCATCCGACCACCTCAGGGGTCTTGCGGCCTCCTCGCTCGGGGTTGCCGAGCATACTTCGCGCCGCATGACCTTGATGCCACGGCGCGAGCAGGGTGTGTAGGCGCCTCCGTCGATGAAGGCAACCGCATGCTCGGGCTCCTGGAAGCCGAGCTCGGCATTGTTGGGAATGACCTCGGTATTGCCTCCCCCGCGAGACTCGTCGCGCTCCCTCTGGCGCTGCTCCACGAGTCCCTTGACCGTACGACACTCTGTGAGGTCGTGCCATCTGGTCAGGTGTATGGGACACCATTTACCTGGCTCGGGCCCCGCGGGAGCGGGGACCCTCGCTGGAATAGGAGCCCGGCCAGGGGCCGGGGCTCTTGCTGGAGCTGACGCCCTAGCCGGCGCTGGGGCCCTCGCGGGCGCAGAGGCCCGAGAAGGAGCCCGAGCAGGGGCCCTGACGGGGCGCCGATCGGCATCCGGCCGACGCTCTTGCCGGCGATCGGGCTCTTGTGGCTCCCCGTGAGCGGGGATTTGGGCTAGCTCAACGGGAGCAGCCTCGCGCTTCCTCCTCTTTTTCTTTTCCCGCTTATCAGAGCGGGAAGAACTTGGTCGATCGGAAGCGGGGCGAGGAGCATGCCATGCCCTGGCCTCCGCAGCTTTGGCGCACTTATCGGCCAGTGCGAAAAGTTCCGCAGGGGTCTCGATCTCGTGCGTACCTAGCTTCTCGAGCATCCGCTCATCACGTACGCCCTGCCGAAAAGCAACAATAACAGCATGGGGGGCCACTCGCGGAATAGTGTTGCGAACCTGGCTGAAACGCTGTATGAATCGACGCAGCGTCTCCCCTTCCTGCTGTTGGACGGCGTGGAGGTCGCACTCCAGCCCGGGACGTGCGAACGTACCCTGAAAGTTGGCCACAAATTGGTGGCACAAGTCGTCCCAGGAGCTGATAGATCCCGGGGGTAAGTTCATAAGCCAGGAGCGGGCGGAACCCCTCAAGGCAACATGAAAATAATTTACCATCACCTTTTCGCTGCCTCCGGCCGCTTGGACGGCCGTCGTGTAGATCTGGAGGAACTCGACGGGGTCGATGGACCCGTCGTACTTCTCCGGCAGCTCGGGGCGGAACTTGGAAGGCCACCTCACCCGACGGAGCTCGGTGGTGAAGGCACGGCAACCGGTGCCGTACCCCGCAGCACGAGCGGGGGTTCTTGGTGGAGAGGAACGGCGAGCCGGGGATCCCCGGTGGTCGTGGACCGGGAGAGAGGAAGCTTGGTCCTCTGCCCCAACCCCCTGCCGGGTCTCCCGCTGGCGCTCGAGAGTGACCCGGGCATCCTCGTGGCCCCTTCGCTCGTCGAGACGCAAACGGAGGTCCCGGGCCTCGGATACGTCCTGGGGGATGGCGCTCCGCCTGGAGGCCCCTCCGCCCGTGCGGGTGTTGCCCGCTGAGGAGCCGACTCTGGCGGCACCGCGCTGAAAAGTGGCGCGAGGGCTCTCGACCTGCACCTGGCGACGAGCGGTGCCGACCAAAGCGGCGATATCTTGCATCCACCGGCCTTCCGGAGTGTTTGGCGTGGCCCGAATGGGAGGGTGCCTGAGGAGGGCTTGCGCTGCAAGCAAGGCGCTCCCTGGGCTGGCCTCACTAAAAGCTAGCCTGCGCCGGGGCGGCGCTCGACGTGATCCAGAGGCGGACCTAGCGGCCGGGGCCCCGACCATCTGCTGGGGGTCGGAGAGCACGCCGGCAGCGGCGGCGCTGATGGGCCCAGCGCCCTGATCCCCTTGGGCGGGAAAAACCTCTTGGTCGTGGGGCGGCGTTCCGTTACTGGAAGTGGAGCCGGAACGCTGGAGACGGTGCCCACCGGCCATCTTTTCCTGTGGAGGAAAAAAAAAGGAAACAAACAATCTAGGGATATTCCCCCCTACCTGGCGCGCCAGCTGTCGGAGAGTGAACTCCTGTCGCAGGGATCCCGAGAGACCCCTCTTTAGAGATTCGGCCGGGGGGATGATCCTAGAAAAGCTTGTACGGGAAAAAAGCGGGAACGGAAGTAAATGCGCTGGCTTGCGGGTACACCGGGTTTTTGAACAGGTTCGGGCCGCGCGGGGGCGTAACACCCTACTCCTGTATGAGTGTTATATCTATCCTTGAAGGGGATCCTTCAAGGATATATCTGGTTCTCCAAGGAGAGCTGTTTACAAAGAGCTGGAGGCTCTTATGTTCTAGCTAGCTGGTCTCTTGATCGTCTTGCGATCGGGGGCTGTTGTTTTCTTGTTCTTCGACTGACTCTCCTCTCCCTTTCTTTTTTTCTCCTTTTGTTCGGTGTCCTCCATCCTTTCCTTTTATAGATGCGCCGACCTCGACATATCCTGAATGGGAAAGAGGGGACGCGAATGCCCAGGTGCCACGGAGAAAGGCGTAATCATTTCATTTTGGCGAAGTGACAGGGGCGGTGGAGGAAGGCGGCGTGCATTCGACCACCAGCCGCTGCGGAAGCTTCGGGGTGCTCTGAAAAGGGCCCACCGGACAGCCTCAGAGGTGCCCGGTGCGCCCACCCTGTCTTGTTCTCCTGCCAGGGCAGGGTGGCAGGCCGAGCGCTTCGATTCTGGCGACGTTATCCCGAGGCGCGCAGGCGAAAACGGGACGGGACCCGTGCATTTAATGGACCCACGCCCCCCTGCCATTGCATGGCAGGGTCTGACACTGGGGCGTGGGCAGCCGAGAATGTCAGGATGTCAGAATGTCAGGCCACGCGCGCCTATTAAATGCGGCATCGGGCCCTTGACTGGATGACACCCTGACGACGGGGCCCTTCAAGTCTTTGAACGAGCTTGCGCGAACCCGAGCACTCTCTCCCGAGCACTCTGTTTCTACCTATCTTGCAGGGTGGTGATATGTGGTGGACGGCCGGTCTGGCCTCGGGACTTAGGGACCCCTGGTTCTAAATACACCGACAATCTCTATCGCCGAACTATCTGATGAGCACATTTGAGCCATCCGAGCCTTTTGCAGCCTCTCTGTGTAAATTACTCTGGTTTAAGCCTCTAGTGCACTTCCTCTTGATACCGGATCATCCGGTCAGTTCATCCTCGTTCTTCGATACTTGGAATCGCCTCTGGAAGAAATGCTTCGGTGTATATCTTCCACTAATCGCCGGATCTTCCGATGAGTTTAAGTTCTTCTGTCCCAAGCCAAAATACTCCGTTGTGCACCTTCTTCACCAACACCGGACTATCCAGTGACTTCTTCAGTTTTGCTCTTCTCTGCAGATAAAGCTCCGGTGCTACACCTTGCTAAGCGCCGAACTATCCGATGAATTCTTTAGCCTCCTCTCCTCCTTTGTCAGAGATACTCCGATGAGTTCAACACACAGAGCACCAGACCATCCAGTGAGAGTAATTCTCTTGTGACTTCTTCAATTCAGTCAATATTTGTCCCGACTGCGGTGACTTCTTTATATATTACATCCATTAGATCTACTAAAGTATATACTTGGTAAACATATTAGTCTCAATGACTATGTTATCATTAATCATTAAAATTACAATTATAACCTAATAGGATCATTTTCGCTACACCGGCCGAATCGCACATGCCAAACCTAGGTACAATACTTTTACCCTGCTCAGAAGACATTATCTACTATAACAAATACAGCAGTACAAGTGACTCTAGGGATACGGTACTCAGTCGATCGTTAATTACGACATCACCCTATCAAAGTGTTAGAATGACCTCCATTTGCATCGAAAAGTCAGGGTGACCACTACTTGCCCTGATATTAACTATCGGTTACTTTGTATCAGACTAATTACTTTTGATGTTCTTCTTCCACTAATATTCTCTTTGAAAACTAACTTCTTCCCCTATCTCGATAGATGGTGACCTGATGCGTTTATAGCCTCTGAAAAACTTAGCTTCTGTATAGAGTCCGAAGCAGTTCTTGACGGCGTCCACTTAATATTTTTTCAATAGTAAGGCAGCGTGTGTCAGATCTCGTGTCACAAGATTTGCGAACTGCGATGGTTAGAGCGCCAGGCACCGGCTGATGAACGGAGAAAACTGTACCGTGCAGAGTGTCGTGCCCGTGCGAGGCGAACTGGTAGACGAGGATCCTGTGGCAGTCGTCCAGGTAGTAGCTCATCAGCTGAAGGAAGTACTCGTTCTTCAGCCTCGAGACCATCGATAGCTGCATCAGAAAACCACACCGATCTTTCAGTAAAAAGTTTGATCTTTTGATGCACATCCATCGGATAACGTGACACGGTTGTTGTACGACTGACCTGAGCAGAGAAGTCTGCGAGGGGGTCGCTCGACACGCTGGGATCGAGCTTCTTGATGGCGACGGGCTCCCCTGAGGTCAGCACGGCCCTGTAGATTTGACCGTAGGAGCCTTCCCCTATGATGGCCCTCGGCGCATTGGGTCCTCTTGGCCTGCCAGGGCCTGACATTGCAGCAAGCAATATGAGATTTTTCAGGTTCCGAAACGAGCCTCACCGTGTCACATGACACTGATGTGCCAAACCTCTACTGGTCACTGATTTTCTTCTGTGTACATGCAATAAACTGTTCTGCACTAGCTGAGATTTGTGCCTATAGATGACGTTGTCAAAGGCAACAAAACTGATCTACTGGATCGTGCACCTTTTCCAATGGTCTTATACTAGTTTTTTCCAGTTTGACGTCTGAAAAGTTCATTTGAAATCTTCAAACTGAACTATGGTATCAAAGGGCTGGTGTTTCGATTCCCTGGGTCCGAGAACTAATAAAGTTTCAGCTAACGATCCATGGGACCAGATGAGGAAATGGGAATTTTACCTGCATTGTACTGTGCTGCAGGTGCCGGGCGATGGCTGCCAGGTGTGCCGTATGTATCCTCCTTCACACCACCACAGCAAATCATCTTGTTTTGCCTCTAGAGTATTTCGAACCAACTACTCATCCACCTCCTACCTTATTTTTGAAGGGACGGTGATTAAAAATTGTCTCCAATCAATCCCTCATCAAACCCTATTTCTTTGAGAAACCTTTAAATCCCATCCCTCCCTCACCCCTCATATCTAGAGGCTCTCATCCGGTCTCTTATCTATGGTTGGCCCCCTCCCACACCGCCCTGCCAGGGAACGGCCCCCTATCGTGCCGCCACGAACGCCCCCTCTTGCGCTGTCGTGCTGCCCTGTACCTGCTTGCCCGTGTCGTGGAGGCATGGAGAGAGGAGGCATGGAGAGAGGGAGCTCAGGGAGAGGGATGTCAGGGAGAGAGGGAGCTCGAGCCAGCGTTGGGAGAGAGGCTCTAAAGATAGAGTTATAAAGATATTAATAGAATAGATGTGACTCGAATATAGAGGATCAAATATAAAAGGTCGGTAGGAACGTGCTAAAAAATAGGAGTAAAATCTGGTTGAGGAACTTTTAAATAGGAAGAATAAAAGATTAAATATGAGTAGTCGATTGAAGATGCTTTTACACCGCGGTGGCAATATGCAGTGTGGTGGCCGATCCGGTGGATCAGATCGGACGGGGAGCCTTCTGAAGAACAAGTGCTGCAAATTTGAGAACTTGCACACCTTATATAATGGAGGGAAACAAGTTGTCCAATCAAAATTTCTGCAAAATTGAGAGCTTGCACAGCTTGTCCAATCAAAGCTAGAAATGAGAAACAAAATTAACAGGAGACTAGCATCAGAACAGGGAGAGAGAATCAGCAGTGCATATGCCAAAAAAAAATCGATGGCGTGATCAAGAAACAGAGAGAAGCCAGACGAAGGCAAGAAGCACGGACGATTCAAGCCAGCCGTAGTGTCGCTCCCCCTCGCCGACGAGGTAGAAGATGTTCGGCGATCGGACGACCGAGGAGACGGTCCTCTCGTCGGGAGGGGAGGAGGAGGAGGAGGCAAACGGCAGGAAACGGGAGGCTGATAAGGGGAAGAAAACAAGCATGCCGCACCAGCAGACCGATGCGTTTCGCAGGGTCGCGAAGGAAAAGGAAAGAAAAGAAGTCGCGGCATGGTTGATGGTTCAGACTCACGTAGACTGCGCACCACCTTCCGAACCCAAATTTGGGAGCACGACATCGAGGATCGTTTGAACTCGCGCCACGGCCCAGTCCCATGAACAAGAGCGAACACATGAGCATACGGCTATCGTGCATACTGAGGTCGCATCAATGCGTGCTGCATCTGGAGCTGTTCACATCAGCCTCAGGAATCTGCCGAATGCTTTCCTGGACAAGAATGCCAGCCTGCTAGCATTAAATTTGTCCCCGGGTCGCTCGCGCGTTTCATGCATCGCGCGACGCAGTTTCAGTCCGGGCTGAATGGGCAATCGACATTCCGCCGCGCCGCGGGCCAAGCGTTAGACCACGGGGAACGCCATTGCCGGCTTTGGCATAGAGCGACCAGGTTGGCACCAGATTCTCTACAGTACTATAGAGGATCCGTAGGTTACCTCTACAGATATATTAGTGATTTTCAATGTACTCTGCAGATATATCAGTGACTATCAATACCCTCCACAATACTACAGAAGATCCATAGATTACCTCTACAGATATGTCAGTGACTTTTAATATACTCACAGATATATCAGTGACTATCAATACCCTCCACAGCGCTACAGGGGATCCGTAGGTTACCCCTCGAGGGCATCGGCTGGCCATGCAGCAGCAGGGAGGCATCCCAAAACGACACACACTGCCGCTACCCTTACTGAACACGAGCAAATCGTGTTTGCGCCGGGCGAGAGGTAACCACGTACACCAACTGCGCCGGCCCATGGTCAAGGGTACTGGCCAGGCCACGGCAGCCTACCAGACTACGGTTCCACAACACTACAGCACACATACCGTAATAAAAGAAACTTAAGCCAGAACCGCGAGAGAAAAGCAGCGACCGAAACTGCACGAGCAAACTAGCTACTGCCATAAAGAAACGTGACTGTCATCATCGACAAGGAGAAACATCACAGCAGGAAGAAACATGACTGTCATCATCGACAAGGTGAAACATCACAGCAGGAAGAAACGTTCAGCGCAATAAACAGGGTTCAGTTCTTGATGTTCTACTTGGGACTTAACATACAATACAACTGAGGATTTAAACGGTCCATGAAACTGACTAGCGACACTTCAGTTCTTGATCTTCTTCTTGGGCCTCAGCTGAAAGGAAAAAGGTAAAGGTAAGAGGTATTTCATTCAATCAGAAGAAGTATCAAGATATGCAACCCCGTGGGCTACCCTCAACTCGAAGGACATTCACATGTATGGTACAAAAATAAGCCACAGATCTAAAAACAAGATATAAAATCTAGTCATCAAAACATCATAATACCTCCCAAACGACTATCAGGCATTGGGTAGATGATGCAACTACACTAGAATCCTATCAACATGCAACTACAATCAAGGGTGCCAACTACACTGCAGGACAAAAGGCAAACTTTTATGAATAACTTCGGTTGAACTGAAGATTGCCAAATGGCAGGATAGAGAACAAGCACAGCACTAGCCTAGATACCAGTACAACACTTTTCAATGCAACAATGCTCACCTGGTTGCTGTGACCACACTTCTTCTTGCGGCAGTTGACAGCCCTTGGATGCAGGCGTGCATAGCATCTGCACACAAATGGTAACATATCAGGTCAATTGGTTAAAAGGACTTTCAGATTCTATAACTAGGACTATGAGTGAATACAGAGAGGAAAGTTGCAAATAGCATGCCAATAAAAAAGTGTGCCTCACAAGTCACAAGTTTAGCACATAAGATTGCTTCAAAGATCATGCAAGCAATTAATCTGTCCTACCAAAAACAAAATAATTCATAAGGGAAACAGCAAAAGGCTAAGTTATGTCATACATGATGTAAACATGAAAAAAGAGCAAAGAAAGAGAAGAAAACAAGCAACCTAACTTGCAGTGGAATACGGCAAGTAAATTGGCAAGTCAGACAGTAATTATGCCTCAAAGTTTTAGCTCATAAGGTCACTTCGCGCATCTAATTGATTCATCACTCCTGCCAACTTCTTTTATTTAAAAAAAAAACTCACCTCCACAAAGAACAAAATCCAATCTCAAGAGAGCACCAATACACCTAAAAAACCTCACAACAGGTGTGCACGGCGTACCTATACACCTCAAAAAGCCAAGTAAAATCATGTAACATACACATGAAAAAGGGGCAAGCGAACAGAGCACCAGGCTTGCACTAAAATACAGTAAACTAAACTGGCAAGTCAAGAGTAGTACCTCCATACCAATAAAAAAAAGAACCAAATTCAGGTCATGATAGGCATATGAATACACCTAAACAACCAAGCAACATTAGTTAAACAATACCACAGTAAACCGTACAGGGAAATGCCAGATATATTGACAGCTACAGTGAAGCGAAGATCCAGTCAATCAGGGGCTCTCAGTATAAAGGCCAAAGCTTTCCACATGGGAAGATCCATCAGATGAGATCCTCCCTACTCCCTTTTCACAATGCTCTTCAATCTCGCCACATCCTTCCATCTCATTCTTTTGATGAAGAACAATGTTTAACGAAAAATGAATTCTGCATTAGTTATTCACCAAGAGGAGACTTCACAAGGAACCACCGAGAGAGAAGAGCAATAAAGGAAGAGGGAAAATTACTCCTCCGGTCTTCGATTTCAGTGTGGTTAAAGCAAGAATTCATCATCAAGCCAGTAACTGTTGTCCCAAATGTAAGACACAGAAACAGCAAAAACAAAAGATGGGAAAATGCAACAAAACACAAGCTGCCAAATGATTGACTCGCTATTAAAAAGGGGGAAATGCTGCGCCTCTGAGAAAAAATGCAGAAATACACTGGAAGCCACATGTTCAGAGGTCGTCAGATATGCGTGGCATTACTTCAGTAGATGCTTTAGTTGGCAACTAAGGCAGGAATATTTTGAACTAAAAGAGTGCACCAACACGGGCAAAACCTTTATAGAATAAAATGGTGAAGGAAAGGTATTTGCTTTGACAAAAGCAGAGGAAATTATGTAGATTCAAGGTTCAATTCAATAAGGGTGTGCAAGGTTAGGTGAATCTGGTGGTGCCATGGGTGCATGCTGCAGTGGTTGATATGTATGCATTATAATTTTAAGGTGTGTGCACTCTGATAAGCTAATTATAATTTTACTTGTAACATTTCAATTGGGCTGACAATCAGCAAGGTTCGGATCACTAATCAGCAGGTCAGCGCACCCCACCTGCCCCAGCTTGCAGTTTTGAAGGGATCAAGCATACTGAGCTCGTTATTTACTTTTGAAAGCTTGTGAATGACTTTTTGATGCCACTAAAAGGTGGTGAAAATCGAACGCACAGCATTTGGGAAAAAAAAAGGTGGCACCTGAGCTTGTGGAATTGTACATTTAGAGCATGTACAATGAGGTGCTTATAGAAAAAACTGGTTTTTTTCTCAACTGCGCTAGCACAGGTGCTTAGACAGGTGCTTAGACAGAGGGCAAGATGCTTACTTAAGCATAACTACTTATATTAGTGCTAACAAGATAGTTAACCATGTTTAAGCACCTGTAGTCTTTGTTTGCATTAGAAATTACAATTTTTATATAGGTGCTTAACACTCTCTTTTCTTAAGCACCTAGCCATAAGCATCCAGCATTGTTTATGCTCTTACACAGCAAATTCCTTTCTATACTGTTCATTTCCTACTAGCGTTTAGAGCATAACTTTTTCCTTACACGAATCCGAATTCAACAAGCATAAGCCCATGTGACTAGTTATACATACTATTAATCGCGAAAAAAAAGTTACGCATACTATTTCCTTATATCACGCTCAGTTTCTAAGAATAATCAGCACCGCTACAATTGGATATGACATCTAATTGAAATATAATGGCTACGGAAGAGTAAATGGGGAGCGCGTGGGCGGTAGCTTACTTGCGGCAGATCATCTTGTCCTGGTTGTACTTGCGCGCGAGGGCCTGCAGCGAGGGCTCGATGATACCACCGCGGAGCCTGAGCACAAGGTGGAGCGTGGACTCCTTCTGGATGTTGTAGTCCGCCAGGGTGCGCCCGTCCTCCAGCTGCTTCCCGGCGAAGATCAGCCGCTGCTGGTCCGGCGGGATGCCTACGGACGAAACATGTAGAGCTGAGAAGAAAGTACGAGGCAGGAGGAGACGAAGGGGAGGAAGACGAAGCGGGGAGGTGCGCGTACCTTCCTTGTCCTGGATCTTGGCCTTGACATTGTCGATGGTGTCGCTGCTCTCGACCTCGAGGGTGATGGTCTTCCCCGTCAGCGTCTTCACGAAGATCTGCATCTCGCCCGCACTCCCGGACTCGCCCGCCCTGCGGATGTCCTCGCGGCGCCTGTGCTTGCTGCTGCGGCGGCGGCTTCTCCTCGTCCGTGGAGTGGGGCGGCGGCGGCGGCGCGTGCGGGGCCTTTTATACCGTGTCGTGGGGGCTCTTTAGGGTTTAGTCCGGATGGGTTGGTGAAACGGGCCGTTGGAATCTGAACGTTTTGCCCAGCTATGTCTCGCGGTCTTTTTAGTTTCAGCGCCTAGGCCGTGTTCCTCGGCCCTTTTGTTGGGCCGGTGGTTTTCATGTCTGGAACCTTTTTATTTTTACATTTTTAAATAAAAACTTGTAAATATATGTCACCTTTTAAAAAAATTGTAAATCTAGACTCACGTCACTCATTAGAAGGGTGTCAAGTAAAAGTAACAAAAAATATTGCATTTCAATGCTCTTAAAATTCAAAACACTATCGAAATAGACAAAAAATTCTTAAAAAATCTGTGATGCAGAGAATGCTATCATCTATCCTTAAAAAATTAGCTCAAACAATAACTTTGCAATGAGAAATAAAAATAAAATTTTATATTTTTATTTGAAATCTTTTAAAGAGTTGGATGATAGCATCCTCTACGCCACATAATTGTTTGAGAATTTTTAATGACTATTTTGATAATGTTTTCAATTTTGAGAGTATCAGAACCTATTTTTTTATTTTTAAATCTATCACCGTTGTAAAGACGACATGTGGTCTGTCGGCCTTTCAACATACGACAGGAGTTTAGATTTGTAATTTTTTAAAACAATATATATATTTTCAATTTTTATTTAAAAATATAAAAATAAAAAATCCTATATGTCTGGAGGCTGAACGACTGAGATTTGGCAAGTTGCTTCCTCTCAAAGAAAATTTCAAGATGCTTGACGATTCACCTAAAAAACCTGATGCCATGCAGTTTGGTGATGGAAAAAAATCTGACGCGAACAAATAATACGGCATTTCGAACGCGAAGCCACTTTTTATATTACACTAATTCCGGATCAGGAAAACTATATTCAGGACTAATTCCATGAGTTTAGCAATATACCTACTCCACTGACCGTGACGCTCTAACCAAGTCTGTCACCGGTTCACGAAATCGCCGAAAAGCATAGTATTCATACAAGCTTTTGAAATATCTTATGCGGTCCAGTTACGCTTGCAGGAGTCAGTCCACGCATACGGCGGACTCAGAATTTTTAACTTAGATAGGTATACCTACTTATCGCGCTAGTATAAGTATGGTAATTATATTCTATCTCGTTGTACCCAAGTCGTCGCTGTTGCACCATTTAAGTAAAATATTTGACTATGTAAAAAATAATATAACAAATATAAAAAAATATGAGCATGTGAGTATATGGTAATGCTAAGCATGCGAGCATATGAATAAATACAAAAAAATAGTACAATAAAAACATGACATAAATCTTTGCACATTGTGCTTGTTCTGAACTTCGGATAGGGTCATCAAGTATTTCTCCGGCTCCTCATGTCTGAGTCCTGACTCCTAAGAGGTATGGCTGATTTGTTGAATCCCCCTCCATAGTGGAGGCCCCTTACTTCTCATAGACTGACAACAACATCTAGCCACAAACCCACAATAGCAAAATAACAATCACACAGAGACTTGTATTTATGCCACCTGGGACTAACAGACTTGTTCTTTATCCTCATCTTATTTTTATTCTGAGCGGCTAATTGAGCAGCTGAACTACCATGAAAATTGAGGCACCTGCACTAAAGTTGTTTATACCTCCTTGGAGACTTGCTCTTCGGCACCCGATTTGAATCTAAAGAATGGACCTACTATGTTGGTTGCTATTGCTCATATCAATGAATAGATTGGAGGCACCTGATACTTTTAAGTTCTTGATATCTACTACTTTTACTAGTTATTTTTGGAGAAATGAATACACTCTGTTCTGGTTGAGTCGCCTAAGTAATGAAAATTGAAACAGAACAACCTTCACATGAATCTCTTGATAGGCCGCCCTGCCAAGCCATGCTTGCATCGTCGTGTTCGTGCCCAGCCATGCTCGTGCTTGCACCGCATCATTGTCGTCACCCTGCTAGCTCACGCCATCAAGAACTGCTTAGCTTGAGCCCGCGCTGCCACTGCCGCCCTTCTGGCTCAAGCTCGAGTCCACGCCCGTGCACGTGCCATCGCCGCCACCCTCTATTCTCACGGTCGATTGCTTGATGGGTCAATAGGGGTCAGCTGGTCAGGCACTCAGGTGGGCCACAGGTTCACGCCTCACGACCTCACAGGTCACTCGAGCAGTGCAGTTATCAGGTCGCAATACGTGGTCACCTGGATTGAAACGCGTGGACCATGGACCATGGTCCATGGAGCATTGGAGCGTGAGATGTGGCCGCGTCAATAGGCAAACTGTAGACCTGCAAAATATAACATATAAAAAAATTTGCATAAATTTTTTAATGTACATCTGTACACCTATACCCCTGAGTAGACCTGCCCCTGGTCCACACCTAATTTGATGATGGTTGTTGCATGAAGATGTCAAACCACGTGCGGGCGATCTATATAAGTAGAGCCATCGACATGATGCGCACTCCATGAAACACACCGATCACAACAAAAGCAAGTGATCGAGCAAGCTTCGTTGCAGTGCACACATAGCACACAGCAGGATAATCAAGAAGAGAAGAAGGGTTTTTTAGTCCTTCGATCGGCGAGATGGCGTGTCCTCCGATGCCACTGGTAGCCGCAGTCCTACGCACGGCGGTACAGAATATCATCGGTACATAAGAATATCATAATAGATTTTGTATAATATCTGTATATGTAGATGATCTGAATATCATCGGTACAGAAGAAGAAATAGAAGAAGCAAGTTCCTATTTGAAATAAAAGATTTGGGTAAAATCAAATTTTACTTAGGTCTGCAACTAGAGTGTGTGGTAGATGAAATCTTTGTACATTAGTCAAACTACACTCAGAAGGTGTTAGAGCGGTTTGATTTTGAAAAATTATTTCCCGCTAAAACCCTATGATCGAAAGGTCATTGCAAGCAGATCAAGATCCTTATAGACCTAGAGAAGAGAGGGAGGAAGTATTAGGACTGAAATTCCCATACTTAAGTGCAATATGTGCGCTGATATATCTAGCTAATTGCACTAGGGCAGACATAGCGTTTGCAATAAACCTACTTGCACGATACAGTTCAGAGCCCACTAAAAGATATTGGAAGAGCTTGAAGGATATTCTGCGTTACTTGCAAGGTAGCAAAGATCTTAGTCTGTTCTACAGAAAGAATCAGGACCCAAGTCTAGTTGGATACATAGATGTTGGGTACTTATCGGACCCACATACAGCGAAATTATAGACTAGCTATATTTTCTTATGTGGTGGAACTGTAATTTCTTGAAAATTGTTAAAGCGAAGTCTTATATCTACTTCGACGAACCACTCAAAAATAATAGCTCTATATGAAACCGCACGGGAATACGTATGGCTTAGAAGAGTGATCAATCATATCCAGCAGTCATATGATTTGAACACTACTTATACCCCTACCATTATTTATGAAGATAATATTACATATGTTGCACAAGTGCAATCAGGATATGTGAAAAACCAACTTAACAAAGCATATCAACCTTAAGTTCTTTTATGCTTATGAATTGCATAAGATGAACAAAATAAAGATAATGCATATCAAGTCATGTAAAAATCTTGATGTATCTACTTTTAAAAAATATGTTCGTGGTATTAGAGAGTTGCACATTTTATGTAAGAATTTTCACATAATACCATTATGAAGAATTAAATCTTAGTCAAAAAGATTAAGTATCTAAAGTTAATCATGAAGATTATTTGAAGCATTTTAGGTGAATTGTACTCTTTTTCTCTTAGATAATTTTTCCTAAAATTTCTCATGTTAAGATTTTTAATGGGGTAATTTGTCACCACGTCATGAGATATATACTCTTTCTCCTAATTTTCTCACTAGGTTTTGGAGGAGTTTTGACGAGACATATGCATTTTGCAAGAAGTGCTTAAGGAAGAATGTTAGAAAACCTAGAGTTTTACAATAGAATTTAGACTCGTCTCAATTTCTAAAGATTTGATCTTCTTGGAATAGATCTTTATCTCTTGGAGATTAATTTTATCTTTTAGAGGTTTTTGACGCTATATACGGGACAACTCCCTTTATTGTAAACACAAATAAATAAATAATAAACAATTTTTTTATTATATTATATCTTTTTTTTAATTATTCTCTCAAGAGATGCTGAATTACACTCAATAGCCACGGTTTCTCGATATTCGCGATCAACATGGGCTGCTCAATAGCAATAGGACTTTCCTAATGAGCCATTATTCTATCAGGTACTCATGACCATGCATGCAAATAATCACCCCACAGGAATATTTAAATGATCTTGCCATGCATGTAACCGCTGACTAGTGGGCCTGCTTAAAATACCATCACGTACAACTTAAGTGATCTGAGCCATATACTTCAGACTTTGAGCACCTGTTTTACTTTAGCACATGTGGATGTGTACACCTGCATCGGTTAACTTAATCACCAGACTCAAGTAACTATTTTGACTGTTTTTTGTGAGAGCGCCACCATCATGTACGAATCAGCAGGCCCTCTTAGATCGATCAATATATAGATATTACACAGGTCATGCATGTCTAACCCGTTCAAAACACCCGGTCATTTTTGTTGGTGATATACCCTAGAGGCGATCGAGTTTGCGGATTGGATCTGCTAATGGGCTTTAATATTGATTAAAGGTTCATTAGGGTTTAGAGTTATAATGGGCTTTAATGTTGATTAAAGGCCCATTAGCGTGCTCTATATAAGAATAGGCAGGGGTTAAGGCGTATTGAGTTTTTTCCGAAAAACAGATCTTGCCACCAAAAACCCTGGCCGCCTCTTATTCACGAACTCCCTTCGAAACCCTACCCGGGCGCTCGGTGCTAGCACACCGGCGCACGGCGATTCCATCCTTGTACCGTAGAGGCGCTGCTACTATTGCGGTGCTGATCTGCTCGAGGTACTCGGAACGTGCTCGGGACGAAGGTTGACGATCGACTACTTGACGCGCACGACGTTGGATTGGTCTGCTCCAACTCTTCTTCCGCTGCACTGCTCGTCAAGTGGTAACGATTCATGATCCCCTACTCGCATAGCTTCTTGGTTGAATACGGTGGAGAAAATTTATTTTGTACTAGCGTAGCCTATCCGTAACCCTTCAATTTTAGGATCTGAATCGTGGTATCACCATGAGGAAACTTAAGCTCTCAAAAGACAACTTAATTGTATCAAGTTAAAAAATCAGGGCACCTGTTGTATTTAATAGACAAGGAACCTGACTTTTCATGAGGGCAAAACCTCATCTTACATCTGGCTCTTGGTTTTTCACGCACACAATCCGCTCATCCTCCTAGTATGTTTTGGCTTTTCACACATAAAACCTCTCGTATCCTCTTAATATAAAGTGATGAGGAGTGTTCTTCTCTCTTACTCATCATATCCAAGTATTTCACTGAACTGAGAAGCGTCCTCACTCGCTATCAACATCGGAGAAGCGATATCTTAACGGGGGGCCGAAACCCTTTCACTGCACCAAGGTGAGTATCATATGGTTCCATTCGCGATTTAGTTAGAGTTTGTTAAATTTTCATTGTTTCGATATGCACAACTGATAGCACAACCTTGTTTCCGTCGTAGATCTGCAATGATGTTTCACAACAATCAGGAGGTGATAGGATAGGGTTGTCCCTATGACGGCTTCGATGGCGCAGATACTTGGCATCGACTTCAGTCCGGTGGACTTCATCTTCTTCACTGTTATGAAGGCCCCCTTCGTCAACCTTGTGTATGCCGTCAACCGCGTTCTCCATTCTGTTCTACCAGATGAAAACTTTTCATTGTTGTTCGTTAGAATAGAGACATTTTCATCAACTATAAGACATGCTTGAATGCTTATTTCTTGTTAAATCATGGCTGGCGGTTTGTTAGCAACATAATCTAGTTCTGGCTCATACGTGAGGTAGTCAAGGTGAAACCAGATTCGGATGACTACATGCTGCTAATTGAAGATGATATTTGGGTTGACATTATGCTGAAAGGCAGGAGGTTGAGATGATATATCATCTCATTTTTTTTAAAGATGGTGTCGATCGACCCAAGTTTGTTGATCACTTTTCATCTTTTTGGAAGAAGATGTCGCCATGATGTCAATCATTTCATCCTTTTGGAATATAGCGTTGATCGACCAATGATGTATAGATAGCTATGTTTATGTGTTCTGAACAATATGTGATTTGCATGTGTGTGACGTTCTTAACCTTTGTGATATATAAATGCATGTTTTTTGTGTTCTAAACAATGTGTGATCGATGTTATGAATAATATACGATCGATGTTCTGAATAATGTGTCAATGCGTTTAATTTGATAATCATAAAATGTGTATCTGTGTAACCTTTTCTCCTCTATAAGCAAATTTGCTTCCTATAGAGGGAAAAGTAGATACAAACAGTTTCTTTTAATAAAAATCTATCTGTGACCATGAACACAGACTGGTTTTTAAAAACCCGCATGTTACTCTTATTACTCATAGACAGGTTTAAATAAACACCGTTTGTGACTCTTACTACGCACAGACGATTATCTAGAAAATTCGTATGTGCGTAAGTGTATTACAAACAGTTCTGAAACCGTATGTAACAAGGTCGATATCATAGATATTTCTGCAGAGACGAAATATATAATCGTATGTGATAGGATTTAACATCCGTCTGTAATAGACTATTCTGGGGTAGTGTATGATACATTTCAAGACAGAAAAGGATAATTTATTAGATGCTATGCTTAAAAAATTGGTTTTCAAAGGTGTTAATTTAGTGTCCAAAGAAACTGAATCATTTGTCGTAAGTTTAGAAGAAAAGGGGAATGGGAATTATGTTTCTATCCATGAAGTTTATGGCAAATTCTGCATCAATTATGATGATAATATGATGCAAAATACATATATTTCAAAAGACATTGATGTCTAGTTTCCAAAGAGTCAAGAGGTGCGAGATTTAGATCTTCCTAGAGCAAATTATGGCACACGGACTGCATGTTGCACATGCTGTCCACGACGACACGCAGAGTTGATAAGCAAGGTAAATTCATGCATATTTTGCATATATAGAGGAATACCTGATGCCACATGGATATTCAAAGGTTTGGGAATATTTTCTTAACTTAATCAACTTGGATTTGGAAGATATTCAATCAAGGAAACTAAAGATATCACGAATTGATTTGCAGTCGGATTCGGACTGTCACCGCCAGACAGGCCCGAAGTAAAATTTCTATAACTCCCTCATACAAAGTTGATTTTGGCTGTATGAGTACTTGTTGGAAAGGCAACTCCAAGACGTTTCCAACGGATCCAACCCCATAGGCAGATTCATCATGTGCATGTCATAATGGTCAAATCAAATGTCAGTTTGTGGAGTCCAAGTTGGAGTCTTTAAGGGATGCCTGTGTGGCCTATATTCAAGGGCTAACGCTCTTGTATGGATTATACTTGTTTATTTCATGATTTCTATTGAGGGTTTGCTCTAGAATCAAAGTGGAGAGCACTTCACCCTCATCTACTTTGCTGAGAGTGTGATCAGGTTGTTGCCTGGGTGTGTTTCTTAGATCTAGCAAAATCCCTTCATCTGATCGTGGTGCTTTTGCGGTGCTACGAGTGGAAGAACTCATCTAGGGTTTTGATTACATCAATTTGTAGGCTAGTCACCTTGTTATCTTGCTGCTGCGTTCCATTGAGAGGAATCTGAGTTAAGCTGATTTGTTCCCGTTGTGAATTGCTATCATCTTGTCTCAATTGTTGATGTTGTTTCTTATCCCTATTGCTTGCTATAGTTGAGGGTTATTGCTGCTATTATTCTAGTTCCATTGCTACTCTCGATGCTCAGGGTGCTAGAGATAAATTTGAATTGCTAGCTGCTATCATCGTTGATCTACCGAACAATTTGTGGCTAAAATTCATAACTAGATTTTTTTTTTGCTTGCAATCCAATTGGGATAAAATTCAGGGATTGCTTGTGCTTATTGGTTAGTATCGTGAAAGATCGGGACAAATTCGTGCATCTTAGACATGTGCTTACCAGGTGGTATTAGATTCAGGTTGATCACGGCACATTATTTGGAAAATTATTTCTTGTTACAACATTTGTACAGTTGCTGATGGATCGCAATATTGCTCGCTATGAGAAGGATGCATCGCTGGCACCCAATGATTTGTTGTGCTACACACTCTGTCGGGTTGCATAAAAGTTATTCACTACTATTTTTGTGAGTTTAATAAGGTCCACTTTGCAAGTCAGCTCTTTGTTACTTTGCTATGTTTGCTCACAACTCTACATCCAAGGCCATATATATGATATGTATTGAAAGGGAGATTATGTTAGAATCAATCGTCAAGTTAAGGTAATATTTTCAATACATGGGTGCACTCATGCTGTCATATGTGATGTTATCCCTAGACATATGAATGTTTGCTCACTGATAATTGGAAAACCGTGGATGAAAAATCGTGATCAGATGCGAGACTCATTCCACAACGGTGTTGAGTTCTCTTTTGTCATGAATGGATAGATCCGTTACATTGAGAACCGTATAGTAGAACAATACTTTGCAGATCGCCGAAAGCGTGAATGTTTGCTTGGGATTGCTAAGGAGGAGGTAGCTGCGGGAGGGTAAAATTCTTTGTTAATCTCATGTCTCCTTAATCTGTAACATTAAATTGCAAGAAAACAAGCTACCCAATTTTTTCCACCAGATCTGTTAATCCAATGTCTCCTTAATCTAACAATTTAAGTGACGCAATATAAGCAATCACGAAAAATAAATGACAACTTAAACTCTCTAGAGTTTTGTAGACAACAAAATAACACATGATTCATTAGAGGCAATATCGATGGTACAATAAGAGCAAGTTTTCAAATGTTTAACCAAAAGAAGCAGAATACAACAAACTTCAACCTATGGTGTCTGGGATACATAAGTAGCCCTAGAGAATGTATATTTGTGTGTGTGAAAGTCAAAAGCACAGTGCATACTACACTGTAACCTGTACAGTGCCCGATACAATGTACCTAAGGGGAAAAACTATAATGCTCTTGCTTTACGTAATCGGACCCTCACTTTATTATAAAAATATCTAGGTATAGAGTTGATAGTCACTCCCTCATATATAAAAAGAGCCTAATACGGGTCAGGAAATCATCCTTCCGTTCATTTATTCACCTCTTTTTTTTTTTGTCTATTTCTCTTGGTTTATCTCTCCATCTCTCCGGTCTATTTAGAAGAAACTGGCATTGTTTTTTGTTTGCACAACAAAAACATCCTTTTTAATTTAAATTTGAATTCAGGTTAAACCACAGTTTCTCGGAATTGTTTAACTGCCACAAGGCAACCTAGTTTGTTTAGGCTGCTAATTTTCTAAAAAACAACCAAAACCCAGACCGCCACATTGCTCAAATGGGTTCCTTGTTTAAGTAGTGAAAACTCTACCCTTATGTTCCAAAATCTAATGCAATTCAGGTGCTTTAAAAATATGCACGACATTGATGCAAAATCAGGTTACTATAAAATCATAAGAATATCTAGCATGGCTAGCACTAAAGATCAAGCTGGTACTAAAGATCGGAATGAATCGAGGAGGAACTTGCATTGCTTGTGTTGCAATGGGAAAGAGCTTCGCCTCACTCAGTTTTCAATTGATGCTCATACACAACACCACCTGGCATATTATTTTAGTAAACCAAAAGTAGCAATGCTAATAAGCGAGAAACAAAAGTAGCACTTCAATCTCATAGAAGATAGAACAATAGGCAAACATGATGGTTAGGGCTTTGCGGTGTGCACGTGGTAGGGGCAGATGCGATTTCAAACTTTTGATAGATGTTTTTGGAGATCAGGGATGGAGAGGGACCATACAGAACTAGCCGTTTTTTAATTTCCTTTCATTGTTTATCTTTTATTTTTTCCTACACTAGAAATTAAGGGAGTTGCTGAATTAATCTATTTAATTTATTTTTCCTTTTACGTAGTTTATAGATTAGAAATTTTGATTCAGTAATACTGACAAACTTCAATAATTTGCTGAATTAATCCATTTAATTTATTTTTCCTTTTATATGTAGTTTATAGATTAAATTTTTTTATTCAATAATATTGACAAACTTCAATAATTTGTACGAACATGTTCAACATATTGTATATGAATTATTGAAAACTTAAATTTACCTATTGAATAGTACATGGAAGTTGTTGATTTTTTTAAACAAAATATATGCAATATAGATATTGTTTTGTGACGTCAATTCTGAAGTTCAGACAAAATTGATAGGAGAGAAAAATAGGTTTGAAGCTAGAAATTGGACCCCGCTAATGCGACGGGTCGCGCTAGAGCAAAGCGCATGACCTGTAAGTCTGTCACCGCACACATTCCGCAGGCACTCCCACGATACAGAATGTGCGATGAACGACATCCACCTATTCCTTAACACTGTCATAGATAGGCTAGATTTAGGCAACAAGGTTATTCATGCGTGTGCAAACCACAAGAGACGACTATGATTTCAGTTGCAGCTTCTTAGATAATGTCAGTAATAAAACAACTAATGCGAAAGCACCTAAACATACAATGCCGGTAATTAAAAAACTCGACCTAAGTTGCTAAACGAAAGTTACAATTTACAACACAACAAATATGCTTTTAGATATTGTCATAGGTCAGTTTTACAAAAGAGGATCGTGCCTCCCAAGCTCGATAGGTGGAGGCAGAAGAAGTGCGAGGCGTTGCTTGTATCTCTCAATCCGACGAAGCCGCTCCTTTTGCAACCTGTCAAATAAACATCTGTCAGAAAGGAACGAAATAACTGATTGTCCAATCGGAATCACAAATCTTGAGTTATCATTTCTCGACATGCTTTTAGTTTGCAAGCTGCAATTCTACCAAGACAAGATGCTGTCGAATTCTATTATAGAAAGGCACTTACATATCCAACTTATAAAAAAACAAAAAGACGTGTACCAGTCATCTGTATTGCATTACTATATTTCAGTTCAATTTTTTCTAATAATTGATTCATCCTAACATGAAGATTGAGAAGGGATGAAAGAAAACGAAAATATACATACCCAGCACGTATCTTTTTTGCACGTTTTACATGTTGCTTCAATAAATCACTCGTGTTATATTTACCGTCAGCATTCTGCAAGATGAAAGATCAAATCCAGTGATATATAGGTCTAACTTGCAATACTAAATGAAAACACTTGTGTTTCTTGTGATGGAAAAGGAAGATAGAGGGAAAATACTCCAGAAACTACAAAATGGTAGATGATACAGAATCACAAACAAGTAACTCTCTCTGAACAAGAATTTTACAAAATATAAATACTACTTGACACCTTCAGTCTCGAGGAACAAAAACGAATTTGGCCATGCAACATTTTATGGTATATTTGTAAGGCAAAACACGTGAGCTTAATCTTGCCAATATGTTGGGTTTGGTACCTTTAGCCAGATGCGGTATGATTTAAGGTAGTGCCTTGTTCGTACTCTTCACCAGGAATAAATAAAACATAGTTTTTTAGTTCCCAACATGTTGGGAGGCACAATGTTGTTTTTGAGTTAGAAGGAACTAATAATGTCTTAGCAAAAGTGGGCACACGCAAGCAAGAGTATTCTATATTTCTATGTAGCACATATGACATAAGAAATACTTCTATAAAAAGAAAAATGGAAGGGTATGAGGAACAAAAGAAACAGGGTAAAATCGAAAACTCATAAGCCATTCTGCAAAAGTTGTCAAGTCCCAAGCAAGAGAATGAACTTTGAAAGTCAAATGTCATAATGCTAGTTATCAAAGACCTAGCTCGAAAATGCCCCCAAGAAGGTCTAAGAAAGATAAAGAAACAGTGGCTGATGACATCGGTGGGAAATTAAGCTGCATCTTCATCCACTCCTTTTGGCAAAATAATGAAGTCAAGACTAAAATGTTACTGTTTAAAGCAAGCCTTCTAACTGACTGCAGCTACAGACCTGACATATGGTGGAACCAACAGCGGATTTCGTCCTTATAATTTCAGAAAGTGGTATGGTGAAAACTTAATGTTCATCTTTCAGAAACCTAAAAACTAGCTAAAGAATTGGACAATAAACAAGTCAAGTAGATCCAGAATTGCCTGGGAAGAATGTATCCAAGTTGTGTGAGAACAGTGCATTTTTATAAGTAAGGTATTACCTGTGTTAAGTCAAAATAGCAAAATTGCAAAGTAGCTTTTATAAAACATACCTTCTGTGGCTCTTCATCTGAATCACTATCCTCAGCATTATTATTGTCTATTTCTGATATCCTAGAATCTACCACTGAAGCAGGCAAAGGTCTTGGAAGAATTGGCTCACCATTTCCAAAGCTTGGCTGAATAGAACAATGAGATAAGTGCACGCATAACATGCCACACATACAAAATCTGGAGTATGGACTGCAGATGAATTCAAATATTAAGAAGAAAACGGAGAAAATGGCACAATCCATCCAAGTATGGAGTATGGACTGCATACTCATTCACACAAAAAGAAGAAAGGGGGAAGACAGTGCAATCCGTCCACACTACACACAGTAGTCCATTAGTCATGTGTACACTGACAAACTGCACTCAGCCATTCTCACAAGTTTAAAGCTTGTTAAATTAAAAGAACTTCATATAACATAACACGTGTAGCCTCTGAAAGTAACAAGAGCAAAACACAGAACACAAATAATCCAGTTGTATACTGGGCTACTGGCAATTGCATTTACAACTCAAGACAAATATATCTTTCACTGATACTTGCATAATACAAAATGAAGAGGTGTTTGCCTTCATGTAAATCCAATCATAAGTTTTACAACACAGCATAATACTTAAATAATCCTTAACACACATACTTGAAATAAATGACCTCCAAGCAAAAGGACATAATTCATTTTGACCAATACTGATCAAATTTCCTAAATGAAAGTATCTGATCAGGAACCTACTTTATTTCTCATAAAACATACAAAACATTTATCTGAAGAATATATGTTATTTCAATCAAAGATGAAAAATTTGGAAAAATGAAAAACACCATAAATACACGTAAGGCGTGTTAGAAGGAGCTGATTTCGAGGAATTCCATGGTAAAGGAACTGTGCTATCTTAGAGCAATTTTAACAAGCAACCAAGCACTGCATTCATCTGGAAGAAGGAAAGTATGCTAACCTGACTTTCATGTGGAACACCATTACACACCCAGGATCGACAGAGAGCGTACAAGGATCCTGACTCAGTGTCCAGCAAGTTAACCTTTCAAGTAGCCAAAACATAGTCAAAAGAAATGTCAGTGCTTGCGCGCAGCCCACCTTGTTTATCAAGTTAACAAACAAGGCATGCATAAACTTCGAGAACTGGTCCTTCTTCAGCAACAGACAAATCCTTTCATAAATTAAATACAAATCTTAATCTCATTATCAAAGTATCAATGTGATCATAACATTTTGGAAGAATAGGAAGATGAGAAGCAGTTAGTCTTGCTTGAACAGAGAAAAAAGAAGTGTGAAGAACAAATTAAATTGTTGTGACTCAGAGTCATAACCTTTACCATCTCTGTGGTGAAATATTAAAATCTGTGGGATCATGTTAGCTTGGGAGATGGGAAACCTATGACTAATCGGTACAAAGTACAAAACTTGTAACAGCATGTCATCACAGGTCCCAGGTGTGTCATAAGCATACTGGTAAGTAAAGGTCCATTGGCATGTGGAATATTCACGGGACAAATTCAAACTATACAGAAAGTACAACCATTCCCATCTTATTAGACCATGTATTGACAGTAACACAACTGAGTGCAAATGTCACATTTCACCAACCTATGTCTAGAAAAAAAAAAGAGCATGTAGATTACTTACTTTGCGGTCATTAATCACCACAGTCGTAGAGTCTTCTCTGCTACTTTCTCTACAGTGAAGTCAAAGGCCAAGTTGTCACGTAACAAATTTCCATTCTAAAAGACAAACATCTATATGCTTGTTGTCTTCTCGTTTACCTGTCATTTGAGCTATCCTGCTCATTAGATGGAGCAATAGGTGGGACTGGATTAACCTAAGAAGTTCCAACAGAAACATGAGAAAAAGTATCAAGGAAACTTCAAAAATAATAAACTTTGCTCCAGAACTACCATCGAGGAATATCCTAATTAACACAATAACTGAAATAGATCATTTTTTTCGAAAGGACAACTGAAACAGGTCATGAACATCTAAACTCAAATAACATGCTAAGACAAGATACTTTGATTTCTTCTCTCCAGAAATTCACAAGGACTGAATCCCCAAGTCTAACCATTTACAACACCCTATATCACTTACCTCCACGCTAACATTGCACACTATTGGCATAGTGCCAGATAATTTAATTAAACGCCTCAACCTGCGCATCAGGTCCTAGACATATGCTTAATCAGATTCAAGTTATAAATTTAACGGAATTCACGATCCAAAACTACAAGCAGATATTTAATTGAAGGAGGATTAAAGCATCAAACTGAAAATCGATGAAAGGATCGAACCTTAGTCCAATTCCCCTTCCAGTCAGAGCTCACGAATAAAAGGTCACTAACCTTAGGCTGCGGGGCTATAGGAACTCCTCGGGGAGGTTGCTCGGGACGCAACGCCACGCTCGCCACCAGCGCCCGAGGCACGGCCGCAAACGACCGGTGCTGCGCGTGCACCAGGGGCTGTGCGATGGGGACGGCGACGGCGTGGGCGTGGGGGTACCCGAGGGCTACGGTCGGGACGCGTCGGTGCTGCACGGCCGCGGCCGTGCCGGCGGATGTCGCGACGGGGTAGAGGATGCCGTGGGGCGCGGCGGACACGTGGCTGGGAGGGTTAGGGTTTAGCGGGCGGCCGGTGAAGAGCGGGGGAGCCTGGACCGCCGTGGCGGCGGCGGCGAGGAAGGCTCGGGGGAGCGGGTGGGACGTGGCTGGCGCGGGCGGGGACGTGGCTGCGGCGGGCGCGGCGGCGGTGGTGGGTTGGGCAAGCGGCGGGGAGGCCATGGCGTGGCGCGGGAGGAAACGGGAAAGCGGTGGACCCGGTGGTGGGGTCGCCTTTTGAAATGTTTTGTTAAGAACATCACTCTTTAAATATCATCGATTTCGTCGTCTTTACAGTTTTATTACAGGGAAGAGTGAGTTTCTTAATTACGTGCCATTTTGGCTTATTTTTGCCATCACATGATCTGAGTAACGATTTTTCTATCTCTCGTTATGAGCGATCAGCATCATCCAGTACGACGGCGTCAAAGGCATTGTCCAGTTGGCACGGTCAGTCCATCTAAACCTACAGACATCACCCTCACGTTGGCTAGCTTGATGCCCTTGTCCGTGTTGCCAGCCTCGCTCAACTAATAGCCGCCACATAGCCCGACGACGTTAATCTCAATGCCAACGCCAGCACCTAGCACGGCGACGACACCGGTGTTGTCCATGATTGCTGGTCACCGAAGAGCAATGCCTCTCGCGCCAGTTGACCTAGCCCCCTTCACGCTGTCCTCACCAACTTTGGCTGGCTAGCTGCCGCCATCCGCGCCGTCCGGTCCAACGCCATCGCCAACTATCATGTCGTCCAACAGTTCGCCTAGATCCGCACCTCTGCTCAGTGGGGCAAACTCACCCGACTCCTACGCCGACTAGGCTGTCAGGACCCGCGCTAACTTCGGGTACCGTCATGAAGTCCAGAGGTGCGTCGGCAACACAAAGGCGGGCACGGTGGGGAGCGGCGGTAGTGGTAGCGACAACGACAACATCATCGAGAAGGAGCACACACGACTCGGGCAGAGGGACCAACATGAGTGGCTGAGAGGCAAGCAGTTCCTCCTCGGCTGCAAGTTGGACCCGTTTGGGTTGGACTGATATGTGCGCTCACAACCAGGGGCAGGGAAGTCATTTTCCATGTCTTGCCATGTCGGAATGGCCAGGTGGCGGAGAAAATAAGCCAGAATAGCATGAGTAAGAAACTTACTCTTTCATGTGACAAAAATACAAGGATGGCGAAGTTGATGGCATTTAAAGAGTGGCTATTGGTGTCGACTTAATTATCCCATTTAGGGGAGTCGGCTGTGCTACTTGGGTGGGAATTTGCAACAATTTTCAGGTGTTGGCACGCCCATCAGGGCCCGTTTGACTAGCATTCCAAATTCTGCCAGAAACGCTTCGGTTCTAGCTTCTTCATGGAAACATTTTCTAGTGAAGCAGGATCACTTTGTGCAATCGTTTGGCTAGTTGGATGGATTCTGATTCTCGGGACAGGATGACAATTGTAAATGAGAAGGAAGTGGAAACAGAAGAAACCATATTTTGTATGTTTCTCCCTCGTAGTGTAAAAGGGATAAACGTTTCTCCTGTTTTGAATTCGAATCGCTTGCCAAAAGCATCATTTGGTATGGATTCCGCTGATTCTAACCAGAATCAGAAACATTTCTTGTTGCCAAACGCACCCCAAATTTATTGGTGGTGACCCAGTGAATGATGATGCTCTTTGCAGAAATGACTTGCTCAAACGGCTTGCAGGTGTGGCACCTTATCGCAAACCCTTTGTGACATTCTGTAATGGAGCAATTGCATCCTTACCCTATTTTGAAGTGCAACTGTGACTTTACCCTTACTTTATAGACTTTATGATTTTGCCCCTCCTTTTTTGGAACAAATGAGCCGTTTGCCCTAGTTTCAACTCCCATTAGGCGCAGCCTGATTAGTGGAATTTTAAAAAAGAAAAAATAATTGAAAAATGACTAAATGACCATAGTTCCCTTCTCTCTCCAGTACCTCTCTCACTCGCGATGGAAAGGGACTAACCCCCAACCCCAACACTCACGCCACAAACCCCACCGCTGCTCACGCCGCGCAAGCGCTGCCTCTCCCCGTCCCCCTCCTGCACACGCTCCACATCGATTTGGGTTGCGCACAAACAAGGAGAGTCATCATTGCATCATCGTCGTCGGGTCGTTAGGACACATCGCTACCTGACTCCTTCCTCTGGCACCATCTATGTGGTGCCATGAGCCCGCCCGTGCTGCCAGTTTGAGCTGCGACTGGCCAAGGAGAGCTTCTCACGAGCGCCTGCAACTGCCGCATCGCCAGTCGTCTCAACACGTCATCGTCAGAATTGATGTCTCAGTGAGCTCCAAAGAGGCCCAAGGAAGCCAACTCCATAGCCCGTTTCACTTGCACCGTCTCCCAATGAGACCCCACCGTGAGCCCCCTCCTGCTGCCACTCAAGTTGGGCGCCGCCCAATTCTGACTATCGTCAGCCGACGCACCGCCTCAAGTGGGACCACCTTGGTCCTCCTCCGAAACCCTGAGGCCGGGCCTCACCACCGATGATGCCACTATTGCTGACGCCTAAGCCACCCCCAACCGTGCCCTGTGCTACGTGTGACTACCGCTGCTGCTTGATCTATTGATAAGGCTGGTAAGTGGACCCCACTTGACTGTTAAGAAAATAGGGTGAGAACCGCTAATGTTTAACTGCAGTGTTTAGACCTTAATCCTCTCTTGTGGTCAGTTGGTACCTTGTTAATCCCCTGAGAAATGCAGTTAAGTGCCCTGTAGAATCTCTGTTGTTGCCATGTTGATTCCAGTCAAATTTTGTCAACCAATGCACTTGAACCAAACAGTAGTTTGAACCCAATTTGAATTATGCATACAAGTGGCAATGCAATAGATAATTCTCTACAGTGTTGTTTATAAATTTGTTAGTTTAAATTAAACCTAATTCCTAGACCCAATGTAAAACCTTGGCTATGTCAATTAAATGAGAGTTGAACCACAAAGTACTTAGAAAAATAGGAGCAATGGTGCAAAGGCATACTTGTCTTTTTACAACTGATTTCATACTGTTAAGTGCCTTTAATGGAATAGGGGCAAGTGCAAGTTTTAGTTTGAAAAAACAGGGGCAAAATCACAAAGTCTATAAAGTAGGGGTAAAATCATAGTTACACTTCAAAATAAGGATAAGAACACAATTATCCCTTCTGTAATTCGTGTGTCCTCTGGTCCGCTTTGCAGTAGTGGATTCTATATTTTGCCTGTCATCTTGCCTCACGGTCCTTTCGTGCACCGTTTCGCGCCTCACGCTCTTATGTCTTGTTGTTCATCCTCCTGCTCTATTAAGCCACCTCCATCCACCATCAATTCGTAGAGGCATGGAGGAAAGTTGTGTCTTAGAGAATGAACAAGCAAGGATTGCTCTGATGTCTAAAGCAACAACATCTATGACCAAGCACCACAACAGAAATCAATCCATGCAACCGAACGAGCAGCTGATCATACAAGTTCTAGGACAATGTGAATTTACAACATATGCACCCAACATCTCGTCAAACATAATGCGATGCACTCTTCCCTTCGACAAAACATCATAGGCGCAAGGGAAGTGTCATTTGATCGAACGGCGATAGGATGGGGTTTAGGGTTTGAGGTCACGGTGAAAGAGACAGGAAGGGAAGCGGAGGCGGGAATAAAACCGCCTAATTGGGATTGGCGAGACACAAGGCTAGGAACATTGTCCAAGTGCATGCACTCGTGGAGAAAAAATTCTATGCAACCCTGTAGCACCACTTGGAAGACCATCACATGTCCCCAACTTGAATCTTAAAGTGGCGAACGAGATCCAATCAACGCAAATCATATATATTAAGTAACACACATGCATGATAATTTTAACGAGATCCACCATTTTAAGATACATATTATAGAAATATGACGGTCATTCAGACAGTGCTACATGAAAAGACAAATGTAACACTGCTGCATAAAAAAAACCGCTCGCGGAGGTGCAACATGCCGGACGAACACTGCAATAGAAGGCCCACGTTGGAAAAAAATCCTGATATGATGTCTCGTCGGAGTGTTCAGGGCCGAGAAAGTGTGGTTCTTCTACGAAGAGTTTGTCGCATCATGGGCCACCTATGCAATCCTCGAATCAAGACTGTGTCACCTACGGATTGGGCATTGTCCACAGCCATTGGTGAGCCGTGTCGTGCTTGTGTGCTTAGGGTTGGGATGGGGGGAGCCACCAGCCTGGTGGCGGCAGGACATCTGACGTGGACATGGTGGTGGCCACACGATGTGCTTGCTGCTTTGATAATGCACGGGTCCTGAATCCTGGAAGGCGATCTCTGCTAATATGAGGTTATTTACGAGTTCTAGCTGTCAATCCTGAGAGGCTGAGAATGCAATCTATTATATTATTATTTGAGTATTAAAAGGAAATATCATGTTAGCTCTTATAGCCATAAAATTACCATGTTAATCGAAAAAGAAAAGTATTTAGACTACTCATTGGTATGAACATCTAACAGTATAGATTAAACCAAAGAGTTCATATCAAATACGATTAATAAATATCTAAATTCGATATAAAAAATTTATGAAAAACAACAGTTCAATTTTCATACGAATTGGGAAGCAAAATAAAAAGTCTAAATAAAATAAATTAATAATAAATAAAACTGGGGTTAGAATAAGAAAAGATCCATATCAAATATAGACTTAGAAAAATATCAAATTATAATAAAAATATAATAGCTAAATAAAGAGTCTATGTAAAATATAATTAATTAATAACTAAAATTCATAATAAAAAATATTGATTTTTTTTCCAAATTCTTACGAATATAATAGATTAAGAAGCATCATGTAGCTCAAGATCATCGTATCAAGTAGGCAGCAGACAAGACATAACACGCAGGTAAGTCAAACATAGTTTGATTTTGTGGGCTGCCTATACCTTATATAAGATTCTAGTAGTTGATCAAAACGTATACGAATTGTAACTAAATGATTCTGATATAAGTTTGAAGTATAAATAATTTTCTCTTTTATTAACATAATTTTTATTTGTTCTTCTAATTTCATATGTTTTGTAACTAAATGACACTACCCTCGTAAAAAAATTAAAGAGACTATTTTTAATAAAATATTATCATAATAAAATATTACAGCGAGACTGGCTATGTTATTAACGTGAGCCATTTACTAGTTGCTATACAATAGCTAGCTGTTTTATTACGTGATTTCAATCGAATTTGAGGCCACCGAATCTGCTCTATGATTGCTCCGCTATGGTTTGATTAGTTTTTTTAGCTATAAAAATTTCACTTCATGGGCCCGATTTGTTCTTGTCATGGCTCTCTTGTTTTTTTGTCTGGTACATGCCTTTATTCTTTTTCAGGATTTGCTGCTTCATATGCCTGATTTGCGCAGTTGCGCTTCGTGGGATAACTTGTATTTCACTCATTCTTAAATTATAATTAGTTTTACAATCTAATTCTTTGTTTACTACACTGTAACCTTCGAATTTTGTTTTAAAAAAAAGACCGAGAACTGTATATATGCTAATTTTCTATGTTAATATTTTTGGTTTTGCTTCTGACTGCAATAAAAAAATCAGTCAATTCTTTTGAAGTATAAAATTGCTCTTGATTACGTTGTTCCTATTGGCTAAAAAAGTTGACTGCGATCCAAAACAAAAAATAGTTGAATATCAACTAGACAATCCCAGTCGTTTCAAAATCCAAAGAATAAAGCATTAGTGGTAAAAAAATTGAAAAAAAGCTAGTAGTATATTTCTTTCGTTTTCTATATAGTATTCGTGCTGCTTATTATATGTAACGAACTAGTCTTCCCATAACACAAAAATGAAATGGAGACATGTCTTTATTGAACCTCCATGAGAAAAACAAATCAGTGCATAATAACCTCAACAGTACCTACATGTTCGCAGGCATCGTCCGTTACAGCAGAATATGTTCAGCAGTTTAACTTAAACATGACACAATTACAACCTGCTTGTATCCTCGATCGCTCACTAGCTCCCATTGACCTTCCGACAGTTTGTCCGAACCTCCCCCTGGCTCCCCGTCAGCGGCTCGATGTTCCCCATGTTGATCATGGACCTGGCAAAGCTCTTGAAGAACGCCTTCTGGCTGCTGGCGAACCGGTCGACGAGCGCCGCCGTGGGCGCGCCGGGCGTCGACAGCAGCTCCTGGTCGGACTGCAGGAACCCCCGGCGCACCTCGAGGTTCGTGTAGTAGTTCTTGTCGAAGGTGTCCGGCGTGGTCGGGTCGAGGTCGTTGAGCGCCGAGCTGTTCCCGCCCCTCGGGCATCTCCGGGAGAGGAACGCCCGGTATCCCCTGTCCAGCGTCGGGTCCGGCCTGTTCGTCCCGCTGAAGTTGTACAGCCGGGCCGTCACGAACTGGCACTGCGCGCGCCCAAACGTGTGCGCCCCTGCATGCAGCGAGGTGACAACCATGTGACGCCATGATCATCTCTGTCCCTGCAGAGTCACACATGGCACCGATCAATTGAGTTGTCTTCTTACCCGAGAGGGCGACGAGGTCGGTGTCATCGAGGCCGACGGCACCGAACTTCTGCTGGAGCGTGGTGAGGTTGTCGAAGGGGCTCGGGAGGTTGTTCGCGGCGGTGATGTTGGCGGTGGTGCCGTCGCGCCGGCCGAGCCGCACACGCCACCGGGGGCCGCCGGACTGCGTCCGTGGATGCATGGGAGATGAGACCACGCGTCATGTGACCGTGCTGGATTAAAGAGCGGCACGGAAAGGAAAGCGTTCGGTGTGACCTCGACGTCTGGTGCTGACACTGACAGCCGGTGTGATGTGACGTTTGAATATCCACGTCGTACTAGGTTATCTGTTTTTATGCTCCAAAAAGATGAGCTATGCTGCTGACTTGTCATAGATCTCTTTACAGGCATCATAGTTCAATTATTTTGCACCGACGGCTTTCAAATTATTGCTCCAGGCTCGGAGTTATTGTCAACCGGCAAGAGCAAGCTATCACACTGCCAGTTTGCTACAGCGCGCCAGTGAAATGTTCGTGAACAATGTCTCTATGTTAATCTTCAATTCTTCATTCATCAGCTAATAATTAGCAGCTAACCTCCAGTGAGGTCAATGTGTGTGTTTTTTTTAAAAAAAATAGTGAGGTTAATCCGTTAATGTGGTAATGGTGGATCGGTACGGAGTATATGTACATTTTCTGGGCAGAGAAACGTACCAGTTGAACCGAAATCTTGGCGGCGATGGCGAGGATGTCCGCGCATGAGACGACGCCGGGGCAGGCCGCCTCCAGCGCCGCCTTGACGGCGTCCACCACGGGGAACCCGCGCGCCGAGTTGTTGTTCGGCGTCGCGAACTTCTCCGACACGATGCTCGAGCTGTTGTCCAGCAGGATCGACCCGTCGCAACCCTGAAGAACACACGACGCACGGGCGGGGTGTGCGTGTCAGAACCGCGCAAGGCATTGGCAGCAAAGGGCGGGCATGGTTTTGGTGTTACTTGGACGAAGCAGTCGTGGAAGTGGAGGCGGGTGAGGCTGGCGTAGATGCGGACGTCGGCCTGGCGCGCCTTCTTCAGCACCCGCCGCACGATCCGATGCACGTCGGGGCACGTCCGGTCGTAGTACGCCTCGCACAGCTGCGCCGCGCCGGCCTGGACGCCGAACCCGAGCGCGACGGCGACGGCCAGGAGGACGACCTGAGGACTACAAGAAACGTCACGGGGCGCCGCCATTGGTCTTTTCCAAGCTAGCTGCTGCACACGCGTTCGCAGGCGCTGTTGTACGCTTGCTCGATCTGCTGCGTACGTACTCGGGTGGTTCGCTCTCAGGACGGGCCGGCAAGTTTATAGCCATGGTGCTCTGCTCGCCGGTGGTTGTCGCATTTGGGCACAGGGAAAGCGCCTTTTTCTTGGATCTGAAGGATGGGCGCCACCGTGTTGTGCAGACTTTTCCGTCGCGGCGTCGTTTTCATAGGGCAATGCATGCATGCAGGTATGCGAACAAAAGACACCCTGCATATGCATGGCCATGGGCGAAGCTACTTGGAAGTCACGGAAAAAACGGAAATTACAGCTAAGCTTTATAAATTTTTAGACCGGGTGAATAGACCTCTTATAATTTTTTTGAAATCGATGGTCTACTACTTTTTACCAACGCTTCTTAAAACACACAAATGAAAACAAATAGAGAGAAACAAGTGAAAGAAACAAAATTTGAAGAAGTCAAGGCTCTCGTGGATGAAATATAAACTTTAGATTTCATAGAGCACTAATCCATGAGTCATCGCTACAAAAGCAAGCAACTTGTAAAGAAAAACTCGAAAATAAAGAAGATGATCACCAGATAAAGGAACTCTTTAGATTGATTACTCAGAGGTAAGAGAATGTGATACCTGAATTTATACTATTATATACTTATTTTATACCCCTAGCAACAAAAGAACTACTTCACAAAAGTAGAAAAGCTGTAGCTTAAAAAGAAAAAGAAAATCACAACAAAAAAAGAAAAACTTATAAACTTATAAGGAAACCAATTGATAGAAACTAGAAGGAGGAGAATTCAAGCATATGCAAAAACATAAACTTTATTATTCAAATAGGTCAATCCTATTTTAGACGGATTACAATAATTTTTTCTCTAAAAAACTCTCACATATTACATAGGCTAAGTATTCATCTTCCTCTTATCTAAAATTCTAGCACTAGACTCTCAAATAGGTGGCACAAGAGGTTTAAGTGGCTAATTCAAACTCTCTCATAGCCCTACTCCTCTATTTATAAGTCTAAAAAATTTGATCTCTAAATTTACTAGTTTATTATCAAAATACACCTCTCTTATAGTATACTTCTACATACCATCGAGGATATTTTGGTCTATTTTCTACTCTGTCCATCGAATGGCTATGACACATTCACAACTTAACTTTGCCTCGACGCAAGCTTCGCGATGATATCACATACTCCTCCAATCCTCTTATAATTTTGAGGTCTAACCGTAAAACCCTTTGTACGCTTCTCAAAGCGTGACTCGTCACTTGTTTATATTTTAAGCAAGCGCTATGATGTCGACATGTATATTTTGTCTTACGATTCTGACCACCAGCAAGTATCTCCCGTTCCCGATCCCTCGGCCGCTTTATCACTTACGCCGGTATCTCTTTTGCTTGACTTTATTAACGTGTCATCTTCATCCTCTATTTCATATTTTACTTGACCTCTACGTGTACAGCTAAGATCACCTTTAACTCTGTCCGACCTACTTGATCATTCGGCACCAAGCACCCACTTAGCACCGATCACCCGTCGGCGACCGTCAAATTGCATCTATCGTATATACATCATGAGATAAGCAAACATATTTCTCCAACTCTAATTAATCCATAATAAAAATGCTTAAACTAAACTTAAGCAAACCAAAACTCAATAAACCAAATTAACAATATTATCAATCACTCATCATATATAAACTAAACATATTTTAACTTGGTTTCTCAATTTTATTAATCTTGTGGGCTGCACCTCATCGATTTTGCTTCGTCACTGTGCATGGCCATCGGCCAGAGTGCACCTAATTTTAACCGAGTGATATGGTGCCAACAAAATAAGGCAGCACACCGTACACAGTACACGCTTAAGTTTTGCTCTAGTTTGGTGCGGCCCATTGGTTGCCTGGTCCCCTGGCTTTAGTCGACACGCACTTTAATCTGCACCAGACATGCTGAGTACCGACGTTCTGAAGTTCATCTCAGATAAAGAAGCCCCGCGAGAGTTGGTAGCGTGTGAAAGTGTACGTAACTGAAACTATCAAGATTTAAGATTTGTTCAGACAAAAAGGATCGCTCAAGTTATCATGACTACTAGCCGTTTAGCCCATGCACATTTGGTTTTGGATTGTCAACTAGTTCATGATCAGGCGAACTTAAGCTATCTGTTCATTATTTACTATGTGCTGCATTGCCTTGTATGCCTCGTTCAAGAAGTGATATAGACGAAAACCTTTGCTTCCCAGTCACAATCCGATCTCATGCTCCATAGTAGCACAGTACAGCGTCACTCTTCAGTTTGGCCAGATTTTACGTCGGGATAGCTGCAAGACTTGCAGTACTTATCTGCAGTAGTACTAATTACTTTTTTGAAGCATCTGTAGTACTAACTATGATTAGTACTACTATATGTAGTATAATTATAGAGAAGGCGAGGCATCATTCTCAGAACAGAAGGGGGCATGGTACGATTAGGTGACAGAAGAGAGAGAAGCATGCCAAGCAAGATCTGAGGTTTCTCACAAAGGACTCGTTAACATTTTTTTTTTCTTGCTTGTTCAAGGGAACATTGGCGACTGCACGCACCTACTAATCATTGATCAAATTGCAGCGGCAGTTACAGATTCCTCCATTCTTTTGCATGGTTTGTGGCAGAGAGGCTGATTGCTACTACCACTCATCCGTCCGATTCAGTACATTGTTCTCCTGTACTATTATTGGTGATGGACCCTAGCTTAAGCCAAACGAAGCAAGCTCATACATGGTACGTACATAATTCAACCCAGCGCACGATTCAACTTTCGAGGCCATGCCAAATGCGTAGTGATACGCAAGCAGGTTGCTCAGTTGACGGCCCTGCAGTTCTTGCGGATCTGGCCGGCGGAGCCGGTGACCGGGCTGATGTTGCCCATCTTGACCATGGACCTGCCGAAGTCGCAGAAGAAGCGCTCGCTGTTGGCACTGTAGGCCTGCACGAGCGCCTTGGTGGCGGCGACGCCGTCGGGGCTGGAGAAGAGGCCCTGGTCGGAAGAGAGGAGGCCCCTCTGGCTGAGCAGGTTCTGGAAGTAGTGGTTGTCGAACGCGTCGGCGGAGCCGTTGTCCAGCGCCGCCGTCTGGTTGCCGTCCCCGCCGCGGCAAAGGGTCTGCAGACTGGACGCCAGGGACGGGTCCAGCGTCGGGTCGACCGAGCTCGTCGCCGAGAAGTTGGACAGACGGCTCCTGAACAGCACGCACCGCGCTCGTCCGATAGTGTGGCCTCCTGTTCAGGGTTGGATGATCGACACATCAAGTTGTAACACACATACTACATGGAGTAATTAAGCATGAACAATCTTTTTGTCCGAGTGGATATATAGCTGGAGCTTTTGAGCTAATCATATCGATGTCTGTGAGCAGTTAAGTTGTCATGTAATTTGGAAAGAAAATTTATCAGGTATTTTTCCCCCAAATGGAATAACAGGACCTTAATTCCAGATCAAGGGTTGTACACTGAAGGATATGAGTGGGACTACCTGATAAAACGACCACGTCGGTTGTATTCAGACCCACATCCTTGAACTTCTTTATGATTTCGTTGATCCGATCGATTGGCTGAGGCAAGTTACTGTCAGCTCCGGACTGATTCGCCACCAGACCGTCCCTCCTTCCCAGAAGAACATCGTAGTCTGGCCCTCCACTCTGAACAATACATCAACATTTTTTAAGTGTGACCAATCGATGGCTGCATGAGCATCACTACTGAACAAGGAAGGAACGTATACCAGCTGCACTCCGTATTTAGCTGCGAGGGCAAGGATGTCGGCGCAGGACACGACCCCGGGGCACGCATTCTCGAGATCGGCCTTGATCGCGTCGACGACCTCGAACCCCCTCGCTGAGTTCAGGTTCGGGGCCGCCAGCTTCTCGCTGTTGCTCCCGTCCAGCAGGATCGACCCGTCGCAACCCTGCAGACGTACGTACAGCCAAGGCTCTTTCAGTGATCAGCACATGAACTCCAGAGCCTGAAGAGTGGTGCGTGCATGCGTGTGCGTGTCAGCTGTCGTGTGTTACGTTGACGAAGCAGTCGTGGAAGTGGAGCCTGAGCAGGGAGGCGCCCATCCTCGCCTCGGCCTTCATCGCGGCGGACACGCGCGCCCGGACGATGCCGTCCGCCTGAGGGCAGCAGTCGTCGTAGAAGTCGTCTGTCAGCTGGCCCCTCGCCGGTACGGCGGCGCCGAGGCACAGCATGACAAGCAGGGCAAGGCAGTTCATGTCTCTGCAGTAGTACTCTATTTGTGCTGCATGTCTCTGCACTGTCAGATCAGTGCTTAATTTGTTGGCTCGATCCTCTCTTTGCTTCTTGCTGCAAGGCTTATATAACCGGTTTAAAACCGCTGTCAATGTCATTGCATAATGCATAATTGCATATGGTGATTATTAGAGCATCTCCAGCAGTAGTACTGTAGCACTGGAAATTAATTTCCAGCATATCCTTCATCCGGTGCTACAGTACCGTACAGTATTACACTGTAGCAGTACTGTCCACAGAGGCTGACAGTGGGTCCGGAGGGAAGAAAAAAATAGTAAAAATCAGTAAATAGGATAGCTGTTAGAGATAAAAATAAATAAAGAATGTTGTAATAGTGATAGAGGATGTTATAATAATATTTTTGAAAATAAAAATTTGAGATAGTCACTGAAAATAAACTTAGTTAAGGTTGTTGGATAAACGATAGCTCGATGACGAGTAAGCGGGCGGCTGGTCGAGTGATGTGTCAGTCAGCGTGCAGAATCGGCCACAGCCGGACGCACTGATCCATCTCCTTGCGTTCTTCTGCACGGATCAAGTGGCTAATTGAGTCAAGAGCACTGTAAATCTCTGTGCCTAGTGGAGCTGCACTTAGCACGCTTCCTGGTGCTTTTCTGCATGTCTGCACTGGAAGTGGTAGTTTTTCCCCTCCGAAAGGACGACCGGCAGTGGTAGTGGAGCTCCAACCAAAGTGCAAGCACAGTAATGTGATGCACGTTTCGAGTGGACCTTGGGGACGGCGGCTAGCTGCGATGTAATGCATGAACAAATTAAAATAAATCTGCAGCGGTGCTTACGTACACTACTACAGAATTACTAAAAACAGATGATATATTATACATAGTTTTTTAAGATTTATCATAGATAAAATATTCTTGGACGGTTGTTAAGACATACATGTGTAACTAAATATTCTTAGATGTTTAGATGTGAATGCACTCACATACGGTTTTTATAAATCTGTCTATTTCTATTATACAGACACAAACGACTTTTAAAAAAATCTATTTATAATATTGTTACAGATGACTTTATGTAAGATCCGTCTGTGTCTATTCGGTAAACACAAATAAAATTTATAAACACTCATATGTATTTAAAGATCTACGAACGTTTTTAAATTTGACCACCCGTCTTCTATAGCTCTTTTGGCTTACCGCACATACAATCTGTTTGTCTCCCAGGCTCTTTTGGCTTCCCTCTCATACAACCCCTCGTCTCCCCTCAATATAAAGCAATGAGAGTGTTCTTCTTACTCAATCGTTATATCCAAGTGTTCCATTGCACTGAGAAGCATCCTCACTCGCCATCAATATCGGAGAAGCGAGATCTCAACGAGGGCCGAATCCTTTTCACTGCACCGATGTGAGTATCATATAGTTCCCTTCGCGGTTTAATTAGAGTTTGTTAGGTTTTCATTGTTTCAATTTATGCAACTGATGTCACAATCTTATTCCCGTTGCAGATCTGCAACTGCACAATTCACGGCAATCAGGAGGTGGCAGGATGAGGTTGCCTCTATGATGGCTTCAACGACACCGATGTTTGGCGTCGACTTCGGCTCGGTGGACTTCGTCTTCTTCGCTGCTGTGAATGCCCTCTCCATCGACTCTGTGTATGCCATCAACCACATTCTCCATTATGTTCTACATAATGGAAATTTCTCCATTGTTGTTCATCAGAATGGAGTCATTTTCGTCAACTGCAAGACATGCTTGAATGCTCATTTCTTGCTGAACCATGGCTGGTTGTTTGGCAGCAACGCAGTCTGGTTCTGGTTCATACGTGAGATAGTCAAGGTGTAGCTAGATCCGGATGACTGTGAGCTGCTAATTGAAGATGATACTTGTGTTGATATTGTGCTGAATTGCAGGAGGCTGAGATGATGTCTATCATCTCATCTTTTTTAAACACGGTGTTGATTGACTTAAGTTTGTCGATCAATTTTCGTCTTTTTGAAAGACGACATCGCTATGATGTCAATCATTTCATCCTTTTGGAATACGTCGTTGATCAACCAATGATGTTATCGAAGATTAGTTCCTGATAATATATCTATAATTGAACTGAAGTTCCTTGGAGATCAGGGATCAAGTAGGAAACAAGACACATGATGTAGACAGGCTCGAGCCCCTGATATAGAGTAATACCCTACGTCCTGTGTGGATGATATTGCGTATGGATTATCTCGAGTATAAGTAAGTGGCTAGACCTATTAAAATAGAGTAAATTGGATCTAAACTAATCTAGGATTAAAGTCATCGAGTATCTCTAAAGTTAGGATCTTGGTGCTTGCGTCGAGTTATGTAGGCATTGATCTATTGTGAGTTCCTCTTTTGGGGATCTGGATCCCTGCCTTATATAGGGGTCGTGATGCCGCCTTGAGTCTGCTGTAGTCGATAGGGAGTCTTCCATCTTGCCGGCCAATGTAAGGCAACTGAATCCAGCTTGGACACTAATTGTACTCGAGTCGATTAACCTTATCGAGACCTTCCTAGTATAGGCTTTCGTGATCTTCGAGCATACCGAGTCTCGTAGATTCAGATTCGCAATATCCAAAGTCATCCATCAGGTGTACGGTGTTCCCTATCCGTGTATGGTGTACTTCCTATGCGTATATACCATATAGTTAAATATTCAATAGTAGCCCCGTAATTCTACTTATTAGGGAGGATTTTCACAAGCGCCTACTCGAGTACTGTTAAGTCTAAGCCTGGTCGAGTTAGGCAAACAAAGCTTGCAGTAGAAAGAATCGAGCAAAGAAATCTCTAAATTTAAACTTGCAGTAGAAAGCTTGCAGTAGAAAGCTTCCGAGTATCGAGTGGAAAACTCTATTGGGTCGAGTGCCCTACCATTGTCCACACTCGAGACTCAAGTAAGGCTTGACAACTCGACTTCTCAGCATCCGTCTCTGAGTAGAGTTAAAAAGAAATCTCTAAATTTAAACTGTTTGCTATAGACGCATTTAATGGACTCGAATGGGCGTGCAAATATTCGCATGGCGCCATCGTCCTGTCTTTCACGCTGAATGCAATGCCACAGTAACGGGAGTGGTTACCAAAAAAGACATTGCTATTTATACGTACCAACATGTACTGTAGCTATTCTTCATCCTCTCGCCACCAATCTCTTGCTTCAAGCTCTTGCCTTTCTCCGACCAAGAACGAGCCATCGCATATAAATCTCACCCCATGGCCTCGATCACCATACTTAGTGTATTTTTCCATCTATGCGAAGCCTTCCTCGGTATAGCGCCAAGCTTGAATTTGCTCCAATATTTTTATCATCTAAAAAGGGATACTAAAAATAAATATGTCGGAGGTTGTGGTTTCCAACTGCAGAACAGAATGAAGAATCCCTATACCCCGGTTGCGCTAATCTCGTAATGGCAAAAAGATTGGAAGAAGAATTGGTTTTATGTTTCCAACCCTGACCAGGTTACGTCTCCCTTAGTCTATAAGGGCCTTCAACCTCACCCAAATCCATCCTGGTCGAAGAAGCACCGCTAGCTTGACCACACTGCACACTCGTCAAGAAGATTGGCGAGCTTAGATAGAGCGGTTTTGATCGGGTGGCATGTGGCCAAAGAATTTATTAGTTGAAGGTCGAGCCCCTTGAAAGCCCGGGATCACTATGCTTGGGACTATGCTGGAGACAATGATACCTCCCAGGACATGGCGAGATGTAAGATTTAGTTATCATTTAACTACTTTTGTAGCTGCAGTCGAGCTCTTTTGAATGATTCCTTTTTTTCCTTTAGCCCTGTTCCTGCAAGACACTGCTGCTCGATTGAGCAAATTGTTCACTGAAGAAGTGCAAACATACCCTGTTTGGACCTACTCCCTCAAGAATCCTCGACCACTTGTAAGAATTTACTTGGATTGAGAAAACAACATTGATTATTACTTGCTCGACTTGATTTATCTTTTTGATCACAAGTTCTAGCCTTCCACCAAGAAGATACCTCCTCCTTTGGCGCTAGCAACAAGGGGAAAACACCGACCGGTCAAGAGGCCAAAGGATCTCTTTGATCCAAGAGATCATCCTTGCCATCCGACCCATCGCCCCTCAAGCGTACATAGGGAAAAAAAATCAATTGGTACTGAAATCAAATCCTTAGATGATCATTTATGTAGTTGCTATCAGGATTATCAAGCATATTTAGCCTGACGTCTAGTCTGTATGGGGAGCCTGACTATAGGGATTGACTGGAGCATCCCCACAATCACCTCCTCGAGAAATCATCACGCCTAATGACTCGGTATGAGAGGTAACTCGTATCAAGTTGAACTCCTTACATTGGTCATTCCTCTGAGGATTTACTCGATAAGTTCAAAATGATGACAAGTCATTGTAGGCTAATTTTTTGCAGGCAATGGCTTACTTAACTTTATTGGACTCCCAGGTCATCCCTTTGGCACAAGTAGCCCCAGCTGCTGGTATGATGAAGAAGAAAGTAACCATCAAGAGGCAGAAGTCGAACATCGTTTCATGCATTCCAACGACCAAGAGGTTTGACTCAAATAATTACCTTATCTTGCGGCCTTCCTTTTCCTTCCTCACCTTGTTAATTGCAGACCGTCCTCCTCAGACAAATCAAAATAGTAGACATCAAGTGGTCCAACTGGCTAGCTGACTCTATCCTCCCCAGCGATGTCGCCTTCGCTTCCTCGAGTAGAGAAACCTCCCACGGACGCACCTGAAACAAGCCTGCAAGCCAAAAAAGCTGAGACCCCAGCATCGACTCTAGCTGATGATCCTTGGGCAGCATTAGATGATCTCCTCAAGGCTGCAAGTGTCTAGGTAGCTGCTGCCAAGGCTCACTATTCAGAAGTTGACTACAACAATTGTCGAAAAGAACAAGATACGCTACTTGCTGCTATCTTGGAAAGAATTAACGGTTAGTCTACCCACTGATCACTAATATGAGATTCAAAAGTCGGGTAGCTGGTGATAATGTTTGTTTCCTTTCCCAGTTCTCGAGTCCTTCTTGAGGAACAAATGAAAACCATCGAGAACAAGGACACATATCTGGAAAAACTCAAAGGTGATTTGAAGAAGATAAAGATGACCAAAAAGACATGGGCACATGGCTACCGATTGTGACATCATGGCTACCGAATGAGACACTATGGGTACCAAACGAAATGCGACTGCTACCGAATGGGACGCTACGGTTGCAGAGCTTCAGAAGCTAAGGGATCAAACTCTCGATCGCATGAACCAGTCGGTCTCCGTAAGCGCCAAGATATTGCTTGGTCTCCTCAAAAGCTATAACACCGAACTCGACACATCAATAGTGATGGAGGGTTTCGATTGTTTAGAAGAGGTGGCAGCAAATATCATTCATAATGTCAAGCCTCTTTAGGGCTTAGACTGCCTGACGACAAAAGCGAATGCAGTCTTTCTAGCTGATTGTCTATGGTCCTTGACTCGAAACATTTGAAACTTGATCCTTGGTTTTGGGATGTCTGTAAACATTACTATTGTTTTGCTTGACCATTATGCTTTTGCTATTATTCCCTTGATGATGAAATAGAGTTAGCATAAGTAGATGCAAAACCTAATTAGTACATGCTAAAACTATCCTTGAAACTTATTTATCAAATATTCATCAATACTTGAAAGCTCAACTAGACATATTATTAGATGCATTATACTTTAGCTAACTTGCGTATTTGACCAGTGTGTGAACACGAACTCGATAGAGCACATATGGCACCGACTAGAACTTCATAATCTTGTTGGTCGTTAATCGTGAGATATGTGACAATCTCTTGTGCTGTTATACCTTAAGAGGTGTAGTTGTTGGTCATTAACCCAACACATGCCTCCATTGGTTCTATTCATTGCAGTCGATGTATAGCCAGATAAACTTTTGCAAAAAATATGTGTTCACAAAATATGGTATTATTATGTAGCCCCTAAATCTCTGGTCAAGGAAAAGATTTCCTGATCGGAGAGTAATAAAGAACATACATGTACCATCAAAAGTATATGATGTAGCCTCCGACTCTTTGCTCGATGACTGGATCGAGTGGAGAGTAAAACTGTAACATCAAAAGTATGCGATGTAGCCCCCGACTCTCTATTTGATGTGATAATCAAAATAGAGAATGGATCAGTAGCATCAAAGATACTCGACGTGGCCCCTAACTCTTCACTCAGTAATTGAGTTCAAGTAGAAAGTAGAGCATCAACGCTGACATTAAACAATGTAACTCTTGGCTCCCTGGTTAGCATGATAAATAAACAGAGAGTGAAGCATAAGCATCGAAATTATATGATGTAGCCTGGCTGTGTAGAAGTACATGAAGAGATCGAGGCATGGCTCGACCCCGATAAAGTTCTCACACATGTGAGCAAAAACACTCATCATGATAATGGAGTTGGGGTTAATGTGGAGGTGATGGATGTCATAGAAGGAAACGATGATAGTGAAAAACTCGGAGAAGGATGGTATGAGACCGGCCAGGAAGAAGGAGGCAAACATCACGATCTCCCCCTCATGGGGAGCAAGCGTGTCCTCCCCAACACGGTACCCAGAAGAAAGGCGGTGAGGGAGCATACGGCTCTCGTACATCTGAAAGTGCATCTAGGCCCCCTAAGTAGGTTTTGACTTATTGATGATAAAATGATTAAGGAACTAATATGTTTATCGAAGCTATGAACAGGTTTTAGTCTCATTTGTGAAGACACACGACAATTGACGCCCCTCGAAAAGAAAAGAGAAGCGGTTTGTAGTACTCAATAGGATTTAATTTGTTCTATCGTTGAAATTGAGTCTAGGATAGCCGTACTATCAAGGGGGATACAATTGTTAGCTTTTATGGTGTCTCAATGCTCAAAGTAACCTATTAGAACCAATAGTTGAGAGACACATTCACCCACAGACACCGAGAATAATAGGTAGATTGTACTGAGCCCGGAGTCTCCGGTGTTCACTGGATACTCCGGTACTCAGTGTTTTAGGCCGGAGTCTCCGAGAAAGACTCCGTTAGAGAGCCTCAGTTCCGAATATTTTTTTAATTGTCTGGAGTCTTCGGTGTTCACCGGATACTCCGGTGGTTAGTGAATTTTTGGTTGGAGTCTCCGAGAAAGTCTCCGGCAGAGATCCTCGGTTAAGCTTTTATTTTTAATAGAAAAAGACCGGAGTCTCCGGTGTTCACCGGATACTCCGGGTAGATAAAGTTTTTGGCCGGAGTCTCCGAGAGAGACTCCGCCAGAGAGTCTTGGTTAGCATTTAATTTAAATGACCGGAGTCTCCGGTGTTCACCGGATACTCCGGTACCTGGAGAGGCCGGAGAGTCCGATAAGTCTCTGGACTGTTTCTTCGTGGTTACTAAGTCATACCCGGAGACTCCGGTGTTCATCGGATACTCCAGGCAGTTCAACAGAACCGTAACGGCTAGTTCTGACACCGTTCTGAGCCCATTTTGAATTTCAGGCTGGAGACTCCGGTGTTCACTGGATATTCCGTGGTAGGTAGGTAAGTCAGAACAGTAACAGCTAGTTTTTGAGGGTTAGCTATATATACCCCCACACCTCCTAGCATTTAATGCTTGCTGTTGCTGCTGAGCTACTCTTTCAAAAAGCTTCCTAAGAGCATTCAAGAGCCCTCCAAACATCTCTAGTACTTAGTTTTGCGTTAAATTTAAGAGATTGTGTTTGGAAGTGAAATTGAGTTGTTGAGCATTGAGTTCGTCATCAAGCATACATTTGTGATCATCTCTCTTGGAGCCTCGTGCTCCTAGACGGCAAGGCGTCGCCCGTAGAGCATCCAACCATTGTGGAGTGCCACGAAAAGTTTGTAATCGATATCGACTTGAGTAAGAAAATCTAGCTTGATCTTTGTGATCGCTAGAAGAGGATAGGGTTGGAAAAGATTCGGCTCTTTGTGAGCTCCTCAACAGAGACGTAGGCACTTCTTTGTGAGGTGTCCGAACTCCGGGATAAGTTCTTGTCTCATCATTTGTGCAAGTTTTACTAGTTGTTGTAGTTTTAGGATTTTTCCTATTTATTAGTATTTATGAGTATCTTACTGTTAGCTATTGTTGTTTAAGCTGTTTACTAATAATAGAACTAGTGTTATCTTTTAGTCTCTAGTAATACTTGCTTAGCTTCATTAGTTTTCGAAATCCTGTATAGTCTGGATATTCCGGACTAGATCGGATACTCTGGACAGACCGGAGTATCCGACCTTCACCGGAGTATCCGACATCTGTTTAATCTGCTGTTAAGTTTAAATTTTCAGAAACGTCTATTCACCCTCCTCTAGGCAACTTTAAGTACATTCAACATCGCCTTCAGCCTCGCCTGTGCACTTCGACTTGGGAAAGTCGGGCTCGTTGCCAGTGCGTGGTGCCATGGGATGTCTAGGGGCTGTAAGGAAAGCTCAAATGAAGAAGAAGATGATGGGTGTTGGGTTCTAGGGCTTGGTGACTGGGGAGATGGTGAAAAGTTTCGTGGGGAGCCTTTGGCTCTCTAACTTATAGGGCCAGCACGATATCCCAACCGCCGCGAGCCCAACCATTTTAGAATTCGAGAGGTCGCATGGGGAATCAAAATACTCTCGGCTCCAGCGTCAATTAAAGTTTCTCTCACACGATCCTCTCCCATGCACACGCCTTCATTTTTTCTCTCTCCCATAACTCTCTCTCCGGACGTTTAACCTCCCCTCGTGATGTGGTTTTCTAAGTCAGCCACGAAAGTGGATCATGTCGCTAACCACTCCCTGGGCAAACTCATGTTCACCCGGGTCCAAATGGTACAACTGGGTCCGACCATGACCATGACAAACTACTCAGTCTATCGTATCTGCGAGAGAGCTTAGGGGCTACTGTCGGTGTAAAGAATTAAAGGGTCCCTTGGTAGGGGGACCCACGGTGGTCAAATATCAACCTTTTCTATACGTCATGATTGGGCAGGAGCATGGTGCCCCAGCGCGTCCAGCTAGCGACCACATGATTAGTTTCTCTTGTCGCAGAGCAGGTTTTGCAGGAGCGCAGACGACGCGTGGGGACGGGACCTGGCAGACCAGGCGATAAGGATGACGTAGGCGTGGGACCGATGCCACATACCCTGTAGAATGATAGGGCAAGTGGAATGCGGTCACTCGCTGTAATGATGGGCATATGTTAGAAGGATTAGCTAGGCCTAGGTCTAGCTTGGGTCCCTATGTAAATCTGCTCTCCCTCGGATATATGAAGGGATGGAGACACGAAGAAAGGGGAGGGTATCTAGTTCATTCATACTTATATCAAAAAATACACAGGACATAAGACTATTATCCCAAAAGAGACCCGAACTTGGATAACTCTCGGTGTTTTTGAGTTCATCACACACGCAGCTAGGATATACGACCCCATATCACGTATCACACGTCCGTCGTCAGGTATACCCCGGTATCATTGTAAGGGGCAACCCTCGACATATGGGTTCAAACAAAACCTATTTGTGATATATACGGGTTTAAACAAACATCATCTGTGACTCTTACTATACACAGACGGTTATGTAGAAAATCTATATGTGTAAGTGTATTGCAGACGGTTCTAAAATCGTCTATAATAAGCTTAACATCACAAAACACTTTTATAGATATAAAATTTATAAATATTTATGATAAAATTTAAATGCATCTATAAATACCTATTCTGAGAGAGTGATGAAAGAGATGCATGCAGCATGCCAGCACTGGTCTTGTAGTGTTAGGCGTAGTCCATTACGGGATCAAGTCTTCGTTTTTGTGGCTTCCCACTGCGTGATGTTTTGTAACATCCTCTTCCTCTCCAATTCTTCCTCTCCAATGGATGGGCATGAGCATCCATTAATGTACTATTCAACAATTCAAGTAATTTGTTTCAACAAAATTACATAAAATGTTGAAATCGGTATCACAAATTGTTGAAATAGTTTTCACATATTGTTGAATATGTTTTTTACAAAGTTGAGTTAGATATTCAAAGTTGTTGAATAGAGTATTTTTGAAATGTTGAATGCATATAAAAAGGTTATGCATTTAAATCAATGGGAATAAATAAAGGTGAGAGAGAAAAATACAAAAAGAAAAAAAACACAAACCTACACGGTCGTGGGCCGGCCGGTAGGCTGGCTCGGCTGACCGATCTCTTGTTAGGAGCCAACCGGCCGAATTTTTATTTTTATATTTTAAAATTTTAAATTTTGTAATTTTAGATGTCTGTTTGAAAAAATAGTATGATCAGTTAGCCTTTCAACGAATGACATGTTTTAAAAAATAAACTTATTAAAAAAATTAAAAATACAACATTTTATTGTTCTTAAAATTCAAATCACTATGGAAATAGTCATTAAAAATTATGAAAAAAATATGGTATAGAGGATGCTACCATGTAGATCTTATAGAAATTTAAGCTTAAAAGTATAAATAATATTTTAAATTTTGAGAGAAATTAAATGCGGTATTTTTTTTAATCTTTTTTAACATATCGTTTGTTTGAAGGGAAACATATTTATTATTTTAAATATGTCGCATGTTGGGAGGAAAATAACTTCCAACCGGCGACAAACACGTATAGTTGCTATTTTTCCAAACATCGGTCTAAAATTGCTAAATTTGAAAATTTATAATACAAAAATAAAAATTCTCAACCGTCCTATAGGACTCCTCCTATTTTGAGGCAAGATTCCTTTCTTTTGAATGGAGCCTTTTTACTTTAATATTTAGAAGATAATATATATATATATATGCAAAATAGGCTATTGTGGCCGGTTAAAAGGGCGACAACCACCTATCGTCTGTTGCTTAAAAACTTAAACCTACCGTCCTTTCAACGAACGACATGTTAAAAAATAAAAAAATATTGCATTCTATTGCTATCAAAATTCAAAATATTATCGAAATTTGACCTTTTTGTTTCTCATAGTAAAAGTAACGTTTTGAGTTGAAATTTTATGTTGAGTTATATTATAGCATCCTCTACATCATACTTTTTTTGATTTTTTATAATTTTCGATAATGTTTTGAATTTTGAGAACATTGAAATGTTGCATTTTTATTTTTTAACATGTCGTTAGTTGGAAGGATGACATGTTCATCTTTTAACCTATCGCCTGTTGGAAGAGCGATAGTTGCGTGTCACCTATTCACCGGGCTACAATAGCCTATTTTTGCAATTTTTTCAAATGGATATATATTGTTGTAATTTTTTTTTTCTAAATATAAGAATAAAAACTTTCTTCTTCATGCTCCAGTAGATTTTCAAAAAAGTCGTTAAAATTCCTATATATATCTTGTGAAATTCCCAAGTTTGCTTAAGTTTATGCAGTAACAAGGAATTCCGAAGTAACAACCATTAGACCATGCCTAATAGATTCTCTTTATGATCTAAAATATCTTCGCGAAGAGATCTTCGTTCTTTTTAACGTTTCTCTTCACGGTTCTTTTTACGAAGAGATTCGTAAGATTATTTTTTTATGATGTGATTTTTTTATAAATCTTTTTAATAGAAGTTATTGAAGATAAGAGAAAATAAAGAGAATAAAAAAAAAAAAGAATCAGAAAAAAAATCAAAATAAAAGGAAAATAGTTGGAATGGTCATATAATCTCTCTCTCTCTCCTCCCGACTTCTGCTTCTTGCCACGTCCTCAATCCATCCTCCGGTCGTCCCCTACCCCGCGGCGAAACCCTAGTTCGTCACCTCCCCGCCCGTCGCCGCCGGCGTATGGCGTCAGCCTGATCAGCTCAGCGACACCCCACCTCTGCCATTGCCCCCAGCATCTGATGTTCCTCTCCCGCATCGTCCTGCGCGACCTGGACTCCATCGACTCCCTGGCCTCCATGGCGTCCTCGAAGAAGGTGGTGACCCGCGATGAGTGGGAGCGGAAGCTCCGTGACGTGAAGATACGCAAGGAGGACATGAACCGCCTCGTCATGAACTTCCTCGTCACCGAGGGCTTCGTCGACGCCGCCGACAAGTTCCGCGTCGAGTCCGGCACCCAGCGTACTACACGCTCCTCTTCTCTCCTCCGCTGTCGAAGTTCCGTGTGGAATTCGCCTGAATCTCTGATTTTATTTTTGCAGCGGAGATTGACCTGGCGACCATCACGGATCGGATGGACGTTAAGAGGGCAGTACAGTCGGGGAATGTTCAGGAGGCCATCGAGAAAATCAACGATCTTAACCCCACGGTTCGATTCTGTCGCTGTACCTGGCAATTTTAGTTCCGGCTTATGTTGAACCTGTCTGGGAATTAAGAACTGAGTAGTGGCGGCGATGCATATTTGTGTATTTTTCTGTGCGTTGATGACCTCGAAGTAGCTTGCGGTGGCTGGGTTGTACAGAATTAGTTTTCATGCTTCCCGGGGGTCTGAAATAAAATTGGTTAATTAGAGAAGCACTCAGTTTTGCAATGTGAGAAGTTCGGATGCTCTCTTTGTGGTCGTCCGTTTTTGCCAGCAATTAGGAGCCTCAACTAGTTTGGGAATACAGGAATGAAAAGGAATGAAATCCTTTTCCACGGCTGCTATCCAATCTTATTTGGTGTCTTGTTTTGTGTTAATTTAGATGTTTCATGTGTTTGGAAAATAGGTAGAAGGAGTCAGCTTCCTGATGTATCAAATGATATGTTTTTGATCTGGTAATCAGTTCTTCCTAGTTATTCTGCTCTTTAGATTAGTTATGCATGTTTGACATACTTGATTGTTCAAATAAGAGCTGGAGCTTCCTGCTGAGCAGCTTGCACATCTTTGCAATCGATAGGAAACACTAGAAAATCTTAATAAGCAGCATCCAATATAGCTCACAACAATTTCGGAGTTAGGGCCTAGTACTTTTTAAACATGACAAAAACCAACAGTATATACCACACATACTTGATTATTGATAAAACTCAAAGTTGATTATTATGCTTACCCAGTACTGTGAGTGATGAGGTGAGGATCCAACGTGACATATTTTTTCACAAATATCCTGTAGCATACTAGAGCAAAGAATTAAATCATCTGTTTCAGAAAGATACTTTCCGCATTCCTATTACCTTACTTGGAAATAGTTAACAAAGATGCGAGAAATATATGTTTGTTAGAGGATTCTGCTCGTTTTTGCATATAACTCAGATAACATAGATGGCTAGCACAAATCAGTCAGATCGCACATATGGTTGATTGAAGGTGGTATCTCAATGGCTCGTGCTTGAAGAAGTTGAGTAGATTGCTGGCCATTCATTGCGAAAAAGTTTTTTTATGGAGGAGCTCTTGTGCTAGAAGTAGTTGAGTAGATTTCTAGTCATTCATCTTGAGAAAGTTATTTTTTATGGAGAAGCTCTACCCTCAAGGTCATAAAGACTGTTCATTTTGCGTTTCATTGTTTTTTTTTATACCAGAAGCATGTTTATTTTGTGTGTGTACTTCTGACGGATCTGAGAAAGCGTTCATTGACCTATGGTTCCTTATGCCGACTTGGATGATTATATGCAGATTCTGGATACGAATCCCCAACTATATTTTCATCTTCAGCAACAGAAACTAATAGAGTTGATTCGTGCGGGAAAAATAAATGAAGCTTTGGAGTTTGCTCAAGAAGAACTCGCACCAAGAGGCGAAGAAAATGTATTTTTCTTCTAGATTTACCCTTATTACTTCTTTTAGGTGTCAAGGTTCAGGCTTCATTTAATCTGCATGCGACTGCACTGCTTTTAAGACATGATATGATGCGACTTTAGTTTTTCCCCTGATTTTGCAGCAAACATTTCTTGAGGAAATAGAGAAAACCGTGGCACTACTGGTTTTTGAAGATATAAAAAATTGCCCTTATGGGGAACTGTTGGATGTGGCTCAACGCTTGAAGACTGCAAGTGAAGTTAACGCTGCAATTCTTACAAGCCAAAGTCATGAGAAAGGTTAGTAAGTTACGTGCAAGTTGCATGTGTAAATGTCTATGCATTGAATAGTTTGTTATTTAAACTAGTCAAAGATATAGTTGGATAAAAGAAATTGAGATTGACACAGAGTACATCTTAATAATCGAGAAGAAAGGAGGTGGAAATGTGGACACATGCATTCTCATTTTATATCCCTAAGAACATTTAACTTCGGATTTTATCAAAATTATTAAGATTAATAGTTAACAAGTTTATCACAAGGGTATAAATATACCCAACTCTATAGTTTCTGTTGCTGAAGAAGAAAGGAAATGATGAATTTTATCACAAGCTCATTTGAATGGGTGCCATTCTGGAATATTTTATCACAACGGTAGATATAAGACTTAGCTCTAACATGCATGATGGGTCATCAGCAAGATTGACAAACATGGTCAGACAGTTAAAGTAATTATCTCTCAGGGGCACTTCTTTTAAATCTTTTGCGATGTACCGATATAGAGTTGATTAAGCCAGGACATGCTGGAATATTTTGATGATTTAGGATATTTGTTTAAGATTTGTAGCACTGAAACATTGAATTTAATTTTTTGGACCTAAGTGATTCACTTTAGATGTTAGCCATCATTCAATACTGTATGATGTAATTAAGTGTGTCCTCTTTGTCTAAAATCCGCAAACAACCTTGCTTTGCCGTGTCCCAATATGTGACTTTACTGAAGCTCCTTTCTATATGCATTTTCTCACATATGGTAGATCCGAAACTTCCTAGCCTGTTAAAGATGTTGATTTGGACTCAAAATCAACTGGACGAAAAGGCAGCATATCCACGAATCAATAGTTTGTCAACTGCTGCACTGGAAGATCCATCGATATGAATCTGCTTCCGAGGTGATGATAACGGAGCGTACGCACCATGCTCGCCTAGTGCCCACACGAGTTCTGCCCTGGATCTGTTAATAGGTCGTCGCCTGCAGCGATTGAGTGCACTGCTTTCTTCAGAGTTTGAGCTCAATGCAATCAATTGATCAGAAAACTTCACCTGTGCTGTACCTGTACATGATGTAGAATACATTTTCGACCCTTTAAAATATTGGATTTGATTTTTCACGAATCATCTTCCTTTCAAACTTGTGGTACTTGCAATACGCAAATGATTTCAGTCAAAGTTTAGGCCTTGAATTCACTCTCCTGCTTTCTAATTGTCGGTATGATGCAACTATGCAAAGAAGCTGTCTTATCGATTGTCAAAATCACATGTACAGATTAGAGAACTGTCTATAGAGTGTCAGAATTACATTAGAGGTTACAGATTAGAGAAGCAATTGTTTAGCTCCGAAGTTTTTGCATGCGTTGCATCATAAAACAGGTCATCTTCACAGGCTAGTTTTTGCTCGATATCGCCGCATCCAAACGCCGCTTCTTCCCGCCGCTCCTGGCCGCACAGCTCGTGCTCTGATCCAGCGTTCACGACTGCATGCCGTCGCGCTCCGCCTCTCTCCGCATGCTGGCCACTCCTTCTCGGTGTCCGTGACCACGGCGTCCCAGCTCCACGACGCCATCGACCGCCTCCTCCGGCTCCTCCACGCGGACGCCTCCCACGCCCCCACCGCGCGCGCGCTCGCAGCGGCCGCCGCCTCGCTCCCGCCCTCCACTCTCCTCTCCAACCGCCTCCTCCACCTGCTCTCCTCCCACCCGGCAACCCTCCCGGACGCCCTCGCCCTCCTCTCCTCCACTCCCCCGCACCCTGACGTATGCTCCTACAACACCCTTGTCGCCGCGCTGTCCCGCTCCCCGCGCAGCCTCCCCTCTGCATGCGCGCTGTTCGACCGAATGCCCCGGAGGGACCACTTATCCTGGTCTGCCATCGTCTCCGCCCACGCGCGCCACGGACAGCCCCGCGCCGCGTTCGCTCTGCCGCCGGATGCTGCGGGAGCCCGGCCGCGCCGGCGCGGACAACCAGTTCACCGCGTCCAGCGCGCTTGCCGCGGCCGCGGCCGCCCGGTGCGCCCGATCGGGGATGGAGCTGCACTGCCACGTGGTCAGGAGGGGGATCGACGCGGACGCCGTGGTGTGGAGCGCGCTCGCGGACATGTACGCGAAGTGCGGGCGTGTGGACGACGCGAGGAGCGTGTTCGACCTGATGCTGGTCCGGATGTCGTCTCTTGGACAGCCATGGTGGAGAGGTACTTCAACGCCGGACGCAGCGGCGAAGGCTTCAGGCTGTTCGTCCACATGCTGAGGAATGGTGCTTGACCGAATGAGTTCACGTACGCGGGGGTTCTGCGTGCCTGTGCAGAATTTACCTCTGAGAAATTCGGGAGGCAGGTGCATGGTCGAATGGCAAAGAGCAGCGTAGGGGACTCGTGCTTTGCAGAGAGCGCGCTTGTGCACATGTACTCCAAGTGCGGGGACATGGGGAGCGCAATGCACGTCTGAGGGGACACCAAAGCCAGACTTGGTGTTGTGGACGGCCATGATCGCTGGCTATGCACAGAATGGGCAGCCAGAGGAGGCATTATGCTACTTCGACATGGTCTTGAGGTCTGGAATTAGGCCAGATCATGTCACGTTTGTTGGTGCTGTCTGCGTGTCAGCGTGTGCTCATGCCAGTCTGATTGATAAAAGGTCTGGAAATCTTCTATTTGATAAAGGATGAGTATGGCATTGAGCACACTGCTGATCATTATGCTTGTGTGATCGATCTCCTCAGCCAGTCAATCCAGTTCGAGGTAGCAGAAGAGATGATCAATAAGATGGCTGTGAAGCCCAACAAGTTCCTATAGGTGTCCTTGCTCGGTGGCTGCCGGATTCACAAGAATGTCCGCCTCACAAGGTGGGCAGCTGATGCATTGTTTGAAATAGAACCTGAAAATCCAGCAACATATGTTACTCTAGCCAATATTTATGCGTCAGTTGGCCTGTTTGACGAAGTGGAGAATGTGAGAAGGATCATGGAGTCAAAGGGCATAACTAAAATGCCAGCCTCAAGTTGGATTGAAGTTGGCAGAAGAGTGCATGTGTTTCTGGTTGGCGATAAGACACATCCTCAAGCTGAGGAAATATATGCGCTTCTGACGAAGCTGTATGTGAAAATGAGGGAAGAAGGGTATGTGGTAGACACCGGTTTTGTTCTCCATGATGTAGAAGACGAGCAGAAGGAGCAGGACATTGGTTACCACAGTGAGCGGCTTGCTGTTGTTTTTGGGATCATTTGTACTCCGGAGGGTGCCCCTATCAAGGTTTTCAAGAATATGCGCATCTGTGGGGACTGTCATACCACTATTAAGTTCATATCGCGGATTGTGCCAAGAGAGATAATTGTCAGGGACTGTAATAGATTCCATCACTTCAAGAATGGGAGTTGTTCTTGCGGGGACTATTGGTGAATTGTGCTGCATATATGAATGGTTTTGAATTCTGGGATTGGGAACAACTGTCACTAAATTCATGGCTAAGGTTAATGTGCGACAGCTGCTGATGTAGCAACAGCCAGCAGGTGCTGATACAAGTTGGTTGAAATGTCAAACACTACAAGAAAATCTGCTTCTCAGTGTGCCCTTTGGTAAATGGCAACGGATGACACTTGAACCTTTTTTTATTCCTAACTTGGTATTGTTCTATCTTGAGGAGATCTACAGTGGAGTACTGCTAAACGTTCATTTCGCTTGCTCCTTTCTTGCAGATGAGCGTAAACATGCAATAGCTGTTCCTTTTGGCAAACAGAAAGAAAGAAGGTGGGGAATTTACAAAGCAACGAATCCAAATGTCACTGTGACTCAACCTTGAGCATTTTATCTGTCCTGTTAAAATATCAGTTTTTATGTATGTTTTCTTTTTTCCTGCTATTAGTCAGTAACAAATTCTGTAAATGAGAACGATGATTTATGGTGATTCAATGGTGAAAGTCCCCGTTGCAAATGTTTTACTTTGACCTGTAAATGCTGTTAATAGTGTCTCACTTTGAATGCAGTTAAGGCAACTACAACTCAAAAAGGCAGAAGAAATATTTGTACAAATTTTCTCAAGGATATCAGAAAGACAGCTGAAGCATCACGTCTTACACATTCTTGTCTGTACAATTCATTGCATTTCATGAATATGGTATCTGAAATCACATTACAGGAACTGATTATACATTAAATATAATCACTGGGCTTTCTTATATCTGTATCTCGAAGCACAAACAATGAAAACCATCAAATTTGCAAAGCTTATCCCTGCAATCAACAAGAAGAACCGGTCAAATTTGCCTTCGTTCAGGTTATCAGGGATCCATCCAGGTGAACCTCCTTGAGTTGTAAAGTACGAAACAAGCGTCAGTATGATGAGCTTATATAGCTTTCCACTGAAACTGTAACAAGCGCAAATGCAGTACATAAACTCCTCATGGCATCTGGGCCCTGATCGTAGAAGAACTCTAGTTGACCTATAGCAGTGAACACCTCAGCTGCACCCACCAAGAAATACTGTGGTATTTGCCAAAGAATGGTCATTGGAACATCAGCCTTCTCGTGAATAAGACCTTTAGACCTGGCAGTCTCTAAACGCTTCTTCTCAACAAGAGCTGCAGATACCATTGCAAGAATGCACAATAATAGTCCAATTCCCATCCACTGTAGCTCAGAAAAACCCTTCTCCCTTCCAGCGAACTTTCTAACTATTGGTACAAGAATCCGGCCATAAAGTGGAACCCAGATAATGACACTGATTGTATCGAAAGTCGAGAGGGACGCTGGAGGAATGTTGAAAGATCCAACCCTCTTGTCAAGAACCATACCCTGCTCTACAAACATGGAAGAGTTTTGGGCATGCACAGCACTGAATATGATAGTAGTGGCCCAAATGGGAAACATTCTTATTAGGATCTTCAGTTCTTCCACCTGGGTGACTGTGCAAAGCTTCCATGGGTCTGTAGAAGATCCGCTCTTCACATCAGCAGATGAGACAATGGCAGCGCTATCAAGGAACCTATACAAAGGAGAGATAGGTAAAATGTTATTATAGTCATACTCACACAACAAAAAAATACTATGTCTGTAAACCAGTCTACTTATAGAGATAACATACTCCCGAAAAAAAAATACAATTATAAGAGTAACACGTGTCTGGTCCTATCCTGAACCTCTAGTTATGTTACACTCAATGAATTTACAAATTAAGCATACTACCTCTAGTTATGTTACATACTTACACTCAATCAATTTACAAGTTAAACATCTGCAAAAGACTCAGTAATAGGTGTTGCAATAAATTTATTTCATCCGCATAATCTCAAATCAATTATTACTATTAACAATTCAGTGGCAATGACATCCAATATACTCCTATTGTATTGGATGCCTCACATGAGCTACTAATATACTACTACACCCGGATTCAAATAAGCGTTGTTTTGGACATCGATATGATACTCAAAATGCAACTTCGACCATTGATTTCTGTTGTAACATATATTTATAAATATAAAAAATATTAATATTGCAAAACCACTTCTTGAGACAGATATATAATTTCCAAATATTTACTATTAAAAACGATATTGATGGCCAAAGTTTAGATAGTTTGACTACAATCAACACAAGATGACACCTTTTTTTTGTGACCGGAGGGGGTATTTGTCTAGCCTACCCATAATTCCATATTCTTTTTGTTGCATTTATGTACTTACTTTCCAGTACACTCAAATTGAAACAGGAAAAAGATTGTGCTGAAGTTCAATGTTAATTGCATATAATCAGTCTCGTCATTTTCCATGATTCTATGAACACAGTGGCACATGACACTAAAAGTAAGGCAGTGATGCACTACAAGAATGCAAATTACTCAAGTTCATTTGTGTGCTCCAACCAGGTTTCTGAAATCTATACATATTTGAGGCTGCAAAGCATGAAAGAGCTAGTGCCATATATATAGTAGGAATGGAAAACCCTATCCCCCAACCAGAGTTATCTTGTATCCACACTATGATAGTGCCTGAGATGAATGAACCCATATTTATACAGAAGTAGAACCAATTGAAGAAGAACCCCTTCTTTGCTCTCTCTGCTGGGTCAGTGTCATCAAATTGATCAGCTCCAAAGGATTTGATGCAAGGTTTGACGCCTCCAGTCCCTAGAGCTATCATATAGAGGCCAACGAAAAATATGCCATACTGAAGTAAGCTTGCTTCTGGGCAGCAGTTCCTAAACATGTAGGTGGCTGCAGTGCTGGAACCGAAGCTGAAAGCGTTAAAATAGCCAGGCCCTTCAGTAAAAAAAGAAAATGGTCACACACTTGGTTAAAATGCTGTCAAAGGCAAGGTTACACAATTTTTTATTTCAGAGAATAAAATTACAAAAAAAATGTAAATATTGAGATGCTCAAGTTAATCTGAACATAACACCAACACTGCAATCCAATATATCACATGTTCATTATTAATGCTGAACAGTAAAATCCAGGTAAACCGGTCATAAAATACCAAGTAGCATATATGCAACAATTGCATTAATTTTTCTTTTCTAGGTCAGCATATGGTGCATAATGTACCGAAGTAGGGTTATAGCTTGGGTGGCAATAATTTGTACTTACAATAAAATAAACTGATGAGAAAACAGCAATGGTCCAGTACTTTCCCCAATGAGAATCTGCTAACATGGCTCCAATCAGGGGAGTGAGATAGCATGTCCTTGCCAAGTGGTAACATTTCTTGCAGCTTCGAGGTTGCCTAAACAAAGCTTAACTTTCAAATAAGTAACTAGGTTTTTTGCAATTCCATAGTAGGCCAGCCTCTCACAAAACTCATTCCCTGTCAAGAAACTAGCAATGCTGAAATCTGACAAACCTCATCAATGAACTTATAAAATATGCAGACAGTTTCAGTAAGATTTGTACCATGTGGTCTGTAGTATTTAGGTTAGTTTAAAAATTTTATGCCTCCAAATGTCCTGGGTACTGTTGAATATATGATATTGTTTAGGATTTAAATTTCATGAAGCTAACATAATGTAAAGGCATGCATGGTGCAGGTGTTTGGAAACAAGCTTATAGGGAAAAAGAGCAGGTTCTTCTTTTTTCCACGTAGGATAAATAAGATGCTTATTCTGTAGCATTGTGCTTGATTAGGCATTAGTGCTTGGCAAGTGCCTTTGTAGTATCTAAGGTTTGAGAACTATCTAACCACCTGTAAGAAGAGGTGATTGCATTGGAAGTTTGAGCTCCTAAATTGATGCTTGATGATGTGGATTGTGGCATGTTAAGCACTGATTGCATTGTACATGACATAACAATAATAGATGATTGCAAAAGTTTAAGGTAATTATACATTAAAAGAGAAGAAGATTAGTGTGGGTAACAGAATAAGAAAATGCCCCACCACTATAAATTATTATCTGATTCGAGGCAAAAACTACCTTCTCAACAACTATGGCGCTTAAGTTTATGGTATATGCATCTGCGAAAAAATTACCTAGGATGAAAAAACATGATCTCCAATTGCCTGTGGTGCGCTTTGATGCAGGAAGGCCTTTGATATCAACAGATCCACCTGTGTAAAGACCGGCATCCTGCTAAAAAATAATACTAGCACTTAGCTAGACCACCTAATTGGATTCTAGGCAATGGTCTTCCTATAATGTAATAGCAGAGCTTAAGGTGTTTTCCTCCAAAAAAGAACAAGAAAAATAAAATAACAGGCACTGAATTCCATCCATAAATCAAACAAATGGGGAATGGAAAAGTAGGCAGCCACATCAATTTTCCCAAAATGTCCAAAGAGTTTAAGGATTAATAGTAATAGGCTCTCGACAACCTTTTTTTTAAAACAATAAACAAAAAGGTAGAAGAGCTGTAAATTATATTAATAAGGAGAAAAAGTACTCGACATGCAAAGAGAATAGAAGAGTCGTCCTGTTATGAAAGCTTGGTCTTGTCTGTTGGAAGATGAAAGCATTCCTTTGTTTCCAAATCTGCTAGGCTGCAATTGTGATGTGAAGATTTCCGTGAAGAATTGATGCTGAAATTCTATTTTGGCTTTTGCACATTTTTTTGTTGGCCTCTCATGGAGTATTCACAATTTTAGTAAGGACCGAGGGCTCTTGTTAGGAGCATAGACCATAACCAAATCATCTGACTTTACAAAAGTCACCCCACAGCAGGCGACATAGGTCGTTGGTCTAAAGCATATCAAACAAGAAGTTGTATATCTTGGGATAAATTGTCAATTTCTCGTGCATTAGATCAGAGCCATCCATGGATCCATTCAGTGCCTCATATTGGCTCAACTGCCTGTGAACCCTTTTAATAATAATACTTAATCCAACATTTTCTTTTTTATTTGTTCTTGCTAAATCTCACTTGAGTGTTTTAGAGAGATACAACACCTGAATTTTAGTGTCTTAGGTTCGCGCCAAGATTTGTACTTTAGGGGATGGTGGATATATGAGATTAAAAAAGTCATTTGTTTTAAAACCTTATAATACTTGAATTTTTGTTTATACCTTAGTTATAGTTAGTTTATATTGGAATTATGGGATAATTCCTCACAGGCCACTGGATAAAACATAAATCCCTGATATGACACTGTCATTGACTGAAATGGGGCCCATGTGTTATAGGCACACCGATGACATATCAGGGATTTGTGGGTTTTTTACGGTGTCATATAAGGAAACACAGGAGTTACAATCATTTTTGTGTAATTTTTGAGTAATGATGGTGTAATAAACATTTGGTTTTAGAGCCTCCAATAACACCTGATTTTTTTGTTTAGTAAAAAGTTAGATTTAATTTGAGCCGCATATCACAAAACTGAATGGCCAAAAAATTAAGTATTGGGAGCACTAAAACACTCAGGTGTGGTATAAACACTCCCATTTAATTATTCACTACTTAACTATCTAGTAAATGTTCGCTAGATGTCAAAAGTCTTAACCTTTGGCTGTCAATTTCTGCATGAGTATTTAGGTTGGGCACGTCAAAATGTTACGCATAGACATATTTATAATGTTATTAAGCTTTCAAACACTACGATAGAAATTGGTAAACAAATTTACATTATGGAGATAATGGCGTTGTATCTCAAAATTTTATTGCTCACAAAGAGTGAATTAACTTACAAAAATTGGAGGACTTATAGGTAGCAAATAATCAAGGATGCTACAGAACCAAACAATGAAGTTCAACACTGAAAGATCACGCATGTTTACCCTCCCTAATTAAGGGTGCAAATTAATTAATCTAAGGATACTCACCGATCTTCTTTAATTCAACCGCTAACATTAGTTTTCTAAAAAATTACTAAATTTAAGAAAAATAATATTATTAATTGAACTAAAGAAAATCGGTAGATATAAGCTTTACCACCCCTATCCATAATATTCAGTCAGGATTGAGGAAGTTAAAAAAAAAAAAATGCTCTTTGCAAGTGCAGTGCCGACACTCACTGGCGGACTAAGCAGTCGACACTCGGGAAGCGTTCCTGCGCTTGTACCGCCTAGCGCAGCACACGAAAACCGCCAGGTTGAGCGCGCTAAGTGCCGCGAGGAGCCAAAAGAAGCGGTCAAGGTGGCCGTCGTTGAGGTCATCGGGTATCCACCCGGGCTCGCCGCCTCGCGTTGTGAGCCAGGACACCGCGGCCACCACGAGCGAGCTCAGGTAGCTCCCAAGCGCCACAGTCAGCAGCGCCAGCGCCGAGCACAGGCTCCGCATCGACGCCGGGGCCTCGTTGTAGAAGAACTGCGTCCGCCCGACGCACGCGAACACGACGCTGGCGCCGACCAGGAAGTACTGGGGCACCTGCCACAGGATGCTCATCGGCGCCTCGCCACCGTGCGCGCCCGCGACCAGCGCCAGGCGCCACGTCTCGACCAGCGCCGCGGCGACCATCACCAGGACCGAGAGGAGCAGGCCGGTCCCGTAGCGCTGCAACTCCGAGAGGCCCCTCTCGTTGCCAGTGAGACGCCTGGCCACGGGCACGAGGACCCTGTCGTAGACGGGCACCCAGACGATGACGCTGACGGCGTCGAAGGACGCCAGGGACGCCGCCGGGATGGCGAACGAGCCGACCTGCTTGTTCATCGTCCTTCCTTGCTCCAGGAACGTCGAGGAGAACTGCGCGAGGACGGCGAAGAACACGATCCCGGTGGCCCAGATGGGGACCATCCCGATGATTGCCTTCAGTTCTTCGACTTGCGTGACCGTGCATTGCCTCCATGGATCAGACAGCTCGTCGTCTAATGAGATCACAGCAGCCTTGTCAAGGAATCTGGACAAAGAAATTGCAAGTCACAGCAAAAGATTGGGCCTGAGAAAAGAATGTTCACAATACATTCAGGTAACTACGTACCTGAGCACTGGTGTATGCTGCAGTTTATGGCCATCCACCATTGATACATTCTCGTGTAGCTCGTGGAGAAGAGAATCGTCATGCGGTAAATCTACATTCCATTTCCGAATAGCTGCAACAATGACCTGGAAGACCCTCACAATTGGACTCCCCAGAGGCTTTTGGATCCTGTATGAATTGGAACCCAGCAAGAAGCTTGCAATGGCCAAGGCGATAAATACGGTTGGGATCCAGAGCCCTACAACCCACCCATAATGATCTTGCACCCACACAACAACGGTTCCCGAGACGAAGCTGCCGATGTAGATTGCGAAGAAGAACCAGTTAAAGAAGGAGTCCTTCTTCTGTCTCTCAGATGGGCTGTTGTCATCGAATTGGTCAGCGCCGAATGGTGAGACACAGGGCTTGATGCCGCCAGCCCCTATGGCCATCGTGTAGAGGCCAAGGAAGAACACAACAGACTGGGATGAACCATCCTGCACACAATCGGGTCCGGCGCAAGTCGGGAACGATGCTGAAATTGACATTGTAGCCATCCCCTTGTGTTGAACAAGCAGAGTCAATCAGTTAGTGGAAAGTAGTTTACCTATTGGCAAATTTTTGTAAAGATTCATGAGTGACAAGAACTGAGTTTAACTCCAAGAAATGGTACAACACATTCTTTTTTATTCGACGTTTTTATCATTAAACTTTATACTGACATGCTAGTGCAGTTATAACATTATTAAACTATTTTTCAACGACAAACAATTTTTGAAAATCAATCTATATAGTTTTAACATATTGATGATCAGACTTAAATGTTTTGATAACACAAGTTCTAACTCACCAAATAAAGAAAGAATAGAAAAGCATTCTAATTTCTTTTTCTTTTTTCTATGTTTTGTTGTTGAACCAGTACAATAAATTGCTTCATAGTTTTATAAAAGGTGCTATTGCTATTTTTCTAAAAACAACAGGAGAACTACCAATTATATTGATAAAAAATGAGAAAGATAGGGAAAAACTTTTATGATTGAGAAGGTGTGAGGAAAGCTAGTGTAGTCAGGTATCTTCCCAAGTAGGATTCTGTTACGATTGGGAAAGTAGCATGCCTATTGGCAAAACTTTTTACAGATTTATGCCTGACAAGAAATGAGTAGACTCAAAGAATGGTACTTTCTTTCTTTCCCTAATAGATGTCATTAAAAAATATTAAAATTTTGGCCACCAATATACACCAAATATTAAGTTTTTTACACAAAATGATAAAGGCGGATTTTCATGAAAAATGAATTTAAATAATTATATCTTAAGTGTGATGTACAATTAGAAAATATAATAGTCAAATGTGTGTATTGGAGACTATATGAAACTATAAATTTCCAAAATGAAAGGAAAAGAGAACGGAGGGAGTACACAATAGCCTTTTCCTTCCCTTATTTTCCTGTCTTCTACGGGATTTTTCTCATTTTTCTGTTCTTGAAGGAGTACAATAAATTGCAAGTTTTACAAAGGTGCAGCTTGTGTGCTTACGACTAGGTAAACTGTGAACGAAGCAACTATAGTCAGGCATCTTCCCCAATAGGAATCTGCTATGATGGCTCCAATCACTGGTGCGATATAGCATGTACCCTGCCAATTCGTATAGTTTCTTGCAGCGGTAACATTATTTTCATGTAGCACTGTCTTAAGAAAAGTGACCAGGTTGAATTGTATCCCATAGTATGCTAGCTCCTCAAAGCATTCAGTCACTGCAGTACAAGTCACAAGTGGTATCTGTCAAGCAAATCGTAAGAGAATTGATAATAGAAAGAATGTTCATGGGAGAAAGTATCAGAGGGACGAATATAAATCTTGAATAAGTGAATGGAAATTAACTGCCCTTATTACCATTTTTTGTGTCATATTTTGTACGTTTTGCTTTTTAAGCACTTTGCTAGATCTGTATTTTTTTGGAGCAAATATGTCTGTATGAAATTTGACAACTTATGCTTACCTAAGATATATGTGCATGCTCTCCAACTGCCAGTATGGTGCTTTACTCCCTTGACGTTAATAATTCTTTCGCTTGTACGTGCTAGTGAATTCTGTAATAACACAAACCAAAATTCTTCGTAAAAGCATGAAATAAGTAAGCAGTACAGATGCAACAAAAGAGCCTAGAATCAGAATTTAATAGCAAGCAGAAATTCGTTGCTAGTATGAACTTCTTGAGCTTCCGTTGTTGCTGATGTTGCAGACTCGAAATAAGTCACTGTGCATGCAGGAATTTTCATTCAACAAAAAAAAAAGAAAGAAAATGACAGGCAACAACAGGGACACGAAGTAAGCCTCACAAACTGAGTTCGAGCCTTAGAAAAAGAAAACGGAGTTTTACCTGTGGAAGGAGGAGCGGTTCTTCATCTCCGTCCTCATCTCGTACCAGCAGTTTCCTCTCTTCTGCTGCCTCGTCCATGGAGATCTGGAAGAGCAAATCAAACAACTGGGCGTCAGGGCGTCGGCAATGCTTTGAATTCGCATCTGACGGGAGCCGCAGTGACTTGATGAGTGCAGATCGAGAAGTAGTTGTGGCTCACCGTTGAAGTCAACTCCTACAATGATTTGGCGCAAATACCTAGACAGTAAACGGTGTGGTTTTTTAAGTACTACTTCTGTTTTCGTTTACTTATTCATCAATTTTTACTGTAGTAATTTTAATTTTACGTTTTTCCTATAAAAATTTTACAAATACTTAAAAATATCTAATATTAATAAAATATATTTCACGATAAATCTAATTATACGAAAATTTTAGTTATTTATAAATTTTTTGTAGAAAAAAACATAAGATCAAAATTACGCGGAAGTAGTACATTCTGGACTTACATAACCGATGCATACCCACTCACATTCCAGATATGTATGTCACGTGAGGGTCGGAAATTTTGAGAAGGCGAAAAGGAGTGGTGGTGGATGGGTTAGGAGAGATTAGAAGCCATTAGATCCTCAATGCATGTGAAACATGCTGTACTACTGAATGTGCACATGTATGTATTCTTAATCTGTACGGGATTTAATTTCGAGGGAGAAACATATTTAGGAACAAATACCAAACGCAAGTAAGAACATGCGTTCCTACGTTGAGCTCCGCTCGAATACAGGGGGCTCGGTCGCATGCCTGGCGACCTTGCCATTCGAGCTAACGCTCGATCTCATATGTGGAATTCACTTAAAAAAAGAGAGAGAAATCAATTCCTTGATCCATCCCAGCTCACTCACCCAAGCTTGACTTGGAGGACATCAACTGGAAAATTAATATTCTATTTTATTTGTGTCGAAAATAGTTGGTTTGATCTCCCTTCAACTGCATGCATCGATGCAACCTGGGGTGTAACGGGTCAGATATTTCCCGACCGATGGATAGAAGGGGTTCGGATAGTATTTTGGAGCGAAAAATCGGATATCTTAGAATTTCTTTGATATTATATCGATGTCAGATAGCTGTATTAGATATCGAATTCGGATGTTGAGAAATAGGTATCTATCGGATATCGGATATTTGAGAATAAAATCGGATATATCCGAAGACTATCCGGGCATGTCTTCTGAAGCTGGTAACTTTTCATATGGAGTCGAATAGAGACGATTCTTATATGAAAATTGTAGTTCTTGACGAGATCTATAATTAGTTGAGACTTTTTTTATTTGAAATCATTAATATATCTAAATAATTAAAAGAAACTTAGCTAGCATATTGGGCATTCATAACTTCTCCGTCTTCGCTCCAACATGACTCTTGCCACATGACTCTATTACTATTTTACATATTAAACTGCTAATATAGTTAAGTTTTGGACACGTAAAATGGTTGAACGATCATAACATATGTGATATGTGTGTGCGCATGCTCAATATCCAAAGAAATATTTGTGGCTGACTAACGATGATATATAATAATTATTATATATTCTATGTGTAACATCCTGAGTTTTTAACGTGTTAATTAATTACAAATTTCACTTCAAATTAATTTTTTTATTAATTAAGTCAACTAAAATCAAGAAAAAAATATATCCTCAAATATATTAATTTGACTAGGTATTCCAAAATGCACTAGAGTTATTTTTAAAATGATTCCTGCATTAAATTGGTCCATATGCAATATTTTATAGTTTTTATGGTTCTTTGTGTGGAGATTTGAAATTAAATATCTCTCAATTTCAAATCTATTCCAAGATTTCGAAAGGCTAAGGGCACAACAGCTCTACGTCAAGTTCAGTAAGTGTGAGTTTTGGCTTCAAGAAGTGACTTTTATTGGACATGTGCTAACAACAGAAGGAGCATCGGTAGACCCTTCGAAAATTGAAGCAGTGGTTGACTGGATTCAACCAATCAATATCTCAGAAATCAGAAGCTTTCTTGGATTGGCAGGTTGTTACCACAAATTTATTGAGGGATTTTCAAAGTTAACTAAGCCAATGACCAAGCTTCGCTAGAAAGACGCCAAGTCTGAATGGGATGAAGCTTGCGAAGAGAGTTTTCAAGAACTCAAGAAGAGACTGACTACTACCCTAGTGCTAAAGTTGCCAGATATCCAAAAGGACTTCGTGGTCTATTGTAATGCATCACACCAAGGTTTAGGTTGTATCTTGATGCAAGATGGCAATGTTGTGGCTTATGCATCCAGGCAACTGAAGTCGCATGAAGAGAGTTACCCAACTCATGATCTGGAGTTAGTAGCTGTTGTGCATGCACTTAAGATATGGAGGCACTATCTTCTTAGAAATAAGTGCGAGATCTATACGGATCACAACAGCCTGAAGTATATTTTCACTCAATCAGAGTTGAACCTACGACAACAGAGATGGTTAGAGTTGATAAAGAATTACAATCTAAGTATCTAATATCACCCAAACAAAGTTAATGTGGTGACTAACACCCTTAAGATATGGATGCACTATCTTTTTGGAAATAAGTGCGAGATCTATACAGATCATAACAGTCTGAAGTATATTTTCATTCAATCAGAGTTGAACCTGCGGCAACGGAGATGGTTAGAATTGATAAAGAATTACAATATAAGTATCCAATATCACCCAGGCAAAACTAATGTGGTGACTGACACCCTAAGCAGGAAAGTTTACTACCATAGTCTTCAGGTACTAGAGTTAAGACCGGAACTCCTCTCAGAAATGCAACATTTGAATCTGCACATAACACAATGGCAAGTTCACACACTAGTGTTAAATCCAACACTGGAAGATAAAATTCATAAAGCCCAATTAGAAGATGAGGAGGATCTGGAAATAAAAAAGAATCTCAATTTAGATAAAGCACTAGGGTTAAGAGTAGATAAGTAAGAAATGGTATGGTACAAGGATCAGTTTTGTATACCAGATCGGGAAAATCTTAAGGAGTTAATCATGGATGAAGCCCACAACTCTTCCTACTCCATTCATCCAAGATGTATTAAAATGTTCATGGATCTAAGGGCCAAATATTGGTGAACATGAATGAAGTTTGACATAACAGGGTTTGTCGCTCCGTGTGACACATGTCAAAGGGTTAAAGTAGAGCACCAAAGATCAGCAAGAAAACTGCAACCGTTACAGGTCCCAACATGGAAATGGGATGAAATTGGTATGGATTTCATAGTCGGGTTACCTAGAACTCAGAAGGGTAACGACTCCATATGAGTCGTAGTAGATCGTCTGACTAAAGTGGCTCACTTACCTGTCAAGATGACCTATAGTGGAGACAAGTTGGTATACTTGTATATTAATAATATTCTCAGGCTACACGGGGTACCAAGTAGAATCGTCTCCGATCGAGGACCCCAGTTCACATCAAGGTTCTAGAAGAGTTTGCATACTGCCCTAGGAACTAAATTGAACTTTAGTTCTGCTTACCACCCACAGACTGATGGTCAAACTGAAAGAGTAAACAAGATCTTGGAAGACCTTCTGAGAGCTTATATGATAGCTTACAAAAAAGACTAGGAGAAAAGTCTATCATTTGCAGAGTTCTCTTACAACAACAGCTTCCTAGCTAGTCTGAAAATGTCGCCTTTTGAGGCATTGTATGGAAGAAAATTTAGAACACCTCTATTGTGGTTAGAAGTAGGAGAGCGTACGCTCTTTGGACCTACATTGATCAAGGACACAGAAGGACAAGTTACCAAGATTAGGGAGAATCTAAAAGCAGCTCAGAGTAGACAGAACGGTTATGTTGATAACCGAAGGAGGAGTTTGACCTTCGAAGTTGGAGAATACGTCTACCTCAAGTTATCCCAATGAGAGGCACCCGGAGGCTTCAAGTTCATGCAAAATTGGCTCCTAGATATGTGGGACCATATGAAGTACTAAAAAGGGTTACAGCACTGGCTTATAAGCTAGCTCTTTCGAGGGAAATGTCCGATGTACACAATGTGTTCCACGTTTCGCAACTAAAGAAGTGTTTGAGGGTTCCAGGGGAACAAGTTCCTTTGAAAGTCATGGATCTACAACAGGACCTTCAGTACGAGGAGAGACCCATCTGGATTTTGGACTTGGCAACTCATCAAACCCGAGAGATAGCGGTCAGGTTCTGCCGAGCACAATGGAGTAATCACACAGAAGTAGAAGCTACATGGGAACATGAAGAGGATCTGATGAAGGAGTTCCCAAATCTCTTCATTGAGCTTTCTGAATCTATGTGTAACATCCCGAGTTTTTAACATGTTAATTAATTACAAATTTCACTCTAAATTAAAAAAAAATTGTGATTAATTAAGTCAACTAAAATCAAGGAAAAATACATACTCAAATATATTAACTTGACTAGGTATTCCAAAATGCACTAGAGTTCTTTTCAAAATAATCCCAGCATTAAATTAGTTCATATACAATGTTTCATGGTGTTTATGGTTCTTTGTGTGGAGATTTGAAATTGAATGTCTCTAAATTTCAAATTTATTCCAAGATTCCGTTCAGCCTAAATCCAAATTGAATTTGAATCTTTTTTATTCAAATCATCTTTGAAATCTCAAGGTCCAAGTTCAAATCATAGTTTCAATATGCTTACTTGAAATTGATCCTAATTCAAAGTAAAATCCAAATTCAAATGCCTCAATTTGAATTTAAACTTAATTCATTTTTCCTTTTTCTTTCCCTCTGGCCCGAATCTCCCTCCCCTCTCTCGTTCCGGCCCACAACAGTCAGCCCGGCCCCTTTTCCCTTTCTCCTGTGCACACAGGCAGTCGCAACCCCACGCAGCCCAACTCTCATGTCCCCGGCCCGCTCACGCCTGTGCCCACGCGTGAGCTCAACCGCCCACGTGTCATTCATCCACACCCACGCCTCCATCATCTTCCTCCCTCCTCCAGCATGACACAGTGCCACGCGCACGTGCTAGTGCGTGGGCTCAACCTCCCACGTAACGATCATCGTGCCCACACCTCCATCGTCTTCCTCTCTCCTCCAGCGTGACACAGCGCCACGCTGTCCCTTGCCATCATGTCGACCGCCTTCCCCCAGGAAATATCGATGCGACACTCTCCGTGCTCTCACTCACTCTCTCCTCTCTCTCTCTACCCATGCTCACGCCGCCCATGCCACTACGCAGCGCGACTTTCACTCCCACGCCCACGCGTGGACGGCGCAGAGCGCCCATATTGCGAAAAAAATGGTGGGAGTCGCCCCGCCACCTCGCTGCAGCGCTGCCTGACGTCACACTCCCACTGCCTCACTGCACCCCTTCCCTTCTATAAATAGCACAGCAAGGCCCTCTCCTTCCCTTTTTTCCCCGATTCACCGCCGCCGTTGCCACCATTGAACGTGAACGCAGCTTGCCATCATCGATCCGTCGCCCACGTGCTGCCGAGGAGCACTAAGAGGACGCCGTCATCCCTGCACCGCCTTCCGTTGACCAGAAGCTTGACAAGAGGTCACCCGTGCTGGATGCCAAGCCACTTCACTGCCACCTCTTCGACGCTCTGCTGGCCACCATCCAAATTCTTGCTGTTCTTTGTCACGGTGAGCATTCCAACCCCTCATGAACCCTCCTAGGTAGTGTATCGTCATCCTGTGCTTTCTTCTCGCATGTAGCCACGTGCACCCGTACTATTAGCTCTACCGTCGTGTTGTTCCTCGCCGTCAGCATGATTGTGCCTCTGTATGTGGTTTGGCCATTGTGCCAAGTAGTCTAGGAGTCATAACTTCTCCGATCTGGCTTCGATTTCGGTGATTCTTTTGCCAAATTTTTTTTTCTAATTTTGAGATCTATATATCTATCATGGAGTGATATACCTTTGGGCTCATTTTACTTTACATTTGGTGTTATTTTGTTCTTCTCTAGTATAGCTTATTAATGATCACAATCACACTTGCAGAACCGCCAAAATTCTGTGAGTGTTTCACAGAAAGTGTCAGAAGCGAGGAAGATCCTGACTACAACCAAGATCTTGAAGAAAACCTCGGAGAAGGCAAGTCCTATCACCTTGATCATATTGAACATATGGTTTCAAATAATCTACATGACCAACTAAAAAATGGACTTATTATTGCATGTGCTATGTATCACGTTTTCTTTAAAATTGTTTATAGTAGTTAATTCTATTAACACTTGTCATGCTATAAATGTTATCATCTAAAATACATATCACCTTAGGATTACTTGCTGTTATCTATATTAATGATAGATGACGCCTTGCTATCTAGCATGCTTAGAATTGAATAGTCTCCTCAGAGACGTCACCTTGAAATGCATCTCTTCAGATATAATGTTCACCGTTTATCAAATTGATTCATATGCAATGAACCCTTGATGGTTGTGAACTTTATGATGGATGTGAAATCCTTAATGTCGTGTGGGATATGGAGGGTGGTGTGTAAAAATGGGTGAAAAATATTTTAGCGGGAGCAAGTGGAGTAGTACTCTGGATGAGGATGCTCTTGGAAGCTTGAGTTACCTTTGTGGTATTCATTGCCAGAAGATGTTTGCCCTTACCATTTAAGGACCGAGTCATTGCGTCGTCATGCTTAGCCACCCCCGTGCAACCATGCGTCCTGAATAGGCAGGACTTGACTTCTCCTTCATCGAAATGAGTTGGACATCATACTTATGAGGGTGCAGAGATAGGCAAATGCTTAAAAAGAGAACTTGGCGTTCAGTACAAGACCACTGATACTTGAGGGTAAATCTTGTAGAAAAGCATGATAGGAAAGATGATTAGAGTGTCTCGATATGATTCATTCCTCCGCTTGCAACGGTTGGAGGCTGAGTATATCGTATGGGTACATTATACAACCTCTGTAGAGTGTAAATCTTATTCGAATAGTCGTGTCTACGGTCATGGACATGCGAAAGTAGTAACCCTGATGACTAGACTCTGGGTGCGTGTGTCTTGATGAGTGAGTGTGTGGACTAGATGTTTATTTGATGAGATTCATGGCACAATCCGTCAGAAGCTGTGTGGTACTACAGGTACACCAGAGGTGATGATAAGGACTGGGAGTGAGGTGTAGCCCTCCCGGGGCTGAAAACCCCTCAAATATAGTTTGTTACCTGGTTTTGAACTATTTAAATTATTTGAAGTCAATCTTAGATGATATAATTGGATACCTGCATAAACTGTTTTACACTTAAAACTAAATCGTAAAGTCTTATCCTTGAATTACCTCCTTTATGCATCTATCAACACCTTGAAGTAATATAGGGCTTGCTGAGTACCTTCTATACTCACTCTTGCTGTCATTCAGATGAGAAAGTTGATGCTAACTTTGCAGAAGGTGAAGGCGAGGATGAAGAATAGTCTTAGAAGTCGCGTTCGCACCCTAGCTGCTTGTGGCTTGGGCTTCCGTTTTCTGCTGTGTTTTGTTGGCCGCTCGGCTAGGTTTATAATATAGAGTATAGGGTGTAACCTTTTATACTGTAAATCTTAGTATTTATGTATGAAGTTTGACTGTGATACTACAAATGTGTTACTGTCTGTATCAGTTACTTAATCTAAGGACTGATATGGGAGGCACATGAGATCCCAGGTTGAGGTCTTACACTATGAATACCATATATCTATAAGAGGTATACGATGTGCATACATATTTTACTCGATTCGGTATGATTTGTAATCAATATGGAGAAAGGAATGGAGATAAAGTATAAAGATGGTGATCATATGGAATAGGGAAGCCATCCCATATTCAGGAGGAATCTCCTAGATATCAGGGAGATCAATAGTATGGAAAGGATTGCACCCAGGGGAGTTCTGGTAGGGTACACCCGCCTTACCCCGACTATAAAAGGAGGGGAGGGAGGGTACATCCAGGACACACAATCTACAGAAGCACAAGCCTCATAACACCAGAGCAACTCGCGCCTTTAGATCTACAAAGTTGCGACACCCTAGATCAAGCCTAGTTAGGCAAGAATTGTCAATACCCATCGAAGATCCACATCAAAAGTAACCATCATCTGACTAGGGTAGGGCTAGCCAACGAGCCAACTCGGCTCTACTTGGTTCTGCTCATTAAGATAATGAGCTGGCTCGGCTCGGCTCATTAGCAAAATGATCAAAAATACCAGTTCAGCTCAACTCGTTAAAAGCTCAAGCCAACTCATTTGGCTCGCGAGCCAATTGCGTTGCTCGATGCGGAGCAACGTCTATTGGTGAACGTGCTACTGGATGCCAGCAACAAGCGCTTCGTACTTGTCTTTGAGTTGTACATGCCACTCTACGGCTTCCCCGTGGTGTACCACTACCTGACCCGCTCCCATCATAGCTTCGTCAGTGCCTTCAATGACCCTGGCCCGCACGGTTGCAACCGGTACCACCCCGGCCTGGCCCTCGAGGTGTAGCGTGACCAGTGACGTAGGGGCATGTATTGGTTCAAGCAGGATCGCGACCTCGCCGTGCCAACTCCGTCGATGAACCACGACAGACACACTTGCAAAAATGATCTCAACGCTAGCGTGACAACTCCGACCATGCACCTGTGGACACACACGTTGGCGGCCAACTCAGTGACATAGCCAGAACAAACAAAAGCTCAAAGGGCGTGGCCGGGGCAATCTTCAAAACATGGGTTGTTAGATTTGGGATAGAACGAATTCGATTTGGTTGAGATGAGATTTGGTGATTGGAGATATAGAAGAGATCAATCTCGAGCGGATTTAGTTGGCGGAGAGAGAGGAGAGGGCGGCTATGGCTTGGAGATCAGGCGTGTGCGGCTCGACCTCTATTCGTGTGGCTCTGGGAATAAGAAGGTAGGGGTGCCCGCCTGGGCTTGGGCTGCTAAGAAGAGAAAAGGGAGAGGGAGGCTTGGGCCAGCCTTGAACTGGACATGAAGGAGAGCAAGGAGGTGGGCTGACTCGAGCTGAAAAGAGAGGAAAGAAGAGAGGAATTGGCAGCCCGGGCCACCTCCCTGGTTTATTTGGCTTGCGAGCAACTCACGAGCTGGCTTGAACCAGCTCATTATCTAAATGAGCTAAAACTCTAGCTCAGCTCGTTAGATTTTGGAATGAGCCGAGCCAAACACGAGCTGAGCTAGCTCGCGAACTTCAAGCTTTTCGTCCAACCCGCTTTAGCAGTAGGAACATAGAGAATCTGTCTAAATTCTTAGGATTAGATCCATACATACCCCTGTTGTAAACCCTAATCTTGAGATTAATCAAGGCAAGATAGGATGTAAAGATACTATCCACTCAGAGGCCCAAACATGTATAAATTTCGTGTCCCTCTTTGTGATACTATCTACGACAATGCATGTATCCCTATATTTTACATCATAAATATTTGGCAGTTGTGTACAATTCCTCGACACTGACATTGTCTGCATTTGATTCGTCACATATTCTATTTGTATCAATATGTATTAATGACCAGACTATTTACATCCATATTTGTATCTGACACTGTCTGTGTTCAACTCCGACTCCAAGAAAAATATGGAATATGATATAGGATCAACGATATCCGTCTATATCCAATCCCATTGCACCCTAGATGCCACACGCACATTATTCTTTTTCCCACCAACATTGATGATGATAATAGTTTAAAAAGAACTAGATGATTTGACTATGAAATAATTTACATTGTATTCATATTGGCTCGATAACATTTTTTTTCCCTAGAATAGGGCTAGAGTGATATTATAAATGGAAAAAAGATAATTCATATATTATGTAGAGGTCCCTGAGAAATAAATAAATTATAAAGATAACACAACCATTCATCTTCTTCACATTTGATAACCTCCGTCGTTCTTCACCCTTTTCCACAATAGTTGAATGAAGCAGATCGTCGAAACCAGACTCTAACGAGGAACTCCAACCCTTAGATAACTGCAATAGCCAACATCTCGAATCCACTATCAAGACGTGTCTGAGACTCTGAATGAACATCAGCGGTGTCCACATCAGAATAGGTAAAAGATCAAATCAGGCACCAATTTACTTGGATTTATCAGATCCGGTAGCTCAGAGACAAAATCCATAGCTGGTGGCAATGAAGTCATCGGCCCAGAATAACAATCTGCATAAGGGGATGATGAACATTACGCCGATAACATTAACTATGGCGTCGCTCATGTGCAACTATGGTCCGTAACATTGCCCCTCTCTTGTGCAATGAGGTTATCTTGGAGTATTTAGGTTGCATCTGTGTTGTTACCCATTTTCTTCTCCTTATTATTGCTCAATGTTAGACTCTACATGCATAGCAAGGTTATGTGCATGCCACATATCACGCACATGTATCCCACTAAGCCTCCTTTCCTTATACCTCAGATATTTGTTTCTATATCTTGGTTGTTATATATATAACCTCTGGGTGATCAATCCCATTGCGTGATTTCCCCAAAACTCTCCACGCTTTCATGGTACCAGACATGATTGCTCACTTTCGTAAACCCTAGCCACCAACACCATGCCCACCACTATCCCCTCCCCTCGACAACATGGTTGGCGAGGATGATGATGCCACCATTGCCACTGCTCGCCATGAGCAGGAGGCCGCTGACGCCCTACCCATCATGAGCAAGAGGCCACCACCACTGCAGCTGACGTGTGTGCTTGCACTCTCTGAGGCATTCTCCATTGCCGCTCTCCATGTGAAGTTGGTTGCCATCCTCAACATCAGGGCCCTCATCCCATCATCCTCGACCTCATCTCTCCCAACAACAAGAAGTGGAGAGGCCTCATCCTCATCAGCTCTTGCCATGTATGCCCTCTCCGATTGCATGCTCTCCGACACCGCTCACCCTAACATCACGGATTGGGTTTGGATGGACTGTGTCGTCCTCTCTTATATTTATGGCACCATCTCCGTTGAGCTTCTCGGGATCATGATGATTCCCACCTCCACCACGCGTGTAACACCTTGTGTTTTAGAATTTAGAGGATAGCCAAAATTCACTCCAATTTTATTTATTTTTATAAAGTAATATCAAACTAAAACCAATATGTATATATGTGCGCGCGCGCGCCCACACACACACAGGCTCGTAGTGCCTCTATTCAACATGTGGCCGAGCGCCACCCGTCTGACCCGACCGCGCGTCCCCGCGCCTGCAAACCCGACAGTATGGGTCGGACACTTATTTCCAGTGGAATCATTCAACATTACGGTTTATTCGGTCAATCTTTTTGTTTCACCGTTGGGGGGAGCCTTATTCCGATGAAATGCGTCAAACTTCCAGTTAAATCGGCCAAACTTCCGGCTTAATCGTATGGAGAGACTTTATTCCGGTTGAGAGCGAGTTTGTTCCGGTGGGATGGCCTTTTCTTATGGTTTAGTTCACAGTCCAATGTGTGACGCTAGCATTTAAATAGCGGTTGTTTCCCCTCTCTCTCTCTCTCTCTCTCTCTCTCTCTCTCTCTCTCTCTCTCTCTCTCTCTCCCCCCCCCATCTCACCCCTGTAAACTGCTGTAGATCTCCATATCCGAATTTTTAGGCAATGATGGTGCGATGATTTGAGAGGTTCTTCAATCTCTCAATCTTGATGTGCTCGCTACTCGATGTTCAACGGTGAGCCGAGACGTCGTCCATCGTCTTTGACACGTTTGTGAATCTCTCTGTCTTGCTGCGCTCACTCCCTGATGTTCAATGACAAGCCAAGACGTCATTCATTGGTGCAAACGCTAATGTACATGTAGAATCTCCATCGACCCAATTGATGTACTCGGCAACTGTGGCGTGGCAGGTGTGTGCACTGCTCGGCCATGCCCTGCTGAAATCTAAAATCTTTTCTAGTAGAAGAGATCCGGTGAATCCTATATTGTAATATTTTTTTATTTTTGTTTGATTCTGTTAGTAGACCAAGAATCCATGTACGTGAGTGCATGAAATCTCCTTGTTTTAAATGATTTTTTCCTTCATTAGCTTGAGATTGTTTCCAAATTATGTGATTAGTTTCCTTATTTAGAGAGAAAATCTCACATGCTGTTATTGCCAACCAAATTAGCTAGAGATATTTCCTTGATTAGCTAGGCTTTGCTTATTCGATTACGTGATTAGTTTCCTTATTTAGAGAGAAAATCTTGTAGACTATTATTGCCTTTGTACTCCATATATGGTACAATATTGTCAAATGAATCAACAACTACGAATTTTTGGTTTGCTTCTTTGTAATATATTTTTTCGATTGCGCAATAATTATTTTCCATCACACCGACATATGTTTCCGGTCACGCCGGCATATGTTTCCCGATCACGCCAAGCTATGTTTCCGGTCATGTCAATTGATACTTTCCGATTTCATAGTGGGGTTTTTCATGTTTTTTAACTTGTGTTTTACGGTTTTTTTGTTTTATAATATGTATTTTCATGTTTTATAATGAGGATTTTTCCGGTTTTGTGGTGAAAATTTACTGCTTTCCCACCCGCAGGCCTGTTTGGTCACTCCGGCTAGGTCAGTTTGGTCCGGCTGCCAGCGCCAGACAGGCAGAAGAATATATGTGTTCCAATCACACGAAACAATGTATTCCGATATTATTAAATCGTAGTTACGGTTTTTCTATAGGACCTAGAAGAGTACGTCGTACGTCATATTCATTTCCGGTGGGTTTCACTTGTGTTCCGGTTATGGACCATTTAATCTGGTTTCCTGCCTTCCGCAGGCCTGAGTGCAATTTCTTCTGATGGGATTCGCTTTCTTATGTTTTTTCTTGAAAATTTATTCCGATTTATTCCAGACTCAGTGATCCGGCGGGGGCACACTGACGTGGGGCGCCGGTGCGTGGAATAATATTCCAAACATAGCGCGTTAAATAGCGCAGCCCTATTTGTATGTATGTATGTATACATATACACACACATGTATGTATGTACGTATGTATGTATGTACACACATACACATACCTACACATTCGGAATTTGAATGCCAACATTTCTTTTATAAAGGCATTAAATCCATTAGGCCCAGGAGCATGGTCAGGTTGCATATCTTTGACAACAGCATTAATTTCTTCTTTGGAAAAATGCTCGTCTAGTACAGGGAGAGGCACCCTCTGAATGAGCTCTTGTAGATCAAAGAGCATGGAGGTAAATTCAGATCATTCAGAGATACCAAGTAAGATAGGTTCCATCAGCTAGGAAGAGGTGAGAAATATATTTCTTTCTGTAGTAGTGAGTGGCAAGGGCCTGAAAGAGTTTTATATTCTCATCTTCAAATTTGACCCACCCAATAGTGTTTCTTTGTTTCCAATAAATTCTTTTAGCCTCAAGGAGAGAAAGGAAGTAGAGCTTCACTATTTTCCTGAAATTCCTCTCAATTCGGCTTAAAGGACATTGATCCTCCAGTCCATCCAAGATAGCAATGACCATGCTGGTGTTATTGACGAGTATGTTCAGCTTAGATAATTTCCTGCTCCAAGATTTCAAGCCTTTCCTGAGATGCTTAAATTTAGAGATGATTGTTCTAGCAGCATTTGCAAAAAAACGGAGCAGTTTGCCAATGTAGCTCAACCATAGAAAGGAAATCTGCAAAATCAGCCCAATAGTTTTCAAACCGGAAAATATTAGCCTTAGGAATTGCAGTGCCAACTTTGACCACATAGGGAATGTGATCCGAGACAACTCGAGCAAGAGGTTGCACCGTTGTGTCTGGATATGACAAAGTCCAAGAAGAGGAAGTGAAAATCCAGTCTAGCTTTTCAAGAAGAGCATTTTCTTGCATGTTACTCCAGGTGCATGTCGTTAATATTGCCACCAGGCCTGCTTCTGTTTTGAGGGAGAACGAATCAGATTAAAGTCCCCAACTAGGACCCAGTCCTCAATCGTAGAGGCATCAAAATTATATAGCCACGAGATAAAGCTTGCTTTTCTCAGCTGGAGAGCATGGAACATAAATATTAGACTATCTCCAACCGTTTCCTATCAGGGTCCAGAATCCCTTCACGAAGAGAATTTCGTTCTCTTCAGCGCTCCAACGGTTTTCCTTCACGGTTCCCGTCACGAAGGGATTTACAAGTCATTACTTTTAGGATAGGATTCTCTTTTGTTTCCCTTCACGAATCCCTTCGAAGGGAAACCGTTGGAGATGAGAAAAAATAAACGGAATGGGAACGGAAAAAAGAATCGGGAAGGAAACAAAATTAAGGAAATATAGTTGAAGATGATCTTAGTAAGACGAAAAGACTGCTGACAAGAGCGAGGTAGGCTTAACTGTAATTGAGTAGGAGATCACCAACACAGTATCCCCATGAAATAAAGAACCATTCCAGATGGTGATCAGGCCACCCGAGGCACCCACAGAGGGAGAGACAACAAACTTAGATAGATGACGGGCAAAACCTGCTGGTATAAGAGGAATCAAACGCCTCTCTTTTGGTTTCCTGAAGGCAAACAACAGCACAGGCACTCTCAGCAATTCGTGTTCTAATGTCGTCCCACTTGGGCTGGGAGTTGATGCCACGAATGGTCCAAGCTAAAATGTTCCACGATCTGGTATTATCCATAGAAAAACAGGGAGGGGACAAGCGTCAAGGTTATCATACATAGCATGACAACAACATCATCAGAAACTGACCCAAGAGGCACACATCATAAGCAGGTTGATCAAGACATGGAGAGGCAAGCAGGAACCAGCATAAAAACACAGGTAAACACTAGAAAGAACCATCCTGGGATGCTTAAGGTGTGACACACTGACCCACTGACATAACAACCATCTGAGAACATGACCCACCATAACAAAGTCGGGATAACTGACCAACATTGAGACTAACAAGGACACGCCGAGACAGACTAGGACAGCCGCTAACGCAAAGACCCAAAAGAGACTGGCTACACACAACCACCATGTAGCCAAAACACTGGAGAGATCATTCTTCATCTTCATCATCTGATGACGAGGCGTTGAGAGCTGAATCAGACACAGCACCGGGCTGCATCTTCAGGAAGCCAGTGCCCATGGCCTGGATCTACTCAGAGGAGCAGAAATATATGGCTCAGCATCATTGTTGACCACTCCAATGTACATAGGTTGGACGGCGGCGGCAGCAGCACTCGCCTTGTCTTTGAAACCCTCCAGTTCCTTGTCCAGCCTTTTGCTCTGGCGCGGGAACTCAACATCCAGCGGTGCCTTGAGCTTGCGAGCACACCTCTTGCGTGGAGTGGTCTTGACCGGACGAGGCACCTCGAGCACTTCATCATCATCAGCCTGAGCATCATCCCCAGCAACAGCATCTGGTCCCATCTCTATCACCCTTGTCACCTTATCTGTGGCCACCTCGAGCACCCCGACATCATCAGCTTGAGCATACTGACATTCAATGGGAAAGACCAACGTCCCCCTTAATCGTCAGCTATAGACGAAAGAGTTTGCTGTCTGAGCTGAAGGCAATGAAGAAGACGAGATGAGTAAGGAAGATTCTTAGCCCCAACAACGGCTAAGGCTCTCTAAAATAGCATTCTTGAAGCTGTTCCCAATACCCAATAGGTGATAGGCAGAACGGCGCTAAGGATAGTTACCGAAATGTATTACCTTGGCATGTGGATATACAATCAATTTATATAAGCAATCAGATTTCTCTTCCTTTCTTAGTAGCAGATCCAAAGGCAATTGAATTCAGAAAAGGATCAAGATCCATACCGGACATTCTTTATCCTTCTCTTTTCCCTGTCTTCTTGGCTGAAGGAAATCAAATGGCGGAGAAGACACGGATTCAGACTTTTTTTTTCAAATGGCCCTTGGTGGTATGCAGATTCATTGATAGTGGAGAGACAGATTCTCTATTTGATCTCAAAGTCCTCATACAACACTTCTTCACCTCCTGAGAAACAATTCTGCCTCCACCTCCCGAGAAACAATTCTGACAGGAAACAATTCTATCGGATCACTCGTTGGTCGGCCACCTAATCTGCCTCCACCTCCTGAGAAATACTTCTGACAGGAAAACTAGGAATACATTTTATCTCCGCAAGATTACATGAAAAGGTCAGAAACAGAAATGATTCAGATAACATATATGTTAGTGCAAGATAAGTATGTGCTTTCACATGAATAGAAATTTGATTAACAGAGGAAAAAAGGAAATCTGATTCCACTGTCCAATTAATGTTGCATCTCAGTACCATTGAGGATGAAATACTTGTAACTTGTACATTACAGAAAAGATTATACACTGGAGGTGTTTGAACATAAGACAGATTATACATATAGCTTGCTGTACAACAAATAACAGGCAGGAAAGCCAGAACTTTAAACTACAGAAGCTCTCTTGCACTTGTATTGCTGTGCATAATATATGAAAACAAGAAGATTCAGAGAGCTGAGGCCAGATATCAGCCAGAAGAAGCGGTCGAGATGGCCTTCATTTAAGTTATCAGGGATCCACCCCAATTGGCCATTTCGAGTCGTGAAATATGACACCAAGGCCAGTATGAATGAGCTAAGGTAACTCCCGAGTGACACAGTAACAAGAGCAAAAGCTGAGCATAGGCTTCTCATGGCATCTGGAGACTGATTGTAGAAAAACTCAGCTTGACCAATGGATGTGAACACCTCGCCGACACCAACCAACAAGTACTGAGGTGCTTGCCAAAGAATGCTCATAGGAACAGGTACCTTCTGATGGATCAGATCCTCTGCGCTTGCGATCTGCAGACGCTTAATCTCGACTAGTGCTGCAACTGCCACTGCAGTAGTAGACACAAATAGACCAACTCCGATTCTTTGAAGCTCCGAGAAACCCCTCTCATTTCCAGTGAACCTCCTGGCTACGGGCACAACAAACCTTTCATAAATTGGGACCCAAACAACAATACTGATAACATCTAAGGATGACAAAGTGGCTGGTGGAATCTTAAAAGATCCAATTTGGTTATCAAGGGCCATCCCTTGTTCTATAAACATTGACGAATTTTGAGCACACACTGTGAAGAACACAATTCCTGTTGCCCAGATTGGAAACATCCTCATTAATATTTTGAGCTCTTCGACCTGTGTGACAGTGTAAAGTCTCCATGGATTAGGAGAACCATCACATTCATCCCACAAAATGACTGCAGCTTTGTCAAGGAAACTGTTGAGGAAAGAGAATGTGTCAGGTCGTCAAGTGAGATAGTATGCATGCGTTTGCATATGTACAAATCTCACCTGTCATGGTTCTGAAAAACGTGTTCAGGAAGTTCCAAGACACAAGCTTGCAAGCATATCAATGTCAAACAAAAAATGTAGCATACTTGAAATTCCGCATGAACTTTGTTATACTGTAATAAACATTTATCCTTCTTTTGAACTTAAAAAAAATTGTTTTTTCGATATTTTCTAAACCTCACTTCTGAATGTTTTTTTTCCTTAGCTGAGTAAAAGGAATATATCTTGCGGAATGGAGTAAATGACTGTCAATGATAACCAAGAAAAGTACCTGAATTCGCTACTATGCTCCAGCTTACGACTCCCCTCAATAGCTGAAGTCTTACCATCAAGCTCATAGAGAAGAGAACTCTCAACTGGTAAATCAGCTTTTCTCTTGTGAATGGCTGCCACAACTACCTGAAATGCTCTTGTAAGTGGGCTTCCTCCAGGTATCTGAAATCTATATATCTCCGAACCTATAAAAAAGCTTCCAATAGCGAGGGCAATGAAAAAAGTAGGGATTCCAAATCCAATACCATATCCACAATTCTCTTGTACCCAAATAAGAACAGTGCCTGAGATCAAAGAACCAATATTTATGGAGAAATAAAACCAATTGAAGAAAGTGCCTTTCTTTGTTTTCTCAACCGGATCAGTATCATCAAACTGGTCAGCACCAAAGGATGAAACACATGGTTTGATACCTCCAGCCCCCAAAGCAATCATGTATAATCCAACAAAGTATATAAGATATTGAGGTAAGGTCGGTTGTGGACAAATAGACCCTACACATTGAGGGGGCTTGAAAGAAGGAACTGATGCTGAAAGTGTCAATGCTGCCATCCCCTTCATTAAATGCACATTCAGAAGTCATTATCAAAAACTATCGGACAGGAATAATTGCACGAGTAGGATATAAGATTCACATTTCACAACTAGGACACAAAAAGGTTTGCGATTGATGCATCATGCAAGTTTTCTATGAACTATCGTGTAAGTAAATATGCGTAGAATCAAAATATTACTAATGGCACACTTGGATAAGTTATATATGCGGACATCTATCCTGCTTTCGTTAACCTCTCAATCATGAGTCAATACCAATGTGAAGCAACACCATGCCATAAGTATAAGGCACTTAATTCATTAACACGTGCTAAGTCTTAAACACAAATGCACAACCCACATGTTAAACAATGGAAAAACATAATCATCTGGTAACACTTCCCGTATGATTTCTTGAGCTACATGCATAATCGTAACTTACAAGAAAGTAAATAGCGGAGAAAACAGCAATAGTCCGGTACTTTCCCCAGTACGAATCTGCTAAGGTTGCTCCAATAAGTGGTGTGAGATAACAAGTTCCTTGCCAGGTTGTAAAGTTCCTTGCTGCAGAGACATTTCCTTCATGCAGTCTTTTCGAAAGGTAAGTGACCAAACTTTTTGAGATGCCATAGTAGGCCAAACGTTCACATACTTCAGTTCCTACAATATAACAGAAAGGCAATTTCCAATTGGACATGATGTTAGATCAAAGTATGAAAAGGCTTATGTTTCTGATGTTTAGGACATCAAATACTGTTAGATTAACATACATTATTAAGGCCAAAAATGCTGAACAAACTTAAATTTCCACTAAATCACGTGCATATTAGAACTTAACAACTCAGTTGAAGATATGATTCGATAAAGATGTTCACAGTGATATGATCAATCAAATGGTTTTCATTTCTAAGAAAAAATCTGGTCATGTTGTTCCTCTACGGAAAACTCTGACTGAATTCTTACCAAGAATCAATGAGCATGCTCTCCAGTTCCCCGTGTTATGTTTTAAAATAGGATAACCTCTAAAGTCAACTGACCCATCACCTGTGTACTCCGCAAGACCCTGTGCAGAAAGTAAAGTTGTTTAAAGTTGATCTGCGAACCATTTGCGAGGTAGGTGCTCGTGCTTCCTATGCCATCATCAAAATCATAAGAAAAACAAAGGAAACATGGAACAGAGAAATGCTGAATGAAACAAAAAGAAGAAAATTTAGCAGATAGATTTTATAGGAAGTGGCATTCTGTAGTTGAAAACACAGGCAAAAAATCTTGGCTTTCCATATAGTCTAACAGTGATAAAAAATCTCAACCAGTTCTAGAACCCATAGAGCAGAAAATTTGAGAATTCTCAGGATTAGCAAAAGATGTGCCCTTGGTAGGTGTCCATGACTCCATGTTCATCATAAGTTTTTCATAAATAGTTACTTTTCAGCAACAAAAAAAAGTCTCATCAAGTACCCATTTAATCGTTCATAAGTTGGTAATCTAATACAGTTTGCTAATTTTAGTATAATTACTCCAGGCAAAGTAAGGAGAAATTGGCCTTCCTTATCAAATGGCCAGATTTCCTCCAAGATTAGTCTCAGAAGGACATCATGAATAAAAACTAGAAAGATCAACCCACCATTATTTCAGAATAAATGTACATTTTAAACACATCAGCAACTTAGAACTTTCAATATGATTGAAAAGTTTAGAACTCTTGATATATTCACAAGCAAAAAGTCTCTCATGTCCAGGACAATGGGGTTTTTCCTCACCTGGGATATGTAAGCTATGACGCTAAATTCAACTCCGTAAATTATCAGAAATTCTGTTCACCTCTTTGTTCCTCTCTTCACCAAGTAAGCTTGTTTATTTTTTAACAGTGGTGAACGAACCTTTATTACTATTGTTCCTAAGAAAAAAATGATAAAAGTTTGGTTCATAACTAGGTTGGAAACTGTTCCTAAAGTATGCTGCAGACTGCAGCTATAGTTGACGAATATATTTTTCCAAGAGCATAAACTAGTAGGGAACTATCACACAGTTCAACAGTGGCTATATACAATCATTAATATTCCACTTAAGCTAGTAACCAGGAATAGCACAGTGACCAATATTTTGATTAAAAAGCAAAGGTTTTCTTTTGCAGAGGGTGGATAGGAAGGGAGAGTAGCCAGAATGACAGCCACAAGAATATATAAACAGGCCTAAATCATTCACGTTTCAGTCAAATATGTCCAACCCATTCCAAGCCAGCTGTTTCGATCAAATTTTCAAAGAGTTATCCGGTACCACCGTACCAGTCAAATTAACCATCGGGCGCTGAGGCAAGCAACAACAGCGTATCTTGTTCCGACAAGCAAATCAAATTTCAGGAAAAACCGATTTTTTTTTTACTTTCGCAAGTCAATCGATCTACAGTATTCAGAATTGTTGCGTCCAATCCATGATTCTAAGGTCTATCTTTTCCCCCAATTGTTATCCAGGGCATTCTAGCGCTCTGAACCTTCACCCCTTCCCTTTGGTATTTTTCCCCATGTGACTATTGTATTTGCAACCAACAATCAAAGAAATACACGCCAATCGATTCGAGCACTGGGCCCAAGAATCCCAGGAACTGAGCTATCAGGTATCATCCCCCCTTCATTTTCTCGCGATTGTGGCCAATTTAAGAATTTGCAATCAATCGGAATATTACCAAAACAAGAAACTAAAGAGGATTAGACAACAAGCGCGACGGATTCTTGAATCTTGGTGGAATAAACAAGCAGAAAGCATAAAATTTTCGTACAAAAATGGTGGTGGAGTACCTCTGGCTCAGTTGTGCGCACCAGCAGCCTCTGCCGCCGCTCCTCCTGCAGCGACGATCCCATGAATGCAGCTTTCGAAGACTCGGAGGCTTGTTGCCTCGAGGAGGAAAGGGAAGCTTCGAGCTTTGAAGGCTGATCAGTAATTGCTTCTTTGGCAACTGCAGCAACTAATACTAAGACTAATCCCAGAAGCAGACACCGAAGGAGCAAAGCTTGTCGTTCGAGTTATAACGAGTTCACCGCCGATTAGCTCCAGCAAAGTCGCCAATTTTATTGGAACGACTTCTCAACGAAATACTTGTTGGCGATATTACATCGATGTCCTCTTCAAACTATGTAATTACTATCGGAATATCATACTTGGAATATCATACTTGAGAAGCCGTAAACTATGAATTATGTAGTGCCGAGTTCTATGTTTAGTGGTTGCCTACTATAGTTTGGCATATTTCTTCTTGCCAAAATCTCAAAACATGGAATGTGTCTCCATTTGTAACTTCCAAGCGTATTGAGGGCATGTTTGGTTGCTCCTCTGGCCGAAGCTGTCGGGCAAGGTAGCAGTTTTAGGCGTCTGATTTCGGATGTCTACGGCTGGATGTGTTGCCTGGCGCTGGAGCTACCTGCGAGGGCTCCCAACCAAACACGCCATGAGTGCTTTGATGAAATTATGTTTTGTGTAATCTCATCTTATGAAATTTCCCTTAACCTAGACCTCGTGAAGCCATGCGTCGAGGAGGCCGGGGCGGGCCCAAGAGGCAAAAAGCGACCTCGCAGGAAAGGCGTGAGGGCAAGGCGGATAGCAGGTCAAGTCGTTTTATGCTCTTAGTAACTATGCACGTGTTACATATAAAATCAATAATATTATAATATAGGCTAAAAAAATCATAGAAAAATAATTACAAAATAAAAGTATGAAAATACATCCTAAAACTTCACAACTTAAGATAATAGAAACATATACATCTTTACACAGGAAAAGAAAATGGCACATAAAGTAAAGGAGAGGGCAAGATATAAGCTAACCTTCAGTGTAGAGCATGCGAAGTGTGCTCGGAGTTGGATGCGCTCATGCGAGGCATGAGAGCTGATTGGTGGTTGCCTGGAGGAGGAGATCAAGGAATTTGATTACATTTTGTAATCAGTGAGGTCCAAGTATGAATTTGAACTGTGTGTTTAAAACTCATGGACGGTAAATATCAAAAGTTCATATATAACTATTGTATTTTAGATATCTAATTATTATAGAAGGTATAAATTGATTCTAGTTATTGGATATATATATAGAAGAAAATAATAATGTGTTAATACTTTTTATTCCTGTGTAACTCTTGCATTCTATATCTAATTATTATAGAAGATATAGATTTATTCTAGTTATTAGATATAGATAGAAGAAAATAGTTATGTGTTAATACTTTCTTATGCTGATAACGACTATTAATAGTAGGTTTTTAAATTGATTATAAGTTTTCAAATAATTGAGAGAGGAAGAAACGGATGATCAAGTTTGATTGTAAAACATTTGATTGTGTAAGAAGTATGAGTATGATAGGGATAGTTCGGATCTAATATAAGTCATCTATTTTATAAAGTACAGATATAGATGTTTTTAATTCAGTTCAGCTTGGGTATAGAACAACTACTGATGCTGAGTGGTGCTTATTTCATCCTTGATTATGTTTAGCGATATAACTAATGCCATTTTAAAATTGGCAGATTTTGCTCTGGACATCCATCAAGTGTGGTCTCTATTGTAAGACACTAGATTTTTTTTTCTTGCTGGACACTACGAATGTATTTATACTCACTAGAAAACACTTTAGCTGTTATAAAAAATATAATATTTTGTTGAATACGATAGAGAGAAAAATAAAAATGACTCTCATACCCTTCTCCTTCATTCCTCCTCGTACTACCGTTATGGGTGTGCGTATAATATAAGAGGAAAGTTGTTTGGTTGTCTGTATGTACTATTTCGGTTTAGTCTAGCATATGTAAATATACGTTTGCAGCCTAATCTGACGGATGCTGAAGTCTGTATCCGTTTATGTAAACAGACTCACTTGTTAGTATCATAAAATCATATTTATACGAGCAACTCATTATAATCTCAACTCTTGCATTATTCATACGACATCAAATTTGATCAACTTATCCAAACAGATACAATCAACAAAACATTATTTTTTTCGACAAATATAATATCACTTAACCTATTTTTCCTCGGTCTATGTATAAGTCTCGTAAGGATAATCAATCACATTCTATAGCTTGCTGGTGAGATTGACGAATTCTGTGTCGACCTGCTTGCCCGTGCACCATCACCGCGCACTCTATCTCACTGTCTCACTTTAGAGGCGAAGTTAGAGCTTAAAAACTTGAGTATACATTTTAACATATTTATGTCTAAGATGATAAACATATTTGGGACTGTGTGATGCGACAGAGATTTATTTTTTTCTTTGATGCTAATGCAACCAGGCCGGCTACTGTAGCTTGGCCCTGCTCGTCGTGTCAGCCATGGCGACTGGTGCTGATGTTCGAGCCTTCAAGGTGCTCTCTCCAAATTCATTTGTATTCATACCACAACTTCTAAGGGTATGATTAGTTATCCATACGTATTGTTGCTCATATGAATCGTATGTGCAGTCTAAGCAGAGTTATGTTTATTAAAGAAAAAAAAGTTTGGTTGGTTATATCTATCTGTACAGACTGAGCTGAATTTCTATTTGATCAACTGAATCTGATGTCGTATGAGTGGACGCAAGATCTAAGATTCTAATTGGTTGCTCGTATAAAAATAATTTTGTGACACTGACAAATGAATCTATCTGTATGAGTAAATGCAGCAGCTGCATCCATCAAACTAGACTAAAAAATACATTTGTATCCATGGAATCAAGTTAGAACAGTGCATACGAATAATTGAATACGCTTTTATCTAAAATTATACGTATCCATCGAATCAGATTTTATTTATATGGATAACCAATCACTCACTAATTGACCCAATGATGCAGCATCCTCATATCTCAGGTCACATGTAGTGTCAATCAATTGAGCTCGCTGGGAGAAACCCCTGGGAGAAAGGAAGGAGGAAGAAGCACCCTTAGCCCTTGCCATCTCAGGTCACGGGAGCGACCCCTGGAGAAAGGAAGGAGGAAGAAGCACCCTTAGCCCTTGCCATCTGTTTCACGTGGGCCCCACAAACTGGCGGGGGCATATATGACATTTCAGTGCATCCATATCTCCTAGTGTATAACAGCTAATATCCACACATTTTGCAGTGGCCAATAGCAAAGATAAAAAATCAGTGTCTTTCAATAAAGATCACACTTAATGGGTGTCGCAAAATTTGCCAATAAAATTCCAGTGTTTGTTTCCAGCAAGCAGCCCTCCTTACGCACGAGCCATGAATTTTCACGAACAAACGGCTAGAGTAATCTGCTGGTCAGTGAAGATGCACTTGAAGATCTCACTGTTGCATAGCTTCAAAAGTCTTTGGTCAACTGAGTATTTCAGGAATCATTTATAAATCAATCACCAATTTTATCCATGGATTTCAGACAAACAGCTCAACACACCTATTCTGACATGACTTCTCAAGATACGGCTTGCATGCAAGAAATTCGTACGCTGAAAAACGCCATCAAATCGGAGCATGAATTCGTATTTTACTGTCTATTCATGCATGTTCAGATCCGGCAAATCTCAACTATGGAAACCGGCACGTGCATTGCAATTCTCTGACTTGATACTTCATTGCATTTTTTGTTGCCACAGTTTAATTTACCTGTGAACATGATCTGATATTAGATCATGTTTTTCTTCTCTCTTTTTTAAGATATATGTTCAAACAATCGCCTGTGGTTTTTGTTTTCAGTTTTTTTTTTTAAAGATCTTAACCAACTACATAGATGTAGTGAGGAATAATCTATTACTAGTAACAAAAATCAATACCAACAAACTTCAAATACTCCTTTTGAAACGAAACAAATTTCAAATATATATGTTCCTTTCTCCGCAGATAAAAATAGTTCTTGCCGTTTCCGATGCAGTCACCTTTTTTTATGAAACGGGAGGGGAGAACCCCTACTGATAAAATGCATTAAAAACTATAAAAGTCTGTGCAGAAGATGAGACATGAACACAGCAGAGAAAACTGAAAATTAAGTAACAGTAGCTAGCCATAAGGACATTTGATGTTTGTGTTTATCTTTTGCTCTTGTTGAAGATCCATCCATTTATTCCTTATTTTCCAAATACACAGGAGAGCAAAATGACGATTTCCATTGAGAATGGGAGGGCCAGTTTGCCTTTGTTGATGGAGCAATCGAGCCCAATGAAATGCCAGCAAGAGCGAGCAAAGTTGCACCGCAAAAAAGTGACAGAGAAACTCTCTCTGCAAGATACAGAGTTCACAGCTAAAAGACTCCAGATTAATTCCCTTTCGTGGAGTTGGCCTTTCTTTTACAGTCACCTAATTGGAATCAGAAACTAGCTACATGCGGATGCACTAATTTTGGTTCAAGCCGAATACAACATGTGTGCTAGCACATATGTGCTCGTAGGAGGAGAAGGCCAGGCGTTAATTTGGTCGGGACTATGTTCGTGCTCAATACTGCAAACCAGATATTTCACCGTGTCTAATCTTTGCTGCTTCGCGCATAGACTCTACTCGACTCGGCGAGGGGTATTTGTTCGATGAATATTTTTACTCTTAAAGAAATAAGAAAGGTGTAAAATAAAATGGGCTCGCATGCGAAGAGATTTTCATTTGACATGGATTAAGTCTTTGTGGGAAAAACTAAATAGGACAGAGTCTACGACGTGTGGGACACATGTCCTCAAATACTTTACAAAGGTCCAATATATTCATTATCAGACTCTTATGGTCCGAAAGGAGCGAGATGTTCAAACAAATCATCAATCGATTTATACTCGGTTCAGAACTAGGGTTTCTGAAAGATTAAAAGAACGAAAGAATTAAGCCATCCAAACATATTATCACGTCAGGCAATACGTGATTATGTGAGATGCTCTTCAAAATTCTTCGTAGTTCTGCCTATGGCGTGCGGCACGTGTGGCCTTTACAAGGTCGTGAGATGTCTTGATGGCAGCATCATCATTCATCCCTAGCATCAAAGAGAATCTCGTGCACATGTATCGTCTAAAAAAACAGGCGAGAAGGGTGTCGAATGTGAGTAACTTGTCAAGTTAAAATGCAACTCCGTTATACGCGACGAGTGATTGATAAGGTTATAGGTTTGATTTATCGAGTTTTTGATGGTTTGAGTTTGATTTGAATATTTTGATTATGCACTGACTAGAATTAGAGTTGGAGAAATATGTTTATTTGTCTTATTGTGTGCAAATGACGGTTGTAACTTAGCGATCGACCGCAGATGATCGGGCTCTTGCTTAAGGTGTAAGAAAGTGACGAATAACGTTTTGAGAAATGTACAGAGGGTTTCATAGTTGGGTCTTAAAATCACGGGAGGATTGGAGAAGTATGTGGCACCATCGTGAAGCTCGCGTCGAGGCGAAACTAAGTCATGAAGGCGTCGCGGCCGTTAGATGGACGAACAAGAAATTGACCAAAATACCCTTGATGGTAGGCAGAAGTGTACTATAAGAAAAGGATATTTTGGTAACAAGTTAGGAAACTTAGAGATCAAGTTTCTTAAGCTTATAAATACATGGGTAGAGCTATGAAAAAGTTTGAATAAGTTACTTAAGCATCTTGTGCCACTCATTTGAAGCCTAGTGCTAGAGTTTTAGACGAGAGTAAGATGAATGCTTAGTTTATATAATATGTGAGAGTTTTTGAGAGAAAAATCCTTATAATTCGTTTAAAATAGGGTTGACCTTTTTGAATAATAAAGTTTATGTTTTTTATATGTTTGAATTTTCCTCCTTCTAGTCTATCTCTATTAGTTTCCTTGCAAGTTTGCAAGTTTTTCTTTTTTTCGGTTGTGATTTTTTTTGTTGATTTTCGTTTTTACCTTTGAGCTATGATTTTTCAACCTTAGAAAGTTTTTTTTATTGCTAAAGACATAAATGTTCATATACTTATATATTTGAGAGAGTCTTGAATCTCTATGCCTCTAGACCATTAATTTGGAGAGTTGTTTCTTTCGGTGACTGTCTTTTTGCTTTGTTATTCATTCAAGTTTCAAGTTTTTGTGCACAAAGACATATGAAATGATCTTGAATAAAGCATATGGTCCATATTCTATCTGTGGAGTCATATTGACTTGTAATTTTCTTTCTTGTTTTGTCTGTTTAGAGTTTATGCTTCTATTTGTGCGTTTTTGAGGAGGGTTAGGTGAACAAGAAGTAAGTCATCTATTTCGCAAGAAATTTATAAGGTGCTTATTCACCCCCCCCCCCACCCCCACCCCTCTAGTCGCCTTTCTCGGTCCTACAATTGATATCAAAACCAGTTTGATCACTTGTTGACCCTAATTGGCTTTGTGATCGGTAGGCGATATGGAGAGAAATGGGAATATTCCTTTGTTCGATGGTCAGGATTTTCCGTACTAGAAGGTGTATATGGAGGCTTATTTTTCTAAGCCAAGGAAGTGCAATATGGAAAATAGTTGATTCCAACTATGCAGTCTCTGTTGCTCGCACGACTCGAGTTCAAATCAAATAGTATGAGGCCAACAATAAGACTAGAAATATTTTGTTCACAAGCCTGAGTCGGAATGAGTTCGATAAGGCCCAGCACCTCTGTACTGCCCAAGAGATCTAGACTACTCTGAGTGTCTTTCATAAAATCACTAATCACATTAATGCTAGATGCCAAAGAACATACAACCAAGAATATCAAATATTTATGCAAGGGTCTGGTGAATCTCTAGATGCTATGTTTGCTCGTTTTGATGGAATTATGAGCAACCTTAAATCCATTGGTGTTTTTTCCTACTCTGATCATGAGAGAGCGATCAAGCTTCTCTATGCTCTCGATCATAGCATATGGGAAGTGAAAATCTCGAGCATTCAAGAGTCACCAAATTATGATATATTAACTTGTGATAAACTCTTAAGCAAGGTTAAGTCCATCGAGATAGCCATGGTGGCTCGGATAAGCCTCGAAAACCCTCTGTCTCATAATATGGTGTTGGTTTCCGGATCTAATAGTGACAATCAGGCTGAAGCTAGCTATTCTTGTGCTAACACATCACCAAGTGGTTTTGCTTTATCTTTCTTAGTTTGTATCACAGAGGAGCGGGTGGATACACTAGATGATGAAGACCTTGCTTTCATTGTGAAGAAGTCCACCCCGCTTCTACAACAACATAAGAGATTAGAAGAGATGAGGCTCCCGTGCTTATTTTGAGTGTGGTGATACGACTCACTTAAGGTGGATTGCCCCAAGCTCAAGAAAAGAGGGGGCCGCGACTACGACTCCAACAAGCATAAGAAGAAGAACAAAAGACCCTTCTTCAAGAAGAACCGCGATAAGATGACCAAGAAGGTGGTCAAGATGGCTTCTAGGGCATTCGTGGCGGCTCTCAGTGACATTGACACCTCTTCAAGCGAGAAGAAGAGCTCGAAGGAGGAGGAACCACAAGTGAAGAACAAGAAAAAAGTCAAGGACTTTACCGGTCTCTGCTTCATGGTGGATGACAACAACGACAGCGACCCTGAGCTTGATCCCTACGAGATACTACCTTCCTGCGACCAGCTTTCCATCTAAGTCGATACCTTGAATGATGCTCTCGTTAGCTAGGATATGTTACTTAAGAAAGTTGTGCGTGAGTTGAAAGAGCTTAAACCTAAGTATGAGTCTGTTTCTTCTGAACTTGAATTGCTTAGGTCTAGGTCCAAGATTGAGGATGAGGATCGTAAGAGTTGCTTGGTTGTCATGAGTGAGCTTGCCGAGTTTCAAACCGTGCATGCTCAAGTCGTCAGTCGGCTTAAGACTACCGAGAAGAAGCTCCTTAAGGAGGAGTCTAGACCTACTCTCTTAGGCGCTTGCAAGAATTGTCCTTTGCTCTCAAAGGATGCTAATATGAAAGACAAGGGCATAAATGAGCTAGAGTTTGGATTGGAGAGTGCTAAGAGTTTTACGGATGTGCAGTCAAAATGTCCCACCTGCATAATCCTTAAGAACAAGCTCAGGTGGGTTAGATGGCAAGTTGAAAAGCTCATAGCTGAGAATAAGTACCTCCTTTCTCTTGTGGAGAAGTGCACAGAAAACAATGGCAAAATAGATTAGATCTTGGCCAAGACCAAGATATGTGTTTATAAGGCTAGGTTAGCTTTGGGTTTGGGCTTTGAGAGAGTTGCTTACACCAGTTCTAGCAAGACTGTTTTCACCTCATCTACTACCCTAGAGTCTGAGAAAGCTAAGATCAATGCCTCACAATCCATGTCAGAAAAGAATAAGCCTACACCAACACCATATTCTGAGACAGATGGTTTTCCAGCCCATTTTTTTCAAAAACACTGGGATGTGTTGCGAGAGGATGTCATAGCTGCTGTGCAGAAGTTCTTTTTAGATGGTATAATGCTGGCAGGCATTAATGAGATAGCTATAGTAATTATTCCCAAAATTCCTAACCGGAGGAGCTGAAAGATTTTCACCCAACTAGTTTATGCAATGTGATCTCTAAATGCTTGGTTAATCGCCTGAGGCCTATACTCAATGATATTATCTGTCCAAAGCAGAGTGCTTTCGTGCCAGACCGAATGATAACAGACAACGCCCTCATAGATTAATGCATACATGCGATCCAGAAAGGCACCTATGGCAAGGATGAGTTTTATGCTTACAAATTGGATTTATCCAAGGCGTATGACCACGTCAATTGGGGTTCCTTAAAGATATTATTGGTGAAGCTAGGCTTCCAAAGTCAGTAGGTTCAGTGGGTCATGACATGTGTCTCAACTGTTTGCTACTCGGTTTGCTTCAATGGGGTACCGCTGCATCCCTTTACCCCTTCTTGTGGTCTACGACAAGGTGATCCATTGTCACCCTATTTCTTCTTGTTGGTTGCTGATGATCTCTCTACTCTTCTAAAGCATCATGAAAGTTTGGGTCAACTTGACGGGCTACAGGTTTGTCGAAGAGCTTTGGGCATTTCTCATCTCCTTTTTGCCAATGATAGCCTTTTGTTCTTTAAGGCAAACTCCTAGTAGGCAACTGTGGTAAGGCAATTGCTCGGTACCTTTGAAAAATGCACAGGACAGCTTCTTAGCCCAAGCAAATGCTCTCTATTGATGAGGGATGGCGATGACATCTTGATAGCCCAACAGGTGTGCTCTATTTTGGGTGTCCACAAAGTTGAGTTTGAAGCAAAGTACTTGGGATTACCAACTCCTTATGGCCGGGTTAGAAGAGGGGTATTCCAATCTATTGAGGAGAGATTTATGAAGAGAATGGTAGCTTGGAAAGAAAAGGATTTATTAGCTACAGGAAAGGAAATACAAACAAAGGTAGTTGCCCAGGCGCTACCTACATATGTGATGAGTGTCTTCAAATTACCGCTTTCCTTGTGTGACGATTTGATGAAGCAAATCCGAACATATTGGTGGGGCTCTATGAATGGGAGAAGGAAGGTACAGTGGATACCGTGGGAGAAGATGATCTTGCCCAAAGGACATGGTGGGATGGGGTTTAAAGATCTTCGTTTATTTAACCAAGAGCTATTAGCTCGCCAAGCTTGGCACCTTCTGGTTCGGCCGGATAGCCTCTGTGCTCACATGTTGAAGGCTAAGTATTTTCCTAATGGGAATTTGCTGGATACTGTGAGTGCAAGTGATGCTTCTTCCACCTGGCAGGCTATCAAGTTCGGGCTGGTTCTCTTGAGGCAAGGAGTGGTACACCGTATTGGAGATGGAATGACTACAAGAATATGGTGCGACAACTGGCTTCCCCGCTCCATGGATTGCAGCCTATTGGGAGTACTCATGTGTGCTGACTTAGAAGGGTAAGTCAGCTGATTGAGCGGTCAAACAACACTTGGAATGAAACTATGGTGCGGAGGTATTTTTTTCCCTTGTGATATTTCTGAAATTTTGAAGATCAAGTTGCCCTCAACTTGTACAAGTGATTGTATTGCTTGGAATTATGAAAAAAAAAGGGTATTTTTTCAGTGATAAGTGCATATAGGCTGGCTATGCGCATCAGTCATGATTTGGGCATGATTGGCAATAGTGTAGAGGTAGATGGAGAGAGGCAGATGTGGAAAAAATTGTGGCAATCCCCGTTGCCATCGAAGGTGAAGGTCTTTGCCTGGAAGATTGTCAATAATGGATTACCAACTAAAGCAAATAAATATTACCGACACTTGGAGACTCAGAAGGTGTGTGATCTATGTGTTTACCAAGATGAGGACTGTTTTCATGTTGTGATTAGTTGTCCACATGCCTTGGCTTTGAGACGAACGATGAAATCTTGTTGGTACTTACCGGCGGTGAGCGACATTAGGCCGACTGGGCCGGATTGGCTATTGATGATCATTGATAAACATCCTAATGAGGTCCTGTCCAATTTTCTCATGCTTATTTGGAGGGATTGGACAGTTCGCATCGATGTTCTACAAGTAGGCGAAAGAATTTCATTTGAGGTCCGACAACAGGATCGGGGTTCATGCTCCAACACCAAAGGGTGTGTTCCTGGTGGTGGGGGGGGGGGGGGGTAGGAACCAAACCGAAAATGATATGCTGCAACAAGCTAAGAGGTGGATTCCGCCTAGTGAGGGATATCTAAAGATTAATGTTGACGGTGCGTTCATTACTTAGACAGGTGAAGCAGTAGTTGGGGCTGTTTTACTTAGACAGGTGAAGCATCAGTTGGGGCTGTTATTCGTGACCATAGGGGCCATCTGCTGCTTGCGGCAAGGCGGGTAATCTTCCACTATAGGGATGCGGAGGAGGCAGAAACAACCTTGTGCATAGAAGGGATTCGGCTTGCGGCCAGATGGCCGGATAAGGCGATGATCCTCGAGTCCGACTGCTCATTAGTGCTACATAAACTCCAAGCTAGCCTACCTGATCTTTCGGTGGTGACATCTATTATCAATGATGCTCGATAAGAAGCCAAGCAGCGGTACTGTGTTGTATTTTTCAAGGTAGAAAGAGGGCAGAATAAGGTCGCACAAATAGCCATTGATACAAGTTATAGTCAGGTGTTCTTTTCTAGCTTTCGTGAGAGTATCTGAGTCTTGGCTTGTAATGACATTACTTAATCTTTAATAAAGCTCTCTTAATTCGTAAAAAAAATACTACTAGGCACTTGAGTTGGGCAATTAACTAGCTAGGAACATGGACATGAATTTTTCTTCCATCTTGTTGCTCTATACTCCATGGAGGTCAGCGTGTACAAATATCTAGTTTTGTTTTTGCACAAGTCAGGAGCATCGGATCTTAGGGGGCGCGGGGGCACAAGCCCCCACCGTCTCGTGCTCTATACGGAGAAGAAGAGGGAGAGGAATAAGTGGAGAGCAGAGGGAGGAAGGAGAGAGCTCGTAGCAGTTCATCCTGTGTTCGCCCTCAAGACCATCTGCGGGATTGACACTGAGCACTTGGGCTGCTAATATGGTTTTAATGGCGGTGCGACACTGACTCACTGAGCACTCGAGCAGGCGACGAAGTGACCAAGCACGGCACCGAGCAGCAACCTAATCCACAGGCAGCACTCTGTTTTGTAAAGAAAATAGGACGGAAATCACGGGCTCACGAAACGCCCTCCCATGACCATTAAACGATGGTTTGGCAGTGTGGTACAGCCTCGGGCTCCCGAAAACGTCGAGAAGGGTACGAGTCGGTGGGCAGGATGGGCGGGCGGAGCGAAGAAACCACCCGCACGTGTCGGAGAGTGGCCTTCTCTTGGACGGCGAGCCCATGGGTCGACGGACGGACGCGCCCGCCCGCGGGATGCCGCGCGGCCCGCAGGAGCGGGAGGCTCGCGAAAACCGGCGTCCCCGGGCGGTGTTGGACGCGGTCGGTGGCTGCCTCGCGCGCGTGCTGCGGTGACTCGGACGCCACGACCCGGCGGCGGAGGGTGGGTGGGGTAGGTTCGACGGTAATCGGTGCTCGGTTTCAGCCACGTATTCCCTGGCTTTCACCCGACGTCTCGGCCTCTCGGGCTCCCCGGAGAACTGCGCCTGTTTGCTCCGCGGTTCGCACGCTGTTTTGGGCACTGGTTCAACGGGAGACGGCCCCGCCCGCGCCTGGTGCGTACGGAGCAATATATATATATATATATGGTGGTATGGTTGCTTCCTGCATCTCTCCTATCATGGCTCAGCGTACGTGTAGAATTTTGAAAAAATCTGTTTGGTTATTTATATTCACTGTTGCAATTTGATTTAACGATTTTATTTCTCACTCACGCCGTCTCAGTTTCAATCAGCTAAAAAAAATTAGCTTCATCTGTTAATAGATACCATCACAATTACTTTTTAATAAAAATGATTTCACTCAACCATAAAAAAAAAACTAAACAGACTCTAGACGGCATCGAGTCTGTGGGTAGCTGATAAGTGGAGCTCACGTAACTAAACCCGGATTGCAAACGGCTCAGTGCGTTTTGCTTATATGAAAAATCAACGAAATAAGAATAGGATGTATGTCAAACATGCCGACCTTTGTACGGCTAATTCGTTCTTTACAAGGATATTCCACGAGCTAATTCGTTCTTTACAAGGATATTCCACGAGTACAACTTTACAGCTTGTACAAGTACTGGTACATGTATTCGGATCACGTGCCTCTGTTAGACCTTGTATAGTCTCTTCATTTTTTGTATGTTTTTTGGTGGCCCGCACCAAACGGAACAGGGGACAAACGTAAAAATCGATCAGTTCTTCTCGAATATGTTTTTTAGGAAGTTTCTCAAATATGTTAACTTTGACTTACACCAAAACGTGTTTTTGCAGACTATACATCGATTTATCTGTTTCTTTTAAAAAGACTAGTATATACTCTGTCTCTACCTTCCTCTCTGGAAACAAAAATGTGTGTATGCACACGTGATACCCGCTTTTCCTGGGTGACCTATACATGACTGAACTAACCAGAGCGTCCGTTAACCGAACCAAACAATGGCATGTTACCTTTCGCCGAATGAAACGAGTGCCCGTAGTGAGAAAGGGTTAAGGCAAGAATTTCCTGCCTGCTGCTCCTTAGCTTTTCAATTAATCGAAAGGGCGGATCCAACGTAGACTGACTGGAGTGCATCAGCATCAAAGTTAAAATAAAATTTTAGTGATTAGCAACTAATTCTCACCTCTTAATTTAGTGATTAGCAACTAATTCTCACCTCTTGTGCACCTCACAAGTCTAAACGTGTACACCACCGGTACCATGGTCTTTTGTAGCGCTAGCTTCGTCACTGGGCTTAAGCTTGCTTCTCGGTGCATCTAAAAGCTAATTTTAATTTTTAGGTATGGAAGAGAAAAAATAGAAGAAAAAAAAGAGGGAAAAGAAGAAGATGAATAACTCACTGCTTAATGGTCCTGATTAGTCAAACTCGTACCCTATGGAATCAGTGGACTGAGTTAGGAAGTAGTCATCAAAAATGGAAAGGTACAATTTCTAAAAAAAAAAAAGAGGAAAGGTACACGACGAATGTACTAGGACGGGTTCTTTCCTCTGTTACTTTTCCGGCCTTGTTCCTCCCTTGCGAACGCACACACGGAGTTTTGCGACCCGCGCCGGGGCGCGCATAAATACGGGCGCGTTGCCCCCGCCACAAACACACACCAAAACCACATAGCATCCGTTCCAAAGTCCAGAGAGCTCGAAGCGCCATAAAATTAGCTTCTCGTCCTGCAAGTCCTCTCTTCCTCTCCGAGCCTGAAGCCAAGCGCACGTTGATAGATCGCTCGATCGCAGCCATGGTGCTCACCAAGGCCGTCTCCGAGAGCGACATGTCCGTGCACTCCACGTTCGCGTCGCGCTACGTCCGCTCGTCTCTCCCAAGGCATGTGTCCACGGCCTCCTCTTCTTGCTGTTGTTGTTCTTGGCCGGTTTCGATCCTAGCTCTCCCCGCATTTTTTGGTTCTTTTGGCTGGCAATTTTGCTGGAGGCTTGTAGCAGCCAATTTGCACGCAGCGTTGAACAATGCATGCTCTTCTTTTGCTCGTGCTGAATCGAGCCCCGTCTCCTCTTCAGGGGCCAGTGACCGAATCGATGCGTTTTGATTGATGCGTGCAGGTACCGCATGCCGGAGAACTCGATCCCCAAGGAGGCGGCGTACCAGATCATCAACGACGAGCTGATGCTGGACGGGAACCCGCGGCTGAACCTGGCGTCGTTCGTCACCACGTGGATGGAGCCCGAGTGCGACAAGCTCATCATGGCCTCCATCAATAAGAACTACGTCGACATGGACGAGTACCCGGTCACCACCGAGCTCCAGGTACACATGTCACCCCTCGAATGGATCGAATCACTCCTTTTATTTGACCCTGTACACGCTTCAATTCGCCTTCCATCATCGTGCTCTCACATTGGAAAGCCGGGCTTTTGGTCGGCCAAGGTTGGTTGGTCCTGGCACAGTTTTCTAGATTCGTGATAAGAAGTTGCCATGCCCGACCTAGTCATCGTATGGCTGACTGGCTACTTGTTCTTTTCCCAGCATGCCTCAAGGTGCAGCTTGGAGATGGCTTTAATCTACTTCATCATGCCATGCGACTCATGCGAGCCTTTTCTTTTTAAAAAAATACTACTCCTTTTTTTGGAGGAAAAAATACTACCACTTTTTAGAGGAAAAAAATATTACCCCTAGTAAAGAGCGGTAAATGTTGAATGTTGATATAAAAAGGCCCATAAGTAAAGTTCGGTTAGTTTTGGACCGAACGGTTAATTCTGTAAATCTTGGGCCGGACCGTTCCATAGACTCGGAGATTTAGTTTTTTTTTTCTCTCCGACACTCGCGTCCGGCATTGAATTACAGAATCGGTGCGTGAACATGATCGCGCATCTCTTCCACGCGCCGCTGGGCGAGTCCGAGACGGCGGTCGGCGTCGGCACGGTGGGTTCGTCGGAGGCCATCATGCTGGCCGGGCTGGCCTTCAAGCGGCGTTGGCAGAACAAGCGCAAGGCCGAGGGCAAGCCGTTCGACAAGCCCAACATCGTCACCGGCGCCAACGTCCAGGTAACTAAGTACTCCATCTATTTAAAGATAGTAGATGTATTTTTGTTAGATTTTAACTTAGTTTTTCTAAAAAATATATCATTTATAGCTATAAAACTATATAATACAGAATTATTTTGAATTATAATTTAAGTATATAACATACTTAGATATTTTTATAATTAAATTAAATGTTAGTCATAGTATATAAAGTTTGATTTTTTAAAATAAAGAAAAAATACCGAAATGAAACGGAGGGAGTAACTAACTACCGCGTGATCAGCTACACAGAATTGTTCCCAGAGGACGAGAAAAATTCTCATCAATTGCTGCTTGGATTGGTATAGGTTTGCTGGGAAAAATTCGCGAGGTACTTCGAGGTCGAGCTCAGGGAGGTGAAGCTGCGCGACGGGTACTACGTGATGGACCCCGAGAAGGCGGTGGAGATGGTGGACGAGAACACCATCTGCGTCGCGGCCATCCTGGGGTCCACGCTCAACGGCGAGTTCGAGGACGTGAAGCTGCTCAACGACCTGCTCGACAACAAGAACAGGGGGACCGGGTGGGAGACGCCGATCCACGTGGACGCGGCGAGCGGCGGGTTCATCGCGCCGTTCCTGTACCCGGAGCTGGAGTGGGACTTCCGGCTGCCGTGGGTGAAGAGCATCAACGTGAGCGGCCACAAGTACGGCCTCGTCTACGCCGGCATCGGCTGGTGCATCTGGCGCAACAAGGAGGACCTGCCGGAGGAGCTCATCTTCCACATTAACTACCTCGGCGCCGACCAGCCGACCTTCACTCTCAACTTCTCTAAGGGCTCCAGCCAGGTCATCGCGCAGTACTACCAGCTAATCCGCCACGGTTTCGAGGTAAATCCATTGACATCCTTGATCGAAATCGTAGGGGCTGCGTTTGATGATCATCTGGCATGATCGATACGTTTGTAATTAATCAATGCAGGGGTACAGGAACATCATGGAGAACTGCCACGAGAACGCCATGGTGCTCAAGGTGGGCCTCGAGCAGACGGGCCGCTTCAACATCGTGTCCAAGGACGACGGCGTGCCGCTGGTGGCCTTCTCGCTCAAGGACCGCAGCCGGCACGACGAGCTCGAGATCTCCGACATGCTGCGCCGCTTCGGCTGGATCGTGCCGGCCTACACCATGCCCCCCGACGCGCAGCACGTCACGGTGCTCCGCGTCGTCATCCGGGAGGAGTTCAGCCGCACCCTCGCCGAACGCCTCGTCCTCGACATCGAGAAGGTGATGTACCAGCTGGACGCGCTCCCGTCCAAGCTCGCGCCGCCTCCCCTGCCGGCGCCGCTGGCCAAGAAGAAATCGGAGCTGGAGACGCAGAGGTCGGTGACGGAGGCGTGGAAGAAGTTTGTGCTCGCCAAGAAGACCAACGGCGTCTGCTAGTGCCACTTGCACTACAGACCGTGGGCATGGTGTAAGCTACCGATATTTTTTCCCTGAAATACCGAGTGAGAAATACGGTTAATTCTAAGTCTTGGCAGAGTTTGTGGCTTAAAACTTTGCTTTGACTTTCCATAATTTGTGTAGTTGCTCTGCACTGCACTGCGCTGATGAGTTTTGAGAGTACGAAATGTTTCTTTGAGCGTTTTTTTTTTTGTTGAGTGGCATAAATGTGCTTAATTCTGTCAATTATCAATCAGGAGCAGCATTTTTGTGTTCGCAGTCTATTAAGAGCTGTGTTATTTTAGATTCTCATTATGGATTCTATCCCTAAAAATAAAAGTAAAAAATAAATAGGCATCATATAAAAGTTAATTGTCATAATTCATAAGTCAATTTATACTATAAAATCTCATAATCTATAATCTGGTAGGAACGAGCTGCTACAAATTCTATAGATTGAACTAAATTCTCACAAGCTAAAGCTAAAACAAACAAATCTGTTACTATTTGGATTAAAGTATAATACAAGAAAAATAGTAGCAGAGCTACACCAAGTGTTCACTAACTCTAGTCGTCTGCCATTGTCGAAAGCACCATCCAAATTTGAGAGGGTTTACACTTTACAATGGACATTTGTGTTAGAAGATATTTTTTAGTAAATTTCATAAACTACAAATATTTGCACTAACTATAAAAAACCATACTTTTAAAGCGAGTTTGATAGAACTACAACTATTTATGCTCCTAATAACACAAAAAAATTTATATAGTGTGAACGGAGCAAAATAGTTATAGTTTTATGTAAAAGTTTAAGTTTTACATAACTAGTTGTAGATCTGTCAAACTGATCTTAAAAGTTGCGGTATTTTAATAGTTAAGTATAAATACTTGTAGTTTTATGACATTTACTTTTTTTTGAGCATTGTGTTAGGAGATTGTTGAGCATGTCCAGATAGAAGTGAGTTAGTGGGGTTAAAAAAAGCTCGTGGGCCGTGCCTAGGGCTCAAGTTGAGTCAAAATTCAAGCTACTCGAGTAAGCTGAGTCAATTTAAAAACGAGCGAGCTCACTTTGGGTCAGACAAAACATCGCAGTGAACTCAAGTCATTCTCGAACTAAAAATGAGCGATCAATTGTTTTGTGATCAATTTTTGTTACAATATAGATTTTTTTTCAATTGTATTAATTAAGCTACAACAGGGGCACGAAACGAACACAAGCACTCAAAAGCATTTACGTAATTGTCAAAAAGTACTGTAATTACTCAATTTCAATTAATTTTATAATAGAATTACAAGTTTAAGTGTAAAGGAAGACATATATAGATGTACACAAACACAAGAAGCTAGGAAATTAATCATGTGTGTAACAGTGACAAATTTGCGTAGCTTAGTTCACATAAGGAAATTAAGTATTTTAGTTTTATGCAGGATCGAGATACGCAACTAGAGGGGTGAATAGACATCTTAAAAAAAAATCAAATTAATATTCTTCTTCTATTCTTGAATTCAACGCATCTTAATATCATATGCGAAAGTGAGAGAGACGAGAACAAATTGTAAGAATTCCAAAACCAACATTCCTCTTAGATGGATGTAAACATTAGGTTTCAGTTATGATCATATTAAGAGTCATAGCGCAAAGAATCAAACAACTTGACCAGAAACTTCTAAACATAAGAGAATTAGCTGTTAGAAGAAGTGATTCTTCAAGTTGATAGATCTAGCAGGTTAAAATGGTTCAAGACCAAATCATATAAGATGATTCATCCTCTAGCAATAAAAAGAACAACTTTTACACGACCCAAAACAAGCGGTTCTCAAGGAAAACAAAAATTAACAAGGAAACACCAAAAACATGCACGAAAATATAGGGGCCAAAAATAGGAGACTAGAAGGAGATAAACTTAAGCATATGCAAAAACATTTTCATCATTAAGCTCAAAGTAACACCCTTTTTTGGAGATTATAAATTATTTTTCTCATAAAAACTCTCACCTAAATATAGGCTAATTACTCATCTCTCCCTCTCCACATAACACAAGTGAAAGACTCTCAAAACTCTCAAAGACTCTAATCATTGGCTCACCCTTCCCACACAGTCCTACTCCTCTATTCATAAACCTATGGAGGTAGCTTAAACCTTAAGCAATCCTATCCCTAAACTGTCATTCACTTAAAATACACTCCCATCTATCATTGGCGTAGTTTCGTTCGATTTTTTCTTCGTCATCGGATAGTCGTGGCTCCTCGACGCAAGCTTTTCAATGACAACACATGTGCACTCCATCCTCCAGCGATTTTTGCGACCAAACTGGGAAACTGCCTTGTGCATTTCTCAAAGCGTGACTCACAACCACTTGCTTACACCTTAAGCAATTCTTCCGATATCAACGCGTGTCCTCCGTCTTACGATCTTGACCACTGTCTCTCCCGCTCCTAATCCCTCGGGTCATCTTGTCACTTGCATCGGTATCCCTTTTGTTTGACTTTATCAACACTTCGTCTTCATCCTCCATCTCACTTTTTGCTTGACCTCCATGTGTACAGTTAGGATCACTATTGACTCCGCCCGGCTCCCTTGATCATCCGGAACCAAGCTCTCCGTCGTCAGTCGTCAAGTTTCATACATCACCTACACACCATAAGACAAACAAACACATATCTTCAACTCCATTATAGATTAGTCTATAATCAAAATCCTCAGTCAATGCACATCTTAGAAAAATCATGAACACAGAATGATCCGGTTCTCACTCCTGCTAAGCACTGGACCATCTAGCGTGTTCAACTTGCCAGATCGGACGTCTGGAATCCTCTCTTCAAGAAATAGTTCGACGTGCATTCATGCTCATCGCTAGACCATCCAGTTTATACAAGTCCGCTAGACCTAGTTTGCAACCTCTCTGCAAGAAAAGCTCTGACACTCACTGATGCCAACTGTTGGATCATTCAGCGTGTACTTTAATTTTTGCTTCTTTGTTGAAATACTCCAGTGTATACTGCATGTGAACGTCGGATCATCCGACGAGTTTATTTTCTTTAGCGCTAGATCATCTAGCGTGTACAATTTTCTTGGACTTAGTCACAAACACGCTGTCGGAGAGTGAACTCCTGTCGCAGGGATCCCGAGAGACCCCTCTTTAGAGATTCGGCCGGGGGGATGATCCTGGAAAGGCTTGTGTGGGAAATGAGTGGGAACGGAAGTAAATGCGATGGCTGGCGGGTACACCGGGTTTTTGGACAGGTTCGGGCCGCACGGAGGCGTAACACCCTACTCCTGTATGAGTGCTATATTTATCCTTGAAGGGGATTCTTCAAGGATATATCTGGTTCTAAGAGGAGAACTGTTTACAAAGAGCTGGAGGCTCTTATGTTCTAGCTTAACTTGAGCTGGTTCGAAAGTCTATCGATTTATCTTTCGCCTGGCTCACCGGAGGTTGTTGACTATCTGGTCTCTTGATCGTCTTGTGATCGGGGGCTGTTGTTTTCTTGTCCTTCGACTGACCTTTTTTTCTCCCCTTTTCAGTGTTCTCCATCCTTTCCTTTTATAGGTGTGCCGACCTCGACATATCCTGAATGGGAAAGAGGGGACGCGAATGCCCAGGTGCCACGGAGAAAGGCGTAATCATTTCATCTTGGCGAAGTGACAGGGGCGGTGGAGGAAAGGCGGCGCGCATTCAACCACCAGCCGCCGCGGGAGCTTCGGGGCGCTATGAAAAGGGCCCACCGGACAGCCTCGGAGGTGCCCGGTGCGCCCACCCTGTCTTGTTCTCCTGCCAGGGCAGGGTGGCAGGCCGAACGCTTCGATTCTGGCAATGTTATCCCGAGGCGCGCAGGTAAAAACGGGACGGGACCCGTGCATTTAATGGACCCACGCCCCCCTGCCAGTGCATGGCAGGGTCTGACACTGGGGCGTGGGCAGCCGAGAATGTCAGGATGTCAGAATGTCAGGCCACGCGCGCCTATTAAATGCGGCATCGGGCCCTTGACTGGATGACACCCTGACGACGGGGCCCTTCGAGTCTTTGAACGAGCTTGCGCGAACCTTCTGGGGACCGAGTCCTCGGGGGCTGCCACGTGCAGCCCCGAGCACTCTCTCCCGAGCACTTCGGCGGGGCCTTCGGGGCACCGAGTCCTCGGGGGCTGCCACGTGCAGCCCCGAGCACTCTCTCCCGAGCACTTTGGTGGGACCTTCGGGGCACCGAGTCCTCGGGGGCTGCCACGTGCAGCCCCGAGCACTCTCTCCCGGGACTCTGCTTCTACCTATCTTGCAGGGTGGTGATATGTGGTGGACGGCCGGTCTGGCCTCGGGACTTAGGGACCTCTGGTTCTAAATACACCGACAGCAGCCCCCGGGCCCGCTGGCAGTCGATGGGACGGAGACTGCGAATGGGCCCTTCGTCGCGACCGAGGCCAAGGCTGGCCGGACGCCATGTGGCAAGCTTTCGAGAGGTGGCCCCTGCGGATTTTAGACATCAAGCATGCCCCAACGGGAAAATGAGTGGACGCGTGTCCACTCAACTTCCGAAGGGCATGATAATCATACGGGCGGCCCACGCGGTCGCCGCGTAGATCGAGGAAAATACGCCTGGCAACCGCTGACATTGCGCGATCGACGGGAGATTCGCCTGACAGTTGCGTCGACCGAGGCGACGCTTCGCCGAGCGAACCGTGCGGGGCGGCAGTTTTTGAATTTTGAGATATAAAAGGGGGAATGGATCGGTCCGTTCCCCTTTTCCACGCTCTCTCGCACTCGTGCTCCTGCTTCCTTTGCGCTTCGAAGCCCCTAGGAAATTCCCAGGCGATCGGAGCGTTCTTCCTTCTCTCTCTCTTCACCACCAAAAAACACCTTCCACTCTGCTGAGATGACGAGGGTTGGAGGAGGACGCCGGGATAGGACTCCGGACAGCATCTTGCCGGAATCTCGCCTGAGGAATGAGGAGGCGGCGGATAAAATCAAGAAGCTGCTGGTGCCGGAGGGTCAGGAGGGTGCTGTGGTGGTGAGGCCGGCGACTCTGACGCCGACGACGACCGTTCCTGGACGAACCGTCCTCTTCACCTCCTTCGTGGCGGCGGGGCTAGTGCCACCGTTCTCCGCCTTCTTCCTGCAAGTGCTGGAGACGTACGGCATCCAAATGGCGCACCTAAGCCCCAATTCCGTCGTGGCGTTGGCGGTCTTCGCACATCTCTGCGAAATGTTCGTGGGGGTGATGCCGTCGGCGACGCTGCTTCGCCACTTCTTCGTCCTTCGGCCGGTGGGGAAGAAGAGGGGGCACTCCACGGCGGACGTCGCGGGGTGCTGCAACCTTCGGCTCCGGGAAGGCCTGGGGGACCATTATATTCCCCAGGTGGTGCGCAGCAAGTGGGAGGAATGGCGACGGGACTGGTTCTTCGTCGACATCGACCCCCACGAGCGGCTCGAATTGCCAGAGAAGGCGGCGGAACCTCGGCGATCGACGTGGGAGGCGCCGCCGCCAGAAGACGCGAGGCTAAAGCCGGTGCTGGAGCGCATCTTGGAGCTGCGCGAGTCCGGGCTGACCTCTGTCATGGTGGTCGTGGACTTCCTGCGTCGTCGATTGGCGCCCTTGCGGGAGCGGGCCCGACCAAGCTGGTTCTACACCGGGCCGGAGGACATCACCAGGACCCAGATCGGCGCGAGTTGGGATCTGGGGCAGGCGGAGCTGCGAGGGATGACCCGAGTGATCACCGGGACGGAGGACATGAGCCGGGCGGAGCTCCCGTGGCCGGAGATGGCGCTCTGCGCCCATCCCGACCGGGTGGCTATCATGAGGCGGCTGCCGGAGTTTGACGCCCAAGGGCCCGTGGACCGGCCAAGAAGCCGGAGTCCCGAGGCCTCTGAGCTCCCCGGGCTGGAAGAACTCCTTGGCGAGGAGGTTGTTGGCAGCTCGGCGCAGGCTGGCGACGGGGCCGCCATAAGCAGCAGCCGCCGCGCAAGAGAAGAGGGCGCCCCTGAAGCTGTTGAAGAGTTGACGCCGGGAGACCGGGGAAAACGACCCCGGGCCTTGATCCTATTGCCGGACTCTCCGCCGTCGCCGACGGCAGCGGCGGTATTTCCGGTGCTGGAGCCGCGCCTGGTGCGGATGGGGCCCGCACCGACGCCTGCGATCTGCGCGGCGGAGACCGAGACTCGTGCGGCGGCACCCGAGGCCCGCGTAGTGGCCCAGCCGAGCCCCCAGCGGAAGAGGCGGCGGGAGGGGTCCGGACCGACGGCACCGGACCCGGATATCAGGCTCCCAGCGGCCAAATGGCGGTATCGGTGAGTCATCTTTCTTGCTTTTCCATGGGCCCTTTCGGCCCGAACTGAGCTTTGACAACTTTTACTCGTCTCCCGTAGGCCGGCCGCAGGCGTTGCGGCGACGGAGAGGGAACAGGCGCCAAGGCCAGAGCCGAACCTGCCCGCTGGGCCAACGGAGGCCGGTGTAGGTACGGCGGAGGCGCCAATTGACGTGGTGGCCATAGGGAGAGAGGCGGTGGCGGCGACCACGGGAAGGGCGCTGGCGGAGCCTACCCCGGGCGCAGAGAGCCCGGGGCGGAGAACGGTGGAGGCGGATGCCTTGCCGGGGCCGGTGGGCAGGGCGGCTGATGCGGGAACGCAGCCGCCGTCCGAGACCTTGGCTCCGGAGGAGCCTACCCCGGGCAGGCAGAGCCCGGGGCGGATGGCGGCACAGGGCCCTGCGGAGAGCTCGGCCCCCCTGGAGGCATCCGGCGGAGAAGCCTGGGCCCCATCGGCGCCCGTAGTGCCCGGCCGGCCAGCCGATCCCCTCCTGGCCGCCATTGAAGGCGTCCGAGCAGCAGTCGGGCAGTTGGGCGCGGTGGTGGAGGCCAAGGAGGGGGAGCTCGAGGCCGAGCACGCCCGCCTGGCACTGGAGAAGGCGCAGCTGGCGGGCGCCCAAGAGGAGGCCCGTGCGGCAGCCGCGCGGGAGCAGAAGCTCCTAGAAGACATCCGTGCGGAAGCCGCGCGGGAGCGAGAAGACCTGAGGACCGTGCGGGCAGAGGCCGCGCGGGAACGAGAAGACGCCGCCCGCTTGGCTGAGGCGTCGAGGCAGCAAGCTGCCGAGGCCCTTGCCAGGATGGGGCAGGCGCAGGAGAGGGAGGCGGCGGTCACAGCCCGGGAACAGCTTGCAGAGGAGCGGCAGGCCGAGCTGGCCCGCCGAGAGGGCGCGGACGAGAAGACGCGCGCCGACCTCCAGCGCTGGGAAGACGACCTCCAGAAGATCAGAGGAGAAATCAAGCGCTGGGAAGAGGATGTCTCCATCCGGGAAGTAGACAACGAGCTATCAGCGTCGGATCTCGGAGCCCGGGAGGATTCGGTGGTCCAGCAGGAGGAGGTGCTGGCCCGGCGGGAGAATGAGCTGAGTCGCCGAGAAGGCGAACTGAATCGCCGAGAGGGCGAGCTGAGTCACCGGGAGAGCGAAGCCGCTGCTGCGGCAGCCACCGCGGCGACCAGGACGGAAGAAAATGCAAAACACGAGGCGGAACTGACCGCCCGTGAACAAGCCCTGTCCGAGATGGTGGCTAAGGCGAAGCAGGCTGCCGTCCCCGCCGCAGCTGGCGGTTCTTCCGGTCCGGCCGGGGACCAGGGACTCGAGGCACAGCTGCGGGCCGCCAGGGAGAAGCTCGAGACCGCCTTTGTTTCGCGGGTCAACCTCGAGCATATGCTGGAGGATATACTCCGGCGGATGCGACGGGCCGTGGAGAGGGGTGGTCTTGGGCGGCTTGTCGACGACAAGAAGGGCGACGGCCCCGCACGACAAGTGTTGGGGCTGCAGCAGGTCTGCGAGCGCCTCGAGACCCTGCCCTGGGCAGTCCAGGAACTTGCCGCCCGAGAGGGACGTGGCTTGGCCCATGCCGTGGCCGAGCACGTCCTGGCCTGCTACCGAAGCAGGGACCCGAACTTCCCATTGGAGCCGGCGCGGGAGGGAGTGGTCGAGGCTGAGGAGGAGGCCGCCCGGGCAGCGGTTAGGAGTACCGCCTCTGTGGTGGCGGCCGGCTTCAGGCGAGAGGTGCCGCCACCGCCAGCCCCCGGGGAGGACTCAGAGGACTCAGCCGACGCCTCTACCGCCGACTAGGCCTTCTGCGCCCTTTTTTCTTTTGTTGTAGATGCAGGAGTGAACATTAGGAGTGAACCCTTAGAAAAACGCCTTGTCTATGTCTTGTGAATATAATGGCAGCTTTTCCTTGGGTTCGCAACTCCAATTTCTCTGTATGCTTGATGTTTCCTCTGGTGCTCTGCCTGGAAGTCCCGAGGAGTACTCAGTCGGGCCGTTCCCGACCTTCCCATCCCCGAGAAATGAAGTTGTTCTGGTCGCTGGCGTTGGCGCAGCCAGCCTTCAAGCTCTCGTGAGTCCGCACTGCCTATTTTAAGAAACGAAGACACAGACTCCCTTGCTCGGGAGATGGATCGACCCTGCCCGGAACACGCCGTGCCCAGCGAACACCTTTTCACTTTGCGACCACTCAGCTGGTAGAAGGGAGACGCGTGCGAGCGAGAATGTGACCAAAAGTCCTCGCGGTCCGGTGGTGCCCGGGCTCAAAACGGGCCGGACCGAGCACTGACAGCCCGCCCTCAAGGCCTGAGCTCCGGACTACTCGAGCAGCTCGAGTGATAGGATTACCCAGGGCACCTGAGGACTCGGTAGTGCTCGGGGTCCTTAAAAGCGGACCGAACACCACGACCACCACGAAGGGCTTCGGTCAGACGTTACCGCACGCACGGTACTCCTTTCTACGAACCGCTCTGTCGTTCTGGAAAAAGCCGACACGTGGCAGGGTTTTTGCGTGCCAGGAGACCACCTCACCGAGCAGATTAAAGCGCGAGAGCCCCCGAGAATGACTCGGGAACATAAATTTACTGAAAGCAGATTTGTCTGAATATAACCACTCACCGGGCAGCCGTCGGCCTTCCGGCCAGCCGATCCAGAATGGGTTGATTCCGAGCTCGGGGGCCCGGGGACTTGATTCTTTCAACGGAGCGCCCGAGTGCCCAGAGGCATACGAGGCTCCTAGGGTCGGGTGATCTCGACCACCCAAGCCTAGGCGGTAGGACCACCCGAAGACCCTTGGGGCCGACCAGAGACCGGGGCATTGAAGCCCTCGCGGCCGAACTGCTTGTGATGGCCAACCTATGACTCGAGAGAGAGAATATAGAATTTCTTTGTCTGGTGCGCTCTGTTAGTGCGGTACTTGCTATAGACTGCTCTCGTTCTCGACCCGAGACCTCTCGAATACCCGAACCGGCGGACAAGAGCGGACAGAGGCATAACCTAGAGGTCCTATGGTTCGGTGGCGCCCGGGTATGACAGGCCAGACCGAGCACCGACAGCCCGCTCCGGGGGCCTGAGCTCCGGCCTACTCGAGCGGCTCGAGTGATGGGATTACCCAGAGCGCCCCGAAACTCGGTTAGTGCCCGGGAGCCCGTCACGACACCGAATACCACAGCCTACCATGTCGGACGTAAGTCAGCGGCGACTGCTCGCATGTATACCGATTGGGATTCTTTTATCAACGGGAGAAAATGAGAGAGCGAACTTTTTCTCGCACAACCGAGCACCTCACCAGACAGATTAAACATAGGGAATCCGGAGAAATAATTTGACATAGTGATTGCTTATTAAAATACTGAATGTGCAATATTTACAAGGTTGGGCGACAGCGACTTACCCCACGGGGCGAAGCCTCCAGACTGCTCGGGCGGGGAGAAGCCCCCGGCCTTATCGACCTGAACCGCGAGCTCGACCATCTACGGGTAGAAGCGTCGAAGATGCTCGATGTTCCACGGATTCGGGAGTGGCTGTCCTTCCTCCGTCGCTAACCTGAAAGAACCTGCCCGGGGGACCGCGACTACGGTGAAAGGACCTTCCCACACAGGGGACAACTTATTCATTCCTTCGCGCGACTGGATGCGTCGGAGAACTAGGTCCCCCACCTCGAGAGACCGGGCCCGGACGTGGCGCAGATGATAACGCCGCAGACTCTGCTGGTACCGAGCCGCCCGGACAGCAGAACGCCGCCGGCGCTCTTCCAGGTAGTCTACGTCGTCGCGCCTTTGATGCTCCTGCTCGCCCTCAGAGTATGCGTGCACTCGAGGGGAGCCTAGAGTAAGCTCGGAGGGGAGGACTGCCTCGGCGCCGTAGACGAGGAAGAAAGGAGTTTCCCCGGTAGCGCGGCTTGGCGTAGTCCGGTTGGCCCATAGCACGGCTGGCAGCTCATCCACCCATCCCTTCCCATGCTTAGTGAGCACGTCATAGGTCCGGGTCTTGAGGCCCTTTAGTATCTCCGCGTTGGCACGCTCGACCTGCCCGTTACTCCGAGGATGAGCGACGGAAGCGAAGCAAAGCTTGATGCCAAGATCCTCGCAATAGTCCCCGAACAAGGCACTAGTGAACTGGGTGCCGTTGTCGGTGATGATCCGATTGGGGACACCAAAACGGCTAGTGATGCCGCGGATAAACTGGAGCGCCGTGCTTTTGGTCACCTTGATGACTGGGACTGCCTCCGGCCACTTGGTGAATTTGTCGATAGCGACATATAGGTATGCATAGCCCCCGACTGCTCGGGGGAATGGACCCAAAATGTCCAAACCCCAGACCGCGAAAGGCCATGACAGGGGAATAGTATGGAGAGCCTGAGCTGGCTGGTGAATCTGCTTTGCATGGAACTGGCATGCCCTGCAGCGCCGAACCAGCTCGGAAGCATCCTGAAGAGCTGTGGGCCAGTAGAAACCTTGCCGGAAGGCTTTCCCGACCAGCGTGCGGAACGATGAATGGCCACCGCACTCGCCCTCGTGGATCTCAGCGAGAAGATCGCCGCCTTCTGCCCGAGAGATGCATTTCAGGAGGACACCTCCTGCGCTACGTCGGTAGAGATCCCCGTCTACTATGGCATAGCGTTTGGACTGCCGAGCAACCCTTTCGGCAGTCGCCTCATCCTCGGGTAGGAACCTTTCTTTCAAGTACCCTCGGATGTCAGACATCCACGAGGCATCTTGAGAACATTCGGCGAGCACAGCGCACTCGCCGGACGGCGGCGCCCTGACGGGGCTTCCCACTGAGGGCACCGCCGGGGTCCCCTGAATTGAGTTCGAGGTTTCCCCTTCATCCTGTTCGGCAGGCAGGACGGAAGGCCGTGCGAGTCTTTCTTCAAAGACTCCGGCAGGGACGCACGCACGTGATGAGGCTAGGCGAGAGAGCTCGTCGGCCGGAGCATTGTCGCGGCGAGGGATATGCCGCAATTCGAGGCCATCGAAGCGTTTCTCGAGCTTTCTGATTGCGGCTACGTACGCCGCCATTTGAGGATCCGTGCACTGGTACTCCTTGGAGACCTGGTTGACGACCAGCTGGGAGTCCCCTTTGACCAGGAGGCGACGAATCCCGAGCCCCACCGCAGCCCGGAGGCCGGCGATGAGACCTTCATACTCCGCCATGTTGTTGGATGCGCGGAAATGCAACTGTATGACGTACCGGAGCTCTTCACCCGTTGGGGAGGTGAGAACCACTCCGGCCCCCGCGCCTTTCAGCGAGAGGGAGCCGTCGAAGTGCATGACCCAGTACCCGGGCGCACCGTGCCCGGGATAGGCAGAAACCTCTTCTGGGTCGACGCAGGGGACGGGCGTCCACTCTGCCAAGAAGTCGGAGAGCGCCTGGCTTTTAATTGCCTGGCGACTAACGAAGTGTAGATCGAACTCCGCCAGCTCTACTGCCCATTTGACAACGCGCCCGGTGCCTTCCCGGTTCCGGAGAATGGGTCCCAGTGGATAAGTGGTAACCACCGAGACTTTGTGCGCCTGGAAGTAGTGGCGCAGCTTCCGGGAGGCGATGAGCACGGCATAGAGCAGCTTCTGAGCCTGAGGATACCTTGTCTTGGCCTCCCGGAGGACCTCGCTGACGAAGTACACCGGTCGCTGTACCCGGCGGGCCCGGACGGTGGCCCCACCCGGGGGGCTGCCACAGCTCCCAGGGTCGGCGGTATGGTCGGGGTTGGCCGGGCATTCGAGCTCGATTCCTTGGCTAGGAAGAGCAGTGTGCTCGGGCTCGACCCCTCGCTCCGGGGGAGCCACGAGGACAGGTGAGTGGTCGGGGGCCTCTGGGAGCTGGGACCCAGCACCCGGCCCTGAACACTCGTCTCGCTCCACCACCAATACTACGCTCACAACCTGAGGAGTGGCCGAAACGTAAAGCAGCAGGGGCTCACCTTGAGAAGGAGCCACCAAAACGGGTGGCGAGGTAAGGTATTTCTTTAAGTCGCGGAAGGCCTGCTCGGCCTCCGGCGTCCAGTCGAAATGACCGGATTTCTTCAGAAGCTTGAAGAGGGGGAGCCCCCGCTCCCCGAGCTTGGAGATGAAGCGCCCGAGGGCGGCCATGCAGCCGGCGAGGCGCTGGACCTCCTTGAGTCGAACCGGGGGTCGCATCTGCTCGATGGCCCGGATCTTCTCTGGATTGACCTCGATTCCTCGGCCAGAGACCAAGAAACCAAGGAGCTTGCCCGCCGGGACCCCGAAGACACATTTCTCCGGATTGAGCTTGAGGCGGGTAGAGCGGAGACTGTTGAAAGTCTCGGCAAGGTCCTCGAGCAGGGTGGCGCGGTCTCAGGTTTTGACCACGAGATCGTCGATGTAGGCCTCGACGTTGCGGCCAACCTGCGAGTTAAGAGTGATACGAATGGCGCGCTGGAAGGATGATCCAGCGTTGCGCAGGCCGAAAGGCATTGATATGTAGCAATAAGTCCCCACCGGGGTAGTAAAAGCAGTTTTTTCCTCGTCCCCTACGGCCATGCGAATCTGGTGATACCCAGAGTTTGCATCTAGGAAGCATAAAAGATCACATCCCGCAGTTGAATCTATGATTTGATCAATGCGAGGTAAGGGGAAGGGATCTTTAGGACAAGCCTTGTTAAGGTCGGTGTAGTCCACGCACATGCGAAGCTTGCCGTTGGCCTTCGGGACGATGACTGGATTTGCTAGCCAGTCGGGGTGGAGGACTTCTCGGATGAATCCGGCGTCGAGGAGCTTGCGGACCTGCCCGCGGATAAACTCCTGGCGTTCTGGCGCCTGCCGCCGGACCTTCTGCTTCACCGGGCGGGCGTCCGGACGCACAGCCAAGTGATGCTCGATCACCTCCCTAGGGATCCCGGGCATGTCGGACGGTTGCCAGGCGAACACGTCCATGTTAGCCCGGAGGAAGGCGACGAGCGCGCTTTCCTATTTGCGGCCCAGGTCGCTGCCGATACGGACAACCTGGGTAGCGTCTTCGCCCACCTCGACCTCCTTCGTTGGAACAGATGTGTCGGCGGCGAGTCGGGGTCTGGATGAAGAGGGTCCCGGGCCCCCTGAAGAGCCATCAGCCTCGGCTTGTGCTGAGACCAGGGCCATGTATGTTTGTTCGGCGCAGGAGACAGCGCCACCGGAGTCAGCGATCACGGAGATAGAGCCTGCGGGGCCGGGCATCTTAACCGTAAGGTATGCATAATGCACGGCCATCATGAACTTGGCGAGCGCCGGACGCCCGAGGATGGCGTTGTAGGGGAGAGGGAGCTCCGCGACATCGAAGAGGACGCACTCCGTACGAAAGTTGTCCCGGCTCCCGAACGTGACAGGCAACTCAACCTGCCCGAGGGGCAGGGAGTGCCCGGCCGTTACTCCACAGAAGGGGAGTGACGGCTTTAGGCGTCGGGAAGATACTTGCAGCTTCTCAAAAGCCTCTTTGGAAAGGAGGTTGAGGCCGGCACCACCGTCGATCAGCACTCTGCCGACTTTAACATTGCAGACAGTGGGAGATACGACCAGAGGTAGCCGCCCCACAGCTGCAGTACTGACGGGGTGGTCGGCCATGCTGAACGTGATCGGAGCATCCGACCACCTCAGGGGTCTTGTGGCCTCCTCGCTCGGGGTTGCCGAGCATACTTCGCGCCGCATGACCTTGATGCCACGGCGCGAGCAGGGTGTGTAGGCGCCTCCGTCGATGAAGGCAACCGCATGCTCAGGCTCCTGGAAGCCGAGCTCGGCATTGTTGGGAATGACCTCGGTATTGCCTCCCCCGCGGGACTCGTCGCGCTCCCTCTGGCGCTGCTCCACGAGTCCCTTGACCGTACGACACTCTGTGAGGTCGTGCCATCTGGTCAGGTGTATGGGACACCATTTACCTGGCTCGGGCCCCGCGGGAGCGGGGACCCTCGCTGGAATAGGAGCCCGGTCAAGGGCCGGGGCTCTTGCTGGAGCTGACGCGCTAGCCGGCGCTGGGGCCCTCGCGGGCGCAGAGGCCCGAGGAGGAGCCCGAGCAGGGGCCCTGACGGGGCGCCGATTGGCACCCGGCCGACGCTCTTGCCGGCGATCGGGCTCTTGCGGCTCCCCGTGAGCGGGGATTTGGGCTAGCTCAACGGGAGCAGCCTCGCGCTTCCTCCTCTTTTTCTTTTCCCGCTTATCAGAGCGGGAAGAACTTGGTCGATCGGAAGCGGGGCGAGGAGCATGCCATGCCCTGGCTTCCGCAGCTTTGGCGCACTTATCGGCCAGTGCGAAAAGTTCCGCAGGGGTCTCGATCTCGTGCGTACCTAGCTTCTCGAGCATCCGTTCATCACGTACGCCCTGTCGAAAAGCAACAATAACAGCATGGGGGGCCACTCGCGGAATAGTGTTGCGAACCTGGCTGAAACGCTGTATGAATCGCCGTAGCGTCTCCCCTTCCTGCTGTTGGACGGCGTGGAGGTCGCACTCCAGCCCGGGACGTGCGAACGTACCCTGAAAGTTGGCCACGAATTGGTGGCACAGGTCGTCCCAGGAGCTGATAGATCCTGGGGGTAAGTTCATAAGCCAAGAGCGGGCGGAACCCCTCAAGGCAACATGAAAATAATTTACCATCACCTTTTCGCTGCCTCCGGCCGCTTGGACGGCCGTCGTGTAGATCTGGAGGAACTCGACGGGGTCGATGGACCCGTCGTACTTCTCCGGCAGCTCGGGGCGGAACTTGGAAGGCCACCTCACCCGACGGAGCTCGGCGGTGAAGGCACGGCAACCGGTGCCGTACCCCGCAGCACGAGCGGGGGTTCTTGGTGGCGAGGAACGGCGAGCCGGGGATCCCCGGTGGTCGTGGGCCGGGAGAGAGGAAGCTTGGTCCTCTGCCCCGACCCCCTGCCGGGTCTCCCGCTGACGCTCGAGAGTGACCCGGGCATCTTCGTGGCCCCTTCGCTCGTTGAGACGCAAACGGAGGTCCTGGGCTTCAGATACGTCCTGGGGGATGGCGCTCCGCCTGGAGGCCCCTCGGCCCGTGCGGGTGTTGCCCGCTGAGGAGCCGACTCTGGCGGCACCGCGTTGAAAAGTGGCGCGAGGGCTCTCGGCCTGCACCTGGCGACGAGCAGTGCCGACCAAAGCGGCGACATCTTGCATCCACCGGCCTTCCGGAGTGTTTGGCGTGGCCCGAATGGGAGGGTGCCTGAGGAGGGCTTGCGCTGCAAGCAACGCGCTCCCTGGGCTGGCCTCACTAAAAGCGAGCCTGCGCCGGGGCGGCGCCCGACGTGACCCAGAGGCGGACTTAGCGGCCGGGGCCCCGACCGTCTGCTGGGGGTCGGAAAGTACGCCGGCAGCGGCGGCGCTGATAGGCCCAGCGCCCTGATCCCCTTGGGCGGGAAAGACCGCACGCGCGGATGGCGGCTGCCGCGGGTACGCAGCAGCGACGGGGCTTTCTTGGTCGTGGGGCAGCGTTCCGTTACTGGAAGTGGAGCCGGAACGCTGGAGACGGTGCCCACCGGCCATCTCTTCCTGTGGAGAAAAAAGGGAAACAAACAATCCAGGGATATTCCCCCCTACCTGGCGCGCCAGCTGTCGGAGAGTGAACTCCTGTCGCAGGGATCCCGAGAGACCCCTCTTTAGAGATTCGGCCGGGGGGATGATCCTGGAAAGGCTTGTGTGGGAAATGAGTGGGAACGGAAGTAAATGCGATGGCTGGCGGGTACACCGGGTTTTTGGACAGGTTCGGGCCGCACGGAGGCGTAACACCCTACTCCTGTATGAGTGCTATATCTATCCTTGAAGGGGATTCTTCAAGGATATATCTGGTTCTAAGAGGAGAACTGTTTACAAAGAGCTGGAGGCTCTTATGTTCTAGCTTAACTTGAGCTGGTTTGAAAGTCTATCGATTTATCTTTCGCCTGGCTCACCGGAGGTTGTTGGCTATCTGGTCTCTTGATCGTCTTGTGATCGGGGGCTGTTGTTTTCTTGTCCTTCGACTGACCTTTTTTTCTCCCCTTTTCAGTGTTCTCCATCCTTTCCTTTTATAGGTGTGCCGACCTCGACATATCCTGAATGGGAAAGAGGGGACGCGAATGCCCAGGTGCCACGGAGAAAGGCGTAATCATTTCATCTTGGCGAAGTGACAGGGGCGGTGGAGGAAAGGCGGCGCGCATTCAACCACCAGCCGCCGCGGGAGCTTCGGGGCGCTATGAAAAGGGCCCACCGGACAGCCTCGGAGGTGCCCGGTGCGCCCACCCTGTCTTGTTCTCCTGCCAGGGCAGGGTGGCAGGCCGAACGCTTCGATTCTGGCAATGTTATCCCGAGGCGCGCAGGTAAAAACGGGACGGGACCCGTGCATTTAATGGACCCACGCCCCCCTGCCAGTGCATGGCAGGGTCTGACACTGGGGCGTGGGCAGCCGAGAATGTCAGGATGTCAGAATGTCAGGCCACGCGCGCCTATTAAATGCGGCATCGGGCCCTTGACTGGATGACACCCTGACGACGGGGCCCTTCGAGTCTTTGAACGAGCTTGCGCGAACCTTCTGGGGACCGAGTCCTCGGGGGCTGCCACGTGCAGCCCCGAGCACTCTCTCCCGAGCACTTCGGCGGGGCCTTCGGGGCACCGAGTCCTCGGGGGCTGCCACGTGCAGCCCCGAGCACTCTCTCCCGAGCACTTTGGTGGGACCTTCGGGGCACCGAGTCCTCGGGGGCTGCCACGTGCAGCCCCGAGCACTCTCTCCCGAGCACTTCAGCGGGGCCTTCGGGGCACCGAGTCCTCGGGGGCTGCCACGTGCAGCCCCGAGCACTCTCTCCCGAGCACTTTGGTGGGACCTTCGGGGCACCGAGTCCTCGAGGGCTGCCACGTGCAGCCCCGAGCACTCTCTCCCGGGACTCTGCTTCTACCTATCTTGCAGGGTGGTGATATGTGGTGGACGGCCGGTCTGGCCTCGGGACTTAGGGACCTCTGGTTCTAAATACACCGACACACGCCAACTCTATTTTCTCTGCAACTTCAGTTAGTTATGATCATAATTGTAGCACATAAATATATCCATACAATCTCAAAATTATCAAACCAAATCGACTCCATTATCAACCCCTCATCATATATGAACTAAGGCACATTTCAACTTGGTTTTTCATTTTTATCTATCTATTTACTATTAATATGAAATAGATATACTAATATGGGTCCATCTAGTCATCTGTTAATGGGTCCATTTAGTCATATGTTAACCAATTTTGAGCCTATCACCTGCTCCATGTCACAACAGTTTTTGGAGCAAAAAAATTGTCCCAAACAAAGTACGACGAGAGCCCCTCCCATAGAGGAGGCTTAAGCTTAGAAAAGAACAGTGAGCCAAAAAAGAGATACAGACAGACAGATAGAGTCGATGTAATGGGTCCATGTTGGCCTCTTCTCCCCTGCCCTTGAGGGCTTATTTTATAAAGAGAACGGACAGGAGAAATTACCAGTCTGTTTTTAAGATATTATTAAGTTATAACTATATGCATAGGAAGGTATTTTAGGCTTTTCACCTCTTTATATGTGAGATGGTATTATGATTGTTATAGTAAGATCATAATACATTGTCTAAATATCTCAGGACTAAGACATTTCTCCAAAAACAGCCTATGAAGCAAAATGGCAAAATGCTGCCACTTTTCAAAACTTTTAGTTCATAGTAACATAATTTACATTAATAAAGATACTATAAATTTAATTGAAGTGAAACTTAATTACCGTTAACTATTAGAGCATGTAGCAATGATAAAATGCAATAGAGACAGAATCACAATTCAAAAGTAGCATATGCAAAGACAAATCAAACAAACAGCACAAAGCAAAATCTGTGTGACAGATCCAAACTTGATATCACACATGTTAAAGCAAAGAACAATCAAATAGCCCACGGAAATTATCACAGATCAGAGGGCTGAAGATTAGGATTTAAACCACAAAATTTGTCGATAGACAAATAGCAAAATCATATTAATATTTCATACCGAGCAAAAAATTGAGCGAGCTGAAGGCAGAAGAAACCAAATCACACCCTATCATCTGAAGGTAGGCAGCCAATCATGTTATAACGAATTCATTAATATACCAGTAGGAATAAGTAGATATCTAATGTGTAGTTTTAGATTATCATTTAATTTTTAACTTAATTAGAGGAGTAAATCTTTAGTTCATTTTTAAAGTTTTAGGTCGTCGTAATGACCCAAAATATATAAAACTTATAAACCTTAAGTAACAATGGGGACATGTGCTCCCATTGATGACATCATATTCACCTGGCCTTAGACCTATCTACATGGGCAACGAAACAAAATACTTTCCCGTGCCCTATCTACATCTTCACGCTGCCCCCAGGAGCTCCCGTTCCGCTCCACTTCGTTGGGGCTCTCTTCAGTCTCCACTCTCCACCAATCCCTCTTCTTCTCCAGGCTAACCAGAGTCCACCGTCAAGGCACAGTAAGCCAAACCCCCTCCTCAACCCTCCCGAAACCCTAATTTTGAACACAAGATGGAAGGAATTTTTTGTCTTAAGTTTCATCAGCTATTGTACGATACAGCCTGGCGTTGCTAGACGGCAGTAAACCATATTTTTTGAAAGTAAATTTATAAATCAGAAGCACACATGAAATAAACATATTTTTAAAAATTAAAGTTATAAATATGTTACAAATCAAAGAAATAGGGATCTTTATTCTTGACACACAAGTGAGCACTACATCAACCTTCTCGTCCAACGCATGTTCAAAAAAGTAAAACTTGTCTCCCAACGCAACTCAGGGTTTGAAAAATCATTGAAAACCACTCGGTATTCGCAAATATCAGCCAATTTGGTCCGCATCGTATTTAAAAATTGACTGGTTTTTGAATTTGAATTCTAAAAATTCTAAAAAATCACAAAAATTCTAAAAAATTTGGAGATAATTCTAAGACCTTCTGTGAAAAAAAAAATTCAAAAATATTATTGTTTGCATCATATTCATAGAGAGAAAGTTTGAATAAAAAAGAAAATAGCTGAAATAGGTTGTATGAATATGATGATTTGGCCCATCACGTTAAAAAAAAACTTAATATGTAAACGCATATTTTTTATGTAGGGAGTATCTTAATAGGATCTTTAAAATTAGTTTCACTTTATTGAGAGTTTTATTAATTTCTTCATGATTTTTTACAAAGTTCACAAGTATGAAGTGAACATGTTAAGAAACAACACTGTAATTAAAATTTTCATGTCTACTATTATTTTTATTACATAAATCATAGTATAAGTAAACTAATAAAAGTGGTTTCACTAATTTTGGAGATGTGATGGATTAGTTATGAATTAATCTAGTTGTAACACATTTACATAATAATGCATGTTACAATAACTATTTCATAAGTTCATGTATTTTGAAAAGATATATGATCATATAAGAAGAGTAACAAAATTGGTTTCATAATTTTTGGATTAGTGAAGAATTAACTATGCAATTAACTAGGTTTAGCAAATACATTTTCTTACAGGAAATATACAACTTTTTATGATTATAAATAATTTTATCATGTAGATCATGTTAAAAAAATCAAAAAAAATTGTTTCATTTGATTTGAAGCTCAGATGAATTAGTTATCGATTTTACAAGATTGAACTATTTTTTTTGGTTTTTCTTAAACTTGAGCTGTTTTCTATAGAATCGAACGGTTTTCGATCAAATTCGAGCGGTTTTCGATCACAAACAAAATATGAGAAATACGGTTGGTTTTTTATAGAATTCGAGCGGTTTTCGTTTCAAATCGAACGGTTACCAAATCGTCGATTCGGTCGGTTTTTGTCTCTGATTTACAAATTTGACCGAATGGATTTGAACGAATTTTCACCAACTTTTAAACAGTTTTTGTGATATTCACTAATTTTGAAAAATCGCGGGGTAGCGATTTCCAATATCAAACCATTTTATTAAACCTGACGCAACTACGCCAGCGCCCTATGTTATATGATGGCCTATACTATTCAAGGCGTACTTGAATCCGACCACTGCTCGACTGCGCCGAACTGTATCAAAAAACACAAATCGGTTTCAGGAAAAAGGAAAGAAATCTTCGTGCGCGTCAAGAATCCCTACTCGGATCCGCCCTGCGGGATTGAGTGGCCGCGCCGATCCGGATGCGGCTTCACCTCCCGTGCAGGACACTCGCCGCAGCCTATATATAAGGCAACGCCCTGCGGCACCCAACTACTCCCGAGTCCCGGGTTCCAACCACCGCGTCCACTCTCGCCACAGGCACAACCAAGAACTCGCGAGGAAGAGGGGAGAGAGCTCACGGGACGGAGAGATCGACGATGGCGGTGCCGAACGAGGCTCCCGGCGGCGTTGTCGAGCGACCGGTGATGAGGAAATCGGCATGGAGCAAGGACGAGGACGCCGTGCTGCGGGAGCAGGTGCGGCTGCACGGCGCGCAGAACTGGGTGAGCATCAGCGCCACGCTTCCCGGGCGCAACCACAAGTCGTGCCGCCTGCGGTGGTGCCAGCACCTGGCCCCCGGCGTCGACGACGTCAAGCCCTTCACGCCCGAGGAGGACGAGAAGATCATCAGGCTCCAGCGCCTGTACCCCAACAGGTGGTCCACCATCTCGGGCTTCCTCCCGGGCCGCACTGACAACGCCATCAAGAACCGCTGGAACTCCGTCCTCCGCAAGCAGCAGCAGCAGCAGGCGGCTCCCCGCCGTCTCGAGGATGGGACGCTCCCGCTGTTTCCTCTGACGCCCGGGAATGTCCGGAAGAGGGTCAGAGACAGCCCGGTGCTCCACTACTACCCGCCCACGGAGACCAGCGACACGGGGGACGATCAGAGCGGCGCGTGCCTCGAGCTGTTCCCGCTGGCGCCCGGGGATCTCATCAGGGGCAACAATGCGAGCGACGCGGCGGCGACGGATGTGGATTACGGCGCCGAAGACCCGCTCACCGAGCTGAGGCTCTGGCCGTCCACGAGGGCCACGACGATGGCGGCTTTCAAGGCGATGGTGCAGGCTGTTCGGGCGACCTAGATTCTGTAGTCTCGCCTTAATATTTGCTGTTCTGTAATTTGTTGCACGTTGATTTCTGACGAATTCCTTTGCCCAACTGAACTTACGATGGAAGATGGTGGGTAGTAACCTATAAAGGTAGAAACGTTTCGATCTTCTTGTAATTTTAGTGAATTTTAGTTACAAGATTGCATTAGGGGAATCGTAACGTAGAAATTTCCAAAGAAGTTTGAGTATGTTCTGTCCAAATTATCGAGTTGCCTGCATTTGAGATTAAACAGCAGAGCGTTCATCAAAAGAAAGGTTGTTTGTGTTGAACTCTGACATAAAAAATTCTCGCTGCGGTTCTGCTTATTCCTGTTCTCCAGATCCACTGTTTTGCCCAGCAGCAACTGAACTCTCCAATTCCTCACTAGCTACTCCTGTTGTTCATCCAAGTCACCAGTACTATCTATGATAAGTTACCTGTCTTGGCGCCCTGCCTTGCAATTAGCTTCCCGCATGGAAGATGGCTCGTTTGTTCAGACTTCGAGGTACTAGTGCAATCTGCAGAGCCTAGCGATTTCGTCACATCTCTCTAGCGATGTTCTTGCACATCGGCTCTGTACAAGTGGTGTCTACAAGAAGCAGAAAAGAACTTGATCTGAAGTCTGAGAAGAAAATATTTGTTTCTGCAGTAAACATACAGATGTACAAGCACCGAATTGTGCAACTTAACGCCAGGGATTTGTTTTCCTTGACTGCAGCTGGATATATTCATCAAAACATCAGAGATCACATTTGTAACGCACATGATTAGGATGAAGAACAATATGCTGACGCCGGCTGTACCTCATCGTCATCTGTAAATAAAGCAAGGTAACCATATGTCCCTGGCTCCCTGCCACGTTCCTTGTCTGAACTCTGAACCGCATGGAGGTGCTAACATTTCCTGAATTTTCTATATCAGGCGAGGAATAAAACCCATAACATCTTTACATAAACTTTTCTCCCCATAAAAAAAGTCATGAAAAAGCATATATATTCTGGCTGATATGATATATAGTAAGGTGTTAACGGTAATCACTCCACCTAAATACTGTAACGCACTATATGTAAGCACGCAGGTAAGCCTGCGGATCATCGCCTCTGTCATTGCACTGACGCACTCCCTCCCAGATGGCTTTCTCTGCTTCCGTCGTCCACGTTTCCTTCTTGGCCGCCGTACTCGTCCTCTTCGCGGCCACCGCGGCCGGAGCGAATGCCACGGTGGCCACCAACACCACCGTGACGGCGGGCCGCTCCTCCACGATGGCGTTGCCAGCGTCGGCGGCGGCGCCCAACGACTCGCTCCAGTACATCTGTTACCTGTGCCGCAAGCGCAACACCCTGATGATGACGTGGTGCCCCATTGAGAAAGACGAGTGTCACATCGCCTGCCTGTCGCTGCCGTCCCCGTCCTCTCCTCCCCGGCCCCGCGCGGTGGCCGCCCCCGGCGACGGGAACGGGAACCGCGGCGACGATGACTGCTACGTCATGAAGCTGTACCCCGACGGCAGCTGGGTCGTCGTGGACGTGGTCAGCTGCCAGGCGGCCGCGGGGTGCTACCTCGTGTGCAGCTACGGCGACGCGCGGGAGGACGGGGCCTGGACCACCCCGGCAACGCCGAGAGAGCCGCTGCCGCACCGCCTCGCCGACTTCGAGCGGTGCGGCGACCAGCTCGTTGCGCCGGGCGCGGCCGTCCCCGGCGTGTAGCCTCGAGTGACGTTCCCACGACGATGCATCCGGTTGGTTCGGTCGAACGGCCTTGTCGCGTGCACTCGCACGAATTTACATGTGAGGCTCATAGTGATCACGATTGCAGGTGCACCTTCGCTGACAGAGTTTGTGTCCAATTGTGGATAGGTGTGAGGAAACAGAATGAAAAAACGCAAAAAGAAATTAAATTTCAAGTAACTTGGCAAAAGGAAATTCAAGCATCAAGAGTAGCCATGGGACGGAGTAGTTCAAACTCACGGGATCGAATCAGGCCGAGCAAGAAATAAACGAATTATACTGTGCTGTACTGGGGTGCAGTCCAGTCACCTATCAATTGACTAACAAGAGCTTGCACCGGCTGCAAGTGAAGTCTCCTTGTTTCCTGGCTACAAATCTCCCAAGCTGCGATTCGGTGGTTTGTCTTTTGGTGTTGCCAGGATGTAGACTCGTACACCGCATAGAACTTTCAACGACAACCACTGCTTCTTGCGCCATCCATGACAAGACCTACCGCTAGCTACAGATTGGAGGTGTGAGCGCGATCTGAAATTTTCCAGGTAACATAGATTTTGTTTGGCAGAGCTTGAGTTATCGGCTTCACGTTAGATTTTATTTTTTAAGCTAAGATAAAGTAATTAAATCTCTATTATTAAATAAAAATAAAAATAAAATGACTCGTCTAAATACTCTCGGTATATCCATAACTTCAGCTTCATATGTAAAATGTGTTATCGAATACATAAATCCATAAAGAAGAGTCGATCCTCATGTCATGACCCAAGAACCATAGTTGGTTCAGAAGGATCACTACAACCCGTGGAGGTTCTTGGTCCTCGACGTCGCCAATAATCGACATGCGCTGAGACGTTACTAAAGGCATGCATGCTCCGATCCATGGCTCCCGACCGATTCGGCGCAGCGATCACTAGCACATCCGGCAAATCCGTGCTGTTCTGCTTCAAATGCAGTCAAATTGAAGAGCAACTTTATCCTTTGTACAGCGCTGAACGAATATCCGTGATGGCTTAAAAGGGAAACAAGTAGCATCACTTGTACAAGGCAGTGTTACTGGAAGTATGTGTCAGAATCTAATTCAAATTTAAATATTCTATTTGATAAAAAAAATTTAGACATACAAAATTCTACGTGGAATCTGGCATTAGTATCATAATGCTACTCGAATTCGGGATGTCGGATTTATATATAAAAAAACTAACACTGCTACAAGATAACACAGCCAAATTCAGGAGTTAGATTGCTTCCTAGAGTAAGAATTAAATTAGTCGCTAATTGCAAATTGATACCGGCCATGCACCCTTCCTGGAAAAGAGTTCAAGAACAGTCAAGCATTGTCTCCTGTATCCCAGACTCCCAGTCCATGCATCCTGCCATAGCTGCCACTACACACCACCTGAACGAGCACGCATCGTTTCCTCTCTATCCCAGATGCCTTTCTCGGCAGCTTCCATCCTCCATGCCCTCCTCCTCCTCCTACTCGGCGCCACGGCCTCCGCCGCGCCATCCGTCTTGGCCGGCAACGGCTACATGAACACGACGGCCACCAACGGCACGGCGACGCCCCGCATCGACACGGAGAAATACATCTGCTACCTCTGCACCGGGCGTAACCCGTTGCTGATCAGGTATTGCCCCATCTACTGGGACGAGTGTCACCTCGTCTGCTACGCGCCCGCCGCCACCCACAACCGCCGGTGCTATTGACGCAGCGCACGCGCCCATGCCGTGGCCACCCCCGCGAGGTGTACGGCGACGAGTGCTACGTCATGAAGCGGTACCAGAACGGCAGCTACGTCATCGTCACCCGCCTGGGCTGCGCCCAGATCGCCACGTGCCTCCTCTCCTGCGGCGGCGGCGCGGCGACGTCACGGACCGGAAAGCCCTTGGCGCCGCGACCGCGGTGCCGGCGGCGACGACGACGGTGATCCAGGGGACATTTCCGCCGCCGCGCGCCGCAGATTTCCAGCGGTGCAGCACGGAGATCACTGTGTTCCGCTGGCTCCGAGCGCCGTCCCCGGCGGCGCTAGCTAGCTCCGCTCTGGTGGATGGACGCGTTCCGCGCGTGTGCGATGGCGTCATGCGTCTGCATGTCAGGTTGCGTTCGTTGTTTGTGCGGGTAGCATTTGCATCGAAACGGCTTTGCATTTTTCTAGGAAGACGTGATAAAAAAGGAATGCAAGAGATCATCAGTTGTGCTGTGCTATTTGCTCTGCTCCTGCTACGATTGGATTGGAGGATTCTCAATAGAATTAGAGGAGAATTCCTAATGCTTTCGTGCGAAATTCCTGTGAATGCAAAGACCATGTTTCCGTGCGTAATTCCTGTGAATGCCAAGACCTTTTTAGAAGCAAGTGCTCGTTTCTGGTAGAACATACGTGTTCCAGACTGGACTAGATTTGTGCAGAGTACTAATCGGGAACAAGGTAAGCCACATTTGGCATGGTTCCTGATTCTCTAAACAAAATTCTGATTCGGGGTGCATTTGGATGGGTGAATCCAAAGAGTTTTTCGCTCGATTCTTGAGAATATGTAACAAACGATGCATTCAGAGAAATACTTCCGATATAAAGGTACTTGATTCGCGACGGTTCTTCTTTCTAATTGGCATTTCATGATAGTGAATTAGTCCAGTGTGTGCTTCTTTAAAACTATGTGTTGCCGGCTCGTGTATCAGAGAGATACGACGTGGGAGCAGGACTCCACCGGCCGAGTTGTGAGGGAGATGCGGTGTGAGAGCATGGCTTCGCCGATCGAGCTGTGAGAGACACAATTGTCTAGCTGGTTAGCGCGCAAGTTGAGTTGTTGAACCTGTCTGTTTGTTTGATTGTGTTTTTGGTGTGAACGTTTGTTTCGAGTTAAAGTCGTATTGTCGTACTAAGATTGTATGTCGTTTTTTCTTTCAAATCGTACAGTTGTGAGATCTTTAACCTAATTTTTTTATAAACTAAGTCAACTACCTTCTTCCACGAAAATATCAGCAATGATTTGCCATCTTTTTGGAAAAAAATAGGTGAATCATTTTGGTGAAATGAACTGCCACGTGAAACAACCTGAGAAGTGTGTGAGAAAGGACCCCATCCTTCCTACTGTACTTGCCCCGTCTTCTTGCTACGCCGGTTCCCGTCGGCGTTGCTCCCTGAAATAGGTCACCAGCTGCAGTTGTCGCCTCTCCTGCACCACGGTCAATGGAGACCGGATCCGGCGCACCTCTCGCGCAGCCAAACGAAGCTCAAATGAGGAGAATACCACAAGCTAGTCTGATTTGATGATCCACGGCTTGTTGCCAGAAGCGAAGCCACCTGAGGCTACCTGGTGTTCCGTGTTTATGCACCAAGGTCAAAAGAAATTAATTGTTACCAGCTCATTTCTACCACTTATGCACCACTCGACGGTGTTGTGCACCACCAAAGCAGCCCAACTGCCCAGCAGCAGAGCTTAAAGGGCTGGTCTACTGTCTTTTTCTTTTCTTCCCTCCGGATCCACTGTCACCCTCTGAAAACAGTACTTTTGCGGTCTACTGTAGCACTAAAATTTTCTTCCCTCCAGCCCCACTGGCACCCTCTATAAACAGTACTGCTACAGTAACCCTACAGTGTTTTCCTCCTCAGGGTCAACTGCGAGATGAATTTTCAGTGCTACAGTAGACCCAAAGTACTGTAGCATTGGAATTTTTAGTGCTAGAGTAGACCGTAAAAGTACTATAACATTGAAATCTCCAAATTTGAATGACTCTGTTGAAGTTGGCCTTATACGTTCTTAGTATTTTTCTCTCTAGTTTAACCAATTCTCACTTAGCATGATTCCTTCTACTAGAAGCCTTGCACCTTTCTTCTCACTCATTGCCTTGGCTAACAATCATGGTGACATAGACAAGCTCCTCAAGCGGCAATCGGTCATGCATTGGGTGTGGCAGACTAGTTGAGGCTGCTGCCTTGCTGGCTGTCACGGCGTGTCCAGTGTCCGCCTCTGACCTCTCTTGACCATGTGGACTAGGCAACAATTGGTAATGCTAGATCCTTCTAATTAAATCTTAATTATTATGATTTGTTTGAAGAAAAAAGACTTATACTTCAAGTTTTGAAATTAGGGTTCGAGGGAATTGGAAGAAAATTGCAACTTACAGGGGACTACTTGAGACTTCGAGTTGAGATTTGGCTAGGTGTCCGAATTCTGATTCTTGAAATAGAGGATGATGGTCTAATTGACGAATATACCCCTATTTGAATGTGCTGATTTTTTTGCAAAATAAAATATAAAATCATAATGTAATAATAACATCAATTAATCAGGTCACAATAGATTAGAAACATCATCCAAGTATTTCGATATCCAAAATATTAATGCATGAGGCTATGCGATGGGGATTTTTGATCGAGTGGCAAAACACGTAATTACTTCGGAGTGGTAAGGAAGATAGGAAAGGAGCTGATTCTCATATGAAACCACATTTACCCCGTCTCTTCCTAGTAGTGTAAAAACAAGAAATTTCTTTGGTTTCTATTTTGAATCACCTGCCTATCACCATTTGGCAGGGATTCTCATTCCCTGCCAAACGCCCCCTAAATCGCATCAGCTGATCAGCATGATTCAGCAGAAAATATGGCAAAGAAACTACGGAGATCGGGAGATGTATGTACTAGCCAGATGTTGAGGCGTGTGTGATCAATCAAATTCAACCAGATGGGCTTGGCCCGGCCTACACTCCAAACTCCGAAGTCTCGACCCCAGTGGACTCTTGCTCCAGCCCAACTGACCCACTAGAAATCGCCGTAGAGAACCCCGCTCACATGACGTGATAGGTTTTTTTATATACTTTTTATATTTACAAAATTATATAGTCATTTAAAAAATAGCAATAATAGGGTACCATCATCTGTATATCGGACGAGAGCGCGGCCTTATAGGCTCCGGCTGGCGGGGTATATTAAATGCTTTTTGCTGAGATCTTCTCCGTTCAGCAAGCGAGATATTTATCTTGCTCGCTGAACGGGCGAAATCTTCCTCGCTGCAACGCTGGGCGGATTCACCCGAACGGTAGACGAGACCTTTTGGGTATATAAATCAGCCACACCGGCCTTGTTAATGTCAGCGAGCCATTTTCTTCCAACGTAGCTGAGAGACGGGGAGGAGAGGAGGAGAGGAGAGGGGAAGGGAGGAGAAATTTTGCGATGAAGCCATGTCAGAGGAGAGATATATGTTTTTTTTTCCAAACCCAATAGGATAGCTACTAGTACTAGGTTTTAATATATATTAGAGGTTAGATCTAGGATTTTTTTTTTATAAACATGATATAATAGTCACTAGACGTAAGTTAGAATATAGATCTAGATTTATAATTAGGGTTAGATAAAGTTTAGCAACTAGATCTTGTTTGTACGTATATTTTATAGCAGTTAGATATAATATTTAGATATATGTTAGGTATTAGATATATAATTTAGACATATTTTAGGTATAACTGAGGTAGTAGATGTAGGATTTAGAGGTGTTTGATGTAGCGATTCGAGAATATTTTGTTGCAGTATAAATTATATGTTGTACCATATTTTTAATGAATTTTGCATTATTATAGATGAAATTTTACATAATTTTTTATGTTCTATTGCAATAATATTAGGTTTTTGTCGATGGTTGCTAGGCATGTCGGATCAATGGCATTTTATGATTTTTTATGGGGACAGTGAAATATTATATGGTCCATAAGGGATAATATTGTTCGTATTTTAATCAATGGACAATGTTATCTTCAGACCTATCTACAAAAGTATCGGACATTTGTACGCTTGGTTGATGCGGGTTTCAAAATAGAGCTCGAGGTTCAAAAGATGATCATTAGCATTGTGGGTAGCCGTATGAGAAATGGTGTGTACCGGGAGGTGTACCCACTCAGAAAAGATGAAGTATAGAGAAGGTACCCGCATGATATTGTGTATAGAGGTTAGCCTATTATGTTGCTTGTGCAATGAAAGAATAAGTAGATAGTTGGGGAAATGTAAGGCAAGGGTACGTGGAAGAGGAGAAACTCAGGGACCAAAGGAACCCCGTAACGTATTACGATATTAATAAGTACGCATTATTGTCCAAACCTGTCAACTATGTCCTAAAGCGATGCTTCTTGAAATTAGAGCATGTATCAAAGCTTTTGACCATTGTTGATCTATCCTATGCATTGATTGCACTTTCCTTATCGGCATATATAAGGAACAGATCCTGATTACTATTGGGGTTGATGGGAACAATCAAGTTCTATCACTGGCCTTTGTATTTGTGGAGAGTGAGAATACCAACAATTGGTATTGGTTCATGTACTGTATCAGGATGATAATTATTGTTACTTAGTCGAACATGTGCCTTATATATGACTGCATTGGTGAGAGGCCTGATGCTGCATTTAAGAGGAAGTGTGGTCTGTCACTTCCAACCGCCTCCCCCCACGCCCGCTGTCAGCCCCTGCCACTCTCTGGCAGGGAGGCGTGGGGACATTTAATGTGGCGGGTCCCATCGCGCGTAATCCGGCGAGTCTCGGGATAACGTCTCAGGGCTCGAGGCATATCGCCTGCTGCCCTGCTGTATCAGGATTGCTCTGACTGGGCGAGCATGCGGGGTTGCTCGGTGGCTGTCTGGTGGGCCCTCCCCGCTGCACCCGCTAAAAAGCAGGATGATGACGTCAGGACCGGACGGGGGGCGCGTTTTCAACCCCTCGTAACATCAAGCTGCAGCCCATGATGGTTGCTTTCCATTTATGACGCTTTGGAACTCGCGCCATCCCTTCTGGGTATGCCAGGCCGCCCCGACAGGGTATAAGAAGAGGCGGGCTCCCCGGAGAAGGGGAGGGAGAGAAGGTCAAGCAGAGCTCGCTGAAGACCGATTAAGTCTCACGAGTTGAAGAACACCGAGACAAGCTAGTGAAGAACAAGAGACACGCAGTTTTAGACTTAGATAGAAATCCTTGTAACACAACAGATCCTCAGAGAGGCAGTCTCAGAGTATTTATAGCATACCTGAACCTGTCTAAAATCCCCTAAGCATTTATTTCCTCTAGCATCCGATCATCTACTCCACCTGCATCTTATTTACTCGCATTTATTTCACGTATGAGGTAGATTCAGAATCACCCCCCGGCCGAATCTCAAAGGGGTCCCTCCGGATCCCCACTTGTGGAGTTCATCCTCCGACACGCATATCTGCGCCTATGCACAGTTGCTATTCACACTGCGCATATCCTCCAGTTATAACCCGAAACACTGTGAGTTATAACTTGTTAAGTAGACTAGTTACAACTTCACGTCCAGAAATGCATAATTGCAACACGAGAAGCTAACACTATGAGTTACAACATTGATTGTTGACACATTCATCTTCTGTCATTGGAAGTTTCATTACCCAACTGCAAGTTGTGTTTGAACTCTGTTCTACTATCTTTTAGGCGTGTTTGACCATTTTAATGTGAAAATATATGTGGTGTTCCTTTTTTCTGGAACTATGACAAGCTCTCTCATTATAGCTATTTCACTGTGAACATTCGGATTGATGCCTGCTCTTTATTTTAGGTTATTAGTATCTTTGCTTTGTTACGTTGTGGCATAATTATCTGTACCATACCTGCTTTCATCTAACTACTACTTATAATATTTTCCATTTCAGATGTCATCTGCCAACTTTATACATGGGAATGCAATATGTGCGAATGCACAATGTCAAACTTGCAGAACAGGTACTATTGACTTGCAACTCCTACTGATTCTAATTTTTTCATGAGGAACTTCATTCTGATAGAGAAAACTGTGACTAGAGCCAACTTTTCTTTCCTATGTTCCCCTCATTTACCTTGATACTTGTATAGTTTTAGGCAAAAATCAGGTTTCAAATCCCATCAGCTGTTGGTCAAATACGCTTTACAAATGAAGTAAAAAAATATGTCTTACTAATGAGCAGTGTTGCCACTCCGATCGAGAAATCAGCATGTACAATGTCCTTTTGGCATTTGCTAATCTTCTCCAGGGGAGTGCTGTTTGTTGTAGCTCATAATGAGAACCATAGTAACTTGTATCGTTTGGTCACCTAGTATTTGCAAAATTATCATTGGTAAACTTCCGAAACCTGATAAGATTTCAAATAGGTTGCAGAAGACGCTTGTGATTCACAAACCAGCATAAGTTCAGCTCCTCTGACTTGCGGCTTGAGCTTGATTTGTAATCCAAATGAGCCAAGTTTGAGCTGAATTCTCATGCTGTTTAACTATCAGCAGCGCTTAAACTCTCTTTAGTTCAATCAGTTATTTGAGTTGAATTCTCATGCTGTTTAACTATCTTTGCTTGGTGACGGTTGCACTGTTTAAGTATACTTCATCTACAAAATGTAGCACTATTGAGTACTTCTATTAACCAGTTATCTAAGCTTGTTTGTAATTCAGAAAAAAAAACTCTTTTATCACTTCGTGTTGATCCAATTTGGTTTTATTTTCTGTGATGCAGTTCTTCACTCAAGCAAAATCGATCTGTCCATCCGATCCACTTATATACAATGAGCTGGGGGTAGTAGCGTATAATATGAAAGAGTAAGAATTTTCTGTGTTCTACTTCTGGTTCTAGATGCTCTGCTTTCATGAACAGCATCATTCTTAACTTTAGTCCCCAAATGAGAAGGGATATGAGCTGACTATAGAAGTGCCATTTTACATATGCCCCGAGGTAAAAGAATGGATGTACCATACAGAGCGCTGGAAACCATGAAATATGCTGACAAGAAAATGGTTAAAATTTAAATATGTTATTCAGTGTCCATGATGTACACACACTTGACTAGTTGGTTCTGGAAATTTGAACATAATTTTGATTTAATGTGCGCAGTCTTAAAAGCAAAGTATATGCGAATGGGAGCAAATTTGTTGTCTGCATTTGACATCACTATAATTTGAGAAGGCATTTCATGTTATGCACGTGATTTATATACAAATATGGTTTTTCCTATATGCTTTCGTGATCCTCGTCCACTTTTCGATTCAACACTGAATTCCTTATGATATTCCATCCAATTGGGTTTGATAGTTTGGGGAATAGAATATCGATTCCATCCATATCCAGTGCTAAATTCATATTAATGTAATTTTTTTTTGTCTCTGCAAAGACTTGATACACTTGTTTGTTCCATATTTAGGTATCAAAAAGCAGTTCAGTGGTTTGAGTTAACACTGGATCATACATCCTCCGCTCTGAATGAGATGTGGGAGCCAACATTGGTAAATCTTGGACATGCACTGCGGAAACTCAAGTAATAAATCGATTGTGTCATATTGTTATGTTTTTTATTCATTATATTTTTATGTTTAGTTTCATAGAGTTCTTGTTGTCTTTGAGCTTGTTTATGTTAGTTCAGCTAGAGACTTGCCAGTGCCGACCCATTTACCTGCTCAATTGATGAATTTCATTTTGTACATGGAAGTGGAAAAGAAGTTTGTTGTATTAAGTTATCACAGTTATGCAACTGTAGTTGTTTGCTCGGGCACTTTTAATTATAAATTACAAGAAAATAAATCATCACGTTTGCTTTTCGGGTCACCACACTCATTTGAATTTGTAGGATTCTTTGTGTCTTGAGAATCAATACGATGCCATCAAGCACATTATAACTTTATATGTGCGCATTAGATTTTGTTATCTGCACATGAAGAGTATTTCTTTTATTTTTATCTCTGGTTAAACTGTCATTCATGACTTAACATTTTTATTGTTTGAACAGAGAATATCAGAAAGCAGTATCATATTATGAAAAGGCACTCACTTTTCCAACCAAAAGTTTGAGTGCGTTTGCTGGTCTTGCTTATACTTATCATCTTATGGTATTTTCTGATTCTTTTTAATTTGTTGCTTTGTACAATGTTTTTCTGTGATGCTGTCTTGGCAAATTATAAATATGTTGATATACCCTGGAAGTTGCAGAGTGTTAAAGATCATATTGCTTCGTCTATCTGGACTGATCTTAGGTCCATTGATATCCATCTGATGAATGCTTAAACTATAACGACATGCACCTTGATGCTTCAGGTTATAGCTGCAATTGTTATATACCGCGTGCCAACCATTGAATTCTTTGGAAGTATCTATTAATTAGGGATACCATTGTTAAGAAAATTTCTCTAAGAAATAAGAACCACATAATACCATTGTTTGAACTTGCATATAAATAAGTATAGACTGTAGAAAGTAGGAGTGCTTTCTTCATTAGTCGAAGCTAAGTAATGATGCCATCATGTCCATGTATATTCTGAGTGTATCTGACTAATACTTATGTCTTCTTTTTGTTATGCAGGATAATTTCGAGGCTGCCATAAATTATTACCACAAGGTGTGTCCTTTTGTGCATTTCTAATTTACCTACTCCGAAGCAAATTTGCACCATTAGTTATGTGAAAATAGGACCATTTTCTGTGAGATATCTTTACTGGAATTCACTATGCTTTCACTTTGTTAATACATGCCAGCAAACCAAACTGAAAAAACTGTTAGCCAATCAGATTTTGTTGGAGAAGGGGGACCAACTCCTTTTTGTTCAGTTATGTTATTTGCATTCATGTAATAGAAGCTTAGTGACCAGTAGTTTTGCCATGTGTGTTGTTCTTTTTTTGGTCAGGCTCTATGGTTGAAACCAGACGACCAGTTTTGCACAGACATGCTAACATTTGCTCTTGAGTCCAGCTGCCAAAACACTGCTCGTAGAAAATAGTTTAGGATTAGTCTGTTCCCGAATCGCAGCAGGTGCTGTCGTATGGTTAGGTTATTGTTCTGCTTGCAGGTCTAATCATTTGTAATCAATCGTATGTAAAGCTGTTGTTGTAAAATATGTAATTGCTCAAGCTCATTTACGGTCACTTCAGACCGATTCTAATATAAAACCAAAGTTTTGTACCTTGTGTAAATACTCCCCATTCTTACGAGTAAAAAAACTCAACCCAGCCAGAAAGACATCCCAGGGGCTTTCAACTAAGCCAAGAAGAACCCTCAACCTAAGGCGTGCGCTCAAAGCAGCAGCAGCAGGGTGAGGTGGTTTTTTAGGTACTCGGATTCGAGCCCGGGCCAGCGGCGCCACAACCGGCTGCCTTAGCCAACGCGCTGCACACGCGCACCTAAAAATGCCTTCCTGCTTGAACCATTCCTTACGAGTAATAATGTCGTTTCTTTGCAAAGTTTTTCTTACTCTAATGTTTTGAAATTATTATGCTTTGAACATGTATAACTACAAAATAAGAATAGTACATAAAACGGAAATAGCACAACTACAACATAACAGCCATCGTTGAAGTAGCGCTGATGATTGCTGATCCTTCCGAATGTCAGCCTCAACCATGTACACAAACTGACAGACATAGGGGGTGTTGGTGCTCGAAGCTAACGTAGGGGGACTAAGGAAGAAGGCAACTTAAGTTGGCATTTGGAGCCAACGAAACATTAGAAAGGAAAAATGTTAGCATACAGGGCCAAATGATATGAACATTGCGTTGGCATTCGGAGTCAATGATGAGTTCTAATAGGAGGAAAAGATAGTAGAAGCTGGTATTCGGGACCAGGATGTTGGCGTAACGATGAGAAAATCCAAGAGGAGAAAGAAAGGAAATCAAAGCCAAGGTGTTGGTGAAGGAAGGGCAATAGAAGATGCATTCGGAGCTAAGGAGTTGCCATTATGAGCCAACAAGTTTGAAGAGAAGAAGGTTGGCACTCGAAGCCAACACGAGGAGAGATCCAATGACAGAAAGAGAGAATTGAGAGAAGTTGGCGTTTGGAGCCAACGGAAACAACAAAGAGCGGGTGTTGTTCTGAGCCAACACTGATAGGTGCAACAGCAAGAGGGACTTGGCATTGATGGAGGTATTGATATAACTAGCATTTGTTTGGCGGGGTTTAGGAAGTAAAGGCCACGACATCACTATGCTATATACAACTATTGTCTATAACACCTTCCATATTATTAAAAGACAATGCTACAATCAACTTCTACGATCCATAATCTATTAGTATCGTCATATAATAAAGGAATAAGTTTAGATGACACTTTAACTATTGTGCTTCGTCTACTCCATACCCTCATGTAACAAACCAGATATTTAGCACCCTTACCTTTTCAATACTGTTTAATTAACCCGCTAAGCTAGTTTTCTAGGGTAGTTTCACCTAGCTGGCGCCCCACGCTAACGGCCGCAGCCACGCCAGCATCCGGGCTCGTTTGCCAGCGCTTGGACGTCATGCTGCATCTCGCAGGGTCCCTCCCTTTTCCATTTTTCCTCTCCACCAAGCGCACGGAGAAGAGCAGCTCCACAATAGTAGTTCATCGTCACCCGTCGTCTTGGAGGCCAACCAGTCATCAGGAAGGCCCCTGAGGGCTCCGCAATGAGGTCCTCTGTCGATCCCTGTACTCCCTCGACCTCTCCCTGCAGAAAACACCGTTGTTGAGCACTATCCACTACGTAAGAAACCAACAAAGGAGACACCACGCGTCACTAATGTCCTATTAATGACGGATCCAATAAGAACGTATCGCTAATGTCCTTTCTGATCGAGACCAGATATAGATCCGTCACTAATGAGTGGTCATTAGTGACGGGTCATAATATGACCTATCATTGATGACAATAGTGACAGGTCAAGTTGTGACTCATCACTTATGACTAGATCATCAGTGATGAATTGTCCTATGCCAGTTATTAGTGACAGGTCAAGTTGTGACCCGTCACTAATGATAAGGTCATCAGTGATGGGTCGTCCCAGGCCAGTCATTAGTGACGGGTCATAACTTGATCCATCACTAATGATATACTCATTAGTGACGGATCGTCCTATACCAGTTATTAGTGACGGGTCAACTTGTAATCCGTCACTAATGACCAACTCCAATCACTAATGACGGTATTTGCAAATATTTTTATTTTCGTTTTATTTTTCTTTTATTTTTTATTACCTCAGAAGCACTAGAATAGAAACCATTGTACATTTCTTCTCAAGTTTAATGTAAAAGGTGTGGCGGCTATGGATACAAACGTGTGTTCTGAAAACAGTGCAGAAACTTCCGGGGGCGAGAACTCAATCTTCCAAGCTATTTTTGGCCTTGAAATTTTTTTCTAACCCAACAAAGTGGAGAGAAATGGATGTAACTTTTTTTAGATATCTATAGAGTCAAAAAACGTCAAAATCATAGTTCGTATACAAAAGTTATACCTGTTTTACTGAATGCACTCCAGGTCATCTATCAAATTATAGCACTCGACCAAATTTAGCAAAATTAGTCATTAGTGATGGGTCATGGTTATAACGTGTTACTAATGACCTTCAGCAAAGAAGGTTAAAAGGATAAAATATCCAGTTTCTATCATAACTACGCGATAGCAGAGGATAGAGGTGGTAATGTGGCTATACACGCGAGGAGGAGGTCACGTGTTCGATTCCCATGGAATGCAAACTTGAAAAAAAATGTGAAAAAAGCATAGCTTGTGAAGCATATGGGATGAGCTTACGTTGAGATGGCTTAGGTGAAAAAATATATATTTTTGACTTTTTTATGTCTAAAAAATACGAAAAATATTCATCGGTCATCAGTGACAGATCAAAATTACAAACCCGTCACTAATGTTTAGTGACTAAACATTAGTGAACCATCACTAATGACCTTATTAGTGACGCGATAAGGGTGACGGGTACGGACTCATCACTAATACTGGTTATTATCCGTCACTAATAGTTTTTTTTCGCGTAGTGATCTTCCTCGAGTCCGGCCACCGAATGAGCTCGAATCCTCCCTCCATCGTGAGCTACCAGTCGATTCCTTTCGCTCTTAGCTCCATCTCCCTTCTGCGCTGCTCCTTGACCCGTTCTTGGTGTGGATCCACAGCTAGATGAGGCCCAGTCAGAGTCCCTCCCCACCGGTCACCATCGGCACCACCGAGCACCTCAACGTCGACCAGCGGCTCTGGACCATCTCCGCCCATTCTACAGTCGTGAAGAGATCCACCATGGCCCCAGTAAGCTAGAGCGCAAACCCTCTTGGCCCTGTCCCGTCATCGGCATGGTCTTCCCCGGAGTCGAGCGTCGCCGTGCCTTCGAGCTCACCGTCGACCGAGCCCCGGTCACGCCCAGCTCCTGCAGAGCCCGCAAAAGAGTTTACCTTCATGCCCCGCAACTTCCTGTGTCGCTCACCAACCACGTCACCCATCGGCTCGCCGTCGGCTTGTGCAGGCAGAGCTGCCATGGGCGTGCTCAGGCTCTGTGCGACCGACAAGTGGGCCTCGCGCACCAGTTGACTAAGTCAAGGTGAAGCTAGGGCCCATAGTCATGGCAGGGGCTGGTTGTTTGTGGGTAGAAATCGCTTTAGTGTCTTTAGGACCCCACGAGCTGCAGCATGGCGTCCAGGTGCTAACAAGCGAGCCTAGGTGCTAGCGTAGCTGTGGGCGTTAGCGTGGCACGCCAAGCTCGCCACGCTAGGCGAAACCATCCTGAAAAACTAGCTTAGTGGGTTAATTAAATGATATTGAAAAGGTAAAGGTGCTAAATACCTGAATTGTTAGGTGTGGGTGTGAAGTAGACGAAGCACAATAGTAAGGAAGTCATCTAGACTTATTCCTATAATAATATAGTATTAGAGATATCTAACTACGTTACAAACTATGTCTGAAGAGTTTTTATAGATAGCTCTAATTTTATTAGAAATATTTAATTTTTTACCACTCTAACGAAGTGATAATTCATACCTGAGTCTGACAAATAGAGCGCCCTAATTCTATAAACTATAAGTCAAATGACAAATTTATCACTTTTACCAAATAATAGAATGGTAAAAAATCAAATGCACCTACTCACGGGATCTGAGACAGGAAAAGGCGCCAAGAAACTTGAGTTGGACTCAACCGGCCGCTGGACGGTATCACCAACGCACCAAAATGTGGTTAGCTCGCGGACCAACATGATTCCTCGCCACCTTCCCACCACCAACCCTGAAAACGCCACCCGAGGAGGCAAACCCCGGCCGGAGCAGATCTCCCCCTTAAGACGCAGGCAAAGCGCCACCCGCCAGCAACCCCCACCCCACCTCTCAGATCTCTCTGTCCCTCGCCCTCCCTCCCCAAACCCTCGCTCCCCTCCGTCGTCAGCGGCGCCCGACGAGAGCGATGGCGGCCTGGCCCGCCGCGCCCGTGCTCCTAGTCATCCTCGCCCTCGCGGCGGCCGGCGGCGTGGCGGCCGACGGCTCCGACCACCGGTACAAGGCCGGCGAGCCCGTCCCGCTCTACGCCAACAAGGTCGGCCCCTTCCACAACCCCAGGTGAGGCCTTGCCCCTCAGATCCCTCTGTGGACGAATGGTTCGTGGGCAGTGGGGAGGGGCCGGATCCGTCAGATTCGTGGGGTGCGGATTGTTCCCGCCCGATCTCGGGTAGGAATGATTCGGGTAGGGTTTGCGTCGGTTTGGTCAACCCAAGTGATATTCGAGATCTAGGAGAGGAAGGTTGGAGCTGTGGTAGCAATCGCATGGAGCTGCGATTGATTCAGTAAACTTAGGACCTTCTCGTAGGGTTTTATTTTGGTTGCCCGAAGGTATTGGGCTTGTATAGGATTTAGTGCCAATTGTCCGGTTTATGGATGGAGTGCGATTAACTTTTTTTTTCTTGAACTGTGAATCTGTTGCCGTTAGGAGGTGGATATGTTTATAAGGAAGATTATTTTTACTTCAGACATTATATTTACAGAGCTGTAATTCTTATGCCGTGGTCCTTTTCCTTGCAGCGAGACATATCGGTACTTTGACCTGCCGTTCTGCTCTCCTGGTCAGTTTGTGTTAATTTTAAGTCTTCTGGTCATTACTCACCTAACAACGAATGCTTTCTCAAATTGTGGTTGGCTAATATACTGTATCCGCTGCAGAGAAAGTGAAGGAGAAGAGTGAAGCCCTTGGCGAGGTCCTCAATGGGGATCGGTTGGTTGATGCACCTTACAAGCTTGATTTCCGCGTTGACCAGGACACCAAGCCGGTTTGCTCAAAGGAGCTCACCAAGGAGGATGTGGTCAAGTTCCGAAATGCAGTAGCTAAGGACTACTACTTCCAGATGTACTATGATGATCTTCCACTATGGGGATTCATTGGCAAAGTGGATAAAGGAGGCAAGGCAGACCCAAGCGAGTGGAAGTACTACTTATATAGGCATATCATCTTCGATATCCTTTACAACAATGATCGGGTGATCGAGATCAATGTGCACACTGATCAGAGTGCATTGATTGACCTTACGGAGGATAAGGAGGTCAAGGTGGACTTCTTTTACTCAGCCAAGTGGAAGGAGACACCAACACCATTTGAGAAGAGGATGGAGAAGTATTCCAGCTCCTCCAATTTGCCACACCACCTGGAAGTTCATTGGTTCTCTATTATAAACTCTTGTGTTACAGTCCTCCTTCTCACAGGGTTCCTGGCAACAATCCTCATGCGAGTACTGAAGAATGATTTTGTCAAGTAAGGGTATCACATCTTTATTTGTCTGTGAATATGAATAATTTCATTCTCACTGGAAATAACCATCCTAGATGTGCTGGAAAATTTCTTACTTCCTTTTAAGCAATACTGCATTAGGATTTGTTTTGTTCTTGGTGCTTATGGGAGGTCATGTACTGTGGGTTTGCATTTGTGGGGACAATCTGAATAACCACAGTCTCTTCTGCATTTTTTTGTTCAATTCATTATGCTAACCTCATGGATGGTACATCCAATCAAATATTGCTTGTTTCATCTTTGTATGTTATGGACTGGAGAAATTGCTTTCCCTATATCATAGGTAGAACAAAAATCCTAATGGCTGTACATTGTTCTGCAAGTTCAATTTGTATATGTTTTGGTAAGATTGGGTGCAGTGTGGAAGGAGTACATTTGGGTGGGACTGATTTCATCTTAGATTCTTTGTTGAGAATGCTTCTGCAAATTAGTATCTTTGTGTCACTTCTACCAAAATGCAACATATGAATTAACATTTACATTAGTTATACCTACGCTTTGTGTTTTTGAATGATGTTCTGTAGTGGAGAATGCAGGTCAATGCATGATTAAAAAGTAATTGTTTGGTTTGCGACGCTGACTCATCAAGAAAGTGTATTGAACCTATCTCTTCATGGGCATATTTAGATTTTTGACCAGTATAAATCATGTTATTTAGCGATAGTTTAACTGTGCTATCCTTGAATTTGGTCTTGTATTTAATGCAAGACAAGTATGAGCATAATTTTTTTGGCTGCGTATACTTATATATGTTTATTTAAAACTGTATTTTCATTTGAAGGTATGCCCATGATGAGGAAGCAGCTGACGACCAAGAAGAGTCTGGATGGAAGTATATCCATGGTGATGTCTTCCGTTTCCCTAAGAATAAGTCGTTATTTTCAGCTGCTCTAGGCACAGGAACTCAACTATTTGCCCTGTAAGTGCTTGTGGCTATGGTTTGTTTCCTATTTACGATATTTTACAGAACTGGAATTATTCCTGCAACTAATTCTTTTGGCATGAGATATCTAACAATCTTTTATGTGGACCGCTGCAGCACAACCTTTATATTCCTGCTTGCACTTGTTGGAGTATTCTACCCTTACAACCGTGGTGCATTGTTTACTGCATTGGTTGTTATCTATGCACTCACTTCAGGAATTGCTGGGTACATTGCTACCTCTTTCTATTGTCAGCTGGAGGGGACAAACTGGGTATGTATTGCCTTATATTGTATGGGATAACAAATTCAAATGCACTTTACTGTTATAGTAGTAATGCTGCCATTTTATGTTCATCTTTTCAGGTGAGGAACTTGCTATTGACAGGGTGCCTGTTTTGTGGACCTCTCTTCCTGACATTCTGCTTCTTGAACACTGTTGCTATTGCTTATAGTGCAACAGCAGCATTGCCCTTTGGCACTATCTGCGTTATTGTGCTCATCTGGACCTTAGTCACATTTCCTTTGCTAGTTTTGGGAGGTATTGCTGGTAAAAACAGCAAAAGTGAATTCCAAGCTCCTTGCCGTACCACAAAATACCCCAGGGAGATTCCTCCACTTCCCTGGTACCGGAGAACTATTCCACAGATGGCTATGGCTGGGTTTTTGCCTTTCAGTGCCATATACATTGAGCTCTACTACATTTTTGCTAGTGTTTGGGGTCACAAGATTTACACCATTTACAGCATTCTCTTTATAGTCTTTATCATCCTACTTATTGTCACTGCCTTCATCACTGTTGCACTGACATACTTCCAGCTTGCTACTGAAGACCATGAGTGGTGGTGGAGGTACATTTATTTTCCTCTTTATCTTACTTTTGAATGCATACTTACGGGGGTGTAGTGTTCCTCTCCAAAGAAATGAAAAATAACTTGAAAAGGAAAAATTGATTAATTGAATATCAATCATCTCCTACTAATCTACTATACCACTAACCTGCTTCAAATTTTCTACATTTAGTTGAGAGCCTGGAAGCACTACTATTATGCTGTTATGTTGCTTAATGGCATTTGTTATTACACTTATATACAATGAAAAATTCCTATTATTATTATTACACTGGTAACAATGAAAAATTCCATTGTTAAGTATAACTGCTATGGTGTATGGCATCTTTTTTTGGTGGTTTATCTTCTTTTACCATCTTACCAATAGGCTTCTTGGCCTAGCTTTTTCCCTCCCAAATTTTTTCACGGGTGAGTTTAGCAAGTCTCATGTTAGTAAACTCTACAACATAGAATTATAACATATATATTCTGATGACATAGGAGGTCAGTTGCTGAAATCTATTGCAGCACTACATTCAAGTGTGTATTTGCAAAACATAGAACGGTTGCTCAACAATTGCCTGTCTACCCCTTTTTTTCCATTTGGGGACTCAGTCAAATGATGTGCTGATTTTTTATTTAAATTTTTCTGCATTTACTAATACAGGTCGTTCCTATGCGGAGGGTCAACCGGATTTTTCGTCTATGGCTATTGCCTCTACTACTACCATGCACGATCCGATATGTCTGGCTTCATGCAGACATCTTTCTTCTTTGGCTACATGGCCTGCATCTGCTATGCATTCTTCTTGATGCTCGGGATGGTGGGTTTCCAAGCTGCCTTGTTCTTTGTCCGTCACATATACAAATCCATCAAGTGTGAGTGAGCTGTCGTTGGAAGATGAAGAGCAGCAGAGTTGTACTCCTTTTTGGTGCCACTGAGAAGCCCCAATATAGAAAAGGTTAGCTCTCGCATGCAACATGAGCAGCTAGAGATCGCCATGCTTCAGGTTAGGCCATTATTTATAGGTACAGGTAATGAACCTATAAATTTGTTCTGTTTATGTGATTGCTGTGAAAAAAAATCGTCATTTCCTTTGTCCTATGTATTATCCCCTAGTGACGTCCAGACAGTATAACTTCGTCGGAACCATGACATGCCTGAATATCTGTGTAAGACCGTGCTATGTTCTGTCATATATTCTCTAAAGCATAATAATAGAAGTGCAGTGGGGCAAGTCCATTTATACGTGTATCCGTTGCTTTCTTGTTGTTCGTGGTCAAATGTGGAAATGGTGCAGCCATTTTTTCTATTCAATGTTATTTGCATGACCTCGTGGTAGTGCCGGCCGATTGCGTGTTTACGACCTGATACAGCTGTTTGTCCTTAAAGAGGCCATGGACGCAAATACGCACTTCATGTTAAAATGGTCGTGTTCTGCCAGGTCCATCTGGTTTTCTCCTTCGTGCTCCGTCAGTACTAGTGGCAGAGTGCGGATTTTTGTGTTGGGTAGGTACTTCAATTTTTCATTTGACCGCAAAATCAATATATATTAAAAAGTTTCGAGAAGCACAATACAAATGTATTAAAAATATATCATAATATTATAAATTGAATATATAAGCTAAAATTTTGCAAAAATTACAATATAAATTGATTAAATATGAAATAAAGGTCTTACATAAATAGGAGATTGTAATACTACCATAAAAGTCTTAATTATATCATCTTGTTTACTTTGAAGAAAATATTCAGCTCAATAATAGTTCAAAGTTTGGCATAAATCACATAATTTAATTTCTAAAATTCTACTAATTAAGTATCGTGTGAATAATCTAAATAATAAAGAAAAATAATAATACTAATATTTGTTAAACAAATATTAAAACAACTAACAAGATATCAATTCCATAACTAATTCTCTATGGTGCAATGTATCTCCTAGAGCTACTTAGAGCAACTCCAACAGCATATCTATATTTTACCATCCATATCTCCATATAGATTGCCATCTATAAAGATTCCTCCTCCATAATACTTCACTCCAACAACACATCTATATTTCATCCTTTATATTCTCTCTCCTATTTTTTAATAGTATTCTATAACTAACAATATATTCGTAACGACTATATTTTTGTAACGGTTATATTTCTAACGGCTATTTCTCCAACGACTATTTTTTCAATGATTATTTTTCCAACGGTTATTTTAACAACAGTTATTTTTTCAGATCTATATATGCAAGTCCATTTGCCATTCTTGAGCTGTGTCTCATCTCCCAGTTCTCTCTGTGTCCTCTCCCACATATCTTTGTCTCCTCTCCAACATCGCAATGAGGTGTCGCAATATCGTTAAGCAATTCTCATGGATTCGTTGTCGACCTCATCCGACTACGATGAACTCATTGTTGCTACAGCATTCCAAGTGCACGATGAAGATCAGCGTTTGAATATTCGACGCCATGGCGGTTCCGTGTCAGGACATAGAGTAATTCATCGCGGCAGAGAAGCCGGACATGCGAGACTATACCAAGACTACTTTTCAGAGGATCCCACCTACGACCCGGCTATCTTTTGGCGCAGGTTTGTAATTAGTGAATATGTTTTTGTTCGCCCTTATTTTTTATCCTCTTGTCTCATTTTATTATTATTTCTGCGCAGATTTAGAATGGCTCGTTCTCTGTTTCTTCGTATAGTACAATCTGTAATAGAGCATGATAGCTATTTCATGCAGAAAAGAAATAGTGCTGGGATTCTTGGGTTATCTTCTTTGCAGAAGATTACCGTTGCATTTCGCATGCTAGCTTATGGAGTACCAGCGGATGCTACAGATTAATTTATTCGGATTGGAGAAAGTACTGCTATAGAGAGTCTTAAAAGGTTTGTACAAGCTGTTGTGGAAGTATTTGGTGATGAGTATCTGAGATCTCCAAATAATATTGATACTGCTAGGTTACTAGAAATGGGAGAAGCAAGAGGTTTTTGCGGTATGCTAGGGAGCATAGATTGCATGCATTGGAAGTGGAAGAATTGCCCTGCAGCATGGCAAGGAATGTATACCCGCTATGTGCATGAGCCCATAATTATTTTGGAAGCTGTTGCTTCACAAGATCTTTGGATTTGGCACGCTTTTTTTGGTTTACCGGAGTCTCACAATGATATTAATGTTCTTCACCGTTCCCCTCTATTTGCAAAGCTAGCCGAAGGACAAGCTCCAGAAGTGAATTACACCATCAATGATCACAACTATACAATGGGCTATTACTTGGCAGATGGCATATATCCACCATGGGCAACTTTCGTGAAGACAATAACATCTCCGCAAGGGAATAAGAAAAAACTTTTCTCGCAAGCTCAAGAAGGTGCTAGGAAGGATGTCGAACGAGCATTTAGAGTTCTACAGGCTCGTTTTGCTATTGTTCGTGGACCAGCAAGGTTTTGGGATCAAGAGACACTCGGACAAATCATGACAGCTTGTGTCATCATGCATAACATGATAATTGAAGATGAGCGGGAAGACTTTGATTACAATCATGAGCCGGAAGACTTCCATTACGATCATGAGGGAGAAAGGGTGACAATTTCTGATGAGCACTCCCCTGAGCTGTCTCAGTTTATGGAGTTTATTAAGAGCAATCATAATATTAGGGATCGACAAGCTCATTCTCAGCTTCAAGATGATCTAGTCGAGCACCTATGGTAACTATATGCAGAGTCATAGTTCTTATAGTGTAAGCATCTGCAACAATGTAATCAGAACCTATCAAGTAGTGTTTTCATTATGGAGGAATGCAGTGTTTCAAATTATGTATGATAATGTATGCAGTTCTTTCTAAATTAATGTACAGCGTATGATTTGGTAGATTAAAATCTTTCATGGTTAGCTGTTTGCCTGTTTGTACTTTATACAGCGTGAAGAACAATGCTCAGAAGTGAAAATAAAGGAATTGGAAGTGAAAATGCTCAGCCTCTTGATGATCCTGTAAAAAACTGCTAAAACAGGGACGATCCATTTCTGCTCAGGCTTCTGAAACATAAGAATATCATCCAGATTAAAGATTTCTCCAGCTGCAGTCAGCTGAAAGTTGGCTTTGTTCAGAAAAGGAGCAACTGTTAGTGGTTGAAGGGATTGTAGATAGATAAATAAATCTGCACAACATCTGATGACTAGAACAGATAATAGATAAGCAAATGAGAGATATGCCAGGAAAAAAGAAGGAATTAGGCCAGCAATGCAAGGGAAGACAATAATTATCAGCACGAACATGGAATGAGCAAAAAGTCATAAACATGACTGCACGATCACTTTGTAATACTTAAGTGTTCACGACCTTAGGTAACTGCTAAATCAATTGCATATTAAAATATACAGTCAGATTAGAATATGAAAACTCAATTAGATAGAATACTTCATAAATAGTCCACACAACTTATAGTTCGCACAACAAATAGTTCATACCACAATGCAAATAGCACAACTAAAAAACATAATAGTCTCAACCCAATGCGTTGTATCGTCGAGCAATGATCTCACCCTGCAAGCTCATGTAATATTGTTGTTGTGGCCCACTCATACCACTAATGTCCATGCTCATAATCCTCTCTTCATCATGCTTTCTCTGTTGATTTAGCTTTTGTTGTTCTAGTGCTACCTTCTTTCTTTCTATTTCCTGTTTACTTTCTTCAAGTGCAATCATCTTTTCTTCCATTGCAAGTGCTCTCTCATAACGAGCACCTTTATTGGCCTCTTTCTTGTCTTCCCTCTCAATCTTTTTTGACCATACTTTATCCAATGCTAACATGATAGCACTACCATCTGAAGAGGCAGAACTTTTACCTCGCCGTAATCGTTCTTTCTCGTCCTTCTTACCAATTGGTCTTCTTAATGGATCATGTTCAGGAGTACAAGCCTCAACTTCATCATCGTTTGAGGTCGTACCTGGAGATGAAGTACCCGGACTTGCATTGGAGGCCGTCTTTTGTTTTTTCTGAGATAATCTAGAAGTCCACTTTGGATGGTGCTCTAAGATTCTCCAGCAATGCAATAATCCAAATGATCTCCCTTTAGTATCTTCCGCCTGGTACAAAATACATGCCTGAACAATCTGCAAGTGAAGATGTCTTATTACATTTGCACACAACATATGAAGCTACAATATATAAAGCTGCAAGAAAATTAAAGAGATAGATGCATACCCTGTCTTGCGCTGTCATACCGCTTTGTCTTCTATTCTGAATCCGGTCATAACATCCATAAAACTTGTTAACTTGTTCTTGAATAGTACCCAACGGTTGGCAAAAGAATTTTGATTGCGCACCGATTCAAATTGCTTGTTTTGCTCATAGTAATGATGAATCCTAGTCCAGTAAGATTCACGACTTTATTCGTTCCCGATTGCTGCATCCAAACTGGTATTTAGCCATGCTTGTACCAACAAGTCGTCCTCTTGCTCAGTGAAATTTTTTGATCTCTTGTTGGTGGGTCTTGAGGAGACGATAGGTTCTTCAATGTATGATTGTTGCTCTCCAATTGGGCTAAAATTTTGACTATCCTCCCAACTTACGCCATCGATTCCACCACTCAACAAGTTACAATAAAATCCATCCGCCATTGTAGCACCTTGCTTTAACATTAGAGAGAAAGTATGCATATTTATTACATCACATTCTTAATGAACTGAATAGGGAATGTATGGCACAATATTTACAAAAATATATAGAGTAGCTAAACACAGTACTATACATTCATGGAGTATTCAGAGACTTGAATTTCAGAGCACAGAAAAGAAAGTACATTTGCTATCTTAGATAGTATGCAGGCAACTTGTTTCTTTTTTTTTTCAGGAAGCAGCTATCATTGATATAGGGAAAGAGAAATCATTCGTTGTCTGAAATTCGTTTTGGCAATATTGCTCCATCTGACGGGGAGACAGAATGAACGGAATATTGCTACTATTGGCAATGTACATTAACCTTTTTCCTACGAAATTTCAACACTGCTCAGTCCAAAGCGCATCAACTGGAAGTCTAGTTTCCCTGTTCAAATGCATTACCCCAAACGGCAAGACAAATCTGAACAATGAACATATGAAAAATTAACCTAGAAGGAAAACAAAAACAGAGGAAGAAACCGCATCCCGGCAATTTGCTAACCTTGCTGGAGAGAAGAAACACACGAATTGGTTTGATTCTGGCATCAAGTGGCCAGATCTGGGGAGGGGAAGGACCGAAGGAGTGGGAGTTTGATGGGGGCCGAACCTGTAGGAGAAATCACCGGCGGATGGGGCGGCAACGGCGTGCCCGTAGCAGGAGAAAGCTCGCGGGGGCTCACGGGCAGACGCCGGAGCTTCTGGTCCTCTGCTGGATGTGCGTTCTTCCACCTGTCGCTCTCCTCTCGTGACGAGGTGGAATGGGTAGCTGGTCGACGGGGAAGGGGAGGGAGGAAGGGGAGGAAGGCGGGAGTGAAGCGGCGGTTGCTCGATGGCGGCCGGGAGCACACGTTACATTTGGTGTGCGGTGAGGGTGATTTGGAGGGTCTGGTAAAATGGCGTGTGTGACATCGCGTCCGTTGGAGCGTGATTTTTACGTAGCTCACGCTATTTTGGCTACGGAGGGTGTGATAACGTGGCTCTTGGAGTTGCTCTTAGTCAGTGCTGCAGTCACTTCTCTTTCTCTTTTCTCTTTTTTTTTTAGATAAAGATTAAAGCTAGTACTTGATTTTTTAGAAAAAATAAATCAATTAGCAACTTATGGTTTAGCTCTTGATAAATTTTATCAATCATACTAAAATATATCCTCTTCTATAATAATAATCAACTATTGTACTAGATAAATTGAAACTCACGGTATTGTAATTTTGAAAATTATAAAAATTACCATCAACATTGAACCTATAAGATTAATTAAAGCTCACAATATTACAATATTAAACCTTAAATATCTATGATGATTGAGTGACTATACTCGTAGTCTCACGCTCTCGTCCCTACATATACTTACAAATGGGCCAGATCTCTAGGTAGCTCGAGGCCTACTGAACTACCCACTGAATCCGGCTACGATCAGTACACCATGTCTTCGAAAATGCGTTGCGTGCATTTGAACGAAACGATATTTCCAATCTTCACCCCATCGCGTGGTCGACGCAGCTGCCGGTTGGCAAAGCGCATTTCTGGCAAGAAAACGACTAGCATGAAAAGCGATAATCGTGCGACATAGTGGCGACATCACGTTCATCGTTCTACGATTATACTTTTCTAGCTGATGTGGTGTCAGTAGAATTAAGGTGCCGAGCGCTACTGGTATGCTTAGGCGGAAGTTCTTGTCTCGGGGCCTCGTGGACGGCAACGGATAAGCTAACATACTGTCACTGGATTTCCAGAGTGCACGCCATATACTATGGTTCTTTCCTGAGGCAGCGCGGGGCCGCGGGCACGGATGGCATGAACTTGGCCGGTCCCTCTCAAGTCACTACACACCAAAGCTGCCGATGGCAAGCTCTTGGCCTCCCTCTTCCTGTCTTAGGCTATCAGGCTACCATTTATTTCCCACATCAACATGACATCAATCAAGGAGGTGACGCGGCTAAAAATTAATCCAAGAGGGAAACCAACAGGTGAGGCCACTAACCCTACCTTAAGCAGTTGAAGTTAACTCGAGCTCGCAGTTATATTGCATCAAGGAAAAAATAAGGGCTTAAGGGTGCAGCGCTAGACCATTTTGTATGGAATTGCTATATATTATGCGCATGATTCTTAGGATAAAAATCATTGATTTTCTGATCTTACAAGGAGATTCCTGCTTTGCCCATGACGAGGAATGTGAAATTAATAATTATAAATTTACCATAAATATAATATATGCATAATGGGTATCCATCACACGCGTGTTATTAATCCGATATAGTAGTTTTTACAACCAGCTATAGTAGTGTATGACTATATAAGAAGGGGAATGGAGTTTGTCCAAGGGAGAGTCAATCAGGAATATTCTCTCCAAGAGGCCAATTTGATCCCAAGCAAGTCGAGACAAAAATCTGAAGCACAAAGTAAGCTTAGTAAGGTGGCAACTATCAACACTCAACGAAGATCCGTCGCAACATCCTACTACGTATAAGGGATTCATCTGACTAGGACTTCAGGACATAGAACACAGGAGATTTTTCCTAGAGCCTTAGGATTAGATCCACACGCCCTGTCGGGGGATGTTCCCTAACAATAAATCTAGGGTGTACTGAACGTTGTGCACGTTGATCGACATTTCTTGTGGTTGGATCAATTGGACGCAAGAACGTGAGGATTTATCCAAGTTTAGACCTCCCGTGAGATAATAGCCATATTTCCTGTGTATTTTCTTATAGATTGGATGAACTTGTTACATAATCATCTCTCTCCTCAGTCTCCCCTTTCACCTTTATATAACAAGGAAAAAAGAGAACGTTACAAACAGATAGGGCCAAGCCTTGTAGCCGGTTTATTCTTGATGATAGCAGACCTAGTCCTAGCTCATCATGAAGTGGGTATGCACGCCCGACCTGCTCTGGTCATCCTATAGGTCTTGCCCCGTCCATCGAACATTGTCATGCTCGATGACAAGGCCATCCCATAGCATTAAATGCTATAGGACGGGTCACTCTACCTCCACATCCGCTCATGACCTTGCTTGCCAAAAGGAGGTGCCTAGGGAAGGAAAAAAACTTGAGTGGATGACATTAAATGTAATCTGATTGGTTAGGTAAGTACGTGCCCTGCGACCTGTTGATCGTAGGATCTTATACTTCGACCAGGGGGCTAGTCGACAGAGTTCCATCCTAGTCGTGAGGTGAGGTTGTGGTCTTCAGGATATTCGTCCGTCGAATGACAGTCGGCAGTGTGGCCCGCCTGGTGGGGCACCCCCTTACCTATTACACCGACACGTATCCTCGATCGTGTCTCACTCCGCCTCTGAGTTTCCTCGCCCATAGCCCACTTCCGTTCTAGCCATCGAAGCATCCTCCTCTGGCATCTGATGGCGCGCATTGGCAATGAACCCGCCTTCCCAGAATCCAAGTGTGATGTAGTGAGGTTGAAGCAAATGTACAACGCCGGCCTCCTCACCCGTCGCCTATCTTTTGGGTACTGCTCCAGGGAGAGCATGCCTGCTCCCTGTCAAGGGGAGATTGTGATGTTCACCTCCTTCTTGGCCGGTCTCATGTCACCCTTCTCTGAGTCCTTTACCACCATCATCTCCTTTTATAACATCTACCACCTCCACCTCAATCCCAACATCATTCTCATGTTGAGCATATTTGCTCATTCATGTGAGGATTTTGTCAAGATCGAACCGTGCCTAGATCTCTTCTAGTTCTTTTATATATACCGATCAATGACTAGACTAGTCACTAAAAGCTGCGGTTTCCTCCTTTGCAATGGCGCAATGGACTCCTACATCGAGGTGGGCCTCAAGTCATCACGAACGGGTTGGAGGGAGAAGTGGTTCTACCATTTATCAGACAACTCCTTGGACAACATCCGCATGCTGAGTGCACCGGTGCATGTCATCAACAGTTGGGGGAGCACCCTCACAACAACCCCATAGCTGTTGACCCTCGCCAAACGGATCAGCCAACTTAGAGAGGCCAGAGTTAAAAGGTCGGATGTCTTCCGCGACTTCATCAAGCACCGGTTGTGCCCCTTGCGTTAGAGAGCACATCAGACATTCCATTACGCCCGGCCTGACGACGTCACTCAGGAGAGTTCCTTAGGTAATACCGCAGACATTCTCCTGGTGTTTTTTGTTAGGTGTGCGACCTCTAAGTTATCCCCCTTTTTATCTAGAGTTTACAGACGAGGTCATCCACTTGCGACTCTAGAACCTTATGTTGGTTGCCCCGATAAAATACGGTCCTCTTGCTGACGCCCCTCCGTTGTGCGAACTTCCCTTGTAAGAAAGAGCATGACTTAGGAGGGTAAGTTTGGTATTTCCCAAAATTCCTACCCCAAGCCTTCTCGTGGGTTAGTGTTTCATGGTTTGCGTCATTATAGGGTCTTCCTGAGGTTGATATCTTGCGCCCGATAATCGATGAGGTCAAGGAGGTCCTTGAGGCCGCCTCAGGGAGAGAGGCTCGCCAAGACACACATCCTAGTGCCCAATCAATCTCTGCCTCCCCTAGTACTGGCCCCATCAACAATCAACCTGGTCGTGGTACTGATTCATCTGGTCATGGTGATGACCAGGCTGCTTGGAGTCAACCATTGACCCTGGGTGGAGGTTTTACGAGCAGTGTCGATCAACAGAGGAGCGACCAACCTTGCACCAAACCAGCCGGGGGCGCCCAGGCTGCTGCTCGTCAAGCCTCAGGGCGAGAGGTGAAGAGGTCGATGGTGGATCTGGCTTCCCTAGAAATGTCCAAATGCGCCCATGAGATGCCGACCATTGGTAGATCTCTGGCAGCTACGACATCCCCTTCACCTGATCTTAGAAGCATCGCCAGGACGAGCGTTGTGCTCACCACTCTGACCATGCGGTAAGCTCTCCGATTAGGCCTAGACACTTCGCGTCTTCCCTTGACTCTGCAATTTGCTATCACTACAGGTCCTTGACCCCCTCAAAAACTTTGTCCGTAACTCCTCCTTCACCGCCCCTGGCTGGATGCCTCAGCCATCGGGACAATTGCGACCCTTACGCCAGGATCACTTGTCGTGGCCTCCACAGCTGCAGAGCCATCTAAGGTATTTCCCACGGTGTCTACCTTGCCTCCGACCCACTCTCCCAGGTCGCCAGCCTCTTTGCCTCCATCAGTAAACTAATCGCAGAGAAAGAGGTGGCAGACCATAGATGTGCCGAGTTGGAGAGGTTGGTCACCGACGAAGAGGAGGCGAGGCATGCACTTGAGCAGGAGTGTCGTGCTCATCGCTCGAAGCGCCAAGCAGTTGGAGGTTGAGAGGATGACCCGCAACTTTATGAGGGATGCCTTCTTGGCAATGCAGGGGGCCTTGAGGAGCATCAGCCTGGAAGTCACCGAGCCAAAGGGCACAGGGCTGGGTCTAAGCCATCAGCGTCTTGGTAGAGAAGTTCACCCAACTCCCGAGCATCTTGGTGATGAGGACCGTGGAGGACATTGCGAAGGTGGAAAAAGCCGTGGAGGAGTACGTTCTTCAGTGCTACTGCTACTGGGACCTCGACTTCACCTCGAGCTTGTTCAGGAGGGGGTTGTGATCGCCGGTACCGAAGCCGAGGCGAGGCTGCAAGTGGAGTGCTAAGGGCTGGTGGGGTATGTAGGGTCTCTCTTTCGGGTGGTGACCAGTAAAAATCGCATTGTACCTTAGGCTTGTAGTATATCTGAATAAAGTTTTTTATTTCTTTGACAGGCTTGTGTTATTGTTGTGGTCGTAGTGCATCTACTTTGACTTGCCTTTCTTCTCTCTCCATGCCCCTGACCACCACATCTATGACTCCATCGACCAGCGTAGCCGGGAAGCGGTGGCCAAGTGTGAACTTAGGTTCGCAGTTGAGCGAGAGACCTTTCAGAGCGATATTCGAGGTGCGTTGACCCTGTCATAGACTAATACACGTGTAGTCCTATGCTAGCCGAGTAAGACTCAACCAGTTTACTTCTGCGTGTTTTGCGATCTGTTTCTTCGACTAGCTTGTTGGGAGGAGCTGCTTGCAGCGCGAAGGGACCTAAAGCGGATGACGATGGAAGATTACCAGTGGACGATGTATTTCTACGATTGCCTCAGTCAAACTTTTTCTCCCCTTGACTCACTGCTTCGGTCCGCCAACATTCAAGTTCGCCCAGCTCCCAGGGGCACCATGACTGGTCATATCAACTGACTCTTGATGGCCTTTGAGGAGGCAGGTGTACTTGAGCAGAGGCTTCATGAGACCATTGGCGACCACCTATTTGAGGTTGGAGTCTACGACGTCTGCCTTACCCTTGCCTACATTAGTGAGCATTTCCCCAACCTCGACCTTTCTTCGGCAGTCTCCGAAGGCTTTGCCAGTGCCCAGAAGACCACGAATGAGCTTCATGACCTTGTAGACTCATTTCTATTCATGGCCCGCTCTCTTCTTTGGACCGTATGGTTCGACTACTGGGAAGCGTCTTTGGATCCTGGAGATGCCGAACAGATTTTTAGAACTAGCCTCCAAAGGCGTTGCCCAGGCAATCATTTTGTAATCTAAGGACTTACTCCTAAATAGATTTTCCCTACGTCCATGTGGTGAGTAGGCCCTAATCATCCGTTATACCTAGAGAGGGCCAAGGTTTTCCGTACCACTTGTTAGTTAGGTTTGTGGTGCCTAGGACAACTTTTAGCATGGCAAGCCCTTCGGTGGCGACCAACGCTTGATCCGAAAAGGGAATTGCAGCATCTTGGTTGTTTTCCTTCAGCGGCCCACATCCCTGACATTACACGAGCGACAATTTTCTTTCCCCCCTAAGTAACTTGGTACTCACAATATGTGCAAACATGCAAAATAATCTAGGAGTATTCAAAAGAACACAAATTAAATTTAATAGTACTCTAGCCCCCGACCGTTTGGTCGGCAGAAGGGCTATCGACTAGGTGGTCTAGCCTTTGAATCGAAAAAACTTACAAGCCAATGGCAGCCCACTTTTGTCCGGGAGATCTTGGAAAACAGAGAAAATAGGGCTCACGCTTGAGCAACCTTACACATAGAACTTGTACAGCTGGTCTGTGTTCCACAAGTTGTGAAATACACGGCCACCCTCCTTGATTAGTTTGACCGCACCATGTCAGGTAACCTCGACCACTGAGTAGGGCTCTTCCCACATGGGGGCGAGCTTGTTCGAGCCTGCCTTATTCTAGATTTTCCTTAGGATGAGGTCGCCTACAACCAGGGTTTGCTCCCACACCCTGTGGTTGTGGTAACACTTGAAGCTTTGCTGGTATTAGGCTGCTCAAATTAGAGCTCAATCATGGAACTATTCGATCAGGTTTATGTCATTCTCTCGTTGAGCCAGTTGATTGTCATACAAGTAGCTGGTTACTTTAGGAGACTGGAGGACGATCTCGGACGGGAGCATTGCTTCAGCGCTAAGATCAGGAAGAGTGGAGTTTTTATCGTGGCTCTACTGGGGATCGTTCACAGCAAACAAAATACTGTAGGGAGTTTATCCACACAATGTCTTTAATAGCTCTAAAGTCGATCAAAGACTCATGGTTTTGACCCCTTGCAGTATCATCCCATTTTCGCTTTTGACCAGACCATTGCTCTCGGTGTGTGCCACCGATGCGTAGTATACTTTGCTCCTAATCTCTTCACAATAGTCTTTAAAAGCGCTACTGACGAACTGAGTCCCGATGTTCGTAATATGCTGTTTGGAATGCTAAACCGCACTATCAACCCTCGTATGAACTTGATCGCTACCACAATGGTAATCTTCCTGACCGACTCAGCTTCAATCCACTTAGTGAATTTGTCGACTACCACGAATAAGAATTCAAAACCGCCAGAGACCTTAGGGAATGGTCTTACAATATCGAGCCCCCAAACAGCGAAAGGCCAAGAGAATGGTATCGTTTGTAGTGCTTGTGCTTCGTAGGGTCTTATCCTTCGACCAGTGGGTTATCGACAGAGCTCCATCCTGGTCGCGAGGTGAGTCTGTGGTCTTGATGATATCCGTCCGCCGGCTAACATTCAATAGCTTGGCGCCCGCCTGGTGGGGCACCCTTTACCTATTACACCGACACACCCTGTGTTGCAATTATCTTTTCTTGATATTGATCAAGGAAAGACATGACATATGGCTATTATCCTAACATGGGAATGAACCTGTATAAAAACATGTGTCTCTATCTTTCATACGAACGTTAAGACCAGATATACCTATTTTTAAATAAGTATTTGCATATCGACTTTACCAATCGTCGACAACCCACCTTATTATGCATCTTTGATGAACTCCAACAGCTGAGGTGACGAGTTAGGATTCAAGTTTGGGAGTCACGGAGAGGCGTCAAGGTCTCCAGCAACCCTCATGCTTAGAGGGAAGTCCGGTGAAGCTAGCCAGTTCTGCAGTGGTGGTGAGTGGCGGATGAGACAACAAGGCAAGGAGGAGGGGGCAGCAGACACGATGGTGGAGGATCACCAATGGGTGAGGCATATGGTAGGGGCGAGTAATCTACAACTTGGCTCCACTAGGTTAGCATGGAGGCGAGAGGTGGTGGTGGATCCGGTAGCGGGAGCCGCTTGCGATGATGAAGGAGGGTGACATGTGGGCGTCTGGTCGGAGAGGAAGAAGAAGGTGGCTCATGTGGTGATGAAGGTTGTGAGGAGAGGGAGGCTGTCACGTCCCAAAAGTCCTAATTTAGGCATTAAGTATGCATAAGCATCATGACGTTTTGAAATCATATTTTAAGTAGTCAAAAACATTTTGAAAATGTATGTCTTTGGCTTATGTGTGTTTCCATCGTGCATAATTAACTAGAAATGGTTTGGAGGTGGTTAGGAAGATCCCAAATCCCTTAGGAAGAAAGCCAGGAAAAGACCCCCCTAGCGGTCCAATCGCGCCACCGCCTGTGTGACCACGAGAGGCGTGCAGAAAACAATTTAGCCTCTGTTCCTAGGTGATCTGACCGAGCTTCCTTGTGGTATGATCGCCAGCACTCAGAACTGCCACTTAAAGCCATCGCCCAGCTCTCTTTCACCCACCCCCTCATTACTTCTTCCCCACCAAGCAAGAGAAATAGAGGGAGAAAGTGAAAAGAGAGGAAATTCCCACCCGAGCTCCCCAGAAGTCGAAGATCGAGGGGGAGGTTGTCCATGAGTCCCTGACGTCGTCCCCAAGCTTCCCCCCTCGCCAAAGTGCATCCCAAGCCGAAAGAGAGAGAAGAGAACTCTACCTCGACTACCATGATGGCCTGAGATCGATAGAGATGGCTTCCCCGAGTCTCCTAAAATCTTCCCCAAGCTCCTCCCTGACATCTTCCCATAGGAGGGGCCACCCACGCCGTTTTCCCTGGAGCTTGATCTATAAATCAGAGCCTCCCCGGAGCTGACCAACCATCAAGAAAGGTTCCCACACCAAGGTGAAGCTCCCACCCCCTTTCCCCTTATTTTACCCAAGATTTCCTCGCTCTCCATAGCTTTATTACCGAGCTTAACCCTAGCTTATATACCATCCAGAGGGTTTTGCGAGTTTGACCCCCCTGCAAACCACCCAAGCCTTTCTATAAATGTTCCCCTTGTCCCCTATAACGTTTTAACACCCTTCATGGTCGAAGGCATTGTCAGAGCCCTTGCTGGTGGCATCGCCGAAATAGCATTGATTGTTCCAACGGTTTGACCACTGCACTGGCCGGTCTGACCACCAGTTGAAACCACGCCAATTCGAAATGTCTGAATGAAACTCCACAATTAGGTGCCAGACCACCATTGGTCCGGTCTGACCACTGAGCCTTGCAGTCTGACCGCCCAGGGGTTTGGTTTGACCGTCAGACCCCAAACCTCTCTGTCTGTCTGCAGTCTGACCGATGCTCCTTCTCTAGTCTGACCGCCATGTCTCCCGGTCTAACCGCCACCACGCCTGCGGTCTGATCGCCATGCACCAAAACTCTTTGCAACCCTGTGGGCTAACCGCCACTTCTTCGTCGGTCTGACTGCTAGCTTCACAGGTCACAAAAACTTTAGATTGTCCCATGCGACGTTTAAACCTCTTCTGGCACAAGTGTTTGAGCATTCTTCTACAAATGTTTTCGTAATTGTGCATCTTGCAAATTCTTTTATAGCATTTCATCATACTTATTACGATGCATTTTCTTTTAGTGATTGGCAAGTCGGAGAATAACGGGTTTGTGGCAAGATTTTTGTGTGGATCCAGAATTGAAGAAAAGCAGCAAGGCAAGCATCTAAGCATATTACATATTCATTTGAATTCAATGTAGTATAAATTGATAAGTTGTCGCTTGTGTACCATTGCATGGTTAGCGAATCGATGTCGGGTTTATATGGGTAGAATCTATATTGAATTGCATTACTTCTACCTTGAGTTGTTGATTATCTATATCCTTGTAGCCTTGATAAAATTATTGGTGTCTAACTTAAGAGTTATTTGAAATGTTTAGTAATACATAGGTCCCCGGTAGAAGTCGAGCGATGGTGCAACAATTGTTCGCGAGCTTAGGGCTTGCTTGTTGTTTACAAACACAATGGCAATGATGTGAGCTGTATAAGATGTGAGAATGAGGCAAGATGTGGACGGTGCTAGGTGAAGGTACATCTAGCCTTTAAATGTGATTTTGGTAATTAATGACAATACATATAGACTAACAATTGTATTGAGAATTGTTAGTAGGTTATTTTCATAAGTGATGCATAGAGGATTGAGCATGGATTAATTGAGGAATGTCATGTGATCAAGAGAAATGTATCAAGATGAATGAGCTTTAGGTAATGCTCAAGTAAGTTGTGATAATACCTATGGACTAACAATTATGTTGAGAATTATTTGTAGGATATTCCATAGGAGATGCATAAGTGATAAAGTATGGATTTATTAAGGAATGCCATGAGATCAAAAGATATGCATCGAGGTCATTGAGCTCTAAGTGATTCTCATGTGAAAAAGAAAAAGCTAGAGAGGAAGAGACATTGGAGTTTGAGGATGGTCTTACAAATATTGACAATAAGCATGAAGATCAAAGTTACTTGTGGAGATCAAGTAGCTGAAAGTATGAAATTATCAATTGAGTTTTATGGACTAACCCATGTGCTATTTTTTTTAGAGTAAGTTAGTGTTAGGTTCCATATGAAGGCAAATATTGAATTGAGATATTCAATGTGTAGAGTTGTAAGAGAAAGATCGAGATAAGCTTAGTGAACAACTTATGTGCTTAATGCTTGTAGTTCATACCTTGGTGGTGAACCGGATGAAGATGACATGAAAAGAAAAATCTTCCATACTTGGTGTATGGAAGCAATCAAGTGAACTTCATTGAGCTTGACAGGAGAGGATCAAGATGAGAAGTGAAGATGAACATCATCATCAAGCTCAAGTGAAGAGTTAATGACAAGCTTAGAAGAAGCACCAGGACTTGAATGATGTGTTCATCGAGTCTAGCAGGATCGCTAGCTCAAGGCAAAGGTATAAAATGTAGGATATTTTCTTTTGCTGGTCAATGGTGATTAGAGAAGAGAAATGACAAGATTGATATGATAAATATCGTACTATTAAGAAGGGTCTTGATGATTGCTTGAGTTTTACCATGTGTTGATAAGCTCAATTTTGCACGTGCATACTCTCTTTAGTTGGATGCTACAGTTTACAAAGGTGGTTTGCAAGTTGAAATAGTAAATGCATTAACCCTTAGTCGCATGGAACCTTTAGGTCGCAAATTTGTTTAGCAAAAGTTTAAGGTTCATATAGTTTTCATTGTTGTGGATCTTTGGACTATATTTTAGGTTTGATCCAATGTATTTGAGATCAAGCAATCAGTCGGGATGTGTATCCATTTGAATAAGCTTTCCGTAGAGTTCAAGATCACATAAATCAGACATCAGGTTAAGTTATCATCGTTTCTCTGAATATTAGTTATGCTCGTCAAGGAGTGGCGGTCTGACCACTAAGAACTCCGATCTGACCGTTAGAATCCTGAAACTTGCAGACAACTTTCATCTCTCTGAAATGGGTGGCGGTCTGACCACAAAGGTGACTGGCCTGACCGCCAGATGTTGCAGTTTTGACCGCCAGAGAACAGAGTGTTTCGGACCTCTATTCGAGGCTCACGGTCTGACCACCAAGGTGGTCGGTCTGACCACCAGATGTTGCTGGTTTGATCGCTAAAGAACATAGTATTTTGGACCTCTGATGAGCCCATAGCTCCCTCGGATACACACTTGGTGAATTTGTTCCTTATTGTTCATATTTCTTCATAGAGAATAAAATACTACTTAGTTTTGTGTTGTTTTTTCGCTTAGGAACATGGAACAAGAACCACAACCTTACCCGGATGTCATCCCTCGAAGGCCAAGTCTACTCAGACTCGAGGCTGAGCTCTAGTCGTGGTGGTGGTGGTGGTCGAGTCGCAGGACAACACATCAGTACAACAGGTATAACTCTCTCATACGAATTCTGTTTTAGGCAATCTTAGATATTTTGGAAAGCTTACGACAAGCCCTTTCTAATGAATAAGAGCTCGATCAAATATTCCTTATATTTTAGTCAGAGTCAAAGAAATAATGTGCTATGCCATCGTTTTAGACCTAATTGGGTATTGTAATCCTGTCGGGGTCGGAGTCTAGGTTGTGCACGCCTCTTTCCATAGCTGCACAACCCTAGGTTGTTCTCCTCACATTTCCCCTATATATACACAATAGCTGTTATAGTTTAGGTTTGAGTTTACCTTAGATTATTCTGTTTTAAATAGTTTCACCGTTTATCGGTTTATTGAACCCTAACTCGAGTACTTTATTGGTAATTAGCAATATTCAGATTGTATCTACCTGTTCTTGCTTGTGTTCTCGATTCGCTTGCAGGAAAAGCCCTTGGCGAGGTCAACCGCATCTTAGTACGGTTGATAACCACGGGGTAGTGGTGTAGTGATTGTGAGGTTCTCGATCTGTTCTGTTCGGAGCTTTTGGATCATCAACATCAAAACTCTAGCAATCGACTTATCATATTACCTTCGGAAGATTGGACAAACGCACATCAAGTAGTATCAGAGCCTTGGTTGCCCATTAGGTAATCCCAGTTATCCCTTTTGTTTCGTCGTTTTCCATTACCTAGAGTCCAAAAAATTGCCCCATCAAAATATTTATATTTTAGTTTTTTCGCTGTCAAAACCACTTTGTGCCTTTGCAATTTTGTTTTCAGTATTTGTGTTGTTGAGTTTGAGTCGATCATCGGTGTCTTTATTGCTGGTCAAGTTATCGTGATCTAGTTTCTAGTGTTGAGTCTTGCTGTTTAGTTGTCGTGTATCTTGGCATGTCCGTGTCTGCAATACTCGAGATTATGTCTCTAGTCGAGTCGACCATCTACTCGGGTTTGACCATTAGTTTCTTTAACCATCTACTCGAGCTCCATCACTAGTTGAGTCGACAATCTACTTAGGTTCGACCACTAGTTGTTTCGACCATTTACTCGGGTTCGATCACTAGTCGTTTCGACTATCTACTCGGGTTCGATCACTAGTCGTTTCGACAATCTCCTTGGATTTGACCACCTAGTTGGATTCGACTGTCCTTTCGGGTTCGACCACTTGCTTATACCTTAAGCAAGCGATCTTATATCGACATGTGTACTTCGTCTTGCAATCTTGATCATCAGCAAGTCTCTCCCGCTTTCGATCCCTCGGGCCGCCTTGTCAGTTGCACTGATATCCCTTTCGCTTGACTTTATCAATACGTCATCTTTATCCGTCTTCCCACACTTTATTTGCTCTCCAAGTGTACAACAAGGAGCTCCCTTGACTTCGTCCGACCTCCTTGATAGTCCTGTACCAAGCACCCTGCTTAGTCCCGATCATCCTACTGTCGACTGCCAAATTAAATTCATCACCTACACATCATAAGACAAATAAACATGTATCTCAAACTCTATTATAGATTAGTCAAAATCAAAATCCTCAATTAAAAGCATATCACAGAATAATAATGCACACCAAATGATCTGGCGTGTATTGCCCTCTGATCAACGGACCATTTGGTGTGTGCAATACTTCCTTCACCGGACACACTCAAGGAAAAACCCTCCGGTATGTACACCTTCAATCGCCGGACCATCTGGTATGTACATTCTTACCAGACAAGCTTTATATCATCTCTGAAAAATTAGTCCGACGTGCACATCCTCCATTGTCGGACCATCCGGCATATAGAATCACATCAGACACGCTTTGCAACCTTCATAGGAAAAAAGAGTTCAGCATGCTGTGCTGCCTATCGTGAACCATCCAATGTTTAAATGAATTTTCTTTACTGAGTCAAACCCCTTCGACGTGATATCTTCTGAAGCACCGGACCATCGGGCATGTTCATTTCACTAGACGTCGGACCATTCAATGAGACAAATTTTTTTTACTAGAGTTAAAAATGCTAATTTTATTTTCTCACATTTGGTTAGTTATCATCATAATTATAATATATAGACATGCTCATACAATTTCAAAAATCATCAAATTAAATCAATAATCTTATCAATTACTCATCATATATATATATATGTGTGTGTATGTATGTATGTATGTATATATATATATATATATATATATATATATATATATATATATATATATATATTAATTTGGTTTCTGAGACGTTAAAGGCGAATGCGGTGAAGTTAAACTAGGAGGCTGGTGGACCTTGGGCCATCGAACGGACAAGAAAATCGAATGATTTAGGAGTAAATAATCTTGCGCATGATAATGATAACTAGACGCTCCCATTTTTGCACTGGTCCCGCATGCTTCTCACGAGGTCAGGAAGAACCGAGCCCCATATGATTGGTGCCGTCGCCCAGAGCTGTATATATGCCGCGCCGGTATCCGGGCATCCGGCACCAACCAAGTCGCACCGCACGGAGTTCGCCCCACCCCCTCCCCCCCCCCCCCCCACCCCACCCCAAACGTCGGCACATCCCTAGACGCTGCAACGCGCACCGCACCGGTAGAGAAAATGGCTGCGACCATGAGCACGAACGGAGGAGCCGCGTGCCGCCTGCCGCCGCGCATCGGCCTGGGCACGGCGGTGCAGGGCCCGCGCCCGGAGCCGGTCCGCCGCGCGGTGCTCCGCGCCATCGAGCTCGGGTACCGCCACTTCGACACCGCCGCGCACTACGCGACCGAGGCGCCCATCGGGGAGGCCGCAGCCGAGGCCGTGCGGACGGGGGTCATCGCCTCCCGCGACGAGCTCTTCATCACCTCCAAGGTCTGGTGCGCCGACGCGCACCGCGACAGGGTCCTCCCCGCCCTCAGGCAGACGCTCCGGTACGCTTTCCCTTCCCTTCGTCGTGACGGATGGTATACTGATGTGCTGAAGGCGACGGAGATCTTATTGATGTCAGAGACGAGATTTGAGATTTGCTGATGGTTTGACTGGGATTTGGGACAGGGAATAAAATCGCGTGAAACGTTCCCCTGTGTTCTATAGCTTACACGAGAATTCATTTAGCAATTAGCACGGAGATAAGAACAGGTTGGTGATTTAGGAACCATTATTAGGGCCAAGTAATCGAGACAGTTACGGTTAGTATTTAATACTGATTCGCGTCGGCCCATCAGAATAACACATTTTGTTTTAGACTTTTTTTTTTTAAATGTTGTTTTAGACATCTGGTTTGGTGGAGTACCAAACCAAAACCAAAACCAAAATCAAAACCAAAAAATACGACATTTTTGCTTTGAACATCCCAAAGCCAAACTGATGGTACATGCAATACTCAGACTTTGGAACGGGTAATTTTTTTAGGCATCTTTCAAGTATACTGGTTCAGCCCCCAACATTCATGGACTATATATATATAGAGAGAGAGAGCTCGTATATGAATCTTTCGAATGAAAACTATATATCACTCAACTTTTGTGTCATCCTATGTTTATGTTTGTGTGGACCGAACAAAAATCGAAGATTCATTAAACCCAATGAATTAAATTCAGGCTGTCTAGAGTTCGGTTAACTGAAAACATAATGTTTTCAGTCGCCTTTTAGCCCCTTCGAAACACACTCATCTAGAAGCAGAATCGGATGGATGCGGAAGCCAAGTAAAGTCTAACTGGATTTCATGCACTTGACAATTAGCAATTCTGAACAAGTTTGATAAATAAGCAAAACAAAAAAAAAAAAAACACTCAAGAGATACATATAAAAACCGAAATAAAAAAAGGAAGCAATCAAACACTGTGCTGTACTTTTGATTTCACCACGATCGGTGGACTCACATGTTACTCTGTTCCTATAGAAATCCAGTAGGGACTTGACTCTCGTGCATATAGCCCATGCACCATTGTCCAGAGCACACCTATCAATCAAAGCTATAGTTTCAAATAGAAGTTTGGTCGTATATCAGTTATCAAGTGGTTCATATTAAAAAAAATAAGTAAAAAAATAGTTATCAAGTGGTTTATCGATTGATTAACATCTGTCTGAGTCTGACCGAGATCATATGCGCATGCAGCAATCTCCAGATGGAGTACGTGGACCTGTACATGATCCACTGGCCCGTGTGCATGAAGCCCGGGAGGTTCACGGCCCCCTTCACGCCCGAGGACTTCGAGCCGTTCGACATGCAGGCCGTGTGGGAGGCCATGGAGGAGTGCCACAGGCTGGGCCTCGCCAAGGCCATTGGCGTCTGCAACTTCACCTGCAAGAAGCTCGAGACCCTGCTCTCCTTCGCCACCATCCCTCCCGCCGTCAACCAGGTCGTCCATGCATTCCCAAGTAGTTCTGTCATTGACCCGAACATTTTTTTTTTCTTCATAAATTTGGTGATCACTATCTGTTGAAGTGATATCTGAAAAGTTTGTGTTTTGGTTGTGACGCACGCAGGTTGAAGTAAACCCTGTGTGGCAGCAGAGGAAGTTGAGGGAGTTCTGCAGGGAGAAGGGCATTCAGCTATGCGCCTACTCGCCTCTGGGAGCCAAGGGTACGCACTGGGGGAGCGACTCGGTGATGGACTCCGGCGTCCTGCACGAGATCGCCAAGTCCAAGGGCAAAACTGTGGCACAGGCACGTAGATAGAACGTGACCTCGTTACCTAACTGAATTACCTAAAGCAACGCACGAGCTGGTCACTGAATGGTGTATACATGCGTGATGGATGCAACAGGTGTGCCTGAGATGGGTGTACGAGCAGGGAGACTGCCTGATCGTGAAGAGCTTCGACGAGACGCGGATGGAGGAGAACCTGGACATCGTGGACTGGGAGCTGACGGAGGAGGAGAGGCAGCGGATCAGCAAGATCCCCCAGCGGAAGATCAACCTGGGCCGCCGCTACGTCTCCGAGCACGGGCCATACAAGTCCCTCGAAGAGCTCTGGGATGGCGAGATTTAACATCAGTAGCTGCCATCACAGATTGGCGAGCTGGCTATGGATTGCATGGTTCACTCCTGCAGTGCAGCCTAGCCTGTGTGTGTCGGCATTCGACTTTCCTGGCCAGGATGGCTTGTCGGAGAACGGTTTCACACCGACCCCCCTCCAATAAAATTTGTTTTTACAACAAGTTAAATAAAGGATTTGCTGGAACCACCACTAATTACACGGTTACCGATCGGATAGTGTAGGAATGAGTTTGGTGACTAGAGAGTGAGTGAATAGACGTCTCAATAAAATTTATTTTGAAATCGATAGTTTCTTTCTATTTGGATCATCTAATACACCTCAAAACTCAAACGAAACCAAAAATAAAAAGAAATTTTAATAAAAGAAAATTAAGATAATACGACTCTATGATGTTATATGAACTATATGTTTTATTTTAGATCAATCTATGTATCTTAGCACTCGAAAGATCATAACTTACAAAGGAAACAAGAAAAGATGAACATCGAGCAACGAAACTCTCCAAGTTGATTATCTAGAAATAAGTAAATTTAAAACCCCATTATATAAACATGTGTATGTGAATTTTATGTCTCTATCAATAAGAAGAATAACCTTAGAAGATACTAAAATTTTAGTCAAAAATCAAATCTGTAAATCGAAAAACTTGCAAACTTACAAGGTGGCCAATAGAGTGAAACTAGAAGGAGGTGAGCATAATAACATTAAGAAAAATAAGCTTTATTGTAGCAGTGGTCAACCCTATTTTAAGTAGATTACAAATATTTTTTTCTCACAAAACTCTTACCTAATACATAGGATAAGCACTTATCTTCCTCTCCTTTAAAACACTAGCACTGAGGCTCTCATATGAATGACACAAGTGGCTCAAAATGTTTGGTTTATTTCCTCATATAGCCCAACCCCTATATTTATAAGTCTAAAAAATTTAACCTATAAATTTCTTAGCTTTTTTTTTCTAAAATACTTCTCTCTTATAGTACACTTCATCTACCATCGAAGGTATTTTGATCTATTTTTCTTCTAGATTCATTGGACGACCGCGCCGTCTTCACGACTTAGCTTCGCTTCAAAATAAGCTTCACGATGGTACCACGTACTCCTCCAGTCATTCCACGATTTTGAGACCAAACCGCGAAACCTTATCACACTTCTCAAAGCATGACTCCCCATTTGCTTACACCTTAAGCAAGCGCTCCGATGTCAACGCGTGTACTCTGTTTTGCGATCCTGACCACCGGCAAGTCTCTCCCGCTCCTGATTTCTCGGGCTGCCTTATCACTTGCACCGACATCCATTTCGTTTGACTTTGTCAACACGTCATCTCCATCTGACTTCTATGCTTTGATTGATCTTTACGTGTTCAGCTAGGATCACCTTTAACTCCGTCCGGTCTCCTTGATTGTCTGGCACCAAACACTCCGTATAGCCCCGATCATCCTGCCATCGACCGTCAAGTTGCATCCAGTCTGCACACCATAAGATAAAGAAATATATATCTCTAACTCTAATTCCAGTTAGTCCATAATCAATATGCTCAAATTAAATCCTAAATCAATTCAAATTACATCAAAGCTCATACAAAACCGAAAAGCATCAAACCAAATAAATATCAATGTTAATCACTTATCACAAGTAAAACAAGATATATTTTAACTTGGTTTCTGAGATAGATTAGATGCTAGGGTTGTGATGTTGTACATACATGTGCAGTAGAATCATCAAAGTGGCGGAGCACCGCAAAATCGACCGAACGAATTGGCAAATGACATGAAAAAAGAGGAGGCGTATGCATGCAGCATGGCGCATCGACAGACTGGTTCGCGTTGTCATCTCCGTGAACATGAAAATTCTAGTAAGACTTACCGTTTATTTACGCTGAGATTTTTCAGAGTATAACTTAAAAAATTATAGAATAGATAAGATCAAATGAGAGTAATACACGACTAATATTAACCTTATGTGCGCAAGACATATGGAATGGTATTCCCTGCCGACCCGTCACCGGCGGCCGGCGCCTCCAGCCCACAGACGCTTGCGGCTGCCGCGTGCAATGCGAGCACCGTTCGCTTTCGATCCTCTCGGAACTGTTCGGCCAAGTGGCCAACCAACTACCAGGCTCTTCCACGAGTCATGAGTAGCGAGCTTACTGACGGCTAGCCGTCGTGACAACCGTGCCTGACAAAGTCGCCGCGCAGGCCGCGGGCCTAGCTTTAGCTCGCCAACAGGGTTTACGCTCGATGTTAGTGCTGCAGGGCTTACGCTCGATGAAAAAAAAAACAGTTTTTTAGAAAAAGATTAGGCAAGTTTGCAAGGGCATCATTGCGCCATCACAGCTTTATGGAACTGCTACCATACGGCCGAGCATCAACAAGCCGGTCTAGATGCTGAGTAGGGGGCTGTCTAGGGAATATTTGCTATCAAGGTTGGTCAAACAACATTGTCAATCGTATCGAGGTTACATCATTTTTCCTGGTCTTCTTCTGTGGAATATTTGTCAGAAACGGGTAGGATCAAAGAAGACGGATTCGAAACGTGAATAGAAGTCTTATTAAATTCTTAGATGATCTATTTTAATTTTTTATCTAACATGTTTTAAATAAAGAATAGAAGCAATAAATTGAGCGAAATAAACACTCAAAACATCTTAAAAAACTATAGCTTTAATGGATAGATCTGAACCATATATTCTATAAAAAATCAATCCAAGTGTTACAGCTCTAAAAAAACTTGCAAATAGATAATTAAACACTTATATCCAATGAATTAGACACTGGATAAAGAAACTCTACAAGTTGATAGATTTAGAGATGGGGATGGTTCGAGACCAACTCATATACGATATTTATCCCTCTAGCAACAAGAACAACAACTCCAACACTGAAAAAGTTCAACGCTTCAATAAAAACGAAAATCACCACAAAAATCTAAAAAATATGCAATCATACAAGGAAGCCAAAAGAGTGAAACTAGAAGGAGATGGACATAAGCGTAAAAGTAAACACAATCTTTATTACTTGCAGTGGAACACTCTATTTTCGACAGATTACAAAGTATTTTAACTTATAAAGCTCTCAGCTAATACATAGGGTAAGATCTCATCCCTCTTTTAAAACCCTAGAACTCTCTCCTAAAAGCTCTCAAATGGCTATCTCAAGGAGGCTCTCAACCCCCTTCCCACTATTTATAGGCTTTTAGGAGGCTCCTTACCCCTAAGTTTTCTAGATATTTTGCTTTCCAAGCAACCTAGCTTCCTTGTTGGCCAAAGAATCTTCTCGATAATGATATGTATATTGCGTCTTGCAATCTTGACCGCGAGCAAGTCTCTCCTACTCCTAATTTCTCGGATCGTTTTGTCACTTGCAACAACATCTCTTTCGCTTGACTTTATCAACACGCTGTCTTCATTCAACTTCTCCTGCTTTGCTTGCTCTCCACGTGTACATCTAGGATCACCCTTGACTCTGCTCAACCTTCTTGATTGTCCGGCACCAAGCACCCACTTAGCCTCAATCATGATGCTATCGATCATCAAGTTGCATCCATCACCTACACATTATAAAACAAGCACACATGTTTCTCTAACTCCATCTCCAATTAGTCAAAATCAAAATTCTCTATCAAAAAGCTCATCACAGTAAAATTATGAACATCGGATGTTCCTGTGTGTACAGTCTCTGATCACTAGACCATCCGGTGTGTACACATCTTCCCTACACCGAAAATCTTCTGAAAAAAGGTTCGGCTATGCATCCGACGTTCACACCATCAATCAATTAACCATCCAGTGTGTACAACTCCTTTGTGCACTAAAAACCTTCTGGAAAATGCTCCGATAAAACCTCTGATGTACACTCATTCTGAGCACCGGACTATCCGATATGTATAACTCTTCTCTCCATCGAACCAAAGAAGATCTGTTGAAAAATGCTCCTGATGAAGCATACGGTGTTTGCACCTGCTCATCACAGGACCATCCAGTGTGTACAACCACTAGACAAGCATTGCAGTATCTCCTAAAAATAGTCCAGTGTGCATTTCTTTTTAACACCGGACCATCCGATAAGTTCTTCGATTTTCACTTTCTAGTGTGCACTTCTTTTTAACACCAAACCATCCGATGAGCTCTTCGATTTTCACTTTTGAATTGAAATGCTTTGGTGTGAAATTTTCTGAACATCAGATCATTCGGTGTGTATAATTTCTTTAGCGCTGGATCATCTGGTATGTACGTTTTTCCTAGCTCACAACCAGAAAACTTCAACTCCCATTTCTCTCCTCTTTCGGCTAGCCATAATCAAAATCATGTATAACTAAATTCAACTCAATTTAGACTTTTTCAATAACTCATCACATAGGAACATATCCACTTAGTTTTTAGGACGTAACACCAGGACTTTCCAACACTCAAGATAGAGCGCAATGGAGGTGGCTCGCGTGACTAGGGAGTAGATTTATGAAACGCCTAGTAGCCCATATGCTAACCTAGCGGCGGTAGTTTCACCTGTCTTCTTGACTAGTTTGCTCCTAGTTTTCTTTGGTACTATATGCGCTTTTTGGCCTTCATAGGCTACGTAACGTATACGCTTTTGTACCTTATTTCTTAACCTATTCTCTAGTTGAATAAAATCGGCAGATCACATGCCCTCCTTCTCAGGAAAAAAAAACATCATTTTCCCTGGATTATTATGGATAAAGAATACTCTACGCCGAGGTCAACGCTCAATTCTCAATTCTTTGACCGTATGAAATAAATACTTTATTGCAACTTGGATCTAACTAAACTACTAAAGTCCTTTTGATAGTTTTACTGAACAATTTGTGCGGGGTTACTGAACACTAAGTTCATTCAAGGTTAAACCCCAAAGAACAGCTCATGAGTCGTGACTGAAAGTATGCCTAAATAAAAAAATTGCATCAAACTGATTATTTTCTCGTGATTACTCTGCTTCAAAATACTAATAACCATGGTTTGGTTAAGTTGCCATTTTTTTTTACCTGAGCCAATGTTGTGCTTTTCTTTTCCGGGAGAAGCCAAAAAAAATTGTGAACATACCATAGTAAAAGCTGAAGCGCACGTCCCCAGGCGAGAGGCCAGAGAACATATTCTCGCTAGTACTCACTTCTCTCTGCAGTGAGAGGCCAGAGAGTAGTGTTTTTTACAGAGCATTCAGCACTGGATGAAATGGATTGCGCTGGCCCTGACTGGCGTGCCCGTGCGGTAAAAGCTGTACACGTGAAGAACGCAGGCCAGGCCAGGGGAGTAAAGGTATTTTTTGGTTCCTTTTGCAAAAGGGAGGCCACCCTGTTGATGCAATACCCACTTTTGCAGTGAGGCACACGCACTAATGCCGGTCGGTCCAAGCCGAAGAGAAGAGTAGAATCCCGGTCCAGCACCATATGAAAGGCCCATCTAACATCTGGGGTTCTTTTGATGTCCACATACTTCTCATGTTTTTTTAACTTATTTTTCCTTAGCATAGTACTACCTTTCATGAAGTTTAAATCATCCTCTTAGCTTTCCAATAAACCGAGGCGTGTCCTTTCATATAAAAATAAAATTATATAATAAAAACATGCATTTCTAGTTTTCTTTCTTCGATACAAAATGGAAATTGACCAAAAAAATTGATTTGCACTTAAAAAAACCAAACGACCTATCTAGTAAAACCGTAAAAATAAATTTGTATAATTGGCGAAACACAAGGAAATTCTTCAAGGGAAAAACCATATCATCTTGTCCCACCATCAATCGGTCTAGACTCGCATGAAAAAGCAAATCCAGGTCAAGGATCCATTCCAGAATGGAAATATCTTGCGACGACGTGGGAGAGCGGTCAAGGCTAGTGTAGAGCAAATAGATGCATAGTCAACAAGATCTGAGGGCTTTGATTTTCCATCTAATGCGTGCCATGTTTCATGATGTAACCCCCCTTCATCTGTCTTCAGCAAATATTCGACGAGACCCTTCTCCGGTGAAGATCCGGAGAGTTAGGGTTTGGGCTTACCCCATTTAGTGTTTGGGTCACCAAAATCCTCAACTATACAGGATTTGTTACTTACCCGATTTAGTGTTTGGGTCACCAAAATCCTTGACTAGAGGATTTAGTGCTTGACTAGAGGATTTAGTGCTTACCCGATGTAGTGTTTGGGTCACCAAAATTCTCGACTACAGAGGATTTGTTGCTTTCCCGATGTAGTGTTTGGGTTGCCAAAATTCTCGACTTGAGAGTTATAAGGCAACAACGCGCTTGGACCCTTGGTTCCCATGATCGCAAATTCGAATCGAATATCTTACACTCGATCCTTTAGATAAACTAGAGCAGCAATGAGAAAAAGGTAGGAATATTAACTTATGGGATTGACATGGCATCCCATAGCTTTAATTACCAGAGCCAAAGTAACAAGTAGCACCCTGAAAGCTAAGGGGCGCGTCACTGCATGCAGTACAGAGCATTGCTATCTTAATCGCCAGACACGGCATCACTGATCGAAATGGCCTACGAAACTACGTGCACAGACTCAAGTCGTGCAGTGCACGCATGCACACTAGATGCCTGCTCCTACGCCTCCTCCCCTCATGGAGTCGCAGGCCACGGCCGGCCCGCCGTGGCCCTCGCCGCCCGCCGCGACGGCCATGGACACGGCGAGCGAGCGCTGCCGGCACGCGTGGCAGGTGATATGCGCGAGGAGCCGCGCGGCGTGGTCCCGCAGCGCGCACGCCTTCTCGAGGTCGGCCCGGGCCCGATGCCGTGCGCGGCGCGCCTCCTCCAGCGCGCGCTCCGCCGCCGCGGCCTCGTCGCGCGCCCGCTGCCGCGCCGCGTCGGCCGCAGCCTTCTCCTCCATCGCGCGCCTCAGCTCGTCCCCCTCCTCCACCGCTGTGTTGGAGGCGACGACGCCGTTGGAGGACGCGATGGCGGGGCCGATGGAGAGCTGCAGCTTCGTCGTCGCGTGGCGTTCATGGGATGCGGTGGAGGTGGTGGTGGACAGACCGGCCGCGGTGGTCAACGGCGCTGCCGTAGAGACCGGGAGGAGCTGGAGCTCCGGCGGCGGCGCTGCCGTCGCCACAGCAGGCGGATGCGGTGGTACGGCGTGACGGATGACCGGGAGCGTCGACGGCACGGACAGCACCTCGCCGCGGATCCGGCCGGAGTTGCACGCGTCCTGGTGCTCGATGAAGCTTTCCACCCTGCAATAAAGCACATTCTTATCCGTATCAATTAAGCAACTCATAATCACGTAGTAATCTGCAATGCAACACGAACACTAACTAACAAAATCACATGTATGCAAGATGGGAAAGTCGCTTTGCGACGTTAGGTGCCTTCGCTTCCTGGGCTCGGGAGAGGAAAGAGACTGCACGCATGATTGGCTGATTGCTTCGCCTTCGCTTGCGCGCGCGAGCCTATACGGCTGGACGGCATCTGGTCTATTTAGACCGAAAGCAACCCATCGATCAGTCACAACGAGACCGATCGATCGGTACTAATCCAACAATAAGCTAGCTAGTATACCTTAGCAGTAATCAATTGGCCACGACTCGAAGCAAGCAAGCATCACTTCAGTTCAGGGGACCGACAACTACGATACACGCTATGTGCACCATATATATATGCAGCATTATTATTACTAGGCAGATTGGCGCACCCACGTCACACCCATTTTTGTTTCACAGAGCATAATAAAAGAAGACTAAAAAAATTACATTCACTATTTTTGGACATCTTAATATTTATTTATAAATTTATCAATATTTAACACACTCATTTAATATAGGAAAAACAGTGGTACTTTCATGTATGCACATAATTTTAACATATAGATGACAGTAATACGAACCTAACTAAATTTATTTCATATTTTTTTGAGTTTTAGATATTTTCCTATGCATATTAGATTATTTCAGCCGATTTATCAATATAACTATTATTTCTTTCGCTATTTTTCTGGAATTCCAAAAAATTATATATATATATATATATATATATATATATATATATATATATATTCATATACATATACATATACATATACGTCCACATATAGGTGATCCACATAAACAATAGCTATAGAACTTGATCTCTCGAATTACTCCGATGCTTAGTCTTTTAATATATGTAATAGACTAGCTAGTGGATAAGTCCCTCATACATGAAGTATAGTGAGCGAAAACCAAGGGATTAGGACCACTTGCTTAAGTAGGAGTAGCTAATTGGAGCAGGGATGGAGGGATAGAGTCAGAGATGGAGACATGTACAGGAGTCCCCATCGAGGCAGATCGAGATCGAAGACATGCATTCATCTCCGGCCCGGCAGCCGGTGTATCTATGTGCTGGTCAGTGACAAGAGTGTGTGGCCGCCAATTATTAAAGTGCTAGGCCAGGCCAGGCCAGGGCAGTGCTGTTGTTTTAGAGCAAGCACATGGGCGTCGATGTTGTGGTGATAGTGCGTGTGTGGCTGCAGCTAGCTAGATTGGCGAGGGTGAGCTTGTACTTTGGTGGATCAGGGGCCGGCCGGCGGGGTCCGAGGAATGGAGCAGCTTGCATTGTCTCTACCTAGCTACTACAGCTAGCCTGTGACTGCTACTAGCTGCTGTGGATGGTCAGAGCTCGGTCACAAGTCCACACACACTATAGAGAGAGAGAGAGAGACGTGTGTGTAGGTTTGCTATTGCTAATACTAATACGCTGTTTTTTGTTTGCACAAGTACCATGCATGAAATGACTAATGGTACTAAGATAATTGTGTAATTAGCAATTAGCATGCATTCATGGATGCATATATATTCTTTGGGTTCCAGTGAGAGTGCTGTGGGGAGGAATGCTCCGAGACAGTTTTTGGTCGATGTGCCATCGCTGTCGCCCGTCGTGTTGGAATTTTCGGTCCTACCGCAACCCGCCACCGAAACGATCGTATACCAGTGTACTGTGTGCTACCCTTGATCTGCTTTTCCATCTGTTCCTTTTCTTTTCTCCCCTTTCCGCAGCGCAGCAAAATAAGCTTTAGTTATCAGTGGATATTTAGATACTATGGAACCCACTCGATCGTCAGCTAAGCTAGCTATAGTTGGAGCTGGGTAGATATCGTCATCAGCATGCATGCACCAATGCAAACTAACCCCACTCGATCCATGTCCGTACAAACACATATATGTGTTCTGTTAGTTGTTAAACAACGGATCAAACCCTAAATAATTGGCGTCGGCTACTCACAGTAGTGTCCTAAACCGGCACCATAGCTTTTGTCTTATCTCCATGCATGCAAGCCTGTCTCCCACCCAAAAGAAATCATTTGGGGCTTAATTGGTGGTTAAACACACAAGCTATGGCTATGGCGTGCAACAAATTGAAAACGATCGAACGCCAGCTCTAAAAAATAGATTGGTTCGTACCCATGTGCATCGTACGTTCTAACACTTGCGTGCGTACCGTGAGAAGACGCGGCCGCAGTCGCAGGAGTGGCCGCGAGTGCCGCAGGTCTTGAGGTGCGCCTTGTAGTCGGACTGCACGGCGTAGCCCTTGGCGCAGCGGGCGCACACCCACTGCCGCCGCCCGCCGTGCTTGCGCCGGAAGTGCTTCTTGATGCCCACCAGGTCGCCCAGCGCGTGCGCCGGGTCGTGGTGGAGGCAGCTCGGCTCCGGGCACACGAACACCCGCTTCCGCGCCCCGGCGGCCCCGCCGCCGCCAGTAGAACCACCGTCCTCCCCTGATGATCCCGGCGGCGCCCGCTTCACCAACCGCCACGGCACCTTGTGCCGCCGCCGGTGCATCTGCAGGTTCTGCTCCCGCTGGAACCCCTGCCCGCAGATCTCGCACACGTACCGGTCCGACTCCAGCAGCGTCCGCGGCGACAGCGCCACCACCTCCGCATCAGGGTCTGCATACACATGCACATCTCATTAGTCATGCATCGTTCTTACGTCGCGCGCGTACGTAGTCGATGATCCATGCAGGTACGGTGACATTAACAAAGTGTGTGCTAGCCGATACACGCAAGATCCATTAAACATGTGTACTTCATACGTACGTACATACCCGGTGTGCCGGGCGGGCGCCTCTTGCGCTTGGCGGGGGACGGCTGGTCGGCGAGGCAGGAGGTGGACGAGGACGGAGGAGGCGGAGGTGCCGGCGGCTGCCGCTTGTGGGATGCCGAGGGGGAGGACGAGGAGTTGGAGGAAGAGGCCAACATTTGGTGGTGGCTCTTGACCAGTGCCATAAGTGTTAGGGAGCTGCTTCTTTTAAGGGCTGCCCTGCCCAGCCTAGCTAACCTCCTCACACTAGCTACTTAGCAAGCACTTGCCTTGGCTTTGCCTGCCTCCTTTCTCTCCTCTTTTTACTCCTTAGTGGGATAGAGGTGCCAAGGGAGGCTTTATGGGGTGGAAAGGTGAAGGTGCATTGTTGTGTCTATGCGAGTGTGTGTGTTGTGTGGAAAAGTTTGGGGGCATGGGGGGATCATATATAGGGAGGATAGAGAGGCCAGTGTGGTGAAAGAAAGGGCTCTGTCTATATCTCTTTGCTTTTGCGCCTGCATGAGATGCATCGGTGCGTGGGTGTGTCCCATTTTTTTGAAGGGGGAATGTGAATGTGTCTCATATACTCATTGGATGGGCAGCTTTTATCAACGCTTTGTTGGTTGTTTCTGAGCTTCACTATAATAGAAACAGTCATTTAAATTGGATCATCAGTGTCGATTAGGATAGAATTGGCACTGATGAAGCATCAATGCTAGTTCATACCTTCCTGCGCTCGATCATCGATTAAGAAGGGTTGAACCGGTACTGATACTTCAGTGCCTGCTAGTAACTATGAGTCGATACTGATACTCGATCTCTATATATATGAGGACTTAGTCGCAGCCTCTCAATCCCTTTGCGCCCGTCGATTCCACTGCCTCCCCGATGCCACCGTCCTCAGAGCCCTGCTATCTCCCCAACATCGCCTTCATCATCCCCGTTGCCATCCCCATCGTTGTTCTCGGAGCCCCGCCGTCCCTGTTCTCGTCCCCATCACCGACGCCACCTCCCCGCCGTCCCCGACATCGATGAGCGCTAGTTGTCGCTCCTTTCTCCCTCCCTGTGCGCCACCCCTCTTCGCTTGGCCTAGGCATGCGCAGCCGTAGCCGCGTTGTCACACCATGGTTGTGCTACGTAGCCCGCCGCGGAGTCAAAATTCCCACGACCTGTGCCACCGCCAAGTCCAAAAAAAATGCCCCACACACTCCGGGCTCGCTCCGCCCCTCCTCGGTAAGGGCCACGGTCGAGGGCCACTGGCAACCCGTGCCCCAAGTCCGGTCTCCACAGAAATAAAATTTGTTGGTTGCCTTACTCTTTGTAGATGCCACATAGATCTAGCAGGTATCATGGATGCATCCGAAGTAGCATCTACATCGCATTGCATGGTGCCCTCAGCATCCTCCCGATATATTCATCTACAAACTCGACACCCTGCCCTCCCCGATGCCCTCAGGGGTGATCAAAATGGTATATCTTGCATCTATTTTTGTTGGATAACTGATAATTGAAAAATGTGTAGTTGTTAAAAATATGCATGTATTGATGTAGGCGATTCATCATCTAGTTTGGTTAAATGGAATGATTGCCCACATAGAGGGTTGTACACCACATGTTATGACTACCACTATAGGTGATGGTGGTATAAGGAAGATATCAATTAGTTTTTGGTTGTCGGCAAACGAAGAATCTATCAGTATTGTTGTCTTTGGCATTCAATCATCTGAGATCCATGTGACTCAAAAAAATACGGTGGCAGCGGTTTTGTAAGATATTGAGGATCAAGTTGGGTACATTTTACTGACTATAGCTATTTCAAATTGAAAGTGCTTGAGAAGAATATGGTGGATGTGGCTTCAATGACTATTAGTCTGTCGCGGTTACATGCACTTGACACAGTTGGTGCCACAAATTTTAGTTTATAATATTGTTTCATATATTATAAAATTTTCTCTTCATATTTATGCTCTTTGCCTCTAGAATTTTTACTAGAACAATATGATATATTTAGATGTTAGCTTGGGTTCACTCTTACATTATATCACAGAGCGGCTATATTTCACAATGATTGGCCTGAAAGTAAAGAGAGTTCATGAAGGCAGGTATCACTATAGAAAAATAATTTGTACAGACAGTTCAAAAACCTCACGTGGGACACTTTTCGAACCATATGTACTAAAGAGTCTGTACAAATGTTTAGTACAGATGGTTCTAAATTGCAACCATCTGTACTAAGTTTTTTAGACTAAAAAATATTTTTCCTACCCACACCAGCCCACTATATTATTAAGTAGGTGCGGTCACAAATCACGCGAAATACCACACATGCATTTTCTGGGAGTCGAACCCACAACCTCTAATCTCAGGCGAAGCTTCCTTACCATCTCGTATGTCATTGATTACTGATCATTGTATGAAAGTAATCTATATAACATATACGCTCCAAATAAGTAGGACACTATTAGTACAGATGGTTTCAAGTTTGAAATAGTACATACGTTTCCCAGTTTGAAACCGTCTATACTGTTTCATTTGTACATACGGTTCAAGTTTGGAACCATCTGTATTATAGTGTCCTACTTTTTTAAAACTGCTCGTTGCCATTTTCTCAAATGGTTCTAGTTTGGAGCCATCTGTGGTACCCTTTGTACAGACAGCTCTATAGATTCGTCTGTACATGGGCATCCCATTAAATGGATTATGTAGTAGTGTATCAGGCTTATGTGGAGTTCGGTAGAGGAGGTTTTGCTATTTATGGAACTATGATGGATCTACCCTTTCTCGCTCGAGATAGTGTGCTTGTTTATGCACTATGCCATTTAGATGAGATATATGGAGTTGATATCATAGATGTTAACTATGAAGACTACATAATTCGATGTGTACCGTAGAATCAGAGATGAGTGCATTTGCAATATGTTTAACCTATGATGTGAACTATGATAATATTTATGTGTGAATGTTGATGAACTCATGATTATGTGTGGATGTGGATTAGCTATTTGTGATCCATATGTATATATCTTCCTGTGATGGATGCCTACATATATTTAAATACAAATTTGAAATTGGATTTTTAATGTTTTATTATTGAATTCATAATTTATTTGTGCCTACATAAGTATCAGTGCCGACTTTTCACACTAGCCGGCACTGATACTCAAACTATCAGTACCGGTTGTGAGGAATGGTGACGTCCTAAAATGAGGTGAATTAGGACACTTAGAAACCTAAACCAAAAAGGCTCCAAAAATTTCACAAGATAAATCTATCTGAATTTCTATCTAAATATGCTCTAGGTTTATCTAGGATGTCCACTCTACCACTCAAGAAGATCGCAACCTACTCTAGCAAGATAAATTACAAGTATGTAAACGCGAAAACATAAATAAAGTAGAGAGACAAACTCAGTACAAATGATTTTTATCTCATGGTATCGATGGCATGAATGCCACCCATAATCCACGTTGGAGCCCCACAAAGGATATGCTTCTGGTCACTAAGTATATTCCGGTCACGGCTCTTGAGCTACCAAGTCACCGAGACAAGATCTCAAACACAATAAGCTACCAAGCCACCAAGGCAAGGTCTTACCACTAGCCTCTCTTCCGATCACTTGCCGTTGTGATCATTTCGGAGCTTGAGCCACCAAGGCAAGGGTCTCCACGAACCAGTACACGTGTTTTGTCACCGCTCCACACAAAGTCAGAGGGTCAACAAGCTTGAGCCACCAAGGCCCAAGATGTCGGCGAGTCGCCAAGACTCTAAGGCACCGACGTACCACTCGATACAAGTTAGAATCACTCCTTCATCCGTTCTTCAAGCTGTAGCATATTGCTACAACTCCTCTAGGCCGATAAGCACTAAACACTCTCTAATCTTGTGCTTAATCACCTCGGATAATCACTTTAAGCACTTTGATGACTAGGATGTCTTCTCAAGTATATATGAGTTTCCTCTAGACTCCAGTAGCATGCCGCACCCTCAAATGACTGAGTGGAGAGGTATTTATAGTCTCAAACCCATCAACTAGCCATTGTTCCAACGACTCAAAAAAGTTGTTAACACCGGATGATTTGGTGAGAACAGTAGTACTAACACCAGATCATCCGGTGAGTGAAAACTCATAAACTTGCCATTGGAATTCCACTCACAACGTCTGTAACACCGGACACTCCGGTGCGCCTTCAAATCCATCACCAGACCTTCCAGTGAGTTATCTTGAGCCATCAGAGCATTTACAGCCTCAGTGTGTAAAATGCTCTGATGCATTTATCGGGTGTTCATTCTATTTACACTGACCATCCGGTGAGTTAACCCTTCTCTTCTTTCCCAAAAAATTCTCCGATGCAACTATCTCTGTGATCACCGAACTATTCGGTGAGTTGATCTTCATTCTTCAACAATTGCAGTCGCCTCTGCAAGAAATGCTCCAGTGCCATACTCCGGTGTGCACAAACCAAGCATCAGACCATCCGGTGGGTTGATGTCTAGTCTTCTGCACTTGCATTTTTCTCTGTAAGAAATGCTCCGGTGTTACCTTATGCAGATCACCAGACTATCCGGTGAGGTCCTCAGCTTTCTCCCCTTTTGTCTGAAATACTCCGGTGAGTTCAACACATAGAGCACTAGACTATCCGTGAGGCTATCAGCCTCTGTGCATAATGCTCTGGTAAGTGCAAACTCCTCTGCATCGAACCTTCCGGTGTGGTCAATTCTCCTAGGACTTCTCCAATTCAATCAAACTTTGTTTCAGCTGTGGTGGCTTCTTGATGTATGGTATCTATGAGACATACTAACATATATTCTTGACAAACGTGTTAGTCCCAATGATTATATTGTCATTAATTACCAAAATCACAATCATAGTCTAATAGGGCAATTTTCGCTATATCAGTTCGTTCTTGTGGACCGGCACTGATAGTTTAAGTATTAGTGCCAATTTTTTGTTATGGATTGACACTAATACTCATTATGAGTGTCAGTTCATAAACTGGCACTAATAATCCATAACTATCAGTTCCGGTTCAAAAACCACAATTGATGGTGTTTTTGAGCCGACATTGATAACCATTTTGGTTATAGTGCTTCCTTAAGATGGGATCATGGGATGAATATTCTCCCTAGCTATCTCGTCACCCCAATTCATTAAGGTGGCCTTGTTAGCTCAATATGTATCCTTAGCATGCGTGTGTGTGATTAGCGCTAGTTAGTGTTGCATATACCACTAGCACATTTTGTTTTCCCTTTTTCTTTTACCCAGACACGAGTTAGGTATACTACTACATAAACTATTTTCAGAGGCGGTTCATAACCGGTTTTCACAGGCGTTTAGCGCAATCGCCTGTGAGCGAAGGCCTGTGAAAATAAACGATTTTCACATGTGCAAAATATATCACCTGTGAAAATGTATTTTCACAGACGGTTCACTTAAGGAACAGCTTGCGGAAATTGACAGATGGTTCCTTAAGAGAACTGTCTGTGGAAATTGATTTCCACAGGTGTTTCCTAAAGAGAAATGCCTGTGAAAACGGTTCACTTAAGCAACTGCTTATGAAAAAATAATACCACAGGAAGTTCCTTAAGTGAACTGTCTGTGGAAATAGATTTTAGTACTCTATACATGCCCTTAGTATTAAGTTACATAACATATATGTCACATTGGAAAATAAATTGCATGACATGAAAATCACATTAGAAACTAAGTTACCTAACATGACACTATTTACTTTGAATTGTTTTTCCTACACCATCAAGGTGTATATAGTGCATCACAGATCTATCGAGGGTTACTTCTAAAAGTTTGATCTTTTTTGATCTCCGAAAGACAGCATATCATCGAACTGATTGTATTCTTCTTCATCCTTCACATTCTCAACTCCGATAATTCTTTGTTTTCCATCAACAACAATGTGCTTCTTTTCGTTCGCGGGGTCGTTTATATAGAAAGCATGTGCGACATGACCAGCAAGTACCCATGGATCATCTTTGTGGCCTACAACGCTGAGGATGATAGTTGTGAACCCGTAGTTGTCTACCACCACGCCATTTGGGTGTTTGATCCATTTGCGCCGAAAGACAGGGATCTGCAGATTCACTCTATAGTCGAGTTCCTAGATTTCATCTATGAACCCATAATTGGTGATCTTTTCCCCTGTTGTGTCATAGGCTTCTATCCGAACGCCACTATTTTTGGTCTTGCTCTTCTTGTCCTTTGCTTTGGTATAAAACATGTACCCATTAATGTCATACGCTTGCCATGACATAACTAAACTTGATGGGCCACAAGCCAATATTTTCATATTTTTTTATCTACGGATTCACCATCTAGAAGGTTTTGGTTCTCTTGTGCTCTTTCAAAATCCAATCATATGAGTGGCCTTGATTTTCTGTGTGAAGCTCATTCGGGTATTGCTCAACGTACGACTCCACTATCTGGAGCTGTTGCAAGATGGTGAAATGTGCTTCTTCCACTACTTTGTAATCATGATAGATGAATCTTTTCTTTCCTTTTGTCCCTCTATCAGACAACCACCCTTCATGTTGAGATACAGGGACACCAATAGGTTTAGCATATTTTATGCAATCGATGTAACACTCAACGACTTCCATGATATTGTAGCCCTCGATCATGGAACACTCTGGGTGAGCACGATTCCATACATAGCTCTTGAGAATGCCCATGTAGCGCTCAAACACATACATCTGATGTAAGAATATAGGGCACAATGCAATTATTTTATTCACGATGTGAACCAAGTGATGTACCATGACATCGAAAAAGGATGGAGGGAAGCACATCTCAAGTTGGCACATAGTCACTACTAAGTAACTATGTAAAGCACCTAGTTTTTCAGCATCGACCACCTTCTGAGTAATTGTGTTGAAGAAGTGACACAATCGTGTGATGACCACCTTTATGTATCCTGGTTTGATAACCCTGATTGTAATAGGGAGCATCTGCGTCATCATCACATGACAATCGTGAGACTTCATGCCGATTAGCTTCAAATCTTTCATCGAGACTAGTTTCTTGATGTTGGATAAGTAAACAGTCGAGACTCTCACCCTATGTAAGCACTTGCACAATGCATTTTTCTCCTTAGGTGTCAAAGAGTAGCTAGTCAGGGGAAGATAATATTTCCCACTTGGTCTGTCTTCAGGGTGTAGCTCTAGCAAGATTTCAAAATTAACCAAGTCCTTCATGACTTGATTCCATCCTTTGTCTTGCCTGGTATGTTCAATAAGAGGCCAATGATGCTATCACACACATTCTTCTCAACATGTATGACATCAATGTTGTGGCGAATGTCCAAGTCCTTCCAGTAGGGTAAATACTTAAAGAAAATTGGCATCTTCTTCCACAGCAAGCCGGTCGATGTCTCACTTTTCTTCCTCTTTTTACACTTTGACGGCTTCCAAAAACAACCTTGATGCTCTTCACTATTTCAAACACTAGTGCCCCGCTGCGAGATTTTGGGCCAATACCTTGCTCAATCGTGTTGCCAAAATATTTCTTCATCTTGCGGTATCTGTGAGTTTTGAGTAAGAACCATCGGTGTCACGTGTACACTACCTTCTGTGAGTATGGAAGGTACACAGACGCGGTTTTATCCATGCACACTACACATCCTTAGTTCCCTTTAACTTGTCCGAATAGGGAAAAAAGGGCGGAATAATCACCGATGGTAACAAAAATCATGGCTTTCAGTGTGAAGTACTATCGTTAGAACTCATCTCACACTCGGACCCCATCGTTCCACAGTTTTGCCATATCTTCCATCAATGGTTCCAGAAACACATCTATATCATTACGAGATTGTTTCGGTCCTTAGATAAGAATAGACAGTATAAGCCTATAAGGTACTTCCGCTTCATGCATAGCCATGGAGAAAGGTTATAGATGGTCATGGCCACTAGCCAAGTGCTATGTGAGGTGCTCATATCATCGAAAGGATTCATTCCAATGGTACTCAATGTGAACCTCACATTCCTTGGTTCTTCAGCGAAATTTAGATACATGGCATCAAACTTTCACCATTGGCTAGCATCAGCAGGGTGTTGAAGCTTAGTTTCATCCTTCTTGCGCTTACCGAAATGCCAACACATCAGTTCAGAGTCCCTAGGGTTCGAGTACGAACGCTGCAAGCGGGAGATCACTGGCAGATACCACATCACCATGGCTGAACTTTTTCTCTTCTTCTCTGCATTGGAAGAAGTGTCTTCTTCTTCACGACCAGCATTACTCTTCTTTTTCTTCGCATCGGTGTAAGCATCTTCGTCCTCACAATCATCATTCCTCTTGTACCGACTCGCATTGCATACTGCATCTATCCATGGCTTCGTACTCTTTACGATAGAGGATACAGTGGTTCGGACACGTGTGTATTTTTTGCACATCCAATGACAATAGACAGATCAGCTTCTTCGCTTGATAAGTGGTGGTGGGAAAAAATTTAGGCTTCAGAAGTATGTTTGCCAAGAGACTCAACAGATCCGAGAAACTCTTATCGGACCATCCATTGCTAGCCTTCAAACTTAGAAGTTCAAGCATCGAATGTAACACCGTAAACTCCTTATCACAGCCATTCGATTTCTCATACAAAAGTTCCTTCGATGCCTTCTGTAACACCTTGAAATTATCTAAACCTATCATATCTCTTAAAACATGTGATTCTGTGTGGCACAATATTTCCTCTAGATAGAAAATAGTATCATCATCCACCATAACATCAGTGTCATCTTCGACTCCCTCATCATCACCATCCACTTGATCAGCAGCGATGTCGTCATTAGGTTCACTTGTACGTTGTTCACCGTGATTGGACCAACATGTGTAATCCTCGATAAAACATCTCAAGATCAAGTGTGATTTATTTATGCTTGATTTGACCTATAATTGCTGGTTCTTGCAGTCAGAACATGGATAATATATTTCATTTGTCTTCTTAGTCAAAGCGTCCTTCTCGGCAGCTTCAATAAAAACAGAGAGTCCTTTGTTGTATATTGCTCCATGTCTTAGCGCATCGTACATCCATGCTCTATCCATCTTTAACTTCAACCAGAAAATTAGATAAATTAATTAATTAATTAGAAAATTAGAATAAAAAAGATTTTTTAAAAAATGGGGAAAATGTGCTTGTTAGGATTATAATATGTCTACGCAATTGAATCTACATTGACGCAAATTTGTGGCTTAAAACAATGTGAATTCATTACTCTCTCTCCCTCTCCCTCTAGATCTAGATCTAGATCTAAATCTATCCAAAAATCTCCATTCAAGATAAAACCTCCTAGAGGAAAAAAAATCAAATTATAGCTATATTTTTAAAATATAATGCTAGAATCATGTGAATATATATAATTGAATCAATATTGACCACAAATTTAAGCTAATTCGATTATCTAAATAAATAGAACTATAAGCATCTCTAGATCATATCTAAACCCTAATTAAATCTTAAATCTAAACTTTAAAAACATGCTAGCTAGGGATGAGATATGTTTACCTTAGATGACTGCTCAAAGGAATTCAAAAACAAAACTATTTCCCTCTGTTTTCAAAATCTACGGCCGCCTTTGAGCTCTGTTGTTCGGATAGTGAACTCTTTGTCTAAATAGAGCTCCTCGCTGTGAGGTACTGTTTATGGAGAGATTATCATAGACGGTTCACATAACGAACTATCTGTGAAAACTAATTCCACAAACGGTTCCTTATGTGAACCGCCTATGATAATGATCTCTATTTTTACAGACGATTCACATAAGGAAACACATGTGAAAATAGAGCTATTTCTACAGACAGTTCACATAAAGAACTGTCTATAAAAATAAATTTCTACAGATGATCCATAACTGCATGGGGCTGCAGCCTACTACTCAGGCAGTTTATCATATGAACCGTATGTAGAAATAATACCTAGATGCCTCGAAAAATAACTTTTGTAGTAGTGATAGCAATGAGATGGAAACTTCAGTTCATGGAGGCATGCGGTCTTTAATTATTCAAAATTATATATATGTTTGAACTATATATAAAACAATAAGAAAATAGAATTATATATATGCACCCCTTGGTAACCTATGCTGTTTGTTGGTGCCTTGACCAAATGAAAGCTAATTTTGCCAACAATCACATACAAACAATGCACACGAACAGCTCATCCTTATGATTTGCAGTGATTGCTTTCCTGAAAAAAAAAAAACTTCGCACTGTTAGCGAGCATGCAATGGGAGGGTGATGGAGCCATAGAAGAAGATTCGTCACACATGCTTGCGATCATTTTGCCCAAGTGCCAGCCCCTTCGATTGATCCTATATAGGATCTTATCCCTCACTAAACTAACGGCACAATTATTTGTCTCTTGGCTTTTTCTGTCGACTTTCTGCTAAGATGGATGCATGTGTAGCTCATTAATCAAACAATTTTGAGTAAGTTGCACACATATCTTTTCTAATCGATCGCTATACAATATTCACAAGATGCCCTTTTGGCGAGCTGGAGTACGCATAGATTCGAAGAGGGAGAAAAGCGAGCTTCTTTTCGGGGGAAAACTAAGCGATGGGCCGGCGAACAATCCATCTTCTTTTGAAAGAATTTTAGTTACTTTTAGACTTTGAAACTTGAAATATTGTACTACTTGTGTGCACTAGCTACCAGTAGTTGAATCCCATCATGATCACTTACTAACTGTTAGGTGTATCAAAATCTACCACCCCCCCCCCCCCCCCCAAAAAAGTTGACTTTTTATTGGCCAATGCTAACAAGCAGATGCACAATGCAACTTATTTATGTTAAATTAGATATGTTCTTTTTGTGAAATATTGCTCGAGGCATTTACATTTATTTTTCTCTCGCATGCAAAACAGGATTGAAAGAAAGAAATACCAATTTCATGAATTAGGCTGCTGCCTTACTTTCTTTTTTTTTCCCTCATGAACACAGGACTAGCTAGTTAAATTTTGATGATGCCATCTTGTTCTTTCAACATTATCAAAGTAACATCATCACTATCAGGGGACTTTATTATGCCATACACATGCAAGAAGAAGGTGTAGCACACACTTTCGCTATTTAATACAGGAAAAAAAGACGGAGCTTTGTATCTTTTTTTGGAGGAAAAAAATGGAGCTATTTGACATATAGTATTGTTTTGAGCAGACCCTTTCTCCTCCTCGTTCTTCTGCTTCATCATTTGGGTCTTTATGCAAACGCAGCATGCACGCCAAAGTATGCAAAGATAGAGGGGTACTTTTTTCTCTGGGTACGTTGCTCTCAGTTCTCGCCATCATCATGCCATGGCGCTGCAAGCTCGTGCCTGCAGATGTATGCGTGTATGTACGTACATGCATGCATGCCCTCGTGCTCTCGAATCCCAACCAGGTTGCATTGCCAACATGTATGAACTAGTGCCTACGGCCATGTGTGTCAACCTACTATTACTCGTCTGCTTTACGGCGTCCGCCATTGGCATGCACTGAGAAAGATGACTGAATTTCACTGTATTCTTTGGAGTTGCTTCCGAAACAGTGACATGTATGGCGTATGTGTGTATGTATACATGTGCGACGGATAGTGCACAAGAACACTTCACTGTACCAGTTTTCTAGATTATTTCAAATCATATATAAGGGAAGATTCCAGATTTTCTTTTCCGTTGAGCTATCATTTCAGTGTTTCTTTCGGCTAAGAAACTCAAGATCAAGGTTCTTACGTGGAAAGCCGGAAGACATGCTTACTGATTGCGGAATGCTCTATGTTGTTTCTGATAGGCTGCTCGCATACGAACATTCATGTACAACTGAGTACTTGCCTGACAACCGACGACGTTCCTGACCATCTATCCTTTTGGAAAGGGATCTTTCGAATATATAAATAAAATCTTTTTGGCTACACAATAATTGTATGAACGTTCTGGTTACGAATTCTGTATTTAGCCACTTACCACAGTCGATCCGTGGACAAAATCATTCGTAAAAAACCAAATCATCAGCAAAAAAAAAAAAAAAATCCTCCATGCTGGCCAGACTGCAGCAACTATCTACTCCATACTGCCGCTGTAACTTTTTCTCTGTACGTATCCAGAGTTTCAGACCTTCTCTCTCTCTCGCCCGTCGATCTCTCCAGCCACGCATCGCCACTACACATTTCACTAACTCTGTCACTCGCCTTTCACTCTGGCCGATGCAATCATGCAGCTCCCCTGAAATGACCGATCATCCCGGCGCGCGACGCTCCACAGGGAAAAACATCAAGCCTGCCCCCCCTCTGAAAAACATTCTCCACTCTGCGGCACTCGGCACCCTGAGCATTTCTCGGGCGCCGGAGCCAATTGAAACCTCTACTCTACCGGGCATTGGAGTTGGAGATCGACGCGCGACAGGGAGCTGATAGACAAGCAAAGTCGAGAGAAACGGGAAACGCGATGCGATTGTAATCAGGCCTACTACATACGTACGCCGTTGCGCCGGGCAAGGCTGCCTGTATGCGCTAGCTCCAGTCTGAGAGGAGGAAGAAGGAAAGAAGCGTGTCCAGTCCAAGGTAATCGCCGTTGCCGAGACGACGAAGCTTTTGGTCAGAGGGAAATGCGCGCGGTAGGAAAGGAGGGGGGAGATCGCCACGCCACGCTCGTGATGATTATACTTGCTCGCCTGGTGCAGTGCAGTGAAAGAAAAAGACGGACGGCCTCGTTTTATCAGAACCGGTGCCGGCCGGGAGTGGAGAGCGAGCTCCACGTTCCTGCTGCGGCATGTACATGATTCTGCCTTTCAGATCTTTTTCACTGAATGATCTTGGGAGGAGCAGAGTTAACAGTTGCAGTGCTCCATTCACGCTGTTCTGCTGCACTTGTCAGATGTGGATCGAGTGCTCGCTCGAGGAGCATGGTCAAAGACATTCTTTAAGCTATTTGTGCTGCCTTCTATCGGCGGGTAAAAGAACAAGTGCAAATGGTCCGCTGCTGATGAACGGTTCACTCACTGATGCTGCTGTTTTTTTTCCCCAGAAGAGGTAAAAAAACAGGGCGCTCCTCCACTCCACAATGTTGCCATGCGACCGCCACCGCACGGCGTCAGTCGTCACCCATCACCTGACTGAACACCATCACGCCAGCCACATCGGCTATCCCAAACATAGGCCATAGCCACTCGTGTATTTTCTTCTCCCTTCTTTAAGATTGAATTTTTTTTCACCCCTTCTTGGCTAGTGCTAGACTGCTAGTACCCATGCGTCATATCAACTGGAGTGTGAGCAGTGAAATGGTAGCATCAAGTATCCAGGCACTATTGGGCCTGGCCTACATGGTTGTCCTTTCGGCCCGTTTGAAGAGAAGGGGCCCGCGAATCCGATATTTGAGATCTGGAACGGCAAGATGGGTCCGCGCTGCCCTTCCGTGGAAATTTTATATTTTTATATTAAAAAATTATAAATATATGTGTCTATTTTGAAAAATTGCAAGGGTAAGACTCTGTAACCCTTCCCACAGGTAACAGATTTAAAATAAAAAATATTGTATTCAAATGCTTTCAAAATTTATAATATTATCAAAATAGTCATGAAAAATTCTGATTTTTTTTTCTGATGTAGATGACGCTATCATATAGTTCTTCAAAGATTTTTAACTCAAATAATTACTTATGCAACCGTTAGAAGGGTGATAGATAGCTTCTCTTCCTTCCAACGAACGACATGGTTTCCTATTTAAGAGGTGTGCCGACCCTCCCACCGAGCACAGTGCTCACTTCATTCGTTTCCCACCAGCGCAAAGAGAGAGGATAGGGGAGGGAGAGGAGAGCCCTGCCAAAATTCATTAGTGTTGGAGGTAAATAGCTTAACTTCAGTATTTTTTACAAACCACGTAGGTTAGCCATCAGATCTGATTTTGGACATAGGTTACACATCATATCTAAGATTTAGTGATATTTGACATAGATTTTTTGGATAGCTATAACTGTTAGACATATATTTTTAAGGGATATTTATACTGTTATTAGATTTAGGTTTTTAGAACAATATAAAGTACCTGTTAGATCTGGGTTTTTTTACGAATTGCTATATATCGATCGTGGGCAGATATATCATCTAAGTGGTATTTTAAGATCTTTTATGGAGAAGGGGACATTGTTTATGGTACCATCAGTGTTTCTTTTAATTCTTGTTTTGCAAACCATAATTATCATATGAATTTGTAAGTATGGCTGCCGACCATCTGAAACTTCTTGACCCATGTGTGGATGACAAGCATCGCTCGTACATGACCGTTGTTAAGGTGTTGAGCTCCCGATACTCCGACAACGGCTTCCAAATGAGCTCATGAGGTTGGAAGCGCTAGATCCCTAGACTTGCAATACATTCCCTTCACGTGCTTCTATTATAAGATCCCTTTCCTGGATCTCCTATGCCTTCTGCACCAATCCCTAGATTAAGTAACTGATATGCATAGTACAATATTTATAGCATTACAGTTATACATCGTATATAAAAGATTAAGGTTACAATAGTACAAAATGTCTTGAACCATAAGATACATTATAAGTCTGGCCAACCATCCAACAAAAACACAGCGGAACAACAACTCAAAGCCACATGCATCTAGGGTGTGAACGTGACCGCAAATCTACTCCTCATTCGTGCCTTCATTTCCAGCGAAGTTAGCATCCACCTCCTCATCTGAATGATAGCAAGAATAAGTACAGAAGGTACTTAGTAAGTATTATACTATTGCAAAAGGTTTGATAAATGCATGAAGGATGACTAAAGAATAAATCTTTACGGTTTACGCATAAAGCCATTTTCATGCAGATATCTAGTTATATTCTCTACTGATAATTTTGAAACAGTTTGAACAAGGTAACAATGTATATCTGGGGGTATTTGGTCATAGGAGGGGCTATAACTTACTCTGCAATGCCTATCATTATGTTTGGTGTATCTCTAGTACTACACAGCTCCTAGCGGATTGAGGCAACAACCACATCGTTCAGACATCTAGTCCACACACTCACTCTTTAACGATGCACATGCCCCTGAGTCTAACAAAGTGAGGTCATTCACACGATATGCTCAGTCTCTAACTATTGCAAGTAGAGGAGCGAATTATACCAAGATGCTTCAATCATCTTCCCTTGCTGGACTATACGACGAGACACCCCAGGTGCTTCAGGTCTACATAAGAGATGACAGGGTACCACCGGGACCTTCGTAAAGAGTCTGGTTCTATGAACATCTTATGAAGCACCTGATAGATGCTTGGGTTCTCGTTTCTCCCCTTACCTCTTAGTAAAATCTCCTGCTTGGTCGGGAGATAGAAAAGTCAATTCCTGCCCATTAGAGGATGCATGGTTATATTGGGGTGGCTTAGCATGACGGCGCAATGATCCAGTATTTATATGGCCAAGGCAGGCATCTTCAAGCTAGCAATGAATACCGCGCAAGCAACTCAAGCCCCCAAGAGCATCCTCACCGAAGGACTGCTATACTTGCCCCTGCTAAAATAATTTTCACCCATTTTACACACCATCTGTCATATCCCACACTGTATCAAGGATTCCACAATCACCAAAGATTCAAGACAAATGAGTTTAGTTGATATTCGGTGAAGCAACATATCTGAAGAGATGTATTCCATTCTAAGCATGCTAGATATCAAGACGTTGCTCGACGTTAATATAGATAACGACGGGTAATCCTAGGGTGACGTGAATTTAGGATAATGATATTTATGGCATGACAATTATTTGATAGGATTTAACTACTGCAAGTAGTTGAAATATCACAATACATAGCACATACGACAGTAAGTCACATTTATAAGTTAATCAATTAGATTATTGAAAAGATGGGTTCAAAATGATCAAGAAGATAAGACTTTCCTTCTCTGCAGTCTTCTTCTAGTCCTTGGTCGAAGTCAAGATCCTCTGGGTTCTCCGTGAAATCCTCTGATTCTGCAAAGCGCGATTACGGTTAACGACGACCTATACTAGAGAAGAATTAAATAATATCAATTGGAATACCAAATGAGTCCTAACGGATATCACACCATGATAGAAAGATAAATCTCAAATTTAAATGAATTTAGGTGAAAGAATCACCGGAATCAGAGTCAAAATGGAGAAGTTATGACTCTCGAAAGATGTAATAAAAAATTAAATAGAGAAAATATAAAATAACACTATTCATAGATAGGGCCCATAGGTGGGCCCATTGAACAGTGCATGGACTGGGCTCGATATGGGCTGGATTGGGCTTGGGCCTGGGCCTGCACAAAGGTCGACCCATTAGGGAAAACAGTCTGAGGCCATCGTGGGCCTGGGCAGAGGTAGGCCCACGGGGAAGTGGCTTTGCCCATTGGGTTGAGCCAGCAGGCCAGCCTAGCAGTGGGTTGAGCTATGGCCTGCTCGAACGGCTATGCTGCTGTGGCCAAGGGCCTAGCGGCGCTTGCGCACGGGCTCGCTAGCGGAGTAGACGAAGGAGGGCAACAGTGAGGAATCATGAATGTCCTGTGCCTGGGAGCTCACCTGCATTGAGTTCCCGCTGGGGGTTCACGACAAGGTATATACGCTGGGCATCTACTCGCTACCTGGAACCCGTTTTGATGCTTGTTGTCAATAGGCGATGGCTGGAGCTGGTCAAGCCTGTGGCAGAATAACTTGGTGGCACCTTCCCGCGATTTGCATGCTCCGCGTACCTGCAAGTTACCCTAGGCTCACCTACAGCTATACGACATGACAGTCGGCACATAGAGAGGGATGAGGGCCACCAGCGGTGAACACACCATGATGGCGAGGGGAAAATCCCGTGATCGAATCTCACCGCGCAAAGGCAGGACACATTGACCTCGACATGCTAAGTAGGAAGGGGCAGAAGAGGCTGGGGAAGCTCACCGGTGTGTGAAGGGAGGGCATGGCAGTCGGTGATGAAGGATACATGGTGACGGCAGTGGTGACAGTGGAAAGCTCGGCCTCGCGTCTGCATGCTCACTCTTGGTGTCTGGATGAAGATGGGTGAGCCACAAGTGGATGGCGAGTTCCTCTTTCTTCTCGGTTTCTCATGGGGAAGAGGCAACGACAGCGTGGCAGCGGCATCAATGAATTTGGTGGCGGTAGTGTGGACTGCATTTGGGGAAGAAGGGGGAAATGGAGCCGAGCTTCCCCTTTTGGAGTGAGAGCAGGAGGTAGCAACGGTGCGGGATTTCCAGGAGGCGGGCGACTCCCACCAAGATATTTACAGCACGTGACAGCGATGTGCTGGCCATCCATGCACATGGTCACCAAAGTCGCGGCATGCCAGGATTTTTTATGCGTGCAGGTTGAGAGCAGAGAGAGGGGGAGTGGCTTGAGAGAGAGAGAGAGATAGATAGATAGAGAGAGAGAGAGAGAGAGAGAGAGAGGGCACCAAAGATGTCACCATCTTGAATGCGCCAAAATAGAGGCTGCGACTAAGAACATCATGGCGCCCATGCGATGGAGTAGGGAGAAGGTTCCCGTTCATGGGTCCCACGCGTCGGTGAGGGAAGAGAGAAGAGAGCACGACTGGCTGTGCTGGCGCGGGCCTGGGTGGAGGTTAGCCCACGGGGAAGTGGCTTTGCCCATTGGGCTGAGCCAGCAGGCCAACCCAGCAGTAGGCTGAGCCGTGGCCTGCTCGACCGACTGTGCTGCCGTGGCCAAGGGCTTAGCGGCGCGTGCGCGCGGGCTCACTAGCGGAGTAGACGAAGGGGGCAACAGCGAGGAATCACTAAGGTCCTGTGCCAGGGAGCTCGCCTGCATTGAGTTCACGCTGGGGGTTCACGACGAGGTGTACACTTCAGGCATCTACTCGTTACAGGGAACCTGTTTTGATGCTTGTCGTCGACAGGTAATGGTCGAAGCGTTCCTAGACAGCGACCGAAGCTGGTGATGCTAGCAGCAGAAGAACTGGGTGGCACCTTCCCATGATTGACGTGCTCCGCATACCTGCAAGCTATCCTAGGCTCACCTACAGCTATACGGCATCGCGGCTGGCACACAGAGAGAGGCAAGGGCCACTGGCGGTGACCACACCGCGACGGCGGCTGGAGGGGGAATTCCGCAATCGAACCTCATCGCGCAAAGGCGGGACACTTTGACCTTGACGTGCTAAGTACGAGGGGGTAGAAGAGGCTGGGGAAGCTCGCTGGTGGGTGAAGGGAGGGTGTGGCGGTTGATGACGAAGGATGCACGGTGGCGGCGACGGCGATGACGGTGGCGGTGGCAAGCTCGGCCTCGTGTCTGCGTGCTTGCTCCCGGCATCTGGATTAAGACAGGTGAGCCACAAGTGAATGGCGAGTTCCTCTTGCTTCCGGTTTCTCACGGGGAAGAGGCGGCGACGGTGTGGCAGCGACATCAGTGAACTGGGCGGCGGTAGTGCGGACTGCATTTGGGGAAGAAGGGGGAAATGGGGCTGAGCTTCCCCTTTTGGAGTGGGAGCAGGAGGTAGCAGCGGTGCAGGATTTCCGGGAGGTGGGCGGCGAGCGAGCAGGGTGGCGCCCACTGGTATTTTCGCAGCACGTGGCAGCACTATGCCGGCTATCCACCCGCACGGTCACTAAAGTCACGTCGTGCTAGGCTTTTTAGTGAGTGCATGCTAAGAGCAGAGAGAGAGGGGGAGTGGCTTGAGAGAGAGAGAGAGAGAGAGAGAGAGAGAGAGAGAGAGAGAGAGAGAGAGAGAGAGAGAGAGAGCTCCAAAGACATCACCGTCTTGAATGTGTTGGAATAAAGGCGACCACTAAGAACATCACGGCGGCCGTGCGATGGAGGAGGGAGAAGGTTCCTGTTCGTGGGTCCCATGCATCGGCGAGGGAAGAGAGAAGAGAGCACGACTAGCTATGATAGCACGCGTGCGTGTGTTGGGCTAGCTTGCTGCTCGCGCCAGTAGGCCAGGACAACATCGCGACGGCCAACACAAGTGGGGGAGAGGAGAGAGAGGTTGGGCCACGCGGTTGGGCTGTGCAAAAGAGAAGGAAGAGAGAGGACGACTCGAGAAGAAAATAAAATAAAAGAAATAGATTTGGATAAATTCAAATAGAAGTATTTGAATTAGGATTTGGCATCAATTCAAATACGTTTAAATGAATTAGGATTTGGATTTGAAACACTAGAATTTGGGAGATGTTTGAATTCAAAAGATTTGAATTTGATTGGATTTTAGCTAAATTGAATCTAAAAAATAGATTTGAATTTTTGAGATATTCAAATTCAAATCTCCACTCAAAGAACCATAAAAACAATAAACCATGCATATGATCAATTTATGGCATGGTTTAATTCATAAATCAATTTGGTGCTCTTTAGAATACTTAGCTAAAATAATATATTTGCATATACACATACATGTGTGTGTTTGTGTGTGTGTGTGTATATATATATTCAAATATATATTTTCTTGATTTTATGTTGGTTTAAATAATTAGAATTTTTAAAAAAAAATTAGTGAATTTTACTATAATCTAAATACTAAAACTCGGGATGTTACATCTATTGTTTGTGAAGCCTTGTACTTACATTATATTTTGTTTGCAGGTTACGCGGGGCTGGGCTTCTCATGCTCTACAAGCTTGTGGAGGTGGACACAGGGCTCGAGCAAGTCAACTCTGCGCGGTGGTTCAGTTTTGATGGGGCCTTGCTCGCAGCGCTTGTGGATAGGTGGAGGCTAGATACGCACATGTTACATCTCCCATACGGGGAGATGGCGCCTAATTTGAGGGCGTCTCGCTCCTACTTGGCCTACCCTACTTGGGCCAAGCGGTGGGTGCGAGGGATGTAGGTCCCACCTGGCGTGACGACATCCTAGAATGGTTTGGTGCCATTGTGTGGAGGGATGACGCCCTCATGTCCAGGACATTACCCGGTCGGAGACGTATGGACATACTATAGTTTGTGCTATGTTACTTAACATATGTTCCTTCATGTGCTTAATGTTCTGCCTTTACATGCTTAATGTTTTTTATTTTTCGATTGACACGTAGATTACATCCACCACGTGGCGGGTGATGACGCCATTTATAGGCACTTGAAGGCCTACTTGTGACTATTCGGGTGGATCGTGTTCGCCGTCACCCATGGCAACTTGGCCTCCAAGAGCTTGATCCCGTACGCCATGGAGATAGCTGACGCCGGACTAGGGGAGGCCCCCTAGTACAGTTGACCTTCCTCTATGTTGGTCGTGACCTACAGGGTCTATGTGAGGCCTGCACAAAGTTGGATTTGGGTGCTATCTTCTCCGGCTGCATACTACTTCTCTAGTTGTGGTTGTACAAGCGATTCGTCATTGATCGATCAGTTCATTGTGGTACCAACGGTGGATAAGATCTCTTAAGATCTCACGTATTCCTTATGTTGATTCCATTAATTTATTTGTCTAACAATTCTTCTCTATGCAGTCAACGTGGGCCAGCGGTCAGACGCATAGGGTGTACCTAGACTTCACATCCCAATTCGAAGACCTTTTGGTTGGCGATGTAAGGTGGACATCGTACTCCTACGAGGACGTACTCAAACGTGCCCCCTTGGGACTGGCTTCATTGTGCACACGGGATAGGGATTACTGGCTGACGAGGAAGGCCATCGTCTTCGACATTTTCGTTGAGAATTACATGTCGCATCGGGTGATAAGCCAATTTAGTCAGTACCGGCAGTTCCCCTACCTCCTTTGGATCATGCTTGCTCACGTTCATAGGTAATTTTTTCGATTCATTATTTTCAATCTTCATTTACAGTCCATACCTCATGTAGTAACTCATCTTGCATGTTCTCGTGGAAAACTACATCAGCAACTACACTGTGGGTGCGCGCCGTGTATTCAGATGTGGATAGAGCGTTGGGACGACACACTGGAGGACATCGTTGACGAGGACCGGTCGCACTTTGACGAGGCATTCGATAGCAACCATGTAGATACGTCGCTCATTGGAAGGGCTAGATGAGTATAGAATTGTAAAATTTTAAACTGGACACATATATATTTGCAATTTTTAGATCTTAAAATTAAAAAAATCAATGATGACTTCGAGGCAGGATACGTGGCCCGCCTGGCCATCATCATGTTCCGTTTCTAATCATAGCGCTTCTTTCCGCTGATGAGTGCTTGTTTCTACGAAGTATTGCTATATGACAATATAAAGCAGCAATATGTATGGCATTCCATACAAGAGAATACTATTCTATCTAGCACGTTGGTCGGCAGGGACGGTAGCAGTGTCCAACTCGACTATTGTTTTTAGATACTCCATGTAATATAGCTTTTTCGGTTGCGAACATTTTTTTCATGCAGAGGCTGGGATATGCTGCTCTATTTCATTATTAAAAAAAATGTAATATAGCTTTGATCCAATAACTTATTAACTTTTAACTCATGTAACCACAGTCGCAAACTACATAGGTCATTAGTGACGGACTTAGAATAAAAATGATCGAGTGTTTTAGATTAACATGTTAGTGATCTGGATGTGTCACTTGGTAGCCTAGAGAGAGTGCATACTAAAACATACGATGGATCAGTAAAAAAATAAAAAATTAACCGTTGTCCGTGCACTAGGGAGGGGGGGGGGGGGTAGTGGATCCGTCCCTATCGGTCATGACAAACACTTAAGCTAGTTTTTCAGAGGCCACGTCCCCATCTGTCGGATGGCTCGCTTAAGGTAGATAATGCAGCTTTGCTGATCGATCAATAGTTAGATTCATATGCATGATTGGTTATACACGAGCTAAGGTTGGGCCCTTTGACTAGTCATGCATGCATGCTTTATGCAAATGGCATATTTGCGGCTTGTGATCGAGAAGCATATAGTAGTCGGAACGACAAACTGGAAGCACGTATTCGTCTGTCAAGACAAACAGCTGGGACGATAGCTATGTATCCTATCCAGAATCACATTCCAGACTGCAATTTTTTTTAAAAAAAAGAAGGTTTATACTAGCAAAGAATTTAACGATTTATGACTTCGAGTTAGAATTTAGAGCAGTTACTGACACTACCGAAACTAATTAGCTTTAAATTTCAGTTCAGTTGCGGCGGCGCATCCAATATATACCTGAAGAACAAGCGCAATTGATCGATCGCACAGGGAATCATTTTATGCATGGTTAACTTGCTAGCGACTTGTTTTATAAGAGATTAACTAGATAGTGAGCACTAATGCATGCAACGGATCGGAGTCAAGAAGAAGCAAGCTAGCATAGCCACTGGAATAGCACACAATTGCTGGCATGATCAGTCTCTAATCTGCCAACGTGTACAAGTGGAGATAGATGAATTGGCCAACGCAAGGACAAAGCGCTGCCTAAGGCCTTGAAAGTTCAAGAGATTCAGCCAAAGCAAAATACAAGATCACTAACCGGAAAGATAGAGTTGCTTATCTATGTCTTGTACGTACGTGCTGGGATATTTTTATTTTATTATTAAAAAAACATATGTACGTGCTGGAATGTATAAGCTATCGTTCTTAATTCTACACAAGAAGAGAACCGGCGGGGAATACCTACCGGTGATGAAATAATACTGGTAGTATAATCTGGTAAGTATTCGTACGTGAGCGAACAGTATCGAGCCGGCGGCAAATTGATCTAGCTAGTCGACAAGCACTTCGATCTAGATAGCTAGCTCCCTGCAAGTGCTTGCAAGAACAGTGGCAGTCTCTGGCCGGCAGAGAAATTTAAACACACGCATCGATCCAACTTGCGTTTCCGTTCGTTGCACCGGCCGATTGGCGATGCAACAAGTGCCGCGTCCACACGGTCGCCTTCCTCAAGTTGTACCGGTGTCGGCCGGACGACGCACGTCGCCCACATCCATCACTTCATGCACGCACGCATGATCCGATCGAAAAGGCTAGCTCTCTAGCTATACGGCGACGCCATCGATCGCGGTCCGTGTTAGCACCACATCTCACGTGAGATGATCCGGGGAATAAGACGGTGGCGGGTCGCGTACAAACACAACGGAACGCGAGATCGCCGTGGGCGAGGACCCTCCCGTGCCCGGCGACAAGGGGATGCGACCAGCGCCCGCGCCCGCCCGACGCGCGTGCCTGTCCGGCTGCGCGCCGATCCCCGGTCATGTGGAAAGCAACCAAGGTTGTAGCCCGCGCGCCCAAATGCATGCCGCGTGCTCACGGCAGTTCGAGCTAGCGCTGGTTTGATGCCGTATCTGTGTAGAGGGCCGGGGCCAGACCGCGACGGTGCTCGGCGTCGTACTGTGCTTTTTCGTGGATAGGAACGGGGACGCGAGCGAACCTGGTTTGGTATGACGACGTGCCAGTGCCACTGCATGCGTGATGGTGCCCCTTGCCCATGAATCTAATGGAGTAACATGATCGTGAGCGTGGCACACGATACGATCTTCGTGCCACGCTCCACAGGGTTATTTTACGAGTGCATGCACATGTGGCCAGCCATTTTCTCGGCAAGTTGCAATAGAATTACCAGAACGTACGGCGATGCATGCATCGTTCTCGCGGCACAGCGGCGCATCATTGCGCACGAGAGGCGACCAAAGGTGTACAAACAAAAAGTGTCGAGAAGCGCAACAGCACGAGTCACACCCAATTGAAGAAGGGTTTGGATCCAGGGGCTTGTCAGCTAGCAGCGCCCAGCGCCATGCTCAGGCATGGGATGATAGGGACAAACTGAGTTTGTGCTGCCAGCTCCTTCCCGGAGTCGGGTGCCATCGCCTTATCTTTGTCCTCCGATCTCCCAGACATGGCTAATCCAAATAATTGAGACGCCCTGGCGCTCAACAGAGGAATTAACCCCTCTCTCGCGAAAGGTATAAACAGTGCGCAAACATGCCATGTGGAATTTAGTTTACATGTGTAAATGTAAAGGAATCTTAAACACAGCAGGACATATACAACAGGGTGACATAAGCTGTCATAAGGGATGGATGCTACATAGGATTTTAGATTATGTATGGGACAGGACATAGGATTTTAGATTACGTGTAGAGAGAGAGAGAGAGAGAGAGAGAGAGAGAGAGAGAGAGAGAGAGAGAGAGAGAGAGAGACTATCTAGTATTCTACAAGCCATCTATACCACCGTATAGACAGTTGTATAGCGTCTATGCTATTGTATGAGGCCGTTATAGCCGTGGTCTACTTCTGGCCAAGAAATGGTTTACCCTTTGCATCGCAAATTAATGTGAGTGGGAATGGCAGCCAGACCAAGCTACCACGTCTTGGTTACTGCTTGACTACACACCTAGTAAAAGCCTAATGAGACGCATCAGGTGGTCAGGCCGGGATAACCAAACGGAGTCGATCACATTGGCGCATAAGTTCCTTACAAGAGATGGGTCGTCCCTCTCAGCGGATGCTCAAACATCAGCGTCCCCTGTCAAACCGAGCTGATGGTCCTCGGCAGCACTTTCATGAGAGAAGATGAAGAAAATGAAGGTCCTGAAACGTGGTCCTGACCAGGATGCTTACGTGGTCCCTCTTCCCCTCCATCGCGTTCTGCGTCCTGTCCGCACCCTTTTCGCCTGTTTCCTCGCTCTTCGGTTGGTGACCAGATGAGGTTTTGATGGTTGCAACTTGCAAGTGCAGTCCAATCCTAATCTTGAGGAGTTACCGTCCACCGACTTCTACGATCCGAGGTAAGAACGGTGGCCCTGGAGATGGAAACACTACTAGATATGTTTGTTCTCTCGGATAAGATTTCCGAAGTTATATTGTATAAATAGTATGAAAAAAAAGATTGAACGAAGTTATATTTATTGAAAAGAAAAGTGTTTGGTATGTTATATCTGTCTAGATATACTGAGTTGAGTTTCCGTTTGATTGAGTGGATGTTGAAGTTGAGATTATGATTTGTTATTTGTATAAAGATAATTTTATGACACTGACAAATAAATCCGTCTGTAAAAACGGATGCAGAGACTGCATCCATCGAATCAGACTGTGAAGTAAAGTTACTCGCAGCACAGAATAAGATTTTATATTTATATTTACCGAACAAAACTAAAACAGTAGATACGAATAATCAAACACGTTTTTACTTAAAATTATATGCATCAACTGAACCAGATGTAGCCGTGCATTCGTTCTGGGCCTCCTCGATGGGGACGCAGAGGACGAACCCGGTCGCTGGCGAGGGTAACTGGCGCTGCCGGCCCACCGGGCCTCGCGCGCGTGTTACAGTTTCTGCCCGTCCGTCCGCTCGTTCACCGGCTCACCGCTGCCACTTGTGGACGCCGCCTCGTTTGCTGAGGATGAGCGGACGAGGGTTGGCGCCGCGGCGGTAATCACCCACAAGGAGTTCAGTTTAGTCTGCCGTCTGCCCACGGGAACCAACGCGGACGGCCGCCGTCCGCCCGTGCCATTCCGGAGGCCTTTCCTCTCGGCACCGTGTGCCCGATTCCACTAATGCCTGCTGTTTTCGGCGCTAATAACAAGCGGCCGGGCGAGCCTGCGTATTCGTCGTCTCCTGCCCAATTAGTCTACAGGAGTTGGTCCATCTATTCGTGCAGCCGAACTTGGACCCTGGGATCGGCACTAATCCTGTGCTACTTAACAGGCCCTGATTGGGTCCTGCGCATAGTTGGGCACGGCAGGCAGCCGAACAATGCTGGGCTGAAGGAAACCCAGCAGCATAAACAACAAACACTGCTAAAAAGAGTATATAGTTGGTGCACAAAAGGAAGAAAAAATAAGAGAGAAGGGCACACAGCAAACGCTCACTGCTTGTCTTTCCGAAGCGCTAAATACTGTTCCGACAATTCTCTGAACCAGATGGGACTTCTCTCAATAATGGGTTCAATTCAAATCACGCAGAAACCAAATATCAGGACTCGCGAATGAATGCTCCCAAAGTGCAGATGCTGGAAACTCTTTTCCATTATCTAAAAAGGAATGAATGCTCGAACAAGCAAGCACTTGCCCAGACTAAGAGAATGACACGAACAAACCACACAAGCTGCAGCTGCAAAGCACTCATGATCACCACAAATACCAGATTCAGCCACAGATGACAGGCAAAACCGACTGAATTCAACCAGCTCTAGATTAAGTCCTCAGGAGGCCAAAAGCAAATAGGCATAGACACGATCTCCGTGCAGATGAAAACAAGGACATAGTAACAAGTCACAAATACATGTATTGTGTAAAGCTCCTCGCTCTAACGATCATACACATTCAGATGAAAACAGTGATTCAGTCAATATACAGAAGCATATTAACTCATACTACTAAATGACCACGCGCAATGCGCAGAATTATCCAATACCAACATATCAAAATGCACTTGAGCCCCCGTAACCTCTACTAGAATAGAAAGCTTTTTCAGTAAGGACCATTGGGCAATAAAAAATAGTAAAAGCTAAAATACAACATTCAGAGGAAGCAACCAATTTGACATCGGTTGTGTTGCCCATAAGGCAATCACCTTCAGTAATCCAAACAATCAGATGTTTACTTAGTTTTGCTTCACCGACCCACCCCCACGTATATAAGCAATGAAACTGTTATCAAAACATTTAAATGTTGAAACTAAACTGACCCTGTTTGTTAGCTATAGACAAAGAGTATTTCCAAGCACACACCACAATCAACTTTCCAAATATTGCACCAAAACACTCAAGATTCATTTTGCCATACTGTTGAAAATCAGCTACCTAGTCAAATCTTCATTTAAGTTTCAAAACCCACATTTAAATACCTCAAATGCTGTTATAGAATGTTTCTAAAAACAATCTTCCTCGTCTATTGATATTAATGGTGATAACATATGACGAGCCCAACCGCTTATGACACACTACAAAATTCCATACGTCAGCACTTCAGGATTTGTTACCCAATTTCTCCCTTACATGCAGATCCAAGGGCCACGTGTATCAGACACAATGGGCAGCAAGTCCTGAAATGACAATGAGTGGTGGCCAATCCTAAATTTTCCCACCAAGATATGGTCCAGGTTTAAAAAATAACTTATTTATTCTAATATCAGTCATCAGGGCATCAAAACACCATAAATGAAGTTAAGAGCAAACTACATTATCACACACACTCCTTCAGCAGAAAAAAAAAATACTAGACTTGATTCTGGTCACATCTTAACACTGGAGGTCAATGACAGTGTGCTATATCAAGGATTTTACTTAAATCCACGGAGAGCATTATGTTAATAAGGCACAGATGATAAACATTACATGTAATACGAGTATTTCATTAACAAAGCTTGAAGCATGCAACCATGTAGCAAATTAAAAATATATCCTAGTAAAAAATGTGCTGCAATAGTATTTCACAAGAAAAAGAAAAAAAAACTCCACATAATGCCATTAACATTCAGAAAAGCCAAAACTGGATGCACTAAATTCCATGCCATCTAAATTAGAGACTCTTGTTGTTATGCTACAATTTGTGAACCGATACACACCGACTTCCATAAAGTCGGTATCCAAAGCTCTGAGATGGGCATGTAAATTAAGTCCACGAAACTGAGCATGGCTACAAAACTACTTCTAAAAGCTCCTGCAGATTGGCACATAGAGTACATACAGACAATAAACCAGGGAAAGCTGCAACATTGGAACCTACAAGTCGACAAACACAGCTTGTATTTTACCTGATCGTTACAAACTTGTTTGTGCCGTGCTTGGCCCAAAAGGTCTTCAAGTCAATTGGATTAGCAAGGTTGTACCCTTCACCAGCTAGCTTCTCAAGCACTTTTTTGAATGCACCTTGGCTCATCTTCCTTCCGGCAATGCGTGCGCCCCGGCGCTTCGTGCTCATTGGCAATGGATACGTTGAAATAGAAGTTGTGCAGCATGCAGACTGCCAGCCACCTGCGCCCCACCGGTAGCATTGCTGGGGAGCTCCAGTGCATGAACACACAGGTGTCGGTATCCTTGAAAGGTCTAAATCAATACCGTTAATCACCATTCCTACTGTCTTCCTTGGCCCCCTCCCTCGGGACGCAGGCCTATTGGGAGACCCATCCTCTGGCGGAGCAGCAACCTTCTTAGGCTTCTTTGGCTTTGGTGACTTAGGCTGCCGACCCTGCTGCCTCTTCTTCACAGGCTCGATCTTTACCACAGAATGGTCCTCGATCAGTGGCGGGGGCATGCTCTCCTCCTTCAATGGAGGAGGATCCTGTGGCTGCGGTTGCGGTTGCGGCTGCGGCTGCGGCTGCGGCTGCGGCTGAGACTGTGGCTGCATCATCTGGAGGGTGTGCACTCCATGTGCATCCATCATCATACCGTAGCCAGTAGGGTGGTGATGGACAACATGGCCACCACGTCCAGGATGACCAACATGCCCAGATGGCCCAACAGGGAGGTGATGGAGAACCTTCTGTTGACGGGGATGCTGATGCTGATTCTGCGAGGGGTGCAACCAAGCTTCATTGCGCACAAAGTCCATGTGTACAGAAGAAGGCGGCTCGTTGGGCATGCCGCTGGAGACACTGCCACAGTCGCGGGGATGGTGCGAGTGTTGTGGGTGGTGCTGGTGCGGGCCATGGTGATGCCCATGGTGCTGCAAGAAGGTATTGCCGTTTGGGAGAAGCGGCTTAGTGTCCCGGTCCGCGGCCACCGATGACATCAGCTGCAAGCCGAGATTGCTTTTCACCGTCTCGTAGAAGCCCCAATTCCGGATGCCAAGGCTACCGTCGTCGTCCATCTCGTCGATTCCAACAAACGAATTCAATTCCAGGAACCAAAATTCGACGAACAAAACTGAATCTTTTTGCGGCTCTGGTCAACCCATCTCCCCCATTGCCCTCCAATCGCCAACCCCTAAACACCAGTTTCCGGAAACAGGTTAAAACAATAGAATCCGTAAGAGATTGGCCTGAAAATTCAAAATTACAGGAATTTTTTTACCAAACCCTAGGTCCCAGGAACCGTCCGAGACAGCGCCCAAATCCGCACCGAACCAGCCCGAGCCCGCGGTCGATAGATCGAGCGAGATCTTCATTGCAAGACGGAAGCGTCAAAATCAAATCTTGCGACGCGGATCTACGGAAAGGTGCGGATTTGGGCCGGCTTGGCCGAGAAAGGAAATGGCAATAAACAGCAGCCGAAGCAAAAATAATGAAACCCACATGGAAAGAAAGAAAAAACCATCCACCTTCCGTGTCCTCTCTTGGAACATGGAGCGGTCACTAGCAACAAGCTCTGGGCAATTAAAAACGGGAGCTTTGGGGGCTTACCTTGAAGAGGACGGCTGCCTCTAGGGTTCTTTCACTTCCTTGTGGTTGTGATGGGGAGAGAGAAAGAGAAAGCGAGGAGAGAGAAGAAAGGAAAGAGAAAGAGAGATAGAGAGAGGAACTGGGAGGTGGGCAGGAAAAGATAGGCTCGGCCTATTGTGTCCTTTTCCTATTCCCGTCACGGAAGGTAGTAGGAGTACTCTGCACTCCAATACGAGGGAAAGGAAAATATACGTAGATAAATACAGGGGTGATCTGAAATTTACAGCGCTGACGAGAGGACGGATAGACAGTTGACACACTGCTATGGCACTGGTGTCATATATTTTTCCCCGATTGACAGTTTTGATACTTGTTTATTTTGCTCAATACTACCCTTCTTTTTCACCTCCTGTTTGGACGCTTCTTGACTGCTTGTGTCAGTGTGTGTGCATGAGCCACAGGTGTTACTGACTCACTAAACCAATGAGATCAGCGGTGGTTGGTGTGAAGAGCTCTGCTCACAAACGAAATTCCTCTAATTACATAAAAACATACTAATACGCATTTTGTATTTTTTGTGTAAAGTATTTGGTACATGCTTCGAGGGAGAGACGCACGCCTGCAGCTGATGAGCAGCACGCAGAAGATCTAAGATCTGTAGAGAACGTGACGCCCCCTGTTTTCGCATACCGCCCTTGCTCACCTTGTTGCCTGTGCTTATCCGATCTTCAAACCCAAAGACGCCGCCGTCCTTTTTTGTTCCTTTCCATTTTCTTGAGGCCTCTCTGGTTTTTACAGAGGTGCTGTTCTTTCGTCTTTTTCGATTCTTCGTGTAGCTACGCTCAATGGCAGCTACAGATTTCACAGCAGGGTATCAGAAACATTCTATTCTCCTCTGTGATCTCCGAATTATTGTCATGAATCCGAATTATTGCGTCAACAGTCTTCAACTCCAAGTGCCCAACGCTCGGTGTTGTCGTTGCGTTCGGTCGCCATCCGTTTCCCTGTTTTAGGAAGCCGTTTTGGAAGCACTGCGACCATGCGAAGAACCAGGAACAAAGAGACAAAATGAGAAACTACGTTGAAATATACTTAAATTATAGGTAATGAGTAATTGATAAATTGTAGATTTTATTTGATGATTTAGAATTACTTGAGCATATATATGTTACAAATAAGGCTGAATAACGAGCCAGTTGGACGCGATTGGACTCGCCTCGATTGAGTTCGGCTTGTTTAGCATAACGAGAGAAAAAAAACTAGCTCGGCTCGGCTCATTTGGCTCGCAGGTCGTTTGTTACTTTTTTTTTAAGTGAGTAGATCATTACTAAGATAAAAAGAATATAAACATTCATAAAAAATATATTGATAAAATTATATAACAATAACAATGACATCTACAAGTATAATACTTCTTTGTATAATTTAATCAGAGATATAATTGCTATAAGCTGAATCTCTTTTGAAAGTTTTTCAAACCCGCATGCACCACAACAACAGACAAATTCACATATATATGTTCTGCTACTAGAGCAAAAAATTTCTCCAAAAAATATATGAAACAACGTTCTCCACACATCCATCTATACCTGCAAAGCCTAAAGGAATGATCGATGGGAGGAAAAAAGAGATAAGAATTGTATCGTAACAAGGAGCTGATCAATAAAAAGCTAAGTAGACTAGTGAGGAGCTCTCCATCGAAGATAAAGATGACCAATGAGCAAACTGATGAACACAGTAAAAGGGAGGGATGTGATGCAGACGATGACACTAGCTTGTTTGGTTCACGAGCTGGCTCGTTATCTAAATGAGAGAAACCTCTGTCTCAGCTCGTTAGATTTTGGAATGAGCCGAGCCGAGCCAGACACGAGCTGAGCTAGCTCGCTAAATATAATCATGTTTGACCTAAAGTTAAAAGGAAATGATGTTTATGTTTTTGTCTCTGAGTTCAGGAAAATTGTACTCATAGGATGGTCTGGTGCGTAAGAAACTGTATGCACCGGATAGTCTAATAATCAGAGATAGTGCACGCTGGAGTATTCTTTCTTTGGCAGTAAAATTTGAATATTGCACCGGATGATCTGGTGTTCAGGGGATGTGAACACCGGATAATTTTCCAGCGAAGTCTATTTTTTGTACCAGAGAGAAGATGCATATCGGACAATCCGATGATGAGCTATGTGAGCACCTAAGGTTTCACCGGACCATTTAATAGAGATGTTACAAAATGAGACCTTATGCAGTTGTACTCATCGGATAATACGGTTGTTAGTGTATAAAATAGGGGTCCCCTATTCTAAGCGCCCACACCAGCTAATACCAGTTAACAGAAGATTCTTTTTTGGTCTAGGGTCCTATCGTACAACCAGTCTGCATCTTCGCGACCAGGACCCTTGGCTGGTCACGGGACATGTACATATTTGACCGGTCTATTCTCATTAAATGCATTCCACTCAAGTATTTTTTTTTCTTTCGTAGTCACTCCTCCCGAGCGGACAAGTCGTGGCTGGCGCAGTGGTGCCATGCCCCATCCCATAGCACTAAACGTTACGGGACGGGTTAGCAGGTATGTCATACTGTTTCACAGGAGCGCGTGCGAGACCGATGATGGGACGGGGTGCACCAGCTGACCGAGGTGATGTAGATGTGGAGGTGTCCAGCAAATGGGATGGGCTCAACTGTTTCATCAGAACAAAAAGGGGCACGTGCGCTGCCTATTTTAAATAGCCTAAGGGTGAGAGGTTTAGCTAAGGTATGAGTCAGCAGAAAAGGGTCCACTTGTAAAGTCTTCTTTTTTCTGGTATATAAAGAGAGGAGGACCCGATTTGTAAGGGGACAGAGAAGGAAGGATCAAGAAAACTTATTTGTAACCAGCTCACAAACACTGATAACAAAATACACAGGACGTAGAGATGTTATCCTTAGGAAGACCTGAACCGGGATAATCCCTATGTCCTTGAGTTCATCACGAACACATGCACACCGCAAGCGTCATTTTACACGCTCGTCGATGGGTACACCCTGGAATCATTATCAAGAATTAACCCTCGATAGTTGACGCACCAGGTAGAGGGCACATTTCTGCGTTTTAGTAAGCGTTGTAGATTAGATTGGGCTACTCATGGTCGGATCCATAGCAACCATTGAGTCATGTTTCGAGACCCCAGTCACCGCAAGGTGTTCATCATGGGGTACGACTCAGATGATCCCAGTATGCCCCGTGTATGAGACACTAAATCAGAGTCCGAAGGCTCTAAGGCTCAACGAGAACTCTGCATGACAGTTCATGCAATAGGGAGCAGCATAGGCTCCTGTGTTCTAGGTGCCAGAGATGAACCCCAGGCCACATACCTAGAGGGGAACCAGACCAACGCCAAACACGGGGATGCCCTGACATACCTCCAACCACCATAGCGTCGCCCGGAGGGACTACCATAGAGGAAGCAATCTTTGGCAGTGTCATCGCTAAGGCTGTTATGCTACACGAATGTCGGGGGCTCCACCTTGCGACATGATGCCAAACTACGGTGGCAAGCACCATGTCTGTCGGTAGGAATGGTGATGGTCGCGATCGTTAAGAACCACGACAGACTCCACTGCAGGAAAGATCTCGTTCTCCCTCAGTAACAGGGAGCGCTTGGAGATCCCCCACCACATCGGGACAGTCAGCCCTCTAACCTGCGCGACTCCCTACGCCAATGCGGCCTCTACAGCATGATCCGAAGCCATCAACCAGGCAAAATCCCCAAGCATGTAAGAGGGTACCTTGAAACTAATCGAGTGTATGGCCTTTTGGGCAGGGTCATCTCGAGGATAGGAAAAAGGTTATTCCGCTCTTCAAGTTTCTAATAGAAAGAACGACCACTTCTGGTAGATACCAGGAACGAGGATAGCCTTCCAGGATCCCAACATGTGACCCCTTTTTCTCCTCCTGTACTGACCACTCCTCGACCAGACATGGAGTTGTTGCCCTATTTCTAGGATCCCAACAGGTTGCAGGAGTGGTACTGGTCATAGAGCAGTAAGGGTTTTTTGCGACCAGAGACGAACAGGCACAGGACCACACATGTCGATAGGCGGTGCACGTTGATTGGATTTTGGGTTAGAGGGATCTCGACCCCACATGCCTGCGACACCTTTAGGTACACATTGCAATTAAATTTTCAGGCCACAAAATATTGTTTCAGAGTATGAGGGCCTCTGATCTGGAATACAAGCAGCATCCGCACGGGGGTAAGACACCCACTAGTGATGAGGGACTAGCTACTGGCTGTAAACTGGACGTGGAGGGTTTCCTATGTTCGGACCAGGCGATGATGACATACCTGTTCGAAGTGAGAAAGCTAGAGCGACACACCTTTGGTTTTGAAGTCTAGCACGTCCCTCGTAAGGACAACTTTCTAGCCGATGAGCTGGTTCGTCTAGCCTTTCCTTGCGCACCTGTCTCGGTCAGATTCTTTGAAAAAAGATTCACATGACCACCCACCGTGGTCTCGGGCAAATATGGAAGGGATGCTCCACTTGGAAATGGAGCACCGGAGGCAACACCTCATTCAATGTCGTCGACCTTGGGTGGCCATTATGTGGTCGCCCTGCTCTATTTGGGTACAGCCTGGATGGATTAGATCTTGGACTGCCTTTAGAATCAAACAGCCCCTGATGATGATGGGTCAACAAAAAGGGTCACGTGGTAGGACCACAAATACTTCTGGGTAGGGGGATGCCTCTACTACCAAAGGAGCAACGGCATTTTACTAAAATACATCGCTCAAAAAGGGCTAGCACAATGTTCCCTGACATTCTCAGAGGCACATGTGGTGGCCGCGCTTCATACCGCACTCTGGTCGTGAAAGCGTTCTGGTAAGGATTCCATTGGCTGATGACCCTCTAGAATTCTTGCGAGTCGGTGAAACGGTATGGGTCATGTTAGAACCATGGCCGATATGCTAAACTACCAGCCCAAGCATAGGAAATTGTACAACTCTATTGTTGTTTCACTGTCTGAGGGCTGCTTATGGTGGGACCATTCCCTAAAATCCCTAGACGGTTTTGAATTCATGTTTGTGGCAATCGATAAATTTACCAAGTGGAGAGAGGCTGAGCCCGTCAGGAAGATCACCGCCACAACAATGATTAAGTTTATATGGGGGCTGGTAGTGTGATTTGATAGTCCAAATCACATAATTATGGACAATGGGACTCAGTTTGCCAGTAGTGCTTTCCAGGACTATTGCGAAGAGATCGGGGCCAAAGTTTGTTATGCGTTGATGGCACACCCACAAAGTAATGGACAGGTCGAAAGGGATAATGGAATGATACTGCAAGGGATCAAAACTTGGATCTTTGATCGGCTTAAAAGCTATTCAAGATGCTGGGTGGATGAATTACTCATAGTACTCTGGTCGTTGCGAACGACCCCCTGTAGGGCTACGGCCAAAACCCCTTTTCTTCCTTATTTTTGGCACAAAGGCAATGCTTCCCTCCGAGATCACCTTTCAATCACCCTGAGTGGCCAACTACTCGAACGACAACCAGGTGGCCTGACGAGAGGATGATACAAACCTGAGCGAAGAGTCCCGTGAACGTGCTCAAAATTCAAGCAACTCGATACCATGACCACAGGGCACAGAAGCAGACACTGGTCGTAGGTGACCTCGACCTCTGACAAGTTAAGGAATAGGGCAGGTCGTGACAAGATCTTCCTCAAGGGGGAGGGGTCCTACAAAGTGGTCTGCTTTTCCTAACCTGGCACAATCGACGTGGCCAGAGGCCGGCCACAAATTATACAAACTTGCGGAACACGGTTTCTATGTGTAAGGCTGCTCGAAGGTGAGACTGTTTTTCTATTTTGCAGGATCTTCTGGACAAGCGTGGAACATTGATTGAAGTTTTTTTTTATTCATAGGCTTGACCACCTGGTCGGCAGTTTTTTGGTCGACCAGACGGTCAGGGGCTAGAGCTTTTAGGATGTATAGTTTGTTTTTCTGCAGCGTACATGTTTGGTTCTACCTGATCGATCATATTATTAGGGTGGGAGTCAAAATTGATACTCGCGCAATATCGAGGGTATGGGCATCCGGGGGATGACGACCACGAGGCCACGAGTCCTAAATCGGGTCGAGTGATGGTCACCCCCGAATGGCTTATCGAGCTAAGGGACATCCTAAGTGACAGGAACCTTGCTAGCAAGCACCCCAAACCTACTCGTCACTCGAACATAGGAAAATTTACATAAAGACTGGTTCTTTTATTACAAAGCGACCACCCAGGCAGCTCCTAGGGGCTAGATCTAAATAGTCTACTTAGTACATGTGAGACCCGAAAACATAGGGTAGTGGATCAAACTAGACAGACCAAAGAAGGGAGCGAACAACTGGCAAATATGAGTCTGCAAGTTCATGGAGCTCCTCGGTGGTCCTCGTGGCACCAGCAAGGCCTTCGAAGACTACCAGGATAAGGTCTGTATGCGAAAGGTGCTCGTGGACATGGGCTAAGGCAAGACAAACGTCAATGGCTCCAATATCCCGCAATTAGTCACCCACTATTATGTGTAGCCTGTCCTCAAGGCCACTCGCATCCTCGGAGGCTGCAAAAAAACAGTCGACATGACCAGTCACGGTGCCTCCAGGTGTTAGGCAAACATAAACAACAACAGACTGCAACAGTGAGTCGAAAGGTGTAAAAGCTCGGCTGAGGTGATCATACAAATATTCTCGCTGTTGATCGCTCTCTCTGGCCATCTGCTCTAGGTCTCTCTGTGCCATGAGCAGCTCCTCCCAACAAGCTAGTCAATAAAATAGGTCAATACCACACAGAAGCCAGCCGATTTGGTCTCACCCGGCTAGCCTAGGACTAACGCGTGCTAAGTGGTGGTAGGACCGATGCACCTTCAAGATCACCCTGTAGGTTCTCTCGCTCGACTGCAAATCCTAGCTCACACTCGGACACCCGAATACGCAAGTCAACAAAATCTTCAATAAGCGTTGATAGGGCTTCGGGGCGAGCAGGTGGGTCAGCCAGTTCTGGTCGTGCCTCTTCCAACCGGCACTGGTCGTGGGCATTGTCTGTAAGTGCGATCGGGGGCTCAGAGTGAGAGGGATTTTCATGTCATTTCAAACCATAAACCCTAGACCCTAAATCAAAAAATTCACCCAAACATAATACAGAACCAAAATTACTATTTGATATTTACTCCTCGGTGGCCTCCACCCAGAAGATGGATCCCCATAGTCTACCGCTCTTTGGCACTCCTCCTGTAGTCTCTCCTCGGTTACGGGCCCAGCCACCGCAACTCCCTCCCGAATGAGGTCGAGGTTGAAAGTTTGGATCATGGCTATGATAGCACCAGAGGACATACCCCCGCCGCATCCCTCACTGCCTGCGACACATCCTTGGCACCCTTTGTCGCTAGAATACCTGGGAGATTGGAAAAAATTTCTGAGAGAACATTGGTGGCATAGGCCCATGCCTGGGTTGTGCGCGGGTCCTTCGGCTCGATGACCTCCAGCTCGAGGCTCCTCATGGGCTCCTTGAACGCCTTAAAAGCATTTTGGAGAATACTATGAGTGGTGCACTCGTCCTCCCTGAGCTAGGTGTGTTTGGTGGTGAGCTCGGCTTTTTCTTGTTGGAGCTCACCACACTTCTGTTGGAGCATGAGCCGCGTCTCCTTTTCTTTGGCCAGCTACCTCTCGAGTTCAACGTACCTACTGGTTGTCGCTTCCTTATCATCAATCAACTTGCGGATAGAGGCCGGGAAGCGAGTGGCCAGGGAGAGAAGGTCAAAAGTTGAAGCGGGATCCACGACTGACTCAGCAGGCACGGGAGCCACAATCTATGCTCCCGAGGTCAAAGTTGCTGCAGGCTAGGGGGTCGAAACATGTCATTGAGGAACTGGTGGAGGAGTTACAACCAGGGACATGGGCGGGGTTGAGGACCTATGGCAACAACAAATTTATGAAATCAGGAAAAGAAAGAAAGCTCGAAGGGTCGGCTGGTCAGGGAGGATATCCCAGCAAATCAAAATATCGGGGCTTCGCGTCCTGAGAGCACATTTGGATGCCTTCGCAGTAGATGGGCCCTCCGCTGGTCTCTTCCCCCCTTGCATATGGTGCTAGGCCGGCGGTGGCCTGATCGCTCCTGGTCTGATCAGAGCGCACCTGGTCAGAGTGAGACTGGTCAGGGTGCACCTGGTCGGAACGAGTTTGGTCAGGGTGCACCTGGTCGGAGCAAGTCTAGTCAGGGTGATGTTGGTCAACCCTATGTAGACCACCACCCGCGGACACTGCCCGACTCTGAGTAGTCTGGTCGCCTCTTCATCTAGTTGGGCCAACATCGCGACCAGACGGGTGGCTGGATGGAGTGGCGCTGGGCAGCAGAGAAGGTATGCTGGTAGCAATATCAACTTCTTGGGTGGTCTCCATGATCTCGTTGATTATCGAACGCAAGACATCAACCTCGGGAAGATCCTACGGCGATGCAAACCATGAAACCCTAACCCAAGAGAAGACTTAAAGATATAAGTTCTGAGAAAAGGCCAAACATATCAATCTAAGCTGAGCCTTCTCCGACGGAGAGAGGTCGCACAATGGAGGAGCACCTCGTGGCGAGCCATCCTTCCTTGGGGCTGTTGCCATGAGGAATTTGACACTTGACTCAACGGACTCATTAGAGAGATCTGCATAAGAGGGATACTTAAGACACTTCACAAATAAACAAAGAGCGTCATGGAAGCAGTTGTCATGTTACGTAGAGAGCTCTCCCTGGTGACTTCATCACTCCCGGTATACACATATGTCGGATGTGCTCTTTTCCGCAAAGGGCACAAGCGGCACTTGATGAAGTCACAGACAACATCTGATCCTGTTAGCCCGACGTTCATGAGGTTTTTGACCTAGGCTACGAGGCTCAATAGCTCCAGAGTGGTCGCGGGAGAGTTCCCCTAGTTCTCGGAGACCTGTGCTGGTCTGTTCGACACACAGATGTTGTCCAAGGAATCCACTGTCTTGAGATAGAACCATTCTTCCCTCCAGCCCGATCATGACAACTTAAGGCTCATCTCAAGGTAGGAGCCCACGATGTTGTCGTGAAGGCGGAATCCACAGCTCCCAGTGATCGGGCCGGTCTGCAACCTGACCTTGTAAAAATACCTGAAGAGATTGAGGTATGGCTTGACCCCAATGAAGTTCTCACACATATGAGCAAAGACGCTTAGCATGATGATAGAATTGGGATTGATGTGGAGGTGACAGATATCATAGAAGGAGATGACAGTGGTGAAAAATTCAGAAAAGGACGGCATAAGGCAGGCCAAAAAAGAGAGGCAAACAACACAATCTCCCCCTTGCGGGGAGCAGGCACGTCCTCCCCCGGGTGGTACCCTGAAGAAAGGCGGTAAGAGAGCAAATGGTAGTCATACATCTGCTTCAGCTTTGCTACAGTGCACTTGGATTGTGGAAAGTCTGGCTCTTTATCGGTTCACGGCGCCATTGGGAGCGGCATGGCTTGAAGGATTCATGGGCAAGTGTTGGCTTTCCAATTTATAGGGCCAACACGATGTCCCAACCATCACACGGAGCTCAGCCGTCTCAAAATTGGAAAGGCCGCGCTTTGGGAGCTAAAATTCCCTCAAGTCTGGCAGAAATCAATTTTCTTCCATGATGTTTCTCTCTCTCTCTCTCTCTCTCTCTCTCTGTGTGTGTGTGTGTGTGTGTGTGTGTGTGTGTGTGTGTGTGTGTGTGTGTGTGTGTGTGTGTGTGTGTGTGTGTGTGTGTGTGTGTGTGGAAGTTTAAAACCTCCCCTCGAGATGATGTTTTGTAGGTCCACCACGAAAGTGGATTGTGTTGATGGCCACTCCTTGGGTGAACTCATGTTCATCTAGGGCCTAAGTAGTATGACCAGGTTCATCTGCGACCACGCGGCGAACCGCTCAAACCACTACATCCGCGAGGGAGCTTAAGGGCTACTATCGGTGTATAAAATAGGTGGATCCCCTGATCTGAGGGTCCACATTGGTCAATACCAATTGGAAGAAGATTCTTTTCCGGTCCAAGGTCCGATCGCGTGACTAGTCTGCATCTTCGTTACCAGGATCCTTACCACATAAGGGATTCCCGCGATTAGCCTTCACTGGACGCGGGACATGTACACATCTAGCCAGTCTATTCTCATTAAATGCATTCCACTCGTGTTTTCCTTCCCTAGACACTCCTCCCCACCGGGCAAGTCATGGCCGGTGCAGTGGGCCCACTTGTAAGGTCTCCTTCTCTCTGGTATATAAAGAGAGGAGGACCCAGTTTGTAAGGGGGCGGACAAGGAAGGATCAAGAAAACTAATTTGTAACTAGTTCACAAACACTGATAATAAAATACACAGGACATAGGGTTGTTATCTTTAGAGATGTCTAAACCTGGATAATCACAGTGTTCTTGAGTTTATCACGAACACACGCCCACCGTACGCGTCGTTCATGCGCTCATCGACCAGTACACCTCAGAATCATTGTGAGGAATTAACCCTTGACACCGGTGATGGACCTTGTACTCACCGGAGGGTTTTCCAAGAGGTTTCCAGAGAAGGAATCATTGTACTCACCGAATGGTCAGGTGTTCAGAGACTATGCACACTAGAACATGCGGTGTTCACATTTTTCTTTGAACTATCTTTTTTCAACAGGGATTTGATTTGAACTAACTTATGATAAGTTTACATGGTATTTTGGAGATGCATGTCTGCTTGTCTCATAATGTGTAGGTGATGGATACAACTTGGCAGTCGATGGCGGAATAATCGGGGCCAAGCAGGGTGCTTAGTGCCAGACGATCGAGGAGGTCAGGCGGAGTCGAGGGTGATCCTAGCTGTGCACATAGAAATCAAGCAAAGCTTGAAAGTAAGGATGAAGATGACGTGTTGGCAAAGTCAAGCGAAGGGGATGTTAGTGCAAGTGACAAGGCGGATCGATGGATCAGGAGCAAGAGAGACTTGCCAGCGGTCAAGATCGCAAAATGAAGTACACGCGTCGATATCAGGATGTTTGCTTGAGGTCAAAGTAAGCAATTGTGAGTCATGCTTTGAGAAGTGTACGAGGCGGTTTTGTGGTTTGACCTCAAAAACGTGGAGGGTGAAGTGCACATGGCATTGTCACGGAGCTAGTGTCGAGGCAAAGCTAAGTCCCAAAGGTGTCACGACCGTTCGATGAATGGAGCGAAAATTGGACCAAAATATCCCAGTGGTAGGTAGGAGATCACTGTAAGCAAGGAGTATTTTGGAAACAAAGAAGCTTAAGGGTTAAGCTACCTCCCTAGGGTTATAAATAGAGGGGTAGAGCTATAAGGAAGGAGTGAGCAAGCTATTTATGCTTGAGAGGTAGGGTTTTAGGGAAGATGAGAGATAGGCTTAGCTTTTGTAATATGTTAAAGCTTTTGTGAAAGAAAAATACTTCGTAATCTACCTAAAATAGGGCTGACCTCTTGTTAAAATGAAGTGCAAGTTTCCTCCTGTGTTCGAGTTCATCTCTTTCTAGTCTCCTTCTATTGGGTCCTTATTTTGTTGCAAATTTTTCCTTTTACATGCGATTTTTGTTTTGGTTTTGGGTTGAAATTTCAGCACCTTGTGAAGTCAATCCCTGTGATGTTAGAGGAATAAAATTCACATACATATGTGTACAAGTAGGTATTGAATTCTCTTGCTTTTATTCTATCAACTTGGGGGGGGGGGGTTTCTTCTCTAGGTAGCTCGTGTTGATTCAAAATTACAAACTTTTGTGCACAAAGACATATGAAATGGTCTTGAATGTAACCTATGTGTCATATATCATCCGTTGAGTCAAATTACCTCACAACTTTCCTTCTTAAATAGTCTCTCTAGTGTTTTTGCTTCCGCTGAGGTTTTGAGGTGCGTTGGGTGATCAAATAGGAAAAGGCTATCAGTTTCAAAAGAAATTTATTGATGCGCCTATTCACCCCCACTCTAGTCATTAATCTCGGTCCTATAGTTGGTATAAGAGCCGGTTTGAGCACTTGTTGACCTTAACCGGTTGTGTAATCTATAGGCGACAATAGAGAGAAGTTGGAAGATTCCGTGTTTGATGGTCAAGACTTTTCGTACTGGAAGATGCGCATAAAGACTTATCTTCTAAGCTATGGAAGTACAATTTGGAAGACAGTTGATTCTAACTATGAGATCCCTACTGTTCATATGACTCAGGTTCAAATTGAATAGTATGAGTCTAACAACATGGCCAGAAATATTTTGTTCACAAGTCTGAGTCAAAATAAGTTTGACAGGGTTCAACACCTCTGTACTGCCCGAGAGATCTGATATACTCTGTGTGTCTTTTATGAAGTCACTAATCAGAGTAAAGCTAGACACCAAAACACATACAAACAAGAATATCAAATGTTTGTGCAAGGACCCGGTGAATGTTTGATGCTATGTTGCTAAATTTGATGGAACTATTAGCAACCTCAGATTCACTGGTGTTTTACCCTAATATGATCATGAGAGGACGATCAAGTTTCTCTATGCTCTTGATCATTGCATATGGCAAGTGAAGATCTCGAGTATTGAAGAGTCACCAAGTTATGATATATTGACTTGTGATGAACTCTTTAGCAAGCTCAAGTCCACCGAGATAACCAAAGCAACTCAAATAGGTCTCGAAAACCCCCTGTCTTAGAACATGGCATTGATTTTTGGATCTAATGGTTGCAATCAGGCTAGACTTAACTTCTCTTGTGCTAACACTTCACCGAGCTTTGTCTTCCTTGATTTCTATCACAGAAGAGGAGGTGGACGCACTGGATGATAAGGACCTTGAACTCATTGTGAAGAAGTTCACTTACTTCTACAACAACAGAAGATACCAGACGAGAGGGGGTTGTCGTGCTTGTTTTGAGTGTGATGATAACACTCACTTCAAGGCGGATCGCCCCAAGCTCAAGAAGAGAGAAGATCGTGACCATGACTACAGCAAGCATAAGAAGAAGAACAAGAAGCCTTTCTTCAAGAAGAATCACGACAAGATGGTCAAGAAGGTGGCCAAGGTGGCTTCGAGGGCATTTGTAGCAGCTCTCAGCGACATCGACATCTCTTCAAGCGAGGAGGATAGCTCGGAGGAGGAGGAGATGCCGGTGAAGGACAAGAAGAAGAAGAACAAGGACTTCACTGGCCTCTGCTTTATGGTGGATGACAACGATAACGACAACAACCCCGAGCTCGATTCCTCTGAGGTATCACCTTCCTATGACTAGTTTTTCATCCAAGTCGATATCTGGAATGATGCTCTCGTTAGCTAGGATAATTTACTTAAGAAAATCGTGCATGATTGAAGGAACTTAGGCCTAAGTATGAGTTTGTGTATACTGAGCTTGCATTGCTTAGGTCTAGGTCTGATGTTGAGAAATATGAGAGTTGTTTGATTGTCATGGCTGAATTTACCGAGCTTCGAAATGTGCATGCTCAAGTCGCTAGTCAGCTTAAGAGTGCCGAGAAGAAACTTCTTAAGGAAGAGTATAGGTCTACCCTATTAGATGCTCACAAGAACTATCTTTTGCTTACAAAAGATGTCGAATAGAAAGACAAGTGTCTTAAAGGAGTTAAAATCTAGATTAGAGAGTGCTGGATATTCGAAGGACGTGCAGCTGAACTGTTCCACCTGTACTGTCTTTCAGTACAAGCTTAGCTGGGTTAGATAGCAAGTTCAGAAGCTCTTAACTGAGAATGAGTACCTCCTTTCTTTGGTGGAGAAGTGCTCAGAGGGCAAGAGAATGATGAATTTGATTTTAACCAAGACCAAGATATGTGCTGACAAAACGGGTTTGACTCTTGGTTTAGGGTTTGAGAGGGTGGCTTACAATGAAGAGAGTAAGACTGTGTTCATCACACATACTACCCTAGAAGCTGAAAAATCCAAAATTAATATCACATCACCACCCATCAAGAAGAAACTCACACCATAAACTATCAAGAAGAAACTAACACTACAACTTAAAAAAGCTTCATAACCTAAGGTGAGAGTTTCTGAGAAAACTTGCTGGCAGCAGTAGGCATCAAAAGAAGGTCCGACTTTGGTAAAACACCAGTGCCGGGACTACCAGGATAGTATTTTGGTTAATTATCGTGGTCATAATTAAGCAAATAATCGTCCTGATGATTAATTGGAATACTATTTGGACTGTTCCATACAGCATGGTACTAGAGCTTGGTTTAATGAATTAGCCTTAAAACACTTAAGACATGGGTTAGTAAAGGGTGTCAACATTACTAAGCAACCTACTAAAGTTTTTTTTTTTACCTTTTCTTGCTAATATGTATAAACTTGCTATAATATGTCCCTAAGTGTATCGAAGTAAAGATCGTGGTTGATGGATCAAATCGCTTTTATAGTTGGAAGGGTTCGTCGTGTGTGAAAAGAGGTGGCGTGGACTGCTGCTGGCATAGATTCCCAGCGGTCTGACCGCCAGGCAGGCAGCGGTTAGACCACTGGCAATCTTCTTGCCTACGGTCTGACTGCCAGGAGACGGTCTGACTGTTGACACTTGTGCAGAAAGTTTTGTGAGTTGTGAGCTAGGCTACATTCTCGTATATGTTGCACTACACTTTTGATCATGCATTATCCTTATACTATGATGCTCTAGTGTGCATCATTTACCTTGGTTCGATCGGTGCCATTTCTATCAAGTCAGAGTTTAACCTTTCTCTATTTTTCTTTCTGTCGTCTCAAATAGGATGAGAACCTGCCAAAGTCTAGGAGATCTTCCAGAGGGTTCTAATGAGAACAATCATGTACCGCCTCCACCGCTAAGTATGGCGGATGTCTTAATGCAAATTGAACAAAACAGTCAAGCTCAGACGACTCTCCTCGAAACTCTCGTGCGTAACACGACCCCTCACGAAAGAGGTGGAGCTACACATCGGGATGACTTCTCAGATTTTCTTAAGACTCAGCCACCAACTTTCACGCGGGTTGAGAATCCTCTCGATGCTGACCGCTGGCTCCGAACCATCAAGCAGAAGCTCGCTCTTCTACGGTGTGAGGACCACGAGAAGGCTCTCTTCGCCACCCATCAGCTTCAGGGTACTGTTGGCGCGTGGTGGTCAAACTTTCTAGCCATGCACGTCGCCAACCACTGGGTGTCTTGGGTGGAGTTCTGACAAGCCTTCCATGACTAACATATTCCCAAGGGGATTATGGAGATCAAGAGGTGGGAGTTTCTGGACCTCAAGCAAGGAGGCAAGTCCGTGATGGAATATGTGCAGGGGTTCAACCACCTTGCACAGTATGCGTAGGAAGAGGTCAACACTGACAAGCGAAAGCAATACCGCTTTGTGAGTGGTCTCTCTTCCAAGATACAAGACCGCTTGTCGGTTCATGAGTCGTCGACTTTTACAAGCTGGTGAGCACATCCCTCACGGTTGAGTTCAAGCTAAATAACCACCAGAAGGAGAAGAAACACAAAAGGGTTCTGTCACCTTCCATGGGCGGGAGCTCTCAACGTATGCGGATGAAGAGTCAACCTCCTCCATCTAGTTGGTACGTCTCTTGTGAATTCTCACCCCATAGTTGTTCTTTTTTATTCAGGGGCATCTTATTCATTCATCAAGGAGGGTTATGTTTTGAGTAACAGTATAGTCATGGAGACCCTACGTACTGCTTTTCACATTAAAACACTCGATGCTAAGTTACAAACTAATCGGGTTGTTCCTAAGGCCAAGATACTCATTGTGGAAGTTCTGTTCTTGGCAAATTTGATCCTACTAGATACTAGAGTAGTAGATATCATATTAGGAATGAATTGGTTAACTCAATATGATGCTTGTATTGATTGCATCAAGAGGGTGGTTTCTCTCAAGAATCCAAGTGGTGTGCGGTTTTCTCTTCACCTTGAGAGGGTGGTCTCCACTTGTATGCCCCGAAGGTTGCTACAGCCACGGATCTCCTGAATATTCATGTGGTCTATGAGTTTTCTGACGTCTTCTCAGAAGGATTGCCAAGAATGCCATCCGGCCGAGTAGTGAAATTCTCTATTGAGCTTATACCCGGTATGACCCCGATTTTGAAGATATCTTATAAGATGCCTCCAAATGAATTGGCAGAATTGAAGAAGAAGCTTCAAGAGTTGCTCTCAAAGGTGGGATACCCGTTGCTCTTTGTGAAGAAAAAGGACCAAACTCTTTGGATGTATGTTGATTACCGTCTGTTGAATGAGGTCACCGTTAAGAACAAGTATCTAATTCCTCAGGTTGATATTTTGTTTGATCAATTGACCGGTGCCCGAGTTTTCTCTAAAATTGATTTGAGATTGGGTTATCACCAAATCAAGGTCCGACCTGAGGATATTCCAAAGACAGTTTTCTCTACCTGTTATGGGCTTTATGAGTTCATCATCATATCCTTCGGATTGACTAATGCACTGATATTTTTCATGTACTTGATGAACACAGTCTTTATGGAGGAACTTGATAAATTTATCGTGGTTTTCATCGACAACATTCTTATATACTCCAAGACTGAAGCGGAACATTCTAAGCATCTTCGTGTTGTTCTTGGCCGACTTTGGGATCACCAAATCTATGCTAAGTTCAACAAGTGTGAGTTCTGGCTCAGCGAAGTCGCTTTTCTAGGTCATGTTTTATCCAGGAACGGTGTTGCCATTGACCCGAGCAAGGTGCAAGAAATTCTTAATTGGGTTTAACCAAAGAATGTTACCGATATCCGGAGTTTTCTCGGACTTGCGAGTTATTACCGAAGGTCCCACCGAAGTGCTCGGGAGAGAGTGCTCGGGGCTGCACGTGGCAGCCCCCGAGGACTCGGTGCCCCGAAGGTCCCACCGAAGTGCTCGGGAGAGAGTGCTCGGGGCTGCACGTGGCAGCCCCCGAGGACTCGGTTCCCCGAAGGTCCCACCGAAGTGCTCGGGAGAGAGTGCTCGGGGCTGCACGTGGCAGCCCCCGAGGACTCGGTTCCCCGAAGGTCTCACTCAAGTGCTCGGGGGAGAGTGCTCGGGGCTGCACGTGGCAGCCCCCGAGGACTCGGTTCCCCGAAGGTTCGCGCAAGATCATTTGACGACCCGAAGGGTCCCGTCATCAGGGTGTCATCCAGTCAAAGGCCTAATGCCGCATTTAATAGGCACGCGCGGCCTGACATCCCGACATCCTGACATTCTCAGCTGCCCACGCCCCAGTGTCAGACCCTGCCATGCACTGGCAGGGGGGGCGTGGGTCCATTAAATGCACGGGTCCCGTCCCGTTTCATCCGGGTGCCTCGGGATAACGCTGCCAAGATCGAAGCGCTCCGTCTGCCACCCTGCCATGGCGGAAGAACAAGACAGGGTGGGCGCACCGGTCATCTCTGAGGCTGCCCGGCGGGCCCCCTTTATGGCGCCCGAGGGCTTCCACAGTGGCGGGTGGTCGAATGCGCGCCGCCTTTCTCCACCGCCCCTGTCACTTCGCCAAGACGAAATGATTACGCCTTTCTCCGTGGCACCTTGGCATTCGCATTCCCTCTTTCCCATTCAGGATATGTTGAGGTCGGCGCGCCTATAAAAGGAAAGGATAGAGAACACGTAAAAGAGGGACCGGAAGTGTGTGAAGAAGAGGACGCAGACGCTCGAACCAGCTCAAGCCAAGCTAGAACACGAGAGCCTCAAGCTCTTTGTAAACGGCTCTCCCCTTGGAACCAGATACATCCTTGAAGAATTCCCTTCAAGGATAAATATAGCGCTCACACAGGAGTAGGGTGTTACGCCTCCGTGCGGCCCGAACCTGTCTAAACCCCGGTGCACCCATTTTTCTCGCATTAGGGCGATCATCTCCCACCAGCCATCGCATTTGTTTCCGTTCCCGCTTATTTTCCAAACAAGCTTTTCCAGGATCATCCCCCCGGCCGAATCTCTAAAAAGGGGTCTCTCGGGATCCCTGCGACAGGAGTTCACCCTCCGACAGCTGGCGCGCCAGGTAGGGGAGACTCCTTTCTTCCTCGTCTATGGCGCCGAAGCAATCCTCCCCTCCGAGCTCACTCTGGGCTCCCCTCGAGTGCATGCATACTCTGAGGGTGAGCAGGAGCGGCAAAGACGCGACGACGTGAACTATCTGGAAGAGCGCCGACGGCGTGCCTCTGTCCGGGCGGCTCGGTATCAGCAGAGTCTGCGGCGTTATCATCTGCGCCATGTCCGGGCCCGGTCTCTCGAGGTGGGGGACCTAGTTCTCCGACGCGTCCAGTCGCGCGAAGGAATGAATAAGCTATCCCCTGTGTGGGAAGGTCCCTTCACCGTGATCGCGGTCCCCCGGGCAGGTTCTTTCAGGTTGGCGACGGAGGAAGGACAGCCACTCCCGAATCCGTGGAACATCGAGCATCTCCGACGCTTCTACCCGTAGATGGTCGTGCTCGCGGCTCAGGCCAGCAAGGCCGGGGGCTTCTCCCCGCCCGAGCAGTCTGACGGCTTCGCCCCGTGGGGTAAGTCGCTGTCGCCCAACCTTGTAAATATTGCACATTAAGTATTTCAATAAGCAATCGCTATGTCAAAATACTTTTTCTGGATTCCGTATGTTTAATCTGTCTGGTGAGGAGCTCAGTTGTGCGAGAAAAAGTTCGCTCTCTCTCTTTCCCCGCTGACAAAAGAATCCCGATCGGTATGCATGCGAGCAGTCGCCGCTGACTTACGTCCGCCATGGTAGGCTGTGGTGTTCGGTGTCGTGACAGGCTCCCGGGCACTACCGAGTTTCGGGGTGCTCCGAGTAATCCCATCGCTCGAGCTGCTCGAGTAGTCCGGAGCTCGGGCCCCCGGAGCGGGCTGTCGGTGCTCGGTCTGGTCTGTCATACCCGGGCGCCACCAAACCATAGGACCTCTGGGTTATGCCTCTGCCCGCTCTTGTCTGCCGGTTTGGATGTTCGAGAGGTCTCGGGTCGAAAACAAGAGTAGTCTATAACAAGTACCGCACTGGCAGAGCGCGTCAGACAAAGAAATCCTATTTTCTATTTTAAAGTCACAGGCTGGCGATCACAAGCAGCTCGGCCGCGAGGGCTTCAATGCCCCGGTCTTTGGTCGGCCCCAAGGGTCCTCGGGTGGTCCTACCACTTAGGCATGGGTGGTCGAGATCACCCGACCCTAGGAGCTTCGTGCACCTCCAGGCGCTCGGGCGCCCCGTTAAAAGAGTTAAATTCCCGACACCTGAACTTGGAAGCACATCCCTCCTGGATCGATGGGCCGGAAGGCCGACAGCTGTCCGGTGAGTGGTTATATTCAGACAAATCTACCTTCAGTAAATTTATGTTCCCGAGTCATTCTCGGGGGCTCTCGCGCCTTAATCTGTTCGGTGAGGTGGTTTCCTCGCACGCAAAAAACCCTGCCGCGTGTCTACTTTTTCCCAGAACGACAGAGCAGTTTGCAGAAAAGAGTAGCGTGCTTGCGATAATGTCTGACCGAAGCCCTTCGTGGTGGTTGTGGTGTTCGGTCCGCTTTTAAGGACCCCGAGCACTACCGAGTCCTCAGGTGCCCTGGGTAATCCTATCGCTCGAGCTACTCGGGTAGTCCGGAGCTCAGGCCTCGGGGGCGGGCTGTCAGTGCTCGGTCTGGCCCGTTTTAAGCCCGGGCACCACCGGACCGCGAGGACTCTTGGTCACATTCTCGCCCGCACGCGTCTCCCTTCTACTAACTGAGTGGTCGGAAAGTGAAAAAGTGTTCATTAGGCACGGCGTGTTCCGAGCGGGATCGATCTATCTCCCAGACAAGGGAGTCTGTGTCTTCATTTCTTAACCTAGGCAATGCGGACTCGCGAGAGCTCGAGGGCTGGCTGCGCCAACGTCAGCGATCGGAACAACTTCGTTTATCGGGGATGGGAAGGTCGGGAACGGCCCGACTGAGTACTCCCCGGGACTTTCAGGCAGAACACCAGAAGAAACATCAAACACACAGAGAAATTGGAGTTGCGAGCCCAAGGAGAAGCTGCCATTATATTCACAAGACATATACAAGGCGTTTTCTAAGGGTTCACTCCTAATATTTACATCCATTAAGACGGCAAAAGAAAGACAAAGGCTACAAAAGATCTAGTCGGCGGCGGAGGCGTCGGCTGAATCCTCTGAGTCGTCCCCGGGGGCTGGCGGCGGCGGCACCTCTCGCCTGAAGCCGGCCGCCACCACGGAGGTGGTACTCCGGACCGCTGCCCGGGCGGCCTCCCCCTCAGCCTCGACCACTCCCTCCCGCGCCGGCTCCAGTGGGAAGTTCGGGTCCCTGCTTCGGTAGCAGGCCAGGACGTGCTCGGCCACGGCACGTGCCAAGCCACGTCCCTCCCGGGCGGCAAGTTCCTGGACTGCCCAAGGCAGGGTCTCGAGGCGCTCGCAGACCTGCTGCAGCCCCAACACTTGTCGTGCGGGGCCGTCGCCCTTCTTGTCGTCGACAAGCCGTCCGAGACCACCCTTCTCCACGGCCCGTCGCATCCGCCGGAGTATGTCCTCCAGCATATGCTCGAGGTTGACCCGCGAGACAAAGGCGGTCTCGAGCTTCTCCTTGGCGGCCCGCAGCTGTGCCTCGAGTCCCTGGTCCCCGGCCGGACCGGAAGAACCGCCAGCCGCGGCGGGGGCGGCAGCCTGCTTCGTCTTGGCCACCATCTCGGACAAGGCGCGTTCGCGGGCGGCCAGTTCCGCCTCGTGCTTCGCATTCTCCTCCGCCCTGGTAGCCGCGGCGGCCACCGCAGCAGCAGCTTCGCCCTCTCGGCGACTCAGTTCGCCTTCTCGGCGACTCAGCTCATTCTCCCACCGGGCCAACACATCCTCCTGCTGGGCCACCGAATCCTCCCGGGCACCGAGATCCGACGCCGATAGCTCATTGTCCACTTCCCGGATGGAGACGTCCTCCTCCCAGCGCTTGAATTCTTCTTTGATCTTCCGGAGGTCGTCTTCCCAGCGCTGGAGGTCGGCGCGCGTCTTCTCGGCCGCGCCCTCCCGGCAGGCCAGCTCGGCTTGCCGCTCCTCCGCAGCCTGCTCCCGGGCTGCGACTGCCACCTCCCTCTCCTGCGCCTGCCCCATCCTGGCGAGGGCCTCGGCAGCTTGCTGCCTCGACGCCTCAGCCAAGCGGGCGGCGTCTTCTCGTTCCCGCGCGGCTTCTGCCCGCGCGGTCTTCAGAGTTTCTCGTTCCCACGCGGCTTCCGCGCGGATGTCTTCTAGGAGCTTCTGCTCCCGCGCGGCTGCCGCACGGGCCTCCTCCTGGGCGCCCGCCAGCTGCGCCTTCTCCAGTGCCAGGCGGGCGCGCTCGGCCTCGAGCTCCCCCTCCTTGGCGTTCACCACTGCGCCCAGCCGCCCAACCGCTACTTGGACGCCTTCAATGGCGGCCAGGAAAGGATCGGCAGGCTGACCGGGCACCGGTGGGGCCCAGGCTTCTCCGCAGAGTGCCTCCAGGGGGGCCGAGCTCTCCGCAGGGCCTTGCACCGCCATCCGCCCCGGGCTCTACCTGCCCGGGGTAGGCTCGGCCGGAGCCAAGGTCTCGGACGGCGGCCGCATTCCCGCATCGGCCGCCCTGTCCACCTGCCCCGGCAGAACATCCACCTCCACCGTTATCCGCCCCGGCCTCTCCGCGCCCGGGGTAGGTTCCGCCGGCGCCCTTCTCTTGGCCGCCGCCTCCGCCTCTCTCCCAGGGGCCGCCACGTCAATTGGCGCCTCCGCCGTTCCTGTGCCGGCCTCCGTCGACGCAGCGGGCGGGCTCGGCTCTGGCCCTGGCGCCTGTTCTCTCTCCGTCGCAGCAGCGCCTGCGGCCGGCCTACGGGAGACAAGTGAAAATTATCAAAACTTAGTTCGGGCCGGAAATGCCCATGGAAAAGCAAGAAAGAAGACTCACCGATACCGCCATTTGGCCGCTGGGAGCCTGATGTCCGGGTCCGGCGCCGTCGGTCCGGACTCCTCCCGCCGCCTTCTCGTTCCTCAGACGAGACTCCGGCAAGATGCTGTCCGAAGTCTTGTCCCGGCGACCTCCTCCAACCCTCGTCATCTCGTCAGGATGGAGGGTGTTTTTGGTGGTGAAGGGAGAGAGAAGGGAGAACGCTCCGGTCGCCTGGGAGTTTCCTGAGGGCTTCGGAGCACAAAGAAGGCAGGAGCGCCAGTGCGAGAGAGCGTAAAAAGGGGAACGGACCGATCCATTCCCCCTTTTATATCTCAAAGTTCAAAAACTGCCGCCCAAACGGTTCGCTCGGCGAAGCGTCGCCTCGATCGGCACAACTGCCAGGCAAATCTCCCACCGATCACGCAATATCAGCGGCTGCCAGGCGTATTTTCCTCGATCTACGCGGCGACCGCGCGTGCCGCCCGTATGGTCATCATACCCTTCGAAAGTTGTGTGGACACGCGTCCACTCATTTTCCCGTTGGAGCGTACTTGAGGTCTAGGTCCGCAAGGGCCACCTCTCGAAAGCTTGCCACATGGCGTCCGCGCCAGCCTTGGCCTCGGTCGCGACGAAGGGCCCATTCGCAGTCTCCGTCCCGTCGGCTACCAATGGGCCCGGGGGCTACTGTCGGTGTATTCAGAACCAGGGGTCCCTAGGTCCCGAGACCAGGCCGGCCATCCGCCACATGTCACCACCCTGCAAGGTAAGAAGAAGCTAAGTCCCGGGAGAAGGTGCTCGGGGCCGCCACCTCTGGTTCCCGAGCACCCTAGTTCCCCGATGATCCGCAGAGCCCAAATACCAAGAAGGAAGTGCTCCGGAGAGAGTGCTCGGGGCTGCACGTGGCAGCCCCCGAGGACTCGGTGCCCCGAAGGTCCCACCGAAGTGCTCGGGAGAGAGTGCTCGGGGCTGCACGTGGCAGCCCCCGAGGACTCGGTTCCCCGAAGGTCCCACCGAAGTGCTCGGAAGAGAGTGCTCGGGGCTGCACGTGGCAACCCCCGAGGACTCGGTTCCCCGAAGGTCTCACTCAAGTGCTCGGGGGTGAGTGCTCGGGGCTGCACGTGGCAGCCCCCGAGGACTCGGTTCCCTGAAGGTTCGCGCAAGATCATTCGACGACCCGAAGGGTCCCGTCGTCAGGGTGTCATCCAGTCAAAGGCCCAATGCCGCATTTAATAGGCACGCGCGGCCTGACATCCCGACATCCTGACATTCTCAGCTGCCCACGCCCCAGTGTCAGACCCTGCCATGCACTGGCAGGGGGGGCGTGGGTCCATTAAATGCACGGGTCCCGTCCCGTTTCATCCGGGTGCCTCGGGATAACGCTGCCAAGATCGAAGCGCTCCGTCTGCCACCCTGCCATGGCGGAAGAACAAGACAGGGTGGGCGCACCGGTCATCTCTGAGGCTGCCCGGCGGGCCCCCTTTATGGCGCCCGAGGGCTTCCACAGTGGCGGGTGGTCGAATGCGCGCCGCCTTTCTCCACCGCCCCTGTCACTTCGCCAAGACGAAATGATTACGCCTTTCTCCGTGGCACCTTGGCATTCGCATTCCCTCTTTCCCATTCAGGATATGTTGAGGTCGGCGCGCCTATAAAAGGAAAGGATAGAGAACACGTAAAAGAGAGACCGGAAGTGTGTGAAGAAGAGGACGCAGACGCTCGAACCAGCTCAAGCCAAGCTAGAACACGAGAGCCTCAAGCTCTTTGTAAACGGCTCTCCCCTTGGAACCAGATACATCCTTGAAGAATTCCCTTCAAGGATAAATATAGCGCTCACACAGGAGTAGGGTGTTACGCCTCCGTGCGGCCCGAACCTGTCTAAACCCCGGTGCACCCATTTTTCTCGCATTAGGGCGATCATCTCCCACCAGCCATCGCATTTGTTTCCGTTCCCGCTTATTTCCCAAACAAGCTTTTCCAGGATCATCCCCCCGGCCGAATCTCTAAAAAGGGGTCTCTCGGGATCCCTGCGACAGGAGTTCACCCTCCGACAGATACACTAAGTCAAAAGGTTCGATGTAATTGTCTTATGGTCAAGCCAAGAAATACCATACTTTGTGATGAATTCCAAAGGCTTGGACTCGAAATGGTCCCAGAGGGATTTCTTGCAAAATTGGAGATCAAATCCACCCTCTTGAATGAGATCAAAGAAGCTCAAAAGGATGACAAGGGCATGGCCTGAATCAGAGGGAAAATGGAGGAATGCAAGGCCACATGTTTTTCTGAAGACGACCAGGGTGTCCTATGGTTTGAGAAGAAACTAGTTGTTCGAAGGTTGAGGCACTAAGGAAGAAGATTCTAGATGAAGCTCAAAATTCTTTATTATCTATTCATCTGGGGAGTACTAAGATGTACCAAGACCTCAAGCCGAGATTCTGGTGGACTTGTATGAAGCGAGAAATCGCTCGACATGTTGCCAAGTGTGACATATGTCAAAGAGTAAAAGCCGAGCATCTTAAGCTGACTGATATGCTCCAACCATTGCCTATTCCCTCCTAGAAGTGGGAATTATCGGGTTGACAAAGACCTCTTAAAGGTATGATTCGATTTGAGTCATCATGGACCGACTCACAAAGTCAGCGCATTTTCTCACGGTAAAGACTCGATACAGTGCCAAAGATTATGCCGAGTTGTATCTCACTCGGATTGTTTGCCTCTATGGGATTCTGAAGAAGATCATTTCTAATCAAGGTACTCAGTTCACTTCTCATCTCTGGAAGAGTCTTCATGAAGCCATGGGGAACAAGTTCTTCCATAGCACCGCCTACCACCCTAAAACCGATGGTCAAGTCGAGAGGGTGAATCAGATTGTGGAAGACATGTTGTGAGCTTATGCTCTCACATATGGTAAGAAGTGGAAAATTTGTTTGTCATTAGCCGAGTTCTCCTACAAGTCTACAACAACAGTATCAGTTGAGCATTGAAATATAGTTGTTTGAAGCTCTCTATGGCCGAAGATGCCGAACACTATAGAATTGGTCTGAATCTGGTAAAAGGGCTTTTCTAGGCCTAGATTTGGTCAAAGAGGCAGGAGAGCATGTTCTGACTACTCACAAGTGTGTCCTCATGGCTAGTCCCGCCAGAAGAGTTATATGGACCACCGTCGACGGGAACTTGTGTTTGATATCAAGGACTTCGTATATCTCAAGGTATCGCCTCTCAAAGGGGTTCGATACTTTCAAGTCCAAGGGAAGTTGGCACCTCGTTATGTAGGGCCTTTCTAAATCATTGCTCGGCGTGGAGAGGTGGCCTACCAATTGGATTTACCTTTGTCCCTCTTCGCCGTTCACAATGTGTTCCATGTCTCGCAACTGAAGAAATACCTTCGAATTCCAACCGAAGTCATTGATATTGCAAATCAAGAATTGCAACCGAATCTCTCATATTGCAAGCGACCAATTCAAATCTTAGATGAAGCGGAACACAAGACTCAACGACACTCTATTAAATTTATCAAAGTCCAATGAAGAAACCACACCGAGGATGAAGCAACTTGGGAGCGTGTGGATAGAATCCAGCCGGGAGAACCTTACTCTTGGCAGTCTGACCACTGTTGATTTATCGGTCTGACCGCCAGAGGCATTTAGAACCCAAAATTCTATGTTCCCAGATGTTCTAACCGCCCCAGGCTCATGATCTAACCATTGGTTGGTGGGCTGATCGTTGGTATAACATTAGTCCGACCGCCAAAGCCTAAAGCTCTCTGTATGGATTTCGGTCTAACTGTCATCCCCGTGGACTAACCGAGTCACAGCCAGACCGAGCCTAGCTGTGGTATGATCGCTTGCTCATGCGAAGGTTCCATGACTATCATTACGTTCCATTGAGGAATTTTGACAAAATTCTTTTCCATTTGTGGAAGATTCCCTTCCACTTCATCACCATCACCTTTTCTCTGAGTTCACCGAATCTTGGGTCAAGATTCTTTTTAAAGGGGGAGGTTTGTCACATCTCAAAATGCTAATCACATGATTAAGCATCCATAATCATCATGACATTATTGTTTATGCATATTCGTTTGATAATTTGAGTTTAAAAATGTTTCAAAAAATACTTGGAGATAGTTTAGAGCCCTTTTGGAAAACCCTAAATACATTGGGGACAAGAAAAGAAAGAAAACACGGGGAAATTGCTTCCCACAGTCTAATCGGGACTATCCGCGGTCTGACCACTGCGGGCAACCATGTAGGCTTGCCACGTGGATTTCTTACTGTCCGACTGAGACTTCCCACGGTCTGACCGTCAGAGTGCAAAAGCTCAACTTAAGTGAATTGATCACTCTCTCTTGCTCTCTCTCTCTCTCTCTCTCTCTCTCTCTCTCTCTCTCTCTCTCTCTCTCTCTCTCTCTCACCCACTCCCTCACTCTCTTTCCCACTCCACCTTAGAGAGAAGGAGAGCTCCACCTCGACGTCCACGATGACCGGAGATCGATAGTGGGAACCTCCCCAAGCTTTCGGAGGACTTCCTCGATCTCCTCCACTTTTCTCCCTTGTCGGAGGCACACTCATCCAACCTCAAGCCCTCATGCCACCTCAGAGCCCGATCTCCAAATCGGAGCTTCTCCAGAGTGGATTGATCCGCTAGGAAGCTGCCATACACTAAGGTGAGGCATCCCCTACCGTTTTCTCGTTGTTTTCAAGTTCGATTCGACCCTCATATCGTTTAGACCCAAGTTCAACCTAGCCTAGATCCAATCCATAGGGTATTTTGAGTTTAGCTCAGTGAATATTGTCCAAATCACATTATAAGCACTCCACTAGTCCCAGAGAGCATTTTGGTACACTTCATAGTTGAAGGTTTCGTCGGAGTCCTCGCCAATGACCCTACAATGGTGCCGCCGACAAGGTATGGCGGTCTGATCTCCAGTTAGGACCGGAAGGTTTGGAGTGAACTCCACACAAGAGTTAGACCGTCGTTGGTCAGGCTGACCGTAGAATCTCGTGGTCTGACCTTCGGCAGTTTCGATCTGACCACCAAAGGCCAAAACCTTATGCATGTCAGCAGTCTGACTGCCACTTCAATGTCGATCTAACTGCCAGCCACTTAAATCTATATGCACTTAGGTTGCCTTAGCCGAGGTTTCAAACTTCGGAACCCTAATCATTTAGTAGTCTTTTGCAAATGTTTTCGAAACGTGACACTCTATTAATTTTCAACCATGCATCATATGCACACTTTTTCATCATTTGATTATTTTTTTAATGCATTATTGATTCGTTTAGAGAGCATTATGTCGACGGTCCAAGCGAGTGAAGGCGACACCAATCTATCGGAGTTCTGTTAATGTTATGATGGGAGTATAAGTAACCGCCAGAGCAGCAAGGCAAGCATCTAAGCATACTCAACCTACTACTTTGGATCTCGTATTGTATAACTTGATAAATTATACTTTATATATGTATGCATGAGTAGTGAGTCTATTGTTGGGTTTAGATGGGTAGAACATATATTGATGAATTGCATTACCTCTAACTTGAGTTGTTGATTATCCATATCCTTGTAGCTTTGATAATATAGTTGATGTCTAACTTAAAGTTTGTTCGATAGGCTTAGCAATACTTAGGTCATCGGTAGAAGTCAAGCAATGGTTCAGCTGTTGTTCATGATTTTAAGGCTTACTTATTGTTTACAAATACAATGACAATGATGCGGGTTGTATGAGATGTGAGGGTGGGGTGAGATGTGGGCGGTGCTAGGGGTAAGTCGGGAGAGGAGCTCGGATGCCATAAACTGTTTGCATCGTTTAAGCACCGTCCTTCGGTGATGTTTGCTTTAGCACTTTCCGTACAACCACATATTCGGATAATGGACGAATGAGCCGAGTATCATACGTCGTGCTGATGCTTGTCTTGCGTCCCTATGACGCATAAGAAAAATAAAGGAGAAGTAAGGTGGTGGGGAGCCGGAGGTGTCCGGAACACGCTCGCGATAATCCTGATGCCATAGGGATGTGCAAGTGGGTAGTTTCAGGTATGAGAAAGATTGTCTCGAGGGCCAAAAGGATGGACTTGGATCGTGTTGGTAAAGTTGTACCCCCTATAGGGTGTAATAACAATTCAAATTGTCGTGCTATCGGTCATGAGCATGTTTCTGTCCATCCGCATCGGTCGTAAAGTTGTGAATGTGGGATGTTGTGGTATGGCACGCTGGGTTATGGTTAAGCTGGTTCTATTTACAGATATGCTTATTATGGTTCCAGTTACATATGTTCTTGTAATAATTATGGGATCGAATGATACCTATGGTTAAATATAGAAGCTCACATGTGTATGTCAAGTTGCATTTCGCGTATGAAATTTACTTAACCATATGACCGATTCCTTACTAATGCCTCAATGCATTCTCGTTGGAGCCGGGCTATTATATGTACCCATTATGCATTCTCGTTGGAGCCTAAAGGCGTATGGTTTCACCTAGCTTTTGGTGTTGATAGATATTACTTTTTTGTTGCATAGTTTTTCTGATATTTTGTTCTAAATGGTTGAATGCTTAAGAACTTGTAATTTAATTTAATTATTAGCTCTTTCTTATTTTTTTTTTGTGATGTTGTATGTTGAAAAGGCATTTGCTCCGATCTTGGGCACAAAACATGTGTCGGGATACCGAGATAGTATCCGATTAATCATCGTGATCGTGATTAAGCAAATAATCGTCCTGATGGTTAATTGGAATACATTTGGACGGTTCCTCACAAACATCCTCTCGTCTTACCCACATCTCGACCGCGCCGCGACAAACTTTGCCTCCAGTTAAGTAGTATTTGGTTGCTTGCATCAACTAGAATATGCATGTGATGGTTCACCTAGATGATATCATCCTGGATGGAGTGGTACAAACTGCATGTTTGATTGATTGTATTGGTTGAGTGTACGGGATTGCACAAGATTCTATTTAGTTGGTGGGATGAGCTTCCTATGGTAACCTCCTCTCTATGGTAGTAAGCTTACCCACTTGCTAATTACAACTATGAAACTTCTATGCTAAGTCTTTTAATCCAAAATACATGCTAAAAAAATTGTTGTTCGTATTTTCTTTTTCCTCTGTCATATCGTTGGTATCTATACATTAGCTGAGAGGTGAGCCGGGAGGTGAGCGAACGCTTAAAGTGGCGACAACGAGCAACACGTGTGTAGAGCCGTCTAGGACTAGGTCATTTGGCAAAATTTCAGAAGCAAATTCTATAGGATTTTATCCAGAAAGATCCTTATAAAACCTCATCCATGTCATCCATTCTCTGATCCAATGGCTGAGCTGAAGAAGAGAAAGAGGGAGTGGACACGTATCATCACAGGGAAGAGTGTATTTTATAGGATCGGGTCCTATAGAATTTGTTTCCCAAAATTTCTAGAACCAGATGTATAATAATAATATATTCCCTCAAGTTGGATGATTTGGTCCTCAATAAATTGTACTACCTTTATTTTTTTACTTATTATTTACGTCATCGACATGGTCTCCAACAAACACGTTTGATAATTATTTTTTATAACTAACTCTTGATAAAAGTCGATAAAAATTTGATGGCGTGAAAGTACTTTTTCATGATAAATTTATTGGTATTACTTTCATATGCCAAATCTTAATAGTTTTGTGTATATTAATGATCAAAGTTTTTAAAATTTGACTTCACACATTCTAGGACGATGTCTATTTGAAAATAGAGGTAGTACTATACAACCAACCAAATACAAGGATACATCCTCATCCAGATCATCTACTACACTGCTACCAGTGGTAGGTGCGCGCTGATTAGAGCATCTCTAAGATATGTCCAATATAACTCTGTATAGTTACATTTAGGGATTTTGTCCCAAAAATCATTCCAACAGATATCTTATATGACTCCTAATATTTAGAGTTGCTCAATATCCCCCTTCATCCTAGCTAAAAGTAGGGAACCAGCTAAACTCCCAATCTCACACCGGACCCACCAACGACATCGTCCTCGACCTCCTAGTCCTCCGCTTCAACGACTTCTAGGGCGGCGTGCTCCAGTAGTTCGATCCGAAGGCGCGACTCCCTCTCTTGTAGCTCCTCAACGAGGCGGACAAGCTCTCTGACCTCAGGCGTCGCTAGATGACCTTCGCCGCGGTGTCTCCGGTTGTCGGTTGTCACCGCCAACTTCGGTCACTAACATTGAAAGGAGGATCTAGGTGTCGCCGAGCTTCGCTAGAAGCCCATGGCCGCCTTGACGCGGCCGGCCACCATGGCTACAGCTGGACGTTGTGCTTACTTGCCGTCGAATATGAAATGGACGACTAGGATTGTGCCACAAACATTGTCATACCGTGCGCTCATGTTGGTCTCCGGGCCATGCTCTCTCTCCTTTCTTGCTTGCTTGCTCTCTCTCCTCCCTATCATGTAGGATTTCTCTCCCTCTCTAGCTCGCCAGAGCCGTCGTCTCGTCCACGCTGAGTATTGCTCTATTCGCTCGTGAAGAGGAGAGAGGAAGAGAGAAAAAAGAAAGGTAGAGATGATGGGTGAGATCCATTCATTGGTGACACATAAAAAGATTAAGAGTCCGCTAAAGAGAATAAGATTTATAAAAAAAAATATTATTAGAAAGACTACTCATATAAAGATACAAGAGTGGGATTTAGAAATTCAGTGGAGAATCAATCGGATACAAAACTTGCAGAAACTCTGCAACCTTCTAGAACCGTCTATTCTCCCCTAGAACCCAACCGAAGGTACCCTCGCTTTCCATGTCCATAGTCCATACCCCAAATCGCCGGACAAAGCTCTCCCTGATGCCCCGCCGCGCCCCGCCGTTAATGCAAACACCCTAGCGGCATCCAAGAAGCTGCAGAGCGCCCGCCACCCGCCATGTTCGGCGTCGTCTTCCCGGATCACACCTTCCCCCTCGACGCCACCGCCTTCGCGCAGGTGGCGCCGAATTCATGGCTCCTCGACCTCTCCACGCTCTCGCTCGCCGCCGCGCCGCGCTCCGCCGTCGTCTTCTTGCTCCCGGCGGCCGCGGCCGCGCTTCCCCCCGGCAAGGCCGTCGCCGTCTACTTCCAAGCCGCCGCCAACCGCCCCTTTGCGTTCCTAGGCGCACTCGGGCCCGCGCGCCCCTCGGCCAGCTTCCCGCTCCCGGAGGCCGGCGACGAGCCGGAGCCTCCCGTGGCCCCCCCGAAGCTGGGCGTCGCCGTAGAGGACGCGGCCGCGCTGCCACCGCCCCCGGATGAGCAGCGCGCCGAGCGCGTCGCGCTCCGCGTCGGCGAGAACCTGTTCAACTTCATGCAGTCGTTCTGCGGCGCCGATGGCGGCAAGCTGGTGGTGCCCACGGACATCCTGGACCGGTGGTTCCGCAAGTTCCAGGAGCGGGCCAAGAAGGATCCCGCGTACCTCAAAAGCTTCGACTTTTGAGAGCAAAGGTATTGTTTTCCTGCAATGCACTGATGATCTGTGCTCTTGGGTTCCGGTTGGTGCGAATTGCTTCCGTTAGAAGTTGTATCTTGTTGTGTGATCTCGATCGATTGTACTGTGCAATGCTTGTTTCATTGCAGTAGGATTTAGAAAGGTTCACCAGTAGTTTCAGATCGTGATCTCACAGAGGGGGAAGGGAAGAAATTCAAGTGTGTGTAATTACGAACATGGTATGCCTGTATCAGCAACAAGTCAACATAGTCCTGTTGGTTATTTAATCGCCATCTATCTTGGATTCTTAGACCGTCAGCTTGTGCGATCCAATGTGAATTGTTAGGATCAATGTGAGTTTGTGATGTTGTTTGGAGCATAACATGAACCTGTTGTGCTGAGAGCAAGCATGCTTACTACATTTTTGTCGCAAGAAACTTGTTCTTAGTGAGCATCTAGTGCATGATATTGGATCTACCATTTGCTTAAAGTCCTGAATAATCATTGTGAAGTCATTTAGAGCAATACCTATTGGAAGAAATTGCCTTCATGCATTTGCAGATTTCTTGAACTACGTGGTTCCAGGAATTATGTGTTTTTTCTACGGTTCTACTTGGTTGTGTCCTAATAGCGATTTAATGTTCAGATATAATTTCTCTTCACCACCACTAGCCTCACCAGCCGGTGATTCACTTATCCATGGCCCTTTGCTATGTTATTGGATTAGTCGGTGGAAGATTGATTACTTTGATCATTTGATGTGATCCTTGTTGGATTCATGTTAGAATTTTGCCTCAAGAATCACAACCAACTGCATTTTTAACTATCGGTTTAGAAACATACGGTGGACTTCGTTGTTCTTATGGTTTTTATATTGTAATTCAACTTCTGTACGGTGGATCAGTAGTAGTGATCGAACATTTTTTAAAAAATTGCGTTGTATTGGTAAGAGGCAACCAGGTGCTGAATAGTACAGAAGTCAGACTGGTTGAAAATGTGAAGTTTTCTGGTCCAGCTAGAAAGACATTAAGGCCACATACAGTTTAACGAGTATATTATTCTCGAATATGTAGTCTATAGAGTATTGCAGGTTTCCACGCCCCATTTCAAAAATGAATTATGCTAATTAACTTAGTCACATATGTGGTTGGTGTTCCTAGAATATCCTTGTCGTGGCTAATAATAGTATACCGCAACTATTATGATGTTGTACTGTGATAAAAACAGTTTTCCCCCATTATTTATTTGTTAATACAAACTACACATACAGCCAGAATAAATTCTGGGTTCTTTGTAAACTGAAAGGTCCTTAGTAATCCATGTGATGAGAAGGGAACTATTATAGTGGTTTGAAATAAGGGGTGCTTGTCTTTGCACAACTATTTTCTTGTTCGAATAGGAGGACATGCGCTATAAGGTTTATTTCACAAAAAATAGAAGAACTGACAACATTATGAGCCTTTCGCCCTTTCACAAGCTGACTCATAAAACTCCAGTTCTGGTGAATTATTATACCAAATACCAGCCTATACCCCCTTTCCGCTCATTCGTTATCAAGTGATTTGTTTTATATTGCTTACAGAATGGTTAACTTCTTTATCATTTTCTTGCAGGTTATTTTGCAGTCGCCCTGCGAATACCTTGTGGGAAGACTGTGTTCGGATAGTAGAGCTTTGTTCCTCATCTAGGCCCTCCTCTGTTTGTACACAAAGTTAGCCTTCAGGTGCGTATTCAGCTTCTCTATTTGTAGTAGAGAAGCGATGCCAAAAGCGACTGGATAGGCTGGTGGTGGTGGTTTAAGTGCTTACACCCGAACGATAAATGTTGTTGGCGAACTGTACAGAAACACATCGGATGATTCTGCTTGAAATTTCAGTCATTTGGATAATTTCCGGGAAATCCAGGACCAAGATGTATGCTAGAAACCATCTTTCTTTTCCCTGCTTCTCTTCGCATTCTCATATTCTTTTGCCTTGTAGAGTTACAACTAATTTCTTTTGCCAATGCTGGTTACACCAATGCTGACTGTTGAGCTCAAATTGCAGCTACTGGAGATCTGAGTACTATATCAAATGAATCGTAACATGGAGGATAGAAGATCCATGTGACGCGTACAAAGCATCTCGATTGGCTGCATGTGTGAACTGTGATCCACTAAGCAAGACACTCTAACTCTGACAAAAAGATGGGCGTTAGATTCCCATGGCACACCAGCTGTGATCCAATAGATAAATGTACAAGACAAGGCTCGATGCAACACTTTTTCTGACAAAAAAACTCATCCCTTTTCTTCACATGCAAACCGATACACAACCTGAAGTACAGAACTTCAAAACGAATTAACATACTTAGCACACAACAAAATACATTGCACAACTTTCGCATTCGCGTGTTTCCTAACCAAACGACTTACAGCTCAATTAGGAGGTACAACAGAACCATGAATGCTAGATATTATATTTACAAGCAATCTTATCTAAATATCCTGTCACAATCTGTCATCACTCATCAGCAATGTTAACAGCTAACACACAGTGGTCCAATCTTGACGCTATCCATCCTTCTCGCCAACAAATCTCCTCCCTAACCTGGAACGTCACATTTGAAAACCAGGATCAGCAGAACTTCAAGCGATGAACTATGCAAGGTCCTGGAAACCAGCAGAAGAAAACGCTTGGAGATCTCACACTTAGTGCAAATACAATGGAGAATCAGGTTCCGAGCCACTAATAGAGGCGAAGGATGACATGCTATCCTCCTTGGAAACTGTCGAGAAATTCAGTGGCCTGGCTGTCAACCTGCTGTTCTCCCTGAAGTAGTTATTGTACCGGCCGGAATACGAGCGAGGGGTTAGAAGCTCAGGGGTGGCACTGCCAGCTGAAACTCGACGGGGCACCGGGGTCATGAATCCACTGCCATTTCCATTCGGATGATGGCTGCTCGTCCTCCTGTTGAAGCTGCTTGTCTTTTTGGGAATAAGTTTGGACCCAAAAATCAACTCCTTTTCCTTGAGCAATAAAGTCTGCAGCTTCTTCTGGTCCTGTAATAAGATTTAATCAGTAAGTGTAGGAGCAAGGACTCTTTTCTTGTGGTCGCAATGCAAAAAAAAGGTACAGAATGTGGTATAATTTATACCCGGCAGCGCCTCTTGTTTTCCTCCCTTTGCGCCCTTCTGAGTTTTTGCTCTTCCAGAATGGCAACCAAACGAACCTTAACACGCAAATTCAATGTTTCTTCATTATATGGAACAGATCTAGTGCACATGATGTCTGATAAATATGGTGGCCTAGCTCTGCGACTTACCCCGTCATATAAAAATGGAACGTTTTTCTCATCCTCCCATGCAAAAGTTTTGGCTATCAAGTTGTCAATCATAGCTACAGAAAAACAATTAGTTTTATGATCACATTCCATACCAAGTAAACATGTGATTGTAAGCGGATCTTTATAGAAATATGCTAGTAGATTGTGCATATGAAACATGACGTTTTTGTTGAGCATGTTAGAAGTACATCAGCACAGTTACACTAAAAACATTATATCTAGATTTGCAAAATTTGGATCCCAATAGTCCAGTTCACGAAAATAAATTAGCAGATACAAAAACCAAGACTCACTTGGAATCTTTTGAACGAGTATCCTTGCCTTTTCTGCACGCTTGAGATTCAAATGGGCACCCCTGCCAGCACTATACCTGTTATCATCCTGCAGGAGGAAACAATGTAAACTTGAAAGTCATCAATAAAATTGCGTATAGCGGAGATGCACATTATATGTTGTCAGCTAATTTGGATATTCAATACTAACTTGCCAATAAAGGAAAAGGCAGAAACCATATGCAATCTATGCACCCTAAAATAGAACATTTTGTGGATGAAAGAATCCTACTTGGTTGTATTCATCTAGCCATATCTCTTCATCACAAGCAGATAGCCATTTATCTACTCTCTCCATGATATCTTTCCTTGTTAAGGACTCTTCATTTGCTTTTGCTATTTGCCCTTCAATGCTGGAAAGGAGTTCGCAAGGATCCACTAAACCTGAATGTGGAATGTTCTTAGATTACTCAAAGTTTTCATCACCAGCAATTTTCAATTGTATGTCATCTCAGCAGGACAAATACCGGAATCAATCAATGCGATAATCTTTTCTGGTGCTGTGCTCACATCAGGCTCCATATGTGCATTTCTGCAGATGTCTTCTAGTTCTAACCTTTTCTTTAGAACAAGCTCCTTCATTCTACTCGCCTTTTGTTTAGTCAGCCTTTCGACGTCCTCTTCTACCTAAAGAATCCAATAATAATAATAGTGAGCTTTAATAATGGATTGTAAAGAAACAATTAACTCACAGCTGGTTGCCGAACCTCATGAATTGTCTCCAACGATAGAATACCGGGAGAGGCAATCTCTTCCTCGGTAGATCCAAGAACAGCTGCTACTTTGGTGAAGTGTCTCCTCTCTTGTTCAGTTGACTCCATCAGATTCCATAACTTGTGAAGTTTTCCCACAATCTCTTGCAACTGAAAACATTGACCAAATAGTTAGAGAAGTTAACGAAACAAAAAGGAGTTGCCACCCTAGTCTCATTACGAGAAATCACCTTCAGAACTCTTGTTTTCTTTTCCGCTTTGAGCTTCAGGATAGTCTGAGTAAGACCTTCAAGAGTGCTATCACTGATGTTTGTTGAGTTTTCCGCGTTGGTTCCATGCAAACTTGGATGCACCTCTTTTACAGTCCTTGCAAAATCCATCCCAAGCACCGCACAGAGGCAGTGCACTTCATCCACATATATGAAGACCTTTTGAAGGCGATCGGACTGAACAAAAAGGCAAGGAGAGAAAATTCTCTTTTACAAATATGACAGGCAAGAAAGAGATTTAGCTAAAATCAAACATTTTCTATGGCTCTACTGTCAAGGACGTCGATGCCCAAGACAGCGGGTCCTCGGCTACGGAGCTCGTAGCCTTGACGGGTAATGGCGTCGGGGTTGTTGCCCGGCTGCCCAATGGTGATGGAGGTGAGATTAGGAAGAAGAGAGAGGATTAGGGTTGGTCATTCTTGCCTTCCCCAAAGAGTGCCGATTACATGAATTATATAGGCCCGTGGCCTGCTAACAAATGGAAACAAACTCCTTTATTCTAGCAATCCTTGCATGTCGATCTGCATGCATGCATGCCTAAATCCACGCCTAGCCACTCGGTGCCGGCGATTGCTGCTCCTGGACGCGCGGCCGACGTCGGTACTGGAGGCCCCACATGACATCTCTCCCCCCCTCGACGATCAGCTCGTCCTCGAGCGGGAACGTGGGGTAGCGGGCGACGAAGCTGTCGAGGTCTTCCCACGATGCTGATGAAGCGGGTTCGCCCTTCCAGTGAACGAGCAGCTGGCGAACGCCACGGGCAAGGCGAGCGCGCGTGACGCGGTCGGGCTCTGGGGCCGCCGCTCCGTGGTGGATCGGCGGTAGGGCCGGTGGCGACGTCGGGGGCGTGCCGACGAACTTCTTCAGGAGGCCAACGTGGAAAACGTCGTGAAGGCGGGCGCGATCCGGCAGCTCCAGGCGGTAGGCGACGTCGTTGATGACGGCGGCGACGCGGTACGGCCCGTAGAAGCGGGGTTTAAGTTTGCCCGTTGTCGGAACTTGGAGGGACGCTGCGGCACGCTGACGGAGGCGGAGCCAGACCCAATCGCCGACGGCGTAGTGGACCTCCCTGTGGTGCTTGTCGTAGTAGGCCTTGTACACCGTCTGAGCCTGCTGAAGCCGGTAGCGGACGTCGGCGAGCAGCTCGTCACGTTCCGCCATGGACTTGGCCACGGCTGCAACCCTGGTGTCGCCGGGCTCGTAGGAGCGGATCGTGGGCGGGTCACGGCCGTAGACGATCTTGAAGGGCGTGTCCTTGAGTGCCGTTTGGAACGCCGTGTTGTAGATGAACTCGGCCCATGGGAGCCAACGTACCCATTGCCGAGGACGATCACCGGTGAGGCAGCGGAGGTACATGACGATGATCTTGTTCGCGGCCTCTGTCTGTCCGTCTGATTGCGGGTGGAACGCCGACGTCATGTGGAGCTTGGTGCCCGTGAGCCGCATGAGTTCGCGCCAGAATGCCGATGTAAAGATGGGATCTCGGTCGGAGACCATAGACTGCGGGACGCCATGGAGGCGTACAATCTCTGCGAAGAATGCCCGGGCCACCGACTCCGCCGTGTACGGGTGCGCGAGGGGGATGAAGTGGCAGTACTTGCTGAAGCGGTCCACCACCGTTAGGATGACAGACTTGCCGCCCACGCGCGGGAGCGCCTCGATGAAGTCGAGGCCGATATCAGTCCAGACCGCCGTCGGAACGGGCAGCGGTAGAAGGAGACCAGCGGGGTGCAGGTGCTCGGACTTGTACCGCTGGCAGGTGGCGCAGGCGCGAATGTGATCTTGCACCGTCTTGCGAAGGTTGGGCGAGTGGAAGTCCCGTCGGAGGCGATGGAGCGTGCGCTGAACACCCTCGTGTCCGTCGTCGTGGACGGCGGTGAGCACCTCGTGGAGCAGTGGCGATGCCGGCGGGATGTAGAGGCGGCCTTTGAATGCAACGAGGCCGTCGAGGAGCGACCAGGGAGACGCGCGTGTACCCGCCGCCAGCTCGTCCCTGAGCGCCACCAGAGCCGGATCGGTGGACGTAGCTTGTCGGAGGCGGTCGATGTAGTCGAAGCGGGGGCCCGAGATAGCCAGGGCCACGGCCTCCTCCGTGTCGCGACGAGAAAGGGCGTCCGCGACTGTGTTCGTGTTCCCCGCCTTGTACTCGACGGAGAAGTCGAAGCCGAGGAGTTTGCCCACCCAGTGGTGCTGTGGAATGGTGGCCAAGCGCTGATCCAAGAGGAACTTGAGACTGAAATGGTCAGTCCTTACCACGAAACGGCGTCCCCACAAGTATGGCCTCCAGTGGCGGATGGCGAGGACGAGGCCGATGAGTTCACGTTCGTACGCCGCCAAGGACGCATGGCGTGGCGCGGTCGGCCTGCTGAAGAACGCCAGCGGGTGCTGGTCCTGGAGGAGCACTGCGCCGAACCCGTAACTGGACGCGTCGCACTCGACGACGAAAGCGCGGTTGAAGTCGGGCAGGGCGAGAACAGGCGCCGTCGTCACGGCTGTCTTGAGGGCGGCGAAGGCCGTAGCAGCTTCCGGCGTCCAGGAGAACCCTTCCTTGCGGAGGAGGGCTGTCAGGGGGGCGGCGATCGTGCCGAATTCCCTGACAAACTTGCGGTAGTACCCTGCCAGGCCGAGGAAGCCCCGGACCGCCCGCGCCGAGCGAGGCTGCGGCCAGTCGGCCACTGCTTGGACCTTGGCGGGATCCATGGTGACACCCGCAGCGGAGATGATGTGGCCGAGGTAGGAGATCGATTCGACCCCGAACGCGCACTTGGATCGCTTGACGAAGAGCTGATGTTGCTGGAGCGTGCTGAGGACGGCGCGCACGTGGCGAAGATGATCGGCCCATGACTCGCTGTAGATGAGGATGTCGTCGAAGAAGACGAGGACGAAGCGGCGGAGGAAAGGTCGCAGCCCGTCGTGCATGAGCGCCTGGAACGTCGCCGGCGCGTTGCAGAGGCCGAACGGCATGACGAGGAATTCGTAGAGGCCGTCGTGGGTGCGGAAGGCGGTCTTGGCGACGTCGTCGGCGCGCATCCGAACCTGGTGGTAACCGGAGCGCAGGTCGAGCTTGGTGAAGAAGCGGGCATGGCGGAGCTCGTCCAGTAGTTCGTCGACCACCGGAATCGGAAACGCATCCTTGATCGTGATGGCGTTCAGGGCACGATAGTCCACGCAGAATCTCCAGGAGCCATCGGCCTTCCGGACCAAGAGGACCGGCGACGAGAACGCCGAGGAACTGCGGCGAATGATGCCCTGGGTCATCATCGCGGCGCATTGGCGCTCCAATTCATCCTTGTGCGCGGCGGGGTAGCGGTACGGCCGTACAGCCACCGGGGCGGATCCCGGCAGAAGGTTGATGCAGTGGTCGCGGGTGCGTGCCGGAGGCATGCCAGAGGGCTCGGCGAAGACAGGGGCAAACTCCTCGAGGATGGCGGTGAGGAGATCGGCGTCGATGCAGGCCTGGATCGCAGAGCCTGTGGGAGCCGCCGTGCCGCACCAGCATATCCGGCGGCCGCCACACCAGAAGGACATGGTGAGGGCGCCGAAATCCCACAGAATCGGGCCCAGCGTTGCCAACCACTGGGTCCCCAGGACGACGTCGTACCCAGCCAACGGCAGGGCGTAGAAATCCGCAGTGAACTCCTCCGCATTGATGGAGAACGGCGCGTTGCGGAACACGCCGGGGCACTGGACGCGCTCGCCATTGGCCACTGTGACCCGCAGTTGGCCCTGGGTGAGGGTCGGGAGCGTGGCACGGGCGGCCGCCTCCTCGGCGATGAAGTTATGCGTCGAGCCGGAGTCGATCAGGGCGAGGAGGGAGGTGCCGCCCATCATGAGATGCATCTGCATGGTCTCACTGGTGCGCACGCCAGCGATGGCGTGGAGTGAGATCTGGGGCTCCGCTGGAGTGGCCTCGTTTGTCTCAGAGTCAGTGTCGTCCTCGGCCGCCGCCAAGTCGAGGAGGAAGATGCGTTGGCAGACGCAGTTGTGGCCTCGCCCAAACTTCTCGTTGCAGTTGAAGCAGAGGCCTAGGCGGCGGCGCTCCTCCATCTCTGCCTGCGACAGGCGCTTGACCTGGCGGCCCTCGACGGTGACCGGCTGTGGCGCTGGCGCGGGCGCCGTGTTGGGCGCTGGGAGCGCCAGACGGGGCGGTGGCGCCGGTAGGATGCCCCTCTGGTGATCACGCCCTGGGCGTGGTGGTGGCGCGGCCGCCGCGGCACACTGATCGCGGAGCTCCAACTTGTGGGCCAGGCTCATGGCGACGGCGAGGGACTGAGGGTTGTGGAGCTCGACGTCGAGGCTAAGGGGCGGCAGCAACCCGGCGGTGAAGATTTGCACCTTCTGGTCCTCGGTGAGGTAGCCCGCGCGAGGCAGGAGAGCTTCGAACCGACCTTGGTAGTCGATGACGGAGCCCGTGCGCTTGCATGCCATCAACTCGCCCAAGGGGTTGGAGCGCAGCGGCGGCCCAAAGCGGAGGTTCAGGAGCTCGGTGAAGCGGCGCCACGAGGGAGTGCCTTCTTCCTGCTGAATTTGCATGAACCAGAGTTGGGCGGCGTCGTCCATGTTGTAGGACGCCATCCAGACTTGCTCCTCTGAAATGATACGTTGCTGGCGGAAGTAAGATTCACACCGGTTGATGAAGATGAGAGGGTCCGACGTGCCGTCGTACTTGGGGAAGTCCAGTTTCTGGAATCGTGGAGGCCTATCTTGATGGTGTTCGCCGGAGGCGGATTTGTCGCCGGAGGACGACGAGGGTGGCGGCTGTCGCGTGTCGTGCAGGCGCTGGATCGCCAGCGAGTTGGCTTCCACCGAAGCTTGCAGCGACTTGAGGGAGGCGGCCAAGGCGTTCAAGGTGGTTTGGAGGGCGTTGGGATCGCTCATGGCGGCTGTGCGGCGTGGGGTGGGCGGCGCAGAGGAAGGGCGGGACGGCGGTGGTGGCGATGGTGGGCGGCTGGGTGAGGAAGGCCTGGATCGTGATACCAGGTTGTCAAGGACGTCGATGCCCAAGACAGCGGGTCCTCGGCTACGGAGCTCGTAGCCTTGACGGGTAATGGCGTCGGGGTTGTTGCCCGGCTGCCCAATGGTGATGGAGGTGAGATTAGGAAGAAGAGAGAGGATTAGGGTTGGTCATTCTTGCCTTCCCCAAAGAGTGCCGATTACATGAATTATATAGGCCCGTGGCCTGCTAACAAATGGAAACAAACTCCTTTATTCTAGCAATCCTTGCATGTCGATCTGCATGCATGCATGCCTAAATCCACGCCTAGCCACTCGGTGCCGGCGATTGCTGCTCCTGGACGCGCGGCCGACGTCGGTACTGGAGGCCCCACATGACATCTACTTAGATTTATCTGATAACTGAATTGAAACAAGTTCCACAAATAACCATTTTAAGTCAAGATCATTGCTACCTTTTCCTTCTGTAGATTGTGCAGTTGCATTTGAAGATCAGAAAGCCTTCGGGTCGACAAATCATGATCATCATTAAGATGTTTGACTAAATCATTATTGCTCTGATAACTGTGATCAGAAATTTGTGCTTTTATCTTCTCAATTTGAGATTGCACATTTGATATTTGTTTGATTCTTTCTTCTTTCTTTGCCCTAAGATCTTCCAGTAGAGGTGTCACCGCAGCAAGTTGATCTTTCAACGATGTGTGCTTTCCATCCACCTACAGATAAATATCTCACATTACTTAATCATGGAACATGGTGGTTTGTTTCAGACTAAACAATAATGTCAGACACAAACTTTTTGGCTCCGGTACAGTTAAACATGAATCTTTATTATTCTCAAACATATGGCATGGTATTCAGAATAAAAAAAAGCAAAATATTTCAATTTTGTTTGGCATACTTTTATAATGCTATTATTTATCTTCACATTCCATATGCAATAACTTCTTTCGGCAGTGTCTGATGCACGAAGAAGCTGTGGGCCAGAAGACCCCACGATATTTTCTTCTTCTTCTTTTGCATAAATGCCATTATTAAAAGGATTTTCACATGACTGTTGTCACTGAACAAGTATGCTTCATAGTACACTTTGTGGCCGAAAGAAAGTTCTAGATGTACAATCCAGGTAGGCTTAGATTACAAGAAAGAATCATATTCAACAATTCTTCAAATGAATAGATGGTTTACAATTATAAATATTCTAATGAACAAAAATTCCGGTTCCGTGAGCTAATTTTTGCACTTGTTTTTCTAGTGCACCCATCTGACGTGACCATACACCAGCCGTGTGACTCAGCTACGCAATCCACTATGCTATCTTTTCATCATTAACTGAAAAAAGATGGCTAACCCGCAGAATATCATATATTCTACACACGGAGCAGCATGGCATTGGCAGTGATTTCATACTTGTTTTAAACAATGCACCTAACAATATCCTTGTCTTGATATGCAAACCAAAACTTAGAATTACATGATAAGTGACAACATTTTCAAGGTCCATAAGCTCAACACTTGAGCAAGAGGCGAAAATTTATGGCAAAACATACCTTAAATCGTGGGGTATTTTCCCCTATAGAAGCAACTAGAGCTTCAAGCTGTGCTTCTTTGGCCTTCAATGACTGACGGAGCTGGGCTCTCTCTGCATTGGCACTATCAACCTTTCGACGGTACACGCGCATGCACTCCGTTTCGAGTTCGAGGAACATGCGATCTTTATCTTGTTCACGCTCCCCGATCTCTGTCCATATTTGCTAAAACAAAGTTCACTTGTCAGACGATCAAACAAGGTGGAAAAATGTATAAAATAAAATAAAAAGTTTATTCGTAAGAAAATCTCTGCAAGCACCTGAACACAATTTATGATCGCTACATGCAACTCAAAACAAAAGATAATATAAGCATCTTCAAACTCAAAATGAATGTATTCGTCTGATCAATAGAGTGCTATTTTCTTTTTAAGTAGGGTAAACAGATTGCTGTTCACGTACACTGTAATGGCGTATCGTTAAAAATATGTTACCTACTAACTCATGAAATGGGACACAACAAGCAACAAAAAAAGGTGCCTGCTAGTGGCTCGATGAACAAGCAGGCTGATTACATGCCCCCAAAAGAAAATAAAAGACACAGTTAGCGCTATCGAGCATAACATGATATTACATTCTTCTTTCTCGTGCTATGTCAGCCAGTGGCATAATAGGAACGCTCCTAATTATGATTGCAAATTACATCACTGATTTATTTTAAGCCTCCTTTGGCCTCATTCGAATGGTTATATCAGTGGGGAAAATAAATCTGTATTCCCTTTGCTTCTTAAGAAACACATAAATCAAGACGAAAACTCGACAGTAAATTAAGGGTAGCATCTTTAAAGCTCAAATGAAGAAAGCTGCAAGCAGCAGAAGCAACAGATTTCCTACTGTTACCTATCCAAATCGTATCATCTCTTCAAAGGAACGCCACTTTTTTTTGGGGGGGGTGGGGGGGGGGTTACAAGAAGCCGAAGGCAGCCGAAAAAATTGAACTTCTGGGCATATTTTGTACACAGTTTGCACTTGTCTTGAAGAACTATGAAGATATCATAATCTCGAAATGGCTAAAAAACTGCAACTTTCTCTGAAACAAGAAAGCACTTCATTCCTGATACAAAACGACTGCCTCATAATTGGAAGGAACAAGCAAATGAAGAAACCAACAAGACGTGATCTGTTCTTCTCGAATCCGAACAGTTCTTTGCAAAGAAACAGAGCAAATCAAGGACGCCGCGAACAAATGACCAGATCACATTTCCTTCTTGCGGAGAAACGCACCTCGAGCTCACGCAGCAGCGCTCCGCACGGCGTGTCGAGGTTGACGCTGCCCCGCACCGCCTTGTCCAGGCCATACCCGGCCATGACCATCTCGCCCATATCCTCTCCCGCTTCTCTCTCCCCAGTATGAGAGAGAAGAAGCAACTGGAAGCAAAGTAGGCACCTCTATAGTGCCTCACTCTTTTCACTCTTCCTCCTGTTCCCTCTTTGTCCTTGCTTCTTGCTCTTGTACCAATGGAAGAGAGAGGGTGAGAGATGGGCGGTGGTAGTTGCTCGGTTATATATGGATCTCACTCGAGTTCAGTTGGTAACAAAAGGGAGAGAAAACGAGGAGAAAAGGGCGAGAGGTAGAAGAGGAGAGGGAGTTACTTGTGAATAGCCAATAATTGTGGTGTTTTTTTGGCTATAATAAGAGGTAGCCAACAAAAACTCCCTGTTTTCTTGATGCGGTTTGGAACAGGTTGCCACAAGAATTGTTTTTTCTGCTTGGTTTTTCAGTAGTCTTTTGTCAGCAGAATGTTGTGACAAGATCTGAAGTTTTGTAAGTACATATAGGTAGGGCTTTTACTAATTCAGTTCATGTTTTTCTGTTTTAACTGCGTACTGTTCTATTGTGTACATAATCTGCAGTGTATACTCTACCTAATTAAAATTTCACAAATCTTTAAGTAATTCAAGTTAGAAATAAAAGGCGCATGCTTTAATTACTTATTGTGTGCATCATGGACGCATCTACGTCTTGTTGGTCTTGTTGGTGCAGAGGTCGAAAGCTGTGCTTTTATTATTAAAAAATAATTCAATTACTTATATAAAAGTAAAGCCCTTTTAGAACGCTAGAATTTCTCCCCATTACCGCTAGAATTGAATTATTTCCTATACAATTGTTGTGTTTCAAATGGACATAAAGCCCAAAATTTATGTACAAATGATTTTACACTTTCTAAAGAAAATTGATGGTTGCATAATTAAAATTTAACATTTTTACATGCCAATATTCTCTGATGAATTGTTTGGTCATATCGATAAAAATTTAAATGCTACATTATTGTTTAGTTTGAAATGAGATTATGACGTCTATGGAATTTCTGAGACAAAAATGTACACATAATTGGAAAGGAATGGCAAAAATCTAAAAATAGATAACATACAGTAGCATATTTGTCAAATTAGCACGAGTATATTGCAGTTAATTAGGTGTTGTATATTGTCTATTTTTTTATTTTTGCGAAAGAAAGAGATATGGAGAAGGAGGGTCTACACACTAGATACCATCAATTCTATGGAGGCAAGATATCTAACCTCTTTATCAGTGAAATTTTGTGGGGTTACAAATTATACCAAATAGTCCAATCACACATAGCTAGTATTTTAGATGGACCGCTTTGTTTCATCTTACATTTCAAGTTACACTCAGCCGATCAGTGGTCCAGCGCAGCACGAACAAGATCTGAACCGTCAAAATTTACAGACCTAAGCACCACGCTTGATCGTAAATTAGATCTACAGGATAGTTAAAGAAAAATCACAGTGAATACTAAACGATGGGCCGGTTGACAGTTTCTGCCGACAGTTAAGCAATAATTACATACTAGTAGGAGTATCACAGTTGCAGAAAGAGTTGACTAAAGAAATGTATGTGCTTTCGAAAGTTTATTACTCCCTGTGTGAGGCTGTGACTGTGAATGAATCTGAACCTACAAAATCCACATGCACAGGATGAGGAACCATGACCTGATGCCCATGTGATGCTGAGGTCAACCTCGATAGATTAGGAAGAGCCAGTGAGCTCAGAGAGTATATAGCTAGCTTAAATAATGCTTTACTGGATCTAGATTCTAGGAGTATTTGTTCTTCCAGTCCTGCCACTTTTCAGGCTCTTCACAGTGAAGTGCACACAAAACTGCCAAGTGTTTCGTGCTTTGTTCCCGTGTGCAGTTTCTGCCCTGCACACATGCTGATCAATTGCTCTCATAGCTTCATGGCCTATTTTACGGTTTCAAACAGGACCTAGATTCTGTATATTTTCCTTCACGGTTTCAAACAGGACCTACTCGGTTTCAAACATGACCTTTTTTTATCTGTTTTCTTCACTAGAAAGCATCAAAACAAGCACTGAATGGTCATGTGTAGTGCTACAGCAGAAAGGTGAGGAGTCATGCTAAGACTGACCCACGATCTCTTTACTATTAATTCTGTCACAGTGACGTTTCTAGGGCAGTGATACAGTACACCACCATTGCCTTTGCTCATTTAGTCAAACAAACGCAACTCGTCAGAGAATTCAGAAACCTGATGCACGCGAGTACGGAAGTACTAGCACATGTTTATTTCATGCGTTTCTTTTCCTTTCTTTTCTTTTATTCTAGATTCTGGAGTTCGTGTTTGTTATTTGTTAATAATCGTTTCCTTCCTCTGCACCTTGCCACAACAAATTTCAAGTCGGTACTTCAATCTTCAGCCTTTTGACGAATTAGAATATGTTGAATTAAAATATGTTGTGCACTTATGGCTGTTTATGATTTGTGTAATTTTCATGGTAGTTGCACTGGGGGACAAGGAATGAAAGGAAAAACATATGTGCGTGCTTCCATACTTTGGTTGACCGGACAGTACTTTCAGAAAGATAAAACTAATTGTGCTCCTATGATGAATTAATCTATGGATGTTAGGACAAATCCTGTTGATCATTAAGTTCGTACATTCTTATTTTTAAGTAATGTTATGTACGCCTTCTTGTACCTTTTAAGTTATGTTGTGCACGCCGTCTTGTCCGCATATACGTTGTTAGGAATGGCCTGTAGGATAGGCTCTACTGCAACAAATGGTCTACAAAACAAGTGATTTTCAGGTACTATCATGTCAGTGCATGTGTAACAAATTCAAACTAATGTCCTGATTCAGATAAAAGTTTTCATATTTCAACTTTAGTTAATCTCTAATTTGCACATTAACCAATTCAGATTTCATCAATTTTGTGCACATACTGCCAATTGATCGTTTCTATGTCCATCACCAGCTAAGCATAAACCTGTTTTCCTTTGTGCAAAATGCCTGTGAGTGTACAAATATACATCCACTTCTAAACCGGTTGCTGCAAAAGGAAGAATAAACAAATGGCACGTATGTTTCCTAGTGAAGTATGGCTGCAGATGAAGTGTAGGGCAAGGCAACGTCGAGGTCTAAAGGATCCTGCACCAAATCCCCATCATTGGGAGGTTGGCCTGGCCAAAAAATTTGTGCACAACAACTCGCCTTTGTATTGCATGAGCCCCCTCTGCCCAAAATTTTCCATGATAGGGTCAAGAAAAGCCATCATTATTGATGTAACTGGGACCCCTCGAGCAATCAGCTGCAATTCAAAGGCTCCAATCCGAGCCCCATATCATTTGATTTGGTTGCTTAACAAATGGTCCTTTCATTATCTTTTCAAGGGCCTACCATAATTCCAACCCAATTTGCTCAAAAGTTTTTCATTTCCTCTCGAATGGGCAAAACTTTCTTGCAGATTTGGAGCCAACTAGGCAGATTGACGCGCTAAGCTGTGCCCATGGAGATTTAATTGAATCTCAAAACACAGCATAACAGTTTTACATTTTTTCTGCACAAAAGTAGTTTCTGTGCAATCTCTCATCTCTAGCCTATATTTTCAAGGAGCACAGCACTATATGTATGAATTAGGATAAGCGATATTACTAATAGTTCATGGTATACGTATCTTTGATTCGTCTAGCTGAAGAATAATTATTTATAAATAATCTAATTGTATAAAAATGCATGTGTTATCTTAATGTTTGGTTTGGATAAATACCAATCTCATTTTGAAATCAAAATAGTACATGAATTTCATGCATATTCATGTTTACATGCAATTCATGAGTATTTTAATGAATTTGGTGCAAATTTGAATTGTTTGAATTTAAATTTGAATTCATGAGTATTTTAATAAATATAATTAAATGGATCATTATAAAGGAACTCACTTTTTCATCTATTAACCTAGGGCTGAAAATAATTTTAGAAATTAGTACACTATATGAGAGGAATATTAGTGAATTTTTCTAGTTTTTTGGGAATATATTTAAGGCCTTAAAAATTGATATAATTTCTAAAAGTAGCCACCTTTGGAGAATTTAAATTCTAAATCTACAAATGCTCTTGCATGAAAAATCTTTGGCTAGGAGTCGCTGCAGAACGTTGTCGCCATGAGCCCGATCGGAAGACTTTGCCAAGCTCGCCACTGCCAATTTTTTGGTGTCCGAAGCTGACTTTCTGCTCCGCGGTAGACTCGACGTGAGATGCTGCAGCTGCTAGTGCCACTCTTGAGATGTCATTCGCATCGTTCACCGCCGGCCGCCAAGAGAGAGAGCGAGAGAAGGATGCTGAGATGAGGGAGAGCATCACCGTTGGATCTAATCGGACGGCGGAGCTATGTTGCTACAGTATCTACAATAACTTGATGCTCTGAGAGGCGGCCAATGCTTGGCCCGTTAGTATATGTTATTGATTGATTATCTGCAGACTGTTGCTGTTATTTATTTGGCACTGGTACATAACTAGCAGAAGCAGACCTTGCGTCACTGTTAGCAACTTGCCACACTGCTATTGCACTGGTAGCTGGGTTTGTTGTATACTTGTGTATCCATGCATGCAATTTACACTTGGGAAAATACAGGTCAAATGAGAGAAAAGGAAAGAAATGTGACTGCCTGCCTAACTGCTTCAGATAAACCTTTCATGTCGTCAGCTGTAGTTAGTTCATGGAGTTATCAGCATGACAATGAGCAAGCACTGAAAAAAAAAACTAATGTCTGTGTATGTATCTGACCCCTTTGCAATGATTAGTACATAATTCAGACAGTTCAGAACTTCGGATCATTTCGTTGGATATTGCAGTTATATTTCTTTTGCACTAGCCAATAATTAGATGACCATTTGTTCGTGGATAGTATAAGGTGAGGAATTAGTTTTTTTTTCTTTTGTAGGTCTAAAGTATGAACCTGCAGCCAGCTAACACATGCAGTGGCAGTTCAAAATTCAGATTAACCAGTAGAGGCCTTTTCTTTTATCATACACAAGCATGGAATGGGTAGTTAGTTACAGGCTGCACCTGTCAGATGAGTTTCTTGCATTGTAATGCATGCAGGAAGGGGGGGCATCTCAACACCTTACTTCCAGAACAATATACTTTCAAGCTTTAAGTTCCAAGCACTTTGCTTAAAACCATTGAAGTTGCATTTCCTTCAAGAATTTATTTTGTATTTCGGCCAAAAAAACTCCTAAATTCTAAATTTTCCTTTTGTTGCATTTATTAGATCTCCTACTCAGCTACTCCTACCCCTCACTAGAAAATAACATAAAGCGCAACACCACCAATCAGAAAAATCAGCACTCGCATTCAAGACAATGTACAGTGACATAACATCTTGGCTTTATCAATATTCAGATAATGCTTTGGATACAATTAAAGACATGAAAAGGAGATAAGAAGTAAGGCAATTATGTCTCTGCTCAAAGGCAAACAGTATAAATACTACACAGTACACTAACAGAATCAACCAAAATCATGGTCTCCATGACATTCTGCCAACCTAATAACAGTTTCTTTTAGTGAATTACAAAAAAATTACAACTATTGTGTCATTTGTAACACAAAAATATAAATATTATGCCTAGTAACACAAACTACAATTGTACACCAATTTCACACATATTATCTTTGCCGTCAAAATCCATTGTTATTGTTACTGTTCACTCCAAAAATCCTAAAACTTTTTGTACGTATTTTATAATACATGTGCAACCTATTTTAATTGGATTGACCCAAAAATCATGTATAGAATTTAAACTAAAATTCTCCAAAAATGCTACTTTAATAACTTCTAAAAATTATTAGGGCCTCAAATAAAATCCTAAAAATATAAAAAATTCACTAATATTCTTATTATATGATGTAATAGTTTATAAAATTATTAACATCCCTAATTTATATGGTGAAAAAGTGAGTTACTTTGTAATGCTCAAAGTAACTCACTTTTTCACCATATAACCTAGGGCTAGAAATAATTTAAAGAATTATTTTATCATATAATAAGAATATTAGTTAATGTTTTCAGATTTTTAGAATTTTATTTGAGTCCCTAACTATTGTTAGAAGTTATAAAAATAGCATTTTTTTTTGAGAATTTTAGTTTAAATTCTACACAGCCTTTTTGAGTGAATTCAATTAAAATGAGTTTCACATGGATTATGGAACACTTAAAAGAATAGGATTTTTAAAGAAATAGAAGACCACTGATTTTTATATTGATGAACAACACCAGTAAACAGTGAATTACGATAGCATGGATAACGGAAATCGGGTTATGTATGAAATTGGTGTACAAAACTATAAGTTTTGTGTTATTATGTAAAATAGTTATAGTTTTGTGCAATTTACTCTTTTTAAAACAAAAAAAGACTAGTCAATGCTTCAGTAGTTAAAAATTCATCAACAAACAAATGGGATTATCCTGAGTTTTACTTTACTTCACTGGTACTTTCCAAGCTAACATGAACCGATTTCGGCTTATCATTAAGCCTACAAATGGCCAAATCCTAAGGTTAGGCCGCTAGGTCATGATGGATTATTCCTCCTGTAAACACAAAGCATGCTCATCCGGCATGAGAATTCAATGTCTGAAGCCACTCAGCTCAAGCTCTTCGCACTGAAAGAGAGAGAGAGAGAGAAAAAAGCAGAGTCGAGAGGGACACACGAGCTGCAATTCAAAAGCGTGTGTGGCCCTTGCTTCCGGTCTGCAGGCTCCAGCTTCAGGTGATCCGTCCCGATCTCACAACGAGAATCCTCGCTTCGGAAGCTCACTTTCTTCTTCTTTCTGACGAAGTGCTCTGTTTGTTGGCTCCGGTTTAAGGATGTTGAAGCGGACGCCATCGTGGGAGCTCCTGCGGAACGATCGGACAGCGCGAGATGACGTTGATAAGTGATGTGGAATTGTGAAGAAACAACCAAGAGATTGGTTTGTTGGTTGGATGTTGCAACTTAAATCGATTCAGTTTTATGTAATACTAGTAAAGCAAACAACTGAAGTATCAGGAAGCCATATAGCGTAATAGCTACGAACTGATACTGTTGATCCCAAATTTTAATCTTTCTTGGGTTTAGATTGTGCTTGGAATTCTCGAGCAAAAGCTCCAAGCATGGTGTCAACTAAACAATTGCAACTAGATTGTAGGCTTGTAGCTAGTTACATGGTTGGACAAGGACTTGGCACCAGATGTTCATGGATAACCTTCAAGGACCTTGGGTACAGCACGGAGAGCCGAAAGATGACTGGAAGTTGCTAGAGAAACTTTTAAGTATTTGATGCTTGATAGATCAATAAACTCGAAGGCATATTTGCTTCCTGCTTCTCATTGGCTTGAGAATATTGACTCTTCATATGGCCTGTTGTACGCTGTAGCAATACTCTGACCCTTACTCATCAACTACTCCTTGGACCCCATGTATGATCTTTCACTCGACAATTCGGCAGGCCTTGAATCTTGGTGCACCAGTCTTTCCTTTCAATTAGGGAAACAAACAAATATCTTGAATACCACAGCTGATCTCAATGAGAGGTGATGGCCCATCTGTATCTTGATATGCTAGCTACTTAAGAAACTTAATACATTGCATCAGCATATTCCATTACCTCAGCGTATCATCACTATATCACGCTATTTCACAATTGTCAAGTGGTATAGCACATTGCAGAAAGGGAAGGAAAAAAAAACTCCATGAAGTTCATAGAGTGCACCTAGGCGTGAGGGTGCAACGGTACATCCATTGGAGAGCTCAAAGAGGCAGAACAGCAGGAGCCAGGAGCGATCCAGCACCAGTGCACCACTACATTGGTCATATATGCTGAGCTCCCATGTGAAGGCATTACTCTTGGAAATGTTTACGCGATTGATTAGCAGGCATCATTTTTCAACATATGTTCAATACATAATACCATCACGAGGTGCTTAGGTGTATTCCTTTAAATACCATATGGTTCAGTTCACAGGACTGTATTCGACATCTTAATCTCGAAACTGTTGGACAAAACCAGGCTACAGTATCTCCTACAAACATGTATAGCAGTCTTAGTTAGACGGCGTTAGTACTTCACAACGGGCAAAACTGGGCCACAATCTTGTGCTCTACCGTATTCGCAATAAACATCAGACATCGAATTCCATCTTGTCCTTGTCTTTGATCTCATCCGGTTTGAGCACGTGCATGAGAATTGTCAGAACAATCTTCATGATTTCCTCTTCATCATATGTTGTAGCAAATCTGACTGCAAAATGCAGATGTATTAATGTACCGCCCCATAGGCCTAATCCATTAAAGATAACTTGTTCATACATCAATACTATATGAACTCCAGGAACAGCCAGTGTTAACTGAAGTTGAATTAAATCGATACTCATTGTTTGACTAGATATCAAAATCATCTAATTCTAAGCATCTATTAATGTGATTCCTTTTATTGCAAGTACACAAAAAGCATTAAACCATGCATTAATAAACTGGAGTTTTCTAATGGCTTACCCCAAGGAAGGATTGGAAACTCCCATGTCTGCTTAGGAACTGATATAGCATATGCAGCAACCTGAAAAGAATTGAGACAACTTGTGTCAGGCATTAAATTGGTGCATAGCCCTTTCGAAAATACGTGCAATGGGAATGCAGCAAACATACAAGAGTTGAAGCAGCAAGTGAACAGGGAGAGTTAAAAAGCAACGAGGTATCTTCAGTCTCATACAGAAGATCCAAAATCTCCATGCACACATCCAGATCCAAAAGATCACCTAATTTTGATATTTCCCTGATAGTGAAGAAGAAAATAAGCAGCAAATTAATTGATAACATAATTTATCTTTCATTTAGACCAAGAAGTCAACAACAAGCAAATAGTAGCAGCAGTTAATCGATGCTCTAGTACTTCCACACTGCTCTCCAACTATGGTAAAGTAATGTTAATACAGGTTTAATATTGCCTAGTGGTTGGTGATACTTCTTGTGGCCATTAGTCTGTAGGATTAGAGAAAAGAAATGGTAATCAGAATCATTAGACAAGTCATTCAATGGAACAGTCTAGGGGAATTGGGTGCAAAATGGCAAACGAACATAATGTACATTTTTCATTTTCCGTATTGTTAGATTCGCTAGAGGATCACACCCAACTTAATGAAACACCGGAGGGACGTCTTCCCTTCCGTGTTCTTATTTGTATTGTTAGATTCACTTGTGAAAATAAGAAACATGATATGAGATTATTTTTAATAATTTCTCACATTTTAGAATTTCTGGACCAAGCCATTCTACTAAGAATTGCACCATAATAAGCTAGACAGGCTGCTCTCCGCAGTGAGAAACTGAACGGAATACATTTTAGTGACAAGTCACCACACCTGTCTGTTGTGTAATCTCTCATACATGGACCATGGATGTGGACCTAAGAGCACCTCCAGGAGACTACCAAGCGCCGTCAGGGCAACCGCAACGCCGCCAAGGCCGGCACACGCTTCTGGCCACGACGGAGGAGCGGCAGCCCGTCAACGGCATGTAGCAACACCTCCTGGAGTCCCCCGCCCCCGTTGCAATGCCAGCCGTCGCCTCCGGCCGGCAGCCACGTCTCCCCGCGCAACCTGGCACCGAGCGAAAGGCGGCTGTGCGGAAGACATAGCCGGCGGCCTAGAAGGCAAAGGTGGCAGCTCCCTCGGCATCCCGACCCGCTTCACCTCCTCCGTGCGACCCACTTTAGCAAGATGTTGATGCTAATGAAGATGATGATAAGGGGAGGGTAGAAGTACCACTCCAAGCTCGGCGGCGCAAATGAGGAAGAGGCCTCCAGGGAGGAAGCAAGAGAAAGAGAGGTTGAAGAGAGGAGGAGAGGGTGCTATCTACAAGGAGGCGCTTCAAGAGATGATCACAACAAGGAAGGACATGAAGTATGAGAGGAAACAAGAAAAGGAAGCAAGGTTGATGGAGCTCAAAGCCATCGAGGAGCGCAAGGCTGCCTATGAGGAGCGCAAGATGGCCATGGCGGAGTGCAAGGCGGCCTATGAGGAGCGCAAGGTTTCCGTTGAGGAGGAGAAGTTGAGGGTCTTTGGCGGAGAGATCCTCACCAAGAAGATGGAGTAAGAACAAAAGATCATGTTCATGGACATGAATGGCCTTGATGAAAAACAGAGAGCATATGTGGATGCAATGTGTCGTCATATCTTGGCATCAAAGATGGGCAGGTGGATGGGCAGGAACATGGGAGGCAATGGGAACTTTGGGGCCAGTGGGAGTGGGAGTGTGTGGTGCTCTATGTTTGAGCAATTGGGATGAACTTTGTGTTTTCATGATCTTTTGCTTTTGGATACACTATGTGGTATGATGATGAACTATTTGGGATGATATGTGGCGTAATTTGGTTCAATTCTTGGGCAAATTAAGTTTGAATTTGAATTTGAAAAAGTATGGATTTGAAATGTTGTTGAATTGTGTGTGTTTGAAACATAATAGTTTGAATTATTATGATGTGAAAATGGAGTTAAAATAGAGTTCATATGCACAAGGGAAGAGAAATAGAAGGAAATGAAATATTGGAGAAGAGGATTATTGGTAGTCTACTGAAGCAGCTTTCCCACTAGTGCTGAAAATGTTATTGGGGCTCCCCCAATAACAACTTATTAGGGACGGCTTATTGCTAGTCTCCTGGAGATGCTCTAAGAAAAACGTGAACTTAGAGACGAGACATTTCATCACTATAATTGTCGTTCACTACAAATAAGATCTTTATATAAATTCCAACCATGCACACTTTAAAATTTCATAGTTTGCCTTTAACAGTGTTAACAATTGGTTACAGATTAGAAAAGTTAGTAAACAATCCAAAGAACCTGAAGTGAATGAGAAGCTCCTCCAGGTATATGAAAGCAATGCTTGAAGATCCAATGTTATACTCCACTACCTACATATCACACAGGCACACAGCAAACAAGAAGAACATAACACTGTTGAGCAGCAACGAGTTAACATCTTGTCCAGTTATAATCTTAGCCAGGCTTTACCTCCATGAACACCAATTCCTGTGGCATTAAAGCAAACAACTTCAGTCACGACAAGTAAGCATTAAAAAAAGGAAGAAAATAATTTATTGTGAACTCACGGCCACAGCAAAATCGCGACATGTGAAATGCTGGTCGGCGATGATGCGATCTCCCAGCGCCTTGAGGCTCTTCGCGGAGAGCGGCCTTACATCATGGATCTGAACAAAGAATTTCAGAAAGAAAGGAAGGTGATACTGCCGCCCATGTCAAGAAATTACACAGCGTTTGCACAAGTAAATGTTCACGACATCACCTTGCTGGCGATCCACACGGCGACGAGCGCGAAGAGCTCCAGGTTGCTGTCTCTCAGGGGCTCGAGGAGCCAGGACCTCACGGCTCCTCCGTTTCGCGCGCCACAGAACCCCATCTTCCTGCCGCGACCAGGCCAAGAAATAAGAACCATCGTCCCCCCAGACAAGAATCGGAGAATGATCGATCACCTCGGGAGTGCGGGGAGGAAGCGTCCGGCGAAGAACGCCAGCGCGGAGTACTTGACGATGGGCCGGAGGTCGAGCCGCTGCAAGGAAATCGCGGGAGGAAGCAGCTGAGGTGTAGCTCGGTCGGGGTTTTGGGGGGTTGGGTGGGTGGGCTCGGGAACGGAGGGCAGGGAATAATGCGTACCTTGGAGGCGTGGAGGAGGAACTGGAGGAGGTGGCGGCGCCTGGGGGAACCCGGCCACGCGCTTGCCGCCGCAGGGTCGTCGTCCTCCTCGACTTCCATGGTGACGCGCGCGAGTCAGGGAAGAGCTGGCGGACGCAGGTGAGCAGCAGCCGGCAGCGCAGCTTGACAGAGTCAGCAGCCACGAGGGCCGGGCGGCTGAGCACCACGGAGGCATCCAGAAGCAGCCCAAGTGGAAGAGGGAGGCCCACTGGGCAATCGGTGGGATGCAGTCCTCACTGTACTACGGCCTACTGGCCCAGTATTTGGGGCAGACCTGAACAGATTCGGCCCGGTCAGGCCCAACGCCACTTGTCTGAGTTTTCTCTCGCTCACACTCAAAGGACGTGGTTGGTTTTACTTAGCTAGCTCGGTGGATACTTATAATTTTAAGATAAGTGTATTTGGTTAGTCTCATCAATTGTTCTATCCTGATTCGATAGATGTAAATATACGTCTTCAGCTTGGTCTGAGAGTGAAGCTCAATTTGAGCTTCACTCCGCAGTTTGGTCTGACTGGTATAGCTTTTTATATCCACTCGTATAGTTATACATGCGAGCTCACTTTTTAGTGTTATAAAATCATCTTCATACAAATAACTAATCACAATCTAAACTCTTACGTATGCTCATGCGGCTTCAGATTCGATCAAACAAATAGAAACTCAGCTCAGGCTGTCTAGACAGATACAACTAATCAAATATTATTTTTTTCAATAAATATGATTCCGCTTAGCTGTATACGCGATACAGCTCTATAAAATCAAACTGAGTCAATCTGAATCTTCTCAAATATAAAAAAAGGTAAGTCAATGTGAGTCTCCTCTACTTTTGTTTTGCGTCGTAATGAATTGAACTCTTCAGATTTTGTGGAAAGTTGTCTAACCAAGTGAAGCCTCTTGATTTTGCCGAAGACTGAAAAAAGTTCTTTCTAGATGGCTTTCTTGGGTTGTGAGTTATCTATGCAATGCAGCGAAAGTTGTCGATCTAACTACAAGCTCAGCCTAAAACTTGATTGATCCGGTTGGAAGTTCAAAAATCCATCTAATTAGTGTGTTCTGATATGAAAGTTAATTTGAATGATTATTTTCGAAGTTAGAAAATGACATTGTTACATCTATGCTTGTCAATGTGAAGGGCAATGAGTAAAGGGCCCAAATGGGGACATCCTCTACAAACATTTTCCTGGCCATAAAAACTAATGTTTTGCAGAAAATAGAACTTGATTTTCATTATCTGCAAGAAATAAACGCACATTCCATTGGATACACAACAGAAGGATTGGAGTTCTATCACATTTTGCATGTCCCGCCCTCAGATGTGAAGAATGATCACAAGACAGCATTGATAAAGATAGTGAGAAGCAAGATTACAACCGACCAACTCATTGCTCACCTCCGTCGTCTTGTACCTGGTAAATAGGTTTGGGAGGTTGAGGAGCACAATAATAATTCTTTTGTGGTGCCTTTCCTATCAAAGGCTGAGCTCCAAAGAACTATGGCATATGGGGGTGCTGAAATTAAAGAGCTTGGTGTCCAGCTAATGTTTGAGGAGTATGTGATGGCACAAGAGGGTTTCTACTACCAAAAGTGTGGATGCGTGTTCTGGGGCTTCCGAAAGCGCTGAACAAGTTCCAAATTTGTGGGAAATTGTACCATGTTTGGTGCTATGCAGAAGGTAGACATGGTGGCTACCAAACACAACACATTCGGAAGATACTATGTGGCAGCACTTAACCCTGCGTCGATTCTGAATCAAATGGATGTGGTCATTGTACTTTGAGTCAAAATTTGAAGTTGAGGAGGACAACATTGATAGTGCCACAAAACATATGGACACATATTACGAAGGAAAGGAATAGAATGGAGACGACGACAAGGCAACAAGAGACACGAAAGGGGCTAAAAATGGATCGGTGGAAAAGAAAGATGATGCTCCTAGTGATGGTACGACAGATGGTCAAATGATGGAGGCATCTCTTACAGGTGCGAAAATGGCTGCAAGGTGGTCATCGAGGACGGCGTGCTCACCATCTTTGACACTACATGCTTGATGTTGGCGCAAGTGAGGCGTGGTGGCAATCGGCTGTACACCCTGCGGCTGAACATTACCGATCCTATGTGTCTCTTGGCGAAGGCCGATGACATGGCGTGGCGATGGCATGCGTGCTACGGCCATATGCACCTTAGGGCAATGCACGACCTCACAGCCAAAAGGATGGTCGATGACGTCCCGGCGCCCAGCGATCAAACACGTCGAGCAGTTATGCGGTGGCTGCTCATTGGCCAAGCAGCACCGAACGGCGTTCCCGCAAGCATCCTCTTTACCGCGCCGAGTGCATCTTCAAGCTCGTGCACGGTGATTTGTGCGGGCCGATTAGTTTGACACCGCCAACAGAGAAAACACTCGACACTGAAGGAGTGCCGCTCCGTTTTCGTACCGTTCAGAACATCGACGACGCTCTGAATGCACGCGAGATGGATTTCAATGGTTTGTGCATGTTTGTGGCTAAAGAGCTGGCGAACATTGAGCAAGCCCTCAAGGAAGGTTGCTGGCGGCAGGCGATGAAGAAAGAGCTGCAATCAATTGGCGAAAACGCGACATGGGAGCTTGCGCAGCTGCCGACGGGACACCGATGTTAGAATAAGTCTTGAGCGCTTAGCGTCGAGTTTTGGGTTTGTTTGTTTCAATTTCGGTTCAGAGCACGATCATGTCAATTGGTTGTGCGCGTTTGTAGCTCGAGGCATGCGCGTTCATGCCGGAGCGGAGTCATAGCGGTTGACGCGACATGCTGGAACGTGCGAACGGCATGCCGCGCCCGTCGGAGAGCCTGTGGCCACGACGATGTCGAGTCTGTAACCTCCTTTATATTCAAGCAATAGAGTCCTGAAAACGCTACCGCATTGCAGCACACATTCGTGCGTTTCTCTGGTTTCCAATTGTGTTCGCGTGCGTGTGTCTTCCAGGGAGCTCGACGACGACGTGCAAGCGTCGTATCTCTGGCGATTTCTAACAAGTGGCATCAGAGCCGGTTGCGGGGGGGGGGAGCTCGATCGCGGCAAGGTACCGCTGTTGGAATCGAGACCGTGCAATCGACTACGCGCTCATGGCCGGCGACGGGAAAGGCGAGGGGAGCGGCGCCAAGGATGGCGTCGTGGTCCAGCGGGTGGTGCGTGACCAAAACGAACTACACCGAGTGGGCACTCCTCATGAAGGTCAAGCTCAGGGCCCAGGCGCTCTGGGCCGCCGTCGACACAGGAGGCGTGGATTCTCAGGAAGACATGATGGCGCTCGATGCTTTGTGCAGCGCCGTGCCGCCAGAGATGGTGTCCGCGATCGCCGAAAAAGAAACGGCGAAGGAAGTCTGGGATGCTATCAAGACCATGCGAGTTGGCGATGACCGAGTGAAGAAGTCGAGCGCCCAACAGCTGCGCAGGCAGCTCGAGGCGGCGACGTTCAAGGATGGTGAGTCTGTTGAAGAGTTCGCTCTGCGACTGAGCGGCATGGTGGCCACTCTGGTGACTCTCGGCAAGGTTGTGGAGGAGACCAAGGTAGTGGAGAAGCTGTTCCGCAGCGTGCTGCAGCGATTTCATCAGATCGTGCTGGCAATTGAGACGCTGCTTGATGTGTCCAAGCTCACGCTGGCGGATGCGACGGGGGGGTTGAAGGCCGCCAAAGATGCGTTCGAGCCGCCACCGTCAACAGTGCAACATGATGGCAAGTTGTACTTGACGGAGGAGGAATGGGATGCGAGGAGAAAACGGCGCGAGGTTGAGAATCATGACGGCAGCGGCGGCTCAGGCAAGAACTTCGCGCGTCGAGGAAGGGGGGCGTTCGAATGGGCGTCCATGAATGGGCCATGGCGGCGGATCGTTGTCGAGCGGGCCGCCAGTGGCCTCGGACCAGTGCTGGAGGTGTGAAAAACATGGGCATTGGGCCCGGGAGTGCAGGTCGAAGCCGAAGAAAGAGTAGGCCCATGTGGTCCATGAAGAGGAGGCTGCTTTACTGCTACTGCGAGCGAGTGTCGGCAAAATCCCCATTTCGTCACCGGTACAGGACTCCCCGGCGATCACACCGACGACCGGAGCGGTGAAATGTGAGGCTGTGCAGGAGCGGGCGGTGTCGTGCCTGGTCCCGAACCTCGACATCAGGCCTGTGGAGGCGTCGGCGCGCTCCCCGCCCCAAATCCGGAAGGAGAAGGTCTTCGTGCAGCTTGGGAGAGCGGAGGAGAACCGCGACGCCAAGCGATGGATCCTCGACACTGGAGCGATGAACCACATGACGGGGTCGCGAGCCACCTTCGTCGAGATGAACACCAAAGTCTGTGGAACGGTGCAGTTCGGCGATGACTCCGTCGCGCGGATCAAAGGACGCGGGACCGTGATGTTCGTCTGCAAGAACGGCGAGTATCGCTCCTTCGCCGGTGTCTACTACATCCCCCAGGTCACGACGAACATTGTGAGTGTGGGTCAACTCGACGAGGGAGGTTATCAGGTGCTGATTGATGGCGGAGTGATGACGATTCGTGAACTGGGAGGACGCCTGCTTGCCAAGGTGAAGCGTGCCCAAAACCACCTGTATGTGCTCTCTGTTGAGCTCGCACGGCCGGTGTGCTTGGCACTGCGAGGCAGTGAGGCGGCTTGGCGCTGGCACGCACGACTGGGGCACCTAAACTTCCCGGCAATGAGGAGGATGGCCCGTGAGGATCTGGTGCGCGGACTTCCTGAATTCAGTCAAGTGGATCAACTTTGCGAAGCTTGTCTGGCAGGGAAGCAGAGGAGGACGTCGTTCCCAGATCAAGCTCAGTACCGCGTCGGGCGAGTGCTGGAATTGGTGCACGGAGACATTTGCGGCAAGATCACGCCAGCCACACCAAGCGGAAATCAATACTTTCTGCTCATGGTGGATGACAAGAGCAGGTTCATGTCAGTAGCTCTGTTGAAGATGAAGGATCAAGCCACTGAAGCAATCAAGCAGTTTCAGTTCATGGCCGAGGCGGAGACAGGACAGAAGATGGGCGCGCTATGTACTAACCATGGCGGGGAGTTCAATTCAGCAAAGCTCCACGACTACTGTCTGGAACATGGCGTGCGGAGGCAAACAATGGCGCCATACTCCCCTTAGCAGAATGGAGTTGTGGAACGGCGGAACGCCACCATGGTGGGCACTGCCTGGAGCATGATGAAAGCGAAAGGGCTCCCGAATCGGTTTTGGGGGGAGGCTGTGCTCACTGCTGTGTATGTGCTGAATCGGACGCCGACGAAGAGTGTGGAAGGTATGACACCATTTGAAGCTTGGTATGGCAAGAAGCCATCGGTTCATCATCTCCGCACATTTGGATGCATTGTTTATATGAAGAACACGATGCCCCACTTGAAGAAGCTGGAGGACAGGGGTCGGCACATGGTGTTCATCGGCTATGAACGAGGCTCCAAGGCGTTCCGAGCTTATGATCCGGTGACGCGGCGAGTTCACATCACCAGAGATGTGATGTTCAATGAAGATGCTCAGTGGAATTGGGACGATGAAGATGAAGGCAAGGCTGATGCCAGCGACACGTTTACAGTGGAGTACATGGTGATCACCGGGCGGGAAGAACCACAAGAAGAACCTGCGGCGGCGCCGGCGTCACCACCGCAAACGCCCGGGGGAGCTGGTGGCACGGCGTCCACTCCAGTACACATGGTCTCGCCACCTACAAAGCTGGGGGACCAGCTGGATGCCGACCACGATGACGACGCGCCCTTACGGTTCCGAACCGTGGAGAACATCCTCGGGAAGGTGACACTGCCGGGGCAGGCAATCCACAATCTGGGCCACGGCGAGCTGCACGCAGTGAGCGCCGAGGAACCGGATATATTGGCGGATGCAGAATGTCAGCCGTGTTGGCGCAAGGCGATGGAAGAAGAGCTGCAATCCATTGAAGAGAACCAGACCTGGTCGCTGGCTGAGCTCCCCAAAGGGCGACGAGCAATCGGTTTGAAGTGGGTGTTCAAAGTGAAGCGAGATGAGCAGGGAAAAGTGGTGCAGCACAAGGCGAGATTGGTTGTAAAGGGGTATGCCCAACGCCATGGCATCGACTACGGTGAAGTCTTTGCGCCTGTGGCACGGCTGGAAGCAGTGCGGCTGATCATGGCCATGGTGGCTCATCTGGGCTGGGAGGTACACCATATGGATGTCAAGTTATCCTTCTTGAATGGAAATCTGCAGGAAGAAGTGTTTGTTGAAAAACCTCCTGGTTTTGTGAGAGCCGGAAGGGAGCATCGAGTGTTTAAGCTACACAAGGCACTATATGGGTTACATCAAGCACCTCGAGCTTGGAATCAGAAGCTGGATGAGAGCTTGACTCTGCTGGGTTTTCTGAAGTGTCCTTCAGACCATGCTATATACTACAGAGGAGATAGTGGTGAGCGCCTGGTACTGGGGGTTTATGTAGATGATCTTGTGATCACTGGCAACAACAGAGAAGGGATCCAACAATTCAAGAAGGAGATGACTGAATTGTTCAAGATGAGTGATTTGGGGTTGCTACATTATTATCTTGGCATTGAGGTGAAACAGCATGAAGATGGGTTTTTCCTCAGTCAGAGCAGCTATGCTAAGAAGATTTTGGAGAAGGCAGGGATGGCCGAATGCAATCCATGCAAGATACCAATGGAGCCCAGACTGAAACTCAGTAAGCAGAGCACCAGTCCTCTTGTGGATGCAACTTTCTATAGAAGTTTGATTGGCGGCCTTAGGTATTTAGTCAATACTCGCCCTGATCTTGCTTATTCAGTTGGGTATGTGAGTAGGTTCATGAAAGAGCCACACATGGATCATTTGCTAGCATTGAAACACATTCTGAGATATATTGCTGGCACATGTGACTGGGGTCTATTTTACCCAAGGAAGAAAGGAGTACAACCAAGTTTGGAGGGGTATAGTAATAGTGACTTAGCAGGAGATATTGATGGCCGAAAGAGCACTACTGGTGTTATTTTCTTCCTTGGTGATAGTCTTGTTAGTTGGCAATCTGCAAAACAGAGAGTGGTGGCCATGTCAAGTTGTGAAGCTGAATATATTGCTGCTGCAACTGCTGCTTGTCAGACTGTGTGGTTGGCAAGGCTGCTAGCTGAAATCCTGAATTCAGAAGTGAGCATGCCATTGCTAAGGGTGGACAACAAGTCTGCTATTTCCCTCATCAAGAATCCAGTGTTGAATGATCGCAGTCGACACATAGACACAAGGTTTCATTTGATCAGGGAGTATGCAGCACAGGGAAAAATCGAAGTGAAGTTCATCGGGACAGAAGAGCAACTTGGGGACATTCTCACGAAGTCTCTTTGCAGAGTGAAGTTCCAGGATCTTTGCGAGAAGATTGGACTTCAGAACTTGTCAGGTCAGTAGTGTTGCGCGTCAAGAATTAGGGGGAGAATTGTTAGAATAAGTCTTGAGCGCTTAGCGTCGAGTTTTGGGTTTGTTTGTTTCAATTTCGGTTCAGAGCACGATCATGTCAATTGGTTGTGCGCGTTTGTAGCTCGAGGCATGCGCGTTCATGCCGGAGCAGAGTCATAGCGGTTGACGCGGCATGCTGGAACGTGCGAACGGCATGCCGCGCCCGTCGGAGAGCCTGTGGCCACGACGATGTCGAGTCTGTAACCTCCTTTATATTCAAGCAATAGAGTCCCGAAAACGCTGCCGCATTGCAGCACACATTCGTGCGTTTCTCTGGTTTCCAATTGTGTTCGCGTGCGTGTGTCTTCCAGGAAGCTTGCCGACGACGTGCAAGCGTCGTATCTCTGGCAATTTCTAACAACCGAGCTATTGGGCTCAAATGAGTGTTCAAATTGAAGAAAGATCCTCACGACAACATTGTGAAGCACAAAGCACGGTTGGTCGCAAAGGGCTACACACAGCAGCAAGGAATCAATTTCGACGAAGTTTTTGCTCTGGTGGCTCGGATGGAAACCGTCCGCGTTCTGCTGGCTTTGGCCACGCACGCCGGCTGGCAAGTCCATCATATAGACGTTAAGTCGGCATTTCTCAACAGCGATCTGAAGGAGGAGGTCTACGTTTAGTAACCCTCCGACTTCATCCACCATGAGCAAGAGCATCTAATGTGTCGTCTGCGTAAGGCCTTGTATGGGCTAAGGCAGGTGCCGCGCGCTTGGAACGCGAAATTGGATGAAGTGGTGCTGCAGCTCGGCTTCAGGCGAAGTCTGTTGGAGAATGCGGTGTACCGGAGGAAGGAAGGTGATGATCTTCTTCTTGTGGGGGTGTATGTGGATGATCTTGTCATCACCGGATCAACAATCGGCGTCATCAACACCTTCAAGCAGGAGATGAAGAATATGTTCAGCATGACCGACCTCGGTCTGTTGTCATACTATCTCAGCTGCCACAACAACATTTCAGGGAGTCTGGTTGAGCAGGCTTATTGGCGATTTGACTGAAACCGAACCAATGAAGTTCAAGCTGTTGGTTGACAACAAATATGCAATAGAGCTCCGCAAGAATCCAGTACATCATGATATAAGTAAGCATATTGACACTAGATATCATTTCATCAGAGAGTGTATCAATGAAGGCAAGATGGACATAGAGCACATCTGCACTGAAGAACAAGTTGCTGATATTCTGACAAAGTCTCTCGATCGTGTGAAATTCACTGAGCTACGGGAGAAGATGGGCGTAGTGGAGATGAGAAAGTCATGATTAAGGGGGTGATTTGTTATAATATATAATCATGTCTTAGTTTAGCTCGTTGGAATAAAGGTTGAGCTCAGGAAATAGTCTTGAGGTCAGACCCGTAGGAATCGGTCAGTAGTTTTTTCTAGCTGAAAGTTAGCTGCTCTGTTAGTTTGTTTCAATCAAGGCCACGAACCGATGATATGGGATGGCATATCGGGAGATCGTGGCTGAAGAATTGGGCAAATGGCCCATGTATTCGCTTGTTCGTTTGTCTATTTAATAGAGTCCAAAAAACGCTGCAATTGAGGAGAGCAGCACCAAGAGTTTACCTGTGTTCAGAGTCTCAGCGTCAGTTTCTGTAGCTAGCCTGAATATTGTCGATTTCTCGTCAGACTTAGGCTGCTGCGGGGTTCTCTGAACCCAGCGTTCTCTAGCGCGCGTGTGTCCAGGGTGATAACGGTACTGTTGAGCTTCGACGAGCTGCAACAACAAACGTGTGTGTTGGTGTCGCTGTCGCCGGCCGCCTCCTCCTCGGCGGTGGCGCTGCAGTTGGGCCGCAGCCTGAGGACGCGGCGGAACGAGTACAGCAAGGGCACGAAGACGGTGAAGGGGAGGCCCTTGGGGAGCATGGACACCATCATATCGCCGAGCTCCCCGAGTCTCTCCGCGCCGCAGCTAGACGGCGGCAGCGAGGACGAGGATCTTGTGACGACGACGCGGCGGGGTCGTGGCGAGGAAGGGGTGACGGAGAGGAGGACGAGGACGAGGAAGAGGAGGGTCACGGCCAAGAAGGCGATGGCGAGGAGGCGCCGCGGCTGGAGCGGCCGTAGTCTGAGCGGGAAGAGCCTCTTCTTCCTCCTCGCCGCCGTCATATTCATGCGACGCGATCACTGTCAGGAAGTGGCGAGTACGTTTCGCGGCGTTGATCAAGTTTCCCGAAGCTTAGATTTCCAAGTGAGGCGATATCGACGCAGCCGGGAGGTGAAGAAGGGTGGCAGACGGCGTGGGGATGGGCACGGCGCGAACGGACATGCCGGACCCGGCTACCTGCCCGTGCTCTCCGTTCCCGAGGTCTTTGGGCCCCGCCGCTGGGGTCTGTAGCACGGCAAGCAGCGTTTGAGTCGAGCGGAGACTCCGCCGCCGCTGCTTCAGTCGTCAGGTAGCAGTGTAGCACTACCCAACCGGCTTGCCGGAGGCCCGGAACGGTGTCCAAAGCGGGTGCGACGTGCCGGACGGCCGCGCCGCTGAAGGCCCGCGTTGTAAGGCAGTCCTTCGTACGGGCCGAGAAGGCGTGGGTCCTCTCCGAGGAGTTCGCCACCGACCCATGGGCCATCCACGCGAGGCCTGGCGCGCGCGTGCAGATAAACGAATTGTAGTTTTTTTTGGGGCAACTATTATTCCAGTCCTCTTCCAGGTGTCCTGGTAGGCACATTCTGGAATTCATTCGATTGGAAGGTATTACTATCGTGCTAAGAGTAACTTCAGCAGAAGACTTAAATTTTACTAAGTCATATTTTCATTTGGTTATTTACTTTAAAAAATTCGTCCTTCATGTTTCTGCACGCTCCAGTAGACTAGTTAAATCCCACTCTTCATATATTATATATTATATTTTATTCGCAACGACTATTTTTTTAATAGCTTTATTCCAACGGCTATTTTTCAGCATATAATTTAGGGATGAAAATAATTTTAGAAATTAGACACGTAGATTATATAATACATACAATTTTTTTATTTTTGGAACAACATACGTCCACAACTTTGATATTTAGAAAATCTCAGCACTGTTCATCCGGTACTGTACATGGGAGAAACGATACGATGGTGAGCCAGGAGGGGACGCTGTTTTGGCCGACCGAGCAAGGCGAGATGATCAGTCTACAAGGATGCCGATTCAGATGATGAGTCTGCTGGAACCCTGTTTTCTAGATCAATCGCTAAATATGTCGATGGCGAATTGACTGGCAAGGGCGTTGGAGCTGCTCTAAGTGAACTAGACAGATGCATATGTCAGATGAGCACTGTTGGCTGAACTCTGCCTCACCCATCACGGGCTACCAGACCATATATTCTAAAGGTTTTTAGATTCTATTTTTCTTATAAAATAAATCTGAAAAAAGATCAACAGGCTTTGCAGCAACTTGAGTCTGATGCAACTTACACAGCGCATGATTGATGGCGTAGGGCCATGTAACGTTGATGGCAGTAAGGAAAGAACGTGAAGCTGCCACATGTGCACACCGTTTGTCCTCACAGTTGCACTAAGGCCAGTCCCACGAAGTTGTCCACTTATCCCTACCAAACTTGGAGATCAAAGTTTTGAACCCAAATTCGTAAAGTCTGCCACTTAGCCTTAGCATTTTGTATCTTCTGCTTGGACTATATGCGTGGCTGTAGTAGGCCTGGCCTGTTCATGGAGAATTTGATCTGAGCAACCTGATTAGGGATGGTAACAGGGCTAATCCCTACGGGGAATGTTTTCCTATTCCCATCCTCATTTAGCTATCGGGGGAAGATTTCTCCCATCTCCATTCCCGCGAGGAATTTGTGGGGATCAGGTCTCCAATGAAGATATAAAATTGAATGATATTTGATTATTTTTATATATTAATAATATGTACGTTGTATAAATAAGTAATTTATTGATATATACGAGGGTAATTAATAAAAGATTGATTAAATATCGTAGGTTAGACAAAAAGAATAAGAGTAATTTATTATTTACTTTACGTAATATAATATTTGTATATTTATATACTAAGAAAAATATGTATATATATGTGATATCGGGAATATAGCGGGGAATGGGAACGGGGAGCGCATTCCCGTCTCTGTCCCTATATGAGTTCGCGGGGATGAAATCTCCTCATCTCCGTCCCCTAATAGGGGAATTCCCCACGGAGAATCGAGGATCGGATCCGCACTGACATCCCTAAATCTGATCTAACTTGATCTGAAAAAACCCAATCCGGCCTGATCAAACTAGTGCATGGGCCAAACTTGAACTTCAAAACATAACCCTATAGTTCTAACTGGGTCAGACTTGAACTTCAAAATAAATCTTAAATAAAAAACCCGACTTGACCTAAAAAACCCGAGTCAAAAAAAAAAAACCAATGTCAGGCTAGGCTCGAGGTTCCTATTGGATTTTTCGAAGTTGAACCCAAAATCTGATCTGGCCGACGTTTGAATAGGCCTAAGCTGTAGCAAGATATTTTTTTCTAGGGAGGCAAAGAAGAACACAGATTACTCTAGACCGTTTCCTGTCTCACCGCAACTGTTCTGCTTGTTCACTCAGTATGCGCAAAGTGGTTGTGAGGGAGTTGACCTTACAGCATCTGAGAAGATAGCCAGGGGGCTACCAGCTTGGCATTCTTGAAACCAAGCAACTTGCATCATCTGATAGAAATGTTATTTCCTGTAAAATTATGCTCTTGACTTTGCCACATGTCATGGATGCTCTGCCACGCGATACGAGTTAAAACATAGATTAGTGGAGATTTTAGACAAATATTACAAAAGAAGGATGCAACTTGTTCATGAGCTGCTTCTCTTCTGAGCTGGTGCGTTAATGTGATTGTTGAGGAGTTAGAGATGCAATTTTCATCAGTGGGGAAACCTTTTGAGCCGAATGAACTTTAAGTATGATGATTAGTGTAATTTGGAAACATTATCTTGCTACTACGGAGTAGTTCTTATATACAGCATCGGTACTTCCCTCGACTAAAACTGGACCCATTTGGGTTTAGCAGGCGTTAGGTGGTGATGTAAGATGATTGGACATTTCTTTTATGGTATCATCAAGAGCTTCATGTCATCATGTGGTTATCAAGAGGAACGCCGCAATGGTCCAACACAATCAGTTAGCTAATCCTTATAGAAACCCCTGATGTAATTACTTTGGGTGCGCCGGGGAGAATCTTTAAGGGTGCCCTTGTTTAGAACTAGAGTTTCATCCAATAATCAAACTGCTAAACATCTGAAAGAGTAGACGGCAACAGGATTCGTGAGAAGGTTCAGGGTTCACACGGTATGTGCCTTCTACTTCAGATTCAGAATCGATATATTAATGCGCATAATGATCTATTTCTGAATAAAACTAGGATGTTTTTTTTAAAAAAAATTGATACATAGGACATGGTGAGCTAACTGCTCTGATACAGTTTTGAAGGGGCTTATTTGAACCAACCATTCGTATACAACTGCAAATACATCAGTAGCATACTGATGATAAGTAGAGACTTATTGGCGGAAGAAGAGATGTTTTTCACGAATAAATATGATGAATTTTTTAAAAGAGGAGACTCAAAAGGAGAAATAATTATGTCTTAATAGTAAAAAAGATTCATCTTCTGGTTGGATGGCCATGACTTTGTATTTATAGTTCCGGTCAAGGTGTAAATATACAAGTATACAGAGCTAGCGATACAAATTATTACTATACCGCAGGGACCTAGAGCTGATCGAATCGTACAGCATGGGTCTAGGTAGGATGCATTTATCCACTAATCAAAAGATATTATCTACTATAGCAATACAATAGTGTAAGTGGCCCTAACAGCGTGGTACTCAGCCGATCACCTATTGCGGCGCCGCACTGTCCAAGGTGTCAATACAGCTCTCACTTGCGCTGGGATGTCAGAACAGCCTCCACTTGTATCGGTATTTAATGTCAATCACTTCCTTACTGTTAGAGGAAGGCTAACGAACCCCTCTGACTAATATTTCCCCAAGACCTGATGACTCGCCTCCCATTCTTCGGGTAGCCTGCCCAGCCTCCGAAGGACTATAGCTCCAGAAGGCTAGGGCTCTGGATGGTTCCTGAGTCCGAAGGTCTACAAGTCCTCTGAGGACCTATGGGCCACAGACGTAGGTTGGCAGAACTAGAGATGTCAAGAGTCTTAATGATGACCTCAACAAATCTAGAGATAAATAGTTGTCTCGCCCTATATGAAAGGCAGCAGCCTTGTCTTGGCTCACCTCATTTTTTCTGCACAGTCCTGACAAACAGAAGGAACAAGCAGCAAACAAGAAGGGGCGCAATCTTAACTTAGCCCTTGAATTTGGGAGATGGAATAAGAGTTTGAGACCACTAGTTGTGCGTATTGCCCAATTGCTATGGCCCATGACGGTTCCACAATAGTTTTATTTATTTTATTTGAGAGATGTTATGATGCTTGTGAAGAACCTATGGTACTTCCCCTCTAGGAGCCCTTGATTTAATAAGGAAAGTTTTGGAACCTGATTAAGTGTACATAGGGATAATTTAGTAATTGATCCTCTAGTTAATTGAACGCCCATCTCTTCTGCCACTAGCACCAGAACACATATAGGTGTTCCCCTCCCCCATCGAACAACTCCTCCACCGATTCAGCTCGACAGTTACTTCCTCCATCGTCTCCCTTCTCCAGAAGAAGTGTTGCCTCCTCCACTGCCTCCCTTCTTCGGCACGTCGATGGCTGCTTCCCCTTCCCATTTTCGTGGTGAACCCCAGCGGCAAGCGGCGAACAACACATGTCATGCGGCAGGGCCAGTGGATTTGGCGGCACATATTGAGGTGGAGGACGAAGCCACGGTGGGTCGGAGGCTACCGCTACCACCTTGCCAGGTTGGTGGAGGACCTGGTCATTAGAACTTGAGTCTCCGAGAGTGCACACAACGAGGCCGAGGCACAGACGGCGTGTGACTCCCTTTGGAACGACGTCGACTCGATGTGCTTCACCATGCATTCTTCTGCATCCACCACCAATTTGTGAGAAAGCCTCTCTCTTTGTACCTTGACTGTATGGATGCATGATCTAGTACTGTGCATATTATTCAGAGTTTTCAGTGGAACTTGTGAACCAAGGGAGTTTGTGAGGGGTGCATGGTGGACCAGGCTGGTGGACTTGGTCTGTACTATGTGGTGGACTCGGTGGACTGAGGGTGGGCTCGGTTTGTGGTCCGCCATGGACCACGGCCGGTGGACATAAGGGTGGTAGGGCCCATGGTTTGGGATAAGGCCGACTAGCTTTCTCCTGTGCGTGCGAATGAGGCGCTGAGAGAGAGAGGAGGAGGAGGGAGGTGCTGGAGTGAGAGGGAGGCGATGCTCGAGGAGAGAGGGAGGTAGCCGGAGGGCGCCGGTTGAGAGGAGCAGAGGGAGATGGCCGGAGGGGCGGCTAGCTCGCCGGCGGGGTTTCCAGGTCGAGCAACCGGCAGAGAGGGGCTCACCAGTGGTGCGTGAGGGCGGGGAAAGGAGGACGCCGGTTGGGTAGAGAGTTCGGTGGTGGTAGCCTCGGCCGAGCGCGGCAGTTGTGCGCGCTCGTGACAACGCTTGGAGGGTCGGTGCGGCGTGAACAACGGCAAGGGGACGACGACGCATGCCGCGAGCTTGATGCGCTCGATGAGCTCGATGTGCTCGAGGTGGCGCTCGAGGTGGCCACAAGGAGGAGGGTGCCTCACTGGGACGGACGGCGAGTGTAGCGATGGCGGTGCTTCTAGGCAGCGGGACGGTGACACGCACACGGCGGTGACATGGCGCACCCGTGGGACGGCACAACTGCACGCGGTAGCCTGGCACCATGGTGGAGCTCGGCTCAGCGTGCTGGCCGGAGCGGCATCGGTGTGTTGTGTTTGTGTATGCTCAAGTGTGTATGCTTGTGTATGCGATGCATGGTTGTGGGGAAGAGGAGCAAAACGGTGTTGATGTGTTGTTGTGCTATGCCCCATGCGTATGCTTGTGTGTATGTGATGTGGGGGATGAGGTGCCTTGCAGGTGAATGAAGAGAGGAGAAGGAGAAAATGGCTTTTGCCATTCGGTGAAAAAGATCAGAGGCAGAACATGGCACGGGGAGGAGGTGATCGGCGCTGCTGCGGTGTGAACGCACCTGATCGACGATGGAAGTGAGATCTTTTGCTGCTGTGGCTAGTGTGAACACGGCCAGCGGCTTGCTGTTGTGTGGGTGAGAGAGAGAGTGAGAGAGGAGAAAGATCTCGGGAGAGAGAGCATTTGCATTTCTAAACTAGATTTGTAACAATTCAAATTGGACGATTTGAATTGTAAATGCATTTGAATTGATTCCTTTTGAAATAATTGAATTGAATCGATTGAGTGCTAATTCAAATTGGATTTGAATTGAAAATCATCATGACTTTGGAACGAGGATTCAAATATGAGATTTGAACTTGAACTTTGATTTGAAATGAAAAGAATTGAATCTACGAAGCAATTGAACTAGAAGATTTGGATTATAACTCGAATGATTTGAATTGCATTTGAATATGAAATCGACGAGGATTTGAATGAATCTAGATTTGAAATATTTGGGATTAAATTCAAATAGAAGAACTTGAATTTGGATCTGAATTTTGATTTGGCATTAATCCATATAAGGGTATTTGAATTTAGGATTTGAAATCGAGATTGATTCGAAAAGAATATTTGAAGATGGATTTTAATTGAGTTTATCATTAGTTCAAATAATGGTATTTGAATTATGGGTTGGATTTGAAGCTTTGACTTTGGGAGAGGAGTTAGATTGAATTGAATTTGATTGAATTTTTTATGAAAAGAGTCTAAGAAATAGATTTGAATTTGAGATAGGTTCAATTTCAAATCTCCACTCAAGAACCATAAAAGCCGTTAAACCAAAATGCATATGATTCGATTACTGCAACGATTAATTTAGAAATTAATTTGATGCTCTCTGGAATACTTAGTCAAATAATATATTGGAATATATACATACGAGTATATATACATCAAATATATATTTCCTTGGTTTTTTATTGGTTTAAATAATTAGAAAAAATTTAAACATGAGTGAATTTTGATTATTTTCTAAATACTAAAACGTAGGATGTTACAAATATCATCATTAGTGATGGGTCAAATTTTGACCTGTCACTAATGACTAGTCTAGAATTACCTATCAATGATGAGTTTGTCATTAGTGACATGTCACAACTTGACCTATCACTTATAACTGGCCTAACCTTGGATGGTCCGTCACTGATAAGTCATCATTTTGATGGGTCACAACTACAACATGTCACTATTATCATTAGTGATGGGTCATGTTACAATCTATCATTAATTTTGTATCTTCTTTATCTGTTTTTTTACGTAGTGGCAGAATGGCTGTTGCATTTTGGCTATGAGTTAGCGCTGAGGTCTAAGAATAGGAGGCTTAGCTCTGATGCTTTTAAGTTTCCATGATTTCTAATTTGAGTACACCATGTACACCATGTTTTGTGTAATGAATTTTTGTGGGCACCAGCTGGTAATTACTATACCTCCTGGTTTTGTTGTACAATTGCAATAGTAATGCTTGCAGTAGTGAATTTCTCTTGCAAGCCTACTGTATGAGATAGTCTCATGTGAATTGTACCTATGTACACAAGATGCCTTTAATTATTCTCATGATATGTAGAACTATTTTATTAATCATCTTTCTAGTTATATTTAAAATGTGAATATGAATTGTGAATGCCTTTTTTTGCCTAAATTTCATTGCATTATTTTGCTGGGCCGATGGAGGACATAAATTTGAAGTTGTAGTAAACATATTCATATGAACCCCTTTTCTTCTTATCTTGGACATATCTCCCAGCCTTCAAGCCCTTTTCTTATTCCGTTTACATTATACTTTGCTTCAGTCCATATCCTATGTTTGTTTTGGCTTTGATTCGTGTGATAGATCAAATGGAATTTGATTGTTTTGTTGTGAAACCATGTAATTATCGATTTGTTTTTGCTGCTACCTGGAGTCATTAGTCTAAGTTCCAGTGCATGCCGTATATGCTAAAGTTGTAGTTCTCTGAATATTATTTTGTTGTGATTCCCTTTTGCTATCACATGGAACATGCAATTGGCATTTCCTTATACTAATTAGATGATATTATGCGGAAAGACATGGTTGGTTTAAGTACAAAGACTTTATTAGAGTATGATCAAATGGTCAGCAATACATTTAATAGTGAGGACGAAGGTTTTCAGTTCTACAAAAAGTATGCTCTTACAAAAGGATTTAGTGTACAAAGATGCTATGTGGAAAGAGACAAAACCACCAAGCAAATATGTCTAAGAAAATATGTCTAAGCACATGAAAAAAGCAAGTAAAAAGAGGAAACCACGGAACATTAGTCGTTGTGGGTGTGTATCCAAAATGATCATTGCACTCAGCAAGAAAACATGCCATTGGTATGCGAAGGATTTCATCGATGAACACAACCACCTTTGGCCACACTAGACCTTGCTAGTCTCATGCGTTAACATAGAGGGATCAACGATTGCAGAAGACCGACATCATTGAGATGGAAATAGCAGGAATCTGTAACCACCAAATAATGAATATTTTGGAAATGCAGTGTGGCGTATATAAAAATGTCGGATGTATATCAAGGGATGTATATAATTTTTGCTACCAGTATAAGCAGGAAACAATTGGTGCAGGTGATGCTCAATCTATGATCTGTCAGATGAAGGCATGGCAGAAGAGAGATCCTGATTTTTTCTTCAAATATTTGATTGATGAGAAGGGCCATCTAAAGGGCTTTTCTTTAAATGCCACTGTATTTGACCTATGTTGTTGTTTTTTAATTTTTTACATGCAGCTGTTTGTTTGTCTAGGACTGTAGATTGTTTGATCCATTTATTGGATGTAGAAGTCAGCTTCTGTCTTGCAAAGAGTGTAGCTGCTAGGTCATATTGCTTTTGGAGTGAAGAAAGCAGAGGGGCATACTAAAAGTAGCTTTCTTATTTAAAGTGGAATACTAAGTTTGGAAAAAGGTTCACTAGGACATTGTTTCATAAGCTGCTTTTGCGTCACTCTTGAAAAGAAGAACTAAATCATTGGCCTTCCTTGAATCATCACTCTTAACACGAAAAATGCATATACTACTCGTGTAATTTAGGACATGGTACTGCTGCACCATGAAGTGGAGGTGGAATACCTAGTCGGGCGATCGACCGAAAAGCACCAAGCAGTGCTACTAGAGTTCGGAAAGGTTGAAAATGGTAGATCCACCACTGTCTGGTTCCCAGCAGCAATTGGGGCTCAGGTAGTACATTTAACCACAATCATTACCTGACCACGGATATAGCTATTTGTTTGTTACCAGGAATGAGGTAGTACAGACTAACATTCCCTTTGGAACTGTGATGCACCAAATTTTCCTGCAAAACAAACCAATCCACACCGTGTGGCTCCAAAAATGTCATGGAACCGACCCTCCAATCCCAACATTGTTTTGGATTCCAAGAAAATTTCCCCCTACGTGAATAAAAAATGTCATTGCAATGTTATGCAGACGTCAGAAAAACATTGGAAAAAAGATGAGTAACATCAACGCCAAATAGCAGCCGTGATCCAGGAAGCTAGCTGCACATCGGGTTCAATTTGATGGATGAACATCGGATTTAACCACCGGCATCCATGGCAAAGAAGGATGAATGTTCCCATCAAAACAAAAGAAAAGGAAAAAGAAAAAGAAAAAAGATTGGCAAAGAAGGATGAATGTTCCCATCAAAACAAAAGAAAAAGAAAAAAGAAAGGATGAACCATTAACCATAGATATGAAAGTACTAGATTACCCTCCTCTCTAATTTGATTGAAGGAAGAAAATTACTAATCTATCCTTTCACATTAGTAACTAACTACCATTTTAAGGTACCGGTTCACAACTTAAATTACCTTCCAATAGATACCTTTTATTTTGGACCATTAGATCCGAACAAAGGAACAACTACTATGACTTCGAAGCACCCTAGTATAGCTTATTTTATTTTTGAGAACACTTGCTGCAGTGCCCACAATTGTTATCTTTCTGAAGGGTTACTGTATACTTACAAAAACCAGGTAAAACATTCAAGGCTCACAAGCTATCAAGGTCTGCTAAATTGTGGTTCTGCATACATCTCAATTCAGAAATAAGAGCATAATATACTTTCTCCATTTTCTTAAAAGAAAAAAATGGTTTTCAGGGAAAGGAAGAACTTGGTTCTTTTTTTTTTTTTTTTTTTGTCAACCGCATTTTGCTTAAGCTACCAGTCTGAAGCAGCCAAAAGCAATGCCGAATAGAAAAGGTACATTTGGAGTTGTTTATGGCCACAAACTCCGCTCCTCTGACGCTTTACAGTGATAACTAATCATGCTAGCTTGTCCAACGCAACAAATCTGTGACAACTCATAGTCATTGGATCAAGGAGATTACAAATGCAGTTACAGAAAGTCAGGCACAGGGGGGGGGGGGGGCGAACATCTATATCCTAGCATGCTGTAGACAAGATCATATGGACACTCAGAAACAGAATAATCATATATACTCTCTTTTGGCTGCGTACAGTTGGAGATTTGGACTGGCAATTTCATCCTCTCCTCGAAGCCAGATCAGGGCCCTGTCTGGCTACATGTCCGTCCGCGGCTGCGTCAGACGGTGTCGCCGAATCTGGCGCAGTTCACGTCGTCGTTCCGGAGCAGCTGATCGGCGGAGGTCCTGACCCTGTCGAACCTCTCGGACATGAAGAAGCTCCTGAGGGAGTTGAGGTTCCGGGGCGCGTCCACCTCCACCGTGAAGACGGCGCGCACGGGGCGGTGGTCCGACAGCCGGGACTCGCACCGGTCGTACCGGTTCTGCTTCAGCCCCGCGCCGCGCCACAGGATGCGGTCGCACCTGCAACCCGGAAATCACAAGTCAGCACAGCGCACTCGAAAGATCCGAGTAGTCTCTGTTCCGTTTCCCGAACGGCGAGCGAGCTGAGCTGAGCTGCTCACCATGCCGGCGCGCGCCGCTTCTCGCCTTTCTTGCCGTGGGCGCAGCAGCCGTAGTACGTGTCCGAGTTGGGGTAGTACTTGTACGTCGGCGAGAACGTGACGGCCCCCTCGTTCCAGCCCTGGAACGCGCCGCCTCGACACACCTCGCTTCGCAGCTGCGGAAATCGATCACGAAGAAGGTAGTCTCCGGAGGTCGAATTCTTGTAGCGAGACTTGGTAAAAGAAAAAAAAGAAACTTTGAGACGTTTTGGGGTTCGTACCTGGTCATTTTCGAGCAGTGTCTTCCACTCCTGCCTCTCCACCAGCAGCCTCGTCTTGGCCTCCGGCAGGGAGATCCTGTAGTTGAGGTCCCCAAGCAAGATCACCCGGCTGCACACGCATGAACAAAAAATCCCGGACAACATCAGATTATTAACCGGGCAAAGCCTGCCTCGTGATTGGTTGATTTTATTTGACTATTTTACACTTTGTACAGGAACCGGCGTCGGTATATAAAACAGGGAGGTGGGCGGTTGATCGGACCTGCCACGATCGGCTGAATCCAATGAACATGTTTACACTTTGACACTAAACTGCCACTTTGACACGATCAATGAACATGTTTACTGGTGGTATGGTATATTATCTTGTAACGAAATCCCAGATGCGCAATATCGATACCTGCTCTTGATTTACCTGTACCGTGGACGGTCCAACTACCAGATTAAATACGATTTGGGTAGTAAAAAAGAAGGGTCGTCGCAATGTTCAGACGTCGTTGGTGCGTGTCAGCGCTCAGTGTTATTTTATTCCCCAGCGCTTCAGCCAGCGACAGCGGTGTGTTTTCGTTCGCGTTTCGATCATCTGCAGCACGCTACGCAGTTTCTTCGGTCGATCCGGACCCATATGACATGCGAGTTTATATAATATAATTTGTGTTGAGATTCGTATTAAAAAGATAGATAAAAAAATTAATAAAAGAATCAACGAACGTAAAAGTATCCTATATTAGAAACAGATGGTCTAGATAGTTCGTGCGTGGGTAAGTATATAGGAGTTGTATTTCCCGGACCTATGTGTGCAACCTGGAGTGTTTTCTGGCCGGGTAACTGGGTATGTGGAGGAAGCGCATGCACTTACTCGTGGTCGAGAATCTTGTGTGGCAAGTTGAGCGCGTGCCCCCTTGGGAAGGTCGTCCGCGAGAGGATCTCCGTGGCGTCGGCGTTGCGGTGCGCCTCGTCGCCCTCCCGCCCGCCCGACGCGAGGTGGCAGCACACGAAGCAGAAGCTCGTGTCGTGCACCCAGAGCCTCACGGACACGGCACCCTGCAGCGCCATTCGGTTTGCGTTAGCCACGAGCCCCGCCCCGGATTCGACTTCAGCAGTGAAAGTGAGGTACCCTGGTGCCGCCGTGCCTAGCTAGTGGCTAAGACAGGGCAAGTACGGTGCGCACCTTGTTGCCGAGGCAGCCCATGACGCCACAGCCGACGCAGGAGACGCTGGCGCGGCGGACGAAGCGGACGAGGTCGCCGCGCACCCAGACGGTGAGCAGGATGCCCACCATCTGCTTGCTCACCACGCACCGGTAGTCCCTCGCCAGCTCGCCGCCACCGCCGTCCCGCACCGGGTGCACCTTCATCGGCGCCGCCTGCTTGGCCTCCGCTCCTGCCACGCCCCTCTGCTCGCGGGACGCCCACGACGACCGGTTCAGCGCCGCGCGGATAAGCTCGTTCCACCGCATGCCGATGCGATTCTTGTCCGCGCCCAGCACGTTCCGCGCGCGCAGCGGCACCACCTCCTGGAACCCGAGTACGTAGATGTCGTAGGGGCCGTTGCTCGCGTCGAGCCAGTCCGACAGGTCGAGGTCGTCCGGTGGCGCCACGCCGCCGACGTTCCACGTGCTCGCGAACAGCCTACAGGTGGATCGATCGGGTGGCCAAACAACACAAGATTAATTTAGCGGATATGCAGTCGATCGAGACGAGAATGGTTGGTGCGCGCGTGCATGGTGAGGTCGGCGTCGAGAAGGAGCATACTTGTACTTGAGGGCCTTGTTCCGCTCCTGTGGCCGCGGCCGCTTGACGCCGCGGCGGGCGTCGGCGTCGGGGCTGCATCCGCCGTCGTCGAACTCCGCCACAAAGACGTCTTCGGCGACGGGGAAGTCAGCGACGAAGGCGTGGCTGCCCGATGTCTTCCGGAAGAGCTTGTCGGCCACCAGCCTCGGCCAGAGAACCTATAGCCCCATCCATGTGCATACACCACAGCTTTAGTTACACATACACGTACAGCCATAGGCCTGTCGGAGCTAGCTAGCTAGCTCGCACGTACAGCCATAGGCCTGTCGGAGCTAGCTAGCTCGCCAGCTAGACAAGGAAGGGAGACAGCAGGCAGAGAGAGAGAGAGAGAGAGAGAGAGAGAGAGAGTGCGTGCGGCTCGCAGCTGGCCTACCTCCGCTTGCTTTTGGTTCTCGAGCATGGTGAGCACGGTGGAGGCGTAGGCCCTAGCTCGTGGTCGTCGTATAGGGCGGTGACAGACCGGTAAGAAGAATAGAAGATGGCAAGGGTCGAGGAGAGGAGGAAACGTTAGACGGGGAAGGGAAAGGCGGCTTAAATAGGCGCCGAGCCACAACTGGACAAGGCGCCAGGAGACAAATATATGGCGCGCGCGCGCATGTTCATGCATGATCAAGGGTGGATCCACTGTGCGGCGGAGGCCTCTCTTACATTTTAAGTATGAAAGAGGAAGAAGAGGATGAACCACAAGGAAGAAAAAAAGTTTGCTGGGTGAACATCGATGGATTGGTGCATGCATTGCATGGTGCATGTGCCTGCGGTGAGAGAGACGACCGTGAGGGGAAAAGGGGAGGGTGGCAGTGACAATGGAGGAAAAAGAAAAGAAAAAAAAGGAAAAGTCGCCTTCTGAACGCTGTAGGCGGTGGGAGAGTGGGATTACGGCGTTGACGGGGTGATTTGTCTGCAGGGGAAGAGAGGGATGCTTGGAATCTTTGCCTCTTTGTCTTTCGGTTTGACTGCTAAGCTGTTCAGCAACGGGTGCACTTAAATCATTTAACTCGAGTTCATGGTGCATGTATTTCTTTACAAAAGTCGTTTCTATTTTTTCCAACAGCAAAATTAGATTAGCTATGTAGGGCAGGCAGAAGTGGTAGTGTACGTATTTGAAATGTAAATGTTGCAGTTTCGAGCTATATGTCGAGGCAGAAGTGGCATGTGGACCAGTTTGATTAGCAAGCTCGTTTTTTTTTTTTGCCAAAAAAAGTTTTTAGTGTGGTATGTGGATGGCTTCAAATGTGTATCTTCTGTATTCTTCAACTACCTATATTGTTGTACCTTTTTTTAGAAACGTATAACTATTTTCTAGCACGTGTTTTAAGTATTGGATCCTAATATATATAGACTCAGGATAGGGAGGTTGAGGTCTACAGGTTCAACTTGATCAACTTGTGTTCGGTGCCGCACAATGAATATACGTTAGATAGAGAATATATCACATCATGCATCGTCAGACTCGTCGTCTGCCTATCTCAATTATGTTCTTAAATTTGTAATGTTCAATTTTAACTTGGCCGCGTTAATTTTTTATCAACTGTGTGACTTAAGTTTATATGTATCATTTAACACATAAAAAGGAAAAAAATATTTTACTTATACGTGCCACTTAGTTCCATAAGTCCACGTACGGTGTACTTACTGATGAAAAAACATGTATGGTCCCCAGATGATGTAGTAGACTAGCAAGTCAAAGCAAAATGTATTTGCCATTAGGATGCCTTCAAGTTTCAATGTACATGGTGTATCCATTATAATTTGGATGCGATTCCGAGATACTGTGCCGATGTAGCCTTCCAGCTAACTCGCAGGATTGATGCATGCATACTGACAGAAAAAAAAAACATAATGAATTATACTACCTAATAACTCCTCCTGTAGCGATGTTCTCCCATTGCATACATCAATTTGAATTTTAGAATACTCTCATTCGACAAGCAGCAGCTTTCTTGTCGTCTATCAAATTTGCTTATGCTTTTGTCTCCTTTCCTCTGCTATAAGATAAATTTGTTTACGATGTTCTAGTGGAAGCTATCGGCTATTGTATTAATATTTTCGTGTGTGCACTGACATTAATTATACTTTGCAGCTTGAATTTTCTTATCTTAATATGATACAAAAATCACTCGAATTGGTTGTATTTGTGGCTTTATTAAAAAAATACATATGCTTCTATAAAATATAAACAACATAAAACCAAGAAAATACAGTATAGAACTGTAGTTCATTGTAGAATTACCTGTCCCTTTTGTTTAAAAAGCATCCATCCTTTTAAATTCAGTTGTTTCCATAGCTCATTCCTGTCACAATTATGAACAAAGAAAGCAAAGTGAAATTATACAAAGCATATCATAGAAAAATGACAATTAGAAAGGCTTGATGCTGCTTTAATTTAAAACATATAGATAAGGATCTCCAAAAAAATAAATAGTCCTCAATAGATTGTATAGAACCTTAATCTGACAATAGGATAGAATTGGCTAGGGTCCCATGTGGATAAAAAAAATATATTAATTCCTTGCGTAACTAACTCATGGCTGATTCCCCAGTGGAAATCTGATCAGGGAATATGCCTACCTTCCTCACTTATCTAAATCTTTCAAATAACATAGTATTTCCTTTGGATTTTTTATGGAAACATGAGGATCTTCGATTTGGATTTTACAGTGGTAAATGCATTGCATAATGGTACATCAGTCCTGAGAACTGCTGAACAATGCAGATGAGCAAAGTAAGTTCAGACTTCCCTGGGGGGAAAAGTTTCTGAGCTGACATATTGCAAATACAAATTGAAGGGTGGTGTTGAGTTTCTATCAGAGAAACGAGTTGCTACAGTTCATACACCATGCATCCTCCATCTGATCCTGAGCTATCTTCGTTTAGCCCTTCTTGTCCATCGGTTTCATTCAGCTTGTTCAGTGTCGTTCAGCCGGCATATCATTGTTCGGAACAGAAAAAAGGTGCAAGCGCAGGTGGGAGAAGGGAGATGTATCTTGACGTGTAGCCAGAAGCTATACAATGATTACGAAGGATTTAACTAACATTGTAAATTAATACATAAAGGGGAATCATTAGTGACCATAATGATCCCCATGGGTACGGCGATTCCTCGTTAATACCCTTTGTATATATTTCGGCGAAAGCCCATTCTATTTTTTAGAGCAAAGCGAGAGCTCAATCTATTGCTCGTTTCTTTCTGCAACTGTTTTATGCTTGTGTCAGTTTCTGAATTATCATTGTACCCAGGACTGCGAGATATCCCTTATGTCTTTTGTGATATCCCTTTTTGTAACTTTCAGCAAATAATTCAGAAAAGGAGATTCAGTTCAGTATTAGGTAACATAAAGCATTGTGTCACATAGACAATTATTACATTCTTTTATGAACAAAAAAGTGCTTAATTTTGCAGGTAGATGATTGAGTCATGTCGCAATTTGGGCAAGTGTTTCCGTTATGCACAAATGAACCTGCAACCTTATTAAGGAGTAGGAAGATAAGGCTGTCCATTTCAGGTACGTACTTGTGGATGCATCTTTAACTAATAAACAGATCGAGACCACAGCTGAAATATAGGTGGACAAATTTGACAAAAGCTAATTTCAACACTGCTGAGTATTTTTCTTACCTCATCTAAACTTCAATTTTTCTCCCTGGTAGGAACTCCACGGTATATGATATATATTTGTTAGCCAGATATGATATATCTTTTTCTTATGACATTTCATTGTGGTCACTTCTGTTTCAAACTATTACAAGATTTTAGGTACTTGTAGGATTAGATGTGCAAATATCAGAATTAGGTTGCTTCATATTGTTCTTGGCGCCACATCATCACAAGTTATAGAAGTTTACAAGAAGCATCGATGTAAGGCCTGCAAGATGCCCTAGCCTTGTCTTACCTTAAAGTTCCTGTGAACTATTGATAAATGGATCCACCTGCATCCAATGAATAGCGCATGAAAGTCAATTCAGGGAGCAGCAAGGTTTGTATAATATATTGATCGGAGAAGACATACAGACAACTAAAGATTCAGCAAATACAATGCCTCTATCACAAATAGTAATTGAAATCATTAAATCAGCTGTATTTCTTTTAACTTTTTTTTGAAACAAAATCCCCTTTAGTTATGACCCGAAATGTAGCCACATCTCTATTAAAAAAGCATGATGATGTATTTGTTTCTTTCTGGAGAATTAATAGTTCATCCAAAAGGAGCTCATGCTAATGTTTTAATCTTCCTAATCCAATCAAATTAGATAAAAATTGTTTCAAAGACTACGTTTTCACCAATCCATTTTGACTGTATCAGAGAAGGCCAAAATCCACGTCGGAGAAGCTCGAAGATATTTATGAAAGTGACTCATGAAGTTGTGCGAGCCAGATATCTACTTGATTAACAAATGGTTTCACTGCAAGTTGCGAATAGAATTGGCATGTGTGATATCAAGAGACGCCTAAAACTATTGTGCTGCGTGCTTCAGCGGTCAATAAAACAGCGCATTGTTTGTTATGTTAACCAATCAAATTGGAATATGTATTTAGTCAGAAGAGGAGTAAGCAACAGCAATTTGGAACCCAGCAAGTTGCCAGTGATGATGCCTACCATATCTATTTCGATCTTCCCAGAGAGAAAATTATCACAGGTTAAGTACCAACAGCTTCTACTTGTACATATACTACTGATGCACAAGAAATACCATGGATTAACTAACAAAATTGTCTCTTAACTTATCCAATTTTTAACTAGCACGGCTCAAACTAGACCAAATTTGTTGAGTAGGGTTCACATTAATCCGGAAATCTGTTTCTGGGAGTTCAAATGGCTTCCAGGTCAAAATGCGCTTCCAATCATGCCCGAACAACACGGTCGGCCATTCTAAGAAAACAAATTCGATCGCAATCGCTGGAGCAACTTGTTAGTTGTTACCACAGCAGAATTTGTAATCTCTAAAATTAGTCACAATCTAGCCGGTGAGAAACTAATGTTCAGACATCTTGGCTGATCAGCTAATTTTTCTCCTCAAAAACGCAGGAGAACTACGTATTTTTGTATTAAGAAGAGGAAAGACATTGAGTCTTATATAATGACATGGTAGGGTCTGTTATAGCATCATACGATAGAAAAACATGTACAATCTACTACATGGTCTTATCAACCGAAGGATCAAGCAAGGGTGCCTGTTAGAAAAGAGAGCCCCAACGTCGAAGCCTAGCTAAAGCGGCGGAGAGCTTCGTTGCTCCGGTGGCGCACCAATGCTCGACGTCTTCCCAGATGAGGGCCAGTAAGCTGTCGGAAGATAGGCGTTGTCCGTTGAAGATGATGTCATTGCGCATAAGCCAGATGCGCCAGCAAGACAGCAGAATGAGCGAGTCCAGTCCCCCGCGGCATTCCTTGTGTGCGCGCGCCCGGACGTCGAACCACTAGTCAAGGAAGAAGATATCATCGACCGGAGCGTGAACCCCCAGAACCCGCCACCACACTTCGCGTGCCACAAAGCAATGCAAAAACAAGTGATGGACCGTCTTTGGGAGTTGCAAAAAAAATGAGCACGCATCATTTTGTTGAAGCCCATGGCATCTCCTCCGAGTCGCAGTCCAAAGGCGATCATGGAGGATTAGCTAGGCAAAGAATTTAACCTTCACCGGGGCCCAAGCCTTCCACAGTAATATTGCACTAGCGAAATGAGTTGAACCTTGGAACATAAGGTGATAGGCAGACCTTGTCGTGTACTCTCCCGAATGAGACCACCTCTAGATCACGTGATCGTGCCTGTCTCCAAGATGGACGAACTCCAGCCTGGCCCATAGGTGCAAGAATTGAGTGAGTGCGGCAACGGTGAGCGGTCCAATGATGTTGCGCACCCAGGCACGATTGAGCAGGGCGTCCTTCACCGTTTTGGATGTTTGGCGCGAGGGTGTGATGCAACCGAAGAGGTTCATGCCAAAAGATATATAGAACTTCCTTGGAGCCACGCATCAATCCAGAAGAAGATTAATTCCCCATTGCCGACCTCAAAAAAAGTTGAAGCGTCAAAAAGGGCGACGACGTCATGTTCGTGATTCAAGGGGAGGTTTGCCCATGGTCAAAAAGGGTCCGAGTGCTGCCACCAGAGCCAACAAATACGCAAAGCAATGCCGGCCAACCGAATGTCCTGAATCCCCAACCCACTGTAAACAAGTGGCTGGCACACATGTTCCCAAGACAGCGCACAATGACCACCGGTCATCTCTTTATCGCAAGCCCATAAGTAGGCCTTCCTCAGGTTATTGATTTCCTTGATGACATAAGGAGGGACCGGAATGGAGACCATTGTGTGCAGAGGGGATGATGACCAAACCATTTTAACCAAAGTTGCACGGCCAGCTTTAGAGATCATCCTGGCCTACCATGTCGGCAGCTTAGTGGCAAGCTTGTCAACAAGGGGTTGAAGATGATGTCTGCGCAGGAGACCGATCATTAGAGGCACTCCCAAGTATTGGATTGGAAAAGCAACAAGCTGACACAGAAGGTTCTCACTAATAACACCGAGATCATGGTCATCGCAGCAAATAGGGATGGTCACACATTTTTCCAAGTTAGTTCCCAGCCCGGAGATATCACCAAAGAATTGCAAGACATGCAGATGCGCTCAGATGTCTCGCACATTTGGTGAGATGAATATCATGGTGTCGCCAGCATAAATGGAGCAACGGTGACGGACAGAGCGTGTCCCGTCGGTTCTATGATTCCATCCTCCCCTGCTTTTTAACAGCAGGCGATCTAGAGTGTCCAACACCATGACAAAAAGGAACGTAGACAAGGAGTCCCCCTGACGCAGCCCATGCGAGTGGTAGAAGGGCGGCCCCAAAACAGAGTTTAGGAGAACGCACGTGGACGAGGAGCCCAGCATTGTCTCGATACAAGAACACCATCGAGGACCAAAGCCCCACTCCCGCAAAACAACCAATAGGAAGGGTCAGCTCACAGAGTAAATGATTTAGCGATGTCGAGCTTGAACAAAACTTTATTCCTTTTGGTTTTCTTGAACAACCTTTCCATGGAGTGAACCAATTTGAAGTTGTCATGAATGAATAGGCCAGCGATAAACGCACTATGGCTATTGTTGATCATAGAGCTAAGTCGTCGAGCGAGATGAAGGGCCAAAGCTGTTGTGATCAATTTGCCAACACTGTGAATAAGGCTGATAGGGAAAAAGTCTGATGCCAAGGTGGCCCCTTCCATTCCATCTTCGGCAAGAGCGTGATGAGAGCACAGCTGAGCCCGCTGAGTCCCCTACGGTCACCAATGCCGAATGCAGAAATTGCAAGAGTGACATCATACTTGATGACCTGCTAGGCCATGTGGTAGAAGTCCATCGTAAAGCCATCGTTGCCCCACGCCTTATTAAGCGGCATACGCTTGATCGCCCCCAAAATCTCCTCCTCGCTGAATGGAGCGTCGGGCGTCTGCAAGTCGAGAGAGTCGATGCCAAGGGTAGACAGGTCCATGGAGTGCAGCCTCGAAGGATTAGTGCCAAAAATGGAGGAGAAGTGGTCTAGCAGTGCCTTCTCCATATCATTGTGGGTAAAGGTCGAGTCTTCTGGAGTTGCCCAGCAGGAGATTGTGTTCTTGCGCACCCGAAAACTAGTGAAGGAGTGGAAGAGTCTGTAATTGGCATCCCCTTCTTGGAGCCAGGCTATCCCGGAGCGACTGCTCGCAATAGAGCACTCAAGGGAGGCAAGGCCTAGATAACGAAGCTTGAGGTGCTTACGCAACTTAGTTTCTACAATTGAGAGAACCCTACTCTCCTATGTGGCGTTAAAATGACCAACAAGCTCGTGTGCCATGAGCAGTTGATCCCGAATGCTACCGATGTACTTGCTGCTCCATCATTGAAGCGATTTTGGGGGTGCATCGGAGAAAGATGTCAAGCCTAAAGAGCGGCGGCTTAGTTAGCTCCTCCGAAGACAACACCCATCCATCTTGGACGGCCTTAAGAAACCCCGGTAGCTTCATCCAAAAGCTCTCGAAGTGGAACCGTCTGCACCTCTGTGAGCACACCGAAGAAGAAAGCAAGAGTGGGCAGTTGTTCGAATTGTCGGAAGGTAAGGCTTGTAGGAGATAGTCTGGAAACATGTCATCCCATTCTGAGGACGCCAAAGCTTTGTCCAGCCTTACAAGCATGGGGGAGGCCCTTCCATTGGACTAAGTGTAACAACGACAAATGAGATGGAGGTCCTTGAGCTCCTCACTTGAGAATTTGAGATGAATTGCCGAAACCTGGCAATGGACCGCCTGTTGAGGTGGCCGTTGTTCTTATCCGCAGAAGAAGCGATCATGTTGAAATCCCCCAACAGCAGCCATGGACCCAGCATCAGCACGCGTACAGTAGTAAGCTCGCTGAGGAAAGGCTCCTTCAGGCTCTCATCATTGGGACCATATACCACTATCAAATAGAAAGAGTTATCTGATGGTGAAGCAATGCGAACGTTAACTGAGTAATGCAGAACTTGAAAAGCAGTTAAAGCAAAAGGTTGGCGGCAGGCAACAATGATGCCACCGCTAGTGTCGGTGGAAGGTGAGAAGGAATAGCCTGAAACAGCGTTGCTGCATATCTCATTCATAAGAAAAGGAGTAACAGCATCAAGCTTAGTCTCCAGCAAACATACAACATAAGCACAGTGATTAGTGATCACGGATCGGACAGCGTCATGGCGTGCCTTGAGGTTGAGGCCGCGGACATTCCAATTGAGGATGTTGAAGTTATCCATGGAAATGGCAACAACAAGAGACTGTGGAGGTGCCTAACAAGCAGGGGATTCCTCCGCCTGTTCAGCAGCCGCTGCAAGCAGGTCATGGCCGTGAAAGAGTTCCCTTATAGCCCACAAATGTTGTTCGGACAACGATTCATCAAAGAGCGTTGTGTAAGCTTTACGAGCTTGAGTCGTGATAGGTTCACGTCCTTGGTGAGGCCAAGGCATTGCATGAGCAGAACCTCGCCCCGCTTGGCCGGTCTGATCGAATAGATGGCGTCCTGCGCAGCCAACCACCTACTCCTACAGGGAGCACGCTCCAAGCGCGGCAAGCGGGTCAAATGGCAGGTCAGAACCGCCAGGGGGGTGGGAATCTCCCTGGACAACTTATTGAGGAAGGATGCCACCACAGACTCGACCAAGTTACTTGGCGAAGCATCTAGGATATCAGGGTCATCGCAGAGTTGACGAGGGGATCCGTTCGCCTGTTGTCGGGGCGCGGTGTAGCTCATCTGCAAACGGGCCCCATGGAGAAGACGTGAGCCCGAATACTGAGAGGGGGGCCAACGAGCAGAGTGCGGGGTGGAGAGGCGCCTACAGCCCAGCGAAAGTGGCCCATCGTAGGAGCGGCCCAGAGCTTCAAGTGAGGCGGCCCATCAGACTGGCATCAGCGATAGAGGGAGTAGGCGATGCACGGTGTGCACGCCTGGTGTAGACCAAGCCAAAGCGTTGAGACCCGGCCGGAAACACGTAACCAGTCTTGACTTTGATGACACAGTGATCGAGCTCCCCGATCGGAAGCACGCAACCATGCTTGACTTTGGTGGTCCAGCGATCGAGCTCCTCTATCATAGGGTCAAAGGAATTCGGGAGGGAGTCATGGGCAAGCGTGTAGACTATGATGGATCTAGCCCCGTGGACTGTAGCGTGCCGAAAGCCAACGACACCACTCCTACGCCCCCTGTCAGAGGCATGTGAGCAGGTCGTTCCTCGGGCGACGTGACAGGGAAGGATCCGAAGCGAATAGGCACGAACGACGAGGACGACACAAGGACGTCTGCCCACCGAACTCCGTGGGAATGGCCGCGCACCGGTGATGGCCCCGAACCAGCCGACATGAGCGATAGCAGCAGGAATGTCATGTGGCTCCTCGGGACACCAGAACGACTCATGCCACGCTCGCCAAGTTCATCATCAGAAGAGAACACGCCACTGTAGCCGAAGGAGGATGGTGTTTGAAAATGCACCACGGAGAGGAGCTGGACGGAAACATCGTATCGTAAGGTCACCACGTTTGTGATGTATGGTCAGATGCCTCCGAAGAGCTCGTGCATAACAAGGTCGTTGTAGTGCACCGAGCGTCCAGGCTCCGAGACCTCCATAACAACATTGCTTGGAATTCTCTCCAGGGAATCACACCAAGCAACAACACGGAGATCCACAAGGTTTGCCTTGTTTGCAAGGGCCGCTTCGTCTTCAAGCCTCTCGATCCAGCAATGGTTGCCCAAAAGATGTTGAACTGTACAAGCAGACCAAGTGCACGGCGGGACGTCGCGGAGCAAGATGATGACATGGTAAGGCAAGGCACCACTGTACGCATGAGCAAGTCGCGTCCATGGCCTTAAGAACCATAATGTGTCCGGATACAGATGCATGCCGCTAGCGGCGAGGATAGTCTCACGCGTAGCTCGTGACTGGTATATGATCAAAAAATTGTCGAGGTAGAACACCACCACGCTGAAGTCCAATGTCGGAACACCCAGAGCCATCGTAATGAAATTGGAAAGCTCCGGCGGAAGAAAACCTTGTCGGGCCTGGTCTATATAGGCCAAGAGAGCCCAGCAGAGATGGCCTTAGTTCACAGAGAATGCGTCTGACCAAGGCACCACACAACGCGGAACATCCGTGGTGGGGGTAGGAACAAGGACCTCCCTGGCGAAGGTCAGTGGCGAGGCAAGCCTAGCACACACCAAAGGGGATCCAAAGGGGGTGGACCCGAGAGCCGTGGCCTCGGAGGGGGTGGAGTCGCTGAAAGGACAATGATGTCGCCTAGAGGGGGGGTGAATAGGCGTTTTTACAAAAATTCAACCCTTTCTACCATTGGCCTAAACTTGCAGCGGAATATAAACTAACGAGTTTTTCACAAGAGAAAAACCTAAATATGCTAGGCTCAACTAGTGCACAATCACCCTAAAGAAGTGTGGAAATTACAATCCTAAGGTGACAAAAAGTACTCAATTCTAGCAAGAGATATGCAATAAAACTTAAATTGAAAAAGGCTGAAAACACTGTTTATATGCCTGAAATTACTGTTCATCCGGAGTATCCGGTGTAGTCCGGATACTCCGGTGTGTACAGGTCCGGAAACTCCGGTAAAGGCCGGATTCTCCGGGTTCTGTACAGAACTGAGCCCGAAACTGAATATAAATGATGAGTAGAGAGTTCTAGCTCAAACCAGGTGATGTCGTATATTCCCGGAGATGATTCCAAGTAGATTCACGAAGAACCTACACTCAAATACACACAAACAAGTATATCGAGCAATATGCACAAAGATTTGAGCAAGAACTTAAAAGTAAGGAAACAAGAGAGGAGACACAAAGATTTGTTTCCCGAAGTTCGGATTCACCACCGTGAATCCTACGTCTCCGTTGAGGAAGCTCCAACGAGCCGGGTCTCTTTCAACCGCTTTCCTCGATCCACTCTTGATTTCTTTCCTTGCGGAGGCGAAATCGAGCCCTTCACAAACTTCCGCGGCAACCCACAACCTTGGGTGCTCGTCGGCGACGCCTAGCCGCCTAGGAGGCTTCACCTCCAAGAGTAACAAACACGACGACGAACTTCTTGCCGAGAACTCAAGTGCTCAAGATTGGATTTTAGCTCGCATGCACTCAATCTTCCAATCTTACAACCCAACTCTCTTTTCTTCTCAAATCACACACTAGAATGGAGTGGGAGGGAGTTCTTTTGGCTCTAGAGGATGTTCTTTTCGTGCCCTTGCAGCAGCCCCAAAGGATGGGGTGAGTGGGGTATAAATAGCCCACTCCAAACAACTAGCCGTTACTGTTTTTGATAGAACTGGCCAGAGTATCCGGTGAACACCGGAGTATCCGGCCCTAAATCCAAATACGGCGTCAGAACGGTCACAGAATGTGTTAGAACTAGCCGTTACGCTCTTTTCTGGACTTTTACCGGAGTATCCGGCCTACACCGGAGTCTCCGGTCGGCACTTAACCCAGAAAACAGCCCCGGAGACTTCCCGGAGTCTCCGGCCACTCCAGGTACCGGAGTATCCGGACTTCACCGGAGTCTCCGGCCTTTCCAGGTACCGGAGTATCCGACCTACACCGGAGTCTCCGGCCACAGCACAGCTGACCTCCGAAAAATGGCGATAACTTTTGATTCCGGAGTCCGATTTCGACGATTTTGGACTCTATGGAAAGCTTATTCAGAGGGCTACACATCCCAACTGAATTCATGACCTAAAACACATAGGATTAAATTAGGAACACTCCAAAACCTATTTTGGACACTTCCCCACTTTCCGCTCCGAACTCTTAACAACAAACTCTCACTTTGGGTTTGGTTGGGAACTCTTGAGCACTGAGACACGACAATTAGCTCACATTGCATCCCTCTTAATAGTGCGGCATACCTATACTCAAATTCAAAGATAAAACTCGTTTGAACCACTTTGAGCATTTGAAAACTTTCAAGTACCGCTTCTTTTTCTTTCAAACCTTGAGGGTTGCCAACTTCCATATATTCTTCACTCCATCTCTTTTTTGATTCTTCATATGATTGATGTGAATCATCCATAGCTTCCCATAGCCTCGCACTGTCCATCGGCGCAAAGCCTTCACTCGCTCTTCACCACCGCCTTGGTCCTTCGGCGCCAAGCCATTTGCTTGCCCTTCACCACGGTTGGTCCATCGCAGCCGAGTCTTGCTTGCCCTTCACCGTCTTGCCATAGAAAACCACTTTGTATTCGACATCTTTAAGGAATTCACTTTTTCATATATGGAGTCCACTCTTGTTCTTCACTTTTGGCATATGTGATTTCAATTCAACTTATGCCTTCTTATAGATCCTAACCCCAACTCACTCTCAAGCACAAAGCATATGGGTTAGTCCATAAAACCTAAATGACAATATTTATACCTTTGGTTACTTGATCTCCACAAGTAACTTAGCCTTCAAGCTTATTGCCAATCTTATTGAGCTTCTTCTTCTTCTTATGAGCATCACTAAAATCTGAATGACTTTTGATGCAATTCTTTAAACTCATGGCATTTCTCAAAGAATCCATGCTTCATCATTTATGCATCTCCTATGGAATAACCTAATAGCAATTCTCAATATGATTGTTAGCCCATAGGCATTGTCATCACTTACCCGAGCATCACCTAGGACTCATGCATCTTGATGCATTTTCAATCTCCTCATTTATCTAGAGCTCATACATATTTCTTCACCTATGCTTCACCTATTGAACAACCTACTAACAATCTCAACAACATTGTTAGTCCATATGTATTGTCATTAATTACCAAAACCACACATAGGGGCTAGATGCACTTTCAGTCGCCCAGACCGAGGGTCAGCGACGAGCCAAGCTGCCTAGACCCGGCAGAGATAGGTGGCATGGTGCCTCGAGCCACCGAACCCGTCAGAGTGGAGCCATTAGAGGAGACATGGCGGAATTGATGACGGCGGCCGAGATCTTCGGAACTGGAAGACGAAGGCCGCAGATGCATGCAGTCTTTAGCTTGGTGCCAAAAACCTCTGCAACGGAAGCATTTGGGTGGTAGGAGGCAGTCCGCACGACGATGAGCAGAAGATAAGCAGTTAAGACAGCGGCCGTCGAGGGCAGAGAGGAAGCTACTTGCGCGAGGGGCAAAGTGCAGACGACCTGTGGTGGTCTTTGACCCTCGAGCGCGACGTTTCCTCGTGACTGCAATCCAACCACTGTCGTCAGCTGTGGATGGGTGTGGGAGTGAAGGGGTTGGCGCGGGCAGGCTAGGGGCGGGGCGGGTAGGAAGGACCGGCGGTACCCTCCTAGCGGTGGCCAAGAAACCAGAGGTGGGAGCAAGATGAGGAAGGGGAGGTTCCATATCACGGAGGACGGATTTGCCTTTGAGAGTAGCCGGCAAGTGTGAGATCTCAGGGGATGGCGAGAACCCAGCAGAGGACACCAAAAGAGGGAAGTCGTGTAGCCATCGCTGCACTTTGGATCTTCCCGTGGAGGTGGCACCGGGGCAAAAGGGTGGAGCAAGGGGGGAGAGGGGTGAGGAGGTTGTCGAGTGGACCGGCGGCGGCTGGAAGGTGGATGACGGGCTGGGGGGGCGACGGCGGGGAAGGAGGAAGCGAACTCCATCTGTATCACTGAAAAGCGACGACGTGCAGTCTTCAACTAAACGAAGAAATGGATCCTAAAGAAGGGTTCTCGATCAGCTAATTTTGTTGGCAGGTTTAATTTTTTATAAATTGGTGGATTTTAAGGTATATTAGTTCCTGATACATAAGACCATAGCTTATGATAGTTACATATGCGCATGATTGTCTTTGTCGTGAGCACCACGCTCAGTAAGTTCTGGAGAGCACTACGACCATGGCTTAGCTCACAGTTACTTGGTCCTGTGTTCCCTGAAGCTTCTACTTGCTCACTCTGCTGATTCTGTCATAGCAATCCATCATGATTTTTCTGTATGTTCTTGCGGTCATCTCAGTATGCTCACTGTGGGCCTGGGAGGAGGCATTGCTCAACAGGTCAATGTCACTCGTCAAGTTGCATCACTAGCTTAGCATCTCGGGCAATAGTTTTGGCAGGAGCCACCACTTGCTTCTGTCATGCCTGTCTGACAGAAGTTGGATACAAAGCATATCATACAGAGTCGTCTGTTTACCGAGTCGTTTATTTCTCTTTCCGTCCATCGGTGCCGCCGCTCGTCGCTCATAGGATGAGGGTGGTGAAGACAAGCCGAGTTAGTTAATAACCGAAATTATTGCCGTCTTGAGGTGGCATCAGACACATCACTGTGGTTGTCTAGTTGCACCTAAGGTTTGCCATTAATGGACTTGGCATTTGCCGACCGTGGCCCTGCGACAGGAACAGCGATTTGGGCTCTAAAGTTAGGAAGATTGGATCATAAACTATGTGCTTCAGCTAACTCTATATGAGGGGATAGTTTTGCATCAGATCATTAGTTGGTGGTGACAGGAAGAACATAGTTGAGTAAAGAACATAGTTGAGTAAGTGAGTTCCCGAGCTAATCATGCGAGTTAATTTAAGCCTTCGCCGTTGTCGTTTTTATGGATCTGCTAACGACATATATCTCTTAATCATTTTCTTGTTTTGTCGGATTGGCTGTGCATAGACTAACATAACTGACAGATTATGTCGGCCAATCAGATAGCCAGTCTGACCAGTAATCAGTAATCAGTCAGTGCCTTCGTGGTGCTAAAACAGGGTTCAATGGGATTGCGTATCAAGTTACTGACGACAGAGACTGTTAGAAAAATAGCTATAGAAATAACGGATTGATCTATCGAGATGACACATGCGAAATCACATACGACCCTAGGGACACGATATTTGCTATCAAGGTTCCACCGAAACCTACATCCCGGTGCATAACTACAGACACTCCTCCCTATAGTTCTGACATCGATTGCTCTGGGTCTCGACAATACCGCCGCCATCTCATGCGAACCTCTCACTATGTCATCATTGTTATAATAGCGGTCCTACGGAGAACAGGTTACAAGAGTTTTATTCTAATTTCATCATGTACTGCTAATACAACTCTAAATCCAATATATAATCAATTTCATATAAATTATTCGACACATATCCAGCAGAGACACAGCGAGTGAGTATCTTCATTAAAGGCTGCGTGATCTGACCTTAATTACGTCGTGGGAGGACGGTGGAGTCGATCGAGCGGGGGTGAAATTGATGTCCGTCAGCCGAGCGACATTGGAGCAGGGTTCAATTTATCAATGGTAACGGTCAAAATTCGCGGTTACCGATCTTACCACTTCGGTCTGGTTTCAGAAACCGAACGGTAACTGAATTTGAATTCAAAACATTCAAAAAAATAAAAACAAATCCTAAAAAATAAAGACAATTCTAAGACGTTATGTGAAAACAAATTTCAAAAATAATGTTGTTTGCATCATATTTTACAGGGAGGAAGTTTGAAAAAATGAAAAAGGTTGAAGCGTTCGGCTCAGTTATTAACTCATGTTTTGAAAAAACTTAACATGTAAACATATATTTTTCTTGTGTATGACGTATATTAAGAGAATCTTTGATTTCACTTTATTTAGATTTTTATTAATTTCTCTATGATTCTTACAAAGTTCATGAGTATAAAGTGAATATGTTAAGAAAGAACACTGTAATTAACTTTTTCATGTCTACTATTATTTTTCCTGTATAAAGCATAGTATAAATAAACTAATAAAAATAATTTCACTAGTTTTAGAGGTGTGATGAGTTAGTTATGAATTAATCTAATCGCAACATATTTACACAATCCGGGATGTTACAATAACTAACTCATGAGTTTATGTATTTTTAAAAGACATAGGATGATGTAAGAAGACTAAAAAAATTAGTTTTGCTATATTTGAATTAGCAAAGAGTAAACTATGCATTTAACTTGGTTTAACAAATACATTTTCTCACAGAAAATTTTCAACTTTTTTATGAGTATAAATACTTTTATCATGTAGATCATGTTACAAGCAAACCAACAAAATTTGTCTCACTTGATTTGAATCTCACATGAATTAGTTATTGATTTTACAAGATTGAGCTAATTTTTGGATTTTTTGTTGAACTTCACTGAAAATCGAGAAAACCGAGCGATTACCAACAATACAGAAAATTTAAAAAAACCGCTCGATAAATCGAGAAAATCGCTTGATAACCGGTCCGCGTCACAAACTGAAAGTTAAGGCAGATTTTGCGTCTGTTTTTGCTTTTTCGAGTCCTTGAATTTTTGGAATCTTTTTCATGCCTCTCATCTAGATATAACTTATAGTGCCTTAATATATACCGGTTACCCAGAGACGATTCTGATAAATTTTTGATTAAATTTTAAATTTTAACAAATAAATTTTGTATAAATTTTAGCCAATTTTTAAACGATTATCATAATAATCGCGTATTTTCGATTACCGATCGGAATCGGTAACCGACTCTCAAACGGTAAGTCAAACCTGCATGGGAGAGGGAACGACGGAGGTTTCGTAGCGTGCGGCACGTAACTCTAGGAAGCTGGAACGCATCCACCCCTGTACGTAGTTCCGTGTCACGAGCTGCACACGGAAGTTGCCGGGCACCCCATCACCACGCCCGCAAGGCTTCCTCCCAGTTCCCACCCGCCAGGGGAGCACTCCGGTGGCACCAGCACGGCCGCGCACGTTCTCTCCTCTAATCCTCTGCCCTCTCCGAACTAGCGCAGTTGTCACGACTCGGACTTTGAGCTTGAGCAGTTACATGCAAGGACTAAAATTTTGTTGAAATTTTCGAGAAATTTTGTGAATTTTTGAATTTTTGAGGGAACAAAATATAATTCCAGAATTTTTTCATAACACGTGAGACTCGTAGAGCAGAGGACGAAAAATAACTAAAATTTCAATGAAACCTCATAAATTTTGGTGTTTTCACTGTGAAAAAAAATGTAAAACGAAATTGGAATCCTTGATACAGCACAGTAGTTTGGTACTGAGCTTCCAATCGGCCGGAAAAGGCATTAGGCCATTACTGGGCCAACTCCAGCATATGCTCGATTTGCACGTACGTACCATCTCAGGCGAAGCCAGCCCGTTTGAGGCCCACTCTCCTAGAAAGGCCTTACACATTCCCTAAAAAAGAACGAAAGAAACGCCTTGACAACAACACCACCAAGGGACTGTGCTATTTTACCGCATGTGTTGATAAGTAACTCGTAACTTTTATTTTTAGAAAAAAATTATCTCCATAATTTTGTTTTTTCGAAAGTTTTTCAAAAAATTTGTCAAGATAAGTTTTCCAAATAAGTTTTTTGAAAAAATTGACGAGAAAAGTTTTGAAAAAAAATTGCTAAAAAAATTATTTGAAAAATTTTTTGAGAAAAAATTTCAAAAATAAAAATTAGGCCTATCAAGGAGGGCGCTGTGAGCAAAATAACGCACACACGCGCTTGAAAAAAACCCGCTCACCACCCAAGCCTTCTTATCTAATGCGAAGCCGCTGGGTCGGTGATAGTGCCGGCAGGCTTGCCTACCCGAGTGATCGACACTAACACTCGGTTGTGTCGCATAGGGTATTTTTTTCAGTATCATTTGGGATTAGTTTCAATCCCTTCTTTTATGCGGAGTGTGTAATATGCGTTTTTGTTATACTTTTTTTAAAAAATATTTTTATCTGAGGTTTCCAAATTCCTCTAAAAATCATATGTTTTTTGCAAGTCCAAAAACTGATATTTTAAAATCCAAAATCATTTTTTTATGTTGTAGGATTTTGATATAAAAAATATTATCTGCACTTTTTAGTACTCCATGTAGCAGGGACACTCGAGTGTGCACTTGTTAGGCAACCATCGCATGGCCTGACTGTGAGTAGGTAGGATTCATCCCAAGGCCTCAAAAGCGTGCACCATCGTGAGCTTTACTCCGTTGGGAGCAGGGTTCAAAAAACCGTCGGTAACCGTTCAAAAATCGCGGTTACCGACCTTCCCGGTCCGGTCCGATTTCAAAAACCGCTCGGTAACCGAAATTTGAATTCAAAAAATTCAAAAAAATAAAAAAAAATTCAAAAAAATTCAAAAAAATCTTAAAAAAAACTAGACATAATTCTAAGAACTTCTGTGAAAAAAAATTTCAAAAATAATGTCGTTTGCATCATATTCTATAGGGAGAAAGTTTGAAAAAAATGAAAAAAAATTGAAGCGCGCGGCTCAATTATTAACTCACGTTAAGGAAAAGTGTAACATGCAAACACATATTTTTCTTGTATAAAACGTATTTTAAGAGAATCTTTAAAATTGATTTCACTTTATTTAGAGTTTTATTAAATTCTATATGATTTTTACAAAGTTCACAAGCATAAAGTGAATATGTTAAGAAACATCACTGTAATTAATTTTTTCATGTCTACTATTATTTTTTCTACGTAAATCATAATATAAATAAGCTAATGAAAGTGGTTTCACTAATTTTTAAGGTGTGATGGGTCAATTATGAATTAATCTAGTCGTAACACATTTACACAATCATGCATGTTACAATAACTAATTCATGAGTTAATATATTTTTAAAAGATATAGGATCATGTAAGAAGACTAACAAAATTAGTTTCATGATTTTTGGATTAGCAAAGAGTAAACTATGCATTTACCTTGGTTTAACAAATAAAATTTCTCACAGAAAATTTTGAACTTTTTTATGAGTATAAATACTTTTATCATGTATATCATGTTACAAGGAAGCCAACAAAATTTGTTTCACTTGATTTGAAGCTCGGATGAATTAGTTATTGATTTTACAAGATTGAACCATTTTTTAGGTTTTTGTTGAACTGCGCTGAAATTCGATAAAACCGCTCGATAAATCGAGAAAACCGAGCGGTTACCGACCCAAACCGCTTGGTAACCGACCGAATCAAAAATGCGAGAAAATCGCTCGGTAACCGACCCAAACCGCTCGGTAACCGATCCAAACCGCTCGGTTACCGAGAGGGCAAAAACATGATTTTTTCGCAAAAATTTAAAATTTGCCGAATGAATTTTCTCCGATTTTTTTTGAATTTTTGACCGGTAACCGCGGTTATCGCGCATTTTCGATTACCGCCAGAGCTCGGTAACCGAGCTCGGATCGGTAAATGAAACCTTGCTAGGGAGTAGCAGCCCGTCATGGTACCCAAGAATTTCCAACGGATCAAACGACCCCTCGGAACGTGCACCTCGAATATTCGCACAGGAGGACCGCAAGAACATGTCTACTTGCTAGTAAGGCCTAAAATCCTAAATTAAATTAACATATATGAAACAATCCTATTTATTAAAATAGATAATATATGGTTATATTTATAATTTTAGTCGTATACCAAAAATCATGTGTATTTAACATATGATGTGTCGAATATGAGCTACCATGCCGTATTCGATATTTCGTATACCAAATATAGCCTGTACCAGCTGCAAGTATTTTGATGCTATTATTTTATGTCGAAAATCTTATGTGCTGGTAAGAATCATATTCGATATCTCATGTGACAAATATAACTGATTTTTGATATATGAGGTGTTGAATATAGGCTACAGTGTTATATTTGACATCTTGTATACTAAATACACCTGATTTATTTATATGAGGTATAAAATATAAGCTACAATAACATATTCGGCACCTTATGTACCGAATATAGTCAGATTCATATTTTTTTCATACGGTGTACGAATATAAATGCTAAAATTTTAATACGATGATATATTATCTACTTCGAGAAATATGATCGAGTATATTGTCTAATTTTGAATTTTAGTCTGCTAGTAGTATATATATACTCTCTTTTTTTTCAAGCAACAGATTATAAACGTTCAGCATGAAAGATGACCAGGGGTTGAAGCTACAAGTAGATTGGATGGTGCACACTGGGGTGAAAAAAAATTATTAGAAATCTATTAATATCAACTACTCCATATAAATTTGTGTATATCGTTAGATGAACCGTGAAGTAGCAACACGGGCGCTATCCAAAACAGCAGAGTAGACAGATTATGCAGCCGACAGCTCACGCAAACAGTATTTCTACGAGCGTCGTCGACGGGAAAGCTTTTCTCCGATGCTCCCTCCAGAATACAAGAGTAAGATTATGCCTACGGAATTTCTGTCGCGGGTGAAAATCTCGTTGTAAAAGGATTTTTATCTTTTTTAGCGTTTCAACGATTTTCTTTTACGGTTTTCATCACGAAAGAATTCTCAGGTCATTCATTTTAGAATGAGATTCTCTCTTTTTTTTTCACGATTACACTCGAAGAGAAAGCTATTAAAGATGAGAGAAAATAAAGGAAATATGAATGAGAAAAAAAATTAAAAAAAGAACGAAATAAAGAAAATATGGTTAGATATGGTCGAGGGCTCGGCGGTCTGCCGGTTCACGTCGTTGGCGGTTCTTACCTGTCCGGGCTGTAAGCTCGGCCTGACCTGCCCGAGAACATGCCGCCGTCTCGTCACGTGCGACCGAGTCTCTGCCCGAGACCACCAGCGTTACATGCATGGGCATGGGCTCAGGATACACCTAGCAAAATTGGAGTTAGCCTAAGATTAACAAATTTTCTTCCAGTTCTGGGAAAACATGACTATAGGGGTGATGTGCTAGCACAGCTTAGCCCAGTCTTGCAGAAGATCGACAGCCGATTCATTTGCATGAGATCGTTCATTGTTAACTAGGTACAAAACATTCTAAAAAACTCAGGTACAAAACCATATTTTGATCAAACTGCAAAAAAATACAAATTTGTCAAAACTATAATAAGGAAAACGAGACTGAATCTGTGACGTCAACCCTGATTTTGTCAGAAATTGTGGATTTCTTCTTTGTCAACACCACTCCATTTGAACTGAAGTATTGGACTCACCCCTGGCAAAAGTCATTATGACTGGAGAGGAGTGGCACCTCGAGGAAAATACATAGCTAATTTGTTGAAGGTGCACATTTGGAAAGAAATTGCCGTCATTGCCAGAAACGCTACACCTAAAGCAAAATTGCCTCAATCTCATTTTGGATTCTGTGATGCAGGATTTGGATAAGGCGATGAAGAAATCAACTGCAAGGTGGAAGATTGCTGTGGGGCATCATACCATGAGGAGTGTCAGTGAGCATGGTGACACCAAGGAGCTTCTGAAACTGCTACTTCCAGTCCTCGAGGTTATTCAGAAGTAGCTTCAATTAGTTCCAAAAGGGCTCTCTCATAAATAAATAACCTCTTTTTGACACGTTCTCGGGAAAAAGAAAAACTGTTTTCGACGATAATTTTGCACCATTCAGGACAATGGCATCGCCTTCTACATCAACGGGCATGATCACTGCCTGGAACACATTAGCAGCAGAGACAGGTTTAACATCATTTAATATGGGGTTCCTTTTAAGAAAATTTTAGAATAAATTTCAAGTTTCTAAACCTTATGCACTTGCTTCTGCTGTTCCAGTCCAATCCAATACTTCACGAGCAGAGGCGGATCGAAAGCATGGAGAGGCATCTTCCAGAAAAACAAAGATAAGCTCCGGTTCTTCTACGACGGGCAAGGGTTCATGTCCCTCCAGCTGAACCAAGACCAGGCTCAGTTCATCTTTTATGACGTTTCTGGGCTCATCCTGCACCAGTGGAGCTCAAGTATAATGAAACCACCTCCAGCCCTCCACCTATGTCACTGAAGAATGAGGGAGATGCAAATCACGATTGGAAACTTAGCTTGTTATTAAACTATTTGTAAAAATTTGGATTTCAAATTGCGGTAAGCGTCCGGATTACCACAATGTGAAATAGTGACATTGGGATATTAGGAAAGAAAGTAGAAGGCGAATTGTCTAAGGAAAAAGGCGTCCGGCTTGAGTCATCTTCTCTTCAATCCAGGATGGATAATCAGCATTAGCTGACTGGGGGTTGCTGCCAAACAAAGCAAACAATACGCAAATTTGTAGCTGTAGTTTGCTTCAGGTGCTGTTCTTCACCTCTGTGTCGTCCAACACATGTAAGCTTGCGCCGGCCTTGTAAGGCTCCTTTCGTTCTCCCAATGGACTAGGAAGCAATATGCTCGCCTCTTCAAACAGGAATCGTGGTAAGCGACACAAGTATTTCTTTTTACCTTTTTTTATCACGCTTCCTAATCTTCATATGCTTGAAAATAAGATAATTTTAGGCAACATTTACCACCGACCAGAGTTAGGGAAGAGGGATTTTCGGGATTCGGGTTTGGGAGGATTCCATGGATTATGGGCATAGAATAAGCTTCGGGGAAAGCAAACCGGTCAAGCAGAGGAGACGGGCGTGGGAGCAGAGTGAGGTGGTGGGGACACCGCCGGCTATGGGTGGAGGAGGATGGCCGGTAGGCAGTGCCACTAGCAAGGGAGGTAAGGATGCGACCCAACGGAGCTAGATTGGTATGGTGGCAAGCAGTGGGAGCATATCCGGTGGCACGAGAGTTGTTGGAGACGGCTGGAGGCGGGCGAGACGGGGGATCGAGGGGAGGCGGGAGTTTGAAGAAGATTTGCGAGTTGTTGGATGCCGATCGAACGGCTGAAGACGTCGCCTGAAAAAAAAACGAAAAGAATCAAATGACCGAAATATAGCAACGCCTTTTTTTATAAGCAACAAAAGCGTTCAGTCCAGAGGATGAATGATATATGGCACTTTCCAAAAGTGCAGAGTAGACAGAGCATATAGCTGACAACGCACGCACATGGCATTTCCACAAGCGTCAGCGGGAAACCTCCTTTTCTATATGATGTGGTTGTTAGAAATCAAGTGATCTTCGTCTAACCATTGGATAGTTGCTTCCGACGGTTGATTGATCGAATAGGTGTTCGTTCGGAAGGGATGTCTCCTCGAACGAACACATCATCAAGATGTATATATTTGTAACAATCATCAATAAAAGATTAGAGTTCGAATTTGTATTTGTCCACTATCTACTTTGCAATCCAAATTACTCTCAACACATTATCAGCCACTTTATCTCCACTGAGTGATCAACGAAGAAGCGTTGGAGGCACAAAGGCCTCCATCACAGGTGAGAGCAATGGCAAGATGGACTTTACCTTCGATTGCTTCTGCACTTCTTCGTGTCCTGCACCAAGATCATCATCGTCGCCCCTACTTCGATCGTCACCGTCATGGCCCTCACACGGGTGGTCGATGGCATTGCCACCGTGCTCCTCTGGATCGTAGCCACCATGGCCACCGCTCTCACAAACCTGGTGGCCGTGTCCCACGCATGTCTCGCTATTCTCCGGTGGTGAGGTACCACGCCAGCCCGGGCCACCCGTCATCGGCTTTGACCACAGCCAACGGTGGCGACCTCGCACCTCCTTGCACCCTTGGCTTTTGCCCAATTCACGTCCTTGCGTTGTTCTCCTTTTCACCAACCGTGAGTACGACCACCAAGCCGCCACTGGAGGTTGACATCTTCGTTGATGTCATCTCGGCGCCACCGTCCCTAACACCTACGCCGACAGCTTCGACGGTTCCAGGGCTGAGTTGCCCTAGCCGTATCGCCTCCACTATGGTGCGCTGCATCAGCAGCGATGCACCCTCACTAGCGTGATTCCTGCTGACAACCCGTGACTTCATGTTGACGCCCTCGATTAACCCTGGAGGTATGATGGTGGCTTGCCGAGGACTTCCCCCTTACTTCAACACCTTTGTGGTGGCCGGATGCTCCTCGGGAGGCAGCTTTCCTCCACGAGGTGTTGGCTCCACCAACCCTGCAAGCGAAGGGACCTCAATGACGCCCTCTACTCCGACTGGCCGCGTCCTCCGAATCGTCGGCCCGTCCTTTACCCAGGATCTTGGACCCCGTCGTCCTTCAGCTTTTGCTTCGGGGCCCACATCGACAGCGGCATAAGTGAACTAACCTCCTCCTCTGACAGGGAGGAGTACACGCCGCGCTAAACAGCATGGCCGCTCGACAGCACGACGATAGTGGAGCTAGCAAGGCACAGTGGCGGCGCTGGCATGCGTGGCGTGGCAGGCAAGTGGGGGTGTAAGCCTAATTGTCGCACTGTGCCGGTCTTATACGTCGTGCGAGCGACCCCCCTCTAGGCCAGTCGAAAGGCTGCCATGGCCCAGACCCAAGTTATGGCCACCTCCTTTCCGCATGTGCTCGCTCGCATGGGCCAATGGGCCTAAAGTCCGATTGGACCTCAGCCCAAGTTTACTTGGCCCACATGCCACTAAACTGTTACCTAATGCTAATTTGCATTTTAGACTTTTAAATGACTTTTAACAGCATATCACTACTACTCTCCTCATATTTTTCTATAGAATTTTTGAAGGAACTTTCAAGACAAAATATATAAGTATATGGACCGGCATCAATCAAAGATGAGTGTTAGAAATCAAGTCATCTTTGCCTAACCATCAAATAATTGCTCCTAACGGTTGATTGATCGAATAGGTGTCTGTTTGAGAGGGATAACTTCTCAAACAAACTACTCATATATATTTGTAACAATCATCGATGAAAGATTAAAGTTTGAATGTATATCTGTCCACTACCTACTTTGCAATTCAAATTACTCTCAATAGTGATCACTATATATTGGCAGCTCGAGCTTCAGCTCCCAATTGCGTGCACATCTCGGTCTCAGAACTATAAAACCTATTGGCACATGCGAGTTAGGGCGTGAGGCTAATCGAGGCAATCCTGCCAGTTCATGTCCTTGGCCAGTTCTTACCTGTCCGAGCTCTGACCCACCAGGAAAGCGCCGCCGATGTACAACAGATTAACAGAGCCTCGTCTCACCCGATAAGATAGAGGATGCTTTTTTTTACTCCAGTTTGCTCACCCACTCCGCACGCGGCTCCAATAATGCAACCGCACCTCACGCCCACGGATCACATTTTGGCTCGATCATCATGGACGATGACACCAAGTAGAAAGATTTTGAGGAAATCAGAAAAACAAATTCTATAATATTCTGTTCTACAAAAGATTCTTTTATATATAATAATGTATACCTATTTTTTATTTCATCTTTAATCTAATTATTGATTACTGAATAGATGATGTAAATGAAGTTTCACGATAATTTTTTAGATATATAGAATTTACTTACAGAAATCAGACAGCAGAAACCCCGGCCCCGAGAAGTGCGTGCGTGGGGCCGTGACGTGTCACCCATTCACGCGCCCCTGCCCATTGGACGGACAGAGATAGGAGACCAGCTCCCCTTTCCCTTCAAGAGCTGCCTGCCTATGTTCCTGCCAGACACCGAACCAAGCGGGGGCTTGCCGTCGCGTGCAACACACCTCAGCAAGCGACTGGCCGTCGCGTGCAACACACTGTTGCATATCGGCGGCCGTGGCATCTCGTTCGTTCCTGCCCCGGGTGCCGGCGGGCGATGGCGAAAAGCAGAGCTTCCATGACTGGGGCCCTCGCCCTGCTCGCCGTGGCCGCGCTCCTGTGCGCGCCGGCCGCCGCGGAGCTCGCCCGCCTGGAGAACCCGGCCAAGAACGACGGGTCGCTGAGCCTGCTCGTCGTCGGGGACTGGGGCCGCAAGGGGACGTACAACCAGTCCAGGGTCGCGGACCAGGTAACAAGCACACGACCAGTCGTGATTCCTATCCACTGATCATCGAGGTAGAGCATGCATCGAAGTAAACCGGGGATAGGGTGAGGCTGGTGACAGTCGATCTCCTATTGGGCGGAAGTCAGCCTTGTTTGTTTGTTTTTTTCAAGAAACTACCTTGTTTGTTTGTGTTCAATGCATCGAAATGGATCGGAAGAGTATGACTTGGGGTATACATTGGAGTCGAATACTACGAAACAAAGAGCCGAATCTTACTGATCTGGCCAATCTGATGAGATACCGTCTTCTTTTGGAAATGGAGCATTTCGCATGTTTGGCCTGGATATCCAAGAGCAAAACCGCTACTGCGAACTAACTGGTACTGGACGATATGTAATAAGTGATTTTCCGTTTAGATGGGAAGGATCGGGGAGAAGCTCAGCATCGACTTCGTCATATCCACGGGGGACAACTTCTACAAGAACGGCCTGACGGGCGTAGATGACCAGGCGTTTGAACAATCCTTCACAGATATCTACACGGCAAAGAGCTTGCAGAAGCCGTGGTACCTTGGTAAGTTTTCCTTATGATGTCCCTCGCTAGCTCGTGTTGCTGCAATATCGATCTTTTCTTTTGATACATGCTATGTGTAACTATGTATCTGTACTGAGGCGACCTGTACATCCCTTCAGTTCTGGGAAATCATGACTACAGGGGTGATGTGCTTGCACAGCTGAGCCCAGTCCTGCGAAAGATTGACAGCCGATTCATTTGCATGAGATCGTTTATTGTCAACGCAGGTACAAAATCATATTTTGTTCTGATTTAAGGAAGAGACTAGGTTTGAGAAAACCGTGATGAGGGGGGGAAAGGACTAGCTGTAAGATATCATTTCTAATCTTGTCAGAAATTGTGGATTTCTTCTTTATCGACACCACTCCATTTCAACTCAAGTATTGGACTCACCCCAAAGAAAGCCATTATGACTGGAGAGGAGTGGCACCTCGAGAGAAATACATAGCCAGTTTGCTGAAGGTGCATATTTTGAATCCTGAGTTCATCAATGATTTTTTTTTTTTTTTTAAAGCTATGGTGCTTCAAAGCAAAATTATTCCAATCCTTCTTATTTTCGTGCGTGTGGTTAAACAATCCAGGATTTGGATGAGGCCATGAGGAAATCATCTGCAATGTGGAAGATTGCTGTGGGCCACCATACCATGAGGAGTGTCAGTGACCATGGTGACACCAAGGAGCTTCTGCAACTACTTCTTCCAGTCCTCCAGGCCAACGGCGTCGACTTCTACATCAATGGGCATGATCACTGCCTGGAACACATTAGCAGCAGAGACAGGTTAGCATCCGTTTGATACGAACTAATCGTTTGCAGTAGTTTATAACTGAAAATGATGCATGGCAAAATGCTCACACTAGAAGGGGCCTAGCCTAACCATAATGCACACATTTCTGATGTTCCAGTCCAATCCAATACTTCACAAGCGGAGGCGGTTCGAAAGCATGGAGAGGAGTCTTCCAGCCAAACCAAGATAACCTCGAGTTCTTTTATGATGGGCAAGGGTTCATGTCCCTCCAGCTGGACCAGAACGAAGCTGAGTTCATCTTTTATGATGTCAATGGCAATATATTGTACCAGTATTCACGGACGAGCTTGAGAAAAACAAGCCACCTCCAGCCCTCCAGCTATGTCACCGACGAATGAAGCAGATCGATGCAAAATCACCACTGGAGAATAAATTGGTTCAGCTACCTCATATCTGTGTAAAGTTTGAATGGCACATTGTAATAAGTGGCAGAAGTGATCTGGCAAGGAAATGTGCTAGCATTTAAGTATGGCGTGTGGTTCATCTGCCAGAGAAACATAGAGTGGCTGTAAACTTTCTGCCAGAGGAACAGAGATGTTCAGTGTGAATGTGTGATGTCCGTATGTTCTGACTTGAATCGCAACATACCAGTCAGTGGGCATCTATTTATGCAATGTTTTAGGGGGAAAGGAGTATTTGGGTTGTGATTTCCGCACATTGGCCTCAGGATAATTCGACTGTAAGACTATCTTTATTTTCTACAGATTTATTTCCAGTAACAATCGATCAATGATCTGCCAAAGTTTGGCCATCATCTATTGCTAGTTGCAGTTTCATAGGCCTCTGGAGGAGGCTGCGATTGTATGCATTCGGATGAAACAACTGCCCAAAAATATTACCTTTTGCATGAAAAGTAACATATAAAGAAAAAGCATACAACAAAAACAATTTTATGATGAAAGTTCAAATCCTTCGCCAGTTCTTACCTGACCTGTCCAATAAAACGTCGCCAATTTCCAACTGAGACTCACCACCCCATGGAGCACAAGGGTTACGAGTAATGCTACATCTTTAAAAAGGTCTAAAAACATTCTACTTACATGCTGACGCTGACGTAGATAACAGCAACCTTCCTCAGTGTATCCACGTAATACCTTTTAATTGGTAAACATAGGCAGGAGATATGCCCTGCTGTACAAAATATGGTCCATGTTCGTATGGTCCGCACATGGTGGCCCATATTTTTATTCGAACAAAACACATGATGATTTACAACTGCATGGCGAGAAAATTCCAAATTGCTGTGATTGATTGCAAGTTGGCACTCGACCTGAAAGTTTAGGATTCAACACACATTTGCATTGATCACGAGGTGTGGTACTTACACACGATAACATGAGGCTCAAGGCGAACCAGCGATTAGTTAGCTTACACGAGTACAGAGTACAGAGTACAGAGGTTGGGGTGAGACCAGGGACGTCAAAGGGTATTAAGGTCTGTTTGGTGAGTTTTTTCTGATTAAATTTTTTTGTAGGAAATTATTTTTTAAGGAAATGATTCTGTGGTTGAAAGTGAGTCTGTAGTTGTAGGAAATTATTTTCTAGAGGAAGTAATTCTGTAGTTGAAAGTGATTCTCTAAAATAAAATAAATGGAGGAATTGATTCTTTGCGGAAAGTAAATCAATGGAAGCTGTTTTTTTTAACTCCGAACTTCTAGTTCATTTCAGATAATCACTCTCACAAATTTCACATAAAAAACTAAAAACTAAAAACTACTGTTTAACAAAATTTATTTTAATTCTAATAAAAAAAACTGTCCTAAAACTCTGACAAACAGATCCTCTAGCTTCACTTCACCATAACTTCGCTCCAACGTGAGCGGTTGAATCGCAGATGTTACGGTGTTTATGAACAGTAAAATATCTACATCGACTGTGAAAGTCTGCTGTCACCACCTCACAAAAACGCCGTTCACCTGCCCGTAGGACCAGGGAGTTCAGTAGAGCGCAGGAATGTCGCAAACACGAGCAACACGAGGGAGGCAGCAGGAATCCAAGTCAGCAGCTATCACCGCCCATCACTCAGGTTGGCTGGCGGGCTCACCCACTCCAATAAAAGAACGCGAGCGCACCTGTAGATGACACGGAAGTGAAAGTGTGGAACCCCCAAAAGCTGAAAGCAATCAGAAAGCAGAAACCCCCAAGCGGAGTGGGAACGAAAGAACCTGTCCGGTGGTTGGCAGGCAAGATCGCCGGTTGTTGCCGTCAGATTTGCTTACAGAAGCCGTGGTGCCGTGGTACGCTTTTACCCATGTTTTTTCTGCCACTTGCGTTGATATTACCGTTCCTCTTGATACGATTATGAACTATGTTATGTGATACGTGTATGTACATGTACTAACACTTGTCCACGTTTTTCTTTCCAGTTCTGGGAAATCATGACTACAAGGGTGATGTGCTAGCACAACTTAGCCCAGTATTGCGAAAGATGGACAACCGATTCATTTGCATGAGATCGTTTATCGTTTATCGTTAACGCAGGTACAAAATCATATTTTGTTTGGAATGAAGGAAGAGACTAGGCCCATGAAAACTGTAATGAGAAAACACTGGCCCTGTAACATTTGTTAGATATATGTATTTGTACCTTGTACTTTCCTTCTAAGTTAAAGGGGGTTTCTGTATAGGTACCTTATACATCTAGCTCCTTTGGGTATGGAATAGATATGAGTTGCATCATTTTAACATGGAATCAGAGCTAGGGTTCATGGTTCAATCTCGTGCCCCTCGTTGGCCGTTGCTGCCCCCTTGCCGCCAGTGACCCGCCAGTGCGCCTCCACTGGCCGGTGGCTCTAGTAACTCCATCTTCCCCTCTTCTTCCTCCCTCTGTCGACCCCTTCCCCTCTTCTTCCTTTCTCCACCGGCCTTTGCCCCCGCTCGCGACCTAACTAGAGCGACGGGTGGCGGGTTGTTGCCCAAGCGTGGCCCCGCTCGTGCGTGCCGCCATGCGCCGGGTCGCGTCTTGAGCCGTCGCTCGCCTGCTGCCCGCCAGATCCCCTGCCTATCGCTTACCTGTCGCCCGCCGGCCCCCATCGCTGCTCGCCTCTGCTCACGACCCAGCCAGGCGGCAGGGTACTGCCTAGGCGCGGGCCCACACGTGCGAACCATCGGAGTGTCGGGCCTGTGCTTCCTTTAAGCCGCCACCCGCCTGCTGTTGTGTTTGTGCGTGAGTGTGTTGAAAAAATACAGAGAGTGTGTTGTTGCTGCCGGTGCCACCTCAGTTGTCTTCATGGCGTCTTTGGCGAGACTGGGTGTAGTCTCAATTCCCTGGTGCCCGATCATCTTCAATAGTACCAACTAGGGGAAGTTTGCGTTCCACATGGAGATCCACTGGTGAGCGGGCACGTCCTTCTTGTCCCGCTCTTCCGACTCCACCCAATCACTCGTCGAATGCTAATGATGATGCCAAGACTACTCTTCTCGTAGCGTTTGAGGCTGAGATAGAGACTTACCAATCTGATCTCGCCGTCTACGAGGCTTGGCTGTGTGAGGAGGCCTATGCCAAGGCCATCTTGCTTACGAGCATTGAGGTTGACCACATGATGTCCCCCAAGGGTCTTGCCATTATGCAGCTGGTGTGGGCTCACCTTCGTTGTAGTTATGAGATTTGTAATGAGGCGATGTACCTTGCTATTGTGGAGGAGTCTCAGTCACTTCGCCAGTTGGACTCCACTGTGGAGGAGTTCCATCATCGGATGCTCGTAGTTTGGCACCGCTTGGATAGTTTCGGTGCAGAGTTATGTGGCGCTGGCACTTGTAGGTGTTGTGACTGTCACAGGAGTCAGAGAGAGACTCTTAGTCTTCACGAGTTCCTCTCCTGGCTTCACCCTGAGTTTGAGACCGTTAGATCACAGCTCCTGACTCGTCGTCTGTGCCCATCACTTGATGAGGTGATGCTTAAGCTGCGGGTTGAGGCTGTCTTTCTCATTAATAGGCAGTCATCCTCTGTTCTTCAGGGATGTACTCCTTATGAGCGTCTCTATGGCACACCTCCTGACTATAGTCATCTTCGATGCTTTGGCTGTGTTTGCTATGTTCTTCTTTCACCTCGTGAGCGCACTAAGCTGACTACTCAGTCAGTTGAGTGTGTTTTTCTTGGGTACAATATGGAGCACAAGGGTTATAGTTGTTATGACCCTGTTGCTCGTCGGATGAGGATATCTCGAGATGTCACCTTTGACGAATCCCATTCTTACTATCCCCGTTTTTCCACCAGTACTCCATCCACTTTAGCAGAATCTCTCTCTTTCCTGACCATTCCTGATTTGTCTTTTCTGTTGCCATCCTACTCCACACCGTTACCACTCTCCCTAGCTCCCTTGTCACTGCCACCATCATCTTCATGCTCACCACCTTCCGCTCCACCTTCAGTTGGTTCACCACCTCCTCTGATGGTGCCTCCTTCTCGTGATATCACCCACTTCTACGCTCGGTCGTCCGCGACATCCTCCACCACCTGATTCCTCTCGGTCCCTTCTCGAACCTGCTCCGGAGTCTCCACCTCGGTATGATCTACGTGATCGTCGTACTATTCAGCCATCTGAGTGCTATTGCTTCACAGTTGCTGGTCTTACCGAGCCCATGACCTACCAAGAGGCCGTTGTTCACCAGGAGTGACAGCAAGTTATGGCTGAGGAGATTGCTACTTTAGAGCATACTGACACTTGGGATCTTGTTCATTTTCCATCTCATGTCACTCCCATCACTTGCAAGTAGGTCTATAAGGTCAAGACTCGCTTTGATGGCTCTCTTGAGCGCTATAAAGCTCATCTCGTGGCTCGTGGTTTTCAGCAAGAACACGGTTGTGACTATGATAAGGCTTTTGCTCTAGTTGCTCGCATGACCATTATTCGGAATCTTTTGTTTGTTGCCTATGTTCGTCAGTGGACCATCTCTTAGCTAGACATCAAGAATGTTTTTCTCAATAGTGAGCTGTGTGAGGAGGTCTACATGTAGCCACCTCCAGGATACTCTACTCCTGATGGCATGGTATGTCGTGTGTATCGCTCTCTATATGGTCTCAAATAGGCTCCTCAGGCTTGGTTTGAGTGCTTCCCTTCTATTGTTACTGACGCTAGCTTTCAGCCTAGCAACCACGACCCAGCTCTCTTTCTTCACACTTCTCCTCGTGGTTGCACGTTTCTTCTATATGTTGATGACATGATTATCACGGATGATGACTCTCGATTCATTGACTTTGTGAAGAAGCATCTCAATGACAAGTTCTTGATGTCTGACTTGAGCCTCATTCACTACTTCCTTGGGATCGAGGTCTCTTTAACGCCTAATGGCATCTACCTCTCGAGAGAGACGTACATTCAAGACCTTCTTGCTCGTGCTGCTCTCACCAATCGTCGCATGGCTGAGACCAGGGGCGGATCCACCGCTAGGGCGAGCCTGGGCGGCCGCCCAAGCTCCCAGCATGGTGTTGTTCTGGCCCGTGAGGCCCACTGGTCGAGTGGCCCAAGCCCACACAATTCGCAGCCCACAAATGCAAATGAATGCAACCCTAATCTCCCTGCTATGGTGTTCCAATTTGGTTGTTTGGGCGTGTGCGTGTTGCGGCGGTGGGCGGCCAGGCGGGGCGCAAGCGCGGCGGCCACGACGAGGGCGAGCGCGAGCGCGGCGACCGCGACGGGCGCGGGCTGGGCGGGCAGGCGCAGCAGCCGCGACAGGCGTCGGGCGGGCAGGCGCGTCACGCGCGAAGGGCAAGCCGACGGCCGCGACTCGCGAGCGCGCGGCAGGCGGGTGCGGCGGCCGGGAGCGCAACGGGAGGGCGCGGCAGCCGTGAGCGCGACAGGCGGGAGCGTGGCGGGCAGGCGCGCGGTGGGCGAGCGGGCGGCCGTGAGCGTGGCAGGCGTGCGGCGGGCAGGCTGCGGCCGTGAACGCGGTGGGCGCCGGGCGAGCGCGCGCGCTGCGGGCAGGCTGCGGCCGTGCGTGCGCCGTGCGGCCTGCGGTCGTGCGTGCGGGCTGCGGCCGTGCCCCGTGCGTGCGGCCGTGCATGAGGTCGTGTGGGCGGGCGGGCGGGCAGGCCACCGCGCCAGGCGTTGTGCAGCAGTGCAGGGGTGGTCCGCGGCCGGCAGCACAGTGAGGTGAAAAGAAATGGTGAATTGAGATTTTAATATTGAGCCATTTAGGTTAATTGAGCCATGGAGGTGAATTCCATTTTGTATTTTTGTCCAATAACATCAGCATTTCTTTCGCAGACTATCAAGATATAAATAATGAAGAGATTTTTCAAACCAACATCTTTGAATACCCAAAGTACGAGGGAGAATAGAGTTAGTGAAGACTGTGATGCAGAAAATGAAATAGTAGTTGTCACTCCTGCTCCTGTAACTTCTCGGATAGAATACAAAGGTATTAAAGAATTTAGGCAGGAGTTTATTATTGCCGATCTGGGACTTCGTGTTCTAATAGATGAATTTGATCATGATATTAGAGATGAAGTTAGAAGAGCTTATGTGTTGAAAGGTCCGACTCAACCAATTGGACATACTTTCCCCAAAAAATAGTTTGGTAAAGATTTAAGGATTTTTTGTGTAGCATGGTTTACTAAATATGATTGGCTAGAATATAGTGTGGAGAAGGATGCAGCTTATTATTTCTATTGCAATCTTTTTAGATATGATCTCTCAGAGTCTCATTTTGGGTATGATGTATTTTCAAAAGTATGATTTAGAAATTGGAAGAATGCATATAAATCATTACCTGAACATGTTGGTGGGCCTAATAGTGCCCACAATAAAGCTAGAACAGCATGCGAAGATTTCAAAAATCAAAAGGCTAGTGTGTCATATAAGGTGATGACTCATAGCAAGGAATCAGAAGCCAAATATGAAATCCGTTTGACTGCATCTTTAGATTGTGCAAGCTATCTCCTAATGCAAGATCATGCATTCCGTGGACACGATGAATCTTCTTCTTCATCGAACAAGGGCAATTTTCTAGAGATGATTGATTGGTAAAAAAAAGAAATGAGGAAGTGAGGATTGCATTTGAGGAGTTATATCCTAAAAATGTTCGTATGTTTGCACCATCAGTTCAAAAGGACCTTGCAAAGAGTTGTGCACAGGAGATAACCAAAGAGATAAAGAAAGAGATTGGTGATGGTTATTTCTCTATTCTTATCGATGAATCTCGTGATATATCAATCAAGGAGCAGATGGCCGTGATTGTGAGGTTAGTGATCTTATTTATTTGTTAAATTGTGATATTGTGGGGTGTGTGATATACTGATGTTGTAATAATTGTTTGTGATGTTGCACAGGTTCGTGAATAAGGAAGGAAAGGTTATGGAAAAAATTTTGGGTCTTAAGCATGTCACAGAAATAACATCAGATGCATTGAAAGGAGCTTTATTTGAGTTGCTTTCTATACACGGTTTGGACATTGCAAGAGTTCGAGGGCAGGGGTATGATGAAGCTTCGAATATGAGAGGTGAATTCAATGGTCTTCAGAAACTCATTAGAGATGAGAACCTATATGCTTTCTATGTCCATTGTTTTGCACATTAATTGCAATTGGTAGTCGTTTCTGTCGTAGGTAGTTGCACATCTATTCATGAGTTCTTTGAATATGTTAATATGATTGTGACCACAACTAGTGCATCTTGCAAGAGGAAGGATTTATTATCTAGCAAGCACCATGAGAACTTATTGGCCAAGTTAGATAGCAGTGATATTTTTTCTGGGAGAGAGAAACATCAAGAAACTAACTTGGCCAGACCCGGGGATACTAGATGAGGTTCTCATTACAAAACTTTAATCCGTATTTAATCCATGTGGGTTGCAATAATAGAGGTGCTAGGGCTTGTGCAGGAAGATGCCCGAAATCCAACATCAGTGGGTGGTTTGATGAGAATAATGGAGAGCTTCAACTTTGTGTTCATTATGAAGATGGTGTTGAAAATTTTTCATATTACAAGTGAGTTATCTCTACTCTTGCAAAGAAAGGACCAAAATATTGTTGAGGCCATATCATTACTGATTGATGTGAAAGCACGTTTGCTTAACTTGAGGAATCATGGTTGGGAGCCATTGTTTACGGAAGTCAAAATATTTTGTAAACAAAATGAGATACCAATTCCAAATATGGATGAAATAGTACCAAGATGGGGCCAATCAAGGCGAAGTAAGATCAGTGTCACTCAAGACCATCATTATCGTGTTGACACCTTTTATGTAGCTCTTGATGCTATAAACACAGAGATGACACATCGTTTCAGTGAGCTATCTTCAAAGTTGCTTATATGTTTTTCTTGTCTTGATCCAAGAGATAGTTTCTCAAAGTTTGATGTGCACAAGATTACTAGACTTACGGAGATATATGACATAGATTTCTCCATCAGCGATCGTGCAGTTATAAAAGATCAACTTGAAACATTCATTCTTCATGTTCGAAGAGTTGAAGATTTATGGTTGTCATGATCTTGCAAGTCTAGCAATGAAAATGGTAGAAACCCAAAGACATATTGTGTTTCCATTGGTGCACCACCTTATTGAGTTAGCATTGGTGCTACCAGTTGCAACAGCATCTGTTGAAAGAGTCTTCTCGGCCATGAACATCATCAAGATGATTTGCACAACAGGATATGCGATGATTAGCTCAATGACTTGATGTTGTGTTATATTGAGCGGGATTTATCCAGAAGACTAGATTCTAATGCCATTAAAAACCGGTTTCAAGACATGGAAACAAGGAAGATGAATTTGCCTAAGCCTTCTAGTTCTAGACATAATTAGTGGTTGTGTTTCCGTAAGTTTCTATATTTAATTACTTCTATTGTCTTTGGTTATATTTGGTATATTTGCATAATTGCATATATATTTACCTTCGGTTCTTTTTCATCTTGCAGGTTCATATGGTTTTATCGATTTATGTTGGGGATCTTTTCGCCTCGCCTACCAATTGTCTTAATTAAGGTATTTTTTTAATTTCTTCTTAAATTTCGCCCTACCTACTTTGCTTGTCTGGATCCGCCACTGGCTGAGACACCTATGGAGGTTGGTGTTCACTTGCGGCTCATTGCCGGTGAGTCTCTTGCATATCCCACTCGCTATCGCCACCTAGATGGGAGTCTTGTCTATCTTGGGATCACTCGTCCTGATATTTCTCACTCTTTTCACATCCTCAGTCAGTTTGTTTCTGCTCCCACTCAGCTACACTACACCCACATTCTTTGTGTTCTACGCTACCTTCATGGCACCGTTTCTCGTCATCTTTTCTTTCCTCGTTACAGCTCACTCTAGCTTCAGGCATACTCTGATACGATCTAGTCTAGTGATCACTTATATCGTCGTTCGCTCTCTACCTATTGTGTTTTCCTTGGATCCTCTTTGGTTGCCTAGAAAACCAAGAGGCAGATAGTCGTTTTCCGTTTGGGTCCTGAGGCTGAGTTATAGGCTATGGCAACGCTGACGGTTGAGGTCACCTAGCTACGATGGCTCCTTGAGGATTTTGGTATGACGGTTACTGCACCGACTCCTCTCTCCTCTGATAGCATCAGTGCGATCACTATTGCTCGGGATCCCGTAAAATATAAACTTACCATACACATTGGAGTTGATGCTTCCTATATAAGATTGCATGTGCAGCACGGGATTGTCTCTCTTTGCTATGTGCCTTCAGGGCTTCAATTAGCAGATTTTTTCACGAAAAGCATAGATGAGGACACAACATAATTATTTTCTCTCCAAACTCAGTGTTGTAGATCCACGTTTAAAGGTAGTGTTAGATACATGTATTTGAAGCTTGTATTTTTCCCTCTAATTGAAGGGGTTTTCTACATATATACCTTGTACATCTAATATGGAATAGATCTACGTTGCATCATTCCAACAACACTAACATCACTCCTGATCCTGTCAGAAATTGTGGATTTCTTCTTTGTTGGCACCACTCCATCTCAAGTATTGGACTCACCTTAAAGGCGATCATAATTACTGAAGAGGAGTAGCACCTCGAGACAAATACATAGCCAACTTGCTTAAGGTGCAAATTTAGAATGAACTAGGGGGACTGGTGCACCTACATCACGTCTATTTTTTTTACAGGATATGACAAAAAAAAGACTAAAAAAATTAGATTTATCAATTTTGGACATCTCAATATTTATTTATAAACATATTAATATTTAACACATTCATTTAATTATAAAGAAAACAGTATTATTTTTATGTATACACATAATTTTAATATGTAAACGGCAATAATACGAACCTAACAAAATTTGTTTCATATTTTTTGAGTTTAGATATTTTTCGGTGCATTTTAGATTATTTCAATCGATTTATCAATATAACTATTATACCTTTCGCTATTTTTCTAAAATTTCCAAAAAATTATATTATACATGTAAATATACGGATATGTATATGCATACATATATATATACATATGTATACACATATATATACATATATGTACACATATACGTATCTATGTATATACATATGTATACATACGTAGGACCCATATGAACAGTAGCTACAGTGCCCTGACCTAGAATCCCTCCAACTCTTGGAGCTTTAATATATGGTATTCATCAGTGACAAACAAATATATTATGTTACCAAAATTATTTCAATATTCTTTTGTGGATTCTACAATCTAGGATTTGGACGAAACAATGAAGAAATCAACTGCAAAATGCAAGGGTTGGCCACCATAACATGAGGAGTGTCAGTGACCATGGTGACACCACCGAGCTTCTGCATCTACTTCCGATCCTCAAGGTAACTCAGAAGTAGCCACAATATTAGCCTCCGAAAATATACAAAAAGAAAATGATATTTTGATAATAATTTCACGCCATTCCAGGTCAACGGCATCGACTTCTACATCAATGGGCATGATCACTGCCTGGAACACATTAGCAGCAAAGACAGGTTAACATCCATTTGAGATAAAGTCGATTTTCACAGTAATTTAGAATTGAACATGCATGGCAATATATGCACACCAGGTGAAGTTGTCTAACCTGTATAGTGCACACGCTTCTGTTGTTCCAGTCCAATACAATACTTCAGAAGCAGAGGCGGTTCCAAAGCATGGAGAGGAGTCTTCCAGCCAAATGAAGATAAGCTCAAGTTCTTTTATGATAGGCAAGGGTTCACATCCCTCCAGTTACACAAGGGCCAAGCTGACTTCATCTTTTACGATGTCGATGGGAATATATTGTACCAGTGTTCCCAATGGAGCTTGAGAAAAACATACCTCCAGCACCCCAGCTATGTCACCGAAGAATGAGGCAGATCCAAACCACCACTGGAGAATTAGATTGGTTGAGCTCTCTGTATAAAATTTGACTGTGACATTGTGGTAAGCAGCAAAAGTGGTTTAGAAAGGAAATATGCTAGTATTTAAGTATGGCATGTGATTCATCTGCCAAAGAAACATAGAGTGGTTGAGATGTTCAGTGTGAATGTGCAAGGACCATTGGTTTTGCCTTCTGATTCACAACATATCAGCCACTGGAAAGTATTTATGCAATATATAATTTTTTAGGGAAAAAAGAGAGAGGCAACTCTAGTATCTAAGTAGTGATCTCTACACACTGGCCTCAGGATTCGACTGTAAGACTATTTCTACAGATTCCACAAATAAAGGACCATGTGCTTTCTTGTGTTTGTATGAGACAGTGAGAGAGATGAATGATATCTTTTTTGACTGGTACTTAACTATTATTTCCAAAAACAATCAACCAATAGCCTGCCAATGCTTCAGCCCATTTGAGATATTCTTCTAACAGGCACTCCGGTAAATTTGGGCCATCATCTATGCTAGCTGCAGTTTCATATTTGGATGAAAGAACTGCAAAAAAGTTTACCTTAGGCATGAAAATTACATCCAACAGAACAATTTTACGATGAAAGTTCAAATGGCACGTTGTACATTCTTCACAAGAGAGGGATAAGAGAATCTTTATGATGCCAAATGAAAGCTATCTGAAGCAAATATCAAGAACTGGTTTCCAGAATGTTTATCGTTAGCTACCAGAAAACCCGTTCTTAAAAGAGAGATTATCCAAATGAGGCAAAATTTCTGTGTGGAATCTGCGCCTCATCCAATAGCTAACATCAAATGTTCATGGATTAAGAAAGAACTCAAGGAAAGCAACTTGACATGCCAAGTACATCGTTTCATTTCCACTTTACCAAACCATTCCTTACATCCCTTTGCTACATACCTGGAGCTCAGAGGAATCAACAGCATAAATTGTTTCATTGGAGAGCCAGTATGGCAAAAATGCTGACAACTTTCTCTTCAATTCTTCTGAATAATTTTCCCACATAGCAACTGCTAATGCAAAATCATTCCATTCAAAGGCAAATTCTGCATCGTTGTATGATCTGAATATGGTTTGTGCAAGAGCATGGTTGCATGGTATTGGTAGTTCTGTTCCTCTTGAATGGTGTATAACGAAATGGCAGACAGTTTCTGAACCACCATTAGTTTGTCCCCTCCTTGATGCCAGCTCAGGTGCTTTCCAGTAGTAGAATTGCACCACCTATTTACGAGAAATGCAATAGATGCAACTCAGTTGACAGAACAGAACAGGATCCAAACCACTTGAAATATTAAAGGCACAATCATTTGGTCTATATTCTAAAAAAGATTGTTTGTCATATTTGTGATAATGTTATTCTCCAGGATAACCACAGACATGTGACATGTCAGATGTCATGGCATTATCGTGCAACTATGGTTATCGCTTTACCAAACAAACACCAAAAAAGAAGTAATACTTTACACATCAAATCCTAGAAAATATTAAAATAATTGTGGTGTCCGCATTGGGAGTGGTCAGAAGAGACTAGTATAGAAATATAATTGTGATGCTTTTAATTTGACTGCAAACATTAAGGTCACTCAAAAAAAATGAAGGATACCTGAAGAGCATGCAAACTGTTAGCGAATATTTTCTCAAAGACATAATCTCCCTTCCTGAGCCGCAGTTGCTTCCCAAGCAATTCTATTGGGTCATCTTCAGCTGGTATCGCGCATGTACTGTCTTCACTACTACTTGTGTGGAAACTAAATCCAAGAACATGCACTCTAGCCCATCGTATGTCAAAACCAGACTGATCGTAGGAAAACCAATACATGTTGTCAGAGGCTGGCAAAGGAATGTAAGAGTATTGATCAGATGGTTCATAGCTCGTTGACGTCTGAGAGAGAAAAGTAAGGAGCTTTGGATCCTCATCATAAGCACTGTCTCTGGTGAACCAAAGAGTCAGAGTTAGCCGTTCGCCTTCAGTCACCTGTAAAAGCACACTGTAATTTGTTGGTAAACATGAAAGGGCATGCGAGAAACTTCACAAAGAGTCAAAGATTAGAAATCCTTGATGAGATAAAAACATGGCTGAATTGAGGTTTACACACACACAAAAAAAAAGCACAAAGCAAAGGCAGAGAATTTAAGATATAACAATTGATAATGAAATGTTGTTAGTTCACAGTTACCTGTTCAATACAGCTCATGAAAATGAAAGTACTGATAATAACAGAAATCCTTTGTTGTTTAACAAAAAAATAGCAATGCAAGTGAGAAGAATCGGTATCATTCAAATATCAATAAAAAATATATAACAATCATCTGACCCGTGCAGATAATAGAAATGTACCTCATCTACACAATGGACATTACAACTATCAGCGGTGTAGATGACGACATCCTGGAAACGAAAACAAAACTAGTTGTCATAAAACTTAAGAACTTACCCAATAATTCATTTACCAGTCAAAAACTTATATGTGCGTCATAAACAAATGTATCCTGAAAATTCATGCATGAAAAGTGCAAATAGATTTGCTTACACCAGCAACTGGAACAATAGAGGAAGGTTCACCATCCTGAAACTGCAAAATTCCACCCTCGTAGTCCTTTCCATGATCGTTCAAGTAGCAAACTGCCTTTAGAGTGAAAGATGAAAATGATGTATTTGATGAAAAATTGATTTTTTTTTTTAAGTGAGCACAAGAAAGTTTACATGTAGACTTATACGAAATAATACAAGAAAGAGCTAGTGATTAAGGTGGTAAAATACTAAGTAGATTATTCAAGAAAGGTAAACAATAAAGTAGCTTTCAAGTTTCAACAAACTGAATAGGCTTGCAAACTGGGACAAGCTATTCCTCCTAAAGAAGATTGCTTGAGGTAATATATAACATGGAATTGTATCATCTACCATTGCATGTAATGGCACCACACAAGCTGTTCACAGGAACCGAAGTCCCAAAAATGACAGCTTGCATTAGACGCTTCTGAAGTATCTCAATTAGCTTTAAAATGCAGTGCTACATCATTTCATAAGGCCTTCAGTGAACTTTAATCTACTTAGGTTTTTGAAGAGCCCCCATAAGAAGATGACAAGAAAATCGCGAAGTACATATATGACATAACGCTGCATTGGATGCCTAGATATATGCAACGCGCAGACATAGTCTGAAACATAGTGCAGAAGTTGCCAGATAACAGAGACGTTAAGCACTTCAGCATGAAGTTTCACAAATATCTACAGGCATAATAAATTCAACATATAAACATAAATAAACTATGCTGGATTTACTGAACTCCAAGGGAAAAAAAAGATAGGTTCTCACTGTGAATGCCCTCTGCCTAAGATAAGGCTTATTGTCATCACTGTGCCATCCAATAGACGCTCCCTTGCACCAACTGCATAGCAAACATACAGGGTTTCAATGAGGGAAGCATGTAGTGTCAACTACTATAAGGAGGTTCATATGCAATGAGGGGAGCATGTAGTGTCAACTACTATAAGGAGGTTCATATGCAATGTTCCAACTTTTAAGGATGCCTATGTACTCTTAATAAGGCGATGATATAACATATATTCTCATGCAGTTGCACATGTAAATCATGCAATCTCATTATACAAACCATCGTACATTGAAGAAACTTATCATGATAACGCTCAAATGAATTGGCATGGTATCAAATCATTTGGCTCTGCAACCCCAATGCTACATATTAGTCAGAATCTATAAGTCCAAAGTGGTATTTCCACTTGATAGTTGGTGCCATCAGCTACCTGGAAATTAAGTGTACACAGCCCCTTTGCTGTCCCTCCACACAAATCCGGTCAATAACAAGTCGATTTAGACCAACTAAACTAAGCTAGCTGCAACTTACCACCCAACCTTACATCAAGTACGACTTCGTTACTCTTAACTGAAATGCTGAAGGCATCAATTCCATGCTTATGTTAAACTGCTAGAATCGAGCAGAAAGGATGCAACATGTACGCAACACGATTGTTGAGCACCTGATGAGCCCGGTGAACTCGATGAAGAGATCGAAGTGGCAGGAGAAGAATGACTCGACGGCGTCGCGGAGGCGCTCGCGGACGGGCACGAAGGGGAGAAGGAGGTGGCCGCAGCCGGTGGCCGCCAGGTGCGGCAGCGACGTCGACAGCACCGACGGGCGGTACCCCGCGGCACCGCAACTCCGATGCACGAACTCCAGCTCCTGATGCGCGCACGCATCGCGTAAGTCAAACGATTCCAACCGCACCAAGCTAGGGTTTAGCGCTTTGAGTGGCTGAGGAGGAGGAGGAGGGATTGAGGGGAGGGCGTGCACCTTGCAGGTTTCGGGAGAGAGGAAGCCTCGGAGGAGGTGGCGCGGGTGGTTCCCGGCGGCGGCGGCGGGGGTCGACGGCGTCGAGGTGGTGGTAGTGGCCATGGCGGGAGACGTATGGGGAGACCGACGGGTGGGACCCCTGAGGAGGAGCGATGCAGGTGTTAGGATTAAAACTTCGGTGCAGAACAGCGCTTAATTACAGTGGAATTAGTAATAAGAACTTGAATTATGCGAAGCCATCCTCTTCTTCATCGGTGAAGATGCTTGATCATTATCCGGGGAGATCTCCGACGGTGTGGATTGGTCTTTAGATACGCTCTCCGGATTAATTTTGAATAGTGTTTTGTTGAGGGTAATAGGTAACCCATGCTAATGACATGATTAAGCCGTAGGTAGTAGATCTGTCCCCACTTCATATAGCGTTAATTGACCTAGGACCTAATCGGTTTTGTATTTAGCCCTCCTAGGACCTAACCGGTTTTGTATTTAGCCCTCCAAACAAAGATGCATTAGTTAACTAATGCTTAATTATATAAATAGCTATGCAACTCTTAGAGTTATAGTTTAATTTAGTCAAAGGTCATGTAAAGTCTAACGCTCGATCCAATGGTTAACATTATTATTCCACACTTAGCAAGAATACCACGACAAGATAATGCAGTTACAACGAAAGTCTAATCATTACTGAAACCACTATTATCTATAGTACGATATTTCCTTTTAATATGAATCATTATTTCTGATATTTGGAAGTTTGTATGCGCATACAGTCATATTTCTTCCTATGATTCTCATTAGAGACGAGCTCGGTCTTATAATTTGCCTCTTGGGTAGTGTGGATAGCCCAACAATACCATAAAAATAAATTAAAAAACTCATTGGAATCATAATACCACTAGAACCCTATTATCTATAGAAAGATACTTCTTTTTTATATGAATCACTATTTTTGATATTTGAGAGTTCGTATGTGCATACAGTAGGGATAGTAACATGTACAATACTTAGGAGTAGAAATTATACAAGCTCGTGTCCGCAAGCTAATTTTCGAACCCGCGCTCGCACCTATTACCCACCACGGATAAGAGCTAGCACACCCGTCGCCCGCGGGCATTACATACTAGCGAGCATGCTTATATGTGAGGTACCTGGATGAGGGCGATGGTGGCCAGTGAGGTGAGGGTACCTGGATGTGGATCGAGGCACAGAGTGCCGATGGTGGCTAGTGGGGAAGCTTGGTGGTGGTGGAGAGGTCATCACTAGGGAGCTTGGTGGTGGCGGAGAGGCTTCAACATATAGCTTGGTCGTGGTTGGAACTAGAGAAGATGGATGCCACGGTGAGCTCCAGGCGGGAGAAAAGGCAAGCCAACCACCAAAGCCAAGAGAGGAGACCCTAGCGGCTCGATCTGCAATGGATTGAGACAAGGAGGAGCTACAGCTGTGGAGAAAGAAGGGGCTACTCGACCTACGGATAGAGGTGGAGAGGAAGAAGGGGATGGTGGCTCAGGAGGTGTGGCACCCGAGGATTGGAATGAGCCGAGACAAACTCTAAGGATTGCTAGTTTATATACCACAAAATAGTTTGAGCTCACATGTCAGATGTTTAGAGCGGGTACACGAGCGAAAACAGGCACTGGTATGACTAATTTATGCATGTTTCTCTCTACCCGTTGGGTTTAATACCAAACCAGCACCTAGACCCGAAACGGGCACTGGTACGACTATTTTATATTTGTTTCTCTCCACCCATTAGGTTTAATATCAAACCCGCACTTAGACCCAAAACGTGCACAGGTACAATTATTTTATGCCCTGTTTCTCTCTACCTATTAGGTTTAATACCAAACTCACACCCACACCCTAATATCCTACCCTCACACCCATTAAGATTTTTAGCGGCGGACTCACTAGTAAGCTGTGCACATTGCCATGCTTAGCATACACTTATACTCCTTCCTAGCGTTCTCATTTAGGCCAGTTGCCTCCTCGGGTAGCGTGGTCCGGCCCATAAAAAACTCACTGGAATCAGCCTAAGGTGGCCCGGCCCATTCCCCCGCAGCAGCAGCCATACAAAACCAATCTCCTCTAGTCCTCTCCCCTTAACCCCAACTACTCTCGGAAGTCCAATCTCCACTCCAACGTTGTTGTTCTTAGGCTATGGCGGCCACTAGATCTAGCCATCGTTGCGACGTGTGCGGCTCGGCGAACCCTGGGCGTCATCCTCTCCGACTAGGCGAGTCGAGTGCGCCTCCTGTAGTCCTAGCTAGACGATGGCTCGACCTGCGCTCTTGGCTTCTCTGTCGCTCGGCCACCTGACGCATGCCGCTCACCCACCCAACACGAGCTCCATTTCGAGGTCTCAGATCCAACTACAAGGTCATCAATCACTGATCCAGCATACGAATATGTGACTGGGACATGGAGAGTTGGAGACGTGGAACAAACCGATGACAATATTTTTTTCGTTTTTGTTTTTTAGATCAACCGCTGACTGTACTTGTGAATTGTTTGACTTGTGACATGGATTCAACTTGTCAGTTGTGATTTTGTGCACTGTGATAGAACCATATGCTTATTTCTGCAGAATTTTAAATCTCATAGCTATATTTTGCTCTATAAAATAAGGTACCGCTTCATGATTCTGCTGCATGCGTCGGGCCTCGGGTGGGTTCGGGCTTCAAATATATGTCTGGGCTCGGACTTGCAGATTCTTGGTAAGGTTTTTCAAAGCCCAATGTGAACCCAGCTCGGCCTGAGCGCCTTTGGATCTCTTGCTGGCGCATCAGCCAAGAATACGCGTGTCTGTCTTTCTTGCCGGTTGCCTCGTTGTGTGTGAAAGCAAGTTTTTTCTTCACTCGCTCGGGCAAGCCGATTGGGCTCTCTTGCTCCAGGAAGGCTAGCCTTGCTGGGTGAGCAAGGCCAGCGACGCGGGCAAGAAAACCAAGCATGCCCTAAGAGTATATTCGACCTTTCTCTAAACCTTGCTTCTTGAGTCTTTAAAAGATTCTTTCTTTTTATCTACATGCTCTAATTGACTTTTCAAATCTAGCTTTATAAATTTCACTCATCTATATTTTATTAATATCGAGCTCCCAGACCTCATTGCATCCGCTATTGCTCATCGATGTCCACCTCGTTTGCGTCGTTGTCCTGTCCACACCTTGTCGTGCACCGCCTCTCCTCGTGTCTACCTGCTCGGCCACCCGAGATCTGTCGTGACTCATGCGAGCTCCTGCATTGCTCGCCCTGCGTCGCCGCCTCCCCCTCCTCGCCCTCTTGTCTCTACACCTGCCTCTCCTGTGCCATCGTCTTCTGCCCCTTCCACGCCTCCGTTTACGCCTCCTGCCACTAGATCGATGTCGACATTGACCATGCAGAGCTCTTTTGTGCTGCCTGTGGGGACCAGGTCTATGATCCTAATTTCGACATCGTCAATGAGGAGAGTCGAGAGGTACACGGCACTGCCCCCTATTCGCCTCATCCCCCGCCACAACCTTCCCCTCTCGTGGTTTGTCTCCTCCCACCCACCCGATTTGGCAAGCTCGTTTGCAGTCTCTAGATTTGATGAACGGCGTGAAGGAGATAGCGAGTCGGTGAAAATGACGAGGGGTAAAGAACCAATTGGAGTCTGTTTTTTTAACCCGAATCGCTACATCTAGCGATATCAAGCAGCTTAGCAACTTGGCTAGATGCTCTAACTGATGCAGGTTCAATCGATAGCCCGCGTGCCACCGCAAGCATTTTGTGGGCTTCGTGGCAGCCCGCTAAAGCATTGCCACAGACAAGGTGATCTATACATATCATAATTCTATTTCGTCTTTGCCTTCTCTAAGAATCTCTCCCCCAAACAAGAACTCAACCAATACTTAAAAATGAATGCCAACAAAAATCTACATCTGCTACTACTAGCAGACTAGCATTAGATTAGTATTCTACTGCGTGTAGAGTTTTCTTTATCTATGTTGGAAAGAAATATCAAAATTGAGAAAACTACTCAATCAATTGGAAAAGAGGGAAGGGGATGGAAGACGATTGAGCTCTCCTTGTCTTCACTTGTCGCCGTCTCTGTTTCAAGGCTGTCTGCTGCTCACGGATTGATTTGTTCCATTTGCACTAGAGCGGGCCGAGGAGCAGAACGCATGGACGAGGGGGTGCCGACAGCGGGGTCATGAATAATGGGGCAACAAGTGGTGTGAGCGTGGACGACAGGAGTGGTGCCGGACGCAGCAGCCAGAATGCCCCATAGCCAGGGCTTGCTGTGCTTCAATGACGGTTGTTCGAGGTTGCTCGGTTGCTCTTGCTTGCTTGCGGCGCCGGTGGGTCCCACGGTTGTGCTCACAAAAACCGCTCCAACAAGGCGATTTGCTGCGCGGCCCCATGTGGGTTTACGATACAGGCTGATACTGAGGGTTAACGACGTGGCTCACCCATTGGCACCCCTAATTGCGGGCAAGGATCCCAACATTCGAAGCATCGCTCTTCAGGCATGGAGCCCAACTGTCCATGCTATGTGGAACCATGCGCGCGCGTATGTTTGAATTCAGCCCACCTTTGCATGTTGGAGAGTGGACTGTGAATGGTTTAGTTCTGATTTTTGTCACACGCGTGTTGCCATTTTTGGGTTCGATATCATACTTGATTTCTTGCCGCGGTGTCATCAATCTCAGTCCTCCCCAAACCTGAGGACTGAAGAAAAGGCCCGACACTTTCTTGGTGTGTAGTAATGCTGCCGCCATTAACTCACCAAGCATCCTAGGACCAAAGCCATGTGGATATATGTGGTTACTGCTATTGGGTATCCCGTTACTCAGGCATACTGCTTAAGGTTATGTCCATTCTGCTAGTGTAGCTATGTAAAGTGGAGGACGATGGCATGTATCCTCCCTGCCCAACACTCGACGGTTGGACACACAGTCATCATCATCATCTCTCTCTCGGCAACGTGTTCTCCCCTGTTCTTGATCTGTTCTCGTGATGCATTAGGCCAGAAACATTGGTCAGTTTTCGAATCAACGAATGTTGGTGTGGAGCCTAGCAGCACATGCGACATACGTATGTACCTAAGTACCAGCCGTGGTCACCGCACCTGGTTTAGTTCTCACTTTAACATTTCTAAAACCAGATAGGCTTCAGAAAAAAAAGGAACCGAAACTTTCTCTATGTGCACTTGTGCAGTAACGAGAGCAGCCACCAACGAACAAAGCATCTTTAGGACCAAATTAAAGCAGCGTGCCTGGTTAATCCTCACTGGATGTTTAGGTTTCGGCCACAATCAAAGACCACGGTATACTCCTACGTCGCCATTCGGAGAACAGTTGAACAGAAAAACAGGTAGTATGACTGTATGAGCGGGTAACGCCACGTCGCATTCCGACGCGTGCGTGTCTCGCAGTCTTGGCACTCGTAGCAAACTCGTTTTTCAGGTACGTTCCCATCTGACTTGTTTGCAAGTCTGCAAGCATGTGTTTTGAATGCCATCCATATCAGTAATACTAGTCGACGTTACTGGACTGGCAAATCTTTCAACCCATTCTCGGCACCAGTCAATGCCCACATCTGTTGCACGGCAGTAATGGCAGTCACTTAACTGACTTTTTGATGACCCCATAAAAAAGTTGACTTCGATCGACACCCCGAAAACAAAAGGTTTCCGCTCCGTTCCGTGCATCTTCAGCAAACGAGAAAACAAGATTGCTCCTCAAGCAACCTCACCACGCTTTCCAGTTTCCACAGCAAAGGTGCCACTCATCGCCGGCAGAGGCAGCAGCCACCCCCCACCGTGCCAAATCTGCCGTGCCGAGGATTTCCTTGCCCCTGCTGAGGAAAAGCTCGTCCTGTTCACGGATCGTACACGAATCCACCGCCACCAGGTTTGCGTGAGCACACACCTGCTTGGAAAAATTCTACGAATCAACGCACCAAAACTCTATATACAGTACAAGTTATTGTTTGAGCTTAAAATTTATAAGGTGATAGCATACTCTGTACCATTATATTTTTATTATTTTTTTTTTGGATTTTTAACATAGTTTTTTTATTGGTCAGTTACACAAACTTATTTGTGTAACGGGGTAGAATTTCTGCTTGACCGTCTATTTGTTTCTGGTGGACCCCACACGATGACACGAGTCGCTTGCTGATCCGATCGGACCGACGGGCTCCCGTTTCGATGCTCGTTAAGGTTTCCGCGCGACGTGACGTGCCGTCGCGGAGGGCCCAGACGGGAACGCGCCAAACCGAAACCGAGGAGGAGAAAACGACGCGGCCGAGTTGCCCGAGTCAGCACGGAATTTCCTCTCCCCCTCTCTCCCTCTTGGTCTCTTGGAAACGAGCTCCGTTTTCCACCTATTGCTCAGCATGGGGGCGCGCGCTTTCGTCGTGGCTGACGGGTGGGGTGCCCGCCATGTGAGACGGCGGGTGGCGTATAGGGTCACCCGTCCCGTCCCGTGCCCCGTACGTACCCCACCTCGCACCTACCCGCCGCATTAATGTGGGGCCGCTGAACCGACACCCACCACGGGCTCGGCAGGCATCTGCCGTTCGTCGCGAGCGACGAGGATCTCAAGGCCCCTGGCCCCCGCCGCAGCGGTCGACGCCCATTGGCTGGCCCTTGTGCGCTGTCGCTGATGAGCGAAGAAGAAGTCAATTTTGGGGATGACCCACGTGTCGGACGATGAGAAGTGAACAGGCACTGGCAATAGCTGCCTTGCTCCGTAAGGTCGTAACGGCAGGGGTTTTTCTGTTCCGCTTTTCCCTATCTCTCAATGCGAAATAGTCTCGCCAGCACGAATACTAAAGCAGAAGCACGCAGCAAAATCACACTAACAGGACTCTGACAAGCGGGCCCTTGGCCCAGTATCACGGAGACAACGGCGAACCAACGACTAACTCCACGTCCCGTTACCACCAGCATCGATGCATCGGACCAGTTCACGAATCGTAAAGCAAAACCGCCCGGGCTCCAGCTGCCGCCTACCTGCCACTTCCCAATCCCGCACGCCGACATGTGGATGCCGGACCCATATGTCAGTCACGCTGCTCCACATAGTCGTTAGGTTTCCACCGTGACAACGCGTCGTCCTCCCGCTCGCCTCTAGTTTCGGGAATCTTCCGCTGCCCAGATCCGCCTACCTCTCCTCGCTCTTCACATGTCGGCCGGCCTCGGCTCCTCCTCTCTCCTCTCATCTCACTGTTACCTGTACTGCTGCCAGTAGCCGAGGTCGAGCCTTCGCCGCCCCCCCCCCCCCCCTGCTCGCGCTCTCTCTCTCTCTCTCTCTCTCTCTCACACACACACCTCTTCTCCGTTCCCACACCACCACCAGAGACAAAAACAACTTTGGAGAGAAAAATATACATTAAACCCTAGATCTTCTCTTCTCGGCATTGCTGATTGGGTTGCGCCCTTCTATGAGCGCGACCTCCCAGTGACGACGCACGGCGATGGCCTCCGCTGCCGCTGTCATCCCCTCCGCCGTCTCCGGCGCCGCCGCGGCCGCTGAGCCCGCCGGCTGGCTCATGGACGAGCGCGACGGCTTCATCTCCTGGCTGCGCGGCGAGTTCGCGGCCGCCAACGCCATCATCGACCTCCTCGTGGTCCACCTCCGCGCCGTCGGCGACCCGGGGGAGTACGACCACGTCGCCGCCGCCGTGCAGCAGCGCCGCCACCACTGGACTCCCGTTATCCACATGCAGCAGTTCTTCCCCGTCGCCGACGTCTCCTTCGCGCTCCAGCAGGCCGGGTGGCGCAGACGCGCGTCACCGGCACAGGCGCTCGGGGCTGGCGCGTCGCGGTCCCCTCCGCCGCCGCCGCCACCACGGCGGCCAGCGTTCTCGCCGTCTCACCACTCCCACCAACACCATCGCCACGGTGGTCACCATCGCCACGATCCGACGCGCGGGGGCGGCGCGGTTGCGGCGGCTGGATCCGAGAAAGATGGTGAGATGAGATCTCTGGTGTGATAGCGTGCTCTTCGTTTATTTGTTAGGTGGTAGTGCAGTGTCTGTTCTGTTGTTGCAAAAGAGAATGCTTTTTTCCTTTTCTTGGTTGGGTCCCAAAATGGTACGATCCATGAAATGCATTTGTGGTGTTTGAGTTACGTGTTTGCTAATTGGCTTATCATGTCTTCGAGGGTCTTTTTTTTCCACTAATGATGTGCTTGTGGCCAAAATGCTGATCTCCATTGAGTACATGTTACTGTGGTCATTTCAAGTTGCTGAAGTATAGTTGGTATTTTTTCTCCTTTGTGTTTTAATTAATGTTGAGGTCTTAAAAGGAAAGCTTTTATCGTTCTGTCATTTGTAGTACTATAGAAATTGCATATCGGGGAGGCCCTAAAGATACCGCTAATGCTATCCAAAAATAGCTTTCCAGTTTTAAGGTATGTATAGGCACGTGAAAATTATTTAGAGTTGCTTCATGGGGAAACCATATCTTTCCGAGCATTTCCTAATCCTCATTTCACAGTTGAATGAGTTTGTCGTTTCTTGTTAGCTCAAAGTTGTGGTTTGTGTAAATATGCAATGTTTGAAACTTTGTGTTGTATGTTACACTCAGGCATTTGTATTGGAAGGACAAGGTCATATTATTCTGTTTGCGCTTAAACTGTGACTGTTCTGCGATTTGGAACTTCCTTTTATCCATGCTAGTGCACTTACCATGCTACTTTCTTAATTTGTGCATTATTGTCCCCTGTTATCATGTAACCTTGAGAAAGGTGGCAAAATCATGAGCAATTAGTTTTGAAAATAGTCTCTCATGTGCTCTTGACTCCTTCTAGGACGTGAAGTTCATAACAAGGAAGGGAAGGGGCTGAAAGAAGTGGAGAATGTGGTCGATACTAAAAGCTTGTGGTTGGATTCCCCTGTAACTGATGGTACACAAGCACAAACTTATACATACATGCATTTTTTTTAAATTTTCATATGTTTAATGGTAGCATGTTGTGTCATGTAGTCTTTACTTATTCAGTGGAAAGGTGTTGCATGCTGAAAAAATGAGATTCAGATTTACTCCCTCCGTCTCTAAACATAGGGCCTTTATTTGACTTTCCACAGTTCCCAATGCAAGCTTCACTATTGTTTTTACTAAAAATATATCTGTAAAATTAATTGAGATGGTATAAGTTGCCTAGTTAGCTCAAAAAGTTCCATGTATAACTATGGACAATTACTAATTTTGGAAAGCCATTTTTCTATTCGTATATAACAGAGTGCCCTTAGGATAGTGTATAGACTACTGAACTCGTGGCTCGCAATATTTCAAGCTTTAAGCTGTTGGTAACTGAACCATTTTTAGCAACCACAACTCAGTACTGTGATGAAGAAACTGCTGAAACTGCAATTGTTATCCACACAAAGTAACTAGTTTATATGTTGTTTCTGTAAACTTATCCATTGTTCAGTTCCCCATTGGTTTCATGCCTCTTGTATTGCAATTTATATAGACGTAAAGAATTAATTAATCCAACATCATTATGTGAATATGACCTGGCATTGCTTTGCTATGACAGTTTTCAAATGACTGGGTTTACAAGCCAATAAGTTATGAACACCAATTTTTTTGTCCATCTTATATTTACTAATTACGTACGGCCACATCTGGATTGTGACCATTTGTATAGCAATTGCTAGATTGAAATTCTTAACCTCAAATTTTGGGTGAGAGGAGATCAATTTATGACAAATAGGACCTGAGCTTGACCTCCTTTCCTTTCTCTTGCTTCACATAAGGTAGCAGCAACTACTATTCAAACAAGATAACTGTGTTACCCTATTTCTGCTTATGCTCTCTTATGAAGTTAAAAAAAATGATTGAAAGGGAGAGAATCAAACAAATTACTCTCCTTGCTAAACCATGTCCTTGTATTATACATCATGTAGAAGGTGGAAAACACCCAAATCTGCAAGCTGTTTCTGAAGGAAGCAGCAAAGTGATTTCAACTCCTGTAGAGCATTCAACCAATGAAATCATTGATGGCAAGACGGTATGTTAGTCCAACAAATCAGAATTTTGAAGAGCATATTCATTTTCCCTTTCATGTCATCCTGGAATCTCAAAAGCTTGTATAACTGTGTTATCTTATACTAACCATGGCGCGATGAAACAATTTTTTTATGTTTCTTTAGGTTAATTCTGTTGAAGGGCTCAAGGTTTATGAAGGGTTGGTAAATGTGATCGAGACAAATAAGATTCTTTCTTTAGTTAATGAAACAAAAGCTTCTTGCCGACGTGTGGGGCTTGAAGGTAAACTTTTAAATATTTGCTATTTCCTTTTGGTGACACTTGTCTATTAAAAGTTATTTGTTTGTGTGCTTATGACCTTATGTGCATGCAGTGTCCCTTGTGGAAGTATATCTGTCTATTGTTTCACTTTCACCATATCCAATTTTTAATCTACATGTAGAATGCATACCATGATAGAGCTTAGTAGATTATCTGCGTAACCAGTGTTGAGTGTGCCACCTAGGAAAATGTTGGTTTTCTGTACGCATAAGGCCCCTGACACTGGAAATATTGCACTACAATGGTCAGTCTGGCCATTTATCTCGAGTTGGTGTTTCAGCATTTGATGCTAACAGAAAATGCCTGGAGTCTTTATGTACCAGAGTTATTTCTCTGATTTGTCACATTTCCATTATTTTTATTTGATAAAACAGCTGGGCAGACAGTTATAATTGGTAAAAGACCAATGAAGGGGCATGGAAGGGAAATTGTTCAGCTGGGTGTCCCTATCATCGAAGGCCCTCTTGATGATGAAAATCAAAGAGGTAAATCAAGCTTGTACTGCAGCACCTCATGGTAGTCTCGTATTTTGATGATGTTTTTGTACCTTTAAATGTGAATTCAGACGCAAGGGTGGAAGCGGTTCCTGGGTTGCTCCATGATCTCTTTGATCGCTTGGTTCAGCAGGAAATTATACCTTTCAAACCAGATTATTGTGCTATCGACTTCTTCAATGAGGTAATTTGCTTTCATGACTCTTTTGGTTGAAAATGGACCATAGTTTTGATCAATAAATGATTCTTTTCAGGGAGACTATTCTCATCCTCACCACTCCCCTCCTTGGTATGGTAGACCTCTTTGTATGCTCTGCCTGACAGATTGTGATATGGTGTTTGGCCGAGTTATTTCAGGAGAACGAGGTGATCATAGAGGTCCTCTGAAGCTCTCGCTCACAACTGGGTAAACCTTTCCCCAGTAATCTCTATTTCCTGTTACGTACTTGATACTCCAAAAAGGCTTAAACTGTTGACTTGCACTACTTGATAGTTGATCCTTCACCATCTGTGATATATTGTATTTTAATTTTCTGGTTAGGGACATATCCATATGGCTTGTTAGTACTTAGAACTGGGGTGGGAAACTTTGTGATGCATTTTATTAGTAAGAAGGCAAATCTGAGCTGGGCCAAGGATAATTTTCATTTTCTTTTCAATTGGTCAAATGGGAATAGAAGACATAAATATAGGCACTCTGTAATCATATGGAATCGGTATTCTGTAACAAAACATACATTAATAAGTGTGGTATAGTTCCCGTTAGCTTTTAGTTGTGCATCTATAGCAAGCATGGTTCTCGTTAAGGTAGTTTGCTTTGTCATAGCAAGTGTAGTTGAATGAGCAAATCAGATGACTACATACATATTTGTTAACTAGACTTCCTGAACATTATTGTCTCTTTTCTCTCAACTGCAGGTCTCTTCTACTCTTGCATGGGAAAAGTGCTGATTTTGCCAAGCGAGCTATTCCTGGTACACGAAAGCAGCGAGTCCTACTAAATTTTGGAAAGTCTGTAGCAAGAAAGCACATCCCAGCTGAAAGTGCTTCACGGTTTACTCCTCCATTAACACCTCCTTCTATGCCCTGGGGTCCATCATCAAGGCCGGGTAACATCTTGCGTCATCCCCCAAGTCCTAAACACTTTGGATATGCTCCCAACAGTGGTGTATTTCCAGCACCAACCGTTGGACCTCATCACATCCCTCCATCTGATGGAATGCAACCACTATTTGTAGCGCCTGCTCCTGTTGCTGCCGCCGCCATACCTTTTCCGCCAGCTGTTCCCTTGCCAAACACAACAGCAGCTTGGATGCCAGAAGTTACTCCGAGGCCTGCTCCACCTCGATTCCCTGGGCCAGGTACAGGGGTCTTCCTTCCTCCAGGATCAGGTCACCCACTGCCTCATCAGATGATGCCAGCTTCTCATGGTCATGCTGAACCTATCTCTCCACAAGGTTCATCTGCTTATCTGCATAACAAGAGCACTGGCATGGAGATGGCTAACGGCAATCTTTCTTCAAAGAACTCGCTAACAAAAAGATCCGATACCATTGAGGAGAAACCAGAATGCAATGGGAGCTCTAATGGTGGTGGCAGCTTTGTGAATGAAAAGTTAACTTTAGGCAAGGAGCAGCAGAATGGTGGTATGAAGAATGCTGGGAACAGCAAGGTCCAGCCGAATGCCACTAAATAGAAGGGAAAGTATAGTAAATAGACAACACAAAATGAAGACACGAGGAAACTTAAATTTTTTGGACTGTGATTTTGCGGGAGCATGCTGAGCTTTACTGAGGTCTTCATTGGCAACATTCTTATCCTTGACAAGAAACCTCGATGTCGAGTTCGTAAGACTGAGTGCTGTCTTAAATTTTGTAGCTGCTCTGTAGCAAAACTGGATTTCTCACGCTGCCTTAAGTTATCATCTGCCATCATTTCGAAAATGTGGGGCTAGATCTTCCATAATGTGTTCTTTGGGCAGTAAGACCATTTCTGGTACATTTAATCTTATCAGCCTAATGTATCAGAAATGGAAAAAATGCGAAGGGAACTTCTTGCATGCTGATGGTCCTTGTAACACTTTGCATTGTGACCTTTGATGCATCTGTAGCAGACTACTGATGGCAATTGTTCCCTGCTGATGGTTGGGTCTACAGATGTACTTATATGCACGTGTAACCTTGCAACCTACCCTTCAACCTGAAATGTGGAGGAAAGATGGCTATGTGCCTATGTTGCCGTTGTCAAGCCCTGACCTTGTTTATGCGAGATTTATGCACCAGATTGTGAACCCTTTTGAAGGCGGCATAGGCCGGGCCCACCCTAAACCCTGAGGGTTATGTGCTAGTCTGAGCTTAGTTACATGACTGATTGATTTCACAAGCCATTCTGCGATCTTTGGATTCTACTCCAATTGAGGGCGTCGGCGAAGCTTATGTTCCAGTAATGGCGTGCATACGGCTCCTCTACGAAGAATTCTGTGCTGAGCGAAGAACAAACTGCTGAGACTATAGTAGAAGGGATAATCAGTGGAACTCCGGTTACTGTTGCCCTACAACGGCGGCGCACGCCAGAAATCCACAAGCTAACCATACATCACGTCACAGTTGCATACGGCACCGCTCGAGCACACCGGCGGCGCCGGTCAGAGGGCGGAGCCCGCGCCGCCGCGGGGCCGGTGGCGCTTGCCGTGCCTGCGCAACGACGCCCTCGCGTCGCCGGACGGGAGGAAAGCCGCGGCCTCCGCGCCGACGCTGCACTCCGGCAGCGGGGCCGGGTACCGGAGGCGGTCGTAGCAGTACCCGTACGTCATGTACCTCGCCCGGAACGCTTCCATCGCCGACCGCTGCGCGGGCGACATCTCGTAAGCGTGGCCGTGGGCGTCGTCGGTGCTGCTGTCCGGCGCCCCGCGCGCCGAGGCTGGGCCGACGGCGCAGCCTCGGAGCGCGAGGTCGGTGAACTCGGCGACGTAGGGCGCGTACTTGTAGTCCACCTTGTAGCGACCCCCCGAGGTGGCCCAGCTGGAGCCGTCCCAGATGGTGGCGTACAGCGACATGGGCTTGGACGGGAACTGCGCGCCCATGGACTCGCTCCGCACCACCTCCCTGATCGGGGTCTCGTCGACGTAGAATCTGCAGAATGCGCAGGTGGTACAACAAGCAAAAACGTCAGTGATGCTGCACTACAAAAAGGTATTAACATCATCAAAGTAAGCTTCGTTGCACTGCAACTCTTCCGCTACGACTACGAGTGAAATATTCATGGCAAATGTGCAAGTTTGAACAAAAGAGAACAGTTAATCTGAGCCTTTGAACCCTGGATGCATATGACAGTTTAGTCTCTTAGTTCTAAGCATTTGAAGTTGAGTGATTGACACTTGGATGAAGTTTTCAGAAAGTTCAGACTTTGGGATTGTACTGAGTGCCGACTGATATGTGTCTTGTTTGTGGGCAACAGGAGGATGCATGAACCTGAAAAGAGAGAGAGGGTTCATGGGGAAACGCATGGTGAAAAGTAAGCTGTGGATGATGGTGTAGGCCTTTTTGCTTCTCCATGCTTCCAAGAAACCAAAAGGTTGCTTGTGAGTTTTGCAGGATAGAGGAGAAAAGGCAGGTGTGAAATGCAACTATGCAAGTAAAGGCGGCATGCCCATCTTGGTGGGAGGATCAGAGATGTTAAGGTCTGGTGGGAACTGCAACTTGGAGTAAATTCATCACTTGGGATGTTAACCTTTTTTCCACATGAAAATAGATGTATGTACTCCAGTACAGAAGGCATCTGTAATTTGGAGCGCCAAACAATTGTCAAATTTTACAGGCCATTTTAATGGATGCACAATCCCAATGGAAAATTTCACATGATTGGGAATGCTCAATGCAGAGAAGAACTGTTGTTAATGAGGAGAAAGAAATCATCACTGGTTGGCTAAACCTGTTTTTGCATTGGGTAATTCAGGTTTAATCCTGAGGCATAGTATTTCGTCAGGATTTCAACTGCATTGTTATTTGGATGTATACCGTTTGTGGCAATGCCATCTACTCAATTTTGGGGCCTCGGGACTTACATGATTAAAGTGGCAACAGGCAGAGGAATCTACAAGCTGTAAAGAAGAGGAGGCCAATATCTCTCAATCATGATCCATGAGAGCCAAAAGAAAGGAAAAAAGTAGGTAGGAATGGATCAAACAAAAAGCACGTCAAGCTAATAATGAAGATTACAAGTTGCTCCAGCACACAGCAGTAGAGAGACAGCAATCAGATCACCCCCATATGCAGCACCGTTCAGTACTACTAGCAGTCTAGCATCATGAAGAACAGGTTAAGTAGTAAGTACTGAAAAAGTGATACTATGACATCAAAGGGTTTAACAATCTTTTTATCCTCTAATCATAGACAATTACTTTCAAGTGCCCAAAATTTCTTATACACTTCAAATTCTGTAAGTTACCTGTGTACCTCAAAATCTTGTTACTAGCCTAAAACTGTGTTTGAGATTTGCAACCAATATATACATGCTAGCTACGTTATCATGATTCATGAGTAATCAGGGTGAGGAGATGTGGGTGGTTGTTCTTACATGATCCTGTCACGGCTCCAGAGGATGGCGTACTGGTGGAAGTCTTCCGTGGGGTTGAACCAGAGGTCGTAGCGCTCCTCCCGGCCGGCCGCCGTGCTGCCATTGCCGTACACGTTGGTCTGCACCCTCCACTCCCTGCCCCGCACGTTCCCCAGGAACTCGAAGTCCAGTTCGTCGTGTGTCCGCTCGTACACGTCCCCGTTCGACATCTGCATTGCATTGCAATTTGCATCACCCGATCTCGTCATACAGACAACGCAAACAACATTGGTTCGTGCGCAAGAAGTGCAGTTTTTTTTTTCTTCTTTTGGTGCTTACGTAGAAGGCGACGACGACACCGGCGGTGTGGTCGGAGGGCAGCTTGATGCGGGCGCTGAAGAACCCGTGGAGGTACGCGTCCTGCGAGGCGAACCCGGCGCCTGCAATGGAACAGAGGAACGATGAACATACTGCACTACGAGAGTCGAGGGACAAGAATCGATCAATAAAGAACGAGACGGAACCTGTTCTCTCGTCGAGGGAGATGTGCACCCTCTTCCCGTCGCCGTGGAGCACGAGGTTGGAGTCTCCGAACAGCTGCGTGTAGCCCTCCCCGAAGGAGAGCGCCGTCGCGGCCCGGGGCAGAAGCTGCTCGACCGTGGCGGGCGCAGCGAGGCACGCGGACGCCGCCAAGAAGACGCCCATGAAGGAGAGGAACGAACACGCCATTGGCCGCCGCTGCTGCTTTGCTCTGCTCTGCACTCTGCTTCGAGCCGCGCTTCTGTTCCTCGTGCTGTCTGTCTCTAGCTGAATGGGCTGGAAAAGGGGCTAGCTTTTCAGTAGTGTGACTGTGTGAGTGTGAATCGAGCTGGACGAGGCGGGCATGGAAGTTGGGAGTTGCACTGGCAGCAGGCATGTAAATATCCTAATAAAATAAAATATAAATAGCATTTGTTATTTATAAGTATATTTATAGATAAAAATACTACTCAACGGTTATATAGTTACGGTATAGATAAAATATACTCATACTCGTGATGCCTGTTTACTCATATAGATCTATGATAGATGAGATTTTCCTCTAAAATCCTAATCCCTCGTACATATGCACATCTTATACATCTAATCAACCATATTCAACCTGTCGTCCCATCTCGTGCCTCCACCCTGCCCTCCCATCCCCGTCGCCCTGCCCTAGCTCGCCCCTCACCGCCCCGTCGTCCCACCCAGCTCATTATGCCCCGCTGTCTCGCGTCGTCTTCCCCTCCTTGCCCTGCTCATCCTGCTACCAGGACGGTGCCACCCCACCCAAGCTCACCTCGTGTCGCCCCGTCGTCCCACCCTGCTCATTATGCCCCGCTGTCTCGCGTCGCCCTCCCCTCCTTGCCCTGCTCACCCCGCTACTAGGACGGTGCCATCCCACCCAAGCTCACCTCGCGTCGCCCCGTCGTCTTGTGCTGCCACCCCGCCCTCCCCCTCCCCCTACCCATGCTCACCCGGTTGCCAAGACGACGACGCCCTGTATTGCCCCCACCGCCCCCTGCGTCACCACCCATTTGTGACGGGTTTGGTGAAAAAAATCGGTAGATACGGTACAGATTGTCATCCCTACCTGGCAGTGAGACGTACTACGAGTGAGCGGTGTGCAGTGGTTGCAATCGTACAGAGTACTCTCCTAGTCCCAGGCCCATACGAGTGTATCAAAGAAAATGCAAGATATTTTCTCGTACTAAACACATCGGATTACTTGCCCCAACTGCACTACTCCATGTCTCACCCAACTACCCTTTCTTACCCGGCATTAACAGCTCTTGCGTCGCCTCCACTGCACAAGTGAAAAACGCAGCATTTTACCGCGGAATCCAGGTAAATTCCTCTCTACAGAAACTTATCATTTCTTGATGCCTCACTCGCTCAGCACATACCACCAGGGTTCAATTTATTATCGGTAACCACTCGGTTATTACAGTTACCGGATGATTCGGTCCGCACCGTATTCATAAACTGAACGGTACTGACCAAACTAAAATTCAAATTTTAAAAATAAAAATTTTGACTATTTTTTACTAAATTTCACTGAATTACTGTGCAGCTACTACGGTTACTGCCGGCGTACGGTTTTCGGAGTCCAAAAGTATTTGTGAACCTTGCATACCACTACTACCAGTAGCAAGCATATCTAGCGCTGCTGTGTGAAGGTCACCTCTGACCCAGCAGATCACCCCAGCCCGGCCGCCGGTTCGATTGCAAAACCGGATAGCATTCGCATAATCGCATTTGTCATTTGGCAGCGAGATCTTATCCGCAGAGTGTCGCCTAAGAAATGCACAAATCTGGTCCAGTCCGTGCATGAGCACTTCAAGATTAACGTGGCCGCTGCCAGTTGATGATCAGACGACCAGATACATTCAGATCTGACGAGGCGGCAGAATAACTGATGATAAGGTACGTACCCTAGAGTACCAAACGGAAACATGCAACGCAGCCATGCAGGAGTACCACCACCATCACTGCGAGCTTGAGCTATTCAGTTGAGTGCCATTGATTGTGCGACGCACTGGCGCACGCAAGCGCCGGGAATTTAGGGGGGTCGGCGCAACGGACTGGGAGCAGCGGACGGGACCATGCCACCATGGGAGGAGGAAGGCGCCGATGAGCCCCCGCCGCTCCGCACTGTGCTGTTTCTGATGGCCGCCGGGCATGGCAGCTCACGACCGAAGTGAAACATGCAGCGCCCGCTCTTCAATGCGGGATTGATTGCCGAGCCGTTGAGCCAACTAACGAACGGCGCTCTCTTTCCTATCTCCAACGGCTGCATGGCCTTTCACCATGCAGTAAAATCACGATGTAATTAGTACTCCTTTTCACTCCAAAATAAACGTTGTTTTGAATTGCGTGCATTTAATTATTTTAAACTTTAGCTATACATTACTTTTATATATTAAATTTAGATAATTAAAAATGACACGGTAGATTTATCTAAAAATATTTTCATAATAGTATATTTTCTATATTTTATTAGTATATTTTAAAAATTATATCAATATTTAAAATAACACTTATTTTGAAGTGAAAAGAGTAATTACTGCTTTTGATGGTAGCCGGTCAGCAGAGTGAATGCGGTGTCTGGGCCTGGGACAGCGACGAACCCGAAAACGGCCGCGGGAAAGGGGTGGTGGGCGAGGGGAGAAGACAGCGGGGGACCCAACGGCGCCAACCGTTCTCTTCCCCCTTTTGGACCATCTGCCCGGGCGCTGATCCCGGGGCAGCAGGCTGTCGAGACGCGCGCTGAACGTGAACTGGCTGCCTGCCGATCGATCCATGGCCGCTTTTCTCAGCTCCGAGGTGCCGTTTGGTTGGCTCCTGCTCTTCTGCCTTCGTTTCGCGCTCGTCCACGCATTGATCGCTAGGGGCGGAGGCCTTTTCGCTGGGTGCTGAGGTGGAGCCTTGTCTTCGCGTGGAGCTTTGCTCATGGCCGTTTCTCCTTTGGAGTAATGCTTCGATCAGGTTTTGTACTGAACTACTGACCAAGACCACTGTAATTTAGCCTAAAATCCTTGCTCCCGCACGACGCGTGGCCCGTGACAGCCTAAGTCACACGTCGGAGTAAGGTGACCAATAGAAGCTCAATAATGTTCGGATACAAACTTTTATAGTTAATTTTTTTCTTAAAATTTTTCGCAAAAGATTTGAGCTAAATTTTTTCTATAAAAAAATTCTGTAGGGGGCTGCTGGAAGAGGGCGCAAGTTGGACTGCTCGCGTAGGTGAATTAGCAGCGTCCGTAATTTAGACTACAAAGAATGATTTAGATATCTTCCTGATGTACCTAATCAGTACTAATTAGAATTAGAACCGGTCGAGTTGAAGACTGAGCTGCTTGCCGTAGGCCTATAGGCTTAGGCTGAGCAATGTGGCCTAGCCCATCGTTTCCAACTGGCTGCTTTACTTCCATAACGGTCTGGTCTTTAATCTTAACGTGAGATCAGGCCGGAAGCAGGGCAGGAATTATCTTTTTCCGTTCTGGCCCATAGCGAGTGGGCTTAGACCGAGCAACGACCGCCAGGCCGTCATGGGCTTGGAGGTCGGCCCATATCTTCGCTAGTTGTTTTGCTGGTACCGTAGCCTATTGGCATATCGAAGTGCATGGGAGTTGGGAGCATGATTTTTTTTATTTTTATATTTCTTAAATCGAAATTGCAAAAATAAGGGTACTGTTTTGAAGAATGACACACCTAGACTCATGCCTTTAAAAAATTAACATGGTGCCAAAAAATACCGCATTCTAACAATCTTAAAATCCAAAACACTATCCAAATAATCATAAAAAAATGTAAAAATATATTGTGTAAGATCCTAGATCTATCTCTTCAGAAAAATTCAACTTGAACAAATACTTGTATAATGAGACTCTGTACAATGAAATTTATCTATTTTGTTTTCTCATTGTACATATTATATTTTTGTCTGAATTTCTTAGAGTTAGATCATAGTATCCTATAAAAAATAGAATTATTTATGATAATTTCTATAATTTTTGAATTTTGATATATATATATATTTTTAAACATGTCCCATGCTACACCTTCCGGGTGCCAGCCCCTTGCTCGAGGCTAAGGACCCTTTGGAGGTACATGCAGTGTAGCACGGGTACAGTATGTTGGATTTTTATGTGGCTTTTAATATTTATTCATCGTTATATATATTATGATTTTTGACTATTTAACTCAATGTGGAAATATTTATTTAACTAATATATGTGAAGAGGAATATTGGATGTAGAATTTAACTTGAGAAATTAATATTTGAGATGCCAAGTACGATCGTACTGGAATACAATAGAGGAATTGATTAATATATACTATGTTGGAATTTATATGTACGTGCATAGAATTGATTAATATATACTCTATTGGAATTTATATGTACGTACATATTTTAGTCTGAATATACTTAATACACAGTGGAATAGCTGGTTTTGCTTTGCAAGATCTGCTCTAGAGGCTGTTAGTCTATATAATCATGTTGAAATTAATCTTATACATAATATGATCATAGCATATGACACACATATATATATACACAAGATTTATATAACTGATTTGTCTTATCGTGATTATAACCTAGCGTAGGAGTCTAACAATTTATAAAAAATGTAAAATCTACGAATAGATTCCTAACCTCTAACCTTATATATTGTGAGCGATATCACGAATAAAATAAGGAACGGAGAATAGACAGTATAACCCACGGACCCTACATTATTACCAGAGCCGGACGACGTTTTGTTTTTCTCTGTCGATCGCATCTGCGCTGCCGCGCTCCGGTCTGATCTCTCCACCGCCATGCACAGCCTGCTTGGGAATCGTCGCCGTGATCCACACGCGGATCTCCTACGCTGCGTCGGGGGTGCGGCGGGTTTCCTCGCGGCAGGCACACCACGTCAAGCCAACAAGGGCGGCAGGTATATACTCTGATTGCAAATATAAGTTGTTTTAGATTTGTACATAGAGATTAAAAAAGTAGATCAAATGATCTTGTTGCTCTTTATTTATTCTGTATTGTAAAAGATAACTCATTTATTTGTAAGAGTGATAGTATTTATTAGACAAGGGTAAGAAGAGAACAGAAGAGAAAAAAATGCATAAAAGTTTGAGAATGATTTATATTTAGATAAAAAAGTACATAAAATTATGTTTTTACTTTCTGTTGACAACATTGATTATGCTATTGACATATCTAAATCAGAAAAGCCAAATAATAATGCTACAGTTGAAAAAAGAAAGTTCTATAGTAAAACATGAAACTTGGACTAAAGATAATAAAAGGCTCACATATTTATACTAGGATTGACTGATTCTTTAGCTGCCGAGTATGAGGGTCAATAAACTGCGTGGAAAATTATGGTAGTTTGGAAAAGGATTTTGGTGATGTATCTCTCGTAAAAATGCTTAGTCTTATTAATCGTTTTCTCTCTACCAAGATGAATAAAGGTGGTTCTATTAATGAGCATATCAATAAACTCTCTGTTCTGGTAGAGGAATTAAAGACCGCATGCTATCTTTTTCAAGAAGAAGTGTAAGTTATGGGTATTTTGAGCTCTTTGCCAAATTCATGGGAGCAATTCAAGATTTCTTTGTGCCATTCTGAGCGTGTGCTTAATATGTGTAATTTGAGGCATCATCTCCTTATGAAGGAAGATAGAAAACTCTCTCAAGAAAAGGAAAGAAACTCAAATAATTTTGAGTTATACTTGGGAGAGGAAAAGCACAAAAGGAATTGGCAAAAGAGGAAGTTTAGAGGTGATCTTAGAGATAAGCTTAATAGGAAATGCAATCATAATGATCGTGAAAGTTATGACTCATTTAAGAGGACTGGTAAGAACAAGAAGGTTTTTTTGTCACATTTGTGGTCAGATTGAGCATTTCAGAGCTGACTGCAGGAAAAAACAATAAGCATAATGATCAAAAGAAGCAGGACAGTCAGTCGGGTGATAATAAAAGCAACCCTTCGACTAGAGGTATGTATTATGCTTTTTTTATGCACTAAATCTTCATTTACTACTACTTTTCTAAATAGTTGGGTTGTCGATTCTGGTTCTACATCTCATACTGCTGGAGATCATAAGTGTTTTACTTTCATGCAAACAAATTCAAGGAGAAATAGATATATCTACTTAGGCACTAATGCTAAAGCTGGTATACTTGGAATTGGAAATTATATCCTTAAACTCCCTGTTAGAGGAAAATTGTTGTTAAAAGATGCTTTATACGCGCCTAGAATGAGAAGAAATATAATCTCTGTTTCTCAATTAGAATCAATTGGTTACAATGTACTGCTTGGAAAAAGAAGAGTTAAAATATTATCGAATGGGATATTAGTGCATACTAGAACTCGTCACGATGGTCTTTATTTCCTTGATGATCTATTAGATAGTGACAATATTGATTGTTTAGTTTAGCGAAGATAATTCCATAGGGAGGAACATTGGCAGTAGGAACATATGCTCGAAATCATATTTATGAAATTTACAACTTGGACACATATCTAAAATCAGAATTAAGAGGCTTATCAATTTTGGAATTCTAAACTTTAAGTTGGAGGATTATGGTACTTGTGAAGCATGTATAATGGGTAAAATGAGCTGTGTGCCTTTTCCCAAGGTGGAAAGATCTAATGAACCTCTTGCTATTATTCATTCTGATATTAGTGGTGAAATATCTTCTCCCACTAAAGATCAAAAGGTCTATTTTATCACATTCATTGATCATTATTCTAGATATAGTTACGTATATCTTCTTAAACATAAGTCGGAAGGTTTTGATGTGTTCAAGATATTTAAGACTGAAGTGGAAAATCAGTTAGATAAAAGAATTAATGTTTTAAGAACTTATCGTGGGGGAGAATACACTTCAAGAATTTTAAATAATTTTTGCAAAGAGCATGAAATTATTCATCACTATACTATGCCATACACTCCGGAACAAAACATTGTAGCCGAGCGGAGGAATATAATACTCATGGATATGGTTAGGTTTATGATGGCACATTCAAATCTCCCTTTATCATTTTAGGGTGAAGTTTTGTAAGCTACTGTTTATTTTTTGAATAATTCAGCATCAAAAGTTGTCACAATCACTCCTTATGAGTTATGGACTGGAAGAAAACCCTCACTTGGTCATTTAGCTGTTTGGGGTTGTAATACTCAAATTAGAGTGCCAATCAGAATCATGCTAAGTTGCAACCTAAAAGCACATCAGGAATTTTTATTGGGTATTGTATGGATTCAAAAGGGTATCATTTTTATGGTACTGAAAATGATAAACTAGTGGAAAGCAGGGATGCTATATTTCTAGATTAGAATACACATCGCCGTGCTAAACGTGCAAGGGTGGAATTATTGGCAACTCCACAAGAGCCACAGATGAATACATCTGGAATTAACTCAACTAATGAGGAAAATCTAACTCTGGGTGAAAACACTAGTCAAACTCCACAAGAGCCAAAGAAGTGGGAGGAATACCCAAGCACCTTCATATCTAGATGATTATTATGTGTTTCTAGGGGAAGTGCACTCCAAAATTTCAGAATTAGAGTAAGATCCAAAGACTTATAAAGAAGTCATTAGTTGTCCTCAATCAAAACTATGGGTGGAAGCAATGCGTGAAGAATTAAACTCAATGAGAAAGAATAAAGTTTGAAAACTTGTTACTTTACCACATAACCACAAGCCCATAGGGTGTAAATGGATATTTAAAAGGAAACTTAATGCAACAGGCTAAGTGGAAAAATATAAGGCTAGCCTAGTTACTAAAGGCTTTACACAAAGGGAATGTGTTGACTTTGTGAAAACTTTTCTCCCGTTGCAAAGTTTACTTCTATTCGCATTGTTAGTGCTTTAACGACTTATTATGATCTTGAACTCCACCAAATGGATGTCAAAATTGCTTTTCTTAATGGTCATTTGGAGGAGGAAATATATGCTTCAGCCAGAAGGTTTTTGGAGAAAAAGGAAAGGAGTTAATGGTATATTCTTTTTGATAATGCTATCAAGTCATATGGTTTTTCAATGACGGAGGTGATCATTGTATATATTCAAAAGTTATTGGTGGAAAATTTGTGCTATTGTCTTTATATGTCGGTGATATTCTTAATGCTTCTAATGATAAATTTGCATTGATAGAAGTTAAAGTTTGGTTGTCTTTTAAATTTGATATGAAAGATATGAGAGAAGCTTCCTATGTTTTGGGAATGGAAATACATAGAGATCGGAATAAACGACTTATTAGTTTGATCCAAAAGTCTTATCTTCGTAGTGCCTTAAAACGATTCTCTATGGCAAATTGCAAACCTGTTAATATACCTTTAGTAAAGGGAACTAAACTTAGTGAGAAAATACGTCCAAACACTCCTGATAAAAAAAGATAGAATGACTGCCATTCCTTATTCTTCAGCTTTGGGACATCTTATGTATACTATGTTATTCACGCGACCTGACATTAGCCATGCTATTGGGATTCTCAGTAGATGTCAAATGAATCCTGGCGAAGAGCACTGGAAGCAAATGAAACATATACTGCGGACAAAGGAACCTTGGATTATTCATTATGTTTTAATGGTCATAATCTTCAGTTGTAGGGTTGTACTGATTGGGGGCTTGACAAGAGCTCGGGGGCTGGTCGGCGTAGGTGGGGGCTCGATACGGGTGGATGGTTCGAACATTCTAGGAACTCTACAACCACCACAACAACAAACTCATCAGAGAACAAAAGGCGGAAGGCTTCGTTCGAATATATTACAAAACAAAAGTTACAATCATGTTTATTATCCTCGGTGGCCTCCACCCAGAAGATAGAAGTCATGTGGTCCACCGCTCCTTGACACTCCCGCTGCAGCCTCTCCTCAGCTTCGGGCTCGACGACCACAGCTCCCTCCCGGATAAGGTCCAGGTCAAAGTTGGGGTCGCGACTGCGGTAGCATCGAAAAATGTACTCCGCAGTCGACCTCACCGCCTGCGCTACGTCCTCGGCACCCCTCATCGCAGAGTGGCTGGGAGCTCATAATTTTTTTTTCACCAAGACCCTGATGGCGTAGGCCTAGGCCCGGGCTGTGCGGTTGTCCTTCGGCTCAGTAGCTCCCAGCCCGAGGCTCCACATAGGATCCACCAGCACCTTGAATGCAGAGGGTAGTGCATTCGACCTCCTTGAGCTGGGAGTGCTCAGCGGAAAGCGCGGAATGTTCGACGGAAAGCGCAGCCTTCTCTTGCTGGAGCTTGCCACACCTTTGCTGCAGCAGGCGCCTAGCCTCCCTTTCTTGGGCCAGCTGTTTTTCCATCTCAACACACTTGCTGGCCACCACCTCCTTCTACTTGACCAGCTTGCGAACAAAAGCGGGGAGGCGGCTGACCAGAGCAAGCAAGTTGGGGGCCACCACAGACTCCTCGACAGACGCCACGAGGACTGGAACCACCGTCGATGCTCCAGAGGGAAAATCTAGGGCTGGCGGAGGCGCTAGGAGGTCCTGCGGGGGCGTTGTCAGAGGGGTCATGACGGGAGCCGCAGGGGCTACGACAGGCCTGCAACAAACAACAAAGTTACTGAATCAGGAAGGAACGGAAATCCAAAGCATCTATACTGTCACGTCCCAAATTCTTAATCACGCAATTAAGCATAATCATACTTTTTAAGCATGATGTTAATTTTGTGTAATTATAATTCGGAATACTAATGCAATTCGTTTGAAATCATTTAGATGAGAGAAAGAAATTTAGGAGAGAAAAGAATTAGATTCACAGTCAAAACAGACTTTTTTCTCTTGTACATGGGCCCCACATGTGGCCCCACCCTCCAACCACTCAAGTGGGTTGCCCCCACCTGCCCTCTCTCTCTCCCACTTGCTCCCACCCTCACTCCCGTGCTCAACCGGCCACAGGAGGAGCTCCCCCCTCCCACTCAAGCTCTCACTCTCTCTCCATTTCTTCCAAAATCAGAGCTCAAGAGAGGGATTGAAGGTATGCATGTGGTACCATTGCGATCACGAGCTCGTAAGCTATCCATCCATCCAATTCATTTTTGAATTCCCAGAGGATTTGAGTCGTTCTTGGCTCATTTTGGTGTTTCGGGTTAAAACGAGAAGAACATCAGAATTCTTCATTTCCCGAGCATTTCCTCCACTTCCCAACGGTCACTAGCCTCCACAAGCATCTTGGGTAAGTCTCTTAGGTTCCCCATGGCAAGAATTCATGATTTGGTTGATTGATTTTGAGTTTTAGCAAAGTTCATGAGTTTTTGAGGTTTTAGACCAAAATAAGGATTTGGTTGAGATTTAATTTAGGAATCGAGTTGCTAGGTTGATGAGTGAATTCTAGACTACATAAACCATCTCAAACATGTTACTCTTTAGTTGGAAAAGATCGCAATTCGATTTGGCAAATTTTTCCCCAAATCAGAGAAGTTCTGGGCAGTACGGAGTTATCGACATAAAAGTGTGGATAGTCCGCACAAGTGCGGAGGTTCCGCATCAAAGTGCGGAGGGTCCGCACTTTCTGGGAAAATGGAAATTTGAATTGTATTCAAGATTTTCTTAGGGTTAAACTACAAAGTTAGTCTAGAACCCTTGGTATGGTATATGCGCAGAAGTATGTAGCATAGATTCAAGTTTGGAGTTAAATCGATCGATGAATCATCAAAAACACATTTTCAGCCCAGGTCCGGAGTGTCCGGACAAAGGTCCGGAGTGTCCGGAGGGTCCGCATATGTCCGGAGTATCCGGAGAATTCTTCGGATAGTACAGAGTTTGCCTGAGTTGCGTAATGTCCGGATGTTCCGTATAATTTTGCGGATAGTCCACATATGTCCGGAGGTTCCGCACTTTGGTAACTTTTCAAATTTATTTGAGTCCCAATTTTGTTTTAGCTCGCATGTTTGCACTTTTAACATGTTTAGCGCATCTTATGGCATGCATTGTTGCATTTTATCCATACTCATGGCATTGCACGCGTTATTCTTTTTAGAGAGCGCCGATCCGACGATCCTAGCGTGCTAGGGCGATTCGAAGGTACCCCACCTTTGTGAGCCAGTGCATCAAGGCAAGCATCTATCATATTGAACCCTGTCAGTTGAATTGAACAAAGTTTAAATATTGATAAATTATGCTTATGTATAGGTTTGCATGTATAGGAAGTCGATGTCGGGCTTTTATGAGTAGAACCTATGTTGATTGCATTGTCTCTACCTTGAATTATTGTTGGTCTATATTCTTGTAGCCTAGGTTTATTCATGATAAGACCTAACTTAAAAGTGATGCGAGATGCTTAGCAATGCATAGGTCCTCGGTAGAAGTCGAGCGGTGTAACGTCCTATTGTTCACGAGCTATAGGTTAAATTACTTTCACAATGGTTACCGTGTTGGGTTGTTGGTGTTGGTTGGTCGAGTGGTGGGTATGAGGCGAGGTGTCAACGGTGCTAAGAGGTATTTGTCCTGCCCGGATGTGGAGTTCCCTTAGGTAGGTCGGTAGAGGAAACCGGACACCATAGATCACTTTGCACCGGTTAAGCACCTATCGTCGGTGTAGTCGGCTTTAGCACTTTCCTTACTCACCACATGCCGATCTAATGGTAAGGCGAGCCGAATACCTTAGCAGCTGTGGCTTTGTGGGGCTTGAACATCGATGGTGTGAGCGGGTGGGCTTGTAAGTGGTACTAGTTTGCTCCGGGGGTAGTTCTAGTACCGCTGCACTGAGCGATGCATGCCGCACACGGTTGGGGATGGTTGGGAAAGGTTGACACGGGTACCCTCTTGTGTACACTTTAGCGGGTGGCACAAGCCGTATGGTCCCCGAGTCGTGTGGGTCCAGGAGTATCCCATGCAGAGTGTATAAACAGTTCGAACTGTCGCGCTCTCGATTATGAGCATGCTATTGCTTATCTGCATCGGTCGTAGAGTTCTCATGGTTGGTTCGGTTATATGGTTCGGATATGTGGTTTGTGGTTCGGATATGTGGGAGGTGGTTGAGATGGCACTTGTTATACATTGATACTATTGTAGTTACAGTTTCATATGATCAGTTGGTAGTCGCAAGGTAATTTCATATATGTTGGTTAAGTTAGTTTCCCACATATATGTCTAGATTGTTTACTACTTTAATTAACTTAACTGCATGTTTATATTCTTGCTAATAGCTCAATGCATAATCCTTGGAGTCGGGATATTATATACCCATATTGTGTAAGTCTTGCGAGTACTCCGGCTGCCATGGAGGGGGGCGGTGTTCGGCTATTTTGTGCCTGCCGATCAGGGTAGCGGGCAGGAGTAGTGCATCCTACTCCGAAGCTCGAGCTTTTGGAGTGGAGCCTAAGCGCATGTGGCTCCACTCTCTTTTGTTGTCTAGTTTATTCTTTCCACCGCGTAGATCTTTGGATAGTTAGGAGTTGAGGGGTTTTTGTCTCCTCCTAGCTCGCTTTTGTAATAAATTATTGGAATCAGTTGCATGCTTAATATTTGTAATATAAATATTTATTAATTGCTCTTTATTAATCTATATTGTGATGTACTATGTTGGAGGCATGCATCCAGATCCTTGGGCACAAAACACGTGCCGGGACTACCGGGATGATATTCTGGTTAATCATTGAGGTTGTGATTATGAATAATGATCCTCCTGGTGATTAATTAGAATATTATTTGGACGGTTCCTCACATATACTTACCTAAAAGAAACTTATTGTGGTGGCGGGGAGCTATGCACAAGTCTGGTCCTCACAAAACTTCCGGACCGACCAGCCGAGGAAGACAACCCCGCTAGGGGTCCGCCGGTACTCGGGGTTCCGCAAGCACGTTTGGACGCCTCCGCGGTGGATGAGTCCTCTGCTGGCCTCTTCTGGTCGCGAGGTCTCTGGTTGGACCTAGCCGGGTCTGGGTAGGCATGGCCTGTTCGGGTCTGGTCGCGGGGCGCAGGGTCTTGAAGGGTCGGGTCGGGGCGCTATGGGACGACCTCCTATTGATTGGCACTGCTCGTTGAGTTGCTACCAACAATCACCGCCTGACCCGGAGCAGACAGGTCCCCTCCCCGACCTAACGGGTTGGGGTCGCGACCAGGTCGGTGGGCGTCTGGGGCAGTAATAGGCGAGGGCGAGGGCTGGAGGCCCTCACGTTCAATCTCCTAGAAGGCCTCCTCAACCTCGTCGACTATCGGCCGCAAGACATCTACCTCAGAGAGATGCTGTAAATAACTCGAGCCATGAGACCATGACCTAGGAAAAGGCTTGAGCAGGAAATTTTGAAAAAATGTTAAACATATCAGTCTCATCTGAGCCCTCTCCGGCAGGGGGAGCTCACACCGGGGGACACACGAAGGGCCACCCTTCCTGGCAGGGAGTAGGGACATCCCCCAGGGAGATATCCTGAAGACAGGCGGTGCACTTTGACTTAGGGAAGTCAGACTCCTTTCCAGTGCGCGGCACCATGGGAGCTCAATGGTGGTTTTCGCAGGAATGTCAGGATGTGGTTGGGGGCGATGGTCTTTGACGCAGAAACTTGGAGTGCGAAGGGGTTTCTACATTTTAATTTATAAGATCGGCTCGGTCCCGCCGCCTCGGAAACCAACAGTCGTCAAGGTTTGTCTCCCCCACGATCTCTCTCTCTCTCTCTCTCTCTCTCTCTCTCTCTCTCTCTCTCTCTCTCTCTCTCTCTCTCTCTGACGGTTTACCTCCCCTCGGGATGAGGTTTCCCAAGCCAGACACAGTGGTGGACCATATCGCTGACCACTCCATGGGTAAAGTTCTTGTTCACCCAGGGCCTAAGTGGTACGACTAGGCCTGACCTCAACACGACGAAAAATAGCTCAGATCATCACATCCGCGAGGGAGCTTGGGGGCTATTGTCAATGTAAAGAATATAGGGGTCCCCACCAGGATGACCCGCAACGGTCAGCTTTGGGTAGTATCCACTTTCGTTCTTTGACCCATGACCCCCGCACGACCAGTCGACGCCAGCGCGACCACGACCAAGGCCTTCGCAGGGTTCCCAGACTGGTCACGGGGTAGGTACTCGTCTAGGCCAGTCAAACCTCATTTAATGATGCTACGCACACCGTTTTCCTTCCCCAGATAGTCCACTCTGGCTGAGACGGCATGGTCGGTGCAGAGTTAACTTATCATGTCCCGCATATATTAATTATTGCGGGACAGGCGCGCAGATGTGATAGGGGGCGCAGCAGGCGCGTGTGAGAAGCCTGCGATAGGACAGGGCAGGCTGGGGTGCGATCGATGGACGGGACCGGCGCCGCACGGACCCAGGGCAGGCACATCGAATATAGGCTTGTAATGATTGCTTATATCATTTCTCTAGGACAGACATGGGTCTTCTTGTTAGACCCACTTGTAAGACTTCTCCCCCCTGGAATATAAAGGAGGATATCTTCTGTAAAAAAAAAGGGGAAGTATAAAGAAGAATACACAGAATGTATGGCTATTACCTCATGGGGGGCATGAACCTGGATAACTCTAGTGTTCTTGAGCAACAAACACACAGACGTTCCATAGGCACACCCGGAGTGCCGATCACGCACCCACTATCCAGCATACCTCGGAATCATTGTTAGGGATTTACCCTTGACTGTACATGTTTTAGCTCGGACACAGCACAAAGTGGAATAGCTGGGTTTGCTTTGTAAGATCGGCTCTGCAGGCTATTGGCCCACATGATCATATTGGAATTAATCTCATACACAATATGATCATGGCACATGACTCACACATGTGTGCTAGAGACTAGTATATTGTAGACTGATATAACTGGCATGTCTGATCGTGGTTGGTGACATGGTTTAGGAGTCTAACGGTTTATCTGGAAATAAGTGCAGCACCTAGAAGTGAAGTCTATAAATAGGTCCCCACTCTCTAGCCTCATTATGCATTATGAGCGGCACCACGGATAAGATAGAGGAATAGAGGGTAGACCGTATAGCCCACAAACCCTGCATAATATGCTCCGACAACTCGCAATCAGCAGAGAGGATTTTACCACCAATATCAGTATCAGATACTACCAAGTGTTGTGCCAACGGATGACACGCAAGAACAGCTTGTTCGTGGCACAACTGTGGCAGCGGTTGGGTGCCTGTGGTCATGCCCCATGGGTGCTGACCCGCGAGCACGAGACCACGAACAAAGTGCAACCGTGGAGGCATGCCGTGATGGCTTCAGTCGCCCGGCTTCAACACAGGCTGGTATTTTTCTCACCATGCAGAGTAGCCAGCGTCTTCACTACAAACCTTCTTGTCGTAGGTTGTTCCGCAGTTGGTTGGATTGGATCTCTAGATGGGTGCCCACGCCAGGGAGAAGTGGTGATGGCCTTATTGCACCTAATCTTACAGACACATGGCATGGCGTCAACGCTGCACTTAATCGTGGATAGGCATCATGGTTTTCTCATGAGCATGGGATAGATTAAGAAACTCGAACTTTTCTGTCGATTGCTTCCGTGTCGGCAATCCACTCAGACAGACACTCTTTTTCTTCCAACTCATGTCGTGTGAAGTTGTTTTGACCTGCTGATGAATGAATGAATGAATCAATCAACTACTGACTCTGGCCCTCCATAATTCCTCAAGAGAAAGAGAAGTCTAAGTGTCAGCAGCAGGCTTAATAATGATGGTAGGTGTTTTAGCTATATTAGGCTTGACAAACACTTTTCTAATTCTGTCTAATATACTTTCCTGTACAGTGGTCAAAATAGGTGCTTGAGCTACTAACTTTGGTAATTGAATTTCTACTGTCGGTTAAGCTCCTCTTTCAATCCGGATATGAACTGAGCAACAAGCATAATGTCACTCAAGGATGTGTCATACAGTTTGATAGGGTAGACCAACTATTCAAATTGTTTCTGATAGTCCTCCACAGATCATGTATGTTTGAGCACCAATAGTTCCGTCACCTTGTTTCTAAGTGTTAACATCAAATTCCTTAACTACAACACTCACAAATTATTCCCAATATGGCATAATGACAATAGTTTTGTAAGATTGGTACCAATATGCAGCGTTGACAGTCATATGTATTGATGCAACAGTGACACGAAATGCATCTGGAATTTGGTACATAGAGAAGAATGACATGCACTTATCTATCCAAATTTTGACATCACAACCATCAAAATGGGGAAAATCCATTTTAGGCATCCAACCCCTCTTAGGTGCAGTCATGTAGAACTGTTAGAATAGAACTTGTTTGCCTCATGTATCTGAACAACAACAAGTGGGTGTGGAGTGGGATATGGAAATATCATCTAAGCTTGAGTTGTTGTGATGTCCGGTGAGCGAGGGACGATGATGTTGGTGTTGCCTAGTTGAGGTATGCACAAAGGAGGTGGAGGTTTGGAGTAGCGCAGCGTTGTCGCCATATGGAGTTGTTCCTACTGAAGAACTCTGATCGTGGCCATTGAGAGGTCCACCTTCGTCCGCACTTTCTCAAGATGAGATGCTTGCTCATCCACCTTCTTGTCGGTCGGTTGACGTTGCAACTTCAACTAATCTACCGCTTCAGATTTGGCTAGCAGCAATTCGATCTTCTCCAACAATGTCTTTTAATTGTCGTCCATGGCGGTCAGCACAAACCAGGTCTGCCTGAGTAATGGATGTTACGTCCGTCACACAAAAGCAACAGCCAACCTTCCCCATGGGATGTTACCGATCGATCAAGAGATTATAGAGAAATTCACTGACCTGTCTCTGATACCAGAGCTACCACCAGCTCATGAATCAATCAATCAATCAACTAAAGAACACAAGAAATTGGGCATCTCTGCACTCCATTCATCATCATCATCATTGTTCAGTAGCAATGCCAGAACGGGAGTAGGAGGAGAGGAGGAAGACAACAGGAGGTTCAGCATGAGGAGGAAGAAAGGAAAGCCGATACAAGTTTGTTGCCGTGTCTGTTTCCTGACATCTCTTTTATACTCCTCACAGGCACGCAGCCCACACATGGACGCAACAACCTAGGCCCAGCACACATAGCCCGACCCAACTCATTCTTCCTCTTCTCCCGCTTCTATTGGCTCCCTCTGTTGCTTGTCACGGAGTTCTCGACAACTGTGATAGAAGTCTTCCCCTAGGACTCCAGCACGAGTGCTACTTCGTCCAAAAAAATCACATGCGCTTCAACCTTTTCTTTTCCCCATATGCCGCTGGTCTGCCCGGATGGATGGGTTTGTGCGTCGCGATCACGAGCCACAACTTGACTTCTCGAAGATGTTACTAGCTTGGAGCACCCATGGAGTCCACAGTCCACAAACCAAGAGATCACCGAGTGTGTTGCTGTGTGACTCCAACGGAAACAAACCGGTTTCTTAGCATGGGAACACCGAGGAATCTTACGAAACGCACGTAAGCAAAATAGACAAAACCGAGAGAGACACCGCCGTGCTGCTTTGAACCACACGACCGCACCTGGCATATGCTTGAGAGTTGAGAACAGGCTCTGCCTAGTCGCTTAGGCATGATTAAAATTTTGTCGAAATTTTATGAATTTTAGAGGCGAATGAAATATTTAATTTTGAAATTTTCTTTCACCGACATACGTAACATGCATAGCGGAGGGAAAAAAATGACCAAAATTTCGATAAAAATTGACAAATTTCGGTCTTTTCGCTGGTGAAAAAAATTATAAAACGAAATTAAAATCCTTGTGTTAGGCATAAAATTTTGGTGTAATTTTATGAATTTTAAAAGAGAATGAAATATTTAATTTCAAAATATTCTTTCATTGACATGTGTAACCTACAGAGCGGAGAAAAAATAAATAAAAATTCGATAAAGAATTTTGGTCTTTCCATCGATTAAAAAATTTATAAAACGAAATTGAAACGGTGCTAGGCATACATCTATCCCAGCCACGTCAGGATCCTCTGACTTTAATGTTACCACGACTTTATCATTAATATTCAGTCCCATGTATCGGTGATAAAGTTACTACCTCTGTTTTCAAATAACTGTCACAATTAACCTCAAGCATCAATGTTTGAGCGTCAATTTTTCACAAATGCACACGTAAATTATTCTAAGTATACAACATACTTAAACTATTTTTTTATGACAAATCTAAAAATACTATTTTCATTTTACTTGCTTAAGTATTTTAAAAATTAGTGTTAGATAAAATTACTCGTTGCTACAGTACCTATATCAATTATTTTAAAACGGAGGTACTCGTTGCTACAGTACCTATATCAATTATTTAAAAACGGAGGTAGTACTAATTTAGAGGAACTCGTCCACCCCAGCCGGCCACCCCTCTATTCGAAAAAAAAAAAGACAAAGCAAATCCCATTCCATTTCGTCGCCAGTGCCGCACCACCCCCACTCCATTTCCGCGTGGGTGCTGCGGCGTGAGGAAGAGGAAGTCAACCCAACCCCCATCGACCGCCGCTCCCCTCTCCTCTCCCTCGCCCGCCCCGCCGGCCAAAGGCGCCCCGAGAGTTCATCCAAATCCGGCCGGTTTCGGCCCAGATCCTGCAGCCATGTTCGGGGACTCCGACGGATCCAAGGACCCCAAAGCCACGGCGCCGGCGTCCAACCCCCCCGAGCCGCCCTTCCCCAACCGCGAGCTCACGCTCAGCAGCTACCTCTGCGACAAGCCGCCGCTCGCCAACGCCGCCGCGGCAGTGGGCCCCTCTTCGCCGCCCAACCCCGCGGCTGGTCCGGCCGTGGACGCCGCCGCCAACGCCAAGCTCTGCGTCGAGCGCGACTTCCTCAACCTCTCCGCCCCCAAGCGCGGGGATCCACCGGGCGACGACTCGTCCGTGGTTGGGGGTAAAAAGCCCCGCCTCGACTCCCTCCAGCTCTCGCTCTCCCTCCCCTCCGACGCGCCCGCGCCGCCGTCCTCCCAGCCGCCGTTGCAGCTCGCGTCCCTCCTCCCGTCTGCCGCCCCTCCGGCCGACGGCGATCTGCGGGCCGCGGCCGCGCCGCCCCCCAAGCGGACCTACAGCGCGACCACGGGGCGCACCCGGAGCATCAACTCCGACGACATGTCCTACTCCTACTCGGTGTTCTCGCACAACCCGAGCTGCTCCCTCACGCACAACTCCACCGACATCTACGCCGCCGGGGAGGGCACCAACGGCTCCGTCCACAGCCGATTCAACTTTCGCCCCATGGGGGACGGCAGCGTCGCCTTCGCCACGGCGCCGCTGAAGGAGGGCACGTCGTCCTTCTTCCCTACGGAGCTCCCCGCGAGGATGGTACCGGAGGCAGCAGTGCCCAGCGCCGGTGGCAGCTTCGACGGCAGCCGCGGCGGGCCGCACTCGTCGCGGCCAGATAGGATCCTGCGTGAGATCGTGTCGGACTCCGTGGCTGCCATGGCGCAGGTGCTGCAGGATTTCCCGAGCGAAACGCTGGAGGTGCTGCGGGAGGCGGTGCGGAGCATGATCGATGCTCCGGAGAAGAGGGATGAGCTGGCCAGCCTGCAGCGGAAGCTGGAGCGTCGATCGGACCTGACCGCCGAGTCACTGGGGCGGGCGAACAAGACGCAGCTGGAGATCCTGGTGGCTATCAAGACTGGTATGGCCGTGTTTGTCACTGGTAAGGGCCGAGTATCAAGCAGCGAGCTTGTGGAGATGTTCCTAATGACACGGTGCCGCAACCTGAACTGCAAGAGCGTGCTCCCTGTGGACGACTGTGAGTGCAAGATATGCTCCACCAAGAAAGGGTTCTGCAGCTCGTGTATGTGCCCGGTGTGCCAGAAGTTTGATTGTGCTGCAAATACCTGCAGCTGGGTTGGGTGTGATGTCTGCTCCCACTGGTGCCATGCTGCATGCGCGCTGGAGAGGAACTTGATCAGGCCAGGGCCAACACTGAAAGGGGCGATGGGCATAACTGAGATGCAGTTCCAGTGCCTCGGTTGCAATCATGCTTCTGAGATGTTTGGATTTGTTAAGGAGGTGTTCAATTGCTGCGCGGAGAACTGGACTGCCGAGACTCTGATGAAAGAGCTGGACTTTGTTAGGAAGATCTTTGCTGCTAGTGAAGATTTTGAGGGGAAGGGGCTTCATGCCAAGGCTGCAGAGGTCCTTGGCATGCTTGCAAAGAAAAGCATTTCCCCATCGGATGCGACAAAGAGCATGCTACAATTCTTCAAATGTGAGATCTCTTTACTCCTTTACATTCTAGCATGCCATGTTACATACTTGAGTTATCTAACTGCATTGTTGCTTGCTTCATCATTTGTACTAGAACGAACATGTATAACTTGTTAGGTATAGTTCTTGATTAATTATATTAGTTGAATGCTAACAATTATTTAATGCTAGCTTATTTATCACTTACATTGGGAGTAACATCACATTTCTTTATATATTTCCTGCTACATGCATGTTCCTGTCAGTCACATTCGTCTAGTCCTTTATATCATTTGTTTGTCCTACTATTGCTAGGACATTCAGATGTTTCAACATTTATCTATTTTGCATAGCAACATTGCTGATGAAATTCTTGACAAAGATCGTGAATTCCTTCATTGAAAACATCGCTATCACAATTGCAAAACTGGACAATGTTTCCATGAGTGGGTTGAGTCTGGTGCTTGAAAAGAAAAAAGATCATAGCAATATGCTGATAACTCTATTTGCACTAATGAAAATTTGATTTCTTTGGTCAACAATACCTTTTCTGAATTCAGTTGAACAACATATGGATGAACTATAAACCATGAGTAGTAGAGGGCTTGAGGCCCTTGCATCGACTTGTATTTTATAGTACCAACTCAATCACTTTCTGATCCTAAGCTCATTGTAGAATCCTCCCAAACACATCAGGCACTTCTGTTAGTAATGCACTTGTTCAAGTGCAGTACTTCTAACTTTTCATTTCCACAGATGGAGTTACGGACTACTCTGTTACCGGTAGCAAGTCAAAAGGTATATTGGCAGCTCAGACAAGTCAATCTACCGACATGCTTCATCTTCAATCTCCAACCATCACTCCACCAAAATCCTCCTTCAACTTCAAGCCCAGCACTTCCATTCTTGATGCACAGCTCGATGCCCTTAAGGCCAGCCCAAAACCACTCTCTATTGAACCCCATTTCATCTCTGCCTCAAAGGATGATGACTCTTCTAGCCTCGAGACTATTGTGAAGTGCAAGGAAGCTGAGGCAAAACTCTTCCAGAAACTGGCTGATGATGCCAGGAAGGAAGTAGACAACTATCGCCAAATCGTCCACACGAAGACTCAGAAGCTGGAGGAGGAGTATGCCACGAAGCTGGCAAAACTATGCTTCCAAGAAACTGAGGAGAAGAGGAGGAAGAAGATGGAGGAGCTCAAGATGCTCGAGAATTCACACTATGACTACCACAAGATGAAGCTGCGGATGCAGACCGAAATCCAGGGCTTGCTTGAGCGAATGGAAGCCACTAAGAAGATGTGGGTATAAGGCTCCAGTTAACAATTGTCTGCTGCTTGTGCTGCTGAATACCTGAGATGTGTTGTTGCTCATTAGGAAAGTTTGTGAATTGTTGTATTCCTTCTTCATGTTGTGTCATGAGCTACCTGTTGTTGTAACTTGTAAGTGGATGCCTAACCTTGCGCCGGCTGATATAACTAGCCAACATTCAATTGATGGTTTGCCAGTTTATGTTGTATCTGCAGATAATTTTTATGTGCAAAATAGAGTTGTTGGGTTACGACTTTGACATGTTGCCCCCATGCTGTAGTCAGCTTCTCCATGAGAATGTACCCCTTTGCTGCTCATCGTCAGTTTTCTCTGTTATTTTCAGGGCAGTTTCTGGGTTTTGTTTGGCTTGAGGGATGAAATTTAGGTGTTTCGTTTGATGAATGGAATGTGTTGATGTATTATCACCTCGTCCCTTATAATAAAAGTGTCTACTATAAACATAAGAAATGGTATTCATCCACTTAAGATCACACAAATCCCCGGTGACACTTTCTTTACAGGATAAAAATAAAATCACGCAATGGTACCTTGATGGGGTATTCAGTCGCAGGATAAGTGAACTTCTCTACCAAACCAAACCTCTTGTTAGACCACGGCCAATGGTTTTCTTTCAGAAAAAAAATCACGTTGTGAAGGGATTTTTATTACCTTCAGCGTTCTAACGGTTTCTCTTCACGGTTCCTGTCACGAAGGAATTTCTAAGGTCATTCTCCTTAGAACGAAATTATCTCTACTTTCCCTTCACGATTTCGTTCGAAGAGAAATTGTTGAAGATAAAAGAAAAAAAATAGAAATAAGGAAGAAAAGAATATAATTGAAGATGGTCTTAAAGATAAGGCAGGCAGCGAACCGGACAAGAAACCTTACAGTTGCCACAAGTGGAATCCCGCGTAGATTTGCCTGTTCAGCCGTTGCCCTTGATCATATCTTTACGTGGCCCGCTGCTACATGTGGCTATCCTATCCAAGACTCCAACTTCGATCGCATCACCTTCCGGTGACCACTAATGACAGTCGACGGCCCGTGCAAGTTGCTGCTGCTCCTCCAGCTTGCAATAGCAGCGCAGCTCCGGTTGCTGCCTGTTTGGGAATCATGGTCCACGAGTATTACAGACTAAAAGCGGTCTCGTGGCCGTGGACAGCCCTCAGCCGCTGCCTCTAGCTCGCCGCCGCGGCGTCGCCACCCGCCGGAGGAGGAGGCGCGTCCGTATCTGCCAGCCACAGTGCATTTCACAGCTGAACACGTACGAGGCGTCTCTAGCGTAGTAAGAACTGTAAACATAGCTCTGGCTTCTTGCGCGCATCAAACAATAGGAATCTGATCAAGCAAGACTGCGACGATCTGATAAATATCAAACAGGAACCGAACAATCTCAAAAGAAGAAGTAGCCTGACGAATTACACCAGCCTAGTCAGCGGATCAGTCAGAGCCTTAGCGTGAGATCGGGCTCCTCGCCGGCCTGGACGACGACGCTGCCGACCGAGTTGAGGGCAGCACTCCCCGCCGGAGCGGCGGCGGCGGTTGGTCTGAAGCTGCCGGGCCAGCCGAAGCTCGCTTCCTCGTCGCCCACGAAGAACGGCATCGGGCCCAGCAGCCCCCGCGCAGGCCTCAGCTCGGAGGCGTCGAGCCGCTGCTCCGGGTGCGCCGCCGACGCGTGCGCCTGGATGCCGATGGGATACAGCCCGGAGCCGTACAGCGGTAGGGATGCCACGTCGGCGTAGTAGTCGCAGGGGACGGTCGCTTCGAGCCGCAGCGCGCGCCGGGCCAGCGTGCGCTCCCGCCGATGCGCGTTCTGGTGCCCGCCCAGCGCCTGCGAGCTGAAGAACTTCCTCTGGCAGTAGTTGCACCTGAACACGCGCGCCGGCTCCCGGGCAGCCGCGCCCGCGGCGGCCTGCCCGCCGTCTCCGCCGCTGCCGTTGCTGTTGTCGGTGGTGCTCGACTCGGTGGCGGCAGCCGCGACGGTGAGCAAGAGGTTGAGGCTGACGGGGCCGGAGGAGTTGGACGCCTCGGTGTTGGACGCCGCCTGGCTGCTGATCTCGGACAGCTCGTCGCACGGTTCTTGGCACATCTCCTTGCCGTCCATGTCTGAATGATCACAACAATCTTTTCACTCGTCACTTGGTTCTTGTCTCACCTGCATTCAGAGAACACATCAGCTCATTTTAGTGTGTGGCTCTGATAAGATGCTCTGGATCATGATTCTTCTGTGAACATGGCAGGTTGGTAAGTACAAAGGTACTGATGCAGGCATCCATGATGAAGATATAAAACATGCGTTCTCCTGAAGGTTATAGGGGTACTTTTGGCAAAAAAAAACTTTTCGCTCCCCCCACATCAACTTTGAGAGGTGACTCAGAGGTGACTCATCGCTGCCGCCAAGGCCCCTCCCTTGCAGCCCTAGTGGCCGGCCGGCCGGCCGCGACATCAAGCGGTGCCGTGTGCCTTCCTCGTCCCTCTTCTACCTTTCTTTATCCTCTCTGATTAACAACCTGCTCCCATCGGCCCTTCTCGTCACTTCCATCGTCATTTAGTGACCGCCGATGCCAGGGGGCCGCAGATCCGGGGCCAGCTGGCCTAGATCTGGACGCTTGTGGTCGTGGCTGGTGGCGGGCTAGTGCGGCCGCTCGGCCTCCTCGACTGCGAGGTCTCGTCCTTGGTCTCGGCCTCCCTGGCCACGGCATCGCCCGCCCCCTCTCCGGTCGCGTCAATCCCGCTCCCGCACTCGTCTGGCCGTAACGCCGGACGCATCTATCTTCGGGTGGTTGCTGGACGTGTCGCCTGGTGGTTGCGGCATGGGTTTCCACCGGCGGGATCCATGCGGGGTTGGTCGGATCCGTCGTGTCGCTACTAGGTTCTGCTCGAGGATGTCCAGATTCGCTGCGCCATCCACGTAAGGGTGTGCTCCTCTATCGTGGTGGCGACTGCGGCATGGGACCATGGCTCGAAAATGCAATGATTATTGAGTGATTATCACGGTTATCGAGCTTACCGATCCGCACCGATTTCATAATGTGAACGGTTTTAGAATTTGAATTAAAAAAAATCAAAAAAACAAAGAAATTAAAAAAAACTAGAACAATTCTAAGACATTCTGTGAATTTTTTTTTTCAAAAATAATATCGTTTGCACCATATTCTATAGGGAGGTAGTTTGAAAAAAAAAAGTTGAAACGTGCAACTCATTTATTAACTCATATTAAGGGAAAGCTAAACATGCAAACACATATTTTTTGTGTAGGTCATATCTTAAAAGGGTCTTTAAAATTGGTTTACTTTATTTAGAGTTTTATTAATTTCTCCATAATTTTTACAAAGTTCACAAGCATAAAGTGAATATGTTAAGAAACATCACTGCAATTAACTTTATCATATTTACCATTATTTTTTCTATATAAAGCATAGTATAAGTAAACTAATAAAAGTAGTTTCGTTAATTTTGGAGGTGTGATGGGTTAGTTATGAATTAATCTAGTTGCAATACATTTACACAATCTTGTATTTTACAATAACTATTTGATGAGTTCATGTATTTTTAAAATACATAGGATCATGAAAGAAGACTAAAACAATTGGTTTCATGGTTCTTGGATTAGCAAAGAGTTAATTATGCATTTAACTAGGTTTAGCAAATACATTTTCTCACAGAAAATATTCAACTTTTTTATGAGTATAAATACTTTTATCATGTAGATCATGTTACAAGAAAACCAACAAAATTTGTTTCACTTGATTTGAACCTCAGATGAATTAGTTATTGATTTACAAGGTTGAGCCATTTTTTGTTTTTTTTGTTGAACTTCACTGAAATTTGAGAAAACTGCTCAATAAATTAGTAAAACCGAATGGTTACCTAGAAATACGGTCAATGCGAAAAAAATGATCGATAAATTGGTGAATTCGCTCAGTTATCGATGCAATTCGACCGGTTACTGAATGTCAATTTGGTTGATTTTTTCTGCGATTTTCAAATTTGACCGAGTGAATTTTGAACGAATTCCCGCCGAATTTTGAGCGGTTTTCACGATAACCGTGAATTTTTTATTACCGCCGGGGACCGATTTTTGGGGTCCAAACGATATTGTAAACCTTGCATGGGACGTCGCTAGAGGGCTTCTTCTGCACCTTCAACCTTCCGCTCTCCTCCGTGAGCTGCATGGTGTTCGTGGCCGCCGAGTTCTTGCTGCTTAGGATCCTGGCGTTTTTGTGTTGCTGCGCATGCATTGGCCCAGCATCCACTGGGTGCTTGGCATCACTGGTGCCACTCGTGACTCTATATGTGGTGGTGCTCGCGCTGTCGTCGCTCATGGTGTGCGGGTGTGCCTCGACGCAGTTGTCGTCGGGCTCGTTCTGCTTCCTACCTTTTCGAAGAAGGGGTGGCTTTGCATTGCCGTCTTCTTGGACCTGTCAGGCATCGGCGTGGCTCTCGCTCCTGCCGTCCTGTTGCGAGGGCCACCTACATTGTGCCTCCGGTGGTGGCCGCCCCTCCTCCCCGGCTCTTGGTGTTTGCGTTACTCCTCCTCTTGCTCGGCCTCCTCCTCTTCTGCATGCTCTACTCGTGTGGAGCTTTGTGATGCTGGGATGGCAGTGGGTTAGCGCGGCTACGTGAAGGTGGCGTTGCGTCCAGTGGTGACGACGTGATGTCGATCCTAGCTCCTAGCGCTTGCATTGCTCCTCCCCTTGCCCGGCCTCCCCTTCTTTTGCACACTGGGTCGGGCCCGTGGGGAGTTTCGTGACTCTGGTCTACCCATGGGACGGTGTGACTGCGTGGAGGTGGCGATGCTGCTGCTTTGGTCTTGGTCCTTGCGCGGGCCGGCCGTGCACAAGGGGCAGGTTGTGGGAGCCGCTGGTGAAATTTTTGCCTGGTCTTTGGCCGACATCGATGATGGCGACATCCTCGGATGCCGTTCTCCTCCTTGGAGGCGATTTCATGGCGACTCCCCACTCCCCTCCTCTGGGGCCTCTGGGTGAAAACCTTGTTCGGGCAACCGGACGGGCGACATCGGTAACTTGACATTGCGTCCTCCTTGGAGGCGTCGCTATGGAGATCAGTTCTCGCGTTGCGGTGGTATTGGCTTTGTGGTAGCTCGGTCGGGTTCGATTTGACCTGCATGTTTCTTCTGTAGGTTTTGCCCCTACGCTCTTTGCTGCGGCCTTTTAGCTGGTTTGGCACTCCACGACAGCTTTTTGTTCCAATGCACGCTCCTCCGAAGTGACACACTGCCGACTCCTGTGTCAGAGAAGCGCAACGTAGGAGCAGGGTTCCGCCGATAGATTTGTGTTTGTGGCAGCGTGGGAGCAGAGCTCCACTGGCCGTGTTGTGGCGGTGTGGGTGCAGGACTCCGCCGGCCAAGTTGTGAGAGTGATAGTGGTTGGGTTAGTTAGCGCGCGAGTTAAGTTGGGTTGGTCTTGGCTGTTGTTTGGTTGTGCCGTTGGTATGGGCATCGTTTTGTTCTGAGGTCGTATTGCCGTCTTGGAGTTGTCTGCCGGTTCCTTTAAACCGTGCAATTGTGAGATTTTCAGATCCAATTTTCCTTATAAACTGTATTAATTCTCTCATTCTATAAAAAAGAAAATCGGCAATGTTCTTGCCGTCCTTTTGAAAAAAAATCGGAGTACTTTTGTAAGAGAAAGCAACTTTGTGAGATGTGTTTATGCATAAATTAAGAAGAATCACAGTGTTTTCAGTTTCAGGTTCACTCATTGGCTTGCTCACTAGTGTGCAGGATAGTCGTAACACAAAACTGATAAGGATATAATAGCATGTACTGTTCTTGCCAGTATGGTGATCATGAATTGATGACAAACTTCTGCTCAACAAATGAGAAACTGATTATTTACAGATGGGTGTGTCTAATCAGACAGCCTCGCGGATAAAACGATGGAGTCTGAAATGACTCTTTTGGCTGAAATTGCTTGCAGTTTTATTGATTCTGAAGATGACCCTTGCTTATCCATTACAGACTAGAGGCTGTCCGTTGAGCATGATACCAATTGCTTAAGCGTCTAACAATTTGTCGTGTGTGGGGAAAACTAAGTTTCTATTTGCTGAATTACCAAATTAAATCTCTTTTCCCAAAAAAACAATTATTGATCTAAAGAGTAGGCAGTGCATATTTGATGCAAATAATAATGTGGAGTGCAAAGAAGCAGAAGGGGAATCTTAGCCTATTTCCAGATTGCTCTATTTTCTGCTCAACAATCATGAGAAGCATCTGATTCATTGTTAGGCTTGGATATGCTAGTTTTAATTCCAAGTTCGAAGACAAACATATGAAAAGCATGCCTTCTTTTCTGGTCTGAGAATCTCTAAAATGGAACCTTATCTAGTAGAAAAGGCCAAGAATAGCATATTCATTAGTTGTCAGAAAAGATGGGAACTCTGTTGTTCTTATCTTACCACATTCACTTAAATTATGGTGTTCTCTAGATAAACTCACTGGCTCAGAATACGGCACCTAACCCCCTTTCAGTTAAATATGGTGTTCACCTGGTAGAATCACCAGCTCTTAGTGCAAGTGTAAATGCTGAAATTACTAGTAGAAACATTCGAATAAATCGAAGCACCATTAACTCTCAGATGGAGTGTTGCATGATACATCTCAGCAAATTTATCTTGTTTTGTCTAGATAAGTAAGCAAAGCATTTGGATCAGAGACAAAGAGCTAATTTTGCCAAGCATGGGAAGCAAGGAAACATAAATATGGAACCAAGATATTACCTAACTCGTCAGCTGCATCTGGTACCACTATACCGAAAAGTACTATCACAACAAAAGCATGATAAAACTTGGAGTAACTAGCATCATGCAAATATGTTTTTTTTAACATAGATACCAAATACTAAGTGGTTTCATATGAGAACTCCACTACCATGTCTATTATCTTGAAGAATCAACAAAGCAACAAAGCAAAATGTTTGAATGAGCTTACAAGTTCAAGACCAGAAGGAATAAAAAAGAGGAGGAATCAAAACTCATCAGAACCCAAATTCTTATGAAGTTCCTTCTGGTCGAACCGAGCATGCACAGAGAATTATTCAGAGAACCAAGAACACAATATACAAGGAACCGCAGAGGTCCAAGAATTCAAGGACAGCAGCAAAGAAAAAAAAGAGAATCACTGGTTTCTCAAGTAACTCGCACTACAAGGAAAGCAGAATCACCTCTTAACACCCAGAAGTAGAATTCTGCACACGGCTTCACTTCATCAGAGCCAAGCCTGGAGAAGACGCCAAAAAACCAGCAAGCTCAGGCCATGGCTCCTCCAAACAATTGCCCCTTGTGTTCAACAAAGGGGGGAGAGACTCTAGAGAGAGAGAAGTGAGGACGAAGGGAAGTGTTGTTTCAGTTAAAGTGGCACCCCCTCTGTGATGTTTGATTATGGAAAGCAGAGGTTTGGTAAATTACTGGTAGGGGGTGTAGGGCAGTGCTCAGAAGTGGTACAAGAAAAGGATGTACCTGCACTGAAGATACTTCAGGAAATTATTGGTATGCCCCTCAACTCTCCTTCTCCTTTTCTTTTCTTTGTACCATCACCACCACCATCCAAGAAAAGGGCACAACAGAAAGTGCCCACAGCTTGTAAACAATTGAACTGCTCATTCCTGTGATGGCTGGCACTTGTTTATTCCTTGGATTAAGTGTGTTCCACCCATCTAAACACTCAGTTGAGAATTAGTATAGTATCAGCGAAGAGATGAGAGAAGGAAAAAAGAAATGAAAGGAGAAGGATGTGTGTGTAAGTTGGAGTGGTAAGGGGGGGACCAGAGCGCCATGAGATTTTTGTCAGGGGTGGAGTCAGAATTGTGCCTTTTCCTTTGCGCGTTGCAGTGCGTCTGCAGCTGTTCTTGCGTAACATGCCTGCAATTCCACTCCCCTGTCTCACGCCCCCGCGTACTCGTGGTGGCCAGATGACTCATGACCAGTCCGTGATTCAATTTTCGCTGTCAGAAAGCAGTTCGGGTGTAGCTGCTTTTGCAGTTTTCTTTTGCCTCTGCTCTGCACGACATGCCTGCCTCTGCCTGCAAGTTAATTCCGCTGGCCTTGTCCGTCTGCTGCTCTGCTGTCTGATGGATGGATCCCATGCAATGGTTGTTGTTGCCATTCGTTTGGATGGATGGAAGGGGGACAGGCCGTGGGAAAAAAGAAAAGATTTCTCGCTGTGATGGCTTTGAGCAAAAGTTCAGAGTTCTGTACTGTATGCACTCTGCAAAGCTAGATTGCAGACCGCAAATCTGCAATGCGAGATCTGGAATTTATTTCTGAATCATGTAGAGAGAGAGATATTGTGACGAGGACATCACCTCTACTACACGCGCTACAGATCGGGCCGCTGTTCACGTCATACCGGAACAAGCTCATGTTGAAATCAGTTGCAAACTTGCAACTTGCAAGACATGTGATTGTTGTTTTTTCCGTTCATATTTCCGTGATCGAAGACACATGCTCCTTGCTGATAATGGGTAAATTCCACTACATGTTATGATGTGTTACGTGGTTATTCCGTCTAGTCACGACACTCAAATGCTCTACCAGCTAGGAAAGAAGATAAAAAGGAGAAGGAAGCCACCCATGACCCATGTGGTTGACGAAAGCACAAGATTGGTGATGCAATGCAAGTGAAAAAAAAAGGAAACTATAAACAAGCAGACCTTTGGACAGAATCATGGCGTTTTGTTCGAAGGCTATACACGAGAGAAAAGAGGTTGGACTCTGGAGACCAAAAAGACCATATAGAAAAAGAGAGGAAAAAGAGGGGATCATGTAAAGTGATTGGATGGCTCCCTGTATGCATCACCATACACCAGAGGCTTACATAAAATCTGAAGATAAAATTTACCTGAATAATTTATGTTTGAATCGGTGGAGCAAGTGATCAGAACACAAGATAAATCATAAAGTGCACCTTCCATTTAAGATTCATGTAAATTTCAGCTAATATTTAACTAAAATTTGCAGAATTGGCGCTTCTTGTAGATGGGAATCGTGTGTTTCGAACTACTAAAATATGAGCAGCAACATGACCTGTTCACGTAATATCCAGGGAGAGAACAACTGCAATTTCCAAAATTTTCCGAGCTCATTCCCCAACAGAACGATGCAATCTAGAGGCCTAGTGAAATCCGTAAATACTATTCATTAGTACAGTATACAAATTAGTACATCTGGATCGGTAGATCACAAATAATATTTGTAACACGCTTCAGTTTAGGTCCCGAAGCTCAATGAGCAGCTCTACAACAACTATATCATACGCTAATCCCCAAGTGCCAAACATCACCCGGGGATTTCTACAGAGCAGTACTTCTCTAGCGTCTAGCACAGAGAGGAAGAAGAAAGTACACAGCACAGCAGCTGAGGAAACTGGAAGAAAATCTGTAGCCATCATGTCAAGTCCTATGATACAATTTTACCCCTCGGACAAAAATCTAATAGCACACATGAATACCTCCTAATTATCCGACCTATCATGCCACCACCAAATTATCTGAAAAGTCCAGACATTACAGCAGAAACATTAGATTTGGTATTCTGAAATGGTAATGGCAGCTGACAAGTAAGAATTCCTTACATCAGCAGTCAGAAAGAAAGAAGTTTAGGACTTCAATCTTTGTACCAATTTCCATTTGATTTCTCGTCCTCAAGCTCTTTAAGCTTCTCCTGCAAGCATTAGCAACATCTCACTTATGTTTCTCAAAGTAAAGGGTGCAACTTTAACTATAAAGTTCCAAAACAACGGGCATACAGCTCTCAACCACCGATATAAACCCAAAAACAGAAAGAAAAAAAACTACTTGAACCTGTTATTGTGCACACATAACGGGGTCAGTGAGCTAATTTGCTGAGAGCACCAGTGTGTTAGCGTGAGATGGCTCCATATTGAAACTCAATAATGATGAGTCATTTCAGGGGTCAATGCTTACATCCACATGCCCCAAAGGCATCTTGGATGATTCAATAGGTAATAGACCTTTGTTTCGCTCGTTATTTGCAGCAAATTAACAACTTAGAATTAAAGTGCATAGAATACTTTTGAACTTCTGAAAATTACAGGAGAAAAATAGAAGATAAAGCTTACATGTAGAGATGTATTTTCCGAGGTCAAGCTATCACACTTCTCCTGAAGTTGTTTCGATTCTTCTTTAAGTGAAATATTTTCCTGCTTTAGCAAATCTGCACGGTTGGCTACTTCCTCCCATTCAGCCTGTAGTAGACCATCAACATATATAATATATCAAAGGGAAAACAACAATTTTATATTAAGCATTTAAGCTTACCACACAAGTACTAAAGTGCCTATTTGATTTTGGTTAAACGTCCATCCGTGGCATAACTAAGTTCAACCATAACAATTTCCAATACTCACAGTAGTAAAGGAGATACAGTTGGTATTGGTATACTACAATAACATCAGGCTACCCGCAATTGCAAATAGAAAAAACTTATTATACCATATATCCTTGAATTATCGTTGGATCATAACTTGCAAGAAGCAAAGAACTCCAACTTATATGAACAGATCATGAATGTGGCAGCATCCACCCTTAGTCATGACCAAACAAATCTGTCGCTCTTGCTTTCTAATATATGCATGACTTCTGAAACAATTATGCAGTTGTTTTGACGATGTGCCTCAAGAATTTTTTCTTAAACCTTATGACAGATATAATTGGTAGTTTTATGATTCATTATTCACTGGTCGTATCTACATTCTATGATCCTGGTCCAACAACCACCATCTTCTGAGCAAATATCTGCAGGCATGTTCCGTTAAAATGTTGGCTGTGTCATCCATGAACCAGAACTTATCACTACAATAAACACCATCTATTCTAGACTCCTAGCGAAGTGTGAAGGCACACATGCATGTTACACATGGTCATGGTTTCATCTACTGCAATCAATTCAAGTAGGTTCAATCACATCCTAATTTACTGTGGTTTAGGTTATATTTAGGTAAAGTTCATATTTCCCAGAAGTCTACAGGAACCACACATGATCTGATAGACGCTATGTCCTTATACAGGAGAATAGGTAATAGCCTAGTAGGTTTAATCGATTCTGTTTTAAGTTGGCAAAAACTCCTGAGTTATCTTCCCCCTTTGCTCACCCTACCGTTCTCAACTAGATCCATCACCAACAAGTTGGTCGCACCTAGATAAGCTGTTAGCAGAAATGCAAACTATCCACAAGATATGCTAACGAAAAGCATCCACTGGTTCATGCGAAGTGATGTAGACAGTCCGGACCTGCTTGCGTAATCTTGAGCGGCGAGCTGATTCCCTATTCGATTGCTTCCGTTTTTGTTTCTTCAGTTCTCGCTCATCCTAGTTAACAAAAGAAAAACAACCCTAAGAAAACTGCATGGTAGGGTACTAGAATTAAATAAAGACCAGGAGAACCAAACTCTGCATAGTAACAGACCTGTATAGCCAGATCACTCAGAACAACATCACGTGAATTTGACGAAGGAGCTGATGTCGGTGCTGCAATAACTTTACCATGCATGGGTACAGACGTAGGAGCGCCCCAGTAATCCACACCCATGTTTAGAGTAGCTGCTGGGCCAGCCATGGGAGGGGGAACAGGCCAAAATGGCATCATAGGGTTAAGCACAAGTGGCCCAGAAGATGGTTGTGTGGGCTCAATTGCAGAGCTCTTAGTACCTTTATTCCTAGCATCTGGCGAAAAGGAAGTATTCAGACTGTAATCATTTCCTAACACAAGAAGGAACCTAACTATTGTATCTATTGCTTTGTGCTAATAAAAATCAAAGTAGCTTTCAGAACCTAATCCCCTGGTGGCTGGTGGGGCTATCAATAGTTGGTTATAACTTACCAAAAAAATACTTTTTAAAATGGGAAAAATGCAACCCCCCCCCCCCAAAAGTCACTTGGATTTTGACTCCCCCCCCCCCAAGTTGTTTTGTTGCAAAAAACCCCCCCAAAAGTTTGACTTTGTTGCAAACCCCCCCCCCCCCCAAAATTCAAAAAAATAAAAAAAATCACAAAAAATTCTAAAAAAACTAGAGACAATTCTAAGACTTTCTGTGAAATTTGTTTTCAAAAATAATATCATTTGCATCATATTTCATGGAGAGGAAGTTTGAAAAAAAAATTGTGCAGCTCATTTATTAACTTATGTTATTTTAACTTTGTCATGTCTACCATTATTTTTCCTACACAAATAATTGTTTAAGTAAACTAATAAAAGTGTTTTCACTAATTTTGGGAGTGTTATGGATTAATTATGAATTAATCTATCTACAACACATTTACTCAATCCTACACGTTACAATAACTATTTCAAGATTTCATGTATTTTTAGAAGATATAGGATCATGTAAGAAGACTAAAAAAATTGGTTTCATGATTTTTGGATTAGTAAATAATCAACTATGCATTTAACTCGAATTAATAAATGAGCTGCACGTTTTTCTTTTTTTTCAAACTTCCTCTCCATGAAATATGATGCAAAAGATATTATTTTTGAAAAGAAATTTCACAAAAGGTCTTAGAATTGTCTCTAGTTTTTTTTAGAATTTTTTGTGATTTTTTTTAAAAAAATTGAATTTTTGGAGGTATTTTTGCAACAATACCGAACCTTTGGGGGGTTTTTTGCAACAACTTTTGGGGGAAAGTCAAAATCCAAGTGACTTTTGGGGGTTTTTTTTGCATTTTTCCCTTTTAAAATATTATACTAGAGGAAGTTTCAAGTCCTACCATTCCCCTGCCCACGCTCAGAACCATCCTTTGCCCTTGAACCCTGCAGGCAAATTGTTTGTTTATGCCAGTTAATATAAATTAGCATGAGGATGGTTAAATCCAGCATATAAAGCAAGAAAAATATCGATACCTCTAACATGAATGTCCCTATAATTACCAAAGATAAATGAAACAAAAGACTAGATCCGTAAATTTTGAAGTATCTTATACAAGATATGGACTCTTAAAGAATGGATCAACACTTAACATTAATTAATATGAAAAGCAATGTATGAATAATCAGTAAAGCTGTTAAGTGCTGGGCAATAGAAAAACATAATACAAGTCCACCGCTTGATTTTTGAGGATTTTTTCCAGCAAAATGAACTGGACATCCATTAGTCAGCATCCTCTTAAAAGACCAAGTACACAGAACCAGTGCAAAACCCTACCGAATAGCACGTCTCAAGTACTCTATAGTGCAGGTGCCATCCAGCAATGGTAAAAAATTGGAACAGCTCAGAAGTTACCCACACAAACCAGACCTTCTATAATGGGAAGAGTGGAAAAATAGGCAGGCTGTTTTGGATTTTGTACTAAGGGGCTGTTTGGTTAGGGGCCAAAGGGAGCTAAGCCAAATTTTGGCGGTGCCCTGAAAATTTGACCTCCGTTTGGTTTGAGACCAAAATTTGGTCATGCTCCAAAAAATATTGGCCGGACAAAAATTTTTTTTTGGGCAAATCTCGGGCGGCCAAATCGTCCGCCAAACTTTTTGACCGGCCAAATTTTGGCTTGGCCTCAAACCAAACGCTATTTTGGTGGCCAAAATTTGGCACTGCCCTAATTTAGCCTCTGACCAAATTTTGGCTTAGCCTGTTTGGGCCAAAAATCAAACAGTCCCTAACAGCATTATGAAATCAAATGTCAAGAAGTAACATAATGGAATGGCATACACTTTTTGAATTTGTACTGCTTCCTTCAGAAGAACTCCCGCTTCCACTCTCACTGCATATCAGATAGTTAGTTGATTCAATCATTTATCTGTTAGTATCCCACAAAAAATAAGAAAAGAAGTTACCTTTGTGAAGAACCTTCATTGGAGGATGAAGCTGAAGGTTTTGCAGGTGACTTATTATTTTTCGCTGTAACTACATCCAGACTACCTAAGCTTCCTTTTGATCTCTTCAGGGGAGTCTTCCGCTTATTTTTGCTTGATTTATCTGTCTCTGTACCGCCAGCACCAGAAGTCTAACAACATGATCCAATCAAAGATTCACAATCATATCATCTTTGAGGAAACAAATGATGCAGACAGGAGAATTCAAACACATGATTATTAAGGTATACTATAAATATAAAAGACAGAACAGTTGTGATGAGATAGGGTGAAATTCTTCCTGCATTCTGCAACAAGCAATATAGATCCAGTACAAGGTGCCCATTAACTTACAGGAGTTTGAACTGTCCCATTTGGTGATTGCACAGGATAAGGACTGTACCGGTGTGAACCCTGACACAGAAACAAAGAGATTATAATTCTTTTGATATTAGCCATGTATAAGCATGATAAGATGATGAGATAAGACCATGATCTCGAGTAAAATATGAGTGAATTACCGGTGGCATGGGTGCCTGCTGATATGGTGTGCCATGTGCATACATCGCTGCATATGGTGGTGGTGTCCCATAAGGAGGCATCATCTGTCACCAGAAGAGTTTACAATGAATGTTAAAAGACTGATTATCTCCAGAGTCCAGACCTCCAGTGGTTGTACTGGCTGATAGTGTCCTTCATGCGAGTAAATGGCTAGCAAACCCTATGACCAAATGTTCAAAAATCTGCCAAACTCACACTACAGTTACAGAGAGGTTCATCCTAACATTTGCTCACTAACCCTCGTGCTTACAGACTTACACTAGCTACTAGACACGTTCTTGCAGAATGGTAAAAGTGACAGAATATACCTGTGGACCCCACATGTATGGGTGACCCTGAGGACTCGGAGCCACAGATGAATGAAAAAAAGCTGGTGGGGTCATTGGAGCCGTCCCAGCAGCATTATAGTATGCCTACAGGTTTATTCTAACAGTTATACAAATCAATCTACTAGATCAATGGAAAAAAGGAATACAGGACAATTTCATTTTACACACCTGGAACTGAGACCAGTCAGGATATGCTGTGGGGGGATTAGTAGGTGTACTCTGTTCAATCTGAAACAAGTAAAATAAGGTAAGAGGGTGATCATACAAACCTGTATTGCTACTATTGTAGTTTCAGATTGATCATACAAACCTGTATCGCTGATGATTTTTGAGATTTGGACCTAGTGACCACATCTCCTTTTCCCATCGTTTATTCCTCTCTAGTCCAATGTTACTTTCACCTCTTAAGCTCCCAAAAGGACAGAGCTTTCAATTTAAAGCAAGAGCAACATCTTGGGTTGATGGCCGTAAGCAACAAAACAAATTTCATGAGAATTTATCAGTTAATAAGAATCCCAAGGACCTTGCAATTTGCTTAACATCATTTCCTTTCTTTGAATAAGGATTTAGGAATGGAGAATCACACTAACCAGAGAATGCAGGACACTGAAAATATGATTATATGATGGGTCCAACCTGTGGGAAAAAGGTAAAAGTGCCATTAAGAAAGGATAAATCCTAAAGTTTAACATATCAATCAAAGTCATATCTTAATAGTGTGGCACAACATAAATAACTGGAAGGAACATAAAAGTAATCTACCATATTAGCTTCAGAGGAGAGGCACTACAATAGCTCTTTAATCAACTATGAACAAGAACAACAATGGTTTAAAGGCCGCCATAATAAGCAAAAATGAGGGATCTACTGTAACATTTGTTTACAACTAAAAATCCACCTAATTCCGTCAAATGTGACTCAACACAAAAATATTTCATCAGTAGTATTCTACAAGTCTTTCTAGACGCTGTATTTTGGAAGTTCTTCATTGCCTCATGCAAACTTGTGACATCTGGGAGCCTGAAAGGCGTGATTTTTGTTTTGAACTATTGAACTCCAATAAAGTCAAATCAAACAGTAACAAAAATCATATTGATTCACCCACCCATCTACTCACACATACATATTCCACTATTCAAAGAAACAACTTTGTTTACTTGATCTAGATTACCAACCATCATGTTTACTCTGAGTCAATAAACAATTTACGTCGCAGGGGTGTGAGGCTTCGGGTAAAAGAAATTAAAACTCTATTGTGCAGTACAAAGCAAATAAACTCTCACAAAATGAATTCAGAAGGGTCTTACATCACTTGTCATGATTTCATCTTCAGTTTAATTTTCAAAGCGCACATACTAGATCAAATATATTTTTAATGAATGTAAGAAACAGATTTCGGCAGGCAAACATATCGATCCAGGATGAAACAACTGTTCTAAAAGGAGGAATGAATTTTCTTCAGTACCGGAACATTGGGTAATTCAGAAGTGAACCAAAACCCACAATAACTAAAAAGCATGGCAGAAATCCATCAAGTGAAATGGGGAACATATCAAGAAGACATAGCAGCTACATACCCACAATGCAGAGTTGTTTCGCTTGTTATTTTATATTTGCTTGGCCAAGGGATCGGTGGAGTCGCCAAGCAGTCTTGAACAACACACAGAATTGGCTTATTTACTAGCACTTGGAACAAAAATAGAAAGAAAGATTGTAGAATGTATTGATAACTTTTGCTCCGAAACAGAAGGAAAGAAACATTAATTGTAATATTCTGTGCAACAAGCTTACTGCACGGAGGAGACTAAGAGGCCCATGAAAGATATGTATGTCATATGGTTAAGTTGGGATCAGAAGCATCCAACCAGAACGCATCATAATGTGTGTATCACTGTTAGTGTTACATGATCGTTAGTTTGCTAGCACTATCAAATGTTTTATATCGCAGTGTTTCACAAGGAACAACATCAAAGTCCAAGTTTGATGTATTTGAAGTTTTTAACTTTTAAGTCCCGAGTGCTGGGGGTACAAAATCATATTAGGACCATCATGGTGAACTTTAAGAGCGTAAATAATTAGGCATTTTGGTAATTAGACTAACCAGGCTTTCAAGCTGTCCACACATGGCAAGGAAATATAGGTACAGTTACTAATGAAGGATATTCTAGGAAACAACTTACAATGCCACTGTTATCCAGCACACCAAGCAAGCTACATCTACCATAAGATGTTTGCCATTAACTATTGATAGCTGTCAACAATCAACATGCTTTTGCTGCTGAATTAACTCCTCTAGACAACAAAAAAGACTATTCATGTGACCCAGCCAGGATAAGAGACTTAGGGTGCTCAGCTGCTCACATCCAAGGTAGTTTAAATCCCTAGTCAAGTCCTAGAATCATAGGACTATATGACCCTACAACACCATGTCAAGTCTCGATCAGAGTAGGATCACAATCCTAGTTGTAGGTTGCCTTAGAATTCTTACTTTGATATGATCACGATTCCAACTAGATTCTATCTATTCTAGCTAACAGTATGTACTATATAGCCTATCTTCTAAAGGTCACACCTTTCATGTATAAATGCTAGTTCTAGAGATTCATACAAGAAAATCAACAGTAGTGTTATAAGTTTTTCCACATGAGATGTCTCGTGTACAAATTCGAGCAACAGAATTTAGTCCTATATTTATAACAGAAGGGTTTTTAAAATGTTGAAAATAAAACATATGCAACTCTTATAATATTGTAGAATCCACTATTCTACTATTTGATGTGTCGATTCGACTCAATATAAGGTTTATTTGTTTAGACAGTTGTCATGAGCATATCCACAATACTTCGATGAGGGATACCTGTCTCAGACAAAAAATTTATCCAGCTAAGGAATGCATGTAGTCTTGACATCGTATATGAAATGGCAGGAAATAAATGCCTGATGACAGTCATCCATTCAAATCTTCAGGAATAAGGAGTAAAAATCTTTCAGTCACTTATTTTTTATTTAATAATTATGTCAATATACCAACAAGGTTGGGATGGGTTCCTTTGGTAAGAGCATGGGAGCAAGTAGCTCATAACCTGTGTTCGATCCCTGCCAGGAGGCATTTGTTTACTTCAAAAGTATTACTCGTATACTTGCAAATAAGTACAATTTCACATTTTAGCATGGTTTCCAATATGCATCTTGGACCATTAATTTCTGTAGTAATATGTTGGCAAAATTAACTTAATCTAAATACTTCAATGCATAGTGACAATCAGCTTGAAAGGTTTTATTACAAGCATTCTATGTTACCATCTATTTGGAAACAGGACAAGTATAAGTTTATTAAGATTCTCAGAGATAATAGTCACCTTAACTCCTTAAGAGAACTACTCACTGGGGGGCATTACAGACACGGGTTCTTCATGAACTAACGCACTTAAGAAGTTAAGATGTTCGGTATTCTCGCAAGATAGCATATTTAATTGAAACTACTGTAATGACAACCTTGCCTCAGGTGATATAACACTAAACAAAATTACGTGACATGCATCTCTCAAACAAAAAAGGTTCTACAGGACAAAGCAAAACAAAAAGGTCAAAGGAGCAACATAAAAAGGGGAAATCCTCGAATCCTCCACAAGTTGCTCCCAAAAAAATCAAATAGATCTAACAAATACCATCAGTGACTCTGATAAGGGGCAGGTGGTTCAGTTGAACCCCCAGACATTTCGGAACAAAGACTGCACCGCACCTTGATTGGCTACCGAGAAGCCCTATGGCGTCAACTAATGTCGATCTCGGGGCGATGAAGAAGAATCTAATCGAGCCATGGACGGGTGTGTTGGATCAGTATGGACACCGCGCAGCACACAAATCCACGACTAACTCAACGGAGAGGAGGAAAGATTTAGATTTGATTTGAGAACAGACGAACTCTAAGAAGGAATTCCGTCCGAGCAAAGCTAGGATTACTTACCAACAAAAGGAGAGACCAATCCACGTGCGTGTGGATCTCCACTCCACGCCAGCCCAGACGAAGAGAGGAGGACGACTGCCAGACAAGAATTCCTCCGGCGTGTTCAGCGAGAAGGGTTCGATGAGCAGGTTCGGGGTGGAGGCGCTGGATTTGGGACTTCGGAGGCGGAGGCGTGGAGCGCTGTCCCTGATGTGGATGGAGAGGAGAGAGGAAATGGTGTGAGCACTCCCCAATCACAACGTCGGGTCGGACAGAGAAACAAGGAAGAGAGAGAGAGACAAAGAGTGAGAGAGTTGAGGGTTGAGAGGCAAAAGCGTGATTTTTCTGTATTTTCTTTTTCCATTTGGACAGCAAATAATCCTAGCAATGACTAAACTTTGTTACCTTTTTCAAAAGGTTTTGCGACGACCAATTCGCGTGTTTGAAATTATATTTACATATTCTTGACAGCGTTAGTTCTAGCATATACAATTACCATCGATATATTGTTAATAGTTTTGATAATATATACGTTACAATGAGATATTTACATAGTCTGAAAACATATTCTACTGTATATAGTCTTAACAACGTTAACTATATTTACATATGTCACTTCACGCTAAGTAATGTTATCGTAACTTTTACATCAACAACCACAGCTCAAATAACAATCATTCTTATTTGTATGATCGTTTATAGAGCAACATGGTACTCTCTAAGCCCTATACATCCTTGTTTGCTGAGGTGTGTTTTTTCATCAGTGTCACGTTGCCTTGCAAAAGTGGACCATATGTGCAAAAGGCTATTTTTGTTATTAGATGGAAGAATTTCGAAACTTCAATATGAGGATAACTAGTGTTAAGTGTGCATATGCTAGATGATCTGAGTTTTTCTGGCGTTTCAACCACAAAACCGAATATCTGTAAAAATTTACTCATATAGAAGACATTATTAGGTACGATTATAGCAACTCGACAAATTATGGCTAAGGCCTTATATTATACTTACATGTTAAATTTCAACACTAACAGGTAACTGCAAGACATCCATGTGATTGATCATCCACGTTTCAACTAGAGCAATGGCCTAGACAGTATGGGTGCGCGTGTTTAGAAAGTGCTTATAAAGGTAGAAAAGGTCCACAGATAACAAAGAATGTGCTTGATTAGACACCGAGCACTTTCTTAAGCACCTGTTACCTTGTAATATCACATATATGCAGCTAGGATGGCACAATTGGTTCTACCATTAGTTTAAGGCTTGTGTGCCCTTTATCCTATAAGTCAGAAAACAATTATATAATATCTGATCTCATATATTTGCAGTCTAGACTCAATATATAACGTGACACATAACGTGACACATAGAAAAAATTATCATAAAATTTATGATGAAGTTAGAGGAAATCATGTGTGAAAAAAATAAAGAACAAAATAAATTATCATATATCACGCTATAAATTAAATCCAGACAGCTAATACATGAGACCAAAATAATCTTGTTTGGTTAGTGTACCAATAACCGAATTTGATCGAAACCGTCGAATATTAGTTGGGTTTGCTTGGACGTTCTTCAGCAAACCAAGCAGGCCGTCCTCCCGCCTCCCTCTGGGCTGCCTCAGCCCAGAACGGCCCCGCCGCCGCCGCCGCCGCCACCAAACAATCCAAAACCCCTCCGCCTAGGCGCCGGCTCCCGTGATTTCCCCACCAAAACCCCCCGGCCGACGTCTTCCTCCTCCCGCTCCCGCGCGTGGCTGCCGGTGCCCCTCTGCACCCGACTCGCTCCCGCGCACGCCGTGCCACCGATTCACTTCCGCGGCCGCGCGGGCGGGCGCCGCTCGCCCCGCCCTCGCCCTCCATGGACCTCTCCGACGACTGGCGCTCCCTCTTCCCCGTCTCCTCCGTGTTCGCGCCGCCGTCCCTCGCCCCGCCGCCCGCCGCCTCCTCCTCCTCCCGCGGGCCCCTCCTCTTCTCCCCTTTCCCGCCGCCCACCCCGCTGATCTCCCTCCCCTTCCCCATCCAGCCGCGCGCCTCCACCCGCGGCCTCCACCGCCTCGTCCGGTCCTTCGTCACCGCCACCTCCTTCCTCCCGCTCTCCGCCCTCGACTCCCTCGCGGGGGCCCTCCTTGCGCCGCCGTCTCCGCCCTTCCCGCTGCCTTCCAATCTTCTCGCCGTCCTCCGCCGCTCCAGCTCTTCCTCCCCGTGCTCTCTCCTCCTCTTCTTCCCCTACGGCGAGAATGCAGAGCAGCTTGCCTTTGTTACCCTGGATTCCTCCACGGTCACCGGTTCGACGCCCGTCTCGCTCGTTGTTCAGGGAGATGGGTTCAGGCACCCGGGGCACCGCATCCAGCAGCTTGCTGCCTCCGCTACTGAGTCGTCCTGGCCGTCGCAGCTGGGAGACAGCCTTGTCGAGGGATTCCTGCTTGCTGCGTCGTTGTACTCGGTGAATTGGTTCAGGGTTAACTTGCAGGATTCGGATCCTCCGGTCCTAGTGCCGGTGGCCAATTATGGGTTTGACGCCGTCGTCGTGCATGCCTGCTGGAGCAGGCATTTGCCATCGGAGTGTATTGTGTTGCTGGAGAGTGGGGAGCTGTGGTGGTTCAATCTGAATACCCAGCGTGGAGGGAAGATGAGGGTTGATTTTGGCTGCAAGGATGATTGGGGGAACTGGCTAAGCTGTGACTATGGGGCGCAACCATGGATGGTGATCATTGCGAGCTCAAAATCCATTATTTTGATTGATTTGAGATTTGGGGACCATGGCAAATACAAGGTTTTAGCTAGAGTTGGGATTCCAGGACTGTTTGAAACTGACCCTTTTGCTGGGGCAGATCAGTATCTTGCATTCTGCAGGGCGGGATTTGATAATTTTCATTTCTCAGTGGTGACAGAGCGTTACTTGATTCTCCTTGATGTGAGACAGCCGTTGACACCTTTGTTGGCGTGGCAGCATGGGCTTGAGAGCCCTAATAATGTTGCTATGTTTCGGCTTTCTGAGTTGAGGCCTTCTGAGGAACATGAGTGGGCATCAAATTCTGGTTTTGCTATTTTGGTTGGTTCATTCTGGACTGGGGAGTTCAGTGTGTTCTGTTATGGGCCTAAGGAGCAAGGCTGTTCAGAAAATTCTCACCTATATGCTTGGGATCTTCCTTCACGGTTTTCTCTGACAGGTCAGTGCTGCAGCTGCAGCAATGCAATAGTGAAAGAAGTATTCTCAATGCCTGTTTCAAGAGACGGCCCTGCTTCTCAAGAAAGTAAGAACCCCACTATTGGCTACTATGTGCTTCCGAATGACCTCTCAGTGTTGGAGCCATCATTTACTGGTTTTGCTTTGATCCGGCTGACAGCATTGGGGAAGTTAGAGATGCAAAAGTATCGTGCATCAGCAGATTTGCGTGATGATGTCCCATGTGATGAATCACAGCATACATCCAGGGTTAGTAACTCATCCATTTTTCCTGACACTTGGGGAGAAAATTTCTCCCTCAGATATGGTTTAATGAAGTTGCATTTCCTATCTGAACATCTAAAAGGCAATCTGTGCAGTGCATTGGTGAAGCATGATTTTTTTGTTAGTGAACAAATGGAGCAAATTACTGTTAGTAAAGAAGTGTCAGAATATGCAAAAGATAACTCTAGTTCATGTTCTCGATCAGTTTCGGATTTTCTGTGCAATGCAAGTATCCCCATGAACATTTTTGAAATTGCATGTCAGAGAATATTGAATGGCCTACCATCAAATATCCTTCATGTCACCTTCTCTAACTACAAGGACATGCTAGCATGCAGTGCAGAAAAAACCTTATGTGAACATTTAGATGTTCCTACCTGTTTGACACACAATAAACTTCGACCTTTCCTGCTGGCGAAACCTTCAGGCTTAAGTGACAATCTGACTAGCAAAGTACTATCTTCTCTTGTTGGTCCAGTACTTCCCATACATGTTCTACTTGCAATGGAAGAGAGAAACAAGGATATAGAAAGCTCTTCTCAGGGTGCAACTGCAGAAACCGACTCTGTAAGAGATCGATGTAGAGAAGTTCTTGAAGCCTTTGATCCTGTAATATCCATTGCTGACATGAACAACTGTAATGGATGGCCTGCTTCACAAGAGATGAATGATGAGAAGTCCTATTTTGCATATGAGCCTCAGATTGAAAATAGGTTCACTCTTGATGAAAATGCTAAAAAGAAGGAAAAAGGAGATCAAAAGCTAGATGACCCAGTGCATACATCTGCAACACCATATCAGGATAAGATATTTACGACATTTGTTTGTGGAAAAGCTGAAATTCCTGATTCTGGAGCTGAACAAGCTGCAACTGCTTTGTTTGATTTCGGCCCAGTGAGGATGGATTTTGAATTCCCAGGCATGGAAATTCATCCTGCAGAGGAAAAGGTATACAAATGCTTGAAGAAACAATTTTTAACATGGCAAAATAATTTCAGGCCATACCAAGATTTTTGTAGCTCGCATAAAATACAGAAGCCAAAGCAATAGGCCCATCCATGCTTCATTCAGTTTTAGCAAGGCTTAGATTTACACATGCTTTACATGCTTTTTTTTGGAGGATAAAGGCATACTAAGTATATATGCTCAGGTACTCAGCCTGGTATACATATGCATGACCTGCTGTTTGGATTCAATATATGTTGTGTTCTTTATATGGGCCACGGTTCAGAAACATATCGCTGCTACTTGGAGTGCTGATGATTTGTTCGGTTGGCAGCGTAAAAATGCAGAAAACACTCAACCAAAACAGTCCTTTCTGACGAAGCTTTCTGTCTACAAGTACTTAAGTTTGCCAATATTACGACTTTGTTTGCTTATTGATACTTTGCAGCGAAACATATATGTTCCTTTGGTCTCATAGTTCTCATCAATTCGAAAACGGAATGGCCCATTCAAACCACTACACTCCGTGTATTCGTGTCATACGAAAAATTCAAAAACAGGGATTCGATCAATAACATTTTCAAAATTGCAAGGGCATCATAAAATGAAGTGCATACTCTTAGCAACTACAATACGGCAAGTTTGTTCAAGTTGTCCCAGCGAACTCTATAAAGCGTCCCCCCCCCCCACCACCCCAACAGACCACTAGAATTAGGAACTCAAAAGGAACATCAGAGAATTGAATGGGTCACGATGCAAAAGAAACCCGCTCCAATACGCCAGCTTAGGCCTTGCGGTTCTTGGACGCAGAACCTTTCTGCTCTACGGGGTCTTTGCTTCCAACCAAGTCCCGGTAACGCTGCTCCCAGTCATCCACCTTCCCGTTTGCTATATCAGCATGGATCGCCCTCCGGATTCCTTTTACCACCAAAAAGTACTGAAAAAGAGTATGAAGGATTTGAATGAAGAATTCTGTTTCAGGGCATGAGTGAAAGGAGTATGATGTAAATGTAGCTAACCTCCACAGCAAGGATAAGTGGTATGAATATCTTCCAGCGATTATTGGGGTTTGGGCCATCGATTAACTTCTGATCAACATGAATGGACTTGCTCCCGTTTGAGATGACAACAGTAATTTCTTTCATCAGGTTTGGAACCCACGGAGTCCCGTCCGGAAGAATCTGTGAGCAATCAAATAGCATCATCTATTAAACATCAAGAAGCTAGCACAAAGAAATGCAAGTCAAATACAGCATGAAACAGACAGACCTTCTCCCCATGCTCATTAACCTTGCACCTTCCACTGTTCTCCACCAAAGCTATTGGCAAGGGGAAATCCTTAAATACGCAGAATGTAGAGCTTCCATTAGAATTATTATTCATATGCAAAGACAAAGTTATTTCATAGGTGTGGCTGCTTGTCTACAGAGAGATTGTGATATACTGACAAATCCAAATTCCAGGTTCTTCATGAAACCGTTTGTGATGAAAGAGCATGTCATAAAGTAAATCAGCAGGAGAATAGAAATTAATATTGATAACACAAAGTAGCCATGGTTTTTTTCCACCAATCCTGACCTAGCCCAGTACTCAAGGCTGAAGCACACGGAGGAGCATAGCTAACTGAGAAATTATTGAAGGCTCACAAAATGTGTATGCTAGATTAAATATATAACCGGAAGAAGGCAAGGGCTGAACGGCAAAACACAAACAATACAGCAAATACATTTTGCTAATGACTGAAAAATGAAATGCAAAATTAAACTTCATTTGTGTAATTGTGCCTTATCACATGATATATGGCTACATACACATATCCTGTTGCCAGTTCGAGCAGGAAATTGACAATTTGCACTACATTCAACAAAATCTCAGGCAACCAAACTACCATCACCATGTATAGTATTTGCAAACTGAATAGATGAAATCATGGCAATGGTGTAGAGCCGTGGACTGACCAGACAAAAATCACTGTATGCCCTGAACAACTCTAGACTCGCTCCATGTCAGTATATCATTGACTTAGTGCCCAAGACTCTCAGCATAAACCAGGTTCAGTTATTAGTTATGTGAAGACCAAATAGCATGCTAACCTGACATTGGAAATGGTGACCATGAAAGGTTAATGGCATACGATGATAACTACATCCACATGTGACCTTCATTTAGCAGCTAGTGTGGATTCGATCACTCATTTCAGAGCAATGCCAATATCAGAAGTCCAAAAGGCATTTCCATGGGAGGATGTCCAAATACAAAATGGCAGACAATGACTAGTCTAGGCTGAGGAAACTCAACATAAATTGCAGATTTTTGCTGATGCGTTGGTATTTTATAAAGCATAATGGAAATGGTTATATAACAAACGAAAATATGCATTACCCCATATTCTCGTTTGTTGATTCCTGCACCTGAGCGGATGTATCGCAAAAGAGCCTCTGATCTTCTTGTAAAGAAATCATTATAATCTATTCCATCAGGTGGGGAGAGCTGAGCATGGGTCAATACAACCAATGCTCTTCGCCAAATGTCCTTTCCAAATGAATCGGTAATAGCTCTTATAACTTGTTCATCCAGTGTATCCATTCTGTATGCATCCAAGCGATCCACATACAGGAGAACATCAATAGTCTTGCCCAGAAGAAACCTGTGATATCATTAATAATATGTAAGATGCAAGCATATGAATATTAAGGGGGGGCTGTTGATTTGCTACTCCACTAAATGGCATTTGCCACTCAATGTCTCACTTGCATGTGGGTCCAAGGGTCACATGTTAGTGATACCAGAAAAACACAAACATTTGATTAGATCAATTTAATGAACTACCGTCGGGCATGAACACAACTATAACCCAATATTTACAGACATCATTTTGTTGTTTGCGACGTGAAAGTAATGACCTGCTCTAATTCTACACTTAAGATGCTTGGTAATTTCTTTTTCCAAAAGATTTTTTTATGATTTTTAGTAAACATATAACTAGAAAAAGGGAAATTAATCCAAGACTGTCAGGGCTGCATATGAAGTTATGAACCGACTACAGCGATCAAGGTAACTCAGGCACTCAGCATATAAAAAGTCTGCTAACCAAAATTTCTGCACATTTATGAAGTAATCTATTCTGCATAAGCTCTTTAAGTTGCAAAAGATTTTTGTCCTCTTTCAGAGAAAACAATGTAATTTAACAATGCAGTCATTGTTACGGAGTGCTTAACTAGAGACAGGAACATTAATAGTAGACCGTAGTGCGGTCATGGTTGTAGATTGTAATAGTAAGGATGTGCATATGTCATGAGTGGAGATTTCAGGAGTTCAGCACATGGTTTTGCATAGTATCCAAGGATCTGCCATGCAGTATTTCATGTTGATACATTGTTTTGACTTTTGAAAATATCTTGCTAATTCCACAATGTAAAAGCATCCAACTCAAAGCAACCAGATACTAAGAAACAATCCTTCCTTGAACTAAGTCCAAATTGGCAATCCTTTATCAGGCCACAGTGACATCTAAAGCCCTATGTTACGAAATCTACATCCAATTGCATTACTTGCAGGCAAACAAGGATATAACTCAACATCCTGAAATGCACATACCTCTTTATGATCTCAACAGCCTGCTCATTGATGTAACCACCTTCAATGAGCCCAGGAGTGTCGATAACGTTCAAGGTGAACCCCGCCCTTGTGCGGCTGCACATTGTCGGCCTCAGACCCTCGGACTGCACAGAACAACATCCATACATACGCTACTCTGGTAAGGGTCCCAAACAGAAACTGGAACTGGGAGAAGTGAAACCTGGAAAGCGCTGACAGTAGCGACCCTCTCCCCAACGATGGAGTTGACCGTGGATGACTTCCCCACCCCACCCTTCCCCATCACCAGTATCGTTAACGTGCTCACATTCTTGACACACCAAACATAAGCAGAACATACAGTTATCAACAATTCTTCACAATACACAACCAATCAGAAAATATGAGCATTCCTAACTATTTACTACTTCCGGTCCGATTTACTTGTCATTTAGGACATTAATAGTCTCTAACACACCAATTTGACCATTACTTGTTCTAAGAATATGTTACCATGAGTCAACAAAGTTGTAATGACACTGAAGCCATTCTGGTGACAACTCTATCAATATCATTTTCATGTGATAAACATAAATAATTTCATCTATAGTACACTGCACACATTCTAGGATGACATCTATTTTAAACCGGAGGGCGGAGGCCGTAACTGGTTTACGCGTGGAGCGTTGTATAGATAGGCGTGTAATGCAGTACCTCCTCCTTGAGCTTGCCGAGGAGATCGTGCAGCTTGGTCTGGGTGGCCGCCGGGAACTGCTGCAGCCCAACCCACTCGCGGGGTATCGGCGCCGCCATCCACGCGCTTCCCTTCCTTCCTGTCCCCTCACACAAGGACCCGCCCCCAACGAATCAACAAGAAAGAACAACCCAATTTGGCCAAGGCGCACGGCGGCAGCGAAGTGTTCTCGGTGGCCCAGGTGGAGAAACCGGAGATGCTTACCGGGAGATGCGGGGGCCGGCCCGGCGCGGTGGGAGATCAAACCCTAGAAGCGGAGGCGGGGTCACGGCGAATGGAGGCGGGGGTGATACAAGGACGGCGTCGGGGTTTTATGGCAAGGGAAGGGAAGGAAGGGAAGGGATAAGGAGAGGGCTTGGCCGCTTGGGGACGGAGACTCTCTTTTCCTTTTATTTTTTCCTTTCGGTTTTGTGTTTTCATTTCTTCTGTGGGCTGACGGGCTGGGCCTGGGGTGTTTGTTCTAGGTTCGGGCTTGGGTTTCTGAGACGACAAGTCGACAAGTAACATGCTTGCTTCTCCAAATGGAGAAACTGAAGTGGTTGGCTGGCTTCTCGAGGAATAATCGAGGCCATGTTTATTTGGTCTTCTATATATATTTTAAAAGTCTGTGTCTAATACAAGTATATTTAAATGCGCTTCTAGCTTCTTATATTTATGTATTAGTAAAGACTGTTTTATTTTTAAAAAATTAGTAAAAATAGGATGTTTGTTTCAGTTTCTAGTTTCTAAAAACTAAAAACACAAACAAACATGACCTGGGTTTCTTTTTTATACTTCATATACTCCCCTCTTTGTCTATTTTTAAAATCCTGTCATAGTATTCGATCCTTATTACTGGCTATATGGATCTACTGGTAACAACTTCAAATCTAGTCACACGCCGATCATCTTCGTGGATAGGTGTTGGCTACCTCCGTTCATCGACTCGCACCCACCTCATCAACACCGGCCATCTCTGTTGATCGATGACGACCATCTTCTCAACACCATCCATCCCCGCGTCCAACGGCCATTTGGATTCAATCATCTTTGTAAATCCCTCTTTGATATATTATATTCTTTTACTTATTTAAATTGCTATATTTTGAAATGATTTCACGTCATGCGCAGTTGTTAGTACTAGTATAACCATTAAGGTTCTAATTCTTTGTTCTTTTTTGTTCGAAGCCTACTTTGAGAGATATACCTTGGATGCACGAAGCAAGGAAAAGTACAATGATCTGTGTAACTTGTAAGAACGGCTCACATTGCTAGTGCTACACAGAAACACATAGGTGTTTCAAAAGCATGAAACCCATCTTTATTTCTACGAAATGTCTCAAGGCCAGACGATTGAAAATCTAAAAAAAGTTCAGTTGATGACGTGGCACGTTGGATCCACATCCAACGCTTCTCATCTTTCGTCTCAGTGATAGCATCAGTGTAGATGTTCTCTCTCCATCCACACGAGGCCACCAACATTAGACGACCATGAGCTGCCGAGTTCCTCTCCTGCCGCCGTGCGTCCAGTCTGGGTTAGGGTTGAGGGTTAGGACCCAGGGTTAGGGTTTGAAGAGAAACCAAGTGAGGAAGGAAAAGAAGGATGAAACTATTTTTTAGCAGACAACCCTGTCCGTTGACTGAAATGTGCTCTGATTTTAGTCAACTGACCAGGACTAGAGATTGATAATGAGGAAGGAAAAGAAGGATGAAACTATTTTTTAGCAGATAACCCTGTCCGTTGACTGAAATGTGCTCTGATTTTAGTCAACTGACCAGGACTAGAGATTGATAATGGGATCTGTGGGTTCAGGTACTCTTTGGTTCTGCATTTGACGGATCTAGGTTTGGATTCTATTTTCCACACAGGTTCATCGGGTTGGATACTTGAACTGGATCGAGTCAGTCTCAGGTTTTAAATTTCGTTCGTAGGTGCCCATTAGGTCACTGAAACATTAGGTTGCAATGTAGGTTGTTCAGTCGGTCCAGATCCCAGACAACCCATAACCTAATAGTCATCTGCATCGCCCACAATCATAAGCACACAACTCAGAAGTCATTCCTCCTGCCCTCGTTTGGCCAGGCCGCCGCCGTCGCCCCCAACCCCCGTTTGGCTAGGCCACTACCACCGTCACTTACCCACGCCACCGTCACCACGCGCCGCTACTGGCAACCTTCTTCGATCCTCCCTCTCCCGTGCCACGTCGACTGATCCATCCATTGAGGAACCACATAACAACAAAATAGGAACTGTTGTGTTTACTGCCGCCCCTCCATTCGCGTGTTTGGCTCCTGTGCAAATCGGTGGGAGGAGAGAGAAGGCAGTAAGTTGGGCAAATGCTTAAAAAATTCACCGCTTCTCTCATCTTTTATAAATTCAAAAATACGAACTTCTGAAGCTCCTAAAATCAGACTGATTTTGTGCTCGTAGAATAAATAACAGAAAACCCATTTTAACTGGTTTCAACTAAAAATCTATTACAAAATTTAAATGAAAATTCCCTAAATTTAACTGCTTTTGTACTTCACTTGAATTTTTAGGTATAAATTAATTCCCAAAATCAGAGAAAATTCATAAATATTCATCTAAACTAATGTACTAATTTTTAAAATTATTGTCAATCCTAAGTTACATGAGAATTTTTAGTATTTAGTGTGTGTTGTTCCTATTTGCACTTTAACAGTTAAAATTATAGCCGTATGCAAATAAATTAGGTATGGATAAAATATAAATACATGTGATATAAAAAGTGAAATTTGATTAGTTTGTTGGAGTCTATAGAAATATAGAGAGAAAATCGAAGTAGATAGTTAAATAAAAATATAAAAAATTAATGTAATTAATCTGTTAGAGATGCTCTTGTTACTTTGTTTTGTTCGTTCATTCTTTGCCTGTCGCTGGCACACTTCTAGTGCGATATAAACTGATAAAACCATGGGCCTTATTCCGTAGAAACGGTGGGTGGCGGCGGCTTCCGTCTCCCCACCGAACTCCACCGGCCCAAATGTAATCAAATCCCGATCCAGCAATTTTCGTCAGCTCACACCCTCACGCGCGACGGCCGCTGACAGGGCAGGTGAGCACCCGAGACTGCCGAGGCCTGAGGCTGACTGGTACAAGCAGCTGTGGTCCGTGCACCGAGGGCGACGGACAAGCAGTTACCTCGGTTCACGCCGCATTTCAGCCCTGCATACCGGCCGCCGGGCGCGGAGAACGATCACGTAGGGTCCCTAGTTTGCGTTGCCGGTACACACGCGAGTCGTGAAACTACAAGACTACGAGTGCTGCTGTGACAGCCGTAATGCCGGGTACGTGCCCGGGCAGAGCCGCAGAGGTCAAACATCTGGATGGTCCCATTCCGGCTCGGTCGGTGGAGGTCAACCGGGTCACGCTTTACCACTCCGTCCAAACTTGAACTGAAGTTTCAAAGGCGAGAATGAACTGTTCGTGCGTCCAGGTGGATACATTGGACTAGCGCTGCGGCGGAATATTCCGAGCGATTCTTAATTTTTCAACGTGCGATTTTGAATATTCCAAGAGAACCCCGCACATCTGTCACAAGTAGCAATTAGGCCACTCCCTCAGCTGCCGCTGTCCACACCCGGTTTTGAAACAACAGCCGAAGGAAGAACTTACCCTCGAATTGCATCAGATAAGCCGATTTTGTTGAATATTCCCCGCTGGCTGTTCTTATCCAAAAGATCTCATCATTTGCATCATCCATCGGATCATAGGTAGCCATATCAATCAATTACCATGGTTGCACGTATTCCTCAATTAGCCCAACGGTTAAGTCATGCGAGATGTCCATAATCCACCGTTCATCGCACAGTGCTTCCACTTCTGTCCAGTTTTTTTCCTTTTGCTAGGCTTGTAGTATAATTTTGGGAAGAGGGAGGCCGGTGAGAGCATCTCCAGTAGTCTTGCCATCCAGCTCGCCATCGCTATATTTCTCCATTGTTCGAGAAAATGCACGTCTAGTAGAATAGCCAATAGCATCGCTATCCTTGTTGACTCGCCATCGCGTGGGAGAGGGTCACCAAATTTAGCTGGAGCGTGTGCCTCGCTATCCCAACCTCAAGTACCTCTCCTTCGTTCCTTCGTTCCCGCGCGGCATCCCGGGCCTCACTACAGCTTCCAAACCTATCGCCATGCACCCTTGACGGCCGCCTCTACCTTCAGTGTCGCGGCAGCAGCCGGCCTCGCCGCCGCGCTCCCTCTCCGCCGTCGCAGGGACCTAGTGGTGCGGCTGGGGAGGCTCGAGGTGGCGCACGGGTAGGCCTCGGCGGTGGCGGCGCGTAGAGGCCATAGGTGGAGGGGAGGGGGCCATGAAGAGGAGAAGAGGTGATGGTGGACACGAAGGCATAGGGAGTGGGCCGGCAACAGACGTCTACGGGGAGCATGAGGAGGGGCGGGCGGAGCAGGGAGGCGCGATGGGTCATCGTGGAATCAGAGGCGGAGGCGGAAGAGGAATGCGACAGACGTGCAGCCGTCGCTCGAGTTTGTCTCGGCTAAATGCGTAATGATATGTGCTGCTATTGCTATGCTTGATTGGTTGTATGCTTGATTCATGAGGCCAAATTTCATCGGTGGAGCTACTGCTCTTTGTTGCTGCTGCTTGAATGCTTGATTGCTTCATTCCTTGTCCTATACGTTGCTCCGTGTTACTACTGCTTGCTTAATTGCTTCAGTTTTTGTGGTGCACTGAAGTTGTACGATGAAATGCCACTTAAGGAAAACCTATTGCAAAAAAACTAGTTGCTCCAAAAAACTAGCCGTTATGAATAAAATATAGGTAAATAAGATATGAGGAGTGGGATTTTGCTAGTCTGCCAAAGTGTGTAGAAATATAGAGAGGAAATATTTTGGAGTGGATAGCCAAATGGAGATATAGAGGGTGGAATTTGGCTAGTCTGCTGAAGATGCTTTGAGTGCCCATCAAGCCAACTTGGAGTCCAGAAACGTGTTGTACGTCCATTGTGTACTTGAACCTGTGTGGCTGCGGCGAAAGGAGCAATGTCAACGGCATCCACCAACAGCTCCATCCCATTCCATGGACTTTGTGGCTGCTTCTATCGGAACCAAAGCCATCGGAGACGGAGGCCGCGACTGCAGGCTTCCACGTTGGGAGCACCTAGGTCCTGTATGGGCTAGAGATGTACAAGCCTTAGCCAACTCATAGTTAGGGCCGACCCTAGAGGGGGGCAAGCATGGCGGATGCCTCGAACCCCAAAACCCAAGGCCCCCTCCCATATAGTGATGCAGGTATATCGTATACATGTATACTACTTGTGCACAGAAAAGTTGATGGAATTGCTTCCTCTTGTGCAGTCTTGATCTGCCTCCTCGGCTTCCTCCATTGGTCGTTCCTCGACGCGCCCTCAGTTGTGGCCCTCACCTCTGTCAGAACTCAGTGGAAGCACTCAGCGAAATTATGCTACGAAGTGGTAGTGTTTTTTCTGCATAGTATTGCTCAATTTAAAGGACTCTCTACTGGCTAAACGTGGCCTCCTACAAGTGCACCATGACTCAGCAGAAGCCGTCAATGGCACGCCCATGACTCACGTTAAATGGAACAGTTGGTGAGTGCCTAACTACCCAAATCAAACAAAAAACCAACAAGCTAAACACAGACACTTGCGCACATGGTTTATTCTAACATTTCTCCTCCTAATCGCTGATGCATCTACTAGATGTGAATGATGCCGATCTTGGAACATAGTTCCTGGAGTCGAATCTGGCCAAGTGGCTTGGTGAAGATATCACCGAGCTTTTCTTCCATGCTGATGAACTCGACGTCAATCTACCTACGCTTTGCACATTCCTTTATGAAGTGAAACTTTGTATCAATGTGCTTATTTCGATTGTGTAGTACTGGATTCTTGATCAAAGATATGGTAGACTTGTTGCCCACTTTGAGACCCAATGTGCTGAACTCTGCGCCAAGAATGTTAGCCAGTAGTCATGTTAGCCAAATTCCTTGACATGTCGTGGCAGCCGCAACGATGTACTCTGCCTCACAGGTGAACAGAGCAACAACCTTTTGCTTGAAGGATTGCCAAGCGATGGGGCTATTGTTGATGAAGAAGACCAGCCCCGTCGTGCTCTTGCGATCATCGACATCGCCGGTCATGTCACTATCCGAGTATCCCAGCAAACATGACCATGTGCCATTCCACCTTTTGTACAGGACACCCCAGCTCAAGGTCCCTGCAACATAGTGCAACACAAGCTTCACCGCAACCAGATGTTCTTCTTGTGGTGACTCTATGAGTTTGCTCATGTACCCCACCACGTAGGCGAGGTCCGGCTTGGTGTTAATGAGGTACCGAAGACTACCGACCAAACTTTAGTAGGCCATGGTGTTGAACGGTGGAGTTGATCTCATCTTGTCGAGCTTGAGGCGGGTCTCCATGGGTGTCTGACATGGGTTGCAATTCACCATGCCCACCTTCTCCAAGATCTTGTGGGTGTAGGCCGTCAGACATAGTGAAATGATGTCGGCCCCTTGGCGCACCTCGATGCCAAGGTAGTAGCCCAAGGTACCCAGGTCGCGCATCTTGAAGAGCTCCATTATCTCCACCTTGAAACATCGGATGTCGTCGAAGCTAGTGTCTGTGATGATCAAGTCATCGACATACACTCCAACGACCAGGTTGAGCCCACTTTGGCTGCGCTTGTACATGCCGTGCTTCGAGCTGCTACGCTTGACCCCAGCAACAAAAGTGTGACGTTTAGCTTCAGGTTCCACACGCACCATGCCTAACGTAGTCCGTAGAGAGCTTTGTGCATTCGATACACCTTGTTCTTCTGCTTGTTGTCGATGAAGCCGAACGGTTGTCCCACGTACACATCCTCATGGAGTTCACCATTCAAGAATGTCGACTTGACATCCATGTGGAGAACCTCCCAGGCTTGGCACGCGGCGATGGCGAGGAGCAGACGGACAGACTCCAATCACGCCACTAGGGTGAACACTTCATCGAAGTCCACACCTTGCTTCTGGACGTATCCTTTCGCGATGAGACGGGCTTTGTGCTTAATGATGGCTCCATGTTCATTGCGCTTCAGCTTGAACACCCACTTTAGGCCAATGACCTGGTGCCCTGCAGGGAGCTCGACGAGACTCCAAGTTATGTTCTCAACAATGGAGTTCATCTCCACTTGCATCACATTTCGCCATGCTTCACTTTGTTCTATCTCTGCCACAAAGTTTGGCTCTTCGATGCTGACTGCATGGAGCTTGTGGATGTCAAGGTAGCGTGGTGTGCTCCCATGCGGTTTAAACGGCTCAAGAAGGTTGTCAATTGTGCAGTACCTGCGCGCCACATCTTCATCCTCGTCCGTGTCTAGGGCTGGATCGTGCAAAGGTGGCATCGCATGTTCAATCAATGTGGGTGTCAGCGTCTGTGTTGCTGCATTCGATGTCGCTGCAGTCGGCATCGCAGGCGCCATGACCACTGGTGTCGATGTAGACAATGATCGCGCGTGATCGGGGAATCCCATTCCCTGCATCTCCTCCAGTGTGACCATGTACTTGACGAAGAATGGTTCTGACTTTGGGTCTTTCACACCGTTGTCATCGTCCCAGTTCCAGGGCGCACACTCGTCAATGTAACACCCAAATTTCAATATTTGCTATAATTTAAAATTTTCCTAGAAATTAACTCAGGTGTTGCAACTTAGCTCAATAGGAAATTAATTTCTAAAATTAATTTGGCCTAGGATAATTGTTTGAATGCATTCATGCCGTTGTAGATGCAATAAGGTTTTATTGGGTGGAAAAAAGTTTGCAAAATTTCGCTAGGTTTCATGGCTTTAAAACCTCATTGGAAAATATGCTGAAATTCAATTGGAAAAAGGTTTTGAAAATAAAGAAATTCGTTTGGGCCGAATCCTTTTTCTGGCCCAGTTTTCCCCTCTCCCCCTCCCTTCTTCCCCTCCCGCGTGGGCCGGAATCCCTCTCAGCACCGGCCCAAGCCAGCGCCGAGCCGACCCGCCTCCCACTCCAGCCGGCCCCGTCGCCCCGCTCTCGCTGACGTGTGGACCCGCCGAGCCCGAGCCGAAGCCAACGCCGAGCCTCGAAGCCGTCGGCTCGCCTTCTTCCTCCTCCCGACGCCCGAGCTCTCGTTTGCCGCCGTCGTTTCAAATTGAAGCCGCCCCGCGCATTGAATCGCGAAATTAATCGCATGGCCGTGATCCTCCCCCTCCCCACTCTTGATTCCGACCGTTTCCCCTTCGTTTCCCCTTCCCCTTGCATGGAAACCGTAGTTCGAATAAAATTTGGGGCCGCCGGCCAATCCTCTCGAATCCGGCCGCCTCCCTTCCCCTTTCGGCTATTTAAGCCCTCCATCGGCATCGTTGCATCATTCCCCACCCGAACCATTCTTTTTCCCCTCGGTTTGCGCTCGGGTTTAAGCCCTCCGCCGAGACCACCATTGTTGACGGTAAGAAGCTCGACCGCCACCCGTTTCCTCCATGGCCGAGCCTCATCTAACCTTGTTCTTCGCTCAAACGGTTCTGTAGGGTCTCGGTCTTCATCCCTCGGCGCTTTTTGGAGTGTCTCTCGTGACCGGACTCCACTTCCGCCGAAGACCGAAGCGCCGCCGGCCTCCCTCACCGTCGCCAGCCATCTCCGGTGCTCCTCTGCCGCCGTCGAACTCGTGGTGAGATTCCCTTTCTCCCCCTTTCTCTTTTCCGCCGCTCACCGTTGAGTATCATGGCCGAATGCATCGTTTGGCGCATTGCCGGCAAGCTCGCTACCGTCCCTGCCGCTGCCGGCCGTCGCCCCCTCCGGTGGAAGCCGTCGGCACCGCTGTTTCAAGCCCCGACCATCGGATCTTCGATCTACGGCTCGGATTAGACCGGCCGGGGGCATACCCCTTTCGTCCACCATGGAGCGGTGGACCGGCGTGTCCTCCGTGGTCCACAAGCCCCGTGAACCTTGTCCACACTTTTTCCTTTTAAGAATTAAATCTGTTTTGCTTTATGACGTTATAAATCCAATTTCCAGTATAAAAACAATTCAGATTTTCTCTGATAGTAAGGAAATTTTGCAGAAACACGCCTGGAACTTCAAATAATCATAACTTTTTGTTCGTAGCTCCGATTTAGGCGATTTTCACGCTCAAATGATCGTAGCGTCGCATAGAATCTGTTTATAGGGTTTTCATCTAGTTTTAGGAATGTTTGGTGTACTGTTCTTATGTTAGATTGTGTGCTCGTGTAGACGATTCAGTCCAGGAGTTCGGCAACTTTCAAGAGGAACATTTTGAAGGACCTGTGCAACACTTCGACGAAGGCAAGTGTCTTGACCATGTTGCAAACCCAGTTTTTACATAAAGTGAGTCTTTGTCAAATATGCATGCTGTTTTACAAAATGGGTAGTATAGCAAATACTAGTGTTAGATATAGATGCTTTATCCATACAAGATCATCATGTTTATGCTTATCCATGCTTTAGATGAACATGTAGCGTGTAGGTGATGAATCTTGAGTTATGAACTAAAAATTGATATAGGAAGAATATCATGGAAACTGATGTTGTTAAGGGAGTTAACAACAGAGATAATTGGGGTTTTGGGCAAGAAAGGGCTACTTTTTCCAGCATGGTTGGTTGTTTGGTAGTATACCCTTATGGGGTTATTGGAGGTCTTGCCCAGACCATTTTAAGGACCGGTTCGTGGAGCGAACATCCATGGCAAACAGAGCAACCACGAGATCAATATGGTACGGCTTGGCCTAGTAACTAGATGTTCTCCCAGTGTTGTATGAGCCAATCGGATGTGTAGATAAGGAAGGGTTACTTCCCGATTCTACCCGGCACAAGAGGGGGCTTCTGGGGTGGAGAGTTACTCCACTTATGTACGGCGGTGAAACCTCAGTGGGCGAGTGCATACTGGGAGACTCTCTGGAAAAGCCTCGTAGTGATCTCTTGGCGCACACCCCGGAAGTGTGTAAGGTACCATCAGGTGCCGGCAACAGAGAACATCATGACTCGTGGGTAAAGTGTACAAACTCTGCAGAGTGTCAAACCGAATATTCAGCCGTGCTCACGGTTATGAGCAGCATGGACCCTCACATGATTAGTCGGGTGGGTGTTTCTCTCGGTTTGGGAATTGGGTTGAATTCCCGGAGGTTAAAGAAAATCTTTGGGAATTGGGTTGAATTCCCAGAGGTTAAAGAAAATCTTTGGTACATCTTTTCCCGGTTAAAATAAAAATTTGTTTTCCATAGTTCAGCGCTAAAAATCAGCTTTTATGCAAATGAAACCATAGAGAATAGGAAGCCTTGTTTCAAGCCACCATATCAAATTAAATGTTTTCCCCCACCTGTTGAGTATTGGAAATACTCACGCTTGCTGTTTCAGAAGGTGAAACCTTTGAAGAATTTTCTGAGGACGACTTCCCCGAGGATGATGCCGAGTTCTAGGCTTGTGGAACTCTCGGTCGGCTGCCTGTTGGCTTGGAGCTGCGCCATTCTTTTTTTCCGCTGTGGTGTTCTTTTCTTTAGACCCGTGTGTGATCATTTTATAATAATTTAGCGTTGTAATAAGAAGCACTGTGTCTGTTACACTAATGAAGTCGCTATATGTATGAATAAGTTTACATCTGGTTTTGGTCTTAAAACCGGGTGTGACAGAAATGGTATCAGAGCCGTGTTGACCGTAGGTCGCAAGCCTAGCTAGAAATGGTCACGTAATAAGGATTAATTTATAAAAACTATATTTGCAAAATCTTCATTTACCCTTGAGCTTCATTTTACTGCTTTATTAAAAATGTTTACTGATTCTCTCTTGTTTCCAAACTGTAGATGGCCCGCATCAAGAAGACTGCCCGCAATACCACCGGCGGCTATGTTCCTCCTCGTGCCCCGGCCACCTTTGCACCCAACGCCTCTGCTGGACCCAGCCGTGGAGTCACCATTCCTAAGAACGGAAGCAAGAAGGTGTACCATTCCAAGGGATTCGAAGCAGGGAAGGCACCAATGATACTGGTGGAAATGTTGCAACGTCTAGGGTACACCAAGGCACCTGTCTACCACGGTCTTCGTCAGATTCGTCCAGGACGTGAGGAGTGGACAGTGGAGGTGTGCATCTACGGCTCTCCAGAAGGTGACGACAATTATGAGATCGTGGGCATCCACAAAGCAATGGTCGTCCGAGCAAGCTTCAAAGCAGGGATCCGAGACGCGGCGAGGCAGGCACTAGCTCGTGTCTGTGAGCGCCACAGGAGTACTCTGAGGGGGACCTCCTACGACTACTTCCCTCGTCGAGAGCGTGGAAGCCGGGACATCAAGGTGAAGGCAACCACCCACGAGCACAGCGGTGTGGCTCGAGAGCAGGTGCTGCTGGCCACCACACTGCACGAGGACTTGGATGAAGCTTTGGACGAGCTTCAGGACACCCGCAAGCGCCTTAGTGATGCTGAAGCACAGATCAGGGAGCTGTAGAAGAGCCTCAATGGGATGTCCAGCTCTTCTGACTCAGAGGACCAGTCCGTTCGCTCGCCCTCTCCCAAGAGGCCATGCCACAGTGATCCTTCTAATGAGGAGTCTTCAGAGGACGACGACCAGTCAACTGCCAAACCATCTGTCGGGTCGCAAGCTTAGGAGATTACCTGAAGCCAGTTTAATAAGTCGTCTAGATCATTTGTGTTGTCTAGTCCTGGTGTCGTCGTGTCTGTTTTGTGATCATGTTATGAGTTGGATCTTTGCGTGATTATCGATGTAAGGTGGATGCTCTTTCTCCACGTTGCATCAGTTATCTTATAATATAATAAATAGTTGGGAGTCTTTTTGCTTTTGTTCTTCCTGTCATAGTCATATCTTGTCATCTTTGCTTTTTTCCTCCGTTCCCCGCTTATACCTTGGCAACCAAGCAGATGGTGAACACCAGGAGAAACCCCCGCGCCGACAACAACGAAGTCAACAACAACCAGCAACTGCCGCCTCCTCCACCACCTCAATTCAACATGGAGCAAATGATGGCCATGCAAACGCAAATCCTTCAAGGACTAGCTCAAACTATTGTAAATATGCAGCAGGCCCCCGTGCGCATGCAAGCCCCTCCTACACCGCAGAATAAGTTGGGAGAGTTTATGAGGACCAAACCCCCAGTGTTCTCATAGGCTGTGGAACCAAAGGATGCTGACGACTGGTTGAAATCCACGGAGAAGAAACTCCGGATAGCTCAATGCAACGACAGGGAAAAGGTCTTGTTTGCTTCACATCAGCTTTCTGGGCCCGCGACAGATTGGTGGGACGCATACGTCAATGCCCATGAAGACGCACAAGCCATTACATGGGCGATGTTCTGAGTGGTTGTCGGTCTAATTGCTAGGAGTGGTCGATCTTACCACTATATGCGTAAAGGCAAAAAATTCTAGGTTTCATGACTCGCAGTTTGAACATGGGGCTTTCTGGTCTGACCACCAAGGGAACATAGAATTTGGACTCTTTGCTCCGGCTCACGGTCTGACTGTGGGGCATCCCGGCCTGATCGCTAAGGGAACATAGAGTTTTGGTTCTCTATTCAAGGCTCACGGTCTGACCAAGATAAGTGGCAATCAGACCACCAAGTCAAATTCAGCTCAGAGTTAGAGTAATCATTGCTCTAAAATAGCTGTTAGGACAGTGATAGTCTGATCGCTAGTTGTATGCGGTCTGATCGCCAGGAGCGCAGAAGTGTAATCCTTTGGGTAACATCTATATTTTGGGTTGTAGACTATAAATAGTCCCCTTTCTAGTTCAAGGAGACTCTCTTGGATGCCCATTCTGAACTCTTGAGCACTTGACATTATCATCTCCCTGTCTTGGATTAGTGATTGCATTTTGAGAGTATGAGAACATCTAGTGCATTGCCCTGTAGCGTTTGAATTTTGTGGCACTAGTGATCCTTCAAGCAAGCATCGTCGACTTGTTACTCTTGGAGGTTGCCGCCTCTTAGACGACTTGGAGGTGGTTGCACCATTGAGCAATTCAAAGAAGATTGTGAAGGAGCCCCAATGGTGATTTTGAGAGATTTTGAGCACGCTTCACCTAAGCGGTAAAGTGCTACTCTAATGAAATCGAGGTATTGAGTAGTTCATTATTCTAATCTGGCTCAAGATCAAATTGCTCGGTGTGAGTCTTTTATCGTGGTGAGAATTGCATACTTGATAGAGGGGTGATTAGAAGGTTGAACTCTTCTCAACGTGGATTATAGGGTTGATCGGCAAATCATCGATACCGCGGGATAAAATTTGTGTGATAAATCTTGTGCTCTTTACTTTCGTGCAATTTATCTTGCTAGAATATAAATTATTGCATATCACCCTAGAATTGAAAACCTTGATGTAGTTGTAGTTGCCTCTTTTTGCTCTAGTGATCTCTAGTTTAATTTTGGCAAGTTTTATTTGATCGCTTAGCAATTAGTTTTGAAACCTCCTATTTACCCCCCCCCACCCTCTAATCGGTATCCTTGATCCTACAACAACCAAACACACTTCTATATGAGATTATATGCATCCACTTGGCTAGGCTGGGGGAGATTCAGGCAACCAAATACACCCTAAAAAACTACTGTAGCAACCTAAGTTCTTAAAACCCAAAAAATTAAAACCTTTTTCAAAGAAATAAAATAGTTTTACATTACTAAATAAAAATTCCTAAGCATGTATATGTGCCTTTATACAACCCGGATAGTCCAGATGGAACAGAAAATAAAAAACTAAGAATACCAAAGCAAGTCTAATTGAATATAAGGGTTAACACGGGTTTCAAAGGAAGCTTAAAGACAATGTCACCAACCACCTGTAGTTACAAACTCGTAAACAAAGAGATTAGACAAATTGCCCTAAAGATCAACTAGAATGAGAAAGTATGCAAGAAAGTAAAGGAGACAAAAATTTATTTCCCAAGGTTCGGATCAAACGATCCTACATCTCCATTGTGGTGCTCACAAAGAGTTAGATCTCTTTCAACCCTTATCCTCACCAAGTGACCAAGAAGATCGAGCTTGGGCTTACTCAAAGCTTCCTATTCCTTTGCGGATGCAAGAATGACCTTCACAAACTTCCTAGGGCACTCCACAAGCTTGGGTGCTCTCCGGGTGTGTCAGTGTATCAGGAACCGGGGGTCCCCGAATCCCGAGGCTAGGCCAGCCATCCGCCACATGGCGTCATCCAGCGGGGTCTCTCCTGCAAGATGAGAAAAGATCAAGTCCTGGGAGAAGACGCTCGGGGCCACAGTCGGTGGCCCCCGAGTACCCCAGTTCCCCGATGATCCACGGAATCCAAGTACCGGGAAGAAAGTGCTCGGGAAAGTGTACGGTCACCCCCGAGCACCCTAGTCCCCCGACGATCAGGAGAGCTAAGTTCCGGGAGAGAGTGCTCGGGGCTGCGTGCGGCAGCCCCCGAGCACTCGGTTCCCCGAGGATCCGTACAAGTGTGCCCGGGAGAGAGTTCTCGGGGAGTTGAACAGTACCCCCAAGCACTCGGTTCCCCGAGGACAAGAAAGGGCGTTTCCGGGAGAGAGTGTTCGGGGAGGTGAACAGTATCCCCGATTACTCGGTACCCCGACGACCCAGAAAGGCCCCCGAGGGGCCCACCGATGAGGTGTCAACCAGTCAAAGGCCCGAGGCCGCATTTAATGAGCGTGCGTGACCTGTCACCTCCAACTACTCCCGTCGCGCTCAGCGTCAGTTCCTGCCATGTTCTGGCAGAGAGGCGTGGGGTTATTAATTGCACGGGTCCCGTCCCGTGCCATCCGGCCTGTCTCAGATAACGTCGTAAGGACCAAGGCATTCCGTCTGCCGCACTGCTGTGGCAGGGGAACAAGACAGGGCAGGCACGTCGGGCTGCTCTGCGGCTGCCCGGTGGGCCCTCTCCACGGCGCCCGTTGCCAGGGCATTTATTGTGACGGATGACCGGGCGTGTGCCGTATTTTCCACCCCCGGTCACTTCGCCCAGAGGAAATGATGACGCCCTTTTCATTTATGGTGTCTCGGAACTCGTGCCCCCTTTTCGTTCGGGGCACGTTGCTACCGGCGTGTACTTAAAGCAGCCGGTGGCACAGAAGCAGGAGAGACGAAAAAGAGAGCTGAAGAAGACGGTTAGAGGCAACGGATAGACAAGAACACAGCGCAAGAGAAACACTGTGAGGAGGGCTGAGCCCAGTCCCAGCCGAAGAACAAGGAGTCCCAGGCTCTTAGATAGATCAAGATTTTTGTAACCAGCAACATCCTTGAGGGACTTCCTCAGGACAGTTATAGTATCCATACAGGAGTAGGGTATTACGCCCTCGTGCGGCCTGAATCTGTCAAAATTCCGGTGCATTTACTTTTTCTTGGACTAGGTAGACACCCCCACCACCAGCCGTTGCATTCATTCCCATTTATTTCTCCGACGAACGTATTCAGGATCATCCCCCCGGCCGAATCTCTAAAAAGGGGTCTCTCGGGATCCCTGCGACAGGAGTAAATCCTCCGACAGCTCGCGCGCCAAGTAGGGGGGAAACATCCCTGAATCTGTTTGTTTGTTTTCTTCCGCAGAAAAAATGGCCGGTGGTCATCGCCTCCTGCATTCCGGCTCCATTTCCAGCGGGGAAATGCAGCCCCTCGCACAGGAGGCCCCAGCCGCTGCTGCGTCCCAGCAGCAGCCGCGATCTGCACACGCGGCGTTCCCCTCCTAAGGGGACCAGGGAGTTCGGCCCAGCAGGGCCGTCGCCGCCGTTGCCGGTGCACCATCCGACCCCCAGCCGGTGGTCGAAACTCCTGCCGCCAGGTCCGCGTCTGGACAGCGCCGGGCGCCTCTCTGGCGTAGGCTCGCCTTCGGCGAGGCCAGCCCTGGGAGCGCGCTGCTTGCAGCGCACGCTCTCCTCAGACATCCGCCTGTCCAGGCGACGGCGGAAACCCCGGAGGGCCGCTGGCTCCAGGAAGTCGCTGCCCTGGTCGGCACTGCCCGCCGGCAGGTACTGGCCGAGAGTTCTCGCGCCACCACCCAGCGTGGCGCCGCCAGAACCGGCCCATCGTCGGGTAACGTTCGCACTGGCCGGGGGGCCTCCAGGCTGAGCGCCGCCCCCCTGGCCGCGTTCGGAGCCCAGGACCTCCGCTTGCATCTCAACGAGCGGAGGGGCCTCGAAGACGCGCGTGTCACTCTCGAGCGCCAGCGGGAGACCCGGCAGGAGACCGAGGCTGAGGACCAGGCTTCCTCTTTGCCGGCCTATGATCGCCGGGGCTCCCCGGCTCGTCGGTGTTCACCGCCCAAGAACGCCACCCGCGCCACAGGGTACGGCACCGGCTGCCGTGCCTTCACTAGCGAGCTTCGCCGGGTCAAATGGCCCTCCAAGTTCCGCCCCGAGCTGCCGGAGAAGTACGACGGGTCCATCGACCCCGTTGAGTCCTCCAGATATACACCACCGCTGTCCAGGCGGCTGGTGGCAGCGAAAAGGTGATGGCTAATTATTTTCATGTTGCCTTGTGGGGCTCTGCCCATTCTTGGCTCACGAACCTACCCCTAGGGTCTATTAGCTCCTGGGATGATCTTTGCCACCAGTTCGTGGCTAATTTTCAGGGCACGTTCACGCGCCCTGGCCTGGAGTGTGACCTCCACGCCTTCAAGTAGCAGGAGGGGGAGACGCTTTATTCAGCGCTTCGGCCAGGTCCGCAACACTATCCCGTGGATCACCCCCCACGTTGTCATTGTTGCTTTCCGGCAGGGCGTCCGCGACGAGCGGATGCTCGAGAAGCTAGGCACGCACGAGGTCGAGACCACTACGAAACTTTTCGCGCTGGCCGACAAGTGCGCCAAGGCGGTGGAGGCGCGGGCTTGGCACGCTCCGCGCCCCGAGCGCCCCGCCGCCGATCAACCAAGTTCTTCCCGCTCTGACAGGCGGGAAAAGAAAAAGAGAAGGAGGTGCGAGGTTGTTCCCGTCGAGCCGGCCCAGGGCCCCGCCCATAGGCCGGCCCAAGAGCCCGACCGCTGGCAAGAATGCCGGGCGGCCACCGACAGACGGCCTACGCCCGCGAGAGCCCCGGCCCGGGCCCCTCCTTGGGCTCCGGCTCCCGCAAGGGCCCCGGCTCCCACAAGGGCTCCAGCCCTTGCCCGGGCTCCCGCTCCAGCAAGAGCCCCCACTCCTGCGGAGCCCGAGCCAGGCAAATGGTGCCCAATCCACCAGACCATATGGCATGACCTCACGGAGTGCCGTACGGTCAAGGGCCTCATCGAGCAGCGCCAAAGGGAGCGCGACGAGTCCCGCGGGGGAGGCGACGCTGAGGCCGCCCCCGGCAACACAGAGCTCAGCTTCAGGAGCCCGAGCACACCGTCGCCTTCATCGACGGGGGCGCCTATACGCCATCCTCACGGCGCGACATCAAGACTATGCGGCGCGAGGTATGCTCGGCAACCCCGAGCGAAGAGGCCACAAGGCCCCTGAGATGGTCGGACGCCCCGATCATGTTCAGTATAGCCGATCACCCCTCCAGTACTGCAGGCGTGGGGCGACTACCCTTGGTAGTGTCCCCCACCATCTGCAATATAAGGGTCGGCAGGGTGCTGATCGACGGGGGCGTAGGCCTCAACCTCCTCTCCAAGGAGGCCTTCTAGAAGCTGCAGGTGCCCTCCAGGCGTCTAAAGCCGTCGCTTCTGTTCTGCGGGGCGACACCCGGGCACTCCCTGCCCCTCGGGCAGGTTGAGCTGCCCGTGACTTTCGGGAGTCGGGATAACTTTTGCACGGAGAGCGTCCTCTTCGACGTCGTGGAGCTCCCCCTCCCCTACAACGCCATCCTTGGGCGCCCAGCGCTTGCTAGGTTCATGATGGCTGCGCACTATGCGTACCTCACGGTCAAGATGCCGGGCCCAGCAGGCCCCATCTCCGTGACCGCCGACTCTGGTGGTGCTGTCTCCTGCGCTGAACAGTCATACCTGGCCTTGGTCTCAGCTCAGGCCGAGGTCGAAGGCTATCCAGGGGGTCCGGGACCCTCTTCATCCAAACCCCGACTCGCCGCCGACGCCTCCGTTCCTACAAAAGAGGTCGTGGTGGGCGAAGGCGCCTCCCAGGTCATCCGAATCGGCAGTGACTTGGACGGCAAATAGGAAAACGCGCTCGTCACCTTCCTTTGGGCTAACGCCAACGTGTTTGCATGGCAGCCGTCCGACATGCCCGGGATCCCTAGGGAGGTGATCGAGCACCACTTGGTTGTGCGTCCGGACGCACGCCCGGTGAAGCAGAAGGTCCGGCGGCAGGCGCCTGAGCGCCAGAAATTCATCCGGGAGCAGGTCAGCAAGCTCCTTGATGCTGGATTTATCCGAGAAGTCCTCCACCCCGAGTGGCTGGCGAACCCAGTTATCGTCGCGAAGGCCAACGGCAAGCTCCGCATGTGCGTGGACTACACCGATCTAAACAAGGCTTGCCCCAAAGATCCTTTTCCTTTGCCCCGCATAGATCAAATTGTAGACGCAACCGCGGGATGCGATCTTTTGTGTTTTTTAGATGCAAACTCTGGTTATCACCAGATTCACATGGCCAAGGAGGATGGAGAAAAAACTGCTTTCACCACCCCGGTGGGGACTTATTGCTATATGTCGATGTCTTTTGGTTTGCGCAACGCTGGGTCTTCTTTCCAGCGCGCTATCCGCATCACCCTTGATTCGCAGGTTGGCCATAACGTCGAGGCCTACATCGATGATCTCATGGTCAAGTCCCGAGACCGTGCCACCCTGCTCGAAGACCTTGCCGAGACTTTCAACAGTCTCCGAACCACCCGCCTGAAGCTCAACCCCGAGAAGTGTGTCTTTGGGGTGCCTGCGGGCAAGCTCCTCAGTTTCTTGGTTTCCAGCCGAGGGATCGAGGCCAATCCAGAGAAGATCCGGGCCATCGAGCAGATGCGACCCCGGCTCGACTCAAGGAGGTCCAGCGTCTCGCCGGCTGCATGGCGGCCCTCGGGCGCTTCATTTCCAAACTTGGAGAGCGGGGGCTCCCCCTCTTCAAGCTTCTGAAGAAGACCGATCGTTTCGACTGGACGCCGGAGGCCGAGCAGGCCTTCCGCGATCTGAAGAAGTATCTCACCTCACCACCCGTGTTGGTGGCCCCGTCCGAAGGCGAGCCACTGCTGCTCTATGTCTCGGCCACCCCTCAGGTCATAAGCATGGTGCTGGTGGTGGAGCGCGATGAGTGCACAGGGTCAGGTGCCACCCCCGGGCACTCCCCCGTCCTCGCGGCTCCCCCCGAGCAGGGGGTCGAGCCCGAGCACTTGACTCCTCCCGAGTAGAGGGTCGAGCCTGAGCACTTGGCTCCTCCCGAGCAGGAAGTCGAGCCCGAGCACTTGGCTCTTCCCGACCAGGGAGTAGAGCCCGAGCACCCGGTTAGCCCCGACCACGTCGCCGAGCCTGGGGGCGGTAGCAGGCCCTCGGGTGAGGCCGCAATACGGGCCCGCTGGGTACAGTGACCGGAGTACTTCGTCAGTGAAGTCCTCCGGGAGGCAAAAACAAGGTACCCCCAGGCTCAGAAGCTGCTCTACGTCGTGCTCATCGCTTCCCAGAAGCTGCGCCACTACTTCCAAGCGCACAAGGTCTCAGTGGTTACCACATACCCACTGGGACCCATCCTCCGGAACCGAGAAGGCACTGGGCGTGTAGTCAAGTGGGCGGTGGAGCTCGTGGAGTTCGACCTGCATTTCGTCAGTCGCTAGGCGATCAAAAGCCAGGCACCCTCTGACTTCGTGGCAGACTGGACGCCAGTCCCTGAGGTCATCCCAGAAGAGATCTCTACATATCCCGGGCACGATGCGCCCGGGTACTGGATCATGCATTTCGACGGTTCCCTGTCGCTGAAAGGTGCGGGGACTGGAGTGGTTCTCACCTCCCCAACGGGTGAAGAACTCTGGTACGTCGTGCAGCTGCAGTTCTGCGCATCCAACAACATGGCGGAATATGAGGGTCTCATCGCTGGCCTCCGAGCCACGGTGGGTCTTGGGATTCGTCGCCTCCTGGTCAAGGAAGACTCCCAGCTGGTGGTCAACCAAGTATCTAAAGAGTACCAGTGCACGGATCCTCAAATGGCGGCTTACGTGGCAGCTGTCAGGAAGCTGGAGAAGCACTTCGATGACCTGGAGCTGCGGTACATCCCGCGCCGCGACAACGCTCTGGTCGATGACCTCTCCCGCCTGGCCTCCTCCCGTGCGCGCGTCTCTGCCGGAGTCTTTGAAGAAAGACTCACACGGCCTTCCGTCCTACCTGCCGAACAGGGCGAAGGGGAAACCTCGAACTCAATTCAGGGGACCGCGGTGGCGCCCTCAGTGGGAAGCCCCGTCAGGGTGTCGCCGTCCGGCGAGTGCGCTGCGCTTGCTGATTGTTCTCAAGATGCCTCGTGGATGGACGACATCCGAGGGTACTTGAAGGAAAAGTTCCTCCCTGGGGATGAGGCGTCTGCCAAAAGAGTTGCTCGGTAGTCCAAACGCTATGCCATAGTAGATGGAGATCTCTACCGGCGTAGTGCAGGCGGCATTCTCCTGAAATGCATCACCCGGGCAGAAGGCGGCGAGCTTCTCGCTGAGATCCATGAGGGCGAGTGCGGTGGCCATGCATCGTTCCGCACGCTGGTCGGGAATGCCTTCCGGCAAGGTTTCTACTGGCCTACAGCCCTCCAGGATGCTTCTGAGCTGGTTCGGCGCTGCAGAGCGTGCCAGTTCCACGCAAAGCAGATTCACCAGCTCAGGCTCTTCACACAATCCCCCTGTCATGGCCTTTCGCGGTCTGGGGGCTGGACATTCTGGGTCCATTCCCCCGAGCAATCGGGGGCTATGAGTACCTTTACGTCGCCATCGACAAGTTCACCAAGTGGCCGGAGGCGGTCCCAGTCATCAAGGTGACCAAGAACACGGCGCTCCAGTTCATCCGCGGCATCACCAGTCACTTTGGTGTCCCGAACCGGATCATCACCGACAACGGCACTCAGTTCACAAGTGCCCTGTTCGGGGACTACTGCGAAGACCTCGGCATCAAGCTCTGCTTCGCCTCCGTCGCTCATCCTAGGAGCAATGGGCAGGTCGAGCGCGCCAACGCGGAGATACTGAAGGGGCTCAAAACCCGGACCTACGACGTGCTTGCAAAGCACGGGAAGGGGTGGGTCGACGAGCTGCATGCCGTGCTATGGGCCAACTGGACCACACCAAGCCGCGCTACCGGGGAGACTCCTTTCTTCCTCATGTACGGCGCCGAGGCGGTCCTCCCCTCCGAGCTCACTCTAGGCTCCCCTCAGGTGCATGCCTACTCCGAAGGCGAGCAGGAGCAGCAAAGGCGCGATGATGTCGACTATTTGGTAGAGCGCCGGTGGCGTGCCGCCTTCCGAGCAGCCCGCTACCAGCAAAGCCTGCAGCGCTACCATCAGCACCACGTCCAGGCCCAGTCTCTCGAGGTGGGGGATCTAGTTCTCCGACGCGTCCAGTCGCGTGAAGGAAGGAATAAGCTGTCCCCTATGTGGGAAGGCCCCTTCACCGTGATCAGTGTCCCGCGAGAAGGCTCTTTCCGGTTGGCAGCAGAAGATGGGCAGCCGCTCCCCAACCCATGGAACATCGAGCACCTGCACAAGTTCTACCCGTAGATGGCCATGCTCGCGGCTCAGGTCAACCAGGCCGGGGGCTTCCCCCCCGCCCAAGTTGACCGGGGGCTACCACTAACTGGGTAAGTCACCCAACCTTGTAAAAAAATTGTCAATACAGTATGTGTATCAATGTGCAATCATATGTCAATTTCATTTTTCTGGATTCCATATGTTTAATCTGTCTGGTGAGATGCTCGATTGTGCGAGAAAAGTTCGCTCTCTCTTTTTCCCCGCTGACAAAAGAATCCCGATCGGTATGCGCGCGGGCAGTTGCCGCTGGCTTACATCTGTTGTGGTAGGCTGTGGTGTTCGGTGTCGTGGCAGGCTCCCAGGCACTACCGAGTCCCTGGGGTTCTCGGGTAATCCTATCGCTCGAGCTGCTCAAGTAGTCCGGAGCCTAGGCCCCTGGGGCGGGCTGTCGGTGCTCGGTCTGGTCTGTCATACCCGGGCACCACCGGACCATAGGACCTCTGGGTTATGCCTTTGTCTACTCTTGTCCGCCGGTCTGGGTATTCGAGAGGTCTCGGGTCAAAAACGAGAGCAGTCTATAATGAGTACCGCACTAACAGAGCGCACCAAGCAAAGAATTTCTCCATTTTTTCTCAAGTCACAGATCGACAATCAAAAATAAAAGTAGCTCGACCGCGAGGGCCTCCGTTCCCAGGTCGTTGCTCGGCCCCAAGGGTCCTCGGGTGGTCTTACCGCTCAAGCGTGAGTGGTCGAGATCGCCTGACCCCGGGCTCCTCATGCGCCCCTTGGTGCTTGGGCGCCCCGGCCGTTGGAACCAAGTCCCCGGGCACCCCGAGCTCGGAGCGCGTGCCCCTCCTGGATCGGTTGGCCGAAAGGCCGACAGCTGTCCGGTGAGTGGTTAAATTCAGACGAATTTACATTCAATAATATTTTGTTGCCGAGTCGTCCTCGGGGGCCCTCGTACTCTAATCCGCTCGGTGAGATGGTCTCCTCGCGCACAAAACCCTACCGCGTGTCCACTTTTTCCTAGAACGACAGAACGGTCCATTGAAAGGTGTACCGTACGAGCGGTAATGTCCGATGGAAGTCTTTCATGGGGGTTTTGTGTTCGGTCCGCTTATAGGGCCCCGAGAACTACCGAGTCCCTGGCGCCCCAGTAATCCTATCGCTTGAGCCGCTCGAGTAGTCCGGAGGCTAGGCCCCAGGGACGGGCTGTCGGTGCTCGGTCCGATCCGTCCTAAGCCCGAGCACCACCGAACCGTGGGGACTCTTGATCACATTCCTGCCCGCGCGTGTCTCCAGTCTACTGGCTGAGTGGTCACAAGGTGGACAAGTGTTCACCGGTCATGGCGTGCTCCGTGCTGGATCGATCTATCTCCCGAGCAAGGAAGTTCGTGCCTTTGTCTTTTGACTTAGCCGTTGCGGACTCGCGAGGGCTCGGGGGCTGAACGCACCGAGAAGGACGGTCGAGGCGACTTCGTTCTCGGGGAAGGAAAGGTCAGGGTCGGTCCGACTGAGTACTCCTTGGGGCATCAAGTGAAAACAGCAGAAACTACACTAAGCACTCAGAAGAATACTGGAGTTGCGACCCCAAAGAAAGGCCTCCATTATATTCAAAAAAGAGGGACAACGTTTCTGAGGGATCACTCCCATATTTACATCAAGTCAAAAAGAAAAGAAGAAGAAAAAACTACTACAAGAGCCTAGTCAGAGTCGGAGCTTTCGTTGCCGCTCCTTGGGACTAGGGGCGGCGGCGCCTCCCGCTTGAAGCCGGCCGCCACCGTGGCGGCGGTGCTTTGAACTGCCTCCCGGGTGGCCTCCTCCTCGGCTTCAACTACCCCTTCCTGAGCTGGCTCCAGCGGGAAGTTCGGGTCCCGGCTTCAACTACCCCTTCGTGAGCCCGCCCCCTTCTCCTCCACGAGAATTTGCCCGAGCCCAGCCTCCATCACGGACCGCTGCATCCGCCGGAGGGTGTCCTCTAGCATCAGCTGCAGGCTGGCCCGTTCGACCGAGGCGGCCTCGAGCTCCTCCGTCGCGGTCCGCAGCAGCTCCTCGAGCCCCTGGCCCCTGGCCGCACCGGCAGAGCCAACGCCGGATGCCTGGCCCTTAGCCAGCTTCACCTGCCCCGCCAGGACGGACAGGGCCTGCTCGCGGGCAGCCAGCTCCGCCTCGGACTTGGCGGCCCGCTCCTCCCTAGCAGCAATGGCCGCCGTAGCCTCGGCAGCCTCCGCCTCCCGGCGGGCGAGCAGATCCTCCCGGGCGCCCAAGTCCGCCGCTGTCATCTCGGCGTCGGTCTCCCGGATCGCAGCGTCCTCCTCCCGGCGTTGGAGCTCCCCCTCGACGTGCTGGAGTTCCTCCGCCCAGTATTGGTGCTCAGCGCGGGTCCGGTCGACTTCGCCTTTCTGGCAAGCTAGGTCCGCTTGGAGGCCTCTGCTGCCCTCTCGCGGTTCACCGCCGCCTCCTCCCGCTCCTGCGCCTGCCTCTCCCTGGCAAGGGCCTCGGCAACCTGCTGCCGCGATGCCTCGGCTAGGCGGGCGGCGTCTTCCCGCTCCCGCGCGACCTCCGCGCGGGTGTCTTCCAGAGTCTTCCGCTCCCGCGCGACCTCCGCACGGGCCTCCTCCAAGGCCTTCCGGCCCTCCTCCATGGCACGCTGCTCGTCCTCGTTGGCGGCGCGCTCCGTGGCAAGGCGGGAGTTGACAACGCGCCAAGCCGCGGTGAGCTGCGCTCTCTCCGTGGCCAGAGCGGCGCGCTCCGCCTCTCGCTGTGCCATCTCCTCCGCTACGGCCGCCTCCAGCCGCCTGATCACCTCCCGGGCGCTCCCAAGCACGACCGAGAGAGGTTCGGCGGGTTGGCTGGGCGGCGGCTGGGCGCTGGGTCCCTTGCGATCCTCCCCCGGGGGGGCTCGGGGTCCCCAAAAACTGCCACGCGGTCACCCGCCCCGCGCTCAGGGCGCTCGGGGTGGGCTTGGACGGCGCCGAATGCTCGGGCAGCGGCTGCGTCTCTGTCTCGACCGCCGCATCCGCCGGCCCCGGCTCCGCAGCCGCGTCCGCCGGCTCCGGCCCCGCCGCCGCGTCCGTCGGCCCCTTCTCCGCCAGTGCACTCGGCTCGGGTGCGCTCGGCTCTGGGGCTGGCGCTGGCGTCGGTGCCTCCGGCCGCCCCTGGCTCTCGGCGGCACTCGTAGGCGGCCTGCAGGAAAAGAAAGGGATCAAAACTCAGAATTTAGTCCGGGCAAAGCATGCCCAGGAAAGAATGGAGGACGAAACTTACGTGGTTGGGGGTCTTCGGTACTACCACCTTGCAGCCGGAATCCTGAACTCCGGGCTCGATGGCGTTGGCCCGGAGTCCTCCCTCCTCCTCTTCCGCCGGGGGTTCTGCGGGGCCGATGCGTGGTCTCCGGGCGCCGAATCGGGCCCAAGCAGACCAAGGTGCGGTTCCAGAACCGCAGATGCCGCCCCCGCCGACAGCCCCGCGCTGGACGACTGGCCGTCCCAGCTTCCCCCTCGCCTGGCAACGGCGACGGCGGGGACTTTGGCACAGGAATAAAGAGCCGGGGGCACTTCCCCCGGTCCTCCGGTGCCATTGCCGCCCCGCTGCCGGTGGTGCCTCCTCCTCCGGTGCGGCGGCTGCTGCCCGCAGCAGCCCTACTGCTGGCCTGCAGCTCGTCGCTTGCGGCGCCCAGGCCACCAGTCTGCGCCGGACCGCTTGCGGCCTCCTCGCCAGCCGCCTCATCCACCCCGGGGGTCTCGGTGGTCTCGGGACTCCGGCGCCTCGGCCGGTCGACCAACCCCTGGGCGTCGAACTCCGGCAGCTTCGCCTGAATCGCCACCCAGTCAGGATTGGCGCAGAGCGCCATCTCTTTCCACGGGAGCTCCGCCCGGTTTGGCTCATCCACCCCGGTCACCACCCGGAGCATGCCCCTCAACTCCGGCGTGCCCAGGTCCCATTCCTCACCGATCTGGGTCCGGGTGATGTCCTCGGGGCCGGTGTAGAGCCAGCAAGGCCGGGCCCGCTCCCGCAGCGGCGCCAAGCGGCGGCGCAGGAAGTCTGCCACCACCATCACCGTGGTGAGCCCGACGTCACGCAAGAATCCGATGCGCTCCAAGACCGGCTCCAGCCGTGCATCCATCGGCGGCGACACCTCCCAGGTCGCCTTCTGGGGCTCCGCCGCCACCTCCGGCAGGGTCAGACTGTCGTGGGGGTCAACGTCGACGTAGAACCAGTCGCGCCGCCATTCCTCCCACTTGCTTCGCGGCACCTGGGGAATGTATCGCTCCGCCAGGCCATCCCGTAGCCGGAAGCTACAGCAGCCAGAGACGTCCGCGGTGGAGAAACCCCTCTTCTTCCCGGCCGACCGCAGCGCGAAGAAATGCCGGAAGAGTGTCACCGCCGGCGGCACCCCCACAAACATCTCGCAGAAGTGAGCGAAGACCGCCAGGATGACTACGGAGTTGGGGCTGAGGTGCACCAACTGGATCCCGTAGGTGTAGAGGATTTGGAGGAAGAACGTGGAGAACGGCGGCACCAGCCCGGCCGCCACAAAGGAGGTGAAGAGGAAGATGCGTCACCACCAGGGCCCCCTGCTAGCCCTCGGGGACCAACAACTTCCGAATCTTCCCCGCCGCCTCCTCGTTCGACAGGCGGGACTCCGGCAGCACGCCGTCAGGAGTCCTGTCGCGGTGGCTTCCTCCTGCTCTTGGCATTTCGTCGGGGCGGGAGATGATCTGGACGGTGGAGAAGGGAAGGTGCTCTGATCGCCTAAGGAGAGTCTAAGGGCTCAAGAGCGCAAAGAAAGCAGGGGTTGGATCACGAGATGGCGTAAAGAGGAGGGCGGTTCGCTCCCCTCCTCCTTTTATACCCCAGGGAATTCAAACGTCTCCTGCCACAGCACACTCGGCGGGACGGTTTCCTCGATTCACGCAACCGCCAGGCGAGTCTCCCACAGGTCGTGCGGTGTCAGCGGTTGCCAGGCGTATTTTCCTCGATTTGCGTGACTGTCGCGCGTACTGCCTGCTCCGTCATCACGCGCCGCCCGTCCCGTTGTCACACCCGTCGGGAGTTGTGTGGATGCGCGTCCATTCGGCTCCCCGTTGGGCCGTACCAAAGGCCCGGACCGGAGGGACCACCTTCTGAAAGCTCGCCACGTGGCGTCCGTGCCGGCTTCGGCCTCGTTTGCGACGAAGGGCCCATCCGCAGTCTCTGGGCCATTGCCTGCTAATGGGCCCGGGGGCTACTGTCGGTGTATCAGGAACCGGGTGTCACGTCCCGAAATCCATAATTGTGTGTTTTAATCCTAAAACATGCAATTTCAGCTTCATGTTCCAGTTTGGGTCACTGGAGCACTTCACTTTGAGTCAATGAGGTGGGAGAAGGAAAAACTAAGAGAAATAAAGGAGCTGGAAGCAAGTCTGGACTTTCCTCTAGGTAAATGGGAAAATATCTCTCTATAAGTGGGCAACAGCTCTCTCTCCCCTCAAACTTGCCCATACGTACTCCTCACCCACTCCACCAGATAAGGCTTTTTGAGGAAGCAAGTTGGAGTTGGCTGTCTCTCACTCTCTCTCTTAGGCTCCCTTTTTCCCCTTTTGGATCCCTACCTCTGGGAGCAAGATCAAGGTACGTATGTGGTACTCACGTGATCACCAGCTCAAGGACTACTCGTCCATCCAATTCATTTTCAGTTTCCCCGAAAGAATTCGAGCTGGTTCTGAACTTGTTTGGTGTTCTTTGGGAGAAGCAAGGAAGCAGCAGTTTTTCCTCTCTTCTCCAAGCCATTTTCCGTCGTTTCCTCCTTCAACTGGCGGTCACCAACCTCAGCAAAGGACCTTGGGTGAGTCTGCTAGACTCCCATGGCATGTATGCTCATTTTTGGTTGGATAGATCTTGAATCTGGAACTAGGGTTGTAAAGTTCTTAAGGTTCTGCAGTCTGGGAACAAATGAGGATTTATGTGGATTTGAGTTAGGAATCATGTTGCTAGGTGGTTGAGCAAAGTCTAGACCCTGTACACCCTTCTAGGCATTTTTACTTTTGATTTAGAGAGACTCCCAGGTTAGTTTAGCCCAGTTTTTCCCTTCGTAATGGCTGCTGTTCTGGAGCTGCGCGAGGCTGATTTTACTGTAGCGCCGAGTACTGTTCACCCGAGCACCCCGGGCACTGTTCACCCAACGACCCCCGGGTACTGTTCACCCGAGCACGAGCGCAGTCACCCCGAGCACTCCCGAGCACCCCGGGTACTGTTCACCCGACGACCCCCGAGTACTGTTCACCCGAGCACGAGCGCAGTCACCCGAGCACCCCGGGTACTGTTCACCCGACGACCCCGGGTACTGTTCACCCGAGCACCCGAGCACCGCTGGTACTGTTCACCGAGCGCCCGGGTACTGTTCACCCGAGCACGAGTACAGTTCACCCCGAGCACTCCCGAGCACCCCCGGGTACTGTTCATCCGACGACCCCGGGGTACTGTTCACCCGAGCACCCGAGCACGGTCGATCCCGAGGACCCCCGGGTACTGTTCACCCGAGCACCCCCGGGGTACTGTTCACTCCGAGCCCGGGTACTGTTCACCCCGGGCACCCGTGAGTACTGTTCATCCCGGGCACCCCGAGCACGGTTTATCAGGCTTTCCTGATAGCTGATAGCTTGTAAAATTCGTAGTTAATTCGTAGGAACTCCAAACTTTTTGAGACCACTTGGAAAATTCTGGTTTGGACAGTACGATCTTGGAATAATGTTGTCATGTATTGTGGAGCATATTTTTCTTACATGATCGCATTTCATACATGCTCATTACATTGCACGCGTTGCTCTCTGTAGTGAACGCCGATCCGTCGATCCCGGAGGCCGTGGGCGATCGTGAGGCGTCCCACCTTTCTGATTCAGGGCAGCAAGGCAAGCATCGTTCATATTGCACCGTGTCTACTTGAAAATTTAATATGTTATCTACGCTTATGTATACATTGCATGTGTCGGGTACTGAGTTGGGTAGAACCTATGCCGATGCATTATCCCATTTCGGTCACATGTCATGTGTTGTTCCTAGGAGCCTAGTGGTGTCATCGAGGTCTAATTTTAGTTCGCTATGCTTAGTGGTACTTAAGCTTTCCGGTAGAAGTCGACGACGGCGTCCACCGTTGTCGCGAGCCTAGGATTTATTACTTGTTCACACTTATGGTTGTGTTGATGATGAGTCGGTTTGGTGAGTGGTGAGTTGAGACGAGGTGTGGGCGGTGTTAGGGGTGTCATCTGCTCACGAGGAGTCCTCAGGCAGTTCGGGGAGGGAACCCGGACACCGTAGACCGCTTGCACCGGTTAAGCACCGATCATCAGTGTAGTCGGCTTTAGCACATACCTTACTCACCACATGCTGATATAATGGTAGGCGAGCTGATTACCTTCGCAGACGTGGTCATGTGGGCCTCGTCATAGACGGTGTGAGTCCGGTTTGAGTCCGGGCTTTTAGCGGTATTAGTTTGCTCGGGGAGTAGTTCTAATACCGCCTCGCCGAGCTATGGTTGATCCACATGGTTAGGCCTGGTTGGGAAAGGTTGTCACGGGTACCCCCTTGTGCGCATCTTAGCGGGTGGCACAAGCCGTATGGTCCCTGTGTCGTGTGGGTCCAGGAGTATCCCCCTGCAGGGTGTATAACCAGTTCGAACTGCCGCGCTCTCGGTCATGAGCATCGCTATCGCTTATCTCCACCGAGCGACCATATTTTGGTCGTAGAGTTTCGATGTGGGTTGTGGCATGGTTGGATTGGGTGGTTTGGTCGGTTTGTGGTCGGTGATTTGGTGGTATTGGTTTACTTTTATACACTTGTTGTTTACATATCTGTTATGGTCAGTTGGTTGGCAGGGTTTGAGTTGGTGGTCGGTTAAGTTAGTTGCTTACATCTAGAATCTAGGTTGCTTACCGCTTAATGAACTTAAACATGTCTTAATCCTTGCTACAGCTTTAAATGCATGATCCTTGGAGTCGAGAATATATATATACTCACACTGTGTAAGACTTGCTAGTACCTTCATACTAAGGGTGCTGCCCTTAAGTTGCTTTCAGGTTCACAGGTCGGCGAGGAAGAGGCGGTTTTCGGCTACTTTTTGCCTGCCGATCCGGGTGGCGGGCAGGAGTAGCACATTCTACTCCGAACTCCGACGCTTTTGGTATGGAGCCTAAGGGCATACGGCTCCATACTCTTTTGTTGTATAGGTTTTTCTTCCGCTGCTTAGTTGTTGCTGTTCTTCTTTTGTTGTAAATTGTAGAAGCAGTTGCATGTTTAATAATTGTAATTCAGTTTAATTACTTGCTCTCTATTAAACTGTGTTGTGATATTTGGGTTGGAAGGCATGTGTTCTGATCCTGGTCACAAAACACGTGCCGGGACTACCGGAATGGTATTCGGGTTAATCGTCGAGGTTGTGATTATGAATAATGATCCTCCTGATGATTAATTAGAATACTATTTGGACGGTTCCTCACAGCTTGGTATCAGAGCCTGGTTTAATTTAGTAGCCTAAACATAATTAGTGCGTTGTTTAGTAAGTCGACAACTTCACCTAAACAACCCATAATTTATGTTTATGCCTCTTCATGTCTAATATGTATTAAACTGCTATCGTTTATGCCCCTAAGTTAAAATGCGTATTATGAGTGACGTTTATATGTCTTATACCACATTGTTTTGCTTTCGACCCTGCATTGATTCATGTTGAGCATTGCATCTTCGGCTTTGCATCGTCGGAAGGTAAGGTACGACGCTCGGTGGCGGTTAATCACCGAGGGCTCAGCCGGATGCGAGGCAGGGGCCCGGCATGTTCCGTACGGTGATCCGTACGGGAAGTGAATACGCTAGCAATAGCGTATGAACATCCACCATGCGATGGGAGACATGGTCGTCTACTCGTGTGGCGTTTACACGAGATGTCCCGTAGGGTCTACGGGAAGTGAATACGTCGTTGTCGACGTATGGATTGTCGCTTGTACGGCATGTGGTACAAGGGCCGTTCGCGCTCTTACTCTTTCTAGCGCGAAGGGTACGTTCTGGATGTTATAAACTGCCTGTGATTTTGATGCTTGCAGGTGCGGTTCTTATTTTGAGAAAGAAGCGGTAGCTAGGTTCGAGCATGCATCTTTTCATGGCATTCATGCATGCATTCATGTTTGTACATGTATTACGGGATTCTAACAATATATCCGGCGAATGCATTGTGCTGAGTCGGAATTTGACGTTTCCCCCTTTTATTTTACATTTCAAGAATGGTTGTCACTCGGCGTAGTGGAGAGGTTCCGGAGGGTTCCGGTCAGAACAACCCTCCTCCACCGCCGACCATGGCGGATGTGCTCATGCAAATCGAGCAGAACCGCCAAGCGAATCACGCTCTCCTCCAGACGAACCAAGCGCTCCTGGAGGCTCTCGTGCGCAACGCGGCTCCTCATGGAGGAGGTGGGGCCGTGCGCCGAGACGACTTCTCGGACTTTTTGCGGACTCAGCCGCCGGTCTTCTCGCGAGCTGAGGATCCTCTCGATGCTGATCATTGGCTCCGGACGATTGAGCAGAAGCTCGCCCTTCTTCGTTGTGAGGATCACGAGAAGGCGCTCTTCGCCGCCCATCAGCTTCAGGGCCCGGCGGGTGCGTGGTGGTCCGGCTTTCTGGCCATGCACCCCGCCGATCACCGCGTGTCATGGGCGGAGTTTCGCGAGGCCTTCCGCTCGTTTCACATACCGAGTGGCCTCATGGAGGCTAAGAGGCGGGAGTTTGAGGACCTCAAGCAAGGAGGTCGGGCGGTGATGGAGTACGTGCAGGTGTTCAACCACCTTGCACAATATGCTACCGAGGAGGTCAGCACGGATGCGCGCAAGCAGCGCCGCTTTGTGAATGGCCTGAACTCGAAGATGCAGGACCGGTTGTCCGCGCATAGGTTCGCCGACTTCAACGAGTTGGTAAGCACGTCGATCACGGTGGAGCTCAAGTATAAGAGCCACCAAGAGGAGAAGAGGCGGAAGAGGGGTTCCTCGTCTTCTGTGGGTGGGAGCTCGCAGCGCGCCCGCACTGAGAGTCAGCCTCCACAGTTTCAGGTGCCGTCGGCTGGCTACCCACGACCGATGTGGTTTGTACCACGTCCTGCGTTCTCCGCCCCACAGGGGCAGGCTGCACGACCCGTCGGCTCCCAAGTGAGCGTGACCGGTGGCTCAGGCGGTCCGTGCTTCAACTGCGGCCGCGTCGGCCATTTCTCGAGGGAGTGCCCGTATCCGAGGCCAGGAGCCGCGGTGAGTGCCCCGCGACCACCGCCGGCTCAGTCAGCACCGCAGTCTTCGCAGGCGACTCACGTTCCCAAGCGTGGTCGAGCTCGCCACACTACCGCCGACGAGGTTCAGGAGGGTGACACCGTCCTAATGGGTACGTTGGATATGAGTTTCAACTCTGACATCTTTTCTGCAGTGGTTTTGTTTGATTCAGGAGCCTCTCACTCCTTTATATCTTCGGGTTATGTTTGGGAAAGTGGGTTGAGAGTCAGTGCTACCCACACGCCGTACCATATAGACGCCCCAGGGGCCAAAGTTTTAATCAACCAGTGTGTGAATAAAGCGGCGGTAATTGTCAACGGAGTTCCCTTCTTTGTCAATCTGTTAGTGATGAACTCAAAGGGAATTGATGTTATTCTGGGAATGAATTGGCTCTCCAAGAACAAGGCTGTGTTGGACTGTGCTCGGCGGACCGTCACCCTCAATGGTCTGTCAGGTACTCGGGTCCACGTAAAGCTAGAGGATGTCAAGTCCTGCCTGTTCGCCGTAAAGGCTGTCCCCACCAGGGTTATGGAGACCATTCCTGTGGTGTGGGAATTTCCGGATGTCTTTCCGGATGAGTTGCCTGGAATGCCGCCTGGTAGGGCAGTGGAGTTCTCTATTGATCTCGTGCCCGGTGCGGCCCCGGTTTCGAAGAAGATGTATAAGATGTCGCCAGTTGAGCTAGTTGAGCTGAAGAAGCAGATCCAGGAGCTGCTGGCGAAGGGTTTCATTCGTCCTAGTTCCTCACCTTGGGGATGCTCGGCTCTATTCGTGAAGAAGAAGGACGACACTCTCCGGATGTGTGTTGATTACCGTCCGCTGAATGCAGTCACTGTGAAGAATGTGTATCCGCTTCCTAGGATTGACATCTTGTTTGATCAGTTGACTGGAGCCCGAGTCTTCTCAAAGATTGACTTGAGGCTGGGCTATCACCAGATCAAGGTCCGACCAGAGGATATTCCAAAGACAGCATTCTCTACTAGATACGGCTTGTATGAGTTCACCGTTATGTCGTTTGGCTTGACTAATGCGCCGGCTTTCTTTATGTACCTCATGAACTCGGTATTCATGGAGGAGTTGGACAAGTTTGTCATTATTTTCATCGACGACATTCTGATATACTCCAAGACTGTACAAGAGCACATTGGGCACCTCCGTATTGTTCTGGGCAGGCTCCGAGAGCATCAGTTGTATGCCAAGTTCAGCAAGTGTGAGTTCTGGCTCAGGGAGGTGGCTTTTCTGGGACATGTTCTATCAGAGAACGGAGTGGCAGTTGACCCGAGCAAGGTGCAGGATGTGCTCGACTGGGTTCAGCCCCAGAATGTCAGTGAGATCCGGAGTTTTCTTGGACTTGCAGGCTATTACCGTCGGTTCATCGAGAACTTCTCCAAGGTTGCGAAGCCGATGACTCAGTTGTTGAAGCAAGGCAGCGTGTTTGAGTGGTCAGATGCCTGTGAGTCTGCCTTCCAGACATTGAAGGAGCTGCTCACGACCGCTCCAGTGCTTGCTCAGCCTGATGTGACCAGAGGATTTGATGTGTATTGCGACGCGTCCGGCATCGGTCTCGGCTGTGTTTTGATGCAGGAGGACCGAGTCATTGCATATGCATCCCGACAGCTGAAGCGTCACGAGGAGAACTATCCGACACATGATCTTGAACTTGCAGCTGTCGTGCACGCTCTGAAGATGTGGCGCCACTACTTGATGGGCAACTTGTGCCATATCTACACGGATCACAAGAGCCTGAAGTACATCTTCACGCAGTCAGATTTGAACATGAGGCAGCGCAGGTGGCTTGAGTTGATCAAAGACTACGAACTGGAGGTTCACTACCATCCTGGCAAGGCGAATGTGGTCGCCGACGCTTTGAGTCGAAGGGCTCATTGTCACTGTCTTGTAGCCTCGCCGATGGATTCCACGTTATGCGACGATTTCCGGCGTCTTGGGCTTGATATGGTGCCGGACGGTTTTATTGCCAATCTCGAAATCAAGTCCACGCTCATTGATGAGATTAAGGCTGCACAGAGGGATGATAAGGGTATGGCCCGAATTCGAGAGAAGGGGAAGATCAGGCAGGCCCTGTGCTTTACTGAGGATGATCAAGGCGTTATCTGGTTTAGGGACCGTCTAGTGGTTCCGAGGGTTGAGGCGCTGAGGAAGAAGATCCTTGATGAGGCTCATGATTCGTTGCTATCCATTCACCCTGGTAGTACGAAGATGTATCAGGATTTGAAACCCCGTTTCTGGTGGACTCGCATGAAGCGGGAGATTGCTAGGTATGTGTCTGAGTGCGACGTCTGCCGAAGGGTGAAGGATGAACACATCAAGCCTGCCGGCACACTCCAGCCTTTGCCCATTCCATCTTGGAAGTGGGAAGAAGTTGGGATGGATTTCATTACTGGCTTACCGAAGACTTCGAGTGGGTATGACTCTATTTGGGTCATCGTGGACCGGTTGACAAAATCCGCGCATTTCCTTCCTGTCAGGACCACTTATTCTGCTAAGCAGTATGCGGAGTTGTACCACACTAGAATTGTTTGTCTCCATGGAGTGCCGAAGAAGATCGTTTCTGATCGGGGTACACAGTTTACTTCTCATTTCTGGAGAAGTTTCCAGGAGGCTATGGAAACCGAATTGTTCCACAGCACGGCGTATCACCCGCAGACGGATGGTCAGACGGAGAGGGTAAATCAGATTCTCGAAGATATGCTCCGTGCTTGTGTGCTCACTTATGGGAAGAAGTGGGACATATGCCTGCCGTTCGCGGAATTTTCGTATAACAACAGTTTCCAGGCTAGTATTGGGATGGCGCCATTCGAGGCCCTTTATGGTCGGAGGTGCCGTACGCCGCTGAATTGGTCTGAATCCGGTGAGCGGGCTTTTCTGGGTCCGGATTTGGTCAAGGAGGCAGAAGACCATGTCCAGAATATCCGCAGGAGTATTCTCACGGCCCAGTCTAGGCAGAAGAGCTATGCGGATCGACGTCGCCGAGAGCTCACATTTGAGGTGGGGGATCACGTGTACCTGAAGGTCTCACCTCTCAAAGGCGTTCGTCGATTCCAAGTCCGAGGCAAATTGGCGCCTCGGTATGTTGGCCCATTTCAGATTCTTGCTCGGCGTGGGGAGGTCGCGTACCAGTTGGACTTGCCTCCATCTCTCTCCGCCGTACACAATGTGTTCCATGTGTCACAATTGAAGAAGTGTCTCCGAGTCCCGACGGAAGTCGTTGAAATTGCACCCCAAGAGTTGCAACCGGATTTGACATATTGTGAGCGACCAATTTGTATCTTGGATGAAGCCGAGCGCAAGACACGGTGCCATTCTATCAAATTCCTGAAAGTCCAATGGAGCCACCATACAGAAGCCGAAGCGACATGGGAGCGGGAAGATAAGCTCCGCTCCGAGTATCCTGAGTTCTTTGAGGACTTGTGAAAGATGTCGTAATATGGCATATTTGGAATCTCTCACATGAGTGTGCTCATCGTTCTCTCCCCGACTCATACTGAATCTCGGGACGAGATTCTTTTTAGGGGGGGAGGTTTGTCACGTCCCGAAATCCATAATTGTGTGTTTTAATCCTAAAACATGCAATTTCAGCTTCATGTTCCAGTTTGGGTCACTGGAGCACTTCACTTTGAGTCAATGAGGTGGGAGAAGGAAAAACTAAGAGAAATAAAGGAGCTGGAAGCAAGTCTGGACTTTCCTCTAGGTAAATGGGGCCCACTTGGGTGGAAAATATCTCTCTATAAGTGGGCAACAGCTCTCTCTCCCCTCAAACTTGCCCATACGTACTCCTCACCCACTCCACCAGATAAGGCTTTTTGAGGAAGCAAGTTGGAGTTGGCTGTCTCTCACTCTCTCTCTTAGGCTCTCTTTTTCCCCTTTTGGATCCCTACCTCTGGGAGCAAGATCAAGGTACGTATGTGGTACTCACGTGATCACCAGCTCAAGGACTACTCGTCCATCCAATTCATTTTCAGTTTCCCCGAAAGAATTCGAGCTGGTTCTGAACTTGTTTGGTGTTCTTTGGGAGAAGCAAGGAAGCAGCAGTTTTTCCTCTCTTCTCCAAGCCATTTTCCGTCGTTTCCTCCTTCAACTGGCGGTCACCAACCTCAGCAAAGGACCTTGGGTGAGTCTGCTAGACTCCCATGGCATGTATGCTCATTTTTGGTTGGATAGATCTTGAATCTGGAACTAGGGTTGCAAAGTTCTTAAGGTTCTGCAGTCTGGGAACAAATGAGGATTTATGTGGATTTGAGTTAGGAATCATGTTGCTAGGTGGTTGAGCAAAGTCTAGACCCTGTACACCCTTCTAGGCATTTTTACTTTTGATTTAGAGAGACTCCCAGGTTAGTTTAGCCCAGTTTTTCCCTTCGTAATGGCTGCTGTTCTGGAGCTGCGCGAGGCTGATTTTACTGTAGCGCCGAGTACTGTTCACCCGAGCACCCCGGGCACTGTTCACCCAACGACCCCGGGTACTGTTCACCCGAGCACGAGCGCAGTCACCCCGAGCACTCCCGAGCACCCCGGGTACTGTTCACCGAAGATCCCCGAGTACTGTTCACCCGAGCACGAGCGCAGTCACCCGAGCACCCCGGGTACTGTTCACCCGAGCACCCGAGCACCGCTGGTACTGTTCACCGAGCACCCCCGTGTACTGTTCACCCGAGCACGAGTACAGTTCACCCCGAGCACTCCCGAGCACCCCGGGTACTGTTCACCCGAGCACCCGAGCACGGTCGATCCCGAGGACCCCCGGGTACTGTTCACCCGAGCACCCCGGGGTACTGTTCACCCCGAGCCCGGGTACTGTTCACCCCGGGCACCCGTGAGTACTGTTCATCCCGGGCACCCCGAGCACGGTTTATCAGGCTTTCCTGATAGCTGATAGCTTGTAAAATTCGTAGTTAATTCGTAGGAACTCCAAACTTTTTGAGACCACTTGGAAAATTCTGGTTTGGATAGTACGATCTTGGAATAATGTTGTCATGTATTGTGGAGCATATTTTTCTTACATGATCGCATTTCATACATGCTCATTACATTGCACGCGTTGCTCTCTGTAGTGAACGCCGATCCATCGATCCCGGAGGCCGTGGGCGATCGTGAGGCGTCCCACCTTTCTGATTCAGGGCAGCAAGGCAAGCATCGTTCATATTGCACCGTGTCTACTTGAAAATTTAATATGTTATCTACGCTTATGTATACATTGCATGTGTCGGGTACTGAGTTGGGTAGAACCTATGCCGATGCATTATCCCATTTCGGTCACATGTCATGTGTTGTTCCTAGGAGCCTAGTGGTGTCATCGAGGTCTAATTTTAGTTCGCTATGCTTAGTGGTACTTAAGCTTTCCGGTAGAAGTCGACGACGGCGTCCACCGTTGTCGCGAGCCTAGGATTTATTACTTGTTCACACTTATGGTTGTGTTGATGATGAGTCGGTTTGGTGAGTGGTGAGTTGAGACGAGGTGTGGGCGGTGTTAGGGGTGTCATCTGCTCACGAGGAGTCCTCAGGCAGTTCGGGGAGGGAACCCGGACACCGTAGACCGCTTGCACCGGTTAAGCACCGATCATCGGTGTAGTCGGCTTTAGCACATACCTTACTCACCACATGCTGATATAATGGTAGGCGAGCTGATTACCTTCGCAGACGTGGTCATGTGGGCCTCGTCATAGACGGTGTGAGTCCGGTTTGAGTCCGGGCTTTTAGCGGTATTAGTTTGCTCGGGGAGTAGTTCTAATACCGCCTCGCCGAGCTATGGTTGATCCACATGGTTGGGCCTGGTTGGGAAAGGTTGTCACGGGTACCCCCTTGTGCGCATCTTAGCGGGTGGCACAAGCCGTATGGTCCCTGTGTCGTGTGGGTCCAGGAGTATCCCCCTGCAGGGTGTATAACCAGTTCGAACTGCCGCGCTCTCGGTCATGAGCATCGCTATCGCTTATCTCCACCGAGCGACCATATTTTGGTCGTAGAGTTTCGATGTGGGTTGTGGCATGGTTGGATTGGGTGGTTTGGTCGGTTTGTGGTCGGTGATTTGGTGGTATTGGTTTACTTTTATACACTTGTTGTTTACATATCTGTTATGGTCAGTTGGTTGGCAGGGTTTGAGTTGGTGGTCGGTTAAGTTAGTTGCTTACATCTAGAATCTAGGTTGCTTACCGCTTAATGAACTTAAACATGTCTTAATCCTTGCTACAGCTTTAAATGCATGATCCTTGGAGTCGAGAATATATATATACTCACACTGTGTAAGACTTGCTAGTACCTTCATACTAAGGGTGCTGCCCTTAAGTTGCTTTCAGGTTCACAGGTCGGCGAGGAAGAGGCGGTTTTCGGCTACTTTTTGCCTGCCGATCCGGGTGGCGGGCAGGAGTAGCACATTCTACTCCGAACTCCGACGCTTTTGGTATGGAGCCTAAGGGCATACGGCTCCATACTCTTTTGTTGTATAGGTTTTTCTTCCACTGCTTAGTTGTTGCTGTTCTTCTTTTGTTGTAAATTGTAGAAGCAGTTGCATGTTTAATAATTGTAATTCAGTTTAATTACTTGCTCTCTATTAAACTGTGTTGTGATATTTGGGTTGGAAGGCATGTGTTCTGATCCTGGTCACAAAACACGTGCCGGGACTACCGGAATGGTATTCGGGTTAATCGTCGAGGTTGTGATTATGAATAATGATCCTCCTGATGATTAATTAGAATACTATTTGGACGGTTCCTCACACCGGGGGTCCCCGAATCCCGAGGCCAGGCCAGCCATCCACCACATGGCGCCATCCCGCGGGGTCTCTCCTGCAAGATGAGAAAAGATCAAGTCCCGGGAGAAGGCGCTCGGGGCCACAGTCAGTGGCCCCCGAGTACCCCAGTTCCCCGATGATCCACGGAATCCAAGTACCGGGAAGAAAGTGCTCGGGGAAGTGTACGGTCACCCCCGAGCACCCTAGTCCCCCGACGACCAAGAGAGCTAAGTTCCGGGAGAGAGTACTCGGGGCTGCATGCGGTAGCCCCCGAGCACTCGGTTCCCCGAGGATCTGTACAAGTGTGCCCGGGAGAGAGTGCTCGGGGAGGTGAACAGTACCCCAGAGCACTCGGTTCTCCGAGGACAAGAAAGGGCGTTCTCGGGAGAGAGTGCTCGGGGAGGTGAACAGTATCCCCGAGCACTCGGTACCCCGATGACCCAGAAAGGCCCCCGAGGGGCTCACCGATGAGGTGTCAACCAGTCAAAGGCCCGAGGCCGCATTTAATGAGCGTGCGTGGCCTATCACCTCCAACTGCTCCCGCCGCGCTCAGCGTCAGTTCCTACCACGTTCTGGCAGAGAGGCGTGGGGAGGGCTGAGCCCAGTCCCAGCTGAAGAACAAGGAGTCCCAGGCTCTTAGATAGATCAAAATTCTTGTAACCAGCAATATCCTTGAGGGACTTCCTCAGGACAGTTATAGTATCCATACAGGAGTAGGGTATTACGCCTCCGTGCGGCCCGAACCTGTCTAAATTCCGGTGCATTTACTTCTTCTTGCACTAGGTAGACACCCCCACCACCGGCCGTTGCATTCATTCCCATTTATTTCTCCGACGAACGTATTCAAGATCATCCCCCCGACCGAATCTCTAAAAAGGGGTCTCTCGGGATCCCTGCGACAGGAGTTAATCCTCCGACAGGGTGACACCTAGCTATCTAGGAGTTCTAAGCTCCAAGAGTAACGAACACGAATCAACGGTTTGATGACGAATTCAAGTGCTCAAAGGATGAATTTGTGCTCACTAGCACTCAATCTCACTTTCCTAATCCAACTCTCAAAATCTTGCAAGATTTGATGCATAGATGAGTTAGGAGGGCTATTGAATGGCTATGAATGTGTTTGTCTCGAGTTGGTTCAGCACCAATAGCATATTCAAGAAGATGGTGAGGGGGTATATATACTCTCCCTAAAAAACTAGCTATTACAGTGATTTTTGTACTAACCCGGCGTCTCTGGGTATATCTTGGTTATACTCGGAGACTCCGGATTGGCACTTAAATGCCTAAACGAGAGCCCTGTCCGGAACCCAACTCGGAGGGTCCGGATGACTAACAGAACTCAGAGTATCTAGGTCAACCTGAAGACTCTTGGTAAAAAACTTAACAGTGCACCCTGCTAGAGCTGAACTCAGAGACACCGACTGACACACCAGAATCTGGAGTATCTGAGTCAGCTCGGAGACTCTATGTCCAGACTAAGACATTTAACTTTCCGGTGTACGTAGGGTGATTTGTGTCTCTCTTCTTTTGTCTAGATGGGTACTTTGAACACTAAGACATCTTCAAGTCAATTTATACACATCCCTTTTGATAGAATGACATACCTATACTCAAATTCGAAAATAAAATCAATTTAAATCTATCGAGTGACTACATGACGCTTTTCTTTTCTTTTTGAGGGACACTAACATCATTTAATTTTTTTGATGTGACTAAAACCTATTCATAACTTTAATAAACTCATTAGTTCCTTAATCGTTTCTCATCAATTATCTAAAACCCATATAGGGGCCTAGATGCACTTTCAATCTCATCCTTTTTGGTGATTGATGACAACACGATTAATACTTACTAAAAATAATTAAATTAAAGATTTTAAATTCTAAGATATATGTGAGCTCCTCCTATATATGTGCATTAGATAAATTTGAATTTGAGATAAAATGCACATATTTAAAAGATTTTTTGCGAAGGCTCCCCCTATATCTTAGCATCCGTGAGGTGCAAAGGGTGTGAGTGTACATGATAATCCGTGATGCATATGACACGGTATATCACATAATGAAAGAAAGAGAGAAACAAACATTACACCATAGAATGTCATAAAGATCTCACACTAACATAGATAAAAGACTTACCAATTTAAAGATCAACAACTATCACACCACCATATAGTTTATCACATACTATTATAATAAGTCTTACATATCCAACAGAAATCATAAAGATTTCAACAGATAAAGAAGATAGGATATTGTCCTGAACTCGGATGCTCTGGATGAACCTAGAGACTCCGGATTCAGACAAAGAACAGATAGCAGGAAGATAAGGGCATTCTCTCCCCCTTTGTCATCAAGCACCAAAAAGGAAAGAGAAACAAAGATAAAAATCTAGTTGATGCCCTCTTCATAGTCCTCATCTCCATTTTCATCCCCACTGCCACTGCCATCATCATCATCATCTTGGGAGTTTTCCTCGATACCACCCAAATCCTCTTCCTCGGTCTCTTCCTCATCAACTCTTGAGCATGAGATGTTTCCGCACCCTCTGCAGCAGTTTGAGCCTCATCATACGAAGCCTATGGATTCTCAAAAGCTTCGGGCTCGCTTATTTCTTCTTTGGAGGCAATAAGAGAGCAAGGAGGTTCAATCCTCAAATGTGTATGAATAACTTTTTGCCTCTGCTCAATCTTCCTCAACCTCAAATTGGTCTTATCTTTGTGCTCCTTTATCTTCACGGCATTGTGAGTGCAAACATTGAATGTGGCTTTGAGGGCACTCATGATAAAGGATGGAGAGTCACATGAGGAAGATGCATGCCTTGGTGCTGCTCTTTGTGCTGCGCTAAGAGCTGACCTTGGAGGAGAAGGTGGTATAGATGAAGATGATTTTGAACCCACCAACCTTACCCTATAAGGCTCATGCTTCACTTCCTTGAAGAAATTCTTCTTTGTGACCTTCTTAATCATAAACATGATATATGGCGTATAGGCACAACTCCTACTAGGTGTGTGAGATGTAGTATGTATCTCTTTCCAAAGAAAGTTCACCACACTAAAAGGATCACCCTCATTGAACATCCTAGCGAGAAAATTCCTTGTGTTCCCTTGAACATTAGTGGAATCACCACTTTTTGGAGCTAAGGTGATACAGAGCAAAGAGTTTAGACATTTGTAGAGCGACCTCAAGCATTTTGTTGTGCTACAAGTCACTTCGCCTCGATTCTCATACATGAAATCCATTTCTTCAAAGGAGAGTTGTGGCTCATTATGAATCTTGGTCTTACTTGTGTCTTAGACATCAAATCCTAACAAACGAGTAAAAGACCAATATTTGATCTTGTATTTCTCTCCTTCGATAATCCAAAGCATTGATTGGTTTTCTTCATGGTCATAGTAGAGAGTGCCATAAAATTATGCTATGGCCTCATCACTCCAATCATATTTCAATGCCATGATATTCTTGATCCTTTTATCCTCACAAGTTGCAATAACTTCATTGAAGGTATGATCACTTTTGTTAGTCATATAGTCCCAATCAATCTATTGCATTGGGGTGACCGGCTTCTTCTTTTTGAGGATAACGGTTTTGTAGAAATTCGCTTGTAAATCATTCCAAAACCGATGATCTAGCGCATTTTTCTCATAAATATATGGATCTTGATATCTTTTCTTTTTCACCTTGCCGGACTTTTTCATGTAATCAATCACTTTTCTGCTTAGCTCATCGAATCTTACAACATTATATGGCTTGCGAAGCTTCAAAAGTTACACATAAGTTCTTTTTTCATCTTCCTCTTCCTTTATTTCCTCTTGCCCTTGAGCCCTATAATCGGAAGCAACTACCTTTCTCTTGCCTCTCCCTGCTACTGCTCCCCTTCCTCCTCTAGATGCCAAAGCATCACCACAAGGCATATTGACGGTTTGAGCATAAATTCCTCCCTCACCTTACGAACCACCTTGCAGGTACAACCGTGTCCACTACCATGTCCACTGTCACTGCCTTCATTCTCTGAAGCATGCTGCTGCGATGGAGAGTTGGTTTGGGCTAGAGGATCAAATTTAGACTTTGTCCTCCTTTGATAAGCTTGATCAATATATTTTGCATGAACCATCTTGAATTATCCTAAGACAGACATGGATGTCATGCTTAAAATATGAAAAGGGTTGCGTAAGAAGTGGAATTAAGGAACAAAGTTAGATGAACATGATCAGGACAACCCAGAGTATCCGAGTTCAACTTGGACTATCCGGGTTACCCGATCTTATGGAAAATTTAGGGTTTAAGGGATTTAACAAATGCATTTGCAAACCCTTGGAATACACAATTCTATGAAGCAAAAGGAGCATCTTCACCAAAGGAAATCGACTCTAGAGATAGACATTAAGAGATCGAGAGGAGATGGTTTTTAGGTCTACCTTGAGATCAATCGAAGCACTCAGAGTCAATTCGAATGGAGGGTCGAACACTCCAACTAAAAGATGAGTTCACTTGGTGAAGAACTTGGAAATCCTACGGTGGAAACCTTAGATCGCCTGAGGGGAGTTCACCACGATGGGAGGATGAGAGAGGAGGTGAAAGAGATAGAATGAAGGGGTAACTCCTTGGGTTGGGTATAAGACTGGATATTCGGGTGGACCCGGAGACTCCGAGTTGGGATTTAACCAAAATAGAGAGGGGTCACCCGGAGGGGAACTCGGACCCTCCAGGTTAAGTGACAGAATCTGGAGTATCCGGGTTAACCCGGAGACTCAAGATTCTGTCAATTGGATAGAGACACCCAGGGCCTAAGGGCTTCCGAAATCTGGATACTCTGGGCTAAGCAGGACCTTCCAGGTTCTGGAACATGGCAGAACTTGATTTGGAGCTGAGATTCGAGAATGATGGTTGGACATATAAGACATTTTTACCACTTGTGATCACCCAACAAACAACAATACATAAAAATGATCATGAGTAGCAAAATATGATTGAAAGATTTTTTTTGGAAAATAGCACTAAAAAGAGATTTTCGCAAACTTCTAGCTACCAAAGCTATAAGACTAGAACAAATAATTGTATGCAACATATCAAGCCACATTGCGAGAATCTAGGATATTTAGCTCACTTCTCAACTCGTAAAATATTTGCTCATCTAGTGGCTTGGTGAGGATATCGGCTAGTTGTTTTTCGGTTCTCATATGGAGAATATCGATATTCCTTTTTGTTGAGTGGTCTCTTAAGAAATGATATCGGATGTCTATATATTTAGTTCTTGAGTGTTACACGGGATTGTTGGATATTTTGATAGCACTCTCATTGTCACACAAAAAAGGGACTTCGGTCACGTTGTAGCCATAGTCTCTCAAGATTTGCCTCATCCAATATAGTTGAGTACAACAAGCACCCACGATAACATACTTAGCTTCGATGGTGGATAGGGCTATGAAAATTTATTTCTTTGAGGACCAAGACATCAAGGACCTACCCAATAATTGTTAAGTCCCAGAGGTACTCTTCCTATCCACTTTGTAACTGGTATAATCAAATCTGAATAGCCGATAAAGTCAAAGGTTGAACCTTTAGGATACCATAAGCCAAGGTAACGGATATGAACCAAATATCTAAAAATTCTCTTAACGGCCACTAAATGGCACTCTTTTGGAGCGGTTTGAAATCTTACACACATGCATACACTACGTATAATATCAGACCTAGATGCACAAAAGTAAAGTAAATAACCAATCATAGAGCGATATACCTTTTGATCAATGGTCTTACCATCTTCATTGAGGTCGAGATGTCCATTCGCTTGCATAGGAGTCTTGATAGGCTTGGCATTCTCCATATCAAACTTTTTGAGCATATCTTTGATATACTTGGTTTGACATATAAATGTGCCTTCTTTGAATTGTTTGATTTGAAATCCTAGGAAGAGCTTCAACTCCCCCATCATTGACATCTCAAACCTTTTAGTCATGATCCTACTAAATTCTTCACAAAAGAGTTGATTAGTAGAACTAAATATAATATCATCGATATATATTTGGAAAATAAATAAATCATTATTAATTTTTCTAATTAAAAGAGTAGTATCTGCTTTACCTATTTCAAAATCTTTTTTGACAAGAAAATCTTTAAGGCATTCATACCATACTCTAGGTGCTTGCTTAAGCCCATAGAGCACCTTATAGAGTTTGTATATATGATGAGGATACTTGGGATCTTCAAATCCAGGTGGTTGCTCTATATATACCAATTCGAAGATAGGTCTATTGAGAAATACACTCTTCATATCCATTTGATATAACTTGAAATTATGGTGAATAGCATAGGCAAGTAATATATGAATTGACTCAAGCCTAGCTACGGGAGGAAATGTCTCACCAAAATCCAAACCTTCTATTTGCGTGAAACCTTAAGCAACTAACCTTGCCTTGTTTCTAGTCACGATCCTGTTCTCATCTTGTTTGTTGCGGAAAACCTATTTGGTGACAATCACATTTTGATTGGGTCTTTTCACCAATGATCAAACTTCATTTTTCTTGAAATTGTTGAGCTCTTCTTGCATGGACATCACCCAATCTGAATCTCCAAATGCATTTTGTACCTTCAAATGTTCCAAAGAGAAAATAAAAGAGTAATATTCACAAAAATTTGCAATTCTAGAACGAGTGGTTGCCCCCTTTTGTATATCATCAAGAATATTGTCAATTGGGTGATCTCTTTGGATACTTTAATGGACTCTTGAATGTAGCACTTGGGATTGTGGTTGAATGTCATCCACTTCATCATCAAGTAATTTGTGGAGTCATCGTGAGCTTAATCTTGATCTTTATCTTGGCTTTAGTTTTGATCTTAAGTTGATGTTGGTGGCTTTACTTGAGTTGATGAAAATGAATGAGCTTGATCATTATTAGTCACTTGTTGCTCTTGGGGCTCTTTAGGCTTAATTTCATCAATTTTCATCTTCTTGATTGCCTCACTTGGAATTTATTCATCACCTAAAATATTATGATCAACTTGCTCCACTTGGGAGCCGTTAGATTCATCGAATATCACATCACACGTGATTTTAACACAACCGGTGGTTTTGTTAAAAACACAGTAAGCATATGCATTTGATCCATAAACAAGTAAGAAACCTTCATCTACCTTAGGAGCAAACTTAAAACTTTTAGCCTTCTTATTTAGAACAAAGCATTTACTACTAAAAACTTTAAAGTAATACACATTTTTATTGTTACCAGTTAAAAGCTCATATGCGGTCTTCTTCAAGATCTTGTGGAGATACCGGTTGATGGTATGGCATGCGGTGTTGACGGTCTCAACCTAAAATTGATCAGAGATCTTATATTCATCAAGTATGGTCATTGCCAACTCTATGAGAGTCCTATTCTTTCTCTTGACAACCCTATTTTGTTGTGGGGAGCAGGATGCCGAGAATTCATGTTTGATCCCTTCTTCATCAAGAAATTCTTCAACTTATGTATTCTTTAATTCACTTATGATGTTGCTTCTCACCCTTTTTATCTTCACATTGAATTCATTTTGAGCTCTTCTTACAAATTTCTTGAATATGGCTTGTGTTCCACTCTTATCATGCAAAAAGAATATCCAAGTAAAATGAGAATAATCATCAAGAATAATCAAACTATATTTGTTACTGTCAATGCTTATATAGGTGATTGGTCCAAATAAATCCATGTGAGGAAGCTACAATGACCTTATGGTCGTTATCACATTCTTGGCGGGATGAGGAGCTCCAATTTGTTTGCCCACTTGACACGCACTACAAATTCTATCTTTCTCAAAAGAAACTTTTGTTAGTCCTAGGATGTGCTCCCCTTTAGAAGTTTAGACAAGTTTCTCATACCAATATGGGCTAGTCGATGATGTCACAGCCAACCCATACTAGACTTAGCAATCAAACAAGTTTTATGCCTCATTTCATCCGTTGAAAAGTCAACAAGATAAAACTTAACCTTCAAACGACTAGTGAAAGCTATTGAGGAGTCTTCCCTCTAGAAACGGTCACATCTTTATTAGTAAAAAGATAATTATAGCCTATTTCACAAAGTTGTGATACGGACAACAAGTTGTAACTAAGAGATTTGACTAACAACACATTTGAAAAAGAATTATCATTGGAGGTAGCAATTTTACCTAAACTATTTACCTCTCATTTCCCATCATCACCAAAAATGATATTTTCATGAAATCCTCTATTTTTTTAAATGATGAGAACATTCTCTTCTCTTTGGTCATATGATTTGTGCATCTACTATCAAGCACTGAACTTGATCTAACGGAGGAGTATACCTACAAAATAAGTTAAGCTTTTGTTTTAGGTACCTAAATTTGCTTAGGTCCTTTCATATTAGTCACAAGTATTTTTGGCACACACGTTCCTTTTGACAACTCGATCTTTTGTGCAGCCACTAACATATAGAGTAACTATTTTACCACTGTGGTTTCTCTTCAAAACATAAGATGCATAAAAAGTAGATTGAGGTGTATGGCCCTTGGACTTGTGTGGTGAGATCATTTTGCTTGCCTCCCTTGATGAACTTGAGGCATCCCTTGCCATTTATCACCATATGCTCACTTGGCTTGCTTGTATGCATATCAAATTCAAGGCCCCTCTTTTCCTTGTTGTCCTTAGCCTCAATGATCTTGTATAGTGTATCATTGAATTTGTATATCTTGATACATCTATACTTAACTAAAGCATTTAGTCTCGCATTCTCCTTTTGTAATACTTGCAAGAATTAAACATTAGTAGCACTAGCATTTATATCAACATTATAACAACGAGAGTAACCTTGATTAGTGGAAGCATTAGAGAGTAATGTTGCTTTATTAGAGGGAGAAGAGCTATTCCTAAGAGCATCAATTTTTACTTTAAGAGTTTTATGAGTTTCATCCAAACACTTGAATTTCTACCCTCTAGACTAGCAATTTAGATATTGACCAAATTAAGATCTTTAGTCAATTTCTCAAATTTCTCTTTCTCTTTAGCAAGGAGCTTATCGAGTTCAAGGTTTCTCTCATTTTCAAGGATGAGAAAGTCCTCTTGCTTCTCGAGAATCTCCTTTTCACTCTATATTGTTTCCATTAGCTCCTTTATATTAGACATGATATTTTTACTTAAACCTTTAAGCAAAGGTTCACAATCACAATCACTATCATTATTACTACCTAGGAGCTTGGATTGTGATTTTACCTTACGCCCTTTTGACATGAGACACTTGGAAGTGTCGTCGTCGTTACTTATGTCACCAAAAAGTGATTTTGTCGGTGTAGAGGAGTGGATGGCGATGATGGCAACTCCTTCATCATCGGAGTCGGAGTTAGAGTTGGAGTCAAACTCCTCACCAATGTGAGCTTGACTCGGATATTTCTTCTTGTGGGTCTTATACTTGTCCTTCTTAAAAGACTTGTTATTCTTTTCCTCCTTGTCTTTTCTCTTCTTTTTGTTTAGATATTTGGCGATAAAATGACCAACTTCGCCACACTCATAGCAAGCTCTCTTGAATGTTTTTCTTTTGCGCATGTCTCTCTTGTACTTGCTATAGCCACCCTTTTTCATGAATTTCTTGAATTTTCTTACAAAGAAAGCAATCTCTTCATCATCGTAGCTCTCATCTTCACTTGAGCTTTATTCTTTAACTTGCTTGCTCTTACTTGCCTTGAATGCTACTTTTTTGTTCTTGGAGGTTGAGCTTTGCTTAACTAGGTACTTGAGCTCATTGGCTTCCTCCTCCATAAGCTCATGAGCAAAAATTCTACCGAGCAAATCACTTAGTGTGAGCCTCTTGTAGTCTCTTTTTTCTCAGATGAGAGTGACCAAGGTGAGGTTTCTTAGTGCAAAAACTCTTAGCAATCTTTGCACCACCTTGTGATCATCTAGCTCTTCACTTATAAGCCCTCTATTTGTCCACAAGCACCATCATGGGGTCATATATTGTTTGGGGATTTCATCATCTTCCATAACAAATCTTCTCAATTTGCCTTCAAGCAATTTTATCTTCGACTCTCTCACGTTTGTGGTTCCTTCATGTGCGACTTGAAATGGATCATATATCACTTTGGCTTCCTCAAGCCCATCCACCTTGTTGAATTCTTCGATGCTCAAGGCACCAAGAAATACACTCGCGGCTTGTGCATTGCGGTGAAGATTTTGTTCTTGCTCGGAAGTAAGCTCTTTGTCCTTATCCTGTAGCTCAAGACCTGTGCGAACAATCTTTCAAATACTTGAATGAAGAGAGATTAGATGCAGTCTCATTTTGAGCCAAGCCTCTCATGGTGCTAACGGATATTCAAGTACGGTCTCACTAAGCCGGTCCGGGTTCAAGGCTTGACATCCTCTTAATGAAATCCCGGGGGCACGTCCTCCCCCTCGGTGCTCATATTGTGTCTCCAAGCGGCATAATGTGTCCCATCAAAATATGGCGCACACCTGGACGACACGGAAATGTAAGAGTTAGAAGCATTCAATTTATCATAATTGAATTGGATTGCAAATCCCTTGCCTTTACCGTTACCTGACTTCGAAGCATCATCTTTTGGACTCTTCTCCTCGGATGTCAACATCTTAAACTCTCCAAGTGGTGAAGACTTGTAGGAGATTAGGCTCTAATACCAATTGAATGTACGTGAGTCCCCTAGGAGGTGAATAGGCATTTCTTGAAAATTAAAACTTCACAGCGGATTACAGATTTTGGATACTCCGGATCAATCTAGAGACTCCGGGGTCCAGAGGTTTCGAGCTCAACCCGGATAGTCCAGATGGAACAAGAAATCAAAAACTAAGCTTACCTAAGCAAGTCTAATTGAATCTAAGGGTTACCACAAGTTTTAAAGGAATCTTAAAGACAATTTCACCAACCACCTGTAGATACAAACTCGCAAACAAGTAGATCGTACAAATTGCCCCAAACATCAACTAGAACGAGAAAGTATACAAGAAAGTAAAGGAGACAAGAATTTGTTTCCTGATGTTTAGATCAAACGATCCTACGTCTCTGTTAAGGTGCTCACAAAGAGTCAGATCTCTTTCAACCCTTATCCTCACAAAGCGACCATGAAGATCGAGCTTGGGCTTACTCAAAGCTTCGTCTTCTCTTGCAGAGGCAAGGATGACCTTCACAAACTTTTCAGGGCACTCCACAAGCTTGGGTGCTCTCCGAGTGACGCCTAGCCGTCTAGGAGCTCTAAGCTCCAAGAGTAACGAACGCGAATCAATGGATTGATAACGAACTCAAGTGCTCAAAGGATGAATTTATGCTCATTAGCACTCAATCTCACTTTCCCAATCCAACTCTCAAAATCTTGCAAGATTTGATGCACTGAATGAGTTAGGAGGGCTATTAAATGGCTATAAATGTGTTTGTCTCTAGTTGGTTCAGTAACAACAGCATATTAAAGAAGAGGGTGAGAGGGTATATATACTCTCTCCTCAAAAAAACTAGTCGTTATAGTGATTTTTATACTGACCTGGAGTACCAGGTTATATCCGGAGAATCCGAGTTGGCACTTAAATATGTAACTGAGAGCCCTATCCGGAACCCAACTCGGAGGGTCCGGAAGACTAACAGAACCTGGAGTATCCGGGTCAATCCAGAGACTCCGGGTAAAAAAAATTGAACAAAGCACCCTTGCCGGAGCTGAACTCGGAGACTCCGGCTGACACACTAGAATCTTAAGTATCCGGGTTAGCCCGAAGACTCTAGGTCCAGACTAAGACATTTAACTTTTTGGTATTCGTGGGGTGATTTGTGTATCTTTTCTTTGGTCTAGATGGACACTTTATGCACTGAGACATCTTCAAGTCAATCTATACACATCCCTCTTGATAGAATGGCATACATATACTTAAATTCAAAAATAAAATCAATTTAAATCTATTGAATGACTACATGCCGCTTCTCTTTTCTTTTTGATGGACGCCAATGTCATTTAACTTCCTTGATGAGACTAAAATATGTTCATAACTTTGATAAACTTATTAGCCCCTTAATCGTTTATCATCAATTATCCAAAACCCATATAGGGGCCTAGATGCACTTTCAGTATTGGCAATCTGACTCCTATTTTGTCGGTCTGACTTCTGGATATGCATAAAACATAACAAAATTCCTCTCGGACGAATGAGATCCAAAAGCTGAAATCCAATCAAACAACCTCCAAATTCAATGAAATTTGAACCAGAGTACAGCTAGATATGGAGAATCACCGCCATAAAAGATCCATCCCAAAAGATCAAGAAATCATCACAATTTTTTTTTGTTTTTTTAAGAAACTAATGTGAGAGATGAATAAGGCAAGAACTCCAAATTTGTAATGCTCGTGAGATAGATTGATCCAAGATCATTCAAGAAATATTATCATGATGGTGCCATGTGCACCACTATCCATCGTTCAAGGTTTTGAGGCCAAACCACCAAACTATCCCGTATGCTTTTCAAAGCGTGACTTCCTGCTTGCTTTCACCTGAAGCAAGTATTCCCGATCTTGACATGTGTCATCTCATCCCGCGATCTTCCACGTCGGCAGGTCTCTCCCACTTCTACTCCCACGGACAACCTCATCACTCGTACCAACCACGATTGTCTTTGACTTGGTCAATCCGCCATCTTAATAAACCATCCAATGCTTCTTGACCTCTCTATGTGTCCGGTGTGGATCACCCATGACTTCGCTCGACTTCCTGATCGTTCGGCTCTAAGCCACCCGCTTAGTCCTGATCCTCCTCGCTGTTAACCGTCATGTTTATTATATTGACCTACCATAATGAGATAAGAAAACATATTTCTCCAATTCTACAATATAACATCCACCACCTTTCATCAACTCCAGTTAGCAACATAATCATATCTATGCATTTTCATCAAGTAAACCATCGCCATTCACAACAATACATTTTATCCTAAAATGCACTTTCTATGCACCTACATAACATGCAAGTCCATGCATGATAATATCACCCATATACTTAACCATACATGTACTAACATATCCAACACATATACATCAATGCATTTAAACATCACACATCTCACCGTATACCCTCGCACCTAAAACAAATCTCAATGCAATCAACTATACTTATTGGTAATTACTCATAACATTAGCTAGATCATCCGCATCGTCTCACACCTTAAAAGCTACTAAACAATAAATTTACACAAAAGTTATTCACAAATGAAAATCACAGATTTATGTTTTCGTTTTGTTCATTCTTTCTTCTGAACCTAAGCTGTTCAAGTAGCACGTCCAAATAAAGTTGCACCTCTTTATCTTACAGTATCCTTTTTACATCAGCATACCCTTTTATTTAAGACAGCTTGTTGAGCCCTCTGAAATCTACAGCGTCGACGCATTCGCCTACGCCCTTGTACTTGTTGAGCATCTTGAGCAGCTCGGTGGCCTTCTCCTTGGTTGCGTCCCTGCAGCCAACCTGCAAGAGAAGGAGCAGCTTCTGGAACGCGCCGACTCGCAGCGCCTCGACCAGGCACCGCGTCACCGCGTCCTCCTCTTCCTCCCCGTCGCGGGGCGCCCTGCCGAGCCGCCACAACGTCGACACGGCCAGCTCGGTGGCCAGGTCGGACACGCGGAACATCTTCTTGACGAGCACGGGCACGGCGAGCGCGTGCGCCCGCGCGCTCGCGCGGCCTTCCTCCGACACGAGCACCGCGTCGAGCACCGCTAGCGCTTTCTCGGACATGCTCTTGTCGGCGTCGACGAGGGCCTCGACGAGCACGGGGACGAGCCCGGCGGTTGCTAGCCGCGCCGAGACGTGCTCGTCGTAGCGCGCCAGGTGGTAGGTGGCGACCATGGCGGCCTTGGTAGCCTGAGGGCAGATAGGAGACTTGATGATCTTGACCAGCGCGTCTACGATCTCGTCGAGCTTTTCGCTCAAGTCCGTGAACTCTCCGTCGCACGAGACGATCTCCTTGATCGCCAGCACGGCATTCATCCTTCCCGCTAAGCTCCCGTGCTCGGCAATGGCGACCAGAGACCGCAGCGAGCTCGGCGAGACCAATATTCTGGCGGCCTCCTCGTCCAACGGCATCATGCAGACCAATGTCTCCAGGACGTCATCAAGAACGCCCCCCGCCGGCGCGCTGTGAGCGGCAGCGAGCGACTCGAACGCCGCGGCCAGCACGCGGCCCGTGCCGATGGACACGAAGCAGCGCCTGTTCCGCTCGCTGTCCCTGGCGAGGGCCTTTACCTTCGCGACCACCTCGGCGCACCGCGCCGCAGCGTCGTCCCGGCCGCGGACGCGCGCGGACTCGGCGAGGTCGAACAGGAGCTCGGACGCCTGGACGGGCGTGACGGGAATCTTGGGCGTGGGTATCCGCTCGACGCCGCGGGAGCGGTTGGCGACGCACCAGTCCTGGATGACCCGGCGGATGGCGTGGTTGGGGACGAGGTCCTCGTGCCGGAGCAGCGCGTGCGTGACGGGGCACGTGGCGCGGCCCTTGTCCAGCCACGCCTCGATGCTCTCCCGGTCGTACGTGATCCCCGTCGGCGCCGTGACGGGGTCCCGCATGAGGTCCAGCGAGATCGGGCACCGGAAGTGCGCCGGGATCGCCAGCTCCACGCCGCCGCCGAGTGACACCGCCTTGGTCTCCGCCCTCCGTGCCCTCCGCGCCAGCAGCGCCATCAGAAAACCAGCGAAGGCTAGAAGGATTTCGACGATGAGTTCTTGGAGTCGAGAGGCGTACGTGTTGGGTCCTCCTCTGGGTGGGTGTGGTGTGAAGAGTTCAATGAGACGACTGGGCGCAGGAGGAAGGGTTCAAATAGGGAGGGAAGCCAACGGAAGGGGTGAAGGGTTTGAATGGGAATGTTGACGTTGAACGTGTGTTTGAATGCGTTTTAAACAGCGGGGAACGGAGGAAACGGTCGGTAATGCCTTAACGCGCGCTGTCTTTAGTTAGGCGCCAGCAGTCACGGTCTTATTTTCATTTTTGGAAGGTCCGGCAAGTATAAGTTCTATTTGGTTTAGCTTTTGCTACTAACATAAAGCTGAATTAAACAGTCTACTTCTGAAAATAGCTTCTAAAAAGTAAAAATTGATAAAAACTGTCATTATTACTAGAAGCTGGTTTAGAGTAGTTTTTATAGCTTATGAGTGATAATGTTCTGAAGGGTATTACATATTTCATCCATATTAAAAATAGTTTTTTTCATAAGCAGTTTTTAAAAAAACATCAGGCTAACCAAACGCGTCTAAGAATTCATCAGGCGAACATTGTAGATTTTTTTTCCTGATACCTGCAGGACTTGAGCCGTTTCTTGTTAAAAAAAAAAGAAGAAGAAAACTTGTAATGTTTTTGTTTTTCACTACTGGAAAAACAACGTGTAAATAATCTTGTGTGAATGGAGCTAGTCCATAGTTTCAGTTTTCGTAGTTCAGACTAGTTCAGAGTCCAGACTATCATCTTGTGCATGTAAGTCTGAGTGTCATCACTCTCAGCTAGAACCTGATCGCAATTTATGACAACGTTTCAAATTCATAACAATGACAGGTTGATCGCCGCAGCTGTATTACCAAAGACAAGAATCGTTCCTTGCTGTAAAGTGGGAAAATTGATTGCAATTGGAATAATTCAAAGTCCAGTCATCTACAACTCGCTGTTACCTTGTCAGCACTGGCACCATTTCGGTAATCGAAAATGCCATGCATTCGCTGTTTCCAAGCGTTGCTACAGTGTTCCATGTCACAGTGCCCGCGCGTTCCGGTCGTATAGCAGTTCTCTTCGGCAATTGTGTGCATGGTACGGCAATTTTCGTTCCGAATTATCAACTAAGTCTTCTGAACCGGAGCCGGTACTAGCGACATTTCAAATTCTGAAGACTCTTTCGCTCTGAAAAACTTGGCTCCCGTCGTCACGTTTGAATTGCAAGACATGGCACAATCTCACCAGCTGATCTCCCTGAAGAATTATATTTTTCGAGAACGTTCTCCTTGAAGAATTATAAACAGAGACTATATCTCGGTTATGCGTAACAATCGATGATTTAAGGTAGTAACTTTGTGGTGGTGATCTCCATCATAGAGCTGTTCCAAACTTGTAGCAGCTCATCACTTCACCACATGCCTAGTCACTAAGACGTAGTGTAGAATACCTCAAACCAAGTCAGCTGGTCTAGAAACTCATGTGAAACAATCAGAGGTGCGGAAGATTGGATGGAAACGCCGTGCCTCCTTCCGGCGGGCGTGTACGTGTTAATATAGGCGAGGAAACTCCCCTCGCATGGATTACAATTGGTGTTGCATGTCTTGCGGTGATCACAACTAACTATATATAGAATACAACAAATCTAACTACCAACAGCTGATCAACCTTGCATGTCATGCATACACATATTACAAATTCTGAATTACATTTGTTTATCTAACACTCCTCCTCAATCACAACCGCGTGAGAGGTTGAGATTGTGCTTGAAGTTCTCCAGCTGTCGAACAGTCATTGCTTTGGTGAATCCATCTGCCACCTGATCACCTGAGGGAACAAAGTCTATCTGCAAAAGATTTCTAGAAACTCTTTCCCTAACAAAGTGATAATCAACCTCAATATGTTTAGTTCTAGCATGAAACACTGGATTAGACGAGAGGTACTTAGCTCCTAGATTATCACGCCACAATTTTGCAGTCAGTGGAGTGTAAACACCAACTTCTTTTAATAATGTCTGAATCCACATTATCTCTGATGTTACATTTGCAATGGCTTTATATTCTGCTTCGGTGCTTGATCTGGAGATTGTGGCTTATTTGCGTGCACTCCAGGATATCAAATTTGACTCAAGAAAAATAGCAAACCCTCCAGTAGACCTTCTGTCATCTAGAGAACCTGCCCAATCTGCATCTGTAAAACCACTGATCAACATTGAGTTAGACCGACTAATCTTGAGACCTACCCTTGTATTCTGTCTCAAATACCTTAATATTCTTTTTTACTGCTGACCAGTGAACCTCAGTAGGTGCATGTAGAAATTAACATACTTTGTTAACAGGGAATGCTATATCAGGTCTGGTGAGAGTTAGATATTGCAGAGCACCAACTATACTTCTGTAGTTTGTAGCATCTTTAGTACCCAAAGGAGATCCTTCAAACGCAGATAACTTCTCACTAGTAGAAAGTGGTGTACTAACAGGTTTACATTCTGACATATTTACTCTTTTAAGCAAATCAGATGCATACGTATCCTGTGTTAAAACTATACCATCACGTACCTTGCTCACTTCAATTCCAAGGAAATAACGCAATTCTCCTAGATCTTTCAATGCAAAGTCCTGTCTCAGATCATGTAGCAGACTTGTAGTGGCTTCTATAGTTGAACTGACTACTATAATATCATCAACATAGATCAACACAAATATTGTTACTCCTCCTTTGTTAAAATAAAACAAAAGAAGTATCTGCCTTTGATGCACTAAAGCCAAGTTTAATCAATTTAGAACTGAGTCTAGCATACCATGCTCGTGGTGCTTGCTTCAAGCCATAAAGAGCCTTGTCCAATTTGCATACAAAGTTGGGCATTGTGATGTCTACATAATCAGGAGGCTGTTTCATGTATACTTCTTCTTCTAGTATCCCATGAAGAAAAGCATTTTCCACATCTAGTTGCCTCAAACTCCATCCTTTTGAAACAACAATAGATAAAATAGTCCGAATTGTAGTCATTTTCACAACTGGACTAAACGTATCTTCGTAATCTATGCCATATCTTTGTTTGAAGCCTTTAGCTACCAACCGAGCCTTATATCTGTCTAGACTCCCATCAGCTTTAAGTTTTGTTTTATATACCCATTTGCAATCTATGACATTGCTGCCTTTCTTAGGTGGAACCAAGTGCCAAGTTTTATTCTTCATTAATGCATTGTACTCTATATCCATAGCTTCTTTCCAATGTTTGCTAATTAGAGCTTCTTCTACACTGTGTGGTTCACCACTAATAGCAGCAAGACCATAGCGAATACGACCATCAGTAAATACCTTAGGCTTCGTGATGCCATCCTGGAGTCTGGTTCGTGGCCGTCCTTGTGAAGCTTGTACCGGTTCTGGAGCTGCATCCGATATAGGATCCGAGGCCTCCGGTGTAGAAGATCCGGCTTCAGGCGGCGCAGGTGGCGCAGAGACTCCAGAAGCAGGCGGGGCAGATCGGGCAGATCCCGAGTGAGATTCTGTCGGAGTAGCACGGTCCCCCCCTGGCGCCGGACTTTGCGTGGCGTCCACGGAGAGGTCGGTGGCAGCCGCACGTGGAGACGAGCCCGGATTGGCCCATGTGTCGCCTGAAGAGGTGCCTGCAGCGGCTGGTGTGCCTATCCTGGGGATAGGAGAAACGGCAGGCGCCGATCCCGGAGCTGCTTGGCGCGGAAAGAAGGAAGGACTCGTGCCTGTGCCATCTCCGGATGTTGTGCCCTGTGTAGCATTTGTTTCTCCACAAAAATCATTAGAGTTTTTACCATTAAACATATGATCAACTACAAATTCTCCCCATGTTGATGGATTAAGCAAGGAAGGAGGAAGAAGAAGAATTTCAGAGCGAATTCGAGCGCCTGCATTGGCATGTAGTTTAGCGAAAGGAAAAATATTCTCATCGAATATTACATCGCGAGAAATATAAATACGTCCTGATGTTATATCCAGACACTTAAAACCCTTGTGGAGATTGCTGTAGCCAAGGAAGGCACATTCCTTAGACCGAAAGGCAAGTTTATGCTTGTTATATGGGTGCAAATTCGGCCAACAAGCACATCCAAAGACGCGCAAAGCTGAGTAGTCAGGTTGGGTATGGAACAGGCGCTCGAGAGGGGTCTCAAAATTGATGACTTTGCTGGGTGTTCGATTGATGAGGAATGTGCCGCAAGGTTTCATCCCAAAGTTTGAGAGGCATATGTGCATGAGCTAAAAGAGACAACCCTACTTCCACAATGTGTCGGTGTTTTCGCTCAGTGGTGCCATTTTGTTGATGAGCATGAGGACAGGAAACTAGGTGAGAGACCCCAATTTTTGTAAAAAAGGAGTTCGGTTTCTCATATTCGCCTCCCCAGTCGGTTTGAACAGCAATAATTTTCCGATCAAAAAGCATTTCAACAAGATTTTGGAAATCTTTAAATTTTTCAAACACCTCAGATTTGAATCTTAAAAGATAAATCCAGGTAAATTTGCTATAATCATCAATAAAACTCACGTAGTATTTGTACTTGCCCACAGAATCTGGCGTAGCACCCCAAACATCAGAGAATATGAGCTCAAGAGGATGGGTGGAAATACTAGTAGATGTAGGATACGGGAGCTGATGACTTTTTGCTTGTTGACAAGCATCACACACAGAACCTTTACTTGAATCAAAAGAATATGGAAATTTATATGTTTTAAGAATCCTTTCAACAATAGGAAATGCAGGATGTCCTAAGCGACTATGCCATCTATCAAGTGGCACTTTATTGATTCCAAAGGCTTGCTTGGGCGTAGGTGCAGGAGGAAGGGGATACAACCCCTTTCGACAGGGTCCCTTAAGAAGAGTGCTCCTCGTGTCCCGATCCTTTATAAGAAAGAAATTGGGGTGAAATTAAAAGAAGACATTATTGTCGGATGCAAGGCGATGAACAGAAATAAGGTTCTTTTTGGTAGAAGGAACATGTAAGATGTCATGAAGATGTAGATTACGATCTGGGGTAAGAATTGTAGATTGACCAATATGTTTAATGTTCATACCTGCACCACTAGCGATGTGGATCTGATCAGCACCATTGTATCTGTCACGGACAGCCAGCTTCTCAAGCTCTCCTGTGATGTGGTCGGTAGCACCTGTATCGGTGTACCAACTGTTGTCGATGGTGTAGGAGTTCATTGCAGCCGCCACATGTCTCTCTTCTGGAACGTAGCTTTCATCAAACCGGTGCCAACACCGATCTGCAGTGTGGCCGGTTTTGAAGCAAACTTGACACTGCGGCCTAGAGTTGCCACTGTTGGAGCCACCACGGTTGGAATTACCGCGGCCAGTACCTGCACTGTTGCCTTGTCGTTGATTGGTGTTGACGCTGTTGGTGTTGATTCGTCCGCGTCCACCAGAGCCACGGCCACGGTTGGTACTGCGGACACGGCCAAAGCCTCCTCCACGACCACCTCGGTTGGCCATATTGACCGAAGATGCAGAGTGACCATTGCCTAAAATCTCCATGCGAGTCTCAAAAGCAAGAAGTTGAGTATAAGCATCTCTTACCGACACAGATTCCTTGCTTGCAAGAAGGGCAGAGACTATGGGATCGAAATCTAAGTCAAGCCCGGTGAGAATGTATGTCAAGAGCTCTTCATCTTCAATTGGCCTGCCGGCAGCCGCCATCTCTTCTCCAAGGGTACGCATCTTGCCGACGTACTCCGTGATGGTCTGGTTTCCCTTCTGCGCCGTGGCCAATGCGAGCCGTGTGTTCACAGCCCGAGCTCTATTCTGCGACGAGTACATTGCCCCGATCGCAGACCAGAGATTTGCCGCCGTTTCTTGAGCGGCGACTTGGGAGAGAACGTCTCGTCCTAGGGAGCCGAGGACGAAACTCAGGACCTGTTGATCCTTGGCATACCATTCGTCGTATGCTGGGTTGGGGACGAGAATTTCCTTGCCGGCGGCATCCTTGCCATTAATCTCTTCAGCAGGAATTGGTCTTGCCCCGGTAAGGTGTCCCTCCAAGCGCGATCCTCGGACGGCAGCGAGTATCTGCGCCTTCCACATTGCGTGGTTGGATTTGCTGAGTTTTTCGGTGATGGCGACTCCCACCAGAGGATTGACAATGGCGGAGGAGGAAGCCATGGTGGTGGTAGATGGATTTCAGTTTGTGGAATTGGCTCTGATAACCATGTGAAACAATCAGAGGTGCGGAAGATTGGATGGAAACGCCGTGCCTCCTCCTGGCGGGCGTGTACGTGTTAATATAGGCGAGGAAACTCCCCTCACATGGATTACAATTGGTGTTGCATGTCTTGCGGTGATCACAACTAACTATATTTAGAATACAACAAATCTAACTACCAACAGCTGATCAACCTTGCATGTCATGCATACACATATTACAAATTCTGAATTACATTTGTTTATCTAACAACTCATACTAGTAGTAAGGTCACTAAGACTAGTGTAGAATAGCTCAAACCAAGTGAGCTGGTCTAGAAACTCATACTAGTAGTAAGGTCAAAATCACAGGTTCTGCTAGAACTGGCAGAAAGAGAAACTTAGCTAAAGCTGCCACTGAATCCTTCCAGCATCACTTGGTTCCAAGTTGGCAGCTATATTAAAAGCTGGAGTACTGATGCTAGAAAAGGGCCTTTTGCTTTTGATTTACAGACTGTTAAGTACCGGCAGCCCTATTCATTGACCAACACATATAGTGTGATTATCAGCTAAAAGTAAGCAATGTTACTCTGGGCCGCAAGTTCAGAAATTCTGCATTGGAACTGCTACCGAATTATTTCTTCCTATGAATTCATTCGATCAATAACAGTCTCGTTGCGACGATATTTCTGGAATCAATAACATATTAGTCCAGTCAAGATTAGACGGACTCTCGGGCCCTCTGCTATTGTAGTTTGCTGTAGCAGCAGTTCTAATACTGGTTATGCATACGTGTATATATTAGATATATATTTATACGTATATATACATATATGTATGCGTACATATGTAATTTTCTTTTTCAAAAAATTTTAAAAAAATATCAAAATAAATATTAGTTATATTAATAAATCAGTTGAAAAAATTTAAAATGCAAAGAAAAATATCTAAAAACTCAAAAAAATATTTCATATTTTTTTAGGTTAGTATTACTTTCATTTACATGTTAAAACTATGTGCATGCAAAAAGTACTACTGTTTTCTCTATAATTAATTGAATGTATTTATCATTAATAATTTCATAAATAAATATTAAAATGTACAAAATTTGTGAACATATTTTTTTAATTTTCTTTTATCGTGCTCTGTACAGTAAAATAAAAAGGGCGCGGCACAATCAGACTACTATTTCTTCGTGGCAGCATTCTTTCTCTAGAAGCGTATCAACTGTTGTCAGCTGAAGACTAACAGTACCTGCTCCTCATTCTAGAAATCCTACAAACAAAGGCAAAAAAAAAAAAGGAAAATCAAACAAGCACACACGCACGACCTTCAGGAACTTCCAAGGTCTGGGGATAATTATTATCGACTTGTTTAATTTAGAAAAAATCCCAATGCAGGGCAATCAGTTCGTGCATCTTCTTGTGTTCCCATTCAGCCATGCGTGGTCTATTCTGCTGTGTGGAAATCAAATGCAGGTAAATTTACCTAACTTACAACTTCGCTCATCTGGACGTCCACTAGATTGAACGTTTGGTCTATTGTGAGTATTTATACTCGTAGTATGTTTGTTTGAACTGTTGAAATCATTGATCGGTCAATCCCTGGTCTCCGATGGGAAGTAGGTTCAGACCGAATGCCGTTCATCGTTCCGTTCTTCAACTAAGACCGTTGCGGCTCCTTAGGTCGCTGTCGTGTACTCATACGTGCACACGCGCTTCTCTGGCCGTTCTCCGATGGAAACGCAACTCGAAAGGGGGCATGGACACACTGTCATCTAGACCGTTGATCCCTTTTATTTGATACTTACCGTTAATTCTCTTATTTATCTTATAATTTTTTAAATAATCTATCAAATACGAATTTTAATATAAATAAACTGTAAGTTCTAGTGAAATTTTCCCTCCACATAAGTTATTCAATATCCTGCACACGTTCGGTGACCAAAGCATGCAGAGTGAAATTTTCAGTTTTCTTCATATTTCCATAGTGAGTTTTTATTCTAGGACCAGAGCACTTTGTAGTACGTATTACAACTTGTTTATTTTTGTTGTTTATTAGTGCTAGACAAGAACGTCAGATTTTTAGAGTAACAACAATGTTTTTTCTTCACCTTTTAATAGTGTGAATTTTCATTTAGGACCAGAGCAATTTGCATTACTACTTGTTTATCTTGCTGTTTACTAGGCAAAGTATTTTCTTTGCAGAAGTGTCTTTAAAATTCAGCAAGCACACGGGCCACGGCGTAGGAGCGGCGTGCCTGCTTTCCGAGCTCCTGCCACTCCGTCGCTCGTCCAGCACAGCACAGCACCAACGGTGCGTGCTCTGGCTCTGCGTGTTTTTTTCTTTCCTCCCTTGTCTTTTGATGCGATGAACAGCGACACGGTTTTCGCGACGCGGCGTACGCGTGTTTCCGAGGAGGACGAGGTCGTCTCCTTTTCCGGCCAGCGTACGTACGACCCGCGCCGGTTTCTGATGCGAACAGGCAGAGGCAGCACCAGCCGGGCGGCGCCGTCTTTGTGGCAGTTCGACGAGTTTCACATCGACCAGTCCAAGCGAGTCGACGACGCCAACCGCCCTTTCTCCGTTTCTTTTTTCTGGTTCCCGTGAAGCAGATGGTGCTTGCCTACCTCAATCCCGGACCTTGCAACCGTGGAGCTCGTGTAAGCTTGCGTCACCTTATCAGAGCATATTTGGTGTTTGCGTCACCTTAAGAATTTTTTAAGGTGGTTACCTCTAGCTTACGTAGCATAAGAAATTTTTAGAGGTAGAGTTATAGATATATTAAATATTATTGGTTGAGATATTTTATTCTTATTTTTATTAAAAAAATAGATATTTAAACTATTTTAGTTATCATATAAACTTCAAATCTTGTATGTATCTCAGAGCTAGAGATCTATCAAACATGATGTTACTCTACATTTGTGTTTTTTAGATTCATTTTCAAAACTCACATACATACATATATATATTCATTGTATATCTATTATGTGCCTAAGCGCACTGTAAATTACTGTTGTGTCACACTTTAGTTATGATCTCAAAAGCAGTATAATTGTGATTTACAAGATACGTCAGTTACTACAAATATATATATGATCATAATTTGGTACTTTTTATAGTCGTAATTATGTTATTATTGTTATGTGATCGTAATTTGTTCACCTCTACGCTAACCCTCAGTTACGATCCTAAAAACAGTATAGTTGCGATCTACAAGATAGTTCAATCACGACAAATGTATATATGGTCGTAACTATATTATTTTTAGAATCATAACTATATTGTTTTTAGAATCGTAACTATATAGTTGCGACTCACAAAATAGGTCAGTTACTACAAAAATAGTACTATGTTGTAACTATATAACGATCATAAAACTTCATCAAAATATAGTCTTTATGGATCTTATTTTGTTTAGCGTATTTTTCCAATAATATGCTTCAAACGAATAAAAAATTAGATCTATAGTTATAGAGATATTGCATTTTAACGATTCGAATCAACAAAAAGAATCTTCACTGCATGCTCTGGTGGGTGGAGTTTGATGTGTATGTGGTATCACTGGATTGGCTCTCTTGGTTTGTTGACTCATGGAAGGCTCAGTTGGCTCGATCGGCCGTAGTGGCGTAACACAAATCTGTTCTGCGCTTAGATGTAGAATAGACTTACCGTGTATGTATGTATATATATATATAGTTATCGTTGACTTATTACAAAACTTCTATATAACTTGGGTTTTTTGACACTATATCTCGACGTCTGTTTTAAACTTTTCTATGTCCTTTAAAATGGTTTTTATAGGGTATATATTACTCCAACTGATGCCTCGCACCTATCTACATCTAACGCTATGGAGGGTATGCATATGAAGCATGAGAGTATATAAAATTATTTAAGTGGTATGTATATTTTTTTAAAGTAGTATGTACATACTTTTTATATATACTTGATTATATGTATAAATATATGGATATTATTATAATTAGCTAAAATTCATGGATTCTTTTGTATTTTTTCATGTAATTGACATTGGAGTATCTTAAAATTAATTTATAGTTGGCATTCATCTCATAGCCAATTAAATTAAATTGTTAATTTATTACAAAACTTTTATATAACTTATGGTAAAAGATAAGACGACTTCGACTTAAAATTAGAAAGATTATACAAAGAATCTAAACAGTTAGAACATGTCTTACTATACACTTATATTAATATTATCCTTTGTATTGACAATCTTTCCTGAAAGCTGACTCTGCACCAGTACGGGCCGCTGGGACTAAGGTGCCATCTTTTGGGCACACGCGCAAGAACTAAACAGCAGGGCTTTAGGGGAGAGAGGGAGAGCGGCAGGCGACGGTGGATTTGGATGGACGGAGGATAATATTAATATTAGGTGCAGATTAAATTCCTCTGAAGAATATAGTTGGTATTTATCTCATAGTCAACTAAATCTAATTGCTGACTTATTACAAAACTTTTATATAACTTGGGTTTTTTACACTATATCTCCACGTCTGTTTTAAACTCGTCTATGTCCTTTAGAGTGGCTTTTATATGGCATATTTTAATTATATAATCTAGGTTTATAATATTTATCTTACATACAATAGAATTCTTATCCCGATGTTTCATTAGTATTTCTCTAATTATTTGGATATCTTCTAGTCTTTGTACAATCTTCTCTATATCATTTTTAGATTTTATATCTCTATATTAATTTGGTACGAATGATTGTAATCCAATACATTCTATAGGACGTGATAAAATGGCATTCAATTTTTATCTGAAAACAGACTGTGACGCAGGACGTCTGTGACGAAAGAAGTGTCCGGTATTTAATATCTTCTTGTCAGAGGGGGTCCACGAGCCGTCCTCTAACTGTAAGAAAGTGATCGATATTTAATGGTGATTAAAGTGTAGGTGGCCCAGAGGGTGCGATATTCAGCCGATCGTCAATTGCGATACAGTGCCGCACTGTCCATAATGTTAAGATGACCACCACTTACACCAACATTAAATACCGATCACTTCCTTATAGACGAAGAAACATTCGTCCACTTCCTCCGTTCTCAAACAAACATAAATAAAACGAGCTTATACAAGAATAGAAGAATATTATATGACAAATTCTTATATAAAATGCATTAGATTACAATCATTCGTACCAAATTGGTATGAAGATATAAAATATAAAAATGATATAGAGAAGATTGTACAAAGACTAGAAGATATCTAAATAATTGAAGAAATACCAATAAAATATTGGGATAAGAATTCTATTGTACGTAAGATAAACATTATAAACCTGGATTATATAATTAAGACATGTCCTGTAGAAACCACTCCAAAGGACATAGAAAAGTTTAAAATACACATTAAAGAATTATTAAAGTTAGGTGTGTGGGAATATATATATATATATACACACACGTTGCAACGAAACACAAATATTATATACGGTAAATCAAGTACAAATTCAAGATATAGACATGTGGGTATATCATAGAAATACCACCAAATAAATACATCATAAATGATACCGTAGTTTAATTTCATATGAGATCTGAAAAAGAGGAGGAGATTACCTACTAATTTTTCTTCTAATTTTTTTATTTATTTAGCCGATAACAAGACGAAAAGGCTGAAGAACGAGAGTGAATAATAAAAATGAGTAAGTTATTTGAATTTTAAAATTTTTATTAGATATGAGTAGAGTAGAGAGAAGAGTTGATCCGAGAAATAATTTATATTTTATATAGTAAAGATATATACGTTTTTAAAGGGTTTTGGCGGTTCCATATTTGTTCACATGATAGTTTCTCTGCGACGTGGGCTGGCACTACGCGGCGGCAGCTTGACGTGCCACGAGCCGTGCTTGCGCCCGGTTGCCTTGGAGGCGTGTCGTGCTCCCGCGACGAGCACAGCCTGCTGGGCTAGCACGGCCCTAGGCACAAGCCTTGGAGGCGTATCGTGCTCCCACTGTACGGCCCAACTTTCACCGGCTGTGGGCGACACCGTGACCCGCAGCCTCGCCGGGACCGATTCCTTCGAATATCGCCGAGACCTTGCCGTCTAGACCTCGCCGGGCGGCGCTCTGGAGACTGTACGGCCGCGGGAGACGTCTCCGCCTCAACACACACGTTTTGTCCCTGCCGCAGGTCCTCATCCACCTCCTGCCGTGCATCGTCTCTGCACGCCTCCTACCGTGGTCCGATTATACATCTCTTCGGGCATCGGCCATCGGCCATCGCCGCCGTGCTGGGCCGCCCACGCACCGCCGCCGCAGCGAGGACGCCGTACAGTTCCGCACGCGTCGCCCATCGCAACGGTACGTCAGCGCTCCCGTCGCTACCCCACTCCCTAAAGACCATGTGGCGCCGTGCCAAAGCCGGGCCGCTCCGCCACCACCTCACCACCGCTGCCTCCGCTGGCCGTCGCGTGCGGCGACCCCCGCCACCTCCTATCCCCACGGCCCCATCCTTCCCCGCCTCTTGCTCTTCCCCGTCCCGCCACAATCTTGGAATCTTCCGGGGTACCGTCGGGGCTCCGTGTCGCAACCTGTCGAACCAGGCAGGAGGTGGAGGAGAAGAAGGCGGCGAGTGCTGGAGCTGCGGAGCAAGGGGCGCGTTCCTCTCGTGCGGGTCCTGCGGGAGCGTGCAGCCCGTCGACCCCGCCATCGACTACTTCCAAATCTTTGGCCTGTGAGTAGCAGAGCTCGAGCCTTTTAATTGCGTTGCTGTGGGCAATTATTAAGCGCTCATAGACTTATTCCGAATTCTGTCTGATCGTGAATCGTGTGATATCTTTGGAATTGTAGTGTTAGTTCTTTGTTGGGTGCTGATTAATGAGGAGGTGCTGCAGTCGAAACAATAGCCTCCTATCAACCGAAATTTCAGTGGTTACAGTGCAGAGTCCCAGCCCAATGTTCGAAAATAATGGGAAATGGAAATGATTTTTTTGTTCAATGGATAGTTGTACGAAGGGGACTTGTATCTTGTGTGGCTAGGATGGAACCACTATCAATTACTAGTAGATTTGCTTTTGACAGCGATAGCTTTCTCTGTTGCTGTGCATTATGCGCTTAGATGACATTCTGAGGTGGTTGATATGTGATGTGATTATTGTGAATTGTCTGAACATTTGGTGTTATTATTTTATTAGGCCCCTGAACAATTTGTTTTAATTTATACAATAACTTGTAACTCCCAAAACAAAAGAATGTCGGAGATGTGGAATTATACTTTGCTAATCCATGTGTACTTTGATAACTCCCAAAACGTATGCTATAACCCAAAACGTATGCTAATTTTATGGTGATAACATCTGGTGATGACTTGTTTTCTTATTGGTTTCTTCAGAAAAAGAGAATACAACGTCAAGGATAATAATTTAGGAGGGAAGTACAAGGACTGGCAGAAGAAGTTACATCCCGACCTAGTTCATACTAAATCTGAGGTTTCTGCCACGCATTGTTAGCTGAATTCTTCTATGTTAGCCACTAAATCACTTCTGATATGGCTTAATCCTAATTTAGAAAGAGAGAGGCTTTGCTGCGGAGCAGTCATCACTTGTGATTGGTGCATACCGCACGCTCAGCAGACCTTTATCAAGGGCATTATACTTGGTGAGTTCCTCGGTTAGTGTTTCAAAAATTGTATTGATGCGGAAGCGTGCAACTGTACGTCATTAGATTGTATCCTTTTTAAATCTATTTTGAAGTAATGATATGGGCCTGACCCTTCCCCATATCAATACAGCCTTATGCTTTCTGACTCTATAAACATTTAATTCATCTTTTAATAGCTTCTGAACCCTACTATTTGGCAGCTTCAACTCGGGGGCATACATGTTGATGAAGAAAAGACTATTAGTGATCCAGAACTTCTTATGGAGGTAATTTTTGCACCTTAGCTTACGTGTTTTTCAAGTAGGCAACATAATCACCATTTTCTTTGTTTTCATATATCTTGTTCTCAATAATTGCAAACATATTCTTAATAGCTGAATATATCATAGAGTATAATAATTTTTTCCATACATGTTATTCCAAAAACTGCAAGCAAAATGAAGAATTGCAATGTCCTCTATAAATCAATAAAAAATAAATCTGACTAAAGTGATGCACATAATTTTCAGATGATGGAGATACGTGAAGCTGTTAGTGATGCCAGTGATTCTGAAACCCTGGAGAAGATCCAATCTCAGGTTCTTCTGATTTCTAAATATAGTTACACATGTCATAACCAGGGAGGTAGTCATGTTTCAACGATTTCTGTGCTCACTCTTTGTTTGATACCTATTTTCAGATTAAGAGAATGCTTGAAACCTGGTCTGATTCCTTCCAGGAGGCATTTGATAAGAGGGACTTTGACCGTGCAGTGGAAGCTACACAGAGAATAAGGTACTATGAACGCGCAATGGAAGAAACTGTGAAGAAGCTTTGATATTGAGTTGCACGATGGCCAAAGGTGGAGAGGCTTGAAAAGTGCTTGCGCATTCTTGACAGCTCACATGTCGTTCACTCTGCTCTTTTCTACACCCGATATGGTTAGTGAGGACCACAGAAGAGCATGTATTGTGAAACTGTTTTCATGGGAAGACTGGGACAGAGGGTCTGCTCACTCGCACAAGATGCACCAACGGCTGTCCACAAAGCTAAAATAGTAGATAGACTTATTTTTTTATCTTTCTTGGCAACAATTATAGAGTTAGTGGTAATATTGAAAAGGAAATAGAGCTGTTCAAATTCCTAAGTGGAAAATGCATTGGATACTATGTTACTTTTGTTTGTCGAGATAATTGATAAATGTTTACTCCCTGTGGTCACAAATGCTTGACGTTTATGACAAGATTTGATCAAACTTTTGAAACTTTGACAGTCAGTAACTATCAAAACTCGGTTGATCACCATGGGAGATAGCGGTTGGAATGACTTATTTCATGAGTAATGTTTGAATGCTGTTTTATTAATTAGAGTATATTTTTATTAATCAATTATTGTTTTAAAAACTCGCCGGTGGCAGTCTTCACGGAGAGGGAGGCGGCTAAGTCAACCTCCACGGCGGCCATCCCATCTATCCTCGCTCACCATTGTCGTTGCGGGTTAGTGACAGACCCACCTCTTTCCTCCTGCCGATTCCGTTCCTCAAATTTCACATTTCTTACTTCCCTGTCTGAAATTGGGCACAACATGCCGCCGGTTGAGTTTGACGTCAAGTATTGGGTGTTGCATTAGTGTACTTGGTGTTGCTGGTAGACTTGTGTTTGGGGGTTGCTGGTCTTAGATGTCTCAAATGCATATTTTGTTGAACTACTCACTTGCGTGTTTTGTTGATCGCCTACAGAGTTTAGGAGCAAGTCTTCTTAGTTTTGTTTTTTTCTTTAGATTTCAGATTAGTTCTCAGTGGTAGGTTTAAAACTCAGTGCTACGGCTTACTACGCAGTATTTGTCTTCGAAGAAACCGTGTTCAACTCTCAAGTGGAAGGAGGAGGATGAAGAAAGAGACAGCCACAACTCAGAACTGGACAACCACAACTCCAAATCCAGCGAGGACGGTGCCCGTCCACCCAACAAGACATTCCGCCGCTGCGTCATCTCTGTCTTCCGCTTGAGCTCCTAGAGCAGATCCACGAGCAATGTTGTCTGGTAACTTCCTCTATCCTGTCTTCCTCGCATTGCCAAATCGACACATCTCATCTGTAACTCTGATAGGATGGACATTCATCTAGTAGACAAGCATACAGAGGTAGCAGCCGTCAGCCCAACGACAGCATGCAGCCGGACGGTTGCGGGGACATCGAGGGCGGCGGCGCTGAACTCGTGCAGGTTCCGTTCGTCGCAGGTGAGCAGCACCTTCGCTGCCCGATACAGCAGCAATCTCATCAGGTAAAATAAAGAAACAATCCACTCCGTGTAGGTATGGCGATAGTGAATCACCAAGTCAAAGACCACCGAATGACAGCCAGCAAACACTTGACCACACGGCCACACGGGTATCCCAACTTTCTAGCTGCAACAGTACAAGCGTAGAATACATCGTCCATCCAAGGTTTACGAGCAGGTCTTGGTCAACCGCTGGAAACTTTTGACATCACTGAGGGAAGCAACAGGGTGATCAAATCTAAGTACAATTCTAACAAATACCAGACTAAATCAACATGCAAGACCCAAAGGCCGGTAAACGACATTCCAAGCAAATGTTCAAAACGTTGAGAAACGACCGATGCTAAACATGTCCACAATAACCAGTTATCGTAAGTTAAAAATAAGGCCTCTAAAAAAAAAGAGAGCACTGGTACTGAAGATGTGCCGAAACAGCGTGACATTCTCTTCTTCGTACGAAGGAGAACACTATACACCAGGAATCCTATGGAACAGTATCTGGACATATCTTCTGAAGGCCAGGAACACCACAGGATCCACCTGCATCAACTGAGGAGAAGAATGTAACTCAAGTATACCTTTAATAGACAGCTGCAAACTCAGTAAAATCGAACAATAGTTGCATGAATGGATCATAATGATAAAATTACACAAATATTTACACATGTTGTAGATCTTAACCATCTTTATCTCAAACTCATATTAATGTTTATTTGTGATGCTCGAAAATCGTGGAACACTGGAACCTGGCAGCTATCTCACCATTGCTGAAACTGTAGCGGGTTAGGGAGATCACATTCAATTTTTGTTCGTTCCTGTTGCCCGAATGCAAGACTGCATGGGCCATGAGAAATCGCCAGCTCACCAAAAATAAGGGCAAGCATAGTTGATAGTTCAAGAATTCCATTACTAACCAGATATAAAGATGGTATGTTGGTGTATCATGTATGTCATGCTACTGCTTTACTGAAACTGACTACTATATAGGCACCACCTAGTGACCACACTACTATTTGGTATCACAAGCAAGTAAAAAATAAGAGACGAGGATGCTGGGCTCAGTCGATTAAACAGTGAATGAGTAGGCAGATTCATATAACCATAAAAAAAAATCAATCAGAACAGGCATGGTTTATAGAACTTAAATAGAAATGAAAATGACATGGATGCCAAATAAGAGAAGAGGATGCTAGTGCTCAATGGATTGAATATTGTATGAGTAGGCAGATTCATAAACCCATAACAGAACAATCAGAACCACATGCAAGCTGGTGCTCAGTGGATTGAACATTGGATGAGTAGGCAGATTCATATAACCTAAAAAAATCAATCAGAACCACATGCATGATTTATAGAACTTTAGTACAAATGAAAATGACATGGATGCCAAATAAGAGACGAGGATGCTGGTCCACAATGGACTCAATATTGTATGAGAAGGCAGATTCATAAACCCATAACAAAACAATCAGAAAGACAGGCATGGTTTACAAAACTTTAGTAGAAATGAAAATGACATGGATGGCTTCCTAACTTAATAGCTGCAGTTCAGGTATTAGGTGGGCATTAGCTAAGTTCCAATTTCGGCACAACACATAGCAACTTTTCAATTCTAGCACAAAATAAAATTACTAGACAAATATCTTGATTTTCAGTAAAGCTACTTCTCAAAGCACATCAATGCAAAGTCCAGTGACAAATCTTTCAACCCTGGTTTGAGCAATAATTCAAGTGCTGAAGTCAATCTTTCCATATGAAAGCATTATTAAGTAAACATTGAACTAATTGCCAGTCAAATGTCCTTATAAATGCACTACTGAGTTAAATTGGCAAATCTACAACATATTGAAAGTTGAAACACTAAAACAACTCACCTTAAACTACAATGATTCTAATCTTCCTTGAGGCGCTTCTCAGCCTCTTGCAATGCTTTAATATCCTTGTTGTACTTGACAATACAGCAAATGCACCTGTCCCAAAGTAAAACATAAAATAAAAGATAAGATGGACTTTCATGGAAAGTCTGTTAATCAGATTCTGCATATGAGAAGCTTTACCAATAAAGGAGGCATGCCGAAACACAAAGGATTACATTCCTCTGGGCTTTGAAGATCTGTGCAAGAAAAACCGTCATTGAGAACAGAGAGGAACCAAACAAACTATGGAGTACAATTTCACTCCTATAAAAAGCTGAGAAACCAGCAATACAGTTGGTCGGTATGCACAAGCTTACCAACCAATTGTAAAGGGTAAATTCCTAAGTTCTAAAGGGTCAGCGGGGAGGGAGAGAAGGGGGGGGGGGGTGACTCATTCATGAATTTAACGAACCCACATCTGAAAGGCGCAAAATCCCTAACCATGAGGGCAAACTAATTACATAGAAAATAGGTTTCAGAGGATACTAGGATACAAGCCATATGCTGAGTCCATGGAAAATTTTGCAACAGCTATATGTTGATTCAGTCTGCGCATAAGAAAATAAATGATATAAATTACAAATGTTCAAAAAGATGGAAATATTCCAATGGAAGAGAAAGCTGAATGGGAGTGGGGTCCAATGTCACCGTCCAGGCTAGAAAATTTTGATTTCCTTTTAAAATCTAGGTTACGTTATGAAAGCTTAATAATACTATAGTTTGTCTTATGTGAAATGTATGGAGAATGCATTCGCAGATGCTGATACATAATATGATTTGATGTTTCAATTTGTCATCTACAAAATAGGGGGAATATCTACTATTATTATGTGTCTCAAATTTCTCAGGCGGTCATTTTTCTTTTTTACACTTTGTGCCAAAGGTAATTTACATACTTAGCGCCTCAGGTGCACCTGGTTCCTTTAACTGCACTCCACATGATTGAAAAGCGCCAGTCATACTCAGCATGGTTTTTCTTTTTCTCATTATTCCTGCTAGAAGAACATTCCTCCTAAAAAAAAGAACTAAGCGTTTATAAACTACCGACTTCATTGGGCCTTACTCCACAGCAGCACACCAGAGCGCTTCAGACTCTGGGGAGAAGTTAGTCCAAAAGATGCTTCAACGGTGGTAATATCATGGAACATGCATAGTTTGTAGGTGGAAGATATATAAATTCTTAACATCAATTCATCCAAACTCACGAAAACAGAATTGTGGAATATTGTAAATTTTTTGGAATAGTGGTGTCCTATTAAAAATAGGTGAGCTCAGTTGATTTGGCACAATCTAGCTGCAAATGATTATATCTCTGATGATATCTACCAAGATAATTGCATAGGAGAAAACCATAACCCCTTTACAAACACTAAGCTGCTAGACAAAACTTCTTCTAATCTATGAGGTTGCATTGCCATAGTGGCCCTAAACATGAAGGATAATAAGCTATGCGACTAAGACTAGAATACACCCAGGTCAATTGTTACCCCAATTCCAAATTTTGCTCCTGCATTTTGTTTCTATTTCCTGGTTCTCTAACTTTTGTTCAACATCAAAACTTCGCTTCATGCCAGAGCCACTAAAATATGGGGATTCGGGAGAAATCATCTTACCGAAGTGGTCTATCAAAATAAAGATGAGAGCGCCTCTAAACCTTTACGTAAATAACTAAGATCTGATCTGGTCACTTACTAGTTAATTCATGAATCGAGTGTCGCTACACTCACTAATCCAGTTCTATGTCAAGGCAACAGAATCGGCATAGTCCAACCAAACAACTAATACTCTCAAGGAAAAACATACTAAAATCTTTCGAACTTATAAAACAAAGCACTTCTTACTAAACAAAACAGCTAGAAACACCAAACAAATCCGAACACGGAAGGCATATCAAGTACTCACGGATTTTTCGAAATGGATCCGCTCGTCGGCGGTGCAAACCTCCGAGGTGCACATCAGCCTGTGCTCCTTCTTCCAGTAGATATCTGCACTCGCATCAGAAAATGCGAACCAATCAGAGACCGAAACGGGGACAGAAGAAGGTTCGGGGAGGCTGCGAGCCCGCGGCGCCGCACGCACCAAGTAGGTTGAAGCCCGCGAAGGGGAGTATGCTGGCGAAGGGGTGCAGGAGCAAGGACGTCAGAGCGACGATCTGGTTCCGCACGGCGCGGGGAGCCGGGAGCGTGAGCAGCGCGGCCACCACGGCCTCCGTCGCCACCACCCACGTCAGGATCATCCACTGCAGCGCCATCGGAATCCCCTTCGACTCGAACACTAGAACCTTCTCCCGCGATCGGAGTGAGGGAAGGAAGGCAATGGGGAGCAAAGCCTCGGCCGCCTCGGTCTCTCCGATCTGCGAGTTCGTGCGCGTGGGTGCGAAATGGATGCGGGTTGGTTCGGCTTCTAGGTGGACAGACAGACGGACAGGTGGATAAAGGACAAGTCGCGTCGGATTCCTTGGTCTCAGCGGTTAGCTTCGTCGCCAAGGGATTAGAAAAAAAAAGTTCTCTATATTTTCTATGAAAGAAAAATATAAAACTATGCGACTACTTTGAAATTTGGTAAAGGGCGAAAGATAAAAAATTACCCTTTGATAAGGTGATTTTTTTCCCACCCAATCTGAGCACGAGATGGCGTCACGGTGGACCGAGGATGAGGTAGCATCACTTAGGTGTGTTTGGTTGGCAAGCGTGATGCGAGATGGGATAGTGCCGTTATTATTTTTGGATGGAATGATCTTTTTTTTTGTTTGGTTGGATATGAGATGAATCTCTTTTTTTGTTGGAGGGATGAGAATGGATGGAGATGAGAATCATCAACTAATTATATATTTTAATTTTAAATAATAATTATTAATAATACACTAATCAATATGCACTGACGCATATTAATATTACTGTTGTCATAGTCATTACTAATAATAAAATATATTAATTAACCATAATTATACTCTAATTAACTCATTAATTACCACTAATTAGTATATTAACCCTTACAAATTCTAATCCCATAGTAATATATACTATAAATAATACAAACATACTAATATCACTAATTATTTTACTAATGAGCATAATTAGTAAAGGTGGATGATTTCGTCCCACCGATTTAGAAAAATAGCTTCATCTAACATATTGAGAGAATATTCTTTAGGATGGATGATCCCATCCAGCATATCAAAAGAACTGTTGGATTTTAATTTAGATGGGGTTATTGATATTCTGCACTTTGCAGAGGCTGGAGTTGATTTTCGATTATCTAAAAAGAATTGATAATCTGCTATTGGCACTGAGGTTAGGGGCGATAAGAGCTGGTAGTGGCGTCTAGTTAAACCCATGTTTTGACCAACATAATAGACCACGGAATTATGGCAAATAGGACACGTACCAATTTCTTCTTAATAAGGGTTCACGAATGCCGAATGTCAAATGATTGGAACTCCAAACTCCATGCGCTCACAAGCACCACATGAGCTGTCTGATCATGCATTCATACAGATGTGGTGAAAAAAGTATACCAGCTCTCCGGGATTATTATGATCATTAGTCCTCTTTAGTGGGTACCGAAATGCAAATGAAACTACTGTCAGGGTTTTCTTTTTCCGGTCTTCTATTAAACAATAAAACAAGTGAATAGTATGTTAGACTAGACAAATGGAACATGCTCAAATATTACAAAATCAACACCCTCCCCACTGACAATGTGTCATCCATAGAAAAGTCTAGCCCCTACACATACTAGGTATTGCAATGATGTTGTTAAGTTGAACAAGTTTGAAATATCCTTCTTTTAATCGGTATTCACCCTTTCCTCACTGACTTCAGCCTTCCATTTCCAACATGTCTGCAGTAAATCTTTAGCTGGCGCTGTGGGATTAATTCATGGCACTTATTCCTAATTAGAACACAGATTTCTCTTTTCCCTGGGAGGGAGGGAGCGGTGGGGAGGGTGTTGATTAAATCTGCATTTGAGTTAATTTTGTTTTATTGGAAACACTAAATATATGGATGACACATTGTCAGTGGATTTTTTTTATTTGAAAGGATTATTTGTTTTGGGCGTACTAACATCTGGTGAAAAATCTTGACGGACCTGAATGGACCTGGATTATGATCAATGAAACTTGCTTGCTGAATTTTTACATTTCTGTTATAATGGAATTGAAAGGTCCCCACTTGAACATTGTGTCGTCATAATTGGCAATTTCAGCTTGTGGTCAAACTTGCAGGAATGAAGCAATAGCATAAAGATTCATTTTGTGAACTCGAGAGTGTGTCTTGTATTGATGAAAGATTCAACACATGGACTTTAGATGATTCTGAAAGCCAAAGTATCTTGGTACAATGAACTATAAATCTCATCTGTACATTTTTGTGATGTAAGAACCTGGGAGGTTCACACATTCTGATCTGACTTATATTTAGAGCTGTACATTAATCATCATTTCATCAATCGAGGTCCCTAATCCTTTTTACCTGACAATTTGTAGGCTGCTGCTGGCAGGGCCGGCCCGAAGGGGGGTCGAGCGGTGCGACCGCTCCGAGCCCCCAAAATCCAAAAGTCTCATATGTATATGTATACTGTGTATATCGGTTTAAAAGTAAACTGAAAAAATTAGATCTAGACGATTTATATTTAATAATAAAATCCTATTTTTAATCTCGTCCCGAGCTACCGAAATGTCAGGACCGAACCTGGCTGCTGGTCGTGGTGGTGGTCCTGTCAGGCGGAGTGGTGCACCTCCCGTGAGGAGGTAGATTTCTTCATGGCATTGTGCGCTTCGTTATCTGGCTGCGGGTGTTGCTGTCTTCAATATCAAATCGCTGTTAGTAGTTAAAATGCCTCTGTGCTCCTGTATGATTTGCCGGCGTAAGGAACTGATGCGGGCCTGTTGGTAGCGAATGTGATGTATTAGTGCTAGAGAGGTATGGTTAGCTTGGGTATTAAGGCTGTGTTTGTTTGCTGCTTCTGAAACTGCTTCTGCTACTGGCAGAAGCCAGAAGCCAGAACAAACGAGGTTCTGGAGAAGTGGCTTCTGGAGAAGCCAGAAGCCTGTTTCTGAGGAAAATGAACTAAAGCTGAGAAGCTCGCTGAGATGTGCTTCTCTGAGAAGCTATGTGCTGAGAAGCCAAAAATTTATTGTAGAAGCCAACAACCTATTTCCAAAAGCAGCTTTTCAGAAAAGCCAAAAGCACTGCTTTTCAGAGAAGCTCAAAAGCAGAAGCTCAAACAAACACGGCCTAAATTTCAAAATTGGGACAGTCTGTTGTCAGCCAGATTATGATAACTGGACCAGATGTTATCACGTCAAGAAATTTCCTTTGTTTTTGTGTCCAACAGTATTGGTGGTAACGGCTATGAGTCGGGTGTTGCTGCAGAAAATCAGTATTTTCTGAATGTTTCTCTCAATAAGTAGCTAGTATGGTACCAGAACCGGGGTGCATACTCTCCATCCGGGCCGGATCTGGCCCCTTTCTCCGCCGCCTTGGTAGTTGCAGTAGTTTTCTGTTTGGTGGTGTTGGCGCAAATCAGTCTTTCTACCCTCTCACTGGTCAAGATCCATAAGCTCTTCTGCGTCGATTGTTCAATGTGTGCCAAAGATGATTGCCATGGTTGAGGACCTCAGCTTTTGTCCATGGTTGTACACTGGTACAGTACTTTGGGAGGCAACATTTCTATCTTGAGGAGTCAATAGAACCACGCAGACCCTAGTAGGCGTCACCACCGTAGGCCACCTGATGGTCACCAGTGTGGAGGCACTCGATCACCGGATGGTTATGCTTAATTGTCAACTTCTCTAACAAAGGAAGAATTTTTCTTTTTATGGACCTAGTCGTAATTTTCTATTTCTCAGCACTTTTTAAGGATGAAGCTAGAGACCTCCTTAGCAAGGAACCAGATCCTTTTCCGTAGCAACAACATAGATGTACAATAATTTGCATTAGGTTGCATCTCGAAGTGTCCGATGTGCAGTGAACCATTAGGTTGCATTAGGCACGCATTCTCACCAGGAGAGCTAGGAGGAGGCAAGCAGGGTTCATGGCCCCTTAACATTCTAGTTTTTTTTACCTCACTACATATATTCTTAGCTACATGGGTCATATGCAGCATGGGGCCACCAGAGCGATGGTTTTTTTAACGGAGAAAAACATCGGTTTATATTGAAACCAAACATGAATCTGAGAGATACAAACAATATAAAAAAGCTGAGGACACCAGCTCTCCAAACAAGTTCAGAAGAACCATTAAGTCACAGACAACATACGAAGGAAAATAAACTTGAAAGCTCAACTATCCAATTATATAGGGGAAGCCAAAGATCTTAGAGCTCGCAAACATCAGACAGTAGCCCCTCAATCGGAGTAAAAAGGCGCATCCACTCCCTTGCCTCCATTGTAGCATTGTCCACCTTGATCCTGTCATCATCTTTATAGAGGGTACTCTAATTCTCCAGTAGTGTTCTTCACCCAGGCTTTCTTCATGACCTTGGCATGGATAGGTATGCTATCTTTGAGGATTCTAGAGCTGGCTCTAGTGGCAGCCACTGGAGCCTTCTTTTTTGTAGGCTTGTTGTTTCTTACCTTTGGATGTGGCAACCCACCCTTGGGTACTTTAGCCTCTTCAGTCCTAGAGCAAATCTGTGAGAGGTTGTTAAAGTCCTCTTCAGTATCTCCTTGGGGTACCTCCATAGCAATCCCTTGAAGGTGTGCATTCTCTTGAGAGGCCAACTATATCTAAGGGTGAGGCCACAGATGAGGGGAGGGGATCCCCTTTTCATCCTGCCTTCTGGTATCTCCCAAAGAAGCCCCTTCAGTATCTCCGAACCACCCTTCATGTCCAGATTTATTTGGGGGGCCATTTGTCATCTGTTGCTCCTCCTTGGAGCAGGGTAGCTCTGGTTCATGATTGCAGTCAAACTTTTTATTATCAGGAGTAGGCCCTAGAGTAAGGTATAATTGGGATCCAGAAGAACAGACACCCATGTCAAGTTCAGATGGTTCACCTAGTGCTCCTTCCACAGTTACCTCACCTTGAGTTAACTGCCAAGATGTTTCCCCTTCCGCGACTAAAACCTTATTGACTACCAGCTTTCCCTGGAAAAAGATCAAAGGAGGCCAGAGGGACAATTGGGATGCATGAGTCAGAGCTCACAGGGTCATCAGTTTGGATCTTTTTTCCTTTCTCCATGGGCTTGTGGAGTCTGGCAGTGTGTTTCTTGGTTTTTTTTTCTCCCCCTTCATTAGTGTTATTGTCACCCAAACTTGACTCCTCCTCAAACTCACTTATGTTATCTCCATGTGAACCCTTGTCCTCCTCATCATCAGGTTTATCAGGTTTTGATGGGTTGTCTTTGAAGTCTTTATCATGAAAACACTCCATGATGTACCTGATCAGATGCCTTTTCACCATTGAATTTTTTTTAATGAAATTTCTAATCTTGTGAGGATCCCTGCAGAGTACCTTTACTCTAGCAAGGTCATCCTTTACCAAACTTAGTTCATCCACAACCACTGGTTCAGCTACCAAAGAGGTGATTTCTTTGACTGACTCCATATCTTTGGCAAAAGCAAGTATGCCATAGATGTTAATCCAGGAGGTCTTTAGAATATCAATAATGTTCTGGGTCCTTTCCATGCTTGCTGATTTTCACTTTTAGTTTATGGATGGCCAGTTCACAGAATTAATTCTTGAAAAGGTTGTCAGGGATTCCTTGTTAGGGAATACAACCATAATGTCAAGATCCATCCAAAGTAAATTCGATTTAATCATTAGGACGCTCATTTAGTAAGATGAGAGCTAGTCTGCATCCGTCTCTTGACGAGCCACATGTTAACCCACATCTCACCACAACAATCGAAGCCATTAATGATTTAAGCGAATCTAATTCTGGCAGTCCTAGTATGCGTGCGTTAGTAACTCCTAGAAAAGCTACTACCCACACATACCTTTACAACATGGATATCACAACATCGAGATTAAATAGGATTCAAAGGATTACAAGTTGATACAAAAATAAAAGACAATGTTTCAACTAGTGTTAACATACATACACCACAACGAAAAACAGCTAAAGAAAACAAAACCAATGACGTTATTTGCCCACAAGGCAACCGACCGGGGTTAGAGTAGCCGGCACCTAACTTCAACTGAAAAGAAAATAAGCAGTGTGAGTACGAAGGTACTCATAAGACTTAATCCATAATGAGTACATATAATAAATTGATTTTAATTATTATGTATTTAAGTCATTAGTAAGGAGTAGCCCAAAGGGTTAAGTAAATTCATAAGCGTAAGCAACCTAGACACCTATGTGTGAGCATCTATACTTAACAAAAAGTACCTTCCTACTCTGTAACTAACAACCTAAATATAAATGTAACTAGAACCATCTCATGTAATCAATAATTATAAACAACTATTTCCAACATACCATTCCATATCACACATCCTCAAATTCGAAAACTCTACGACCGATGCAAATGAACAAAAGCATGCTCATGACCGAGAATACGGCAATTCGAATTATTTTTACACCCTACATGGGTACTTCTTTACCCGCACGACTCGAGAACCATTCGGCTCACATATCCACACAGACCCACGTAAGGGGTACTCATGTCAACCTTTCTCAATAAGCTCGAACTGTTTGATCATGCGCTGATAGATGCGGGGGTCATCCAGAACTACTCTCGGAGCAAACTAGATACCCCACCAAGTCTATTATGCTTATGACACCATCGACTCGCATGCCAAATGACCACAACTACAAAGGTATTCGGGTTATAATTCCCATAGGCGACATGTAGTAAGTACGAACAATGCTAAAACCAACTGCACTGATGATCAGTGCTTAAACAATGCAAGCGGTCTATAGCGTCCACACTCATCTCCTGACCTACCCTGGGGAACTCCACAGCGGGGCAAAAGGCACCTCTAGTACCACCCACATCTCATCTCATTATCACAACTCATCCAACCAACATCATCAACCCAACATTGCTATCATTGTGAAAGAAGTTAAAACCTATACTCGCGAACAATGAAGCACTCCACCGCTGGACTTCTACTGGTGACCTATGCATTATTAAGTATTTCAGATATCTTTCAGGTTAGACAACATCATATTAAACTCAGGAGATAAGGATATGGATTATCAGTAACTCAAGGCAGGAGAATTAATGCATCAACATAGGTTCTACCCGCCAAAACCTGACAATGGACCCACTACTCATTCAAACATATATAAAGCGTAATTTATCAAGTTATACAATAAGAGATCCAAAGTGTAAGACCCCCACTCCTGGGATCTCCTGTGCCTACTGTATCAGTCCCTGAATCAAGTAATTGATATGCATAGTATAACAGTTGTAGTATCACAGTCAACTTCGTACATACATATTAAAGTTCAGAGTACAAAAGGTTACAAACCATACTGTATATTATAAATCTGGCTAAACGGTCAACAAAACACATTGGAAAGCGAAGATCTAAAGCCACAACATCTAGGGTGCGAACACGACTTCTATGACCACTCTTCATCATCGCCTTCACCTCTGGCATTGGCAGCGTCTGCTTTCTCATCAGAATGACAACAAGAGTGGGTACGGAAGATACTCAGCAAGCCTTATACTACTTCAAGGTATTGATAGATGTGTAAAGGAGAAATTCAAGGATAAGGCTTTATGGTTTAGTTTTAAGCGCGAAGTTGTTTATGCAGGTATTCAATTGTGTCATTTAGTATTGACTTTAAAACAATTTAAATAGTTTAAAACAAGGCAAGAAGTTATATCTAGGGGTTTTTCGGTCCTAGGAGGGGCTACACCTCACCCCGTAGTCCTTAGTATCACACCTAGTGTACCTCTAGTACCACATAGCTTCTGGCAGATCGAGCCAGGAACCTCATTACACGGACATCTAGTCCACACACTCATTCATCAAGACACATGCACCCAGAGTCTAGTCAACGCGATTGCTGCTTTCGCATGTCCATGACCCTAGATACGGCTACTCAAATAGATTTACACTCTGAAAAAGTTGTACAACTTTACCCATGTGATATGCTTAGCCTCCAACCATTGCAAGCGGAGGAGCGAATCATACCGAGACCCTCCAACACCTTTTATGATAGGCTTTTCTACGAGATACCCCAAGCCGCAGAGGCCATGTACTGAATGCTAGCTCCCTTTTTAAGCCTAGGACGGTTCTTAAAGCATTCAAATAGAGGGACATATGGACACCTGACCTCTTGTTGCTCTCATCCTCCTAGTATTATACCCAACCCGATCTGGTGAAAGAAAAGTCAAGTCCTGCCTATTCAGAACGTATGGTTACATGGGGTGACTAGGCTAGACGTCGCAATGACTCGGTCCTTAAGCGGCCTAGGTAGGTATCTTCCGGCAATGAACACCACAGAGGTGATTCAAGCCCCCAGGAGCATCCTTGTCCAGAGTATTACTCCACCTATCCCTGCCAAATCAGTTTTCACCCATTTTTACATATCACACGCCATCAAGGATTTCACAACCGTCACGGAATTCACAACCATGAAGGATTCATGATATATGAGTTAATATTGATAACAATAAATTATCATCTCCGAAGAGTTACAGTTCAGAGCGACGTCTCTCGGGAGACGTATTCAATCCTAACCATGCTAGTCATAAAGGCGTCAATCGTCATTAATATAGATAACAACAAGTAATCCAAAGGTGATATGTATTCTGTATGATAATATTCAAGGCATGGCATGTATTTCATAGGATTAACTATTATAAGTAGTTTGTATAGGTGTAATATATAGTACATGTGATAATAAGTCTGGTTTTAGTTGATCATGTATATTATTTAAAAACCAAAGATTTCGTATGATCAAGGAGATAGGACTTGCCTTCTTCAAAATTTCCTTCAAATTCTTGGTTATAGTCAAGATCTTCTTTACTCATGACGCTTCCTGCGTAGTTGTTGCAAAACTCTAGCGACTCTGCAATTGCAACTACGATAAAAAGCGAGCTATACTAGAGAAGAATCAAATAACACCAAATAAAAAACTAAATAAGCCCTAATGGTTATCACACCATGATAGAAGGGTAGATCCTGAATTTAGATGAATTTTAGCGAAAGAATCACCAAAATCAGAGTTAGAACAGAGAAGTTATGACTCCTCTAAGATTTAATCTAAAATTAAATCAGAAAATTATGAAATTACACTATTCATAGGTGGGGCCCACGGGTGGGACCCACTGAACAATAACCTAGGCCCACATGAATAGTGATTCGGTGGGACCCACATGAACTGTACAAGATGGGCCAAACTGGGCTTGAATTTGGGTTGGGTCCGAGCCTCGATGGGCTGGGTCGAGCTTGGTCTGCATAGTACCTGACTACACAGAGCAGGCTCGCTCGGGTTTGGGTTGGTTGGCTTTGCGGGCTGCAGAGTTGGGTTGGCCCACTAGGGCGCGGCCTTTGGGTGGCTGGGCCGGCTTAGCAGGTTGATCTCCACTGGGCCAAGCCAGGCCTACTTGGCCAAGCCAAGTAGCATGGGGACAGCAACCTGGCTGCACGTGTGTGGTCGCGCGGTGGCAAAGGAGGAAAAATAGGCGGCAATGAGAGATTGCAACAGAGTGTCACCGGAGAGCTCGTCGGAGCGGGGTTTTCACCGGGGTTTCATGAAGACAAAAGGGCATCGGGCTTCTACTCGACACGGCGGGTTTCGCGGGGAGCTCATCTACAGCGGCTAGGGATGGAAACGATACCAGTTGGCGGCTGGAGTAGAGAGGAGCGGCGCGAGGAAATCACATAGCACCTCCCTTGCATTGGGAAGGGGTCAACCTGTAAGGAAAAGGGCCTAGCGCCCCTAGATTTCATAGCACGATGGCCAGACCACAACCACAGAGCACGAGCACACCGACGCTGACCATAGCACTGCGGCGAAAGGCAAAAGCACGCGGCTTCACGAGGCTACACGCGAGAAGGGAGCACGGGGGATAGCTACTTGCTACTAGGAGGGCCGCTAAGGGACTGAGGGGACTCACCGAGCTCGAAGCCGGCGAGAACTGGCTGGTGGCTGGTGGAGCGATGGTGTAAAAGTGACGGAGTGGCTCAGTATCCTGCGTGGGTGGCCTCCCGTCGAGCTTCTGGTGAACGACACAGGGACGACGACGTCCTCCTCAAGCTCCTGGGCAGCACGTGGATAGCAGAACGACGATGACGAGCTGTGGGGGCGTGCAATGCTGACGACAGTGGTGAAATGGGAAAAAGGGAAGGAGAGGGGCTAGGGCTGCGCTATTTATAGAGGGGAAGGGAGCTACAAGGAGGCGATGCAATCTCTTGCATCACACGGTCGACGACGGTGGTGCGGCGGTGAGGTGGCATGGTGGCGCCCACCATTTTTCCCGCGGCATGGGCACGCTGCACCATCCATACGCGTGCGGGAGCACGAAAGTCACATGACGCAGAGGCATGGGTGGCGCGAGCATGGGCAGAGAGAGAAGAGAGCGAGGGAGCGGAGGATGTGTGGGGATATTTTTCCCGGAGGGGAAAACGGCGGCCGGTGCGGGGGTGAGGTGGAGGAGAGGAAGACGGAGGCCCGGCGCGCGACGGCGGGATGTGCGGCACGTGGACGATCGAGCGTGCGCGAGCAGGCCGGTGCGAGGCGAGCTGGGCCGAGCGTGTGGGAAGGAAGGAACGACCAACTGGGTCGGATGGCTAGGATGAGAAAGAGAGAAGGGAGGGGAATTTCGACCCGAGGTAAAAAGGAAAAGGAGAAGGAGGAGGGTTTTGGGATAAATTCAAAAGAGACTTTTTGAATTTGGATTTGAGTTTGGTCCTTACATAGATTCAAATGAGTACATTTGAATTGTGATTTGGATTTGGATCTTAGATCTTGAAGATAATTTTAATCAAAAGATTTGAATTCAATTTGGAATTGAGCTGAATAGAATCTACGAATAGATTAGAAATTGAGAGACATTCAATTTCAATTCTCCACATAAGGAATCATAAAAAGCATAAACCGATTCATGCAGGGATTTATTTAGAAATAAATTTGGTGTATTTGGAATATTTAGCTCATTTAATATATATTAATGTATAGATACTAGCACATATACATTTATATACATATTTCTTTGATTTTAGTTAGCTTAATTATTCACAATTTTTTTAATTTGGAGTGAAATTTGTAATTAATTAATTTGGATGTCACACAAAGTAGTAGGTTGAGTATGCTTAGATGCTTGCCTTGCTGTTTTGCTTTAATTCGAGATCAAACCCAAAAACCTTGTCGCAAAAACCCGTTACTCTCCGACTCGTCGATCACTAAAAGAAAATACATCACAATAAGTATGATGGAATGCTATAAAAGAATTTGTATGATGCACGATTACAAAAATATCTATAAAAGAATGCTCGAACACTTGGGCTAGAAGTGCTTTAAACGTCGCATGGGACAACCTAAAGTTTATGTGACTTGTGAAGCTAGCGGTCAGACTGGTGAAGAAGTGGCGGTCAGACAATAGGGTTGCAGAGAGTTTTGGTGCCTAACAGTCATACCGATGGTATGTCGGCTGTCAGACTGTGAGACTCTGCTGGCAACACCTTTCGAATGTCGCCAACAAAGGTTCTGGTGATGCCTTCAACCGTAAGGGGTACCGAAACACTATATGAGACTAGTGGAATGTTTCTAAGGTGATTTGGACAATATTCACCGAGCTAAACTCAAAACACCCCATGAAGAATCTCTAGGCTAGGGATGAAGTTGGGTCTAAATGGAATGGGGATTGACTCGAGCTCGAGAATAGTGGAAAAAGGGTAGGGGATGGCTCACCTTAGTGTAGAGAAGCTTTCTATTTGAGGAGTTCACTCTGGGGAAGCTCCGATTTGGAGATTAGGCTTCAGGGTGATGTACGAGCTTGAGGTGGATGAACGCGTATAGGAACTCCTTCGATGGACAAGATGAAAGGGATGAGCTCGAGGAAGCCTTTGGAGAGCTCAAGAAAGTTCCCTCTATCAATCTCCGGTCGTTGAGGTGGTCTCTCCCTCTCTCTTAGTGTGGATGAAGGAGTGAGTGAGAGTGAGAGGGTGAGAGAGTTGGCCGATTTCCTTAAGTGGAGCCTCTGTGTTGTGATAGTCAGACTGCGGGAAGAGTCAATCAGACCGCGGGGAATCCCGGTTAGACCACAAGAGGGATCCTTTGCTGAGTTTTCCTAAATTTACCTCTCTTTTCTTTCCACTCCAAAAAATATCCAAAATAATAATTAATCGCATAAGACATAACATCATAATGATTATACATGCTTAATTATATGATTACCATTTTAGGATGTGACAAACCTCCCCCCTCCCTAAAAAAATCTCATCCCGAGATTCGACAAACTAAGGGAGAAAGTGAAGGTGGTGGAACGAGAAAGACTTCTCCATAAATGGAAACAAACCTTGTCAAAATTCATCGACGGAATGAATAGACAACGACTGGACCTTCACAATAGCTGGCGGTCAGACCGCAGCTTGGCTCAGTCAGACTGTGGCTCAGTTAGACCGTGTAAATGACAGTTAGACCAAAATTTATATAGAGAATTTACCGTCGACCAACGGTCAGACCCGGAGCCTTGGGCGGTCAGATCACCCGGAAGCAGAGACTAAATTGGGTTCTACACACCTCTGGCAATCAGATTGATGGTGGCGTGGTTGGATCGTCAGGGGGGTCTTTTCCCGGCTTTCTTCCTAAGGGTTTTGGGATCTTCCTAACCACCTCTAAACCATTTCTACTTAATTATACCCGGTGGAAACGCGCATAAGCTAAAGATATACATTTTCAAAACATTTTTGACTACTTAAAATATGATTTCAAAACACCATGATGCTTATAAATGCTTAATGCCTAAATTAGGACTTTTGGGACGTGACACATAAACTCATTGTCAGCTAGCTTCCTCACTTTCCAATCCCATTTGGGATCTATAAGGTGTTTCAATTCGGCCTCTATTTTCTCTATTGTAGCCTCCCCTTTGAGCATAGTTAGCAAACCCGTAGTGTGGAAGATCTGAGACTTCTCAACCGGTATGTGCATAGAATAGAAGCTCAAGTTTTGACTAGCAAAACCAAACATATGAATCTTCCTAGCTTTTCCAGGGCCGGTGGCACAATCAACAGTCATCTGATCAGATTGCTTACACTAATAACATACTGGCTCATTAGTGCAATATGTCTCATGGTGCCCTTCAAGTTGACATCTAAAGCATCTGAGCTTCTCAACAACTTTAAGTGATTTTTCTTATTTACCTTTGTGGGTTTGATGGGATGGACCCCATTGATGGAATCCACTCGCTTGCCACTCCCCAGAAACTCCTTCCTGTCTGTTTTCTTGTTGACCTCGTTGTCCCCCATTGCAAACGTCAAATTTGGAGTCGCCTCCACCAAAGACATGACCTCCATGGCCGACCAGTGCTCTTGCATTTCCCAATCCCCCACCTCGGCCTCCATGGAGGAGGCGAGCGAAGATTTGAATCCACACCCTCAAGCTGTGAGTTTTCAATTAGTGTCTCCTTTCTCATTGTTCGGTCTAAATCAGAAGCCTGGTTTGACTCTGCCCTTAGAATTCGAGCCCAATCAGAAGCAATGTTCATGTGTGTGAAATTATTTTGAAAATTAAATTCTATTTATGCTCTTTCTGGGTTTTACCTGATCTCTTCATGATATGTTAAGTTTGATAGTGAAAAAGCTGACTCGACAATGGGCAACATGGACATGCCAATAGGAGGAGAATTTTCTCAATGAGCAGCGACAAGAAGGAAAAGTAAGTGGCATACGTTCTGGATGCAGTGCTTTGTTGTTACTTGCAAAATTGTTGGTGCATACTAATCGATAGATGGGCAATCCCTGTCCCTTTTGACAAAGCTTTGAGAACTTAATGCCAGAAGTGACTGTGGCATTTTGGTGTTAGAGAATTATATTTCTAAATGATGCCTTTGTTGTTGCTTGACGTAGCACCAGCATCCCTAGCATGTACATATGATTAATTGATTACAGTAACTAGGAAGCCATTCTTTCTGATGTTGTTGCGATGACAGAAGGGCTGTAGGAGGGAGGATCACAAGTTTCATCTGAACATTCCTATGAGGATGAGCTCCTTTCCCTTGAATCCGGCCATTCTTATTCACTTGTAGCTGATTTCACTTCTTTGTTTACTTTTCTTTAAAGCTTGTGTGGCCGACGAACAACTCAAATCCCAGATCATGAGATCTATAACCACACGGTACCCTTTGGGTTTTCTTTCTATTGTCATATTCCTATCTTTCATTTGGGCCTACCATTGTAGTGCCTTCAACCTTGAATAGAAAAACACACACTTCCCCTAGGACACTGCACCTGGAGCACCTTGAGGCATTTTTGCACGCTGCTTGAGGCATTTCGTTAAATTCCCCTTTTGTGTGTTGCTTTTTACTCGAGTTCGAGGTGTGCGTATTTTGGACAGCATTGGGAAGTGGGCATGATTCCTATTGGCATTTGCCAAAAAGACTATACTACATATGTTTATTTTTCTGTTACAACATCACATAACTAGCTTAATGTGTAAAAGATAACTTCCATTGTACATGAACATAATGTATAAATGATTCAATTTTTTTCATGCAATATAGGTCAGACATTACTATTATCGTCTTGTTCGATGCATGAAGAAACTTTTGGGTCCTGGGTTCTCACTTGATGCATAAAAAAACTCAAAGGATACCATTGCTGCTATGCTTCGCTGGTAATTGAGTAAATCTTATGATGTTCAACTTATTTGCTAAAATGTTCTTCAACCTTGGTTTTATTATATAGCAGAGTAACAAAATGCTAGCAGTTACTTTGTAATGTTTTTGAGCTACCTTTCTGACATATTTTGTTACTAGAACTTTAATACCTTGCCTTTTTATTATAAATCACATGGTTTATTTTGCGCACTGCAGATTGTTTCTAACTGGCTATAATACCTGAAGGCTAGTACTATGGGTCGTTATAGTATTGTTATGTAGTAGACATCTTGTCATATTTGCTGGTCTATGGTGTATCCTTTTGCCCGAATTTTGAAGTGCTTGGCTTACTCTTGTGTTACATACGTATCTAAATAAAGAATAACCTATAGTCACTGGGAACGTGGAACCATGCCACGTTCCTCGTTTGGGGAACGCCGTCCCTGTTCCGAGAATACAGGAACAATCTAGTCCCCGCCTTGTCAAAATCTTTCACAAGTAGCGTACCATGTTCCTCGATTTCATTCCTCGACCCCATCGACCTGTGAATTATGTGACTATGGAATAGCCTATTCTTATTTAATGAAAATTACGCTGCTAAGGATGTGCTTGCTTTACAGTTGACGGAAAAAGAGATATGTGAATTAGAGGGAGAGTACTTAATAATATTCTATTCACATGAAAACACTCTTTTAAGAAGGGACTGTATATTGTCTTTTACTGATAATAATTGCCTTTTCAATTGATCCTGCACTATTTCTTTTACATAGAATGAGAAAATTCTCAGATATTAGCTGGGTTTCATGCAGGTGGGCTCTGCTCGAGAAGTTTATCTGCAACATATCTAAGCTACATCTGAAGCCTTGGAGATTCAAAACATTTGTAGAAACGTTGGTATGTTACTATGCTATTTTGTCCCCAAGTTTTTTCTATCAGTATAATTTTCTTCTCTTTCTCATGCAATATGTCCTTTTTTTAGGGAAATCAACTACTAAAGGATAGAAATAAGTCCAGAAGAAAGTGTCCACGAGTGGATATGTTCCTATCTTCTCCATCTCCAATTCTTAGCAAGACTCTTGGAAATGAACCTTTCCCCATAAAATTCTTTTCAGTGGATGCCCAAAATGGTAGCAAAGTAGCATCTCCTAAAGGGATATTTTTCAAGCGGATTATAGAAACACATTCTAACAAGTCAGGAGCAACTAAAGGGGACCTCTCTGCCACAAGAATTGTGAAACAAAAAAAGAGGACGGGTGACCACATCTTTTCTTTTCTTTTGACATGGCTTAGCCTTACTCATCTTTGATCAAATATGGTACGATGTTTTGAGTTTTAATGAAGTCCTATTGTTTACCAAAATTAATCATATAAGGGAGCTCTATAGTGTTGAACACTTGTTATATTAATATTGATAGCTAGTGACTTGTGTTTTAGGTGGTGCCGTTGCATCTGTTGCTTATAAAAAATGGGAGAGAACGCCCATGGCAGGTGTTTCCTTAGTTGCTGATGCAGCTGAAGAGCTCAAGCGCAACACAGTTGACCTAAGCTTATTATGTTATGAGCTGATGCATTAGCATAAATCATACGAAGGAAGTAGATCCACATGCACCTGCAAAGATGAAGCTGCAGTTATTTCCAATAATTGAGGCTACACAAAAAGCATTGGTGAAGGTAAAACATGGTCTCTTGTTACTAGAAAACTGCATATGAATCATATTTTTCCAGCATCAATTGTATTTAACATGACAATTATTACCAGTGAATTATTGGCTGAGCACTTAGGTTCCTATTGTTGAATAAATGCACAATTGCACATTATAGATGAATGATGATGCATGGATAACTTAATTAGCGCCTTTGCATTTTGAACAAACTTTTATCTATGGTTGGTGTGGGGTTGATATATTTTGTTTAGTTCTCTAATTTGCGAGCAACTTGAAGATGAAATGATAGCCATGTCTCCTATTTACAGGATGAACATAATCCACATCTGGAGCTCACATTAAGTTCTAGGAAAAAAGTATCATCTGTGCTAGAACATTTGAACCGCAAATAGGGCAACTCAAACATAGCATCTGGAGAGCTGATGATTTTTCCTCATTATGCTCATCAAGAGGATTTAGCTACGTATCAGAGGTGGACTACAACAAATAATGTTGCAATAGATGATGTGTTTCTTGCAATGAATAGCCCTTCTATTTTCTGGTGAAGGTATATAATTTCTCTGTATAATATAAAATCGTACTCCAATAAACCATTAGTAGACATCATAATGATTGCTAACTGTTGTACGAATTTTTGTTGTTAAGGTATGGTTGGTTTTCCCTTGTTGAGCTTGAAGCAAGAGTTAGTGAAATATCTTTGACCAAATTGCATGATACGTGAAGACATCCGTGTCAAATCAACCTTAGGAGATAGGTTTGTGTGCAAAATTATGGTGCATCGCTCAATAGATGTACTTCTGCAATATCGTTGTAATTCAAAAGATCAATCAACAATATTGCATGTTGCACCATCTGGTACATGCAAGAACACTAAGGTTCTAGAGCAACCCATTAATGCTCCCTCCTCACAGTTTGGTAGGCAGAAGCAAGTGCAGGTTTCTGCAACTCAAGCTTCTGAGGTTCTCCTTTCTGTCTCTTGTATACTTTCGCAAAGTGAACAACTGAAGGTTCCTATGGGTTATCTTCTTTTTTCTTATCATTTCTATCATGCTTCAGGATGACCAGGGGATGGATTGTGCTGCAATATCTGAAGGAGAGTGGTTAGATACCCTTATTGATATTAGTGTTGGATACTTACTGACTGAAGCATCCAAGGTTGCTAATTCAGATTGCATAGGGACGTCTATTGTCAAAAGTGCTTTGTTTATTGACAACCCATGAGCTATGACTCATTTGATGCTGTTGTTGCCCTTCATGCTTGTTATCAATCAGCAGTGCAACCAACCCATACATCCCATTCGACCATCTAGGATGTGGAAGAAACATGTGATGAGTTCAATTTTAATTTCTCAGCAGCAAGGAAGCAAGAAGGCTCAAACACTTCCGCTAGCAGCTCTCCTGATAGTGACAACGAAGTTCATCCTTTGAAATCGGAAGGGTTTCAAGGTTTTCTTCAGGTCTGCTGACACCTTTTGGGCTCTCCTAGAAGCAAAACAACTTAATACATTTTGACCTTATTTATCTATCATTTGTTTCATGTAGTAGGACTTGGCTAGAGCAGAGGTTGCTAATGATCCTTATACTGATGATGCCAAAGATACAGAGAAACTTTGTGCCAAATCACCAACTCAAAATGACGACAACAATGAATTAAAGGATCAATCTCTAACTGACATGTATTGGGTATCAGACACATTCCTAGCGTCACTTCTTTTGCATTGTCATTATCTATAGTTGAAGTTACATTATTTCTCTGTATAACCTGATTCACTAGGACCATTGGACTTGGAAATACCATCGTGAGATATCAAGCTGATGACTTACTCTTAAGGGACAATCAAAATAGTTGGAATTGCATGATGGCAAATAGCTTGGATGCATTTCAAAACCTGTCATTCTTTTAGATAGATAAGAATGACATGATTCCATCGATGTAGAGTTGGGGGTGTTAGGGTTCTTCCATCACTACTTGCTGCATTGGTTCAAAAGGAATTGCCAATGCTGCATTTCACTGAAGAGAAGGCGCTATATTGTCCAAGTGAGTTGTTTGCTGCTAATCCAACATATGCGGACTTGCTACATTCAAGTGGGATGCATGTTGTTGTAAGATAACATAAGGATGTGCTAACATGTATTCCATGTAAATTGTATTGTTCCTGTAAAAAAGCACATACAAAGCGCTTGGTTACAATAAAGCTTCTCCAACAGTGTATAAGATCAATTTCTTGCACTACTTCTGGTGCACATCTGATGCCCACCTGGATTCTTCAACACAATTTGTTCTGAAATCATGTGACATTGGAGAAGAAAATGATGATTTTAGGAGACAAGTTTCATTACCCTTGATCACAGAACATGTGGGTTTAATTGAAACAGGTTGGTTGCACAAGATAATAATTTTTATAGGATTCTTGTGAGGATAATACTATTTCTCGCAAAATTCTCATTATCTAAGTGGCGAAGACACATGCTTTTGTCTAACTGCCCTGTGATGGAAGCCTTCTTCTTCATTTTTAAAGAAATACTACGAGACTTTATTTATTACTCATCATCTATGGAACCTTCTGGTTTAGTGGGAAGCGGGGGCAATAAAATTAGGGTTGTAGGATGGAGGTGATGGTGGATAGGGATGACAATTATGACGCTCAGATCCAGAATGGAAGGCAAAGCCAAAGAATAGGATGGTGGTGGACTAGAATGGCACATGCAAGAGAGTTGACACGGCACACAATAGTTTTAAGTATTTGATATGTAACATGTCACGCGTGAGGTATGTCTTTATACGAAGCGAGTGGCGGGATTATAACATATTGATATGATATCAGGTAACGGGTGATATAGCGGACGCTAAGCTCTAATAGCGATATTTAAAAATAACTATTTTTTATGTAATACTGTATATATTATGACTTTCTTCCATCATAAAAATCATATAAAATATGCTAATCAATTCAAACTTAGAGTTTAGAAACATGACTTATAACAAGGTAATAAGACAACAAAAGTTTAATATTTCAAACTTAAAATTTAAAGAAATAATACGTTAGGAGTGGACCGCCAACATGACTAATAGCGACCACTAAAATAGTCTTACGAACACTATAACGTCCGCTAGATTCCAATTCGTTATTTTTTACCGCTAACTTATAGCGGTAGCGTTTATACTGCTACTGTTATTGCAGGTGCAATTACGACAATTACCAATGTTGTTTAATAGCTTGTTGAGCAACGCCAACTCACACGTATGTGCCACATACCGTTTAGTAAAGGGCAAATTGCATCCATACCATCACTTTGAAGCCCATTTTCATCCATACCATCACCCGTGTCCATGACAAACGGGCCCGGGCCCATGTGTTAGTGGCACAGGGTGGTGGTATGGATAAAAATTGCTTGCAAAGTGATGGTATAGATGCAATTTTCGGTTTAGTAAATTGTACTCTCTCTATTCAAAAATAGTAGATAGATTTTTTGAAAAAGTCAAACTTTGTATATTTTAAGTTGTATTTAATCAAAATATAAAAATATCTAATATATAAATTTATACAAGTAAATTCATAATTAAAAAATCACACTATCTAAATTTTTAGCTATAAATGATAGATTTTATGAAATCAAAATCTAATTTTAAAGACTGAGTTAAAATAATACATCTATTATTTTTAAAGGGAGGGTGTAGCTAAAGAAAAAAATTATGCGGGCTGTGGTGACCCAACAGAGGGTGCCACGCCTGCTTTATCTTCCAGTACTCAAAGGCAATCGTGGCCGTCGAAACCACCCACCGGCTGACTATATGATGCAACCGCACGATAAACCCTATATCCTCCACCCACCCAGCCTCCCTCGAAAACCCTAGAACTCCTCACCCTCCTCCCCGGCGGCGGCCTCCTCCTCCTCGCGAACCCACTCTCGCCTCGCGAAAATGGTAAGTCTTGCCTCCCCCTGCTTGATGGGTTCTCCTCCCGGTTTCCCCCTCGTCTCCGCTGAATCGAGCCCGTCGCGCGTTAATCACCGTGGGTTTTTCGGTGTCTCGCAGAGCCTGGAGGCGGTGAACCCGAAGGCGTACCCGCTGGCGGACGCGCAGCTGACGATTGCGATCCTCGAACTTATCCAGCAGGCCGCCAACTACAAGCAGCTCAAGAAGGGCGCCAACGAAGGTAGCCGACCAATCCCTTCCGCCCGTTTACTGCGTTGTTTTCTGTGATTTTGGGTTGTGTCGCTTGAAATTTTGTGTCTTTACGTTCAGCGACGAAGACCCTGAACAGGGGGATATCGGAGTTCGTTGTGATGGCGGCTGACACGGAGCCGCTCGAGATCCTCCTCCACCTCCCCTTGCTAGCTGAGGATAAGGTACTGATTTTTTTTTTTCTCTTTACCCGTTTGTTTTTTTATATATATTGTTTGCTCTGTGCAGTCTAGTAGTATTTGGTTATTGCTAGCTTACAGCATATTTGATTGTTTTTTTGTGTGGTAAAAGTATAGTTCGTAGGGATGGTAATATGCATGCTGTGTTTGTTGTGAATATGTGATATTAGTCTGTTCATGTTGGAAGCAGCTGGAGTTTTCTTGCGCGCCCATATTTGCAGTTATAGTTCAAACATGATTTTGTTGGGTTGTGAGTGAGAATGAGCTACTGCTTTCTTTTGATTTTGTTGGGTTGTGACTGAGAATGAGCTACTGCTTTCTTTTGAACTGCTGGTATGTATGTTCAGTGGTTGGAGTAACTCTGGGATTTGCATTTATTCAACTTGAGGTTGTACTTGGTGGTCAATACATCTTGGATATTATTAGGATCCTCGTTGTTCTTGCTTATGCCACCACATCTTTGGTACTTTTGTTTGTTGGACATTAGTGGATTGTTATTCTGTCCAAAATGTAATCACTGCAACTTTGTTTTTTTAATTGCCTGTTTTTATCCTTCTACACAAAATGGTATATAATGATATGACCAGTAATTGCAATAGTTAGTATGTTCTAGCTCATTTAATGTTAGCAGGTGCACCTGTTTTCGGTGCCGTAAGGTGTACATATTGATAATTCAGCTTTGCAGTGACATGATATAAGGAACTCCTTTTAACAGATGTGCATTTTTTAGTTCTACATGCTTCTTTGTGGGCTTTATCCTGCTTGAAGAACTTGCACAACTACTCCTATACCTTTGATAATTACTGGCTTCAAATTCTGACATGTTTGTTTTTGGATTGCTCATGCATCACTTGTGTTTGTTGACTTCTTAATGAATACAACAATACACACCCTTGGTTAAACTCATTTTGTACTGTGCTATGTGCAGAACGTGCCGTATGTATTTGTTCCTTCAAAGCAAGCTCTTGGTCGTGCTTGTGGGGTGACCAGGCCGGTCATTGCTTGCTCAGTGACCAGCAACGAGGGTAGCCAGCTGAAACAGTCGATTCAGAGTCTCAAGGTGATTCTAATTCTACTCAATTTTGTAATTTCTGTTAGTTTGCTGTTTAAGCTTAATATTTTCCTCTATTGGCACGTTTCGTTAGACTAATCAAATTTAATGAATTGCAGGATTCTATTGAGAAGCTTCTCATCTGATTTATCAAAGAACTTTCAGTGTGATGGGCCTCAGACAGACACATTTTTCAGAGGCTTGGACTGGTGATGGTGTCTTGTTTACTAGATTTTAAGTTTTCTGAACTATGTTTGAAGACGGTCAAGTCATCATACTTGCATTGTGCTTCATCATCTTATATTTACGGAGTGTCATGTAATTCTCAAGACATCTGTATCATGGTGGTTATTCTCTCAAGGTTCCGACCACTATTGTAGTGGCCGATGATTATGGGTTTATAATTGATAGCTGGCTGCTGGCAACTTCCATGCGACCTCTTGCTGCGCAAAATAAATCTTGTGACTGGGGTAAATGAAATTTACTGGGTGGCTGATTGGAAAACCTGGCACTGGTAAAATAGTTAGGTGTAATTGTTTTATTACTTAACAGGAGCTCACTCTAGGAATTTTTAGGATTTAGCTTAATTTGTACTGAATCTCAGGGATTAGGATCCCAAAACATCATCTTCAAACAGGCATTAGAGCTGCTAGTTATGCTCATGTGAGCAGCCGGTGCAAACTGGTCGACAATATGGTTGTGCAGCGTGTAGGAATGAAAATCGGTATGGTAGGTACAAGTAGTGTTCATCTATATCTGTCCGTATATGCATATCCGTGAGCATCTATAGGCGAAGAACGGATATCAAATCCGTCATCCGCAGGTATGACTAGATGGGTGGTGCTAACGGTGATGGCAGGAGGTAAGGTGATGTTAGGGTGTTGCTGCGCGGGGTGGCGCGAGGTGTGGTAGTGCAAGGCTGGGCAGGATGGCGGCGCAGACTGCAGAGTGGTGCTGGGTGGGGCAACGCAGGGTGGGTCGGCAGGGTGGGTCGGGGTGGCGCTGAGTGAGGCAATGCAGGGCAGGGAGGGGTAGCATAGCACGACACAGGGGCAGTGCTGGGCAAGACGACGCAGGGCGGGGAGGGGTGACGCGACGTGACATAGGGAGGAGCTGGTGGTGTGCGAGGGGGGGGGGGGGGCGTGCTGGGAGCTCGAGAGAGGGAGTATGTTGGTTGGCAAAGGATTAGGGATTTGGAAGATTAGGATAGACTCACCTGTTAGATTGTTTTTATAGATAAATGAGTTTCGCAAGTATGAGTATATTTTCTACATTTGTATCTGTTCATCTGTCGGGTAATATTTTCTACTCATAAACATATGCGTCGGTAAAAAAAATACTATCTATGTTCTATCTTATTTGAGTATTTAATTGTGGGTAAACGGGTAATTGAGATATATTATCATCTCTAGCAGTGCGATGAAATTCATAGCGGGTGTTAGATCTCTCATGGAGGAGTTGATTGCACAATTTTGATCGAACCAAAATTGAGCCGGCTATGTTGTTTGTCCTAGATTTGCTTATATTTCATGTATCGAATACTTCTCACCCAATAATCAACTTTTCCACAAATTGGAGCGTAGGAATGCTACAGCTGAAAATTCCTGTCTTTTTTTGTTGAAGCGCAGAGCAAAAATGAAAGCGATTTCGTATGGTAAATTCCCCTGTTTCTAGCGTGCGACCAGATGGAAAATTCCGGCGGAGATCAAACGAGCTGTCGATACGAATACGAGCCGAGCCACTCGAGAGGATTCGATGTGGTTCGTTCGGCATCCGCGGATGCGCCCCGCCTCGCCTCGCCCTACCGCAGGGCTGGCAACGCGAACGCCGCGTCCCACGTGGCCGCCCGTGATTGCGGACTGCCGACGCTGCTAGGTCGGTTCCGCGCCGTGGGCCCCACGGACACCGCAAAACACGTTTCGTGCGCTACGCGGACTACTCAACCCACCGCCTTCGGCTGCAAGTGGGGCCCACCTTGCCCACAGCCAATCAGGGGCCGCCGCTTAACCCAGCCCCACCTCCGCCGCGCAGGCACAGCGTACTGCCCCCACGGTCCACTCCCTGATACCTCCCACTGACATAATGGCCCACCAGACGCGCGACCCACATGTCAGTGATTTCGTCTCGCAGATGAACCCGTCCGTAACCGAGTCGTACGCGAAATTTCCACGCACGACTCGGGCTCCTTGCTCCCCGGCTTTAAATAGCGGCCCACCCCCTCAGCCTCGAAGAGACGCTCTTTGCTTCCTTCTCCTCCCGCAGCCCTAGAAATTTTCCCCCCTCCTCCTTAGCGAAACCCTAGCCGCCACGCCAAAAAATTCAGCCGCGCCCGAAATTTTCCGGCCGGTTCCTCACCGCGAATCGATCGTTTTCGGTCTATTCGCGGTCGATTAGGTGGGCCTTGCCGCCTATCTTTGTTATCCGGCGGGGTAGAGCGTGGTCGCGCATCGGCCATGTCGAGGTGCTTCCCCTACCCGCCGCGGGGTTACGTGCGAAACCCAGTGGTCGTGGCCGAGGCGGAGTCTACCGCTAAGGTTTGTTGAACCGTCGGATTTACACACGCACGTGCCGGATCGTTTGTTCTTGCGGTCTTGCCTGTTGGTTTTATCGGATCTGTGGGTTGTGCGTGTGTGATTTGGGGATCGCACGTGCCGGGTAGCTAACCCTTGCGGCGGGGGGAATGTAATAAACCTTGGTTAGCTTTGATGCGCGAGGTCGATCTGATCGATTGGAAGCTTCAAATGACAACCACGAGTTTAGATCGGTTTCTAATCTTGGCTGCGTGTTTCCTTTGAAATACCAAGAGAACTAGAAAAAACGTAACTGATTTAGCAGATGCCTATTTCATTTCTACAATTGGGCATCCTGAAATTGCTTGAAGCTGGAGATCCATTATGATTGGGTGTTCAAATTGAATGCTCCTCCCGTTGGTTGGCCGTAATTTCTTGGTTGCGTCGTCAATTATGTCTAGTCCCGAAGCAATTTGGATACGAAATAATTGATTGTGTTGCCCTAATATGATTTGGAAAAGCGGTTGCTGTGAGATTTTGTGTAGTTAAAAAAATGGAGTTGGCACGATAGCATCAAGTGAAATGAAAATTTTCTTTGAAACGAATTGCGGTACCAGTCCCAATTGTTGTTTTTGTAGCTTTGTTTATCACTAATTTGAGTTCATCGGTTTTGTTTTGGAAACCTTTCATTACGAAAGAACAGTAAGGCAGTGGTGTTGCTCAATGCTCTCTATGTTTGCTTTTCTAAATTTTTGACACATGATTTGCAACATTCTATGGGGTTTTTTTTTTGCAATACTGGAAAACCAAAATCACTCCAATATGTTTTCTGCACGTCTTAATTGTGTCATATTGGATCAACTTTTCATTGCCTGTACTTTTGGATGTTTATTTTGCTTGACTTTGTTCATTTTTTCTTGTATTTGCCAGCCTGTGTGTATTCTATGGATTATCAAGAGTTTGTTATTTTGTTGTATGATGTATTTTTATGCCTGACTTCGACTCACTTTATATAAATAGCAACTAACGACGTTTGTTTGACTGTGTTCATTGTTAGATTCTGTGCTATTTAGAATGTACAGCATTGCAGATTTTAAGTACCTTCTGTTGTAATGAATGGAATAGTGTTCAATATGATTGTAAGGATTGCAATTATGTGGCTAACTGTGTAATATATCAAGGATATATGAATAATTCCATGTGAAGCATCCTTTTTTGAACTGTAATTGATAGCACTTCTGTGCAAATGCTACATTTGTTCTTGCTGTGTGCTTGTGCAAGTATGAAACTACATTACAATATTGCCAAAATGCTGCATTGCTTTCCCGTCGTCTGTTCTAAATCAGAACTGACGATTACTCTGGTGGCTGAAGCTCCAGAAAGAACGGGGAAAGGCTGAAAAGAACAGAGAGAAAAGGAGTGAAAAGAAAGCTCTCCAGCAGGGTGAGACATCTAAACATTCGAAGTACAGCCATAAGAAGAGGAAGCATGAAGATATCAGCGCTGCTGGTCAGGTGCCCAAAAAGGTCTCTAAAGAATCAGTTGAACAGTTGGAGAAAAGTGGACTCTCAGAAGAGCATGGAGCTCCATGTTTTATCCAGACAGCGCGCCACTCTCCTGAGAGCTCGCAGGACAGCAGTAAGAGAAGAAAGGTTGTACTGCCCAGTCCAAGTCAAGCTAAGAATGGTGGGTTTTTTTTTTTGTTATTTTAGCATCCTTTTGTTTCAAGATTTGGTGATCCTAACGTTTGATTTTGCAGGGAACATCCTTCGCATCAAGATTAAAAGTAATCAAGATTCCCCAGCAGCTGTTTTGGAGAAACCACGGGTTCTTGAGCAACCATTGGTCCAGCAAATGGGGTCAGCTTCAACCCTGCTGACCAAGCAAAATTCAATCCAGCATCACAATAAAGTGAATGTGAAATCTACATCTGCACAGCAAAAGATCAATGGTGGTTCTCAAGCAGTACAAAAACAAGTCAGTACTCAACTCCCTGTGAAGTACATGCGGAGAGATGGTCCCCAGACTACAGCAAAGGTTGTGCAAAGGATTGATCCCCAATTATCTGTGAAGGCACCAGTTGGAATTTCTGGCCAGCAACCTCCGAACATATCGGGAAGTGTTGTTCATCAACCTGTGAGAGTGATGGGAAGAGTTGATCCCCCACATGTAAAGACGACACAGAGAGTTCAAGCTCCACCTGCCATGGTGCAGAGAGTTTATCCTCACTTGATTTCTGACATTCAAAGAAAATGTCCTCCAGCTTCTGCAAAGTTGATGCAGAAAGAGACCAGCACTTATGCGGTTTGTCAGGTTGAAGTGCCACAGCCTTCTCTTATGCAAAATCCAAAGATGGAGTTGCCTGTCATAGAGCAGCACCAGCAGCCAACCGCCTCTCTGCCCAGAGAAGAGCCTTGCTGCTCTGGTAGGAATGCAGAATCAGTTCCAGTGGAGCTGGTGAAGCAATCAAGTTCAGATCGAAAGAAAAGCCGCAAGGCTGAGAAGAAAGAGAAGAAGTTTAGAGATCTATTTGTTACCTGGAATCCACTTTCGTTTGAGATGGAAGATTCAGATATTGGTGAGCAAGACTGGCTGCTTGGCAGTACAAGGAACTCTGATGCCAGCATGACGAACTGCAGAGCAAGTGGTGGTTCTCTACCATTCCAATCGATGGAGCAGCAGCCTTCGTTGCAACCAAGGGCGTTATTTTTACCGGACCTTCATATCTACCAGTTGCCATATGTTGTGCCATTTTAATTGTCTAGTGAGGTAGATAAGAAGAGGTATTGGGAGCGAGCTGTGTGCGTATGGGAGATAATGGTTCCCTGCCACAATTTTCCAGCTTTGTTTCGGAGATTGTTGTTTCAGGACAATTGAGTCTGGCTATCTTCCTGTAATGTAGCTGAATTTTCTTTTGGCTCATTTATGTTAAGCAGTTGAACTGCAATTGTATTGTACTATTGTCGTATCACAGTGTTTTTGTTTCGTCCGAATTGTCTCTAGACTCTAGTTGTATATCAACAGTAACAGGATAATCATTTTGTGGCAGTGACGTGACAACATTAGGGCACACAGATCCACTAACGACACTGTCGAGGACCATAAGAAGCTTTCGAGGAAGCCTCCTGGTGCCGAAAATGTGGCACTGGTGATGCTTTGATACCGTACTGTACATGGTATCGTAACCAAACCAAACAATGACAGCCCAGCTCGACCCCAAACAATAAAAGAGCCGGAGAAAAACGAAGTTACATGTCCACAAAAACGCAGGCGTCAATCAATCGAAGCTGGACGACAGGCTCCACCGTTCCCGGAGGTACTCCTCCAGGGTGCTGAAGCCGCTGCTGTGCTCGGTGCTCGAGATGGACTCGGCGTCCTCCACGTCCAGCAGGGCGAGGCCCAGATGCAACCTCACGTTCGCCGCCGGGTACGCCTCGTCATCCAGGCAGTCCGGATCGGCGGCGGCGCCCTGGTCAGCGATTCTCGTCGTGCTCTCTCCTCGTAGTATGCTCAGTATCTGCACGGCACAACGAATGAACAGGTAAATGTAATGCCAAGTTGTGTCACTCTTGGTAAGTCGCGTCGGTCTCGTTTCTCTCGGCCAGATAAAACACGAGCTTGAGCTGGGTGGCTGACCTGCGATATCGGCGGCCTGAGCCGAACCGACCTCCTGAGGCAGAGGGACGCGGCAGAGGCCATCCGCCTCACCTCGACCTCGTCGTGCTTCACCTCTAGCCTCGGGTCTAGCAGGTCAGAAATGTCGCCGCTGTTAAGCACCGGAGTGGCCTGTTACACCAAGAAACGGCCAATCGTGTCAGGCAATAGTAGGACAACTGCGGTTTCCATGTTCTCATGACTGGTGATGCATCGAGGGACACGAGGTCGAGGATTGGTAGGAGGCCACCTTACCCGCATGACGAGACTTTCTTGGCCTTTTGGTGACGACCCGTCGCCGCTGATGGGCTTTCTCCCGGACAGGAGCTCCAGCAGGACGACGCCGAACGCGTACACGTCCACCTTGTCGGTGACCTTCCCGTACATGAAGTACTCCGGTGCTAGGTACCTGCAGTGCACAGAAAAAAAAAACCCAACAAATTTCATGGGACGAGCCAAAAAAAAAAAAAAACCGTGCACCGCCACACGCCGCGGAGACCAGCTTTGAGGCGTACCCGAACGTGCCGACGACGTCGCTGTGCACCAGGGAGGCCGGATTCGATGGCGCCCAGATGGCAAGCCCGAAATCGGATAACTGTCCCAACCCGGGGGGGGGGGGGTCCAAAGTTCGCAGTCGTCAGTGCCGAATCCAAACGGAAAAACTTCGCAAAGAAGGGTGCGTGTATGGTGGTGTGTCACTGTTGAAGTACCTGAGCCTCGAACTCTTCTGTGAGAAGGATGTTGGACGACTTGACGTCCCTGTGAATCACCGGCCGCGAGCAGCCGGAGTGCACGTAGCTCAGGGCTTCCGCGATCCCCAGCGCCGCCTTGTACCGGTTCTCCCATGACAGCGTCGGCTTTGACGACCTTTCCCCTGCAAACCGAAGCATCAGACGTCAGAGCGAGAAGAACAGACAGCTGCTCCCACGCCTTCCAACTGTTCTGAGTACAACTCATTTGAGTCATTTCCTGAAAACTACACTCCGCTACTAACCTTTGTCTGCAAAATTCCCGGTTCCTTAGAACCAAATCAACCGTACTGAAGCGAAATGTTTTCATGGTGACATCACATGAACAAAACTGTAGATGCAAAGATGTGCTAGTACCGTGCAGGTTGTCCTCGAGGCTGCCTCTGGGGAGGTAGCTGTAGACGGAGATGAGGTTGGGGCCTTCGACGCAGACGCCGATCAGCGGGACGATCCGCTGGTGATGCAGCTTGGTGATGATGTCCACCTCCCGGAGGAAATCCTTGGACGCCTCGGCCGACGCCTTGGATAGTTTGATCGCCACCTGCTGCCCGCTGGCGAGGTTGCCCCTGTATACTCTGCTGTTCCCTCCGTTCCCTATCAGATTCTCTGCAAGAACCCAAAAACGGAGACGACGAATCATGAGGTGAAAGATGCAAGATTGAGGCGGTTTGATGCGGGGTTGTGGTGTGATGGGAGGACAAAAGGAACCTGAGGAGAAGTGGTTGGTGGAGTCGTATAGCTCCTCGTAGCGGAACCACCGGCACCGCGCGCCGCCGCCGCCGTCGAGCATTGCCTTGAGCTCCACTGCGAGCCCGGCGCTCGGCTCGGGGGACGCGGACGGCGAGGACCGCCTCGGCAGGCTCATCACCCACTGCACCACCGACTGCTTGCGCGGCTCCTCGCGCTTGGGGCTGGGACGGACGGAGGCGGCGTCGTGCGCGCGGCGGAGCAGCGGCCACCCGAGCCTCTGCTCTGGCGCCGCGCCGCAGCCGACCTTGGTGGCGTCATCGAAGCATTTCGTCGCCGGCGCGGCGCCGCCGTAAGCGCAGCTCATGGCGTCGAAGTGCATGGACCGCACGCTCCGGTTCGGGTTCGGGATGATCACATTGGGCTCCAGCCCCACGCTCGGGTGCAGCACCGTGCGGAGCAGCGGCTTCGGCTCTGCTCCTGCACACCAACTCGTCACCAAACGATTAGCCACTCACTAACCAACTCTCCATAACCAACCACGCTAATTGCTCGGATTAAGAGTCGCTTAGTTACCAAGTGGCAGCTTGGGCGCCTCCCTGACGAAGACGGCCTTGCCGTTCTGGATGGCGACGACGGTGGTCGTCGGCGGGAGCTTCTTGGCGCAGTACTTCGCCAGGCAAGTCGAGCCCCTGAGCAACCGCAAAAAAAAAAAAAAAAAAAAAAAAAAAAATGCCGGTGCTAAGGAAATGGTGGCCGGTGACGAAACAAACAGCACAGTTGGATCATACAAAGGTTGCTGCGTGCTTACCCGATGGAGTACTTCCTGTTGGCGCCAAGCACCACCACCATGGCGGCGCAGTGCTTGGCCTCCTTCACTAGCTCCTTCTGGATCGAGTTCCCCGGCGTCACCCGGCCCACGAGAACAATCTGACACGGACCAAAAATAGCACGTGAATTTAATCGGCAGCAGGACGGCATGCAGCTCCGTAATAGCAATCACGACCCATGCTTGCTTACTTCTTTCTGGCCGCAGAGGGCCTCGTACTCCGCCAGGTAGTCGTCCAGCGTCCTGATCAGCTTCAGAGTGTTCGTCTTGCTGTGGTCTGCAACGAGAAACCATGAAAATGTCAAGAAAAGAACGCAACGATTTGTGGCAAGTATACCAGGACTGAATCGAACTGCCGAGTTCTTGACAGATACGAACCGGACTTGCGGTAAATGTGCACGGCGACGACGCGGTCGCCACTCCTCGCCGCCTGGTTGAGCGCCCACCGGAGCAGGTCCCTGCCGACGGCGTCCATGTGCAGCCCCACCAGTATGCACCGGCCGACACCCTCCCCGTGCTCCACCGCCATGACGCCCCCACTCGATCGCCGGGAGCCAGCTCGAAGGTCAAGAAATCAGCACGAAACGCACTTGTCCATGACACACCAAGCCAGTCAGTAACCTGCAGGCCGCCGGTTAGCTCAACCACTAATCGCCGTGGGCGTCCGCTGACACAACACGATCCCGGCTACTAGCTGCAACCAATGTGCGACCCGGAACCGCGCTGCTCGAATAGAAAACTACCGAGGCGGCAGTCCTCGAGACGACGGCCGCCTGGAAAACGAGTTCCGTTACCCCTCCGGCTACTCACTTATTTATGGCTGAATTCATTCGACTCAAACCGAAAGGGGGTAAACGAGGAGGAAGATACAAGCGCAAGCGACCAGAGCGCGAACTATATCCTAAGCGAAAAGAGGCGTCGCGGTGAATGGCGAGGGGTGGGAAGAAGCGACAGAGGTAACCACCTAAAATCTGGTTAGCTCGTCAGGTTTCAGCTGCAGAGGCGCGTATTAAAATGGTTTCATAGCGCGGGATCGTCACCATCGGCTCTGCTCGGTTCAACCACTCCAACCACGCACAAAAAGCACGAGGCACCGTGGAGGGGAGGAGGAACGGACGAATGAGCGAGCCGGCCGGCCGTCGTCGCCGCGCGGTCCGGCCGGTCAGCGACGGCGAGCCAGCAAGGCTGGTGTTTTTGCGCTGCCGGTGAGGCAGCGGTAGCAAACAAGGAGACGGTGACATAGACAGGCGGGCGAGAGGAAGGAGAGGGAACCGGGGAAGGAAAGGTAAGGAGATGAGAGTAGAGCAAAGAAATTCTTGGTGGAGATTGGAGAAGCAGGGGAAAAAGAGAGCGATTGGAGAGGTAGGTCAAGGAGCCATCGCCCATCGGTCCATACACATATCCAAAAGGGCGAAAAAAGGAGAGGAAAATAGTCCCCACATGGACAGAAAAAAAAAAGAAGTGAAAAAAGAAATTTGAGAGCTCTTTCGGAAGAACAGGGCATCTATATGTTTCATTGGGAATTTGGGATCAAGAAGGACTGGCACATGTTTATTTTTTATCTTCCTTCAAATTAGATGCCTCTGCCTTTCAAGGGGAGATGGCCTCTGAAAGTCAAATGGAAAAACATGTGCTTTAAGTCTAGTTTAACTAGGTTTTCAGTTGGCTGTGTTTTGTGACTTTTACACAATTTTTCTTTAATTAATCAAGCTTTTAGCTCACCGACGTTCTTTAATTAATCAAGATGGATCTCTTATCAATTTGTTTCAAATGAAAAAACAATTACAGCATTTGTACAAGTACTGCTTGGTACTGCCGTATTGATTGCTTCGAGCCGAATCGCAAATTCAATGCACGCACTGGTGCAGTCATCATCTTTGGTAGGAGTCCTTTTTGTTTATTTTTCACTCGATCTAGGTTGACGTTGACTTGTGGTGGGTTAGCATACAGGATGATTTCATTCAACCACGAGGGTCCCATCTACTTGTATTTCTACGCTAAAAAGATTAAATGATCTAATAGGGAATAAATTAGACTCTAATTAAATTATTTCAAACTAAATCTAGAACAAGTAGACAAACTAGACTAGAAGAAATATAAAGCAACAACAATAATCAAATTAGATAGAATTCTAAATAAGATAACATGCAAGCTACAACAAAACCTGAATTATGGAAATTTAATTTGTAAGAAAGTAAATGTTTAAGGTAAATGTAGGAAAGTAAGAGATAGATAAGAAGATATAGAATTTTTCGCTAAGGTATCAAAAAGTTAGTACTCCTTATAGTCCTTGTTGAAGCATCTATTAAGGATATCATCAAGGCTAAAGTGCTATCTAATGATAACTGCTTCTTCATCTTTGGATCGGTGGATTTCAAACAAGCATAAAACTTCTTCTTAGACTCCCACAAGACACCTCCAATCATAAAAACTGGCTAGGTGTTAGCAAACACTAAGAGTAACAAGTCAATAGTTTCACTTGGCTCAAATCAAATCTAGACTACAACTAGATGAATATTTGACACTCTACTTGCACTAATAATATCTTTAATTTTTAATTAAGAATTTTACAAATCACTCTAGTAAACTCTCTTGCCTCTCGATCACACAATAAGTGTTTCAGCTCATATGAATAGCAAAGTATGCTCAGGTAACAAAAATAAAAGTGTATATATAGGCCAAAGGTCCAAAACAAGTTGTTGCCTAACTACCCACATTTTTCGTGAACGCTGGGCTCCAAACACTGGACCATCCGGTATGAACCGTCCACCAAAAACTAGCTTTTACTTCACTAAATGCTTCAACGAAACCTCCGATGTATATAACGGACCATCCGACGTGTATAGGTTTATATTTCAGTCAATAAAACATCTAGACTTTACTTTGACGAAGCAACCGATGTATACACCAGACTATCCGGCATGTATATGTTTGAAGTCCATTTTATGAAAATACTCCGGTGTAGCCAACTTTACACCATCGAATCATTCGGTATGTACAAGAGTGTCGAGATAAAAGTTCCAATGAGTATAAACATCTCAGCGCCGGACCATACGGCGTGTAGAGTTTTTTCAGAACTTGTTCAATTTAAATTTCTTTAAGTCATATCTTTACTTCAACTTATCCATATGCTTCTTTGAGATATCTAGAGTAAGAATTTTATGAGTGTGCATCTAAATAAGTCTAGATTTAACTAGATCAAACTACTACTCTTAGTTCTTTTTATAGTACAGTCAAATAACAAAAGAAAAGGAGGCTATACTACTCCAAGTGGTATTCATCTTCTTGTAAGACTTTAGGAGATCTTTAATCTTGACGTTTACATCCTTTGATTGTTCATTCAATCAATTAAGGGATCAAGATCATATAATACCATTGTGAACTGATTTTTTTATTACTCTTCAAAACAAACATAATAGCCACAATGTATAATTACCATTAATCATCAAAATATTTGCCACGTACCTAGAGGCTAGATGTTACACACATCAGGGTATCTGCAAATTTGGAAGAATTGTGTTAGGGCTCTATCTATGTAGAGTCAAAGAGCCCTGCATACTTGAGCTTAAGGATTTATATGAAACATTAACAAATATCATGTATAAATCCCATGGTTTAATTGCTAGAAACTTTGTTTTGGGCCTACGCACTAAAAGGATGACATGAGGATAGACACTGACGTTGCAAGCATATTGATCGTGTTGCTTCGATTTTTAGGCATGTTTGTTTTAACTGTAGATTATAAAAAATAGTTTGTAGATTGTGAATAGTAAGAAACTAGATTGTAAAATCTGGATTGTTACAATTTGGTGAATGACAGATTACTAGATTGTTATAATTTAGGTGTTAGATTGTAACAATCCAGTTTTTACAACCAGCTATTTGTTTCAGCTTTTGAATTATAATCACAATCTAACTTTTACAATCCGACTATTTATTTCAATTTTTAAATTTTAATCATAATTTAGCTTTTACAATTCGAAACAAACAGATCTTATGCAGCTTACTGGTATCTATCATGCTGTAAAATCCAAGGTGAATAATGGCTCTTTAATTCGTAGTGGTATTACCTGCAAGTATATAAGAAGCAGTTCCATCCCAATCCTACAGCACCTTGTTCGTTGACCTGAATAACCTGATCGATGCAAATTATACCTGAGTACACGCCGAGTCTGTCGTAGGTACATAGGCGACCAAACCATCAACCTGATAAACCCAGTTTCGGAATTCCAGGTGCTTTTGCTCAAGCATAATATACCAGTTCCTCCACAGCAGCCGCCGTGGGGTTTTCCGGCGGGAAAACTCGCACGAGCCCGGTGGATCGACCGGTTCGTCGGGCCGCCGGGTGCCATGCCGAGGGTGCGCAGCCCGTGCGGCGCACTCGCGCGTCGTGTCGCGTGTGGCGACCGCGCGCGAGGACGCGGTGGTTACGATTATGAGGCGGCGGTGACGCGAGGTCGCGGTCGCCCACCCGTGGCAAGTGGCAACCGCGACGAGGCCGAATCGACCCGACCCGCTCGCGCGCGCGCGCAGTAAAGTAAATGCGGCCGCCCGAGTAGGAGGACCAGTGCAGCACCGACAGAGGCGGGCCACCAACTCGATGTCAGCTCGGGAGGAGGCTCACAGGACAGAGGACCTGACCCCGGCAGTGCCATTAACTCCGCACCTCGGGATGGACACAACGGCCTGACGCGATGGATTTCTTTTTCGGAAAGCAAGAGCCTTTTGTTCTACGTGCACGGAGAAGCTCGCTCGCCTTCCTCTTCTTAATTTTCCGGGGAATGCCAGCCACGGATTGTAGAGACCACTTCGATTTTTGTGTTGTAAAATTAACCATTAGCGAAAGAAATAGATTAATTTACTGAGTTAATGTATATAATCACAGTGATACTAAAAACACCTTATTTTTAATAAAGTTTAGCCAAAGTCTGCATCTCTCAAACTTGATTATAAATATTTCTTCCCAATTAGTAACATCGATCACTTCTCGCGTTCTAACAGATTCACTACCCCTACAGACATGTCATAATACCGTTATAATTACAAATACAGTTTTTCTCTCTGAGATCTAGTTATAACAACTATATTAGAATTCTGTTATATACCACTAATACAACACTAAGTTCTATAAAACTAATTTTATATAATTATTTAATACATATATCCAACACTTTGATACTATAAATTGAATAGTCAGAATCGAGTCGGGTGTTAGTTGCAGGCATAGAATGATCAAGCCTTTCCGTAAACGTGTGTAGGATGGGCGATAACCAAATGCAACAAGGACGATCGTGGCGCGGCCGCGCGGGAACTGCTAGAACTCCATAGCAACCCACTGATCCGGCCTCCCGACATTTCTCTCCTGCTACAGTAACAAGGAGTGAACAGAGGGCGAGCGATCTCTTCGGCGTCGATCCAGCCTGTGCGGTCTGGGTTGGAGGGTTTGCATCTGCTTTTGGGTTGGTTGTCCCCAGTGTCGATGGATCTCGATCTGATAACGGCGGATCTGGTTTCTAGGCCATCAGTTGTGACTTATTCGGAGCTAGTGGCGCTGGATCTGATATCCTTGTTACCTGGTGAAGCGGTAGCCGATGAACGTTCACTGTTGTTTAAGCACGATGAACCTTTCCATGAGGGTTCAGGCGTTCAGCGTGCTGTCCGTTGTGACATTTCAAGGGTTGAGATTTAGAATCAGTTTGTTTGATATTTTGTTTTAGGGCTTTTCTGAAAAACTATGATTTAACTTGTCTGAAAAGTTATTTTAAAAATAGGTTGTTGGTTTTTATAATAAAGTTTTGACTTCTTAATACATAACTTCTCAGTAAAACGCCTCTCAACGAACTTCTCAGCTTTAATTTATTTTTCTAAAAACAGGTTTCTGACTTCTCCAAAAATCATTTCATTAAGAAATTTTTTACGGTGGTCTCGAAGGAACTTGAGCCATCTATTTTTTAGATCAAATAGTCTAGATTGGTTAGAATACTACCCATTATTTAGAGGTAGTATGAGTAGTATATGAGATGGGTATATGTAGTATAAGATTATTTTTGGAAAAAAGAAATAGCATGATAGTTATATCGTGCAAATTCATAGGTTTAATGTTTAGACTGGCTCAAATGCTGATTATTTGGTTGAATGATTATTTAAAAATTAGGTATAAAAAAAGATTGCAGTATCCTTCAATAATATGATGGGTAAATATTAATATTAATATCATAATTACAGAAATATCCAATCACATGAATAATCAATAAATTTATACTATCTCCTGCTTATAGGTAGTATAAACCACTATAAAAATATTCTTTTTTTAAAATCTATTTATTTTAACTTCTAGCTTGTACTAGCAAGAAACAAAACAAAAACGAAACAACGTACTCTTATTCACCAGGTCAGAAGGGGATTTCTATCTCTATCTGCGACGCTCGTCACCACCAGGCTCTGGCGTGGCGGTAGGAGTGGGTGCGCGGACCAAAGCGGTGGAACAATGCACAGGAGGACCTGTAGAGGGCTTTTTTGTAATATCTGTTTTGTTTACGGGTCTCCTTGTAACGTCTGTGATATTATCTTTATATGTTAATATAAATCTAACACGTTCCGAGAAAAAAAAATGTACTGCAAACCCCGCACATAGTTGCGCTAGTCCTCCGGACTTTCCCTCACAGGATCCACGTGGCGTAGCATCATGAACATCACATGATATTGTAAGGCCCTGTGTTGCGGTTAACTAGGATTCCTGTGAAGATAATAATTTCGGAGAAATTCCTAGGCTTCGAGCATGTAAATATGTAATCAATGGATTGGACTTGAGCTGAACCCATGGTGGGCCACTCCGTACTTCGCTGCCAGCTTCTATTCTCGGATCCCAAATGGAAAAGATTACTGCTCTCCGACCGCGCACCTGAAGTCGCACAGTCTGCACGTGAGATCCTCTCGCTCCACGGCAGTCTCGCCCCGGCCACCGACACCCTCACCGACCAATCATTCACCGTGGGCCGGGGCGCCCAATCGAACACCACTCTTCCCTTAGCTTCCCTCCACAAATACCGCAGGAACAGCAACACAGCAACAGCGAGCTGAGGTCCCGAGCTAAAATCTCGCGCGTAGGGGATCTCTCAACCGACCGATGGATCGAGACCGATCGGTCGCGACGGCGTGCGTCGTACGTGCATGGCAATCATTGAGTGGATGGTGGCTGCCTGGCTGCCATCCATCGTCGGCCGGTCGGCTGTCGCCACAGTTAAGCCGGCCGGCCCCGTGCGCGCATGCAGGCCACTGCTCGGTGCATGCATATGCTGGTGCTGCCACGGGCTGGTCACGCAGGCCACTGCATGGATGTTCTCACGAGACGGGCAAGGGGCAGGTCGGTCATGGCACGTACTGCCGCCGCATGTGCCGTTTGCCTTGCCGGCCGAGGGAGGAGGATGTTTGGCTGAATTGGTTTGGCATGCGGCCGGACGGTTTTGGTGCCCGGCTGCCTGCCGTGCGCGCGGCTAGCTAGCTAGCCCTGTGGAGTGGGAGTGGCCGGCCGGCCGGCCGGCCGTCGCTGTCGCTGAGGCGCATCGCGTACGGGCCCGGGTGCGCAACCGAAGGCTCTATACCCGGGGCAAGTGCGGGGAACACTAGGTTAGCTTGCTCCATCGACCGATCGTCGGTTACGTGGCTACGTATGTGGCGTAGTACATGCATGCACCAGCACTGTGGTGTGACAAGCTAACCAAATGAGCTTGGCTGCCTGCGCATGGCTATGTCAAGTCGTCGATCGAGAGCAACATCATTTTCTGGATCGGCGCTAGCTAACAAAGCATGATAGATCATTATTGGTTGTGTTTATAAAAGTACAAGGAAAAGCAGAAGTATTTTTTAATTGGGTAAAAGCAAAACTATTTGCCGGCGCTAAACATGTCTGCAGACTGCAGTTACTCAATTTGGGCCACGGCACAATATTTTGTCCTCGGTCTACTTCATATATATATGTAGTGTAGTGCGTCTTTTCGTTCCAGCCTTTTATCTTTTTATTGAACACGATTGTAGTGTGTCGGTAGGAGAGATTAAATGATCATCAAAAGGCATATTATTCCATCACTCCTTTGAACAGATTGTCAAGTGGCTTGCTTGGCGGGTTGATGATTGTCGTTTACAAGTCAGTAGAGTTTCTTTTCTTTAAGGAACGAACACTATCTCAAGAGAACAGTAGGCATGCATGGTCGCTAACTTGCTCCTTAATAAGATGTACCAGAAGTTTACTCACAAATGAGGTGGGCCGGAGAGTATGTTTCTTCTGAGGAAAATTGCCTATATACCACTGCCCTGAACCGTTTTACAAACCTAACACTCCTCTGATCCAGATTATTACTTTAGCCCTTAGTTCTTAGGTTTGCTCCATTCTAACACCGCCTGATCAGATTCATCACGACGATGCAAATCACATGTGGATCTCTCCTATTGTTACCGTGTGTTTGGTTGGACATATGAGCCCGAGCCTAGATAAGATTGTTCAGGATGAGGTCTTGTCCCCACGTTTGATTAGCTGAATTGAACCAAACCAACATCTTGGGTGGAGTGGTACAAATTTCAAAAATATTACATCTAGATGCTGAATGGTCCCGTGTGTGAAAATCGACAAACGATCTCGCACATGTTCTGTTAACTCTGCTAATCACTTATGGTTAGTAATAATTAGTGATTGTCAGTTGTTATTAAGGTTTTTTAGTTAGGTATTAGTTACAATTAGATATTATTAACCAAAACTAATTATTATTGTGGGTATTTAGTGATGATTATTGACAACGTAAGTTATGATTAACTAGAATTAGTAGTGATTAAGTACTATTAGCATAATTTATTGATAATAATAAATATAAAAATACTATTTCTATATAATAATAAAGTTATATATGGATATAATATGTGGCATTTAAGCAACTAAACACGTTCTCGTATCATCTTATACATTCAACCAAACACATCCTCATACTGTCTCATACATCTAACTAAACAACCTACTCGTACCACATCATCCAGGACCATCCCGTCCAGGACGATATCATCCCATTCAACTTCGTTCAACCAACCAAATGTTATCTCAGTTTTTCTCTCTCTCGGCCTCTCTCTTTCCCAGCATGCACTCCAGCACCCCATCATCTCCAACTCCCACACTCATTCCAACCGTTGCAGCTCTAGCTCGGTGTTCTTCCTCACACATGCCATCCTCTCTGAAAGGATTGGATGACCAAAGAGGGAGGGGGTGAATTGGGCTATTAAAAAAATTACTTCTACTGAACTCTAAAATAAGTAGCAATCTTAGCCTAGATGAATTAAAATACGACTACACAATCAAACTAAACAGAAGCATGAAAAAACAAGTAAGCTAGAACACAAAGTAAATGTGGAAAGTAAAGCTTGCAAGTAAGTAAAATGCTCAGATATAAATATAGGAAAATAAGGAGATGAACAGGAGAACACCAATTTTTTTCCCAATGTATTGAGGAGTTAGCACTCCCTCTAGTTTTTACTCCTACCAAATTCTAAAACAAGTAGCAATCTTAGCCTAGATGAATTGAAATATAACTACACGATCAAACTAACACAGAAGCATGAAAAAAAAGCAAGCTAGAACACGAAGTAAATACGAAAAGTAAAGCTTGCAAGTAAGTAAAATGCTCAAATGTAAATATTAGAAAGTAAGGAGATGGACAAAAGAACACCAATTTCTCCCGATGTATTGAGGAGTTAGCACTCCCTCTAGTTCACGTTAGAGCATCCACAAAAAATATCGCTCTCCCTTAAGTCACGAAGTATCAAGTTCTCACTCATAATTGCCACTTCTCCATCTCTGAATTGACAGGCATCAAATCAAACACATAGCTCTTACTAGGGCTCCCACAAAAACTCCAAGAGCTCACCGAGACACCTCCAATCATCAAAGACCGGTTAGGTGTTACCAACAACCAAGAGTAATAAGTCAATAGATTCACTTGATCAATATCAAGTTTAGATTATAGCTAGATGCACACTTGCTACTATTCAAGTACTAAAGATGTCATTAACATTCAATTAAGAACTTTAAAATTCACTCAAGTGCACTCTCTTGCTTTTTAATGACACACACAGTGTATGAGCTCTTCTGGGATTGCAAGAGAGACAACTGAAATCAAGTGATGGGGTATTTATAAGCTAGAGATCTAAATTTAGCTGTTACCAAACAACCCATCTTTTTTGTTAACACCAGATGATACGGTGAGTATCTCCTCGTAATCACCGGACAATCCAATGAGTATAAACTTCAGAGCCTCATTGTGCCAGCTGTCATTAGCAGTTACTACTGATAAATGATTCGGTGGATTCATCCGGTGTGTTGTAGTTTATCATCAGACCATCTGATCAGTAGAATCAAGCCAAACTACATGTTGTAATATTCTCTGCAAAAAGTAGTCTGGTAATTCCTTTTTGCCTTCACTGGACCATCCGGTGAGTGTAGCTTCTTCTGAAACCAAAAATTATTCTCTGCAAGAATTGCTTCGGTGCTCCCATCTTTCCATCACCGAATAGTCCGGTGAGTTCAACTTCAATTTCTCTGGAGCATTTTGCTTATGTTGAAAAAGCTTTAGTGCTCTTACCGAGGTAACACAGGACCATTCGATGCAATACTTTGAAAATTTCAGGACACGTGTCACTAATAAAAGGTTCCGGTGATACCTGCATGTCAACCACCGGACCATCCGATCAACACATATGATTTCTATCTTAACTAAGAAAAGAATGCTCCGATGAGAATAAGATGGACACAATCGGAACATCCGGTGGGGTTAACTTTACTGAGCTCGTCCAATTTAATCTTTCTTGAGCTACTTAGTGCTAGAATTTCATAAATGTGTCAAACCAAGTCTAGACTCAACTAGATCAAGCTACTACTCTTAGCTCCTCTTTATAGTACGGTTAAAAGACTAATAAAGGAGACCTATACTACTCTAAATATCATTCATCTCTCTTGTGACACTTAGAACTAGAAAAACCTTAATCTTGAAACGCATCTCCTTTGATCGTCCATATAATTAACTTATGGATCAAGAATACTTGATCATTATTGTGAATTAAATTTTTTAATACCTTTCAAACAAATTTGTTAGTCACAATGATACGATTGTCATTAATCATCAAAACACTTACCACTTAACTAGGAATCTAAATGCTACACTCTCCGATCACCCCTAGGTGACTGCACCATGCACCTGCTCATCGCCCGCTGGAACCCCTCCCTCTCCCGATCTCGTACCACCGGATCTAGAGGTGAACGTGAGATGGCCGCCACGGCGACTACGTGTGACATGCTTCTGCACTAGTAGCGGTAGCTATGGTCATCGCCAGGGATTCCAATTCAAACGAAAATTTACCAAAATTTCGTGAATTTTGTTTTTCTCGCTAGTGAAGGAAATATGACGTTCTATTAAAAAACAGTATTTTTGATTTTTTAAATAATTTCATAGCATTTATATAGGATGAATATTACTTTATGCGGGATGAGGCAATAGGGCATGGTGAAGCACAGAGCTGGGGTTGGTGCTGATGGAAGGCTCTGGCGGTTCACTCCCTCGGCCACCTGCAGCTCCTTCCTCGCCATGCTTGCCTGCCCACCGCCGCTCCTCTTTCCAAACTCGTATGTATGTCCTGCTCAAGCCGGAGACAAAGGAGAAGGGGAGGAGATTGATAGGAGATGACGGAGTGGTAGTGTGGTACATGTCGCAAAATAAGAGAACTAATTAGTGCTAAAGTAGTAATTATTCGGAATGGAATAGTGGTATGTCTGCAAAACGGTTCGGGAGAAATGATATGTATAGTCAATTTTGCTATTCTGGTATAGTACAGTGCCACACATTATTCTCTTATATACTCTGCAGCATCTTAGCAGGAGCAAGATATATGGTACGCAAGATGTTCCCGAGTCTTGATTCAATCCGATCAACACCAGGGCCCCAGGACTTATAAGCCGTTGATCCCGCACTCGAGTGAAATCGCATCAAGAAACAGAATCATTCCCAAATAACAGGACGACAGAACCCAACAGCAGTAGCAAGATTCCGGTAGCATTACGTCAGATCGTCTCCTTTTCTAGACAAGGTCCAAGTAACGCGATGTGGAGTAGCGAATAGCAAGCATATCGCAGAAGCTCGCCGTAACTAGCTCCAATGCTCCATAGCCCATCCATACCTGCAGCGACCCCGCCCGGGTTTAACGTAATGCCTACTGCTAATGGACTCCCTCCAAGAGAAGCATGCCAGATGAAACGCCACGACAGAGGTGAAGTACAAACCAAGGCAAGGTGACCAGCACATTTCTTTCACACACCCAAACGTCGACGTCTCGCTCCTCTCCTCTCCGATCACAGCGGCATGCAATGCACGACAGACGAACGCGTAACAGAGAGCACAGGCACACGCACACAAGCACCATGCTTGGTTACTGGCAGGGAGGAAGGGAGCGAGCTCAAAAGTCCGTCGAGAAAAGGATGGCGAGAGAGGAAGAGAGCACGGCATACCTGCACGTCTGCCACCTAATGTTTAGGCAGGATCGGATCGACAATTATTGGATCAGGTGAGACATCGCACGCGCCGAGAGCGCTGCGTCGCATCGCGACGGATGCCTCACGCTCATGGGGGCAGCGGCGCTAAAGCTGATACCACTTCCATCGTCTCCCTGACCCACCTCGGTAGGTTGTTAGATGAAGCATTGCGTCTGACTCACAAGGTTTTGTATGCGCCCGGTTTGCTTTCATTCTGCTGCGATATCAAAACATCAGATGATTAATGTTCACTCAACAGTGGAGAACCATACTGTAGTGCCTCCTAACGATATCTGAACTGACAGAGCTAGAAAATCCTTATGGATTATGATGACAACACAATTGTACTATCAAACAGTGTGGTAGAGATACTTGACTTGTACGTCAGTAAACATACTTAGGGCCTGTTTAAAACGCATAATTTTTGCAAGAAAAATCACATAAAACAGCTGAATTCCCGCAATAATAAGCTGGCATTTCATACGGGGCGCTAGTGCACAAAAGATGATCCAAGACTGCAATCTATGTTAGGTTCGATCCAATAATGAAAGCTGTGGTGGCGCAACAACAGATATTTTCTATCATCTAATCGCAAACCCAACTTTTTACCATTGAAAACTATGCAAAACTCATGAATGGAAGACAAGGTACTAGAGCAAAACAAAGAGCAAACAGTAAACAGATGAACGCAAACGCTAATGACAGGCGGTACTGATTCATAAGAGCATACTAGCATGAGAAAAAAAAAAGTCAGATTAGAACATATCAAAAGCGTATAGAAACAGGAATGCACTTCTTGTTGTTCTTTTTAGGTAGCAAAACAATTAGTTATTGTTATCACGCTGATTTCTTCAACTGTAATAACAAAGGTAGACAGGAAGTGATGTCCCAAATGATGTTGGCAAGTGCGCAGAACGACCTCTTGATTTTTCTGGACAATAAATGTTGGCTGTGGCCTAGCGTTCAGCTTCAACCAGGGCCATAAATTTGATAGAGACCTATTTATACTGGCTCCGATTCTTTTTCCTAGTACAAAATGTATGCATCCCAACTATAAGGCATACATTTCTTGGCTTTGTGTACTGATAAAATCAAGGTTTTTTAATGCAGTATATATCGAGTGAAAATTGGATTGCAAATTTTCTTGAATGATCGAAAGGTTATGATGCACTGAATAAGCAGATAACACCAAGCAGCTAGCTATAAAGGACAGTAGTATGCCCCTAGTGTTATTTAGTGGCTACTACATAAAGCAAGGACAAGTGGGAGCTGACAAGGCGGTATCATACTTAATTCCTTCCCTGATATTTTTAGATAAAAGTCATCTTGATCTCATACTTTCATTTGGGTAAAGATGCAGGCGTATTTTAGCTCAATAGTTGGAATGGTTAGCACTTATTCCTATGTTTCCTCAAAAGCTTCCAAAAGTATGTACGAATGGACTCCTACCCCTCTGGCGACTCGGGGCGACTCCACCCCTTAGCCCAAAACTTTCCCATAGCAAGCTAGATCTGGTCACCGCCGCCAACAGCCGGACACCGGCGGCGGCGGCCAGCGATGGTTTTGAAGTTGGGGCATCGCGATCGCGTTTCCTTCTCTCCCCTGTCGCTCTCTCCTTTCCTCTCCTCCCCCATGTTGTTCCTTTCCGGCGGCAGCTCTGGGCATCCTAGTCACCAGCCGATCGGATCTGAGTATCCTAGGGCCAGAACTGCTACCGACAGCGTCAGATCCTCTCTCTGGGGTTCAGCGGTGTCGTGACGACGTCGCCTGAGCGTGCTTTGCCTCGGACATCGCTTTGCGGCGGTGGCTTGCCTTCTAGCCATGCTTCCACGGCTTCTCTGCTCGTCATCGGCGTCTGTCGCCCGCTCTGGCTGCTCTATCGGTTTCCCCCTCTAGACGTCGCCCGCTCCGGTCGTCTAGGCGGTGCCCTCGTGGGGTGCAGCTAGAGAGAGGAGATCGGCCACGTTGACTCTCTGCTAGCCACTGGTCCCCTGTTGCCTGTTAGTTTTGGACTGTCCCTCTAGTTTGGTTGGCTAGCCCAGTTTCTTCGATGGGGCTACAGGGCTCTGCGGTCGGGGAGGCTCCAGGATGTTGCCTCGGTTGGACTTCCTTTCGGTCAGCCGGCCTGCTCCTTGAGGTGGCCGGCCGTTACTGAAGATGATGTTGGTACTACCCCGGTGGCCATGTTGTGCGTTGATGCGGGCTGGGGCTTTGCCCCTGGTCGTCTCTTGCTAGCGAATGTGTTGTGCTCTTGAGCTGCTGCTTGTTATCTTGCAGGTGATTGCTCTAGCCGACTCGTCGAGCCTCTAGCTTCATGGGGTTGTGCCGTGGTAGGGGGAACTAAGGGCGAAAGCCCTAATAGGCACCTTGTCATCGTCAACGATGGTGGAGCCCATGGGTGTCATAACCTCCCTGAAGGCGTCGTGATGAAGCTTCCCCTGGGATCTCTCCGGGTGAAAGTTTGTTTGGCTTCCCGGACGAGCGACGAAGGTTCTTTGACGCTATCTTCCTAAAGGTGTCGTTTCGGGGAATCCCTCTGTTTTTTGGTGTTCAATTGGCGACACTCCTTGCATGACACACTATTCTCCGTTGTTGTTCTGACCCCTTCATTCTTCTGGTCGGTGGGGCTTCCTATCACCTTTGAGCGCTTCGTGGCAGTGGCTACGCTCCGATGTCCCAAGACCCATCTTTGAGGGGTAGTCAGAAATGGGAGAAGAGCTCCGCCTGTTGAGTTGTTGAGTTGTCTTGGTCGAGGTGCTAGTAGGACATAGTTGCTTTCGGTGTAGCGTTATCTGGTGGGGATGCTGTTTGTTGTATGTTTGTCGGGTTGTAGCTGCTTTCTATACCTTCATCGTCCGGTTGTTGTGAGGGGTTTGTGGTTTCTTTCTTTCTTCTTTGTTTGACGTGTGAGCTGAGCTCCACGGGTTGTATTGCTATGCTTGTTGAGTTTCTCGGAGCCGGTTTTACTAATAAATTATGTCACTCTTTCTTTTTAATACAATGATGCACAACTCTCTTACGTGTTCGAGAAAAAAGAATATCATAATATCAGCATGATGAGAGTAATGTGTATATATATTTTTCCATCAAAGAGAAGAGTTCAATTGCTTATGTGGCACTTTTTAGGGTCTGTTTGCTTCAGCTAGAGATTCTGAAAAGCAGCTCATAGAAGCTGGATTGTGAAAAGCTTTTAGATTATAGATTTAAAAATATTTGATGGACAGTTTAGTAAAATAGACTTTCACAATCTATCAAAAACTGAGAAAAATTAGCTTTTCAGATTTCTACAATCTAACTAACAGATTTTAAAAAACTATAACCGAAAACTGTCTATTTATTTCAGCTTCGGATTATAAAAGCTAAAAGCCACAATCCAAAGCTGAAACAAACCGACCCTTAGTCCAACTGTTGTACTCGTATTGTAGCAAGCTAATCTCGGTTTTGCTCTTGTTTTTAATGCAAGAGCTTAACCAAACGATGAAACTTGTCCAGAAAATTGGTAATACACCAACACGTGTATATATACAACAGAAATAAGATGACAAATGCATTGGTTTCTCTTACACTGATTGCCCAGCTTAGGTGAGGAGTGCAAAGGTACTGGCAGAAGTTACACGGTGCCTTGTGAATGTCAACAATAGCCTCGGCAGAAAGGAAACGTTGGACTCAGGCATTCAGGCCCGTCTAATGCCTTATCTGACCCTCTTCTGAACACGCTCGCCTCTTTCTGAAAAAGTTTGCAACAGGCTACGAATAGCAAAGCATCCACACAGCATCAAATTTGTACTTCAAGGATCAACTCTGCATGTCAATTTTGCTCCAGATTAGTATTAAAAAAAATGCCAAATTTGCACACAGCATCAGAGATACCAAATACTAACAAGCAATTGTTCTTTCAGCTGTGCACCTTGCTAAGACGTAAGCTTCTACTCAGACATGAGAGCTTCCTTACACAAACAGAGATCATCCCCGGAAAATATTTACGGAACACAGACAGGTCAGCCGTAGCAGAGGGCAGAGCAAACAATAGAGCACAAGTATATGATCATGTTGCTTCAATTTTATTTTTGAAAAGATAGCAGGAGAGCTGCTACATTTTTATTGAGATGGAAGAAAAGTATACAGACCAGCTGTCCTTAATTTACACTTCTTTTATTTTTGAGAAAAGGGGGGCTTGAAGCCGTATATCGCTAATATAAAGATCACTACATTAGAGCAAACAAACACCTGTGAGGGCCTAACCAACACCAAAAATAAAACAAAAATACATTGATAGCAAGTGTGTGCTTTGACTTTAACGCAGCTGCTGGAGATCTCCCGAGTCGCCGCAAGGCGCACAACAGATATTTCGATATGTGCCTCTGGTGTCTAGTCCTGAGAAGCTAAAGAGTACTCAAAGCTAAATTGCCAGCAAACTTGTAGCCTCAGAGCTAGCTGGGAGATCAGTGCAATCAGACCTGCAGCTCCTTCTTCCTTTCCTCTGAAGATTCTTCGATTGCGCTCTTTCCAAATTTCCCGAATCACTAAGATAGCATGGCTGCTGACAGCTTTCCTCTGAGGCCCATGCAGAGCGGAGGTGAGTTCCCGGAGCCAGACGAAGAGGTTTTGCACTGTCCACGCTCTTGGGTTTAGGGAGGGATGGGATCTGCATCCTTGCAGCAATTGAGCTTCAATTTCTATGCAACTGATGACGCTGATGTGCGTTTATTATGCTGGAAGAAACAATTAAGTTTAATACTAATATTCTTCTATAGTGATTACCAGCGACCATATAACAAGAAACAATTCCACCTTAATCCCACACTATCTTTATTTGTTGATCTGATACAAATCATCTTTTTCATGATCCTTTTGTTTAGCCATTGGAGACTCCATGTTCCGTTGTGAGGCTACAAGTTAAGCTAAAATAAACACATGGATCATCACAGAAAGTATAATTCAGGAGATTATGTTTTCCTTTTTGGAAACCTCTTGCTGAAAAGTTCAAATAAGTATGTATTTCGTGGATTTTATACATGGAACGGGATTTCTGTAAGTTCACCTAAATTCACACACTAAAAGTACTAAAAAAATGTGCTGTGTTTTTTTGTATTTAATCAAGGAATGCAAAATTAAGCACCATTTGCAAGGTAGCATGATTTCTATTGGCATGAACACAGAACCCTAAATAAACTAATTTGCAATCATGACAAGATCAAATTTAAATTAACACAAGAAAGTAAGGAGATAAAAGAGAAATGCATGTCTTGGATTTCTGCAGCAGACATGATAGAATAATTTTATTCTTTTCTACTCCTAGTACTGCTTGCCTGCCCTGACTATCTAACTGAATGAATTATTGCTACTGGAGAACTGCTTAGAAAGCTCAATTGACAAAATACTGTAATTTCATGGCATGAGCCATGGGGTAATAGTTTCTGTGACTCTTATTCCTAGAAATGTTGGGACTATAGAAACTGACATTGTAAAGCAGTAGTATGATCTCATTTCTCGCATGCCTCCTGATAATCTCTGTTCTACTTGTTCTTGTTCAGTTGGAAGGTGATATGCAAATATAATCAATAGCAGACAAATGCTGAATGTTCTTGTATAAGTTAGTGGTTGGGGTTCACCAATTTTATGCACCTGCTTCTCAAAAAGCTGAAAAAAATTGACAACTGATGTTCGATCAACTCACTTCTGTATCAGTCTTTCTGGTAGATCGCTTTTGCTGCATGGAAGAACCAGATAAAGAAATCAAATGCTCACGCTTAGACAAGTCTTCATTTTTCCATTTTTAACTCCGCGGTAGAACATATATGTTGCATTTCTGGGGCAAATGCTATCCAGACAACAACCATCCGTTCAATCCAAGCACACACAAGTTGAAGAAAGGTGAATTCAAGCTTCATGCTTAAAAGAGCAAAACCCTTTCCCTTCAAGCAGTCACGCTTGAATAAACAACGTAGTATATGAAAATCTTATATCCTTTACCAATAGTCGCCACATGAGCAAACACCTTGTACTATATGGTGGATCCTGTTAGTGTCTTTGAGGATAATCTCTCTACTGGTGATTGTTGAAATCAGCTTTGCAGCAAGATGGCAATCACTACTCATGCCCCCGATCAGGGATACATCTTGACCTGGTGGAGCGACCTGCGCGGGCGCGCGGTTGCTCAACACCGAAAAGGCCTCGACTCCTTGCTCAACACCGAAAAGGCCTCGACTCCTTGCTGCTTCTCACCAGCTGGCGTTTATGGCAGGCACGCAATGAGGTTGTGTTCAACAAGAGGCGTCTCTCTTCGGATTCGTTGGTGGCACTGATTAAGGAGGAAGCCGAAAATTGGTGCCAAGCCGGCGCAAAAAACCTTCGGACCCTTCTACAACATCTGGAGGCCTTCGGTTATGTGGTTTAGCGCCCCTTCGTGTTTCTGGTTGCCCTTTAGTTGTTTTAATTATTGTATAAGTTCCCCTTCGTATATTTGAATACCGGCCGTATGGCGGTCGTTGTACAAGCGACTCTTCACTCTTTCTGTCTTAATACAAAGATGCGTAGCTCTTCTGTGTATTTGAGAAAAAAGATTCATAGTTACCCTAATAGGTGTCCCTGGACTAGTGTTTATAAGGAGAAATGAAATAGCCAACTTCTCGCTGTGAACTGAAAGATGACCCTCTTTGTCTTCTTCTTCAACATCGTGAAGTGTAGCCTCCACCTCTGGTTTATAACCCATTCCCCTGATTCTTCCCAATAGCTCATCCAATTTCCTATAGATCATTTCAGATTGTGGGTGAGATCTATCGCCAATATGAAATTTGTGAACCCGATCCCCTAGCTCGACATTGCTAGCACCAGGCAATTTCTTGCCATTACACTTCTCACTGAGGTAACGTCTGCCCATCTCCCAGCTCTGGCATAAATATTTGATGATAGCACATAGTATCCTGTTTGTTCAGGTACCAATCTGAACAAACTGTCTGCTGCCACAAGACCAATGTCCATATTGGAGTGAATCCGACAAGTTCCTAATAAGGCTCCCCAGACTTTCATTTGGCTCAATAGGCATTGTCATGATGAAATCATATGCCTCAGTTATACATCCGGCACGACCAAGAAGGTCCACCATGCAAGTATAGTGCTCTGCTTTTGGAGTGATATGATACCTGCTGGTCATGCAATCAAAGTAGCGCTTTCCAACATCCACAAGGCCAGCATGGCTGCATGCTGCAAGAACAGCAACGAAGGCAATAGAGTCTGGTTCCAGACCCTGTCCTCGCATCTTCTCAAAAAGGTCAACGGCCTCTCTCCCATGGCCATGCTTGCCATAAGCAGATATGATTGAAGTTCATGATATCACATCCGGTGCACTCATCGAATCAAAGACCTCCCTAGCATCCTTCAAACATCCACAACTAGCGTACATGTCCATGAGAGCATTCTCAAGCAACATGTTGGGGCGCATCCTTTTCCCCTTGATCTCATGGATCCGTTTTCCCAGTGAAAATGCTGAGAGCTCCCCGCATGGAGGAAGAACAGTTGCCAGAGTCATCGAATCCGGCTCAACCCCATCCTTTTCCATCCTCATGAACAGTTCAACAGCCTTAACATCAAATCCATTGTTAGCATATATAGCGAGCATAGCATTCCAAGAAATAAGTACCTTAAACTGCATCTCATCAAACATTCTCCTCGCGAATGCAATGTCCTCTGTCTTGGCATTCCCCATAGCGGGTAAGATGCTTGTGATGGTGTCACACCTGGTTTTAAGAGAACAAATCAGATATATTTCACATGTATATCAGGATTAAATTTTCATACATACAGTGACTTCATAAGTGATAACATAACAATATCATTAAAGAACGATAATATTCATTACAAAAGGATCCGGATGTTTTAAAAAAAATATTAAGATAACTTCCAGCGATAGCAGGTCTTCCATCCACCACAGGTGTCGTTCGGGGGAGCGCCAGCCTACGACATGATCTTCAGGTCGACATCTTCTCTCGCCTAGAACTCAGCTCCATTGGTCAGGATGTCCTCAAAATCCTCACCTTTTGAGCAGCATCAAGAGATTGGGAGAAAGCAATCATGAGTACATGGAGTACTTAGGAGGTATTGAAAAATATGGCATGTAGGCTTAAGATAAGGAAAAGCTTGACTCAGGTTGACTTCAACTATGCCAATCTAATCTAGGACTCAAAAGACATAACAACTTATTTACTATATGTGATGACACTAACATTAAAGAGATAATTTATTGGATTCCATCCGACTACCAGACTCATCAGATATCTCATATCCGGCTACCAACTCATCGCGGTTCCACCACCCGACTACCCAAAACCAATCATCCAAGATCCTCACTAATTATGAAGAAAGTCCAAGTCCGCTCTTGACCGTGAGGACGGCTGATAGATCAGTTTTATACTTTGCAGAGTTTGCACACTTTACCCACGAGTCGTGATTCCCGTTTTACTTCACACTTTCGGGATGTAGAGCCGGAATCTCACTACAAGGCCTTTACAAAGCGCTTCTAAATCCATATGCACACACACATTAAGATTTCACCACTAACAGGGATTTTATCAACTGCAGAGACCTCATCTTGTGCCACTCAACCATCCATTGGTGCGTACAGAATAAGGAGGACATCTAATTAATTAGCCAGGTCGTACCCATATAAGCCTCGTGGTTGCGCTGTTATGCCGGGTTACAAGCTTCACAAACCGGTCATTAGGATCTACAACAGATACTTGCACATCACCCAATACGCACACAGCAGCCATATCATTCAAACCAACCTGCCTAGATCCCTATGATTAAAGTTGGTACAAAAATTACCCAAACCGGTTCATGTTGCATAGAATCACTATTCAGATGAATATTTAACCCACCCGACTTGACAGCACAGCTAAGCACGTCTACCCTTGACACTCAAACTATAACACAGGCGACAAGGACAATAGGGAAAATACTAGTAAAACCTTAAATATAGGATTCATATTAACAAGTATGCATCCAGAGAAATGAAAACTATACTTTCCTACAATGGGATCAAAATGATCAAGGACACTTGCCTTCAATCGCGGGTTGATCAAATTCCTCGAACGTCTAGTCCTGCAAGTTCACACACTGCTCGTCTCCTATAGCAATCGCGTACACCGGAAATAAACAAACACAACATATAAGAATAATACACAAAACAGTAGCAATGCACTATAAAAATATTACTAACGGATAGTACTCACTGCTACGATCGCGGGAGCACAAGAATCATCTAAATCGGAGCTCGTATGAAAAAGTTGTGAGGGTTTTAAGCTACAGGGGCTTTTCTAAAAAAAGTACAAGAGCTAAATTGTAAAAATAAAAGTTTTAGGGACTTATTTATAAAAGTTTAGGGCCTATATGTAAAATTACCTAATTTTAGAGAATAAAGAAATTATTTTTATTGAAAAATCTTAATTATCACGTCAGCAGGTTGATTGGGCTTGGGTGTGCTGACGTGGCATGACATGTGGGTATGGGCGCTGAGGTGGCTGGCTGAGGTGGACGCTGACTTGGCACTGGCGCTGACTGGGTAAGAGCATTTAAATCTAGGGTGCACGATCTAGATTGGATGGCTGTGATTTAAAACACGAAGGGGTATCTGGACTTCTAATCTTGACCACATGCGCTACATCGGACGGTCGACGACAAAAGGGGGGAAACGGGCGGCTGGCAGCGGTGGGAACACAGCGGTGCCACCTCGGACTTCGCCGAAAAACGGGGAAAACCTCATCCCCAGGCACGAGTCACTACGACGAGTGGCTAGGGAGGAAGAGGGGCGAACGGCAAACCTGTTTTGGTGCATACCTTCGGCAGCGGAGCACGGGAAGGTGGTCGATGGCGGTGAAGGCGATGGAGGCGCTCGGGTTGACAACGGTGAGGCGCTCTGGTGGCCGAAAGGCAGCGGTAAGGAGCCAGCAATCTTTCTCTCGAGCCTGCAATGCTGGCAAACTGGTCGACGAGGGCGGAGCGGTACCAGAGCGACGACGACACGAGCTCGGGGAGGGTGCGACAATGGTGCTAGGCGGTGGCAGCTAGAGCTGTGAAACAGATGGAAAATAGAGGGGGAAATCGCGCACATATATAGAGGGAGAATGGATAAACGCGTGGAGGACGGATTCGGTTGGAGTTCGGTTTGGATTCAGGTTTGGGGCGATGGCTCTCAAGCTTGAATCGGACTCGGCCAACACGACGTGGCGAAGGAGGCGGCGCTGACAAGTGGGCCCGACGAAACGGTGTCACACATGGTGCCAGCATCCGGGTTTGAACACTGTAGCGCCACAAACTCCCTGAAAACCGTCCACAGCCCGGTCGAGCAAACCTGCGCGCATGAACCCAGAGATCATGGCGTTCCAGGAGACGACATCCCGGTGCTGCACTTCGTCAAGCACCTGATATGTGTCATCCGGGCGGCAACACCGCGCATACATGCTGATTGACGAGTAAGCCATGCAGCGATTCGCGCCGAGACGGAGCTTGGAGAGGGAGGAGTGGATCTAGAGGCCGAGAAGCAGATTTTTCAACGCCGCACACGACTTGAGCGCGAGCGGGTAGGTGTAGCGGTCGGGGAAGCAGGTAGGGCCCCGCGGCCGCATGGAGGCGAAGAGGAGGAGCGCGTCGCGTTGGAGGGAAGCGGCCGTGAGCACACGGATGAGGACGTTGAAGAAGACGGTGCTGCAGTTGTGGGCGGAGTCGAGCACAGCGCGAGCGGCGTAGGCCTGGATGAGCTTGACACGCGCGGATGCGGCGGAAGAGGGTGGGAGGGTGGAGGTGGAGATGGAGCAGGAGGCGAGCGTGCGTGGCGCCGAGGGAGGGAAGTGGGCGGGCGCGAGGCAGGTGGCCACGAGGCGGAGGAGGGCGTTGCCGGTCGCGGGCAAGTGCAGGAGGTGGCTCCGCGACGTGATCATCGGATCGCTCTGGCGTGAGGGTCGCACGAGCGCATCAACTTCTGATGTGCGCGTGGCACACCGAGTCTGTGACACTATCCAATGATCCGGCGGCCGCGCGCACCAGGCCGGCCCCGCTCCTCCGTGGTTGCGGGGTGTAACATTGCCCACTTAAGCAAGGAAATCCACATGAGCAAGAGCTTATGAAAATCTGGACATCTATCTATTATCTTAATTAGGATATGATACACGTTAATAACGTGGTTAGGTTTGTTGTAATATTTTTCTCACAGCAAATTTTAATTAAAATTAGTCTTTATTATTTATTTTATTTTAGTTGGACTCTTTATTTAGATATTTTGCTTTTCAATCAGTATGAAAATTGAACTCTAATCTTTCATAACTTCAGTTCTGAAATTACCTAATTATTAATGGTATTTGATACGAAATTTTTGTTTAAATCTAGATCGTTAGATGTTCATAACAATGAGTGGTCTATTTTCTTTTTATTAACGTGTTAATTTTGTGATCTTAAGAGCGAACAAGGTAGCTCTTTCTCCTTAAATTTTACAATAATATATAAAATAAAGTTAAAATAAGCCACTTATTTTCTTTTTAAGATCTAGAAATTACTATGACGTTAATGGGTATAAAAGGAGAAAAATCTAGTCTTCGCTTGTCGTGGGTCTAAATTATAACGAGATTTGATATAGGTAGCAGTAGTAATAGAATACAACTCTGATTTAGGATAGTTTTTATCTAAAAGATCACAATTATTACTTATGTACGTCTCGGTTATGGTTTAGGCCAACATCATCAGACTTTTGATGGTTCTTTTTTCAAGCTCAGGGATATCCTATTTTCATTAAGAGTTTAACGAAATTCACATCAGCACGATGGTCTTACATGATCAAAAGCAGGCAAGCAAAATATCAAGAACTCATAATCATAGATCTAAACACACAGATAGGTAAAAACGAAACTTAACCAAACCAACTTAAAGACTAAAAGAAGTCACGCTCCGCTCATAACAGCCCAGCCAAATAAAAAACCCACAAGATATAAAGAACTAAGCACGCAGCTTGTCAGTTATCATCTTCTTCATCATCATCTTGATCATTATCCATCTTATCCTCACTCGGCGGAAGCATCAAATGTCCAGCGGGTAGGGCTTGGGACGGTAGATATTGAGCCAACACTTGAGACATATACTGTAACAGACTTTACGCACCACGAATCAACTCCTTTTTACTCATATCCTTGAGAAAGTATGACTATAAAATCAGTGGAGAATAAATATAAAATATTATGTCACTAAAATGACAAATTAATTTCTTTTCAAAGCATACATTGTTTCTAACTTTCCAGATAGCCCAACATACAACAGCTAGAACCATTGTGTGGAAGCCTTTATTAGCTTTCACATGGGAATCAATACCGGCATAAAATTTATTTATAGAACTCGAAACAGTACTAGCTCCAATCCAGATAGCTATCAAACCCCAAATCACTTTAGCAACTTGAAAAAAAAAGAGATGTTTATAACTTTCAGATTGCGTATATGTATCATCACCAACACAATTCCTCCTAAATATGTTATCTTTAGTAAGAACTGTTTGCTACTCAAGAGTCAAAAAAATTTACAAGAATTTTAGCTTTTCAAACATCTTTATAAGAAGGGTTGTGAGAATCTCTCATCAACTGTATACCTGCCACTAGTATTAAAAATCCATATTACCACATCATCAGAATTTATGAGATGAACTTGGGACACGACTTTTGATGGTTCTGGATTGGATCTCACGTACATGACAAATAGTGAAAGAGATGTATTCCGTTGGACTGATCACCACGGGAGGCTCACGACAAGCAGAGTAGTAGACCATGGACGGGAAGGGCTGGTTCCGTGGTCGCGCGCCTGATACGTGGGAGGACGTCGAGGAGGAGGACGAGGGGAAGCGCACGAGCACGGGCGGGCCGTCGCGGCCGAGGCACAACAGCTGCAGAGTGAGCCGAATCCGGCCAACCACGGCCCGATCCGCACTCATTCGCCCATGATCTGATGATCTCCACCATGTACGGAGAGAGAGAGAGAGAGAGAGAGAGAGAGAGAGAGAGAGAGAGAGAGAGAGAGAGAGAGAGAGAGAGAGCCGGGCGGAGGTCACCACCTGCGAGCCGATATGCACTGCTCTGGGTCGCGGTGTCCACGAGCTGGCCACGGGCACAAGGCACGAACTGACACTGACGGCGACGAGAACACGAAGCGGGATGCACCGCGATGCCGACCACACGAACTTGCACGAACTTCTTCTCTGCTTTGGCTCTTCTTTATCCTGCGTAAGATTTGGCGGGCCTTCTTTTGGATGGGTTGACGAGCTTGTTGGTAGAGAAAAGAATGGAGGAACAAGGTAAGCGAGAGAGAGAGGAGAGCAAAGTGGAAAAGATGAAACTGACAAGCGGGTCTGTGACTGTGACCTTTATTGTTTTCTAGAGGGTAAAAATGCACGCAGCGGAATTATATTTGCATGAGTTGATCTTCATTGATTGCTCATTGATTTGTAAAAAATCTAAGATAGTGTTTGATTGTTCGGATGAATTTGAACATATATGAGACGATTAACAGTCTTGAGCAAGCAAGAAAATATCGCGGGAGTAGCAAGAATCGCGAAGAAGACGGTCTACTTCCAACACACACACACGTAGCCGCATCAGATGAGTCTGTGGAGCAGGCAAAGCATGTCAGACACGAGGAATAGATGCATGTAATTGAGGTGGCAGCGGCCGCCGAGTACGAACAATAAACATTGGCGGGGCTAGGATTTTGCCACGGTCGAGGCTAAAAACGAGTGCAAACTGCCAGGCGGAAGGAGGGCTGGCCGCAGCGCTGGAGGCAGGGTAGAGCGACGACAATTGAGCATGGCGGAACCACGAGAGGGCAGGGTGGCGGAGCTTCGGGCGTTGAGCGCAACGAGGGATGAGGAACACGGAGGGATGAACGATTCAGATTCAAAAGCGAGGCCGTTTGGCGCGGCGACGGGAGATGTCCTGTAGTCGGGTGGGCGATGCTCTAGGCATCCAATGTGGTTAGGGCCAAGGAGCGAGGAGGCAAAACCATTCAGATTCTAGCGATGCTGTAAGCCATGAAGAGTACTACTCCACAATTAAGGTCTCGTTTGACATAGATTTAGATCTAAAAAATTTTAGAGCTAAAAAAATCTTAGATATAAACTTTAGATCTAATAAGAATCTCGAAACTATAAGTTGTGCCAAATAGATTTTAAGTGTATAGAGAGGACGAGATCAAGGGACGGAACTTCCGGCATCAAGCGAAGTGAGTGAGAGCCGAGGAGCATGGAGGGAGGGGGCAAGCAAGAAAAAGCAAGCGACGAAGGCCAAAGAGACTAGGTTGGCTTTGGCCTTGGTGAGTTCGCTGACTGCACTTGATTGCGAGAGATCAATAGCAAGACTTGCAAAATTGTATAACTAAAACAATTCTTGCAGCAAGTTTAGATTGTGGCCACGTTGAACTCGACGAGCAATAACATGAACGCGGTGAACATGGATGAGGTGATGGAACCCTGCCCTAGCTAATACATTATCGTGGCGTTGCCCACCAAAATTATTGCCAGTAGGCGATGCCCAACACTACTAACAATTGAGAACCACACGCTGGTTAGTGCATCTAATCTTTTTCATTTACCTTACCAAAATTTATTCAACATGAGCATACAAATATTCTTTCAGTTAAAGGCCAAATATACTTGCACTTGATTAAAAATATATACTTACACTTATAATCTTTGGAGTAAAATTATATAACGAAACAAACTTATAACCAAATTAGTGTGGACCACTTGCTAGTCCCTGGGACGGTGGAGCTGATACAAAGCAACGTCATAAAACATGTCAAGAGCACTCGGAATGCAGGTGGAAATTTGTCATCTCCCATAAGCCAAACGTTTGATTTTACACGTATGTAATACATCAGACCATGCATGTGAAGTTTCACAACACTGTACAACAACGTTACAACATAAACCCAAAACCAAAAAAAGATAATCAAAATCATCATGACAGCGGTCACAACTCGCAAGCGATAGTTTTCCTAGCTGACAAGACAATGACAACAACAGATAACATTACACATACAGCGGAACCATCGGCCACGTCGGCTCACTTCCTCTTTTGCCTAGCTATTGATTCTTTAGCTACAGCGTGCGCAGCTGAGCCGACCATGGACGACTTCTTCAGATTGCCCTTCGGGTCCAGTGCCTTCCTGATCTTGAAGACAGCCCATGCAGCTCCGAGAGCATTTCCTGTGGCGTGGAGGTAATTGTGTGTGACATCTCCTGCTTGCTCGCCGTATCTGCAGAAGTCAATATATTAGCCTTTTCCATTATCAACGCTATAGTTGCATTAGAAAGTATGTTCTTGGTCAAATAATCGCCAGAGAACTACTGGACAGTGGACAAAGGCTATTTCTCCGTAGAGGTAGATGCAGAACCACGTTCTTGAAACAGAGATTTTAAAGAAGGAACATTCGCTGCAAGCACTTTTCTCATAAGAGTTTTTTTTAATTTATTGCGTGCATGCCACTTATTTAGAATACCTTCTCTTGGCTTATTTTCTAGGTTCTAATTTCTGCTTATTGTTGAGACGATTTTTAAATGACATTCATCTTTCAAGGAAAAATATTTGACATTTAAGTCTTGTTTCCTTCTGATACGATACACCATGCGAGTGTTGATGCTATAATGCCGATGTTGGTAGAAGATGGCACGGACAGTTTGCTAACCAAAAAAGGTTACAGACTTACAGTTACATAGTTTAGAAAAATGGCTGCTTCAACCAAAAATAGTTTTCTACAGAGCCTCAATAAAATTATATGAGCATGTCTGCTGCAAAGCAGATGACTGAGTGAAGTATCAATAGAATATGTTACCTGTGCGTTACAACGGAAGTTGTCACAACTGACGATGTTTGCATCACATTCTTGCCAGACACCTCTACAGCATCACATATTTTTCCTGAACCATTGAATAAGTGGTAAATCAACCAATGCAATGCATCAAAAGTAATACATTGTAAAGTGATGTAAAATTCGAAACACTATTAAGAACTCAGTTCTATCTGCTGGTTTTTATAAATGCTCATAAATTCAATCCCCCCCAAAAGCATATAGACCAGCACGAATGAATACCGTATTTCTCAAGCAAATCTTAAGCACAGGTAAAAAAGGCATACCAAATCCATCAAGTGAAGCAAGAATAACTTCGCCAGGCATCAATTTGAAGAACTTCTGTGCTGGTTTGGAGTTCAACACAGTGCTTGTAACAAAGCCGGTGACCTTCAGAACACCAGAGAGGATTGAATTTGCTACCCTGTTGGACATCTTTGTAACCCTCCTAGCCCTGTGAAAGACAACACAACATCATGAGCACCAACACAGGGCACACTGTATTCAATCATCATGAACAGCAACCGACCGAAAGGGAGATGAGGATACCAGTCTAGTATACTAGGTAGATATACTTCGACAAGGATCCTGATTTGTATCTCGCTCACGGGTCTTTGCTAACAACTTTTGATATCATCATAGTGAGCAACATCAGGCAAAAATATCAATGGTAGTTATCAAGAGATGTTGGGTGTCTAATTGATAGGAGGCAAGGCAATATGTAAAGGATAGATACTGGTGGGCTGGTGGCAGAAGTAAACAGGCAATGGCTAAGTTCATGGTCAATTTTTCACTAATCGACTGATAAAGATGGATGGCACCCCTCGGAATGAATAATTGACATGATTATTTATGAATGGGACATTTGCTTTCCATTAGGAAAAGGAAAGAAAAGGAAGTGTCCATGCCTGCTCAAGCAAAAGACCCCCCACTCTGATAAAATGAGCATATCTTCGATCAACATATGAAGTGCAAAGGAAGTACCAATTAAGAAGTTGTTTTAACTATTGGCCACAGAACATGCCAAAAAACTATTAGCAGGCAGTTCAAATCCTATACTCCAATTAGATAACAAACCTAGCGTCTAAAATATCGAAACATGATAAGAAAAGACACATTCTAAACTAAGTGAACCATCTAATTCAATAAGCACATTCTCTACTTGTAAGCCGTTTGATTTTACGAGCTAGCACAAATATGCGATTACCAGTAAACCATAACAAATTGTAATAAGCTTCTTCACCATCTTACCTCTTCATCCTCCTGATAGTGCTCGGCTTCACCTGCGCCGGCTTCCCGCTTGGCCCCACACTCTTCTTCACCACCACCTCCCCACGCCGCAGACCCTCCGCCGTGATGTCCCCGCACCAGATGATGCCTCGCACCAGCTGCCCCGAGCCCCGCGCGATCAGCCTCGCCACCGCCGAGCTGTAGTCGTCCACGTTCGGCGCGATCGTCGTCCAGAACGCTGCCGATTGCTCCTCCACCACCTCCTTCTTATCCCCGACAGCCTCCTCCGGCGTGATCTCGGTCACCGCCCTCGCGTCCATCACCTCCGACTTCTCCTTCGCCGCCGCTTCCACCTGCTTCACCGAGAAGGTGGTGTACTCCTCCAAGACCCTGTCCAGCTCCCCCAATACCTTCTCCTGCCCCTTCCCCACGACCGTGAGGCCGTAGCTCAGCGCCGCTTCCGCGTCGGCCTCCTCTGCGTCATCCTTGTCGTCGTCGTGGTCCGTGTGCGGGACATGGAGCGAGAAGAAGTAGTGCGCAGGGTCGAGCTTGACCGCCGCGACATCGCGGGTGAGCGGCCACTGGACCGGCTCCTGCTCGGCGCCATCGCCGGACCGCCCGCTGCTAAACAAGCGGAAGAGACCGCGGCGTTGGTGGGGCTTCTCCGGGACGATGCGCGCGAGGATGGCGATGGAGTGGTCCCCCTGGCGAAGGCGCACGACGGAGAGCGTGCCCGCGCCGAGGTCGACGCTGCGGTCGGGGTCGACGAGGTGGAGCTGCGCGCCCGGGACGGCAACGAGGGTCTCCTCGGTGGTGGGCGGCGGTGGCGCGCCGTCGTCCTCGGCGGTCTCGGGGAAGAGGTTCTTAGCGAGCTCGTTCGGGTCGACGGTGGGGTAGAGGGAGGTGCCGGTGGCCGCGGTGGTGGAGGTGGTGGGGGCGGAGAGGAAGGCAGTGCTGAGATCGGGGTGGGATTGGTTCACCTCGGGGTAGAGGCTCTGCTTGGCCTTCGAGGAGGCGGAAGCCATGGCGGATTCGCTTGCCTTCCTGGTCGGTTGCGTCTTGCTGTTCTTCTCCGTGGAATCGAGAGAGGGAAGTGTGGATTCGGAAATGGGAGGGGTGGATTTTAATACGGGAGGAGTGAACTGGAGGAGGCGACGGTTGATTCGTTGTGGCCTTGAGGGACGGGGATCTTCTGCTCGTCGGCTGTTGCCGCGGACCTCCGACGGTTGCTCAGACCGAAGATGGTGCCCAGATTGTTCGCCTTCTGTCGCACGTTCGCGGCGGCACAGGTTCGGATACGGAGATGGTGGTGATATTGGATCCGGCTCACCAGTAAGACGAGAAGACTTTGGAAGAAAGGAACCCGGGGGGGGGGACAACGCGTAGACGTCGCTGGGTAGGCCGTGGGGACAACTCACCGGCCAACGGAGGCGCCGGCGAAAAGACTAGAAATCGGAAGCCGAGGACGGAGGCAAACGCGAACTGGCGCAGTCCAGTTCAGAACGTGCCAAACTTGTCCGCGCAACGGATACCAGGTAGCCACTCTGTTGGATCAAAACACAGCACGTTCCATTCGCCCGCGTCGCCGACAGCGATGGTTCTCGAGACGTTCGGCGACGCCCCAGACGGAGCTGGTCGCCCACGGATGACGCGACCGAACGTTAAACTGCCAGGTGACATCCGTGGATTCCTTTTCGTTGTCATATATGCGAGGGAAGTTCTGATGGATCCGACTCTGCTTGTAGAACTAGTTTTAGTTGCTTGCGATGTGGCTCCCATGGTCAAAACTAATACCCGTTGGGTCATCCTGCTGGTTGGCAGACATCAGGTTCGAAAATTCGATCCATCGCCGGAATTTACTACCCAGCGAATTTTTGAATTTTACGAATATTAAAAAAATCACTTAAAATTTAGTAAGAATTCGCTCGAAAATAACTTGATTCAATCTGTAATTCGATGGAAAATGCGGGCAAATCAACATTTGGTAAGCGCTCCATTTAAACCGAAAACAAGCGAATTTGTTCGAAAACCGATCGAATTTACCATTCTTTTTAATTGACTGAATTGGTCGCATTTCGAACGATTTTATCGAAAACCAGTCGAATAGACCGATTTACCGAGCGCATTGTTCGAATTTCAATAAAGTTAAACAAATCAAAAAGATAAAAAAAAGGAAAAAATGGAAAAAATGGAAACAAATATGGTATGAGATTTGCTATATTTTGTTTAATCATATTATCTACTCCATGTATATATCATACAAATAGATATTAACAGCAATACGAGCATGGCCATATAATTGTTTCATCGAATATATTCAAACATTATATAAGTAAAGTTATCAAATATATCGAATTATACGTGCATAAGCTAGAAACACAATCACATGACACATAAGCTCACTTTATACTAGCATATTGCCATACACACTTACCAAAAGTGATGATCTGTAGTTTTCATTGCATCAACGCTATGTGCAACCTGCGGGTGGAAAAAATTAATAAGATATTTTGTTATGTATAGAAAATTAGAAATTTGTTCCAGAAGGTAAGCATCACCTTCAGTACAACCAGTTTCTAACGGGCTGATTAAATTCGGCTATATTGTACTCCTCATTGGACATAAGCATTATCCGCCGTGTAGATAACAACTCTGTCTTAAACTCTGCCCAACTTTGCTCTGTCTATGCAGAAATGGTTGATCATTGTCCTTACAATATAGTATAAACTCAATGTCTTGCCACTCATAAACCTAGTGAATAGGAGACTCTGACTGAGCATCAAGAACATGATAGTGGTACGAATACTATCCAAAATTGCTCTACATGCCATAGTTGCCGCAAGAGCTCGCACTATCTTATAGTCCATCATGATCACTCTATATGACATGCCTTTGTGAGGATGGAGTAACATAGTCCGAGTCTTATGTGGTATGCGTAAACTAACTCTGTGACGTCGTTTCGCCGGGCCCACATGTCAACATCGTCATCTTCGCCCGCGCCGCGTTGATCTAGTCCGGATTGAGCTCACGCCGCCACCTCCCCGAGCTCAAATCCCAACCGAACTCCAACAAAATCCAACGCCCACGCGTTTATCCATCCCCTCCTCTCTATATGTGCGCGTCTCCCCCTCCTTTTTCATCTGTTTCCGCAGCCCTAGCCGTCGCCATCCAGCTCCATTGCCGCACACCCCCGAGCTCGCGTCGCCACCGCTCTAGTGCCGCTCCGCCCTCGCCGACCGGTTCACCGGCTTCGCAGGCTAGAGAGCAAGGCCGTCGACTCCTTCCCGCCGCCTCTCGGCCACCGGAGCGCCTCCCCGATGTCAACCCGAGTGCCACCGTTGCCTTCACCGTCGTCGACCACCCTCTCATGCCCCGCCGCCGAAGGTATGCACCAAAATGGGTTCGCCGTCCACTCCTCTTTCTCCCCAGCCGCTCGCCGTCGTGAATCGTGCCCAGTGACGACATTTTTGCCGTTTTCCGGCGATGTCCGAGGTGGCGGCGCCGTGTTCCCGTTGCTGCCGGTCGACCGTTCTCTCCCAATTATCGTCGGTCGTCCGATGTATTGCGTGCGGTCGAGATTAGAAACCCGGATACCCCTTCGCGTTTTAAATCTCAGCCGTCCAATCTAGATCATGCGCCCTAGATTTAAATGCCCAAATCCCAGTCAGCCTTGCCACATGTGCATACCACACGTGCACCTTCGTCCCACGTGGCGCGGCCAAGTCACCCCTTTTTAGCCTAGTCAGCATGCTGACACAGTAATTAGGATTTTCAATGCAAAAATAATTGTTTTATTCCCTGAAATTAGGTAATTTTACATATAGGCCCCTAAACTTTTTTGTTTTCACAATTATGCCCCTGGTTAGTACTATTATTTTACTTTTAGCCCCTTAAACTTTTGTATAATTACAAATAGGTCCTTGAGTTTACAAATAAGTCCCTAGAACTTTCTATTTTTACAATTTAGCCCTTGTACTTTTTCAGAAAAGCCCCTGTAGCTTAAAACCCTCACAATTTTTTTCATACGAGCTCCGATTTAGATGATTCTTGCGCTTCCGCGATCGTAGCAGCGAGTACTATCTGTTAGTAATCTTTTTATAGTGCATTGATACTATTTTGTGTACAGTTCTTATATGTTTGTGTTTATTTATTTTTGGTGTGCGCGATTGCTATAGGAGACGAACAGTTTGTGAACCTGCAGGACCAGAAGTTCGAGGAATTTGAACAACCCGAGGTTCAAGGCAAGTGTCATTGATCACTTTGACCCCATTAAATGTCATTGATCACTTTGACCCCATTATGGGAAAGTGTAGCTTTTATTTTTCTAGATGCATGCTGGTCAATATGAATCCCATGTTTAGGGTTTACTAGTATTTTTCCTATTGTCCTTGTCGCATGTGTTATAGTTTGAGTGTCAATGGTAGAAATGCTTAGTTGTGCTGTCAAGTCGGTCGGGTTAAATATTAATCTGAATAATGATACTATGCAACATGAACAGGTTTGGGTAGTTTTTGTAGCAACTTTGATCATAGGGATCTAGGCAGGTTGGTTTGATTGGTATGACTGTTGTGTGCGCATTGGGTGATGTGCAAGTATCTATTGTAGATCTTAAGGACTTGTTTGTGAAGCCTGTAACCCAGCATAACAGCGCAACCAAGAGACTTATATGGGTACAGCCTGCCGAATTAATTAGATGTCCTCCTTATTCTGTACGCACTAATGGACGGTTGAGTGGCACAGGAGGGGGCCTCTGCAGTGGATAGGATCCATGTTAGCTGTGAAACCTTAGTGAGTGCATATGGATTTGGATGCGCTTTGTAAAGGCCTTGCACTGAGACCTCGGCTCTACACCCCGGAAGTGTGCAGCAAAACGGGAATCACGACTCGTAGGTAAAGTGTGCAAACTCTGCAGAGTATAAAACTGATCGATCTATTGTGCTCACGGTCAAGAGCAGGCTTGGACTTCTTCATAATTAATGGGGACCTTGGATGGTTGGTTTTGGGTAGTCGGGTGGTGGAACCCCGATGAGTTGGTAGCTGGATATGGGATATCTGGTGAGTTTGGTAGTTAGATGAAATCCGATGAGCTTTCCTTTTAATGTTGGTGTCGTCACATATAGTAAATAGGGTTGCTATGTCTTTTGAGTCCTAGATTAGATTGGCATAGTTACAGTCAACCTGAGTCTCGACACACTTGCTGAGTACTCCATGTACTTACGTTTGATTTCTCCCAACCTCTTGATGCTGCTCAGAAGCAGGTGAGGATTTCGAGGATATCCTGGCCGATGGAGCTGAGTTCTAGATGAGAGAAGATGTCGACCTGAAGACCATGTCATAGGCTGTGCTCCCCCGGACAACGTCTGTGGATGGATAAAAGACCTGCTATCGTTGGAAATTACCATAGTGTTTTCTTTAAGAACTACGAGTCCATTTGTAATGAATTTTATCGTTATGTAATGACACTGTTATGTTATCACTTATGAAGTCACAACATATATGGAAACTTAATCCTGGCCTATATATGGAATACATCTAGTTTGTTTTCTTCAAAACCGGATGTGACACTCCCAGTAGTGAATTGCACGAGAACAACGGCAAAGGATGGGCATGTAGTAGCACAGCCTCCCTGACCGTCATCGTCACCACTATCTGTCTTTAAGCTGTTGTCATTAGACTCTTTGTAAGTTGGGTTCTTTGAGCTACTATTCGTGCTCTCATCACTTCGTACTTGTCTTTTGCCTTTACCCTTAATCTTTTTAGTCTTCTTTGAATGCGCATATTTGCTTCTTTCTCTTTTCCGTGTATGTGTCACCTACCACTTTAGCAACCCACTATGATAGTGTACGTTCCCCAGTTTGCCGTTGCAAATCATGTGGGTTCACTATGTCTATCAGCAGGTGAGTTGGCAGAGGTATGTCATTGTCTGTGTCCTCCTCATCAAGCTCTAGGGTAGCATTTGATCTACCGGTATCCATCTAGCCCCAGAGCAGATTGCTCTCCTCATTCAATGTGAACTCCATAAACTGCTGAAATGGATCATCATCAACAGTCGACCCGATGCCTGCATCCAAATTATTCTCCATTCTCAAGTTGTAGTTTACTATATACCAACTTATGAAGCTTCTTGTAGATTAATTGGTTGTGAACTTTCGTGTGGATAATTGCAAATGTACTCCAATTCCTCTCACACCTACTAGATGAAACGCACTAAGACACTAGGTGTCTGGAAAGCATCGTTTAATGTAGATGTAGACGAACTGAATATAGACCAGAATTGTGTTGTAGGTAGATAAAGAGATATAACGTTTAGAAAAGTAGATAAAGTGATGTAACAATTATATATGTCAATGTAATACGTACCAGGTGAAGTCTTATCGTCATATGCCATCTGTGAAGTGAGTTAACCAGCGAATGATCGAGACTTTGTCTGATACATTTCAACCTCATTAAGTGCTTCTGCGGTAGTATTAATATCGGTCATCCTCTTGAATGCCTCCCAAAGATATTTGAATAAAGTTGGACCTAAGACATACGTGTAGTGCATGTGGGGATGCAATGCGGCCGTTGCAAAGTTGATGATCAAAACATTAGTATTGTAAGAATGCAAGTGGTAAGAATGTATCACCAGCATTCACATAGGTCCCATACGTTAGATCATACATTCTGCGATCAACAACTGTCGTGTACATATCAAAGGTATATATATCATTATGATACATGGAATCATATTCCTGCTTGACAATGTTGTATCTCAGGTGTGTGGGGAACCGTCCAAACAATATTTTAATTAATTATTAAATAAATCATTTACTTAATCATGATTTCAATGGTTAATCAAAATACCACTCCGGTAGTTTCGACACATGTTTTGTGCCCAAGATTAGAACACATGTCTTCCTAACATATCACATCACAATAAAGCTTAATAAATAATGAGTAGTTTAATTATATTACAAGTTCTTAAGCATCCACAATTTCTTATAATTTACAGCAAAAGATAGTTATGAGGAGACTAAAACTAATCAACTCCTAGACAAAAGAGAATTATCCAACGGAAGGTAAAACTATAAATAACAGAAAGATGATATAGTCATATGCTCTTAGGATCCATCACAAAAGCATGACTACCGAGTAGTTGCCTACTCGTGCCCATCACCACTCTCAGCGGACATGAAATAGCCAAAGACCAGCTCCTCCTGGCCGGTAGCACCTTAAAGAACAGCGTGAGTACGAAGATACTCGCAAGACTTAATTCATATTGGATACTTATAGATAATCAGAATCCAAAAATTATGAATTGAGATGTTAGCAAGAATACGACCACATGGTTAAGTAATTTATATGCGAAGGCAAAATTTGACAGAAATATGTGTGAGCATCTAGACTTAACCAACACAACTATCTAACACATAACTATCAACTAAACATATATGTAAAAGTAACCATAGTAATAATATATGTAAAGAATCATCTTAACCCATCAACCACCTCAAACCAAACTCATAACTCTACGACTATTACAAATAGACAAAAGTATGCTTATAACTGAGAGCATGGCATTTTGAAATATTTTTACACCCTGTAGGAGGGTACAACTTTATCCATAAGACTCGAGGACCATACGGCTTGAGTGACCACACAGGTCCACCCAAGGGGGCACTCGTGCCAATCTTTCACAATAAGCCCTAACCATTTGAATCAGGCATTGCTCGGTGTGGAGACCACTTAGGTTCACTCCCAAAGCAACCTCAAGTGTCTCTTACAAGCCCGCCCGCTCACACCATCGATGTGCAAGCTCAAATGATTTTTGCTACAGAGGTATTCGACTTATCTTATCATTAGATTGACATGTGGTAGGTAAGTGCCAGAGCCAACTGCAACAACGATCGGTGTTTAAGCGACACAATCAGTCTATGATGTCCGGCTTCCTCCCCTGACCTACCCCGAGAACTCTACATCGGGACAAGAGAAACAACCATAACACCGCCCACATCTCGCCTCGTCCTCATTACTCAACCAAACAACACCATCAACCCAACATTGTTATCATGTGTGGCAGTAATTAAAACTTATAGCTAGCGAACAGGGTTGAACCACCACTCCACTTCTACCAAAGAATCTATGCATGGCTAAGCATTTCGGTTAATTTTTAAACTAGACTATTGTCGGAGGGTTAACTCCTGTCGCAGGGATCCTAAGGGACCCCTTTTTAGAGATTCGGCCGGGGGGATGATCCTGAATATGTTTGCCAAAGAAATAAATGGGTATGAATACGATGGCCGGTGGGGTGGAACGATCTAGTGTGGAATGAAGTAAATGCGCTGGTGTTTAGACAGGTTCGGGCCGCACGGAAGCGTAACACCCTACTCCTGTATGGATACTATAAATGCCCTCAGAATGTCCCTCAAGGATGTTGCTGGTTACAAGAATGTTTGTCTATCTTAGAGCCTGAGGCTCCTTGTTCTTCGGTCTGCGCGTGTCTGTTGGCTCTAGGTGCTCTCGATCTTTTCTTCTCTTCTCTGCTCAAAGCCTATTCTCAGTTTCTTCAACTTGCTCAGAGATTTCAAAGCTTCAAAAACTTATCTTTGTCCGTGCTGCCGGCTGCTTTAAATACCCGCCGGCAGTAGCATGCCCCAAACGGGAGGGGGGCACGAGTTCCAAGATACCATAAATGGAAATAGCGTCATCATAGCCTCTGTGCGAAGTGACCGGGGGTGGAAAATACGCCCCACGCCCGGTCATCCGTCACCATAAATGCACTGGCAACGGGCGCCATGGAGAGGGCCCACCGGGCAGCCGCAGAGCGGCCCGGCGTGCCCGCCCTGTCTTGTTCTCCTGCCATAGCAGCGCGGCAGACGGAACACCTCGGCCCTTACGACGTTATCCCGAGACGGGCCGGATGGCACGGGATGGGACCCGTGCATTTAATGACCCCACGCCCTTCTGCCAGAATGTGGTAGGAACTGACACCGAGCGTGGCAGGAGCAGTTAGGGGTGACAGGCCACGCGCGCTCTTTAAATGCGGCCTTGGGCCTTTGACTGGCTGACACCTCATCAGTGGGCCCCTCGGGGGCCACTGTCAGGGGGCTCTCTGAGTCGTCGGGGAACCGAGTGCTTGGGGGTCACTGTTCACCTCCCCGAGCACTCTCTCCCGAGAATGCCCTCTCTTGATCCTCGGGGGACCGAGTGCTCGGGGTACTGTTCACCTCCCCGAGCACTCTCTCCTGGGCACGCTTGTACGGATCCTCGGGGGACCAAGTGCTCGGGGGCCGCTGCACGCAGCCTCGAGCACTCTCTTCCGGAACTTTCTTTAGTGGGTCCTCAGGATACTTGGGTGTCCAGGGGGTCACTGCTCGCGGCCCCGGGCACACTTCTCCCGGTACTTAGTTTTCCTGATCGTCGGGGGACTTGGGTGCTCGGGGGCCACCGTATACCTCCTCGAGCACTTTCTTCCCGGCACTTAGACTTCGCAGATCATCGGGGAACTTGGGTGCTCGGGGACCACTGACTGTGGCCCCGAGCGCCCTCTCCCGGGACTTAATCTTTTTTATCTCGCGGAGGAGACTCCGCGAGATGGCGCCACGTGGCGGATTGCTGGCCTAACCTCGGGATTCGGGGACCCCCGATTCCTGATTCGCCGATAACTATCATCAAGTTAAACCCCTGTTACAAGGGTAGGGATCATCAATATATCAAGACAGGGGATGTAGTGCATCAATATAGGTTCTACCATATCAAGCCCGACGTCAACTCAACAACATGCATAACGTGCATAAAACATATGATATCATATTAGACACATATGATCCAATTTAATAGAAGAAATATGCTTAGATACTTATCTTGCTGCTCAGACAGCTGTCTGATTCTATCCACACAGAATTCACAGAACCCGTGTGGCTCGGTGTCACCTTCAACCACACCCGCGTCACACTTTGGATCCTCATTCACTAAAAAAGAATGCGTGCAATGATGAGTATGAATGGAGTGCAATAATGTATACTACTATATGCATAACAACAAGATAACGGTGCAAGACATGTGAAATAATAGCAAATTTTACGATTTAAATTACTTCGAAAAGTTAACATGAGGCCAGAGACTCCGGGTTGAACTCAGAACCTCTGGGTTCCAGAGTCTCTGGGTGAACCTTCGGGTGGGGGTCCTCGGGTATTTTTGGTTAGGATTATCCAGAACCTCTGGGTTGAACTCAGACCCTTTGGGTTCCAAAGTCTCTGGGTGAACCTCCGGGTGGGGCTCCTCGGGTATTTTTGGTTAGGATCACTCGGAACCTCCAGGTTGAACTCAGACCCTCCGGGTTTTGGAGTCTCCGGGTGAACCTCCGGGTTTTGGCAAAATACATGTTTTGCGATGTCTTTTCGACCGATTCAACTTGCATGTTAAATCTATCCTACATAAACATTCATATACATTATACAAAGGGTTCTAGACTCAACTTGCACTCTAAACCCTAACTATTTTTTAGCATAATTCATTGAGGTTTTAACTGAGCTACCCGGACTATCCAGTTATCCAAAGATGTTGCTTTGAGAAGGAAACCTCAGCCTCTCCAAACCAAAGGGAAATTTGTTTGAGATAGTTCATGGAGTCTAGAACTCACTCACCAACCTAGCAACACGATTCCTAGCACAAAACTAATCCGAATCCTCTCTTTTTCTCCAAAGCTCAAGAACTCGAGAACTTCACAAACTTAGCTCTAAACTCGAAATCGAACCACCAAAACACACATCCTTGCCATGGGAGCCTAAGAGACTCACCCAAGATACTTTACCGAGGTTGGTGATCATCGGTGGAAGGTGGAAAATCTCAGGAAGAGGAAGAATGCCGGTACGCCTCATGCTTCAATCAAGAACACCAAAAGATGTCAAAACCGGCTCGAATCCTTCAGGAAAACAAAAATGAATTGGATGGATGAGGAGCTTAGGAGCTAATGATCGTATTAGTAACACATGCATACCTCAATTTCTTCTCTTGAGGTAGGATTTTGGGGAGAATGAGAAAGTGCTTGAGAGAGGGAGGGGCTACTTTAGCTTCGCCGGTTGGAGAGGAGAGGGAGCTCGAGTGGGAATGAGGGAGGGGGAGAGAGAGAGAGAGAGAGAGAGAGAGAGAGAGAGAGAGAGAGAGAGAGAGAGAGGGAAGGTGGGCTGCTGCCTAAGAGAGTGAGGGGTGGTTGGCCCACCGGGTGAGGCCCACGTATTAGAGAATAAATCCATTTCAACTACGAATTCATTTCTTTCTCTCCCGAATTTCCTTCTCTCATCCAATTGGCTTAAAACCAAGCACTCTGATGCTCCGAAACAAAATTACTCAAAATTAAACCTAATGCTTATGAAGCATGATTAGGCTTAATATATGTAACTACGGCTTTGGGACGTGACAAGGAGCACCTCACACAATGTCGACATCTTGTCTTAATCAGCCAATCGGAGGAAGACATACAATGGCTGAATGGAATCAACAACTATTTTAAGGTTGTACCATCATGTTAAGCTGGATAGGCAAGTGTGCGTATATCTCCCAATGTTAGAAACAATGTAGCGAGACTGCTGCACCTCACTAGATGCCATCAATTGTATGAACCTATCCCTTCAACGTAGAAAGCTTTCAAGAAATAGATAGTTTGTGCCAAATCTTATAGCATCCACTTCACCAACTCTCCACCGGTCACGGTCTTCATCATTTCATGGAGCTTTGAATGATTATAAAATCATCACGATATAGACCTTGCACTTTAAATAACAATATTATGATCTCTAAATTCACCAATTGATTTCAGCATTAAATTTATCGTATGCGCCACACAAGGCTACAACACGATAGCGAGATACTCTCTTCTGAGAACCAGGTAGACCTTCTTATAGTTAGACCCGTTATTGGTCACGATCTGTACAATATTTTGTGCCCCCACATAATTCGCCACTGATCTTATCTCCTACATGAACGAATTAGCCAAATAAATATACAATAATTGCAATACTAAGTTACCAACTCAAGAAAACAATGTACCTTGTTTAAATACTTGGCATCTTGGTTGTACTAGTCGCATCTATGGACTTGTGAAAAAGCATGCGACCATTGCAATATAAAAGGAAATTCATAATACTCATGTGCGTTGATCTAGTTCAAGAATCACATATGATGGTCACATCATACTCTAGCCATTCTAGCTTTCACTTGTCAAATATTTTCTTCAAATTTCTTTCGTTCCCGTCCAAGCACTTACCATCTATATCCCGACTAGTTGGAGATGTGACACCCTCTCTTGTTATAGAATAGATGGTCATAAGTAAAAAAGAAGGATAACAATTAAATTTATTACAAACTTTATCACCCACCCCATTTCTATGTTTTTTTCACTTCAGTAACAGAGGCTTTTACTGCAGCAACATTATAATCCCTGACACTTGTTGGCTCCCTAGTTGAAGATGCCCTCCTAAGCATTCTCTTTAAAATATTGCCTCATCTGACACTTTCACTACCACCTCCATGCTCATAGGAATCATGTGCTCTCCTTATGAACTCTGCCTCGTCCCTAGACTGAACCATGACACGCTGCACCTGTTTCTCTTCCGTCTCCTTATTATCGCTTGTCAAATCTATGTGGACAATTGCCTCTTGCCTCCAAAGCCTCTCCGCAGACATTTCCTTCCTCTTATCTCTTATCCTATCAAGCTCACGCACGAAGTAATCACATACATCTGGAGGCACCATATTGCAACCTATAACATTCGATCCGCGCCTTGCCAAATGTTCTTTCAATCTTGTGGCACCACCACATTTTCTTTTCCTTCTTACAGTATATGCACCTAAACCTCGGGTGCAAGTAGTCCCCGTGCTGCCACACCATATCTATCGTGCTGCCACACCATATCTATATCCGCCATCGATTAATGCAAAACAACCTATATCATCCTATTAGCACTCCACAAATTTCAAGAGTGAGTAAATATTGAACAAAACTAAGTACTTAGGTGCTAACCAACGTTATCAGACACTAACCAACCATGACAACCTAAAAATGAACCCTAGCTGACACTAACCACTTAGAACCAACTCTAACCAAGCATAACACATACCAACCGATCGGTAAAACATATTAACCGAGTGCACATGACCTAAAACTGACTGCATCAGGACGAAAATTGAGTGCATCATACAATAAATCAGTCGGATTCGACTGCATTGACAACTAACCGCACTGACGACCTCCTACGAGCGCATACTGACCGCATTAAGCACAAAATAGCTAGGCTTTAGGCGCTTACTGGTTGAATTGCATCGAAATGTGGTCGAGCATCAGGCGCTCGCTTTTCCCTCTGCAAATCGCGAATACCGCTGCAATGCGCTCGGTTACCGACCTCTCTGCATTGCTTTTTGCACTTTCTCCACCGGATTTCCTTGGCTACGGGGCAGATCTGGCTAGGCTCGAGGAGATGGCGTTGTTTTTGCTCTGGGCGAAGTGAGGGTAACTCAGGGAAGACCTTATCCTGCTCTTGCCCTTATCCCATCGAGCTGGGATAAAATGGGCCGTTTGCACTGTGCATTCAGTCCGTTTCGGCCTTTTCTAATTTTCAGCCTTTTTCGAACTATCAATGTTTTGGCACATATTTTCTAATGCAAATGACATTTTTTGATTTTTTTTCATAGATAGTCTTAGAATTGTCTCTAGTTTTTATGGAATTTTTATTTTATTTTGTCAAAATCTAAATTGAAATTTTTAAATTTGAAATCAAAACCGTTCGATTTCTGAATGCGGACCACAACGAATTGGTCGAATAGCACAAATACCGAGTGATTTTCAATGAAATTTGGAACCCTGGGTGACATATGTTGATTCCTCTACATTGGTCTCTGTCATATACATGTGTTGTGAAGGAAGTTTTGATGGACCCGACTCAACTTGCAGAGCTCTGTCATCGATTTTACTTGCGAAATGGCTCTCATGGCCAAAACTAATACTCATTGGGTCATCATGCTGGCTGGCAGCGAGCACATTGTCGAGGATGATCTCTAACAATGAATTCGGAGTGTATCGGACGACGGGTGCGTTGATCGGCATTTCTTATGGTTGGATCAAATGGACGCAAGAACGCAACGATTTATCCAGTTTCATATTTCTCGTGGGATAATAGCCCTATGTACTGTGTATTTTATCATGGATTGGATGAACTTGTTACAGAATGTCCTCCTCCTCAGTCTCCTCTTACACCTTTATATAGCAGGGGAAAAGGAGAAAGTTACAAACGGACAGGGCCAAACTTTGTAGCTGGTCTATTCCCGATGACAGCATACCTACTCCTAGCTCATCATGACGGGGGGTATGCATGCCCGGCCTGCTCTGATCGTCCTGCAGGTCCTATCCCGTCCACTGAACGCTGTCATGCTCGCCGACAAGGTCATCCTGTAGTATTAAATGCTACGGGATGGGTCACTCCAACTCCACATCCACTCACGACCTTGATCGTCGAAAAGAGTTACCCGGGGAAAGAAAGAACACTTGAGTGGACATCATTAAATGTGATATGACTGGTTAGTTAAGTATTTGCCATGCGACCAGTAGATCAGGGGTTGGTCGATAGAGCCCCGTCCTAATCACGAGGTGAGGTTGTGGTCTTGAGGATATCCGTCTGTTGGTTGGCATTCGGCAGCGTGGCACTCGCCTGATGTGACGCCCCCTTACCTATTACACTAACACACATTGATATCGTAATCTAATATGGTATCTTTGTCGGATGATGCATCAAACTCTATAAAGTAAGGTTTATTCTCCGAAATCTCCTTCTTTATATTGACGGTTATCAAATATTGACGATTATTTGATAACGAGAGTTGCCCCAAGTTGATGCCACAATCATAGTAAAGTTTTTTTTTACCTATTAGACATGCAATCGCATGGGTGATTATCTTGACCATAGAACCATGGAGCTTGATGATCGAAATCCGTCGTCAAAGATCAAGAAACTTCTATCAATTTATTATATTAGGCTCTACATAGATATTGGGTATGAAGTTATCATAAAACACATCATTGAAGTAATTCATTGCTAAAGATTTCATGCGCTTTGTTGATAAAAAAACATATTTTGTCGTATCCCATGCATGAAAATGGGAGCGGAATTCAATAATGCATAAGTTAGCGCATTTAGCTAGAAGAAATATACACCCGTGCTTTCTGGTTGAGACAAGTGCCCACTTGTATTGCCTAACAAATTGAACTCCATTGTAATGTCTCCTACTTAATCAATAAAACTAACGTTTTCTAAAAGGCGTCTCACAATCTCCGTTGTACATTGCCCTCGTAGAAAATTTATGAAGTTCAACCCTGAACTAGACTCACTGCACTCATTCTGGATCCGAGGCCGCAGAGGATCCGGACCCCTCGTCGCTTCCTTCTCTTGGAAGCCGCCTCTCCAGTTTCCCTCCCCGGCTAGACCCTGCCAAAACCCACCCCGCGCGGGGGAGCAAAACGAACCCCAACCATCTCGCTCGTCGTGCGGATTCCCAAGCTCTAGCCCTCTCGCCCGCCGCCACCAATGGGGAAGCGTCCGCCGGTTGTCGTCCTCTCCTCTTCCTCTGGCGAAGACGACGGCGGGGGGCGCCGCGCGGGTAGCCGCGGTCCTTCGGCGCGGAGGCTAAGGACGCCGGCGCCGGCGCAGACTCAGGCAGCGAGCGGCTTGAGGAAAAAGCTGCGCCGCGAGAGCAGCGCGGGGAGAGGACGCCGCCGCGCCTCGGAACCTGCGCCGTCCGACTCCTTAAAGGTGATAAACCCGAATTTGAGTTCGATTTGGTGATTTGTTATTAGGAATGCTTTCTATTTTTACTCCTGAAACTGGATACCGAGCACTTAAATGGTTCTAAATTCGATAATTCGCACGGATGCAATACTTGCTTGTGATTAAGCCTCAGAATTCCTGGTTCTGGTTTCACATGGTGCATACTTGATTGGTCAATCTAGTCTGTCACCAAATATGGTTTAGGGCATGAAAGTTGTATATCATGTCATTAGTATTTTAGCTCAAAGGCTGACTTCAGTTTAATAACAAATGCATTGAATACCGTTTACATGTATGCTGGCCCCAAATCAATCCTCATTCCTCATTCACATTTTCATTTCAATGGCAATGGAACAATGGTTCTATTTTTAATATGTTATGGTTTCTGAAGCAATGTTTTCAACCGGAATAAGTGTAAGTGAGGAATGACCATTTCTGCATGGCGATTAAATGCTCCTTTCTGTGAGAAATTGGGACATGTATTATCTTTTATAACTAGTGATATAAGTCACAAGCTGATTCCGGCTTGGCTACAACTGGAAGTGAATTGTCAACTTGGTGCAAATAGGGTTAAAACATTCATCTAAATGAATTTCCTGTCTTACATTGTTCTTAGTGTTATGTTTTTGTCTACATCTAGTCTTTTCTAACTTGAGCTGAAGCTTGTGTGTAATTGATTACTGATGTTTTCCTCCCTTGTCTGAAAAGGCTGAATTTGATATGCTCTCTGAAGGTTTTTCAGAATGTCTTAATGACTTGGGCATGTCAGGTATATTTACTTCACTTGTTTTCTTGTATAGTTGTATTTGTTTAGAGTGTATTTTGATTTATATAACAGGACGAGGTTATGAACATAGATTTTTCTTTTGAAAAAATTCCAAACACTGCATACTCTAAGCATGCAATAAACATGATATGGATTTCTACTTGAGTGGGTTGCTGTTCAATATATTACTTTAGCAGTTCCGTGTTTAGTTGTTTTTTTGTTTCTACTGGTCTGGGAGTCTACATTGCATAATGTTCAAGTTACTCCATTGATCATATCACTGTGCTGTATTGCATGATTAAATTCCGAATACTGTTGTGAAACTAAGGATTGTAGTCTATGAGATATGGAACACAGAAGAGGCACCCAATGTACTGTAGTTAGTACTATACTACTATGGCTATACATGGGCATAAATGCGGCTCATGATTACTATAGATTTAAATAGTTTGCTTAGGACATCTTGGAGATGAGATGGTGTCTAGTAATCTAGTTGCTTTTTTGGGATGTATGGAACTACTGTTAAGTTTGGATCAGTTCTAGAGAATGTCAGTATGAAAGGTTTCTTGGATGGAAAGATGATCGCTATATTGACACAACTTTTGCAGTTTGATATTAATAAATTTGCAAAGTTGTGTAACATCAGTAAGCCACCTCTGTTAAATGATGACTGTTTCAATTTCCTCTGCTGATCGGTCTACTTCTAGGCAGGATCTATACGGGAAACAAAAGAGCTTTGGGTTGACAAGTACAAGCCCCGCTCATCGGCAGAGCTTGCCGTTCACAAAAAGAAGGTTGGTTCATTTGTTATGACCTTACAACTTCATACTGTACACCTTTTGATCCTTGGAATTAACTCATTCTTTGATGGGGTCTGCTCAGTCTGTCGTATTGCCTGTAGGAAATATTTTATTAAAAAATTGTCAATATATCAAGGTATTGATGTATTATTTCAGCCTCACATAAGCAGTGAATAATAATGCATTTCACGTAATATCTCACATAATCTATTCTTGTAGGTTGAAGATGTAAAGAAATGGTTGGAAGAAAAGCTGAATGCACCAAAGGTGATTGTTCTTTTAATTCAAACCAATTCAACACCGAGTTATAGTTAACTTATTGTAATAGGTTTGGATAATATGCAGATTCACTGAGATCATGTAGATAAGTTGTATTCTAAACCTTACTGAAATAGTGGAACCGGTTTGTGTTGTCAGCATATTCATTATCACAAACTAGATGGAGCTGTACTATTTTGTTGTCTTTCCCTTTTGATTACATGATAATTCAGAATGCAATGGATGGGGACTGGGGAGTCGATTCTTGTTAAGAACTCTCTACTAGAGTATAGGGGAATTCATGCTATTGTTCATGCCGCTCTAGACAATACAATTTGACCTGCATTGTGGATTGTAATAACGTTGCAGTCAGGTATCACCTCATATGCTAGAGTATCTCATGAAAGCGCATTAGTGATCAGGAACCTTTTCCTTAATATGTGAATGTTTGAATTGTTAGGAACCAAGCAAAGCTCTCAAGCTCTCTCATTGACAGAAGTTGCATGCATTGATAGAACTAATGTGAATTTTGAATCACACAAGTATTGACCAAATTTTATTACTGTTGTAGGCAGTTCAAATTTACCAAACATTGACTTGTGGGTGTTAGCTAGTTTTTCCTCTTCTAATTTGTAAATACTTCAATTTCATAATTGAGAAATACTAATAGTGCAAAGGCAATTTTGCAGCACACGGTTGGAGGATGGACCCTCGCCCTAACTGGGCAAACTGGTGTTGGAAAATCAGTATGTCCTTCCCTCATGGTTTCTTTGCTGAATATTTCATAGTTCGTACCCAAATGATGAAATTGAGTTTGTGCTATAAGGGGGTCAACATGATTAAGTTCAGTAATCAGTTGGCTGAGTATACCTGCTTGATCCCTAGTTGGCTAGATGTGATTTGGCGCATCATGAACCACAGTGTGGCTAGAATGTGTTGACAACTCTATATTAGCATCCACCTTGTTTTTGGTAAGAATTGAGAAACTTGAGGGCGGATGTTTTTTTTTTAATAATGACATTGCTCTATTTCTAATACTATCCTGCCTACTAGTATCTCACAGTTGAATCATTTGCTTTCTTCAACTATCTTTACTCCCAGTGCCTTCTTTTTGGGGGGTTGGGGTTATTCTATGTGGTAATTCTTGTTCCTTCTGTTTCTCTGTTGGCGAACTTAGTTGCTCTGTTGCTCTGGAGCTATCTGTAGCTAGTAACGATTTTTTTTTTCAGGCAACTGTGAAAGCAATTGCTTCAGACCTTGGAGCGGACTTATGTGAGTGGACAACTCCAGTACCAACACTGTGGGCTGAGCATGTGCATGCTAATTCAGGTAGCAGTTAATATGTGTTTGCTGTTTGAATATTCTTTCCTACTCTCTTATTTGTTGCAATTTAAATAACTGATGAAAGTATGTATGAACTCCAGATTCACGAACTTCTATCATACTCATCAATTGGTCCATAGTACTCTAGTACATTGTCAAAGCTTTCCAGTTGCAAGATCTCTTCAGTTAAATAATTTGTATTTTTTCTTCAATGTTTATCTGAAGGATTACGCTATATATCCAAGTTGGAAGAATTTGAAAACTTTGTAGAGAAGATAAGAAAATATTCACTGCTTTGTCCAACCAGCAACAGATCCCAAAGAAAGCTTATTATCATTCTGATTGATGACATCCCTGTAACAAGCGGGAATGTTGCTTTTGCAAGACTAGGAAAATGCCTGACTGGTCTGATTCAAACTACTCAAGTTCCAACTGTCATTTCACTTACCCACTATCACAAAAGTGAGAGTAATGATACTGCAATGTGGAATTCCGATGACCTTGAGTCCTTACTTCAAGGTGCTGGTGCTCATAAGGTACCTTACTTAATGTGGCATCAGGTGTTTGACAGATTTTATGATGCTGGCTAAAAATGTTTTTGAGACTTTGGTGCTTGTTTCTCATAGTGCACTACCAATGTTCTTGCAGATTGCTTTCAACCCGGTTACCACAAATTCAATCAAGAAAATTCTTATTAGAATATGCAAAGAAGAGCGCTGTGATGCATCTGAAGAATTAGTGCATCAAATAGCTATATCCAGTGGAGGTGATATCAGACATGCAATAATGTCTCTTCAATACTTTTGTCTTGATCCGAGAAGGCAAAATTCTGCATTGGCAACAAGTGGTACTCGTGCTGGTTCAAAGAGCCATGATTCTCTGGTTCCAGGGCAAGAGAGCCATGGCCTTAGCAGTGCACGACCCTCTCCATGTGGAAGAGATGAGACTCTTACACTATTTCATGCATTGGGGAAATTTCTGCACAATAAGAGGGAAACATATGGTGATGTTGATATTGGTATGTAAGAACTAAGAACTATCTCACCCTATCTACAATTCACTCCACAAAGTTCTTAATTTCCCAAGCATTTTTTTGTTGTCTTCATGTTGTGATAACACTATGCACACTCTTCCCTTCGAATTTTAAATAGTTAGTGTAATGTTTCCTGTGGATATATTTCTGGAACCTTTTTTTGCAGTTGACGTTTTGTGCATTGAGTTCCACTTGAATGCAGGAATGTCATGAGAAATAGTTCAATTTCCACAAGACTCGCGAGAAATCCCCGCGATCCAAACGGAACCTTATGTACTTCTATCCCTCTTTGGGATTCAAGTTGGGTTTGTTTGACTGCGATATCCAAATTCAGTAAATTCAACAATTTGCTTTCCATGTTCTGGTGTTTTTTGCACTAACAGGGCTGGAATTAGTGGTTATCTTTCATTAGATTCATTTGCTCTAATTCATTGTCTAATACTTAGATATCCATGATCTTGACTTTTCACATTTTCAATTAGTGCACTGTGATTACACAGCACTACAATTATATGCTGTAACTTTTATTCGGACTGACTAGTGACTGCTAATTTATTATTGGATTAATGATTGCAATATTGTGTTTCAAAGCATCCTTAAGAGGGTTGTTGTTCATCATTTACGTTTAATTGAGCTTTGTCTTTTCGTCCCTGAAACTTGTTATATTTTATCTGTAGACCTGGATCCATTTCCTCTTAAAGAAAAGCTAAGAAGAAATTCACTCAAAATGGATGTTCCAGAAAAGATTCTTTCACAAGCACATGGAAAAGTACGGACTGTTGCTGATTTTCTGTATGAAAATGGTAAATAATAAGTTTCTATCCATCATAAGGGGTACATAATACCATATACTTTATACTTCTTGAAGCTGGTGCTCCCTCAAGGGAATTGTGTACTCAGTAATTGATTGTTCACTCTCATTAGATGTTTAACATATAGTTGACATTAGTGGTTTAACGTATAGTTGACATATGATGTTTTACAGTTCTTGATTTCGTTGACAATGAAGCAGTTGATGATGCTTGGGCTGTGGTGTCATATTTGAGTGAGGCGGATTGTCTTCTTGCTGGTAGTCCAATTGCATCATACAGCTCAGAAAACATGGCACAACTCATTGCCGCTTCTGTTGCAGCACGAGGAGTTCTTTTTGGAAATGCTCATGTCGCACCCTCAAGGTATTTTGACTGTCAACATAATTTTATATAACAGAGCTAAGGATGTTTATCCATTTACTATGATTTGGCCTAAGCAGGTGGCATACAATCCGGAGCCCGAAGTTTTGGCAAATTGAGCAGACACTTCGATCTACTAAGGTAAATTTGATAATTGACACCATACAACATTTTATGCAATTACCTAAATGATGTATGGAAAATCAGTATGCTGTATTCTCACCCATTTCCTTGTACCATACTAGAACTTTTTCATGGTTCTCAGAACTTTTGTCTTCTGAATTAAAGGGAAATAAGCATTGTGGACATAAAATGTTACCTTTTTGTATCCTAGTGAAGTCAACTGAACGTCCGTACATAAATTCTTCTCGTCAGTATTCAGATGCACAAGCTTTAACATGTTTATTTAGTACAATGCTAATATGTGTTGATGGAAGTTCATAGTAATCTCTTTAGGTGTTGTGGGATCAGCGTGGTGCTTATATTCATCCTCTTTACTAGCTGCTATATGACGATCTGCTTTTCTCAATTTGTTGGGAAAAATGCAGGACCAGATTCTAAGAGAGAGATATGATTGTTCAAGGACGTGTAGTTCTTGCAACTTCTCTGACATAGTCACGGAATTTAGACCATTCGAGAGATGGATTGGTCCTCGTAATGATAGGCCTAGAAGCAGCTCCTTGCCCCACGGCGTAGAAAGTAGCTCTTACATGACTGATAGACTTGATGCAGATGGAAATAACTCTGAAGAAGATGACGATGTGATAGAAGACTGTTAAAAGCAACACTACGCATCCTGACACTAGATCCTGGGTAGCATTATCCTATGAGATGCCAACATATCGTTGGTGGACTGCACGGTACATACTATCATAGCTAACTCCAGAAGTGGCGCAGTTCTAATGCACTAAGTTTTGCAAGACTGCCATTTTGGCGTACCAACCCCAAATCAGAGGTCGAAAAGGCAGCTCCGAATCATTATCAGTGGCCGCACATCGTCAAGCAGCATGTTGAACCGATCAAGGGATTTTGTTTTCTGGTTGATCACAAGTGCGGCTGTTGAAGGCTGCAATGCAGTAGCATCGTTCTTGCCAAGTGTGAGGGCGGGTGCCAATGAATGTGCATTTGGACGAGCTGATTCATCATGTTCAGATCTACGATGGTAATGATCTACATAATCATTTATGATCCAACATGTAAAGCATCTGAATGCATTTCTACTTTACACCAGAGATCTTGCTAATGTGTTTTTGGCCCTAATTTTCCTTATCTATCGTGCAAACCTATCGAGTGCTGTCATGCTTGCTTCCATGTTCTCCAGCATGCACGGGGTTATGCTGATGAACCTAACCGCGGTGCGCGTTTGGCCGCATCGCAACTCATCGGGCTAATCTTTTTTTAATAGCAAAAAAAAAAACAAACTCGTTGAGCGATCCGACGAGCACAAAATCTCAGTTGACTAATTGACGGAATCACGTGCCGTTCCTTAGGATCTAAGCGCTCATAGGAGCATTTTATTGCTAGTCAATACAACTTGTAAAGAGCGTTCACCTTGCCTTCAAACAACAGAAAGGGCTAAAAACGGAGAAAGAGAGAGAGAGAGATCACATTTCCACCGACGCCATCCTGTCGCGGCCATCACCGGCCTCCAAGGTCGGTGCTCGCACTCTCGTCGCCTGAGACGCTTCCCTTCCAACCTCCTCCGGCCCGGTGCATCGAGCCGCGCCGTTGCGAAGCGAGCGGGTCTCGTCCGATTTCAGCGATCTAGCCTCCGGGAAATTTCGTCGTTGTCGTCGGGTTTGGGGCGGTGGAGGCAGCGACGATGTTTTGGAAGGACAGCGGCGGCCGGAGCAGCAGCGGCAGCGGCCGGGAGCAGAACGGCGTGGGCCCCTTCGGCCATGTGCGCGTCCTCATCGTCGGTGATTCAGGTCTGTTTTTTGCGGCTTGCTCTGAAACCTGATACTTTGCGAATGCTACGAGAATTAGGAACACAAATAGGCACTTATATTAGAGGTGATTTCGACCGATTGTGGTTTGTCCATTTGAAGTCTTCGAATGAAACGAGTTGTCATAAATTCAGAATGGTATAAACCTTGATCTGAAAACTTCAGAATGGTAGAACTCTACTTGAAGGTGTGGCTTTGGCGTTGGGGATTGGGCTTGGGATATAGGGGTAGGAGTATCAATAGAAGAGCATGAGACCAGCACAATGGAAATCATGCGAATGTGGATACATTTGTTCACCTTGTGGGGATTGGGAGTTTCCTAGATACTAGAACGGGAACCATCATCATAGAGTCACCGAAATAACCGGCTAACTTAACTAAATTCAGATATTCTATTGAGATAGATGTATTTAGGCTCGTAGTTGAGCATCCATACATTGAACCGGTAATCGCTGACCTGCCCAAATCCGGTTTTGATCATGGTTCCAGTATCTGAAACCCTGGTTGGAAATTTATTTCGGGCTTTCAGTGATCCAATCATTCATCAGGCAATCGCCTTAGCCTCTCAAAAAAAGTAAACACCTTTGCTGGTGATCTATTGTCATAAGTATTCTGAGACCGAACTCTTATTGGAGATATGCTCCCTTCGCCTGGAAGCTTGATCCTTGTGAACCTTTGGCAAAAATAACCATAACATTGACTCCTTTAGTTTCTCATAAGCATCTGTGCAACTATTAAATATCTGGATCTCAAAAAAGAAAATTAAATAGCTGGATCTCAAAAAAGAAAATTAAATAGCTGTAGTATCTCTGTTTGAGGATTGTGTTGCTTATCCCCCTCTTCATCATATCATGGACTAAAAAAAGAAGGAAATATTTCCTACGAAAAATTTGAAATAGCAGAGAGCAAATTGAGCCTTTTGAATTATTCTCCTGAATAAGTTCAATTCCATTCCCTATCCTTAGGAATATAGAACACATATTCCATGCAACCTATTATGAATTTTCTAATCTTATATCGTACATGCTGTACTTTGTTAGTACTGAGGATACAAGATGATGGTACGCCCACTACAATTGCATGTTTTTTAATTGTACACTGCTGGCTATAGTTCTTCAGTTGTATGCATTGTCCTCATTTTTTTTTTCTTCTCAGGTGTTGGGAAATCTTCATTGGTGCATCTCATTTTAAAAGGTTCTGCCATTGCTCAACCAGCCCAAACAGTAGGATGCACAGTGGGCATTAAAGTAGGTACCCATTTTCTGTGCTTTCCTCACTTGTAGATTTTGCTTTTTTTGTCTACTTACATTGTTTTACTGCTTACCATTTCAGCATATTACATATGGAAGTGCGGGCGGTTCGTCTAATAACATCAGCGATGCTGAAAGGAACTTCTTCGTTGAGCTTTGGGATGTCTCAGGACATGAACGTTACAAAGAATGTCGTTCGATTTTCTATACGCAAATTAATGGTACATGTTGTGTCTCTCTTTTTATTACCAACATATTACTCTCCATGTCATGCATCTTTGTAACCGTCACAGCTTGATTTTGGCAGTCCTTTTCTACTTGGGCATATGATAGATTTTAGTTCTCATTTGACTCTAGAAACTGTTCACAGTAGGCCTAATTATTATATTTTTCTACTGCTAATGCTTCAATCCACATAGGCTACTTGTAGAAACTCTTGATCTGCATCCAGTGGCATCTCTATATTATTTGCTGTCAGTGCTTTTCCTTGTTTCCACTTTTGTTCTAAATTTTCACCAACTTTAGTCATACCGGCTGTCTGGACCTCTTACTTTGAGAAACCTCTGCCCTTTTTAGTTATCGTGCTTCTTATCGATCAACATTGTAAACATGGAATTCACCATTTCCAAAATTATCCATCAGGTGTCATATTTGTTTATGACCTCTCTCAGAGGAAGACCAAGACAAATTTGAATAAATGGGCAGTTGAAGTTGCTGAAACTGGCACTTTTTCAGCTCCACTTGGATCTGGTGGACCAGGAGGACTTCCAGTGCCTTACCTGGTAATTGCTAATAAAGTGGATGTCGTTCCAAGAGATGGTACAAGAGTAAGCAGCGGGAATCTTGTTGATCTTGCTCGTCAATGGGCTGAGAAGCAGGGCCTTCTTCGATGTAGTGAAGAACTTCCACTCACAGAGAGCTTTCCTGGGAACTCTGGTCTCGTGTCGGTTAGATCTCTTACTAACATTCTCCTACTCTCATCTCATGTTACTTGCACTTCATTTTCTCTTACGGAACGAGATGCAGTACATGGTCTGGGTAGCAGCATTCTATTCGTTTTGTTTGTCTTTGCATTGTTACTTTTAGTTCTTTCTTGCATAATGACTTGGCCTTTAATTTCAGGCTGCCAAACAAGCAAGGTATGACAAGGAAGCCATGATCAAGTTTTTCCGCATGGTTCGTTTAGAAGAGTTCATTCGATTTATTTTCTTTACTCTATGTATTTCACATTTAACGCTGTTGAAATGCATCTTTCAGTTGATCAGAAGAAGATATTTTTCAAATGAGCCTCCTGCCCCAAGTCCCTGGTCTCATACTCCGAGAAAAGATACCATCCTTCCTGTAGAGACTCTTGGAGTTGACGTTGATAGCTTCCAAAGGAAAAGGTGAGCGTACCTGACGTGAAACTGACCAGCCTCAAAAAACAAAACACAAATGAACCAAAGAAAAGGGTGGGAGAGAAGGGGATAATTTGTTCATCTGAGCATAATTTTGCGGCATAGATTGCAAAGATGTAGCATCACTCATGCACAAAATTTTGCAGCTATGGTGATGAGGGCTTTATGTACAATGGAGTAACCCCACTGTCAGCACAGAGGAACCTCACACCGCCACCAACACTCAGTCCGCAGCAGCCGGTGTTTTCCTCAGATAACTACAGATATCACAGATTCTCCTCACCGTCGCTTCCAGACGTAAGCAGCAATAGAACAAGCCGAGAAGATATTGACGTGTGATACAGTGGAGCTCATGTGCCATTACCTGCATAATGTGGGAATCATATCATACGGTGCCCAGGAATTGAGTTCCTATCGGCATCTTGAGTTGTTTAAATGCATTTTCTTGCAGCATTTGGATGCTGCCAAGGTGAGATTCTTTTTTATTAGGCTAATCTTATCCGATCACTAACAAGTGATCCTTTTCTTTTTCTCACTTTCATCTGTATTTGATTTGGAACACATGTAACTGAGATGAGGACAGTACATAATGTGCCAATATACAAATAGAAGCATTTTTGGTAACTGGGTACGGTCCAGTTTAAGCGAGCTTAACTATGTTAGCGAAGCAATTCACAACTACTGAATCCGAAGCCTGATTGCCTGAACCCGTGGTGTCTTGCGAGGTCTGAGCATTGATGAGATCAACCCACTGATCATTGCTCGTCGGTGGCGGCGACCCCACCACGCAACTTTGGACTGGACAGGCGTGCAGCGTAACCATAAAACAAGCTGGCTCAGTTAAGGAAACAGTAAAAACTGCTGGCTTGGCTTAACTCGATAAGAGCTCGAGCTAACTCGTCAGGCTCGTGAGCCAACCATAATTTTTAATTCGTATTTTCGGCCATCTTATGGTATATCTAAATGTTTGGTTGTTTGCTACTCTTTGTTTCCATTCTTGACGGTGGTTAGTATCTCCTGAGCTGTAGTTTAAACTCATAGATCAATTATGCTAAACTTTACTACTTCATACACAAGGATATACATTTGCAAATATAAAAGCATACATACATACGGTAGATCATATCCTATAGAACAAATTGGATAAGTTAAGTGACTACAATGTCGACAAAGAAGGGGACGTAGGCACGAGCACAACATCCATCATCCATCGAGAGAGCGGGTGTGGGCATGCCACATGTAGCGATGACAATTGATGCTAAAACCCTATCCTACGGGTTGCGGTGGCAAGTGTGATTTAGGTGACTCGAGACTCAAGAGAGGGGATTGAGAGTTCGAGACGAGAGAAGATAAGCAATTAAGCTATTAGGTGGGCTCCAGGCCTTCCAAAAGTCTCAATTGAATTCTAGCAAAAAAATACTAGCATGTTAAGCCTCACAAGCAGCTTGCAACCACTATATGAAAACACAGACAAAGACAAAGGAGATATGAAAGTAATAACAGGTCGTAATATGACTCGATACTTATGATAATAAGGCATATTGAGACGGAAGAAGTTCCCCTGGGTATATTTCTTTTCCAAAGTAATGATGATGTGGCAAGCGGTGCCAACATGTCATAGCTGTGACAGTCACTTATTACTAGTCATAAGTGATATGTCATCTTAGGTCAGTCATAAGTGACAGATCAAATTGTGACCAGTTATTAATAACTAACTCATCAGTGATGGGTCATCCTAAAGAGTCTTTAGTGATGAGTCAAGTTATGACCCGTTACTAATGACTAATTTGATGAAATAGAGCAGGTGAAATTTTTTTAATTAATCAATCATTAGATATATTAGTCAATCAGTTTTCTATCACAACTTACTTTTTTTTCTTATATAGTAAATATGTATATAACATGAAGCTTTTTTATTTTTATTTTATTTTTATCTTATTTTTTCTCACCTCAGTAGCACTAGAATAAGAATCATTATATATTTCTGCTTAAGTTTGATGTCAGGGGTGACGGCTATGGACACAAACGTGTGTTCCGAAAATGGTACAGAAACTTCAGAGGACGAGAACTCAATCTTTCAAGCCATTTTTATCCTCGAAAAGCTCACCGAACGTAACAGAGTCGGGGAGAAACAAATGTAACTTTTTCTATAGATGTTCGCAGAGTCAAAAAAGTCGAAATTGGAGTCCGTTTACAAAAATTATGCCTATTTTACTAAATGTCACTTCGTATCACATATCAAATTATAATTCGGCAAAACAAAAATTCATAACATGTCATAACTGTGACTTATAACTTTACCTATGACTTATGACCTTTAGAAAAAAAATATTAAAAGGGTAAAATATTCAGCTTCCTTTAGAACGCACGTAAGGGTGTGGTAGAAAAGGGCAACACATGTGAGCAGATGTCACGAATTTGATTCCTATGAGGAACACAGAGTTTAAAAATAATGTGAAAAATAGCATGTGACATGCGGCGAGTGGTGATGGCGTCTGCGTTGGGATGACTCGGATAAAAAAATATTTTTTGAATTTTTTTCATGTCCGAAAAATAAGAAAAGTGTTCAGCAGTCGTAAGTGGCAGATCACAATTATGACTGTCATTTATGATATTTATTTGTGACAGATCAAATTATAACTCGTCATTTATGACATTTATTTGTGACCGATCAACTTGTTATCCGTCATCAATGATTTTATTCGTGACGAACTCTTATGTATCATTTATAACTTATTATCAGTGACGTATTTAAAGTGACATATATTAATCCATCATTTTTAATGATTATCACCTGTCATTTTTTACTTTTTTCGTATAGTGAATCTAGCTTGAGCCAACTCGTTACCTAAACAAACTAAATCGTGAGCTTGGCTTGTTAAAAATTATACCAAACTGAGCCACAGCTCGCCAGTTATAGTTTCTCGTGCAGCCCTAGGCCCAGGAAACATCTGCGCCACCTCGTTTACCCCGGCACGTCCCGTGACGCGAACGCGGCGGATCCAGTGATGCACAGCAGACATCTGCGCCTAATACATGCCACGACCCTACGTATGCGTGCCAGCGGCCGGGCGCATCAGAGGTGTTGCCGGCTGCCATGGTGTGCGTGCGCGTCGGCGTTGCGAACGTTCGCCCGGCCCCGCGCGCTTCAGGTTCACCCGTCGATCGTAGCGCCCGGAGGAGCGTCTGCTGCCGGTGCAAGCTGCAAACTTCGATGGGCACCGCAGCCCCGTCTCGAGGGACGAGGAGGGCGGTCGCCCGGCCGCGTGGCGCACCAGCAGCCCTGCTGGTTCGATCGGCGTACGTCTGCCGCAAGGCCAGGCGCGGGCACCCCACCAAGAAAGAACGAACTCAACAAGACCGTGGCCTTCTCCATGCTTGCGCGCGGAGAGTCTTGCAATACGATTATACGAGGCTCTCAGGGATTGGTAGCCGTGTTTGGCTCCTACGGCCTTGCTGCAGACCCTCAAACGTACGCGGTACACGTACGCACGGTGAACTGTGTAGTATCTTGCATACGACCTTCGTACTCACCAGTACTACACCCAAATGCCAAACCACTTTCACGGTTCGGCAAAAGGTTATGCTACTAAATCCCTGCGCTATGCAGCATCGGTTTGTTATGAGGTTAATGCGTGTATCTAACTCTTGAGATTGGGGGCTTTTGGTTAACTTGTAGACTTGTTTCTACCTTGTTTCAATGAGAAGGGGCAAAGCTCCTGCCATGCTTTCTGAAAAAAAAATGTGTGCATCTAATGCTGTACCATAAGAGATGATGTGCCGAGACTCGATCTTTTGTGTACGTGTTTATTACGGTAGTTGATTGATGGTGCACCTCAGAACATGGTGGCCTACATTAGGACACGGGTGTACACATCTGTACACCTATTTTTTTTTAAAAAAAAAATGACTACACATCATATGTAATAGATGTAGAGATGTAGTAGTTGTTAAAATTTTAGAATTACGTGTTGTATTACAACTCAATAGATAATCCATACTCTCTTGGCCTTTTCTTGTTAGTCACTGCTGCACTCCACCATCTTAAATACCAATTAGCTCCTGATGGCCTTAATTTTTTTTTTAGCTATGTACATCTATTGCTAAAATGTTAGGCTTGCCACTACCTCAGAACTTCTCAATTTTACTCAAATCCCGCAAAAATTAAATATCTTTTGAAATTCATGTGTTCTTGACAATTTCACCTTAAAGATGTGAAGTGGATATATATTCCCTTGACATACGATGCATAACAATTTTCTTAACAACGCCATTAACCTGGTATGTAGCTAACAATCTAGATTCATTGAATCTGGCAGCCTCGTGTGTCTTCGCCCCCTCCTCCCTCCTCCAATGCCTCCTCAACCGCACCATCTTGCCCCTATCGCCCTGTGTCACCGCCCTCGCAGCCACTGGCACTGTGGTTGTCTGCCTCCTCCCCCCCCCCTACCACCATCGGTGGCTGATGGTGACCCCACCATCGCCTCCTTGGGCCAGTCGCATCCTCCCCACCAGCCAATAACCACTTTGTTGTGACTCCCCAGCCCTTGCCCCGCCTACCACCCACCGAAAACTTTTGGCTAACAGAAATCAAGTAAGTTGGGGTCACCATAGAGACATTTCAATCACTAAGAGCTTAGATTAGCCAAAATACTTTGTAAATCTTCATGAGCACTTAGATTTCTTTATGTGTTTGCCTAGATGGCATTGGTGTCACTTGACACCACTCCTAACATGCTGGATCCGCCCCTACCCGTCGCCGTGATACCGCAGGGCTAGCCTCCCTCCTATTGCCTTGTACGGCTAACCATAAACAAAGCTGAGCTGAGCCTCTTCCCCCTAATCCCCCGAATTCTAACCCTTTCCCCCGAATCCTAACCTTAAACAAAAGCAGTTACACGTCGTATTCCCCAACGGTGGCTATTGTCCCTGTGGTGTTGTTGCTGGAACAAGCTAGCTAGCGACTAGACACTGAAAAGATTTTCCCTTTTCTTAAAATGTTTTGCTATTTAATTCGTAATTTATTTTGCATTTTGATAAGTAAAATAGTCGATTTTCTTGGCAATTGGATCATCTTTGAAAATGTTTGTGTGTCTGAACTTTTTTTTAACAGAGTCTGATTCTAAGCTTATTCCATTGATTTTTATTAGAAATGTGACCAAACTTTAACAATCAGAAGCTAAATTATATATAGATAATATCTTGTTGCGATATTTATTTCAGACTATTTGGTATTTGATATAAAAACAGGGAGGGCTATAGAATTTGGTAGGAAAAAAATGCTTCTTGAGTAGAGACTTGAGTCAACAGGATTTAAAAAAATGATGTTCAACCAATCTTTTTCCCACGTGAAGAGCTAATATGGCTCTCTAGATTATGATTTTTCCCATGCTCCTAGAGTTCATACAATGGTTCGCAATAGTATAGTATAGTATAGTATAGTATAGTCTCTCTCTATATATACACACACATATACCTATACCGGCCGGCCGAGCACTCTACAATTCCAAGGGACTAATATAATGTTCATCACACATGCGTTCCACTCCCAACTCCCAAGTACTCAAATCACATAATTAGCGCATAATAAATTTGACGAGGAAAATGGCCAGAATTATCAATATTAAGGAGATAGCAAAAAAACAAGAATCCAAAACTCCACCCCAATAATATACCAGAATTGCTGGTTTCACTCACATGTAATACACGGTATATCAGATCACAAGGAAACAATATTTCAACACTTCAATACTTTGTCAAGCAAACGCATTATATATATATATATATATATATATATATATATATATATATATATATATATATATATATATATATATACTAGTATGTACTTTCAGAGTACATACTTCATATTATGATATATCATATAAATAAGGGAAAACTGCAAAAAAAACCCCCAAAAGTCACTTGGATTTTGACTTTCCCCCCCAAAAGTTGTTTTGTTGCAAAAAGCCCCCCAAAAGTTTGACTTTGTTGCAAAAAACCCCCTAAAAATTCAAAAAAATAAAAAAATCATTAAAAAAATTCTAAAAAAAACTAGAGACAATTCTAAGACCTTCTGTGAAATTTGTTTTCAAAAATAATATCCTTTGCATCATATTTCATGGAGAGGAAGTTTGGAAAAAAAAGAAAAATGTGCAGCTCATTTATTAACTCATGTTATTTTAACTTTTTTATGTCTACCATTATTTTTCCTACACAAATAATTGTTTAAGTAAACTAATAAAAGTGGTTTCACTAATTTTGGGGGTGTTATGGATTAGTTATGAATTAATCTATCTGCAACCCATTTACTGAATCCTGCACGTTACGATAACTATTTCAAGATTTCATGTATTTTTACAAGATAGAGGATCATGTAAGAAGACTAAAAAATTTTGTTTCATGATTTTTGGATTAGTAAATAATTAACTATGCATTTAACTCGAATTAATAAATGAGTTGCACGTTTTTCTTTTTTTTCAAACTTACTCTCCATGAAATATGATGCAAAGGATATTATTTTTGAAAACAAATTTCACAAAAGGTCTTATAATTGTCTCTAGTTTTTTTTAGAATTTTTTGTGATTTGTTTTAAATTTTTTTGAATTTTTGGGGGTGTTTTTGCAACAAAATCAAACCTTTGAGGGGTTTTTTGCAACAAAACAACTTTTGGGGGGGAAAGTCAAAATCCAAGTGACTTTTGGGGGGGTTTTTGCATTTATCCCTATAAATAAACTGGATATACTCTTTTATCACTGTGAGTATACTTATATACTCATTCTAAGATGCTCCAACGTGAACTACATGAAAAAATTAAAAAGAAGCCCATCATTTTTAATAGATTTTGATAATACCTTTATATTTGTGCATAAAAATGTAATATACTAAAAAAAATGTGCAAACCACCTAAAAATATATACATACCACTTGGATGATCTTATATACTCACATGCTCTATATACATACTATTTATCACATGAGATATTGCCTATATTATGAGATACATATGTAGAAATATATACTCCCAGAAGTACTACTCTCTCTCTCTCTCTCTCTCTCTCTCTCTCTCTCTCTCTCTCTCTATATATATATATATATATATATATATATATATATATATATATATATATATATATATATATATATATATATATTGAAGTCGCACATAACACAATGTGCAGTAATTTCTTGATACAAGGTAATTCAAAAACCCATCACCCAATCTAGAAGAGGAAGCAATACTACGTACATAGTTACGTCGGTAGACATCACGTAAAACCCTAGATATCTACAACATGATCGACGACGTCTCTCACACACCTTGGCTGACATCGCCTTCCTCATCTCGCTTTTGAACAGTCAGGTCCAACGCCAACATCACAGTCACACTACGGACAACTCGACCGACCATAGCTCGAGCATCGCATCGTCTTTTTTCCCCAACATTTTTTTACTTTTGGAACGTATTTTCGCAGCCAAACAAATGATATTGGAGGGAAAATATTATAGAAACATACCAAGAACACCGAACACGGCAGGGAGCGGCCTTCTCCTACAGGCGGAGGAGGCCGCGGATACCGTCGGCAGTGGCGGCATCCGCGTCGCAGGACGGCGCTGCCGGCGCCACCACCCTGGTGGCAGCCGTGGCGGGCGTCAACTCTTTCACGACGAGGGAGAACCTGGGCAGCGGCAGGCTGCTGGGCGGCGGCGCGAGCGCGTGCAGCAGGTCCTGGACGAAGGTCCTGGTCACCACCTGCTCGAGGTCGTCCAGCGCATGCGCATCGGTCGCCGCCGGCGCCGGCGACAGAGGTGTCGCCCGCTCCAGCGGCTTCTTCTTCTGCACCCTGGGAGGCTCCGTCGACGGCGGCGGCCTTGACGGCCTCCTCCTCCTATCCCTCTGGCGCGGTGCAGGGGCTGTCCCTGATGGAACGGTGGTGGTTGCCGCTGCGCCCCTGCCGGCGCGTGGCTGTGGTGGAGCAGCTGGGAGGCAGGGGAAAGTGGCGTACTTGGTGGCGGTGGGAGGGAGCGGCAGGAGAGGCGGTTGGTTGGACGGCACGAGAGGAAGAGATGGCGACGAGTATATTGGATGCCTCGCGTACGGAAGTGCTGGAGCCGAGCTCCACGCGCTGCCTTTGTGCAGGTGATGATGGCTGTATGGCTGGCACGTAGGGAAGGAGCCGCTGTATGCGCCGCGCGGCGTCGCCGGTGGAGCGCCGAGACCCCGCTGGCAGCGGCCGACGGTCCTTGTCCTGAACTCAAAGCTTCCGGAGGATTGATCCAGGAAAACGTTTTCCATTTTGATGTAAGAGAAGGTTCTCTTAGGTCTGTAGTGTGCGCGCACTTTTTTATTTGCTCCAAGAAAGACAAGCTTTCGATCGATGAGAATGCTGAAGGGCAGAGGAAATCAAAGAGAGAAAGGGCCAGAACGTTAAAAGTAGAAAGAACTTGTATTATTTTTGCATGGAATTTACAAGAAGCTAGCAAGATCCTTGGGGAACAAAAAAAAAGGATGCTAGAATCGTTTGATGGATGTAGATCAAGATCAAGGGAAAAACAAGAACGGAAAAAAATCGAAGAGAAAGAAGCTATGCATATTTGTGAAGATCTTATCTTCCTCCTCTTGAAACAAAGAGGCGCACGCTATATCTATATATCTATGGCCATGCACTAAGCCCACCCTCAACTCCGGGCTACAGCTTGGAAGGAATCCTCTAATGCAGTGCCCCCTCTTTATGGAGAAGGTTGAGATGGGTTGGGTGCATGGGGTAGTGTTGGACAAAAAAAAAAGGAGATTTGACAATTGACCTCGAACTGCCGTCTTCGTTTTCTTCTCTACAGCTAATAGCAGGTTTGCACATGTCAATTATCTTCTAGGGTTAGTTGAGAGAATTGCATTTTATTATTGGTATAATTTTGCACATGTCACTTACTAAAATTTAAATTATCGACATGTTATTAGACCCTACACGTCAGTGACTAAGGTGATCTCACAAGTCATAGACACACTGACATATTAGAAATTTATGAATTTTACTAGTGGCATATAAGAAATTGCCCCTTTATTCTTTGCCACATGTGAGCATTATTATGAGAACACTGCCACTCAGGAGCAAAATATATGGACTTAATTTCTTGTAATATAGTAGCCTTTTTTCCCAACACTTCTAGTTTTTGCATATAGAGGTTTTTAGCTATTTAGTTCACCTCTAAGCAATTGTACATTCTAATAGATGCTTCTTGGCAATCTGAGATCAATCACAACATGGATGGACAGAAAGGTGACAAAATGATAAATGCCAATTTTCTCTTGCTCCATTTGTGAACAAAGCATTCAGCATCCTATACCTCCTCTCCTACCAAATAAACAATACTACAAGAGTCCTGAACAAAGTTTTTCACTGTTCATGTTCATACTATAAGATGAGCAATACTGGCAGGTTAGCAACAATTCCTAGGATTGTTTGATGAGACAGGGCATTACACAATAAAATAAGAATGCAAGTGAGGTGGTTTTGCAAAACAGATGCCGATAGCAACAGTTAGGATACGTTTGTTTCAGCTTGCAGATTGTGATCTAAAACAAACATGATAGATTACAAAAGTTAGATTATATAATTCAGCTTCTAAATTATAACAATTCAGCAATTCAGTTTTCACTATTTTTTACAAATCGTACCACCTAACTTTTCATAATTCACAACCTAAACTGTTTTCACACTAAACAGCCTGACTAGACAACGATGGCAGCCTCCGATCGAAAAAAAGACTAAAATAAGATAAAAAAAACAAAAGGCACGATATCTTTTCTGTTTCAGACAACAGCTAATGACAGTGGGTCCAGGAGCCTACACAAAAGCGTGGCTCCCACAGAACAGTGAGGCTCTGGCAATGCAAGGCCACAAAGATCTCCTCCCTGAGTTGGTTTAGGTTTTCGCTGTAGCGCGAATCTGGAGGACAGAGACCGACTGCGGGTAGGCCGGCAACCGCCAAACCAACGCCGGCCGCCGGATGCGGATTTTGGCAGGTGCGGCTAGACTGCATCCGGCCGTCCGTTTGGTTTACCGCTTTGATCCCCCGCACAAGGACACGCGGAAAGCGACGGCGCCTTGCTTTCCTCCTCCTTTTGCCGGGTCCGCCGGCGCCTTCTGTAGGCCTTTTTTCAAAGACTCACGTCAATAGCTAGCCACTTTCTCTGAACAAAGGCGCCACCGCCAAAGCTAACAAGGCTCGTGAATTGTTAGGGCACATCCAGTACGGTGAGTGATCAGCTGAGCTGATCAGTGCCTCATTTTCCTGCAATTTCTCAAGGTTAAGCGCAAACTCAGACAATTTATTAGACGCGCGCGAGCCTTTATCCTAATTGTTGGCTGCGTGTTAATCTTTTTCGAAAAGTAATGTGACTATCATTGTCATGAATATTAGAGCTATACAAGAAATACCGAACTATTTGGTACTTAGCATTATCCAGCTGTGTATAGTTGCATGAGTTCCACGGCAATTGAAAATGTATATTATTTATTTGAGTAAGCTAACGTCACCTAGAAAGGAAAATGCTTTGCGACTCGAGTAAAACATGCATTTAAATTATCCGGTGCATTTATAAGCTTTCATCCAAGTGATTTCAGCCATTAAATCTTGAGTTTGCTCAAGTTGTACTTGAATGTTCATAGTTGTAGCATGTTTGTTCAAGAGGACATATACAACACATATGCAGGTCAAACAAACTCAATGGGCGGCAGTCCTCGAAATCTCTTATGCCCAGTTGCCCATTCTTTTTCTGCTATAATGGCGAGATCAATCAAGCTAATTATCTTCCGAATACAGAAGCATGCCATCATTAGCGCCAAGCCTTTCCAAACATAGTTAATTTTCTGGAATCATCTCGAACCATAGCAACATGTATCAACCACTCCTATAAATACCATTTCTTCCATGATGTGTATAGCAAAAATGGCCCCATTAGATTATCATGCTACCTTTATTTTTAATTATGAATAATTATGGTGCAAATTCAATTTGCTAAATAATGGACATAAAGAGTTTAAAGCTAAATTTAAGTGCATTGAATCTCAAACTAAGGTCTCGTTCAAGCAATATATCTCTCTATTTAATTATAATTATATGGTAGATGCTTTCACTTCTTGTGATGATTCAATTACTTTATCTAGCTCACTACTTTGCAATGAGAAATGCATTTAGAATGTTTTTTAATAATCTTCTAACAACCTCATTCCACAAGAGAATGATGAGCTTAAGCAATAAGTGAACAAGCTCAAAAAGGACTTAGCAAGGAAAAAGGGCAAAAATTATGTCCAACCTCCTCAAGAAAAATATGCAATCATGATGAAGAAGCTTGCGGAAAGGTCCACTATGACATGCTTCAAATGCTATCAAGAAGGCCACAAATCTTTCCAATGCAAACAAATAAAGAAGGAGATCAAAGAGAAGAAGAAGATGATAAACCTCTCTAACAAGACCTTCAACCTCTACACCAAACTTAACTACAAGATCAAGACTAAGAACAATCACTACAAACTCAAAAATAAGGACAATAGTAAGGTGGTTTCACACTTAGTTGGAAGAAAGCATTGGAGGTGGAACCAATCTATTTGGGTGCTAAGAAAGTTATCACCAATATTAAGGGATCCAATTGGTTTGGGTTTCAAAGAAGACTTAAAGTTTGAAGCGGCTATGAGATTTGGAGACTTAGCTCACAAGATAAAGTGAAGGTTCAAGCAAAGAAAACAAGTATACAAGATGGATGTATTGATGAAGATCATGATCACCACATACCTAAATCCCCTTCGAAAGGTAAAAGAGGTAATGCAGCTAGATGCAAAATCTTTTAATTGTTGTAGCTCATTTGCCTTGTCTAAGATTGCATATGTTTATTTCAATCTATTGTAATACATAGTGTAGGTTTTCATATGGTAGGTTACATGTGTTTATCTCTAACCTATGAGCAACCTATATAGTTTATTAGTTGTAGGTTATTACATGATACTAGTTTTTACCATTAGTATTTTTCATGTGCTATGATCTAATCTATAGGATAAATCTCTATTGTTATTGATAACAAGTGCATATATATCTCACAAGTATTCAACACTTGTATGCACACATTTAAGAGGAGTATACTTTATATATTGTGATTTTGAGACTAATATGTGTTTCTAGTGACATGTTTTGTAGTCTCATAGAGCAATCAACACGTTTCCGAAGATATACAATGCTTAATTGCTTTAATTAGTATCATTGTCAAATATTTTTTTTTCATTTATGTTACTTTCATACATAATATAGCTTAAACTTCCTATCCTGATATATTATCTAGTTGTGTATATATTTCTTTCTCATCATATGTATACACACATATAGAGATAATTTAGACTATGTTATGTGAGTTTCATAAATTATGATACATGTGCTTTTATAGATTACAATTGATATCATTCTTTTATAGTAATATTCATATAATTGGTATCTTTTTATTGGATCATGATTTGTGAAACTCTCTCCCATGTGCTCTAATATTTTTCCTTGAGTTCAATATATGTTTATAGTTATTTTTGAAGATTGTTGATAAATGGGGAGAAGTTTGACGACTAAAGCAAGATGGAAGCAAGAAGAATAATACGAGGAGATTGTAACAATAAGCAAGATATCTAGGAATGCCGAAGTTGACAAAGGGAGAGAATAAAATATGCTAGGCACCTAGATTGATAAAAGAGAGATAGTGACGATGGAGAAAAAAAAGAGCCACAACAAAGGAGACTAAGTGGTAAGAACATGCATCCAAGCAATATAGTAAAACTTTGTTCTCGCTAATGATCTTTATATTATGTATCATTTATTATTTACCACTTGCTTTAGTTGTATTATTATCAATCATAAAAAAAAATGAGAAGATTGTAGCGAAAACGGCCCCATTAGACTATGATTGTGATTTTGATGATTAATGATAAGTCAATTAGACTAACATATTTATCTAAAATATGTGTTAGTAGATCTCATGGATGTAATACATGAAGAAAGCTATCGCAGCCGGGATAAAGTTGGACTGAACTAGAGAAGTCACAGGAAGATTTGTCTCACCGGATGGTCCGGTGCTCCGAGTGTTAAACTCATCGGAGTATATTTGTCAAATAGGAGAGAGACCTAAAGGCCTTACTGGAAGATCCGGTGTTTGAGCAGAGTGCTCACCGGAATAATTCGTTTAGAGAAGGTGTTGTGTTGAAGAATATGCCTCACCGTATAGTCTGGTGATCAGTGGGAGTTGCTCCGGAGCATTTTTAGAGAAAAGAAGAGAAGGATCAATCCACCGGATGGTTCGGTGTTGAGAAGGCTATGTAACATTGGAGTATTATTTTCAGAGAGTATTGTATTGGCTCGGTTGGCTGAAGATAACTCATCGGATAATCTGGTGATGGAGTGATATGCACTGGATAAATATATGGAACAATTTACGTAGAGAAGAAGGAAATGCTCGGATGGCTCAGGATAACTCACCGGATAGTATGGTGATGGGGATGAAGTATACACTGAAGTGTCCGGTGTTCACAGAGGTTTGAGTGGGGGTTCAACGGCTAGTTTGTGAGAGTATACTCACCGGATGATACGATGTTAGTACTATTATTCTCACCGGATCATCCGGTGTTAACAGCTTTTCAAAGTCGTTGGGTTAGCGGTTAGTGCGCGGGTTTGAGGCTATAAATATCTCTCCACTCAGTCATTTGAAGATATGGTGTGCTGCTGGAGTCTAAAGAAGTTCGTGTACACCTGAGAAGACATTCAAGCCACCAAAGTGCTTAAAGTGATCATTTAAAGCGATTAAGCACACCATTAGAGAGTGATTAGTGCTTATAGGTGTAGAGAGTGTTGCTAGTTGATTGCTGTCTAGCGAGTGGATCAAGGAGTGATCCAATCTTGTATCAAGTGGTACGCCGGCACCTTAGAGTCTTAGTGTCTCGTTGACAAGCTTGTTGACCATTTGACTTGGTGTGGAGCGATGGCAAGATGATTGTGCAGGGACGCGGAGACTCTTGGCTTGTTGACTCAAGCTCCGAAGTGATCACGTCGATAAAGAACCAGAAGAGTAGCTAGTGATGAGACATTGCCTTGGTGACTTGGTGGATTATCCGGATGGGGATCTTGTCTTTGTGATTTGGTGGCTCAAGAGCCGTGATCGGATGCCGACCGGAAGCATATCTTTTGTAAAGCTCTAACGTGACTAGAGGTAACATTCATGCCATTAATACCACGAAAAAAATCCCATATATCGAGTTTGCTTTCTTTACCTTATTTATGTTTCCACATTTATATTAATACAATTTACCTTCTTAGATATGTTGCAAGTGTTTTGATCGGTAGAGTAAACACACTAGATAAATTTAGAACATATTTAGATAAAAATTGATATATATTTATCTTATATTGGTTTTGGAATCAAAATAGTTCTAAATTCTCTAATTTATTTTTGTCTCAGGACCCGATCTCTTCAATGTGCACACTAGAGTGGTAGATGAACCCTTGAGCAAGATTGATAACAACCTTAATTATTCTGAGCTGGAGTAGCTAGTGATCGACGACAGGATGGACCCTTAAACAATAACATTTATGATCAGTAAATACGATAGCTAATTCTGACAACTGCTCTTAACAAATTAGGCAGAAGACAAAATGCGCATATGCTGACGACCAGTTATCACATACTCGCAGAAAACGCGACCGCAAATGTGAAAAAGTCACCGTGTTTAATAGATCGAAGGTGTTTTGGCACCAGAATGCCATTTGTGATCAGTAAATATCGGCCGGCCATAATCTGCAGGGAGAGGCTTGCCCACGGGTCACAGTTCGCAGTCTGACGCCGAGAGCCAGAAATTTTGCCGAGCGCTGCACCGCCGCGCGGCGGGGTTCCCTTTCAGGGAAGGAATGGTCGGCGCGCTACTTGTTCGGATCGCACAGACGCGTCAGCAGCGCACCGCTGCTTCCGGAGAAAGTTGTGCATCTGTCAATGAAATTCTGCGTTCCTCTTTTCTCTCTCGCCAATTCGCCATGCTGACGCGAGCATGGCCTCAGATCTTGTAGCCGTAAAACTTGTAGTTTTTTTTTTAATGCAGTCAACAATGCAGCTGTGACCGACCACTGATTTTTTTTTTAGAGCTGGGATCTTTGGTTTGCGCGCGTCAGCTATGTTGCATTTGTCAACAATTCCATGTTGGCGTTTACTACACCGGTACCACCTCTGCACCTCGTAGAATAGAATAGGATAACCGGGTCAGTGTCGGATCGGCGTTCTGTTGAGCGCCGACCATTGCATCGCGTCCACATCTTTCTCAAGTTGCGATACAAGGTAAGCAGCGCCCATTCACAGGAAAAAAGGACTCTGGACTGTCTGGAGACCATGGCGGCAGCTTTTTATGCCGCCCCGCTGCCCACCGTTCCGGCCTCTGCTGGTTCTCCGCTCCTGCCGTCCTGCGAAAGAGTGCCCCTTCTCTCGGTCGGCAGTTTTTATTCCATGGTTTGGCGGTCTCCTCATGGGCTCGTCACTCCCATGGAAAATGCTGTTGGTTAGACTCGGCGAATACTTTTTGTGGAAACTTCGCTGCTCAGAGCACTGAAAACGAAAACACGCAAGGCAAATCCCTTCTCTTACGTGCCTTGCCTTCGCAACATGGCGGCGGCCGGCGGAGACGCGAAGGCCAGCGGGTACGGCCTACGGGACGTAGCAAAACTCGCGCCGACTTGGCGGCTTGTTCGACCTGGATCATTCGGGAACCCATCGGCACGCCGGGCTTGTGCCCTTCGCGGCCTCGTCGGCTTTTCTCGTGTTTTTTTTATATTTTTTAACATAAATAATTAAACAAATAAATGTCTGAAGAAAACATTTATAAGAATAGATACCTACAGTTCCCTTATCAAACGATTATTACCATTTTATGAGAAGATGGTAAACTCCCATCCGTACGTAAATAGGCCTTACCCCAAATGAACAGTGTTCATATATCTTCTAACAACTGTTAGGGCAAAAATCTGGAAACAAATCACTACTATTCTTCTTATATGATAGAATAATTTTTAAAATTATTTTCATCCCTAGGTTATATGGTGAAAAAATGAGTTTATTTATAATACTCTATTTATATGTATTTTTATCATTTCATATAATATTCTTCTTTTAATACAATTTGAATTAAAAAATCGAACATATACAAAATGATAAAAAAAATCAACCTATTTTTATATGTTTGAATTTTGTTTGAATTAAAATTGAATACATGAAATGATAAAAATACATGCAAATAGAGCATTACAAAGGAATTCACTTTTTCACCATATAACTAGTGCTGAAAATAATTTTATAAATAGTCCATCACATAAGTAGAATATTAGTAAAAAAATTTCCAGATTTTTAGAAATTTATTCGAGGCACTAACAATTGTTAGAAGTTATAAAATTAGCTTTATTTTGGAGAATTTTAGTTTACACAAGTTTTTTAGTGAATTCAATTAAAATAGTTTGCACATGGATTATGAAACACGTAAAAAATTGTATGATTTTTAGAGAAAAAACTACTATTTTAAAGAAAGAAGATGAGAGTAGAGTTAGATATATGAACAGTACTCATGCTGAGTACTGTTCGAGGACCGTAAGGGTCATTTAGGTATGGGTGGAAACTTATTGTTCTCTATTTTTGCAAAAAAATTTATCAGCTGCCTATTATTTATGTTAGAAAATATATAAAAAAAACTCTGTTTTTCTCTCCTTCGCTGGTAAAAAAAGTGCGCCGGGCCGTCATGCGCACAGGGCTTTTGTGCGTGTGCCAAACTGGCAACGATGGGTTGAACCGGGAGATCAGAAGCAACGCGGGCCGAGGCCGTTAAGAAAAGCGTGTGGGGATTTTTTTATTTTTATATTTCGAAAATAATTTTTTTGCAAAACTAAGTCCATTTGAAAAAATTGTAAAAATATACTATTGCCGACCATTGAAGGGGCGATAGGTTTTAAAAAAATAAAGATGTCGTACTTGTCACGGGTGACATATTAAAAAATAAAATAACATTATGTTCTATTGCTCTCAAAATTTAAAACATTATTGAAATAATCATGAAAAATTTAAAAAACTCATTTGTAGAAGATACTATGATCTAACTCAAAAAAAACTTTCAAACAAAAATATACTCTATACAATGAGAAATAAAAAGATAGATTTCATTACACATAAATGAAATTTGTCTTTTTTTTCTCATTGTAAAAGTAATTATTTGAGTTGAATTTTTTTAATATAGATTATAGTATCCTCTACAACAACCTTTTTCGGATTTTTTATGACTATTTTGATAGTATTTTAAATTTTAAGAGCAATAGAATATAATATTTTTTATTTTTTAAACTATCACCTGTTGGAAGGACAACATATTTATTTTTTAAACCTTGTAATGGTCGTCCTATCTGTTGCCTTTCTAACAGACAATATGAGAAACCAAGTTAAAATATACCTTGGTTTTCTTACGATGAATGATTGATATTGTCATTTATTTGGTTTGATGATCTTCAGTTTTGTATGAGTTTTAATGTGATTTGAATTGATTTGAGATTTTATTTGAGTATAATGATTATGGACTAATTGTTTTTGGAGTTGGAGATATGTGTTTGCTTGTCTCATGATGTGTAGGTGATAGATGCAACTTAGCGATCGACGGCAGGATGATCGGGGACAAACAGAGTGCTTCGTGCCAGACGATCAAGGAGGCTTGGCGGAGTTAAGGGTGATCCTAACTGAACACGTGGAGGTCAAGTAAAGCATTGAAGACAAATGGAGACGGTGTGTTGACAAAGTCAAACGAAGGGGATGCTGGTGCAAGTGAAAAGGCGGCCTGAAGGATTGTGAGCGGGAGAGACTTACGGATAGTCAGGATCGCATAATGGAGTACACGTGTCGACATCGAAGTGCTTGCTTAAGGCTAAGCAAGGCGGTGAGTCACGCTTTGAGGAGCGTGCAGGTGGTTTCGCGGTTTGGCCTCAAAACCGTGGGAGGGCTGGAGGAGTATGTGGCACAATCACGAAGCTTGCATCGATGCAAAGGCGCCGTGGCTATCCGATGAATGGAGAAGAAAATAGACCAAAATATCTTCGATGGTAGGTAGAAGTGAACTACAAGAGAGGGGTATTTTGGGGAAAAGCTAAGAAATTTAAGCGCTAAATTTCCTAGGCTTATAAATAGAGGGGTAGAGCTAGAGAGAGTTTTGAACCAGCTACTTGAGCCCCCTTATGACACTCATTTAAGAGCCTTAGAGCTAGAGTTTTAGAGGAGAGAAGGATGAGTGCTTAGCCTATGTAATAGGTGAGAGTTTTGAGAGATAAATCTTTGTAATCCGCATAAAATAGGGCTGACCTCTTTGAGTAATTTAGTTTATATTTTTTGCATACGCTTGAATTCCCTTCATTCTAGTTTTCCTTTATTGGTTCCCTTGCAAGTTCGCAAATATTTTGGTTTTTGGTTTTGATTTTTGTTTTGATTTTTAGGCTAAAATTTCAGCACCTTTGAGATCATTCTTCTTGTTGCTAGAGGCATAAAAACTCACATACGAGTATATGCTCATAGGTCTTGAGTACCCTTGCCTCTAGATCATCAACTTGGAGAGTATCCTTGCCCGGAGATCTTTTTTTTAAGCTGCAGTTTTTCATCTTTGTAGGGTTATTTTTCTTGATGCTAGTGGCTTAAACACGCATATACTCATATATTTGAGCGGGTCTTGAGTCCCTTTAGAGAGGATAACCTTGTCCAGTGTCCATCTTTTTTAATTTCTTTGGAAGTTACGAGTTTTTATGCACAAAGACACATGAAATGGTCTTTAATGGAATATATGATTCATATTCCATCTGTGGAATCATGTTGCCATGTAACTAGTCTTATTTCTTTGTCTTTCTGATTCTTTTGCTTTCGTTTGAACGTTTTGATGTGCGTTGGGTGAGAAATAGAAAAAGATCATGTATTTCGAAAGAAATTTGTTGAGACGTCTATTCACCTCACTCTAGTCGTCGGTCTCATTCCTGCACAATAATAGCCTATTTTTACAAATTTTTTAAATAGGCATCTAGTTTTATAATTTTTTATTTTCAAAATATAAAAATAAAAGCACCGTGTGAGTGTTGCCCCTACTTTTTATTTTGCGCTTGGGGCTGCTATTGTAAGGGGCCCGCGTGGAGGGATATTGAAAAGACTATGCCCAAGGCTGGATATGTTGGAAGGCCTATAAGCATTTAGCCCAGGTTTGATAGTATTCGGCTTTCTTTTCGGATGGTCACTGACCTTTCATACTCCTGCGAAAAAACAACACTCATCTTTCGACTTCCATCCACCTGCTTCGTCTCGGAAAATCTATGGTCCACGATTCCTTGTGTCAAAAATAAAAGGACACGAGTGCTGGCTCGTAAGGGGGAAAGGAAAAGGGAATTGTCATCACATGCTGTAAGCTCTGGAAGAAGAGGTTATCATTTCAAATTCGTGCTGAAGGGTATTGATGACATAGCATGTTCCATATCTTAATCTAATATTTTAATATTAATATGTCTGGAACTGAAATTGCGGAAAATAATCTCTTCGGTTGCGACTTTTGTGGTGGCACAGCAAATGGCCACTGTAACGTCACATGCAATGGCATGACAGGCCTTGCCATGTTGGCATGCTGCCGAAGGCCAATCCAGCTGGATCCTACGTGGCCTCGGCTTTGTCGTGCCAACAAAAATGACGTAGCAGCCTATCACGCCGGGTGAGCTGGCGTGAAGGCTGTGACCCTGACCCAATCCCCTTTCTTTCTGTTCTCTTTCTCCTTTCCACCCAATCGAGCATGAGCCCGAGCTTTGTTCTTTGTCACCGTCGCCGCCCCTTTCCACCCTCAAATCCATCGTTTTGAGGTCCGTTTTGGAGCAAATTTTGCATGGGCGCATCTCCCATCATCTTCTCTTTTTCTTTTTTCATTTCGTAGATTTTACATGATTTAATTATGTGAGTTAGGGTTTAGGAAGACATCCCCAATTTTTTGCATTATGATTGGATTTGGTTGTATCAGAGGTTACATTGAAGCACAATATAGTCTTCGTCTGCATTTTTTACGTGTAGAAATAGTTGCATGTGGCATATATGTTGTATGTCATGGAATTGATAGTGTATATGTTGCAAATAGACTCGCTGCATGAATTAGATATTTGGAATGTCATGAACCGTCTACCATAGACCTGAGCATAAAAAGCTTGGTCCGAAAAAAAGTCTGAACCTGGTCTGAGCTCGGCCCAATTTTGGCCTACCTAGACCAGACCGCCAACTGTTGTGGATAGGCCTGGACAACAGTTTATGGGCCCAAAAAAATTAGGCCCGACAATTAATTTTAATTATATTTACATGTAAAATTCACCAGGCGTCCTCAGTCCGGTGCGATTATGGCTCGACTTTGTTGTCTAATGGGATTATCGAACCAGGCCTAGGCAACCATATTTGTCCTGAAATAAATTGGGCTTTTTTCTTTGGCTCAGCCTACCCGGACCATGCTCAGGTCTAGTCTAGCATATTAATAAGAATTGGTTACGTTTTATCGTATAGTATTATTGTATAGTTGGGCCTTATGCAATGGAGGTTTTAAATTGTTGGTTATGTTTTGTAGATAGATTGTTTAGTCTGTATGTTTTTGTGTGGCTGTGTTAAAGAGAATGAGAGTTCGAAAAAACAAAGGAAGAGTTGGAATTGTTCGTGAATCCTTCATGTTTCAATGATCTAGTTGCTTAGATTTGGTCCTAGTTCCTTTGTGGAGTGAAGGATGTTGAAGTAATAATGCATAGTTAACGAGGAATATATAATTATTTATTATACATTTACTATAAATACGATATATCCATAACAGATATCTACTGTACACATGTTCTTAACCCGTTTTGGTAGGTTTCATAACCGCCATGGATAAATAAGGCATGTGCTGATATACCGTTAATTAATCATGTTCGATACGGATATCATCTCCGGATTAGGAAAGGATCTCTTAGATAATCAGGAAAGTTATAATCCGGGATGGCTACGTTCAGAGGAGTCTGAGTAGGATAGTATTGCCTCGCCACGACAATAAAAGGAGGGGGAGGGGTACGTCCAAAGCATGCCTAATCAGGTCTCAATCGACGCGCACTTGATTCCAAATAAGAGCCAATTCAAGCACAAGCCTAATCAGGTAGGAACGAGAGACACCCAACGAAGATCCACGGCAAGATTATAATCATTCGACTAGGGTTTTAGACATAGAACATGAGAGATTTCACCTAGGTCCTTAGGATTGGATATATATACATCCCCTAATTATAATCATCTTTTCCTGAGATTAAACAAGGTAAGACAGGATGTAGGGTTATAATCCTAATAGAGGCCAGATCTTGTATAAAAACCCATGTCTTTATTTTTTGATACGCATGTCACGACCAACAAGTATCCAAGTAAGTATTCGCTATCAGTTTATAAATCATCTACAATGGTCGATTTGACACTGGCATGGGAAGGGCGCATTATGTGCTCAAGTTGGCATGAGAGTTAGATTGGAAGATGTACAAGGAGGTTGTTCAAGGTTCAAATGTAAGTTGCACGGATGCGGTAGTCGATATTTCTCGTAGGCCAAGCACATTATCATTTGTGCGTGATGGGGGTGTCATGGCCCAATGTTGACAAGTGTATATGAGGAAGACAAGCCTATTGAGCATTTAACACAAGAGGAACCCTTGTTGCAGCCAATGGCCGCCAATGTGCATTACCTAGCCATCGCCTGGGAGACAACTCATTTATCGGTCCATGATGAGGCGAGACATGAATCAAATTTTGATATGGCCATGGAGACAAATCACTTTGATGATGGCACTTTTGAGGATGAGAAGGCCAATCAAGATGTTGATAAAATATATTTGTCTTCCGAGGATGATGAGGGTGAAGAAGAGGAGGTGGAATAAAGCGGTGCGGGTGGTCCTCAAGTACATGATGATGGAGATGTTCCTGGAGTAGAGGAAGTGCATGTAGATTCAGTAGCGGGTGATGGAGGATGGGAATTATTCTACATGACGGAGAAATTGATGGCACTTATTGTTGTTCATGTGGTGGTTCTGCAAGTGCCCTCATTTAAGGATATTAGCTTGATTGGTAAGACTGTATGTAGAGATGGCAATAGGGCCCGTTCCCCATTTCTCGTTCCCCGTCGGGGAATTCTTCTATTAGGGGACGAGGATGGGGGAATTCACGGCTCCATCGGGACTTTAATGAGAAAATATGTTCCCGTTGGGTGTAGTGGGGGCACGCGTGTTCCGCTGCTCCACGTCCCCGATCCCCAGGCATGACCCAATAATTGTATGTTAGTTTGTTAAGCCTCTTCAATTGTAGGTTAAAATGCCCATCAGGATGGGCCTCTTCAGTTGTAGGATAAGACCATCCCGTGAACAAGGCTAGATCCAATTGATCGAGACTTCTTGTCATCATCCTCATGAGTTACATTTTTCCCAATCGCCCTCTTCCTCACATGTCACGCCTGTCCCTCCACCTCTGGCTCATTGAAAGTCACCATAACCCCCTCGTTTTACAAGTTATCGACCATCACTTCTCATGTTGCTCATCTTGCAGGAGCACCTCTGCTCACCATGTCCTTCTGGACAAAGATACATTGCCCCCTCGCTCTACTTGAGGTCCAACCTTCGCTCGTCGTCGTCCGTGTTCTTGCAATGATGGTAGCTTACTGCAGCAGATCTACTTGAGCTTGAGTATATGGTACACGTGTGTCTATTTTGGGAAGAATACGTTGAAAATATTTGGCAAGTTCATGACTTGTTGTCACAATTTATTAAACAAGGTATCAAAGCTAGATCTCCTTTTGTTGTTTTTCTGTTGGCATTGTTGATTCCTTGTTGTTTTGTGTTCCTCCATTCAATTTTATATCGGTTGTTGGGTTTTTCCTACCGAGGTTTTTAAAGGAGGTACCAAAAGACATATCTATTATTCTCTAAACTTGCTTATGGGTTTTTTTCCTTTTAAAAAGTTTTCTCATATGAGTTTACATTGAGACAATAATCGATATATGATGTATCATTTTCTTCTTATTTTTTCATTGCATTTTAAAGGAGTTTTAACAGCATATCACTATTACTCTTTGCATATTTTTTTACATAGGATTTTTAGATGAGCTTTCAAGATAATATATATGCACATGGACTGGCATCAATCAAGAGGAAGTATTAGAGATCAAATGATCTACGTCAGTAACTACTTGGCAGTAACCCTACCCATTGAATGAACAGGCGTCCGTTCAGGAGAGATGTCCTCCCAACATATACCTTATCACTTATATATACTCATAAAAGATTAATAAAAAGTTTAAATTATTAATTATCTACTATTACATTATAATCATATCGAATCTCAATACATACGACGCAGCACCACAAAAGACCCGATCAAATGGGTTATTTCTTATTTCATATTTAAAAGGTTAAAAAAAATTCAAAGGTTGCCTTTGGCTCTAGATAAAGAAAAGAGTACTCCAATCTAATCAACCCACTTGGTATGAGTGGAGGTAATCCTGCGGAGTGCGGACGCACGTAGACACGCATAACAAAGAACAACTAGACTGATTAACGTGTCTACGTGCGTCCATAGGATTTTAATGTTTTGTCAGAGCAAAGAAGATAATGTCATATATACTTTTTAAATAATGTAAGAGATAGATTTAATCCTAATAATACGGATTTAGTTTAATTTCTAGATAATGTGAGGTTTGTTATGCAAACATGATGCTTATATTTTTTATTTTTTGAAATTCTAGGGGCATGTTCTCAAAGTTATCTCATTTTCATATTTTGGTGCCTGATTAGACAATTTTTGAGAAATAGGGGACTTTGTTGCAAAATTAACATAGAAAGCCTCATTTTTACCTTATTTCGGTGCCTGCAAATGTATTTTTTAGAAATATAGGGTTTTTTGCAGAACGGACGAAGGCCTAGGTGACCGGCTCTGGCCTAATCGCCCTTTTGGCCTATTCGGTCCACTCAGGATTTGACCGCGCAATATAAGGGCTCAGGGAGGGGAGGGTTAGGGGTTTCCCATTCCCCCTCCTATTGCAGCCGCCTTCACTCCCTTATTCCACTCTTTCTTTCTCTGGTCGAAGGATCCGGCGACGCAGCGCGACATTGAGCTCGTCGTGTGCACTGCAGGCGACAACGACATGGGAGGAGAAGCTATGACCTCCGCGCGTGAATCCTGGTGGTGTTCAAGCGCCGGTAACCCGCACTGCAGTCGGCAAAGAGCTAGCCCAGATATGCGGTGACCTCGACCACAGTAGGGTCATCCATGCATACGCGGTGGAGCACGATACAGAGAGTTGTAGATCCGCCGGGGTCACCAGATCTAGGGAAGAGACTCCCCGGGTGTGCGTTGGCAAGGCCCGCAGGGCGGGATGGAGGTACGGGTGGATGGCATGGGTGGACGACGTGTTTGTGGGAGGTCGTGGTCAGGGACAGAGCCAGGGACTTTATACGAGGGGGGCCAAGGCCAATAGAACAAAAGCACGCAGTCACATAGTCACATAATCACCTAACAAAAGAGCATCTAAATATTTTAAGGTTAGATCTTTTCATGAGGCACAAAATACAAGTTAAAAGTTTCAAAAGACACTAAAATACTTGGTGTTCACTTCAGGCGTACACGCCGATGTTTTTTTGCATTGAAATCATCTATAATTGTATCAATTGTGAACTCTAGAGCCATATCCTTCTCAATGTAGATTATCAAGCAATCTCTTAGGAATTCGTCCTCCATTTTATTCCGAAGTCTCGTCTTAACAAGTTTCATGGAAGAAAAAGCTCGTTCCGTTGTTGTGGTTGAAACAGGCAAAGTAAGAACAAGTTGAATTAACCTGCCAATTACAAGCAGTTTGATTAAACTCTCTCTCTCTCTCTCTCTCTCTCTCTCTCTCTCTATATATATATATATATATATATATATATATATATATATATATATATATTATTGAAGAAAACTATAGTGTACAATATGAGTAAGAAATAACCTGTCAATCAGATGATAATCATTATATTTCCCACTCTCTACAAGTTTCCGACAAAGAGCAACAATATTGGATAAATTCTGAAAATCCGGATTCCGTAGCACATCAAGCTCATAGTGTTGCAATTGATACCTCAAGTTAATTATCTCTTGTTCTGAAGAAGGATAAAATTTCGTTGCTAGAAGACATACATCATCGATTTTGAATGATCTATATGAGTTCCTTGGATCAAGAGAGTTACACAAAATCAGGAGCTCTATTGTTTGTTCATTGAACCTGCTATTCAACTATTGTAGTTGTTGATCAACAACAACTATAAAGACATCATATTGGTAGTGATGTCTAACTAAAATTTCATCCTCTCTATGAGATCGAATGTAATCAACATAGAAACTACTCATATCAGGAACTGGAATATCATGCTCCTCGCAAAATGACACCACACCATTTAAGAGTTTACTCCAACCATCGTCCCTTAACTTCTAAATTAGTTCTTTTGTGGTAGCAACGTCATGCATGACGTTAACTATATCTTGTGATTTTTGCTGCAACTTCTTGCAAAGAAAGTCGGTTATTCCCATGAGTTCTTGCATAAGATGCAAAATAAATACAAAATCAAATGACATCATTAGCTTAACAGCACCAGCTGCTTTTGCTCGTCCTAAAGGAGAAGTACCTGTCCCTTTACTTGAAGCTATATCTTTGAGAACTAAAAATGCAGCTTTGTATAGTTTCAGAAGGCTACAAATCGAACTAAAATGAGAGCTCCACCTAGTTTCACATGGCCTCTGCAAAGCCCCAATTTGGTTAGCTCCACTTCCTGTTTCAAGTTCATTAAGTTCAACCAATTTTTGAATTTCAATAACTTGATTAGCTCGCAGCTCATCATTTCTCTTACAAGAAGATGCAACGGCATTGACAACAATAGCAAGATGTTCAAAGAAATTATGAACTTTAGTAACTTCCTTAGATGCAGCAACAAGGGCTAACTGCAACTGATGTGCAAAACAATAAACATAGTATGCATAAGGGCATTCTTCAGTAAACTTCCGTTGAAGTCCATTCCATTCTCCGCGCATATTACTAGCACCATCATATCCTTGTCCACGAATATTTTGTACATCCAAACGCTGATCAAATAAAACAGAACAAATCTCTTGCTTGAGAGTTGTAGCAGTTGTATCAAGAACATGTACAGGATCCAAAAAACGCTCTCGCATAAAACCATCAGCATCGACAAAGCGAACTACAAGAGCCATCTGCTCTCTTTTAGATTCATCTTGTGCTTCATCAACAATCAAGCAGAATTTTGCATCACCAATTTCTCTCCGTATTGAAATCTGCATATTAGTAGCAATGATATGCAGGATTTCTTTTTGAACTTCAGGTGATGTGTACTTAGCATTACCTGGTGCATTACCAAGTACCATTGCATTGACCTTTTTATCATATGAACCCAGAAGTTTCATCATCTCAAGAAAATTCCCTTGATTTTTTTGAATCAAGGCCCTCATCATTTCCCCGAAAAGGGCAAGCCTGCAATGCCAACCATTTTACAGCATCAATTGATGTCTTGAGACGTAGCCTATTTTCGATAATCACCTCATCTGATACTTTCACCATCACTTGTTCAATATGGCACCACCCACTCTTCAAATTATCATAACATTGGACTGAAAAATTATGAGCAGAGTTGGAATCTTTTCCCATGTGCAATAAAAAGGCACATTCTCTTCCACCATTAACTTTTCTCCAACTGCAAAACCCCTTCACTGTAAATGTGTTTGACTCAGGTTTCCCTCTTGGTTTCTTTGAGAAAAGAAAGCAAGGGAAGTAAAATGCAGCATCTTTTGAAGGTGAATACTCCAACCATGAAAAGGCTGTAAACCAGTGATATTGAAATCGGCGTTGGTGATTCTTTGGACTAGAAGGAGGATACACATCTTTTTTGGGCTGGTATGGACCAAGCTTCATGTAAGCCTTTACGATTTCATTTTGCTTATCAACTGGACAAGCCCAAATTTGACGACGTAATGTTGGATCACCTTTTACCAAATCTTGAACATCAGAAATAACATTCCGATGTTCACATGGTTCATTTTGGTGTTCAAATGGTTGTGTACTAGAATCCAATTGAGGATCTGATATAGAAATTGGCTGAACCAATTGCAGTACATCTTGAGAATTAGATGCAAGAATCGGCTCAACCTCTTGTGCTACATGACCATCTTGATCTTTCTTCTTGTAAAAGGAATAAAGTGTTTTCCTCTTAGGCATGATTATCCTAGAAAGAATTATATAATAAAAACGTGTATCAGGTTTCTTAGAAAAATAGGGATGATGAAATGCTGACTCAATTAGCATAAAAAAAACTGTACCTTTTAGAATGTAGGCGCTAAGATCAAAGGATGAAGGGGATTAGATCTTGAATAATCTTTGCATCGGGGAGTTGGGGGTCGTAGAATCTTGGCTGGCCTTAGGGAGTGAAGGGGAGAACTAGATTCCAAGAAGAAAATGGCAACAAACAAGAGAAAAGAAGAGCAAGACTGCTGGAGGTGAGAGAGGAGTCAAGCACACACGAGTAGCTTGTGGCTTTTGCTGTGAAAGATGGCTACCAAAGTCAAAAAGTATGCAGTCTTTGGAACATGTGCAATTAATCACTTGTATTAATATTCTGTGCGCACATTTATGTATTCTATCCAACAGAAATTGATCATTCAAGACTATAAAAGAGTCATACATATGGTAGCATGAAAAAAATCTCACGTGAGATTTTCTCATGCATAGGGGATGCCAAGGCCCCTGCTAGTCTCCAACTGCCTCCGTCCCTCGTCGTGGTGGCGTAGATATGTATCGTCGGCAGGCTACGCGACGACAACGAAGAGCGGCTCCTCTAACGACGTGGAAGAGGAAGAGGTGGGCTCGTGCCAAAGATTCTTTAGCAGTTTTTTTACTGTATCCTATAATTTTGATGTCATTTTTTTACCGTCCGTTTCATATCGAACAATGGTTGTAAAAAAAATGACTAAAACGGTAAGACCCATATGTCAAGAACAGTAGCAACAATGAGAAAAGACTTCGGGAAGGCCGTCGATTCCAGTCTGCTTAGAATATTTACTTGATTAGGCCAACTCTAGCACTGAAAGTATCTAGTGCTATAATACTCCGCAAAGTCCTGTAACACTGGAAATTGATCACGGCAGTTACCTCATCCAGTGCTACAGAGACTGACAGCGGGTCCGGAGAGAGAAAAAGAGGAGTAGAAGGTAAAAAATAGGGTAACTGTTGGAGATGAAAAAAATAAAAAATACTGTAATAGTATTTTTAAAAATAAAAATTTATGAGTTGTTAAAGATGACCTTACTTATCATAAATACACTGTAATAGAATTTCATCCATTAGATTCACACTCAGGTAGGAGCATCCATGGCCTGATGCACAATAATGATGGCGGCTTTGCTTATTCGAGTACCTGCACAGCTCGAGAAGCATCAGTCCTGCTCTCCTCGTTGTTGACGCAGCTGCGTAAAGAGCTCGTGGAAAACGACCCAAAGGTGCCGAATACCGAGTAGTACAGTACAAGAACAACCGATGAACTTTATCAGGTCACGAGTTCTTGTACCCATCCAAGAAAATAACCGCCGAATATACTACTAGTATACAGAATCTCGCAGCAAACCTGGCAGAATCAGAAATAAGGACAAAAAAATGCTCTATAAGGAGACAAAACCGCCATTAGATTTTGTAGAGAATGCAACTAAGATAAATTGCTTCAGATAATCCGCACAGAAATACCCAAGCTAATGGTAGCAGTATTTCGTAGTTTTGTCTTGTTTCTCCATTTCTTTCCGTTGCTTCTGTCCTCCAGTGGCTGGCCAGTACTGTTACCTCCAGAAACGAAGAAGCAGGTAAAAACAGCGGACGAAATTACCCCTTATCACAGTGTCACTATACCCCCATAGTGTTACAGCATTTGCGGTTAATCAATTTCTACCGAGTGCTGGACCCCCACCGAATTAAAGTGCCGTTCCCTGCCACCATTAATGGCGCAGTGCCGACCGCTCAACTTTATCGTTACTGGCCCACTGCTCTTTGACTCCTGCCGCCTGCCAGCTCCTGTACCCACAGCACAGGATGTGGTGTCTCCACTTGCCAGTCACATCGGCTGCAGCCACGTCACCACGATGGGGCTCCGGACGTCGTGGCCGCCGCCGTCGGACAAGACGAGGTATCCGTACACCGGCGCTGCGGAGGGCGGAGCGGACGGCGCCACCACCGTCACTGCGAAGCTCTGCTTCTTGGCGGTGGGGGAGAAGACGAGCTTCTCCGGCTTCACGGACACGGACACGCCGCCGCTCGCCATCTGCACGCGCGCACTGTACGTCGCGGACGCGTCGGCGCCGACGTTGGTCGCCGTGCGGATCACTGTCTTTGACTGGTTGCCTCCGTAGAGCACCACGGAGATGGACGGGTAGTTGAGGTCGGAGCCCGAGGGCTTCCGGTTCGTCGCGGGGCACGACACGGGCTTGTGCGTGACCACCTCGATCGCGTTGGCCTCGTAGCCGATGCTGCACATGAACGCGACGTAGTCGTCCTCCCCAGCGTCGTAGACCAGACCCGGGTCCAGGGCCTTGCCGAGGCCGATGTGCCCCGCGCCGTAGTCGAAGGGCGTCGCGGCGCGCCCGGCCTCGGCCTCGTCGCCCACGGGTCCGGCCCGGTTGTCGACCACGATGGCCGTTGTCATCAGCGCGGAGCGTATCGCCGCCGGCGACCACCCGGGGTGCGCGGACCGGAGCAGCGCAGCGGCGCCGCTCGCGTGCGGGCACGCCATGGACGTCCCCGACAGGATGTTGAACTCCGTGCGGCGGGCATCACCTTCCAATCCGGTCGGGCCCGTGGCGCCCGTCCACGCCGCGAGGATGTTCACGCCAGGGGCGATGAAGTCCGGCTTGAGGATTTCAGGGACGAGTCCGTTGGGCCCCCGCGCCGAGAAGGATGCCACCACGGGCGCCGGCTTGACGCCGACGACCGTGCCACCGAAGCTAATTGTTGCGGTCGGGTTGGAGGCGTTGGCAGCATAAGCTTTGAGCGCGTCGCCCTCTTTTTCGCCGACTGAGCAAGCAGCGAGGACATGGGCGTCTCCAACAAGGCCTTCACCGTTGGCCTCTCCATTAGCAAGAACCATTGCGGCGCCACCAGCTTCTTTGACGACCATCCCCTTGGCCACGCGTGGGCTGCTGCCGCGGTCGCAGATGACGATTTTGCCTTTCACCAGTGACGGGTCGATGGAGTTCTCCATGCAAAGCGAAGCGGACAACCCGCCTGACCTTCCGGGGTAGTACAAAGGCAACGATGAATTGGCCAGAGGCTTGCCGGAGTACAGTGATACCCCTGACAAGCGCCTGCCGTCGCCAAGCACGATTTCGGCAGGGAAATTACGGTCGATGGTACCGGCACCCACGGTGGCGAGCCACGGGGCGAGGTTGGTAACTGACATGGCGGTTGGCCCCTCGTTTCCGGCGGAGGTGGCCACGAACACTCCCCTGGAGACAGCGCCATACGACCCGATCGCGATTGGGTCTAGGTAGAACGGCGACGTCACACCACTGCCGCCGCCGATAGACACTGAGATGACGTCGACGCCGTCCGCGACGGCGCGGTCGAAGCCCGCGAGGATGTCTGAGTCGAGGCAGCCGGCACCCTTCCAGCACACCTTGTACGCGGCCACCCTGGCCTTGGGCGCGACACCCTTGGCGACACCGGAAGCGTAGCCCTCCATGCTTGCCTCGTAGGCGACGCTGCCCGCGGCTGTCGTGGCCGTGTGCGTCCCGTGCCCGTCCGCGTCCCGGGGTGACATGAACTCCACGGACCCGTTGGACGCCACGGCCGCGGTGCCGTAGTGCGCGTCGTGGCCCTGGGAGAAGAACCGCGCGCCGACAAGCTTCTTGTTGCACGACGAGGAGGGGAAGCCAGGCCCCGCGTCGCAGCCGCCGCGCCACCTCGAGGGGACGGGCGGGAGGTTTCTATCCGACAGACTGCGGCGCTCGGGCCACACGCCGGTGTCAAGGACACCGACGATAACATCGGAGCCGTAGTCCGCGAGGGACCACAGCCCGAGGCGCGCGCGGAGGCCCATGAACTGTGGCGACCTGGTGGTGTGCAGCTGCCGGACCCGGTCCTCGAACGCCGCGAGCACGGCCGGGTGGCGCCGCATCTCCTCGGCGCGGGATGCCGGAACGGACGCGGAGAAGCCGTGGAATACGGTGTCGTAGACGTGGAGCGGCTCGAGCGGGCCGGCCGCGGAGGCGAAGGCGGCGGAGGCGTACCAGTGCGCGTGGGTGGGGAACACCGACGGCTTGGCGCGGTGGTCGACGCGGAAGATGTACGTCTTCCTCGCCTCTTGGCCGCCGCCGCCATCGGCTCGCAGTAGCGCCGGGGCCGACAGCGCCAGCGCGAGGAGGAGGAACAGGAATGGGCAGTGCGAAGCGGCCATTGGTGAGCTCAGTGTGCCAGAGCGATGGCGCCCGTGGAGCGGTGGAACCGTGGAAGCGGTAGTGCGCGGAGTTACAGCGGGGTAGTGGGGGGTTGGGGGTTTTGCGCTGCGCTGGGCGTCGACGTGGCGCTCGGACAGGTACAGCAGTAGTAAGGTCACGTCACGTTTTGCCCCGCCCCCAATGACCGTGGTATGGTTCAACGCCGCACGGGATTTGTCAGAGGGTGGTGGGAAACTGGTACTGGATTTGTCAGAGTCGTGGTAGCCGTGTGCGTCCGTGCGGATGCATGGGGTAGTTACTAGTTAGCAACGGCGCTGAGTGACAGCAAGGAAATTCGATCCGATTTTGTAGAAAGATTTTTTTTATATAACGTGTTTTTTTACTTTCTTTTAGATGCATATATTTACTTTTAATCAAGAAAAAGACGATATAGATTAGAATTTTATAAAGATTTTTGGATAAAAAGATCTTACAAAATTTCCATGTACGAAGTTACGAGCACCGCCAAAATTTCCACCTTTAGATGATCATTTCCATCCGGTCCAACATGTCCTGCACGATGTATTCAATGCCTGGAGCCCTGAACTGGGGGATTTCGGGCACTTCTGCGGCTAGCCTGCTAACATGACTTTCTCCGGGAAGATCGGCACATTTCCATTTGTTGTAGTGGAACCAGCAATTAGGAGTAGTGTTAATCGAGCTGCGGGCATAATGGTTACAAAACCAATTACTTCGGTGACGAAGGAAATTATAAAATCATATATGATCGAGAAGATAATACCAGCTATCAAAGCTAAATGGCCAAGAGAAGATTGTGGTAACACCATTTATATTCAGCAGGCCAATACCAGAACGCATATTCAACCTAATGATCCTGACTTTCTTCGGGTAAAACAACAAGATGGTTTTGATATACGTTTGATTTGCCAACCTCCTAACTCACCAGATTTGAATGTTTTAGATCTAGGTTTTTTCAGTGCAATCCAAGCCTTACAGCATCTTGAAGCACCAAGAAATGTTGACGAGCTTCTTGAAGCTGTTAACGAAGCATATGAGGATTTTGAAGCTGTTAACAAAGCATATAAGTCGAACCGCATATTTCTGAGTATACAAGCTTGCATGACAAATTATGCGAGTGAGGGGAGCCCAGAATTACAAGATTCCACACTGCCAGAAAGAAATGCTTGAGAGGAATGATGAGCTTCCTTCTCGGCTGAAATGTGACGCCGAATTAGTTCAAGAAGTTTATGAGTACTTGTCTGATATGGGTTCAATGTGAACAGTGTGGTATTCCCGGATGTGTGATGTATCTTTATTTTGCTTAATCAATGCTAAATCATTTCCTTGTTAATGCAATTTGTACCTTCTTTTGGAACTGTGATGACAAAGTGATTTTGGTAGAGGAAGGAGACCACGAAGGCGGCAAGCTTGCTGAATGAGGACGTCAGCTCGCTGAGCTGCGACATCGGCGATCAACAACCAAAGGAGAGAACTCAGCTGGTTGGCATCGAGTAGCCTAGCTCGTCGGCTGCATGCGTCCATACATGGAGTAGTTCAACAGGCCATTCGCTGAATGCATGAAGTCCCTCGAAGCACATCGTGCATTTAAGCTTCCTTATAAACAATAACTCAACCAGTTTTACTCAAAGGTATAACTGAAAAATAGAACATAAAACATCTTAGGGCAGATACTCTCGAGACTACGAACAAAAATTGCGAAACGAGGGAGTAGGAGTTTATAGAAATTTTGAAGGATTTTAATTCTAAATAAATTATAGTATAAAAGTTTTTTAAATAAAAGAATGAGCTTGTCAAATTGCTACGAAAATCTTATGGAATGATGTTTTATAGTAATTTTAGAGAAATTGTAACATAAGGTCCAACCTCATATAAAATTTCTTTTATGTCTATCTCATATGATTCATGTCTTTTTCTACACTCTATCGAAACGTTTATTCACAGTTTTTTGCATTTTTCTATTCTATACGATTCAAATTATTAGGCATTACTATCCTAAGTTTTTCCTATTCTTTAGGTTTTCAGAATTCTGGGTTCCAAAAGGCTCTAGATCTTGGAGTTGTAGGCCCCCACTGCCACTGGATGGTACTGACGCCGTGACGCGCATGTGTGGCTTTGTGAGGAATGGAGAGGGGGGCCTTCGGGCCTGGACTTAGCTGGTCGCAAAGGCTAAGCGTGGATTAGGCACTTGTGCTGCATTAATTTGGGCATCGATCCTAAACCGAATCTGGGAGTGGAGGGGGAAGCGTGCTTTTTTGGTAAAGTGAACTTTGGGGCTCTAGCCATGATCGTTTTTCAATGGCATGGCGTTACCAAATGATGAGGTTCTGACTGCAAAAAGTGGTGGCCGCATTGACTCGTTTTGTTTGTTCTTTGCTGAGCAAAGGTCATTAGGTGCCCAATCTGTGGCGTAAAATCAGTGGCTTTCTATAGAAAATACTGGATCCGTACAACACAGCTAGCTAGCTTATAATTTCAAAAGAAAATACCTACCTTATCTTAAATTGTTGTACAGAGGGGCATGGCATTCTTTTTCTTTTAAACACGAACTTTGATGAAACAAATTTGCTCAGGGATTCAGGGTTCAGCTCCACAGGATTGTCACTGGCTCGCACTTATGTTGGCTCCAACACAAGACCAGACCAGTAATGGAAGAACTCCACACAGCGGCTTGCATGCTCAACGGTGCTGTGCGGCATCGACGAGCTCAGCTGCACCCGCCCCGAGCCTTCGGGACTTTTAAGGGAGTTATCCGATGATAAATTTAGACACCTAAATCTATCAAATTTTAAACCTTTAATCCAGATCAGATAGTTTAGATTCATCTCAGATTCATATATCATATATAATTTTATTCTAATCCTCACCCCACCCTATCTCTCCCAGCCTGACTCCCGCTGCACTCTCGACTCGGCCCCGCACGCCGCGTCACAGGCGCCGACGAGACCCGCCCACCTAAGCCACCCCTTTCTCCATCTCTATTGCCCCTTTTCTAGCGCCCTCCGTCACTCTTCCATCGGATCTGAGCTCTTTTTCTCAAACTCCCTCGCCTCCGCCACCCCCCCCCCCCGACTCCAACCTCCCCGCCCCTATCACCATCACCTACCCAACCGCCATCCACCACCACCACAGCGAGCGGCGCCCCTGCTGCATCGCCGTCTCACCCGTCACCCACCACCACCGCCGAGCCGACAACCTCCCCGACCATCTTCTAGAGCCGGAGACCCACAATTCCCCCCCTTAAAACCCTGAACGCTAACCCTAATTTTGTCGGAGTTTATGGAGCTCGCCAGAGTTCGTTGGTGGTGGAAAAGAGGAGTCCAGCATGAATCTCAACACCGATTTAAAGGTTAGAAATTTGACATATTATCCTCTAAAATCTATCATTAGATATTTAGCATTTCTTTTTTTAATTTAAAATTTTGTATTATTATGCTGGAATTTTGGAATTTTGCAAAAATAGACGTTTCTTGCCCATTTAGTAAACGAGAAGTAAAAATTAAAAAAAAATCGTGTTCCAATGCTCTCAACTATAAATTTGTTGAGCGCTAGATGATAGTATTCTCTACAATATAAATTATTTTTAAATTTTTTATAACCATTTCAATAATATTTTGAAGGTTGATAGCACTAGAATGCAATATTTTTATGATTTTTAAACCTCTAGATGGACGGTTTGTAGCTAGAGACCGCCGCTGGACTAGAGCAATCGCGCGGTTTTGTGCCGGCCCGGTACGGACTGTCTTGGTATGGTATCGAGGCCCATACTTTGCAGGTCCGGCCCATTCACGTGAGAAACTATTTTTGTTCGACAGAAGGGAGTTCCGTCGTCCGTGCTGCGCCTGAACAGTGAACAGCGACAAGCTCCTGTCACCTCCAGGCTCCAGCTCGTTGGCAGTTGGCATGGCACCACCAGACACCAGTGTACCCAGTAGCCAGTCTTGATGTTCTGTTGAACGATAGTATTTTTGAACCAAGTTTTGTTGAACGATCGATGTAGCAGGAACGAGATTATCCGTGCCTTTACTCTAAGTACTCTTGTCTGTAAACTTTGAATGGCCTCATCGTTACTTCGTTAGAGATATATCTGAAGAGTCGCTCTTGTCCTTGCGACTTTTGCTTCGAATTGGACGCACAAAGTGGGAGCAGTTAATTTCCACCGCGCGAATAAAATCTGAAGCACCTTATCGAAAATATTGTATCAGAGGAAGAAAAAGGAAGCGAATGGAGCATTGTTCAGTGGAATTCCACGTCACAGAGATGGACGTTTCATCAATCCGCCGCCACTCCCTCTGCTTCTACTCCATTACAACACCACACCACACCACACCTCCAGCTCTCCAAACACCAAACACCAAAACAGTACGCCAGGCTCTAGATCACACACGAACCCTCGTCAGAAATCGCAGCAACGCTACGAGAGCACACCAAGTCGCCGACGCAAATTAGCATCCGGCCGGGCCGATCATAGGTAGAGCAGTGAGCAGAGCACTAACAGGACAAGCACACATTAGCGAGCCGAACAAAGAGGTTTGGCACGCACGTAGTCGTAGGCCGTAGAGCAGCCTCATTGCGCGCGGCCTCTGATGACGTCGAAGCCCATCTCGGAGGGGTCCGTGGCCTGCACCTCGTAGTGGACCCCGTCCAGCACCCGTCGCAGCCCTTGCTTCGACGTCGCGTACAGGATCTTGGCTCTGATCCTCGACGCGGTCGGTGACCTGTGCAATTGAAAAGCGCAGCACAAGCAACGAATCCATCAGCCGAACGCAGCCAGCCCACTGGAAAAACGCAGCGCACCAGCAGCCACCAGCAGCCACCAGAATCGAAGCGCTTTAACAAATCGAAACCGGTCTCCTTGCAAAAAAAGAAAGAAAAGAAAAACGAAACCGGAGCAAGTGGACTTGCTAACGATAGTTAAATCATTGCGTCGTGCTGCTAAGCGATTATATCGTGCTATTTGGTTCCTTGTTTCCGGACAGATCAAGAAAGATGTAATATTAGCAATTGAACTGTGGTAAGACTGAGATGTTGATGGAACAGACAATTTCAGATCTGATAAAAGAACCGGCCTAATATTGTAGCAGCTTAGGACAGACAGATCTAGACAACAGGTGGATTCGGGCTAAAGATCAGATCTGGTAAAAGAATCGGCCTAAGCACTAAAAAATATTATGAATGCAGAGGGTACTCAAGACAACAGTGACAGGGCGAAAGGAAAGGAGGAAGGGCGGCCTAGCTCGATAGGGCTTGTCGAGAAAGTTTGGTCCCTGTCATGATCTCGACTAAAGTTTTGGCTGACAAGGCAGCGGGGATGAGTGCATGCAGCAAGCAACTTTTTTTTTGTAGAAAATAGAAAAAGCTTGGTGCGCCTTCCTTCTTTGTGATAAGGATGCGGGACTGATTGAACAGTCATTTGCTCTGCAGATTTCTAGTCAATTGTTTGGTGTTCATTTGCACGTACAGTTCTAGATGACATGCCCTTTTTTTCCCCCTTGGAACAAGCAAGAGGGCACGTTCTAGATTGGCAATCTGGCCTTCTTTTCCAAGGGCATTTAGAAAGAAGAATGTCAATTTATCAAACAACTATGAGATTATTTTGGCTCTTGAGTTTGTAAGATGCCGCTTCACTTGTATTCTCAATCGCAATACAAGGAGCAATTGCCATGTTTCATACGACTATGATCAAATGAGGTACATCCTGCGCCGTGTAAATTACCAAACCCATATTTTTTTTAACAGTGCAAAAGACTAAAAGGGATTTTATTTCTTAGTTGCCGTAGTTTATGGGTCACTTGCATGTCGTCCGAGCTGCATGAATGCTTGCGGAGAAAAACTTGACAGATACAGTTTTGGACAGTTGATACTGCTACCGTGTAGGTTGGATATACGAGTACTACCGTAGCGAGATTACTCTGCATATGAATGCTTAAATTCGCGACGAGTAAATGGGCATGGACCCCTGACATTCCAGCTTCGGTATCAAGAATTTATTGATTCCCGCAGTGCAAATTACCAGGTTTAGTAGTATTTACCCTTCCTAGGAAGATCATTACTGCTAATCAAGATCGCCATGGATGGAAGAGAGAGTTGAGCTCTTACGATTTGAGAATTGGTTGAGAGATCGAAAGAAATATAAAAAAATACGAGGGGGCAGAATTACCAGGCGATGAAGAATATCTTGCTCTTCTGGCAGTTGTCGACGGTGACGAAGTCGAAGTCGAAGACGGCGTAGCGGCAGTCGTCGCCGGGCAGCGCGGCGACGAGCTCCTCGTACCCCTCCCCGGGGCCGCCGACCTTGTCCACCAGCACGGCGCGCGACCGCTCGTCGATCTTGTACACCACGAACCGGTGCACCTTCTTCCACTTCATCTCCATGAACCAGCGCTGGCACTCCTCCTTCACGTTCATCCCCTCCGTCGCCTGCAACCACGCACGCACAGAACACCTGTCAGCCATGGCTGCTACGGCACGAGGAAGCGGCTGTGCTGACTGGCATGTGATCGAGGCCCCGGGCTTTACCATCTTGTAAGCCATTGCCATGGCCGAAGATCTTTGCGGGTGGACGCGGCGGCGAGGAGACGGCGATGGGTATTCTCTTCTCTAGAGCTTGTTTCTCTGAGGAGCCGCTCCCCTGCTGCGGGTTCTTGACATTAGGTGAGGGCGGGTCGACTTTATAAAAAGATTGGAAGGAGCCCAAAATTCCTTTCTTCTCCATTTTTAAGATGGAAAAGTGATAATGCAATGGGCACAGATTATTTCCCCCCTACATGCCTTTCTTGTGCCGTGTTGCTTACAGACGAAACCGGAATAAAAGATATTATGACATCTTTCAAACTTTTAAATTTTACGATTACACAGGCTTGATAGTAGCTAAAACTTACAATTGCTCGTTTGTTTCATTTAAAACGCCGTTAAACCTCAACTAACACCTTTTAAGATGGAAAACTTCAACTCTAGTATATAAGGTCTTATTAATATTTTAGCAAAATTTTAAACATCGGTCACCAAAAATATTGGATTTTTTATAGATTTCTTAACTTTTAGATCCTGCACTGTGATTCGTGCTGTGGATCAACGGGGTAGTAACAACAACCAATTTAATTGAAAGAAGACAATAAATAATTAGATGCATAAGCACCACCATCCTGGTTGTCAATAGCCATATTAGATGCATAAGATAAGTGTTGGAAACCCATCGACTTAGAGGCAAGAAGGGTTAGGTAGTAGAACTAAGGATTTGGATGGGATGTTTGAGAATGTATACTATTTGGGAGAGAAGACTTGAAGGTTAGATAAGGAGAGGATAGAAATATATATATATTTCTCGATAATTTAGAATTAGATAACCCAAATTTTAAATTCACTTGGTAAGGCACGTTACATCACCATCGCCAGCGTGACCATGCAAAGAGGCGGCGAGCGTGAGGCATCTGCGCTAACGCACGCCCCGCCGAGGCTCGTCATGACCCGTGCCCGTTCCGTTCCAATCGATATCCTTTGCTTGCAAGGTAAGAGAGGAAGAGGAACCAATCGCCATTTGCCAATCGGAGATGAGCACCAGCAGCTAGCTAGCCACTCGCGGAAAGAAGAGAAAGCGCGCATGCACGGCGGTGGGGCGCGGACACGAGGGGGCCTCGGCGCCTTTGCCTCTTTTCAACCTTTTTCCCCTCGCTGTTTCACGTTCTCACGGACGTGTCGGTGGGGCGGGTGCGCTGCGCAGGCTTTCGCGGCAGGCGGCAGTGGAGGGCAGATGGGGAAAATAATCGAGAATTGGTTTCATGTGTAGCGTGGGCGGCAGCGGCAGTCTAGAGTTTAAGATTTAATTTATAATATGATAAGTTGTAAAAGTTATTATAAATTTATAATAAAAGTAAAAAAAAGTATGTGTGATGAAAAAAAATTATCACGTATCACCATGCTATGAATTAGATCTAGACCTTAAATACACGAGAACAGGTATCGTAAGATTATTTACCGGATAGACTGAAATTTTTTGCGTGCACGTTTGGAGTACTATTTCAATTTTCAATCTCTGGTTTGATGGGAAGGGGTGGAAAGGTAACCAAAGTTGTCATTTTTATGGGGAGATGAAATCATAAACCATCTTTTTTTTATGTCCCTTAGCTAAATATATCTGGTTTGTGCTACAATGTGCTTTTGGGCTTAACAGTGTACCATGCTCGGTCCAACAGTTGTTTGAGGATTGATCGTATAGGTTCTCAAAAAGAACAGAATGCTGGTGGTGGTTGGTTGTGCCGCAGTGGCGCCATCTGTATGGAAATGTTAGAAATGCAGCTTGTTTTGAGCAAAAGTTGTTCAAAGATTATCCAACCAGTGTTATGTTTTCAGTCTGCTATTGGATTGATTTCTGGGCTTCTTTGCAGGGGTCTGAAAAGCAAGTGCAGCTAAGGGACACGGAGTGGCGCGGATAAGGAATATCATGGGTGAAATGGTGTCCGTGCAGGCAGTCAGGACTTTGGAATGGAGATAGAAGAGCGCTTACCTCCTGATGGTGAAGATAAAGATATCAAGACAAAAGGGAGATCATTTTAAGGGCCCCGTGAGGGGAGAGCAAAGTCACGCATATGACTATATTTGAGTAATTTTGTTTTAGCTTGTAGTTGTTAATAGATTGTCAGAGTTACTTATGTCTGCAAGCGTTTTCTTATTATCGTTGGTCATTGTTTTTTTTTCATACGAATTTTGTTTGAGACTTCTATCACCTATGTGATTTTGGTACTCGAAGTCGGGTTTCTCCTATATCTAAAAACTACCCTCCGGTCTGATGAGCAATGATTATTGTTGAAATATAAATGAATTATCTATTTTTTCATCAACTTAGATTTTTAAATGAATTTATCGGTGCATAGCTTAATATGGTATCAGACCTAAAGATCTAAAATTCTACTCGTGACTGACACAATTAAACGGGACAGTTGTACAGTGAAGTAGATCTATGTTTGCAATGAGCAAAGTCACAGTACTTCCTGGGGGAGAGAGACATCAAGGACTTTATAGGGTGTTGCAATACGCTGTTGATCTGAAAAACGCAGGTTTGTGGACGAACATTTGCGTGGCAATACAGCTTCGTTGAAATTTAGATTCGGTGGAGATTGCACAGACAATATGCCTTTTCCTCTGAAGATAAGAACAAGAAGAGTCGTAAACCAGTACAGCGAAACATGATGAACCCAGCTAAACTAGTCCAAATTGCCGTAGGACTAGCCCTGTCCTCCAAGTATTCATTTTGACACACGCGAGTGTTCATATAAGAGTGAGGCCGTTTGGTAACTAACCTTTTGGTCAATCATGAGTTCTCCATCGTAGGCTAGTAGACAGCTCTCCAACTGCCGTGTTGGTGTTCCAAACCTCGAATGATTCAAAAACGCTCGGCGCACAGGCACAGAGTTTGATGGGTGAAACAGGGCGTAATCATAACGTAAGAATAAACGGGAACTCGGCGTAAGAAAATGAAACGGGAAGCCTTTCACGAACAGAGTTTTGGAACATTTTTTGCCGGTCTAATTCAAGTTCGATTTGATCAAGTACTCTTGTTTGTTTTCCCCTTTTCTCTCTGCCTATTCTTCCCTACTGTGTTCTCTTAATTCCTCTTTGCAATTTGCTCGCTTTGGTTTTGGATGATCGAGTCACGATGCACACTTCTTCCACGCAAACAGAACGCCGCGTCCCCTTCAACAAATCAAGAGCTGCAGGGGAGGTAGGCCCCTTATCCACAGAACGACGACACGACATCTGACGCAAAAAGCAAGGTACGTCAACAAGGACGCAATCACGCAAGTGCCCCTGAAGAATTATTCGATAGCAGTGCGTGAGAGATCACCCGAAGCGCGACATTTGCCGTCGCCGGCGAGGAAACCCCGCCAAACACGACAGCTTACCTGACCTGTTGTCCTTCCCCCGGCCAAGAAAAGCTCGGCTTCATGGGGCAACACGCTCGTCTACAGCCCTGCACGCACGAGCCGACGGCTTCATGGGGAGAAGACTATCTTGACAAGAGATACGCGACAAGCCTTCCTGTCGATGGTGTACCCGTTTGCTGCCCAAAGGCAGGACACCGACCCCTCCTTGATTGGCCGTGGAAAGACTCGCGAACGTTTGGGCGCTAATCACAAGGGAATCCAAGGACAGGAGACGGTCCCGGGAAGTGCGTATGGTTAGCATCCTGATGACGTGTTGGAAGCAGGTGTATGGCTTAGCAAGTTTATGATGACCTGACGAGATTGGAGTACTGGGCAAGGGCCGTGTCCCAACAGCGGACATGAGCTCGAAGCACTATCGTTCACCGCCGGAAGAAGAGCGGCGGCAAGAGCAGGGGTAAACTCCATCGTCATCGGTCCAATCGAGCTCACAGCACAGCCATGTCGAGAGACTGTTGATACGAAACAGGATCGAAAATTGATGTCTGGAATCGAACGCCTGAACTCTACACAGGCACGCAGCATATTTATGAACGGGGTCCAGACAGGTAAGACTATCGTCACTATATCCATCCAGCCACCACAATAGACTCTAGTCTAATTAACTGGGGCAAAAAAACATACAAACCGAAACACTGGATAGTCTATTAAGCCAACCTGCTTCACCCAACCTAAAATAGACTTTACATTACAGTTACAGCCTAGGAATCTAGCATCATCTAGTCAATGCCACGGGCATCACGGGGCGTGCAAGCAAACGATTGACGCAGAAACAACAGATATTCAGACGTGTCCCTGGTCATACGCAGCAAAAATTCTAACAGCTTATAACCAACCAGATCTTGAACCTGGCTTACAACGAGGGCAAATTACCAGTTTATCACTTTCGAAATGAACATGAAGTGAACGGACCTTGCAATACGAAATCGTTTGAGCATATATGATGAGAAGTTTGTAGCAATCATAATACAAATTCTCTTGGCATTAAGTTATGGACTTATGGTCAAAGCACAGTTACACAGGGATAAGTAGTGTCCACGATCAACAGAGTAAAAGCACTCAATGCAGCCAAATCTTCAATTGCGTTGTGCGCCTACAAAGTCAGAAAAGAGACGTTAATTTCCCTCTTACACAAAGGAAGTAGAGCAAAAGGAATAATAATCAGTAGTCACTATAATAAAATTTACACTCCATATTGCAGACATTCAAGAAAAATGTAGCACTGAACAGCGTAACGAACAATTGAATATTGCATTGTCTTTTCATTTTTTACATCCAACAATATCCAGCCATACAATGCTGCCAACCCCGCTGAAACATCAGCCTAACACTAACATGAAATATAGATGATAAGAGCTGAACAAGCTATGCAGAATATGCATTTCAACAATGGATAAATAGAAAGATGTATGGCATTATGAACTCTTACAGGGAAGCAAGAAAATGGCTACATTAGTTCTTCTCATCTTCTTTTTTGTCCGACTTGTCTTCCTTCTTCTCTTGCTGTCCAAAAAAAGGTACTTCAGATTTGACTGATTGTACAGTCAATGACAATAATATGGATGCACAAACATTACTAAGAGAGCAAATTAGTTGTAATTCCTAAAATTACATGAATAGCAGTTCAGGTGAAACTTGGGTTTATTGCTTTGCATAACAATTCCTAAAATTACATGCATCGCAGTTCAGGTGAGGTTTGGGTTTTATTGCTTCGCAAAAGGGGCATATTTCACCAAGCCGGTGTAGAAACCTCAAATGTCTACAGCAATTTGATACCTGGGATGTTGCCTGAAATAATAATGAGCTACTATTTCCATTTCATTAAACCAGTTGTGATTGTGGAACATAGGAGAAGCGCCATTACTTAGCTGCTTAAATCTTGCATTGAAATTTCTGTTAACACATTTTTTATGAAGATTTTCTGAGATATTATAGTTTATTTAGTGAAGGTGAAGCTGAACGATGACCCCATCAAAGATTCAATTATATAAAGAAGGGAACAGGGATGCTCTACAAAAAGTGTAGCATTAGAACTTGAGATAATAAGGATGCTTTTTAAAGATAATAGCGCTGTCACATCATGGCATAACTATACTGGCAGACCTTCCAATGAAAGGAACCCAAAAAATATATATATACCTCTCCCTGGCTATGCAATGACGCCAGCAAATCTTTGACAGATGGATCATTGGGATCAACACCAGGAAGCTGTAATTTAACCCCCCAAAAAAGACCAATTATAAGTAACTGAAATTGTGAATCTAAAATCGTATATTTATGTCATTAGTTTGAAATAAGACTTACTGAATTAAGGATAGATGTAACAAACGATCTATCTTCAAACACCTTACTCATATCAGAGTCACTGGACATGTTTGCATCCTGGACAGACATTTGAAGAGCTGCATACATAAACAATCAGGATACACATCAGAACAAGAATACTTCAACAGAAATAATAGTGAAATGAAGAATATCAATGCTTTTAGTCAAGGCACCAATAGGAAAAGGCACAAATAATAGTGAAATGAAGAATATCAGTGAGCTATGTTTCGAGTCATGTGAATATGATGTTGAATACCAAAGTATAAATAGACAGCTAGAATATATAAGCAGTTACAGTTTCCTTAATGAGCTATTTATGGTTTAAGTGGGCTTGTATTAGGAACGATTAATAAGCAGATAGGGTGCAGATTAGAACTTTAAAAGGTTAAGTATGAAATGAACTTGCAATCTGTAATGGAGAGGATGAGCATTTTACTTATTAGCATCAAATAGTGACATATAATAGTAATTAACAAAGGAAAATATAGGTCGGTGCCATCGAAAAGAGGCAGACAATGAAAAATAACATCCGATCTGAGGATGACATGTGGGGCCTGGGGGCACATCATCGATGTGCTAAATGATTAGTTTTCCAATTTGATGATTTTTGCCATAGTACTGACCAATATTACCCATGAAGAAAATGCTTATGCTTAAGACTAAGTTATTGCTAAGAGAAGCAACAACTCAAGATGTTGGTGATTAATGTGTTTCCTATTGGAGCAAGAACTATAAATAGCCAAGTTTTCGTGTGAACAGTAACAAGTAGTAATTTTCACTGCCAAAATCAGTCGATTGAAACAAATGGCATATATAATAGGCTAATAGCATTGTTGAGACTGAAAAGAAGTTAAGGAAGAAAAAAGACACACACCTAATGCCAAGTCTGGGTCAACTGCACCAGCTTCTGCCATAGCAGCATCAGCCACAGCTGCAGATCCTGAAGCACCGCCCTCCATTGACATCGCAAGTGCCTGCTGTAGTAGATCGTCATCATCCTGTAATTACAACTAAATTAGCCATGTGATGTCCATTTGGATTACATCAACTATTCAGATAAATAAATATCCAAAGAATAATTAGAAATGGAAGATACAGAGTCAGAGGCATTTTAATTGAAACAGGTCCTTGCTACTTACAAACTATTACTATCAATAATGTAAACAAGTTATACTGCCTATGATCAAAGTAGTTAAACAAGTTACATAAACGAAGCAAAAGTTGTGACAGGAAAGTTTACTAATTCCAAAGTTAAGCAAGGGCAAGGCAGATACTATAATCGTGGCAGAATCATGATACAGAGTCAGAGGCATTTTAATTGAAACAGGTCCTTGCTACTTACAAACTTTTACTACAATAATGCAAACAAGTTATACTGCCTATGGTCAAAGTAGTTAAACAAGTTACATAAACGAAGCAAAAGTTGTGACAGGAAAGTTTACTGATTCCAAAGTTAAGCAAGGGCAAGGCAGATACTATAATCGTGGCAGAATCATGAACCACAGGAACAGATTCTGGATCACCAAAGCAATGGTTGCTGAAAACTGATTTTAGTGACCACAGGATCAAAAAAGTAGTTCTGTATCGAGCTGAGGCTTATTTCATTTGGTCCGAGCAAGTGACAAGTTGAAATTAAAATAAGCACAAGTTATCCCAAAAACTTGACAAATATCTGTACAATTATACAGGTATACAGAAGCCAAGAAAAGATGCACCTCCAAGCCAATATTTGCCATATTTTTCTTTTTCGAGCAAAAATTGATTGCCACCTAGTTATAAATCAAGAAAAAAAGGGGAAGGAGCATGCATCAAGATATTTATCATTCATGAAACACTATCATATTGCTACAGCGCTGCCTACAAAGCTTGGGGTTTCAAACTGCAGTACCCTTGGGTGTGCCTTGATAAACAATCACTGGCAGATCATCATTTAAGTTTTAAAGGGTGATCCAGAACGGATGAAAGTAAATGCACTAGCAATTTCATAAATCACGGAAACAAAGTTCATGAGGGTACATAGAACAATCATAACTTCAAGCATGAAGCCTTTTCGAACTGCTAAAACATTTGGAGAGCAGGGGAGGTTATTATTAATTTCTAACTGTTGGATAATGATAATACCTTTGGCTGTTCTTTCTTGTCATCAGCAGAAGCATTTGAGGCAGGTTCTGCTTCAGCCATAACAGAATCACTGTTTGAGCTTGTGGCATGGTCCTTATTTTCGGTATTGGGAGAATCTTCTGCAGCCTTTTTTGCAATAGCCTCTTGCCTTGCTCGCTCTTCTTCCATAGATAACCGCAGGGCAAGTGCCAATTCTGGATCTACATTTGGGTCCACACCAAAATCAAATCCAGTTGCTCCAGTAGCAGCAGCTGCTGCTGCAGAAGCAGCAAAACCGCTTCCGCCTTCTTCACCCGTAAATATAGGAGTGCTGGGAAAAGATAGAAAATAAGGTTATCAACAGATTTGCAGCATCAGAAAACCTAGAGACCTAATAACATGACATGCAGTTACCTTAGAAGAACATCAGAAAGGGCATTTTCACCAGGAGGGACATGAACAATGTGACTGCTATCACTGTTGTTGACAGCAGCGATCAGTGCTTCCAGTTTCTCAGGCTTTTCATCATCAGATTCACCAAAGTCAACAATGTCAAGAGCAACATTGTTCTTCTTCAGCTTTTTCCCGATTGTCTCCAAAACTTTCTTGTCATATTTCACAGGACTGATAGATAATGCCAGCGTCATTAACCACAATTCAAACAAAAAATATATAGTTGGAATAAAAGTTATGCCACCCCCACGTACCTTCCAATAAAAGCTATAATCCTCTGCTGCTGCCTCTTGTTCTGGCGATGCTTTAGAGCCAGCTGAGCAACCTGGATTGCAGCAGCCAAGTTTGCTTCAGCACCAACTTCCAGCCCTGCGCAGTATATTGTTGGGCATCAATTTGTCAGAAAGCTACAAGTACCACGATTTACCAATATTATGAGACAACAACACAGCCATGTTATCACCAAGCGCTGCCTGAAAGGCTGCAACATTGCTAGCTAGTATCTTAAGCAGATACACTGAATCCCTAAAGTAATTGGCACAATTCTCCTTTGGTACCACGATAAAGACATCCACTGCAGTAGTGAAAGCTAGCTTTTGGGGTCTATGTGAGCTTACCGTGCATACAGGCGAGGATCTTCCCGAGGTCGCTGGTGGGCGTGACGAGAACGCGCACGCCCTTGCCGGCCATAGTCATGACGCCGACCGTGTTCTCCGGGTTCGACTGCACCCACCCAACACACCCAGAAACGATCAGATCCGGAACCGAGAAACCCTAACCCGCACAAAACTAATCCGATCGATCGGGATCGAAGGAGGGGAGCGAGGCGCGCCAGCGGTACCTGGGTCTTGGCGCCGCAGATGAGGTTGACGGCGTCAGCCTGCGCCTGGAACCGCGACGGCGCGTAGTCGCCGTTCCGCATCCACTCCGAGTTGTCTATGCAGATCATCGTCGCCTGCGGGGGGAAACCAAACCAACGGCGAGAAAATTAGTTGGAGATCAGAGTTCTCCGAGAGAGAGAGAGACGGCGACGGGGCACACAGCGTACCTCGAGCACCATGGCTTCGCCGCTTGGGGTGTCGCCGCAGCTGTCAGGGGAGGGTTTGGCCTGGTTTGCGGAGCGAGATAGAAGAGAGGGGAGAAGGGTGCCGTGCGTCCTTATTGGGAGTCGGAGGCTCGGGGTGCAGACGGATCTGACTCCGGACCCAATACTGCCCGAGCTCGACTCGGATGCGCTACACCTTTGTGGCTTTGAGGACTGCACGCGTCTGTGGCGGTTCGGTGGTTCGGAATGAATTTCTAAATTGAGTATAGTATGAGTATTCTCCTTTTCGAAAATGGTTCTGCGGGTTTGTGAGTTTGAATTGGACTGTCTATTAAATTTATTCGAATTCAAGCATATTTTGCGTATAACAAGGTTACAGAATAAATCATTTTAATAATGTATGTATTAAGACTAAAACGAAAATCATATCATTTACTACTTGCGGCTCCGATAGACTTCCTTTCGGCTCCACTACTTTGCCCTCCTCCTGCCACTTCGCCAACAACAGGAAAGAGTGGAGAGTCCTGTCTTGACATCTAAGTAATCCTTATGATTTTTTTAGCCTCAATAAAGTCTTTAATGTGTCAAAGTAACGTGATTGGGGCATATTTTGATTTGCTTATTTGCAATCGAGCTGACATCTTTAGTTTTGTTTTTCCTGTTTGTGAATATGATGGAACTTTTACACCTTTCAAGTTTTTTGGCTTCGAGTCATCATCCTCATTGGCAGCGGTGGCAGATGGTATTTCCGAGTTATTATCTTTGGTGTACCAATGATGGCAGTGTTAGATTGGTTCTTCCCTGTTAGAGGAAGATAGGGCTCAAGGCAATGATCTGATTACTCATGCGAGGCAAAGATATATAGGCCGCATCCTGCCATAATCACTCGGCCGGCTTATGGAAACAAATACCGAGAGGGCAGGAGGAATAAGCGGCAGGAATAATTAGCACCATGCAGCGCCATGCAAGGCCGCCATGCAGGGCTAAAATCAGTACCATGCAGCGCCATGCAGAGCTAAAATACAGTAGCTAACACCCCCCCCTCCGCAGTCTTAGCTTCATTGGAATGGACATTAAGACTGGAGCGAAACTCGCAGAAAACAGGAGTAGGAAGGCCCTTGGTGAAGATGTCGGCGTACTGGGATGTCGTGGGGACATGAAGAACGCGAACTGACCCAAGAGCGACCTTTTCTCTGACGAAGTGCAGGTCAATCTCAATGTGCTTGGTGCGCTGGTGCTGAACCGGGTTGGTAGAGAGGTAGACATCACTGACATTATCACAGTAGACCAGAGTGGCACGTGCTGGGGGTGCATGCAACTCATGGAGGAGCTGTCGAAGCCAACATGTCTCAGCCACAGCATTGGCAACAGCTCGGTACTCGGCCTCCGCACTGGAGCGAGACACAGTGACCTGGCGCTTCGACGACCAGGAAATCAGATTGTCACCCAAGAAGATGGCATAGCCAGAAGTAGATTTCCGAGTGTCAGGACATCCGGCCCAATCTGCATCTGAGTAAGCAACCAACTCATGAGTGGAGGATCGCTGGATCACCAAGCCGAGGTCGAGGGAGCCATGAACATAACGGAGGATCCGCTTGAGGGCAGCAAGGTGGGGCTCTCGGGGATCATGCATGTGAAGGCACACCTGCTGAACTGTGTAGGCGATGTCCGGCCGAGTGAAGCTGAGGTACTGGAGAGCTCCGGCCAAGCTGCGATAGTCTGTGGGATCTGAGACTGGAGCACCAACAGTGGAGGAGAGCTTGGCATTAGTGTCCACAGGTGTACTGCACGGTTTGCAGTCACTCATGCCGGCACGCTCAAGAATCTCGAGGCAGTACTGTCGCTGACTGAGGAAAAGTCCTGAAGGCTGGCGAGTGACAGTGATGCCCAAAAAATGATGAAGAGCACCCAAGTCCTTCATTGAAAACTCCGACTGAAGTGCCGAGATCGTCCAGGTGAGTAGGGCAGACGAGGAGGCCGTCAAAACAATGTCATCAACATAAAGAAGGAGATAGACACAATTAGACCCGCGGCGGTATATGAATAGGGAGGTGCCGGACTTTGCCTCATGAAAGCCAAGAGAAACCAGGAACCCTGCAAATCTGCTGTACCAAGCGCGCGGAGCCTGTTTGAGTCCATATAGTGATTTGTTGAGGCGGCAAACCATGTCAGGACGGGAAGAGTCAGCAAATCCAGAAGGTTGGATGCAGTAGACGGTCTCATCAAGATAGCCATGGAGGAAAGCATTTTTGACATCCAATTGATGAATCGGCCAGTCCCTGGAAGTGGCAAGGCTGAGGACAGTGCGAACAGTGGCAGGCTTGACAACTGGGCTGAATGTCTCATCAAAATCAACACCGGGTCGTTGAGTAAAACCGCGAAGCACCCAGCGAGCCTTGTATCTGTCCAACGAGCCATCTGACTTGAATTTGTGACGGAAGATCCATTTGCCGGTGACAATGTTTGCATCGGGTGGCCGCGCAACAAGATCCCAGGTATGATTAGACCGTAGGGCATCGAACTCCTCTTCCATTGCGGCACGCCAATGGGGGTCTGCGAGGGCTGCCCGATATGTGCGCGGTACGGGAGATAGAGCTGATGCATGTAAGCTTTCCTTGTGTTTGGGCTGTCGAATGCCGTCTTTGCTCCGAGTAATCATCGGGTGGGAGTTGACTGTGGGGACGGCTGGTGAAATCCCGAGTGCGGCTGGAGGATGTGGACCGCCGGGAGCCCGCGTGCTGCGCGCCCGTGTGGGAACCGGGGGCAGCGGGAGGCTAGTGGGCGCCCCATGGGGCCCATGGACGATTGGCTCGGGCGCCCCATGTGGCCCAGCCGAGATCGTCTCTGTTGCATCATGAAGGGTCCCAACGTGCGGTCCAGGTGAAGCAGGCCCAGGAGCCGCAGTTGGTGAAGAAGGCCCAGCCGAGTGGGCCGTGGTCGGGGAAGTCGGCCCAGGCGAGAGGGCCGCAGCGGAAGGAACCAGGCCGCTTGAAGAGGCCCCGGCTGGTGGAGGCATTAGCGCGTCGGCTGTAGTATTGCGTGGAGCAGAAAGCCGACGAATTGGTGCCTGTGATGAAGCTGAAAAATCCTCCAGAAAGTCAAAGTTAGCAGCACCAGGCACATTGGGTGATAACTCAGTAAATGGAAAGGAATGCTCATCAAAAACCACATGGCGCGAGATGATAATCCTGTTAGACACGGGATCAAAGCATCGGTATCCTTTGTGTTCAAGGGGGTAGCCAAGAAAAATACAGCGAACGGATCATGGGGATAGTTTATTAGTGGCTGTAGCAGATAGGTTAGGATAGCAAGCACACCCGAAGACACGAAGGTGGTCATAGGATGGGTGGACACCGTAGAGGGCGAAGTGAGGTGTGTGATGGCTAAGAGTCTTGGTGGGGTGGCGATTGATGAGATGTGTGGCTGTATGCAGCGCCTCAACCCAGAAGGATCCAGGGAGGCCAGCTTGAAAGAGAAGTGAGCGAACGATGTTGTTGATGGAACGAAGCATGCGCTCAGCTTTGCCGTTCTGGGGCGAGGTGTGCGGGCAGGACAGACGCAGGGTGACCCCCTTGGTGAGAAAGAAGATGCGGGCGGACGAGTTGTCAAACTCGCAGCCATTGTCGCATTGAATACTATGGATGGTGGTAGAAAACTGTGTCTGCACATAGGCAAAGAAATGAGAGATAGCCGTGAAGGTGTCAGACTTTAAACGCAAAGGAAAAGTCCACACATAGTGAGAATAATCATCAAGAATGATAAGATAATATTTATAGCCAGAAACGCTCGCAACAGGAGAGGTCCATAAATCACAGTGAATCAACTCAAAAGATTGTTTGGCTCTAGTAAAGGAACTAGTGAAAGGTAAACGAATGTGACGACCGAGTTGACAAGCATGACACACGGTGGTGGAGACTCCTTACGGTATGACGGAGGAGCGAGCGAGGCGAGCGAGGGCGTCATGACCAAGATGACCAAGCCGATGATGCCATAAGGTGGTGGAGGCAGCGGTGAGGGCTTGCGCCGGCGACGTGGAGCAAAAGGGGTAAAGGTCGCCGGAGCTATTACACCTGGCGATCACGGTCCTGGAAAGAGGATCCTTCACAGAGAAGCCAAGAGGGTCAAACTCAATAGTGCAGTTGTTATCAGAAACAAAACGACGCACAGAGACTAGATTCTTGATGATGTTAGGGGACACCAGAATATCATTAAGAGCAAAAGAATTGTGATTATTGTGTAGGAAAGTAGAGCCAACAGAGGTAACGGGAAGAAGAGATCCATTGCCAACAATAATACTGGAAGGAGAATGTGTGGATGGTTTGTGGGAAAGGGAGAGGATACCGGCATCCGAAGCCATGTGGCATGTAGCACCCGTGTCCATGTACCAGTCATGTGCAGGTGAGGCCGGCTGCTGCAGGGAGACGGTGGAGAAGGCATTCGCCAAAGCATGTTGATCCCACACATGTGCCGGAGGCGCGCTGTTGGAGCCGTTCCAGAAGCTCGACGTTGAAGTCTGTAGAGGAGGCGGCTGTGTTGGGGCAGCACCGACGCCGAGGCCTGCTGGAGGAAGTGCCTGTGGAGCAGCTGGGAGGCCGGGATGGCCCATAGCACCAAAAGGCCCCGCCAGAGCGACCCCTGCGAATGGAGCGGCCTGGCCAAGCTGGCCGAGTGGCCCAGCCGGCCGTGCACCGAGAAGGCCACGTCCGAGTGGCCCGGGCCACATTTGTATGGTCCCGGCCCAGGGATTGTGTGGGCTGGGCCATGGTTGTTGCTGCTGGGTGAAAGGGGCGGCCAAGTTGTTTTGCCCCGAGTTGGTGTGCCCGCCGCGCCGGCGGCGGCTGTGTTTGTTGTTGCGGCCGCCGTTTCCGCCGTTGGGGGCGCCGAAATTGCCGCCACTGTTGGCGCCAGAGCCAGGGACGTGGGCGGCACTGGAGGTGGTGACGCCCCCGGGCAGGGAGCTACGGCCCGCGCCACTGCCGGCTGCCAGGAAGGCGGTAGGGGAGCCCGTGGACCGCCCGCCTCGTGTGATTTCTTCGAGCAAAAGTTGCGACCGGGCTTCGACAAACGTCGGGAAGGGCTTTTGCATCGGAAGAATAGTCTGCAAGTGACGGAACTTGTCATTCAAACCTTTGAGCATGGTGAGGACGAGGGTGCGGTAGGAGACGGGCTCGCCGAGGTCGGCAAGGCCATCAGCCATGCTCTTGAGACGCCGGCAGAAGTCGGTGACGGAGAGGTCGCCTTGGACGAAGCAGTGGAACTCCGCCGAGAGGTTGAGGGCGCACTGCTCGCAGTTGCCGAGGAACTGATGTTCAAGGCCGCGCCAAACGATGCGTGCAGTCGAGGATGAAGACATGACGATCTCGAGGAGCTCGACGGAGATGGAACCGTAGAGCCATGCGAGGACGACGCAGTCCATGCGCACCCAGTCCGGTCTGTCCGGGTGAGAGTCGTCGGAGAGAACATGGTCCGCCAAGGCATATTTGCCGAGGATGACGAGGAAGAGGCCACGCCACTTGATGTAGTTCGCAGCGGCAAGGTCGAGGGTGACCGGGACCAAAGTCTTGACGTTCAGAACAGCGACAGCCTGAGCGTGGAGGGAGGCCGTGGTGTCGTCGTCGAGGTTGACCGAGGAGTTGCGCTGTGGGAGAGGCGCAGAAGAAGATGACGCAGGGGCGAGGAAGGAAGTGAGCGCCGCACGTACCGCCTCGGCGGTGGCCGTGGCGACGGCATCCGCGAGGGTGGTGGGAGATGCGTTGGTGGTGTCCGACGGTGGGACTGCTGCGCGAGCAGCCGCAGCAGCTGCGGAAGCCGCGGCGTCGAGGGCAGTAGAGAAGTCGACGGGCGCATCCATGGTGGACAAGCCGGCGTCGGCAGGTGGAGAAAAACGGAAGCTAAGGAAAGAACTAATCTGATACCATGTTAGAGGAAGATAGGGCTCAAGGCAATGATCTGATTACTCATGTGAGGCAAAGATATATAGGCCGCATCCTGCCATAACCACTCGACTGGCTTATGGAAACAAATACCGGGAGGGCAGGAGGAATAAGCGGCAGGAATAATTAGCACCATGCAGCGCCATGCAAGGCCGCCATGCAGGGCTAAAATCAGTACCATGCAGCGCCATGCAGAGCTAAAATACCGTAGCTAACATTCCCAACCACATCTAACGAGGTAGCTATCGATACTCCTTCATAGCTTCATATGTGCCTTGAGTTTGGATCCGATGAGCTAGATCTTTTTGCGATTCCAATGTTTGGAGTTATTCGACATATCTGGTTAGAGGATTTGACTTCAGTTTCTACGTTCGACCTTGCTTCGGTCCAGAGGAGCATACCGGTGTCGGAGGATGAACTCCTGTCGCAGGGATCCCGAGAGACCCCTTTTTAAATATTCGGCCGGGGGGATGATCCTGAACAAGCTCGTCCGGGAAATAAATGGAAACAGAAATAAATGCAACGGCTGGTGGTGGGGATGATCGACCTAGTGCAAAAAAGATAGATGCACCGGGGTTTAGACAGGTTCGGGCCGCACGGGGGCGTAACACCCTACTCCTGTATGAGCGCTATATCTTTTCTTGAAGGGAATTCTTCAAGGATGTGTTTGGTTACAAGGGTGTGTTGCCTACAGAGAGCTTGAGGCTCCCGTGTTCTAGCTCTGCTCGAGCTTGTTTGAGATGTTCTTGTTCTATCGTGTTTGTCGTGCTTCTTCTATGTCTCCTGTTTGTGCTGTCTCGTCTGATCTGGACTGGCTTCTAATCTTGAATCATCAACTGGGGGGGGATCGCCTTTTTTATGTGTTCTCCATCCTTTCCTTTTATAGGCGCGCCGACCTCGACTTATCCTGAATGGGAAAGAGGGGGCGCGAGTGCCAAGGTGCCGCGGAGAAAGGCGCCATCATTCCGTCTTGGCGAAGTGACAGGGGCGGTGGAAAAATGCGGCGTGCATCCGACCACCCGCCACTGTGGATGTCCTTCGGCACCATTAAGAGGGCCCACCGGGCAGCCGTAGAGGTGCCCGGTGCGCCCACCTTGTCTTGTTCTCCTGCTAGGGCTGGGTGGCAGGCGGAGTGCTTCGATTCTGGCAATGTTATTCCGAGGCACCCGGATGAAACGGGGCGGGACCCGTGCATTTAATGGACCCACGCCCCCCTGCCAAAGCATGGCAGGGGCTGACACTAGGGCGTGGGCAGCTGAGAATGTCAGGATGTCAGGATGTCAGGCCGCGCGTGCCTATTAAATGCGGCATTGGACCTTTGACTGGCTGACACCCCGCCGATGGGACCCTTCGGGTCGTCGGGTGATCTTGCGCGAACCTTTGGGGAACCGAGTCCTCGGGGGCTGCCACGTGCAGCCCCGAGCACTCTCTCCCGAGCACTTCGGTGAGACCTTTGGGGAACCGAGTCCTCGGGGGCTGCCACGTGCAGCCCCGAGCACTCTCTCTCGAGCACTTCGGTAAGACCTTCGGGGAACCGAGTCCTCGGGGGCTGCCACGTGCAGCCCCGAGCACTCTCTCTCGAGCACTTTGGTAAGACCTTCGGGGAACCGAGTCCTCGGGGGCTGCCACGTGCAGCCCCGAGTACTCTCTCCCGAGCACTTGGCTGAGACCTTCGGAGAACCGAGTCCTCGGGGGCTGCCACGTGCAGCCCCGAGCACTCTCTCCCGAGCACTTGGCTGACCTTCGGGGAACCGAGTCCTCGGGGGCTGCCACGTGCAGCCCCGAGCACTCTCTCCCGAGCACTTGGCTGTTTGGATCATCGGGGGACTACAATACTCGGGGGTAAGTGAGAACCCTTCCGAGCACTTTCTTCCCGGTACTTGGACTCTGCGGGTCATCGGGGAACTGGGGTGCTCGGGAACCAGAGACTGCGGCCCCGAGCACCTTCTCCCGAAACTTAGTTTCTTCTCATCCTGTAGGGTGGACCTCACGGGATGGTGACACGTGGCGGATGGCCGGTCCGGTCTCGGGACTCAGGGACCCCTGGTTCCTGATACACCGACAACCGGGTATGAAGAAGATGAGTGAAGAAACTGAATGTAATTTCTTGGTATTTCGCTTGTCTTCTAGAGTTCTTGATGTAAAAGAGGTTGTACTGGTTTCAAAGTTTTAATATAATCCCTTTTTCTTGAAAAAAATTGTACTAGATGATAAGAAACCTAAATAGACAACTACATTAGAGAAAGTTTTTATAGTCTAATAAATATATTATTTCTCGTGGTCACACACTCTTAGGTGTAATTTAGACTACTCTTAATGAATAGTAATCCCTCCAGTCACAAAAGACTATCATTTTAGTTATTGACATGGTTACCAACATACTACTTTGATTATTAATTAACACTATAAAACATATGCAAAATATAACAAAGTTATAATATTATGAAAATATTTTTCAAGACAAAACTAGCTACACCATTTCCAAGTTCAACTGAAATGCTTGAAAAGATATTAATGGTCAAAATTTAAATATATTGATTGTATGTAATACAAAATGACACTCTTTTATAATGGAAGAGAGTATCATGCACATTTATTATATGCCATGTACAAGTTTTTCTTAGTTGACCGATAATTAAATAGGAGAGGGAAAGAAGTTGTATCGTAGGCCACACAGGGCATTAATTTTTGTTAGATTAGGAAGTGCTCGGTCAAAGATAAGGTTAGCTGCTACTACTAGCTGCATTGGTTGCTCCGGTGAGACGAGCCGCCGTTGTGGTGCATGCGAAGATTGATTGGCTGGAATGGCACAACGTGGTTAAGGGATCAATCCGTGGATTGTTCATGGGTGCAGGCAGGTAAACACTAGAAATGAATCTGCAACGACTAGTGTTATTGATTGAATTATGGAGAATTCGATAAGTATCTTTAAATTAATTAATTTACACCCCTAGCGGCGATTCGCAACGCTTCATCGCGAAGCCACACGGGCTGCTACAATGACCTCTATTTGTTGGGTCGCATGCCATCACGTCTTGTTCGCTAGGCTAGGGAACAGACCTGACAGGAGTTCAGTGGTGCATGTTCTTAGCCTCGTGCTTGAAATTCGGATATCCGAATTAAAATTTGGTCTATTATTCGAATCCAATGCAAAACATTATTTCAAATTTGAATCACGTCAGACGGTATCCGAGATATCATCCGAACCGAGGCTATCCAAATAAAAAACCAAATTTTCTATATATTATCCGATCAATTTTACCTCTACTTCACTTAGCGCATGTTATACGGTAAAGACGAAGATAATGACTTGTTCCATCTTTTTTCATCCTGAATTGTTTCTTCGGGGACTTTCTTTCTTAACAAGATAACAGTCACCTACTCGCAAAAAAGAAAACCTAACAGTGACCAACGAGTGCATTCAGCACCTAGAGTAAATTCCGGCATACAAGTATCTTGTGCAACTTATCCTGGACCGAAGGCCGCGTCACCGAGAAGCAAAAGCCGAACCCTCCAAAATCCAAATCATCCATTGAGAATGGCAGATTGGCGGCCTCCGTTGCCGCTCTGCATTGCACCTCCAGCGAGCGGTGAGCCGGTGACGCGACCCTTCCAAGCTCGGTGCTGGGTAGTCCGTCCCTACGCCGCGACGGGAACGTGCCACAGGGAGCACACGAAATCCCCTGACGGCATCGGCGTCGCCGCCTGAAGCAGCTCCCGGACGAAAAGACTTTTTCGCCGTCGCCCCCATCCAGCATCCCACCCCGCAGCCCTCGTATCCGTCCGAATATGCCTTGCTTTGGCGCCCCACCTCCTTTACTCCACTACACCCACCGCTTCCCGGTTCACCCTCCTCCTCCCCCTCGCCTTTTTCCTTTCTTCCTCTCCCCCCTAGTACCCTGTCACCTCTCCGGCCCAGCCGAGCAAGAAAGCGATAGGGAAAAAAGCCCACCGGCTTCTTGCCCCGGAGAGATGAAGCTGTTCTACGAGCTGCTCCTCACGGCGGCGGTTACCCTCCTCGCCGCCTTCCTGCTGGCCACGCTCTTCGCCGCCAATGATACCCCGCGCCGCGAGAGCGGGACAGATCGCGCCGCCGCCGCCGCGATCGCGGAGGAGGCGGCGGCGGTGGAGGTGGAGGAGAGGACCATCGAGGTCGACGAGGTGAAGCTTAGCGAAGGGAGGGCGGCTGCGGTGCCGGCGGAGGCGGAGGGGTGGGTTGAGGCGGAGAAGGCGCCGGCGGTGGTCGTGGCGGAGGAAGACCCGGAGTGCTTAGTCGAGGAGGAGGGTGTTCCGGTGAAGGCCGCTCATGGGGTGCGTGTTGGTGCTGGAGTGGAGGAGGAGGGAGATGTAGGCGAGAAGCGGCGTGATTTGACCGCTGCAGCTGCTGCGACAGGCGTGGTTGTTGAGGCGAACCCTCATGTGTTGGGCGCTGAGGCTGTTCCTAGGGAGGTTCTTGATGTGGTGGGGTTGGAGAAAGGGAGATCGGATGATGTTGTAGTGAAGCAGCGTGATCTGGGTGCCGAGGTTGCTCCCATTGAAGTTCTTGACGCGCGATCGGAGCAGCAGGGAGTTCGAGTTGTTGAAATTGCTGACGTGCTTCCCTTGAAAACGGAAGCTGTTGAAGTGAAACAACATCATCTGGCTGCTGGAGTTGCTCCTGCAGCAGAGGTTCTTGACGCATTATTGGAGGAGAAGAGCGTGCACGCTATTGAAGTGAGGCCGGATGAATTGGCTGCCGAGACTGCTTCTGAAGAGGTTCTTGACGTGGTATCAGAGAAGAAGGAAGAACAAGTAGTCGAAGTGAAGGAGCATGGATTGGCTGTAGAGGCTGCTCCACAACCAGTTCTCGATGTGCCATTGGCAGAGAAGGAGGATCTTCAAGGTCAACAGCCTGTTGAAGAAGCTGTGGACGTACATAAAGAAGCGCAGAGCAAGGAGGAAGCTAACTGTGAGGCCCATTCGGATGATCAATCAGAACAAGTTGTTCGTGAAGAGGAGTTGGTGGCGAGAAAAACTGATGATGTCGAGGTTACCCATGCAGGCAGCTCTAATGTCAAAGTGGTTACTGTGTTGCCTGTGGAGGAAGTGACATTGCAAGGGCCGCAGGAGGAGGACGTTGAAGCAGACATGGACTTTGAGGAGTGGGAAGGGATTGAGAGGAGTGAGGTGGAGAAGAGGTTTGGTGTGGCAGCGGCATTTGCTGCTAGTGAGGCAGGGGCGGCTGCTCTGTCGAAGCTTGATAGTGACGTGCAGCTGCAGCTTCAAGGGCTCCTCAAGGTTGCCATTGATGGTCCCTGTTATGACTCTACGCAGCCACTTACACTGAGGCCTTCATCTCGCGCAAAATGGTACTCATTTTTCTTTCTGATACCCTGGTTACATTTATCGTTGCCATGCTGTGGACTGCTCAAGGATAAGCAAAGCCAGGCTTGGATGTCATCACCACTGGAGTATTGGGCCTGTGCTATATTTTCATCAAGGCAGATCAAGTGTAGCAAGCTAGTAGTCTTTGATAGGAAGAAATAACGCAAACAAATCCTATTGAAAACTGATCCTTTTGTGTTTCACTATTCCAAAGTTGGCAAATTATGCACGTTAGGGAATCTGGCACATATAGGTAGCTAAATCATAATGGCCATCGAATGTAGGTCTATTGTCTAGCTGATAGACCACTTATAAGCTAGTTTATTACTGATTCTGCTTGTAAGGCCCAAAAGCCGCCTTCCCACCAGCTTCAGCTTTGCATGAGGCTTATATGTGGAAGCAGCTTTTAGCTATTAAGGTAAACCAAAAAATGAATCACACATTGGACTCTGACTTCAGCTTATAAGTATAAAGCTGACCAAACAAGTTCAAAGCAAATTTGAAGCTTAAACCTTTTGCTATGGATAGCCAAACCACAGTGAAAGTAGTAATGGGTATGTTTCCTTGCTGAAAGTTCATGTTTATCAAAGTAAGCCTGAAGTGAAAAGAAATTCAATGCCTTTAGCTATTGGTCTGAATGACTTGTATAATTTTGGAATGTATTATTGACTATTGGTTTTATCAGATGTGAGCTTCGTGCCACTAGGAATTTGATGTGCATATCACATTCTGGCAGTTCGGTTATCCAATTGCTATTAGTCTCGGTTTTCTTTTCTTCTTCTTTCCCGTGTTCAGGTTTATCAGTTTTCGTAAGCTTCAGAGAGGCATATAATTTCTTTACAAAAGGACTAAGGAAGCATATAATGTAGAACAGTAGGAGATTTATGCCTTTCCTCCTTGGTGGCAAGGAGAATATTGCACTTTCCTGCATTGAGACAATGAGAATCCTTGCTTTCTTCTCAAAGTTGATCGGGGGACATTAGCCTTTTTAATTTGTGTTGATTTGGAGCAGGATGAATGTCTTAAAGATTAATTCATGTTGATGCATGGTTCACAGGAGAATGTTTTGAGTTTTTGGAATAAGTTACTAATGAAGATCAAGTAAACGTATACAGAGCCAAGTAGTTTGGAGATCTGAACCTAGTCATTAATAATATAAGCAGGCAAAATTCATTCTTTCTATCTGTATATGCCCAGTATGAATCAAGTGTGCTTAGGACCTACAAGCATATCTAGCCACATTAAATTCTTTTTTTTTTTAAAAAACAAAGCAATACTATATCCTCAATGTGGTCTGATTTTTTATTTGCAGTGCTTGTAAAAAAATTGTATAGATAATCGTGTTGGGATTTGGTCTGTTCGTAAATTTAATAAACCAGAAATGGACAAACGTTGTATTTACCAAATTTAGTTCGGAGGACATTCTTAAATGTAAGTATTTGAACCAGTTATTGTGATATAAAATGTACTCTCATTGGCGGCACCTTTTCTTTCAACCTTTTGCAGATTGCCACCTGACGCCTGTACTTCAAGTTGTTATTTTACCATCTGGGGTCTCATCTTTTGGCAGAGAAATATTTTTTTGGTAGAAATACGACTTTTCCACTAGTTTCCACCAGCACTCTTGTATTTCAAAGTCACCAACACATAGTTTTTGTGGCCTTATTGTTGGGAAGTGGGAACCAGATGGAAATTTCAAAGCATGCGTGACAAATTTGAATTATGGTGGTAAATGATCACTTTTTACAGTTTGGGTGGGTATCTGGCTATGTGCAGAAAGTCAATATTATTATTGGGTTAATTCGAATGGTGCCATTATAAATATGCGTGTTTCGAAAAATACCATTACAAAGGTCGAAATTGGACAAGTGCCATTACAATTTGCGATTTCCTTGAGATATACGTGACTTTTGGCTGGCCGAAGGCGGTACAAGGCGCAACACGCGAATGGGAAGCCGGCCTGGGGTCCTCAGGCTAAGGGCCTGACTGTGGCCCGGCCGTTGGCGTGCGGCCAGAGGCGGCGGCGCTCGGCTCCCGTGGCTAGAGGCAAGGTGAAGTTCACCGTGGGCTCATATTGGACGGAGAAGGTCGGCTCACCTTCCACATTCGGCCGGATCTACTTGAGTTCATCGCTAGGGAGGGAGGAGCTATCTGGGAGGGCGCCAACGTGCGTGGAGAGGGTGGGGGTGGGGCGTCACAGTGGCACCGGTGCCAGGTGGAGTTCGAGGAGGAGGGAGGCCTCCACTGCCGTGTAGATCCTGCCGGTGGAGGAGAAGAGGGCTGGGGCGGCGCAGCCGGTGGGGGAGAAGAGGGTAATTTGGTCCAAAAAATGAATATAATGGCATATCTCAAAGAAAAAGTAAATCGCGATGGCATATCTACAATTTTGACCTCTGTAGTGGTATATTTCAAAATCGATAAAATTATAATGGCATGGATCTAATTAACCCTATTATTTTATGGATCTGGTGCAACTATGAAGTGAATTAACAATTCTGCATCAAGTGAATCGCTGTTTCTTCTTTAGTTTGGCATAATTGACAGCAAGTAGGCACTGGCCGTCCTCTGTTTGTGCAAGTTTTGCCCCCTTAAGAATTTGCATATAGTAATTAGCTACGGAAGAACCTCACCATTTGGCGGGTGCCCTTGTGGTCATGTCTTTCGAAACGGGATCAACATGATAGGCTTGTCTTGCCCGTAAACATGCTTCACAGTGCAGTGTTGTGATGCATTCCATTTCAATTGGAAGTTATGGTTGTTGGTTGATGCTGCACTTGCTGCACCCTGTCCTGGAATTGCAAATACTTCCTGTGCACCTGAATTCTGAGGCCAGCTTTTATATATCCTGCTCCAATTTGTGCACGAGAGCACTATTAAGAGCTGCTTCATCCTGCTAGCCATCACTTTATGAGCAATCGATACAGTACCATATTTTTTAGTGTGAAAGACTGAAAGGTAGCATAGTATTAACAAATGAACAACTTGGTCAAGGAAATTACTAGCTGCTGGTTTTCCTTCAGAGTTCAGAATGAGATATTGTTAGGAGCTATGACGTGCCACCAAATGAATATTTCCAGCAATTTCTGTTAGGAGCTATGACGTGCCACAAGAGTGATGTTTTGCACGTGCATGCCATTCAGCTCTCCTTTTTTCTGGCCATTTGTCTTTTAGCCTTTTTGATAAATCAATTAAATGGGCTACTACCAACCTGTTTTGTGCATCTAACTACCAAACTTAACCTTTGGTGGAGTGGTAAGAATAATATAGATTTTATAAAATATGGACAGATGGTCAAAAGTATCCAATAGAAAGTTCAACAGACCTAACTGATCTACATGATGTAACAGGACAGATACATTGCACCTATTTCTGGTAGTCTGATGTGTATCTCTTTACATCAAGGCATGGACGTTGGTCAATTTAGCACTAATCATATTTACGTATACCCACAAGTAATGCTAGAGTTGATACTCGCAATGATTATAATAATGGGTAGTTATATGTATTTTTATTTCCAACAGGTCTAGGGAATATACAAGTTAGAAATAGAGTTAAGGACAGGACACAAGAGATATTCTATAAGAGAGAAATTTTGACAGTCGTTCTTTTTTTTTGTGGACCTTTGATGTCACCAAGTTTGAAGTTCCGAACATGCATTATAGAGATGGTGAAATAATAGTCACCGTAGCAATTATCTGATAAAAATGTTCTAACATTTGTTAGCAAAGCATTCTATATTTTCTATAGTTGGCAGGTTCTGCATTAGCTATGCCTAGTTTTTTATGATGTGAAGTTAGGTACAAGCATTGGAAATTGTAATGATAACTAGTAATAACTAATAACCATTTATTGTTCTCTCAGGTTTGCTTGGCAAAAGTTAGGGAACATGCATCCTGAGATTGCTATGGAAAAATACATGAATCTTTTATCAGAAAATGTTCCAGGGTGGCTGGGAAACGAAACCTCGGTAATTTTTTTGGGTCAAAGTGTAGACCTAGGTTTCTTTGGACATATTTTCTTGATTCTACAATGCTAATAATTTATGCATGTTATAATCTAGGACACAAAGAAGCGTGAAGCTGGTGGCTATTCTGAGGGTCCCATCTTAACGATGACTGCTGCAACTGATCAACAGAGAAATCAAGTGTAAGTTACTATTACTGAAACATGAACGTATAACAGTGAGAACACATTCACCATATCAGTGTTGTACTTGCCATACTGGCTGCTATGTATTGGTGCTGGACTTCTTGCTGGTATAAAAATATTTTTAATGAAATTTTCAGCACTCTTATCTTTACAAGTTTTTATGGTAATATATATCTGTCACAATTGGCAGCTGTATTATCATCTGTTATGATCTCATTTAGATCACTATATAAAATGGTTAGTGCATGACTCTTCCTGCTATTGATGAATTTCTTACAGGAATGAAGATAGTACTAGCATAGATAAAGGTCGCCTAACGACTTACCCTAACCCAGAGAAAGGTATATATCTTCACATATATATTAAGCGTTGGGGCAGGATTTAGTTTTTGCTCCTACCTCCTAGACAAAGAAAATATATTTGCTTTCAGTGGACACTGTTACTGTATGCCATTCGGGTTCAATAATTGAAGTACCTTTGTGGTGCTAATATTTCATATATATAGTCAACTTCCGAGTTCATGCACCCTCTATGTTTTTTTTCCTCACACTTTTTGGTGACAATATTTGGCTGGAAGGTTATTTTTAGTCCGTTCTGAACACGGTGTTTTGTGATAGCTCTGCTTCATTGTATTACTACCCCCTATGTAGTACTAGTTACACAAATTGCAGGGTGTTTTAATTCATCATAGTCAATGAATAATATCCTAAGTAATTGGATTTGGACCTTTTACCTGTGTAGTAATTTTTTATTGGATTCCTGTTTGGCTTCTTACTCAATCTGTTGTACCAGTTCTGATATGCCCTGTAAATTTTCAGGTCCGAGCTCTGACATCCCTGCTGAATGAACGTAACTCAGCAAATATTCTTGCATCAGTGATTCCAGCCCATTGCTGAGATCACTATTGACGCCGCCTCGTAAGATTAGATTCGTACAGTTGTGGTGGTTGCGCCAATATCAGTGCTGTGATGACGTTTGTTCGTGTATATATGACTGTATATATCTGTATTACTGCGCCTGCTGCCTGTATATTTGGCCCAGTTGCAGACTTGCCATCGGTTGTAGGCCGTATAACATTATCCCCGCTAAGTAGTAATAATTATATATGTTACCGTGCAGTTTGGAACGAGTTATTGAAGTGGCTAAAGTAAGAATTGGGCCTCATGCTATCTTCATTCGAATGGTTCAGGAGCGTTTCGGTTGCTTGGGGGTGACACTTTGACAATGACAACGCTTGTTACGTGTCGCGGTCATCTCATTCCATCATTTTCGGAAGCAGAATGGACTATGTGATGCCAGCGAAGTCCCGAGGCGTGGCTAGATGCCTGGATCAGAACAAGGATTGCTGCGGCTGATCCGGATCCTATGAAGTGAAGAGTCACTGTAGAGGATCCAGTGGAATTTTAGCTGTCTGATTTGTGATGAACGTTTTCGGTACGGTAAAAGTACCACAGTACAAAAGACTATGAACGTGATCCACTGTAGCTTTCGGTACGGTAAAAGTACCACAGTACAAAAGACCATGAACGTGATCCACTGTAGGTACAGTAAAATGATTAATTAATACAGAGTACTGCAACACAAGACACATTTCACTGTTTAAACAGAGTTTCTCTGCTAAAACTAGCTTAATGCAGAGTATTTGGACTAGCTATAGTAAAAATGATTAATTAATGCAGAGTGCTATAGCTCAAGTCGTATTTCACTGTTCAAACAGAGTTTTCTGCTTAAAACTAGGAGGATTTGGATCCGCTTCTGATGGAGAGAGCTGAGAAAAAGTGCAAGGCGCCATGCTCCTTCGCGTAGGCTCTACCAGAGAAATGCTTGGCACGGATCGTCCGATGACAGGACCTTTGACATGCTCTGGGACAGAAAGGCCGATCAAATCAGCGTGGCGACGTGGGATTTCGACTGCAGCGTAGCGCTGTCGAGTTAATCTCGGCCACGAACTGCACGAGTCACATGACCCACAACAGCGCGGACACGGTAGCCGAGCTGTACTTGTCTAACGCCCGCAGCTGCGAAGACTGCGACAAGTGTCCGACCGCGCGCTGGCCCGACCCGGCGCTCGAGCCGTCGAGCGCGCGCGTCCGTGACCGTGCCGCCGAAGCCCCGGCTGCCCTCTGCCCGGCCCTATCCGGCGTCGTCTTTCCGACGGGTGCGGCACCGCGAGTCAAACGTACCCCGTGGCCGGCTCACGCACGCCCGTGAACCCGCCGAGGTGTACCCATCGCCTACCAGGGCCGGGGGCCGCGCCAAACCAAGCGCGCAGCGACTCGGCTACCGCCAAAACGTGAGCCAGCCATCGCAAGGCGGCATCGAAAGGTAGTGGCCGCCGCCCGGCGATGCGCTTTCCCTTGCGGTGGTGGCGCCTACACGCTTTGTGAACGTGGCATTCGCGCGCACGCGTGCGAGCGCCCCCACTCCGCGGATTGTGTAGCTTGTACATGCACGGCTACAGAACGAAAGATACTGCAAGTGACTAGTGTTTTGTGTATTTTGGGGCTGATTGTTCTAGGCTTCTAGCATGCATGCTCCGGCCTTCAAAAGGGTGTCTTTTTGGCGGGCAAGTTGCTTTACAAGCCCACTTCCGAAAGGCAGACAATAATTCCGAGTTCCAGAGAAGAATGCAGGCATTATTTGGCCGGTTATGATTGAATTTTAGCCTACCAACCGCTGTGGCGTGCGGTGCTTTTCGACCAATTTTCCTCTGGAAACCCCCCCCCCCCCCCCTCGTTTGGTGAGGAAAGCAGAGGACGAAGATGATAAGAAGATGCTCCGATAGCATAGATTTACGGATAGAGAAAAAGGCATTGGTAGGTCGTAGCCGAATAACAAGGTTGTAGGTTTACAAAGTGCCCCCTTTTAGAGGAGAGTAGGCATTTGCCGTGTTGGACCTTTTTTTATAATCTCTTCTTATATTAATATAACAGGCAGATCCTGCCGGTTCTTAAAAAAAAATTGCCCCTCTTTGCCAAATTGCTTATAGCAATGGCGTAAGTAGTAGCAATTAGCAAACCAAGTGATGTTAGTCTATGTTAAGTTTCACAATGGAGTAGGCTGTGTAGCACGCCATACTTATCCAACACTGTCGCTAACCAATAGAGATACTTAAGTGTACGAATACAGGAAAAGTGAGAGAGAAAAAAAGTAAACTCACGACTTCACTACTGATCGAACAACTTTGCATCAGTTTATCTATTGAATGTAATATACTCATTTATGACCTCAAGCGAAGCCCGTCTCAGTTATTCGCGACTGCACACTTGCACGCCATCCATCACTCTTCGGGACACGGCGCCTCCAGAAACACGTGAAAAGATATCGTGACCGCGAGCTATGCCCCTCGGTGTTAACACGCACACCGACCCACCCACCGATTCAATGCCGGAGCCCGGAAGAAGACAACAGAAGAAACTTGGACGGCCGCGGTACAATTCCCATGGCGTGACGCGCGACCCATACGAGGCAACAGAACAAGGCGAGGATCCTTCAACAGGACCCTGATCTCACTTGTACCGCCATGGCGCCCTACCATGCAAGCTCCCCCCGCCCTCGCTCGCATGTGAACCAAAACTGGGAACAGGCGCTAGTGTTGGCTAGGCCCGGTGTTGGAGCACCACAAGGCCACTGCACCAAACAGACGACACGGCGCTAATTTGCAGAGGCAGCAGCCTCCGAGGACCAGGTGTACGTACGTGGTGGGTGCCCACGGCGGCCCGTGACCCCGGTGGCCAATGGCAGCTCGCCAGGTGCGAAAAAGAGCAGCCTCTGTGAAGTGCTGGAATGAATGGTGCCATGTGACAGTCTATATATAGCGCTCTGAGCTCTTTGCGCTCTTCAGCTTCCTCCAGTCTTCACTAGCTCTTCCTCCATACTCGTACACATACGCACAGTGCGAGAGCAGTTTGAGCAGAGGAAGTAGCTGAGCTCGGTAAGCTGTGGCGATGAGGAGGCCTCGCTTTTTTGCTCTGCGTGCCATGGAGTTCCTCGTCGTGCTGTGGATGGTGCATTGCGGCAATGAGCTCGTTGCGGCGGTGCCTCCTGGTCAGTGTTGCTCTCTCTCTCTCTCTCTCTCTCTCTCTCTCTCTCTCTCTCTCTCTCTCTCACACACACACACACACACACACACACACACACACACACACACACACACACACACACAAGTTCATGACATTGCTTGAACTTCTGGGTGACATGCAGATGGCTGGTACGATTACTCCGCCTACACCGACGTAAGTTTTGCTGAAACATCCTCTCTTCCATAAGCAGTTTTTTGCACGCCATGCATCAGTAACAAGAAGTTCGTCATTGTTAAATGCTCACCGAATCTGTCTTGTGCTTATGCGTGGTAGTTCCAGCTTTGTTATCAAAGGCCATTCCTTTTCTGGTGACCACCAAATTAACAACCAATGACATGAGTACTATACACGAAGAGAATGGGGAAGATGGCTAAGCTCAAAGCCACAATGAACCACAAAGTCTTCTTCCCCACAAGGCCACAATGCACGTGACCTTCCCTCCGGTTATTTCAGTTTTGTTTTCATGTGTGCGCTGGGGCACCACGAATCCACCAGTACCTACCAGCTGCTAGTAGCTAAATAAACATTTTCACAAGGAACAAGTGACAAGGAATATACTCCCACCCATCACAAATACTTAACGTTTTAGATAAGATATCATCAGAATTTTCAAATATTAACTATTGATAATTTTTAAAATAATTGATTTGAAAACGTGAAAAACATATTATAGATCTGGCTCGAAAATACTTTTATACCTCATAAATCTATTGGATTTTATAAATATATTATTATATAAAATAGTGGTCCAAAATACATATTAGAGACTGTATCATGTTTAAAACGTTAAATATTTTTTACCATATGCAGTACTAAACTTGTCGTAGTATTTTAGCATTGGACTCTGATAAGTTCTAAAATGGCTGAAAGCATCGTGATCGTAATGGATTCGTCATGTTTATTTGATGCTCTTCTTGGAAGCTAAGCTCCGCAAGGCGTCAAGCACCAGAGCCAAAGTTTGCACGCGGCTAACTTGCGTTTTTAGGCCGACCAAGTGGTGACCACTAACGCGGCGACCAAGCTGCGTACTGCTATATTAGTTGCATGCTTAGCTGCACTTTTTGTGAGTGTCGCGTGCCATCTGTCGCTGTCACGTCCACGCATCAATTGTAAATTAATTATTCTTGGTATCATAGTAGTATCTGCATGCAGCAGAACAGGGTATGCTTGTACTTTTTTCTTATCTTTTATTTTTGGCAATGTACATGGGGTTCAGTGCAGAGGCCAGCCGGAGCCGGCGCTCTACAACGGCGGCATTCTCAAGTTCGGCAACAGCGACGACCCGGATGGTTACCGCACGACAGAGACCGGCGTCTTCTCCCCGGCGTTCGTGGTCTACAACCTCAACAAGACCACGATGTACACCTTCTCATGTGAGCCCGACCGTCCCTGCTTTCCTTTCCAGATCAAACTAGTCTAGCTCATGTGTTCATGCAGTCATGTGAGCTTCAATCATTTTCGGTATCATGCAGGCTGGGTGAAGCTGGAAGGCGCATACTCAGCTCTGATCACCGCGAGGTTGGCACCAGACAACGCCGGCGCGAGGTGCATCGCGACGGTTCTTGCCAGGAGCGACTGCTGGGCCTTCGTCAAGGGCGGCTTCGTCCTAGACTGGCCGACCCAGACCTCTGTCATCTTCTTTCAGGCACGCGTATTCCTGATGTGATTCACAATCTTTTCTTAGAAAAGTGCTCACTTAACTTCTTGGCCCTTGTTCATTTGCGCACCTGCAGAACGCTGACAAGACCCCCATGAAGATCACCGTCGCGAGCGGCTCGCTGCAGCCGTTCACGACGGACCAGTGGGCGATGCACCAACAGGACACCATCCGGAAGGTAACGTTTTCGCTGAGACGTGCCAGCACGACTGCCTAGTTGTGTCAGCAACCTGCGTGCGACTAATTTGATATGCTTTGGCCCAAACAGAGGAGGCGGCGGATGGCGACCGTCCACGTCGCCGATCCGCGAGGCGGCCGCGTGGTCGGCGCGTCGGTGTCGGTGCAGCAGACCGCCAAGGACTTCCCGTTCGGGTCGGCGATCGCCTCCACCATCCTGGGAAACAATGCTTATCAGGTTAGTAGGCATGTTGCAGAGCAAGTCTACCAGCAGTAAACAAGCTAAAAACTCGGCTCGAAATTGATGCTTGCAGAAATGGTTCGTGGACCGGTTCAACGCAGCCGTGTTCGAGGACGAGCTGAAGTGGTACTCGACGGAGCCCATGTCAGGGCTCCTCCGGTTCGACGTGCCGGATCAGATGCTGGCGTTCGTGCGGTCGCACCGCGTGATGGTGCGTGGGCACAACATCTTCTGGGAGAACCAGGACGCGACGCCCAGGTGGGTGAAGAATCTCACTGCGGACGACCTCCGGTCGGCGGTGAACGCGCGCATCCAGAACCTGATGACGCGGTACCGCGGCGAGTTCGCGCACTGGGACGTGAACAACGAGATGCTGCACTACAACTTCTACGAGCAGCGGCTGGGCCCCAACGCGTCGATGGAGTTCTTCAGCGTGGCGCAGGACGCGGACCCGCTGGCGACGCTCTTCATGAACGAGTACAACGTGATCGAGACCTGCGACGACCCCTTCTCCACCGTGGACACCTACGTGGTGAAGCTGAAGGAGCTCCGGGCCGGCGGCGCCATCCTGGAGGGCGTCGGGCTGGAGGGCCACTTCTCCAAGCCCAACATCCCGCTGATGCGCGCCATCCTCGACAAGCTCGCCACGCTGGGGCTGCCCATCTGGTTCACCGAGATCGACATCAGCAACAAGTTCGACGCGCAGACGCAGGCGGTGTACCTGGAGCAGGTGCTGAGGGAGGCGTACTCGCACCCGGCCGTGAGCGGCATCATGCTGTGGACGGCGCTGCACCCCAACGGGTGCTACCAGATGTGCCTCACGAACTGGAACCTCAAGAACCTGCCCGTGGGGGACGTCGTCGACCGGCTGCTGAACGAGTGGCGGACGCTGCGGGCGGGCGGCCCGACCGACGCGCACGGCGCCTACAGCTTCAACGGGTACCTGGGGGAGTACGTCCTCACGGTGAGCTACAACAACAGGTCGACGCAGGCCACCTTCTCGCTGTCTCCGGGAGACGAGACCAGGCACATCAACGTCCAGATATGACTACGCGTGACTACACTAACTGCATGTCCTTGTTGTTTTGGGCTTTTCTCTCCTAAGTCCTGACTAGCTAGTGTAGTTGTTGTCAGTGATTAAAGGGAGAAAATTGCAGGGGTTAACCATATGTTTGTCGTCTTGTCATATGGAGTTTAGTGTTTGAGAGTCCAAATGTGCACCGGCCGGAGGTGGCATCTGCCATCCGACGATGATATATAATTATATATTATATAAATATGATGTGACTACGAACGTTGCGTATATTTTTTATTTTTATGGTAGGGATCGGTGACATATTAAAAGGAGAGTGAATTGGGACACTTAAAACTATTTCGGATCTAAAACAATACAAGATAAATTTATATCAATTTCTATTTAAATATGCTCTAGATTTATCTAATTTGCCTACTCTATCGATCAAAGCGCTTGTAATTTAAAAAGATAAATTACAAGTAAGTAAATACGGAAACATAAATAAGATAGAGAGAGCAAACTCGGTACAAGGATTTTTTTTCCGTGGTATCGATGGCATGAATGCCACTCCTAGTCCACGTTAGAGCTCCATAAAGGATATGCTCCCGGTCGACATCTGATCACGACCTTTAAGCCACCAAGTCACAAATACAAGACATCCACCTGAATGAGCTACCAAACTACCAAGGTAAAGTCTCGCCACTAGCCTCTCTTCCGGTTCCTCGCCACCGTGATCACTTTGAAGCTTGAGACACAAAGGCAAGGGTCTCCGCGTCCCCACACAATCACTTTGTCGTTGCTCCACACCAAGTCAAAGGGTCATAAGCTTACCAGCGAGTCACCAAGACTCCAAGGTATCGGCGTATCGAGAGGTACATTGTTGGATCGCTTTTTAATCCACTCTCTATGCAGCAATCAACTAGCAACTCACTCTTTAGCCCTATAGCACTAATCACTCACTACTATTGTACTTAATCGCCTTAGATGATCACTTAAGCACTTTGGTGGCTTGAATGTCTTCTCAGGTGTATATAAACTTCTATGTACTTCGGCACACTCAAATGACTGAGTGGAGGGGTTTTTATAGCCTCAAACTCACGCACTAGTCGTTAACCTAACAACTCTGAAAAGTTGTTAACACCGGACGATCCGGTGAGAACAATAGTACTAACACCGGATCATCCAGTGAGTACTTCCTTGGAAACTAGTCGTTGAAATCCCATTCAAGCCTCTATGAACACCGGATACTCCGGTATATACTTGTCGAGGGTAAATTCCTGACAGTGATTCCGGAGTATGTTAGGCAGTGGGTGCGTGATCTTTATTCAGGATGCATATGTTGAATTTGGTTATGTATGTGCAACTCAAGACAGCAGGGTTTATCCAGGTTCAGACCCCCTCCGGGTAATAGCCCTACATCATGTGTATTCTTCTTCTTTTTATCTAAGCCAGCTACAGATGATATTCTTGCTCAACCTTCTATTTGTTCGGGCCCAAAAAACTCTCTCCCTACAAGCCTGTTACTCCTTCATCTATATATCAGAGGGAGAGAGGACTTACACGTTAGTCAAGACATAGACACAAGCCTAGCTAGAGCTTCTCACCTAGGCTTATCATTACTAAGAGCAGACGTATCACAGTTGCTCTACGGCGCCACAGAGCCTGTCCCATCGCTCCACCGCTTGCATCATCCCGGTCGCCCAGACTATCCTGTCCCGTCCCCACGCACCGCCTATGCACCTGCAAAAGAACTCCTGCCACGCCTGTCAGGCCATCCCATAGTGATTAATGCTACGGGACGGGTTACGGTCGCTCTGCGCTGACCACGCCGTGGACGACCGGAAAGGGGACCTAGGGAAGGGAACTACTCAAGTAAAAAAATATTTATTGTGATTAGATTGTTTAGATTCATACCCGCCCCGTGACCAGAGGAGACTGATTGCGGGGTTTGCACCTGTGACCTGGGGATTGGTCGCGGAGTTCGGTTGGAGAGTCTAGTTGCGTGGTCGATGGCTGGTCGTGCGGTTGCCTGACTGGTCATGCGGGAGAACCACGGTTCCAATCAAAACGTGACATGCAGTACCTGTTGACATCTTACTGGCGTGAGTTCGCCGGCGAGGGACCCCACTATTCTTTACACCGACAATACTCCATCTCCATCACCGGACTTTCCGGTGAGTATACTTTAGCCATCTGAGCCAACATCTTCTCTGTGTAAATTGCTCCTGTGTATTCTTCGATGTTAATCACTTCATCACCGGACCATCCGGTGCGTTATCCTTAGCCAGCCAAGCCAATGCAACCATCCCTGGAAAATATGCTCCAGTGTACACATCTTCAGAGCACCGGACCTTCCGGTGATGTCACTGCATTCTTCCCTTTGTCAACAATGTTCCGGTGCATTCCTTCGGTATGTTCAAATCAATCACCGGACTATCCGATGAGATCTTTTGCTTCTTTTTCATCTTTGTACTGTTCATTTCCCAGTGTTGTCTTGCTTCGTCACCGGAATATCTGGTGAGGCTTTCATGCCTATGTCTTATTTGACGGAGATGCTTCAGTGAGTGCAAATACGCTGAGCATTGGACTATCATGTGTAATCATTTTTCTTAGGACTTTTTCTAATTCAACCAAACTTTATCTCGGCTTTGATGGCTTCTTCATGTATTGCATCCATGAGATATACTAACCTATATATTCTTGACAAACATATTAGTCTCAATAACTATATTATTATTAATTATCAAAATCACAATCATGATTTAATAGTATCATTTTCGCTACAATTATAATATAGTTCGTAACCGTCGTGAAATATTCAAGGCATGTAAATAAATATTGGATAGACAATCGTATCCGATAAGCAAGGTATCTTCATATCTGTCACATCTCTCCTAGATATCTTGAGAATCGATAATGCATGAAAGATATGTTTGGACTTCTAGCACTCGGAAGAAATTCGAGTAGCTTACATCTGCCTTACTCTGACTATAAAAAGAGCCATCAAGCCTTACGCCGACAGTAAATGAGAAATATCTTCATATTTTGATTGTCTTGGAGTACGTCCAAGACAAGCCAACAAGCTTTTCTACATGCACAAGACGCCAATTGAAGCCGATAACCGAGTCTAGTCCGGTAGAAACTATGGAAACCCTCGTCATCCGACTAGAGCTTATAACTAAGAACACAGAGTAACCGTCTTAGATTCTTAGGACTAGATATATACATCCTGCATACTGTTTGTAACATCGGTTCTGAGTTAATCGAGACAAGACAAAATATATAGTTGTTATACTATGAAAGATTCTAACATGTATAAATCCTTGTCTCTTTTTGTGATACTCTTGTGATATACAGTTATCCCTATTTTTACTTTCAAATACATTGACAGTTGTTTACGTATCGTCGACACATGTATAACACGATCATTATTAGTGTGATTCACAAATCACAATCACCAAAAAATGATTAGTGTGATTCATGGCTCGAATCAGTGAACTTTTTTAATTTTTATATTTATTAAATAAAAAATATAAATATATGTGTCTATTTTGAAAAATTACAAATCGGCTCGTGTCGCCTGTTAGAAGGATTAACGGACGATATAATTAAAAATAAAAATATTACATTCTAATACTCTTAAAATTCAAAATAACATCGAAATAGTCATGATTTTTTTTTAGAAATTATGTGGTGTGGAGCATGCTACTATCTAGCTCTAAAAATGTTCAGCTCAAATAATTACAATGAGAAAAAAGATATGAAATTTATCTTTTTTATTTCTCATTGTACAAATTATATATATATATATATATATATATATATATATATATATATATATATATATATATATATATATATATATATTGAAAAGATAGATGATAGCATCCTCTACATCATTTTTTTCAGAATGTTTTATAATTATTTTAATAGTATTTTAAATTTTGAGAGCATTGAAACGTAATATTTTTTGATTTTTAAACTTGTCGCTAGTTGGAAAAGCGATAGGCCACTTAGGAGACAAAAGTCTAGATTTATATAATTTTTCAAAATGGATCTATATATTTATAATTTTTTGATTTAAAAAATATAAAAACAAAAAAATTTGTCGAATCAGTTGCCACGGAAAACAACGTCATTGAGGCATACAGTCATGGGCCGCATGTCATATGGGCCTCTAACGACGTGGAAGCAGCCACCCAAAGAGGGCCTCGTCCACGAATACGATCCGTGTAAATTGTGCATCTCTTCCCTCAAACGGAGCCACACACATCTCGGGCTTCTCCTCATGGACTCCTCGCCTTCCCCGTCGCCGGCGCCCGCTCGATCCCGTGGCGCCTCCAATGCCACCCTGCGGTGGGACATCCTTCGCCGCGCCCTGCTCGCTCGCTCCTCCTCCTCCTCCTCTCGCGCGCCAGGTCCGATTCCCTTCCCTTCCCACTCCACAACAACCTCTATTCCCGCTTCGTTTCGTGTAGCATTCGGTTCCGTTTGATCTGTGTCTATCAGCCGATCCAAAAGGTGAGAAGACCTCTCGCCCAGGTAACACGGCTGAAGGCGTCCTGCTGTGTTTTTTCCCCTCTACCCTCCAATCCCCGAGCCATATGATCCCCCGGATGTACAGTACTCGTGCAAACAATTAGCAAGGGCCAAACGATTTTAGTTCACGGTGATTAGTTTCTAGTGTTGCCACTCGATGGTTCTAGCATGCCATTTGGGGCAGCTGATGGCAAGGGGAACAGCGGCATTTTGTGCCCTCCTCCTCCAGCCTGACTCTTCATAAGCTCGGCACAGACGTGCTCGAAACGAATTCTGTGGAACGATTGTGCCATTGCAGCTTTTAACTTGTGCTTGTACGATTCAAATCGAAGCAAACTGGTCACTGATGCACAAACTTGTTGTGGCATTTCGTATTGATGAGTTGGTTTGCTCAAACGCCTTTAAGGAGCAGGTATGGTCTGAGCACCTTGCTTGGATGAAATGGGACTGCAGTTCTTGCGTCAATAATATAGTCTTTGGGCACTTATGGTGGTTAACCTTTAGAATTAGTGTTACCATGAAAGCGTGTATATGCATTTAACAAGCCATATTCCATTATAATGTGGATTTTTTAACCACTCTACTGATGAACAACGTTTGCTGTTTTGTGAGTGTGAGTGTGGGTATACATGCATGTGTGTGCTGCTGTGCACACAAAACTCTCTGGTAGCACTGTTTCAGTGTGAGTTTGAGCGATTCTTTTTTGGATCCCACGTTTTCATATGGTAGTACTGTTGAACTATTAAACATAAGGTTGCTGATTTATAGTATCATAGTAGTATTTTATTGGGCAGAAGGCAATGGTAGTTTCCCCCTTCTCAGTATTACTTCGGCAATTGACATCCAATAATGCAACTGCATATATTTGTTAATGTGTCTTCTGTTTGGACATGGCAAATTTAAGTAGCTTGAATTCCACCACATTTGTACTACTTTAGCAGCTCACATTTGCTAATTGCTTTTGTACATTAAGCTATGTTAATATGTTTTTTGACGGCTATCTTCCATGCAGAGGGAACTTCCAGTGACCAGCAGAATAAAGATAATACCAACAACATTTCAAGAAAGGCATCGCGTGGCTTTAACCTGATTGAATGCCATTCATTGCCAATTTCACAGTTAGCTAAATCACTTGGGAATTCATTAAACGGAAATGAAAATGATTTGGAGTGCCAAAAGGATGTTTATGTTTATTATAAGCTGCCTTGTGGAGGTTCCTCTAAACTTAATCTAGTGTAAGTAGTCTACTATTTTCCCTAGTTTACTGACATACCAAATGCAGCTTTCCCTATCTTCTTTTCCCTGATATAATGGTATTGTATTGTTTTCTCTCCGGTAAGTCCAGTGTGTGACTACAAATTTAGCCATCATGAAGTGTTCAACCAACTAGAAAGGTTGGCGTACTATTTTTCAGTTGGTTATTATTTTAATGTGTGATTCCAGGTACAGAAGAGAGGATTCCCTTGAACTGAATGACATTGAAGCTTCGAACAGATACAATATCGATACTACTGGACTAGTATGTAAGTTTTGTTCAAGCAGGTTTATTTTTTCTGTTGCCATATATAATGTGATTCCATCTGTCGGCATCCATCACGTGCATGGTCATGTTTATCACATTTTTCGGTTATTGTCTGTCAGTACCTGCCAGAATGTTTTGGTTTTGCTGTTTGTAATGTAAAAAAATAGGAAGCATTTGTGTGAAAAAGAAATGTAAACATATACATAATGTACACTTTGGTCTCTTGGCCACTTTGCAGAATGTTGAGATCTTCATATCCTTTTGGCCAAGAGGTGCTTCACACAATCCATGTGTGACAATTTTCTTCGACTAAGAATTGTGAATTTGTGATCCCACATACCTAATGAACTTTTGAGCTTAACTAATACAAAGTTTACTATACTTCAGCATTGATGCCCTCAAGTTCCAAAGTAGGTTGTTTTTCTCCAGTATACTATCCAATGGGCTTAGCGTTCAGCCAGGTATCAAGTTAATGTGACATTAGGTGCTCCGCACTATACTCTCTGGTCAGTGATCACTTAAGTTTGCATGTCTTTTTCTACAAAAGACTTAAGTTTGCATAGGGCTGGCTTTAGAAGCAGGAATGCTATAAAACAAAAGAATAGAAAGAGCTGTATTGATAATATGCTATTCTGAATTTCCTTTTGTTCTTCCACTTTTTCATGTTTTACTTCATTTTATGTTCATGAGAATTCAAATTCAGTTCTAACCTTACACTTGTTCTTTCTCCCCTGAAGGTTGTTGGCCATCAGAAGAAGTCCTTGCCTACTACTGTATTAACCACTTGGATATGTTCAGGTTTGTCGTTACTTGTGACTTGTGAGATTTGTTACACATGTGACACTCTTGCATTAATATGGCTTGTTTTACAAAGATAAAACAGTATTCAACCTTTAGCTGATTTCGCATAGCATGCTGGAGTCCCATATTTAGGTCTTGACCAAACAGGATCATAGGGTACATGTTGTGTCACACACTCAGCATACTGTGGCCGTCTAGGACAACCTGTATTACAAATATACAGTAATGATATATAGGTCCTTGTTCCTGTGGATATTTTCAAAAGTTGTTTACTGTAACAAGAGAGATGCAGACGGGGTTTGAGCTGTGTATGTAGCCTGCTTTTTAAAATTACACTTTTGCACTAGTTTTCTTTCCATGCTATTTGAGATTGAGAGCAGAAAATCAACAGATATCTGAGAGCTACATTAGCTTATGGTTTGTGAAGCACTGAACAGTCATTGTATGCTGTAATACTCATCCTATGCAGAATTGTATCTGGACCTTTTGTTCTGCCATATGAATCTATACAATAGACTAATTCCTTACCCCACATTATCTTCAAAGCTAAGCTTTTTCATAATAGTAGTTCGTTGCTGCTTTGACTAAGTTCAGTCTCTATTATATTGATCTGATAATTGAATATTTTAATTCATTCTAGGTCCAAGAAAGTGCTTGAGCTTGGATCTGGTTATGGATTGGCTGGGCTTGTTATTGCAGCCACTACAAATGCTGATGAGGTTGTTATTTCTGATGGAAACCCACAAGTAGTTGCATGTATCCTTCTTAATTTCATATATGCAAACGTTTTTTTTTTGCTAATTTTTGTTAATAGATTAGATTATCCCAGACGTTAACCTTATATGGCCTTTGTATTTATTTTTTAAAAAACATTCTATGGCCTTTGTAAGCCATTAACCCGCAGATATTCAGAAGAACATATCCATCAATGCAGAAAATTTTGGTGAGACAAAGGTTAAATCTATGATACTGCATTGGGACAAAGAGCAAGCTTCAGAAATATTGAATACTTTTGACATAATTGTTGCAAGTGACTGGTATGTTTGACCCTCTTACTACTTTGCTATTCTTGAATACTTTTTTTTTGAACCGGCTATTCTTGAATACTGATTATCTTGTCAACCTTGTACCTGCTTAGTGTTTTCTTATGCATCAGTTATATGTTATAGTGTGAGGCTATGAACTTGGCATTAAGTAATCATGTAACCAGCTAGTGCTTTTTATATAGTAATATTGGATTGGAGCTCCTTGGTACTACCTCTATTCTCTTTTAGATGTCGTTTTAGCCTTCGGCACACAGAACAAGGTTGCAATAAATTCTGTCATGCATGACATGTTTACCCCTCTCGATTTCTCCCACATTCAATTAATGGCACATAAACCACCAATCCACCACACTAATTGAATTGAAACTCCACTTTCTAATAGCCTTTAATATGGCACTCTTGTAAAACACCACCATGAAAACCTAAAACGACATCTATTTGAGAACAAAATCAAGTTCCTAAAACGACATCTATTTGAGAACGGAGGTAGTAGCATCTTTTTGTGGAAACTGATCTTGTAGCTGCTGGTTGATCCCAGCTGTACTTTGGTTGCACCATGCTTCTGTACTAGCGATAAATATCACCATGCTAGCAATAAATTTCACTAGGATTTTTTTATTAACATTTTGCTCGGTCCTGCAGCACATTCTTCAAGCAATTCCATCAGAGCCTTGCCCGGGCAGTCAAATCCCTGTTGAAGCATTCGGTGACCTCACAGGCCATCTTTCTGAGCCCCAAAAGAGGTGATTCACTCGATAAATTCCTGGAAATAATCGAAGAGAATGGTTTGTGTTGTGAGTTGATTGAGAATTATGATCCTACTGTCTGGAATCAGCACAAAAAATATGTGGCTGGTGATGACAGAACCTGGCCCAATTATGATGAGGAACATTGCTATCCTTTGCTGGTTAGGATTAGCTCTTTTAGTGAATAGTCATTTTTGGACAGTTCTGTTTGATGATTCATTTGTAATGCATGATCTCATAAGATAATCTGCTAGCTTGCCTTAATTTGGTATTTGTTGCTGTAGCATTGTTGTTGCTATTGTGTATTCAATTCCCCATGAGGGTCTTGCAACATCCCTTTTATCGTTCTATTGCTATTGTGTATTCAATTCATCATGAAGTTCTTACAACATCCCTTTTATCATTCTATCAAATCCTGAATATTTAGTGCATGAACTGGGATTGCTTAGCAGTCGAACAATGACTAAGACTTTGGACCCTCATTTTTGCTGCCATATCCATAAAGATTGGAACTTATGTTATCTTAACATTTGGTGCCATAAGTATTGATGGGTGGATATAATCTGAGATTTGAAATGATTTTCTTCAAGTAATATAAAACATTATCAGTTATCCCTCATGTAGCCAAACTTTCGAGTCAGGATGATTCTTAGATCCTCCTTTCATGCAACTATTACCCTGCTTGTCTGGTTATCAATCTTTGCACAGTTAACTGCCTATTGGTGCGTGTGGGGCACCCTTCTCAAATCTGGCATTGCAACTACTGCTACTGGAGTAACATGCATTAGTTGGCAATGGAAATATTTGATTGTTTTGGTACTTCGACAGCTATCTATGCTCCATCGTCTGTTTATCTAAATAGACTACAGGTTGCAGGTCGAAAGTGATGTTATTCGTTGCCGCTTTTGATCACTTCGCATCTACGAAGCTAACATCTTGACTAATCACAATTGAGGACTTGAATTATCTCAATCTAGTGGTTGCTTCATCACAGCATCCACATTGGCTGATGTTCCTACGTCAGTATCATAGTCTCATCACATTTTTCTTTTCAAATGCAATTGGTTCCTATCTAACAGCTGTTACAGTATCTTTATGGTTGCTGACCGGATGAAATCAATCTTCAGAGATGCCAGCAAGGGGATCATGGATAACTGCATAGCTGCTGACGTTTTTGAACTTTATCATGCCAGCAAGTGCATAATCCACATATCCTTTTGCATCTGAGTTTATTCATGAGTTGGTGCACAATAGTTTTCTTTCTTTTTCCTTTTTACCTTATCTCGGTTTAGAAAACTAAGTGGATTTATCAACCTCATGAACTTTTTATGCAAATGTCCTACCTGGTTTTGATATGTGAGCATGTTTTTTTTAAACAAAGGGGCAAAAAAATCTATCTATTATATTAAAAAGGAGTTAAGCTCAGATGAACAGTACACCACCCCCGAAGGGGATAAGGATCACAGACAATACCACCAAGAAACACCTCCTAGGGGCAAACACTAGATGACAACTAGACCACTAAAAGGACTGGACATACGAAACTACTACAAGCTACAACCACCGAACATGACAAACTTCCTGAAAGAAATAATGGCACAAGAAACCACCAAAGACATCAACCTGATGACATGATCCCAAAAGACCAGACCATCCAAACGCACTTGAAAGTTTTCACTAGCAGAAAAGCATTTTCTTCAGCAGAGATGGATTTGCATTAGAAGGAGATCTTCATTGTGTTAAGCATGTTAGCACCAGAAGAACGTAAAGATTCAACCTTGACATTTGTAGTGATAGTCGGAGGTGGAGTAGAATTGTGTGCACGACGAAGATGACATCCCTGGGCAAAATGCCTTATCCCTCCACAAAGAAGACACCGGAGAGGGTTGGGACATGTTGCAACTCGATGATCCATTGCAAGGCATTTGAAGCACTTGCCAAGCAACCATGGAGGGTGTGATGGGGCTGCTCTTGCTGACAACAGAAGCCTTGGTTTGCGATCACCTTGGGAATACGGGCATGAAGCAACCCGATGGCCAACTTCAAGACACATGAAGCATCTGCCTAACAGACTTAATTCCCTTTGCCCTTCATGTTAGGCCACCGATGAGGACAATGGACCATGCGTGTTACAACTTCGACGTTCACATGCAGTGCATCTAGTTGGGGGACGACGACGAGGGAGGTGGTGCTGAAACAGAAACAAGCAATGATATCCTTGGCTTGGTTGATCGTGGTAGCATGATGCGCTGAAGTGGGGATGGGGTAGGACCACGAGAGGGAGGTTGGTTCCCCCTACGCAGATCTGGTCGATGACGAAGAAACGAGCGATGGTACGGCCCACTCGACCAGCAGCTCGGTGAGGACTAGGCTAGCTTAATGGTAGATGGCAGTGGCGGCATGGAGATCCTGGAGGAGGAGCTCAAGGTATTGTTGTAACTCGACGAAGGCTACCCCGACGAGTCTCCTTGGGAGGTGACGATGATGACGACGACCTCTGGATTCACAACTCGACCAAGAGGAGCTAGGAAGTGAGGGGGAAAATCTGGCACAACCCGAAGGAGGGAGAGGGCAGCGAGAGGGTGAACTTTGGTGCCAACTTGGCCAGCGGCGGATAGCGAGATCTAGGTTCGCATGCGGGCGGCAGCGATGAATTGCTCACGTGCAACGTTAGAGGCTGTGGCGAAGGCATCGATCCAGTGACCCTCATCCCTCGGTGCCATAGATTCGGTCGCGATCTGCGGGATGCGGGAGTTGACGGTGGCGGTGAGGGCTCCTTCCCTCCTCTTGGCGACCGTACCAGATTATAGCTACCTCACCATCGCACGACCAGATCTGAATGCTCACCAACAACGAGCAACAATACTAGATATGGTGTGATACTTATAAATGCTGTTAGAATTAGTCGTCAAGACGTAATAATCCTTTTGAGGTTTTTGGCAATTTTGGATGGTCCATTTTGCATTCTACTACTTGTCTTCTGCATCAATGTCTACTACATTTGCTTTTGCCCTTAATGACGGCGCCACTACCTATATTCCTCTTCCTCTCACTGCATCAAACCCCAGGATGAAACAATTGTAGCCTCCTTTTCCTAATCCACATCCCCTTGAGCCCAATCCATGACCTTTCTCATTGATTCCCCAATAGATCCGGTGGAGCTCGCTGCAAAGGCAGCATCTTTCGGCCTCCATCCATCGATGCCTACTACATCTAGGCTGTCACAGGCGGTGGCAGCATGTGGAGACGTGGCCACCCAGGTGGATACGGGTGGTAGTGCAGGAGGCAGGCCACGTGCAGTTGCGGAGCAAGGCCTAATTGAAAATTTTTGACCAAAATCAGTACTTCGAAAAAACGGTATGAAAACATCCAATATTGTTTTCCGATTTTGACACTCGTTCCGATTTCTGTCTAATTTTGAGTAAATTCTAACAAAATCGGACTCGATGAGGAAGAAACAGAAAATGTCATCGGTCTCGCTGTCACCCATAGGGTTAGGCTCATTTCCATCTGATTTCAAGTAAATTCTAAAAAAATTAGAATAGGACTCCCTGTCAGTACGATGCTGAATCCTTTGGCTTTTCTAGCATGCATGTCCTGTTGCATATATCACTTGAAAAGAAATGGAAAATGAAATTGGTCTCGTTTTCACCCTAGGGCTTGGCTAACTTGGTTTGCCGCCTAACTTGGTGCAGCTAGCTGCAAAAAGGCTATACTGTACACATGCATTAAGTACCTATTGTTTAGATAAATGATCACAGCGTTGAGAGTATCATTTGTGTAGATAGACTTGTCTTTTTGCCAACTATAAATAGGGGTTTTGTTTAGTTGCTTGATCTAGTATTTTTATGTTAGTTACCTAGTAGTTCATGCACACTAGACTTGACTATCTCTAATAGATTAGAATGAAGACCTAAGATATCAGGAAAAAGAAGCAACAGAGATCGCAACTTGAAAAAAAGATCGAATTGGGTAAGTCCCCCTGTAAACCTAGTCACCACATGACGCAATGAGGTCACCGCATGATGCGGTAAGGCACCATATGATACGGTGACTATGGGTAGCTGGTGTAGAAGATTTTCTAGGCTTCGAAGCCGCAAGTGTTGTGAGCGGGAAGAGTAGCCTATGCCAGAGCGACGAAGTACTACCTTAGTGAAGACGACAGTGAGCATTCATGTGAGCCTAGTGGGAGATCCATCGGTGTGTGGGAAGCTCTAACGGCAAGATGAAAGGACAATGATGCCACCTAGAGAGAGGATGAATAAATGTTTTATCAAAACTTCACTCCTTTTACTATTTGGCCTAAACTTACAACGGAAATAAACTAACGGATTTTTCACAAGTGAAAAACCTAAATATGTTAGACTCAACTAATGCACGATCACCATAAACAAATGTTAATGTTACAATCCTAGGGTGTGACAAAGATTATCTAAATCTAGCAAGATAACGCTAATATGAAATTCTGAATTTACTGTTCATAAAAAGTTCTGGTACTGTTTATTAGAAGTTCCGAATTTACTGTTCATTAGATGTTCTGATTCCCAAAATTAGAAGTTCCGATCAGTTCAAAACAACAGATTTTAGAATTATGAAATTAACTCTATGCACGTACAAATAAACATGCAAACATAGATATCAAAGTAAACTACAAGAGTAAGTAAATACGGAAGCAAATGATTTATTACCGAAGTTCGGATATTCATTGATATCCATATCTCCGTTGAGGAAACTCGGTCACACTTGAGGCCGGTCTTTTTCAACTATTTTTCTCATGATGTTGCACACATGCACTCCTTACCTTTACTATAGTCAACTCTTCCTCCACTCCGAAGATGGTGAGTTTCGTAACCACTTCTGGGTCTCCTCACAATCTTCACTTGAGGAGATCATCAGCAATCCACCACCGAGCCGTCTAAAAGACGGTGATCTCCAAGAGTAATAAACTTCCAAACTCGTGCATGATCAACACTGAGTGCTCAAACACACGCAACCTATGTGGCAATTCGTGGGCTACCAAAGCACCAAACCCCTTACACACTTCTCTCTCTCTCCTCACTAGCGCTGAGGGGGTCGCAAACCACCTCCCTCAGCTCCATCGTCGACTACGCCAACAGCCACCGTCGCATGGCTCTGGACGACTCTGCCTCCGTCGAGCTCTACCGCGGTGAGCGCTGAGGGGGTCACATACCTCCTCCCTCAGCTCCGATGTCGACTACGCCTATGGCCATCGCCGCGGAGGCTGAGACCGTGTTGTCTCCGTCGAGCCCCGCCGCAGTGACGCTTCAGTTGGCGTTACTCCATCGGGCTATGCCCCTGTCACCCTTGGCGAGCGACTCCATCGAGCTCCACCCTCTGGCTTCTAGCCTCGCCACCGCCATCTCCACCACCGACTGTGGGTTCAGCCACCGAGGTCATAGCATGTGACCTCGGCAAACCTCGCAACTCTCACTCCTTATCAAAGGTGTCCACGTTGTGAAAACAGGAGGCCACCAAGGATATCCTGACTTTGAAGGGCTGGAGATAATTCATTGTGCATCTACTTGTCCCTCAGAACCTCGGAACTAGTGAATGGGGGGTGCTGTTGGGGAAATGCCCAGCCTTGAGATATTTAAACGATGTATTGTGGCATTACTATATTAATCCTAGTATCTCAGTTACCACATCTCATGTAAAAGGATGGAAGGCCCAAAATATCCTCCTATGTACATGATTGTAACATAATCTTAGAAGTAGACTGGTAATTTTGTCTACCCTTTCTCTCTTTAAAATAAGCCCTCAAGAGGCAAGCAAGGGGATCCCTCTCTAGACCGAAACTAAAAACTCTCTTCTTCCTCTTCTTTTGGTTCTTAGTTCATCTCTAAGCTTGAGTCTCCTCGTTGGAAGAGGCTCTCGTTGTAGTCTGGGGCATGTTTCGTGCACCAACAGACCGAACAAATTTAGAAGTCACACTATCAGGTTCAAGTGGATCAGACAGGTGGAGCTTAGTGTGTTGAGATTTAATTGTTCCTCTTATGTTTGTTCTCCTAGCTTAGCTCCTAGGTTAGTTATTGCTTCCGTTTTGCAACAAGGGGTTTCTAGCTTAGTTCTTAGATTCGGTTGTTGTGCTGTGAGTATGTGAACTTGGCTATGTTAGAAGAGAGATGCATTGCGTGATAAATAGAAAATGCCATTGAAAAATTTAGTGATGCTCATATTCACTCCCATCTAATCGTCTTGCTCGGTCCTTCACGAACCAACACCTCCAAGACATAAACCATTAGTCAAGATATTTTAGTGTTGGTGGCACTATCATGAATATATATATTTTGTTTAGCTTTACAACACCAGGAACAACTAGTGATTAGTAGACGAGCTGCTTTCTCCTCTCATTATTTGTTTAAGATAAGGCAATTATAGTAGGAAGTCGTGCTGAAAGCTGTCATATTTTATCTTAGTGTTCACCTAAACTTGATATATGTCTAGTAATGATGCTTTTTTGTTTTATCTCAATACGCGTTGATAAGTTACAAGAATGTGTGGTGTTATTTTGCATACGTTTCATCTAATCAACTATTATATTTCATGATAGAGTTTTTCGTCTCTCGTTAAAATATTATTGATTCCACACAGATTCTCTTACTACTAATATATAGATAATTGACGTCAGTACCCTCAACTATAGGAGCAGTTAGCATCTTTATCATCGGATTGTTGTCAGTACACTCAACTTTTGACTCAAGATTCCTCCATCCGGTTTAACAAACCGAAATCGCAGCTAAACCTGTCCTACTTTGAGTTCATAAGCAACTGCGAGTCAACGAAAAAGAACCCTTCACGAGGGTGCCACTAGGCAACCACAACCCTGTCCAAAAGACAATCACTTGGAGAAGCAATGGCATTTGACAGGAGAAAGGTAACAATGCTGCTGCCTTGCAACAAATGTTAAATCATACAGCTACACTGGACTGTGAGTGATTGCCTATTGCAGGGCATGCTTCGTCTAATCAGAAAGGTCATTTTGTTGCAGTGCCTGCTTTGTCTTTTTTACTAGCTAGTTGAGGCACAGATGCAATTGTACCTGTTCGTGATATGTCTAGCAATTATAGAGATAATTATATCATATTTATGTTGATATACTTTTACATAATACGTTATTCTATTTTATAGATAATTATTATTTACATTGATAAGTAAATATGTAATTTGTTTGTAAATCTCTTTGTTTATATTATGATGATATTATTCTAAATAATCACTGTTTTTATGTGAGAATTGACAACCCCTCCCTTTTGAGCAAGAAAACGACCGGTCGGTGGCCGATAAGTCAGGGTCACTGGACAGACTCATGTGAGGGCAGTATTGTTTTCATGCTCACCGGTGCCTGAAAGCTACATGTGGCCTCCCATCAGGTTTATGTTCAAATTTCTGGCAGTTTTGGTGAACAGATCTGTCACCGTTTCACTGCTACAAGGGGAAACTGGTCAATTTGGGATGGAGAAGGTTGTTGAAATCCGACTAGCCGTCACATCTTTTTCTTATGCAGGCAATCCTGTACGTGTCGCGTCGCATTGATCAGAAAACTGATGGATAAGTTTCTCTTTGAGAGTTTGGCAATGGTGATTCCTGAATAGAGGATGCTTGGTATGAGCTGCCCAGCAAGCTTGCAACTAGTTGGCTAACTTCCTACGCAAGATCACAAGGCCAGCAGTTAGTGTGACTGATACGAGAGAAGTCAAATGTCTTGGTACGTGTCAGATTCGTATAGGTTTAACACGACAAAAAAATGTACATGTCTATGACCTAACCAAGTGGTATTCAGATTGATCAAGAACGATGCCTCAATCTGGGAACCGAGTTAGATTCAGATGTATGGTCCCTAGTGCCTACTGTGCACAGTCGCAGATCGCATCAACCACACGAACGAGACAATTACGTTGGCACTTAAAAGGCGATCCTAGGCTGATACGCAGTTCAGAAATCATCAAAGGCAGGCAAAACGCTAGGCACCGATCCTTCCTTTGGCTTCACTCAAAAGTCAAAAGCAGTGGACCAGATTAGCGGCCATCACCACGCCCATGTTCTCCCCCACCTCGCACTTGTAGCATTTGATTGATCCGCACGCACAGATGACACATCCCATGTGCCAATCACCAAGGACTGCGTCGATCATCAGATGTGCACTAACACTATAATTCTATAAAGTAGTATGTATGCATGCACATGCATGCATGTATAACAAATATATACGTCTATTTTAAAAAATTGTAAATCTAGACTCCCGTCGTCCGTTAGAATAGCAACATGACGGGCAACATGCCACCTATATATTGAGTTTCAATACTCTCAAAATTAAAAACACTATCAAAATAGCCATTAAAAATTCTGTAATATAGATGATGCTATTATCTAGCTCTTCAAAAAAATTAGACAAAAATATTATTTGTGATTCTAAAATTTGTATTTTTATTTCTCATTGCATAAGTAATTGTTTGAGTTGAAAATTATTGAAGAGCTAGATGATAATATCATCTACACTAAAGATTTTTTCAAGATTATTTTGATAATGTTTTGAATTCTAAGAGCATTGGAACATAATAATTTTTGTTTTTTAAACCTCGCACTTCCAACAGGCCACGAGATTCTAGGTTTATAATTTTTCAAAATGAGCACATATATTTACAATTTTTGTTTTAAATAATATATAAATAAAAAAGTTACAGTAGTATTCTAGTTTTTTAGTTCATGCTGCAGACAGGTCAGCCATTACCAGACCATTAATTTTCCTTTAGCTGTTGATTGGGGCACGCATGCAGCTAGGTATCAATCATCAGCTGCACGCCTGCACCACGAGGAATTATTTCAAATGTAGTAGGAACATCTGGTGGACTGTCCAGCATAGTGGAACTGCCACGCCTCTGAGAACGGCACATCAGTAACAGCAACAACGTGTAACGTAGTAGCAGGTACATGTTCCGTCCGTTCACGCTGATGTAAACTAATCGCTTGGTTAGCTTTATCCGTCGTGCGCAAATGTTGGTTGGTTTGCCACTAGCGGTGGGGAAACCGAACTGCTGAGTGTGTGCATAATGATTGCTCTCTCTCTCTCTCTATTAATCTGTGAAACAATCTTGTACATTTCTTTTTGCTGAACACGACGGCATAAACCCAAAAAGGAGAAGAATGGCGGATTTTACAATGGCGTGACGCGATCTTGGTCAAATCCAATCATAGCCTCCCCGCACAAACCCAGCCCAAGCCCACCGCGCGCGGCACCAACCACCAACCATCCTTCCATTGAGCGGCAGCGCAGCGGACGAGCGCGCCGTTTCGCTTTGCGCCAGTGGCCCGTGCGTGCGCCGGTGCGCGCGACGCCCGTTTCTTTTGGTCTCCACGGGTGCTATAGCAGCAGGTGGAGCAAGAGCGGCGCGAGAGGCAGGGCACGGAGCGCCAGCCTCGACGGCGCGGACGACGCGTCGCCGGTGGCGAGGCTGGCGAGCCAGGAGTTGTCGCCCAGCATCACGCCCTGGCCGTCCGGGCCACTGCCGACGCCGCCCTGGCTGCCTGTCGTGGTCCCCGGTACCGTCGGCGTCGGACCTGTCGGTGCCGTCGTTGTTCCAGGCCCGCTCGACGATTTCAGGCTGCACGTTGAAAGAGAGGAAACCATTAGTGAAAAGAACGTATAGTAATCTTTGCACTTTCTTTTTTATCCTGTCTTCTTAAATATTACTACTAGTGTCGTCGTGATCTCAGCATGTCAGCCATCGTTTGTTACGTCCTTTCTACCTGACCTCTCTCGCTTCTGACTTCATAAGATAAAGATATCTTTAATAGTTAAAGGTAACGTTAACTTTTAGATAATAGAGTATAATTTTTAAAATTTATATAAAATCTACCGCTTATAATTTTTTATATCTTACGGAGAAGAGAAATACTAAGATAAGATCTATCCGTACTACAAGTACTGACAGTGCGCTGTCTTATCTAAAAACTAACCACTATTTCTACCCTAAGAAACCGACTGACCTCGCCTGCCACGACGTTGACATGCAAACCGACGGCGGTAAAAAAAAAAGGGCCAGGAGGAGTCAGAAACTCAGACCTGCCTTGACAAGTTAAGCACAAAGCACCCACCGAAATGGCAAGATCGATTGCATATTTACCTGATGATATACTAACTCCAGGGTAATCATTACATCATATTGCTATCTTCCAAGCCTCTCAATCTCGCTGTCCCATTCTACTCCATTTCAGATTTCAGAAGCATAGCGTATTGCACCTGGACCCATTTCTTATGCATTTGAAAATGAGATTAAGGTGATATGGCGCACTCAACGTTCAGTCACTTACTCATCATCATGCACCAACCGCTACCCGTACATGGTTCCAAGGGAATTTTTATTTAGCCTATTTAAATTTAATATTTTAATAATAATTCCATCTTCAACTAAATTTTCAACATCAAACCTTTTGGTCACTCCAGAGTCCATGGTGTGACGACCCATATAGTCGCGACATGGGCCATGATGTGACCAAATTCTTAAGGTGACGGCCCATATAGCCATGTCAAGAGCTATAGTGTGGCAAAAAGGGGTTAAATCTTCGAAAATTAGTTAGGGTGAAGTTATTTTTAAAATATTAGATTCCCTTGTTCTTGAAGCAATACGATCCCGTCGTCAATTCATTGTCGCCTAACTCTGCATGCAAATCTCGCGCGCTTTAATGACTAACCACGCACTAATCAAAACGTCACGCCAGAGCAAACGCTCGTTGGAGAAAGCAAGTGCAGTAGCGTGTGAAGTGAAGCTGTAACTGTGTCAGTGTGACGCGCGTGAAGGAGCGGAACCTTGGGGTGGCGACGGGGCAGAAGGTGATGGTGTAGTCGCGGCCGCCGGCGCAGGTGAAGGTGCTGGTGGGATCGTCGTAGGCGTAGCTGTACGACTTGGGGCACGCCGACTTGAACACCTGCGAGTAGGCGGTGGGACGGCAGGTGTTGGGGTTGGCGAACGCGCCGCTGCAGCAGTACTCGGGCTTGCCGAAGGCGTCGCATGCGCTCCGGCACGCGGCGCCGCCCAGGGCGCGGAGCTCCGCGGGGCACCTCGCGTTCAGGTCCGCAGCACAGCCCGCCGCGGCGCACGTCATTGCGCCGCTGGCGCCGCCCGCGGGCTCGATCAGCATTGGCAGGTTGTACCCGTCCACGAGGCTGACGTCGTAGAAGTCGTTGCCACCGCTTCCGTCGAGCGTGAACTCGGCCAGCGTGGCCGGCGGCGCGGCGTTGAGGCCGTTGCACTCCAGAGAGCCGGAGCCGCAATCGCCTGTGGCGCAGACGACCTTCCCGGTGGCGTCCTGCGCGCAGCCGGTGCGCGCCCACAACCGGCCCGACCAGCCAGACGGTGCCGGCACCGCGCGCGCCGTGCCGGGCGGCAGCGCGAAGCCCGTCGGGTCCAGCCTCGGGCTCCCGGCGTTGGACTGGATGCCCGGCCACACTGTCCCCGTGCACCGGTTCACGAACGTGAATGTCACAGCTCTCCCTTCTGCACCCAAGAACCAAAGACGTCAATTCAGCTCACCATGAAATAAAAGATCTTGCAACTTCCCTCAATTACCAAAACAACGCCACTCTACAGACAATAGAATTACCTCTCAGAAATAAGCAAAGCAGAACAAGAACGATGCTAACTCTTGCGATTCCCATGTTCTTGAAGCAATGCTGTGGTGGTTATCAATGGCAATCGGCACGAGCAAGAAGAGGTATATAATCAATGTCAGAAACCGTACAAGTACTAGCTAGTAGAAGTAGTATAGGAGAGGAAGGTAGAGAAAACTGCTGGACTTGGAGCGCTGGAAGAGCCACCACCCATAAACTATCAGGATTAGGATGAGAGATGGAGACTGGAGAGAAGGGGGAATCCAAGCACTCCCTCTTGGACTATACTTATAGCACAAGAGAGGCTGTTTACTAACTCGCTTTTCGCCCGGTTTAATCATGCTCTCTTCAGTAAAGTGAAAGCATGGAATACGGCTTGATTGGATTCAGATGCCCCTTTTCTCTGCAATTTGCTTTAGGAAGACATCCCAAATTTCCCCTGTGCAATTTCCAGGATGGATGGGAAATGGTGCTTGATGATATCCGTATCTTTTCGCAGAAAGGTGTCGATTAAGATGAGATTCAGTGGAAGGATGACAGGTATGGCTGAACCAACATCTGCGGGGGTTAGAGGATAACATAATGAAATGGAGCATGTTGTTTGGCCTGCTTTGCCAAAAATCCTGATGGGTAAATGCATCAAAGCTAATCTTCCAGGATCAGCAGTCAATTCTTGAATTGCATGTGCAGGCGATAGTAAGGTAGTTGGTCTGTCTAATTTCTGAAGTGACTAGTAAAGGTGCTGAAAGGGAAATGGAAGCTGAAGAACCGAGGTGGCAAGAGCTGACAATCAGCTACCCAACATAAGTGTACTGTTCCCTAAAATAATTTGATAGTGATATCTCTGTTATGAATATGTACACATCCCGACTTGTTTCTAGGGAGAAAATTGAAGGACAGAACTGAAATGAAAATAAAGGAGCAGCAATTCAGCAGCACAAAGAAAAAACTGAAGAAAAATGGATGGCTCGTTGTTGAGCGTACAGTGAGACCACATTTTGAAATGAAAGATGCACAAGGAAGTTCCACAGGCGTTAGCATCCTAATAAAAAGGAAGAGGATGACGGTTTTGGCATATGTTTGAAGACAAAGCCAAAACTTTTAGTGACTTGAGTTCAGGTTACAATTTGTCAATACTTTCGTTCTTCCCTTCGCTGTTTAGTGGAACTCTTACAGGTTCCATTTTGATTTCTTCCGTTCGACCGCATTCTACGGCATCTTAGGCTGATTTTCTGTCAATCTGGAAAGCAGAATTGTTCTGGTGGTCAGTCAATAGGACAACTGATAGCCTCCTTGGTCATCTGAAGAATATGTCAACTCATATATGTCTGTACCCCTGGGATTTTCAGCATAAACTGAAGTATGCCGTGACCAATTTGTCCTGAGGACCTGAAACCAACGATGCTATGAATTATGGAAAGCAAAGATGCCAACTGAACCGTGCCACTAATTTGGTGACACCAAACACAACATGTTCACGCAATCTGGTCCATTATCTCTGTGCATTTTGAAATAGTTGCGGCAATTTGCTGTGACCACCTCTGAGCCTCTGACTCCATTGCCAAGTTAGCAAGTAATAAAGAGAAACTTTCCTTTCCTTTCATTTCTTTCTTTGTTTCCTGCAAAACTTTGTGCAGATGAAGCTTCTTCTCATGTAGCAGCGGCAACAATTAGGTATCATTCCAAATACTTCGTCTAAAGAAACTATGATACAAGCTAGTAGTAACATATTAACATTTGCGTGTGCGATGAGCATAAGCGGAGGACCCTACGTTAGCTGTTAGCCAAACCTGCAAATAGCTATGATTGTTGTCATTTGCCTCGAGCAGAACACTTGCCGCCGAATATCTTGGGTTAAATACACGTACGCCTAATGGTTATCCAGAATCCGGATAACAAGCAATGCTCCAATATAGGTGCAAGTAGAAGTGTAATCGGATATCCTATATCTTATCTTACATTTTTCATCGGAATAGGAACCGGACACGAATGATGTGAATACAAATATGGATGCGGATAGTCTCAGTCAGGAATACGGATTGAATGTGTGACAAATCATATGCAGACAATATCGATCACGAATATTTATTCAGATATTGAGTAAAAGCAACAATCATATATATCGTATATATTATAATTGTTTGTACATTCCGTGTATCCAAAACTTGACTACATTAGAGGTCCAACAAACAAATCGGCAATATACTCCTATTGAAGGAGTTATGTTAGAGCAAAATCGGAGAAGTTGCGAATATCTAATATGCTGTCTAAAGTGTATATTAATTATTTGAATATATATCCAATTTTATTCTCGGATATCCGATATCCGATGAATTCTGGCTCCTAGATTCGAATCCGATACAAATATGAGATCCAATCTAATATTCGAGATCCGATTAGTATCTAAAATGATTCGAGCTATCAAACGGACTAAAAAATTTCAGCCCGTTTTCACCCCTAGGTGCAAGTATCTTGGAGCACCTGTTATATCGTTTACGTCCATTAATGTGTCTGAAAATGGATCCAAATGTATGTACATCAATTTCGGCACCTACCCTTTCTCTTATCTTGTCCAAACTGTACCTTTCATTGTAATTCGTCTACGAGGGTTCCAAAATATCTTTATTCTACTTAAAATAACAAGATTAGTGAAACATGACTTATACTTCTGTTTATAGGAACGTGACTTATACTTGATTATTCGTCATTTATGTATTTTAAGAGAAGTAGCAAACAAAGCACACTTGGAAAAGCATACTGCAGCATTTTTTACAAAAAGCTTGCTAACAGATTCTATATGCCATAGTATTCATGTATACAGTTTATGGATTTCACTTCAAGCACCGATCCTCCTCCCCCCTCTTCTCCTTCTCCTCACGCAGCCGCCGCCAGTTCCTCAACAACACGCCAGGGGCCATTGACCGCTGCTGCTCGCAAGGGATGGCCAGCTGCGCCTCCCATTGTAGCAGCCGCTGGGAACTCCGATGCTTCCGATGCTTGGCCCCTCCTCCCCTTAGGTCTGTATGGTAAAGCTTTAGTTCTTAGAGGTGGATATTCAGTTTCAAAAATTAGTTGTAGGTATACTGAAAATGTTTAGATGAGCTACTTTATTTTTATTTTAATCTAAAAATAGAAAGTTAAACCATTTTATTTTAATCTATCAATTTAAAATCTGACAGAACTAAGAGGTAGAGTCTTAACAAGCAGAACCTTATTCACCGCGTGCCGTCGCCACCACTCAAACCGTGCGATTCGGTTGGGAGTAGCCGTATGCCTCTACGACAGAGAGCTCCTTCTATGCTTGTCCTAAGGTGAACAAGAAAATTGCTATTTTGACATCCGAAGCATATGGCTTCGATGATCTGCCACTCAAAACGTTGTACACGCCAAAATGATACTCTAAAGATTGGTTCCTTGATATTTGACATTTTGGCCCTTTTAAATCCATTTTCTTTTCTTTTCCCTGTTTTGGCACCTAAAACAACCATATTGCCCTCCATGCTATACACGACACTGCAGGCTGCCCTTTTCTCATCACTTTTTCTCTTCGGATGGACTGGTTGGGCTGGACTGAATATTTTTGCATGAAAATTGCAGCACGAGACAACTTAAAACAATCAGAAGCACATAATTAAGGAAGAATTGAGTCCTCATCTCATCCAGATAGGTTGCATAGTTCATAAACAACCAAACAGACATCACACACCAAGTCATGACACTTAACACACATAATAGAGTTTGGATCTAAGATAATTCAGGCTTCATAACTAAACATTAGTAGTTCACATTGCATTGACCCAAAATAAGTACTCCCTGCACACATGCAAGTCTGTTCCTCTTCCTCTTCTTTGGTGTCATCTTTTTTGGACTTGTCTTCTTGGCTGGAGATGAAGTGACCATGGTGGTTTGAGAAGAAGTGGCCATGATGGGTCGAGAAGAATTGCCCTCTCCAGGTAACATTGCAAGTCGCCTGCACATTCATGTCATCTTATTTAGTCAAGTTAATTGGTCAGTAAACCATATGTTGAGCACTATTACCAATTCTGCTTATCTTCTTATGAGCACTCCAGGACTGTCATGTAGTATTGCATCCGTAGCAATGGTGGACCTTTGTGTGTGCAAGGTTCAGTTGTGCTCGCTTCGGTAATGTTCTTCCTTGCCTTCCTTGGTGGTATGTAAGATGTAAAAAAATGAGCATCCATCAGTAAGGGAAAAAGTAAACATGGAAAAATAAATAAACAGCAAGCTTGGCTTTTCTTGGTTCCATTCAGTGGGCATTTGTACCGCTGCCTGTGAATTTGTCCCAGCCTCAAGCAATGCTGGTGTATCTGAGGAACAACCCAACATCTTAGCTTCTGAATCGGACACGACCCAAAGTCATCGAGCCTCGCAATGTTTGGTGTTTGGAGTGCCTGTAACATGTACTCTACACGCACGTTCCAGATCAGGCCTACTTGATTTTTTTGGGGGGGGGGGGGGGGGGTAGGAGGAGAACAAATAATACGAGTTAGGGTTGGCGTCGGAGCCGCGCCGCTGCCGGCTCCTGTCGGATCCGCCTGCTCCATCCAGTTCCTCTTGGGGGCCGCCTTCTCCGCCCGTCTCCTCTCGGGTCCGCCGCGTGGTAGGACCGCTGCCGCCGCCTGCTGCTGGGGGCGCTGTCGCCTGCTGGCTGCGGCTGGGGCCCCGCCTGCTGCTGCTCGGGTCGCCGGGAAAGAAACGAGATGGGGTGCATTGGGTTCGAGCAGAACGAACCAATAAGAACCGAGTCCAACGGGTCGAGGGTATAAGCGTCATTTTAGATTGAAAAATAGGGAAAAAAATAAAATGGATTTTAAAAGGGCCAAAATGTTAAAAATATCAAGGTGCCAATCTTTATAGTGTCATTTTGACGTGTCCAAAGTTCGGAGCGGCAATTCGTCAAAGCCACATGTTTCGAATGTCAAAATAGCAATTTTCTCATATGGACATAGTACAATTTATCTATTATATTATTATTTAAGCTAAAAAAAGTCACCATGTTGGCTTTCAAGCCTACAAAATTATTATGTTAATCAAAAAAAATTTAGACCACATATTATTATGAATATCTAACAGATTAAACTAAAAAGTCCTTATCAAATATTATTAATAAATACCTAAATTCGGGGGGGAAAGTCAATATCAAATACCACTAATAAATGAATAGATTCAGAATTAAAATTAATGAAAAATTAGTAGTTCTATTTCCATATGGTTTAAGAAGTAAAATATATAGATAAAGGGTCTAAACAAAATAAAATAAATAATAATTGAAATTATGGCGAGAATAGAAAAAAGGAGGATCAATATAAAATATAGTCTTATAAGAAAATCAAATTATTATAAAAATAAAATACCTAAATAAAGAGTCCATACAAAATACAATTAATCAATAGCTAAAATTCATAATAAAAATAATGAAAAAAATAAAATAATTATTAAAATAATAGATTAAGAAGCACCATATAGCTAAAGGTCATTGAATCGAGCAAGCAAGCAGGACATACTTATTATGATTTTAGTTAGGCTGTCTACATCTGACATACGATTGTGACAGTTGATTAAAATATATATGAATCAAACTAATACATGTATATAATTCGATTACAAATTTAGACTAACATAATTTTTATCTCTTCTTCTAATTTTATATGTTTTTTTAACTAAATAACACTGATCTCATGAAAAAGCTAAAAGACTAATTTTTAATTAAATGTTACCGTGACAAAATAGTATAGTGCGGCTAGCCACACTATTAGTTTGAGCCACTTTACTACTTATCTTATTATTTGAGGGGAAAAAGAAGTCTCCACATTTGCTCTCAAGGCCACTCATTGTTATGAATATTGATGGTCTAGATTAAACTAAATAGTTTATATTAAATATGATTAATAAATAGCTAAATTTAGAATTAAAAATTATAGAAAATTACTAGTTCAATTTCTATACGGTTTGGAAAGTAAAATATCTAAATAAAAAGCTCAAATAAAATAAAATAAATTATAATTTAAATTGGTGTTATAATAGAAACAAAGAAGTATCCATATCAAATGTAGTCTTAGAAAAAATATTATAAAAATTAAATACCTAAATAAAAAGTTCATATAAAATACAATTAATCAATAGCTAAAATTTATAATAAAAATTATAATTTTTTAAATTCTTACTAACATAATAGATTAAGAATCATCGTGTAGCTTAAGGTAGTCGCATCAAGTAGCTAGCAGGCAAAGCACAACACGTGGGTAAAACAAACACATTCTAATTTTAATTGGGTTGTCTACGTTTGACATATGATTTTGGTAGTTGATCAAAACGTATACGAATCGAACTAATACATGTATACTATTCGAGTACAAATTTAGAGCATAAATAATTTTCTCTTTCACTAACATAATTTTTACCATTTCTTCTAATTTTATGCGTTTTCTAGCTAAATAACATTAACCTCGTAAAAAAACTAAAAAGACTAATTTTTAATCAAAATTTATCGTAACGGACTATTACAGTAAAATTAGTCACGTTATTAATACGAGACACTTGCTAGTTTCAGTGACACTAACAGAACTATAAAAGGCTAGAAAAAAAAGTCGACTGGTGTCTAAAGCTCGTTTGATTCACAACCGACGCGCGCCATGCTAAAATTAGCATGTCCACACTCGCGAGGACCCCTACTTGGTTCGACGCCCATTGGCGTGCACGTGGCTCCCTGTAGCAACCATGCCCGCGTCAATGTAAATTTGCGCCCACTTACAAGAAGTTGGCACACCGATGGTTTGGCGGGACGCGTTGGCACCAAATGCAAATATGTAAGGATGCCAAACTGACAAAGAAAAGAGCTCTCCTTAGCGCCTTAGCACCGACATGGTGGGTAGACATGTAATAGCCACGTGAATTGCCCTGCCTTGGATTTTTATTCGATACGTACCTGATGCGCGTTTTATGCTTCAGGTTCAGAAAAAAAAACATCTATGGACGGTCAGTGCCTGCCGTCACAACTCAAGCGCCGTGAATGGACGCGGTTTGTCTGATCTAACCGGACGTGATGCTGAAACACAGGCTAATTTTTAGTGGGTTCTGACGACGTAACATGTGTACAGTTACGTAAGTGGATCTTGCTCAGTGCGCGACTCTGAGACCGAGAGGAATCCATCTTTTGCTTGCATTAAGCGTGCCAATTTTGTCGTAGTGGTCCAGAACAGATTGGCACCCGCACAAATGCGCAATATCTTCCCTCTTCATCTCTTCTGCATGCATCAGCTGTAAATCCCATCTCAAGTGATCAATGGAGGAATCTGATTTTGTTCTTTCGTCAATGCTACTGATTACCGCCGCAAACTTTGGCGAGATGGTCGCCATGTTCTTGAAGCAACTTTTCTCATGGAAAGGTCCCAATCCCAAGGAGAAACCTGAAGCCGCTCAACAGCCGAGTCACCTTTACCCAAGAAACCCCCGCGTTGATACACTCGTACACATTTTCAGTTTGTCGCTGAAAGAGTGAAAGCTGCTTACATGCACGTCCATGGATAGAACTTCATTTTCTGTCCTTCACAAAAGATCCTCTGCTTGTGTCATCACCCATTCGGTTTGTTCAGTCAGAACGGAGTGGAGCTCACGCCTTGCCTCCTCCATTGGGCGCTTTCCCTTCATGCCTTTCCGGCAAAGGTAGAGTTGGAAGGAGACACGGGGTTGCTGGTTTCATTGGATATGAGTCATCATTCATCACTCATCAGTCCTAGCTGCTGCTTTCTGCTACTCTGCTGAGCCACATCACCTTCTGAGATTAGTGTTGACTAGTAGTTGCAAAAGTAGCATATCCAGTCTGCTGATCTGTGCCAAGGACTTTTGCAGGAATTTCATCCAAAATCATCAAGGATAACAGAAGTTCATGTCTGGAGCCACGTAATTAAGCCTACCAAAACGTTTGGAAAAGACGGCAGAGTCAGAAAAGAAATGGCCGAGTCAAAAAAATGGCCACAACTGCGACCGTCTTTTTTCATTTTCGCTGAGGGGCACATCCATCTCCATCAAAAGTTTACCTCGTCATCTCATGCCGAATCCCTAAGTTCTTCTGAACCTTTTTCGGTGCAAATAAAACATGCGCATCGTGATCAGATGTGCCATTCTCGGCTGGAGCCACATAAGCATTTTCTGGTAAAGAAAAGACTGAGAACCTGTGTACCAAAATGTGGAAAAGAACCTGGAAAGTAGTAAAAGTTGTTTATCCAAACACGGGCCAATACCTTAATTGGACTGCTACAGATCACGCAGGTGCCGATTAGATCACCTACTCTCTGCCATTTGATGCAATGAGCTCGCAGTACCGCTGTTGCAGTACGTGTCGATTTCCTTCAGCCGCGCAGCTTTTCGACGGTTTGGTAGCAGCAGTGTCCGGTAGTGTTGAAGTGTGCGGCATGAATGCAACGGGTCTGTTAATCTAAAGAATAGAGTTCTCATGTTCTAAGGAGCTACACCAGCAGATGCCCGCAAGTAATAGATATATTACTAAAAACTGTCACCTATGTCTGATATGACTTTGCGCGATCAATTCTTCGTTGGTCGTAGAGTAGGTATTTAATTAATACTATTCACTTAAATATTTTTCTTTTCAAGACACATCCTTTCAATAAGTGAATTTATGGATGACGTAGTGGCCGTCCCGTAATAATTAATGCTACAGAACGACCCTGTAGATGGATACGACGGTCTCGCAAGTGTGTGTAACGATGTGCGACTGATGGGACATGACACGTAAGACGTCCAGACAAACTAAGCATGCCCACTCTACATAAAGATAGCCTCGTAGTAGGGTTCAGCAAAAATAAGACTGATATAGTTCTGACATATACTATTGAAATAAGATTATTTTACTCTCTCAAACTATCACGTTTGTCCATATAACCTTCTAAACTTTTAAACTGTCCATTTTAATCCTCCGAACTATCAATACCGTCCATTTTACCTATGGAGTGATTTTTCTGGGTGATTTTCATGACGTGGTGACGGTTTCTCCATGTGGCAGTCCTAGTCAGCATGTCCAGTCAGCGTGCTGATATCAGCGTTGCGCAGTAATTCAATTTTTTTTTAGAAAATAATTCATGAAAATATATTATTCCGAAAAATAGGTTTTATGTTTAGAAAAAAATCCAAAAAATATAAAATGATTTACATAAATGTTTTAATATGTTTTTAGCTTTATTTTTATTTTTGTAAATATTATTTAATGTTTTTCAAGTGTCAAAATTATTCCAAAAATGTTATAATAAATGTTTTAATTTGGAAAATAGTTTTACAAAATATAGATTAATTCTGATAAAATTTAAAATATTTTATTTGATAAAATAAATGCTTTTAATATGTTTTGTTGTATATAAATTAGTTTTAATTCTTGAAAAACTAGGTTTAATTCCAGAATAATAGTTTTTATTATTTTTAGCCGTAGTTTTTGCGTGTTTGTAGCCGTTTAAAATTAGTTTACCTGTACTTTTTGACATATTTTGGGCATATTTGAGCACATTTTGAGCACATTTTGGCATATTTGGACACATTTGGTCACATTTGGGTCACATTTGGTACAATTTGACACATTTTAGCCATATTTTGATCACATTTGGGTACATTTTGGGCACATTTGGTCATATTTGGGCACATTTTAGGCATATTTAGTCATATTTGGGCACATTTTAGGCATATTTTGCACATATTTGGGCACATTTTGAACACATTTGGACAAAATATGGCTAAATGTGACCAAATGTGTCAAAATATGACCAAAATATATCCAAATGTGCTAAAAATGTGCACAAATATGACTAAAATGTACCAAAAATAACCAAAGTATGACCAAATGTGATCAAAATGTGCCCAAATGGGACCAAAATTTGGTAAATATCCCCAAAATATGCTCAAATGTGTTCAAAATGTACCAAAAATGTGCTCAAATATTCCCAAAATATGCACAAAAGTATGGCTAAACGAATTTTAAATGGCTAGAAACGATGCGAAACTACGACTAAAAATGACGAAAACTATTTTTCTGGATTGAAACCTAATTTTTCTAGAATTAAAACTAATTTTATATGCAACAAAACATATTAAAAGCATTTATTTTATCAAACAAAATATTTTTAAACTTTATCATAATTAATGTATATTTTCTAAAACTATTTTCCAAATTAAAACATTTATTCTAACATTTTTTGAATAATTGTTACAGTAGAAAAACATTAAATATTATTTACAGAAATAAAAACAGAGCTAAAAACATATTAAAATATTTATTTAAATCATTTTATATTTTTTGGATTCTTTTTCTAAACATAAAACCTATTTTTCGGAATAATATATTTTCATGAATTATTTTTCTAAAGAAAAATCGAATTACTGCGCAACGCTGATGTCAGCACGCTAACTGGGCACGCTGACTAGGACTGCCACGTGATGAAACCGCCATCACGTCATCAAAACCACCGAGAAAAATCACTCCGGGGGGGGGGGGGTAAAATAGACGGTATTGATAGTTTGGAGGAGTAAAATGGACGGTTTAAAAGTTCAGGGGGTTATCCGAAAAAATATGATAGTTCGAGTGAGTAAAATGGACTTATTCCTATATTGTTTGTAATACGTTTTTTTTCTACTATATAAAGGAGGGAGGATCAGACTTGTAAAGGACGAAATTCTTTGGATAACCAAGTTGATCTACATCATAAGAAAATACACAGGACGTAGATTTTTTTATCCCACGGGAGGTTTGAGCCTAGATAAAACCTCTGGTATTTTTGAGTTCATCGTCACACACACAGACTCGAAAACATTGATCACGCTCCTATCAACCGGTATACCTCAGACACATTGTTAGAGATTAACCCTCGATAGTTTCTCGTAATTCTCAGGGCATATATATTATCTTCAAGAAAGGGATCACTGGGTAAAAGGAAACTATTCGTAAGTACCCAGAGATCTCATAAATAGAAAAGTTTATCTTTAAGAATGTGAAGAAAGACTCCGAAGGACATACAACATCCATATAATTATATGGAGCCTGGGGCCCTGCGGAGAAAAGAGAGCCATTAGAAGTCACTCAAACCTTTTGACGAGTCAGAAGACACGTGAAGCCGAGACAGAATATCATCGACTAGGTTTAGATCCATCTAGACTAGCCACATACTCCCTTGTAACAGGCTCAGATCAATCAACACAAACATGATGTAGGGTTATTAATCTCAAGGAAGCAAAAAACTTACATAAAAACATTGTGCATTCTCCCGTGATTCATCTACTCAAAGTATCCCCTACCTTCTCAACAAGTTTGTTAGATCGATGGTCCACGAATCATCGACAACTAGCATCGTCCGTGGGGATCACAACAATAGGCGTTAAAGAATCTACATAGAACATGTTGTCTACATCACCCAAGCCTTCATCGAGAACCAGCTTTTTAGATAAGGGGTTCTATGACAACTTTACCCATCTTCATGACAAGTTAGTGATCAATCAGGTAAATTTCGATGATGAACTTCTCGGCGACAATTCAAGCGACGAGGTAAGTCAATTTATGGATCAATACGCTAAAGATTACGACATCGAGTTCGAACCACTCAGCTACTACGACAACTATGAATGTCTAATTCACAGCACATCGGGATCAATCACCTCAGCTTCTGACAACATGAATTGTTAATACACCAATCCGAAGCAATCGGATAAAAATCCATGATGGATCTAGACACTTCCTCCAGTGAAGATTACCCTCGAGAAGTTTTCGCTATCAGAGACAAGGGTAACAGTCAGGATAATCATGACGATGACCCAACAAACGGAAAGGGCCCTTCGACTTTGGGTGTGGGCGATGGTCAGCACCAGATGAGCACACCTCCCCAGATCCTTAACAGGGCACTAGTCTTACCATCTCACGACCATCAGCATGGGGCTGAACGCTTCAAATCTATAACCGCTAAAAGAACATCTTTCTTCTACAAGAGGCCCTAATGCGTCTTTTGACCATAGATCTCGTGACCCCTATAGGTAAGGATTTGATGAACTCAGCGATTGACTTAACAAAAGATGTCATCATCCAGTCCAAGAACTCTCATCTGGCCCTAGCTGAAAAGAATGCTAATTAGGGCAGACCATGCAATCCCCCATCACGAGACATATCAGACTCAGAGAGGCATAACCCCCTGAACAAACCTTCTCGAGACAACAATCGGGCGAATAACCGCCGTCAAGCCTCGCCAATTAAAGATCGTACAATCAGTGACTTGTATGAGGTCATCGATGACCAGAGAAGGTGATTGAGGGCTTCTGAAGGGGCTTCATCTAACACTCAGCAATCTAATCGGATGACGTACCGACATCGATCAAATCGAGACCGCTCTCTAATCCCTGTGGGAAATACTCCCGAGACTCTTGGAACCAAGAGGGCACCATCAATGGATGTCTTGCTTTCTCTCCAAATTTATAGAACATAAGCTGGCCAGAAGGGTTTCACTCTAAGACAATTGAAAAGTACAACGGAAGCACAGACACCGTTGAGTACATCCATATCTATACCACGGCTATCCAAGCGGCTGCTAGGGATGTGAAGGAAATGGAAAATTACCTCCCTACCTGTCGGTGACATGAGAACCAGGGGTCCCCGAGTCCTGAGACTAGAACAACAGAGTGCCACATGGTGCCCTCCCTCAGGGGTTATCTCCCCAATGTCCGAGAAGACCAAGTACCGGGAAGAGAGTGCTCGGCGTCATGAACAGTGGTCCCCGAGTACCCGAGTTCCCCGACGACCCCAGAAGACCAAGTATCGGGAAGAGGGTGCTCGGGCCGTAAACAGTGGCCCCCCGAGCACCCAAGTTCCCTGATGACAAGAAAAGTCAGTTCTGGGAGAGAGTGCTCAGGGCCGTAAACAGTGGCCCCCCGAGCACTCGAGTTCCCCGAGGACCCGTGCAGTCAAGTTCCAGGAGAGAGTGCTCGGGGCCATGAACAGTGGTCCCTGAGCACTCGGTTCTCCGAGGACCAAGAGAGGGCATATTCGGGAGAGAGTGCTCGGGGCTATGAACAGTAGTCCCCGAGCACTCACAGTTCTCCGAGGGCCTGAGAAGTCCTTCGCCGGTGGCCCCCACTGGGCCTCAGCGGTGAGGTGTCAACGGGTGAGAGGCCCGATGCCTCATTTAAGAGGGCGCGTGGCCTGTCACTTCCAACCACTCCCCCACGCTTGCTGTCAATCCCTGCCACGGCCTGACAGGGAGGCGTGTGGACATTTAATGCACGGGTCCCATCGCGCGTCATCCGGCGCGCCTCGCGATAACGTCACAGAGCTCGAGGCACATCGCCTGCCGCCCTGTTGTGTCAGTCCTGCTCTGACCGGGCGGGCACGCAGGGCTACTCGGTGTCTGCCCGGTGGGCCCTCCCCGCAGCACTTGCCGAAAAGCCGAATGATGACGAACAAGACTGGACGGGGCACGTTTTCAACCCTCCATGTCACCTTGCGCAGCAGCCCATGATGGTTGCTTTTCATTTATGGTTCCTTGGAACCCGCACCATCCTTTCTGGGCATGCTGCCCCCCCCCCCGACAGGTATATAGGCGGGGCGAGCTCCCCGGAGAACAAGGGAGAGTTTCTAAGGACCGAAACACAAGAACAGAACACACATAGACGAGTCTTGGAGAACATAAGACACAAAAAACAGAGGCTTGGCTTAACCGAAGAACAAGGAGCACGAAGCTCTAGACTTAGACAGATATTCTTGTAACACAATAGATCCTCAGAGAGACATTCTCAGAGCATTTATAGCATACAAAGAGGAGTAGTGTATTACGCTCAGTGCGGCTCAAACCTGTCTAAAAATCCCCTGAGCATTTACTTCCTCCTGCATTCGATCATTCCACCCCACCTGCGTCTCATTTACTCCCATTTATTTCACCTACGAAGTGGATTCAGAATCATCCCCCCCGGCCGAATCTCAAAGGGGGTCCCTCCGGATCCCCGCTTGAGGAGTTCACCCTCCGACACTACCGCTCTTGAATGGGTAGCCAAGACGTGGTTGATCAACATATCGCCAGGAATAATCTACTCATGGGAGCAGCTTTACGATGTATTTTGAGCCAACTTCCAAGGTACATACGTTCACACGACATGAAAAATAATCTCTACCATTGCAAGCAGACAAGGAACAAAACCTTGCACACATTTGTACGTCGCTTCTACAATATCTGGAACAACATTATAAGGTTAGCGACTACGACATCATACAAGCGTTCACTCGGGGGTTCAAGAGCTGGAGATGCGCTGAAGGCATCGCCATCCAGGATCCTAAGACAATTAAGGAGTTCATGAGAATCGTCGATGAGTCTGACAAGGTTGAAGACACGCTTCTTTTTATCAAGGAGAAAACTCAGGACAATAAACACCCTTAACCCAGGCTCGAGGGTGACAGGCTCAATGACAAGCTCAAGATGAACATCAAGGGAGGTAAGGGCAAGAAAAATAATTCTAAGAAAGTTTTTGTAGATCTGTCTGACACCTATTTCGACAAGCGTCCTGGTCCTTCTCAGGGAAAGAGATCTACACTAGTCTCTAGTAAATATGACTGTAAGCCTTTGTGCCACCTCCACCAGACTGACAACCACAACCTTCATGGGTGTCGACTCTAGAAGAAGATGGTCAAAGAGGAGGTCCAAAAAGGGGCCAAAGGAAAAAAAGACCTAGGTCGTGGCCTAGAATAGGGATTCCAAGTCTAGCGGGCAGATATGACAACATGGATCTGATGTCTTTCTAGCCGAACAAGAGGACGATCGACCACATATTCGATGGTTCTGCATCCTACGAGTCTGAAAGACAATACAAGATGGTGACCCGAGAAGTCTTTGCCACCAGTCCCAAGGGTCGTTAGGCCATCAAGTGGTCAAACATTGAGATCTATTTTAGCCAAGAAGATTGCCCTGATAACTTCGTACGGCCAGGCCACTTCCAGATAGTGATAGAGCTTATGATAAGTAACTGCAGGGTTACCTGATTTTTTATCGATGGAGGGAGTTCCTTGAACATCCTCATCGCCAACGCACTCTAAGGGATGCAGATCTCCCGGTTTGCTATCAAGCTGGTTACTGAAATCTTCTATGGTATAGTACCTAGATCTTCCACCACCCCAGATATCGATCCTCGTTACCTTTTGGGAAGCATGGCAACTTCTGAATATAAAAGATTTTGTTCGATGTTGTCAACTTTAAGACAATGTATAATGCCATCTTGGGAAGATCTACTCTCGCCAAACTCATGGTAAACACGTACTACGCTTATTAGTTCATGAAGATCCCTGGACCTGAAGAGTCATCCCCGTCCGGGGTTGTTTCAAGGTAGGTCTCCGTTGTGACAAACGGAGTCTCAACACAATAGTGTAACACCAACCAAGTAAGGAACCTAAGAGCTCAATGATCAAGGTGGATAAGAAGCCTTAGTCATGACCGTGATCACAACACATCAAGACATAAACCCAGAAAAGCCAGGGGCTTGGTTCCATGACTAATCCAAAGCTCATATAACAACGCCTACACTACCCCTGAAGTAATAAGGGTCACTACTTAATCTAGTATGTGTTGTTTAGGTTTAAAATAATAGGTGTACATGGCTCGTTGGTCATCAATAAACTCTGTAAGTCCCAAGTATAAGTACTAAGAGTATCTTCTTGTAATAATAAAGATCATATTGTCTAGAAAAGTTGATCAAATTCTTTTCCTACCTTCCTTTTGTGCATCCTCATGCCCGACAAGCGGGGTAAGTCGCTTCTGGGGTCTTTCATCCTAAATGCGCACCTAGAGCAAAGAAAAGCTTTTCTCGAATCAAAGGCATTATGAGCTCTCTTTGTGTTATTACGTTTTTACTATTTAAACTGCATACCCGAAATCCTTCTTTTTTGAGTAGACAATCAGAGGCTTAATAAGTACTAGGCGTTAGAAACTGAAAATAACATATTATGTACCTTCTTAAAGCAATTGCTAACGAGGAGAGAAGGATCCTTGCGTTGCAAACTTGGAGTTGCGAAAAGGCTTCTTATCGCGTTCCACGAGTGACTTGGGGCAACGATACCTCCCACTTAAGTAGACTTGATGATGGTCATAATAATCGGTTCGACTAGCGATCAATGCGTCTTGAACTAATTGAAAGAAAAAAGTCAATAAAAAGTCAACGATATGGTGTGAAGAAAGTCCAACACAAAGTTTTCTCTTCAAACGTGAAAAACGTTTAAATTCCTACCAGACTAACAAAAGCTATAAAGTGTTTATTACAGACCATAGGGTAAATAAAAAGAAAGGGCTGCGATGAGGGTGCGACCCCAAATTTCGTCTTATCCACAAAGGCTTTGGCTGCCCCAGTCGCCTCCCCTACTACTCAGAGCACTATGAAAAAAGCTACTATGAAAAAGCTACTACTCAGAGTTGGTAGGTACATATCTCACCTTCTCGGGCTGGATCCATCCTGGTCAAGAATTGTCAAGTGCCAGTGATCCTCGACTTTAGAGGACTCAGGCAGCGTCTGATGAATTCTCTAGAGACATTGTCGGTGTATCAGGAACCGGGGGTCCCTGAGTCTCGATACCAGGCCAGCCGTCCGCCACGTGTCACCATCCCGCGAGGTCCCTCCTGCAGGATGAGGAAAAAATCTAAGTTCCGGGAGAAGGTGCTCGGGGCCACAGCCTCTGGTCCCCGAGCACCCCAGTTCCCCGATGACCCGCAGAGTCTAAGTACCGGGAAGAAGGTGCTCGGGGCCACAGCCTCTGGTCCCCGAGCACCCCCGTTCCCCGATGACCCGCAGAGTCCAAGTACCGGGAAGAAGGTGCTCGGGGCCACAGCCTCTGGTCCCCGAGCACCCCCGTTCCCCGATGACCCGCAGAGTCCAAGTACCGGGAAGAAGGTGCTCGGGGCCACAGTCTCTGGTCCCCGAGCACCCCAGTTCCCCGATGACCCGCAGAGTCCAAGTAACGGGAAGAAAGTGCTCGGGGAGGTGCCCGTTCGCCCCCGAGTACCATAGTCCCCCGATGGGCCAAAGAGCCAAGAGCTCGAGAGAGAGTGCTCGGGGCTGCACGTGGCAGCCCCGAGCACTCGGTTCCCCGAGGGTTCTACAGAAGTGCTCGGGAGAGAGTGCTCGGGGCTGCACGTGGCAGCCCCCGAGCACTCGGTTCCCCGAAGGTTCTACAGAAGTGCTCGGGAGAGAGTGCTCGGGGCTGCACGTGGTAGCCCCCGAGCACTTGGTTCCCCGAAGGTTCGCGCGAGAACACCCGATGCCCCGACGACCCCGAAGGGCCCGTCGACGAGGTGTCAACCAGTCAAAGGTCTGATGCCGTATTTAATGGGCATGCGCGGCCTGACATCTTGACACCCTGACATTCCCAACTGCTCCCGCCGCAGTGTCAGTCCCTGCCATGCTTTGGCAGGGGGGCGTGGGTCCATTAATTGCACGGGTCCCGTCCCGTATCATCCGGGGTATCTCGGGATAACGTTGCCAGGATCAAAGCGTTCCGCCTGCCACCCTGTCCTGGCAGAAGAACAAGATAGGGTGGGCGCGCCGGGTGCCCCTGTGGTCGCCCGGTGGTCCCTCTCAACGACGCCAGGACGCCCACAGTGACGGGTGGTCGAATGCGCGCCGTGTTTTTCCACCGCCCCTGTCACTTCGCCCAGAGGGAATGATGATGCATTTCTCAGTCGTGGCGTCTTGGAACTTGAGCCCCCTCTTTCCCATTTGGGGTATGTCGTGGTCGGCGAGCGTATAAAAGGAAGGGATGGATAACACAGGAAAAGAGATCGGATCAGCAAGGCAGAAGCACGACAGAGATACACGAGAAAACATCCGAAGACAGATCGAGACGATCAAAGGCATCATCCGAAGAACACCGAAAGCAAGCTTGAGTAGAGCTAGAGCAAGGGAGCCTCAAGCTCTCTGTTAGACAATATATTCTTGTAACCAGATATATCCTTGAGGGATTCCCTTCGAGGAAGGATTATTACATCCATACAGGAGTAGGATATTACGCCCCCGTGCGGCCCGAACCTGTCTAAACTCCGGTGCATTTATTTCTCTTTGCACTAGGTCGACCATCCCCCACCACCGGCCGTTGCATTTATTTCCACTTCCATTTATTTCTCCGACGAACTCATTCAGGATCATCCCCCCGGCCGAATCTCTAAAAAGGGGTCTCTTGTGATCCCTGCGACAGGAGTTCATACTCCGACAGACATCATATGCCATCAACTTCCTCTCCTTCAAATGCCGGATCTCTCCAATGATTTTCAGATGAAAGGCGGTCATCATCAGCTCTTCTGTCCAGGCGGGCCTTGACAACGGCGGCAAGTCTTGATAAGGAAGCCTCGGTGGGCTGGGCTGACAGTAGAACTACTTCTTATGCCAACCCGACTAGGAGGATTTGGCGATGAAGTTGATATACTTCACCGACTTGCCCTCCCAGAGCTGAAATCTGGTACCACCGTCGACCTTGTTCTGGAGCCTCTTCAAAAGATAAAAGTACTTGAAGAGGTCGAGGGACGGGTGGAAACCAAGGAAGGCCTCGCACAAATGTACGAAGATGCTTGACATGATGATGGAGTTGGGATTGAGGTGAATAAGTTTCAGGCCATAGAAATCAAGCACCTCGAGAAGAAAGTGGGAAGGGAGAAAGCAAAGCCGCAGCAAAATAAATCAAGAAAGATCATTGTACTATGGATGTTCGGGCTTGGAATTGTTCGCACTGCTGTCGGTGTACAGGGGATCAAAGCCCGGGGAGGGATCACCTCATCGATCTCTGCCTTCTCCAGGGCCTTCTCTGTAATGTCGAACTCTTGCCATTCTAGGATCACGCTTGTCATCTCGTCGGCGGAGGAGTTTTCTTTGTTGATATTCTTTTTTCCCATGACAACTAAGAGATTGGAGGAGGAGGGTTTTTGGAGGCAGTGGCGCAAGGAGAACGTAGAGTGTGATAGAAAGCAACAAATGACGGTAGGATGAACATTGGAGTGAGCTCTCCCTTTGCCTTTATACAAAGCGATGGCTCTCTAAAACAGCGCTTTGATTGACGCCGTGACATGACTTGAGGTCACGATCTCTAGTTTTATTATCATGTCACATTTAATGTCCAACGCATGTGGGGCATTTGGCACCGTACCCCGAGGAACTCGGCTCCTCATTCTATTGCCGTAATCATGATACTCTAACGAGAAAAAGATTCTCACCACTATCCGAAATCACCGCTGCAGCGTTCCAACTTTTGAGCTCAGCTAGTGACAAATGTTTTTTCCTCCCAAGGACAAAGCAAACAGAAAAATACTCGATGGGACACCTTCTCAAGGACTCTATTGAGAACTTGAAGGCATTCAGAAGACCGAGTAGAAGATCAGAAAACCCAGTTAGATGATTCATCCTAATCAAGAACTTGAGTCTTACTTGATGACATGGTCGGACAAAAAAATCTATCTTTGCTGGCCATATGCTTGATTCGTTAAAACCTTATTTCACGTACTGATGGGAAGCTTAACGATGAATATTGAACAATTATCATATCTGGGCACCCCAGAGTTTCCTGTAATTCTCGCGATATATCTTTATATCCAGGAAGAGGATATCTGGATTAAAAAAACTATCTATAAGTACCTATGGTATCATGTAAAAAGAGATATTTATCTATAAGAATATGAAGGAATACTCTAGATGACGTACAAAACCTTTTATATATATATATATATATATATATATATATATGGAGTCTAGAGCCTACGTAGAAAAGAAAGTCATTAAAAGTCATAGAAGTCATTCAAATCTTTCAACAAACGAGGACATCCGAATCCAAACAAGAAAATTGTCGACTAGATTTAGATTTATCTAAGTTAGTTATATTCCTCTTGTAACAAACTTAGATCAATCCAAAATAAACATGTCATAAATTTATTATCTTCGAAGAGACTCTAATATGTGTTCTTCTATAATTTATAGCATCCCTACCTTCCAATAAGTTATCGACGGTTCATGAATCCTCTGACACATCGATTCAATGAACGTGCAGCCACACGATCGACGGCTGCTCGGTTTGCAGCTTTTGGAGTGCCTTGGATCGTGTTTGGTCAAGGGCATGTTGCGCACGCTCGTGGTAGAGAATGATTGATCTCGCCTGCACATGTGGAACTGGTTGGGTCTCTTCAGCTTTAGCTGTGCTGCTCCCCTCGTGGGCGATTCCAGGCAGCTTGCTCCCATGGCAATCACAAAATTCAAGCCGGTCTTAGACCATGCCCAAGGGAATCCTTTCACGGGCAGATTCCCGTCGTGAAGGGATTCTCGTTCTCTTCAGCGCTCCCAACGGTTTTTCTTCACGGTTCCCTTCACGACGGGATTTCCAGGGTCATTCCCTTCAGGATGGGATTCTCTCTCCGTTCCCTTCACGATTCCTCTCGAAGAGAAGCTGTTGAAGATGAGAGAAAATAAAGGAAATAGGAACGGGGAAGGGAATCGGGAAGTGAACGAAATGAAGGGAATATGGTTGGAGATAGTCTAAGCCAAATCGTTGTCGATTCTCTGCACAAATCATATAGCAAACGGGAATACATTATACGCCATATCTGTACCACGAAAATGACTTGCGTGCCTTTGTTGAGGAGGAGAAAGAACGCCGCTATTTTCTCCCTGTGAAATATACTCCTACTCCGCAAGCAGATTTCCAGCGAGTGAAAGAAGTACAGCACGTAACCAAAACCTACCTGCACGGGCACAGCTTCCGCCGCAGAGCTTTCTTTTCATGCTCGACTTGCCCTTTTCTTCTCGCGTAAATAACCTCCGTCCCTGCTCCATCCCCCGCCTCTATAAATGGAGCACGACACGAGCAAACCTTCCCAGGTCAGTCGGCCGCTCCCCGGCGTCAAGATATTTTTGAGCCTTCGACGATCTCTACTGCAACGCCGTGCACGGAGCCCGAGGCGAAGCGGACAAGACACAAAGTCGGCGAGCCCTTGCTGACGTTGGCACGGAGGCTGACACTGGGGGGCCGATACAACTCGCCTACCCTCTCTTGGGCTGTGCTTGAACTCTATATAAGTCTAGTGACCGTCCACGGCTGGTCGTCACCGTCACCCTCCCATCCCGTCCCGGCCCATTACACGAAGGCAGGAGCAGAGTGAGTCGGACAGCTTTGTAGTTGAGGCCTTGTGCCGGCTACTGCTACACAGTGTGAAAGAAATGGCGCGGAGCTCAACTCGTGTCGCTCTCTGCTCAGTTGCTCTGCTCCTCCTGCTTCCGAGTGAGTCCTCTGTTTGTTTGCATTGAGGCATTGAGCATTGTTTGCTTGTTTGGTGATTTCTCGGTGAGTGGTGATCTGTGCTGAGTTGAGTTCTGATTTCTCGGTGCTTGCAGCTGCGTGGTCGGCGACGTTCACGATGACGAACAATTGCGGCTACACGGTATGGCCGGGGCTGCTGTCGGGCGCCGGCACGGCCCCGCTGTCCACGACGGGGTTCGCGCTGGCGCACGGCGCGTCGGCGACGGTGGACGCGCCGGCGAAATGGTCGGGGCGCATGTGGGCGCGCACGCTCTGCGCCACGGACGCCGCAACGGGCAAGCTCGCCTGCGCCACGGGCGACTGCGGCTCGGGCAGCGTCCAGTGCAACGGCGCCGGAGCCGCGCCGCCGGCCACGCTGGCGGAGTTCACGCTCGATGGATCCGGCGGCATGGACTTCTTCGACGTCAGCCTCGTCGACGGGTACAACCTCCCGATGCTCATCGTCCCGCAGGGCGCCGGCGGTGGCGGCGGTAGCAGCAACGGGTCCGCCGATGCCGGCAAGTGCATGGCTACCGGCTGCCTGGTCGACCTCAACGGCGCGTGCCCGGCCGACCTCAAGGTGGTCCCGGCGGCCACGGGCGCCGGTGCCGGCGCGGGCTCGGCTGATGGTGGCGCCGTGGCGTGCCGCAGCGCGTGCGAGGCGTTCGGGACGCCGCAGGACTGCTGCAGCGGCGCGTACGGGAGCCCCAACACATGCCGGCCGTCGACGTACTCGCAGTTCTTCAAGAACGCTTGCCCGCGCGCGTACAGCTACGCGTACGACGACTCCACCTCCACCTTCACGTGCACCGCCGGCACCAACTACGCCATCACCTTCTGCCCGAGCACCACCAGGTAAATCAGCCTAATTCCAATGTAAAATGGTAAAGATGATAGAAAACGCCTATTTCTGATAGGAAATCGCAGGTCTCGGCGTTAGGAGTTAAAGGGCTGATTTGAGATGCACACTGCACAGCGATTAACTGTTGCAACACAGTCCGCACACACTCACACTGAATTGTGATCTCGTGATGAGCACCTTTCTTTTTGTGAGGGAAAATTATATTTAACTGCTCTTAGAACTTCGGTTAGATCCATCCATGTTCCTGCCACAAAAAGTTCGGTCAACGATTCAACGGCTAGTGAGTAGTACTGTGGCATCAACGGCTATGAATCCATTGCCCGGGCAGGGTGGGGTCTCCCTCTGCACGCACGGCACAGGCCAACGAGCTGCTGACACACAGCACTGTCCTGGACTGGCTTCTACTAGTAGCCGTTTCGCCCGTACGAGCCCATACACCATAGGCATTGATTTGCTCTGTCGCCTTCTCTGCGCCAGCAATTGCATCCCATATTCCCATGTTCCCATGCTCAGATGCGTGTAGTGTACTGCATTAACGCCTTGTCCAAAATATCCATGCACAGTACTGTCCAAATTATCTCGCAGGCTCACGTACCAGTATCGATCATGAATTATTGTACTGGCACGATGTTAAGAACTGCATTTTGTACCACATGCTAACCGTGACTCGTCTCTTTTCACTCTCGACAGCGGGAAGTACGCCGGCGAGAACCCGCAGGCCGTCGGCGTGCAGCCAACGAACGGCACGATGGTCTACCTCGGCGGCGAGCAGCTCGCCACCGGCGATGCCTCGGCCGCCGCCCGTGCGTCGCAGCTGCTCCTGGCCGCCGCCCTCGCCGTCGCGCTGCTCTGAGCCGGCTTGCCAGCCACTTAGTGTGAAACGGCGGCAGGAGGCGTCGTTGTGCAGCGAGCGCACCCGCAGCAGGTGTCCCGTGTCCTTATACGGCGCGCCTCTTCCGGCGTGACGGGGGCAGAGGATAAGATTCGAGCCGACGCCGGGAAAAGAAAAGAAAGGCTGACGACAGTGCTACGGCTAACCGAGAAAACAAGAATATCTCCACACGGATCGTAGCTTCCTAGGTAGCTTGTGTCGTAGGGTTAGCCGGTCAGGATAACTAGTGGCATGGGTCGGTTAAACCTTTTCGTTCTTCTCCACGCTTTCTCGATTTGTTGAGCCGAAACGGATGTATTCGATCGTTGTTCGTTGTGCTATAGATTGCAGTGACGATTATCACTTTAACTGTTGAACAGTGAGAAGACGAGGGCAGGGGCCGCAGGGTGACATATCGATGACTTTTACTGTTCGTGCGTTTGTGTGCTACTAGTAAACCTACGAGTGGGGGACTACAGGTCTAGGTAACCAACTTGTGCAGTTGGTTCTGTTGCTACCGATGACGAAAGCTTCTGCACAGAAATTCTTCTGACCACACAAGGAAATCTAGCGGAATGGATGGGAATGGGGTTTACCTACAATTCGATCCGTGATCAACAGCAGGAGCGGAGCTTCTTGATGACCAAGGGGACCGTGATCCTCTTGGCCCTAACAGTTTTTTTAATTTCATAGTTCATTTTAAATTTAATCTGTCAATTTTCTTCAGAATTTCCTTGAGTTCAACCCTACGACCCAATTAGCTTCACCGGCCCTGACATTCAGTGTATCAACAGAGCAATATCAATCAAGTACAGTGATCTGCTCCCACCACAAACAGCATCATAATTCACCACAGGTTCAAGCATCGCTGTTAGCCATGAGGTTCGTCCGTGCCAAGTCTAAATGTAAGGTGCGAAACTGCAAACACACTTCTTCCTGCTCAGCGAATCCTGACACGCCCATCCTAACAGCAAAATCCGCAACTCCAAAGAGGCCATATCGACTGACCGAGCCGATGCATCAAGTCGGTCAGCCCACGACCCATTTCGGGTCTGTTTGGTTGCCCGTATACCTTCAGCTTGACTCGTATGAGTCATACAGGCTGAGTTGAGATAACCTGCGGAGATACAGTAGGATCTGTTTGGTTAGCTGTATGTGCTCAGTCTGATTGAAAAGATGTTGTGTTTGGTTGTCTGTATGAGTATATGTTGTATTACCAAGAAACTCACTTTTTTATCAAATAATCTAGAGTTAAAAATATTTTTATAAATTAGTATATCACCGGATAAGAATATTATTGAATTTTTTATGATTTTTAGAGAATTTTAATTAAATATTGACTTAGACTTTTTAGATCAATCTAATTAAAATATGTTGTTAGTGATTTCTAATTTGCTCACGAAAACATTTAGAATTTTTGAATATCTAAATAAAATCAAAAGTTAAATAAAAAAATTCGTGCGCACAGTATCTTGCATCTCCCCAGCCATGCCCGACAGAATCGGTCGATTCCAGCGTTTCTCCGAGCCTGGCTGGGCAGATGCAGCTACACGAGCGGGTGCAGTCACGAGCGCCAACCAAACATACGCACACTGCTCAGCTCTGCATCCGCCGGTGCATGCACACGCTCAGCAGGGCATCCAAACACGCCACTGTCGGCTGCTGGCATCTTCTTCACCTTCGGTGGTGGCCTTTCGCCAGCGTGGCCCCCGCACCATTGCCTCATCGGCGCCACGCTTGCCGACCGCTGCGGCCTACCGTCCCACCACTGCGGCTAGTGGCGCCCTTGCCGCCTCGCTGCGTGCACCCATTTTTCTCTGTTGTCGCCGCCTCCTTCTCGCCACTCCTTAGTCTTCCCGGCCTAGACACCTCCGCACCGACCATTCCCATCACCGGTCCCCTGCCACCTCGGCAAGCCCTGTCCGCCCCCACCGCCTTGTCGCCTGCCACCACCGCCGAACCGTTCTACTGTCACAATCCTCGCTCAATTGATCACCTAAATCGACATACAGAACACAGATACAATCCAACCGAATGTATATAGCAAGCCAAATGAGTTCACAAGTTCAGTGGGGGGTACAAATTGAAGGGTAAAGAGATTCTAAGGTGAGAGTAAGCCATAGAATGGGTAAGCAGGAAGGTTGGGGAACGGAGAGAGAAGCGCAGAGGAGGAGTGGTGCTTGAGGAAGAAGAAGAAGTTGTTTTGGTGTTTGTTCTTCAATGTTCTCCTGTGTCCTTGTACTGCCTCTGTGTGACATCGGTTGGGCCGCAACTTGATTGGCAGTAGTTGGCCCATTGAGCTGCCTTTCACATACCTGGGATGTGGCATCTGCCTCTCAGCTTCTATAGTCGGGGGAGATGAGCCCCTTCTTCTAACTCCGAACCCTAACTCTAACTTCACCGGAGAGCGACGGAGCAACGGTGGTGGGAATGGGTGAGGCAACCGGTGGCCTTTAGGTGGGAGGGGGCGACACACCTGGAGGGAGGAGGAAGCATCTAGGTCGTTCAGTTACCTTTTTGCATGAATCTCGAAGTTGACTGAGTTGAACCGGTTGACCTACTTCGACGAAACACCATTCCGAAGGCAGTAGAATAACATCTTAAAGTCCAGATGTAAAAAAAGCCCAATGATAGCCCATCAGAAGAATACTTGACCGGCAGTAGAATAACTGGACCCAATCAAGCCATTTAGTTTAATGGAGCCCAAGACATATAAACATCTCGGCCATATATACAGAGCGGCCTGCACAAAAGCTGGATTCCGTATCGTTCCCTCCGTTCCCGTACACAGAGATCGTAAAGCCCATGAGTAGAACGAAGCCTAGTGCACGCCCATACTAATTATGTTGTGCATCTAAATTTGTTGTCCTTTGAATGCTAGAGGATAAGAGGAAGCACAACAGGTCCTTTTTTTTAATTGCCATGCATAAGCAAGGACTAGCAAAGTCTTGCGTCAAATATACTAATTTACAGGTTTTCATTAAAAGAAAAAAAATAGTATTTACAGGTACAAACTTTACATAAACGAGGACAATGCAAACCTTACCCCTTGGTGATCATATCCATTGTGCCAAGCAATTCTATTCTCCTTAAATATCATCACTGAAGATTAAAAGCTTACAGTAAGGGCGGAAGCCAGTAAAAGATAGCAGTGACAATTGCTGAAGGACAGCTCTCGATTTTCCTGGTAAGGACTAATGACAAGGCATGAAGGCAACAATTGCGATCAGGATCTTGTCTCAGCTGCTACCTTAAGTTGAGCGCACAGATACATGGGGGTAAAGAAAAATTCGGCACAAGGACAGACATGCTTAACTGAAATCAATTATCATGGGGGGCGAAAGTGTCACATGGTTTCCTTATGCTGCCCTCCGATTCCATGGAACGCTATGATGAAAAGGCACGAGAGGGAGAAGAGCCTGTCAATATGTCAATGGCTGTTGGCTTTTGTTCCTCTAAGATTCCTCCCTCCTGTGTGATAAAGCTCATCATTAGCAACTGCATCACACTGCCTCCACCAGTCCACCTCTCGCTCTCTTGCTCGAACTCTAGGTGTGAGGCATCACACAGTGCACGGGTCTAGCTTGCGTCGTGCGTCCAGCGGCTCCGGTCACGCAGGTGTGCCACGCCTTGCAGAATTTACAGCCATGCGTCTCCTTGTGGCCGTCCCCATGGTGATGTAAGTAGGGCGACCTCGCAAGTCAAATGAACGCTGCTAGCCTGGTAGTAAAGCAAATCTAAAAACGCCGCCCGTCTTTTAGTCACCTTTTTAGCACGGAACAGGCGGACGCTTTGTGAATTCAGCAGCAGCCGGGGCTTTGGGGCGGCCACGCCGCGGAAAGGCGAGATTGCTTTGACCTGATCGCATTGTCTTCCTGAGCCTTTAAGCGTGCTGGAAATATTGGTCCCAGACGATGTCGCCTCCTAGCTCGATGAGAAAAAAAAAAGGCTTAAAAGCCTGAGACGATCAGTAGCAGCGATGTGAAAAAACGGTTTAACTACTACCTGCCATGTCTGTAAGCTGCCATTGTGTCATCCGTGACCGGCAAAACCCCATGAACTGTGAGGCAACGAACCCAGTGCTGACTGCTGAGCTTCCTTCAGTTCAGCCACGGGTAACGCGACAAAGTGGCATGCCCGGATCAGTGCAGCAAAACGGATTAGCAGGCTCCTTGCGATTGTAGTTTCGGAGCCTCCACGCGTGCCAGATGGTAAAGCAAGGACGGGCGGATGGGGTCGATCAGGCGGACGAAATGATGGGTCTTGAGGGGACGATGACGAAGGGCGCTAATCATGGTGTTGCGCGCGGCCGGGACTGGTGGCGCGAGTAGCCAGACAAACATACGTAGGCCGTAGGCGCCGGGCCAAAGCTTGCGAGCAGCGTTCGTGCTTCCGAGCCCCCGCGCGCGCGGCCTTTGTACGTGGCTACAAGCCTGTGCCGACGCGACGTTCGTTGCCTGCGCGAGGGCTCGGAACCATAATTGAGCCCAATTCAATGCGCGCCCTACCAGTACCAGAACAGCTCCGGTGCTGCTGCTATCGGCTATCGCTGAGGCTCGGTATCGCAAAAGCGAACGCCTGCCACCAGAGACTCGTGCTCGCTGGGCTATTCATTGCCTTCAGGCGCGCGCACGGCCGGGCGGCGGCGCATGTGGTGGCGCGGTGACCGGAACAAAAGGCGCTTTTGCGGTGGTGTGGTATGCCCGGTCGGGGGCCAAATGCATCATGCCGAGCACAAATCTAACACAAAGTCTCTGTTAGAAAAACAACATTTTCAGATTTAATTTAATTTAGTTTTTAATATAATATGAACCAGAATAGATACAAATAATCAATTTTGATTAGTTTTCGACTATCTCCGATGAATCCACTAGATTCTACTAGTTTCGAGTATATTTTCATGAGCTCCGACAAGCCTCAACTAGATTTAACTAGCTTCGAGTAGAAGACGATCCCCAACTACATCCGACTAGCTTTCGAATAGAATTTGACAAGCTATCTAATATAGATTGTAATGTAAGTACCCGATAGCAGCGTGAGACGTAAATGCCTCTGTAATGTCGATGCAGTAGACGATGACGAAGATGCAGTAGACGAAGCAAATCGTGATGATGTAGAGGTAGCAGATCGTGAGCAGTCGCGCCGAACGCTTCCAAAAATCTTACTTGCCCTTTCTCGATGTAGGATCTTAAGAGTGACCAGTTTCAGAGATCTACTCTCACGTTCGTCGATGCACGCCGACACAGCGAGATAGAATAGACTACTTGCGACGACGCATCATAGAGGAAAAGGCAAAATCCTAATTGCATATATATACTTTATGACGATGACTGATATATATATATATATATATATATATATATATATATATAGATGGATGACGGTTCAGACATGCCACAATCGGACTCTGTTATGCACCACGATCGGACCGTTAACCGACAATTTCTAAATATTTATTTGTTTACCTAAGCAGTAAAAAAAAATAAAACTACAAAAGTAGGTCACACTTATACAAGCAATTGGATCCGATTTCGATGGATCATTCACGAATGTGTTGTGCGCCACAGCCCGCCCCAGCAAGACGAGCGAGCGAGCGCATGTTCTCCTAGTATTCTCATACACATATGTTTATTGGATAGAGAGAAAATTTCTTTTAAGTTATTCTCTCTCTACCTCCACTAGAAATACGAGACTAAAAATACACATCCACTTCTATATAATTGGACCTTTGAAATATAATAGATCAACCCCATATATTCTAATAGTCTCAAGATACTGTGAATTATGGGATGCTTCCATGAAGATTTAGTGGACAAATGAGAATCCTGGTCAAAAGCAATTAGCAAAGTGGTAGGTATAATTTGGGCATACTTGCTAGGACTAGGTCTGCGGGCTGTAATAAGCAGTCTCACGAGACACGATCACAGAGACGGGAAAGTTTCAGCATGCCTGATAAGTCCACTAAGAAAAGACAGTGTGAACTGTGAAGCTATGGCATGGCATGGCATGCCTAGTAAAGTTGATTGAAATGACAACCTCAAAACGCAGGCAAAGTAGTAGAGTACTCCCCAGAGGCCAAGAATCCGTAATCATGGCAACATCCTACATGTAGACGCAGCACTGCAGCAGAGCTTCATGCTTTCATGCTTCCAATTAGTAGAAGCACTTCAGACAAAACTGTCTTATCTGACTACTCGAGTAAATTGTGGAATCTTATTATAAGTTCATTTAGATAGAAACAAGAAGGCAAAAACTTCCTCCAGTCATTGCAGCAGTAGCTCGACCGATTAAAGCATGAGCTCCTACGGCTGCTAGTTGCATGCACATAGAAGCCTTTGGTGCCAAGCTAACTGTGCTCAATAGCCATTGGCAGCTTTATTGTGCCATCCAATACACTCATCAGGCGACGACAGGCATCGTTTACCGACACAGAAACTTCCTTTATATTATCCCAAGGAAAGGGTTTGTTCAGAGCCATAAGCCATAACCATAAGAAAAGATGTGCAGGTGTGATTAAAATTTTAAAACAGTGCTAATACTACAGCGCTGCAGCTTTTATCATGCCATTCCAGGGCATTCTTCAGACACCGTGGCTGCATTCTTCAGATGTGGCTTCAGGCCTTCTAATGATACAAGCTTGCCAGTGAGAAATCCACTGAATCAGGGACATGATGCCAGGCAAGCCTCATGGGCTACTTGGCCATGGTTGCCTTCAGATGATATTGTATTTCTATATCGTACAATCAGCAAAGCCTGTGGTATTTGCTTCAGCATGGAGGCACCGTGTGTGCTCATAACGAATTATAGGCTCCATTCGAGAGGGAATCTATTCATGGCAGAACCAGCTTGCACATGGGAACAAAAATGGGCTCTCAATCGATTGCAGCTCACAGCTCGTGATAACTTTTTGTGTAGAAGAGACGATACTTCTTTTCTTTCTTTTCCTTTTCTCTTTTGACGTGAACAGACGATACTCCTTCCAAAAGAGGTGAATAGAAAGTGACTTTGTGAAGTGAGAATAAGTTGCACCACTTGATTTTAAGTATTTGTCAGAGCTTGTGTAACGCCCAGGATTTCAACCAATTCGGGTGGTATCAACACTCGTCTAAAAACCTATCAAATCGGACAAATATTTAAAATTTTGATAGAATTTCCGTTAAAACTATAATTTCTCTGCACATAATAACTGCACATACATCATAAGCGGGATATTAATAAACGGAAGATAATTGTAACAGTCTAAAACTAATACCCAATACAACTCATGGGTTAGATACAATACACCAAAATAGCCACAAGCTGCAATTAACCAAGTTGACCAAATACGACGCTAAAAGTATTACAGGGATAACTATGAAGTGATTTAAGTGTGACCACTGCCACTACATGATGCTATTTTTCCCTTCCGCTCATGCCACGATCAGTGGTACTAAAAATCAAATAAAACACAAGAGTGAGTAAAATACTCAGTAAGTATAGTATGGAACCGAAAGAACAGACGTATCAACAGTGTCAAAAAAGAATGATAATACTAAAGTTTTTTCCTTTTTTTGAAAATAGTAATAAAACTTTAGTTTTCATTTGAGACGGATAATATGAATTTCTGTCTGAGAACAGCGATAAAACAACAGTTTCGTCTAAGACGAGTGCTATGAATTTCCGTCTGAAAATAGCAAGAAGACAACAATTTCGTGTGAGACGGACACTATGAATTTCCATCTGATAATGACAATTAGATAATAGTTTCTATTGATACAGACTGTCCTGATTCTCCTTTTATATTTATCGGTAAAATCAAGCAAGTGGGGCCATCACTTACTCATAAATAGAAATGAGCAAAACAGATGTCAAGAAAATCAAGCCAATCATAGGTTCGTCATGCACATGCCTTAACCGTGGCGAGAAGTTGGTCTCACACAGCTAGCACCAACACTTTCAAAACCCATGGAACAAGATCATACTCAAAATCTTTTTCAAACATTGGAAGCATGAACTACGCTCTCTAATCAAACCCCGAAAGGACACGCTTAGAAACCCCCTTTTCAGCCGGAAAACACCCCTCCTGGCTGTTTGGCCGCCCCGTCTCTCGATCCGATCGTGACCCCATGTGGTCTTACAGTGAGAAGCCTTCAGAATACCCAAAACTCTCTGTATGATTGGTGGTCTGACCCCACGCTCACGGTCTGACTACCGGAGCACAGGAAGGCCTATTAACTGCTCTGCACTATTTTTTATTTAACTTTTAAAACACTTATCCAAATAGGCAAATAAATACATCTAGAGCACCTAGAGAAAATTATCTATAACTTTCATGTTGCGTGAAAACTCTAATTCGACCTCTATCGCACCCAGATTTTTTAAAGAAGAACTGCTGCGTAGGTTTTCAAATCCGGACCACGACACGGTTTCGACGATAACTTTCAAACTACTTATCCAAATTGAACGATACCAGTGCCAAAAGAAATATATCGACGGGGCCTAAAACTTTACTTTAGACTACATTAGTTGATTCCAAATGGATTAATACCATATTTCAAAACTAACGCCGCTACATTACTATCAAACTATCGGGCACATTTCGACGGTGAAATACTCCATCCACATGAATCCACAACACTCTAGTGACTAATTAGAGGTTAACCTTGTAGCCTAAATCGAGAATTTGAACAAATTCGATGAAATCGCGAAATGCCTCTTTTCTTTTCTCATTTTCTCTTTTCTTTTCTTTTTCTTCTTTCTCTTTTCTTTTCTTCATCCCTTCCTCCCGTTGCTTGCTTCCTCTGCACCGAGGCAACAACTCATCGGCTCGGCAGCTCCCGCAACGGTGAACTCCGGCCGCAGAAGCTTGAGACGCGACAGGGGACGGCTTGACGATTTGCGATGGTGTCGCTCTGCACAGCCGATAGAGCGGCTATGGTGTGGACGACACCAGCGGGCAGGTAGCACGGCGGTCGGAAGAACAACAGCACGACGCTGGCTGAGCCAAACCGCAGTGACGGCGGCGTTCTTTGGTGAGGTCAGCGGCGCAGGACAACAGCGCTAGGGTTAGGGTTTGGATTTTGGGCTGGTATGGGCTTGGGAATGGTCGAGCATGACTCGGGCTCAGGCTATTTATAGGCTACGACTGACTGACTATCCGAATCGGTCGGTCGGTTGGTTTTTTTTTTCCTTTTAACCCAACGGTCAAAGTTTATTGGGCTCGTTACCGATAACAGGATGTCCAAAAAGAGATGTTTAAATAGTAAAATGGATTCGTTTCGATAAGTTCTACGTATCCACAGTCTCTAACTGCTCATCTAAGCTATGATTCGAAAAACTACTTTTTGCCTATTTAAAATAACGCGTGGACAACACCATTTCTTTAGTAATTTTCACATCCAGAAAATTCGGGGTATTACAGCTTGCCAGCTCGGCATGTATACCTGAGAGATTAATAATGGTATAACACAAGCGCCTCAGCACTGCTGCCTCTCTCTTGTGCATAATTTACAGTTCGGGAGATCCTGGTCTGTTCAGGATGTGCTTGATGCTTCCCTTTGGTTGTTTTATGGTCTCGTAATCCTTTCTGCAGATTGCTCTTATGATGCCAATCCATCTGACTTTTTCTTCAGACGAGAGTTGCTGGGAGAAAGCATATGGCAGATCTGAAGCTACGATGCCGTGTCATCATATAGGGATGCAGACGATTGGCTGTTCAATTTTTCTGATGCCGTGGCTTATCTGTTACTGCTGTGCCGTTTCTTTATGTCTGATGCTGGCTTTGAACTTTGTATCACCTTATTTAATTGGTTACCCCACCAAATAATTTCTCAGTCAAGTATCACTTCTCAGGTGCCCTAAGTTGGTTATTTAGAGAGGAAAATTCTACAAATAGTCAAATACTGGTGAGCAATAGTTTAGTTAACTGTAACAGAACTCTGAGAAATGATCTTCAGTGGTTAGGTGTTCTCCCATCAATGACACGGCGATGCTAGTAGAAATGAGGGTGCGAGGTATGTACGAATGCACATCTTGCACACTTCAATTTGAATGTCCAGAAAACGAAGAACAACTTTGCCAGAAAAATTTGCAGCCGAGCTGACACTGATGCACTCCCATACTGAGAAGACAGTAGACGAATTGAATGGGTACTTGAGCAGCCTTTGCTTTCTCACGTCGCCAAAGTTTGGAGCTGCGACGCTCGCACCGATTTCGTGTCAGATTCTGAGCCTCACGCCCTCACAACATCGGTTCAAGCCTGACGGATTTTTGCAGTGTTTTGGAGTTTGGATGCGTGTGCATGCAGCTGTAGCTTTCCCCAACTTTCAGAGATATCCTGACAAGTGCGGATAATAGCAGGTGTTTGCAATCTATTACATTATTATTTAAAAAAGTCATCATATTCGTTTTCAAAAATCACAAAATTAACACGTTAATTAAAAAAAAAATCTAGACCACTACTTATTACAAACATTTAGCGGTCTAGATTAAACCAAATGATTCATATCAAATATGATTAATAAATACCTAAATTTGAAATTAAAAATTATAGAAAATTAGCGGTTCAATTTTCATACGGTTTGGAAGCAAAATACCAAAAAAAGAGTAAAATAAAATAACATTAATAATAATTAAAATTGAGGTTATAATAGAGAAATAAGGATCCATATCAAATATAGTACTATAAAAACAATCAAATACCTAAATAAAGAGTCCATCTAAAATACAATTAATTAATACCTAAAATTTATAATAAATTTTTTCAAAAAACTTACTAAGATAATAGATTAAGAAGCACCGGGTAGCTCAAAGTCGTCCCATCAAGCAGACAACAGGTAAGGCAAATATATTCTAGTTTTTGGTTCGGTTGCCTACACCTAATGTATAATTTTAATAGTTGATCAAAATATATACGAATCGAACCAATACATATATACGATTCGAGTAAAAGTTTGGAGCAATAGTTTTCTTTTCCACTAACATAATTTTTATTTCTTCTTCTAATTTTATACGTTTTGTAACTAAATGACACAAACCTCATAAAAAAATTAAAAAGATTAATTTTTAATAAAAATTATCGTGACAAAATATTACAGTAAGATTGACCATATTATTAGCGCGAGCCATCTTACTAATTTGTTACTAGGGAAGAGCTAAGCCTGCATGGTGTGCTACTTGATTAAAGGGCCAAATCAGGCTATTTTAGGGCCAGCACATCTATGAACTTGCGAAGATCAAAATGGCCAGCCTCTAAGAAAGGGCTCAGCACAGTTATCCGGACCAGACGTGCGCCGTACTTGGAGAACTGGCCAGCTCGAGTTGGATCGTTGCCTCGGTTGAACGACGACGACGACGACGCAGCGACACTACGCCTAACACGGACTCTTGCTCCCCGGGCAACATTTCGGGCGTGCATGGGACTTCGTTTAGCCAATGAGGACTGTGGACACGTCCTTCCCCGGCTCCCCCACTAGATTTTCTTTGCTCTTCCCCCATGCTTTCTTCAAGAATTGCGCGTTCAGTTCTCAAGGAATGACGAGCTGAGCTGGGAGCCTGGGACCGTGGTTAGCATACTCCAAATATATTCTGCAGTCCCTCTGTGTACAGGGCCACAGAATGGGCGAGCCGGAGTAGCCACGGAGAGCGAGGGAATTTGTTTAGGTGGGCGTGGGGCGCGCGCGAGAACCAGTGCCTAGAAAGGCCCCAAAGAGCGTCGCCAAAGCGGGCGACACTGCACCGCGCTAAAGGACGCCATGTCCCCGGATCAGGTGACCGCGGCCCCTGGCCGCCTCGCGCACCCCATCACACCGCATCTGCTCGCTACCTCGCTCTCGCTGACAAATGGGGCTCACCTTGCCATGTCACCGTTGAACCCATTTGCGCTCGCGGAGGCCGTGAGGGTAGTGGCAGCATGGCGGAGTGGAGCTGTGCGCGCGCGCGGTTTTGAGTTCTTTGTCTGGGCAGTGGTGGGTGGCGCTCCGGCTGCCGAGGGGCGCGGCTGTGCGTCCCCTCCGTTCCATGTGGGCAAAGCGCCTTTCCTGGCTCGGTGCAGGCGCAGCGCAGCTACGGCGCGAGGCGGCGTGAGAACGGAAAGGAAGGGGCTAAAAGAGACGCTCTGCCGGTAGCAAAAGCTAACCGGCGCGGCGCACAGGCGAGCAATCGTACGCCGTCCGGCCTTCAGTGAGCTACTCACTGCGCTCTGCTGTGGGCAAGTGCTGTGCCGTAGCATAGGTGCTAATCGCGCGCGCTCGGTAAGCTAGGATCCAGCTAGCGACGGAGACTTGCTGGGCGGCGAGACCCAGACGTGCAGGGTCCAAACCCGATCGTACCGCGTCGTAGACCACGCATGCACGTACGTTGCGTCCACCACGTCGCGTTTTTTCCCCCATACGAGAGACGTGATACTGTACTGCTGCGATACAATTCATGTTCAGCTTGTACTAGTTAGTACTCTAGTAGTATTACTGTTAGTCTCAAACTAGTCAATTAAAGAGTTATAAACCTACGCTCTTCTTCCCATTCCGTCATGGCTTCCCCCCTGATACGCCCCCCCCCCTCCCCGAGAAGCACAGGCATAACGATCGGGAAAAATAAAAGTTCAGGAAGCCTCACTTTTCCTTTTCCTTTTCCATTCTCTCTCCATCTGCTTGTGGCCAAAAGAGCTCATGAAAAGAAACAGAGCGATTAGGAGAAAGACAGTTTTCTTTATCCTCACCTGTCGGACTTGTTGCAGTCTTGCTTCACCCGACCGGCACCACACTGCACAATATATCATCCTCTCCACTCTCCACACCACTTCTCCTCAGTCGACTAGCTAGAACGGCCATCGTACCATAAGCTGAGAGCTCTACTACACACTCATCGCAAGAGAAGGAAAGCTTAACTAGAAGGCGGGACACCGAGTGTTTGGAAGGTAGGAGCGAGCGAGACCGATCATGGCCTCGGCGCCCAACGGGAGCCTCGCTGACGAGAAGGCGCCGGAGGCGGTCGGCGTCGGCCGGTACGTGGAAATGGAGCAGGACGGTGATTCAAACACCGTGAAGTCGCGCCTCTCCGGCATGCTCTGGCACGGCGGCTCGGCCTACGACGCCTGGTTCAGCTGCGCCTCCAATCAGGTGACCGGCCATTTCCTTCTTTGTGATCAGCTTGTTGTTCGTGCTGTAGTAGACGTGTTGAGCTCATGCATCTTGTTTGTTCCGTGTGCTTGTTCTTCAGGTGGCGCAGGTGCTCCTGACCCTGCCCTACTCGTTCTCGCAACTAGGGATGCTCAGCGGCATACTGTTCCAGCTCTTCTACGGCCTGATGGGCAGCTGGACCGCGTACCTCATCAGCATCCTGTATGTGGAGTACCGGACCAGGAAGGAGAGGGAGAAGGCGGATTTCAGGAACCATGTCATCCAGGTGAGAAGAAACGCTGGCCTCCACGGTCTCCCAGTCTCCCTCTTCCACATGCATTTGCTAGCTAGGTACTCGTCTTGCATGTGGCCGTCTGAACTTTGACCTGAACCACGCATCTGCAGTGGTTCGAGGTGCTGGACGGGCTGCTCGGCAGGCACTGGAGAAACGTCGGCCTGGCCTTCAACTGCACCTTCCTGCTGTTCGGCTCCGTCATCCAGCTCATCGCTTGCGCAAGGTACCATGCATACTATTCGCCATTGAATAGTCACTCGTATCCGCTCAGTGTTTGTTACGTTTCGGGTACGAGAGTGAAGCCTGTGGCTAAAGGGCGTCTGATGCATGCTAACTTTGTGGTGCCGTGCGATGTGCATCCAGCAACATCTACTACATCAACGACAAGCTGGACAAGCGGACGTGGACGTACATCTTCGGCGCGTGCTGCGCCACTACGGTGTTCATCCCGTCGTTCCACAACTACCGGATCTGGTCGTTCCTGGGCCTCGTGATGACCACCTACACGGCGTGGTACCTTGCCATCGCCTCCCTCATCCATGGCCAGGTGAGAACCACAACATCTCACGCAAGCCACGAACACAGCTAAGTTAGCATGCGGGCATGCATGCGCACACCACCATAAGGCCATAAACATAGGCCACTTTGAGTGTTACAGCATTTAATTGTGGATGAATATGTACTTGCAGGTTGATGGCGTGAAGCACTCTGGGCCGACCAAGATGATGCTCTACTTCACCGGGGCCACAAACATTCTCTACACCTTCGGCGGGCACGCTGTTACTGTGTAAGGCGACAAATTAAACACCTATGTCACTTTGTGAAAAAAGCTATAGATCGTTAGTATAAATGTGGACGTTCTGCCAAAAATAAAGAATAAAATGAGTTGGTTTCCTAAAAGGCACAAGTACCGGTCACATGCCACGCTGAGCTAGCAGAGATTTGTAATTTTTGTATAGGCACTTGGGGTCCACAAGACACTATGCCGTGTGATCCAAGCCCCTTTAGTTTACCAATTTGCAAGGTCGTTGATATACCTTAATTCTTCCTAGTCAGCCCATGGCCGCCATGCCATACATTTCAAACATGTAGCCACTACAAGTTTACATGGCCGTCATGCCATACATTTCAAACATCTAGCTTTTCTCGCGTGCAAGATACGAATCGAACAGCTCACGTGTTTTTTTTCCAATCTCTTGTTCATCTCTTTTCTGCATTGCTAGCTCATCTCCCGACTATCTCATTGCATCGCATCTCTCGTCGATTTTCTCCCCCGCCTGCCTTCATCCATTGTCTCCGGGCCGCTGGATGCACCCCCACTGCCCACACCACACTAACCCGGCCGGCTGTTCTTTGCCTTCCACATGTCCCCGGCACCATCCACCGGGCGTCCTCCGCCTCCCCGGCCGGCGGTGCCCTCGCCGCCCCGCCCGCTGCAAGCCTCTTTCACCGGGCCAGTCTGCCTCCCAAGTTTCCTCTATGCCCCACATCCATAGAGATCATGCTCCCCCCCGCCCCCCCCCCCCCCAAAAAAAAATCCGAAAACCCTAACTGAGCTTCGACCGTCTAACGTCGACTGTGAGCTTCCTAGATTTGAGTCGATCGAGATCTAGGAAGTGTGTAGAAGCAAAGGCCGGGGATTGCTAAAATGAACCTAAGTGGTGGGCTAGCTAGCTACAGCTTACACATGCATGGCATCGATCGAATGGCACAGGCACGAGACTGCAAGAGCCTCCCTACACTGTTCCATCTTTGCACCACTCCAAACCCGTGCAAGGTCTTTTCCAGGTTGCACGCTGACACTAGTATCTCTGCCTTCTCTGTCTTTACAAACCTCAGGCACGGCAGGGCTATCTCATCTCATCTCATTCATTGCTTGCACAGTCAAAGGAGCCACTCTACCCTAGGAGCATTTGCTGCTTTACCCCAGCAGGGTTCCTGCCTTTGCACTTGCACCACTGAGTTCTGAATCCTGATGGATGCCGATACGATACCCATCTGCAGATGCCAACAACACGAAACTTACACAAACATGGCACGGATGTCCAAGTATCTGCATGCATGCACGATAAAAGAGAACAAAGCTGAAAGGCAAAGGCAAGACCCCCAGGTCTCTGCTCATTGTCCAGTCAGTTGCCTCCTCGCAGGCTTGTCGTAAACACGTAACTAGTAACAAGAGAAAAGTTGATTAATCAGCTGCGTAGATGTAATGCGAACAATTAGCGCTTCCATTCTGTAGTTAACGACTTGGAAGTACTCGCATTTTGTGACTGATCAGTTGTGCTGCATGAATTAATGCATGCAGGGAGATCATGCACGCCATGTGGCGCCCCCAGAAGTTCAAGGCGATCTACCTGATGGCGACCATCTACGTGCTGACGCTGACGCTGCCGTCGGCGGCAAGCGTGTACTGGGCGTTCGGGGACCAGCTGCTGACGCACTCCAACGCGCTGGCGCTGCTCCCCCGCACGGCGTTCCGCGACGCGGCCGTCGTGCTCATGCTCGTCCACCAGATCATCACCTTCGGCTTCGCCTGCACGCCGCTCTACTTCGTGTGGGAGAAGCTCATCGGCCTCCACGACTGCCGCAGCCTCTGCAAGCGCGCCGCCGCGCGCCTCCCCATCGTCGTGCCCATTTGGTTCCTCGCCATCATCTTCCCCTTCTTCGGGCCCATTAACTCCGCCGTCGGCTCCCTCCTCGTCAGCTTCACTGTCTATATCATCCCGGCTCTCGCTCACGTGATCACATTCCGCTCCGCGAGCGCCCGTGAGGTAATATGCATTTTTATTTATTTTTTAAATAAACCGCGAGATCTGCCTGTATTTTTACTGACTTAGTCAAACATTTCTTTTACCTTGATGATGCCCATTGGTTTTAATTTTAACTTGCATAGGAGTTTCGTAGCTTGTCGTGGCACTCGCAGGCCTATGTTGCTTGGGCATTTCGTAGCTCGCTTGCTTTTACGCTGGCACGCCACGCAAGCTAGATGTCACTTCGCACAGCAGCCTAAATTGTCACGGGAGACTAGCCAGATTAATTGGGTCCCACCTATCTACAAGGCAAAATGCTGCTACACAAAGCTCTAGTAGTCATGATTTGGGCTTGATCATTAAGGCACTAAACATTGCCTCTGCTTGTGCTGATTACTGAAGCATAAGACAAACCTGTGGTAGTGTCAAACTGTCTTAACGTAGTAGCAAGAAAGAAGAGATACGGTGGCGCAAAGCTTAGCGACAAAGCGAAAGAACCAGGACAAAGGTGCTTTATTTGTACGAGACAACGACACACAGGCACACACACAAAGCGTCCGAAAAGGACAGCATTGATACTCTCATAGAAAGAAGAAAATATGGTGCCTAAGCCTTCTAGCACTGAGTTCCATGCAATTTGTTCCAGTCCTGACTCGTTCTTGACGTTCTAACCATTATTTAACATGCAAATGCCCTGAACTAATTCTTGCTGGACAAATGCCACGGTGCAGAACGCGGTCAAGGCCCCGCCGCGGTTCGTGGGTCGCTGGACGGGCACGTTCATCATCAACGCGTTCGTGGTGGCGTGGGTGCTGGTGGTCGGCTTCGGGTTCGGCGGCTGGGCGAGCATGACCAACTTCGTCCACCAGATCGACACGTTCGGGCTCTTCACCAAGTGCTACCAGTGCCCGCCGCCGCCCCTCGCGCCGGGCGCCTCCCTGCCGTTCCCGCCCGGCGGCCTCAGCAACATCACGATGCCCTTCAATGGCACCGCCGGCGCGGGACTCCCTCCGGCCCAGGCTCCTTCGCCGTCGCATTTCGTCCACCGCCACCGGCATCACAGCCATGGGCTTTGACTCAAGAGATACGGAGCCCAGCGCTGCGAGTGCATGCACGACCCTGCTTTAGTTCCAGCTAATTCAGTAGTTAGTCTAGCTTTACCAGCATCTTCCCTAGCGTGTTGTCTCTTCTTATTTATTTATTTTCAGTTCAGAGAGGTTGATGAGGGTATCCTAGTCCATTTGAAATCTCTTGTTCTGAGCTGTGTCCTGGCGTGGAGCTCAAAAAAGAGGAATGGAATATTAATGTGGCCGCAGATGCTAAGGCTAGCTGCTGCTTTCTCTTATCCTCATGCATAGCCCGTCGCCTTTGTAGTCTGGCACTATTCCACCATTCAGTGCTGTATCATTGGCAGTTCTTCAGCGCTGGTGCGCTCACGAGTCCGGACTCATGACTCAGGAGCTCTTTGCCCCATTTCTCGGTTGCCGTGAACTTTACTCCCACCCAATCTCAAGTGCTCGGATGCCGTAGAAACTGAAACTGATGTCGCTAGTGGCATGGCAACACTGCGGCAAGATCTCGGTCATTACAAAATATTTTTGCAATGTCTAATTGTCTTAGCTTCAGATTGTTAGAGTTAGTTTATTCGGAACATTCTTTCCACTAAATTGTAGAATGTAGGATTTTATAGTACAACTTAATTTAGATTATGAGAATCAACTTTTATATTATGATGGTTTGTTTTTGTTTTTGTTTTTGGGACTAAAATCCATAATTAGAATAAAAAAACATGATCTCAGTTCCATTGTTTCATTTTGGTCCAAGGACAACATTTCTTGGGCTTTTCCTAGCATTGTAAGTTATGGGTTTTTCAGTGCCTGATCTGGCACAACACGTGAACGCGACATATCGTAGCAACAGCCGGGTCATTCGCAGATTCAGTCGACCGACAGGTTTTGGAGGCACGCGGTGTGGTTTACCGGGTCGCAAAACTCGCGACAGGCTAGCCCACGCTGGCACGTTGCAGGTATACGACGCCCATTTGGTTGGCTCATGGATAGAGCATATGAGTCCTAGTACTAAATGGGCTTGATCCAGTCAATAGTTGCACTTTCTCTGTTTTGTAGCAGTCAATGGTGGCTCGTGTTCCGTACTCTAAAATATTTTCTGATGATAGAGTACCAGAAAGGTGGCCCATACTAATAGTATCATAAAAGGTTCCTTATTTAGACCAAAGATATGATCCTGTTTTATAGAAAGCAACACAGTACATGTTGTATTCATCATATAGATAAACCAAAAGTAGAGTGAGATAAGAGGAAAAAGACGACCTCTAACTAACAGCTCTAAACCACAACCAACGAAAACTAAAGGACAATAAGCACAACAGCAAAGTTCTAATATGAAGATCACCAAAAGATAGAGAGACTAAAAAGCACTAGGATTAACCAATCCCAGCAGGTAGCCTAGCGACCAAGTGCTGCTGTTGATGTACGTCCACCTCCACCTTGATTCTTTGAATCATATCATCCAGCTTCGCATGATTAGACACCTTGGCTAGCACCTTCCACCTCATCATGAATGAGATTGCCCTGTAGATGATCGCCTATGGGGAGGGGTAGATTTTATTTTGAAAAACAAAATTATTACGAGTTAGCCAAAGAGTCCAACATATAACACCAAGAAGAAAAATTAGAAGCATATTCTCTCTAGAACTTCTACAATCAAGAAACAACTCTCTAAAAATCATAAGAGAATCTAGCACAGAAAGCCAATGTAAAGCATCTCTGCAGACACACCAAACAAAACTTTGCAATAGATAATTGGAACATAATGTAGTCTGCAGTCTCTCTAAGACCACAAAATTTTTACCATTCACTGCCCTTCTATCCTTTATTAACCAACTGATCAGCAGAGGGAGTCCTATTTTTGTGAAGGGACCAAAGAAAAATTCTAATCTTTAAGGGAAGCTTGCATTCCCAGATCTCCAACATCCTCTCATCTCTAACTCCTTAAAAAGTAAGATGTCTGTAAACAGATGAAGTATTGAGCTTCCCAGAATTTTCAAAAGCCCAAATGATTGAGTTTGGTTCATCAGACAAACAAATATTACTTGTGAGTGCTAGCAGGGTATCCCATTCTTTCACTTCCTGAGGGCCAAATGATCTTCTAAAAGTGAGATTAGTGAAGCCCTGTACAAGCACCTGATGAATTGTTGCTTCTTGTTGTAAATAGATATTGTAAAGCTTCTCACATTTGATTTTAAGAGGACATGAGTCCAACCAAACATCTAACCAAAATCTGATTTTCTTTCCTTCCCTCAAGATGTAAATCAACCCTAAGGCTGCATAACATTAATAGAATGCAAACCTTTCCAGAACTATGAATCTCCAGACTTACTATTATCATAAAACCCTCCATCTCATAAATATTTCTTCCTCATAAGATCGCAAACTAGGCCCCTATCACCTCTTTCTAATTTCACAATCCATTTGGATAGAAACGAACATTCATCACTCTAGTATTAGTAAAACTCAGTCCACCAAACTATTTTAGACTGGATAACACCTCCCACCTGATCATATGATACCTCTTCTTCTGACCCTGACCATGCCAATAGAAATTTGATCCCGAATAATTCATCTTTCTATGAACAACATCTCGTAACAGATATAGCCCAATAATGTAATTAGGAATAGAACTTAAACAAGATTCAATCATAATAGTTTTACCACCAGAGGAAAGATACATGCACTGCCATGTGCCCATTCTCTTTTCTACCTTCCGACCTACAAACATCAAATCTCTTATTCTAAGATGATTATCACTCACAGGAATTTCCAAGTATTTTATAGGTAATGAACTCACTTTACAGTTCAACATGTTAGCCACTCTAGTTTATTCATGACCAAAATCACCCAAAACCACCACCTCACTCTTCTCATAATTGATTTTCAATACAGACATACTCTCAAAGAAGTACAACAAAAACTTTATATAAATGATTAATTGATCATCCAACTCTAGAAGAATAATTGTGTCATTTACATATTGTAGGTGAGTAATTCCCCCAGGAACCGAATGAGGCACCAGACCTTTTATCAGACCCTCTTTTTTGGCATTATTGAGTATAGCATCCAGAGCATCTCCAACCAGATTAAACAGCAGAGGAGAGAGGGGATCCCCCTGTCACAACCCTTTGAAAGTTCGAAAATAAGCTCTAGGAGAACCATTGATATTAATCCTAACTCTACCACCCTCAACAGCTTGCTTGGTCCAATCAATCCACTTATCTAGGAAGAGGCACCAGACCTTTTATCAGACCCTCTTTTTTGGCATTATTGAGTATAGCATCCAGAGCATCTCCAACCAGATTAAACAACAGAGGAGAGAGGGGATCCCCTGTCACAACCCTTTGAAAGTTCGAAAATAAGCTCCAGGAGAATCATTGATATTAATCCTAACTCTACCACCCTCAACAACTTGCTTGGTCCAATCAATCCACTTATCTAGGAAGTTTTTTCTTCTCAGCACTTCCTCTAAAAAACTTCATTGCACCTTATCATAGGCTTTTTCAAAGTCCAGTTTTAGAATAATTCCAAATTTTTTTGGTCGCTCTCAGTTCATGCAAAACTTCATGCAGGATGACAATCCCATCTAAAATCTGCCTCCCAGGAATAAAAGTAGTTTGAGACTTGCTAATAATTTTGTCAGCTAGAGGAGTCAACCTCAAGGTCAAAACTTTAGTAAAAATCTTATAATCCACATTCAACAAGCAGATAGGTCTATATTGTTTGGTATTGTTGGCCTCTTTCAATTTTAGAATCAAACTGATCAAACCATAGTTCAATCTGTGAAGGTTAAACTTACCTCTATAGAACAAATCAAACATCTCTGTCAAGATATGTTTTAATTGCCCCCAACACTGCTTGTAGAAAGCCACTGAGATACCATCAAGGCCAGGAGGTGAACTTGATTTCATCTCTTTAATAGCCTTCTCAATCTCATCAGTCGAAAAAGGTTGTACAAGACCGCCTCCTTAGGTGTTAAGGCTCCACTATCAGACTAATATCTGTAGCTAGAGTCAGACCATCTCTCTTTTCTCTTCCAATTAATTGTTTACAGTAGTCCTCTATATGTTTCTTCAAGTCAGATGCCCCAGTGTAGCGAAAATAACCCTATTAGGCCATGCTTGTGATTTTGGTGATTAATAACAATATAGTCATTGAGACTAGCATGTTTATCAAGAATATATATTAGTAGGTCTCATGGATGTAATACATCAAAAAGCAACCATAGCTGGGATAAAGTTTGATTGAATTGGAGAAGTCTCAAGAGAATTGACCTCACCGGGTGGTCCGGTGCAGAGGAGTTTGCACTCACCGGAGTATTTTATCCAGAGGCAAAGTGACGACCGATGACTTCACCGGCTCATACACACTTGAGAAGACATCCAATCCACAAAAGTGCTTAAAATGATTATCCAAGATAATTAAGCGCAAGATTAGAGAGTGTTTAGTGCTTATAGGCCTAGAGTGGATTGTAGCTAGGTGCTACAGCTTGAAGAAGGGATCAAGAAGTGATTCTATCTTATACTGAGTGATATGTCGGTGCATTGGAGTCTTGATGACTCGCCGACATCTTGAGCTTCGGTGGCTCAAGCTTGTTGACCCTCCTACTTGGTGTAGAGCGGTGACAAGACACGTGTACTTGGACGCAGAGACTCTTGTCTTGATGGCTCAAGCTCCGAAGTGATCACGACGTTAAGTAACCGGAAGAGAGGCTAGTGGTGAGATATTGTCTTAGTGGCTTGGTGACTTATCGTGCTTAAGACCTTGTCTTGATGACTTGGCAGCTTAAGAGCCATGTCCAGAAGAGACTTGATGACCAGGAGCATATTCTTTGTGGAGCTCCAACGTAGACTAAGGGTGGCATTCATGCCATCGATACTACAGGATAAAAATCCCTTGTGCCGAGTTTGTATATGTACCCTATTTACGTTTCCGTATTTATATACTTGCAATTTACCTTGCTAGAGTAGGTTGTAATTCTCTTGAGCGGTAGAGTAGACACACTAGATAAATCTAGAGCATATTTAGATAAAAATTGAGATAGGTTCATCTTGTGAAGTTTTGAGAACCAATTTGATTTAGGTTTCTAAGTGTCCTAATCCACCCCTCTTAGGATGTCACTGTACCTCACAATTGGTATCAGAGCCTCGTGGTCTTGATAGGTTTAAATCCTAGAGTTGTCACATTCGTGGTTGGGATAGATACTCATAGTGCTTCACTTTTAGAGGAAGGGATGAGACCTCGCATCACCAATAAGGAGAGGCAATTAGGTGTATTGGCGAAGAGTACCATTTTATCATCTTTAAATGTTGATGTATTTAATCGTGTTTATTCTGTCACCAATGCATATGATATTTGTACTAGTCTCATTCAAATACATGAAGGCACAAATGATATGCACAATGAAAAATATCATGTGCTTGTTACTAAGTTCAATAGCATCAAACAATTTACCCATAAAAGTGCTAATGACATGTACTCACGTATAAATATTCTTGTTAATGAGATCAATGTGTTATATTTGACATCAATTGATGATGATTAAGTGACGAGAGGAATACTTAAAGCTCTTCTTCCAAACTACAAGTTAATAGTCTCCATCATCTACGATAACAATGATATCAAGAAGATGATTCCAAGTCAAGTGTTTGGCAAGATCACTGCCCATGAGATGATCATAAACACAGGGGTTGAAGCTTCTACCTCATCTGACATTAAGATCTTGCTCTCACAAGCAATCAAGCACCATGCTCTCACATAAAGGCGAAGATGAGGAGGCAAGAGCAAGAGTCAAGCTCAAGAGAAGATGATAGATATGAAGATGAAGATGAAGAGAGTAATGAAGATGATGAGCAAAGTACATCAAGTGATGAATAAATGGATCACGAAGTCGCAGCTCATCTCTCAAGTGGACAAAAACATCAAGAAGATCAATACTAAGATTGATCATCGAATCTCCATGAAAGACTTGGTCAAAATTATTGATCACATCAAGAAGGAGAAGAAGACCAAGAGCAAGAGGGAGATAAGGGGAAGAGATAAAGTATTTGTAAGCATGAGAAGATGGGTGAGTGGATATGAAGATTCAAGTTCAAGTGATGAGAGCTTCGCTATCTACTCCTCTAAGAGAAGCTCTTCCTCAAGGTCGTCATCACACAAGTGCCTTATGACCAAAGGTATGAAAAATGATGTAAGTGATGATGAATCTGATGAGGATTCTCTCTCCTATGATGAACTCATTCATTTGATCAATGAGCAAAAAAGAGCCATTAAGAAATAATCTAAAGAGCTTAATAAATTCAATGCACTTAATGACATTTATGTTACCTTTGTTTCTAATTATAAAAAATTATTGAGCAAATTCAATTTGCTAAACAAGGAGCATGAAGCGCTTAAGAAAAAATTTGAGTGCATTGAATCTCAATCTAAGACCCCTTTAAAGCAATCTACCTTTCTATTTAATTTCAATTTTAAGGCAGATGATTACACTTCTTGTCATGATTTAATTGATCTATCTAGCTCACCCTTTGCAATAAGAAATATGTTGAGAATGTTCTTGTAGAACCATCTAATGAACTCATTGCAAAAGAAAATGATGAGCTTAAGAAAGAAGTAGTATCATTATCAATTTACTTTTACATTTAAGCTACCTCCATATATGATATGATTTAAACCTCTTATCTCTACTTATTATCTAGATATGCATATATTGCTACATTTCTACAAGTGGTATTCACAAGTGTGTCTCATTATATGCATGTATATATAAAGAAGGAGTTTAGATTATATCATGTGAGTTTCATAAATTATGATTCTTTTTTATCTTTTTTTTATTGATATCAATGCATCTTATCCTTACAATTGATATATATTTTCAATTGGTATCATTTCAATGATAATGATTTATGAAGCTCTCTCCTATGTGTTCTAACGCTTTTCCTCGAGTTCAACGTATATTTGTAGCTCCTTTTGAGATTATCGACAAAGGGAAACAAGTTTGATGACCAAAACAAGAAGCAAGACACAAGATGTCTAAGAATGCGGAAGTTGACAAAGGGGAGAAGAAGAAGATACAAGAAGCAACATGAGGCACCTATATTGACAAAGCGAGAGAAGCTCTTGCATGGGTCAATCAAGGGAGATAGTTACAAGATGCAACATGAGTATTGCAAAGTAAAGGCTGATGATTTCACCGGATGGTTCGGTGCTCTATGTGTTGAACTCATCGAAGTATTTCTAATAAAGGGGGAGAATACTGAGGACCTCACCGAATAGTCTGGTGATCTGCATAGGGTAACACCGGAGCATTTCTTGCAGAGAAAAATACAAGTGTAGAAGACTGAAGATCAACCCGCTGGAAGGTTTGGTGCTTAATTTAAGCACACCAGAGTATAACACCAGAGCATTTTTTGCAGAGACGACTGCAAGTGTTGAAGAATTACCCACCGGAAGGTCCAGTGCTCTGATGATCAATGCACCGGAGCATTTTACACAGAGAAGAAGTGGTGCAGTCTTGAAATGTACGAGATGTCGCCTAGAGGGGGGGGGGGTGAATAGGCGATTCCTGAAATTTAAAAACTTGATAGCGGATTACTGGATCTGGATACTCCGGGTTAATCCAGAGACTCTGGGTTATACAGAACCCGGATACTCCGGCCTTATTCGTATAGTCCGGATTATATAGGAAAATGAAACTAAAGAACTGTTGAGTAAATATAAGTGATTCTAAAGGTTACCACATGTACTAAAGGAGGTCTAAGTACCTTATCACCAACACCCTGCAGTCACAAGCACACAAACAAGTAGATCAGGAAAATCCCTAAATATTAACTAAAACAAGTAAATGTGCAACAAAATGAAGTGGACAAGAATTTGTTCCCGAAGTTCGGTCACTTCACAAAGAGGTGCCTACATCTCTGTTGAGGAGCTCACAAAGAGCCGGGTCTTTTCCAACCCTTTCCTCTTCTAAGCGATCACAAAGATCAAGAGAGGATTCTTACTCAAATCAACGAGGGTAATATAAACTTCCCGGGGCACTCCACAAATTTGGGTGCTCTTCGAGTGATGCCTTGCAGTCTAGGAGCTCACAGCTCCAAGAGAAAAGAATGCAAATCAAAAGCTCGTTGATGATCTCAAGTGCTCAAGAGTGGAATTTTTGCTTTCTAGCACTCAAACTCACTTCCCAAAACCTAATCTCCAAATCTTGCACAAATTTGAGCTCTATAGGAGTTAGGAGGGCTATTGAATGACTTTTAAAGTATTTTTCCACGAGTTGGTTCAGCAGCACCCCAACAAAGGGGGTGAACGGTATTTATAGCTCACTTCAAAAAACTAGCCGTTACAGTCTAGACTCCGGGTTAAGCACACAAGGCTTACCCGAGACTCTCTAGCGGAGTCTCCCTCAGATACTCCGGCCACAACCAGAACACCGGAGTATCCGGGCTAATCCGGAGACTCCGGGTTAAGCACATAGGGCTTACCCGAGACTCTCTGCCAGAGTCTCACTCGGAGGCTCCGGCCACAAACAGAACCCCGGAGTATCCGGTCTAATCCGGAGACTCCGCGTTGAGTTTCTTAGACTCAAACCGAAACTCTCTGGCGGAGTCTCACTCGGAGACTTTGGGCTCATACAACAAAAACTATTTCCCGGTGTCTGTGAGTGATTGTGTCTCTCATCTTTTGGTTCTAAAAGGATATTTGAGCACTGAGATATCTTCAAGACTATCAACATGCATCTCTCTTGATAGTACGGTTATCCTTAACTCAAATTCAAAATAAAATAAATTTAAACCTATTGAGTAACTATACGTCGCTTTTTTTTTAGGGACGTCAACATCTCTTATCTTAACCAATGAGACTTAAAACCTATTCATAACTTCAGCAAACCATTAGTCCCTTAATCATTTGTCATCAATAAATCAAAATTCACATAGTGGGACTAGATGCACTTTCAGGTCTGGCTCAAGATAACTCACCGGAAGGTCTGGTGATGGATTTGAGGGCACATCGGAATGTTCGGTGTCCACAGAGGCTTTGAGTGGAGTCCCAACGTCTAGTTTCTGAGGTTGTACTCACCGGATGATCTGGTGTTAGTACTACTGTTCTCATCGGATCATCCGGTGTTAACAGCTTTTCAAAGCCGTTAGAAAAACGGCTAGTTGGCAGGTTTGAGGTTATAAATACCTCTCCACTCAGTCATTTGAAAGTGTAGCATGCTACTGGAGTTTAGAGGAAACTCATACACACTTGAGAAGACATTCAAGCCACCAAAGTGCTTAAAGTGATTATCCAAGGTAATTAAGTACAAGATTAGAGAGTGTTTAGTGCTTATAGGCCTAGAGTGAGTTTTAGCTAGATGTTGCAGCTTGAAGAAAGGATCAAGAAGTGATCCTAGCTTGTACCGAGTGGTACGTTGGTGCCTTGGAGTCTTGGTGACTCGCCGGCATCTTAGACCTTGGTGGCTCAAGCTTGTTGACCCTCTGACTTAGTGTGAAGCGGTGGCAAGACACGTGTACGGGGATGGAGAGACCCTTTGCTTGGTGGCTCAAGCTTCGAAGTGATTACGACGGTAAGTGACCGAAAGAGAGACTAGTGGTGAGACCTTGCCTTGGTGGCTTGATGGCTCATTATACTTGAGATCTTGTCTTGGTGACTTGACAGCTCAAGAGTCATGACCGGAAGAGACTTGGCGATCGAGAGCATATCCTTTGTGGAGCTCTAATATGGACTATATGTGACATTCATGCCATTGATACCACGGGATGAAAATCTCCTATACCGAGGTTGTCTATCTAGCATATTTACGTTCCCACATTTACATACTTGTAATTTACTTTGCTAGAGTAGGTTGCAATCATTTTGAGCGGTAAAGTAGACACACTAGATAAAATTTGAGCATATTTAGATAGAAATTGAGATAGGTTTATCTTGTGAAATTTTTGGAGTCAATTTGATTTAGATTTTTAAGTGTTCTAATTCACCCCTTTTAAGACGTCAGCGTTCCTCACACACAGATATAACTCTATCACCATCTTCAAGAGAGAAGATGGTACACTTTCTTTTCCTACCATTAGCAACTCCATGAAAAAAATCTAGTATTAGCATCACCCTTTAGATCCATTTTTAACACATCTCTCTTGGTAAAGAATTTCCTCATAGTTGTAAATATTCTCTAATTTAGCCTTAAAAGGTTCCTTGTTTAGATCGTGTGGCTAGTCTCACTGTAATATTTTGTCATAATAAATTTTGATTAAAAATTAGTCTCTTTTTATTTTTTATTTTATTTTATTTAGACTCTTTATTTAGATATTTTGCTTTCCAAACCTTATGAAAATCGAACTACTAATTTTTTAATATCTTTTATAGATTCTTAGATTAAATTTAGATCGTTAAATGTTCGTAACAATAAGTTGTCTATAATTTTTTTATTAACGTAATAATTTTATGAGTTTAAGAGCTAATGTAGTAGTTTATTCTTTTTTTAAATATTAAGATAATAGATTTCACGTGACACCGTCTGCCTTAGCCAATGGTAGTATTTTACCACATAGATCTCAGACTCGAGTAAGGAGCACATAGCTTTGCTTCGAAATGCTACGCTTTGTATTGGTCAACATTCACTCAGAAAATGCGTGTTCTCTTGTCCCCCGAAACTCCTAACCAAATCAAAGAAAAGTTGCTGTCCAAGAGCTGCATGCCTGGAAAGAGACGAACTGAAGAGATATAAGCCATATGCTACCTAACAATTGAGAACTTTACCCCTCAATATCTCCATGGGAATGTAACATTTAGTATCAAGTGCTTAAAGTCAAACGGAGGAGTATTACATATGAAGGTTTAGTCTTCAGTTCAGAGCTAGCACCATGTTGCCAATGATAATAAAAAAAAAACTCCAATAAATTATTTGGCACAACCAGAAAGGTCATCATTGACCGGCAAGCTTGTAGAAAAATATCATCCGGTTGAAGGGCCATGGAGGTACTTGTTTCCTGAAGTCCAAGGACATGAACAAATTTGCTTTGACTGAAACTTCATCATTGCTGTTGCAAAACACCCAACTATCTCAAGAGGAACCTTTTATGATACTAATTGATCAAGCAGAAATTAACTCAAATTAAAAATCACAAACCACTTTTTTAACAAAACACTAGACATGGTTGTAAAACCTACTATGTTGTAGTTTCATTTGGCCCAAAGATATATACTCCGATTGCAACACCCCACATACAGATCAGGAAAAACCGAAAAAGAATTGATTCATGATGCGTCTCGAGTCAAGTCAACTTGCCTTTATGGCTCAAACTATAGGCAAACTAAGTATTGCTACCTAACAATCTGATCCGAATTGTTATTGCATATGTTGATACGAGCAGGCTTTTTTTTTTCCATTGCAGTCATACACACAAGGAATTGATCAACATGAATGCTTAACAGCTAAGAATTGAAAGAAGATCGGTCAGTACATCTATTTGTCTGAATCAGGCTGGAAAGTTAGAAATGGTCAACACAATCTTTTCCTCTCTGCCTACGTTCTACGTGTGCACTTAAAACTTCCAGCAACAGTAATAAAGCAGATCGATAGTTACATAAAACATTGTCTTTAGAGAGGTTCAGATGTCAACTCTAAGAAACCTCCCCTTGCTGCTTGGAAAATGGTGTGCAGGCCAAAATTAGAAGGTGGGCTTAGCGTGATTAATTTATCCACCCAAAATGATGTCTTATTACTTAAAACCATGCACAAATTTTATAATAGAGCAGATATCTCTTGGGTTACTCTTCTTTGGCAAAACTATTATAACCAGGATCAGCTTCTAGGAATGACAAAGAAGAGATCTTTTGTCACACCCGGTTTTTAAGGTAACAAACCAGATGTATTCCACATGTATGTCAGGATCAAGTTTTCATATATGTAGTGATATCATCAGTGATAACATAAACTGTGTCATTAATAACAAAAATATTCCTTACAAAAGGACCCGCATGTCTAAAAAAAACACTAATAGATCTTCCAGCGGCAGCAGGACTTCCATCCATACACAGGCGTTGTTCGGAGAAACGTCAGCCTATGACATGGTCTTCAGAGCGATGCCTTCCTTCACCTAGAACTCAGCACCATCGTCCGGAAGGTCTTCGAAAGCTTCGCCTTCTGAGCAGCATCCGGAAGTTGGGAGAAGGCAAGCGTGAGTACATAGAGTACTCAACAAGTGAGGGAAAAACATGACATGCAGCCTTTATGACAAGGAAAAACTTGACTCGGAAAAACTGCAACTATGCCCGACTAAACTAGGACTCAAAAGACTTAGCAACCTAATTACTAGGTTATGACTCCAACAATAAATGAAGAATAACTCATCGGATTCCATCCGACTATCAGACTCACCAGATATCTCATATCCGGCTACCGACTCATCGGGGGTTCCACCACCCGATTACCTAAACCAACCACTCAGGATCCCCACTAATTATGAAGAAGTCCAAGCCCGCTCTTAACCGTGAGCACGGCTGATCGATCAATTTTATTACTCTGCAGAGTTTGCACACTTTACCCTTGAGTTGTGATTCCCGTTTTGCTTTACACTTCTGAGGTGTAGAGCCGGGGTCTCACTACAAGGCCGTTACAAAGTGCCTCCAAATCTATATGCACCCACTAAGGTTTCACCGCTAACAGGGATCTCATCCACTGCAGAGGCCCCCTCTTGTGCCACTTAAACGTCCACTGGTGCATACATAACATGAAGGGTAACCAATTATTTGGCCAGACCGTACCCATATAGACCTCGTGGTTGTGCTGTTATGCCGGGTAACAAGCTTCATAAACCGATCCTTAGGATCCCACACAGGAACAAACACAACCCTGCTGTGCAGCTCCACCTCAAACTAGCCATCCAGTTGGGATCCCTATTCCATGTTACTACCAAATTACCATACCCAAATTCTTGTTACATAGACATTAGTCAAGATTGATATTTACTCCAACCCTGACAGCACTAGCATAGCTACCCTTTTTATTTCTCATGACCCTTCAAAGGCTACAAGGAAATGTCACACAAATTCTAGTAAAACTCTAACCCTGGGATTCCATATTAAACAAGCATACATCTAGGGAAAATAAAACTACAATATCCTACAATGGTGTCAAAGTGGTCAAGGACACTTGGCTTCGAATACAAGTTGCTCAAAGTCCTCGAATGTCTGGTCTTGCAAGTTGACACACTACTCGTCTCCTAAAGCAATTGTGCACACCGAAAAGCAAACAAACACAACAGCTAAGTACGGCACACAAAACATGGGCAAATCACTCTAAAAAGGTTACTAATTGACAGTACACGCTGCTACGATCTCGTGAGTGCAAGAATCACCTAAATCGGAGCTCGTATGAAAAAGTTTTGATAGTTCTAATCTATAGGGGTTTTTTTTTGAAAGATTACAGTGACTAAATTGCAAAAAAGAAAGCGCTAGGGACTTATATGTAAAATTCAGGGACCTATTTGTAATTATACAAAAGTTAAGGGGCCTAAAAGTATAATATAGAACTAACCAGGGGCATATTTATGAAAACATAAAAGTTTAGGGGCCTAAATGTAAAATTACCTATTTTCTGGGAATAAAGGAATTATTTTTGTACTGGAAAATCTATTCATTGCGTCAACAGGCTGACTGGGCTCGGTGGGCTGACGTGACGGCTTACGCGGCTGCTGACTCAGCGCAAATGCCGATGTGGCGCCTATGGGGCTGCTGACCGAGCGGTGGACCAGTACCAAGGACTGGGTCCACGGGTCTACGGTGGACCGAAGAGCCGATCTAATCTGGGCCGTCGGTGGATGATCTAACGACTCTCGGTGATTGGGGGGTTTAACGGCCGACAGTGATAGAAGGACGGCGGCGCCACCTCAGGTCTCGCCGGAGCATCACCGGCGAAGCTCGATCTATCATTACGGGCTACCAGACTCGATGATTTTTGGCGCAATAGAACGAGATGGCGACGGAGAGTCTCACCAGGGGTTCTCGACGGTCGGCAGGGCCTCTGCGGTGGTCGGCGACGGAGGAGAACGGCGGCGGAGGTCGGAGCTCAACGAAATCGCGGCTACGGCGACGAAGGGGTGAAATTGGCGGGCGAGGAAGCTTCCACAGGGTTCTGCAGTGCCGGAGAGACGGTCAATTGGCCGCGGGATGCATTGGTTAGGGCTGTCAACGGTGAGGTGGCGGCGGGACTTACCGACACTCGGCGAAACAGCGACTCCGGTGGCGGGGATGCGTCGGCAAGCGGTGAAATGGGCCTCTCGTGCTTCGGTGAAGCTGGCGACGGCCTCAGACGTGAAGGGGGAAGCTCGGATGCGGTGGACGGCGATTCGGCAAGCTCGGCGACGACAGCAATGGCGCTCGGGATCTGGCTGAGGGGGCACGGGGTGGAGAAATCGCAGGGCTACGTCGCATCTTAAATCCTCGGGACGTGTAGGCCGTTGCGGAGATCATGGGCGCGAGCGGCTGGACGCGTGCTGGCGAATTCGGGTGACGTGCGCGCGGTAGTTGCGGGCGCGGGCGCGGGCACGGGCGCGATGCTGGCGCGAGGTTGAAGCTGACGAATGGGGTCCGGCTGTTAGCGAGAGCGAGGAGGAGATGGGCCGGCTGCGCTGAAGTCACAGGTGGGGTCAGAAACAGGGCTGAGGCTGAGATTCTGGGCTGGGCCGCAACAAATTCAAACGTCACATCTTTCTAGTGGTGAGACATCTCTAAATTATTGGACATGTACAAAGGCATTGCAATTCCTTGCATTGGTGATGGAAAGTCGACTTTTCTCTAGCATGACATGTACTCAGGGCTACTACCTGCTCATCATTGGCCTGAATTTTTTTCTTTTACAATGAGACCTCAAATCACATGGTATGATGCCCAAAGACTACCTAATCTGGCTCAGATCTTTCAGTTGTCTCTATTAGTGACAGTTTTTCAGCAATATCAAGAAGTGGAAAGTACTCTTCATGCACAAAATTTAATTGATACTCGTGATGTATGGACTTATATTTGGGTTCGTGCCTCTATTCTTCTTCCAAAGCTTATAAGGCCTTCATGGGACACTTTGCAATTCACTCAATTTTTCGCTGGTTATGTTCATCCTCCTGTCAAATGAAATATAAGGACTTCTTTTGGTTACTTCTCAAAGATAGACTAAACACAAGAGGACTTCTTAGGAGGAAAAACATCGAGTTGGATTCTTATTCTTGCGATCTTTGCATTCTTCAGAAAGAGGAAACTCTTGTTCATTTGTTTCTTCGATGCAATTTTGCACGTGTCTCTTGGGAATCTATTGGACTTCAAGTTCCAAGAACTATGCGGCCTCTTCAAACTTTCAAGAGTTTCAAAAGATAGCTTAATGTTCCATTTTATATGGAGGTGATTATTCTGATGGCTTGGAACATATGTACGGGAAGAAATGAATGGATCTTTAATGATATTGATCCCTCGGTCACAGCCTGCAGATCAAAGTTACTCCAAGTTTTTGCCATTCTAGTTCATCGGGCAAAGAAGACCTATTTTCCGAGTATCTTGGAATGACTAGAATCTTTGTAATTTTTTGTTTTGCCTTCTTTGCTGTTTCTTGTCCTCTTTCTTTCTATTTGTGTCTGTATATTCTTTCATTTTTCTTAATTTATTATAACCAGTAGGCCGAGCCCCTCCTGTTCTTAAAAAAAGCTAAGAATAAGCCATCACATCAATCAACTTTTGTTTTAATCGAATCAAACATTTTCTTTGATACAAACAGAACCGTGATATGTACACTATAACAATAACTATTCGAATTTGGAACTAACAAAGAACAATAGACACAAATCTAATATGATTTTGCAAAACAAGATGAACTAACTCATCTCCACCGGTGATTCCTGCAATCGTCACCTGAATGCCCGGGATTGAAAGAGCTCCAACCGAGCCCTGGCGTCCGGCAGCAGTGCCTCAACGCGCAGGTCCTGCACCATGTGTGCCTGCTTCGACGCCCAAAGGAGCACGGCGAGCACCCCGGCCTGCGCGAGCTCTTCGCTCTCCGGGACATGCAGCGCAATGTAGCAGAGCAATATGAGCGCGTCAATCTGCAGCTGGTCTCCTAGGTACACGAGCTGAACAAGGTGTCGCGCCCCGCCGGCATCAACGATTGCCTTGCAGTGGTTCACGTGTAGGTGGTTCTCGGTGCAGGCGAACTTGGTGAGCGCGACCACGGCCTCCTTGGTGACCGGAATCTCGCGGTCGTCGAGCAGCTCCACCAGCGGGCCAATCACGCGGGTCTCGCTCGCGGTGAACGTGCGCGACAAGCAGCCGAGGGAAGTGATGCAAGGGCGCAGCAGGTCGTCGTCGTCTCCCTTGCGCATGATGCAGAGGAGCTGCTCCACGACGGCCTTGGCTGCCGGGGAGCTGGGCTTGAACGCGGACTGCCGCAGCGAGAGGTTGTGTTCGGCGACACGGGTGATCTCCATGATTCCCATTGCGGAGTAGAACTGCAGGTGCGTGCCCGCGCCGCCGTCGCCGTTCTCGAGGATCCTGGCGAAGCAGAGGAGCGCGCGAGAGTCTGTAATGCTTGTGCAGACTCCCACATGGCCGCGGGCAAGCATCCACAGAGCCTTTGCCGCCATAGCCTTCATGCGCGCCTTGGTGGCCGGGTCCTCAGCCTCGCGCGACCCGCGGCCGTTCGAACCGTTCGACCTCAGCTGAGGCCTACTAGGTGGAGGCGTGGCTCCGTTCGTCGTCGTCTTCGCAGCCATCGCGGATTGCACAAACGACTGCATCTGGTTTGTTCTTGCTCGATTCGAAGGTACCGACGAGTTCGGCGTGTCATTGGCTGAGGAACCAGAGCCGCCTTGGCGCACGCTGAGCGATTTCGCAAGCACAATGGAGTGAAGGTCCGTCATTACCACCGGCGTAGGAGTGCTACTCCTGGAGCCGCTCCCACCGACAGAGTACCTGCTGTGCTCTTGGATGGTTCCGGAGGCGAGGTGGCTGACCAGGTGCCGGACGGCGTTGCTCTGCGCGAACAAGTCCTGGAATTTCTGGCTGTGTTGCGCCAGCGACGCGATGGCCTCGGTGACCGCGGCCTGCACGCGCATCGGCGGCTCCTTCAGCGCGGCGGCAAAGACGGAGCACACCCCGGAGTGGAGAAGCTTGTCCACACTCTCCTCGTCGCGGCCCAGAAGCCCGAGCGCCGTGGCCGCGGCCTCCTGCCCGTCATCGGTCCCTTCCTTGAGCAACTTGACGAGGGGCGGGACGCCGTCCTCCTTGATGATGTACTTGGCGTAGTGGGGGTTGTCGCGGGCTAGGGAGGCAAGGGTGGTGGCCGAGTCGGCCCGCGCGGCGAGGCCTCCGATGTGGAGCCGCGCGATGTGGTCCCAGATCATGCCGAGCACGGGCTCGTTCTGCGCGATGTTAGGGAGGCCGCACAGGTCGTCGTCGGCGTGCGGGGACGAGATGCGGATCAGCCAGGCGACGTCCTCGAGCGCGGTGTCGAGCATCGCGAGGGTGCGCGGGAGCCCCGAGACCGGGTTGAGCGTGAAGAAGCGGCGCAGGCGGGAGTGGCTCTGGAAGCACCGGGCGGCCATCCCTGCGGCCTTGTTGAGCGCCTGCAAGGTGTCCGCCATGACGCGCGCGGCCGGGCGCTCGTACAGGTCGGCCCGCGCCGCCTGCCGCAGCAGCGCCGCGAGCTTCTCGGCGCGCGACCGCAGCTCCGTGCACTCCGTCCGGAGGCACTGCCACCCGGCCTGCTTCGCCACCTGGTCCGCGAGCTGGATTGGCTTCGCCAGCATCACCTTCTCCCCCTCCCCCATCCTCCTCGCACCACGCGGTACCGAAACTCAGCTCAAAAGGCAACAAAGGCAAGCAGCAGCGGCGAGTAGGCAGGCAGATTTGGGCGGAGCGGTGGGCTCGGCAATCGGCAGGGCTCGATGACCCACGAATTGAGCTTAAATCGGGCTCTCCTACCGTGGTGTTGCCACGCCGCGCCAAGAAAATGGAAGGAAAATCCCGCCACTAACGAACCGCTCGCCCAGCGGGTAAAAGTGTGCTTATAATATAAGTGTGATTGATGGTTAGTACGTCTGGTTACTAGTATGAATCGTATATAGGTTGATAGGAAATACGCTGATCGATGTAACATAGGTTGAAAGGAAATGTGCTAACGGATGTAAGAGGGTTAGAAAAATAAGTATTCAATTAGTTGTATTTGTCTAAATGGATTGGGCTGAATTTTTATTTAGTTGATTGAATATGAGATCGTATAAACGGATGTAAGAGCTGGGTTAGAAAAATAAGTATTTAGTTAGTTGTATTTGTTTAAATAGATTGAACTGAATTTCTATTTAGTTGACTGGATGTGAGATCGTATAAGCGGAGGTAAGAGCTGAGATTCTAATTAGTTGATTGTATAAAAATAATTTTATGATACTAATAAGTAGAGTAGCCTGTATAAATGAATACATAAGCAGTATCCGCTGAGGTAAACTGAAGAGGAAAACTTGATTTGCATTTGCAGACCAGATTAAAACAGTATATATAAATAACCTAATATATATCTCTCTAAAATTATATCTATCTGGTAAGCTAGAATTCTAGATACAGTCAACCAATCACCCCTTAAGCTCTCGCTTGTCTTTTGGTGTGGCGTGCTCTGCCGTTGCTGTCTTCGGTTTCGTCCCTTGGACAGCACTGCCCGGATGGGGAGCGAGCGGGGGAGGGGTTTACAGGCTGTGAGCGAGACGGACTGCGAGAGGAGTGCCTGGTCGTTGCTGCGGTTTAGCAATCAGCCAGACAGTCGTGAGACTCAGGTGGACCGGTCGCGGTGGACCTCGTCGGCCTGGCTGGCCGCCTGCTGCTGGGCCCGCCCAGTCCTCAGCTTTACTGCCTTTCCCGGAGAGATGCCGCGTATCGTCATTGGTCTGCACGGTTTGCTTCGGCTCGTGTACCCGCCGGCACTGGCCGCCTGCTTCCAGCTCATTTCGCTCTCGAGTCTTGTACGTGACGTCGTGACGAGTTGTGTGTCGAGGTCTTACTTCTCGCGAAAGTTACAAGTTGTCACGATGTTCTCTACGACTAGTCTAGTTTTGTTCAAGCGTATCCCCGTGAGGCCGTGGCCTAGCCAACCTAGTTTCTCTTCGACGGCTACAAATTCCAGCTTGAGCTCGTACCAATGTATGCTATGACCTTACTAGTTTCTCGTCGTAGTTTGGAGCTTCACTGCGGTTTCGTGAGCGACCCTCTTCAACACACAACTCCAGGTCCTAAAATAACACGAGGTTTGTTGTCCAATTAAAACGCGATTGACTTGGTCCAACGGTTAGTTCCTCTACCCTTGGGACCTCCCTGTCGACATATAGCGACGAAGCTAATCACAAGGCAAGTGCTGACCAGACACTTTGGCGCTACGCGACGCGACTGACCAACGGCTCATGCGGCTCTACCTTACTGCCAACCGCTTTCAAGGCATGCAAACAAGTGACAGACAGGGATAAAACAAGTGAACCTGGACTGTAGAAATTGAGGCCGTACTAAATGGTGCAGCAAGCAATGCAATGTATAGTTTTTTTTTTGTTTCCCTTTTTACACGGGGCTGTTCCTATCGGTAGAATGTACAGTACGGCTCTTCATCAGCAAGAGCATAAACTAATGCAAGTTTTGCGGTCCAGTCAAACTGCATTTAGTTTAAATTAACCCAGCACCCACCGAGCAACAATAACTAAACGATACTCAAAAAGGAAATTACCGGGCAACTCGCACAACGATTCTAGAAAGGGGTGGTCTATACACCGCTGGAGCGTTTTTCCACAGCAAACACTCGGTTTTTCTCTCTCTATCGACTCTTCCTCTCCACGCTGCTGTTTCGCCACTCATCGGTTTCTTCTATGCCGGTGAGCCAGAGCCCTTGCCTGCCACCACCTTCTTCCTTAACTCCGATAAGTTTCTTCTCCGTACCCTCTCAACACCCACTCTCCTTTCTCATTTCCAACAGTTGGCAATTAGTCCCACCCTCTCGCCCTGATTGTATCCAATTGATCTTTTACCACCATATCTGATAGCCACACATGCTACCACCGTGGGGTGAAACTACCTCCCCGACTTTCCCTCTAAACCTGAGGGTATAGCCTCCAAACCCTATTCTTACTTAAGTTAGAGAAACAAGCAACTAAGCACAAAATTATGAAATGACCCAACGAAAAGTTGGTTCTTGAAAACTAGGGCTACTTGTCCCGGATAGCCTGCAATTCATTTATGAAAAAAAAACATAGCACCCCAATTCATTTTTTAAAACACCCTAATTCATTTATTGGGGGGGGGGGGGGTTGGGATTCTAGATTAAGCAATGCCGAACCCGGTCTACTGGTCCCAGATTACCTGAAATTCATTTATGGGGAAAATAAATGGTATGCAATGATGAATGCATGCACGGTTGCTGCTACGATTATAAAACGATCTACAGTACCAGTACCAAATATTCTCCCCAGCATTTGGTGCTTGATTGCTCATGTAGTACGTGGCAGGAAGATAAGCGGCAAAATACCTACACCTTGCATACTATATTATTCCTCACAAATCCGGCCTTATTTTAGAGAGACATTCCTCATCAACCGGGAAGCAACATCTACTCTTATAGAATTAGTCAAAAATAGCGACACATCGGTGCCGATTATACAGGAATCAAAATTGAAGATATATTAGTATCGGTTCTTAAGTTTCCACATGCGAACAGTGATCGAGGTGTTAAGAACCAACACTGAAACAGACTATCAATGCCGATTGCAGTGACAACCGCCAATGAAAGTGCCGGATCAAAAATTTCCTTCGAATCACGTTTTGTCTCCTCCTCGTGTCTGTTCGGATTGCGTTTTGGCTCTACCTTATCTCTTCCTCATTTCTCACGCGTTTGTTTTCTCATTCCTAATCTCTCTCCACCTTATCTCTTCCTCTCTCCCTCGCTCACTCTTGCGTGGGATCCGGAAGCTGGCGGATTTGCTTGGGGTGCGGTCAATCGCAGCCGCGGCTTGCTACTACTGCTCGGAGCGGCGCAAGTGGGTGTGGGTGCTGCTGCTGCTCAGAGCGACGCAAGTGCTGCTGCTGCTGGCACAAGTGTTGCTCGGAGCGGCGCAACTGGGTGCGGAGGCCGACTTGCTGCCGCTGCTCGGAGCGACGTAAGTGCTGCTCGGAGCGGCCCAAGTGGGTGCGGAGGCTGGCTCGCTACTGCTGCTTGGAGCGGCGTAAGTGATGTCTGCTCGTTTTAGTCTTTGTTTGGTAATTGGATTAATTGAAAGCGATTGTATTTTCTGTGTTTGGCTAAAAGCATGTGAATTGCACACTTGTATGCGAGAGGTTTTTTGGGGTTTGCTCTTCGATTCGGGGATTGGGATGTGATGTTGTGGTATATGCGATTTGGGGATTAGGCTGTGATTGCTCTTTGATTTGGGTTTGCTTGGGTTTGCATATGGATGGAGCAACAACTGATGGGAGCGGCTTGAGCGAGCAGTGGAGGTTGACGGAGGAGCGGGCGTGGCGACGGAGTGCACCGCCGGTACTAGCAGCTGAGACAGATCGCTTATTTTTTGGCTCAGGAACTTTTTTTAAGTATCGGTCGAAGGTATGAATCGGTACTGAAAAGAACTTTTTTATTGATTTCATATCCAACACTAATCACTGAAAAGAACTTTTTTTATTGATTCTAGATCTGACACTGATAATCAGTAACTATCAGTACTGAATAAAAAGTACAAACTAAAAATTGATACTAAAGTCATTTTTCAACCAGCACTTTTATGTTTTTTTTTTCAAAAGTGATCCTTGCTTACACGAATACATATATTAGTTGTAGCGTCTAAAGAACATCCACACGGTAATCTCGGCCCAAGAGTTCGTTGCTGGTAATCAGTTTGACACGTCCGTCCGACAGAATAACAAATGGGCGTGCTAGATCTACCCCCACCAAATAATGGTCAGGTGAAAACAAAGTTCTCTCTCAGAAGGCTACCAACTGAGCTCCGGCAACCAAGTATGTTCGATCTGTTCGTTCGACAACCCTGACGATGGGTCCTCGTGCTACTTATGGCTTCGTGGTGTGCTTTCTGTCGGATCACACTTCACCCTTCAGCCACGAACTACAGCGGTACTGCACAGTGGCTAGCAATAAACACAACGACGACAAGATCAGACGGTGAACTAGATAAAAAATTAAGTTGAAATGTGTATTGTTTTATTTATGATAAATAATTGATATTGATATTAGTTTGGTTTGATGATCTCTAATTTTGTATGAGTCTTAATGTCCAGATTCTGATGAATTCTAATTTAGTTGTCTTGTGTTCATGATTTTTTTCATGTACTTTTAACTGTTGATCTTGATTTGGATTAACTGGAGGTGGAGTTGGAGAAATGTATTTATTTGTTTTATGATGTGTAGGTAATGAATGCAACTTGGTGGTCGACAGCGGGATGATCGAGACTAATCGGGTGCTTGATGTCGGATGATAAATAAGGTCGAGTGGGGTCAAGGATGATCCTAGCTTATACGTGGAGGCCAAACAAAGTATGAAAGATAGATGAAAATAACGTGCTGACAAAGTCAAGTGAAAAAGATACCGGTGATAATACGACCCGACGGATCGAGAGCGGGAGAAACTTGTCGGCAGTCAAGATCGTAAGATGGAGTACATGTATCAACATCGGGATACTTACTTAAGATCAAGAAAGTGGTACTTAGTCACGCTTTGAGAAGTGTGCAAGGGGTTTCGCGGTTTGACCTCAAAACCGTGAAAAGGATGGAAGTGCACGTAGCATCATCGCGAAGCTTGCATCGAGACAAAGTTAAGTTATGAATGTGTCACTGTTGTCCGATGGATGGAGAAAAAAATAAATCAAAATGCTTTCAGTGGTGGTAGAAGTGTACTACAATAGAGAGATATTTTAGGAACAAGATATGAAATTTAGTGATAAAAAATCTAGGCTGTAAATAGAGAGAGAGGGCTAGTTGAGGTCTTTAAACTAGCCACTTGAGCCCCTTGAGTCATTCATATAAGAGATTTGTGTTAGGGTTTTAGAAGAGAGAAAGAAGAGTGCTTAACCTATGTATTAGGTGAGAGCTGTGTGAGAAAAAATCTTTATAATCCATCTAAAATAGGCTGATATCTGCAAACAATAAAATTTATGTTTTACTATTGTACTTGTATTCACCTCATTCTAATTTCGCTTTATTCGTTCTCTTACAAGTTTGTAATTTTTTTTCTTTTTTCGCTGTGTTTTTTTTCTAGTTGTTGAGCAGATATTTTTTCACTCTGTGAAGTTATTCTTCTTTTTGTTAGAGATATAAAATTTACATATATATGTACATGTGAGTTTGGATTCTCTTTACTTTAGATCATCAACTTAAAAAATTTCTTCTATTGATGATCTTTTCTTTCCTTCGAATATTTCTTTCTTCAAATTACTATCTTTTATAGCAATAACCTATAAGATGAGTTTCAATGAAACCTAGTATTCATATGCATCCACGGAAGCTATATGTTTTTTTTATATTTTTTTAGTAACTTGATTCTCTTCGATATTATTTCCGCTATTGGTTTTTAATACTCTGAGTGATAAAAGGAGAAGATCTCTGATTGTTTTCGCTATTGATTTTTAATATGCGTTAGATGATAAAATGAGAAGATCATTCATTTTAAAAGAAATTCATACCTTTTTTATTCTCGATCCTGATCGCACGAAAAAAAACATTTTTTACAAAGTCCACGACTCCACGTTGCCACCTGACAGAGCAGAATTAAGAACAGTTGTATTATAATTGTATCCCGAGGCGATTAAGATTTCCGTGAGCTGTGACAGGCTAAAAGGCTGCGAATCCCCCAGCTGGTGACTGGTGAGGCGCCCCTCCAGCAGCTCCAGGCCCCAGGGAATTTTCCTCGCCCACTACTTTCCAACATCTGACCGACAGAGCCGCACGGTCGGATGCTGCTTTTGGTTCTGGATCTCGATCGGTTCCCGTGATTCAGCAGCCACGAGTGTTCAGCAGCCACCACAAAAACCAAAAACCAAGAGCTGCAACGCACAAGGCACGAGGGTTCAGCAGCCACCGCAAAAACCAAGAGCGAGACAAGCGCTGGCGACGCCGCTCCATCATGTTTTTGCCCGGCGGGCGGGACGCCGGAAGCAGCAGGAGCGCTGGCAACTGTGTGGAGCGAACAGGACCGCAGTGTGTGTGGAACTCATGCGCGCTACCCATAGTTCACGGGTACGCGGCCCATCAAGGCTCACCAACAAAAGGCACACAGTCTAGTCACTCAGGTAGGTTGTTTCTTTTTCTTTTTCTGTTTTTTCTAAACTTTATTAGTAATTCATTTTTTACCCATTTCTATTTTCGTGTTTTTTATATACACTCAACATTCTGAAAAACTATATTCAACATTTTGTATAACCTTGTTCAACATTTTAGAAAAACTACTTCAATATCTTATTCAAAAATGTTGGAATAATATAATTAAAATGTTAAACTAGTATATTCGAAATGTTGAACTAGCACATTAAAAATGTTAGATTTAAAATTTAAAAAAAAAAGCACTACCAAAGCTCGACTCTGCCCAAACTCGGCATAAAGTGCCTGTTTGGTTAGACTGAGACTTTTCCAAAAGCTGCTTATAGAAAAACTAATTTTGAATTGGTTTTTGACGCGGATCAAATGTATAATATATGTAATACCCCTCAGAACATCATCCCTCACAAGCTACAAAACCTCCTCCATACTAATTTTTGGCTCCTAGTAATAATGACAACTTTTGCCAAATTTTACTTCTCAGAAGCTATTTGTAGAAACGTACTGTTTAGTTAAGCTTTGTGCTTCTGAGTAGCAAAAGCTACCTGAAGCTGAACCAAATATGGTCAAAAATTTTCTATATTCCTAAGAAAGTGCATAAATTATCAAATTATATATCTATTATATTATTATTTGAATATCAAAAAGAACCACTACATTAACTCTTAAGGTTATGAAATTATCATGTTAATTAAAAAAAGAAAAAATATCCAGACTACTTATTGTTATGAATATATAACGGTCTAGATTAAATAATAGAGTCCATATCAAATACAATTAATAAATAGCTAAATTCGGAATTAAAGTTATGAAAAATTAGCAGTTCGATTTACATATGGTTTAGGAAGCAAAATATTTAAATAAAGAGCCTAAATAAAATAATAATTAAAATTGGGGTTAGAAGAGAAAAAAGAAAGATCCATATCAAATATAGTCTTAAAAAAATAAAATTATTATAAAAATCAAATACCTAAATAAAGAGTCTATGTATAATGCAATTAATCAATAGCTAAAATTTATAATAAAAATAATGATTTTTAAAATTCATACTAAGATAATAGATTAAAAAATATCGTGTAGTTCAAAGTCGTCGCGTCAAACAGGCAGCAAGCAAGTCACAATACACCGGCGAGGCAAACCTATTTACATTTTGATTGGGCTGCCTACACTTGACGCGTGATTTTGGCAGTTGATCAAAATGTAAATAAATCGAACCAATTTATATATATGATTCATGTACAAATTTGAAGCATAAATAATTTTTTCTTCAACTAAAATAATTTTTATCTATTTTTCTAATTTTATGTGTTTTGTAAATAAATGACACTAATTTTGTAAAAAACCAAATGAGACTAATTTTTAATCAAATATTATAGTAACAAAATATTGTAGCGATATTAACCATGTTATTAGCGTGAGAAATATTACTAGTTATATTAGTATAATAAAGTTAAAAGTAGCCACCTCCTTCACTCTCAAAGCCTAGAAATTACCATATTAACGGGTAAAAAAGAGAAAGATTTATGCCATCGATTTTAATGAGTCAAATAATAGCCCTAAGATCCAATACGACCAGTCAAACATGACTTCACGTAAAGAAACTAGACTCTATGTAAGAGTCTTCCTACCGGTAAAGAAACTGGACCCTGTAAGGAATATATCCAACCAGTGAAGACATCGAGTATTCAAACGTGTCACGATTTAGGTCATATTTAGAAGGGTCCAACTTCTAGTTTCATCTCATGTATAGTGTTTATAAGTTAATATAAACTGATTTAAATATTTATTTTTAATTTAAAATATAAATAAGATGAGTCAGTTAAACACCTCTCATTTATTCTCAGCTCTACAGCCCTACTTTAAAAATTATTGAAGATAAAACTTTACCAAATAAACCCTTATATTAAAACACTACACAGACACAATACAAACATAACATAACATGTCGAATTCACCTATCACAACAAATAGGCCATCAAAACCACACGACAAACCACCTTGCAGAAAGCTTCCTTGCCGCCAATTCCAACGGAATTCCTAATTCGTAGATTCCAGTGCTACAGTATTTTAAGGTCTACTGTACCATCTTTGACAGCTCCCTTCTTGGTGCTACAGTGCGCTACAGTATAATAGTGTAATAGTGATAAAGGATGGTGTAATAGTATTTTTAAGAAAGAAAATTTAAAATAACGGCTGGAGATGGCCTCAGACTATCAGAGCATACGGGGCAGATGGCTGTCTCCAGCTGCATATTCTTTTTAGCCGAATCATCTGATGATTAGAAGATTGCTTGATGATCGGAAGACTACTTTCTGGCTGAAATCAACAATACGCCAAGATTGCTATCCCTGGCCTATAAAAAAAGGCAAAGGAGGTGAAAGGCCTATCCAATATTTTTCAGTAGTACAACATTGGAGTTCGCTACCATAGATACGTCGTGAATTATTATTTTTTGAATTTATCTAAAATAGTGAAGTCTTTAAATTTAGAGATGGAACTGGATTACTTGCGAAGATTAGGCCCGTAGAATCTTCAGCAAGGAAGATCAGTGCCAAACCGTCATCTTTAAATATTCACGAGATTGAACTTCTCTTATCAGAGTAAGAATAAGTCTACCACTAAATTTATGGACATGAAACCGTATTTCCTTGCTTTCAGGTTAACATTTGCAAGCAAATATTTTTGACAAAGAGGGATTATACTAGAATAACAAAGCAATTAAACCGAGAGCCAATTATAAAGATGCTTGAACAGATACATTTTCAAATATGTTATACTATTTAACAAATCATTTTTTTTCCTTGCAGAAAGACATTTAACAATGCTGTACTGCTTCAAAATTAGCTCACTATTAAGAGTGAAAGAAGAATAGAAAGATAGCAACAGAATTATAATGAATCAAAGTGGATATAACAAAATCTTTGTCACGTAAACTCTAGCATGGTAATTAATCAAGATGACCTACCCCAAATTGCTTGGGACTAAAAGACTTTGCTATGTTGTTGGAGAGATATATACTGTAATAGAAGATGACTTAGAGGATAAAGAAGAACTACAGAGAAACCAATACGGTACAAAAGTTTACAACAAAAAAATTAAAAGGCTGGTGCAAAAACACATGATGGCAGAACTTGACGGCTCAGATGTTGACTACAATCGGCCCAAATGAAAATCAATTGTACAACACCCAGCCCATGAGGACGAGAAAGAGATTGGTCAAAAGGTTGACCGCACAGAAAGAAAAAATGTTGTTGCAAAGTGTAAGGAAATGGTGGTCAATTAGAAGCTCAGCAAGACTAAACAAGAACTAAGAGTCCAAGAAAAAAAAAATGCAGCTATATCTTCATGTTTTGTGCAGTCTACTTCGATCCATGACGACAAGATAATGTGCGGTTGACATTTATCATGAGATAACAATTAGGGAACAATAAAATTTCTAATATACTTTTATTTCAGCAACTCACGTACACATTAGCTTAAGAATAGACATCTCGTATTTGTGTGCTGTACTTAGGTGGAAAAGGCAATGAGAACGGACATATGTTGAGATAAAGAGAAGATTCATGGAACAACATAATTTCAGAATCATGATGCTTACAGTATTTCTTTCTTGGCAGTTATCACGCACTTCCAATTAAACTAATAGATGGCACCACACTGACTGGCCCTTTTATCTAAAATAGGATACATGGTAAACTTTGCAGTGCCCCAGATGACGTACTAGAATGTATAAGAACCTCGAGTAGGGAAATCTTTGGAATATAAGCAGACAAGTGTAACCCTCCAAGTTTTAGCATTTTAGAATATAGCAAAATTTATTTTAAATTAAAAAATTGTAATTAATTAAACCAATGTAATATCAAAGAAATATATATTTGAATATGTATTCAAATGTATTATTTTGGCTAAGTATTCCGAAGTGCACCGAATTTAGTTCTAAATTAATCCCTGCATTGAATTGATTCATATGCATTTTGGTTTTATTATTTTTATGGTTCTTTGAGAGAAGATTTGAATTGAATGTTTCTCAAATTCAAATCTATTCGTAGTTCATTTTAGCTCAAATCCAATTGAATTCAAATGCTTTGAATTCAAATCCTCTTCTAAAAGTCAGACCTTCACATCCAAATCCACAATTCAAATATATTATTTGAATCCAAATTCAAATATTCCCATTTGAATTTACCCCAAATCAATTCCAATTCATTTCTTTCCTCTCGGGCCACCTCCTTTTCTTTTCTCCTTGAGCGGCCTAGCAAACCGGCTCAGCCGGCCTTCCTTCCCCACGCTTGGGCTGCAGGCGCGCCCCACCGGCCCATCTTTTGCACCCCATAGCCCCGCAGCCACGCACGCACTCTAGCCCGCTGTCGCTCGCTGACACGCAAGCCCCGCCGACTAGGCGCTTGTCTCCCTCCTTTGGCTCACTGTGTCGTGCTGTTCGATCACCACCGCAATGGCCGACGCATTGAATGCGCCAGCAATTTGCTCGCGCTCTCGCTCCCCCCTCCCTCTTAGCTCTCTCATGCAGCTCGAGCACCTGACACCGTGTGACTTTAGCAACCGCGCATGCACATGGCCGGCGCAGAGCGGCCATGCCGCGCGATTTAGGGTAGGCATAGCCTCACCGTCGTCCTGCTCACCGAGGACTAGGGATGGCAACGGGTAGGAATTACCCGCGTGCCCACAGATAAGAAACCCGACGGGTACGGGTTTGGGTTTCAATGTTTCCCCGCGGGTACGGGTACGGATTTGATCATAAACCCGATGGACAAAAGGTCACGGGCAAGAAAAATACATACCCGTGCCCGTAAACCCATAAACCCGCTCCAATCATCTTATATGTAGGTCCAAATCATCACTAGGTATATAAACCCGCTCTAATTACCCATAAACCCGCTCCAATTACTCACAAACTCGCTCCAATTACCCTAGCAGACGGGTATACAGGTGCACCCGCGGGTATGAGATGCCCGCAGGTGGCGGGCCCGGGTAACATTTCTTACCCGTGATGGGTAACAGGCGCGGACACGGGTTTAGAAATCCACTCGTGGGTACGGGTCTGGATATCATCTACCCGCGGGTATTTTACCCTTTGCCATCTCTACTGAGGACAGCACGATACCGCCCTGCTGCCTCTCTGTGCTCTCCCTCTCTCTATAAATACAACACTAGGCCCCCCTCTTCCCCCCTTTTCTTCCCAGTTCGCAGCCACCGTCGCCATTACTCCACCACCACAACTTTATCGTTGCCACCCCCCCTGAGCAGCCAAGGAGTACCAGGAGCTCCCCGCTGTCCCCGTGCCGCCCTCCATCATCTAGGAGCCTGACGGGAAGAGCCCGAGTCAGAGAAGAGCAATGTCGCTACCACAGCAACGTCACATTGCTATCTGTCGTCCTACCCTTCACCGTTCCTGAGCTCGATGAGCTTCCTTGGCCTTCTTACTCCCCTCCTAGTTAGCATGTCATCACTGTTATGGTTCCCTTTCGCGTGACGATGTGCAGCCATGGATTTCTTCTATGTCACCGTACCATGGTCACCGCAGGTGCCAATCCATCTTTGTTGAGCCGGCCATCATGCCATGTTAGCCCACGTAGACCTAGCCATAGGCTTGCAGGTGACCCAGAACGCGCTAGAAGAGGAGAGGTGCCACCCATTTTTTTCTGTCGCCGCCTTGACCAACTACGGTCATTGCCTGCCATCGATGAGCCCCCAGACCAATTCCTCGTAGCACATAGATGCCTGTCATTTCTTCGTCATCGTAAGTCCTCACCGGGAACGCGACTCCGACGAGCACTCTGGTGCAAGCTGCCGTGATTTCTCGCTATCGCCTCGCTCTACCGGTGCGCCCACAAACATGAGCGTGGAAGTAGGCCGCTCTGGCCTGTTGGTGTGGCTCGACCCATGCGCGGGCGGCCTACTGGCGTAGCCCAGCGGCTGAGGCTGAGTCCAAGTGGGCTAGCTCAGTGGGTCGACCCAACTATCGTAGCCCATGAACCAAGCAACTCGACTCCAATGGCCCGACTACTGTGCAACCCAGGCCGAGGCCCAAAACCCGAGCCCAATCCACCCTAACCCGATTACTATACAACTGGTCCCACCAGCTACTATTTAGTGTGCCCACAGTACTGTTCAGTGGGTTCCACCTATGAATAGTGTATTTTCATATTTTCTCGATTTAATTTTAGATTAAATCTTCTGTGAGTCATAACTTCTCCATTTTGACTCCGATTTAGACGATTCTTTCACCTAAATTCATCTAAATTCGAGATCTATCTTTCTATCATAGTGTGATATCCATTAGGGTTATTTTGGTATTCTATTTAGTGTTATTTGGTTCTTCTCTAGTGGTCCATTATTGATTGTAATCATATTTGCAGAACCGGAAGATTTTGTGGAGAACCCAGAGGATCCTGACTATGATCAAGACTTAGAGGAAGACTTTAGACAAGGCAAGTCCTATCTTATTCATCATTTTAATTCTATATTTTGCAATAATCTAATTGATCATCTTAAAACATGACTTATTATAGCATGTGCTATGTATTGTGCTATTTAAACTATTTGCAGTAGTTAAATCCTATCAGACATTTGTCATGACTTAAATGTCATCACCCAGAATACATATCATCATAGGATTACCTGTCATTAACTATATTAACACCGGATAACGACTTGCTATCTAGCATGCTTAGGATGGAATACATTCTCTTTGAAAATATCGCTAGTGGAATACATCCACTCAGAGATGTTGCTTCATTGTTTATCAATTTAACTCATATACCATGAATCCTTGATAGTTGTGAAATCCTTAATGTCGTGTGAGATATGACAGGTGGTGTGTAAAGTGGCTAAAAACTATTTTAGCAGGGGCAAGTAGAATAGTCCTTCGGTCGTGGATGCTCTTAGGGGCTTGAGTTACCTCTATGGTATTAATTACCAAAAGATACCTGCCCTAATCGTTAAGCATTGAATCTTGCGCCGTCTTGCTTAGCCACCCCAGTGCAATCATGTGTCTTGTATGGGCAAGGCTTTTTCTACCACCGGACCGAACTAGGTATCATACCAAGAGGCTGAGAGCAACGAGAAGCCAAGTTACTATCTAGCCCTCTGTTTGAATGCTTCGAGAATTGACCAAAGGCTTAAAAATAGGGCTGCCATTTAGTACTAGGTCTTTCGTACTTAGGGTGTGTTGTAGAAAAGCCTGGTAAGGGAAAGTGATTGAAGTGTCTCTGTATGATTCGCTCATCTGCTTGCAATGGTTGGAGGCTGAACATATCGTGTGGGTACAATGTACAACATCTGTAGAGTGTAAATCTATTCGAATAGCCTCGTCCGCAGTCATGGACATGCGAAAGTATGGTCACTCTTGATTAGACACGTGGTGTGTATCTTTGACGAGTGAGTGTGTGGACTAGATGTGCGTGTGATGAGGTTGCTAACTCAATCCGTCATGAGCTATGTGGCACTAAAGGTATATTAGATATGATGATAGGGACTATGGAGTGCGGTGTACCCCAGATATACCTTGTTACCTGGTTATCTTATTTCAAACTACTTTAAAAGTTAATAGTAGAGGACATACTGCATACCTGCATAAACGGTTTTGCACTTAAAACTAAAACATAAAGCCTTATCCTTCAGCTATCTTTTATACATCTACCAATACCTTGAAATAGTATAGGACTTGCTGAGTACCTTTCGTATTCATTCTTGCTATCTTTCAAATGAGAAACCAGATGCCGACTATGTTGGAGATGAAGGTATGAATGAGGAATATAATTAGTAGTCACGTTTGCATCCTAGCTATATGTGGCTTTGGGTAGATATTTTCATCGTGCTTTTGATGGTCGTTAGGCCAAGTCTATATTATACATTATGGTTTGTAGAACTTTTGAACTCTGTAACCTTAATACTTTTATATACGAAGTTTGATGATACTGTCATAATTATTGTATTATGAGTATTAGTTGTTTGATATAGAGACTGATATAGAAGTCGTATGAAATTTTGAGAAAGAGTTCTTACAACAAGTATGGGAGAAATTACTTAGTCAGGTGCCTTTACACACATGATATATGCAGCCATCCACCAACCCCTAATAACTCGCTTATGTCTAGATCAAAGAACTCTATTTTGTAGTCATTGACAAATGTACAAGAATCAAGACAAAAATAAACTCTAATTTGTGGTTCTTAGCAAAGTTTAAAGAGTCAAGTAAAGAATTATCAGAACACGGAGTGAAAGTAGGATGACATGAATTTCTACATACTAAGGCTTGAGCAACAGAGAACCCATTCCATGAAAAATTCAGCACTTAGCTTGGTTTTAACAATACTGAATATAGTTCCCAAAAGTATAGACTATAAATCCTCTTAGCTTGATTTTAAAACACGAAATACAGTTCCTAAATGATATATATATCAAATCTTTCAGAGGTTCCCTTATTCGGTTCATGGAATCCAAACAAACTGAGCTGGGCCAAGCAAACTGAGATTTTTTTATTCTTTACTTTTTAAATTAAAAATTGCAAATATATGCACTAGGCAACATGGGCCATCAGCGACGTTCCAACGGTCGACTAGTTGAATAGAAAAAGTGTCTCGTGAGCCTTGAGCTAGACTGAGCTGAGTCTCTTATGGTGCTAACGATCTGTCGAGCACAATTTTATTAAGCTGATTCGGGTTTAAGGTATGATATTCTCTTAATAAAATCTCATAGACGTCCTCTCTCTCTCTCTCAATGCTTATTTTTTTTCGAGTTCAGCTCATTTAAATTTACAAGTTTTAAGTCAGACTTGAGCTTGGCTCCAATCTCTTATGAGCTAATTTAAATAAAGTTTTTAGCTAGCTAAGTTTAAGTAGCTCACTAGCATCGATTTTTTTTTTACCATCCCAGTTATCTCAGAGGTGCTTCGGAAAATGAAGTGAGATAGTGACTGCCGAACTGCTTGCTGACAGGAACGAAACAGATCTGCGATTGGCCTATCTCGTGCTGCAGTATCAGCAGCAATACTAACGTAGTAGTCCGTCCGGGCGAAAGCTGCTTGGATAAAGAAACAAGGATGTAAATAGTAGCACCAAGCTTATGCAACAAGTAACAACTGCTGAGCAGTGTCGGTATTTCTCATAAAAATAGCACATATCACGCCGGAGATTTTTTGTTTTAATCTTTTTTTAACTAATATTTTTAAAAACAATATGTGTGACATTAAATTTTCAAGAATCAGTATCTTTTATCATACCAAAATACATGATATGATTCATAATTTAGTCACCAACATATGTGACGTGATCAAAGTGACCACGCTGACATCCCACCCCAGCGTCTTGCAACATGGTTCTTTTTATCACACAAAAGTACATGACGTGACTCATAACTTGATCACATCATATACATTAACATAATTACGTGGTGAGTCATGCCATACGCGTGATCAAATGAGTTCGTTCTAGAAAATTTAATGTTTCATATATTATTTTTGTAATATTAATTTTAAAATGGCTAAAATAAAAAAAATCCTCATGCGGGGATGCACAACACTGCAAATCGGCAGAATTCAGCACATGGGGTGGAGACGCAAACTAGCAAAGGAACCGGATTGATTCGAAGAAGTTGTACACATTCGAGCCGCTCGTGGGACGACTTGGACGATGGATCCAGACCCTCTCTCCAAGAAAAACAAGCCATTCTGTCTCTGGAAGCATTCAACAGACTCCACAAACTGCGCACCACGTCTGCATTCACCACGCAAGAAGAGTAAGCAAGAAGACAGATAATTTCATTTCCCACCGCTCCGCAATCACCGCGGGGAGAAGAGTATTCGAAGAGACAGAAAAAATCGCTTTCTTCTCGAACCTTAACTCCATTACTACTTTGGCCATCAACCTTATCTCCAGTGTACTAGTAGTATTAGGTTAATCTATCTTCTTATCGCGCATCACCACGCTAAGTCATACATACACATCTATTTTCTTATCATGATAAGAGTTAATAAAATTTTATATAAAAAAACACATCCATAATTCAAACAGAGGACATACAATTTTCAGCTTTTTTACAGGTGGCAAAAGCGTGCAAGGCTAGACCATTTCTTCTAGAAGCGTAGCACCCAGCCACAAGTGAGCCCAATGGCCGTGGGGATCTTTGCATTTCTGATCACTTGGAAGATTCCGTGGCCCACAGCCCGCAGAAATAGCGAGGGGCCGCTCCAGTCGCACGCGTCGGAGTTTCTGCAGCGAAGAAGCGTGCTATCACGTCACGGCCGGTCACTAGCACTGGTTGGTCTCCCACGTCCGACGGCGGTGGACTGGGAACGGGGGCTAACGGCCGAGCGTTGCCAGCTGCGCGCTACGATTGCCAGTGGCGGCAGAGAGGAGGAGGTGGCGGTTGTAGCTGGCGCGCTTCTCGGGGTCGAAGGGCGTGGAGTATGCGGCATGGACACGGACGAAGTCCTCGGCGGAGGGGTGCGGGGCGGCGTCCAAGTGGACAGCAAGGGCCAGGCGGCGATACGCGGCCTTGATCTCACGAGCGCTGACTCCCAGGCGGAGGCCGAGGACATCATAGGAGTTTGCCGTGTGGTCTGGCGTGGCGACGGCGACGACAGTGGATGAGGAGGGGGAGAAGGAGACGAAAAGGGGCGGCGGCATGTGGAGGCACGGGGAGGGCTGCGGCGACACGGTCGGGAAGCTGGGGCAGAAGGTGAAGAAACCGGAGGAGAGCGCAGGGCGCGGGGAGACCATGCTGGTCCAGTGGTGAAGGGTGGGACGAGGAGGAGGTTTTGATGGGCGAGTTGGCTCGCTGCTGAGCTAGGCCTTTTTATTTTGCTCACATCGCTTTCAGCCGTGGGCTCAATGCACGTAAACGGTTCTATGTGCGCTGCTCCTATGGCTGCAGCTTCGGGCTTCTACAGGGCCTGCTGCGCTGGTTGACTGTTGCTACAACCGAGATCAAGGGACGAGAATCTCAACGCTCAGACTAGCACGGATGATGGACGGATCGAATTATGAAACAAGGGGGGTACTAGAATTCGTCTGGTTCAAGGCATGATCCATTGTAACACTGAAATAAGGTAGGGAAGAATGACATTTTCCGCTAGCATCACCCATCATTCAATAGCTGGTCTTTTTTTAACACGCTTCCTAGAGTTCAGGTGCTTGAAATCTCGAGAGGAGGTTTCACGTGATGGGTGTGAACACATGGCAACCTTCAAGGTTAGAGCTTCAGGTTTGGTGGCAGTGGCTTTTTGGTGGGGATTTGTCTGCTGTTAGGCTTAAAGGGAGGTCGACATGCGGTAGGCCAGCCCAGCAGAGGAGATAGGGTGATGGGGACGCCGCCAGCCATGGGAGGCCAAGGACAGGCGGTGCCGGTGACAAGGGAGGCAAGGATGTGGCTCAGCAGCCAGCCATGGAGGTGGCAACGGGCATGGAGCGCTACCGAAGATGGGTGGAGGTGGGTAGGGCGAGGGAGCATGTCGCAAAGAGAGAAAGGAGGTGGGAGGTTGAAGACGATGCTCTGGCCATCTGATCAAGATCCTACAACTGATATAGATCGGCTGAAACAACGCCTGATTTCAGGCGACTGAAAAATAACATCACCTTTTTTTAATCATCATCAATTGATGATTCATCACTTTGTATACTTTGAATGGCAAACTGCCAAGTTGCCATGTTGCCCTTAGAAGGATGAGAGGGATGCATTGACTTGGCAAAATACAACATGTCATGTTTGGGAGAGAAATATTCTAGGAACGAAGCTTCCCCCACCCAAGTTTTGCTTTTAGGTCTAGTAGAAGTGTCATTGGTTGTCGTAGTAGACTTAGTGTCCTAATTTAATTTAGAAGAAAAAACCATCTAACATGTATCTAGCGATCAACTACGATATGCGTAGTGGATTAGTGGTACTCGGTATCTTGAGTTTCATGTAAATCATTGTAAGATTGTAAGTTGAAAGTCGTGTAGTACTTACTAATCGAGGTTTTTTGATTTAGGATCTATTTGTCTTAGATTTGGTTTTCAAGAGGATATTCTGGATTATGACTTTGAATAAGCTCATTGAGCAAAACTGTTTCTATTTGGCATCATAGTTTTTGAATTTGTCGAATATCTAACTATAAATTCTATGCGCATAAGGAGTATACCATAATAACTCTGGATATGCGGGACCCAATATACGTGGAGATCTCGAAGACATATACTAGGAAGGCCTCGATTGGTTAACCAACTCGAGTACGACTAGTATCTAGGTCGGATTCACCTGATTTGCCTTGGCCGACAAGACAAATGACTCCTTATTGACTACGGCTGGATTCGAGATGATACATCACCCCTATATAAGGCGGGGACCCAAACCCCTGAGGGAGAGGATGGAACGATCCACGCATACGCAATCCAAGGCAAGCAACATCAAGATCCTAGCAATTGGAGATACTCGGTGACTTCAACCCTAGATTATCCTAGATCTAGTCTTCTCCATTGTAATAGGCCTAGCTACATTGCTCATACTCATGATAATCAATATAGAGTAGCATCCACACAGGACATAGGGTATTACTTCAATCAGGGGCCCGAACCTGTATACATCGTGTGTCTTGTTTCCTATCGGATCCATGATCTCGAAGGTATCCCTATCTAATTACAGATATCTTGTCGGACACTAACCTTCGACAATTGGTGCACCTGGTAGGGACCTTCATCTATTTTTCAGGATCGATCATGTCTCAAGTATGCATCCGTGTTGGATTCTTCGACACCGGCTTTAACGACCACTTTGATTTGGCGCCAGTCATCTTCGCATCACCTCCTGCCGGATCCGATATCACTTTTGGAACTATAGCATACCGCTGGAACGATCAAGGTGGACTGATCCACACCGGTATCATTGAGTCTAGCTCATTGAACACATACCACGAGGTGGTGGAACACCTCGACTGGGATCCTGAGGAGCCTAGCGTTCTACGGTTCATAGACACTGATAGTGATGGTGACGGTCAGGAGAGTAGCGACGATAACTCAATCGATGGCCAGAGCTACTGAACGGATCGATTCGTGTTCATGACCGGAGGAGTCCAGGGTTTACCCGCTAACCAGAACATAGGAGATCCGAATGCCGTGGTAAACAATAGTGCAAGAATCCCTGAGGATCCAATAGCAGCGACCGCTGCCCAAAATACCAGTATCGCCTAAGAATTACCGCTATGGATGTCTACAGCCAGAGCCTTGCAAGTCCCTGACACCGCCCGCCATCGACGGACCGTGAAGAGTCAAGTGAACCTTGATATTCGATGTCGACTTGTTATGGAGATGCCTCTTGGTCAGGTGATGCTTCCATCGACAATGGCTCCAAGATTGGGGAATGAACTCCTTCGGAACAGAAATCATGGGGCGACGTCGGATCGACCACAGCCAAGCCTTGGCATTTGTATCTTTAGCACTACGGAGGCCAACGTCAAGGGTGCCCATCAGATCCTAAGATCCTTCCTCGAGTTGGATTCGATGAATCCCTTAACCTCAATGGTCAACCAGCTGAAGACTTTACTCGATGCAGCTCAGATCTAGGCTGCTTGAGTAAAAGACACCCCAACCGGCAAGGCGTTGGTTTGAGGAACCACGAACGCGGACATCCCCAAGTAGTGGGGTCACAAACAAGAAGCTCGGATGGTAGAGCTCGAGCACAACCTTGCAGGTCGAACCGCAGCTGCTCCATCCATAGGTGTAGGAATCAGGAAGACCTGAGGAACCGCATCCCTTACGACAGGTGCGACTTACGGGAGGTGATCAATAACCATCGTGAGGAGCATTGTAAAGGCGATCATCATCATAACGTTCACAGATCCCCAGGACGGGATAGTTGACGTGACTCCCCTATTCGAAGGAACAGGCATGACAATCCTCCCCTATTTCCTCCTAGAGACTTCAACGGAGGTTGCGAAGCCTTCGCACCCGAGCTCCAATCAATACGATGGGCCAAAAAGTTCAAAATGGGGCTAATCCAAAAGTACGACAGGAAGCTTAACCCCAACGAGTGGTTACAAATTTACACAACTATTATTCGAGCAACTAGCAGTGACAACAAGGTAATGGCCAATTACCTGCTAACTGCCCTCGATGGACCTGCAAGGTCTTGGTTATTGAACCTACCTTCCAGCTCGATCTGATCATGGGCCGAGTTGAAGGACCAGTTCTTCGCCAACTTCCAAGGTATGTTCGAGCGCCCGTGAATGGAAGATGATCTCCATCAGCTAAACCAAGACAAGTATGAATCTCTTCGAGAATTCATCCGGAGGTTCAGCGACAGGTATAATACGATCCCGGATATCTCCATTTGGTCGGTCATCATCGCCTGCAAGAGAGGCGTAAAGGATAGAGATTTGGTCGAGAAGCTGGCCACCAAAAAAATCCAGACAGTCAAGGAACACTTTGAGTTGGTCGATAAGTTTGCGAAGCATGTTGAAGCCCACAAACACGTCAAAAACCCTCAGTCTGACAAAGACAATCCCAAGTCTTCAAAGAACAAGGGGAAGAAGAGCAAATTTAGCAAAAAAACGTAAGGGTCCGGATACGATCGTAGCCACAGTCGAGAGGAGTAAGTCATGCAACACCAGAGACAACAAGGGTGAGAGCCATGGTGGCGGGAAGTGGTGTCCTGTTCATCAATCCAACTAGCATGACTTTGATGAGTGTCAAGTTATCAATAAGAAGCTTGAAGAGAAGCTCAAGACTGCTACTGTTGACTATCATAGCAAACAGGCCAAGCCGGACACTGATGATGACGAGCCTGAATTCTGCGAGGCCGATTAGAACTTGGCACACATCTTTGGAGGATCGCAATGAATGAATCCAAGAGACAGTACATGGTGATTGAAAGAGAGGTTAACCTGACTCGAACTAGGCCTCCCCGATATCTCAAGTGGTCGGTGGTTCCGATCACCTACGATTAGGCCGACAACCTAGCCGTGGTTCCACACCCGGGTCGATACCCGGTTGTGGTCCAGCCTACTATCCTCAACATCAAGGTATTTCAAACATTGGTTGATGGGGGTAGCTTGCTCAACCTCATCTTTTCTAAGACGTTAGAAAAGATGGGAATCCGAAGGTCGGAGCTCAAGGCAGGAGTTGAACCTTTCCATGGTATAACTCTAAACTCATTGACCATGCCTCTTAGCTAGATCGATTTATCGGTCACGTTCGGCACGCCTGATAACTTCTGTACAGGGAAGCTGACATTTGATGTTGCGGACCTAGAGATGACGTGCAATATGATCCTAGACCACCCAATGCTGGGCAAGTTCATGGTCGTGATGCATTATGCGTACTAAGCGGTCAAAATCTCATATCTCAAAGGGGTCATAATCTTCAAGGAAGATCAATGTGCAGTAGTCAAATATGACAAGTAGAGCCTAGAGATGATCGAGCACTTCTGCGAAATGGCAACTACCTCAAGAGACATAGAGTCTAAGCGTTAGAGGTGTCACGTCGCCGCCAAGGGCAAGGACAGTGCCAAGGACTACAAGCTCTTGAGTGTCACTGATACTTCCAAGTCTGACGACTCCACCAAGGGTGAGACCAACGACAGTGCCAAGGACAAGAAGGCTGATGGTGGTATCAAAGCAGTGCCCATCGACCCTTCTGAGTAGGCCAAGACAGTCAAGATAAGGGCCAACCTTGACCCCAAATAGGAATTTGAGATCATCACTTTCCTTTGGGCAAACCAAGGTGTGTTCGCATGGTAATCGTCCGATATGCTCAGAGTCTGTAGAGAGGTGATCGTGCATCGACTAGCTGTGGAACCTGGTGCCAAACTTGTGGTGCAGAAGCAGTGAAGATTCACGAAAGACAGAAAGCAAGCCATCCAGGAGGAGGTCAGAAAACTCCTAAACAAGTGGAGGATTCTTGTCGACTTTATTGACCTAAACAAAGTTTGTCCTAATGATCCTTTTCCTCTTCCTCGCATCGACCAGATTGTTGACTCTACGGTGGGTTACGTATTGCTATGTTTTCTATATGTCTATTTGGGGTATCACCAAATTAGCATGGGAAAACAAAATGAGGAAAAACTATTTTTATTACTCTCTTTGGTGTTTTTTTTATGTAAAGATGTCTTTTGGTTTGAATAGTGTTGATGCTACTTAACAATGGTGTATTGAAAATTGTTTACAGCCTCAGATCGGGCACAATATCGAAGCTTATGTTAATGATATTGTAGTCAAATCTAGAACCAAAGATGCATTGATTGATGACCTCAATGAAAGATTTGACAACCGAAGAGAATACCATATGATGCTTAACCCCGAGAAGTGCACATTCGGCGTTATGTTTAGCAAGCTTCTCAGTTTCCTAGTATCAAGTCGAGGCATTGAGGTCAATCTGCGTAAAATCGAGGCCCTCGACCAGATGCGATCACCTTGAACACTGAAGGAGGTTCAAAAGTTGACAAGATACACAACAGCCCTCAGTCGATTCATCTCTAAGATGGGCGAGTGATGGATGCCTTTCTTCAAGTTGCTGAAGAAGCACGACTGGTTCGAGTGGACGGAGGAAGCGGAGCAGGCTTTTCAAGACTTGAAAAGGTATTTGTCGTCTTTGTTAATTCTAACCCCGCCTGACAACGAAGAGGAGCTCTTTTTATACATTGCATGTAAGACCCCATACCCGGGATCTCCTGTGCCCCCCGTATCAGTCCCTAGATCAAGTAGCTGGTACACACAGTATAACAATTGTAGTATCACAATCAAACTTTGTACATAAGTATTAAGGTTTAGAGCACAAAAGGTTTACAAACCATACAATATATTACAAACTTGGCCGAACGGCCAACAAAAATACAGCGAAAAGCAAAGATCCAAAGCCACAAGCAGCTAGGGTGCGAACATGACTTATAAGACTACTCTTCATCCTCACCTTCACCTCCAGCGAAGTCAGCATCAACTTTCTCATCTGAATGACAGAAAGGGTGAGTACGGAAGGTACTCAGCAAGCCCTATACTACTTCAAGGTTTTGATAGATGCATAAAGGGGTAATTCAAGGATGGGGCTTTACGGTTTATTTTTAAGCGTAAAGTAGTTTATGCAGATATTCAATTATATTATCTATGATTGACTTCAAAACAGTTTAAATTGTTCAAAACCAAGTAACAAGCTATATATGGGGTTTTTCGGTCCTGGGAGGGCTACACCTCACTCCACAGTCCCTATCATCACATCTGGTGTACCTCTAGTACTACATAGATCTTGGCGAATTGAGCCAGCAACCTATCACAAGGACATCTAGTTCACACACTCACTCATTAAGACATACACACCTGAAGTCTAGTCAAAATGGTTACTACTGTCGCATGTTAATAACCGTGGACATGACTATTCGAATAGATTTACACTCTATAGAGGTTGTACATTGTATCCACGTGATATGCTTAGCCTCCAACCGTTGTAAGCGGAGGAGTGAATCATAAAGAGACACTCCAATTACCTTTTCTGCTGAGCTTTTCTACGAGATTTACCCCCAAGCGCTATAGACCATGTACTGAAGGTCAGTCCCATTTTTAAGCCTAGGTCGGTACTAGCAATCTTCAAACAGAGGGACAAATAGCCACTTGACTGGTCGCTGCTCTTAGCCTCCTAGTGTGATACCCAACTTAGTCCAATAAAGGAGAAGTTAAGTCCTTCCCATTTAGGACGCATGGTTGCATGGGGTGAGTAAGCATGACGGTGCAATGACTCGGTCCTTAAACGGCCAGGACATATATCTTCTGACAATGAATATCACATAGATAACTCAAGCCCATGCGAGCATCCTCATCTAGAGTACTACTCCACCTGCCCCCGCCAAATAGTTTTCACCTATTTTTACACATCACCCACCATATCCCACACGACATCAAGGATTTCACAACCATCACAGAATTCACAACCATCAAGGATTCATGTTATATGAGTTATCATTGATAACAATAAATCTTATCTCTGAGGAAAAGCGATGTCTCCGTGGAGACATATTCAATCCTAAGCATGTTAGATATCAAGACGTCGTTTGTCATTAATATATATAACAACATGTAATCCTATGGTGATATGTATTTTGAAAGATAAAATTTATGTCATGGCAAGTGTTTATTAGAGGGAGCTGGAGCAGTGAGACGGTGCAACGCATGACATCACGCGGTCATCAACGGCAGCATGGCGGTGAGGTGGTGGGGTGGTGCCCATCTCTTTTCCTGTGGCATCAACGCTCTGCGCTGTCCACGCACGTGCATGGGCGCGGAAATTGCACGGAGAAAGGGGGCCGGGCTGATTGGGCTGAGCAAGAGAGAAGGGGGGGTGGGGAAGATTGAGCCCAAGATAGAATGGAAAAAAAAAAGAAGTTTGATTTTAAATTCAAATGAGGTATTTGAATTTGGCTTTGACTTGGGATTCAGGTCAATTCAAATAAGTGTATTTGAATTGTGATTTGGTCTTGGATCTTGATTTTTGGAAGATGATTTGTATTCAAGGGATTTGAATCCAATTTGATTTGAGCTGAAGGGAACTAAGAGTAGAATTGAAATTGAGAGACATTCAACATTCAATTTTAATTCTCCACACACAAGGAACCAAAAAACATCAAACCAATATATATATATATATATATATGAACCAATTCCATGCAGGGACTAATTTAGAAATAAACTTGGTGCAATTTGGAATACTTAGTCCATTTAACATATATGAATGCATACATATTAGTATAGATACATTCATATACATACATATATTTCCTTGATTTTAGTTAGCTTAACTAATCATAAAAAGTTTTAATTAGGAGTGAAATTTATAATTAATTAACATGTTTAAAAACTCAGAATGTTACATTGCAGCTACCCCACAAGTTGTAAGCACGGTCCTAATGGTCGAACGGGAATGTCCCGAGAAAAAGGTCAAGATCTAGAAGCCGGTTTACTACGTGAGCGAAGTCCTACACGATACTAAGCTACGATACCCACAAGTATATAAGTTGCTCTACATAGTCCTGATGACTTTCCGGAAGCTACAACATTATTCCAAGCGCACGGTCACCGTCGCGATGACATATCCATTAAAGGATGTTATACGCAATAGGGAGGCTACTAAGCGAATTGCATAATGGCCGGTCAAACTCAATGAGTTCGACATGGACTATGCACCATGTACAAGCATTAAGTCAGGAGTACTAGTATAATTCATCGTCGAATACACAAACGTTGAAGAAACAAAACCAAACGTTGTTGATGACCATTGTACACCTTTCTTCGATGAATCTCTCACGCTTCAAGGCTCGGAGGCTAGCATCGTACTCAAATCTCCAAAGGAAGATGAACTCAGGCACATCATTCAATTAAAATTTAAAGCTTCCAACAATATTAGAGAATACGAGGGACTGGTGAACAGGCTTCGTATAGCTGCGTCACTTGGAATCAGATGACTACTCATGAAAAGGGACTCATAACTAGTTGTAAACCAAGTGCAAAAGTAGTACTAGTGCTTGGACGACAACATGGCGGCTTATCCAAACATGGTACGAAAGCTCGAGCAAAATTTTGAAGGGCTGGAAGTCACAAACATCCGGAGAGGCGACAACTCCACCATCGATGAACTCGCCGGGCTCGCTTCATCACGTTCACCAACACCTATGGGAGTCTTCATAAAAAAACTCCTTAAACCATCTATCTCGACAGCCTTGAGTATAGATATTAACCAACTTGACCAACAGTCTGGTCAGGTCAGCGAGGTAAAACCCGTAGACACAGAAGCTGCACTACTTGAACGTGAGCCAATTTGGATGACGCCATTCCGAGCCTATCTGGAAGGTGGAGAGATCCCTGACGATGATGCGTATGCAGAGAAAATTGTTCATAAGTCCAAGATATACACTTTGGTAGATGACAAGCTCTACCAAAAAGGGAGTAACAGAATCTTGATAAAGTGCATCACTCAGGAAGAGGGCGACAAAATATTGCTCGATATCCATAGGGGCATATGGTTTCAAAATAGACGAGCACTACTAAGAAATGAGCAAGGAAGAACGTAAGGAGATTGGGATGAACACGGACGGCCTCAGGTCCCCTCAATTTATAGTCACAGGAACGGGTCAAACTATAGACACGAAATCGTAAGATCCGATAATGTCGATTGCCATTTCGAGGTCACCTCGGTTGCATTATATTCACATGCTAGTGCGTCAAGAGGAAGCCAAAACGTTGTCAAGACATTATGATACATTCAATACCTGTGCGGTGGGATACTGCGTCATTATGGAACACCAAATCAGGAGTTGTGGTGAAAACGAGCACAAACAGGAGTGGATTCTTAATGTTCACCTACCCGGTTGTTCGACTTCACTCGATGACCATGATATAATTGCAGCATATGCTTGGAGGCTGGTGCCTTCGAGCATGTGGTCGAAAGTAATGAGTTTTTGCTTATGCTCTACTCTCCACTCGATCCAGTCATCGAGTAGAGAGTTAGGGCCACATTGGGTATTTCTTGATGCTACAGATCTACTCTCTGCCTTGTTATCATATCAAACAGAGAGTCGGGGCTACATTGCACACTTTCAATGCTACGACTTTACTCTCTACTTGATTCAGTCATCGAGCAGAGAGTCGGGGGCTACCTCATATATTTTTGATGGTACAATTGAGCTTTCAGGTGTCAACGGATATGTAGTCAGTAAGTTCCGTGGATAGTCATAATATGTACTAATCAGTATTGCATCTACTTATGCTAACTCTATTTCATCGATAAGAAAATAGTAGACAATAGCATGCTAGACAAGTAAAGTAGCAGTAATGTTAAAGACATCCCCAAATCACAGGGCACGTTTTATATGTTTTAAGTTAAGAACTATAGGAAATCAACTATAAGGACTACCCTTGCTTTTGTCATCAGGCAGCCTAAGCATTAAAGACTCAACAAAGGCAGGGATCAGGGGCCTGATGCTTTGGATAATATCTAATGCCTCCTCTGCAGGGCACTCGAACCCCTCCGTCACCCCCGATGTGTCAAGGTTGGGGTTGTAGATCTTGAGGAGACCAAGCATCGTCTCGGCACTAATGGAAGCTGACTGGTTCATACGGTCAAGGGTTTGCTCTCTCAGCTTTTGGAGCACTGCAACTACAGAATCCCGTCTGGCAGCCATGATGCCCCGATCAGTTTCCACTTTGTTTAAAGCACTCCTAAGTTCTTCTAGCCTTTCATCCTTCTACTTGATGACTTTTATTGCCTCAGAGATAGCCTTAAGTTTGATCTTCAAGTCGGCTTCGAGAGCTGGGAAATCAAACAAAAACAATTCAACATTAGTTGCCTGGCATTCGAATCATATACCAGTGATCTGTAGGTAAGCCAGGCATTGAATTTTCTTTGCTAGCGACTAACAGTACATCCTTCTCCTCGAGAGCCTTCTGGTGGCCAAAGTGGTCGATCGTCGAATGCTAATCTTTAGTGATCGCTACCTGGGCGCTTACAGTTGTAAGCATGCCAGCCCCCGCTTCGGTTTGCACCTTCATGGCCTTGTTAAAAAAAAGGGGCAGAGTTAACGCAGTCAAAAGACGAAGCATGGGTTGTATAATGAATGCACAAAGGCGGATTATCTTGCTCAAGCTTCTATTGCTACCCAAGGATCAATGGCTGGCAGAGTCACAAGTGCCTCAGTTGCTTTGAGCTTTGAGTCTAGCTCGGGTGCATCCGCGGGACATTGCTTTGTTCGAGAAGGTGGAGGTGGCGCAACGAGGGAAGATGGAACCAACTGACTGGCTGAACTGCTAACCATATGTTCCTCTGAGTTCTCCAAATGAGACGACCTGCAATCGACATAGTAAGGAATAGAAAGGAAGGTTTCTATTCAAGACAAATACTCAAGTGAACTTTTGGTAGCCGGAATGCTCGAAAGGATGTCCGACTTCTTCCTCTTGGTCAATATCTTTTTCCTCATCATACCGGCAGCTAGAACTGGTTGTGTTGAAGGGATGACTTGGGCGTCAGACGAAGCTAGGGCAACCATTGCCTACAAAAAAACCCACCCACAATAATTCATCATCATTCTGGACTTATTGAGCAAATGCTCAGAATAATGACCAACATAAGGGGGGCAACTTGGTACGAGTTACCTCTCTTACCGAGTTGTCAGGAGCGATGGTTACTTGAGGATGCGGTCGAGGAGGGGCTCTGGCTTTCTCCTGTAGAAAGGCCACCCATATAGATCAGACGTTAGTTGGTATGTGCTCGATAACCAGAGTAGTAGCTAGATAAACGATCACTTAAGGACTCGATTTCAGTATTGGTTGTCTTCTCTATGTGCGCTTAAGGGGCGACAGATCAAATGGCAAAGACGATCTCCTGGATCAAGGCGACCCTTCGGCTTCTTGATCGGCTGATGTTTTCCCCATGGCCTTGGTTTCCTCTGCGACAGCACTAGTTGCGGGGCGAGGGCCTTGCTTGTCGCTGGCGCTGGAGTAGGAGGTGTCCTTGAGTACAAGGACCCCGATCATGGGGATGTTGCCTTCTTGGTGGAAGACTGGAACCTAGAATAAAAAAGACAAATCAGGTCATACAAGTAACAATCAGTGCTACTTTCTTAATCAAGAAAATTCTCATCAATGGTCAGGGATTTATAAGGGAGTAGGGCTGATTGGAGCATGGTTGCGCCTCTTTAGCAAATAGTTTGCTCAATCGAGCAGCAGTATCCTACAGGGTCAGGGCTAAAAGAAGAAGAAGAAAAGAGTCACTCGAAAAAGCTCGACTATGGCAATGTAAGCAGCAAAATGTTAGTTAAATCTTACATTCGGCGGTGTCCCAGGAACTATCATTGTCTCCAGCGTAGTCCCAGGAGAAGTGATCTCGTGCTTCCAAGGGACTCGACCTCTGACTGATGAGGTATTTGGCCACATGCCATCCGGTTAAACCACTCTGCCTAAGTTCATTGATCCTCTTGAAGTAATGGGTAGTGTGGCCAGACTCGCGGTGCTTCTTCATCCAGGACGGATTCAGGTGGGGATGGAGGCCCTTATAGACTAAGGGAGAATTGACTGGGTTGGAGTTGGAAATATAAAACTAATGTTTCTTCCAATATTTTTGCCGGGAGGTGGTTAACTTAACTAGGATATAGGAATTCTTTCTCCCAATCCGCAGCTGGAAACCATAGCCTTCGATACATTTGTTTTTGGTATTCCTTTTCAAATGGTAAAAGCACTGGAACAAATTCAAGCTCGACACAATATCGAGGAATGCTTCACACATATGGAGAAACACATTGAGCATGGTAATCGAGTTGGGGTTCAAGTGGCAAAGCTCGATTTGGTAGCACTCAAGTATGGTGATAAGGAACTCGGAAGGGGAACATTGAAACCACATCGGAAAAACGATTCAAACACCACAATCGCATGATAAAATTGGTAGGAGGGGAATTCATGCTCGCAAGGAGGAACGATCCCTTTGGCTTCAAGTTCCTAGCTTCAACTCTTGCATCGTTGAGATTGACCAGACATCCTTTCAAATTTTGGAGTTTTCTTTTTTAACTCTACTCAAAGTCGGGTGTTGATAAGTCGAGTTTCAAGCCTTTTTTGAGTCTAGAGTGCGAATAATGGCAGGACGTCCGACCCAACTATGTTTCCACTCGATATTTGGAATAGGACTGTTCATGCTCGATTCTTTTGACTGCAAACTTGATCCAGCTTACTCGACCGAGCTTAGACTTGATGGTACTCGAGTGAGTACTTGTAGAAGCCCTTCCTACTAAGCAGAGTTAGGGGGTTGATGTTGAATATCTAACTATATGATATATGCATATAAGAAGTACACCATAATAACTCTGAATATTGCGGATCCAGATCTACAAGACCCGGTATACTTAAAGATCTCGAAGACATATACTAGGAAGGTCTCGATCGGGTTAACCGACTTGAGTACGACTAATACCCAGATCGGATTAATCTGATTTGCCTTGACCGACAAGACAAATAACTTCTTATCGACTACGAACGGATCCGAGATGATACATCGACCTCTATATAAGGCGGGGACTCAAACATCCGTGGATAGAACAGAAGGCATATGCAATCCAAGGCAAGCAAAATCAAGACCTTAGCAATTAGAGATACACGATTTCAACCCTAAATTAACCTAGATCTAATCTTCTCGATTGTAATAGGTCTAGCTATATTACCCATACTCAATATAATCAATATATATCAGCATTCACACAGAACGTAAGGTATTACTTCAATCGGAAGCATAAACTTATATATATTGTGTGTCTTATTTTCTACTCGATCTCTGATCTCAAAGTACATCTATTTAATTATAGATATATTGTTGGATATTAATTTTCGACAAGATTGAATTTTGATATGGCAGAAGTGTGCAATGTATGTAACCTCTAGCAACAACCTAAGAACGTCATTGCTCAAAATCTATAAAAGCAGCTCCAACTCAGATTGTAGATTCTAATGTTAGAGCTATATTTAGTTATGAGAACCGATCCTCGAATCAGTTACAACTTTAGATTTTGGGGCAGCATTGAGAATCCAAAGCTGAAATAAAAGGGCTTTAGACATCTTTTCTTCGTAGGAAATCTCTACGAAAATAACACCAACGAGCTAGCACAGATCGCCCGTGGAACATTCAAAACAAGAACAGTTTACTCGGGGAGTTTTGATAAAGCACCTCCATCAGTGCGTTAAACTGTTAACCCGTTACCGTATTAGCCACATCTACACTCGATCTGAACGCTACACAGCATACTCCCACTCGGTCGCGCGCACACGGCGTTCGAGACTTCCAGACCAATTTTTTATTTTTTAGCTCTTTTCAAAAACAATTTTTATATAAAAACAATTTTTACAAATAGAGTTTTTAAACAGTGTGGTTCAAAAATATCGCTAAATAGCGTCACGATATTTGACACCCTTAATGTATTTTACGGAACCACCTAATTTGACGTCGCACTTCGACACAAAGGATATACGTTGTAGGGCACGCTGACGTGTTCATTTGTAAAAATTATTAAAAAAAAGCTAAGAATCCGCACGGTTCCGTTCGAGATAAGCCATAGTTTTGTACTGTAGGTCCCTGTCCGGTGTCCGCCCCGTGCTCGTAACCATCCGCCGCCGCCGGAGCAGGGCCGTCGAGATGCTCTCCTTGCGGCCACCGCACACTACCTTCTCGCGGCCACCGCCGCCGCCGAGACGGGGCCGCCTCGATGGAGCCGGCGCACCGCGGTGTGTTGGCGCGGCGGCACAGGCGGCTGCCCCGGAGACAGCTGCGCTGCCGGCGAGCGTCTCTTTCCCGATACTGGTACGCATACGCTGCTCACCGCTGATGCACCGCCAACCTGTTCGATGAAATGCTGCGCTGGAACTCGTTGCCTCTGCTATTATGCATAATGGTTTCGACCTAGAACCTACGTGTTCGATGTAATGCCTAAATGCCACTGCGGGTTTTGCCGTTGTCTTAGGCCACGTCGGTAGCTTGGGCGCCTTTTTGAGGAAATCAGAGGGTTCGAGCCGTTCAGGTTTGGATTCGGATGCTTCTTTCGCGCTCTACGATCTACGGAAGATAAGTTGGCTTCGAATCTGGTGCCTGGCCAAATGTGCTCAGTCTCGTCAGGCGTACCTGTTTTTGGAGCAACAATGGTTCATTATTCGTGGGAAAAAAAACTTTTATTACGGGTTTATCACGAGTCAATTCATTTTCAGAGTTTCTGTTTACTTTTCCCGAGAGAGTTTATCTGAGGAAGGGTACCCACACACAACTCCGCTCATACACCACGCACACGCATGCTAGTCCCTCCACGCAAGCTGGATTTTTGGTTACCTGATACACATTGACGTAGCAAATTTGGTCAACTGCGAGTTTGAGATTCCTTGCTGCAAATGAGGCTTCTTTTGCCGTAGGACTTGCCATTTTGATTCACATAAGCAAGTGCAAGTCGCAAGCGTCCCAGTATTTTTGCCCCTTTTTTTCTCAAGGACAGCCCTATGCAACGGTATCTTTTGTCGATAGTGACTTGTCTGGGTCATTGGGAGTATATGAACCATATGCCAATTCGATGCAATCATCAGAACAGCTTTGAAAAAGAAAAAAAATAATCTAAGACCTAAGCATAGGTGATTACTTGCCTGGTCAACTATTTCCATGTGTAATCCTCTAAAAGGTGAAGGGTGGCAAACTTGGTTAACTTTTTACATTGTATAGTTTGTATCCACTTCTGTTTAATTTAAGAGCTTAGTAACAAGGGAAAGGAATATTTTGGTATCATATTAGAATAGTTTTGTTATCTAAATTTTTATATGATTGTCCCATAACTAATACATTTTTAGATTTAGATCAATCTCAATGTTCTAGTTGTGCAATTGGCTGCAGTTTTGTACTATAAGAGTGGTTCAGATTTGTTCTCAGGATTCCAGACCTTTTTAGTATTTAGTCTTTCCTTTGTTCCATTCTGTAGGTGAATGGCTGCACTGGTAACATGGGGTTATCTGTCGCTGAAGCAGCTGCTTCTAGGGGCCTTCACCTAGTTCCTGTTTCATTCAGTAGTAGAGAGAAGCTTGATAGAACAATACAAGTTGGACAAACAGACGTTCGGATATATGGTCCTTCTGCAAGAGAAGATGTTCTTTCATCCATCATTGATGAATTCCCAGATGTCATTGTTGTGGACTACACGGCACCTGCTTCAGTAAACTGTAAACAGTTTAATAATGCTACTTTCACAATATGCTACAGAACACGCTTAGTATAAGTTATCACATTATCTTATGCGATCATGAAATTGCAATTTCAGAAGTTCCTTTATAAGTATTCTTGCTGATTTGTGCTAAACATGCTTGTTTTTGTTTAATATCTCTTAGCTGCTATGTTCACTTGAAAATGTATATGATGGAATGTTTTATGCCATATTTTTGTTAGGTTTACATTAATGGTTACATTGTTCTTACATGACAAGATAACAACGATTATAAGAACATTTTTTTTATGCTTGTCAAATTTCACACGGAATATCTAAACTAGTAAGTCGAGTTCGATCTAGATGAAATCCTTGACATCTTGCTTTTACCTCCTTTGCCCAAGAAAAACAGCTGAAAAACAAATTGCAGATGTTTGATCCACCCCCCCCCCCCCTATTGTCGTCGTGACTGTATTTAATCCTTATTCGTCTGATTCGGAAGACAAAATTACTTTTGCTTTATGCAGCTAACGCTGAGCTCTATTGCAAGCTTGGTTTGCCATTTGTGATGGGCACAACTGGTGGGAACAAGCAGTTACTCTACACGTCAGTGCAAGATTCAAGAAACTATGCACTGATATCTCCACAGATGGGCAAACAGGTATCATAAAAAAGAACAATCTAGTTTAATTAAGCTTAACATTGTTAATATGTCATGATTATAGTTCAACATGTTGAAAACATGGAAGACTTGTATAATTCTTTCATTCCTGATCAGGTGGTTGCATTTGTTGCTGCAATGAAAATCATGGCCAACCAGTTTCCTGGAGCCTTTTCAAGCTATCATTTAGAGGTATGATTCTACCTTGAATATTTCCTTAGGAATTTAATGTTCAGAAAGGAAGTGATTGATTATGTTTATGGATTTAAGCTTCCATTAGGACTAGGACTAGGATCAGTAATATATCATCTGTTGACCTTGATCATCTTAGAGAAAATAGTCAGCTATTTAAGCTTCTTTGCAGGTTCTGCTATTAATTGTCTAGCCTGTGACTTATTTTAGATCATTAGGCCAAAGACAATTTTAGTGATTGAATTCTGATCTTCGGACTTACCATCTATCATATCTGCAATTCTAAATGTCAGGATTTTTTTGCAGGTTCTAGAATCCCATCAAGCTGGCAAGCTGGACACATCTGGTACGGCTAAAGATGTAATTGCTTGTTTTGAGAAACTAGGTGTGCCCTATGACATGAACCGGGTATGATTTATATTTTTTTATGCTCGAGAATTTATATATATTATTCGTCTTATTGAGAAATAGCTATTTGTGCTCTGAAAAACACATCAAGGCAATTAAATTACTGCACTATTTCGTGGAACAAGATGTTTTCCATGTAAATTATTGTTGGTTTTCTCATGAACGGTTGACTATTCAGGTTTAAGACCCTAGATATTAAAATAGTAATGATAACTGATAAGTACATACTTGTTTGGGTTCTGTTGATATGAGGTTACTTCAGCATAAAAAACTAGAAAAGTACCATAGAATTTGACAAAAAGAAAAGTTGTTCCTTACAGTTGAAACTTAGGATATATTCTGAAGCTGAATCTTGTCCATATGGTCATCATGCATCCAATTGTTGCATTTCATAAAAAATTAAACAATAGAAAATATAGTTGCCACTCCACTCAAATGTTTGAACTCCTTTTGGTAATAACTATCTGATACTGTATATAGGTCTATCTTTATAGTATCTTAACTTTGATAAAAGTTGTGCATTTATCCCTGTTGCATCCTCATGGTCGGTGGATGGGTGCCATATCTCCTCTACCACCACCTGCTGATGTCTTGAGTGTTGCTTGCCACTATCACTCAACCAGTATAGCGTATGTACATAACTGAATGAACAACTATGTGGTTCTTTGTGAAAAAAGTTTCATTATTTTACAATGTACGAGTCCAGATTTTATTTTCCAAAGTTGTTCTATTGCTAATTGTTGTAAGTGAGCAACAGTACTTGCCCAATTTATGAAATCTATGGTTTTATCACATGTTGTTATCCTCGAAAGAAAAAAGAACTCTTATTATATGATGTTTATTATCTCATTTGCTAGCAGATAGTTAAGATTAGGGACCCTGAGCAGCAGCTTGAGATGGTGGGTGTCCCTGAAGAGCACATTGAAGGGCATGCATTCCATTTGTACCATCTCACTTCTCCTGATGACAGGTAACAACCATTCCCTGAAAAGGATGATACTTGCAATACAGCAATTCTACCAAAATCATGGCTGTTTTAATAGGTTTGTTAAATGTGATACTTCAGAGCAATTTCAAGCAAGTTATTTTACACTTCTGTTGATTATGTTGTGTTGTCCTTTCAGTGTTTCATTTGAGTTCCAGCACAATGTTTGTGGCCGTTCAATCTACGCTGAAGGTACTATTGATGCTGCAATATTTCTGCATAGGAAGGTTCGTTGATGTGTTACTTTGTCTTTTTAAATGGTACATTGGCTATTTTTTTAATGATACTAAGTTACGGATACTCCTGGTATCTTACTCTTTTTTTTAATGTAGGTACAATCAAAGGATTCTAAGAGAATATATAATATGGATGATGTCTTGCGAGAAGGATACATGCGATAAAGTTAACTAATTAGCTGTTCATAAATATATGCAGCACCGTACTGTATTTTCTTTTGTTGGTCTGTGGGAACTGTTGGGTATTAGTAGAACTTCTGATTCAAAATTAGGCAAACAGAGACTGTGCAAGTTCTTCAAGTTTCCTCGAAAGCGAAGAAGAATACACGTATTAGGAAGAAGAAAACATATATACTTGATAGTTTTTTTTTTAGAAACACCGGTACAATTTATAGACGTATGCATATGTTTACACCATCATATGCGTACATCACATAACATCTGCTTAAGATTGAAGATGCGAACTTTTGAGATTGACAAAGTTATTATAGATGTCTTGCAATGATGGAAACAGTGTTGATCACTGAAAGAAAATTCTGTTTTAGTTAGACACGGAAGGAGTAAATCTGTGATCCATGGTGGGTAGGTTTAAACCATATCTACTAACCACCAAAGTCCAGGCTTGGTTCTCACTTCTCACATATACTTGATAGTTTAAAGGGAAAAATGCAAAATCTTTCTAAAAGTCATTTGGATTTTGATTTTCCCACCAGAAGTTGTTTTGTTGTAAAAAACTATCCAAAGGTTTGGCTTTGTTGCAAAAATTTTAAAAAATTAAAAAAATCATGATTTTTTTTAAAAAAATTAGACACAATTCTAAGACATTCTGTGAATTTTTTTTTCAAAAATAATATCCTTTGTGTCATATTTAATGGAGAGGAAGTTTAGAAAAAAAAATCCATAGATTTTGTTGTCAGTTCTGGTATGGGACGGATAATTCTTCAAACGGACGCTCTGAAGCTCAAATCAGCACTGCAAAGTTCAGAGTTTGACTAGTCAAGCCTAGGTGTTCTTATCAAAGGATGTAAGAATCAAGTTGATGTGTAATATTTAATCTTTAAGTGTTGATCATTGTCCTCCACTGTGCAATCAGGTAGCTGATAGTCTAGCCTCATATGGAGCTACGATTGCCCCATGGTGCCAATATGTTACTCTCTCTTATTATAAATACTTGTCACTTTTAGCCCTATGGTGTCAATATATTTCTCTAATCGTAAATATTTGTCACTTTTAATTTTTTATAGTTTTTTTATATGCAACTTTATCATTGTTTTATATTATAATATAGTTATAATATCTAATAAAAATATAATATTATAGAAGTATTTTTCAAGACAAATCTACGCATATGATTTTTATGTTTTCAAACTAAATATTCAGAAAACTATTGACGGTCAAAGTTTTAAAAGTTTAATCGAATTTTGATCGAATCGATACATATTTATGATTAGGGGAGTATATTGTTATGGTACAACCACACAACGATGTCCCTCTTTGTATTCAGTTCCTTGTGGCCGGTGAGATGCCTGGTCCTAGTGCTTAATAGGAAATCAAACGTCATTATCTTTTTTTTCCACATCAGTATTCCTTTTCCCATTACATAAGCAACAGAAAATATAATTTAATTAGACAGATAAAGGTGTTTTAGAGCCGACTCCACGCAAGGGAGGCCGACTCGGTCACAAAGACAAGTCGTGGCTAGGGGGTGGGGCCCACCGGGTGCCCCCTATTGGCTTTGTTACCAAACTTGTTTATGCTTCCTCCATCCTTTTTATACATAAGAAGTTTTCCTACCGTGAGATACAGAAAAGAGAAGAAATAATAAAGAGAGCTTCACTCCATATCTTGTGTTATTGAATCTGTGATTGTGATGTGTTCATTAGGAGAGACAGAGAGGTTCTAACCTCTAGCAACATAAAAATACAACAGATTATCAGCATATCGCTCTACCTCGCCGTCGCCGTCGCCATCGCCATCGTTCATCGATGCCACTAACATCGTCTTCGTCGCCTATGTTGACAATGTTCATTGCTAATGGATCGGATCTGCTGCCTCTCCACTGCTTCTAGTCGACACTGCATCACACAATTTGCCTACTTCAAGCCATATGATATGATCCTAGATCGCGTCTTGCAGACTAACTATCCCGACCTTCATGTCAGGAATTTGTTTGATTTTGTTACGGTTAATGTTTTGGTGATCAATTTCTAACTGCAATTAGCAGTTATTGTTATCTATTGGGGAGGGATATCTCCCTAATAGCAACTTTAGCCCCTTCATCCTGTATATATGTACAATCAAACATTGCAATGAAATTGATAATTTGATCATCTACTCTCTACTCTCTACTGTTCCATTCAATCACAAAACGTTATCAATCACTTTGCTCTCAACTATGCTAATCAACTGGACAATCACCGATAAGCACTGCAATGACATCATCTTCATCAGCGAACAATTGCCCTGCATTGAGTGAAGTGCTAACCTCACTAAGGTCACTCCCAATGTTTTGTTTCTTAAGTAATGTCTAACAAAAAATATAAAGTAAGAAATTGATGTTAAGAAACAAGTTTCCAATCAATGCATGTATCTTGTTAGTTTCTTAAGGTCTTTCAAAGCAATTTATTATCTCATGATCACCTATGATTACTCAAAGAACTAGTTTCTTCCATAAGAAATAAACTCTTTCTCTTTTATCTTTAAATTACGTATCACATCATCTTTTTGCTTAGATGGACACCTAATTAATATATAAGAAACTAGCATTGGGAGTGACCAAATGGCGCTAGAAGCCGCCATACTTCAACTACTCACGTGCTGGCCTAGAAGCAGACCACGTGATCCTCGTCATCGTTGTCACAACCATCATGGTGGCCGCTTCCTTCATCGCAGTTCACCCCATGGTGGCGTCCTCCGTGCGCCAGTCATGAATTGCACGAACATTAGTGAACAAGATGCAACCCCAGCTGCCGGTCGGCCCTACAAGGGACAAGGATATTTATGGCAAAAAGTTTCATCACAAAGCGGTGTTTGTGGCGATTTTTTCGGTCGCCATTAGTCGCCACAGATACTTAAGTCACAAATAATATAGTGATATTCCCCCCCCCCCCCCACAAATGACTATGCTCATTAGTGACGATATTCGTGGTTACAAAATCATATAAATTAGTGACAAAAATTGCCGTCACTTATATTGATTTTAGTGAAAAAAAATTGTCGTCGCTTACATTTATATAAGTGACGATAAAAGTTCACACAGGTACAAAATATTTATGACAATTTAATCATCACAATCATTATTATAATAGTGATGATAAAAGTTCACACATCTACAAAATATTTACTACAATTTAATCATCACAATTCAATGCTCCTTTTAACTATTTAATTATAATTGTGACAATTGGGTCACCGCACTTATATTTTGCAAAATGGCATCTTTCTGGTAACAAATAAATATTTTCTCACAATATGCAACACTTGCCACCATGTCTTCATTCATCAATGCGAACAACCAAAGAGTACTGACATATTGAAATTGTTGGTTAAACAAATGATTCTATACATTGTGAAGAGAATTAGTCATACAAAGGATCCATTGTAATATAAAATTCCATACAAAAATGAAATGTACAAGATATCTAAAATGTGAAGCTTTTCTTGCTGCTATATCCTTTGAACTTCGTTGGTTGATCAGTGGTAACTTGCAGACCATTATCAGTTTATCCTGCACGAAAAATATATGGTGCTAGGGTAAATTAAAAAAATTAAGTGGATAAAAGTGACATGAACAGCAATAAGAAGAAATTGTTCACATTGTTTTGATCCATCTAGTATCACATCGGCAGAAGCAAATAGGGCCGGTTTGGATAGTTTGTGGATTTGGAGCTTCTGGCTAGCTGAGTAAGCGATTGTGACTGTTGAATTTTGGTTGTTGGTTTTTATAATAAATTTTTAGCTTCTCAGCACACTCAAAAGCCAAAAAAGCCAATCAAAACCTGTTTCTCAGCTTTTAGTTCATTTCAACCATAGCTGTTTTCTCAGCCAGCCAAAAGCAACCAGAAATTGGGACCAGAAGCCAGCCCTTTTGATAACTTCTAACTTTTTTAGGGAAAAAACTAAAAGAAAGCCTATTGAAACGGGGTTACTCATGTTAGCCACTCACCACTTCACCAGTCAAATTACAAGTAAAATAATCATGAACAATAATAAACGGTCTTATCCATACGAATTCAATTCTGAACATAATTATCCAAAATTATGGAATATTATGATAGGAGCTAGTGAAAACCTACAAAATCAAGTGGGGAATATATAAAATCAAGTGGGGAAAATCTAGTGTATTTTCCATGAAAAGTTTTGCACAAAATAGAATGTGTTCACAACCATTCAAAATTCTCAATGAGTATCCATATGGCCATTATCATTAAAAAAGAGGTCTGAACCTAGATATTATCCCATAGGAGGTCTGAATCGGTATAAATTCTGATGTTCTTGAGTCTAGTTTGATATATACATACAAGAAACATAGATCAATGCACCCATCATTTGGTATACCTAGGATTACTGTCAAGGATTATCCCCCGACAGTTGCGCGCTAGGTAGGGGCCCATTTTCGTGTTTCTACAAGTATTGATACTATGGTTGAGCTACCGATATCCGGATCCCCGACTGTTGTGGAGTCCCGTTTCGAGGACCTCAGCCGTCGCGAGGTCATCATCATGGGGTAGGACCCAAATGAGTCTGGTGCATCAAACCGGAGTTTGAGGATTTCGAGCCTAAGCAGGAGGTTTGCATGGCGGCCCATGCAGCCGAGGGCAATAGCAAAGCTCGTGTCGCCGGAACTGGAGGTGAGCCCTAGGCTGTAGTACAAGAGGGAAACCTGCCTGACGCCAAGCATGGGGGAGGTCCTACTTTGCCCCCAACAACAGCAGCACCGTCTGAAGGAGCTCCCTTGTGAAGAGGAGACTGTGGCGGCGTCCTCTTCAAGGCTATCATGTCGCACAAGGAACGCTAGCACTGAGGGGCTCCCCTCGTGATGCCTCGCTGCTCTGAGGTTAGCGGTTCGACTATGAGGCTATGACCCCCATGCAGAACATGCAGACTGCACAGGTACTTTTTAGCCACCCACCGATGGCGGTACCAAAGGGTTTGCCGATAGCGGCATGGCTATGCGATCTCACCCTCTTGGTAGAGACCGCCCACCTGGTGCGTGGCATGGCTGTGCAATCTCACCCTCTTGGTAGAGACCGCCCGCCTGGTGCCAGACTATGACAGCTGCTACCCCGTCCACCATAAGGGATGATCAGGATGGTGGGGGGCTGGGTTCATAGCGGACTCCACGGTAGGAGGAAATCCACGCTCCCTCAGCAATAGGGAGTACGAGGAGATCCACCTACTGACCTCAGCAACGGGAGTAGGAGGAAACACACCAGGCAGTCCACCTACTGACCTGCGCGTCTCGCTCCGCCACCGCGACCTCTGCCACATAATCCGGGGCCAGAGGGCCACCTGAAAATAGGAAGAGCGTGCCCAACGAGATGAGGAAAAGGGCAAGCAGCCCTGCCACTCACCTTCCCCTCATCAGGAGGTGTTGGACTCCACCGTCCTCTCACTAGGGCCGCGAGACCGTCGGCTCTCTCCCCGATCGTGCGCTGCCCAGCGGTGAGCGTCTCCCCGGCATGGGACGGGGTGCTATTCTTTCTCGGCATGGCTGCGAGAGGTAAGTTAGTCAGACAAGTTCCAACTAGTCCTAGCCAAAAAATACGATGGTCAACCAACCCGGAGGAGTTTCTGCATATCACCACCATGGTGTATACCGAGGGAGGCAACGTGATGGTCATGGTAAACTATTTCTCGTAGGTGGTGGATGTAATCTTGGATATGTTGTAGAACATGAGGATTGACGCATCTCGTGTACTAGCAGCTGTTGAAGTCATTGAAGGCCTGCAAAAATACAACAGGCGCAATATATAATGTTTTGAAATAAAGGATATGAACGGTGATGGTGATATAGTTCTCACCCTACCAAGAGAACATCAGAAGAATCGATATCCCCCATGAATGTTCACGTCGTACATCTGAACAATGAAATCTTGGCCATGGGAGCACTTGGGCCATAGCTCATTCGGGTGATCGTAAATCCTTAAGTGACTTGGAGTACGAAAATCACTCATATCCTGCAAATGAAAGTTGTAGAGAGGCTCCTTGTATTTAGTTGGACCAAACGAACTCCCTCATCTCACCGCCAGCCCCCACCCCCTTCTAACTCGCCCCCTCCCGCCCCTACCCTCCATTGATCGTTGTGGCTTTAGTTTCGAGATACATTAGCCTTTTATAGATACGTTGTACAAGCTTATGTCCTTTTATTGCAACATAATATTACATTCAAATTTATGTTACCTGCACACATAGAACCATAATAATTAAATATGTACTCTATTTTCAGACCTAGCCTTTTTAGAATTATCATTCTCATCAATAGCCTTTTCACACCAATCTTTTTCAGACCTATCATTTTCAAACACAACCTTTTTAGATGTAAGTTTTTCAAAAGTATACTTTTTAGAAGTAGTCTTTCGGATGTAGGTGTAGCATCTAAGCCCTTAGGTAAGTGGTAAGTATTTCGATAATTAATGATAACCATATCATTGTGACTAACGTGTATGTTTTGAAGGGAATAAAAAACTTAGCTCACAATGATCACATGGGTATTCTTGGTCCCTTATGGAATTATATTGGATGATTAAAGGATATTTGCGTCAAGATTAAGGATTTTCTAGTTCTAAGTGTCATAAGGTGATGAAGAACACTTAAAGTAGTTATAGGTTCCTTTTTTAGTCCTTTGACCATACTATAAAGGGTGACTAAGAGTTGTAGCTTGACCTAGTTGAGTCTAGACTTAGTTGGATGCACACTTGTGAAGTTTTAGCACTAGTTAGCTTAGAGAAGCCCATGGGTGAGAAGTCAAGAAGTTAGAGCTCAAAAGTTGATTGAATTGGATGAGGCTCATAAAATTGTTCTCACCAGATAGTCCGGTGTGGAAATGGTTATACACACCGGAGCAATTTTGTGTTATGTGCAGAAACAAGAAGACACCACTGGATCGTCCGATGATGGAATCCAAAAGCACACCGAAGTATTTAACATAAGGGTTGATTTTTGAAGAAAATTGAAATTAAATACACCGGATGGTCCAGTGTTAGAAGAGTAAAAACATCGAAGCATTTAACAGAATATTGGATTTTTTCAGAGGAGATGAAGTTCAAGGCACTGGATGGTCCAGTGTTGAGGAGTTCAACACACCGGAGCATTTTTCATGACTTGGTGTCTCAGTGCAATGAGATATGAACTCATTGGATGATCCGTTGTAGTGATTTGAAGATCACCGAAGCAATTCAGGTAACGACTACTAACAGATGGCAAGGGTAGCTTTTGCAAAAGGTAATACACCGGATTTTCCAGTGTGTACAAGGTTGTGTACACTGGACTATCCGGTGTTCACAGAAAGTTTGGATGGTTGGACAACAGCTAGATTTGGACCTCTAGCCTATATATACCCCCTTACTCGGTTTCATTCATCTCTCTTGCAATCCAGAGGAGTTCATACATTGTGTGTGTCATCAAGAAGCAAGAGAGAGCACTTGAGTTGATTTCCATGTTCTTTAATGCAAGATTAAGGATGTCATTAATGCTTCAAGAGTAGTGAGTGTGCATCTAGTTGTTGTCTAGACTTGATAGGGATCAAGTGAAGCAATTTGTTTGTTACTCTTGGTGGTTGGAAATAGCTGGCCAGTCTTGGTGATTAGAGGTGTTCATGGTGAGCTCATGGAGTTCATGTGGAAGCCCTGGAAAGAGCTTGTATTTGGTTTGATGTCCGTCAATCTGGAGATAGAGAAGTGGCAATCACTAGTGAGCACTTGAGTCTTGGTGACTCAAAGGGGAGTGATATCCTCATGTGGATGCTCTAACGAGGATTAGGGAAGAGTGTCAACTCTTCGATACCTCAAGAAAAAAATCGGTGTCCTCCTTTCCTATTCACTTACTTTCCCACAATTTACTTCAAGCATTTACTTTCATGCAAGTTTCAATTCCGCATTTACTTTTGAGCTCTTTGCTTGCATGTTTGTTTGATTTGTTCTAACTTGCTTGCTCAAGTAGTTGCTTTTCCTTCATCTAAGTTATGGTTGCTATTCGTTCTAGAGATCGATAGAAGTTAAATTTTGATTTGAGTCATATTCACCCCTCCCCTCTAGGGCCATTAGATCCTTTCAATTGGTATCTAAACCTCATGCTCTTGATAGGCTTAAAATCCTAGAGCAATGGCCCTAAAGAATGGCGGTAGAGTGCCAAACTTTGAGAGAAAGAACTTTGCCTATTGGAAGGTTCACATGGCGAGCTATCTTGAGGTGATTTCCCCCAAGTTTGACTTGCCACCTACATTAGGTTTGATCAACTATTTTTTGAGCAATAAATTAGGTGGAATACAAAAGCTAGAAATACCATATTTGAGAGAATTAGTGAAGAGGTCTTTTCAAGAGTGAGGAGTAAAGAATTAGCTCATGATATTTGGACCAGACTTTGTGAAATTCATGAAGGGTCTAAGAAAATCCGTTATGAGAGATATCATGTGCTAATGAATACTCTTAATCAATTCAAGATGTTTCCTAATGAGCTATGCAATGACATGTACTCTCATATGAATATGCTTGTGAAAGAAATCAATTCTCTTGAACTCACTAGATTGTCTCAATGAGATATTATTCGCAAGATATTGATGGTGCTTCCTAAGCCACAATAGAATATTGTCATACCTCTTCTTCATGAGCGGGATATCAATGACATAACCGTCACCGATGCCATTGGGAAGATAAGAGCTCATGAGATGTTCTTATTTGGTGATCAAGAAGAATCATCAAGCAAGAAGAACCTCGCTCTCAAGGCAAACATGGGTGACAAGAAGAAGAAGAAGAAGAAGAAGATCAAGCTTCCATCATCAAGTGAAAGCAATGAAGATGATGATGACGACTCTGACTTCGACACCAAGCTTGCCTTTCTCATGAGAAGTACTACAAGAATGATCTCCAAGATCAACAAAAAGGGCTACAACTACTAACCAAAGAAGAATAAATTTACTTCAAAGAAATTTGATAAGTTCGGTAGCGGAGAGAAGAAGAAATGCTACAATTATGGTGAATTTAGCCACATGTCATATGATTGCCCTCATCCCAACAAGAAGAGCAAGAGCAATAGCAAGAAGATTGAAACAAGTGAGGATGAGGACAAACACAAGAAGAAGAGCTAAGACTAGCACATAAAGAAGAAATTCTTCAACAAGAAGGGTGGAGGCTGCAAGGCATACATTGTTGGTGAATGGGTCTTGTAACATCCTGAGTTTTAGCATGTAAATTAATTACAAATTTCACTCCAAATTAAAACTTTTTATGTTTAATTAAGCTAACTAAACTCAAGGAAATATGTATATGTATGTGAATGTATATATATACCAATATGTATACATTCATATATATTAGATGGACTAAGTATTCCAAAATTTCACTAAATTTATTTCCAAAAAGTCTCTGCGTTAGATTGATTCATGTGCTTGATTTGAGGTTTTTATAGTTATTTGTGTGGAGATTTAACATTAAATATCTCTCAATTTCCAATATACTCTTAGGTTCTATTCAGCTCAAATTCAATTCAAATTCAAATCCCTTGATTCAAATCATCTTAGGAAGCTCAGGATTCAAGTTCAAATCATAATTCAAATATGTTTATTTGAATTGATCTCAATCCAAAGTCAAATCTGAATTCAAATCACACATTTGAATTTAATCCAAAAACCAATTTTCTTTCCTCTTCTCCTATTCATCATGTGCTCAAATTCTCTCCCTCTCTCTTTCTCAGCCCAGTTAGCCCGGCTCCCTTCCCCTTCTCCCTTTTGCACGCGGCCTAGTCGTCCGATCCAACTGGTCGTTCCTCCCTCCTGCGCGCTCGACCCACACCACCGTGCTGTCGGCCCAGCTCGCCCGCTCCGCGCTGGCCTGCTCCCATGCGCACTCCCACGCCGCGCGTCGTGTGCCATCCATGTGTCGACGATTCGACGAGCACCCGTTCCTCTCCTCCCTCCTCCACCTCACCGCGACACCGGCTGTTGTTCCTCCTCTCAGGGAAAATATCCCGCCGAGCTTTGCCTCTCCTACTCTCTCCCTTCTCTCTAACTCTCCCTCCGCCCATGACTGAGCACCCATGCTGCATGACTTTCGTCCCCCGCTCGCGCGTGGACGGCGCAAGCTGCCGATACCGCGGGGAAAATGGTGGGCGCCGTCCACCACCTCACCGTGACGCTACCCGCTAACGTCCGCGCGACATCACATGTCTCTCTCTATCTCCCATCTCCTGTCTATAAATAGCGTAGCCCAGTCTTTATCTCTCTCTCTTTCTCCATTTCGCCTCGCCACCGTGCTGCCACCTTCGCCATTGCCACCGCAGCGACCTCACCGTCGACGTCCTACCCCCACAAGTTATCGAGGAGCACCTGGGAGCCACTGCCATTTCTATGCCATCGTCTGTCCACTAAGAGCCTAACAGGTGCCACCCGCGCATGAGGCCGAGCCAACGCCATCATCGCTACAGCTTCTCGCCGCTGACTGCCTTCCCGTTCTTTTGACCCAGACGCCGGTGAACCTCCCAGTTCCACCTCGCGTCTGCGTAGATAGCATGTCACCGCCCCAAGCTCTCTGTTAGTGTGTAGCCACGTGCCGTCGTGCTTATTGCCTTCCATCGTCGTGTAGTGGTCGCCGCTGGCATGCTGTGTATGTGAGGTCGACCATCGTGCCATGATGGCTAGGGGCTGCGGGCCCCTTTTCTTTGCAGATTGGCACCTCCCTGTGTAGGGGAAATGCTGTCCGATTTCTCCCACGTTGCTGCCCCCTTTTCTCCCACCATCTGGTAACGCTTTCGCCATCGGCCACCATCGATGAGCCCTCCGTCGAGTCCGCATTGTCGCGTAGAAGCCTGGCATCCGCTCGTCGTCGTGAAACCTTGGTGGGAAACCAACTTTGGCGAGCTCTCCGGCATTGTTCCACCTCGATTCCTCACCGTCGTCCGCTGATCCTCTTTCGTCGTCGCGCGCCTACACGTGCGCACGTAGCTGGGCCGCTATTCGCGTGCCGCGTGGCCTGGCCAAGCTGGTGCAGCCCAGCCGCGAGTGAGACAGCCTGTTAAGGCAACCCAACGTCCCAGTGGCCATGACCCGTGGGCTAGCCCAACTTCAAAGCCCACTGTCAAGGCCCGCTAAACCACCGGCCTAATCCCGAGCGAGCAAGCACTATGCAGACCAAAGCCTGGCCCAGCCCATCTAGGCCGGACTCAGCCCATCTAAGCTCAGTTCGGCCCATTCCATCACTGTTCATGTGAGTCCCACCAAATCACTGTTCATGTGGGCACATACTACTTTTTAGTGGGTCCCACCCATAAATAGTGTGTTTTCGTAATTTTTCGATTTAATTTTAGATTAAATCTTCCACATGTAGAACCAATCCAATAGTCTCAACCTCCACAACTCCAACGAAAATAGCATCCGATCTTTTCCCCAAGAAATACTTGTCGGATATTACTTCTAATGGAGTCGAAGTGGCCATGTACTAGTGTGAAGACCTTTGTAGGGTGATAAAGTCCTCTGAGTTCTTCGACACCTACGGAATGAGGTTTTTTATGTGCCGCAACTACAACTATGATCCAACCTAGAAAAGCACCAATGTTGACACCCGCCACCAGGTAATCACTTATGGCTAAACTACTCCAAATACAACTACGCATTACCACTGAATATTTTAGTCTCTGTTGCAGTCGCCGCCGTCACTATGTGACTTCTTACAATAGCTTGATATTGAGCAATCGTAAGAGGATGTGCTCCTCATTCACACTCACGCCGCTTGGAGACACTTCCATAAGATGGAAGTCGAGACGAGAGGATGGAGGCTACGTGCAAGCGCATTCAGGAGGAGCAGCAGAAGATGAAGGAGTATAACCTTATGATAGTGGAGGCCCGTGAAGTAGAGAGGGAGAGGAAGCACGAGAGGGCACATCAGGCGTACGGGCAAGACTGGAAGTGGCGATGAAGGTAAAGTATCCACGTTGTACTCAGTAGATTAGATGTTGTAATCATGTTGTTTACATTCCCCAAGTTATGTTAGATTCAGACGCGGTACTTGTTTAGGTTAGAATGATCGTGTATCGTGCATGCACCATCCGTGTATGTCGCAGTTCTAATTAAAATCATCGTGTTCAACTTTTTATTTCCGTCAAATCTATATATTCAAAACATTGCATAAACATCTAATAGTACTGGAAGAATCAAAAACGACAAATAGCGGCGCACATATGCCTATTCTGTCACAAATAAAATTAAATTCGGCCACAAAAAGGTGTCACATGTTCAATGGACGACACATTGTTGTTGCCCGTTCAGCCGACAAGATCAAGGTCTCGTCCGGTGAACATACGACACGTGTCACATCACTGCACTATTTTATTTTTGACCGATGGGACCCACATAGTGTCGTCTGTTCATCATGTGAGACCTTACTCTCGCCCGATGAACAGAAGGTGGTAGGGCATATTATTACAATTTTTGAACGGTCGTGTGTGTCTATATATATATTGATGTAGTAAAATTCTGATCGTTGTCTTTTCGAAGGCAGTTTAAGGTTGTGAAGTCAAGCAAAAGGGAGTACGACGTCAAGTATTTGGTGTCTGATTGAGATATATATATATATATACGGCGAGGCTATTCTGCGCCTATGCGCAGTTGTTATTCGCACTGTGCATATCCCCCAGAGTTATAACCTGAAACATTATGAGTTATAATTTGTTAGGTAGACCAATTACAACTTTACGTCTAGAAATGCATAATTGCAACACGAGAAGCTAACACTGTGAGTTACAATTTGTTATTCGCACTGCGCATATCCCCTAGTTACAACCCGAAACACTATGAGTTACAACTTCACGTACAGAAATACATAATTGCAACACGAGAAGCTAACACTATGAGTTACAACTTGTTATTCGTATCGCGCATATTCCCCAGTTACAACTTGTTAGGTAGAACAGTTACAACTTCACGTCCATAAATATATAATTGCAACACGAGAAGTTAACAATATGAGTTACAACTTGTTATTCGCACTGTATGCATCCCCCAGTTACAACCCGAAACAGTATGAGTTACAACCCGAAATACTATAAGTTACAATCCGAAACATTGTTAGCTACAACTTGTGGGGTGTGCGCAGACATGAACTACAGTGAGCATACCTGCAGAACCCTCCGACTCCGAGCTTTACTTGCTTGAACAGTTGAAGTGTCCGTGGAGGCATCAGCTAGAGTGCAATTTTTTCAAAGCAATGCATCACTAGGAAGCAGAAACGATGTGAGAATTAGTGGTAGAAAAACACAATCGACTTGGGAAGCCGAAGCGAATACAGTTTGCAATTCCAGATACAACGACAGCACCCCCATTGACATCAGCAAAAACACCACCCCAAACACAAACGAATACATCTCCCGGCTTCTTGTGCCAGAAACAACAAGAATTTAGTAAATCACAACCATTTTCACGCGCGCATGTCTCAAATTCAGAGACCCTGACCCATGGCGATGGCAACGCTGAGACCCAAAGCAACAGCGATTCCAACGAAGCTGCATCCGTGCTTCAGTGCCCCACTGTCGTACGGGCTATTGTCCACCAGTGGCTGGCTGCCGAACCCGAACGTCTGCCCCACGCCCTCCACGGCCTGACCCTGTGCCGCGGCACCACCGAACTGATCAGCTTCCTGCGGCAACGGCGCCAGGGGCAGCTCGGGCTGCGCCACGCCGCCAACGCCGTTGCCGCGGCCGCCTTCTTCTCCAAACGGCAGGTTGCTGCTGCCGTGCCCAATCGGCTCCGCGAACGGGGGCAGCGCGGCGGCCAGGCCGGGCGATCCGGGCATCCCGCAGTGCTGCGCCGCGCGCGGCTCGTCGCTGGCCTTCCACGCCAGCTCGCCGCCCTTGTCGAGGATGCGCATGTCGCCCTCGTCCACCAGCTGCAGCGTCTCCAGGAAGTTGTGGTCGTCGGACTGCGTGTCGTGGGTGTGCCACACCGAGGTGCTCCCGTCGAACACCTCCAGCCCGTTCCACGAGAACACCAGCGCGCACGTGTTCACTGTGCTCACGGCCAGGCACTCTGACTCCCACACGCTCCGGCCCTCCGGGCCGGGCGTGGTCGTGTCCAGCACCTCCACGTAGCAGAAGTCAGCGCCGAGGCCGCCGGCGCCAGGCGTGGTTTGGCTGCGCATGAAGTACGCCGCGTACTTGCCCGACGGCGAGGTCAGGAACAGCACGGGGTTCTCCTGCCAGTGCGGCGGGATGCTCGCCAGGATCTGCTGTTTGGTCTCCCGCTCTAGCGTGCCAGCCGTCGCCGTCGCCGTGGCGTACGACGGGAGGAGAAAGGCTACCGACAGACATACAACAATGTAAGGGACGAGCTGCATGGCTCCTAGTTTGGGTTTCGCACCCGCGCGTTGGTCAGGTCGAAGGGATCCGTGTGTGTTTGTTGTACTCTGTGCTTGTGCATGGGCTGGCATGTCTTTTATAGCCAGAGGTGGCAATGGAGTAGAGTATGATGATGGTGTAAAGGCAACGTTGAGTGGTTGACGTTACCGGTTCCAATGTTTCAGTGGAAAATTAGGAATAAGACGAGAACAGAACTTCGCTAGGAGATTTGCTATGTTTTGATACAACGCGGACTATATCACACTGGTCAACTTCGTTTCAAATTATTTGCGTTTCCACTTAACGACTCCACACATAGTTCGAATTCGATGGCTAGTATTGTATTTTCTCTCTTACACCAGTACAAGAAACATCGAATGACCACTAACTTTTTTGGTAACATTTATAAACCATAGCAAAATTATATAATTAAATTATGAAACCACTTTACCTGAAAACCCTATTCATACCGTTTCAAAATGTTCGATCTTAATACGCATAAAGTAATTATCAAAGTTTTGATATATTTGCTTCACCTAACACAAAACGTCACTTTTTCAGTATTGCAGGGAGTAACTCACTCCGAAGTCTGAACAGCCTAAGCCATTTCTGTTCGAAAAAAGAAAAGAAGAAGCCCGTGGACGTACTGGGTTGGGCCGCTAAACAAAACTCTCTGGCAACTATTTTCCACTACGCCGTTCGACCACATTAAGATTTATATCGGGCTTGGGTTCGCAACCGCCCACCGCTGCTGGGCTGGGCTAAACCCTTTCAGTTTTGTTTCTTTTTTGCGAGGTCCTTTGAGATGAATTTTTTATTTCTATTATTCAATATTTATAAAAATACATACACATAGGTCGATAGCAATGATGTCGCACATCCAACAAATAAAAACTTTTAAAAAATAAAAAACACTGCATTCCATTGCTCTCAAAATTTAAAACATAATCCAACTATTAATGAAAATTTTTGAAAAAATATATGTTATAGATGATACTATGATCTGGCATTTAAAAAACAAGATAAAAATATTATTTATACAATGAGAAAAATGACAAATTACATTGCGCATAGTCTCTCAGATTGTGTACAATGAAATTTGTATTTTTTGTATTTTATTATAAAAATAATTGTTTGAGTTGAATTTTTTTAAAGATAGGTTGCAGCATCCTCTATAACATACTTTTTTTTAGAATTTTTATGACTATTTCATCAGTATTTTGAATTTTAAAAGCAATAAAATGCAATATTTTTATTTTTAAGTTGTTGCCTGTTGGAATAGCAACATCATTATTTTTTTAAAGGTTCGAAATAGACATGTATTTAATATTCAAAAATAAAAATATAAAAAATACCTTTCAGATTACCCAGTCGACAATTACGGCTCTGCCGTGCAACACTTCCAGCATTCCACCATCTTGGAAACTCATGAGCACCACACAAAAAAAGAATAACACGAAAATTCCACTAGTTGCATGTGGCCATATGATCTATTAGAATCGTTTATTTATATTAAAATTTGTATTAATAGGTAGATAAAAAATTAGATTATACTGTAAGAGAATCAACGAATGTATAGGTACATATTAGAATCATTTATTTATATTGAGATTTATACCGATATATAGAGAAAAAATCATTAAGTTATATAAGAAAATTAATATATATGAGTATTAGGTAGCAAAGAAAAGACTTGGCGGTACGTACACAAGCTCATGCCAGATTGCATTTTTCCCGGAAAGAGTGCAGATATTGTGGTGCTCTCTTGGCAGGTGGGGGCCAAGGCCAACGTTGACGCCGGGCAGCCGGCTGCTATCCGTCGCTTTCGCGTCAACCTCTCCATCAGCAAGCAATCAACCGGTCGTCACGAAACTGCACGCCCAATGAATGCCGGCGCCAGATCTCCACGCCACTCGTGCCGCGGCGCGGTCAGGGAATTAATAGCGCGACTCGGATGGACGCCTGGGTCCAACTTGATGGACGAGGGACAAGAGAACTTGGATAGCCCAGAACACGAGAATTTCGTTAGGCCATGCGGACAGGTTTACCAAAACTATTTATTTATATTAAAATTAGTATTGAAAGATTAGATAAAAATTACTACATTCGTTTCGTAATATTTGCCCACGCCTATCATTATGTACAAACTAAAAAATACTAAAATCGAGTGAAAAAATGCATAGAGATAACCATACTACCCCTACTCAATACAAGGTTAAGAGCAAATAACTCACCAACGTTCAAGTAAATACATGCATGCACTCAAGGGTATAGCAGGAAAATAAATCATAAAGTATTCTTGGTTACCGCAATGGACAAACAATTTGAGACAGATAATTCTGAGGTTATGGACAAACATTGCGAAACGGATGGAATATAGAGTATGTATAAAAATTAACTAATAGGAGATAATAGTAATAAACAACTAAAATAGATGTGTATACGCAGGAGCAAGCGGAATTGTATTTCCTGAGATAGCCGGCGCTAACCTCCCCCTCCGATCGAATCTTTGATCCTGTCATGCGTTTTATGGAGCCCAAAAGCAGATGGTTGGGCGTTGAGAGTTGTTTGGCCGCTTCACCTTCTCGATCATATTCATCTCGCTGTTTCTCTCTCTCCCTTCAAATGAACGAGCGGTAAGGGTCCGCTCGGTATTCTGAATATTAGCTAATTTGATCCACACCTTGAAATCGAGCAGTTTTCGAATTTAAATAAAATATTAAAAAATAAAAAATTAAATAATCAAAAAAATCTAAAAGTACTGGAGACAATTTTAAGATCTTTTTTGAATTTTTTCACATAAGTTCTTAGAATTTCATAGAGAGTAAGTTTGAAACAAAAAGAAAAATGTTGAAATGGGTCATGTGAACATGATATTTGACCTATCATGTGAAGGAAAAAAGCTTAACATACAAAAACATTTTTTTCATGTAGCGAGTATCTTAAGAGGATCTTTAAATTATGTTTCACTTCATTTAGAGTTTTATTAATTTCCCTATAATTTTTACAAAGTTCACAAGCATAAAGTGAACATATTAAGAAATAATATTTTAATTAATTTTTTCATATCTACTGTTATTTTTACTATATAAAGAATAGGATAAGTAAATTAATTTTGGAGGTGTGATGGATGAGTAATGGATTAATCTAGTTTGAACACATTACACAATTATGCATGTTACAATAACTATTTCATGAGTTTATGTATTTTCAAAATACATAGGATCATTTAAGAAGACTCAAAAAATTATTTTAATGATTTTTGGATTAGCAAAGAATTAACTATGTATTTAATTAGGTTTAGCAAATACATTTTCTCATAGAAAATATATAACTTTTTTATGAGTATAAATACTTTTATCATGTAGATAATGTTATAAAGAAACCAAAAAAATTTGTTTTACTTATTTGAAGTTCAGATGAATTAGTTATCAATTTTACAAGATTAAGCTTTTTTTTTTGCTTTTCTTGAACTTGAGTGGTTTTTGAAAAACCAAGTGGTTTTCGATCGAATTCGATTGGTTTTTTATGACAACTGAAATGCAAGAAATGTGATCGGTTTTTGGTACAATTCGATCGGTTTTTGTTCAAATTGAGTGATTACCAAATCGTCAGTTCGGTCGGTTTATACCTCTGATTTATAAATTTGATCGAGTGAATTTGAACGAATTTTCACCAAAATTTGAGTGGTTTTCGTGATATTCGTGAATTTCGGAAAATCGCCACCGATTGGTTTCCAAACTTCAAACAATTTTATGAACCCGGTAACTCATCTTGTATGGGGCTGGATAATGTTTCATGGTGGAGATTGGTGGACTTTTGCTGCCAAGGGCATCAGAGGTGTGCGATTAATTTATATGGAAGCAATCAAGCCTCTCTAAGTACTAGCGATTAGTCAAACACAATTTCAATGAACCGACTCAAATTCGAGACGCGACGTATCCTCTTAACACCCCTTGTGCTCATTTTTAATTTACATGGAAGCAGATGCGAGAACTTTCCGAGTCCAAGTGTATTACATAGGCTGTAACATCAAGTCGTCAAGAAACATTGCCAGGATCCATTTCTTTATCCTGACAGGATGCACCGAACCTGTGCGCGCATGTTCAGCATGTGATCAGCTCACGCATGGTGCAGATACAGCAGATCAGATAAACTGTGAAAAACATTACTAACAGTTCAACTATTAAGGGTCAGTAACATCCAGTTCATGGTTCCCCTCGTATACCTGTAAAGTTGTGCAAGGTACAATCATGGAAAATCAATGGTTGATCACCAAAACCTTACTTGATCTTTCTAGATGGAAAGATATTGTGCAAACCAGATGGGATTAGAAGCACTGGTCAAATCGGTACTGCGCTTCTTGATTACAGATACTGTTTCCCGTTCATTTCGAATGTTGTACATTATGATGATCATGCAGAAACTCAGATGAGCGTTGCACGATAGTCGCAATACAGACAGATACCGCAATTAGGCTGAGAAAACGACGCGGAACCACATGGATCTGATAAGTCAAGCCAACACCGAGCTACCATACCTAAGTCCTCACATTAACCAAAGCATGTTTCCAATAGGATATACTGCTATTTCTTTTTTTAAAAAGGATATACTGCTTACTTTACAAGCAGCGCTGGATGAACTTCTGGTGGTAACATGGTGTTGAGAACTTGGAAAAGACTGCACTGAGTTTTCGTCGTAGCCAGTTCTTACTTGCACCAATCATTGGTTAATAATATATACTCTATATTCGAGCCAATAACAGAGCTAAACCTGTGGAACCTCACAAACAGCATGTGATTTAAGACTTCAGAACATACTAGAAAGAGGACGCGTCGATGCCGCGCCACTTATTTGTGCCCGTTGTTACGTGCCGAGTGTGTTGGGCTACATGTATCAATTCAACCCGTGATAGAAATGGGCCAACTGGGATTGTCTGAAGTCGTGACATGGGTGGTTCTGTAGTATTTGCAAACCATATCTTATAATTCATATAATTATCACAAGCTTTCCACTTCTTTTTTTGTGTAGAGTCAAATAACCAATCAATCCTTATAAATAAATGATCAAAGATCGATCTTTATGACCCAGTGCATTCTTCAGGATGCATTCAAGAACTAACACAACCTTTCGATTCAGTGGTGATTAGCAATACTACATATTCCTACATACAAAATTAAATAATCGTCAATTCTTAAATCAGTAGTTACAATATGTGATCCGCCCCCATTGTGTTTTTCTAACAAGTGATCCAACTAGAAGAAGTGTTATATGAAGACTTCAAGGAGCAAAATTTAGTAGCATTGATAACAAATTAATACAAATGTATTTAGAATATACATCCTGAGCACCTCCATTAGCAACAAAGCAAAGAGATCATTTCTCTCAGTCTAGTAGGACATGGATAAGACAAAATGCATGCCTTGTAGATCTAAGCACATGCTACCGATACATCAATCTGGAGCAGAGTTTATATACCTATGAGCAAATTGTATATATCATCTGTCACATCGTAATAGTAAAAGTATATTCTTTAGGAATCTGCATCATCAAGCTCCTTATTTATTATCTGGGGCTACGATTGCACAAGGTAGGAGCTCAATTTCTTAGCCGACAGATCTTTAGCATCAGACTATTAAATTAAGTATACCTTTTATGTATGGAACTCTTAGAATTATCTGAGACAATGGATATGTTTTTGAATCTTACATACTTGAGCAAACGCAGTAGAATTTTTGGGGCAGTGTTGGCAGTCTTCTGCATCATTAACAACAGGTACATCAGAAAAGGAAAGAGGCCATGAATACAAATCCCAGCACCTAGAGTTTGGACTATCATCCATTCATCATTGATATGCATTATCTTGCTGTGGAGGATGAGCATCAATTTCATGCTGCCTGATGTGCTAATTTCCTCTTTGCAGAGTTGGTATAGTCTTGAATGCCTGAATTCTTTTTCCTACAGTCAAGGACTGCTAAATATGACACAAATTGCTTAAGCAAATTGAGCTACGATGTTCAGAAATTTCGAAGGCATGTAGTAGCCACAAAAATAGAGAGTGCAGTTGCTGCCCCAGCATGAAAACATACTGTTCATGGTGTGCAATACGCAACTGCAGCAGCCAAACAACCAGCATCCTCTCACTAACACGTTGCTGCCCCTGAACCCCCTCTTGAGCATTCTGTCGAGCAACTTGCAAGCTGCGGCCATGGTGCATGCACTTGGATCATGAGGAGGAAGTCTACGAATCTTTTGCCGTAATATACACATTATCTTAAACATAGTACAATCAACCTTTTGATTCCTCTAAAGTATGAACATGATAATCTCTTCTATCTATGTACGACCTACCGACAGGAAGATACAATAGGCCATAGATAGAGGGCGATGAACAACACAGCAAAGGTAGCATGTAGGAACTTAGTTTATGTACTATAAACAACCCTGGTGTTATTCTTTCCATTTCCTGGGGGAATAGCCATGGTGTTTTTCGGCAACACTGTAAGATGTAAGAAAGAAGTTATACATATCATGAACAATTCCTTACAGTAAATTTACAACACTGGTGTGGAAGTATGTGTTGGTTACCTTTGTCTAGCATCCATCGGGAGTTCTTACCTTTTAAGTTTTTTTTTAACTCAACCATCGCAATTGATAAACATACTTGAACTCATAACACACTTTTCTTGCACGCAACAGAAAGAACTAGGCTTTGAAACAATTTTCACATAGAAATGCATATATCTCAGTATCAGCTCAGAAATCTTAGGAAAAGAACTAGGCTTTATCTGTTCAACGATTAGTAGAGATGGCTGAAAATCTCAGGAAGCTCCACATCGATTAGCACCCGCTACTCTCCCATATACAAATTTATCGAGAAATAAAACCCGATGAGATGGTTCCTGATCTAGATCGCTCGGGTCAAGAGAACCGGGGAACAGATCAAGACAGAGAGAGTTGTTGATGACGGCACAGCTAGAACTGGGTCACCGGTGCTGCCTTGGACAAGAGGGCAGGGGCTAGTGCTGGGGCTGCGGCGGACATAGAGCAGCTGGTGGCGATGTGGAGGTGAGGGGGCGGCTCTGGTGGAGGTGGAGGGCAGCGGCTTGCACGGGGCAGGGGCGGGGGCGGGCCACGCCTGCGGGGAAGACTTGCGATTTGAGGCTTCGAGAAGGGGCTGGATGCAAACATCGCATGAGGGATATCTGACGGCCAGTTTTATTCCATGGAGTGATCCGATAACTGATGTTTTGCTGGTGACATGGCTCAATAAGGGCGCAATAATCTTACGCGAATTAGGTTACAGAGATATGTACTTGATTTCATTCACACTTGATCTATGATTCTCTAGTTGTGTGGACTGCACACTGATGTCCATTCGTCTTCCACCGCTTCTAGAAGGCCAAGGAAGACAAAGGGACTGAACGACAAAAGCTGAAAAAGAATAGCACTGCTGGCTTTTGGAATTCATTACACCACGTAAATTTCTGAATTCCAAAAACCAGTACTTTGTACGCTATGCAACCTACTTGAAGAAGAAAAAATACACACAAAGAAAATTGACAAAGAAAACAAATATTTTTCCCTCACACACATGGTCTTCCTTCGTCGTGAGGAAAATTGAATCATACAATTGCTGTGTAAAGTCACGTAAAGTGGCCCATCAGACGTACGCCTTGGGAGGGTAGTTGTCGACGTCGTCAACCCAGGGGTTGCAGCTCTGCGCGCCCTTACTGTCCGGCAGCCCCGCGGTGGCGCCGGGCGACAACGCCGGCACGTTGCGGAGCGCGCGCCACACGGCGCTGTTGCACTTGAACCCGGACCCGAACCCGATCTGCCACACGCGGTGGCCGCAGCGCACCCGGCCCTTGGCCTCGGCGTACGCCAGTTCGTACCACAGCGAGCTGCTGCTCGTGTTGCCGAACCGGTGCAGCGAGCACTTGCTCGGCTCCATGTCCCGGTCCTCGAGGCTCAGGCTGCGCTGCACCTCCTCCAGCACCGCGCGGCCGCCGGCGTGAACGCAGAAGTGCTCGAACGCCAGCCGGAAGTCCGGAATGTACGGGCGCACGCCCTTGACGCGGAGCACGCGGCGCATCATCAGGGATTTGAGGAACTTGAGCTGCTCGGTGAGCGGGAGGACCAGGGGACCCAGCGTCGTGATGTTGGTCTTGAGCGCGTCGCCGGCCACCGTCATGAGCTCCCGCGCCAGCGACACGCCGACCTTGCCGACCTCGTCCTCGCGCTGGTACACGCAGTTGAAGCACTCGTCGGTCGCGCCCTTGTGCGTGCGCACCGTGTGGAGCAGCCGGTACTTGGCGCGCCCGGCGTCCGCGCGCTTGTTCGACAGCAGCGCCGCGGCGCCGCCCATGCGGAAGATGCAGTTGGAGAGCAGCATTGAGCGGTCATTGCCGAAGTACCAGTTGAGGGTGATGTTCTCCGTGCTGACGACGACCGCGTACGAGTTGGGATTCGCCTGGAGCATGTCCTTGGCGAGGTCGATGGCGATCAGGCCAGCGCTGCACCCCATGCCGCCGAGGTTGAACGACTTGACGTCCTCCCTCATCTTGTAATGATTAATGATCATGGACGCCAGCGACGGCGTCGGGTTGAAGAGGCTGCAGTTGACAATGAGGATGCGCACGTCTCGGAGCGGGTCGATCCCGGTGGACTTGAACAGCGCGTCCAGGCACCCGAACATGACCGCCTCGGCCTCCATCCGCGCCTCGGCCATGTTCAGTCTCGGTGGCCGCGCCTGGATGCCGGGGGGCAGGTAAGTCTCGTCGCCGAGCGCGGAGCGGTTGGTGATCTTGGTCTGGAAGTCCAGGGCCGCCTCGTTGAAGGACCCGGTGCTCTCGGTCATCTCGAGGAAGCCCGCCTTGGAGATCTTGTGCTCGTCCTCCGGCTTGTAGCACGCGAACTCGACGAGGTACACCGGGCGGGGCCTCTTGAAGTAGTACACGGTGAGTAGCAGCAGGGCCGTGCCGAGCCAGGCGACGCAGGTGAGCAGATCGATGGAGTAGTAGATGACGTCGATGCGGACGAACGAGTAGGCGGCGGCGGCAAGCGCCGGCACGCATAGCATCGGCAGGAGCGACGTGGGGCTGCCGCCGTGGCGGATCCCCAGCTTGACGTACTTGAGCTTGATGTTGCGCGCGAAGTCCGGGAGGCGGCGGCGGATCTTGATGACGATGCTGGGCGCCGGGTCACCCCCGTCCTGCTGGGCGTCGCCGCGGAAGGCCATCTCGGCCGTGAGGCGCTCCCGCTCCATCGAGATCGGAGAGCTTTACTCGAAGCGTGTCAAGCGGAACGCGACGTCGCCTTTGGTGTGAAGTTGGAAGCGAACACCGGAACCGGATACGTGGATTGGGCACACGGGCAACTAAATATATAGGGCGCGCACATGACAGGAGAACAATCAACTCACCTGCCGCGAAAGCGGTGGCGTATCAGCAGCTGCCGGAGCAGTCAAATTTATAGGCGGCTCCTCCCCGACCCGTATGCCATATACGATTATGAATACGAGTGGAAAGCCGGTACACTCCTGCACCAAAACATTAGCGTAATCTGACACCGTAACTACTCTTACTAATTACACACAATAGCATTGTCACCTCCTAATCTGGTATAGTCCCATTCCTATCCAACGGTGTTACCATTGCTACTCATGATTGACTCGGAACTTGGAAGAGAAGAGAGAGGTGTTTAGTTCAAAAAGAGAGATAACATAGAGGTGTCAGCTGGTTACAGCCCTCACGGGGTAGAATTAGGGCATGTATGTTTTATTTTTAGATTGTGAGAATTTAATCTAATTTGTAGAATTTGTATTCCCATCAAATCATTGATTGTAGAATTTTATAGTACAAATTAACTAGTAAAATGTGATAATAAACTTTTATATTATCCGTTTGTTTTATCTTTATTTTTGAGACTAAAATTTATAATTAGAATAAAAAATAAATACTCGGAACTTGGAAGAGAAGAGAGAGGAGTATTTGTTTTTTAAGCAACCGGGAGGGGAGAGAGATAGGTATGGAGCGTGGCCTATTAATGATGGTTGTTACCGGGCAACGGTCAACCACTTGGAATTAAGGAGGCACAGGTGGTCAGGTGGACGCGTACAGGATCCGCCTGGCGCTGCCGCTGGCGCCACGAGTCGGGCGAGCCAACGGCGCGCTGGTCAGGTCTGCCCCTGCTGCCGCCGCCGGTGGTCGGGTGGTGCGGCCGGGAAGCAAGCAAGACAGGCAGGCAGGCAGGCAACGGACTCGCGCCCAGCGTGCTGCGATTTTGCTTGTCCTGTTGTTTAATCATCAATTGATTGACCAGCCTCTCTCGTTGGTTGGGGAGGCGCTGATAGGTCTCTTTCCGCGCTTCTCATGGCCCTTTGCGCCACATATACTCGTTCATCTTTCAAAAAAATCTTTTTTTGTGCGTCAATTTCTGATTAATTGCAGCATTTGCAACGGTCTATTGATTTAGTTGGATCAGGTGGACAGGGACTAAAAAGAAAATGAACCAGCTGACCAAAGGTCTGAATTCTCTCCCCCATCTCTTTCTTTTTTTCTCATTGACTCTCTCTCTCTCTCTCTCTCTCTCTCTCTCTCTCTCTCTCTCTCTCTCTCTCTCTCTCTCTCTCTCTTCTAAAAAAAGACCACAAGGGGGATGCATTTTTATTCGGTAGCAATTATTTTTCATACTATTTACACATCGCTTCGTCGTGTTGTAAGGCCTTTCCATATGTTGGGAGGTGTGACAGGTTCCTTCCCGCTCTTGCATGCCACATGAATGCGTTCTAACTGAAGGGCATATTCTGAAACTGGTATACGTATGGAAACAACTTTTCTCGAAATTAATAAATATTAAAATTTGTTCAATAATTCAGTTTCGATTGCTTAGAAGGGTCTTTTAGTTGTTCGGTAACTGGATCACCCACACAGGGAGAGGGGAGCAAATGAAACGAGCTACTTGTGCTCAAAAGAATGTGGCACACCGATCACGTGACAACGGCCAACCGGCTACCGGTATGAGCTAGTGGATACACGAAGCTGGCACAAACTGGTATAAGAGTTCTATCAATTTGGCAAAAGAATCTATATATCAGCGAACCAGATACTAATACCCGAAACGACGAAGCACGTCCCTCGAGTCCAGAATTCCGGTATGAGCCCAATACGAGTAGTACAGTAGCTTGCAGCTAGAAATCTTGCTCTGTTTTGTGCGGCTCTTACACTTCCAAAAGCAGCTTTGCGTTAAGAAAAACATATCGAGTTCTTCCATCCATATCGCCTCAATGATAGGCAGAAACAAGGGTCAGGCAGGCCTGTTTGGATTGAGACTTGGCCAGAGCTGCCTGGTCAGCAACGCCCTCAGTCGTTCGATTTCGATCGTCTAGGGTTGGGATCACTGCTGGCGGACGAGCTACCTATCAGGATCTGAACTAAACACGCGCACCAGCGAGGCAGCGATCAGCTGATCCTTACACTGTGGGAACTTGACTAGTTCAAATAATGCCGGATTACTGTGGCGCGGCAATAATGCTTGCTCGTTGTCAGATTTGCTGCCCCACTACGATGCCCTCCGCCCTGCACGAAGCCCCTGCGTTACATGCTTCCATGGCGTAGCGAGGGACCTAGTAAAGTCAGAGGCGCATTTTTTTGTGAGGAGTTGCTACAGTGACTTACAAAGAACACGGAAGTAATGCCGCTGGCCATGTTAACACTATAGCAATGGTACTGTTCACGTTACCACTATAGCAATGGCTGCTCTCAATCCGCGCGCGGGCTTAGCTACGTAGCCATGGGCAACTTATCGGCGCCCTGCGCGCGACACCGCGGGATGCATGCCGTGCTGGCTGGCTGTCAAAACGGGACCGTCCTACCACCACCGCGCTGGCAGTGAGGCGCTGCCAAGCGCGAGCCCGACGAAGCGTGCACGACCACGAGGCGGCTGCCGGGATGCCGAATATTTTGGCTGGTAAGGTGAGGTGAGGTCTGGTGAGGAACGTGGTTAATGGCTTCTTGCCGAATTAAAAGGGGTACAGCTACCGCCTACCGGCACCCCCTGCTCCACAGTCATTTCCTGTGCTGCAGCTGCAGGGACGCGGTCAGCTAACCGTAGCCTCAGCCTGTAGTCAGTAGTGATGGCCACTGTGCTTCAGCTGCACTTCCAGGTCTTGCCGGCAACTTGATGCAATGTAATGCGCTGCAGGTACGGTCCATATGGATGCCAACGGTAACCCGTTCGGCGATTCGTTCTTACGACGACATGCAGTGCCCGACATGGCAAAGTCGTGGTCTCACCGAGAAGGGCTGATCTTCTTCGGTCCTATCTCCCTGTTCTTCTTCTTCTCATACAAATAATAGAGGGGCTATAGAAAAATGGCAGCCAGTAGAGGGGGCTCCGCCCTCCCATAAAGATCCGCTGCGGATGATATGACATAGTAGCATTATTCACAGTGGAGCACAGTTAATTGTACATCTTGGACATGTACAATGCTCTGTTTACAAAAGAGTGAATTGATTCTCCGAGCTAAAGAAATTCCCAATGCCGGAGGCGACATCACAGCTGACGTAGTGTTGCAAACTTGCAATCTGACGAAAGCTTCAGCATTGAATAGTACCACAGCGACATCAGAAGAACAGGGTTTGAGCCTAGCGAATTCAGCCGCTGGTCATCAACTAACAGCGTGCTGGTAGTGAATTTTTTAACTTTTTAAATTAATACTTTAATAATATCTCATGAGACTCTTAATTTTTAAAAACTAGTCTCTATGCCAAAATAAATAACACGATTCACTAACTTAGTCACGTCAATTATATTGATGTGATCAAGGTGTTCACACTGATATCCGTCCCTGGCTTTTACATGTGAGGCTGGCATGACATCCTTAAGTTATGACAACCGCCTATCACGCTAACATCTTTAGCGTGACTCAGGGACATACAAAGCACCGTGTCAACGGTCCTCCTCTCCTTCTCCCTTTCTTTTTCCTCGAGCCCGAGCCACACCCCACCGTTTCCTCTCTCTCCCCTACCTCATTTCGCCACCAAATCCGTCATTTTTGGGCTCAAATCGAAGAGGATTTCGTGGGGAACTGCCATAGGAAGGTAACTCCTCCATTCCCTCCAATTTGCTTCATTTATTTTGGCTTACATTTGTAGTTGAATGATGGTTAGGGTTTAGAAATTTGGAGTTAATGATCTATGAAGTTAGTACGTTTCAGGATAGATCAAATGTATTATTACGCATATGTAATGTGTAGATTTTGTTTCATGCAATATATTTGAAGTACGAAATGTGTAGGATTGAAGTATGTTGTTGTATAACGCTACGTTTTGATAGGGCACATGAATCGTTGTGATGAAATGGATAGGTGCAGGGATTGAAATGTTATATGTTTATGGCTATATGAGCTATTTTTTTATTTGTATATATGAATATTTTGGAAGGCATATATGAAATATTTGGATAGTTTGTGTAGATGGACTAGATTGTTCGTGTGTGTTGTGGTGGCGCAGTTAATGCAAATGGGGAGTTTAATAAGATGAGGGAGCAAGTGTTAAAATTTGGAAACCCGTCTTGCTTCGATGAAATTATTGTTCGGGTTAGGTCAATTATAAATGTTGATATGGATGCATGTGATGTTACCATATGCAGAAGGTTTGATGCCGGCCGGGGTGGAGGACTCACTATGTTGTCATGGAGTTAGCGTCGGAGAATGATTAGAAGTTGTACAAGGATTATGTGAATTGTTCTCAAGCTTGTTGTGCGGAGGTTGTAGTTGATGTGGCTATGGGGAGAAGCTTGATGCCATCGGTTCAAGATGTGTTGGGTTGTATTATCCAGGAAGTAGAGTCTATTGAGCATTTAACTCAGGAAGTTACCACTATTGTCCTAGAGGTGGCTGGTGTTTCTGAACTCACCGATGTGTGTTTAACACTTCAGTTTGTTGTGTATTTATTTAAAGTTTGGACTCAGTGATAGTTTTCAGTTTAGCAAAATCTTTTTCTTCTTCACCGGATGGTCCGGTGCTCTCTTTTTCCTCCTCAGAAGATCATCCAGCGTTCAGATCTATGTCAGCTCTCTCTTATCTTTGAAAACCATCTAATGAGTTTAATTTTATCAAAATTAGATTATTCAGCGTTCAGAACTTCGTGGTTTGCTCAAATTGATCCGGTGTGTTTGTCAGCTTGTCACCGGACCTTCAGGCGATCTCTTCTGAAAATCGGCAAATTTCCTATCCTCCTGGACTTCTGTCCAATGTGATCTTCGGTGCTCAGTTATATTTACACCGGATTATCTGGCGTTTAGATCTCTGTCAGCTCTCCTGATCTCTTGAAAATCATCCGACGAGTTCAATTTTATTATCATCGGTTTATCTGACATTTAGAACTTTGTGGTCTACTCAAATTGGCCTGGCGTGTTTGTCAGCTTGTCACCGGACCTACCGGTGATCTCTTCTAAAAATCGGCAAATTTCCCACCCTCTTGGACTTTTGATCTCTGACTCTCAGTTGTGTTTGCACCAGATCATCCGGCGTAACAAGTCTGTCATCGATTCATCGTGCTAAGACCCTTGGCATGACCTAACATGTCGTCATGCTGGCCATTCCCTCTATCCCTAGCTCTCAGTGACTTGCAAATGGGTAGGGGTTAGCGTGGATGCGATGTTGCTCACATGACCCAACATGGTGTCACGCCAGCCCTTCCCTCACTCCCTCGCTCCAATGAGCCCCTGCAAATAAGGTCCCTCTGGCGTGGCAGCACAAAGTGTAACGCCAATTCCCTTGGCGTGACACAATATTCACTATTTTCTTGAATTATTTGTTGTATTTCTTGTGAATTTGTTAAATAATATTTGGAATTGTTTCTAACCAATATATAATTTAAATTGGTTCAATCGTATTGGCTCACAAGATGTTTTATTTTCAGAGTACTTTGTTTATAATCCCACCAAAGGTGTTACACATATTTACCATAGCAGTGCACGAGGTTCGCTATCATAATGTATTGTAATAATTTTTTAATGAATTGTTCTCGGCATCCATCTATTATGCTACATTCACATTGTTCATATGGTTCACACAAATAAACATACCAAAACACAAATAAAACAATTCTAGTGTTTCACATAGTACAATCGACTATAATTACATATGAAGTTCATAAATAGTTCATAACATAGTACGTGAATATAGGACACTAACCATATACCCATTGAACTAACCTTTAATGCTAATCGTCTAACCTATCATAGAGCAACACGTCATCATCATCATAATCGCCTGGGACAAGCATTGGCAAATTAGCAACAAGAGTCTTTATTGTCTCAATTTGCACCGTCTTAGCCGCTGCCTCTTGACCATCCATGACTCTTCTCTTGCACGGGGGATACATAATTCTGTAAAAATCACGAGTTGCCTTCTTACAGTGCTCTAGATAGCTTGACATCACCATCGGATGACACTTACTCCGCCATGCAATCTCATGATCCACCTCATCTTTATCAAGGTACTCCTCCTATGAACATCTCCGCTTACTCTACTCAAAAAAAAATTCATATGAACACCCATTAACAAAGTACATTCAACATAGGATATCAAAACAGAAAATATAGATAATATGCATAAAACAAATCATATCTTTACCAACCACATGCCCGCAGTAGTACACCACACCAAGTTCGGAGGGCACTATCCTGTTGAGAAACCAAGTTAAAATATGTCTCGGTTCATATGTGAAGAGTAATTGACAATGATGTTGATTTGGTTTGATAATTTTGAGATTGTATGGGCATGATTATTTATTGCAATTGTGATCATAACTAACTAACATTGCAGACAAAATGGAATTTACGTGATTGTGAGTGAGTCTAGGAAAATTGTATATGCTGGATGATCTAGAACTGAAGAAAATGAACTCACTGGATGATCTGGTGTTCACATGCAGTACACGCCAGAGCATTTCAACGAACAAGCAAATATTGAAGTACACATTGGATAGTCTGGTGTTGGACATTAGTGAACGCCAATATTTTTCTTGCAGAGAGGTTGCAAACTAGCTCTGGCGGACTTGAATACACCGGATGGTCTGGCGATGAGCATGAATGCACGCTGGACTATTTCTTGTAGAGAGAATTCCAGACAGCTGATCTGGCAAGTTGAACACACCGGATGGTCTGGTGCTCAAGTTCATGATTTTTCTGAGAGGTGCATTGACTGATGATTTTAATTATGCACTAATCTATAATGGGTTTGAAGATATGTGTTTGTTTGTCTTATGCTGTGTAGGTGATGGATGCAATTTGGTGACCGACGGTGGAGAGATCAGTGCTAATTGGGAAGCTTAGTGCCGGACGATCGAGGGAGCCGGCAGAGTTAAGGGTGATCCTAGTTGTACACGTGGAGGTCAAGCAAAACGTGAGATGGAGGATGAAGACAGAGTGTCGACAAAGTCAAGCAAAAAAGGATACCAGTGCAAGTGACAAGATGTCCTGAGGGATTGGGAAAGGAAGAGACTTACCGGCGGTCAAGATCATAAGATAGATTTCACGTCGACATAGGAAGACTTGCTTAAGGTGTAAGCAAGTGGCTGTGAGTCACACTTTGAGAAGCATGCAAGGTGATTTTCATGTTTGGCCGTAAAAATCGTGAGAGGATGGAGTGCATGTGGCATCATCGAAAAGCTTGCATCGAGACAAGGCTTAGTCATGAAGGTGACATGACCATCCGATGAATGAAGAAAATTCAGATGAAACTATCCCCGATGGTAGGTGGAAGTTCATTGTAAGTGGAGCAGTTTAGGCATAGGATTGCTTAAGCATTAAACTACCTCACTAGGACTATAAATAGACGAGTGTGGCTGGTGGAATGGGTAGAGCCTTTGAGAGTTTTTAGAGAGTTTTGAGAGTCTTTCACTTGTATTGTGTGGATAGAGAGGGAGAGGGGTGCTTAGTCTATGTTTAAGTGAGAGTTTTTGTGAGAAAAATACTTTGTAATCTGTTAAAAGAGGGCGTTCCTCTGAGCTTAATGAAGAAAGTATTTTGCAGATGCTTGAGTTCATCTCCTTCCAGTCTCCTGCTTTTAGTTCCTATATTTTCGTGCATGTTTTTGGTGTTACCTTATTGATTTTCATTTTTCTTGAGAGCTGCTTATTTTTAGAAGTGTAAGAGGTGTTCTTCTTGTTGCTAGAGGATAATCATCTCATATGAGTTGGTCTTGAACCATCTCAACCCGTTAGATCAACACCTAGTTCTCTTGTGTTTATGAGTTTTTTCGTCAAGTTGTTTGATTCTTTTTACTATGACTCTTAATATTGGCTTAACCGGAACCTAGTGTTCATATCCATCTAAGAGGAGCGTTGGTTTTTGGAATTCTTACAATTTGTTCTTGTCTATCTTGCTTCCGCATGTGGTTTTGAGGTGCATTGGATTCAAGAATAGGAGAAGTCCATCAATTTTGAAAGAAATTTGTTAAGGCGCCTATTCAACCCCTCTTCTAGTCGTCTATCTCGGTCCTACACCTATATCGAGCATTCACACCACAAGTGCACTTCCTTGGATGTGATGGTTCTATCACCCTATTCGTGTTCACTTGATCCTCTTTCTCCTCTATCCATTCATCATTGGGTCCATACAATAAATCCTGAAAGTTACAAGTAGCACTATGGTGTTGCATTTAAATTCATGATACAAGTTACATGACATCTAATTCTACCTCATTCGAATTATAAACAAGCAACCATGCTTAGTTTTTATCTTTGTCATCCCTTCACAACAGAAGTAAGAAGATCTCCCAAAAGGTTCACAAAGCACGTTTTGCTTTCCACAGCTGCACAATAGAGGATCCTCTGTACGTCTTCTACTCACTTTCCGCTTTTCTTTATTCGATAGTTTTGGTGAATTTAGTGGAGAAGAAACCCAACGAACAAATTTGTCATATGGCTTCGGATACTGACTAAATCGCTTCACCTTCATAACCCTAGGGTCACACATCCTATGCTCATCAATTCATTGAAAAAAGTAGCACATCTCTCACTCATGTAAATTATTAAAATATTATGTCAGCAAAAGTAATGTCATATCTTCTATCCTAACCTATAACAAATACGCACTCACATGATAATCCTTGCACAGGTAGTAAGTGCAGCTAGCATTATCTTCATGTAGTGACTGAAGGACCACGATGGGCTTACCATAGTCACAAGTCAGGACAGGGAGAGTGGGAGGAATGGGGGCATCATTGCAATTAACATCGAGATACTTCTGGGTGAAGTGTACCCACTTTTGATTACACTACAAATTGGAAGTCATACTATAGTGCTGCACGAATATTAATCCATTACGAATTTTACGTGCACCAAATACTTTTACATTCAACACTACGAATACCCCATTTTCATTAACCATACCACCACAAAACACACGAACAATCTAATCTATCTACACAAACTATCCAAACATTTCACATATACAAAATTATCCATCTTTATAACACATGCAAAACCTACACATAATCCATTTCAATTCCTACGCCTCATCATTTCATCACAATAATTCAAAACTACTTATATATAGAAATCATGAATTTCTCATATACATTAATCCTATACTCAGATAATTACATACAACAAATTCTACACGTTAGACATACGTAACTATACTCCTATAGCACGATATTTGACCTCCAATCTAATCCGAAATGTACAAATTTCATAAATCATCATCAACAAAATCCTAAACTCTAACTACCCTTGAACTAAGAATGCAAGTCAAAAACAACGAAAAAAAACTTACAGGAAATAGAGGAGCTACCTTCCTAGGACACGTCCCCGTGAAATTCCCATCGAATCGTGCTCGATTGGTGGAGAAATGGGGGATTCGTTGGCGTCGCCACAGATCATCGCCTCAGCTTACGCACGGCTGGAGGAGGAGGAAGAGATGCGATAAAGAAAAGCCAGCGCGGCCCTCTGTGTACACCTAAATCACGCTAAAGGAGTTGATGTGATAGGCGGTCGCGCCGACCCCTATGACGTGACTCAAGATTGTCACGTCGATCCCATATGTAAATGCACTAGAACAATCGTCAGCGTGTTCAAGTGGTCACGCCAATAAATTTAACGTGAGTAAATTAAGTAGTCACATCATTTATTTTAGTGTAACTAAAGAGTACTGTTTTTAAAATATTAATTAAAAAAACACTAAAACCGCTAGTAGTGGTGGGCAGTTTCCAGCTTTTACACATTTATCAGACTTAATGTGTGTGATAGTTGCATGCGCCAGGAAACGTCAAATCTATTGACCTTGCAGTGGAACCTGCCTTGTCGTTTAGATTCATGGATTTTTAGGCTAACTCCAGCAGTGATTTTAAATTGCAGCGTACTGTAGCACTGGAAATTATCTCAGACTAGTGCTAGCAGTACTGTAGATAGAAGGTGACAGTGGGTCTGGAGGGAGTAAAAGAGAGGTAGAAGGTAAGAAATAGGATAGCTGTTGGAGATAAAAAAATAAGGAATACTGTAATAGTGATAGGGAATATTGTAATAATATTTTTAAGATAAAAATTTAAGATACTGCTAGAGATGATCTTACTTTTTGAAATAGGTTGACCTAGTGATATAGAGTACGAAACGGGTACTGCTCTTATGGTTTGAGCACTCTGTTTCTCCCGTCTCAGATGATTAGTAGCTCAAACAGTACATGCTGCTAGTTATTAGCAAACAAAAAGAAGTTACTCTGGCAGATGAACGTCCACATGCCAGTTTTCAGTATAGGACGACTGATGACGTTTCACGTTTTGACTTCAGAGATTGACCAAGACTGGATGACGTTTCATATTACCATTCCACTTGGGTCACCCACAGAGGCACTCCAACCAATTATTAATCAAATTTGATTTACTACTGATCAATTAATGCCCACCGATAGCCGCACTCCAATTAAGACTGATGCACCACCACAGCTCCACTCCAATCGGACTCAAGTACTCGGCTTCGCGCATCGAGGATTTGAGGCGCTATGGCGATGCCAAGGGACGCTTGCGCACGTAGGCGTCCCCGGCGAGGCCAAGCTTGAGCGTCATCCCGTGACTTAAGCGTCGCGCCGTCGCTAACACGTCCCAGAGAACATCGACGGGAACGTGCGCCGCTCGGAGGCTCAGGAGTGCAGGATCCAGCAGGGAGGAACGCCAAACGCTTTGATGAGTTTCAAGATTAGTTCAGTTGTTTGTTAATCAATGAACAAATAGAATAGATTAGTTAGCGCTTTTGATTATGGTCATGTGATTTGGTACTTTCAAGATTAGTTCATTTGTTTGTTAATTAACTAATCAAAAAATAAATAGAACAGATTAGTTTCAAGAAGGCTTCTCACTGTCATAAATCAATACTTAATGATTATCTGGTTATATTTCTTGAATGTGATTTTTTTTTAAACAAGTGAAGGCTGGTACTATCATAACTCGTTTCCAGACGGGGATAGTAGAGTTATATTATAAATTTATTATAATTTTATAATCTTTCTAAATTATTTAGGATATCATCACTATGTCAAGCATTTTATATTTGGACTATTGTTGTTATGATTCTTCGTATTTGACGTTGCTATTGAATAATTTTATTCTTTTAGAAACTTCGAATACGCATCCTTATAATCCTGCTCCGCCATTGAGAATAGGAGATAGCACCAAATTATGATTGCAAATGATACACGGTCGATGGGTCACCGTATCAAATATTTTATTATCTTGTTGTTACCGAGCACTTTTTGTGTATATTGTTCTACCTTATATTTCTCTAGGTTACCGAGCACATTTTATACATATTGTTCTACCTTGTCTTTCTCTAGCTCATCCACGATTATGTCAAATTCCCAATGCCTTTTCTTTTAAGCTAGGCACAACATGTCACATGTGCTTTTAGAAATTCTAACTTTAGCTTGAAAAATATTATGAGACAACTAGATTCTGAGAGAATCGAGGTAGAGCTAATTAGCGTCGTCGAGACATTTTGGCTGGTGCCAAGATTGATCGAGTCCGTTCGAAAAAAAAAAAGTTTGATCGAGGCGGCCGGCCGGCCGACAGGTATAACTAATCAGTCCATCACTTATACGTGATATTGTAGAGTCTTTGCATGCACGGGACTCCCTTTTTTTCCAAAGTGACACGAACATGAGAGCTCAATTAAGAGCAACACAAACACTTACATATTCAAGAGTTCGGTACCTGTTCCGTAGTACAATTGGACTCCGACCGTGCGTTAAGTAATCGTAGGCTGCCGAGATCGGATGGTCGTGAACTCGTGATATTTTCTCGATCAGATGCTTTGCTTATTTTATGAGATTTTCTTTTATTTCTCCATTTTCTTAGCATGTTTCATCTTGGATCACCGCGTAGTTCGTGGAACTACATACTCTAACTAGTAAATATATGACACGACAGGACCATTAGTTTCTGCAAACGTGGAATCCATTGCATCGCAAGCTAGCGTATTAATCACCTGAAATCGCCTGCTTGTTCAGTGATCCTTTTAAACCCTTTTGCTGGGGGCAAGGTGGTCTCAGTTTATCATACTTAATCCACAACCTAATACAGGGTTAGGGTGCGTCCACTTAATCCTAGCTAGTCATGAAAAAAGGGTTTCCTCGGTGATGCGATCAATGATTGACGAGTCTATCACCATCAAGCAAGGATGCACAAAGCCGCATACCTTCCTGTGTTGCAAGTTTGCTGATATAGGTAACGAACTAACGATTTTTTAAAATAACCATTCTTTTTCGTTTTCTCCAAAATAATATGTGATTTTAAAAATCAGAAATAATCATTTATCGTCGCGGAGTGGGAGCCCGACAATTAATATATCATGGTACCACGTCACGACTAATCGTGTGGCACCTACCAGACTATTGCCTGGTAGAGCGAAAATACCTATTTACACGCTGTTGTGGTGCGATTACTAATTTTTCACGTTGTGGTATCGTGATAGATGATTATTTCTATTTTTTAAAATTGTGTATTATTTCTGAAAAAATGATTTTTTATTATAAAAAACTATAGGTAACTCAGAACTGCTGGTCAAAGCCTCAAAGGCTAGTATTACATGACTGAGATGCTGACTTAGGTTTTGTTTGCATAGGCTGCGGATTTAGAGTTTTTTTGTTGGCTGAGAAAATAGGTGTAGCTGTTGAATTTTAGGTGTTGATTTTTATATAAATTTTTAATTTCTTAGCATACCAAAATCTAAAAAAATTTATCTCAGCCTGTTTCTCAACTTCTAATTCATTTCAATCACATCTATTTTCTTAGCCAGTCAAAAGTCATCAGAAACTGAGACTAAAATCTAGCCTCCTAAGTAGTTTGTGGTTTTTTACCGACAAGACAGAAAAGACCTATCCAAAGGAGACCTTACAGTTGCAGCTGAATTATTGTAAATACTGCAAGTACCTTGGCCGCAGACAGCACTCATCATCTCGAATTAACCCAAAAACTGTTTCCAACTTGTTTGTTTTCTTCGTGCTTGTTGGACATCACCATCATCGGAGAAACCTGTCATGCTAGTCTCAGGGGCATTTACTCGAGCAGATGACGAGCGATAACTCTGCGAACAACTTGTGGGTTGCAAGTGCACCAGAGGCTGATCTTGTGCAGCGAAGCTCCTACTGCCAATTGCTCCCCGGCCCCCAGATTGATCATTTTTTTTAGCGAAGGGCAGGGCTTTATTCATTGATGATAATCAAAGGTGCATGGAAAATATCTGGCGGCGGAGCAGCCAAACATGGCGTCCGGGTGCCAAAGTACAAGCACGCTTAGCTAGCATATGTGGTTGTTCATTATTAGAGTCCCTTCCTTCATGAACAAACTCAACATTATCTAAAAGATAATATCTCTTCTGAATCTCCTGAAGGATCATACTATATGCGCACTTATTCTTCTTCTTCTTCAAATTGGTGATGACCTCTAAGCAATCAGAAGCTTTAGCCTGCATTTCTGAATCTCATTGCAGGGGAAGTAGGGTTAGATAACCCATCATGAACAACCGCAATATTGGAAAGCCCCCAGATTGATCAGAACGTGGCGATCCCCAGGCTGAAGAAGTTTCGGAGATGCGATCCGCATGTGCAGCGCAGTTACGGCCTAAGCCCGTTTGGATTGTTGCTATTGGGCCGACATTGATGATTGATCGGGCCCTGATCTTCACCTGGACCGTCCGAAAGAGCACGGAAACAGACCTAGACGCCGAGTGATTTAAGCCATGTCTGCAATGCTCGGCGACAAGCGCACGGAACAGGCCGAAAAGACAACAGCAACTCTCCACCAGCGGCAAGGCCCACGGCACCAAAGCCGCCTCCCTGCACGGCTGCACCTGCTCCGCCCCCAGAGAATCCAGGCATCCGGGTCATGGTCTCGAAGCGGTGGGGAGCGTACGAGAATGTTCTAGACATCCCGGCGCCACGCGCCGCCGTAGCGGAGCGCTCCCGTCCCACTCCCCACTGTACTAACCAGCTCTGCAGCGCTGTCCCGAAGCTTCAACTCCTTTCCCCACACTTCCACCGCACTCTCATGAGCTCCGCTCCACGCTATAAAATGCGCCGCGTACCTGCCACGTTACACCAGATGAGCAAAGCAGTTTTCAAGAACAGCAAGTTAGCGGCAACTAAACAAGCTCCCACGATCTCCACTTCTCTCGGCGTTTCAGTTCCCAGCTCTCCGTAGCGCAATGGCTGCAGCGGCCGCCCCCTTCGCTACTGTCAGCCGCCTGTCCCCGGCCGCGCGCCTCCCGATCCGCGCCTGGAGGGCGGCGAGGCCGACGCCCGGGTTCGCGTCGTCCGGGAGAGCCCGCTCGCTCGCCGCTTCCGCGGGGCTGGAGAACAGGGACAACACCGCCGTCGACGTCCATGTCAACCAGACCGGCGGCAACCGTCAGCAGGGCCAGGGAAATGCCGTCCAGCGCCGCACGCGTCGTGCTGCCCCACTCGACATTTCCTCGTTCGGTAAGTCCTCTGTTGCATGATTGATTCTCTCACGAGCAGAGGATCCTGCGACCAGAGCAGAGGCTGACACGGTTGATTGGCAATGGCGCGTGCAGGGCTGGTTGATCCGATGTCACCGATGCGGACGATGCGGCAGATGCTGGACACGGTGGACCGGTTGTTCGACGACGCCGCGGGGTTTCCAACGGCGCGCAGGTCGGCGTCGGCGACTAGCGAGGTGCGGCTACCGTGGGACATCATGGAGGACGAGAAGGAGGTGAAGATGCGGTTCGACATGCCGGGGCTGGCACGGGACGAGGTGAAGGTGATGGTGGAGGAAGACACGCTGGTCATCCGCGGGGAGCACAAGAAGGAGGGCGAGGGCGCGGACGGCAGCGGCGACGGGTGGTGGAAGGAGCGCAGCGTAAGTGCCTACGACATGCGGGTGGCGCTGCCGGAGGAGTGCGACAAGAGCAAGGTGCGCGCCGAGCTCAAGAACGGCGTGCTCCTCGTCACCGTGCCCAAGACCGAGGTGGAGCGCAAGGTCATCGACGTGCAGGTCCAGTAGACGAATCACTACTCGGAGCTCCGGTTTTCCAGGATTTCAGACGTGCTGTTGGGTCTGTACTTGCTGGTTGTATTAGCTCAATGCATGCGAGGGCTTTGTGTAGTGTGCCTTATAGCTTCTCCTCTGCGCGCGCGCGCGAGCAGAATATGTATGTAAATACATCTTGAAAGGGGGTGGAATAATGTGAATTATCAAACCTTTGCATGTTTGATTGATGCCTGGTGTTTCATTTCAAGAATAAACAGGGCAATAGAGAAGAACTTCCTACTAAGTTTGTACACCTTGTTCGTCGAACATCTTGGTCTCATTTCGGCTTGTATCTGTTAGCTGTACGAAACAGTGGTGCGCATCGACAGGACTCTGGAGTCAACTCGGTTGATATCGAGAGCTGGATCTGCCTGCGGTTCCTGCCGTCCTCACTCCTGCAGCAATAAGATTAAGTCCGGTCTCCAAATTGTGCGTTTGAAATGGAGCAAAATAACCTGTGAACCCGCAGTTCAACCGCGCTCATCATGAGTAGCGAGGCCTGTTCGAGTGAACCATGCCTCGATGATCGTCAACAGGCCCCGCCACCAAAAAACAGTGAAGATTCGCGCCGATAAGCAAGTTGCGCTCCATTTTTGTGCCTGTGGCCCTTTTGGAACGAATCAAAATGCAGCGAAGGAACTGCCAGAAAAGGAATGACAGCACATGCCATGGCACAACTCGTACCAGAGATTTCATATGATTGTGGGGATGCAACCTTTGTTTAGCAACATATGCTCGTGTTAAGCACTAGTCCTAGAACTGTCCGTTCTTCTTGACCAAACCAAATGGCTTGCTTCAGCCGTAAAGTACCTTAATGTGGGATTTGGCGCCTCCTTCAGAAAAACAGAGAACAGTAGCTTTTTCGCTCACATGTCATTGACCACGTCTCGTCTCTTGTAACATACTCTCTGATCCGTTTTGTTAGACGCACCAGTTGCAAGAAGTTACTAAGCTTTATGGAGCGCAGATGCACCCTCCAGCATTCGCATGAAGACACAAATCACATGAATCTAACGGCATTGTCCTTCCTCCTCCTCTGGGGCATCTTGTTCCCCATCTGGCCCTTCCTCATCCGCCGCGTCCGCTTCGGTGCTCCATCGCCACGAGGGTTGGCTTAGATCTGGGTGGTTGTGCCTTCTTTTGCTATCAGCCTACGTCTATTAGGGCTTTATTAGGTGGTATTTCGCTACCGATCTTGGGGCTGTTGCAGCTATCGTCACCTGTAGGATTTCGAATCTTCTCTTTCAGACCTGGCCCGTGGGAGTTTGATGGCATGGTGGCCACCCCTCCTTCTACTCCGATCGACATCTGGCGGCGGCACAATGTTGGTCCTGTCTCATTACTCCTCCCCTTGCTCGACCTCCTCCTCTTCTATAGGTTGGGCCTGTGAGGAGTTTTGTGACGTTAGGTTGGTGTGGGACGACGCGGCTATGTGAAGGCGGGGAGGCCCTTGTGCAAACTGGCCATGCGTGTGGGATGAGTTGTGAGAGCCGTTGGCAAAAGCCTTGTCTGGTTTTGGCTGGTATCGACGACGGCGACGCCCTTAGACTCCATGCTCCTCCTTTGAGGCATTGTCAGGGCATCTCCTCACTTCCCTCCCCTAGAGTCTCTTGGTGAAAACCTAGTTCAAGCAACCAGACGGGCGACGGTGACTACTCAACATCACGTCCTCCTTAGAGGCGTCGCTCTAGAGATCCAATTTTCTCACGCCACGGTGGTTGGCGGCGTTGTGGCGGTGTGGTTGGGTTCGGCATGGGTCTGGCTTCTCTTTGACTTGTCGGCTTCTTTTGTAGGTTTGCCCTACGTCCTCATTTCATGGTGGCTCTTCACTGGTTTTGACATTCTCGACAGTGATTTATCTCAATGCGCGCTCCTCCGAAGTGATCGCTGCCAACTTGTGTGATAGAGAGGTGTGGCATAGGAGCAAGGCTTCGCCAATCGAGTCGTGTTTTGTGGCGGCGTGCAAGCGGGACTCCGCTGGCTGAGGTGTGGTGGTGTGGGAGCAATTCTCCGCTGGGAGACAAACATCTAGTTGGTTTAGCGCGTGAGTTGAATTAGGTTGGACTTATCTATTTATCTGGTTGTGCCTTTCTAGTGTGGGCATCTGTTTCGAGTTGAGGTCGTATTGTTGTCTCGGGGTTGCCTACCAGTTTTCTTTTAAATCACGCAATTGTGAGGTTTTCATACTCAATTTCTCTTATAAACTGGATTAATTCTCTTCTTCAATAAAAAAATTGAGTATAATTGATAATACTCTTGCCGTCCTTTCGAAAAAACAGCATTGTCCAAACGAAGTAGAACAAATTTTAACCGGGGTGCTGGTACTACTTTTCAAGGTTTTGCAGGCCAAACCAAACAGAAAACCCGGACCAGTGCTGCTTAACCATAGCTTAGAAGGCACTGAAAAGCACTAGCTAGCTCACTATTCGATCTCAAAATCACAACATAGGAGCCGCACGAAATCAGATCGCATCAATGTTGCTGCCCCAGAACCGCAAGCTCCACTCCATCCTATCTACCCACCCCTAAGACCATCTCTAACAGATTCTCGTCGCGAGTCATATTCCATTCGCGAAAGGATTTTCATTCCCTTCAGCGCTCCAATGGTTTCTCTTCATAGAGGGATTTCCAAGGTCATTTCATTCACCCTGGGATTCTTTCTACATTCCCTTCACGAATCCCTTCGAAAAGAAGCTGTTGGAGACAAAAAAAAAAATAAAGAAAATGGAAATGGGGAGGAGAATCAGAAATGGAATGAAGTGGAGGAAAATTGGTTGGAGATAGCCTAACAATATGCCATCTAGATGAGGAGAGCGGCAGCACTCGATGACCTCACACTGCCACAATCAAGATAGCTGTTGCTCCTGCCTTTGCTGCTTGCATGCACATCCACCAGTGACCCTGTCGACAACCACAAACAAATAAGGAGCACCTCATAAGGAAAGCATCACGAGAAAAGACAAAAAATAGATCGGTCCCCAAAAAAACAGTGGGGAGACACTCGTCAACGACACTTTCTAAAGAAGTTTCATCACTTGTAGGACTACATTTGCATCCTGCTGGGAATGTGGACATGCTATGTAGTGCAGGGCACTTCCAAACAAGTAGCTCACTGCAGTCCTGTTTGGCATAGCTTCTGTTTATGGATTCTTAAGGATTATGCAGAAGCTATGCTAAACGACATAATTCTACAACAGATTATCAGTAAGCGGGTTCTGAGAACGAACTGCACAATCCGAAGAAGTAGAATATGCTTTTCACTTAATTCTTTAGAAAGCGGATTATGCAGAAGCAGAAGTTATGCCAAACATCCTTGCACCTAGCGCTAGTGTTGGTTTTTGCAGACACCTAATCGCTCCTACCTTAGACAGGGTGCAAGTAGGAATGATGTGAAGATCTTTAATACAACACGCTTAAAATTTAGGAGCGGCAATCAGGTGACAGCAGCCGCCGCGTACGTCATGGCTAGTGAGGTCACCGCGTACGTCATGGCCAGTGTGGTTTAAGTTTCAGGGAGGGGGTTTTTGGAGTCATCGATGTGCTTCCCAAGCTTAGATGTATGCCGGAGGAAGTAGGCCTGCTCGACGGAGCAGGCGGGGTGGCAAGGGCGCTATCGACTGCAGGCGATTGAGGACAGCCGGTGGGCTAGTGCTGATGGTGGATGGGTGATGGATGCGGATCCTACAGCAGGAGAGCTGCCGGAGACGGTTGAAGGTGAGCGGGGTGGGGGGAGTGTTGTGGGAGCAGTTGCGCGAGTTGGAGAAAGAAGATAGATGGGCGACGTTCGATCGTGAATCAGTGCTCGCCTGAGGAACGTCTGATTTTTAGTCACTTAAGGAATATCAATTGCCTTAATAGAGGTGTCCTTAGGAATCAAACGAAGACCCAATGTACGTAGGATATTCGATGGAACCTAACTTTTTGAGTCTGAATCATCATATCCACTCTGCATATTCAAAAATTTTGCACGCAGTAGGGATTGGGGGATAAAATATTGGTGTTGATAGTGCAACAAATTTTCTAATTGCGTCATCTAATTTTTGTGCAGACCGTGGTCAACATAAGACATGTACTCTTATGATGCCTATCGCACAACATTCTCAAGTGCTAAAGCAGCAACACCTGATGCAATCACCTAAAGTACCTTCTCTTGTTCAGGGAAACAATGATCCATACATGCACGAACAATTGAGAGAGAGGAGTAGAAGCAGAGCTTACCAGAGGGTCCTGTGCCGCAGTGGAGATGTCATAATTGCTGTTGTTTTTGCCGCAGCTAATGTACCCGCTGCTAGCATTGCTGTTGCCTATGAATCCTCCACCCTCGCCACCGCCGAACTGTCCGAAGGTGGAGTTGTCACGCGGCAGCTTGAACAAGAGCTCGTACGCTGGCGTGCCATCAGGCTTGAACATGCCGTAGTTGCGCTTGGAAGCCAGGCCGATCTAGAGGTTCTCATCAAACAGTGTGAACACATACGCGCGTAGTGGCACCCTAGGCTTGAGCAGCTTGTCGTTGCCCTTCACTACCAGCCGTTGTGTTGCTGTTGTACCACGCCGCATTCTGCAGCGTTGGTGGCTCCCGCGGAGGGCCACCCGGTCTCCGAGACCCGTAACACCACCACGTGTAAAGTCACGGTGTTCACCGCCATGATGGCGTGGTACACGGTGTCCACCTGTGCCACGAGGAGGTTGGGGTGGTGCAGCCCAGAGTTTGGGTCGGCGTCGAGGACGTTGGCGTATCTTGGCTCGAGCAGTGCATACTCGAGCTGCACATCCTTGGGGTTGTTGTAGTAGGCGAAGTAGGGGTATACGTTCACGAGGAAGGGTGAACCGGTCCTGGCATGGTAGTCTATGATGGGGCAGAGGTACTGAAGGAGGACCTTGCGGAAGGCCCCAGGTGAGGGTGAGTAGGACATGCCAAGCACGCCAAGGTTGTGCACCATAGTGACGGCAATCTCCTTATCCAGACCCATCGTGACCATCGCGTCATGCAGGGACTGCATCATCGGGAGCAGGGAGCACGAGAGTGCAAGGCTATTGCTGGTGAGCACTTTGTTGCCGACGGTGAGCACAACGATCTTGGTATTTGGCTGGAAGTGCACCATGTTCTGCTTAAGCCACTGCGCAGCGGCGCCTAGGTTGGTGACGGTGGGCAAGCACTGGTTGGGCACTCCGACGATGAGCTTAACCCCAATCCCACCAAACACGTGTAGCACGATGGGGTCAGCGTCGTAGAGCCGCACACGGCCAGTGCCGAGGGCCACGAGCAGTGGCAACACAGACTGCAGTGCGGGAGGTTTCTCCCAGCACGACCGTAGTTGATGCCCACCAACGACACCGACATGGCCTCCAATGCGGGCGACAATGCCAGCACAACCACGCACAGCGCCGCTGCCAGGTAAAAGCCACGCAAGCGTTTGAGCCGACTATCGACTTGGAGAGGGCAGCATAGTGCCATTTCAAGAGTGGATTGGTGAGGAGTTTGACAGAGATTGCACCAATGGAGAGTTCGGAGTTGGCTAGCAAGAGTGGGAGTAGGGAGGGCAGTTTTACCCATTTACAAGTTTATCCGTGGGTAAATACGCTACTAGGGTCAGGTTTGTTCCTTATTTACTGCATGCGGACACGTTCGTGGGCACAAATTGCTATCCGACGGGTATATGGGTACGAGTATAGGTAAGACTTAACTATACCCGTGGCACCCGTTTATTTGCATAGTATGTATGGATGTATACAGGTGGGTCTCCAATCCAACCCTGCCCCTCCACCGTCAGTTCCATTCCCCAATCCACCCCCCCCCCTTTGCTGTCTGTTCTATCCCCCAATCCACCTCCCTCCCGCCCCCACTCTGTCTTGCCACCGCTAGACCGTACCTTGAACCTGACTGTCAGTTGCCCAGGCAGCCTAGTCACGAGGTTGGTCTCTATCGTTGAACCACTCGCAACACTGGGGTTTGCCATCTTCGTGACCAGAGAACACTGAGCCGCGCACCCACACCCCGATTTAGACCCCTCATGCCTCGCTTCGCTGAAGAGCCAGAGGTGGGAGCCTTGAGAGGGCGGCGACGGAGGAAGCAGAGGAGGAAGGGGCGATAGAGGGAGTTGTTGTAGCTACTGCGGAGCTGGAGGAGGAAGCATGGTGCAGCTGCAATGCGTGGCGACACTCATGCTCGGTGTGGCCTTGCTGTTATTGCTGAGCAGGGCAGGCGCGCAGAGGGGCCAGATCTAGGCAATGATTACAGAGGTGAGCCGTTTGGTGAGGATCCTCTCACCTCATCTCTGTTGTAGAGCTCGCCGGTGGAGATGGTCGTCAGTGGGAGATGGTTGCGGGCACACGGGTATGCCCGCAGGCAACGAGTCCCCACGGATGGCAGGTATATTCTCTGTTCTTTACCTGTCAATATTAATAGGCATACCCACAGCAGAAAATATTATAGTGGGTACGAGTATGAGGGAGCTCTACTCGTTTCACCGCGCCAATTGCCATCCCTAGGTGGGAGTGACGATGGGAGGAATGAAGGAGGAAGAATTAGGAGCAACCAGGGAGGTGATTAGGTGAAGTTACCTCCCACGAAAAATATTTCCTGAGGTTATTATACGGCGTTGCTGATACATAAGCTCATTAAAAATTAGCTCACATGTTAGTAACCAAATTACGATGTAGGTACGTCAGATCTCCTTTCCCTCGTACCTTGTGCTAACTTGGTCGCGAATACGCAAAATTCACAAAGAACTAATCTATATATCCGTGCTAACTTCATTGTGGAGTTAGAGGATCTTCTCCTCTTGCGCTGTGCCTACTGCCTAGAGAAGCAGAGAACGCTGATGGTACAAGAGCCAGAGCCAAGGTGTTTGAGCTAAGGGAAAAGGTTTTTTTTTTTTTTTTACCGACACGACACGTAGGTCATGCTCAACATGGTCCAGAAACAATGAGACTGGGTCAAACACGAAATTTAGTGGCATCAGTTACTACTACTACTTGCGACGGGTAGACTCTAGGCTGGAATCCAATGGATGGCAGCCAGCACTTGCCTGGGCTGAAGCGGCTGTATTTTCTTTGTCTTTTTTTTTTCTCTGTACATCGCAACGGGTTTTTTTAACACTCACATCATGGTGCACATGGAAGGCATGGCGGCGGCTGGTGGAAGAGTCTAGGCAGTTCGTAAATGTGTTTGATCATCGAAATGTGTTCCTTAGCGCATTATTCGAATATCACGAATATCAATCGAAATTTGAAAAATTTAATAAGAATTCAGCTGAAATTCGTAATTTTTTTTGAAAATTTTGAATTTAAATTTAAATTCGGCAGATAAGTGTCAATTTTCATAATACGACTGAGCTCAAATCGATCGTTATTCGTCGATATTCGCTCGTTCGAATTTGCAAACCCTGGTGCCATGGGTTCATGGCAGGGCTGGATGAGCCTCTATGAAATGAGGCCCATATTGCTTGCAGTTGCGCTGTTCCAGGTTGGGTCCCAGATGATCATGGACCAGGTTAGATTGATGTTGTTGGGTCGCTGTATCAGGCCGAATTTCATCTCTACTGATTCATATGTTGTATTGGTCCATGTTTGTACTTAAGTTAGCAGATGAGTAGCTATAGTGAATTTGGCCCAACATTATAATTATACAGCCCTTTGGGGCGGGGAAGCTTCGGCAAACTGGTGTTTGAAGCTGAGCTAACGAGGTATTAGATTTAGGCCCATAGAGAAAAATCAGGTCAACCTATAACTCTATACAAGAGCACATCTCCATCTTCGCTGCAAATTGTTACTCTATTTAGTTTCTATCAATATGCTTAAGTAATTTGTAGACAACTGATTAACATTTTTTCTTGAATTTTAGGGATTATTCCACGGTCTCGTTAACTAATTAACATATTTAAGCACCTGTAACTACAAATTTTCTTGTACTTTCTGTTGAGTAAACAAGTTGATTAGTTTTCAGCACCACTACATATATACACTACTCTTTTACAAGTAGTAGATAAAAAAAAAACCCGAATCACTTGAGTCGTGACTCACTTATAAGATTATGTCTAAGGAATTTCCGTCGTGGATGAAAATCTTGTCGTGATGAGATTTTCGTTTCTTTCAGCGTTCTAACGGTTTTCCTTCACGGTTCCCGTTACTAAGAAATTCTCAGAGTATTTTCAAAATTATTCTCTTCAGAACAGGATTATCTATTCTTTTCTTATGTGATTCCTTTCGAAGTAAAATTACTAGAGATAAAAAAAATAAAAAATAAGAAAAAAAATCGAAAAAGGACGAGATGAAAGAAATATAATTGAAGACGGTCTAAATCAGGGCGCCCCATAACACTTGGTTGGAACAGACTAACAGGATTTAATGCAGCTAATAGCAGGCCATTAAGAAACAATTACGATGAACATTGATTTGTATGTGCGGGTAGCTGTCCAGTCAACCATCAATCAACCTCACAACAGTAGTGACAGTTTCTTCTGTTCATCTCGCTCCGACACTGAGCCGACCATACTGACATGGAATTCAGTGCTAAACCCGTTGCCGAGCATGCAGCAAGCCAGCAAGAGTCCGATCCTGCGTACGAATGGCCCTAAAATCCAAGATGCACAGATGAAACTGTGCGGGCACAGTTCTTCGATCAGAAAATAATATACTTTTTTTTCTTTTCAGTACCCACTATTTAAGGTCTGTTTGTTTCAGCTAGAGATTCTGAAAAACAGCTTATAAAAATTGGATTGTGAAAAGATTTTAGACTGTAGATTAAAAAAAATTAATGAACAGTTTAGTAAAATGGACTTTCACAATCTATCAAAAGCTGAGGAAAATTAGCTTCTCAGATTCTCACAATTCAACCAACAGATTTTAAAAAGTTATAACCAAAAACTGCCTGTTTATTTTAACTTCGGATTATAAAAGCTGAAAGACAGAATCCGAAACTGAAATAAACAGGACCTTATACTATTCCAGTAGCGACCTTCGGTTAAAACGAAGTTACTGGTGCTTGTTTGATTGAAAAGAAAGAAGTCCGTGGATGAATCCGTCTAACATCAGATTAGATTTTGATAATTTGATTTCCCGTTCCTAAACTAACAATCCTTTCGTCAGAAAAGTTCTTTCGGATCGGATCAGGTGTCATCTTAAGCTTGCAGTTTGGAGAAGTCGAACATCAACCCATCAGACTGGAATTGATTGTGCGTAGAGTATTATATTCGGTTCATACTACTGATGTTGCCTCAAAGATGTACAAGCAGCAGAACTTCCTGACCACATTTTTCTAGTGCTGATCCAGTCTTTAAGAAGAGCTTTAATCTGTTGGAACGCGTCCATCAACTGATTAGCCTTTCGTTGTGCCAGGCATTAGTTGAGGAGTTCCAATCTCGAAAGAGCTGGATTCGTGAAGCTCGAGCCATTCTCTAGGCATACAGGACGAGAGAACAAGCTTTGTTATTTATTCTTCAGCAGGTTTATCGTCTGCTTCGTCCTCAGTCTGATGGCCGTTCGTTCAACAACCAAAGATGTGTCCGTCCCCTTGCCGTTTAAGAACAGATATTCCTGATTAAACTTGAAGACTTCGGATGATTGACTCTCTGTGACATGTTAATCATTCTTGTCGGTCATCGTTTTCTTAACTGAGAAAATGTTGAAGTCAGCATGCAGATGTTCACGCTCTGCTAGGAACAACCATGCCCGGGGGCATACGACGCACTGTAACGCACGCCGTTGGTGTCACTAGCCCGAGATCTGCTGCGGCTGCGGCTGCGGCTGCGACGCCGACGGCCGAGCTCGTCGTCGTGCCACGCTTGTTTACCGGGCCCATCTGTCCGCGCTGAACTGGGGAAGGGACAGCGCGTCACAGTGTTGCCGTGCTGGCGTAGCCTGGCGATGGCAGTACGCATGGCGGTCGTTCCGCCTGATGATGAACGAGAAAGCAGAGCCCGGCTGACGAAGCGAAGGTGCTCGACCGTTCCAACGACATTGTCGATCACCGACACCAACTTAAAGATAGGTAAGGAAAAAGAAAAACACTGGACACGAAGGCCGGTAGAAAAAGGACGATGCACGGAGATCGCCCCCTAAAATACCTACCCCACCTGCCGTTTCCTGCTCCTTGACCCACCGACGGCGAAAGTTCCCGTGCATCGTAGTAACACAATCATTCACCGTTTCTATCAGAGTTCATTCACCGTTTCTTTCAGAGTTCGTAACATAATCGGTTTCGGAGAGTGAGTTTTCTGAAACAAGGTGCACCGTTGGGGAGAGCAAAGTTAGTACTACTTCGATGACGATAGAAAAGGCGTGCAACAACTAGTGATATGCAAGCAGACTGGAACTAGTTATTGCGATCCCTCGCGTCACGATGGACGTTACAACGGAAGAGCCGGGGCGTCTATTCCATTCCATGTCGCCACACCATGTCACTCGCTCGCGGTGCGGCGCGAGCCCCAGGCGCCACGGAGCTGAGACCCGGCGGGCTCCGCGGAGCGATCGGACACGAGGCCGGACGTTGTTGTCAGCGAGATGATTGGCCCGTTTCACATCGCTGTCGCACGCCCGGGGCGCTTCACGTCGACTTCTGACACGACATTTACTCACGAACAGACTGCAAACAGTTACGTGCCGATGCTCGTGTAAAGACGACTGTCGATCGTACCGCTTCCTCCTGCACGATCTGCCTGTGTTGTCGGCACGCCAGGAGGAGGATCTCGGAGCATAAACGCCGACGGCCGGGCATCGGTTGTCGCAGCACCGCGAACCGTACATGTCCGACTGGTCATTCGATAGCGAGGAGCCAACAGTTTCTCCCAAGAGCACTTGTATTTCACCTGTAGCTTTCTGAAGCCTGACAGACTAGTGGTATCACCTTGCATGGATTGTGCAGGCCAAACAGATTGGGTAATTGTCACGGGCCTGATCTTCCATCAAAACAGAGGGGAGGTTTGCTGCTGATGCCGACAGTACATCTGATATCTTGTCTAATTTCACCTATTAGATGCTGGAAGTAACACTGAAGGTGGAATCTGTTTCTTTTTTAAGACGAGGAACTTATCAGATAGACAGTTGCATACTTGCATGCATGGGACAAACCCAACAGGCCATGTCCATCGCTACCCAATCTTGGCATCTAAGGAATTCCTTTTAATAAGATATTTTATTTTTTTTTAGCTTTTTAACGGCTTCTTTCACAGTTTCTATCATGAAAGAATTTTTAAAGTTATTATTTTCGTAACGAGATTCTCTCCTCACTTCACAAATCCATTAAAAAAATTGTTAGAGATAAAAAAATAAAGTAAATAGTAACGGGAGAGAAATCAGAAAAGAAAAAAAAATGAATATGGATGAGATTGTCTAATCATCGAGTTGTTGGGTACAGGCTACCGGATTCGGCTCGAAGATGACCTGGGTAACTCAACCTCCCTTTCGCGTGACTAAACAACTCGCATTGAAGGGATAGAGCAGCCGGAACGACGTCGTTGCTTTGGGTCAAATCGAACGAGTGGTGCTTCGTGCAGCTCAAAACACATTATTTGATGCTACTCACCGCTTAAAAACGTACACCTCGCAAGACAACTTCTATCGTTGTTTACTCACTTTACTGAAAGAACTGCCGGCTGCTTTTTCCTCAGAAATGATCGCCTAGCTGATCAGAGCAGACACGCTGCCACCGAAGCTAGCTCAAATGCAGTACTCCACGCGCAGATTTTCTGCCCATCCGGCCGGCAGATCACCTGCGACGGGGGACCCCCGGCCGCGGAGGAAGGTTGGAGGTTGCCAAACACGCGTCCTGGAAAATTATGGCACACAACGCAGTACCTGTGCTGCTTTTTGGATGGGTTTCTTCGCCTTCACGCACGCACGCCCGCACGCCGGCGAGTGAACCACGCGAGTACCGGACCCCCCCAGCGATCGGCGAGGTTCCTCCTGGATCGAGTATTCAACGACAAACAGTTTTTGTCTGTGATCGGACTCGGACAGCAAGGCAACGAACCGACACCACTCGCCGTGTGCATACCAACTATCGATCGTATTCGTCTGCATAGGGGCCATGGGCGCGTGCATGACAAAGTTTGGCCTCGGCTGCTGTGCCATCATGTGGTACATCAATGTAAGCATCGAGTTTTGCAGTCCAAAGAAACTAGAGCAGTAGTTTTTTAGTTCGTCGTACGGAGTATACTTACATTGATGTACCACATGATGGCAAAACTACTGCTCTAGTTTTGCAGTCCAAAGAAACTAGAACAAGCAGTAGTTATTTTTCTTTGTTCAGCTTGTTCTTCTTCTTTTGCTTCGAAGGCAAAGCCTCGCAGCAGGTGAATAATTTTATGAATTTTAGAGGGAATAAAATATTTAATTCTGATTTTTTTTTATTGACACGTAAGATTCACATAGCAAAAGATGAAAAATAATTAAAATTTTGTAAATTTCAAATTTTTCACCGATGAATTTTTTTTATAAAACTAAATTGAATTCGCTGCTCGCAACCTCGCAGGTAGGAGGTGATTATGGATTAGGCATCGAGAGCAGCTCATCAGCTCATGAAATTACGACGGCACAGTGGCTGGGCTGAGCATCTCTTTAGGTGAGGTGGCCAAACTATCTATGTGGCACTTCTGTAACACCCGAAGCCTCATTTGATCCCCATGCCTGAATCATACCATTATCATATTGCCCCATTCAGTACATCAACTTCTTCAATCGGAGCTGTCGATCGATGTCGACGAATGATTGATGCCTTAATCCAAATTTTGGTTGGTGCAGTCGGTTCATATCTAAAGAACTGCAGTTCAGGGAGTAAGGAAATCGAGCAAAATCAGTTGCACAATCATCGAGAGGATCCTGACTCGTCTCCACTCGATTGCACACTCGGTTCTGCTTTCGGCGTCGCGTTATGTACTCTAGTTAGATGCAGTAACACACTACTGCTGCAGCGGCTCGGCAATTTCACAACAAAAAGTACTGCTAGATGTTGAAGGAACCAGATGAAGGTTACTGGTTAATTAGTGTTCGGGATTTGAACTTGGCTGTGGGCAAATTAACTCGATCGCTTCTTCGCCGAGTCAGTGTGCTAGGCCCAAAACCGAACAGTGGAACAGGTACAGTACCCGAGTTGATCACGCGTCGGGTTCCGTGGAGCGTGGGGGACTGGCTCCCAGTACTAGCCACTCCACTACGCTGAAGGAACAGTGACCCGGGGACTCCATCTCCGCAGGCGTCTACCGAATCCGTGGCGGAGCCAATGCATTAGTCTTTTGACGTCGCAATTAGAGTGGAGTATCAGTACGTGTGTACTTTACTTATTCATCTGTCATCTTCGTGCCAAGATACCAAATCATGAAACGGTACGGTGCTAGTGCATGCAGCCACACGGCATGCGACGTACGCGTACTGAAACCACGAAAATGAGTCTAGGTTCTAGAATCTGGCGGGTGATTAGATAGGTTCTACTAGGACTACCAACTTTTTTATGCCTAGTTTGCCTACGGACAATGACCCATTATCATTGACCGTTTCTAATGCACACGCGCCTTTGGTCCGTGCTTCCGCTTTAACCTTTCTTTCTTTTGTCGCAAGGAAGAACAGACGAGAAGACACCCGAATTCCAATGGTCAAACGAAGTTTTGTGTCGTTGGCAAAGACAGCCCATGGGATCCTACGTGGAAACTTGTTAGACGCTCGTCAGCAGGAACAAGCGTACTAATGGCGAACATGCTAGCACCAGCTGTACTGGTTCCCGGCGTTTCGTCAACACGTTACCCATGTAAGCAATTCGATGCAGCTACATAGCAGTAATAAGAGTAGCACAACTTTAGGGGGGAGGGGGAGGGATCCCTGCTATTAATCCGCCGACAGTAAACAAGTAAGTTTACAGTCGAGTACGCTAGACCTTTGGATAGCGATCCAACAGTAAAACATGTCGTCTCCCTCCTTGCGACGAGCAACAACCTCGGTTTTTCTTCTTCTCCGTCTCCTCTTTCTCACTCTTCGGTATTCTCCTCCTCCTATCTCCGGATGTCGCCACAGCTCCACCAAACCATCTCCGCTCGTCTTTGTGCTAATACTATTCATTCGACGGTCCTCTGTATCCAGCAGTGTCTCTATCCCATATGCCCCACCACCATTGTTGGGCCCGCTAGCCTCCTCCAAACTTGGCAGCTTGCAAATCACATGACCTCACCATGAATCATAGTAATACTTAGCAGCTTGCAAATCACATGATCTCACCACGAATCATAGTAATGTTGCTAGGTAACCGAAAAAAAAATAGAAGGTGTGAAAAAAAAAAGCACAGCTTAGCAGTACGCTAATCCCTCCAATTTTACATCTCACTAAACATTTGTGCTTGCGTAACCTACTCGATCGGTAAGGAAAATTCATACTGTGCAGCATTTGATTTTTGACATCCCTTCCACGCATATTCTTGGGTTCTCACGAATTACTAGTAGACAAGAGATAAAATCACCATACGGTGAAAACTTATATATACCCCGTATTTGAGTAGCGACCGTACCATGTCTACATACGAACGTTACGTTGATCATTCACTGGCAATCATGGTGTAGCGTCCGCAGATGGGGTACCGTCCAGTACATCATGCATAGCTGTGGAACAACAGGCACAACCCGACCCATGGACATGTACATTTATAGGATTCTACGCCCGCCATCACATCGTCACGATAGCTGTACACCGAACTACGCATGCTTTCTCGGGACCACAGCTCCAGATAATGGCCTGGCACAGCTAAAATGTATAGCAAAACTTTGGTTGGAAAGATGTTTTTTTAAAAGCTGATTATGACTTCTCAGAAAAATTATTAATTTATGATCTTAATTTTTAGACTTTTAGTATATAGTTTTTCAACTAATCAACTTTTTAAAAACTAGCATAAACTCAGTCTATTTGACACCGTTTATAAATTCTAAGAAACAGATTCTGCTAATAAATTGTACCAAATAGAAATATAACCTCGCACACGCGTTGCACCGTCACTGACTCTAGCAAATGACAGACGGTCTATCTCGATCATCTATTTCTCCAACTAATACCCATCCATATGTTGATTCTCATATACTCTATTATTTTTTCATCTACTCTTCTAACACGAATCACAACATAAACAAAGAATCCTGATAAATATTGTGTCTACGTACCCTTGTAGAAATTTTCCTACCCCTCACTCCCACGCATCTATCAAATTCATTCTACAATGTACCGTATAAATGTATGCCGTCAAACTAAACATACGAACAATCCATCTAGATATAATGGCGCACCTAGAACAAAAATAATGGAGTATCTCACTTGGTTAGTTAGGGGTTCAGATGTCCTACTTATTAGATTAAAGGGTATTATATGAGTATATGATATATCATTAGAAAACAAAAATTTAACCGGTATCATATGCACTGTAGTTATAACATGATCACTGATTCACCACTGTCTAGGTGCCCCAACAATTCCTCTCTTCTCGACCATACAACCAACCAATGCAATCACCCCGCCGCGCAGATAGTACCGCACCAGTGCACCGTCGAGAGGTTATCAAATCAAATGATAAAAAGCATTGAATGATGCCGGATCATGCACCGTGGTCATGGTGATGGATGCGCGCTGACAAATCTATGCAGTGTCACGACCTGCGCACACAGTAGTGGATTGTCGAAGGTTTTCCCTACGGTAATTTGCTCATCACAAAAGTTGTAAGAGTTAGAAAATATTAGAATCCACATATCATCCTCACACCGATGTTATTTTCAATATGAACACTTTTACAATGGTATTCACCTAATTTTGCCTTTTCTCTAACAATATGTATGTAAGAATAACGGGTTTGTCTTCATGATTCAAGAATCGAACAGGAGATGAGACATATGCAATCTATACAAGTTCGGGCCCCAGGAAGTAATACCCTACGTCATATGTGATCGATGATGTATTTATATTCACCTAAGTACAAACAATATATCTAGATCTATTACAAGAATTAGATGAGATCTAAACTAGACTAATGAGGAAGTCATCGAGTATCTCATGTGACCCTAATGCTTGTGTCAAGTTGCAAATGAATTGTCCTTCTCTAGAAAACGAAAGAGCCTCCCTTCAGAGGTATGGGAGGGTCTGCACTTATGTGGAGAGTCCGCACTTATGCGAAGTATGCGGAGGATCCGTACTTATGCGGAGGGTCTGTATTTCTACAGAGGGTCCGCACTTGTGTGGAGGGTTCATACCTTTGCGGAGGGTCCAACTTTCCAAGAGTAACGACTAGTTTTTGAGAGTAAAGTATTTATATTTCACACCTTTTCAATCCAACAGCAATCAAGCATTCATTTTTTTACCTAACAAGAAGCACTAGTACATTCAAAGCTTCACTCTCTAATCTCCTTTGTGATTTTTGGTGAAATCTTTGGTAGGATTGAGTGAGAGTAAGGAGTAGTGCTAGTAAGATACAAATACATTCTTTGAGCACTCGTTTTCTTCATCAAACCGGTAATTTCATGTTTGTTACTCTTGGTGGTCCATCCACCTAGACGACTAGGCATCGCCTGTCGAGCTCACAATCTTGTGGTGAGCTCCGGGAAGTTTGTATTACCCCTGCAATTGAGTAAGTAATCCTAGCTTGATCTTTGTGGTCGCTTGGGTGAAGAAAGGGTTGAAAGAGATCTGGCTCTTTGTAAGCTACTTAACGGAGACGTAGGCACTTCTTAGTGGAGTGGCCGAACTTTAGTGAATAAATCATTGTGTCTCATTTGTCAATTTATTGTGATTTGTTCTAGTCCCTAGTTTCCATTTATTGTTAGGGTTTTAACTGATCTATCTCTTTTGTAAGGTTTGAACTGCATGTACTTGGATATACAGGTTGAAAAATAACCTCTGGTGCTTGGTAATTTGTGGATTTTATACTAATTATCTTTGCATAAGCATCAATCTAAGTTTTCTCCAGAAATTCCGGAGTATCCGTAGATTTCTACGAAACCTCCGCATATCTGCAGAGGATCCGAACAAATCTGTGGAGAGTAAGGATATTTTTAACCCGCTGCGTCAAGATTGTTAAATTTTCATATTTCACCTATTCACCTCACTCTAGACGACATTTTAGAGAATCCTAACCTGATTAACTATAGGGGTTAAAGAATTCATTGCATCCAACTTTAGAAGGGATCTCAGAATCAGATAGGTTCCCTAGACATTAGCATATGGAATGCTAAAAATGCCAATGCCAAGGCTCAGCTACGAGCCGATGAAGCCTTGTGATGGACGCCCTGAGGGAGTTCGCCCCTCGATCTCGAGACCGAGGCTGGTGGAGGCGTGCCAACGAGAAGCCATCGTTGAAGATCAGGAGACGCCGGTCCTCACACGGTTCGTCAATGATTCATGGTATTATGAGCGTATAGAGCTCCAGATCCAGATGTCTTCGACAGTATATCTCTAGCATTATCGGCATTGGTGGTCACTGCTACTAGATTCTCGAGGATTTCCGTGCTGTTATTCACTGCAACGTTTGGATCTACCGCCATTGGATCGGCAGGTTGACCCCGGTTCCTATAGCTATAAACACGAATCGATCTGTTCGGCTACTATGACTGTAGATGGAGTCGTCATCACCACTCACGTTGCTGTCAGTATCCATGAACTGCAGAACATTTGGCTCCTTGGGATCCCATTCAAGGTGTCCCATCTCGCGGTATGCGTCCAATAGGCTAGACTCGAGAATACTGGTGTGGATTAGTCCACCCTAATCGTTCCAGTGGAAAACCATAGTTCCAAACGTGATCTCCATCCAGCCGGAGGCAATTTGAAAGCGATCGCTGGTGACTCGAAGTGGTCGTAGAAGCCAACATTGGAGAATCGGGTGCAAATGTGCACCCAAGACATAATCTTTCCTGAAAAGTACAAGATCCCTATCTGGCGTGCCAACTGTCGAGAGTTTTTTCCTGATAATATGTCCGTAAGAATAACGGGGTTATCTTTGTGATTTAGGAATCGAACAGGAAACGAAACACACACGATGTATATAGGTTCGAACCTCCAAATGGAATAATACCTTACGTCTTGTGTGGTCGATGGTGTCCAAACATGAGTACAAACAATATGTCTAGATCTTTCGGTATGAGATCTAAACTAGACTAATGAGTAAGTTGTCGAGTATCTTCTGTGTCTCTAGTGCTTGCATCGAGTTGCAAATAAGTTGTACTTCTAGGGAAAAAAGAGCTTCCTTTAAGGGATCTAGGTCCCCATCTTATATAGGGGTCTTATACCGCCTTCTAGCTCGTCGTAGTTGATAGGAAGTATTTCATTTTGTATATCACGAAAGATCAGATAAATTTGGTGGGATACTAGTTGTTATCAAGTTGGGTAATCAATCGAGACATTCCTAGTATGCAAATAGTAGATCTCCGAAATTATCGGATATTGCAGATTCAGTTTTATAATATCTAAAATTATTAAATATGAACAATATATGATATACTCAATATATATATATATATATATATATATATATATATATATATATAGGACAAGTATAATATGTAGCTAGCTATAATATAGGTTATTCTGTAGCCAGGGCACGTGAGGCGTTCCGCACCATTGTCCATGGCGCGGACCCCAGCAATGGTGCGCCCCGGGCTCGAAACTGGAGGGAGGGCGGGTCCGCGCCATGAACAATGGCGTGGGTGTTGGCCGTGTTCGCGCTACAATATCCGCGCCATTGTCCATGGCGCGGACCCCAAAAGCTCGGCACTGGAGGTGATGCGAGGGGTCCGCGCCATGGACAATGGCGCGGGTGTTAGCCGTGTTCGCGCTACAATATCCACGCCATTGTCCATGGCGCGGACCCCAAAGGCTCAGTACTGGAGGTGAAGCCAGGGGTCCGCGCCATGGACAATGGCGCGGGTGTTAGCCGTGTTCGCGCTACAATATCCGCGCCATTGTCCATGGCGCGGACCCCAAAGGCTCGGTACTGGAGGTGAAGCCAGGGGTCCGCGCCATGGACAATGGCGCGGGTGTTGACCGTGTTCGCGCTACAATATCCGCGCCATTGTCCATTGCGCGGACCCCACGGCTCATTCGGGTTGGGTCGGGTCATTCGGATTGGGTCGGATGTGTGAGTCGAATCCGGCCATAGAATAAGATATTCTATAGCTAGTTATATATAAATACACTTATATTTAGATATTCGATACGGACGTCGACGCGAGCTAGCGGGGAGAACTACCAGCAACCAAACGGCAGCGGACGCGCGGATCCGACTGCCGGGGTACTTACGCACGCGCCGATCGAGCGAGGCGACGGGGAGGAGGACTGGAGCAGGGTGGTGTGACAAGTTAACAACGCGGGGGTGAAAGCTAGCGGGGAGGGCGACGCGGCAACAGACCCCGAGCTCGATGGGCTGCGGCTGCGCTGCGCTTTGGATTTCTTTCCTTTTCCTTTGTGGAGGCCGCGATGCTACGTCGCGCGGAATCTGAAAAGGAGAAAAAGACGCGGCCGCCGGGCCCCCTCTCGCTCGTCTCCTTCGGCTCATTCCGCGCACCGGCGCACGCATGAACGCGATGCTCCCGGCTTTGCTTTGGGCGACTGGCGTGAAGGGATAAAGGGCTAATCGGCCGGGTAGAAGTGACTAGGACTAGGATGTAGGTTGATTACAGCACTACAGCTCTAGCTAACACATCCGTTATTTTCCGATCCGGCTCGACCAAAATGAAAACAGAGTGCCGAAGGTGGAACGCTGTACCAAACCAGAGATGGATCAACTCTCTTCGGATAAGAACAGAGAATGCTAGACAAAAATGAAAACAAAGAGCCAAGATAAAGAGATAACGCTGCGGCGTACTACGCAATCGACCTCGTGATGGAGTTGGCATGCTGTTACATTGAGGAGTCATGCCTAATTCAGTACGCACAGCGCGTCTCCTAGCGATTTAGTACCGATCACTGGGAGGACAGAGTACCCGCGGATTTGGTAGATTGAGCAATTCACCTTGTGTCCTTGCTCTGAGGTGTGAATCTTAGGATATGATTGTTTGCATGTATTTGTTATTATCTGTATAGATTATATGTGTGTTATGGTGAAATAGGTTGAGTGAAGTTATTTTTATTGAAAATAAGAGTGTTTGTTAGTTGTATCTATCTAGCTATGCTAAGATGAGTTTTTATTTGATTAATTAAATTTGAGATTTTATGAGCAGATGCAATAGTTAAGAATCTGATTAGTTGCTCATATAAAACTGATTTATAACAATAACAAGTTGATCAATTTGCACTAGCGAATACAGAAACTTATATCTACTTAGACTAGACTACGAATCGAGTTTTACTACCGAGCTAGACTACATACATATATTGCATCTGTCAGATCCACTAGAGCTATATATATATATAACTAAATATATTTTTTATAAAATTATATGTATTTATCAAGCTAGAATGTATTTATACGAATAGCCAACCACCTCTTGGTGCGTTAAAGGGCTGTACTATTATGCCTTTCAGTTTCAGCTAGACCCCGAATTCAAGCTCTACGCTTGAGTCTTGGCCAATGCATACGATGTAACGTCGCTGTCTGCCCGTTATTTTCTGGTTGACAGAGGGGGTCCAATAGACTGTCTATGCATGTATGCTAAGGTCCAGGGCTATATTTGGAACTGTTTGTCGTGCTCGCTCATCACTGCACGTGTATGGCATATTTGGTTCGAATTTAAGTTTATCCTATTTAATATTAATTACATTATACATTTTTAGTTAGCTATTGAATTGACTGTTATAATTTATTAGCTTTCTAACCTACCCATTATATACATAGTATTTTAACTAACTCTATTATAATTGTGATTAAAAATTTGTTAGTCACCCTTATTGTGACAAACAATACTTAACTAACCTTAATCATGATAAATTTAGACACGAACCAAATATATCCATGATGGCCTTGCCCACTAGAATTTCTAGTTTCGACCCGTATGACCTAAGTGTTTCGGTGTAATGATTTTAGTACCATATTAGTAGTCTAAATAGATTCGAATCAACTTATAAACATTTATGTTTCAAATATAATACCCTCACGTTAACCTATTTATATAAAACGATAATAAAAATATAAAAAAATACTATGCATATATAGTCCTGCTTCACATGCGGGCTAGGTATTTATCCGATGCGTGCGTGATAAGGTTATCTCCGAGTGATGCCGTATCCGGCGAGCGGTATCACTGTGCCAACAGAATGCTGCTGCTCCTGTCCGCATTTGGCTCCAGCGGCATCGGTATTCGGCTCCACAGTGATGCGGGCGGGAGCTCGATCCAAGCCAGCGTTGGCATTTTCGCGGCAGAAAAAGGGAGTCTGTATTACTGTTGATAGAGTATGTACGTGGGTTCGAGAGAAGGAGGAAAGTAATGGAAGGTAAAAATAGGTTAGCTGTTGGAGATAAAATAATAGAGGATACTGTAATAGTGTTAAGGGATCTTGTAATAGTATTATAGAGGATAAATTTTTAGAGTATTTCCTGAAGATGGTTTAAGCTGCCATGATCCGTTAGTATTTTTAGTTTAGGTTCAGACTAGCTGTATTTCAAACATAGCATGGCCCGCTTCTTAGGTGGATTATACTGTAACCAAATTTTGGAGACTAAGTATTACCACGGGTGAAGAGAGTAAGGTCATGTTTGTTTCAGCTCAGGATTATAATAAGTTGGCTTATTTGTTCAGATTATTAAAAGCTGAAACTCAGATTATAATAATCCTATAAGCTGTGAAAATAAGCTTATTTCAGCTTATTTTAATCTTTTACTATACTACCCATCAAATTTAGCGGAAATTACCTGTCAATGCCACTCCTCCCACCCTACACCCGAATCCCCCGCCCCCTATTGAGGGCATTGCAGACTTTTGACAATAATCCTGACTCCAATAATTTAGGTTGCCAAACAGGTCATAGCTTATTTCTCTTCGATTTATCATAATTTAATTTATTATAATAACTATGTGTAAGCTGTTTATTATAATCTTAAATTGAAACTAATAGGAACTGAGCTGCGCCAAGTAACAGCCTAGTCATTATATATTAAAAAAATAGCAACCTGCTGATACAATTAACTGTCTCGTCTTTTCATTCCTTTTATGTCCACTGAATGCTAGACGATGACGCTTACAAGAAGCGATGAAACATCTCGATCGGGTGCTGCTGCACGTTGTTTGCATAAACATTTTGAGCTAAGTGGATGTCCAACCCAAAGAAACAGATAATATATCAATAACGGAGGAGCATAACAAAAATAGAAAAGCAAAGCAATTGTCCTAGTCTCACGTCTCGCTTATCAATTTAAAAATCAAAAGATTCGATTTCGATATGATACTATACTCTCACTTTAGCTACTTTTTGTTCACCGATTCCGCACTTAGCCTTTTTTTTAATATATAGTCGTTTTTAGAGAAAAACCAATCTCTAGTCTATAGTAGTCCATAGTATCCTTGCAGTTAACTTGCTATATTAGACACACTCAAGAGTTGGGCTGAAATATTCGATACTCCAGCGTAATTATGTAAATTGCCGTTAATGTAGTACCAATACACATGTATAGTAATATTTTTAGAAAAATATTATAGTGCGCAACTACATTTTCATGAAAAAATTGTGCTACTATTTGTACATGATCAATATAAATAGTTTTTGTTTGTATATATTGACAATCAAAGTTGAGGAGAATTGGTCAGTCAAATTCTGAAACATGGTTTTATTATGAACGGACGCAACAAACCATGTTGCCAGGCATTGGTTTTCACGTTTCGCTTTTCCAAATAATCAATTAAGCATTACTTCATTAATTTTTTAGATAATGTACATTTTAATAGTTATTGTTCAAATTTTGAAAAATAATACTATATTTCAAATACTTAATTGGGGAAAATTAAAAAAGGCATTATTAAAATTTAGATTTGTCTACCCAACCCCTAAATATTTTTTGATGTTAGCACCAAATATTTTCTCTTTCACAACCCAACCCCCTACAACCCCATTCTTCCTCTCCTCCGACGAGCCACTGGTCCCTCCACATTCTTCCTCTTCTCTAGCAATCTCTCTCACAACCCTGCTCATACTTTCTCATCTTTAACGACTCCTTACTGTTAGTTAGATCTACCACTGCACTAACCCGATTTCCCATTACACCCCTACCTCAGCACCGTCCAACCAACGATCCTCTGCCTACCATAATCGACGGCGACCCCACTGCCTCGCTACCCTGCATCCACATCCACCACCATCACCAGACCGCCTTGTTGTCGTGGCCTTCGTCAAAGCCTACCGATTTCTGGTGAGAAACCACCCTTAAAACCGTGACTTCACTTGATCCTCACCGGAATTAAGGAAGACGACCAGAGAGCGAATCGTCGCCTCGATCACGCATCTAGAAAATCGGTTGCTTCTCCGTAAAATTTATAGTAATATAAGACTACCCCCAGTCGAGCTAGTTTTTGGCAGTGTGTTGGATCGTTGAACCAACCCGTACTTGTATCATTCGATCCCGAATATAAGCTCATCCCATGTTTGGATCGTTGAACCAAACGAACTCGTGCAGAACCGATCGATACAGCTTCCAGGTATAATCAGCTGAGATCTTGAACGAGCTGGTTCGCCAAAATCGGGCGAATGACACTACATGCAGGGCGAACTCGTCCGTGTAAACAGTAGGTGTTTTCGTAAGTGTTCGTCTAATGCTCCAAAAATCAAAGGGACAATTTTTCTTATTTGGCACTGGCGAAACTCACAAATCCCTGATATATCATCGTGTAATTATTACACATAGAGTCACCTTAGTCACTGACGTGTGGGATCTAATGGCATATCAGATATTTAAGTTTTAGCAAGTAGCATGTGAGGAATTATACCAAAATCAAAATAGTGGTTTGTTGTTGCTCAAAAATCATACAACTGTTTGTACATATTTCATAATCAATATGTAACACATTTTAATTAGATTCACATAAAAAGCATATATATAATTAAAACTAAAATTCTTAAAAAAACTACTTTTATAACTTCTAACAATGGTTAGTCTCAAATAAAAATTTTAAAATCTGAAAAAAATTACTAATATTCTTCTTATGTGATAGACTAATTTCTAATATTATTTGTAACTCTAGGTTATGTGGTGAAAAAATAAGTTCATTTATAATACTATATTTATATATATATTTTATCATCCTATACAACCTATTTAGGATCCATACATTCATCCAACCAAACAGAATATTATATCAAATCGTCTCATTCTATATAACAAACTAAATATATTTTAATATTATCATATATATTTAATCAAACAACCTAATTGTATCTTTTCTCATTCAGTATCATTCCATCTGGTTCTATTCGACTTTCTTTTAACCAACCAATCGCTGAACGACAAGGAAGGGTAGCAGTACTGCATCGTGCATTTAAGATGTACTATGTCAAAGTAACTTACTCCACGTTACAGTATAACATCAGCAGACATTCATTCATGTCTGTTTGAAAACCTGTGTTGCTGTGATGAAAGTATGCAGTGCAGTGCTGCACATTCTGCACCTTGTCTCCCATAAAAAAAAAAGAACTGTAACTCTTGGCCCTGCATGCAGTCGAAGCCTGTCCCTGGCAGTTCGTTTAATTACTTGGTTTAATGAAGCGGATTACGGGCTCTTTACAGCTAAGCTTGAGGCACCGGCCCGCTCTCAGCATTGACCATGAGAAACTACCGCAATCTTCTTTCTAGGACGCACGAAGCAAAATAATAATCGGAATGTTGGACAGCAGCCCGTGCAACAGCGAAATGCCGTGCATCAGGAGGATAACTGAACTAACATGTGCCTGTGATCAAGCAGAAGACATGACAGACAGGATATGAGGATAATATCTCGTTCTCATACTACCAGTACTCGATTAGATCTGGCCAGGCTCTAAAAATGAGCAACACTCGCGGCAGGCCCAGCGGTTGAGACCAATCAGGGCCAAATCTTTCGGACGCGACCCCACACATTGCGTGACCCAGCCATGATTACGCAGGATGGTTTTGAGGTGGCCATGCGGTTTTTCCGCTTCACACCGGCAGCAGTAGCTCAAGTAAATTTTATAAAATTTGATCTTATAAAAAACACTTTTTTCTATGTTGATATATGTTCACCTTTTCTTTTTTTTCTTTTTAGTCTAACAATTAAATCATAGAAGTATCAATGCTATAGATAAAATATAAAAAAATCTTTCTAAACAGAACTAACTTGTAGCAGAAGCAGATTGCCATGCTTTTGAGGCAGAATTCGTTGCGGGCTGGTAAACGTAGCCTCGCAGCATCGGAGCAGGTGCCACGCTTGCATCGGAGCCGTCGGCGTTCCCTTGTCCAACGGCGCAGGTTCGCCTCGCGTCTCCCGACGGCGGGCCATGCGTCGTGGTTCGTATTAAATCCTGGCCTCATAGTTTGTGCCTTGCCGATGACTATTTGGTAGCTCAACTGGCGTTGTACGTAGCCGGACGCCGGTAATACTACGTGCCACCTACTGCGAAAGAATCTTTGTTCGCTTGCGCTTGGACGTTGCTCAACTAATCATCGTAACCGTAGCCCGGTAGCCATTTGTTTCAACCGTATCTGATTAGATGGATACCGATAATGCTCTGCGAGTACTTCTGTTCATGCCACTGACTCGCTGACACTGGTTCGCAAACTTCACAGCAGCGCCACGCAGTCATAGTAAAATGTCACGGGCACATGCGCAGGCCTAGAAGGCATGCTAGTTATAGTACTGCACTGCACCACTGGCATCTTTGGATCCTCTCCTCTTTTCCAGCGCCAGGAGCCGGAGGTGAGCTGAACAAGCATACTACCTTCTTCCACAGCATCCCCACCAACCTACCGGGCTCACCCCTTGATACTTTCACACATGTGTAAATAAAGCTTGTTTATTGCAAGAACGGGCAGTCGATTCGATGTAGGGAGTGTCAACTGTCAAGTTGTGGGCAGTGTCAAGTTAAGGAACCAATGACATGTCTCATTGAACTGTTAGCGTTGCTTAAGAGGGATTTTCACCGCTTGTCATGGTTTCTTCGGAACAGAGAAAAGGGGTCGTAAGGCCCTGCTGGCGCTCCTAAGGTTGAACTCGAGCATGCAACCCGACCTTAAGAAATAAAAATTTGCTAAAAAACAAACTGCATTGCTTCTCATTGATGATCATTACGAGACAGAAAGGGAGGACCGAGCGAGGTTACGAGAAGGAATGTCAACACGTGATGAGGAGTAGGATGACGTAGTCGAGTTCCACCATATCTGTCAGAGAGGAGGGACAGGAGGATTCTCCACTGCAACACCCCTTCGACTAGAGGTCATCAATTCAGTCTCTATATCCAGATTTGAAAGTGATCTTAACTCTGATCGCAGAAGATTTGATCAATAGGATTTGGGACTAGGAGTAATGTTGTGGGGGAGGGAAGGAGATGGGATGCTGGCACCGTAACAGAGGAGGTGATGCTTGATGGGTAAGAGGAGGGGATAGGTGGGAGGCACTGGTCAAAGAGGAACTCACGATGCCGTGATAGGAACAAAGCGTGAGAAATAGATGATGGGATGGAAAAAGATGAGGTAATTAGTTTTTTTTATTAAAAGGTAGGTCCTACCTTAAGACCCACCGAGTCTATACACTACAAACATTTACAACAGGCCATATCATCGCCTTAAGATCAACCTTAAGAAATAAACACTACCGATGCTCTAACACTGAAATTTTGCATGTCACTGTTTCCTGAAAATGTCCTCGAGTGCGCCTAGCAATTTCTTCTTTTTAAAGCTTCTTTTCTTCGTATCATTTTCGATCTACACACCGTAGGCCTTTTTGTTTACGACCGTAGGCATTAGGTACTGAGCTGTTGCAAATTCTATCGTTGAGATTTCTACTCCAATTTTTAATTAGCGGCAACAAGCAGAGATGTTTGCTCCCAAGAAAAGCAAGGCATCCGACACGACTCTATAGCCTACATAATCTTTTCCTTTTGAGATCTATAAACAACCGGAGTGGTACTGGTAATTGGAAATAAGGACGGACGCGACAACAACGTGCCATGCATCGTCTTTCAGTTGCGTTCCGTGCATCATCCAATGCACTTGCAAAAGCTGAATGAACCTTTGGAGGCTAGCGATGTTCTGACTGACTGCTGTTCTGGGTTACACTCGTCTTGATTATGCTCGTGCCAAATTTTTTTAAGGTGACATGGTTGAGCTGTTAGCAGCAGATCGGAATGAATGATGTAGATCAGGGACAAGTGTCATAAATTAAACTTGCTCGCGTATGTATATCCCACATACTGATTCCTGGCGGTTGTCTGCTACTGCTTAACGCTCAGTGTTAATGATATCTTTTCCATTAATCAGAACTCGGATGCACATGCCGGACATCACAAAGAGGCAGAGCGTCTCAAAAAAAAAAAAAAAAGACTAGGTAGCTACTATCAATAAGAATTTTATATATCACTAATAAATAATACTATAGACAATCTTTCCAATAATCAAAATGTAACACTGTCTATAAAATTAATATAACCTCACATGCAATAAACTCTAAGATTAATAAATTAAATGAGCAAACTATCCACTTCTTTCTTTCACATGGATAGCTAACTGACCTGTATGACATGCTATCCGTGTGATCGAAGGAGTCCTCCATTCCAGCTGTCAGTTTGCTCGCATGATTTGCATGGACAATGTGCCGCTCGAATCTGCAGCGGTTGCTGTGCACGCGGCGGCGATGGTGCCGGTCTCCAACCCTGCCACTCAACAAACCTACTGAACGCATCGCATTACACTACACATGCCAGTACTAGTAACAATTCCTTCATTTCTCATATTTGTTGAATTGCATGTTTGTATCCTCGGGGGTGAAAAACTGCAAAGCAGACAATCCGCTGAGCCGAGGTATACAATGCAGGTACAGCTCACATTAGCAGACAACCCAAGTGGTGACGTGTGGGTATCTGCTACCTACGACTTTCAATAGACAAAATGATTCCAAACTACTCCAGTACAATAGTGCCATGAATGATTGCCATCTAGTATCAGTGTGGAAGTTGAATTGGATAGCAGCATATCATAGCACTCTAACAAATTTGTGACTCTTTTAAAAAATATTCAAACCATAAACTTCCCTCAAATAGTATAAATTAAAGCCAGAAGTCCCACAAAGTATTAATACTAAACTCAATTTTATCACTATTCCAAGATAGTGCTATTGTCACTGTCATTTCGTCATCGTTTGAAGGTCATATTTGTTTTTCTTTTATTTTTAGCTAGAATCTATAATAAAAAAATAAAATAGTGTCTAAGGCCCTATTTATTTTTTATGGATTATCATAACTTGGATTATATGAAGAACTCATTTTTACCGAATCGTGGATTACGAGATTTCGTAGAATAATGTAGCTTTTAATTAATGATCATTTATTTTTATTTTTACTTTTAAGACTAGACTCTATAATAGAATAAAAACAAAACCTGCGGTAAGTTGATGTGTAATTCTCTGCTGCCATCACTTTTGTCTCTCCTCTTCCCCCTCTCTCTCCTCAGCTCCCACTTTCTCCCACTCCCCCGGTCCCCCCACTTTCTTCCCTCTCCTCCTCCCTCCCTCCTGCCATCGCCCCCGCTTTTTAGCCCACCTACCGGCAGCCGCAGTAGCGCCCCCATAACGAAAAACACCCGCACCTCCATTCCCCACCTCTCTCGCTCTCTCTCTCTCTCTCTCCTCTGAACCAAAACCCAAAGAGCCTAAACACGGCCACCTCCACCACTCATACGAGCAGAGTGAGAGGAGAGCCGCATTGCCAAACCAGGTGAGCCCGTAGTGCTGCACGCGCTCGCTAGCGCTTGTGAGCAGCAGCAGCCTAGCAGCGGAAGGCGAGATTCCAAAGGGGAAAAGGCCACGGGAGGTCGGGAGCAAAAGGGGAGGCGAGAGCAGAGGGGGCAGTGGGAGAATCCAGTCCAATCCGACCCCGGCGCAGCGCAGTACAGCGGTGACTGGTTGAAAAGGGAAGTGTGCGCGGCAAGCGACGACGCACGCCACCGACACCCCGCGCCGATCGGAGCCGCGGGCCAGATCGAAGCCCGCCGGAATCGCAGCGGATTCCGGCTTCCGCGGCCCCACCCCGGATCTGCATTCCGCGCAGGGGTTCCTCACCGCCTCGCGCCCTCGCCTCCCGTAAGCGCCCACTTCCCTTCGTCATGTGTGCTTGGTTACCTTTCGTTCGTCGCTAACTTGCTATGGTGCAATTGGTCCCTCCTGTTCATGCAACGCGTATACGAATTTCCCTGTGTTTTGACGAATTTTTGGTTGATATACTTGGACGGTGGAGCCTGCGTATGGAATTCCTCTGTTCAGGTCGCGCTCTCTGAAATTTCACTGTGCAGTTTGAACCCAAAAAAGTTCTCCACAGTTTCTGAATATTTTTTCCACCGAGCTGCTCGCTTCGTCTCGGGCTCTCGGCCTCCCGTGCTTTCCGCTTCGTGTTTCCTTGTCCTTTCTGGACGGGACTCTTAACTCAGTCGCAGCGAGATCACACACGCGGCGTCGGCTCGACACGAACATTTGCGCTCGCGCAACTGGAATCACCACGCTGTGCTATCTCTCCCTGCTCCGGCTTCTGACGAGTTTTCTCTCTTCTCAAACATTCCATTCCATCCAATAAAACCCACTCCACGCAGCACACGATTTTACCATGCTTTTAGTTTTGTCCGTGAAAGAATCCACTGGTTCGGCCGCACCACTCCCTCATGGAGATAAGAGGTTTCAAGTGCTACTACTGTTACTACCAAGATTAGTAAGGAAGGAGATGAAGAAAGGACACGCCACAAGAACCAGCAAGGACAATATGGTGCAACGAGGCATCTGGTTAAAAGCCAAATCCACCGAGCGGAGACCGCCATTAATGGCCGTATCCTGTTTGGGGTAGCAGTAGTAGCTCCGAGCTTTTACGCCGCGTCACGCGCGCCTTCTTTACGGCCGAAACCACCTTTTCTTTCACCGGAACGCAAACTTGCTAGAACTGTCAGCTGCAGCAGTACAACCAATGGACCGATTCTTCACCTGAAGCGGGGCGAGCAGTTTGGCGTCCGGTCAGGTCATCTCGGCCGGATAAACGTGCGCTGCCCCCATGGCGGCAATTACTCACGCGGGCGCCTTAGGTGCCCCTCTTAACTGCGGTTGCCGTTCGCGCTAAGCTCTACAGCCTGTGCGCCCGGCAGCTGCTCGCCCAACGCGCGATGGGCCATGCGTAGAAGATACCGCGTTAATTAAGCTTAGTTTGGTGCGTACACACGAGTGAGTCAGTGAGTAGTAGCAGTACAGGACACGACGCTTATTTGCCCTCGTCAATGTCCTGGCCTAGCTCTGGCATGACGGTGATCGGATCTGGTGCCCTGCGCTGTGCTCGCAACTTGGTCTCGCGTGGGGGCCGCCCGCAACGACGCTCGCTGATTGTACCGGGCGTTCTTGCTTTTTTTTTCCCCCGAAAGCCACTAAAGCTCCTGAGAGCACAAAGTGGTCGATTATATTAGAAGAGTGAAGTTAACCTAGTTTACGAGGAAAATCAGATTTAAAAAACATACAAATCGCACCTTTTTTCAATAAGGAAAAACCAGTCAAAAACCCTGATGACAAAGGAAAGCGACTAGAACAACTAACTATGGCGACTCACCACTACACACCCACAACCTACAAACGACATCAGCCTCAAATACCACAAGAATGCATCCAGACACACAACAAACACCAAAACACTTGTCAGAAAGAGCCTATTGCCTAAGCTTGGTCACACCCCACGACGAAGCAGCTCTGAAATTGCACAACAAACACCTCCCACCCATGCCAGACGTCCACTGCGAAGCAAGATGCAGCTCCGAGGGGACAGAGGCCTTGCCGAACACCCCAGCCTTGCAACAGTCCAGCTACCAGAAGCAATGTGGATCTCCAAGGTGATGCCTTCAGGAAGGAAGCGACGTCGAAGAGAAACCGTCCAGAAAATAGGCAGGGTTTTCACTCGGAGAGAAGCCGTAGGAAGAGTGGGGGAGGAACCACGATAGCGCTCCCATGAGGGAGAGCGACGCCCGAAAGTGTCGCCACTGCCAGCACCAACGAAAAACCGAGCCAGGCTCTCGCCCGTATCCTTCCTATCTCCCTACAGCACCTCGGCGGCGGAGAGCACCCCACGTGACCACACAACCACAACAATAGCACCGCAGAGAGCGACACAGAAGCCTGTGACACCTCTCCACACCCCATATCGCCGCCTGGAGCCCACTGCGCAAGACCCTACCCCAAAAAGCTCAGGGAGTCAACCGCACACTCCACCGCCACCACAACCCTACCGATTGCTCGACGTACTCTCACCACGCGGAGAGCGCTCCACAGCAAGAGCCAGTGCCACCGCGCCCTCACAAGGCAGTCGTGGCATAGATCCGCGTGCATCTGCCTCTGCGGCTTTTGTGCCGCCGCGCCTTAGCTGCATCCACGCTCACCGTGACGCATCGAGCCTCCGCGCCCAAACACGCCGCTCCTTCATAGCCGCCGCGCCAGAGCGCGCATAGTGCCGCCGCTTTAGCATGGAACCCATCGGCGGAGTGTCCGGATCCGACCGCTTCGGGGCAGGCCTGGCCCAACCGCAACCGGATCTCGCCGACTTGCGCGTGGGGCGTCCTGATCCCGAGAGGCTAGCCGCAAGGGTGAAGAAGCCCCGCCGCCGCCATCATTGCGGCTGCGTGGGCTTCCGACGGTGTGCTCAGGCGGCGGCGAGGCGGGAGGAGAGGTTGGAGGGGGAGGCGGCGGCTAGGGTTTGGATTTCGCCTGAGCCACCCTGCAGGGCGACGCGGGGGAGATTTCTTTTATCACAGGTTATCTTTGAAAACTATTTTGGCGTTCTTGCTTGAAGGATTGGTTTCCTGCAGAGATTCTTTTGGCCTGCCTGGCCCTGACCGCTTCGTCATTATCCACCCCTGCCCTGCCCAATATAGGTGTGGCTCCACTGTAGCAGAAGCTTCTGCCTTTCGATAATTGGATCTGTACGCTGCCTGTCAAAGGAATGTTAAGATACTGGGGTTGGTGAGGTGTGTTTGGGTTTATAAACCCTTCACTTTGTGGACTGATAGCAGTTGCTGATTGTATTATTGGTATTATTTTGCAACCATATATGGTGGATGATTGTGAACTTCAGTGTGCATAATATTTGCCCAACAACCGGTGTTTCACTATTTTGTTATTTTAGTATGCAAATTGGGGTTCTTGCTGGCAGTGTCAATAATGGAAGTTGTACGAGTATGAAAGAAAACTTGTTAGTTCATTTGTCTGGACCCATAAGTTAGTTGCCTTTCTAAGGTCTTCACAGTTGGTATAGCTTAGCTTCACTTACTTTTGATGTTTGCAACCTCCACGAGTGTATAAATAATATGAACATGTTATACTGGGTTGTTTTCTTAAATTTGGTTAGCTGATCAGGTAAATGGTAAATACTGCACTCTGATTGTACCTCGTGGTATTGCTTTAAAGATAGGTTCTTGGTTGACTTCCTCATCATTGCCCTACTATATAGTCATCATAGGAGCGACGCCAAAAGCTTTTGCATTTGTAATTTTGTATCATTGGCCATTCTTGCTATCACTGTCAATTGTGGAGATTTGATGTCGTAATGTTCAAAAAACCATGTCGTACTATGCATGTTAGTTCATTTGTATAGAGCTATACGATTGTTTCATGAGATTTCTGTCTTTTATTTGCTTTATATTGTCATCAAAGTTAATTGTAGCTCACAAATATTTACAATATCATATTAGATTCTCTGCACCCGATGGATCGACGCAGCTGGCCTTGGAAGAAGAAATCATCTGATAAATCATCAAACACAGATGTGTCACAGAACTCCAATCAAGCTGAACAGGTTTGCCTAGCTTTATTGTTAGTATTGATTTAGGTTGGTCTAAGTAGCGGTGTTTTAAGCTAAATAGTAACCCTTTTTTTTTTCGCCTGGCAATGCCAAAAGAAAGATTTGGTAAGTGCTATAGCATAGGGTCAATTCTGAGTTAACTGATGCCCGCAATCCTTGGTTTAGTAGGCCTTATCCGGTTGCTGGTCCATGCAGCCATGTTTTTAGTTTTTATTTTTTTGCTTCAGCAATTGGGTATCTTGTATTGGCTGTGTGCCTTCTAACCTATGCCAAGATTTCCCGTAATAGGTTTTTTCACATGATCCTTTGTTTCATTTTCTTTCATACGCCTGGGTGGCGTGTGGCAAAAGGGTCACATACCATTTGACAAAGCAAAGCTCAGCACTAGTTGTTCATTTCGTTTTATTATACACCTCAAAAGCTAGTTGGGCAATAAATCTGCCATTAGAGTAACCTGATTTTTTTAAGTTTAACTTATCTTTATTTCTGCTAAAATAACTTTCCCTTTTGCAGGAAGATAAAGCTCCAAAATTTGTGCAAGTTTCAGCTGAAACATATGCACATCTTACTGAGTCGGAAGAAAAAGTAAAAGTTCTAGATGAAAATGTTAAGGTCTTGAATGGAAAACTCTCTGCAGCACAATCTGAGATCACAACTAAAGATGCCCTAGTGAAACAGCATGCAAAAGTTGCCGAAGAAGCCGTGTCAGGTGCACAGATCGCTACTTTTCTTTTTGAGAATATATTATTCATTTTCTTGTTTGGGCAGAAGAACTTAGTATGTGTAACAGTTGACCTGTTATTGGTTTTGGACTTGAGAAATGTAAGTAGGTTGTATGCTGGATTGGTTTTGGCCTGTTGTATCTGAATATAACAGTCTTTTTATATGGAACAAACTTTCTCTAGATAATATCTTCTGTTTTCCTACAGGATACAGTCTAGTTTATGAGATCGCTGTACAAAATATACTCATGACAAGATCTTTGTTTTCTCATGCTAGGTTGGGAGAAAGCTGAAGCAGAGGCCTCCGCACTGAAGCTTCAGCTAGAAACTGTTACACTGTCTAAGCTAGCAGCTGAAGAAAGAGCTGCCCATCTGGATGGTGCTCTGAAAGAATGCATGAAGCAAGTAAGGACTGTTAAGGAAGAAGGTGAGCAGAAGCTACATGATGTAGTGTTTGCAAAAACCAAACAGTGGGAGAAAATAAAGGCGGAATTGGAAGCAAAATTACTTGAGTTTGAACAGGAGCTCATAAGGGCTGGTGCTGAGAATGATGCACTCACTAGATCACTTCAAGAACGGGCAGACTTGATGATGAAAATTGACGAGGAAAAAGCTCAAGCTGAAGCTGAGATTGAAGTCATGAAAAACACAATCCAGTGTGGTGAAAGGGAGATAAATTCATTAAAATATGAACTGCATGTTGTCTCCAAAGAGCTTGAAATCCGCAATGAAGAAAAGAACATGAGCGTGCGCTCAGCTGATGTAGCAACTAAACAGCATCAGGAGGATGTCAAGAAAATATCAAAACTGGAAGCTGAATGCCAAAGATTACGTGGCCTTGTTCGGAAAAAGTTACCTGGGCCTGCTGCACTAGCTCAAATGAAAATGGAGGTCGAGAGCTTGGGCAGAGAGTATGGAGACAACAGAGTACGACGATCCCCTGCAAAGAATTCTAGTTTCCATCGCCCTATGTCTCCTATGTCTCCTGTTCCTGATTATGCCATAGAGAACTTACAGCACATGCAGAGAGAGAATGAGTTTCTGACTGCTCGCCTATTAACAATGGAAGAAGAAACCAAGATGCTAAAAGAGGCATTGACTAAGCGGAGCAGTGAGCTACAATCGTCAAGAAGCATGTATGCTAAGACAGCAGGCAAGCTCCGCAGCTTGGAAGTTCAAATGTTGACTGGAAACCAACATAAGAGTCCATCAACTCCAAACATGGATATTCACTTTGATGGTACACTGAGCCAAAATGGAAGCAACCCCCCTAGTATGACTTCCATGTCCGAAGATGGTGTTGATGATGAAGGAAGTTGCACGGAATCTTGGGCTAATGCTGTGGTATCTGAGCTCTCTCACTTCAAGAAAGAGAAAGCGGTCAAGAACAGTGTGACAGAAGGCTCCAATAGGTTGGAACTCATGGATGACTTCTTAGAGATGGAAAGATTAGCATGTTTGTCTCCTGAAGCTAATGGCAATGCCAGTACTATTGACAAAATGAAGATTGACGAAGCTGGGGCTACCGAAAGAGATGGTGTTAAAGATTCGCAGTTTGCTTCACCAATGTCAGAAGCTCCATCTAGTAAACAGCAGCTGTCTGAGAAGTCTCCACTCTTGAAATTACAGTCAAGATTATCTTCCTTACTGGATTCTGAATCACCAGAGAACAATGTTGGAAAGGTGCTTGATAGTATCAGAAATATTCTGAAGGATATTGAAGATGAGGCAGATTCAATAAATGCAAATGAAACCCATCATTCTGACATGGTTGAAGTTTCTGACAGTCAATCATTAGTGAAGCCAGATGGGAGATTGAGTTCAGGGAGCAAATGTGCCGTGGATAAAGAATTAATGAATGCCATATTGAAGGTTCACGACTTTGTCAAGTTACTTGATCAAGAAGTGTCCAAGTTTCAAGGACAGACATCTGATTACGATAGACTATGTGAGAAAATACAGCAGTTCTCTGCATTAGTTGAGAAAGTTCTGTCATATGATAATGGCCTAAATGACATTGTCATGGCATTGTCCTTTATCTTGTCAGAAACTGGTCAGATTAAGTTCACAATGTTGAGAGATAACAGTAATGAAGCAGAAAATAATAATTTGGATTGTGTTGATAAAGTGACTCTACATGAAAATAAGGTGCAGACTAAGCCACTAAAAGATAACCTTTCTGGTCTCTGCCCACTATTGCCTCGTTCATCTTCTGATTCTGAGTTTGAGGGGCCTGCTGATGCTGGATTTGATGTTAAGACTGCAGTGAAGATACGCTCACCAGAGGAATATGAACAACTTAAATCTGAGAAGACAAATTTGGAGGCAGAATTAGTTAAGTGCAATGAAATAATAGAAGAAACAAAGTTTAGGTTAAGTGATATGGAAAAAACCCTGGAAGACCTCACATCCAAGTTGGCTGACAGTGAGAAATCAAATAGCTTGAGTGAGACACAGTTGAAGTGTATGGCCGAATCCTACAAGTCACTTGAATCAAGAAAAGTTGAATTAGAAAATGAAATTGAAGTATTGCAATCGAAAATAGATACTTTAACAGCTGAACTCACTGATGAAAGACAAAGTCATCAGGAGGACTTAGCCAAATACAAAGATCTCGAGGAGAAGATAGAAAGGTGAAAGTCAAAGCCTTTGACATATAGATTGCCCTCTGCTTGATTTCTCTTCTGACTTGGTTTTATGATATGAAGGTACAAGATCGAGAGGAGTTCAATGTTTGTGGACGAGGACTCAGATACCAAGTCAAAGCAGGTACAATAATAGTTGAAGAACTTTTAGTTTCCAAAGATTATCACATTGTTATCGTCTACCTTCTATTCATTTGTTGCATGTTAACCTTGATGAAAAATACCGTCACTGTACCTTGTAATATGTTAATAAAGGCTTCCAAATCATTAAATACGGCGGCACTTAATCACATAATATGCTCAAGGGATAAATCCATTTGAATTTTTTTCAGGGTTACCTCGAACTGTAGGTTGTTATGCTGAACTACTGAACGTTTGATATGGAACACTTTTAACAGCTTTTTTTTTTTTGTATTTAAATGATGACAGGAGAAAGAGATAGCGGCTGCAGCAGAGAAGCTGGCAGAGTGCCAGGAGACAATACTGATTCTTGGCCGTCAACTGCAAGCTATGCGTCCTCCAGCAGAGTCATTAGGCTCTTCACCTAACCGGCAACGTATGGAGGATTTTTTGCAGGACGCGGTAGGAACAACTGCAGGGGAGTATTCCCAGAAGCCATCAGGTCAACCTGATACGGATCAGGAAATGCTTGGAACAGGAAATGAATCTCACGTCAATGGACACAAGACACACATAACCCCCTCTGATGTGGATGGAAGCCCTTTCCTTTCACCAAACAGTTCCAAACGTCCCAAGCATAGATCGATATCCTCTACTCCCTCATTTGCTAACCAGTTGTCCGAGAAACAAAGCCGGGGCATCAGTCGGTTCTTCACGAAGGGCAAAGAGTGAAAGCTCATTGGGTTGCAGTGTCAGGTTTGTTGACTCTTCGCATCGAATGGGTGGAGTGGAATGATTGAGGCCATGAATTTCTGTAGAGCTAGTGGGCAGACGGCAGACCTGCTTGTGTATTCTCTCAGGTGGTGCCTTCGGTTGCTGGAATAATACTCAGCTTGCAGTCGAGCGGGTTATGGCGAGAGTTTGTGTGGGAATGTTAGCCATCGGTATCTTCGGCTAAAGCTTCTTGGGTTGCTGTGTGTTTGAAACCTCACTAAAACCTCACTGTACATGTGCTTACTTGCATGGAGAAGAGCATGGGTAGTTTGTGTTAAATTCTCTTGTGAAGCTGCCTGTGTATTGTCCTTGGACTGGCTTGCTGTACAGTTAATCTGGGTATTTCAAGGGTATTGATGTATACTTGCTGATCAGTCCTAAAACTTGAAGACCCACTGCGATGCTACAGTGTTAGCGCGCAGTGTAGACAAAAAAAAGAACGCAACTTCGCAAGAGATCCTGAAGACCTTGAAAGATGAGTTCCTTCTTATCTTTCAATTAGCAAAAAAAAAAAAAAAAAGAAAAAAAAAAAAAAGAACGCAAGCTGCCAGGGCACTGAGCTGCACCTGCGGAGGCACGACCGCACGAGGTCCTGAGGCAGGCCCCGGGTAGGTTGAGGCGCTGCAGGCTGAGTGATGGAAATGTTTGGTAAATATGTTTAAATGGGTCTTATCTATTGAGCCGGTTCAAAGTATGACATTATAGGCATGGTTCAAATACAGTCCGGTTCGAGACTAGACGGGCCGGTACGGCACGAGGCTCCGGGTCATGCCTGGGTTGAGCGCGTAGCACGGTAGACCGGCACGGCCTGATTCGGACGTTTCGGGTTGGCATAGGCATGGTCTAGCACGAGTACGGCACGGTCCGGGCACGCGGAGGCCCAAGAGGCACAACTGGCTTGGCACGACAAGGCCCGGCACACCCGCTCGGCACACGGAGGCCTAGGCGGTACGACTGGCCTGGCACGGTACGGCCCGGTCGGCATGCTCGCGCGGGCGGGGCACGACCCAGTGGGCACATGGCGGCACGACATGGCCCGGCGGGTACGCTTGGGCTGGCTATAGCTGTTGCGCATGGGCCCGGTACACGGGGGCACAGATGGCACCCAGGGGCACATGGGTTTAAGGGGTTAAATAGGCTGGGAATAGCCCGTTTAACCTGTTAGCTCGGTATTTTTGAATTTATAATTGTTTTGTGACCGTTTGAGCTTAAAACATTTAATTTTTTTTGCAAAAATCACCATTTTTCACTTATAAATAGAGGATCATCCGGTCATTCCATTTCATGATCGATGGATGTAGGAACTACACAATCTCTTAGAAAATTGTCATTTTCATACATGAGAATTAACGATAATTTGGTAAAATTAGTTTGAATTGTTGTAAAAAATCCGAGCAATCCCAAAACCGTCATCCTGCTATCTTGAAGTTGAAGAAATCTTGGTGTTTTTTGCATCATTGTCCATTCTTGTTTTATTATTAATTTTCTTATTTTCTTATTTCTAATTCTGAATATTTGCATTTTTTTAGTGCCATTTGACATTGATCATAGATGTCGGTGATCATGATCATACTACATCCATCGATCATGATTTTTTTCTTCAATGACTCACAAGGGATTACGGCCCTTTCGATACCAGTACTGCAGGTGATGATAGACCCGACAGTGAACATCCGGTTGGTTCACATGCAGGTGATGCAGCAGCACCTCCATCGTCATGCTCTACAAGTGCACACATATCAATAAGCACCAGCTCTAAAATATCAAAAGCCGATACTTCCGAAGTTTGATAAGACTTTGAAAGGTTCCACATAGAGGAAGATGAGGTAAGTGTCAGGTATGCTAGGTGTTATATTTGCAAACATGAATTATCTACAAAGCTCTCAGGTGAAACATGACATTTGAAGAGACACGTCACAACTTGCAAGCGAAAGAGTGGAGTAGCCATGAAGCAGTACAACCCCGATGGCTTTATTCGTCATTGGGAGTATGACTCTGCTAATGTTAAAAAAGAGTTATGCCGTTTTATTGCAAGAGTGGATCTACCACTCAGTATCGATGAGTCTTTTGCATTTGAAGATTACATTAAGCAATCTCATAATCCTAGGTTCACGTATATTTCTAGATAGACAACTAGTAGGGATATGGTAACATACTACAATATGTGTCATAACAAGCTTAAAAAAATGTTCCAAACATGTACATTTTCAGTTGCTTTGACCTCGAACATATGGACAGGTAGGACTAGAGAGGATTATCTTAGTGTTGTTGCTAATTTTGTTAATAATGTTTGGGAATTAGAAAAGAGAATAATAGTTTTTAGGTTGATCGACAACACGCATACTTGTGAAAATATTGCTGAAAAAAATATCTCAAGTGGTTGAAGACTTTGGTCTCACAAATAAAATATTTTTCTATCACTTTAGATAATACCGGTGTAAACTCTAGAGCTATGGATATTCTTACTTCGTTGTTTAGTACATATGTTGAATATTTGAAAGGACAATGATGTCGCCTAGAGGGGGGGGGGGGGTGAATAGGCGTTTTTACAAAAATTCAACCATTTCTACCGTTGGCCTAAACTTGCAGCGGAATATAAACTAACGAGTTTTTCACAAGAGAAAAACCTAAATATGCTAGGCTCAACTAGTGCACAATCACCCTAAATAAGTGTGGAAATTACAATCCTAAGGTGACAAAAATTACTCAATTCTAGCAAGAGATATGCAATAAAACATAAATTGAAAAAGGCTGAAAATACTGTTCATATGCCTGGAATTACTGTTCACCCCGGAGTCTCCGGTGTAGTCCGGATACTCCGGTGTGTACAGGTCCGGAAACTCCGGTAAAGTCCGGATTCTCCGGTTTCTGTACAGAACAGAGCCCGAAACTGAATAAAATTAATGAGTGGAGAGTTCTAGCTCAAACCAAGTGATGTCGTGTGTTCCCGGAGATGATTCCAAGTAGATTCACGAAGAACCTACACTCAAATACACACAAACAAGTAGATCGAGCAATATGCACAAAGATTTGAGCAAGAACATAAAAGTAAGGAAACAATAGAGGAGACACAAAGATTTGTTTCCCGAAGTTCGGATTCACCACCGTGAATCCTACGTCTCCGTTGAGGAAGCTCCAACGAGCCGGGTCTCTTTCAACCGCTTTCCTCGATCCACTAGCTTTATCTCTTCCCTTTCGGAGGCGAGATCGACCTTCACAAACTTTCCCGCGGCTCACCACACGCGCGGGAGCTCACCGGGCAACACCTAGCCGGCTAGGAGGCTTCACCTCCAAGAGTAACAAACGCAATCAAACTTCTTGCCGAGAACTCAAGTGCTCAAGATCGGATTTTGTCTCACTTGCACTCAATCTTCCAATCTCTCAACCCAACTCACTTTTCTTCTTAAATCACACACTAGAATGGAGTGGGAGAGGTTCTTTTGGCTCTAAAAATGTGTTCTTTCGTGCCCCTTGCAGCAGCCCCAAAGGATGGGGTGAGTGGGGTATAAATAGCCCACTCCAAAGAACTAGCCGTTACTGTTTTTGACAGAACTGACCGGAGTATCCGGTGAACACCGGAGTATCCGGCCCTAAATCCAAATACGGCGTCAGAACGGTCACAGAATATGTCAGAACTAGCCGTTACGCACTTTTCTGGACTTTTACCGGAGTATCCGGCCTACACCGGAGTCTCCGGTCGGCACTTAACCCAGAAAACAGCCCCGAAGACTTCCCGGAGTCTCCGGCCACTCCAGGTACCGGAGTATCCGGACTTCACCGGAGTCTCCGGCCTTTCCAGGTACCGGAGTATCCGACCTACACCGGAGTCTCCGGCCACAGCACAGCTGACCTCCGAAAAACGGCGATAACTTCTGATTCCGGAGTCCGATTTCGACGATTTTGGACTCTATGGAAAGCTTATTCAGAGGGCTACTCATCCCAACTGAATTCATGACCTAAAACACAAAGGATCAAATTAGGAACACTCCAAAACCCATTTTGGACACTTCCCCACTTTCCGCTCCGGACTCTTAACAACAAACTCTCACTTTGGGTTTGGTTGGGAACTCTTGAGCACTGAGACGCGACAATTAGCTCACGTTGCATCCCTCTTAATAGTGCGGCATACCTATACTCAAATTCAAAGATAAAACTCGTTTGAACCACTTTGAGCATTTGAAAACTTTCAAGTACCGCTTCTTTTTCTTTCAAACCTTGAGGGTTACCAACTTCCATATATTCTTCACTCCATCTCTTCTTGATTCTTCATATGATTGATGTGAATCATCCATAGCTTCCCATAGCCTCGCACGGTCCATCGGCGCAAAGCCTTCACTCGCTCTTCACCACCGCCTTGGTCCTTCGGCGCCAAGCCATTTGCTTGCCCTTCACCACGGATGGTCCATCGCAGCCGAGTCTTGCTTGCCCTTCACCGTCTTGCCATAGAAAACCACTTTGTATTCGACATCTTCAATGAATTCACTTTTTCATATATGGAGTCCACTCTTGTTCTTCACTCTTGGCATATATGATTTCAATTCAACTTATGCCTTTTTATGGATCCTAACCCCAACTCACTCTCAAGCACAAAGTACATGGGTTAGTCCATAAAACCTAAATGACAGCATTTATACCTTAAGTTACTTGATCTCCACAAGTAACTTATTAGCCTTCATGCATATTGTCAATCTTCATGTAGAATCTAACCCCACTCATTCTTAAACACATAGCACACGGGTTAGTCCATAAAACTCTATTGACAAGTCATACCTTTAGTTACTTGATCTCCACAAGTAACTTAGCCTTCAAACTTATTGCTAATTTTATTGAGCTTCTTCTTCTTCTTATGAGCAACACTAAAAGCTCATTTATTTAGATGCATATTTCTCCTCCATGCATCACATCCGAGCATCACCTAGAGCTCATTCATCTTGATGTACTTTCAATCTTCCCATTCACCTAGAGTTCATGCATGTCTCTTCTCCATGCATCACCTATTGAACAACCTACTAACAATCTCAATAACATTGTTAGTCCATATGTATTGTCATTAATTACCAAAAACACACATAGGGGCTAGATGCACTTTCAATATTTCTTGTTACATCAACGATGTGCTTGTCATATTATCAATCTTATAGTAAAATCCAGTTTGAAGAGGTTGTCGCAATACCTAGATAATTTTTGTACTGCAATATCTTTTATAAACTCCTCTAACTAATGAATTGCAACATATAAAAAGTACTGCGTTGCAATGGGTGTATGTCCATGTAAGGTTGATGTAGACATACTGGTAAGATGTAGACATACTGTTAAGAAGTAACTCTACTTTCTTGATGATAAAAAATATTATACCATATAAGAGCATATTTTGTGTGTTTATTCATATACACTATCATCAGTATGGGGTTAAACTTTACTCACGGAAGCGTATTGATATGTTGTCGAAAGGATACTGGAATTTCTTGAATTTTTTTTGGATCCGAAGAGGTTAGCAAAAACACCATATAGAGCAAACTCTCCCATAAACTTGTGCATATTGATATGACATGGAAATGATAACAATTGAAGTTCATACTAATAGATAGATACCAATTGAACATATATACCGAATGAGGGTATATACCAATTGAAATCAAATGAAAGCTCTATGCACCTTTTAGACAATAAATACACTTGAGAGAGGCTTACTCTAGATGTAGGATCAAAGAAAGGAAACATGTTATAGATTTTAACATTTAAGTCAAACAAGCATGCTCGTCACTTTCAAGATCCAATGAAGATATAATTTGGACAAAAATAGCATATGAGACTTGAAAATACCAAATAAAAGACAAATATCAAAAGGTTGTCCAAATTACATCTAAGATAAAAAGATCAACAAATGATCGCTCTCAAAGTTCAACAAGTGAACTAAGTAAGATTTGAGCATATAAAGAATAGAATTGCATTCATGCTCAAAAACTTATCTCAAGCAAGTATATAGAAAATGATAAAAGCATTGAGATAGCAAGCTTCTATGAACTCCAAGAGGAAAGTTTCCTTGAAGAAACCAATATTCCTAACATAGGAGTTAAATGAAATCTTTCACATAGAAGGAAGTCACTTGGAAACAAGAATTGAAACAAAGATGATCAACAAGGATTACCACTTGTATTATTACCAATTGTAGAAGACAATGGTATATGGAGATATCACAAGTCGGTAATTGCAACAAGGCATGGATCAACTTTTTTTTTAAGAAGCATGAAGGAAAGATTTTAGAAATTAAACACATGCTTCAAACACATTCCTCACAAAGTCAACTATTATAAGAAAACACAAATAAAAATAATAGTTGATACAGTTCTGTTGAACTGACCCGGAGTATCCGGTGAACACCGGAGACTCCGGGTGGCACTCAGTCGCTACACAGAAAAGACTTGGAATCTTTGCCAGACTCTCCGAGTTCTCCAGATACCGGAGTATCCGGTGAACACCGGAGACTCCGGTCCTTTTTATCAAAAGAATAAGTATTAACCGAGACTCTCTGGCGGAGTCTCTCTCGGAGACTCCGGTAAAAATATTTTCTCCTACCGGAGTATCCGGTGAACGCCGGAGACTCCGGTCTTTTTCAACAAAAAATAAATGCTTAACCGAGACTCTCTGCCGGAGTCTACCTCGGAGACTCCGGACTGAAAACACCAACTACCGGAGTATCCGGTGAACACCGGAGACTCCGGACAATGAAAACAATTGTTGATATGATCCGAATGAGAAATGATTCAAATTAAAAATCTTGAGATTGAAAAGATCACTAGATAAATACCACGAATCTCAAGTTTCAATTTAAACCAAAAGCGGATCAATTAATGGATTCTTGCAAAAATGAGCTTTATATGAGCTTGACATACCACATAGATGCTAGATAAACAATAATATCAATTCTAAATGGTATTGCTCAAATGTTCACAAATTATGGGTATTTAAGATGCATAAAGCATAATACTCCCCCATAATGTGATAATCCATTAATATCTTCAAAAGAGAGCCAAATAGAATTCAATAAGACGAATAAGATCAAATAAGGCTCCAAAACCACAATCAACACATGAATGTGCAATACATCCTATACATACTAGTTATATGACTTATACATACTAATTGGTAGGAAAAGCTAGATGCACTAGAAACAAATTCATAGCACACTTAGCAAGCAATCAAGACATGAATGAATATGAAACGAATAAGCATGGCAAGATTGCACTAAAGTCTACACATGCTAGGATAAACATAAGCTCTAAACAAGCATAGATACATAACCTATACATTCAAAGAGCTAGAAACTTCCACAAAAAGTGTAGAACAATAAATCTAACACAATGAACAAGAATATGAATTTAAAGCATTGTGATAGAGAGTTACCTTCATAGAGTGACATTGGGTAATAATAAATATAATTCCATGAAACTTGACTCTTTAATCAATTAGATAAATCTTCAAATAATTAGCCAAGTCTCCAATGACCTCCATTTTACCAAGAGACTAAATACAAATTTTACTTAAAGAAATATTAGTCTCAAAGCACAAAACATAGGATGAGCTCCCCATATATATGTGCATCCAAGTTTTTTGAATTACTTGTAATATGCACTTGGTTCATTAAGAATCTAGAGGAGTTTACCCTATATTTTGAGTTAAGGTACAAAATAACTTTACAATGGAAATACTTGTGCTAAGAATGAACTTACAACCATGAAATCATATAAATTAAGTTCATCTTCCATAGCCATCACAAAGTATCCATCACCTACATTATTAACAAGATCTTGCTCTACTAGAGAGCCGTTAAAAGCATCATATTACACAAAGTATAAATTTTGCTCAAATTTTACCTAGCCACATTCAAATGCTCACGACCATAAAAAAAACGTGAATCTTTGTATCTATGCTAAGCTAAGTGGCTAGATAGTTCAAGTTAGATACTTGTTACCGAGATGTCATTGAAGATAGAAATAAAGCAATAATCCACACTCTTGGCACTTCTTTCCAAATGTCATGAGAAAGCCCAATTTGAACGATTCTTGAGATGAGATATTCAATATAGTTCTTCTCAAGTAAGCCAAGTCTTCAATACATCTCCAAGTACCTATTTAGCAAATTAAGTACTTTGTGGTACCCAAACCATGTTGGGTCCTTTAAGGTTAGTCATGAAAGATTTAGGCACCCAAATGGTTTTTGCATTAGCATGAGATGAACTAATCACCTTAGCAACATAAGTACCATTTTTAGCCTTCCTAAGCGATAAATCATTATCAATTGAAGAGTTAGGCTTAGGAATGTTACCAATAGGACAATTTTTACCAATATGTCCCTTGGCCCGGCAAATGTAGCAAATGCGGTGCTTATCCTTGCAAGATGCCTTCTCATCTTACTTCTTGCTTGCTTCCTTGCCGGTGAGCCTCTTCCTTGATGACATAAGACCTTCATTCTTCATGTAGAGGCATGATGCAATTTCATGTCCCTTCTCATTGCATCCATAACACTTCCTCTTGCTTCTTCTTGTTTTCTTCTTTGGAAGTGTGGTATTGTCATCAACCTTGTTGGAACACATAGAGGCATAGTGTCCCATGCTTGAGCACTTGAAGCACTTGATATGAGCTATCTTCTTATTGGATTTTGCTTCAAGTCCATTATCTTTGTGCTTCTCACTTTTCCCTTTGCTATTAATATTACAAGCAACACTAGGAAAAATATTAGCTTTAGAGCAACAAAGATTAGTAGGCAATTCATCATTGGATATAGAATTGTCATTAAATGAATTGCTAGAACTAGCACATGTTAAATCGATATTATGCAAAGAATGTGTGCTAATGTCCACATGAGGTTTATAGGATTTTACCATTGTGATAATTACCTCATGAGCTATTTCTAGCATGGCGTGTGAGTCCACAAGATTTTTATGAGAGCACACAAGCTCATCATGACTTTCTTGCAAAGCCACATGCTTGCTAGTAAGCTTTTCAACTTGAGCCTTTAGCTCAATATTTTCTTTCTCCAAAGATGCTACATAAGAATTAGAGTTAGTAGCACAAGCACTATCAATAGGAGAAATAGTGGATTTGTCCTTAGATAAAACATTGCAATTAGGACATGATTTTTCTAAATCCACTAGAGGCATAGCATCTAATTTATCAATCAAAGAAATATGCTTAACTTTAAGATCCCCATAAAGATTAGATAAAGAACTATAGGATTCTTGAAGTTTTTCATATTTCACATTTAAGGTCTTAAGCTCTTCTATTTTCTCAATGAGGAATTCCTCTTGCCTCTCGAGGCTTTCCTCATGGCCTTCTATTATACGCAAGAGCTTGATCAATCTAGGCATATTCTTTTTGCTCAAAAGATCAAATCCAAGCTCATCACTATCACTAGCACTAGAACTAGCATTAGCATTATTAACCTTACTTACCGCTCTCTTTTTACCTTTTGCCATAAGGCATAATGGAGAATCGGTGTAAAGGGATGAGCACCTTGGAGAAGTGGATGCTTCACTTCCAAGTTGAGGACAATCCATGCTATAATGTCCGTGTTGGTGACAAATATAGCAAGCTTGACTTGTCTTTGATCTTCTCCTAGATGAAGCTTTCTTGTTGATTTTTGTTGTGGCTTCTCCACCTAGGCTTTGTCTCTTATAGACTTCTATTTTCTTCAAAATGTTAGTCTCACAAGTACTAATGGAAATAGATGCATCGTTATGAGAACAAGAAACCATATCATCATGATGAATAGACATTTTAGCACTAGATGATATACAAGGCTTAACAACATTACTAGATATGAAAATTTCATTGCAAGTGTTGTTAAAGTCCAAAGGAGGGATTGAACACTCACTTACAACACTCACCATTTCATTACCTTGCTCGTTGTTAAATGTTGGTGAAGTGGATGACGGAGTGACATCCTCTTGGACAAACGACAAAGTCATTTGGTGCTCTTCATGGTGTGATGATGAAGTAGAGCATTCCACAAATGACGTCTTTGGAAGAAGTTCTTCTTCATCACATTTGGGCTTGTCATATCTTTCTTTAAGAGTAGTCCAAATGAGATGAGCGTCTTCAAGCGGTAAGATTGATTCAATAACATCTATGCTCAAATCATCAAATAAGACATTAGTAGCTTGAGCATTGAGATGTATGCATTTCTCTTCCTCTTCGGGTGATATGAGTTTATCATTAGGAGGAGAAATGCTCACATCTACAACTCGCTCTATTTGAGGACCCATGGCCCTAAAGATATTAAGCATGCGAGTACTCCAATCACAATAATTAGAACCATCTAAAAGGAGTGGCTCTAAGTGCACTAATCCACTAGTCGACATATTTACTCTCTAGGCGGTAAAGCCCGAAAAGAGAGACTTGGCTCTGATACCAATTGAAATGACAATGATGTCGCCTAGAGGGGGGGTGAATAGGCGTTTTTACAAAAATTCAACCATTTCTACCGTTGGCCTAAACTTGCAGCGGAATATAAACTAACGAGTTTTTCACAAGAGAAAAACCTAAATATGCTAGGCTCAACTAGTGCACAATCACCCTAAATAAGTGTGGAAATTACAATCCTAAGGTGACAAAAATTACTCAATTCTAGCAAGAGATATGCAATAAAACATAAATTGAAAAAGGCTGAAAATACTGTTCATATGCCTGGAATTACTGTTCACCCCGGAGTCTCCGGTGTAGTCCGGATACTCCGGTGTGTACAGGTCCGGAAACTCCGGTAAAGTCCGGATTCTCCGGTTTCTGTACAGAACAGAGCCCGAAACTGAATAAAATTAATGAGTGGAGAGTTCTAGCTCAAACCAAGTGATGTCGTGTGTTCCCGGAGATGATTCCAAGTAGATTCACGAAGAACCTACACTCAAATACACACAAACAAGTAGATCGAGCAATATGCACAAAGATTTGAGCAAGAACATAAAAGTAAGGAAACAATAGAGGAGACACAAAGATTTGTTTCCCGAAGTTCGGATTCACCACCGTGAATCCTACGTCTCCGTTGAGGAAGCTCCAACGAGCCGGGTCTCTTTCAACCGCTTTCCTCGATCCACTAGCTTTATCTCTTCCCTTTCGGAGGCGAGATCGACCTTCACAAACTTTCCCGCGGCTCACCACACGCGCGGGAGCTCACCGGGCAACACCTAGCCGGCTAGGAGGCTTCACCTCCAAGAGTAACAAACGCAATCAAACTTCTTGCCGAGAACTCAAGTGCTCAAGATCGGATTTTGTCTCACTTGCACTCAATCTTCCAATCTCTCAACCCAACTCACTTTTCTTCTTAAATCACACACTAGAATGGAGTGGGAGAGGTTCTTTTGGCTCTAAAAATGTGTTCTTTCGTGCCCCTTGCAGCAGCCCCAAAGGATGGGGTGAGTGGGGTATAAATAGCCCACTCCAAAGAACTAGCCGTTACTGTTTTTGACAGAACTGACCGGAGTATCCGGTGAACACCGGAGTATCCGGCCCTAAATCCAAATACGGCGTCAGAACGGTCACAGAATATGTCAGAACTAGCCGTTACGCACTTTTCTGGACTTTTACCGGAGTATCCGGCCTACACCGGAGTCTCCGGTCGGCACTTAACCCAGAAAACAGCCCCGAAGACTTCCCGGAGTCTCCGGCCACTCCAGGTACCGGAGTATCCGGACTTCACCGGAGTCTCCGGCCTTTCCAGGTACCGGAGTATCCGACCTACACCGGAGTCTCCGGCCACAGCACAGCTGACCTCCGAAAAACGGCGATAACTTCTGATTCCGGAGTCCGATTTCGACGATTTTGGACTCTATGGAAAGCTTATTCAGAGGGCTACTCATCCCAACTGAATTCATGACCTAAAACACAAAGGATCAAATTAGGAACACTCCAAAACCCATTTTGGACACTTCCCCACTTTCCGCTCCGGACTCTTAACAACAAACTCTCACTTTGGGTTTGGTTGGGAACTCTTGAGCACTGAGACGCGACAATTAGCTCACGTTGCATCCCTCTTAATAGTGCGGCATACCTATACTCAAATTCAAAGATAAAACTCGTTTGAACCACTTTGAGCATTTGAAAACTTTCAAGTACCGCTTCTTTTTCTTTCAAACCTTGAGGGTTACCAACTTCCATATATTCTTCACTCCATCTCTTCTTGATTCTTCATATGATTGATGTGAATCATCCATAGCTTCCCATAGCCTCGCACGGTCCATCGGCGCAAAGCCTTCACTCGCTCTTCACCACCGCCTTGGTCCTTCGGCGCCAAGCCATTTGCTTGCCCTTCACCACGGATGGTCCATCGCAGCCGAGTCTTGCTTGCCCTTCACCGTCTTGCCATAGAAAACCACTTTGTATTCGACATCTTCAATGAATTCACTTTTTCATATATGGAGTCCACTCTTGTTCTTCACTCTTGGCATATATGATTTCAATTCAACTTATGCCTTTTTATGGATCCTAACCCCAACTCACTCTCAAGCACAAAGTACATGGGTTAGTCCATAAAACCTAAATGACAGCATTTATACCTTAAGTTACTTGATCTCCACAAGTAACTTATTAGCCTTCATGCATATTGTCAATCTTCATGTAGAATCTAACCCCACTCATTCTTAAACACATAGCACACGGGTTAGTCCATAAAACTCTATTGACAAGTCATACCTTTAGTTACTTGATCTCCACAAGTAACTTAGCCTTCAAGCTTATTGCTAATTTTATTGAGCTTCTTCTTCTTCTTATGAGCAACACTAAAAGCTCATTTATTTAGATGCATATTTCTCCTCCATGCATCACATCCGAGCATCACCTAGAGCTCATTCATCTTGATGTACTTTCAATCTTCCCATTCACCTAGAGTTCATGCATGTCTCTTCTCCATGCATCACCTATTGAACAACCTACTAACAATCTCAATAACATTGTTAGTCCATATGTATTGTCATTAATTACCAAAAACACACATAGGGGCTAGATGCACTTTCAATATTTCTTGTTACATCAACGATGTGCTTGTCATATTATCAATCTTATAGTAAAATCCAGTTTGAAGAGGTTGTCGCAATACCTAGATAATTTTTGTACTGCAATATCTTTTATAAACTCCTCTAACTAATGAATTGCAACATATAAAAAGTACTGCGTTGCAATGGGTGTATGTCCATGTAAGGTTGATGTAGACATACTGGTAAGATGTAGACATACTGTTAAGAAGTAACTCTACTTTCTTGATGATAAAAAATATTATACCATATAAGAGCATATTTTGTGTGTTTATTCATATACACTATCATCAGTATGGGGTTAAACTTTACTCACGGAAGCGTATTGATATGTTGTCGAAAGGATACTGGAATTTCTTGAATTTTTTTTGGTTCAACTGTGAGTTTTTCAGGAGTTTATTATCCAACTTCTTATTTTGTAGTGCATAATATTGTTGAAAATGCTACTCATTTAAACATGTATGAAAATGACAATTTTCTAAGAGATTGTGTAGTTCCTATGAAATATAAATTTTTAAAATATTGGAAAGAAATTTTTTTGTTGTATGCATTTGACTTTATTTTAGATCCTAGAGCTAAAATCGTAGATTTTTGTAGAGTTCTCACAATTCTAGATGATGATCTTGGCTATTATTTTACTTAGTTCGTTCTAAGTTATTAGATGTTTATAGTAAATAGGAAACAAATTATGCCAGAGTTCACCTGCAATAACCCCCACTAGCACCCACAACAAGTAAGAAGATGACAATGTGAGGAAAAATATTTGGTGGAGGTTCTTCATCAAGAAGTTTAGACTCTTTGTCATGATCATCTACGACTACGAGCGCTGGAACTCCAACATTCGAAGGGAGCTAACTACCTTCATTAACAGTGACGTTATTAGCCATGAATAAGAAAATTTCAAAATATTACAATGGTGGCATGAGCACAAGATAAATTATCCAGTGCTTTCATTGTTAGAACGAGATTTGTTAATGGTTCCCATATCTACAGTTTTTCTGATGCAACTTTCAGTCTTACTAAAAGGATAATCGAAGAGAGAATAACAAATCTCACAAGTAAGATGGTGGAAATACTTACTATAGTAAAATATTGGGAACAAACTAAAGCGCGAATGCAACACACTACAGAGAACACTGAGCTTCAAACTTCATTCGAAAATTTGTATCTAGATGTTGATGAGAATATATAATTTCCAATTTTTTGAGCTAAGTTGTACCCTTTTTTCCTTTGCTAGAAAGGTTTTTAACGAGGCAACCTATCAATAAAGCTTATTTATGGAATTAATTATGTCTCCATATTATTTCTGATTTTTTATGATTTTTTTTATTTTTTCAAAACTGACCCGGGACTCGCCACCCACATCTCATATTGGCCTATAAATTACCACTATCCATCCATGCCAAATTCCCACTGATCCAAACTCTAAAGCCACTTGTCCACTTCCACAAATCAATTCTATATTTGTAATTTTCCATTCATAGACCAAGACGCTGAAAAATCGCGTGCATGGTCATGGGTGTAGCAACATTTTGATAAGGTCTTTAGAGAAATTAACGGGGAACATGTAAGATTTGCTAAGTGTAGTATATGCAACAATGAATTAGGTGCCAGGTCTACAAATAGAACATGACACTTAAGAAAATATGTTAAATATTGCAAGCAAAATTCTTAAGTTTCTAATGAAACCATGTAATTTCGATGTATAGCCATAGGTTGTACTCTTTTTTTTTTCTTCTAGCAGAAAGGTTTTTAACAAGGCAATCAATCAATAAAGCTTATTTTATTTATTTTCTATATTTTTGATTTTTTAGTATTTTGTAAATATTATTTTTATTTTTTTCTATTTTCGAAATGCTATTGGGGCGACGTGCCCAGCCGTGTCGACGGGCCGGCCGTGCCTCCATTGTGCTCGCCGGCCCGCTGGTGTGCAGCTGTGCTGCCGGGACGCCCCTGCATCATGCTGCCGGGCCGGCCAGGCCAGCCGTGTCGCCAAGCTGCAATCATGCTTGGGCTGGCCCGGCACGACACGATGGATGATGGGTCATACTGTGGGCCGAGGGGGTAGCACACAAGTCGGCACAGCATAGTTTGTAACAGTAGCTGGACCTTTCGGGCCGGGCCATAGCCGAGCCATGCCTAGATGAGCCCGTGTCAGGCTGGCCCGAAAGGCCCATTTGGCCATCTCTACGGTTGGGGTTGTGACCACCGCACAACTGTCGAGCATAAGGTGGCATGGGGATGCTCAGTGTGGTCGAGTTCTCTTTGCTCCGACGAGCATGGAGATAACTTGTAGTAAGGTCCCGCCTGTCGTGCACTAGTGTCCACTTTTCGGTGGCCCAACCGGTCGCTGGCGTCGCAGTACCTGCCATGCAAAGCATGCTGCATCTACGCCAAGCTTCTCAGGGTCCGGGGTCTCGGTCGAACCCAAGCCATTAGCAATTTTTTATTTATATATTTTATTTTTTAAGATTTATAAAATTACAGGATCGTTTCAACAAAATATAAGAATAGGCTACCATCACACGTTCATCAGGCAAGATTGAACGAGCGAGACCATGTGGGCCTTGCCGATCAAAAGATTAAAAAATACAGTGATGAAAAAAAATCGGCCAATCAGCTGATTAATCGGCCGAGTAATCGGTGATTGGTAGGGCAATGAGTCTATTACCATGTAATCAGCTATATAATCGGCCGGCCGTGGCGGGAGAAGAGAGGAGGCGACAGCGGTGGGGTGGAGAGGAGGCTGTAGCGAGGGTGGAGAGAAGGGAGCTGTGGCGAGGGAGCGAAGGAGACGGCAACCATGGGGGAGCGGATGAGGAGGTGGCGACCGTGGAGGAGGCAGCAATGGAGGAGGAGCAGAGGAGGCAGCGGTGGTGGCGGTGGTGGCAAGGAATGAGGCGGTGGCAGTGGGAGAGCAGAGAGGAGGCGGCGGTGAGGAGGGAGAGGAGGCGGAGGCGACGGAGGTGGCATGATGGTGGGGAAGTGAGGAGTGAGGAGGATCATGAATGGTGGATCGGGAAGGGAGTTGAGTAAGAAGCCTTAGTGGGCTTCTGTGTTAGTTGGGCGGAGAAGGATGGATAAGTTATTGTGTATTGCTGTATTTTTATGTGTAAGTCTCTCAAGTACTTTATATTAACTGATTAATGGTCGACCAATTAATTTAGCTAATTTCTAATTAATCGATTAATCTCTATTCTCCAATCGATTGAGCAGCTACCGATCACCGATTTTTTTACAATGGAAACATACAAAAAATTCGCCCACTGAACGGCGAGTGATAGGTCCGTGCCTCACTTGTGTTATGTTTGTACGTGTGTATTTCTTTTTCTTTTTTTAAAAAAATTCTAAACGTTTTTATGAGCAAACTAGAACTCACTAGCAACCCATTTTAATTAGTTTAAACCAAAAAGTCTAAGCAAATATTTAATTAGAATTATCCAAAAAAGCCTAATTTTATAATTTCTAGCAATTTTTAATGCCTCAAATAAATCATTAAAAATTAGAAAAAATTCACTAATATTCTTCTAATGTGATGTAATAATTTATAAAAATATTTTCAACCTTAAATTATTTGATGAAAGAGTGAGTTTCTTTGTAATGTTCTATATATATATATATATATATATATATATATATATATATATATATATATATATAATTAATTAATTTCATGTGGTATTCCTTTAGTGAATTTATCCTAGGTTATTTGACCATCATAAAAAAGATCATCCTACCTTGATCTCTCCTTGTGAAAAAAGAAACGAGGGCATGTGCCTCCATTGGTATAATAATGGCTCGCACAAAGCTTTTAGTTGTTGGTTAAACTTAAGCTATGATTCGAACATAGCTTTTGTAGGTTGTAAGATTACTCTGCACAATAGCAAGGACTTACCTATTATTAATATAATTATATTTGCAGTTTATCTTGTGCTATATATCTGTCTCAATTGTTTTAGTTTAACTATAAGTTAGAGATTGAATCCAAATCCTTTCAGTTGTTTTACTGTTATTTTATTTAGCTTTGTCATTTCAATTAGTTATGTAAATTATATGTTTAAGTTATTCCTATCCTATATTGCAAACTTGTGATTTATGAAGTTATATAAGTTATCGTTCATGATTATACTTTCCAAATATATGTATATTATATATGTACCCCAACTGTCTATCAGTTTATATAATATTGCACTAATGATCTTTTAGTAAATTTACCTTAGGTTATTTGTTATAATTTTTTATGATAATCTTTTAGTGAACTTACCTCTTGATTGTGCATCATTTGGATAAATTCGTGCATGTTTGAATTCAAATTGAATTTAAAAGATAATATCACATGAAATGATAAAAATGCATATAAATAGAGTATTACAAAGGAACTCATTTTTTCACCAAATAACCTAGGGTTGGAAAACAAACATAAATTAGGACATCATATGAGAAGAATATTAGTGATTTTTTCCTAATTTTTGGGAATTTATTTGAAGTATTAAAAATTGCTAGAAGTTATAAAGTAGATTTTCTTTGGAGAATTTTACTTAAACATTGGCTTAGACTTTTTAGATAAAACCAATTAAAATGGGTTGCTAGTGAGCTCCAGTTTGTTTATTAAAATATTTAGAATTTTTAGATCACTCGTGTACTCTCAGATAAAATCAAAAGTTAAATGAAAAAAAAATACACATGTACAAATGTAACACAAGCTGCCAGCACGAACCTGAACGGGCAAGACATGTCATGACCGTATTTTTTAATCTTTTAATTGGTATGGCCTACAAGGTCGGACCTGGATCTCGTCGATGAACGAACGACGATAATCTACTCTTGTAATTTGTTAAAATGGTCGTGTAATTTTACAAATACTATATATATATTATTTTATTAATATATATATATATATATATATATATATATATATATAACCTGCCTATTTTTATTTATATACTTTTAATTCTGAGATTTGAAAATTCCCCTTTTTTGTCGCCGCAACCGTCCTCGAGAGGCGGTTGAGTGCGAGAAATTGCGTAGAAGTCTATCCTACTGTCACCCATTCAACGGGCGAGAACAAGATCTCACCTGTTGAATAGATGACACCTCGTGGATCCCGGCTGGCAGCGCATTTAATAATCGGAGAGAGAAAGTTCCCGTTCGTTGAACGGACGAGACATTCCTCTCCCCGATTATTAAATATGCTACCAGCTGGGACCCACGAGGTGTCAACCGTTCAACAGGCGAGACCTTGTTGTCACCCGTTGAACGGGCGACGATAGGATAGACTTCATTATATATTCTGCATGTATGTTCACTGTAGTTCATGTCTGCGCACACCCCACAAGTACACCCCACAAGTTGTAACTCACAGTGTTTCGGGTTGTAACTGGGGGATGTGCGCAGTGCGAATAACAAGTTGTAACTCACGGTGTTAGCTTCTCATGTTGCAATTATGTATTTATGGACGTGAAGTTGTAACTGGTCTACCTAACAAGTTGTAATTCACAGTGTTTCGAGTTGTAACTGGGGGATGTGTGTAGTGCGAATAACAAGTTATAACTCACAGTGTTAGCTTCTCGTGTTGCAATTATGCATTTCTGGACGTGAAGTTGTAACTGGTCTACCTAACAAGTTCTAACTCACAGTGTTAGCTTCTCGTGTTGCAATTATGCATTTTTGGACGTGAAATTGTAATTGGTCTACCTAACAAGTTGTAACTCATAATGTTTCGGGTTATAACTAGGAGATGTGTGCGGTGCGAATAACCAGTTGTAATTCATAGTGTTAGCTTCTCGTGTTGCAATTATGCATTTCTGGACGTGAAGTTGTAACTAGTCTACCTAACAAGTTGTAACTCACAGTGTTTCGGGTTATAACTAGGGGATGTGCGCAGTACGAATAGCAACTGCGCATAGACGCAGAATAGCCTCGCCGTATCCCTGTGCTAAAAATAGCTATCTAACACCCTGGCCGCGCGCGCCCTCTGACCCTGACCCCCTGAACCACCCCGCCAACCAGACACCCAGCCCGCAACCGTAATTCATTTGTTATTGTAACCATATATCTGTCCATTATTTTACGGTTGGACGTTACCATTAAATGCATCATTCCTATAAGTAAATTCTTATTCATTATGACCGTACATATGTAACCTCCCCACTAACAGACACGTTGCTCCCCAGTCTAGTCTGCAACTGTAATGCATTAATTATTGTAACCGTATATAGGTTCATTTTTTTACCGCTGGATGTTACCACCACCCGCATCCATAAAAAACACAGAGACGCTCCCTGCAACCGTAAAATCTCGACCACCGTGAATAAAAAACAAAACCACCCCCTCTTTCCTCCTATTTCATTCCAGTTTCCATCCCATGTATCTCTCCTATCCAACTCTCTCTCATACCCAATGCTCGGATCTAGATCTAGATTGGCGGCGGCAGTAGTGACGATGGATGCCAAGAAGGCCATGATGCACGTAGATGTGGATGGTGGATGCACTGGTGGCAGCCCCCATGGGAGGTCACATCCGGCCTCCCTCCCTCATCGAGTGTTGCTCGCACGTAGGGGAGTGGTAGGCACAACAAGATCGGGCATGAGGCGTCTTCCTCTTCCTCCAACTAGTAGGACAAGCACCGCGTAGGCCCTGCTGGCCACCCTCATGATGTGAAGCACCGGCAAACATCCTTAATCCGGTAGCCATTAGTGCAGATCTGAGTGAAGGGTGTGGATATGAGTGGAAGTGGCTCGCCCATGTAATGGATCTGAGCAGAGGTGACTAATTAGGTCTATTGTTTTTGTTGGTTTTCGGGCATGGTTTCTTGATCGATCCATTACATGTAGTTGTTGGCTAGATTAGTCAATTTTGGGCTTCTTCATTGGAGCAGATTCTAATATTGTATTTTATCTCTGTTTTGATCTATGCAGTAACTGCAAATGTATAATCCAGTGGGTAGGATCTTCTCGGCACAATCCCCAGCACTGCAGGCTTTGTTGCACACCTATCCTCCTCTCCTCCTCAGGCAGTCATGGTGACAGGGACACCCACGGCAAGGGTGATGATGTCGGCGACAACATAAAGATATTAGCGTAGAATTTAGTAGTGCTAAATGTAGAATCCAATACATGTACTGATATCATCTATTAGTAGGTATTATGTAATATTCATTATTATTACAATACAGAATTTAGTGGTACAATTCTTGAAACCATGTATTTGAAGGAACAGAATCAGGTACAGGAACTATGCAATATTTCACTGTTATGCGACATGGATAACATTCTTTGTTTCAAGTAGTATGTTCTCTGATGTAACCGTAAAAGGCTTGTTATTATACGGCTTGCAATACGAAATTCTACCGTTAAAGTCATAGAGTTTACGGTTACAAATATTGGGTTTTTACGGTTGCGGGCTCATCATACTGTGTTTTACGGTTGCGAGGTGCTCGCTAGAACTCAATACGTTAAAAATCTAGGACCAACACTGTATTTTTACGGTTAAGAATATCAATTTTACGGTTGCGGACAACAATTTTACGGTTACAGGTGATCGCTGGAGCCTTGCTACGATGGGGGCGGGGGAAGGTCAGGACGCTAAATAACTATTCTTAGCGCAACGCTAAGAGTAGCAGCGCACTATATATATAATGTATGTATATTCTGCATGTTATAACTCACAGTGTTTCGAATTGTAACTGGAGGATATGCGTAGTGTGAATAACAAGTTGTAACTTACAGTGTTAACTTCTCGTGTTGCAATTATGTATTTATGGACGTAAAGTTGTAACTGATCTATATAACAAGTTATAACTGAGAGATATATGCAGTACAAATAACAAGTTGTAACTCACAGTGTAAGCTTCTCATGTTGTAATTATGTATTTCTGAACGTAAAGTTGTAACTAATCTATCTAACAAGTTGTAAATCACAGTATTTCAAATTATAACTGAAAGATATACGCATTGCAAATAGCCTTTTCGCTGTTTCCACTTTCAAGTCGTAAGGAATAAAAACCTCCAAATCTAAAGTTGGCATTCATTCCAGGTCACGGTGGGAGTTCATCTTCTATGCGAATCGTGTCTAAGGCCAATAAACTGGGAGGCATTGAATTTCGGCGGCTCGGTAACTATTGTCGGGCAAGTTCGAGCCAAAAATTTAAATCTCAAATGATATACATGCAGACCGAGAAAAAACAAAATCGAGAGGAAAATTATGTTAAAACAACCATACTACCGCGCTCCCAGCCCAAACCCCTAAAAACCGTAACGTGACTCAAGTCGCCACCGGAGCACCCGCAGTCGGATGTGGTGGCGCGCTGCTCCTTTCGCGCTACCAGAAGCCAGGAAGCGGCACTCAATAAAAGAATGGAATACAGGTCACAATTGTATAGATCTGATTCAGTACGTGGCAAACAAAATGCGCACAATTTTAACTAAACTACGGTACATAATTCAGTCCTCTATAGTAGCATACACCTCCCAATGCGAGCAAGGAAATATTGTAAAAAGGAAAAACATCTGCAAGACCAGTTCGACACAATACAAACTCCCCCAGCAACTAAATGATGAACAGAACAAAATGGGGAACGGAGGAATAACTTACATGTGGAGGTATACTACATATCACATGGTGCTCAGCGCATCAGCAGGACTGGAGCACGAGCGGGCCAACCCAAGTGCTAAACATATCACTCAAGGCAACCTGCACCTCACCTGAACCATGTTCGCAGCTTATGAGGCCAGCAAGGAGGGGGAAGAACTGGCCAAGGTTGTTCTCGAAAGACAAGTCACCTAGGCCACTGAGAGCTTGCAGGGTTGAGACAACAAGGGGTGCCCGGGCTGCAAGCTCTCTTCGCTTCGATGAACCGACTGGAATAAGCCAATGGCCATGCGGCTGCGTGCCACTGGAAAGTTGAGCAGGTCTAGCTGTGCTCAAGTATACCTCAAGGACCTCCTTGCATAAGCCAATAAGGTGGCTCTCCACCACCTCTATGCTCCCTTCATCAGAAGATCTGTCCAAGAATATGTTCTGGAGGACAGTGAGGCACAGCTGGTATGACTCGTTCTCAAGGCGTAACAACGGTGGGTCCTGCATTTGGGTCATCGAGCCCAACTCCTGCAACTTGGATCGCAGGTCATTATCACTGTTTATTTTGTGAGCATGAGTGGCAACAGTGTGCAAGGCCTCAAAGAGGATTACTGTGTTCTGTGCTGACAACTGAGCTCTGTACATGTTATAAACCTCCATCACAGCCTACAAAAAGAAGATGCATAAGAGTAAATACAATAGGTATAGTAAATATATTACCACCCTATTATTTGAGACTAAATCAGATATCATATACAAATTACAGTTCAAGAAGCTAGGAACTAGACTTCTGCATGAGCAAATAAGAAATGGCTAAGGAAGGTTCTACAGTGGCAGGGAAATATTTTGGATTAGTTTTACCTATTAGTCAGTTTGTCTGATATTAAAACCAAACTAAGATTAATAAAAAAAATACATAAAATTGATAGATATCCAAGACAATACTTCTGATGTATCTGAATCAAGAAGTTAGTTCCTACTTACGATACCTAATTAGAGAGACCATCAATATCATCAGGAACCCAGAATATATACTTCTGGGTAGAAGAGGATGAAGGAAATTTAGCTCGTGGATCAAATGTTTAGTTTCTCGATTTAGATTATTGAATCCTATCCAGACACGACGTGATATTGCCTTACATTTTTCTCCTCTCCATCTCCACTACCCTTTAAAATGCATATCAGCCCAGGTATTGTTACAAGATTTAAATAATTCAAGAAAATCAAAGGGTTACGAAAATAATATGCTTCCAAACATAAGAGCAAATAAAAAACCATCAATAAAACAGAAGTTCTAGAAGAAAATACTACAAACCTGAATCAATAGGAGTTGCACAGCAGCTCGACACTTGGCATCGCCAATTGCAAAATATAGGTTCCTTGATCTAGAGGTTTCTTCATTGTCATCCTCTGATGGTTGAGATTCATCTTCTCTCCTATCTGAAGAGCCTCCATTTTCTGTTGTTACATTTTCCATGTAAGCTCCAGATGCAATATAAGAGAAATCAGGAAGCGTTTCGGTGGCAGCTTCTTTCAAGGATAATACGACCTCTTCCCATTTTTCATCCACAAACACAGATCCTGCACTGCTCATCAAACGAACAAATGCAGCAATACCTATACCAGCAAGACTCTGATGAGGACGCTTGATGAAACTTGTCAAGAGTGAGAGAACCTTCTTTAGAAGTGGATTAACTGTGTCATAGAACTTAACAAAGAGATCTACAACTAGCTGAAGGGCCAAAGTGCATGTCTCGTATAGCCAAGCATCTTGATCAAATTCCTCAGGACCATTTTCCAAACTTTGCCCTTGTGGAGAACTACCAGATGGATCAATAGCATGACGTACATAATCAAATATTGGGAAAAGCACTGAATCAAACACCTTCTCCCATAAAGGCAGAGAGAAAAGATGACCATGATTTCTTAATGTGTCAAATAACACCTGCAAAGCATTTTTTCTGATTTCAGGTCTTAGGTCAAAGGTAAGTTCAGACAACCCTGCAAGGTTTGAAAAGTAGCACACATTACTTCTCGCACTGTAAAATGTCAACTGAAATCAGAAGGGTCAATGAAGTAACAAAAAGGATAAATGCAATTACCTGCTAATAGAGGAAACCAAAAGTGTATATGGTCATCCTTATCAACAAGAACTGCACCTTCCTGCTTTCCATCATTGGTCAAATGAGGTGAGGGTGGATTACTGTTTGAAGTGGGATTCTCCTTCAACCTTGAGGATCCAATGTCCCCTTCGGCCAACTTTGCCGCACAGAATCGAAGAAAGCCAATTGCATTAAGGCTTATATCCTTGTTAAACCGACTGTTAGTAAATGCAATAAGACAGTTCACACAATCATTGAAAGTTGTTGATTCAGTCTCAGTAATGTAGGGAAAGTACTCTCGCAAAATCTTCTCTATAATTTCAAAGGCCAATAGAACAATATTTTTGTGATCATCATATGATGCTGTCGCAAAGACCTGAAAAATGTGCACCAAACAGTTGATATTGAGGAATGAGAATAAGAATGTTCCAGGCAGTCTCCATATAAAAGGCATGGTACATGAGTGCAAGTCAAGATGCCATACCATAAACATGCTCTTCCACCCTGACTTCACATGACTAACACGGGCCAAGACCATTTGAGAGACACACCTAATGATTAGCTCTCGGATCTCAACAGCTCGGCTCTTCCTCATTACAACAACAAAAGGCTTCATAAATTCATTTTGGAAATTGTAGTTAGCAAGCTCTTCTCGCTCCAAGAACTTCATTGCCAACTGCCGCAATGAGTCCATAGCAAATATTGCAATTGAAAGATTTTCCGAGCAGCCAATGGTCACAAAAAATTCAGACAAGACATGCCATATGCTTGACCAGACAAGCCTGATGCGGTTCATATTATAATGCCTACAAGGAACAAAAAAGAAATAATCATACATCAGTGTTTATAAGATAAAATAGAAATGTAAAGGACCATATTGCAATGTATTACTGATATGAAGCCTCGGATTCCTTACGCTATCTCGACAATCTTTGTCAGACTAAAAACTCGTGGATCAGATGCAGAACGTAATTCCTCCATTGAAACCTTGCAGAGAGCCTTCACAAAATCGATTATGCCCTCGCTGTTGAGCTTTTGACTTCTTACAAATACACGGTTCATTTCAGCCATCCCAACTTGCTCCAAGAGGTTTGTCACCTCGTTATTCATTTGATCAACACCAGAAGCTTTACCACCCACACCGGCACTGTCGTAGGAGCCTCTTTTAGAAGCTGTACCAGCATTAGGAGCCCTCTTTTTCAAAACAGGAAGAATCGATGACTTTGTCTGTTTTGATTTATCAAGGTCTGGTTGTTGCAGTGCAAAGAAAGTGGCATCTGGAGGCGCTCCTTCTCCAACAAGATGTAGATTTTCAAAACGAGAAACGCAGGTCAATATATGCTCCCATGCTTCTTGCAAGTAATTTCCATCTTCATCTGCAATTAACAGAATTGCCTATGAGGCAATCCACCACCACAACAAAAGAACATGAGAATGAGAAAGAGAAAGAACTTCTATCATGGTGCTCAAAACTAAGATAAGGCATACTGCAATTAGGACCACAAATATGCATACACTTGTCAAAAGATGCATAGTAGAAACATTCAAATGAAAAAGCCAAGAGGGACTAAATATCTGTGGCACTAATATATCCAAAGAATTATCCTGGGATTGAGCTTGTGGAAATTAGCAACCCACGTGCCTGAACCATGACATAGAAACTATTAATACTAATACTAATACATTTTTACTTTTAATATTCTCTTTGTTTGTGGTGGCTCCTGTTGGGTTTCATCTCTAGCCTACCCCAACTTGCTTGGGACAAAAATGTTGTTTGCTTTGTTTGTTGCTCCACCACTAGAATGATGGACGAATGTGACAATGGCAACGATACTAATTAGAACCAGCAATGGTCTCCTCTGAACATCACTACATTCAGATATCACAAAGTACTTTCCGAAATTTAGCATGGACCCACCAAAGCACAAATCAGCTAAATCTACACTTCTGAAGTCATCAAAACAAAACAAACTTCTAGGCATCATGATTTCATTTGATAATTTTTTTAAATCTTTTCAACAAATACTAGGAACAGAGACAATGCTCCTGCCAGTATTACTTCTTAATAAGAAAGAACAAACCTTAATGGCTTCAACATTTTTCTGCTTGATATCCGCAGCAGAGTGAAGTGATGTAAACTTGGCAAGCGAAGTGATAAATGCATCCCTTTGAGTCTTCATTGACATGGCTGCAGTAACATGGATTGCACTGCGAAATCCTTCAAGGCACTGGGATATGACAACCTCATCATCACTCTGGTCAAGTGGAACACTGAAGGCAGCAAGCATAGGAGCCCAGCAAACCTCGACCATGAACTTCAAAATAACTACATCTGTGGCTGGATAAAATACTGACCTAATTGTTCATAAAAGTTCCAGATAAATCATTTATACAACAAAATAAATGGAAAAAATAATAATACAAGAGTGTAAACAAATGGGTAAAAAAAATTAAAAATATATGCAAGCAAACAAGCATCTTAATGTAACTTAGCTGATACAACTATCCATCTAAACATCTAACATAACTTACTCAGACATGCGGGCCTTTTCTTTGAATTGCTCCTGCATATGCTTAATGAGGTCATCACTCGTCTCCATAGATGAACCTCGCTTGCGTATGACAATGTTAAGAATGTTATCCAACCCAAGAATTTTGTTAGAACTTGTTGATTGTTGCTGATGGGGAACAAATTCATCTTCTTTCATCTTAATCTCCTTTTTCCAAATCCTATCATACAAGGATCTCATAAATTCTTCAGGCAGGTCTTTCCCATCATCAATACCACGGTTGTTTCTTATGAAATCTTCTGGTGACATCTGCGTCAATTAATACATTATAAAATTGTGTAAAGTATATCTCCATAAAAGAATATTCGGACAACAAGAAAGTACCTTGTTTTTTACCATTGGGTTATGTGCATCAGTGTTAAGCATTATGACTGAATAAGCAAGGACGTAAGCTGTATCTGCACTGGAAAAGGCCTTTGGGTTACATTTGCAGTAACGTTCTGCAAACTTTTCCATAATCCGATCAATCTTTTGAGCTTCTCCAGGTAACCTGAAGCCTTGAAGGAAAGCTCTAATCGCTTCATCAAACTCCTTGCTTTGAAAATCAAATGAGTCCACGTATGCATGCATGACTTTGAGAGATAAATCTTCCCTTTCCCCTAAATAATCACCAATCATAGTCTTGTTCAAGCCAGAAGCACTTTTTAGGAAAGAAGCTATTTCCTCGGGTGACTCCCCCACCTTGCTGGCATTTACTAGGAACTCAATTCCCTTCTTAGGCTTCCGATTAAACAAAGAGATGCCCTCCTGTTATTCAGACATAACTCAATCAAGAATCAACCACATCAGAACAAGGAATCAACCAACCAAATACGATGGAACTGCAGAAAGTTGTACAATAAAGAACAGCAACAAGCACATTCCCACCAACAAATAGATGGTGAAAAAACTTATTGTGTAATATCATTCACCTGAAGCTCCATCTTGTAAGCTCGACGTTGCTCCAAAGATGCAGCCTCTGAAATCCCATTCGATAGTTCAGAATGTGAATCAGATGCTTCACTAGACTCATCTCCATTGTTATCTGTCTGGGGAAGCTCACTTCCAACATCATTATCGTTTTTCTCTGATTCTACATTAGTAGAATCAGGATCTGGAATGCGCAGCTGCCTATTCATCCAATCCCCCATGGATCTGAGAATAGCAACTAAGCATTTCATTGCTTCACTTTTCATTGCAGTATCCTGAGGCGGTACTAATGTGGTAGGGACACCAGCAGGAGATCCTTGCGCTGTCTTCAGTAGACCATTCACCATCCTGTTGTCCAAAATCAAGAAAATGTCACAACAAGAATAGTGAATCTAAATAATGCTGAACTAGAATAGTAAGCCTGGTGAATGGTCCAGTACCTCTCAAATATGTTTGATGAGTGGACATCACAGTCGTAATTAAGGAAAATATCAACCAAGATTTGAGAATCGCCACAGAGCTTCTCCAAAAAACGAAGAACAATCATCTTTGCCTGAAAATTTGGCTGAGCAATATTTTCCAAAACTCTCAGAATGATCATGGGAAAGAACACTCCAATCTCTGCCTTCAATCCTGATCTAAATCTTGACACCAAGCTAATAAAAATAGAACAAGATAGCTGAAAAACAATCATATGCGATGAGGCGCAGTTCTTTAATAGTGAGAGGCATAAATACTGCTTGATAGCACCGAGAAACCTGGACAGGTTAAGAAAAAATTGTTAATCTTCCAACAAAATAAAAGCAATCAAGAAGATGGGTAACAACTCTACTGTTGCCTTGCTAGACTGGCGACACAACAAATACAAATTGCCAATCATATCAAGTACACCAACAGAACATACTAGAAAAGATGTTGCTCTATGTAGAATGCCGAATAGTAATAGTAATATTTCTCTAATTACCAATTATATCAAGTACACCAACAGAACATACTAAAAAAGATGTTGCTCTATGTAGATGCCGAATAGTAATAGTAATATGCCCAAACCCAACACTATAATCTCAACCATTTCCCAGCGCCATGATTCCTGACCGGCAACTAACAAGAGATACCAGCATAGACAACCGGAATAATCACTGACACAGTGGCACTCCCATGAGTAATGTTCCTTAGAAGTTCAACTGAAAAAACTGCTTACATATCGTAATATCACGTAGAGAGGAGAATAGTAATCCTTAGAATGACGAAACCACTTCAACGAAAACAACAAATTAGGCAACAATCTATATATTTATAGGTCCATCAAGTTTTCCAGTGACATCAGTAGTTGATGCTTGCTTCTCCTGATCCCTAGCACAATAATTTGTTCACCATTCTGCTAAAAAATAGTTTGTTCACCAAGGAGGCTATCACGATTTCCAAAACAATGGCTGTAGACTTTGTTTCTGTAGCTTATGATTCACATGAATGCATCACAACTTTATCATTTCCATTCCGATAAAACCTAATCAATCCATGAGAAGAAATACCCACATATCTATGTATTCCTATGCTTAAACATGTTCCTTATTAGCAATTCCCACAACACTCTTCTAGTTATTGATCATTTCCCCGTCAAGTAATTTTAATTCAATTTATAGTGCTAGTCCTTTTATTACAAATGATTCCCACAAGTTCTTCTAGCTATTGATAAAACCTAGTCAATCCAAGAGAGAGAAAATGCCCACGCATCTGTGTATTCCTAAGCTTAAACATTTTCCTTATTGGCAATTCCCGCAACATTCTTTTAGCTGTTGATCATTTCCCCGTCAAGAAATTTCAATTTGATTGTTAGTGCTAATTCTTTTATTACAGATGATGGAAGATGGAGCATGAGGGAAATGAACTGAGAGGACAAGACAACAGAAGCACATGAAGGTCAAAACAAAAGTCATACAATGGCTTTGGAGCCAAGACTGGATTTCAGTACATCTCATAATGCAGGGGGGTCAAAATTAAAAAAACTTCTAATCTACAACACAAGAAATTGTAGCCTCAAAACCATCATGGGAGTAGAAATTTGGGTGTACCTTATGCGATATAATTAGTAATACCTAAGGAAACGAAGTGAACACCACACAGAACTATAGTCCATACTGGCAATTCAGCATGTGTGAAATTTAAATACAGCATGTGCACAATTATCATTGGTTACAGTGCTGAGATTAATTACATTTCATCATAAATTCATGGTGTCACACAATTAAATTGTTGAAGCCATTTTGTAGCTCCATTTCAACTGGAAACCACATTATATTATGGCATACCGTTGAAACCTAGAATCTATATCAGACTGGTGCTGATATTCTTGCCAAGAAAATGCCAGTATTGGAATCAACCTCACCGGGTATTTTATTAACGAAACATTGGTGAAAGTTCAGTATATTTTTCTTTCAAAATCTAGAAATACGCAGAATGCACATCACTTAACTCCTGCCAAACTGCACTTGGGGATTCAATACTTTTAGTAACATTTTATTGACATAGGCATAGCGACACTATATACAGATTACTCCAACAGTACTACTATAACCAAATCAATGCCTAACATTTCAGGGATTATTGATTAAAAATCTCCTCTCCTCGTTAAGCCATCGTTATAACAATTTTCAATTTTCACGCAATAAAGTGATATTCTAAGTATTGTAGATCTGTAGAACTAAGCTTGTGATCAAATTTTCAGGCAAGAGCATATGTACCTCTCGCTTGTCCGGAACACAGCTCCAGCATTTTCAAGCAAGATCTTGAGAAGCTCGAGAGCAAGGATCTTCCCCCGCATCACTATCGGATCTGCTGGCGCATCCTTGGGTGGTGTCTTCATGGAAAGCTTACACAATGCCCGGAAAACTAAGAAAGCGTCCCTCCGCAACTTATTCCCGATCCTCACATCAGCATCATCCTCCAAAGTGCCCACCACTGCCCCCTCCACACCAAGCTCGTCCTTGCGGCCCTCGATAGCTGTTTTGTACATGCTGATCTCCCAGTACTTGGCATCCAGCATGTCCTTATCCGTCGAATCAAGCAAATCAGCTGGGTTCGCCCCTTCCTCTGATGCTGCTGTCGTCTCAAACGCGCCATCATGGGCCACGGTGGCCCCTGCCCCTGCTGATGAAGTTGTCCGTGCCAGAGGTGTGAGTGCACCGTCAAAGTCACCAATGATCTTCGAAATGAATCCCTGTACAAAGTTGGGGTCGGCAGTTGGCGAGGAACCAGAACCAGCGTCAGGCAGCTCAATCACGTCAGCCACGACTATGGGCTGTAAGGGCACCGTCGACGAGTCAGCCTCCATGCGGCGGAACACGATCACCAGCATCTGCACGAGCGAAGCCTTGGCAGTGGCCTGGTTGACGGCGCTGCGGCTCCCGAGGTACATGTCATAGCAAGCACGCACGGCGCGTAGCAAGCAGTCGCCGTGGAGGCGCACGGACGTGGAGGTGACCGCCGAGAGGAGCGTCTTGAGGAGGAGGAGCTCAATGTGCTCGTCGTCGAGGTGGAGCGCGTTGCAGGCGGCGTCGAGGAGCGACGCGACGAGCTGCGCCGAGGGGTCGGCGGACGGGTCAGCCTCGCCATGGATGTAGGAGTGCGCGATCAGCCTGTGGAGGAGCTCGAGCGCGGCCTCGGCAAGCTTGACGCTCCCCGAGCCGAGCGCGGAGGAGACGGGAGCGAGGAGCAGCTCCGAGTCCGCGAGCGAGAGGCTGCGCAGCGGGCCCGGCTGCGAGGACGAGGAGGTCGGCGTAGAGGGGGCGGAAGAGGAGGTCGGGGTGGACGGGACCTGCGCCTCTGCGGGCGGGGGCTTCTGGAGGCGGTCGAGGATGGACTTGGCGGTGTGGGAGAGCTTGGAGTGCGCCTTGTTGCGCCACGAGGCGTTCTTGATGAGCTTCTCGAGGAAGGGCGTGAAGATCTCCACGAGGCGCGGGTCGGACTCCGGCGGGGACGGCGCCGCCACCGCGGCCGCGGAGGCCATTATTCCTCGACGGGATCCGGTGGCCGCGGCCGCGCCGCGCCGGGTGGATCTGGATCTGGGCGGTGCGGGGCGGGGGTTTGAGGTGGTTTGGATCGGGGAGTGGGGCGTCGCGGAGGAGACAGAGAGAAGGGGGAGATGGTGGTGGTCGTGTGCGCAGATTTGCGAGGGCAGCTTGGAAGCGATGGATCTGTTACCGCTCTATGACAGGTGGGGAAATGTAGTGTGGGGTCCGCGCGTCGGTGAGCTATTAGCGGGTGATCTTTTTGGGAAAACGAGTTGTATTAGCGCATTCTATAAGCGGGCGATCGAAAGGCGAAGACGATGCGATTGTTTTTCCCAAAGAAAAAAAAACTAATGCGAGTGACTGGAAAAAAAAGGTCCGGGATGAGTACGCGGGACCCAGATGACAGGGTAACGGACATAGATGGGCTGGATATTGGGCCACATCCGAGTAATGGCTCGATATGATCCGGATATTGGGCCATATTTGGTAGTACGGCTACCTTGATCCGGATTCAGGAATCATTTGCCTTTTTCCTATTTTATACAGTTTTCCTATTTTAAATTATATTTTTGTAATTTTAATAAAATAATATTATTTCGAAGAATCTCTTATGTTAGATTGTTGAATTTGCGCTACTATGGCCCAACCTAACTACATTTTTGAGATGCCACAATAAATAGTAGCAAAAATAGATTCGTGTTCAACTAGGGTTTTTTTAGTGGTTCACCTAGGCATTATGGACATCATATTCACGCTTTGGGTTGTGAATAAACGAAAATGAGTCCAAAGTTATACTTTTAATTGTCTACAACGGATCACCCATATATTAAGAGAATGAATTAAGTTGCTGGTTATAGTTATATAGCTCATGCATATGTAACAATGGAATACTAAGCAAAGAATTAAATGATCAACTAGCTCTTTGTAGAGTAAGCAAAGAATACGCCATTGTTAGTATCTAAACATCAAAGTATGCATTGTTTCTGCAAAGCTGCGATAATCCAGACTACTGATTACACTACTACAGAACCGATTATAAATAGCGGCTTATCACTGCCGGCTATGCAAGAACCAGTAGTGCAAATGTATCACTGCCGATTCTTAAACTCTCGTACTCGAATCATAATGGAGTCGCTAAGAACCGGCACTGATACCGACTATCAGTGACGATTCATATTACAAGCCGGCACTGATATATCAGTTCTAGTTTGTAATACGAATCGGCACTGATAGTCGGTATCAGTGCTGGTTTGTAACTAAAATCATCACGGATAACAGTGAGCTAAAAGCCGATTGAATTAAAATTTTGGGTATGCATCATTAGCGGCGGTTCGTGGCTAGATTATCAATGGTGGTTCTAGCCACGAACCGCCACTGATGATGAGGACCTAAACTTTTAGTTCAATCGACCTTCGGCTCACGTCCGCTCATCGGCTCACATCCACTGATCCGCACGTTGATATTTTCGTCCCGCTCATTCTCCTCCTTCCACTGCAGAACCTTACTCTCTATCCCCTCTCTCTCTATACCTTATCTCTTCCTCATCTCTCTTCCATGCATGTACGCACACTGCTTCTCTCTCCCATGCATGCGGGCGTGTAGCAGAGCTTGCGTGGCGGCCGAGTGACTCCGAGAGAGCGCGACAGTGGGCGTGCAACGGAGCTTTCGCGATGATGGTCGAGCGGCTCCAGGTGAGTGTGATGGCGGGCATGCAGGCGAGCCACGACGACGGGCGAGTGGTCGACTGCTTTGGACGAGCGGATCCGGTCGAGTGCACCGGCCAAGCAGATCCGGTCGAGTGCGACGGCCAAATGAATCCAGGTGAGCGCGATGAGGGGTGGGCGGCTGAGCGCGGTGGTGACGGAGCTCACGCGGCGGGGGCGGGTGAGCGGCAAGCGTGAGGAGGAGGCGGAGGCCAATGGCTAATAGTGGTACTGGCAACTGAGCTGGCTATATTTTGAGCTGGCTCGTTTCTTTTTTTCTCCCGGTCCACCTATCACTGCCATTTCGTAACTCAAACCAGCAGTGATGGTTAGTTTCTGTGCCAGTTCTAGACTCGATATTGATAGGCACTGACTATCAGTGCCGAGTATAAACAGTGCTGAGTAATCAGTGACGATTCAAAACCTACCACTAATGTCAATTTTGAATCGTCACTAATAATGTGTTTAGTAGTAGGGTTCCAAATTAAGTTGAACTGCATGCCCTGTTGCCTGACACATACATTAGGCCAACACTTCGGTTTCGGGAAAAAAAAAAACGCCAACACTTTAGTTGTTTTTAGCACGTGTGGCACCCATTAGCCAAGTTATCATTGACCTAGTTAATTAATTAATTGCACATACATGAACTAAAAAATTGCACATGAAATCATGCGCTGTTTATTCGTTAGCACACTATACAGAAAAATCTATATCAACCCTCAACTATTGATTTGTCTGTATGGTTTTCACTCAAAACTAAAAGGTATAGAAGAGCTATACTACCAAGGGTGAATCTAGAACTAAGATGAACTTCATCATATGTATAGAAACGCGTACAAATTCAAAAGAAAATTGTTGATTAAGGTTGTTTCAGTATGAACATCTTTGAATTAGGGGGTGCATGTGCTGGCTTCACGCAGCTCCGCCCCTGCTACAATCAAAATTGAATAGTTGCACAGCTTCCACTTTTCAACGACACAATGGAAACCGGACCCAGGAAACAAGGGCATACGTAGGTGTACAAGCAACAACTGTAGCAACACGTAAACTATGGTCGTAGTCAAAGTTATGCTTGACGTACCGACTGTCCAAAACCATATGCCTTTTCCATCTCATCAACCGAAACCATGGGACCAATCATCTTGCCACATGAACGTACCTCTCTGTGGAGGGATGAGTTCATATATGTATGACTCCAAAAGAGAAGTGACTTTCCATATAGTATAATATTGTAATGTTGCACCATACAGCACTATCAATTAATATAAGAAAAATGCTAGTTATCTACAGAATTTGAGGGAGAAGATACGTCGAATTTCATACCTTAGGATTTGCTTTAAGATCCGTGTGTTATTTTTTTCCGGTGAGACCTTCTTCTCCGATGAAGTTAGGTTTTTGGTGGAAGACTTGTGGCCTCCAGCTGTAGAGGGAACTCCGAGGGAGGCCGCTGGGCTGACGGTAGCCACGGGTAGTGGGCGGCATGGTGAGGCGACGAGGGCGTCGCGCCGTCGCGAGTGATGGAGGATCAGCGATGGGTCAGTGATAGTGGTGGGGATATCAGGGATGTAGTGGTTAGCAGCTGGCAACGATGGAGGACGATAACTCCAGCGGCATTGGGAGAGCACGGGGAGGAGGGGGCATCAAGAAGAGAGATCGACTGAGGAGGGCGGGCTGCGCTGGCATCCAAGACAGTGACAGCGAGGCAGAGGGTGATGGCATGCGAGGCAGGTGGCGACGGGGTTGGGAGAGATGGCGACGAGGTTGAATGAGATAGGGTTAGAGTTCTTTTATATATTGTGTAAACCAATCTGCATTCTTAGATGGAGATGGAATAGTAAAAAAACGACATATTTTTTACCCCTAAATCTTTCAGCACATAACTAGACACTCCCTTAATATAACTACCAATTTAAATGATTTTGCTATTTGCATTGTGAGTTGTCTGATTTTTTTTTTGAAGTATAAGCAGACTTTATTTTACTATTAGATTAACTTTGAGATGTATTTATGCCGTCTAATCGAGAGATGGTGATTAAAAAATAAGTTTAACTTGCTTTTAAGAAAGATTAAGCGAGTCACACCTTACAATAAAATATTGCCCCATGCCAAAATCCTCTTAGTCCCATCATGATGCGCGATCACCGGTTGTTAAATGGCTACTTAATTGAAAAGGGGATTTAGAGAAGTATCAGTTCTGATACAGACACTAGGAAAACAATAATCAAAATATGGAGATAACTAGGTTTTGAACAACTAACAGATACTAGGTATAGAACCATAGAAACTTACTTTCTTAGTAAAATCTTGCAATTAATGGAACGGTGACAAAGGTGATACTGTTACTTACTATTACATGTCAATTCTCGTACTACTAACTCTCGATCCCATGACCAGTATTCTTCTTAATTTGTCTTGCAGCAAATCCAAAGTGGAGCACACTTGCATCAAGTGGGCGCCATTGCACCCTAGCTGGTTAACAAGATGGATACGCGAAAACCGGTCAATGCTGCTTACCCACTCCCTTCTCCCCATCGCCCATCACCGAACCCTATCTCTCTGGTTATTGCCGCCGCGCGCCAACTCTGTCCATGCCACTCACTGCACCCCCTCCACAATACTACCCTCTTTCTTCACCTCTCTCCAACGATCCATATTGGTTTCGTGCGCGGCTTGACGAGTAAGCTCATCTTGAGTGCGGTGGGGGTGGTGGCGGCTTCTCAAGCTTCACGCCGGACCGGTGGCGGTCTAGGAGTTCCCTCGCCAACGCCTGCAGGTCTCCGCCGCCCCCCGAGCTCTCTGCCATGTCGGAGCCGCTGCCCCTGACGGACGTGACATACGACGACGTCGGTTGCCGGAGCTGGTGCTGTTGCTGTTGGTGGTGGTGGTGCTGGAGCGCCCACTGCGGCTGCGGCGGATCGAAGAGCGCGGACAGGTCGACGGTGGTGGGGATGTTCGTCGACGACGGCAGGTCCGAGATGGAGAACGGCGCCGGCATCGGCATCTGCGGAGGGGCAGGCAGCGGCGGCGGGGACGGCAGCTCCAGCGTGGTGAGGTGGGCTTGCATGTAGGTTAGTTCGGCCTGGAGATTCACCACCTGGGGAATTGAACGATCACAGGATGTCACATTAATGCATCTACAGTAAATTGATACGTGCAAACATCAAACCACACATATATAATATGCAGGGGACATCACAAATGCAAATATGCAAATGATCGAACTGAAAGGTGTCAAAGGATCGTAAGATTGACAAAAAGAATGGAAGTTTGGATTTTCTAGGAGGACTAGAGATTGGCGCTGGTGCTATATATTCTTTTCAGGGGTCTGATCGAAAACCAAGCGCGTACTAATGTACCACTAGCTAGTACAGTACTTCTTGGTTTGTGCAAAGCCCAAGATACATTCATGCATACGCATGCTGTGTACGTGGCTTGATGGATGGAGAAAACGGACGGCTCGGATGCAGACAGATGGACGTGCATATCATTCATCACCGGGTGCAGGCAGGCCTCCCGGTTTAGCGCTTGGCGTGCTTCTTTTCGCACTGCCGTTGCTTGGCTTGGCAGTGTTGATTTCCTCATGAAAGGGGACTTGCCTTCCTCGAGAAAGAAACACGCCGAGCCGAGCCGCTCCAGAATTCAGAAAAGATCCAGATCCATATGCAAATACGCAGGAAATCAAGGAATACTAAGCCTACAAGCCGAGCATCATCCATGCATGCAAGGTTTCCAAACAAGCCGATCGATATGCCGGATGGATCCGATAATCCAAGCCGAGGGGATGCTGTCGATCGCAGACGACGGACTCTACCTGCTGCTGGAGCGCGAAGATGTGGGCGACGCAGCCGTAGACGGGGTCGCGGAGGCGCGCCTGGGCCTCGTAGCAGATGGTGACGACGGCGTCGAGGCGCTTGTGCGCCGGGATCTGGAGTAGCAGCTTGGACACGTTGCTGGCGCCGAACACCTTGTGCACCGCCGCGAAGTGCGCCGCGCCCTGCTCCGAGTCGAAGTAGGGCGCGAAGATGCACCCGCTCACGCACTTGCGCCGGAGGAACTTGCACGCGCCGCACGGCCCGCCGCCGCCTCCTCCTCCGGGGCCTCCACTGCCGCTGCCGCTCGGGCCGCCGCCGCCGCCGCCGCCAAGCGTGCTCGTGCCGCCTCCCGAGTTCATTGCCCTCAGGTGCCCTGCCCTCAAGAACTTTATACACCTGCTTGCTGCTCCACTGGCCGGGGGCCTTACTAGTTATAGGGATAAAACAAGTGCACCTCCGTTGGTAGAGAGAGAGAATGGGGAGGGCTGCCAAGGTAGAGAGAGAGAATGGGGAGGGCTGCCAAGGTAGAGAGAGAGAATGGGAGGGCTGCCAATATAGAAGTGGAGGAAGGGCATATGTGTAAAAACAAGGAAAAGTCTCTGTACACCTCTATCTCTCTCTCTCTTCCCTTCTGATGTTTGTCCTATTGGTGGAAGGTCACCGGGGTTACAGCTCCATTTCGATTTTCCTTTATTTTCTGTTCCTTCCATCTGTTCTTTCTCTAGCTCTACAAACTTATATGTGCTGCTTTGTTTCCGTGGTATTGGTGAGACTTTAAAGCCACGGCATGGAAGCCTAGCAGCAGCAGCTGCTGCTGGTACCACCCCTCCCTTTCTTTCCCTCTCTACACACTTCCCTTTATGCATCTTTCGCTCTCTTAAGGGTTAGAAGATTGCGTGAAGCAAACATGCATGTAAGCATGCGAGAGAGGAGAGGAGAGGAAACCAGTCCCCCCCTCCCTATTTGCATCGATACATCCATCACATACAGGGGCGGATTCAGGGGCTAGCTAGGGGCCTTCACAGCCAATGAAAGATCCTCTGAACTGTCTAATATTTTTTTGTCATGAACGATGAAGAGAAAGAAGAAAAAAGAGAAGAAAAGGAGAAGTAGGAAGATGAAAAAAAAAGTGGATGGATCCATCCGGCTAATTATTTTCTCTCTATAAAAAAACCACTGCAGCTAGCTCTTGAGGGTCTCTCTCACACACGTTCCGCTGAAAACAGTGGCCGGCTAGCAGCTCTAGCTAGCCTCCCACGTGATCCTAACATGACATTCTTCCTCTCCATACGCTAGCTATATATGCGCGCGCTTTTATTGCTAGCAGGCTCCCATGGATTTTCACTTGCCCGTGCATGCATCCTAGCTCCAGCTACGGCGCCCCGCCTCTCGACGTCCCGGTCAAAGGACCTGGAGTTGAGTTGAGAGCCCCCTCGGCCGGCACGCAGCGCGACACTGTGCACCCGTTCCCGCCCACGTATGGTGATCTGATCGTTCGAAGGCTGGCTATACAGGATCTCGTTTTCTTTTTTTTTTTCTTTTTTTTTTCTGAAGAACAGCGAGCAGCTCTGTCGTACATGAAAATTTCATAGCATATGAGACATACTTATGAGGCCGTTAATTTAAATTAAGATTCAAGTTAAAGAATAGATAAAAAAAATATAAGATAAATATAAAAAAATTAATAAATAGATAAGTATCAAATATAATAGATAGATGATGGAGATAAGTCACGCCTGTATGCAAAGCATAGAGTTACATTTTGCAGCTCTATCTACCGACGTCGTCCGTACGTCGAACTGTTTTGATCATCACTGGCATTTACAGCTGGACCGGACACACGGTGAATAATCACTGATCCTTGTTTGATACTGATGGGGGATTACATTAGATTAGATCAATTAACGTACAAGCACAGCTACTAGCTAATGGCAATAATAATGTACACGATATTTTTTGCGGGTCAAGTAAGATACGATGTACGCAACAGGCTGGTGTACCGCGCGCGTCTCTTCACGTATATATATACGTACAAAAGCGTGCCCTCCTAATGCCATCTCGTACAAATTGCGTACGTACACATGGACCGTCCGTTTCTTCCTTTTCTGTTTGAAAGCCATCGATTCCGAAAATGTTCAACCAAAGCGACAACCGCCGTGCATGGAATTCACCCCATCAGCTGCACACAGCGCATGCATGCATGCAGTGCATCCATTTCAAGCGCGTTCCCTCTTCAGTTTCGCTCACACAGTTTGACCATGCATGACACGAAGCAACAGATGGCCAGGCCTCTTGAAAGGCTTTTGAACTTCACAAACCCCAGAAACCTCACCCTTGCATGGCTGGAATATGATGAACAGAGCTGGAGATGAAACGGAAACAACCATTCGCTGGTCGCTGCATATATAGGCCTATACTGTACGCCAAGGAGGAAGGAAGGAACCGCGTCAACTTGCTCCGTCTGCGTGAGCCGTGAGCTGATCAAGATCCACAGACGCGTGGAAGGCAGAAGCTAGATGTGGCACACGCAAATATATATAAGGGTTAATTGGATTTATGCCAGTGTAACTTGGCAGTTTCAGAAAAATGCCACTAGTATTTTGAAACTTTGAAGAATGCCATCATAACTTTGTAGTTGTACTTAAAAAATATCATTCTCGCCATTCGGCTGTGTATTTCGATTCGTACACGAATATGGCTCTACGAGTCCACTTGTCATTAGCTCTCTCCGCTCTCTCTCTCTCTCTTGCCCTCGTCGCCTGATCTCCGCCCACACCGCCTGACCTCCGCCGCGTCGAGATGGCCAGCTGGTAGCGCACTGTGAGATAGAGGACGGCCCGCGAGGGCGGCATCTAGCGGTAGTCTTGGTGCCGAACCATCGGTAAAAGGGCAGCACTAGGGCTCCTATAACCTAGGCAAAGCGTGAGGCCGGCTCGATCGACCGTGAGGTACGGGAAACAGGCACGCACATGAGCACCCTGGGGTTTCTATGAAGCTACCTGGGTGGTTAGCGTCGATGGCAAGCTGTGGAGATGGGCTGGCGACGGTGACCCTAACAGCGGAAGGAGGTGCGCGTGGACAACCCTCCTCGGAGTACCTGGACACAAACGATCAGCACAATTGAATTTCTACTAGCATGTAGATGTTTCAATCGTGAGCAATCGAACAGAGACTCACCAGTGGAGAAGATAGCTCGGCGAAGGTGATTTTTGGCCGAAATTGGGGGAGAAAGCCGCCGATGGTCTTCAGATGCACAAGAACCCAAATTGATTGGTGAAAAGGCTCGGCACAGGTTGTGCTCGACAACGACAGCAACACCTAGTGCCGGTCAGAGTACCTAGACAGCGATGACACAGGGGCACATGAGCAGCTTGGTGGCGGCGGCTCTCTGCGTGTGCGAGCTGTGCACTATGTGAGAGGCGAGAGAGAGAAGGGAGCAGAGAGGGGTAGAGAAGGGAGTAGAGAGGGTGTTATGTCCCAAATTTTGTAATCGTGTGATTAAGTTTAATTATGAATCATTAGCATTATAATTAAATTCATGGTAAATTATTTTGGCACACTAGAGCACTCTGTTCCGAGTCATTGGATGAGAGAAAGAAATTTAGGAGAGAAAAGAATTGAATTCGCAGTTAAAACGAACCTCCTCTCTCTTCCACGTGTGCCCCACATGTGGCCTCACCACCCACCACACATAATGGGCAGCCCCCACCTGCTCTCTCTACTCCTTACTCCCCACGTCTCCCACCCGAGCTGCACAGCATTAGCAGCTACTGCTCTCTCCCTCTCTCTCAAGCTCTCTCACTCCTCCTCGGTTTCCTCTCTCTAGAAGTCAAACCGAGGTGCGCATGTAGTGTATACGCGTTCTCTTGCTCATAAGCTATCCATCCCTCCAATTTATTTTCGTTTTTCCAAAGGATTTGAGCCGATTTTGGTATCTTTTGGTGTTTAGGGTTGAAATGTGAGGAACACCGGATTTCTTCGTCTCTCAAGCGTTTCACTTTGTTTTCTTCATCACCCAGCGGTCACTAACCTTCACAAGTACTGTGGGTAAGTCTCTTAGGCTCCCTATGGTATGAATTTGTGATTTGGTTGGTCGATTTTGTGATAAAGCATAGTTCATGAGTTCTTGATGCTTTAGATCAAAATGAGGATTAGATGAGATTTGAGTTATGAATCGAGTTGTTGAGTTGATGAGTGAGTTCTAGACCCTATAAACTACCTCGAACATGTCCCCTTTTGGATTGGAGAGGCTAGCAAGTCGATTTAGCAAAGTTTTTCCCCATTTTTAGGAGTAATTCTGGACGGTCCGTATTCTCCACAGAAATTCATGGATATTCCGCAAAAATGCGGAGTATCCGTAGTTACTGTTCACCAAGCGGTTTGTGGCTTATAAAATTTATAATAAATTTTCCTTAGCTCCAAAAATTATGAAACTAATTTTGTTGGTTTCATAATAACCTCCTCTACCTATTAAAAATGTTCCCAACCATGAAATAGTTAATTAACTTTTTAGAATAAATTAATTATGTTAAGGCTTCATTAATTCACCGTTAATTCTTTAACCGTTAATTTTGTCTTTTAATGACCTGTGCTAGCTAGGAAAAGATGTTCATGCAATTTAAAGTATATTTTTATGGCTTTTCTTCATATGCATATTGTGACATGTATTGTTGTACTTCATTCATACTCATCATTGTACATGCTCCCCCTTTTAGTGAATGAAGAACCGGAGCGTGACGTGGGTGTGAGCGAAGACGGCAGCGAGCTCCCATATTTCTGTGAATTCTGTGCAGGGGTGTCAAGCAAACCCAAGTGCAGCAAGGCAAGCAACTAAGTATTTTGCACCTTTTGTTCTAATGAATGGAGTCTAAAAATTGATAAATTATGCTTATGTATGTTTGCATATGTTTCAAGTCGATGTCAGGCAAATGGATAGAACCTATGTTGTTTGCATGATTCATCTACCTTGAATTATTGTTCATCCATATCCTTGTAGCCATAGTCACATGGTCGATGTCTAAGAGTCATCCGATATGCTTAGCAATACTTAAGTCATCAGTAGAAGTCAAATGACGGTGTCGTCATTGTTCACGAGCCTAGGGATTACTACTTGGTTCACAAATACTTGATGATGATGATGAGACAGTTGGATGAGTGGTGAGAATGAGGCGAGATGTGTGTAGTATTAGGGGTGTATCTGCTCCGGAGGAAAGTCTTGGGGGCAGTCCAGGGGAGGAACCCGGGCACCATAGACGGCTTGCATCGGTTAAGGCCATCCGTCGTTGTCGTTGGCTTTAGCACTTTCCTTACTCACCACATGCCGATCTAATGGTAAGGCGAGCCGAATACCTTTGTAGCTGTGGTCATTTAGGGTCTGAACATCGACAGTGTGAGCGAGCGGGCATGTAGTGGTACTAGTTTGCTCCGGGAGTAGTTCTAGTACCGTCGCGTCGAGCGATGCATGTTTCAAATGATCGGGGCTTATTGGGAAAGGTTGACATGAGTACCCCTTGTATGGACCTGTGTGGTTATGTGAGCTGTATGGTCCTCAAGTCGTGTGGATCCAGGAGTATCCCCTGCAGGGTGTATAAACATTTTGAAATACCGTGCTCTCGGTCATGAGCATGTTTCTGTCCATCCGCATCGGTCGTAGAGTTTTCGATTGTGGTTTGTGGTATGGTTTATTGGGGGATGGTTGTGTTGGACTGTTATATATTGATATACATGATGGTTACAGTTATATCATGTTCAGTTGGTTAATTGCAGGGTTTATAATATATGTTGTTGGTTAAGTTAGTCGCTCACACATATGTGTCTAGGTTGCTTACCGCATATGTTTACTTTATGGTTTTTCATTGCTAATAACTCAATGTACAATCCTTGGAGTCGAGCTATGTATATGTACTCTATATGATTTAAGTCTTACGAGTACTTTCGTACTCATGCTTGCGTTTCAGGTGCTGCTGCTGAGAAAGAGGCTGTTTATGGCTACTTCGTGCCTACCTATCAGGGTGGCTGGCAAGAGTAGTTCATACTACTCTCGTAGGTCGTGTTTTGGGGTGGAGCCTAAGGGCATGTGGCTCTATCATCTTTTTTTTATATAGTTTTTAGTCTTTCGCTGCTTAGTTTCTTTTACTAGTTAGGAGTTGAGCATGTTTTAGTCTACTCCTATATTCCTTTTACTGTAAATTATAATAACTTATTGTATGCTTAAGAATTTGCAATATAACTTTAATTACTTTCTCTTTCTTAAGCTGTGTTGTGATGCTATATGTTGTAAATGTATGTGTTCTAATCTTAAGCACAAAACACATGCCGGTACTACTGGAATGGTGTTCTAGTTAATCTTTGAGGTTATGATTATGTTTAATGATCCTCCTGATGATTAATTATAATACTGTTTGGACGATTCCTCATAGAGGGCCGGGTCGGCGGAGCTCGGGCGGCGCGAGCGGAGGTTGGGTGGCCAGCGGTGGAGGTTGGGCGGTGCGGACGAGAGAGAGCTGGAGAGAAAGAGAGAGTGGAGAGAGCCGATGATAGGTGGGCTCGAAGTTGTATTCGTGTACAAATCGAAATACATAGCCGTAATGAGGCCAAAACATTTTAAAATGTCGAGAATGTATTTTTTAGAAGTACACCAAAGTTGCGGTGATGTTCTTGGAAGTTCAAAATACAAGTGTCATTCTTTTGAAACTTCCAAGTTGCAGTGGCATAAATCCAATTAACCCGACTTATATATAATGGTTTGTTGACTAATCACACAATGACGCAACTAGAGATTTCAATTTCGTTTTATAATTTTTTTCGTTCTCCGGTGTGAAAAAACAGAAATTTGTGAAAATTTACTGAAATTTAGGTTATTTTTCGTCCTTCACTTTGTGGTCTCACATATCAGTGAAGAAAAATTCTATAATTAAATATTTCGTTCCCCTCCTATAGCCCTGGACACAACCATAGCCAGGCTGAGTTATTTACATGTGAAGTGATTGATACATCGATCAAGCTAATTAAAGAGAGATTACACACTTCATGGAAAACACACACTAGTTGAAGCCTTGTTGCTTTTTTTTTAAGAGAGCGTCCTTGTTTGCTGTTGTACATTTGTTTTCTATGTTTTCGCATTGAAAAAGGTACTAGCAGTTACTTATCTTTAAGTCGTAGATTGTGGGGAAACTGCTGGGTGCAGCCTCCAGGAAAACAGAGAGGACCTTGTAACGTTGCTCGCGTTCGGTTGCAGGCGGCCTCGACAATCCATATGATGATCAGGTGTAACTAGAAGTACCTCGAGAAATCAAGTTAAAACGTAAGTAGTTTATTTACGATGAGTAATCAATATTAATATTTATTTAGATTTATTATCTTTAATTTTGTATGAGATTTGATGTGATTTAAATTGAATCTTTAATTTTATATGAGTTTTGATGTGATTTGAATTGATTTGAGATTTCATTTGAGCATATTGATTATGGACTAACTAGAATTAGAGTTAAAGATATATGTTTGCTTGTCTCATGATGTACAGGTGATGGATGCAACTTAACGATCGACGGTGGTATGATTGGAGCCAAGCGAAGTGCTTGGTATCGGACCATTAAGGATGTTGAACAGAGTCAAAGATGATTCTAGCGGAATACGTGGATGTCAAGCAAAATATAAAAGATAGATGGAGATAGCATGTTGATAAAGTCAAGTGAATAGGATGCCGGTGTAAGTGAAAAGATGATCCAAGGGATCGGAAGCAAGAGAGACTTGCCGATGGTCAGGATTACAAGACGGAGTACACGCGTCGATATCGGAGCGCTTCCTTAAGGTGTAAGCAAATGGGGAGTCACACTTTGAGAAGCATATTAGAGTTTTATGGTTTGACTTCAAAACCGTAGGAGAATTGGAGGAGTACGTGGCACCATCACGAAGCTTACGTCGAGGCGAAGCTAAGTCATAAAGGCACCACGACCGTCCGATGAATCAAGAAGAAAATAGACTAAAATACTCTGGATGGTAGTTAGGAGTGTACTACAAGAGAGAGATATTTTGGTAAAAGTTAGAAAACTTAGCGGTTAAGTTTTCTAGACTTATAAATAGAGGGGTAAGGTTATGGGAGGAGATGAACCAACCATTTTGAGCCCCTTGTGCCATCCTTATGAGAGCCTTATGCTAGGATTTTAAAGGAGAGAAACAGAAGTACTTAGCCTATGTATTAGGTGAGAGGTTTGTGAGAAAAAAATCTTTGTAATCTGTTTAGAATAGGGCTAACCTCTACTGCAATAAAGTTTATTTTTCTTCATGTTATTGTGCTCACCTTCTTCTAGTTTCCCTCTATTGGTTCTATTGCAAGTTTGTAAATTTTTCGGTTTTCTTATTTGATTTTCGTTTTAATTTTTAGGCTAAAAATTCAACACCTTGTGATGTCATTCTTCTTGTTGCTATAGGCATAAAATTCGTATACACACACTTATATGATGGGGTCTTGAATTTCCTTAACTCTAGACAATCAATTTGGAGAGTTTCATTGCTTAGTGTTCACCTTTTCTTGTTTGTTTTCAAGTTGTGATCTTTCGAGTGCTAAGATACATGGATTGATCTTAAATGAGGCCTATGGTTCATATACTATTCGCTTGAGTGTTGAGGTGCGTTGGGTGATCCAAATAGGAGAAGACCATCGATTTCGTTTCAAATTTGTTGAGACGTCTATTCACCCCCTGTATTCGCCAATCTTGTTCCTATAATTGGTATCAAAGCTGGTTTGATTACTTATTGATCTTTACCAGCTTTGTGATCCGTAGATGATAATAGAGAGAAGTGGAAAGATTCCTCTATTTGATGGTCGAGATTTTTCATATTGGAAGGTGCGTATGGAGGCTTATCTTCTGAGCCAAAAAAGTGTAATTTAGGAATAGTTGATTCTAACTATGTAATTCTTGTTGCTTGCACGACTCATATTCAAATTAAATAGTATGAGGCCAACAACAAGGTCAAAAAAAAAATTGTTCCCAAGTCTGAGTCGGAATAAGTTTGACATGGTACAACACCTCCATACTGCCCGGGAGATCTGGTATACTCTGAGTATCTTTCATGAAGGCACTAATCAGATTAAGGCTAGACGCTAGAGCACATACAACTAAGAATATCAAATATTTGTGTAAAGCCCCGGAGAGTCTTTGGATGCGATGTTTGCTCACTTTGATAGGATCGTTAGCAATCTTTGATCCATTGGTGTTCTGCCCTATTCTGATCATGAGAGAGCGATCAAGCTTCTCTATGATCTTAACTGTAGTATATGAGAAGTAAAGATCTCAAGCATTGAAGAGTCACCAAGTTATGAAACATTAACTTGTGATGAATTCTTCAATAAGCTCAAGTCCACTGAGATAGCCAATGTGACTCGTATAGGTCTTAGAAACTTCATGTCTCGGACCATGGCGTTGGTTTTTAGATCGAATGGTGGCAATCAGGATGGAGCTATGTTCTCTTGTGCTAACACTTCATCGAGTGGTTTTTCTTTGTCTTCTTTGGTTTCTATCATAGAGGTGCATGTAGACACTTTGGATGACGAGGACCTTGCTTTCATCGTGAAGAATTTTACCCACTTCTACAACAATCATCGAGACAGGAGTAGGAGCGGTTCCTATGCCTGCTTTGAGTGTGGTGATACCACACGTTTCAAGGCGAACTACCCCAAGCTCAAGAAGAGGGAAGACCACGACCGCAACCACAACAAGCACAAGATGAGGAACAAGAAGTCATTCTTCAAGAAGAACCACAATAAGATGACCAAGAAGGTGGCCAAGGCGGCTTCCAGGGCATTTGTGGTTGCTCTCACGACATAGACACCTCTTCTAGCGATGAGGAGAGCTCGGAGGGGAAGCTGGCGGTGAAGGACAAGAAGAAAACGAACAATGACTTCACCAGACTTTGCTTCATGGAGGATGACAACAACGACAACGATCTCAAGCTTGATCCCTCCAAGGTATTACCTTACTATGACCAGCTTTCTGTCTAAGTTGATACTTTGAATGATGCTGTCATTAGCCATGATATGTTACTTAATAAAGATGTGCGTGAGTTGAAGGAGCTTAGGCCTAAGTATGAGTTTGTTTCTTCTGAGCTTGCATTGCTTAGGTCCAGGTATGATGACGAGGAGTGTGAGAGTTGTTTCTTGGTTATGACTGAACTTGCCGAACTTCAAAATGTGCATGCTCAAATCGCTAGTCGGCTTGAGAATGCTAAGAAGAAGCTCCTTGAGGATGAGTATAGGTCTACTCTCTTAGGTGCTTGCAAGAATTGATCTTTGCTTGCAGAGGATGTTGAACTAAAAGACAAACACCTTAAAAAGCTAGAATTTAGATTGGTGAGTGCTGGATGTTCGAAGGATGTGCAGCCAAACTGTTTCACTTGCATAGTAGCTGGGTTAGAAGGCAAGTTTATAAACTCTTGGATGAGAATGAGTATCTCCTTTCTCTAGCGGAGAAGTACTCAGAGGGCAGGGAGAAAATTAATCTTAGCCAAGACCAAGATGTGTGCTGACAAGACAGGTTTGACTCTTATGTTGAGATTTGAGAGGGTTATTACAATAGGGATAGTAAGACTGTTTTCACCACACCTACTACCTTAGAAGCTGAGAAGTCTAAGATCACTGTTTTCACCACAGCCTACCAAGAAGAATCCAGTACCACAACCCAAGAAAGCTCCACAACCTAAGGTGAGAGATCCTAGAGTGACCGGTGGTCGAGTTCCCGAGAGACACCACCACTGCACCTACTACCAGAGAAAGGGTCACCTTGTTGGGTTTTACTTTTGTCGTAGGAGAGATGACCGGCGTGAGTGAAAGTGGAGTACCCGAGACATGTACTGCCCCTCTGTTGGTGTACATGAGCTTTTTCCTTGCTCTCACCCACGAGTATTAGACGCTCATCAATTTTCTTCCAAAGGCTTTGCCCAATGTGAATTTTACCATGACTCATATAGTTTTGGTCCATATATAAGAGGCTTTGAGTCCCAATTCTTTGGCAGACCATATTTTTCTCGTCGTGGTTCTCACCCCAGCGTGCTAGTGTTGATTTGTATTCACCTGCTTTCAATATTTCAGGGCGGATGACCCAGTACTGACTCATCCACCTACTATTCTTTTCTTATGTATGTGGTAGGTCGAGCCTGTAGAACAAGTGGCTCATCGACTCTGGTTGTTCTCGCCATATGAGGGGATGTATCATGGTTCTCCAACCTCACCTCGATGAAGCGGAACGAGTATATCACTTTTGGGGATGATTGAAAAGTAAGAGTGAAGACCAAACGTATGATAAAGTTAAATGAGAGTTTTACTCTCAAAGATGTGACTTTAGTTGAACATCTAGGATACAACATGCTCTCTGTATCTCAGTTGCTAGATGAGGACTTGGAAGTGCACTTTAAGCACGATGCTTCTTGAGTTCTTGATTCTTCTGGTACTTTGATTTGCAAGATTTCTTGAGTTGGGAGAGTTTTTGGAGCCAATGTTTATGAGGTTTCTGGTTCTTCTCAGTTTTTACTTGCTCAACCTTCTTCTAGCTTTGGATGTGGCATAGAAGATTAGGGCATATGAGCTTTAATTTGCTTAATCATTTGAGTACCCTAGGTTTGATCCGAGGATTGCCCGAGCTCAAGTTTGAGAATAACCTTGTTTGTGCTCCTTATCGGCATGGCAAGATGGTTGCCGCTCCTAATCCACCAGTCAATCTGGTGATGGCTAAACGACCGAGAGAACTTCTCCATATAGACACTATTGGTCCTTCCCGAGTTCATTCGACGGACATAAAGTGGTATCTTCTTGTCATTGTTGATGACCTCTCTCGCTACTTTTGGGTCTTCTTTCTTGTAAGCAAGAATGAAGTGTTTTCATACTTTCAAAGCTTAGCTTTGAGATTGTTCAAAGAACTCCATGTATATTGAAAGTAATTCGCAGTGATAATGGCATCGAGTTTAAGAACTATTTCTTTGATGCTTTCTGTCTTGAGTATGGCATTGAGCATTAATTTTCTGCCCCACACGTTTTTTAACATAATGGCGTGGTTGAGAGAAAGAATTGCACTTTGGTGGAGATGGTTAGGACGATGCTCGATGAGCATAGGACTCTTAGGAAGTTTTGGGCCGAGACCATTAGCATGGCGTGCTACATCTCCTAATGAATTTTCTTGCATTCGTCTTAAATTGACTTCTTATGAGTTGTGTTTTGGGAGGAAGCTGAAGGTTTCGCATTTAAGGATTTTTGGGTGTCGGGTTTCATTTGAGCATATTGATTATGGACTAATTTGAATTGGTGTTGGAGATATACGTTTGCTTGTCTCATGGTGTGCAGGTGATGGATGCAACTTGACGGTCTACGACGGGATGGTCAGAACCGAGCGGAGTGCTTGGTGCCTGACGATCAAAGAGGTCGAGCGAAGTCAAGGGTGATCCTAGCTGAACACGTGAAGGTCAAGCAAAGCATGGAAGATGGAAGGTGTCGAAGATTAGTTCCCAATAATATATCTGTATATTGACTGGGTACCTTCGAGTGTAGGTATTAATCACGAGATGAGACAAACAATGTATACAAGTTCGGGCCTCCGATTGAAGTAATACCCTACATTCTATGGGGGTGTTGTTGCTGCATATTGATGATCTCGAGTACAAGCAAGGTGGCTAAGACTATTACAAGGAGTTGATTGGATCTAATCTATCATAGGGCTAAAGTTGTCGAGTAGATCCTATATTGGGGCCTTGATGCTTCCCTCTCTCTTTTTGTCGTGTTCTCTCGTCCCCCCAGCCTTTCCACCTTATATAGGGGTGAGGGATCGACTCCTATACATCCGTAGTCGATAGAGAGTTGTCTTCCTTGATGTCCAAATAGATAGATCTGTTTTGAATACTGGTTGTATCGGGTTGGGTAACCAATTTAAATCTTCCTAGTATGTATTTCCTTGATTCTGAGTGTATCAGGTACCGCTGATTCAGTTCCGTGATATCTGAAACTGCCGAATATGCGTCATATATACCCTGTCTGTGTATGATATACTCCTTATGCGCATATACCCCTTAGTTAGATATTCGACAGATGAAGATGACGTGTTGACAAAGTCAAATAAAGGGGATGTCGATGCAAATGACAAGACGAGCGGGGGAGAACTAACTCGACACAAATAATTTTATCCCGTAGTATCGGTGGCATATAAGCCACCCCTAGTCCACATTGAAGCTCTATAAAAAATATACTCTCACTCATCAAGACTCTTCCAATCATAGCTCTTAAGCTATCAAACCACCGAGGCAAGCCCTCAAGCACGATAAACAAACAAGCCACCAAGATGAGGTCTCACAACTATTTTCTCTTCCGGTCACTTGTACGCCGTTTTCACTTCGAAGTTTTAACAACAAAGGCATGGACCTCTACATCCCTATACACGCTTCTTGCCGTCGCTCCATACCAAGTCGGAGAGTCAACAAGCTTGAGCCACCAAGACTCAATGTGCTGGTAAGTCACCAAGACTCTAAGACGCCAGCGTACCTCTCGGTACAAGGTTGGATCACTTTTTGATCTAATCTCTAGGTTGCAGCACCTAGCAACACCTCTCTCTATGGCTATAAGCACTAATCACTCTTTAACTTTGTGCTTAATTACCTTGGATGATCACTTTTAGTATTTTGATGGTTTGGATATCTTCTCAAGTGTATATGGGCTTCTCTAGACTCCAGCACTTTTAAATGACCGAGTGGAAGGGTATTTATAGACTCAATCCCGCGGACTAGCTGTTGCCTCAACAGTTCAAATTTTCTGTAAACGCTGGATGATCCAGTGTAAATAGATTGTACTCACCGGACCATTCAGTGTGTATATCATCCACGAACTAGTCGTTGAAAATCCACTCAGACTCATTGTGAATGCCAGAAGGTCTGGCGTGATGTTCTCGTATGAACGCCGGAACATCTAGCGTGCATCTGATGCCAACCAGGTCATTTGCAATCTCTTTGCAAAAAATCCTCTAACACATCATCCAGTGTGTACAACTCATATTGTCGGACTATCCGACGTGTACACCTTCTTTTCCTCCTTATGTCAGAACACTCCGGCTTTCATCACTATCATACATCGGACCATCCGGTGTGTACCTTTTTTCCATTGCCTGAAACATTCTGTGTGTACAAATTCCTCTGCACCGAATTTTCTGGTGTAGTCAACTTCTGTATGACTTCTCCAATTCAATTAAACTTTGTTCAGTATTTAGTGGCTTCTTCATATATTGCATCCATAAAACCTATAAAACATATAGTTGATAAACATACTAATCTCATGTTATTATTAATCATCAAAATTACATACATACTTAAAATAAAGACTACGATCTCCTTAAAAACATGTTTCCTACCTCGTCAGCTTGCATACTTGCACGAAAAGGGATTTATTAGTACTTCGTATTATTCCATGTTACATGTATCCCTTCACTTTGCCCCACAAGGATAGTGCAGGTACTCTTTGCCACGGTCGTGATGCAAAGCTGGCAAATACATAGTTTTTTTTTCATGCTGGAAATCCCTGATTCCATTACAGACTAACCGAATTATAGTTTGTGTACACTTACATTTTAATAGCGATGTACACTATCATAAAACCAGCGTCCCTGACAGCCAGAAATCATGCTCCAGGAAATGTTTCTTCATCAAGAAAATCAGTCAGACTCCTAGGTTTTTTTCCATCAATAAAAGTACGTACCTCAGAACGCTTATTCAATACAAATGCATAGATAGAGCGCGAAGGATTACTATGGGCATTTGATTTGAGCAACCACCTCATTCTAGGATCAAATCATGCTCCCATTATTTTTGTGGGATGACATCAATCCTCATTCTTATAATGGACATGTGCTCACGAGGTATGAAATGAAAATGGATCAACAAATGGATTTGACTAAGCATTTGGACCGAATAGTCCTCAGTACATAACTGCATTACAACAATTAAGTGCTACCCCTAGTCACAGATACAAATCGTTTTGGACATACACCCAGTCAAACTTTTGAAACATCTACCATCAGTATCCTTCTTAAATATTTATATTTGAAAGTTGAAACACATAAATGATATGTCTAGATTTATGTCAAAAGGTAGAATATTATAATTTTTGTTGGATTATATATATATATATATATATATTATTACAATAGAAATTAATCATACATTAGAGCTACATTTTAGAAACCGTGTCGCTTCCAAAACAATGGTTTTTTTTCTTCTTTTGACCGGGAGTACTTGCCAGGGCATATATGTACATATGCTGGTGCATTTGCATTTGCATTTTCATGACACCAAATTTAATAGACCCATAGGGGAGCTGACCTAGGTAGGAGTAAACAGTTGTTTTAGTTCTTCCTTTCCATTCGTGTGGTCAGCGCATAGAAATCATCAAAGCTTAGCTGAAGGTGTGGGCCGTCACCTCCCGCTATTCTCTATTGCTTTCAGTGAGCTGGGAGTACCTCCTCCCAGAAATCCTGCGGGGTGGTAATGTGTTTCAGTGACAAGATGTCAGCTCAGAACACAGCAGGGTGACCATCTGTTTTGCCGACAACTGATGCAAAAAGAGGAGCCGCATCAGGGCATTGATAGCCTAGGAGCATGCCCCCACATACAAGAACAAATATGTAAGTTGTTGCTAGCAGTACTACTAGTTAGATAACAGAAATGTCTTGACAAGATAATCCTATGCAGATGTCCCTTTGTTCCATGTTTTCATGAAACTGTCGCGATTCGATCGTATAATGTGATTTTTGCTATTTCGTTTTTGCAGAAGTATGGATACCGAAATGAATAATAGTACAATCAAGCCAAAGTTGAAACAACCAGCAGTAGTACAATCAATGCTGAGCGACTGAGATACCTGAATGCAGCAGGAGCCGGTACACCTGGGGGATGAGAAACCAGACTCCCATTCCATTCTTTTGGCAGCTGACTTCAATGTGAGGAAGCAGAGGAGAACCTACTTCCTGTAAAGTTTCAGCAGTGCAGCACCCCTACTTGGCCAATACTCATAGATGACACGTGAGGGACTAAAAAAAAGGGTTGGGCATGTGCACTGCTGAACTGCTGATGATAGTCAAACCACCTTAGGAACTAGGGGAGAGTATGGTCTTGTACACTTGAGCTGTGACAGATACATGTAGGACTACTGTACTCTACTCATGGATGCATCATGCATGCCTGACTTGACCCATAGACTGGCAATGAACTTTTTTTTAGATTACAACTCACGCTATACACACGCCACTGGAACCGCAGGCGGATAGCGCTGGTGCCACACGGTGCGAAAGGCACGGGTCGAAACCCCCGACCCGGCCTCCTGCCACCTCGAGCGCTACCAACGCGTTGGAATTGACAGTGAGTTGTTTAGTGTGGAAGAGGCTTGGGTTCTCTCTGGCTACAGCTCCCAAAGAGATCTGAATTAGGACCTAAGGGAACTCCAATCAAGGAATAAACAAGCAGGGGTGCATGGTTTTTTATGCAAACATTCTAAGGAACTGAAGAAAAGAGACGCCGGAAAGAATAAACGGGATTGATATAGAATTATAAATGAGATGCTCCCGAATCAATACTGCATGCTTGGAGAATGAAATTCTCCTATTGTTTATAGCCTGCCATTATGGTCCTACACGCTTGAACATGACAGGGAGAGAGTCAACGCGGAGTTACACATTAATTCCTACTTGCTGATTTGTTAGTGCTAACTTGGAGGTTTGTTTAATCCTAGCTAGTAAGCATGAGGCTTGAAGTTTACATTTCCCCTGCAGACTGCAGTAGTACAAAAAGTGTACCCGGCTCCTTGCTGGAACACGTAATTAGTGTCAGCAATTTGAAAGGTGGATTCAGCGTGTTTTGAACAAAGATTTGTGCTCTCCTCTTGTTCGCTTGCTAAAAGCAATAAAATTTGTTCAGGTCGGCCGTAAAGCCTACCGTAGTTCCCCATCGGAAAATAAATATCTCAAAAACTGAAACAAGAACAGTATTTATACAGAGAAGAACAGATTTGGTTCAAGTGTTTGTGCAGTTGCTAACACGCAAGAATAATCCTCATTAATCCCATTGCTTTCCTTCCCATCCAAAACATACACGGGAAGCATGAACCACGCACACGTGCTGTTCCATTTCATCTCCCCGAGTTCCGACCCAATTGGACATGCTATTTCGATGGCAGGTAGAACTGATACCTGATGAGGACTCCACAGCCGAACATAGGTAGTGTTCAGAGCGACGTTAGATATAATGATTTTATTCATATATATTTGAAAATAGAATAATTTTATTTATATAGATATTTATTTGGTGGGTGAGATGAAATAAATTTATTTTAGTACATCGAATTTACCATCAATGTTACGTTCAAAATGGGACAGTTGCATTCCACTATTTTTTAGTACGGCTCTGTCCTAAATCTTTAAAAAATATTTCCTAATTCCAAACTATTTCATCATACTACTCTCCATCCAAATAGCTTAAAAATAAGATAGATCCACTCCGTCCTATCCCGTCTCCCGATCTAAACACTACCTAAGCGCAAGAATACGGCAGGTCACCAGCATGGCGTCAGCTTTCAGTATGTGCATGCTTCGTGTCAAGGCATGCCACTTCTCTGTCCACGAATGCAATGTATAGCCTCCTGATACAATCTGTCAGCGTATTAGTTGTGTGCCAATACGCAGAAAGTTCGTGCACAAGACAAGGTGAAAATAAACAATGCAAAAGATAAGGTAGATGTCCTTGGAATCAAAGCATAGTGCCAAGTACCAACCTCGTCCACATTTGGTGTAAAGTGTACAAAGTTTCCTCTGCTTGAATCAAACTATACACTTTTTTTTGCCAAATGCCAAATAATAACCCTTGCCAATACTTTCATATAGTGTATCATTTGCATACATTGAATATGTCCCATATCTTCCTTTAACATTCGTGAATACTGAATAAGTGAATAGCAGTCGCTTTCGATGAAATCCTTTCTGCTTGTCAGGATTCATGATGCAACGTGAACAAAAACTCCGAAGGAAGCATCAGGTCCGCCCAATCAGGACCTTAAAAGGATCTTTGACGAGCAGTCCACAAATCCAGCAGCGCAAGGAACAAAAACATTCATTGTGAAATGAAGTTGCAGCGTTTTTACAGGCATCAGCAATAGTGATAGTACAAATATTGGATTTTCAACCTAACGTATCTTAATAAGTCCTAAATTTAGTGGAAGCAACCTCATCAGGTTAACTTGATGTGGATCCACGGTACTCGAGCCGCCAATAGGTGCAGAGGTTGCCAAGCGCACAACACCAACCTCAGAGAAGTTGAAGAATAAACTAGGTGCTCGCTTTGCTATCTAGGACTCACAGCAGCCTCTTCACCAGCCTGCGAAGGGTAAATAGAAGATTTGAGAACCCATGAAATGATCCATTGTGAAGTATCTACCTTTGCATGGAAAACAGAACATTACCGTTTTGGCCAGCAAACTGGCTTTCTCATCATCAAATCCAAGGTTAGCCAGTATTTTATGACCAGCTGACTCATTATCTGACCATATCCCCAGTAGCAAATGATTGACGGTTACTTCTCCGTCCTCACCTAAATTCAGAATTCAATTCATTGAACAAAACACAGGAATAATACTAGATAGGCTGATGAAATATAAAAGAGATACAGCACAATTCAAATTCGATTATGCTCAAGTGCATATGCAAATCAGCTACCCGACATACATAACTGGAGCAAAAGCGTACATGAAAGGCCATAAAAATCCTCCACCTTGAATTGCAGTAATCTGCAGGAAAACTCTAGTCAAAACTCACCACTGGGACTTTCTTTCTAATAAAGCGGGGCATTGGTCCTTTGGTCTTAAAAATTATCACCAGACCACTAATCTTATGGAGTAGTCTTCATACCCAGCATAGCAAGCACCTTCTATACTGTACTGTAGCTACAGTAGGCATAGCGAGTCAATTTGTGCACGGTTTCTGAATGAATTTAAAACTAGTACTGTAGTTGATGCAGGTCCTACTTAGAAATACAGAACAAAAATGGCATGTCAGCATAGAAACTATGCTCTAAGCACCTAAGGCCAAACAGCCTTCTCCAAGCCCTTCAAATCTCATGTCACACTTAATCAAATACATTCTCGAATTTAATCATCATCTATTACAATTTCAAGCTTAAACATGCATAAATCATGACCCAGCAAAACAGTACAGGTTGCTGACCAGCTCAGTCCTGCAAACCTTAAGTTCGATCAACCCAAGAATGCCATGCTGGTGCTATGGACTGGTCCTCATCCAAATGCAATACATGGAATAAACAAGATCCCATACAAACCTGAACTAAATCCCAACCAAATACCCCTCTTTCAAATGCAATACCTCGGAACAAACATGCCCTGTTTGTAAGTTTAAACAATATTCATGTATACATCATTAATTCTGCTATGCTGAGCCAAAAAGTCACCACAGGTTGAGTTCAGTCTGGGTTGCAACAAAATACAAGCAGCTCTAATCCGTCTAGACACGACTATATCTGTCACACAAGATTCTCTGAAACAGCTTTCTCAAGCCATCGCAAGAATGGAGTTGGCAAATCCTCCATTCAGCTGGAAATGACAAATATTTTAGTCCCACCAATGGGAACACGGTCAGCAGGGTCTGATGCTTGGGAGATATTCCTATACTCACATAAATACGGGCCATTGAAAGCTCTATTAAGGATGTATTTGTTTTCTTCCAGCATTTACCACCAGTTTACAATAAAATTTGAACAAGATGAGGGATATCTAGAAATTGGTTCCACAAGACGAAATCATTGTTAAATAAATCTCAGAACCATCATCATACCTATAGATGCAGTACAAACCAAGAGTTGGAACAGGTTTTTAGAAGAACCGGATGCAATGTAATTGTTTTAGTATGTGGTGGAGCCCAACTCAACTGCCTCTAGTGTGCAGCGAGGACAAAAAGGACACTAGAGCTCTAGAAAATTTGTAAGAGAAGAGCAGAAAGCAAAATGAAAACAATAGTTTAATTAGATATATTCAAAGGTAGTGTCGGCAACAAATGAAGTTAAACCCTGTTGCATCTAGTGTGAAGCGAGGACAAAAAGGACACTAGAACTCTAGAAAATGTGTAAGAGAACAGCTGAAAGCAAAATGAAAACAATAGTTTAATTAGATATATTCAAAGGTAGTAAGTATCAGCAACAAATGAAGTTAAACCCTGTTGCATAAACAAGCCAAACCAGTACATCATATGTCAAACAAAGTTGCATCTTTCAAGTAACCAATGTAGCTAGCAGAATGCAGAGGCAGTGTATAGGAATGTACAATCTCCTGTGATGCTAAACATGCATATTTAATCCATGTTATATGGAGACAAAATTTCAGAAGCCCCAGGAACAATTAATGGTGGTGAAAAAGCATTCGATGGATCATGAGCCAGAGGATCCCTTTTCGTGGTTGCCTCTTATGGCATCCAGGTAGGACTGTAGGAGGCATATGGTCGGACAGGTGGTGGACAGCCTCGGCATCGAAAGCCTGGTATGATACCAAGTTATTGTGAAGGTTAGTTCACAACTACATACATCCTAAAATAAGAGGGCCAAACAGTCTGGCTTGTAGGGGATTAGCGAATTGGGAAGCAAGATAGACTATAAACTGTGATGAGATAACTTTTGGATAGAAAATAGACTAATTGATTATTGCTTAATTTGTAGGTGGTACAACACATCCCTGAACATACCAGAATATTGCAAGCAAATCAAGTTTTGCAATCAGGAGGTGACGCTAAATACAACCAATTTAGTATCTTTTCAAACCAAATGAGCAATCGACAACAATGGAAGTTCATATGTCGAACTGAAATTACCTAATTTCAATTTCTCATTGACAGCCCAATCAAGGGCCCGTTGGGCAGCTTCTGTCAATGGTGGATGCATAGGACTAAAGTAAAACATTTCTGATTTCCCGAGAACATTTGCTGCCTCCTCACGCACTTTGAGGAGAGAAATTCCATTAGCACGCAAAAGTTTTGCAGCGCCGCTGGTTCCTGAAAGCAATGAATTTGTGGCTCAATGCAATATGTGTAACAAATGTGGCAAACTGACTAACTGATAAAAGAAGAAATGTTAGCTTGATAGTTGACAATATCATGGTAAAACTAGCATGTTGCCCGTACGAAGCAGCGGGTTGCTTCAATGATGTTTATTTGCCAATGAAAACTTGTGGACTATCATAGTTCTAGGACTTAGGAGTCAATTTCAGAGTAAAACGCGTATATAACATAACAGTATTCACATGTCAGCTAGAAAAATGCTGGCATAAGATCTAAGGGACTCCTTGTAAGAATGCAGACATTTTGTTGGAGTGCACAGTAGTTTGTCACAGAATAGATCATGTCTGAACTCCTAAATACTAATCAGAGGTTAGGGCTAGAATGGCAGAATTCATTAGCTGTTACAGAAGATCATTCACGCTGGCCATAAGTATCTCTGTAAATCAGCAATATAAAGGTCAAAATGTCTCCACACACCTTCCAAGCTGTAACTCCTAAATCATTCTTTATCCTCTTTTAGTTCCTCTGTTCCATACACAATCACAATTGACAACTAATTTGGAGCACTTAAGTTACTTAAATGACTCCAAAATTAGAGAAAAAGCCAGTTTAGGGTATCAAAATCTAAGATCCTTTGCCTCACCCTCTACAAGGATGCCCATGAGGAGCCCCTCGGTGCCTGTGGTCGGATACCTCATTTTCCGCGCCTCCAGCTCCGCCATCGCAAATGACCGCACCGCTCTTGATGACCATCTGCGTTGAATCACCATGTCAGCAGCAAATATACACTAATGCTCCCTGAAGTACCCATAGAAATGGTTAGCTCACAGGATCGTCTTCCCAGCAGCTACCTCCGGATGCCTAAAAGCACAATAATTCCAGGATCAATACCATCCGATTACCAAACAATACGAGAACAAATCCCAACCAGACTACTTGCATTAAGGTGCTAAATTCAAAGATTTAAGACTAAGAAATAGAATAGCCCAAGCTCAGGAACGATTTAAGAGGAAACAAACATCGGCATCTGTGCTTACGTGGTGGGGAGCTGAGCGACGACGTGGCGGCCCCGGTAGCGGGAGGCGAGTCGTGGTCCAGCCCTCGGAGCGGCACGGAGGGAGGCGGGCAGGACAGGGGTTGCAAGGAAGGAGACGGACCAGGATAGGGCAGTGTGGTGGGTGGAGGAGGAGGAGGGGGAGGAGGAGGCGGAGGAAGAGGAGAGGAAGGCGGCGGCGGCCTGGGCAGCGGTCGCCATTGCGGGGGAGGGCTTCCGGGGTTTCTTGCTTGGATAGGGGAAGAGATGAAGGGAGACCGACTGTGAGAGTGGGCAGGACTCAGGAGAACTAACTAGGCATTACAGGGGCGGAGGGACCAATATGGCAAGGTATGGCGGGCGATTTTGGCCCATGTGGTGTCTGCCGGTCCATCGGCCCATGGCACCAGGTCGCCTTTAGCCTTGATGCAAATGGCAAGACCGCACACAAGTAGAGCGGGCGAGTGCCGATGGGCGACGAGTCATCTGCCTCATGTCCCTGGTCTCCCTGATCTCGCGCGCGGACGGCAGGGAGGCGGGCGCCCGGCGCAGGCGCAGCTCGGCGGCTGGCAGTCTGGCACGCTCGAAGGCCCGCACCGGCGCACCCCTGAGGCCGGTGCCCGCGAGCTCGTTCGACGTCCGCCGTCCGCCCGTCCAGGACTGTCACCGTACGCGCTGCGCGGTGCTGCTGTGCTCAAGTCCGGGACTGTCGCCGTCCGCCGTACGTGGCTGGCAGTCCGGCTCGACCCCAACTCCCCAAGCACGAGGCCAAGATCACTAGATCAGGACATCGCCGTCTCCGGCAGTGGCCGTGCACTGCACTGGCAAAGTGGCAATGACGCTTGCAGTTGAGACTTGAGACACAATGTATTCGTCCTCGTGCATATCTGCAATTTGACAATTGGAAAATTCATCAGGTGACAGGTGGTATGCATTGGCAATGACGCTTGCTCTGGTAACCCGATGACTGTGTTGGCGCCGGATGCTGATCTCAACGAACCCAGCCCCGGCGGCCGGTCACAACGAACAAACACACACGAACGCGAGAGACTTGGGAGATTTTGTGCTACAAATGTTGCAGGTTTTCTGGTTTTATCCTTTGCTATTTATATGCGATGCAAGATAACAAACTGGAGTCGGCCAACAAAGTCCGAGTCCCACGCCACACCGCCCACTGACTGCGTCGTGCCCGTTGTGGCGAGGCTAAAGCAACGGAGGCCATGACGTGAACAACGCACGTCTCAGGCCACTAAGCTAATACATGCAGATCATGCAACGGGGTTCATTCCAACAAATCACCCCTTAATCCCGTTGTACCTCGACGACGTTCGGCCGCTGGGGCATCTCGATGAACTTCACTCTTCCGAGCACCTTAGTTAGAATATCTGCCAGTTGCCCGTCGGTCCTAACGTGGTCGACATCCACTCTTCCATCATCAACACATTCATGAATGAAGTGATAACAAGTATCAATATGCTTATTTCACTCGTGATGTCCCAGGTTCTTGCTGAGCGCAGTCGCCGACTTGCTGTCCACCAGGAGCTTGATCTTTGCTACGTCACTGGCAGTCAATTCTCCCAAGAGCCGGCTCAGCACACTCTTTGACATGCTGCTTCTCCTGTCGCTATGTACTCTGCCTTACAGAACGAGAGCACAACAACCTTTTGCTTCTGGGGCACTCATGCGATCAAGCTCGAGCCGAGGAAGAATGCAACACCAAAAGTGCTCTTGCGATCGTCGATATCTCCCACTAGGTCATTATCGTTGTAACCCACGAGAGTTTGCTCTTGTGTGTTAGCCTTCCTGTAGTGACATCCATATCTCAGTGTGCCGTAGAGGTACCAGAGTATGTGTTTGACCATCACACGGTGTTGCTACGTCGGTACCTCCATAAACCCGCTGATAATGCCTATTGCATAGGCAATGTCAGGCCGCGTGTTGACAAGGTAGTGCAAACTTTTGATGATGCTTATGTGCCTCGTTACGTCCACTGCAGTACTATTGTCGCGCTTGCTGAGCTTCAGGCGATTCTCCATGGGAGTATCACAAGGGTTGCACCCAACTTGCGAGACATCTCAAGTATCTTAGCTGCGCATGCACTTTGGCATATGGTGATATCACCTCCTCCTTGCTTCATTTTGATCCCCAAGTAGTAACTCAGGAAATCGAAATCCCTCTTGTTGAACTGTTGCATCATTTGGTTCTTGAAGGCGCTGATTTCATCGCTCTAGGGACGGTGATGATCAAATCATCAACGTATACACCAACAAGCAGAAATGATCACCCATTCGCCTGCCTGTACACCATATGCTCCAGCGGATTCCGCTCAAAACCGAGCGAAATGAGCTCCTAGTCCAGCCGTGTGTACCATGCCTAGGGTGCTTTATGACGCCCGTATAGAGCCTTAAGGAGCTTGAGCACTTTGCCTTCATTGTTGGTGTTGGTGAAGCCCTATGGTGAATGTGTATCTAGCCTTTAAATATGGTTTTGGTAATTAGTGATAATACCTATGGACTAACAATATTGTTGAGAATTGTTAGTACGTTGTTCCATAGGTAATGCATGGAGAAGAGATATCCATCAAGATCAATGAGTTTTAGGTGATGCTCGGGTAAATTAATGATAATACCTATAGACTAACAATGTTGTTGATAATTGTTAGTAGATTATTCCATATGAGATGCATAAGTGATAAAGTATGGATTTGTTGAGAAATATCATGAGATCAAAATAAATGCATCGTTGTTATTGAGCTCTTAGTGATGCTTATGAGGAGAAGGAGAAACTCAAGAAGGTTAACAAGAAGTGTGAAGGCTAAGTCACTTGTGGAGATTAAGTAGCTAAAGGTATAAAGTTGTCAATTGGGTTTTATGAAATAACTGTAGTGAAAATGACTCTATTAGGTTATGATTATGATTTTAGTGATTAATGACAACATAGTTAATGAGACTAACATGTTTGTCAAGAATATATATTAGTAGGTCTCATGAATGCAATACATCAAGAAGCCACCACAGTCGGGACAAAGTTTTATTGAATTTGAGAAGTCTTAGTAAGATTTACCCCACCAGAAGGTCCGATCCAGAGGAGTTTACACTCATTGGAGCATTGTGTCCAGAGGCAAAGTGAAGGTTGATGACTTCACCGGAAGGTCTGATGCTCTATGTGTTGAACTCACCAGAGTATTTCTGACAAAGGGGAAGAAGGCTGATGACCTCACTGGATAGTCCGGTGATCTGCACTGGGTAACACTAGAGTATTTTCTGCAGAAAAGAAAGCAAGCGTAGTAGACTGAAGATCAACCCACTAGAAGGGCCGGTACTTGGTTTGTGCATATCGGAGTATAATACCGGATCATTTCTTACAGAGACGACTATAAGTGTTGAAGAATGAATATCAACTCACCGGGTAGCCCGGTGATCACAACAGTGATCACAAAGATAATTGTAACAGAGCATTTTCAGTGAAAAGAAAAGAATGCTTAACTCACCGGATGGTCTAGTGTGAATGAAATGAACACCGGATGAATGCACCGGAGTATTTTATACAGAGAGGCTGCAAAGATTTAAATAACTTAAAATAATTCATCAGAAGATTCGATGATAAATTTAAAAGCACATCAAAATATCCTATACTTATAAAGGTATTAAGTGGAGTTCGCGCCACGACTCAAGCCCGAGACCTCAACATTGAGAACGGACGCTCCTGCCGCCCAGGCTACGAGCCACACATCGTAAGTATGCGATACTTTACTCAACCAGGATATGCGATAACCAATCACATCGTAAGTACGCAGCGGAGAGCCAAGCCTGGCAGCGCAGGCGCACGAGAGATGGGCAGGCCCAGCGCCCAAAGCGCCAGCCCACCTCAACGCACCAACCCAATTGACAGCCGGACCCCACACGAGTGCGACGCGGCCGTGTTCTGTCCCCACAGCTCCAGGTAGATGACCGGGAACCGGAGGCGAGATATATTAGACGCACGCACTGGCGCAGTAAAATTCGAAGAGGGAAAAAAATCCCCAAAAAATCGAAAGGAAAAAAAACCCGGAGATGCCTAAGACCTCGTCCTCGCTTTCCCCCACCGTCTCCGCCATGAATCCCCCCCTCCCCTCCTCCTCTTTCCCCAAATCCCCGCACCCGCCGGACCCGAACCCTAGCCCCTGCAGCTACCTCCTCCATGCCGACGCCGACGACGAGGCGCTGATCCAAATCCCGGGCCCGAACCCTAGCCTGGGGGGCGCCTCCGCCCCCTTCGCGCTGCTGCCGGCCATCGACCCCGCGCCGCACATCTCCTCGCAGTTCTACACCTTCAGCGCCGCTTCATACGGGCTCATGCTGCGCTGCGTCCTCGCCGGCCGCCCCGCCGTCGCCGAGGAGGTCCGCGCCGCCACGTCGCCCTCCGTGCTCGCCTCGTGGCGGGCGGTGTGGAAGGACCGGAACGAGGACACCGCATACCTCACCGCGTGGAAGCGCATCCAGGACAAGCTCGCCGCGTCGGCCGATGAGCGGCACCTCCACTTCAAGTCCAACGCCTCGCAGCGCGTCTCCCACGTCGGCATGTGGAGGGATATAATCTCGGAGGCTCACGCCGACCCCGACCTGCTCCGACACCTCGCGCTCAAGGACACCGTCGACCGCATCAAGCAGTCGTGGACTGTGGGGGCCAAATTCTACGGTATTCCAGAATCATTTATCCGTGTATGTATTGCTGCATGCCCCATCTGTAAGGCTGCACCTACCGGCCAGCCTGATTCTGCTATCTCATCTCCTGGACGAGGGAAGCGGCGGCGTAGGTTTGAATATACTGATACGCTGGATGTGCCTGCTCGAGATGTGCCACGCAGGTTACAGCAATTGGCTGCCAAGCATAAGGTTGTCCTTTGTATCAGGCAGAAGTATATAAGGTATAAGCCATTCATGGCTGAGGTGAAGGATTATGCGTGCCACCGTGCTGGAGTGCCAACTTCAAGTGCTGGGAGTGCTGCATCTTCCTCAGCGAGTAATTCAGAGGGTAAGAAGGCGCGGGTTCTGAAGCGGGAGCCGTACCAATCAAAAAGGTGTGGTTGTGGGTTTCGTATTCGGGCAATTGTGCCAATAGCCAATTATAATGAAAAAGACAAGAGTTTTGTGTACGTGGAGGAGGGCACTGCAGTGTTCAAGCTTTACACGGTGCACTCAGGGCATGAGCCAGGGCCACTAGATGGCAATGCCCGAATTGTTCACAGGTTGGTTGGGCATAAGGGGCCTCTTGAGTTTGATCCAGACATTTATGGTGTCAGTGAGGAAGGGGATCCTAACTTCTCGGCAAAGGGGGATGGAGATGTTGATATTGATGACTCGAATCAGGCGGTCTTGCAGCAAGTACGGGATCTCAGAGCAGAAGTTCTCTTGCTAGAAGGAAAGGTGGCTAAGATGCACCCAGAGCTGTTGGGGTCGCTGTCCACTGAGTTATCTGAGGTTTTGCACAGGATTAGGAAGTTTAATTTGGAAGGTAACATCTACCAGCCGGAGGAGACGTTGATGATAGGGAACAAAGAGGTCGGGAGATGGGGGGCTGGTGATGTGTCCCACCATTTAGACCAGCATGATGGTGCATTCTGCAAGGATGATGAAATGCTTGATGACGATGATACTGATTTTGGCTCAAGCCTTGGGCCTATTGTCTCGTGGGATAGGATGGCAGCAGAGTGCGAGGATAGAAAGATGCTCATGGGTGATAGTCCAAAGTGTGACAAATGGATGCTGAAGGAGGATGTGGGTGACTTTGATGAGAAGAGTATTCTTAACTGTGGGGATGATGATGGTGTGGAGGATTCCAAGATTATTAAACCATTGATGCACGATGATACCATGGTAACTGACCCAAGCTTAATAGGTATTCATGTAGACGGATTTTACTCCGGTACAAAGTGGTATGATTCGCCGGTAGGTTTGGATTCCAGTGTTGATGCAGGAGATGCCAGTTTTAGGAATGGTGGAATCTTGTGAGATTTATGATTCTTCCCTGATAACAGGGGGGCCTTGTAAATTATGTATACTAGGTCATTAGCTCGCACCAATTTAATGTAGTGTCTGTAGATGGAGCTTCAAGCAAAGTAACCTATCCTGCCCAGATATATACAGGCTGAATTTACCAATTCAACTTTTCTTTAACTTATGTATAGTACCGGTGTTGGTTTCCTGCGTGCTTCAAGACATACACCATGGTAGCTTAATGTTTTGTTGAATTTCTCTGTGTGTGTGCATGCGTGCAGACACAATTCTGCAAGTTTTCTCGTTGCATCTATTGTTTTATTAAATATTTACAAAGTGTCCCTGTTCATACTTAATTGGTCATTTTCCTCCTGCTTGTTCTGGTACATAACTTGGATACAATGATTGAGAAACTTGCTAGTGTTTTTAACCTTTTACTCCTCCACCCTTCTGAACTTTAAAACTATATATGGTATTTTGTGTTATCCATCTACTGAAATTCTGTAGTCGTATATAGTTCGAATTTGACCCCACAAGATGGATATTGCTTCCTTCTGTGTCTACTGTGGTTGACTGCTGGTGCTGGGTGTTTACCATGACAATTGAAGCTTCCCTTTTTGAGGCAACATGGAACATCATTACTTAGAAAGTGCTAAGTTAGTGTTTCTTTGAAAACTGGTAAAAATGTAACGGCTTTCATGTTCCTCTTGCCAAATTCCAGGACTTCTCCATGTCATATATTCTACTGTCTTCACAAAGTTCATGCAACATTTCGGACAGCTAACACTCTTGATCATGTACATTAAAGTGAATAAGAGTACCATATGCTTCAGGAACATTTGCCCTTTGTTTCAATATTTAGTTCAATGTATTGCTTTATGATCAATGATTTAGGTGAGATTCTTTGTTTAATTCGAATTTGGATAAATGCCATTGCAATGTTTGCTGTTATATGCATTGGATGTTCAGCTGGCAAGTGGGACTGGGACCCACATTCAGTGTTGTGGCCAATGTCATTTTTTAGAACTGTGTATATGCGATTTTGAAATGTGGTAGCATAGTAAAAGATATGTAAGTGCTTGATTCAGAACCTTGGAGAACCAATAATTCAACAAGCTACACCAATGAACTTGCATGTTCCAAATCTACTAATTTGGCCACTTTCTTCACGGAATGGTAGTCTGCATAACTTTCGTAACTTCTATCAAAAAGCTATTTTATTCTGCATTTCTGCCCTTGATAACCTAGTAGATTTTGAAGAGGATGACTTCAGTTTGTCTCACTTATTTGGGTTTTGCAGTATTGTGATGATTGCATTACACCATTTCCCTTCGCCGTACATGTTTTTGTTGCTAGTGAATTTACCAGTACTATGCGTAAACTATACTAAGTTACTAACCATTTAGGGCTTCTTTAGAACGCAGGAATTTTACAGGAATTGTCTAGCAATTTCACAGGAGTTTATTGGCAAGCACTGGCATCCGATAGCATATACCAGTTTAAGGTTCGGAGTACCCAAATTCAGTCCATGTCGTTTCCCAGTTTATGGCGTGCCATTTTTTAAGGGCTATACGTTTAAGTTAGCAGGCTAGTAATTTAAAAAAAAGTTGACCATTGGGAGTCTTAAGAGAGAGGAGTAGTGGACCTTTTAGGGACGTACTCACACTGACTTATGATTTGGGCGAAATCGCAGCTAAGAAGCTGGCAAAACCAATGCTAACAATGGAAATAGTATGATCTCGGTAAACAATTCAGCATAATATAGTATACTGATCCCTGCATTTTTTTTAATTTCTTGTAAGGTTCGACTGTATCCATGATTTTCAGGGAGGAAATTCATAACCATACTTCACATTCATTCTTGAGGTAATTGAAGTATAATGTGTTGAGTAGAGTCAGCATTAAGATATTAAACTGAACATCGGGGGAGAGCTTTACGAGATACGCAGTATGTTCTATGCTTTGCTAGTTACAATGTGTGCTTATTAACGGCAATTGGCACTCGCAGTGGACTTTGAGCAACTTTCCTACTGTTACATGTCACCATTAGAATGATGAAATTGGTTCCATCCTTGCAGCCAATTGAGATGTGGATCCTGGAGACAATCCTACTTAGTACCAACTAAGCCTGATCACTTCTAGTTGATAAAAAGGTGGAGGTTCCTGTGTGAGTTAATATATCTGAAATGAGGGAAGGAATGGACTAGGGTTTTTTCCCCTTCACTCTTGTGAGAATCTAAGGCCCTTCCCAAGATTCTACAACAAGCCCGATCTATGAGTCTTTTTGTGCAAGTTAAGCCCTTTCTGAATAGGCATAAGCTGCATAGACATTGAGGTTTATGTTGGCTAAATATATTACAGTTGATAAAAAAATAGTGCCGACTCAAGTGCACTCATGAATCATGACTGCATTCTATTATATTCACTTACACAGGAAACCATGTTTTGGTAGTGACCAACTAAGCCTGATCACTTCTAGTTGATCATGTTTGGTCGAGGAACGGGTTGATCCTTTGATGAATATTTGTCACCTTCTTAGTAGGTCTGAGGAGCGGAATGGGCTAAGCTAGACCATCCTTACGCCATTCTTCACGACCACGATATGGACGGAGGGTTACAAATCTAGTGATGCGACACAAATCATGTAAGCTAACTTGGTATATCAGAGCTGCAGAACAAGGGTAATCACAACAGATGAAATACTTGGCTTATTCTTTCCATCGAATAGCAGGTAATTGCTGCTGACTGCTGAGTGAGGGATGCCTGATAAGTTCTGCAGGATTGTGAGCATCTGAATAACTATGCTGAAGCAATATCTTCTGCTTGTCAGCAGTGGAAATATGGCGATTTGGTCATTGATGTTTGCTGTCAGCGAAAGGGCCTTAAAAAGTTGAAGTGATATGAGGAACTGACAGGCCCCTGGTCCTTTGCTTCAAGTTAATCATTCGTCGCAACAAGCAACATTAAATCATTGCATTACATCGCTCAGTTTTCCTGTTACCACTAGCCACTGATTTGAACACTCTGATGCCTCTACATCTGTTAATTTGGATGAGAGTTTAACTTACCATATGTCGGCAGCTTGTGCTCAATTCATTTATTTAACTGAGGCAATTGTGACCATTCATTTAACCTTTTTTAGCTTTCAGAGCGTGGGCTCAGGAAGCACATGGTAACCTGCATACCAGTTGACCCTGACGCCGACCGTGCAAGTGGTGCCTGAAGATTATCCTTTGTTGAATGCAGGATAAAACCTCTAGCGCTCAAATCCATGTGACGATCTAATGTACAGTACCACAAGTATGCCATAGGTTACTACTAGTGATCAGAGGGAAACTAAAATTTAACAAGCAGCCGATGTTAGCTACTGCCTATTGCTATGGAGTATGGACCAGTTCGATTATCTATATATGGCCGGAGATCTCCCAAGTTTAAAGCTGCAGTGAGTGTTAGGTCCAAGTGACAGCAAAAGGAGGCTTTTTTGTAGAGACGATCAAGCGTCTTGTACGGCCACCATGGCAGCCAAATCAAGGGTCCTCGCCGTCGTGTTCCTTGACATGTGCGTTGCCTTTGCAGCCTGCCGGCGACAGCGACGAGCTGCCTGCCTCGTTCAACGTCCTGCGGCAGCGTGAGAATGCCGCAAGGCTCGGCTACGGCTGCATGACTCGGTGCACCAGCGGCTGCTTTGCAGCGGGGTTCACTGGAGACTACTGCGATGATTTTTTATGAAGCCGGGAAGCACTGAAGGCGACTCTGGCCTTGAGCCCTTGGTCATCAGAGATAGGTTCTCTTTGGTCTATCTCTGCATGTGTTTTCAGATAACGTTGTGATCCCAGTAGCTGTATCTTTGTGTGCCCCTTTCCGCATGAGTGTATTTGCTAGTTGCCACTATGTTCGTGCACTGATAGAAGTGTAGCAGAATAAGAAGTGTGATCAAGGTCTGTAGCGGACTAAAATGTCCTGTGGCTGCCTGTGTTGTCACCGGTCGCCTCTTTCTCTGCTGTATTCCTTGTTTGTGAAGTGATGCTTGTTCTGTTTCTGCTGACGTCGTGATCTGCCGTAGAGTCTCTGATGTTTGATTCATTCTTGCTCAAGTATTCTATTGATAGGCCGAAATGGGAAAATTGTTGCTAGTTGTTCAACTCAAACTACAACGTCATTATTTGGATCCGGAAAGTTGCATATGTAACCTCATTAGCAGCACGTTGCTCATCTTGATTGATCTGGGTAATGGAACGAGCTAGACCATCCTCATGGCCATAATATGGACAGAGAATAGGCATGGATCATGGAATATCAGGTAATTACTGGCCAGTGGGAGATGCCTAGTATGTTCTGTGGTATTGTGAACATCTGAATAACTATACTCAAGCAATTTCTTCTGCTTGTCAACAGTGGAGATATGGTGATCTGGTCATCCATGTTTTCTGTTCATGAAAATTCCTTACAAAGGTTGCACTGATGGAAGGGACCGGCAGGCTGCTGTTCCTTTTGCTTCAATTTAATTTATTAATGGCACCATTAAATCATTGCATTACATTGCCCAGTGTTCCTTTTATGACTGGTCACTGATTTGAATACTTTGGTGTCTCTCCATCGGTTAACAAGTCACATTTGGATGAGCATTGAACTTACCATTTGCTGGCAGCTTGTGTGTAGTTTATCAAAACTGTGCCAACTGTGACCATTCGTGGCCATGTTACCTATTGCCTATTGCTATGGAATATAGGTCAGTTTAGTATATTTTGCCGGAGATCTCCCCAAAATTAGCACTGAAGTGAGAATCGGATACAAGTGAGAGCAAAAGGGAGTTTTTTTTTTCCTGAAGCGACTAGCATTGCCACCATGATCTCCGCCAAATCAAAGGGTCACTGCAGTCATGTTACTGTGTTGCCTCCGCAGCTGCCGGTGACAGCGACGAGCTGCCGGCATCGTTCGACATACTGCAGCAGCAGCCTGAGAATGCCGCAAGGGTCGGCTACCGTTGCTTCGCTCCGTGCTTCGCCGGCTGTCTTGCATCGGGGTTGCCTGGACCCTGGAGGTTACTGCTCGGAGCTTTGCGGGCAGCAAATGCCCTGATGTTGCCCGGAAGTAGTACTGAAGCCGGCCCTGGCCTTGATCGTCAGATGGATTCCTTTCGGTCCATCTCTGCCTGCATGTGTGTTCAGATAATGTTGTGGTCCCAGTAGCAGCATATCTCTGCATGCGTGTAGCAAAATAAGAAGTGGTCAAGGTCTGTCGATGCCCTGTGGCTGCTGCCTGTGTTGTCATCGGTCGATCCATTCTCTGTCATGTTCCTTGTGTTGTGAAGTGATGAGCCTCTTCTGTTTCGAGTCGTGATGTGTCGTATAGGTAGATGATACACTGGAATGGGTGAATTGCTCATTCGCTGCTCACCTTGAACTCAACTTGCAGTCTTTACATTGACATCCGGAAAGTTGTACAATTGATTCAAGGCTACATCGTATAAGGTATTTCAACTTGCAGCCTCTATGTTGTACATTTGCTTGATCTGAGAGGCGCAAACGTTTTTGGGGTGCAAGATTTAATAGGGAACTGTACGTCCGTAGGTACCAGTTTGAATATTCACAGCGCAGTTTACGAAGCTAAAGATGTCCTTTTAAAACAAACAAAGGTGCTCCTTCGATTTAAAATGCATGCCGTTTTAGATTTCTGCCGATCAAACTTTTTTTTTAATTGATCATCAATACATAAAGAACTACTTAGATGGACAATATAACATAGATGACATGAAAAGTACTTTCATAATATTCAATTATCTTTATATGAAATATCATTTTATAGAAATTCCTAGTCAAAGTTGTGACCGTGTCGATGTCATGAAATGTCATATTTTCAATCGGAGGAAGTAAAATACAAAATTTCTCATATTTGGACCTTGGAAACGTCGTTGAATGTGCACTGCACTCTTGTGAAGCGACTCTACTCTACTAGTAGCTCATGGTAGACTGGTAGACTGGTAGCACAACCGTACGTTGAATGCGGCTGCTCATGGTCAAGCAGGTAGACTGGTAGCACGTACAACCAAAAATTCCAAAATGCGAACGCCAAATACATGCGAGTAAAGTGAAACAGGCACCATGCATGAGACGGAGAAAAACAGGGCGAAGCATGCACATGTACAAGCGATAGAGACAGACAGATAGGTTGGTGACCAAACAGTCACCAACTTCGCCGGGTGTGATATGTCCCTGGTGACCTGGGTTCTTTGACCACGAAGCTGGTTAAACTTATTAAAAGTAGAAATGGGGATAGAGTAAAGACAATAAGTTAAATGTAAAAGAATATATAATGTTATTAATTCATGTTCAATATTTATATATGATGCAGGTATAGGTTAATGTCCGTTGGGAAAACAACCCTTCTTGAACAGACACTCTTTGGCCAACAGGCATGGTAACTACTTGACAGTTGTTGATCATCTATGTTGTAACACTCCCCTTATCAATACTGTCATCTGTTGTTGAACATGTTGAGTACTTCTCCAAAAATCATATGAAAAAATAATAATATGTTAATATGTCATTAAAACTCTTTTAAAAATCCAATAGAAAATATAAGGAGAAATTGATATGACATATATTGGTTATTGTCTCATTGTAAGTTTATATAAGAAATCTAGATAAAAAACTCTTTGGTGAACTTAGAAAACAATAATTATGATATGTAGAGCGTATTAAAACATCCGAAATACCTCTTAGAAAAATAGGAGGAATAAGGTATATATTGTTTCATTAAAAATCTTATATAAGAAACCGTATAGGAAAACTCATAAAGTAAAAATGCAATATAATATGAATATGTTCTTATTCAGGGATAAACTCTCTCTGAACCTTACAAATCTAGTAGTCGTTGCATACCAATTTCGTAAATACATTTTTAGAATACGGAAGTTGGTAAGAACTTAGTGAATAAATTAATGAGATTATCACATGATTTAGTTTGCAAAATTTCTATCTCCTCATCATTTTGCAATTCATGAGGATAGAACAATTTAGGGGCAATATTTTTTGTTACATTGCTCTTTATGTAACATGTTTGCATTTGAGCAATGCATGTAGAATTATTTTCATGGATAATAATTGGTGATTCAATGAAACCAATATCACATGATTATTACATATGGTTTACCATTCTTCGAAGATGTACATATTCACATGATGCAACTATTTCATAATGATTTATGAATATAGCCGCTAGAGTCTATTTTGAAGATTTCCATAAAATGATCGTTCCATCGTGTAAGAACACAGAGCCTGTTTGTGACCTGATATTATGTTGATATGATAGATAGCTAGCGTCAATGTATCCAATAATATTCATATCTTATTTTATTTGAACGAAAAGACCAAGATCTATGGTGCCTTAGAGATATCGAAAGATATTTTTAACTCTCACCCAATTGTGTTTAGTTGGAGCAGCATTATATCTAGCTAGTAAGTTCACTGCAAATATGGTATCAGGCTTGGTGCAATTTGTAAGATACATAAGTGCTTCAATGGCACTGAGATAAGAAATCTTAGGTCCCAGTATCTCTTCTCCTTCATCATGTGGTCTAAATAGATCTTTCTCCATATCAAGAGATTGAACAATCATAGAAGTCTTGGATGGATATGATTTGTTCATATGGAATTTCTCTAATATTTTTTGGGTATATGTGGCTTGGTATACTAGAATACTTGAAGGATGATGCTCAAGTTATATACCCCAGCAAAATTTGGTTTTACCCAAATCCTTCATTTCAAATTCCGTTTTTAGATAATTACGTGCTTCATCTATATCTATAGCTGGGGAGATGCAATAGAATATGTTTGGTTGACTGCATGTGCGTAGTCTAGCTGAGAAGAGACCGTGTTTGGTTGCTCGTATGAGTATATGTTGTATTACAATAAAACTTATTTTTTTACCAAATAACTTAGGGTTGGAAATATTTTTATAAATTAGTATGTCACATGATAAGAATATTAGTGAATTTTTTCTGATTTTTGGGAATTTATTTGAGGCATAAAAATTTGCTATAAGTTATAAAATTAGGTTTTTAGAATTTTAATTAAATATTAGCATATGCTTTTTGGATCAAACCAATTAAAATGGGTTCTTAGTGAGCTCTAGTTTGCCCATGAAAATGTTTATAATTTTTGGACCACTCTAGTACTCCTAAATAAAATCTAGTTTTTAGTAAAAAAATACACGCGTACCCAGACTGCACTGATTGAGCTAGGCTCACGAAAAACACGAGCGAAATCTGTTTCCCGTGAGCTTGGCTGGCACAGTGTTTGTGCATGCATGGGGCTTAGCCTGAACGCTCGGCCAGGCAACTGAACACCAGTGCTTGCACGTGCGGGGCTCGGCCAGGCAACCAAACGTGCTGGACGAGGATGCTCCTGTAGGCTTGAGTTACCTTTATGGTATTCATTGCCAGAAGATACCTATCTTGACCGTTTAAGATACCTACACTGGCTGCTTAAACACTAAATCTTGCGCCGTCACGCTAAGCCACTCCCGTGCAACCATACGTCATGTATGAGTAGGACTTGACTTTTGTTTCACTAAACTAGGTTGGGTATCATACTAGGAGGCTGAGAGCCACGAGCAGTCAAGTGACTATCTGACCCTCTGTTTAAATGTGTAGAGACCGACAAGTGTTTAAAAATAGAACATGGTATTTAGTATAATATCTTTAGTACTTGGGGGTAAATCTCGTAGAGAAGCCCGGTAGGAAACATGATTGAAGTGTCTCGGTATGATTCGATCCTCCGTTTGCAACGGTTGGAGGCTGAGCATATCGCGTAGGTACATTGTACAACCTCTGTAAAGTGTAAAACTATTCAAATAGCCGTGTCGATGGTCATGGACATGCGAAGATATGGTCACGCTTGATTAGACTCTGGGTGTGTATCTGGATGAGTGAGTGTGTGTGGACTAAATGTCCGTGTGATGAGATTACTGACTCAATCCGTCAGGAGCTGTGTGGTACTATAGGTACAACAAATATGATAATAGAGACTACAGAGAGAGGTGTAGCCCCTTTTAGGATCGAAAACCCCTCAAATATGACTTGTTATCTGGTTTTGAACTATTTCAAATTATTTTAAAGCTATCAATAGAGAATACATCTGAATGACTGTATAAAACTGCTTTACGTTTAAAACTAAACTGTAAAGCTTTATCCTTAAAATATCCTTATACATCTATCAACCATTTGAAGCAGTATAAGACTTGTTGAATATCTTTCATACTTAGTTTTGTCACTTTCAGATTATTGAGATAAAGATCAATCTTAACTCAGTCGAAATTAAAGAGAAGAAGTCTAAGATCGCGTCCAAACCTGAGTTGTATGTGGCATTGGGTTGTTCTACTTGTTTCCCGCCGCTCCGCTGTAGGCTCTTCTGGCTGGCTAGTCAACCGTGGATCCTTGTCCACAAGATCATCTTTCGTCTTTGTCAGATAATTATTTTATTCAAAGTATGTATTTGATATTATTTTAAAAATTCTGTGCGTATCAGTTACTGCATCTAAGAATTGATACAGGAGTCGCAGGGGAATCTGAGATCGGGATCCTAATAGTGGCAGTGAGGGCGATGGCCATTGTGGCAGAACGACGGCGGCTAAGTACGAAGAAGATGAATGTATGCTGGGGCAAAATGGATTTGCAATTTTCACCTTATGAGAGGACTTCGTGCCTCTATATTGTAGCATAGTATTTAGTGGAAGAACTAGTGTATCCGATAATATATTAAAAATAAAAATTGAGACAGAGTAAAGACAATAAATTGTAGGCAAAAGAACACATATTCTCATTAATTCATGTTCAATATTTATACATAGTGTAGGGACATGTTGGTGTTCATTGAAAAGAGAGATCCTTTAGCTAACAGGTATGATAACTGTTTGGCAGTTGTTGATCATCTGTGTTGTAACAAAACTGAAAGCCTGATAAAGACGGTTGTTCGTCCAGCTGGCCGACATTACCGCGCAACCGAAGGCAAACACGAATCGAACCTCGTGCTAAACCGCAATTCATTTATCTTTAAACAAAGAATCCAAGGACGGGACGGTGGCACCTTCACCTCACTAGCCTAATCCATGGGCAGGTCAGTGACTTGCAGAACCGAACCAGGAGTCGCTTTACGTGGCTGTCGTCCTAGATTGTGGAGGATACTGCATCAGAATCATTAGTAATCCAGCACGGATCTGATTCCTTAATCAAGATGCTAATATTGATTATTTAGGGAACTGACCGTAGGTCAGTTGATAAAGCTCTAGCGAGCCGGTCAGGAATCGATCTCTACTAGCCTGCAAAGAAGGTTGGGATACTTGCCCCTTAAAAAAAATGCTAATATTAGGCATAGTTTGGGTAGCTGAATCAATTCCGTTTCTGCGTAGAATTGGTGTTGCTGCAAGCTAAACGGCAGCTGTCGAAACATTTCAGTTGGGATCGATTCGGTGAATCGGCCTGAATCACTTTAACAGCTGGGAGGTGTGTTTCTCACCGTTTTTACGTCGGCCATTTCGAACATGCCCCTAGACTTCAACAGATTTTACGCCAAAATGCCACTGATCCAATGGTCCAAAACCCATGCATTTTTGTAATATATCCTATTGGAACCATGTATTTGTAATATTGTATTGGAACTTAGTATTTTGTACTATCGTATTGAAACCATGTATTTGTAATATTGTATTGGAACTCAGCATTTTGTAATATCATATTAGAACTATGTATTTGTAATATTGTTTTGGAACTTAGTATTTTGTAATATCGTATTGTAACCATGTATTTGTAATATTGTATTGGAACTTTGTATTTTGTAATGTTGTATTAGAACTATGTATTTTATAATATTATATTGGAACTCTATATTTTATAATATTATATTGGAACCATAGATTTTATCACGACTCATTTCTAATGTTGTTATTACAAATAAAACAAGCAAATACTATAACAGTATAAGAGTAAAATGATCAATTACCTCATAATCCTCTCTTTCAATAAACTGAATATAGACGGCTAGTTAAATAGATTGCAGAGGCGATTCAAATTCATCGAAAACATTTCTAAAAAATCTAAAAATATTTCTAAAAAATCTAAATTCCCACCTAACGCACTCTCGTACCGGTACTATCGCTTTCCTTTTGCTTCTCCGGTTGGTGCGGGAAACGAATTTGTGGGAGCGTAACACGCCAGTGTTCTCCGATAACTAATCCAAGTACGCAATCCAGTTAAAACAAGCGCACATGGAAAGCCATGGGCTCGGCGCGAGGGGGGTACGGGCACGCCACGCCGGCGCCACATGCGGCCTCCCGTGCCGCCGAGCCGTGCAGTGGCACGTCAGCCGCCCAAAGTTCGGGCGTCGGTTCCCGTGCCATCTCCTCGGTATTTTACCGGGAGAGCGCGACGTGCCATCGATCCTCGGCGCGCGATTCCCTTCCGCTCACGGCTTTGCCCACCGCCGGTTTCGGACCCCGACCCGACCGTCACATGGCGCGCTCTGCGTCGCTGGCGCGCCGCACATGCCGCTTCTCTGGCGCCAGGCTCACGTGACCCCGTGGGGTGCGGACACGCGTTGCTTGTGCTTTTTCCCTCAGAGGCACGCACATGCCGGGGGGGGGGGGGGCGCTGTCCCGTGCGTCGATTCCGTACCCGAAGCCCGAGGGCGCCCAACGTCTCCCGCCCGCCAATCGGGAAGAGGCACGACCAGGGCGGAGCTCTAACTAGGGCCACTAGTGCCGTGGACCTATTCGTGATTAAAAACTAAGTACTTTAAAAATTTTACGATCCAACTCAGTATCTTCACGCTTTAGTCACTGTACCATCCTATGATATAGGCGCTGCAGCTGTCCTCTCCTATGCCGTCCACCGTCACACTCTCCCGTGTCAATGCAACCTTCCACCGTATCGTCGTCGTACTCTTTTACACGTCAAACCCATCAGAAGACCACACTGAGTCGATGAAAAGAGGACGAAGAAGGTGAGCAAAAAGGACGCGGCGGCGCGACGGCACGAGAACCTTCCTGAGGTCGGTGAGCCTGCGGCTTACCGAGCGCGTCGTTAGAAAAGGTCTCTCTCTTGCCCTCTCATATTTCGCCATAAATAGTGAAGGAAAACGAGGGGTCGCAACCCCCTCTCTCCTCTTTTGAGCTTTAAAATAATTTTTTTTGTTTCTGACCTTCATCTCAAATATGATGTTTTCATTTGATTTTTTCTCTGATGGTTATGCTCAAGACTGAGTGGCTACTATATGAATTGGATAATAAGTTAGGTACAGAACTTGAGCTGAAGTGCACAAATTAGGGAGTCGAGAAGTTCACTTTAGAGCTTGCTCGATGTGTGGTTGGGCTTGAGTATTTTACAAGTGACTAGGTGAGTAACTTCGTTTGAGTGTATTGTTGTTTGTGTTAGTATTGACTCTCTATACTGTAAATGATTCATTTTTTTTACTACAGGAGATAAGCAATTTTTTGCTTGCTCTGGCACAATAGTTGAATTTTTTAATGATACTATGTGGGCTCTGCAAGTTTAGTAAGATGTTTAGACAAAGACGTGCTACTTGATGAACTTAAGGTTGGTGAACTCTTTTCTTTCCTCTATAGATTCATTGTCTTTCTTCTAAACTATAAGCACTAAATATTGTTCTTACACATTTATCTGTAGATCAACATATGTTTAGCAGGTGGTGAAATACTTGATGGCTTTGTGTCAAATGTGGATTTTTACTACAGCATTTGTGTGATAGAAGTCCCTTCTACTTTTCACTTGCCAGTCGGAGCTCTGCCCCCTGCCCAGGAGGCCAGGACTCCAATAGGCACAAAAGTGAAAATCCATCAGGTTATTGCTCTTATCCAATAGGCAACTGTCCAATTCAATTGAACTTATAATTTGATTTGAATCAAATTGCAACTTGTAGAATTGCATAATGAAGAGGGTCAAGACATTGACAGCTTATTATGCTCATACTCCTACTCCTGTAATACAATGCAGCCCACCTCCTATAATAGAATCAGAAGTTGAAACAGTAGAAATCGAAGCTAGTAATGTTGAGCAAAATATTCCTCATGATGTACCTAGTGGCATTGTCACTGATCCTAGGCTTTGGATACCGATTGAGGAAATGGATCCAAACATCAGGGATACTGCCAAAAGATCGTATATTTTGATGGGTCCATGATAGCAAAGAGGTCATAATTATCCAAAAAGAGTAATATGCGATCGCAATAGGAGTTTCCATGAAGAATAGTTCAAAAATCATGCATGATTGCTAAGGATGTTGCCTTTTTTTTATTGTTATCTCTTTAAACAACCAAGAGCAGAAAACTATAGTGTTGAATCATTCATAAATGTTGGGTTTCGTGGATGGAAGGATGGACCTCAAATAATTGATGGCCATGTTAAAGACATTGGTCACAATAATGCTAGAAGGGATTACGAGGACTATAAAAATTAGAGGCAAAATGTGTCACATGCTATAACTAAGGGAGGAAAGAAGACATACGATGAATATAAATGTCATATGATTGTTATATTGGGAGTTATAAGATTTCTTCTATTGCAAGCGCATGCTTTTTTGGACATGATGAATCTTCTAGCTCAAGCAATAAGAGCTCAAGCAATAGGAGGAACTTTTTAGAGATGCTAGACTGGTATAAAGACATGGATAAAAATGTTGCATATTTGCTTCATCATAATCAAATGACTTTGCATGAGATTCATAAAGATTTGTGTAGAGCTTGTGCAGAGAAGACAAGCAAAGCCATTATTGAAGATATTGGGGATAAGCAATTCTCTGTTCTTATTGATGAGGCCCAAGATGCATCTATTAAGGAGCAAATGGCTGTGATTTTGAGGTTAGTATGTAATGTTTGGTGTGCTATTTTTTATCTAAAGGCTAACCATATTATTATTAACCATGCTTCTTACTCTATGTAGGTATGTCAATGAATGAGGTCAAGTAATTGACAGATTTCTTGGTATTGAGAATGTTGTTGACACGACATCATATTCTCTAAAGAAAGTTTTGGATGGTATATTTGCTTCTCATGGGTTGTCTATGTCTAGATTATGTGGGCAAGGGTATGATGGGTCACCAAATATGAGGGAAGAATTCTATGGATTGCAAAGAAGGATATTAGATGAGAATTCATATGCTTTTTACATACATTGCTTTGCACATCAGTTGTAGTTAATGGTTGTTTCAGTTGCCAAGTGTTGTTTTTCTGTCTTTGATTTCTTTCATACGTCCACTTTGATTGTGAAAACTGTTAATGCTTCTTGTAAGAGAAGGGATTAATTGGTCCAAGAGCACCATGAGACCCGGAGATACTCGATGGGGCTCATATCATAAAATCTTATGTCGTATTGTTCATATGTGGGATGCGGTCCTAGAGGTATTAGAGATTGTGGCTGATGACACCTCTAATGGGGAAAAGAAACACACAACTTTTGGTTTGTTGAAACAAATAGGGAGTTTTGAATTCGTGCTTATATTACATCTTATGATCAGATTATTGAACAAAACTAATAACTTGTCAACAATGCTTGCAAAAGAAAGATCAAAACATCGTTCGTGCAGTAGGACTGATTGGGATCACGTTGCAAAAAATTAATGACATAAGGGAGAATGGTTGGGAGGAGATATTTCATGAGGTAGAGAACTTTTGTCTCCTACATCACATCATTATGCCAAATGTGGAGGATACAGTAACTATTAGGGATCGTTCAAGGGGTCATGGTGGGTAGTTGGTAAATTATTTCCATCACTTCAAGCATGAAATCGTTAATGTGGTCCATAACCAAATAATTGTGGAATTGAACAATCATTTTGCTGAAAGGTCTGCTCAATTATTGAGATGCATTGCTTGTTTAGATCTAAGGAATTCTTTTGCCAACTTTGATAAAGATAAACTAATAGGACTTGCTAAGATTTATGTGGCCAACTTCTCTCAATATGATCGTGTAGTCCTTCGGGGCCAACTTGAGATATTTGTTACTGATACGAGGGCTGATGCTAGTTTCACATATTATAATAATCTTGGAGATCTTGCTATGATGATGGTACAGACTGACAGACACAAAGTCTTTTTATTGGTTTATTGTCTCATTGAGTTGGTCTTTATTTTGCCTATTGCAACTGCCACGGTTGAAAGAGCTTTCTCTGCTATGAAAATTATCAAGACTAAGTTGAGGAATAAGATGGGGAATGACCGGTTGAATCATAGGATGATATGCTATATTGAGTGAGATATTTTTGCAAGCATTACAAATGATGACATTTTATACCATTTTCAAGAATTGAAGTTGTGTATGAAAAAGTTACCTCGACTACCTCATGCTTCTATTGGTATGTTACATTCGTAAGTCATGAATAACAGTTTATGTTAAATTTAGTAACTGATCGAAATTTTGATTCTCTATTTTTTTTTATCCAACTTATCTTTGTAGGATCAAGTACATATATTATTGTTGATGAATAAATGAGAGGCTAGGAGGAATCAAATCTTTTCTAGTTAGGTAACTAGTTTGGTATCACTTTATTTTTATTTAGTTTGTTATACCGTAAAGAATTGAATTATCTTCTTAAATGTGTATTTTGTGCTTTACTTTTATTATATATCGATGTGTCACACGATATAGGTTGTATTGACGAAAAGCTCCGCCACTGGGCACAACGTGTGAGCACTGCATGTCCCGTCTAACACTATGTACTGTTCCCTCCCGTCGTGGTAGGACTGGGACTGGGAGCTTGTTTGGTTGTTGTCCTTCTCAAGAGCTGCCTGAGCTTGAGCAAGCAGGAGAGGTGCTGAAGGGTGTTTGGTTGTTACCCTGAGCACCTCTTTGGCTCAGGCAACTGAGCTCAGGCTCAGGTGTTCAAAGCCCGAGCGCCTGAGCAGCTGCTCATGAAGATCGTTCATGATTGAGCCTCTTTCAACGATCACGTGCAGCTCGCCTAGTTCTCTTGCTCACCGACGGCAAGCCACAGGTACCGCCTCACACGATGCTACATAGCCCGTCCCTGCAGCTCCTTAACCCAACCTCCATGCTCAGCTCCACGCAGCTCCTCAAGCCGACATCCACGTGCAACTCCTGTAGCTCCTCAAGCCGACATCCACGTGCAACTCCTGTAGCTCCTCAGGCCAACCTCCACTCGCAGCTCTCAAAGGCCAACCCGGGTTGAGTTTATTTAGGCTGAAGAGATATAATATGATCTGTTTGGTTGATTGTATATATTTAATTTAGCTAAGAAAAGATTGTGTTTAGTTGTCTGTACGAGAATGTCGTATATATATAAATAGAGCATTATAAAGGAACTCAGTTTGTTCGTCAAATAATCTAGAGCTGAAAATATTTTTAAAATTAGTACATCACATGATAACAATATTAGTGATTTTTCTTAATTTTTAGGAATTTATTTGAGACAGAAAATTACTAGAAGTTATAAAAGTAGGTTTTTTTTTGGAGAATTTTAATTAAATATTAGCTTAGTCTTTTTAGATCAAACTAATTAAAATAGGTTGCTAGTGAGCTTTAGTTTACTCATGAAAATATTTAAAAATATGGGACGCTCTTATACTCTTAGATAAAATCAAGAATTAAATGAAAAAAATACACATATATAGTACAAGAGCTTTGCATCCGCTCTACCTGGCTCTACAGAAACACATCAAAATCTGTTTCTCGGAGCTAGGCTCACACGGTGATTTTGCATGATCGGGGCCTAGCCTGAGCGCTAGATCAGGTAATCAAAGTAGAGTTTACAAATGTGTTTGACCTTCGAAAACAACCCTCCAGTGATTACCGTTGTAACCATATAGTAATTCGGTGAAATTTGTTAGAAATCGATCAAATTTTATTAAATTTTGATTTTTTTAAAATTTTAAATTTGAATTTAATCAAAAACCGATCAATTTATGACCACGATAATCAAAAGATTACCGATGATGTTATGAAACCTGAACCGAATACGCCGATTTGCATAGGTTCGGCCTAGCCGAGCACTCGGCCAGACAACCATCTTCTCGAATTCAGGCCGGAGTTGATTGCGGTCCAATGCGATCAGCGATTGGGCATGTTAAAAGCATGACGGTGGTGTTCACTTCGACCGGCGATGTGGTCGCCCGCTAGCTGCCGCACTACAAAAAAGGTTCGCCGCCGAGCGGATCAGGTAGAGCCTCCGTTCTGCCTGCGGGCACGCGCGTTCCCCTGTCTTTGTGTTTCCCCGTGCCGCGGCCGCCTGTATTGTCGTTTCTCGTGTGCTGCCTGTGCCCTTCTGGTCCCAAGCTAGGTAGCTGTAACCCCATTCTAGCGAGCTGGTGCAAGTTGGATTACGGATTAGTGTCTCGATACAGGTCACATGCTGAACCAGTAGCCCAGCAGCCACAATGATAGTACGTGTCGCATTCTTATCCGAGTCGAATAGCGCTGGGTGCGGCACTAGACGGCGTGCTTTCCGTTTCCCCGGCGCTCTTATCACCTGCCGCGTCCACTTCGGGCAAGAATCACTAGCTCCTCGTCAAGAGTCGCCAAAGTGTAAACGGCGTTTACTATTCAGAGCATATATTGGGAACTTGTTACGCCCAAAAATCACTGCGATACGCACGTTTGCGAATCAGAGTTTCAGTACTCTGCTAGTCTGCATCGCAAAACAAGAAACACACTGTTAAACTATGGTATCTGTCGATTCATGTAGGTACCGAACAAACGATCACAAACGAAAATGGACCGCTGAAACTTTGGAAGAAAGCTCACATGTGTTTGTTTCCTCATCATGAACTAAAAAGTCGTAACCTTGTCGAACTAAGAAGGACGTGTAGGACGGACGGAAATTTTGCAAGAAAAAAAGGCGTGTGCGGAAAGGGCAGCATCATTCCGATGGATCTGCAGGTCATGCTTGAACGGTTTTCATTATGATATCTTTCTAGATTTCTCCCTACCTGATCTTATGACAATGCGACTTCACTTCTAAGCAATCCAACGAGATCTAACCGAAGGACTGGTAGACAGCAACACCGATCAAAACGTGGTTGCGCGCGCATGAGCTAGCAGGAATCTGTGTCATGAGACCATGGGATGATCTAGCTAGTGTCATGAGTAATTGCCAACAAGTATGGTCAGTTGAGGTTTGGTTTAGGCGTGAGCGTTACGTGTGAGAATTAGTGTTTGTGCATGTGTGCATTATGCACTGTTGAATGTCTTGGATATGTTGGTATATGTTTGGTTGCACATATGGGTGATGTTCTTATGCATAGAATTGTATGTGTATGCTTGTAGAGCATGGTTGAGATAAAATAACATGGAGAATATGTGATGTTGTTGAACATGATTATGTATTTAGATGGTTACGTGACTAACCAGAGTTGATGAAAAATGCATGGATATGATTATGTGACTAACCGGAGTTAGATGGGGTGATGGAAATATTATTGGAGAAAATGGAAGTGTATTTCTTGTCTCATGATGCGTAGGTTAATGGAGTTAGTATGGGTCAATGACGAGGGGGGATCGGAACTAAGAAAATGGCTTAGGGCCAGACGATCGAAAAGTCAGGTGGTGATCCATACCATACACATTGAGAGGTCAAGAAGTATTGCATGGTTGATCAAGATGAAGGGTTAAATAAGTCAAAGACGATTAGAGTCAGTGCAAGTGGAGGATCGCGGGATGGTGTGACACACGTAAAGATCAGAAAGACTTACTTTTGGTGGAAGCAAAACGGAAGCCACGCTTTGAGAACCGTGTAGGACGGTTTGGTGGGTTGGCCTCAAAACCGCGGGTGATGTATGGTGATACATGTGTCACCTTTGCGAAGCTTGCGTCGAGACAAAACTATGGTGTGAAGATCCTGATGGTGTTCAGGTGAAGGAAAAAGAGTTGGATAATAAGGTCCTTATGGAAGGGTATGTGTATACGTTGTTATAGGTGTATTTGGAGATATCAAAATATCCAAGAGGATAAGGTGAGGGGGTTGGTTGTGCTGGTCCTTTAAGGCCTCTATTTGTGGTATGGAGTTAGGGTTCGAGAGAGAAGAGAAGAGAAGAGATGTGCTAGCTCTTTGTAGGTGAGCTTGTTGTCATCCTAGGCTTGTTTTGCAAAGGAGTGGCTATAATCTAACCATCTAAAGGTAATAGAATGCTTCAATTTCGTGCATCATGAGCCTCCCACGGTTCCTTGTTCATCTATCATATTCTTGACTTGATTTGCCTCCGTTTTGCCTTCTTTCGGTGCTAATCTTGATTTCCTTGTTCCCTGAGGTTTTGAACTTGTTCTTGCTGTGTTTTGGAGTGCTATCTCAAAATATATGGAGCCATTACTTCCCACGAGCTACTCGAAATCCCAATATTTCAGTTTTACACCGGTTTTATCCATCTTTTGGTAAAACTAAAAGAACTCCCAAATTTTTGTAGATCTTAGTTTGGTTCTTATTGGAATATGTTCTACACCCTTATATCTATCTTCCCTCCAAGTTTCATGAGTTTTGGTGCAGTTTTGATTGTTTTCTCTTTATTGGATCCTAAGTTGTGAAGCGCTGATTCTGATATAAAGGTTAGACCACCCCTTACATAAGTTCAGATCGTATCCCCTTGTTTGTAAGTTTTGATGAAATCTGGGAAAATAAGTTAGACCGGCCCTTGCATAAGGCTAGTTCTGTTGAGATTAGACCGTCCCTTTCATGAGGTTACGCATTACCCTCTATTAGATTGAGAGTTTTTGTTGTTTATATGGTGTTTTGCTTTGGCCTTCGTCACGTTTTGTTTCCGCTATGTTTTGGTTGATTCTTGGTGTGTATGGAGAGCTTACTAACTTGGTTCTTAGGGTCATTAGGTAATTATACCTAAGCCGACTAGAAGAGAGGCGTGCAAGTGATAATTTATCCATCTAAAAATTTAGCGAGACTTTATCCCATCTCTGATAGTCTTTCTGGGTTCTTCGTGTGCTACGTGACAACAAGGGTACGTCCTTTCCATTGAAAGTAACTTTTCAGAAAGTGCAGCTTCATTATCTTCGCTTTTAGGCATTCTGTCTGTCTAGGTTCGAAAAGCGGATAGAAAACAGCATGGCACTAATCTGGATTGTTGTCAACCAGTCTATTTGTCCTTGGAATTCAATGACCTGTTTAGTCTTTTCTATTGTGTAACCGTGACGGGTTTTTCTGACCGAGTGAATTACGCCAGTCTTTGGCCTAGCTTGACAGCTTCAGGAAGAAAAAAAAAGGCTTGTCCTGCATCTTCCAGGTGATGGTTTAGCTTGGACGGCAAGCAACAAGGGACGCGCGGTGGCATTGGCCCCATCACTCTGACTCGTCTGAACGGCGCAGATGCCCGGGGGCCACGGTTCGGTGGGAGGACCACTGGCGTAAGCCGTGATGGTGGATGCATCAGAAATCATAGTTTCGCGTGCGTGCGTGCGAGCTGTGGCAGGTGTGAACGAGCTCCGCGTGCTGGTATTCCCTGATCCGAACATGGCGGTGGTAGTAGACCCGAGTCGGCGGTATCAAGGCCCGCCGAGGCCGCGGCTTTCCTTCTACCTTTTCCGTCTCCGGCTTAAGAGCTTCCGTTTGTTGAGCCTGGGAAGAGCAACGCCAGGTAAAGGCACTTTAGATGCGGTGTTGCTTAATTGCTTCGAGTCCTCGGAATCACGTCGAACCATGTTTCTGAAGACTCTGAAGTATGGACGCCCACATAGCCAAGGGAATGTAGGAGTGGTTATCTCGCCGAAAGTTTCAGACGTTCCTTGACTTCGGATGCTTGTACTACTAGTGTCATGGGAGAATTCATACGCGCACGCCGATTGGAAAGTAGTAATGCAATGCTACTCCTACGGAACAAGGTGGAGTCCTGTCTGTACCAGTGCATTCAATGATCCAACGCAAGAAAGAAAGAAATCCGAAAAAGAGGGCCGCGCCGCGCGTGGTGCCAGCCTGTCAGGTGCCTGTGGCAGCCCCGCATGCGCGGAGCGGGCGATCCCCTTCCCTTCCCACGACAAGGGCAGTGAGTCATCACTTTCTCAACGGATCTGAGAAGCTTTTTCCACAGGGCAGCGCCTCCTAGAACATTTGACACCCGGACCCGTTGGACTAGGATCCTTTGTGGTCGGGTGGGTGAAGGCAAGTAAAATGCGAGATGTTGATGTTGATGTTGAACACTGCAGCTGCAAAATACTCTAATGATTTACGGTTCAAAGGAACAATGTAGCACTCTGTATCACCGGATTTTGTACGTCGGTTTAAGATCGAATGACTCACACGCGTTTGAATTGGTCCAACTCCAACAGTCCAACCACATACCATTCCGCTTGCCCGGTCCTCGTCCGCGACCGCGACCGCCGTTTGACTCCGCCGGATCCCGCCCCGACCAAACGCGCGCCGATCCGTGGCAGGAATCGCGTGAGATCGCGGTTTCGCCCGCCCATTTTAGACGGACGCTGCCGAGACAACCCCGGCGATCCCCACAGCCGCACCCACACAGCCAGTCCACACCAAGGGACAGCAAAAACCCACCGTTCCCGCACCCAATTTTGAACCGACGCCTCGTTCCCCATCCCCAACCAAATTTACGGTCCCTCCCTCCGACCGAACCGAAGCCTTCGCCTGCCCTGGAAAGAGGAAGAGAAACGCAAGGGGGCGCGGACAGCAAAAGGAACCATCGCGAGAGGCCGGGGAACTTAAGCGGAGCGGAGGAGAGGAGAGGAGAGGAGAGGAGAGGCTCGGGGTCCGGCGATGGAGCGGTACCATCCCTCCGAGGTGTACGAGCTCTTCGTGCGCCACATGAACAACCCGAGGTAAGGGACAGTGGGGTTTTTTTTTTCTTTTTGAAACGGCGCTTGTTCTTGGATCGATCGATCGAGCGGTTGCCCTTGCCGGTACAGGGTGGTGGTGGACAGCGGGGTGTGCGCGACGGCGACGCTGGTGCAGGTGCACAGCGCGCGGAAGCACGGCGTGCTGCTGGAGGCGGTGGCCGCGCTGTCCGACCACGGCGTCTGCGTCCGCAAGGGCTACATCTCCTCCGACGACGGCCGCTGGTTCATGGATGTCTTCCACGTCACCGACGCTGCGGGCCGCAAGGTGGCCGACGCCGATGCGCTGCTGGCCCGCCTCGAGTCCTCGCTGCTCTCCGCCGACGCATTGTCGCCGCGCCCGACGCCCACCGCCGGGGCGGCGGGGGCGCTCACCCTGCTCGAGCTCGTCGGCGCCGACCGCCCGGGCCTCCTCTCCGAGGTGTTCGCCGTGCTGCACGACCTCCGCTGCGGCATCGTCGACGCCAGGGCGTGGACGCACGGTGGCCGCGTCGCCGCGCTCGTGTTCGTCCGCGACGACAAGACGGGCGCGCCAATCGACGACGTGGCCCGGATCATGCGCATCGAGTCCAGGCTCAGGCACGTCCTCCGCGGCGGCGCCCGCGGCGCGAGGACTGTCCTCGCCGACGCCGCGGCCGTCAACCTGGACCGGAGGCTCCACCAGCTGCTCAACGAGGACGGGGAGGATGAGAGCCGCGCCCAGGAGGCGGAGGCGCCCACGACGACGGCGGTCGCGGTGCAGGATTGGGGGGAGAGGGGGTACTCGGTGGTGACGGTGAGCTGCCGCGACCGGCCCAAGCTGCTGTTCGATGTCGTCTGCACCTTGACGGACTTGGATTATGTGGTGTACCACGGCACGTTCGACACAGACGGCGATCACGCGCAACAGGTGAGGCCTCTGGCTGTTTCTTTCTCGATTGATCCCCGAGATTTTTTGAGTGAAACAGGTTGGGTTTCACATTTGGAGCTCTTGATTTTTTCCCCTTTTCTTGCGCTAAATTAGGGTCGCTATTAGTAATTTCCCCATTCACCTATTTTTCTTGGTTTGGAATTCCTGTCATGAATCTCGATGTTTACATGGGTGATTGATTATGTGTCATTTTTTCACTTTTACCCCACTTTTCACTTTTGTTTTCTTTGATTGTGTTTCTTGTGTGAGCTCAAAGTTAACTGAGTTCTGTTCTTGATATTTTCTTCTGTAACTTGTCAGGTTAAAATGCAGGGAATAGTTTTATTTGCCTTATTAGATTATTCTTCTTCGAAATTTCATCCGTGCATAATGAGCAGTATCCTGCAAAAACTAATCGAAATGCTGCTGCTATTGTATTCAGACAGTATAAACTTACTTACGCCTGCTAAACCATTCATTTTCGTCTCTGAACCTGTTTTGAGTCGGTTGAATTAACCAAGCTAACCTGATTGCCTGTTGCTTTGTTTGGCCGCAGGAGTTTTACATCAGGCGGTTGGACGGGCGGCCAATCAGCTCGGCGGGCGAGAGGCGGCGCGTGATCCAATGCTTGCAAGCGGCCATCGAGAGGCGCAAATCCGAGGTGCGTGATCACTGAATATGTCCTATCTCCTTTCCTTCACCTCCCTCCAGAATCCCCAGCGCAAAGACTCTTTCTTGCTGCCCAACTTTCCGCTTCGCCACCACGTGTGAGGCCGAAACCCCAGCCGCGCCCTTCTGAGTTCTGACTCGATCCTCTGTGCAGCAGGGCGTGAGGCTGGAGCTGCGCATCACCGACCGGCGCGGGCTGCTCGCCTACGTGACGCGCGTGTTCCGGGAGAACGGCCTCTCGGTCACGCACACCGAGATCAGCACCAGGGGCGACATGGCCATGAACGTGTTCCACGTCACCGACGTGGCTGGCCGCCCCGCGGACCCCAAGACCATCGACGAGGTGATCCAGAGAATCGGCACGGAGAGCCTCCGGGTGGACGAGGAGCGGTGGCCGCGCCTGTGCTCGACGGAGGGCGACGCCGGCCGAGGAGGCGCCGCCGGGCTGTTCTCGCTGGGGAGCCTCGTGAGGAAGAACCTGTTCAACCTCGGCCTCGTAAGATCCTGCTCGTGAGGACAGTGTCCACGTGTGCCCGATGGGATCCTTGTGTAAATATGGGATGGTGCAAGGGCTAGTTTGTAAATCGAGTAGGCGTTTTTAATTACCGTTTCTAGGTTCAGCTGCCACGTGCACAAAGTAGTAGTAGAAATGAAATGCTTTAGAAGTTGTTGGTCGGCAACAGCTTTAGGACTTCCTTACAGCTGGCGGGTCAGGTATCCATCTCCCTTTTACATGAAAATTGACAGTTGGGTGCATATAATAAGATACTCGTAGCTATGTAGAGTTGTACTTGTACATAATATGGACCTTGTGATATAACTTAATGTTTGACTTACATTTCACTGGAAGTGTACATTAGTGTCGATTCTCTTGGTCTCATTCACTAGCACTTGTGGTATGCTATACCATGGAGCAATGTTTCAAAGATCATCATCAGTTTAGTTTGAATATTATATTATGCAGTAAAAAAACATTTCATACTGTGCCATGAAGCTCTATTTGACTAGTTGTATTATGCAGGGGAAACATAAGCTAGAGAAAATAGTCCGTAAAATTCATAAAGAAACATCAGTAGTCATTGTACCTTGGATATTGTTTGTGTTTGTCTTAGTGAAAAAGGGAACACGGGTTAATACCTTGTTTCGAAAAAATAAGACTACTCCGAATCTTAAATCCATCCTTGTGTAAACTGAACATATTCGTAAAACAAAAAGGGGTCGCAGCTGGAATTGTTACCTTCTTTTAGCCTATAGCAGAATTTCTACTATTGATTCATTAGGCGCTGCCAATATGGCCAAACAGGAGTACTGATCTTTATCAATTCACATCGAAAGTCTAAATTGAGGTCATAAGAAAGATTAATCAATGGAGTGTGACGATTGTTTTGACAAATTTCATTTGAACTTTCGACAGATCAACAGCCGTTATCAGAAATCCTCCATAAGAACGCCCTATTGGTCCAGAAACACAACAATTTCTCTCCAGAGAGCATTCTTCAACGTGTTTACCGACAGCGTTTTGCTATCAGCTCAAAGAAAAAACCATTTGACTTTCCAACAACTGCATTGGAATCCAAATGGCCTCTGACTCTGAGGTGTCCCCTGCAGTGAGATAAGAAACCAGGAAAAAAAATACTTCAGCTATCATCACCATCAGCTATCACCACGCATGCCGCCGTACGTAACACACACCGGCCGGGGGCCGGGGCCTCGCTTTCACGGGAACTTTCGCCGTTCACTTTTCTTCTCGAAGGCACCACCGGCTGCGGATTGGTTTCCTCCCGATGATCGATGCCGACGCAGTGTTTGGTTCTGGATGATACTTATATGGGATGATACTTGATATATTATTATATTTATATTTTGTTAGATAAATGGTAATAATTTATTTAGAAAGAATGATACAGATTTTAGAAATACTTTATTAACATGTTGAACCATTCTATATGAAAAAATTGGTTGAACTATCTCGTAGATGCTCTGTTAGCTTATGTAATTACATGTACTTAGTGATAATTAGTGGGTATTAAAAACAATTAACTATGTATTAGTTACAATTAGATGTTATTAGCTATAATTAAGTGTTATTATAGGTAATTAGCGATAAATAGTGACATGTTAAGCTATAATTAACTAGCAAGATGGTTCATGCTAATAGTGCAGCTAGCCTCGCTATAATTTTTGTCATAATAACTTTTGATTAAAAATTAGTCTCTTTAGTTTTTTTTAATGAGGTTAGCGTCATTTAGTTACAAAACACATAAAACTAGAAGAAATAAAAAATTATGTTCATAGAAGAGAACATTATTTATGCTCTAAATTTGTATCCAAATTGTATATATGTATTGGTTTGATTCATATATTTTTTTGATCAATTACTAAAATCGTATGTCAGGTATAGGTAGTCTAACTAAAATTAGAAAAAGTTTGCCTTGCCTGCTGCCTGCTTAATGCGACAAACTTGAGTTACATGGTGCTTCTTAACCTATTATCTTAATAAGAATTTTAAATATTTTCATTATTTTTTATTATAAAACTTAGCTATTGATTAATTATATTTACACAGACTCTTTATTTAGGTATTTGATTTTTTCTAAGACTATATTCGATATGTATCCTTCTTTTTTTCTATTCTAACCCTAATTTCAATTATTATTACTTTTATTTTATTTGGACTCTTTATTTAGATATTTTGTTTTTCAATCCGTATGAAAATCAAACTACTAACTTTACATATATTTTAATTTCGAATTTAGCTATTTATTAATTGTATTCAAGATTGACTCTTTAGTTAAATATAGACCGTTAGATGTTCATAACAATAAGTGTTATATATACTTTTCTTTTATCTAATTAACATGGTAATTTTCCGACCTGGAGAGCAAACATGGATACTCATTTCCCCCTTAATTATTAAGAAAATAGATTGTAATTAGTACTAATTAAAATAATTATTGATAATTATAATTATAAAATGATGATATTATAAAATAAATTAAGTTATAAATAGATATAGTTCTTATCTTTTTAACAACTAAACACATTAATATGTACATCCATATATTCAACCAAACGCTCTCGTATATCATTTCAGACATTGAACCAAACATACTACTTGTACACTCTTATCCAAAATCATCTCATCCATCCTAAACAATATCATCATATTTAACTTCTACAACCTACCAAACCGTATCTAACTTAACCGAGTCATGCATGTTGAACGAACTGGCTTTAACGCTGGCAGCAAGAAACGAAAAGGAACCCAACCAGGCAACCGCTGCTGACCTACCGCCCAACTGCCGTGGATCGAACCAAACCTGCTACGAGCGACGCAGATCACCATTGCTTTCGGAGCAGCTGTGACCTGTAGTAGATCAACATGGTCCACATTTTTTAACTAGTCATGTACCTATACGTTGCAACAGGAAGCTATAATTTGCTTTTAAGACGTAACATGTAAAAGAAGTTACTATCTATAGCATTATATACAATGCACCATAACATATCCATGATCATACTGATAACATGCTAATATTTTTTATTCGTTAGCATCAACATTAACACGATATGATTCGACTTTAGATTGCAATGCTGGAGACAAAATGTGCTTTTAAGTATAATTTCATCGCATGGAGGTGCGGAGATGAGCAATTATCTGTGCATATCTTCCATGGGAAAAACATGTACTGAAAGGGAAGAAGAAATAAACACGAGCACAGAGGATATATATGTGTCTCAAATATTGTCTCATAGTGTCAGATGCATTTGTCATTTACTTTGTTGAATGTTAAAGTAATGCAAGTAAGGAGTAACAAATTAACAGCTTAAAGCCAGAGTTTTATTCTAGATGTTACTTTAAATAACAAGGAAATTGGTTCAATATGTATGTCGTGCTATCATCATATTATTTCCATAGTGTTTAATATTTTCAGTATATCATTTATCTTGGGAAATAATAAATGCTGAGCCTAAGTTGATTTAAACAAATAGGTATGATTTTATAAAAGATCACAAACTCAATGCTAATTGTTTAATTTTTTTTTACTTGCCAACGGTTATTGGCAACTTAATTTTCTCTTTCTATGACTTGCAAAGTAGTTTAACCCAATGTGCATACACATTAAATCAACTATGATTTCCTTTCCGACAATATGCAAAAATAGAATAATATTCTAAAACCATGATACTTGAAAGGATAAAGGGTTACTATAAATCTCTAAGCTTATTGTAAAGTGTTTGGTCATGGCCTAAAATTTACAATGAATAGAATTTTTAAAAGGGCACCTGTTGTGTTCTGATGAAGGATGAATATCGACCAAGTTCTAAGAAGACACAATTGGCTATTTTGCATAAATGATATTCTCCTCATCTGGCTTGTCTGTGTCCCAATCACCATCTGCTTCTGATATATTTGAACCTTTTGTATCTTCTTCTCCATCTTTTCCTTCTTGCTGCTCCCTTCCCTCCCTTAGTTTGTCAAGTATAGCAAGGATCTACGAAGATGGCAAGCTCTGTGAGAAATTTTCTTAGTGGGATGATTCGTTGTGTTGCAATACAGCTCCTACAGCCCATCAAATTGTTCATTTTATAGAGTTGTGACATAAATCTGAAAAGTTTCCAGAAATTGAGCTAGTTGCCTCGCAGTCTCGCACATGGGCTTATGATTCTTATTCACATAAAGCATAAGGATAGTTCAAAAAACACGGTCTCTGTGCTGCAACTTGTAAGTGAACAGTAGAACAGAAATGATGATAAGTGTATCATAGGGGGTATCTGTATGGCTACCAAACTTTGAAGTTTCGACATCTCTAAAATGCAGAGCAGAACAAAATTATTCCATGCAAGTAGTAACACATCAATGTCTGATAAAACAAAATAAGTTTGAATTGTACCATGCTTCCACGCACCATGGACTCATCCTCCATGAACCGTCTCCCGGGGGTGAGGCGCAACCTCATCCGCTTGCCTATCTGGCTTCTGATGTACTTGTCTTGGCCTTGAGTCCCTCGATGGCCACTTTCTTCCCCCTATAGTCCCCAAACACGGACACATACTCCTTGCACACCTGCACACATCGAAATTCAGATCACATGCTCTCGTCATTTGAGGGCGTAACGGGTGGACGACCTAACCTAGAGGTCATTGGACAGCTTGATGTCGGTGATGGTGGTAAAGGAGGAGAGGTAACGGTCAACACCGAGCGCGGCCTCGAGGAGCACGGCGCGCTGCAAGATGGGGTCACGGGTGAGCATCTCGATGAGCTCCCATTGGATCTGCTTCGTTGCCATATGCACCCGCTGCTCCTTTACCGTGCACCGCACCGCGCGTAGTGACATGTGCGGCGGTCGCACGAAAACCGGCCACGTGATGAGGGCGAGAAGGCATGGCGGTGCGAAGGGGCGGTATGGGAACATTGCTAGAAGCTTCGATCGGCAGAGACCGCTGGTGTGAGCAGGGGTGGATCTACCATCTCAGCGACCTCTGGCGGCGACGGGCGCTTGGCTGGAGTTCTAGGGCTAGATTTTAGGAGGCGACGGTGAAAGAGGAGTGGGAATTTTCCTATGAAGGAGGACGCGAGGGAGGGTGTGGGGGAGAGAGCAGACGGAGGGCACGCGGAGCCTCGGACCCAGCTATCAGAGGAAAATAGATGGAGAGGGTGGTAGGACGTCCTGCCTGGGTACGGGAAACACTATGTATTTCCTAAGTAGTAGAGATTCCTCGATCTCTCCTTGGTGCGAGAGAGAGAGAGAGAGAGGAGAAATCGGGTTGAAGGTGTACGTACAAGAATTATAAATCGGCATTGATTTGGGCTGAGCCATTGCGTTCGTTGCGGTTTGAATCTGAGAGAGCGACCAATGGTTGTGGTGGAGTCCATGGGCTGCAAAACGTGCGGGAAACCACCTTGTGAGCATTAGATTCAGTTATTCTCAATTCCTAACTGCAATGAGCAATTACTGTGTCCATTGGGAAAAGACACATTTCGTAATCCTAACTTCTACCTCTTCACATTGTATGTATGCAGCATTGATCAATGGAACACAACAACGAATTCATTCTCTATTTTCTCGAGTTCAATCTCTGCCTACTCAATTCTTTTTTTGAATTGTTTTTTTACTGTCTGTCTATTCAATTCTACTTGCAACCGTGAGAATGGGTTGGAAGCTTTCTGCGATTTCAAATTTCTTAACGATAGCTAGAAGATTAGAGATGGCCAATTTAGTGTCCTTTGCCCAACCTACTTGTACTATATATAATTAAGACTTCCAGCTACTGTGGTTGACAGTATAGATAGAGAAGAAGAAATTGTCTGAAAAGAAGTTCTGATGTTAACGCTTTCGGTGACACAGGAACCAGGGGTCCCCGAGTCCCAAGGCCAAATCAGCAGTTTGCCACGTGACGCCCTATCATCTCCGCGAAGTACGAGAAGACTAAGTCCCGGGAGAGGGTGCTCGGGGCCATGAACAGTGGTCCCCGAGTACCCGAGTTCCCCGATAACCCGAGAAGATCAAGTGCTGGGAAGAGAGTGCTCGGGGCTGTGAACAGTAGCCCCCGGGCACTCAAGTCCCCTGACGACCAGAAAAGCCAAGTGCCGGGAAGGGGGTGCTCGGGGCCGTGAACAGTGGTCCCCGAGCACCCGAATCCCCCGAGGACCAAAGGGAAGTCAGTTCCGGGAGAGAGTGCTCGGGGCCGTGAACAGTGGCCCCCGAGCACTTGGTTCCCCGAGGATCCGAGCAGCCAATTCTGGGAGAGAGTGCTCAGGGCCGTGAACAGTGGCCCCCGAGCACTCGGTTCCCCTGAGGACTAAGAAAGGGCATATCTGGGAGAGAGTGCTCGGAGCTATGAACAGTGATCCCTGAGCACTCGGTTCCCCGAGGACCTCAGAAGTCCTTCGCTGGTGGCCCCCACAGAGGTCTAGCGGTGAGGTGTCAACCAGTGAAAGGCCCGATGCTGCATTTAAGAGGGAGTGTGGCTTGTCACCTCCAACTGCTCCTCCACGCTTGCTGTCAGTCCTTGCCACGGCCTGGCAGGGAGGCGTGGGGATATTTAATGCACGGGTCCCATCGCGGGACATCCGGCGCTTCTCGGGATAGCATCGCGAAGCCCAAGGCGCCCCGCCTGCCGCACTGTTGTGTCAGGTATACAAGACCGAGCGGGCACGCCGGGCTGTTCAATGGCTGCCCGGTGGGCCCTCTCCACGGCGCCCGTTGCAGAACAGCATGATGACGAACCAGACCGGACGGGGGCGCGTTTTCAACCCTCCCCGTCACTTCGCGCAGCAGCCCATGATGGTTGCTTTCCATTTATGGCGCCTTGGAACTCGCACCCTCCCTTTTTGGGCACGCTACCGCCCGGCGGGTATTTAAGGCGGGGCGGGCTCCCTGGTGAAAGGGGACAGAGAAGGCAAAGGTTGAGGACAGCAAGCCGAGGAAGAATATAGAAGCTCAGATCACTGAAGAACAAGGAGCCTAAGGCTCTAGGCTAGACAAATATTCTTATAACCAGCAATATCTCTGAGAGACATTCTCAGAGCATTTATAGCATACACACAGGAGTAGGGTGTTACGCTCAGTGCGGTCCGAACCTGTCTAAAAACCTCCTGCGCATTTACTACTTCTGCATCTAATCCTTCCATTCCACCTGCATTGCATTTACGCCCATTTATTTCACCCACAAGACAGATTCACAATCATCCCCCCGGCCGAATCTCAAAGGGGGTCCCTCCGGATCCCTGCTTGAGGAGTTCACCCTCCGACAAACGCTAAAGGCGAGCCTCTAGTTGTTTGGAAAAGAGTTTGGAAGCCAAATAATAAAGAGGGTCTGGGTGTGATTAATCTAAAGGCTCAAAACGCTGCTTTTTTGGTCAAACATCTCCATAAATTCAAGCGTATTGATTCAAATTAAATAGGCTTGAATTACACCAATGGTCAAATTCCCCAAACAATGAAGGACAAGGGCTCATTCTAGTGGTGTGATATCCTTTAAGTTTGTGGATTTCTTCCGCGGTTGCTTCATGCAAGATTAGGGATGGCAAAACAGTTCTCTTATGGAATGATATGTGGAACAACGCTTGCCATAAAAAAAAAGTCTTCGTAGACTTTTTTCTTTTGTAAAGAATGAGAATATCTCAGTGGTGCGGTTTAGAAAGGATACGTCGATCGGTAGACACTTTCATACCCCTCTATCGGAGCAAGCTTACCATGAACTACTTCTGCTACAGGCTAGCTTGTTACACCTGCAAGACTCTATCAACCATATGGACAAATGGCATTACCTGTGGGGTTCCAATGTCTTTTCTACTAGAAAATTTTATTACCTTCCTTACAAGGACACTTCTGTTCTACTACCTATCACTTGGATTTGAAAATCCAAGTGCAGTACAAAACTCAAAATCTTCACTTGGCTTCTCTTCATGGATTGGTTAAACACCAGAAACATTCTAAAAAGCAAAAACTATAAGATTGATGGAAATGATTATAATTGCGTCCTCTGCAACCTTAGAGTGGAGGAGATTGCCCTTCACCTGTTCTTCACCTGCCATTTCACTTCTTCATGTTGGAATCAACTCCTATATAGGTGGGATCTTCAAGCTCAATTCTTCTCTATGATTAACAAGGCCAGATGTAGCATTTAAGCCTCCAGATAAGTGATAAGTGTTTCAGTGATTAATAACAACCGTATCATTGTGACTAACATATGTGTTTTGAAGGGTATCAAAAATTTAGTTCACAGTGATGAATGAGTTTCTTAGTCCCTAAGGTGATATAATAGACGATCAAATGATATATACATCAAGATTAATGATTGTCTAGTTCTAAGTGTCACAAGGAGATGAAGAACACTTAGAGTAGTTTAGGTCTCTCTTCTTAGTCTTTTGACCGTACTATAAAGGGGGGCTAATAGTTGTAGCTTGATCTAGTTGAGTCTAAACAAGGTTAGATGCACACTTGTGAACTTGTAGCACTAGGTAGATCAAAGATGTCCATGGTTAAGATGTCAAGAAGTTAGAGCTCAAGATTGCTAGAATCGGATGAGCTTAGAAAATTTTTAGTACACCGGATGGTCCAGCGTTACCAGAGATGAACACACCAGAGTATTTCTCAGATCAAGACAAAAAGATCTTAAGTACACCAGATGGTCCGGTGATCTAAGACACATTAACACCGAAGTATTTTTGTATGGTGATGTAGCACAAAAAGGTTGAAGTCCGCGCCGAATGTTCTGGCGTGTAAAGGAGGCTACGCTGTAGCATTTTTTGCAGAGAGGATTTCAGTGAGGTATTTGAAGTTTATGCACGCCGAAAGGTCCGGTGTGTACACCAGAGTATACGCACAGAGTATTTCTTGTAGAGAAGAACTTCAAAGTCTGGATTTCGTTGTTCTGCATGCCAGATCATTTGGTGTGTGCTCAAAGGCTTCGTTGGAGTGTTTAAACAGGCTTAACGGCTAATTGACAGCTAGCAGTTGGGAATGTTTAAAAAGGATACACGCCGGATGTTCCAGCATGTATAAGTTAGTGCACGCTAGATCTTCCGACATTCACAGAAAAATAGGGTAGTTGATCAACGGCTAGATTTGGACCTCTAGCCTATAAATTCCCTCTCACTCGGTCTCAGTTTGATCTCTTGCAACCCAGTGGAGCCTATACATTGCATGTATCATCAAGAAGCAAGAGATAGCACTTAAGTGATTTGCAAAGTCCCTAATTAGAAGATGAAGAACATCATTAGTAATTTAAGAGTAGCAAGTGTCCATCCAATTGTAGTTTAGGCTTAATCTAGGTCAAGTGAAGCTATTCGCTTGCTACTCTTGGTGGTTGGCAATATCTAGCTGGTCTTAGGTGATTGGAGTGGTCTCGGTGAGCACTTGAAGTTCTTGTGGGAGTTATGAGAAGTGCGATATACTTCGTTTGATGCCCACGAATCTAGAGATGGAGAAGTGGCAGTTATAAGGGAACACTTGAGTCTTGGTGAATACTCTAACTGGGACTAGTGATGAGTGCCAACTCCTCGATACATCGAGAAAAAAAATTGGTGTCCTATTATCCATCTTTCTACTTCCCCGCATTTACTTTGAGCATTTACATTCTTGCAAGCTTTAATTCTGTAATTTGCTTAGTGTCTTTGCTTGCTTATTTTGTTTCTTTACTCTAGCTTGTTCGCTTAGTTGCATTAAATTTCATCTAGGATATGGTTGCTACTTGCTTTAGGTTTTGGTAGAAGTATTTTTAATTAGTGCCCAATTCACCTCTCTATTGGGCCATTCGATCCTTTCAATTGATATCAGAGTCCCGTGCTCTTGATAGGTTTAACATCCTAGAGAAATGACCCCTGAGAGTGAAAGTAGTGTGCCAAAGTTCGAGGGAAAGAACTTCAACTATTAGAAAGTTTGCATGGTGAGATATCTTGAGGCTATTTCTCCTAAAGTTTGGCTAGCCACTTCCATTGGGTTTGATAAACCTTTTTATCGAACAACAAGTTAGATGTAATGCTAAGGCTAAAAATGCTATATTTGATTGAATTAGTGAAGAGGTTTTCCCTAAAGTAAGAAGCAAGGAATTCGCTCATGATATTTGATCCGCTCTTTGTGAAATTCATGAGGGTTCTAGGAAAATTCCGAAGAAAAGTTATCATGTGCTTATGAATGCTCTTAATCAATTTAAGATCTTTTCCAATGAGTTATGTAATAATATGTATTCTCGCATGAATATGCTTGTTGAGAAAATTAATTCACTTGAGCTTACTCAATTGTCTCAAAGAGACATCATTCGTAGGATCTTGATGGTGTTTCCCCAGCCATAATACAACATTATCATTTATCTTTTTCATGAAAGGGACATCATTAATGTGACCATCAACGATGCTGTTGGAAATATTTATGCTCATGAGACGTTCTTTTTTGGAGATCAAAGTGATAAATCTTCATCTAAGAAGAATCTTGCTCTCAATACCAAGATGGTTGACAAGAAGAAGAAGAAGAAACCTCCATCATCAAGTGAGAGTGATAAAGATGATGATGATGATGATGACTCTGACACCGAGTTTGCCTTTCTCATGAGAAGAACCACAAGGATGATATACAAGTTGGGCAAGAAAGGCTACAACTATGATCCCAAGAAGAACTAATTTCGCTCAAAAAGGTTTGACAAGTCCGGTGGCGGAGATAAGAAAAAGTGCTACAATTGTGGTGACTATGGCCACATGTCATATGATTGCCCTCATCCCGACAAGAAAAACAAGAACAAGAGCAAAACGATTGTTGCAAGTGAGGATGATGATAAGCACAGGAAGAAGTATCAAGATAAGAACAAGAAAAAGCTCTTTAACAGGAAGGGTGGAGACCGTAAAGACTACATTGTTGGTGAATGGGTCTCCAGCAAGAGCTCAAATGATGATTGAAGCGATGATGAAGACAACAACTTCGCGTGCCTCGCTATCGCCAATGATGATCTACCACTACCTTCGCCACCTATGTGCCTCGTGACAAAAGGTAACAACAAAATGAGTAGTGAGAAAGATGATAGTAGTGATGATGATAGTCTTTCTCCTAATGATCTATCTAAGCTCATAAATAACTATGCTATTATCATCAAGAAGTAAAAAAACTAAAATCAAGTCTCTTAAAAATGCTAATGCTAAGCTTAGTTCTAACCATAATGAGTTGTTTACTAAATACAATGATGTGTTTAAGAAGCATGATAAAGTTGTTGAATCTAGCAAGTCTCTTGAGGCTAGTAACAAGAAGTTAAACCTTGAGCATGTAGACTTGAAATACAAATATCAATAACTTGAGCTAGATTATGATGACATTGATACTAGTTTAAATGAATTGACTACTATTAATGTTGTTAAGGTCAATATATCTACTTCTTGTGATGACTTTCTTGACACACCATGCTTCTCTTCATGTGATAATATATCATCTTTTAAGACTAACTATGCAAGTGAGCAAGAGCTCAAAGATGAAATTGCAAATCTCAATTCATGTGTGGCCTGATTGACTAAGGGAGAGTACAAATATAAAGAAAAATGCCTTTTACTACAACAAGAGAGGTCTTGGATGCTTTCTAAACTGGTAAAAAAGATTATCAAGTCACCGGAGATCAAGAATTACTTCATCAAGGTAGTTAGTTCATATCGCCAATAGTGTGAAGTCACCGGTCACCATACAAGGGAGTGCCCAATTTCTACTAAACCCCTCCCCTACATTGCCGTCTAAATACAAGTCTACTTTCAATGACATCCATATCTTATTGCATAAACTAGAAAATGGCACAATTATGACTAAATTTATTGGAACTCAAGCTAAAGGAAAGCTTCCTAGGTAACTTTGGTGCCCAAAGTTATTGTAACTCATGTCAAAGGTATCAAATTTGTTTGGGTACATAAACCACAAGCTTAATCTCTTATGTGCAGGTGAATTACAAAGTCGGTGGTAAGTATTGGGTGCTTGATAGTGGATATACACAACATATAACCGACAATGTAAAGATATTCACCTCACTAGAGGATAAAGTGGGCGATCATGGCAAAGTCAACTTTGGTGATAACTCTAAGGTAAATATGGTAGGTTTGGATAAGGTGGCAATGTGATCTCTCTCTATATAATGTTCTTTTAGTTGAGTCTCTTAATTTTAATTACTTTTCGTAGCTCAACTGTGTGACTTAGACTTCACATACTTATTTAGTGAGGTTGATGTTGTCATAACTAGCAAGAAGCATAATGATCTAATCTTTAAAGGTTTTATATATTGATATATCTATCTTGTGTATTTTTTCTCTAATGAAGCTAGCTTGATAACATGTCTCTTCACAAAGACATCTATGGGTTGGCTTTGGCATCATTGACTTGCACACATTGGAATGAGGCAGCTCAAGAAGGTGCTCAAAAATGGAATAGTAGTTGGTTTGAAGGAAGTGGTATTCAGGAAGGACAAGTTATATAGTTCTTGCCATGCGGAGAAGCAAGTTGTAAGCTCTCATCCATACAAGTCCATGAGGTCTACATGAAGACCCTTGGAGCTACTACACATTAACCACTTTGGACAAACAAACTATAAAAGTCTTGATAGTAATCTCTATTGTCTTATCATTGTTGATGATTTTACAAGATACACTTAGACTTTTTTTTTAGATGACAAGAGCAAGATCATTTGGATCTTCAAGAAGTTCACAAAGATGGCTCCAAATAAATTTGAGGCCACAATTGTGAAGATCCGGAGTGACAACGAGACAAAATTCAAGAACACGAAATTAGAGGCATCAAGCATTAATTCTTATCAGCCTACACCCATCAACAAAATAGCGTGATAGAGAGTAAGAATAAGACATTGATTGTTGGGAATCGTCCAAATAATATCCTAATTAATCACTAGGGGGGTCATTATTCATAATCACAACCTCGATGATTAACCAGAATATCATCCCGGTAGTCCCAGCATGTGTTTTGTACCCAAGATCGGAGCATATGCCTTCCAACATTTAGCATCACAACATAGCTTAAGAAAAAGCAAGTAATTAACATTTATATTACAAGTTCTTAAGCATACAACCATTTCCAACAATTTACATCAAAATGTAACAACATCTATGCAGCGAAAACATAAACCTATACAGCAAAAGAGAGTGGAGCCACATGCCCTTAGGCTCTACCCTAAAAGCACGACCTCTAAGAGTAGGATGCACTACTCTTGCCCACCACCCTAATCGGCACGCATGAAGTATCCAAACACCAGCTCTTCCTGACCAGCAGCATCTAAAAAATGCAGGCATAAGTATGAAGGTACTCGCAAGACTTAAATCATATAGGGCACACATACATTGCTCGACTCCAAGGATTATGCATTGAGCCATTAGCAAGGAAAAACCACATGGTTATGTTAAATATAAGCGGTAAGCAACCTGGACACATATTTATGAGCAACTAACTTAACCAATAACAACATAACTCTACCCTGCCATAACCAACGGAACATAAATAATTAGAACCATTATGAACATATACGTAACAAAGACCAACTCAACCATCTTCCACATATCCAACCATCAAACACAAGCGAAAACTCTACGACCGATGCATATAGACAGAAGCATACTCATGACCGAGAGCGCGACATTTCAAAATATTTTTACACTCTGCAGGGGAATACTCCTGGACCCACACAACTTGAGGACCATACGGCTTGCATGACCACATAGATCCATACAAGGGGGTACTAATTTCAACCTTTCCCAATAAGCCCCGATCATTTGAAACATGCATCGCTCGGCGCGACGGTACTAGAACTACTCCCGAAGCAAAGTAGTACCACTACAAGCCAGCCCGCTCACACTGTCGATGTTTAGGCCCCAAATGACCACAACTACAAAGGTATTCGGCTCGCCTTACCATTATATCGGCATGTCATGAGTACGGTAAGTGCTAAAGCCGACTACACCAATGATCGGTGCTTAAACGACGCAAGCAGTTTATGGTGTCCGGTTTTCTCTTCCGACCTACCCAGTGGAACTCCACATCCGGGAAGGATAAACACCTCCTAGCACCGCCCACGTCTCGTCTCATACTCACCACTCATATAACCATCATCAACCCATATCCAATATTGTGATCATTACGAAAGTAAATAACGTCTATGCTCGCGAACGATGAAACAATTCACCACTTAACTTCTACCAAATGACCTATGCATTGCTAAGCATTTCGATTTAACTTGTAATCTAGACACCAATAACATACTCAAGGCGACAAGAAAAGGATGAACAACAATTTAAGGTAGAAGTAATGCATTCAACATAGGATCTACCCACTTGTACCCGATCCTCGACTCGACACATGCAAACATACATAAGCATAGTTTATCAATTTTAGACTTCATTCAATTGAACAAAGGTGTAATATGCTTAGTTGCTTGCCTTGCTACTCAGGTGGCTGCCTATAATTACCCACGCAACACTCGTAGAAGTCTGAAAGATTGGAGTCGTCTTCGACCATGGTCATCTCCCGCTCCGGCTCCTTGCTCACTAAAGAAGAGCGCACGCAATGATGAGCATGAGTGAATGCAATAAGGTATGCCACAATGCTTAACAACATGCTAGAAGTACAAGACACGCGAATCAATGCCATACTAAATGATCTAAACGAAATCTGAAAAACAACAGCCACCCAGAGTATCCGGGTTGGTCCGAAGTATCTGAGTCCGAACCCTCTGGGTGAACCTCCACAAGAGGCGCTCGGTTACTGCCTTTTTATTTGACTGGCCCGGAGTATCTGGGTTCCAGAGCCTCCGGGCCATCCTCTGGTGAAGGTGCTTGGTTAGCCACTTTTCTCACTTAACCCAGAACCTACGGGCTGGTTCGGACTATCGGGGCTGTGCCGGACACTCCGGGTGAGGCTCTGGGAGAGGCTCTCGGTTAATCGTTAACGCAATTACCCGGAGTCTCCGGGTTTACCCGGATTATCCGGGTGAGGCAGACTTAGGTTCTTTCATAACTTTTCACTAGGTCGATTCGACTCACTTTACAAATTTGTGCTACACAAAAGTGTATATGCTCTATCCAAAGGATTCTAAACCCATCTTGCACCCTAAACCCTAACAAATTTTGAACACAATTCGACAGACGATTTCTGTTGAACCCGAAGTATCCGGGTCAGCCCAAAAAAGCTATTCTTGAGTGGATTTTTGGTCGATTCGAGTTGTGATCTTCTCCAAGCCTAAAGGGGAAATGTTAGGGATAGTCCAAGGGTCCTGGAACTCACTCATCAATTAGCAACACGACTCTATAGCTCAAATTTGTCCAAAACTCCACGTTTGCTCCAAAAAGCTCAAGAACTTCAAGAACTACTTGATTCTTCCACAAAAATGAAAATGAATTGAATAGACGAGTAGCTCATGAGCTAGAGAATGCAATGGTACCACATGCATACCTTGACCTTGCTCCTAGAGAGAGAAATCCAAGGAAGAGTGAGAGAGCTTGAGAGGGGAGTGGGAGGGGCAGCTGCTGCAACTGTTGTGTGCTACACGGGTGGGGGCGTGGGGAGTGAGGGAGGAGAGAGAGAGGGAAGGTGGGGCTACCTATTTGAGTGGTTGAGGTGATTGGCCCACTTATGGGGCCCATGTGTAAGAGAAAAGGGGGCATTTTCAATGCGATTTCTATTATTTTCTCTCCCAAATTTCTTCCTCTTATTCAAATAATTTCAAACGAACTGCTTTAGTTACAAAATAAAATCACGTAAAATTAAACATAATGCTTAAGAAAGTATATTTATGCTTAATTATGCAATTACGGATTTTGGGACATGACATTGATCATGCTTGCAAGAGCTATGTTGGATGAGTATGGAACACCGGAGAAATTTTGGGCATAAGCAATCAACATTGCATGTCATGCATCCAATTGAGTGTATCTCCACCAACTATTGAAAAAGGCATCATACGAGCTTCTCATTGGGAGAAAACCCAATATCTCCTACTTTCGGGTGTTCGGATGTAAGTACTTCATCTTCAAAAAAAGTGAACGTCTAGGAAAGTTTGAGCATCGTTGTGATATTAGTTTTCTTGTTGGTTATGTATCTAGTTCCAAAGCATATCGAGTATTCAACAATACCACCAGTTTTGTTGAGGAAACATGTGATGTGGAGTTCAATGAATCTAATAGCTCCCAAGGAGAAGATGTTTCTTGTGATGATGTAGGTGATGAACCCTTGAGAGACACATTGAAGAAGATGGTAATTGGGGAGATCAAGCCAAAGTAGGAGGATGAAGATGTACCTTCTACTTTCACTTCACACACCTTCATGGTGCGCTAAGTTAATCAAGATGATGAGAAAGATGATCAAACACTTTCATCACATGATGTATACATCTCTTAAGAGGAAGCTAAAGTTCAAGCTCAAGATGTTGGACCACATCAAGATACACCTGAAGAATCACAAGTAAAGCAAACACATATTTTTAAAGATCGCCCTATTGACTTGATCATTGAGATTCCATCTAGGGGAGTAAGAACATTCTCTTTTCAATATGCTTTATTTTGTGAATATTACTCGTTTATCTCTTATTTGAAACTCACACATATAGATAAGTCTCTTAAGGATCCGGATTGGGTGATGACAATACAATAAGAACTCAACAACTTCACCCATAATAAAGTTTGGATTCTTTAAGAGATGACTCATGACAAGAATATGATTGGAACTAAGTGGGTCTTCCGCAACAAGAAAGATGAATATGGTGTGGTGGTACGCAACAAGGAAAGACTCATCGCACAAGGTTTCGCACAGGTTGAAGATTTAGATTTTGGCGAAACCTTTGCTTCATGGCAAGGCTTGAAGCCATCCGTATCATTTTTGCATTAGATTTACATCATAACATTTAGCTTTATCAAATGGATATGAAGAATGTGTTCTTAAATGACTTCATCAATGAACTCATTTATGTTGAACAATTGTCTGGTTCAAAGATCCTAGATATTTTAATCATGTTTATAGGTTGCACAAGGTATTTTATAGACTCAAGCAAGCCCTAAGATCTTGGTATGAACGCCTACATGACTTTCTCATCAACCAAGAATTCAAGATCGGGAGGGTGGACACTACATTATTCACATAGATCATTGACAATAATGTATTTTTGTGTCAAAGTTGATGATATTATCTTTGGTTTAATTAACAAAGAATTTTGCAAAGAATTTGATGATATGATGTCTAGGGAGTTCGAGATTTCAATGATTGGTGAGCTCAACTACTTCCTTCGATTTCATATCAAGCAATTGAAGGAAGGGACGTTTATCCATCAAGAGAAGTTCAAAATGGATTATAGCAAGCCAATCAAGACCCAAATGCCTACTAATGGACATCTTGACATGGATAAAATGGATAAAGCGGTTGACAAAAAGCTTTATCATTATATTATTAGGTCACTTCTTTATCTTACGGCATCTAGGCCTGACATTATATTTAGTGTACGCATGTACGCTCGTTTCCAAGCTAATCCTAAGGATTCACATCTTAGTACAATTAAGAGAATCCTTAGATACCTAAAACATACACATAGCATAAGCTTATGGTACCCCAAAGATGCTAGTTTCTTACTCTTGGGTTACTTGAATTCGAATTTTGCCGGATGCCATGTGAATCGGAAGAGTACTTCAGGTGGGTGCCACTTGCTAGGATGATCCCTAGTTTCATGGTGTTATAAGAAGCAAAATTTCATAGCCTTGTCCACTGCGAAAGACGAATATATAGGTGTTAGAGCATGTTCCTTTATATGAAGCAAACCTTGTTAGACTTTGATGTTCGTCTAGAGAAGGTTCCACTCCTTTGTGACAATAAGAGTGCTGTAAAACTTGCAAATAATCCCGTTCAACACTCTCACACAAAGCATATTGATATTCGTCGTCACTTCCTTAAGGATCATGTGGCTAAAAATGATATTTCTCTTAGTGGTGTAAGGTCAAAAAAATCAATTGATGGATATCTTCACAAAACCCCTAAATGAACCACATTTTGTAGATTGCGAAGTGAGTTGAACGTGATAGGTACTTCAAACGTCATGTGTTGCACTTAAATCCCACTAGCTGAAATAGAATCCGTCAAGTAAGAGATAAGCCAGAGATCTAGATCATTAGAATACGTTACCGGTCCAAGATGGGCCTCATCGCGAATAAGAGTATATTATTCCTATCACTAGGAGTAGTAGCGCTAGCGGCGCAGAAGGAGAAAGTAGCTAACCACTAAGAAGCTATCTAGAGAGTTTCCAGCTGAGGGAAATTGGCTTTGATTGTTCTTAGTTTCGACTCGTAGTCTTCAACTGCTTTTCTTCTTCTTCCCGAGGGTTGCTTGCTTCCATTCAGGTAGCTATTGCTGAGAAATGGACGAAAAAAAGGAAAGGGTATATGTTTATCCTTGAAGGAGGCTCAATATCTTTGTGCAGTAAGAAAGAAGATTGTTTCTCTTTGTCTACCATTAAATCAAAATATATAGCATGCACGGCTGCAATTCAAGAAGCAATATGGCTGAGAAATTCTCTTCTCTGTCTTGATGTGACTAAGCATGCATATGAGACAACCGTGATCTATTGTGATAACACGGTTGCCATTCTTTTCTTCTCGACAAATATCATACCATGGGCTGTACAAAGAACTGATCATGATCTCTTGCTAGGGGAAGGTGTGTAGATGCATTCTTGATAGGTGCTTGTCTAACCTTCTCAAGATAGTGGCAAATATGGGTCATGCTTTAGTTGGTAGCCTTTTTGTTTCACTCATGGCATGTTGTTGGGTTCACTATAAAGAAGTTTGAGAAGGGAAATAATATGACAAGATAGATTTATTTTATACTACGCATTCACATGTCATATAATGTGCACTCATGTTTAATTTCGTGCACTCGTTTTGCATTGCATGTGCATTGACGGTAGAGATATCACAAAGGAGGATATCACTATTTAAGATTGTTGTTCTCTCTCAATGTGAACATACACCTCTATAAGTGTGATTAAATAGATGTAAGTGTTTAGTGCATATTGAGTCATGCCCTAACAAATTTAAAGCTTAAATTTTGAATTCATAGGTAATATGGCTCAAATATTTCCTTGGAGTTTTATCCCTCTTTCTTTGGTTTTTATTCTCTATTTCAAAATTATTATAAGATAGACATTTGGAAAATATTTGCAAATGAGTGTTTGAGAGGGTAAGGCTTCACTCAAACTGGTCTAAACATGTGTTTTTTGTTGTGTGGTTATTTGAAGTTTGTATTTAGCGAGAGATTTTATTTCAGTGGAATCTTTTTCTTAGCACCGGATGATCCAACGCTCTCTGCTTTCTCCTCAGCGGATCTTACGACATTCAGTGCTCTGTGTTGTATGAAATCCCCTTGCAAATAGTCTGGTGTCATCTCCAGGTCATCATCGGACTATTAGCCGCTCAGTTAGAGGTAGCAAAAGTAGAGTTGTTCAAAAATAGTTTGGCGAGTTCAATTTTGTCAACACCGGACCTTTTGACGTTCAAAAGTCAATTATTGCTCAGAAAAGGTCCGACGTTCAATGCTTCATTCAACAAACATTCTAGCGTGTGAAAGTCTATTTTTGGCTCAGTTTGCAAGCTCTCTACAAAAATTGGTCTGGCGCTATTTCTAGCGTTTAGTTTGTTTATCACCAGACCTTCTGGTGTTCGCATTTTTTGCGGGTCCCACCTGTCATATATCCTTTCGGGTTCGGCCATCTCACCTCGTCTTACACCACCACCCGAGCTCCTTCCGTTGACTCACCACCGCCAGTCGTTTCTTGTCGTGCACTACAGAAGCCTCACCACTGACCAGTGCGCTGCCCTTGCCGGTCTGCCGCCACTGCCGTGCGCCATCGCTCAGCTCGTAGAGCGCCACTATCACCGTGCCCTAGCCGCTACCGTCATCTATTTCCTTGCCGCTAGCCACCTCCAAGCTCGCAGTCGATCACCCTGTCCATCCATATCGTCAAATTTGATCAAGTTTCATTCAAACTCATGAAAATCCGACTAAATTTGAGAAATCCTTTGATCATGTGTTGCAATTAGATCCTAATCCTATACAATGATCACCTATTAGGGCATGTTGATCTAAATTGTGCATCAAATTGCTCAATTTTTTCAAATTTGGGATCAAAATCTAGCAAATCTGTCTCAATTTCATGTGCCTTTTAATCAATTTGTTGAAATTAAAGTCAAATCATTTGAAAATTGATCATTGTATAGTGTCACAAACCTAAATCCATAGCATGTTCATCAAAATTCTCCATAAATTCTTGCTTAGGATTCAAATTCGGGTACAATTCGTTCAAATTTCTTAAACCCGAAGCATTTGCTCATCTCTCTTTGCTGTTTTCATCCTCTAGATGGGTTGTGAATGCCGCGACTAGGGCAAGGAAGTTGTAGATCCAAAGAAGAAAAAGTCCAAAGTGCAAAAAGAACGGGATTGTGCAATAGCAGCAGCAGACGCACATCACAGTTTTTAGATCAGGGATGACTCGTTCACACCTCGTCAGTCCTCTGTACTCATTCTACCACGAGGTCAGGCTTGATGCCTTCTGGCCTATTAGGTAGCTAGAAGAGGGCCCATCAGAAGCTAGAGACAGAGGAGGAGGAGTAGGCTCAGGGGGAGCAACCCTAGTAGCAACCAGAGTAGCAGCCTACAACACAGGGTGAGATTCGCTTGCATGACTTGGCGTCCTTCAAGTCACCAAGAATCAAGAAGCTAAGGTTCATACAGAGATGAGGGTGTAAATCCAAGGTTTTGCACCATTCTATATAAGAGTTTTCATGCATCTTACTTGAGGTGTAATGCCAGTTTGAGCAAGCATAAGACACTCAACTGGCATTACATACAGTTGGTTGCAGGAGTTGATTTGAGACCTGTCTTTGATGTCTTCCTAGGACTCTTAGCTCTGCTTATATATGTAGACCGATATATTGAGGAGTGTGTGATAGTCTTCTATGCTACAGTGTAGATTAAGCCGTAGTCAGCTTCATTCAGTTCATGTTTGAGTTGTATAGGGGCAACTTGCTATAGGCGTTGGGGGTTTAGGTGAGTGAGAGGTGTTTGCACGAGGTCGTTCATCCGAATGCTAACCCCCCTCATCGTGGTCTCGTTGGAGGAGTCTTACCCACAGACAATGAGATTAGGCCACTCTTCAGGCAACCCTTCGTCCTATGTTCACATCACCTACCAAATATGCTTACACCTGAGGCGAAGGCGATTCTCATGGCCATAAGATGTAGTTTGCTACCACATATTGGATATGCAGAATCGATCACCAATTTGCAGCAGTGGCTATTCCTCTCCATTATCACTCACCAGTGTCTTGATATTGTGGATATGATTCTGTGTGAAATTGAGTACGTGATAGCCGATGGTATGACGATGGTCAGACAGCAGCCATACGCACACCTCATATCTCATATGCTTGCTCACTCTGTCAGATTCCCAGAGTTCCTTCAGACTTATGAGCAGACACTGAGTTACTTCAGGGAGTATATTCCTACTACTCCTACAAATAGACGTCGTGATCAATGTGCGATGTTTCATGCACAACAGCAGGTGCCAGCTAAGGATAGAGAGAGTTATAGTTGAGGACCAGACCCTAGTTGAGGCCGAGGCAGAGTTACCTCACGCATTCTTTGACCTGGACAGTGACAGCGACTCAGATGACGTGGAGTACTTCCCGCTAATTGCTAGGTCTCATGACACTGAGGCAGGAGGTTCCTCTTAGGCTACACCGCAGACTTCAACTCCTCCTTCTTCAGCACCTGAGACGATACCTCTTGTACCTCCTGTTGCTTAGTCTTCCGAGCTCGCTCCCATTCTTTAGCAGATGCAGCAGCAGCATGCCATTTAGCATCAATAGCTGGCAGCTCAGGCAGAGATGTAGGGAAAGCTTCAGGCCGACTATTTGTGCCAGCAGTAGCAACAGATGGTGCTTATGCAGTCGATCTAGTAGCAACAACAGGCTATGTTAGGGCACTTCAGTCGGACAGAGAGAACAACGCTCGGATGTTCTCTTTCCTGTTTCAACCTATAGGTCTGCAGTTGCTTGCTGCACCTCAAGCACCTGCTCCAGCTATGAGTCCTCTCCCAGGTAGTGTTAGCAGTCTTTTGGATTCTCTGATGTCAGGCTTTCTACTATTAGCATTCTTCTCCACTGGAGTCTTCTCACAGCCTACTGGGACTTCGCAGAGGCCAGTAATTAGTCATAACCTTTGACTACTAGACCTCTCACTTTCAAGGACAGCCAACAATCCTAGCTTAGCAGCAGTCAGTCGAGCTACCTCCTCCAGTTGCTCAGCCCGTGCTTGACGAGGTAGATTCTCCCCCTCGGATTGTGTAGAGCTAGATCGTTCAGGAGATGACCGCTTAGGATGTCGGTACCTCTAGCTCTGACCCCCGACCCGACGCAGTGTCATTAGAGTTTCCTGGTCTTTTAGCCTCTAATCAGCCTTTCGCAAGATCTCTTTCACCTCTCGTCGACGCCGTTACCGTTGAGCTCGACTCTTCTGCATCCGACTCTGAGTCTGACGTATGTCAGTTCGTGGTGTGACCTTCTTCGGTAGAGCCGACTTCTCCGTCTCCTCCGGCTCCGGATGTTTAGATATGTTCTCTTTTTGGTGCTTAGATGCCAAATGGGAGAGATCTAGTATTAGGGGGTGGTGTGGAGAGAGATATCTACTTTTGAGTGTCTCGAGAGCTTGTTAGTTTCAGGGGAGTTTAGGTTTTTGGGTAGCTAGTCTTGGCTTGTTAGATCTTCGTGGATTTTGATTCAATAACAGGCTATTTGGCTCTCTCTATTGATGTGTTTCGCTTGTCATCATATTGTGTTTTATTTTACATGTGTTTAATTCTAATTTATCTAGTATGATAGATTATTCTAGTGCTAGACTTTCTCTTGCTTTATTGTTCTATGTTGTCTATTGCCTAGTTCGATAGGGTGTACTTCAGTTTATATCTTAATTTTTTCATTCATGTTGTCATCAATCAAAAAAAGAAAGATTGTAGCATCTAAACCTCCAGGTAAGTGATAAATGTTTCAATGATTAATAACAATCGTATTATTATGACTAACATGTGTGTTTTGAAAGGTATAAAAAATTTAGTTTACAATGATGAGTGAGTTTCTTAGTCCCTAAGGTGATATAATGGACGATCAAAGGATATATATATCAAAATTAAAGATCTTCTAGTTATAAGTGTCATGAGAAGATAAATGACACTTAGCATAGTTTAGGTCTCTTTTTTTTTGTCTTTTGATCGTATTATAAAAGATGGTTTAGAGTTGTATCTTGATCTAGTTGAGTCTAGATAAGGTTAGATACACACTTGTGAACTTCTAATACTGGTATCTCAAAAAAGCTTATGGTTAAGATATGAAAAAATTAGAGATCAAGATTGTTTGAATTAGATGAGCTTAAAAAAATTTCAGTACACCACATGACCCGACGTTACCAGAGATAAATACACCAGAGTATTTCTCAATTTAAAAAAATCTTAAATACAGAGGATGATCCGGCCAGCTGCAGATCCGGTAGGATCCGATGCTAGAATCTGGGTGCCTTCGGCCGTTCGGCGGCAGCACGAGCGAAGCAATTGCTCCGCGCCTCTGTCGTGAAGTTTACTGTTTTAAGGCACCAATAGGCACTGGCACGGTGAAGATACTATCCCTGAGAGCTAGGCAAGCAGCTGCCGGCTTTCGTTTTCTTGTCGAGCTCGAAGCCATCAAAGAGCTTGTCCTCCTTAGAAAACGAGGTCGTTCTGATAGGTAGGAAAAGTAGGTTTCACCTGCAGCCATAGGAGCAGACAGGCTGGACCAGTGACACAATCGAATGGGCCTGATCTGAGGATTGCCACAAATCTCACGTTTCTAACTGTTCGTGGTCCAAACTGTGACAATGTCTCCAGGGCAAAGGCTGGATAAATTCGGTGGAGTTCGATGCGTAAAGAGCGAGATTGTGCCTCAGACTCAAACATAAACTCTTTTGACTGAGGGATTTGCTCAATTCAAAATATATACTAGTCGCTAAATTCTGCTCATGCAAACAGGCTAGGGTGAACATTTTAGTTATCATACTGCCTGTCACCCTGGTCAGGAGTTGCAAAGATCCATTCCAACGGGTCCTTTCGCCCAGTTGTCGACTTGGAGTTGATTAATTACGATGGCGGTCCGAGCCCGCCCGGCACAACAAGCACACCGAATCCATTCTCACTATTTTTTAAAAGGAAAAAGTAGGAAATCTCCTACTGTACTATGAATATATAAATAAAAGGGAAAAAATAAAAGGGAAGAAAGATCCCACTGTACACAGCCTAAAAAAAGCCCAAGAGAGGAAAGAAAAGAAAGCCAACAAACAAATAAACAAAAGCAGCTACTAGAAATGAATTATACAACGCATGACAGCTAAGCTCTAAAGGAATCAAGTAGAGGAGCGTGCATTCAATTAAGTTGCAGGTGAGCTTCATTTGTGAATTCCTTTTTCCAACTAGCAAACGAAGTGTTGATATGCTTGAAGATTTGACCATTCCTTTTTTTCCGTATTCTCCAAGCGGTGATGATGAAAGCTTCCATAAAGAAATCATGAGTAAAGACCATCCTGGTAAAAAGATGGAATGGTTTAAGAAGAAGGTGAATTGGACATTAATTAAAAATATTTCTACCAAAAATTAAAATAAGTAGCAACCTTATCCTAGATAAAATTTGATGCAACTACGGAAACAAACTAGAGTAAGGCAACAAAACAAGCAAGTAAATATACTAAGCAAATTACGGAATTAAAACTTGTAATAATGTAAATACTCAAAGTAAATATGGAAATATGGAAAAATAGAAATATGAACAAGAGGACGTCAATTTTTTCTTGATGTATCGAGGAGTTGGTACTCCCTCTTAGTGTTCGTTAGAGTATCCACCAAAGATATCGCTACTCCTTAAGTTACCGAGACTCAAGTGCTCCCCCATAGTTACTACTTCTCTGTAACTAAATTGACGGGCATCAAATCAAGTACATCGCACTTTTGGGACTCCTACAATAACTCTAAGAGCTCATCGAGACCACTCCAGTCACCTATCACTCAAGACCAGTTAGGTATTACCAACCACTAAGAGTAACAAGCCAATAACTTCACTTGACCAGATTAAACCTAAATTACAGTTAGATATACACTTGCTACTCTCAACGTACTAATGATGTACTTAATCTTCCAATTAGCAATTTTGCAAATCACTTAGGTGCCCTATCTTGCTTCTTGATGATACATAGTGTAAAGACTCCTCTAGATTGTAAGAGATCAAAATGAGATCAAGTAAGTAGGTCTAAATCTAACTGTTGCACTACTACCCTATTTTTTTGTGAACGTCAGAATATTCGACGTGCACTGACTTACACAAGCCGAAACATCCGGCGTGTATCATTTTCAAACACTCACAACGCCAGCTGTCAATTAGTCGTTAAGCATATTAAACACTCCGGAGAATCCGACGTGCAGAACAGCGAAATCCAGATTTTAAAATTCTTCTCTATAAAAAATACTCTGACATATACTCCAATGTACACGCCAGAGTATCCGTCGTGCATAAACTTCAAACCCTTCATTGAAATTCTCTCTGTAAAAAATATTTCGGCGTAGACCTTTTTACACGCCAGAATATCTGATGCAAACTTTAACCTTTTTATGCTACGTCACCATAGTCTTTATAAGTGTAGATCTATCACACAGAAACTAGGGCACGAAATAACGGATAATTACGACTTTGTTCAATGTTGCAACTTGCAAGAGCTACACGAAGTCACGAACAAATCGTGTAAATCAACGCATGGTTAAGAGTCTAGTTGCTGGAATAACACTTCCGAGCTTCCTGTACTTTCTGTTCCAGCTTCCAAGCACGGGTTCCAACTTGCAAAAGAATGTTCCTTTCATCCCCACCCTAAACAGAGCTGGACGGGACTATATACACAGAGGTTACTGATCTGTACAAAAGAATTTGTGGCTGTTTTGCCAGTTTTTGAGCGAGACGTGTCCTCGGTTTCTGATGTGGTTCACACTACAAATTACAACCATGCACACTACTAATCCTGCGAGTTTTCCAGCCTACACAGGGTCACTGCTTCTAGGTATTATTCTTACTTGAAGGCCAGCTGGTGCGGGCTCCTGATGATCAGCGACCGCGTGTTGATCATCTGCATCTTTCTGATGGGCATCAGCAAAATGAAGGCTCAGCCCTTCCTCAATGTCAGAGTCGTCCATATACCTTGTCTTCGACAAGGCTTGGGGGCTTCTCCAGCCGCTGCTGCTTCTGCTATTGCTCTGCTCTAGCTCCTCCGCACTTGCCTCTGACAGACCGCCACTGTGATGACTGGAACGAGGACCAGTCATGTATTGATTTCCAAATTCTGGAGGCTCGAGGAAACTGCCTTGCGGACCAGCAGAATATGCAGGGGCATGAGCCCACCAATGGCTATTAGAGTTTTCTTCTGTATTGTGGTGCTTTACTGGAGCATTCTGGAACAAAGCACTTGATGTTGATGCCCCCAAATGACTTTGAATTCTTTCATACAACTCATAGTCCCAGTTTCCCACTTCTTCGATTTCAGATGTTTCCCTTGCTGGTGGACTTGTGTTCACACCAATTTCAGTGAATGCTTGTTCGAATTCGGGAGCCTCAGCTCTATCTGAATGTGGTGGATGACACATGTAATACCAGTCCAGAATATATGGATAAGTTCTTTGATCCGTGTCAAGCAATCCCAAGGGACCCAAGTTATATACAGCTCGTGGAATGGCCTCAGTGTGGTTATGGATATCGCTTGTGAGCAATTGTTGGAAGGTATCATTCCTATGACCTCTAGTGCTTGCCACAAAGCCTGATGCTTCCATTGCTTGATATTGTGCAAGAGCTTGTTGACGTATTTGCCTTTCCTTGAACTTTTGGAGGTTAGATAAGAACTGCTTGCCTTCAGCATTTGGCTGCCATGATGGATACACACTCTGAAAACTGAAAACAATCATGTAAGGATAATTAGACTTCATGTGCTGTTGCTTCTGTGCTGCAATGTCAATATCTCCAAAATCCGAAAGTTTAACCAGCTCACTATAGGAACCCTATTTGATTCCTCTACTTCGGCCTGTATGGCAGCAGCCAAATGCATGGCATATGACTGGAAGAGTACAATACAAACAGTGGGCAAATAAAATTGTGCTTGCTTGGAATATCTTTTGATTTGTGCTTATATTCGTCAGTGCCTAATTTTTCTACTACATCTATAGAGCGCCAACAAGAAGATATGGTGCTTTAAGGATCCACAACGGCAAAATGGTAATGCTCTTGATCATATATTAGGATAAAATCACTCTGTCACACTACATAGCTAGTAAGAAACATATTGAGTACTTGAAACATGAAACTATATGTACCTTAAGAATGACTTCTCCATTTTCCCTTGGGAGCTCCTGAGGCTTTTAAGTGCATCAAATGATGACCCATAGTTTCTATTTCCATGTCTTCTGAAGTCAAACAAGCTTAAACTATTGAAAAAAAGAAAGAAAGAGAAGTAACAATGTCAGTGTTGCAAAGGCCCAAGAAAAAATAAACAGTAAGGAAGTATCTGAAGGAACGTCAGCAGAGAACCTGCATATATCTCCCACCCCGTCTACATAAATTGTGAAGTCTGAGATGAAGCGCAGAATGTCATCAACACGCTGTGGATAAATAAGAATTCATAACTGTCATAGAACTTGACCTACAAGAAAATTGCTGTTGAGCTAGTTTAGAACATTACCTTTGGTACCTCAAAAATGAGCAAGTAAGGAGTGATGAAAATGGAGGCCATCTCTTCTAGTAGCATTATTATAGTATACTGCACGCACAATTTGTCAAGTCAATTCTCAGAGCCACATTTGAACAAGCAAACCACATAGCCAATACACTTATATCCTGGATCTTAAACATGAGCGATATAAGTAAAATCAACCTAGATCTTAACGCAAGTTACAAAAATCTAGGCAGGAAGCAGAGCATTGTTCCCGAGTCCTGTGAATCTACACAGCGATCTCAGTTACTAGCATAGATCCGAACTAACTTTTTTTTTCTCCAAGATATAGCACTCTAGTTGAACGAGATGAAAATAAATAGCAAACACCAGCTTATCGGCAACATGGTATGGTATCATTGCTCTACTTCAGATCCTCCTATTAATTTACATGTTCATGACAGAGAAAAGGAGTTAAGCATTGCCTTTTCTTTCTAATAATGCAGCGGTTTGGGGAATGGAAAAAAAAAAGGTGATGGATACCAATAAAATGGATGGATTAGAACAGTCACATTCTAAAGCCAGATGGTACAGCACGCAGAAAAATTGGATAGGCCAGTTGGTAAAATATGGCATATGAACAATTCCCTGAACCAACTGTGTTATGTTAAACAAAATGAAAGTAGAGCTGAACTGATTACCTGAAATAGTGTTTCAAATTCTCTTCGAACAAGTTCACTGCTCTCATTACCACGCCACCGCTTTGGCATGTAATGTGTTTGCTGGACAACGAGACACATGGCCCCTTCTGGGTCAATTACTTGAAGTTCATCAGCCACTACTTTTCGACTTATAGCTGCTATTGTTCCAAAAACAATAGTATACCAGAATAGATTTCTTCCGAAAATCTTTTAAAAAAATAGATTTTACCATGTGAATAGCATGTAACGCCAAAACGAAACTATTCAGAATACTAGAATAGAGTACGTACATGTCCCTCGAGCATGGATTCACCCACAAATCCAATGATTATTAGAACACCAGCCAAGCCACCAGAAACAAAAGATACAAATTTTGCCATGATAGAAACCAGTGGGGTTGGAAATTGCTTCAAGTAATTCAAAGAATGCACAGCACTGTTGTTCAGTCTATGTCTGAAGAAATGATCAACCTGCAATTGTTGTAATCATTTGAATTTCAAATCAGGAATAAGGCTAATTGCATAGCATCAAAGTAAAGGAAGCTGGAGAGGTCAAAGATTCATTGCACTTTTAATGACAGAAAAAGAATAATGAGTTCTGCAGGAGAAGCTACCTCATTATACTCCCTAAAAATCCACTTTGATAAGTTTGACCATCGTCTAGATGATGCTGTACTGGGGTGATTATAAATTTCCTCGGCATGTCTTAGAATGACGTACACCAATGGAAAGATCACAAGGCAGGGTGACAGAATAAGCATTGCAATGCCCACAAATACAAGTCGTTTTTTCAACACAGCTGGGCTTGCCAAAAACTCTTTCCGTACACAAAATTTACTGAAAAAAAGGAGAATATGAGTTCTCAATAGTAAACCAAAAGATTGGAATCATCCCAAAGCAATATATGAATTCTTGCTAGAAAGCTTCAGTGGATGGTGTACACATTGGAAGTTGGGTGAGTCTCTAGGTGCTGACATGTAAACCCTCACATGATCTGTTAAATGAGATTCAGATGGATGTGAAGAAGTGGGAACTATCATAAGCAATTTGTTCTATACGGATAAGCTATTTAAGTTAACGAAAAATTAATATAAAGCATTATATCTGGTCACCAAGAAATTAGTACTACAGGTGTCAGATGTTTAGCAATCAGTAAGCACTGTACTACTAATGTGTATTGTTACGTCGATAACTCTGTTTTGTACAATGTGCTCCAATATTACCGAAAACAAAGAAAGAATAATAAAATTGGCATTGACAGTATAGCTGACTTATTTCAGCCAGCTGAAGCGGCTGCTTAACAGCTTATACGTGCTGCTTAAGGGACTATTTTCCCCCTGGGCCAGTTTCTATCAAAAGAAAAGAGTATCAAGTAGAAATGGACAAATAGCTTGATCATTCGGATATAAAAATATTTTTAGCCAACTATGGAAAACAGATCCATTACTAGCAAGTAGTTACAGACAGGAACTATAGATTTCCTTACCTGTCAAACATACTTTGGAAGATGCACCAATTTAAGGTCCACTCAAAGGCCTTTGGAAGTATAAGACAGTTTCTCTTGTCATGCACAAGAGATCTGACACTTGGACCAGCTCCAGGCACCCAAGAACGAATTGGAAATGAAAGAATGCCTTTATTGACCATACCAATCAAATAATTTTCTTTCCTCATTATTCTCATGACAATATCATGCTCCGAGAGATCCCTAACAACACAAAGTTTTTTAGATTTCTGCAGCAGGACAACCTTCTCGATTATTCTGGGCCATGCTATTGTTTGGATCTCGAGATCTGTGACCTTAAGGCTACACCAAGGAAAACGGAATATGGATAGTCATTAATTGCTCTGAGCTAAAAGGAAAAACACCTAAGGAGAAAACACATAAGCTGAAAAATTACCTGTCATAGTAAAACTGACGGACACTTAGTGTACTTCTTAACTGTACAAAGAACTTGAGGAAGTTGGTTAGTCCATAGGTTGTCAATATAACCATTGATCCAACAGTTATCATTTTAGGTAATGTGAAGGGAACCAGTGGATTATGCTTAATGACCTTCATAAGATCACATGGTTTCTCCCCAGACTCAAGTGCCTCCACACCACATTTCAAATGACCAAGGGCATTCCAATCAACAAATAAGAAGAAGAACCCAATACACCAGACCATAAATAGTACATTAAGGATATCTATTATCCATTTGGTAATGATACACCTGAGCCCTTTTGCGCAGAAATATGCATAAAGCCTTTCGAAGAAAATATCCAAGTCAGCTATCGGTTCTTCCTTGAAACCTTCACCATGGAGAAGTCCAGACGGGCTCTCACTTCCCGAACTTGGCAATCTTTGGTAGTCTGACAACTCTATTTCCGGTGGAATATCAACAAGCAGTTGTGCCGATAATGGTGATTGGCTTCTCCATGGCAACTTAAATCTTGTTTGCACATGTGTGTCCTTCGAAAAGAAGGACATCATTCATGAAAACAGAAGCCAGGGTCAGTGTATAACTCCCCTGCCATGCCAGACGCACGAACCTATACGTAAAAATAAATGATTCACAATTTGCATACCACCATTTTCCAGTTAAGTAGAGGTACAATGAAACCAGTGTTCCTTCAAAATTCACGAGTATAATAATAAACTGAACAAATGCTGTGTGATGGAAAAGCATTACAATTGGGAACATAAGTGAAGCCAAAACTAAGTTCTGAACAAGCTTAAGCATCTACATTTGAAAGGCATTACAGCCAAAGTGAACATACAAGTAGCTATCATTTCGGAACAGATGAATTTTCCCCACATCAAGTACTCAATATCTACCAGTTTACCCTCTTAAACTCCAAGCAGCAATAGTAGCAGCCGAAGCTAAACAATCCTTAGCTCCCTACTGCGGTGGCACCAGATGGCCCAAACGAAATTGCACAACAACTATCCCCCTTCCGCCCTTCGCATCTCCCGCGTCATCTCCACGAAAAGCAACTCGGTGTCCTGCACCTCAGGTTCAGGAGCTAACTTTCAGCGAAATCCCTACCCACCTCACCAGCGTCCAAACCACCACACAACACATGACCGATTCCACTACCAAAGTTATCCGCCGACTAGCGACAATCACCGTAACCAAGTCAAATCAGTCCGGCCAATCTATCGACACAATCGCCACAATTCTACGCGTGGAGAGAGAGAGAGAGAGAGAGAGAGAGAGAGAGAGAGAGAGAGAGAGAGAGTCCACCGACCTGAGGAGCGCCGGCGATCGCCGGGCGCGAGCGCTATGGTGGCCGGGTTGCGGGAGGCGCGAGCGGGAGGAGATGACTTGCGGTGGACGGCGGCGCCGGGATTTGGGGTGGGGAAATGGCACGTGGGGGGAGACGAGGGGACGACGACGGGGGATGGGAGAGGAGAGCGTGTGTTTCAGGAGACGTGACGGGATCGGGAAGGGGAATCGTAGGGGAGGGGATCGATCTGTTCGTTTCGTTTATCCGTGGGATTTCGTGTTGCCTTAATCGCCAAGTAATTGGGAATCGCAATGGCTTGCGCACGGGATTGCTTAACTAATTTATTCACTGTTAACACTGTCATTTGTGGCAGGCTGTAGGTACGGATGACACGTTGACATCACCTTTTTTTGACAACATTAAATTGATGTACGTCAGTGATCGTTTATCATTAACAAAAAGATTATAGAGCACTCTGGATTGTATGGTCTAGAGTTTTACTGATAGATCGAGGCGAACACTGCATGAAATGATTCTGTCCTTGCGCGCGCCCGTCAAAAGCCTACACGGTATGGTGATTAGTTGAGTAATCACAGTATATACGCGATTTTTTAATAATATCATTTTATTTAAAAATTATAAATATAAAATCTAAAATCATAAAATAGAGTGCCGAAAGATCTCAAATCACAGCCTGTCGGCACGTGGAGTATCGACAAGTGCCACGTTCGGCATTTCGCGTGCCGGCATGCCTCTATTTATTCCCTGGCTGTCGTCGATTTGTCTTCCCCATGTGCACACAGGACAACGAGCGCGAGCGGCGAGCGAAGGTAGAGGCGATCGACGACAGCTGTGCAGCAAGCAGCGGCATGGCGCATTGAGCCAAGGCGGCCGATCGACGGAAGGTTTTTTTTCTTTTCTTTAGAAAAAATAGTAATAGTTAGTGAAAATTAGGAAATGTTAGAAAATAAGTAGAAAGTTAGTTAGAAAACATTAGAAAATATATTATAGTTAGGAAATTAGTTAGAATAGAGTAGAAAATTTAGGAAATTAGTTAGAAAAACATTAGAAATGTAGAGTATTTAGGAAAATAGTTAGAGCAAATTAGAAAATATAGTATGGTTAGAAAATCAATTGGAGTATAGTAGAAAATATAGTGTAGTTAGGAAATTAGTTATAGTAGAGTAGAAATTTTAGGGAAATAAGGATATAAAATTTAGGATAAGTAGGTATGGTTTCGAAATTAGCAATAAGTACACAATATAGTATATTTAGTTAGGAAATTTAGAATAATCGGAAAAGTTCAGATATTTCGATAATAGGTTCTTTAATGTTTTCGATATTTATAGATTTAGAATAGTTTGACGTTGCATTGTTATGAATTTGTCAATAGTAGAATCAACAATTTGGTATGAATAGGTAAACTCATTTTCTGTCGATGTAGGAATTGTACAATAGAAACGTTGTGGATTTTCGCAACATTGTATTTAGAATGATAAGGAAAAAATTAGATTAGTTTGGAATTTGGAGTATAAAAATTTAGAATACAGTAGAATAGAAAATTTAGCACAAAGTATACAAAATTAAGATTTTTTCAATAGTTTGAAAAGGAGTATAGTTAGGTAGACAATTTATATTAGAATAGTTTGAAGTAGATTTTGAATCTACATTATTTAGACAATTTATGTAGTTCATAAATATTTACAGTAGTTAAACAATTTAGCTAGAATTTTTCAATGGTTAGATAATTTAGAGTTAGAATTTTATTTTAAGTAGATTGATGATTTATGTAGTAAAAAATAGAGTGAATTGCATAGAACTATAATTATTATGTCATTTGTAACACAAAGCTACAAGTATTATGATTAGTAACATAAAACTACAAGTATTGTGCACTAATTTCACACAAAACCCAATTTTAATTAGATTCACCAAAAAAATAGTCTTATTTTTCTCCAAAAATCCTAGAACTTTTTTTTCATGTTCCATAATACATGTGCAACACATTTTAATTATATTCACCCAAAAAGCATATGTAGAATTTAAAGTAAAATTTTCCAAAAAGGCTACTTTTATAACTTCTAACAATTGTTAGGGCCTCAAATAAAATCCCAAAAATATGTGAAAATTCACTAATATTCTTGTTATATTATCTACTAATTTCTAAAAGTATTTCCTTCCCTAGGTTATATGGTGAAAAAGTGAGTTTTTTTTAATGCTCCATTTAGATACTCCATTTATAAACTTACAAAGGAACTCACTTTTTCACAATATAAACTAGGGTTGGAAATAATTTTAGAAATTATTTCATCATATAATAAGAATATTAGTGAATTTTCCTATATTTGTGAGATTTTATTTGATGCCCTGACAATTATTAGGAGTTATAAAAGTAGCCTTTTGGAGAATTTTAGTTTAAATTCTACACAGAATTTTTGGGTGAATCTAATTAAAATGGGTTGCACATGGATTATGAAACAAGTACAAAAAGTTCTAGTATTTTTGAGGAAACATAAGACTATTTTTGGGTAAATCTAATTAAAATCGGGGTTTTTATGAAATTAGTGCACAATACTTGTAGTTTTGTGTTACTAGGCACAATACTTATAGTTTTGTGTTACAAATGACACAATACTTATAGTTTTGTGAAATTCACTCAAAAAAATATTTACAATTTAGGAAGTTAGACTAGTTTGAAGTCAAATTATTATGAATTGGAGACATATATGTAGTAGAAATGTTTTGTAGGTATAGGATATGTAGAATAGAAATGGAGTAGTTTTTTTTTGCATCTTTAGATTTACAATGGTAGAATGTCAAAAGAAAGGATATAGTAGCGGTGATATTTGATGGCTATGTAAAACGCAAATATTGTGGTTAAATAGTTTTTGTTGTCGTAGATGTGGTATGGTCATTACAGTTATTTAAACTGACGGAGTATAGTATGGTTGTTGAATCAGGGATGTCGACCGAAGTGTGGTTCAGGTTTTTTACACCCATGGATATGTCATGTATTGTGACAATGTGGTGGATTTGAGTAACTTCTAGTATATAGACACATAATTAAATAGTCCAAAAGAGATGAGGCAGGCCGAAGTGTTAGGTTAGTTGTATAATCTGCTACAAGTTAGTCTGCCACATCAACAGCTGACAGTGAAGGTTCTAATTCCTAGGCGTCGCGAAATTGGGTGGCAGTGTGAGCTTACATGTTCCAAGCAATGTCATCCATTTGTGTCATTGGGGTTGAGACGGGGTTTTTCTCATTGCATCTTTGTAGAAGCGAGTGATCTTGGTTCGACAGAAGCCGACCCTAGCACCGTAGAAGCTGTTGGTGAAAATGTTGTCTATAAGGAGGATAAGAAGAGTGTGGTTTCGGAGGTTCCCTTGAGGATTAGTGTAGATGAGCAGGTCAGGTGTGTCCTTGTCCGCAAGCTGAAGAAGAAGAAAAACCCTTCAAAGTAGACTTAGATTTGAAGCACGACGAGATTGTTTTCATGTTGTGTTACTAATTAGATGGTGCCCTAAGTTTGTAATATTCATCAGACTATATGTTAAACTTTTGTAATATTGGCACCATATTGTATTATGTAATATTCGGACAACCTGAATGTGTTGTAATATTTGGACCATGTTGTATTATGTAATATTCGGACTATCTGACTATGTGTTGTAATATTATGAAAATGTTGTCATACGTATCGAACTATTGTAATTATTTGTACTGTGTTGTGCTATATGATGTATTCACACTTGGAGAGCTCAGAGCTGCACCTCACCTTGTGGCTACGTACTCCGGACCACTTCCGAAGACTTGATCAGCGTTGGATCTCGAGGTAATAAGTTCGTTCATTGTGTATTTGTTGTTGTAAATCCCTCTATATTTTACTCGCAATCTGTATTTGTCGTAGGTTGAGAGCCTTGAGTCTCCTTCCAGTGGTGCATCTCCTCGACCCAACTAGGGACCGGGCCCCCTGGATTCCCCTTGATCGGGCCTTGTTGACTACACTTGTCGACCGCTGAAGGCCGGAGACACACACTTTTCACCCGTCCATAGGTGAGATGACCGTCATGCTATAGGATGTCTTCAGGCTACTTCATTTGCCCTTAGTGGGGCCTCCAATGTACGGGCCTGACTTGCACACCAAGTGAAGGGACGAGCTGCTGGCTAGGTTCAACGGAGTCATCCCAGATGGTCAGCAGCCAGCGCAGGTGGACTTCACCTCGAAGCACGATCCGACAAAGGCCTAACTCAAACAGTTCTGGATAGACCGCCTCATAGCAGAGTACAAGAAAATATAACATAAGGCTAAGGCAATACATCGGGATACATTGCTTCTTGTCATATTGACTTAGAATGAACTATGAAGACTCTCCTGACTCACAGCCTCCCTCTCAGATCCCAATATCCGTAATCACACGATTAAGTCTAATTATGTGTCATTAGCATCACGATTAATTTTGCGGTAAATTGTTTTGGCACATTAGAGCAATTCGTTTTGAGTCAATCGGATGAGAGAGAAATTCAAGAGAGAAAAGAATGGATTTCGTAGTTAAAATATACTTCTTTCTTTTACGTGTGGGACCCACCTAGCTTGCCGGCCCCACACCTCACTCACGTGCAGCCACCTGCTCTCACTCTCTCTCTCCCGTGCCCTCACTCCCACCCGAACAAGCAAGGGGAGCAGCCCACTCTCCCTCTCCTCTCAAGCTCTCTCTCTCTTTCTCCCTCAAATCCACCATCAAGAACATGGATTTCAGGTGAGTATGTGGTATCCACACGATCTCTAGCTCATGAGCTTCCCATCCCTCCAATTCGTTTGCTCTTTTCCGAAGGATTCAAGTCGATTTCGACTCGTTTTGGTGTTTAGGGTTAAAACACGAGGAACACCGGATTTCTTCATCTCTCTCAAGCATTTTACTCCGTTTCCTTCATCCCCCGGTGGTCACTAACCTCCACAAGCACCGTTGGTAATTCCCTTAGGCTTCCCCCCGCGAGAATACGTGATTTGGGTGTTCGATTTTGAGTTGGAGTAAAGTTCTTGAGTTCTTGAGCTTCAGAGTAATTTAGGGATTTGGATGAATTTGAGTTAGGAAATTGAGTTGCTAAGTTGATGAGTGAGTTCTATAGACTCCATGAACTATCTCAAACATGTCTCTCTTTGATTTGGAGAAGCTCGCAAAATCAAATCGGCCATTTTCTCCCCAAAAAAATGCTTTCTGCAGAACTCTGGAGACTCCGGGAAAATGTGCAGAGACTCTGCAGTGCGGAGACTTTGCGGTTACTGTTCATCAACCATTTTTCTTTTGTGCCGCTAGCTTGTAAAATTCATAATTAATTCATAGGAACTCTAAAAATTATGAAATCAGTTGTGTTAACTTACTATGAGTATAAAATATATGTTAAAAATGTTGGAACTCATTAAATGATTTGTGAGAATTAATTAGTAAAATAAATGTGCTTCACCTTAATGAAATCATAGTCAATTGATATCATGTCCTAAAATTGTGAAACCACTTCACTACGTAAGAAAAAGTCATTAGTGACGGGTTTTGTACCCTTCACTCTTATCGCGTCACTAATGATAGGTCATTAGTGATGGGTTATAATCTTGATCTGTCACTAATGACCGATGAATATTTTTTATATTTTTTGACACAAAAAGTCAAAAGAATATTTTCTCACCCGAGCTATCCCAACACAGGCTCATCTCATATGCTTCACAAGCCACGTATTTTTCACATTATTTTCATGTTTGCGTTCCATAGGAATCGAACTCATGACCTCCTACTCGCGCGTGTAGCCACCTTACCACCTCTGCTATCACGTAATTGTGATAGAAACCGGATATTTTATCCTTTTAACCTTTTTTGCTGAAGGTCATTAGTGACGCGTCATAACCATGACCCATCACTAATAACTAATTTTGCTAAATTTCGTCGAGGGTTATAATTTGATAGGTGACCCAGAGTGCATTCGGTAAAACAGGTATAGCTTTTGCATACGAACTCAGATTTTGATGTTTTTTTACTCTACGAACATCTTAAAAAAAGTTACATCTGTTTCTTTCCCACTTTGTCGGGTTCAAAGAATTTTTTGAGGCAAAAAACGGCTTGGAAAATTGAGTTCTCGCCCCTGAAAGTTTCTACACTATTTTCGAAACGCGTGCTTGTGTCCATAGCCACCACACCTTACATCAAACTTCAGCAGAAATATACAACGGTTCCTATTCTAGTGCTATTGAGGTAAAAAAAAAATAAGAGAAAATAAAAAGAAAAAGAAAAAATATTTGCGAATACCGTCATTAGTGACTAGAGTTGGTCATTAGTGACGGGATACAAATTGACCCGTCACTAATGACTGGCATAGGACGATCCATCACTAATGAGTGGATCATTAGTGACGGGTCAAGTTGTGACCTGTCATTAATAACTAGCCTAGGACGATCTGTCACTGATGATCTTATCATTACTGACGAGTCAAAAATTGATTCGTCACTAATGACTGACCTAGGACGACCCGCCACTGATGATCTAGTCATTAGTGACGGGTCACAACTTGACCCGTCACTATTATCATCAGTGACGGGTCTATATCTGGTTCCGATCAGAAGGAACATTAGTGATGCATCCTTATTGGACCCGCCACCAATAGGACATTAGTGACGCGTGTTGTCGGTGATATGGGAACCGGGGGTTCCCGAGTCCCGAGGCCAGGATAGCGCAGTGCCACATGGCGTCCTCCCTAAGGGACCATCTCCCCGAGGACCCGAGAGGAGCCAGGTCCGGGAGGGGGTGCTCGGAGCTAAGAACAGTTGGTCCCCAAGTACCCAAAGTTCCACGAGGACCCGAGAAGAACCAGGTCCGGGAGGTGGTGCTCGGGGCCCAGAACAGTTGATCCCCGAGGACCCAGAGTTCCCCGAGGACCCGAGAAGGGCCAAGCCCGGGAGGGGGTGCTCGGGGCCAAGAGCAGTTGGTCCCCGAGTACCCAGAGTTCCCCGAGGACCCAAGAAGCCCCTTGCCGGTGGACCCCGTAAGGACTCCACAATGAGGTATCAATCGGTGGGAGGCCTGATGCTGCATTTAAGGGGGAGCGTGGCCGGTCATATCCAATCACTCCCCCCCCCCACGCCTGTCGTACTGAGTACGTCAGTCCCTACCACCGTCTGGCAGGAAGGTGTGAGAACAATTAATGCGGCGGGTCCCATCGCATGTCCCTTCGCTGGGCCCATAAAGGAAGACGGCTTGAAGATATCTTCGATGGGCTCGAGGCTATCGCCTATCGCCCTATTGCATCAGACCATGTCTGACCTACTCTGACCAGACGAGCATAAGAGTGTACTCAGAGGTTGGCCGATGGGCCCCCCTGCACATGCTAAAGTTGGGGCGTAAAAACCGACAGGACCGTCCGAGGGGTGCATTTTCAACCCTCTGTAACATCAACTATAGGCCCATGATGGTAGCTTTTCATTTATTGTTTATAGGAACTTGTGCTCTCATTCTGGGCACTCCTTGGATGGCCTCCCCCCGTAGATAAAAGGGGAGGAGCACTTCGTAGAACAGGGACAACCGGCAAGACAAGCCAACAAGACACTTGATAGATAGACCAAAAACCTGACTTGAGATAGCCAGAGCTTGTAACACAGAGAAAAATGAGAGTTCTAGAGATCCAGAGAAAGGCATTCCAAGAGCATTAATAACACACCAGACACACAGGAGTAGGGTATTACGCCTCCGTGTGGCTTGAACCTATCTAAATCCTTAGTGCATTTACTCCTACTAGCCGACGATCATTCGTCCCGCCTAAGTCCCATACACACGCATTAACCCCATATACGAGGTAGATCCAGAATTAGCCCCCGGTCGAATCTCAAAGGGGGTCTCTCAGGATTCCCGCTTGTGGTGTTCATCCACCGACACGTGTTGAGTAGCCGTTACTAATGCGGTGTCTCTTTTGATGGTTTCTTACTAGTGCTTGGACAATTCAAGTTATGATTAGTGACGTCTAGGAAAAATATTTTCATGCATTATAAGACATAGTTTTATGGTATTTCATCTTATGCATATTGTGGTATACTTCGTTGCACTTCATTCATGCTCATCATTGCATGCGTTCTTGTTTAGTGAATGAAGAATCGGTACATGACCCGGCCACGGTCGAAGGCGACGCCAATCTCTCCGAATTTTGTGAGTCATACGCGGGTAGTATTCGGCGATCATCTGAGCAGTAAGGCAAGCATCTAAGCATATTTCTCCCAGTACTTTGGATCATATGTGTCTAATGTGATAAATTACACGTTATGTATGTTTGCATGATGATGAGTCGAGGTCGGGTTTCAAATGGGTAGAACCTATATTGATGCATTACATTCCCTGTCTTAGATATTGATGATCAATATCCTTGTAACCGGGATTTATTTTAATGTCGTCTAACCGAGATGCTTAACAATGCATAGGTTACCGCTAGAAGTCGAGTGGTGGAAGGTTCTATCGCTCACGAGCTATAGGTTTAATTATTGCTCACAATGATAATGTGGGTTATGATGTTGATGGCCTGAACATCGACGATGTGAGCGGGCGAGCTAGTGAAGATACTTGTGGTTGCTCTAGGAGTTAACCAAAGTGGGCTCCACACCGAGCGATGCACGATTCAAATGGTTGGGGCTTATTGGGAAAGGTTGACATGAGTACCCCCTTGTATAGACCTGTGTGGTCATGCAAGCCATATGGTCATCAAGTCTTGTGTGTTCAGGAGTACCCCCTACAAGGGTGCAAAAACAATTCAAGTTGCCACATCTCGATCATGAGCATGCTTCTGTCCCTTCGCATCGGTCGTAGAGTTACGAGTCTTGGGATGATATGGTGGATATGTCAAGATGGTTTCTTCACACATATGTTTACTATGGTTACTGTTACTGGTATATTCATGTGGGTGGCTCTAGAATAGAGTGATATCAATTTTGGTATGAGATAGTTGCTCGCACATGTCTATGTCAAATTTCACTTTTGCATGTAAATTTACTTAACCATGTGGTCGTTTCCTTGCTAACATACAAATGCATAATCCTTGAAGTCGAGCTATTTATAAATGTTCACAATGGATGAAGTCTTACGAGTACCTTCGTAGTCAACTGCTCTACAAGTTTTGCATGTGAGGAGGAGTTGGTCTTTGTCTACTTCGCGCCTACCGAGGGTGATGACGGGCATGAGTAGAGTATCCTACTCTGAGGTTGTGCTTTTTTATGGAGTCTAAGGATATATGACTCCATCCTCCTTTTGTTGTATAGTTTTTAGTCTTCCGCTACGTAGTTTCTTTTGTTGGTTAGGAGTTGAGTCGATTTTTGTCTCCTCATAGCTCCATTTTGTTGTAAATTGTAATAATGTGTTTATGCTTAAGAACTTGTAATTTAATGTTAATTACTTGCTCTTTATTAAAGTGTGTTGTGATGTTAAATGTTGGAAAGTCATGTGTTCCAATCTCAGGCACAAAACATGTGCCGGGACTATCGGAGCGGTATTCTGATTAATCTTTGATGTCATGATTAGTTAAATGATCGACTTAATGCTTAATAGGAATATTGTTTGGACGGTTCCTTACAATACGAGCAAACTTTTGGTGACACGAGCAAGGGCACCAAGGATCGAGGCATACGGTAGGATCATCGATGTGGACGACCAGTTCATCCTCCTTTGGAGGGATTGGAATAGCATCAACTTCTCCCTCTCCCGCATCTAGCAGCCATTGTTTCGTTGGGCATACGGTTCGAACTATGCAAACCCTTTTGTAGATGCACTAGCGTGAATTAATTATGCTAATATTACCATTAAGTCTTACATACGATGTTGATCGTAATTTTATCCCTAATCCAACGATTTAAGATATAGCCTTTTCTGACACAACACTTTCAGACGTAGGTTTTTCAGAACTAGCTTTTTCAGACGTAGCCTTTTCAGACTTAGGTTTTCAAGTGAAATCTCCATGGACTCAGTCCATGAACTAATATTGATTTTCTATATAAATAGCAGTCTAGGAGGCAACTTGTCCAAACAAATCAAAGCCTTCTCCTATTAATAAAATGGTCTCTGATCCTTGCCCGAAAAAGTCAACACTAGATCTTTTGCCTGTTGGGGTCAAAGTTCCGACGTGTTGGTGTGGAGACCTGTGTAGGATTAGGAAGTCCAACGACTCCTCGGACACCTACGACAGGAAGTTATTTATGTGCTCCAACTATGAGTATGACCCACTGGAGGGCAGCATCCTTGGTGGCTACCATAGCCATGTACTCACATATTACAGAACTAAATCACAACTATCTGTCATTTACCACTTATGATTTTTCTTCTTCTTTTTTAGTCTCCGCCACCACTATGCGACTTCATACAGTGGATCGATACTGAGAAGAGTCAAGCAGATGTGTTCCACCTGCACACCCAACACCGAGCGGCATGGAAACGATTCCATGAAATGGAAGTCGGCGAGAGGAGAGAGGCATAGTGGTAGAGGAGAAAGAGCCTACAGGAGGAAGAGTGGAAGAGGAGAGAGGAGGAGAACTGCCTCAAAGCGAAGGCGTATGAGGCAGATAGGGAGCAAAAGCGCGAGAGGATACGTCGGGCTAGTGAAGCTGGACCTGAGGTGGTGAGGAAGGAAAAATACCCATATTGCACTTAGTAGCGTCAGTAGTAATCATCTAGTTTCAATTCCCTAAGGCACGTTAGGTTTAGAATCGGTACATGTCTAGGTTAGTTTCATAATTGTATCATACATACCAATGTCATCGTTACTTCCTGTATGTGTCTTCTTTAAATTCCCTAAGGCATGGTAGGTTCGTCATTGGTACATGCCTATGATGGAATGAAAAATGTACCGAACATGCCACTATCATTGTTAGAGTTTGTGTATGGCATGTGGTGCTTCGCATAGTTTAACATTCCATTATTATAAGTGGTCAATCACTCTTCAAGTGTACTTCATCTCATTGAACTCAAGACTTGACGTAGGATATCAAGCGTTGAGTCGAGGTTTCACCCTAGGTGATCAAATTACAGTGGGCTTGAGACCCATCCTCTCTTGATGTTGCAAACAACAAGTCACTAGCTAGTAACTTAACAAAGGTACTCCTAGATTTATATTGTTAATACTTATCGTACAAATTAATCGTGATCACTTAATCTTGAATTTATTATGCACTGCACTGTACCTTTGTCCAAATGTATGGACTTAGATGTATTACACTGTGCTTTAGTCAAAATACCTGGACTCATTTGCTGCCAAGGTGTTCAATGAAATTTGTGTGGAAGAAGTGAATGCACACAGTAGGTCTCAACATTGCTTGAATAGTTTAGCGTATGCGAACCTTATAAGGAAGTTCCAGGAATAAACCAAGAGGTCATATATCCATGGGAAAATGAAGAATAGGTGGGATGCCTTAAAGAAAACGTATACCCAATGGAAGACTTTAAACAATAGAGCCACTGGTTTGGGGAGAGATCATGTGACTTGATGCATTACAGCTAGTGACGAGTGGTGGGCTGAGCAAAATGAGATCAGTTGATGAATATGTTATCTCTATAAGTAATATGTTTTTTGGTGTTGAAATTTATATTGTTCTCTATATTTTCAGGCAATGCCAGGCTGCATCACTTTTAAGACTACACCACTTGAGCATGAGGAAGAGTTGAGGATAATGTTTTAAGCTATTAGTTGCACAAATGAGAGTTCATTTGTTCCAAGAGTTTATGGAGAGAATGATAATGGAGATGATGGTGTTGCTAAGGGTTAGGCTAAGGATGTGAATGTTGTGCCACCCATTGTTAAGAAGCGTGGCAAGGACAAAAGGCCGACTCATGATCCCCCAAGGGAAAGAAGAAGAAGACTTGTAGAGATGACTATATGAAGCAGTTGGTGGATGCATAAGAGTTGAAGGCCCAAAGCAGTACAAATTCTGTAACTTTTGTAGTGGTTGATCATGTGAGAGATGAGATAGCTCAATTGTTGGAATTAGTAATTTATGATGGGGCTGAAGAAGGGAGTGACGAGCACTATTATCCACACAACTTATTATAAAAAAAGGAGTATCGTGACATGTTTATCACTTTGAAGACACCAAATGGGAGACTGAATTGGTTGAAGAGGACATGGGAGGACAGAAGGAAGCATTAGGTTGCGGAGGAAAACCTATTATGTCATCACTTTGAGACTTATCCTGTTATATAGTATGACTTTAGTTATCTTGTGTCATTACTTTGAGACTTATCATGTTATCTTGTGTCATCACTTTGAGACTTATCCTGTTATATACTATGACTTAATTTATTCATCTATGATGAATGTCACCATGGCTTCCTTTGTAATGATGTATGCAGACGAGCTCTTCTACTGACTCTGAAGAACCAAGTGATGTTAGTATAGATGATGGTAGCGATGAAGACGATGATGATTTTATGGTTGCATATGTTGCTTTGGAATGTATGTCATACCATGGGGACTCAAGCAGGATGAAGATAGTGACAAGTGTAGTCTAGGACATTTCCAATCATTACTGGAATTCAATAGGTTGAGGCACAACTTCGATAGTGATAAGTGTTATGACATGTTTAGAATGAGGAGGACAATTTTCTGACGGCTTCACGAAATATTGGTAAATAACTATGGCTTGCAATCTAGTAGAGAGCTTTGTAGCAAAGGAACCTTAAAAATGTTTTTATGGGCACGTGGTGCACCTTAATCATTTAGATAAGTAAAAAATAAGTTTGGGCATTCATTGGAAACTATCAGTAGAAAGTTTACTAAGGTACTACATAGTATCAATCGAATGGTTGTTGATATAATAAAGCCTAAAGATCCTCAGTTTAAAATGGTGCATTCTAGGCTCTGAGAACCTAGGTTTTGACCTCATTTCAAGGATTAAATTGGTGCAATTGGTGGAACACACATACATGTGACTGTGCTCTTAAGTGAACAACCTAAATACTTTGGCCGATATGGATATGCTTTGCAAAATATCATGGCAGTTTGTGACTTTGATATGAGGCTCACATTTGTTGTCACCGGTTGGCCAGGATCTGTTCATGGCACTCATATATTATTAGATATTTTGGTAACATACAAACAACAATTTTTATATTCGCAGAAGGTATATTACTTACCAGCATAAATTATCTTACAAATATTTGTATATCATGCATTACACTAACACTTTGTTAAATAAGAAAATATTATCTCATCGATTCAGGATATCCTACCAAAAAAGAATTTCTAGCACTTACAAGGGACAAAGGTATCATGTCTTTGATTGGCAACATGGTCGCCACCCTGCGGGATCCAAGGAAGTCTTCAACTATGCACATTCATCCCTCCAAAATGTGATCGAGCGTTATTTTGGAGTTTTAAAGATGAAGTGGCGCATCTTTTAAACTTGCCTAGCTGTCCAATAGAGAAGCAATCTAAAATCATAATTGTAGTAATGGCTCTTCACAATTTCATTCGAGACAATGCCATACATGATACCGATTTTGAAAACTACGTTGATGGTAGTGGAGCTCATGGTACCCAAGCCACCATAGATGATGGGAGTGTTTCAGGAGATGAAACTGATATGAGCGCTTTACGTGATTCTATTGCCACCGTTTTGGTAGCATAACTATTGTTTGTGTCCGTGACTAGTACTTTGTTCGATGATGCTAGTATTCTTGCTACTTTAAAGGGACACAATGCAATGGATTACAATATTCTCATGGTTTCAATTTATTACAATATTGTCATCATTTCCATTTATTACAATATTCTTATGGTACATCTTAAATTATCAAAAATCAATTCAAATATTGTCTACTATGCATAAGATTATTTTACACTTAGCACAGACAATCTCCCTATAGAGAATCAGCGAGCCAAATGCCCAACTTCTCCAAGCAGTAGCTTCTTTATGCAATAACTTTTTTAGGGCAGCCAGCTTCTCAGAAAAGCTCTGCAGAATTAAGCTATCCCAAACAGGGTCGAAAGCTGCTTATGGCTTTTAGCTTTTGACTGTTTTCTTTTACAAGAAATTTTTAGCACACCAAAAGCTAGAAAAGTCACTCTTAACCAGCTTATCAACTTTTAGTTTATTTCATCAGAAGTCAACTTTTCAGTTTTTCAAAAGCTAACAATAAGTCAGCCTCTTTGTTTTAGCTTTTGGCTTCTCAGAAGCAGAAGTCAGCAATAAGCTGAAACAAGTAGGGCCTATGCCTTTCGCACCAACGATGTCGCTGTAGTAATCCACTTGGTGTGGTCATGAGCAATATATTCTTGTAGTCGTCCACTTCATTTAGATTTCCAACATAATATGTTGATGCAAAAGTGATCCAATTGAGACTTCTTTTCCACTACGTAAAGTAAGTCTAAAGATTATTTGTGTAGGTGGCTGGAGATGTCTCGTGGTAACATAGGATGAACTTCAAGGCACGTCTTAGAGACGGTTTCCTTATGGCTTATTTGTCCCCACCATAAGGTGTGCACAAAATTACCAACAAAAAGCCTCCCAGGATACAATGAAACCACATCACCTGAATGTGCACTCGTGAAGACGACCATGGATGCTCTTCAAACTTTTCAGGACTGTCAACTTCTAGATAGTGATACCCCTGCATAAGTATCACGCGCTAGTGATATGAGTGACAATGTTTTGGCATTGTGACCTTGAGCTCTTGGTTTTGCCTTTCTTTCCTTCCTTGCCATGAATAACATGGAGTCATGTTCTATTTATACTTTACCAACAATCATCTCTTAAAGACACGACTCTTTATGAATCACCAATAGACACGATGGTTCATCACTAAGAGACATAACTCTTCATGAATCATCAAAAGACACAATGATTCATTAACCATCATGACTATTTAATATTTAGCACATGTGTAAATTGTTGTCACGGCGTCCAAACAATAACCGTCAACATGTGGTTACAAACGTAGAGACCGTATACATGCAATATTAAACTTAATACAAATGGCTATTAACATGGTCTAATTAGACCAATTTTCCATGACAATATTTCCCTCTCACTTGTGATAAAACAAATAAGAAACAAGCAATGAAATTTGAACCCAAAATAATTTACTTTATTTTGAAAATCTCCAACAATATTATTATTAAACATAGCTAATTAACTAGGGATCAACTTGCCTAGCTAATCATCTTACGTTCTCCTAATCCATCACCAGTCATTGATATTATGTTTACCCTCATGTGCTCTGCTTATTTGCCCCATCTACAAGTTGTATTGATTCGTATGCTTCTTGTCACTGAGCCGGTTCATTTGGCTATTCCTACTAAAATTCAGTGCACGGACTAATCAGTAAGATTTTGTGGAAATCATGACCTTGTAAATGACATTAGCATCGCTGACTCTGAACTCTTTCCATCCTACTATGGCGATTGGTCATATATGCTTACTCTCGTCTAAGTCTTCTTCCTTTTTTATTTTCTTAGTTGATATTTCCACATATACCGAATCATTGTACAACCAAGGGAACCAACCAGTATAATAACTAATAAGCAGATAAGGTACTTAACCTTCTACCTTTACCGCCACAACCTAAGTACCTATCCACAAATTTCTCAAACTATAATAGCCTGATAGATCTTAAGAATAAATGTACAGCGCTCATGAGTTATAACTCCCGAACAGGCGAGAGCTTGTATAAAATCTCATTCAATGGAAATTTCTCAACGAGATTTCTATACTTACTATTCTCTAAGGTTAGTTTGTTGTAGGTTGGGAGTTGAAACTTTATGATATTTCTTGTTCTGTCTTCTGTAGGTTAAGACAGGATACTTGGAACATGCTCCTCTATCGCGGAATGAGGAGAAAATAAAAGAATGTTTTGCTCAAGGGAGATTAAGAAAATCCTTCTTTTCCATAAATTAAAGAGACAAAAAGAAGGATATCTCTTTTGTTGAGTTTTGCTCAAGGGATAATGCATTGGCTTGTGTTGAAGGGATTAATAATGCCAAGATTGGTCAAGGCGAAGTAAAAGTATTTAGTTTTAATCCTGGTCATTGTTTTTGTGATAATTGTGGTTAACATGATGCCCCTACCCCCATATTCCAGGTAATTGCTAGCTTTGCTCGGTCTGTTTGTAAAGGCCATTTGGCAAAGCAAGGAACTAAAGGCGGGTACAAGGTCAACAGTGGTACAGCTGTTATAGATACCTGTCAACCAGAGCAGAAGAGAACTCAGGAAGATTGGGGTTATTGTCAAGAAACATGCACCCCGTAAATTGCCAACTGGTAGCAAGAGCAAACAGAAGTCGAGAAGCATATCATCAGGACTATAAACGCAAGAGGCAAGGTAGAGGAAGTACGGCTACCTTTGTCAACGAAAGACCATCAAAGATAGCACCAAAAAAGAGCGTATGTCCAAAATTGTTGGTTTTGTCAAATGTTCAATGGATTAGAACAAGCCTGTGATACTTTTAGTTGCGCGGGTTATGTTCCCGTGAAATCTTCTGAAGGAGTACGTGTCAGTGACTTCAGCAGTCCAAGAGGTGCCCATGCAGGGCAGCCCCCTATAACACATATGATCCATCCTACAGGACCTCAATATGCAAACAACTACCAAGCTTTCTCCTATGCATGTGCTTCTGGATCTAACACACACACTTGCGATCTGGTACTAGTTCAACATATATACCCTCATTGTCTTAATTCTTTTTGAACAAGTTTTTCATGTATGTATGGAAGCAAGTTGCATGAGGATTAACGCCCTTTAGGAACCTCATGCTGGATATATCCTTGCTACAAATCATGCTAGATTTCCTCCCTTAATACAATGATACACAATTTTCCTGCATGTTCGAGAAAAAAAAACAAATCATGCTCCAAGTAACTATGCCTATAATCAGTGGAGGTTTTCGGTCGTTCTATATTTCGTTCAATTTTTACTCCCCAAAACTGAAACTAACTCAGGTACTTATCTTGATCTATCAGAACTGCACCCTACGAATAGCCACCAAACCAGTGTTCCTAATTATGCCGGAGGTATGTCCTTGGTGGCCTCTAAGCTCTTGTTTCTGCTCATTTAATTGTTCAACAATGCCATGTTTTCCAAAAAGCACAATGCCACATAATGGTTGGCTGAGATCTACATCATCATAATATTCTGAGATAATTCTGCATTCCGTTGATGATCTAGTAGAGTTCTGTGATTATATACATTCTGAACGGGTAGCCCCAGTAACACTTAAACTATGCCCTTTTCTTTTGCCTTGTCACAGGTCCAACAGCTCTACGACCTGCCTATGCTGCTTGTGTCAATCATTGCATACTGTTTCTATGATTTTCATGTTACATTATACAACATATTTGAGCTGACATTAGTCTTTGACTCGATTTACTTGAGTGGTTTCTGATGACTAAGGCCCTAGCAGTCTGTACACGCCTACCCTCCTCCAAGCGGACCTTATCCAGGTGATGTCTTCCAAAACCATCCAGGAAGTTAGTGTTAATCATTTGATTGACATCCGTGGTGCAAAAATGAGATTATGTCAGTTCAATTGAACATAAAGGATATCCATGCTAAATTTTTCGGTATCTTTGAGATCCTTTATTGGACTATGCAAATGACCAGGAGGTCCTTTGTATTTTGCAGTTTGATTTTGTACACGAGTATGGTGTCAGACAGCCAATTGCTGAGGACATCCTGGTGATCTGCGTCTGAAGCCCCAACTGCGGATTCAGCAATCAGCCCATTGGTAACTACAACACTCCTATTTTGGGCCTCACTTCGTGGCTTAAAGGTTGTAAATATTTCAGTCATTAGTGGCTCTAGAGAGTGTTTTGCAGAGCTTAGTTCCTAAGATATCAAAGCTGTATGATGCTTAAAGTAATGTACTTTGGTCCTTGGATGGGTCGATGTACAGCAGGAATCCTTCCTACTGTTTTCATTTAAATAATGTTATCATGCTTGGAGTAGTTCTGGGTACAAATTTTCCAGTGTTGCGACCGTTAATACATAGCAAGATAATTGGGGTCGTATCCATCTCACTAGATAATTTCGGTACAGAGGAAGATCAGGCATTCAGGTGGCGTTGGCTCGAAGGAAATTACTACTAGGTTTCAGAGGAGATGGAAGACATTGACTGGGACAGCTTTAGATGGTCATGTTCACTGATGGCCGATCAGCATGCATCATGTGCCCAGCACAGCAAGACGACGGCCGTGGGGATCAGGGGAGCCCTACCAGGCTCACGCGCCGAGGAACCAAAAGTGTAGTACTGCGTAGGACCGTCTGTTGACGTGACAAACTGCACTGTGACGTGCAGTTTTAAGACTAGTAGTTGACCTGATTATCTTATTAGTCCATCCCAAACGGCCTGCATTGACCTAATCATTTCTCAGCCCTGGCCTGGCCCATATCCGCCTGGCCTAAATGTTTTCAGAGGAGCGGTTCCTTGCCTGCCCTGTACATAGAGAGCGGGACATGTACACTTTGAGCTACATAGATTGTTTCACGGGAAATACAATTTCGCATTTTCTTATGTACGTACGATCTATCAGGGTCATCAATCTTTTCTACTGATACTTATACTTTATTAATTCTTTTATATTTTTTATAATTTTTTTATCTATTTTCAACACAAATCTCAACATAAATGAAATTTTCGTGTCCATTGCTTCACCTGTCGTGTGACCGACTCGTGAGTTGCATGCAAACCTGCACTGTGGATCCCTCCATGTCCAAGCTTCACTCGGTTTTGGACTACGCCGGCTAGATGGCGATCGAGATCCCACTCTACATGCTACAGCGGACAAAACCAGCGGTGTATACACGGGATTCAGGACGTCAGGACTCAGGACGACAGCGAAGAGGCGGCGATTTGGACTCGCGCGAGGAAAGCCAGGCTGTGCGTGGAGACATGCGCACAAGCGACGCCATTTGGACGCAAAGAGCTCTGCCGAGTCCACTACCAACAGTGTACAGTCAGTCACCGCCGCTGGCGCGCGCGGGTGCCCAGCCTGCCTCTGCGGCTCTGCGTGCTGCTGCATTGCATGCCATGCTCGAAAGGCTTGGGGCCTCTGGCGCACGAGACCAGGCGACGACGCACGTCGTGTTTGTTTGCGCCCCTCTGCCCCTCGGGGCCCCGGCCGGCAGCCTGCTGTGGTCGGTCAGTGGTGGTCCTCCATGGACGGGCCAGCAAGCTAGCTAGCGAGTTCTGTCGTTCTGTGGCATCATGCATGCAGAGGGTATCCGTCGATGGAGACACCGTACTGCAGGTTGGGAGAATTGTTATGCAGAGGAGATTCCGGGTTCCGGTGGACTTTGGATTATCGGTTCCTAACTCGGAGCTTTCCAACAATAAGAAAACTAAAGTTCCTCTGAACTCAAGTAGGAGTATGTTCCAATGTCGACCCAGACGAGTAGCAGAGAAGAAGGAAGGCTCTTTCTGGCTGGCCAGCGGGAGGCCCCGAGCCGAATTGGGGTCATCTGACTTCAATTATTTGTGAGCCGTTGGATTGTACATGAATGGGTAAAATTTGATACTATATTACTTTATGAACAGTGGCATTACTGCAGTAACCGACCGTAACTTACTAAGTGCATCCGGAGCCAAGACCCACAATCCTCCTAAATAACCAACGGTCGTCACTGGTCATTGAGAGAGTAACTGATAGCGAAAAAATTGCTGATTTGTCACTCTTAACAAATGCCAATTGTCCGCTGAAGCTGGCCAACCTGAGTCTATGCAACTGGACTCGGTTGGTAAATTGGTTGCCACTCCATATTAAGAGTGACAAATATGCAAATCTTTCACGGATAACGGGCTGCAGACTGCTACGTCTAACTAGACCTAAGCATAAAAAGCTTGGCAAAGAAAACCTAAAATTGGTTTGGGACTAGCCCGATTTTGGCTCTCCTAGGCCGGCCCATTGGCTACTCTGGATGGGACTAGGCAGCAATTTATGAGTCAAAAAACATTAGATATGGTCTGAGTCCGCCCAAAACATTAATTTTAATTATATTGGCGTATAAAATTCACTGGATCTGTTGAGCCCAGTCCGACTTTGTTGTCCAATGAGATTACTATACCAGGATTGAGCAACCATTTGTGGCCAAAAAACCGAGCTTTTCTTCGATCTAGCCTGAGTCTAGCACGGTCTGGCCCATGCTCAGGTCTATGTGCAATGCCTCCTGATTGAATTGCTTTCTATTCTGCGCAAGAGGGTTATATCGGTTTGACCACCCTAGCCACACATTAAGGCTCTGCTTGGTAGGGCTCCACGCCGCTGCCGCCACGCCCTCTCCTGTGTCCTCCACCCCACCATCTCCTTGACCCCAACCTCCTCCACCACGAGCCGTTGCAACCTCTTTCACCCTGACGTCAGCATCCTCCTCCACAATGAGATAATTTGTATTGAATTTTAGGTGCTTTTAGGTGCATAGTAAATAATTTAGGTAATTTTAGATGACTTTAGGTCCATTATAGATTAATTTTAGGTGTATATAGGATTTTAGTGAATTAGTTTTATTTTAAAGAAATTTAGTTGAATTTTAGCTACGTGTTATCCTCTCCATGATGAAATAAGCTAAAGATATGAGACCACATATTGAAAAATGATGATTTTGGATTGCTAGATGCAGTTTGCTAATGATGATACCGTATTGAATTAAGTTTGAGTGTGATGTTGTGTGGTATTAGAGTTTAGGTTGGACAAATTACCTAAACTCTACTACGCATAACATCACATTCAAAGTTTAGGACACATGCTACGCATAACATCACATTAAAAGTTTGGGACACACAACTGAGACATAAATAAATACTTTTTATTTTCATTCCTTGGCACAATAGTTTGGAATTTTTTAATGATATTTTTTGTACAGAAATTTCAGAAATAATATGAAAAAATCATGAAATTTCACAAAAATCACCTGTTCACGCGATCATTTAGCTAAAAACAAAAATATAAAAACTACGATGGAGTGAAAAATAGAGTTTTCGCACTACGGTGGAGCGAAAAATGTTTTTGCAGGACCATATAGAGAAAGTAGAAAAGTTTTCGCATGACCCTATTGCGAAAATAGTGTTCGAAGGACCATTGCGGGAAAATAATTTTCACTAGACCGGATAGTAAAAATTATAATTTCCGCTGAACCGTCCAGCGAAAATTGCCCTACAGTCCGCCTGTGACGCCCCATGCTTCCTTCTTTCCTCTCTATTGGTCGACATCTTCGACATTTTCACCAAGCACGCGGGGAAGAGAGAGAGGCCAACTCGTGCGGGGGAGGAGAGAGGCCGCGCATTTAGTAGGCAGAGAGAGGAGGCCGGTTGGGAGAGAAGAAGAGGAAGAAGAAGAAGAGGAAGAAGAAGAGGAGGAGGAAGAAGAAGGGGGAAGAAGTAGAAGGAAGGAGGAAGAAGGGGGAGGAGGAAGGAAAAGTAAGGAGAGGAAGAAGAGGAAGGTAAAAAAAATCTTTGTGATTTTCTTTTTAATTATGGATTTAATTATGGATTAGAAATTATGTATTTTGATTCATATGTATTTATGTAACATTTAATTATGGATTAGAAAAAATGATGGTAGGTTATATTTTAGGTATGAAGAATTTTATTTTGAATATTAGGTTAAGAAAATAAAATATAGATGTGTAGAATTATTAGATCTAATTTGCTAAGTTAGTCAACTTAAATACATGTGATTTATTTATAATTAAATATATGTGATTTCTTGTTATTACTAATGAGTACATAAAATAACTTTATAATTAATTATATTATCTCAGATTTAGAACTGTAATATTTGTTTGATTTTAGGTAACAAAGAATATAATATGTCACATTTTAGGGAAAGTAATTGAGATTGCGTTAAGCAATTCTAAGTTAGTCCCATTAGATAAATGTAATTTCCAATTAACAGGGAAAATAAGTTGGTAATTTATTTGATATATTTTTGTTAGGTCGCGGTTATATCAAACCCTATAAGACTTAGAGTTTTCTATGAAAATGATCAAATCCGTAACAGTCCATCTGGTGTTATTTGAGCAATTTTCCGTTTACCATCTTTGAGCATCCAAACCCTGAGGGTATAAGGATGAAGGAGATGAAAAATATGGTTCACCCAATATTCTTAGTTGGACCTTGAGATTTATTCTATTACAGTGCAATGCATGTGAAGTCATACATTAGATCCAGTTTTTTAGGAGTTAAAGCCGGTGTATCGGATGGATAAGTGGTTGAAATGGTTGGAGTGGTGCAGGCGGCGTCGGGCTGAGTTCAATATCCTGGTGTAGGAATTTCCAAGATAAGTGTATGACAGTAGAAGTGTAGCAACACCAGTAGAAGAAGATGATAGGTGGGGGCATGCAGTGTCGAGGGAGGAAGTTGAGAAAAAGCAGACGGCTGAGCCAGAGGTTGTTGTGTATAGGCAGGCGACAGAGGTTGAGGGTTAGGCTGAAACAGGGGAGGAAATTAAAGAAATTATTGATGAGCTTGAGAATGTGGATCGTAACGCAAGCTGTGAGGAAGAAGCGTTATTGCACTATGTAAATATGGGGGATGATGATAGTGCTGATGAGGATGATGAAGACGATGAGTCCTCTAATACTGTCATCCTAGATAAATGGAACATGTCTGGCAAAGCGAGGATGCAAGTTATGGAGAACCATTATTGCCCTTAGGAGTATGGTTCAAGCTAAGTATGTTTCACCTCAATCAGGTCTTCCCCAATCAGTCTGAAATGAAAAATGCAGTGGCACAGTGGATAGTGATATCACACAGAGAGGTGTGGGTTGTTATCTTAAGTCCAGAAAAGTACAATGTTAAGCGCAGAATTCCTAGATGTAGCTTTTATGTTCATGCATACAAGTCTAAGCATTCGACCCATTGGGTAGCCTCTAAAGTGGTTCAGCAAAGTTGTAAGCTGCAACACGTAGGTCGAAAGCATCACAACCTCACCGTTGCACTAGTTATTCATTGAGATTATTCAGAAGCAAGACATGGAATGCTCGTTCATCCAACGAGCAATATTACGACTGTTCAAATATGATATTACTTATCAAAAGTCTTGGCGTGGAAACAAAAATTGTTGGATAAGTGCTAGGGTACTTATGAGGCCTCTTATTGCAACCTACCTCGTGTTTCATATTATTAAGGAAACAAATCCTGGCACATGCATCACTTTCAAGGAGACTGAAATTGATGAAAAGTGGCATAGGATTTTTCGACGTGCTTTCTTTTCATTGGGTCGGTGTATTCAGTCTTTCTAGCATTGTCATCTTTTGCTTTATGTGGATGGAACATTCTTGACTAGGAAGTACAAAGATCATATTCTCACTGTAGTTGAAGTTAATGCAAATAACCAGATACTTCCTTTGACATTTATGTTTGTGGAGGGTGAGAGCAGGTTGAGCTGGCTCTGGTTTTTTAGCATCTTAAGGTTGGGTTTGTCCGTGATGGACTTAACGTTTGCATCATACATGACTAGTATGCTGGGATATTATCTGCTATAAAGACGCTGCAAAAGAATTCAAGTGAGTCATTCACATGGCTTGACCTACAGAACAGGTGGTGCATGCATCACATGGAAGCAAATTTCTATAAGCAATTCAAGAGCAAGGCACTAATGGACATGTTCAAGAGGTTATACAGCCAGAACCAAAGTCACAAGTTTGATGTTTTGTGGAAGAAATTAGATAAGAACACAAGGACACACGTGCAGGAGAAAAATAAGAAGCTGATTATTGATGATGACATTGTACCGGAGGCATTGTCACATCTTAGAGAAGGTATTGACCCTCCTAATATGAGAAGAAGGTCGGCAAGAAACATCAAATGTTTCTCGCACTGGATTGAGGCAAAGCCAAACGAGAAGTGGTCATTGCTCTACGACACCGTAGGTGTTAGGTTCGTGTACAGGGCTACCACTTTATCGAATGTGTATTATGAATTAATATGTTTGACAGTTTATAACACATGCATTTGATTGATATATTTTGGTAGGTATGACATCATGACTACCAACATAGCAGATGTTTACAATTGGGTCATCAAAGGGCTGCGTGGACTCGCTCTTGTTGCAATCGTTGAGGGCATGTTGTACGACATGATTGGGTACTACCAAAAGAGGCATACTGCTGCTATTATTTACTATACAACAATGCATATATCGTATCCCAGCCGAATGATAGAACACTTGTAAAAGAAGAACAAGAAGGCGGTATAACACATGGATCGTAGCATGGGTGTCAATGAGCACTGCTTCGAGATAACCCTAAAATCCAAAAGAGGAGTGAGAAGTGATACTAGAATTGTCACTCATGAGGTAAATCTAGGACAAGTTTTGAATGGATGGTGCCAATATGCACTTGCAATAGACCAAAGCTTTTGCATGTCCCCTATTCTCATATGCTGACTGCATTATCACAAGTAGGTGTGGGAACCTCATTATATATGTCATAATTTTATTTGAAGGAAAATATGGTATAGATCTAGACTGAAGAGTTTCATGGATTTAGTGTACATGGCGACTTCACAGTTTATGATAGAGATATCACGATATGTTTGCTCCTTATGGCGTTGCTTAGACATACCCATGGAAAAGTTGATCGGCCACAGACTAGGTGTATTCACAATGATATGGATGAAACTGAAGTTAGCGGGCCTATAAGGAGGTGCAGTGAGTGTGATGAGTTTGGTCACAAAGTAAAGGATTGTCCATAGTCTAACCACAGTGATGGGAGCAAGGCCATCCATTGGTAGTCGATGTGGGAGAGGTGTCCGTGGAGGACAAGAAGTGCACGGGATTGGGACAAACCATGAGGGATATGCTATCTAGGAGTATTCTATAGTTATTTGTGTATGATTTGAGTTTGTTTGTGTATTATTTATATTCCTGATATAAGAACTATGTGGTCATCTATTTATAAGAACTATTTGTTATATGTTGTTCCTATTAATTGTTGCATTATGTGTGTACCATATGTGCTACCTCTTTTGTATGGATGGAATCGTCGTACGAGTTTCTGAACCGTTCTTTTGTCAGAGGAGGAGGCTGACATTCCAGCGTCAGCACGTAGGTCAAAGCATGCCAAAGGCAGGGCCTAGGGTAGTTGTAAATGTATTTTGTTCATGCTGTTGCATGACTATTTATTTTGTTTAGCTTTTCATTTCATTAGTGTCGATGTAATAGGTAAGGGGGTGCCCCACAAGACGGACCCCATGTTGCCAAGTGTCAGCCGGTGGACAGACATCCTTGCGACCAGGACAAGGCTCATGCGACTGGTCCCCTGGTCACAGGGCAAAAACCTGCAACCAGTCTCTACTGGTCGCAGTGCAGGTACTGACCTAACCAATCAAATCATGTGATACTATCCACTCAAGTGTTTTCCTTCCCCAGACACTCCCTTTTAACGATGAAGGTTGTGGGCAGGCGTGGGGTGCAGTGACTCATCCCGCATCATTTAATGCTACGGGATGACCTTGCAGATGAGCATGACGACATTCAGTGGATGGGACAGGACGTGCAGGATGACCAGAGTAGAACGTGAGTGGCTATCTTTCGTCATGATGGGTTAGGTGTAGCTGGTTTCATCAGGTATAGGTCTGTCATAGAGTTTGATACGATCCATTTGTATGTACACCTTTTCTTCTGGTATATAAAGGGGGAGTACTCGACTTGTAAAAGGACAGAGAAGAGACACATTATGTAATAAGTTCATTCAATCTATAAGAAAACACACATGACGTAGGACTATTATCGCACGGGAGGCTTGAACCTGGATAAAATTTTTGTGTTCTTAAGCCCATTCGATCCAACCCTAAAAAACATAGATTAACACCTTCATCATCCAGTATATCCTGGATTTATTATCAGGGACCATCCCCTGACAATTAGTTCAAACTATTGTTGCATGATGAAAAGGGAACCACTCTGTATTGCCAATAATCAACGGATTAGTCAAAGAATTTGTTAGAGCGTGTGATTCATCACATCTAAGGTTATCAACGAGCCGAGTTCGAGGGAGCCTAGGCTTCCAAGCTCGAGCTTGATACAAGCTCGAGTCAAGCTTGAGCGAGACTGATTTGAACTTCGAGCTTCCAGACAGGCTTGAACTCAGCTCGTTCAAGCTTGTCAATATAGCAGATTGCTTAGCAACATACAAGGCAATAATATAGCAGATCGAACATGCAAAAAGAATCAAAGACCAAGATCCTATTTTCTAAAGCAAACATACACATTATTGTCTCTATTCCTAAAGAAAGCACACGTATCTCAGATTTCACTAGCTCTGTTCCAACAAGCACACATGGGGTGGCAAGGAAAACATGTCACCCTTGTAACTCGCTCGTCTTCCCAGCCGTCGTCAAGTTGCCGCCATGGAAGAGGTAGGCGGAGTCATATTCTTGGAGCTTTAGTGCGAAGAGCGAGAGGCTTTGCACTCTATGGCGGTCAGCAGCTTGGGCCTCGACTAGTCGATGGCCACAGTCCCCAGATCGATTGAGAGGCAACGGTTGATGGTGTGCGAGGAGAGGAGGTGGTCACTGGTCAGCTAGCTTGGAGCAAGAGATGCGACAGCAGGAGGGATTGGAGCAGGAGAGGAAGCACTGCCATGCTGATTTGGAATGAGACTAGGAAAGTGTGGCTAAGGCTTTGGAGGTCTGTTGGCCCCGGTGAGTAGTGAGATTGGTGGGAGTTCTGGGCAGCTGGACTCGGAGGGAAAATAATTGAGGGGAGCTGGCATATTGCATTATCGCAGGCTGCAAAAACAAGCGATCCCTATCGAATAACTCGGGCTCGGCTTGTAGGAGCTCGCGAGCTTCGGAGAAGGCCTCTAATGAGCCAAGTTTAAATAGTTCATGAGCCTCAAACTTTTTACATCTCTAATCACATCCATAGTACTGGTTGTTACAGCCGGCTTACACCTATAGCTTGGATATATATCCTTGCTCTACGTAGTAAAATAATAAGAAAATACTCGCACGTGACTTTATCCCTTTTGCTATAGTAACGCACGATGAAAAAGAAACAGTCCATGTTGCCAATCATCGATGGCCTTGTCAAAGAAGATGCCCGAGCACACAAATCATAGCTTTAATGACATGTGCTCAGTCCATGTATCAGCCTCCAGCTATCATAAATAACTCCATCCTGAACTATGAATACACCACTCCTTCCTCAACTCTCTCAACTATAATATCTTTCTCAGCTCTACTAAGCCCACCTAAGAAATATTTACGGACTTCCATCTCTTAGGGGGTTGAACCGCCGATATACTTCTGTGGCGACTCTTATAGGCTTCGCGAGTTCAGGACAACTCCTGCACCTATGGTAAACACTTCTTCATATGGGCCAACTACCAGTATGATCCGCCTTGACATAGACCATATGAGTACTCACTAGTATAGCGACATAAATCATTCATATGGCACTTTACATACGATTTCATACATTGCCTTTCTAATCTTACCTCTTATTTTATTTATCTAGTCTTCTCCACCTCTCTTTGATTTCATGGTATGATTAAAGATGGAGCAAAATAAGTACTAAAAGCGGTGGGCCGACATGAATATGCAGTGGAGGAGGGAAGCTTATGAACGCTGTGAGTATGAGCAACAACAGTAGGAATTACGGATGAAGCGGTAAGAGGAAGAGCGTATGAGGAAGGCCGTGGAGGTGCACACCACGGCTCAAGCATGCAAAGCAGAGAGGAAAAGGAAGTAGGAGAGGACCCGTCGCGCTAAGGTGGGTGGGGTCCTGATATTCTGAGGAATGGCAAATATCCTATGTGCACTCAGTAGAGAGCATCTATTGTAACCCGAGTTATTTTCATTATCTAATACATTTTAGGTTTAGTATTGGTACGCTATTAGGTTAGTATTTAGACGTACCGTATATGTCAACGTTTCTTGTTGTTATCTCTGTATGATTAAGGTCCATTCGCGCTACAACAAAAAACCCTACATCTCATATAATGTTTATCAACGTATGTAACCTTCATGCCAAATTTATGATAATTATGCTTCACAACTACTATTGTTTGAAAAATTATATTTTGCAACCTCGCAAGGTTACTTCACTCAAAAAATTACTCACACAATTTTACATAAAATTAAAAAAAATCGACAATCGAACAACTACCTACACAAAATTACATCAAATGAAAAATTAAGAAAAAAAATGTTCTCGGCAATCACACAAGTACTTGGACAATTTTACATCGAACCAAAAAAATAAGGAATTTTTTGCATGCATAAAATAAAATTTAAACTATTTTTTGCATTTACAAGATATTTTCGTTGAATGTAAAAGCAACGTAATATTTTCGCAGAACCAGATCGTAAATACCTATTTGCGCACTACCGTTCAGCGAAAGTTTGATTTTTCTATTTTTGGGATTGTAAAAATATTTTGTTGTTCCGTACCACGAAAACTTCTATTTTCATGGAACGCTCGCACAACTTTTATTATTTTCGCTTTACCGTTGTGCGAAAATTTATTTTCACCCAATGGTCGCAGGACAGGTGATATTTTTAAAATTTTGCGATTTCCCATACTATTTCTGAAATTGCTATAAAAACTAATATTAAAAAAACTCCAATAGTTTGCTCTCATTTTTATGACTAAAGTGTACACTAGCTCATATGTATACGTGATGATTATGCATTTATATGGTTATAGGTTAATTGCTTGATTATCACAGTTACATATTGCGGTATAAGAAGGTGTGTAGCCGTGGTAATCCATATGTTGCCGATTTTAACTCTAAGCTGAGACCCTTTTTACGCAAGTTAATAAAGACAACAGTTGTCAATGATGATAGTTACTACTAATATATTATATTTTACGTAGTTTTTATCTGATGCAAGATGTTTTGAAGTTAACACCGGGTCAGGCAGCCGCACCGGCATCCATACATCACGCGAGGTTACATGCAAGACTTGCAAACTCATCTGGACCTATTCCCTACTGCCACTACTTAACCATCGTGGCCTTGACTCCAACTTGACGTATACAAACATGCATGGCTCCGCACACATGCGTGCATGCACATTTGGCTTAGCTAACCAATTCTATGTACTGATGGCAAGATTATATATGTCTAACATCCGTAGTGTCCGCTCGCAACATCCTCGGAGCAGCGGACGAATCCTCCCCGCCAGCGCACACAAACTGCCCTTCGTCTTCCCACTGCCAATACTTGCAAGACGGCTCGCGGCACTTGAACAACCTCCCAGGATTCTTGTCGGTGGCCGACGTGAACTCGTTGGGGGTGGAGAGGAGAAGATGATGAAGAGCAAGTGGTAGCACTGTAGAAGGCAATCAAGTCTCTTTATAGGAGCCAATGTCCTAGGTTGGAGCAACAAGAAAGGGAGGCAACCGGTTCAGCCAATCACCTGCCTTGTGGCACAACGGCGCAGTTACTACGTTTGGAACGGCAGATGCAACTACTGCCAGACAAAGATTCCTTCCGAGTATTCGTTCACAAAATTAAGGCATAAAGTTTCACAAAATTAAGATCTTTTCAGTTCCTTTCAAGTAGTAGTATTCGTTCATTAACTTCACTCGCGTCATTTGCAATGTCGTCCTGCTCGTGCGTGAGACTTACGGTTTCAGCGCTACATACCACTACAATCTCAGGCAATACTAGTAGACTAGCAGTGTCAAAATGGTGGCTTCCACTTGAAAGCAACTTTTTAGGATCCCTTAAGATATCTGGCATCTGACTCTCTGAGCTCTGTACCTTGGACCTCTGCAGTGTTCCCAGGTCTGAACGAGCTGATCGTGCGAACTGGGCGCTTTGACTTGGTATCCCAGATAAGGATGCTTTGCGGGAGCCATTCGCACGAGTCACAGGCGGACGTCGTCACCGCTGCGAGTCTGCCACGGGCTACTCGCGAAAGAAAAAAAACGCTTGGCGCCGTGCGACATCGCCGTCGCTAGGAGGGAGAGGGACAAAGGTGGTATTCAGTGCGTCACACGGACTACGGATCGTGCCTTCACTCTGAATTTATTCGAGCGGGCGGCGCCGGTCCATGTCGAGCTCCGGACTCATGATGCCGTACCACGGCTTGCCAACTGCTCTTAATGCACCCCGCCTCGAGCTCATGGTAAGTGTTGATGCTTGTTTTTTTTTTCGTTACTCACCTAGACTTCTAAAAACGAACAGTATCTGTACACGGCTTAGGGCTACTTTTGGAGCGGAGGAGGTGTGAGTACGTGACTCTGGAAACAACACATTTAATTAACCTGTCTGGAACTGATTGGATATTTCATCTCGCTCTGCGATCCGGGATGATAATTTTACCTGTTTATTTATTTATCCGCATGTAAATACTTTAATAAGGTTAGGTTTGCTCCTTATTTACTACCCACAGATATATTTGTGGGCATAAATCGCTACACAACGGGTATACGAGTATGAGTATGGGTAAAACATATTTATACCTATAAAACTCGTTTACCCATCAATATATATATATGACAGATGGACTAATTTACCCTAACCCGTCAGCACTCTAACTCCGCCCCTCCTCCTGTCGCCACTCGCCCCTCCCCGCTCCTCTCGAACTCCCTCCCTGCCCCTCCCCGCTCCACCAGGCACCGCTCCTCCCCGTGACTCCGCTCTGAGCAGATTTGTCGGGCGCTACTCCTCCCTGCCCTTGTCTGCCGCTGCCCCTTACCGCTCCGTCAGGCGCCACCCGTCTACCGCCGTCCGAGCCCGCTCTGTTGGGCGCCGCCCCAAGCCTCTTCACCGAGCGCTGCCTGTCTGCTGCCGTCCAAGGGCCACCGCTGCCCAGCCCAGCACCTCCCCGCCCCGAGCAGCTCCACCAAGCTCCGCCCGTCTGCCACTGTCCAAGGGTAGCTGCTGCCTAGCCCCGCCCTGAGCCACTCCATCAGGCGTCACCACACCGCCCGTCTACCGCCGCCGCCTAGCCCCACCTCGAGCAGCGCCGCCGGATGCCATCATGCTATGTCCAGCCTCGCCCCTCCCCACCACCGGTCCATGAGCCGCTGTCCAAGCGCCACCGCCGCTGCCGCCTAGCCTCGCCCCTCCCTGCACCGAGCCACATCGCCACTGCGAGCCTCGCCTAAGCCCTCCACAGCCCACCCTGGCGGGTAAATGGGTATCCCCGCGGGCAACAAGTACCAGTGGGTGACGAGTTGGTCCCCGGTCTTCGCCTGCGAGCATTCACGGGTATTCCCGCGGGCGGAGTAAAAACTAGCGGGTATGGGCATAGGTGAGCACTACTCGTATCCGTCATACCCGATTGTCATCCCTATATGCGACAGGCGTGTGGTACGAGCGAGAAGGAAGTATACAACTAAAACTTTTTTTCTTTTTTTCGCTGCCTCCAGCCAGCCCTCAGCGATCATAGGGCCAGTAATGGGTTAGGGCGGGTTGGGTCCTCGTGGTTTTTACACCTGGCGGGGTGGGGCGAGTCCAATTTTGGCCATGTGTGGTTTATGGGTCGAGGCCCGATTAGTAGTTGGGTTAGAGGTAGGTGCATGATTTCGCCCACGGGCGTCCACGGGACCAACGGCTCAGCTCTCAGCTGCCACATGCAACCTCAGCTCTCACTCGCCCGCGCTGGAAGACTCAGCTCCCGGCCACCGCTTGCGGCTTGTCTGCGCTCGCCCAACAGCCCTAGGCCGTCGAAGCTGCACCCTGCCTTGACACCACGTCGCCACCCGCCCAAGCCGTCGTCCTGTGGTCCTACCCGCCTCTGCGCCCCTCTTATTAATCATTAAGCCGATCATTTATCTAATTATGACTTCAATGATTAATTAGAATATCCTCTCGGTAGTTCTAGCATGTGTTTTGTACCTAAGATCGGAATACACGTCTTTTCAACATATGTCATCACAACAAAGCTTAATAACGAGCGAGTAAGGAAATTACATTACAAGTCTTGAAGTATTTACAATTCTGACAATTTACAGCAAAAGAGAGCTAGAAGGCGAAAGAAACATATTCACCTCCTAGCCAAAAGAGAAATTACGCAGCGAAAGATGACATCTACAAACAATAAAAGATAGGTGGAGCCATATGCCCTTAAGCTCCACCCTAAAATCACGTCACTCGAGTAGTTTGCACTACTCATACCCGTCACCTACATCGGTAGATGTGAAGTAGCCAAACATTAGCTTCACCTCACCTGCAGAACCTGAAAGAGCAGTGTGAGTATGAAGGTACTCGCAAGACTTAATCTATAATTGGTATATATAAATAACCCGACTCCAAGGATTATGCATTTGGATGATTAGCAAGGAACGACCGCAAAGTCAAGTAGATTCACATGCGAAAGTAATTTTTGACATAAATGTGTAAATATCTACACATAGCCACATATACTATTCTATCCTATAATCAGCGATATAAACATATATGTAACTGGAACCATCATAAATATATCTAAGAATAGAACCATCTCAACTATATTCCAACGTGCCATACCATATCATCTCACATTCGTGACTCTACAACCGATGCAGATAGACATAAGTATGCTCATGACCGAGAGCACGGCAATTCGGATTGATCTTATACCCTGCAACGGGTACAACTTTACCCACATGACTTGATGACCATTCAACTTGTATGATCGCACAGGCCCACCCAAGGGGTACATATGTCAACCTTTTCTTATACCTGGAACTACCTACTTGCACATGTTCCTATGACACCGGGGTTACCGCGAGCATGTCCTAGACACCTCAGGCTCCCTTCCACCTTGCTTCTCCTATTCTTTTTTTTCTTACGCGTCATAGTGCCGCAAGACAAGCGTTAGCACATCGTATGATAATCGGTTTATCTTACCATTAGATCGACATGTGGTTAGTACAGAAAGTGCTAGAGCCAACGGTATCGATGGACGATACTTAATCGATGCAAGCAGTCTATGACATCTGGATTCGTCTCCCAACCTACCCTTAGGTCTGCCCACATCTCGTCTCATCCTCACTCTCATACAATCCATATTGTTATCATCATTGAACAATAATTGACCTTATAGCTCACGAACGATGGAACATTCCACCGCTCGACTTCTATCAAAGACCTATGCATTGATAAGCATCTTGTATCACTTTTAAGTAAGATATTCTCATGATTATACCCAGACTACAAGGATAAGGATCATCAACAAGATCAAGGTAGAAGTAATACATCAACATATATTCTACCCATATAATCCGACATTGGAACTCTAACATGCATAACTTACATAACCATAATTTTTCAATTGAGACTTCACAAGATCCAAAATATGATGTGCACTATACTTAGATGCTTGTCTTGCTGCTCTGACGCCTGCCTAATGCTACCCGCATCACTCACAGAACTCCGGTGATTCGGTGTAGCCTTTGATCACCCCTGCACTACACTTCAGTCCTTTGTTCTTTAAAGAAGAGCACATGCAATGATGAGTATGAAAAAAATGTAAGGAAACATCCTATATGATGCATAACAATGGAGGATGCAACATAACAACAAACTAAAAGTACACGACATGCGAAAGAACACAACTTCTGAACTTCTGATAGAACTCGGAAGTTTTGAGTAGAACTCGGAACTTCCAGGTTAACCTTCGGACGGGGTCCTCGGGTTGCCACCTTTTGATTGACTCAGAGGTTTCAAGTTGAGGTCGGAACTTTCGGTTTCAGTTGGAACATCCGGTTTAGCTCGGAATGGGGTTCTTGGTTAATCCTAACTCGGCTTAACTTGGAACTTCCGAGCTATATCCGGAACTTCCAGGTTAGGTCGGATGCTCCGAGCGAGGGTGATCGGTTAGGGTTAATTCGAATTACTCGGAACTTTCAGGCTATACCCAGAACTTCCAGGTGAGGATTCTCGGTTAGCTCTAACTAGGATCACTTGGAACTTTCGGGTTGCAAACCCGGAACTTTTGGGTTCTGGAAGAAAACGTGTTCTCATTAATTTCCTTGCCGATTCCAAACTCCTCTAATTAGCTCCAAACATCAAGAACACCAAACGAGGTTAAGAATGGCTCAAATCCTTCATGCTTGCGAACAAGAAATGGATAGATAGAAAGTTAATGAGCTAGTGAACACAAGGGTACCACACACGTACCTCGATTTTGCTTCTTGAAGGAGTAATCAGAGGGAGAGTGAGAGAGAGCTTAAGGGAGAGCGGAGCAGCTCTTGCTTGCTCGGGTGGGAGAGGGAGAGCGAGTGAGTGGGGGTTGTTGCTGCTGAGAAGGAGAGGGAGTGATTGGCCAGCCATGTGGGCCCCATTCGCTAGAGAAACAAGTACGTTCAACTGCAAAAATATTTTCTTCTCTCCCGAATTTATTTCTCCTATTTTATTACCCAAACCGAGGTGCTCTAGTACTAAAAAAATAAAATTGCTCAAAATTAAATATGACGTTAATGATGCATGATTATGCTTAAATACATAATTATGGGTTTGGGACGTGACATTTTCTAACTTGGTTTTTGGGTCGGGTATGTTCTTGTTGCATCTGATCCCGATCCGTCCCGTTTCCAGGCCTAGGCAATCACAAGGGGAGAGTATCAAAACCAAATGAGTAGGAGTAGTTATATAGAGAGGTCAACTAAGCATAATTCAAATACTTAGGGTATGTTTGATTTTTCTACCCACCCTTTTCTAGCCTTGCGAGAAGGACAAGTATGCATGTTTAGTTCATTTGTTTGGTTTGAATTTGGGCAAGATGAGCAAGAATTTTCTTATTTTTGAGAGAGAGTCAAATTGACTCTCCTCTTCTAGCAAGGCTTATCTTGTCTAACCTTGCCAAGCAAGGCTAGTGGGCAAGAAATCAAACATACCTTTAGTTTCATTACAGTGGAACCTATTTATTTGGGTTTGAGTCCTATATTTGATACATGTGCTCATATTTTTTTAATTAAATCTTAAAAAATAGTACATGAACATATGAGTGTTCCCAGTAATCAAAACATGTGTTCTCGCTACGTAAGATTATATGTCTAATTTTGTTTAAACATATGCTATGATATACCTACGTAAATGTGTAGACATGAGTGTAGTGTACGTGGATGTGTGCACGCATCCTAACTTAAGATAAGTTTAGCAGAGCTACAACTGTAAAAAAATTTGGAGCTGATCATCCTAGTTTTAGAAATTTTTGGAGCTGAAGATGTTGGCAGATTGAGTGTTTTTTGTTTAAGTATCTTTTTCTTATTTTGATTCAAATTATATATTTAAATTACTTTATTTTATTTTACAAACTTCAAATATCGGATGTATCTTGAAGTCAGAGCTCAATTAAATAAAATCCTATACTCTTAAAAAAATAGGTAGAGAGAGACGGTGTACTAATCAAGCGAGAGAGGCGGAGAAGGGAGCAGGCCATTAAACACACCAACAACCCGACCTGACCGGCATCCCGCGCCCCATCACTCTCATGCCCACAGCACTGTATCGCGACGTCGCCGCCACCACACAGCGCAACGAACGGGGATTGGACGGGCACCCGCACCAGCACCGCTCGGCTCCTAACCCAAGAAAACCCCTAAACACCCGCGCAGATCCCCACGAGAAGAGGTGTACGTAGCACGCAGCGCTCAATCCGTTCCGCGGCCATGGTCTCGTCTCCCTCCCCTTCCCCTCCCTTCCCCACCGTTGTAAGTGCACATGCGCCTCCCTTCTCTTACTTCTAAAGTGTTGCCGTGCTTGAGTTGGCTGGCGCTTACGCTTGAGCTGCAATGCGCCGTCAGACCCCCGATCCGAAGCAGCGGGCCGGCGGCGCGGCGACGGCGTCGGAGAAGGTGGACAAGTACGCGCACGTCGCGACGCCGCTCCACAACGGCAACGGCGCCAATAAGAAGACGCCGCGCGGGGCCAAGGGCGACGGCGCCGACCCAGCGGGGTACGTCGCGGCGGTGTCCTGCTCCGACTGCCGCTTCAAGCAGCGCGCCCTCGCGCCGGCGTCCCCCGGCGCCGTCATCCGCTCGCTGTTCGTCTCCCTCACCCGCCGCTCCACCCCGCGCTCTTCGCCGTCGCCGACGTCGGCCTCGGGCGGCGGTGGGGACGCCGGGGACGGCGAGCAGTGGCGCCTGGCCGCGGACGACCTCTCCCGCCGGCTCGCCGCGGCCACGCGCACGCGGGACGAGGCGCTGGAGGAGACCACGCGCCTGAAGCACTCCATTGCCGAACTGGAGCTCAAGCTCACGCGCCTCGAGGCGCGCGTGCTCCCCACCCCCGCGGCCGCCGCCTTCCCCGTCGAGTCGTTCCTCCGCTCCGTTTCCACTGCGCGCGCCGCCGTGCGGAACCTCGCGCGCGCGCTCTCCACCCACCTTCGCAGCCCCACGAGACCCGGCCCGAACCTCGAGAGCTTCCTGAACCGTGCGTTCCACGCCGACTTCGAGCTCGACACCGACGCCGACGTCCACACCCCGGACCCGGCGGGCCGGTGCGAGGCCAACCTCGCGGCGTACCACGCCGTGGCGGCGCTGACGTGGGAGGAGGTCCTGCTCCACGGCACCAAGCACTACAACGAGGGTCTGAGCCGGTTCTGCGACGCCAAGATGAGCGAGGTGGTGTCCTCGCTCGGGGACGCGCGCGCGCGCGCGTGGCCGGAGCCGCTGCTGCAGGCGTTCTTCCTCGCCGCCAAGGGCGTGTGGGGGGTGCGCCTCTTGGCACGGTCCGTCCACCCTCCGCTCCCCGTTGTGCGCGCGGACCGCGGCGCGCGCTTCGACCCGCGGTTCATGGAGGACGCCGCGGCCGGACGGGCGGCGAGGCTGGAGCCGGCCAGCGTGAAGATGATGGTGGCGCCGGGGTTCCACGTGTACCTGGCCGGCGCGGGCGTGGTGAAGTGCAAGGTGGTGTGCTTCTACAGCAGCCGCACTGGCGGCCACAGAGATGGCGGGAGCAGCGCCAACGGGGACGTGGGGTTGGGGAGCAGCTGTAGTGACATGAATGGGAGTGCTACAGACGTGGAGAGCTGCAGGAGCAGTAGAAGGGAAGTCAAATAGGTAAAAAACGGGGATTTTACTTCTCCGGTAAAAACACGATCTGCATTTAGCCATTTGCTGCTGCTTATGTAAATATAGGTGGCTTAATCATGAAAAGTTTGATTTCCGGAGTGCACGATTCTTTGTTTGACCGGAGCAACGTTTGCACTGGTGCCAAAATTGGCGCCATGAGGTGACTAACCTTGGGAGCTGGAAAGTTACCCATCAATGGCCGATTGGGATTGGTTGATTGGACCTTGCAACGATCTTAACCGTCACTCACGTGCCTTTGGATGTTTTTCTTTCATCACAATTCCGTTCATTTCTTCTCTCTCGTTGGTGTACTGATTTGTTTTTTAATGTACTGATTTGTATCTGGGGTACTTGAGTTTACAGAAAATGATAGTAATAGTTTATGAACTATGGATAAAATGCTGTTTTATTGACTGTATTGTTTCATGTGCTAATGAATTTTAGGAATACCTTCCAACTTTGTAAAATGGAATTATAAATATATAATTTATTGAATTTAAAAATATAAAAAATAAAAATTTCTCCAGAAGCTAGGCTAGCTCGTAACCCGGCCCATTTAGCAAAACAAACGAGACCACAGAAGGCCCAACGCAATTGATTGCTGCCTTCTCTTTCTGCTTCACGGCTTCACCTTCACCGTGCGGCCGCCGTGCCCTCAATTTTCGCTGCTCGCCTCCCTCCACACGCTGACCAATGGCGACCGCCATCCGGAGCGCCAGCCTCCTACGGCTCGGCTTCCGCCGCCTCTCCTCCCTCCTTTTCCATGTCCCCCCGTGCCCCGCCCCGAGCCTGGGTTTGAGCCTGGGCGTGGGCCGGGCCGGGCTTGTCCGGCTCCGGTGCTCGGCGGCCGGGGCCGGTGACGACGGGGGCAAGAAGGTGTCTGCGCGGCTGGCGCTAACGCAGCAGGTTCTGCGCGACGCCGAGGACCGCGCCGCGTCGGCCGGCTCCGACCCCGCCCCTAAGATCACCCTGGGTAACAAGCTCCAAGCCTCCAACTGCCCTTCTAATGCTTACATTCGGTGCCTGAATCCCATATTGATTTCTGAATTCACCCTGCCATAGAACCTAGGGATGCAAGAGGGTACCAATAGTTCTGGGTCACTACTTGGTTCATTTTTTTCTTAACTTAATTAGGTAGGAGTAAAACTTTAGTTTATTTTTTAAAAGTTTTGGGTCAACCCAATGACCTAAAAAGTATAAAACTTGCATCCCTAATAGAACCTGCTGTTATTTGTAGCCTATGTACCGCAGCATAGAACCAGGGGTTAATACTTAAGATCACGAGGTACCGTATGTGCAAACTGTTAGTGAGGCTTGCAGTGCGTGCCTGAGTCTGCTGTAGAAATTCTATTTACAGAACAACAAATGGGCTTATGTGCTATTTAGTAAGTCCATTTGACCGAACTGGCTAGCCCCTGGGAGTTGACTTGGAAAGTGTATTAGCTACTAATTCATCCATTTCATGCTAGTTCATTTCACATTGTGCGAACTAACATGGCTCGTGGCTATCAAGTCTACATAGGCCGACAATGCCATGAAAGCTAGCTGTGGACAATATTGGGACGGTCTATTGTCAGTGTGCCGTTTCCTGGGTGGAAACTGGTAGTGCTAGTTAATCAAGCTACGGAAAGCAGCTAGGCTTGCTGCCTAATGGGTACAAGTAAGAAAGAGGTTGGGTATGATTTTGAGGTGATCGTGAACTTTTGGCTGGTGAATTGATGTATCTAACAGAAGTCTGTGTTCATAAGTTAAATATATGAGGCAACAAGGCATCTTGGGCATTATCTGAGGCTATTAGTAACAATTGAGATTGCATTTTCTTGTCACATTTTGTTGAAGATGTTAGTCATGCATCACGAAATGGTTGCATGCAGAGCTCTTTCAGTGGACCCGGATAAATTTTCTATTTCTGTCAAATACAGTTGTGTAGAGGTACTGGAAGGAGAAAAGATTATGAAAACACTAAATTGCAAGCCCATAGATAGAACTTACTGACGATTTGTTTTCTCAATGTTATCTGTGAGTTCAACATACTTTATCTCAGTGTCATCCGAGGATTTGTGATGACTCCGTCTAATTGCTGTTTGAATTGCCAACACTCTAACTACATCTTGCATCCGCAGATCGTGTGACTGTTAATTTTGCAAGAAGTGGCGGTCCTGGTGGTCAGAATGTTAATAAAGGTTTCATGTTTTTCCCCATTCTCCTTTTTCTTGTTTGCATATATTGTCATTCTAAATCATTGGATAATTGCTGTTGGCCCATAAGTCAAAGCTTATACTCAATGTTCTGTGTTTTCCCCATTTACTGTCTCTTTGTTAAAAAATGCCACTACCATTTTACAGTTAATACAAAGGTTGATATGCGATTCAATGTTAAAGAAGCTCACTGGCTTGGAGAGAGAATCAAGGAACGAATATTACAAACGGTAAAAGAAACCTCCTTATTTAGCACCACTTTTTCTTACATATGTTCCTACAATTCTACCATGTTTCAAGACTTTTCTTGTTTATACTGTTTACTATTCTTCTTGTCTTGTATGTATCTTCGTACTTTCTTTCACGTGTCTTTTCTATATCCAGTGGACAGGTTGTTTACATTTTAAGTTCTCTTTATGAACAGGAAAAGAACAGGATAAATAAAGATGGAGAGCTTGTGATATCTTCTACAAAAACTAGGACACAGAAGTAATTATTATTCCATTATTCCTTTTAGTCATCTTGTTTGGATAGCATCTGACATGGCTTATCATCTTAGGGGCAACATTGAAGATGCTTTGCAGAAAATACAGGTATGCTTCTTCCATTTCAGTTCTTTTCTAGGGCTAATTCGCTTAACTTACTCCACAAATATATCTTGAGCAGGCAATCATTGATGCTGCATCATATGTTCCTCCACCCCCTACAGAAGAGCAAAAGAAAAAGATTGAGAAAATGTAAGCTGTTCTTTTCACCAGTTGCTTCCTACAAAGTCATGTGTCGGTTAGTGGTTCTTATTATGGTAGTTCTAATGTTGCCTCCTCCAAAGTCATGTGTCAGTTAGTGGTTCTTATTATGGTCCTTTGAAGTTCCTGGTAGTTCTGAATTGGTGCAACATGTTGATGATATGATGGTTATCCTACAGATCATTTGCATGGTCTCTTACCAAGCTGTGCTATTGCTTTTTGTAAGGTTGAATGCATGAAATGTGTAGATTAGTGCTTCTGTTTCTTCCCGAAAGAGCACAATTTTTCAAAGTACCAACAATTAGTTGCAATTAAGATTGGCCCATCGGTTGCTAATTTATTGTTCAGAACTCGTGCGATGTTTTTTTTCGGCAGATCATTGAAACCTGCTGCTTTAATTGTCTAGATATCTGTTGTTTCATCTCTTAGCCTAAAATTCGATATAGGATGTTTTTCTATGGCAAAGATCAAATGTTCCATTGTTGGGATAAATTAAACCGATAATTCAGTTATTCTATCGGTCATTAAAGTGCTGCAGCCGCTGAAAGGAAGAGACTTCAGAGGAAGAAAGTACTTTCACAGAAGAAGGAATTTAGACGGAACAGAACTAGCTGGGACTGAAGCAAGTTATCTTGCACAAACCGTCTTTCTGTTTTCTGCCATTTCCCGGTGAACGTTAAACTAACTGTCAGCATGGTAACTGCTGTTTTCTATTACCTAATTTCCTTTTTTGTTGGTTTGAAAGCTCATATGACTAAACATCAATTCCTTGTTGATTCAGATGCTCCGAGTCTCTGAAAAGTATCGTATCATTTGCTCAGCCTCTTCATGGAGATAGCCTTCAGCTAATCTGTACTTCAGTGATGTATATAAATCGACAAAAAAAAAAATAAGGGTCAGACTTGCTGAAGGCATTTTGGTGAAGAAGAAAGCTAAGTTTCACAGGCATAACCAGTTTTTGTTTCATCCGGATCAGCCTCTGACGAGAAACACTGCTTTCGCCCTAAAACTCACTATACACACCAGTTGTCCTGGCCCCTCAACTTATCAGATAGTACTTCACGTGTAACTGAGCACTCATCTGTAAGACTGTAACAATCATTCACCAAATTATAAGGTCGGTGACGCCCATTTGAAGAGCGTCCGTTTGGACAGCTGAACGTTGAATTATCTTTTGCCATCGACAAGGAGCTATGTACGGAGAGTCGGAGAGTAGGAGTATCTGTTTGGAGCTAGGTATTTCAAGTTTCAGGATTTCTTGGAACTAAGGTAACGAGGGCCTGTTTGGTAGAGCTCTTCAAAGCCTTGATTCTGTGATAAGAGTGATTCTGTGGTGGGAGTGATTCTGTGGCTGAAAGTGATTCTCTAGTGATTCTTTAAAAAAAATTTGCCAAAAAAAATGATTCTCAACAGAATCAGAATCAGGAGAAACTACTTTTTTCAGCTCCCCAGAATCAACAGAATCAGAGAATCACTTTCACGGATTCCAGCCGGGGAGCTAAAGCCTGATTCTGCTGTTTGGCAGAGCTCCCCTGATTCCAGCCGGGAATCAGCTCTGAAAGCTCTACCAAACGGCCCCTGAGTATACTGAAAGTGGTTGGGTGAGCCAATGAGCATGGCTAAGGTCTTCTGAGTACTCCAATTAAAAGCTAAGGTCTTCTGAGTAGTCCAATTAAAACTAAGGTACCAGGTAACGGGCTCCAATATTGCAATTGCCAGTTCGTCACTGCACGCGCGCCACGCCTTCGGGCGTGCGCACATTGTTGGCTCAGTTCGTTCGGGCAAAAAAGAAAAAACTATTGTTGGTTCAAACTGCTAATCATAATTAGTCTCGCCATTGTCGATGTATCGTCTGTTCATCGTTACGGATTAAAAACTACTACTACGTAGCACATACACCTGCTTTCAGGCCTAGGCCAGAGAGCCGCAGACGAGAGACTCTGTGAGTTGTGTCCCCTGGCAGGCAGGAAGGCGCCATGCGATCACAGTGGCACTGGTACACCGTGCACGCGAGTCAGATGCCGGGAAGCATGCCGGCACGCGCGGCAGAGCTCCGCCAGACCACCAGGGCCAGCGGCCAGGCCCAGGCCCGACGACTTGGTCAGTTCGGCACCCCCGAGGCCACCTGCCATCGGCATTCCCTCGTCATCCGCGCCGGCCGCGTCAGGGAGCGCGCGCCACGCTGCCACTGCGCGCAGTCGTGGGCTGGTCTTGACTGGCAGGTCACGACGTGTTGGCACGAACCAGCTGCCAGCGAGGGACAAGATATACGGTTTGTTTGTTGACAAAGCTCTCTAACCTTTTAATTCTACGATAAAAATAGTTTTATAGTAAAAATAATTTTATTTATGAAATTGTTTAATATATTAGTGATGAAAATGATTTCTAATAAAAGATTATATTAAAATTGAAGAGAATTACCTAGTAACCGATTGAAGCGAGATTTTTTAACTCTCATCTAGCAGTCTAAAACATGAGATTGATACCTCTGATTCTAATATAGAATGTATTCTTAAGTAGAATGTTTGATAGCTCTCTCGTTAATTTAAGACGGAATCAGGTCCCATAGCTTTAGCATACAGCCCCTTAACCGGGCAGGTGGACGTCTCGTCGCTCCACCGGCGACGCGAAAAGGGCCGAAAACCCGCGGGCAGCCGGAGACGAACGCGGTGTGCTGCCGCGGACCCGCGACGGACGTCTGTGGACTCGCTCCGCTGGGCGCTGGGTGTCTCGCACTGCCGCCGCACACACGCGTGTGCATCCCCGTTCTCGCGGCGAGTGCGGGGGGCGTTGAGGTGGGGGGAGTCTACTCGTGAGCCCGTGGACCGTGCCACCCGCGCGATCACTGTGCTATAGTCAGTGAAACTGGTGCGTCCGTGTTGTACCGAGCGTTGCGCGCCGTCGCTGGCGGTCACGGCCGGGAAGGCGACAGCGAAAATCTTTTTGCTGGGACCGTGGGTATTCTCACAGTTTTCCATGCCCTCGTGTACGTTGAGAACTGTACACATGCTTCATCTTTGCATAGGGGTGGCGATCTTCAACGCATTGGACCCCTCCAATATTTACGCATTGCAGTTTCGCAGCGAGTTTAGATCCCAGTGTAGTTCATGTGATGCACAGATGAATTTCCTCTTCCCACGGACATCTGCGGTTTGTTTCGTGATGAAGTTAAGGCTCTGTTTGGAACAAAGAGAAACCGAGGAATTTTGAAGAATGTGAATCCGGCAAGAAAATTTCGTAACATTGTTTGGAACCAGAGTCACGCCTAAAAAAATCATGTGAAATTCATATGGAATTGGTTATTTCATAGAATTTTTTAGGGGGGAACAAGGACACGATCTTACCTTTTTCCACCCCTGGTCCCTTGGGATCCTGTGTCTTTTTTCTCCGTGTGACATCCAACCACATTTATTGATTATTACAAATTGTTCGGAGCTAGATCTGCTATAAAATCCAAATTATTATATCTAAATATTATTTATGAAATTATCACTTTTCAAAAAGGACGTAGTAGTAGTTTTGGCTACGAGATCCCACAAGAACTTGTTGAAAAGAAGCATTTTTACTATTGCTACCCTTCGTCACCTTAGTCATCGCACAAGCTCTTAGTAGTTGTAAACAAATAAATTAATAATTTAATATTTAAAATATTAACTCTTTAATTATAGTATCACTCAACAATAAAATATAAAATTAGTTAAATTAATAATAAATAAATGAACCACTAGCAAAAACATTTCCATCCCCTTCTCTCTCAAAAAAACAAAAAAGCAAAACATCTCCGAACACACAAGGCCGTTCGCACGGCACCGGGCACGGTCTTCCACCACCTCTAAACCCTTTCGAAAGAATCCCCAAATCTCGCACACCCCGAAGCCTTCAAGACCCGAAACCCTAGCATCTCGGCCACCGTCCCCCCCCCCCCCCCCCGCCCCCGCCCCAAATGGCTCCAGGACTCCACCGCTTCACCGATATTGCCGGTGACGGCGCCCCCCGCCTCGACGCCGCATCCGGCGAGGAGCTGGTCCGCGTGGACCGCGGGGCCTCCGTCGCTCTCGGCCGCCAAGCGCCGGAGCCCCCGGGAACTCTCTTCGTCACCACCAGGTAGCGAGGCTCAGCTAACGCGACCGCCTACGTCACTTCTTCTGATGCGCAATGAGTTCGCGCACTGTTGGCTTCCTCGTTTTGGTCAGGAGGGTGATTTGGCTCAGCGAGGCGGAGAAGGGCAAGGCCTACGCGGTGGACTTCGTCGCCATCTCGCTCCACGCTGTGTCGCGCGACCTCGAGGCGTACCCCTCGCCCTGCATCTACACGCAGGTGATTGGAGAAGCAAGCTCTCGTTTTGCTGATAATGCAGTGCTCGTTGTGGAATTACAGCTTTTCGTGGTCTAATAGGGTGAAATGATTGATCATGTGTAGCTCTGATGTTCTAACAGTTGAGCTTTCTCTGGTTTAGCTTGAAGTGACTTGGACACCTTTGTCCATGCTTCAGGGGTGTTTTTAGTTGTAAGCTCGGTGTTGGTAGTGGGGTGGACAGTACATTCAGCTTGAAATGCTCTTATCGTTACATCAAGATGATAGAGACACATAAAAGTTCACTTCTGACTTCTGCATAGTACTGGGAGACTCCTTTGATCGCAGAATTACAGAAAACGTTCTTCTGCTGTTTGCTGGATATGTTGAGAATACCTTGCAGTTTGTAGAGAACAAGGAGCTTTGATTTGTGGATCATAATGTCGTATGGATTAGTGTAGGGTTTTTGTCAAAGGGTGCATAGGCAGTATATTTCTGACTATTGCAGCAGTAGTTTTGAGCTATGGTTTAAATTGCAGTTGGCACCATTATGACTTTTGCATTTCTAGCTTTTGCGAAATTTGTGCTTTGCTTGATTCTCTTGGGACGTTCAATCTCAGATGTTCCCTTGTGGATATGCACAAGGTTGATCAGCTTAAGTTCTTATTGTTCCTCTGCTCATGTATTTCCACTGGTGGACAAAGTAGCTTCATATGGATATGGGTGGTGGCATTTATGTCTCCTTTGTTTGTAGGTAGCAGTACCAGTGTTATCTCCTTCTAGTTTTATCCATTGGTACTCATTAATAAGTCATCAGTTGGCACTGTTAGAGTATTTGGACTTGTGTCTGCCCTAATCTGTAGAAAAACAAAGCTACCCTTCATTTGCATGCAAATATATCTTACTCTTGCTGTGTTGTTAAAATTTTGTGAGTAAGACCCCTGCTAAACTTATTAAATGGGTACGCAGTGAGCTAGTATGCGTCTTCTTCTTTTCTATTCTCTCTCTTTTGTTAAATCTCTGGTAATAACGCTTGATATTTTATATGTTTAATTTAAAGATTGAGGCGGAAGTTGGCACTGATGAGGCTGCTGCTGCTGAATCAGATTCTGAAGCAAGTGGTGAATTAGAGCTATCAAGAGTCTCTGAAATGCGCATTATACTGGCAGACCCTGGTCAACGTATCCATCTAAATTATCTTGTGTCATTCAAATAGTGTTTTCCTGTTGTATGCCTTTATGCCTTATACTTTACACCAATGTTCAACTGATTGCTGATTTAGCTGTTTTCTGGATTGTGCAAATAATTCTTAATCATCCTTTGGATATTTGGTTGCAAAACTGAATTCTGTTCAAGTCAGCAGACTACCACTTGTTATTCCATGTTTTCCATGGCATGACTTGGATCCTTGACATAGCTTCCAGTTGATGCACTTTTTGATGTCTTCTGCCATTGTGCTGAACTGAATCCTGATCCTAATGCTGGTAAGCAATGAAGTTACTTATGATACTTAAAAGTTCTGTTGCAAATCTGTGTATTCTTTTGAATTTCCAGAGCGCAATGGGGGGAATGGTTGGTTCCTTGGTGAAGATATGGCTGATGGTGGCTGGGTTCATGGCGATGATGACATGGTTGATGGTAAGTATTATGCATTTTTTACATTTTTGTGCGAACGTTTGAGCGGCACATTGATATCTTACCTTGCTTGCAGAAAATGGCCCTGAGCCCGAATTCTTCAATGCCAACCCGATAGGCCAAAATGGTGGATATGACATCAATCGTTCGGTTTTTGAGGTATGCTCTGAATTGATTCAAGTTGTTACACTCAGTGTGCTTTGCATGGCCATGTAAACTTGTTGATGAGGGCTCAGCTGTTACACATAAGTCTTGTTTAGGCTCAGTTGTAACTTGGAAGTCTTCTATTGATGTATCATCTACACAAGTATATACGACTACAGTGGGCCATGACAAGGATTTGTCTGAGTTATATGACTGTTAGCAATATTGCTCATGAATTGGGAGCAATATTAATATTAAGTTAATTATGATCATGTGCTAAATCAAACTGTACTGAATCAATCAATCGGAATCAATCATATTATATGTCACGAAGCATTTTATCACTATCTCTGTGACAATGATTACCTCCTGGCTAACATTGTTGACACTTGGACTCGCAGCTTCAAATCAATGACCAGCGTTTTGAGGATGCAGAGGAAGAGCAGGAGAGCCGTGAAAATGGACATTAGAAAAAGAAATATGTTCCTCGAGAGCACCATGTGATTTGTTTTGTTGATTACTACCGATGCTGCTTGGTTTGCTCATACTGTTTCTACCACTCTTTCTCTTCCATCTTTTTTCCTTCCACGATGTTATAGGATTAACATCTCTGGGCGACTTTGGAGAGTTGCATCGACGGTAACTTCTGGTGAGAAAAAGGTCTTGCTGCTGGTCAAGAATGTAACTTGTAGATCATGATGGGGAATCGAGTGAAAGTAGTTAAGTACTTTTGATCTAACAAATAGAAGGTGAAATGGGGAAAGGAAATATATTATCTTTTCCCTTGTATATCATGGCACAATTATGTTGCTCCTATTTAGAATCACTGATCTAAAAGTCAAATTGGGTGGGCATGGAACGCATTTTGCGCACCTTTTGGCCTCAGAGGCACAGCTGTTGTTTGGAGGCATTTGCTTAACGGTGTGTTTGGCACGAGATATTGCAGGGAATCATTCACCAGTTTTGCTAATGTAATTAGCGATGAAGGGCTAAGATGTCTTTTCTTCTTATAAAATGAATTTCCTACTTTTCTCGATTACAAGGATGACAACGCATGTGCACACCCTATACCGCGAGTGCGTCTTTTGTCACAAGTATATTACAAATATTGCAACTGAAATGCAAATATTAGTATGTTGTGTAAATTGTGGTCGCTAGGATTTAGAACTCAGTAACTCTACCATCTCAGCAAAGGCTGACTCCCAAATGGAAAAATGGTGGGCTGAGGGAAGGGAGGTGGGTTTGGCCCAGGTGGAGAGGAGAGACGGGCTGGGGAATAAATGAACAAGAGTAGGTCTGAGCCCAGCAAGGAATGAGTTTTGGCCTGGGGAAAGATTCCTTTTACCCTTTTGCTTAATTAAGATATCATTTCTATGATTTAATTAATTCGGAAACTCTAACAAAAGTCAAGGGAAAACAAATCTAGGAGAAAACAAACTTTTGGATCTTATGAATTTCACTTTGTTTCGTGATTTTACAAAACAAACTTGTTTGAAAAGGTGTTGTCAACATTCATTTTGAGGGGTCGCCAATGTTTTTATTTCAAGGTGTTGCCAATGTTTTTATTAAGAGAGAGATTGTGAGATCACTTTTTGAAAAAATCGGTAAATGGATATTTGGCGTAACTGTAAATTTGATAATATGTGCAAAGTGTTTTATCATTTTATAGATGTGCATGTGATGATGATGCTTCATAGGCCATAGCAGCAGTTTGAACGCTGGGAATCTTCTTTTTTTCGAGAAATATCAGTAGTCCTATTCCTTTGGCAGCAGACAGAATATCACGGTGATGTTGATCTGTTAGATTGTGAAGCAGACAGGCTAGACTACTAGTGATAAGCTTGGAGATGTGTTCGTGTACTATCGTCACAGAAAAATGAAAAGGACAGGTTGACTTGACTAACAAGGTTCATGGACTTGTTCGATGCGCGCGCGATCAGATAGTGTGGAACTTGGTGTTCAACTCTGTGCACCGCCACCTGCGGCCTAGTCTATTGGACCGACGACGCTTCGCAGTTAAGGCAGGTGCAACTTAACCCGTGACGTTCTATTTTGCCCAGAGTCAAGTGTGTTGTCAGCCTGTCACAGCTCACGAGCGTCTACAACTGCATTGTTGAGCCATAGTCAATTTGATCAGATCACGACATCTCATATGCAAAACGAAGCCAAAAAAGAAAAACACAATTTGGCACAAAGAGGACGATCTGCAGCCGAAGACCAAGTCTGCATGGCCTGCGAGAGGAAGGAGCTCGAAGCGTACCGATAATTCAGTTGCGATCCGGTCCTTATCTCCTGATGCAATTGCAACCCTTTGTAAGGAGGACCGGCGCCGCGCCGCGACCCATAGTCCCCAAGCCCCCCAGGCTTCGACAAAATCTAACCAGATGGAGATGATAACGATTAGCCAAGATTTGAGCCCCAACTGAAGCAGCCCCAACAACCAAAACGGAGCAAAATCTCGGCGCCACCTGGTAGGTCAGGCCCGCACGAGGGGAGACTGCGGCACGTACAATGCAAAGACGCTTAAATAGATGCTTAAGGAGAGAGAACGATAAAACATCGTTATAAGAGTCTTAATCTTCAATGGGCTTGTCTAATTTATATGCTAATCACCATGCTGAAATCGTTTTTTCCACGCTCAAAAACGGTGATTTCCCTAAGCGTCGACCGCATCCCGAGCGACGACGCAATGGCAAACGCTAGCTGCAAGCTCTACCATGACATGTAAAATCAGCAACGGCCGAGAAGCGTCTAGCCACGAGTACACGTGATACATGGCCTAATAATTCCAAAAGGCCCTAAAGAACAAAAAAGGAAATGGTTGCCAGATATATTAAACGTGTAAATATATTAAATACAGGTAGTGAGAATGCTTTTGAGCACCGACATTGGGGATTTGTGATCACCTTTTTTTTCCTCCCCCGAGGATGGTGGTATCCTCGTCAAAAGCACTGCTGTTTTTTTAATGACGATACTGTTCACTTATATGGTACATACAAAATGAAAACGAAATAAATAAATAAATAAATAAATAAAAATGGGATATTCGCGCCGACCCCATGCTCCCGTGGAAGGAAACTCGTGTCGTGGGGGCTCCTAAAAAATCTAAAAGAAAAGAAAAGGGTAAAAAAGAGATAGAAAAATCACCGGTATTTCTCCCCAAATATAGCGCCCCGCAAACCAATTCCCCGAAAACGGAAGCGACGGCGAACCAAATCGAAACCATCTCCCCTCGAAAAAACGGCAGCAGCAAGGGCCCCCAAACCCAAGCGCGGCCGCGGACTCAATCCCCAATCCCAGTCCCAACCCGGAGCGAGATCCAGGGAGCAGCCGCATTGCAGCGGATCGAGGCGATGGCGCCGCAGCAGACCGGCGCGCCCGGCTCGGCGGCGGCGGCGGGCGGCGCGGCGGCCGTCAAGCCGCAGTTCCACCACTACCACCACCACCGCCTGCCCCCGCGCCACCACCACCCCTCGCCGACCTCGCTCCTCTCCAAGCTTGCCTTCTGGTCCGTCTGCTCCGTCTCGCTCCTCCTCGCCTTCCTCCTCCTCTCCCCCTCCGCCGCCCCGGCCCCGCGCGCCGCTCTCGAGTCCCCGCGCCGCTCGCTCCATGCCTCCCCGTCGTCCACTGCCTCCTGGGGCGGCGCCGCCTGGGAGAAGAAGGTGCGGGCCTCGGCGCGCGTGAGGCGCGGGCGGGGCCACTCCGTCCTCGTCACGGGCGCCGCGGGGTTCGTCGGCTTCCACGCGGCCGCCGCGCTGCGCCGCCGCGGGGACGGCGTGCTCGGGCTCGACAACTTCAACGACTACTACGACCCCGCACTCAAGCGTGGGCGCGCCGCTCTCCTCGCGCGCTCCGGAGTCTACGTCGTCGACGGCGACATCGCGGACGCCGAACTCCTCGCCAAGCTCTTCGACGTCGTGCCGTTCACGCACGTACTCCACCTCGCCGCGCAGGCGGGCGTGAGGCACGCACTCGTTGACCCGATGTCCTACGTGCGCGCCAACGTCGCCGGTCTCGTCGCGCTGCTCGAGGCGGCGCGCGCCGCCAACCCTCAGCCGGCAATTGTCTGGGCGTCGTCATCTTCAGTGTACGGGCTCAATTCCCATGTGCCTTTCTCCGAGCATGACAGGACGGATCGACCAGCCTCTCTCTATGCAGCCACCAAGAAGGCCGGTGAGGAGATCGCTCATGTCTACAACCACATCTATGGGCTCTCACTCACCGCTCTTCGGTTCTTCACTGTGTATGGGCCGTGGGGGCGCCCCGACATGGCATACTTCTTCTTCACCCGGGATATCCTTGCTGGGGTGCCAATTACGGTGTATGAGAGTGCGGGAGGCACACACCAGACTACCATTTCCCGGGATTTCACCTACATTGATGACGTTGTGAAGGGGTGTGTAGCGGCACTGGATACAGCTGGTCGGAGCACAGGCAGTGGAGGCAAGAAGCGAGGGCCGGCACCATTCAGGACATACAATTTGGGGAACACTTCTCCTGTGCCCGTGACACAGCTAGTCGATTTGCTGGAGAGGTTGCTAAAGGTGAAGGCTGTGAGGAAGGTCGTCAAGATGCCAAGGAACGGGGATGTGCCGTATACACATGCGAATGTCAGCCTTGCACAGCGGGAGCTTAGATACCGCCCGTCCATAGATCTCCAAACAGGGCTCAAGAAGTTTGTGCGGTGGTATCTTGAGTACTACCATCCTGAATTGGCTGAGAAGCAGAAACAGCGTGGCAGTAGCAATGGCAAGGGTTCAGGCGGTCAGAACGGCAGCTCGAGCAGCGCAAGATGACTGGGTATTCAGTTTCTTTGCGACCCTCTTCTGACGGTGCGTATGAGACATGAGAGTCCTACTTCCAGTGCTTAATTCATCAGATTGAGAGGCTCATTTTGCCCAGCAAGTTCTTAAAGCAGAAAAGAAGTTAAGAAACAGTCATTACTCATCATTAGGTAGTTATAATTCAAAAAGCTGTTGCCTCTCTTTGCTACCTCAGAGAACTTACTTCCTAGATTTTGAGAAGCTGAGGCATTGCCGGCTGGGGGGACAATTGAGCTGGGCATTCAATTCCTAGTTCCATTAGTTGGTTCTTAGGATCACATTGTTTGGAAGATTTTTCGTGGGTTTTGGGGGCATGCATTCCGTTGCAAAGGCTACGATAGATTCTGTTAGTGACATTTTGTACCACGGGAGAGAACTAAGTATATCATGACTGTTTCTTTTGTTCAATTGAAGTAGCCATGATCAACAATTTATATCTGTACCCTGTTTCGCTGCTAAGCATGCTCCTTTTCTGTATGGTGGTGCATACGCAGAGCAGCTGTGTTGCACACTTGTTTTCACCATGTGAAACTTAAAATTAGTGTATCCTTTGTGGTGAAAATTGACGTTACAAAGTATGTTTTCCAGTCATACGATGATAAACTGCTTTGTCTTGTCTTTCCAGTCTTACCGTAATGTATTCCTTTTTGGTTAGTTATGACTGTCATTACTAGGGTTATGTAAGTTCTGTTATGGGGGTTAGAAATTATCTTGTTTGTTGTTATTACTTTATTGGCGTCAAAGATATCACTCGTGATTTTGAATTAATCAAATGATAAATGTTTTTGTTGAAGTGCTAGAATTATTTTTCTTATCTTTCTGATTATGGACCTGACGTGCCAAATGAAACAATGCTTACACTTTTTACATGTGTATGGGTTGGATGTGACAGTATGGGTCTACAGTTGTTAAGGAAGCACAAAGACAATGCTAGAAGGAATTGTAGATGTAATGCTAGTGGGAACGGATCAGTAAGGTGATTATGAGTAGTAATTGACTAAATAAGTATCGAAATGTGTTCTGTAATATCTTATTTGCTATTCTGCGCCATATTCTCTTTTAAGATCTTGTGCCACCCCCCCCCCCCCACACACACATACAGTGTTTTTTTTTTTTTTGCGTCGTATTGTTTGGACATGGACTCCAGCGGGGTGAAATTAAACTTTTGAGGTCCTGTTCCAGTGCTATTGTGTGGTGATACATTGTATTTCAATTTGTGAGGGATCATGTAAAATAAAATCCATGTTACAGATCAAGGCCCTGCAGAAGTACTGGTCGGAGTCTCCGTCACATCAGGAATTGTTAAGTATCAGTCTGTTGTTGAGTGCACTTGTAGTTGCTCATGGGGTAGTTACGGGACTTCGATTGACCCTATTTCGTCCTGGATGCGCCATTTTTTTAGTTACATGATGGAGTGATGGACCTTACTGATTCATGATTGTGTTTGCTCTATAATTCTTCAATCGGTATGATCATCTCGATGGTTTGAATTAAGCGAGGTTTAATTTCAAGTTGTGGCGTGGTGATCATTAGTTAAACAGAGGCCACCCTCTTTCACATGCTTTTTATTCAGCATCTTAGGTCACCGTATGTAAGCATAAGATAATAATGCGTAACAGTTTCTAGTCTGTAGAACGCTGCGTTATAAAGCCTTTTTTTTTTGGGAAAGAAATCAAATGGCCTTTTTATAAACAGTCCACAGATGCGTGTGCAGGAATGATGTATCTAGTATCATCAGCTGCATGTGCTGCAGATCTAAACATCGTGCCCAATATGAAGTTCCATCTTGAATAGCCGACCACCAGAATAGACTTCTGACAATGCTCTTTGCTTGCTCATCCTTCTGCTTCTTCTAGGATTGTGATTGACATGCATGCATGTGGTCTCTCATCGCCGCCGACGGTTCCTATTTTCCTGTGCTGTTCTTAGACATATATTTAGCAGATTTCCTGCTCAAATCGCTTTCTTCATATGTAGCAGCATGCTATCTTTGAGCTCACCGCCCTTCACCCAGCTGTTGATCATACATAGACACACGCTGACACGCAATACACAAGAATGTCTGCTACTGCATACATGGCTGTGTTTCATCAGGTGTTGAAGCTGTGTTTCAGTGCATCTCGAGCTCCATGGTGGCCAATTTCCGGAAGGCGGCGGCACTTGCCGTTGGGTGACGGAGCGCAAGGATGGAGATGGAGTTCCCTAGCCATCAGTTTTTTTTTTTTTTTTGAGAGAGAGAGGACCCTAGCCATCAGCTTGGGCCATGGACCGCGTGACCCGCGCGACCGGCCAGCCCACCGCCCACTCGGCCACATGTGGCGCGGCCGTTCCCGAGAGTGGCCCTTTTGTGCGTGCAACCCGAGCCCTAAACACTGACACGCCTCGCATCACGCAGCGATACCATGTGCTCCCTCTCCGCGCGCCGCGCTCGCACCGGCCGCCTCCGCGCGGAGGACAGGATACTGGAGAACACGCCGCGCGCGCCGCCCACCGTGCGCCCGTGTCGAAGGCCAGCAGGCGCACCCCGCGCGTTGGCGAGCGCCCCAGCGGCTGGAGGTAGTCTCTCCCGTTCCTTTCACAGCCAACGGGCTCAGTTTCTCGCTCACGGTCTGGCCGCTCCAGCAGGTAGGATTCCCGCACGAAATCAGCTGACACGACGCACTCCCCAACGGACGTAAAGGTTGTAGTACAAGTTAGTGGACGCTTAGCGGGAGTAATTAAGCTGTGTCGGTCGCAAAGCAAGGAATCCTTAGTTACAGCTAGCTATGCAACGAAATAAGCTACACGCGCGATGAAGCGTAAAGGCATTCAGCAGAGAAAGGGAATAATCCCCAACCGGCCCGCGCGGCCGGCAAAAGACTCGCGAAATTCGCGTGGCCTTCGTCGTGATGGGCACAGCACCAACCGCGCGCACCAGCGGAGATGCGCGCTGCACTGGGCTTCGGCGACCGCTCACTCTTTTTGCCTAAAGCCCGCTCCAATGATTGGTGCCGTGGACAGTGGACACCATCACCATTGCTGCAGTCCTCTGAATAATTGCTACTTAAAAACCTGGCGATGTTGTTCAGCTTTGTGCCTTCCGGTTGGAGCTACTAGCTGCCACTGCACTGCCGGCGAATTGTCCGACGGGATGGAAGGACCGCCGGTGGTGGTGATGTACTGATGGTGCTTGGTGAGCCACAAGAGATGACGAGGAGGTGGTCGTGAAACGTGAACTGATCGATGATTCGATGGGCACCGACCGCGATAGATGACTGTCGAAAACGAGTTTTGGAGAGTGAAACTGATAGGAGGTTTTCCGTATAAAATGCATCCAATAAACTGCACCATAAAGCCTTGCCTGGGACACTGCTTCAGAATGATTGCCAACGTTGCAATCCACTAGAAGCTGCAGCTTTCCTGCTAGACCGAATTAAAATGGATTACGTGCATAAAAATTCCCGCGATGGGCGACGGCCCAATCACCTCTCCCCGTCCTCCATGTGTTCGTCAAAGTGCTGTGCTGTCCGCTTCTCCAGCAGCGCGAGAGCTGGACTACAACAGGACAAGCATGGGCTGAGAATGGAAGCACATATCTCTCAGGTCAGAACCATACAGGTATGGCCAAATGGAGAGAATGATGGAGGAACAAGTGCCATGACTGCTTGCGCCAAACTATCCTGTGGACTCTTTATCCTATCTGGGTACACACTGTTTTTATTTATTTATTTATTTTAACTCTTCACCACTGAATACAGCTGTAATATCTGAACATGAACGCGCGCACTTACTCCACACACACGCACCCACTTCACACACATTTAACGCACGCACATGCTAACCCTATAACTACACACAGTTTAAAGAAAGTGTCCATTCAAAGATCATCAGGACCCATCGAGAATCCTGTAGACGACGAACACGTCGTAATCCCTTCTGTAACACCAAGTCGGAGAAACTGAAGAATCCGAAATAAATCGAAACCCCCGCGTGTCACCCAGACTTGAAGCCCGGGTGGATTCGGCCCAACACTCGAGCCTTACCACCGTGCCCAAGGCACGTTCGCCGCACTGTTTTTATTTACTGCAGCATATATGAGTAGTATCTCCTGTACTGCTACAGTACTCGCACGATCACTCCCCGTCTCTCACCAAAAGCAGGATGAGGACACCAAGGCACCAGTCTCTCATCAAACCAACCAAAGTGGAAAAGAAGACATAGAAAGTTCAGAACAAAAGATAAACTCTGAATGAAAAGAATAATAAAGTGGAGTACTCGATATCTCCATCATCATGCTTCAGTTCAGGTGGCTAAGTAAGGAATCTCCCACAGCAGCGCTTCACGTCATTCAAGAACATTTGAGTTTGGTGAAAAGAGAAAAGAGAGTGCGAGATGGTTCTGGTTCCAGTCAATTCCATCCAGGACGACAGAAACCAAACCAAAAGAATCTTCGAAGGAAAAAGGATTGGAAGCAGAAAGTCAGAAACCGAGACAGAAATTGATTAACAAAGCCAAAACCAGTGATACAGGCAGCTGCATACTAAAACACCCTCAAACTCTATAGTCGCCAGTTGCGGAATCCCTAATTATATATGTACATGAACCGATCAACCAGTAGAAAGGCACAAACATGCATGAGAGAATAACCGATCAAGCAAGATAGGCATGAAACCGAGCACAGGCGTGCAGACCGAATCACGTAGCACGATTCAGGGCTTCCACATGTCCTGGAAGGTGGAGTGGAAGCTGGCGAGCACGAGCAGGAGCACGACGAGCATGGCAACTCCCCAGGGGGAGCTGCCCTCGGCGGGGGCGCTCTCGTACCCTCCCCACCGGCGCTCGCTGGGGTAGAAGCCGAGGTATCCCTCGAAGGAGTCGACGGAGGAGATCCAGCGGATGAGCAGGACGAGCGCGATGGGCACGGCCAGCAGCAGCCAGCTGAACTGCTCCGAGGCCTCCTCGATGAAGTCCTCGTAGTTGAAGAACCAGGAGACGCTCAGCAGGAGCGTCACCATGAGCAGGATCAGGATCACCGGCCAGGGGAGCGGCGACAGGCTGAACGCCTCCAGGACGGACGACTCCGCACGCCGGTCGCCGTAGGACGCCATGGAAAAGACCCCCGCCGCGGCCCGGAACGATCGCTTCTTGCCTTGGTTGGTTTCGCTTCTTGCTTGGGAAGTTGTGGGGAGAGAAGTGGTGGTGGCGATGGATAGGCGCGTGTAACCAGTAACGTGTAGTGGGCGCGCGAGGAGATAGGTGCGTGTAACGAAAAAGGCTCGTGCCGCCGTGTAGAGATCGTACGCGGAGATCGTGGGAGCAGAGGACGCATGAGGCCAGAGCGTTCTGATCGTAGGAATCTCAGTTACCGGACGTAGTTTGCCAGAGCGTTCTGATTGTAGGAATCTCAGTTACCGGAGGTAGTTTAGAGATCATATAAGAGAATAATTATATTGAGGAAATATGATATAAGGGATTTTGTATTTAATCTGTATTTATAATGAGGGGTTCTGCGCTTTATATATAGTGTCAAAATCTCTTAAAAAAATTAAATCTTTCAAAAGATCGAAATGGATCCATATTCTGTTAAAAAAACTCTAGGTTCTTAATACTCCTCTTGATCATTTTCCCCGAAATACATATCTCTCATTAAAACTAACTAAAAAACTAGTGGAAAAATTAAAAAAAAAGATTACATAGCTCATGACATGGTCCCATAAATTATCTCGTTAAAAGTCTTACCATAAAAAACTCATTTAAGAGAAAAGAGTACAATCCGCCGAAAATATTTCATATAACCATCATGATTAACTTTGTGTATTTAATCTTCTTAGCTAAGATTTAATTCCATACGTCGGTATTATGTGAAATTTTCTCACTAAAATATGCAAGTCTATAAGTCTCATCATCCCAATGCCACAAACACATGTTCAAAACTAGATGCAGGAAGATACTTAGTAAATAAATCTGTAAGATTTTCATATGATTTGGTATGCATTACCTTTATTTCATTCATCATATGTAATTCATGAGTATAAAAGAATTTGTGGTTGATATGCTTTGTTAAGTTGCATTTTACATATCTCGATTGCACTTGTGCAACACATGTAGCATTATCTTTGTAGATAATAGTGAGGGTGTTCATAGTGTTCAAACTGCATCACTGCTGAATATGATTGATCACTCTTTTAAATCATGTGCATTTCTATGTGGCTTCATATAAAGTTATTATTTTCTAGTGGTTCGTTGAATTAGATACAAGACTTTACTTTGACGATTTCTAGGATATTGCATTTCCAACATATAGGAAAACATAGTTAGTTTGTGATTCGTTGCATACGAGTGTGAAGAACGGTTACGTCCTAAGAGGGGAGTGTGAATTAAGACACTTAGAAATTGATGGATTAAAAACTTCATAAGATAAATTTATCTTAATTTCTATCTAAATATGCTCTAGATTTATCTAGTGTGTCTACTCTATCGTCAAGAGGATTGCAACTTACTCTAGCAAGGTAAATTGCAAGTATGTAAATGCGGAAACGTAAATATGATAGAGAAATAAACTCGGCATAAGGATTTTTTATCACGTGATATCAGTGGCACACAAGTCACCCCTAGGTCACATTGGAGCTTCAAAAAGGATATGCTCTCGGTTGCCAAGTCTCTTCCAGTCACGACTCTTGAGCTACCGAGTCACCAAGATAATGTCTCAAGCACGATGAGCCACCAAACCACCAATGCGAGGTCTCACCACTAATCTTTCTTCTGATCACTATGTCGTCTTCACTTTGGAGCTTTAGTGTGAGGAACCGTCCAAACAGTATTCTAATTAATCATCAGGAGGATCATTATTCATAATTCAACCTCGACGATTAACCAGAATCCTATTCCGGTAGTCCCTGCATGTGTTTTGTGCCCAAGGATCGGAACACATGTCTCCAACATAGTACATCACAACATAGCTTAATAAAAAAGTAAGTAGTAAACACTTATATTACAAAAATTAAGCATGCAACTGATTCCAACAATTTATAACAAAAGCGAGCTAGGAGGAGACAAAAACCTCTCAACTCCTAACTATCCAAAGATCTACGCAGCGAAAGAATAAACTAGACAACAAAAGAGAGTGGAGCCACATGCCCTTAGGCTCTACTCCAAAAGCTCGAGCTTCAGAGTAGGATGCACTACTCTTGCCCGCCACCCTGATCGGCAGGCACAAAGTAGCCGAACACCGCCCCTTCCTCAGCAGCCAGAGTACCTGCATCAACTTAAGGGCAGCACCCTGAGTACGAAAGTACTCGCAAGACTTACACAATATGGGTATATAATATCCCGACTCTAAGGATTATGCATTGAGCTGTTAGCAAGAATATAAACATGCGGTTAAGTTAATTAAAGCGGTAAGCAACCTAGATATATGTGTGAGCAACTAACTTAACCAATATATATGAAATTACCCTGCAACTACCAATTGATCATAAGAAACTGTAACCACAATAGTTTCAATATATAACAAGTGCCATCTCGACCACCTCCCACATATCTGAACCACAAACCACATATCCAAACCATATAACCGAACCAACAACGAGGACTCTACGACTAGGTGCAAATGAAACAATAGCATGCTCATGACTGAGAGCGTGACAGTTTGAACTGTTTATACATCCTGCAGGGGATACTCCTGGACCCACACAACTCGGAGACCATACGGCTTGTGCCACCTGCTAAAGTGCACACAAGGGGGTACCCGTGTCAACCTTTTCTAAATAGCTCTAACCATGTGCGGCATGCATCGCTCAGCGCGATGGTACTAGAACTACTCCCAGAGCAAACTAGTACCACTTACAAGCCCGCCCGCTCACCGTCGATGTTCAGGCCCCACAAAGGCACAGCTGCGAAGGTATTCGGCTCGCCTTACCATTAGATCGGCATGCGGTGAGTAAGGTAAGTGCTAAAGCCAACTACCCCGACGATCGGTCTCAAACGATGCAAGCGGCCTACGGTGTCCGGATTCCCTTCCCAAACTACCCCCAAACTTTCCTTGAGGGAAGATAACACCCCTAACACCGCCCACATCTCGTCTCATACTCACCACTCAACCAACCATAGCAACCTCAACTATGTATTTGTGCGACAAAAGTAAATCCTAAAATCCTCGCGAACAACGAAAAACGCCGTCGTTCGACTTCTACCGAAAGACAAAAGACCTAAGCATGACTAAGCATATAAGTCGAACTTGATCATCTCAAAGCTACAAAGAACGTGAATGAACAAGTCATCAAGGTAGAAGAATGCAATTGGCGTAGGTTCTACCCATTTGTTCCCGACATCGACTCCCTATACATGCAAACCTATACATAAGCATAATTTATCAATATTTAGACTTCATTCATTTCAACTGACAGGGTGCAATATGTTAAATGCTTGCCTTGCTGTTCAGGTGGCTGCCTAAAGTTTTCCTTGCTCTCTTGGATCACCGGCTCGATGTTCTCTAAAAAGAATAACGCGTGCAATGCCATGAGTATGAATAAAATGCAACAATGCATGTAAAAATGCTTAACAACATGCTAGAAGTATAAGATATAAGAATCAATGCAATACTAAACGATCTAAACAAAAACCAGAAAATAACAGTCATCCGGAGTATCCGGACTGGTTCGGAGTATCCGGGCTCAGACCCTCTGGGAGAGGCGCTCTGTTACTGCTTTTTATTTGTTTGACTGGCCCGGAGTATCCAGGTGAATCTAGAGTATCCGGGTTCCGGAGTATTCGGGCCATCCTCCGGGAAAGACTTTCGGTTAGCATTGTTTTAATTTGACTCGGAACCTTCGGGTTGATCCGGACTATTCGGGATATACTGGACACTCCAAGTGAGGTTCCGAGTGGAGCTCTCGGCTACGCGATCACATAATTACCTGGAGTCTCCGAGCTATACAGACTTGGTTTCTTCACGATTTTTCCACTTGGTTGTTTTGATTCATTTTACAAATATGTGCTACACAAGTGTGTACATGCCATATCCAAAGGATCCTAAACCAAATTTGCACCCTAAACACCTAACCAATTTTGAACACAATTAATCGGACAAAATTTGCTGAACCCGGAGTATCCGGGTGAGTCCGGAGTATCCGAGCTATACGAAAAAGTGTTCTCGAGTGGATTTTTGGTCGATTTGAGTTGCGATCTTTTCCAACCCTAAAGGGAACACGTTAAGGATAATCTAAGGGTACTAGAACTTGTTCATCAACTACCAACACTACTCTAGAGCTCATATTCAACCAAAACTCTATTTTTGCTCCAAAAAGCTCAAGAATGCCAAGAACTTCAAGAACTACTCGATTCCTTCACAAAAACGAAAATAGATTGGATGGATGAGTAGCTTATGAGCTAGAGAATGCAATGGTACCACATGCATAACTTGAATCCTCTTTGAGCTCGGATTTTGGAGGAAAAGAGAGAGTGAGTGCTTGAGCTTAAGTGAGAGGGAGAGAGAGAGAGGGTGCTGGTGCTGCTGCTGCAGTTGGGGGAAAACATGGGGAGTGAGTAGAGTCGAGAGAGAGGGCAGGTGGGCTGCTGCCCACTTGAGAGAGGGAGTGGGTGAGGAGTGGGGCCACATGTTAGAGAGGATAGGTATTTCTAATGCATTTTCTTATTTTCTCCCCCAACTTTCTCTCTTATCTAAATGATTATTAATGAAGTGCATTAGCACTCCGGATTACCATTACGCAAAATCTAAGCATAATGCTTAAGAAGCTTAATTTTGCTTAAATTCATGATTAAGAAATTGTGACGTGACATTTAGTCACAAAGACAAGGGACTCCTCATCCCTGCACAATCTTCTTGCCATTACTCTACACCAAGTCGGAGGGTTAACAAGTTACTGGCGATTCACAAAGACTCCAAGACATCGGTGTACCTCTCGGTACATGGTTGAATCACTCCTTAATTCACTCTCTAGGTTACAGCACCTAGCAACACTTCTTTCTAGGCCTATAAGTGCTAATCACTATCTAATATTGTGCTTAATCACCATGGATGATCAATTTTAGCACTTTGGTGGCTTAGATATCTTCTCAAATGTATATAAGCTTCTCTGGACTCCAGCACCTTTAAATGACTGAGTGAGTGGGTATTTATAGCCTCAAACTTGCCAACTAGTCATTGCTCCAATGACTCAACTTTACTGTGAACACCGGATGGTCCGATGCAAATAGTTTATACTCACAAGACCATATGGCATGTACATCATTACAAATTAGCCGTTAGAACTGAAAGTACAATGATGTCGCCTAGAGGGGAGGTGAATAGGCGTTTTTACAAAAATTCGTCCCCTTTTACCGTTGGCCTAAACTTGCAGCGGAATATAAATTAACGGATTTTTTACAAGTGAAAAACCTAAATATGCTAGGCTCAACTAGTGCACAATCGTCCTAAATAAGTATGGAAATTACAATCCTAAGGTGACTAAAATTATTCAATTCTAGTAAGAGATATGCAATAAAACTTAAATTGAAAAAAGGCTGAAAACACTGTTCATATGCCTGAAATTACTGTTTATCCAGAGTATCCGGACACCGGATACTCCGGTGTGTACAGGTCCGGAAACTCCGGTAAAGTCTGGATTCTCCGGGTTCTGGACAGAACTGAGCCCGAAACTGAATATAAAGGATGAGTAGAGAGTTCTAGCTCAAATCAAGTGATGTCGTGTGTTCCCGGAGATGATTCCACGTAGATTCACAGAGAACCTACACTCAAATACACACAAACAAGTAGATCGAACAATATGCACAAATATTTGAGCAACAACTTAAAAGTAAGGAAACAAGAGAAGAGACACAAAATTTGTTTCCCGAAGTTCGGATTCACCACCGTGAATCCTACGTCTCCGTTGAGGAAGCTCCAACGAGCCGGGTCTCTTTCAACCGCTTTCCTCGATCTACTAGCTTTATCTCTTCCCTTTCGGAGGCGAGATCGACCTTCACAAACTTTCCCGCGGCTCTCCACACGCGCGGGAGCTCACCGGGCAACACCTAGCCGGCTAGGAGGCTTCACCTCTAAGAGTAACAAACGCAATCGAAAACTTCTTGTCAAGAACTCAAGTGCTCAAGATTGGATTTTAGCTCTCATGCACTCAATCTTCCAATCTCTCAATCCAACTCACTTTTCTTCTCAAATCACACACTAGAATGGAGTGGGAGAGGTTCTTTTGGCTCTAGAGGATATTCTTTTCGTGCCCTTGCAGCAGCCCCAAAGGATGGGGTGAGTGGGGTATAAATAGTCCACTCCAAACAACTAGCCATTACTGTTTTTATCAGAACTGACCGGAGTATCCGGTGAACACCGGAGTATCCGGCCCTAAATCCAAATACGTCGTCAGAACGGTCACATAATGTGTCAGAACTAGCCGTTGCTGTTCTGACATGCCTACCCCGGAGTATCCGGTGAACACCGGAGTATCCGGTCCCAATTCCAAAACCGGCGTCAGAACGGTCACAGAATGTGTTAGAACTAGCCGTTATGCCTTTTCTGGACTTTTACCGGAGTATCCGGCCTACACCGGAGTCTCCGGTCGGCACTTAACACATAAAACAGCCCCAGAGACTTCCCGGAGTCTCCAGCCACTCCAGGTACCAGAGTATCTGGACTTCACCGGAGTCTCCGGCCTTTCCAGGTACCGGAGAATCCGGTCTTCACCGGAGTCTCTGAGTACAGCACAGCTGACCTCTGAAAAACGGTGATAACTTTTGATTCCGAAGTCCGATTTCGATGATTTTGGACTCTATGGAAAGCTTATTCAGAGGGCTACACATCCCAACTGAATTCATGACCTAAAACACATAGGATAAAATTAGGAACACTCCAAAACCCATTTTGGACACTTCCACACTTTCCGCTTCGGACTCTTAACAAGAAACTCTCACTTTGGGTTTGGTTGGGAACTCTTGAGCACTGAGACGCGACAATTAGCTCACATTGCATCTCTCTTAATAGTGCGGCATACCTATACTCAAATTCAAGGATAAAACTCGTTTGAACCACTTTGAGCTTTTGAAAAACTTTCAAGTACCGCTTCTTTTTCTTTCAAACCTTGAGGGTTGCCAACTTCCATATATTCTTCACTTCATCTCTTCTTGATTCTTCATATGATTGATGTGAATCATCCATAGCTTACCATGGCCTCGCACAGTTCATCGGCGCAAAGCCTTTACTCGCTCTTCACCACCGCCTTGGTCCTTCGGCGCCAAGCCATTTGCTTGCCTTTCACCACGGATGGTCCATCGCAGCCGAGTCTTGCTTGCCCTTCTCCGTCTTACCATAGAAAACCACTTTGTATTCGACATCTTCAAGGAATTCATTTTATCAAATATGGAGTCCACTCTTGTTCTTCACTCTTGGCATATATGATTTCAATTCAACTTATGCCTTCTTATGGATCCTAACCCCAACTCACTCTCAAGCACAAAGCACATGGGTTAGTCCATAAAACCTAAATGACAACATTTATACCTTAAGTTACTTGATCTCCACAAGTAACTTATTAGCCTTCATGCATATTGTCAATCTTCATATAGAACCTAACCCCACTCATTCTTAAACACATAGCACACGGGTTAGTCCATAAAACTCTATTAACAAATCATACCTTAGCGCTGGTCATTGTCATGTACTCATCATTCGAAGTAGAGGAGAGATGGTGGCGAAGAAAATGAAGTAACTGGTCATTCTCATCCTCCGTAGGAACCATTGCACTACTTGTTCCAAGGCCAATAGCAGCGCGAAGCCTTTTCACCTCAAATACAATTCGGACATCCAACACCCAAGTGAGATAAAATGAAGTAACTGGTCATTCTCATCCTCCGTAGGAACCATTGCACTACTTGTTCCAAGGCCAATAGCAGCGCGGAGCCTTTTCACCTCAAGTACAATTCGGACATCCAACGCCCAAGTGAGATAGTTGCAGCCACTTGCACTAAGTTTAGCAAACTCTTTGTTTATGATGTCAGTCATCTACATATTTAAATGACGCAAGTATTACTACTAGTAAAATTGCATCACATTGTTAAATCGGATTATTGCAATTTTTTTGACATTTTCTATGCTATTATTTGAATTTTATAAAATTTAAAGGCATAACAGGTATTTAAACAGTAAAAATAATAATTAACAACATAGAAACAATAATAACATAATTAAATATTGTATAATTGTTAAAAAACAGATGCAGAATTCAAATTCTAGAGGTACTTCTATGCAAAAACAGAGACTCTGTGTAATTTTTAGAACAACCAAAGCCTAAACGCAAAAATACAAGGACTGTGCTCAATTAAAGGAAAACTCAGGGGGTTAAAGTAAAATATCAAAAAAAAATTCTTTTTTTCTACCATATTCTTTTCATTATTAGGTCGGCCTGCTAAAATTTGGGCCGACCCAGCCCATCCAACCCATGTGCGCCTCCTATTAATTGGGGGCGGCTAGGGTTTCCAAACCCTAGCCATCACTCAGACATGCGGCCACCCACTGTTGCAACTCTGACGCAGTTAGCATTGACAGTGGCGTCAGTCATCAGGCAGCCGAGTGATGCAGTGTGCCAACCAGTCAACACGACGGTGATCAGCTACCCGGGATAGACCCTAGGCTGGCGGCGGCTCGGTTGCTTGCGGGCGGCCCGGCTATTGCAACCGGGTGGTGGCGCCGCTTCAGGCAACGTAGAGGCTGTGGCAGCGGGCAGTCGGCTTTGAGCGATGGTGCATAGCGGTGCCCGGGATGGGTGCGGCCTTTCGGTGTGCTGTAGGTGGCTAGCGCGGTTCGAGTGGCAATGCAGCGCGCAATGGTGCTGCTTCGTGAGGCACAGGGCGCAATCGCACAGGTAGTGGGTGGTGGCGTCACTTCGGGTGGCCGAGTTCAAGAAGGTCGCTGGCTTTCCCCCTTTTTCTTTTTGATCTGTGGCGGTGGCCATCGAGCCACCTCATCATTGTGCAGGGGGACGACCGCCGGCATCCGGCCAGTGGCATGGTGGTGGTTGTGGTCCCCACTAGAACTGTTCCAATAATGTTATGTAGTGTTCATTGCGATTCAAGAGATCTTATGCTACTATTCATTGTGTATATGCAGTAGGTTGTCTCGAAGGTCAACATAGATTAATATGCGAAGACGCGATTCATCGTACTGTAGGGTGTGATGCTAGAAGATCGCATGACGCAGGAAGCAATCCAATGCACTGTAGATTGGTAGTAGTTAGATGATCCGATCCCGCCAACAACGTGTAGATGCTGGTATTGTCGACGACGACGAGGTAGAGACTCTTGTTGATAATGTATTGAGAAATCTCTACTACTGAGTGTAGTTTAGAGATCCCGTGAGAGAACAATCACACTAAGGAGACACAGTGTACAGAAAAAGTTTTCTCTTTATTTAATCTGTGTTTACAATGAAGAGTTCTACCTTATATATATAGTGCTTACAGGGTGAGGCGCAAGTAAGCGTAGCGCCAAAACCACTAAAAAATAAAATCAAATCTTTTAAAAAATTAAGACGGATCTACGTTTAATTAAAAAACTCCAGATTTCTCAACCCTAATTAATCAAGCGAGATGACTTGGCACAGCCGGAGGCTCACGCACACACTCGTTGTATGATTTGAGCTACAATTCAGACCCTGGCAGAGCTCCGGCGAATATTCGTGCCATATGAATATAGAGTGGTTTAAGGATATGTTTGTTAATTAGTAGAGTTTTAGTTTATAAATTTTTGAGTTGGGTATTTTTAATTTTAGAAATTTATGATGCTAGAGTTATACGTATGCCGAGGATGTTTGAGTGAGTTATTTTATTTCTATTTTAATAAAAAATAAATATTTAAATTAGCTTATCTTAATGTATAAATTCAAGATTTGACATGAAGTTATGATCTAAAGTCCTGCTAAATATGACTTAAATATATATTTTTAATCTAAAATATAAATAAAATAATCTATCTAAATACCTTATGTGCATACGTAAGTTTAGTTATACGAATTTATAAAGCATATGGATACCTTATTTCAAAAATTTTAGAGCTGAAGTTCTATCAAAAGCCCCTCACGTGGAGAACGGCAACAACGGAAGCAGACCGGATTAGCGTAACCGAGGGGTCGGTGTGCCGTGGCGTTCGCGTGGAGATCGGCAGGAGCAGCGTCTTGTACCTTCTTTTCTGGGTGGGGGCGCAGATGTCGTGTCATCGCTTGGTGGAGCGTGATGTCTGCCCGGAAGATTTCGTGCTGATATTCTTCCTTTGACTTCCATGGTTTTGCAGTGACTGTCACTAGGGGCAGCACGCATCTATGGGTCTGCAACGATGCCAACATAAATTTGAGCATAAGGTCATTATCATGCATTATAAATTGAACTTAAGTTTATCACTACTAGTTATTTAAAAATTCGTTCTTTATAATATTATTATAATATTTTTTATTTTTTTATTATTTTCCTCCTCCATTCATGCTCTCTCGTCAGTCTCCATGAACAGTGATAAAGGAAAGAGATAGCACCTCAAATTTAGTACCTCTCTCGAGAGTTCCAGGCTCCTTCTGATCCCATCGCTGCCTCTATCGCCTTAGCTCAGCACGACCTCGCTGACAACTGCCACCTCTGCTCAACGCACTTCCGACCGACTCCAGCTCTCAGCTATGTGCTCCACCGCTGCCACCACCGAAACCTCTGAGCGACTCCAGCTCTGCATCGCCATAGCCACCTCCGCCACCACCGACCAATTCTTCTTGCTCTGTGCCGCCACTGCTACCACCACCACCTCCATTCTCTACGCCTCGCCGCCATCGCCATTTCTCCTCTACAACCACCATCGTCGTACCCTCTGACAAACTTCGGCCTCCGCAATTGCTGAGACTTCGAGCGGTAGCCTCCCTTCCCACCACTGCTTCCCCTCAACGCTCGCGCCATCTAGGCTCTCCATGTGCTCCTCATGCGTCCGGCTACCCTTCCACCACCTCTACCATGCGGCTCCACCAGTCGCCTCACACACAAACCCACCGACTGCGTGCACGCCCATCCGCCACAGCCTAGCTGGTCGTGCGCCCACCTACTCCATAGCAGACACCCATCTTCGCGCACCAACACTAGGCATCCACGCAAGACGGGATTTGGCGTGACGCGGGGGCGAGCTTTGGTCCCAGGTGAGCCGCCTAAAGTAGGGAAGCCCGACGTTGCCTCCTGGGTAGAAGCCATTGCCTCTCCTTATGAGGATTGATCGGTCAGCCAGATGAGACGCGTGCTGCGCAAGCACAATTGTGCTCCTTGGTAGAAGATGAAAGACTCCTCAGACCAACCCAATCTAGCCAAATCCCCTAAGTCCCGTTCATTTATTCTCTACTCCTTCATTGATTCACCCAGGTTTTCCCCGATCGAGGGCTTTCTCTAATCGATTGGGTGGGTGTTTCATGTTTTTGGTTTTGGTGAACTCTAGGGTTGAGAGCAGTTCGTTGTCTTCACCTGAGCCTGTCACATCCCTACACAATCCGACCCTACTCATAAGGATTTGCTCGATTGGCTATTAGCTTTTGCCCGACCGGTTTGATTTTGTGTTTGCTTGGTGTTTGTAGGCAAGAAAGGAGCATGGTGGCCAAGAGCTCGTTCAAGCTGGAGCACCCCCTCGGTTCGTCTAATGTTCCTATGCCCCTCTTAATTTTGTGATTATGTAGGGATGCTTCGATATGTGCTGATTGTTGGGGGTTTTGATGATTGGCTGTAGTACAAAATTTTAGGAGTAATTTTGCGGATTGATAGAAATTCAGGAAGATCAGTTAATTGTATCATTTCCTAGATTTGTAACTTTGTAAGAATTAATGATCCTGCAGTTACCCATATAATTTGGGGTTCTGTGGTATGGTGACTTATGTCCAAAAGCAAGCAATTGCTGGTTAAATCATGCAAATCTTGTGCCAATTTGCAAGGATCTTGTAATTATCATGAGATTATATGGCTGGTCTTGATTGGTAGCAGTAATACTTGGCTGCACTTATGTGTTTGACCGAATTTTCGGTCATTTATGTAAGATAGTGATACCTAGTAGTTGTAAATGATATAAGTTGTGCAGCTAATCTAAAACTATAAGCTCATTATTGTGTTTCTTTTATGATATATATTTTTTAAAGTGATTCTTTCTCTGGAGAATCATATATTTGGAATTTCATATTGAATCACACAATATACTTTTTTTAAACTAAAAATAGAAAGTTACATTGGCACATGGCTTTGATGATCTAGAGCCCTTTAGTGGGAAGTTGTGTTTGTCCTTCTGAATCTGTATTCTGTATTGAAAGTAAACCTGTTAATGGGCTGAAAACCGACCCCAAACCACACCAAACCATTCTAATCAAAGCATCTCAGCCTAGCTGAACCCACACCACCACTGCCCCTACCAAACCCAAACCAATCCAACCTGCTAGCAAGTTAAACCCAAATCAAACCGCCCCAATTTCCTCAAAACGGTTCCAACCCATTTCAAACGCAGCTCCATCGATATGATTCCTGCTCTACTCGTTGACTCATTGTTTTTGTTACTAAGCAGGGGAATATTTACATGCAGCACATGGCTATCCTGGTGATTACTTTCCCTCCAAATATGTTACTGTCTGAAAAACACATCCTGTAGTCTCTGGTTCTGTTACTTGTACTTATCTATATGCCAACACAAACTGATCAATACAAGCTGACAAATTAAGTTGAACTACTTTAGTTACAAGCACAAGATAAGATCATATATACCAAATGAGATCAAATAACACATCTTAAATTCACAACAATATTACAACTACATTTTTAGTACGATGCTTGTAGCATATTTGAACATGTTTTGCAAATAATGTAAAGTAACATACGATGATCATTTGAGTTTTAACATGCACTAAGAAATTCTGTAGGGCCATCAAAAGCTCCTCTAAATAGCATAAACAACATTCTAGCTAAGAACTCTCCATTTGAGTTTTAACATGCACTAAAAAAGTCTGTAGGGCCATCAAAAGCTCCTCTAAATAGCATAAACAACGTTCTAGCTAAGAACTCTCCATTTGAGTTTTAACACAAGAAAATGCTATTAAGCTTCCATTAAACTACCGCATTAGCTGCACTAGCAATCCTAGGCCACAGATCATTGCACTCCTTTTTGATAGATCCAGTGATAATAGAACCTGCAACATAGTACACATTATTCTGTGAAGGTAGGATCTGTGAAGTATTTTCTCATCCATTGCTATGTAGAGTCCACATGTGCATCAATCCGATCCACATTGTTAGACACCTTATGGTAAAAGAACTCCAAATTATCTCCTTTCCTTCTTGGATCCAATACAGTGGTAATAACAAGTGCAAAATTAAACTCAATGTCTTTTGTTCTTTCTGCGAGGAGTATAATCATTATGATCCCAATTCTTCTCATTAGGATCCCAATACTTCTCAAATTTCACGTGCATTGCAGCGGCCAATTGTTTTAGCACATCACTTGTCTGCCAATCCGGATCATTCAAAGCGTGACGGATACAAAGCAACACGGGCAAAAACAAATGTGAAGTTGGCTTCCTATGAGCTGACATGGCATTTGTAAGCTCTTCAAAAGCTTTAAGAAATGCGTAAATTGCTTCAGCATTCGCCCACTCTTGCTCGCCTGGAGAAACTTCAACATATTGTAGTCCAATGCTTCTACGAGCATTTTAAAGGTCAAATTCCATCGGTTTGGTATATCAAGAGAAATACCAGATTTTGAAGGAAGACCCATCCCATTTGCAACTGAATTGAAAACTTGAATTCTTGATGGAGACAAATCTATGTGCTTCAATAGCTCACGTATCTTATTTATTGCTGCATAGATTATTTTCATCCCATCTTGAACCAAGATTTTGAGAATGTGGGCACAACATCTAACATGCAAATGTTGACCTTCAAGCAACAATTCATGTTTATGATTTTTTATCAACTCCTCACATGTAGAAGTATTATTGTTTGTATTATCTAAGGTCATAGTAAACAGTTTGCCCCTTATGCCCCAATCTGTTAGGGAGCTCACAATTGCTTCTTCAATGGTAAATCCCATGTGAGGATACTTTACATCTTTAAAACTTATGGTTTTCTTCTTCATGTTGAATTTTGCATCTATATAATGCGTTGTTACAGCCATGTATCCTAAGTTTTGTGACGATGTCCACATGTCAGATGTTAGGAAGACACGAGAATCCAAATTATGTAGTTCAATTAGAAGATCTTTCTTCATTTCCTCATACTTCTTCAAGCAGTCATTGCGGATCACCAGACACCCCTTGACTTTGAAAGTTGGTTGCATTGAATCTATCCATGGCTATAAGTAAGGGTCTTCAAACTTTAGAAACGGGATCCCAACATGGATGCAAAACTTAATCATCCAGTCATAACCAATTTGAGGGTCAAATACAAACAACCCTTCTAAAGGTTGTTTATTCATGGTCAATATAAACCTCTTTCTAATAGTGTCCTCAATTGCTGGGCAAGACTTAACGATATGACCTCTAAGACTGCTAGTGCCAAATTTAGTGTGTAATTTTAGTTGACAGTACTTGCACACTGCCTTTATATCACCATCCACATCTACCAAATTCTATTCAAAGTGTTCCCATACCTTTGACCTTCTACCACGTGGTACTTGAGATGTATGATCATCCATGGAATCACCAGTTCCTGAACCCTCTGATCCTGACATGTTTGCGAACCTATTCATCTCTCAACATTAGGCGATTGACAACCAAAGATGACATGAATATCTATAGCGAAGGATCTTGATTTCTAGATAGGCAAATATAGGTCCTAATGCCACTTGAGGATATGTGGCTCTAGATGGTTTTTATGTTCTTGTACAATTCTAGAGAAATTTTTGTCGGCATCTCCCCGCTGTTCTCAAAGTACACGTCTTAAGAACAAACCAAGAGGGTGTGTATCCGGAGAACAACAAGGAAATGCCACCAAATTTTTCTTATAAAATATCCTCAAATTGTCCAAAAGTTATGGATAATTCGAGAGTATTTTCTTATAAAATATGACATGTTGCCAAGTCATATTTATAATTAAACACTTTTGAATAGGAGACATAGGTGACGCAAACTAAATGACACAATGAGAGTATGCAACTAGGTATTATACAATGTGAACTAATATCTCTATGTAGTATGTATAAGAAGAAGTTATCTAAACAATGGTTGTTCGTTTACAAGCAAAAACAAATTCACAGTATTCTTAACCTTAGGCATGCACAATCAAAACTTCAGAAGTTATCCAAACCGAAACCACAAAGACAATTCAAGAAGCCAAATTCAAAACACATAAAGAAAATTTAGAGTAAAAACACATATCTTGCAACCCAAAGCAAGATACACCTACAACCCAAGGCACTTGCAACAGTGAAGTCATTGTTGGCTCATTTCTGAAAGAATTTACGAAGAAATTGAAAATTCCAAAGTACACTTAAGATATGGCGTGGTAGAATTTGCAGATCGCCTTGATTCTTGCTTCGTGCCGATCTTGTTCACCAAATCGCCACCCAACTAAAAATCTGCGACCCTACGGGAGAAGCAAAATTCAGTCTCAACAAGTCAGCAAGATAGGGTTACAACAAGCCTGTAGCTTGCGGGAGTGGCACTGGCACCCTAATTCCCCAAAGAAACACAAACAGGCAAATAGCATTACAGGCTTACAGGAAGTCAGTAAGACAATAACCTTGAGCTTGAGTCCTTGACCGCAGGCGCCGAAGTGCAGAGTGTCAGAGTGGGGATTGGATGACAACAACTGGCCACTAGGACTACGGTGTGTCGGTCTGGGTTCTGGGGAGCCACCGCTGCGCCGTAGCTCTGCGAGATACGGAGATGGCGAGATATCGCGATTCTCACCGACGGCGGCAAGGAAGGGAACCCTAAGAAAGGAAACATATGCGTTTTCATCTTTGTAAAGAAAATATACCTCGGCGGCCCTAAGAAAGGAAGGGGATAGATTTATACCTCAACAGTCGTCGTAGAATGACACCCTCGGTGGCGGGACTCGAGGGGTTGGCCTAGTAGAGTCAAAACTCGATCCGAGGTTGATGGGGGCGGCGACGAGCCTCCCAGGAAGGGGTAATCCGTGGAGGAGATGGAGGTAGAGAGCCCCCCCTCCCTGGAAGTGGTGATACAGGGAGGGAGACGCGGTGAGCCCCCTAGGCGACCACGAGCCCGGAGCGGTAGATCCCTGTGTGGGAAGGGCAACAACTAGGTTGGTTTGCGTGGGCGGTGGCCTATTGCAGTAATGCGTGGGCTGTCATAGCAACTAGGAGGGTTGGAAAGCACATCTGCGAATCGGTTCAAAGCTCATGGGTTGAAAACAGTTTGGACCCGAAACTTTGAAACCCAAACCAAACTGAACCAAACTGGTTTCATACTGCACCCAAACCAAACTATCCCATTTGATATGTCAGCTCGTTTCAGCCCACCCAAAGTCAACCCAAAACAAGAACCAAACTTTTATAACCGGTTCCAACCCAAACCATTCATAGGTTTAATTGAAAGGGTGCTTATGGTTGACAATATGCTCATGTCCCTTATAAATTACAGGACAATCAGACTTTGCTATTTTTTATGCTAAGTTGTTCCTTTCTAGATGAACTATGACCGCCTTTTATGGTTGTACTTCTGTACATATGTCAATTAGTTAACATCAATTGATTTACATGTGATTCCTTCTTGACTTGGATAATAATGATAGTTGTATTTTTCTTGACTTGGTTAATAATGGTAGTTGTATTTTTATTTAGAAGTAGATAAGATAATTATCACTTGGCAACATGTGGCTACCATCGCCATCACTGCCCCTGCCGCCACGATCGCATCGGGCATCGCCATCGCATCGTCGCCTATGCTTCTTCTGAGCCTACCCCCTTTGTCCTCTTGCTATAGCTTCCTGCTTGCCTCGAGTACCTTGGATATGGTAGCTCGTGACACCACATAGTGGTATTCGGATCTGGAAATGACACTTGTATGGACATTGATAGAGATGCTGAAACTTTTATGTATGAGTTATCGCGCAAAGAGAAGAAATTGTAAGGAGCTATCAACATTTTTCCTCAAGAAGATAGGTTCATTCATCCCGTGTTTTGAATTATAAGGTAAAGTACCACAACAGACACAATAAACCTTTTTTCGTATATAACCAATGGGGAGGTACCATACGATATAATTAGATCATGTCTCAAAGCCCATTTGTTGTGCCCCTCAAAAGAAATATATTTGCTCTGTTCATACACTTGCACTTTCTTTGTTGAGATTTGACAGCTGATTTTAACTTCTCTTGTCTTTGATTTTTCATTTGGGGCCTCTTGGAATTCGTTGGAGGCTCAGAGATAAAGACCATCAAAACAAACTATTTCAAAGAAATTTTAGACATGACAAGCTCCAATATTCCTGAGCATGCTTTCTATTGCTATGTTTTGCTTCGATTGGAGATGCAGAGTACATGAAGTATAATGATCCAAAGCAATGTATCAACACTAGAATCAAGGATCTTATCGGTAGGATGACCCTTGCAGAAAAAATTGGCCAAATGACACAGAAAGAGCACCATGTTGCATCTCCGGATGTCATGAAAAAGTACTTCATAGGTAATTTATATATAAGCTCATGATAAATGAGTTCTAGATAGGTGCCTTGTCAACACGTCTAGGAATTCCAATGATTTATGGGATCGATATTGTTCATACTAATAACAATGCCTACAATGCCACTTTATTCCCTCACAACATCGGGCTTGGAACTACAAGGTACGTCTCTGATAATCTACATCTACATGCTATATTTTTGCAATATGACAAACATGTTACATGTTTCATAGAAGGCCACAGTTTGTATTACGATTGTTGTAAGTTGGTTTAAAACAAAATGGTCCTGTTTGCTTTGCTCTCAAGTTGGTTAAAATATTCCATACCTTTTTTTTTGCCTTTTTTTTCGACAAGAATGATATATGTGTAATCAAACTTAAAACAAATATTAGGTCTGGTCACTACGATGAAACCTATAGCAAAAATAACATTACATAATTGATTATACGTGTTTTGTGTATATGGTCTGCTATTCTGCATCACTACACTAGTATGGCTTATCTTGGGTAACTGAAGTCTCTTTTCTGAAGTTTGCTTCTCATTAATTATAAATCTCTTTATAACAGGAAACTATCAGAGATGGTGATGATGAGAATGATGACCTAGTTGTAAATAGTTTAGTTGATCATTTAACCTAATATAACTAATATTGACATATATGTTCTTCAGGATGAAGAAGACGATGACAAGGTTGATGAAGATAATGCCAACTCTGATGCAGAGGATGGCAAAGATTCTTACGACGAGAAACACTCACATTAGTCTTTCCTTTGCATTTTCTCACTTCCAATTATTGTTCTTCTATTGCTCCTATATCCTGATCTATGCTGTCATTTGAACTTTCCAGATAAAATCTAGATAGCGGAATGAAACCTAGTTGCATCCAAACGGGTAGAATTTCAAGTAAAATAGGGGTATTTTGGTCATCCTCCTAATGTCCACATATATAAGAAGAAAGAAAATGATGTCTAGAGTAAAAAAAATTGCACTACCTTGTACATATCACCTGTCATCCTCGGCGAGTGGCCAGACGGCGCGTCCGTTGGCGCGCTACTTTCTACTACCTGATGGAGCTTTCGTCTAGTCAATCAACAAGGCAAGGTGTCGACTGTCGACTGTCCAATAATTGAACTAGCAAATCGTGATCGCGTTTATAGCTCGGACCACAATTTAGGCCTGAATGTGAGGGAAAGTAAGACTGCAGCGCTGGATTTTCTGCACCTGTGCTACTTACTGTAGCCTTCATTGTCAAAAGTGGAACTATTTTGTTTTTATATTTCAAAAATAAAAAATTGTAAAAATAGTGTCTGTTTGAAAAAGTTTGCAGGAATAGATGTTGTTGCCCTCCGGAAGGTATGTCATCTTCCAATGGGTGATAGGTTTAAAAAAATAAACTTGTGACCCTTCCAACAGATGTTAGATTAAAAAATAAAAAATTGTGATCTCTTGCTCTCAAAAATCAAAACACTATCAAAATTATCATAAAAACTTCTAAATATTTTTTGTGGTGTAGAGGACACTATGATCTACCTCTCAAAAAAAAATTTTAGAGAAAAATATGATTAGACTATGTACAATAAATCATATTTGGAGTTGAATTTTTTTGAGATAGATTATATGATACTCTACACCATACATTTTTTTAGAATTTTTATGACTATTTCGATAATATTTTAAATTTTAAAGTATTTGAATGATGTATTTTTTTCTTTTATCTTTGTAATTTTTTCAAACGGTTATCTATTTGTAATTTTTGAAATATAAAAACAAAAAAAATCGCCAAAGGTGTCCTACCAAAGTTCAGCCCAATAAAGTTGCGGTTCGGCCATCTCAACTCCGTATCGGTTTCCTATCCAGCCCAACCAAACCCAAAATTTCCATGTGATCTTGTCAAGCTCTGATCCGGCCCTCCGGTCTCTCGTCCCCTCCCAATAGCAACCGCGAGAAGCCGAAACCCTCGCTGCGCTGCACCGAGCCAGCAATGGCCGGAGAAGACGCCGCCGCCACCAATTTCACTGAGCCACAGAAGGCCCCCAAGGAGGAGGAAGACGAGGATGAATTGGACAACGTTCCGCTCGCTCTTGTTAGAGGCAAGAAAGCGAGCAACGCGAGTGCCTCCAAGGTCAAGAAGGAGGAGGAGGACGAGGATGAGCTTGACAACTTGCTGCTCTCGCATTCATGGGCAAAAAAGGTCTGTTTGCCTCTATTTATTCAGACCTTTTGGGATTTTTTTTCATCTGTTTGCGGGGCGGGGTGGGCAACATTGAATTTTTAGAGATTTGCTTGATTATTGGGTAATTTGGTTTTTAGGCTGCTTTCGATTTGTGCATTTCCTCGTTTTCTGATTACTGAGGATTCGTAAACGCACAGGCCAAACTTTTCCAATGGTTGGGTTTGCTCTAGGGCAATGTTTTCAGCTGGAATAACTTGGGGCCTGGTTGAATTGGGGATATTTCATTGGAAACTTTTGGGATTTGGTTCAAGTTGAGGTTATCTCATTTAATGTTGTCGCGAATTGTGATTTTTGTTTTATATATTGTGTTTCATTGTCATTGTGAAATGTACCTACCACTTGGATGTTTTGGCTCACTGATCTGTCGTAATATTTCTTATGTTTTCTATAACGCAAGCATTGCCTTGTTTTGTACGGAAATGAGAAGCAGAAAAGCACTGCAAACAGCAATGCCAAGGCTTCTAAAGTTAAGAAAGAAGAAATTGACTCTGATGATGACTTCAAGGTTGCAATTATTCATGTCCTCTTGTTTCAGCTCTATTTTGCTTGATCCTGTATTTTGTGTTAACAAGTGTGGACCTTTCAGCCAACGGTGCAGAAGAAAAGTGCATCTGCCGCCAAGATCTCCAAGGTTAAGAAAATAAAAGATGAAGATTTGAAAGTTGATATCAAGGTATGCCGTTTACTTGGTTTGTATTTTGTTGTTGTTTATCTGCTAAGATAGTTTCTTGACTTGGTGAAGGAGGAAAAGAAAAGAAAGAAGGGAGGAAGTGCCAAGGGAGATGAAAAGATGGGCGCTAAAAAGGGTGATAAGGAGAAGGTGAAGAAAGAGAGGAAGGTGTATGAATTGCCAGGGCAGAAGCATGATCCTCCTGCAGAAGTATGACCATTCTAACCTTTTCCAATCTGGTATTCATGTGAAACAACTAATTTTCCTTTTGCTGCAGAGAGATCCATTGAGGATATTCTATGAATCGCTCTACGAGCAGGTGCCCACTAGTGGCATGGCTGCAACCTGGTGAGTTACTGCATCTATATAAGCTTGTAAAGATTTATGCACAAGCCAACTAGATGTACCTGTAGCCTTCTAGCCCATAGTTTGTTTGGGTTCTCTGCTGACCAACCTGATGTCCAAGAAACATGGCATAAGTTATGGGCACGATCATTTCCTCTGCCACAAAAAGTTTGTCAAGCCACACATTGGCAAAAAATCATGGTAATATCCTGTATTAAACTAGCCATGCCTGTAATCTATGACTATGTAAACAACTAAACAGGAATTCATGAAGAATATATGCAATTTTTTTGCTTGATATTTGCAACTTGTTACTGCAATATCTGTGTTAACCCTTTTATGTAGCTAGAATTGTAGCATTTTACACATCCTTTGTACCCTTGGGATTCATTGGTTGTGGAACTTTAAACTTAAAATATTTTAAACTGCTTCATGCAAAAAGATCGAGCAATCTGAATGCCATTCTCTCAAAACAGATTATCCTATATTGTTATCAGAGAACCCATCCCTTGTACATTTTCAATTTTTTGTGTGCATCTTGTAGAACTGAATTAACATGAAGTATTATTTTTTATTGCTGTTAGATTTATATTTATGTATAACGTATACAAGATGCGGAAAGTTAAATTGCAATTGGTTGATATTTGAAAGCACTGGAACAATTTAAAGTTTTGACCATACCACTCTTAAGGTGAATTCCTAAAAAATGCATTCATGGTGTTAATTATCGAAGCTCAAGCTCATACTTCCTGCCACAACCAAATGGTTGCTTGCTAAAGATGGTAACCAGGGAGTCAAGCACCCTAGCCTCAACCTGGTTTGATATTCAAAAGCTGCGCACTGCAGTTTCAAAATTATAGACTTCCGCTGGCTACAGCTGAGGGTTTTTGCAGTTGCTCTGTCTGCTTTTCAGCTAGTTTCCAGTTATTTCCTCACGGAATCATTCCGTCAGCATAGGGCATAATGTTCCAACTGTATTGCATGCAGTCTTAACCTGCCAGAAGGTAGTATTATGTATCAACCAGCCAGTTGTCAGCTATCAAACCTGAATTAGAACGCTTGCGTTGATCCTGCTGGTTTCTCTGTAGCTTGTGTTAATCCATTTATGTTATTGAAGTAAACTAATATCTTAAATAACTCTTTGGATCTGGATAGGTTGATGGAATGGGGTTTGCTCCCGTTGGATGTGGCTAGAAAAGTTTTTGAGAAGAAACCGGGCCAAAAGGTGAAGTCACCGGTCAAAACAACCTCTGCCAAGAGAAAGCCTGCTTCTCCAACCAAGAAGACACCGCCTTCCTCTGCTAAGAAGACAGGCTCGGCTACAAATATTGCTGGAAAAACGACGTCACAAAAGAAGAGGAAGGCAAGTAGTGACACAGATGACGACGACGACGATTTCATGTCACAAAAGAAGAGGAAGGCAAGTAGTGACACAGATGACGACGATGACGATTTCATGGCTCCTAAGACGAAGACCAAAAGGCAAAAGGCCTCTAGTTAGGACTTAGGCATCTCATCCTTAGCAATGAGACGTGTTCGTCTGACATTGCTACATCAGGATAACCTTAGGAAATGATGAGAGAATTGTTCCTTCCACCTAGCAATGGAAATGGGCACCTGGAGCAGAACTGCTGAAGCGAAGTGGTACACCTATTCAATGTCTAGAAGTACCCGAGTTTTGTTGAACTCTAGTATGTTAGCGGCTTCTCAGATTCAGAACGAAGGGAAAAATGTTGCGAACTGTTGTTTTGCTGCCGTTTCACTTGAGCATTTACGTCGTGGTTGTTTTCTCCTAAATGCCTAATGTTGACTGTCAAACTGGCACCACAATTTTTTTAACCAAGTTAACTATTTCCAAGCGCAGGTAATAGGGGAGAAATATGAATTTAATTAATCTTATTCGCAGATGGTTATCCATCCCCAACCAGCAAACTTCGAAATATATACACATTGATCAATGTGTCTGGCTTGAACGCCTTATTCCAAACTTGCATCAATCAGGCTAACAAGCCTGACGGCCTGCATCTTTGCATCTCGTCAGGTTGCAGCCAGTCTATAACATAGCATGCTCCTGCAGTGCCTGTGATCAAACAAAAAGCAATAGCACAGCCCCTGCTCACTTAGAGAGACTCTGTTCCCTGTTATATTACGTATCATGTATACACATTATTCACTTAGGGACGATGTCACCGGCGGCGAGGACCACAGGGCGGATGAACCGGACAATGGCTCGTTCACCACGGTGTTGGTCGAGACGAAGATGGCAGCGCCGTTCAGTTGCACCATCACGGCCCCAAGGATCTCTGTTAGCAACTTCTTGAATCCCGCTTCGTCTACCGCCTGTCCATCGTTGATATTCGCCATCTTGATCGCCTCGTTCACCACGGCGTCCACCTGAGTGACGATTAAAAGCATCAAAATCTAAGTTCAAACTGAAAACACCTCACTCATTGTTGCTTGTTGGTGCCAAAGTTGAGATGTGTTTCAGGAATGAATGTAAAAGAGACGCGCCAAGGAAATGTTACCTCGTCAACAGCACCGTAAGGTGGCAGGCTTGCTGCATCGGCCATTTTATCAAGTGCGGCTCTGATGCACTCCTTCGATGCCTTGCTCTTATGTTCTGCAGGTACATCTTTCCAAACAGAATCCAACAGCTGGTTGACAAACCAATGATGCATATCAGTACCGAATTGGCATAAACTGTGTGTGGTCAGGCCAGGCGAGTAAAAGGTGCCGTAAAATTTCTCAAGTATGGATAAAAGAAAAACGTTTGATGTACCTTGTCCAGCTCGAACTTGTTGGCCAGCAGCCTCTTGACGCCACTACCATCGAAGGTGTTCTCGGTGTGTGCAACGATCACTGGCTGCTCCTGGAGCCGTTCAGCGATGGCGCCCAGCAACTTCTTGAGTTGCTGGAAGAAGCCGTCTCGGGAGGCCGGTTGCTCAAGCTGATCGGCAGGAAGCTGCTGCAATGCCGGCTCTATGATGTTCTCCGTAACCTGTTAGTGTCATTCACACAGATATCTCTATCAGCAAATGCTTCTGTTTAGGCAACTGAAACAAAATTTTGCAGTTAAGCACTCTGTGGAAGTGTTCACTTACCCAGGTATCTGAAGCCGGTGGCATTCCATAGTCGACAGTGAGCTTCTGAAGAGCGGCCAACAAGCATTGACGCAGAGACGAATCTTGAGCACCTACCCGTGAGAAAATGGCAGCAGCTTCCGGTTCGTATCTGCTGCTGCCAACGAAGTCCCTCAGGTCCTCGCCGTCGATGCGCAGTATGACGATCGGGTCCCTCTTGAGCCCGGCCGCCATGCCGAGGAGTATGTCGGACAGGGCCTCCTGGAACTCGGCCTTGCTCACCTCGCCTTGGGACGTCCCATGAGTCAACTCGCTCATGACCTGCACGTCAGTCAGGTTGTGTAGTACTGTATGTGAGAGATCAGCATTGTATCAGGCCAGCAGAAGAGGAGGATGCCCAGCCACTGGTCTCTTGTTCGTAGCAACTAGCAAGTGGTCGCGGCAGTGACGGCACCCGGCAGCAGATGCTGCCAGAGGATTCTTCCAGAGGCATCTCAGACGTGTTGGAAAAAAGAAAGAGGACTGGTTTGCTATTTATCTCTAGAGTTTTTTTTATCGATCAAATTTGTGTATGCTGGACTTGCTGGCACAAAATTTGAGTGGCACGCTTTTGAGATTCACTGGAAAGATGTCAATGGTTCAAGATTGGCATTGAAGGTTTGGACTGTGACGTTTTAGGTTCTGCTCCAATGGAATGCACTGAGGCCTGGGGCATCTTGACATGGACCTGTGGGCAAACCTGCATCCTGCATTGCGTTTAAGATATGCCTTCTGTTGATCAGGGATTCAGGACTGGCATCCACTTGTATGAATTTAGTGGAGCAGATTAGATAGCCAAAAAGATCTCAACTAATACGTACAGTAGTAGTACTACTGTATTACCATGTACCTCATCTGCTAATTATGAGCCGCAGTTTTCGTATCCTTGTTTTGTTGTCCTATCCCCTATACTACAGTCTCTGCCATGTGATAACTATGCTTTCAATAATGCATGCAATTATTTTCAGGAGGCATATAATTCTAGAATTGACAACTCGGGCGGTCATAACCAATCCTTATCCAAAAGGAATCAGTAAAGGTACTACACGGATTCAGTTTCATTGGTGGTGTAGCAAATACTCAATTCCGATTCAGTTAAGATTGATCACTAATCCCGAACTAAGGAGCGAATTTGAAACCTTAAGAAATTTAGAAGCAAGGGCATAAACCATTAACCTTCAACATTGAATTTAACTTGGTCCTATAATAATCCATTTTTTATCAATGATTCTAAGGAGTGGTATGATCTTGTTGAATATAAGTGATTTGTCTTTCTTTTTCTACCTCCTTAGCCTTTTCACTGGGTTGGTCGGTGCATAGTAGTTAGATATGTTATTATATTCCATGTCTGAGGTTTGAGTGATCCTTCACGCGTGAGTGAAAGTGTTGAAATATAAATGAATTGTCTACTTTTTTCATTAGATTAGGCTTTTAGGTGAGTTAAGCGGTGCATAAGCAGTTCAATAGATCTCACTTCTCAGCTGGCACCAAAGCTTGGTAACAGTAACCACATTTGACTAGAAACACTGGCACGCTGCGAGCATGGCTCACGGTGAATTTCTGTGCCGTGAATGCAGCGGTTGTACGTGAAGTACGCTTGAACACACAGATATTTATATGCCATACCTCCGAGTAGATGTGGTCGGCGTTGGGAGAGGACCCCTGCGCGGGGAGCCCGAGCGCGGCGCCGATGTCTGCCACTGCGGGGCGCAGCTCCCGCACGGAGAGCCTGCCGTCCCCGTCGGCGTCGAGCTGCCGGAACTTGCTCTCCACGAGCAACCCGAACGCCTCCCTGTCCTCCACCAGCTCCCGGATCTCCGACCCGTCCACCACCACCTTCTCCCCTCCGCCCTGCGCCTTCTTCCTCTTCCGGAACCAGCTACTCCTCTCCATAGCGACCCACCACCTCCCTCGGCCTTATATACACACACGCACACCGCTTACAAAAAGTTGCACCGGCGAGGCGAAATCAATCAGACGATGTAGGGTTCGTGACGCCTCTGCCTGCCTTTTCCGCCTTTCCCACTAGCTAGCTAGCTCGCGCGGCCGCGGCCGGTCGCTTTGCGTCTTGGCGTTTGGTTGGTGTTGCACGCGGGTGGAATAAAAAGCAAGCAGGGAAGCAGAAGGTTGGCTGGGCCAGGGGTGTCGGCGGTTGGATAACGCGGGAGGCGGGACACGTGTGGGACTGGGACGGCGCCCCACTTGGCCGCCCAGCTCGCGCGTACTCTACAGCTACACATGGATTTATCTAGTACATCTATATCTTCTACCTTATATTTATTCATTTGATAGTTTTTTTTATCTATTTTATAATTTTTTCATATACTCTCTAACACAATTATCAACATAAATAAATGATCTTAATAATCTGTCCGTACGCAAGGACTAGTAAAATTTTTCTCTGTATAATATCCTGCACGGGCACGACGGCGGACGGGTCGTGCAATTGTGACGACGATGATAGATAAGCAGCTAGCCGGGAATCCGGCCCGTTGGCCGTCACGCAATTGACTACGTGAAAGCAGTGAAGGTTAGAAAAGAAAAGGGGAAAAAACATGTGAAAGCAGTAAGCTAGCGTTGGTGTTTTAGTTTGCGTCTCCGGTGGGAGAAGGCATATACCATGGCCGGTGCATGTCTCGTAGCGATGATTGGCTCGGCTGGGAGGATGCCGGAAAGCGACGGCTGGATGGCCGGTCCGGCCGTGTCCTGGCAGAGCTATTGGAGAGTGGATTTTTCTTGGATGGGATAATGAATGGTTTGACAAGCGACAAGCCGGGCTAAACAAGGAAAAAGGAGCTTGCCTTGGCTTGGGATGCATTTTATTCGTCTACTTTTCCCTCGCAAAAAGATAATAAAGGTCGGCTTTGGCAATTGACATCTCTTTTTCAGAAAGAGAAAAGATATGGATCGATCGTGCAAATGTCAATTGCCAAAGCAGACGTACGGGGAAAAGTTTGGTTGAGGTATGCCTAACCTTTCCTCACGAAACAATTATGCGCAGCAGCTGAGAATTAGCATGAACATGGTTGGGCGGCTTCACATTTTCCGTCCATGGCACTGAAGTACTGCTATCTGATTATTTTGAGGCTACTGATGATGGTACCAAGGAGTAGGTGCAAGCGCAATGCAAACGATCCCATCAATCCTTGTTGGATGCATAAGGGCTCGTTTGGATGGACTGGCCGGAGTCTAGGTCCAATCTCAATCTTGGTAGGGATGAAATCCACGCATGTGCAAAAACCCACCTTGCGTCGAAGATGTATTTGGATAAGCCTCGGGGTTGGAATTTCCCTATCCAATCCCTTGCATTCTCGGGGAGAAATCAGCACCAGCTCGGGAACACCGATGATAGAATCACAAGTTGCTCACCCTCGTGACCTTACCTCCCTCTCGTGTATGTTGACCTAGTCTCCCCTCCGCTCCCACTCGATCGCCTCCAACTCCGGCGACGGTGGCAGGTGAGACTCACTGTCCTTCCCAACTCCTTCGCCCTTATCTGTCTTGCTCCTCTCGTCGACAATCTATTCTTCTCACATAGGGTTTCACTCTGATTTTTTCTTAGGGTATCTTTTTTAGATGAAGGCAGATTTATTTCGAAATGAATTAGTGTTCCAGCCTCTGCACCCCACATGATGCACAAAACATCACCGAGTCTTAAACCCATACCTATAGCTTAAAACCACCTTACCGACCTACATATCAACACAAAGGAATGCATGTTTGCAATGATTTCTATAGCACACATAGGAATACAAATACGAACACTTATTGTCCCCTACGGATTGAAAGGATCTCGATAACTCCTCAAACTTTGGCATCCGCCCACAAATAGGAGGCGAACAACAGATGCACCTAGGGGTTGTTTGGTTCTCGGTCCTAGGAAGCCAAGCCAAAATTTGGCCATGACAAATAGTGTTTGGTTTGAGGCCAGCTAAACTTCTGGCAAGCTAAAAATCAGGACGTGGCCAAATTTTGGCCTAAACCAAACATAAGCCAAATTTCTAGATGTGGCCAAATTTTGGCTTGCCTTCTTGGAGGCAAGAACCAAGCAACTTCCGAACATGTTTATTCAACCAAGCCTCCGCCGATCGGTTAGTTGTTGGCCCTTAAAACTGACTTTGCAATTTTTCAAACAACCAGCTGAAACCGATTGGCCCATCCCTAAGCTTCAAACAAGCCTATTTACTCTAAGCATGCTCCAATGAATTGGAGCCCTATTGCCACACTGTAAGGAAGTTGAGCAACTCCTCGCACCGAGCACGATGCTCCTCTTGCTACACATGGCAACACAGATCTTTAAAAACTAACCAAATGGCCTTCAGATGATCCGTCAGGAGGTGGGACACATCCCCGTGGAACGGATGTGATGCTTTTGTAGAATGCAATAGATGTCTCCACACAACCAACTACCATCGCCACTAGCAGTTGGACCACCACCAAACTAGCAGGAGGCTAATGAGAACCGACCGTAATGGGGGGAATGTCCTTGGCCACCACGACAATGAGATAGTCCTGCTGCCACCCCCATCGAAGGAGCAATAGCAAATGGCTCTGGTCCCCTCAACGAGGAATGACATCAACTGTGCATGGCACACTGCACGAAAGCTCAAAGCCCTCGCGCGCAGAGTGCCCCATGGTACGATGGCGGATGTGGATGAAGCTCACGACAGCCTCTCATCGCACCAAGTGCGTATGTCATTCACAATGCATATAGATCGGTCGCTACTGTGCTAATCACAATCATGCAGGCACAGATCGGGCCGCACCATGTGAATCTTAGCCAAGCCGGTGTAGAGCAGCGATCACCACCTAGCACGCCCCTACCAGCATAGATCAGCCTGAATGGCTTTGTTCTTTGCACCAATTGTTGTCTTCTTTGACAAGTGCCACCAGATTTGTAGGGTAGGTGGAAGCAAAAAGGAAGGGAGAGAAAGGGAAGGGAGGAGGAGAAGGCCGTAACCGAAGCAGTTTTGCTTCACCACCAGCCGTCACAGCTGTTGCTGGCTGGCAACGACGGTGGCAGGCAGATGAGGATGACGACAGTGATTGGGAGCCCCTCGCGTCGCCCTAGGGTTTGATACCGAGGGGATAGCTACATGATGGATGGCTTCCTTGCACCATAAATCTACTATCTTCCTCCTCTTGTCGACTTTGGCCATCGAGACTTGATTGTTTCCTTCATGTGTCGCTAAGAATTCCCAAGTTTGCTTGGATGGATTGTTCATTTGCTTGTAGAAGTACAAATGTCTCTTCTGTTGTATTGATTCCTTTCTTGTTTGATTGCTCGGATGGCTGGAACGTGTAATCCTTTGGAAATTTCTATGCTGTTTTTTCATTTTTTTTTTGTTTTACTCAAATTTCCTAAAATTTCTCTTTTCATTCTAAATTTTCAAGAGGAGATTATCCCTCCCAATCAAAGCAGCTACTAGGTAATCCAAATGTAGCCAGGGATTGAGGAAGGGTGATGAAGATTTGATAGTTAGTAATTAAGAAATTACTAGGAATACAATATATCCTGAGGATGAAGTACTATGGTACACATATTTGCTATCTTGTATAGTAGGTTTAATAGCTATTTTTGAGGTAAATAAGACATAAGCGGATATTCTAGGCAACTCATCATGTTTTACACAGAAACTATCCTGAATTAGAAAATAATCTTCTAGATAACGCAATTCGAGAAGTTTACGCTCAAGACTCCGAGTATGATATGTCTTCCCAATCTGACTATGTATGAAGAGGAAGGGGTATGTCAAAGTACAAGTGAAGGAGAGCCAGAAAACAAGCCAAAAAGAGAGCCACCACAAAAACAACATGAGGTCGGATAGAAGCAAAAATAATCTATTGAGACTCACAACATACTCAAGCCACGATTAGATTTATCTGGCAATAGCTTTAGAATTTAGAGCATAAGATAAATCGCTGAGATTCATATGAGTAGATCTAGACACATCCTGTTATAAGTGCCTTCTCATAAGATTAATCAAAGCAGCACCATGACATATGTTTGTTATCCTAAATAAGGCTCGGACCTATATAAAATTTTATATCCTCTTATTCGATACGCATAATTAATGACAATGTATCCATTCTTTAAATAAACATTTTTATATTGATTTTACTAATCATTGACAAAAAGATTTGGTGGTGAGAGTGGATTCACCCAGTTTCCCCGTGGTTTGAGTTTGCAATGGTTTGTTTTCCACTAGTGCCAAACGAAATCTAAAGAAACTGTTGAGTGTGCTGCTAAAGCTAGCCCACCCCTCAAGCCTCATCTATTCTATTCCTCACCAATATTTTAGCAGGTGATGTAACTAACGGGACGTGTCAACAGCCTGGAGTGTACATGTGGTGGATCCTAATGCCGCTTAGGTTTAGAAAACTACAATCTTCTCGACCTAATTGATGTGAGCTCGTTTGTCTTTGGCTCATTTTCTCTTGCTCCAGAAGCATCCCAAGTGTAGTTGGAGTCCACGCTTTTTGTTCTTTTCATGTGTGGCGCCTAGGAGCACTTTTCCACACCAGCACAAACAACACAAATGAAACAGTATGGCATTGCACTAGTTTCAGCCATTCGTGCTCTCCCTGTGTGCAATAAACCATGTTATTTAACAGTAAAGGGAAAAGGGAGTTTATCCCGAACAACCATATCTAACAAGAAGCCATATCTTATCTTACATCTCTAAATCCCGGTAGGGAGGAAGAGATGTGATTGGCTGGTGAATAACGGCCGTCCAAATGCTGATGAACGGCTGGAGATATTAAAAAAATACTGCAGCACTGCTGCATCGGCATGCAAAGGGAAAGGAAAAAAAAAGAACGCTCTCTGGAGTGTTCCAACCTAGAGGCTTCTCCCACTATCCTCTCACATTGCAAATCGCGCAGTCTCTAGCAAACAAATATCTGCTCAGAAAGAACACAAGCTAGAATCTTTTATACCTCTCCTTCACAGTTTCTTCCCACATCAACAAAAATCTCCTCAGAAAGAATGAAACAAGTCTGAAACAAAGCTTCCAAACAACAATCTTACATCTCTAAATCCCGGTAGGGAGGAAGAGATGTGATTGGCTGGTGAACAACGGCCGTCCAAATGCTGATGAACGGCTGGAGATATTAAAAAGTACTGCAGCACTGCTGCATTGGCAGTCAAAGGGAAAGGGAGAAAAAAGAACGCTGCTCTCTGGAGTGTTCCAACCTAGAGGCTTCTCCCACTATCCTCTCACATTGCAAATCGCACAGTCTCTAGCAAACAAATAACTCCTCAGAAAGAACACAAGCTAGAGTCTTTTATACCTCTCCTTCACAGTCTCTTCCCACATCAACAAAAATCTCCTTAGAAAGAACGAAACAAGTCTGAAACAAAGCTTCCAAACAACAATAGAAACTCAACCAACGATCAAACAAACTGTGGATCAGGACCACTCCAAATCTCCCCACACCTCTATTCGATAGTACCCGCTGCCCAGGGAAGCGACCGCCAAATTCCATTTGACAGGTAGGATTGCCGCCCTTGTTTGCTTCATGCGCAGGAGCGACGGTTCTTTGTAAGCTTGGTTCGCTGCATAAGATCTGGCCTCGTTGATTTCGCTTTTTTTTTCTGCCTTGAGTGATTTTGATTGGTAAAAATACAAAATCTGGACCAGTATGGAAGCCTGAGATCCATCCAATGTCATTGCTTTCATCGGTGTTGTGCCACATTGTTTCTAAGCGCGGTTGGGATATTGAAGAAACTAGCAAAAATTGGGTTCCCGTTAGTTGTACGTGTGTGTCCATTTTCTTCATTTATTTCTCGAATTTTTGTCGCAGACCAATCTTCATGAATTTACCATGTACCATGTGTCTTCAGAAAATCATAGAAGACAGTTTTTAGTTTCACTATTTCTTATTTGCACGGATATCATGCACAATTTTGATCTACAACATTTTTGAAAAATGTCTTATGCTGATATATAAAAAACACGGCATCCTCACTGTAATTTTGTGTATTCTTTTATTTTTTGGGGTAATGCCGGTATAGTACTCTGAGTAAAAGCTTGTGGGTGCATGATAAAAAGCTCATGTTATCATGATTTGTACAATTGATAACAAAGAAACTGTGAATTAGTTATCACATACTCTCAAGATACAGATGATTTCGCTGCATCTTTCTTCGAACAGTCATGATAAAGTAAACAGGAAGCAAAGAAACATGTGATGTTCTTTTTGTTCAGGGTGACCAAAGTCAAATGACCAATCAAATTCCAAGCTTGACAGATATTCAGTTCAAGCACGATAATTTAGAATTTTTCAGTGGACCTTTTTGTGTTGACATGCACATGGACTTTTAGCAATCTTGAAAGATTCATTTTTTTATTCCCTTTTCTGCGAGACTAATGCATATTGCATATACTGTAATATGCTGTCCGTAGATCAGTCGATAATAATTCTTTTATATACGCAACCATACTAAGATGTCTTTGTTCCCTTTTCTTTTTCTGTAGGTGCCTTTATTTCTTCAGAAACTTACAAGACTCTGCTTCGATTCCTAAAGCTCTCTGCTGAATGTTTGCTTCAATCATAAGTACTTAGTAACTTAGAAATATGCAATTTGTACTATATTAGGCAGTTACATTGATATCTATTCAGAGTTTACTAATTATATTTGTTCGTTGTATGAAACTTTTCTCATACAGAACAATACTGCACATTGCTCAAAGGGAACTAGCAACAAGAATTGCTTCAGGCAAGAAGGTACAAAACCACCACTACTTACCTAAGATTCTACGTATTATTTTCTATGTTTATTTTGTGCACATTATTGCAATAGAGAAATTAATGTTTTTATAGAGTAATTGCACCCAAAATCAGTGCTATATGATAAAAATAATCTTTCATTAATACATACAACAAATGATACACTATATTTTAATATAAAGTTAATCTTTAATGCAAATACACATTGTACACTTACGATCCACCGTTTTATTATCCTATTTGTTACGTTACTAACCTGTTGCCTTGTTCTATGTAATTATCCTATATATAGCCATGAAAAATAAAAAAAATAAAAAAAGGCATACGTCAAATGTGGCAGAAAATAAGGAAGAAAAAATAAAACGGCGTAATTTAAATGTAGAAAAAAAGTTTGCATATTTATCAACCTCTATGGGTATGATATATTTTACTGCTGACCATATCCAATATCTTAAAAACTCATATATTGGTCGATCGTATTATGGTACTGCAAAATACACATGCCAATACTACAAAGCAATATTCTGGAATGAAGAAAAACTCAAACACGAAGCAAGAACTAAAAAAAAAACATTACTTATACTCTATGTTGCAAAGGAGGTAAAATTCGAATTCCCCCCTTCAAAAATCCTCTAACATTTCTCTCAAGATTACTTGACAACGACGATAATCGGTCAAAACATTTTTTACAAAAAATTAGACAATATAATAGCTTATTTGCCTTTACATCAATGGGTGGTAATATAGACAAATCAATAAATCAAGACAATGGACCATATGTATTCCGAGTCAATGGCCAAATATACCATCGTATAGGTTCATTACTACCTGAACCTAACAATATACCTAAATTTGCTGAATTATATATCTTTGACACGGAAAATAAAATTGCAAATAGAATTCGTGCTTTACAAAATGAAGAACCTAACGATATTGACATCGACCCTGAAATTGTCAAAGGTCTAATGAATATATTAGATACATATAATCCTTTGGTTCAAAAATTTCACGCTGCACGAGATTTACTAAAAGAATATAATGGAATTGATATTAGCATCCATATAATCAGAGCTAATAAAGGTGATCTAATACAATATGAAATGCCAAATTCGGATGAATTAGCACTACTAATAGTTGGTGATATGTCATTACAAAATTATAAAAGAGATATCATAATTCGCACCCGAGATGATAGGTTACAACGAATTTCAATAATACATCATGCATATATGGCATTACAATACCCTTTGTTGTTTTCATATGGTAAAAGAGGTTATCAACTTGGAATAAATTACCATGACAATAATGATGACAAACCTCATAAACGAAATAAGGTCATCATGCATGATTACTTCAAATATCACATACACTACAGAGAAGACCAACCAAATCCCTACTTATGTTATGGTCGATGATCGAAACAAATAATAATAGATGCTCGTACATGTGAAGATGAAGACAGATTACAATTCATAGCTAAAAATCAAGATAGATTAAGAGTAGAATACTTACAAAGCATAACTGATGCAATAGAAAAAGGAATAGTTCAAGGTAATAAAATAGGAAAGAGAATAATCTTACCATCCAGTCATACAGGTTGTAGACGATATATGATACAAAATTATCATTACGGTATTGCAATATGTCAAGTTTATGGATCTCTTGATTTATTTATTATCTTTACATGTAATCCTTAGATGGCCTGAAATCACTAAAATGTTGTTTAAAGGTCAACAACCAAGTGATAGACCTGATATAATCATCCGAGTTTTCCATATGAAACTAAATGAATTATTATGTGAACACATGCCACTCTATACTCTATTGAATTTCAAAAAAGAGGTCGACCACATGTTCACATCTTAATATGGATATCCAAAAATAACTCTGAAATTACAAATGAAATGATACATCGCTTCATATCTGCTGAAATTCCCGATCCAAATATTGATCCGCTCGGGTATATACTCATAGCAGAACATATGATGCATGGACCATGCGGTGATAAAATCCAACATGCTATTGTATGAAAAAAGAAAAAAAAAATTCAAAATTCTATCCCAAAGAATTTCAAGATGAGACTACATTTGACAACAAAGGTTTCACAATTTACAAAAGACAAAATAATAATATTTATATTCGAAGAAATGAACACAATCTCGATAATAGATGGGTTGCACCTTATAATTTGTATCTAATAAAAAAATACCAGGCTCATATAAATATTGAATATTGCAACAAAAGTACAATTTTGAAATATCTATGCAAATATGTTACCAAAGGACTTGATACTGCTAAGATTATCTTTGAACGAATTAAAAAAAGGTGAAGATACACCTACCCATGCAAATAATGGAAACATTGATGAAATAAAAGAATATCTAGATTGTCGATACATATGTGAGCAAGATGCACTTTGGAGATTATTCGGTTATGAGATCCATCATCATATACCTGTTGTTGAACGATTACCTGTGCATCTTCCACTTATGAATAGTGTAACTTTCAGAAGTGATGTGACACTAAAAAAACTTATAACCAATCCTGCTAAAAAAAACAATGTTAACAGAGTGGTTTACAGCAAACACAAATTACAAAGAAGCACACAAACCAACATATTGTGATTTTCTAACCAAGTGGACATGGGATAAAAAAAATCTAAAATGGAACAAATGAGCACAAGGCCTAAAAATAGGACGTTTATACTATGTTAATCCTAACGAAGGGGAACACTTTTATTTACGCATGTTACTGATGATAATAAAAGGTGCAACAAATTACAATGGCATTAAAACATATAAAAGAGTAATATATAAGACAGATAAAAATGTATGTGCTGCACACGGCTTGTTGAATAATGATGATGAATGGTATTGGACTTTTAAAGAAGCTTCTACTTGGGCATCATCATATCAATTAAGACAACTTTCTATGACAATGTTACTATTTTGTACAATACAAGATGAAAGAGATTTCTTTGAAAGAAACTGGCGATTAATGGTCAATGATTTCCAATACCAGTTAAAACATAAGTTCCATCCAATCTATTATTCAATATCTGATACTGACTTAATAGACCTATTATTAGATGATTTTCAGTATTTATTTTCAAAAAACGGAGTTGCAATAGAAACATTTAACCTACCAAGCAAAAGTGACCAACATATGTCTTATTCTAATAACCGATTAATAGAAGAATAATTAGATTATGATATATACAAGCTAGAAGAAGAAGCTAACAAATCGTATTTATGTTTAAACACATATAAAAAAATGCTTTTCATACAATTGTTAATAGTGTTTTAAATAACACACCTGATTTCTATTTTGTATCTGGATATGGAGGTACATGTAAAACATATTTATGGAATACAATTGTTTCATACCTAAGAGTACAAAAAAAATTGTCCTTACTGTAGCATCATCAGGCATTGCATCTTTACTATTTTCTAATGGTAGAATGGCTTATTTGAGGTTTAAAATTCCATTGGATATTGATGAAACATCAACATGCGATATAAAACGTGGAAAAATACTTACTGAACTACTTATAGAAACATCACTTATCATACGGGATGAAGCAATTATGACGAAAAAACAATACTTCGAAGCTTTAGATAAGTCATTAAAAGATGTCCTAAGCAAAAAATATCCACAAGCCGATTCAATTCCATTTTGAGGAAACGTTGTTGTACTAGGGGGTGATGTAAGGCAAATCCTACCTATGATTGAAAATGGCACAAGATCACAGATAATTAATGCTGCAATAATAAAATCGCACCTATGAAAACATGTTCAAATTTTAAAGCTAATTGAAAATATGCGTTTGACAGATAATAATGCTAATGACGTTGATTACAACAAACTTAAGATATTCAACAAATGGATACTAGATTTAGGAAATGGAGTTTTACCATCAACAAAACATGGAAATGATATAGAAGCTACATAGATACGCATACCATATGAACTACTCTTATTTACTAAAAGTCCAAAAATACCTACTTTATTTCACACTATTTATCCTAAGTTTAGTGAGAATTATTTTTATCCAGAGTACCTAAAAGAAAGAGCAATCTTAAGTCCTACAAATGAAATAGTTGATGAAATCAACTCTTATGTAATCACTTGTGTACCAGAAAAAGAAAAAGAATACTTAAGAACATATTGTATTTCAAAATCGTTTGATACGTGCAATAATGCTAGAATTCTATATCCTATTGAATATCTAAACATATTAAACGCAAACAATTTTCCACCACATAAATTACATTTGAAAATTAATGTGCCTATCATACTTTTGAGAAACTTAAATCAGAGTATCGGACTATGTAATGGGACATGATTAATAGTCACTAATCTTGATGATAATGTTATAGAAGCTAAAATAATAACTGGTTCCAATGTAGGAGAAAAAGTATACATTCCATGAATAAACTTAACCACTAGAGGAGCGAACTGGCGATTTCTATTAAGATGTCGACAATTTCCAGTTAAATTATGCTATGCAATGACAATCAATAAAGTCAAGGCCAGACATTATCAAATGTAGGCATATACTTGAGAAAATATGTATTTACACATGGCCAATTATATGTAGCAGTTTCACGTGTCAAATCTAAAGATGGACTAAAAATACTTATAGAAAATGAAGATGGAACTTATGGAGATGAGACAAAAAATATTGTGTCCATGAGGTTTTCAAGTATATATGACTTTTCTCCATATTACCATTACCTTGTTATTAGAGATGACTAAAGAAAAAACAAATCTCAATTAGCTTATATAAATTATTTTCGTACTTCTAATTTCATGTGGTAACCGATTCCTCATATCTTTTATAAAAAAATAGATGTCAATCAGCTTGCTATCACATATACATCCTGGTCATTTAGACTGGACAATATGTGTTATAATATCTAGAATATGGGAATATAGAGGAAAGAATGATGAAGACCATATCAAACATTTGGATCTGGTGATAATCGATGAAAAGGTAATAAAACCAATAAATCCCTTTACATACATATTTTTTATTTTCATTATGCTTAATTCATACATGGTATCTTTTGCAGTCTACATCTATGTATGTTGAGATCCCACCAGATACTATTCTACTTTTACACCCACTTCTTCAAGAAGGAAATGTTATCACCATGAAAAAATTCTTGGTGCACAATGCAAAAGTAGGATTCAATGTTGTTCAAATCCATATATGACCAGATTGAACAAAAGAACGGAGATCAAAATTATGAATCCACAACCTCAGAATTTTCCAAGGTATACATATACTTTGACACCATTTGAAGCATTTCCTGATCACTTGAATATGACCGATCAATTTCTAGGTATGCATTTAATATTCTATTATCAAATATGGGTAAAAAATAAAATAACAAAAAATCATGCATTTTAATTCAAACCTTTCTGTCACTATTGCAGATGTAATAGGACAAATCACTGCAGTATCAAATGTTGCTACGATTAGAGTATTTGATAAACTCCATGTAAAAAGAACACTGATGCTCAAAGATCTCAGCTAAAACTACACTTTGCACTATAATTTACTTCAAGTGATTTTGGATTTCTACATACTGCATGAATTGTTCTTTATCAAATGATTATTTTTGTTGAATCCTGAAAATGCGATATGGACGTTTGGAACTTTTTCTTGCACAAAACAGATAGCCAAACACCAATAGTCAAACTTGTTCCTTTACTTGTACATATTATATGACTATATGTTCCTTCTAAAGAAAATAATAATATATATTTTGCAACAATACAGTGGACAAACAATAGAGCTATCTCTCCTGGGAGAAAGAGCATCTGAATTCAATGGTGATGCAGTATATCAAATAGGACAAGGTAATCCTGTCATTGCTATATTTGTTGGAACGCTATGGAAAAGCTATAGATCTCAAACACCTTTTCTAAGTGGATCATTAGCATGTCGCCGATACATTAATGAAGAAAAAATTCCAGATATCAAAATATTTTATGCATGGTAAGAACAAAAATTTACCTTCAAATATTATTTCCAATTTACAGTGTCATTTCTACAATACAACCTTATTATAACATTATTATATTTCCATTTCAGCTTACCTTATATTGTAGAACCAATAGAGAAATTTGAGCTTCTTAATGATAAAAGCATTCAACAAGAAGTTAAACAAGCTACTGTTCTACAGCTTAAAGATATCGATCCATTTGAAGATATGGTAAGATATTTAATGCAATCTATAATATAACCATATATGTCTATTAAACATATAGATATTAACAAAACATATAATTTGTTTCTTATACTTTTCATGCAGGATCAAAAATTTCAATGTACTGTTACCATCACAAGGCTAGCACCGAGACAAAGTTGGTATTACCCGGCATGTAGTGCATGTCACTCAAGATCACGATTAAACGGTTCAATTTTTAACTGCACAAAGAAGGGTTGTTCATGTACTAAAATTGAATGCAGGTATGTTTTCTATCCTTTATACATAAGAATTTACTACAGAATTGTTAACCTTCAATTAAATCTAAAATTTATGCTATTTCAAGGTACAAGCTATGTCTAATGGGAAGTGATGAAACTTATGAGCTTGAATTTATTCTATTTGATCAAAAGTCTCAACAGGTAATAGGGAAATGTTGTCAAAAATTGCAAGCTCTCTATGATCGGTTTGATACAGCTCCCGATATACAAATTTTGATTGGGCAAAAATATACATTCATTGTCAAAATTGCAGCCAAGAAAAGTATTGACAGTGATCAACCATCCTTTGAAGTTATACATATCAAACAATAGTTCGGGAAACAAGCAATAATACCAACAGTTCGACAAATTGAAAATGTTCGAAGTTTATCAGTATCATCAACATCATCTTCTTCTATTCAAAAAAGTCAACTCCCTACAATACTGATAAAACCAAAATAAGCTGATATACAAGTTTGTTTATCTTCCATGTTGCATATTGCCATATTCCTTATAAAATACAATTAATACCCACACATCTCCAACTATGAACAGGAAGGCTCCCACAGCTTCACTAATTTCGATGTTGACGATGACAGGATGGAGGTAGAACAGATATAGTAAGGCTTTCATCTATAATGTACAACATAATTCTAAAATTTAATTTGCATGATCATTGAACACTTATCTTATATTGCACAAGGGATGCATCTTTACCAAGTGAACTAAAAGATAAAAGATCCTATACATCTACAACAACTGACATAGATTGTCTCTATAATTTCTGTATCATGATTTTATATTTTTATCACAGACTAACTACTCACATATTGCACCACTATGTACTAGAGTGACCAACCTCAAGATAATACATTAGATAAATTTAACAGAAAATGCTCAAGCCACACCAAAAAGCCAAGAGTACAATAAGGTATCACAGAAAACCATCTCTTACCCTTTATATCTCAATATTTGTTTAAGGACATCCTGCCCTCTTCAATATCTCTTGACAGACATTGATCTTGTACTTTTATCTGTCTTACAATAGGCTCATGCATTTTACACTTATCTGTTCACCTCATATTAAAAAAGTTGATACTTTGTATACACAGCAATATTTATATTCTGCTGAGTTGTGAAAACAAAGAAAGATTCTGTTACAAGCATATGGGGCTGCATGTGCTTCAAGACATTAAAAATGCTCACAATTTTGCTGATTTTGAATGTTGCATTCAATTTGTTAGTGTTGTTCAGATTTTGCCTTGCTTTGTCTATGTTGTGCTTCTATGTTAGTATGACTTTGATCAGATTTTGCTTGGACACATCTGAAGTGATTTAGGCAGCTGATGGGTATGTGCAAATACAAAGACCTCTGCTTATATATACTGAACTGACTTTTTCAATCCTTCTTCGGTTGAACATGCCCATTAAATATTTCTTTACATAAAAGTGCTAAGCATGAGACTCATAGTTCATAACTTGCAATTTATATCTTCGCTGCATACAACAATGCAGCTTATAAATGTCTCACTAACCATATGCGTACTATTTCCTTGTATGCAAATCTTCCGTAGGAGTACCTGTGGGTACATGTAACAAAGATTGTATCAATATAGACCATTTAGCTTGTATGTTCATGGATTCATACGACATAATGAGGACTGAACTAGTACAACAATTATCTACTAACTGATGTTGAATTAGCTAGTGATATTAATTCTTTCTTACTTATACAGAACATGATTAATGAATAGCTCTTAATTATTTATATATTTTTCTGATTCTAATTAAGGCTATGGTCCCAATGTTTTGTTACAGATAATGTTGGATCTACACAAGAACATTGTGGCAAAAAAGACCAGTTAATATTTTCAAATATACAGTTTGCTCTTCCTAACTTTTTGTTGCTCAACATGCTAATCATTTATGCAGTTTTAGCAAACAATACCTATTAATATTTTGATGTATATATTTCACTCATCTCCACCTTTGGGTGCACAACATCCTGATCTTGCATGAAAAGGTGCTGCAGAACATAGTACCACTAAACCTGCACGATGTAAGGTCAAACAAAACCGGTTGATGTATATATAGTCATCCCGGCCTTTTTATGTATATAGTTCGCGATACCTCACTGTTTTTAACTATGCTTCATATCAAATTTTTTCTGCATATATTATAACAAGTATGTAAACCAGTTTCCTTCAATTATAAATAATCCAACGACGGGCACAATCGCGTGCAGTTGGCGTGCCATTTTCTAGTGTTCTACTATGGATGCTCTAGAATGGATTCTCCTATACTGCTAAGGAAAATCAACTCAAGACAGAAGTAGATTTGTGATTCACCAATGTTTCTGCAAAACGGACTGCCGTACATACCAGGGAATCAAATGAGTACTGGTAGATGGAAGAACAACAACTGCTCTTGTTTGCCTCAGCAGATGCAAACTGTGGTAAATAAAACAGCAGAAATGGAACTCAGGGATTACCGGATTGAAATGCGTACTGTTGCAAAAAAACAGGCATTCCTTGCCCATGCCACCAATCTATATACACATGCCAAGGGAAAGTGTTATGTACAACTTAAAGCACAGGAAAAAAATGCACCAAGAAAGCACAAAAAATAAGATAGGTCTGGAAAAAAAAAACCAAGTAGAACAACACATCTCTCCTCTCCACCAAACAAGACAACCTAAAACTCAAAAAGGATCAACACGATGTGCAAGAAAAGAATTGACTTGCAGCTAATTTCCAGCAGGATCCTCAGCGGCATTGCGCCTTCTTAGCTTGGCGCGTGTCACACGGATCGTCTCCTCCATTGGTGTCTCCTCTACCACAGGATCAAGCTCCTCCGCACCCTCTGCACCCTCTGCAGCGTCACCAGCCTCATCAATGGCCATCTTGTCCACTCCTTCGGTTTCAGGGAGTGGTGGAGCGCTAGGCTCAGATTTCGGTGAATCAGCATTAGTGGCTGGAGGTTGCACCAGCTCGACAGCAGGTTTCACCTCGCTTTTCTTTGTGCTTTCATCAGGTTTTGTTGTGGACGCAGCTGTGGCAGACTTTGTGGATGCCAGTGAACCGGCTTTTGCTGATGCTTGACGCTTGATCTTGGGGGAAGATGGAACGGTTTTGGTCTCCTGAGATTGCTGTGCCATTGCTGCTTGCCGAACAGCGATAGATGCTGCTCTGCGCATAACAGGTGGTGCTTGTTTTTGTGGTTGTTGTTGTTGCTGCTGCTGCTGCAACTGTGGTTGCAGCTGTTGTGGCTGCTGTGATTCCTGAAAGAAATCAAAGCATGATTTCAACAACATGGGTAACATGATAACACTATGAGATTAGATAAAGCAGAACACACATTTCCATGACTTCGCTTAAACTGACAGACTTCTAGGATACACCAAAAAGAAATTCTTCTACTAACACCATGCATCATGCAATATATGTAGCCTTCTTTATTGTGCATCGCTTTCTACATAATACAGAAGGAATGCCTAGATGGAGTTTAGCTCGAACATAGGGGCTTACTATCAAGGATTGGAGTAGTACTACCTGTCTCACAAGGAAAAAAAAGAGAGTGGACTACTACTCCTGAGTCCTGAAAGAAGATAAGCCTATGTAATCTCGCTTGAGTTCACATAAATATCGGGTATGGTGCTGGTAGCTGCAACCGGATAGTTTGCACTATGTAACTACCTAGTTAGAAAATAAAAAACAATAATACATACATACTTACTTATTTAGCAGGTATTCCATAATAATAATTATTTATGTGTTTAGTAATAATGGCGCTTGTGATCTCCTGTGAATCAAGTCTCTTGGCAGCTCAACTTTGGGTTTGTGTTTGGAAGGGTCAAGGTACCAAAATTACATAAAACTTCACGACACAAATGACAAAAATGCTTGTACTTGACAGTGGCTCAAAAGGACACTTTACAGGTTCATGCTATAGCTCAAGGGATATCACAGCATGATATGTTCTGAACATGCCGGATGTACAGAACTGCTGTACAGTACACATTCATATGTCAAATGCTAGCCACGGTATGTTTTTGCTTACTCGGCCAATGATTAAGACCAGCACACAACTGCATAATAATGATACTCTTGTACATTTCTGCAAAGTTCTGATTTAGTCATAGTAATACTTCATACTCATTGATACTGGTCCGAAAAGACAGGTGTCTTACATATTTCTACAAAAAACGAAAAGGTTTCTAATCCACAAATACAATAGTCCCAAACCACCTGGGATTCTACCTTTGTATTATCAAGAAACAGAGACTTGTATTCCTCTCAAATGTTAGACAGAAGTTTAGAGGTATTATAACATTAACTAGAATATTTATGGAAGTATACATAAAGAACTGCCTTTTTAGCAAGCATCGAACAAAACAGAAGGAGAAGCCATGGTAATTCATACAAAAGTTCAAACTTCCAAGATGGTGATGGCAACCTATGACCTAGCTTGCAGACTAGGCTACCCAACAAGATAGAAGTGGCTTTTTTTGTATTATATGCTTGCATATTTTCAACTGAGCTACATGATATAAGCATATATGGAAAATGTGTATGGTTCAAACGTTCTTGCAATGGCTATCCAGTGGCCGGAGAAGATATGAGTTCACTCACAAGCACTGTTGCTTAAGGTTTTTCATGCCATCAAAGTCAGGTTAGCGATGTGGAGTATACATGTTGCTTTAGTTTTTTCTATTATGACAAATCCAGGTTTTGGAGCAGATTTTTTAGCATATAGTACAAAGCTATTATAAAATTGATTATTTCTCAAGAAAAGTAACTAAAGATACTAAGTCTGCGTATGAGAACTTAAACAATACCATTTGTCAGTAGTAGTGAATGCATCTTGCAACAATGTAGCTAACAGACTAGTATGATAGCATGGTCAAAATTGCATTAGAGAGCAGAAAAAAGAGTTTTAATATCTATGTAAAAATTATGGCGTTGAACATCCTTAGGGTGGGAAAACATCAATTGATTCAATGGCCAGTTTTGACAGAAAAAGCATAGCAGTGCATTTGATCCACACCTGATGAGGGCGCTGTCTTGATTTCTGAGATGGTGAATGGGCTGCAACATATTTCAAAACATCGAAGAAAGTATTCTGTCCTACAGAAGCAGCCTTTTGGAAATAAAGGACAACAACATCGGTGGCTCGAGCTCTCAACTCAAGCAGATTACGGTCAATTTCATTCTCATGCTGCGAAATATATGGCCTAAAGAAAGTCTCGTAAATGTACGTAGTTCCCTGCAATGAAAGCATGTATCAATACTATGTACAGAAAACCTGTAAGATAGAAGGTGCAAAGGGCATTGAGTACCTTTGTCTTAGGGTACCACAAGTATATAAAGAACATCAGCTTTGCTTCCGAGTAAAATGGTAGCCTTCAACATGAGTGCACACAATGTTAGAGACTCGTCAAATCAAAGAACTGAACAAAGTGACCGGCAATCTCACCATGATATCGTAAAATCTCCAAATCTCTCCAAAACCGTCAACAGGGCAACTAAAATCCTGGACACAGGAAACAAAACTAAGTTTGTCAAACAACTCATGGAGGTTTGCTGACCACAAAATTTATTGAACCACCTTACCAATACTGACACCAAAATATGAGCTGCTCGATCTCCGGTTTGTTCAGTTCAACAGTCTTGTAGCATTCATAGGCAGGATAGGCATAGCCAAAGGCCAACCTACAGGCAATTGGCATATCATACACCAGAAGACAAATACAATTGTAGGACGTTATTCCTTATCCACAGCATAAAGAAAATGCCCGTTCTTTCTTATCAAGTAGTTTGACTTAAAAACATTTTTTTTTTTTTTGCTTTATTCGACAATAAACCACAAACGGGTGCAGTTGACCATTTTAAAGATGCACTGATTTAGTACCTCAGTATCCCTACAAGATAATAAAATTTTCCGATACACTTACACCAAAAAGGTGGAGAATTTACCAACACTCAAATGAACAGGACCAAATCTAAGATAGCTCTTGATGAAGGAGGTCAAAGATAAAAAGAGCACAATTTTGGACGTATTTGTTCAAACCAGAGCCTACAAACCGAGTGTCAACTCTACTGAAGCATTCTCCGATGCTTATCATTTCAAGAAATATACTTATCAGGCAATAATCTTCAAAAACAACGAGCCAGACCGGAAGAATAAACGAACAGAACCTTTGACCGTTGTGCAATGCATTGAAAACTTGCTTCCATGCTCCTCGAGAAGAATAAAATATTTCTGATGCGTTGCGTGCTCTCAGCCCCCATTTCACGGCGAACAAGGTGGACAAATCGAGACGAAGGAACGCATCTCCCCATTTTTGGAAAACACATGAGTATATTAAGGGTAAAATAAACGAAGACAAAGACTGAACTCTCCGAAATCTGAATGGACATCCAAACATCTTCATTTCAAGAAAACCAAATTAAAACCCAAATAGCATGCCTCTGCTCCGTCTCCAAACACAAAATGTCGATTTGCCAGTAACACATTTCAAGGTTCAATGGAAGGGAGTGCTTACAGGAGCACCCTGGAGAGGAATCCACCCATCATCTGCTCCGACCTTCTGCGCACGACCAGATCCAACAACGAAAGCACAAATCAAAACATCATCATCGCACCGACACATTGCGAAGGGAAATCACAGAGAGCCGAACATACCGCAAAGAAACCTTGCAGGAGAGGGATCTGCCCGGGAGGCGAACCGGGGGATGGATGGACGCAGCAGACGGAGCCCGCCCGTGAGGAGAGAGGAACGGTCAGGAGCTCTGGTGGTTCCCCAACTCTCTCTCTCTCTCTCTCTCTCTCTCCCGCTGCAGCTAAAAATACCGGTAATGCGGTGGAATGAGGAGAGGGAGAGCCGGAGGAGAGGCGAGCACGTCCGCCGTCAGCTCAAACTCCAACCAACCCGACTGTATCTGGCTATTTGATTTTTTTTCCACGGCTATCTACCGCTAAGTAGAGTGACAAATTTATTATTAAATTCGTTGTTATAGATTTATAAAGATCTATTTATTATTTTTAATAAGGAATTATCATTCTAATAAAATATCAAAAAGTTAAGTATTCCTATTGTATTCTTCTCTCTTCTCTTTTGTTCAGCAATGATTGTCCTGGTAATATTTTTCTGACTGATGGCTGTTCCTCTCTATTGTCTCTTGAGCAACAGATTATATTTTATGTTACGGCATACACATTCTTCGCTTATTCGACCGTTGGCAGTCATACACATTCTTCCCTTATTCGACCGTTGGCAGTTGAAGAAATAATTTACTGAACATCGACAATCAAATAAATACATTATGGAGTATTTGATTTAGTCTTTACTAAAGAAGTCACATGCATCACAATCAAATAAATATGAATTTCTGATTCAGTAAATCCGAAGCTTTTCGTTAATAATTTTGGGTGATGCAGAGTAATTTTTCTACATCTAGGCATAGAATAGCTCAACCAATTATATTGATAAGTTTGTTTTTACAAATACCTACATATAAGTATATTTTTATTAATATATTGATGCCGTAGCCAGAAAAATAGTGCTCAAAGTCTTGCCCTATGATACTTATCAGAGCAATGAGTTTGAGACCCAATCAACACACAACTTTTAAGCAAAATCTTCTAAAAAAGACTTTTAAGCAAAATAGTTGCGGTCACTTCTAAACGATGGTTCTGCATCCACTTTTAATGATTGTCTACTAATCATTTTTGCATCTTTGGAATGCGACTCTATATGATCGAGATTGACGATTAGAGAGGTGAATAGACGTCTAAACAAATTTCTTCTGAAATTGATGATCCTTTTCTATTCTTAGGCCCGACGCACTTCAAAACCATATGCGGAAGCAAGAGACACAAGAACAGATTGCAAGAATTCCAAAATCAATGTTCTTCTGAGATGAATGTGAACTCTAGGTTCTAATTAAAGCCATATTAAAAGTCGTAACATAAGCAATCAAGCAACTTAAGGAAAAACTCTTAAACATAAAAGAACTAGCCATCGGAAGAAGGAATTCTTCAAGTTGATGGATCTACATGTTTGAGATAATTCAAGATCAACTCGTACAAGAGGATTAACCCTCTAGCACAAGAAGAACAACTTTAACACGATTCAAAAGGAGCCGCTCTCAAAGAAAACGAAAATAAAAAGGAACTACCGAAAATATGCATGAAATCATGGGAGCCAAAAGCAAGAGACTAGAATGAGATGAACTAAGCATATGTAGAAAGAGTTTCTTCATTAAGCTAAGAGGAACGCCTCTTTTGGCAAATTATAAAATATTATTCTCATAAAAGCTCTCACCTAAATATAAGCTAAGCATCCCTCCCTCTTCACACAACACAAGTGTAAGACTCTCAAAACTCTCTAAAAACTCTCAAAGTCTCTTTTATTTTCACCAGTCATACCCCTCTATTTATAACTCCACGGGGCTTACTTAACGCTTAAGCAATCATATGCCTAAATTGTCCTTCACTTACAATGCACTCCCACCTATCACTAGAGGTAATTTCATTCAAATTTTTCTCTATCCATCAGATGATCGTGGCGGCTTCATGACTTAGCTTCATCTCAACGCAAGCTTCGCAATGATGCAACATGTCCTCTATCCTCCCGTGGTTTTTAAGGCTAAACAGGAAAATTGTCTTGCATGCTTTTCAAAATGTGACTCATTGCCACTTGCGTATACCTTAAGCAAGTCTTCCAATATCGATGTGTGTCCTCCGTCTCGTGATCTTGACCACCGGTAAGTCTTCACGCTTTCGATCCCTCGAGCTATATTGTTACTTGCACCAAAATCCCTTTCGCTTGACTTTATCAACACGTCATCTTCGTCCTTTATATCATAGTTTGTTTGACCTCCATGTGTACAGCTACGATCACCCTTGACTCCGTCCGGCTCCCTCGATCGTCTGGCACCAAGCTCCCTACTTAGCCTCGATTTTCTCGCCATCGACCGCTAAGTTGCATCCATCATCTACACACCATAAGATAAGCAAACATATACTTTCAACACCATTTAACTATTTCACAAGCTAGTTGAAAACAAAATTTTGATAGAAATGACACATCACTGAAAAATCGTAAACGTTGGATGATCCGATGTGCACTCCTCCTGAGTGCCAGACCATCCAGAGTGTTTAACTCAGCAGACCAAGCCGCTTGAAATCCTCTCTGCAATAAATAGTTTGACATGCATTCATGCCTATCGTCAGACCATCTGACGTATTCATTCTTGTTGGAACCCGTTTTGCATCCTCTCTGAAAAAATTACTTCGGCGAAGCATCCAACGTACACATTTTCCAATGTTGGACCATCCGGCGTATACAAGTCCGTCAGAGCCAATTTGTAACCTCTCTGCAAGAAAAGCTCTGGCGTTCACTCATGCCCAACGCTAGATCATCCGGTGTGTACTTCACTTTTTGCTTCTTCATTGAAATATTCTGATGTGTACTTCATATGAACGTTGGATCATCCGACGAGTTTATTTTCTTCAGCTCTGGATCATCCGACATGTATAATTTTCCTGGACTCAGAGACAAATAGGTTAACTCCATTTTCTCTGCAACTTTGGTTAGTTATGATCATAATTGCAGAACATAATCATGCTCATGCAATCTCAAAAATCACCAAACCAAATCAACACCATTGTCAATCACTCATCACATATAAACTAAGGCACATTTTAACTTAGTTTCTCAATCTCTCCCTTGATGAGTGCATTGATAACTTCACAAAGCACAAAGAATTGGTTTAAAGAAAACCCAAGAATCTCATTCAAGTGACCAAGAACTCAAGAAAGAGCAAAAAAAGATGTCACATGACATAAGAAGATTGCAAAAGCTCGAAGATCACCATGGAAACTCAATTGCTCCCCCCTTAATAAATGCATAGGTTCATTATAGAATATTTTCTCCCTTTTTTATTTATGCAAGATTTTTTTGTGCATAGCATATTTTCTCCCTCTTTGATAATGCAAACATCAATGACAAAAACACCATGTAATACATGAACATGCAATTTTAATAAGCTTTTACAAGTATAACGATTGGGGGTTGTTGTTAAGGACCCCCGATAGCCCCATAGCTCAGCTAACCTATGCTCATGGATCCATGCCTTCCAAAGCCTCTATCTCCCGGAGCCATACCTTCCGAAGCTTCCATCTGTCAGAGCCATGCCTCCCCCGGAGCCCCTATCTCTGGGGCTCGGGCCGGCTTCCCAAAGGCTACAGGGTGAATCACCAAGCCTCAAGAAAGATCAGCTAGAAAGGGAACGCCGGTCATCTTTTACCTGCAAGAAAGTGACCAGCATTAAATACCTAGGTTAGTGGACGTCGTCCTGACACCCCAGTACAATGGATGTTATCCTGACACCCCTGACAGCGCGACTGACAGCGCGACGCTGGGCTGCAATTGACGACCGGCTCACCCCTCAGGGTGCAGGCACCACAATAGTTACTATAGTAGATGTTTATTCTCTATACAAGATAAAAAGTAGTTATCTAGGATAAGATCCAGTAATTCAGTCAGGTCCTAGATATTTGTATATCGTGATAACTTATATACTAAGCTACGTACCACCCTATAAATAGGGGGTCATGGTCATCTGGGGAAAGGAGAGGTCATAAAGAGAACGTTTAAGGCAACACACAGGACACAGAGGTGCCCAAGCACTAAACTACGCTGTGATACTCCCCCAGACTAATTTATTTTTCTACTATCAACATATTTATAGTATTTCTTCCTCTCAAACTTTGTCTCCAAACTTGAGTTTCCTCCTTAGAAGAAACTCTCATCATACTTCCTGGGGCAAGACGATCTCTTGCTCCAACTGCGCGCTGTCCATGGGAACTCGAATACAGAAGTACTAAGAGAGACAGGATGTCACCAAAGAAGAAGACCACCAAGTCCGCAGCAACAGTGGTCGACCCCCCGTCACATCCGGGCGACAGTCCGGGCGACTAAACATAGGCCGCCCCGACCATCTATCATATTCATTTTGATGAAACCTGTTTGACACTCTCTCTGGAAAAATTACTCTGGCAAAGCATCCGGTGTACATATTTCCCGATGCCAAACCATTCGGTGGATAAAAATTCGCAAGAGCCAGTTTAGAACCTCTCTGCAAGAAAAGCTCTGGCGTTCACTGATGCCCAACGCCGTACGATTCGGCATGTACTTTAATTTTTGTTTCTTTGTTGAAATGCTCTAACGTGTATTGCATATTAACGCCGGATCATCCGGTGAGTCCATTTTCTTCAGTGCCGGATTATTCGACGTGTATAATTTTTCTGGACTCAGAGAAAACATGTTAACTCTATTTTCTCTGTAACTTTAGTTAGTTATGATCATAATTACAATACATAACTATACATATGCAATCTTAAAAATCATCAAATTAAATTAAAATCATTATCAACCATTCATCACATATGAAATTTAAGATATATTTTAATTTGGTCTCTCGGACCCTAACACCGTCCTCTAGTTGATATCTGTATGATCATGATGTCTAACTTTTTTTGGACAGCCATGACCTTTGATATCACGTATTGCCATGTTCCCGAAAAAGAATTAGTATGCCGACAACCTAAAAGCCCACAGCTGCGAGACCAAATTAGTATGCCGAGAGCCCTGAAGAGGTGCTTTCCATGGGTATATAGCCGCTCACTGCACAAAAGTGGCAAAAGTGGTTAAAGTGGGTAGGGTGGGAGAGGGTAGTTGTCCTAGCTTTGAACGCACGGCTCGGATGTGATTTACTTAACCTATTTATTTTAGTTTTAGATTATAATAATTTAATTTATTATGTTAAATGTATAGAAGTTTATTTTCACTATATTATGAATTGTTTGATTTTATATATAGAGTGAATTACATAAAACTATAAATATTATGTTATTTATAACATAAAACTACAAATATTGTAAATAGTAACACAAAACTACAAGTATTATGTACTAATTTTACACAAAACCCTATTTTAATTAGATTCACTCAAAAAATAATCTTATATTTCTTTAAAAATCCTAAAAAAAATTATACGTATTTCATAATCCATGTGCAAACCATTTTAATTGGATTCGCCCAAAAATACAATGTAGAATTTAAACTAAATTTTTTCAAAAAGGTTATTTTATAAATCCTAACAATTGTTAGGGCCTCAAATAAAATCCCCAAAATATGAAAAAAAATCACTAATATTCTTATTATATGATGTACTAATTTCTAAAATTATTTACAACCCTAGATTATATGGTGTGAGTTCCTTTGTAATGCTCTATTTATATATTTATAAAGGAACTCTTTTTTTCACGATATAACCTAGTGTTGTAAATAATTTTATAAATTATTCCATCATATAAGAAGAATATTAGTGATTTTTTTCTATATTTTTGAGATTTTGGGTCTTAACAATTGTTAGGAGTTATAAAAATAGTTTTTTTTTGGAGAATTTTAGTTTAAAGTCTACAAAGTCTTTTGGGTGAATCTAATTAAAATAGATTGCACATGGATTATGAAATACATAAAATTCTAGGATATTTTAAGAAATATAAGATCATTTTTTGGATAAATCTTATTAAAATCAAATTTTATGTGAAATTAGTGTACAATACTTGTAGTTTTGTGTTATAAATGGCATAATACTTATAGTTTTGTGCAGTTCGCCTTTATATAACTTGTTTTTTGGATTATGAGAATCAACTTTTATATTATAACTGCTTTTTGTTTTTAGGGTTAAAAATCTATAATTAAAATAAAAAACAAATAAGATCTTATACCACATTGAGCGTAAGATAGCAGGGAGTGAGACTGTAAGAGGGATCACGTCGAGGAGCACAGGTTGGTGGATACGATAATCAGCAATAGACCTCCTGATGCTCTTTAGGGATAACAATGTTCTTTATAGAGATAGGGATCTGCTCAGAACAAGATAAGGATGGGGCGAGCTTTCCTCCCACGGGACTCACGGCGTGAGGCCTCGAATCCCAATCAAGACAGGATCGGTGATGAAGTTTTCCCTATAAGGTTTTATAGGGTTCTGAATCGAAGTCGACATTTGATAGATTTGCATCTGTAGAGATATAACTCGTCGCTTGCCGGGCCGCTGCTCACCGCACACCGCTGTGCTAGGGCGCCACGGGCCAGGGGCTGAGGTGCTGCTCGCCGCTCGCCACTTGCCACTCGCCGGAGGTCCGGTCAGGTCCGGTCCTGACATTTCGGTGGCTCGAAGCGAAATTAAAAATAGGGGCCTATTATTAAATATAAATCGTTCAGATCTAATTTTTTCAGTTTGCTTTTAGACCGATATACACAGTATATATATATATATATATATATATAGGGCATTTGGATTTTAGGAGCTCGGAACAATCGCACTGCTCGACCCTCTCCGGACTGGCCCTGGGTCCGGTGCCTCACCGGAGTTTAGGGATCCGACGGACCGGGAACGGAGGCATCTTTTCCCCTGTCGGATCTGGCCCCGTGCGCTCTGATCGGATCTGGCGTTCCGGCCTTCCTTTCTCTGTCAGCACGTAAAAATTCTTTGGTCCGGGACGTGACCACCGACATGCGTCCAAATCGAAAGGTGCCGGACCTATGGCCTACCCCAGTTGCTCCCTCCCCGTACATGCACATGCATGTTCCAATTCACCAATCACTGATCAAATCCGACGCAACACATGTATGCACATCCTTGTACCGTTTGTTCCCAAGCTACCATGATACATACACATATGTAGCATTGTAGCAGTAGTAGTACCAGGCTACTTAGCTAAAGTAGCTCTCTTCTTTTCTTTTTTTACCAACAAATTTCATTCACGACGTCAAGACGATCTTCTCTAATAAGAGAGCACAGTATATCCCCTTTTTGTGAAAAAGGCTTTGAAGAAACTGGAAATTACAACTAAGTCCTTGGAACCATCTACCTTTCTAATGACCCGCGTTGTCGGAACAAACACTAAGACTGGATCCACCGAAGCCAAAGCCAAGTCCCACCATCACGCCGATGAGAAGCTCCAAACATTGGACATACTGCATCATCCATCGCCCTCGAGACAAATCTGCAACCAGCGAAAGGAAATCGGCATCTTCTCGCAGACGAAGATGAGTGAACCACATCTCCCCTGGCGCCCCACCCTCGCACACGTGAAGGGTGAAGATCCAAAACCCAACTTTGCCATCACCGGCAACAAACCGAGCGACGCAACAACACAAGAACACAACCAACCACGCAAAGGGGATCCAAACCATCCTTTCACAACACACATACAACACAAACTCCCTCATACCTCCCATGGCCATCGAAGGGGAGGACACCGAGACCAACGCCCGCATCGGAGACAGCTTGGAGGAGCTAAAAATAGCGAAACACCATCGTCGGAACTGGATACATACACAACCTCACATAACCCTCCCTAGAGATCTCGCCGGAGATGGCGCCGTCACCAAGAAGAGCATGGAGGAACAAAAGCTCCTATGGAGACTTCATCAATGGCACCACCGAGAAGAACATCCTAAAATCTACGAGAACTACAAACTACCAAATACAACCTACCTTACAGGCTACTCCCGGTGTCGATCCATCAAAACCCCTGCTCCTCCAGCGCCGGAGAGGCAACCGAAGGCCAAAGAGAGGTTAGATCGATGCCGGGTCTTCATAATCGCCTTGGAGTTGCTGAGGCTACTATAACGGGAATAAGGATTTCACAATATGAATCTGTTTGGAACGGTTAGATCGACGCTGGGTCTTCGTAATCACCCTGGAGTCGCTGAAGCTACTATAGTGGGATAAGGATTTCACAATATGAACCTGTTTGGTTGCTCCCTTAGTCGGAGCGGAGCTGCCTGGCCAAGCAGTAGGCTGAGGCGTCTAATTTCGGACGCCTGCGGCTGGCGTTGTTGCCTGGCACCGAAGCTGCCTGACAGGGTACCACCAAACACCCCTATGTCTTTCTCCTTGTCCAAATACACGTGAGCACGTCTCTGCCTTTGGATGGCATCACATGATTGACATGCATGGGCGGAGGGTAGATTGATTCCTTCAAAAGCTAAATCTAGCTTACCTTTCTTCGTCTGGTAGTAGCTTTGGTTTATTCCTGACAAAATCACCACCACTGGTGCCTCTCAAACTAGGATCGAAGAAACAGAAGAATGCAAGGAGTATATATAACTAAATAATAACTCAGTCAAAAACTATGCTATGTCAGACGTTGGTACGGTCCTTAAAATTTAACTTAACATATTTTTAGACAAATCTACAAATATAATTTGCATGTTTTTATTATAAACTATTAAATATATTAATAGTGTTTTAAATATTCGGTAGCGAGTATATCCAAAATGTCAAGTATCTGTTATGTGCTAGTTTAGCAAAAAAAAAATTAATACTGAATTTTTCATGTGATATATGAAGCATGCATGTATTTGTCAGGATATGGTACCCATGTTCTCCTATACCCACATCCACATGTGATATGGTATGACCACGATAGTACACTCTTGTCTTCCTTTTTGCCGTACGTCTTGTCTTACTAATACAACTATATCTCTACTACTGCTACAAGAGTCACAAGAATCGGTGGCCGTAACATGACTGATCAGTGCAACAACTGCACGCTCCTTTGTACGGACGGCATTTTCTAGATCATTAGCATAAGAATAAGAAATTCAGGTGCTCCCTTTCGTTGCTAGACCTCACTGTTCATTTTCCATGTTCTTTTCCCTGTCTCGACTCGATGATGCTCATGATCATCTTCAATTATATTCTCTTCATTTTATTTCTTTTTTTATTTTTCTTCTTGTTTACCTTTCCTTTATTTATTTTTATCTTTAACAGTTTCCCTTCGAAGAGGTTCGTGAAAGGAAAGGAAAGAAAATCTTGTTCTAAAAGGAATTATTTTGAAAATCTCTTTATGACGGGAACCGTAAAAAGAAACTGTTGAAGTGTTGAAAGGAAAAAAAATCCCTTTATAAAAAGATTGTAAACCCTGATAGAAATCGGTTAAAAATGATCTTTGAATCATAATTCTTTGGTAGGTGTCTAGGTGAGAAGACAAGTGGTTTAGTGACCGTCCGGTCACTAAATGTCATGGAAGCATCGACATCGATGTGTTTCATCAGCATTTAGATTATGGTTGGTTTGCTCTTATGTCACAGCAACCGAACCTACTTGCGCACCTTGATTATCATAATTGCTATCTATCTCCGTCATGCAAGCAAGCAATGACTACATCTTGTACCAGCTTTGCAAATAGGATTGTGAAAACAATCTCTACTGGCTAGCTATGTTGGGGTCTGCATGTTTTTCATCTTCAGGGGAATCCTAAAACATCACTACCCATTTATCTTTGCAGTCCAATCTTTCTTTATAATTTGTGTGAGATCATCTATGTTCTGTGTTATTCCACTCTGACAAAATCGGCTACACGTTAGTTATACAAGCTCATCTAACTGCTATTTGATGCAACTAGTTGCATTTAAATTCAGGCTCTTCTTATCTACCAAGCATAAATAGCCTAGTCCACCAAAAGTTATCCTAACGCACCTAAACACTGGGCAAGCTAATAGGATAGAAGTTGTCCTAGTTCTGAACCTTTCCAAACAACTTAAATGCCTCAATTTCCTGCAGGTTAGAACCAAGCTCTTCTCTATTTTTTCTTGGAATAACTTAAATAAATGTTTGGATGATTATTTATACTAATATAAAAAAACATGAGTTTGGCTGATACAAACCATCTCGCTTTCCATCCGCTTAAATCCTACATCACACATTACTCCAATTATGTTGCACATCCATCACGATTCACTACTACGAAACTAGCAATAGACAATTGGCTATCAGTGCCGGTTCGGTTAGAATATAGTGATAAGGTATATTGTCGGTTCATAACCTCCAATGGCTAATCAATAATTGAGGCCGTAGGAATGTATAGTGATACCTCTTGTCATTGCATGTTTATGTTATGAAACTGACATTAATGTATCACTACCAGTTCTAGATGTGAACCGACAGTGATATATATAGTCCCTTTTATCTAATTGGCTCCTCACTCCTTTCACACTTAGTCTCTTGCACTCCAACGCCACTGCATCCTTGCCCCATGCTGCTACGTCCTCCTCAACTTCCTCCATCCCAACGCCATTGCATCCTCGACCTCCTCCACCCCGACACCTTCCCCGACCCCAGCCTCCTCCCTGCTGTGCTTGGAACACTGGCGGTAGGGACTTGAGTCTTAGGGTCTCACGTCGTATGCCCTCCACTGTCCCTGTGGCACTCACCTGTTGTTGCACTGCAGGCCACCGATATGTCACTCCTTTAATCCTAAATCCCTTCCTGATTCTCCATGAACTACATGCTATTAGGTGCAAATAGTACTAATATAATTTTCTAATCTCTTTTTTGTTGAGAGCTTAGAGATGTCTTGATGATTCATAGTCCTAATTTCTTAGTTGATATGGTATCGCGCTAGAACTTATGCACTTGTTGATTGGCATTCGACAAATTGCCCATGTTCTTATGTTTTATATGAAGTAGCGTGAACAAATAGTTTGTTGAGATCATGTGGAACAATGAAGTTTATCAAGCTTCCATGTGATCATAGTTGAGAAGAGACGGATTAGAGTTGAAAGAAGAAGAGGGGTTAAATTGAACTGTGTAGTTATGGCACGACAAATTTGGATGGACAAGTAAAGACCGTAGGAAAAATTATAGTTTTGGGATCTGTCTCGGCACTATAGTTCTCACCACAACCTTCATCTTGTCCAACCATGTTTACCCTATCAAAACTTAGTTGAAAAGAGATTGATTGTAGTTAGGTGAGAAGAGACATATTAGAATTAAGAGAAGAAGAGGGATTAAGTTGAATTGTTTAGTTGTGGCACGACAACTTTGGTTGGGCAAGTGAAAAATGTGGGGGAAATTATAGTTTTGGGATCTATCTCAGCACTATAGTTCTCACCACGGTTTTCATTTGGTCCAGCCATGTTTATTGTGTTAGAATTACCAAAGTAGGGCAAAGCACTAATTCCTTAAACTACCAAAGTATAAAAAAGAAGAGACTTTCTTTGTTTGATTGTTCGGAGCTTTGAAACTTTTCTACTACAGGACAATTCCCTAAAGTGACTCGATGAGTGGATGGAAAAAACATTCACCATATATTCTATGGTGAATACTCGATGAATATGAACAAAGCTTGCCAATACACTATAACAAAAAAGATATAAACTTGATAATACTCTACCATGATAATAGACATAGCTTGCTCTCATTTTGTAAGACCTCGGTCCCGGGATCTCCTATGCCTCCTGATCAATCCTTAGATTAAGTAGCTGATACGTATAGTACAACATTTATTGCATCACGAACATACATTGTATATAAAAGATTAAGGTTGCAAGAGTATAAAAGGTCTTTAAACCATACGATACATTACAAACCTGGCCAACCGGCCAACAAAAGCACAACGGAATAACAATCCAAAGCCAAAAGTAACTCGGATATGAACGTGACCGCTAAATCTACTCCTCATCCGCGTCTTCATCTCCTGCGAAGTCAACATCCATCTCCTCATTTGAATGATAGCAAGAATAAGTACGGACGGTACTCAACAAGTCATATACTACTCAAGGTGTTGATAAATGCATAAAGGATAACTCAAGGAGAAAGCTTTACAATTTAGTTTTAAGCGTAAAACAGTTTCATGCAAATATCTAGTTATATTCTCTACTATTATCTTCTGTAACAGTTTAAACAAGGTAACAAGGTATATTTATGGGTTTTCGATCCTAGGAGGAGCTACACCTTATTCCATAGTCCCTATTAATGTGTCTGGTATACCTTCAGTACCACTTAGCTCCTGACGAATCAAGCCAACAACCTCATCATATGGGCATCTAGTCCACATACACACTCATCAAAGATACTCATGCCTCTAACCAAGTGGGGTCATTGCTTTGCATATCCATGCTTGTGGACACGGCTATTTAAATGGATTTACACTCTGTAGAGGTTGTACATTGTACTCACATGATATGCTCAGCCTCCAACCATTGCAAGCGGAGAAGCAAATCATCGAGATGCTCCAATCACCTTCCCTTCCCGGACTATACTACGAGACACCCCAAGTGCTTCAGGCCTACGTAACGGATGCTAGGGTACCACCTGGGCCTTCGTAAAGAGTCTAATTCAATGAACATCCTGTGAAGCACCTGACAGACGCTTAGGTTCTCGTTCCTCCCTTGGCATCCTAGTAAAATATTCAGCTTGGTCAGAGATAGAAAAGTCAAGTCTTGCCCATAACATGACGTATGGTTGCACTGGGGTGGCTTAGCATGATAGTGCAATGATTTGATACTTATATGACCAGGGCATATATCTTCGATGTTGGCAATGAATACCATGTAGGTAACTCAAGCCCCTAAGAGAATCCTCACCGAAAGACTACCCTACCAGCCACCGTCAAATCAATTTTCACCCATTTAAAATACCACCTGCCATATCCCACATGATTATCAAGGATTCCACAATCATCAAAGATTCATAGCATGTGAGTTGAATTGATACTCAATGAAGTGACATCTGCGAAGAGATGTATTCAATCCTAAACATGCTAGATATCAAGGCGTTGTTCGACGTTAATATAGATAATAACGGGTAATCCTAGGGTGACATGAATTCAGAATAATGGTGTTTAAGACATGGTAATTGTTTGATAGAATTTACCTACTGCAAGCAGTTAAAATAGCACAATATATAACATATGCAATAATAAGTTAAGTTTTAAGTTGATCAATTAGATTATTGAAAGCATGGGTTCAAAATGATCGAAGAGATAGGACTTTACTTCTCTGATGTCTTCCTCTAGTCCTAGGTCAAAGTTAGGGTTCTCTGGTTCCTCCGTGAATTCCTTCAGTTTTGCATAGGGCGATTATGATTAACAATGGTCTATACTATAGAAGAATCAAATAACACCAAACAGAAAAACAAATGAGTCCTAATAGATATCACAGTGTGATAGAAAGATAGATCTTGAATTTTGATGAATCTAGGCGAAAGAATCACTGGAATCGAAGTCAGAACCGAAGTCAGAACGGAGAAGTTATGACTCCCGAAAGATTTAATCTAAAATTAAATTGAGAAATTTGAAAAGTTACTATTATTGGGTAGGGCCACTTGAAAAATACTTGTAGGGCCACTGTATAATGCATGGGCTAGGGTTGTACTGGCCCTGTGCTGGATCTGGGTTTAGGCCCGTGCTGGAGTGCACAGTGGCGGCCCATGGGGGAAAACGGCCTCGAGCTACTTGGCTAGTGGGCTAATGGAAGGAGATTGGTCCACAGAGAAATGGCCTCGGGCCTTCGAGCTAGGCCAGCAGGCCAACCTGTTAGTGGGCTGAGCCGTAGCCTGCTCTGCCGGTCGTGCCAGCGTGGCTAGAGGCCCAGCCAGCGCACGCGCTCGGTCGCCAAACGAAACGGAGCAGAGAAGGGGGTGACGAAGAGGAATCATTATGGTGCTTCGCCGGGAAGCTTGCTAGAATTGGCTAAACAACGATAGATTTGGTCAAAACTAGGTGGTCAAGTATCTAGAGAGGGTCGTGAACCCATTTTGGTGTTGATCGACCTAGGTGAACGGTTTGAGCACTCCCAGATGGCATCTAGAGATGGGGATGGCAGCGGAAAAAAAAAATGTGCAGCACCTCCCCTATTCTAGCATGCTTTGGGCCACCTGCAGGCTTCCCTAGACTAACCTACAGCTACCCAACACGATGGTTGGCGCACAGAGAAGGGCGAGGGTCCCTGGCGGTGACCACATCATGGTGGTGGGGAAAAATCCCGCGACCCAACTTTTCCGCGCGAAGGCAAGACATAGACAACCTAACAAGCTAGGGGGATCAAGGAGTGGGGAGGCTCGCTGGTGTGTGAAGAGAGGGTGTGGCGACCGGAGGTGGCGGCTGCAAGCTCGGCTTCGCGTCCTCGTGCTCCCTCCCAGCATCTGGATGAAGAAGGGTGGCACCAAGTGGACGACAAGATCCACGCCCTTCTCGATTGCCCACGGGGGAGAGGTGGTGATGTCGTTGTAGTTGCGGTAGTGTGGGATGCAGACGACAAAGAAGGGGGGGAAGGGGTTGGCCTACCCATCTTATAGAGAGAGGAAGCAGGAGGTGGCAGCATCGAATTGTGCTCCTGTGAGTGGAAAGGCAAGCTTGTGGCAGACACCAAAGTCATGGTGCATCAGGCATCCTCCTGTGTCACGCGCGCTGGCAGTAGAGAGAGCGAGTGCGAGAGGACGATGAGGAAAGGACAACCAGCAAGTCATCCTACTTTAAATGCGGGGAAAACGACGGCGACTAAGAATATTGCAACGGGGGCGAGCTGGAGGTGGAGGAAGGCCCTGGACGACGGGTCCTGCGTGTCAGTGGGAGAGAAGAGTGGGGCTACATGGCAACGCTAGGCTGGCGCTCGCGCGTGCATGAGTTGGGCAGTGTGGCATTGTGACCTGTGCGCGTAGAGGGATGGAGGGGGTTGCGCCGAGCCAGCTGGCATGCGGTAGGGCTGCTGAGCTGGCTTGGCCGCGCAGGCTGTGCAAAGGAGACAGAGAGAGAAGGCGGCCCGAGGAGAGAAAAAGAAAAAGGGATTTGATTTGGGATTAAATTCTATTTGAATTTGGATTTGAACTTGAAGCCCTGATTTTTGGGAGGTTTGAACTCAAAGGATTCGAATTTATTTGGATTTCAGCTGAATTGAATCTAAGGACCATAAAAACAAATTAAAACAAAGATGCATATGATTATTTTTTTGCAGGGACTAATTTAGAAACTAATTTGGTGCTCTTTAGAATACTTAGCCAAAATAATATATTTGAATATACACACATGCACGCACGCGCGCGCGCGCGCACACACACACACACATATATATATATATATATATATATTCAAATATATAATTCCTCAATTTTATATTTTATGTTGGTTTAAGTAATTATTTTTTAAAAAAGAGTGGATTTTTCTATAATCTAAATGCTAAAACTCAGGATGTTACACATTTGTTTTGTGCATCTAAAGTGCATAATAGCTCTATGGACATGCAGTTTGTGATTGAGCCATGAGCTCATGACTCACCCAAATCTAAGTACTTCATATGGGCATATGATGATTATGAACTTATATGGTCGAGGGTAGTATAACATGACTATCACAATTCTATATTTTCTTATCCAATCTCTCTCATGTTCTATGAGATGTGGAACAAGAAGGCATGAAATGGTGATAGTCCAGGTGTTAGGTGTTGCTATTTTTATGACTTGTGTCCCTAAATTGAGACCCTTTTTCAGTTATTTTCAGCTTCTTTTCAATTGCCTATGATGTTGCTGCTTTAGGTATTTATGCCAATGTTGTCCTCCTTGGCCAGACGTAAAATTGTTCATAAGACTAAGGTCACTCCCAATGCAAATATCTTATAGCAATCTCTATATACTTCCACCTCACATGGACACTAGTGTAGAAATTCTCTCCAATACAAAGTTTCTTCCAAATCTCAAAAAAAAAAAAATATGTCACTACAATATTTCTGTTGGTTCACATTTACTATTTGTTTTGTTTCATGGAACACAGGAATTATGACATTAAACCCCCAATGCATTTTTTAACTTATTTCTTATATTAGATTTCGTTCCTAGCTTATGTCTTGTGAAAGACACTAACCACCTCTCTCGTCTTTAATTTTTTGCCACATCATAAAAAATCATACGTCTCATGATCATCTAATGTCTAAGAAATAAGGCAGGTGAAGCATTAGGATTGGGCTAATGATGTTTGTGTGTCATTGTTTTGGTTTCCTCTAAAATTATTAAATCAAAAGACCAACTCCACCCGGGCAGAGTCAGGCCCCATACCACAAGCAACCAGTTAAAGATGATGGGCTGATGATTGTGATTGAAGGGAGATCCTAAAAGAGTCACATCTCTTTTTGTAAAGCAAAATAAAGGCGCTGCTTAAACTTTCCTTTTGGTGTGGATTAGACCCATCTCATTGCTACGACACTTTACTGCACTCATGGATTCAATCAGCTCTGTGAGATAGGTGTTCAGAACTTCAGATCAAGCCGCAGTGATGTGTGTGATGATGTCCCACCAGAATCCCTTTGCTACCTTCAGGACGGACGGTGAATACTTTAGCCAGAAGATTTCTAAGCACTGAGCAGCCACCTAAACGATAGGAACCTAACTACTACTTTTGGAGTATGGTTTAAGACTGGATGTAAACTGAGAGGATTGTTAAGAATCTTTTTAACTATTAATTGCAAGCCAGTCAGCCAGAGACACCATGCATGGGCTTGATGTGTTTATGCCGATTAAAAAAATGCACAGTTTAAATTCCGGTTGAAGATAGTAAACTAATTTATCCAGATGGTGATTAAATTGTTGATTATGTCTTGCATCAATTTAGACTAATTGAACCCAATGGAAGTTGAAGTCCGCGCCCGTCTCCTCCAAAGTTGGCCACTGGAAGGGTGGTGAAGGGGGCAAGACCGCAAGAGTCTAACTATAGGCTGCAAAGTCTGCTAGGTCTTCCTTGACAAGAGAACTAGACGGATCGGTGCACTACGCTGTGTTAACTCATGTTCTGTAAAAAAAATAATTAGTCTAATTAGCGTGTCTACACGAACCCATATGACTTTAGTGTTTAGTCAGAGAAAAGAGATAATATCTAGACAATACATATGTGGTAATATTATTTGAAATTATATAGATGAGTTAAGAAACAATCAATTTGAACGGGAGTGGGCAACACGTGGATAGCTAGGGGCCAAGCGTGTCCATGCCTGATGATGGGCCCACATAAACAGTAGCTAAAGTGATAAGTCCGTGGGAGGCTGCCAATTTCAGACTCTTTAGAATATAGTATAGATTTGAAATATTATGTAATAAAACGTAACACAATATATGATAAATTCGAGGACTTAAACATATAAAACATTAGGTTTTTATATATTGTGGCTCTTGCTTGTAAATTTAGAAAATTTTGAGGACTTTTCTGTAAAAAAAATCATGTTAGGTCATGTCTTAGCTCTCAGCCCGATTTCGGCCCATTCAACTGGGCCCATTTTCCGGCCCATGAGACGACTGACCCATTCGGGCTGGCGAATATATAAGCCGGGGGTCGGTTTAGGGTTAGGGTTTCCCTATCCCGCCCTCGCGCCTCCTCTTCGTCCAGTGCGGGGGCGTCACCGGTTCAGTTGGCCGCTGCCGCCTCTTCGCCGCCCTTCCTCACGTAGTCATCGGATTCCACCTCAGAGGCTGCCGTGGGGGCCGGCCAGGTGCACCGTCGCCAGCCGGCGCATGGCCAGCGGGCGCCGTTTCATGGCTGGCGCCGCTGATGCGTGCCTGCATCGTCGAGCGGGTAAAGCCAGCGGATTTGCGCCTGTTGGTGACTGCTCCGCGCAATTGGTCGTCGGATCCGCTGAAGGGGCTCCACTGTGCGCTGCATCGGGTCTAGCCATGTTGGCGCTGTCATCTTGGCTGGTGCTGCCACGCCTCAGCCAACCGACATGGACCGTCGCCGCTGTCGGTCCCCATGTCCTTGGTGCTCGACGACGACGACCTCCTGCGCGAAATCCTCCTCCGCCTAAGTCTCCACACCAGCCTCCTTTGCGGCACCCTCGACTCCAGGCGCTGGCTCCGTCATGCCTCTAACGGGCCTTCCTCTGACTTTTCCGCGACCTCCACCCACCTCGCATCCTCGACGCCTACCTCGACAACGCGGTTGGCGCCTCCTCGCGCCCATGGTTCGTCCTGATCCACTTGCTCCCAGAGCTCATCGTCGTCCGCCACGCCGGATCCTTCTTCGATGCCTTCAAGGGCACCTATGGCTTCTGTCCTAGACAGCCGCGACAACCACATCTTCATCCTCGGTAGTAACAGTTCCCGAGGCGAGGAGGGCGGCGTGGTGGCGTCCTTGACAACAGCAATGGGTGTGTGTTGTGGTGCTGGCCTTCGTGCCGCTGCAATTTTCTATAAAGGGGAGGGTGGTGCGATTGGCACGATGGCAACTGCGGAACGCGCGCGCGTTGGAGCGACACGGGTTTTTTTCTCTTTTTTTTTTATGTTCTGGAGAAGGGGAGCACTATACCGGTAGCCCCCCTATGTCGGCACAATAGCTACAGTGTGGTAGGTGGTCTCGGAGCGTGCCAACTCTTAGCGCATTAATATATGCTATAGATACCAGAGTATGTACGTGGTACGAAGCCTATTACTTCCTAACTTCCCCCATGGTGTTTTGGACATTCGCTTAGTTTTCATGTGCATATTTGGCCATTTATTTTCATATAAACATGATGGTAAATAATTCCAAAATATATTATATATGGAAATAGTTTTCATGACAAATCATATTGAACCATTACTATTTGAGTAAATTTTGTAAAACTACAAATATTTTGATAAAATTATTGTAAAACTATATATTTAAGCAATAGTTTTTATAAAACTACAAATTATTGCTAATTCTATCGCAAAACTACAAATCTTTGACAAAATTATCGCAAAGCTACAGATTTAAACAACAATTTTATAAAACTAAAGATTTAACGCCGATTTTATCGCAAAACTATAAATTATAGAGGAGTTGTTCCAACCCTGTTATCATGATAACCGGGCCTGATTATTGCAGTCTCTAGTAGTTGTCAGCTTATAAAACTATAGATTTTTTTCTGATTTTTTTTAATATTTTTTGAATTTAAATTCGATAACCGATCGGTTTATATTATCGGACGAGAGTGGTAAGATCGGTTACCACAAATTTTGAACGATAATCGACGAATTTGTTAACCCTGCCTCTAATCCTTCGTCTATGTGATTCTCTCGCAATTCCTGCCATTGGAGTGACTAGCGATTGGTGCGGATGTTAGATTGCTGGAGGGACATAAAAATTGTAAAACTGGGCACTGATTTCTTTTATAGAGATTAATGATACTGATTGAGGTTAAGCAATATTGGGTCAAGGATCCTGCGTAGATTTAAACTATAGCAATTAGGTAATTTAGCACTCGTAATGTCCGCATCTTCAGTAATTTAAGTATCAAATACTCTAATTCGACATGATTTTGTATGGCTACTTTGCTATTGGAAGATAATTAATATTGGTCTATGCTGGATGCACGCTGCATGCTTAGGTCGCGCTGCACGCTGCCTGGTGTTGTGTTGCATGGGCTACAACGAATCTTTATCTCTATTAGAGTAGACGAGTAGTATTTGAAAAGTGAGAAAAAATTTATTTGTCATAAGATGATAAGGTAATTTTCTATTTATTTGTCATTAATGAACTTCTTTATTTGATATTATTAATTTTTATTCTTTTCTCGCTACTGTCATCATGTCTAATAAATAGAAAAGACATATTTACCCTTGTAAAGGAGGATGGTGGCCTCGAAAACACAGAGTTAAACATACTGTTTCCCGTCGTATACGTTAAACTAGACTTGGTATCCACCTGGCATAAAATACAAAAGTTACAACCAAGAAATATTGCTATCGATATGCACAATTAAGATCATCTTCAACGGTTTCTCTTCAGGGACCAGAATCCCTTCACGACGGGATTTTCGTTCCCTTCAACGTTCTAACGGTTTCCCTTCACGGTTCCTATCACGATAGAATTCCCAGGGTCATTCCCTTCAGGACGAGATTCTCTTTTCATTCTCTTCGCGATTCCCCTCGAAGGGAAGCTGTAGAAGATAAAAGGAAATAAAGAGAATGAGAATGAAAAAAAGAATCAGGAAGAGAATGAAACGAAGAGAATATAGTTAAAGATGATCTAAAACCCTCGAATAGGGGATGTCTATATGCCAGCTAACGCGGACACACCTGAAGTCGCACAGAGAGATCCTAAAATCCATCCCAGCCACCCACCACCCCTCAGCCCGCCAACCGAATCGCGCCATGTCAGTGACCGATCTGAGCGCAGGCGTTCGGCTGACCCACGAATAGGAAAACCCGTCTTGGCCCAACTTTACCCCGTAACTGAGCCCACGTTGCCCAACTTCGCCCGGACCATGTTGCCAGTTCTCACCACCCGTCAACCCCGCTCCCGAAATGGATCAAGGGATCATGTGGCCCAGCCTGGAGGGCTAGAGGCCACGCAAGCCTCTGCTTCGCGGACGCTGGCTCTACGCACGCATCAAAGAGAATCTGAGAATTTCCATCATGTTTTAGGGTACGAGAATTTCCATCATGTTTTAGGGTACTACATTTTTTAGTTGTATGAGTGTAGCCATCATACCTATGCCAAATGTTAGATTTGTTTTTGTTATTCTTAAAAATGCCCTTTCTCTTGTTGTGTTTATAAAATTTCTACTTGTTGCGATTCTTCTTGCTTTTGTAGTTCTTTGCGTGGCGGTTGTTATCGTCAAACTTTTTGATATTCTGAATATTAAAGTTAACTTCAGATAAATGAGTAGTGTCTGTTAGACACTGATGATGGTTATTCAAAAGAAGTTCATCATATTTTTCGGTACGAAGTAAGGTGTGAATTAATTTAGAATAGTATTGATAATTTTTAATACGGTATTGTTATTGCAACACCTTATTAGCAGAAAGCATTGTAGACAAAGTTTTTTTTTAATTTTCTCCGTATTTGTGAGAGTTTTGTCACAAAATAGCAATCTAGAATATATCCTGTAAGCGACATGGTTGTATTCTCTAATGAACTTAAAGCCTTTGAGATGAATGTTGGACTACTGTTGTTGTGCTTCAGATAGTATGACTGCATTTTGCTGTTCATAACACTCTTTGAGCGAGTTCCATAGATCATATAGATTTTCATCCATCAAGTATTCAAATTTTAAATCTTGATAAAGATGGTGCCTTATGCAGTATAGAGCCTCATACTTGATTTAATCTTGAAGTGACCGATCTCCTACTTGAGGAGGATTAATCGTCGTTATGAGTTCACGGGACGATAGACTTATCTTCATGTCCATCGTCTTAGATAGTTTTTGCAATCTAACTCGAGTCTATCGAACTCGATGCCGGACATTTTGTCCTACAAAATGACTAATGAACGAATGAATTTACACTCTGGGTAAATTGAAGAATCATTGTAATGTTATAATAATGCAAAATTTGTAAAGTCAAGTTAAGATTAAAATTACATAGTATCGACCGCAAATTATGTAGCTAACATGTTAAAGATAATCATCAAAATAGTGTAGATCTCACAGTAATATGAGGCATAATCTGACAATGGTTAGTAGATGTCTATAGTCCTTCTACCTTGTGTTATGCGAAATTGAATATTTGGAGGGACACTTTGAAGGTAGTCATAATATCAAAATGACATTATGTAGACCTCACAATGGTAGAGTATAATCTGCAAAGATGCAGTAGATTCTTGATTACATCACCTTGTGTTTCACAAATATTAATTGGAGGAAATCACTTAAAATTTTGCATTAAATTCTACTTTGAATTAAGCGGTATGTGCTTATGTGAAGCTATTGCGGGCTTAATTGTAAATGTAAGTGTAGAATGTAAACTTCGCAATAAAGAAAATTAATCGCAAAATAAACAAAGATTACTAAGTAAACTGCATATTATAGGGATTGCTGGAAGCAAACACATTGAACAATACATAATATTCTAGAAAAAGTCAAAGACGAAGAGAAGAAGTCGATGCGGAGGCCGTGCCGGTGATTCGCCGCCACTGTTGTGAAGCGACAGAGGATGCGGCGCATCGGAGACAAAGAGAAGAAGTCGATGCGGTGCTGATGTCGTCCAAAGTGGATCTGGTCGCCGGGTCGGTGAAGAAGGGGGGTAACCCATGGTGAGCCACCATTGTGCCACTGGGTGGGTTGAGGGCGTTGGTGTGACGTCGTGGGTCGCCAGTGGGACTTGTGCCAGAGCGGGTGCGCCGCTGCTGATGCGGCGCATCGCTGCTAGGGTGGGTGGCGCATGTGTTAGAGATGGCGTCTTCGAGGCAACATTGACGTGGACATCGACCTCTGGTAGGGACAGATCGGCAGTGCTCACGGCCGGGCTGGAGGAGAATGGCGCGAGGCAACGTCGATTGTGGTCGATGGTGGTTGGCTCGGTTTGGTGTTATGCCTGTCAACCGTAGGGCGACAAGACGGACAAGGGCCATGGTGATCGCATCCATGGGAGTGGCAACCAGGGTGACCGCATCCATGGGAGTGGTGGTCACGGTGATCGCAATCCACAGGAGTACGATGGCCACCGCCGTGTTTGAAGCGAGGACCACGACAACGACGCGTGAAGTGACGACGGCCATCCTGGCGCAGGACACAAAGTAGAGCAATGGCAATCGAAAATAAGTTAATCATTGTCATTTCTCACCTTCTCTGTGATTGATGAAGGCATTCGTGCCTCCTGTTCATATGCTTTATGGATCATTTAGTTGAGAGCGTGCTGATAACGTATTAAGAATGATTGTATTGCAATGTAATGGTAGGCAAACACAATAGATTCAAACTCATTCTTTATTGATCTTTCATTGATATATATACATATTCAAGAGGTATCCGTTAGAGAGACACTCCTCCCAAACGGATGTCTATCGACAATTAGACATGAACAACCGTTGGACAGTAGCTCAATGTGCAACTGCTCGATGGTTACCTTAACGTGAATCATCTGTTTTCTAATAACCTGCATCAACTCACCGATAGAACTTGAGCAATGATCGCAAACTCTAATTTGATAGAATTCTTGTGTACTACTATATATATATACACACACACATATATATTATGTTATGTTCATACTGTCACGTAATCTTATATTCCCTTCGTTTAAAAATAGTAGCCATATTTTTTTAACCGATGGAGTATATAGTTGCAAAAATTATATTTTATGTAATTAACTTGCCTCCAACAGTCCAACTTAAATTTGGAATTAAAATATCACCCTAATTTCCAAGTTCCACCCCGGGTTGCTTTTAATGATACGAGGTTTAACAAAAGCCATTTTATCGATCAGCTAGCTACAAAAGGAGAACGCGTGGCATTAATTGGAAGATCACGTACGAGTTTAGTGTTGCACCACCTAAGACTGTCTCCAACGGTGTCTCGTCCCCATTCCTCTTCCCTTCCCGATGGCAAAAAGGACGCGAGGGGAACCGCGGGCGAGGTCCAACGGAGTCCCGTCGCGGGCCGGCGTGGGAGGGGATAGGAGAGAGGTTCCCTCGCCCGAGGGAACCTCTCTCCTATCCCTTCGCGGAGAAGCGGTCCGAGGAAGTCGCAGGCGGTTGGGCTCGCGCGGTGCGTCGGAAGCGAGGGGCGTCGACACAGGCGAGCACGAGGAGGGCGAGGAGGGCAACGGACGGTTGGCGCCGCCGCCGGCGCTGGTCTCCCAGAGGCTAGATCCGCTCGTTGCTGTGGACGGGAGCGTCCATCTGTCCGGAAGGTACACCTTTTTTCCTCAAACTCAATCGGATCTGAAGGAGAGGCGGCAGCTTGTTGGGCGGAGTAGGTCCAGGGGACGAGCGCTGGTTGGGGTAGTAGGCTTTTCGGCCGTGGCGTGGGGTGGCGCCGTCGGAGGGGAGGTGGGCGACGGGGACGGGACCTGTGGCCTTGGGCGCCATCTCGATTTGGATGGGCATCTCGGGTAGGGCCGGTAGACCGGCGGTAGGCAGCTGGATATGCAATGTCGGCCTCGGCATGCCTGCCGGCGACACAGAATCACAATGGGTACTGAGTCTCCCTCCTCCATGTTGTAGATGGACGCCACCATGCTTGCCAAGCTTGTGTCCAACCTGCAGGATCATGTGCAGGGGGCGGCATCCGCGTTGAAGAAGGTGGCACACGAGAACTTTAGTCCGGAGAGCACTCCTGCTGCTGCGGAGTTCAACTTAGCCCTTATGGAGGTCGAGTCAATTGCAGCGGATTTGGAGCAGATTGTGTTCCAAGTAGAGGATGCTCTCCAACGTGGTGTCGTGGCGAACCAAGTTGTATTGGCCGATAATAGCAGTGCGGCTGTTGAGGATGAACCTTCGAGATCGAACGACCTTGACGACGATGATGTCATTCCCGCCGACTGGACCTCAGATGACGAACCGTGTGGTGATACGGACGACGGCTTCTCCGTTGAATCCGATCGTTCGTGGAGGCTGTAGTCGGGTCGGTACTTTGTGAAATAGTTGTGTCATATGGTGTGGACTGTTGGACATGATGCCTTTTGATAATTTGTGGTTCAGCTGTCACTTGAACCCTGCAAGGCCTGTAGATGTTCAATGTAGCAACCACACTGTTGATGATGGATGTATGCTGTGCTAGGTTTTATGTACGCAAGACTTGTTTAGTTTGAAATCGGTAGGATTTGGGAGTGCTATGTCTGAACTATGAAGCATTATGCGATGTATTAAGTCCCTGCAATGTATGAACTATGAAGCATTATTATGTATGGGTTTCCTTCCAATTTCATATGCAATTCAGGTGTTGGTTCTTGTATGTCTTGTTCATCTCTTGCTAGGTTTCCTTGTATGCTTGTCTTCGATGGAGATCCAGTATGTGTAGCTATTAAGGTCTGTATGTGTAGATATGAAGGTTAACTATTGCGTCTTTACTGTCAAATTTGCTGCATTGCAGTTTTTTTTCTTGGTTCATTGCTGTCAATTACCTCAATTTTGTTCGAGGCAAGTTGTGGCATGAAGAATTTAAATTTACAATGTAGCAGTTTGTTGGCACCAAAGCACTTGTACCATGAGTCCTATTATTCGTGGTAATCTGAGATCTTACATTATGAGTTCTATTATTCATGGTAATCTGAGTTCTTACATTATGAGTATTCTTCCTAGGTAACTTGTATGGTTCTCTTTGAAGGAGGTCCTGTACATGATGGCACTTGTATGGCATGAAACCTTCTGTCTATATCCATGCTACTCTCAGATCTTTCATTAATGTCAAATTTGGTGCATTGCTGTCTGTATGGCAACCTCAGGACTGAGGTGTTGGGTTTCTGGTGGCAGCTACGAATTTGCGATATAATTTGTCTTTGTCTCTTTTACAATTTGTGGTAGGATTGGTGATTCTCGCTAATGTGCATGAACTAAGCTGTGAGAGTATTTGAGACAAACTTACTGCACCATAGTCTGAATAGGCAGTATCCTTTGGTCGTATGGAGTATCCTGTATGTAATTGGTACCATGTCTTACAACTGTTGGCAAGAAGGGTATCCTTTTGGTCATGCAGCTTCTTTTATGTATTACATAAAAGAAAGTTCTTTGTGATTTCTGTTTCAGAAATCAATTCCATTATTTCTATCCTGGATGTATCATTGGGTTCATTATCTGTGAAACTATTGAAGACATAACCGGTACCTTTACTTTTGTTGGTACTGTGCCCCCATGAGAGCCTTGCAATATTTGTTAACTACATATACTCGAGGATTAGGTTCATTATCATGCTAATGTATACTTGTTCTTGTGCTCTGCAATTGCTCTATGGATCCATTTTATGAAAGCTTTCTGCAGGACGGCGTGCAGCGGATGGCATGGTCGGTGCCGCCGCTGCAGGGGGGACCGTCCAGTGACGAACCATCACCACAGATGGGGCATTTCGTGGTTGCGGACAGTCAAGAATTCCAGCCCGCAACGGAACCGGACCTCGGTCATTTCAACATTGGCAGCGATGACACAGGGGCGAAGAAGGTGACCTCCGCAAAGAGGAAGAAGAAGGTGGAGAACAAAACGGACAGGACAAAATGGACAGATGAGGAGGATGAGCTTCTCATGTCCGCATGGTTAAACGTGAGCCAGGATCCGTTAGTGGGAACTGATCAAAGCAAGGAGACATACTGGGGCAGGATCGCCAAGTACTTCAACACGTATAGGAAGCCGAATATGATGCCGAGGTCGGACAAGGCTTTGGTCAACCACATGAAGCTCATCACGGACGTAGTGACCAAATTTGCTGTGCACGTGAGGAAGGTGGAGCAGCTCAATCCAAGCGGGACCAACGAGCTTGACAAGGTAACTAACACAAGCTAATGAACCGTACTTGTATGATATTGTCCACAAATGAATCCTGCATGCTGGTTGTTTGTGAACTCGTGCTTGCGAACGTAACTGAATCCTATGTGGTAGGAATGGCTAATATGCTATGCAAATTGCTTATTGTAGAATTCTATTTCTCCAAATGTGTAGAAGGCCTCTTCAGTACCCATTGTGTTCAACAAGTGTATGCTTGTTGTTTGTGAACCCTTGCTCCCTGTCTGCTTGCTGGGCACAAGTGTTGATGTATATTTAGTTTTGTACACAATGTGCCAGTTCTGTAGATTGTATCTCATGGTTTCCTTTATTCGCAGATGGCGCGGGCTTGCACAGCATACAAGGGGATTGAGGGCAGGCCTTTTGCTTACATGCATTGCTGGGTGATGCTTGCCGAGCACCCCAAGTGGCACGCGCACGAGTCCGCCAAGGCGCAGAAGATGAAAGATGTGGCCGACGCACAGAACAGCCATATTGCAGGGACTGAATTCCCGAACGACGCAGCATCCAATGCATCGGCTGAGGTTTCTAGGCCCATTGGAAGGGACACAGCAAAAGCGGCTCGTGCTCGCAAATCAGCCTCCACAACATCTTTGCCTACCGTGTCGCTCGGTATGTATGACACACAACTTACTGAAATCATTGAAACAAAGAAGGTTATGGTGGAGCTGAAGAAGGAGCAGGTTTCTGTCATGCGTCTTCAAGCATCCGTCCGAGTAAATGATCAGGATTAGCGTATAATGAAGGTCGATTTGGATAGTGTTACTGGTCCCCTCAGAGACTACTACAAGGGGAGGCAGGAGGAGATCCTTGCGCGGTGGAAGGCCGCAGGACATATCCCGTAGTTGATGATGTGTGGATTTGCGAGACCTGTATCCATTGCAGACATGTGTCGTGTAATCTGTTATGAATTGTTGTGTGGACCTGTGTGTGAGCTGAATGTGGTCGGCTAAAGTCCCTACAAACCTATATCAGTTTGCTTCACTTCCATGATTTCACTTGTGTGCTTCCTATGGTACATCAAGTTGCTTCCAAATATGCAACACCTGTATGCACAAGTACATGAGTTGGTATGTTCGAAAAGGAAAGAAGAGGGGAGCCCTGGCCGACTGGTTTGACCTCAATGTGCGTATAGGAAAAAAACTCCAATTGCTCAGTACACAACTAAAACAGATTGCATTTGACTCATAGCTACAAATCCATTAATACATTACGATTGCATCTGACATAATTGAAACAGACATTATGATACACTGCGATAGTAAACATTGACATTGAATAAAGCGATGACTGCCAACGCAACGACGGCGCGTAATCTAGATGGAACGTGATGACAAATCTAATGTGCTCCATGACGACTCCATAAGTGCTCCACGAGATCATCACGTAGTTGGTGGTGCAATGCCCGGTTCCTGATTGCTTCAGTGACTTCTATGTACTTCAGTACAGCTTGGTCAGGATTGCGGCGGGCTGTCGCTTTCTCGCTCATGTAATCAAACACCTCGTCCACATCTGGGCCGGTCCCCTCGTCCTCAATGATCATATTGTGCATTATGACACATGCAGTCATAATGTTGTGCAGTGTGCTTTCATCCCACATTCTTGCTAGACCGCGAATTATGGTGAACCTCGACTGCAGCACGCCAAATGCGCGTTCAACATCTTTCCGAACAGATGCATGCTTGGCAGAGAAATACATGCTCTTGTTCCCCCTAGGCGCTGAAATAGGCTTAACTATGGTCGCCCATTCGGGGTAAATTCCATCACCTAGGTAGTACCCCATGTCATACGTGTTACCGTTAATGGTGTATGACACAGGGGGCGAAGTTCCATCCGTGACCCTGCTAAAAATGTTAGAGCGGTGCAAAACATTTATGTCATTAAGACTACCGGGCATCCCAAAAAAAGCATGCCATATCCAAAGATCATACGATGCAACCGCCTCCAAAACTATGGAGGGTTTGCGTGTATGACCGGTATATGCACCATGCCATGCTTTCGGGCAGTTCCTCCAAACCCAATGTATGCAATCGATGCTCCCCAGCATCCCGGGGAACCCTCTCTGCTCGCCAATGGCTAATAGTCGAGCAGTATCCTCCGCGGTGGTAGCACGGAGGTACTGCTCGGAGAAAATCCGGACAACGGCTTGCACAAACTTTCTCAGGGCGAGCCTCGCTGTGCTAGCCCCGATCCGAACATACTCATCTACTGTGTCCGCACTGACTTCGTATGCCAATTGACGTATGGCAGCTGTCATCTTTTGGAGGGGACTTAGGCCCAGCTTTCCGGCGGCATCCCTCCCCTGCCGAAACCATGGGTCGTGGTTCTCCACAGCAGCGGCGATTCTCAAGAACAATGGACGACTCATCCGAAACCTAAGAAGGTGAACAGTCGTTACTACGAATCACAACCCACACCTTTGTTAAGTACGAAAAATGGTCTCACCTACGACGGAACAATGTATGACCATACACTGGCATGTCGGCGAAGTAATCCTGAAATAGCCTAGCAGCTCCTTCCTGGTGCCCACGGTCTATGACCGCATGTCCGGGCACGGAGCCGCGGTGGCGGCGGCGACCTTGGGCACCAATTTGTTCCTCCTCGATGGCGACCTTGAACAGCAAATCATCCTCCTCGTCGCTGGAGTCTGATGACAACATGAACATATCTTCGGATGTAGATGAGCCCATTGTGCCAGTGTCAAATGTGGAGGCAATTGTGGTTATCTGCTATGGTAGGTGCACTCTTTTATAGCGACAACACACTTCCCGTGCAAGGAACCCGCGCCTGGCTTCCCCTGCAAGCTCCCAGGCATGTGCTCAATTGCTTCTAGGGGAAGACACTTCAACACGAACACAGCACACATGTGATTCCTTCCTTCCATGAGAAGGATGTACTACACGAACGTAAAAGCGATACGGGTTCGAAAAAAGACCGTTGTACGAAACACATATCCATACTGATGGTACCAGGCATCGACCTCTGCTCTTTGGATTTTGGAAATGAACAATACAAAGAAACATAGTGGTTTAGAGATTTATGGTGGAAATGATAGAATATTTGTATACGCGGCCGTATACGTAGTCGTATTGTTCGTGTCATGGCAATCTTGTTTGCGTCCCCTACTCAGCACGTATATGCAACCGTATTGTATACGTTATGGCAGGTATGAGGAAATAATAGAATATTGGAAGTTTGTTAGGGAAGGGAATGGGGAAGGGAATGCTGTTGGAGTGCAGGAATTTGAAGGGAACGAATCTGGGAAGGGAATCCCTTTGGGAAAAGATTTTGGGCTGGGAAGGGAAGGAAACCGTTAGGGACAGTCTAATAGGGCTCCGGTTGAATCAAGGAATCTCAAGGAAGGATCAAGGTCGTTAAAATGCAAATACATCGACTTTGTCAGATTTCATGCTTCCAATGTTTCCTTTTTCTGATTGTCCTCATTGCAGACCTCGCAAAATATAATCAACATAACCACGAAGAAAATTTAGCAGACGCAAAATTTGATAGACAAATATATGAACTTTGTTTTCTTATTTAGATTTTATTTTAGTTTTCTGCACGTACTTCATCGGTTTGCATGGCTAGTTCCTGGAACAAATGAAATTAAATTAAAGCTGCATTTCGTATAAAGAGATGGATCACGGATTTTAGGTGTTCCGGCCACGCATGGCCACTTCCGCAAGTCGCGATATTGAAAGTTTTGATGATTAAGCAAGTAGAGTGAACATCGTGTCCTAGAGACACACGACGAGTCTATTCTGCATCTAGACGTAATAATGAACTACATTACACCACTCTTAGTTGCTGTAGTTATCTTCGTAGCACCCTAGTTACGACTAAAAAACTAGTCATTTACGACAGCATATATAGGTGAGTTAGATCATATGATAAAAAATATATAATTATGAGAAGCATTATAGTTTACTATTGTGCCACCCCTAATTACAACTTAAAAAAATAATTACGACAGTATAGATATTTAAGTTATGATCATATAAAAAAAAGTCAATTATAATAGTAACTATACTGTTTTTGATCGTAACTGCTTTTTGATTCAATTCTTTCGAAATCCATTGAATTCAATTCTCCTGAATTCAAACATTTCTCAAATCCCGAAGCTTCAAGTATGAATCTTTCTCCTAATTCAAATACCCTTATTTGAATTAATGCCAAACTCAGATTCGAATACTCCTATTTGAGTTTAATCCTATATATCTCAAATCCATTTTCAATTCGAACTCATTTTGAATTATCACACATTTCATTTACAAATTCAAATACATCTTTTGCAATTCAATATATTTATTTGAATCAATATTCATACAAATATCTCACACTCTCTCTCTGTTCTTCTCATGCCCATCCCCTCCCTCTGTGCCCTCTCTCCCTTCCCTGGCACACTGCGCCGGCCATCAGCAGCCCATGCTCTGCACCGGTCATCTCTTCCTGATCTTTCCATCAAGCAGGCCAAAGCCATTTTACTTCCTTCTCTTCCTTCACCTGCAAGCCTCCTCTTCCTCACACACATGCATATATACACACAAGCAAGCACACATACATGCATACGCCGAGCTGCCCCATGCTGCCGTCTCGCCCGCGTGTGCGTCATCCCAGTCCAGGCCGCCGTTGATGTGTGCGCCGCATTCATGCCGTCGCGGCCGCACGCGCTGCCTCCGTGCACTACTACCGGCTTCCCCGGCCAGAACGGCTCGCGCCGAGCCACCATGGGCCGCCTTGAGCACAGCCAGCCAGCGCCGCCACCCGCATCACCGGCCATCCTAGGTGAGCCTCCCCCTCTGCTCCTTCTTCCGCGCTGCCGGGCCAAGCTCCGCCCGACCGAGACCACATCTGCCGCGCAGCGTCGCCGCACGTGCTGCCGTCGTGTGTGCTGGTCCGCCGGCGCTTCACCGCCCCGGCCAACCTCCTCTCTTCTAGGCACGCCACCCTCTCCAGCTCCCTCCTCCCCTTGCTCGGTCGCCCCCAGCGCAGCGTGTGTGCTGCACCGCACTCCTGGTCGCGCCGCGTCGTGCCGCTGCCGCCCGCAGCCGGCCCGCCGCCAGGTCGCCGCGCACACCATCTCTCCATCCCCTCCGGCTGCTCCGCGCCGTTCCTCCGGGCACCGCCTCCCAGCATTCTTCTTTCCGCCGGAGCCTTCACCCAGCCGGATTCCCTTCCGCCGCGCGCGCCGCCGTCTCCCTCTCGGTGCGCCGTGCCGCCTCCTGCCTCGCCAACCCGCGCCGTCCCCGCCGGCCACCGCCTCCCTCCGCTCCCCTTTCCTCTGCGCCACCCCGAGACACCGCCGTTGCCGGTCTTCTCTCCCCGAGCACCGGCGTTGCCCTCCTCTTTCCCGGCGCCGCCGCCCCTCTCTCCGGTCTCTCCCTCTCTTCTCCGGCCGCTCCCTCTCTGCTGGAATCCCGCCGCCGCCGGTCGTCTCCTCTCTGGTCGCCCCTCCCCAAGCTCCCTCCGCCTCTCTCTCTGTGAGCCGCTCGGGCAAAAAGGCCACCCGGCCTTATCCTTCCCCCCTCTCACCGCCATGTGGACCCCATCAACTGGCTAGTCCACCGGCCGGGTCCACGGTAGACCATACACCGAGCTCCCCTTCGGTCTACCGGCCTACACACCGAGCCCACCGACAGCCCACAGCGCCCTGTCCACGGTGCGCCCACCTCACAACCTCCCTCCGGTCCACAGTCCCGCGGACCGAGTTTGCGAAATAGTGCTCCCTCTCTTTTTCCAGGATTTTCTATTCCGGCAATCTTCCGTCCGCTATAACTCCTCCGTTTCAACTCCGATTTCGGCGATTCTTTCGCCAATATTCCTCTAAAATCATAATCTATCTTCATGCCAAATCTTGTAATTTTTAGAGTTTGTTTAACATTCTCTCTCGGTATTTAATTCTTGTCGTAGTATTAAATTTAGATTTAGATTTTGTCTTTTAATAGATAAAGTTGAAGATAAATAATTCGATAATGATGTTTAGTTTGTAATCGTAATATTGTCGCATGTGATAACCTAGCTTAAGTAGGTTAATTCCTTTTCTTAATAAGAATAACTAAATGTTGTTTCAATTAAGTGTTTAAGAATAAATTGATATTTCATGTGATATTCTATGTGATAGTTTATAGATTTAATCTTAGTTCAATTAAGGTGATAAATTAACCCGTGTAGCGGTTAAATAAATAAATACATGTTAATAGAATATGATAGAATAATTTAACATTGGTAATTAATTAATTGAATAACGTTTTGATAATTAATTAATTAGATTCAAAGGATAGATTAATCTAATTAATTAATTGTATGTATGCTTTTATGATAGCAATAAGATATAACTTAGTGTGGCAATTAAACAACACTAGGTAATTAAGGTTAGTTGCTAAACGACCATGTTTTAGTGCTATAAATTGGAGTATTTAATCTCCACACTTAAGCACATATAATCGTCTAGAGTTATACTTACGTATATATGTATACATGCTCACATACATATAAACGTAAGTATTACACATATATTAATGTATGTACACGTGCACTCATCTACACGTAGAATCTCTAGCTGTCGTCCTTCGACAGTTAATCTAATAAGAGTTCACCTAGTTAATAGTGATTTGTTCAAGTTTTCTCTTAAGTTGATGACAACTAGGTTAACAGCTTAGCCTAGCTTCGCGAGATTATCCCGTTGTTCTCTGTGTATTAGTTTCATATTGATTAGAGTTGTCGTTTGTCTTTTCGCTGGGTTTAGCCTTCGTCGTTTTCTCCGTTGTTTTTCTTCCGTTTTGGCATTTCTTGGTTTTGTTCTGGTGCTCATTTGCTTAGTCGTTGTGCGCTTTTTGTCGTTAATATGCGTAGACTCGAAGTCAAGGTTCTAAGCAGGAACCCGAGGAAGGAACTGAAGGCAAGGTCCAACGATGAAGAAGAACCCGAAAGATGTGAACGACAAGACCAATCGTGAATTGACCCTTCAAGAAGGCAAGTCCTATTTTCCTTGATCATATTGAACCTATGTTTTCCGATAATCTACATACTCAGCTAAAACTGGGAATACTACTGCATGTGCTATGTATTACGCTTTTGCAATTGTTTGTAGTAGTTAATCCTATCAACACTTGCCATGCCATAACTAATTTCACCCAGAATACATATCACCCTAGGATTTCCTATTGTTATCTATAGTAACGATGGAAGACGTCTTGATATCTAGCATGCTTAGGATTGAATACGTCTCCTCAGAGGCGTCGCTTTTAAAAACTGCATCTCCTCGGGGATGATAAATAATCATTATCCAATGACAAGTCATATACCATGAATCCTTGATGGATATGAATTTCGTGATGGATGTGAGATCCTTGTCGGTGTGTGGGATATGGTGGGTGGTGTGTAAAAATTAGTGAAAACTGTTTTGGCGGGGGCAGGTAGAGTAGTCCTCTGTGGGAAGGGATGCTCTTGGGGGCATGTGGTATTGTGGGAATACTCGTGCTGGGAGATGCCCACCCTGGCCGCTTAAGGACCGAGTCATTGCGGCCCGTCTAGCCTAGCCACTACGTACAACCATGCGTCCTGTATGGGCAGGACTTGACTTTCCTTTCACTGGACTGGGTCGGACATCATACCAGGAGGCTGAGAGCAACGAGCAGGCAAGTACTATCCTGTCCCGCATGCTTGGAGGTTTCTAGTACCGGCCAAGGCTTAAAAAAAGGGATGCTGGCCTTCGGAAGCATGCAGCTCTGGTACTTGGGCGTGTCTCGTGGAAAAGCCCGACAGGAAAGGTGTTATGGAGGGTCTCGGTATGATTCGCTCCCCTGCATGCAACAGTGGGAGGCTGAGCATATCGCGTGGGTAAAGTTGTACAACCTCTGCAGAGTGTAAAACTATTCGAATAGCCGTGTCCACGGTTATGGACATGCGAAAGCAGCAATCGCGTTGACTAGACTCAGGGTGCGTGTGTCTTGATGCGTGAGTGTGTGGACTAGATGTCCGTGTGATGTGGTTCCTGGCGCACTCCGCCAGAAGCTGTGTGGTACTAGAGGTACACCAGATGTGATAAAAGGGACTGCGGAGTGAGGTATAGCCCCTCCCAGGACTGAAAACCCCCAGATACAACTTGTTACCCTGGTTTTGGTTTTAAAACTATTTCGACAGCTTTGCTATCAGGTCACCTTCTAATACGTTAGGGACTTGAGGTGATACTCAGTACCAACAGAAGATGCCTGAACCGTTTTACTTCTAAACCATTTTGAAAGCTTTGTTATCAGGTTACCTTCTAATGCGTTGGGCACTTGAGGTGATACTCAGTACCAACAGAAGATGCCTGAACCATTTTACTTCTAAACCGTTTTGAAAGCTTTGTTATCAGGTTACCTTCTAATGCGTTGGGCACTTGAGGTGATACTCAGTACCAACAGAAGATACCTGCCTTTGTTTTCAAAAGCTTTGTTACATTTATTTCAAAAAGGTTAACGGTGGAGAATATAACTGGATATCTGCATAAAACCTGTTTTACGCTTAAAACTATGCCGTAAAGCCTTATCCTTGAAATATTCATTATGCATCTATCAACCCTTTGAAGTAGTATAGGACTTGTTGAGTACCTTCCGTACTCAGTCTTGTTGCTTTCAGATTGTTGAGTTGGAGATCAACCTCAACCCAGATGAATTCGAAGAGAAGAAGTCTAAGGTCGCGTCCGCACCTGAGTTGCCTGTGGCATTGGGTTGCATCGTCGTTTCGCTCCGCTGCGCTGTAGGCTCTTCTGCCTGGCTGGTCTGCTGTGGATTCTTGTCCACCAGACCATCTTTTCTCTTTTCAGGTATTTATTTTACTTATTTGTATTTGAAGTATGTATTTGATATCATTCTGTTGAATTCTGTGCGTATCAGCTACTTGATCCAGGGACTGATACATGAGGCACAGGAGATCCCGGTAAGTGGGGTCTTACAGCCGGGAGGGTGAGGCTGCTGAGGCGGTGGCGGCCATCGCTGCCTGGGAGGAGCAGATCGCTAAGCATGAGGCGGAGCTGACCCCCCGCGAGCGGGCTCTGTTCGAACTGGCGGCGCAGGTGAAGCAAGCCACCGGCCCTGCACCCGACGCTGGCTCTTCTAGCGCGGCCGAGGGCCAGGGTCTCGAAGAGCAGCTACGGACCACGAAGGAGAAGCTCGAGGCCACCTTTGTCGCGCGGGCTAACCTGCAGTAGATGTTGGAGGTCACACTCCGGTGGATGCGGCGGTCCGTGGCGAGGGCCGGCCTTGGGCGACTCGTCGTGGAGAAGAAGGGCGACGCCCCCGGACGATACATCCTGGGACTCCAGCAAGTCTGCGAGTGCCTCGAGGCGCTGCCCTGGGCCGTCCAGGAGCTTGCCGCCCGGGAAGGGCGCGGCTTGGCCCAAGCGGTGGCCGAGCACGTCCTGGCCTGCTACCGGAGCAGAGACTCGAACTTCCCGCTAGAGCCAGCTCAGGAAGGAGTAGTCGAAGCCGAGGGAGAGGCCGCCCGGGAAGCGTTTCGGAGCACCGCTGTCGAGGTGGCGGCCGACTTCACGCGGGAAGTGCCGCCGCCGCCAGCCCCTGGGGGTGGCCGTGACGACTCCGACGCCGACTCCGATTAGGATTTTTGTAGTTTCTTCTTCTTTTATTTGTCTTTAACTTGATGTAAATACGGGAGTGATCTCTTAGAAATTCTTGTATTCCCTTTGTAAATATAGTGGAAGCTTTTCTTTGGGCTCGCAACTCCGGTATTCTTGAGTACTTAGTGCTTCTTCTGATGTTTTGCCTTGATGCCCCGGGGAGTACTCAGTCGGACCGATCCCGATCTTTCTGTCCCCGAGAACGAAGTCGTCCCGATCGTCTTTCTCGGCGCGTTCAGCCTCCGAGCCTTCGCGAGTCCGCATCGGCTAAGTCAAAAGACAAAGACACGAACTTCCTTGCTTGGGAGATAGATCGATCCAGCACGGAGCACGCCATGACCGGTGAACACTTTTCCACCTTGCGACCACTCAGTCAGCAGACCGGAGACACGTGCGGGTGGGAATGCGACCAAGAGTCCCCATAGTTCGGTGGTGCCCGGGCTTAAGATGGACCGAACCGAGCACCGACAGCCCGCCCTTGAGGCCTAGGCTCCGGACTACTCGAGTGGCTCGAGCGATAGGATTACCCAGGGCGCTCAGGGACTCGGTAGTGCTCGGGGCCCTAAAAGCGGACCGAACACCACGACCACCATGAAAGACTTCGATCGGACATTACCGCACGTACGGTACATCTTTCTACGGACCGTTCTGTCGTTCTAGGAAAAAGTGGACGCACGGTAGGGTTTTGTGCGCGAGGAGACCATCTCACCGAGCAGATTAGAATACGAGGGCCCCCGAGGACGACTCGGGAACAAAATATTATTGAACGTGAATTCATTCTGAATTTAACCACTCACCGGATAGCTGTCGGCCTTTCGGCCAACCGATCCAGGAGGGGCGTGCGCTCCGAGCTCGGGGTGCCTGGGGGCTTGGTTCCCTCAGCCGGGGTGCCCGATCATCAAGGGGCACGTGAGGAGCCCGGGGTCGGGTGATCCCGACCACTCATGCTTAAGCGGTTGGACCACCCGAGGACCCTTGGGGCCGAGCAGCGACCTAGGTATCGAGGCCCTCGCGGTCGAGCTGCTTTTGCTTTGATTGTCGATCTGTGAATTAAGAGAAAATGGAGAAAATCCTTGCTTGGTGCGCTCTGTTAGTGCGGTACTTGTTATAGACTGCTCTCGTTTTCGACCCGAGACCTCTCGAATACCCAGACCGGCGGACAAGAGCAGGCAGAAGGCATAACCCAGAGGTCCTATGGTTCGGTGGCGCCCGGGTATGACAGACCAGACCGAGCACCGACAGCCCGCCCCTAGGGCCTAGGCTCCGGACTACTCGAGCAGCTCGAGCGATAGGATTACCTAGGGCGCCCAGGGACTGGGTAGTGCCCAGATATCTGCCACGACACTGAACACCACAGCCTACCACATCAGACGTAAGTCAGCGGCAACTGCCCGCGCGCATACCGATTGGGATTCTCTTATCAGCGGGGAAAATGAGAGAGCGAACATTACTCGCACAATCGAGCATCTTACTAGACAGATTAAACATATGGAATCCCGAAAAACGAAATTGACACACGATTGTATTTCAACATTCATACTGAATTGACAATTTTTTACAAGGTTGGGTGACTTACCCAGCTAGTGGCAGCCCCCGGTCAACTTGGGCGGGGGGGGGGGGGGGGGGAAGCCCCCGGCCTGGTTGACCTGAGCCGCGAGCATGGTCATCTACGGGTAGAACTTGCGTAGGTGCTCGATGTTCCACGGGTTGGGGAGCGGTTTCCCGTCTTCTGCAGCCAGCCTAAAAGAACCTTCTCGCGGGACCCCGATCACAGTGAAGGGACCTTCCCACATAGGGGATAGCTTATTCTTTCCTTCGCGTGACTGGACGCGTCGGAGAACTAGGTCCCCCACCTCAAGAGACTGGGCCCAGACATGGCGCTGATGGTAGCGCCGCAGACTTTGCTGGTAACGAGCCGCCCGGACGGTGGCACGCCGCCGGCGCTCCTCCAAGTAGTCGACGTTGTCGCGCCTCTACTGCTCCTGTTCCCCTTCAGAATAGGCATGCACCCGAGGGGAGCCTAGGGTGAGCTCGGAGGGGAGGACCGCCTCAACGCCGTACACGAGGAAGAATGAAGTCTCCCCGGTGGCGCGGCTTGGCGTGGTCCGATTAGCCCATAGCACGGCGGGCAACTCGTCCACCCATCCCTTCCCGTGCTTCGCGAGCACGTCATAGGTCCAGGTTTTGAGGCCCTTCAGTATCTCCGCGTTGGCGCGCTCAACTTGCCCGTTACTCTGAGGATGAGCGACGGAGGCGAAGCAGAGCTTGATGCCGAGGTCTTAGCAGTAGTCCCCGAACAGGGCACTTGTGAACTGGGTGCCGTTGTCGATGAGGATCCGGTTCGGGACACCAAAGCGACTGGTGATGCCGCGGATAAACTGGAGAGTCGTGTTCTTGGTCACCTTGATGACTGGGACCGCCTCCGGCCACTTGGTGAACTTGTCGATGGCGACGTAGAGGTACTCATAGCCCCCGATTGCTCGGGGGAATGGACCCAGAATGTCCAGCCCCCAGACCGCGAAGGGCCATGACAGGGGGATGGTGTGAAGAGCCTGAGCTGGCTGGTGAATCTGCTTTGCATGGAACTGGCACGCCCTGCAGCGCCGAACCAGCTCGGAAGCATCCTGGAGGGCTGTAGGCCAGTAGAAATCTTGCCGGAAGGCCTTCCCGACCAGCATGCGGAATGATGCATGGCCACCACACTCGCTCTCGTGGATCCCAGCGAGGAGCTCGCCGCCTTCTGCCCCGGAGATGCATTTCAGGAGGACACCGCCTGCGCTACGCCGGTAGAGATCCCCATCTACTATGGCATAGCGTTTGGACTGCCGAGCAACTCTTTCGGCAGACGCCTCATCCCCGGGAAGGAACTTTTCCTTCAAGTACCCTCGGATGTCGTCCATCCACGAGCCATCTTGAGAACATTCAGTAAGTGCAGCGCACTCGCCGGACGGCGGCACCCTGACGGGGCTTCCCACTGAAGGCACCGCGGGGGTCCCCTGAATTGAGTTCGAGGTTTCCCCTTCGTCCTGTTCGGCAGGCAGGACGGAAGGCCGTGTGAGTCTTTCTTCAAAGACTCCGGTAGGGACGCGCGCACGGGAGGAGGACAGGCGGGAGAGCTCGTTGGCCAGAGCGTTGTCGCGGCGAGGGATGTGCCGCAGCTCCAGGCCATCGAAGCGCTTCTCCAGCTTCCTGACTGCTACCACGTACGCCGCCATTTGAGGATCCGTGCACTTGTACTCTTTGGATACCTGGTTGACTACCAGCTGGGAGTCTCCCTTGACCAGGAAGCAACGAATCCCGAGGCCCACCGTGGCTTGGAGGCCGGCGACGAGACCTTCATATTCCGCCATGTTGTTGGATGCGCGGAACTACAGCTGCACGACGTACCGGAGTTCTTCACCCGTTGGGGAGGTGAGAACCACTCCGACCCCCGCGCCTTGCAGCAAGAGGGAACCGTCGAAGTGCATGATCCAATACCCGGGCGTATCGTGCCCGGGATATGCAGAAATCTCTTCTGGGACGACCTCGGGGACGGGTGTCCACTCTGCCATGAAGTCAGAGAGTGCCTGGCTTTTGATCGCTTGGCGACTAACAAAGTGCAGATCGAACTCCGCCAGCTCCACCGCCCACTTGACTACACGCCCAGTGCCTTCTCGGTTCCGGAGGATGGGTCCCAGTGGGTACGTGGTAACCACCGAGACCTTGTGCGCTTGGAAGTAGTGGCACAGCTTTCAGGATGCAATGAGCACGGTGTAGAGCAGCTTCTGAGCCTGGGGGTACCTTGTTTTGGCCTCCCGGAGGACTTCACTGATAAAGTACACCGGTCGTTGTACCCGGTAGGCCCGGACCGCGGCCTCACTCGAGGGGCTGTCGCAGCCCCCAGGCTCGGCGGTGTGGTCGGGGCTGACCGGGTGCTCGGGCTCTACTCCCTGGTCAGGAGGAGCCGAGTGCTCGGGCTCGACCCCCTGCTCGGGGGGAGCTGCGAGGACGAGGGAGTGCTCGGGGGCGGCCGGGAGCTGGGACCCAGCACCTGGCCCCGCGCACTCGTCGCGTTCCACCACCAGCACCATGCTTACGACCTGAGGAGTGGCCGATACGTAGAGTAGTAGTGGCTCGCCTTCGGATGGAGCCACCAGCATGGGTGGTGAGGTGAGGTACTTCTTCAGATCGCGGAAGGCCTGCTCGGCCTTCGGCGTCCAGTCGAAACGACCAGTCTTCTTCAGAAGCTTGAAGAGGGGAGCCCCCGCTCCCCAAGTTTGGAGATGAAGCGCCCGAGGGCCGCCATGCAGCCGACGAGACGCTGGACCTCCTTGAGTCGAGCCGGGGGTCGCATCTGCTCGATGGCCCGGATCTTCTCTGGATTGGCCTCGATTCCTCGGCTGGAAACCAAGAAACCGAGGAGCTTGCCCGCGGGTACCCCGAAGACACATTTCTCGGGGTTGAGCTTCAGGCGGGTAGTGCGGAGACTGTTGAAAGTCTCGGCAAGGTCGTCGAGCAGGGTGGCGTAGTCTCGGGACTTCACCATGAGATCGTCGATGTAGGCCTCGACATTGCGGCCAACCTGCGAATCAAGGGTGATGAGAATGGCGCGCTGGAAAGAAGACCCTGCATTGCGCAAACCAAAAGGCATTGACATATAACAATAAGTCCCCACCGGGGTGGTAAAAGTAGTTTTTTCTTCGTCCTCTACGGTCATGCGAGTCTGGTGATACCCAGAGTTTGCATCTAAAAAACATAAAAGATCACATCCCGTAGTTGCATCTACAATTTGATCTATGCGGGGCAAGGGAAAAGGATCTTTTGGGCAAGTCTTATTTAGGTCGGTGTAGTCCACACACATGCGGAGCTTGCCGTTGGCCTTCGGGACGATAACTGGGTTCGCCAGCCACTCGGAGTGGAGGACTTCTCGGATAAATCCGGCGTCGAGGAGCTTGCCGACTTGCTCCCGGATGAACTCCTGGCGCTCAGACGCCTACCGCCGGACCTTCTGCTTCACCGGGTGTGCGTCCAGGCGCACAGCCAAGTGGTGCTCAATCACCTCCCTAGGGATCCCGGGCATGTCGGACGGTTGCCATGCAAACACATCGGCGTTAGCCCGGAGGAAGGTGACGAGCGCACTTTCCTATTTGCCATCCAGGTCACCGTCGATGCGGACGACCTGGGAGGCGTCTTCGCCCACCACGACCTCCTTCGTAGGAACAGAGGCGTCGGCGGCGAGTCGGGGTTTGGATGAAGAGGGTCACAGGCCCCCTGTAAAGCCTTCGACCTCGGCCTGGGCTGAGACCAAAGCTATGTACGACTGCTCGGCGTAGGAAACGGCGCCACCGGAGTCGGTAGTCACGGAGATGGGGCCCGCTGGGCCCGGCATCTTGACCATGAGATACGCGTAGTGCACAGCCACCATGAATTTGGTGAGCGCCGGACGCCCGAGGATGGCGTTGTAGGGGAGGGGGAGCTCCGCGACATCGAAGAGGACGTTTTCCGTGTGGAAGTTCTCCCGACTCCCGAAGGTTACGGGTAGCTCGACCTGCCCGAGGGGCAGGGAGTGCCTGGGCGTCACTCCACAGAATGGAAGCGACGGCTTTAGGCGCCTGGAGGGCACCTGCAACTTCTCGAAGGCCTCCTTGGAGAGGAGGTTGAGGCCTGCGCCCCCATCGATCAGCACTCTACCGACCTTGACGTTGCAGATGGTGGGGAACACTACCAAGGGCAGTCGTCCCACGCCTGCAGTACTGGCGAGGTGATCGGCCACACTGAATGTGATCAGAGCGTCCGACCATCTCAGGGGCCTCGTGGCCTCTTCGCTCAGGGTTGCCGAGCACACCTCGCGCCGCATGGTCTTGATGCCACGCCGCGAGGAAGGAGTGTAGGCGCCTCCGTCGATGAAGGCGACGGTATGCTCGGGTTCCTGGAAGCCGAGCTCGACGTTGCCGGGGGTGGCCTCAGCGTCGCCTCCCCCGCGGGACTCGTCGCGCTCCCGCTGGCACTGCTCGACGAGGCCTTTGACCGTACGACACTCTGTGAGATCGTGCCATCTGGTCTGGTGGATCAGACACCATTTGCTTGGCTCGGGCCCTGCAGGAGCGGGAGCCCTCACTGGAGCGGGAGCCCGGGCGGGGGACGGAGCCCTCGCGGGAGCTGGGGCCCTTGCGGGAGCCGGGGCCCTTCCGGGAGTTGGAGCCCTAGGAGGGGCCCTGGCCGGGGCCCTCGCGGGCGCGGGCTGTCTGTCGACGGCCGCCCGGCGTTCTTGCCGGCGGTCGGGCTCTTGGGCCGGCCTATGGGCGGGGCCCTGGGCAGGTTCGACAGGAGCGGCCTCGCGCTTTCTTCTCTTTTTCTTTTCCCGCCTGTCGGAGCTGGAAGAACTTGGTTGGTCGGCGGCGGGGCGCGAAGCATGCCACGCCCGGGCCTCCACCGCCTTGGCGCACTTGTCGGCCAGTGCGAAGAGTTCCGCAGTGGTCTCAATTTCGTGCGTACCTAGCTTCTCAAGCATCCGCTCGTCGCGGACGCCCTGCCGAAAGGCGACGATGACAGCGTGGGGGGCTATCCGTGGAATGGTGTTGCAGACCTGGCTGAAACGCTGAATGAAGCGCCGCAGCGTCTCCCCCTCCTGCTGCTTGACGGCATGGAGGTCGCACTCCAAGCCGGGGCTTGTGAATGTGCCCTGAAAATTAGCCACAAACTGGTGGCAGAGGTCATCCCTGGAGCTAATAGATCCTGGGGTAAGTTCATGAGCCAAGAACGGGCGGAGCCCCTCAAGGCAACATGGAAATAATTTGCCATCACCTTTTCACTGCCTCCAACCGCCTGGACGGCCGTAGTGTATATTTGGAGGAACTCGACGGGGTCGATGGACCCGTCGTACTTCTCCGGCAGCTCAGGGCGGAACTTGGAGAGCCATTTGACCCGTCGGAGCTTACTAGAGAAGGCACGTCAGCCGATGCCGTACCCCGTGGCGCGGGCGACGTTCCTTGGCGGTGAACACCGGCGAGCCGGGGAATCCTGGCAATCGTGGGCCGGGAAAGAGGAAGCTTGGTCCTCAACCTCGGCCTCCTGCCGGGTCTCCCGCTGGCGCTCGAGAGTGACGCGCGCATCTTCGTGGCCCCTCCGCTCATTGAGACACAAGCGGAGGTCCTGGGCTTCGGACGCGGCCAGGGGGTAGCGCTTTGCCTGGAGGTCCCCCGGCCTGTGCGAACGTTGCCAGTTGATAGGCCGGTTCGGGTGGCGCCACGCTGGGTGGTGGCCCGAGAATTCCCGACCAGCACCTGGCGGCGAGCAATGCCGACCAGGGCAGCGACTTCTTGGATCCAGCGGCCTTCTGGGGTTTTCGGAGTCGCCTGAACAGGCGGATGCCTGAGGAGAGCTTGCACCGCAAGCAGCGCGCTCCCGGGGCCGGCCTCGCTGAAAGCGAGCCTACGCCGAAGAGGCACCCGACGCTGCCCGGAGTTTCGACCACTTGCTGGGGGTTGGATGGTGCACCGGCGGCGGCGGCGGCCCTGCTGGGCCCAGCACCTTGGTCCCCTTGGGAAAGGAACACCGCGCGTGCAGATCACGGTTGCTGCTGGGACGCAGCAGCGGCTAGGGCCTCCTATGCGAGGGGCTACATTTCCTCGCTGGAACTGGAGCCGGAACGCTGGAGGCGGTGCCCACCGGCCATTTTTTCTGTGGAAGAAAACAAACAAACAGATTCAGGGATGTTCCCCCCTACCTGGCGCGCCAGCTGTCGGAGTATTAACTCCTGTCGCAGGGATCCCGAGAGACCCCTTTTTAGAGATTCGACCGGGGGGATGATCTTGAATAAGTTCGTCGGAGAAATGAATGAGAGTAAATGCAGTGTCCGGTGGTGGGGGTGATGATCTAGTGCAGAAAGAAGTAAATGCACCGGAATTTAGACAGGTTCAGGTCGCACGGGGGCGTAATACCCTACTCCTGTATGGATGTAATAACTGTCCTGAGGAAGTCCCTCAAGGTTGTTGCTGGTTACAAGAATATTTGTCTAACTAGGAGTTTGAGGCTCCTTGTTCTTCGGCAAGAACTGTCCCTTGTGTTGGTCTATGGTTCGGTTCTTGATGCTTGGGTGCTTGTCCCTTCGATCCTTGGATCGTTTTCTTCTCTTATGTGCCGCCGGCTCTTTTAAGCACTCGCCGGCTGCGACATACCCCGAACGGGATGGAGGGGGGCACAAGTTCCAAGACGCCGCAACTGGGAAATGCGTCATCATTTCTTCTAGGTGAACTGACCGGGGGGTGGAAAATGCGTCGCACGCCTGGTCACCTATCACCATAAACGCCCTGGCAACTGACGCCGTGGAGAGCGCCCACCGGGCAGCCGCAGAGCAACCCGGCGTGCCCGTCCTGTCTTGTTCCTCTGCCACAGCAGGGCGGCAGACGGAACGCCTTGATCCTTGCGATGCTATCCCGAGACAAGCCGGATGATACGGGACGGGACCCGTGCAGTTAATAGCCTCACGCATCTCTGCCAAAACATGGCAGGAACTGACACCGCGGCGGGAGCAGTTGGGGATGTCAGGCTACGCACGCTCATTAAATGCGGCATCAAACCTCTGACTGATTGACACCTCATCGGCGGGTCCCTCGGGGGTCTTTCTGGGTCGTCAGGGCACCGATTGCTCGGGGGTACTGTTCACCTCCCCGAGCACTCTCTCCCGAGAATGCCTATCCTTGCCCTCGGGGTACCGGGTGCTCGGGGGTATTGTTCACCTCCCCGAGCACCCTCTCCCGAGCACTCTGGCTCGATCCTTCGGGGAACTGAGTGCTCGGGGGCCGCCACGTGCAGCCTCGAGCACTCTCTCCCGAGCACTATTACGCGAATCCTCGGGGAACCGAGCGCTCGGGAGCTGCCACACGCAGTCCCGAGCACTCTCTCCCGGAACTTAGCTCTTCTGATCATCGGGGGACTAGGGTGCTCGGGGGTGACCGGGCACCTCCCCGAGCACTTTCTTCTCGGTACTTAGACTCCGTGGATCATCGGGGAATTGGGGTACTCGGGGACCAGTGACTGTGGCCCCGAGCACCTTCTCCCGGGACTTGAACTTTTCTCACCCCACAGGAGGGACCTCGCGGGATGGCGCCGTGTGGCGGATGGCTGGCCTGGCCTCGGGACTCAGGGACCCCCAGTTCTTGATACACCGACAATGTCCTTCCTAACTACTTCTTGAGCTTTGGCAAAATATTTCTTCTTATTTCCTTGTGGAGATGATATTGTCTTTACAAATGTGGCCCATGTAGGATATATACCATCTGCAAGGTAATATCCCATTGTATAATTGTGACCATTGATGCTATAATTCACTTTTGGAGCGTGACCTTCAGCTAGCTTCGCAAAGAGTGGAGAGCGTTGAAGAACATTGATATCATTGTGAGACCCAGGTAAACCGAAGAAAGCATGCCAAATCCAGAGATCTTGTGAAGCAATAGCTTCTAGAATTATTGTAGGCTCGTGAATATGACCGTTGTACATACCTTTCCATGCAGCCGAACAATTCTTCCACTTCCAATGCATACAATCAATGGATCCTAGCATTCCTGGAAAACCTCTTGCCTCCCCAAATGCAAGTAATCTAGTAATATCATTCTCATTTGGTGATCTCAAATACTCGTCTCCAAAAACTTCAATAATAGATTTGACAAGCCTTTTCAAACTTTCTATAGCGGTACTTTCTCCAATACGAACATAATCATCTGTAGCATCCGCTGCTACTCCATAAGTTAGCATACGGAATGATGTGGTAACCTTTTGCAAACAACTTAACCCAAGTTTACCGGCTGCATTTCTTTTCTGCACAAAGTAATCATCATGTTCTTCTACAGCACGCATTATGCGTACAAACAGAGAACACCTCATTCTAAACCTGCGCGGGTACGATAACAATGAGCCATACATACCACGATCTACAACAAAGACAAATAAAAATATATATACTAATTACGAACCTGCGCCTGAACAAAGTAGGGCCGTACGTAAGATCATCCGAGAAGTAGTCTTGATACAGTCTCAAATGCCATACTTCTCTGTTTTGATGAACTACTTGATGCCCAAGGATAGATCCACCATGATACGATTCATTATCAAGCTGATATTGATTTTGTGTTATGTGTGCTGCAGCAACAATAAATTCATTGTCGTCATCCGATGATGACGAATCCAAGACCTCTTGCATGAGAAAACTATGACGACTCATCACAAAACAGATCAATTTTTCCTCAGGTGTTGCATGCGGACAAGAGGACGGGAGCAGCAGACGAGAGCCTACTACGCGTCTGAAACCAAGGATTAACGCTCGGGATCGACAACGTGCGCCAGTGCTTGACTCACGCTTCTCCGATCGACGGGCGTGTCTTGGCATGACGGCTCGGGATGGACGTCGCTGCTCGCCTCCGCGTGTCTGGGTGTGACCGCACGGATCAACGCCGTATCTTGGCATGACGGAGTGTGTCGTTCGATGGCGTGATGTCCTGAGAACGAACACGAGCGAGGCGCGGCGCTGCAAGGGAGACGGGAGGGGCGACAGGGAGCAGCGCAAGCGCAGGGAGACGACGAGCGGACGATCGAGCGGTTGGAAGTTTGCCTACGTGGACGAGTTTTAAAATATAGGAAGTCACAAATAGGATATCTACTGAGGGGGGAAAATTTTAGGGGTAAAATATTTTTGGGATGCCTCCCTATATCTCATATAAGGAATTAATTTTAGAGAGTCTCTTGGGATGCTCTAACAATAGAGTTTGGCATACTACCGATGGGGCATGGTTTAATTAATTAGGAGAATTAATTAACGTGCATGCAACCAACTATCCGTTTCAGTCACAGATTCCGGCCTGCTCCTCGTGGGTGTTGTGGCGCACGTATCCGGCCTGTCGTCGTCCTCCCTCCGTTTCAGTCGCATATTCTGCTATTCCGTTTCAGTCGACGGAAGGAGTTTTCGGCGAGCGGCCGTGGAAGAATGGAGTATACGCCGGGATGCCGCTGAAGGTCAAGTGGTATCCTGCATCACTCGCCGGCTACCCAGGAGCGCCGCGTGCTGATTTCAGTGTACGCCCAGCGCCCACTCGCAGAACTTTAGGCCTTTAGGCTTTAGCAATTAGCAAGTAATTTCTAAAGTAAGCCTACCAATATTTAACTGGCAATATGATTCACTAATTCAGAATGACTGAATGAGTACTCATTCAGAATTCAAAAGGAGGGTGACATTAGCTTGATGTTGATGGAAAATTGGAAATCATTACCTTGAATGCTTGATGGATTCAGAAGGAGTAATCATTACTTCAGTAGCTTCATCCAAATACGGAATTAAGTCAGAATGAGTAATTCAGAGTAATCATTAATTCAGAATGAGTAATCATTAGAATGATTGGTTTGCTTTAGTGCTTGAATGTGCCATGTGTGTAGGACATCAATAATGAAGAGTTTTTTTTTAACCGTCCAAACAGTATTCTAATTAATCATTAGGAGCATTATTATTTATAAATACCACCTCAACGATTAACTAGAATATCATTCTGGTAGTCCCGGCACGTGTTTTGTGTCCAAGATCGGAACACATGCCTTTCCAACATGTATATCACATCATAGCTTAAGAAAGAGCGAGTAATTAAAGTTATCTTACAAGTTCTTAAACATACAACCATTTGCAACAGTTTACATAAAGAGAAACTACACAGCAAAAGATTAAAACCTTAACAACAATAAAAGGAGAGTTGAGTCATATGCTCTTAGGCTCCACCCCAAAAACTACGTCTCACCAGAGTAGGATGCACTACTCTTGCCCACCACTTGAATCGGCGGGCACGAAGTAGCCAAACACCGCATCACCCCCACCAGCAAAACCTAAAAATGCAGGCATGAGTACGAATGTACTCGTAAGACTTAAACCATATAGAGCACATATACATAGCTCAACTCCAAGGATTATGCATTGAGCTGTTAGCAAGAGTAGGTCACAAGGTTAAGTAAAATATATGCGGTAAGCAACCTAGACACAATGTGTGAGCATCTATACTTAACTAAAAAATAACTACACTTTCTACCCTGTAAACCACAACTTGAACATGTATGTATAGTAACCATAATATCTCATCAACAAACCACCAACCAAAACCATCATACCATAACCTTATCCCACATTCGTAAACTCTATGACCGATACAAATGAAATAGTAGCATGCTCATGATCGAGAGCGCGATAATTCGAATTGTTCTTACACTTTGCAGGGGGTACAAATTTACCCACACGACTCGAAGACCACTTGGCTTGTGCTACTCACAAAAGTACAAACAAGGTGGTACTCGAGTCAACCTTTCTCATACCCGGAAACACCCACTTGCAATGCCCCTGTGGCACCGGGGTTACCGCGAGCGTGTTTCGGACACCGCCAGCTCCCCGCCATCTTGCTTCTCCTTTTCTTTTTCTCTTACGTGTTATAGAGCCGCAAGTCAAGTGTCGGCACGGTATATGATAATCGGCTTACCTTACCATTAGATCAGCATACGGTGAGTAAGGAAAGTGCTAGAGCCAACTGTACCGACGGACGACTTTAAACGATACAAGTGGTCTATGGCATCCGGGCTCCTCTCCTGAACTACCCAGAGGACTCCTCCTGGGCAGAAGATACCCCTAACACAGCCCACATCTCCCCTCAATCTCACATCTCAACCATCCATCTCAACCTCATCTTTGTATCTGTGAACAATGATTAAGCCCTAAGCTCGCGAACAATGGCAGCACCATCGCTCGGCTTCTACCGAGAACCTAAGCATTGCTAAGCATTTCGAATAAACCTTGAAGCTAGACAACAACTATATCATTACGGCTACAAGGATAAGGATTCATTAATAAGTCAAGGTAGAGACAATTTATCAACATAGGTTCTACCCATATCAACCTGACACTGAACTCAACACGTGCAAACATACATAAAGCATAATTTATCAATTTTAGACTCCATTTAATTTGAATAAATGGTGCAATATGCTTAGATGCTTGCCTTTCTGCTCTGGGGTTTGCCTGATACTTCCCGAACAGAACTCGCAGAAGTGGTGTGCCTCGGTGTCGCTCTCGATCACACTCGCGTCACGCTCTGGACATTTGTTCGCTTAAAGAAGAATGCGTGCAATGATGAGCATGAAGGAAGTGCAATGCTTCATGATATGAGTTTAAAGCATTAACGATTTCCTTAACTTTACTTATTGTTAAACATTTAATATTTTCTGGATTAATTAAGTTTAAAACAAAGCTTAGCCCTAATTATAAAACTAACTATGCTTAGCATGAGTATGTGTATTTTTACTGAACAACACATAAATTAACAAGATTTACATAATTGATTTCATCAATTTTGGAGCTACCAATAATTAATTATGGATTATTGAAGCTCAAACCTATTTTATTAACCCATGCAATTTAAATACACATTTTATAGCTCCCAGTATTTTTATCATGTAGATTATGATCATACGAATCAAACAAAATCGGTTTCACTATTTTTGGGGAAATATTCTATTTTCTATGCACTTTACGACTTTCAGACAAATTACTAGTTATACACTAGATCCATTTCGCATTTTTTGGAGTATCCGGATTACTAAATGGGCCTAAACCTTTTTAAACCGATTGCCTTCTAGCTCGAGTCATGGCTGGTGGGGCCGGCTTGTGGACTTGGTCTAAATGGCCTGGAGGCCATGCTCAGAACAAAGCAGCCATGGCCGGCGGTAAGGCACGCGCGGTCCGCCGGCGGCGAATGGCAGCGAACTCCGGCCGGCCGAGGGTATCTACAACAACAGCATGACACGGGGAACCCACTGGAAGCACACACGGTCAATGGCAATGGCCAGACGGCAGCCAACAGCGGCGCACATCGAAGTCAGCATGGCGGCAGCTCGGTTCACCTCGCCGGCGGATAGACGACGATGCAATCGAGCTGGACGAGGGCAGCTGTAGCTTCTACGAGGATGTGCGGACCCAACGGTGTGGCTAGACGGCGATGGGCCCAACAGAAAATAGGCTGGTGGCGAGCGCCATGGAAAGGCGACAGCCGGTTCTCGTGGAGAGACGCGCCAGCGTCGGGCCGGAGCAAAAGCGACGCGTGAAAAAGGTTTAAGTGGTCGTGTGGGAGCTCACCGAGCCACGAGATTTGAAGGTGGAGCAGTGAATAGGCGGCTCGACAGATTCGTGCTCGGGCACGACAAATTGGCGACGGCGGCTGCGCCGTGCGCTATGTGCTCACGACAAGTGAGAGAGAGAGAGGAGAGAGAGCGAGCGGAGAGAGGGAGCCAGGGGAGATAAGGAGTGACGGTCGACCCTCGGGGTCAAGGAATTCGGTGCCGACATCGTGTGTCAACGGCCGACCTCCATATTCAAGGATTTCGGCAGCAGAGGGCTGTGAGGGAGAAGGGAATGACGGGTGGGACCCCATGAACAGTGATGACCGAAGCAAAATATCGCCTCCAATTCTTCTATTCAAAAGAACACATTCCCTTGGTCTAAAAATTATGGGACAAATTTTGTTTGAAACTACAATTCATGTGCAACCCATTTTAACTAGTTTGACCCATAATGCCTAAGCCAATTTCAAACTAAAATCCTCCAAACATGCAACCTTTTCTAACTTGTGGTTATTTTTATGCCCTCAAAACTATCCCCAAAAATTTGGAAAAAATCATTTATATTCTTCATATTGCATGGAATAATTTCTAAATTTGTTTCCAACCCTATGTTGTATAGCAATATTGTGAGTTTCTTAACAATGCACCAATTAACATTGATTTTCACAAATTATGTTTAATTGAAATTGCAAGTTAATAATTGTTCAAAAAAATTAAACATGATGCTAATGATGCTTAATTACATACTTAAGCCATTTGGGCTATCACATTTTTCAAACCAATCTCCATCTATGTTCACTTCATAAAGTCCGCCCTAGCTCCTTTTTCGGGCTAGATCGACCACTGGATAGAATTCTTGTGTACAACTGCTATATGTATATATATTGAGTAGCTTGTTCCTACTGTCACATAATCTTATAATTGCATCGATTGTATTTTGTGTAATTGGCTTGCCTCCAACTTAAATTTGGAATTAAAATATCGCCCTTACTTCCAAGTTCCAACACGAGTTGCTTTTGAATGATTTGAGATTTGAAAAAAAGCCATTTGATCGATCAGCTAGTTACAAAAGGAGAATTTGTGGCATTAATTGAAAGATAAAGACTTTAGTGTTGCACCACCTAATAGGGCTCCAATTGAATCAAGAATCTCAAAGGAAGGATCAAGGTGGTTAAATTGCAAAGATATCGACATCAAATTTCATGTTTCCAATCATTCAAACCCGTAAGAAAAAAAAACCTCGCATCGTCTCCTCGGAGGCGACTCGAGGGTGACATGCCAGCACCCCGAACCACCTTCTCCACTGACCTTGGCTCGGGCACAGCAGCCACCGCCAGTCGGCGGGAGCGGTGCCACTATGTTTCTCGCTGGATCTCCTTTTCTGAGGGGTGGATCTGGCTGTTAGCGGTCGGGTTCTGCCTGGATCTGTTGCCGGCGCAGCCCACTTCGTCGTGGTTGGACCATGGCGGCGACGGGTCTTGGATCAGCTTGCTAGGACGCGGCACCGCTTGGTGGCCGCTGGGGAGTTAAGTCCTTTAGGCGGCAATGGTGGTGCAGTTCCCTCACCCCCTCCCCTTCATTGAGGTGTTTTTCTCTAGTTTGGTTGGGCTACAGTTGTGCTGGCGGTCATGCGGGCCTTAGGCCGGCTGTGGTGGTCGGCGCATGGTGAGTGCCCCGTCGGGCTGGCCTCTTTGCTACCGACATCAACGCGGGCACCAGCGGCCAGGGTGCACGCTACTACATCACGCTTTGGGCGGTCAACGGCGGTGGCTGGTGCGATTGGATGGTGCGTGGCCAACGTGCCTTGCACCGCATGCCACGCGCTTCCTAGTTTTGGTCGCTTCTTCCAGCCTCGCCTTGGATTGCCCTCTATCCCTCAGTGTCATTAGCTCCTCCCCCTGTTGGATTTCCTCTTCTCTCTGGCCTAGCCCACGGGGAGTCTTGTGGCATGTGGGGGGGGGGGGCTTGGGGTGGCACATGCTTGTAGAGTCTAGGACGTTGGTTGGGGGTGTGGGTGCCCCGGGCAAAAGCCTTGCCTGGCATTTGTCCTGGGCTGACAACGGCAACGCTCGAAGGCGCCGCTTTCCTCCATGGAGGCGTTGCTGAAAGTGTCCCACCCGTCTTTCTCTCGCCATGGGATCTCTCAGGTGAAAATCTTGTTCGTGTTTGGATGGGCTACAACGATGCTTCAGGGCTGTTTCTTCCCTGGAGACGTCACCTTGGAGGATCCCACACTGCGTGCTGGTGACTGCGGACATTGTTGTGGCAGGGACCTCCTTCAGCATTGGTTGCGATCACAACACCGGGCCTTTGCAGTGGCAAGTTGTCGGTGATGTCTTTGTTTCTGTTGGTGTTACGTCTGTTCCTCACGTTTATTGTCTGAAATGCTTTGGATCACAAGAGCTACGATAGAGTCAGAGCTATTGCGTTAGGACGTCCGACAAGCTCAGCAATGATGACACATTGCAGCTCTCTCCCCTAGTGCTGTTTTGTGGTGGCCATGGGCAGGGACAAGAAGACATCGGGACAGAGGCTGAGGTCTGTGTTGGAAAGTCGAAACTGCTTGGCTACATATGTGTGACGAGCTTGACTTATTTGAGTGTTCGTCTTTTGTCGTCTAGCGCTCACGTCTTTGGATATTTTGTCGGTTGGCCCTACACAACCATGTAGTTGTTAAGATTTTTAGGTCATGTTTTCCTCTTAAACTAAGTCAACTCTCTCATTCTTTAATAATATTGGCATCACTAGTGTCGTCGTTTTGAAAAAGAAAAAAATCATGCTTCCAATGTTTCCTTGTTCTGATTGTCCGCATTGCAGACCTCGCAAAATATAATCAACAGAACCTCGAAGAAAATTTGGCAGACTCAAATTTTGATAGACAAAATATAAGAAAATTATTTTCTTAGTTACTTTTTGTTTTAGTTTTCTGCACGTACATCATCGGTTTGCATGGCTAGTTCCTGGAACAAATGAAATGAAATTAAAGCTGCATTTCGTATAAAGAGATGGGTCACGGATGTTAGGTGTCCCGGCCGTGGCCACTTCAGCAAATCGCGATATTGCAAGTTTTGATGGTCAGCGCATATCAATGATTAAGCAAGTACACTGAGCATCCTCGATATAGAGTAATTAAGCATTTAACATGCTTCCGGTACATAAGCAGCAGGTCAACTCCCGTTTACAGCATTGTAGTGTCGCACAAACACGCGAATCAGTTTTCGCATGCAGACGGCACATGCATGCACCTAAACGGTAACTTATTCATATAGAGTAGTAGTATGAATAAATAGCTAATCAACACTCATGCCAGCATGTTGCATGCATGCTCAGGACGATCAGGCGGCCACGCATTTGATGCTGGCTGATACACTGGGTGGGAAGGCAATAGTAGAGTTAAAATAGCAGAAGCATTTTGTGATGATGCCACTGTGGCTACCGGCGCTCGGCATTTGGCTTGCAGGTCCAAAAGTTAGAACGACGTCCAACTTCAAAAACAGTGGAACGGCCTTTTTAAACTCGAGAAAGGTTTTGAAGCCAGCAGGGCACTCAGCTTTGGATGGCGCTGGTACAGGTGCCGGAGCCGGAGTCGGAGCTGGTGTCGGAGCCGGAGTCGGTTCCGACGTCGGAGCAGGTGTAGGTACCGGGGTCAGAGTTGGAGTTGGCGTCGCTGCAGGAGTCGGAGCTGGTGTCGGAGCCGGAGTCGGTTCCGACGTCGGAGCAGGTGTAGGTGCAGGAGCCTGGGCCTGGGCAGGTGTAGGTGCAGGAGCCGAGGTCAGAGTTGGCGTCGCTGCAGGAGTCGGAGCCTGCGTCGGTGCAGGAGCGTGGGCCTGGGCAGAAGCCGCGAGCATGAGACCCATGGCGAGGAGCATGAGCGCAGAGGAAGCTCTGGACTTGGATGCCATTGCTAGCTTCGCTTGCCTTTCAAACGTATCAACCATGCCAAGTATTTATAGGGCCAACGGCAGCCACCGTGCGTGTACATGAGAACTCGCCAAGTTCTTGCACTGGCGCAGTGCGCGCGCGCGCGTCAATCAGGTCAAAAGTAAATTTCCACCGGGGGAACGTGCACTCGTGGACAATATTCGAAGTCGCATTCTCGGCATAGGCTTGGTTGTTAGCTCCAAAAGAGATATGATGCACGTGTCTACTCTTGTGCCAAGAATATAATTGCCGCCTGTGGACTTCGAGACCTGCAAGCACGTACGTACGTAGAAATATGCATGCTAAACTTTTTTGTACCAGCTCACTTGGCACGTGCCTACATGTATTGGCTACAAAATCTCCAAGGTCTAGGCTCTAGGATTAGGAATACCGGAGCATGCGACAATCAGTGGCGGACCCAGAGGGTAGTTCAGGTGAGTCTGGAACTATCTTGGATCTAATCCAAGTTTGATTCAGTATGTGATCTAGCTCATGGTTCATCCAAAGAAAAAAAAAAGAAAAAGTCTAATCAGGTGCCTACCCAACGCTCTGACACTAGATCCGCTACAGGCGACAACCAAGACTTGAACTCACGATCTCACAGCATGTGCGTGCTTATAATCTATCTAACCATCTCAACTATCATCTGTTCATGAGTATAAGTAGCAAAATAAACCATTTTGATATCTTCTTATCACCGAACGTGACATCTTCCGGTTGCCCTTGAAGGCGCTACCTCTACGTGACATCTTCCGGTGCAAAGTAAACCATGCATGGTGGCATGCCCGTATCCCTTCTACTTCGAAAAAGAAGGTTCAGCTTAATTTCCACGCCTCCTCTCATAGAGATGCATGTGCTCCGGCAAACAAAGCCAGCCCCGTCTACACTACTGCAGAAAACTCTCATCAATATCAATTTAAAATTATCATTAATAATAAATTCTAAATCGATACTAATTACTCAGTACTGATAGTCGCTAGCTACCAGTGCTAGATATGAAACTGATACTGAAAATCACTATCACTGCCGGTTAGTGACTCCAACTATTATCAGTGTCAGTTGAAGCTACCAAACGACATTGATAGTCGGTCATGATTCAATGTTTTTCGGGTAAAAAAAAGCTTAAATTTTTTTTCGCAACTAGAGGCACTCGAACAGAAGTTGCTCACCTGAACGCACCCAACACTCGCAAAGTCAAGCGATATTCACTCTCATGTAGCAATCAGGACTTGAACTCAGGATCTCACAGTAGATGCGCACTTGTAACCCCTCTAACCATCTCAGCTATCGTCCATTTATGAGTATAATGGAGAAATAAATCCTTTTGATATCTTTTGACCGAACGTTTAAATGGCTATTTAGATATCTAAATTGCCTCTAATAAAAAAGTTATCCACTACAAAGTTGTACATCTCGTCGAGTGCTACAATATTCATATAAAGTGTGTCTCCGTCCGACTCAGTATTTCAAATTTGTATCCAAACCATACAGTGTTTAATAAAATAACCATAACTTTTGTATACAGAGTCTGATTTCGACGTTTACTTTCGAAGCTAACGAAGAGGTGTATACGGAAATGATACAAGTCTTTAGACATGTACACTTCTTTACCCCAAAACATACTCGGAAGATCCTCGACAGGACCTCTGGAGTTTTTTTTAATTAAAAATTGACCTTCCCGATTTGCTTGGAAATTTTTTGAGACATTGTTTTATCTGAAAGTTAGTGCTACGTAGACGTTTTATCAATCCGAGTTACTAAACTCACGATAAAAATATTTAAATTTGCAGTTTTCATCTTTATAGCTAAATATGTGGCTTTTTCAATGATTCCTACTAGTTTTACAGTAGATCCAACACTTTAGTTATGATCCTGCGTGTGGGTCATTCAATAGTTTTTATTGGTTTATTTGCGTATCTATATTGCTTCAAATAAAAAAGTGATCGATTACAAAGTTGTAGATCTCGTCTAGAGCTATAATTTTCCTATAAAGTTTTTCCTCGTGTGACTTTGTGTGAAAAAATTATGAATTTTTTAATGTGAGCTGTCAACGACTACTGCTGCAACTTTGTTATAATTATTTGGGTATATAAATGATCTCAAATTAAAAAAATCAACTAAAAAGTTGTAGATCGCATCGAGAGGTATAATTTTTATATAAAATTTTTCCCTATCTAACTTTGTGTTAAAAAGTTGAATTTTCTAAGATGAGTATGGACAGTAGTCATCATCGGTGGCGATTTGTGACTAAAAACAACACTGATACTTACTATCAGTGAGGGTTTATGGTTAGAATCAACACTGATATATTAGTGTCAGTTCGTGACTAGAACCAACACTGATACATTCATTATCAGTGCCGGTTCGTAGCTGTAACCGACATTGATGTATCAGTGCCGATTCTTAGCTTTTCAGTCGTTATTCACGCACGAAAATTTAAAAATCGATACTGATACGCCTTTAGTAACAAGATATATATATATATATATATATATATATATATATATATATATATATATATATATATGTATGTATGTATGATGTTATAAATGAACGGTTCTACCACATGTGCGTAGAAATTTGCGTTACATTGACACCATCACAACCGCCTCCACAACTGACGGAACATGGGCTGGTGGACATTCGGAGTGATGTCAAGACTTCGTTAGCTGCCATACAGATCGTACATGCGCAAGTACGTCCGTACGTGCATGTGAAATGCTGTAGAGATTTTATAGCGGAAAAGGTCCATCTAAATAGAATGTCTATTTAATGGTACAAGCACACATATACTCCGGAAGTTTAATGGTGCTTGTTCACGTAGAAAATAGAATGTCTATTCAACACCTTAATTTGGTGATTTTGAAGGTAGTTTTGCCACTATGGCAGATGAAGTGGATGCTATATAGTGATGATTGTTTATAAAAATATTTTAAAGTGGGAAATATACTTTGTTTTCTCTTTTCTTTTCCTTCTCCGTTCTATTTATTTGTTTTTTTCATCTATATGGGGTTAAATATGGCTGCACCATCAATCTTCAAGCGTTTGATGGACGCTGGTTCTCCCATTTTTCTTTTTCCTTTACTAGCAGTGTCGTCGATGGAACACTGCAGGCTGCGCCGTGCGGCCGCCGACTATCTATGAGGCTGCGACGTTTTTGGGCGGCCACAACCGACATCAACACAATTCCTCAAGTTTACTCCAGAAAAGTTCATTCAGCTAAGGCACACATGCCGTTCCCGCATGCTTACCCCTCATGGAAAAGATTCACGTACTGACAAATGATATTTACTCTTGCTAAAAGCATCCTCCATAAGCAATTCAAAACACAACTTGTTCTCGATTTCTTTTAAAAAAAAAATCAGCACACACCTATATATTATGAAAATATTGGTCACTTGAATGCAATAGGTATAATTAAGCACAAGCACAATATGGAGAGTCAGAGTGTGAGACCAGTGGTGCTAGCTCCGAAAATTAAAAGAACATGGTATCTTACATTCGCTGCAGAATGATCAACGCTTCAACTTAAGTCATCATCTTGGGGTAGCCGGGTTTTTCTTTTCCTTTCATTTGGAAACATGGAGGGGCAATCATTTGCATGTGACTTAGAAACTTGCATAGATATTTACCAAAAAATTGACAGACATAATACAACATAAAACAATCAGAATGATCCTGATGGCTGACAATAGGTGAACCTCTGCTCAGTATGCCATGGAATCCTCGGATCAGGCAGTAAAGGTACATCCTGGACATACCATCACTTGCCAGTAACCAAACCTTCAATCGTCATCCTTGAACTCCCTGATCAGCCATCCACAGAAAAAGGGGGAAAAAACATCAGACATCTCCTTGTCAGAGTTTCATCTTATCTACTAGATTTAGGAACAACATTTAGCCAAAATCTTGACAATATAAGAAAAAGAGCTAATAGGATCTTTCTCTTCTCATGGGCAAGTATCAAAGGAATAATGTCCCCACACGTTACGTTCCTGTATCACCAGTCAAACAATATGAGCTAGATGTGATAAGCAAATTTGCCATCTCTACATAAAGGTGTGATTATGCTTCATCTATTAAGACATGTGAAGTATTATTTTCGTAATTCAACAATGGTGCTTGGTGCTCAGAAGTCGTTAACATGATGATGATGCTAGCAATCATAAAAAGGGAACACGGAGGCACATATGCAAGAGCTTTGCAGAAAAAACATATTACCTGCGATCAAGATAACGTGGTTGAATTCCAGTGCCCTGGCATGTGGTGCATGTCAAGGAGCCGATACCCTCACAGTTGACACACTGTGATACTTCAGTCTCGCCTCCACCAATCACAACAGTAACATTGCCCTTTCCGCTGCAAAATCTGCATACCTCTGGAAAATCAACGATTTCTGTTTAATATTCCAATCTACTATATGCTGTCACAAAGAAACAAAAGGAGAATCAGCACATTTAAGGGTCTGTTTGTTTTTTATTGTGATTGTGGATTCTAGCTTTTAAAATTAGAATCGAAAACAAACAGACTGATTTTACAATCCACAGTTTGAGGCTAGATTGTGCCACAATCCACAATCCAAGAAAATACTGCTTCTATCAGATTATGGCGCATATTTACCCACCATTGACATTACAAACATAACGTTTTGCTTCTTTCTCCTCTCTCTCCCGAGCTTCTTTCCCCTCTTTCTCTCCTGAGCTTCACTCGTTGGCGAACGACGACGGTACCTAGTCTCCCACCAGACCACCACTGTTATCGCCGTTCATCTTTGCCGCTTCCTCTTCACTTCTCGAATCCTCTTCCCTCCCCCCTCGAAGCCCCAAGGGGCTCGGGGGCTCAGATCCATGGAGATCTCACTCGAGGCATCGGGTGGTTGCCGCCGGCGCTGCTGCCCAAGCTCATAGCTCCCTTCGAACTCAACCTTCCGGTCGTCCCCTTCGTTGGCGGGGTGCACGGTGGCAGCGGTAGCGTCGACCTCCCAACCGTGGTCGCCTCATCGCTCGTCGAGATCGGCGGCTGGCTCAAGCAAGCGAGGTCCGAGCTTGGAGCCTGTGTTAGAGGGCGCGTGTCATGGGAAGTAGGAGGCTGCTCCGCCGCCACCGCCGCCTACGACGCCGACAACAACGGTTGAGGGGGCTCCCTCCCAGTCTCGTACCGGACAAGGGAGAGAATGGAGAGAGAGCAGAGCCATTTTGGCCAAGGTGATCGACGGCGAACGGCGACGGTGTCAAGGCCAAGGCCACAAGACAGCGAGAGGAGGCGAGCTGGGGCGGCTCACGGTGTACGAACGGCATTGGCGCAGCTCTAAGCGAGCTCAGCCACATGGCGGTCGGCTCCTGCGTGCTGTGGGGAGAGAGAAGAGGAGAGATTCTAATAATCTAGTGTTGTTTGTTTCAGATTATACATTCCAGATTCTAACAATCCAGATTCTAAATTGTGAGAATCAAAATCTGGATTGTTAGAATCACAATAAAAAAATAAACATGCCCTAAATAGTACTACTATTTGCAGTATGCATTGCATGCCCAAGCAGTCATATAATTCCATCATGACTAGTTTGTTGAGTTCATATAGGAAACTTTTTAGCCCTTTTGGTTTGCAATATGACTAGTTTGTTGAGTTCATATAGGAAATTTTTTAGTCCTTTTGGTTTACAACATTAATTGATATTGCGACTCCAAATAGGTTAGTGTTTGCCTTAGCCATTTGCCATGAATCATGATGCTCATTAACAGCTTTGCTACCAAAAAAACTTAGTTGAAGTGTCATTTTTCCTCATTAAGTCAAAGAATAAACTGCCTTTTGCCCCAACACTGTCATACCTTAGTAGATCACAAAAGCTTAGCTGGAAACATTGTATATTTGAGAATGATGAAGATTGTAGCAATAAAGCATAACTGCAACTCAAGTTCCGATTTCCTGACTTTGCAAATGTCACACATGGTTTTTCAGCCAAGTCCTTCTACTAATGTTTTGCAAAAGTATAGTTGAAATGTTGAGCCTGATGTAAAAATCCCAATTGCAGAACGAGAATACAAAGAAGAGGAACAAGCATGCATTCTTTTTTTTTTTAGAGAAGAAGAGTATGGATTTAAATTCATGACCTCAACCACCCCCCAACTTTGTGTTCTACCACTAGCCCTGAAGGGTGTCCTCAAATTGCCAATTAAACTAAACCATATTAGTTGAACAGTAACTTAAAAGAAATGAGCAAACTAAGCATCAATCTAAGGGGCATAATCATCACATACGCGCGCCGGAGCCGCTGCAGGGGAAGCACGGCTGTGTGTTGTCCCTCTTTGCCTGCATCAACAAAAGGCAAAGTTGCAATCTCCCATCATTTAGAAGTACATAATCAGAATTGGCTTGGTTCTTTCAGTTTTAGCCAACCAGTTTCTAAGATACTGGTAACCTCTGTATTAACTTCACCACACTTAATTGCTCAACGCCCTCGTGTGGACGGGAGACGATTCGTTACAAAACAAGAACCAGGGAGCAAAGGACTCACAGCATTGTCGATTTGCGTCTCGTAGAACACCGGGACGCCTATCCCGACGGCGATACTGACGACGCCGACCGATATGGCCACGATCTGGAGCCACAAAAGAAGCCGCGCGTTAGTCGAACTCCGCGCGAACAAAAGGATCTAGGTCGAGCCGCGAACGCATGGCGTACCGTGTTCTGGTCGAGCTCGGCCTGGATGCGAGGGTACCGCGCCCCGGGCCTTCGCCGCCGGGGCAGCGCCGCCATGTAGGGCGAGGAAGGAGTGGAGGAGCGGACGGAGGAATGGAGCGTGGTGAGCGGCGAGGCGGAGGTGGCCATGGCTGCGTCACGCGTTGGCTGCGGGGCGGCGTTCTGATTGCTCTTGGGCCGCGGTGTCTGGTTTGGGTCCGGAGGACGGCGGCGTATCCGAGCGGAGGGAAGAGGGGAGTTTTGGACCACATGTTTCTTTCTTGTGGATGATGAGGGACATGGGCCGTAGAGTATGACGTGTATGCGAGTGTATCTGGTGCAAATGGCAAAACTATTGCGAAGTCTGCAAATTACATTGTGACCCATACGATTGTGTTCCAACTGATTGATTGGCAAACGGTAGAGTTTTGACTTTGAGTCCTGACAGATGTAGCCTACTTCTATTCTACGTTTAGATTTGGAGGAGGTGTTGAGGGGGAGTATCCGTCTTTCCTTATCGAAGTAGATTAGACTTTTTAGGTTAATTGATTGGTGTATAGTAATAAGGATTTATTTGGTGGAGTTTTAGTTCTAAATTTTTTTAAAGTTGTCATCTCTAGCTTAGAAAATTTTGGAGCTAGAGTTATGGATAGATTAAGGATATTTGATTAATACACATTATTCTTATTTTAGATTAAAATAGAAATTTAAATTATTTTATTTTATCGACAAACTCTAAATCATATAGATATTGAAGCTTGAGTTCTACCAAATAGTACTAAGTGAATGGAGTTGATTGCTATTGAGTTTTATGCTGCACATAAGAGGTCGTGGTTGGACAAGAATACTTGCGTCTCTGACTTTGTAAATACGAGCTGCTCAATAGGCCACTCGGCGTTTAAATGTCGTTGAAATCCTCTGGTCTTATAGCTGAGTTCATTCCATATCTTTTGCATCAGGAACATTTGACATACAAGGTTCATCGTTGTCTATTAGCATTTATTAAATGCTCGTTAGTCTTTGATTAATCAGCACATCAAGTGCATGTACAAATTACGTCACTTATTCGTTCTGTACGTACGTAGCTCCATCGCCATGTTTGGTAGACAACGCGACACAATGAACGACATGCATTGCAAGCATGTAGCTAAGGCAGCACCTAGGAGCGCCGCTCACTCAGCTCGGAGCTCGGAGGTGCACGAGAGAAGCTAGCTGCACCGCCATGGCCTGCTGCAAAACCCTGTCCTTCCTCGCTGAAGCTGCCGCTCTGATCGACATCCGCCGCGCCTTGCTGCCATGCTGGGTCCCACTCGGGAACATGCCATGCCGGCATCATCGGCGCCGGCTGCCCCATTGGCGGATAGTAGTACGGCATCCCGGCCACGGGCGCCCCGGCCTCCGCGCCAGCCCCAACGGCGCCACCCCCGGCCGCGGCGAACCCGAGGGCGGCGCTGCCGGGCTCCTCCTTGGCCTCCTCGCGAGGCACGATGTCGACGAGGAAGTCGAAGACGTCGGTGCGTGCGATGGCGGCGGCGACGTCGTTGCGCTGCAGGGTGCGGCGCTTGTTCTCCTCGGCGTGCAGCCAGGAGCGGATGGTGAGCTCGAGGATGAAGAGCTCGCAGGCCTTGGCGAACAGCACGGGCGCCTCCGCGGAGATCATGCGCACGTCCTCGTCGGCCTTCATGATCTTCTTGATCCGGGCCAGCGGCAGCTGGTGGTTCTTGAAGTCCGAAGCCGACGCGCGCTCCGCCTCCCGCCGCTGGTATGCCCAAAACGCCTGCAGCTGGGCCTGCTGCTGCTGGAGCAGGTGGTGGAGCGGCACCGGCGGCGGGTCGGCCGCGCCAGGCACGCCGGGCACCGGGGCTCTGCCGGTGGCAGGGGTTTGGCCGGTGGAGTAGGACAGCTGCTGGTTGTCCATTGGTTGAATTGCTAGCTAGCTTGTGACCGATGGTTTCCTCTCGCCTGCTCGGCGTTCTAGCTGCATGCATGTAGAAATTTTAGGTCACGAGTTGCAAATAACGAATGATCTGAACGTGTTCCAGCAATGGCTAGTAGATTACGATGCATGCAACGTGCAGGCGTACGTTTCTAAAGAGAGAAACAGGCCGATCAGTGTAGTAGACCTGAGGAGAAACCGTTTATCTAGTAGACGTGTAAAAAAATACAGTGGGATCGAGTTAACAAATCCCAAAAAATCTAATTTTTTTTTAGCTCCCAAGCAAAGGCAACGGATCAGGAGCTGTGGGGGCTGGGGGGGGGGGGGGGCGGGGGACTCCGCTATAGGTGGTGGAGAGCAAATGTGGGGGCCTACTTATCGGTGTTAGTTATAGTATTATATCTCTCATGCATGCAGTATTGTGCTTGAGAGCTGTATTATCTTCAAATGATACGAATTGAAGAAGCTAGCTACGTCTTGTTGAGAATTAGGTTCAAATGTCCCAGTTTTCTATGAAACAAAAACCAAAGATATGCATCTCCTGCAGCGTAGTCTCGACTCTCTCTCTCTCTCTTTTTCAATCAAAGAAGTTTCTTTTGTGCTTAATGTTCCTCCTAATTTTTCTTGTGCGTACATATAGTAGCATGCTAAGTCGACGAGCGTTCTCAGACTACCATAGTTTTCAAGTTGAAGAAGAAAAAGATTGGATTCTAGATCACATGTGATATTCAGTCATCTGGATTGATTGAGCCAAAAAGTGATGTTTCAAGCTTACAAAGGAAACTATTGATCATGAGGCCAGCCCTCGAGAGCAGCAATGGATGACAGACTTTTTAATAATGAAATAAAATAATGGATGCATGAGAAACTAATGAACAAGAAAATACACTGATGCTTGACTATAACCAATCAGAAACCGAAAGATTTTGTTATGTTTCAATTAAGGAGAAAAACCACTGCTTAGAAAGAGGGGCAATAAAATAAAAGAAGCTGCTGCAAAGGGAGCGACAAATCTCTTTGTTATTTCTGAAGAATACTTGTACGAAAATAAGGTGCTGCAGAGCGAGAGACGGATCCTAACAAAATGCACACGATCGATTATGCATGAATGCACGGCCTGGAGGAGGGGAAATTAAGCTTCGACCAGAAGGTAAATCAGACTAACCTTGCGCCTGAACTTGAGAGGTAGCTATTGACAACTAGATATCAACCTTCGGCACAGCAACCGTGCGGTCGGACAGATGCTTGGAGATCGGCAGCAGGAGAGCACAATCCCAGCTGCCGCTGCCAAAGTCTGAGCAGAATGGCAAGCTCTAGCTACTTTCTTATGAGCAGTGGTTGGTCCGATGGGGCTGAAAAAATCGTGCTGCAGACGGAGACCTTGCATATCTGAAAGCATGCGCGTCATTTTCGGCTGCTTGGAAGCTAGCTAAAAGTAATCTTGACATGTTCATATACAGGTTATGCTTCTGTAGAGTGTCAACTGTAAATGACATGGTCGATGGTGCAAATGGCGATCGAGTTCCTCTCGCTAATCTATTACATACTGTATAAATGTTAAAGTTGTTGATCTATGGTTCAAAAGCTCAAAGGAGAAGAAAAGGAAATACTTGCAGTAATGAGACTAAATACAATTCATCCTTCAGAAAGGAAAATGGTGATCATGATTATCAGCTAAGAAGCAGAGATAATTGTACACGGATTAATTGCAGAATTATCAGGAGAGTAGTAAGGAGCTCAGTTTGTCTTTTTTTTCACACTGACAAGCCTTCTCCACGCTATCTGCTGTGAAAAGGGTTGCCGATTTATTTTTGGCTCGTACCTGAGGATAAGAAAAGATGAAGAGGAGATCGGGCAGAGCAGGCGTTCGTGGCCAGGCTTGGTCTTTTCGGATAGGGATATTATCCGTTGTGGAAGTTCCGTAGCCGCTCAAAATCCTGCGCTTGGATGGATCCATCACCGGGAAATGAAATCTAATTTTGCAGCGTGCCACCAGCTGTACTTTATATTCTAGCCCCCGCGTGGGGTTTAGGAGCACTAGGCCATACCAAGCGATTCCTCTTGCAGGCGAAATTCCCGTCGTGAAAGGATTTTCGTTTCTTTCAGCGCTTCAACGGTTTTCTTCACGACGGGATTTCCAGGATCATTCTCTTCAGGACGGGATTTTCTCTCCTTTCACTTCGCGATTCCCTTTGAAGGGAGGCTATTGGAGATGAAAGAAAATAAAGTGAATGTGAACGAGAAAGGGAACAAAATGAAAAGAATATAGTTGGGATAATCTTAATGTGTGATTCGTTGTTCTAGGCGGTTTTACTCATATGGATCATATACGTAGACAAGGGAGAACAGTTTAAGTAGAGTCATATTTATTAAAAAAAAAATATTTTGTTAATTATATCTGTCTGTATAAATTGATCATAATTTTTATTTGTTTGGCCAAATATAAGGTTTTATGAGAAGTTAGATGTGCTGAGATTATGACTAATTATCTACATGAGGTTGTATGATTGGTCACCAAATTTATCTAACTTGTGGGTTCGCTGCGCGGCTATGATACAAATTGCACCCATCGGGCTAGCGAAAGGCCTCACGGGCTTCTCTGCCAGGACAAATCAAGTAGGTATTTTTGCATGCACTAAGATATACCAGTTCATACAGGCAATCCATCACCCTTCCCTAATTATAGATAAGACCATCACCCTTCTCTAATTATACATATGAGTCGAGCCTGATTGAGGCCGATATAGCTAACAAATCACTCTCTTACTGAACAACCCTCAATGATGATGCATGCAATTTATATAACAGGGGCAGAGGGGCCAATCTAGCAAAAAAAAATCAGATTTTATAACTTGATGCTCCTCCAACTTAGCTGGATTTTTTTTTTTTTTTTTTTGCAGTTGCCATTTTTCTTAGATGACTGCAAGTGACAATTGAAGTGAAACCCGTGCTGCTCTGTTGTCACAATCAAGTAGCAAGCCCAGGATTGTGTTGTGGTCTATATACACTTGAAATTGGCCCATTGAGGCTCGTCTACGTGGGCCAAAATATTGGCCCACATCCACTCACCCAAACAAGCTCTGAGAGTTCATGGCCCACTACTCGCCCGTCAATGCCGACCGGACCGACACGATGCGCGCTTGTCAAGTTCGACACGTTAACCGACCGCGAGAACTCTCTCATCCACAGCTTCGATTGCACGCGACCCCACAAGTCAGCCACTCTAATGATCTCCACAGCGAAATCCACACTCGCCTTCGTCTCGAGGTAAAACATAAAATCCCAGACCCGTCCCCAATCACGTCCACGTCTCCGCACAAAACCACACGGTCCACGGCCCCCGGCCTGTCTCTCTCTCCGATCAGGCCATCGCCGTGCCCGCCGGAGATCCGCTCAGCCCGCGCAAATCCGATCCGAACCCCCTCGTCGGATCTCCCGGGATCTGACGGAGGAGCAGCGCGTCGGCTGCTGACCCGGCGAGGCACGCGCCATGGCGTGCGGCGGCGGAGGCGGGTGCTGCCCGCCGATGGATCTGATGCGGTCGGAGGCGATGCAGCTGGTGCAGGTCATCATCCCAGCCGAGTCCTCGCACCTCACCGCCTCCTACCTCGGCGACCTCGGCCTACTCCAGTTCAAAGACGTAAGGCCGCCTGCCCCCGCTCGTCCCGTCGATTCGGCTGTTCCGGGCCGAGGAACTTAGAGATTTTTTGTTAGGGGTGAGGGGATCTGGCTGTTGCTCGTGCCAAGTCCCCACGTTCCGATCTAAGGTGGTGCCTGTTTGATAGGGCCTTGTGACAGGGATTTCCTGGGAACTAGGGAGGGTTCCCGTCGGCATTACGAATTTGGGGAATTTGCAGCTACGGTGCTCAATCGTTTGCTGATTAGTGTACTTTTACATTGGAAATTAGCATAGGGCTGCTTTTAATACGCAATTCTCTCGCCTATGTGTCACTTGCAGTAGTTAATTGAAGTAACTGTTCCTCGCAAAATGTTACAGTTAGTATGCGATTGAACTTGATTAGTAGATTATGGAACGTGAGGGTGTTTTTGATGCTTTGGAACTGTTCTAGATGCTGCTTTTTTATTTTGCATCATGATGGTTGTTTCCTTTGCTGTTAATCTGATACTTATTCTTTACCTCAGCTTAATGCAGACAAGAGCCCGTTTCAACGAACTTATGCTGCCCAGGTACTTTTTCTCATTTGCCTTAACATTAATTTCAAGTCACAAGTCCCTTTTCTTTGTTACAAATCTATTTAGCTAATGACGAGTCTTAACCGTTTGCCAATTATGAATTATGGTATTACCCTGAGCAAATGATATAAACCTGGCATTTGCCTAAAGCATAGTCTACCTCACATTTTTATTTGTTTGTTATATAATCTACAGCCATGATTATTTACTTGTGTGTTCCGATATGGACATATGGTAATATTGACTGTTTTCTTGTTGCTCTGGCTTTACTTGTTGTCAGATCAAAAGGTGTAGTGAAATGGCTCGCAAGTTGAGGTTCTTTAAGGAGCAAATGTCAAAAGCTAGCATATCAACGTCTCCTGCCCAACTCATGGAAACTCCTCTGGATTTTGATGACTTGGAGGTATGTTAGTCGACTGGATGCTCCCTGATCATACACAATTTATAAATCATGAGTTGCTTTTTTACACGGTCAAGTAACAGATAAAGCTTGGAGAACTGGAAGCCGAGCTAACCGAAGTTAATGCAAACAACGAAAAGTTGCAGCGGACCTACAATGAGCTAGTAGAGTACAATACTGTTCTCCAAAAGGTATAAGCTTCTCAAAATTATTTTCTTTATTGCATTGAATATACCTTTGATGCATTTTGCGGCATGCTTAAGTGTATTGAATAAAGTAGTTAATGATCAGGTCCATTATAACTTTTATTTGGTTGTTTCTGTTACTAGTTTCTCACCCTGTTGCCAGAAGCCCAGAACATATGTTGTATCACTTTGCACAAATACTTGCTTTGTCTAATATTTACCTCCGGTCTGGATCACTTTAGTTTTAGCATATAAGACTATTTTCTAGGTAACTATTTGCTGCTAGATTCTCAGTGAGTATTGGCAGCTATATGTATTTCTCAGCTACGTCAATCAATTATTTCCAGTACCATAGATATGGCAATTTAATGAAAGGAAGCATGTCATATACTCCCTCTGTTTCTTTTTAAATGCGCACACAAATCAAGATTCAATCTTCATGATCTTTGACCAATGATTTGTCTAATAATATGTGGATTTTGTGATACAAAATGGTACCATTGGATTCATATTTGAAAGTACTTTCCTATGATCATAATTTTGTTCCTATGAGAGTATGAACAATATACCATAAGAGAAGTTAATTGTCAAAGTGCAATTCTGGTCGTGCCAATTCAAATCGTGCCTTATGTTTTGAAATGGGGGCAGTATTGCCCACTAATCACTCCTGTTTAATGTGAGATCTTTGCTACAATTGTTTTCCCCCTTTATGATAAACAATAGTGTTCAACATGCAACACTTGGAGGCTTAAAATTATTCATGGTCAGACCCTTCTATTGTCTTTTGATGGTGCACACGCTGTCATCTAATCCGAGTTAAGAACTTTTAAAAGAAAAAGGCACTTTCCCTTCTCATCGTGTGGTCATACTATGCCTTCAGTATAGTGTGGCCAATCTACCCTTGCAATTTCCACCATCAAGCTCCTGTTTACTTGAATTTTTTTTTCAGGCTGGTGAATTTTTCTATTCAGCTCAAAGAATTGCTGCAGCACAACAAAGGGAAATGGAGTCCAATCAATCTGGTCAGTCCTCATTGGAGAGCCCTCTACTGGAACAGGTAAAAAGATTGTTTCAAGAAGCAGCATCACCCTTCTCCTGTTATATTTTATTTTGTCTTCCTTTTTTGATAGGATATCGGTTGTATTTTTATAGGAGATGTCAACAGATCCATCAAAGCAAGTGAAGCTTGGCTCATTGAGTGGCCTTGTGCCGAAGGAAAAGGCAATGGCTTTTGAACGAATCTTATTCCGTGCCACAAGGGGTAACATATTCCTTAGGCAAGAGCCTGTTGATGAACCTGTCACAGATCCGGTTTCGGGGGAGAAGGTTGGTATAGATTTCTTTTAACAATAAATATATTTTGCTGCTTCTTTGGAAAAATTGTGTTCCTGATCCTTTCAGAATTTTCAAATTTGATAATATGTCCCGTTTTCTTGCCCGTTAAAGAAGAAAACCTGCTTTTTGAATGATCACAATATAACTATTCTTTGTACTGTACAAAATGGTAGGCAAGCTCAGTAAAAAAAAACTTTGGACAACTCTGATTGGGCTACACTGGTACTTACGATTTCGTGGTGTTGAAGTGGTTAGTTCTTGAGTGATGCTTGGTAGACTGGAGCGCCTACTAATTCCTCCAAATACTTGTGCTGTTCTGAATTTATTCTGTGCATGCACTTAGCTGCCACCTTTTGTATGATAATGCAGGTAGCAAAAATTGCATTTGTTATATTCTACTCTGGGGAGAGAGCCAAAGCCAAAATTCTGAAGATATGTGATGCTTTCAATGCAAACCGTTACCCGTTTCCAGAAGATGTTGCTAAACAAATTCATGCTGTTCAGGAGGTCAGCTCTTGAAAGGCAACGTTTGCTCATATTCTTGATTTGATTTCTTTGTGGTAGATGTGAATTTTCAACATTTTACATGGGGATTAAATTATCGCAAGTTAGTAATCCAAGTTAGAAAATTCAACATGTGAAAACAAATTTTCCTTTATAAGGGATGTCCTTTTGGACATGTATCTGCTTTGCATGTGATATGGGTGTGCATGTAAACCCTATTCTGATGCTATTTGAATGGTCACATTGGATACTTATTTCCGCTCACAAAATGAACCTGCCTTAGTTCTTATATTTTGAATAAGATTGCACTGGTATCATTTTTCAATGCTAGGTTAAACATTTTAATATTAAGTGATGCTTACATCCTGACTTTATTCTCCTCCTGATCATTTATGGTACTGGTTATTACTGAAATTGATTTTTCTGACTTTGCATGCTTTACTTGCATTTTTCAAAGTTCTAAATTAAGAGCTTAAAGCTATTAGGAGTGCCTTTTCCCGTTTCATTAAATAAACATATAATATGTTCTGAATATAGGCATATAATAGTTTCTGAATTTCTGATGTCTTGTAGGTATCTGGAAAGATCTCTGAGTTGAAGGCAACAATTGACATGGGATTAGCTCAGCGTGACAGTATACTCAAAAGTATTGCATCTGATTTTGAACAGTGGAACCATCTCGTAAGCTTCTATTATTTTCTCCCCACATTTGATGAAATTTCACATATTTAAGTTTGGAGTACACAAAGTTAAGGTGTTGCTTTCCATTATATTGTATTATTCTTGTATCATAGTATCATTACTAACTTGAAAATCACTGCTACAGGCAAAGAGGGAAAAAGCAATTTATCACACTTTAAACATGTTGAGTGTTGATGTGACAAAGAAATGCCTAGTTGCCGAGGGCTGGAGTCCAGTTTTTGCAAGCAGTCAGGTACTTAAATGTACATTCACGCTGGTCCCTCATGATGTTTTTCTGGCTGCTTCCTCATTCGTCTTTTTACATTGTAACCTGCATAATTTACAATGTATCTTTTGCAGATTCAAGATGCTCTTCAGCGTGCTACTGTTGATAGTAAATCCCAAGTTGGCTCAATCTTTCAAGTTCTCAACACAAAAGAATCTCCTCCAACATATTTCCAGACAAATAAATTTACTTTAGCATTCCAGGAAATTGTTGATGCGTATGGGTACGTTTCCTGAGTACAACCTTTGCACCCTTATTATATCCCTCTTATGGAGAGCTAGATTATGTAGTGCAGTTGACTTGGCTAAATTATTTTAGCTGTAGCTCTTAGAATGCTATATTTTAGTTCCTTCGTTGTCATGGATTTGAAAATAATTTTTTTGCCAGTGGTCTGATACACATAGATGCATTCTTCCATTTTTCCTAATTATTTTCAGAAACTATGCTCCCTTTCTCATTCCTATGTCAAGCCTGCTACTGAACACTTTTTTTTTTGCGGGGGAAAGGGGGGGGGGGGGGGGCATTCCCTCTTCTATACAGACATGGTCTGTCTCAGACTGCTGCCTCAAAATAGATTTCCCGTCGTCCTTCTTGAATACTTTATTAGTTGGACATGCATAGACTTTTAAAATCATATTATTCATGCTGATAAAAAGTAGCGTTAATATCATAAACATGCAACCACTTGTTTCATGTGTTAAATCAAAATTTTCTCAAACTTCTTTCTGTTTCCGGAAATTCAATAAATTATTTCCTTTGATGAAAACTAACATGGACTGCTTGTTTCAAAAATAGAGAAGTGGCATCCATGTTTGGGGTTCGGCTCAACTATTTAAGTTGGACACGTGCTAACGCTGTGTTACATCTGGTGCAGGGTAGCCAAATATCAAGAAGCAAATCCTGGTGTATTCACTATTGTCACTTTCCCTTTCTTGTTTGCTGTCATGTTTGGCGATTGGGGTCATGGAATTTGCTTATTACTTGCAACACTCTATCTGATAATCCGAGAGAAGAAACTAGCTTCGGAGGTTTGACCACTAGTCTTGATTGCATTTTGCTTCACCTACCTGTATCTGTATTACTACAAGTCTACGACCCTGTTTTGGACTTGTTCTATTGGAATGTATAGTTGTGATCCCCAAGAGTGTGTTTTCTTTTGGCAAATATTTGTGTTGTGAAATAACTCAGTTTTGTTAATAATTCTGTGATAAAGCTGTGTGTGATGTCTGATTTTGATCACAGAAACTTGGAGACATAATGGAGATGATGTTTGGTGGGCGCTATGTAATTTTGATGATGGCACTTTTTTCAATTTACACAGGATTAATATACAACGAATTTTTCTCTGTTCCATTTGAGCTTTTTGGTAAATCTGCCTATGCGTGCCGTGATCCTTCTTGTCGGTAAGGAAAATGAAATAAGAAAAACCTATATTTATTTAGAATAAATATTTTCTTGCATAATATCTTGCTCATTGATTCCCGCACTTTGGCGATAGAGATGCTGCTACTGAAGGATTACTCAAGGTAAGAGATGCATACCCTTTTGGTGTGGACCCTGTATGGCATGGTAGCCGCAGTGAGCTGCCGTTTCTCAACTCACTGAAGATGAAGATGTCAATTCTTATTGGAGTTGCGCAAATGAACCTTGGAATCATGATGAGTTACTTCAATGCAAAATTCTTCAGGAGCACTCTTAATGTGTGGTAAGTTTATCTCGCCTTCTGACAGGCAATATGATATTTTAATTTGAGATGAGGATCTATAGTTCTTCTGAAGAAGCAGTTGATCCTTTCATAGCCTGTGGTACAATCACTAGATTATGATTATTGCCATTGTATTATTTTGTAACAGGTACCAGTTTATCCCCCAGCTGATCTTCTTGAACAGCTTATTTGGTTACCTGTCCTTGCTCATTATCATTAAGTGGTGCACGGGTTCAAAAGCAGATCTGTACCATGTTATGATATACATGTTCCTCAGCCCAACAGATGAACTTGGGGAGAACCAGTTATTTAGTGGCCAGAAGACAGTGCAGGTCTATATTCGTTGTTATTATGTTCTCTCTATGAAGTAAACTGGTGAATTATGCCTAACATTCATCGTTCCCTACACAGCTTGTTTTACTTCTGCTTGCTTTGGTGTCTGTGCCTTGGATGTTGATTCCAAGGCCTATTCTATTAAAGAAGCAACATGAGCAAGTATGCTATATAGTATTCCATACTCTATTACTGTTTTGTGGCTGCAATTTACTTTTACACTGACTGCTTTTCTGTCTCTTTTCTATCAGAGGCATCAAGGTCACCAATACACAATGCTTCAGGGCACCGATGAATCAGTGGGAGCGGAGTTGGGGGGACATCACGAGGACACAAATGACCATGAGGAGTTTGAGTTCAGCGAAGTTTTTGTTCACCAACTGATCCACACGATTGAGTTTGTTCTTGGTGCAGTCTCAAATACCGCTTCATACCTTCGTCTCTGGGCTCTGAGGTACTGTTAAACTTTAAGCACCTTCTCACCTCACTTTCGAATACTGTAATCTTTAAACACAGCCTCACGTTCTCACAATCCCATACTTTTAAACCATTTTTCACCTCACTGGCTACTAACAAACAACTGATATTCTCCCTGCAGTCTTGCGCACTCGGAGCTGTCCAGTGTATTCTACGAAAAAGTTCTCGTGCTAACGTGGGGGTAAGCAAACATCTCCCCCCCCCCCCCCCCCTTCTCTCTCTCTCTCTCTCACTGAAATAAATATCATGTTCTGTCCTTGTAGGTACAACAATATTTTCATCCTTGCTATTGGCATCGTTATCTTCGTCTTTGCCACGATTGGTGTCTTGCTTGTTATGGAGACGCTAAGCGCATTCCTTCACGCATTGAGGCTTCATTGGGTGGAGTTCCAGAACAAGTTCTACGAAGGTGATGGTTACAAGTTTGCACCATTCTCTTTCGCGCTGATCGGCGAGGAGGAAGATTGAGCTCGGTCCGAACTCTTGTATTTATTGTAGCCGTTGTAAAATCTTTGGTGGCCTTTGTTCCCAGAACAGTCATTTTTTCATCTGTTGTCGCGGAAGGATCCATAAACCTCCAGTCCCTTGTTTAAGCGTGGGACGCACAGCATCATTTTTCCTTCCTTAGCTACGAACCGTACGGATAATTTTTTTTGGGTACGGTTGGCAACAAATCTGGGCGACATCTGCAGCTCTATGTTTCACAACCCTTAAGCGAGATCATTGGTGAGTTATCCATGGTGGGACCAGAAGGAGTGTGGAAGATAGAGCCAAAGGCGTATAATGCTAATAACGAGTTGCCGCCTGGGCGATGTGTATTTTGAATATAAATAAGCACTGTATTGAAGGTTAAACACTCCATTATGTTCATTGTCAATAAAGAGTGATATATGCATTATGCGAAAGAAATCTGCTATTTTATGGACTCAGTCACTTGTTTGATGTGATGTTAGTAAGGCTTTCTCTGATTTCAGTTATACCCTCAAGTTTATCAGCTCTATGTTTCACAACCAATGCAAAAACAAAACCAAAGTACTATGTAAACACTGCATGCATGATAGACTCGTCCGACTGGTAATGTAACCTTGACAGCAAAGCCTAAAGGTTGTGTGGAATTTGATACTTAGCAAACTAGGAGCAATTAGGAGATGAGAACGCCAAAGCTCGTCGTCACTCGTCGATGTTCGGCACGCTACTGGCGCTGCTGAAGGGTCCCGCGACGGTCCGGCCGACGAACTTGCCGGCCTTGCTGAGGCCGCTGCCAAAGGCGCCAATGCCCGTGCCCACCAACCCAACGCCCGAGCCGGCCACTGTGCCGGCCGCCGTGACGCCCGTGCCGGCCGCGTTGGTGACCGTGGACGCCATACCGCTGGCCGCGTCGGCGGCGCCGCTGACGGCCCCCGTCTCGCCCTTCACCTTCCGCCGCGCCTCCACGGCCCTCTTCTCCAGCTCCAGCGCCTCCAGAGCCTCCGCTTTGGTGAACGGGTGATACAGCACCTGCACTAGCTTGGAAAGCAGCGTCAGACAACTCGAGCTCTTGCTACGAACTAAACACGAACGCGGCAACAACGGGGAGGGGATCGATTGATCTTGCCTTGATGGTGAGCACGCCCCTGTCCTTCTTGTCCTTGACCTTGGTCGTGTCCAGCGACGACAGCAGCTGCAGGTTCACCTCCTGCACCGTCTCCATCTCCAGGTCGCTCAGGGGCAGCTTGGCGATGCCCAGCCTCTTGTCTTGCTTCAGCTTGTCCTCGTCGAACACCTGAAAATGAGGCCACTTGTTCCATTTACTTGCTTTTGTTTCTTCTGCGTTTTACTGAGAAGCAAGCGACTGGAGTGCTTCGTCTACCTCAAGAACGAGAGACTGCGTCTCCTTGTCCTCGGCTATCATCTCGAACGTCTCGTTCCATTCGGGGTTCAGGTTGTCGTCGATGACCCTGGTCTTCTCCTTGAACATTGGGCGTATGAACAGGACAACGTAGGGGTCGGATTTTCCTATGAGCTCCTTGTTCCTGAGGGAATCCGCGCGCACCACGGTGACGGTAAGTTTCCCCTGCGGCATCAGCTCGAGGTCACTGCACAAGAGCACGGGAACCTGTCATTCTGACCCGTTCTTCGAGTTGACAGATCAATGAACTTCCTGTGACAAGTTCGATGGACATGATTAATTGGGCAGATTGTGTTAACCTTATCTCGACGTCGACTCCACCCAGTGGAACAACGATTATGTGTGGCCATTGGAGCATATCAGTGATCAAAGATGCCACTGTATCCTACAGAAAAGGAACAGGCACTATTCGTCAGTCGATACAGCGTGCAGCCAAATGGAAACGTGAAGAGACAATAAGTACAACCAACAAAAGGGGAAAAAAAAGTAATGCTCATGATATACGTCGATCATGTCTGAAAGTCCAGGCATTGCCGTCAGGCTTCCTCCAACCGCCTTCAGTATGTAGTCGATTCTTGGTTTTGGCTGCAAATTATAGAATACCATGCATCTCAGAAACAAATCTATTACAAAGAAACAGAGACTAACCATCAAAAGGTTAAAAAAAAAAAGAACCACTATAAGACGTTTATACGAAGTCAATATGCAACATTTCTGACGACAAAAAAGACGTCTTAGAATTAGAATTCAACACCTCTAAGCCTAAGATAGGAGTCTGATTAGTTATACGATGCACACCTCTGCCAGAAGAGCAACAACAACAGCAGAGATGCATGGTATCTCTTCTGACAATTGGAAGACAACACGAATGATGGTGTAGACCTGAAGGTTCTTCAACTGTATACATGCATACAGAATAAATATGGGAACTGTTAGAATACGGTATTAGATGTGAAGACAACACTTGCAGTTGAAACGTAAGTTCTTGTACTGAATGCAAATAAGCACCAGAGTCCAGAAAAATAAAATCTGAAGGGTCGACTTTTACTTTACTCAAGGTGGAATTACTAATATCAATCCATATGGTAAATTATCGTATATGAATAGTTCATGTGAAAACTGCAGCACTTTTTTTTTGGTAGAAATAACTATGGGAAATTGAAGCTAATCCCCCTTTTGGTCAGGCTTGCGCGGCAATATGCAAACCTGAATGGGAAGTGAAGCAACCAGTGTTTCAACTGCAAGTCTGATTTGGATCTCCACCCCTCCGGAAGCCAATGTCCATTGTAACTTGCCCTTTCTTGAAGCTCTGAATCCGAATGCCTGAACACAGGATAACATACGTCATATCGAGATTGATGGGAAACCGACACCACTTTGTCTATGCAACCTTCAATTTTCGGTGGAACAGTCCCTAGGGAGAGTTTGCTGAATTTCAGTGAGGATATCCTGGCGGTCGATAATCATCAAGTAGCGGCTCGACAGAATCCCTGATGACCATGGTTGCTGCCTGTAATCAGATACAATTGCAAATCAGGACAGTTGTTGACAGCAAAGTGGTAAACCAACACAGCAAAGTGGTCAGATCTGTCTGTTAATTAAAATGGAAGTGACGTCATTCTAAATTGTTCGTTTGTCTCGCCCCCCCCCCCCCCCATGAAGTTTTCTAAAGGAACAAAAGGAGTTTACTTATACTTACCTCTTCAACAAAGGGCCAAAGCTTGCTCATTTGACCTGAAAGCAAAACCAAAGTACGCAAAATATGATCAAGGTAAGCATCCAAGCAACACATCAAGGGAGCATAACTCTTAGAGAAACAATGGCATGCTTAGCGAGCGAGAGAGAGAGAGAGAGAGAGAGAGAGAGAGAGAGAGAGAGAGAGAGAGAGAGAGAGAGAGAGAGAGAGAGAGAGAGAGAGAGAGAGAGAGAGAGAGAATGGCATGCTATGGAATAATGGATATTCATTTTCCGAGTATTATGTACCAAAGAGTTTTGAAATTCACATACGGACTGCAAATGTCTTCTATCTGTGAAGCTCTGCCTACCAATTAGGACAATAAAAATTCAGAAACTTTTGCGGCCCTCAGTATCGTTGGGGCAGGAAATAATGAAATTACACTGTAGCCAATACGGAAGTAGCACGACAAGGCACAGCCAGCACGCACACTAGTTAGAAATCTAACAGACACCTATTCTTAAATCTTCACGGCATGCTTTTTAGTACGTGATCAGCATTTACGATGTACACCAAAAGAATGTAAAGTTCAGTAGCATTTCACCTGTTCATGCTCTGGAAATGATACCCATTCAGGGAGATTTTCTCCACATATTTTCTTCACGTCGTCGCGGTTGAGAGATCCTAGTGAGTTGATATCGGCAGCCTGTTTCAAAATGCATCATTCTGAAATTTATCGTAGACTAAGATGTACATAACAAACAACAAAATTAGCACCAATTTGCACCCATTTGATCATACATACAAATTTAACTCCACAAAATTTACAGTGAAGCAACATCCGCTTTCAAGAACAAAATCACCGCCGAAGTACCATGAACAATGTTTTTAAGTCGGAATCTCGATATATGGGCCACAAATCAAACATATACACCGATGCTTTTCTCAATCAATTGGTATTTACCAACCAAAACCTTATCTCCATTGGCATATCGATCGGAAAGAAAATCACGAACAGCTAACAGAAGGCATAGATGTCAAGATCAAAACTTGTCAAGATTGCATAGATCAAATACTAATGATACAGTTGCGCTTGCCTTGTTCCTGCGTTTGGCGGCGCGGCGAGCCATGGAGCACGACCAGCCGGCGATCAGGGCGATGCCGACGATCATCCCCATTATGACTCCCGATATGTACCCCATTTCTCCTCTCACTCTTCGCAACGTGCCAAGAAAGAGAAGGAAAAGGGGGGAAATGAAAAAGGATCAAATGACAATGGCGTGTGACAGTTCTCGGATCAAATCGGTGACAAATCTCTCTCCAAATTCTTTTCACCGCTAACGCTCCATGCGGGGCCCATTTTTTCACGTGCATATAGGGGGGGGGGAGAGAGAGAGAGAGAGAGAGAGAGAGAGAGAGAGAGGCAGACGTGCAATGACCTGCGATTGGTGAGAAGGTTCGTACGGCGAAGTTTGCATGGCTGGATGTGTGCTTGCCTTTTAGTGCTTTAGGTAGTGTTTGGTTGGAGAGTGAGGTGGGATGGGATGATTCCATTCATGTATTTAGGGATGGAATGAGATGGTCCGGAATCAGATGTTTGTTTGGTGGGTGGGATGGAACGACTCCATTTTAGATTTCGGGCCCACCGTCAGTGACCCGTCCCAAGTGGGATGGCTGCGTTCAGTCTTTTTTCTGGAACGGATCCGTCCCGAATCTTTGAAGAATATTCTCTGATGCAGAACCATCCCATCCTACTGAATTCCAACCAAACAGCTCAAAAATAGGATGGATTCGCTCCGTCCCACCCCATCCCATGAACCAAACACTACCTTAGTGAGCCTTCGATTCCACGGGACCAAAGCCGGCCACTGCATAGTCCAATTGTGTAGCACCTGAGCTATCTGACTAAAAACCAGATTCAGTTTCCACCAACTAGGTTGGTTGGGTTATTTTGTAGATTTCAACTACCATTTCTGGACTTTAAGCTTTTGAAATGTGGTTTGTAACCATGCACGATGTTACTGACAAGCAACATTACCCGGACATCCGAGTTTTAAATATTTTTACCGGGTTGGCACCCGCATCAATGTTAGATTCCGAGTGGTATTTGGCCTCGTTAAAAAAGTTAGACACCTAAACCCGAGTTAAACTATCGCACCCACATCTTTGTTGGGTTAATACTGTTGACAAGGTGTGCCAATGCGCTAGTGTCACTGATAGGTTAGCTGAATATTCTCATGGGATCATGGTATAAACTCCCCATGAGGGGTAAATCTAGGCTCGTTAAAGTCAAGGGAATTCAACCTCGGCCTAGGACCAAAAGCCCATAGAAGTTCTGCTTAGCACTACGAAACATTTTGGATCATTATCCGGTCGTAACAATGTTCATGTTTTGATCTCTTTACAGGTCTTAAATCAACAGCGAGCATACTGGAAATTGAAGGAAGCACAGCAATGCACTGCACGTACCTTGACTCCGCCCAACGCTGCTGCTGCCTGCTACTCCTCAGGATTTAGCTTTCAGCTTGTGCTTCTCTTCCTCCTGCCGCTGCTACACGGCAACCAGTATGCCAGCCATCGCGTTGGCGCCACCACCGCCGCAGCGCCCCACGTATGTCCGGCTGTCCGCCATCGATCACCGCATGCTCAACGCCGCGCCCAGCGACGACGCGGCCGCTCCATCCATCCTCGCCTCGACTGCGCTTACCACGTAGATGCCGACCGTCCCACGTCGCCATCGCGCCCCGCCGCCGGTTGCCGCGCGACGGAAATCCCGCGCCGCGGCACGAAAAATCCCGGCGTCCAGCCTCTTGCGCGCGCCAGCTGACCGTGTCAAGACACCTCTCTGCTGTGCACCGACGATGTCGCATCTCTGCGGCGCCAGCCGTCCTGAGGCCGTTCGCGCACTCTCACGACGCCGCAACATACCATACGAGGTAGCCGCGCCGCCGACGCCTATTTAGGCCACCACCGACCGCATTATGTCCCCTCTCCTCCCTCCTCCTCACTTCACTCGATTTCCCTTAATAAGAAATCAAATCAAAATATTTCTTGATTTATATTTGATAAGTAATTAACAATATTGTTATTTTAGTTTATTGATTTATAGGATTGCATAAGTATGTATATTACTAGAAATATGATATTGGCTAATCAAAGTTGTAGAGAATATGGAGTTAGCGTATTTGTCTCTTAGTCTAGAAAAATTGTCCACGTCGAAAGATCCGGTGTTCAAATGTGTTTCACGTCAGAGTATTTTATCACAGAGACAAAAATTGAAGTGTACACACCAGAATTTCAGCGCTCTAATGGGACACACGTCAAAGCATTTCGGGAGGAGGAGCTCAAGTGCTCAACCCGTAGGATGGTCTAGCATTGAGTAATAGTATACGCCGAAGCATTTATTTTAGAGAGGTTGCAAATTAACTTTGATAAACTTCTATTCGTTGGATGGTCTAGTACTCATAGGAATGAACGCCAGATGTTTCGCTAGAGTAATTTTTTTTAAGAGAGGGTACAAATGGGTTCTAATAAGGATGAATGCGCTAGATGGTCCGGCGATGTACATAAGTGCACATCGGACTAAGACTTCCAAAGAGGTTGCAAGATGACCAATCTGATTGATTGAGCGCGTCGGATGGTCTGGCGTCCAGGAGGTGTACGCGCCAGAACATTCGGCATTCACGTTTTTCGTGCGATGTTTCTTTCAATGAGGATTTTGATTTAGAACTAACTGGAGATGGTTTGAAGATATGTGTATGCTTATCTTTTACTGTGCAGATGATGGATGCAACTTGGTGGGTGACGACAGGATGATCGGGGCTAAGTGGGGTGTTTGGTGCCAGACAATTGAGGAGGCCAGACGGAGCCAGGAGTGGTCCTAAGCTGTGTATATGGAGATCAAGGAAAGGGTGAGAAGGAGGATAAAGACGACATGTTGACAAAGTTAAGTAAAAGAGATGCTGGTGCAACTGACAAGGCGACCCGAGGGATCGGAAGTTGGAGAGACTTGCCGGCGGTCAAGATCGTAGATGGAGTACACACGTCGACATCGGGATATTTGCTTAAGGCTTAAGCAAGTGGTAGTGAGTCTCGCTTTGAGAAGCGTGTAAAATGGTTTTGTGGTTTGACCTCAAAATCGGGGACGGATGGAGTGCACGTGGCATTATCACAAAGGTTGCGTCGAGGTGAAGATAAGTCATGAAGAAGTTAGTTCGTTGATGGACGGAGCGAAAAATGGATTAAACTGCCGTGGTGATAGGTAGGAGACCATTAGAAGAAAGTGGTATGTAACAAGAAAACTTAAGGGCTAGTTACCTCTCTAGACCTATAAATAGAGGAGTAGGGTTATGTGGGAGAGGTGAGCCAGCTATTTGAGTTTTTAGAGCTAGGTTTTAGAGGAGAGTGAAATGAGAGCTTAGCTATTGTAATATGTGAGAGCTTTTTGTGAGGAAACTATTTTATAATTCTATCGAAAATAGGGTTGTCCTCATAATGAAATGAAGTTTTGGTTCTCCGTGTGCTTTTGTTGATCTCCTTCTAGTTTTATTCTTTTGGCTCTTTTGCTTTGGTGCGAGTTTTTCCTTTGAGATTGTGATTTTTTGTTTTCAGTTCAAGGCTGAATTTTTTCACCTTGAGAAGTAATTATTTTTGTTGCTAAAGGCATAAAATTCACATACATATATATACAATTGGGTCTTAAATTTCTTTATCTCTAGATCATCAACTTGTAGAATATCTTCTTCTGGTGATCTTTTCTTTGGTTCGAAGGTTTCTTTCCTCAAGTTGCTCTCTTTTGTAGTTATGACTCGTGAGATGAGTTTCATAGAAACCTATCCACGAGAGATATGTATTTTTCTTGATATTTTCTTAGCAATTTGATTCTCTCCTGTCTTGCTTCTGCTATTGATTTTTGAGATGCGTTGGGTGATAAAAAGGAGAAGGTCATCCATTTCAAAAAAAATTGGTAAGACACCTGTTCATCTCCCCCTCTAGTCGTAATTATCGGTTCTATAATTGGTATCAGACCTGGTTTGATCTCTTGTTGACCTTCACTGACTTTGTGATCCGTAGACGATAATAGAGAGACATGGGAAGATCCCTCGATTTGAAGGTTGTGACTTTTCGTATTGGAAGGTGCGCATGAGGCTTATCTCTTAAGCTAAGAAAGTGCAATATGGGAGATTGTAGACTCCAACTATGAGATTCATTTCGCTAGCACTTCTCAGGCCCAGATTAAGCAATATGAAGCCAACAACAAGGCTAGAAATACATTGTGCACAAGCCTGAGTCGTAATGAAGTTCATTACCTCCGTACTGCCCGAGAGAGTCCATCAAGCGGTGAAGCGCATATTGAGATATCTCAAACACACCCTTAAGTATGGTATTTGATTTTCTGTATCTTTTTCTCTCTCTTCATGGTTTTTCGGATGCGGATTTTGCTAGTTGTAGAATTGACAGGAGGAGTACCTCTGGTACTTATCATTTCTTGGGTACCTCTCTTATTTGTTGGTCTTCTCACAAATATTCTAGTGTTGTGTAATCAATTGCTGAAGCTGAATATGTTGTTGTCACTAGCTATTATTCTTAGATTTTGTAGATAGTTGCTACTTTGAGAGATTTTAGGCTAGACTTTAAGTGTGTGTTACTTCTATGTGATAACACTAGTGTCATCAGCTTTACCAATAACTCAGTCCAATACTCCAGAACCAAACATATAGATGTCAGATTCCACTTATTGTGAGACCACAATGAGAAGGGAGGAACTGACCTTAGATACATAGATAACCAAACATATAGATATTGATATCTTCACCAAGCCTCTATATACAACAAGATATGCCTATTTGAGGAGAGAGCTTAGAGTATACCATCCACTTTTCTTTAATATATATATTTTTTTTAACATTTATTCCAGGATGGCCTGCATTTCACCAGTCGGGGTGAACTCGTTCACCTTACGTCTTTGGTGGAATGGAATCCCCAAGAGCTCTTATCGACGGAGTCGTTTGGCACCTCGATGTCGACTCATCACATCCAAGGGTTCATGAGCAAGTGAATGAACGAGCTGCGAGTGAAGTGAGGTTTAATGATTTCATGTAATTCTTCCGCTTACAGGTTTTTAATCGGTCTGTAGCGAGGGTTCGACGACTTAGCCGAGCGTTAGCGAAGCGTCATTCTCATAGCGAGGCGGGTTCAGGAGGCCATCTTTTTGCCACCGGTTAGTCAAGCAATTTATAACACTGCATGGAGAGAGAATGTGCGTGATAGCATTATGTAAGGGGGAGTTGCATTTGTATATATTATACCCTACATTTGTTGCATTTGTGTTGCATTATATAAGATAATCATAATAGCTGAGCGACCTAGGCACGAGGGTAGACAAGCCACGCTGGCACGGCATGGCTAGCCAGGCCGTGCCTGGTCTGACGCCTCGGCATGGTGGGCTGGCACGACACAGCCTGGTTTAGACGGGCCGGCATGGGCACAGCACAGGCACGGGCACAACACACCTCGCCCCGCACTAGCCACCCGCCCCTGCGCCGCCTCGCTGTCCCGCCCAACATCGGCTACCCGCCCCTACGCCGCCTTGCCTCGCCGCCTGGTCGCCCCGGCAGCTCCCCGCCTCGCCCCAGCCGCCGCCCGCTCGCCCACCCCCGCCCCGCCATTCCCGTCCCGCCTCTCCAGCCGGCCCCGCCCAGTCGTGCCCACCCTGCCCGGTCGCGCCGCCCCTGCCCCGCCGCCCAGCCCAGCATGGCCCGTCGTGCCGCAACGGTGCCCGGGCCTGCTTGACACGGTACTGTACTTCACGGGCCGTGCCATGGACCAAGGGTATGGCCCGGTCCATTACGGCATCTGGGCCTATCAGGTCATGCCGTAATCGGGCCGTGCCAAGCTGGGTCCGTGCTGGGCCAGCCCGACTAACCCATTTGGCTATCTCTGAATAAAATGACATTACGGATGGTTTCTAAACGATGTAAACGGTCTATGACATCCAGGTTTCCTCTCCCCAACCACCCCTGACACCCGCTCACATCTCGTCTCATTTTTTTCCAACTCATCATCACAGCTTATCATTTCTTTGTAACAGTTGTTGAAAAGTCTTGTAGCTCGTGAACGGCAGTGACATCCATCACTCAACTTCTACCGGTGACCTGTGCAAAGGCTAAGTAATTATCGTATCACTTTTAAATTGGACCATGATACGTTATACCTAGGCTACAAGGATCAGGATTAACAACTTGGTCAAGGTAAGTACTATGCAACGAATAGGATCTAGCTGATTCCCGACATCGACTCGCTAAAACATGCATTTACGACATATAGCAAGACCTAGTGAATTGACCAACAAATTAAAAATATATGAGGGAGATATGATAGATGCTTGCCTGGTGTTGCCTATTGTTCACTCACAAAATCCACTGGTTCGCCTTCATATTCAAACTCGCGACTCTCCGAAGCGTTGATTTCTAATTAAAAGAACGGTGCATCCCAATGAGTATGGATGACATGCGATCAACGATGCTCCACAGTGCAAGGCAATAGTGGAGATGCAATGCAATATGTTATGTGTTTATAACATCAAAGATTTTTTAAATTGTGATTATTGTTAAGCATTTTATAATTTCTTGGGTTAATTAAGCTTAAAATAAAGCATAGTCCTAATTATAAATCTAATCATTTTTAACATGAAGGTGATTATTTTTAATGAACATGGCATAATATAATAAGATTCACAAAATTGGTGAAACCAATTTTGGACTTATCAATAATTAATTATAAATTATTAAATCTTAAACACATTTTATTAATTACATGAATTTCAGTATATATTTCATGGTTTCTAGCATTTTTAACATGTATATCATGATCATAAGAAGCTAAAAAAATTGGTTCATGATTTTTGGAGCTATATTTAATTTTCAGTGCATTTTGCAAGTTTCAACGATTTAGTCATTGAACAATAAATCTATTTTGCATTTCCTGGAATAACCGAATTAAAATGGCTCGTAATCCTTTTTGCACCAAGGCTTGAGCTAGCCTCAGCCATGGAAGTGGGGCCGTGTACTTGACCTTCGGTCAAAATGGCCAGAGGCCATGGCCTGCACAGCGCCACAGTCGGCCGGTAGCAAACGACGGCACGACCCGGCTAACCGAGAGCACCCACGAAATTAGCGTGATGTGAGGATCATTATTGGGCCACACGTGGTGGCTCACGATGATCAAAAAGCAGCCAGCGACGGAGCGCGGCAGCAATAGCTCGGCAACGGCTCGATACGGCACACCAGCGACGAAAAGGCAACGCAAACCACCTGACTGAGGGCACCTAAAGCTTCTACATGGGCGTGTGGATCCAACGGTGTGGCTACTGGACGATGGGCTTAGCCAGAACCAGGCCAGTGGCAAGCATAAAGGTGGTGGCGGTGGGCGGTCCACGCAGACATCGGCGCTGGCAACGAGCCAAGACAAAATAAGCGTGCACAAAAGCCTTACGGGGGCACAGGGAATCTCACTGAGTGCTCGGTTGGTGCGAAGAGATGGCGTTGAAGTGGCTCGATGGTGAGGAGCGGAGTTGGCTAGCCGGCGCCATGGAAGAAGGCGCATGTGCAGGGAATCTAGCCGGAGAAGAAGGGAATCCGACAGTGGAGAGACTTTGTGATCTTCCTCCGTGCTCCTGGGTGCTCGGGCTGGTCTATACGGGGCTCGGCGTAGTGGATTAGGCGATGGTGGTGTCATGATGTGCTTTGCTCTGCTATGTAGAGTTCGGTCGAGTGAGAGAGAGAAGGGAGAGACTGAGCATAGAGAGAGGGGACATGTGGATAAGGGTAGTGGCCAACGTGCTTAGAGTAAAGGAAGTCAACGTTGATGTTATGTCTCAGCGGCCGATTGCATGGTTCAGTGGACGGCCTCTCTCTAAGCTGCTCGGCCGAGACAGGGGAGGGAGGGGATGACCGGTGGGCCGTGATGAACATTAACCGATAAAGAGAAAAATATCCCCTTTCATCTCTCTGATCAAAAGTATGTCATCCTAAGTCCCAAAAATTGTAGGATAAATTTTGTGTGAAACTATAATTCATGTGTAACCTATTTTAACTAGTTTGGTCCAAAAAGGCCTGAGCCAAAATTAAATTAAAATTCTTAAAATTTGCAATCTTTTACAAATTGCACAGATTTTTAAGGCCTCAATTTGAATGCCAAAAATTTGGAAACATTCACTAATATTTTTTATGTGACATGGACTAATTTATAAAATTATTTCCAACCCTATGTTTCATATACATTTTGTGAGTTCCTTCACAATTTTCTATTAAATTTATCAATTTTTTTAAATTTTAACTGAATTAATTACTAGCTCAAAACTTCTATTATGATACTAAAGATGATCATTAATGCTTAAGGACATGTTTAAGAATTTTGGGCTATCACAGGTTCAGGGTTTTTTACGACCTTGGGTATGTCATGTAGTGTGACAGTGGGTGGTTCTGAGTAACTTCTAGTATGTGGACACATATATGCATAGTTCGGGAGAGATTCGGTGGTTCTAAGTGTTAAGTTGGTTATATAATCTGCTGTAACTTAGTTCGGCACATCAGTGGTTGACGATAAAGGTTCTGATTCCAAGACATCGAGAAACAGGCTGACGGTGGGAGTTCTTGGAGGTTATATGTTCGAAGCAATAACAACAATTTATGTCACTGGGATTAAGACGAATTTTTCCCATTGCATCCTTGTAGAAGCGAGCAATGTTGGATTGATAGAAGTCGGACATAGGACCATAGAAGTTGTTGGTGAAAATATTGTACATGAGGAGGTGTAGGAGAGTGTAGTTCCGCAAGTACTCCTGCAGACTAGTGCGCTGGTTGAGATACAGACTGCAAGAGAAGAACGTAACGATGGGAAAGAAAATTAGGCCGCAATGCGTGCTGATCAATGAGAGAGAGGCGAGGCAATAGTTGACTAGATGGAGGCAGATAACGACATGTTTTGCATATTTGTGGACTCAGGTGCAGGAATCCTGGAAAAATGGACACATTTTGTATTGGAGAAGTTGACGGTGAACGATGGACACGAGTCAACATATGAATATGATTCAATCGTGGTGATTAAAGGCCAGATGTTTCATGACAAGGTTCATTTGCAGCATGCAGTGAAGAGATGATATTCTCGGAGAAGAGGGAGTTCAAGGTGGTAATATCTAATCCTCAGACATACGACGCCAAATGTTTAGCTGAAGGTTGCACTTGGAGAGTTCATGGATTCTTGTCGATGTGTGACACAATATGGTTAACGTCTATTGTTGAGCTGCATACTTGCAACTTGAGCCGACATCTGTACTCGCATAGGAACATGAGCGTTGATTATATTACAAATTTGATGTACCCAGAGATTGTGAAGAAGACTAGTATGTCTCCGTTGGAGTTATACATGCTATTAACATCAAATTTGGGTATGAGATTTCATATGACATGGCATGGAGAGCGAAACAAAACGTGTTAGAGAAGATGTTTGGCACATATAAGGACTCATACCACAACTTACCTTCACTGCTAGAGGTTATTCAGGGGAGGACCCAAGGCACCTGCATTTCTACTCATGATTTCGTCAATCAGGTTGGAGATCTTGTCCTTTAGCGGGCGTTCTAGTCGTTCGGCTGTATGATCAAGGCATTCCATCATTGCATGTCGGTGATGTGCGTGGATGGGACATTCATCACAAGCAAATATAGGGGCAAATACTCACAGATATCGGGGTAGATGGTGAAAACTAGGTTGCGCCTTTGTCTTTTACATTCATCGAACGTGAGTCTATAGATAGTTGGTTGTGATTCTTGCAGTGGGATAAGAGAGATGTTGTTGGTACCAGGCCTAACATGTGTGTACTCTACGATCGTCATGCAGACTTGTTAAACGCTATCAACACATTGCAGAGTGGTGCAGGAGGGATATTATCGTGGCAAGATTTGCATAGCCGTTGATGCATGTGACATCTCAGAGCAAACTTCTATGAACAATTCATGAGCAAAAGGGTTGTGGATCTTTTTAAGAAGCTGTGCAAACAAAACCAAAATAGGAAGTTTGATGCTCTATAGGAAAAACTGGATAAACTAATTGGTAAGCACATGGATGAAGTTTTGAAGAAATCAGTTATACCAAGGGAGGAGAAGCCCAAGGGCATAGAGCCTTTATCACTTGAGTCACAAAAGTGTTACCAGGAGAAGAAAGGGTGGAAGGAGGGTTAAGTATTTCTCCGACTGGATCAGACACGAACCACTAGAGAAATAGGCACTCATTACGAATAATGATGGTTCACGTTATGGAATTATGATAACTAACCTCGCTGAGGTTTACAATTGGATAATGAAGGGGAATAGGACACTGATATTGGTGGCAATTGTGGAGGGAGTCACTCGTGGAACGCAGCGATATCTCCGAGAGCGTTATAGTAAGACCGCACTACATATGGTCAATCCGCAAAGGGTGTACACGGAGAAGATAACGTCTTACATAGAAGAGAAGAGCGGAAAGGGCCAGTCCTATAGAGTTCATGTTATTGGTAACCGTCAACATGTCTTCAAGATGATGTTACGTGACAAGGGTGAACTGGGTATCGAAAGGCAGAAAATTACAATGAAATGCATGTTGTAGCCAACGGATAACAAGTGCATTTGCATTTGCAACAAACCATCAATGATGCATTTGCCTTGCTCTCATATATTAGCTTTATGCGTATCGTATGTGCCAATGTTTATTGTCATCATCTCTTTATGGTTATCAGCGTATGTAACCTCCGTACAAGGATTCTATGATAATTATGCTTCCCAATTACTATTGTTTGCAAAATTATATTTTGTATCCTCCCAACGTTACTTCACTCAAAAATTACTCACACAGATCTAAATCAAGAAATATTGATAAAATCAGATTGAACTAAAAATAGGAAAAAATAAACCACTCTGTGATGTTGACACCCATATCGGTGTTTACCTGACACTCATATAGGTGTTTACTCGGGACCCAGTGTCACGTAGGCTGTCGGCATTCAAAATATCGATAGGTCTCTTGTCGATACTTCGCATACCGATAGGTACATGTTTTTATAATTTTCTAATAAAATAATATTATTAAAAAATTATTTGTTTCATTGGCCCTTTGACACTTAGCTGGAAAAAGGAGTAAAGGACAATGCTGAGGATATTCAGAAGAGCACAAGATCGTCACTCAGATTATCATCGTTCGAGTTTGCTCCATGCCCCGTCAGAAAGGGAAGACTACCTTTAATGTATCCACTGTACAGTATTGTATTCCTAATTGTCCCAGCCTGGTAACGTGACATTGCATAGCATCCTAGCCTACATGCAAAGCAAACTGCAAGTTTAGGACAATCGGTTTGTTCTTTCTCCTTTCTCTAGCATTTTTTAGTTTATCCAGAGGAATTGACCTTCAATTTTACGTCAAAAAAGAGAGAAAAGAATTGACATTCATATAAATAAAAATAAAAATAAAGCAATGACCTCTCTGACTTTCTGTAGCAAATTTGTCTACAGAAGTATTAGTCGTACATGGTAACAGGACGCCATGCCTCGCTAGAAGGCTGGAAAGCGTCGCTTAGCTCGGCTGATTACTGAAACAAGATCTCTCATCCTCTCTTGAATAATTATGCAGAAAACGAGTGCAAAACATGGAGATATCACACGCAGGGGTGGATCAAGGAGCTAGGAAGATGAAGAAGAAGAGGGGAGGGAAGTGATGATCCTTTACCTGCTCCTCTGCATTCCCTGACCACCGCTGATTACACCAGGCCCCACTTGGATCATTTTTCATGGCCGAGCTGTTCTGGTTTCCTCGGATTTGGATTCTCTGACTTCACATTATTTGAAATCAGAGATACTGTAGCATAACTTCAAATTCAAGTGGGATGTTGGATCTAGAATAAACACACAAGATTTAGTGATACAGTAACGTTATAAACAGTAAACGTAAACAATATTCGATAAACAGTAATTCTGCACGGTATTTGAAATTAGAAATACTGTTTTTCACTGTAGCATCAGACACATTTACTCCCCACAAATGCAACAATCACGGCTTGGGAAGAGCTGAAGTCTGAAGAGACGTTGTACCGTAAATATAAGTGCTCTGTCTGAAAGAAACGTGTCTGCTTCCGGGATGGACGTGGAGCACTGGGAGATATCGGTGAATCTACCATAATATAATTTAATTAATTAACCGTATTTTGATCTAATTAAAATAACTAATTAATTGATTGAGTTGAACTACAATGAATTTTACGTAAAATCACGTCATTTCCAACCCGTCAAGATGCAGGGATGAAACTCAAATTTGCACGAACCTGTCCAACGATTTCGTGCAGGCTGGGGGCAGCAATTCTTGCATTGCTGATATACAGCTGGTGCGAGCTTTCGGATATATAGTATGAGCAACGTAGGTTCCCTTCAGGACCCAAAAAGAATTCGTAGAAAACATTGAATAAAGAAGTTCACACTTTGTATGGGGCTTTTTTACAGTGTATTTATTCTACGGAAAAAGTCGATGAATTCGATTCGTGAATCGTGACTCCTCAAAATCCCATTGTGTGTGTAATTCGTTGGAGATCTTGTTTTGATTGATGTAGGATATGAGTCTGTTTGCAGAGCTCAAGTTCTAATAATATTTGAAGCATGATATTTTTAACTTTAAAATTATAAAATTCGAATTAAAGATACATTGAAAATGTTTAAGTAGAATAAACGCGGAATTGTGGATCGACACTGCTCAATGCCAATCCTGGGCCACTGCCATAACTAGCAAATCGTGGTCGCTGTTTGACCACATCCTGCGGCCGATTCTACGTTGACCATTTTGACCTCTCTCTCTCTCTCTCTGTGACCAGGCCAACACGTGGGCTATCGCTATCTACGCTCTGCAGAAGAGATCTTGTTCACTCCACCCACCCACTGACAGTGGACCAGGATTTCCCCAGGGCCCACTAAACAGAGGCACAGAATTCTCGCCGCCCGCCTACCTAATCCATGGCAGTGCTAGCGAGATGCGCACACGCATCTGAGAAATGTTGAAAAGCCAGCCCGCTTTTCGCCTCGGTCCGCTGTTTCGCTTTGCGGTGCTCCGCTTGTCTTTTCCCCTCCGCCTCCAGCCTCCTCTAAGCCTCCACCCCGCCCGCGATGCCCTCGCGGCAGCCTCCGCCGCCCTCCCCGTCGCCGACCCCGGCCGCCGCCGCTGTGGCCGTCGTCGCCGGCGTCCGATCCCGCGCGGCGCCCCATGCCTCCGTGGCCGCGGCGGCGGCGGCGGCGCTGATCTTAGTGGCCGTCGTCGCGCTACTGCTGCTGTGGCGGCGGCGGCGGAAGCTGGCCGCGGCAGCCGGGGCGGGGGCGGTGCAGTCGGCCACCGCGCTGCGGAGGCTGTCGTACCAGCAGCTGCGGCGCGCCACGGGCGGTTTCGCGGCGGGGAGCAAGCTGGGTCAGGGAGGGTTCGGCCCGGTCTTCCGCGGCGCGCTGCCTCGGTCGGGGCAGCCCGTCGCCGTGAAGGTCATGGACGCCGCGGGGTCACTCCAGGGCGAGCGCGAGTTCCACAACGAGCTCTCCCTCGCCTCCCACCTCCTCGGCTGCGCCGCCCCAGCCCACGGGGGCGGGGCACCCTCCATCCTCCTCCCGTTCGCGTACTCGCTCTCCGCGCAGCCGCGCCGGCGCCGGATGATGCTTGTGTACGAGCTCATGCCCAACGGGTCGCTGCAAGACGCGCTGCTCGGGAAGAGGTGCCCCGAGCTGGTGGCCGAGTGGCCGCGCCGGCTCACCGTCGCCCGCGACGTGGCCGCAGCGCTTTACTACCTCCATTCCGTCGAGCAGCCGCCCGTGATCCATGGAGACGTGAAGCCGAGCAATGTGTTGCTGGACGGTGAGCTCCGTGCCCACCTCTCAGATTTTGGCCTCGCGCGGATCAGGTATGAGGAAGAGGATGAGTTGGAGAGCGGTGCGATTGGGAGTGATGCGAATGGAAACGGCAACCCAGACGGTGGATGTGACGATGATGTGTCAGTGGCCGGCGAGAGCACGACTGCTATTGTAGTGAATGGGGAAGACAATGCTGCCAAGTCGCCGGAGGATGATGAGGCATTCACAACAGCGTCTCCAGCAGACGCCGCGTCCACTTCCAGATGTGACAAGACTAGTGTTGGTAGCGGATTTAATGGTCGAAGCTGCAATGGAGGTGCTGCAACATCAGGAACTGGGAGTGACTGGTGGTGGCATCAGGATAATGGTGGCGGCAGTGGCGGCGTCAAGGACTATGTGATGGAATGGATTAGATCGGAGATCAAGAAGGAGCGGCCGAAGAACGATTGGATTGCGGGAGCGTCTGCAATCACCCCTGTTACTTCAACGGAGAGGAGGAAGCCAAAGCGTAGGGCACGGGAGTGGTGGCGTGAGGAATATGCTGAGGAGCTCACTAAAAAGCAAAAACGGCGGGCACTTGCTAAGTCGAAGAGTGAGGCTGGTGCGATGTCTGGTATGCAGTGGTGGGAGAGGGATTGTGATTTAGAGGAGAAGGGGCGTTCCAGATGGAGGAAGATGAAAAGCTGGAGCCGGAGGAGCAGCAATGGCAATGGCAGCATCGGTTGGTGGGTGGATGGTGTGAGAAGGAACAGCAGGGATTGGACCGGTGGGGAGTTTGTGCCCAAGAGTGGTGGAGCAGTGAGCAGCACACCAAGCATGCGTGGCACAGTCTGCTATGTGGCTCCTGAGTACGGCGGCGGAGGACCTCTATCAGAGAAATGTGACATTTACAGCTTCGGTGTGTTGTTATTAGTTCTGATATCTGGACGCCGCCCGCTCCAAATGACAACCTCACCTATGTCAGAGTTTGAGAAGGCAAGTCTCATTTCGTGGGCGAGGCATCTTGCTCAAGTTGGCCGGTTGCTTGATCTTGTAGACCCAGCTCTGCGGGATGTTGATCGAGACCAAGCACTGCTATGCATTACTGTTGCACTCCTTTGCATCCAGAGGTCACCAGCTCGCCGCCCATCAAGCACGGAGGTGCTTGAAATGCTCGCTGGTGAGGGTGAGCCACCACCTCTTCCGATAGAGTTCTCGCCATCGCCTCCTGGTGGGTTCCCATTCAAGTCCCGCAAGAAAGGTCGGTGACTCTAGTTTCTTGGTTAGATGAAGAAGGTAGTGTTAGCCTTCTATCCTTATGCTTGTTTCTTCTTGTACACCACTCCTAATTCATCTGTTTAATTGATTGATGTGTAAAGATCTTGATGGGACGAAACAGTGACCAGTTCGGTTCAGATTTTACAAGAACTGCTGCGCCCCATTAATCAATTGGATAGTCATAGTTTGGCAATTCTTTGCAAAAATTTATTTTCTATCCATTTAATCGATTGATTGGGAAAAATAAGTCCGAATTTCAGTTCAAATTGACAAGAACTGTGTCCCAATTAACCACATGATTGACTGTAGTTTGGTTAACAATATGAGTGCCATGCTTGATTTGGTACTAGCACGACCACATAAGGATATTTCTCCCTTTTCCTTTTTGCTAGTAGATTAGGAATCATGTTGCTTTTGGACATGCTTTGGATTTAGTGTCCTTCCTGGCCCTCTGAGCGCAGTGTGTTTTTACCCCTCTTTGACAACCATTTTCTTCTATACAAGCATGCCCACTTGTGTGATGGTTTCAAGCTTTCCATGTTTACCGTTCCCTTTCACTTATTTCTTTGCACCGAGAGGGCACTGCCAGTTTTCTCCAGCGAGTATATTCTACCTTTCTTCAAACAGCTTGAAAAACAAAATTCTAGTGGGCCACTATAGTATCTGAAAAGGCCTTTTGCCCTTTTGTCAGTCTTGCTAGTGTGGGCATGCTTTGGTGCAACAAAGCAATAGTTTAGGCAGATGCCTCAAATTGATGGCTGTCTGAACTTTGATGCCTGAACCTGGCATAAGATTCTAGTTCATTTTTAGAGCGATACCAATGATGGGTATGAACAGTCCAAGCTGGTAGACATTACTAGAACCCCATGCTTTGTGCCTTATACATGGAAATGTTCCTTTAATGAATTCTTAGACTTGTAAATTACGTAATCTGTTGAAACTACATCAGCTGGTGTGTAAATTAGGGCATGTTTGGTTGCTACCTTGGAGAGAACCTGCCTGACCAGGAGCATGCCGGAGACGCGCTGGATGCTTGTTTGGTTGGCACCCTGACGAGCTGCCTGACTCAGGCACACGCAGCCAGGCTCAGGCGTCCGAAAAGTGATGCCTGACTCCGGCGCCTGCAACTTGTTGCATTTTCTCGGTTGAGTTCTTTGCTAACCGTAATTAATGATTGCATTGGAATGCGATCCACACTGATAGGCGGTGATTCACGGAAAGATAAAAACATGTTAGTCCAAGTATTTATTTATTTCCTAAACAACATGTTATCCAGTCCCTAATATAGTAGTTAAAAATATGTTATCTCTCAATCCAATCTCAGGCTCAGGCCACCAACCAAACACTGCAATCTCAAGCGTGCTTGGTTAGGCAGAAATCATCAGAATCTCGGTCTACTTTCAGGCACCACTTTTTCTCAGGCATTGAGCTCAGGGTGGCAACCAAACAGGCCATTAAACTTGATTGCTAATTTGACAACCCCGTTGCAGTCTTTTTCTTTAGTTATGCATTCATTCAATCTTCCCTTGTGGTTGGTTCCTTGAATGGAAAACGAATGAAAACAACTATTAACATGTTAAGATATTAAGGTTTAGGCTTCAGTGCATCTGAAGAAAATTTTTTGGTTAATCAGATAAGGGTTGCCCATTTACAGAGTGATCATTGATCAAACCTCTGTGGATTCAGCTATATGGATGTTGTTACCAATGGAAGGTAATCCGATCTGTGTTTCTCAAGAGTGAGATATCGTTACGATTTTCCAAAATCAACTTCTCATATCAATGGTACAGAAACAATTGGCTCCACGATGCCATAAAGGGGTATACGCTGAAGCTGTTGCGATGGGCATCTGTAGACTAACTGATACTTAGTAGTGATTAGGACGATGCCATTGTTCTCAATCCCATGATTATGTAAGGATGTAAGTAGAGCCCATAAGACTGTTGGTGGTGACCGTTGCACATTGATACAAGAAGGCCTAGCAGGTGGAAATTTTGAACTTATTACAGACTAACCATTCCACCAGTCCAGTTTGTGCTGCTTTTAGGTCAATAACAATTGAGAGGATGAACAAAAGAGGAAACCTTGAGGCAAACACCAGGTATGTGAATGCTTTCCTATATCCAGCTTTTAACCTGTTCGTTCAATCATTCTTGATTCTGGGATGATTCTTGAATTGTCAAATTTTGTGCTGATTGCACTGCTGCGTTGTTCATAGAGTTTTGCTGATGCCATTGCTGACAATCAAGGTTAAGGTTACCGGTTACTGAGCTCCGGCGGTAACCGAAAATTCGCGATAACCGCGGTTACCCGTCAAAAATTCAAAAAAAACCGGAGAAAATTTATTTGGCAAATTTGAAATTTGGAAAAAAAAATTGCGATTTTAGCCGTTCGGTAACCGGTCAGTTTTCTCAAATTATCGAGCGGTTTTCTCGATTTTCAGTGAAGTTCAACAAAAAAACTCAAAAATTATCTCAATCTTGTAAATCAATAACTAATTCATCTGAGTTTCAAATCAAGTGAAACAAATTTTATTGGTTTCCTTGTAACATGATCTACATGATAAAAGTATTTATACTCATAAAAAAGTTCAAAATTTTCTGTGAGAAATTGTATTTGTTAAACCAACTTAAATGCATAGTTTACTCTTTGCTAATCCAAAAATCATGAAACTAATTTTGTTAGTCTTCTTACACCATCCTATGTCTTTTAAAAATACATGAACTTATGAATTAGTTATTATAACATGCATGATTATGTAAATATGTTGAAACTAGATTAATTCATAACTGACCCATCACACCTCAAAAATTAGTGAAACCACTTTCATTAGCTTATTTATACTATGATTTACGTAGGAAAAATAATAGTAGACATGAAAAAGTTAATTACAGTGTTGTTTATTAACATATTCACTTTATGCTTGTGAACTTTGTAAAAATCATAGAGAAATTAATAAAACTCTAAATAAAGTGAAATCAATTTTAAAGATTCTCTTAAAATACGTTTTACAAAAAAAAAATATGTGTTTTTATGTTAAACTTTTTCTTAACATGAGTTAATAATTGAACCGCACGCTTCAATTTTCTTCAAACTTCCTCCCTATAGAATATGATGCAAACGAAATTATTTTTGAAATTTTTTTCACAAAAGGTATTAGAATTGTGTCTAGTTTTTTTAAGATTTTTTTTGAATTTTTTGAATTTTTTATTTTTTTTCGAATTTTTTAATTCAAATTCGATTACGTTCGGTTTCTGAAACCGGACCGAACCAAGAAGATCAGTTATCACGGTTTTTGAGCGTCAGTTTTTTAACCGTGCAATTAACCCTTCCATGAGAAGTTCTACTGTCGTTGTTTGTTTCTTTTAGCAGTGTACTGTAGTTGCTCGTGATGTCTTCACCAGGATTTTACTTCCTCATCTATAGATTGTTTCTTTTTTTAGTCTCCCACAAGAAAAGCGAAAAGCGTCAGTCATGCTTCTACTGTGATCTTCTGTGAGCTTTGATGTCTCGACGTGTTGAGTTGTCGTAAGTTTTATCTAAAAAGTTACATGCATTTATTGCAACCTTTACATTTATCATCACCAATTACTATCATTCAGTTATGAGCTGCTTTCTGAGGTCTGGAGGATCATCAACCCAACAAAGAGAACTTTAGCATCAAAATGCATATCAATAACATTTCGTGCAATGCTGCTGTTACCCGATGCAGGGAGAACAGAAGTGAAAGAACAAAAGGAGTGAGCAGGAAGTAGAGTGAAAAAGTTAACAGACAGATGCCTCTTGATGGGGCAGCTTGAGTATATATTTTGTTGCACTGAGGCGTAAAGAATAAACTACATCAAGAAATATATATATGCTGCACTGTTGTATTTTGCATTTCTAATCTATGATTTTCAGATATAAACACGGCATGCTATGCTAGAGGGGCGTAACACAATAACAGCATATACAGGTGGCTTAATTTGTCTGTTCTGTTCACTTGTATTCCTCCCGAAGGACGATATAGTTATGCCCGCTGGTCTTAAGCATATGCGAAATTTTCCTCAGAATGGCAGTAAATTCTTTCTTGTCCTGCAGTCGGAAAATAAAAAAACATCAAGATTTTTTACGAGTTGGCAATGTATCGCTGGCTGAAATTGATGGGCAATACCCCCCCCCCCCCCCACAAGTACTATAAGGCTATGCCTAACCGTTTCTCTTCGGGGAACAAAATCCCGTCGTGAAGGGATTTTTGTTCCCTTCAGCGCTCCAACGATTTTTCTTCACGGTTCCCTTCACGACGGGATTCTTAGGATCATTCTCTTTAAGACGGGATTCTTTCTACTTTCCCTTCGCGATTTCCCTCGAAAGGAAGCTGTTGGAGATGAGAGAAAATAAAGGGAATGGAAACGGAAGAGGGAATCGGGGAGGAAACGAAATGAAGAGAATATGATTAGGGATGGTCTAAGAAAACTTCTGAAATGTACTGGAACGCATTAAGAATGAAACACATCACTAAGCTGATTAGCTGAAGCAGCCTACCTATCGAGTTCTTATTCTAAACTTCTAAGACACCAGATCTTGAGCTGTGACTGTGATGGGTGCAACTGCAAGAAGTACCGTCCTGAGAGTTTGTGGTGCTTGCTGAGAGAGGTGATTCTGAAGTTGGTTCCAAATCAGACGGAGTCATCCTTAACAGCAGAAGTGTTGGTTTCCTATACCAACAAGTATTGGTTTCCTATACCAACAATACGACAATTTTAAGAGAGAATACGGTGCAATGTATTAATAGATGGTGGAAACTTAAATTTCACATGTAAGTGCAAAGGGAAGAAATTACATACAGGTTCTATCATTATCTTTTTTGAGGTTGCACCGTTAGAAATATTTGCATCATCACGTATGTATCTTTGTATCAGACTCACTTTGCCCAGCAGCTCGGCGAAGCAGCTTTTTTAGTTCCTGACCGGACTTGCTCAGGTTGCCGCCGCTGCCTAGTTCATTCTCGTTGTCATCCTGTGAGTACTACGATCAGGAAGTCACATTTGAAATCTATCAATAGTAGTTCTGGTAAATGCGTCAGCATCTGCAGATCTAGTAAATAGCGTACTAGCAGCATATTTGAAATCTGCATATTATGGTATCAAAATATATAAATAAAGGTCCGTACACCTGCAGCTAGAGCGTCTTCAGAAACCAGTCCAAAATCCTGTGAAACCTTGAACGCGCCGCCATGCCGGAAACCATCTAACTAGATTCCCCGACGAGCCCAGGACGGTGCACACAGCACACAACATGCACCGAGGAATCTCGATCGAGCGAAGCTGATGCGCCGACGAAGCCTCACTCGCTCCCGCAGATCACTACGCGCCCCGCCCGCTCCAAACCACCACGCGCGGCGACGCAGGCACGCACGCAGCAGAGGAAGACACCGCCGAACGAGCGTGGTACACGCCGACACTGGATCTTGTGTCCTACTCTCCGAGCAACATTTCTGCGCAAGTCATGTTCTTCCCTACGTGCGCATCCCTGTTTACCTGTAAATATTCATCGTAAAACATAAACAAAAAAAGAACCAAGCGATCGCCGCTGAATTAACAACGTTTGGTGATGTTGCTGTCTTTGGTGTTTTGTTTAACACCTGTGATTGGTGCTGTTACTGTCATCGACCTAAATGTATGCTGCTACCTAATGCTACAATTATTATATCTTATTTCTGATGCGTCACACTGCAGGGGCTATATATTTTTTTTTGCATGAAAGTCAACAGGAAGAGAGCACGATATTTTCATTGCGAAGACTATGGAAATTAATATTTCTGCATCAGATTGATAGGGTGGTTTTTTTTTGTGTCAATGGCAGAATGAAGAGTGAAGATTCGTCGACGGTGTGGTTTGTTTTGTTGAGAAATCTTGCTAGGTGTTAAGTACACAGACCGCCACTCCCGATGTGCCAAATTATTCATTTTCTGAATATCATATACGAGTTGAACATAAAGCAATTCCATTTAAGAAATGCAGAGCAATCTCTATCAGCTACTACAACAGTATTTATACTAGTGTATATCTGCCTCGTATTGGTCGTATTGTAGGGCAGTAGGAGCAGCCGTAGCCCATAAAACCCCAGATCTTGAGCCTTTTCTCCATGGACGTTTTTAGATAATGTTTCTCCATGGATGTTACTGATCACAAAGTGGCGTCAAAATCGCCTGGCCGGCAAGTAAACTCGTAGGAAAGAAAGATTAAAACAGGACAACGCGAGGAACCTATCCGGAAGCGTAGGTAATGAACTGCGCAGTGTACTAAGCTAGTCCGCTTGTCGGTTAGACTTGAGCTCACCACTTAGCATTAACGCTCCAACGGCTGGTAAATATTAATTAGATGTCTAAAACTTATTTTTTATATGGTAAGCTATTTAAAGAGGAGAGAGATAAAACTTATCTTTTTATTAAAAAAAATAACTGATTGAGCCATTTAAAATGTAAGATACCGTATTAAAGCACTGTAGTTTCTTTATATTCTCTTCCCTCACATTTGATCCTATATGCCCTGTATGAAATAAGAACTGCTCATCCATCCTCTCCATGTAAAACAATTCAGTTGATCGTATATCCACAATAATATTTTTGATTATATTACATGCAACTATTAATTATCTTGAAGACTTAAAAAACAATATATAGAATACCTACATTAAAAATTTATTTTTAATATTAATTTCTTACCCACACATCGGGGATATCATAAAAAACAAAGCAATGTGATTGGCCTAACATGACGATGATGGTATGATTGAGAAGTATCCTTTAAATTTTAACGCAAGTTGCACGATACTCCCGTGCAACAACCTCCTCTGTGACCGGTCGGTTTCAAGATCACAGCTTGCTCATACCAATCACGTCGCTGGAGACGGCGGCGGAGGAGCGCCGGCGGACGAAGTCAGCCACCTGCGCGATGAACTCCGCGGCGCAGTTAGCCTTGAACAGCTCCATCGCGTGGTACCCGGCGCCGTCCATCCGTGCCTCGACGGCCACCCCGGCCTTCTGCAGCGCCTGGACTAGCGTTTTTGTCCGGTCCCTCGGCGGGTCCTTCCGCCGGCCGAGCACCAGGCAGGGTGGGAGCCTCCGCAGCCGCGCCGCGCCCACGCTGGCCAGCATGGCCTCTGGGTTGCAGTACTCGTGGTCCCGGTCGGCGCCCACGGGCAGCGCTAGCTCCCAGAGCAGGTCGTTCGCGGGCAGCGGTAGCACGCGGTCGTCCACCGACGCCGCCTCCGCGGGCGTCCTGCTCGCGCCGCTGTGGTGGGGCTGGTTCAGGATGACCCCGCGCAGCTCCACGCCCTCGTCCACCGCCGCCAGCGCCGCGCGGAACGCGATGCTGGCCCCGTTGTGGCTGCCCATCACGAAGACCGGCCTGCCGGCGGCGGCGTGCGGACGCGCCCACCGGACCGCATCGGCGGCGTCCTCAAACGCGGCCGGGAGGCGGTGCTCGGGCGCGAGGCGGTAGTCCACGGACGCGACGACGGCCGGGACGGCGGCGGAGAGGGCCATGCAGGTGTTGTGGAACGGCTCGGAGGCCGCGCGGAAGAGGACGTACCCGCCGCCGTGGAAGTACACGATCAGCGGCAGGGTGCCGTGCCCGCGCGCGCCGGCGCCGGCTCCGGACGGCACGAAGAGCCGGAGGCTCGTGCCGGTGGCGTCGCTGAGCGGGGCGTCGTTGGAGTGGACTACAATGCGGCGCGCCGGCTCGTCCTCACCCTCCACGACGGGCTCCCCCGCCGGCGCCGCAGGGAGGAGCGGCGCTTCCCCGTAGCGGATGAGCGAGCCGTCCGGGTTAAACCGGATCTTGAGGTACTTGTACGGGTCCATCGCGGCCACCACCGTAGAGCTCTAGCTCGTCGACGAGGTATTAAGTGTTTGCACGCACAGGAGCTGCAGCGGCACTGCGGCACAGCATAGCCGAGCTCGCATCTATATAACGCGCGCGGCCCGCTTAATCGTCCTCCGTACGAGAGCTTTGAGATCCCACATCGGGACAGATGGCGGGGCTCCGGTTCGGTGGCGTGATTCGATCGACGGGTGAGACTCACCCGCCGCGCCGTCCACACACTCACTCACCCGCCACGCAGCGCACGCTGTGTTGCTTCCGGGTGGACCGCGGGCCCAATCGGACGGCCGCGGGGTGCGAAACGTCCCGGTCAGTTCACACCCGCGGCGGGACGGGGCTCCGCTCGGCTCGGCCGCCACCCACCACCACGCGTCCCCAGGGACCAGGGCGGAGGGGGCGTCGCCTTAATGGCGCGCCAGCGAACACCCCGCGCCTGTACCGCGGTACGAGCGCGCGTGAGGGAGAGTGGCCGGGATGCGGCCACGCAGCGGCCGACCCTGTTGTAAACCCGGATGGTACAGGTACCGATGCAGCTGTGAGCTTTCCGCCCTGTCCGGCTGCCTTTTTTCTTTTGATAAAAAGCGGATTTTATTTTAAACACAGGCTATATTATAGAGGTGAAGCTCACTCAGAGGACAGAATGCGGTGCCTTGGAACAGGGCACTGTTGATCATGAAACATATTATTATATCTGAAAATTGATGGAGGCCTATCAGGAAGCTACCAGGCTTTCCTTGCTAAAGCAATGAGTAATTATCTTCGGATATTGCACATTTCAAATTGGAACTCTTTGTTGTTGTTCATTATATCGGCTAGAATTGGTCTCAAATTCTAGTGACCTGGCGTTGTCCTTTATCCAAACGCAAGGTGGCAATGTGTGAGTGGCGATCGACATGACGATATTACAATTTCTTTCACACTATCCAGGAGGCCAGCGCAAGTTCTTCCTGGAAGTGTTCTTTATTGCGGCATGAAAGATCTGGAAACAACGGAACACTAACATCTTTGAAAATCATCAGCAAACTTCTATAGATGGACTGATTGTTTCATGGAGGCAATCTCATAAAATGAACCCTTCTCTTAAACTGCTGGTCTTAGACTGGCTGTAGAATTTTGGTTAATGTTTTCCCTTTTGTTTTTTCTTTCATCCTCTCTTTCTTTTAATAAAAAGTTGTGCAGTGGGACTTTCCTCAATGTTATCCGTTCAAAAAAAAATGTAACTATATTACTGTATCCGCTGTCCTTTTCTTTTTCACGACCGTATCTGCTGACCTGACGCTTCCCGGTCGCAAAACGAAACGTTGCACCGTACTACTCTACTACTATGTTTCCCTCGCTCCAAAATGAAAGGTCACTCACGGATCGAAACGCGCACTTAAATTTTTTACAAATTAAAAGATATTACAAATTTACAGATTTAACATGTAGTGTATCACAAAAGTACAAATGTAAAAACTTGTAGTATCAAAAAAAGTACAAATTCAATATATCAATTTATCACAAAACTACATATTCTATTATGGTGAAATCTGTATTTTTACGATTGACACGTTAATAAATATTTCCTCCCATCCAAAATACAAGTTGTTTTAGACTTTGATACAAAAATTAATAAATAAGTAAGATGAACATACTAACCTCACTTAATGATATGTTAGGTCTTTTAATGCTAGTCACTCTCTCTCTTTCTTTAACTAGGACAATTAAATAAGTGTAAAACAGAAAAATATGATAAAGATGTACTTGAAAGTGTAGAATAATTTATATTTTACACATAATGAAGAAGTCTAAAATGACTTATATTTCAGATCAGAAGAAATATGTATTTTTACGATATAATTTATGTAGCTTTACAATAAATGATACGTTAAATTCGTAGTTTTACAATACTTGTTTAAATATGCAGTTTTGTGATAGTTTTGCATGAGAAATTTACTTTTAATGTTTTTACTCCAACTAATAGTAGTACAGTACCAACTCAACTAGGAAGACGAAATGAACGGGCACCTGTATTGCTAGGCTATGGTGCGTCAAACACGGCAGGATTGCCCCCGTAGACATACTGTAGCAGTAGGCTCGAGTACGTATGTATATATATATGTATACATGTATACCTATACATATATATGCATATATGTATAGGTATACATGTATATATATATAATTTTCTTTTCCAAAAATTCTAGAAAAATATCGAAATAAATATTAGTTACATTACTAAATCAGCTGAAAAAAAATTAAAATGCAAAGAAAAATATCTAAAACTCAAAAAAAATATGAAACAAATTTTTCTAGGTTAGTATTACTTTCATCTACATGTTAAAAACTATGTGCATGCATAAAAGTACTATTGTATTCTCTATAATTAATTTAATGTGTTTAACATTAATAATTTTATAAATAAATATTGAAATGTACAAAATTTGTAAACTTAATTTTTTAGTCTTTTTTTATCGTGCTCTGCACAGAAAAAAAAAATAGACACGACTTACGCGCGGCAATAGACTAGTTTTTTTACACGAGGATGATTCCAAAGCTGACTGACCGAGTGTGTGTTTGGCCCTGGTAGCTGATCTATCAGCACGACTGCCCATACGGGGTAGCTACTTTATTACATCAGTGAAGACAATCAAGCTCGACCGGGACCAATAGTGCAAGCGGCAACCCGATCTCCGTACTTGTACCCCGACTGTATTATCCCTGATCGTATCCTCGCCATGGACGTCCCAATGGCCAACTCTTTTCCTACTGAAAGCGAAGGCAGCCCAGATGTCACCACCGACCCGGCCATGCGCCACCGGAGTCTCCACTCACCAGGTTTCGCGGCTCTAGAGCACCGTTCCCATTTTTAGCATCTGGCCGTATCCTTTTTTGGAGGAAAAGACGGGCGTCATCCGTGATTCTGTGTCCACAGTCCACACCGGGCAGTCTCCGTGAGCGAGACCGGTTCCAGATTTTCCAGCAGCTGGGCGCGCTTTATCGTTGCGGCCGCCGGCTGCCCAACTCGTGCGCCATGCACGATTGACGCAGCAGCAGACGGGGGGTGTGCTCTTCTCTTTCTCTCCCCGCATGTGGAACGCCCGCGCCGCTGACGGAGCCGAGCGGGGGCGCCACGCACTGGCCGGTGCCAGGCCCAGGACGCGATCTTTTTTTGCCATGTGCGCGTTCATCCACTCAGATGAAAAGTCTATGCCTTTGTCCCTTTCTTAGGAGTTGCAGAAATCTCAGCAAAGATCTGTCTAACAAGGAAAAGATAACGGCGTGGTAATAAGGAAAAGATAAGAGTGTAGTTTATTGCAGTGTTTCTATTCTCAACTTCTACTTCAATAATGTAAATGACGCCGATTTCTCGTTTGGAACATGTGACTTTCACAGGAATTTCGCAGGACGTATGGAACATTTACAGAATTTTGGCAGTATTTCACAAGAGTAAGTTCGAAGACGGCCAGTGTGTGCAGACAGGCATGGCGAGTTTACAGGGAAAATCACTAGTGCTAGGAAATCAGCCAGGTGTACAGCACAAGAGCACCATTCTCCAACATCACTGCTCTACAAAAATTTTATTTTGCAAGTACTGTGGGTATGAGCAACAACAAGATGAATTCATCAGATGTAGAAATGCACAGGTTATGTACATTTACCAAACACACACGGCCTAGAGTACACAGCGCGTAGGAAAGGATCGATTTCGTCTTAAGGGAATCCGGTGTGGATCAAAAGTAGTCTGAAAGAACTGATGCTGAAACCCTTTTCAAGGATGAGGATAGTGTGGAGATGTCTGATTCGGTATGGCCTGCTGATACAAACAGGCGGATTCCAACAGGAAGCTTGCACCTGTCCAAATTTGACCTCTTTGATGTCACAATGAAAACTGAATCTTCCTTCAACATCTGTTGGAAAAAGGGTGTAATTATATGCTTGTAAAAAGTCATGTAAACTGCAGGTGGAAGATTTCTCAGAGTTGACTGAAACTTACCCTCTCAGCAATAGTCTCAAAAAGATCTAGGTCGGTGGTTGGAGAACCTGTCGATTTCTTCAGCTTAAGAAAGACTATAGGTGACAGAACATGGCTACAAATTTCAAGCCCTGGAGCATCCGACAGTTCTGCAGATCAAACACATAATAGGGTATCAAGGAGGTGCATAGTATATGGCAAGCATTTCATGCACGAATAGAATTTAGTTATAACATGCCATATTACACTTTCCCAGCTCATATCATAGATTACATACATAGTTTCGCAACTTAATTCTGTTTTGCCCAGTGTTTAGGAAACTAGAGTTCGTAGGGAAAACAAGTTGTACAGAAAACCACAAACTAATAACATGGCTTGTGTAAGTTTATGCTTAGGCAGTTGTCTCAGTATTGTACCCATCTTTTTCCTCATTAACCCAGAAAAAGGAACAAACAAGTATAACCTGGTCAAACAAATAGTTAAATGCCAATAGAACCATCTTTACCTTTATGCAAAAGATCAATATTGCTCCTTAGGTTTGCAAGAACTGAGGGATTCTCCTCCAGGAAATTGACAGCAGAAACAGCAGCAGTGGCAAGATAAGGTGGCAGCGAGGCAGAGAAAACATACCCAGCGCTGCTTAGACGCTGCAGAATTATATCTCCTTGATCAGTTAAAACACTAAACAGCAAGAATTACTGCATCAAAATTGATGTTCCGTCAATCTGGTATTGCATCTACCTGATGGTCAACAACTCTGACACTTCCAGTGCAGAAGCCACCATCAGTAGCTAATGCATTTCCCATTCCAGCAGTGATGATATCAATTTTTTCAATCTGCACGAGTATGGAAGTTTCAGAAAAGGAAAGAATGTGCTGAAGTATCCAGTTAGAAATACTAACAAGTAACAAGACATATTCCATGAATCAATTGGTGATTGCCCAGGAAACTGTGGATTATAACACTTGGTTTTTCTTTTACACCATTTTACTCACGTTGAAATATGTTAAAAAAGCTGGGGGCAACACTTACTGGAACTCCATAATGCTCAGCAAGGCCGCGCCCGGACCTGCCAAGCACACCAAAAGAATGACTCTCCTCCAGAATAACGCGGAATCGATATTTCTCCTTCAATCTGACAATCTCATCCAAGGGGGCAATTTGACCAGAATTCTGCGTTCACAAATAACCACAGTAAGAGAGGTTTCATCCAAATTTTTGTATCTAAAATACTTAATGAGTTAGGTTCTACAGGTAGGATTTATGTCTTATGTTGCAAACTTCCATAAGAACATACGAGAAAACACTGTGCATATCAACACAAAACAATCACAAAAAGCACCGCACCTGGTAGATGGATTCTACAACAATGTAGCGTCTAATCTTTTCAGCACGTTTATTTCCACGAGTAAGTTTTTCCAAAGTTCTTGCAAGTGAAGCCATATCATTGTGCTTGAAGTACACTACAGTGCTTCTTGATAGATGGAGACCATTTTGCACTGCCCAGTGAACACCCTCGTCACTGCAATCACATTAATAATGGTGTGTGTTCAGCAGGGGGAAAAATCAAGAGATAGCAAAATAAACATTTAGGTGGAAAAAACTGGCCAGGTATAATTAACTGAATGAGGAGCAATAGCAATTCATCAGTAGAGACAAGAAAGAGGCGAGAACTTTGTTAAAACTTATGAGCTGGATAAAAGCATGACGTCTAAAAGGTCAAGCATGTGATCATCGATACAGCAAGCAAGCCAAAATTCCATAAATATTTATATTAAGTTGTCACACAGAAAACAGCACAACAATTCTCTCTGTGAGTGAACCTATAAATTTCATATATTTTTATCAAGAATAAGGGGAACTTACGCGACTATGATATCTCCTTTCTTACAAAAGGCAGGTATCACACTGAATATTGTAGAAATCCCATATGAATACAGAATGGAGTCCGGAGTTCCCAGGAATTTAGCTATTTTTGCCTCACAGTCAAGGTGGACATCTGCACATGTTCCACAGTGAAAAGGGTAAGTTCCTCCTCTATATTTGAACCGAGGTCGGTGTCTGTGAAAGAAGGTACAAACCAATTGTCCCATAAAAGCCGCGTGGACCACAAGACCCAACGCCATATTTCTCCAATGAACCAACACAAGAATCCTGAAATTCACCCACTCTGTTAGATATCCCAAAACAGTACAATTGTTGAATAGTGTCAAACAATAGACTTATCTCTTACAATAATCTTCTTGTTGCCAATTAAACCAAGGTAGTTTGCTGACGCAAAGTTGACAACTTCTTTACCATCGACGATTGTATGCGGTCCAGCAGCACTGTATCAAAAACAGAATAGCAGGGTTAGTTCTGACCTCAGAAGTTCAAATATTGTGTGATGTCCAACTGCAGATATCCTGCAATCATAACTACTTCACATAGTAAAAATCCACGTTCCATACTGCATGCATCTAGTTTGATAACAGCAAACTAGAAATGTAAAGAAAATTTTCTGCGAATTATATAACATATGCAGATAACATAAACAGTTTCCGAGGGGAAGGACAACAAAATCCCATGTACGGGAGTGACTTCAGAGAGAGCACTGCCGTTGTTAGGGATGTTCAATAACTATTCCCAAAATGAAAAAAAAATGCAATTATATCATGCACATTAGTAGTAAGAAAACATACTATTAATGAAATAGTTGCCTGGTACTAGTGCAATGCAGTCACAGAAACATCATATTATTGGCAACTACATGAAGGTAGTAGCTTATTGCGATGATAAGAATTAAGAAACCCTCCTAAGAAATATTATTAGTAAGATACCATCCGAAGTATACATTAGGTGCTTAGATGATTCTACTGATATCAGAAGAGAGAAAACAATCAAAGAAGTCTGTAGGCATTTGGGTAGCAAGGGGAAATGATATTGTATGTGGTTCATGGTGTCCCTTTCTGCTTAATCGTGAGTGCATGGTTTCAAGTGGTACTCCGTATAATCTAGTCAAAAGAACAGGTTCAGTTCAATATTGGTTCCTCACATGACACTATTACGTTAAGTGAAACCAATGTAATAACTGCACCAACACTGTCACGATTTGTACAGTGAGTCCACCCAGTAAATCCACAGATATGAAACAATAGGTAGGAATACCGAAGTTACCTTTCTTTCAAGCAAAAAAAATAAAATAAAATCCGAATTGACCTTAAGATTTGATGTGAATTTACATTAAGAACCAAAGGGATTAGAGCTTGTTTGTTTCAGCTGGAGATTGTGAAAAGCAGCTTATAGAAGCTGGATTGTGAAAAGCTAGATTGTAAAAAGCTGGATTGTAAAAAACTTTTAGGTTGTAGATTCTAAAAAACTTTGATAGTCAGTTTGGTAAAATGGACTTTCACAACCTATCAAAAGCTGAGAAAAACCTGCTTCTCAGATTCTTATAATCCAACCAGCAGATTTTAAAAAGCTATAATCAAAAGCTGTCTGTTTGTTTCAGCTTCGGATTGAAAAAGCTGAAAGCCACAATCCAAAGCTGAAACAAACAGACCCTTAGAGTGAAAGTTTCGAACACCGCTGCATCAACTACTGGTTTAAACTAGCAATCTGGTATGACCCCATAATTGGAAAACAGGCCATCGCACAAACCTTTCCAACACTGGAGAGTCGGTTTGGGCTCCATCCTTGATCGGAGGACATAGAGGTTCCGGCTCCCAATCATCACATAGCTCATCAATCTCCTGCAAAGATCAAAATGCTAACCTTCAGTGATATGCTTTATGAAGCAATGACAAAAGAAAAATTACTTTCTACCACTAACTGATAGTAGTTAGCAACGGGCAGAAGAAGAGCTGACCTTTTCAGTGAGTGGCTTCTTTGGGGGTTTGTAGCTCTTCCTGGAAAGCTGAAACACTATGACCGCAATAAGAAGCCCTTCCACAACCAAGTGCCCTGAATATATAGCATCGCCACCAAATGTCAGACACTAAGCCCAACAGACCCATTTCATCACGACGAAAGAGGTTTACCATCGATATGGACCCCGAAGACGACTGCACGGGCAAGGGGGGCGTTGAATGCAGCGGAGACACGAGCAAGCACCGCCACGGTGGCATTCACAACTGGCAATGCCATGTCCATGTCCCGGGGAGAGATTCTCGTAGCACGAGATGGAAAACTTAGCGTCCCAAGCTCGTCAATGAATCAGATCGATCGCGGAAGAGCGGAATCCAAAGCCGAGACCAGGGCAGGGCAGGGCGGGCTACAATTTTCAGAAAATAAACTGCTATTAGTACCCCCTGCGCACAGCAAACAAATCCCACAATGGAACTTGGGGGGGGGGGGGGGGGAGGGCTTCCGTACCGACACACGAAGGAATCAACCAAGCCCCGATGGATCTCCACTCTGCCGCCAGTCTAGAGGGAGGGGGGCCGCTACGAGGGGAATTCGCTTCAGCGGGAGGAAGCCAGCCAGGAGGTCTGCGAGTTCGCCGCGGGGAGGAGGGCGGGCGTCGATGGGTGGCCTCGGCTGGGAAGAGGAGGGCGACGGATTCGAGGTGGTGCGTGGTGGCCAGTGCAGTCTCGATGTGGCTCTAATATAACGGGGGAGGACGGAGGAGACGACGATGCGGAGACGATGGGTTTGAGCGGGCTTGCGCTCGGGCGGCGGTCGTCTTCGGCTGGCTGGCTGCGCTCGTCTTCTTCGACCTCGGCTCGTCGCTCCCGACCGGGCCAGCGTTGATCCCGGTGGCAGTGGTCAATCCTGGCTGATGGAGTAATTCTATACAAATCTTCTGGGGTTGCGAGTGATCAATTAACCACCCATCGACCCTCCTGGCTGACTAGAGAGTTCATTTAGACTTCAGAATTTCGCGAGACGTTGGTTGCTCTGCCTCTGTCTCTGCTCGCAAAAAAGCGGTCTTCAGGGATTAGTCAGTGTTCCCTAAAAATATGGTTAGTCAGTTTGGGAGGGCAAGAGGATGTTGAACTGATTTGTCATGTCCTTTCAAGGCTTTACATAAAGAACTTGTAAATACATTTTTTATCTAGTTATGATTCTTTTAAATAAACTATCCATCGTATTGAATTAATTTTTCCTTTTTAGAAATGACCGTGCTCCTTCTAAAAAAAGAGAAAATTCACTATATGTCATTAAAGGTAGAACTTTTATCTTATATACCACTACTGTGATTCTAGTTTCCTCTTATGCTACTTTCGTCAACTTGGTTACTAAAAGTTACCATTAAATCTAGTTGGCTTGTCAGTCTTGTAGAAAAATAGCCAAAATGCCTTTGGCTGTTGTTTCGCACTCTCCCATCTATCTCCTTGTTCACTGCTCTCTTCTTGTCTCTCCCTCATGCCCTACACACGCCTATTATTTATCGCCTCATGAATCACTATTCCTTAAGAGGATTTATATCTTCCTCCACTCCTCACCCTGACGAGGATCCTCTGATATACTGCACAGCTGCTGATACGTGAGACTTAAACCCATATATTAACGAGCGTGCAGTAGCCATGCAGTTAGAGAATCTGTGTCCCCCACCCCTCCAATTATTTCTTCCCACCGAACTCGCCTCTGCACAGAGCTCCACCACAGCTCCTCCATGCCTAGGCACGCCATGCTGTGTCGTCTTGCCTCGCCCTCTGTATCTCTCCCGAGTTTGCTCCCGATCATGCTCCCTCCTTGCTCTAGAGTTAAAGTAGAGGGGAGGATTTATTTGTAAAGCCGCAGTGTCGGTGTATTCAGAACCAGGGGTCCCTAAGTCCCGAGACCCGGCCGGCCATCCGCCACATGTCACCAACCTGCAAGGTAGGAAGACGCTAAGTCCCGAGAGAAGGTGTTTGGGGCCGCCGCCTCTGGTTCCCGAGCACCCTAGTTCCCCGATGATCCGCAGATGCTCGGGAGAGAGTGCTCGGGGCTGCACGCGCCAGCCCCCGAGGACTCGTTTCCCCGAAGGTCCCACCGAAGTGCTCGGGAGAGAGTGCTCGGGGCTGCACGCGGCAGCCCCCGAGGACTCGGTTCCCCGAAGGTCCCACCGAAGTGCTCGGGAGAGAGTGCTCGGGGCTGCACGTGGCAGCCCCCGAGGACTCGGTTCCCCGAAGGTCCCACCGAAGTGCTCGGGAGAGAGTGCTCGGGGCTGCACGTGGCGGCCCCCGAGGACTCGGTGCCCCGAAGGTCCCACCGAAGTGCTCGGGAGAGAGTGCTCGGGGCTGCACGTGGCGGCCCCCGAGGACTCGGTGCCCCGAAGGTTCGCGCAAGATCATTCGACGACCCGAAGGGTCCCGTCGTCAGGGTGTCATCCAGTCAAAGGCCCAATGCCGCATTTAATAGGCACGCGCGGCCTGACATCCTGACATCCTGACATTCTCAGCTGCCCACGCCCCAGTGTCAGACCCTGCCATGTACTGGCAGGGGGGGAGGCGTGGGTCCATTAAATGCACGGGTCCCGTCCCGTTTCATCCGGGTGCCTCGGGATAACGTTGCCAGGATCAAAGCGCTCCGTCAGCCACCCCGCCCTGTCAGAAGGACAAGATGGGGTGGGCGCACCGGGCACCTCTGAGGCTGCCCGGCGGGCCCCTTTTATGGCGCCCAGAGGCTTCCGCAGCGGCTGGTGGTCGAATGCGCGCCGCATTTCTCCACCGCCCCTGTCACTTCGCCAAGATGAAATGATTACGCCTTTTTCTCCGTGGCACCTTGGCATTCGCGTCCCCTCTTTCCCATTCAGGATATGTTGAGGTCGACGCGCCTATAAAAGGAAAGGATGGAGAACACTAAAAGAGAGAGAGAAACAGCCCCCGACCACAAGACGACCAAGAGACCAGACAACCAACAATCTCCGGCGAACCAGGCCAAAGATAGATCGACAGACACTCGAACCAGCTCAAGTTAAGCTAGAACATAAGAGCCTCAAGTACTTTGTAAACAGTTCTCCCCTTAGAACCAGATACCTCCTTGAAGAATCCCCTTCAAGGATAAATATAGCGCTCATACAGGAGTAGGGTGTTACGCCTCCGTGCGGCCCGAACCTGTCTAAAACCCGGCGTATCCACTTTTCCTTGCATTAGGGTGATCGTCTCCCACTAGCCATCGCATTTATTTCCGTTCCCGCTTATTTCCCACACAAGCTTTTCCAGGATCATCCCCCCGGCCGAATCTCTAAAAAGGGGTCTCTCGGGATCCCTGCGACAGGAGTTCACTCTCCGACACGCAGCAATGTGGCTTTGGACTTGGCACAACTGATAAGGCGATGAAGCAGCGTATACTTGTGGTCTTCTTCATTGGATGGTAGTGGCGAACTCATAGCATTGAGAACTAGGACTGTCAACGAGCCAAGCTAGAGTGAGCTCGTCATCTTAAGTTTGAGTTTGATAGAAACTTAAGCTGAGTTTGATAGAAACTTAAGCCGAGCTTGATCTGAACTAAAGATCTGACCGAATCTACAACTAAGCTTGAGCTTGGCTTGTTAAGATCTCGAGCAGAGTTTGAATCGAGTCTAGAGCAAGCCGAGTTCGAGTAGCTTACGAGTTTCGAGCTTTTTCAATAGCTTTGTATACGAGTCATATGTGTATGTAGTCATATGACTTTGAGGTTAGGCGACTGGACTTTAGGTTAGATGGTGAGGTTAAAAAATGGACTAGGCTAAAGAGAATGGATACCGGTTTTTTCTTGACGGAAAGTAATTGAAGTTAGCCGAGCTTTTAACGAGTTATTCGAGCCTGAGCTTGACAGGCTCGCGAGCTTATGATCAGATTTGAACTTAGCTTGTTAGAACCTTGAACCGAGTTTGAATCTAACCTATAGCGAGTCGAGTTTAAATAACTCATTAGCCTTGAGCTTTTTTGACAGCACTATTGAGAATGGTACCAATGGTGTTGAATGTGGTTGTTACTTGTTGCTTTGTCGATGAGATTGTAAGACTGAGAATGCTATGTGGCTAGACGGTTGGATTGTTGGGCCTGAGGTGTGTGATGTGGAAATATGGAATGGCTATTCGGGCCACTATTTATATGCATCAAACTTCACGAGGCAGACTAGCAGCTCACAAGTTGATTCCAGCTTCACTCGTTAGGCAAACGAGTATAAAAGACCGATCGCCTGGGCTACCTTCTAAGGGCACTTTGGTACGTACAATAGGAAAAATGTAGGGATGAAGTGTCATGCTTATCTAATTTTATAGGAATAGAAAATACAAAAATAGCAAAAAGGACGCCATTTGATAGCAGCGTAGAAAAAACAAAAGGAATCTATCACACCTCTTGTTGCCTGTTTGTTTGAATTTGAACAACTAGCCGTGATCTTCGAGTGCGAAGCGATGGAGCGTAGGCAAAAACAGCACGAAACGAAGCGAGCGACACGCGAGCGTGCTCTTTTCTTGCGCCAGGATTTTTTCCAATAGGTATGACCTCTTGCTAAGTTTCCTATGAAATGGAGCCATAGGAAAGCATTCCTATGAAAAATTTCCTTTCCTTTCTTATGAACCAAAGAGGTGTATAGGAAAAATTCCTTAGGAATCTCAATCCTCCAAAAATCCTATACCAATCCTTTAATCCAAAGGACCCCTAAAAGTTTGTGGTATAAGTTATTTGAAAAAAGTAATTCATCGTGAAAAAATACTACCAAATTTTCTAAAAAAACAATTATTAAGAAAAGATACTAGACATGAGCAAAGATGGATCAAGCCCTAGAAAACGAGCCGAGCCAGCTCGTGATCTTGGAGTACTTTGTCAATTGGATGGACCTTGTAGGGCTGATCGCTTCAGTGCAATGATCACTTATATTCAACTGGGCCACATGAGATGGAAGATTGTGTGGGCTGGGCTTTTTAGGTGGGCTCAACTGTTCCTTTTTCATTATTTTTTTGTTTATGGATCCGTGAGTTCTACCTCTGCCAATCCAGTTAAGTATGTTGTCTTCGAACACTAAAGCCTCATCCAGTGGCCCAGTTAAAATAATCGGCGTAGATAGCACCTAGAGAGTTTTTTTTTTACATTTTTCATTAAAAATTTAAATAAATAGATTTATCAAGGCAATATTTGTAAAAATAGGCGTCTGCCGCCCTCTGAAAGGGCTGCAACCTCTCAGAGGGCGGTAAGGAGTCCTAACCGCCCTCTCACAGGGCGGGTAGGCCCCACTCTGGTTTTTTAAATTGTACATTTGTATATTGCTCAATATTTGAAATTGATATCTTGCAAAAATTTGGAACAAGGTCCTCAACATCAGGTGGCCTTGGACGCTGGTGAACATAACCTAGCTAAATAGCCAAAACAGGTAGGCCTCCAAATACCTCGACACCGAGTACACGTCGGCCTCCGGGTGCATGCACGCAGGCTACAAGTATTGCAAGTGATAATAAGAAAAATATCTGGAAACTCGAAGCCGGGGTAATATTGTAGCCTGCGTACATGCACCCGGACACCTGGAGGCCGGTGTATACTCAGTGTCGAGGTATTTGGAGGCCTGCCTGCTTTGGTTGTTTGACTGGGTTATGTTCACCAGCAGCCAAGGCCATCTGGTGTGGAGGACCCTTGTTCCGTACACGAGGTTGATAGCGGATGCGGAGAGCGATGAGATACCGTAGTTGAGTTGGGCATCTGCTGTCCTTGCTGCGGCATATCGGGCGTTGTGCGATGTATGCACGAAGAAGGAGCCACTAGACACTTTTGCTGGGTGCCCACTACTGCTGCAGTTGTGGTCTTACGAGCGGTTCGCGATAGGCCGGCTAGTTGTGGACCGCTCCCCGTACCCTAAGGAATGGTACGGCGAGCCCGAGGAGGACAGGCCCACCATGGCCTCGCTGTGGTGTTGACGCTGGGTACGTACGTAATTTTTGAATGCTTTACTTCTCACATGTTTTTGTTCTGGATTCTGACTATGTTTCTCACACAGGTGCACTGGCGCATGAGCAGGCCGATAGCGCGTACGAGCTTTTTCGGTCGCAGTTCGACCGGCTTTGTCCAGACAACGTGGTATGGACCCCGTACATCTCCTTGTCCATCCAAGGCCGTGCATCTTTAGGTATGTCTCCGTTGTGTACCCGCGACGAGGAGTACTGGCTTATGAAGACACCGCTCGTCTTCGACATCTTCGTCGAGGAGTACTCACCCCACCACATCATGCGGCAATTCGGGCGTTACCAGGCTTTCCCCCTCGTCAACATTCGCACGGTTCCAGGCCACGTCCACAAGTAACTATAATCAAGTAAATAATTGGTAACATTTGTCTCATTGTCAGTCTATTTAACGTGGTTCACTTGCAGGTATACACGAAAGGGACAGCCGGGTGGCAACCTCTGGGTAGATCGCTTGGCGTCGTACGTCTCAGCATGGGCCCAAGCCCTTGAGGATGTCATGGAGGAGACGCGTCCATTCGACTAGTGGAGCTTCGAGGAGTACCTGCGGTGGTATGTGCCACGTACACGTACACGGGTCACCTTCACTCCAGAGGATGTCCGATCCCACGTCGCGTCGACTACGGAGGCCTACCCGAGCCATTGGGACGAGGACGCTGCATCAGCGGTATGTGTAATTTACATCTTATTTCAGTATCATGTACTTGCGTAACAATGACTATAAACTGAAATTCTCATTTCTTGTTTGTTTCCACAGGCCGATATCATTTATGATATCCATAGGGACACAACTGGAACCATGGATCGCCTCAGGCAAGGGGTGCAGCTCAGTGCGGTGGATGTAGTAGGGTTCGTCAAACGGGTTTTTTGAAAAGACCGCGTGGGCCCTAAAGCTTACCTCTTATCGGTCCACCGCAGACGTCGCCGGGGCACCTCCCAAGTCAAGTGGGGTCCACAAAGAGTCGTCCAAGAGGTCTGATGTGCAACACCATCCACCAAGGTCGACACCCACATGGTCCCCTGCACCATGACCTACAGGCCCGGACCTAATAGGTACAAATATTTTATACGCACAGCGTTTAAAGATATTCGTTTGTTATTGATGCAATAATTTGAAACAAATATTAGGTGTACCTACGCATGTCTTGACGCTGCCAGCTAGACCAAGCCCAGTGCCGACACCCTCACCACTCGCAGGCCACTCAGGTACTGGGCGACACTACATTGCCGTATTTAATATATTCAATAGTATATCTAATATTATCCGCAGGTTACTTCGGAGATGAGACCGGGCCGTCTTCAGCTGCACCTCGACCGACCCCACAACCAGCGTTCGATCCGTACTACGACACGCATGCCTGGCCATCTACTGCTGCACCTGCATACCACACATGTACAATAGTGCATTTTATACAAATACTTTATTTGCACATTTTCTGTATCTAATAAATTCATCTGTTCGTAGGCTCCTCTAGCTAGTACACATGGACACCGACGGAACCTTCGCAGTCTTCATACCCGAGCCAGGAGGATGAGCCTGGGCCAGACCCCCCGTTCAACCTCGTGAGGGACTTTTTCGGAGGCACACCAGACTACGATGTCTTCCAGCAGTCCCAGCTACCCAGTGCAGCAGTGCTACACTTCGGACACAACACACCCAGGAGGAGGCCTTGACACCTTTGATCCCTACTAGGCCTACCAGACAGGTTGGTGCACCCGATGCCATGACCTACTCTAGGGGCTACGTGAGGGCCAACCAGCGGTAGCGGCACCGAGACCATGATGGTGGGAACGCCCGACGTCAGCAGTAGAGACAACAGTAGGATTGTACATTTGCTTTTATAACTTACATATACATCTTCGATTCGAGAGCTATTCTTACATATTTGGACGTGTCTAATCTCTATGGTCTACTTACCATATCGTAATTGTATTTCTTATTCTAATGTGACCGCATGCTAGTTGCATTTCTTAACCAATGTGATCACATGCTACTTTCTATCGTCCTCGGCTATGTATGAACCGTTCACAACATACCTAGAAAAGTATTTCTTTCAAAGCTACTTATACACGAAGTGACCACTCAAAAACTCTGTCGGGAGTCTAACTTTAGTCACAAAGTGACCATATGACTCAACTTTAACCATTAAATGACATCTCACTTAACCCTGGTTCGGTAACCTTTCTAGCGCCCAGGTATCCATGACCTGTAGATAGAGGCCCACTTTCCGTTGGATATTCCGAATAAAAGTATCCATGGAAATGGGAAAGGAATTATTCCAATAGAACCATGGAACCCCCGAGCGGTTGTGGTTGTACCTGTACTTGCAGGGTCAATTGGGTTATAGATTTGGATGCACAGAAACCTATTCTTGACCTCACTAATCAAGGTGTCCCTATTAGGATGAGGGTTACTGACCACATAACTCCTGTACCACTCACTAGTTTACAACATTGAAATAAGCGATTCTTTTTGCAATGTGACGACTTCGGTTCACACGTGAAAGTGCTTCGAAAGGCACCGGCTCCCAATGGTGAAATTCTTGCTGAAAGCACAGCTACGTGCTGGCACTCAATCAAGTAGTAGCCACCTTCAACAAAGTGTTGATTTCCCGTAAAGCGTTTTTGTCAATTGGCTAACAGATCGTCTAGGTCTATTCAGATGCAGCTTCAAGAGAGCTTTATTCGGCCTTTGTATGACCGTCTTCCCTTCCTGTCTATCTCCCTTCGGTCAGGTAGTTCTGCTTCCGATGCCAGAGGAGCAGGGTGGGATAGAAGGGTAGTTTCTGAGTTTGAGATGTCTGAGCTCAGCTAGTGCTTTCGAACATACTTGCAAGGGCAGAGTGAGCTGCAAGCAAGAAACAAGAAAGAAAGGGATAGAACCGATTACCAATAGCAATTGGCTAAAGAGGATCTATTAAACTCATAATTCATTAGATCCTTGTTAGCAATGTCAACTTTGAATGGAAGCCCCGGTAAACGGCGGCAGTAACTCTATCTGTCCTAAGGTAGCGAAATTCCTTGTCGCATAAGTAGCGACCTGCACGAATGGTGTAACGAATGCCCCGCTGTCTCCGACATGGACTCGGTGAAATTGAATTCAGCTTTCGTAGTTGCCGGAACTATGTGGTATGGGTCAGCAACTACCCCAATCGAATTATTTTATTTGGTCCGCACAGGCTACACCGCATCCTTCAAAGCCATTTAATGCCTTCTTGCCTGCCTTTAGTTCATGCCTTCAGGCCGGCCTGCTCTTGCCTATGAATATGCCTTTGATCGAGGGAATCCCTCCGGGAATCCCGACCTTGGATTAGGGGCTCGCCTAAGCGCCTTCCCGAGATCGGACCCCCATGATGTGGTAAAGGGAGGATATTAGGGGAAGCAGTGAGTGGAGATTCCCCTGCAGAGAGCTGGATGAGGGGAGACCCTCACGTCCGGTTCGGAGGGCGGGGATATCCCGACCCTACTATCATTATGCCTTTGCAATGTTACTTGGTTCAACTCCATTTGTGACCTCACTCTCAAACTCACTACTTGAGTGACAAAAGTCACTTAGCTTCTTTAATAGGGCTTGCCAAAGAACCCCTCCGGGGCCCCTTCGTTTAGTAGATCGGTACGGTTCCATTCAGAAGAAACTATTATACGTGGTCCCGTGGAGTACGAATAAGGCTTGGCTAATATGGCTGGCTACAAGTATAGCCAAAGAAAGATGAGACGAGACGGACTGTCAGAGGAAGTTGAGTGAGAAGGCGGACCACGTGATAGTAAGCAAAACGTATATTTCGACTGCTCATAAGGCGATGACATGGGCAGAGGAGATACAGTTAATCTCTTGATCTGCTTCAATGAGGCCCTGACGTTTCGCCACATAAATCACTAATCAATATTCCATGAAAATGATGGCAACGGTGTGCCTTCTTGGGGCCCTTTTTCTTGAAATAAGTAGATCCTTTCACTTTCTGCTTTAGCCTCCTTTTATAAGCACTTACTTGGCCCATGCGAGTCGATTTCAAGATGTCAACTTTGACTATCTTTCTCTTCTTACTTGACCTTCAATCGATATCCTTGCATCTCCCACTGTACACCAGAACACATCCCATACAATCGGCCCGAAGAGCATCAATGAGCAGGCTCGAGACCGGGCGGAGAAAGCTTACAGACTACTGCTTACTCAAATTGTGTGCTAGTTCACCAGTATTTACTCTAAGGCCGGCGGGCGGGCTTTCTCGATCATCATAAAAAAGAGAAATTTGGGAGATCAAAAAATAGAAAAAGAAACACCCGATAACAAACATGCATAAACCATTTCTCGAAGTATGTGTCCGGATAGCCCAAAGTCTCGATAGTTAGCTCTAGGTCTTCCGGTTAAAAAACAACATCGATGAAGGTGTGTAGGTCTCTCGTGGAAGTGCTTTAGAGTGCCTAGAAGATCCAGCAAACGGAGGTGCCAATGCTGTCCCAAGACCAGATCATGGTAGGTAGCTGCTTTAAAGAGGTTGGGAGACAGACTGGTGAACGAAGATTTAGGCTCAGCCAATTCAGTCAAGGGTAATTTAGTAGATACCTCTCCATCCCTCTCTCCACACAACCTGCTTAATATGACTTGACAAGAAAGAATTCCGGAAAAAATCAGACTCGGAAGGGAGGCTAGACTAATTGACCGAGCGAGACTCCATCCAACTATTCTGCATCCATCTAGCAAAGCCGCGTGAGTGAAGCAATACTCCTCTTCCGTTCCGGTCTTACCTTCCCTCGAGTCCGATCTCGGGAAGGCGCTTAGGCGAGCCCCTAATCCAAGGTCGGGATTCCCGGAGAAACTTTCTCGATTCCAATGCAACTTATCCTTTTGGAGTTGACGTAACAACCCCGCACCAAAAATCTCAGAACCAAATCCACAAACCCAGAGTTTTCCTCACCAAGATGCCTCCCATTCAAAGTCGTCTTCAAGTACCTTTTTGATTCTTTATCGAGTATGGATGGATCAACTATAGGTTCGAGTTTTGCCAAGACGGGGATGTCTCGAGAAGAAATTCCAGAATTGGTAGCCTCCCAAATCAAACATACATTGACAGGGGAAATAACTATACTAAAAACTAAGAAAACTTTTTTGCATGATTCAAATGCAAAATCTTTCTCAATGACTCTGTCCTGGCGTAATCTGCAGACACGAATTGACCGCACTACTTAACTTTAACCATGAAATAACAACACCTTTGTCCTTACTCAGGTTGTAGACAAGAAGTGACAACACAGAAGAGTTTTTACCAAAAATTAAATGACAACACATGTATCTTGACATATGGAATCTCTGCCCAGCATCAATGCCACAACTTTTCCATTCTTCAAGAGGGAATCCAATGCTCCTGCCCTCCGCCACCATAAATAACCCCACCTTCATGCATAGATACACCACTCATTTCTCAGTTCTCTCAACTGTAATGTCTTCCTCGGCTCCACTAAGTCCACCCAAGAAACATTGGGGGATTTTCATCCTCTAGGGGGTTAAACCACCGATGTGCTTCTGTGGTGACCGTTGTAGGCTTTGTGAGTCTCAGGACATCTCCTACACTTATGGCATACGTTTCTTTATGTGTGTCAACTACCAATACGATAAACCTCAATATGGATCGTATGAGTACCCACCGGTATAGCAACAAAGATCAGCCACTTCTTTCCCGATTTCACGCACTATTTTACTAATCTTTTATCTTGTTCTATTTGTCCAGTCTCCCCCAACTATCTGTGACTTTATTGAATGGCTTGACATTGAGCAAAATGAAGACCAGAAGTGGTGGGTCAACATGACCATGGGGTGGAGGAGGGAAGCTTACGCACGTTGGGAGTACGAGAAACAGCAAGAGGAACTACGCTTGAAGCGGTAGAAAGAAGAGCGTATGAAGAAGGCAATGTAGGACCATACCGCGACTCAGGCCCGCGAAGCTGAGAGGTCAAGGAAGCGGGAGAGGGCCCGTCGCGCTAAGGCGGCAGGTCCCGATGCTCTGCGAAAGGGTAAATATCCTAGGTGCATTTAGTAGAGAGTATCTAATGTAACCTGGCATGTTTCCACTCCCTAATGCATGTTATGATTAGGAGCGACACACTATTAAGTAGGTCTTTATGCGAACCGTACATACCACTTTTTTTGTCGTCATGTTTTCGTGGTTACAGTCCTATGTAATGTTTTCCACCATATGTATAATCTTATGTTTGTCGCCGTTTGTAACCTCATTGCCGCGTAATATACTACGAGTACTTCACATATATAATTTGTGAACAAATATTGGTTTTGTATCATCCTAACAATACGTAAACTAGTCCAAAATATCGACATATGTACAACGATCCATATTTTCCAAAATATCACTTCCCCATTATGCCGTATTGGCCACTTTTAACCATTTTAATTTCAAATTTTGCAACATATCAATTTCAAATATTGAGCAATATACAAATGTACGATTAAAAAAACCAAAGTATGCCTACCCGCCCTGTGAGAGGGCGGTTGGAACCTACTGGGCGGTTGCCACCTACCCGCCCTCTGAGAGAACGGTTAGACCCACCCGCCTTTTCAGATGGCGGCAGACGCTTATTTTTGTAAATATTGCTCCGAGAAATCTATTTATTTAAATTTTTAATAAAAAATAAAAAAATAAAAAAACTCGCACCTAGACATATGCTGATATGCATGTTAGCATCCGATGTACTACTTTGCTAGCTAGTCAAGCAAATAATTACCTCCAGAGTACATTTATGAAGACACGAAAATCAAAATAAAAAGGAGTATTCAATCACGGTAAAAGTAATCTGTTCAGCAAGATGATACGACCGTATAAAAATTCATCTCTGCTTAATATGCACACAGCCCAAAGTTCAGCAACAACATATCAGAGCAACAATGGTTAATTAGCCACTTAATCAATCAGGAGCAACAAAGCGAAATAGGGAGCATGCTTTACATGCGCTACAGTACATAGCAGAAGAGCATATGCGTATGCTCGCATTCACACGACACACTCAGCAACGCAGGCACAGACAGACATACTTGTACATACACACTTGCATGCCTATACGTGAACATACATATCTCACATGACATGACGAATTGAATGAGCTGCGGGCGGCTTGCACGTCGTCGTACGTGCTCCCGCGCGCGGTACGTTTCCATCATGTCTGGGCCCGGTTGGCTCTGCCTCTGCATGCGGAGCCATGAAACTTGAGTAAATCGGACATGAAACTTCACAAAAGTGCGTGAGCGCGCGCGTGATCAGAAGAGCGTGCAAGAACGTACGCACCTGCTGTTCCTGTCGCCGTTTCCGTTGGTGGAGCCGTTGGGGTAGCCGTAGCGGCCGGACTCGATGTCGCCGAGGTCCTCCACGAGGAGCTCGTAGTGGCGCCTCACGTCGTCGGCCGTCTTGCCACCGCCCACCGCGGCGGCCACGCGCTCCCACCGCCCGGGGGTGTCGCGGTCGTACGCGGCCAGCGCGCGCTCGAACCGCTCGTTCTCCGTTGTGCTCCACGACATCTCTCTCTCTCTCTCTCTGGTTCACACTTCTCAGCTCGCTGAAGACGACCGCTCTCTCTCTCTCTCTGGTTCACACTTCTCAGCTCGCTGAAGACGACCGCTCTCTCTCTCTCTCTGGTTCACACTTCTCAGCTCGCTCAAGACGACCGCGCGTCGTCTAGCTCTCAGCTAGATCTCAAGTGGCTTGGGCGCTTGGCTCCCTGAAGTGGCGTTCGATCCGTGCTGCTTTGCTTGGAAACAAGCATCCGATATGGATGATATTTATAAGGGGAGAAAGAAAGGCTTTGTTGCAGCATGGATGTAATTAAACATCCTACATGCATTCTATGCTGCAACGAATCGATACAGTGATGCTGATTAAACTATGTGGCGAGTTGCTGCTAAAGCTGTAAGGGGGAAAGCAGGTGCAATGTGTGGTGTGGAGGCCTTGCAAGGAGAGATAGCTAGCTGACGAGCGACCGGGCTGATTGGAGGGCGTTTTATTCGACCGACGTAAGAAAGGATCAGGGCTTTAATTAGACGATGGAATTATCCTAACCACAGCTTGGCTTTGTTAATTTGCGGGGTTAAATGGTTGCCAGATCAGCGGGATCGATGCCGCGGCGGGGCTAGCGCCTGCCGGCTTCTGCTGCAACTTCATGTCCAGTTCATTTTGATTACCAGAGACGGAACAAGTTCATCTTCAATAATTCGTGTGTTGATTTTTTGTTTGACTTGTCGATCTCTGGTGATGTTTTTGTTAAAAACCCTAACAATTGGTATTAGAAGATAAGTATGATAAATTCAGAACATCTTTAGAGTCGTATGGTTGCGGATGAGTTTGAAACGTGAGGTAGATTGTAAGAATCCAATGTGTGGTGGAGGATATTATTGGATTTAGTCTTATATCGCAAATTAATGATTGGAGAGCGTGGCATAAAAGTTGAAGGATCATTTATTTATTAGCTAGTCATTTGAGTTGAGTTGACCAGAAATTTAGTCTTGACTTTGGTTAGACTTATATGTTTAGCACGTACATTGAGACTTAGGCTAGAAAACGCTAGCTTATGGGTATACGGAGCTAGACCACGGTTGCACCCTCTAACAACATGTTTTTTTTAGCCGTCAGGGCAACGAGTTAAATTCTGGCATTGCTTGAATGTCCTCGTATGTAGTGCTGGTCTGCAGTTGCGGCGGTGTGATGTGCTGCAACGTGGAATCTAGTAACAATAATCTTTGTTAATTTGTTAACGAAGTAAGTATAATTTTCAATTTCTGTACCAACTAGAGATACACATAGCCATTAAATTTATAAATATCTAAATATGTGAGCACCCGAATTTAAATCCAGAGTCATGCATCTACGACTCCACTACCACACCAATAGTACAGTAGATTTTCGCTATTATGGTCTTTTAAGTAACTACTACATCTAAAATCAGAAGGAAAACTTTTGGAAAGCTATCGCAATGTCAAATGGGACTATAGAGCAGTCGGCAGTCGGCACACATGAAACAATCCTTGCTTCCAGTACTAGATGCAACGACGAATGAACCGGATAATCTGGAATTTTCTTTTCTTTTCTCAGGTATGTACTAGTTAAAGCAAAAGTTCCAACAAGCTAGATTTGCATTCTGGGTTGCTCTTGCCTTATATTGAAAAGAGCGTAGGCCAATCATGTACGATCTCACAAATTTGGCATGCCATGAGGCCATGACCAGCAGTCTACCACATATAAAAGAAATGGTTCCATCAGGGAAAAAGAATTGGTCAAGTTGTGAACCTGACTTTATGCCCAACATTTGTATATGCACACTGCACCCGGCTTTAGGCTCTCTACCTGTTTGGGATCATGAAAAAAAAACAAATGATAGGGAATAATTGCGTTAGTTATATGTAACAGAGAGCGCAAGTGCACTAAAGGCTCGGGCCACAGATTCCTCCAACAAGATTATGCGCGAATTAACAACTTCACAAGTGGGTTTGTTATTGCATTGCACCGCGATGGTTACAGTATCACCTGAGATAATCACGCATCAGATAACACACTAATTAGCATCAAAGAATAATCTCAACTTGCAATGATGTTGGCACTGGATCATCGTCACCCTCCTCCTGCAGGTTGCAGCATGTGTCCACACGAGTGCTGCTTTGACGAGTAGTCATGGTAACCAGCTTGGCAGTCATGGGCTTTGATCCAAAAAAATAAAAGAGAGGCAGTGATGGGCTTTTTGACTAATCAGGCGGATCTAGCAATAGCTCTCTGGCCGGTGCAGTATTTCAAGTTTTTTAAGTTACACTCCTTGTTCTCATTACTGATTTTTTTTTTTACCTTTTGAAAATTAGGGTTAATTTGAAGAGAACTGAAGCTGGCGAAAAAAATGAAAATGAAGATTTTCGATGGGGAAAAGGCAAGTAAGACTTCCTTAGAGGCAAAACAGAATTATCCTCTTTTATATATACTTGTTGAGTGAATCGCGACGTATCTTCTCTAGAGGTCGGAAGAATCAAAGAAGGAATCTACTCAGCAATTGGTTAATCACGTGAAAAACAATTGTAGCACTGAGAGAAAGGTGGCAAGCATGCGTTGGAAGCTCCTAGATAGAGAATTTGCGAATGCAGGCACTGCAATTTACTGTCCTGTGTATTATAACAATTGTGACTGTTCCAAAATGCTAACCTTTTCCTTCAAATTTTGTGGGCGCATGCCGAAAGATTAGACGCTCCAACTTGTAAGATTGTGTGCATCGCATCATCGTTTTTTCTTTTTTGAAAATAGGCCAGAAGGTCTCGCGTTCACCAAAGAAGAAAGATGAGCAGACTCCATCGGTGGGTCCGAAGGTTGTTAGACAGCCTCTTCGCCATCAGGCCACTAGCTTGTTCTCAGGTATATATTACGTCATTATTTTACAACCATACTTGGTTATCTCTACCATGCTTACTGGAGCTACAAGTATAGTATTGTTTCTGTTGTATCACACTCCCTTTAAAAGGAATCTTCCACAAAGTAAGTTCACATAAAGAATGAAACGCATTACGTGTGTATCTGTGTGGTGGAGTTTCGCGTAATGACATGATGTGTATGTCTAAAGGCTGCAACGTTCTCCTAACAAATCTGCTGAAAGCCTAATTTTACTTCCAACCGAGCGTGTTTTCTTTTTCTTTTTTTCTCCTGACCAGATATGTTGCCAGTACAGTACCACATTCAAAGAAAAATTACGGATATTTTTTGCTGCAAAAATGGAATTTCTTCGCGTTCCAAACAGGCCTTAAGCTTCCTCGGGTAGTACATAGAAAAGTTCTGAATCAACTTTGGGTTCACACTAGCTCAGTGCTGATCCACATTGTCCGACTCTACAGCATACAATACCTCGGAAACAATATGAATATCTACTCCATGAGTCAACTAGGAAGGAACCCCGCTACTACGTAATAGACTATAAGTAGCTGCTCATCAGTGCCGGTTATACAAAAATCGCCACTAAAAATATATCACTGCCGGTTCTAAACCTCTCGTGCCCGAACAGTGATGGAGCCGTTAAAAACTGACACTGATACGGACTATCAGTGCCGCTTCTAGTCACAAGCGGCACTGATAGTTCATTCGGACCCGTAATTTTAATATATTCTAATTTTGGCTCGACCAAACGTCTGGCTCCAACTATCAGTGCTGGTTCAAATCACCACCGGCACTGATAGTCCATCTGAACCTGAAATTCGGATCCAATATAATTTTGGCTCACGTCCATATCCGGCGCAGAGCTTATCTCTTTCCTCCGTCCGGCTCAATCCTCACGCCCTTATCTCTTTCCTCACCAGAGTTCTCCTATTGCTTCATGCCCTTCAACGATACGACGACAGCGAGCCCCTTCTTCCTAAGCTCGCTGGCGAGCCTCTCGTCCTAAGCCAAGTCCATGCCGTTTGTGTTGAACCCCACCGGTGCGCGGAGGAGCTCCTATTACTACCTCTCCCTAGAAGGGATCACCGTCAGCGACACCCTGCTATCCATCGACCCAGCCGTGTTCCAACTGACCGCGTCGGGCCGCGGCGGACTCATCATCAACTTCGGCACGACATTCACGACGCTGGAGGAGGGCGCGTTCGTGGTACTAGCCAGCGCTGTTGCGGCACGCGTGGCACTGCCATTAGCCAGCGGCGGCCACCTGGGCCTTAGCCTCTACCCGCGGCTGTGGCGGCTGCAGCAGGAGCGACGCCAGGAGCTTGTCGCTGGGGGCTCCGATGGTGAGATCGGCAAGGTGGCCTCCCGGCTAGGAGGCACTCCATCAAGCGCGACGAGCAGTGGCGGTGCAGGCGACTGTGGTGGCGTCCTTCATACCGTCGCTATCGTACCATAACTCACCTTATTTTCTCTCTCTTTTTATTCTCTAAAAATAGCAACAATGTCGAGTGAATAACCGGCACTGATAGTAGTTCACTATGAGTATCGAATAAAGAGTGCTGGTTGAAAAATTGATAGTGAAGCTATTTTTCAATCAGCACTGATATGCTGTTCTCTGATAGTGCCCCTTTCCATCAGGGTTTTTCACGTTTTCTACAAGCAAAAAACTCACCATATATTCCTCTTCTACGTAAGCATATCTTACGAGCAAGCTATTATACCCTTCGGCGAGCAAGTAAAAGATTCGCAGAGAATGTGTGATACAGGTCGATCGAGTGCTACCTGGAATGAAAACGACGAGCATCATCTCCATTTTGATTCGTCTAAGTGCTGCGAAGGTACTTCACGTACCATGCTTGTACCCACATGTATATTAAACATGGTGATGGTAGGCACATGCTCCCCAACCAGCCGCCGGTTTAGTGAATTCGATAGAGCAACTTCTGCTTCTTTTCTGCTTATTCATGAAACGGGCTCCACAGCTCCATCCACTTCCTTTCCCCCGAAATAAGGGCTTCCTCCACTTTGAAGTTTCACTTAGAACTACTATTGATCTCTTTTTTTGGCCAAAATATCTCAAAATGCCTTGCTAAAAAAATGTTTCTACAAAATTATGCATGTTTCTACATGATTGCAAGAGTACACTTTAACATATATACCATATACGTATTCGAGTTAATAGGTTTTAAGCAAACAGGCCCCTGTGTATAGTTTTGCGATAAATATGCTAAAGATTATGTTTGTGATAATTTAGTTCAAGTGCTTGTAGTCTGTCACTAGTATAGTAATGTACCGTTTTGAACATCGATTCTTGAGGACCACTTCGTTTATGCGACAAGAGCCAATGACAAAATCGTGGTTATTGAGTTTTCGTTGATTATTGAATGATACCTGACATTCCGTGACCTTCGGCATTTCCGAAAAGCCAAAGCCAAATTCATAGTCATACAGGCCTCATCGAAGGCTCCAAGAGAAGTCTACGATCGTAATTCTTCCACAAGTATGCTCTCAGCCTTTCCTCACCCCAAGACCAAAGCACCCAAACAAGCATCAAACATCTTTTTTTCCTTTGAAAGTATGCCAAAAGCTCTTGCATACGAGCCTAAGTAGGTGGAACACTGGATGGCGTTCTTTCTCAAACATTCCATCGTGTACATATGCTATAATGAAGGGATTGGTGACATTTTAAAAGAGAGTGAATTAAAATGTTTAAAATCTATTCAGCTTTAAACACCATATAAGATAAATTTATATTAATTTTTATCTAAATATGTTCTATGTTTATTTAGTGTGTCTAAATATATTAATTTATTTAGTAAATTGTAAGTAAGTAAATACATAAACGTATATACGGTAGAGAGAGCAAACTCGGCACAATGATTTTTCTTGTGGTATAGATGATATGAATGCACACCTAGTTCACGTTGGAGATCCACCAAGGATATGCTCCCGGTCAACATCCGATCATAGTTATTGAGCCACCAAGTTACAAAGATAAAGCTTCAACCCGGATGAGCTGTTAAGCCACCAAGTTAAGGCCTCACCATAAGCCTTTCTTTCGGTCCCTTACCGTCATGATCACTTCGGAGCTTGAGCCGCCAAGGTAAGGGTATTTGCGTCCCCGTACATGTGTCTTATCATTGCTCCAAACCAAGTCAGAAGGTCAACAAGTTACCGATAAGTATCAAGACTCTAAGGTACTGGCGTACCTAAAGGTACAAGCTTAGATCACTCATTGATCCACTCTCTAGGCAGGAATCACCTAGCAAAAAACTCTATAGGCCTATAAGCACTAATCATTCTCTAATAGTGTGCTTAATTGCCTTGAATGATCACTTTAAATACTTTGATGGTTTGGATGTCTTCTCAGGTGTACATGAACTTCTCAGGACTCTAGCAGCATGCCACCCTTTCAAATGACTAAGTGGATGGATATTTATAGCCTCAAACCCGTCAACTAACCATTTTTCCAACAGATTAGAAAAGCTATTAACACCAGATTGTCCATTGAGAACAATAGTACAAGCACCGAACAATCCGGTAAGTACTTCATCAGAAACTAGCCATTGGATTCCACTCAAAGTCATCCTGAATACCGGACAATCCGGTGAGTTATCTTGAGCCATACCGCGCATTTGCAGTTTTTCTGTGTAAATTGCTCTAGTGTAAACCTCCGGTGTATACAACACCTATCATCGAACTATACGGTGAGGTATTCTTCGATCTTTCAACTCTTGGAAACGCTTCTGTAGGAAATGCTTCGGTGTGAAGCATCTGGTGTGTACAACGCAGGCACCGGACCTTCCAGTGAGATGATGTTCGTTCTTCTGTGCTTGGATTCTTCTCTGCAAGAATTAGTCCAGTGCTTTATACCCTTCATCATCGGACTATCCGGTCAGCTTATCTTCATGCTTCAGCACAACACCTTTCTCTGAAAGAATTTCTCTAGTGTGTATCCTCCTCTGATCACCAGACTATTCAATGAGGTCTTCAGACCTCTCCCCCCCTTTGTCAAACATACTCCGATGAGTTCAACACCCAAAGCACCGGACCATCCGGTGAGATAAATCTTACTATGACTTCTCTAATTGAGTCCAACTTTGTCTCGGCTGTAGTAGCTTCTTTATGTATTGCATCCATAAAACCTACTAATATATATTCTTGACAAACATGTTAGTCTCATCGACTATGTTATCATTAATCAATAAAATCACAATTATAACATAATAGGGTCATTTTCGCTACAATCTTTCACTTTTTAGTGATTGATGATAACACAACTAAAACAAGTTACAAACGATAAATGATACCAATTGATAAGATCATAAAAGAGTACAAAGTCTTACCACATTGTTTGGATGCATGTTCTTACCACATATGCCCTCTTTGTTGTGGCTCTCTCTTTCTCTAATATCACTATCTCCCTTGATCGACCTATGCAAGAGCTTCTCTTTTATCAATCTAGACGTCTTATGTTGGTTCTAGCATCTTCTTCTTCTCTCCCTTTTGTCAACTTCAGCATTCATAACATCTTTCTTGTCGATTAAATCTCCCTCACATTGTTCATCTTGCTTTGTCGTCAAAATTTTCCCTCTTTATCAACAATCTCCCAGAAAGGCTATAAGCACATGTTGAACTCAAAGAAAAAAAATGTTACAGCACATGGGAGAGAGCTTCACAAACCGTGATCCAATAAAAATGATATCAATTGTAATGATACCAATTGAAATGAAAAGAATATAGATCATAGTTTATAAAACTCACATAATATAGTCTAAACTTCCTCTATTGGTGATCATACATATGATAAGAAAGAAACATATACATAACTAGACAATATATCAAGATAGAAAGTTTAATCTATATTTTGCATGAAGGTAGCTTAAATGAACAAAATGATTTCACAATGATACCACTTGAAGCCTTTAAGCATTGTATACCTCTGGGAATGTATTGATTGCTCTATGAGACTACAAAAGGTATAACTTGCAACACATGTTGGTCTTAAAATCACAACCTATAAGATATACTCCTCTAAATATGTGCATACAAGTATTGAATACTTACGAGACATATACACTTGTTATCGATAATAATCAGGATTTATCTTATAGATTGGATCTTGACACATAAAAGATACTAAATGTAAAACTAGTGTCATGTAAGTAATCTACAACTAATAAACCATGTAGGTTGCTCATAGGTTAGAGAAAAACATAAACAACCTATCATATAAAAACATATATTATATATTACAATAAATTAAAATTTGCATATGAAATCATAGACGAGGTAAATAAGCTACATCAAATGAAAGGATTTTGCATTTAGTTTCATTACCCCTTTTACCTTTGGATGAAGATTTGGGTATGTGATGATCATAATCTTTATCAATGCACCCATCTTTTATACTTGACATCTTTACTTGAATCTTCACTCCATCTTATAAGGCAAGCTTCTAAATCTTCAAAGCCGCCTTGGGCTTTAAGTCTTTTTTAGAACCTAAACCAATTATGGCTCTTTCATGTTGGCGATGACTTCTTTGGGCACCTAAATAGGTTGGTTTCATCCAATCCTTTCTCCTAACTATGTGTGCAACCACCTTGCCATTGTTCTTTTTCTTGAGCTTATAGTGGTTGCTTTTGATCTTGTTCTTATAGTTGGGCTTGGTGTAGAGTTTGGAGGTCTTGTTGAAGAGGTTCGTCATCTTCTTCTTCTCTTTTGTTAACTTCTTTGCTTGCTTGCATTGGAAGGATTTGTGACCTTTTTTATGGCATTTGAAGCATGTCACGGTGGATCCTTCCGCAAGCTTCTTCATCATGGTAGCACGGTTATCTTGAAGAGGTTGGACATGTTCTTTGCTATTTAGTCTAGCAAAGTTCTTCATAAGCTTCTCCACTTCTTACTTAAGCTCATCATTCTCTTGTGCAATAAGGTTGTTGGATTATTCTACAACAACATTCTCAATACAAATCTCATTGTAAAATAGTGAGCTAGATAAAACAATTAAATCACCATAAAAAGTAGAAATATCTACCTTATGATTGAAATTAAATAGAGATGTAGCTTGCTTCAAAGGGTCCTTAGTTTTTGAGATTCAATGCACCAAATTTAGCTTTAAGCTCTTCATACTACTTATTTAGTAAATTGAATTTGCACAATAATTATTCATATTTAGAAACAAAAGTAGCATGAATGTTATCAAGTGCATTGAATTTCTTAAACTCTTTAGATTATTTTTTAAAGCCCCTTTGTTGCTCATTGATCAAATGAAAGAGTTCATCATAGGAGGGAGAATTCTTATCAGATTCATTATCACTTACATCGCTATCCATATCTTTGACTATGAGACACTTGTGTGATGAATTGCGCGATGTCTTATGTGATGATGACCATGAGGAAGAGCTTCTCTTGGAGGGGGAGATGGTAAGGCTTTCATCACTTGAGCTTGACTCTTTATTGTCACTCACCCATCTTCTTATGCTTGTGAATACTTTAGCTCTTACCCTTGTCTCTCTCTTGTTCTTAGTCTTCTTTTTCTCCTTCTTGATATGATCAATTGTTTTGACTAAGTCCTTCATGGAGATTGGATGATCAATCTTGATATTCATCTTCTTGATGTTCTTCTCCACTTGTGAGATAAGATTGATGACTTTGGGATCAATCTCTTCATCACTTGAGGTATTTTGCTCATCTTCTTTATAGCTCTCTTCATCTTCATCTCCATCATCTTCACTTGAGCTTAAATCTTGCTCTTGTGTCCTCATCATTGTCTTCATGTGTTGGTATTAAGCTTGCTTGCTTATGAGAGTAAGGTTCTTGGTGTTGGATGAGAAAGAAGCTTTCACCCCTATATTCATTATCGTCTCATGGGCGATGATCTTGCCGAGCACTTGACTTGATGTCATCTTCTTTATGTCATTGTTATCGTAGATGATGAAAACTATTAACTTGTACTTTGGAAAAATAGTTTAAAGTATTTTTCTCACCACTTGATCATCTTCAATTAGCATCAAACCTACCTATTGATCTTATTGACAAGAATATTCAAACGTGAATACATGTCATTAGCACTTTCATAGGATAGTTATTTGATGCCATTGAGTTTAGTAACAAGCACATGATATTTCTCATTGCGCACATCCTTTGTGACTTCATATATTTCAATGAGTCTATTCTAAATACCATGTGCATTGGTGAGAGAATAACATAATTAAATGCATAAACACATATAGATGATAAAAAGATACTCTTTGCTAATGCATCTAATTATCTTTCCTTGTTGGTGATACGTTGCCTCATCTTTTCCTCGGTGACTCTTCAAATATCTAACCCTTGAGCTTGCAAATAATAGGTCATTATAATTTTTCATCAGGGGAAGTTTATGCCATTGAAAAGTGGAGTATTATGGGAATCCATCACAACCCCGGACGTCATAACGTACTAGGCGGTGAAGCCTAACCGATCACAATATGACTAAGGCTCAAATGCCACTTGAATTAGCAAAATCTTGTAAAATGCGTGAAGCTCTAACACAAATTAAAGAGCTAGATGTGAGTCCTAGCTCTGATGCCAATTGAACAAATCAGTGACGTTCTAAGAAGAGAGGTGAATTAGAATACTTAGAATCTATTTGGCTCCAAACACAACACAAGATAAAACTATATCAATTTCTATCTAAATATACTCTAGGTTTATCTAGTGTATCTACTTTACCGATCAAATCGCTTGCAACCTATCTAAGAAGGTAAATTACAAGAAAGTAAATACAGAAATGTAAAGAAGGTAGAGAGAGCAAACTCGGCATAAGAATTTTTCATGTGGTATCGATGGTATGAATGCCATGGCTAGTTCACGTTGGAGCTCCACCAAGGATATACTCTCGGTCGGCATCCGGTCACAGTTATTGAGCCACTAAGTCATAAAGATAAGGTCTTGACCCGGATGAGCCACCAAGACAAGACCTTACCACAAGGTTCTCTTCTGGTACCTTGTCTTCATGATCACTTCGGAGCTTGAGCCATCAAGGCAAGGGTATTCGCGTCCCCGTACACATATCCTGCCATCATTTTACACCAAGTCGGAGGGTCAACAAGTTACTGACGAATCACCAAGACTCCAAGGTGCTGACATACCTAGAGTTACAAGCTTGGATCACTCTTTGATCCACTCTCTAGGCCTATAAGCACTCATCATTCTCTAATGATGTGCTTAATCATCTTAAATGATCACTTTAAATACTTTGCTGGCTTGGATGTCTTCTCAGGTGTACATGAACTTCTCAAGACTCCAGCAGCATGCCACCCCTTCAAATGACTAAGTGAATGGATATTTATAGCCTCAAACTCGTCAACTAGTCATTTTTCCAACAGCTTAGAAAAGCTGTTAACACTGGATTGTCCGATGAGAATAATAATATAAGCACCAGACAATCCAGTGAGTACTTCATCAGAAACTAGCCGTTGGATTACACTCAAAATCATCCTGAACACCGGACAATTCGGTCAGTTATCCTGAGTCATACCACACCTTTGCAACTTCTCCGTGTAAATTACTCCGGTGTACACAACACCTATCACTGGACCATCCGGTGATGTATTATTTGATCTTCAACTCTTGGAAACTGAAATGATGCCTAGAGGGGGGTGAATAGGCGCAATCTGATTTTTAACAAACTAAAGCAGCGGATCAAATAAGGTATGGAGGTTCCGCAGAATTTTTTGGAACTTTCGCAAATGTGTGGAAGTTCCGCAGAAATCTTCGGAAGTTCCGGACTTCTTGAAAGAAAATGAATCTGCGCCTATGCAGGAACAAAGTGATAAATTTCACAAATTACCAAGCACTAGGAGATGTCTTTCAACCTGTATATCTAAATACCTGCGGCTCAATCCTTACAAAGAGATAGATCGGATTGAAACCCTAAAAATCAATTCAAACAAGAGTATATAACCAAATATAAGAAATTGACAAGAGAAACACGAGGATTTGTTTACCGGAGTTCGACCACTCCACAAAGAAGTGCCTACGTCTCCGTTGAGGAGCTCACAAAAAGCCGGATCTCTTTCAACTCTTTCATCACCCAAGTGACTATAAAGATCAAGCTAGGGTTACTTACTCACTTCGTCGGGGTGACACAAACGTCACGGGGCTCACCACAAGCTTGGGAGCTCAACGGGCGACGCCTAGCCATCTAGATGGACAAACCACCAAGAGCATCAAACAAGAAATCCACCGGCTTAACGAAGAAACAAATGCTCAAATGATGGCTTTGAATCTCACAAGCTCTACTCTTTAATCTCACTTATTCCTAGCAAAAGATCTCACCAAGAATTACAAAGGGGAGTGAGAGAGGAGCTTTTAAAGAACTAGAGCCTTTTGTCTTAAAGCTGGTCGAAATGAATGACTAACTCCTCTTGGATTGAAAAGGTGTAGGGTATAAATACCTCACAGCTAAAAACTAGTCGTTACTCTCTGGAAAGTGCGAAACTTTCGCAAAAGTGTGGACCTTCCGCAAGTTAACCCAAAATAGCCAAAGTGTGAAACTTCCGCACAATTTTGCGAAACTTTCGCATTTCCCTGTTTTTAAAGATTTGGGGCTATCTGAGGTGTAAGCATGTGTTCTATGTCTCTCATAGGTTTGTTTGGACTTTTGAGCATTGTTTCTACGTAAGCAAGTAAATTTCTTGTCCCCTTTATAGTACGGCATCCTAAACTCAATTTCAAAAGATAAAAGAATTTAAAAGCTATAGGATTCATGTGCCGCTTTTCTTTTTCCTTTTTGGGGTACACCATTTGTCAAATTCTCGCTTGATGAAATTATACTTGTTCATACTTTATAAAGCTCATTAGTTCTTTAATTGATTTGTTATTATCAGCAAAACTCACTTAGGGGCCTAGATGCACTTTCAGAAACACTTCTGCAGGAAATATTCCGGTGTGTACAACGTAGGCACCAGACCTTTCGATGAGATGATCTTCATTCTTCTGTGTTTGGATCCTTTTCTCCAAGAATTAGTCTGGTGCTTTATACCCTTCATCACCGGACTATCCGGTTAGCTTATCTTCATTCTTCAGTATAACACCTTTCTTTAGAAGAATTGCTCCGGTGTGTATCCTCCTCCGATCATCAGACTATCCGGTAAGGTCTTCAGGCCCCTCTCCCCCTTTGTCAATGAGTTCAACACTCAGAGCACCGTACCATCCGGTGAGACAAATCCTGCTATAACTTCTCTAATTCAGTCCAACTTTACCCTAGCTTCGATGACTTCTTTATGTGTTGCATCTATAAGACATACCAATATATATTTTTGACAAACATATTAGTTTCATTGACTATGTTATCATTAATCACTAAAATCATAATCATAACATAATAGACCTATTTCCGGTACACATAGCTACAGGCGCCAGAGGTTCGATTAGTTGCCGCATAAAAGCAATATAGGTCAGCGCATGCGTAAAACAGAATATAAGTTTTTGTTTTCTGCACTCATGGAGATTCCAATCAACAACATGCTATCTTGCTGCTAGTGCAGAACATATTTTAATCGTGTGATTCTTCGCAATTGAAACGAATTTTTTTAGACCAAGGAGACAAAAAATGTGCTTGCGAAGATATAGGTGCATCAGAAACCACGGTATTTGAAAACCACAGTTCTTTTAATTGCATCTATGAAATACACAGTTTCTAGAAATGACAGTCTTTACAGTTCTAGTAAAAATCATAACGTGTTTGGCACTGCAATATTTAATACAACTATTTTGATTAAAAAAATAGTTGTTGCACGAACTAGTCGTTAATTATTCAAACTAGATGGATGTCGTGCCCATTAAAAGCACTAGCGTGCCTTTATGTCAATTTTTGTGATACAAAACAATCATAACGACAACAAATATGCCTAGATTATAAGAAACAACCATATCTATAAGGTGCTAATAACGTACATAACTAGCTAGTCACGTAACCTCCCAACGGAATCTTTGGAGATGCCTAAAACAAATGAATCTACATGCTACACACATATCACGCGAGTTCTATAGATAAATGGATGGTGTAGGGAACCCATTTAGTACATCGAACTAGATCAGTATCCTTTCCACGATGCGGGAAAATTTTCTGAAGCGGCGTAAACAGAGAGAAGACGATGAATTGGCTTTTCTAGATGCTTTATACAATGATGATAGTGGATCAAGTAAACCTACTCCTATACATACTTTTATCCTCATAGGAGACATGTATGTATCGGAAGTACTAGAGGGCCATGAATTAAAATGCAAGTGAGATTGACAGATGAAAAGTTCATCTTTTATAGATTGGTCAAATGCATTCAAGATAGGAATCTCTCGAAAGATACAAGAAATGTCTATGGAAGAACAGGTAGCCATATTCTTATACACTATTTCACAAAATAGAAACAATATATAATCTCCCAATAAGCGGTGAGAAATACACACCTTTTCTTAGTGAAGATCCTTTTCTTGCAGCACGCTCTTCTCTTTCTTTCTCCAGGCTTCGGATGGGAGGAGGACTGCTCCCCGTAGGGCTGATGAGAAAAGGAGAAGAAGATCATGAGAGAGAGAGAAAGAGATCTACGTTCACCTCGGTTTATAAAAAAGAGGTCAGAAGTGGATTTTTAGATACTCAAAAAAAATTGTGGTTTTGACAATACCATAATTTGTAAAACTACGATTTTTATTATATCCAAACACCTTATGTAAACCATGGTATTTTTAGAAAACCATAGTATCCTAAAAAACTCAAAAAAATACCACGTATCCAAGTAGAACGACCATACCTGAGCTGACCATCCTAGCTACTGGAGTGGCCATCCTCTCCGCAGAAGATGGGAACGGAGCAAGCAGGCCGCATCAAAGAAAAAAACGACAACAAAATGAAGCGCATGTGACAGGAGTCAGGACATGAAAATCCGAAACAAGCTGCACATGGATACAAAATGAATCCCACGTGATGAAAGAAAAGCCGGGGGGGAGGGGGGTCCAAAAAATAGAAAGCGTTAACTAGATATCGATCTAGTTGATGTTAACTACTCTCTCCTTTTGAAAATAATAGTCGTATTTTTTGGAAAAGTTAAAATTTATTTACTTTAATTAACATTTAATCAAATTATAAGAATACCTAATATATAAAAATTATACAATTAAGTTTACAATTTAAAATGATTTTACACTACATATATTTTGTAACTATAAATAATATATTATGTAAGAAAACATAAATCAAAATCAACTTTGAAGATCGAATTAAAAAACATACTATTTTTAAATGGAAAGAGTAGTTAGCTAAGACCTCTGGCGGTGCAGTACGCCGTCTGGCAAGATCTCGACCTGCCCGAACGCTGGTCGATGTTCAAACAAGCCCTGGTGTACCTGGCCTTGGGCAAGGTTTGCACTGTCAAGTTCTTCGATGCATGGGATGTTCCTTACAACGATGACGCTTTGTCTTCACCGGTGTCGAGGTGGTGGCTCGCGATGATCAGTCTGGGGGGCTCAAGATGATCACGCACAAGTCCACATGTTTATCCGGCGTTGCCTTCGAGTGCGTGCTCTGAAGGAGATCCGTATCATTCTGGCCGGCCCACCGGATGCATGCACGCTCCCTAATCGTCTTTGTTAGGCATCTATCTTGCACCAGTGAGTATATTGTATTTTGTAAGAGGCTACCCGTCGTTTTTAATCACCGATTCTTGAGGGACGTGGATTTATGCAACACGTGCAAATAACAAAGATCTTGGTTATCTTACGAACAAAGTGAAGTTCGATTGATTGGCGAATACCTGGCAGGAGGAAGGCATAGGCACCCTATGCGACGTTCCACGACCCTGCGCATTTCCGAAAGCCGAAGCCAAATTCATAGCCCACAAGCCTCCTCCAAGGCGAATTTTAGTGAAGTCTTCGGTTGTAGTTCTCAGCGTGTCCTCACCCAAAGGCCAAACCAAGCCCTATCATAGGATAAGAACAAACATCATATCGATGGGCTTTTCAAACCCCAAAACATTCTGATTCTAATAAAAACCATGGGAAATAGTCTTGAGGAGTTACAGACAGAAGGTTTACAGTGCCAGTTTATTGAAATAGATAGATATTTCCTCACGTGCATTCCATAGCTACAGGCAATAGTTCCATGGAACTGACTGGAAAAAAAATCTTATTTTCTACACTCATGGGCAGTCCTATAAACAACATGCTTTGTTGCTGCTAGTGCAGCACTTATTTTAACCATGCAACACTCCTTGAAATTGGCACACTTGGCCACCTCTAAATGAACGTGACAAGTGGTACACCATAAATAAAACAGAATTTATGAACAATAGAGTCAATTAATTTGTATAGATGATACGGCGGCTGACACCTCCCTTGTTCTTGGGTCACCATCTTCCAATAATACACCCCGACAGTCTTCTCGAACAAGAAGCGGCAGAACGCCAGCTGAGCTCCAAGCATTCGCTACAGCCTCACTTGAGTCACCTAGAGTCACTGAGAAAATTGCATCGAAGCCACCAGCTCCAGGAACTCCAGCTAGTAGAACACCCTCCATATTCATAGTGGAATCTAGAAGCTGTGTTTGTGACTCTGGTTCAATCTGAAAAATGAGGACATCAAGGGCATTCAAGATTGCATAAGAATATTGAAACCATTATCTACGATTTCAAAACTTAGTATATCATGTTAGTGTAATCACACCAATCATCATGCAGAAGAAACTTCTTTAAACATGCTATGTTACAACACTAGCAATTTCATAAAGGGGTCTTACTGGAACACCGGTTGCTACACCCATCTCACGCATATGGCATCTTATCTCAAGGAAAGCATCTCTTGCAGCCAACAATGATCCAACAATCAATTCTTGATGTTGGTCAGTAGCAACCTCTGTCCACTGGTGAGAAAAAGGGGGGGAAAGAGGATTAGCATAAAGCACTAAAGACAACTTTTTTCTTCCTTGTTTCGCAGAATTCAGAATAATGTAATAGATGGTGATTAAAAAAATTGGGTGTACAAGCTCTGGTCCCCTAAAAAAATCATGATTTATTACACAGCCCTTTAACTTGCTCATCAATCTATTACTCTAAACAAATGTTGGTTGTTTTTCAGAAATTTGACAATGTAATCTAATAAATATAAATATAAGCATATAACATAGATTTGTAGTTACCTTCCTGCACGCGATATGACTACAGGACCGTACCATGGATTCATAGGTCTCCCAGTGATCTTCAGAAAGTTTGTTTAAGTTTCTTAGTTGGTTCTCCAGCACTGAATTGGCAATGCCCAGCTTAATCCATGTATCTTTGGATTTCTGAGGGTCAGACTTCTGCCACCGTTTCACAGATCCAACCATTGATGGAGTAGATGATCCTCCAGTTCCAGGTTCCCCAAGGAGCTGACAAAAATATTCCAACACTATGTTAAATTTCTAGAAGACATCCTCACAAATCAACAATTAAACATTAATATCAAATAAATCAGCAAAAAATACTATTCGTTCATGTTCTCGCAGATTTCTTTTTCATGGTCCTTGTTGTGCCTTGTGAATAGAAAGGTGTTTTTTTAATGGTATCCTTAGTATTTTTGGCTCCTAAGAAACCCATTGTGCAAGGGCAAGGCACCAAAAATTGCAACGCATGCCTCACAAGGCAGATGCTAGATATCAAGTGAAGAAATTAAGATAGCAAATTTGCAAGGACAGTTTAAGAGAAGGCAAAGCAAAGCTACAACTAAAGCAAAGCGGAGACATGTCTGGTGATGGTGAGAACACAAACAGACAGACCAACCATTCTACAATTTTTCAATTTCCAAATCTGCATGACATCAATATTTGCATGATGTGTGAGAGAGAGATGACATGAGGTTATAACAGAAGTTGTGCATGCTGTCTGTATCAGCATAAGTCGTGGCCTAAAGGTTATAAGCATCATAGCATTGCAATTATCTAGTAATCGCTGGTAGCAGAACAGCAATTCTGGTAACTGGTGACAACTAGTAAAATGATTTAATTGCCATTTAGGGAAACCTAATCATCAACCATGAGGCTTGGCAACTTACAAGGGTCATCAGAGGAGGCAATGAAAATTGAGTCTTCTCATGATCCCACCTCTGTGTAACAATATCTGATACTACATCTAGCAAGCAAGTCCCATCTGTAACCTGTAAATATTGCATTACATATATTACCAGCCCATCAAATTTAGTGGGATTCTACTGACAAAGTTAATGGGCTAGATGTATCTGGCACTGAAGTTTCTTACCTGAGTTGAGGAGAGTATATATGGAGAAAACCGTGTGTAGCGCTGACTCCCATAGACAGCAGCACTAACATCAAAACCACTTCCAATTTTCCCCTGTGCTATACAATGTGCACTTTGAGCAATAGCGTGAACCAAGTCAAGATCTCGTCCAGCTGCACTATCACTGGAAGATTGTCCCAAACCCGAAAGGTTAACAGCTCTAAGATAGTGAAGAAGGGCCACAACAACTGATGTGGTCATGGCAGCTGATGACCCAAGTCCAGTTTTGGCTACTTCAGGTTTACATTTTTCTCCAGTCATTGTTCCATTGGCAACTTCTGAGTTAAATGTAATCGAAGAGAATGGAGGCAATGAAAGCAATACCTCAGAAGTAAGGGGGAGACCACGTGCTTCAATCTGAAGAAACAATGGAAACCAACAAGCTAATGTAGTGTTTTCAGGGTGAGCTAGTTGACAAGCACTAGGACAAAAACAGAAATTCAATATAATTTATATGAGATATTTAGTGGGTAAAAGAGAAAGTAGATTTATATTTTGCAGTTTATTGAACAATGCAAGGAGAATAGCTCCTGAATGTTTTACAGATCGGCATTCAGCATCCCAGTCTATTTCGATTTTCTACAGTTGACTATTCCTTCACAAGTCCATTGAATCTTTAGTTTTGCATAAGAAACACTATCATGAATGCATAAAGCATAAAGGAAAAATTAATCTTCGACTACACAAACTTTACAAAAGAGAGAAAGCAAGTATTTTATGCACATCATGCCACATATGAATATGCCACTACATTTATTTTGAGTTTTGAGTTTAGCCTACCCCAACTTGCTTGGGACTAAAAGGCTCTATTGTTGTTCTGCTTTCCTCCTTTGTAGGAAGCTCACTCCGCCAATTTTGGTCATAATTAAAATAATACCCTGATGAAATGGCAACCAATTATACTCAATTTGTTGCAGTTCCAGACAGGCAAAGCATAAGCTCCAGTTATTGAAATGATACTTTGATCATAGAAGCTATGGAGAGAATACACAGGACAAGCACAATAAAAAAAAACTTAACACTTTAAATAAGGCTCCGGCAACCATGCTATTGTTCTAGTGGAATGTGTAGAAACTATATGTTCAAGATTAGATGCTTCAAGTTAGCAAAGCTGAAAGGAGCTAAAAGGGTCATGCTAATAGCAAATCTCTCTTTTCTACCATTTGAATTGGGTTGGGTGTAGTAAAGCTTAGCAAAAAGCTAAATACCCAACTGAGTAAGCTTATACAGATAAGAAGCTTTACCTGCTTTCTATAAGAATAGAAATCATTGCAACCCAGAATTGTAATGTCAAGACCTGCAAGAACAAGTCGAAACATGTTATAAAAATGAAATGAAAATATGCTATAGCAAACAGGAAATATATAGCCAATGCAGTGAAAAGAGGAGCAAAACTACAAACAAGAAGTTTCAAAACCTTGCAACAGCAGCTTATCTAGTGCATCCTTCCTCTCCTTATCAGTAATAGTAGCTTTAGCCGCTGCCGTGGAGAATTGTATCGCCTGCTCCACAAAAGGGTTTGCGAACTCCCTGAAACTCAACACTAACACTGTCAGTGGCAGTACCACCAAACTTGAAATCCAACGATAATCCGATAAAACAAGAGCACTATGCGGTATAGCAATCAACTGGGAACGATAAGAGAACTAGCCTTGCAGACGTCAACTGGAGCGTGGACTTCTTCAATGACAGCTTGTAGGTGGCCTCCCGGGAGAGCTGAGGGGAGGTTACCTTCACATCCGTCCACACCTAGCAATCAATCAGTACAGGTACCATGGTGAGTGGGGAACAACTCGCTGCGGCGGCTGACACCAGCGGAATTGCAGAGAAATTGAGGAGAAGGGGGAGGTGCGGTTGAAGAGGACTCGCTCACCCAGGCCCAGGAGTCGGGGGCAATGCCGTCGCGGAGGGGGCGGACGACGGTGTAGAAGCGGGCGGTGGTGCTGAGGACGAGACCGGCGTTGGGGCGCTCCAGCACGAGGTAGCCCCCCGCGATGAGCACCTTCCCCGGCGCCGATGCCACCCTGCGCCGACACGGCCGCGCGGCGGTTCAGATCGGGGCCCAGAAGTCGATGCGGAATCTGGTGGAGTTAGTCGGATAGTGAGATGATGGTGCTAGGCAGTACTCACACTTCCATGGCGTTCTCCTTCTCGGTGGATGTCATGACACGCGATCCGGTGGGTGCCGCCGCTTGAGCTTAGCGGAGGAGTAGACGGCGTCCAAGCAGCCGTGGAGCTCGTTGTCGCGGTCACGGGCTCACGGCGGAGCGCGGGGGAAGCGTGCAGGGGCTTCGCCTTTCGCGGCGGAGGATCGAGGAAAAACTTAAAAAAAATAAAACGTCGTTTTAAAAATTACAAAAATAGGTCACGGTCGCCTGTGATTTAAAAAATTAAACATGCCGTCCGTTGATGTTTTAAAAAACAATACAGCATTTCAACACTATTAAAATTCAAAACAATATCAAAATAGTCATAAAAATATTTGAAAAAAATATAACATAGAGGATTATATAAACTCTCTAAACATTTCAAACAAAAAATGATCTATTTAATGAGAAATAAAAAGGATAAATTTATTATACACAGTCTACTAATAGGCGACCGGAGCATATTTTTGTAATTTTTTCAAATACTAAATTTTAAAATAGTTGTAGATTTTTTAAATGGACATCAGAAGTAATAGTTTTCTACAATATATATCAAAATAGTTATAGATTTTTAAAATTTACTCTTTTTCAAATGAATACTTATTTTTATATTTTTATTTTTAAAATATAAAAATGAAAAAAGCTCTAGCCACAGGGGTGCCACTCTCTGCACGAACAATTTTTTATTTTTACATTTTCTAATCTAAATATTTACAAAAATATATTCTAGTGAAAAGATTTGCGAAAATAGTCATCTATCATCTAAAAATTAGTCCATCATATAAAAAATATTAGTAATTTTTTTCAAATTATTGAAAATTTACTTAAGATCCTAACAATTACTGGAAGTTATAAAAATATTTTTTTTAGAGATTTTTAGTTTAGATTATTTATATGATTTTAAGATGAATTTAATTAAAATATGTTACATATAGTTATGTAGTATGTATAAAAAACTTAGAATTTTTAAGTAACAGAAGAGTACTATTTTAAACTAAGAAGGTGAGAAAAAAAAAAGTTGAGTTATGGAGTACGGTTTAATGTGGGAAAAAGACTAACCGTGCTGAGTGCGGTAAGGCCGATGTGGCACTGCTGCAAATCTTTTCATCAAGGTATATTTTTATAAATATTTATATTAAAAGTGTAAAAATAAAAAAGCGACGGCCCGAGATTGGATCACGGTACAGTAGAATCGGAGACCTCAGAATGAGCCAAGGCTGATCGTTCCACCGCGCTGGGGTTCGCCATATGATAGGCTGGGCCGTTTCAGCTGGCCAGGAATGCATGACACGGGCCTGACCTGAGCTGTTTGGTTCGGACTACGAACTATTTTTAATTTACTAGTTCATATTGATAACATCAAGCATATAAAAAATTATTGTTTATATCAATAAACATAATCACACGCTTATCTTTTGTCTCGTGAGCATAGCCGAGCAATGCACTTATCGATCATCCAATTAAACCATACTACATTTGGAATTCATAGTTGAATGTCCGTGCGTTGCGATGAAAATGCAAATATCCATGACAATGCGGGCGCTTCCTCTTCACATCATATGAAAATTGAAGTTTATATCAAAAGCACATTAAAACTGAAGATTATACCCCCACTATACTACGTAGGAACTCTGATATTATATAAAATACAAAATAATGACACATACATAGCTATAATTTATTTTAGACATTTGAATCTATTTGTGAAAGATAAAAGGTGTTCCTAATTCTACTAGTCGGCAAAACACCGGTCTCTTTCCCCTTACCATTAAGACTGCACAAATAAATAAATAAAATGCACGGGCATCGCATCAAAGATAAGTGAAGTATAGCCATCAGCCACAAATTGATAAATAAGCAATAAAATACATCGGGTATGGTGTGAGGCCATCTCTGTAGATGATGTTTTAGTGCACGTCCTACTCTGTTTTGAGTGCTTTTTCTTCTTCTTTTTTAACTTCATCTGAAGCGATGAGGGTCTTGATGTTCCTTTTGGCAGTGGCTCTAGACAATGCAACGTATAGCTGTCCATGAGAGAACAATGGTTGGGGAAGGTACACGCCGACATTCGGGATGGTCTGTCTCTGTGCCTTGTTGATTGTCACGATGAAGCTGAACCTAACAAGAAACTGCTTCTGCTTGAACCGTAAAAGGAATATTTCATCATCAGATTGACAAAGGGGGATACGAGGCTGGAATCCTCTTCCCAGCATGCTGCTTAAGTATGATCTCTTTGTCAATAGCATTTCTTTAGAACCCCAGACTATAAGCCTTGTCCCGTTGCAAAGTTCATTAGCGCGGTCAATGTTTCTTAGCACTATGCTATGACAATTAACCTTGAATTTCAGTACATGCGAAGGTAGCTCGTTTAGGGTCAGAGAGTTAAGGAATTCCGGGGGTAGTAGTTGTGGAGGTCATCTTCAGCACGATCAAAACTATAATACACCATCTCGTCCCCCGAAAACAACCAATTATCTTCATATTAATCGTATCCACGCACTAGTTTCATGTGAACAGGATGGCTCTCGACATGATGTAGTTTGGGTCAGCCAGGTTAGCATCGAGCATCGAAAACACGCTATCTATAAGTTTATCGAGGTACGCATCATTTACTGCATACGACACACATATATCATCAGAAAGTCATATGTTGCCATCACCATTAGCCTCCTCGATGCAATTACTGATGCACAACTGGTATTCCGCAAACCATGGGTCACTCTGAGCCTTCATGTTACACATGAGCCTTAAGTGTCACATGCGCTCCCACAGGTAGGATCTGCGCAACATCGAATCAACTATCTAAGATCTTGACCCCTTTCGGACAACATGCAGGACCTGTCTAAAGTTATCACCAAACACAATTGTCTTCCCACCAAACGGGACATCTGGCTGGCCCAATATGTAGCGCATGCTATTGTCCAGGGTCTCCACCATCTACCTCTTAGTCATAGAGGCTTCATCCAACAAAATAAATGTTACCGCCTGTAGAAGCTTAGTCGTCCCACTCTACTTTGTAAAACTATAGAAACCTCTATCATCAATGCTCACAAGTATCTTGTGCAATAATGAGCATGAAAGAAATACAAAGATGTATGCCACAAAGTGCATAACAACAAATTATAAGTACAAGACATGTGAAAAATGAGGTCTGTAATATAACAAGTTCGGAAACTCTAACATAATTTAGAAATTCCGGGTTGAACTTGGAACTTTCGGATTACGGAACTCTCGGGTTAACCTCTGGGTGGGGGTCATCGGGTTGCCACTTTTTTGATTGACTCGGAGGTTCCAGGTTGAGGTTGGAACCTTCGGGTTGTTCCAGAATATTCAAGCATTGCTCCGGCAGGGGTTCTAAGTTAGGCTTGGCTCTGTTTAACCCAGAACTTCTAGGTTATACCCGAAACCTCCGGGTTGGGTCGGGTTCTCTCGGTGAGGTTTCGAGAGAGGGTGTTCAGTTAGAGTTAATTTGAATTACTCGGAACTTCTAGGTGGATGTTCTCAGATAGCTCTAACTAGGACCACCCGGAACTTTCGAACTACAAACCCGGAACCTCCGAGTTCTGGAAGAAAACGTGTTCCCGTTGATTTGTTTGCCGATTCACCTTGTATGTCAAATATATCCCACATAAACATGTATATGCACTAGGTCAAGGGTTCTAGAATCAATTTACACTCTAAACCTATACGATTTCTTAGTACAATTCAACGGGGATTTCCTAGTGCTACCTGAAACTTTCAGGTTGCACCTGGAACCTCCGGGTTGTTGTAGATAGAGTTCTTCACAGGAAAATTTTGGTTGATTTGATTTGCATGCCTCACCAATCTAAGGAGTGAAGGATTTACACTAACACATGGGTTTTAGATTTCATCCACCAACAAAGCAACATGATTTTCTAGCTTAAACTCATCCAAATTCCTCTTTTAGCTCCAAACATCAAGAACACCAAAAGATGTCAAGAACGGTTTGAATCCTTCAGGTATGCGTAAAATACTTGGATAGATGGGAAGCCTAGAAGTTAGGGATAATGAGGGTACTATGTTGCTGTTTTGGGTAGGGGAGAGAGTGAGGAGGCGTGGGGGAGGGAGAGAGTGAGAGAGTGGGGGTTGCTGCCCATTAAGGAGATGGAGTGGTTAATTGGCCACTCATGTGGGTCCTATTTGCTAGAGAAATAAGTCTGTATCAACTGCAAAAATATTTCCTTCTCTCCTGAATTTATTTCTTTCTTTTAACGGGATGCGTACGACTGCATATATATAGAAAAAGGTGTCATCCATTTCCAGTGGGCTTCAGTAGAATGTAGATGTTTTTGTCGCTCTTTTAACGGGCGATAGCAAATGTGTCCCTCGTTGGTTAGGTGAGATGTTGATATGAACAGCATATTAGTCATAATATTTAATTTATGACCGTTACACTGTTGGCTCATAAGATATCGCCAGTTGGATGGATGATATCTTATTGTGGTGCTTTCAACGGACAGCGATAATCCAGATGTATAATATTTTAAAATAGATGTGTATTTTTGTAAATATTAAAAAAATAAAAATATAAAAAATGGACTGCGAACTATGCATGACACGGGCCAGGAGATGATGCCAGAGCCGCGAAGATGTGTGTCTGTTGAAGAGGATCAGGGGAAGAAACCCAAAGGGAATCCGAACGGTTACTCCTGTACAGATAATCTCCCATTAACTGTGCTGCTCGCGTGTTGAAAAACAAACCCCATTACAAAACAAAACATCTGGTTATGTAGATATTGAACATCCAAAATGCCAAGTAAAGAAACGGAAAAAATGCATACTAGTGTTCTATATGCCTGCGACGCTCACGCTAGTCTTAGATTAGAATCCTCAACCGCAAGGCTTGACTGCACCTCTTATGAATAGCTTGCTCTCACTTCGTACACCCAGACTGAAACATTGGTAGCACCACACCACACGTCGTCCCCTAGAGAAAACTGCCGTGGCAGGCGGATCGGTTGCCTGACACTGATCAGCCCTAATAAAGACAGATCCAAAAGACTTGCACGGAGCAGGTACGTAAGATGTTTATGCTGCACTGATGCAGTTAGTCAAAGAGTATTGAGCTTTGTATGCCGATTAACTCATCCAAAAATCTAAGTTAAAAGGGTTGATAGAGAAAGATATATCATTCATTTATACTTTAATATTTTCCCTCACGTGCAGCTTCCTCAGACCGCAAATGTGTAATAAAAGTAGCCAACATTTTTTTATTCAATTACATCGGCTAAGACTTAAACTTGAAACCTCAAGTTCTGATATCATATTGAAATGCATATATCAAGAAGTTTATTTAAAAATCTAAATTAGTAGGAACAGACGAGCAATTCACTTATTCTTTGAGATAGAGAAGAATCTCTCAATCTCCCTGCTGCACGCGAACCACAAGCACAGGAGGCCCTTCCTGCTGCCATCCAATTGGCCATGACCCCTCTGATGAACTCATATTCACGAACACCAGCGCCATGCCACCAGCTCGTGCATGGTCAGATCTCTCAACTGCAAATCAAGTTTCCTGCCCACTGATTAAACAAAACGCGGTCAATGGGGGCGTCGCAGGCGATCTCTGGCTCTTCCGACAATGGACACGTTGTGGTCCGTGTCTCTCGAGCCTGAAGGGGATCCGACGATCGATCCATCGATCGATCTAGTTGTATTATGATAGACCTGATAAGGCCCAACCACCAGCAGGAGAGCAAGGCATCGACTCTACCTGATGGATCGATCAGCTACCCTTCTGAAGAGATAATATGTATATCACCTGATACTCCGAGGGAGGTTCTCAGGTTCATATGATATGATGATTGAGGTTGTATCATTTTCTCTCTCTCTCTCTCTCTCTCTTTGGTTGGCCTGTGGGGGCTGGTGGATTAAAATAGGAGGGGTGGTGGCATGTGAGACGATGTGGGTTTGTTCCCTGTTGAATTATAGTTCTGAAAAATTAATTTGTTCAGTGCTTTGTTAATTCTGAAGTTCTGGTTTGGACGCTACGATTGAACTGCTGAATTAACTGCTAATTCCAAGTTACTGACATACTTTTCATCAATACATGAGAGACTTCAGTGCTACGTTCTCCAAAAAATGAGAGCCTTCAGTGCTCAAATAACAGATAATTTTAATTTGCAGTCTTTTTTGAACCTATGTTCAGTTATTACAGGCTGAATGGCAGGCTTATTGGCAATGGCAAGCAAAGAATTTTTGTGAACAGAATGCAGGTCATGTAGTAGTATTACCGTATTAGTTTTTCCAGAATAGAAAGATCCAAGTAGATAAATGGATATAAATTACAGATATGGGCACAAGAAAGACTTGGAGACCGGTCATGGCGGAGGTTCATGAACCTAGATCGACAATGATTGGTTCGTTGGGCTAAGAAAGAGACGAACAGTTGGCGAGGCCTTGCATGCTAGATGAGAGGGAGAAGACGAATGATGAATGCTCGCAAGCTTTCGCCTCATCAAAATTTGCGAAAGCTGAAAGCTTCCCTTGAACCAACCCCTTTTTCAAATGCTTGCTTTTGTTGCTGACTGATGAAAAGGAGAGCTTGTCACAAAGGGGAAAAGGGCACTGCACACAACTGAGCCATCCAGGACTGCCCAACACGTTGTCACTTGATTCTACTGTCGTTTTTCTCATTGAGGAAAGTCACATGAAGCAATGACGGACCTGGGATTTGTGTGACTGGCATGATGAGCAATGATACTAAGGCTGTGTTTGTTTCTGCTTCTGAAACTGCTTCTGCCAGCCTAAAGCTCCCAGCAAACCTGAAACGTACCGATCAGTCTTAGCCCATGGATGCCGGCTTTGTTAATCAAGCTTGCGCTTTTTAGTTATTAGTATATTGATTTTCGTCAAATATCTTTAAGTGTGCAAATAAAAATTGATGGTTTTCTCTATTCTCATTTTTCATATGGGATTTTTTCCTTATCCTTGAGAGGAACTTTATTCAGTACATAGCATAAAATCAATAGAGTCTTCCCCTACCATATATTAGATAATCCCGCAGTGTCTAATATGATATTAACCAAGTCATTTAATATGCGATTCTTCTTTTCGGTAACCCCGTTTGATTAGGGTGAATAAGGAGACATCCTCTCATGAAGAATCTCATATTTCTCACAGAATAAATCGAAATCACTAGAGAAATACTCTCCACTACGATCCGATCTAAATTTTTTTATCTTTCTCTCTAGTTGATTCTCAACTTCTGTGTTATAGATTTTAAAGTGATCTAGAGCCTCATCTTTCGTTTTCAACAAATAAATATAGGAGTATCTAGTCACATCATCAATCAAAGTTATGAAATATATTTTTCCATCCTTCGTCAACACACTATTCATTTCACACAGATCTAAATGTATGAGTTCTAGAGGTGCCAAATTTCTCTCATCGGCTGCTTTGTGAGACTTATGAGGTTGTTTTGATTGCACACAACTATAACACTTAGAACCTTTGACTATGAAAAAATTTGGAATTAAACTCATGCTGAAAAGTCGAGTCATAGAACCAAAATTCAAATGACATAACCGCGAATACCAAACACTAGCATCATCATTAACATTACCATAAATATGGTTCACGAACTTGTTGCTGAAATCAGAAAGGGAAAAAACGGAACAAGCCTTCGCACTCATAGCCTTTACCAATAAATTGTCTATGCTTTGACACTACTACTTTATTAGACTCGAACAGCATCTTAAACACGTCTCTACAGAGAATAGAGCTGCTAACTAGATTCTTATTCATTGTAGGCACATGCTGCACATTCCTCAGTTGCACGATCTTTTCTAAAGTAAACTTTAGATTTAGCATGCCAACATCATGAACAGAAGCATGCGATTTATTCTTCATTAGGACAGAAGAATCATAAACGACTGATAAGAAGAGAATATTGAGATATCAGCACACACAAAAACATTGGCCCCTGTATCAATCCACTAATTAGTAGACTGAAATACTGAAAACACTGAAGGTAAATTTTCATACCCTACAACTCTGTTTCCAGCTCGCCAATGGTCACCACATCAACAGTCTTTGAGTTCTGTTTTTGTGGAGCCTTTTCTTCCCTTGCAGTCTCGACAATCCTTGGAGAAATGTCCAATCTCACCACATACAAAGTAAAACAGTTTTATTCTGTTCATCATCTTCTTCTTAAAAGGATAGTTTTGTTTGGCTTATTATCTTTCCTTTTGTTCTTGTTGTGGAAGGACTTTTGCACCATATTGGCGCTAGTCAGTCATTCGCCTCATTTTAGACTTACATCCTTAGCCTGAGCTTTCTCCTCAATATCAAGAGACGCGATCAAACTCTCAACAGTAATCTCTTGTCTCTTGTACTTCAGAATAATGGCAAAGTTTCTCCACGAAGAATGTAACTTGGCAACGATGCCTTCAGCCACAAACTTGTCCGATGCATTGATCTTGAGGAGTTCGAGTTCCTTCACGATGCACTGAACCTCATGAACCTGCTCGACTACAGAGTAGAATCATCTTGTAGTCATGATATTGCTTCATGATATATAGTTTACTTTCTACATCTGATGCACCGAATTTGGTCTTCAGTGTATCCCACAGCTCATTCGCGCTTTGTATGTGCATGTACACATCACAAAGATGGTCACCAAGAACGCTAAGAATACATCCTACAAAGAGTGTATTAGCATCCGTGAACGTCTTTTTCTGCTCAGCAGTAAGGATTCCTTCCGGCTTGCCATTAGCCACCCAATAAACATTCACAGCCGTCAGCCACATAATGACCTTGACTTTGCATCTCTTAAAGTGCACACCAGAAAATTTATCTGAGCTCAATGCATTGATAAATCCAGTCATTGATAAACCTAAGTTACTAGAATAAGGTTTTTGGATTGTTAGAATATAAGACACTTTTATGTTTAATTTAATCCATAAATAATTTATGAACGTAAACTAGTAAACTAACATATTCATATTATCAGAGCATAATCTGACACTTGTATGAAAGCACTACAAATGTCTAGATTTATTATACTCAAAATTAGGAACTGCGGGAAATAAAGTACGAGTAACATGATTTTTATGTACTGGTCCTGCGCTGTGGAGATTGCTGAAGATGCTGGTTGAACCGTATTGATGGCACGATCGATCTTGTTGATGACACGGCGAATTTGTTGACGATGACAGCAGGCGCCACCCAAGTGACCATGAAGACGAGCCGTGGTGAAGAACTTCAGCAGTCGAGTGGAGCGTTTTTCAAAATACTTATTCGCCATCTCCCAGTGCTAGATCTTAAGAGCGAAGGTTTTAGAGAACTGTTCTCTCGTTCGTTGGTGCACATCAACACCGAGATGAGATAGACTATAACGATAACGCAACAGAAAGAGAAAGATGCAAAAACTCTAACTCTTATATAGACTCATATAATAAGAGTGCTCCTAATTTTAGCGTTATTCTCAATTAGCAGTCTATATTATTTGTATACCAATAAGATAGAATCTTTATATATATATATATATATATATATATATATATATATATATATATATATATATATATATATATATGACAAAAATCCTTATCTGTGTAGTACTAATAAAATATATATTCCAATATAAACTACCACCCTACGGTATAGATTTTTAAGATTTATTAAGAATTATTACATATCTCCGTACTAATAATTCTAACACATATCACCTAGCTACAGCTAGAAAGCATGTACGCGCGCTCTCTCGTGGGGCTGGACTGGCGAGCATAGGTGCACTACACGATGTCGAACGCGCGCTGCGACTTGCCGGGGACGTACGTGCACGTCGCGTTCATTGGGTCACGTACGTACACGTGTATGCATGGGACGCAAGGACGCATCCTAGCTGCAGAGAGCATACACGTTTTCACTGTGCACTACTGCTGCAGAGAGCATCTGTACCCCTGCTCCTACAGCACATCTCGGTTGATCGATCGATCAGGCGTATACTTCACTGACAAGCTATGGCTCCGGCGTGTTACGTGTACGTTTCCACCGTGCTGCAGTAGCACGTACCGGCTCGTTTTGTTTAGGAGTTCATCAGATCACACAGCGCTACTGCCTAGATCCAGCAGGTTGGTTGCTTGCTCGTGCCGCTGCGATGACTTGTGCGTGTAAAAGGATCAAGCCTGACCAGCAGCTACGTACTCAGACTTTGCACAGGGTCCGCGATGCCCAACACGGACTCGCCAACCCCAACATGCTGCACGCGTGGACGCGTCGATCGACACAAGCAAATTAAGTCACCGTACCCCCCATGCCTGTGTGACCTCGCTCCTGGCTCCAACTAGCCTCCTAGAAACCAGTAACCAAAGCAAAACCAGCTGCATGCATACACTTCGGCTCGGTTTGATTGACTACTAAATTTGCTACATCTAAAATTAGATATGTCACATGTTCTAAGACTATTATTTGGTTTATTACTAATCTTAGGGACTAAAAATTGTTAATCAGATTTTAGAGCTCTATAGTAGAAATTTTTGCCGCACTTGTGACGGTTAAAAAGGATGTCACATGCCTTCGACGCGCCATAGCACGAAAAAAGCAAGCACCCTCTTCTGTTACAATCACTTTTCCCTTGCGTTCTCACAACTCTCACCACTCACCCCAGATTCCACTATATCCCTTCCCTCTCATCTCCACCATCTCCTTCTTGTCCCAGTCCCGCGCCTCCGCGATGCCCCTTCTGCACGCCGCTGCACCGGGTGGCATTCGCACCCATCGTGCACGCTGCAGCCAGCTCGTTCGAGTCCCCGACCGAGGCAGTCACACCAGTCTACAGACAATCCTCATATGTCAAACCAAACTATGTGATAATCGAGCAGATTTTTGTGGTTGGACATCAACCAGCTTGGTATATACGAAGTGGTGAAAACAAGATTAGTGAAATCAAAGAAAGGGTGGTGCTTGTTGTGGTTTTATCTTTGTTGTACATGTCTCTAGCCCATTAATGCCATGGTCGACTAGTGCGGTCTCGTTCTGATGGATCCATATGGTTTGGTCTAGTGTGATAGATACAAAATCTGAATTATTGAGGGCCAACAAATTAAGTGAGCTCCTTTGATCTCTACAGATCTGGATTTGCACCTTCTGCAACAGCAGTAGCTCATCTGACCTCTGTAGCTCTCTCCTTTGTCTTGTACCTCAAGTTCAGAGTGCTTCTCGTATAGAAGGTGCGGAGGTAATGCCTCTACCAAGCACTTTGGGTGGATCTGTGTGCTTATTTTACTTATGTTGGTTGTTACTATGCAAATCATTGCTGTCATGTTTGTTTCTTATATCCTTTTCGATGTTATTTGCTTGTTATATGTTCATGAGTAATGTAAAAATTACTTATTGATGTATTATGGCTTACTTGTACATCTTTTTTTAATTTGTCTTACAAAGTAAACACAACGTGTACTTAGAATTTGTGGTTTGTTTGCACAGTGAACTTTTCTCATATATATTTTTATCTTTATCATACAAGTATAGTAATATTTTGGTAAATATATTATTTTTTTCTAGATGGGTCAGAGGAAGTTGTATATCCAGTATTATATAAACCACTGCTACATATGGAGGAGAAGGTTGATTGTTGCTGTTACTTTGTGTTTAGTGATGTACTGGTATATGGTTCATATTCAGGAAAAGGGGAAGAAAGTTGTGAAATATGCTCCCATATTGAATAAAGATATTGAACGGGAGGCATGTTTGAACTACTTGTATAATGGAACTGAGGCACATTGTATCGCTGAGCTACACATGTGAAAATTAGTTTTTCCCAATCTATGTACTTATATTAGATCACGTGGGTTTTTAGTGGACATATTGCATGTCACATCGGAGGAACAAGTTGCAATGTTCATCCATACTGTGGGTCAAAATTGGTCAAATAGATCAATTGGTTTTGAGTTTAATCAATCGGAAAAGACGGTTAGTAGGTATTTCAATATAGTTTTAGATGCCCTTTGTCTACTTGTCTGTGATCTCATACGCATCAAATTGACTAAAACACATATTAAGATAACAAGTAGCCCAAACAGATTTCACCTTTACTTTAAGGCAAAATGGTATCTATTAGTTTTTCAAGTGTTGTAGCTTCTATCTTCATCTAATTGTACATCATCACTTAAACAAAGAGTTTGTCGTGGAGGTGACATTTGCTCAAATTGATCGTCACTTTAGGCACTACAAAGAAAATTGGAAATATGTCTCGAAGGCTTTGAGCAACAGCGGTAATATGTTTACTGCCACTAGATGCATGGTGACTATTTCAGATTTGAAAAGGCTTATCTCAATGTATGTTCAATTTATTTTCACTATGAAAGCAAATCAAAAATACATATATAATTCTAACTATTGCCTACATAAAACACAGGATGGGGCAAAGCGTTTGCTTTCTAAGCCCATTAAGTTCTCCACGAGATGCAGGAGCTATTCACAGGTAGCTACCAAATGATCATTCTGACACTTTACCATCACCGGTAGCTCGTAAAGCTAGTGAAGATAATAGCTCGTCTAGCACTTGTGAAGCTGGTATCAAGTGTCCAAGAGGTGTCACGTCACCTTCCAAGAAGCTAAAAAAGCCTAAGAGCTGTTTATCGAAATTCATTGAGCAAATAAACTCCACATTACTATCACTTCAGAAATTTCTCACTGCTCTTGCTCCTCCAGTGGCTAAACCTTCTAACCCTCATGCTAGTTTGTGGGAAAGGCTAGAAGCAATGACAATAGCTACTGATGATAAGATAGCAATTGATCAGTCCCTGGCTCACAATGGAAAAAAAAGGTATGCGTGACTTTTTAAACATGCAAGTGACATAACTCTACAGACTCGAGTGTACAAGTTCTTTATCGGTGAATATTGATATGTGGTAGCTCCAACAAGTGCTTTTGGGGTGTTGAGTTGTGATAGCTATTTTAGGTGTTAAGTGTTCGATTATGATAGGTGATAGTTCTTTTGGGTGTTAAGCTGCACAAACTTTTGCTTACAGTTAGGATGTATTGGTCAAAATATGATGTGATCTTACTTACTTAAGGTTAGGTCTAGGGTCCAGACACCTAGTTGCTAGCTGCTTTTTGCAAGATGTATAATGAGCAGTAGATGTATAACTGTGTGAATTGCTTAAAATTCCTTTGACTTGTTCAGAAGCATATATTTGATCTAGGTCCAGACACCTAGTTGCTAGTTACTTTCAGTGAGATGTATAAGAAACAACTCTGGAACATCCAAAGCATGCAATATCCATTTGAAAACATCACATCACCAATAGCAGAAGCCAATTATAAGAGCAGTTATCAATGACACAAGCTAAACTCGTAGGTATTCTGGGAAACTCACACGCAGGGCGAACAGGGACGCTGTCGCTCACGCCCCCATGGACTAGAACCTGGGTTTCTTCGATATTGATCGGGAGCCACGACCACCCCGGCAACGAGCCGTTCGCATCATTTGATTTCTGATTTGTTTCGGTTCTACCGGTAGCATGCAAGCACGTACAGGTACAACGCTGCCATCCACGTGGTGATTGTACGGCGAAAAATAATACTATACAGTCTCCAAGTCCATGTTACAATAATTACGTATATGTATTGTTAACCCCACATAATTATGCAGCGAAAATATAGGTTACAGTGTTAGACCATCTCCAATAGGTATTTAAAAATTCATCCTCTGTAACACTATTACAACATTATCTAACACTATTATAGTATCATTTATTTTTTTCATTTCCAGCAGCTGCCCTATTACCTACCTTCTATTACTATCCACCTCCTTTTAACTCACATGCATACCTTATAAACAGTATTACAGCCTCTGTCCGTCCGCAAACTTACTGTCGACTGCTTCCGCCCGCAATACTGTACAGGCTGTAGCACTTGATTCCGTTTCTGCTGGAGCAATTTTGCGGGAGCCCGGATCCCGTATCTGGCACTGTAGCAATCGATTCCGTTAGCAGAGACGACCTTAGAGACCCAGAGAGAGGAAGAAAGAGAACAGACGACCTTAGAGACAAGAGAGAGGAAGAAAGAGAACAGAGCAACATGTACAGTCAATTGGCTAGGGAGCTGTGTTGCAGGAGGTGTGGCCTAGATCGCAGATCGTGCTGCAGGAGGTGTGGCCTAGATCGCAGATCGTGCTGCAAGTAGTACGTACTAATTTGACGGTGAAAAACCAATTGTCTGGTCGGTTGCAACTTGCAAGCTGTAAGATCCCAACTGTCACATATCTTCGGTGATCTTACTTAGATCTACACTCACAGGATCCAGTCCAATCACTTCAGTAAGCATTCTTGTGCTGCATACCTCAGATCGCCTGATCTGTAACAGTAACTGTTAATTTGGAACAGAGCTAGCTACTGGCCGCGGCTTATTGACAATAATTTTTACAAATCCTACAGAAAACCTGCGCTCCAAACATACCTAAGTCTACAAAGTAGTACTACCTAGGAATTGTACTGTGGATGACATCTATTGCAGGCAATGTTCGTCTGAAGTCTAAACCAAAGATCCACTACCTTCCACACTGTTTTTTGGCGCTTCTCATTTGAGTCTTGGTGTTTTTCAGCTAAGCGGCTAGACAGATGCAAACAATTAACACCCATTAGCAAGCCCTGGTATTAAATTAGCTTGCGCCCTGTTCGGTTTCCGAGCAAGCGACGACCATTCTATTACTGTTTCCTTTTGAAATACGTCGTTTTGGATAATCCTGCTGCTCTTTAATGCTATAACTAGTAGTACTCTTTGTCGGACTCATCCTACGTTGTTATTCTCCTGTTCGATCGGTCTTCCCACCTCCTCTCGGCGCTTCACATCTACGGCTATGTTCCGACATCCTAGGCATGCTTGTGGTTTGACGAGAGAGCCGCCAACCGTGTTGGTAGTCAGGCATGGGAGCAGAGCTTCGCTTGTTAGGGTCCTGATCGAGGTGCTAGATGGGCGCAGTTGCTTGCGGGGGTGCCGCTTAGCCGAGTTGTATGGCGTACTGTTGTTGTGTGTGTGCCAGATTGTATGCTACTTTGATAAACCTTAGCCGTTCGATTGCTTATCGGTTTGAGAGTTTATTTCTTTCTGTGTCTTACATGCGAGCTGCGTTTCACGAATTGTGATCTATGCTTGTTAAAAATTTTGGATTCAGTTTTTGTTATAAATTAGATCAATTTTCTTCTCAATGTAATAACAGGTGGCTCCCTTAGAAAAAAATTAGCTTACGCAGCTTGAGCATTAGTACTAACAATTACAAAATGTAGGTTGATGGGGCTAGCCGCAAGCTTGTGATTTTGTAGGGACAATCATTTGGGCGAAATCTCAGCATGTGGCGGCCGCGCCAAATGCTGTACTTGCGCAAATTTTTCTTTCACCGTCGTCTAGCTCGCAGAATCAAAATCAGGAATCTTGGCGCGCGGAAACCCAACAGAAAATGATGGAACGAGCTGCGCGCGCGAGATCGGTTGATATCGATCTGCATATGGCCCTCGTGCATACGTGCTGCAGCGTGGGGAATCTCAGGCCCCCAAGGCTGACGGCGCCGGAGATGCCATTGCGAGAGCCAGATGCATCAACATAAAGCTGGCTACCTAGCCAGCACGAGACCCGTTACCTTAAGCTCATCCAGCCACCCTCCCTATCCCGCTGTCACCTCGCCCTACTGCCTTGTCCGATCTTATCGCTGCCTTCTTACCCCGCCATCGTCCCACCATCGATATGCCGATCGTGTTTTAACCGGGCTCGACCAGCTCGACATGACACTACATTTTACAAGCCGTACCATAGGTCAAATCTCTAGCATACAGATTGACACGATATAACCTAGTTTTATAGTTGGACCTGACAGGTTTGCCCTAACCGAGTCACATCGTGTGCCCATGTTAGGGTAGCTCGTTGGACACACTTGGACATATCTACATCAACGCATGCATATCCAAGGCTGCTAGACTGCTTATATTACCCATTTGGAAAGCGGAATTTTTTTTATATTTCGGCAGGAACTGAACTGTTTCCTCTATAATTCCCACATTTTAGAAATGCCTAGTAGTTCGTGTGTAGTGCACGAATTGGCGTAGGGGAATGTTACGATGACTCACTCGTCACTAGATTAAGAGCTAATTGGATGGGTAGGTTGGATCAGTTCTGCTGGTATAGAACAATTTGCGTTCTAATTGTTAACTAAGCTCGTTTAATTAGTCATGTCTTAAAGCTAGCAGATGTAACAGCTAGCTATAGGTTAATACAGAGTACAAGAGAGCAAGTTCATCCATCAGCCAATCAAAGGTGTCATGTGTGGTAGACGACGGGCAAGGGCATCATTCTGCACTAGAATTGCGACCGGGAATTGGGGCTTTTACCTACTTGTTCCTCAAAGTCTGGCATTAAGCCCCTGTCTAGTTGTTGTTCTCGTCGAGATGCCTGAGCAAAATAACTGTCTCTTTAGGCATGAGGAGCTTGCATGCTCAGACACAAGGAGAAAGAGAAAGAAGTTGTTTGGTGGAACAGGAGAGAGGAGGAAGAACTCATGCACGAGTGCGAGCGAGACCTGTGAGCTCTTGTGTTCGATTTCGACTGACCTCGTTGCTGAGTCTAACAGCACATAAGAGCATCAAACCAAACACCATTTGAGAGTTCTCAGAAACAAGCTCAGGCCAGGCAAATTTGAGAAAGATTTCAACCAAACAAGCCCTTAAAGCACCGGTTGTGCCTAACACCCATGCCACAGTGAACCGGGCGAGCCTAACCAGATGCATCTGCAGCATCGTATATATTCCACTGGAAGTTGACCTCGTCCAGAGTTAGGACTTAGGAACGATACACACATGTAAAGCATATACATACGTCTGCACATACATACATGGGAAAATATTCAGTGCAAACCCCTTTTTCGGTGAAACGTGAAAACTCCCAAAATAAACATGTTTAGATGCACTCCTTGATGGTTTGACTAGAAAATACCCCTTCAAAAACCAGAAAATCTTAAGACCAGAAGTTCCTCATCTAGTGACAGGAAAAGACCCATTAAAAAACTGGAAAACTGATGACTAGAAAATTCTTATCCAGTGAAAGGAAAAAACACATTAATAAACTAGAAAAAAATCTCGTAACTATAAAAACAATATAGTCCATAAAAAATTATATGATTTTACAGCTGCAAAACCATTTTTACAGACATGGATATATGTTTGCTTGTTTAATAGCTAACGTGCTAAATAACTTATTTAGCACGCTGAGAGTTAAATAGAAGCTATCTTTAGTACTAGCAGTTAAGATTAAACGAGGCTGCTAATGGATTGATCTGAAAATGCGAGGTTGAGATTGCTTAAAGAGGGCACGGACGATGGATAATTGAATAGGATTTTATTAATTCGGCTGCTTGGAAACTTCAATCCTGCAGGACGTCAATCCCTTCGAAGATGGGATTGAGCTACGGTGAAGACGGATCGGGTACTAATTAAATGGTCCGTTCTTTACATTCCTATTTATATTTTAATATGAATATGAATTTAAATATTCTTGAATACAAATATAAATTTGTATTCGTATACGTATTAGATTCAGTTGTATGCGAATATCCTATAATTTTAATGATAAATTGTGAAATAAAAAATTTATTTAATATGAGCATAATGATAATTCAACATAAGAAACTTTACTTTTAATGGATTGATCATCTAACTTAAGTCAAAGAGTCACTTTTAATATAATATTATGACTTTAGATGATTCTGTACTGTTGAATAGGAGATGAAAGGGTTAAATTTATTGTAAGTCTATGGTACAATATCAAATAATAAAATAATATGTAAGATTGAAAGAATTATGTAAGAAAACATGATAAAATATGTTACTCATATTTATATTTATATAAGTATTTCTAAATATTTAAATACGGATATTATCTATATTTATATCTATATCTATTTATAGGAAACAGATTTGGATATGGTCATGCCGATGCCACTCTCACGTACGGGGCCCGGGTGAACTAAATATACAGCGCGTCAATCATCCATGCGATGCGACTGATCTATCATCCGAATCCCGACCCATACAAAACTATGCAAGCAGTCAGATCACAGATGATCGGTCTCGTCCCGTCATATTCACAACTTAACCAGCAGTCGTTTTAGAAAAAAGAAGTTCACGAACCGTCAGCATTTCAGAATCTTATCTGCAAAACCAGGAGCAGCTAGCTGGCAATATAGACAATGTACATCAGAGGACTTTTCATCGGGAGCCGTTGGACAGACGATCTGGCGTGCAGATCGAACGGCTGAGGCGCGGTGATCCGGGACAGTGGTCGAATCTAAGGCTCACAGATGGTCTAGAATGCGGTGCGTTTCGACGGTCAAAATGTTCGACGTGCTGGTCTCTTCAGGGAACTTGGTTCCTCTTGCGGGCGAAAAAAGAACGTGTTTGCCGACCATGGCACGTAGCTGCTTTCGAGCTAGCACGGTTACGTGGACACTGCAAGTGTCACACTTTTAGATCACCCTAGCCATCTAGTTTTGGTTATTCAGCCTATTGGGTGAGATTATAGGTATATTTGTTTTAGTTTTAAATCATGAGAATACAGTTTAGTTTGTATAATTTATGGTAGCACATTTTTATTAAATTTTGAATTGTGAGATTTTGTATTACAATTTATCTCGTAGATAGTAAAAATTAATTTTTATATTATAGTTGTTTATTTTTACTTTTACTTTTAAAATTATAATTTATAATTAAAAATAAACAGAACCTATGCACCTAACTACATACTTAGCCCTATAATCCTGGTTTTCAAGTGGATTACACATATCAAACCATTGGGTGGATTAAGGCAACCAAGGTTTTGCGGTTGTCCATTTGCAATTTTGGGAAGATTTCTATTCACTCCCTGTAAAAATCCTCGTGAAATTTTTACATTTCAAAATGCCCTCCATCTCAATCTCATCCGTCCAAAAGTTTGATCGAGCAGCTCGCGTCCGTCCCCTGCGAAACAAACTGATATCGAGACCGTTTCTCCGCGGCAGAGGACCCGACCTCAGCGGCGCGGCCCACGCTGCTCCCTGCCGTCGTTCTCACCCACGCCGGCCTTTATAAACACACCGCCCCGCCTCACACAGACTCGCGTTCATTCCTTCTCCTCCGTCTCACTCGCCATGCACATGGAAGCGCCGCCAACAATGGACGTCGCCCACGACCCCGCGCCGTTTTCCCCGCTCTCCTCCGACGTTTCCCCCCACTTCCCGCCGTCCCAAGCGGACGCCGGCGCCTGCGCGCTGGATCTGTCCTTCACCTCCACTGCCTCTGCCTCCACCTCCTCCTTCACCACTGCCACCACCTTCAGCGCGCGGAGCTCGCTCTCCCTCCCCTCCTTCTCCTCCTCCACCTCGCTCTCCCCGCGTCCGCACTCCTCCGCCGCTTCCCCGCACTGGGCGCACCTCGCCGCCGCACGCGCAGCGACGCCTGATGGCGTGCTCCGCCTCGCGCACCTCCACCTCACCCGCGAGCTCGGCCACGGCCACCTCGCGCGCGTTTTCCTCTGCCGCCTCAAGAGCTCCCCGCCCGCCTCCCCGCTATTCGCGCTCAAGGTCGTCGACCTCCGCGACGACGATCCCTCCCGGGTCTCCCACGTCCTCGCCGAGTCGCGCGTCCTATCCTCGCTCGACCACCCCTTCGTGCCCACCCTCTACGCGCGCCTCGACGCCGGTCGATACGCGTGCTTCCTCATGGACTACTGCTCCGGCGGAGACCTCCACGCGGTGCTCCGGCGCCACCCCGGCGGCCGCCTGCCCGTCGCTGCGGCGAGGTTCTACGCTGCGGAGGTCCTGCTCGCGCTCGAGTACCTCCACGCGCTCGGCTTCGTGTACCGCGACCTCAAGCCGGAGAACGTCCTGCTCCGAGGCGACGGGCACGTCGTGCTCTCCGACTTCGACCTCGCGCTCCCGGCGTCCGTGGAGCCCGCCGTCCGCCGCCGCCAGGTGCGAAAACAGAGCCGCCGCAGGAACATCTTCCTTCCATCGTGCTTCTCTGGCAATGGCGCCAGCGACGACGACGAGGGGATCGACGCGAAGGAACTGTTCGAGTTCGTGGCCGAGCCGACGACCGCGAGCTCCAAGGACTGCGTGGGCACGCACGAGTACCTCGCGCCGGAGCTCGTGAGCGGGAGCGGCCACGGCAACGGCGTCGACTGGTGGGCCTTCGGCGTCTTCCTCTACGAGCTCGTCTACGGCCGCACGCCGTTCAAGGGTCACACCAAGGAGGCCACGCTCAAGAACATCCTCTCCAAGCAGGTCAGTTACCCGCAGCTCGACGGCGAGGCCGACGCGGCCCAGCTGCGGGACCTCGTCGGGAGGCTGCTCGAGCGGGACCCGCGCCGCCGCATGGGTGCCGCGCGCGGCGCCGCCGAGATCAAGCGGCACCCGTTCTTCGCCTGCGTGGACTGGGCGCTCATACGGTGCGTGGCGCCGCCGGTGGTTCCGGGCAAGGACGCCGCCGCGGTTCCCGCGGGCGGGGACTGGAAGGCGAAGCAGCTGGGGAGCTGGAGCAGCATGGGCGGCAGCTCCTTCAAGAGGAAGAGCAGCAGCTTCGGGAGGAAATCGAGTCACGAGGAACGGCAGGGGGTTTTCCGCAAGCTGATGAGTTGGAGCCAGGAGAGCCGATCCAAAAAGACCAAGACGAACAAAGTAAAACTATGAGTGTGCCCATCCTTAGTTTTGGTGTGATTCCGGCCGGGGGCTCTTGGGTTTGTCCTAGTTTTGTTTAGGGTAAATTACTTTGTTACTGCGTGTATAGAGTGGTGTGGATTATGGCTTTGCGTTGTACAAAGACCGAGGCGATGTATGTCACTGAGTTTATCAGTTGACAAGGTTTGGTCCATGTTCATATGTGGAGAAACTTCATCCCTTGTTGATTAGAAAAACAGTTAGGAAGCTGCTTAATTTCTAATTGTCTGTTTTCTTTTATTTTATTGGGCAGTGGTTATGAGTCGTTAGATAAGTATTTAATGGTTTACAATCTTTTTTTCAAGACTCTAGTCAATCCAACAATTTCTCTAACCTCCAACGTGCTTGCTCCCCCGCACCTCCGGTTTGTCTTCATCTTGCTCGTCACCTCCACCACACTAACTACTCTATTTTGAAGCTCTCCTCACTCAGGCATAGATTCACCCGATATTTTATCACTTAAACCACAGCCAGCAGCGTCCTGGTCACCTTATCTCTTCACTCCATACTCATCTCCTCCATTAGACCATCCTACCATCCACCGACCTCCTTTTAAAACCGCAGAGTACAAATCCTAACTGAAAAAAGCTCACCAACAGAAGTCTCAAACCCTAACATCTCCTTGCTGGGGGCGAAATTTGAACGTCGTGTGGTTTCAGGTATCTAAAGATTAGCACGCGTGAAAAAGTTAACTACTTTTATCTTATTCGCTCCCTATATTTCAGGACCTGTGATTGCGAGCTATTAGTAGTAGATTGCTAGCTAGCTCATCATCATCTCTGCCAATGGTCGTCCCTTCTAGAACGTAAAAATTAAAACAAAGCCCGCATCAGCTCGCTCCCGTATCGACGAATCGGTATGGAACGAGCCACTAGCACCAGAAAGCTCCGAAATTCAAAGCGCACGCACTTTAATCTTCTCGATCCGAGCCGTTGGCGTCTCCTGCTACGCGATCGGTCTGGCTCTTATCCAATCATTGGCTCGTGCATGAACGTAGTGGCGCGGGGACTGTACTTCCACAATATCTGAAGATACCCGATCTTAGCAGTCCTGCACTTATACATACACGTCCCGTCGAGAGGGATGCCCCACGGCACCGTTCCTACAGATCACGCGACGTCGATCCCTCTCGGTTTAAACCTCGCAGTGATCTGTGGCGATTCGCTAAAGGAGCTGCGTGCGTCCTGTACTCCTGTGGCGCGCGCGTACTACGCGGCCCGCGCTGAGTTCGCACGGGGTGGCCATGCGCGCCACGCCGCCGGGCTTGACGCCGTGTCGTGCGCATCGGGGCGGTGTGCGATTCGGCGCGCATCCCCTACACAGATGACAGATCGGTCCACGCGTAGGTTCGCGAGATGCGATGCGAATAAGCTCGCAAAGGCCGCGCGACCGGCCAACCGAAGCATGCAGATACAAGGGAATTCTGCCTTTGCGCGCGCACTTTCCCGCACCTCCATGCAACGCGATGCCGTGCCTTGTGTCTATCTATCGTCTACTTTGTCTTTGCCTCGCGCCCCTTTTACTCGCCGGAGCAGAGCATGCGCGCTGGGCCTCATGTTCATTCATGCATGCGAGTCAGTGAGCGACTGCTCCCCGCTACTGGAGACGTACTAGAATGGAGTTCAGCTCACTTCAGTCATCACATCATCGTATGACCGTGTCATTCATGCGTCGAGAGAATCTGAGGCTTCAGAGGCGGAGAGGGTGGTGACAAATTCACAATCTTTGCGAAACGATGCGTGCATCCTAGCATGCAGGACTAGCTTGCTTCTACTCAGGGATAATAATATAGGAGTACTGCCTGCCAGTTCTTTTTTAAAAAAAATGGGAGTACTGTTGGATCTCTCCGAATTGACAAATAGCAAGTGTCAGATGACAGTCGAACAAATTCAAAGAACATTGGTTACTGCAGAATGTAAACGAGAGGGGAGGTTGGGGTGTGAACGTATTTGGAAACCTTATCGGTTTTTCTACCTCCTCCACCTGCAGTAAAAAATCGATCACAGGTACAGTTCGAAAATTCATGCCCATCGATATCTTAAAATACTGGAGTAGTACTGCAGCGTGGATTTTCTCGCAGACAAGCTGCAGATTAATAACTATTTTTTGAATATCTAAACATATTTAAATAAAAAAAATATTTAATTATAAAGTTATAGGTATTTAATAGGTACAATTTTCATATGAAGATCATTCGTATCTGAGATCATATAAAAAGGTTACGAAATTTTCTTTTAATATCATGTACGTGACCTATGACATGTGGCATGTGGAGTGCCGATAGGCTCTAGGATTTATTGACACATAGCATGTCGACACGCGGAGTACCGATAAATCCATATTTCTGTAAATATCAGATTTTAAGTATTATTTTGCAATTTTCTATAATATTCTTAAAAAATCAAATTCTGGCGCATGCACACCAGTCCACACCATGAATCTCCCCATGGCTCCAGCCTGCAGGACGAGCTGCGAACTGTGCCTGCACCCACGACGCAATAATCGAGTGGGGCAGATTCAACTGCCTGGTTGCTGCTTCGAACAGCGGATCGATCGGCACGAGGCACGGCCGGCGACGCGTCACATGCGGAGCCCTCGCCCCCCCCCCCCCCCCTGGCCCAGGCATTTTATTTCTCAAGCCATCCCCACGGCGTGCTAATCATATGGCCCTCCTCGTCGCCTTAAAATTCCTTTTTCCCCCCCTTCAGTTTCTGCAGCATCGATCAGAGAAAAATATACTCTATCACTTCTTCCCTCACGCCGATTAATGTAGAGTCCCATTCGCCGATTTACTATTTCGTTTCTCTCACCAATAAGTGCTTCTCGTCTCCCTGCTTGGACGATGCTGCAGGTGCGTGATGAATTCGGGAATGTGTTAGCTGCGGCGAGGAGATGCCTCAACGTGACGATGCCGGCGATCCGGGGAATTGTTAGGGCCGGTCAAGCTAGCAGATCTCAGTCCGCAGGGCACGCGCTCTGCTGTTCCATGATCAAGCAGAAGGGAGAAAGAGGAAAGGGCAACTATATGGATGGGCGTGGTTCACCCATGGACCGAACCACCTCTGGTCCATCAATCCATGCAACTTGTAGAGGGGCACCATGCCAAACCATTTTGCATTAGATGCTTCCGCTTCCTGCCCCAATGGATATTGTGGGTCGATCCTGGTTCTGTTGATCTACTGGACCAAGCTACACTTATGTCTCAAAACATGCCTGCATGCATGCAATGCAATGCAAAGCATGGCTAGCTAGCTAGTATTATTCTGGTGAAATTTTCCATAGCAGTTGCAAAAAAAATAATTAATAGCTACATTTATGTCTCGGAGTTCAGGAGTTGATCAAATTCACATGCTCCAGCTACTCCAACAAACCTTCTACCACGATAAAAAAAAAACATGACACGTTGAATTTTGTTTGGAACAATCCCACCAGCCACATGATGAAATGAAATTAACTTGAAAGCTACATCAATCTATCTCTGATGAACGATGAACCACAGGAATGCGGAAATGGTTTGTCCACCGCCAACAGAGAACGATAAACAAAGCAACCGTCATAATACAAACTAGTGTATTATCCTACTACACAAATAGTACAATTTCTGATAGTCGTTTTCAGCTAGTGATGTAACTCATCTCTACAGGCATCCGCATAACACATCAATAAATTGTTATGTCGTTACAGAAATTTAACAACATATGAAATAGGAGATACCAACTCTCATCCAGGGAAGATGATCTTCATGTAGCCCAACAAATTCCAACATCATACTTGCGAATGAGAGAAGAGACGTCATGAGTGACCTTAAAAGGAATACAAAACAATGTAAGGATAAAATAGAAGATGCAATGTAGCAGTAAGCAGTAAGCAGTTATCACAAACTAAGCAACTAAATCCATTATCCATGACGCGCTTCTAGTCCTCTTCTTTTGACCTTAGGTGCACTCACAGCTTAATGACTAAGTTACATCCAAAATAATTTACTGAAAGGGGAATTGTTTATGCAGCATAAAATTTGGGGGGATGTAACATACTAATGCAGCTGGTAGCATAAAAAATCAAAGAACAATAGAGATGCATTGCAAGTTGGCAACCAGAAAACACAGCTACAAATATGTTGGCATTTCTGAGTTACAAGTTGTTTAAGATGCCTTGAGCTCGCCGGTATGTTGTACTAACAAACAAGTGGATGAAGAGGCCGACAACAAGGAGCAACAAGCAGTGGAATCATAAGCTAGCCTCACACTCACTATAGATATCTCAGAATATAGCTTTTCTCCTAATTTTTTCCACCTGGAGTGTAGCTAGCATCTGGAAATGGAATAACACGTACCATGCATGTGCAACCTGATACCTCCTGTAAAAAAATAAGCCACTTTTTGGAAACTTCATATTGCAATATTGACTTACAATATCTTAATTAGGTGTTTAGATTTGGAAACTACTGACGAATTTGCTGACATGTATTACTGAATCCTAAAAGTGATTATTACTGACATGAACTATTCAAAGAAAGTACTGCTGGCAAGAGGTTTCAGTAAGCATGAAAAGGATGATTCAGTAAGTATGACGAATACTGAAGCATGAAAGGAGAATTCAGTACAAAAAGGAGGAGTACTGAGTCCAAGCCATAACAAATTCTCATGCTTAATCCGAGTCATAGTTTCTTCAACAATACTAATTGAAATTACTGAAGGAAAAGAAAGAATACCGAAGAAAAGTAGGCCTACTGACGGAAAGGCGCGCTACTGAAAGACAGTTGCATTACTGAATGTTTTTCTTTTACCGACAATTGAATTAATTCAGCAAATACAGCTACAAATATAGCAGAAATGCAAATTGTCTCAGCAATAACAAACAAAACTATCAAGTTTAAGTGCTTCCTTTTCGAGCATAAAAAATTAGTGAGACCTCTATAATCTGACTTTATGTCCAGAGATAAATTAGCTATAACCACCCATTATGGCATTCCTAAAACTACTCTTCTTGTGCCCATTGCCTAGATGAAGTACCAGTAACTGATAGAGACCTATTTTATCAGAGCCAAAAAAAAAAAAACAACCCAGACTGATATAACCAATGTTTTAGTGTTATCCATACAGGACAAATAATTGGTTTATTTTTGGACTCGGTGACCCCATTATATGCTGCAAACAAACACAAAAACAGATATAACTAAGTACACAGTGAGCACAGAAGTATTCATCATTTGCAATCCATTAATTCCACTTCCAAATGAATGTCTACAATGCCAGAACATCACCAATGCACAAAATCTGAATACTATAGCACTGCAGTATTCAGTAAAGTTCAGATATTCCTGCCCACTTCCAAATCCAAGTGCCACCAGAAAATAGCATTCAAAGTTCATATAGTAAAGCACCTTAGCCCGGCCGAGCACTAGAGCAGGATCAATCGATTTGACTTGATTCAGTTGGAGACCGACAAACTCGCGGGCGGCAGGCCTAAGGCTGATGTACCCCGGCGGCCGGCGCAGCCGTGGTCTCCTCGCCCCCACAGCCGGTGCCGGCGCGGCAGGAACAGGATTTGTCTCGGCGCGAAAGGGCAACAAAGGGGGAGAGCACCGGCACCGCGCTTTATTCCGGTTGAAGAAAAAGAGCGCGCGCGACGTGCACTTCGTTTAACAACAAAAACAGCACAAAATGAACACTCTCCCCTTTCCCCTCCTGTAGCTAGCTTCGTGTCCCTTTTCTGAACCCCAAATGTCTTCACGAGCAGCACATTCGTTCGCCTTTTCGTACGATGATGTGGCGGTTGATACCTTCCTAAACCTAGGGAGGCTCGGTAATTTTACCCCATTATTAGCTGACAGGATACTACAGGTATACATGGAACAGAGTCTTTGGGTTCTCTGGCATGGTTTACCACATGAACTTGAATATACTCGAGCTGTTAAGGTTGTTTCAGAGGGAGCTGCTGATCACAAGAATTTAGAGAGCCGTCCATGGCAGTCGAGAAAAAGAAAGGAACTGGTTAACAAATTCTGTACCGTTAAGCACGAGGGAGCACCACCATCTAATAATTCTGAGAGCATTATGATATACAGACGACTAAAGTTATTCTATCTCCCTCTGGGATGTGCTACCTGCAAGCCAATAACACAGTCATTAAGCATGCATGAGGGGAGGCAGCAGTGTGATCTGAGAGGAGATTCCCCTAATGAACACTGATCTAATCATTTCTCATGGGACTGTGTCAACTTGCTATTAACATATGAGGCGTTGTCGTTGCATATAACAGCATCAGGACGTGCTACCTGCGTGGGTGTGGTTGGTTGGATGTTCTAGTTCGTTGGACTAATCAACTCGAATCATCGTTAGATTTCAACCGGGGCAGGAGCACGCATGCTAGCTTAGCTTGTCCTTCACTGTTTTCCGTTGGTGCATGATTGTGCATGTTGCGTGTTGTCACTTCAGAGATGTAAAATCCAGTCACCACTAGGAATTACCAGTACTACTTCTAAACCATATATTTGCACAAGAAGACTCTGTAGAGGGTTAGAAGGGGTACCTCTTTTTCTATTGCTCGTTTCGTTCTCTCATTGACGACCAGATTGGCCCTCCCGCAAGAAAAAGAAAGCAATTTTAAAGGGTTGGATTAATTGGCAGCTACTAACCGACCACCAACATTATTAGCTTGCCCTCAACTGTAGTACAAGAAGTGCGTTGAACGAGAGCGAGGCAGGGAAGCATGATTAGCTCGCAACCATAAGAATTATGCAGGGGCGCCAGATATAACTGAAGTTGACATCCGTCCGTCGCTCTCAACAACATGCAGGCCGAACCTGCAGGCAGCAACGGTTCTCTGAGAAATGATTTTCTCTTCGGAGGCCAGGGTTAATCTGATTAATCCTTTGAGCAGTGGAGCAGTTGCCGCATAAAGAAACTGGTAGTCAAAAGTTGCAGGCAGCCACTGCATCCTTGCGGAGTTTTTTTTTTATATTTTTTAACATCAATATTTAAATAAATAGACTCTTCAGGAAAAAAATTACAAGAATATACGTCTACCGCTCTTTAGGTGGTTAGGCTCTTATCGTCATCTGAGAAAATGGTTAGGCTTTTACCGCCTCTTAGAGAGCGGTAAACAGTCCGACGTGCTGTGCAGAGGCTAACAGCAGTCCTTTGTATGAACAGTGTTTCGCTGAAATCGCTGTTTACAGTAATATTTCACTCCATCTTTTTTATATAAAATTGTGGTTTTCTGTTGCTCCAAAAATCATAAAATATTCTGTACATATTTCATAATTTAAGTGCAAGCCATTTTAATTGGATTCACCTAAAAAGCATGTGTATAATTTAAACTAAAATTCTCCAAAAATACTACTTTTATAACTTTTAACAATTGTTACAGTCTCAAATAAGTTTCTAAAAATCTGAACAAATTCACTAATATTCATCTTATGCGATGGAGTAATTTCTAAAATTATTTCTAGCCATAATATATATGGTGAAAAAGTGAATTCCTTTGTAACGATCTATTCACATGAAATGATAAAAATACATATAAATAGAGCATTACAAAGGAATTCACTTTTTCACCATATATACTAGAGCTGAAAATAATTTTAGAAATTAGTAAATCACATAAGATGAATATTAATAAATTTTCCCAAATTTTGGAAATTTATTTGAGGCCCTAACAATTGTTAAAAGTTATAAAAATAGTTTTTCTTGGAAAATTTTAGTTTAAAGTATACACATGCTTTTTAGGTGAATACAATTAAAGTGGTTTACACATGAATTATGAAACACATACATAAAGTTTTAGAATTTTTGAAGAAACAAAAGACTATAATTTTGTATAAAGAAAATGAGAGAAAAAAATATTACTATGAATAGTGATTTCAACGGAACACCCAGAGAGGGCTGTTAGCCGCTCTCTGACAGTGCGGTAAGAGAATAACCGCTCGATTAGAGGACAGTAGACGTTTATTTTTATAATTTTTTCTATCAAAAGTATATTTATTTAAATATTAATGTTAAAAAATATAAAAATAAAAAACTCTATCCTTGCGTGCCCGCGCGAAATCACACCTCCCTAGTCGCTAGCCAGCGGCGGCATCGGCCCAGCCAGCCAGCCCTGAAAGAAACGCACGGGCCGGGGATCAGAACCGATCGAAGGAACCACCGCTCGGCTACCCCAAAGTGGGCCGTTGGATGAGAACAGAATTTATACCAAGCCCCCGATTGCAATTTATAGCTAGTAAAAGAAAGAGACAAGGGTTTGGCACCTTGATTACCAAATAGAAATTACGGGCTAGTGCCATATGCGAATGCATGGCGACATGGCATCTTAATGCAACACTTGGTTGTCCCTTGCATTAACCATGGCATGTACCCTTGTTAGCTCCTCTAGGTCTTGATGTCCTCCAGTCCCATCTCATCACACCCATGCAGAGATTGTATATGATGAGGGGAGGATACACGGTATTCCAAACTTATCCACATTTCTGCCTCCCCATGCATGGCTACTTGCAACGTACAACACCTAAATATGTCACTCCACTGAATATAAATTCTACTGCCATATATAGTGAACACTGGGAACCCCTTAGTTCTGATCTTTATTTAATAGAAATATTCCAATAATGTTTTTGTCATCAACCTTCCACAGATATTGATAACCCATGACAGAAGCCCACCATATGTGCAAATATCTCACATCCTTCTCCCACTACCAAGGTTAGCTGCACAGTACCTTATAATTCACAAAATTGCAGCACTTGAATTTAGCTCCCTGAATCGGAAATTAAAATGGATATGAAGATGATATGCAAATTACTATTCCCTCTAGTCATAAAAACATGATGTTTTGGACAAGCTCCCGGTCAAACTTTTGAAGCTTTGACTATCAAGATCTTTCAAAATATATAGATTGGAAACATAAAAATTATGAGATCATAGTTTTGATCTTGAAATGCACTTTCATAATATCATAGTTTTATTGAATATTAAAAACATATATATTTTTTTAGCATTGGATTCCCTTTCCGAGGTCTTCATTGGAGGCCTTTTAATGGGGTGCAAGCCTGGGCTTTGAACCCCGGACTGGCAAGATGCATCCTTGCGCCTTACCAGTGAGCCACGTGCTCGCTTGCAATATTAAAAAAATATTTCAATAGAAAATAGTGGTCAAAGTTACATTTTGAAGACTGTGTCGTCGTTCAAATTTTCAAATATTTCTAACTAGAGGGGGTACTATTTACATGGATGATCAACTGCACAGTATCACAAAATTAAAAATATTTTGCCAGAATTACTGATGCAGTTATCGAATGTAGGTGCCAAAATAATATCAATCAATAGTCTGGACGAATAAAACAAAGAATTCATGGTTACTCAATGATGGCCACATTAAACTGCATACATCATTCACCTCCACAATTCTTCGCACAATTTCTAGACATAACCAACAAGAATCCCTGATTTTCTGATGTGAAAGTAAATTAAAAATGTAGGTACATACGGGATGTTGTTTCATTCCAGATCACGTGTTTAGTTTGCAGTAATCAGAAGACAATGGTCGAATTGAACCAAACATAAAAACCTTCATGTATCAACTTCGCATAATAATAATCCAAATTTAAAGAAATCAAGATGACCAAGGATTCCTCTGTCGTTTATTCAGAGAAGCCCTCTTCAATATGTGAGATGAACTCCAAAAAATTATCAAAAAAAGCAAGGAATGGAGAATGAAATAACAGAATTCTACACATAAGTTACTATAACACAAAACTGACAGCTTCTTTCACAAAGGAAAAAAAAAGAATTTTGAATAAGAAGACAATTAGGAACAGTCCACCATTTATTCATAGAACTTCCTAAAAATCATCACTTCGCGTGAGGGGCTGACAATTAAGTAGCAGACTTACACAAACAATAAATGTAACAGTTCGTTCAACATTTTACACCCAAGCAATAACTGATAGTTCGTCATTAAAAAGAAACTTACATTACCTAGCACATCAGAATAACTCCTGGTAAGCAAATATCTGCTCCTCAAAAATGAAAGAATCAGTACCGAGTAACTCAGCGTCACCAACATACTCAGCGACTTGGTCATATCTCACACGTATCATATCCTTTGTATCTGCGTCCTCCACCACTCCAGTCTCATCCTCGGAGTTCTTCTCTATCAGGTGCCCATACACCCCCTTGTGCTTCCCATAGAGCACAAGCACCTGCCCATTCGTCCGTGGCAGGACTGTTTCCAGCATATCCTGCTCCACCCCCTGCACCAGCTCCAATCCATCATCCATCACTATGTCGCATGTTGTTGTCCCACCACATCGACAACATTCCCTTTCATCAAGTACAGCCTTCTGCTCAACTTCTCACTAACAACAAGAACCCTAATATGGCTCTGTAACCACCGGACCTTGTTACCATTACTGCCACTGCTAATCTTGCCTTCTCGGTTATCCCGGCCATTTATCTCCTTTTCACGAGCTTCCCTCTCCGACCCTCTCCGACCTTTTCTCACCAGACCTCTTCTACCGGACATTAGAATCCCTCTCTTCCGTTTTGTCGGCAGTGTCTCTGTCTCTCTTCTTTGCAGTCCCATTCTCCGTCCCCTTCTTCCCGCCAACAATCCAGTCGCCAGAGCGAGTCTTCTTAGGGTCGCCCTCCGAGGGGTTGTAGCCTAACCCCTGCGTACCAGCACGGCGGTCATACTTGACAACCTTGGCATCCCCCGTCTTGTTGTTCCTACCAATACCTTTACCCTCGGACCAACCGTAGCCAGCAAGGAGCGCAGCACCAAACCCCTCCACAGGCACCTCGTGAAACTCGTCCATGCCACGGTGGTCGGGGAGCGAGGCCATGTCCTTCTTGTACCGCCGCAGCATGAGGTCCTCGCCGGAGGCATCGTCGGCGGCTGGCGGAGGTGGTAGTGGTGCATTCTCCGATTCCCTGGCGGCTGCGGCGGCGTCATTGGAGGCGTTGCGCAAGGTGAGGCCGTAAGGGATGTTGGAAGAGGGGTCGTCGGGGGCGGTGGAGGTGTCGAGGACGAAGGAGGGGCTGCCGCCGCCGGATTCGGCGGCGAGGGCGGCCTCCTCCTCGGGTGTGGGGAGCGAGGAGGGCTTGCGGGGGCGGTGGGTGAGGAAGTTGCCGGAGTTGGGAAGCGGCGCGATGACGGCGGGCGCCGCGGCGCGGGTTAGGGTTTGGGAGGGGTCGAACTCGGTGACGAACTGCGGGGCAGCCGCGGCGCGGGGGCCCGCGTCTTCGTCGGCGGTGGCAGGGCTGGAGGGTGGCTTGGGCGGGCGGGGCTTGGAGGGGAGCGAGAAGGACAGCTTTCTGTCCTTCTCCATGGCGGCGGAGGCGATCTGGGGAATCGCGAGTGGGGAGCGGGGAATAGCAAAGCCGGGAGGAAGCGCGTGCGACGGTGCGAGATACAGTCGTGGAAGGACCTCGTGGCCGTGGACTGGACTGGAGGTCTAGTCGGAGGGAATTTTTTATTTTTAAAATTAGTAGAAATGCACGCCGGTTTCTAAAAATTACAAAATATGCGGCCGTTCCAGGATAAGAGCAGTCTATTTTTTATTTTTTTAAACACACGCTTATTTCTACTAATTTTGAAAATAAAAAATACATTCTCTGATTATAAATACATACTATTTTAGAAAAGGCTCAGTCAAATTTTTAAAACTTTAACTAACAATAGCTTCTAAGATATTTAGTTTAAAAACTTTAAAATCATATATATATATATTAAAAAAATTACAATATTACAAATTCAATAAATTTTATAAATATATTGTAATAAAAAACAGTGATCAACCTACGTATCAGATTTGTCTTTTACAAAAACGAAATGTATTTAAAAAAAAGTCTGATCGGAAGTGAGTGTTCGTGGGAGGCAACGGCCTGGGCCTGGACCTGGGCTGACCCATCTCCGTTTTAGGCCTTTGTTTCTGGCGGTATCCCGTGAACGGAACGGAAGGTGGACGGGGCCTGTGGATATGTGGTGCGCCGCCATTGCCAGTGACCGGAAGGAGAACGCTGATCGCGATCAGCAGGGAGCAGAAGCCTATGTTCACGCAATCAGGAACGGGATCGTCACAAAGGCTAAAACTGCGGCGTGCACTCAAGTCTGAAGAATGGAACGCCCTTGTCACATCTCACTTAAAACATCTATTACAGCACCATCGATCAACGAAACCTTTCTCCCTGATTAAAACCCAATCACTAAAAGTCTCATAGGACACACGCAAAACTAAGGGAATCCGTCTTCTTTTTCCCCCTTTAATCAGCATCATGCACCTTCAGTTACACTGAAACACACAGCAGCATTAGCGTTTTAGATCACCGTCAATTATATTCACTTCATTTTGTTACTTTTTTATTTTTTTTTCTCGTTCTCGTATTTTTTATTTGTTTTATCTTTAACATTTTCTTTTCGAAAGGGATTTGTGAAGAGAAATTCTTAGAATGGATGAAATAAGAGAGAATATCTTTATAAAATGAAACCGTTAAACCGCTAAAAAAAAAAAATTAGATAAAGAGAACGGAACTTATGAAAATAAACCGTTATAGATGGTATGCATATGGTGCTAACCGATGAACCAGTTGGAGTTGGGAGACAGGATTGAAGGGTGTAAACACACATGACAAGAAGCCATCGATCCTCAAGCTTGCTTCTGATGCACGAAGGGCTGTTGATTTGTGCAACAACTTGACGATGACCCATTCCAGTTTGCTCGCTGGCCTCGTCGGCGGAGGACATTACTTTTTCATGTACACATAACGAGAATTCATTTTTTATTATTCATATTTTCTCAGTAAAAAATAAAATACTATTAAATTTTTATAATATTTTGTTGCTTAGAAATATAGAAGAAGCATCATAAGTTTAAGTCTACTTGGACTATAAATCAAGTCCTAGTCTAACTTTAAAGTTTACTCGAAGTATAGTAGAACTCGAGATCTAAAAACAATCCGTCAATAAAAACAGATATAATTTTCACATACGAAGTCCAATTAATATGTTTTTAACTTGCTGAAAAGCTTATGACGAGATATTTTCAATGGATCTAATATCACCCTTAGATTTTTTTTTTAGAGATTAATCAGAGTCGTCAAAATAAGGTGTTATATCATCATTGTGGCCTTATCTGGTCCCTGTAAGCATGACAGGGGCGGAGTCCAAATTATTCTTTATATGGCTGCACAACCCTAGATCGATCTTCTCATGTATGTCCTATATATATATACAGTAGCTGTCGTAGTTTAGGGCTCGTTTGGCAGGGCTCCAGATTCTCCCTGAAACGTTTCGGTTTCAGATTCTCCCTGAAAACGTTTCTCTGGTGAATCATCCTCAATTTTCTGAAAACGTTTGGCAGGGATTTTGAATTCGGATTTTTGAAGAAAAATGACCTGAGTGATTCTCGAAACGGGTGAAACACCATTTTGGGTGATTCTCCTCGTAGTGTTAAAAATGAGAAACGTTTCAGATGATTCAAGGTGAAACGTTTCACATTTTTGTGCATTTGGCAGGGATTCTAGAGAATCACCAGAGAATCTGAAACGTTTCTTGCAACTAAATGGGGCTTTAGAGTCAGGTTTTACATTATGTTTTAGATAGTTTCGCCGCTTGTTTAGTTTGTGAAACTCTAACTTGAGTGTTTCATTAGTAATTCATAATATTCAGATTGCATCTAACTGTTATTGCTTGGGTTCTTGATTCATTTACAGAAAAAGCATTCTTAATAAGGTTAATCGCGTTTTGTCACGGTTGATAACCATAAAGTAGTGATGTAGTGGTTACAAGAATTTTTTATCTGTTCTAGTCAGAGCCTTTGGATCATCAATATTTAAAATACACCAATTAACTTATCATATCCTCAGCCTGGCTGGACGGATGCATCGCGTCTCCACTGTTTTGCCACAACTCCTCCCCAATCGGTGGTAAGGGTTACCTCCAACCGTGAGCCTCCACTCGCGCTTGCACCTGTGAGCCTCCACTGCCTCCTCCTCCTCTGGCCGGATCCCTCCGGAGCGTCTCCAATCCCTCCGACGGATCGACCACCTCCGGTGAGATCCGTCGGCTCCGGTGAGTACACGAGCAGTGCCCCCTCCTCCGGCTGAATCCCCCTTGAATTTTGGCGGGCGCCCCCTCTTCCGGTTGGATCCTCCCCTCCCTTTCTTCTGGGCGCGTTGATGGCGGTAGTGCTGGTGCCGATGGTGATGAGACACGGTCCCGGTTCCCATGGATCTGCGTGTATTGGGGGGATCACTGCCCGGTTGATTATACCTTTGTGTTGAGTGTCCTGCTGCCGCCTGCTGCTGCTGAGAGCTACGACCGTGGTGTGATCATGCGTTGGCTCGCATGCGGTAAAGCTTGCTTGGCTGCGCGTTGGCTTACCTCTTCTTTATGGATATAAGTTTGTGCTATGAGAAAATTTAATTTGCTAGAACATTTTACTGTACGAAAAGCAAAGGTTTGAATGTTTCATCCCATATGTTTTTTTGGTGAAATGTCAATTGTCACCCATTGTCCTGATACCAATGCTACCACCAGTAGTAAGTTAATTTTAGTACTAATCTGGTATAATATAATAGAATTGTTTTCCTTTTCATATGTGAATTTGATGTATATTTTAAAATCTGATTGCAATGCTTGGTTGAAATGGTTAGATGGATGATTTGGCTGTCAAGCGGCGTAAAATCATTGCTCAGGCTGCTGGAGTAGTTGTTACAATGTCTGAGTACACGCTGTTTGTGTATAGGCATGCAGGCCGTACACCACCTGTCAGCTATGGTCCCTTAGTTGAAAGAGATAAGATTATAATGGAAAATCTTAGGTTCATTTTCCACAATGATGATCAACACTGTGTAGAATAGATTCGCGTGAGGAGAGCGTCTTTTTTTTTCACTTATGCACATTGCTTAGGACAAGACACTTGCTTAAGGACACAATTAATAGCTCGGTTGAGGAACAAGTTGTCATGTTCCTGCAAGTGGTTGGTCATAATTGTAGGTTTAGATTGATAGAGCTTAATTTTAGAAAGGGTTTAAAAACAATTAATCGTTACTTCCAAGAAATCTTGTATTATCATAAGCTTACAATAACCTGTTTATTTTGTGCAGCTTCTCAGCATGAGCTTCTGGAGTACGAGCATAAGCTTTTTGGACCTGGTGCTAAATCGTGGGAGTCAACCCTCAACAAACAATAACAATTGCGGGGTCAACCCAACTTCGACTGATAATCTGATGGACAACTCTTAAGATGATTTCATTTGTCACTGTTGAATCTCCATGTTGCGGAAGTAACCTAATTCTAGGTGTACCAAAATGGTTCTGGCAATTGGTTTAGATTTCAAAGAGGTATTTTGCATTTTTTTTCAATTGACAAATTGTTCTAGCAATTGACCTTGTGCTGTAGAACAAATATGGCCATAGACCTGGCAATTGATGTTTTGCTAGAGTTTGTTTTCCTCTTATTCTTCATCCTCCATTTTATTATACCGAACTGATATGCTACTCGTAGCTCGTACTGGAATTTGTTCTTATGTTTTTGCAACTGATGAAGTGATGCATTAGCCAAATAAGCAGCGGCACAAATTTTGCTTTGTCAAAGTGGACTCCTCATAGTACAGTTCTTTGGCACAATTTTGCTTTGTCAAATATGCTCATCTTCGAGGACTTAGCCAAATTTGACCTACAGCTATACTAACAATCCACCATGACCACATTCAAGGACTTAGCAAAATTCGACCCAAGCACATATAACCTATAACACTTAGGCCAAACTTACCTCATTCAAGTACATCACTTGAACAACGCTTCAAAATTTTCAAAAATTTAAGTCAAATTCAAACTTATACAAATTTAACCTATACAACCTACGTACAACAACTTTAGGACTTAACCAAATTCAATACTAGCAAACTCAGCTTAAGAAGGGTAAGCACACCACTGTGCAGAGTCATCATACTCTACTCATGTGGACAACCAATCATAATCTCAGTATTTTGCACTCATGCGGGCTGGTGGGGTTTGGAGCAAATGGAGAAGGACAACTTTTTTTCCTTCTCCATGGCAACGACGACGGAGGGCTATGGCGATCGGAGGTAAGGCGTGTCGGATGGTGGAGGAGGAAGGGTGCAGTGGCATATGAAATTTACGATGACACGTACCCACGTCTCACTTATATTAAGATTCATACTAAAATAAAAAATAAAAAATTATAAATAGATAAGTGAATCAACTAATAAATATATATAATATGAATGGAATTAGCGGATGCATGCCTCTTCATTTATATTAAGATTTAAAAAAATAGATAAAAATATATGAGATAGATAAAAAATGAACAAATAAAAGTATATTAAATAGATGAAATGGACGACGAGATATATCATGTCCACGAGTTCGTAAGGAGTTGCATTTAGTCGTGGACAAGTCCGTGGTCTAGTCGGACACGGCGTCCGCCCGCGCGAGACCACGATCTGGACCGGCCCATCTCACGCGAAGTATTTAGGCCTTGTCGCTGGCGGTGGCCCACGAACGGAAGCTGGACGGCCCGTGGCTGCTGGTAAAGCTAGACTACCCGGGACCTGGAGGAGGCTGCTGAATGCGATGTGCCGGGGGATTGAAGTTGTGTGTACGCAATAGGAACATGATGGCAAAGGATTACTGCTACAGAGATAACCTATGGCGTGTACTCAAGCCATAATCAAGCGGCAGGTTCTGTAGCTCCTCTTGCTTCAGTAACCAGTACACAGCACGGACCGAGTTTACCGACACTTTTTTTCAAAGGATGGCACGAGTGTTATTAATATTTTTATAGAAAAAAGAATTGGTCTAATTGATAAAAAGAATCGGATCTAAAAATTCCACAACTGCATGGTTTATAAAAAAACTGATAGACAACCTCAAGACAATAATATGATATCAACTCGAAAACAGACGTCTATACCAAAAGTCATAACCAGACAAACAGACATGACCAACCCAACTCAACTTATATGCTAGCAAACTAGACGACTGACCCCCTCACAACTCAATCGGCGGAACCCTACTCTCACGCCACCATAACTCAGTCGGTGGAGCACTGCTCCCACGCCATCACAAACAACTCGGTCAGCAGAGCTTTGCTCTCACGCCACACCTCTTTGTCACACAAGTTGGTAGCGCGTCGCTTCGGAGAAGCACGTATTGAAACAAATCGCTGTTAAGAAGTGCCAAAACCAGTGAAGAGCTGTTGCGAATCGAGGACGTAGGGGTGGAGCTAAAGAAGAAGCCAAAGAGAGCACGGTTTCTCGAAGCGACACCTTCAGGAAGGTAACGACGTCAGTGCCGCTGTCGCTCATCCGAACACCTGGATAGGGTTTTCACCCGGAGAAGCATCTAGGGCGGATGAGATGCGATAATGTTGCCTCCAGGGAGATAATGGCGCCCAAGGGTATCAACGACATTAGCACCAGCAAGTCGTGCAGAGCTTTCGCTCGCATCTCCTAGCCCTAGAAACATACACAAAAGGATCAACAAATGAAGCCATTCCATCCACAAGCGTGCCATCTCGAGCCATCACATGCCGTCGAGCTCCCCGCGGGCCAGATCTGAAGGAGAGAAGATAGATCTAGCAAGGGAAGGAGCACAAACAACGATAAGGGGCTAGGCGGTGAGCACAAAGGGGTGGAAAGCCCCCCTGATGATACGTCCCTGAACGACGTCCATGGGGATGACCCCAGACCGCTGAGACTAGAACCGAGCGGGGACACAAGGTGGTAGCACCCGACCAAAAAGCAACCGGCCAAAGGCCAACCGCCACCTGCATGGTGCGCTAAGGCCGGCCGATGGCCCGACTGGGACCGCCATGTAGCAGCAGCCCACCCTCCGACAGAGTCGGGTAGGACGACAACCAGTCGGGCAACAGCCCACACCCTCAGCCCACCACCAGTAACCGAAGAGCCACGCAAAAGCCTGCAAGCCCCTATCCCACCACTGGAGCCACGGGGACAGCACACAGGCGGGCAAGAGGTGATCAAACCTACCGGCAAGCCACCACATGGATCCGGCCAAGAAGAGGAAGAACCAGTGAACAACAGCGCGAATCTGGCTGAAGCATGCAACCATGCTGATGGTGACTGCCACCGAGCCACCAAAGCCAGCCGCGTTGTAGGCCACGACACCGGAGGCGCACGGTCGCTACCAACCCGGGAGGCGGAGGAACCCATAGAACCAAGACGCCACACGCAGGGGCACACATGGAACATGCGGATCCTGGGGCGTCACGCACGGAAGCACATGGATCCAAGGCCGTCGAGTCAACCGGGAGCGTAGGACACAAAACAAGTGGTGACATGGCAACATCCCCTCGCGTAGGGCAGAGCACCACGGGTGAAGAGACAGGCCACATGCCTACAGTAGTGAACATTGTCGAACATGGAGCACCACCGAGCCACAGACATCGTCACCTGGCCCCGCCCAGCATAGAAACCAAGCGCTGGAACCGCCGAGCCACAGATACCATCGCATGGCCTAGCCCAACACAGATCCGAGTGTAGAACCCGTGAGGAGACTAGCGGATTGGCATATCCGGCCACCGCCCAACAAGATCTGGTCGCCCACTCCCGGGACAACCCAGAAACCGACCGTCGACGCGCCAGACCAAGCCTCTGAGGTGTAGTAGAGCAGATCTCGTGAGGAAGAGGGAGACTAACAGGCACGTGAGGAAGAAGGAGACCAACACCGGCTGCCACCACCTGAGACAAAACGGGGAGAGGAAGAGGAGGGCGTGGAAAGGAAAACAACCACGACGAAAGCCGCTTGGCTTCGTCATTGGCCACTGCCACCATTGTCGACCAGCAGTGGTGGCGGCCGCCGCGCCAGGCCACTCGACAGGGAGGTTGGGCGAGCAGGACTTTGTCGCCCCCGAGTCGCCTAGACAAGCGACACGGAGGCCCCCCTTTTTTCCCAATTTACAAACACTTTTGTCCAGGCTTATAAATTATCAAAGTTCAGGGACGTCCAAGACAGCACATTATTGATGATAAGATTTGTTATTTATAGTGGTTATTGCAGCAATGACTGATTTAATGAGCGATCAGCGATCAGTATATTCACTGACGAACAATGCTCGGATCACTATAAATAGTGCTCTGACTACTATAAACAGTGCCCCGACCATAATGAACAGTGTTCATACCATGATAAATAGTACTCCAACCACACTGAACAGCACTCGACTAGATCTACAATACTTCCGACCAGATGAATAGTAATTCTAACCAGTGAACAATACTTCATGACCACGACCAGTGACTACGATCAGTGATCACGAACAGGGAGGCGATCAGTGACCACGGTTTGTTTCAGCAGTTGATCTCTGGATAGGTGGAAGAGCTGATCTGATTCAAGTACATGGATATGTCAAGCATGTAGTCAAATTTAAGAAGGCCGAGCTGCAATAAAAGATACTCGAGTAGATATATGAGAGTTTATGTGATCGATTAGGAAGGGTATGTAGAAAGTTTAGAGATCAAAAGGCATATCTGAATCATATCTGTAAATCTTGTTCGATTTAAATTAGGAGCTCTGATCTCTTAGGGCTAAGACATGCTACCCTTTAAATATAAGAGGGCCATGACGATTGAAATAATCAACCCTAGCTCCTGTAGTCCCGTCCCTTCTTCCTTCTCCTGCTATTATTCGTTCTTAATCTCGACGACTAAGTACAAGCCGTCGGCTAACCATACCCTAACGAGGTCCCTCCCGGGTGCGATTTGCTGATGAAGATCCATCGCCACAGTGTCAGACTGAGCTTCCCAGGTGCTTCTCACCGATTTAGTTATCCTTTACCAGTTTGCTCGTAAATCGGTCGCTCGTTGCCACGAAAGCGCAATAGTTATCATCGCTGTTGTATGCCCCGTACGTGCCGCTGCGGATTGCACACGAGGTGCTCGTGTGTTGGCACAATGGTTCATATTTTCATGCCAATACACATCAACAACTCTGAAGAATGGAAAATCCTCGTCACATATTACTCTTAACATCTAGTATGAATTGACAACAACATCAGCAAAGCCTTTTTTTTCCCGTCCCTCCTTCCTCCTCCTCTTGCTGCTATTCGTTCTTGATCTCGACGATCAAGGACAAACCTCCGACTAACCGTGCCGTGACGGGATCCCTCCCGGGTGCGATTTGTTGACGAAGATCCGTTGCCACAGTGCCATATTGGGCCTCCTAGGTGCTGCTCACCGAATTAGTTATCTTTTACTGGTTTGCTCGTAAATCGGTCGCTCGTTGCCGCAAAAACGTAATAGTTATCACCGCTATTATACGTGCTATACGTGCCGCTACAGATTGCACACAAGGTGCTCGTGTATTAGTACGAGTATCTATATTTTTGTACTAACACACATCAGCATCTCTAAAGAATGGAAAATCCTTGTCACATATTACTCTTAACATCTAGTATGAATTGACAGCAGCATCAGCGAAGCCCTTTTTTCCCTGATTAAAACTCATCCAGTGAAAGCCCCCCTGGAAAGATGCAAAACCAGGGAATGATGTTTTCGTTTAAAACCAGCATTATGCACCTTCGCTTACTCTGAAATCACAAAGCAATATCAGCACTCAGTTCAGATGCACATGGTGATAACTGATGAAACCTAGTGGGCGTTGGGAGACAAGGATGTAACACACATGACATGAAGCCGTCCTACACGCTCGCTCTAGTTCTGAAAGTGACAAGAAGCTATCGATCCTCAAGCTTGCTTCTAATGCACGACGGGCTCATTGATTTGTGCAACAACTTCACGATGACCCATTCCAGTTTGCTCGCTGGCCTCGTCAGTCAGCCTACCTAATCAACCTAATCATTCTCAGGACCGAAGGAGGGAAGGCTGCATGCACCTGACTTTTTTTTTATTTAAGGTACAACCGATGAGGTATACAATTTATACACACTATACTCATCTCATACTCATGTATACATGTGTGCGTCATAATTATACACAAAAGACATATTAGAGAGCTCTAGATCCTCAATGTGTAAAAACGTACAACCTACTTTTTTTTAAAACAAAGGATATTTTTTTACTTGGCTTTCTTTGGAGGCTATTTGTGAGTGCCAGGATTCGAGCACCGGCAGGCTTTCTTTGCAGGCCGGCTGCTCTTATGCAGACTTTATCAACTGAGTTACTTAACGTGCACGTGTGTACTTAATTTACACATGAGATATATCCCAAAAGCAGCTAGGAAATAAACCTGCTAGTGAAACCCGAGTTCCCTCTCAGGATCAAACCCGGGTGGCAACACTCATGCCCGAGTCAAAAGAACTCTGTTCCTGAAAGATGGCTGGGATCCTGGCTAACCAAGTCAAACACTTCTACATCTCAAAAAAAATGTTAAACACTTTTGCTTCATGGAAATCAAGTGTAGGGTCAAATACTATGTGACAAGTACATATATTAATCCTATGATTTTTCACACATGTTCGGAAAGCAGATTCTTTGGGGGCGGCGAAAAGTGACTGCAGTGAAGTAAGAGTGCAAATATGCAGTCTATGTTCCATCGGTTCCAAATCGGCCGAGACACCAGGTGGATGATCCAACCGCTTCTCCTCAAACCAGGGACGACTAACTGATGAGGACAAGGAAGAACAGAACAAAACAACTCTCTGAGAGGAAGCCTCCAAGAACTGGCTTCAAGAAGCCGCCAGTGGTTAGGTTCTTGCTTGATCACAAAACAAGTCGTGAACCACCACATTCTTGTTGACGGTTCGTCCCATTCACTTTTCTGAGACCAGTCTCATCTACCAATCGCTGGAACTATAACCTTCATATAATCATGAGGATTAGAAAAACACAAACCAACTATATTACAGTTGTCTGATTCAAAGCCTAGCATCAGAATGTGCATTGTGGTCAGCAGGATTACGAAGGTGTCATCGAAACCATATAAAAAGCTTCAACGAAGAAGAAGAGAGAAGAAGCTCTGAAGTTTCATCAACAAAAATCTGAATAACTTCAGAAAAAATAAGCTAATTGAACATGAACAAAAAAATCGCACCCTTTTACCAGTGTGTAAATTGTACAGCAAGCAAAAGATGAACAAAGAAATAGTTCCTTTCTTTCTTTTTACAGGTTTTGTGCGAGAATTAATTCTGACGGGTTGATCAATCAAACAACGCTGTGGCAGAGGCTGGATTTCCACCGCGACTGCCTCGTCTCTACCCACGCCAAGAACCGGTACACCTTGCCGAAGATGCTCAAGAACACCAGCCCGGCGACCAGGCTGTACGCGGCCACGCCGACGGCGCCGCCCTCCGCGGCGACCCACCCGACGAGGTAGACCGCGTCAGTCGCCACGAACACCCAGCCCACGCCCTCCAGCGCCGACCGCGTCCACGCGCTGAGCCGCTCCTCGCCGTAGATGCGGCACACCATCCGCGAGCACAGCGCGAAGATGATCGCCAGCGCCGTTTTGGACAGGCCTCGGTACTGCACCGCGGTGCCGCCGACCACCAGGGGCTCCATCCGGCAGAGGCACGACGCGCACTCCCCGGAGAACCTGGACCACCGGAGCGCTTCCAGCCCCGTGTAGTACGGCAGGACGACGGCGTCCAGGTACAGGCTCGCGTGCAGCACGCCGGACACGGTGGACGCCTCCAGCACCGCGTACCGGATGTCGCCGTCGGCCTCGTTCCGGAACGCAAGCGCCGAGGCCTGCAGCAGCAGAAGCAATGCTGGGCCGAGCTGCGCGAGCGGGAACACGGCGTTGACCCGCTGCCCCTTGGCGAGCGCGAGCAGCACCAGGGGAAGCAGGAACGGGCCCGAGGGGAGCAGGTACTTCCTCTTGATTCCCCTGACGCTGGCCGTCGCGTTGCCCCGCACGAGGTCGAGGACCGTGAACACGAGCGTGGAGAGGAAGCAGTACGCGGCGAAGGCGGCGACGAGGACGCCGACGGCGGCGGGGTAGTCGCCCGGGTAGGAGCTGTCGCAGTAGTAGTGGTAGGGGCAGGTCACGAAGTCGGTGGTCTCCTCGAGCTGCCACCTTGTGCACTTGAGTATCTGCCTCGTCACGGCGTCGCCGCCGCCCTGCTGAGCTGCTCTCCACGCCGATCGCCCGGCACCAAGAAGCGGCGAGAGCATCTGGTCATAGGACATGATGCCACCAGCAGCTGATTCTTGCTGTCTTGTAGCTTCTTCTTCTTCTTCTTCTTGTCCTGTTAGCTATATGCATGCCTGCATTTGGTAGCTAATGATGGCTTGCTTTCAGAGGCAACTCCTCACCCTCTTCCTCCTCCTTCCTCTTCTTGGAAGCTGGTGCTGTTGCTTGTAGAAGGAGGGAGGGTGTTGGAAGTTTGGAACTGGATAGGGAAGGTTTAACTAGCTACTTTTAGGGAACTTGCCAAGCATGCCCTTTAACTTGAATTTTTCAAACAATGTGCACTCATCATAGGATTACATAGGAAGATGACTTGGATAAGTGATGGTATTGGAAAGGATTAATTGGGGGCGTAGGGGTGTTTTAGGCATATGGTGTTCATGGTTTGCTGTCATGGTGGTTGGGTGAGGAGAGGGGAGGCCGAGGTATTGTCTGACTTTGTTTGTTTGTCATGCATTGGTAGAGAATTTAGAGAAGAGCAGAACATTTGTTTACATGTACCTAGATGTTAGTTAAAAGGTTGTTGGAGAATTGTATTTCTCCAGAGTGGTTTGTTGGGGTATTTGGTGAGAAAAGAGTTAGAGAGACTGATTCAGCCCTTTGTTTTTGTCAATGATTGGACTTGCATGATTAAAATATAGCTAAGCTGATCTTGCATGTTTCTGTCAATTTCTGTTTTATTTACAGTTTCCAAAAGGATTTAGACTGGTAGAGGCATGATGGTGCTATCATTTGGATTCCAGGGCAATAGGATACTCCAACTTTTATTCACCATGAGGAATTGAGGATGATGGTTTCTTTGTCTACGACTCTTTCTCTGGGCAATTATTTTGGTAGGTGGCACAAAGCCAGGTAGGCCATGATCCTAGAGGAACGAAGAAAAGCCGTGCCCGTGGTATATAATCCCAGTCTCAAGCATGTGTGTCTCTGAGATTGGTGGCCGGATGTTTCTACAGCACAATACGTCTTCGATCTTTTTATATATAATCCACCCAGCTTTGAATCTTCTTGGGGAGTGCTTAAGATAATATTATATTTTGCATAGGTGAGGTGACCCAACTGCTCAATTTGATATTTCGATATGAAATGGATATGGGCATGCATCATGTAGGTAAGTGGCCTTACTTGTTTTTTTATTGTTGCCATGAGGTTTGCTGATCTGTTCTGTTCTTTTGCTCATCTTCTTGTCAAACATGTGCTGACACACGAGGAGATGGATAAAGATTGGCTGTAACTTGGAAGCTGCAACTTACAAGGCAGCTGCTGCAGATATTGGGCGAGCTTTATCCAGACGGATTTTGCAGGCATGTAAGCAACTGATCTACTTCTTTAAATGTACGATATAATTTGAGCAAACTTCAAGCAAATTGTAAATTCAGATGGAAGGGACAGTGAGATTTAACTTGTGGCCTCTGGCATGCCACAAGATATGAACATGTATTTGAAAACGACTGCATCTATATCGTGAAACCTGTTGCTTACTTACATCGGACCCACTAGATTGAGAATATTTCGATATCAATCGTTGGCCAAGCATATAATATCGGCTGATTCTGGTTCATCACTCGTTGTTCCAAGTCTCTGCCTGCATCATGATGCAGTGACAGGCAATTATTTCACGTTAAGCACACGTCAATACGTCTAGTTTTCAGATGCAACCTTCACAGGTAAAAAAACTGGCATCAGAAAACGCCCTTGTCGATCAATGCTGATTGCTGAAACACTAACCCATTTGAGAATTGAAATCGCCGCTTTATGGTTGTGCCGTGCTTCTTTGGTAAGTCACGGGAATTGGCAATTCAGAGTTCAGTGAAATAGAAGTAGAACATGGAATTCGGAGTGATTCAGAGGGTATATTATATATATATGGGGTCAGTGTCGCACTCTCTTCAGTATGTTGACCCGTAGAATTCGCAGGAATCCGATTGTAAATTGCTCGATTCGACGAATGGGTTCTTGTTGTTTTGGTTTGAGCAATGAATAAGTTGATCATTTATCATGCCATTTCTGGCGGTGGCCTCAGCGACAAAAGAAAAATGAGGAATGGAATCCTACGGTGGACTAACCTGCATGTATCAGGATTTAGGACTAAACTTAACCCAAACGGACATTTCCAAGACACCCAATCCTTTTTTTTTTCCACGTTCTGGACGTGAGATGCCTGGAGCTATGCGAAATTGGGAATTGACAACACGATGCAGCCGCAGGCAAGAATTGAGCCCTGAAAGATACATCCACTCACTCAGCTGATCTGTTATGGGAGCAGGTAGATCTAAAGGCCTCCTAGTTGTAGCTTTGCTCCAATCAGGTATGCATGCTGATGTAGCAAAGGTTGAAGCAGGTAGAGGCTTGACAGCGGAAGGGTTGATCGGTAGGAAGCTTGTGGTGTGTGTGCTAGTATTTGTGAATAGTTCTGGTCCATGCATGGTGAATCAACGAAGTGACTGAACCTCTAGATCTGCATCAACCTGCAGCAGAAAGTCTAAAGGGAGAATCTGCAGAAGGATTTGTGATCACAATGTAGATGACAGATGAGAGAAAAGAAATGGAAAGTGCCCTGATATTAAGGTCCAGAAGTGGACCTATCATTGGGGTAGAGTAACAGACATGATCATGCAAAGGTTCACAGGTATCAGAAAGTCTCCCCAAAGTTGATGCTTTTTTTCCCAAAGAACCTTCGAAAAGGATAGGAAGTTTGTGCAGTTCACTAAAGAAAAAAAAAGTTGACCTAGTTTATGAAGAAAAACGGGTCTGAAAACATTACAACCACACGATTTATTTGAGGAAAAAGTGGTGAAAACACTGACAACGACAAGAAATGGCCAGGACGGCCATGCGGTGGGCTCTCTCTCACTGATGTCTTGGTAGTTGTCTAGGTGCAGCGACGGGGTGTCCTGGCCGCATTAGCGAGAGAGCCTACCGTATGTCATCGTTGCCAAGATTCATAGTACCTCACGATGAACCAGCTCCGACTTCACACAATAAACTCCCCCAACGCATGCCTGCCGACCACCGTGAAGCAAGAGACAGAACGAAGGGGGTAGATGCCTTGCCGAACGTCCCAGCACTGCGATTGACCGAGCACCAAAGCAGTGTGAGACCTCCAAGGCGACGCCTTCAAGAAGGAAGCGATACCGGAGATGTCGTCGTCGCCCGTCCAGGAATTTAGATAGGGTTTTCACTTGGAGAGTCCCACAAGAAGAGCTGGGGAGGCACCACGATTGCGCCCCCAAGAGGGAGAGTGTTGCCCGAGAGCATCGCCGCAGTCAGCACCGACGAATTCCCAAGCGAGGCTTTCACCCAAAGCCTCCCCATCCCCCCTACCACGAAGATCTGCGGCCTACCGCCGCAGGCCCATCACCCACCACGAACGAGAGGCCCACACTGTCGCCGACAACTCACATGCGGCCTCGCCACTGCCACCACTGCGCACCAACGGGCCAGCTGGAGCAAAAATGTGGCCACTAGGACCTCCATGCTCCATCACCGTGTGATCCGAGAGCCACTGGGCGTCACCACCGGCAGCCAGCACGAGACTCACCTCCAGGCGTTGATGCCCCCAGCATGACGAGCCAGCCGCTGGGAGCCACTGCGCACCGCCAACCACAGAACCTATAGCTGGAAGCCGCTGGCAAGAGGACCACCCCCGGGCGTTGGCCACGCACACAACGCGGATCCAAGGCCGCAAAAAATGACCGGGCACACAGAGCGCCAAACAAGTGGCTCCATAGCAGCATTGCAAGACCAGGCCCTGACCGTACGCTATCGACCGCCATGCCTGCACGCCGCGCCCCGCTGCTACAGGACCGACATCGAGAGAAGATCCATCGGACGCGCAAAAGGGACCGACTGCACCAAGACCGGGCCGCCGCCACACCCGCCAAGCTCCACACACCGACACCTAGCCCAGCCCAGCACTGATTCGAGCCACCACCACATGAGGCAAGCCGCCGACGCTTGGATCTAGGCTGCCACCGCTAGATCCAAGTCGCCGTCGTCAAGGATGTGATGTTGCCCGTCACCCTAGCAGATGCCTCTCAATCCCTTGCGTCGTTGCCTCCTTCAGCCGCACAAAGAAGGGATTAATCACATAGATCCAACCACCAAGAGGAGCAATCCCGCGACGCAAATAAGAGATAGCCCCGTCACCACCATCGTTGTGGCCACACGAACTTATAGCGGCATGCTTAGGTGGCGGCAAGGCAAGGATGCCAAGGGAGAGCTGACGGCGCGACGAGTTTGGAGGCCACCCGAGTTGCCCCTCCTTATGAGGGGCGCGGGGGCTTGTCCCTCACTGCTCGTTCAAGTTGATGCTCTTGTAGGGACACAAATACTGATATCAGTTTTTTACTGTAATGCTGAGACATGTACTGGAACTAAGAGAAAAGCATATATCGAAACAGCATGGCAATAGTTATTTCGTGTCACAAACTAGTTGTATTTTTTTCCTCAAGAAAAGGAAACTGTTCCCCAGAAAAGGAAATGCTTTTAAATAGTCATATTAGATTCATGCCCTGAAACGAGTAGTTGAAAATAAACTAATACCACAAATGGCCTAGTGATAATTAGAGTACTGATATCATGTGCTATGATTTTACATAGATGACTTACCGGTTAGGACAAATGTCTGTACGATATAAAATATTTTTGAGATCAACATATCAAAATTATTCTCAAAAACATCCAGGCATGCAGGGGTTTTCCCCGATAAATTTGGGGCACCGAGAACTTTAAAAAAACATTGAAACATTTCTAGATGTCAACGGTCTGAAACCACTCCGCCTTCAAACGATGAAAGAACCGGTTATTCTTCCACAATACAGGTTAGATGCCTGTACATTCTGAAAGCTTGTCCCAAAATTTCCAAATACGCCAAAACCTGTTCCTAACCTTCCCAGTTTTGCGAGAACTTGTTTCGGATCTTCCCAATTTTGCCAAACTGGTTGGGGAAAAAATCCAGTAAAGATTGATAGTTAACTGAATGGTTATATCTCCTCCAAAGCAAAAACTAAACAGATGTATCTAAATGATGCTAAAAAACAAGAATCATGGGTTCTGCTCATAATCAACTAAAGATTCAACTAAACTTGGATAGCGAGATCACTTTATGACTTCATGTGTATCGGTATATGGCTTGGAACTTCTGGATTAAAAGAAATGGAAGTCTTTTCAAAGGTAATCAGATACGAACTACTGACATTCAGAAGAAAAGCCTTTATAATTGCAAAATCTACTTACTCCTATATAATCAGGCTGCTGGGTATATATCCATCGAAAACAGAGGAACATCAAACCTCAACAAATGGACTGAAAAAATATAAAGGAGGACCAGTGATCCTTCCTCCATGTCTGAGTATTTCAGCAAGTTACTATGAAAATTGAAAAGTGCCGTGCGGATGTGTTCATATGGCTTTCAGCTAAACAAACTAACGTGTACGATAATAGAAAAAATTGGGAGCTCTCATATTTCATCCTTCTATTTAATATTTATTCTTATGGTGAAGATCAAATTCAAAACTTTATGATCAAAGGATTATGCTAAACTTGAAATAATGTAAACATCAAGGGCGAATATAAATATCATCTACACATAGATACAAAAATAAGGGGAATGGACCTTACAACATTGTGTCATTGCCAACTGCTTCTGTTTCTTGCATCCTCAGGCTGGTATATAAGATTCTAACATCAGTTGTGCACGATGTGGTGACACAATATCGACAACAAGGTATGTGAACTTCCATGTCCTGTCAGAATTATCTTTGAACATCTCCGAATACACCTTTCCAGCTCCATGTGGCCCACGGATGAGAAAGTTTACCTGAAAAGATGTATGTGAAAAATGTGCAAAAGAACCATGGAAACTATATGACTTCATATCAAATGCGACCTAACGCCCTCTTTTCTAATTAGCAAAGCAATACCTGCAAGCACATAACCTTGTGAAGGGTAAGTAGATGAGGTTCTCTAGTGTGTATTACTATCAGCACTGACTCAAGTATTAGCAACAAAACCAATTTATTCTCATCCTATTACCTCTCCCTATGTTATTACTATGTTCTGATTCGCAATTAAGCTCTTTCTATGCTGCTTGCTGTTGGTCAATGGAAAGTCATTGGCCCATTGTCATATGCTACTAAGGCGCTAATGAACTCGCAAAGAGAAATTGCCCACCAATTGCTGCACAACAGACAACACAATTGTGAAGTTGTCCCTTTGTTATTAACTTTGCTACACTAGACCCGTGGTGCAAGTAAAACATCACAATTGAAGAAGACACGCAGAAGAGACAAGAATTTATGCTACCTCCACATGTTCAACACCATCCTCATCTGTCCAAACCTTATTTGGAATTCGTTGCCGAGCTGCACGGTTTCTAGTTTCATGACCATATCCAGTAATAGGGTGGCCAATTCTTGATGTAACCTGACAAAACATACGAAACTACTAAGAGAGGAAAACTACAACTATCTACATGAAAAAAGGAACATAAACAACATTATCACCCAAAAACCTGGCTATCACTCTGAACTCTTGCTAGAGCTTTCCCAAATATCTTGTATCTGTAGGATGGTAAGAACACACAAGCATTAACTCATCTCCCTTTGAGATTGCATATTTATAACACAGACATTGTTCCAGAGAAAAAGGATACGATAAACCACACAGAGAACTTTAATCAAAAAGCAACAAGAGCAACATGTGATGTTGAAAAGAGATTCAGGTGTTCCAACAGATAAAACTTCACATTTGGTGTACAGGAAAATTAATGAATCAGGCAGGATAGTCAAGACACCTGCAAAGGCTGTTGACATGCCAGACAAAAACTCAACAACCAAGTTATAACATACATGAATTATATTGCTTGTTCAGCTTTAAGGGAAACATAAGTGCCATGCATAGTAGCAAAAAAGGTTAGTACTTAGTAAGCATGGCACGAGTTGCAAACAACAAAGCTGCCGATGACATTATAGGGTATATACAAGGAAAGGTTTGTAGCCCGCTGATGGAAGAGCACGTAATTTTCTGCAACTTTGGTGCATTATGGCTTAGCCAAGTGATGGGGAGTGGCACAAGGCCAAGGAAATGAGAAGCATAGACGTGTGGTCATATATAGTCCATGAAGCACACAGATTAAGAAATGGAAAAAGTGTATGCACAAAACTACAAGTATTGTGAATAGTAACAAAAAAACTACAAGTATTGTGCGCTAATTTCACACAAAACCTGATTTTAATTAGATTCATAAAAAAAATGATGTTATGTTTCTCCAAAAATCCTAAAACATTTTGTACGTGTTCCTAGAACATTATATTCTCCAAAAAGTGAGTTCAGAACTTACGTTTTGGAGAATACAACCTAGGGCTGGAAATAATTTTAGAAATTATTCCATCATATAAGAAGAATATTAGTGAATTTTCCTATATTTTGGGGATTTTATTTGAGACCCTGACAATTGTTAGGAGTTATAAAAGTAGCATTTTTTAAGAATTTTAGTTTAAATTCTACACAACCTTTTTAGGTGAGTCGAATTAAAATAGGTTGCACATTGATTATAGAACATGTACAAAATGTTGATTTTTAGAGAAACATAAGACCATTTTTTTAGTGAATCTAATTAAAATCAAATTTTATGTAAAATTAGTGCACAATATTTGTAGTTTTATATTACTATCCATAATACTTGTAGTTTTGTGCAATTCACGATACTTGTAGTAAAAAGAGAAAAAGAAGTTATATACTGCACATAATATTAACTCTAGTAAATTTGTACAATTCACACAAAGATATTGTTATTATTTTAATACAAAGAATGACTGTTATAATGTCCTGAGTTTTAGCATATTAGTTAATTGTAAAATTCACTTCAAATTAATTTTTTTAATTAATTAAACCAAATAAACATCAAGTAAAAGTGTATATGAATATATATACACCAATATGTATATATTCATATATATTAGGTTGGCTAAGTACTCTGAAATGCACCTTAATTTCTAAATAAACCCCTGACTAGAATTTGAATGTCTCTCAAATTCAAATCTACTCTTATTTTTTGTTCAGCTCAACTCCAACTCGAATTCAAATCGTTTTTATTCAAATCATCTTTCAAATCTCGAAGTTTTACTCCCAAATCCAAATTCAAACCCCTCATTTGAATTTATCCCAAAAACATTTTTCCTTTTCTCTATTTCACCACGGGCCTAATCTCTTTCTCTTCTCGAGTTGCCTTTCCTTTTTCCCCTCTCGACGCAGCCCATCCAGCCAGCCCAACTGGCCCAGCTCCTTTCCCCCTTCCTTCTGTCGCGCCTAGGCCGTAGCCGCGCTGTTGGCCAGCTTCCACACGCGTCGCCTGCTTGCCCGCGCGCACAAGTGAGCCCGGTCGTCCACGTATCGCCCATCCGCTCGCCGCTCGCGCCGTCTCCCTCCTCCAGCGCATCATCGTGCCAAGCTATCCGCGCACCACCACCGCGACTGCCGCTCTCCCACCCGGGAAATATCGCGACCGGCACATTGAATGCACAGCGAAGCCCTCCGCTCTCTCGCTCTCTCTTCTCTCTTTACCCTCACAGCACCCTACCCATGCGCCTATAGCCGTGCGACTTCCGCGCCTGCGCACGTGCATGGATGGCGCAGGGTGGCCATGCCGCGAGGATTAAGGTAGGCGCCCCACGCCACCTCACCGCCGCGCTGCTCGCCGACGACTGCATGACGTCACGAGCCTAGCACCGCCTCAAGCCGAGCCGTACGGCTATAAAAGGTGTAGCCCCAGCCTCTCTCCTCCCCCTTTTCTCCTTTCACCGCCGCCACATCATTGCTCTCCGCCGCAACTGTTTCTCCTCCAACGAGCTGCCGAGAAGCCCCACAAGCTCACCACAGTCCCTGTGCCGCTCTCCGTCGACTAGAAGCCCGACGAAAGCCCGCCCGAGCTGGGGACCGAGCAGCACCACCGCTGCCGCTTCGACACATCGCCGGCCACCGTCCTGCTCATCACCGTTCTTGCGCTCGATGAGCATCCTCTTCCCCTCGCACAACCTCCTAACTAGCATGTCACCATTCCCGTGCCTTCCCATCGCCTAGCACTGTGCAGTCGTGAGTTTTTCCCCGTTACCGTCGCCATTGCTCGCTGCTGGTGACCCCTAGCCCTCTCCTGAGCTAGCCTTCGTGTCGTGTTAGCCACATAGACTTAGCCGTAGGCTTGCGGGTGGCCCGGGGCACACTAGAAGAGGGGAGGTGTTGCCCGATTTTTGCACCGCCGCTTAGACCTGCTCCGGCCACGGCTTGCCATCGATAAGCCCCAGACGGGTTAGCCGTCGCGTGTAGAGGCCCGGCGACCATTTGCCTTCGAGGACCCTTGGCGGGAGCATGATTCTAGCGAGCTTGCCGACACGGCTCCGTCGCGATTTCTTGTCGCCGACCGATCCCTTTTGCCGCTCCGCTCACCCGCACACGCGTGGACCGACCACAGGCCATTGGTTTAGCCTAGCCAAGTGGGCCGCGGCTCAGCCCACACGCCGCTAGCCTGCCAGGCCAGGCCAGCAGCCACATGCCTCGCCCCAGTGGGCTGACCACTATGCAGTCCAAGCCCATTTCGGCCCAACCCGTGGTACTACGCAATGGGTCCCACATGTTACTGTTCATGTGGACCCAAGCTAATGTTCAGTAATCGAAACAAAGGGCCAAGCAAAAGAGGATTTACAGTCCACCGCCCGCAGCCTGCTGCATCGAATTAAACCACATGCTCCACCGCTTGTGCGGGCCCCTGTCATGGGTCCCACCCATGAATAGTGTCATTTCATATTTTCTTCGTTCTGACGCCGATTTCGGCGATTCTTTTGCCAAAATTCATCTAAATTTAAGATCTACCTATCTATCCCATTATGGTATCCATCAGCACTCTTTTGGCTTTCATTTGGTGTTATTTGTTCTTCTCTAGTATAATTCATTATTGATCGTAGTCGCGTTTGCAGAACCAACAGAGTTTTGTGAGTGCTGGGTGGGAAACGTCATGAGCGAGGAAGATCTAGATTTCGATCAAGGTTTAGAAGAGAACATCGAAGAAGGCAAATCCTACCTCCTTGATCATATTAAACCTATGATTTCAAATAATCTACATGATCAATTAAAACTGAACTTATTATCGTATGTGCTATGAATTGCGCTTTTTCAAACTGTTTGTAGTAGTTAATCCTATCAAACAATTGTCATACCTAAAACATTATTGTCCAGAATACATATAACCCTAGGAATTATTTGTCGTTATCTATATTAACGTCAAACGACATCTTGATATCTAGAATGCTTAGGATTGAATACTTCTTCTCAGAGCCGTCACCTTGAATGCATCTCTTCGGAGATATCAATTCACTATCTATCAAATTAGCCCATGTATCATGGATCCTTGATGTTTGTGAATCCCGTGATGGTTGTAAAATCCTTGATGTCGTGTGGGATATGATGAAAGATGTGTAAAAATGGGCGAAAACTGTTTTAGCTGGGGCAGGTAGAGTGCTCCTTCAATCGAGGATGCTCTTAGGGGCTTGAGTTGCTTTTGTGGTATTCATTGCTAGAAGATACCTACTCTGGGCGTTTAAACACCGAATCTTGCATCGTCATGCTGAGCCATCCCCGTGCAACCATACGGTCTGTATAGGCAGGGCTTGACTTTTCTTTCACCGGACTGGGTTGGACATCATACTACGAGGCTGAGAGCCACAAGCAGTCAAGTGACTATCTGGCCCTCTTTTTGAATGTGCAGAGATTGGCAAGTGCTTAAAAATGGAACCTGACATTTAGTACAAGACTTCTAGTATTTAGGGGTAAATCTCGTGTAAAAACCCGGTAGGAAAGGTGATTGAAGTGTCTCAGTATGATTCGCTTCTCCGCTCGCAACAGATGGAGGTTGAGCATATCGTGTGCATATCGCGTGGGTACAGCGTACAACCTCTGCAGAGTATTAAACTATTCGAATAGTCGTGTCCACGTTCATGGACATGCGAAGGTAGGGTCACGCTTGATTAGACTCTAGGTGCGTATCTTGATGGGTGAATGTGTGGACTAGATGTCCGTATGATGAGATTGTTGACTCAATCCACCAGGATCTATGTTGTACTAAAAGTACAAAGATATGATGATAGGAATTGCGGAGTGAGGTGTAGCCCATTGCAGGACCAAAACCCCCCAGATATGACTTGTTTCCTGGTTTTGAACTACTTCAAACTGTTTTAAAGCTATCGATAAAGAATACAACTGAATGACTGCATAAAACTGCTTGATGCTTAAAACTAAACCGTAAAGTTTTATCCTTAAAATACCCTTTATGCATCTATCAACCATTTGAAGTAGTATAGGACTTAATGAGTAACTTCCGTACTCACTTTTGCTATCATTCAGATGAAAAAGCCACTGTCGACTACGTCGAGGATGGAGGCACGGATGAAGAGTAAGTTAGAAGTCACGTTCGCATCCTAGTTGCTTGTGCCTTAGGTAGTTCTTTCAGATGTGCTTTTGTTGGCTGTTAGGCAAAGTTTGTAACATACCATATGATTTGTAAATATTTTTGTACTCTGAACCTTAATCCCTTATGTACGAAGTTTAACTACGATGCCATAATTATTATACTATGCGTATCAGCTACTTGATCCAGGAACCGATACATGAGAGGTAGTAGATCCCAGGTTCAAGGTCTTACAACTGCTACATAATACGGTAAAAAATATCACATTAGTTAGTACTTATCAGATTATGGTAATAAATTATTATTTATTAATACATTTCGTAATATCAGAATTCAATTAGCCACATAATTGTGTCATTTAGATCCTGCAAAGTTCAAGCAGAAGATTTAATAACAAATCCAGGCAACTTACTCTTTTGGTTCAAATATAAGCTCTTTGAAAACAGCGTATCCAGCCACTGCTGCAATTCCAAGTCCAGCAAGTATAACAAGACTGTAAGAAGCACCTTCAGCAAATGTCACTGGCTTCTCAGGTATATGATAGGTAGGGGCATCAAAGGGCTCTTCTACAGTTGACAAGTCTTTTCTCTGCTGAGAACAAAGAGGCCAGTCCTTTGTAAGTAATAGAACATCATAAAAGCGTGATACAGCATCGCTACTATGCTTGCAAAGTAATGAAGAAATATTCATGTATTAGGAAACAGAAAAAAAAACTAACAAAACCAGTTAGATAAGTTGCCTAAGAACAAACAGCTTGGTCAACATGTACATGATCCAGGGATCTAAAACTGAAAGCAGCAGTGTTAGGCAATTAAATTTGTTGAGGGGCACTACAATTAAACAAAGGCTTGAACTCTTCCAGCAAAATGCTGTGAATGGAAAACCGGAAGACAGAAAGACTAACTCTCCTAAATTCGAAGTAAAAGAGGTGGCTTAATTTGCGCTTTCTAACATATGATGGAGATGCCTTATCACAGAAGATAGCACCATAGCACTACAACAATTACTTCGGGCTTAGGTTAAATGAATAGCATAATTGGGTTATCTCAAATGAGGCCACCGACACCGAGAATATGAACCTATAAAACTAGACATTTTGGGGCCAGGTCACTACAAGATAGAGTGCCTACTGCCTAGCAATTACCTCTACGGCTCTACTGATATAACCAGTGAAAACAAAATCTTTTCAACATATGCAGGGTTGCACCATTTGGAAAAAGTTCTTTAACAATTCTTTTCTAAACAAACTATTGTTCAAAACCACATTACAAGGATTAATGTATATAATTCATCAAGATGTGATCCAGCAGTTGCCTGATGCAAGCTTTCCAACAGAAGTTGATCTTATGAAAATGAAAAGAAAACTATTCAAGCTCATTTATGTATGATGTATCTTCAAGTGTTCAGTAATTCAGATGATCAGTGATCACAAGATAACGCTATAACTAATTTTCTATATCACATTTCAACCACCCATAGTAGCATGTCCAAGAGATGGACAACATTTAAGAAAATTTATTCCAGCAAAGGTCACAAACAAGCAGGAAAATATACAGCAACATGACATTGAATAATTTAATCAGAAAACAGAACTAAATAACACATACCTCTTTTGGATTCTGGTCTGAAGCTTTTGTAGAGTAAGATGCACACGGCCTTATCGCAGAAGGAAATACTCTAAGGCACTCATGATGCGTAGTCAGAAAACCTGAAGGGTTTGACCTGATCATGTACCACCTTGAATTTTTTAAAGATGAAGCTGAAGGTTCGCCAAAAGAAAATTCCATCAGCATTATACTAATCCTAGCGTGGGCAAATAGTGCCAAGACTTGTTGGTCGAAATCCAACAACAAAAACACAAAAGCCAGATAGTTTTCAAGTGTCTGAAAATCGACGGGATTACAATGAGACCAGATAGCTGAGGAACCACTCTTTTACACATAGCCATATATGCTAGTAATAAGGAATGCAAATAAAAAACTCATTTAAGGCATATTAGGATCAATTTTACGAATTGAAAAGATGAGAATTTTGCATTGACTGATCCATAACTGAGGGTAAGTGCACACAGAACGATCATAAGCATGTATTCAGAATACTTTTAGTTCATTAGAGAAGCCGACAGCGTAAGTTCATCAATGCCTTTAGACTTTAACAGTTCTGAATAATGCTACATTGAGCTTTGTTTTTACCTCTAGAAATTTCATTCTAGCATGACCGATGTACGGAGAAGTATCTCATACAATCATAATCTATGTAGTGTTGCAGTGGCAGCACATTCTCAAGGAATGTTCACTAAACCAGTAAGTGGGAGCTATTACAAATTATTATTTGTGGTAGGATTGAGAAATAATTCATGAATATCATGTAAATAACAGATACCACAGCAGAGTATGCAATTCTATTTTAAATACTAGCTAAGAGATGTAAACAAGATGTTGAGTACTTGAACTGCAGACTAATATGGAAGCCACTAGATAGGTATATGTTACATACGTATGACATCTAGAGAGTAATTTCACCAGCAAGTATGGTAATAACCATGCCAACTGCTCACTCAACTGAATCTTACACGTTTCTGCAGCGATAGTTTTGCTAGAACCAATGCTAGGTACCATTGAGAGGAACAAGATAATTTATGGTCTTATGGAATATGCTGCTTGGATCATTGACTTTCCTGATGTACTTCTCCAATCTATTGATCCTCAGTGTATTCCCTATAAACACTTTATTCTGATTTGCATTGTCAAATGATGTCTAAAGCAACTCAATTAAAAGCTAAATGGGCATCCTACTAGATAAATTGTAGTAGATGTAGTATCGTCCAGCACCAGAAATAGGTGTGGATTTGCAAACGCAAGAATAACCAAAAGACAAACAAAATCGATGCTCTCATAAATTTGCAACTTGATCAACAAAATTCAGATCTTTTGATCAGAGATGGGAGTTGACCTTCAGCCTTTGCAACATCCTGCAGTAAAACAGAGGAAAGTGTTAAGAAAATCAGGCCTCCAAGTATATACTGTCAGAACAGAAACTACAAATCCTATTTCATGAATATTTATCACGGTGCGAAGAATTTTCATAAGCCCCAAAAGGATCTATGCACTCACAGATCAGAAACACTTAAAGGTACAGTTTTCCTACTTTCCATATAGGGTACCAACACATGCATTGCTTGCTCTAACCAGGTATCTAGAACATGATGAGCAGAATAGGCTGGCGTTGCAGAACACTACGGTTGAATACACGGTAGCAAGCAAAACACCGGCAACAACTGTTGCTTCAGTATAATATGACACGGAACACCCCTTACGTTTCCTTCAGAAACCTAACCAGCCATCACACTGTGACGGCAGGCAGCAAGGACGATGGCGTCGATGCCGAGATCAGCGTCGGCATTCCGTCGAACACCCTCGAGGGATCGTAGGGGTTTAGAGGAGGGGTTTAGGGTTATTCCGTCGGGTTACCTTGGCGAGGGTGGCGCCGGCGCAGGGAGCGCGCGGCGCGTGGAGGGCGGAGGCCTCCGCGGCGGTGGCGAGGAGGCGACGGTGCTGGTGGTGGTGGAGCAGCAGCCTCGTGATCCGGGAGGCCATGGGTGTGTTTTTTGTTTATACGGAGTATACTTGCCTACTTGGGGAGGGGTGGACGGTGGAGGACCAGAGGAGGCGAGGGAGCGTAGCTTGGGTGGCGTTTGGACTTTTTATTTTTGGAGCGACTGCGGTGCTCCGCGGCAACCGGTCTGGTCGGGTCGGGTCGGAGTTTTGAGCGATAATAAGCACAGATACAACCGCCTCTATTTTCTACTGTGTAAACACGATATGATTCTGATGTCACATGTACCCTATTCTTCACTCATCGAATAATTTTTTTAAAATATAAATAATTTATTTGTTTTTATCGTTCTTCCTCGTCCTTTCATCTCTCACCGACTCTTAGATAAGAGACATGTTTTACTAATTAAAATAAATAAAAAATTATGAGAAGAATTAACGATAATCTTATTATCTTTTTTCGGATTTCATCTAAAATCAAACTACTATACTGTTACTAATATATTCGTTCGACGATACTCTCGTAGTCCAACCACGTCTTTATACTTAAATTTATAATTAATTTTATCATATTTAATAATTATATTTTTGTTATAACACACATGTACTAAACTATGATTGCTAACTACCGGAGTTCGATTCCCGTTGGAGGTGAATTGCCCGTTACACCGGTGAGATACTACAGTACGAAGTAATTTGAGGCTTCCAATACGGCACAATACAGCAGCCAAACATATCAAAGGTCGATAAATAAATTATCTAAAAAAAAGTTGAATATGGTTTGAAAACAAAACCGGATAATCTTGTGACCTAGTACAGTACTAGGGGCAATCCAAAAGTAGATAATATACATGACTGTATTTATCGAAATATATAATATGTTACTGTATTTATAATTTTAGCATGCATATTTGGCATTTTATTTATCAAAAACTGATTTTTGGTACATTGTACCTCAAAAATTATGTTGGTCCCACTATTTTCGACACAAGAGTACCAAATATGGTATTGTGGACCATATTCTACACCTCATATGCTGAAAATCAAGTGTATTCGGCATATGAGGTGTCAAATATGGTCTATAGTGTATGGTTGGGACCGGCTGCGGTCACTTTGATGCTGTTATTTTATGCCGGGAACGAATGTGTCATGTAATACTTCGTGTTTGTCATTTTATGTCGGGATCAGCTGCATCATGTAACATCCATCGACACAGAAAGAAAAAGGTGTGTTGTCATTTCATTTTTGAAACTCTATCATGTTTTCACTTCGTGTCTAAATATAGAGTCAGGATGTGTTGTTATTTTATGCTTAAAGCTCTGTCATGTTGTCACTTCTTGTCTAAAGGTCAAATCAAAGCATAGGTTTGAACATATGTCATGGTTTGAGTCTAATGTTAGCAATTGCCAACTTTTTACAAAATTGAAAATTATTTGCTAATTTAAATGCACATTTTAAAATTCCTAATTCACCATGTAGTCTCAAAGGCTGTGCACAACCTTAACACTTAGCCATGTTTGAACATGAATAATTTAAAATGTAGTAGTGGCAGTATCTCCTCTTGTATCATTGATCTCAAGATGTATAGTGCATAGTTATTGATTACCTAGATCATCTCAAGATGGCGGTGGAAAGTGACGACATAAACTAGTGAAGAATATCAGTTATGTCAGTCCATGCTATCAGGGTAAGATGGTTGTTGTCTCTGAGATGGTGATTGGAAGTTGTGAGGATGTGTAGAAGCAAATCTACCATCATCTTCAGGGTCATCAGCGTCCTCCGAAGATAGAGACCTCGAAGAGAGGGGTCGTTGTGGTATGAAATCGTTGTCCTCATCGTCATCTTAAACTATCACGGTAGGAGCACATCATATTTCCTTATTGGTCGTACGTCATGTAGATGTGGTGCGTGAACGTCCTCTTCCAATGTTCATTGAACATTCTCTTGTATTGCTGCTGGAACGCCGAGGTATTGGTGGTATGAAATTATAATCCTCATTGGCCTCATCGTCTTCTATAGGAATCAGACATCACACCCCGCCAAAGAGCATATACATCATCAAAAAGTTTGGGATTTCTTTATTGATCAATTCTGCATCTTCTAGAAATGCCTAAAGCAAATGAGTAGCATTCGAATTAATGAAAATAAGATAAATAGAGTGACCAAATAGAAAATGACGAACCTAGATGTTGAATGCATACTAGTGGGGCAACATCGTCATCATTATTTACCTCATAGGTAAACCTAGCATAGAAGAATGGTCGGCTAGTTCGCACACCCTGAGATACATTTGACGTCGCTAGTGCAAGAGGGTCCTAAGGTCATCAGCGGTTAACACAGAACAGAAAGATCTTGCATGCAATTTGGACACGGCTTGGACTAGATTGTTCTCCTTGAATGGATCATCATTCTATCCTCACACACAACCTGCAATGAGGCATTTAATATTATATCGATCGTTGTATGTGTCCATAGAAAGCTTGTACTAGAATATTCAACTATAGATTTATTACTCCTTGACTGCAACGTTCTGTTTCTGCACCAAAGCACGAATCTCTCATTATTTAAGAAACATTAAGCAATTAATAAATATCATAATTAATATGTAACAATGCTTAATAAATAAAGTTATGTGCCATAATTATTTGATAAACATTAAATAACTTAAAAATAATTGCATTAACAATACATTGAGTAAGATATAATAGAGATAACTACGATAATAAAGTGAATAATACATGTATTATAAACAAGTACAAGTGCACTACCTATTCGATGACGATGACGCTGCACGCAATCCCCAATAGTGTAAGCGTCTGATGGGTGTGTGACCTCATCCCTTTACTTAATTTTGTCAATACGCTGTCTTCATCCGCCTTCCATGCTTTGCTTGATCTCAACGTGTTTAGCTAGGATCACCCTTTACTCCGCTCGGCCTCCTTAATCGTCCGACACTAAGCATTCTGCTTGGCCCCGATCATCCCTCCATCAACCGCTAAGTTGCATCCATCAACTATCACATCAAAGATCATCAAACCAAATAAATACAAATATCAATCACTCATCACAAGTAAACCAATGCACATTTTAATTTGATCTCTCATAAGGTTACCATGGTACTTGCAGCTAAGAAATGTGGCATTCATATATACAACCGGCTTGCAATATCTAAAAACTTCGATGCATTGTCCAAAGGAACAAAAAACCTAACGAGGTATCAGACAGTGGTGCTATATGACCTATCCTCTAGCCTGATCAGCTCATCCACCATGGCCCACTGAGTTTCTAGATTCGTCGTTGCAATCTTCTGCAGCAACCCCGTAGCATAGTTGTAAGACTCTTCGAAGCTTCCAAACAGCATATTCAATGCCTTCTTCTTCGCTCGTCACATGGTGTGGTAATTGATCAGCATACTCGTCTTAGTCTGCACCTCCTACATAATGGATTTTGGCGACAAACACATATTCGTGCCAACAAGGGTGATGAATAGTTAGGCTATGAACCTCGTATCAACGGCGTGGCTCACATTTCTAATAGTATCTTTGCTGCATGTATATGTGGTGTGTCAACTGAGCACAAAATAGTTCTCATATTTTAGCTTATCTGCTCGTACGAAGTAAGAACAATTCGTGTGCTTGATATACTTGACCTCATACTCCAAAGGGTTAGACTGTGTGCACTTATGGTCCATTCTTTTGATTACATCATAGTTGCTAATAAAGTGAATGATCTCTTCCTTGTTACGAAATTGTTGTCCGACCTGGATGTCGCTATTCTAATATCCCTAGTTAGATAGGATGTTATACTTAATGACGACATAATTCAGCAGGCCAGCACTACGAAAGTACTGAATCATCAGCACCAAGTCATTGTTGTTAGCAACTTCTTCATCCCTGTTACAACCGGCTTCATCATCCATGCATCCTGCATCTACATCAGAAGGGTCCACTCTACCTCTCTCTCTATCGGAACTGCCCTCCGTGACATGTCATCCCTCCTCTTCATGCATCACATGATGGTCTGATCGTTCCACACTAGTCACTGCATCATTTTGCACCAGTCGTGACACTATGTTTACGTATAGCTCCATTTCAAAGTTCTCTTCTAATATCTTACGTTAGTACAAAGCCCACATGTTGTTTCTTCTCATCTCGAACAACGTATAGACAATGACCGAGCTGTTTGGAACAAGTCATAGCCGCACACCCTCTAAGACAATATTATAAGACTGCCGATTCATACGTAAAATACTCATAACATGTGATTTCAAGCCATCTATATCAATAGAGAGCTCAACCATACTCTCTATGTGTGTTAGTGTATTAAGTAAAGGGGTACCCTGACTAAACGGGTCTCACAGGGGGCCTAACAACTAGAACCGCATACTCCCCAAGATATGGTCAATTGTGCGACCACAGCGACCGGTCTAAACGCCTGCCCGACCAGTCTCCATATACCACCACTTACACTCACGACTAGCCCCACTGGTCGCAGGGTCAGATTTGACGCAGCCTATCCAGAGTACAGTCGCTAATATACACTCAAGTGTTTTCTCTTTCCCCAGGCACCAGCACCAGATGACGAAGTCATAGACGGCGCAGTTGGGCATTGTCCCATCCCGTAGCATTAAATACAGTAGCACGGCGGATGAGACGTTGTTAGTAGCCCAACCAGGCAAGTGGACGAGGTCAGCGTCGAAGAGCCCTGTCCCATCCTATAGCATTAAATGCTGTTGGATAGAACTTTGCAGGCCAGCATGACAACGCACGATGGATGTGACGTTGTTAGTAGCCCGACCAGGCAAGTGGACGGGGTCGGCACCAAAGGGCCCTGTCCTGTCCCGTAGCATTAAATGTTGTGGGATATAACTTTACAGGACTGGCACGGTGACACACAACGGACGGGACGTCATCAGCAGCCCGACCAAGCAAGTGGATGAAGTCAGCACAAAAGGACCTTATCTCGTCCCGTGGCATTAGACGCATGGTGCCCTCAGAGCAAGTGGGCACATCTGGTCCTTCATAATGATGGTCTAGATTAGATATTATGATGAGTAGAGGTTTCTCTGTTCAGACTCACATGTAAATACTCCACCTTCCTGCTATATAAAGAGATGAGGGCCTCGTTCCAAATAGGATGGCAAGAGACTAGAACAAAAGCATAATCTGTAATCCACCGAGATCCTTCATAACATACATAGGTTGTATGTCTATTATCCTCTGTGAGATTCGAACCTGTATAACTCCTTGTGTCCCTTAGTCCATCGAACACACACACCCATTTACTGAAATACTGTTTATGCACCCACTGTCTAGCATACCCTGGAATCACTGTCAGAGATTCACCCTCGACAATGTGCTGACAATCTGAATTGATATGAGACTCAAATGCAAAACAACGGGACATTCTCCATAATAAATATAGATAGTATTAGCGTATCTGCTAAACAAATGTATATGTAATAAAATAACTACTTATATGTATATACGATACACAATTACTTACTCTAAGTATTAATTACATATATAATCCAAGTACTATAATTTATCAATTTAATATGATTTATTAAATGTAATTGAACAGATTAAACAATCTACTTACTCTAATTACTATTACTAATCTAGGTATTAATTACATACATAATTTACGTAATCTAATTTATCATCTTGATATAATTTATCAAATGTAATTGAATGGATTAAATAATATACTTACTCTAATTAATATTACTAATCTAAGTACTAATTATCTACGCAATCTAAGTATTTATTATAACTGATATCGTACTTTTGCTCCTCCTCTCCTCACGTTGTTGCTCCTCCTCTTCTTGCGCTATTGCTCCTCACCTTGCGTTGCGCTGCTACTCCTCTCTTGAGCTTCGCTGCTCGTCTCTGCTCCTCCTCCTCACTCCTCACTTTATAGCAGGCAGCATAGCATAAAAATCCAGCACCACCAAAACCGGCAACATCGAAAGCACCGACATCATCAAAGTAACCCACCGACGTGACGTGACACAATAACGAGGTGATGCAATGCAACCAATTCCAATCATATTCGACACACGAGGTACCAAATATGGCACTATAGATCATATTGGACACCTCATATGCCAAATACACTTGATTTTTGGTATATAAGGTGCCAAATATAGTCTATATTGCCATATTCGTCACCTTATGCGTCGAAATGGTGAGGGCAACATAGTTTTCGATGTACAATGTACCAAAAATCGGTTTTCGATAAATAAGATATCAAATACTCATGCTAATATGACGATATATTACCTATTTTGATCTTATTAAATAAGATCATGTATGTTATCTACTTTTGGATTTTCACTCGGTACTAATAGTAGGTATCCATACTTTGTTCAGGCTTCAAAACCAAACGGGGCCCAAAATTCTGCGTCGTGCATCAGCCTTCCAGGCTTCCAATGGTTTTAAACCAAGTGTGGGTATTTTACATGCATTTTGTATGGATTTGAAATAAACCAATTCATTTCCAGCTCAAAATCAGAAACATTTCCCGACACAAATGGGCCTTAGGCCTTACCATCAACTTTGAGCAAAAATACAGTATATCCTGGTTGAATTATACATCAAACATGAACCAACTGCCAAAATGCAGTGAACTGGACCAATAATCGAAGTGTTCAAATAAAAACGAAAAAAATACAAAAAATAACCCTTAATACTGTCTCAAATATACTCCCTGAATCTCCCCTCATCATCTGTTTCCTTGCCAAACAGCATGGACTCAATCGTCAAACAAATCAACTGGCGCCAAAATTGCAGCTTCAAGTGCTACTGTGAATTTAGGACGTGTTTAATAGAGCTCTTATAGTTTAAATTTTCTATAAAAAATGATTATGTAATTGAAAATGTTTAATAGAGCTCTTATAATTTAATTTTTCTATAAAAATAATTATGTAATTGAAAATGATTTTCTATGACAAATTTTACGAAGGAAATAAATCAGAGAAATTATCTTTTCTCAACTTCTAACATCTTCATTTTAGTAAATCATTCCAATAACTAAAAACTGCATACTATCGTACTGTCATTTGGCGAAGTACCGACTGATCTTTTTTAGGAGCTGGTCTAGCTGGGAGCTGGTCTCGGAGCGCTGCGAAGGCCTTAGAGCACGGGGACGAAGCAGGACTTGACGTCCTCGCCCGCCCACTTCAGCGCGTCCCACCAGTGCTTGTCGCACTCGATCCGGACCTGGCACTGCCCGCGCGCCGGCCGCATCGGTATGCTCTTCAGCCGCGGGCACCCCCTCATCTGCAGGCGCCGCAGCTCCGGGAACGCGCACTCCCCCTCGACGCGGACGGCTTCCAGCTTGGGCAGCCCCAGCAGCGCCAGCAGCCTCAACCGCGGGAACGCGACAACCTCCTCCGCGGCACTGCCACCGTCCCCGGCGCCGCCCAGAAGCCTCGTCAGCCCGTTGCACCCGCTGAGGTTGAGCGTCTCGAGGCACGGCAGGTGCTGTACCCACGTCAGGTGCGTCAGCGAGTGGCACGCGCCGAGGGCGACCTCACGGAGGTTGGACGACGCGCTGTGGGACCACGCCATGACGCGCAGCTTCGTCAGGAATCCGAACTTGACGACCTCCAGCCTCGGCGCGTGCGCGTCGGCCACGAGCTCCTCGATGTCGGACGCGTAGACCACAAGCTCCCTCAGGCTCTCTTGCACGCCGCCGAGCTCCGGCGCGTGCTGCGCGGACAGCAGCGGCAGGGCGCGCGCGCCGTCCAGCTTGCGCAGGTGGAGCGACCGGGCGCGCACGCCCGGCGCCAGCCTCGAGAGCCTCTCCACGTCACGGGTGTTGTCTAGCCAGATGCCGAGCGACGCCATGCGCGCGCCGGTGCTCTCGAGGTCGTCGATGACCGGCGCTACATAGTCGTCCGCGACGGAGACGATGCTCGCGGTGAACACCTCCAGGACCCGCAGCTTCCCGAGCCGCGAGATGAGCCCCGGAGGTATGGTGATCTGGATGTAGTAGTTGTCGCGCAGGTAGAAGTACTTGAGCTGGCTCAGGTTGCTCAGCTCCATCGGCAGAGACAGGATCCGGTTCTTAGATAGGTTGAGGTACTCCAAGTTGACCAAGCAGCAGATCTCCATGGGGAAGGCGTCCGAAATCCCGGTGTCCTCGAGGTCCAGGTACGTGAGCTTGGTGAAATGTTGGATCGCTTGAAGCATCCTCCTCGGCAGGGCGCGGTTGTACTGGAGCATCAGCGACGACGGCTGCGCGTTCGAGAGGGCGCCGCCCGCCTTCGCCGGCGCGTCCTCGATGCTGTTGTGCATCAGGGACACGCGCCGCGCGTCGCGCCACAGAGCCTCCTCGCGCGGGGGCTCCCTGAGCCCGGCGCCCGCGCGGACCAGCCACTTGCCGGGCGCGAACCGGAGCGCCGCGTCGCGGACGACGTCGTGGACCTTGACGTGCGTGTCGGACGGGAACATGTTGTACCGGTGGTTGTCCCCCTTCTCCAGCAGGCGCGCGTCCTCTAGGATTGCGATCACCGAGTGCCCGAACCGGTGCGCCTCGTCGATGTCGGCGAGCTCGGGGAGCAGGCCGAGCCCGATCCAGCACTGCACGAGCTCGTCCTTTGAGATGTTGTGGTCCTCGGGCCAGAGCACGCTGGTCAGGAAGCATTCCCTCACCACGTCGCTCTCCACATTGTCGTAGCAGAACTTCACTAGAGTGTGCGTGCTCTTGTCTGAGCCGGGCGTAGTCGAGAGCTGCGACGCCTTGAGCGTGTCGAGTGCCTCAGCCCACTCCTCTGGTGTGCGCTTATTTGACATGGCGCGGCCGATGGTGACGAGGGCCAAAGGCAATCCTTTGCATTCTGTAGCCACCTGTTTGATGGCAGAGCAAGTTAGTGCAGAGAGGCTGAATAAATCAAACATATGAAATTGAAAATCTGTGATTGTCGATCTAGACATTTATGCCAACTAATAAACGGAATGCAGAAAAATAAGGAATTTTGGAGCATTTCAATCCAAAGGGGAAAATATCCTACAGAGATCATTTGAATTGAAATACTATCTCAAAGATATTTTGTAGGAACTTTTCCTTAAAAAAAGGTACGTAGCTTTGTCCTTATTGACTGTATACACATCCCATGACAGGCCTACATTAGGAGGTGCACATATATATACCTAATTTTTTGCAAAAAAATTGATCACATATCATATGTAATAGTTGTAACTCAACAGATATATAGACATTAGTAGTTATTAAAATTTCAGTATTACATATACTATATTTTAACTCAATAGATCATTCGTACTCTTCTCAATAGTCACTATCGCACCTGACATCTCAAAACCTAATTAGCTCTCGATAGCTTTTTTTACTATGTACCATATTATTAAAATACTAGGCCTGTCACTATACACATCTCACAAACGTCATTGCCGATCAGATCGGAATTTGTTGAAATATGTTTTTCCAAAAATATTTTAGGGCGATGAGCAATGAGTTGCAAAACCCTGAAAGTGCAACGTATGATTTGAACAGATCAGAGGTTTTCTGAGCTTAAATTAGATAGATCAACTGATTACCTGTCTCGCTAGTGTGAGAATTTGAGAGTGGCGATGGATGGTGTCCCCGACAACATTGGTTTGAAATAGGATCCACGCATCCTCCTCGTTGAAGCACTCCATCCTGATCTTCTTGCTGCAGCCCATGTCGGCGCACACTGCCTCGCTCCTCGACGCCACTATGACCTTCCTCACCTTGCCGGCCACCATGCCGAGGGGCTGCGGGATGCCGACCCTCTCCAGGTCCAGGCGCTCCCACACGCCGTCCAGCAGGAGGAGGAAGCTCTTGCCCCTCAGGAAGCTCAGGATCCCGGCGGCCTGCGCCTGCTCCGTCGGCGCGTCCCGCAGCCCGAGCACGGCCACGACCTCCCTCTGGAGCTTGGCCACTGTGCAACCCCTGGAGACCGCCACGAGCAGGACGTGGTCGAAGCGCGCGACGCGGCCGCACACCTCGCGCACAAGCTTCAGCACCGTGGTCTTGCCCACGCCGCCGGCGCCCCAGACGCCGAGCGCGGCGTCGCAGTCGCCGAGGAAACGGAGCGCCTCGTTGAGGTGGGCCCTCGCGGGTCCCGTCGACTCCGAGGGGAGGTCCAGGTCCTCCGGCTGGCAGAGCAGGGGCGGCGGCGCCTGCGGCGTGGCCAGCGCGGCCTCGAGGAGCGCCGCGCCCTGCTCCCGGAGCGCCAGCACCGCCTTGAGCTGCTGCTCGGCCAGCCCCCCGACGGGGCCCGTGGAAAGGAAAAAGTACTGCAGGAGGCGGACCACGTACAGCTGCCCGCCGTCGTGCCGCGCCTTGATGGACGCCAACTCGTCCTGCGCCTCCTGCACCCGCCGCAGCCACGCGCGCACGGGATCCGACGCCGGCGCCGGGTCGTTCCTCAGCAGCTCTGCCCGCAGCCGCAGCAGGGCCTCCACCGCGTCGGCCAGCTCCTTGACGTTCCTGTCGGCGTCGGCCAGCGGCTGCCACCACTTGCCGAAGAATAACACCAGCAGCGCACCGCCGAGGGCGAGTGAGGCGAGCACGGCCGCCAGCTGCAGCTCCATCTCCGCTGATCTGCAATGCAACCAAACCAAGATCGTTCGGCGGTGCGGTTCGATCTTTCGTGCGTGGAACAGTGGCGCGGCGGCGGAGCTAAGGAGGCAGCGGTGGCGTGCGCGTGGGCAGTGAGAGGCACCGAGACGCGGCTGGTTTTAAGAGGAGGGAGGAGTGACTGAGTGAGTAGGTGGGGTGGCGACTGGCGAGCGGGGAGTTAATGCGCAATGAATGCGTGAGCGGTATCAGTTGGACGCCTGCCGGTGCCGGAGCGTGGATGAGGAGTGGAGTGGAGTGGAGCTAGGTGGATTAGGAGCTTGGAGTCGGAGATCCATCCAAGCTTGGCTGGGCGTGGGTGGCCATGCAGTTTGGCAGCCGCACCTGCCGCATTCATTCACGCCATGAAGCGCTGCGCAGCTGCGTTTCTCTCTAAGGCTAACTCCAGCAGTGGCTTTAAATTTGCAAATTCGCAGAATCCAGTGCTACAGTATCTGGTACTGTAGCTCTGGAAAGTATCGGAGGTGCAAATTGCGGAGTTGCTGTAGCAACCGTAACACTGTAGTGGTACTGTTTATAGGGACCGACAGTGGATCCGGAGAAGTAAAATGTAGCAGTACTGTAGATAGAGGGTGATAGTGGGTCTGGAGGGAGGAAAAGAGTAGTAGAAGGTAAGAAATAAGGTAGCTGTTGGAGATGAAAAAAATAAGGAATACTGTAATAGTGATAGGGGATGCTGTAATAGTATTTTTAGGATAAAAATTTAAGGTAGCTGTTGGAGATGACCTTAGTGCGGGGAAGACAAAGGGCAGGCGCACTTGTTAATTTGCTGTTTCGAAGAGAAGGGTACGTCACCCAAATTGCGTGCAACAACCACTGGTTCTCACATCGGTCGGTATGGTTTTTTAAGGCACGCAAGTAGAGGGCATGAACATGGTGGAGTATCCGAGTATGCTATAGTTTTAGATAAAAATCTAAAAATAGATAATATATTGAATCGTTTTGAAAAAATAGATAATATAAAATATTGTATTTACAAATATAACAAAGTTATTTGGTATATGTTGTGTTGAAATCAAGTTTTCGACACATGATATACTAAAAGCATATAAGATAAATAGTATTCGGTATATGGTGTATCGAATATGTGGAACCTTAAGCGTATTCGGCACATCATGTGTCAAACACGTCTAGATGCCATGTACTTGGCACATAGTGTGATTGTGTGTCAAACACGTCTAGATATCCTGTATTCGGCACATCGTGTGTCAAACACGTGAAAACGACATGCTCCTTGTCTCATGATCTAATTGCATCGCGTTGTGATTGTGTCTTTATCTAAAGTTGATGTTAAAGGAGAAAAATAGCAAGAGATTGCTTAAGTCACAAATAATACCATCATGTGTACAGTGTATAGCTATTGAATACCTAGATCATCTCAAGATGGTGGTGGAAAGTGACGACATAAATTAGCGGAAGAATACGAGTTGTTTCAGTCAATACTATTAGGGTAAGATGGTTGTCACCTCCGAGATGGTGATAGAAAGTAAGAATGGGTATAAGCAAATCCGCCATCATCTTCAGGGTCATTAGTGTCCTCCGAAGATGGAGACCTTAGATGAAGGGATCGTTATGGCATGAAATCGTTGTCATCTCGAGCTATCATGGTAGGTGCACGTCCTATTTTCTTGTTGGTTATACGCCATCTTGATATGGTGCGTGAACATCCTCTTGCACTGTTCATTGAACATTCTCATATATTGCTACTAGAATGTCGAGGCATTGGTGGCATAAAATCATTATCCTCATTGTCCTCGTCATTTTCTAGTTGAATAGTAGAGAGTGTTTATGTACCCTTTAGGTTTGCTAATCTTCGTTGTTTTCTACGTGAACCAGGCATCACATCCCTGCCAAATAGTATTTACATCATCAAGAAGTTTGTGATGTATTTGTTGATTAACTCTACATCTTCCGGGAATGCTTAATATAAAAGATGAGCATTCAAATCAATGTAAAAAGGTAAGTAGGGTGACCAAATAGAAAATAACGAGCAGAGAACCCTAAGTTCGTTGGTGGTTACATATTGGAGTAGAGCAATTAATATATAACAGAAGAATCTTGCATGTAATTTGGACACAACTTGGATTAGGTTATTCTCCTTAGAGGGATCATCCTTCCCTTTACGCACAACCTGCAAGCAGGTATTAAATGTGGTATCGATCGTTGTAGGCGTCCATAGAAAGCTTGTACTAAAAGATCTCATCATAGATTTATTGATCCTTAACTGCAACGTTCTGGCTCGATATCAAAGTACGGATCCCTGATCATTTAAGAAATATTAAACAAGTATTAAATATCATAATTAATATGTAACAATGGTTAATAAATAACTGATAAATAAATTTATGTGCTATAATTATTTGATAAATATTAAATAAATTAAAAGTAATTATATTAGCAATAAAATGAATAAGACATAAATAAATATGACTACGATAATAAAGTGAATAATACATGTGTCATGAATAAGTACAAGTGCATCGAACAACTGCACTGGCTACTCAACAACGATGACACATGTAATCCCTAAGAGTGTAAACATCTGAAGGGTGTGTGGCCCTCATCCCAGCGGCCTGCGCTGCCCCTGCCACGTGCTCTTACTCATCATCATCATCGTACACAGAATGTGTATCCAGACCCGCTAATTTAGCCTTGCATGTAACATGATGATGGATCCTCATATAGAAGTGTGGACGCATCTAATACCATATTGAATTCAAATGAAATAATTAATATTTAAAATGAATTAAAAATATTTAATAAAAATTAACTAATATTAATATACAAATATTGTGATTAAATATTTAATAAATATTAAAAGTAATGATACATATTTACTGAATAACTATTACTAAACATTAAATAGCAGGAATCCAGGAATAATTAATAAATAATAAACATCTACTAAAAATCATAATTAATATTTCAAGTTACGTGTTATAATATTTGATGACCATTAAATAAATTCACAGTACCCTATTTAAATAACAAGATTAATCATATTATTCTACTTAACCTAAGTGATTAAGCTATTTAATCAAATTAGTTAAATTAAACTAATTAATTTAATTAATCATGTAACTTAGTAACTTTGATTAAATTAAATAAATACTCTAATTATACTGGTTAATGATATTCATATAATTATACTAAGAGAATAATCTAATTAAACTAATCAAATTTATATAACCAAACTAAGCAAATAATCTAAGTACTCTAATTTATCAACTTAATATAATTAAACAAATGTAATCGAACGGATTAAACAATCTAATTATTACTATTAATCTAAGTATTAATTAAATATGTAGTTTAAGTAATTACTATAACTGAAGTGAGCGCACTTGAAGTCCTACATTCCTCTCTTGCTGCTCATACTCTCCTCGTGCTGCTGCTTCTCCTCTCCTTACACTATTGTTCCTCGCCTTGTGCTAATGCTCCTCTCCTCGCACTGCTCCTCCTTCTCTCCTCGCACTGCTGCTCCCCAACTGAAGTCATCTCTCATTTTATAGCAGGGAAAGCAATAGCAAGCTGAACAGAATGTCGAAAGTAATAGGAGCACACGACACCGAACACTGCACGCGATAGGACACGCGACAAGACAATGCAGCATGCAGGTCTGGGTGTTTTCGACACCTCATATGTCAAATATAGCATTGTACACGGTACTCAGCACATGAGGTGCCGAAAACATCCGGGGTCCCCTTTTTCGATGCAAGGTGTACCGAAACACATTTTCGGTGAATGATGTGCTTAATACACATACTATATTTGCAAATATAGCAACATATTATCTATTTTTACAATATAGGTTCCATATGTTATCTATTTTGTTAATACTACGCATATTTCTAATAAAAACTAACTAATCATGTGCTAACATTAGAGATCTAAACAAAAAATGTAGAATTGATCTCACTTTTAAAAAAAAGACGTTATTTGAATATGTGTAGTTAAACTTAACCGCCAATATATCTAGTTACAGATATAGAGAGTCAGGTAAGAGGACGCATCCACCTTTATCTCCCCTTTTCTTCTTCCTCTCTCTCATACGTGACAAAAAATTGTCCAGGGCTCAGAGGACTTTCATTGCCTATGAAGTAGTATGGGGCTGGAGCCCTCGTCCCTAAATATATCTATGAATGTTTTCATCAAGTATATGAAAACAATGCGAATTTATTTGTCTCGGACTTCTGAAATGGAAATGAATATTTCCCTGAGGTGGACGGTGCCAACAAATCAAAAGTAGGAAATGCATGAGTTTAGCAAGTGAATCGAACTAGAAGACTCTGAAGTTATTGCAATCTACGGAAGGCCAGCGTTGGATGTACAGCTCATGTTTAGTCTACATGGGTTCGCTAATAATAACTTCTTGCGATAAAGATAAAACCCCACTATATATAGGAGTATCTTGTAGCATTGATCTATTATCTTAATATTTGAGTGTTAAAAGGAGTCTTCACATTTGTTTTCAAAACTTAGAAGTTACCACGTTAATCGGTGGAAAAAGATAAAGATCCAGACCGTTGATTGTTGTGGACCCAAGTAATAACGGTATAGATCTCAACTAGATTTAAAAATTAAAACTAGATATTTAGAGCTGTATTTGAGTGTTAAAAAATAACATTGTGTTATTGCGTACCTGATATAAAACTAGATCTAAAAATCAAAACCCAATGTGATATGGAAACAGAGTCACGTTAAAATTTGAGTGAATTACATAAAACTATAAATATTATGCTATTTATAACACAAAACTACATGTGACTAGTAACGTAAAACTACAATATTGTGTACCAATTTTACATAAAATCCGATTTTAAATGAATTCATTTTAAAAATAGTTTTATGTTTCATTAAAAATTCTATAACTTTTTGTACGTATTTTGTAATCTATGTGTAACCCATTTTAATTAGATCCACTAAAAATTATGTGTATAATTGAAACTAAAATTCTTCAAAAAGACTATTTTTATAACTCATAATAATTTTAAGGCCTAAAATAAAATTCCAAAAATCTGAAAAAACACTAATATTTTTCTTGTATTATGGACTAATTTATCAAATTATTTTCAAACCTAGATTATATGTATTTAGTAAAAATAATGGATAAAGGTGCGCTTGAAGATTATGTCGATATTGAAAATAACACTTCTTTTTACTAGAGCGAGTATTTTAGTCAAACACAGCTTGGAAAATATCAATTGGCTGTTTTTTCGAGCAAAAACGTTAGTTGGCTATTGTAATAACAGAGCACGTCCGGACCTGCATACAGCATTCATCGTTTTCGTCCTAGCAGGACACGCAGATCCGAGCTCGACGCACCGTGCCTGATCCCGCGCTGTGCACCACAAAGCCGCAATAGATTAATTAGGTTCAGCTGCAGCCACTCCAACGGTCAGGGCGGATCCACCAGGCGGCTGCCACGGGCCAGAGGGCGTGGGCCGTCGCCGCGGTGGCGCGCGCGCGCCGACCCAGGGTCTGGATGGTGAAGGGAGGCCCGCGGCCGGACGGTCGTCGTCGTCGCGGCGAAGAGAGGGAGCGTGGCTGGCGCCGTCGCGCTGATCGGGTCCGGCATCCTCGCCGTGCCGCGGCGCGCCGCGCCCGCGGCGAGTTCTCCTTGCTTGCCCAGCCCTCGCGATCAACTTCAGGCCTTCAGCAGCGGCATGATCGGTAAGTAAAACGTCCAAAATTAACTGGGTGGGTGTGGCGAAGCACTAATGCAGAAACAGCTGAAATTAATTCCCGCACTTTCCACCTAAAACGAACCCGCGGAAAGATGCTATCAGGACAATGTTTTCCTCAAATAGTCGACGGTGCTGCCAGTACATATCAGTAATTCACGATGGGCCAGCTATCTCCCTGTCCCAACTCCCAACAATGAATCGCCACAGTAACAGTGAGGGTAGTACAGTACTGTTGCAAGATAGGAGTAGTGTGGGCAGATTTGATGACCAATTAATTCTCTGTGAGCATTCAATCGGTGGTATATGGTTCGTTCGTTTTTGGTTGGCAGGGTCAACCTGCATGTTTAATTGTCCCAAGTTGGGTCTGTTCCGCAAACAGTTCCTGAACTGAAGGAACATCAGCATCCAATGCTTATCTCATCAAGAAACAGTTCCTACGACGTGTTTGGCACGCTGGGAGGCGTTTCAGCCAATTCTCTGCCCAGTATGCCTACCTCGCGGCGCTGTCTGCCCGGCTGCTTTGCCTGGTCGAATGGATAAGGGAGCGAGACAGTGGCCGACGCAGGGATTTCAGGGAGTCCGAGCTGGGTGCAAGCTATGTCCGTGTAGGTTAGATCTTGTCTAAAATTTAATTAGTTTAAGTTACAAATTTTCTTATAATCTATATAGAGGTACAGAGACGGATCAGGGTGGAGAGGCTAGTGGAGAGATTGCTCGTGATATTAATTTTAAGAAAATAAATAAATAAATAATATTTGTGTTAAAAAATTCAAATAAAAACCAAAAAAATAGCATATAATCAAAGAGCAAAATGATCTATTGCACTCTATCTTCTGTTGAAATTTGTGAAAAGTTTTAATGTTTTATGCTCTTGGGCCGATCCTGGGCTGCCTACTTTGAGCCCTGGTCGGGGTTTTAGCCCAGGCCCACCGTGGGTGAGATATAAGCAACGTCTAGGGTTGGAAAAGGGAAGGGGTTAGCTGGCTGCGATGTATGCGAGGGCGGAGAGGCCGGCGACGGCGAGAGCAATCCCCTGCCGAGTTCTCTGGTGGCTCGGCTGGTCTTCAGGAGCGCCGGGGATCTCGGTTTGTTGGGCGGCCGCAAGTATCTCGCCGAGGAGTTATGCTTCGGCCCTTCGCACTGAAGATAAGGCAGCTATATTTTCCCTTCCCCTCTCTGTGTGCAAAAACGAGTCTGAAATTTTCCTTTTCCCCGGTGAACTCTCTCTGGTTTTTGTCTCTGAAGATCAGAACCCGAGCTACTCGGGTGATATCTCTGGTGTGGTATCTGGGAGAGAAAGGGTTGGTGGCCGGAGCTGCAGCGCCGAGGCTCGACCGTACTGCAGTGGCTGTACGGTGAAGGGCTTTGTATCTCCGATCTCCTCTCACTGCCGGCGACGATGGTCGATAGGTTTTCTGGGTCAGTGGCTTCCAAGCCGTGCCTAGCCTCCCTTCATTTTGATTTCAATCAATATTTTGCTGTGAGTATTCCTCCACTTCTCTGATAGCATGCTCTGTGATGATGAATGGTTTTAGATTGGGCTATTAGATGAGTACAATAGCTGGAAAACTTGTGATCTGGATATTGATCTGGTGTTTCTGCTATTGCAAACCTTTGGACATGATTCTGTTGTTCCCTGAAATGAACGTAGCTGGACACATGTGAATGGACACGGTTGTATACTGAATACATTCTGATGCGCATATATATTTTGCATTTCTGTCGGTGCAGTGAGCAACTCTGTTCTGAATAGTCTGGATCTGTCACCCCCTGTGTGTTTTCATATTTCTGGGTGGCTAAATAGTTCTATTTGGCTAGTGAATCATGTCCATCAATTCAGACCAGTCATTGTTCAGAACCTTTTTAATTTAGTTGTCCAAGTTCTTTGGCTAGTTGAAATCTTATTAATAGCCCAATCTATGATAATATTAGAAGAACAATTTGGGAGCAAGACTTCAAAGTCTTGGGGCCAATTGTTGCATAAATCTGATAGCAATACTATCTATTTCACTTCTATGCAGCAATTACTTGTAGGGTTTCACTCTCATATGCCTTATTTTGGTATCCAGCTTTTACACCAGAGTGAGATGTTTACTGCAATTATTTTTACCTTTATCAGTAGCTTTTCATTGTGTATGAATTGCTATCTTACTCGATATCATATGTATTATATGGGATAAGACTTATGCTCATCCTTTGGTACTATTCTTTACATCATCTTCTACTCGAAGAAATTGAACCGGACAGTTAGCTAAAGGAATGTAGAACGAAGCGTTTTTTGAAGAATCTAGATCGTTAATTTTTGGCAATCTGGCAAGGATTCATTCCAAGCGCTGCGTGCATGATCACATGCTGGGTGTTCCTGGTGGCGGCCACCTACCTGTTCCTGTCCTACACGTCCATGGTCGCCTACACGTCCAAGTCCGGCGAGGTGCTCTCTCCCGCCTGGCCGACGTGCCCGATCCCGTCTCCGGCGGCGCCTTCACCGCCGAGCTCGCGCTGCTCATCGCCGGCGGCGGCACGGGCGTCACCGACCGAGTGAACCAGCTGCTCACTTTCGTCATGATAGGTCCTGCTTGCTCACGCCTGTCCAGATGTGCATTCCATCGATGAGCTACCATTGCTGAGACGAACTTCACACTGACAACAGCTGATCATGCATGCATCGATGCATCGTCTAGATCTGCATTGACACACATTGGGGAACGAATCTTGCTTTGAGGTCCCGCTGTTTATTCTGATGTCTCGACATTTCCAGACACGTAAACACGTCTGCATAGTATACCACCTATGCCGTTTGCCCATATGACTCATATACAAAATCGTCCGAACAGAGGACTCCCAAATCCAAAGTGATGTACTGGCAATGCTGTTCTGAAGTAAAAGAAGACTTGCATATACACCTTGCCATGTTCATGCTACTAGAGAGGTGAATATGTCTTAATAATTTTTTTATGAAATCGATAGTATTGTACTATTTAGATCACCTAACGTACTTAAAACTTAAACAAAAGTAAAAATAGAAAGAAATTTTAACAACAGAAAATCGAGACAACACGACTTTATGGATGATATATGAATCATATGTTTTATTTAAGATCATTTCATGTGTCTTAGCACTCGAAAGATCGTAACTTAAAAAAACAAAAAATGATGAACACCGAGTAATGAAACTCTCCAAGTTTACTGTCTAGAGATAAGAGAATTCAATAATCCATTACATAAGTGTGTATATGAATTTTATGTCTCTAACAATTAAAAAAATTGACCTCACAAGGTGCAAAAATTTCAGCCCAAAAATCAAAACGAAAATCAAATCTGAAAATTAAAAAACTTGCAAAAGAACCAATAGAGGGAAACTAGAAGAAGGTGAGCACAATAATATGAAAAAAAAACTTTATTATAGCAAAGGTTAACCTCATTTTAGATAGATTACAAAGATTTTTCTTTACAAAGCTCTCAACTAATACATAAACTAAGCACTCGTCTTTTTCTCCTCTGAAACTATAGCACAAAACTCCCATATGGATGACACAATGGACTTAAAATAGCTGGTTCATCTTATTCTATAGTCATATCTCTTTATTTATAAGCCTAGTAAATTATCCCTAAATTTCCTGGTGTTTTCACAAAATACCTATCTCTTGTAGTACACTCTTACCTACCTATGAGAGTGTTTTGATCTCTTTTCTTCTCAATTCATCAGATGGCTACGACGTTTTCACGATTTAGCTTCGTCTCGACGTAAGCTTCGCGATGTTACCACATACTTATCCAATCCTCCCACGATTTTTAGATCAAATCGCGAATCCTAGCACACTTCTCAAAGTGTGATTTACCACTTGCTTACACCTTAAGCAAACGTTTCGATGTCGACGCGTGTACTCCGTCTTGTGATCTTGATCGCTGGCAAGTCTCTTCCGCTCCTGAACCCTCGGGTCGGCTTGTCACTTGCACCGGTATCCCTCTCACTTGACTTTATCAACACATCGTCTCCATCCGTCTTCTATGCTTTACTTGACCTACACGTGTTCAGCTAGGATCACTCTTGACTCCGTCCGGCCTCCTTAATCGTCAGTCACCAAGCACTCCACTTGGTCCTGATCATCCCGTCTTCAACCGTCAAGTTACATCATCACCTACACACAATGAAACAAGCAAACACATATCTTCAACTCTAATTACAGTTAGTCCATAATCAATATGCTTAAATAAAATCCTAAATCAATTTAAACCACATCAAAACTAATGTATAATCGAAAATCATCAAACCAAATAAATATCAATATCAATTAATTATCATAAATAAATCTAAGTCACATTTCAGCTTCGTTTCGGGTCATATCTATTAATCATGCTGTAATCAATAACGTGATCCGATCGACCTGTTCTGCTACCTGTGTTCTATGCTCATGAATTCGTGACCGCTAAAAAAGCGCTCATGTGACCGTGATCTGTCTACCACAGCAGGTTTGCTGCTGACGATTGAGGTCTCAGCAGTGGCATTTGGCGGTGGCCTGAGCTTGCCAGCAAACACCACCTGGGAGCAGGTCCCCGCGACGCTGCCCGTGATCATCTTCACGCCTGGTACTCCAATTCAGTGAATCACCAATTCACTCCATGGCATCGCACCAGGTACTCCAATTCAGTGAATCACCACATCGTATCGACTTTCTACGCGACACGCAGTTCAGAGTTTGTTATGACTCGAGAGGTACTGAACGTTGCTGATTTCGCAGTGATATGCGCGTACCTCGGAGGGGATCTCGCGAGGATTCGGCTCTCGATACTGGTCGGGAGCCTGGTGCCGCTGCTGTCCTTACTCGTGTGGGACGACATCGCGCTCGTCCTCTCCACGGATCTTAGTGGGTTTGACATTCTGAACATGCTAAAGACAGAGTAATGTCACTACTGTGCTACGAACACGCGTGCCTCGCTGTTTAGCGTCGGAGATTGAGGCATTCGACCCCTTACTCTGAATTTGTAGATGGAGCTACACGGTGGCGGAGACTTTCTCCCTCCTCGCTGTCGGGACGTTGCTCATCGGGACCCTGCTTGGAGCTTCCCAGTTCTTCATCGAGCAGACGAACAGTCTAGTCTCTTCAGCCCAAGGACATGTATGGTTCACCTAAAACCAACCAAACTGCTTCCTTGTTCGTTAAAACTGTTCTGACCGAACGTGTGGTGAGTTCAGGAAAAGGTCAGCAAAGGAATTGTTGTATCTCCTGAGGAAGATGGAACCAGGCATCTTGGTGTGGAAACGATTCTGGAGAACAACAGGCTCACCAGCTGCATTGCTACCGGGGCTGTGGTTGCATCTACCGTCCCCAACTCATTCTCCATTGCCACTGACATCGCAGTAAGTGTACATCACAACATGTGTCACCCTCAAACTCCTCAGCCAAAATTAAGCAAACACTGTAGTATTCTTGGCATAATTCTTTGTTGATGGCCTGGTGTCCTAAACTCCTAACTAATGTTCAGGGCGGCTACTGCATGACCATCTCGTATGGTGTTCTCCCTCCACTGATGGCCTGGGCAATCGGCTCCGAACTGTCCGACCCAAGCGCTGGAGCCGTGCAAGCCGAGCGAACTAAAGACGACGACGCCAAAGTGGGCTTGGCTAGTGCGAAGCCTGTCCTGGTTGGGATGGGGGTGTTCTCCGTCCTTATGGTCTTTTGTGCAAATCTTTCAAGACCTGGCCAGTTTCAACGCCTCTCTCGCCTCATAGACTGGAGCAGAAAAACAACGTTGAATTTGCATTAACCATGGGTCGATGAAGCAAGGGAAAGATTGTTAGGCTCGCCGTGTGCATACGCAATAATACATGAAGCTGAAACGTGCTGTATATATGTTACTGTAGATCGGCTCCGTGAGAGGACTGGTTGAACTGGCATGGCAGAAAACAATGGGACGGACCAGCTGATCTTGGAACTGCAAAATAGTACGGTAGAGCAGTAAGGCACCGAGGCAGTTCAGGGCTTCAGGCATTGAGAGGCCCTTCAGGTGTCTCGCATGTAGAAGAAGAGAGCGCACGACGGCAACTCCTCCGGTGTCCTCTGCAGCGGCAGCGCACGGTGGTGGTGCGACAGCGTGAGTCCACATCTGTCAAAAAAAAAAAAAAAAAAAAACTTGAGGCTGGTAAACTACTCGAACTCGAATTGCTATAGATTGAATTTGAACTCGGCTTAAAACTCTAATAAGTTAAGCCACAAGCTCGTGAGTTTCACATAGCTCATCAAAAGCTCGGCTAACTTCAACTACTTTGTGTCGAGGTAAAACCGATATCTATAGCTAAAATTTATTTTTTTAGCCTCACTGTCCAACTCAAAATTCAATCATCTAAACTTAAAACCACGTGACCTAATTCACGAGTTACTCAAACTTAACTCGACTTGACACCCTAACAAACCAAATTTAAATCTGCTTGTAAGCTCGGTCAGCTCGATTCGAGTTTTTATTAAACTTAAGTTTGAGAAGACGCTACGCAGAGCAAGGTTACGAAGTCTACCGGGGAGCGCGGAGCAGTTGGTGGTGCTAGGCGAGAGGCCTCGGCGCAATGGTTTGCAAATAGGCAGGCAGCCAGGCCGGCCCAGTTGTCTCGTGGCTCGTGCTCAGCAAAAGCCTGTGGCGACGCAAGGTCGTAGTAGTGTGCTGGGCTGTGGTGGTGCCCGGCTACATGAGAGACTCCTTTTGGGCTCGATCGGATTGCGCTGCGGTTCATGGCCCCAAGAGAAAATAACTAAGAGCAGTGACGCTCTCCAGTCTCTGTTTATTGCCACCGACCTGATTGATTTTATACATTTTTTTAGAAGAAATGAGTGATTGCTGCATGCTAACAACAGCTGAGTGCTATAGCACTAGGCAATCAGGGTCCAGGGATGAATATGTGCCTCCTACTAACCAGCATCGGCCATCGCAAGTTTTGGCCCGACCTGCATCAACCATCCACACATACAAACCAAACTGGATTGCCGCCATGGATCCTGTAAATTGTAATATTCTCATTACTCTGTGCACCACACATTGTATGAATTAGCATACGCCACGTTTATCCACACACTCGTGAGTGTGCGTACTTTTCTTTTGTCATCGATCACACTAACGACTGAGCTTGATGTCTGTATCACTATATGGCGCCACGGCGGGACCATACGGTGTTTGTCTCCTCTTCTTTTCTGTCCGTCGTCGGTCGTCGGTGCAAATAGCAAACGGACGTGTGCGTAGTTTAAATGCCACTGCTAGCCCCCCTCTGGCCATAAAAAAACGTTGTTTTGTGTCAGGTACAGTCAATACGATTAAACAGACCATCAGTATTTTTTCGAACATTTTGATTCAACTTTCGAAAACATGATAGCTAGATTTAGTATCAAAATATTGCAACTTCCCTATATTTTGTACCTAGTTTTGTCTTGAATAATAGTTTCAAAATATTACAATTTCGCTTTATTTTACATTAATTTTTACTAGTAACTATAGGTTAAAGTAGCGTATTGGTGTTTTTCAACCATGTGTGAATGACCACCGTGTATAAGAAGTATTGTGAAAGAGTACATGTTTAGGTCTCTTGAAGGATAACAATCATATGTCAAGTCTTAACTTGATTGTCTCATAAACATATATTACAACAACACTAGGATGTGTGTATCTAGCCCTAAGAGTACATGTAAACTATGACATGTTCTTGGTTGTAAGCTCTAGTCGGATGAAGAGGTTGTCTACCGTGAATCTTCGTTAGGTATATGATATCTATCATACTAGGTTTGATCTGTAAACTTGTGACTTCAGAGATATTGAAGGCACGTGCTGCTTTTCTGTCGAAAGGCTTGCAAGCTTGTTTTGTTGTTGTTTTCTGTTTTTCATTGTTTTGGACGTACCTCACTCCCCTCCGACTATAAAAGGAGGTACACTCTACACTACAATCTACTCCACTCCTTTTGAGTGTACCTTCATAGTATTGTAGATTCTTTGGATATTTAGGAGAGTCCTATCGATCTTAGAGATAATTTTCTCATCAGATATGATTACCAACCCCTTTTTTATTTTGCATGTCTCAGATACTACATGACAGTTATGAGCCATATCGGAATGAATAAAGGGCACATGCAAAATAGGTATAACTTGCAAATATACCATATTTATAGAATATATAATAAATAATTATATATCTTTATCAGTGGTTGTGTTGATGTTTAAAATGACACTCTTTTATGAGTGAAGGGAGTAACTCTTTCTGCTAAAATTTCACATTATTCTTTTTTCTTTTGAGAAAAAAGCATTTATTTTCTTTGATGGAGCACACTACTTATTTTTTGAGGCACAAATTTCCTAAGCATGCATATGTTTGTTTCGATATCGGAAAGGGGTATATAATTATCCTATATATTTCGTGTATCTCTGAAAGGGGGTATGCAAGGATCGTCTGTATCTTACTCGATATAGGGTGATCGTAGCAGCCATGGAGTAAGATATGGAGATAGAATATAACGAAACTGATGATTTAGAATTACAAAACCATTTCTTGGTCAGCAAAGAATCCTAGATATTTAGGAGTTCGACAATCCGAGTCAAATACGTCTGAGGTATTTGAGTAGGATCACACCTTAAGTTCTCCTAAGTATATAAGGTGGGAGAGGGGTATGTTCCAAGCATCAAGCGATCAAACCATCTATTCTCACATTGGGCCAATCGAAACACAAGCAAGTCACGCCTTCCGATCTCCGAAGTCGTAAAGCCTTTCCAGACTAGTCTATTAGAAGGCCAACACCATTACAGATCCATGACAAAAATGATCCCCTGGTCGATTAGGTTTTGAGCCCTAGACACAGCCAAATTCATCTACTTCTTATGATTGGATATCTTATATTTCATCATGTACTATGTGATATAAGAATAATCAAACTAAAAATAGGATGTATGGCTATTACACAACTTGAGGGCTTCAACATATATAAACAATGCCTCTCTATGCGATATAATTCAACGACTTGCAAGTATCTCTATTTTTCACATCATAAAATAACTTATGACCGAGTATTAAATCCTTGACACATAATACTTTTTTTTTGCATTTTGATCAAGAATTTACATTCCCGGATCTCAGATTGCCTTGTTTACGTACCTTGAGGAATGATGCTCCTCTCTCGCACTGCTTCAGCTGATATTTGTCAGACCACTTGCACCTATCTCAAAATTTGTTTGCTACATCTCTTTGTTGTCCTCATCCAATTAATCATTCATTTTCCGAATACTTACCCTTTTGTTTTGTGTATGCAAGGTCAGGTCACCGAACTCGGGCCTTGAAATTTAAAAAGGAGACATACCTATTTGTTGTAAAGGAACTAAGCCGAGAGCTTAGTTGGCTAAGAGTGTCGAGTACGTCTAGATATCTGAGTCCTCTTCAATGATAATTTAAGTGTCCATTTTGACAAAAATAATTATCTACATCTTATATATTTTTAATGTTTTATTGGTACAGATGCTGAAAGTTATACCTATATACTATTAAAAACCTATTTGTAATATATATATATATATATATATTAAAGGGCTAATAATTCGTAGTCTCTCAGGGGTATGATTAGTGTCAGGATGTCAACGGACTCTGATTCCCATTCCCTAGCTGAGAATTCCTCTATTAGAGGATAAGAATGAGATCAATTTTTTTTCGTGAGGGATTTAATGGGAGAACCCTCCTCGGGTACGGCAGGGGCAGGGACGGGGATGGTTCCCCATCCTATCCCCGTTTCACCGCGAGGCCTCAAATATATGAGCTTTACAGTTATAATCGTCCACCCCCAACTTCTAGTCCAACCATATGACTATCCCAGGTTAAAACAACCCATAAGTCCATCTGTTTGTGAGCTAAATATTTAAGCTCATCGGTCCACCACTCACTAACTTAACACTCCCAACCAACCCACACTAAGACCAACAGGTGCCACTCTTTGTCTGCTCAATTTTTAGTCAGAACAGATTCCCATTTCCCGCGTAGAGATGAGGATGGGTAGAAAATAGTCCCCGTGAGTGAGAACAGGGATGGGGATCTTTCCTTTGTTCAGAGACGGGATGGAGAGCCATTCCCTAACAGTAAATTCTCCATTGACATCTCTAGTTCCTGTAGTTACAGTAGTAGTGGTCCTGTTCATGTGTGTGTATATACACACATATGTATATGCATATATACCTATACAAATTCATATATACATATATATATGTATACTTGCACATACAATATAATTTTCATTTTTGAGAAATTTGAGAAAAATATCAAAAGGAATATTAGTTATATTGATAAATGAGCCGAAATAATCTAAAATACAAAAAATATCTAAAACTCAAAGAAATATAAAATTTTGTTATGTTCATATTACTATCGTCTATATGTTAAAATTATACGAAAGTACTACTATTTTCCTTATAATTAAGTGAATACGGTAAATATTAATAAATTTATAAATAAATACTGAGATGTTCAAAAAATTTGAACTTAAATTTTTTAATCTTCTTTTGTTATGCTTATGAAATAAACGGACGTGACATAGACGTGCTAATTAACCTAAGTATATATTAGTGGTGTCCGTGCAGATGAGTGGACCTCTGTCGACACCTCCCGCGAGCCAAAGACAGTCCGTTTTCTTTATTAACCTGACTGATCACACAAACTCTCAGCATCGTTTTTAGACATGCGTGATACGTACATTCATACCCTATAATTAAACAATCCTGAGGTATTGCAGGTTGTTAATTTATGAATAAAATCCAGGACCATCTGCACCACTTGTATACAGACTACGATGTACGGCCAACCGATCGATTGGCGACTTAACAACAGGATATGACGCGAAATCCGCCGTTGACGTATGTATTGATCTACTAGCTCATACCGACCACGGCACCATGCTTTAGTACTGTTGTGGAAGATGCGATCACTGCTCTTTCCTCCTATCTCTTCATGACTCGTGTACGTGCACCGAATTTTTATATAGTACTCCGTACTTGTTTTTTCCCCCCGTGTATAGGAAATCCAATGGCAGTGCATACGAGGGCATATACATTTAGGGGGAACAATACTGCAAAACGGCAAAAATCTAAAATAGATAATATATGGTACCGGATTTGTCAAAATAGATAATATGTTAATGTATTTGCAAATTTAGCATGTGTATTTGGCATTCGTTTACCGAAAACCCAATCTTGTATAGGATGTACACCGAGTTAGTCTGTGTCTCATTAATATTTTCCAATTTTTTATTAAAAAAAATGAAGTAAATTGTCGGCATATGAAATACTGACAGACTTGCCAATATTCCAATTACCGATAGACCTGTCAACATTACACGTGCTGACAGCTTTGTCGGCTGTCAACTGGACCGACACTCATATCGGTGTCTACCCGAGGGTCTGTCGGCATGTGAAATACCGACAAACCTTTTCTACGCATTTCGCGTGCCGACAGGTCACCTGTCGGCATGCAGAGCACCGAGAGGTCTATTGTCAGTACTCCGTATGTTGTTATGTAACTATTATTGTAATTTTGTTTTTTAGCTATTATTTTTATAATTTTCCAATAAAAAAATATTATTAAAAAATTCCCAATTGATATGCGCCCTTCCAATTTAATATTCATTGGACATACTGTGTGTCCTTTCTCTTTCAAGCTTGTACTAACCGAAGAATACTTGATGTAGTAGTAGTGGTGGCAGCACAACTACACCAGATGCTTATTCAACAGAATCAGTAATTTAACACGACAACATAGTAAAATCTGAAAAAAAAATGATTGTATATACCACAATTCCAATGAAAATTCGAAAATTTTCATGTTTACATCACCAATCTGTGTAGATGGTGATGCAGATTGACAATATGCATTATCGGGAGGTTAGTGACAGAGAATGAGGAGATGCATTTGTGGGTAGATATGAAGAAGAGCACTTTGCATTGTTCAGTGAACTCTGAACTTCAGCAAGGACATTCATCTCTAAAATTATATTCTAAATTCGGGAGCTAAGCATTGTTCCAAAGGTTGTGTGCGCTAACTTTAAATTTGAGCTACTGGTTTTAAAAGAGTCACTTTCAGCAGCTTTGTTTTTGGCAAGCATGTAGACTAGAAGGACTCCAAAGTCCTGAAGCGAGCAGACATGAATGCATAAGAACAAGGACTGTAGGTGAAGATTTCTCAGAATGAATCCTTTATTAAAAGGCTATGAGAAGGATCTTCCAATAAAATACAGAGCTAATCTTGTCCCTTAATGACAATCTTCCGGAAGGCAACAAGAGTACAATATTATCAGGATGCATCGGCGATCCCTTTTGCACCGTCGCATAACTGATGACCTTAATTTTTTATTTTTATTCAAATTCAATTAAAAAGAGTCACATGAAATAATAAAAAATGCATATAAATGAAACATTACAAAGGAACTTATTTTTTCATCAAATAACCTAGGTTTGAAAATATTTTTATAAATTAGTACATCACATGAGAAGAATATTAGTGAATTTTTTTAGATTTTTGAGAATTTATCTGAGGCATTAAAAATTGCTACAATTTATAAAATTAGACTTATTTAGAGGATTTTAATTAAATGTTGGCTCAAATTTTTTAGATCAAACTAATTAAAACAGATTGTTAGTGAAGTCTAGTTTGCTTATAAAAATATTTAGAATTTTTAAACTATTTTTGTACTCTAAATAAAATAAAAATAGAAACACACACGTACAAATTACAACACCACTTGCTTTCTTCAATCTTTCTTCGGTACGTCCCGTTGCTACAGCCCATGCGTATTTGGCAACTTTGGTGCTAAATACAATGTATAGGGCTGTATTCGGTGTTTTATATGTCGAAAACTATTGTGCTCATCCTTTTTCATATCTCATGTAATGAAATCGGGTTTTCGGTGATACCGAATACACAAACTAAATTTATAAATACATTAATATATTGTCTATTTTGATAAATATAATGCCATATGTTGTCTTTTTTTTTTGGGATTTTTGCCGTGCAAAACGCACTCCAGACTTGTCAAATTGCGCACCGTCAGGAGAATTACACGTCGAACGCACATGAGAATGCATCCTATGAGTTCATTGGCGGCGGGAGGGTCCGTTCGTCAACGGCTCGCGAAGAAAAGTAGGGGTGATGCACGCGCGAGTCTACAAAGATAAGCACGGTTCCTACTTCCTTTCTGCCTTTGCCTACCTATTAGAATGAGATGGAGGTCGTCGTCACTTGCAATCGTGTCGACGAGAGGAGTGCGTCCTTGTACGTATCACGCTGCAATCCGCCCGTGAAATCTCTCTCTCTCTGTTCAGTGTTCAGTAAAGAACAACAGGAGGGGAGAAAAGGTGACGTCCATAATACAAAAATCCATAATCCATAATACAAACGTGACACCCGACCTAATCAAAATCCATAATAAAAACCAAACTTGAGCTGGTTGGCGTACGTGCGTGATCCAGCACGTCGGCCGAGCCTAAAGACACTGAATTTTCTTTTCTTTATTTTTTGTGTGTGGGAAGAATACGACTCTTTTCAGAAAAGAAGATACTTGGTAAACATGACGGGAAAAAAGTATTATAGTGTTCTGGTTTGTGAACGTCGGTACCACGTGGAACATTTGAACGTTGCAAATGATGGCAGTTGTGTATACGTAACGCGCTACCTGTCTCTGTCTACTTGTGCAAGGATATCACGTAATCTACTTTGACGTCAAGCAAGCATCGACGTGGTATATACAATCGTTCGTGTTAACGATCGAAGCCTTCTCCAACGTACTCCAAAATGCACAAAAAGCTCTGTCAAAAGAAAACTGTACAGGTACAATCAACTCGACAAGTAAAGCTTTCGCCTGGCCAGAACTCAAGTTCAGTCCGCAGGGAGCCGCTGGTCAACTGGCCATCAGTTCCCTTCAGCTTCTCAATGGCCACAGAGCTGCCACGCATGGTTCTGTCCATCGGTTTTCTGCGCATTGACCCATCGACAACGGGGAGAGGAGAGAGCACAGGCTGAGCTGAGCAGCCTACGGCACAAGCTAAACGACGGCGTCGTGCCGATGCCGTCCCGCGGCGCGGCCGCAACAGTGAATGCTCGCTTGTTTCCTTCCCAATGTTTGCGGCACACGTGAGCCTCGCCGCCCCCGCGCAGGCAGACGGTGGATGCGCTGAAGTCCCAGAAGCGGCGCGGAATAACCGACGAGGCGCCGGAGCGGGCTCTGCACTGACTCCCTCCTACCTAAGGGAATTTTATAAGGCTTTTGGTGAAAAAATTTCGTAGGATCTTGATTCACGTTTTTTCTGTTCTGATTTAATGACTGCATGTGCAAGTGAAAGAGAAGAAAAAACACATGTCACTCGAGATTTATAGATCTTTTAAAATTACGGATCTTATAAAATTTCTTTCTCCCTCCTACTGACCACCAGACTAGCATAGTGGGGGACAAAAGGATCGCTCCGCTCGGCGCGTTCGTTCGCATGGCAGTGAAAGGATTAAAATTTTGTCAATTCTTTTTGAATTTTATAGGGGAGCGGAAGTTTCCTCGATCCGTCGTCGTCAGGCCCTCCTCTCTCTCGCTCCCGGATGCCGGAAATGGCTGCTGCTGCGTGCTGATCCGGCAGTGGCTCTGCTGCGGTGCGGCTAGGCCAGTAGTGCCCCCGACGCGCCGCCCAGCTCCACCTCCACTCACGTTTGACCAGTGAGGGAAAAGAAAGCGCCCCGTGGACCCTGGCGCGTATCGTTGCTGCTCGAGGTTTACGAGGGTTTTGGCCCATGGCGACTCTTTGTCTGCGCTGCAAATCACCAGGTGGACAGCGTCCTGTAGGCCACTAACCACTACATGCGGTTCTCGTTCTTTTCTTTCTTTCTGATTCTGACGAATGCCGCCGCTCTGAAACGGCGCTGATTTGCATGCCCCGCTATGAAATATGTTGATCCGTAGGCTCTCGTGGTGCACCTGACTGAACAGACAGATGAACCGTAGGCTACAACTGGACATGTAAACATCCCAGATAAATTGATAATCTGCCGCTTAAAAATTTATCCCTTTTAATTATAATATCACTCGTATCAGTAATATATTGAATAAACCGTGGATTAGCGAATGAACGAAGGCTAGCGGTGGCAAATCATCGATGGATCCGACATCCCAAGCTTTGCAGCCTTAAGTTTGTAAAAATGGACGTGATAACAGCTCTTTCCAGAGACACTGCCCCCCCCACCCCCACTTCTCAAAAAAGTACTAGTAGTGGTGTACGGAGGAGCAGTACTAAACGAAAAAAAAACAGAAGCACGACAAGCAAAAGTGCTGCGCAGCCACGTCTTTAACTATTTTTACTTAATTTCATTTTCTTGCTACTTCTCCTCTCTATTCTTATTTCTTTTATTTTTTTTTATCTTAACAACTCTTCGAACGAATTTATAAAGAAAAATAAGATAAAATCTCGAGATGGAGAGAATAATTTTAAGAATCCTTTCGTAAAAATAACCATAAAAAGAAACTTGCGATGTTGAATAGAATGAAAATGTCTTTGTGAAAAGAAATATGACTCACGAAGAGAATACATTGGAGATGGTCAAATATCATCTCCAATCATTTTATCTTCATTTTGTTCTCCTCCTGTTTTTATTCTTTTTTATTTTTCGTTATCTCTAATAGCTTTTTTTTGGAAGATTTGTGAAAGAAAATAAGAAATAATGCTAGGACAAAAGAAATGATCATATAAATCCTTTGCTAAAGATAATTGTAAAAAAAATCGTTAGAGTGGTCAAAAGAAATGAAAATTCGTTTAGAAAAGAAATAGCACTTGGTGAGGGTCTAAAGTTGCGCTCCTCGGAGTCGCAGCAGTGGACCGGGTCCACGCAGGCGCCGCGCCTCCCTCGAACGTGCCGTGCTAATCCAGAGTCTACAGAGGCCGCGGAATCATTGTTAACGTTGCCCTTCGCTTAACCCACGTCATTAATCCTAGTTAATTACTCCCTCCTTTGGCCTTTTCCGGCCCCACCCTTGGGATAATTAAACGCTTCCTCCTCCGTTTGTTTAATCCAGCAGGAGACCAGTTGACGACCGCGCAGTGATGCCAACCTCCGCGGACTCGCTCCACGGCTGCCGCGCCTGGCCGCGGATCGCGAGGCGGAGACGGACGGCAGGGAGATGGTCCACGCTCCTGCACCGGGTGCGGGGAGTCCACGCGCTTCTGGAAGGGAGGCGCTCCATCGGTTACGGTGCAGCAGCACGACACGATCGATCAGAGTAGAGAGAGGAGAAAGAAGACGACGACCCGCTCGCTCGCTCGCCCACCTTTGTTCCCTTCTTTCTCTTCGCCGCCTCGTCCTGCCCTTTGGCTTCCTCTCTCCTCTCGCATCGCGTTCGATTCTCTCTCTCTCTCTCTCTCTCTCTCTCTCGTTTCCGCGCGCACCTTTCTGTGCTCGTTTCTTTCTTCGCGTGCTCTGGCGCGGGCGAGAATCAAAAGGCACCACTAGAGGCGAGTGGCATGTAACCGACCGGCCGCTGTGATCTCAAAAGAGAGCGAAGGATAAGAAGCCGACCCAGTCTTGGCGGCAATCTTTGCGAATCCGTGCGAGATTCTGTCTTTTCCTTGTTGCTTTCCTGCGCAGGGGAAGTGGTTTGATTTGCCAAGAATTTGAGTGCAAAGGGAGGGGTTGGTCTTGGGGCATGGACGAGGCGGAGGAGATGCAGGTGGAGAGGCTGCACGATGAGGCGGAGGCGGGGGGTGCCGACACGGACAAGCTCAGCTACGAGATATTCTCGATTCTGGAGAGCAAGTTCTTGTTCGGGTACACCGACCCGCACCAGCTCTGGCTGCCCAAGGCGCCGGCACAGGCCTCGGCTGCGCCGGCGGTACCCGGGAAGGCGGCGCAGCGGGGGAAGGTGTGCGTGCTGTGCGTGGACGGCGGTGGGGGCGGGCTGCGGGCGCTTCTGGCCGGCCGCACGCTGGCGCACCTGGAGTCCGCGCTCCGGCGCGCGTCGGGGGACCCTGAGGCCCGCGTCGCGGACTACTTCGACCTCGTCGCTGGGACCGGCGCTGGCGGCGTGTTCGCGGCAATGCTGTTCTCGACGCACTCACGCAGCGCGCCGCTGTTCCACGCCGAAGACACGTGGCGGCTCGTGGCGGACCACGCGCCGCGTCTGTTCCGCAGGCCCGCGAGCTCCACGTCCCTGTTCTGCCGCGGCAAGAAGCGGCCCCTGGCCGCGCCTACGGCGGCGCTGGAGGTGGCCATGAAGGCGGCGTTCGGCGAGGAGCTTACCCTTCGGGACACCATCAAGCCCGTGCTCATCTCCTGCTACGACCTCAAGACGTCCGCACCGCTGCTGTTCTCGCGTGCCGACGCCCTGGAGAACGAGAGCTACGACTTCCGCCTCTGTGAGGTCGGCCGCGCTGCGTGGTCGGAGGCTGGCCGCTTCGAGCCTGCCGAGGTGGCGTCGGTGGACGGCGCCACGTCCTGCGCCGCCGTGGACGGCGGGCCCACCATGGGCAGCCCTGCGGCCGCCGCTATCACGCACGTGCTCCACAACAAGCACGAGTTCCCATTCGTGCGCGGCGTCGAGGACCTCCTCGTGCTCTCTATTGGCGGCTGCTCCGGCGGAGGCCCCGGGGCTGCTGCCGATGCGGACCTCCGGCGCATGCGTCGGTGGGGTCCCAAGGAGTGGGCGCGCCCCATCGCCCGCATTGCCGCCGACGGCGCTGCCGACCTTGTCGACCACGCCGTGGCGCGCGCCTTCGGGCAATGCCGCTCGTCCAACTACCTGCGCATTCAGGTGAGCAAATTCTTGCAATACATATCGCTTTCTTGTTTCATGTCGTCCTCTGTATTAACTCCGATAACCCGCTGCGTGATCAGGCGAAGCGGGAGAGCATGCCGCCGTGCGGTCCGGACGGGGAGTACGACCCGACCCCGGCGAACGTGCGCGCGCTGCTCGCGGCAGCGGACGAGATGCTGAAGCAGCGGAACGTCGAGTCGGTGCTCTTCGAGGGGAGGCGTGTCGGGGAGCAGACGAACGCGGAGAAGCTGGACTGGTTCGCGGGCGAGCTCATCGCCGAGCACCGCAGCAGAGGCTCCCGGATCGCGCCCACAGTCGCGTTCAAGCAGGCGCCGCAGAAGCCGTCGGCGCTGGGCTGAGCTGGTGACCGTGGGCCCGTGGAGTAAGGACATGTAGGCCTCTTTCTCTTCTTGCTTTAGCTCGGCTGGAATCCTGCTGCATTTTTTACGTGGCAGTGTGGCATGGCATTGCTCCCGAAAGCATTTGCCGCTGTGAAATTTGAAGGGGGAAAAAAAAATGAAAGGAGCATTTGCAATATATATTTGATCTTCAGTTCAACTTAGCAGAGAACTGTGATTTTCTTTGTGCAGAATTAGCCAACTCTAACAGCAACCTTAAAATTTCGTATTCTATAACATCATTATAGTATCTACTATCACTATTACAAAATTATTTTTTCAACTATGTTCAACAGATACTTATATATTAACTTTATCTTCTCTCCTACATTTTTTTTAACCGTTCACACCTCTCCCTCATCAACCACTCCATCCACCAACCGTCCCCTTCCTTCCCACCGACGTCGACACGCCCTCGGTCTCGCCCAGCCACGCACGGAGCGCACCCGCTGGCGCTCGGTCTCGCCCAGCAGGCGGGCTGGAGAGGGCGCGACACCGTCGGTGTACTCGTCCTCCTCCTCGGCGAAGAACTAAGGAGCAGCGGAGGAGGAGCGATGCCAAGGAGCTGATAGCCTCGTCGACCGTGCCACCGGCAACGCAGCACAGTGATGCGGCTCCAACATTTCTTCCGCAAAGAAGCCACCCCTCTCTCCTCTTTTGCCGCCACCGCATTCTTGTACCACCGGATGCCGACTCCGTTGGAGCTTGCCGCAGCTGCTTCAGTATCGCCGAAAAATACTGTAGCACTGGAAAAAGCGGATTTGCAGAATTGGTTGGAGTTGGCCTGCTGTCCTGTTATCGTTCAGTCTAGTTTCATTAGGGGTTTGAAATGTCGGTACATATTGCTTAAAAATACGTGCATATATCGGCGACACCTGAACTTTTTTCTGCATTGCAACTTCGTCTCTGAACAAAAAGACCAAACGTCGGTTGAGTTTGTAGCTGAGGTAAAACTGTAAAAAAATTTAGTGCAAATGATACTTCTCAGGGTACCATCCGCTACCAATTATGATGTTAGAATGTATCTTGGAAGGGTCTTGGATTAATAGGTGCAATACGTGTATTCAGATGGAGTAGTGCCTTATCATCTTTCTTGCAAGATAATCCAGATTAGTCCATGCAGAATTAAACCGAAGAGACATCCCGGACATCTTTTCAGCCTGAAGAAAGAGAGAGAACCTGTAGCTGCAAGTGCTGTCACTATCTTGAAACTGGTCAGGATGTACCTTTGTCCAAGCTCTAAAAGATTCCTCCAAGCAAACTAAATCAAGTAACCTTTGCTTTGACAGCATGCCAGAAACACAGGAATCAGCTGCAAGAAAATTAAGCACTCTTTAATGATAGCGAGACGACTAATCTGCTTGTACCACAGTGTTGCTGGTCGGGGTTGCATTTCTGGTTTTTGCATTGCCAGTTTGCCACACTCATGCAGTTTCATCCTCTGCATTGCCCACCCGGGTTCCATCCTTGAGATCGGCACGGGTGCTCGGCTCGCTAGGGGATTGGGATTCTCGCGGTGTAACTAGCTAGCCTGGATTCGAGTCCCCTCACTTAGAGAGTATGATGACAGAAAAGCTCATTGGCCAAAAATTCAAGGAGAAAAAATCCTCTTGCATTGTCGTGAGCCCTCTGCAACAATCCATAGCAGCTCACATTCACACTGCACAAAATGGCACCGACGGTCGGTGTCTGCCACCGGGCTCACAGCACTTATTGATGGCAACGGCACGGTGGCCAAATTTCAGAACGGGGTGTAGTTGAACTGTTGAAGCTTGCGTATCCACTAAATCATCTTGATTTGCTGCTGCTACATGAGAGAGAGAGAGAGAGAGAGAGAGAGAGAGAGAGAGAGAGACGTCTTTTGATGGAGGGAGGGAAGCTGTGAGGGAACAGGCGCAGCTCCATGATTGCTGGTTGTTGGATTTGGAGTATCTACCACTTCGCTGTCGGGGCGGATCACATCACATCGCCACCGAGATGCCCTAACAGGGCATCGTTCGTCCGTAACCTTGTCAACCGACAGAGATCATTAGCGGCACCGGTGTGGTGATGCAGTCCCGAACCTATCGAGTTCGGATCTTCTTCAGAGTAATCATCATCACCAAAGAACTTACCGCTGTGATACACGTTCGGTCGGACAGAGATTTTTCAACGTCCGTCGGTGGTAAAAGGTAGAGTGTAGAATTGCCTGATCAAAATGGCGGTTGTGATGCGATCTTACAATAACATGGCTTTGTTATCAGAAAAAGAAAAAAACACGACTGTTGACTATCGATTTCTACCGTAATGTATTCGTAAAACCTGAACAAACTGAGTCCTGCGAAAACATTTTCCGATATACATTTTTCTTGCTCTGAACCACAGCGCTAACCGCTAACTGTGTAGTACAACTAGTACTTTGAAAGCACTGCAGCGTGGTTGAGGAAATTTCCACAATAGCATATGCAAGTTTGACTTTAGGACAATTTATTTCTATTCAGATTTATATTGAAAAAATAGTTAAAAATATTATAATATAAGGTCCGTTTATTTCAGCTTTAGATTCTGAAAAAAGTTATAGATTATGGATTACAAAAATTAGATCATGAAAACTAAATTTGTATAATATGTAGAAGTTGTTGTAAGGTGGATTGTTGAATTATTATAATTTGAAGACTGAATTATATAATGTAGTTTTTATCATCTAATATATTTATTTTAATTTATAGATTGTGATCGTAATATATAATCTATAAACTGAAATAAACAGATCTAAATACGAAAATCAATAGATGCATAAGCATCGGGTGAGAGATATAAATGATCAAGATATATATAGTTACATTTTCCTGTAGCGCGCGAAGTTACAGAGGACGCACGGAGTTCAGTGCACCGCCTTTCTTCGGAGCGTGTGCTTGTGGTAGCTAGCTTGCTCCATTTCTGTTGGGAAGCAGCGGGAGGCTGGCACGGAACCTGCGCCCACACGGCGCGCGTCGCATCTGTGTCGTGCTCGTGCCACCCCCACCTGGCCACCTCCCTTCCGCTTCGTCGGCCGCTCCTCGATCTTGGAAGGGGCGGGCCGCTGTCGAGGCATAATTGGGTCTGGTTCCGTTTCTTTTTTCGGCCAGCTTGTAGGCCACTTGGCGGTTGGTTAGGACTGTGCCCTATTCTGCCGGTCATGCTTAGGCTTTAAATGGGGTTGCTCTCGGTGGGTAGAGGGTGTGTTGAGAAACCGTTATTATTGGTATAGTTCAGTGATTTTTCCAAAAAATAATATAAAAGGAGATATAATATAAGAAAAAACTTATTTATTCTTTATTTATCTGTGTTTATAACAAATAGTGCTATCATATATATATATATATATATATATATATATATATATAGCGCTAAAAACTATTGAGAGATAAAATCAATCTTCAATAGATAAAGATTTATTTTAAAAAGACTAAATCTTAAGAGATCAAGATGAGCTCAAATTCTGTTATAAAAATCTAGATTTTCTAACACTCCCACTTAGTCACATCTCGTAAAATGCATATATCTCATCAAAATTCCCCAAAAACCTAGTGAAAGAAATTGAGAGAAAGAGTACATAGCTCGTGACTTGATCACACGAATTACCTCATTAAAACCTTAATATGAGAAACTTTAGGAAAACTCAAATAAGAGAAAAAGAGTACAATTCACCCTAAATGCTTCAAATAATCTTCATGATTAACTTTGGACACTTAATCTTCTTGACTAAGATTTAATTCTTTATATCGATATTGTGTGAAAATTCTCCATCTGAAATGTACAACTCTCTAAGTCCTATCATCCCAATACAATGAACACATCTTTTCAAAAGTAGATGCAGGGAAAGACTTAGTGAATAAATCTACAAGATTTTCACAAGACTTGATATGCATTACCTTTATTTCGTTCATCTTATGCAATTCATGAGCATAAAAGAATTTGGAGTTGATATGTTTCGTTAAGTTGCTTTTCACATATCCTGATTGCATTTGTACAACACATGCAACATTATGTTCATAGATTATGGTAGAGGTGTTAGTAGTGTTCAAACCACATGACTACTGGATATGATTGATTACTCTTCTAAGCCGTGTGTATTTCCGTGCGGCTTCATATAAAGCTATTATTTCCGAGTGGTTTGTCGAAGTAGATACAAGATTTTGCTTCGACGATTTCCAGGATATTGCGATTCCACCACATAGAAAAACATAGTCAGCCTGTGATTTCACTGTATACGGGTCTGACATGTACTAAACATTTGCATATCCAACCAAACTTAGGTTCTAATTCTTTCTGTAGAACAAACTCAGATCTTTGCTACCTTGCAAGTAGCAAAGAATATCCTTCAAGCTCTTCCAATATCTTTTAGTGGGCTCTACGTTGTATTGGGAATTCCAGTCCTAATACTTTCTCCCTCTCTTCTCTAGGTCTATAGGGATCTTGATATGCTTCTAATGATCTTTCGACCATGGGGGTTTTAGCGGGAAATTATTTTTTCAAAAACCAAACCGCTCTAACACATTCTGAATGTAGTTTAACTGATGTACTAAAATTCCATCTGTCACATACTCTAGCTATAGGCCTAAGAAAAACTTGATTTTACCCAAATCTTTCATTTCAAATTCATACATCAAGTACAAGCTTGCTTCTTCTATTTCTTCTTCTGTACCGATGATATTCAGATCATCTTCATATGCACAAATCCATCCCGATCTCTCTCTGTTTCAACCTATATAACGACTTCTTCAATTATACGCTATAAAGATGTCTATTTCTTCTATTCTGATTTGGAAATTGTATTTCTTCAGTACCTTCATATAAATATCTGAATCAAGGCTCCCATAAAAATATGCGGTTAGAACATCCATCAATTTTGTTTTCAACTCCAGTACCATTGAGATTAAATATCAAAAGGTAATGCCACCCATCACCGGAGAATATGTTTATTCATAATCAACGTCTGGTCGTTGAGTGAAACATTGTGCTACTAGTCGTGCTTTGTACCTCACAATTTCATTCCTTCCATTCCTCTTATGAAAAAAAACCCATTTGTATCCTACTGGTTTGATGTGGCGAGGTGTGCGGCATACTGACCCAAAAATCTCTCTTTTGTTCAGGGATAACAGAGTCGTTATTGTCTTCTGTCAGTCTTCCCAATCTGACCTCATTCTACATTTAGTGAGCGATGTAGGCTCAGGGTCACGATATATGACTGTGGCAATTTTATATGCAAAGTATGTGTCGACTATTGTGGTTGCTTTATTCCAAGATTCACTTGAATTCATATAGTTTATTGCTATTTCATCATAGGTTGTACTTTCAGGTGCTTCTATATCTTGCTTTTCATAATTTCTTTCAGGTGCACTTTCAGGTGTTTCTTCATTATTTCTTACTATTAGAGCAAAGCACTTTAGTTTACCAGCATCAATTTCAATTTTAGCGCGCGCATTTTCACCGATGTCTTCTTGCCTAGAAAGATTCAAATCCAGTATGACTACTTCCTAAGGTTCCATACCATCACCAGGTCTCAACTGTCCCCCCTTCGTTTTCCTTTGGGGCATTGTATGACCGGTTATGGTAAGTTCTCATTTTCCACTTTCGCCAGACGTCTCTGGCTATTTGAGACTCGAGAAATCGAATTTTCTTGTCCTTTTATTATTTTTTGAAGCTCCTAGGATAAGATAAGGAGTACCTTCTTTTAGTACTTTCATCCTCTCTGGTGCATTTCGTGCAGGCACATGTGACTTAGTCACATTCTTCAAATCACAAAAATAATTAGATAGATCGTTTTCTAGTTTTTGCAAATCGATAATTTTCTGTACTTTATCATTTGCTTCACTAGTGCGAAGATCATGTGCCACAATTCCTTGAGCCCGCTATATAATTTCCTGATATTTTTCATCCAAGGGTTTATTTCCTCTCTTAATGATGGAAAATTATTTTCATAAAAAATACAGTCAGCGAAGAGGGTTGTATGCAGATTTCCAGTTGGTTCTAAATATCGGATTATGGATGCAGTCTCAAAACCGATATATATTTTAACTTTCCACAAAGGTCCCATAGCGGTTCATTGTGGCGGCGGTATCGACACATAAACCATTCATTCAGGTTTGTATAAATGGGAAATTTTTGAAATTATCCATTGCACTAGGTGCATAGGTGAATGAATGTTGTAGGAGAATGGTTTATAATTAATGACGGCTGTTGTATGTAAGATTGCATGTCCCCAATATGTAGTAGGCAAATTACAGTGTGGACATGCAATGAACTTTATTCTCTTTATGAACGCTTTGGCTAGTCTATTCTGAGTGTGGACATGCGGTACAGAATGTTCAACTTTAATTCCCATACCAGTGCAATAATTATTGAATGCTTTAGAAGTAAATTCTCTAGCATTGTCCATTCTGATAGATTTCACATGATGATCTAGAAAATTATTCCTGATTTGCATGATCTGCGAGATCAACTTTGCAAAGGCGTGGTTGTAGGTAGATAATTGACATAAATGCAACCGCTTCGAGGATACATCTATTAATACCGTAAAGTACCAAAATAGGCCAGAAAATGGCTAAATAGGACCACAAGTACCCCCTGGATTCGATCCAGGAATTCAGGGATTTCATCTTATACCTTCAAGGTAGATGGTATTATTATTAATTTTCTGGTAGCACATGCAGGGCATACAAATCTTTATGATTTGGGAAATTATTCACACTTATGCCATAACCTTGTGAGTTAGTAATTACGTTCGTCATCATTCTAAGACTAAGGTGACCTAATCTATCATGCCATAGGGAGAATAATACTGCACTACGAGTGAACAACTTCATATGCTTTAATACGAGTGTAATACAAGACACTGCTAATGGAGGGAAGTTTTCTAATATTATCACTTCACTATCACGCTTAGTGATGAGTAGGTGCTACTTACCATCTTCTTCACCAGTTTCTACCTAGAACCGTTAGGACGAATATATATAAAACTTAAGAGATTTCTTGTAGATTCAGGGTACAACAATACTTCTTTGATGTGCAAGTAGTTTCCATCGGTAGTATGACTATGGTTCTTCCAGAACCTACTATGCATTTATCATTTTTCAGAGCTATTTTCGATAGATTGAAATATTTTCTCTTAAGATGGTGTTTGTTGTTCCACTATCCACAAAACACACTTCCTCCATGCGGGCACCACACATATTCTATACCAAAAAATATTGTTTGCAAGTAAACTTGTTCTTTTTTAGCTTTTATTCATTCATTCATTCAATCAATCAATCCTTCTAAATTTAGCAACTAGATAAATGGCTAATTACTATAATTCTAGATAGAGTCTGTGAAATATTCGGCTAGTTCTTCTTTAATGGCTTTCTTTTCTGCTTCATCCTTCATGACATCTTCCATGGCAATGGTGGAGAGCAAAGTAGGGGGCCTCTGCATCATTCATTAGAATGTCTTTTACTGCCAGTGTGGGAGTATCATCAACTTCTATATGAGATGCTTCCCTTTCTATTGCGGCTACTTTGTCCACTTCTATCCCCACTGCAATGGTGATGTGTGCTTTAGGCTGCTTCCACAACATACTTTGGTGCATTGCAGATTCTGGTTTTGCTGACAATATGGTTTGACTTCTTTCTTTGTCTTGCCATTATCATCAACATGCTTGACCTTATCTACCACCACTTTCCTTCCTCCCTTCCTCCGCTTCTTATTGCGGTTCTTGCGTGCTTTGAAAGAGCTATGATTCACTTCTAGATCACTGCTCTTGCCTTGCGGCTGGGATAAGAAGTTCTTATTTATGACTTCGTCATGAACTTCAAGAAGCTGCAACACATCAGCCAGTTCTGAATACTTCTTGTATGTTGATTGACGGTGATTGCATGCGGATTCTGCCGCATTTGGGTGGAAAGTGGAGAGAGTCTTCTCAATTTTCTCCTCTTGTGATCTCTTTCCCACAGAGACATAGAGCTGTGCAAATGCAGTGTAACGTGCAGTTGTACTCTCTGACATGCTTGTAGTCACAGAAACAGAGACAGACCCATCCTTACTCTGCAAGAGACTTGATAGTGTACTTAAGGTGTTTAAAATGCTCCTGCAATGCGTTCCATAGTGCCTTAGTGCTGCTCATTGCCATATACTCATCCTTAAAAGTAAGGGAAAGATGGTGGCAGAGAAAATAAAGTGTCTGATCATTCTTATCCTCCGTGGGAATCATTGCACTAGTTCCAAGTCCAATTGCAGTGTGAAGTCTTCTTGCTCCCAGTACAATTCAGACATCCAATGCCTAAGTGAGATAGTTGCAGCCGTCAACATTTAGCTCAGCAAACTCCTTGTTCATGATGCCATCAATCTACATATTTAATAACACAAATATTACTACTAGCAAAGTTGCATAATGTTGCTAAATTGGATTACTACAAATTTTCTGATATTTTCTATGCTATTATATTAATATTACTGAATTTAAACGCATAACAGGTAATTTGAACAGTAACAATAACATAAAATAAGTACCGCATAATTGCTAAAACAGATGCAAATTCAAATTCAAGAGATATTTTTCTACAAGAAAAAGTATTCTCGGGGTTTTACATACAGTCTAAGGGTTTATACGCAAAATTCCAGGATTTGTGTAATTTTCAGAAACAACAGGGTCTAATATGTAGAAATCAATGCCTCTGGATAATTTTCAGAATATCCAGGAGCCTAAATGCAAAAGACAGGGACTATGCTCAATTACAAGGAAAACCATGGGGCTAAATGCAAAAATTTGGAATTTTCATTTCCTTTCTTTTCTTTTTTCCTTTTATTTCCTCGGTTTTTAAACCATGGGCCGACCTTCTTACATCTGGGCCGCCTTGGCCCATCCCGCCCACGCGTCTAGCTTATATTGGCCAGCAAGGGTTTGGAAACCCTAGCTGCCCCGGTTCAATCCAAACGGCGGCCGGTAGTGCATGGTGTGGGGTGGCACGGTGGCTTGTGTAGGGTAGCACCGGTAGCCGGTACGAGGAGGTGCCTGCTAGGGACATTGCGGGGTGGAGCCAGTAGTGCTTAGTACCCGTGCGGGGATTGTAGCGGCACAGGGTCCGAGCGATGATTGATGGTGGTCGGCTTCAAGCGACGATGGCGGTGCAGTTCGGATGGCGCATAAGGCGGTTGGTGCATGATGCGGGGCTTCTTCGAGCAGGGGCACATGGTGGTGGCCTGAGCGGGTGGCTGGGCACGACGGTGAGGTGGGGGTGCCCCCTTCCCTTTTGTTTTCTTCTTTTGGATCTCTACAGAGAAGGGCGGTCACCGGTTTCCCAAGCGGCGGCGAGTTGGAGAGGTGGCTGTCGGTTCTAGACTGAAGGCGAGGTGCGACTATGGGCCCCACCATGACTGCTACACGATGCTATAGATCTGTTTTGCTACTATTCATTGATACAGGCTATTGTTCATGCGTATTGTTCATGCGATACGTGTAATACGATTCATAGATCTATTTTAGTTGCGAAAATAGTAGCATCGATAAAACTTACCGGACGGTATCGAACCTTTCAATCCTTGCAAATAGATTCATGCTGCGTAGGGCTTATAGGCTAGGCCATGACTAGCCCGCTCGATGCAGTGCAGATCTGTTCTGCTAGCTTGGTCTTCGACAGAGCTTTGTGCTGATAACTTGTTGACATACCGCTACTACCAGGTGTAGTCCAGTGATCCTTCAAGAAACAATTGCAAAAGGAGACATAATGTTGGGAAAAGCAGCTTGTTATGTATTCATCTGTGTTTACAATGAGGGGTGCTACCTCATATATATAGTGCCAAAACCCCTAAGAGATAGAATCAATCTCCGAGAGATAGAGACCTATTCCAAGAAGATAAAATCTTTAGAGATCTAGATGGGCCAAAATTCTGTTGTAAAACTCCAGGTTTATAACAGGGTGTTCGTACACTGGTTTCCCTTTTGTCGAAGTAGCTGATCCGATCAACCTGACTTAGCTCGATTCAGTTAGTGTAGACCTGTTCTCACGGCACATGTACACGCCTGCTTACATGCAGGCTTTGCCGTTGGGATTCAGTTAGAGTTGAGTGGCTCACAATGAGCTTGTAACTTGTATAAATCTTCACCTGAACTTCAATGCATTCGTGCGTTGCGAATCTCCTATTCTACATGGTATCAGCATCCTCACGATCCACTTTCATCTTTCACGGCTTCTCCGATGGCTACAAGTCCATCCTCCTCCTCTACCTCCTCCGCTCACCTCACCAATCCCTTTCTCACCCCTATTACTCCGGCCCTCTCAGGATCTGCAATTCAGTTGATCAACATTAGATCACATGTGCCCCTCACGTTGGCACATTCTTCATGGTTGCTTTCCGCAAGTTCGGACTGTTTGATCATGTTGACAGCTCGGTTGACGCACAACAGATGGTTGCCGACACGGAGTGGACGCAAATTGACCAGTGCATCATCTCCTGGCTCCATTCCACGATCTCACTTGAGATCCTGAATATGGTCATGAAACCGGTTTACACTGCCTATTGTGTTTGGACGGTGATCTCCGGTCTCTTCCTAGATAACTCACTACAGCGCGTCGTGTATGCCTAGTAGGAGTTCCACAGTTTGCTCCAAGGATCCATGAGCATCATGGAATACTGTGGTCGCTTGAAGAAACTTGTAGACACCTTGTGCGACGTCAGTGCTTCTGTGACGGATCAGTCTCTGGTGCTCAATTTGCTACATGGGCTGAACTCCAAATTCAGTCATGCCATCTCCACCATCACTGCCCCAGGTGCCTCCTATAAACTTCCTCCGTGCCCGCTCTTATCTGCTGCAAGAAGAAAATTGCCTCGCCCACACTGTCAAGATGGAGGCCTCGACAGCACTCCTCGTCGTTGCGTAGTCCACATCATCCTATGCCTTTATGAGTGCATCAGCTCATTCTACGCTGACGTCTTCTTCTGGTGGCGGCGAACGCACCAAGCCAAAGAAGCGTCAGTGCACAGGCCGCGTCCGCTCATCCAGCAACACCGATGGCAAGTCTACTTTAGCCCCTACACCGCAGTCGGCTTGGGTCCCCAACGTCAGCCCCTGCACTAGAGTTGTCCAGGCTTGGCCCATGCCAATCTTGCATCCGACAACTGCCGAGATTCTCAGAACGAGACCTGGCGCTGGGCCTTCACCCACAACGCTGGCTCCGCATGCGCTCACAGCCTCCTTCTCTCCTGGCGACTCCATCTACGTGCCTCCTCCGCATATGCTGGCTGGCCTCTTCACCGCCCTCAACGGCATGAACACGCAAGCTCCACACGCTGGACATACTGGCATCGACTGGTTCCTTGATACCGGAGCAACGTCTCACATGGCTGCACACTCACCTCACCTTTCTCTCCCTCCTCGTCCTCTTCCCGTACCATTGTTGGCAACAGTGCATCACTCCCTGTCCAATTCACTAGCTCCTTATCAATTCCTACTTCTTCCTCTAACCTGCACCTTCAACACATTCTTATTTCACATGCACTGATCAAAAACTTAATTTCAGTCCATGTATTTACCCGAGATAATTTTGTTTATGTGGAATTTGATCCTTTAGGTTTCTCTATCAAGGATCTACGTACCCAGAAGGTTCTCCTCCGCAGTAACAGCTCCGGAGATCTCTACCCTTTGCATACTGGATCTTCAGCCGGGTTTGCTCATGCCTTCCACGCCACTATCGACGTTGATCTCTGGAATGCTAGGCTCGGTCATCCTGGGAAACCTTCTTTAGCTTGTGTGTTGAACACATTTGCTTTTACATGTAACAAATCCAGTTCACACACATGCCATGCATGTCGTATTGGTAAAAACATTCATCTTCCTTTTTCTAAAGCCAATAGCATTGCTCCTTCTCCCTTTGCTCGGTTCCACTGTGATGTTTGGATGTCACCCATCTTCAAAAATTCTGGCCTGCAATATTATTTAGTTATTCTAGATGATCACATCATTTTGTCTAGACTTTCCTTCTATGTAACAAATCTGATGTGTTCTCTCAGCTGGTCTCATTTCACTCCTATGTGCATACACAATTTTAGCGTTCGGTGCTATGTTTTCAAACCAACAATGCGAAGGAGTACGGCAATGGCACATTTCATTCTTTCCTCTCTACTCATGGCATTCTGCTGTGTCTTACATGCTCGTATACCTCACAGCAGAATGGCCATGCTGAGTGCATGCTCCACACCCTAAATGAATGTATCCGTGCTCTTCTCTTTCACTCCTCTATTCCCTGCACATTCTGGCTTGATGCGTTGGCCATGGCGAATCATCTTATCAATATCAGGCCTTATCGTCATCATGGCAATGAGACTCCACACTCTCTACTTTATGGTGTTCCTCCCGCCTATAACCATCTTCGGGTTTTTGGGCGCCTCTGTTACCCTAACACAACGGTGACTGCACCTCACAAGCTTGTGCCACGCTCGATGGCATGTGTCTTCCTCGGATACCCAGTGCACAGTAAAGGTTTTCGCTGCTACCATCCGACGACTCACTGTGTTCTGATTTCTAGGCATGTCTACTTCGATGAGCGTGTTTTTCCCTTTCATCAACCGACGTCGTTGACCGCTTCGTCCAGCATCGCCCCTATGTCACCATGCCCGAAACTGGTACATGTATCATCCCTACTTGCCACGGTACTGCTCCCATGACCTCGTCCGCCAATAATGTACTGTACCAACACCACACTCCATCGCCACGATGTCGTCAACCGTGCCATCTGCTACACCTTCTCTAGCGCTGGCCTATGGCACGCCATCGACCGCGCCATTGCCTGTCGTGCCATCGACATCCAGCACGCGTGCTGTGATCACGCCTTCGTCCTCGCCCACACTTCGTGAGTCATCACCATGGCTGTGCTGCCCTCTACACCCACGACGCATCCCATGGTCACGCGTGGTAAGGTGGGAATCCACATGCCTAATCTTAAATACGCGCATGTGGCCTCGGTCGCTTCAATCCTGACGTCCATCCACGTCGCATTTTGTGATCCTACCTAGTTCACCGCCATGAAGGATGAGTTCGATGCGTTACAGTCCAATGACACCTAGACACTGGTGTCACGACCTCCGAATGGCCATATCATCACCAACAGATGGGTGTTTCGGAACAAGCTTCATGCAGATGGCACGTTGGAATGACGCAAAGCGCGTTGGGTCATGCATAGTTTCTCGCAACGCCCTGGCTTGGACTTTGTTCAAATGTTCTCCTTAGTGGTCAAGCCAGCCACCATCCGCATGGTTCTTCATCTCGTTGTGGCGTGCCAATGGCCGGTTCACCAGCTTGACGTCAAAATGTGTTTCCATGGTGACCTCACCGAGCGTGTCTTTTGTTAGTAGCCAACGGGCTTCATTGACCCTGATCGCCCTGATCATGTCTGTTAGCTATCCAAGTCCCTACATGGGCTCAAACAGGCGTCGCATGCCTAGTACCATACTTTGGTTGGTCATCTTCTTCAAATCCGATTCACCTCATCATGCTCGAACTCTTCATTTTTTCTCCTTCGGCATGGCAATGAGTAGGTCTTCTTACTGGTATATGTGGACAACATCGTTCTAGTAGCCTCCTCGTAGTTTGTTCTTTGGCGCATTATTGATCAACTTCAGCAAGCTTTTGCCATGAAGGACCTCGAACCATTGCATTTCGTTCTTAGTATCCAGGTTCGACGCACAAGTGTTGGTTTCTTTCTGTCCCAAGGTCAGTACGCCGAAGACATACTGCAATGTGTCGGTATGACAAACTGCAAGGCTGCTGCTACTCTAATGGACACCAAGCCGAAGTTGTTAGCCTCTTCGGTTATGCCAGTTCCTGATGCTTCGATCTACTGGAGTATCGTCGAAGCACTTTAGTACTTGACACTTACGCGACCTGATTTGACATATGCCATGCAGGAAGTCTTCTTGCATATGCATGACCCACATGACGCTCATTGGTCCCTGGTCAAACAGATTCTATGCTACATCGGCGGCACAACCTCACAAGGTCTGTAGCTCAAGTGCTCACCATCCGTCTTGCTGGTCGCGTACTCTGATACCAACTAGGATGCCCGCCTAAATACACGTCTCTCAACTTCTGGGTTCTTCGTCTTTCTCAGGGATTCACTCATCTCCTGCTCATCGAAATGGTAGACGGTGGTGTCCCTATCTAGCGCCGAAACGAAATATCCTAGAGTTGCCAACATGACTGCTGAGTGCTATTGGCTGCACAATTTGCTCTAGGAGCTTCTTGTTTCCCTCGGCAAGGCTACAATCGTCTACTTTGATAATATTTCATCAGTCTATCTTTTTGAAAATCTGATACACCATGGAAGAACCAAGCATGTCGAGTTGGGTATGCATTTTGTTCGTGACCAAGTTGTTGTGGGCAAAGTCCGGGTGCTCCATGTTCCAACTGAACATCAGCTAGCAGATATCATGACAAAAGGGCTCCTGACATCTCTTTTCAACAGGTTCAAGTCCAATCTCTGCATTTAAAGTGCATCTAGGACCCTATGTGGGTTTTGATGATTGGCGACAAATGATTAAGAGACTAATATGTTCAATGAATATTTGAATAGGTAAAAGTCCTGATGATGAAAGTTAAACGATGTTGGCGATCCCCAAAAATGAAGAAAGAAGATAGCACATGGTTATTCCTATAGCTATAGCAAGTTATCTGAAATTGAGTATAGTAATGTCGTTCTATTAAGAGGGATGCAACATTGAAGATTTTGTTAGGAACTTAGTGCTCAAAATTAACCCTTCGATGAGAGTCACTTTTCTTGTTCACAGACACCTTTTTGAAAAATCATTCTGTTGATATCGGAAGTTCTGATATATGTCGGAGTGTCCGGTGTGTTTAAAATTCTAGCGCTCGGAAAGTTTTAGTTTGAATCGGAAGTTCCGATATTTAGGTTGGAAGTTCCAATATATGTCCGAGTGTCCGGTGTGTTTAAATTTCTAGCGCTCGGGAAGTTTACTTGAATCGGAAGTTCTGATGTTTAAGATCGGAGTTCCGATATGTGTTTTTCTCCAAATTTGGTTTAAGCAGTGCTAGTATCTTCTGTTACTTTGCACTAATCGGAAGTTCCGATGTGGGCTTAAAAAGTGCATAACAGCTAGTTTTTGAAGGGTACCCTATAAATACTCCCCCTCTCTCACCTCTATGGGTTGCTGGTGCTTTTGACAAGTTAAGGTCTTTCTAGAGCTCCAAAGTTCCTCTCTTCTCTCCCTTGCTTTGTGCTACATCTTGAGAAAGGGATTTGAGTGAGAGATCTAGTGAAAGTGGATTGATTTCATCTTTGAGCACTAGGTTTCATCTCCATGCTTTCTTCGTGTGCATTTGTAACTCTTAGAGATTGAGGTCTCCTAGACAGCTAGGAGTTACTTACGAGCCACCAATTCACTTGTGGTGCACCATGAGAAGCTTGTGAAGGCCGGATTCTGCATCCGAAAGGGAAGGAATACTAACTGGAGCCGAGGAGTGCTTTGTGCAACCTCGCGAGGAAAAGGGTTGAAACAGACTCGGCTCAAGTGCAATCGAGCCCCTCAACGGAGACGTAGGATCCCCTCAAGGATCCGAACTTTGGGAACAAATTCGTGAAGTCTCCCCTCTTTGGTCATTTCTTACCTCTTATGTGTTTTTCGAGCATTTTGTTTAATATCTTGAGTTAGTCCTTATGCTTGGTAGTTTTACTTCAAATTGAAAAGCATATTATCCTGTTGCATCTTAAATTCCATAGTTTAACTCATTGTTGCTAGTATACTTAGTTCTGTTCTACATTCGAGCAAATCGGAAGTTCCAGTGTGTGTCAGAACATTCAATCATCTGGATCGGAATATTTGATATTAGTTTCTATTGTGCTGTTCTGTTTTATTTATTGAAAAGCGCCTATTCACCCCCCCCCTTCTAGGTCGTATCTCGATCCTTCATGCATCACCAGTGGTGTGGCATCAACTGCGGGAGGTGTCGAAGTAGCTGATCCTGTCAACCTAACTTAGCCTGATTCAGTTAGTGTAGACCTGTTCTCACGTCACATGCACACACCTTCTTATATGCAAGCTTTGGCGTTGGGTTTCAATTAGAGTTGAGTGGCTCACAATGAGCTTGTAACTTGTATAAATCTTCACCTGAACATCAATGTATTTGTGCGTTGCGAAACTCCTATTCTACACCTTTGACCAAATTGCCGGATTTCTCATGCATGATTCCGAGCATTTCCCACTAAACGAAAATGCGCGTGTACTCATAAATTTGATGGAGCACAAACGATGCTGAATCTAAAAGGGTGCACGCCCGCACCAGCAATCCTAACCATCTGGCCACAGTCTAGCTTTCTGAATGTTTGATGGTTTAGTTGCCCCTTGTTTTACCTAGACATTTGTATGTTATGCTAGCAACAATGTTGTTGTAGCCGATGTTCCATGCATGTTGTGGGCTTATAAGTTTTTTTATAACACATTGTGGGCTTATAAGTTAAATTTGTTGCTATGACAGAAAGTGACCTTTGCATAATTGTATGATATGGTATGCTCCCTCTGTTCATTTATATTTGATCCTTTAGCATCCACATAGCATAGTAAAAAACCTCTGAGTTTACTAAAATTATAGCAATAGACATGATACGTTCATAATATCATACTATTACAAAGTTGTGGGCAATGTCATGCCTTAAAAAAAAGATACCATCAGATAGAAAAGAAAGGAGAGAATGGTACGGATCATAAACTAATCTCACGACAACAACCATTGACCTAACTGTGCGTCTTAATTTCGTTAAGTGTTAGGTTAAATTGTCATTAACGTTATGCCATAAGTAAAGTCTTAGTTTCGCTATTTTTCGAACTCGGGGAAACCCCATTTCCGTTAAGAAACTTAACGGAAACAACACATAGTATCAAAGTTTTACATGAGATAGACATACAAGACTGCAAGTTCCTAGATAGACAGACACCTGACCTTAAAAGAGGCAATTCAGACATAATATTGATCTATAGAGTTAGGTATAGTGTTGGCACCAATCAAAATAGCAATTATACTCCCAAACCATTTTAGCAATAGGACAAAGAAAAAAAAAGTGTTTACTAGTTTCAGGTTGGGTGCATAGGTAACTAGTACCATCACCTACCCAGTTTTTTTTAAGTAATTTTTTTTTGGTGAGTACAACATTATTTTCCATGAGCCAAAGAAAGATTTTAAATTTAGCAGAAATTTTAACTTTCCAAATATGCTTGTAAGCACAGTTGGGAGAATCTCTCATCAACCAAAGGTACATGGATTTAACAGAGTATCTGCCACTGTTAATAAAACACAATTTAAACACATCATTAGTTGCAGAAAACTGTGTCTGAGATACCCGGTTCTTAATCTCTTCCCACTGAATGAACAGATCCCCTCTTAACCACCTTCTAAAGGACAAGTGCCATTATATCATGACAACATCATGTACAGAAATATTTTTATTCTGAAAAATATTATACAGTGAAGGGAAAACAAAAGCAAGAGGTTGTTCCTTTATCCAGACATCCTTCCAAAATCTGATGTTCTTCCTATTGCCAGTACTACATTTTCTCCCTAAAAAATACAACTGCTTGACCTTTGATAGATCATACCAACAAGGGGACTCATCAAATTTGTGTTTAACTAATGCAACAGTAGTGTTAGACAAATATTTCTTGTTCACAATATTTTGCCACATGCCTTCTTCATTTCCGAGTTTCCACCATCACTTACAAAGCAGAGCATAGTTCATTTTGGTGAGGTCTTTGATGCTCTGGCCCCCTTTTATCTTAGGTCCACAAATTTTCTCCCATGCCACCAAATGGTATTTCTTCTTAGTTCCACCCCCTTGCCAAAGGAATCGCCTTCTAGCAATGTCAATATGCTCAATGGTTGTTTTGGGAAACAAATAAATGGACATATGATATATAAGTACATTTGATAAGCTAGCATTTATCAAAGTGACTCTACCAGCAATGGAAAGTAAACCCCGTTTTCACACATCTAGCTTTTTCCATATTTTTTCGTCCAATAGAATCCCGTCAGAGATACGAAGTCTTCTGGGGCTTACAGGGACTCCAAGATATTTAATAGGGAATTGTCCAATCTAACAATGAAAGAGTTCTGCATATTCAGCAGCTATCAAATTATCACCTCCTAAACAAATCACCTCACTCTTTTGGAAGTTAATCTTCAAACAAGACAACATCTCATACAAGTATAGCAAGAACTTGAGGTTATTAGCTCTATCAATATCATGCTGAAGGCACGGGATAGAGTCATCAGCACATTGCAAAATTGCAATGCCCCCTTCAAATAAATGAGAGGCTAACCCAATAATACCACCTTTAGCTTGTGCCAGTTGGATCATTTTAGCCAAACTATTTGCAACAAGATTGAAAAGGAAGGGGGATAAAGGATCTTCTTGTCTCACACCCTTATGACTAGTAAAATATGTTCCAATTTGATTATTCAACTTTACACTTAAGGTTCCCCCATTAACAACACTCATAATACAAATTTTTCATTTTTCACTAAAACCCCTCAAGTTTATGCATTGAAAAAGAAAATCCCAGTTGACTTGATCATATGACTTTTCAAAGTCAAGCTTCAACACAATACCAATTTGGCGTTTTCTCTTAGTTTAATGAAGAATTCATGTAACGAAAGAATATCATCCATAACATTCCTATTTTTAATAAAAGCATTTTGGCATTTGTTAACGAGCTTATCCATATAGGGCTCGATCCTCAAAGTTAAAACCTTAGTAATCCATTTGTAAGTGCAATTTAACAAACAAATAGACCTATATTGCCGAATTCTCGCAGCATCTTTGACTTTGAGCAAAAGAGTAACAATCCCATAGTTCAATCTACTAATATCAATTTCATGGTCATAGAATTTCTGAAATAAAACCAAGAAATCTTTCTTGATTATCTCCCAACAAATTTGAAAAAAATTCATGAGGGAACTCATCTGGTACAGCTGCTTTATTGGACTCCATTTGAAACAAAACATATTTAATTTCTTCTTCCTCAAAGGGCCTATCTAAATCATCATAATCAATTTTATTCAACATTTCATGATCAGACTAGACAACATGATCAAAAGTGATATTATTTTGCTTTTGAAAACCAAACAGGTCTTTGTAGTTAGTGGCATGCTTAAGAAGGTTCTCATCTCTCATTATCTTAACTCCATTATGAGTTAAAGAAAAAGATAGTGTTCTTTCTCTTTCTACCATTTGCCACACTGTGAAAGAATTTAGTATTGTTATCCCCTTTGAGTAACCAAATAGCATGATATCTTTTGAACCAATAAAGTTCATCTTCCAACAGCAATTTTTGGATATCAGCCATTAGTTGCATTTTTAATAGCATTTTACTCATTAAGGGGAGCAGATTCTTCCATAAGTTCTAATTGAGATAATTCTTCTCTGATCAACATCTTCCTTTTTTTTATTCAAGCCTTTCATATGACCACCCCATCCTTTGATGTGGTTTGTCAGTTTTTTTTATTTGTTAATCACCACATCCAAAATATTTTTACCAGGAACATTTTGTTCCCAAATCTTTTGCACTTCAAATATAAACTGCTCATTCTCTAGCCAAGTAAGCTCAAAATGAAAATGAGATTTAAAAACCTTGGAATCATCATTAGAAGAAAGAAGCAGCATATTATGATCTGAATTTTCTCTAGTAATCTTTTGAATAGTAACTATAGGATAACAAAAACCTCCCAATCATTATTTATCAAGACTCTATCCAACTTTTTCAAAGTTGGGTTGTTTCTATTATTAGACCAAGTAAATTTGACACCATTCATATGAATTTCTTTCAATTCATGAGCATGTATGATATCATTGTACAATGATGACATTCTGCTCAGGCAAGTAGGAATATTTTTCTCATAAGTATATCTAACAAAATTGAAATCACCCCCAATCAAGGGCAGCATAGAGGAAGAGCAGAACTAGATAATTCACTAAGAAACTCAAGCTTAAACTCTTCATGAGCAGGTCCATATACATTCATAAGTAATCATTCTCTCTTGTTACTTTTTTCAATCAAGGGTATTGTAAGATGTACTTGCCATAAGTCACATGCTTAATATCAAAAAGGTCATTATCAATGCCACTCAAGATGCCACTAGATTTACCCTGAGCAGGAATCCAGAACCAAGAAAATCTAGCTTGAGGGTCCAATTTTCTCAAATCACTAATTGTGAAGTCTTTTTTTATAGTTTCTTGCAGACAAATAGAAGTAAGGTGATGAGCAAACATGAAATCTTTTAGACACGAATTCATCCCCATTTTCCTAATCCCTATATAATTCCAAAAGCAACCTTTCATGTGTATATTTTGGGTTTTTTCCTTACTTCCCTCACAGGTCTCTGTGATTTGGGGAAATTTTCCTGTAAAGCACCTGATCTCAGGGCTTTTTTATTTTTCTTGCACAAAAAAATAATCTTAATTGTCTGTTTAGTACTACTACTTTTAATTGATGTTATTTTAGCATCATCACTAAATTTCTGCTCTTCAATGAGCTCCAACATCTTTGATGATGAGGTTTGAGCACAAATAGACAAAGAATCAGAAGGAATAGACCGGGGGGGGGGGGTAAGGATTTGGCAACTAAAGCACATCTAGCATCCTTAAGGTTCTTAATCAGGTCTACAACTTCAAAATCATCAGGGTCTAAAACAACTCCCATAACATAAGCTTTGGAAATCATATCATCACAAGAAAGAGCAGCAAAATATTTATTGTTATGAAATTTAGTTGGAACATTAAGATTACCTTCAAGGTTCTTTTTCTTGGCTCTCTATATAGCCATTTCCTCCACAGTAGAGCCCACCAAAGGAGCACATCTTTCACTAGCCCTTGTAGGAATAGTAGAATAACTCTTCGTTGGCAACTCTTTAGAGGTAGGAGTAGGAATAGCATTCTTCTTCTGTGGTTCATCAATAACCTCCTTCACAAGAGGGTGAAGGGGATGGTCTTCTTGCCCAGTGTAGTTGTCTTCATCTTTGTGAGTAGGATCTCCCCCACCATCCTTGTGCCCATCATTAGTAGAGACCACAAAAGGCAGATCAATATCACTTTGCTACTGTCTTTCAGAGAAAGAACACCTGTTGATCTCAATGACCTAAGGATCCTGAAAAATCTGCGATCCAAGCTTCATCACACCATGTTTTATTTCATAAGATAGTAAGTCATCTTCCTCATCAGTGCTTTCAATGTCTTGAAGTGCATCAATATTTTCACAATGTTTCACATATGATTTCTCTTTAGTATTTTTAGGAAAAGAAAAAGGCTCATGTGTTCCAATACTAGATTCGAGGCCACATGAACCAAAAGACTTATCACTGAAAACTTTTTCCATAGTAGAGGAGGAAAGTTTGGTAGGGGCAGACTGAGGACTCTTAGAAATCAATTTCAGAGATGAAGCACTTTTGAGGTATGTCTTGCCACCACTTTTGAAAACAGAAGCTGAAGTATCACCATGACCACCTTTAAGCCTAGCTTTCTTAGGAGATCTTTCACTAAGGTCAGCTTTGAAGTCATGTTTAGATTTGTTCTCATTTACAGGCACAACAACTACATTAGGATTTTGAGCACTAGAAGAAGGAATTTCCCTTTCAAATAAGAAGTCATAAAAGTAATAACCATCTTGCATAGACAGGCATCCTTCAACAAAAGTAGGAACTTTGGATAAATTTCAACATCCAATCCTCATTCTAACAAAATATTGTTTGTATAAGCTACTTTTATCAATCTCTAAAGTCAATCCAACGAGAGATCCCATATATGCAAGCATAGGTTCAGATCTACACTCATGAGGTATGCGTCTAACACATAACCAGGCCGATTGCAAAGCACCTTTGGCCCTAACAACAGGATCCCACTGAGAAACCCTAATTTCAGCCTAAGCCTTACGCAATCTCATAGTAGTAAAGTGTACCCATTCATCTATCTTACGAGCGTTAGGGAATCTCATACTAAATTGGGATTCTGTCCATTGTTTAGCATGACATATCCATGTAGAACCAAATAAATCTTGAAATTCCTGTTCAATTTGCTGCACAATGGCACTCCCTTAACAACAATAATCATTGCAAGGCTAGCACGCTCCTTAATAGCAACAACATTAGGGATATTTTCTATGAAAAAGAAAGCTTGCTCTTCACTCTGCGCTCCACACATGGGGGCAACAAATTCCCATGGTTTTTTCTCAGGACAAAGCCTGGAACCATGCCCTTCCTGACCACAACGAACACATCGAATCTTAGCAGGGCAATCCCCAGCAAGATGTTCAAATGAATCACAACCATAACATGCACCCACATCAAAAGCAGTACCAGAATCCTGCCCACCACCTAAAGAAGAAGGGTGATTATACCTTTGATTGGGGAGATTCAGACCTGACCCACTTACAGAAGAACCATGAGCAGCAGCAACAACTTGAGTCGAAGGATTCATCGATCTTTCCGCCATATAGAGTGCTCTCTCCCTCTTTTCTTTTTCATCCTCCTCTTCATTCTAGGGATGATGTTCTTAATGCATTTCCTCCCGATGATCAAGCCGCCCCTTGTTAGAATCCGCTGCAACAGTAGCAACTGCCCACGGATCTAGATCATGAGATTGGGGAGGCTGTTGCTTGCGCATTGAAGAATCAGATCGGGAACTCCCACCTCTAACCTCCTGCCAAGCTTTTTGTTGTCCTCCAATACCCCGACCAAAATGACCCCTTGGCAAATTCCGACCAGGCGGTTAGTTGTGCATCACAGGACCAGAGCGGGAACTCCCATCTCCAATCTCTTGCCATGTTCTTTGTGGATCTCCAGTACCTCAACCAAAACCTCCCCTAACAGAGTCCGGCCAGCCCCATGACCAAAGTAGCCAGATACGAATCCAACTCGGCGAGGGACCCCCCAACCATCTCGGCCAACCATGGTGGTAGGAGCAGAACATGGCGAGGATACCACCTAAGCGAACGATCTCGTATCACCTTGGACGGTCCCTTTCCACTCAGGATTTGTAGGATTAGGGATGGAGGAAGACGACCAGTGATGGTGAAGAAATTTGCAAAGAGAGGAACTAGTGGTTAGTGGCAGAATCAGGGGGAAATATTTAGGATTGGGAGCTAGGGAAAATGCAAGGTCGCCATGGCGAAAACCCGAAACTACCTCGTCATGGTGAAACCCTAGAACTGCCCCTCCTGGAACCATCCTCAACTCCTGCTGCCATGTCGGTCCCGCAACAGAGTCGCCAAAACGTGTCGCCATGTCCTCTCCCGCGTCATATGCCCAAGGATCCTAGGGAAATGCAGGAGTTAATCCACTCCACGTCCCGAGCAGCTCTGCCACGCGAGAACAAACGTCTGAACGGAGGAAAGGACCAGATCTCAGGAGGGAAAATGGGAAGGCGCGCTGCTGCTTCTCTTATTGTTGCCAAAGATGGAACCACCGTCGATGGTGGAGGTTGGACCGGTTGAAGATGGCAGAGGAACCACCCCATGTCACTTCTGATACGCCGGAGTCAATAGTGGATATTACTCGCAACTGGTATGGATCTAAACTATTATCTTTTCTCCTCAGTTTCACTATTTGCCATCGATAAAGTCTGGTTTCACTCTATATCATCATTATCATCAAGATTCTTCACTCAATGCCATTGCCATTACTTGATCTCCGTTTGGTCACACAATAAGTCCATCATAGCCTTGTTTTCTAGGCTAGTTGGTGGATGCGATCTTGGCAACGAACTCGCGGAGGCCCTGTTGGGACTCGTGGGAGATGCATTTCACGATGACGATCTCGCTGGAGCCTAAGAGAATGCCACTATACACCTTGCCGAACCCATCGGTGTCAAGGAGCTCGCACTCACGGAAGCCCTACATCGTGCATCGGAGCTCAACGTAATTGAACCGGTGGTGCCCACCACAAAAGCTCAGCCTATGTCGCTGTGCCGAAGCTCTAACCTCCAGCCATGAGGTAGTGCAAGCTCGCGAGGAGCCTCGTGGACACAGAGAAGCCGACGTACATATGCTCAGGGAAGATCCTGGATAGGTCGATGCAGATCCCTTCGTCTTGTACCTCATCCCTGAGGAGCACGTGTGGCTAGTAGCACTGAGCTACATCCCACTTGGATCCACCGCCGTCGGCCTTCTCGCGCCACGCAGCTTCACCCTTGCTCTCCTCGATGAGTACCACGTTGCATGCCTCCTCCTTGCGGCGGGCCACATCGCGCCCCTCCTCCACACCACCATGGGCTGCTCCTCCTCACTGCCACAGGCCGTGTTGTGCCCATCCTCCACGTCGCACCGGGCCGCGTCGCACCCCTCGTCATGCTTAGAGGAGCATGGGTTGGGGAGAGAAAGAGCTCGGGTTGATAGGAGCACAAGTCAGTGGGGTCAAGGAACCGGTAGCCAGATGTATTTTGGACTAAGGACAATTCGATCATTTTTAAAATATCTGATATGCTAAACTATGTGATGCTTAGTGGCACCTTCATAGCAATGGTATGGAGTAAACGACTTTTGGACTACCGACGATATGGAGTGAAACTAGACTTTGTCAATAGTGAATCATGAATTGACATGCATATTGATTGGAGAAAGTAGATTTGTTTCTTCATATGTACAGTATAATACTCCATGCTATCCGGTATTGGTGAATAACTGAATATAGAGGAGGTATAGAGAAATGGGTGCAAATTTGCAAACCATATGTAGTGAAGCCGCTGTGATTTACAGTTTTATAGGCCAAAAGAAATCTTGGTACTACTTTGTTTTTCACAAAATAACATGTACAAAATAACCCCGGAAATTCTCAATTCCAAACAGCCAGAACCATTGACCGTCAGTTTTCTTGAAACGGAAACGGTTGCTCGGAAGTTGTGGCGCTAACTTTGAGTCGGCGAGCGCCATCCAATGTGGACAGACAAAAGAGTGCTGAAGATCAAGCAGCCTTTGATGCGTCTCCAGCCAAATTATTTCGATGGGAACCCATCGATGGAGATTGATTTGAGATGTCCGATACAGTCACATGTGTAGAGCACACAACCAAGGTTATTCATTGATCGGTACTAAATCTACTCTGTCGTAAGTGTTTGTTTGCAGTAAGAAAATATGTCTTTTTTGGCAAATTTAGGCATTTGTAGAATCAAGCACATAATTTTTTTGAGGACTCTGCTACTTGTGTGTGCATTGGTGCTAGTTGGGACCCTGACCCTGAGGCGCCACCAACACATGGCTCAGTAGCCACCAATTTTGCGAGCCTTTACATGGGATGGATGCGAGTCCTGGAGTCCTGAGGCGCCACCAACGCATGCAACTGCTGTTTGTCGCCAGGGAGACCTGTTCGCCAACCACCGTTTCTCTCCCTTCATGGGTGTGCGCGCGGCCAGCCATGAAAGGTTCCCTTCCTCTCAGGTGCCCAACTGTAAAAGCAAAAAACTGCCTGCCTGCTGCTCCATCAGCTGCTGCTGCTGCTGAGATTGTTCATCTCCAGTCCAGAGGCGCCGGTTCATGACACTGCTGCTAACTTTTTTACCCTCTCCACGGACAGAGAGAAGTCACTGAGTTAGTGTAGCAAACGCCGCGAGGCCACATGTGACATCCGGTAGTGCGCCGCATGTACGACGGCACAGTACGAGCAGAGTGAGATGGAATGCTGCTATCCAGTTCGTACGTAGTACACGCCGTGAATCATAAGCGCACCGATCTCGCTGAAGCGATCCACTCAGCGATCCACCAACGGCCGTATCGATCCCTCCTTGGCGCGCATGCGGTATTTGGCGCCGTTTTCGCGTGGGCATCCGGTGTTTCTGCTGCAGGATCGCCGTTCTTGGGGCTCCCGCGCGTGGTGTCAGTCTTCCCCTCATGCCATCAGCCAGAGCCCAGAAGACGCTGCCATCCGCCGTGCCCCAGCCGGCGTGGTCCGTGATTCCAGACGCGGCTACGCACTCCTTGCTGCGTAGTCTGGACCTGCAGTTCTGCATGGGCGACCTGTGGGGCGCTCACGTCCACTGAGGCGAGCGTAGTACGAGCAGGTACAACTGGACCCGATGGTCACAAGGTGAGGCTGAGGCGGACACGCGCCTGTCTGTGTCCTTTGATATTTCAGCTTGGGCGTGAATGCTTTGCTCGTTTTGGCGGTGGCACTGTTAGAAAATATGTGTATTGTAGCACTTAGCACAAATGGCTGTTGTATTCAGTTAGGCCACCGAGTCAATAGCTAACGTAGTGCGTGCGTTTAGTTCGTGATGACCGGTTCTCACGTATCCATGAAGTCGTTGTAATTCCCTCATGTGCGGATCACGTTGATCGTGCATTCGGATATAAATAGAAGAAGATCCGAAGAGGATCGTGAGGTTGCTAATTCATTTTCTTTTATGGTACCAGAGCCACGATCTGAAACTCTGATCTCGCCATGGCCGGAACACCAAACTCTGCTACGTCCAGAGCCACTTCCACTTCCCAGTCCGGCCTCATCCCCACACCATCACTCAACACCATCATCAACGTGAAGCTCAATCAGGAGAACTACCTCCTGTGGAAGACGCAGCTCCTTCCCTACCTGAGAGGCCATGGACTTCTCGGATATGTCGATGGGTCGATCCCTCGTCCCAATCAGACAATCACCGTCGAGCCAGAAGAAGCCGGCGGCACACGGCGCATCGCCGTCAACCCTGAGTTTACCACCTGGTACCACCAGGACCAGGTGGTGCTGAGCATCATCAACTCCTCTCTCACCGAGGAGGTGCTCGGCAGCGTCGTCGGAGAGACGACATCGCACGGTGTCTGGCGCACACTGGAGAAGAACTTCGCGTCGACCTCGCGCGCACGGATCATGCAGATCAGGCTGCAGCTGGCGACGATCCAGAAGAAGGACATGAGCATCGTCGACTACTTCAACAAGATGAAGCGCCTCGCCGACACTCTTGCCGCCATCGGCAAGCCAATTGAAGATGAAGAGTTGATCGCGTACATGATGCGCGGCCTCGACAGCGACTACGACTCCCTGGTGACCAGCATCACCACGCGCGCTGATCCCTACACCGTCAGCGACGTCTTCGCGCACATGCTGAATTTCGAGATGCGCCTCGAACAGAACAAGTACAATGCCTCTCCTCAGGTACCGTCCGCTAATCATGTGAACAGAAATTCAGGCCGTGGTGGTGGCCGATCCAACAGAGGAGGTCGCCGTGGCGGCGGACGTCACTCTGGAGGCCGCAACGCTGGATCTAGCGGCTACTCTAGTCAGGGTCCTCGCAACGCCATACCTTGTCAGGTGTGTGGCAAGGAGGGCCATGATGCGCTTCGGTGCTGGTACCGCTTCGATCACTCGTACCAGCCTGAGGACACCAACAAGGTGGCTGCCGCCGTGACCAGCAGCTACGCCGTTGACAACAACTGGTATGCAGACAGTGCGGCAACTGACCACATCACCAACGACATCGATCGCCTCAGCATAAAGGAGCGCTACACTGGTGGTGATCATCTACAGGTCGCTAATGGCGCAGGTCTGTCTATAACTCATGTAGGAAATTCTTCTATTGCTGCTGCTTGTCGCAATCTCCTTCTGAAAAATATCTTACATGTGCCTCGTATCAATCGTCATCTACTATCAATTCATAGACTTGTGTCTGATAATGATGTGTCTGCTGAATTTCACCCTCACTGTCTCCTTATCAAGGATCGAGCCACGAAGGCAATCCTCCTCACAGGAAAATGTGAGAATGGACTCTACAAAATCCCAAATAAAAGCATATTCCAAGCTCTCTTCACTGCCAAGACCAACAGAGAACTATGGCATCGACGGCTGGGACACCCAGCGCCTTCAGTTGTTCATCGAGTCTTAGAAAATAATAATTTTGCTGTAGTCAAAGAAGCCCTACCTGTCTGTGATGCTTGTCAGCAGGGAAAGGCTCATCAATTTCCCTTTTCTTCTTCTTTACATTGTTCATCGAGTCCTTTGGAGCTGATCCACACTGATATTTGGGGTCCTGCTCGTACTTCTGTTAATGGTTTCAGCTACTATGTTAGCTTTGTTGACAACTACAGCCGATTTACTTGGATCTACCTTCTGAAAAACAAATCTGCTGTTGAGTCCATATTCTTGCAATTCCAAGCACATGTTGAACGTTTACTTGATAAGAAAATTCGCATTGTTCAATCAGACTGGGGAGGAGAGTTCAATAGACTGCACAAATACTTTCAGCACACAGGAATTACTCATCGTATATCCTGTCCACACACACATCAGCAAAATGGCCTTGTTGAACGTAAGCACAGGCACATTGTTGAGACAGGCATCACACTGCTAGCACAAGCACAAATGCCAGTCAGGTTCTGGGATGAAGCATTTCACTCTGCTTGTTTCCTTATTAATAGAATGCCTAGCAAGGTCATTGACCATGACACTCCTCTGCATCGTCTTCTTGGTACTCATCCTGACTACAAATTCATGAGGGTTTTTGGGTGCGCTTGCTGGCCCAATTTGAGGCCTTACAATGCAAGAAAACTAGAGTTCAGAACCAGGCAGTGTGTTTTCATTGGGTACAGTGCAAACCACAAGGGGTACAAATGCTTAGACAAGCAAACTGGCCGTGTTTTCATTTCACGCGATGTTGTTTTTGACGAGTGTGTTTTTCCCTTTGCTACAGATCCAGGCATCACACAAACACAGCCTAAAACTTCACACAATCCCACTGTTCTTCCCACTGCTGTTTCACTGTCGCCATACACTGAACAATTCCTCACTGAAACTTTTCCGACAACAGCCAATCCTGCTGCAAGCAGCCCTGCAATAGCTGAATTTACTGCTGAGTTTAGACAAACCAATCCTGTTAACGATCACTCTGGTGTTAGTTCTCATGTTCCTGCAGGCACTCATGTTGACACAAGTGATAGCTCTCCAGTAGTTGAATCTCAGTCACCAGTTGCAGAAGAACAAATTCAGGCAGTATCATCTCAATCTACATCTGAACCTCAGCCTGCTCACCACATGCGTACCAGACTGAAGGACAACATAAGGAAGCCAAAAGAATTCAAGGACGGAACAGTGAGATATGGTGCACTTGTCACAACCAACATCACTGAACCAAGATCTCATGAGCAAGCTCTGCAGCAACCAGAATGGAAGCAGGCCATGGATCAGGAATATTCAGCACTAATGAAGAATAGAACCTGGTCACTTGTGCCACCCAGGAGAGGAATCAACTTGATTGACAGCAAGTGGGTTTTCAAGTTGAAAAGAAAGGCAGATGGATCCATTGACAGATACAAGGCAAGATTAGTTGCTAAGGGATTCAAGCAAAGATATGGAATGGATTATAGTGACACTTACAGCCCAGTGGTAAAGCCAACAACTGTCAGAGTCATTTTATCTCTGGCTGTCACAAGAGACTGGTCCATACGTCAAATTGATATACAAAATGCATTTCTCCATGGAGAGCTGGAAGAAGAGGTGTACATGAGACAACCTCCTGGATATGAAAGTTCACAACAACCTGGTTATATTTGCAAACTGGAAAAAGCACTATATGGACTGAAACAGGCACCAAGGGCATGGCACTCAAAGCTGACCAACAAGCTTTTACAGCTGGGCTTCAAACCTTCACGAGCTGATGCATCTCTGTTCATATTCAACAAGAAGGGACTAACAATGTATATGCTCATCTATGTAGACGACATAATCATTGTTAGCTCGTCCAATGCTGCAACTGACAAGTTGGTGACAGAATTGACACATGATTTTGCAGTAAAAGATTTAGGAAGACTTGATTATTTTTTGGGCATTGAAGTGAAGTATGATCAGAAGGGAATTGTGTTGTCTCAGAAAAGATATGCAGAAGAACTACTGAAGAAGGCCAACATGCATACTTGCAAGCCTATCTCAACACCCATGGCATCTGGTGAGAAGCTAATAAGAGAACAAGGTTCTGTTCTGACAGGCAATGAGCAGTTTCAATACAGAAGTATTGTAGGAGGCTTACAGTACCTAACAATAACAAGACCAGACCTCTCCTTTGCTGTCAACAAAGTTTGTCAATACATTCAAACACCAACTGATGTGCACTGGGGAGCAGTGAAAAGAATATTAAGATTTGTCCGAGGTACAACTGAACAAGGCCTGAGAATACAGCGCTCTGCACACATCAATCTCCATGCTTATTCAGATGCTGACTGGGCAGGTTGCTTAGATGATAGAAGATCAACCAGTGGCTTTGCAGTGTTTTTAGGCCCAAATCTGATCTCTTGGAGCTCAAGGAAACAGCACACAGTGTCAAGATCGTCCACTGAAGCAGAGTACAAAGCCATAGCAAATGTGACTGCAGAAGTGGTGTGGGTTCAGTCATTGCTCAAAGAAATTGAAGTGTATCAAGCAAGAGCGCCAATATTATGGTGTGATAATTTGGGAGCCACTTATCTTACAGCTAATCCAGTCTTCCATGCTCGCACTAAACACATCGAAGTGGATTTTCATTTTGTGCGTGAACAAGTTGCTCGCAAAGCTCTAGAGGTCAAGTTCATATCGTCGAAGGAACAAATTGCAGACATATTCACCAAACCGCTGCCAAAGTTGCCGTTCAATTCCATATGCAACAATCTCAACATCAGAAGACCAAGTTGTGATTGAGGGGGACTGTTAGAAAATATGTGTATTGTAGCACTTAGCACAAATGGCTGTTGTATTCAGTTAGGCCACCGAGTCAATAGCTAACGTAGTGCGTGCGTTTAGTTCGTGATGACCGGTTCTCACGTATCCATGAAGTCGTTGTAATTCCCTCATGTGCGGATCACGTTGATCGTGCATTCGGATATAAATAGAAGAAGATCCGAAGAGGATCGTGAGGTTGCTAATTCATTTTCTTTTAGGCACTAGCGCCTGTCCCCCTCAGCCTCTGCAGCTCTGCCGGCCCGGCAGAGGTAGCTCTGCTTTGCTGCCGAAAGCGTTGCCAGGAGGGCGGCAGCTAGCGAGTAGGAGTACGTGCTAGCTATGCTGCTGCATGCGGTAAGCGCTGTGCCGAGTTGTCGGGCTGGGCGGCACGACTGCGCACCATTGGTAGTGAGTAGTGAGTGTGGTTGTTGGAATTTTACCTGACCTTTTGCATTCCTTGTCACTTTTTTCCCATCACTTTATTTGTTTGCTGTGGAAATTTGTCGCTACGTGATAAATTTTCATTGCGCGCTAGCGCTTACCGAAATTTGTTTCATATTTCAGGCACACCTGTCTTAGCTATCCCTTTGATTGAGAAGAGCAATTAAACTTCACGGTTAATAAATGAAATCTAACGGCCTTGCACCACTGCCTGGATTGTTGCTCACCTCGATCTGAGTAACGAGAAGAAGAAGACTGAAATTCCACGGTGCAAGGCAGCAGCACACACAGTCATACATGGACCGGAACAGTTACACCAACCGCTACAGTATTCTGCCGCGATTGCAGATCACTCCTGTACGTACGTGCACGGGCGGGATGCGGTAAGGCCGATTCAACCAGCTTTAAGGGAAGTGTGCGAAACTCAAGTGCCGTCACGGGCCTGGTCGATCGGCTACCTACTGGCATGTGTCACTGTCACGGGGGCATCTTGCCGTGCGCGGGCAACGCACCGTGGGACGCGGCCATGGGCGCGGACGCGGGTGCGTACGGTGCTGTCCATGCCCGCGACAGTAGCCAGTGTGTCATCCTGACGCAACGTCGCGTCGTACCCGTACGTGCCCAACTAGCATGCACGCAATGCGCGTACGTGCCACGATGCAGGGATGGCCGGTTTCTTCCAAATTTCCGCCATGCACCTTGCCCAGTGCATGCATGGGCATGGGCTAGCTGTGTGGCTCACCGCTCACAAGTCACATGTGGTGGTTAGACGGTCCCAACTATTTTTCCTTTATTTAGTTTTTTTCGGGTTTTTTCTCGTTCCCATTCTCTTTATTTCTATCTATCTTTAATAAAAAAATTTAAAAAAATTGTGAAGTGAAAGGAGATAATAACATCTTAAGGGAATGACATCGAGAATCTTTTCGTAACGAAAATCGTGAAAAGAAATCGTTAAAATGTTGAAGGAAACGAAAATCTGATCGTAAAAATATTCTGGCCATAAAAAACAGTTGAAGATAATCTTACTAAAAGAAAACAGTTAAAGATAATCTTACTAACCGCTGGCCAAGTACGAGCCACCCTGACACCATCACCTTTCGTTCAGCACCGTCCACCAAGACGAGCTGAACTGCTCAGCGAGTAGGCTAGCTGAAACTTCTGTCATCTGTTTCAGTTTCTCCATGCTGCTAGGGGTGCTTAGTTGCTTGCTTGTCCTCCAGTGCTCGGTTTCGTCGGTGCATGCATTAATGCATGGCTCCTCGTCTGGCCGGCCAGCAAAGGTAGCTTTCCTTCGCTGCCGAAAGCTATCAGGATGGCGGCAGCATTCTGTACCTTTTGTTTCGTTGCGGGGTTGGTCGCTGCGCTGAGTACGTCAGGATCGACCGCTTAAAATCCAAATTTCCTTCTAGAAATTTGCATGGCTCGATCCTGCGACAAATATCTGGCGCTTCTGCTGTACCATCTTGGTGAACGATTGGATTTCATATGTAAAACCGGGTGCGGGGGGGGGGGGGGTGTCGAGCCAAGCAAATGAAATGCAAATATTTTACCCACTAGACATAAAAAAAGGTACCAAGTACAGTCAAACTGACACTTGTACAAGAGCTGCATATCTAATGGTAAAACTTTTTTCACGGCACGGCAAACTGAGCAAAATGAAATACTAGGACTAATTCCTCCCTCACTCAATACAGGTAATAGAAATATATATAAGGAACAGATAAAGTGTTGTTGAGCTTGTTTTTATTGACCGCGTTGTCAACTAGATTACCCCTGGAAGCAGCTCTGCGAAGGGAAGTTGCAAGAGTGAAGCCCATCTGCAGAACAAGATGAGGTCAGGAACTGAATAAATATACTCTTTCATGCGAATGCATATTGATATTTTCCTTTGTTTCATCAAACATAATGGGGCATTTGACACAACTAAAGGCAAAGCAATTGGTCAACAAAAAAAATAATATATCCTTCCAGGGTGCAAATACATTGATCACGTTTCCACCTAGTCATTTTGGCCTATTAATCAAACTTCTAAAGTGCAAACAGTACATTATGAATGCTCTATACATCAAATCTCAATGAATTTCAGATCAACAGGTGGTAATTTTGTTTCATTAACTTTTAGAAGGATACCTTGGTTAGTGACAAGTGCCACGAAGTGCAGAAGTGATAGAAAAATCTACCAGTTCAACTTCTCGTGATTATCTTTCTGGTTGATCAGAACTTGAAGCTCCATTAGGAGCTGGTGTGGACAAGTTGCTCGTGGACCCATTCTCCATTGGTGGAGGATTTCCCCATTTTCTCTCAGATTCCAAAGGTTCCAATACATAAACACCACCATCAGTCAGGCCTAGAGCAAACTGGCTTGCTTCGGAAGGATGTGCCGCAACCACGACGGGGTGGACACTTGAACTAGAAAAGCAAGGACATGTATCAGGCATTTATTCACAGTTCAACACTAATACGCCAAACATTATGATTTGCTTGCTATAACAATAGTTCACAACTTTCCAGCTTGATGTACTAAGAGTGAAAATTTGAGACTCTTTTAAAATAATGCATGAAGAGGAAACATGCAAACCACAGGTACTCAACTGGTAGTTTGTGGCTTCACCCAACCCCAACTTTCAGAGTTTAATTTTCCGCCTAAGAAGACCTTTTTCAATTCATCTTAATCCACCCAATAGACATCTCTGGATTTAGCAGTAATACAATTCTAAAATTTCCCCTTGAAGCAAATTCAAGGACCTTTTCAGAGACATCATTGAGATATTTTCCCCTAACACTATGGAACAATTTAGTTGCTCTAGGTAAACTTCGACCTAATGAAAGAGCACAAATACTAACGTATTAGTGCGCCATGTTATTACATTCTGTAGCATCCGATTTTCATCGAGTGGACAAAGAGGCAACAAGAGAAGGGCAACAGTGCACCTATTTCTATGATAAGAGATTAAGAGCACCATGTTATTATGGTGCCATAGGCCGGCCCTCACGGCACCACCTGGCTGTATGCTGCCACATAATAAACCTCCTACCACGCACAACACATTATTCCAGCTAGGGCATGGCATGAATATTTAACTTCTGCCTATGATTCCATACTACAACTTAGCTAGTTTTTTTTTTTTCCGCGAGGACATTTAGCTTGCTATATTTCAAAAATACTCTACAATATAAATTTACTTTCTTTTTTTAACTTGTCCGGGAGCTTGGCAAGCAGTCCAGAAGACATACACCTAAGATGGTCTAAGGACTAGCCTCAACTCAATCCTAGTTCTCAACCCCAACAACACTGCCAATTCAATCCGATAGGCATCATTCTCCAAAAAATGCATAGAATAAATTCTGTGTTTTTCAGAATACCTGATATTTGGAGGAAGATAGGAAGCTGGAAGAATTCGACATTGGAGTCTCAAACTCGATGCGTTAAATATGCAGACAGTAGCATCCAGAAAGCTTGCATAAATCAGTTGACTATCACACGAGAATGTAGCGTGTGTTATTGGAGCTGAATTCTCTCGAACAGGCCACTGTAAGTAAAGTGAAGGTAAGGCATGAGGCAACCTTTACAGTGAGCTCCACTGCAAGTACATCTGCAGAAGAGAAAGAGAGAGAAACTTCACCTGCTTCACCGGTTCTAGTTTTGTAGTTTCATAGATGGCAATCTGGGTTTCATGCACAACAAGAAAGTGCATTTGATCATGGTGGAACTGAACACGTGTGTCTAAGATGTTGGATGGGCGACCTGATGGTATCTGCAAAAATATGTTCTTTTGCTTCTCCCATCCATCCGTGTTCCAAACACATAACTACAAGAGGAAACAATTAAAAACAGTGAGAACAGAATATAAGTAGCTGGTCAGATATGATCTAACTTGATAGTTCAGTAAAGAACCTGGGCATCAGCTCCAGAAGAGACCAACACATTTAACACATTTGAAAAGGCAAGACCCGTGATTCTCTTAGAGTGACCCCTAAGCTTGCTTTTGACCTGTGCAAAGAAAAAAAAAAGTCATATTTTGGCCATATCCTGTTCTATGGAGAGAAAAAACAAAGCTAATCATGTTGTCCAGCGCTAATACCTCATCAATTCGGACATTATAGATTTGAATGGTTGAGTCATCCATTCCAATTGCAATTATGTTGTTATCTTGAGGGTGGAATGCAAGAAAAGTTGCTGCCGGTGGTGGAGGCATAAATGTTGTCATCGTCTGCAGTAAAAATAAACATAAAAGGTGGTTTCTACATAAAAGATAATAATTCAAATCTTCGTAATGATTTACCAACCTTGAAAGTCATCATGTTGAATAGAGAAATCTTCCCCCCAGAAGCAGACATGACATATGAATCGTTCTTTGACAAAGCAAAGCAGTGAACAGCTTCTTCAGGATTACTGTCAGATGTGTCATTAGTCATGAAGATGCCACTCGGAGGTTGCCATAGTTGAGGCGACACACTTGCAGTAGCCTAGAAGAGTAAATAGCAAATAGAACCAATTAGTTGTTATCTACCACAAACTGTTCACCTCTGATGTGCAGGGAAGATAAGCAATCTGAGCCCTACTCATATGTGTATCATTAAAAAAAAACTGATTTCACCTTTCCAGTTGAATTCCGATCACTGCGTGGCCATTTCCAAAGTAGATGAACAGCGCTCGCAGTTAAAGCCAAGATAGCAACACCAGAATTTGTATAAATCAGTCTCGAAATCTGCATTTACGAGAAAAAATAATCTTCAAATAGCCTTATGACAAAATCAGCGTCGGCATTGCCAAGTTGAATAGAGAAATCAAGAATATAAGTCAGGATGTGGGCAGATGCCACCCATTCCACTCAATTGGCCAAGCACCACGGACAGAACTGAAAATCTAAGGTAGACATGCAGGCAACAGCTTAGTGCAATTAGCAGTTGTAAGGGGTGTTCCAAGCTCAAAGGAATTATGTGCAATAACTGGAACATCTGAGGTACGAAACAATGTACTACAAATTAATTTTGTGCAACCACGTTGACAAGTCCAAATAACGAAACCATTCAACTCTATGCGCAAGATTGTAAAAGAGAAATGATATAGATTCAACAAATAATGCGAAGGAAAAGAGGAGGGATGAAGTACTACCTTGCTTGTTCTCATGTTATCAGCCAGTTTTATTGATCTACACTGAGTTGACTCAGTTATCTCCATAAGCTTCCATACTTTTGACTTGTCCAATGACTCTTCAGCTATTCTAGGTTTTACATCCACCAAACTTCTACTATCGCCATTCTGTTATTTTATTTCCAGAGTATGACAAAGTAAGTTGGGACCATAATAGGAGTTGCTTTGTGATAGAAGAATAGAAGATCAGCAGGAAAGTTATGTGTGTATAGGCAAACCATTGCAGTTATAGCTGCTGGAGCAGCAGTTCCTGAACTGGTTGCTGCAGCCGCCGCCGCCGCAGCAGCAGCAGTCAATGGATTTATTAGAGGCTGCATCAACAAGGATTGATTGGATCGTACTTGCACAAATTCTTCTCAGAATTTTATGGTTATAAGAAACTACCTTTGTTACAGTATCAGATGCATTACGAGAAGCATCAAAAGAACGATTTTCCAGTGTGCGCAACAACCGAAGTCCATCTGCATTAGCTAAGATCTTGATACTATTATCAACAGTAGAAACAGCCAACAGAGTACCCTCTTTGTTGAAGCGTATCCGTGGGCTTACCTGATGATTGTTGGGCCATGTTAAAACAAGAGGACAATTTCATACTTCATTTTATGAAATCCACAACTCACCAAAATGAAGCACACATAAAAGGAAAAAAAACTCACAAGTAGGCCACCATCAGCATCAATGGTAGTCAGAAGACCTGTGTTGTCCATGTCCCATATCTTAATCAAGAATTCATCTCCAACAGCCAAAAACCTGTTTCGGGTGGTATCGAATTGCACAACACCCATAGATCGCTTACGAAATCCCTGATATGTTCTCTTCACCGCTCCTTCACTTTCATTCCATTCTACTAAATGCGATTCACCATCCTTGCTAGTCCCACAAGAAAACAGCCTACTCATAAAGGACGAAAAATAAGTTGAAGCAAAATACAAACAGCCACATATTCCTAACTAAACCAAGTAACAAAGAACTAAAATGAGGAACCTTGAACCATCCGCACTATATGCCATTGTAGTGCACCAATGACCTGGTGCATCATAGTCAACTCTAGATCCCAAATTATCATAAAGCCACGCCTTTATCTTTCCATCTAAAGCAGTTGAGAAGATGAACTGAACAATAAGAAAATAACATGAGGTAAAACCGCTAGTTTCCAATGGTAAAAAATAGGCCTAATTGGGTATCAACAACTATTGAATCTTTGATAATAACTGCATGAATACCTGAATATTTTCCTTGAAATGCGGACAAACTGAATAAACAGGAGCTTCATGACCTTCAAAGGTAAATTGCTTTGCTCCACTAGTGGCCTCCCATACCTATTATGCAATACTCACAAAGCTTCATATCTCTCAGATGAATAAATGATTAGTCCAAGAGCTAATGCCATCACAGAAACCCACCTTAATTGTCTTATCATCTCCACATGTAATTATACATAGCTGCTTATTTGGATGAGCAAATGCGATGTCATTTACACCACCAACATGTGCATCAATCTGAAGAAAGCAAGAGTTAATCAAATTTAGGAATCAAGATAGCCAATTATACACAATATAATACATCAAACAATAATCAGGTAGAAAGAACTAAGAATGTGCAGTCAAACCTCCAAGTGTTGCCTAATATCATCGCCACCGTGATAAGAATAAATCTGTACAATATGCCTTGAATATGCAACACCTGTTAAAAGGAGAAATACATTAGAAAGCTGCAGCCACAAAAGGACAGCAAAAGCACTGGTTAAATTATCTTACCAAACAAGGTTCCATCAGGACTCCATATTATGCGATTAACTGACACAGAAGGATCCTTGACCAGAGATGCCTGTTGACGAATTTACATGTCATACATACTTAGAAGGTTAGTAAAGAGCACCAAGTTACTGAATCACATAGTGCAACAAACAAACCTGGAGGGCCATTGAACATTTCCCAAGCTCCCAAACCTTGAAGTTTCTTAAAACAAGTCTTTCCTTGGTACCAACATCCCACAATCCAATGTCACCAACATTGGTACCAACTGCAGCAGACCAACAGTAAAGATAGCATGGTGAGATGACACGGAAGGGACAAATCCGGATTTAACGTGAGAAAGCAATAAGGCACTATAAAGGACTTACCAATAAGAAGAGTTTGTTGATGTGGATGGAAATCCATGCTCATCGGGACTGATCCTTGGCTCAAGGTCCGTGCAACAGTTCTATGGAAATCGTCTTGTTGGTAATTATGGCTCTGCGGATAAGTCACAGGCAACATGTTCACTGGAAGATTCACCTGCTAAATTAGACCACCATGAAGTACATGTCACCGAATGATTAAGCGTAATGAAAAGTATCAACTATCAACAGCAAGAATCTAGTAATGGCAACATATATTTCAGGATGAGATATCACAAATACCTCCTCAGACATGCCAACTGGTCTAGTTCTCTTGGAGACGTGGTCAGAATCTCCCGATGGATAATCCATACCAGGATTGGCAGTTGTGGGTGTTCTAGGATGCTTCAATATAGCAGCTACGAGGTGTAAAGGCAGACAGATGTTAGTCAACAGACCCATGTTACTGCCTTCAATTCAGACCATTCCATAATTCTTTGCAACAGTAATAACGTAAGTACCAGGATTCGTAGGAGTACCAAATCCAATTGCACCACCAGACACAGCAGGATGTGTTACTGCTGGAGGGTTTGACATCCACCCAGCAAGAGGTGGGACAGGTGTTGGTGCAGGTTGAAAAGGCTGAAAAGGACATAAATCAAGTTCAAAACAATTGCACTAAATCATGTTCTAAACAATTGTACCCTTTCGCATGTATATGAAGCATCCAAATATGTTCAACAAACTTACTCCATGGGCACCCAATGGGGGGAAACCTCCAGGTTTTGGCATAGATCCAAGTAATGGATTGTTTGCCGGCGATGGAGCACGTGCACCATTTGGTTGTCCACAAGAATGATCAACAAAAAGAGTCTTGATATCAGGATTAGGCCTAGGGTTTTTGCAAAGCTGGTGCTGCCAGTTTAAGCTGTCAAATATGAACAATAGTAAGGTGGCCTATCATAAAGGTCAAAAATCCTTACACAGACATCTTAATTGCATAATTATAATCTCTTTTGCTCTTAATTAAAAACATATATGAGAAATCAAGAGACGCACATCAAGCCAATGTGAAACTAGACCCAGAATCAGCTAGCATTAACTCTGATAATCTAAGAGACCAGTCACACCGAATCTTATAGATGATAAATAATTGAAAAGCAACTAGCAACATATCAGGAAAACATAGCTGATTCACTATGCAAAAAGTTGTGACATCAGAAAATGAACTAAATTCAAAGAGATGAGTGGTATCCCAAGGTTATACTCTTGACTACACAGACAATCTTTTCTATTTCCAACCTCAAGCCCTATCAAATGGCCCAGAAAATGAAAAGGCAAGCAAATGATAAGAAGTTAAACATTAGTATTTCCAACCATAATATCCGTAAGAATCAGCATGCAAAATAAATCATGTTTACAATATGAAAACAGTAGAAGCAAATCAGAAGCAAACAGGTGTTGAAGTAATAACTAGTTCTTCTCCTAAATCAATATTCTTAATTCTAAATCAATATTACAATATTCCCATTTCATCATCAGAAATCATTAATCTATTTTTTTATTATTATAAATACATTTATCACCGTATCAGTGTTATTAGGGAAAATGGTGTTCCTCGGTATCAACATATCCATATCACGTATCAGTTTTGCCATATCCGGGCAACCTTGTCTAAAACTGTTCAATTGCTAAGGTTCTCTCTTTACTCGCGTTAGCGCAACCTTGCAAGACAAAACAAAATGTCATAGTTATCAAGAGTAGGGGCACAGAGATCACTTTTTTCTTTGTGTGCTACCTCTGGTTGATAAGTGTACGCAATCTAGAATTCTTCAGGTTGGGAAACTGAAGCTTGTCACGGAATAAGGGATTAGCTTCAATCAGCTTCTTCAGCTCAACAAGCATTATTGTCCTTGCAGATTTTGTATCACCGTACTTGGAGAGCTGCTCATTTTCCCTAACAAGACAAAAGACAGATATCACTCCCTGAGCAATCCAGAAACAATAAAAAGTGGCAGCAATAATGACAACAGACTAATGCACACAACAAATGGGGTTGGCCAGGCTAGCATTTTACCTAAAGTTCTCCAAGGTAAGAAGCTGTGTGATCTCCTTGAACAGCTCCTCATTGAAGGATGCAAAGACCTTCAAGTCCTTGACCAAGATTTCAACAGCCTTCGACCGATCATGCCTGGCAGAAAAGCAAAGAAAGCCTGGTCAGCGAGGCACTCCACTCCAGCATCATAAACGCCGCACAACCCTATCCACTTACTTATCAAGAGCCTCGAGATACTTCTGCTTGCGGATCTCAAAGAATATCTTCATCGAGTAGCGGTTGTCGTCGACCTTGGTGAAGCCCCCAAGGTAGCGCTCCACCTCGTCCCAATTCCCATTGATCACCTCGTCCTCAAAGTACTTCATGTTGAAGTAGAACCCGGACTCCTGCTCGAGCCTAGACAGCAACAAGAGCGCCAACCGAGTAAGAAAATAGATACAAGATAGACAACACAGCTACACAAGACGGACCCTTTTCTTCATCGGTTCGAACCACTCACTTGTGGACAGTCTCTTTGAATTTCTCCTCATCGAGAAATTGCAGGATAAGGAAGACCAGCTCCCGGCTCAGCGACGACATCCTCCTTCCCCCGCCTCACCCGCGCGGCGGCGGACGCACCTAGGGTCCTACCCTATGGGGTCTCTGCACAGGACCAGAGCGGAGTTAGTCGAACCCCAATTTTCCTTCTGGAAAATTAGGATCCGATTGCTCACAGCAGGCAAGAGATCTCCGGGAACAAGTAAATCTTAAGGGGAAACAGATCCATCCAAGCGAGTTAGGGTTCCATACCAACAAAAGAAAACAACCGCGAGTCCGGACGGATCGCGACTCCACGCTAATCCAGAGGCAACAGCGACAACTTCGTGGCGGCGGCTTGCTTCGGTGGAAGCAGGTGGCCTCAGCGCCGCCGGCGAGGATTGAGGGCTCGGCGGCTTCGGATTTGGTGGGGGAGGGCCGTGCTCGATCGCGAGAGGAACAGCCGTGCGATAGAACTGAAGCAGGGGCAATATGGGTAAGTCAACAATGGATGGGAGCCGAATTCCCTATTTAAGGGGGAGAAAAGCAGCAAAAATGGAAACTTTATGCGTAGGACCAGAATAGCAGCGTTTCACATGTAAATGAGGCAAGTACAAAAAAATACATCGACACGGTTCTTTAAATGCATGGCAGCTCATTCTCGACATACAAATACAGTATACTTATACAAATACGGTACAAGTATACTGGATCTGCAGGCGATGTCATTTTTAGTGGTGCAAATAATTGTTTCCCTAAACAACAATATGTGATCCTATTAGATAACATTCTTGCTCTGTTTTTCTCTATCACAAATGCGTGAATAATATATTGTTGCGACCACAAATCAAATCTATAAGGCTAAATTAGATATAGAAAAAATAGGTTGACACCAAGCTAAGGTTATGTATGGTCCTAAACTGTCGAGCCATTGAATCAAATCTACAAAGTTTCTTGGAGGACGTTAAAGTAGGTGCATATTGTTGGAGATTTAACCACAAAGTTGAACTGTACACTCGGTTTCTCTAGATGAGGGATCAAAATATCCAACGTAAGGGCTTGTATACTACTCACTCTGGTTATAAATATATATTATTTTGAATTAGATACGGTCTCCAATATATAATTTTAATTATTATTTTTTATTACAATATATTTATAATATTAATTGAATTTGTTATATTATGAAAGTAGTTTTCAAAACAAATTTATACATATGATTTTAATATTTCTACACTAAATATTTTAAAAACTATCGTTAGCAAAAGTTTTAAAAGATTGACCGATTTTTTTTCAAAATAATATGTATTTATAATCAGATGAGTAAGATATTTACCCCTACTTTCTGGCTTTAGATCCAAATTAAAAATCCAATCAGAACACGAAACAAAAATTATGGTCATGACCTAGCAAGCTTCCAATCTCGTCGTGGGAACCATTCCCGGCGAAGACGATCTTGGATGCAGCGTGATTGGCATTGGAAGTGCCTGATTAGGGAGACCAAAGCAGGATGGAGAGAGAAGAAATTACTTGGAGGCCGAGTGAAGAGATGACCACATGTATTATGCAAGGTTCATCTGACTGATAAGTGCATGAGCTTATCGCCAGTGATAAGTACTGGGGATGTGATAGGTGATAAGTAACGTGGAGATAGTGGTGGGGCCGCCATCGCCATTAACGCCAGGGAATCCGAAGGTGGCTGTGAATGGATTTGCTTTTAATGAAGACCTTTTCTACCCAAAGCAGAAGGATTTCTTTTCATAATGAAATGATCCGAGAGACACTTCACACTTGCATTATTTCAGAAAATAAAAAATAAAGGTGAAGATGCCATGCAAGGTAGATTTCGTACCAACGAGAAGTATACAGTCCTCGAAAAAAAGAGAGAAGTATACCAGAGGCTTTTGAAAAAAATCGTGCCTTGTGAAATAAATATCGGATTGAACTGACCCGATGCGAGATCGCGATATTCAAGGTGCAAGATGCCAAGCTCGTGATCCGGGTTCCATCCCCAACATAAGCAAGGGTACAACACCCTTCAAAAAAAAGGAGTGAACGGAAAAAAGTGTATCAAACAAGCAATTATGATCAATTTTGAAATCTATACTGGGTCTAGAGTTTATATGATAAAATAAAATAGTTTAAAATTTTATTTTCAGTCTAAAATAAAAATCTAAAGCTAGGTTTGACTAACTCCAAGAAACATTGAATCTAGAGCTGTTTCAAATAAGGTTAAGTATGTGTTTGATTCAAATGCATTGTTCCAAGGCTAGGAGCCTCATGAGATATATTTGTACTTTTGTTATGTCTTATGCAAACATACTTTCTACTTAATTTGTTTTGAAATATAAGGCATATAATTAAGCGATATTGTTTTAAAATATAAGGCTTGCATGCAACTCTAATGATGCTTTATTTTTTCATCGCCCTCCTCTCTCTTTGACATTTATTGTTGAACAAACACCTACACAAAGAATTCTCTCTTTAATTCTAAGAATATCTGATAGCTGATATATAAAAAAGCGTACATATCATCAGTAGATAATACTATGTACAACCTCTCCAATAGCTTAGATGTACTATTGTCTATAAAATTAATATTGACCCACATACAATAGACTGCAGAATTGATAGATTAAACATGTAAACTATCTATTAGTTAATACTCTAACTTTTTTCTCTTCTCATTATTATCCCCCCCCCCCCTCACGCTGATAGAAATTTGATGTGAACAATCTTATAACTAGCTAATATGTATTATCAGAGTAGGCACCACGATCCTACACTTAATTTAGTTTTTAAAAAGGAACGGAGGGTGTACTACTTTAGTTTTTCTAATAATTTCCCAGGGTTTAAAACGATAACACAAGTGAGCAACCATCATTAACAGTCAAATCCTCTGTTGCCTCTGTTGGACACCAGGGTTTCAGATTTGTTCAGGCTTTGCAATAAAGCTGTTTGTCAGATCGGATTCACATGACAAATCCGACCATGCTCAGGGATGAGATTGATGTGAAGCATAAAAGCATGAAAAAAATCTTTACAAAATCCGATGCAGACTCCATTACTACCCGCATCATGATTTACATCCAGCAGAAATTGGTGTACGATCTCTACTTGGATTTTGCAAGAAAAAATTCATTTATAGGCTGCTCATAGGATACACATTAACTCTCCCAAAATGAAAAAAGATTCTTTATTGCTCAAACAACTGCATATCACGAATCATCTCACAAAAAGGGTACATGTCCTGCGCAACTTGTTATACTACACATCACAAAACATGAATGCACTTCTATCTTGATATTCGCTGTTGGATATCTAGGGTACAATACTCGAGGGTGTATGCTAGCATGCAGGGTTGGTGCAAAACTGCAAATTGCTTAGCAAAGCCAAGAATTATGTCTGACAAGAAAGAAAACTTGAGGGTAAAAATCCATGGAATTTTGTTCCAAGACAGACATTATGATAGGTTTGGTGCCAATTCAGATGCACTGCTGGCAGAGACTGGTTCTTGTAGGGCAAGATTCAGTGGAAACATCTCGCACTGGGCAATATGCGCCATAAGCTGGTCCATGATGACCAACGCGGCCATGGATTCCACCATAGGAACAGCTACGGAAGTAATAACAAGAAAAAAAGAAAATCAGATCATAGGGACCAAAAGCGATAAAAAGTAGGAAAATTTAGGTGGAGCCGTTACCTCGAGGGACAACACATGGGTCATGACGGCCCCTTGCTAAAAGTTCAATATCTTGATGCTCCCTTGACACAGTATTTTGTTTCTTCTGGAAAGTGAAATCAATGTCTCAGATAAATGACTATAAACTTTCCACAAGTAGCACGCCCGAAATGTAACCCAAATCATGTAAAAGACACCCATAATGTACTACCATTCTCCAATACAAAACAAGTCACATACGATGCACCAAATTAACATTCTAATATTCATGGTAGTTGTTAAAGTGTAGTTTTGACAAAATAGTGGTCCTAATTGCATCCACAACATCACAGTGCCTATCATTCAGAAAAGCATTACATGACAATGAAGCTACTGTTAACATTATAAGGAAGCAAATAAAGTTTTTCTTAACAAAAAAGAGGAAGTTTTTGAACTGGGATGCCTTACCCCAATAGTTGCTGTTGGCTTAAACGCTACTTTGAAGTATATAATTTCACCATTTGATATCCCTCCCTGCATGCACATACAAGTTACAAATATAGAGCCATCAGTTTCATATGTACGACTATATTTCTAAAAAAAGAACAATGTAGCATTAAAGCAATAGGATTTTAGGATAAAGACCTGTACACCGCCTGAACGATTAGTTCGTGTTCTCACATTTCCAGCCTCATCCATATAGAACTCATCATTATGCTCACTTCCAGTAAAGTCAGTACCTGGGCACAAGTTATTATTACTTAGGCCAGTTGTAAAGTAGGCTGCATAGCTCCCCAACTATTTGCAAACAAATATGAAAACTAATCCTGAGAAAAAAATTCCTTACCAGCGAACCCACTACCAATCTCAAACCCTTTGCTTGCAGGAAGAGAAAGCATAGCTTTTGCCAGTTCAGCTTCAAGTTTGTCAAATACAGGAGAGCCGATCCCCTACAAATTGTTAACGCGGTCATATCACTTATATGATTCAAATAACTTATTTAAAAAAAAGGGACTATCAGACTTCAAACATATGTTGTAGTCAAAAGGCAAGGCAATTATGACTCATGAGTAAAAACACACACACCAAGCTTATTTGGTAAGTAAGGTTGGAGGACACACACCAAAATCAACATAACTGCAGAGCCTCAATACTTACACGAGGAACATTTCTTGCAATGCATGTGACCACCCCACCAATCGAATCCCCTCTAACTCGTACTTTATCAATTGCAGCGATCATCTTCTCTGCATATTCTGGATCAGGACATCTAACAATGTTGCTCTCTATCTGGAACAGAAACAAGATAAAATTCAGTAAGCCTGTTGAGACTATCCCAGTAATGTTGGAGTGGGAGGAGGTGGAAAGCAGAGACCTGTTCCAAGGTTACGGTTTCATAATCAACTGCATCTTCTGGAAGTACGACTTGATGTACTTTGGAAACAAACGCCAAGATCTGCAAGTAGATGTTTTTTCATTACAGGGTACTGGAGGATTATTTCAATCAAGAGAGATAGATAGGCCCAGATGCCTTTTTGCAGTGAAATGAGAAGGTGACAGAACATTCTATTACTGTAGCAGAATACTTGCATAGGTTGCAACATTGCTTACTGCGCTATGCAACAATATCAAGATAGAATAGAACTATATAATCCACATAATTATCATATTTAGGTTAAGCAAGAAACAGGATCAAATTCAAAACAATCTGGGGAGCAACTATTTGACAAGAAATTTCTCATTCAACTATTTTCATTACTCTTCATAAAACCTTAAGGTCAATAGTGAAATCAATACAAAAGTGTTGAATACTTGTACATATTTAGGATGTATCAACAAGCAGTTTTTTTTCAGTGTTGCATTGTCTATGGGTAAGTAACCAGGCCAACAAGCGTGTAATAGTTTCAAAATTGCCAAGTAGGACGGCACCTCTACTCCAGATTTGAGCTTAAGAATCTTCTTTGCAAGAGCTCCTGCAGCCACCCTTCCAATGGTTTCTCTGGCCGATGACCTTCCGCCTCCCTATCATTCAACCAGCACAGAAATATATTTCAATCAAAGAATGCGGATTTTGTATCCAGGGGTTCCCATGTACCCATTAGCAAAATCAACATGTTGCAATGTTTCAAAAATTCGTCAAAAAGTCATCTACGTAGTACACATAAAGTTAAGTAAACCTACAAAATTCAATTTCAAATTCATCCTAGATGTCAAGAAACAAAATAGACAAGCAGTCAATCTGGAATTGTGCATCATGTCCTAATAGTACCCCTTCTGTTTTTTGAATCTCGATATCAAAGATGAATTTGAAATTGAATTTTTATAGGTTTACTTAACTTTATGTGTACTACATACATGATTTTTTATAAGTTTTTTTTAAAAACATTGCAATTTGCTTATTTTTATGGAATTCATCATATTTTCACTAAAGGGGATGCCGGATCCCCTGGTCACCAACCAATTTCCCTAATTCAAATTATCAAGCAAGAAAAGCATTTTATACTAGTAAAAATTATAGCAGAAAATGTGCATATAGTAGCTCTACAATGTGATAACTAGTGTATACTTATATATACATGAAAAAGGTACCTGCACAGCTCTAACACCGTATTTGAAATCATAAGTTGCATCTGCGTGCGAAGGCCTGTACGCCTTAGCCATTTCACTGTAATCCTGTAGAGCCGAAAATGATTATAAATAAATACATAGTACTAACAATTCTTGCCCTCCTAAATGTTCAGCTTCCATAAGTTTCATTCATCACAAAATATATATCCAGAAAAGTAGATACTTACGCCGCCTCTTTGATCTGTATTTGGGACAAAGACATGAATTGGCGTACCAGTGGTCATCCCTGCAGAAAACATATCAGCATTGTCATGCCACTGAGGCAAGCTAATACATTCTTATCTCCAAAAAGTTTGTCCTGTATTCTGGAAGGTACCATACCTTCATGTGTCCCTGAAAGAATTTTGCATGTATCAGTCTCCTTTCTCGGGGTAGTTATTCTACTCTGGCCTGGACGTCTGTATAGATCAACCTTTCGTATTAGAGAACACCATAGAAATAATCTAGCAATCTTATATTGAGGGTATGCTACTACCCCAATTTGAGTTTCATGATATGCCACTCCACGTGTCACTAACAAGAAGGCCACATGTTAGTGAGACATGGCAGTGGTATATCCTAAAAAATCCATCAGGGAGCCATATTCTGCTAGACATTAGCAAACATATACGTGCAAAATCCTAACTTCGTCAGCAACCACTTGAAAATAATGAAATGTGGAAGAAACACACCTTCGATCGAGTTCTATTTGCATATCTGCCTCAGTGAGTGGAATTCTTGGTGGGCAACCACTGATGACACAGCCAACACCACCTCCGTGGGACTCTCCATAAGTTGCAACCTGGAAGTAGTTCCCGAAGACATTTCCAGTCGCCTTCACCTCTGTTTTTGCCAATTTCAGGAGCATCAAATGTTAGAGTCGGCTCTTTTGCCATTCTAGCTCTAAAAAACAGCAGTCATGTAGAAGATTAAGGAGTCATTTGCCAGAGCATCATAAGAATTGCAGCATACAAATCGATGATGGAGGTGCCAAAACAGACGGCACTGAACCTAATTATCACAATCGCCAAGATCTATAACAGCAAAAATGTATCCAATACTAAACAATGAACGCTAGTCGCTAGCACCTAACGAGGGAATCCTTTTTACTCTTCGAATCGCCGTTACAGAAATTACGACGGATACACATTCATGTGACCGAGGCTGAACCTTACATCTCCAGAACAAAAAATCAGACCCCTATTGCCACCAACGACGGAATACTGTAATCCGCAGCAGGTGACTAAGCAATCCCCAGCTCCGTTGCGAAGCTTGAGGCAATCTCCACATCAATACCGATAACCGGACAAGACCTACCCGCTCGGCGATGTGCACGAAACGATTTCATTCTAGTGCCACGAGTAAAGGGATACGCTGGACGGACCTAGGCGAGCGGCTCGGTGGCGGCGGCCGACGGAGAAGCGGAGGGAGACGGGGGCGGGTTCCGGGAAGGATCCGAGCCCGCGGGGTGCGAACCGCGAGGACGCTCTGGCGGCCACCGGCGGCTGCGACACGGGCGCGGCCATTGGAGGGTGGTTGGTTTTTGGGCCCGAGGTGGTTTGGTTGGTGAGCGAGGGAGGGAGGAGGCGAAGCGGAGGAGGAAGGGAGGCTAGGGAGCAGACCGGTTTAATACGCGACGCGGCGGGGTCGCCACCAACCCCCTCGCTCCGGCCGCACGGGTTCAGTTCGTGGTGGCGTGCTACACGCCTACACCTACTACGACCTCCGGTCCGGTTTGGGTTGGGTTGGTGGCTGACTTGATTTGGAGCAAAATCCGGGTAGCAGCGATAGGGGTTGATTGGTTGTCTGTAACAAATAATTTTAAAAAAAAATTCTGTTTATCATATGTATTATTTAGTTTGATCTGATAAATATAAATGTATATCTACAACTTAGTCTGAGAGGGATACTCAAGTTTCCTCTACAGCTCGGTCCGGTAGATACATGCATAGAGGTGTATTTACTTGTTAGTGTCATAAAATCATCTTCATGTGAGCAACTAATTACAATCTTAATTTTTTTATTTGCTCATACGACCGCGGAGCGATCAGCCAAATAAAAATTTAGCTCAACCTATCTAAATAGATACATTCAAACAAATATTTTTTTAATAAATATAACTCTATTCAATCTGCATATATGATTCATACGAGAGAGACTCGTACTAGCCATCAATCATACCTTTACTAATCCTGCTAGAGTTAGAATTTGTTAGAGGAGGACAGAGGTCCAGTGAAGAAAACCAAACTTTTATAACTTTGGCGAATTCGTGGAGAACACTTGCGACAACTCAATATAAGCTTCTCTTGTGATTCGTTGTTCGGCGGCGGCGGCGGCGAGCCTACGGCACCAAGTATCAACGATGCCAATCCGTCTCTCAGTACGATATGCATTGATATTTCCTGTTCAAGCAACAAGTCACAAAGTGTGTGACAAATCAACAAAAACTCGTTATCACCACACCCAATTAGCCAGACAAGCCGTCCGGCTTATCCAACGGAACCGGCCTGGTAATTCCCAGCCATTTGATCGGTTCGGTTCAATAGCTTGGCCACGGCAGGCATTGCGATTTTGACCTGAATGCTGACCCCGCCAGGTCGCGGGATCCGATCTCGTAACAAGTACCAACCACAAGCGCAATGCCTTGCAAAGACCTGCGACAGAAAACTAGGATCAGTCCGAAACAAATTCATCTTTCATGGTCGCATGCTGCAGTTCCTATTTGCTGATTTTGATTCGTACCGGCATAAGCCGCACAGCCCTCACTGAAAATGGAGGCTAGTATTCAACTTTAATCACACACGCCTAATTTGACTGACAAAACAAGTTAGAAACGCGGTGCCAGCAACAGACAGGGACAGGTCATTGCGAAAGGATTTGGCCATCTTGCAGGTTCTTCCACGCAGAGCTCTCACCACCAGGTAAGCTCTCGCAGTTGGAACTGTAATATTTTTGAATTTCTTTCACTCTTAAACACAAATAGAAATAGGATACTCTGCGACAATTCAGGCATAACAGAGAAGGTACCATCATCATGGTAAAATACAATAAACGGCGAGACTTTTTACAGATTGAGTCCACCTTCTCTTCCTTCGTTTTTTTTTTCCTGATGGAGGAAGCCAATCAGGCAAGAGGAATCCTCCTCCACTTCTTCAGGTCACGGTACACGCATGCATGATGTATATAGTACACACACTCACTCCTCTTGGCATCGCAATCTCAGACGAGGTCAGCAAGCCATGCGATGCCAGAAGCTTACATATGCTAAAGGGAAGGCCGGAAGGCCACAAACTAGACTCATATAATGTCTGAGCGCTGACTTTGATCACGGCTACACCTCTTCCTGCTGCGGAGGCGGGGGTGGGAGCGGTGGTGATTGGGGTGTCTGCTGCTGTTCTTCGGATTTGTTGTTCACTTTGATCTCGAGGAGCCGCTCAACAGGCTGCCGGCAGATGGGGCACCGAGTGGTCTGGTACCTCAGGACCTTGGCACAATCACTGCACATGCACTGTAACAAAAAAGGAAAAAAATGTCAGGGTTTAGCATATATGCTAATGCAGCATTAAATCAGTTCAAAGAAAATGGAAATGGCTAGAAATCAGTATGGTACTGTGCATTTTTCTGGAACAATAATCTGAATATGGAATACTAAAGACCATATAGCTGGGAAATATTATCAAAACATAATTCTGTGAGGTTACGGCTCTTTAGTCCAGAATACAATAATGAAAGCTTATATTTTTTGCTTCAAGCATAAATCACTAGTTCTAAATAAAGTCTGGTCCTTGCATAGATTAGAAAACTTACCATATGCCTACATGGAAGGACAGTAGTATCCCTTGGCTCTGAGAGGCAAATAACACATTCTTTCCCTGGATCATTTGCATCAGCATCACCTTCCATGGAGTTTCCTATTCCATATATTTCTTGCAATTCATACCTAGTTCCATTGACCCAAAGGATCTGACTAACAACTCGTACTTGATAGTCCCCGTTTTCTTTCTTCTCAAACACAGCCTGTGTGATCTGTGAGTTTGGAGTTTTCACCTTTTGGTCTTCCCCTTCCAATGGTTGATCAACAGATAGTGCTGTTTCAGCTTTAACTGCAAGTGGATATACATCCATGTCCCCCTTCTTTAATAAATCAGATTCCTCAAACGCTGGAAAGTAAATTCCTGTCCCCGAAGGCTGCCTGAATTTTTGACCAAGACCCTCTTTGAAGCTAACAGTAACAGGCTTAACCAGGTCTTCTTTCGTCGCTGTTAAATTGCACTTGTGCTCTTCCTTTGCAAAGAAGTAAATAGTCATGCTGTACAAGGAAGTAGATAAGAAAATTGGTAAATCACTTTGCCTAACAGCAAGAATGAAATTTCTTTTGCTAGTAATAGAGAATTTTTCACTACACGGCTAGTCTCATGAAATATGGATAGTGCAAAGATACTATATAATAAACAGCAATGCAGCTCTAGCACATAACACTACAGATTATCTACAAGTGTACCATGTTTAGACAAAGGAATAAACTAGTGGGTAATGTGGTCACACTAGCAATGAGATTATTTCAACAAAAGATGAATTCAAATGTGTCCTGTTCCTGTCCATTATCAATGTAACACTCTATTACACTGTAAGCTGCATTCAAGAAAACGTAGCCTGAAGCGAACTTACAGCAGAACAGTATTACACATTACAGGCTCGTTGTACCGGCCCAAAGCATAATCTTCTAACAATTACTATTAACTTCTAACAAGAATGGACACAAAAAATGGTTATGGATGAGTAGAGGTGAAGACTGATTCAAGACCTATATATTTGTGAAATGTAGTTCCAATGACAAATGCACATATATTTAACAAATTAAATATATAATTGGCCCTACAGTAATTAGTGATGGCCAAGTATAACACCAGAGAATATTGAAAGCTTAAGTATTTAATCAATGCCAAACAATCTACCCAAGTACAGGAAGGCAATAGAAAGAAATATTTAAATACAGGGCTAAATCTTAATCGGTTAAATTAAAGATGCAATAAAAAGGAAGTCGTGCAGGGAAAGAAGAGTGGTGGACAGTAGGGCATACGTAATCTCTAGTGCTAACTTTAGATGGTAGGGCATCTACTGCAAACTCGACAATTGTTATCAAAATTTCAACAATTTCCCCAGGCAGGAATACCCCCAACATCCTACTGTTCTATCTCCAGAATGGCAGTTGCAGCTATCAAGGTTAATCAACTACCAAGGTGATCCACATGTGTGAGCTTATGATCGCTCTAGATCAGCGGAATTTGATCAGAAGGAGAGACTAGCTGGACCTCAATGAGTGATTGTTACAGTATTCTTGACCAGGGAGTCTACTCTATGCGCCTTTGAGAACAACAGATAAACATTCGTAAAATGTATACCTGGCTTTTCACTAACTTATCTGCCCATATATCATAAATCAGAGACCAAAGCAACTTTGCAATGGTCAGGGGTAGCAAGGAAGGACACTCGGGTTGGGAAGGAGAAAGCTAGGCATTAAAGCAATACTGTGATAGGTTGACTGGTTGATACATAATGGAGACCTCATTTTCAGCTTGGATGTTTTCAGAGAACAGTTTAATTAGAAAAAAGTACTTGGTCTTATATAGTTCTCTTTCATTTCTTTTACTCGTTACGATCAAGAAATGGAATCTCAATCAACAAACAAATGAAGGTGAAAGATCACAAAAACAAAAGTTCCCATTCTCAAACGACTGAAAGCAGCACCATCACAATTCACAAGACACTAATTCCTCAAAGCATCAACATCAGTATACAGAACAAACCAATTCAAATTAGAACATTTCCAACCATATCCTAACCAAGCAGCTAGCAGCAAAGGCGCTTCCCGCGCATAAATATAAATATTACAGAACATATATTTGATGTAAAAGAGAACTGAACCATCACCTGCCGGCGACCGTGGCGTCGAAGGTGAAGGCGACGAGGAAGCGACCGGGGCACTCTTCATCTGGCTCGATCCGGAGCGTCTCCTTCTTGAGGTTGACGTCATTGCGGATAGTGACGGCTTTCTGGTGCTCGACGTATGGCGCCGGCATAGGCAGATGTGGTCCGTAGGAGGGGTACCGCCCAGCCCACCCGGGGTATTGGTGGGGGTGGGCAGGTGGCGGGAACTCCCCTGCGGCGGCGGGCGGCCTGTGGCGGTGGTCGTACGGCGCTGGGAGGGGCACCGGCACGGATGGCGGCGGCGGCGGGTAGTAGTTCCCGTACTGCGGGTAGTACTGCGGCGGGTTGGGGTTGGGGTACTGCGGCGGGTACGGCGTGGCGGCCGCGAACACGTAGCGGTTGGGCGCAGCCTCCGGCGGCGGGGGAAGCGGCGGCGCCTGGTGGTGGTGGCCGTGGCCGGAGCTCCGACGGCGGTGACCAGGGGCGGCGCCAGCACCGTTGCTGCCCGTATTACCCATCCTATTGCGCAGATCGACGCGGAGGGCTCGGAAATGGCCTCAAAATTGGATCTTAAGGCCTGGGTGCATCGGGATTCGAGGTTGCCTCTTCTGCTCTCGAAAGCTCGAACAAACGAGCCAAAAGAAATCGGGAAAAAAAAGGAGGAGGAAGTTCCGGAAGAACGCTTGAGAAGATCAGAAGCTCAAACGGGAGAGAGGTGGAACTGGATCCTCGTGCGAATCGAAATCGATGCGCAAACCTACGACCTACGAAAGGCTCGAGCGATTCGATCGGGGCTGCGGGGGAAAGGGAAGGAGGAGACGATAAGCAAGTGCTCACGCTTCTTGCTTTTCCGCCTGTATTTTTAGGGTATTTTTGGGGTGTTATAATGGAGGGTTACGCGGAAAGCACCGCTACTGTCCTCCGTTGCTTTTCCGGTGGTTAAGGTTTGGCACCTGCAACAAACTTGTAATTACCATGAGCTCCTTTGTGGGTGTTTTTTCCGCCATGTGGATTTTGTTTTTGACGTGCAAGCGCGAGTTATTCGGAATGAAAATGAAATTTTTACAGCTGTGAGGGAAGTCAACTTTTAATATAACCGCGTGCGTAATGACTGAAATAGTGGGAATCTATTAATAAAAGAGGTTGGATATGCATACCAATAATAAAATCATCTATCTCTGTCCATAAATACATTTATATACCTCTTACAAATTGTATATACTTTTATTGCTAGTGGTTGTTTGGTTTTATATTATTACTACTACATAAATTTTCAAATGGTTGATGCAGTTGTTCCTATTTACCATACCTCAACTTGTTTATTGTCTTAAACATGTATTGTCTAATAAAGAGCATTGTTTTATGTAGTTTTTATTTAAATGTTATTATAGTTCTCACTAGCATAACTGTTTTAATAAAAAAATTGTTTTATCACAGCATAACAATATAACACCCATGAAAGTTCCCCGGAAAATATTCTATTTTCAACTGGTGTGTTCCCTAATTTATGTTGATTGTTTGAGGGATTAGTGTCCATTCTGACCGAATTTTTGGCTTTCTTAAGTGTCTTAGCATGAGCATGGAAACCAAATTCTTAGATTTCAAAACATATTAAACTAAATCTTACATTTTTCCCATGAATCCTCCATAAGCAAATAGGCCGGATGGAATTTTCACCTCAACAAACTTGATCCGCGTCCGCCAAAAGAGTGACAGTCATGGTCTTAAGCTTGTACATATGAGAATTCCCTAGGCAGTTTGATAGGATTAAAATTGGAGGGGCTAGTTGCATACTGTCATGGTTTTATTTTCGATTTAAGCTTTTGGAAAGAGGTATTTGTAGTGGGAAGTCGTAGGGCCAGGCTTGAGCCAAACCAGCGGTGTATCCCTATTTTGCTTTACCTAGTGGGCTTCAAATTATGACCAAATACGCCACTTTGTTTTGGAATAAAGCTTTGGTACAAATGCTAATGATTCATAGCTGACCTAGATCGAAGTCATTGGTGCTGCACTGCCTGCCAGGTGATGGATAGGACAGATGATTAAGCCTGAAACTGTGGATGCTTTCGGTACTTCGAGTGATTAGTCTGTATGTACTTGGCCTTAACTCAGCATCCAAAGTGCAGGTAATGCTCAAGGGAGATAAGCATGGAGCCCAAAGAAATTATGTGTCCAGCCATCATCCCAACAAGCAACAAGGCTGCTACGCTAGTTTGAAGCTTAGGGTGTTTGGTTAAGAGGTAAAGTGAGATAGGACAGTGTTGTCCCTGTTTTTAAGGATAAAATGATTTTTTAGTTGGATGGATGAGATGAGTCTCTTTTTTATTTAGTTGAAGGGACACGAACAGATAAGGATGAGAATCATCAACTAATTATATCTTTAATTTTAAATAATAATTATTAATAATACACTAATTAACATACACTACACGTATTAATGTTACTTTTGTCATAATCATTACTAATTAACAATAAAATATGCTAATTAACCCTAATCATACTCTAATTAGCTCATTAATTACCACTAATTAGTACATTAACCTTTACAAATTTTAATCTCATAGTAATATATACTAATAAATAATATAAACATATTAATATCACTAATCATTTTACTAATGAGCATGATTAGCAAAAGTGGATTGCTTCGTCTCACCGATTTAGAGGGATAGCTTCATCCAGCATATTGAAAGAATATTACTTAGGATGTATGATCTCATCCCTGCTATCCTGAACCAAACACCACTAAAAAAAGATATCGCTCACTCTCATCTCACCCTATTCACTAAAACAAACACGTCCTTAATGGACATCTTCGACCACAACGATGGAAAAGACATGAAAACAGAAATATGATATAGGTGCCTTAGGTTTAGATTTGCATAGTGCTTGGCATCACGAGCATGAAACTGTTTTTTTTATATATCATTTTATAAAGTTCTATTCCTATTTTGTAGGTCATAATTCCAAATTAATTTTGCTATTTTCTGAATTATTTCTAATGTAAGCCGGCCTTTTCAAATTATTGAATTTGTACGAGGTTTTTAAATGTTGATCCAAAGGACAAAATAGTGACACAATTAGGCCTATGAAATAAGTGATACCAATAGATGTTCCCTTCCGAAATACGGAAATATTTTGTCACAGTTCTATCTTTACTGTATACATTCATTTACAATTATTAACTAACTATTTTATCATTGAGAACATTTGCATTATGCAATTTTTCACTTTGCACGTCCGAACAACTTAAGCTCGGAGCTTGATTACAGATATATAGCAAAACACAAATAATAAGGTGCGCAAAGAATATTTTCTCTCTCTATTTTGCACATGCAACAAAAAGAGATGGATCTCTATATATAGCTCCCACGATTCCCACCTTTCCTGCGTTATTGTATATGCATGAAGCTTTTTACGCGCAACGTGCTACTTTACACGTGCAAGCACTCTAAAATTACTTCACACGTAGAGGCCCCCGTTCTATTCAGCAAGAAGAGTTGCGAAAAACATGTGTGCCAAATACGGCTAGATTTATATTTCCGGCTAGAAGATGACTAGACAATATGCGTCGTACTCTTCCGTGCAAGACCAAAACTTTGTCATCACACATTAAACACCTCTCCAATATACTAATAATCTTCATAAACTACAGAACCTTCGAATTGCTAGAAAATAATCTCGTTTCCTCATGTAAGTCTTGTCAAATATCTAATTATGAATATATATATATATATAAGTATAAGTAGTATATCATATATAGATAGGATATATACAATACATATTAGACAGCTTCAGATATTACGAAACCGGTAACTGATACACTCAGAATAAAAAAAGTACATACTAAAAAAATTTAGATTGATTACCTAACTCGATACGCTTAATATCCAAAACAGATCTATCTACTTGAACGTCAAGAAAGATAACTCCTTACCAATTACGGTTAGATAAGAGTCAGTACCTTATCCCTATATAAGACGAAAATGTTAGGGAGAGAGAAAAATAACTGTAACACGACGAAAGGAGAGAGGCAAGCATCAAGACCCCAACAAAGGAGCTACTCGACAACTTTAGTCTTAGGATAGATTAGATCCGATCAACTCCTTGTAATAATTTTAGCCACATTATTTATACTCGAGATCATCAATATACAATAACAATACCCTCATAGCACGTAGGGTATTACTCTAATCGGAGACTCGAACCTATATACATCGTTTGTCTCATCTTGTGATTAATCTTCTATGTCAATACTTTTTTTTTAATTTAATATGGTGAGAGTGAATTTTTAATTTATTTTTAATTTTTGGTCAACCCAATCATAAAGATTTAAGCATTTTTTATAAGTACTGACATTCTTAGCTGAAATACAAAACTTGCATTCTTAACGGATAGTAAAAATGCCAAGTATTACCAAGGGAGGAGTAAATACAAAACTTAGGCTAAACCCAACGAATTTCTTTTGGGGATGAAAATCTCATTATGAAGAGATTTTTGTTTCCTTCAACGTTCAAACGGTTTTACTTTACGGTTCTCTTCACGACGGGATTCCCGAATCATTTCTTTCAGAACAAGATTCTCTCTCCTTCAAAAAGAAGCTATTAGAGATGAGAAAAATTAAAGAGAATAAAAACAGAAAAAAAGTAAGAAAAAAATGAAATAAAAAAAATATAGTTGAGAATGATCTTACATTCTTAGCTGAGGTGCCGAGCCTCGTAAAAAAAAAGACATGGCAGCTCTAAGAAAAATCCTGCATGAACACACGAAAACACACAGCATCACGGCTTCGCCTGCAAAAACCCAAAGAGGGCCCACGTGTCAGACTCCTCGACCTCACCCATCCGCCACATCCGCAGCCCTCCCCCCAGGCGCAAATCCTAAGCTCACCCAGCAGCGAACTCCCCCGTCTTCCTCCCTCCCACACCACACGCATCCTCTCCGCGCCACCAAAAGAACCCGCCCCAAATTTCCCTTCCCTTCCCCGGCGACGTCCCCACGCACGCCGCCCCCGGCCGGATCGGCGTCCCCTGCGCCACCACGCCGCCCCTCCGGTGCCCCCTCCCCCTCCCCCGCGCCCCCATACCGTTTCCCGCGCCGAACCCTCGCCATTCTGCGCCGCGAGGTGTCCGCCTCACTGTACCTCTAGTGTTAATACTTTTGGGCGGGCGTGGCCTGTGCGCGCGGGAGCGGGGGGTGTGTGTAAATAGCCGGGGGCAGAGCATGGGGGAGGGTTCTGAGGGGCGGGCCGCCGGGGCGCAAAACCCTAGCTTCGAGGCGGAGGAGGAAGAGGCGCGGCGAGTCAAGGAGGAGCTCGCCGACGACCTCAACGGCGACCCTGCGGAGGAGGAGGACGAAGACGAGGAGGTGGTAGTTGAGGAGGAGGAGGATGAGGTGGTCGTCCCGTCCGACGACGAGGAGGGGGACGACAGCTTCGTCCCGCGCACGCTGGAGGAGGCCCTCGTGCCTCGGGTGGGCACGGTGTTCGATTCCGTGGACGAGGCCTTCGCGCTCTACAAGGCCTACGCCTACCGCACTGGGTTCCACGCTGTGCGCCGCACCTTCCACAACTACGAGGGGCTCCGCTACCGCTCAACCTTCACCTGCACCCACGGCGGCAAGCCCCGGGCGGGCACCGCCCCCTCTGACAACCCAGGCGCCCGCTACACGCTCCGGAACAAGCAGGGGGCGTCCGCCCAGGAGAAGAAGGCTCGGCGTGGTACCGCCGAGAAGATGGGATGCAAGGCGATGCTGATCATCCGTGACAAGCGAGTGGACGATAGGTGGAAGGTGGAGTCTGTGGACTTGGAGCATAACCATCCTTGCACTCCTGATATGGTGAGGTTTTTGAAGGCGTATAGGGAGATGCCCGAGTCAGCCAAGAAGAAGGCCAAGATTACTGATGAAATGGATGAGATGGTGGAGAAGTCACTGAGCGAGATTGCTGAAACCAGGAAGTTCCCGACACGGCCCAAGAGGGGTGCTGGCGGTGGAGCTTGTGTTGGAAGCCAGAGGTTTAGTAGGACCGAGAGTTTTGTGCAGTGGTTTGTGGAGGATGACCTCATTGCACTCAAGAAGTTCATTGAAACGACACAGCGCAATAAACCAAACTTCATCCACAGCTGGGATCTTGATCAGGAAAGTCGCCTGAAGAATTTCTTCTGGGCTGATTCAAGGGCCCAGGCACAATATCACTACTTTGGTGATGTCATTATACTTGACGTTATGTATTTACAGCACTCTCGCGCCAGCCTCCCACTGGCCACACTCCTTGGGGTGAACAACCATGGCCACCTTGTGCTACTTGGCTGCGGTCTACTCTCCAGTGACAGCAAGGAGAACTATGTTTGGTTGTTGAAGAGATGGTTGAGCTGTATGAATGGCAAGCTCCCAGAGGCGATCACCACCAGCTATTTGGATGTCGTTGCAGAGGCCGTGGCTGAGGTGTTTCCAAATGCAAGGCACCGATTCTGCTTTTGGAATATCTTGAAGAAGCTCCTAGAAAATGTGGGGCGTACTCTTGAGAAAGAGGCAATTTCTTCAAGATTCAAGGAGGTTGTTTATGATAGCGTCACTCTTACTGACTTTGAGAAAGAGTGGGTAGCAATGGTTGATCAGTACAAGCTCAAAGACAAAGATTGGTTCTCTGCTCTGTACAGTTATCGGAAACAGTGGGCTCCTGGGTATGTCAATCATTCATTCTGGGCTGGTACATCTGCTATCAGGAAGGTTGAAAAGCCAGATCCATACTTCGATGGTGTTGTAACAACTAAAACTACCCTACCGGTTTTCCTGAGCAATACGAGGCTACTCAGAAGGGGAAATTGGAAAGGGAGGCGTATGATGATTTGCGCTCCTATTATTCTAGACTCACTTTGCTGTCGGGATTGCCCTTTGAGGAGCAACTTGTGGAGCTCTACACGGTAACCATGTTTCAGGCGTTTCAAGACGAGATCAAGCAATTGATGCATGTTATTTGTAAAGAGGTAGACAGAAGTGGGAATTCAATTACTTACATGGTCAGTGAGTTAATACAGGGAAAGAAGGTTGACTATACAGTTGTCTACAACAATTCAGACAAGGATGTTTGGTGCATTTGTCGCTCCTTTCCCTCACGGGGCATTCTTTGCAGCCATGCTCTAGCTGTTCTGAAGCAAGAGAACGTGCTGATGCTGCCATCGAAGTACATCCTCAACCGCTGGAGGAAGGATTTTAGGATACTTCATTCATCTGCAAATGTTAATTATGTAGAATCAGATAGAAAACTGGGTATTTATGATGACCTCTATAGTCATGGCCATGAACATTTTGAAGATATCATTGACATTGGAGCAAGAGAGCCTGAGCTTAAGGAGTTCGTGTTGTCAGCCATGAAGGAAGCAAAGGACCGACTAATTAGGCCTGATCACACCCAACAAGGTAATCAACGGATTGATGTCAATATGTCCGTGACTGGTCAGGCGTCCACAGATACAAGAGTTGATGTGAACATGACATCAAACTCCTCAGCCCTGATTCAAGTCGACAGAAGGGTTGATGCAAATATGACATCAGACGCATCAGCCCTAGTTCATGGTGATACCATGAGATCAAATGCCACGGCCCTGATTCATGGGGATAGAAGAGTTGCAATGAAAATGCCAACAACCCACCTTATTCATGGAGATGGAAGAGTTGACATGAACATGGCAACTCCTCACTTCATGCAGAGGGAAAGAAGAGTAGACATGAACATGGCATCGTCACACCTGATACAGGGGGACAGAAGAGTTGATATGAACCTGGCAACCCCCCGCTTTATCCATAGTGACAGAAGAGTTGATATGAACCTGGCATCTCCGCATCTGATACAGGGGGATAGAAGGGTTGATATGAACATGGCATCCCCTCACCTGATACAGGGGGACACAAGAGTGGATATGAACATGGTATCCACTGCTCAGAATGGGATGCACACATTCCATTTGGTGAATGTAAACCTGGAGAGTGGCTCTTTGCCAATGACTGCAACAGATTTCATGCAAATGCATCCGCACCCACCAGTTTGCCATCCGAAACAACTCCTCGATATGAGAGATCAGGTGATGGATGCAAATAAGAAACCAATTATGGAAACCAATACTTATTTTATGGGAGGTGGGATGCATGTGGGGTAGGTTGCTTGTCTAGTTCTGTAACCTTTCTGTTGGGAAAGGTGGCTTTCTTCCTTATTTTACATCGACATGCAATCATGTATGTTCTTAGAGCAGGAAGTACAACTAAACAGCTAGGTTTTAGTATTGCAGATCAATCTTTAACTGTTAGTAGCTTTATTGTATCCTGTTCTCTATTTGGCAGTTGTAGCAGGCTGAATGCCACTGTCTTGTGCATATGAAAAAGAGGAATGACCTTTCTTATCATCCTTGATAGTTTGCTTGATCAGTGCAGATTGGAGACTGTTTACTAATCGAACATATTATGATGTCCTTGACCCTTTGCGGATTTTCTTTGGAATTTATAACCCCGTTGCAAGTTGATACCTATTGTTGACATGTGTTCTGATTATGTTCTCTGTTCTGTAACATGGAAATGGATCATCCTTGTGACTTGCCCTGCTAAATGTGCTCCGTCAATCCTTGAAACAGTCTTTCCATTCCAAACGATCATGAAGGCTATCCCTAAAAAGATTCACTTTCAGTGGCTGAAGGCTGAAGTAAAGTACTGTGAGCTTCAGTAAGGCACACTCTTCAGCCCATCACAGAGAAGGGTATATGTAATTTGAGAATTTTTTTGCCTTTTTTTCTCCTGCAGCAGCTGCAACAACTACTTGTGGACTCCAATAATCGCTGGTCTTCAGGATTCCAGGTGTCTACTTTTCGGTGTGACAAAACTGTCCATTCAACAGACAATGGAGTCCTGTTTGTTTAACCTTGCAAGTGTAATTCATTTTTTTTTGCGAGGAAGTGTAATTCTACTTGATTGAAATACACAGTATTCTGTTTCTTTTTTGAAAAAAAGAATTACAAAAGGATCACCTTCTTTGTCAAGATGGATGAATTTATCATCTCAACAAGCACAGCCCTTTCTAAGCTTACCATCTAATAGCTTTCATGTAGCATTTCTGGGAATATTTATTCCTTTTGATCAGCATGGGAACATTTATTCCTTTTTGCAGGGGATACCTACACAGAGAAGGTTTCACCCCCCCTCCAACTGATTTTCCTTCCTACTAGCCAACATTTACCGGACATGTCATGAACATGCAGCTTCCACGACAAGGCTTTTTGTGACCCCTCTGCATGGATCCCCAAAGTAATTCGACGACACTGGCACACTGCAGCTGCTCACCCCAATGCAGGCCTGCAGAGATTCCAGCAACACTATGAGCAACTCATAAGGAAAAGAATCAGTTGACACATTGAGACATGACAAGTGTGGAGCAGCCTGTAGTTACCTCCTGAACAACTGCGAGAGCCTGCGAGCTGCTGCATTCGCCTTGGCTGTAGCTCCCACATGTGCCGCTCGGTGTCCCGAAGCTTGCAAACTTGATGCTGCTGATGACCTGGCCTACTTTCGGGCATTCCAAGCGAAGTGCAGGTCCAGGTCTCTGCTCCTGCTGTTGGGGAGAGATCCAGCTATCGATTTGGGCTGGATGTGCTTCTGATACATGTGCACACACACTTCCTGTCTGCCTCGTCACAAAGGATATCTTGCTTGGGTCACCACCAAACTGCTCGAACAGGACTAGATCATTGTTGCCTGGTTGGAGAAACGAACGTGGTACGTGGTACCTGTTTAACAGGTAAGAAATTCAATTATTAGTTGTTCAGTTCTTGTAGTTACTATATTTCCTGTGCATCGTCAGAAAACACAATCTAGCAGTGTTTCAATCTTGAGAGAAAAGTTAATTGCCATTAAGATCTAATTGTTATTTTTTTCCCAGAAGAGAACATATGAAATGGGGAAATTCTAGAACTGTTTCTGCATCTAGGGAACAAAATGTAGCCATGAAAATCTCAGAGAGCATATTCTGGGAGCTTTGTGGAATTCTTACAGAGTCTGTGATGGCTGCCCACATTTCTTGAGGCATTTGTTCGAACTGTAGGCTCCCCTGTAGTTGCATGAATTAACACAGCCGCTCTGTGGAGCCAGATTTGTTGGCCAGTATCGACCAATGCTCTGCCCGTTCACCCATGCCTCGCCTTTTCCCATTCCTGTGAAGTCTATGGCAACAGGATCGTCACCTGCAGGAGCCGTGAATTTGGTCTGCATTTGGAGCATTGCAGACCCAAGGAAATGGATTAGCCAAAGTGCCAAATAGATAGAATTTACATTTCTAGCCTTTCTGAGCCATGCTGCATGCATGCAAAAGCCACATGTAGCTTGATTTCATGGTCAGATGATCATACTGACCTTATACCAGATCAATGGTTGATTGATCGGGTAAGCATTGGCTGAGACCCATTCTGGAGAAGCCTCTGAAGGATCATACAGATGCAAGCCTTCTCCTCTCAGTCCAACCTGACGTAGCAAAATATGATTAAGAAAAGCCAACTATACTACACCTATGGTTGACCTAACAAGTGAAGGGAGCTCAAAACAAAATTTGCCAATACTTTAGTCAACTCGGAAATAGCAGATAATTAAGTGTAGACTACCTGGTATGTCCAGTCTGCAGAAGACAGATCCAGCGCACCATTTGGTCCACTCAGTTTTACTGGGCCAGTAATTCCAGCACCTACCAGGTCAAAGAATGCACCATAATTCTGTAGGAACAGAGAAGTCGAGGGTTAAAGGATGTTAGTAGTGTTAATACATATGCTAAAAATTTCAAATCGCATATGCACATCAAAATGGAGTGGAATATTCCATGTGACATCTCTTTTAAGGTGAAGATGAATTACCGAAAGGCCAACTGTTGCACTCAGAAGATCTATTTTATTCCTCCCAGGTACAAGTGTAACTGGTTTTTGGAATGAGATGAGCGAGTTGCTAGCACTGCCTGAAGCACTTCCTGGTAAGATTTTAACACTTACATTTCAGTACAAAAATATGACTTATATGTGAACGACTGATGTTTAGAATCAACATCACAATTCAATGCCATATATGAAACAGTTTGCGCTATCACCTCTAGCTTACCTACAATTTTTCCATTGATGTAAACCTGAAGAACATGTCCAAGTGAGTTTACAAGCAGATTGGACTGGCTGCCATTTAGATAAGGTTCATCACCTTTAACAGTAACGCTGCACAAAGTATATTTAATAGCACAAATGGTGAGTAAAATTGTATTGTTCACAATATCAAATGCATAAATATGACAAGACATGTAATAATGTACCTTGTTGAGTACCAGAGGAAATCACTGGCATCTGCCGTGGTGTTTATCTGCTCCATCAGTCCAGGTTTTGTCAATGCATTGTCCTTTGTGATACCAACAGGCTCTATGGTGTAGCCCCAGCCAGATACCACGAGTTCTGGCGTGATGGACGAGTCATCTGATGCGGTGCTGGATCCCAAACTTCTCATTTCCGAACTTGTCACCTGCGAATTGATCTGCAGATAGTAACCAGACGTACCTGGATCAGGTCCTTGGTTGATGTTCTTTCCCAAAACAAGTGCAAGCAAGGCATGTATATACCTGAGCTGTGTTCAGTACCACATTCTTGCAGTCAGGAAGGATGCTGACAGACCATGCAGGGAGCTTATATGTCTTGCCATTGAAGGTGACAGTTTTATCAGATTGAGCATCTATATTGGCAAGGAATGCTGCGCAAACTGAACCAGCCTTGTATACGTGTGCCTGAAGATAGAAGAATGCAGAAATCGTTATATACCTGACATCCTGACCAGAGAATGAAGGTAAATGCTACTCCTGGACAAATTTGCAACATTTCTTCAATATTGAGTGTCTTGTGTTTCTTTTTTTGTTAATTAAAAGGTGCTTTTCATCGCAAAAAGTAGAAGATGCTTTTGTAAAGGACACACCTCAGCATTTTGACCCAGAGAAATGTATGATGGATCAGTTGCTACGAGTGCTGGTTCGCAGAGCTTTATTGCCTTATGCACATCCCTCAAGTGTCCCCACTTTGGCTGCCTGACTAGTCCTGGATCACATATTCGAAAGGGGACAAATACATCATTTCTTTTGTTAAAGATAGAAAAATTTATCTCCTTGATCCATATCCTTGCTAACGTGACCTGCCAATGATCCACAAACATCAAACCTATTAGGCTACTTCAAGTTAGCCTAGTTGTCATTGCCAAACATAGATTCAGTAGTTGAGGCAGTAGATATTGAAATCAACACGAGCTCACCAAGCATTCCTGTTTTCACTACAGTTTGACAGCCGTATATAGGTGACGAAACATTCTACCCAAAACCTCAGTGACACTCCTGAGGTAACAGGTAAGCTGAAGCATGCTCAGCAATTCAAGGGACCAGATATGATGCAGGTCCAAGCTTCAAGAGCTCAAAATGGGTCACGCCACTCCCAACCCAGCCCAACAAAAAGCTCCAGAAAGAAAAAGGATTTACCGTACTCGTCGATGGGAGCATCGTAGTCGTAGCTCGTGGCGATGAAGGGACCCCCCGAGCTGCGGTCGAGGTTGGTCCCCCCGTGGTACTGCCGGCAATAAGATCCAGAGTTAGAGACGCAGCAGCAGGACCAGCAGCATCAACGCGAAATTTAACTGCCCCTGCATTTGGCCGAGCAGGCTGGCACAGCAGCAAACATGGAGCGATGGGAGAGCTCAATGCCGTACAGTGCATCGCAGCAAAGTGAGTACCATGTAGTAGTTCTGGAAGGTGCCGCCACGCTGGTAGAAGCGCGCGACGGCGAAGGCGAGGTCCTCGGCAGGGCGGTAGGGGACGGCGCCGCCGAAGGAGAGGAACCAGCCGCTCCAGTTCTCGGTCCACAGCTTGGGCTTGCTCGCGGAGTTGGGCGTGAACTGGTCGCAGTAGAAGCCGTTGCAGGTGTTGATCTACATTCACCTCGCGGCTCAGTTCATCAATTCCGTTCATGTGCCGCGCTAGCTGTAGCTGGTGCTTATTATTAGCAGGGAGCGAGAGATCACATACGACTGGGTCGGGCGCGTCGGACTGCTGGCACATGACCCAGGGCACGCCGGTCTCGAGCGAGACGGCCATCCCGGCCGCCCACCGCATGTACGCCTTCCCGGCCGCCCCGTACGACGAGTCGATGTTGCCGTACTCGTTCTCGATCTGGGACAGGATGATGGGCCCGCCCTGCGACGCGTAGAGGCCCGCCCCCTTCATCGTGTCCACCACCTTGGTCGTGAACCGCTGCATCTCCGCCTGCACAGTGCACACACCCCACGTCGGTCAACTGATGTCGATCGATCGATTGATAGCATGAACATCATGCCGTCAGGAAACGGGACCTTGAAGGGCTCGTTGTCGGTGCGGAACTTGATCCCGGGGAGGAAGTGCAGCCATAGCGGGAAGCCTCTGCAAGCGTCAAAAAACCGATTCGTTTCATGAGCTATTTTTTTCGTCTACTGGCTGGCTGGCTTGCTGACTGACTGACTGACGAGCTAGGGAATTGGAGTGAGGCTGCTGACCCGTAGTTCCACTCGGCGCAGACGTATGGCCCGATGCGGAGGTGCACGTAGAGGCCGGCGTCGGCGACGGCCTTGACGAACCCAGCCAGGTCCTTCCGCCCCTCGAAATCGTACTGTCACGTCACCTCTCGCCCATCAGAGTTACTCGAATGGTAATAATTGTTGTAAAGTCATAACAGTACACGAGACGAGAAGCAAAGAAAAAGCCCAGGAGTGTGTGTGAGAGAGAGAGGATAAAGCATAGGGTGAAGAGGAAGCAAACACCGCCCTTTCACATGATGACCCAGGAGATGATCACAAAAGAAAAGATAAAAAAGTTACTAAATCTAGGTGAAAGCATTGCTGGAGATGATTAGAAAAGAAAAGATGCTACAAAGGAATAACAGCGAGTATGGGGGTGGAGTAGTGCTACGACGTGCCTGTCCCCGGACGGGCTCGTGGATGTCCCAGAAAACGTACGTCTCGATGACGTCCAGGCCGCCGTCCTTGGCCTTCTGGATCAGCCCCGGCCACATCTGCAACCAGCAGAGCAACAGCCGACGACGTGCCGGTGTCAGTACCGTGAACAGGGGGGAGCTAGGAGGAGCGAGCGCGCGAGAGAGAAATGCGCACGTCGGGGGTGCTCCGCGGGTAGTGGATGGACCCGGAGACGAGAACGCGCCGCACGCCGTCGATGACCAGCGCGCGGTGGTCGTACGTCACGTTCGCCGCCCACGAGCCTCCCGCGAGGCAGAGCAGCAGCAGCAGCAGCAGCGCCTCCGCCGCGCGCGGCACCTCCGCGGCCGCCATTGCCACCGCCCGCAGCACGGGGAAGGAGGAGCTAGCAGTGCCCTTCGTGGCGTTCGGTGCGCTAGCTAAGAGCTAAGCACCGCGCGCGCGCGCCCGATATTATTTATTAGCTGGCGGTGGGAGCGAGCGAGCGCGAGGAGGAGGTGGTCAGGTCAGGAGGAGTTGCTCACTTGCTCGGTGGGCGCGGCGCGCGATCGAGGGAAAGAAAACCGGTGGAGCGGCTTGGATGGACCGATGGAGCGGCCTCCGGGCGAACGGGCTGCCACGGGACAGAGTGCTCCTGCTTCCTATCCTATAGGAAAGGCTACAGCGATTCGGTCGCTTTCTGGTTCTGTTTCTTTCTTGCGCGGCGTGTTCTTTCTGGTGGATGTGGAGGTGGTGGCGGTGGTTCTCTCTCCTGCTCTTCTCTTGTGCCGCCGCCGCCGCTTCTTCTGGCCTCTGCCCCGGCGTGTCTGGGCAGAGTGGCGGTTTGCTGCTGCTTGCAAGCAACAGCAAAGACTCTGCCGTGCATCTGTGCTCCGCCTCCGCGATGATGAAGTGCAGCGAGGAGAATCAAGAGGGCGGGTACCAAGTTAATGGTGACGTGATGGTTGGGTGGTACACACGGCGTGGGCGGGACTGGGACTAGCAATGGCAATGCCACAACTTTGTTGCTTACCGCGGTGATGCCGCTGCACCTGCTCCGCTGCATGTGTCCCTAGCATTGGCCTCACAAGGATAAAAAAAGGCTACTCGGTGCCCGTCGTGAGTGACCGACAGGGCTCGTGAGCCGTGACCGACGGGCGTTGTCGATTTCCCTACACGCGTCAAGGACTGGACTGCATTATCGCCAACCCGAGTGCACCGGTAATAGAAAATAAAATAAAATCTTAATTATTAGTAATTTAACTTCACCTCATGCATACCAGGTAATCTCAAATATGTGCACTTGATTTTTAAAGCTCTAACTTCACCCCTAAGTAAAAGTGGTGGAAAATGGTTGTCGGCGGCTCGCCGCATGCACTTGGGTCGTCAGTCGTCAGGCCACAGGAATAAAGTGGCTCGTGAATCGTGACACGTCCCACAGACCACAGGGCAGGAGCAAGTGAAAGGACATGGCAAATTCTTCTTCGCAGTAGAGCCTGTCACCGGCCTGACTTCGTGCTTTCATTCTCCGTGCCGACGCATTTGTTTGCCCTACAATGTATTGTGGATGTGGATTTGGCCATTTGGGCCACTGCACTTGGTGCTTCTTTTGTATAGTACAAGACTTTTTCTTACACGCAAAAACGGTATAACTTTGTTAAAACTTCTGACGAGGCATGTGCCACAGTGTTGCTTAATGCTTGTCAAAGAAGCTAGAGGTTATTTGAACCAGGGCATAATAGATTGTTTTATTTCTTTTCCAGCACTTCCGTCTCTATTCATGGGAATCATGTGAGGCAACTGCTAGCCTCAGCAGAGTACTTGAAGTTACCGAGGCTGCAAATCCTCGAGCAACGCACGAATTCGACATGAACTTTGCTGTGGGATGTACGTACACTTGTTGCAAATTTAAATAGAGTTTACGAATTTATTGACTAAAAATTCTACTGAATAAAAATGTGAGTGGGGACTACAATCCATAAGACTACTAACATTTATTTTCATGCAAAAGAGCAATACCCTAAATTTTTGCACGCTCTCTAAATTCAATAGACCGAAAACTAGAAAACCTTCGGTCAATATTTTTCTTCTCTCTTGTCTTCTACTGCCATCATTAGAGGAGAGGGTTTTCAAGATTAGGAAGATGCTTTAGGCTTAGAGGGATGCGCGAAGAGGCACTTGAGGTGGCGCTGTGGGTGGTAAGTGTGTGGGATGAAAAAAATAGAGTGATTAGTGTGAAAGTCGATGGTGGACGTAGATGTGACGGCGGTAACACCATCCACCGAAGAAAGGAGTAGGATGGCTTAGGGGAGCAACGGGAGGCATGGGTGCTGAAATTTGTCGCGCGTGAGAGAAATGCAGGAGGTTGAAGCCGAGGCCCTAGCGAGGGGCAGTAGGCCATCGCAAGATGGGTCTATTTTTCTGAAAACTTAGAATGGCAACACAGAATCCTAGCCTAACCCACTGAAACCTGCAGGAAATGGCACTGCTGCCTTCTCAGAACAGCTGCGTTGGTGATTGCAACTCCCAACCAAGTTAATTGCGGTTGTTAATAGTTACCGAGAGGATACGCAACTGGATACACCTGACACGCCACGTGCAGAGTATCCTACTACCACGCAACTGAAGCTACCAACTCCATTGCGAGTTCGTGACGAGTATCGTTTCCCAGTAGAATGCCAGGACGAGGAAATTCTGAACCATCGGATCGGATACAGTGGAGTTTGAGGCAGGACAGCCAGAAAGTCTGAGCGCCTCGATTTCCCCCTCCCTTGATCCGAGCAGTGGTGTCCAGATTCGCCCATTTGTCACTTCAGTATGTGCCGAAACGGATAAAGAATGCAACGGCTACAGCTGCAGCAGAATGTTCAGAGCTTCGGAGCCTGCAAAGAGCTGCGGCGCCAGCTGCAGGTGCGGCGTCACTGTTGCCTCCCATCACCGCAGCATCTGATGTACTCCCCCTTGTCTTCTGCGTCGACATTGGCATCGGCATCGGCATCGTCTAGTCTCCTTTGTGTACATGTGTACGCTCGCTCGCGCGTGTGCAGTGCAGGAGCGAGCACGGCAACGAAAGGAGCCTCTCTACTCGACTCTCGTCTCTTGCGGCGTGCGCGCGCCGATGCGAATGGTTTGACGCGCGCGCCGAAGGTGTTCACGCGGCAGAGCGCTGCAGAGAAATCTGGCGACGAAGCGAGTATAATTGGACGTTCTGCACCATTGCTACCCATCATCAACTTCTCTTGATTTCCCCCCTTTTGTTTAGTAATGCGTCTTGGTTTGATTAAGAAATTAGGGAATTGCTAAATCTCACCATTCCGTGCTTTAGGATGCCCTGGTTTAGAGGGCCCTGCACCATTCCTTTAGAGGGCTCTAATACTGAATTTTGGTGCCTTAGATTTGTGCCAAGATCCGTGCTTTATGATGGTGAGTATATGAGGTAAGAAAAATTTATGTGTTTTAAGGCCTCCTAGCACCTAGATTTTTGTTTATACCTTACTTACAGTTAATTTCTATTAGAATTATAGTTACTTTACACAAGAGTTACAATCATTTTTTTTTGTAATTTTGGAGTAATGATGGTGTAATAAAAATACGGGTGTTAGGCTATCTCCAGCAAATATTCTAAAAATTCATCCCCTATAACACTATTATAGTATCCCCTTACACTATTACAGTACTATTTATTTTTTTCTATCTCCAACAACTATCCTATTTCTTACCTTCTATTACTTTTTTCCTCCTTCTGAACCAACAGTCAACCTTTATGAACAGTATTATGATTACTACAGTATTTCAGCAAATTTGGAGTACCTGATTCTCTCTTCAACAATGTAGCGCTGGATATCGTATCTGCTGGAATTCGAGTGCTACAGTGTTTTACGGACGAGTGATACCGTAGATGGCCTTAGGCTCCAATAGCACCTATTTTTTTATCAGTACAAAGTAGATATAATCTGAACCACAGATCTTAAAATTGGATGGCTGAAAAAGTAGGTGTTGGAAGCTCTAAAACACTCAAGTGTTGAATTTTAAGATCTACTGCTCAGATTTAGATCTAACTGTGTACTAATAAAAAAATCATATGTTATGGATGGTCTCTAACACCCATTTTTTTATACTATTATTACTCGAAAATTTTAAAAAAAATGGTTGTAACTTCTAGCACAAACTGGCCTCCTGTTAGGTCCTGTTTGTTTCAGCTGTAGATTGTGAAAAACAGCTTATAGATTGTGGATTGTAAGAAGCTGGATTGTAAAATCTGGATTGTAAAAAGTTGGATTGTGGATTGTTAGAATCTGGTGAAAAGCAGATTGCTGGATTGTTACAATCTGTGTGTTGGATTGTAACAATCCAGCTTTTTCAACCAGCTGTTTGTTTCAGCTTTTGGATTGTGATCAGAATCCAGCTTTTACAATCCAGCTGTTTGTTTCAGCTTTTGGATTTTGATCACAATCCAGATTTTATAATCTGAAACAAACAGCACCTTAGTAGCCTTCTCTCATGTACTGACATCTGGCGTAGAAGCCGAGACAAATGACGTCAGTCAAAATGATTAGTCGCTTGGATCAGAGAGTTTTTTGCTTGGAAGGGTTAGCAAGAAAGGACAGAGTTTAATTACCAGGTCGAAACACTCCTCTTTCTCGGCAGATCAATTCGCACGTAGCAAAGTTAGCATCCCGACCTGGAATTTGCAGCGGATGACGCTGCGAGGAACCCCGGCGGGCGGATCACAACGGCGAGAGCAGAGTGGCGCGGACACACATGCAGTGCGAGACGGATGGATGGAGAGAGAGAGAGAGAGAGAGAGAGAGAGAGAGAGCCTTTGCTTGGAGCTGCCGCAGCGGCTTAACGAGGGCGGCACGGCGCGGTTCAGGCTAGCGTTCCTTGGAAGATTTTTTTTTTTCGGAGCACGCGAAGAAATTAGCAGAGCCTTTCGGAGCACGCGAAGAAATTAGCAGCGCCGAAGTGCCGAATGAGATAGCATCTATTTTTTCTTTTTCTTTTTTTTTGCGAAGGGAATGCGATAGCATCTGACGAGCAGCTTCACATGACTCCGACCGTGCGACGAGCTCCGCCCGGATCATGGTCGATTGGTCGGTCTGAAATGGGGCGCCGAAAGGCTGTCCCAGATTCTTTCTGTTTTCTTGATTTATCTTATTGGTTAAGTAAGTTTCTCTGACGGTATGTCTTTAGAAATATCTGATACTTTCAACTTTATGATTGTATTTTAGGCTGAGCATAACATATATCTTTATGCATCCATTTCACATGTTAGGTATAGCTGGTGTGTTCTGCGGTTCCCACTCGTTTTTCTCAGTGGATTTCGTGGAAAACATTTTTTTTCTTGCTACGTACAGTGCTGAGTTCGCAACTACTTCGTACGACCTTTGAGGCCAGGAATGGTTCGAGATTCAAAAGGCGTGGCCAGATCACCGAAGGCGACAGACGAGATGGCTTTGGTGGCCATGTTGCAGAATGGATCAGTACGACATGACAAGAGAAAAAAAAGGAAAAAGAAGAGAAAGTAGATGAACAAGATGGCATCTGACATCGTGTCGTTGCAGGTTCCATCTATAGATCAATTTAAGTACTATTATCGAGTTTAAGAGTGCACTTAACCTCTTGAGATGTGCAAAAATGGTATCACGCTGCACGTACAACCATCCAATACCTGCGCCGTGCAAGAGATGCGGTCCGATAAGAAAGCATTGTACGTGCGTGCTTATCTAGTTATCTTCTTGCTGAAATATGGCAGAAATGCAATGGTTCCTAAAGAGCAAAACAAATAAATCTCCTCGATGGTATTGACAACACTGACGTCCGGTAAATGCTATCTGTAATTGACAGGCCATGAAGATTCGAGCAGAGATCACGACAAGAGCCCAAATAGACGTAGTCAACACAAAATGCAAGGACCGAGGAAACGAAACCACTCCTTTTTTAGCCTGGATCATAACAAGGCGCCCTGGAGCACACCGGATTACATCTTCAAAATGGCGCACCTCAGTTTGACCACGATCATTAGTGGGTAGGTGCGAAGAGTAGCTGACCAAAACAAACACCTCAGTGTGGCAGCTGCTCTCTAATTCTCTATCCTCTAGCATCCAAAGTGATTGATAAACTAAAAGATGTTTGCAGATGCAGATAGTTGGGGCATCCTTCCCTGTGACTGACGCCTGTACAAAAGGCCAAGACGTCAGGCATCAGCATCTCCTGAGCCATCAGGACATTGCTTTACATGCAACAGTCCTGGCTGCCACAGAAGCGCTATTGATTATTCCCTAGATGGACCATGTGTAATATTCCACCAGAGACTTGATCTACACCGGATCAAGTGATATACTAATAGTCTAATGACAGAGCCCCACCAGCACAGTGTCACAACACAACCTTTCAGAGTGATCTGATCTCTGCATTGCTCCTGACATTGTTAGCTTTGGGTCACGGGCTTTACAGCTCTGGCCGATTTCTCAGTAGTGAATGGATAGCAGCAATAGCTAACGCTTCACCAATCACCAACGCACTAATGGGCACATTATGAAACGACAAAGCTGGCACAAAGAGCTGCCAGGATCAGATTAGAGCAGGCATAACTATCCAAAACAAACTGTATTTAATACAGCAACCAAAACGCCTACAGGAGGTGCTAGATTCTCTGCATTTTAGTATCTCAAGGGCCAGGACAAAAAGGTTCTACACACACATTACAACCTGAGAACTCCAACTCACCAAAGAACTAGCATTTCCAACTATGAGGAACAGAATAAAGAAGCCGATGGATTGTACAAGCTATTTGAAGCAGGATACCATGTCGATGACTTCTGCAGGATTATGGGCTAACATGGAAATATGAAGGTGCCAAGCAACCAGGAAGCAAAGAAAGATCCAAACCTGAAAGACCACAGAAAACTCAACGCGGGAATCGATCACACCTATGAATTTCTGGACATCAAAGACTACATACTTTTGTGAATATTAAAGCAGAATGCACAAAAAAGGTTAATAATCACCTAAAGCACCGAGAACCATGCATGTGAATCTCAGCCATAGCAATCGAACTCAATTGAAAGTAAAAGTAGCTCTCAGAACATGCAATAGCCAATACCGCTATATTCTGCTTCTTAGTCTCTATTACCAGGCCAAAAAGGTTATGATAAGCTTTAAATGAACCAAATAAAACGAGTTCTTAAAAATGCAGGCTGTTGCTAGTATCACTCGAAATTGCAGTGTTCATTCACAAATGACTACCTCGGTAGCTGTCTCAGAACACACGGTCTGAAATTGCAAGCATTTGCACCAGTGGCGAAGCTAGAGGAAAATAAAGAGGTATATCACTTCATAGGCTTGGCCTGCTAACTGACTGTTGGGCTTGCCATGCTGGACGGTTGGGTCTGTAGGTGTATGATTTTGGGCTATAGGAGGTGCATGTATGGTGAAAATGGGATAGAAACAACTAAATTTTTATTTTGACATGGGTGCATCTGCACCCACACGGGCCAACTTGGCTTCGCCCATGATTTGCACTATTGGCAATTTCTGTATGTTCATGCATCAGCAGTCTGATTTATCGATTGATCTATGAACTGGCACTATTGGCAATGAGTTGACAGGCCCCCACTCACTCCCAGATCAATTACTGAGCAACTAGCACTACCCAGGCAGGCAGTTTTTATTGTGATGATCTATGAATGAATATCAGAAGGTATACTGGCAAAGAGACTGTATGGGATCATGGAGCCCATAAAAACAGGTCGTCACGACTATTCTGGTTAAGAAAACTACAATATTCTGGTTCAGAAAACTACATCATCATAACACAATCTGATTAAGGGAGGCAATGGGTGAAGTATGCTTTACACCACAAGGACAGAAAGTTTGTGGTTGCTCCTTACATGGCAAAATAATATATTCTATTAGGGACAATTAACTGCTTGCCACTCCATCCAAGCTAGGGAATAGGCCATACGGGTGTTCCCAAACCCTACGACATCATCTGAGATCCACCTTGCGCGCGCTGAAGACTTAACTCAACCGAACCAAACCAGAACCATGGATGAATGGCCGGATTAGTATTCCAACCATGCGGTGCTCACAACAGAGAAAATCTCTCCCATAACAAAACCAAACGCTTACAAAAAAAAATCAACCGAAGCTGGACTTAACTTCAGGTGCTGTGTTGCTGGAGCCTTCTTCAGTGCTACAGTAAGGAGAGGCGAAAAAAGAGGGCGACTTTTTCTTCGGCGGCGATCCGGCCGATTCCTCCTCCCCGGCGTCATCTCCGGCGCCGGGAGGGGAGGGAATCGGCCCGGTCTCGGCTGATCTGTATATAGGTACTAGGTTTTACTACTACCTCTAAGTTTTACCGGTGGCGTTGGTGATGATGGCTTCGTCCGGCTTCCGGGAGGGCCAGGCATCTACGACTCCACGACGGCTTTTGTTCCTCCAGCGGATCTACGGCGATGGCGTCTGTGAAGGCGCTCTGCCGGGCGACCCTTCTGGGAGGTCCGTTTTCCTCAATCTCATGCGGTGGGGTTGGTGGATATGCTTCCCCCTTTTGGGTGGACTTTATTCCGCGTCGGTGGATTTCGGTCTGACGGCGGCGGATTCCGTCTTCTTCTCTAGTGACGAAGCTGCCGATGGTTGTTTAGTGGTCTCTATGCGCGTCGATGGTGAGCTCGGCGTGCTGTCTTTTGCGGCGTTTCCAAGGGTTGGAGCTTCTTCACCGGCTTCGAAGGAGATTTCTTTCCTCACCCTCGGCGATTGTTTCTCTCGGTTCCTGGTATGGCAGCGGGGGAAGCACGGGTCGGAGGTGGAGAAGATGAACAGGAGGCCCTGTGCTGTTTTCCTTTGTAATTTCCAGTTCTTGCAGGGGCCTCTTTGTAACAGCTGGGTTGTAATATCCTTTTAATATCAATATAAATCCAGCCCTTCCGCAAAAAAAAAAAAAAAAAAAAAAATCAACCGAAGTAAGTTTAGGTTCTGTACCGACGAAAGAAACCAGTCCGGAATCCGGATGGATCTTCACTCCACGCCGGAGCCCGGAGGTGGAGGTGCACAGCGTCGGCGATGAGGACTAATGGATGGGTCCCTTGAGGCAGGGTTCATGAATTCGTTCGGCCATCGAAATGCGGTGGCCGGTGAATTCACTGAAAGTCACAAATATCAGTACGGTGAAATTCAGTTTCTTTCCTTTTTTTTTTAAATTTTCTTTCAACAAATTTATCACTTTTTTATTTTTTTAATTTTGAATTTGATTCGAACTGAAATACGGATGCATTTTGAATACGGTGCGAACCAAATTTATCAAAAACCGCTAATTTCAAGCGGTTTTTGACGAATTTGTGAACTCTGCGTGGAGCTGACTCAGCGGATGGCGTGCTCAGGTGGTTCCTTGGGATGAGGCAGGGCAGAGTAGGACCGGGCCGGTGCAACATAAATTTTATTTTTATTTTTATATTTCAAAAATCAAAAGGTTGAACAAATTAAAAAAATATGCTATTGTAGCCCATATATGTCGCACTTCCAACCGCACAATTTTTCATACGGTATCGACTTTCATCTTTTCATCTTGAGTTAGAGTTTCTATTTGAATATGTTTCAAGCTGGTCTTTCTTTACTAGTGAGTACCAACGTTTCACAATGAAAGGAAGACTTTCCAACGGACATCATGTTAAAAAATACAATAATTTAATGCTCTCAAAATTTAAAACACTATCAAAATAGTCATGAAATTTTTTTAAAAAAATATATGGTGTAGATAATGCTATAATCTAGCTTTCCAAAAAATTCAACTCAAACATTTTTTTACAATGAGAAAAAAAAGACAAATTTTATTGTAATAATAAAATTTATCTTTTTTTTTCTCATTGTACAAATTATATCTTTATCTAAATTTTTTAGAGCTAGTTCAGAATTTATCATGATTATTTCAATAGTATTTTAATTTCGAGAGCAATGTAACATATTTTTTTAATCTGTTGTCGTTGGAAATGTGATTGTTTATTTTTACATCTATCGCATGTCGCTCATCCAACGGGTGATAGCAGCTTATTTTTATAAGTTTTTCAAATGGGTGTCTACTTTTGTAAGTTTTTATTTTCAAAATATAAAAATAAAAATGCACGACGCAATGTTGCGCACACTTGCAACAAAAGGCCGCATGCGGGTCAATCGACAGCCCAGTCTGCAGCTCGGACCACATACTTTTTTTTAAAGGGGAAAGAGAGTTGTCGAATTATATTAAAAAAAAAACAGAAAACAAATAATTCAACTGACCCTTGTTAGGGCATAAGCAAAAAGGGAGTGAAGATAACCTAGGCTCAAAAACAACTAGTAGGTCGAAGCCTCAGGAACAAAGAAAAGAAAGTATAATCCTACTACAAAGATAAAGTTGTCGTTCTAAGTCAGTTGCCATGTTCGATTTCTTTGGTCAATGTCCTCTTTTGTTTTCCGCAAGACCACATTCAGACTTTGACCTCTGAAGACCCGATGATTTCTTTCATTCTAAATATTTCAAATTCCTTGCGACTCTCCTTGTTAATTATGCATCTTACTTTCCGCCACTATGATCGGATATTGTAGAACTCATTTAGGCTTAGCAATTTGTCCCAACTGTACCATTGTGTAACATGTTGCCATACTTGACGTAGAAATGTGCAGTCCTTCAAAAGATGCTTAGTATTTTTATACGACGTGGTGCACGGTTTGCAACAAATTGTCATTTTGATCATCTATTCATCCTCTTTTCTCCAAATTGTCCATAGTAAGAATCTTCCCCTTAATCGCCAACTAGGTAAATGTTTTGCACTTTGGCTCTATCTTAGCCGTCCAAATCGAATGTGTTTGTAGATGCTTGACTGCCCCCATGAATTGGATTCTATATGCGCCTTTTGGGGTATACACCCCGTCCAGTGTCCATTTCCACCTGATTTGATCCTCCGAAGCAAGGTCACGCTCCACCCTCTGCAATGCGCTCGATAAGTTAATGAATTGTTTGAGTTTCTTATGAGTTGTTAAGTTGTGCAGGCTCCAAATCCAATTATCATCATCTAGTTCTTTCTGCATTGATCTATGCTTTCTCTTTGCAAGCCTGAACAAGTCCAGCGCAATTACTTTTGGGGCCAATCCATCAACCCAACTATCATGCCAAAACTTTGCCTTCTTGCCATTTCTGATGGTGACTATCGTGGATACCATGAATAAGTCCCTGTCTGTTTTGTCATATGGCGTTTGAAGATGTGTCTATAGTCGTTGTACGTCTGTCCATTAGTACTATAACCATCTGACTCTTAAAGCTCTTGCAATTTTTCCTAGATCTTTCAGTCTAGCTGTGGTGCTCCAATTTACCAGTGAATGTTTCTTGTTAACCTTTTTCGAGACTTCCCTTAAAAAAAAAAGCTCTTCTAATGCGATCAATCTTCTTAGCAGGCCATTTCTACCGCAGATATTTTTGCCCAAGCGAATCACCTGTCCACACGTGGACTCCACTAGATGTGCCAACGAGCTCTGCTCCAAAGTCACCGAAAGCCGCACGACACGGATCAGACGGTCTCAAGGTTTTTTCTGACGTGGACGCCGTGGCTGGCCAGGAAACCACGCTACTCTAATATATAGTAATAGCATTTTCCCATTCATTATTCTCATTCCATAGCCTGAAAATATGTTCTAGAGGGCCGGTAGCTGTAAGACTAGTACCTTCTTGAGTCATGGCCTGAAATTGATTCGTCTGAAAATTCATTTTGCGTTTCAACAACTAAAAGTCGGGAACACAGCACTGTTCTGAGATCAGCTTCATGAACTAGGAGCAGATAAAAGAGTTGAGACACACGGGATATGCCCCCGCATTTGTTATACTTCTGGTTCACCATCAGCTGCGCTAGCACATGATATAGATAGCTTCAAGCAATAGCACCCGTGTAAGAAGAAAACTACTAGTGCTTATCATATTGGTTCAGTATTCAGTAAGATCATGCTTGTTCAAGCCTTTCAACATAAATATTTCTATACTTGAAATTTTCAATCCACATAGAAGTCAAAATAGTTCGGCTATCGTACACGCACGCGGCGCTATCTTGAAGGCGGCAGATAAAAAAAATGTTTGTGGTTTGTCAAAGTCAAACCCCTGTGCTGTCACCCGTTAAACTGACATTATCGCTGACCTTGAGCTCTTGAAAACGAACAGCCAAGCAGGTATGCTCATGCCATTGCATCACTGCGGAAGGGAAAGCTCATATTGCCAAATGGTTGCCGTACCAAAGCAGTACTGATGTACGGTGAATACCACTCTTGTTTTATTGCGGAAGCAAGATTTGAAATTCTGACCGCCATTCATTTGCCAGATTTTCTTAATTGGTTCGCGATTCATCCAATCTTCAGTAGATTTGTCCACCACCATGTCTCTCACAAGTTTGAACTGGTCATTGTCGCCCTGATCCATTTAGATGGGCATATATGTGTATGCCGTACAGTTCTGCAATTTCTATTTCGGTTTTGACAAGGCCACAAAGGGCACGAGCGTCCGGTCTGGAGCTTCTTGTAGCAACGGCGACAAAAGACAGCGATTCCAGGCAGAATCGATATCGATTGGTGTTTGATGGTGTGATAACAGAGAAGAACACTGGCCGTATATGATCAAACCAAGCTGTTTCGAACTGCAATTCTGAAAGCAGATAGAGTACATGGGCAAGAAGCAAGCACACACATACACCAAGCCGAACAAGTTGAGTCTAATAGTGCTGGCATATCGATCCAACATTTTTTCGTCATCATCATCGTCACACACACCCACACGCAGTTTTATTCTGAGCTCACTCCATCGAACCGCGTTTTTTATCCAACGATTGCCGCTTGAGATCAGTAGTTGGGGCCTGCGGCGAGGATCTCGTCGGTCAGGCTGCCGTCGTCCCCGATCTTGTAGCTGGCGAACACCTCGAAGTTCTTCCTGAACAGGCCGGCCAGCTTCAGGAGCGTCTCCTTGTACGCGGCCTTGTCTGTCCACTGCGCAACGTTTACAAGATCAAATTGATCAGTGTGTTGTTCTGGAAAATTCTCAACGTCAAACTGGTTAACGCAAGAGAGCTTACGGTGTTGACCGGGTCGAGGATTTCAGACGGCACGCCCTCGATCTCGGTGGGGATGTCCAGGCCAAAGATCTCGGTCTTCTTGTAGTTGGCAGTCAGGAGCTCGCCGGAGTGGATGGCGTCGATGATCTTCCTGGTGTATTGCAGCTTGATCCTCTTGCCCACACCATACCTGACAAGTCACCACCACAAATGTATAGTCGTATAAGGGGAAAGAAGGGTTGAATTTTGCAGCAAGTATGAAGTCATCGCAGAGATATATGGATCATACCTCCCACCGGACCAACCGGTGTTCACAAGCCACCCCGTGGCGCCATGCTTCTGCATCTTCTCGGCAAGCATGGCGGCGTACTTTGTTGGGTGGAGCATGATGAAAGCTGCACCGAAGCAAGCGGAGAACGTAGCCTGTGGCTCCTTGATGCCATCCTCTGTGCCGGCAACCTATCAAAATGGCAACCCCAGAAACAACGATCAGGAGTTGAGGCAATTGTTGGTGAATGCTTTGTCTTTGGAATCTGAAGAAATCTTACCAGAGCAGTGTAGCCACTGATGAAATGGTACATGGTCTGCTCCAGGTTCAGCTTGCTGACAGGCGGGAGCACGCCGAATGCGTCGCAGGCCAAGAGAATGACGTTCTTCGGGTGCGGCCCGACGCACGGTATCTTTGCGTTGGGGATGTACTCGATAGGGTAAGCAGCCCGAGTGTTCTCTGCAGTAAGAGCAATACTGTGGGATTACACATTTCTGTTGCTGAATGACTATGCTTTGGAGACATTTACCGGTGACAGATTTACTATGCTTTGGAGACATTTACCGGTGACAGATTTATCGGTGTAGTCAACTTCACGAGTATGCTCGTCGAAGACGACGTTCTCCAACACTGCAACTCAAGCATTTTCAGCAAACTAAGCAAAACCATGCATGGTTTGCAATGCCACTTGGCAAAGGAAGAGAAGGTTCTTTCAGGCGATTACCAGTTCCAAACTTGATGGCATTCCAAATATCAGGCTCTTTCTCCTGAGAGAGGTCTATGCACTTGGCATAACAACCGCCCTCAATGTTTGAGACGCCGTTGTCACTCCAACAGTGCTCGTCGTCGCCGATCAGGAGCCTATTGTGATCCGTAGACAGCGTCGTCTTTCCAGTACCTGTCGTGAAAAACCCCAAAGTTCAAAAAATCAGCAAAAAGAAGAAATTGCTAAAGGCAGTAAGAAACCGAGAACGCAGATATTGGTCAGTGACAATGACATATCGCATAACAGCAAATTTGTGGCGTATATAATATAACTATATATCAATAGATAGGCTGAGAGGAAGGCGAACGTCAGATGCAATTTGGGCAGGTGACGGCACCGCACGTTCTCTGCGGATCCATCTTACCTGACAGCCCAAAGAAGAGGGCGACGTCACCGTCTTTGCCCATATTGCATCCGGAGTGCAGGGAGAGGATGTGGCGCTTGGGCATGAGGTAGTGCATGAGGCCGAAGAGCCCCTTCTTCATCTCCCCGGCGTACTGCGTGCCGAGGATGACCATCTCCCTCCTAGCGAGGTTGATGTCTACGCTGGTCGACGACGTCATGTAGTGCGTGTATCGGTTACAGGGGAACTGCCCGGCGTTGTAAATTGTGAAGTCCGGCGTGCCGAAGCTCTCCAGCTCCTCGTCCGTGGGACGGATACACCTGCGACCCATCCGGTTACAACTACAGTTCTAATACTAGCACACACTCAAATCTTTGTTTGATCCCCAATTGTCTTGGAAGGCAACAGGATTCCAATACACATAGATTCATGAGACAACAGGCGATCGTCAGGATGAACTTATCTGGGAGTTGGAGTCACGAGCAACCAAAAGGTACTGCAGGATAGTGTTAACAGTGGCCTAATTGGTGGTGTCAGCAGAGCTGGACTTACATGTTGTGCATGAAGATGGAGTGGTACGCCCTGGCGGAGATGATGCGGACCTTGATGCGGTTCTCCGGGTCCCAGTTCAGGAACTGGTCGTTCACGAACACCTGCAGTAACAGGACCAGAGGCCAAGTCATGAGTAACCACTAGCTGTGTGTGACAAAACTGGTAACAGCTCATGGCGCAATGGCGGCAAGATCATCGGACCTTGTCGACGGAGTTGAGGTAGTCGACCGCCCTCTCCCTGTTGGTGAGGAACGTGTGCTCGTCCATCTCGATGTTCGGCGACCCCCTGCGATCAGTGACGCCACAACAGGAGATGTTCAGCTGAGAAGCAGAGGCATAGGTCGGCAGGCAGGAAGGCCAGGCATGGTTCGCTAGTACTCACTTGCCCCACCACAGCTCCTGCGCGGCGGCGGCGTCCTTGACGACGCGCTTGTCCCTGGGCGAGCGGCCGGTTTTGGCACCGGACAGCGTCGCCAGCGCGCCGGTGGACGTGATGAACGACCCCTTCTCGTACTTGATCGCCTGCTCGTACAGCTCTGTGTTTTTTAATCAACCACAGGGCAAGCACGCATTACTCTCGTCAGACTTGTGTGCTTGCTCGCGTACATGTCTGAAGTTTCTGAACAAAGACGTACCAGCGGGGGAGAGGTTGTAGAGGACATGGGTGAACTTGAGGGAGCTGTCGCTGACGGCGATGGTGGGGGCGGCGTGGTGGTGGTGGTGGTGCACCTGCGGTGGCGGCGGCGCGCCCTTCGCGGCGGCCTCGCCCTTCCTGGCCGGATCGCCCCTGACGACTTTCGGCCCGGTTTCACGTGTCAGAGACGCCAATGACGCACTGCATCCACCACGAAGTTGAAGGTCGTCGTTCAATCACAGGATTTTTAGCTTGCAGGTCACAGTTGCTAATGCTAACTTGCTAGCAGTAGTACCGCTTGTTACTTACGCTCTTAATTTAAAAAAAAATCCATGTGTGAAAACGCGAAAATATTAGTTTCTGATGAGGTGCAGATTTGGTTTTAGGATACTAGGTTTCTTGTGGGACAAAGGACCAAGTTGCGCGACGACGGCAACGTCACGTCAGGTAATAAGGTTCTTGGCAAGGTTTTTTTTTCTGGAAGAACTTTCGAAAAGGCAGAAAATTCCTACAATTTATTAAAGAAGTATAAAGTTTAATCCAATTACGAGGAAAACAAGACTCAAAACCATATAACCGTGCAGCTAAGATCCAAGATTCAGCACCATTCAACCTACAGAGTTCAAGTTCTAATTGAAGTTGCCACCCCAATTTGCTTGCGTGTGTATGCGTGTTCTCGTTGCGTGCGAAGCACCAAATCGGCAGCTCTGTTTCTATCTCCTCCATCTTCTCTCTCTCTTAAAAAAATTGCTTCGTGCTGACTACCAGAATCGAGCTCCACGATTCATATGTGCTACAGCATACAGGGAATGGAGATATGGAACTTATTCGATGCGATAAGAACAAGTTCGATGCAAGCATGTGAATATATATAACCCCTGTTATGTCCGTGACTCTGGTGCCATGCATAGAACGCTGGAAAGAACCGTGGATCGATATGCATTTGGCTTGGGTGCAGTCCACAGTGCCAGTGGAAGCCACTGACATGTGAGACCAACAACTTATAATCTCAAATGTGAGTGACAAATCACGATAACATTAAAGTAAGCTCCTAGTCCCACCTCCTCCGTCCCCTTCCTCTTCTCCTTTGTCCTTTCTTTGGTCAAATCAGCTAGCAGGCCACTGTAAGCGTCATTGTACTTCTTCTCCAGTCCTTTGGGATATTTTAGCTTTAGCTACTACTTTGCGGAGTAAAATATTTTTCGGAAAACTTAGGGGTGATAGTGCTAGTATGTTGGGCATGAATAATACCAGTGTTTATGGCTAGTTACTTAAGAAAAGAAAAGAAAGTGTTTAACATCTATATAAAATATAATTTTAATATAAATAAAAATTATATGTATTTAGATATAGTAATGTTTATGTAAATATCTTGCCCCGTCTAAGCATTGCCGTTGAGAAAAAAAATCGATATAAGCAACCGTGTTTACATAAGTATCGTGCCCCGCCTAACCACAGCAGTTGAGAGAAAAAATCGATTTTTTTTTTTTGCATAAGCACTTCTCCAGACAGCCCATTGTACATACTGTTAGAGGTGTCCATGGGTGAGATGCTCAGTTTGGACTGAGCAGTGGGTGACCGTCAGAAGCAGACGTTCCGTTCCGTTCGTTCGTTCGTTCTTCTTCTCCAGCAAACGGCATTCTTTTGTGTGTGTTTTCATTCAAATAGGAAAAATTATCTTTGCCATTCTCCCATGTTCAAGGGTTGGCCGTTGTTAATCTTTTTAACTAAGCACAGGATAAAATCAATTGATTCGGCGATTTCAGAAGCTGTGAAAATGGAAGGAGAAAAAAAAATCGATTGAAGGAGGCGACGAGTGAAGGTGGGCGTCGTCACCTGATGGACTGGAGCTGCTGCTTCTGCCGCTCCTCCTCGGAGAGCGCGGCGGCGAAGGCGGAGGCGGCGCCCTCCTTGATGGGCGTGGTCGGCGCCGAGCGCTTCCGCTGCAGCGAGTGCAGCTCGTCGATGGTCTTCGCGCGCACCGGCGCCGAGCTGTCGTCGTGGCAGACACCGTTCGCGTGCTTCTTCCCCCCGTGCGTCTCGATCCGAGCCAGGCCGTTCGGCAGCGTCGCCATCGATCTCGATCGCGGTGATCGCTAGCCTGCAAAAGGAAAACAAAAAAACAAAAAGAGCAACCGCATTAGCAACCTAGGAGGTAAGAGCATAATCGCGATCCAATTGATCCTGCCATTGACGCCGCAAGGATCGCAGAGGGATTAGACGAGTAGGAGAGACGGGCACGTACGGGGAAGAACGACGTGCGCAGGGTGGCGGTGCACACGACACGACGGGATCGAAGGAGACGAGTGAAGTGGTGTGGGGCGGATGGGACGAGCTTGGCTGGGCTTTTAAAGGGCCCGGAGTTAACCGTGGTTACGTTCTGACCCGACCATCGATCGGCGGTGGTGGTGGTGGTCGGGTTGGGTTTGGATTGGACTATGGAGCTTGTTGCTTTCTTCGTCTTCTTTCCTTCCTCTTTCTCTGACCAGGACTGCAGGATGTTTAGTTGGTTGCTGTTGACGTCGGTAACTCAACACCAAGGTTCATTTGCAGCACAGTTGTACAGCATGGTGCTTCGGCTTGGAAAATGGAATGGTTTTCATGAACGGCCATCTGATTCTTGCTTTAACTGTAACCAACTTCAAAATATTTATGCAAAATTGTTGATCTGCTCCATCGGCCACTTGCAAAAGGAAAATGGTGGGGAAAATTCGTTAATCTTGTAGTGAAGGTTAGTCTTACAATGCAAGACGAGAACATATCCTAATCTTCGGTTAAGTTTTTTAGAGAGAGAAAGGTGTTAAGATAAATTGCTGTGTTTATGCAATATTGTTGACTTTTCAAGATACCTTGAGAAGAATAAAGTTTATTTAAAAAAAATGCTATTAGCATTTTCATCACAGGTCATCTGACCATTAGCATTATCATCACAGATAATCTGACCATGCCGGGTCGGTGAGGTCGGCCCTCATCTTCATCCTATTTCTCCAACCTCAGGAGTCAGGATAACCCAACAAACAAAACAAGGCATACACGGTTGAGCAGCTCAGCATGTCATCTAAAAAATATATACCACTAGGTGTGTCAACGTTTGATCGAGTCCCAGATAAGCGTGAGTAGTGTCCGTGTGTTGCAGATTTGCAATTGCGTATGTGTGCGTGAGATGGATGGATAGGGACGACAACCTATTGCCCCTTCACAGATTTATTCACAATTTCTCCAATTGATCTGTCACTAACTGGAGTACTACTCCATGGTACTGGTAGTATAAAAGCAAGGAAATTGCAGTGCATACTCAAGTCAACCAAAACTCCAGTTGATTATTCAATTTGACAGGTGTTTATCAATTAGCCAAGCCCTCGTTTTCTTATCTTTTCTTTATGTATCTATCGTTTTCATTGATCCCTCCCGCAACTACCGGCCGCTAACTTTACAGAAAATAATATTTATCTCAAGTTTTTAGATGAATGAATGAATGAGGATGCTGCCGGGAAAGCAGGACTGTAGTTATGCCATTCACGCGAGGTGAATTTGGATGCAGAAGCGAAATGGAGGTGTGAAAACTACGCTGACTTTTGGATAAGCCTCTTCTGAAGTTCTGATTTTAGTACTAGCGATTTTCTTCCTTCTTTTGAACACATGCATTACTGACTTATCTATTATATTATTATTTAAATGTTACAAAGAACCACAATATTCATTCTTAAGATCACAAAATTATCACGTTAATCGAAAAAATGGATCTAGATCACTCGAACAATAACAATTTAAATTAAACCGACAAGTCCATATCAAATACAATTAATAATAGCTAAATTCGATATTAAAAAATATAAAAAAAATAATAGTTCAATTTTCATACGGCTTGGAAAGCAAAAGATCTAAATAAAGAGTCCAAATAAAATAAAATAAATAATAATTGAAATTAGGGTTAGAATAGAAAAAAGAAAAATCCATATCAAATATCGTCTTAGAAAAAAAATCAAATTATTATAAAAATCAAACACCTAAATGAAAAGTTCATGTAAAATACATAATAAAATGTTATCATGATAAAATATTACAGCAAAATTAGCCACGGTATTAACGTGAACCACCTAACTAATTTTTATAATTCTACTATATAAAAAAATTAACTCTTAGCATGAGAGATCGTGTCTTTTTGTTTAAGTATATATAACTGTTTTCTGTGACAGGATATGACAGCGAGCGTGGCGAACGGAAAACGTGGTGGAGCTGGATGCGTGCAGTGCATCTCTCCGTAATACGAGTGTTTCACTTGTTTTACGCTTAAGGGAGTATATGACAAGCGAAATGTGTTTATTATTCTTGACCCCGTACTGCCGGGATCGATGCATATATTCTGAGCTTGTCCATGTGCAGATTATCTTCTTTATCAATTAATCAAGTTGCTTGGTTTAAAGAAATCGATTATCAAGTTGCAGGTCAGAAGATCTATGATCGTATCCGACGCTTATCCCGGTCAGACTCCGCATCGGCATGGCATCGGATCGGACCGCGCCGTGTCCGGGCGGTTCCTCCAGGTAGACGTCTTCAACAACCGGATGCCCTCGACGAGGCGGCTTCGATGATCTAGCAGTTGCCAGTTCCCACGACTTGAACGAGTCCTCTCCGAGCAGGAAGCACGCGCGCGTGCCAAGTAGCCACGACGTGCCCGTGCCCGAGCCCCTTGGTATCCAGGGCAAGCGACGCGAGTTTATTGAGCCGGAACTCGAGCTTGCACGGCAACTCCGCACTTTACCGTGGGTCTACGGTGATTCAGTGAAATCGCCGCGCGCGGATGGTGCAGCACGTACGTACGTGTGCGCGAAACGATCAAATCTCCGACGATTTTATGCGAATTGGGTGTCTGGAACGCATGCGCCGGTGAGGCGCGTCGGAGGGGAGGAGCCAGCGAGGAGCAGTGCGCGTAAGTTGCCTATTGCAAATAAACACCCTGTGACAAATTAGATGTCAACTATCAAAAGTTATATCTATTAAAAAGAGTACATCTATTAATAAATACACATCTTACCAATAGATATAACTCTTATTAGTTGATAATTTGATCATATGGTTAAACACCTAAACGGTGTCTCTTTACTAGAGATAGTTATTTTACAACATTCTCCTTTGATCAATTTGATCATCGGTATACATCAAGTAAAAAACTCTATAAATTTTATGAGAAAAATTTAAGGAGAAATATAATATAGTGATATATTATTAAAACTCCTTTAAAACTTAGTAGAAAAATAAGAAGAAAATAATACAATATATATTAATTATTATCTCATTGTAAACTTATATAAAAAAACTCATAAACGAGTTTAGAGAATAATAAGTATGATCTGTGGATCAATATATCTTTGATATCTCTTCTAAAAATCCTGATAGGAAAAATATGAAATATGACAGCTATTTTTTTTATAGATATTACCTTATTAAAATCTTTATGAGAAACCTCATGAGTAAACCTCATATAGGAAAATAGTACGATATGATGTATAAACTTTGCAAATCTCTAAGTCGTCCTATGCCAATACCATATACATATTTTGGAATATTGAAGTTGGTAAGAATTTTGTGAATAAATCTACTATATTATCATAAGATTTAATTTGTAAGGTGTTTATCTCCTCCATATTATTGTAACTTATGAGAATAAAATAATTTAGGGGCAATATGCTTAGTGATATTGCTCTATATATAACTCATTTGTATCTAAGCAACACAAGCAATATTATCTTTGTAGATAATGATGGGTGATTCAATAGAACTAATACCATATGATTTTTTATGTGGTTGATCATTATACGAAGCACACACATATATGCGATGTTTTAGAATAATACGTGGAAGTAGCCACTGAGATCCGTTTTGATGACTCGTATGAGAATGTTATATCACAATAAAATCAGTGTATGATCTGGCATTATAGGGATCAATTATATAGCTATAATCTGGATATCCCACTATGAGCATATCTTGATTTTTCTGATAGAAAAATCTAGATATTTGATACCATAAAGATATCTATAGAATCCTCTTTGACTCCCGCCTAATGGTATTGTTAGAGCTACGCTTTTTAGCCAGTAAGTTATCTGTAAATATAATATCAGGCATGTTACAGTTTGCAAGATACATGAACGTTTTGATGATACTAAGATATAGAACTTCAGGTTCAATATCTTTTGATTGCTAACCTAAAGTATGAATAGATCTTGATTCATATTTAGGGATTGAATGACCATAAGTGTTTTGATGTATATGATTATCCAATAATATTTAGATATTGGTGGACTGATGGATAAATATTCCTGAAGGAATATGCTCAAGTTGGGTCTTTGTGTGAATCCTTGTGCTACAAGCCTCTCTATTTCACCACCTTATGGAATAAAAATCCATTTTACTTCCGTAGGTAAGACATTATGCTGTTAAGCGAAAGAAATTCTTCTTAACTACCACATTTGGTTTGACCAAATTGAGTGTTGAAACACTCTGCTTAGGATTTTTAGTTTGGATCCAATTGAAGGTATACGATAATTTTGAAGATAAATATATATCTATAATTTGTAGTCTTTATATTGATTGATTCTATGAAATCAATATAGTTTATGAAAATATTATTCTGTTTAACTCTGTGTATTTATCAAAACAATGGAATTATGTATTCTCATGACCTAGCGCCTAAATTTATGTACATATTTGTGCTGTGCATTTGGATGCTGAACATTCATAGATATTTGGATAGTGAATATCTGTAAGATGCCTATCAACTTGATGTTGATTTGTATTTACTGACTTAGAGGAGGGATTCCTTTGTTTCCGCGGTAGCTGGCAAGAAGTTCTATTCTTTGTGACTGTACTTCTCCCTCTCTTATTTTGATTTGGGAGTTGAGTAGTTTTGTTTAGTACCTCCACTTTTTCCAGCACATTCTTAGCAGGAATGTAGGATTTGGTGGCACATTTGTTGTCAGTAAATACATATGGTAGGTTATTTGTAATATATTGTAAATTTATGATCATTTGAACTTTGAGTTCAGATTCTTAAGTACGTAGATCTAAAGACTGAATGTGAATATGTGTAATATTCTCTTATGATTTCTAGTATTATTTGTGGTATTAATCTCCACGTAATACCGGGAATAGTCCTTAAAATATTATAAGCATACGAGTAATGAATATGTCCCTTGTGAAGGACTTGAGGTATTATATGATTGACGAATAATTATATCTCATATGGGTCCTCAATGCTCTTTGATGTATGATGTACGGTGGTGATATCGGTACGTGCAGAACGTAACCGATTCACAGATGGGAAATACTTGGCTGATGCCAAATTCCCACGTATTAATAGCAACAAAGGAGGTCGTATGATTGCAGTTGGATGAATTTGGTTTAATGATGCGGTGTGTAAAGCAGCATGTTATCAACAAGATATTGATAAATTACAATTATATGGTTGGTCATGCAAATGATTTGATTCTCTTAATGAAGGATTCAACTAGACTAGTGCACGTATGGTACTTAATATAGTAATGCCTAAAATCAAACAATAATTGAATGTACGTTAATGAACGATATTATCCATGTGAATGGAATTGATCCTGCATCTAGGATAATTTGCTCTAATTTTGATTATTTGAGCAATGAGTTTGACATAAATGTAGTGCCTTATGTATAAAGGATAAATGTAGGATTATTTTGTAGATGCATTAATCAATATTATAGAGTATCTAGACGGTTCATAAAATTACTGAATAGAACCATATGTATGTTCTTGAATGTGTTAAGAAATTAGGTGACACATTATGAATTTTAAGGTAAGAGAGTCTTAAATTAAATTCCTTGTGACACATGCGGTGCACATAAATCTGAAAAATTTAGAAATTAATGATGTGACTAATAGAATTATTAATAATTTTTCTCATTATTTTTAAGGTAGTGTGACCAAGGCAATCATACCAAGTCTTGATTTCATCAAGATAGAAAAATTATTTTGTACACAATATGTGGTACGGGTTTGATGTATATGTAGTACAATTCAGATGGTATATAGAGAAGCTTTACATATCCGTTATTTTGATTAAGAGGAGAAAATCCTCTTTGTTTTTATTATGGATTTCAATATAGAAACCATTCTAATGGATATATTTATAACTTAGTAAGGTACGAGTTGAATCAAGATACAATAGAAAATCATCGATTATAACTTCAGTACCTATATAGAGAGTAATTATAGACAATCAGAGCCAACAATCACTGCATCGTGTCCAACGATTGTCAAAATATTTCCTTGTCTCTTTGTAAGAGTTTGCAAATTTGTTTCCTTAAATATAGAATTTGTGGTGAAAACATCCACACGACACATTTTCTCCTCTATTGGATCGACAGTAGGAATCTATATATAGAAATAAAGAATTTAATATGAAATTTTTATCAGATATATAGAATACATACAAAATTTATGTAGTATTATAGTGCTAAGACGATATTGTGACATGTCCTTTTATCATATCCCTTCAACATGTATATAAACACCTCATGAATCAATAATAAAACTTTTCATTTTCTCTATTTTGTCTGTATACAATCACTTACAATACGTACTACACGCCCCGCAGAAGGCGCGCACACGAGCCACAAGGCCACCGAAGAGCCGTCGAGTGGTGGTGACGCCCTTGATAGGGTGTGGTACGTGCCATGCTGATGTGAATATATGGCGCCCCCAACCGTCTGCCGGATCGGGGAACTTGAGGCTCTGGAACAAGTGACCAGCTTCGTGCTCGACGTCACGTACACACGAGTCATTAGTTAGCTTGTGTACAAAACAAACGGCACCTCCGTCGTCATGTCACACATGTAACTCCTTTGCCTCACGTAGTATGCCACACTATCACATAAGTAGTTGTGAGCACATACACACATGCACAACTACATATACATGGGGTGTGTTGTAGTTCCTTGGATCTCCCCCATCTTGATCCAATTTGACGATGAGTAATATAGAACTATCATATCTAGATACTCTAATATTTTTCGTTATTCTCGGGGAATATCTTCATCTTTGTTAAAGGAGCCCCTGGATATATAAAAACTGCTCAAGATCTAGAATATACTTTAAACAAGTAAGTTTATTTCTAAGTTTAAGTATGATAGAATCCAATTAGAAAGACTCTAGATGATATACAACACCCGCCTATATATACAGAGCCTGGGACCATGAGGAGAAGGAGTCTCAACAGGTCATAAGAAGCTGTTCGACTAGGTAAAATCTATCTAGTCTAGTCATGCACCCCCTTATAATAATCTCAGGAATCAATACAAGACAAACATGACGCAAGTTTATTATCCTAAGGGATACCCGAACCAGTGTAAAATCCCCTATGTGTGTTCCTTTGATTCGTCTACTCAAGACATCCCTCATCTATTCGACAAATTTGTAAGATTGACAGTTCACCAATTGTCAACAGGTGGCGCTGTCCGTAGGGATCATGACAATATGCGTTAAAACATCTACATATGGCATGCCATTGACTTCACTCAAAACTGTTCCGAGGATCGGCTTCTCGAACGAGGGGTTGTACGACAATTTCACCTCCTCGACTAACGACGAGCCGGCGATCAACTGGGTGGACCTGGACAAAGACCTTACTGGCGACGACTCCAACGACAAGGTAAGTCGCTTTATGGATAAGTGCGCCAAGGATTATGGCATCGGGTTTAAACCACTCGGTAACCAAGACGATCGCATAAGCAATGTTCTGACAACATGGATTGTCGAAGTACCTACTCAGAGATTTCCTCCGATAACAAATTCATGATGGATTTGGACTCCTCCTCCACTTGAGATTACCCCCGAAGAAGTCTTCGACATTGGAGATAGGGGCCCTGGTCCATCCACTCATGATGATGATACCGTAAATTCGCGGGACCCTGCTCCAAGGTTCGGGAGCTGGAATTATACTCACATCTCTCATAGGAGAAAGCATGCAATACGATTTGCAGATTAACTTTCCGGTCACAAACAATATAGCCGAATATGAGGGTCAGCTTGCCGGTCTCCAAGTAGCTTCTGCTCTTAGTATCCGCCACCTTCTTGTGAAAGGGGATTCACAGTTGGTGGTGAAGCAAGTAAGGAATAAATATTAAACCTCGGATAAGACTATGACGGACTACCTCGTGGAGGTGAGGAAGCTAGAAAAGAAATTCATTGGACTTGAGATCAAATATATCCCAAGGAAGGATAATTGCCTCACCGATAGTCTTGCTTGCTTATCGTCCTCACGATCTCCAGGACAAAACAGGGATTTCAGATAGAAACTCTCAAAGTCGTCTATAAAATCATCTGATAACACAATCAAAGGAATGATGTTCTACGAGACTTATAACCAGCTCAGGGGCTCGCCACGGATGGATGCCCCAAAAGGAGCCGCTGGGGAACTCGTGGTTTAGCTCGAAAGCAAAGTTTCGTGGATGGATCATATCTGCAAGTACCTTCAGGATCGAGTTGCACCTGAATATGATGCACTATTCGAGTAGATTTCCCATCGTTCCAGAATATATATCCTGATGGACGGCGTCCTCTATCACAGAGGCGCATACGGAGTGCTCATGAGATGCATCTCTCAAAATCAGAGTAGTGAACTACTCGAAGAAATCCATGGAGGGCTGTGCGAAGCTCACTCTTCATTTCGAACCCTAGTCGGGGCTTTTAGACAATATTTCTACTAGCCTATAGTTCTCCATGATGTGAGCAAGATGGTAAAAAGACTCGTCAAAGTGTTGGTTTCATAGCAGGCATGTCCATTAACCCGCTTAAGCTCTACAGACGATCATCTTGTCATGGCTTTTCGTGACTTGGGGTCTGGATATTTTAGGGTCCCTTCCCGACAACATTCGGAGGCTTCAAGTCCCTTTTCATCTCTTTCAGTATCTTTACTAAGAAAGGACTCAAGTGTTGATATAATCAGTCGAATTTCAAATCCCTCTAGAGCTACTACGAGAAAGATGTCCACCAACAAACCCTCCAAGTCGGGAACATGGTTCTATGACATATTCAGAGCAAACACAACAACAACAAGCTATCCCCGAAGTGGGAGGGTCTCTACACGGTGCTCGAGTTTGCTTGCCCTGGACAATGGAGGATGAATGACTCTTCAATAATTCTTGGGATGTCAACCAACTCTAAAAGTTTTATATGTAAGTACTAAGAGTAAGTTTACACTAGTAAATGCTCATATTTTTTTTAAAGTTGCTTGAATCTCGTTGTGTTTTTTTTTCGTCTTCTCTAAACTCAATGTTTGGCATCTATGAGACAGGTACACCGGTGGTAAGCTGCAATCTGGGTACTGCTACTTACCACACGCACCTGGATAAGCTCAGATAAGGTCACACGAGAACCGACTTCAGGAAACAAGAGTTTCTATGACTAAAGGGGAAGTATGAATGTTCAATTCTTTTCCCTTACCCGGCTATCTAATTTATAATGGCCGTTTGATAGTTTTATCTTATTATCTTTGACTGTCTATCTGAGCTTTCTTCCTAGATAACCAGTCAGGGCTGGATGAATATTATATACCAAGAGCTAACGACAACATATTGTGTGTGTGCTAAAGCGACCTCTGTATGGAGACGATGTTCTAAGTTATGACCTCGCATGATATGACAAATGTTCCCTATTGCTTTCTTGAGTTCTACCTCTCACTCATGTCGGACCTAGGGTTTACCTGATTAAGCTCCCTGATTAGTAACGAAGTCATCCTACTCTAGCCAGAGGAAGAAGCGAGTAACACTAAGCATGTTAGGTTGTCGGTATCTCGGTATCAAGTTCCCAAGAAGTCCCACCATTTTTATTTACATTCTTTTTTGTTTTTACAAACAAGAGAATATTTTTTTTTATTTTCAGGCACATGATATAGAAAAAAGCCTAAATGGACTCAATGATTCTCTGACTAGTCACCACGGCGGTTCCGAGTGGCTACTTGGAACTATGATCTTTTGCTCTAGGGTCCTACCATATTTTCTGTTCGGGATCTCTTCCAGCACATGCGGAGGCTGTTGGTACGAAATAATAGGAGAGCTGACGCATTACACCGACAAATACGCTCAGCTTCCAAATGTCATCTTGATCTTTTGCTAGAAAAGGAGAAACTATTCTTTTATCACCACACGGAACCTCCACCATGATGGTTCAACTTTCAAAAAACCCACCAACCAAAGTGCCAGATTTTCTCCAACCTTCTTGGAATCTCGAGGAGTTAGAATGATACTTACCGGTTGATCCGGATTTATTACTTAGATGAGGTCCCTACTTGGAGGCTCACGGAGCTACCCGGAGAAGGCCTAATATCTCGACTAGATGGCCTAATGACAACCAGGAACCCGAATAGACGTACATCCTACTTGGAAGCCCGGATTATCACTTGGAGAGGTAGCCTGTCGAAATGTCTTCCTTGGCTATGCTAAGTTTCTGGATCCATCAAATCCTCATTTCAAGTACCGGTGGAGGGATTGACAATGAGTAGTATAGAACTATTATATCCAGATATCCCAATGTCTTTTGTTATTCTCAGGGCATATCTTAATCTCTAGGAAAGATGTTCCTAGACGTATAAAAATTGCCCACAAATTCCAAGATATCTTTTAAATAAAGGAAATTTATCCCTAAGTTTAAGGATGACAGAATCCTAAAAAAAAATCTAAAGGATGTACGCCCTCTATATATACGGAGCCTAGAGACCTTGCAGAGGAGTCTCTACAAGTCATTATAAGCTACTTGACTATATTAAATCTATCTAGGCTAGCCATACATTCCATTGTAACAATCTTAGAGATCAAAATAAGACAAATATGACATAGCGTTATTATTCTAAAGGAGGCATGAACTCATCTGAAACCCTCTCTGTGTATTCCTTTGAGTCATCTACTTGAGGCATCTCTCATCTATTCTATAAATTCGTAAGATAATCGTCGATACATCGGATGCGTAGAATCCCGAAAAGAAGTCTATACGGTTGTCTGCATCCACTGATATAGTCTAGTCTGATGGATGTAAATATACGATCTTAACCTGACTCGAGAAGCTCGATAGCTTCACTTCACAGCCTGTGCAACTTGCATCCGCTTATGCAGACAAATCTATTTGTTAGTATCATAAAATCATCTTTTATACGAGTGAATAATCATAATCTCAATTTTATATCCGCTCATACCATCTTAGATTCAGTGAATCAAATAAAAACTTATTTTAACCTATCAAACAAATAAAACTAATTAATTTTTTTAAATAAATATGACTGTTCACCCTGATTTTTCTCCGTATCTTTCTTTGTACGATGCAACTCGGGAATTAACACACGTAGCGGCAGGTTTGCCCTTTTGGTTTGGAGGCGCAACTAGGGGAGGCTCTGCTCTGCCAGTCGTACTAGCACACGTCGTTCAAAAAAAAAAGGGTCGCACTCGCACAGCTTGCGCTACATGCTGATCCTACTCCCTAGTAGCAGTGACAATTCAACACAAGAACGCTAGCACTCGGTACGTTTCGCTGGCGATAAAAGGATGCAGCTTTTCGGGCGGGGTGAGTGCCTTCTCGTGGACCTGCTATTTTGTGGTTGCCCAATGGATGATTTACCAATTTTATAAAGTGGATTGGTACTGCGAAACCTTCTCTCTTTTCCTACCTCCACAAGCCTCGTTTTCTCCGGGTATGCATCGTCTAGTGCGGCAGCTTTGGAGAACGGTCTCGTGGTTTGCGTGCCTCGCGCTGTTGTTATTGAGCGCTAGTGGGGAGAGGAGCATCCAGCCATCCAGGTGACTGATTGCTCGCCCCATCGTCACCGGAACGCTCCCCCGGGCGAACGCACTGACCTTAATAATTCTGCACCTAGAGAAAGTAAGCAGAAAATCCTTGGAAAAAGGATAAATAAATAAATAGATAAAGTAGATGAGCAAGGACAACAACTTCATTGAATAACCTGAAGTGTAAAAGGAGGCGCCATATTTCTCGGTGTGTTGATGGCTCGACATCGATTAGATTGTAGATGGCAGGGTACTTGGGCAGCCTTTTTCTCTAGCCGACCGGTGGCGGTCTGCCGCGGTGGTGCCTCCCCCGGGCAGGGCCTCGGGTGCGCTTGCGAATCTTCAGACGGAATCAATTCGTTCACATGCATCGATCAAACGAGTTACCTTACAGGAGCGCGGAGTGGCTCGGTCAGTGATCTCGGTGAAAGGGACGTGCGCGCGCAGAGGGCGTAACCAAGGGAGGCCGAATGATATAGCCGAACCCAAGGCAAGGCTTGCGGAGCAAAAGGAAACGACGACGCACAATGAGGAAATGGTTTAGCGTAGCGGTTAGTCAGGAGCGAGAGGAGACTCGTCGCTATTCAGAGTAGCCCTGTACGTACACTGGTAGCCCTGTACGTACTCCAGTGACCAGTGTCCAGCAGTTCAGCCTTGCTGCTTGGCGCCCGCATGCTAGGTGCTAGTGATCTTCTCGTGGAAACGGTGGGCGGCTGGGCGCGACCTGACACCTGACCATGTAAAAGTAAAGCATACACCTACAGACGCAGTATCCTGCTTGATATTTTCCCGGATTTACCAAACCGGGGCACTTCCCGTTGTTCATTCTCCGGATTAGACGTTGGTGCCTTGCATTTTTTTCCCGGGAAGCTTTATTGACTTATATTATTATAACAAGAGATATATAAGTCGTTATTGATTTTTGCATGTCAAAGTGCACACAGTCCAAAAATAAAAGAGAACATAAAAAAACATTAAGAGACGGAAACAGAAGCAACATATATATTTCTCTTGAGATTATAAAGTTTGAATCCGTAGTCTAGAACCCAACAAGTCTGGTGAAGAATCTGACTCTATGCTCTAGTAGCTGGCATGCGGTAGAAGTTATTTATCGAGATTCTAGTTGAAATAGTACATACTAAGTATGGAACCAACACATATAAAACTAGTATATTAGCTTTTAAACATTTACTAAAACCTATAACCAGCTTCCCATCATATGCCACACTTCGTTGGTTTGCCTTGCATGGTATGGTTATTCGTAGAAATGTCAGCGTCAGTGGCTACGATGTGGCACGGCAGCTTCCGCTGCTTGTGTTAGCGTGTACCGAAGCTAGTGGCTACACATAGCCAAGAGACACACTTGAGCTGCTGTCACGTTCCTAGTGAATCCAGCGATCAAATCACATAAAGACAAATCCACTCAACCGAGAGTTCAACTGCAAACATCACAGAAGTATTCAAGTCTACAGGTTCAATGAAGATACAGTGAAGAGGAGAAGGAGGCTAGAGCTGGATTGGAGCCGTAGATGGGGAGAGCAGAGGAGTGGGAAGTAGAGCAGCAGTGAGGGAATGAGATCAGAGAAGGAGAGCTCGGGGGAGGAAGAAGACCGGAGGAAGAAGAGAGTGTGTTCCAGGTTGTATTCTTCTACGATTGCTCTCTGATGTTGAACGGCTCATATATGTCGACTAGCTTCCAGCCGAGTGGGCCACTCTGGCCTGTTGCAGCCTATCTGAAGCTCATGCTCCGGCCCAGTCCGTGACAGCTGCGCCTTACCTAATCAGCGGTGTACCGGGGGAGGTGAAATGCGTTAATTTGCTCGCTGTCTGCGTCGAGTCCAGCAGAAATGAATATTGTTGGATTCCATCAAATCCAAACGATGATGCCTAATTGCCAAACACCGAGATAACCAAGGCAGCATCTCTTCTACTCCTGCATAAATTTATCATCGCCTGGGACATTGGTAGGACCCTGTATATATTGTACTTGAACAAAATACTAGCGTCTAATAATTTCTCAAGCACATAAAATGGTGCGATTATGGAAGATAGCCAGTGTTGAGTGTTGACAGGGTACAGTGGAAGAGTTTACCTGAAGAAACGTCGCAACAAAATCTTGATCTGAAGTGTAGGTATTCAGAAACTAGGCGACTATTTGTCGCAAGGCAGTAGTGTTGAACTAGGATTGTGGCGAGAACCGGCCTCACGCCGGCACATGCACACGCTTGCCAGTTGCTTCTTGGTGCTCACAACTCAATCTTCAACGGATTCTAGTGGACATTGGCCCATCGTGCCGTCTGATCGACTGATTCTCACTTTCTCAGGAAATCTGTGGTCAGGCAACTTGTCAATGCCCGTTTTACGAGGTGCGAATCAACCGTGCAAACAGGAAGGACACCGCACACGAACCAAGCAGAAAATGTCTTGTCGAAACTTATGGAGACACCGCAGACAAAGCAGCTGGGTCCGTTTTGCTCCATTAGCATGCACCGGGTCGCATCCCCAGGTTTTCTGCAGATTTCTCCAGTCAGCAGCCAGCGGCCCAGGCCATCTGCCCTCACCTTGCGATTTTTTTATATATTTTTAATATTTGTAAAATTATATGTCTGTTTTAAAATTTTATAATAATAAGTTATGTCGCCCGTTCGTCAGATGAAAATAAGATCTCGTCTTATGAACGAGTGACAACTTATGAGCCCGTCGATCAAAATAAAAAAATGGCAGTGATGTGTCACATGTCGTCTGTTCACCGGACGAGACTTTGGTGTCGCCCGGTGGTGACACCTTTGTCTCCCACAGTAAACGAATGTTGCCGAATTTAATTTTATTTGCGATAGAATAGACGTCCGTGCGTCATAATTTTTTATTGTCGATTCGTCCAGTGCCACTAGATGTTTGTGTGATATTTTAGATAACTGGATTTGATGAAAACAGAAAGTTAAACACGGTGATTTTCATGGAAGCTACGACATACACTGTAGCATGTATGTTACACGATTATTCTAACCTAAATAAGTACCGTATCTAAACCTAATATGTCTTAGAGAATGTAAATACTTGATTACAACATCTGATTTATTGAATGCAACGTGAGTACTTTTCCTTCCCCACCGCTTCCGGTCCTTCCTCATGTCCCCAACGTGTCCTCTCTCTCTCTCTCTCTCTCTCTCTCTCTCTCTCTCTCTCTCTCTCTCTCTCCCCTTCACGAGCCCCCGTCATCATGCGGTTATGCTTCTCTCTTATCTTCTGCTACTCCTCCTAAATGCGCTTGTGTGTAGATCCATCCTCTTGTTATTTTTCCAGACAGTTTTAGTTGGAACCGTCTGTGACACCATTTGCACAGATAGCTCTGAATAGGCATCTGACAGGGGCATCCTCACTATATCATTTATGTAGTAGTGGAGCTTAGCCTTTGTAATAGGTGAGAGTTTTTTTGTGAGAAATATACTTTATAATTTGCCTAAAAGAGGGTTAACCTTTGCAAAAAATGAAGTGCATGTTTCCTCCGATGCTTGTGTTCATCTCCTTCTAATTTTCTTCTATTGGCTTCCTTACTTTGTTATGAGTTTTTCCTTTTTAGTTGAGGTTTTTTTTCGGTTGGGGAGCTAAGATTTTCCTATCTTGGAAAGTTGTCTTTATTGTTGCTAGAGGTAAAACTCATATACAATTGTATACATGTGGGCCTTGAATTCCCTTACATCTAGATCATCAACTTGAAGAACTTTTTCTTCCGGTGATCTTTACTTTGGATCAAAGGTTTCTTCCATTAAGTTGCAATCTTTATGTGGCAATGACTCGTAGGATGAGTGTTAATGGAATCTAGTATTCATCTACATCCACGAGAGCCAAGCTTTCCTTGAGAATCTTTTATTGCAGCTTATCTGTCTTAAGTTTTTGCTTTCGCTTTTGGTTTTGAGGTGTGTTGGATGACAAAATAGGAGAAGACCATCAAAAAAATTTGTGAGGTGCCTATTCACCCCCTCTAGTCACCGTTCTCGATCCTACACAGCCAAATGACTCATGCACCACCTACTCTGCAGATCTGCCAACGCATGTCCCATCATGCCATCGTCCATTCCATTTTGCAAATCCAGAATAGCCGCTTATTGTTTCCATCAACCCTAATAGCAGTCAGGATCTGTCCCTTATACATGTCGGTGAGGAAAATGTTGTCGATATAGAGGATAAGCCGATATTGCTCGAAAGCTTTGATACATGGTCCTAATGCGAAGAAGCATCGCTTTAGGACATACTTGCTAGGTTGGGACAACAATATGTACTAATCAATGTCGTAATATGTTTCTGGGTTGTTTTGAGCAATGGTTTGCAACAAGTGTAGAAGATTATTATATGGCGCTTTGTAGGTCCCAAACCTCATCTCAAACGACCTTTTTGTAGTTGATAGTGTACTTGTACACCACCTCAATTCGTCAGATTATGGACCCTGATTCATAGTTCATGTTGTTCATAATCTGGAGGTACATCACATTAGTGACAAAGGTTGAGGTGATGTTCCTGTTGCTGGGCTCAAGTTCGTCCATCGTGCAAGTGTGGTCCACCACAATCGACACCTCCCAATACTCAGCTCACTTCTCCTTGAATCCATGCACCCGCCACATGCAACCCTCCTTCACGCACTTCACACCATATTCCTTCTTGATTGATTTGATAACATAAAACTATCATCAAAGCAATATCACCCATTGAGTCACAGTATCATTTATGGCCTGACTGGTACGATACCTAGCACCTTCGATCACCTCATTTTACTTATAGTCCTAGGGCACCTGATTCTCCTTATTCACTGCAAGGTTGTTAAAGTTGGGATTGTTCCAGTCTATAGGAACACGAGTATCATCCTCATCATCTGATATGTCATACTCAGGAGATTCTTCACCCTCGAGATCATCCCTCTCCATCTGTTCAATTAGATAAGGGATTTGTTCCCCTCGTCTGCCTCACTGATCGGTTCAGTCGGATAATCTGATAAAGGTGCAGCATCCGGATCGACATCCTCATTACCCTCATCCACATCATACTCTTCCTCATCGCCACCCTCCTCCGTGTACCCCCGCCCTGTATCTCTCAAACTGCCTACTTATTCTTCCATTACACAAGCAACATAGGTGGCCAACCTCTTTGCACAACATCCTATATTTACATCCTTCAGACTTGATATTCCTTGAGTGAGTACATCTCCCAATACAAACCATTTCTCATACAATTTCCCACAATGATAATGGTCACATCTTGAACCTCGGGGTCTATTTTGAAACCCCGCATCAACCAAGCGTACAAGTGTCCGATACTCTTTTGCATAGGTCTGTAGATACCCTTGTTTATTGACTCAAATACGGACACCTACCCCTTCCGAACCATATAATATTCCACTATCTCCATAAAAAATCCCAAACTACCACTTATCCGTTGTACTTACCAACTATTGACAAAAAAACCCTAACATTATTACGACAGAACATACAAAATTATGCCAAACTACACTTACAATAATGCAACATACATTAAAACATGGCCCAATAGTTAATTTACATTGTAACAAAAAATCACCAGGTCGCTACATCAAATACATCTAAATCCTACATCTACTACCTATGTTATACCTACACTATATCTAAATCCTACATATAATACCTAATGTATGTATAAATACTACATCTAATTGCTAAAATATACATATAAATAGGATCTAATTGCTAAACTATGTCTAACCCTAAAAAAACGTACCTCCTTCCTAATTATTGGCTTGAGGGACACCACCTCGCCTGTAGTTATTTAGGAAGCGGATTGCTATTTCTCGATTCATGATTATTGGCCTTTGAAGTAACTTGGACAACAATAGGTACAAGTTTAGACTTGACTGATTTATCATCAAAAATAATTGATCCTTTGCTAAGTTATTCGGCCACTACTTTCATTGAACCAATCTCAATAATATCAGCAGTAGTAGTATGCACCTTATCAACATGGGAATATGAATTTTGATTAGAAACATTATTCCCCTTGCTCAGTATTTTTTTTTTCATAACCTTAGCATGTTGAACATCACTAAACCGTTTTATATGATCCAATCGATCATGCACAGGAAGTGATATTCTATCAAATACCGGCCTTCGTGGTGCTGCCCACATTGAATGAAAAGGAGTAAATTGCATAGGAGGAGGAGACATCCGCATACCAGTATAGCCCCATGTTGGACAAGGAGGGAAGAGCATTGGAGGAAGTGTCCACGACAATGGTGGTGACAGACCAAGTGGTGTGTAGACGTTAGTAGGATGGTTCTCCCTTAGTTGATGATGATTATACACCCCTTGCCTTCAAGGTGATCTTGGTTGCTTCGAACTACTTGGCCAATTTATCTGTGCTTAGACGGCCTTATCTTTCTCATACTTGAACAAGAGTTGCTTGAAAGTAGGCTTGAGTTTTTCAACCTTGTCATGTCTCTTTGCTTCATTAAACTTCCACTTGCCAACCTTCGGATTTCTTGGGTTGATCATCTTTGGCTTAGCATTGACATGCCCTCTGGCGGTTGAAGTATTACCACAACCTTGGCTGATTATTTGCCTTCTAGAGCTTTCTCAAGTTACACTTCTCTTAACAATTTTTTGTTCTCCTCCAAAGGCTTGGGCCTTTGTTCGCCAACAATCATATTTTTCCCTTTAGTTGATTCGGCTTGAGTTGGCTGAATTAGAATGCTCTTGTCTTGGAGATCAATCACATAAATAGAAACGGTTGCTTATCTATTTGCATATCCGCAAATTTCAATCGTCCTTCATTAGTGACTAATTGAATCTGTCGATGAAAAATATTGTAATTATTAGTAGCATGAGAATAAGAGTTATGCCACTTGCAATAAGCTCACCTCTTCTCATCTAATGGTGGAATTACATGACCATGAGGCAAATTAATATGTTTTTCTTGTAGCAAGTAATAAAAAATTCTATCGCATTTTGCTACATCAAATGTAAATTTAAATGCTTCTTGTCGATTCGTAGAAGGAACTGACTTAAGAGCAAAGCAAATGAATGGTTTTGACTTAGAAGACTAAGTCCATTCGGCCACACATACATCTACACCGTCATCGTTAGAGCTTTTAGACTCATATTCAAGCATGTGAACATTAGGACGATCGATTCTTACTTTGTCATTTGACCTCTAAAAATTCCTAGACTCTTTACCACGACTTTCTTGAGTCAGAGCCTTTTGTAACACCTGACTAATATCTAGTAAATCATGTTTCTCTAGCTTTTCTTTAAGTGAGAGAGTAAACCAGAATAAGCTAGATCAGCTAAATCTCTATCAGATACTATCACATTAAAACATCGGTTCCTTGTATCTCTAAACCTCCGAATATAATCGGCAGTAGACTCATCATGTTTTTGTTTAACCAATGTTAGATGTGACAATCTAAGCTCAGTGTCCCCAGTATAAAAATTTTCATAAAATTTCTGCTCTCATTGGGACCACATATAAATAGAATTAGGTACCAGAGAAGTAAACTAGGTAAATGCAGTGCCAAACAATGATAAAGGAAACAATCTCAATTTTAATGTATCGCTAGCACTAGCTTCATCACACTGCAAGATAAATTGAGCAATATGTTCTAAAGTGGTTCTACCATCATCTACAGTGAACTTAATGGATTTAGCAACATGTATTGAAAATTTTCATAGAAATCGGGGTATGGTTTTTTATATGCACATGCTCTACCTTTGGGCTCTACCCCGAATTGCTCCTTCAGAACACTAAACACTTGCTCTCTAACATTTTCAGGCACTGAAGGCTGCTCGACTTTGGGCTGAGTAGGAGTCACATTAATTTGTTGTTGTTGCCTAAAAGAATGTGGTTGTGGTGTATCATAAGAATGTGACACTACGGGCTGCACATATGGAGTACTTTGTGGAGGCACATTAAAATAATTTTCTGGCAATAGACCATAAGGGATATCGAATCCTTGTGGAGGTATAGGAGGTGTACTATATGCTATGATATTATATAGGATTATCGGCATGTTTGCTAAAAATTCATCAACTCGGCTATTATAATTACTGCATGTGGAACCGAGTTATTTACACTAGATGTAGTGTTTAGCAATGGAAAAACAAATAATGACATCACAACGTTGACCGAACCTACAACATTAGTTCAGCTATGAATTTATTGTATTAGCATGTCCTGTGGTGTAACTTTATATTGTGTACATATTGTCGATGTGCTAGCAAGCAGGGATCGATGCTAAAAGCTACTGTCATTGCTAACATTGGAAGCATTAGCATAAGGCAAAATGGGTTGTTTAAGATCTTTTTCAGTTTGCACTTCAAAACCCATAACCTTAAGACGACTAGGTAACAACCTATCCAATGCATTAGACACAGAAGCACCTATTTCTTGATCGATCATCAAAGCAACTTTCTCTTTAGTAAGAGGTGCATCACTTACAGTGGGAATTACCTTAGGCTTGGTGTAGATAGGTGTGAAATCTCCTCCTTTCCGGATGATGCCCCTCCGTGTCTTTTGGTAGCGTGAAGCGAATGCCCTGTTGAACTCTAAGTTGTGCTTCTCGTACTCTCGTTGTGCCTCCTCATCTAGCTCCTCAATGGCGAGCACAATAATGTTGTTGGGTCGAATTCAGATCCTTTCTTCATGGCTAGGGTTTTAGAATTCGACTAAAAGGCAGCTGAAAGCTTTGTCCCCAACGGAGTCACCAAAAAGTGTGTTGGCGCGTAAAGGTAACACACCAAACACTAAGCACCTCATGTGCCAATCGAACCAAAACTTCCTAGTTAGATCGAATGTTCTGATCATCCCGATCGGAAGTTTCGATATGTGCAATTCAGCAGGCAGCGCCTAGGAAACCCTAGTCATGGCGCCACACTATTGAACCTTCGTCGTCACCCACGCTCGGGAGGGACCTCGTCAGAGTGTAGATGGTCAGCAGGTTGTCCTTGGTCATCAAGATCAAAAACGAATTGCAATGGAGGTTGGAAAAGAGAATTAGGGCAAAGGGATAAAAAGAAAGATAAAGTAAATTGTAGTTTGTTCGATTGGATGTTGGCTCCACTCAATCGGCCATGACCCTTTATATTTATAGGGAGGGTTGATCCTACCCCGTTTTTAATCAAAATCTATCAAAACACGTATTCAAATCTAACTCTATCTCTTTCCAAAATCGGTCGGATGTTCCAATCCATATCGGAAGGTCTGGTTTTTTTAAACGTCGGCCTCTCTGTTTGGACAAAAATATTTAATCAGATGTTCCACAAACATCGGATGTTCTGATATAGCCGGAAGGTCTGATTTTTCCAAGTATGGACCTCTCGGTTCAACCAAAATAATTAATCAGAAGTTCCAATCGTTATATCGGATGTTCCGATATGTTGAAAATTCCCAAACCCAGACTGAGCGTTGGGTATTCCGGTGAGAACAAAATTATGAAGACCGGAATATCCTGTGTGTTTAACTAGGTTGAAACCTTCTGCAAATCGCTCGTACTGACCTATTCTACCCACCGGATGTTCTAGTGATGACACTGTCTAAGTACCGGACCATCCGGTGTTCACAAAAATTCTAGTCGTGCTATTTTTTGCTATCAACACAGATATACTCCATTAGAGGACCTTTCTTACGATGGATTAGCTGCAATGGAAGTATGGAAGTACAGAAGGCCATGTACACCTGGATATTAATGTTCTTTGTTCACACTTCTTCCACTTTCCATGAAAATCCTTAGTCTCTTACAGAGATTTTGTCGATTTCCCCCCCAATCCTAGCCACTGAAAATGTTCATAATCCTAGAGTCAAGAGAAAGATAACATTTCGGGAAAAAAGAGGGAGGCAACTAATTAACATTGTTGCAAGTTAATCGAGCAAGGATGGACTAGCTAGTCCCGGTCAATTGTCGCCGGCGCAGCAGAGGCAACCGACGATTCGTGCCCGGTGCTCCGGCCGGACGCTGGTCATGAGCCAGAGGAAGGCGACGACGACCGCCCAGACGAGGATGTCCAGAGACAGGTGCGTCCCGGACTGCGACACGATGAAGGTGAGCACGAGGCTGGCGTAGGCCACCGCGAACGACCACCGCACCTGCCGCGAGATCACCGGCATGCGCACCAGCAGGCTCAGCGTCATCAGCATCGACCCCGCGAACCCCATCCAGCTCGCCGCCATGAACACCCAGTACCTGCATGGTGCATGCTCGTGCCCGTCAAGGTGAAAGTGCAACCGATCGGGACAAGAAGGTGCGGCCGCTTATTACCTTGGCCGGTGAAGGTCGCGCATGACGGGGTCGCCGGTGCGGTGCAGCTCCGTCTTGCCGTCGGCCGAGAGCTGCGTGTCCTGCCAGTACCCGCCGGGGACGTTGCTCCCGAGCTGGTACGTCAGCGTCGTGATGAGCGTCGCCACCACCAGCAGCGTGTTGGCGTCGTTGTCCGCCCAGTTGTTGGGCGGGTGCTGCTGGTTCACGGCCGCTTGCCCGTGCGGCGGCGGGTACACCTGGCCCCCGCCCATCCCGGCGCTGTTGGCCATCAAGTTGGCGAGTGACAGGGCGAACCGGACGTGAACTCCGAAGAAGCCCGGATGGATCGGCTTGCTTCCTGAGAATAAATACGCAGGCAGATGCGTGTGGACGCACGGAGTAACCGTCAGCCATCTTTTTCTTGGCTCGTCGGGTCGTCGAGGCTGACGCGAGTGCGCTTGCTATCTGGGTACATGTCCAACTGCCCGAGGTGGCATTCAGTGCAATCCAGCGCTGGATACCCTCTCATTTAGTAATGAATCGGAATTCCTCGTCTTTCTTTTCTGGGAGGAGTGCTGGCTTGCATTCGATTCAGGCATATCTTAGCGCGGTTGCACGATGATTGTGCAATGCTGCTTACGGTTTCAGATGTAGTGTTCCGTTTTTTTTGTGTTGGGGGAATGTGCTTGTTATCTTCGACTATAATAGTTAAATCCTAAAAATCAAATTAGAGATTAACGGTAAGGTAGGGATGATTCTCTTTATGTTGTGCAGAGTTAGACTTGATAAGATATAGTGACCCAAGGAACGAAGTTCAGAAGCAAAGACAAAAAAGACCAAAGGGGTGCGGCAAATCTTAAAAGGCGAAGAGTGTAGCGAAGCCCTTAGACCAAATGAATGGATGCGATGAATCCCGAACTGCAAAGAATGTAGCAAAGCCCTGAGACTTTAGGGGTGCAACGAGGCCTGAAGGACGAAGGATCTAGCACAAGTCCTGAAACCGAAAGGAGGTGGCACGAGACCCTTTGGTAACAGAGCAAAGGATAGCTTAAAGAGGAACTTGCAAGTTAGCTGGAACATGACGATGGGTGGCTCAAGGAAGATCACTAACAATCCCGGACTTAGGTCCAGTGCAGGACCCCAAGACACATGTCAAGGTCTCGTTGCTTAGGGCAATATATATAGACAATGACCATAATACCCTTTTGTATACCTAGAATATTTCCCCATTATTAGTAGAAATATTCCCTATCTATTCATAGTTAAGCAGAAGTAAGGTGAAAGCCTAAAAGAGTTCACTCGACGCTTCGTACGGATAAAATGTCAAGCGAAGGGCTTTAGTGATGATACCGTCATAACACAGCAAGACAAGGTCTTCGCCTAGGAGCCTTGGCCTCGCGCTTGGCGCGGAAGCCGGTACGGGATGTGTATGAGTTGTTCACTAAGATGGAAGAATACTCAAGAGCCGAGGAGGATGAGCTCTGGAGGCATGTAGACAGCTCGATCCCGGAGACCAAGAGTAGCAAGACAAACGAAGGGAAGACACCTCAAGGAAGGGGCAAGGAAGAGTGTCTGAGGGAAGCCTATAGATCCTTGAACATGAACAGAAATCATCATCATCACTCTCACCAACCGAGGAGCCATAAGCGAGGGGTGCACAACATCGGAGAGAGCTTAAACAGAAGCAAGCAGAGAGGCGGAGGCTCAATGAGAGGTCAAGGTCGCAGCTCCAGAAGGCCCAGGCCGCTGTATTGCGCAATACATAGCGAAGATGCATTGCATACTACCAAGTTGTGTCTCCATGTTGTGGCCCTAAAGGAAGGGCTAAACCGACAGTCATTTGGGCCTTCGAGTTCGAGGTCCTCACATGATCCTCGAACAGTGCACCATGTGGAATCAAGGGGAGGACCCTACTTCCGACCAACTTCTGCATATAACCACCCACCCTATTACCCCACACAATGGATGCCCATCTAAGCTTTGGGAAGGGTATCACTCACAATATCTTTTGACGAAGGAGGACTCCGAATAGAAGACATTCTATTTGATGTTGTCGATGTCCCTTACCAGTATAACACCATTTTTGGAAGAGGAGTGATGTCCAAGTTCAACGCGGTGATGCACCACAACTACCTATGCATGATGATGTCTGGCCTGGAGGGTGTGATGTATGTCTAGGGAGATCAAAGGATAGCTTGCCGAATAGAACACGGCTACGCCCCAGGTCAGCGAAAGGTGCACACACTATCTGGGTTGGACGCAAAGGGACAAGATAGCCTACCATCAAGAGCTAAGCTCAAAGGCAACATCAAGTGGATCCTATTGTGCTCAGAGGACAAGGATAAATGTGTGCATGTAGGCGCAGAGTTGCCTCCTGAACAAGAGCTTGAGCTATTGGCTACCCTTCGGGCTAACGAAGACATATTCACATGGTTACCGAAAGATCTCCTGGGGGTGCCAAGAGAGTTGATAGAGCCTCACCTAAATGTCACTCCAAGAATAAAAGCAAGAAACAAGAAACTTCAAAAGATGTCCGCTAACCGTCAGGATGCTGCAAAGGAGGAAGTAAAGAAGTTGCTGGAAGCAAGGGTGATTCATGAAGTCATGCACCCAGAATGGCTAGTGAACCATGTTTTAGTGAATAAGCACAATGGAAAATGTCATATGTGCGTTGATTTCACATATCTAAATAAGGCGTGCCTGAAGGATGACTTTACGTTGGCCAGAATAGACCAATTGGTCAATGCCGCTGCTGGATCAGAGCTTATGAGCTTTCTTGACGCTTACTCAGGATACCATCAAGTTTGGATCACCAAAGAGGACGAGGCAAAGACCAGCGTTATCACGCCATCAGGAACCTATTGCTATATCCGGATGCCCTTCGGCCTACATAACACAGGGGCCACCTTCACACAGCTAGTAAGCAAAGTACTCCAAATACAACTGGACCACAATGTGGTCGCATATGTGGATGACATTGTGGTTCAAGGTAAATACGAAGGGAGTCATGGGACTGATCTGGAGGAAACATTCGCCAACCTCCAAAAGGCAAGCCTAAAGCTAAACCCGAAAAAATGCGTCTTCAGCGTCCGTTTAGGTCAATTGTTGGGATGCTTGGTATCTAAAAGAGGCATCGAAGCAAACCTGAAGAAAATTTAGGCCATCATCGATATGAAGCCTCTGAGGTCGATCAAGGACACATGATGTTTGGTGGGAAGGATGACTTCACCCAATCATTTCATCGCAAGATCTGCAGAAAAAAGCATGCCCTTCCTTCGGATTCTTCGAGGAGCAGATCCCTTCATATGGACGGATGAACAGCAACAAGCCTTCAAAACCCTAAAGAGCTATTTGGTGAAGTTGACCACCTTGGCTAGCCCAGATCTAGGAAATGGATTGCTACTATATATAGCTATGTCACCATCAGCAGTAAGTGTCGTTTTGGTTCAGGAAAAGAAGGATGAAGGAGGCCTTCGTTAGATACCCGTCTATTTTGTCTCCGAGGCCCTTAGTGGCATGAAGGAGCGGTACTTCGAAGTCACAAAGATGGCTTATGCAATGGTCATAGCTTCTAGGAAACTCAAACACTATTTTATGGCTCCCCCTATCACGGTTCCAACATCATACCCCCTTAGGGAGGACTTCTCCAACCACGAGTCCACCAGCCGCATCAGCAAATGGGCAACTGAGCTCTCTCCATTGTGTGTCACCTTCGCTGCCCGTGCAGCCATAAAATCACAAGTGCTAACTGACTTCGTTGCCGACTAGACACCGGAGCAAAGGAGTTGGAGGAACCCCTGCTTGATTCGATATGGACAATACATACCGATAAGGCCTGGGGCCTCTCGGGTGTAGGAGCAACATCAGTCCTAATGTTGCTTGAAGGGTCAAAGCTATGCTATGCAGCCAAACTTCGCTTTGATGCAACCAACAATATAGCGGAGTACGAGGCCATTCTCTTATGTCTATGAAAGGCGAAGGCCCTAGGAGCAAAGCGGGCCATAGTGAAGACGGGCTCAAAGTTGGTAGCATGCCAGGTAGACAAGACATACTAGGCAAAGAACCTGGAGCTAGCCAAATACTTCCAGATGGTGGTCCGGCTGCAGAAGTATTTCTCGGGTTTTATGCTATAGTCCATACCACGGGGGGAGAACCAGGAGGCAGATGCCCTGGCGAAGGCTATTGCTTAGGGCACCCTGTTACCATCTGTAGTCTTCTTCAAAGTCCTCGAGTCCTCGATGGCTGGACAGGACAAATGGCCAGCTAACATCACCATGATAACATAACAAGACTGGCGGGAGCCTTTGGTACCATATTTGCGAGGGCAGGCATTGCCCGAAGATGACGTGGCGGCAAAAAGAACCATCTAGAGAGACATAATTACCAGATCATTGACGAAGTACTCTACAAAGGGGGAATATGTGCTCCATTACTTTGATGTGTGTCAAAGGCCGAGGGCATAGACCTCCTCAAGGAAATACATCAAGGACTGTGCGGATCTCACTCAGGACCAGGGGCTCTATTAGCTTCTATTGGCCGACAGCGATCGCAGACATGGAGACCATCATCCGCTCATGTCCAGGGTGCCAATGGACGAGACGACAGACACACGTTCGAAAATGTCCTCTTCAGCCAATACCCCCGGTATGGCCACTAGCCCGAGGGGGGATTGATATGATTAGCCCTTTCCCTCGAGAACCAGGAGGCATTCTCTATGCAGTAGTAGCGGTGGATTACTTTCTCAAAGTGGCAGAACATCGGATGCCGCTTTGGGGTCCCTCAAGAAGTAGCCCTCAATAATGGGACTCAATTAAACTCAATGCTATTCAAGCACTTCGATGATAGTCTGGGAACCAAGCTTTGTTTCGCATCAGTAGGCCACCCACAGTCAAATGGTGCAGTAGAGCGAGCCAACAGAGGAATGTCAACTACAATAGCGAAACAGCTGGTAGGACTGTCTAAGGGGAAATGGTTAGAGGAACTACCGAATGTTCTGTGGTCCCTTCGCACAACGCTTACCAAGCCAACGGGCTTCACTCCATTCCGCTTGTTGTTCGGGGAAGAAGCAATGACCCAAGAGGAAGCTCGGGTTAAGTCCATAAGGGTTCTATCGGCCAACAACAGTGATGAAGAGGCATAAGGATCTAATGGAGGAGACTCGCCATGTTGTGACCGCTAACTTGGCAAACTATCATGAAGAAACTATGCATTGGGTCAATAAGAAGATCACGGGTATAACATATCAGCCCGAAGACCTAGTACTTTGGCACAAACTAAACCATGAAACAGTAGGGAAGCTACATTCCAAGTGGGACGACCCATTTGTCATAGCAGAATCCCGAAGACTAGGTTTGTACCATTTAGCCACTCTAGATGGTGAAGCACTAAGCCACACGTGGAATGCGGATTCGCTCTGCAAGTATTGAGTCTAAGGACCAACCTTCGTGCAACCCCTCTGGATAGGTAGGATTGGTCATGGCCTTTTATTTTTCTATAAAATATATAACTTCATAGTTGTACTCTTTTCCTTGCAGGGAAAACCTCATTCTGGGGCGTAAGGTTTTTAATGAGGTAGCCTCCTATGTAATCCCTAGGAGGAATGAGAATTAATTCCCCCAAAAAGGAAATGTGCATTTGTGCTTCGATTAGCCAAAGGTGAGAGTATAAGCACTCACCCATGGTTAATGTCCAAAGGATGCTCTAGATTCAAAGTTGGATGAGCCCGAGATCCCTGGAGGTTGATGCCTAAGGGACAACCACAACAAAAGAGGTTAGCAGTCTAAGGGCTCCCTTAAGGGCTGATGTCTAAGGACTCACCCCTAATACTCGAAGGGTCGATACCCTCTTGAATGGGGTTGATCCTTCCGATAAGCCGAACGGACCTAAGGGTTCCGAAAGCTGACATCTAAGGACTCGCCCCTAATAATCAAAGGGTCAGTACCCACTTGAATGGGGTCAATTATTTCGATAATCTGGCCAGACCTAAGGGTTCCAAAGTACTGATGTCTAAGGACTCACCCCTAATACTGGAAGGATCGATATCCACTTGAATGGGGTTCATCCTTCCGATAAGCCGGCTGGACCTAAGATTTTGAAGGGCTGATGTCTAAGGACTCGCCCCTAATAATTGAAGGTTCGATACCCACTTGAATGGGGTCAATTCTTCCGATAAGCTGGCCGAATTTAAGGGTTCCAAAGGGCTGGCATCTAAGGACTCGACCCTAATAATTGAAGAATCGATACCCATTTGAATGGGATTGATCCTTCTGATAAGACAATCGGACCTAACAGTTTCGAAGGACCAATGTCTAAAGACTCGGCCATGATAACCGGGGGTCATTACCCACTCGAAGGGGGGTGACCATTCCGATGAGCTGTTCGGGCCTAAGGGTCCAGGGGGGCTAAAATCCAACAAATCCCACAAAACAAACGAGGGTACATATTCAACATGGGCCCGTTTCCTTCCTAAAAAATCAACTGGACCCAAGTGTTACAAACGCTCAATAACTCAGAACGAATGAAAAAATTGGGCGATGGTTGCCAACCAGTTTGTGACACATTTTTTAACATAAATTATTACAACCTTAGGGACCGGGGTAGCCGAAGTCCCCAAAAGATCATAGGAAAAAACCTCCTAATACTTACGATTGTGTGCTAATTGAAAGACGAGGTCGTGCCTCGCATTAGAAGGAGCTTCCCGGATCCATTTCCTAATTAGGCGGGCTCTCAGAAGAAGGCATCTTCGATGATGAAGTCACAGTAAATTCTTCATTCATCACAACTTCATTTTCTTCAATAGGCTCTTTTTTTGGGGTGAGGAACTCAGTCACAGAAAAATGTCGAGCTCTCTCGCCTTCTCGTCGAGCTTCTAAAACTGACCTATCAAAGGTACTCCAAAATGCACGAGCTCAAGCATCATAGGCATCTTGAATGGCCCTTCACCAGCAATAATAGTCTTTGAACTCCCTTTGTGGATACTGGTGCAGAAATGTCCGCCATGTTGCACAACTTACGTAAATACCTTGTACTCCATCGCGAGAGGACTTTCATCTAGAAACAACACTCTTCAGGCCAGGGCCCAATGACAATGTCTTCTCTCGACTGTAAACAGGATGAGGACCACATCCAGTAGTTCGTTTGAAATACTGAAAGACATGAAGAGAACAAATAAGAAGAAACTCTAACGAAGAGTCATCTCATCACCAAGGGTTCATATTACAAAGGACTGCAAAAAGATCCCAATCCTTACAAAATCAAAGCACAGGCCCTGGCTTAAAACCTATCATCTAACCTAAAAAGTGTATTGGCAGAGCCAGTATTAGAAAGTCACACCTAGGCTCCGCCATTATTAACCCCACTGCCATAGTCACCCTCTGAGGCATCTCCACCACACGCCCCATTGGTCTTGCCACCACTGAGCCCGAAGCACCAGAACCAACATCCCAGGCGCAAGAGGGCTTCAGATTGCACACGGATACGCCAATACTTGTTGAAGAATACACGAGCGGCTACCTTCACTCTGCCACCTGTAGACTTCAACGTAGCTCTCGTTAGGGGCTTGTAATCTAGCACAACGAAGGTCTCAGCATGGGAACAATCGGCAATTTTCAAAGCAGCTAGGGCAGTCTTGATAGATACCCTGGCATAATTGTCACCAAAGCAGTGGGTGCCAGTCTTCAAAAGAGATGTCGCCTGGTGAATCCACTTGAGAGCACCTCGGAGTTCAGAACTAGCTGCAAAGGGGGGAGTGTTAGTCAATCTCAACTCGCCGAATACCTTAGACGTCACCTCAAAAATGTCATGGGCAGTCTGCGTGTGCTCGGACAACTCATTTCCTAAAGTTGCCATATGATCCTCGAGCGTCGCCTTCTACTTGAGGCAAGCGGTGAGTTTCTCCTTTGTCTCCTTCTCCAGATCAAAGGAAGTGGCAAGCTTTTCTCGCTTTGCTTTCTCGACCTCGAGGGCTGCAGCAGATTCAAGCACATGCCCTTGTTCCCTCCTGAGGGAAGCCTCAATGTCGAGCCTCCTTCATGTATGACCCCAAACCCGGGATCTCCTGTATATCTTGTATCAGTCCTAGATCAAGTAGCTGATATGTAAAGTATAATAGTAGTATTATCTCAATAAAATTTCATACATAAGTATTATAGTTTAAAGTACAAAAGGTTTACAAACTATACTATAAATCATAAACTTGGCCGGATGGCCAACAAAACACAGCGGAAAACAGCGACTACACAAAACCACAAGCAGCTAGGGTGCGAACGTGACTTCTAACTCTACTCTTCATCACTGCCTTCACCTTCGGCGAAGTCAGCATCGGTTTCTTCATTTAAATGGCAGCAAGGGTGAGTATGGAATGTACTCAGCAAGTCCTATACTACTTCAAAGTGTTTGATAGATGCATAAGAGATGAAACAAGGACAAGGCTTTATGGTTTAGTTTTAAGCGTAAAGCAGTTTTATACAAGTATTCCATTGTATTCTCTAATGTTAACCTTTAAAACAGTTTAAATCATTCAAAACCAAGCAACAAGTATATCTAGGGGTTTTTTTGGTCCTGAGAGGGGCTACACCTCACTCCGCAGTCCCTATTATCACATTTGGTGTACCTCTAGTACCACATAGCTTCTAGCGAATCGAGCCTGGAACCTCATCACATGGACATCTAATCCACACACTCATTCATCAAGACACACACATCCCTTAGACTAATCAAGTGTGGTCAATGCTTCGCATGTCCATAATCGCGAATACAACTATTCGAATAGGTTTACACTCTGCAGTGGTTATACACTGTACCCATGCTATATGCTCAGCCTCCATCTGTTGCAAGCAGAGGAGCGAATCATACCAAGACACTTCAATCACTTTTCATGTCGGGCTTTTCTACATGATACATTAAGTTCTTCAAGTCTTGTATAGAGGGAAGACCCCCCGATGATCCACTGGGGTGAAAACTCCTTCGCGCAAAACCTGAAGACACTTGGCTCGATGTTGCCTCTCAGGCCTTCTAATATTATACCCAATCCAGTCCGGTGAAAGAAGAGTCAAGTCCTACCCATTCAGGACGTATAGTTGCACTAGGGTGGCTTACCATGATGGCGCAAGACTCGGTGCTTAAGCGGCCGGTGCATGCATCTTCAGCGTTAGCAATGAGTATCACCTCAAGCCCCCAACGTATAAGATAGCCTCCAACTCTAAGGAATATCCCGCTTGCCCCCGTCAAAATAGTTTTTACCCATTTTTACACATCTCCCGCTTGTCCATCATTAATATATTTAACAACAGGTACTCTTAGGGTAATATGTATTCTTGATGATGACATGTAAAGCATAGCAGTGTTGATAGGATTAACTACTATAAGTAGTTTGAAAGAAAACACAATACATAGTATATATGATAATAAATCCAGTTTTAGTTGATCATGTAGATTATTTGAAAACATAAGTTCAATATGATCAAGGAAATAGGACTTGTCTTCTCCAAAGTTCCTTGAAACCTTGGTCGAAGTCTAGATCTTCCAATTTCTCCGCGAAGTCTTCCGATTCTGCAAATACGACTACGATCAATAACGGACTACTAGAGAACAATTAACACCAAAAGAAAAACCAAGTGGGCCCTAAAGGATATCACACTGCAATAAACAGATAGATCTCAAATTTATATGAATTTTGGTGAAAGAATCACCAAAATTAGAGTTGAAACGAAGGAGATATGGCGTTCAGAATATTTGTCAAAAAAAAAATCCAAGAAAAAGAAAAAGGTTACTATTCTGTAGACTTGGTCTATGGGATTTTATGAACTAAGGGACTTGTGAGGTGGGGTTCATGGTGCACCAGATTTGGTGGACTTGGTCTGCAGTTTTGTGGACCGAGGGTGGGCGCAGGGGCAGTCCATCGTGGATTGGCTGGCTCAAGGGCCAGCTCAGCCATAGGCCCACATGTCAGTGAGGAGGGCCAAGGGATAAGGTTGGCCGGATGCTTTTCCCGTGCGACTCAAAGGGAGAGAAGCGCCGGTGGGGAAGAAGAGAGGTGGTCGGCCGGGGAGCAGGAGGCCGGAGAGAAGGTGGCACTGAGAAAAAGGGGGCGGCACCGGAGTAGGAAGGGAGGTGGCCGGAGTGGATGGGTGACCGACCAGAGTAGATGGAGAAGGCGGCAGTGGGGGGAGAGAGAAGGCCATAGGGGGGCTAGCTCGCCGTCGGTGGGTTTCTTCGTGCGTGTGCAGGATGGCGAGCGATGACGGGTGCGGCACGCAGATAAAGCACGGGAGGCGGCGTGCATGGCGCAACGACGGAGGCTCGGCTCAAGGCCAGGCGATGGAGGTGCAGCGTAGCGGAGAGATGGCCGGGCGTCGATGGTGCGTGCAACGAATGCGCGCTGGCGAGCAGCAGCATGCACAATGTTGACGCGAAGGGGTGCACGGGCGGCAATGCGAGCTGGCCACCAACGGCTTGTGCAGAATGGTGCATGAGCGGGCGATGCGACACGACAGAGCACGTGGATGCGACGGCACAGCCGAACAGTAGCGCATGCAGGACGGCGATGACTCGACCTAGCAGAGGAGGAAGGCGGGCTGGGGCTCAGAGCTCGGCGGCCACGGCTCGGATTCGGGCCATGGCGGCGGGAGGACGGAGGTGCGGCATGGTGTGCGTGCGAAGGAGCAGAGAAGGGCAGAGAAAGAAGAGGGAGGTTCACTGGGGCGGCACGGCACCAGCGCGCACATGACAATGTGGTGACACGGTACAAGTCAGTGGCAGCATGGTAATGCTTGGAGGTTAGCGGCAGCACAGCGACAACACGCATGTCAATGCGTGGTGACGGCACGTGTAGTGGCTCCATGGGGAAGGGCCAGAGCGGAGGACGTGTCAGGGCAGCACGTCAATATGTGTATGGTTGTGGTTGCTTGCTGTTGGAAGAGGAGAGTGGAGTAGAGGGGAGTGATGCCACCGTGTTTGTGAGGGGTTGGTGCCATGTGCTTGTATATATGTATATGGTCGGATGTCTTGCAGGTGAAGCTATGGAGGTGGAGAAGGGCAAGTTGCCTGCTCGTGGAAATATCATGGAGAGGCATGGGGCAATTTGGCCGGTGCAGATGAAAAGAGAGAGAGGGAGAGCAGTGATGGCTGGTGAGAGCTAAGAGAGGACTTTTGCTGCACGAGCAAAAGATCAGGGATGAGTGAGAGAGAGATCAGTGAAGAGAAGTGAGAGAAAGAGTGAAAGATCTTGAGAGAGATTTGTGTGATAATTGAATTGATGTATTTGAATTGTAAACTAGATGTGTAAAGATTAGATTTGAATAAAGGCATTTGAGTTATGAGATTGGAATTTGAATTTGGATTGTATGATGATTAAATGAATGAATTGAATTGGATTGGATTGGGATAATTCAATTTGAATTTGAATTGAATATGTTTTGAATGATTCGAATTGCATTTGAGCTGAATAGAATCTAAGAATAGATTTGAAATTAAGAGGCATTCAATTTCAAATCTCCACACAGATAACTATAAAAACAATAAACCAATTCACATGAATCAATTTAATGTACGGAGAAGTTTAGAAATTATCGTAGTGCATTTTGGAATACTTAGCCAAACTAACATATATGAATATATACATACAAGTATATATATATATATATATATATATATATATATATATATATATTCATATACATAATTCCTTGATTTTAGTTATCTTAATTAATCACAAATTTTTTTAATTTGGAGCAAAATTTCAATTAATTAACATGCTAAAACTTAGGATGTTACACTTCGTTTCTCCTCTTCCTTAGTAAAGTCTAGAGCGCACCTCCACTTCTTCTCCACCTCGTGGGCATTGTCAGAGGCACGCTGTTTCTTTTTGTCTTCTTGGAGGACACATTCTGAAGCAAGCCAAGCTTGATGCGCCTCCTCTATCACAGCCCGGAGGTCCTTAACCTCATCTTCAACGTGGTAGTATCGGGCCCTGGCCTCGTCAAGTTGAGCCACCATGTGGCTAATGACTGTTTGAGTGCTTCGGACAAGAACCAAGTCCTATTGCAAATACACGCGCATGTTAGCATCGAAGAAGTGACACAAAAATGCAATAACTTGCGATGTCACACCTTCGTTTGTGCCATGAAAAGATAGTCAATCAGGTCATTAGGGGATTAGTGAGTTGCCATTGTCTCGACTGCAGTTTTGTTCAATGACTCACCAAGCGCAATGAGATCCTAACGTGCACGTAAAGGGCCTCGAAAAGAGATCCCTATAGTCAAAACCTTCAGAAGCGGAGGTATTGCCGCTCGATTGAGGAATTCTTAGGGTCCCTATCAATAATTTACCCTTCCCAAGCCTAGCCTTGGCAAAGAGGCACGGGGCGAAGCGGCATTCTCTGATGAACAAACATAATATAGCATAAGACACAATGCACAAATCAGATAAGTGTGTAAGAAAGGTATCTGAAGCATTTCCTCAGCTCGCATCTGGATGGGTATCGTCACCACCGCCAGAAGACCCTTTGAGATCTACAACAGGGCCTTCGACGTCCGCGATGGAACCTTCGAGGTCTGAAGCAGAGCTACCAAGAGCCGCGATGGACTCTTTGGGGACCACAGTTGGGGGGGGGGGGGCGAGGTTATAGCATCCTTCTCTCCGATGCCCTCCTCATCATCACCCTTAGAGTCATAATCAAAAAGCTTGTCGCACACATCATCCGCTATGCGAGCACCCTTACAGGAAGTCATGGAAGTAAGAGGCACCGCAGCGATGGGGGACTAGTTGCTAGGCATAGGAGCAGAAGAGGTCGCCTTCGCATCCCTATCACCAGCTAGCTTTGGAGGTAGCCCACCCTATCACCATGCCCTTCGATGCCGGGCACAACCCGCGGCTTCTTCAATCTTGGCTCGTTACGTGACCAGGAAACACGCCGGGACCCCCGCAGCATATAAGAAAAATAACATATACTATAATATAGATGTTTTAAATCACCACATATAAGAAAATTTGAGGCCGAGAGGGTAGGGGAACATACTCGCCTCCACTCTATCTGATGGGGAAGGAATCCCTCGGTTACATTCTCGTGGGGAGAGAAATAGCTCCAACCACATCCGCCAATAGGGGAAACCGAGGCCATTGACATCCCTAATAAGTGAACCATTGGCCAATGCTCGCTCGCACGTCAATGGGTCATCCATGGCTGCTTTGTCTCCGTGTGTGCAAGCGGCGCATTAGCGCGTTGCACACTTGCACTTCGACAGGGGTGTGTGAAGTATAGCAGTGCAATCTTATTCACGATTTGTACATTTTACTGGGCTTGGTAGGTGGTCTTTTCTTAAGCTCATTTAGTCCTTGATACTGCTCTGTAGCAATATGATTGACAGGGAGGAAAAAAATCTCTGTTGTCACCTACTCTTCCTCTTTTTTATTCCACCTTCAGAAGACCTTTACTTGTTCACACTTTGGGAATGCTTTTGCTTTTTTACCAGGAAGTTCATTTTTGTGGAATCTCTTGGAAGTGTTATTCATCATAATCAGACATATATTTGATATATACATCTCAGAGCAACTTCAATCACAAGGATAATTTGTTTATACTTAAAAAAATCAGGCAAACAAGGAATAACAAAGCCAGAGAATTTCCATGGGGTTTTCTTTACATATTGACATGGAAATATCTAGTTCTAAAAGTGGAGGAGGTGCAAATTACACCTAATCATGCCAATGTATCTATCTAGATTTGAATGATGTAGTACCACTCCGTCGCTCAACTGCTCAAGCAAGGACATAGTTTCTGGCTACTTTCAACAGTTTGCATGTCCAATTTCACCATATATCTTTGCGACTTGTCTCATGGCTACAATAAAATTGCATCGAGAGCAGTTCATGTATCTCGGTTCACTAGCTGAGAAAAAGCCAGCTACTCCATTAGCAACCAACACATCTGCTATGATCTAAGATCATTAGGGGATAAATATCCACTAAGAGCATAGTCGGTGACATCGGCTATTAGGGTAAGAATTAGATTATAGATTGATGAGACTTAGAATATTGAGAATATTTAGATTAATTCTCATTGATTACCTTTATTAAGACAAATGCTCAGGGTCTTGGATACCCCAATTTTCCAATGAGGGTGATTACGATCCTAAACCGACTCCAAATTCTAACTTACTAAACTTATCCCATACTAAATTAGAAACCAAATCAAACCAATCTCCTAGCCAAATCAAATCCAACTTATCTTAGACTTATCTCCTAATTAAATAGCAAGCATGATGCAACCTGGCTTTTTTACCCATAACATTTCATCCCTCCTTGTGAGACAACTCGTCATCATCGAGCTATGACAGAGACCATGGATGCATGCCTTCGAAACCCCATGTCGACGAAGGGATGTAGTGTCATTGTCCCGTCACATGAGAGCACCAATATCCCATCGCCCACGATACAGCCCTGACTTTCGTGCCCATAATAATATCACCAATATCGTGAGCAACTAATCAGTTGATGAGCCGCCAGGGTGGAGGTGAGCATACAGAGCACAAAGGAAGAGATAAATTGGGTCGGGCAAGAGGTCCAACTAATCAGTTTTCACTTTTCAGTTATCGCCGCGGCCGCGGCCGCTGCAGCAGAGCTCTTGGATGACGCGCGAGCGGCGGTTCGGGTGGAGGCTGACGATGATCCAGAGGAAGGCGAGGACGGCGACCCAGATGAGGATGTCCAGCGACAGGTGCGTCCTCCGCTGCGACACCACGAAGGTGAGCACCAGGCTGGAGTAGGCCACCACGAACGACCACCGCACGTGGCGCGAGTCCACGGCCATCCGCACCAGCAGGCATAGCGTCATCACCATCGAGCTCGCGAACCCCACCCAGCTCGCCCCCATGAACACCCAGTACCTGGATGCCGTCACGCGTCACGCCCATGCCAATTAGTAACATCGTGATAGGCTCAACCTCAGATCACACATGATGCCGTGCGTAGGGAGTACCTGGGGCGGTGCAGGTCGCGCATGATGGGGTCGCCGGCGTGGTACATCACCGTGCTGTCCTGCAGCGACCGTGGGACGTCCTGCTGCCAGTAGCCGCCGGGGATGCTGGTGCCGAGCTGGTACGTGAGCGTTGTGATGAGCGTGGCCACCACCAGCAGCGTGTTGGCGTCGTTGCCCACCCAGCTGTTGGGCCCGGGCCCGCCGCGCCGCTGCTGCTGGCTCACGGGCTGGCCCTGCTGCGTCGGCAGCGGCGGGTACACACCGTCATGTCCCATCTCCAGGTCGCCGTTGCCCGGCGGCGCCGCGTTCGGGTGCACGCGCGGCTGATCCATGGGCACACCACCACACACGGCCGATATCGAGCTAGGAAGAAGCGCAGCGATCGAGCCACGGGCGGCGGATGGGTTTGATCTGAAGCCCGCACGATCGACAACCAGTGAAGCCTTTGTGTTGAGTGCGAGGGAGTGAAGAGCACAAGGGATCCAAGATTCCAAGGTGTGTTTATATAGCCATCTGGGTCAAGTCAACCGTGATATTTTTTTTCTTCTAAATTGCTATTTGTCTTTCGATAAAGAAGAGGGGAAAATATGTCAAATTTCGTACCTTACGATTTGCGTGGAGATTAGTGCACGCCCTTCTTCTCCGATGAGCTCTTATCATCTCCGGCGAGGTCTTCTTCTCCGGCGAGCTCCCTTCGGGTTAGTGTTAGGGTTTTCGGGGTTAGGGTTCAGATTTCAGGGGGGATTTTGGGGTTGCCAGCTTCAAGAGAGCTCCGGGGGAGGCGACCGGCCCAGCGGTGGTGGCGGTCGTGGGGGCAGGGCGGCGAGGCGGCAAGGGCGCTGCCAGCCGCGAAAGGAGCTGAGGAGCTGAGACGAATGAGGAACAGGCGATGTGGTGGGGAGGTGGTCGGTGGGAATGAGGTAGAGGCGATGCGAGCTGGGCTTCTCATCTCAACTGTGGCCCATCTGATAGCCTAAAATTTGATATATTTGGATAAGCCAAATCTGTCAATAGTTGGCTAGCCACTCCCTTTTTTCTTGCGTTGAGTACTCCAATTCTCTAACCGCATCTGCCACTTATACTATCAACTACACTCCTACTAACCTATCTAATTACAGTGCACCGGTCACTCTCAGTGCTCCACGCTAGCTGATATCTTAGGCTTTAATTATATGTCTACGTAGGATAAAAGCCGAGGTGGCAATGATTTCAATAAAGAGAAGAGGTTGATGTCTTGTGAAGACACTAGGTGGGTACCAAATCTAACCAATAGACACCGCAAAGAAACAACACTAGATAAGAAAGTAGTATGTATCACTACTATTATGACCTACCGCATTAAACAGCGTCTCACCGGCTTGTCATGCCGCTCGCAGGCTCGCCATGCTGCTCTCGCAGCGCTCATCAGTAAATTTGTTGTGCCACCACACCGACCCATTGCATAGTGGGAGAGACGAGGAGCGGGCGTCGCTTGGCTTCTCACCATTGTGCCTTGACCCCCGCCACGCCCTTCCGCTCCCTACACGCGTCGCGCTCGCACGCTCAGCCACTCAGCCATACTCAGCCTCCAGCGACATAGCGCCCACCGCTCAGCTACGAGCTCACCGCGAGCCACGCATCGCCCGCCGCCCTTCCACTCCACAACTCTATGCTAGGCCCCCTCTTAGCTGCCCCTCCGTGACAAGCTTCCTATGCAGCCTCGCCCACACGTTGGAGGAAGAAGGGGCCGTTGTTAAAGGATGGGAGGAGAAGAGAGAAAGAGAAAAAATTCTGACGTGACCCATGTTTTGAGGACATTAGAAATCAGGCGTTAAAGAGCTTATTTTTTGGGTTATTTTTTTATGATATGAAGGGAACTAAGAAACTGCTATGCAATTTCGCACTGGGAGAGGCCTAATGCCACTCCAGCGTTGGTTTGTACGGTGCCCACAAATGGTGATGTCCTAAATGTTGCAATGCGTGGAACACACAGTAGTAAATGTATTAAAAATATATCACAGGCAGATCAAGGCGTCTGATATTCAAAGTCATGCAGCGGGCTCCTACCGGGGAAGAAAGGGTTGGCATGAATGTTCCACGAAACATGTCTGCATGTTGCGATGGGATTTTTTTGGTTGGGATTTGACGGCTCTGGGATACTCACGCTACCTTGATGGGACGTCAACTAACCATCCGGATGGCACGAGAGTTGAGGCCTAATAGCCCGGGCAACTAACCAGTTGGGATTTGACCGGGCGCTAGTAGTCCTCGTAGTATAAACCTCAAAAGCTGTATAAATCCACCCGATTTTCACAAAATTAACAACATTATATCTTTTTTACTCATCTGCTACAGATGACTCGAGAGAACTTGAGATTGAATATCTCCGGCAATTGCTTTTTCAGATATGGATTGCTCGGCGTGCTTGCATTGACCATTTGACCTAAGACCATCTCAAGGAATTCACATCAGGGATTAAATTTTCCTCACGAAAGGATTTTCGTTTCGTTCAGCGTTTTAACGATTTTTTTTTACGGTTCCTGTTACGAAGAGATTCCAAAGTCATTCCTTCAGGACAGAATTCTCTCTCCTATCCCTTTACGAATCCCTTCGAAAGAAAAATAAAGGAAATGAGAACGGGAAGGGGAATCGGTAAGGGAACGAAATGAAAGGAATATGGTTGGAGATGGTCTAAGGGTGGAATTGGGCTTGTCCACCCAGTACCGTTTATTTTGGCTCAGTCTTTTAAGTTAGCGTGTGTTTCCATATAATTAGTGGTGGTTGGTTGTCTGTATCATGCCATCATAACCCAGATGATATGTACAATCTCTAAACGATTATTCTTTGGTTATCTGTTTAAATTGTTCTGACCTGGCTTGACATATGCAAAAATATAATGCTAGCCTGTCTTGGCAGCGAAGCTCGGAAGGCCCTTCACTCATGAGCCTGCTAGAGTTGTGCAAGTGGCGAGCCATCTCGATTTGTCACCTTCACCCCCCTGTCTCACCCCTATTCCTTTCTCTCACCCCACCACCCTAGTCCCTCCCCGCTGCTCACCCCCACCCCTACCCCCGTTGTTCCCTACATCCCACTCCTTTCTCTCACCCACCCTCGTTGCTTCGTCCCTGCATCAGGGGTGCCACATTTAGCTGTCGATCCCCAGTAACTAACTAGTCCACTCCACTTGATGCTTTCACATTGATTGAGACGCTTCCCCTTTGAGCTAGCTGTGACTCTGTATATATTGATCGATTGCCTCTAACTCTGTTGTAAGTAACATGGACCAACTATGCTCTTGTCCCTTGTCTGTCTCAGACATGACAAGAATGAACAGGTGAGAGAGAGCATGGCCTGGCCTGGCCTCCAGTTTGACTGCCTCTGCTAATTTAGTACTCCAATAATTTGCTACTTAGTCATAAAAGATAATTCTCTTTCAAAAGTATGGAATATTGGGTATATTTTGCATCATAAAAGTTTGATTTTTAATTGGTACTTTCTGTTGAATACACTCATAATCTCATATGATAATGCTTTATGGTCCGTGAAGACATTGAGTCCTTATATTCTTTTGCTTCAACTCATAAACTCATAATCCTGATCGTATTGTTCTTACTTATGCATAGATGAAGGAATTGGCTCATAAGCATCATGAACTTATTGCTCGAGGTGCAAGTATAGTTGCTACAATGTGTGCATACATGATTTATGTGTCAAAGCGTCTAGGTAGCTGAACACCTATTGTCACCTATGGTCCTATGTTAGAAAGAGATAAGATTAGAATGTATAACCTTAGATTCATATTTCACAATGATGATCGTCATTGTGTGGAGAAACTTAGAATGAGGAGAGCTTCATTTTTTCACTTATGTACTTTGCTTAGGCCGAGAAATCTGCTTACAGACACAATTCGTAGTTCAGTGGAGGAACAAGTTGCAATGTTCCTTCAAGTGGTAGGTCATAATCAAAGGTTCAGGTTGATAGAGCTGTCATTTAGGAGGTCGGTTGAAACAATTAGCCAGTATTTTCAATAAGTGTTGTATGCTATCGAGGAGTTACGACAAGAGATGATTAAGACCCCATCTAATGACATCCACCCAAAAAATTTGAACAGCTTCCATATTTTCAAGTACTAGAGTATGTCATTGGGGGTTATAATTGTACATTATTTTGATAGTCATACTAATAGTGTATACATTGTGATTAGGATTGCATTGGGGCTTAGATGGAACTCATGTGCTAGCTAGAGTGCCGCAAAATATGGCTGCTGCCTTTCGTGGTAGAAAAGGTGTGACCCCGCAGAATGTCATGGCAGCTGCTAATTTTGATTTGAAGTTCACCTTTGTGTTAGATGGATGGGAAGGTTTTGCACATGATGCACTTATTCTTTCAGATGCGTTGGAAAGAGATATGGATTAAGGGTTCTTGAGGGTAAGTATACAGCCTAGATTAATTAATAGTTTAGTCAACTTGAAATATGCTTACCTAAATAAATTTATCATTTTTTAGGTAAGTTTTACTTGATCGATGCTAGATATGCGGTTCGGCCTAGGTTCCTTCCACCATACCGTTGTTGTCGCTACCACTTGAGGGAGTATGGTGGGAGGAACCATCCTCGTGACCAAAGAGAGAGTTATTCAACCTGAGGCACTCATCTCTTAGGGTCACCGTGGAGCAGGCTTTTGGTGCTTTAAAGAACCGATTCAGAATTCTTTACAATAAGCCTTTTCACCCTTACAAGACCCAAGTAAAGTTAGTTTTGGCTTTTTGCATTCTACACAATTGGATACATATGAGTGTATCCCACTAGAGCAAGAGTGGACTCCTAAATCTATAGAGCCTAAAGCGTATAACAATATTGCACAAGACAACAACTCATAGGTAGCGAAGAGGGACGAGTGGACACTTGCTATGTGGATGAATCGTGGTAATTTGCGTGTTTGATGTAGCATGTATAACTATGTATGACAATATGAGTATGTTCTGTGTATGATAATATTCAGTATTAAATATGTTTGAGTATGTTCTATTCTTTTTGCAAAGCAAGAGTGACCTAACTGATTTATTCTATGCAATAATATTATTTGGTTCAAGTGGATTTTTTTTTGTAAGTCATATGTTGGTGTTGATTTGTTTAGTCTTTTGGTTTTTATGTCCTTCGTTTTTTATTCTGTAGCAGGACATGGCCAAGGTTGGAGATGCTGGTAAAACGCCCACTTCGAAGTGGACCTCTATCATGTCCAACTTCATGCTACATCACATGGTCCAACTTATCGAGGAGTGAGTGAGGATCAAGAAGGGATTCAAGGAAGTGCACTTGAACACAGTTTCAAGGGCCGTGAATGACCACGTTGGAGTTAAGGTCACTGGCCAGCAGGTGTACAACTACCTGCGCAAGTGGAGGGCTAGGTGGGTGAAGATTTGCAAGCTATGTGATTTGTGTGGTGCACTGTGCGATGACATCACAAATACTATCCTACTAGAGTAGGAGCACTACAAAGATCACATAAAGGTAATATAATAATATGTTATTTTCACATGCTCTTGCCTTAGTTTCACATGTTGATTGCAACTTGTGTTGGATTGTAGGATCACCTGAAAGATGTTGTCTTCCTTAATGTCCCTCTCGAGAACTATGTGCAAATGTCTGTAATATTCAGCGAGGGGCAAGCCACCAGGAGGTATGTTGTGGGCTCCAATGAGCCTTTAGGTACTCTTTCTGATGTCAAGGATAGCTCCTTCCAATATGTTATAGACCCTGAAGTTGAGGCTGAGCCTACTCCGCCTGCAAATGACAATCTTCCTGTGCAGCCGAGGACAAGGGGAAAGGTGTTGAGCCCTCAAGTGTTAGTGGCCAAAAAAGGAAGAGGCCCATGATCGCAGAGGAGGAGGCCATCCTCTTCGTGATCATGACTGATGATGTGAAGGAGATGTCCTTTGCGATCCAGGCGACTATGCACGCTGAGGTTCACCCCCAATGTATATAATGATGTCATGAGTGTGCCCGGGTTCACCCAATAGGCTCTCCTTGTTTCTTTTGGCTGGCTGATTGATAACAAGCCACAAAGCCTTGGCTTTTTTAGATGAATCTAGAGCAGCGTCATATGTATATCAATACTTGGATCACCAAGCATTTCTTCAATGATTAGTTGCCTTGGCATGTGACCACTAACCTTTTGCCTACTTAGTTTGGTGGTTGATGGACCTTTTGTGTAGTTTAGTTTGGTGCTGAAATATTTATGTAAGATGAAACTGACATCTTAGCATAGGATGTAATGATGATGCCCTAAACTTTATATTGTGGGGTTTTGATGTGGTGATGATGTATAAATATAACCTGCTTTTGTTATGTAAGACAAGATAATGCAGTCATAGTATACTTTAAATGAATCTGGAGTGAGGAGTCTGTACAGCTTCTTCAACTCATTTTTGTTGTCACTACAGTAGTTGTAAGTTGTATGTAGTGTACTACCCTGTACAACCTAGAACAACATTAGTAGTTAGCTTATCAGTGTAATAACATCAGCTCTATTCCTTACCCAGGGACTAATTGTCTCTAATAGAGTCCCTCCTCTTGCCAGACAGTTGAAGATAGATTCAGCAATTTACTTGCCTTTATACTGAACTATCCGACCGGAGTACCCCATGTCTCTGATCTGACACGAGTACCTATCTACTAATCAATATCAATACTATATCCTAAACGTGGAAGAATTGGAGGCCTCTCAGGGGCCCTGCTACTGTAGCAGTGGGCCCTAAGTACGTATAGGTACCTTATACATATATATATATACGTATACATATATATCTATATGTATATATGTATATGCATACGTATAGGTATACATGTATACGTATATATATATGTATATATACATATATACATACATATGTAATTTTCTTTTTCAAAAATTCTAGAAAAATATCGAAATGAATATTAGTTACATTAATAAATTAGCTGAAAAATCTACCATGCAAAGAAAAATATCTAAAACTAAAAAAATATGAATATACGTATAGATATATATGTATAATTTTCTTTTTCAAAAATTCTAGAAAAATATCGAAATGAATATTAGTTACATTAATAAATCAGCTGAAAAATCTACAATGCAAAGAAAAATATCTAAAACTAAAAAAATATGAATATACGTATAGATATATATGTATACATATATATATATATATATGTATATATACATATATACATACATATGTAATTTTCTTTTCCAAAAATTCTAGAAAAATATCGAAATAAATATTAGTTACATTAATAAATCAGCTGAAAAATCTACAATGCAAAGAAAAATATCTAAAACTAAAAAAATATGAAATAATTTTTTTAGGTTAGTATTACTTTTACCTACATGTTAAAACTATGTGTATGCATAAAAGTACTATTGTTTTCTCTATAATTAATTTAATGTGTTTAACATTAATAATTTTATAAATAAATATTGAAATGTACAAAATTTGTGAACTTAATTTTTTAATCTTCTTTTGTCGTGCTCTACACAGGAAAACAAAAATGGGCACGGCGTACGCGCGCCAATCAGACTAGTTTCACCTATTCAAGCGCATATATCCTTTGCCTGCCTTGCACTCTGGAGAATCACCATGCATAAGAATTCTTTTAACTATGTTCTCACTCCATAATTACAGCATCTAAAAAGCTGTTATGCCCTAACGATTCTTTTCTCAAACTTTGTACAGCCAAATATTTAACAACATTGCAACAACTTTTTATTTATCTAATGGAATTCTGGTCACCACTTAATTCGTTTTTTAACTTAATTAGGTAGGAGTGAATCTTTAGTTCATTTTTTAAAATTTTGGATTGATTCAATGACCTAAAAAGTTTAAAACTTGCACCCTAATTACGACAACTGATCACTCGTGCAGGTGCAGCGTGTGAACCTCTGGCTCCTTGATGACTCACGTGCTGGCTCCGGTTGTAACCGAGTCGTAACAACTTGTCTTACGCATATAGCAGCGGTGGGTAACTAGATAGAAGTTAGCTAGGAGAACGAACCATAAATTCTACGGACAACCATCTGATGATCACACGACATGTTGGTCCCAAACGGTAGCTCCTTCTCGATCCTACTGCCTAAATTAACAAAACCTGTCCGTTTTTGTAGTTTCTGACATGACGTTTTATTGTTGGTCGCTTCTGAAATACGTACGTAACTTGCATATGTTGTGTTGAGCCAGGGGTTGTTACGCCTGCTATGTGGTTGCAATCAAGAATGACTAGTGGTACAGCGGAGGGATTATCGACTTTCCCAACGTAGTCAACTATCTTTTCTTTGAATCTTTGTACTATTTTTTTAGCAACAACGGATCTGATTAAAAGAAGATACGATACCTGGCAAAACAAAATCCAGACTCCCAGAGTCTAAGCACCTGCCCGGGCATCATGTCTTTCATGCAGAAGACAATGGTGTGCAGAGTAGCAGCAACACGGAGGCCTCCACGGCAGCAGCGAGACCGAGTCAACCAATTCTTAGCTTTCCCCACGTTGAAGTAAAGCAAGATCTGTTCCCACATCGCTTTTGGGCCTTCTGAAGGTCACCCTCACATGGCCAGAGATGAGTGGCTACGTGGCTCAGTGTGGCTGCCGTTATGCTTCCCGGCGATGTCATGTAGATCGACTCGTAGATACTTCCTTTGAGAAAAGATATAAGCTATTTGCTTCCCTCAAAATAGATGACATTTTAAATTAAATATAAGTATTAAGATGAAAAATAAAATGATCATTTTTTTAATATCATTTATTGTATGCGAAATAAAACTTACATTAGGAATGAAGTTACATAATGAATGAGGTAAGATTGAAAAACTTGATCTAAAATTATCTCAAAATTATAAAACATCATATATTTTAAATATTATAGAAAAAAAACTAAAATATTATCTATTTTAAGACAGAAGAAGTATCGTTTGACTAGAGCAGGAACCTGGTGTTGATCCGAGCAGGGGGGGGGGGCACCTTAGGACCCATTTGGAACCAATAATCAGTTCCGATTCTCGCTCAATTTGAGAATCTCGAATCGGTTCCGAACGGCCGGCAAAGGCTCCTGATTCAGTGCGAAACATTTCACCCAAATGAACACCACTTAGTCACCAAGTTCCTGAACGTTTTTCTGATAATCTGGATTCCTACCGAAGGGCTCTTAGTCACCAAGTTCCCGAGATGGTGGGGTTGAGAGAAGAAACGCCACTTGCCAAAACGTATTGTACGATAGGGTTATTACCTTTTCGGAATGTGGAACATGAACCCAATAAATTAAATCCGGGTAGCTATTTAATTTCTTATGCAAGTTACTATCATGCACTAGATACTATCCACAAAGCATCCTCTGTGCAGCCCCAAAACAGCCGCCACCCCTTCATTCCCTTCCCAACTCTCTCTGTACGAACAAAAACAAATGGAAGATGGGCGAGCAGCACAGCAAAATCAAGAGAAGAGCAGAGCTCCATCGCAACCATTTTCCTCCATCTCTCAGCAACGTGCTTCCTCCCTCCTCACGTCTCGTCCGTCTCCTGGAGTCACGATCCGCAGGTGTCCTGATGGCGTATCGGGAGCGCGGACGTCCCCTGTCCCGGGACGATCGACCCCGGGTTGTGGAACACGGCATCGTTCCATAATAGCCTGATTGTTGGACCCTAAGTCATTGTGTAACCAACTGGACTCTTTGGATAAGAATTTTAAGGACCCAAACGCAACAAACCCAAGGAAAATCCAATCTGTACGACAACAGTCCGTGACGACGAATCGGCAACTTCCAAAAGCCGGGACACATCCTTCATGCAGCACACCGCCCTCCTGCCAGTGGGAGGCGGCCAGGTCGCTCCGGGCTCCGGCAAAGTAATCACCAAGCGAAAGAAATTGGTGCTTTTCAAGCATCGACTTATTAACTTGTTACGAATTTGCAGTTCCAGTCTGGGGCCTATGCACTGCCAACATCTCTCGAAACAGCATCAGACAAGAATTATTCAACAAATGTAAGGATTTCCATGCTACACTCTGACCTCCACACCAGCATCGACTAGATGCTCCTTCACTGCTAGTATGGGAACCTGTGATAAAGCAAAACTTTGCACATCAGTTGTCTATATTAAACACAAGAACAGACGTTATTTTACACAATTCGGAATGTGTACAGTAGGTTGGTTAATGAAGAATAAAAACCGAATGCAAGCCAAAGATTACTGCTGGAGCAATCTAACAATTGTAGGATGTCCATACTAGAGGTGGGTAACGATTTTAAGCATTAAACATGCTGTGCACCAGGAGTACTACTATCTCAGGCGACCATGCCAACTTACACAGCTGAACTAATGGTAGAAAAGGACAAAGTGGGATAATCATCAGTACCTCTTTCCGATGGAAAATGCCAGCAGCAAGGGCAGCAGAAGCATTTGTTTTCTCAAATACTTCAGAAAAATGTTCGACAGCACCAGCACCACTGCTTGCAATGACAGGGATTGTCACAGCATCAGACACCATTTTGACCAAATCTATGTCAAATCCACAGCCCTGGCCTGCAAGACAAGATGCCACAATGCAATCTTCGCTATATAACTTTATAAAAGGAGTAACAAATTCACATGAAAATTCAAGCAAACATGCAACCCACACTTTGACCACAAATTTTGAAACACGTGATATACCTTAGAGTTTCAAGGGAACTAAATGCTAAGGATACTATTTATCACTCTAGATTTACTCAGGCACGTAGCAACCCAGATTCCAAGGTCATAGTGCACTTGATTAACTTTTTTGAAACCAAACCTGCAGGAGAGCTGCCAATTTTGTATTGAAAAGGAGAAAGACCTGACGGCCCAAAATTACAACCAAAGAAAGGAGCAAAGGGGAAAAACCCCACCCCCAACCAGAGCTAAGATATCCCCAAACGAAAACCGGCAAAAGACAGATGGTGGTTGGGGGGGGGGGGGGGGGGGAGGGGGACGGAAGCTAATCTCTCACAACAAAGCACCCCAAGTGGTGCGCCCTTTTCTAGAACAAAGCTAAGAACTTCCTTCTCTTTTTTGTCAAAGGTGTGTCTGTTCGTCTCCCAGATCTCCCAAGAAACCAACATAACAATTGATCATAGGCCTTTACGGGAGGGAGGGATACAATTGGTTACGGCGATCCACCATTCCCGGACTGACTGGGTTTGCGGCCAAGACTCTACGCGGATGCCTGGCTGCCTCAGCTTCCTGTCGATGCCCCGCCAAACCCTCCTGGTATAGGTGCATTCTGCCACCAAGTGGAGATAGGACTCAGGAGAGTGCATGCACAGCATGCAAATAGGATTGCAAGGCCATGCTCTGCGAGTGAATGACAAGCCATGCGAAAAACTTGTACTTTAGCGACGCCATCACAAGCCTTCCTAATGAGCCTGGTGAGTTCAGTGGGGATGGAACCCTTGAACATTATGGCATACGCAGATCGCGTCGAGTAGACACCCTGGCTAGAGAATTTCCAAGAAATGGAGTCTGGGACCCTGGGGTGAAGATCACTCCCCGTGTAGCCGTCCAAAGCCAAATGAACTGGAGGATGTGCTCACAGGAAACATGCAGGCTATATCAGCGATCCACATTTTGTGGGTCATTGCCTCCTTAAGAGAGCACCTCTTTGAAGTAGAGATCACGAAAAGAAACGGTGCTTGGTCCATTGGCCTGAGGCCCATAGCCCAGGAGGAGTGCCAAAACAAGATTTTATCTCCACTCCGATAGAAATGGAGATGGCGGCCATGAAGAGAAGATGGTCCGAGTTGTCACATGGCAGATGAGCACTGGCCCAAGCCTTCCGTGTTTCTCCCCATTCATTCATTCCTAAGCTAACGTTGTCTGAGCGCCCTACCGAAGAACTCTAGGGCCTCCAAGCGCAAGTGGTCTGCAGATCTTCTTCCAAGCCACCTTGCATTTTCCTCTAGTGATGGGTTTGCATCCCGTCCAAAGGAATTGCCTCCTCGCATTGTCAATCTGGCACGGTGCCGAATTGAGGCCGAAATTTTGATCGCGGACGGGAAGTGGATGGGTTGAGAGGTCATCACCACCTTGACAAGAGCTAGACTGCCCGCAGGTGTTATATTCTTCCCTTTCCAAGAAGACATCTTTCCGATAATCTTATCGACCATCGGTTGCAGCATCAATATCTTCAGGCGACCAGTATTGAGGGGCAACCCAAGATAGGTTATAGGGAAGTTGGAAATGATTACCGGCAGATCTGATAGAAGCATTTGTAGATCCAAACCCTCGCACCGCATCGGAGTGATTGACGTTTTGGCGAAGTTGGTTTCCAAGCCCAAGGTCTGCCCAAAGGAGTGAAGAACAAGAGCCAGCGCCGCCACATCTTGGGCCGTCAGCGATATGGACACCACCGTGTCGTCAGTGTACATTGAGACCCGCATCGTGTCGTCGTTGAAGTTCCTGCCAAGACTCCCGAGTAGCCCCATTCAAGAAGCGAGGGTGAGAAGCCTCTGGAGTGGATCAATGGCGATTGTAAACAACATATGAGAGAGCGGATCACCCTATCTTAGCCCCTTTCCGTGCGCAATCGGTAGCCCAGGAATACCATTGAGAGAGACCCGCGGGGTGGAGATCGCTAGAAGGATCGAGATAAGGTCCCTCCACTTTTGACGAAAGCCTAGCTTGGTGAGGAGATCAAGCACGTAGTCTCACCTAACCGAATCGAGAACTTTTGAGATATCCAGCTTGAAGAGAAGGGCCGAGGTGCGACTTTTGTGGAGCTTTCTAGCCGCATTTCTAACCATCATGTAGTTGTCGTGGATGCAGCGCTGTTTGATGAAAGCATCCTGGCAAGTGGAGACCAAGGAGTCCAAGTGAAGCGAAAGCCGAAGAGCTAGAATTTTGGAGACGAGCTTGGCCACTGAGTGAATCAGGCTGATCAGCATCTGTGATGGCTTCCACGCCCACTTTCTTCGGCAAAAGCACAATGTTTGCCAAGTTTAAGAGATGAAGACCCGAAGAGCGAAGGTCAAAAAACGCCTTCACCGCTGCAATGACCTCTGCCTTGATTATGTGCCATGATTATGTGCCAACAAGCCACGAAAAAGCACCCGGTGAAACCATCAGGCCCTGGTGCCTTGTCCTGAGGCGATAGCTTAATGGCAGATAGGATTTCGTCCTCCAACGGGAGCCCATCAATTGAGGAGAGGTCCACCTATGGGAGATTGAGCAGGCTCCAGTGGATGTTCGCGTCTAGAGACAAGGAACTAGTCATAACGTGCTGGAAGTGGGTCTGAATAGCAAAAGCTTTTTTTGCGTGCGAGATTGCCCGACACGGATCCTTGGGATTTGGTTACGCCTTCTGCGGGCATTGATCATGTTGTGAAAGAATTTGGTATTGGCGTCACCCTCGCGAAGGAAAGTAATCCTCAAGGCCTGACGCTTCCTAGCCAGCTCAATGGCAGCCAAGGAGAGTACTTTCTTTAATTTCGTTCTGAGGGCCACTTCCTGGGCAGATTGTCGCGTCGTCGCTCTTGGGCTGAGTCTACGCGCAAGATGACTTCCAGGGCCATGATCAACTCAGTTTTGACACCGAAGAGTAGCGATTTGCTCTAGGAGGATAGGCGGGAAGCGATGGCCTGGAGCTTGTGGTTGAGGAAGTGGTACGAGTCAAGATGACCGGTCACACTGGACCACACGGAGGAAACAATATCCATGAAGCCAGGCATGCAAGTCCAAAAATTCTTGAACTTGAAGGTCCGCGGACGCTTGGGGCCGCTCTGGTTGGAGAGGAGAGGGCAATGGTTGGAGTGGAGAGAGCCTGTAGACAGTGAAGAGAAGGTGGTGTCCCATTCAGCATTGCACATGAAGCGGTCTAGACTAAATAGGGTTGGGTTGCGCCTCCCATTTGACCACGCAAACTTCCGATTTTGAAGGTGGATGTCCCGAAGGAGACAGGAATTGATCTTCTTACGGAAGAGCCTCACGTGGCGTAAGTTAAGTTTGTTGTTGTTTTTGTCCGTTGCTTTGTAGATGATGTTGAAGTCACCAAGGACGAGCCACTGCGTGCCGGGACCAGGCTACAACCATTTGAGTTCATGTAGAAAAGGCACCTTCAAGGGGCGAAGTGTAGGGCCATAGACGTTGGTCAGAAGGAAAGAGGTACTGTAAAGCCTCAACTTGATGGTAGCTGAAATGTGGAAGAATCTCAAGGAGATGTCGGACACTTCCACGACGCTATCGTCCCATAGCAGCGGGATGCCCCCTTAGGACCAAGGAGCCTCCGAGGCCGGGAGATGCGCAAAACTCGATAGACGACCTCCACCGAGCTGTCACGCTAAGTGCTCGTCAATAGCGTGAAGCTTGCTTTCTTGGAGGCAAGCAATATGGCAGCGATTGATTTGCGGAAACTGGGACACAAGGTCTCGATGGTCCTGGGACCCGAGGCCACGAACATTCCAAGAGAGAATCGATATGTCAGGACCTATCATGGAGGCAACAGCGCGGGCCTAGGCCGCCACAAGCACGGAACAACGTGAAAAGAAAAAACACAGCAAGGAGAAGATAATTCAAGTAGCATCGACAACTGAGGCGTCGAAATGAGCACACGATAATTCTGCGAAGAGAAGCAAAGTACAAGTTGTTGGCCCAACGCACATCCTGACCAACGAACTGGACCTGAACTGGGACCTGACCTGACAAACCTAGGGTCCCTCTAAACTGCTGATGGCAGAAGCTAAGGCTGCAAACGATGCTAGTGAGACCGCGAAGAGACCGTGTAACAAAAGCTGGCACATGTACCAGGAGAAGCCCAGTGAGCAGCTTCACTTGGCACACGACAAACAAAAGGCGTATTGACATCTCGAAAGTAAAAGAGACACGTGGGGGACCGAGAAGCCTGGTGCACATTAGATCATAGTAGCAGTCTCTGCAAACAGATCTTCAAGCAAATCAGGATCACCCTCGCGCATAATGGCCACAGTCCCTTGCAAGGCGTCGACGGCCCCCTGCCTGAGGCTGTCATTGGCGCGCTGTTAGAGCTCTTCAGCATCACGGATGTCGAGGAGGCGAGTCGTACATGGAGATGTAGTTTTGGATGGCTTCGTCCAGGCTCTTGGTGTCGTCGAGGAGCCCCAACTTGCGACATAGTTGCAGTTGCGCCTGTTGGGTTGCCAGCATTTGGCGCTTTTTGGAGAGGCACTCACTACATCGCGGTTGCGCCGAGTCATAAACGCGGTGGGTCCATTTGCGCCGGCTTGGCGGCATCGTGGCCGCCGGCTGTGATGGGCTAACTGGAGGGAGCAGCGCGGGTTCCGACGATTTGAAGAGAATCAATGCCGTCGGGGATCCACTATTGCAAGAAGGTAGGCCAGAGCCCTGCGTTGGCTCTGGCAGACACGCATCAGCGTGCGGCGCCAACTCACCAGCACCCCTATAGGCTAGCGACGAGGCCGTATCCAGGAGAGTCGCGGCAGCCCACGAGTCGTCGTTTGAAGGTTGGTCTGCCGGCGGAGAAGGCACAGGGGCTGAGAAGCTCGGCAGGGTCGTCAAGGGTGGAGGATTCGCGCAAAGGCCTCCGACACCCTGAACGTCGTCACCACTAGCGCCTTAGGTGGGTCTTGTCGCATGTGCTCCGAGCGGGCCCATGTAACCGGTGGCCCTAACGGTGAGGCCGGCCCCAGGGCAAGGTCCATAGCAGCCGCACGGAGGATGTGCGTGTCATAGTGCTGCATCCAGCAGTCCTGCTCCACGCGAGCCGAGCTCTCCTAAGCTCGAATGGTGAGAACTGCGCCGTCCTGGTCCAAAGGAGCACCTGCACTAAAAATCTAGGCAGTGAGCAAGAAAAGAGAAGTTGTGTAGCTGAGTGCAAGAGAGGACGTAGGGAGAAGCACAGGAGACAAAGTTATCGAGGCTGGCACAGATGTGCCGGGCAGGGCGCGCGCACGGCTCAGTGGGGGAGCCAGAAGGGGGGCTAGGCCGAGTGGCTTTAGGTTGCGCTGCGAGGCCATGCGTGGCACGAGAGCCAGCTTGAGGGCTGACGAGCCGTGGCCCGACCTGCAGACCAAAGAGGCATTCGCGGCAACGGTACATGTGTGTCCCGCCGACAGCACCAACACGTTGATGCAAGGAGACAGGTCGGCCAGGCGCTCAGGGCCAGCAGCACCAGAAGCGGGCAACGCGGACACGTAGGTCATCTAAGGCCCGTGCAACACCAAGGGATCAGCGACCGAAGTGGCTAGCATCTTGTGGGCAGCCACGCGCAAGGCCAGCACGCGAGCATGCCCAGGCCCTATCAGGAGCGCAGTCGAGTCTTCGAGCATTGAAGCGCGACGGTGTCCCGTATCACGATTTGAGACCTCATGCGGTCGCAACAGTAGAGCCTGCCATCTACTGTTCCCCAGCCCCTCAGCCACCATGCTCGTGCCTCGGGCCATCTCCGCCATGCCCGTCACTGTCAAAGTCGTCCCGATGGTGACGACGGGCATAAGGCCAAGGGTGGTCGTCCCCGGACGAGCTCTGAGCCCTCGGACGATGCTCGTCTTGAGGATAGCGCAAGTTTGGCCCTCCCCGGTCGCCTTCCTAGCAAGAGGGTCAACAAAGGACGACACGCGATCAGGCCTCAGTTCACCATCAATGTTCCCACGGAACCACGTGAATTTGTTTGTCAGGGGTCTCGCCATCGAGACTGCTGGTTGGTCATGGAAGTAGATGGGGCATGTCGAGAAGTCCTCTATCAAGTCGGGGTGAATGAGGATACGGAATTTTCTTCCGTATTGCCACCTCTGTCAAGGTTGTGGAGACCTACAAGAAAGAGGAGCCCATAGCCAATTTGTTGAGTGAAGGTCAACTAGATAACCTTCGGAATGTGGCTCAGGTTCACCGTTCAGGCCCATAGGTTAACGATGCTTGTGTCCGCCGGGTGGAGCATGTCGAACACGATGTGTTCCAGGGAGCAGGTGAGGCCTATGATTCTCTCCACGATCTCCAGCGGCCACGCATGGATGGGGATGCCCTCCAATTAGAGCCAAACGTGGAAGAAGAAAGCGGCGCCCATGGCCTGACTGAGGCTCCTCCATGGCCGCATACACTAGTGAACATCGTTCCGCTTGATCACCCTCAGATCAAGAGCTTTGGCGCAATCCCTCTTGTGCTCGAACTTGATGAGGTACACTTCTGGGTAGTGGCTGGAAACTTTGACGTCACCGCGGCGAAGACGGAGCGTGTTGAGCACCATGTCTTCAATCTGTTACGCGTTACACCCCACAGGAAGGCTAAGCGCCCACAGCACAAGCGTCGAGCCCTCCCATTCCTTGAGCTCATAAGCACAATCGAAGATAGCGAAATGAGGCAGCCGTCTTCATCCGGGCGAAGGCCAGGATTGCTAAGCACGACCATCTCGCCAGACAAGGCCAGGAGGGCACTGGTAACAGGGAGGCAACGAGCGGCAGAGGCAAGCGAGCTTGTTGCTCCCTCCGGGTGGCGAGAGGGGCCACCGATAGAGGGACGCCTTGTGACCCAACTGGCGGCAGTGCAGGTAGCAGATCGGGTCGCGACACTATGTTGTGCGGTGGTCGGAAGCCAAGCAGCGGTAGCAAGCTTCCCTGGGCACTCTTCTGAAGCGAGGTACATGGTTTATTGGGGGGGGGGGTGTCGGGAGAGGCACCGACAGTGAATGAATGGCCCGGCGCTACCATCCTCTACGCCGGACCAACGTCCAATCAGAGGCCAGCTGCCGCCGCCCACACGTTGATGTCCAATCGGAGGCCGCGCGGTAGCGCCATGATGATGATGAGGCCTTGGGCAATGTTGTGAGGAGTGATGGCAGCTTGGGTGATGATGCGACCGACGTGCAGGAGGAGGCCGTGTTGGCCTATTTGTAGGGGGGATGATGACTGTCCACATGTGCACGGCAACCCGGAGGGAGAAATCGACCGCCATCGAGGAGTGAATGCAATGGTTGAGAGGCTGACTTCACAGCCTCTGCGTAAGATCGAGGAGGTGCCCAAGCACCCGACCGGGGGGTAGGCACCCATTGAATAGCGGATCCATGGAGTAAGGAGCATTGAATGGTAGATCCGATAGATGGGCGACGTGGAGGCACGGGGCCGAGCTGGATCTAAAGCCAAAGCACGGAACAGGGGAGGGGTGGGCCCAAGGATGGCAACGGGTCTGCACCTGCCAGGTTTTGCTGGAACAAACCCCACCCGAAACCCGATTCTTCAAACCCGACGCGGCCCCCGAAATCAATACCGGGTGGAAAACCACCCCCCCCCCCCCCCCCGCCGACCCTAACGGGGACCCAAAACCGGACCACAGCAACAACGCGACGGTTGGCCGAAGTAAAAGATCAAACCATCACCTCGAGGCGACAGCACAACAGCTAGCCGAAGTACATAATCGAGCCCACAACACATCTCAACGGCGACAGGGCCAAAGCATATCCACTTCAACGATCACAGCACAAAGGCCGACCGGAACACATTCGCTTCGACGGTCACGGCACGAAGGCCGACCGGAGCACATATGCTTCAACGGCCACGGTACGAAGGCAACTCGACAGCGTGATGGCCGAAGACATCTCAACGCCGATGCAACGTCTTGATGGTCGGCACCCACGACGGAGCCCACAATCGCAGTTCAACGGGGGGGCAACATACCTCGACGACCATGACATGGAAGCCAGCATCTCGTGCGACGATGGCCAGCAGCGGCGCCGACGACAAATCAACACAGATCGGCGAGCAGGTTCAGAGGCCGCGGCACCGCATCCGTGCTCCACTGGCGGCGGCAGGGAGCTTTGGCCGAGGAGCCAATCCGCCGGCCTATGGTCGTCGTCGTCCAAGAACCCCGTGTCGTCTTGGCCCTTGGCGGCCGGCGCCCTCCGCCGCCGGTCTGACTGCGGCGTGTGGATCAAATCCGTCGACGGATCCACCCCTCCCTCGTCCCGCCTACCAAATCCGTCGACGGATCTTCCCCTCCCGTCAGAGGGGTGTAGCCGTGGAGGGTGGGGCTGGCGGCGGTGGGGAGAGAGCTGGGGAGGGGGTCAGGGGAGATGGTGGGGGAGCTGGAGCAGGCATCAGCGACCGAACGCATGGAGAGATGGAGTCTAGGTTAGCGACTTAGCGCAGCGCAGGGTGGATAGGTCAGGCCAGCGGGACATTGGACTGGGATTTGGCAATTGGATGGACCATGCATTTTCATATTTCGGTGGCCCTGCGGGCAAAAAACCAGACCCGGACCCGAACCCGATTCGGGTCGAGGCCCTGACCCAACGGCCCAGCGGGGCTATTTTTCCACCCAAACCCAGCCCCCATCGGGTCTGAAACACGCGGGGACCTGACCTGACAGGGCAAACTGCCATCCCTAGGTGGGACGCCCCACCGGTGGCGAGAGAGGAAGCTGACGCAAACGCCGCGAACGAGAGGAAATCAAAGCGTAAACAGGGGGAGGAGGCAGAGAGGGGAAAGCTAGTGGAGAGGGCGGAGGTGACGGGTGAGGAGGGAGGAGGGTCAACGCCGGCCAAGGCGGCCGAGCGCAGGCAGGGCGGGGAGCCTTACCCATCTCTCTAAATTGCCTCCCTCCAGTCCCTTGTAGCACTTAGCTTAGCCAACAATTTTCACGTCTGCAATTGTACAATAAGATTATATGTGATGAGTGAGGCAACCTTGCATATGTTATTTTAATATAGCTGGTCCTAAGCCCTATTAAAGGAGGAAGGTTGTGATAGGCTTGGCGAGCCAAAGTAAAAACTCAGCCACTCTTACGGAGATAAGTGAGTAGGGTGAAATAATAATACTAGATTACAAAAGCACATGTCACAGAATCATATGCATGACTTGTATGAAATGGATTGCTAAAGTGTGTTAACTGATCCTACAGCGAAATTGCTAAAACAAACATCCAAAAAGAAAATCAAAATTCTTGAAAAGAAAAAAAGCATGATCAAATTATTCTGATTATTGGTGAATAGGCTCGATGAACCTATATTGGAGGGTGCCACCCAGCTCGTACACAGAGCACGATAAGCTGAAATGTTTTAAATATGCTATAGCATCATACTTGCAAAACATAACCGTTCAGCACTTGTGAACATACCATCACAATCAATGCAATTAAGTAGTATTTCTCCTGCCCCGAGTTCTTCCACAGCTTTTGCTAGTTCATATGCTCCTATAGGTCTGCTATCACGTCCACCATTCACCTGAAACAGAAATAAATCAACAATAATGACCATTGAAATCATAGTTGCTACTAGTACTAGACCTAAAAAACTAAGTCCAACAAGAATATGCAGGGAGTGCAGATTTTAAACAGTATATACAGTGAAGGAAGAAGAAAGAATGACTTACTGTACACTGGTACCATGCGTACTCTTCTCCTGATGGACCTGGAAAATTACATGAGATGTGAGAACATTTAAAATACAAATGTCGATTTACAACAAAGATAAGCAATCAGAATATACCTTTACTGGACACCTTTACAGTTTTAAATGGCACATCTTCTGGACTATTGACATATACCCGTCGAGGATCAATACTTACAACTACAGCCTGATAATGAGAAATATACTCGTTACAATGATCGATTTATAGGTTATATAACAATTATGCAAGAATACTAAATTACTAATAGATATTGTACATGGATGGTTCAGGTGAATGCTAGACAGCAAAGCAGACTCTGGGTATTGCTAAACATTTATAGCATATTGTGCAAATATAAAAGTTCCATATTTACTGGATAGATTCATCAGTGTATAAGCAGCACAGTTAATAAAACCGGCAGGAACCGGGTGGTTGCCGCTTGCGTTTGGCCAAATTGGTCTTGAATGGCAAATGTAAGCTCATCTGGTTTTATTCCAGTTTCCGATTTAATCTGATTCTTTTTTACTGATTTTGAGTGATGAAGGAACTCCAGTCCATTGAACCTTGATAGGCAGTCATCATGTCATTAGATGGTGAAATATAGCACAGTTTTAATAGTTTCATAGGATAAGTGGTTACAAATTGTGATTCAGCCAAAAGCAAAAGATAAACATGAAAATGACCTCCCAATCCCAAATTTAGTGGCATATGAATGGCAGAACAAAAACTTGAATATGATATTTTTACTTCTTTCAGAAAAACAAGTAAATGCAAAAGGAACATCTCTCACATATCGTGAAAACTACTTGGTAATGTAAATACCAGATACAATCTTTATGTTAGGTAACGAACCAATAGAAACCAAAAAAAACAATGTTGTAGAAATAAATAAAGAAAACCTGGTTGCCATATACTCTAGAAATTTGCTCCAAACTGCTTTTCCCCGTCTTTACCTGATACACAGAAGGAATTATATATTGGGGAAATAGCTGGACAGTGTAGGGAAAAATAAAATACATACACCAGTTTGTAAAAAGGCTTCAGCAGCATAAACAGCATCACTTCCAATTGAAATTTTGTCAGCACCAGACCTGAAATATTCTGATGCTACTTCCAAGCTTGAATAATATCTGAGAAGAAAGAAATGCACACGATTACAGGGGCATATTTTTTTCTCTTCTCAGCATAGACTAAAACAAATGTACCCCCTTGGTTGTAAAGAACCAAAGGATAGGAAACATGCAGAGTTGCAAAGGAACCAAGAAATAAGATGACAGATTGTCTTACAGGCTTACAGCCCTTGAAGATTGGCGAAAAACTTAAAGAACATATAAAACAAGCCTACTAAGATAACAAAACAAGGCCATTCGGACATCAATTTCAATTAAATGTCTCTGATCAAGACAACATAATATTCAATAAAATAATCTCAGTGACTCAACAGGAAAATAGGTTGCTAAGCAGATAGTTTCTGGAATTCCCATTGCTCAAGAATAGAACAGGAGAAATAACCTTCCATTTGCATCAGTGAAGTCTCGTATGCCTCCACCAACTGTAAGTGGCACAAAAACCATTTCAGATGCACAACGCAGTACCTACCAAAGATACCATGTCACTTCACCAGACAAAGGGGCACAGATACTAAAGAAAAAATTTGGAAGTTATAGATCTTAAACAAACCTCTAGCATTGGCAAATCACCCAATGGAAAGTCACGGAAACCAGTTATATTCAAGAAGCTAACCTGAGAGATTGTTATTCGTGATATCAGATAATAAGTTTACATAAAGAAAATCAAAACATGGAAAACAAATATGCAGAAAACTACCTCATCAGCACCATCTATGTAGTATTGACTTGCTAAATCGACTGGCTTGCCAAGGTTTCTTACCTATGAGCATGAAATGCAAATATGCTCAAATGATGAGCAAGCTGTGTATCAGCCAAATTATAATAAAATTGTCTCAGATTAATTCTTGATTCAATATATCCTTGAGAAATGAACTATGCCCAAAGTGCCACCTAGAACTAGTCCTGATGTTTACGAAGTTTAACCACACTTAGGTCAATGAATAAAGCTTTGCACCTCTTTGCTGCTAGTATGATCTCTTACATCATACTGATCACCTTTTGTTACCACAAGATCTCCTTTATCATTTGACCGAACATCAAGGCATGCTATCACCTGGAAAGTTTAAGACCACAAGAAGGTTGACAATCTAAACTGTGGTTCACACTGAAATATTTGACAATACAAAGCTTACTCTCTTCGCGAGTTTTGATGCTTTCCTACGTGCTGGGACCTACATTGCAAATATAAGTATGAATTTTATGTTTAAAATAGATCAAATCAAAAGAAAGTGCCAACTAGAAAATATAACTATCACCTTTGCCCAAGAGTTAGGACTGAGAAAATTTTTTAAAATAGCAAGCCCAGTAGCTGCACAAAAGAAAAAAAATGTTTTATATGATTAGTAAGTTTAAAGTTAGGAAATCCAAATTTAAACTACAAATTCACCTCCGCTCTTTTCTGGGTGAAATTGAACTGCCTGGATGTTGCCCATTGAGATGGATGATATGAAGCTGCCACCATAGTTGCATGTCGATGAAATCCAGTCTCTATTAGCATCTGACTAGGCATGTAGAAAGAAAGAAACAACTCACATCTCATGAGTCAACCAGCACTAGCATCTAAATGGAGTTGCTACTTACAGGCAGTGCATGGTAGGAGTGAACAAAGTACACATGGTGGCCATCAGCTCCCTGCAGCAGCTGCGTGCCCTTGGTGATCTCGAGAGCGTTCCAGCCAATGTGAGGCACTATGAGGCCCTTGGAGGAGTCGAATCGCCTGACCACGCCTGGTATCACACCAAGTCCGCTTACTGCAATGGAAATGCCACGGTCAGCTACAGTTCATCAACAGCTTAGCAAGCAAGCAGCAGACGAAGAGGGAAGCATGAGAGGAGCTTACCCGGGCCGTTCTCCTCACTGGAGTCGAAGAGAAGCTGGAGGCCGAGGCAGATGCCGAGGAAGGGGCGGTCCCTGCGGATGTACTCGCGGAGCGCGTCCGCCATGCCGGTGCTGTTGAGGACGTCCATGGCGGAGCCGAAGGCGCCGACCCCGGGGAAGACGAGGCGATCGGCAGCGAGGATGTCCTCCGGGCTCCGCACGTCGCGGATGCCGAAGCCGAGGTGGCTGATAGCGTTGCGCACGCTGCGCACGTTCCCCGCGCCGTAGTCCAGCAGCGTCACCGCTGCGGCGAGGCAAAAGCAAAGCAGAGCGAAACGCAGCCGTGAGGGGGGAGCCATGGACGGAACGGCTCGAGCTCCGGAAGGGAAGGGAAGGGAAGGGAGAGGGGAGGCGTGGTGCGGGAGGTGCTTACTGTTGGTGTCTAAGGACGCGCGCACGGAGAGGGAGGCGGAGCCGCGGCGCTGGAAGCTCCGCTTCGAGCGGCGGCCGGCGGAGCAGGGGACGGCGTGGACGGCGGCGCCGGTGGCCATTGCTCCCTGCGGCTGCGGCAGCGACGGCTGCTGCATTCGCCCCTTTCCCCGCTAATTAATCACTGTCAATCCCGCGGAGTTGAAGGCGACGAAACCGCCGAGAAGGAACGTGCGGCGGCGCCGGGAGGTCGGGCTCACCTCAGAGACGCGCACTCACTCTGCGACTCCTCGACGGGAGGTTTCAGCGCCCTAGCCTAGCGGGTCTTTGCGGGCCTCCGCTGTCGTCCAGCGGGCATGGTAAGCCACTTTAAACCGCAAATAAATAGAATCTGGCCCGCAATGGCCACAGATGTTGTTTTTGCGGGGCGGGCCTAGCCAGCTCGTGGACAGGCCCCTGTTAGGAACTCACACAAGAACTGGATCGGAAGAACCAGGCAAGAATCAGCACAGGGATGGGTAGGCGGGAGGAAGATAGACCAGATCAGATCAGACCAGATACAGTATGTTCATCGGCTCAAGCATAGTGTCTCTCCCCATCTTGCTCACAACTTAACCCCTCAGCGATACAACAAGGTCTCAGGCCCACCATCCTTCCAACTGGGCCCATTCCTCACCTCTCACACGCGGATTGTAGAGTTTATTATTTTTATATTTTTATATTAATATTTAAATAAATAGATATCTGATGACAATATTTGTATAAATAGATGTATACTGCTCTCTGAAAAGACTGCCTTTTTAGAGGGTGATAAAGATGGCAACGTGACACCGAATGCCCTTACCGCTCTTTGAGATAGCGGTTAGTCCTTATTGCTCTCTCAGTGAGTAGGTAGGACCCACCCTCAGAGTGTCCACCATGTAGTGCCACTTACCGCGGTTAGTCCTTGCCACCCTCCCAGTGCGGTTAGCTCCATCGCTTGAAAAATAATGCACATTCATTCGGTACGACATCCTCAAGGGCATGTGCCCACACCGAGACATATGGCGCCAAGCGATCTGCCTAGAGGTTGCCACCCGATTGGCCCTTACGTGTATACCTGCAGGTCAACCACGTTAGATAGACTATAAATGAGATAAATGCTATGGATTATATATTTGATTTTAGTTACCTGTGAACGTGGCCCGGAACCATACGAACGTTGATGAGGAGGAAAGCCTAGAAGCGTCTGAACTGTCTCATCACACGGTGGGGTGAGTACTCATCGACGTTGTCGGAGGGTGAACTCCTGTCGCAGGGATCCTGGGGGACCCCTTTTTAGAGATTCGACCCGGGGATGATCCTGAATATGTTCGTCGGAGAAATAAATGGATATGAATGCGATGGCCGGTGGGGTGGAGTGTTCTAATGCAGAACGGAGTAAATGCACCAGCGGTTTAGATAGGTTCAGGACGCACGGGGGCGTAACACCCTACTCCTGTATGGATACTATAAATGCCCTGAGAAAGTCCCTCAAGGATGTTGCTAGTTACAAGAATGTTTATCTATCTTAGAGCCTGGGGCTCTTTTTTCTTCGGCCTGTGATCTTCTCTTCTTTGTCTATGAGCAATTGTTTCCCTCTTCCGAAGCTTGTCTTTTTTCCACACTTGCTTTCTTCTGTGCCGCCGGCTACTTTAAATACCCGCCGGCAGCAACGTGCCCCGAACGAGAGGGGGGCACGAGTTCTGAGACACCATAAATGGAAAGGGCGTCATCATTTCCTCTGGACGAAGTGGCCGGGGGTGGAAAATGCGTCCCACGCCCAGTCGTCCATCACCATAAATGCACTGGCAACGGGCGCCGTGAAAAGGGCCCACCGGGCAGCCGCAGAGCGGCCCGACGTGCCCGCCCTGTCTTGTTCCCCTGCCACAGCAGCACGGCAGACGGAACTCCTCGACCCTTACGACGTTATCCCGAGACGGGCCGGATGGCACGGGATGGGACCCGTGCATTCAATGACACCACGCCCCTCTGTCAGAATGTGGCAGAAACTGACACTGAGCGTGGCAGGAGCAGTTGGAGGTGACAGGCCACGCACGCTCTTTAAATGCGGCCTTGGGCCTTTGACTGGCTGACACCTCATCGGTGGGCCCCTCGGGGGCCACTGTTAGGGGGCTCTCTGGGTCGTCGGGGAACCGAATACTCGGGGGTCACTGTTCACCTCCCCGAGCACTCTTTCCCGAGAATGCCCTTTCTTGTCCTCGGGGAACCGAGTGCTCGAGGGTACTGTTCACCTCCCCGAGCGCTCTCTCCCGGGCACACTTGTACGGCTCCTCGGGGGACCGAGTGCTCAGGGGCTGTTGCACGCAACCCCGAGCACTCTCTCCCGAAACTTCCTTCAGTGAGTCCTCGGGATACTTGGGTGCCCAGGGGGCCACCGCTAGCGGCCCCGAGCACGTTTCTCCCGGTACTTAGCTTTCCTGGTCGTCGGGGGACTCGGGTGCTCAGAGGTCACCGCACACCTTCCCGAGCACTTTCTTCCCGGCGCTTAGACTTCGTGGATCATCGGGGAACTGGGGTACTCGGGGACAAACCACCAACTGTGGCCCCGAGCGCCCTCTCCTGGGACTTGATCTTTTTCACCTTGCGGGGGAGATTCCGCGGGATGGCGCCATGTGGCGGATTGCTGGTCTGGCCTCGGGATTCGGGGACCCCCGGTTCCTGATACACCGACAGACATAGATGTAAAAGACGAGCGGTTTCTTCGTAAGCCAGTAGTCCTCATCATGGCTGCACAACGGAGACAGACCGAAAGACACACAAGCTTGTATCATCAAGTGGCTGTAGGGGGGTCCAGACCACATCCTTTGGACTCAGATGGTAGAACTATGACTTAAAAAGCCCGTACGCACTGTGGGCCTGCTCGTGTGCCCAATGCGGCTGTGGAGAGAAATAGTAAGAAACTGGAATTAAAATATGTGACAAGTGAAGCAGAGTTATGTTTCATATGTACCCGACATCGACACAACAACGAGCCCATGGTGGGCTCGTCCTCCTCGGGTTCCACATACCATTTCTCAGGGTACAAGGACTGGTCTACAACAGGTCGATCGATCGCGAACTGCTCGTACGACCACAACTACAACAGGAGTGGGCACCCAGAAATGTGGGCTATGGCTCCTTCTTCGTGCACGCTTCGCACAAGGCCCGATACGTCGCCGCTAAGACAGTGGAGGCTCAGCTCAACTAGGGGACATTATCGGGCTCTGCATCTACGATCCCCCTCATGTACGAAACAAGGGTCCTCGACACTAGGTGACCTTGGGCGTTGGTGAACATAACCCAGCCGAAAAACGAAAGCAGGTAGGCCTCGAAGTGCCTCAAGACCGAGTACGCACCAGCATCTGGGTGGATGTATGCAGGCTTGAAATAATGCAAATGATGATGAGTAAAGTATCTTTGAAATCGTAAAGTAAATGGGAAGGTAAATTGCAAGGTACCTAGAACTAGAGGATCCACTTCTTCGTGGGCCCTCGTGGATCTAACAGGAACTCGGGCACGTAGGTGCGTGCGTCGTCCGTCCGCTAAACAGGGGTGAACCATTGGAGCATGACGTTTATCCAGTCTGCATCCACGTCGACGACTCCAACGGTGGCTCCGGTGCAAGGTAAGCCTAACAGGTAGGTTATGTTCTGCAACGTCAGAGCCATCTCGCCACAGGGGAGGTGGAAAGCGTGTGTCTCAGGCCTCGGGCTATCGACTAGTGCAGCAAGCGGTCAAAATAGAATCGCCTTGTAGCTGCCTCAAGGTTCTCTGTCGCTCGGACCTCCACCAAACGACACAACAGTAGGAGTCCAGATGCTGCCAACCTGTACCATTTGGAATATTAAGTGAATGTAAAGCATGCAATAAATAAATAATCATGCACATACACAGCTAATTCATGACATAACAGTACTTCCAACGATCTTCTATCGTAAGTAGCTCCCCAGAACCATGTGGTCAGAAAACTCCTAACTCTGTCTGGTGAAAGGCAGACAAGAAGTTATGGTACTTCTTATCCACTGCAGGGTCAAGAAGCTCGGAGGTCAGTGGGTGTGTCATATCTGCATTAAAACCAAATATAAATAATTTGTTACATAAATATATACACATAGTTACGTGAACAGCATATAACATACACATATACAAAGTTACATATATATTACAACATATAGGTACACAATCAAATACAAAAAGTAAGGTCCAAATACAACGTACATATAAGACAAAAACCTTACAAATATAACATCGATATACGCTAAACACATTCACACTTGACCACCGTCATGAACCCATCTACACACCAAGTGCATTTTTCAGACAATACTTGTATGTGTGACCGGTTTCATCGCACTTGCTGCATCGCTTCACCCTTGGACTCGTCTCGGATTCATCCATATCATTTCGAATCCGTCGAGTTTGTCAATGTCCCGGTATGTACTTCATCCTCTCAAAGTCTGCCACATAGATTCGTGAGAGACTTGAATTATTTGTAAACGTATCAACAATATCGTAGCCATAAAACTCATAGTTCCATATGTTCAGTATCTGATCCTTCCTAAAGTAGTGAGAAATATATTGTCTGGGTAGCATATTGTGCTCCCCACATGCAGTTATGACGTGTGTACACGACTTGTGTACCAATTGTGGCTTCTGGCACATACAGATGCATGTTCCAATCCTAAACATGTACTCTTGCACATGGTGCTCACGTCTGCCACCCCTACGACCCTTATCACGGCACAAGACACTGAACTTGTGCTCCGTAATTCTCTCCTGATTTGCGTGGTGCATATGTGCCTCTTTGTGGCCTTCTCTATGTACTCACATAGCATCGATCCATACAACATACGGTTATCTACCTCATTTGAAGTAGTTGCATAGCGATCAATGAAATATCTGCAAGTTCCATGCACAATACCTTTAACAATTTCAACAAGTAGGAGAGACCTCGTACCCCGCATAACCCAGTTGTAGATCTCAGCAAGATTAGTTGTCATTATCACATACCTTGCCCCTCTAGTGTCGTGCATTGATGCTCATTTATCTCTTAGCTCATTTTGTATTCACTGCAAAAAGTTTCTAACAGCTGACCCTGACCTCCTTGCTATCTGGGGAGTATTTGTTGGGATGGGTCCAAGAGCAACTAGGTCATCTTCTGTGTCTGCTAGCTCAGTTATCTGCTTCGTGGTTAGTTCGTCTAGTCTTGCTCATAGTACGTTGAACTTTCTCTGCTAGTTTTGACTGCATAATTTCTTGAAAAGATTCATCAAGTTTTTCTTTTTGAATTGTCTGTAAAAATTTACACCCATGTGCCTCATGCACCACCTGCTCTTCAAGTTGGGGCACTTTGTTCTTACACACCGTCGAACACTACCGTATTGCATATCTAACAAAGCATGCAACAGCCCTGCATGGCTATCATGAATCAAACATACATCAGGTCAGTCTAGAGTAATAGCATGCTTACCCGCTTAAGGAACTAATACCAGCTCCCCCCCCCCCCGTTCTCACTATCCATGAAGGCAAACCCCAGTGGTATGACTTGGTTGTTCCCATCTACCCTAATTGCAGACAATATCTGTCCTTTATACTTCGCAGTGAGGAACATCCCGCCCAAGCAAATGATGAGTCGATAGTGCCAAAATGCCTTGATGATTGCCACAAATGCAAAGAAAACACGTTGCAATACTCGCTTTCCTCTATACTTCACATCAGTCGAGGGGTAATGCCTGATGTCAAAGTAACTTTCAGAGTTTCTCGCACATATTGTGGCTAGTTGACGTGATAAGTTGTCATATGAATCTTCGTATATCCCAAGCCTCATCTCAATAGCCTTCTATTTCACCCTCCATACCTTGGCGTAGTTTATTGTGTACTGGAACCTTTCCGCAATAATACGGAATATTGATCGTGGCTCATACTTTAGGTTGTTCATAATCTCTCCGTATGTAACATTGACAACAAAAGTAGATAACAAGTTCTGGTGGGAGAACTCTATTTCCTCAATGTGACAGTTATGCTTCCTAACTATTGAGTACTCCCAGTAGTCAACCCACTTCCACCTGAATTTGTGCACCCGCTATGGACAATCAGACACCAAACACTTGATGTCGTACTCTATTTTGCTCAACTTCACAACATTGAACTGTCTCCAAAGAGATAGTGACTAGAATTTTACTATATCAATAACAACCTCCTTACTAGAGTACATAGCGCCCTAGGACACCTTGTTCTCATGATATTTTCAAGGTGTCTGATGAACCTCACTCATCACTAGCTTTAAAAATTTCTGATTCTTCCACTATGCAGGAACAGGAGTATTTCTATCCTCATCGGATGAATCCTCATCGGCAATGGCTTCCTCTAGCTCTTGATTCTCCCTCTCCATCTCTTCAATTATGCTAGGGATGTGCTCCCCCTCATCGGCTATACCCCTCGGTTGCATCTCCCATACATCCTCAATGTCTTGCTCGTCCCCCACAGTTGTCGAGTCTGCTTCATCCACGACTGCCTAACTTGTTCCTGCTGCTGCTTCCATAACGTTTATCTCTGTTGGATCATTCTGGTACACCTTAGCTAGCAGCACAAAAAGGAAACCACGTTAACATGATATATCTACGTACTGCCTCAAAGTAGATGTTGCATTAATCCGGATGAGCTCCCCGAAGTACCCCTAAGTAGTATGGCTTAGCACAACTCTCAGCTTAAGCTCATGCTACCGGGGATCCAGTTAAAAATGGCGCATCAGCCACTTGCATATGCCCACTATGGTCCTCTCATTGGCTCTACTAATTCCTTGACGAAGTGATGAAATCCAGAGAGATCTACACCGCTAGGATCATAACCAATCTGACCTTCACCATAATATATCTGAAAATATAATTTATTGGACATCCCTAGAAACATCAAAAAATATGTCCAATATTAATATCGGAAAACTATACTTCTGATTATTGAAACTCTAACAAAATTACCAGCACCGATGATCACCTAACAATACGTTTAGTTCACTATAATCAATATTGCTCCTAAGCAAACTAACTAATTTAAACTAATTAACTATCAGTCTACTTAATAAAATTTCTAAGTATCTATAATTATCACATACATCATTATTCTATAAAATCTAGATAATCAAAACTACCATATTCTAAATACTCTACACATCTAATGACTATCCTACCATATTGAAATTGATCTTTACAATATACTCCAAAAGTCAGAAAAGCATCATTTTCTGATTACCTTTCTAAACCCTAGATCTCATATAATGTAACTATTGTTATATTGCTAGACTCTAGATCTAGTGGTACCTTAATTACTAATAAAAACATAAGTCTAGAAAAATTACTAGAAACCGAGATCTAAAATCCACAGATAAAAAACAATAGGGCTTCGTCGCGCTGCTTCCCTCTCGTCTCCTCCTCTTTCTTTTTTTTTCTAGATTTAAATAGCTATTTTGGCTGATTTTCAATCTTTTTATAGCGTGAGGGCAATGGAAGGAGAGGTTACAGGGGGCTAACTGCCCCTTGAGAGGGCAGCAAGAGGGACTACTCGCCCTCTCAATGGCTGATAAGAGGTGGTACAGCCGGATGGCGGGCGCAGGGATGTGGCCTACCCGTCCTCTTAGAGAACGGTAAGGAGCGCTGCGCTCAGGGGTGGATCCTACCCGCTCTCTGAGAGGGCGGTAAGGGGTGACGCTGTCACCATAACATTCTTACCACCTTCTAAAAGGACAGCTCTTTTAAAAGTCAGTAGACGTCTATTTATGTAAATATTATTATCAGGAATCTATTTATATAAATATTAATGATAGAAAATATATATAAAAAAAACTCTGGATTGGGCTTCACCTGTCGCGTGGTGAAGGACTAAACAAGTAGGGGCTCAGTGTTCAAACAAGTATATTGCTAGCTCTTTTTGGCACTGTAACTGCCAACTTTTTTTTTTTCGTGGAATTGCCATTAGCTCATACAGTATCTCAAAGACAGACACATAGTATTTACAAAGGTTAATCATGTCAAGTTTATGTACAGAAAAAATATCCGATGCCACTCGCCAACCAACTGGAAGTAGGACGAGTAGGACGACGGCGGACAGCCAACAAGGTACATCGACTGTGACCTAGAGTTTTTTTTTAAGAATATAGTACAACCCGAGTTGACTGTCAATGCTGCTACAGATCTGGCATAAGAAACATCATGGTGAAGACTGAAGACACGATTAACCTGCGCAATTTACAAAGTTACTCCAGAACGAAGGTCGTTTGTCCAATCGAAGTTTCTGTAATGCATGAGCATGCATCATTTGCATCTGGACTTCTTCCATCATAAGCCAGTTGCTTCCCATTTCGATACCACAAGGTTCTTGTGACCACGCAGTAATACAATCCTACTTCCCATCTGGAGTTTCTTTTTGGAGGAGGAGCTGTAGGCCCCTGGGGGCGAGCCAGATCTAAGTTTTGCATCTCACTTGCAAGCAGCGCTGTTCTTTCTTTCAAAAAGTTGAGTAGACTAGTCAGTTTGGTTAATGCAGATGGTGGTGCAGCCCCAGATTCCTGAGATATAAAGTGGCATTATCAAAGCAAGCTTATCTTAAAGAAAGACGGAGAAAAGGGATGTTTGGTTGCGATCAAGAAGAGTATAATGAATCTTTGTTATGGCACAAAATGAGATTACCTTTGTTTTAGTACTTGAATAGGCATTGGATCCTTGAAGCCTGCCTATAAGTGGATTATTTGAGTACTGTCCCTGTGCAAAGTTCCACTTCGATGTAAATGATCCATCTTGGCTATCCTTCGCAACCTCACCCTTCGAAGACAGCGTGTTTTGAGCCCTTTGGTTGGTTGTGCCTGGCTGCTCAGTAGATGTGACACCTAGGAAAATCAAAGATTCTGAACCACTAAGATTGTTGCTTCTTGGCATTCTTTCCTTTTTCCTAATGAGGATCCATTGTATTTATCAATTCTATCACCTGAACTCGTATTACGTTTGTAGCCAGTACTCAGCTGCTGCTTCTGGTGAGCCAGCTTGTCTGTTGAAGAAGGTGGTCTGCTTCCTTGATTGCTCAATATCTGCCTGAAATGTGTCATTGTTTTCGACTACATGTGTCATTGTTTATATAGTTTTGACTACATGATTTCATTTCCAGAGAGAATAACATGCAGCATTCAGAGAAAGGTGATAGCAATCCCAGGAAGACGCTTTCTGGCAAAGCAGGAGTGTTGCGCACTCTTACCATGTCTGTAGCCGAGACCATGTCAGGTGCAGAATTAGGCCCAGCAATTGGTGGTGCTTTGACTGACGAGCTAACCACTGGAGAAAGGGCAGCATTTTGTTCATCTCTGGAGAAGGGAGCCCAATTTAGTAGACCTCTATCTTAAGCTGTATAGTTCAACTAAGGATTCTAAAGAGACAGCAAAATACTATAAATAGTGAGAAAATACTAGCAATAGAACCTTACTCGACAAGCTTGTTTGTATTTAGGAATCGCTTGTTGCATGATTCACATAACAAGGAGGAACTCAGCTGGACCTGGTTGTTGACTTGTCCATGAAGATCAGAGACCTTTTGCTTAAAGTTCAAAATATCAGCTTCAGCGTTGGCAACTTCCTCAAGATCAGCCTTAGTCTTTTATGAACAGAAAAATAAAAGCTTCAAATGGTGAAAAAAAATATATCTCAATAACCAGATCTTAGAAAAAATACCTTGCTGTCTATAGTTGACGGGAATGACACCTGTCCTCGTCGCATATTCATCAGCCCAGACTCGAATGAAGCCCTCAGATTTCTCTCCTTCTGTAGCTGCTCTCGCAAATTTCCACCTATTGAATGGACAAAGTATTCTTGTTGAACAGAGAAAATGTACAGCTTACTCTTACAAACACAATGAAACACTCCCAGAAACATGGAAGTGTTACGTAGTTCTGAGTCAGAATTCCCTGTGTTGAACAAATATGAAACAGGGAGGGGTTGGGACATCAAGCAACTGAAATAAAGCAAGAACGGAAGTATCCACCTAAGTTTTTGTTCTGTCTCACAATACTCCAATGTGTGGGTACAACAAACCCCCCGTTTGGATATGCTTTTTTCCAGCTTTTCTTGAAGCTATCCAAACGGGTGGCTTTAGCCCCGGTTTCTATGGCTTTTGGCTGGCTGAAGAAGCGAGTGTGGCTGAAATGAACTAAAAATTGAGAAGCAAGTTCTGACTAGTTTTTGAGTGTGCTGAGAAGCTAAAAGTTTATTATAAAAACTAACAATCAAAATGCAACAGACACAGCCGTTTCCTCAACTAGACAGAGCTCCGAAATCACAGCTTATCTAAACAGGCCCAAAATGTCATTTACAAGTTTTAGTGGCATTATCCAATCTGGGTCATCATGGTCAGTGGAGTACCGGCCATAGTACAATAGTACATCACAGTAACACGAAAGGTAGCATGACTGCAAGATTTGTTGATTTATTTTGAAAGAATAAAAAAGTGGTAAGCATGTGCATTGCCGCTCCAACTGATGCTTCATTGTGGCCTCATGGATCAAATCCTTCATGCCCAAACGTGGTCTGCTACATCTTCGTTCATGCCCGCTCTGATATCAGGTAGCATGACTGCTAGATTCCCCATGCAGCTGAACATGGCAGTATTCTCAAGCTGGTGGTGCCGAGCGTTGAAACATATCAACAAGCAGCATAAGAAGGGTCTTAATTCGCTAATCATTTTAGTTGCTTCGGAAATTTGGAAGCATCGAAACGATTGTGTTCGATGGAGCTTCTCCTGATGTGGGAATGGTGGTACAGGCAGTGGCAGACCAAGGCGCACTTTGGTGTGCTGCTGGAGCTAAGGACCTTTAGGTCCTGTTAGATGGGTAGTCTAGGATTTTGTTTCCTAGTGTTTGTATGGTCGCCTTTATTTTCTTTTGGCACATCTATTTTATGTTTTTTGTGGGGGTTTAGTGTCGTGCTTTGTTACTCTTCTTCTTTAATGAAATGACATGCAGCTCTCCTGCATATTTGAGGGAAAAAAAATCCTTCACTAACCATGACAACTAGCATGGGTCTAGCAAAAGATGATACATTTTGATAAAATCGGAGGGAAACAAACTGGCTGCGTAATGAAATTAGTACATCAAACTGAACCAAAATTGTCATTTTTGTTGTGATCTAGGAGAGTATCTTACAACAATAAAATGTTTCTGGTGGAGTGGTGCTGAAAATGAGCTTGTGAACTCATATATATATATATATATATATATATATATATATATATATAATGGGGATGGGGTAAATTCCCCTTCTACCCTCGGTGGGGTACATGATTTACAACACATGTCATTATATGGATTGGACCTATTCTTGGGTTGTTTGGGCTATCCCCAACAGTAACCCCCATGCGTAGGCTCCCAGGTATGAGGGGCCTACGGCTACAACTAAGGATGGCACTTATCCTCTCAAGAATAGGAGCATCTACTCTAGGAACCAAAGGCGTAGAACCGCAGCCTTCGGCCTAATGAAGATGAAGGAAAGCCATGGCAGCGAGACTCAATGAAGTCGTGAGTGGAGGGTGACGGCGATACCTAGTGAAGTTCCTCGTTGATGAAGCTCAGCGTAGTCGAAGCAGGGCCGCAGCGACAGAACCCAGAGTTGTAGTCCCACAAGCCTACTTCGGTGCTGACGAGGCCCGATGTAGTCGAAGTCAAAGTCGCCGAAGCCACCAAAGTAGTCAAAGGAGCCGAGCGAAGTCGCTTGCCAGAGCTGAAGGCGTAATACCACCAAGTGTACTTTGCACTTGCAGGAGCACTTGACGAAGTCAAAGTTGAGCTGAAGCCTTTGGCGAAGCCGAGATTGGGCCTGAAGCCGTCGATGAGGCAGAGTTGAAGCCAAAGGCTCTAACAAAGGGGAGTCGAATCATGGCGAGACTTAGCATGCCGAGGGTGGCTACAGTGCCCAGCGACGCCAAGAGAATTGCACCCCCATAGGCGTACTCCCTCAAGCCTGCTTTGTTGTCGATGAATCTTGACGTTGTTGAGGATGTGGACGGAGTGGTTGATGTAGCCGGAGTCAAAGGAGAGACGTAGCCGACGAAGCCGAGAGAGTCGTACTCCCTTAGGCATGCTCCGATGATGATGTGGCGTGGCGAAGTCAGAGCTGCTGAAGTAGACGAAGAGCGACGAAGGCCGACATTGAGTGCATGCCCCCTTGTCGACGAAGCTTAGCGTAATCGAAGGAGAGCTACAACGGTGAGCTCCAAAGTCGTACTCTCTCAGGCCTACTCCCTCAGAGCTACAACGGTTGACTACGCCGAGCTAAAGCTTTTTTCAAGGTCGGTGCCAAGCCGAAGCTTTCAAAGCAAAGCTGAAGTGTTCACTGAGGTCAAAGTAGAACCGAAGCCCTTGTTGAAGTGGGGCAAAAACCTTCATCAAAGTCGAAGTTGAGCCGAAACCTTTGCTGAAAACGTAATGTAGTGCAACTGTTATTGTTATTGTATTTTCCACAAAGCAGTTATGTTCCTAGAAAGCCCAAAAAAATAAGATAAGAATTATTAGAAGAACAAGTTAAGCGACAATGGGGGCAGAAACCATGCAGATTCTTCATTCTTGTATATCAACAGATATTTATGTAAAGCCTCGTGTATGAGCACCAAAAACATTCCTCAACATTGTTTGACAAAAGATAAATTCAATAGCACCAAACTGAGCTGTGAACTCTAATGAAATCCATCCATCAGAGAAAGATTTACCCATGCAATGGTCAATGTTTTGTAATTGAGCAGCATCATGGCCCCTGCATTCCACCACAAGTACCTTCCTTGCTCTGTCACATGAGCATCATTTTTATGAGAAAGCTACACATAAACATCATAGCACAAACTGCACAGTTTCAGAAGAAAAATTAACATCTATCACAAAAACCACATAGTTGCAATCTTTCATGAGAAACGATAACCTCTATTGGCTCTGTCACACAGACTTCATGGTCTCATGAGAGAGCACTCATGTAGACTAGTACTAGAGCATAAAGTTGTTGTAGTTGAGATATAGGTTAAGTCCCTCATTCTCCTATTTTTAAAGAAAGACATGTAGTTCTTCCTGCGTACTCTCCTTCATTTTATCTTTTCATGAGATAATATAATTAGGTTTATGATCTTTTCATGTTAACTATGCTAGACCAAATATCAAAAAAAAAAAGAGGATATTTGATTAGTACAAGATATGCTTGATGGAGAAGTACATAAGACATGCCTCACCTTACAATCAATGATGGTTAGCTTTATGAGGTGGTAATCCTATCCTCGGCTACATTCCCTCTCGCAAAATATTGCTTACATAATAGAAAAGAGAACGAAAATTACAACATTAGCTATATCTTCTGATGACAATATAACTCAAAACCTATCTTCTCTTCCATATAGCAAAACAGTAAAGACACAGATACTGAACTAGTGCAAAGAACAACGTCCAACCAACTCAAATTCACTGGTATAATTAAGAGCACATTATCTCACCGTATCATCCAAGCTACCAACCATATCTACCAAAGAAAAATCGACCTGACTAATCTCACATTTTTTCTTTCTGAAACAGGACTAATCTAACACTTTTCAGTAGCATAAAAAGGCGGCCTCATAATTCAACAGGTTATGCCATTTTATACACACTTTATCTTGCTATGCTGTAATGCTGATACGGCGTAAATATCGGTCCGCTATTGCTTGGAACGGTGCACGAGAAAAAACAACAACACAATTTCGAGAGATGATAAACCCTCTTATGATATACCATTGCTATTCACCTTGTGTGATGATCAAAAGAGGTTTCGGTGGGAAGCGAGAAAATAAACGATTCGTAGTTTGAGCTAACAATATAATTCTCAAACTTCAAACATGGAATGAATAAACAACAACTGTAAGAGGGGAATGGGGATAGATGGGTACGGGGTGCCGTGGAAGCCGTAGTAGATGGTGTCTGGGAGGCGGATGATGTGGCCGGAGATGGCACCGGAAGCCAGCAACGCGATGGATGCGACGCCTTCCATCGTCTCGCCGGCCTCGCCCTCATCGACGGCTTGCTCCGCCTTCGCCGCCGCCGCCGGCTAGTGGTTGCCATTCGCATGCGAGTCCGAGACCGAACCCGTTTGCAACCCCCGCGCCGAACACCGACTACGCCGAATTTTTTTAATAATAGTATTGTAATGGAAAATTACAAAAATAAAGTTCGAAAATAGAAAATTATGAAATAGGTGGGCACTCTGTATGCCGAAAAGTGGCCAGATATATTGGCATCTCTATCGACCTATAGAGTGATATCTATTAGCACTCCTATTTATCTACAGAGAGAGCTGTGTTGGCACTTTAAGTATTATCCGTACTTTAAGTGTTGACATGTCCTTTTCTTTCCTCATAGCTAATGTGTGTCACATGAGATGTCGGCATTTTAATTGCCGATGAACACCTATTTTGCAATTTTTCATTTTTGAATTTTACTTTTGCAATTTTTCATTAAAATGTTATTAATAAAAAAATGATTGCGCTAGTGTGCCACCTAGGTAGTGATAGCAGTAAGAAGTTTAGTTTTGCGTATACAAGAAAAGGGACCCTGAGGGTTTTATCTCTACGACTTAAAAAAATTCTAATGAGTTTCGCGTTCACCTGAGTCCTACGAATCTCACACTCACCCTTGAATCACATGCCGCTCTCTGAATCCATCCGTGCTCCCCTTCACCTCTGCCAGTCCCTATCGTAGTTCATCCATTTTTCTCGAATCGACCAACCACCCCCTCTGTCACCATTACCCAGCAGCCCCTCTCGCACAAGCCCCATCTGTTACTCCCACATGCCTAGCTCGTCATTGTCAAGCCACTACAACAGAAGAACCAAGGAGCCCAATGCAGCCGCTGTCGTGCTCTGGGTTTCCTATTGTCGCCTCCCCATTCCCCAATCCACCTTTGTCCACCACTCCCCTCCAAGGCTCGAAATTCTAGATCAGTATGTTGACACGTGAGGGTGAGATGGGGAGGCAGATGCATCGCCTGACCGACCCCAACGATGGCATCGTCATCAACATGCCCACTGACAAGGCCACCTATGGCGAGACCATCGAGGATGCCCCTGAAGAAATCTCCACCAACAGCTCCCATTCATTGTGATCCGTAGAGAAGTCCCTAGTCTCTACTACTTAAAAAGTCTTTAATGAATCTTATGTCCACCTTGAATCCTATGAATCCCACATCCACCCCCTGAATCCATCCACGCTCCCCCTCACCTTCGCCGATCCCTATCGCAGTCCATCGATTTGTTACATCCCAAAGCCATAATTACGTAATTAAACCTAATCATGCTTCATAAGCATTAGGTTTAATTTTAAGTAATTTTGTTTCGAAACATTAGAGCACTTGATTTTAAATCAATTATATGAGAAAAAAATTCAAACGAGAAAGAAATAAATTCGCAGTTGAAAGAGGCTTCTTTCTCTAACATATGGGGCCCACATGGGTGACCAACCACCCCATCTCTTCTTGGGGTAGCAGCCCCCACAACCTCCCTCTCTCTCCCTCACTCTCCCAGCTCTCTCTTCCTCCCACCATGCAGCCCGAGCTCCCCCTCTCTCTCTCTTTCTCCTTCGATTCCTCCTTCTAGAAGCCGAATCGAGGTACGCATGTGGTATTCACGCGATCACTAGCTCATAAGTTTTTCATCCATCCAATTCATTTGCGTTTTCCCAGAAGATTCGAGCCGTTCTTGATGTTCTTGGTGTTTTTTCTTGAAGCATGAGGAACCACGGTTGGACTCCTCTTCCCGGGTGATTTCTTCGTTTCCTTTATCACCCAGTGGTCATCAACCTCCACAAGTACAGTGGGTAAGTCCCTTAAGCTTCTTTTAGCAAGAATGTGTGAATTGGTGGGTCGATTTCGAGTTGGAGCTAAGTTTGTGGAGTTCTCGAGTTCTTGAGATTTGGAGCAAAAGGAGATGATTCAGATGAGATTTTTGCTATGAATCGTGTTGCTAGGTTGGTGAGTGAGTTATAGACTATATGAACTATCTCAAACATGTTTCCCTTTAGTTTGGAGAGGCTCAAAAATCAAATCGGTTGAGTCTTCCCCCTTAAAGCAACCTCTCTGGAGAACCTGGATAGTCCGGGTAGCCTAGTGAAAATCCTAACGATTTGTGCTAAAAAATCATTGGGGTTTAGGGTGCAAATTGAGTTTAGAATCCTTTATATAGTGTATATGTATGTTTCTATAGGATAGATTTAATATGCGAGTCGAATCGGTCTAGAAAAATTATTGAGAAGTGCAAGTTTGCCTAACCTAGATAGTCTAAGTTAAACCCGGAGGGTCCAAGTAATTCGCGGTGGCTTTTAACCGAGCACCCTCGCTCGGAGCCTCACCTGGATAATCCGCCCAACCTGAATAGTCCGGGTTAAATCCGGGGAGTCCAGGTTAATTCGATTTAGATTTAGCAGAGAACCCTCGCTCGGAGCCTCACCCAAACATTTCGGCCTAACTCGGAGGTTCCGGACTCAACCTGGACCTTCCGAGTTAATTAAAAAATGCCTAACTGAGAAACCCCATCCAGAGTACAGCCTGGAGGTTCCGAAACCCAAAGGTTGGTTCCAAGTTTGACCCAAAGTCTCCGGCCTCCTGTTAGCTTTCCGAAGTTGTTTAGATCGCAAAGCTTGCTATTATTTCGTATGTCTTGCACTTTTAGCTTGTTATTGTATCATACATTGTTGCACTTTATTCATACTTATTATTGCATGCGTTCTTCTTCAGTGAATGAGGATCTGGAGCATGACATAGGTGTGGTTGAAGGTGACACTGAGCCACACGAGTTCTATGAATTTTGTGTGGGTAGCATCAGATAGCCGCCTGAGCAACAAGATAAGTATCTAAGCATATTCTCCCATTAATTTGGATCATATATGTCTAATATGATAAAATATGCTTTATGTGTGTTATGCATGTTGTTGAGTCAATGGCAGGTTTTGTATGGGTAGAACCTATGTCGATGCATTACACCCTGTCTTGAGCGTTGGTTCAACCTATGTTCGCGACCTATAGTCTTTAATTATTGTCACATTGATAACCATGTTAGATTTATGGTGTGGGTTGGGATGAGTAGTGAGGAGGTGAGATATGGACGGTGTTAGGGGTGTTTTTCTGGTTCTGATGTAGAGTTTCCCGAGGTAGGTCGGGAGAGGAACTCGTACACCTTAGATCGCTTGTGTCGCTTAAGCATCGATCGTTGTTGCAGTTGGCTCTACCACTTATCGTACTTACCACATGCCAATCTAATGGTAAGATAAGCCGAATACCTCTGTTGCCGTAATCATTTGAGCTCGCACATCAACGATGTGAGCGGATGGGCTTATAAGAGACACTTGAGGTTACTCCGGGAGTTAACTTAAGTGGGCTCCGCACCGAGCGATGCCTGATTCAAATGGTTAGAGCTTATTGGGAAAAATTGACACGAGTATCCCCTTGGGTGGACCTGTGTGGTCACTCAAGCCGTATAGTCCTTGAGTCTTATGTGTAAAGTTGTATCCCCTATAGGGTATAAAAATATTTTGAAATGCCACGCTCTCGGTCACGAAAATGCTTTTATCCATTTGCAGCAGTTGTAGAGTTTCGAGTTTGATTTGAGATGGTTGATGGGTTGAGATGATTCTTTACAGATATTATTACTATAGTTTCTTTTATATATATGTTAATTTGATGGTTATGAATTAGATAATTGTGTTGGTTAAGTCTAGATGCTAACACATGTTTTTGTCAAATTTTGTTTTCGTATATAAATTTACTTAATCATATGGCCATATTCTTGCTAACATCTCAATTCATAATCCTTAGAGTCAGATTATCTATAAGTACCCAATATGAATTAAGTCTTGGGATTACCTTCGTACTCATGCTGTTCTTTCAGGTGCTACCGGCCAGGAGGAGCTGGTCTTTAGCTACTTTATGCCCGTCGATGGTAATAGCGGGTATGAGTAGGTAACTACTCGGAGGTCGTGCTTTTGTGATAGAGCCTAAGGGCATATTTCTTCATCCTCCTTTTGTTGTTTATAGTTTTAGCTTCCGCTACATAGTTCTCTTTTGTATATGAGTTGATTAGTTTCAGTCTTCTCCTACTCTCTTTTGCTATAAATTGTAAGAAATTGTAGATGCTTAAGAACTTATAATATGAGCTTAATTACTCGCTCTTTATTAAGTTGTGTTATGATGTTAAATATTGGTATGGTATGTGTTTCGATCTTGGGTATAAAACACGTGCCGGGACTATCGGAGCGATATTATGATTAATCATTGAAGTCGTGATTAAGTAAATGATCATTTTAGTGATTAATTAGAATAATGTTTAAATGATTACTTACACTATTTTTCTCGGATTGACCAACCCCCCCCCCCCTTCATCACTGTTACCCTGCAACCCCTCTTGCACAAGCCCCATCTGCCACTCCCCCATGCCTACCTCGTCATTGTCAGACCACTGCAACAGAAGAATCGGGGAGCCTGATGCAGCCACCGTCTTGCTCTGGGTTTCCTATCGGTGCCTTCTCATTCCCCAATCCACCTTTGCTCGCCACTCCTCTCCAAGGCTCGAAATTCTAGATTAGAGCGCTGACACGTGAGGCTAAGATGGGGAGGGGATACGCCGCCTGACCGACCCTAACGGCGACATCTTCATCAACTTGCCCATCGATAAGGCCACCTGTGGTGAGACCATCGAGGATGCCCCTGAAGAAATCTCCACCAACAGCTCCCATTCATCGCGCTCTGTCGAGAGGTCCCTAGCTACCCCATGATCAGCTTCATCGATGAGTCCAACATCACCTCCTTCCTTGTGATCGCGCCCCGGTCGCCCCTTGTGGGCTGCACAAGGCGGAGATCGAGAGTCGCTCCCCTGCTAGCCCTGCGCAGCTTTAGAGCTACCAGGCCATTGCAGATCTCGCCAAGATCGTCTCCTCGCACTCCAGGAGGAGGAGGGCAGGGCGAAGGGAGCCCCAGGGGTCACCATGGAGATGGAGGTGGTCGCATTCGGGCAAGTCGCCACAACTCTTGAACTCGCTCTCCTTCCTAGCGACATCGGCACTAAAGGTTTCTGCGTTTATTGGCTTTTAGGAAGGTCGTCGATAGCAGATGTACTAATTCTGTTTTGCTTCACTAATTTGAACTACATTTTTTTACATGACTGACGCACAACAAGACCACACTCTTGCTTCGTAGAGTTGGATGATGTGAGGATTGATCTCTACCTGAGCCATGAGCGTGGGTTGCTTCATTTGTGATTTGCCTTTACATAAATATTCACTAAGTTCGCTAAGTAATACTTGCATCAGATTTATTAGTTGGAGGAATAATAGGTGTAATACTTGCATATGATTTATTGGCTAAGGGAGTAATGGTCTGAATAATCAGATATCCTCTTTGCACTCCCCTAAACATGCAGACATATTGAGAAGAGAAGCCTAATGTATTCCAGACTTTCAGTCATTACTTTATCCATACCGGTAATTGCTTGGAGGCATATCATACTTGGAGACCAACCTTGATATCCTCCGCACCGATTAGATCCAGTTGTTCAATTTGGATTACTGAATGCATATAATGCTGATTTCTCAAAGGTGAAGTCGCTTTTTTCTTTTCCCAAATGATTATTTTATTTGATTAAGAGAGATTTGCCCTTGCTTACATTTGTCCAAATTGATTTTTGATGCAGAAGTTATTCTATAAAATAGTGATGAAAGCTGGGATTTTCACGGCCCGACACCATCCATGATTCTTGAGCCCAACAAATGAAAATTAGGTGACAATATTTTCAATATATTCTTTGCTAGCTATATTACTTGACATGAATGAGAGGGTGTTTACTTACGGATGAGTAGTTGTTTGTGCACACATGTTCTATCTTTGTAATTGCAAAAAAAAAAAAACATTAGTTTTCTATTGCAACGCACACGATCATTTACACCAAATTTTAATTCATGGCTTATTTTCTTATCAAGTTATTGAATATTTTTTCTTTCATTCTGTCTTCATATATATCGAAGTTTGTCAATTTCTTACTTAACAATAGCCTAATTAAAGATAAAAATATATAACTCGATGCATTCATCCGCTGAGTTCAAGTTCCAACAATATATTAAATATATTATAGTAAGCTATGAGATCAAATACTATATCTGGATGTTTGTGTTCTATTATTTTGGTCGGTTTAAGAGTATGTTATTCACTCAAAATTCACAAGTCATTGATTGATCAACTATTATTTTACATTAGCTGAACACAGTTAATTATATTATTTTATAATTTTTATAATTTTAACTAGTACAAAATAAATTTCTCGACACGGTTACATCCGCTAAAGTTACAGAAGCCAACTCGCAACTAACCTCTCCAGCTCTCCCCGTCTCGAGAGCTTTCGGCAACGCAGGTATGGCGGCGGCGGCCCCGACGAGAGCGGAGGTTTTGTCCCTCCTCCGGTCCTTGCTCCGCTCGGCGAGGCAGTTCTCCGACTACAACATCCGCGAGTACACGCGGCGCCGCGCCGCGGACGCCTTCCGAGAGAACCGCGCCCTCGCCGACGCGCCGGCCGCAGCGGCGGCGTTCGCGGAGGGGAAGAAGCAGCTGGAGGTGGCAAAGAGGCAGGCAGTGGTGTACTCGCTCTACGCCCCCAAGGCCAAGAGCATCATGGAGATGAAGATGCAGTGATCGACAAGGGAGAGAGGTGTCGCGCCCTTGCCCTCTCGCTTCTCGTTCCCCTTTCCGGATTCGTGCCTTTCATGTGATGATGCCATCATAACTGATCTGTTAGATAATTGTCATGGCATAGATGCTTGTGGTGCAATAAATTTGTGGATTCTATGGCCATGATCTCTTACTTTCATATGCCATTACCTGCAAAGCAATCTACTTGTGATGCTGCGGTCATCTCGCAGCCTTGCCCTGGTACTTTGCAGCCGGCGTTGGCCTTGTGTGTGATTTGTAGATTGCATGTTGCACTGTACTGGTCCCGAGCACAGTGCCGAATTGGCAGGATTGTATTGGGGTCAGTCGCAGTGCTCGTCATCTGTTTGATGAAATTCTGCACTAACACGTAATCTCAATTACAAAGCCAAAACCAGACTAGATTGCTTATGGCTTGAAATTTATTTCCCCTGTTTATACTTAGATTGTCTATGTACCAACTGCCAGCTTTGGAAGTCCTTATAACAAGAACCCTTTGCCTTAGGCAATGTGGTGATTGGATGAATGAAGCAGCACTTCCTGCAAGTAGATGTCACAGGGTTGCTACGGATTACGGAATCATGCTTCCTTAGTTCCTTGCCACGCAACAACTAGGAATCTAGGACACTGGATAGCCTTTGACATAGAGGTCCCGTGTTATTCTTCTACAATTGCACTACATATCTCAGTCGTGGCCTTCCTTCATGTATCTCAGCCTCTACAGAGCCGATGACAGGCTGCTATGCTTTATTATGTCTTGCACAGAAGCATGCCATTGCCCACTGTCCTCCTTGCTAAAATGTGGTCTTCGCATGGTGCTGATGTTATTTCTGGTTTTGGCTTCGTTGTCTTCTCTTTCTGTTTGCATGTTTGGCAGGTCATGTTTGACTAACTTTCATTTCTGTACTAATCCCATAAGATGAATCTATCATGGATTCATGGTTTGCGTGTTAGTAGCACATCATTGGTGATTTTGATCAGTGCATGAGAAATATCTCAATCCTCTACGTAACATTCTCCAGTCAGTCCATTAAACTAAGTACATCACAAGACATTGAAATTTACAAACATATATTCACAAAATATTTTAAAACACAGCACCACATGAATTAGAGATCTTTCACATATTATTGTGGCCCCCATTAGTCAAGATCCTGGATTGTGCTGCCATATAAAGCAGTTAAGATTAGCGTGGGTGATGAAGGATGGCAATTCATGGTAGCCGGTGGTGGATTGGTTTAGTTAAGCGATAGGGTGTATGTACTTTATGTGCAGCACTGTGTCCCTAGTCTGAAGAGAATAGATGTACTGGAGTAGAAGAAAGGGCAGTATCCTGTAGACTGTAGACTTGGTGGTGGCTAGCGGTTATTCATGGAGAAACTTAAGTTCTAGCTGACTCAATTAACCGGACACCGTTAGTTACTTTATAATTTACACATTTAGCACTTACAAATGCATAACATGGTAATTTGGGAAGATACACGGCATGTCCCCGTCCCAGATTGTTGCATCTGAGATGGACGCACTGGAAGTTCATCTTCTTCTGCGCACTGCTGTCACCTTCTTTGGCTTAAGCTGCCCATCGGTCGATCCGTCAGAGTTGGAAACGTCACACGAATTCCCCTTACTGCTCTCAAATCCCAAGTCATTCATCCTATGGGGGGGGGGGGTGAATGAGCGCATCCTGGTACATCGTTCCATGGTAGAACTCCTGACGGTGTGGAAAGTTGCTGCTGCCATCCTGCTTAGCCGATTCTGGGAACCCAGAAAAGTCCACCACGATATTGTTCTCAGCAGCGATCTCTTTCATCACCTTCTTCTTCAGCTCCATGTTTGTTTTGTCGCCAGACAATTTCCACACCAACTGCAAGGGAAACACAAACCAATCATGTAAATTCCAGCTATCCCTCTTTCCAGTTCTGAACCAATGAGACGTACCAGGAATGAATAAGATCCTGTTCTAATTACCATGGGGTCGACAATGCCGGTGCCCTCCTTTGCCGTCGCAGCAAAGTCGCTGCCGAATTTGTTTGCCAGGATAGTGCGTGCGAACAGCAGCTCCGGCAGGTCGCCACAGCACCCTGCTGCAAACATGATCCCGGCGGCTGCCTCCTGAATGTCCTCGACGCACTCACTGCACACCAAATAGAATAATCATGCAACCGTAAAAGAGCAGGAAACAACAGAGCCAAATATGAGAGCAAGATCAATTCAGAATTTCAGATGTAAAGAATATGCGTACTGGGGCTTGTCTAACTTCGCTGCTTGCTCGATCAGGCGCTTGCAGTAAAGCTCTATGATGTCGAATGCCTCCAGCACGTTGTCCTCCTCTATGACCTGTTCTGCCTGCAAGTAGAAAGACGCAAGCATTAGTAAGCCTGCATTGAGGAGTATGGGGCCTCACTTCATAAGAGGTTAGGGATCGTAGGCTGGCCCGTACCCGGTGGAGAGCACGGTCGTGGTGGCCGAGGGCGAGGAGCTGGCTGACATCGCCGCGGGAAATTGACTTGCGAGCAAGGCGGGAACGGCGGACAACGGCCAGGCGCGACAAGGCGAGCCCGAGAAGGGTCTTCACCTTGCCGGTCTGCTTGGAGGTCCTGTGGATGAAGCCCGTGGTTGATCGATTCTTTCCGGAGTTAGGACGGTGTTCCTGGGGTGCTGGCTTCGTTATTCTGTTATGTAAAAACCAAGCTTTAGCTGTATTATTGGTCTTTTGCTTGATGGAGGAGGAGGTGAAGAGGAGGGGGAGGAGGAGGGGTCTTGCTTGTGGACTGATGAGGAAGTCGGATTTTATAGTGTCATTCTTCTTGTCTGTGAAGTCTAATTTTAGTGTACCTGCTGTCAGTTCGGTTTAAACGAACTCCTCCTGCATTTGCAACATCTGAGCCTTGTTGCACCACATGCCTAAAGAAGGGAATTGAGGTAAACGTGAAAAGAAAAATACTAGGGGTAAAACAAATGAAACGTGCAAAAAAAAAAAAAATGGTTTTGTTGTTTGTAATTTCTCTGGATTTTTTTTTTGTTAGCTCAGTGTTTCTGTCTTTAGTTTGATAGTACTGCCCGTTTAATTGACTTCGAGATTGTGCCACTGATTTTGATTTTGATGCAACGTTTACAACCGAAAAAATACGAGAAAAAAACCATCAAAGAAGATAAGGTATTAATGATGTCTATTCAGTACATGTCACTAATGTACTATTAATGACAGGTTAAATGACGATTCGTCACTAATGTATGGCTCGGGTTGAGATTCGGCCAAGATCCGTCACTAATGAGGGGTCATTAGTGATGGTGAGGGAACAAACGTCACTAAAGATAGTAGTGACGAGTCATCTCAAAACCTGTCACTATGATGGAGTTATTAGTGACAGGTAGAGAGAGCACACTCATTAGTGATGGGTGATCTCAAAACTTGTCACTAATGATGGAGTCATTAGAGATAGGTAGAGAGAGCACACTCATTAATGACAGATTACCTAAAGGTTCATTACTAATGAGTCAGTCATTAGTGACGGGTAAAGAGGGCATGCTCATTAATGACGGGTGATAAAGACACTCATCACTAATGGCTGACTCATTAGTGACATGCCTTTAGATGACCCATCACTAATGACCGGCCAGATCCTGAGTCATTGATGGTTGGGTAAAAAATTCATAATTTTTCTATATTAACTCAGATGGGAAAAAACTTTATATAAAAATTATAGCTCTCGACGAGATTACAAATTCGTAGTTGATCATTTTTTTATTTGAAGCCATTTAGATATACAAATAAATATATAAAGACTATCGAAGGAACCACACACAGGGCCACAAACTAAAGTGTTAGATCTCGTGTAAAACTAGTATGAATCATTGAAAAAGATATGCATAGGGTCATAAAGTTGAAAATTGCAAATTCAACGATTTTTTATCGTGAGCTTGGTAACTCGGATTAATAAAACGTCCACACAGCACTAACTTTCAGATGTAGTATTATGTCTTCAAAAATTTCTAGGCAAATCGGAGAAGATTAATTTTCGACAAAAAACTTCAAAGGTCCTGTTGAGAGTCTTCTGAGACTTTTTTGAGTATCAAGAAAGGTACATGTCTAAAAACATGTATTTTTTCAGATGCGTCTCCTCGTTAGCTTCAAAAGTAGAGGTTAAACATCAAAATCGGACTCCATATGCAAAAGTTACGGTTGTTTTACTAAACACTGCATGTGTTAGACACAAACTTTTTCATACGGAGTCAGAGAGAGACAAACTTTATATGAACATTATAGAACTCGGTGAGATCTACAACTTTATAGTTGACAAAATTTTCATTTAAGATCATTTAGATGTTCAAATAGCCATTCAAACGTTTAATCAGAAGATGTCAAAAGGATTGATTTTACTATTATACTCAACAAGGAATGAGAGATGAGATGGTTAGAGGGGTTACAAGTACGGAGCTCAGTTCTGAGGTTGTGAGTTCGAGTCCTGGAATCGTGTGACTTGTGAATGGTCAGGTGCGGTCGGGTGAGCAATGCTTGGTCGGGTGTCAAAAAAAATTTTCAGACCAAAATTTATTTCTCTTTTTTTGTTTTTTAAAACACATATTAGTGACGGGTCAGGACCCGATACTAATGTGGAGTCATTAGTGATGGGTCAGATCTAGACCCGTCACTAATGTTTGTCATTAGTGTCGGGTCAGGTCCAAACGCGTCACTAACGTGTAGTCATTAGTGACGTGTCGTATCCAGATCCATCACTAATGTCTATCATTAGTGACGGATCCAGACCCGTCACTGATAAGTCCACATTAGTGACATATTAAGAGTGGTGGGTAAAATACCCGTCACTAATCAGGGTTATCACCCATCACTAATGTGGATTTCTCATGTAGTGAGAAGGATCTCTTGTAGAAGCTCCAAAGAGGTATGGGTAACCCTCAAGAACGAAGAGACTCCTGCCCCCACGTAGAGATGCTTTTCAACTGAGGGACCTAGGTGGTCGTCGGAATACACATCATGGGTCAAGGGGTGGATCTATCCAAGGGGGGTGGAGCACTCACCATGAATCATGGAGCAACCCTTCTCAAGGAGAGTGGGGTGGTAGGAATACTAATCTGGAAACCCAAGGTAGCTCAAGGAACCAGTGAAGTGAAGAGCCCAGGAAGGAACAACTCGATGTAGGCCGAGATCCATCTCGAGGTAAATCTCAAAAACCTAGACCTTCTGAGATTATCAAATGCTTTAGATGCACAAAGGATGGTGATCATCAATTAGATTGTACAAATAAGCCTATTTGTTATAGATGCAAAAAAGCTGGGCATATGGTTGCTGATGTGTTTCTCTAGCGGTTAAGGATAGAAAACTTAAGATGTTCAGTTTTGGTGTTCCTGGTCAAGGCTTTTATAGAATTAGCATACCAGAAACTAAGTCTAACGCCTTTTTAACCACCGATATTATCTCTGTGATCAAGGGGGATGCAGATGAAGCTAAACTGGAGGCTGAATTGAAGAACTTAATTGATCCTAAATGAGATTGGAATATCAAGATGCTCGATAGGACCGAATATCTAGTGATTTCCCTAACAAGGAGACTTTAGAAACTTTCTCTAGGCTATCCATGGTGGAATTAGCCCTACATGCTCTGGTGGTAAAGATCTCCAAGAGGAATGTAAACCCCAACATCTTAAATCTACTATAGACTATTTGGATTAAGATCTTTGGCATCCCTGATTTTGAGGATCTGGTCAAGGAGATCACCTGCTTAGTGGTTGAACTAGTCATGGTAGATGAGTTCAGTCTTGTTAGGGCTGATCCAGTCAGAGTTAAAGTGAACTGCAGAGAGCCTCACAAGATTAGGACTGCAATTGAAGTTTTCTTCAATAAAGAGGTTAAAGAGATTTCATTTGTACTGGAAAGCTTTTTGGGTGAAAGGCAAGAGGAGGGTCCTTCAAAGCCTGACCCTAAAGATCATGAAGATGATGAGGAAGATACTGATATGGATGACTCCTTTTCGAACGATAATAACCCAAAAGGAGGCTACAACGCGGACACAAGGAAAAAAACAAGAACAAATCAGGAAAGAGAGTACCACATTCAAAATCAGAGAATATCAAAGCACTATGATAGAGGAAGAGGAAATGCAATCTAAAATGGTAGATCCTATAGCATCTTTTGATCCCAAAGAAAGAACTTTGGTAGTGTACTTAGTCAAGGGTGATATTAAAGGGGAGGATACTCTTAAGATCTAAGGGGGGATCTTTTAGAGGTGAACAAAGAATATGGTTCTCATGATAACCCAAGTTTGGTCCATGACCTTGTTTTGTCTACTGAAGTTGAACATAGCACTAGTTGCTGTGAGGTTCTAGACACTCCCTCCTTCTTGGGTGGATGTGATGATGGGCTAAAAGATCTTGAAACTGGCTCAGGAGGGAAGGTTGTAGATCAAGAGGAAGAGGAGGAAGTTGACATTGATAATGGCCCTGGTCTATCCCTGTGGGCAAGAAAACCAGGGGGAGGAGAAAGAGTAGCCCCTCAATTGCTACCCGGTTTAGCATAAGAATTCCTCGAGATGGAGCACTAATACTGGAGAAAGCAATGGCCAGGAAGCAAGCTAAGGACAAGGTGCTCCAAGGTAAGCCCTACTCATATAACCCCTTACTATTATCAACAATACCCCTATGGAGCATTTCAGCTCTATTTTTCATAGTCTTGATGTTGAAGTAGTGGATTAGATGGTACTATATCTGCTTTTAAAGTTCAAGAGCTTTCTAGAGCAGCTATTGCTGAAGCCAATTACAAAAATTACCTACAAAAATTGGGTGAAAAGGTTATGGTGGGTAAAAATGACTCTAAACTCCTCTCTGAAATGGCCGTGGAGGCCATTGATAATACAAAAAGGGGCATAGCAGATCAGGTTCAAAATGGTGACACAGGGTGTGTGCCAAATAAACCCAAAAAGAAGATCCAAATAAAGGCAAAACACACAAATGAGGTTCCTTTTTTGGAATGTCAAAAGGGTTGCAAAAAAGGCTAAGAGAGGTCAGGTTAAGGATCTAATTAGGGAAGAAAAATTAGATGGCATAGGGCTCCAAGGAACTATGAAAGATGACTTTTCTACCAAGGAACTCTCCCAGCTGACTGCAGATATGAATTTCCTTTGGTCTTGGCTACCTTCCATAGGGCTCTCTGGTGGTATCTTTTGGGAATCAAGGTTGATGCTTTAGAAGTAGAAAACTTTTGGGTTGGAAAGTTTTGTATCATGGTTGCTATTAGAAATAGAGTTTCAAACCATAGGTGGAATTTAGTCACAGTGTATGGGCCTGCTGAACATAGTTTTTCTGCTGGTTTCCTCAAAGAACTTCAAGAACTTTGTGATAAGGAGTCACTGCCTTTAGTCCTTGGTGGGGATTTCAATTTGATAAGTTCTAAGGAGGACATTAATACTGGTAACATCAACCCAAGGTTGATTGACTTGTTCAATGGTTTCATTGACAACAATCACTTGATTGAGATCAAGAGGAAAGGGAACAAGTATATCTGGACCAACAAACAAGAGAATTTGATCATGGTAAATTTGGATACGGTGTTAGTCACCAGTGAGTGGGAAAGACACTACCCTCTATGCACATTAACTACTCTGACCAGGGTAGGGTCAGACAACAACCCTATTGTTTTGGATACTGGTGAGAGGGTCCAACCTAGATAGAAAATTTTCTTCTATGAGAAACAGTGGATCCTACAAGAATGGTTCAAGGAGAAGGTTGCTCAAAGATAGGGTGCATGAGTGCATAGGATGCCAAGTCAAATATATTCTTTGGACAAATGGCATGATGGCCTATGCAACACTAGATAGTTCCTCAGAGGGTGGGACTTGGCTCAAATTGGAGACAACAAGAAGAAAAGGCGGGTAGTTAAGTTAAGACTAGAGAAAATGGACAAGAAAGTTGATGACCTCGGGTTGAGTGCTATTGACTGGAATACCAGATATAAACTTGAGCAGGAGATGGAATTATTGTATCTCATGGACGAGATATATTGGCAACAAAAGGGTGGATAAGATTGGATACTGCAAGGGGACAATAACACCAGGCTTTTCCAGTTTTGTACCAATGGTAGAAGGAGGAAATGCCTGATCCTCTTTTTGGAAACTGAAGAAGGAATTGTCACTGAACATTCTGAGTTGGAGAAGCATGTAGTTACTTTCTACAAGAAGCTGTTTGGATCCAATGCAGAATCTCATATCCATCTCAAAGAGAGGTTTTGGGATATTGAACATCAGCTATCTCTTCAGGACCAAGAAGTCTTAATCAAGGAGATCACAGAAGAAGAAATAAAGCAGGTGGTTTTTAACATGAAAACTGACTCTGCACCAGCTCCAAATGGGTTTGGGGCCTCTTTCTTTGGGCAGTTTTGGGATGTCCTTAAAGGTGACCTTATGGACATGATGAAAGATTTTCACCCTGGACTTGAAAAGGCTGAACTATGGTGTTATCACCCTTCTCCCGAAAATCAAGGATCCAACCTCCATCAAACAGTTCAGGCCAATCTATTTGTTAAATGTAGACTATAAACTTTTTACTAAGATGATGACTGATAGAATCACTCCTCTAGTTCCTCATTTGATCAATCATCAATAGACTACTTTCATCAAAGGGAAGAATATCTTGGAGGGGGTTGTGATCTTACATGAGGCGCTTCATGAGTTGAAGCAAAGTAAAACAAAAGGTGTCATCTTGAAGATAGATTTTGAGAAGACATATGACAAAGTTAGATGGAATTTTCTACAGGAAGTCCTTGTTAGGAAAGGTTTTCCTAACACTTAGGTCAAGTGGGTGATGTAGTTTGTCCAAGATGGACAAGTGTGCATTAACATTAATGGACAAAGGAGTCAATACTTTAAAACTTATCAATGGCTGAGGCAGGGTGACCCCTTATCTCTAACTCTTTTTAATTTTGTAGCTGATGTTCTGGGAGATATGGTGGAGAAGACTGTAGATAAGGGTCTAGTTATTGGAGCCCTAACTCACTTGTTAACAAGGGGGTATCTTATGTCTAGTATGCTGATGATACTGTGTTGATGATAGATGGATCAGATCATTTAATACTTAATATGAAGATTCTGCTGTACTGCTTTGAGTGGTTGTCAGGGCTTAAGATTAACTTCCTTAAAAGTGAGGTTTTTGGCTTTGGCTTTGATCTTGTTGATAGAGGAAGGGAGGCCAACATGCTGAATTGTAAATTGGGGGTACTACCTTTGAATTATTTGGGGATTCCCACCTCTAACCAGCACTTAGGGGTTAAGATGTTTGAGCATGTGAGCATGAAGATGTATAAGAGACTTTCCCCTTGGAAAGGAAAGAACATGCCCTCAAGAGGGAGGCTGACCTTGACCAACTCTTGTCTAAGAAGTCTGCCTATCTACACTATGGGCTTCTACCATCTGCTTGTAGGGGTGCACAGAAAGATGGACTCCATTAGAGGAAATTTTTTCTGGCAAGGTGCTGATGATAAATTTAAATACCGCATGTTGAAATGGGAGGCTATGTGTAAACCAAAATAATAAGGTAGACTAGGCATTGCAAATACCATGAAGTTAAATGATTGTTTGCTTGTGAAATGGATTTGGAAAATTGTAAACAATAGTCAGGAGGCATGGTGCCAAATCTTAAGGGCCAAACATATGCCTGATGGTTTGTTTTTCAGATAAAAAAAAAGAGGGGCCTCACAATTTTGATAGGGTCTGCATGACGTCAAACACCTCTTCCAATAGGGGGCTCGGTATAAGGTGAATAGAGGGGATAAGAATGTCTTTTGGAAAGATGTGTGGTTGGGCAATACTTCCCTTAAAATCCAATATCCAGATCTCTTTGATCTCTGTGAGGACCCAGATGTCCTAGTTGAGGACTGCTACATTGATAACAGTTGGGCTTTGACATTTAGAAGAACGTTAAACTATCTAGAACATAACAGGGTGTAAATACTTTATGAACAATTATAAAGAATACATCTCAGCGATAGAGAAGATGAAGTAATCTGGGCTTTGGATAAATATGCAAAATTCACCACCAGATTCCTGTACAAATTTCTTACTTTTGGAGGAAACAAGGATGCTGGTATAATATGGGATAGTAAGCTTCCTCTCAAAAAAAAAATTTTTTGGAAGCTACCAACAACAAAATGCAAGCTACAGCTACTCTTAAGAAGAGAGGCTGGAAGGGTAGTGAGAAATATTGCCTCTGTGGCAATTTAGAAACCTCTGATCATATCTTGTTTAAATTTCATATAGCTTGTTTTGCATGGTGCTGTTTGACTGAATGCTTTGGGTGGGTGGAACAACCTAAATCTACGGGCGATTTGCTTCATAAGTGGCTTGATTTGGTCTTTACAAAATCGCACAATTCGGATTTGTTTTTGTTTGCAGGTTTAGAGTGGGCTATTTGGAGGGCGCGCAATAAAATAGCGATAGAAAGAAAATTCCTTGCCCCGCCAATTGACATTCTCTTTTCTAGAATTTCCTACTTATAGAAGTGGAAGTATCTCCTCAAAGCCGATGAAAAGGTGACCATGAAGGCAGTGACGTCAAAAATGGTGCAATGGATCAAATCATTTGAAGTTAGGCCAGTGTCTGTCTTTGATGTGCTGGAACTTTAGGGCCCTGGTATCCTGCTCTTGATGACGGCTGCTAGTTAGCTCAGGGGTGTTCTTTCATTGTGTAGATAGGCGTCGTGCAAAACTGCGTCCTTTTGACTCTATCTGTAAGGTGGTCTCTCCAGCTATGTTTTGTTTCTGTTTGATCTGGTTCTGTATGTTCGGAATTTTTATTGGCTTTCAATAAAAGCCGAGTAATCTCTCTTCTAAAAAAAGTCCATGGTTGATCGATTCCTGCATGATTGATCTGAACTGCTGTCTTCTTCTTGGTCCTTTGCTTGATGGAGAGGAAGGGGAAGACGAAGAAGGTGGCTTGCTTGTGGATTAATCTGAAGTCTGCATTGGCGGGACAGAGATTTTATAGGGCCATACCAGTAGCCTTGGGAAGTCCACTTTTTAGTGTCTCTGCTGTCAGTTTGGTTTAAACGAACTCATTTCTCATTTGCACGAATAAGGCCTTGTTGCAACACTTGCTTGGAGATGGGAGATAATCTAAACGTGCTCATAGTTACTGGTGGTAAAGCAAACAAAACGTGCAAAAAATTTACCAGGGATAAATCAAATGTAACGTGCAAAAAAATGGTTTAGCTATCTGTAAGGTGTTCTTTGTTTAGCTCATTTTTACTGCAAATGGGATCATTTCTGAGATACTTGTGTCTCTGGTTTTGATTTTTTGAACCAATGGCTACAACGAAAATTCGAAGCAAAGATTTAGTATGGTACACGACTTCCTTTTGTTGGCGCAAGTTACTTGATCTTCCCTTTCTCCGTCTTTTAACCTGATCTCGGCACCTTCCACTGGTCTATGCCTCTCCTTTTGTCTGCCGCTATGATTCAGTTTCTTGCTACAGGCGATTTACCCTCTCATTCAGTCGCTGGTGATGAAACCTTAGTTATCTAGCAACGCCTTGGATTTTGGAGCCGACTAGGTGATGCAGCTCTCTCTATACCCGACACTCGTAGCCAACAGGTGAGGCGCCTACAACGTTTGCAACTCGGTTGGTAGATGGCTATGAGAAAATTGATCTTTTGCCCCTCGAAATAAGCGGCTTCAATAATTAGAGGTGGATTGGTCTAGGGCAACTAGGGCCAGGCCCAGACGCATGCTTAGTTTAATCTTTTACTCTCATATATTTTAGTAGGTTAACATGTTCTTTATGGGCTTTCTCTATAGTATGGTCCTAGTCATAGTCTAGTTACGTTCCTATTTAGTAGGGTTCTAATCTGGATTTATAATAGGTCTAGACGAAACCCGGTCAAACAAGACGACTTCATGATTTTGTGGAGCAGCTCGATTTGAGGATCTCTCACTTTCTTGTGCAATTATGTGTAGCGATCAAAATGTTACTCCAAATATGTATCCGTCACCATAGAAACAAACCAACACACCAAGCTGAGAGGATATTAATTACCTGCTTTTACCATTAGTTCACTAATGGATCTATTCAACTATGAATCTGTAGTGCATCCGTAGAACAAAGCTGGAGTTGGAGCCCTACTAAACGACCCCTAAAATGCCACTTAGAACATAAATCCCTTGATTCCTTGCCACTTTGGATGTTTTTGCCCATTTCTTCTTCGTTGCCTTCTTCTTCCTTCTGCCGGAGATCACTAGGAAGGGGTGGCATGGCACCGCCATCCGCCCAGTTGCCTGGCTGGCCATCTCAAGAACCCTCCACATCGCTTCCCAGATTGCAGCTCCTGGGCACGTCGCTCCTAGACGAGGACCACCTTGACTACTCATCTGTCCACCTCCTCGCCGCCCCCATCTCATCCACTGCCAAGCAGATCCTTCGACGCTAACATTGATGCATCTATCGCCTCCTCATCCTTCACCCCCCTTCTCGTGCGCCTTCTCCTTTTCTCTCCCGCGTCATTACCTTTGCGTGCTCTAGTTCTAACCACATTCGCTGGTGCTTATGAGTCACAACATCAGGCAGCGAGCGTGCACGAGGTGCGTCAAAAGTGGCTGCATCTGTCATCGATGGTGGAGCACATTAGTGAAACTTAACTAGCCTTTGTCATGAAAGGGAGCTATTCTTACACAGCTGTCCCCAAGGATGTCCATTCCATTCGGCAGGGACTCCATCTCATTGAGAACTTGAGTGTGAGGTGGCCTTGGGGGAGGTGAGGTGGAGAAGAACCTTGACATGTGAGGACAAGGATAAAATTATCCAAAATGACATATCATCAAAGTGGCAACATTTTAGGTGGTATTTTTGAGTGTGCATCCTTCGAAGTGGTAAAAACTAGAAACCGACAATTGAGCTAAGGTATAAAAAGACAGGCAGCCGTTCCACAACTAGTCAGCAGCAGGTGCAAAGGAGAGGGCCTTTTGTGAAAAAAAAGATAAAGACTAGTTTTCGGGCATTTGTGCCCATGCATTCTCGTCCTCACGTGTACTCTGTCATCGGATATATATGGATCCATTGCTATGCATCACCCCGTGCAAGTTTCAACTCTCGTTGTAGTGCGCACGTGTTTTTCCCCAACTATTGTTGTCGCATCATTGCTCGACCTTGTGACCCATCTGCTCTCCCGTATCTCTCGGCCTCTGTCTCCGTTTTATCATCGAATCACTCTGTCTCTCTTCCACTCCTTTCCACTGTAAGCTTCAATGGTGCTCAGTCGAGACCAGCAGCTCGCCCTCCCATCTGGGCAGCATGACTGGATCTGTACCATGCAGGAGCCAAGGCATTCACCGTTGCCTGCATGGGATGGGCATGCGAGGGAACAGGAGCTAGAGGGAGAATTTGGTGGGGATGAGGAAGAAGAATGGTAGAATTGCTCCTTGGTGCTCTTCGGGTCCCATGGCCATATCCTTCTCAGTAGATTTGTCTGTAAGTATGGAACAAATTACTTATCGGATTGTACGGATTTGGTTATCTACTTTTACTGATTTTTCCCTCCCTGACCTGAATTTGCACAACTTGCTAGCGAATTAACCAGATTGCTTGCATGTATGCAACAAATTGCTTTGCCAAATTGTACGAACTAGTAATGTAGCTCACGCTAATAGCGTGGCCAGCCTTCCTATAACATTTTGTTAGATAATCTTTGATTAAAAATTATTCTCTTTAATTTTTTATGAGGTTAGTGTAATTTAGTTATAAAACATATAAAACTAAAAAAAGAAATAAAAATTATGTTAGTGAAAAAATTATTTATGCTATAAACTTGTACTCGAATCATATATATATACTGGTTCGATTCGTATATGTTTTGATCAACTGTCAAAATCGTGCGTCAAGTGTAAACAGTCTAACCAAAATCAGAATAGATTTTTCTTGCCCGCGTACTGTGCCTTGCCTGCTATCTACTTGATGTGATGAACTTGAGCTACACGATGCTTCTTAATCTAATATTTTAGTAATAATTTTTAATTTTTTTCATTCTTTTATTATGAATTTTAGCTGTTGATTAATTGTATTTTACCTAGACTCTTTATTTAGGTATTTGATTTTTATAATAAATTGATTTTTTATAATACTATATTTGATATCGGTCCTTTTTTTCTATTCTAACTCTAATTTTAATTATTATTTATTTTATTTTATTTGGAATCTTTATTTAGAAATTTTGCTTGCCAAACTGTATGGAAATTGAACTGGTAATTTTCTATAATTTTTAATTTCAAATTTAGGTATTTATTAATCGTACTTGATATGGACTCTTTATTTCCGAATTTAGCTATTTATTAATCATATTTGATATAAGTTCTTTGGTTTAATCTAGACTGTTAGATGTTTATAACAATGAGGGATCTGGATTATTTTTTTCGATTAACGTGATAATTTTGTGATCTTAAAAGCGAACATGATGGCTCCTTTTCTCTCTTAAATAATAATATAATAGACATGCTTGCAAATGGGTAACAGCTCGCTCCTCAAATTTTTTCTGAAATGTATTTCTCTTGGATTTGTTATTTGCTCCGTTTGGTCCACATAAATTATTCTGATTTTTTGCTTGAATGTACACATCGGTATGATTTATATTCATATAGTTCTATTTTTGCTTCCAGATTATATGATTTGTTTAAATATTCATAAATTTGTTTATATAGTAGGGGTGTATAAGAAAGAATAGACGAAATTTCATTAAGATTGTGCTTCGTTTTTACCACACAATGAAGTGGGATAAAAAAAAATAGAGCGTTAAACTCTAGATGTTAATTATCTAGAAACAGAAAAATAATATATACGCTCAGACTAATTTTTACTAAATATAGATATGCATACTGAAATATTGTAGTATGCACACATTGAAATTTAGCGGCGTCCATCAAACCTAGAACTGTTGCTCCACAACACATGGAGAGTGGAGTGGTCCACTGGTCCAGGCTTCCAGTTCGCCAGAGATCACATCAAATCCGATAGCAGTAAGCTGCAGAACATGCGGTGGTTGTGTCGGCCTGTACCGATGGGACGTGAAGCAATTGGCCGGCGGTGCGCGGTGAAGTGCGTGACGCAAGCAAATTTTATGAAACTTTATTCTATAATTTTTTTTTATAATATATGTTTATGCACTCTCTCTCCTTTCAGTCCAGTCACTGTATCACAGAATGGATGATATGAATAGAATCTCACGAGGGCTTTTCTAGACAGGATCATATAGAATTTGCTTTCACGAGGGCTTTTCTAGACAGAGTCATATAGAATTTACTTTCACGAGGGCTTTTCTAGACAGGGTCATATAGAATTTGCTTCCGTACGTGGCTGCCTACCGGTGTCCTGCAACGGTGCCAGACGCGTGAGTAACAGAGTAAGCGCAACGGGCAAAGCAAGGTGTGCGCCTGAGTGACGGTGCCGCACCCGCCCAGTAGTCACATGCAATACCACCTAGGATTTTTACTGATTTGAAAGAGAGGAAAGAGAAGTCATGATTTGAAAGAGAGAAGAGAGAAATCATTATTTCTAGAGGCAACCAGCTCATAAATGAAAATTTTGCTCGATGAGACGGCCACTGCAGTGTTGTACGCCCTGTTATCGTGGAAGCTGATTTTCCCTTTTCCACGGATCCGCTACGCCAACTCCATCTTCCCTCCCACCCGACGCGCGATTCCTTGTTCCCTTCCACCCTTTGCGCGAAATCAATTTATGGTGCCAAGCCACGCCATTTTCCATACTATTTCTACGTTCCTCATCCATCTGCTCTCACATCAATCGGCTACCCAAGCTTCTCTGCTCGCAATCCATGACACCCAAACCCGCAGAGCCCTCCACAACGCCCCAACCCTCAGCGACCCTCGCTGACACCCCAATCCATGGCGACCCACCCTGCCCCCCCCGCCAAACGACACCTCTCCCCGGTGCCCCATCCTACCGCGCTCCTCCCTGATGCCCCAACCTGCGAGGATTCCTCGTCAATCGAAGATGTCCGCGGCACACTAGGCGCAAACTCTGCCACCGGAACCAGAATTGCAGGCCACACCAGGGCCGAGCTCCACAGCCCCTACATGGTCGCCCACAGCTCCAACCTTTGTTTCCAACTTTTCTCCTCCCGTTGTGCAGAGCTCAGATCCAAATGCCACTAGCACTGCAATCCAAGAGGACTGGTATAACTATATTTCGATGTTTACCTAGCAAATTACATCAATCAATAAAACTATAGTTGTTTGTTTGTCTAGTTGTATGGAGCCCCAATTATTTTGGGGCATATTGGAAGTGTCATGTGTGCCATGGTGATGACGCTGATTGCTTCGATTGATGATACACAAAGGTGTGGTCAACGGATAATGAAAATAACCTTGCAGACTCTAAAACAAAAGTAAACAGGAGTAACCATCATGTGTGACTGCATGCTCAGCATCCGTTAATTTTTGGAGACTACAACAAATTTACATCTAAACTAAGCTATTATGCTTGTCGTGTAACTCTTTAGGACCTTTCTAAGGAGCAAAACTTTTTATTTTGTCTATGATGGAAGCTAAATACATAGAGAAATGGTGGAATTAGTGTGTAGAATTGAACTGGTTCTCCTATATATCTAGCAAATTCTCCACAATTGTGTCAATGTTATTTGTCTGGATTGCAATTTTGTTGTCTGATTTGCTGCGTTGTGACTAATTGCACTACAAGTTCAATTCATTTCTATATATTTGTTGCTGCTTACACATATTCATTATTTCTCCAGTGGAATGGGTTCTCGCCCGCCTAGTGGTTTCCTTAGTTACTTTCAACATTCATCGAACTACACTCTTCTTGAAGAAATTCTTCATCAGCCACCCATGTCAGGTAATTTTCATTACGGTGGCGGTGTTGCTCCATATGTTCCATTTGAGGCACCACATTCAGCTTCTGGCTCACAGATCAGTGATGTTGTGGACCTTGACAATATTGATAACAATAGAGGCAATCCAAGCACATTCTCAAAAAAAGATAATGGAGGCAATAGCTCTGGGAGGAGGATGATATGGACATCAGAGGAGACAATAAGATTGGTATATACCTTGCTTACTCCCATTCAGTTCTCTATCTAACTCTCTAAATACTTATCCACTTTCTCTAACCTTCTTTATTTACAATACAGGTTAATGCTTGGTTGAAAAACTCAAACATCCGATTCATGGGAACTGGAAGAAAAATGATCAATTGGGGAGCAGTAACTGCCATGTTCAACAACATGACTTCGTGCTAGTGTGAATGCCTTTCTATGAGGTGAATAGAAGTGTGGATGCCTTTCAAGGCTCTTGGATGAAAGCAGAACAGCTCCGTGCTAGTGGAGAGTCTGATGACTAGATGATGTACAAAGCCATGACTTTCTATGAGGTCGACTTTCAAGAAGGTCAGTTCAAACTCATAGCTTATTGGAAGGTTCTTTGAAATCAACCAAAGTGGCATGCGTATAATGAGGACCTTAATGGATGCAACAAAAGAAAGAATTCTGAGATGCAGGAAGCTATGTACCTGACGTCCTTTGCTGATGTGGTTACTGATCTCTCGCGTCCACGAGGGTGTAAGAAAGCTAAGGTCTCTAGTTTGGTCTATTTATTCATTCATTTAACATGTTCTTGTATTTGTTCAGTATTTCTTTTAGAAACAAGATAGAGTCCAAGTCTTTCCATCACTTTTTCTTGTAAACTCCAAGTCGAGTCAATAGAGTCCAACTTAATCACTTTCCTAGAGTTTGACATTATCACATTTCTGGAGTACGATTTGGAATCGCTCTACTATGCTTTCACGTGCTTCTGCATCCGAATCGAATAAGAACCGCTAGGCTATAAATTGCTCTTCAAATGAATTCGATGATTTTGAGTCATTAGAGTCTTTAGATCCTGACAAGGACTTAGAAGAATTCATGACTGAGCAAGAAGCCTTGGACTCTATCGTTGCATGTATTGAGGCAAAGCTAAAGGTGCAACTCGAAGTAGAAAGAGTTGAATCATCTCGGTGTTGAAGCAATACTAGGATATACATATTGAGGGATCGCGAACATGCCCATGAGGAGCTAGTGTCACAGCACATCTCTGAGGCCCCTGTCTACACTGACTTGATGTTCCACACAAGGTTTCAGATGAGAAGGTCACTCTTCCTACATATCGTGGCTGCCCTAGGTCAATGCTCTCCATATTTCACTCAAAGTACAGATGCTACCAATCGAGAAGGACTCTCACCACTAATCAAGTGTACATCAACAATTTATATGTTAGGATATGGCACCCCTATAGACGCACTTGACGAGAACTTTAAGATTGGCAAAAGCACATCATTGGAATGCTTAGGAAAGTTTGCACAGGGGGTGATTGAAAAGTTTGGTCTAGAGTATTTGCGCCCCCCATATTGGAGGAAATAGAGCGCATACTACAAGTCAATGAGTCTTGTGGCTTCCCTTTATGCTAGGGAGCATTGATTGTATGTATTGGGTGTGGAAAAATTATCCAGTTCAATGGAGGGGACAATACACCCGTGGTGAAAATGGTGCTCCTATAATGATTCTCGAGGCAGTTGCGACACATGATACTCGGATATGGCATGCTTACTTCGGTGTCGCCGAGGCTAACAACGACATCAATGTATTGAACCAATCTCCCCTGTTCATACAAGTGTTGAAGGGCGAAATGCCTCGAGTGTATATATCTGTCAATGGGGTACAATATAATACCAGTTACTATCTAATTGATGGAATTTACCCAGAGTGGGCTGCCTTTATGAAGACAATAGCGGCGCCTCAAACGGACAAGGACAAGTTGTTCGCACGAGAGCAATAAAGCACAAGGGAAGATATCGAGCATGCATTTGGGGTACTGCAATCTCGATTTAACATCGTAAATCGTCCAACACGTATGTGGAAAAGAGTAGATTTTGTGCAAATTATGCAAGCTTGCATTATTCTTCATAACATGATTATTGAAGATGAAAGACAACCAAGAAACCTTCTTCCGATTTAAACTTGACTCTAGGATTATCATATGCTCTACTACCAGAAGTCAGTGTAGGAAATAACATGTGCTTTTCAAAAGTACTATAGAGAAATGCTGCAATTCGTGAGCATCGACAGACACATACCCAACTTAGGAATGATTTAGTTGAATATATTTGGCATCATTTTCAAAACAAGCCAAATAATTAGTCCTTGTTTGAGCGATATTTTCATGTAATTTCTTTCAATTGTTTATGTACCAAATATTATGCAATAAATTCGACGTGGATATGTTTACTAGCCCTTTTGTTTTTCATACATACAATTATTTGAAACGTTGTATGCATGTGTATTAAATAGCATATATTATTCCTAGAAGAACGTCTAAAGCACTGTGTGATATAAAGAAGCTGCATAGTAAAATTTATAGAAAATTACATCTATTATTTGATCCATGTATAAATTAAGGAATGTTGAATTACTATAAGATAATTAAAATGATACCATATTATATGTGTTATTTGTTACTCGTTCTAAGATTACGTGTTAGTGTATAAGACGGTCTATTAGACGGGGCCAATGTATTTGCCCTAATGCACGGGCTGACGCGTACGCCTGGCAACAGGTGGGGACAGCGGGCCGAGCGCTCGGCAGCCGTCCTCAGCGCCGAGCAACAGGACTGCGGCGTCACCGACGATGGCATCCACGCCAGAGGTGGATAGAGCCGCTCAGCTCATGAACACCTGCAAAACTCCTCCATGTTTACTATAAAACAATCGGCAGTTTATCACAATTCAACACCCCACTCCTCTGTACAAAAAAGATGAGCAACCTACGCACATCCATTATCCGCTCGACGCACAATCCATTCGTTCCTAGCTACAACCTAGTTCTATTTGATTAACCCTTGCGATTTTCCAGAGGCAGGGAATCCCGCAGCAAACCACTCTGCCTGCGAAGCAACGGACCCGATTCCTGCGCCGGAACCTAAGCTCCTTGAATTCCAACAGGTGACATTCCGGCTCTGAACTGACGAGTGACGAATGGCCACTTGCTGTAATTCTGCAACCGAAGAGCGCTCATCTCCTCGTGCGCACCGAGATGGCCCTCCTCTCCGGGTTCAGCGGTCCGTGCCCCTGTCCGGGCGCGGCGCCGTACACCCTCTCCTGGATCACCCGCGCGTCCGTGCCGATCGTACGCACCTCCTCGTGCCGCGCGATGTGCTCGTTGCTGCGTTCCAGCGCGGACACGATCCTCGAGTACGGCGGGTGCACGTACGCCGAGCTCTCGTACGCGCCGCCGTTGGCTCCTGTGTTGGCCGTCGGGTTCCTCCGGTACGGCGGGGTCGCGTACTGGCCGCACTGCGCCAGGGACTCGTCAAGCGCGTGCGCGTTGCCGCCGCCGAACTCTGTGGCGTGCCTCCTGTGCGGTGACTGCGCGTGCAGCGGATTGTTGTCGCGCGCGCCGTCGTCCTGGAACGGCCGTGTGCCGGCGGCACTGATCCTGCCGGCCTCTCCGTGCCACGCGCCGCCGCGGCCGGTGCCCATCATGGAGACCGCCCTCCTGTAGGGGGCGCGGCGCTGCTGCGGCGGCCAGACGACGTCCTCTTGTACCTCGTCTTCTTCCTCGTCGCTCTGGTCGAACACGACGCTCTTCCCCTTGTGCGCCGCGCCCGACCCGACCGAGGTCACCGTGCTCATGTCGCTCCACGACGGCGACGGCGACGGAGACTTCTGGGGTGCCGAGTTCTGCACGGGATGCACCTTGTCGTAGCCACCGCCTCTCGATCCCTTCCCCTGGGACTCCAACCGAGACAGCTCCACGGCAGCCCGAGCGGCCATCGCGGCGAACGACGCCGACTCGAAGGCCGCCTCCGCCGCCATCCTGGCGTCGAGGTACTTCTTGGATTCCCTCAACACTCTCTCTTCTACTCTCAGCTGAGTAAGGCTGGGGTTCTTGTTATCATCAACAATTTTCTGCCTCCCCTGCACCTGTTTGACATGGAATTCTTAACATTAGATTTTGCAAACTATTCTGATGATCTTGTAGAACGATTACGGCACGAACCTCATGACGATCTGCCTTGACCTCACTCTGTTCGACAAATTCTTTGACTGGCGCGTTCTTGGTTTGCTCGCTTTGTTTGCCCTGCATTCCAGCATACCGCATAACACAACCACATCACGAATCATGATTCTCCCGTAAGATGAACTGGAGAGAAAATGTGACAAACAAGGATGGGCTGGATGGCCGTTGACCGGTGAGGTCGTGCAACCAACCTGGTGAATCTCAATTGGGCTCTCAGGGAAGTCCAGCAAGATATCGTTCTCGGCAGCGATCTCCTTGGCCAACCTCCTCTTCTGCTCCAGGCTCGCCCTCTTGCCCGACAACTTCCAAACCAACTGAAACAAACGGCGCAACAACCACTCTCCAATTACAACTCCCGTCACATGCAGTTGGCGAGACGACCTGTAAACTAAACGAGTCTAGTTGGAAGGAGTTAAAGGTACCGTCGGGTCGACGACGCCATGCGAGCCCTCCTTTGCCGCCATGCCGAAGTCCTTGCCGAACTTGTCCGCCAGGATGGCGCGCGCGTCCAGCAGCTCCGGCAGCTCGCCGCACCGCGCCGACGCGAACATCAGCCCCGCCGCCGCCTCCTTGATCTCCTCGCTGCATTCCCTGGGTTCCACCGAACGAACCAAAGTTGCAATCTTTCCTTGTGAGACGGGGAACCGAGGAAACACGGAATCAAACAAGAAGTCAAGAACACGAATACGAAGAGACTTTATACATACTTGGGCTTCTCCAGCTGCGCAGCCTGCTCGATGAGGATTTTGCAGTAGAGCTCTATGATGTCGAGCACCTCCAGCATGTTGTCCTCCTCTATCACTTGCTCCGCCTGCGCGACAAGAACACACGCTACTGGAAGTCTGCAAACTGGCAAGGGAAGGACACGCGACGCGAACATTCGCGCACTTACGCGGAGCAGAGCGCGGTCGAGGTGACCGATGGCGAGGAGCTGTCCGACGTCCCTGCGGGCGATGGACCGGCGGCCGAGGCGAGGGCGGCGGACGACGGCGAGGCGCGCGGCGGCGAGCTTGACCAGGGACTTGAGCTTGGCGGTCTGCTTGGAGGTGTTCTTGCCGAAGAGACCCATGGCTGCTGGCCTGCACCGCGACGGTGGTGTTCGACTGCTGGTGTGGTGGTGGTGATGCAATGGCTCGTTTTCTCCCCCTTCTTATACTGGTCTCTGGATTGGTGCTGTGTATCGAAGAAACCTGACTTAGCTTGTGGACTACGGAGTTTGCTCTGGAGGGGCAAACATTGTGCTGTGCAGCTGATTCTTCTTCTTTAGGAATTGGTAGGCTTCAAGTTTGTATATTTTCACCCCATCCGGCTCACCCTCGGAATTACCGCACTTTGGAAACATGTATGTATTTTGTACCATTTACTGCCAAAATGAAAACTACAAAATGAACTTCAGAAATTCATCAGGAAAAACATTTATATACCACTCACTCCATTTCATGAATATTTTCCTTCATGCGTCCTTAGAAAGCACAATATATTGAATAAAAATAAGCACGGTCCGATTCCATTAAGTGTCAACTGACATTATATGCACGGGCCAAATATTTTGAAACAGAATGTTGTTACAAGTTGCAACATTTTTCTTTAAAAAAAATGTTGTTACAAGTTACCACTCCTCATAAGGTTGTTCCAAACAAAGTAATGTCTAGCTAATTTTCCTAGAGAATGTCGTCACTGTGCTAAAATCACACCTGTTGTGCTTAAACCCTAGAAGTTTTTTCTTCTACTTTTCTTTTCTTTTGAAAAAGCAGAAACTATAACATTTGTTTAAGAAAAAAGAGAAATACCAAATCATATAATTGGACCTTCTTTGTGTGGATATCTCTAAAATTTAGTGGTGTAAATTAATTAACCTAATAGTACTCACCGATGCTCTTTCAGCTAATAACACTAGTTTTTTTAAAAAATACTCAATTTAAAAAAATAATATTATTAGTTGAACTAAAAAAATCGATAGATACTCTTAGATTCCTCCATTTGCACCGCTACTAAAATCTTAAAGTTGTCGGGATGCACTTTCGTCTAGAGGCGCTGATTTTTTTTGCTTACCCTCCTAATCTTAGTTTAGGATTAGTGTAGTTGGGCGCCAGTCATGCAGGTTACATATGTACACAGGCACCATACGGCAGCTGAATTTGTTTAAACGCTGATTGTTGCGCGACTAATTCCTAAATCACAAAACACTTAATCCACGCAGGCTGAAGATTGATGAACATCTCTTCTTCTAGTGTTTTTTTAGGAATAAAACATTCGATTATTCTCTCTCGTACATGGACCGATTCAGGCTGGCGTTCATCCGACGCAGCTCCACTCAGCTTAAACCTAACGTTTATCCATCATGGCGCTACACTGCACCTTTATATATGCCTCTCAGAAAAAAGAATTCGGTCGAGCACTCGAGCCACTTCACACGTGTCAACCCCGGCAGCCTTGCCTTTTCCATTTTGGAAAAAAAAAATTCCCCGCCTCTTTCCTTTTTTGAAAAACTTTTCTAGTTTAAAAGTTTTGAAAGAAAAAGTTAAAAAAAAATTGAGAAAAAAATTATCAAGAAAAAGTTATTAAAATATTAGTGACCCGTCTTGAGTTAGTCGTGACTTAGGTTGTCTCCCCGATAGCCCCTACTTCTTTCTTTTTTTGGAATTTTTTTCCCTCCATATCTTTTCTTTGAAAACTTAAAAAGATTCTAGTTAAAAAAATTTAAGAAAAAGTTACTGAGATAAAATTACTAAAGAAAAATTATCAAAAAAATTATAAAAAAAATATCGAGAAAAAGATAATGAGACATATATGTCTCGAGGGGATCATGATTTGGGCTGTTGGAGTAGGCCGCGACTTGAAAAGTTGCGCGTGCTGAAAATAATTACTGCTTTACAGCCGTTCCTTGGTGACAGGTGACAAGGTAGTTCTACATATTATATGCTTGGAGTAGTTTTATAAATTTCTGGCGAGTGGATTTTTGCAACAAAATAAATTTTAGGAGGAAAAGTTAAAATCTAAGTAACTTTTAGAGGGTTTTGCATTTTTCTAAGTTCGAAGCGTTTTTTGATAGGAAATTTCTGGCGAGTGGTATCGCCCATCCATCGGCATGGTAACGCAAAGCATCGACGCATCATGGCCCGTGAGCGTTGGCGGTCAGTAGTCCACTTAGTTTAGCAATTGATGCCGCTTTCAGCGTTGCGTTTCGTGATCGCCTGCCTTGCTCGGGTTCATCTTCTGTTCGGAGCTGGTGGTGTCTGCGGTCGTGGAGCGCTCAGCTCGGCAGGACAGGGAGGACGAGGGCGTCGTACTCGGGTACTCCCTTTGAGAAGCCTCTGTTCGGAACACGTCGCCGTTGAGTCCACTGGCATTGGAACCGGCCGTCTGCTGTCAGAGTACCTTATCAAATGGAGGAAAACAAGAGAGGATGATACCAGGAAAGGACTGGCGATGGCATGGAAGTGACACGAGTTTACCGTGGTTTTATTTGGCGGATGCGTAGAACAGTGAGGTCGATTGAGAAGCCCGGAACATTTCGGCTACGCAATTTCCTAGGTTTTCTTTCACGTGACCGGAATGCCCACGGTTAATTCGTTAAAACATCTCTAACTATATTCTCTTTGTTTTCGATTTTTCTAATTATTATTTTTGTTTCTATTTTATTTATTTTCTCTTATATTGAACCGTTTTTATTCGAAGAGAATCGTAAAGTAAAAGAAGAGTGATTTTTTAAATAGAGTGGATTTTTTCTAATTACTAATTTTGTTTTTATTACTGTCTCTATTCTTATTTTTTTATATTATCTTATATTCAACAGTTTTTATTTAAAAGAATCGTGAAGTAAAAAAGAGTGAATTCTTAGTTGGAAAGAATAGGAGGAAGAATTAAAATGAAACCGTTAAAGATAACCTTATAGTACAGGTAAGTAACTCTGACACCACTCGCTCTGCTTCTCAGACTGTGGGTACAAAATCTCCCCGACAAATCCATGGACCGAGAAATCTAGCAGAGGTCAATAGAAACCATTACTAGCCTGCTCTTCTCGGTCTCCATCACAGAAAAAAAAGGCTTTCAAATCAGACAAGAAAACACGAACGTCAAACAAACCGGCCGCAAATCAGAGCGCTCCACACCAGTCACCACACGGAGGCGACACTGCGTCAGGGGAATAGATCAGACGTGATCATGCATGGCGCAAGGGCGCGAGCTTGGCACACGTCAGGTGGACAGCAAAGAAAAAAAATCTTTCACGAATAAATACATAAGAGTTTTTAGAAAGAAGATTTAAATTTGAAGAAATATTAGAGATCAAGGAGAATCAAATGTGTTATTGATATTGATAAGAAATTTTTTTCTGACCTGATGGTCAAGAGTCTGTATTTATAGTGTCGTCAGGGTGTAAGTATACAAGTTTGCTATTACAGAGATAGCGATACCAGCCATCGCTATACCTCATGGATTTGGGACCGGTTGAATCACACAGGCTAGATCTATGCAGAATAGTTTTATCCCTATTTAGAAGATATTATCCACTATGAAAAATATAATAGTGCAAGTGATCCTAAGGGCGGTGTATTGGGCCGACCGTCTACTACGGTACCGCACTATCTAGGGTGTTAGGCTAGCCACCACTTGCGTTGGGATGTTAAGATAGCGTCTACTTGTATGGGTATTAAATATCGGTCACTACCTTATAGACGAAAGACGCCTAGCGAGCCACCTCTGGCTGATCTTTTGCCAAGACCTAATGGCTCATCCACGGGCTCCGGGGAGGCTGCCTTGTCCTTCGAAGAACAGGGGCTCCGAAGAGCCCGCTCAGGCTTTGGAGGGCAGAGGCTCTGGAGAGCCTCCGAGCCTAGCGACCTGAAGGGCATTCGAAGATCCATGATTTTCAGGCGTAGGCTGGTGGAGCCAGGAGCGTCGGGGGTCCTTAATGATGACCTCTAACAGTAGTCCCTCGCGAGGGCGGCCAGCGAAGCGGCTGAACTCGTCGTTTTCGGAGCGGGCCCTCTGACGATCCCTAGCTCCACGTCTGACGGCCTATGGTCCTTTGTCTTGCTCGAGTGGTTTTGGAAAGTCCAGGCTAATTGATTTGAATTGACTGTCTGGTAACACCTGTGAAGGGGCATTCATTGCGTCTTGTGTTTAGCGGTGTGGTCACACCTTATCAAGCAGTAGTGGGACACGTGGTGCCTCATCGTTGGAGGGTCATGGGGGTGGTTTTGCTACCCCATGACTGTGGCCTCATGGGCGAAAGGACGGGGCATGCACGCACATACCCAGGAGGAAATAACTCCCCCTTTAGTTTATAAGGTGGCGGCTCCAGCTGATTGGAGGCCCTATCTGACGCCTCTACTTCCATCTACATCTACTTTGGTCGACACGCACGGCCGACCATAGCACTCTCATCTTCCATCATTGTCTAGCGCTTCTCGCTGCCTTCCAGGGACCATCATGGTTAGCTCTAGTGCTCAAGGCGAGGTCGTTGATGTGCGCGGGGCGACAGATGCTCAAGCGACGGTGATTCCTCTGCCGCTGCCCAGGCCACCGCCGAGTGTGAAGCTCCATCGCTCCAGCAGGAAGTATCCCCGGTAGATCAGCGCGCTAGGGGAATCCACCATGAGCGAGGCCAAGCTCGAGTGGATTGTCGAGGAGGGGAAGATCCCCTCTAAGTTTGTCGTTCGAGCACTACGGGATGAAGTGGTTTTGGAGCCTCATGGCCATGATATCGTGGTGTTCGAGGTCTTTTTTGATGTGGGCCTCGACTTCCTGGCGGTGCCGCTTCTCAAGGGGGTGCTCCGTCTTTTTTACGTAGAGCTGCCATAGCTCACGGTCAACGCGATTGCTCTCCTGACTATCTTCGAATGGGCCATGTGATGGAGGGATGCGAAGGGAGAGCGGAAATTTTCGCCTCCATCCATGAGGCAAGTTGCCAGCCGAAGACCCGGACGGAGGATGGAGTGACAAAGGCCCTCAGCTTTGGCAGCATGTACTTCCAGCTCTGGCCGAAATATCAGGATGCGTTTCTGGCAAAAGCCATCAACAACCGGTGGTACTCCGGGTGGTCAGAGTAGTGGTTCTACTATGATGTAGGCGTCGGGTCTCCCCTCCGTTCTACGAATCAGGATATTAAGTATGTTCAGACCCCAGCGGCGGATATCTCTGATGCCCAGCTCGCTTCGCGATTGGCACTACTCTAGAGGGTGGCCCAGAGGAAGAGCATGCGTGATCTCATGGAGGAGTTCACGATGCTGCGTATTCGGCCCCTTCGAGCGGACTGGGAGCACGTCTTTGCATAAGGTGAGGATGATGAGCCGAACATGTACTCCGGACCCACCATCAATTCTGGTGAGTCTTCCTCGTTGTATAGCTTTGACTTCGCAGAGGTGACACATCTTTTTCTTTCAGATGATTGCCTTCCATCGGAGCGAGCGGTCGAAGTCATTGAGGAGTTCTTGGGCCCGCCTACTGCCATGGAGCGGGATTGACATATGGATCTGGTTGGGAGCTGAGAGCGGTACAACCGCATTTGTTTCCACCTCAGGGTAGTGGCTCTGGTGTGACCAGATCCAGCAGAGCGAATAGCTAATGGCAGTAGATACTTTCCCTAGCTCGGTTGGCTATTGTCCACATGCGTAGACTTTAAGGTCATTGGTAAGCCATGTAATGGTTGAAAGTGACTACAATGTTGAATTGGAGGAGTAATTGATAGGACGTACCGTATGTAGATTAGGCAATTTCGGGAGGCCCTAGCCTGGGGGGCCTCCTACGCATAGTACTTGCGGAGGGTCTCTGTGTTCCAACTGTGCTCCAGAGGGATTCCTTTTGTGTTTCCTAATCGGTAGGAGCCTGGCATGTTGGACTCGAGGATTAGGTACAGGCCTTCCCATTTGTTGTGCAGTTTCCCTGGAGCCAGGGCGCATCGAAGCACTAGGTCTCCGGGTTCGAAGCTTCGAGGTACAACCTTGGGATTGTACTAGACCTTGGTTTTGGTCGATATTCTAGACGGCATGGAACCATGTGCCTTCAGCGAGGTCGAGGGAGAGCTCTATTTCTCTGGCAGTCTGAGGCAGTTGAGTCCAGAGTGAGCGTCCTTTGATCTCGGCTGGAGTCATAGCTTCGTCACCGTATAGGAGGCGGAAGGGGGTGAACCCTGTGGGTCGTGTGACCGTGGTGTGGAGGGACCATAAGACCTTTGGAAGCTCTTCAACCCATAGACCTTTTGCCAGATCGACGAGGCATCGATTTAGGCCTAAGAGAATGTTGTTGTTGGCGCACTTGACGGTCTCGTTGGACTATGGATGACGAGCGACGACGAAGGACATCATAGAATTCTCTGAATGGTCCGGAGTCGAATTGTGTTCCGTTGTCGACTGTGAGTTGTCACGAAACGCCAAAGTGGCAGACTACATTTTTTCAGAATTTTTTTTGGACATTCTTCAATGTAATTGCCGTGAGGGGCTCAGCCTCGACCCATTTTGAGAAGTACTCCAATGCCACTACTGCGTACCAAAGGCTACCATTGGTGCGAGGGAATGGTCCGATGAGGTCCATTCCCCAATGTGCTAGGGGTCAAACAGGAGCAATCGGTTGCAGGTGAGTCGGGGGCCGATGGCTCTGGTACCTCATCCATTGGCATCCTTTGCAAGTGCGGATAAGGGCTTTCGCATTGGACATGATCATTGGCCAGTAGAGACCCTAGCGGAGTGCTTTACCGACTAGGGCGCGGGGCACCAAATGATTGTCGTAGAGTCCTTCATGAATTTTCTGGAGGAGAGCGGCCCCCTCCTGCTTGGTGACACAGCAGAGGAGGGGAGCGTAGACCCCTGCTTTATAAAGGGCCCCATCCACCAAGAAGTAGCCCCTGGTACGATGTTCAATGTGACGGAGCGCAACAGAGTCATCCGGCTCCTTCGCTCCACTCAAGAAGGATAAGAGGGGTGCCCTGCAGTCTAGTGTTTCAATAGGGAGGACGGTGGCGACCATCTCATCTAGGGTACCGGTCACTGGGTGGTAGAGGACCTCTAGGAAGGCTCCCAATGGCATATCTCTGCTCCTAGCGGAAGCTTTTGCAGGGGCGTCCGCCTGGCGGTTCTCTGCCCATGGTATGCTTCGTACTGATATGCAGCGGAAGCGCCCTTCGTCCCTGCGAATGCCTCGAGGTATCTCGCCAGGTCAGGATGCTGAACCTAGAAGCTCTTGTCCACATGCCCAGCAATGACCTAAGAGTCGGTCCTGATGATGACTCTGGCAGCTCTTAAGGCCCAAGCCTTCTGGCGGCCTAAGAGGACAGCTTCATGTTCGATGATGTTATTGGTTGTCTTGAACTCCAAGCAGGTTGCGAACTTGGCCCGCTAGCCTGTGGGGGAGATGAGGATTGCATCGACCCCCGCGCCAGTTGAACTGTAAGCTCCATCGGTGTATATTATCCTCCATCTTGAGGAGGAATTGTAGGGGGTCCTGTAGGTACCGGAGTCCATTCGGTGATGCAGTCGGCCAAGACCTGTGACTTGATGGCTTTACGGGCCACAAACTTTACTGTGAAGGGGGCTAGCTCCACATCCCACTTGCCGATGCGTCTGGTCACCTCCCGGTTATGAAACATGTCGCCAAGTGGGTATTAGATTGGTACAGTGATGTCATGGGCGAGGAAGTAGTATCAGAGTTTGCGCGAGGCCACCAGAAGGGCATATGCCATTTCCTCAAGCTTGGTGTAACGCATCTTGGCACCAGCTACACATAGTATATGACCCATTGTGTAAAACGACCTTCACTCTCCTCCTCCCATATCATTGCAGCACTTATAGGGGAGGCAGAGGTGGATAAGTACAGGAGGAGCCCTTCGCCAAGAAGGGGTATCGTGAGAGTCTTGAGGTCGTAAAGGTGGGCCTTGAGGACCTCGAAAGCGGCCTAACACTCCAGAGTCCATTGCAAAGGTTTGGAGTCCCTCAGCATTTTGAAAAATGGAAGGTTATGCTCGACGGATTTGGCGAGGAAACGGCTAAGGGCCGCAAGGAGACCGACCATGCGCTGGACCCCCTTCGCATTAGTGGGGGGTGACATCTCTGTAATGGCGCGGATCTTGCCAGGATTTGCCTCGATGCCCCTTCGGGAGACAAGGTATCTCCGTAGCTTGCCGGCTTTGTCATCGAATACGCACTTCTCAAGATTAAGCTGCACGCCGGCCACTCGGAGGCTGTCAAATGTTTCCTGAAGGTCAGCAACATGGCCAGCCTCAAGCTTGCTCTTCACAATGATATCGTCGGTGTAGGCTTCAATGTTGCGACCTAATTGTTGCGCTAGAATTTTGTGCACCAAGCAGGAGAAGGTGGCTCCGGCATTTCGGAGGCCAAAAGGCATCTGAATGTAGCAGTATAACCTGAAAGGGGTGATGAAGCTATGTCACGTCCTAAATCCTTAATCACGCAATTAAGCATAATCATGCTTTTTAAGTATTATGTTTAATTTTGCGTAATTGTAATTCGGAATACTAATGCACTTCGTTAAAAGTCAATTGGATGAGAGAAAAGAAATTAGGGAGGAAAAAGAATAAAATTCGCAGTCAAAACGGACCCTTTTCTCTAAAATATGGGCCCCACATGTGGGCCAACCACCCCTCCCTCTCCCTCACGTGCAGCCACCTACTCCCACCCCCTCTCTCTCGTGCCCTCAATCCCACCGTGCAGCATAGCTGCTGCTGCCCCCTTTCTCCCTCTCAAGCTCTCTCTCTTCCTCCCTCAAATCCGAGCTCAAGAGAAGGAGTGGAGGTAAGCATATGGTACTATTGCGATCACGAGCTCATAAGCTATCCATTCCTCCAATTTATTTTCGTTTTTCCGAAGGATTCGAGCCGATTTTGTTGTCTTTTGATGTTCTTAGTTGAAGCTCAAGGAATACTGGAGTTCTTCGATTTCCCACCATTTCCTCCTTCTCCCGGCGGTCCCCAACCTCGGCAAAGCACCTTGGGTATGTCCTCTAGGCTTCCCATGGCTTGGATACGCATTTGGTTGGTCAAAATCCGAATTTGGAGCTAGGTGGTGAAGTTTGGGTATTTTTGATGCTTTAAACCTAATTTGAGGATTTGGATGAATTTGAGTTAGGAATTGAGTTTCTAGGTTGGGTAGTGAGTTCTAGTACCCTTGAATTAGCTCTAAGATGTTTCCTTTTGGTATGGAGAAGTTCATAAATCATTTTGGCCAAGTTTTCCCCTCTCAAACGGGCTGTTCTGGAGTCACTCGGAGAATCCGGGTTAACTCGGAGGGTCCGCACAACTCCCAGCCAAAAAATAACAAAGGACCCCTCCTGGAGGGTCATCCGGGGGTCAACCCGGAGTATCTGGATTGACTGTTTATCAGCTTTTTTTTCTTTTATGCTGATAACTTGTAAAATTCATAGTAAGTTCTCCGTAGCTCCAAAAATTATAAAACTAATTTTGTTGGTTTTATAATTATCTTCTATACTCATTAAAAATATCCCTATCCATTAAATATTTAATTAAATTTATGAGATAAATTAATTATGTTAAGACTTCTTTAATTCACCACTAATTCTTTACAAGTCCAAAATGAATGAAACCAATTTTGCTAGTCTCCTTATTACTTATTCTATCTAGGAAAATTGTCTCCCTGCATTATGTGGCATATTTTGGGATATTTCATCATATGTGCCTTGTGGTATGCATTGTTGCATTTCATTCATGCTTATCATTGCACGCGTTATGTTTCATAGAGCACGCCGATCCATCGATCCCGGAGGCAGAGGGCGATCTTGACGCGCCCCACCTATTTGAAGTGCATCAAGCCAAGCAACTATTTATATTAATCCATCTTGTGTAATTGGATAAGTCTAAAATTGATGAAATATGCTTATGTATGTATGCATGTTTAGTGAGTCAGTGTCGGGTATCAATGGGTAGAACCTATGCCGATTGCATTCTTCTACTTTGAATACTTGTGTATTTACATTCCTTGTAGCCTTGAGATGTTGTCAATGTCTAGGTATGAGTTCAACTTATATGCTTAGCCATGCTTAGGTCATTCGGTAGAAGTCGAACGACGACGCATCCTGTTGTTCGCAAGCATAGGACCTTCTTATGATTACATACACTTGTTGAGGTTGAGATGGTTGTATGAGTGGTGAGTATGAGACGAGGTGTGGGCGGTGCTAGGAGGTGTTTTGTCCTGTCCGGATGTGGAGTTCCCCTGTGTAGGTCGGTAGAGGAAATCGGACACCGTAGACCGCTTTGCGCCGGTTAAGCACCGATCGTCGGTGTTGTTTGCTTTAGCAGTTACCTTACTCACCACATGCCGATCTAATGGTAAGACGAGACGAATACCTTCGTAGTTATGGCTTTTTGGGCGTGGACATCAATGGTGTGAGCGGGCGGGCTTGTAGTGGTACTAGTTTGCTCTGGGAGTAGTTCTAATACCACCGCACCGAGCGATGCATGATCCAAACGGTTGGAGCTGGTTGGAAAATGTTGTCACGAGTACTCCCCTTGTGTGCACTTTGGTCGGTGGCACAAGCCGAGTGGTCCTTGTGTTGTGTAGGTCCAGGAGTATCCCCTGCAGGGTGTATAAACAATTTGAACTGCCGTGCTCTCATTCATGAGCATGATTCTGTCCATCTGCATCGGTCGTAGAGTTTCGAGTATGTTTAGTGGTTCGGTATGTGGGAGATGGTGATGTTGGTTCTTGTTACTTATTGATACACATGTTGGTTACAATTATACTTGTTTAGTTGTTAGTTGTAGGGTAGTTTTCATATGTTTTGGTTAAGTTTCAGTCGCTCACACATATGTTTAGGATGCTTAGTGCATATGTTTTACCTAACATGTGGCTTATCCTTGCTAATGATCAATGCATAATCCTTGGAGTCGAGCTATGTATATGCGCTCTATATGTTTTAAGTCTTGCGAGTACCTTCGTACTCATGCTTGCGCTTTCAGGTACTCCTGCTGCTGGGGAAGAGGCTGTCTTTGGCTACTTCGTGCCTGCCGTTCAGGGTGCCGTTCAGAGTAGTTCATCCTACTCTAAAAGTGGCGTTTTTGAGACGGTGCCTAAGGGCATGCAGCGCTGTTCTCTTTTGTTGTTTATAAGTTTAACTTTCTGCTACGTAATTCTTTTGTGGTTAGGAGATGAGGGATTTTGTCTCCTCCTAGCTTGCTTTTGTTGTAAATTGTTGAAATCAGTTGCATGCTTAATACTTGTAATATAAATGTTTATTACTTGCTCTTTATTAAGCTATGTTGTGATGTACATGTTGGAAGGCATGTGTTCTGATCCTTGGGCACAAAACATGTGTCAGGACTAACGGAGCGGTATTCTGTTTAATCGCTGAAGTCATGATCGTGTCAGTGATCGACTTAGTGATTAATTAGAATATTGTTTGGACGGTTCCTCACAAGCTAGTCTTGTTCTCATCCTCCATAGCCATCCACACCTAGTGGTATCTGGAATATGCGTCCAGGAAGCTCAGCAACTCACAGCCTGTGGTGGAGTCTATTAGCTAGTCGATGCAAGGGAGAGGGTATGGATCTCAGGGACATGCTTTATTGAGTGATGTGAAGTCGATACACATGCGCCATTTCCCATTGTGTTTCTTGACCAGGACGGGTTTGAAAGCCACTCAGAGTGTATAACCTCTCGAATGACTCCAGCCTTCAACATCTTCTGGACTTCCTCCTTAGTGGCCTCTGCTCGCTCAAAGGAGAGCTTGCGGAGCCCCTGGTGTACTAGCCTGGCCCTCAGATCAACCCGAAAGGCGTGTTCGATGATGCATCGACGACTCTAGGAGATCCTATAGGGACCATGCGAAGACATCGAGGTTACCCCTCAGGATGGCTAGAAGTCGGATTTCTTGTTCCGGAGTGAGGTCCGCCATGATTTAGAAAGTTCAGTTGGGGTAGTCCGAACATGCTGGAACATCTTTGATATCCCCCTCCAGTCGTGGCTTTGGAGGGCCATGACGTCTGGGCGTGCCGAACGGGGGTCTTTGAAGTTCTCTTGGTTCACGTTATGGACGCGACGGCCGTTGAGAGGTGCTGGGTGCCCGTACTCGATGCGCCTTACCAACTCCTTGGTCATTGTGGATGGAGATTAACCTCATGGGATCGGACATCTTTAGGCAGAGATAGTTGTGATAGGGAATGGCTCCGAACCTGTTCAGAGTCCCCCGGCCTAAGATAACATTGTACGCGTAGGGTATGTCCATGTCGTCGAAGGTGATTACCTCGGTCCGCACTACAGATCCTTCGTCGAAGATGACCAGAAGTTCTGTTTGGCCTAAGGCGTCAAGAGGGCCCCCGTTGAACCCCTGTAGGGGCCTGTGGCCTAGGGAAAGCCAACTCCACTGATAGTGGAGTTGGTTGAAGGCGTGTATGAAGAGGAGGTTCGCTGAACTTCCTCCATCTACCAGCACCATCGGAACTTCTACTTTGGTGATGTTGGCTGAGATGACTAAGCGTCAAAGTGGAGGAGCTTTACCCCCTCAGAGTCATCAAAAGTGAATGTTATGAGGGCGTTGGCCCATCCGGGGGTCTGACGATGGATGCTGGTTGCTCCGACGTGGTTTACCCCATGCGTGTAGTCTCGTCGCTACCGTTTTAAGGAGCAATCGGAGCTTTCTCCCTTTGTTATGGTGAGGACTACCCGCATGGTCCTATCTCATGCGTTGTCGTAACACTCTACGGGAGGTGGAGACGGAGGAGGTAGGGTCAGCTGGGGAGGGTTCTGTAAGGCCATGTGATCAACTTGGTGGCCTGCTGCCAGCCTACGGCCTTCGGGTCATTCGCCGTCAGCCCCTTTCGTTGCTGGGTAGGATACCTGCCTCCCAAGGTACTCCTCTCGGAAGGTTATGAGGGTCCGACAGTCTTCGGTGCCATGGCCATGTCTGGCCCTGTGCAGGGTGCACCAGTATCCCTCCTCAGGGTGTTGTCCTAGGGCGCGACGCCTCTCGGGGAAGGCTTCGGAGCACCCTTGGCCTCAACCCCTGAGACGGGGTGGGATCAGAGACCCTCGACCTTGATTGATGATGTGGATGTTGTGTTGTCGCCGCTAAACCTTGCGCACCCCGGAGCCCTCAGCCTCCTCGGGGCCCTTTTTGTTGCTAGCGGAAGAGGGGCGTGCGAGGACCTTGCATTCGAGCACGACTTCTCTGGCTCAATGCTGGGGGTCGTGGTGGCCAGCGTGAGCCTCCGTTGGAGCTTTTCTTCCTCCGTTGTGACAACCCAAAATCCTTAATCCTGTCATTAAGCATTCATGAGCATCATTATCATCATAATTGAAGTTTTGAGCAAGTAACTAATGCAATTAAAAATTAAACACAAATTGTTAACATTAATAATAAGTGGCACATTGTGAAGGAACTCACAAATTTGCTATGCAATATATGGTTGAAAATAATTAAAGAATATTAGTGATTTTTCCTAAATTTTTAGGGATTATTTTGAAGCCTTAAAAATCTATGCAAGTTAGGAACGATTGCATTTTTGAAGAATTTAATTCAAAATTGGCTTAGGCTTTTTGGTCAAACAAGTTAAAATGAGTTGCATATGACTTATAGCTTCACACAAAATTTATCCCACAATTTTTGGAGGTGGGAAAGACCTGTTTTTGGTTCACAATAGGAGAGGGGATATTTTTGATATGCCAGTTATTGTTCCTCAGCCCCACTCGTCATCCCCTCTCTCTGTCTCTGTGTCCCTGGTGAGCAGCTTCGAGAGAGGTGGTCGTCGGCTTTGTTGACCGTTGAGGCCAGCAACGTCATGGGCCACAGAGCACTCTTGAGAGAGATTGACCACCACCCTTATCTTCTCTTCCCTCACTTTGCTCTCCCTTTCTGTGCTCACTTGCTCTCTCTCTCTCTCTCTCTCTCTCTCTCTCTCTCTCTCTCTCTCTCTCTCTCTCTCTCTCTCTCTCTCTCTCTCTCTCCCTCCCTCCTCCGCCTCTTCCACCTAGCCAAACACAGCACAGAGCACGGCATGACACCGTCTCCACCCATCCACCGCGTCGAGCCCCGTTTAGCCTAGCCCGAGCACCCAGGAGCACAAAGTAAGGTCACAAAAAACCCCTCCACCGCCAGATTTTCCTTCTTCCCTGGCTAGATTCGTGTATAGGCGTCGTCTTCCCCAACGCCGGCATCTTGCTTCACCCCTCACCATCGAGTTGTCTCCCTGCTACCTCTTCACGTCGACATGCCCCTTGGTGAGCTTCCCCGTCCCCCATAGAGTCTAGTGCGTGCGCCGGTTTCCTTTCGACCCGTCACCGGCGCGCTTCTACGTTGTGGCCGAGCCACCGCCGCTTTTGCTCTCCACCACCAACCGAGCTATGGCTGGGCCCCTCGGCCAAGTGGCACGCTGTTATGTTCCAGCCCATGTAGATACCGTAGGTGCTCTCGTCCGAGCCATTTGAGTCGTTGTTTAGCCGCTGGCCTGCCGGACCGATCTGTCATGGGCGTCGTGCTCTCTGTGCTCGCCGCCGGTTGCCTCCTGACTAGGCCCGCCAGCCAAACCTACCCACTCATGATCTCCATGTCGCATTGGTGCCATGGATGCCCTTGGTTGGCCGTTTCCCGCCACCGTTAGCCAATGGCGAGGCCGCCTGTGCCACTGGTGCATTATACAGCTGGCCTCAAGGCCATTTTGACCAGAGTCAAAATGCTCAGGCCCACTGTCAGCCGTTGTGGCTAGATTCCCCCTTGTGAAAAAGGGTTAAAGCCTTTTAATATTTGGATAATCCAGGGAAAATGCAAAATCAAATTATTATTACACATTTAAATCGACTGAAAACTTGTAAAATGCATAGGAATTTAAATATAGCTCTAAAAATTGTGAAACCAATTTTTCTAGCCTTGCATGATCATTTTATACATGTTAAAAATTCTAGGTGCCATGAAATATGTATTGAGTTTTCTTTGGTAAATCAAATATGTTTAAGTTTTAATAATTCATATTTAATTATTGGTAAGTCCGAAATTGGTAAAACCAATTTTGCTAATCTTATGAAATTATTCCATGTTCACTAAAAATAATCATTCTCATGTTAAGTATAAATTATTTTTCTATTTAGGTATAAGCTTTGAGCTAACCGTAATTAATCCATGAAAGTGATAAATCAATTAATAATAATCACAATTAAGAAAATCTTTGATGCTATGAACTCCTAACATATTGAATTGCATCTCCATTGTGGTCATACACTATGGAGCATCTTTCACTACATGTTATTATACTCATTGTGATGCACCGTTCTTTATTTAGCAAACGATGTTTCGGAGAGTTGCGAGTTTGAACACGAAGGTGAAACAATGGAATTTGTTGGTGAACAACAGGTAGCACAAGGCAAACATCTATAATATCTCTCCTATATGTTTTGGTGAATAGTTGGTCAATCTATTAGATTTTGCTATATGTCGTAGATGCATATGATAAGGAGTCGATGTCGGGAATCTGGTAGATCCTATTTATTGTATCGTACCTACCTTAATAAAGTTGTTAATCCTGATCCTTATAGTCTGAGTATAATGTATCATAGCCCAACTTAAAAATGATGCGGTAATTGCTTAGCCTTGCATAGGTCATTAATAAAAGTCAAGTGATGGATGTCACCGTCGTTCGCGAGCTGCATGAATTTCAACTACAGTTACAAAGAAATGATATGTTGGGATGATGAGTTGGTGAGATTAAAAAAGAGAGCTGGGCAGCACTAGGGGCTGTTCGGGAGAAGAACTTGAATGTCATAGACCGTTTGTGAGTTGTTAAAGTTTATACGAGATGTGGGCCGTGCTAGGGGTGTCTTCTGCCTCGAAGTAGAGTTCCCCTGAGTAGGTCGGGAGAGGAGCCCAGACGCCATAGACCGCTTGCATCGTTTAAACACCGATCATTGGTATCGTTGGCTTAAGCATTTTCCGTACTTCCACGTGTTGATCTAATGGTAAGATAAACCAATTATCGTATGCCGTGTTGACGCTTGACTTGCAAACCTATAATACGAAGAAAAAGTACGAGGAGATGAAAGGTGGTAGGGAGCTGGAGGTGTCCGGGACACTCACGGTAACCCCGGTGCCATAGGGGCATGTGCAAGCAGGTAGTTTCGGGTATAAGAAAGGTTTTCTCAGGGGCCAAGAGGGTAGACCCGAGTCATGTGGGTAAAGATGTACCCCTGCAGGGTGTAAGATTAATCTAAATTATCGTGCTCTCGGTCATGAGCATGCTTGAGTTTCATCCGCATCAGTCGTAAGTTTTCGATTCAATTTGGGGAAAAAGAAATGGAAAGTATGTGTGCTTCTAGGAGAAGCATGTGCTAGTACTAAATTAAGTTGAGCAAGTTTACTTTATTGAAGATTATGTTTATTGCTAGTTTATGCTAGCAGGTCATGTCATTATATTGGTTAAAGTATTTTTCGCTAAGTTAACTTAACTTTATGGCTATTCCTTACTATTCAACTCAATAATTATGCTTGGAGCAACATTTGCTTAGCCTTGCATAGGTCATCAGAAAAAGTCGAGCGATGGATGTTACCGTCATTCGCAAGCTGTAGAAATTTCAACTATAGTTACAAAGGAGTGATAAGTTAGGATGATGAGTTGGGAAAAAAACTGAGACGAGATGTGAGCGGTTGCTAGGTGTAGTTCGGGAGAGGAGACCTAGATGTCATAGACTGCTTGCATCGTTTAAGCACCATCTGTGGTGTTATTTGACTTAAGCACTTTCTATACTTCCACATATCGATCTAATGGTAAGATAAGCTGATTATCGTATCTGTGCTGACACTTGCCTTGTGGTCCTATGACGTGTAAGTAAAAGTATGAGGAAATGCAAGGCGGCGGGGAGCCAGAGGTGTTCGGGACGCGCTCGCGATAACCCCGGTGCCATAGGGGCATGTGCAAGTGAGTAGTTCCGGGTAGGGATGGAAACGGATCGAATACGCATGGAATCGAATTCGGATAGTACGATTTACCACATTTTAATCCGAATGCGAATACGGATTCGGATATCCTTGAATACGAATACAAATCAGATAGTTCGAATACGAATCCGCATTCGGATATCTACTCGATCTTCAAAATTCAGGTCGGAAATTTAAATTTTTGAAAAAATTTGACTGAAATTTGATAAAATTCGACTAAAATTTGATAAAATTAGACTGAAATTTGTTCTAATTTGATTGGGCCAGAATTTTAGAAATTTTGTTCAAAATTCATGTTGGAAATTTAAATTTTTGATCAAATTTAACTGAAATTTGATGAAATTTGACTTAAATTTGTTCCAATTTGATTGAGTTGGAATTTCGTTCATATCTGAAATTTCTAAAACTTTAGCAAAATTTGGTTCCCTGGTTGGCGGATACGGATACGAATCGGATATATCTCGAATTCGGATATCCACATTTGAATCCGAATCTCGAAAACGAATTCGGATATATCCATTTTAGTATCCATTTTAGAAACGAATACGGATACGGATATCCATATTCGTATTTTAACGGATACGGAATCGGATAATTCGGATTTCCTGCCATCCATTTCCACCCCTAGTTCCGGGTATGAGAAAGGTTGTCTCGGGGGTCAAGAGAATGGACTCGAGTCGTGTGGGTAAAGATGTACCCCTGCAGGGTGTAAGAATAATTCGAATTGCCGCACTCCCAGTTATGAGCATGCTTATGTCCATTGGGCAACATCGTAGAGTTTCGTTCAGTTTGGAAAATGAAAAGTATGTGGGCTTTTAGGAGAAGCATGTGCTGATACTAAATTAAGTTGAGCAAGTTTACTTTATTGAAGATTATATTTATTGTTAGTTCATGCTAGCGGTTCATGTCATTACATTGGTTAAAGTACTTTTCGTTGAGTCAACTTAACTTTATGGTTATTCCTTGCTATTCAACTTAAAGCATTATTCTTGAAGTCGAGATAGTATATACCCATATTGTGTAAGTCATGCGAGTACCTTCGTACTCAGGGTGCTGCCCTTAAGTTGATGTATGTAGCGATGAACTGGTTTACAGTTACTTCTATTCCTCTGATGCTGGAGATGGCCAGGAGTAGAGATAGAATATCTGAGCTTGTCCCGGTGTTACCTTATGGGCAATGGTGCCACTGGCCTTTTGTTTATTAATATCTTCCTGCTGCTTACAAAAACTCTGGCAGTAAGTAAAAACTGTACTTGTGTACAAGGTCTGAAATAAAGTTAAATTTTTTGCATTATGTTCATATCTTGTAATGAAACTATATTGTAAACGGTATATGCTGTGATCATGGGCTTTGTAGAGCACATATCGGGACTACCGGGATTACTCCCGTTTTAATCAACTTAATAGTCGATTAAGCCAGATGTAATTTGGACTGGTCTGATATCCACTTGTGTGTATTCCTCGAATTTTCACATAAGGGCCTCCACCGAGTGCACAGGGCGTCAGTTTAATCTATCGTAGAGGGGCCCTTTAGCGAGGCCCTGGGTTGTGGTGTCGATGATCGACGACTCGACTCTGATATGCCTTTGATATGGGCCTTGGTTTGAGAAAAACCTCTGGAAGTAATCACAGAGGGTATCGTCTGGCTACTGCTTAACAGTGAACAGGCTCCCAAAGATCATTGGTTCGACAAACGTGCCTTGAAAATTGTTGCAGAAGACATCTCGGAGCTGAGCCCAGGCATAAATGGTCCCCAGATCTAGCACCTAAAGTCATGGAAGGGCTACTCCCTCCAGGGCGAGAGGAAAGCATTTGGCCATGGTGGCCCGCCTGCCTCCGCTGGCCTCTATGGCAAGGGCGTATGAGCGAACAAACTCCTCCAATTCAAATCTCCCCTAGACTTGGGTAGCTTGGGGGTTCGGAACCCCTCTAGGAAGGGTACGACCTGCAGGTCTGCTTGCACAGGAGAATCGTGGTCTAGTAACGGAGCCTCGTGCTGACAGTACCGTGGCTCTGGATCTTGCGTACCAGCTACCAGTGGTGCCTGGTGGTGATAAGGGGCTAAGATGCCAAAGCTCCCACTGGCCCTTGGAGCCTCGGCCAACATAACGTTGGTTGTTACGGGAGCAGCCGCAGTCAAGCCCCTAGGTTGTTGTGCGGCCTGCAGGGCTGCTTGTAGCTCCTCCAGCTGACTTGAAGGGCCACCACGCACTACTGCTGGTCGACCATGGTGGCGTTCATGGCAATGGCTCCAGTTGCAGCCCCTAGGGACGCAGCGGGGGTCTTGCTACACTATTGCTAAAGGGCCATCAAGGCAGCTGGCCCCCTGGCGCCAGCTGCAGTCGGGGTCACGACGGCTCTTACAGCGATGATTTCAACTGCAATCCATAGGGACGCAATGGGGGCCTCATTTTGCTGCTACTAGAGGGCCTCTGAGACAGCGGTCCCGCTAGCATCAGGCATGGCCAGCGTCGTGGATGGGCTGGTGGTGGTCCAGGGCCCCATTCTTCCTAGCTGGGGGCTGTCGCTGGCGTATCGTAAGTTTGGTTGCAGTGGTCGTGTGGACCTCCACACAGTTCGGCCGCATGCGATACGACCCTGGTGGTCTTTTTTTAGGTAGCATCCTACCTCTCTAGTACTTCTACGTTCAGTCCCCATAGACTGCGTGTTGTTGGTGAAAGAAAAAGTCTTGCATGAACAAGTGTGGCGAGAGCCTCTTTCAAAGAGGAGACTCAAGTTTCGAGAAGAAGTGGAGATGAAGTAGAATCAAATGTGTTGTTGATATTGATAAGATCTCTCTAGCTTGATGACTAAGAGTCTGTATTTATTGTGTTGTCAGGGTGCAAGTATACAAGTTTTCCTTACAGAGATAGCGATACCAGCCATCGCTATACCACATAAACCTAGGGCCGGTTGGATCACACAACCTTGGTTTAGACAGAATATTTTTACCCTACTTAGAAGATATTATCTACTATGATAAATACAATGATATAAATAGTCCTAAGGGTGATGTATTGGGCCAGTCGGTGTCATACTGTCTAGGGTGTCAAGTCGGCCACCACTTACGCTGGGATACTATAATAATCTTCACTTAGGTATTAAATATCAGTCACTTTTTTACAGGAGAAGAGCGCCAGGCAGGCAGATCCCCTCTAGCTGAGCTTTTGTCAAAATCTGATGGCTCATTCTCTAAGGTTCAGAGAGACTGTCGTGTCCTTCAGAAACATAGGTTTCAGAGAGCTCACCCAGGGTTCAAAGGGTATACAATCCGAAGAGCCCCGAAGCCTGCATTTGGAGATCATGGTCCTCAGACGTAGGCATCAGGGTACGACAACCAACAGCAGGGTAAAAAGGTTATGGATAGGATTAGAAAGGGGTTGCTTTCGACGGCGACTTGGCAGGGAGCAGTACCTGTCACTGGAGCCGAGGCACCGGGGCTCCAGGCCTCCAGCCGTCCGGGGCAGCAGGGAAAAGGAGCAGGCAGCCCAGGATATTCCTGTTCGTACTAGCGCTTCTTTATTCTTTTATCTTGTTCGTACTAGCGCTTCTTTATTTTTTAAAAAGATCATTACAATTTATAGACGTATAAATATTCATATCATTATACATACATACTCACATAACAACTATTAAAAATCAAAAAGTTATATCTTATTAAGACACACAATAAATTAATATAAGATTTATCTTTAATGAGTAACAGGTACAACCATCTTCACTCGCCACAAACAAGACTCCTCAGACATTTCTTTATTCCTGTGAAGGCTCTTTGTGTATAAACTGTAAAGCGATGCGCTGAGCCCATCTGCTCGTCCGCTACTGTCCTGTCCGCGCACGCCCGTCGTTTCCGTCCTGATCCATACTACCTGGTGCTGAAGGCGATGGCGGGAAAGTTTATTCTCGTCCCAGTATCCTGTTGTGCAGGAACCGTTTGACGCTCTGCCCCGTCAGACTGTCGCCGATGGATTTCGGGGTGATGCATATGATGCTTCTTCAGTTCCATTGGAAATTGCCATGTTTCTGCCATTGTTCTGTTTCACTCGTATTAAGGCACATCCGCACATGCACGCACGATAGAACGCAGGAGTTCCGGAGGGAAAACAAAAACATTCACCAGGAGATTCTATTGAGAATCCTACACCCCGAATGGTTGCCTGCTAGAAACAAATAACCGGAATCTTCCGCAGAAATGAAAACAGCCAAAACCAAGCAGATGTCTGCCAGTAGCTAACATTACCTACGGATAAAACTATCACGTGCTTTTCTGTGAGCAGCGGCACAATACAATTTCACCATGATGTCTGATGCATGCGCTGATGCGCAGGCCTTGAGCAAAGCACAAGTGACCTGGGTGGCTACCCAGTGCACAACTTTGCCACCTCTCTTGCTCCAAACTGCGTCATTTCACAGACACACACGATGAAGTTACCGCAATAGTCAAATAACCATGCAGCAAGAAACACGTTTTCACCAAAAATCCCGATGAGTGTACCACAGGTGTACGCGGTCTTCTGACGACGGCATTGCCAATTTGCCATCCTGCGTTTTTGTTCAGGGCCGGTTGGTGCCAAAAGCGTCGAGCCCGGCAGCAGCATGCGCTCGTCAGTTAGCCGTACCTGCCAGGATTTGTTCATGGCTCGGTCGTTGCTGGTGAACGGATTGGTGGAATTGTCCTTATCCCTCACCCATCATCCACGGGTTGTGAGAATCCATCCAAGAATCTCGTGTGATTGAGTGAAGCTGCAAGCAGTTCCAGAATTTCAGATCACCAATGGTTCCTTCACGAAAATGATGCGTGCAGGCAGTCCTCCCATCGCTACAAGTACCTTGTACTAGACGAACAACTGTTTTCTAAGAGGTAGATAAAAGAAGAACTAGCTAAGCGCACGTACATTATAACGAAAATATAAATATTTAATATGTTAATATTAAACATAAATTTAAGTTATAGATACATGGATATACAATGAGAGCGTCGTCGAATGAATATGTGAGAGCGATATATAGGATCCGAAAAAATGATGAGAATAGGCTCATATCTGAGGACAATTCGGCCCAGCCAACGCAAATAATCTGGAAGGTGAGCCCAACTGAATTCGGGCCTAATGGACCTCCAAATCCGGCCGCCCAATAGTCCATTCGCACTTCACCCACCGAACGAAGAGGAGAAAACCTTGCCGTCAATGTCCGCGTTCCCTTCCAAGGGCGCTAGGGTTTAACCCCAACTGCTCGATCTCTCTCCCAGTCCTCCGATTCGGTAGCATCTTGGGGGGGGGGGGGGGGGGCTAGATGGGATACCTCCAGGAGGCCAGGGAGAATCACGTCAAGAAGAAGGTCGAGGAAGGTGAGTCCAGCATCATCCGTGCTTCTTAAGCTTTTGATTTGTCGTATTGAAGTATTCAAAGCTCGGATTAGTCCTGTGGTAGATGAATTGGCGAAAAGTTGTTCTCCATTACTGTTGGTTCTTGAAATCTGAGCACAGTTCGTGAAATGATGCTACCAAGCGACGAGGATGAGAATGGTGTTTGGGGTTTCACCGATCCAGGAAATGAGATCATCTGATTTTGCATTTGCTGCTTGGAGTATTTGCAGAAAGTTCAAGCCTTATGTTTAACCATTACTCGAACCTTTATAGGCCAAATTTGTCATGCCTGAATGTTAGTCATTTTTTACTCTTTGGGAATAAAGATAATAGGGCAGCTTTCTTATGGAAGTGTGCAAATATGTCTCCCTGTCCAATGGACTGGAAGTGGAAGAATTATGCTTTAAGAATTGCCTCTATTGATATTTCTCCCAGTGAGCCGTTTAGTGAAAGTTGAAGCTGAAGGGACGAAGAACTTGACCCTTCCAATATCTAGACCTCCCAAATACTGATGTGCATAAGAATGAAAAGAAAGAGCATGTGCAAAATTGATGGCATGCTTTTTCATCTTAAAGGATTTCTTTCAGTCAACTGTTGCTGTTCAGTGCTAACTGACAACATTTTGTAGATTGGGGTTTGACTTAAGGGAAATTTCTGTTCTATTTGATAAAAGGTGTTAGATTCTTGTCCTTATGTCTAAGTGTTAAATTGACATGCTACCCGTCTACCTTTGCAGCTTTGCGCAGCAAAATGAAACAAAAGGCCCTTCAGGAATGTGATTTCTACTGTTCAAAATATGCCGAGTGTGCTCGGGGAAGAACATTCTCTGTGGTATGGCAATGCCGCAAACAAGCCAAAGAGTTGAATAATTGCCTTCATCAATAGTAAGTGCTCATTATATGCCACCTCTTTTATTGTTTGAATTTCGTTGTGCAAGGTAAAATTGCACTAGCAGTTATTGTTTAAAGTTTTTTGTATGCAGCACTTTTCAGCATTGAGGACTTTCACAATGCTCGATGTATTAGCAAAATATCACATTGAGCCTAATCATGGAAACTTAATATGATGCCTTTTATATGTTCATTCAGTAGAAGGATGTGGGTAAACATATTTGTAGTTGTTGCTTATAGAAATAAAGATGTTATGCTCGGCAGGACTTATAGCAGGAGACGAGGACCGACAGCAACTCAAAGTGGCGGCTAAAGTTACCATATATGTATTCAAATAAATAAGTAAGTTTAGATTGAGGAGTGTCGGAGAGTGAACTCCTGTCGCAGGGATCCCGAGAGACCCCTCTTTAGAGATTCGGCCGGGGGGATGATCCTAGAAAAGCTTGTACGGGAAAAAAGCGGGAACGGAAGTAAATGCGCTGGCTTGCGGGTACACCGGGTTTTTGAACAGGTTCGGGCCGCGCGGGGGCGTAACACCCTACTCCTGTATGAGTGTTATATCTATCCTTGAAGGGGATCCTTCAAGGATATATCTGGTTCTCCAAGGAGAGCTGTTTACAAAGAGCTGGAGGCTCTTATGTTCTAGCTAGCTGGTCTCTTGATCGTCTTGCGATCGGGGGCTGTTGTTTTCTTGTTCTTCGACTGACTCTCCTCTCCTTCTTCTTTTTCCTCTCTCTTTTCGGTGTCCTCCATCCTTTCCTTTTATAGATGCGCCGACCTCGACATATCCTGAATGGGAAAGAGGGGACGCGAATGCCCAGGTGCCACGGAGAAAGGCGTAATCATTTCATTTTGGCGAAGTGACAGGGGCGGTGGAGGAAGGCGGCGTGTATTCGACCACCAGCCGCTGCGGAAGCTTCGGGGTGCTCTGAAAAGGGCCCACCGGACAGCCTCAGAGGTGCCCGGTGCGCCCACCCTGTCTTGTTCTCCTGCCAGGGCAGGGTGGCAGGCCGAGCGCTTCGATTCTGGCGACGTTATCCCGAGGCGCGCAGGCGAAAACGGGACGGGACCCGTGCATTTAATGGACCCACGCCCCCCTGCCATTGCATGGCAGGGTCTGACACTGGGGCGTGGGCAGCCGAGAATGTCAGGATGTCAGAATGTCAGGCCACGCGCGCCTATTAAATGCGGCATCGGGCCCTTGACTGGATGACACCCTGACGACGGGGCCCTTCGAGTCTTTGAACGAGCTTGCGCGAACCTTCGGGGGACCGAGTCCTCGGGGGCTGCCACGTGCAGCCCCGAGCACTCTCTCCCGAGCACTTCAGCGGGACCTTCGGGGCACCGAGTCCTCGGGGGCTGCCACGTGCAGCCCCGAGCACTCTCTCCCGAGCACTTCAGCGGGACCTTCGGGGCACCGAGTCCTCGGGGGCTGCCACGTGCAGCCCCGAGCACTCTCTCCCGAGCACTTCAGCGGGACCTTCGGGGCACCGAGTCCTCGGGGGCTGCCACGTGCAGCCCCGAGCACTCTCTCCCGAGCACTTCAGCGGGACCTTCGGGGCACCGAGTCCTCGGGGGCTGCCACGTGCAGCCCCGAGCACTCTCTCCCGAGCACTTCAGCGGGACCTTCGGGGCACCGAGTCCTCGGGGGCTGCCACGTGCAGCCCCGAGCACTCTCTCCCGAGCACTTCAGCGGGACCTTCGGGGCACCGAGTCTTCGGGGGCTGCCACGTGCAGCCCCGAGCACTCTCTCCCGAGCACTTCAGCGGGACCTTCGGGGCACCGAGTCCTCGGGGGCTGCCACGTGCAGCCCCGAGCACTCTCTCCCGAGCACTTCAGCGGGACCTTCGGGGCACCGAGTCCTCGGGGGCTGCCACGTGCAGCCCCGAGCACTCTCTCCCGAGCACTCTGTTTCTACCTATCTTGCAGGGTGGTGATATGTGGTGGACGGCCGGTCTGGCCTCGGGACTTAGGGACCCCTGGTTCTAAATACACCGACAGTAGCCCCCGGGCCCGCTGGCAGTCGATGGGACGGAGACTGCGAATGGGCCCTTCGTCGCGACCGAGGCCAAGGCTGGCCGGACGCCATGTGGCAAGCTTTCGAGAGGTGGTCCCTGCGGATTTTAGACATCAAGTATGCCCCAACGGGAAAATGAGTGGACGCGTGTCCACTCAACTTCCGAAGGGCTCGATAATCATACGGGCGGCCCGCGCGGTCGCCGCGCAGATCGAGGAAAAATACGCCTGGCAACCGCTGACATCGCGCGATCGGCGGGAGATTCGCCTGACAGTTGCGTCGACCGAGGCGACGTTTCGCCGAGCGAACCGTCCGGGGCGGCAGTTTTTGAATTTTGAGATATAAAAGGGGGAATGGATCGGTCCGTTCCCCTTTTTCACGCTCTTTCGCACCCGTGCTCCTGCTTCCTTTGCGCTTCGAAGCCCCTAGGAAATTCCCAGGCGACCGGAGCGTTCTTCCTTCTCTCTCTCTCTTCACCACCAAAAAACGCCTTCCACTCCGCTGAGATGACGAGGGTTGGAGGAGGACGCCGGGATAGGACTCCGGACAGCATCTTGCCGGAATCACGCCTGAGGAATGAGGAGGCGGCGGATAAAATCAAGAAGCTGCTGGTGCCGGAAGGTCAGGAGGGTGCTGTGGTGGTGAGGCCGGCGACTCTGACGCCGACGACGACCGTTCCTGGACGAATCGTCCTCTTCACCTCCTTCGTGGCGGCGGGGCTAGTGCCGCCGTTCTCCGCCTTCTTCCTGCAAGTGCTGGAGACGTACGGCATCCAAATGGCGCACTTAAGCCCCAATTCCGTCGTGGCGTTGGCGGTCTTCGCACATCTCTGCGAAATGTTCGTGGGGGTGATGCCGTCGGCGACGCTGCTTCGCCACTTCTTCGTCCTTCGGCCGGTGGGGAAGAAGAGGGGGCACTCCACGGCGGACGTCGCGGGGTGCTGCAACCTTCGGCTCCGGGAAGGCCTGGGGGACCATTATATTCCCCAGGTGGTGCGCAGCAAATGGGAGGAATGGCGACGGGACTGGTTCTTCGTCGACATCGACCCCCACGAGCGGCTCGAACTGCCAGAGAAGGCGGCGGAACCTCGGCGATCGACGTGGGAGGCGCCGCCGCCAGAAGATGCGAGGCTAAAGCCGGTGCTGGAGCGCATCTTGGAGCTGCGCGAGTCCGGGCTGACCTCTGTCATGGTGGTCGTGGACTTCCTGCGTCGACGACTGGCGCCCTTGCGGGAGCGGGCCCGACCAAGCTGGTTCTATACCGGGCCGGAGGACATCACTAGGACCCAGATCGGCGCGAGTTGGGATCTGGGGCAGGCGGAGCTGCGAGGGATGACCCGAGTGATCACCGGGTCGGAGGACATGAGCCGGGCGGAGCTCCCGTGGCCGGAGATGGCGCTCTGCGCCCATCCCGACCGGGTGGCTATCATGAGGCGGCTGCCGGAGTTTGACGCCCAAGGGCCCGTGGACCGGCCAAGAAGCCGGAGTCCCGAGGCCTCTGAGCTCCCCGGGCTGGAAGAACTCCTGGGTGAGGAGGTTGTTGGCAGCTCGGCGCAGGCTGGCGACGGGGCCGCCACAAGCAGTAGCCGCCGCGCCAGAGAAGAGGGCGCCCCTGAAGCTGCTGAAGAGTTGACGCCGGGAGACCGGGGAAAACGACCCCGGGCCTTGATCATGCTGCCGGAGTCTCCGCCGTCGCCGACGGCGGCGGCGGCGTTTCCGGTGCTGGAGCCGCGCCTGGTGCGGATGGGGCCCGCGCCGACGCCTGCGACCTGCGCGGCGGAGACCGAGACTCGTGCGGCGGCACCCGAGGCCCGCGCGATGGCCCAGCCGAGCCCTCAGCGGAAGAGGCGGCGGGAGGGGTCCGGACCGACGGCACCGGACCCGGACATTAGGCTCCCAGCGGCCAAATGGCGGTATCGGTGAGTCATTTTTCTTGCTTTTCCATGGGTCCTTTCGGCCCGAACTAAGTTTTGACAACTTTTACTTGTCTCCCGTAGGCCGGCCGCAGGCGTTGCGGCGACGGAGAGGGAGCAGGCGCCAAGGCCAGAGCCGAACCTGCCCGCTGCGCCAGCGGAGGCCAGTGTAGGAACGGCGGAGGCGCCAATCGACGTGGAGGCGCCAATCGACGTGGCGGCCATAGGGAGAGAGGCGGTGGCGGCGACTACCGGAAGGGCGCCGGCGGAGCCTACCCCGGGCGCGGAGAGCCCGGGGCGGAGAACGGTGGAGGCGGATGCCTCGCCGGGGCCGGTGGGCAAGGCGGCTGATGCGGGAACGCAGCTGCCGTCCGAGGCCTTGGCTCCGGAGGAGCCTACCCCGGGCAGGCAGAGCCCGGGGCGGATGGCGGCACAGGGCCCTGTGGAGAGCTCGGCCCCCCTGGAGGCATCCGGCGGAGAAGCCTGGGACCCACCGGCGCTCGCAGTGCCTGGCCGGCCTGCCGATCCCCTCCTGGCCGCCATTGAAGGCGTCCGAGCAGCAGTCGGGCAGTTGGGCGCGGCGGTGGAGGCCAAGGAGGGGGAGCTCGAGGCCGAGCACGCCCGCATGGTACTGGAGAAGGCGCAGCTGGCGGGCGCCCGAGAGGAGGCCCGTGCGGCAGCCGCGCGGGAGCAGAAGCTCCTGGAGGACATCCGTGCGGAAGCCGCGCGGGAACGAGAAGGCCTGAGGACCGCGCGGGCAGAGGCCGCGCGGGAACGAGAAGACGCCGCCCGCCTGGCTGAGGCGTCGAGGCAGCAGGCGGCCGAGGCCCTTGCCAGGATGGGGCAGGCGCAGGTGAGGGAGGCGGCAGTCACGGCCCGGGAACGGCTTGCAGAGGAGCGGCAGGCCGAGCTGGCCCGCCGAGAGGGCGCGGTCGAGACGACGCGCGCCGACCTCCAGCGCTGGGAAGACGACCTCCAGAAGATCAGAGGAGAAGTCAAGCGCTGGGAAGAGGACGTCTCCATCCGGGAAGTGGATAACGAGCTATTAGCGTCTGATCTCGGAGCCCGGGAGGATTCGGTGGTCCAGCAGGAGGAGGTGCTGGCCCGGCGGGAGAATGAGCTGAGTCGCCGGGAAGGCGAACTGAATCGCCGAGAGGGCGAGCTGAGTCGCCGGGAGGGCGAAGCCGCTGCCGCGGCGGCCACCGCGGCTACCAGGGCGGAAGAGAATGCGAAACACGAGGCGGAACTGACCGCCCGTGAACAAGCCCTGTCCGAGGTGGTGGCTAAGGCGAAGCAGGATGCCGTCCCCGCCGTAGCTGGCGGTTCTTCCGGTCCGGCCGAGGACCAGGGACTCGAGGCACAGCTGCGGGCTGCCAGGGAGAAGCTCGAGGCAGCCTTTGTTTCGCGGGTCAACCTCGTGCAGATGCTGGAGGATATACTCCGGCGGATGCGACGGGCCATGGAGAAAGGTGGTCTTGGGCGGCTTGTCGGCGACACGAAGGGCGACGGCCCCGCACGACAAGTGTTGGAGCTGCAGCAGGTCTGCGAGCGCCTCGAGACCCTGCCCTGGGCAGTTCAGGAACTTGCCGCCCGGGAGGGACGTGGCTTGGCCCAAGCCGTGGCCGAGCATGTCCTGGCCTGCTACCGAAGCAGGGACCCGAACTTCCCATTGGAGCCGGCGCGGGAGGGAGTGGTCGAGGCTGAGGAGGAGGTCGCCCGAGCAGCGGTTAGGAGTACCGCCTCTGCGGTGGCGGCCGGCTTCAGGCGAGAGGTGCCGCCACCGCCAGCCCCCGAGGACGACTCAGAGGACTCAGCCGACGCCTCTGCCGCTGACTAGGCCTTCGGCGCCCTTTTTTCTTTTGTTGTAGATGCAGGAGTGAATATTAGGAGTGAACCCTTAGAAAAATGCTTTGTCTATGTCTTGTGAATATAATGGCAGCTTTTCCTTGGGCTCGCAACTCCAATTTCTCTGTATGCTTGATGTTTCCTCTGGCGCTCCGCCTGGAAGTCCCGAGGAGTACTCAGTCGGGCCGCTCCCGACCTTCCCATCCCCGAGAAATGAAGTTGTTCTGGTTGCTGGCGTTGGCGCAGCCAGCCTTCAAGCTCTCGCGAGTCCGCACTGCCTAGTTTAAGAAACAAAGACACAGACTCCGTTGCTCGGGAGATGGAACGGCCCTGCCCGGAACACGCCGTGCCCAGCGGACACCTTTTCACTTTGCGACCACTCAGCCGGTAGAAGGGAGACGCGTGTGAGCGAGAATGTGACCAAGAGTCCTCGCGGTCCGGTGGTGCCCGGGCTCAAAAAAGGGCCGGACCGAGCACTGACAGCCTGCCCCCAAGGCCTGAGCTCCGGACTACTCGAGCAGCTCGAGTGATAGGATTACCCAGGGCACCTGAGGACCCGGTAGTGCTCGGGGTCCTTAAGAGCGGACCGAACACCACGACCACCACGAAGGGCTTCGGTCAGACGTTACCGCACGCACGGTACTCCTTTCTACGAACCGCTCTGTCGTTCTGGAAAAAAGCCGACACGTGGCAGGGTTTTTGCGTGCCAGGAGACCACCTCACCGGGCAGATTAAAGCGCAAGAGCCCCCGAGAAGGACTCGGGAACATAAATTCACTGAAAACAGACTTGTCTGGTCATAACCACTCACCGGACAGCCGTCGGCCTTCCGGCCAGCCGATCCAGAAGGGGTTGATTCCGAGCTCGGGGGCCCGGGGACTTGATTCTTTCAACGGAGCGCCCGAGCGCTCAGAGGCATACGAGGCTCCTAGGGTCGGGTGATCTCGACCACCCAAGCCTAGGCGGTAGGACCACCCGAAGACCCTTGGGGCCGACCAGAGACCGGGGCATTGAAGCCCTCGCGGCCGAACTGCTTGTGATTGCCGACCTGTGACTTAAGAGAGAGAATATAGAATTTCTTTGTCTGGTGCGCTCTGTTAGTGCGGTACTTGCCATAGACTGCTCTCGTTTTTTTTTTCGACCCGAGACCTCTCGAATACCCGAACCGGCAGACAAAGGCGGACAGAGGCATAACCTAGAGGTCCTATGGTTCGGTGGCGCCCGGGTATGACAGGCCAGACCGAACACCGACAGCCCGCTCCGAGGGCCTGAGCTCCGGCCTACTCGAGCAGCTCGAGTGATGGGATTACTCAGAGCGCCCCGAAACTCGGTTAGTGCCCGGGAGCCCGTCACGACACCGAACACCACAGCCTACCATGCCGGACGTAAGTCAGCGACGACTGCTCGCATGTATACCGATTGGGATTCTTTTGTCAACGGGAAAAAATGAGAGAGCGAACTTTTTCTCGCACAACCGAGCACCTCACCAGACAGATTAAACATAGGGAATCCAGAGAAATAATTTGACATAGTGATTGCTTATTAAAATACTGAATGTACGATATTTACAAGGTTGGGTGACAGCAATTTACCACACGGGGCGAAGCCTTCAGACCGCTCGGGCGGGGAGAAGCCCCCGGCCTTATCAACCTGAACCGCGAGCTTGACCGTCTATGGGTAGAAGCGTCGAAGATGCTCGATGTTCCACGGATTCGGGAGTGGCTGCCCTTCCTCCGTAGCCAACCTGAAAGAACCTGCCCGGGGTAGGGTCTCGAGGTGATCCAGAGGCGGACCTAGCGGCCGGGGCCCCGACCATCTGTTGGGGGTCGGAGAGTACGCCGGCAGCGGCGGCGCTGATGGGCCCAGCGCCCTGATCCCCTTGGGCGGGAAAAACCTCTTGGTCGTGGGGCGGCGTTCCGTTACTGGAAGTGGAGCCGGAACGCTGGAGACGGTGCCCACCGGCCATCTTTTCCTGTGGAGAAAAAAGGGAAACAAACAATCTAGGGATATTCCCCCCTACCTGGCGCGCCAGCTGTCGGAGAGTGAACTCCTGTCGCAGGGATCCCGAGAGACCCCTCTTTAGAGATTCGGCCGGGGGGATGATCCTAGAAAAGCTTGTACGGGAAAAAAGCGGGAACGGAAGTAAATGCGCTGGCTTGCGGGTACACCGGGTTTTTGAACAGGTTCGGGCCGCGCGGGGGCGTAACACCCTACTCCTGTATGAGTGTTATATCTATCCTTGAAGGGGATCCTTCAAGGATATATCTGGTTCTCCAAGGAGAGCTGTTTACAAAGAGCTGGAGGCTCTTATGTTCTAGCTAGCTGGTCTCTTGATCGTCTTGCGATCGGGGGCTGTTGTTTTCTTGTTCTTCGACTGACTCTCCTCTCCTTCTTCTTTTTCCTCTCTCTTTTCGGTGTCCTCCATCCTTTCCTTTTATAGATGCGCCGACCTCGACATATCCTGAATGGGAAAGAGGGGACGCGAATGCCCAGGTGCCACGGAGAAAGGCGTAATCATTTCATTTTGGCGAAGTGACAGGGGCGGTGGAGGAAGGCGGCGTGTATTCGACCACCAGCCGCTGCGGAAGCTTCGGGGTGCTCTGAAAAGGGCCCACCGGACAGCCTCAGAGGTGCCCGGTGCGCCCACCCTGTCTTGTTCTCCTGCCAGGGCAGGGTGGCAGGCCGAGCGCTTCGATTCTGGCGACGTTATCCCGAGGCGCGCAGGCGAAAACGGGACGGGACCCGTGCATTTAATGGACCCACGCCCCCCTGCCATTGCATGGCAGGGTCTGACACTGGGGCGTGGGCAGCCGAGAATGTCAGGATGTCAGAATGTCAGGCCACGCGCGCCTATTAAATGCGGCATCGGGCCCTTGACTGGATGACACCCTGACGACGGGGCCCTTCGAGTCTTTGAACGAGCTTGCGCGAACCTTCGGGGGACCGAGTCCTCGGGGGCTGCCACGTGCAGCCCCGAGCACTCTCTCCCGAGCACTTCAGCGGGACCTTCGGGGCACCGAGTCCTCGGGGGCTGCCACGTGCAGCCCCGAGCACTCTCTCCCGAGCACTTCAGCGGGACCTTCGGGGCACCGAGTCCTCGGGGGCTGCCACGTGCAGCCCCGAGCACTCTCTCCCGAGCACTTCAGCGGGACCTTCGGGGCACCGAGTCCTCGGGGGCTGCCACGTGCAGCCCCGAGCACTCTCTCCCGAGCACTTCAGCGGGACCTTCGGGGCACCGAGTCCTCGGGGGCTGCCACGTGCAGCCCCGAGCACTCTCTCCCGAGCACTTCAGCGGGACCTTCGGGGCACCGAGTCCTCGGGGGCTGCCACGTGCAGCCCCGAGCACTCTCTCCCGAGCACTTCAGCGGGACCTTCGGGGCACCGAGTCCTCGGGGGCTGCCACGTGCAGCCCCGAGCACTCTCTCCCGAGCACTTCAGCGGGACCTTCGGGGCACCGAGTCCTCGGGGGCTGCCACGTGCAGCCCCGAGCACTCTCTCCCGAGCACTCTGTTTCTACCTATCTTGCAGGGTGGTGATATGTGGTGGACGGCCGGTCTGGCCTCGGGACTTAGGGACCCCTGGTTCTAAATACACCGACAAGGAGGATAGGCAATCAAGTTGGTTATGGTAGGGATAGTTAAGATAGATTCGAATTGTAATCAGTTTGGATTTGTTAGACTCCGGCTGAACTCTATTTATAGAGCAGCCCTCAATTTGGAACAGGAGGGAATAAACAATATTATTCTCATCTCTAATTCTCTATTCCTCATCCCCCTGCTGCTATCAATTGCGTCGACAAGGTTGACGCCCTCGGCGTCATCTTCGTCTTCATCACAGGCAGGAAGTTGGCGAAGGGCAGGCCGACTACCTCCCACACGTATCCAATTCGGTCGCTACCACAAGGCCGTGACAACTTGGTATCAGAGACCATGTCTTCAGGTTCGGAGAACGAACACGTCCAGGCACTGATCGCTGTGCAAGGAGAGCGTTTTCAAGCGCGCTTCATGGACGTCACCAACTTCCTCGGTGAGATGAAAACCATCTTTTCGAGTCTCATGGATCGAATGATGGTCTTGGAGAAAGGCAAGAGTCTGGAAGACGCTCTGGTCACGGGTGATTCCGCGTTATCGGTAGCCACCTAGATGCCACCACCGTCATCGCCTTTTCTGGTGTTGGGCGGCGTGGGAATTCTGCACCCTGACGGCAAAACGCACCCTCCGCAGGTCTACACGCCAGGGCTGCATCTAGGCGGCAACCAGCAACTGCACGACAACAGTGTGATGGACATCAGGGCAGATGTGAGCAGCATCAACACTGGTGTCGTGCCTCGCTTCTTTAAGCTGGAGTTTCCGCGGTATGACGGCAAAGATGATCCACTACCTTGGCTTACTCGATGCGAGTAGTTTTTCCGTGGACAAAAGACCGAAGAACAATACAAGGTATGGCTTGCGTCGTATCACATGGATGGCAATGCCCATCATCGGTACTTCCACCTCGAGCGTAGTCGTGGCAAGCCACCCTGGCACGAGTTCAAGATCTTATGCAACACACGCTTCGGGCTGTCAATCCGCAGCAATCCATTGGGTGAACTTTGCCACCTTCGACAAACCGGCATCGTGAAAGATTATCAGAGCCGCTTCTTGGCGCTTCTTAGCCAGGCGGATCCTTTGACAGAACGACAAGAGCATCAGTTGTTCACGTCTGGCCTCATGGACGACCTACGGATCAATGTCGAGCTGCAGGACCCGAGAGATCTCGAGGAGGCCATGGGTTTAGCCTGTTCTTACAAGAAGAAGGCATCCCGTGCGTTGCGGTATGGTGGACCGCAGCCACCGTTAGTACAACGCGCCTCACCAACAAACGCCGGCCTTTCCGACGCTACTGCATCCACACATGCCGTATCTTCCGGTGTTGCTGCTCCAAATGACACCACAGCGCCACGCCAAGTCCGTCGTCTCACGCCTTCTGAGATGGCAGAGTGCCGTCGGCAGGGCTTGTGCTTCAATTGTGATGAGAAATCCGTCCGTGGCCATTGGTGTGCTCATCTCTTCTTCATCGAGTACGATGACTCGGCGTCGGATACTGAGGACTGGGGTGCGTCCGAGGACAGCCAGATCAAGCCACATTTCACTGTACACGGTAGCCGGTGTGCAACAGGCTAATATTGTGCCGCTGTGGGTATTGATTGGTGGTGTACCATTGCTGGCGCTCGTCGATTCCGGATCGTCACACAATTTTATCCGGGACCTCACACAGCAGCTCAGCATTCGCTACCAGGCTGCCCGTGTCGGCTTGCCCGTGATGGTGGCGAATGGCGATCATCTTCACACATCTGGCGTTTGCAAGGATCTGCACATCTTCATCGACCGCGAGGAATTCAATGTGGATTGCTACGTCGTGCCCCTGGGCGGCTATATGTAATTCTCGGCACGCAATGGCTCCGCACGCTAGGACCTATTCTTTGTGACTTCGATCGGCTGACGATGTCGTGCCATCTCCGTGGGCGGCCAGTCTCCTGGTACGGAGTGCCGGGATCAGGCAGCAATTAGCTCTACGCGACGGATGACCAAGATAATCTCTTACAACGCCTGTTGCACAAGTTCACAAACGTGTTCGCCAAATCGCGTGGTCTTCCCCCGTCTCGTGCACATAATCACCGCATTCATTTGCTGCAAGGTGCGCAACCGGTAGCGGTGCGTCCATACCGGTATCCGCAGCTGCAGAAAGACGAGCTAGAAAGGCAATGTGCAGACATGATGGCATAGGGCATCATTCGCCTCATCACATCAGCGTTCTCTTCACTGGTTCTATTGGTCAAAAAGCGCGATGAATCTTGGCGATTGTGTCGATTATCGCGCCCTCAACGCACTAACCGTCAAGGACATATTTCCAATTCCAGTGGTTGAGGAGCTCTTGGACGAGTTATACGGTGCCAAATACTTCACAAAACTTGATCTCCGCTCTGGTTATCATCAAGTTCACATGAGTCCATCAAATGTCGAGAATCGCACGCATCAGGGCCACTATGAATTTTTGGTTATGCCGTTCGGCCTCACAAACGCACCAGCCACATTTCAAGCCCTCATGAAAGACATCCTCCGTCGGTACTTATGTCGCTTTGTTCTTGTATTTTTTGATGATATCCTAATCTACAGTGCATCATGGGCGGACCACCTGAGGCATGCGTAGCTGGTGTTGGAGACGTTGCAGCGGCATCATCTCTTCGTCAAGCAATCTAAGTGTACCTTTGGAGTGTCCTCCGTCTCTTACCTCGGGCACGTCGTGACGGCCGCTGGGGTCACCATGGATCAACAAAAAGTGCAAGCGGTGGCGGATTGGCCTGAGCCACATTCAGTCCGAGCACTGCGCGGATTCCTCGGTCTTGCCGGCTATTATCGGCGGTTCATCGCGGGTTGTGGCTCCCTTGCGGCACCATTGACACGTCTTCTTAAAAAAGAGGCGTTCGCATGGAAGGAGGAGACCGCTCGGGCGTTTCAAGCCCTCAAGATCGCCTTGTCTACTGCCCCGGTGCTTCAATTACCTGACTTTCGCGCATTGTTCATCGTTGAGTCTGACGCTTTTGGAACCGGCATGGGTGCTATTCTACACCAAGGCCACATACCGTTGGCATTTTTCAGCAGAGCTATGGCGTCACGGCACGTGGGTCTCGTCGCCTATGAGAGGTTGCTCATCGACCTTGCACAAGCTATCAAGCATTGGCGGCCGTATTTGTGGGGTCGCCGGTTTGTTGTCCGGACAGACCACTATAGCCTTAAATTCCTTTTGGATCAACGCCTGTCGACAATACCTCAACACTGGTGGATTAGCAAGCTCATGGGTTTTGATTTCAAGGTGCAATACAAGCCGGGGCACACCGATGTGGTCGTTGATGCCTTGTCTCGCCGCGATGCGGAGGCTGCCGCTACATTTGCATTGTCCGCATCCGTTTTTGACGTCTTCAACAAGTTGCGACAGGAGGTGGCTAATGATGCCGTGCTTCAACAATTGGGCACCGATATCGCTGCCAACCGCAAGGGCCTAGCCTGGGTTTTTCAGGATGTTCTTATTACGGTCAATCGAAGGGTGTTCGTTCCGGCCTCTTCTCCAACGATGCCACAACCCCTTGCCCAAGCGCATGATAGTGGCCACGAAGGTGTCTAGCGAATGTTGTAGCGCATCCGAACGAATTTCCGAATCCCTGGAGACAAATCTTTGGTACAAACTTATGTTCGGAATTGTTCTATCTGTTAGTGGAACAAAGTAAGTCATTTGCACTTGGTGGGGTTATTGCAGCCCTTATCGATCCCAACACAAATTTGGGGTGATATTTCGATGGATTTTATTGAAGGTCTTCCGTGAGTAAACAACAAAACAATCATTTTTACGGTGGTCGACCATCTTTCTAAGTATGTTCATTTCATTCCATTGGGGCACCCTTACACAGCCAGCTCGGTTGCTCGCGCTTTCTTTGATGAGGTCGTCCGTCTCCATGGAATTCCAACATCTATCGTCAGCGATCGTGATGTGGTTTTCACCAGTAATTTGTGGAAGGAGCTATTTCGTTTATCGGGGACACAGTTGCACATGAGTTCAGCTTTTCATCCGCAGAGCGATGGTCAGTCCGAAGTGGCTAATAAGGTGATCATTATGCACCTTCGTTGTTTAACGGGTGATCGGCCCAAGCATTGGTTTCGCTGGCTTCCGTGGGCTGAATATTGTTAGAACATAGCTTATCATTCAGCGTTGCGCGATACACCATTCAGAGTAGTCTATGGCCGGGATCCTCCATCACTTCGGACCTATGATAAAGGTGAAGCCCGCATTCCGGCCGTGGAGCAGTCTCTGCGTGAGCGGGATGAATTCCTGCAAGACATGCGTGATCGTCTCCTTCAAGCTCAGGAGCATGCCAAGCTGCATTATGATGCAAAGCACACAGATGTGGCTTTTGGAGAAGGGGATTGGGTTTGGCTTAAGCTACTCAACAGGCCAGCTGCTTCGTTGCCTTCTCACACTAAGGGCAAATTGTCTTCGTTTTTATGGGCCCTTCCAGATCCTTGCTTGGGTAGGTGATGTTGCATATCGACTTCGTCTTCCGCCCGGTGCCAAGATTCACAATGTGTTCCATGTGGGTGTGCTTAAAAAGTTCTATGGCAATCCGCCAACAGAGCAACCCCGGTTCCTCCGCTGCTTAATGGCCACGTTGTACCAGTTCCATTTCAGGTGCTGAGAAGCAGATTCGCCGGTGGAGTTTGGCAGGTGCTCGTTCGTTGGGATGGTTTGCCGTCAAGTGAAGCAACGAGGGAGGATGTCCCATCTTTCAAGGAGCAATACCCAGAATTTCAGCTCGAGGACGAGCTGTTTCCAGAGGAGGGGAGAGATGTTATGGTCGGCGGGACTTATAACAGGAGACAAGGACCGGCAGCAACTCAAAAGTGGCAGCTGAAGTTACCATATATGTATTCAAATAAATAAGTTTAGATTGAGGAGGATAGGCAATCAAGTTGGTTATTGTAGGGATAGTTAAGACAGATTTGAATTGTAATCAGTTTGGATTTGTTAGACTCCAGCTGAACTCTATTTATAGAGCAGCCCTCTATTTGGAACAGGAGGGAATAAACAATCTTATTCTCATCTCCAATTCTCTATTCCTCATCTCCCTGCTGCTATCAATTGCGCTGGCAAGGTTGACGCCCTTGGCGTCATCTTCGTCTTCATCACGGGCAAGAAGCCGGCGAAGGACAGGCCGGCTACCTCCCACATGTATCCAATTCGATCGCTGCCGCAAGGCCGCGACAAAAGAGTTCAAGGATGTTCCTATTTTAGGCTTTAAAAATTTCCATTACTGTGAGTGACATGCTTCATTTAGTCATTGGTATTTTGCAATTTCTGGAGGTTGATTTGAGTTTAGAAACTGTCTCCGTGACAGGTGCCAGTTGGTTAGTATTTGTTGCTAATAAAGTGGTGTTTTCTACTATATTAACTTGACTGTAGGCACTGGGTTTAGTTGGATTTTGGAATGTTCAATCTGTATCCATGTGTTGAGAATTTGATTGAGCTGGGTGCACTATAGGTTATGCTTTAGCATTCTTAGTCCTGACCTGTCACGAACTGGTACTGGTGACATCATGGAACTGGTGCTTAAACTGATTTGAAATTTAAAGCCACTAGCGTATCAACCCGTGCGACTGCACAGGCTAGAAATTTAGCTTATGGTTGAATTGTAGATATTTGTATTAATAATGGTTGTATGCTAAGATACATCAACTATTTATATTTAAATATTAGAATGTAAAATGTAAATATAATTTTTGTTCATAATATTGGAATCATGTTTATTATTTGTGAATAGATCTACTTTATAATTTTCATTTTTTATTTGTTTCTTGATTTTTTGAAATTATTATTATTTTTAATGTCGTCACCTTATCTCATATTATTTTTTATATACATTATAAATTCTTTGATATTATTTTTGTGTGATAATCCGTAATATGTTTGCGTTCTGTTATTTTAATTTTGTAATGTTTGATTATAATTGATTTGAAAAAGTGTGTTGATTGCTAACGTAACTAAGTTGGAGTTTGCTAACGTAATCTTGTTAGACCAATGATATCTACAACAAAAAAGGGAAGGAAAAGTAAGGCAAAAAGTAGTCTAGGAGCTGGACTCTATGATTTGTTTTTTAATCGTCTACGTTGTTTAATCTGTTTATTGATCTATGATTACAGTTAGTCAATTAATTAATTCGACGGTTGAATGTTTTGTTTTTTTATGAGAATTTCTAAGATTTTTTTGGATTAACGTGGAGGCACCAAAAGGAGCCTTCAATTAGTAAATATAAGATTGCCCATTGGACAAGAATCACAAGATCAATGGAAGATGGCCTCCGTGTTAGTATAGACGGTGTATTTGCAATCTGAGGACCCTCGTATTGAAACATGTTTGCTGATCTCAAAATGGGGAAAATCTAAGAAAGGGCATTGATGCTTTGTCTGTCTTTCTCTGGTAATTATATGACCAAAACCAGTTTCTGGCTGAGCTAGAGAATTTGATTCCACTGGTTGAAAGGGCTTTGTTTCCATCATGTTGGGGAAATATCATTATATCGAAAGATGTACATGTTTTACATTTTCTTCTCTAGATGTTGTCTGTTGCATTGGTTTACTTGTCTTCCATTGGCATGACAAAGACACCACATCCATGTGGTATTCACGGTGCCCTTTGTATCCTTGGCAGCACTAATGATGCAGTCTTGGAAGAAATGAAGAAGGCTTACATGGTTGAGCAAGAGAACAAGGAGAGGAACCAATAAGCAGCATTATGCAGTGGATAATGGGCATCGTGAGGTTCTCCGTGCTAGTATGTATACTGTTGTTCTTTGAAATTCGGCAGTTGTTACTGGTTAACTTTGTTTGATTGATGCTAAATTCATGGGGGCTTTTGCAAACATTGATTTTTCCCACATACATAACCTGGTATAATCTCAAGGTTTCCGTTGAATGTACATATTGCATGCTACCTTCTGCTATGATTTTGTATGGATGAAGAGAATGCAGTTGCCTTTTTGCTTCCAATCGTTCGATAGTTCTAATTTCACTCAGGTCTAGAATCACATCATGTGGACATACATTTGAATTTATGAGTTCAGTTCAAAGATAAGCAGAGGCGGGAAATTGCAGTGCTCTGTCCAATTTGTCTTATAGCAAATTCGTTAGAGCTGGAAACAGCAGACCAAAACTGACCACCAATAGAAAATCAAGTTCACATAATCGTCCTCCTGAGATGTCAGGCCCAGGACCAATGCTCGTCGCGAACGACGAAGCATCCAACATGGCATATGAGTCGAACCTCTCATTCTGCATAAGCATCAGAGTACTATAGTCCAGGTTCGTCATTGCCATCTCCGGTACTGCAAGACTTGTCGCATGATTGGCCGTGCATTAGGCATCGGTTGTGAGCACAGGAGCCCCATCTTCAGCACCAAGCTGACCTCCTCCGCCATGTGCTCACCACTGAGCCTCTGATTTACTGTATCAAGAATTGCTCCTTCGTTCCAGTGCTCGAACACCCAATCCAACAGCACAACCTGGTTATCCTGCTGGTCATGCTCCAGCGGTCTCCGTCCACAGGTCACCTCCAACAGAAACATCCCAAAGGCAAAAACATCGGTCGCCGGTGATGCTCTCCCTGTGCGGGGCAGCTCAGGGGAAAGATACCCCATTGTGCCAACGATGTGTGTGGTCCTTGGGTTGGCTCCATGGTCGTACAATTTTGCAAGGCCAAAGTCACCCAAGCATCCATTCATCTCACTATCGAGAAGAACATTGCTCGCCTTGATGTCTCGGTGTACGACAACCTGTTCCCATTCCTCATGGAGGTACAACAAACCAGATGCAAATCATGCAATGCCTTTGATGACGTGAAACCTTATGTTCCATCCTAGAACGGGTTTGTTCTTGTCGTACAAGTCTTTATCAAGGCTACCATTTGACATGTAGTCATAGACCAATAAAAGTTTACCTTTACGGCGGCAATAGCCAAGTAGTTGTACTAAATTCCTGTGTCGGAGCCGCCCCATGCTAACAACCTCCGCAATAAACTCCTTCACCCCTTGCTTTGAATCATGTGACACCCTTTTGGCTGCAATCTCCAAGTTGTACACTCTCCGGAATCCTCCAATCCCAAGCAAATGGTCGCTTGCAAATCCTTCAGTGGCATGGAAGAGGTCCTTGAAAGAGTACCGATGTGGCCCAAACTCAACCTTCAATCTTCAAGGAGCTTGGCATACCTTAACTGCCTCCGCACAAACATGAAGACAACGACGAGCAATGCGATGATGAAACCAGCCGTGGCTAACGGCAGCACGATCACCAGAATCTCAGATAGGGAACGCTTCCGGTGAGGTACTCTTGGCAGTGCAGGTAGGTTTGATGAGTTGAGGACAGGTGCAGCTCCATTCAAGCTGAAGCTCCAGCCAAGTATGTAGTGGTAAGCGATGGAGAGGCCTGTTGTCGACGAGAACCCAACGTATGCTGTACCGGTCACCACCTCTGAAAGGTTGATGGCGGTTGACAGCAAAGGCTGCTTGGGCTTCACAACATCCAGAGGAGCTAAGGTGACATTGAGCTCCATGGCCTGGCCGTTGTAGTCCACCCACGGCTGCATGGCCTTGCGGATCATCAGCGTCAGGTTCAGAAACTTGCCAGTGCCGTCTTCGTAGTAGCCGGCGGTGTGGGACTTCGTGGACTGGAGATTGTTCGCGTCAATGCCGACGTGGTTGCTGTCTATGTCATGGAACTTGGGGCTGAGTACAGTGTCAAGCTCGACGGCGAGGATGTGGTTGCTGGTCTTTCCATTGTCGATGATGTTGAGGAGCCCCAAGTACTGCGCCCCGGTGGCGGCAGAGAGGTTCTTGCTGGGCGCGACCACGAAGGCGAGGCCATGATCGCTCAGCTGGTCGTGCTCGGAGATGATGGCGAACACGAAAGTGGCCGAGAAGGACACAACGGCTGTACCTTCCAGCGGCTCGTGGAAGCGCAGAGGAGCCGGGAAGAATGCGTGGCCTTTGATGTGCTTGCCGTTGGTTAGAGCGAGCAGGCCGCTCGGCGTGATGGTGGCAGCACCGCCGAGGGTGAGGTTTGCGCCGGTGAAACCTTCGGAAGCGAACTGCTCGTCGCTGGCAGATGACACCAGCTTGATTTTGTGGAGGAAAACGAGTAGAAGGAAGGAGATGGGCCTGACGTTAACCATGGCTGCCGTGACTCTTGAGCACGACAAACTTCTGAATACTTGCCACTGGAGAGGTCAGTAAAGTCTTGTTTCAGAAATTCAGTAAATTTCTGAATACATACCAAATGCCTATGCGTTATTTTTTATGAATTGGATGGGTTAGTTGGTCTTCTACAAGTCAATTAAACGATGCAATGGCATCACCAATAGATTTCTAATGTACCTTTCTAGAAAGGAGGTGCTATGAATGTCTTACTGAGTGCTGACTGCCAAACTTCACATCCCATGTCTGTCTCTAGAAAAAAATATTGTAGTTGTTATCGTGAGAAATCAAATTAAAATATACCTTAGTTTATTTGTGATGAGTGATTGGTATTAGTATTTATTTAGCTTGCTGATTTTCGGTTTTGCATAAGCTTTAATGTGATTTGAATTGATTTAGGATTTCATTTGAGCATATTGATTATGGACTAATTGAAATTGGAGTTGGAGATATATGTTTGTTTGTCTCATGCTGTGCGGATGATGGATGCAACTTAACGATCGACGGCGGAATGATCGGGGCTAAGCGGAGTTCAAAAACTATCACTTTGATGCTTTCTGTCTCGAGCATGGCATTGAGCATCAATTTGATGCTTTCTGTCTTGAACATAGTATTGAGTATCAATTTTCTGTCCACACATTTCTCAGCAGAATGGCGTGGTTGAAAGGAAAAATTGCACTTTTGTGGAGATGACTAGGGCGATGCTCGATAAGCATAGGACTCCTAGGAAGTTTTGGGCTGTGTCCATTAACACGGCGTGCGGCATCTCCAATCGAATTTTCTTACGCTCAATCTTAAATTTAGCTTCTTATGAGTTGTGTTTTGGAAGGAAACCGAATATTTCGTATTGGAGAGTTTTTGAATGTCGGTGCTTCATCCCAAAACGTTGTAATCTTGATAAGTTCGAGTCGCGTTCTTTCAATGGCATTTTCTTAAGGTATTCTCTTTATGGTCATTTTTATAGGTTCTTTAATCTTGATACTAACACCATTATAGAGTCCTGCGATGTGACTTTTGATAAATCAACCCCTTGTGCTAGTCCTGTCTTTGAGTGTGCAGGTGATCAAGAGATGAGCAAAAGTATTTTTTAGACAGCGACCTAGGAGTCAAATTTTCTATGCCTATAAATAGAGAGATATGGCTATGAGAGAGTTGGAACCAGCCACTTGAGTTGCCTTGTACTACCCATTTGAGAGCTTAGAGCTATAGTTTTAGAGAAGAGAATAATAAGTGCTTAGTCTATATAATATGTGAGAGTTTTGATAGATAAATCTTTTTAATTTGTCTAAAATAGGACTGACCTCTTTGAGTAATGAAGTTTATATTTTTGCATATATTTGAACTCCCCTCTTTCTAGTTTTTCTCTATTGTTTCCCTTACAAGTTTGCAAGTTTTTCGGTTTCTGGTTTTGATTTTTGTTTTGGATTTTTAGGCTGAAATTTTAGCACCTTATGAGGTTATTTTCCTTGTTACTAGAGTCATAAAATTTGTATACACACGCTTATGTGATGGAGTTTTGAATTTCCTTGCCTCTAGACAATCAATTTGGAGAGTTTCGTTGCTCGGTATTCATCTTTTCTTGTTTCTTTGCAAATTGTGATCTTTCGAGTGCTAAGACATATGGATTGATCTTAAATAGAATATATGGTTTATATACTATCCGTGGAATCGTGTTGATTCGATTTTCTTTAGTTAAATTTTTTCTTTATTTTTACTTTTAATTGAGTTTTGAGGTGAGTTAGATGATTCAAATAGAAAAAGACCATCAATTTCGTAAGAAATTTATTGATACCTCTATTCACCTCTTCTAATCAACAATCTCGTTCCTACATCTTATCAGTTGCTTTGCCGGTCGGGCAATCTTACCATATATACTTGACTCGTTCGCCGATATTAAGCGAAAACAAAAGCTTTGTCTGCTAGTTACACTTTGCTCAGTTTACCATTCATAGTAAGAAAACAGATTCAGATTTGTGTCACTCGCAATTCTTTTTGACAATATTTGTTATGGGAAACTACCATGCATGGTTCAAGTTCTCAATAGTAACTTGATGCCCAGTACCAGATTTGCATCAACAATACTAGACCTACAGGACATACACATGCTTGTTGCAGTCTGAGACAGCCAAACAACAAAACATTTACACAGCCAAACAACAAAACATTCACATAGCTACAGAAACCTACGTGCGCCTTTATCTTCCTCCGGACAGAGTGCTTGACGCATAAGATAACTCACACGCCACGGCATCCAGGTCAACTCCCTGGTCCTTCATCAGAGCCGCCATACTGAAGCTCATGTGCATCGCCTGATGCTCCGGGAAGACCGTGTCGCCGTCAAGGCACTGGACAACTCGCCGCATGCTAGGCCTTGCGCTAGCCAGTGGATGCGAACGGAGCAGGCCAAGCTTGAGCACCAGCTCGACCTCCTCGTCGACGTAACCCTCCCCGAGCCTCGGATCAGCCGTCCCCATGATCGAGCCGCTGCGCCAGTGGTCGAGCACCCAGTCGACGAGCACGGCTGGGCTCCCGCGAGCGTCCTGCTCGGCGGGCCGCCGCCCACATGTGACCTCAAGAAGGAACGCGCCGAGCGCGAACACGTCGGTGCACGGTGTCGCCTTGGCTCTGTGCCAGAGCTCGGGGGCTAGGTATCCCATCGTGCCAAGCACGTGGGTGGTGTTCGGATCCACGCCATGGTCGTACAGCCTTGCAAGGCCGAAATCACCCAACCGTTCATCTCTGCGTCAAGTAGCACATTGCTGTCTTTGATGTCGCGATGGATAACTACTTCCTCCCAATCTTCGTGGAGGTACAGCAGGCCTGAAGCTATACCTTTCATTATCTCGAACCTTTGGCCCCAATCCAAAGTAGGTTTTCCGTGATCTTACAAATACCTGTCGAGGCTGCCGTTTGGCATATAGTCGTAAACCAAAAGGAACTCACCTTTCCGCCGGCAATAGCCAAGCAATTGCACGACGTTCCGATGCCGGAGGCCTCCAAGGCTGACAACCTCAGCGATGAACTCCCTCATCCCCTGCCTCGACTCAGGCAAAACCCGCTTCACTGCAACCTTCATCTTGGATTTTGGGAGCACGCCCATGTACACCCAGCCAAACCCTCCTCTCCCGAGCAGATGCTTGTCGCTGAAACCCTCCGTCGCGTAGAACAAATCCTTGTACGCAAAGCGATTTGGCCCGAAGCCGACCTCCCAGTCCTCGCGCAGCTCGGCGAACTTCGCCCGCAGTCTGGCGATGACAACGGAGGCTACGGCCAGTGCGAGAACGAACGCCACAGACGCGATCGGCAGAACGACCTCGAGGATCTTTGGCCGAAACCGGCAGCATCGAGATGTTGAGAGCCGGAGCCGTACCGTTCATCTTGAAGCTCCAGCCCAGCAGGTAGTGGTACGAGAAGATTATCCCCGTCGACGAGGAGAAGCAGACGTACGCGGAGTCTGTGACCAGTGCCGAGAGGTTGACGACGGTGGACAGGAGAGGTTTCTTGGGCTTGGGCATTTCGACGGAGCCATGGTTACGCTGAGCTCCATGGCCTGACCGTCGTATTCCACCCACACTTGCATGCATGGCCTTGCGGCTGATCAGGCTCAGGTTTCGGAAGGAGCCGGTCCCGTCGTCGTAGTAGCCGGCGGAGGCCGCTCGTACGGAGGTAAGGCTGTTGACGTCGAGCCCGACGTGGTTATCGTCGATGTCCTGGAACTCCGCGTTGAGCACGGTGTCGAGCTCGACGGCAAAGAGGTGGTCGCTCGCGTCGCCGTTGTTACCGGCGTTGACGAGGCCCAGCAGTGGCCCGGGAGCGCCGTGGAGAAATTCCTTCTCGCGGAGACGACGAAGGCCATGCCGTGGCTGCTCACGTCGGGGTACTGGCCGACGATGCCGAACACGAAGGCCGTGGAGAAGGAGGACGTCACGGCGTGGTTGGCACCGTGGAAGCACAGCAGGGCGGGGTAGAACGCGTGCCCCTTCAGCGCTGTCGTGCCGTTGGTCAGCATGAACAGGCCGGCCGGCGTGACCGCGGCCATGCCGTCGAGGGAGAGGTTCTCGCCGGAGAAGCCGTTGAATGTGAACTCTATCTTGTTCGTGGCGGCCATTTGAGGGGCACTTTGGCCTCAGATTCTACAGTGTTCTTCGTTTCATCGGACAAGATGGACTGTGTATGCGCGCGTTGTGTACTTGTGTATGGTTTCTTCCTATATTGAACTGCCAATAGCTACATTTCGTCGGTGTAAGAACGTCGAGTCCCAACTCTGCCACTCTAGTGCGTCAGTGGCTTCTTTCTCATGGTTGAATTCGTCTCCTCTGTTCGCTTTAGAAAAGGAAACATTAATAGTAACTGATGTTGGATCAATAATTTTCCTTTTGTCCTGGTAGATCAGGCTAGTTGATTCGAACATCGCGATGACTGAACATGTCAATTGTTCCTCCATTTTTGTTGGAAAAAAAGAGAGTGAGGAGAGAATATGTAGATTGCGAAGTCCAGGAATGACAAATTTCGTCATAAATAATGAATCAAAACCAGTAGACGGTCACAACGGACTAGACCTGATCATGGGTAACTTGGTCCGACATATCCAACTCAACCTGAAAAAACCCGACCTAGCTCGACCCAACCAGTGTATGGATCAAGCCTGAGCTTCAAAAATAGGCCCGTAGTTTCTTTCGGGCCGAACTCAGGCTTTAAAAATAGTCTTGAAACCCGAGAAAACCTGAGCTCGGCCAAAAAAACCAATGTCGGGCTGGGCTTGGGCCTATAAACCCGGTATGGCATCAGGCTTGGGCTTGTAGTTTTCCAATCGGGGTTTTCAAAGTTTGGCCCGACATTTGAAGGTCTACAACGAACAAGTACGTATAAGCCTAGCAACGAAGCGAGTTAGGATCGGATACAACAAGAACACATTTAACCTGAAACCTGATATGCAAAATCAGAGTGGACCTGAAACTACTAACGGGTGAGAATTCACCCCTGGGTCCGAACCCGGTGGGGGCCCTACAGGTGGATGAGTGCCGATGTTGCGGCGGCTTAGGGCAGGTGGCAGCGCGGCGAGTTGACACTGAGGAGGGCACGGGCAGCGGCACTGTAGGCGGGAGTGGCAGCGGGAGCCGCGCGGTGGGAGTGGAGGCGGTGATGGGTGGTCGCGTGGGCGGCGATGGGCATGCGGGAGCAGAGGGCAGCACGATAGGAGCAGCGGGCGATGGCAACACGATGGGCGGGAGCAGCGGCACGAAGGGCGGGTGTCGGGGCTCGGGTTAGGTGGGGATAACTGGGCTGGCTGGACCGGCCTGGGCTGATGGATGGGCCATTGTTATCGAGCGCCCTACCTATGCCCACGGGCAAAAAACTGCCCCCACACCTGACCCGAACATTAATCAGATCCCCGACACGCAACCCTCGTGGGGCTAATTTTGAACCAGCCCCTGTCCCCACTAGGTCTAAAACCAGTGAGGACCCGACCCGCCCTGACCTGTTACTAGCCTAAGTACGTAATTAGTAGTATTGTTCTAAATAAGGGTGTTGCTATTACTTAAATGTCTATTTTTTCAATTTTTTTAGCCCATCTAACGTTCAACCTCCCGCCCTCACTCTCATGCTCGTTCGATGCTTGCTCCCGACACCGGCTCACTTCCCCACCTCCCGCCCACCTCCACTCTTCTCCAGTGACTCTTCTGTTGCCAGATCTGCCAGCACAGTCCGCCGCCACACTAACCTGGCTCTATTGGTCTATCTCCGCTCGCCCCCACCCTGACACCACACATCGGCCATCCTCCGCCGTTTTACCACTCCGCCACTCCACCTAGCTCCTTCGTTATATCGGCCTACCTCCCATAACCTCCCTCTAAACCCACCGATTAAGAATCCCACCGAAAATTAAACCCCCTCCGGCCACTGGAATTTAGGAGGAGCGTCTAAATAAACCTTGAGTGAGACGAGTCGAATGTTCCTGCGCTATGCTAGTAATGCAGTACGTCTGGTTTAGCGAACAGTACGGCGCTGACCTTCTTTGGGCAGGAAAGTACTCTAGACGACTAGAGAAGTTCATTGTAAAGCCCAATAATAAGAAGTCCAGGCCAAATCTCTTAACATGTTTGGTTAGCCGTTTCCTCCTCCCTCGCCGTGCAATGCAAATTGAAAGCACGATTTTGTTTTATTTTGCATTTGACAGAAATCCTCTGAAACTTCCTGATATCCGTTTGAGGCTGTTTGGTCTTTAGATCTAAGTGGGGAGGTAGCTGGTCTCGTTAGGTCCACCCTAGATGGCCCAATACTCCTACCACTCGGGCCTCAGCTTACTTGAGAAAGCAGCAACCCTCGTGGGTCTTTTTGACCTGCATATGCTGCTGCTGAGTGGCAGCTTAACATTGCCATCTACCATAGATCTGTTTTTTTAGAGCTTGTGAATGTCAATGTGAGCACCTCCCTAATCCCGTAGCAAGGTCCTTAATCCGGGACTGTATCGAGACGTCAGGCTGTCCTGTCTACTGGGCTGTCAGCCAGCCGGTCCACTACCTTTTGGATCACTAGTTGCGAATGGATGGCAAGGAACCCCTCGACGGAGAGCACCGATCTAACTCGAGATCACTTGAAACGCTAGCTCGGACTCGGAGCGGTGTCGCTGACTTGCTGTTGCAAGCGGTTGGCAAGCGCTGCTGCTTCCGTGGCCTTTGGAGAGACACAGACGCTAGCTGATGATTTGGTCGGGAACGGTCGCCCGCCGGGTCACGTCGGGCGACAGGTTCCGGCACGGGGCGCGGAGCCTTCCCCTGTGCGCGCAAGCAACCCGTGGACAACATGAATGCCGCCAATGATTTCTGCCATTGTTAATTGCAACTTGCAAGCGGTGAAGCGAAGTGGACGCCGATTGGACTGCATCTGCGTGCCCAGCTAGAGCTGAGTGAGGCTGTACCCCAGCTAAAGTCGCTGGATGTGCGTGTGCGTCTTGTGGTTGGAGTACAGGTTTCTGCACTTGTTTTGTTGCTACTTTACGCCTTAGTTTTTTTTGACTTATTAGCAGCACTTGGCTGTCAAATTTCGGCCTTGTCTGGAAGAATTGGGCATCGTTCAGTCAATTTGGCACTTACAGGGTACCACTACCCTTCAAGATATTCTCTGTTTGCTCCTACAAAATAATATATCAGAAAGTTGTGACGTGGCCACAGAAAGCGGATAACCACGTCGGTGGGGTCCTAGCCACGGCTTGGCCACAGCAAAAGGTTTCTATCATGGGTGAGATAATAAATGATTAATAAGGTTGTTAATGTGGTTCGATGATTTATAAAATTGTATGAGTATATCTATGTATTGCAATTATAATCATAACTAATAAAAGTTGTAAATAAAAATAGAATTAGTGTTTTTTGTTTTTGAGGCAGAAATTTGCACTTGCCAGATGATCCGACGCTAAAAAAATTGCACACGTCGGATGGTCTGATGTACAGAAAGAATTTACGCCAGAGGGTTTTGAGTCAGAAGAGAAACCTCAATACTACGCGCCAGATGGTCCGACGATTGGATTTGTGCATGCCAGACTAATTTTTCTAGAGAGGTTGCAAATGCCATATCTAATGGGGATATACAAGTCGGATGATCCGGCGATTGGATCCGTGGACATGGGAGAATTCATCGTAGCATTTATTCCAAAGATGTTGCAAATGACTTGTCTTATGGGTTGCATTCACCGAATGGTCCAGTGTTGAAGAGTTTGCAACACCGGATCATCGGGTGTTTATGATTTTTCTAAGATGAGTTTTTCGACTAAGGATTTTGATTTTGACTAATCTATAATAGAGTTGAAGATACATGTTTGTTTGTTTTATGATGTGTAGGTGATGGATGCAACTTGACGGTCGATGGCGGGATGATCGGGGCTAAACATGGTGCTTGGTACCGGATGATCGAGGTGGCTGGGCGGATTCAAAGGTGATCCTAGCTGTATACGTGGTGTGCAAGCAAAGCGTGAAAAGGTGGATGGAGACGACATGTTGACCAAGTCAAACGGAAGGGATATCGTTGCATGTGATAAGGCGGCCTGAGGGATCGAGAGCGGGAAAGACTTTTTGACGGTCGAGATCGCAAGACAGAGTACACGCGTTGACATCAAGTGGCTTGCTTAAGGTGTAAGCAACTGGCGATGAGTCACACTTTGAGAAGTATGCGAGGCAGTTTCGTGGTTTCGTCTCGAAACCGTATGAAAGTGTGAAGTGCATATGGCATCATCGCAAAATTTGCATCGAGACAAAGCTAAGTCATGAAGGTGCCACAACTGTTCGATGGATGAGGAAAAAGATGGATGAAAATACTCTCGATAGTAGGTAGTAGTGTACTGGAAGAGATTAGTATTTTGGGAATAATCTAGAAAACTTAGGGGTAAAAGAACCTAGGCTATAAATAGAGGAGAATGGCTGGTTGAGCCCTTTTAGCTATCCATTTTAATAGTTATGTGCTAGGATTTTAGAAGAGGGAGAGAGGAGTGCTTAGACTATGTATTAGGTGAGAGCTTTTATATGAAAAAACTTTGTAATCCGTAGAAAATAAGGCATTCCCCTGCAAGAAATGAAGTTTATGTTTCCTCTTATGCTTGTGTTCATCTACTTCTAGTTTTCCTTTATTAGCTCCCGTGCTTGGTTGCAAGTTTCTCAATTTGCGTTGTAATTTTCGTTTTTTATTTGAAAACTGAAATTTTCCACCATGTTGATGTTGTTCTAGTTGCTAGAGGGATAAGAAACATATAAGAGTTGGTCTTGAACCATCTCCATCCTCTAGATCCATCAACTTGGGGAATTCCTTCATCCGGTTCTCATTTCTTTGGATCTAAGTATTTTTTATTCAAGTTGCAAGAGTTTGTGAGCGATGACACTCGTATTGGTTTCTTATGGAACCTAGTGTTAATATCCATCTAGTGGAACCATGGTCTTTTCATAATCATTGTGATTTTTTTTTTGTTTCTCTAAGTTTCTTATCTCCTCTCTTTGTTTTGAGGTGCATTAGGTGAGGAAATGGGAAAAGACTATCCAAGAATTTGGTAAGGCGTCTATCCAACCCCCTCTAGTCATTGTTCTCAATCCTACAATGAGTATCAGAGTTGAGTTTGATCACTTGTTGACCTTAACCATCTTTGTGATTTATAGACGATAATGGAGAGACATGAGAAGATCCCTTTCTTTGAAGGTCGTGATTTTTCATACTGGAAAGTGCACATGGAGGCTTATCTCTTAAGCTAAGGAAGTGCTATATAGGAGATTGTAGACTTCAACTATGAAATTCCTATCACTCGCACTTCTTAGGCCCAGATTCAACAATATGAAGCCAACAATAAGGCTTGAAATATATTGTTTACCAGTCTGAGTCGTAATAAGTTTGATAGAGTTCAACACCTTCGTACTGCTAGATAGATTTGGTCAACTCTTAGTGTCTTTCATGAGGGTACCAACCAGATCAAGGCTAGTAAAGCACGTACAATTAGGAATATCAGATATTCATGCAAAGCTCTGGAGAGTCTTTAGATACCATGCTTGTTCTATTTGATGGGATTGTTAGATCCACTGAGGTTTTGTCTTACTCTGATCATGAGAGGGTGATCAACCTTCTATATGATTTTGACCATAGTATATGGAAAATAAAGATCTTTAGCGTTGAGGAGTCATCTAGTTTTGATATATTGACTTGTGATGAACTGTTCAGCAAGCTAAAATATACAAAAATAGCCAAACGGCTAGGATAGGTCTAGAAAACCCTCTATCTCAGAACATGATGTTGGTTTCAAAAGTTAATGGTGGTAGTCAGGCTGGAGTTGATCTTTCTTGTGCTAACATTTCACCTAGTGATTTGCTTTGTCTTCTTTGATCTCTATCATTGAAGAGCAGGTTGACATACTTGATAATGAAGATTTGGTATTGATTGTGAAAAAATTCGCCTGTTTCTACAACAACCATTGAGATCGGAGGAGGGGTGGTTCTTGTACTTGTTATAAGTGTAGTGACACTACTCATTTCAAGGCAAACTACCTTAAGCTCAAGAAGAAAAAAGACCGCAACCACGACTACGATAAGCACAAGAAGAACAATAAGCTATTCTTCAAGAATCATGACAAGGATGGCCAAGAAGGCGGCCAAGGCGGCTTCATGAGCTTTTATGGGAGCGCTCGGCGACATCAACACTTTCTCAAGCGAGGAAGAAAGCTCAGAGGAGGAGGAGCAACCCTTGAGGAGCAAGAAGAAGAACAATGACTTCACTGACCTTCGCTTCATGGTAGACGACAACGACAACGACCCCGAGTTTGATTCCTCTGAGGTGGCAGGTGGAGGCTTAGAGAACAAGTGACTCATTGACACTTGTCATTTGTGCCATATGACCGGAGATGCATCATGGTTCTCCAGCCTCACCCCGATGAAGTGACATGAGTACATCACTTTCGGGGATGACAGAAAAGGTAAAGTGAAGACCAAATGTATGGCAAAAATGAATGAGATTTTTACTCTTAAAGATGTGACTTTGGTAGAGCATCTAGGATATAATTTGCTTTCTGTATTTCAGTTGTTTTATGAGGATTTGGAAGTGCGCTTCAAGCGTAATACTTCTCGAGTTCTTGATTCCTCGAGTGCTTTGGTTTGTCAAAAATCTTGAGTTGGGAGAGTTTTTGGAGCCAATTTTTCTGAGTTTTATGGGACTTCTCAGTGTTTAATTGCACAACCTTCTTCTGAGCTTTGAATGTGGTATAGGAGGCTAGGGTATATGAATTTTGATTTGCTCACATGGTTGAGTTGTATTGGCTTGATTCGAGAATTGTCCAAGCTCAAGTTTGAGAAGAACCTTGTTTGCGCTTCTTGTCGGTATGGCAAGATGGTTGCCACCTCTCATCCACCAGTTAATCTAGTGATGACTGAACCACCGGAAGAATTTTTCCATATGGATAATGTTGATCCTTCCTGAGTTCATTCGATGGATGGGAAGTGGTATGTACTTGTTATTATTGATGGCTACTCTCACTATTTTTGGATCTTCTTTCTTGTGAGCAAAGATGAAGTGTTTTCACATTTTCGGAGCTTAACCTTGAGATTGTCCAAGGAACTCCCTTGTGCATTGAAAGCAATTCACAGTGATAATGGCACCGAGTTTAAGAATGATCTCTTTGATTTTTTCTGTCTTGAACATGACATAAAGCATCAATTTTTTGCCTCATGCGATTCTCAGCAGAATGACATAGCTGAAAGAAAGAATCGAACTTTGATTGAGATGGCTAGGACGATGCTTGATAAGCATAAAACTCCTAAAAAGTTTGGGTAGAAGCTGTTAGCACAGTTTGCTATATCTCCAATCGGATTTTCTTGCGCTTGATTCTAAATGCGACTTCTTATGAGCCGTGTTTTGGAAAGAAGCCGAAGGTTTCTCACTTAAGAGTTTTGGGATATCATTGCTTTATCATAAAGCGTAGCAATCTTGATATATTTGAGTCGCGTTCTTTTTAATAGGATATTTTTTGGTTATTCTCTTCATGGTCATTCTTACAGTGTTTATAATCTTAACACTAGCACTATCATAGAGTCATGTGATGTGACATTTGATGAATCAACCCCCTATGCTAGCCCTATTCTTCAGTGTGCAGATGATCAAGAGATGAGTGAAAGTATCTTTGTGGATGGTGACCTTTTAGCTCTTGGTGATGATGAGGATGATCCACCACTTATTTCTATCACATATACTTTAGAGCTAGCTCCTACTTCTTCTATATTGGTAGAGAGTTCTACAACCTCTACTTCCATTTCAACTGTTTTTATCCTACAGCAGTAACGTTTCGCGGGAGATCATCTCACAACGTGAGGCTCCTCAACACATTCAGCGGAGACATCCCCCACAGCTGATGATCGGGGACCTTGGTGAAAGGGTAACGATGTCCAAATATGCTCAACATGCTCATTTCTCTGATTCTATATTTGTTGCTTCTTTTAAGCTCCATGATGTTGGACATGCTCTTTCTGATTCAAATTGGATCAATGTCATACATGAATAGTTAGAAAACTTTGAGAGAAACCAAGTTTGGGTCATTGTAGAACCACCCCAAATATTCATATCATAGGCACAAAATAGATCTTTAAGAATAAACAGGGGGATGGGTCTATAGTTAGAAACAAAAGTACACTTGTGGCCCAGAGTTTCACTCAAATAGATGGGATAGACTTTGAAGAGACCTTTGCACCAGTAGTTAGATTAGAAGCTAATAGGATCCTCCTTGAATTTTCGGCATCTCAGGGTTTCAAGTTGTATCAAATGGATATCAAAAGTGCTTTTCTAAATGGTTTTTATAGAAGAAGAGGTATATGCCAAGTAACCCTTGGTTTTGAGCACCCTAAATATCCACATAGAGTATGCAAACTTTAGAAGGTTTTGTATGATCTTAAGCAGACGTCTAGGGCTTAGTATGATAGACTCAAGTCCTTCTTATTAGAGCATGTGTATGTGATTGGGTTGGTTATCGGTGTATCAGGAACCGGGGATCCCTGAGTCCCGAGGCCAGGCCAGTCGTCCGCCACGTGTCACCATCCTGCGAGGTCCCTCCTGCGGGATGAGAAAAATCTAAGTTCCGGGAGAAGGTGCTCGGGGCCACAGCCTCTGGTCCCCGAGCACCCCATTTCCCCGATGACCCGCAGAGTCCAAGTGCCGGGAAGAAAGTGCTCGGGGAGGTGCCCGGTCGCCCCCGAGCACCCTAGTTCCCCGATGATTAGAAGAGCTAAGTTCCGAGAGAGAGCGCTCGGGGGGCTGCGTGCGGCAGCCCCCGAGCGCTCGGTTCCCCGAGGGTCAGTGCAAAAGTGCTAGGGAGAGAGTGCCCGGGGTTGCACGTGGCAGCCCCCGAGCACTTGGTTCCCCGAAGGTTCGAGCAAAAGCGCTAGGGAGAGAGTGCCCGGGGTTGCACGTGGCAGCCCCTGAGCACTTGGTTCCCCGAAGGGTCAGCGCAAAAGTGCTCAGGAGAGAGCGCTCGGGGTTGCACGTTCCAGCCCCTGAGCACTCGGTTCCTCGAAGGTTCGTGTGAGAGTGCCCGGGAGAGAGTGCTCGGGGAGGTGAACAGTACCCCTGAGCACTCGGTGCCCCGAGGACCCAGAAGGGCCCCTGAGGGGCCCGCCGATGAGGTGTCAGCCAGTCAGAGGCCCGAGGCCGCATTTAATGGGCGTGCGCGGCCTGACATCCTGACATCCCCAACTGCTCCCGCCGCAGTGTCAGTCCCTGCCATGCTTTGGCAGAGGGGCGTGGGGCCATTAATTGCACGGGTCCCATCCCGTATCATCCGGTGTATCTCGGGATAACGTTGCCAGGATCAAGGCGTTCCGCCTGCCACCCTGCCGTGGCAGAGGAACAAGACAGGGTGGGCGCACCGGGTGCCTCTGTGGCTGCTCGGTGGGCCCTCTCAACGGCGCCCGGCGCCAGGGCGTCCACAGTGACGGGTGGTCGGACGCGCGCCGCGTTTTTCCATCGCCCCTGTCACTTCGTCCAGAGGAAATGATGACGCCTTTCTCAGTCGTGGTGTCTTGGAACTTGTGCCCCTTCTTTCCCGTTCGGGGTATGTCGTGGCCGGCGAGTGCATAAAAGGATGGGCGTACAGAAAGAAGAGAAGATTGGACCGAGACACCGGATTGACTCGAAGCATCGGAGGAGAGAACAAGCCCAAGCAATCGACCTTGCCACACTTAGACGAAGAACACTGCAAGCAAGCCTGAGCAGAGCTAGAACAAGGAGCCTCAAGCTCTTAGTTAGACAATATATTCTGGTAACCAGACATATTCCTGGAGGGATCCCCCCTAGGGAAAGTTATTGCATCCATACAGGAATAGGGTATTACGCCCTCGTGCGGCCTGAACATGTCTAAACTCCGGTGCATTTACTTCCCTTTACACTAGGTCGATCATCCCCCACCACCGGCCGTTGCATTTATTTCCACTTCCATTTATTTCTCCGACGAACTTATTCCGGATCATCCCCCCGGCCGAATCTCTAAAAAGGGGTCTCTCGGGATCCCTGCGACAGGAGTTCACCCTCCGACATTGGTCGATAAAATATTGTTTACCGTTAGGCGTGGCAATGATTTTTTATTTGTTCAGATATACATTGATGATATCATTTTTGGTGGCTATTTTCATGTACTTGTAGCCAAGTTTGCAAAAGCTATGAGAAGGGAATTTGAGATGTTAATGATGGACGAGCTCAACTTCTTCCTTAGGATTTAAATCAAGTAATGCAAGCAAGATACATCTGTCTACCAGACGAAGTACACCAAGGATTTGCTGAAGAAATTCGATATGAGCGATATGAAGCCCTTAGCGACACCGATGGTGTAGCAAAAATGGCCATATTATGCCATGATTGCGATTTTGGTGATTATGACAACATAGTCATTGGGACTAATATGTTTGTTAAGAATATATGTTAGTAGGTATCATGGATGCAATACATGAAGAAGTTACCATAGCCAGGATAAAGTTTGATTGAATTGGAGAAGTCCCAGATATATTTTTCTCACTGGATAGTCCGGTGCAGAGGAGTTTGCACTCACCGGAGCATTTTATCCAGAGGTTGTTGAACTCACCGGATGGTCCGGTGATAAAAGCTTTGGCAACATCAGAGTATTCTGTCAGTGGAGTTTAGTGAAGTTGCACCCACCAGAAGGTCCGGTGATGACCCAGTGAATACACCAGAGTATTTTTGATGGAGGGTGAGGATCACCTCACCGGATGGTTTGGTATTAGAAGAGTAAGAACACCGGAGCATTTAACAAAACATTGGATTTTTTTAAGGAAGTTGAAGATCAATGCACCGGAAGGTCCGGTGCTTTGAGTTGAACACACCGGAGTATTTCTTGCAGAGAAGAAGAGAAGCAGTTCGGTTGGCTCAAGACAACTCACCAGATAGTCCGATAATAGAGTTGCAGTTGCACCAGAATGCCCGGTGTTCATAGTGGTTCTGAGTGGCATTCTAATGGCTAGTTTCTGAGGTAGTACATATCGGATATTCCGGTGCTTGGACAAACGATCTACACCAGACCATTTGGTATTTATAGTAAAGTTGAGCTGTTAGAGCAACGGTTAGTTGGCGAGTTTGAGGCTATAAATACCCACCCACTCGGTCATTTGATGGTGTTAGAGTACAGAGAATCTCATATACAGTGGAGAAGATATCCAAGCTATCAAAGTGCTTAAAGTGTTAATCCAAAGCGATTAAGCACATCATTATAGAGTGATTGATGCTTATAGGCCTAGAGAGAATTGTTGCTAGGTGCTGCAACCTATAGAGTGGATCCAGGAGTGATCCAACCGTGTACCAAAAGGTGCGCTGACGTCTTGGAGTCTTGGTGACTTGTCGGTAACTTGTTGACCCTCCGACTTAGTGTGGCGTGGTAGCAAGAAGATTGTGCGGGGATGTGGAGGCCCTTGTCTTTGTGACTAAAGCACCGAAGTGAAGATGATGTACAAGTGACCGGAAAAGAGGTTAGTGGTGAAACCTCGTCTTGGTGGCTTGGTGGTTCAATATGCTTGAAGCCTTATCTTGGTGTGAGGAACAATAACGTCCTAAGAGGGAGGTTAAATTTGGACAGTTAAAACTTAATTGCTTCAAAAACTTCATAAGATAAACCTATTTCAATTTCTATCTAAATGTGCTCTAGGTTTATCTAGTGTGTCTACTCTACCGCTCAAGAGTATTGCAACGTACTCTAACAAGGTAAATTGCAAGAAAGTAAATACGAAAACACAAATAAGGTAGAGAGACAAAATTGGCACAAGAGATTTTTATCCCATGGTGTCGATAGCATGAATGCCACCCCTAGTCCACGTTGGAGCTCCACCAAGGATATACTCCTGTCGGTACCCAGTCATGACTCTTGAGCACCAAGCCACCAAGGCAAGACCTCAAGCCGAATGAGCCACCAAGGCAGGGTCTCACCACTAGCCTCTCTTTCGGTCACTTGCCACCGTGATCACTTTGGAGCTTGAGCCACCAACAAGGGTCCCCCCGTCCCCGTACACATGTCTTACTGCCGCTCCACACCAAGTTGGAGGGTCAACAATCTTGCCAACGAGTCACCAAGACTTCAATGTGCCATCATACCTCTTGGTACAAGTTAGGATCACTCATTGATCCCTTCTTCAAGCTGCAGCACCTATCTACAACTCATTTTTGGACCTATAAGCACTAAATACTCTCTAATCTTTTTGCTTAATCATCTTGGATGATCACTTTAAGAACTCTGGTGGCTTGTATGTCTTCTCAAGTGTATATAGGATTCTCTGGATTCCAGCAGCATGCCACACCTTTAAATGACTAAGTGGAGAGATATTTATAGCCTCAAACCCACCAATTAGGGTTTAGAAAAGTCATTTTCTCAACGGCTCAGAAAAACTATTAACACCGGATGATCTAGTGAGAATAATAGTACTAATACTGGATCATCCGGTGAGTATAACCTTAGAAACTAGCCGTTGAAACTCCACTCAATGCTTCTGTGAATACCAGACACTCCGGTGTACCTTCAAATCCATCACCGGACCTTTCAGTGAGTTATTTTGAGTCATCTGAGACTTTACAACCTCTCTGTGTAAAATACTGTAGTGCATTCATCCTCAAAGCACCGGACCTTCCGGTGGGTTGTTCTTCATTCTTCAACGCTTGCAGTCGCCTCTGCAAGAAATGCTCTGGTGCTATAATTCAGTGTGCAAACCAAGCACCGGAACATCCGGTGGGTTGATGTTCAATCTTCTGCACTTGCATTCTTCTCTACAAGAAATACTCCGGTGTTATCCAGTGCAGATCACCGAACTATCCGGTGAGGTCCTCAGTCTTCTCCCTCTTTGTCAGAAATACTTTGGTGAGTTCATATCCTATTCACCGAACTATCCGATGAGGCTATCAAGCTCTGGACACAATGCTCTGGTGAGTGTAAACTTCTTTGCAGCGGACCACCCGGTGAGGCAAATCTTCCTAGAAATTTTTCAATTCAATCAAACTTTGTCTCGACTGCGGTGACTTCTTGATGTATTGCATCCATTAAACCTACAAACATATATTCTTGATAAACATGTTAGTCCAATGACTATATTGTCATTAATCATAAAAATCACAATCATAATTTAATAGGGTCATTTTCGCTACACTTGGTGACTTGGTATCTCAAGAGCCGTAACAGGAAGAGACTTGGCGACCGGGAGCATATCCTTTGTGAAGCTCCAAAGTGTACTAGGGGTGGTTTATGTGTCACCGATACTACATGATAAAAATTATTGTGCCGAGTTTGTGTCGCTATCTTATTTATGTTTATGCATTTACATACTTGCAATTTAACTTGCTACAGTAGGTTGCGATCCTCTTGAACGATAGAGTAGTCACACTAGACAAACCTAGAATACATTTAGATAGAAATTGAGATATGTTCATCTTGTGAAGTTCTTGGAGCCATTAGTTTTCAAGTATCCTAATTCACCTCCCTCTTAGGACATCATCATTCCTCACAAATGACTTCCTCGACTGCGCTTGAACCAGATGAAGATGGCGAGGCGGTAGACCAGCGAGAGTACATGAGAATGATTGGCTCCGTCTTGTACCTGATAACAACAAGACCCAATATCCACTTTGTCGTCTGTTTGTGTGCTCGCTTCCAAGCATCACCAAGACATCTTATCACCAAGCGGTGAAACACATATTGAGGTATCTCAAACACATCCTTAAGTATGATCTTTGGTTTTCTGCATCCTTTTTGCTTTCTGTTCGAGGTTTTTCGGATGTCAATTTTGCTGGTTGTAGAATTGATAGGAAGAGTACCTTGAGTACTTATCATTTCTTTGGTACCTCTCTTGTTTCTTGGTCTTCTCATAAGCAATATAGTGTTACACAGTCTACTGCTGAAGCTAAATATGTTGCTACAACTAGTTGTTGTTCTCAGATTTTGTAGATGGTTGCTAATTTTAGAGATTTTGGGTTAGACTTCAAAAGCGTGTCATTTTTATGTGATAACACTAGTGCCATAAGTTTAGCTAATAACCCAGTCCAACACTCTAAAATCAAACGCACAGATATGAGATTCCACTTGTTGTAATACCACAATAAGAAGAGAGACATTGAATTGAGATACATCGATACCCAACACCAGCTGCCGATATCTTTACAAAGCCTCTAGATACAATAAGGTTTGTTTTTCTGATGGGAGATGTTGGAGTGTGTCATCCCTGTGACATTGTGTGAGGGAGAGTTGCAGTTATATATACATTATCTTACTTTCGTTGCATTTACATTGCATATCATCTTATAAGATAATCATAGTAGTTGAGCTTTGACTTGTATGTTTTTAGTATTTTCAGTTGCTAGTCTTGAATTTGGACTACGTTGAGTAGTTATATGGAGCAATTTTTTAATCTTAGGCTCCTCTTGATGCTTTGACATGAAATATTTCAAACAATCTAGTTTTCTTAAAAATGATATTTGATAATTTTATGAATCATGTGGACTATAAAATGATACATTCTTGATCACCATATCCGTAATTGCTTTGGCTTAGTTAAGGCTAGGTTGATGAATATCTTGCTCCAAGCTTCTTGGGGAATATTGCACTATATTTTATCTTTATCAAATGTTTAGCTCATGATAGAATCATAGGGAAACATGTGTTCCCTATGTCGCAAAAACATTACAAGACTTGATCTTGTGAAAAACTTGAGAATTTATATGATTTGAATAATTTTAAACAATCAAGTTTTTTGTGCTAAGATGTGATCCAATACGGTTGTCTTGAAGCCTCGAGGTGTTTGTCGTACCCAGTCGTACAATACTTCGCTTGGATAAGAGACAGCTTAAATATAAAATAAATTAAAAAAATTATGCCTAAATACTCAATATTTTTAATCACTTGATATAACTAAGTCTGGGTTTTATATGCGAGCGTTTATAAAGCCTATTATCATGAATGCTTGTTTGTTTAGTTCGAGATTGAAGTTTGTTAGTTCTTAATGCTTATCTTACCTCAATATGAGTGGATGCTTATGTGGTGGTCGTTTTTTATCATGATTCTACTATATAAACTTAAATACGTTAACAATTCTTCAGATTTAACTTGTAAAGCTTCATACTACTGTGACACTATATCTTTTTAAGCATTTGTGTGATTGTAAGCTCTACATTATACTCTCTATAACCCTTTAACGTTTCTAGTATTTGCAAATACTTTATGGTATACTTGTGAAAGCTCACTAGGATTGTATATTCATGTATTGTAAGATGTTTTATATTTGATGTTTGCATTTCTAAAGGGAGAGAAAACATACACTAAATAAAAAAAGAATCTTGCATAATAAAAACTGTACTTTAATTAAGGGAGAGTTTTTTGTTCTTGCTTTTTTTTCGGGCTTATGCAGTTTTTTTTATATCAAATAATTTCTTTTGCTCTTCTTTATGGATAAGCTCCTCTTATTAAATTTCTTTAAACCAAAATGTTTATACTTTGAGAGTTATTAATACACCTATCAAAAAAGAAGATTAAAAAATCAAGTTAAATTACGTCTTAATTTATATATAAGTGATTGACAATAGTCCTCTCCTTTCGCCCGGGCCTGAACAACAGAAACGTCGGTGTCCAAAGCTACCGTGTGCCACCCTGGTTTGGCTTTGGTGAACCAAGTCTGAAGGCACCCGAGGATTACACACAGGCAGCGTATACCTTACCTTTTGTCGCTGCGCCGTGTGTGCCCCTTGCCTTTCTGACGCGACACGAACTGAAAGAAGACGGGAGCCGAGTCTGAAGGGCGCGAAAAGAACGCGGACTCGTGTATGTTGTGGCGCGCGTGCGTGGGAGCGTCGCCATCGGCTGTGTGTCGATGGCAATGATCGCCAGTCGCGTGTCCGCCTAAACGACCGTGTTTTTTTAGTGCTGACGAGGGCCGGAGGAGGAGGAAGCTTGATCCGGAGCTTTGAGGGACGTCAAACCAAAGTTAGGCCGGTTTCCACCGAAGAAAATTATATGAGATCCTCTGCAGAAAGGTCTCCGTGAGACCCTGATTTACACCGTTCGTTCTGGATCTAACGATCTGATTGAATATATGTGAAAGAAGTACAGGATACGTGTCACGCAGAGATGAGAGTCTTTCTGTAAGATCCGGTCTCACAGAATTTCTTTCCGGTTCCCACTCCCTTAAGAGTAGTTAAGAATTGATTTGCTTAGCGTTAGAATACAAGGACTGAGATAGCTACCTTAACTAAGTACGATTGGGCAGGACTGCCGTCAAGCTCATAATTCTATGTCAGGGTAGAACTGTCTCTAAGATTATGTAGAGGGGTTAGCATATTAAAAATTATATTATGTTTGGAATCTAGGGCAATACAACATAAACATATATTGGAGAAAAAATAAACATAGGCCAAACATCACCTCCATTGTCCAGTCGTAAAGTCCATTTGACTAATGGCTAGTCCAATAAAGTCCATTCGTATATTATGTTTGGTTTCCGAATTTGATATAGCCAGATTTGATAGATACGTATAATCGTAGAGAGAAATATATTTGGTTATTTATATTTATTATTCTAGTCTGATTCGGGAGATATAAATTACGCTTTCAGTCTAGCCTGGCAGATATAGACTCGTGCATCAGCTTATACATGTGGACTCACTTGTTAGCGTCAGAAAATTATTTTTACATAAGTAATTAATTATAATATCAACTTTTACATCTATTTATACGACCTCAAATTTAATCAACCAAACATAAACTTAACTTAGCCTGTATAAATAGATACAACCAATCAAACTCTTTTTTTTCAACCAATATAATTTTGCTAAGCCTATTTTCACTCGTACAAACTATACGATGCAGCTCTATAAAACTTTATTTGAAAAATCAAACACACCCGCGGAGTACGGTGTTTGGTGACAAGAGACGTTGACATTGTACCATCTGATTTTATTCGAAAGACTGTTCTTATTACTTATGTTTTATCAACAGTATGTCTTCGAAAATATGTGGTCAAAGATTAATTTTAAAGACCGTCAAAGGGAGTCTTACATTTGCAACGGATGGATAAAAGCACCATAGATTGTACATGACACGGTACACTTTTGCTTCTTATGGCATTTGTCATACATTGCACGTGTAGCAGACAAGTCGTCTGCAGTAGTATTCGTGTTCGTGCAGCTGTTGCATTGTTGACCAACTAGACACGAGCCCTTTTCCCCTTTGGTTGCTTGGTGTTTTACAGTGCGATACCGTGTACCGCGCGAGGAAAAAGGTTGTTTTCTTCCACTTGGTGTGCAAGGGAGGCAGCCGATTGGAAGCCAAAACCCCCACCCTCCTGCACTTTGCTCTTAATCGGCAGATGACCGAGTGCTGGATCCTCTACAACTACTGCCCACAGATCAATCAAATACTAGAGTCAACGGCAATGTCGAAATTCTCATGCTGCTGTTCTAAACGATCTGAGATATCTTAAGTTCAGGTTGCTTATTGCAGGGGCTGGTAGTAATTCAGATGATTATGTTCATAGTTTCCCAAAGTCATGTATAATGCCATAATCACCGTCTTTTAACAAGCTAACACCAGCTATACATTTCGGCTGAGTGGGCGAGTGTGGTACGACAAGCAGAGTTAAGTTAGAACCAACGAATAAGGTAAAAAGACAGTCAGCCAACTGACAGTCGAAGATGACAGCTCTATCGATATTCGATAATGGTGTGGCTCCATAGAGTTAGGGAGGGAGCCACATGTGACAGGGTGAGAGGTAGGGTTAACAAATATGACCGAGGACCGAAAACTGGACACAGCGCATTCTACGAAAATCGAAGAATTCGGTCAAATTCAATCGAATTTTATCAAATTTTAAAATTTGAATTTGATCGAAAACTGCTTGATTTCTAAATACAAACCAGACCGAATCAATAAAAAACCACGCATTTCAAGTGGTTTTCGTCGCATTTGTTAACCTGGTGAGGTGGTGGGGGAACGAGATTAACTCTTGAGGAGATCTATAGATCCACAAACTGATGAATAATGCTTCAATGCTTGAAGTAGCTAGAATTAGCCATTGGCTCGTGCTACAAAATTTGTACAACTTCCGAAGATGGAGCATAGGACTGTCTCCCGAAACAGAATGTTTTTTTGGACAAATCATTCAAATAAAAAGCCTCTTGTAAAGACGAAGACGCTACATTAACCTGGTTTGTCGCTTTCAGAAATAGCCACGATGACCAGAACCGATCATATGAGCCAGGAGCAAATTGCAGAAACGGATAGACCTGGACAAGACAACAGGGTTCACTGGTTCAGTGTCCACCAAATCCGACCCCGTGGACTTTCCCGTGCCTCGAACATGGATTTTTCATTTTTCGCCCTCTTTTCCCTCTCTGTCCCTCGCATCCGGCCGGCGCCCCCACCCGCACGTCGCGAATGACCCGCCTCCACTTGTCGGCCGAGCCCCCTTGGCCCCGCGGCAACCGCCTCGCCAACACCTGTCCCACCGCCCCCTCCCCGCTATAAAACCCGCGGCGCCGGCCGAGCGCACCCCCCCACAGTCACGGCTGCATGATTGTGCCCGCCAGCCGGCCCCCGGGACGTGACACATCGCACGGCCAAAGCCTGGCACTTTTGAGCCTGACTGCCTTCTTGCCGTGTTGTTCGTGAGGCCGGCAGCTTTGCATCCGGAGGCGGAGGATGGGGGCACTGCACGTCGGCGAGCCAAGGGTCAGCTTCCAGCAGATGCAGGTCGCCAAGAACGGGCACGGCTCCGTCGTCGAGGAGATCCACGGCCTGATACGCGTCTACAAGGATGGCCACGTCGAGCGCCTCCCTGCGATCCCCGACGTGCCCTCCACGTGGGGCGGCACGGCGCCAGGCTGCGTCGTGGCGAGGGACGTGGTGGTCGACTGCGCCACGGGGGTGTGGGCGCGGCTGTACGCGCCGACGACGTCGTCCGTAGGAGGAGGGAGGCTCCCCGTCGTGGTGTACTTCCACGGCGGCGGCTTCTGTGTCGGCTCCGCCGCGTGGAGCTGCTACCACGAGTTCCTCGCGCAGCTCGCCGCGCGGGCGGGCTGCGCCGTCATGTCCGTGAACTACCGCCTCGCGCCGGAGAACCGCCTGCCCGCCGCGTTCGACGACGGGCTTGCGGCGGTGAGGTGGCTGCGGCACCAGGCCGCGGCCAGCCGCGCCGCCTCCGACGATCTCTCCTGGTGGCGGGCCCGCAGTAGCTTCGACCGCGTGTTCCTCATGGGCGACAGCGCGGGCGCCAACATCGCCTTCCACGTCGCCGCGCGGCTCGGCCAGGGCCAGCTCGGCGCCCTGTCGCCGCTCGCCGTCAAGGGCGCCATCCTGGTCCAGCCCTTCTTCGGCGGCGTGGCCCGAACCGCGTCCGAGAAGACCATGCCGCAGCCGCCACGGTCCGCCCTGACACTCCCCATCTCCGACTGCTATTGGCACCTGGCGCTTCCTGCCGGCGCCAGCCGCGACCACCCCTGGTGCAACCCGCTGTCCCGTGCCTCGCCGCGCCTGGAGACCCTCCCGCTGCCTCCCCTCCTCGTCTGCATCTCGGAGATGGACATCCTACGCGACCGCAACCTGGAGCTGTGCAGGGCCATGCGCAAGGCCGGCAAGAGCGTGGAGCAGGCCATGTACTGCGGCGTCGGGCACGCGTTCCAGGTGCTCCACAACTACCACCTGTCCCAGCCACGGACACAGGAGATGCTCGTCCACATCAGGGCCTTCGTCAGCGCCAGGTAGCAGCAGCCAGCGCCCAGCGGTCTTCGTTCGTCGCTAACACTCGCCGGGTTAATCAATCCACCCATCGTAATCCATCCAGGGTTGGGCCAGCTGAAGAGTAGATGCCGTGTAAGCAAGCTTGTGTGCTACTAGTAGTACGTGACTTTGAACTACGTGTACTCCAGTAGAAAGCGTCCAATACCCAACTCGGATTGTCGCCGCGGTGTCGGAAAGCAAAAGCTTAGCAGAAAACAAACCAAAAAAAAGAACTATGTACGACGTGGTCGCGCCATGTATGATTGCTTTTCATTACTTAACGAAGCCTGATACTGTTTTTAACTCCGACGTCATCGATTGCTGGTGTTGCCACTGGGAAACTCACGGAATGTCCAAGAGCAAATCATTGCCTTGTTTGTCCGGTGCTTTCTGCTTTTCGCGGGCATCATTAGCAAACAAACAAGTGCTTCTTTCTCTCTTCTCTGTGTTCTCTGTCCTGCGATTCTCTAAGCATGATCAATTACTACTACATTTAGGAGCAGAATAGAATCTTTGGCCTCTTCCCAACGCTGCCATACCATGGTGGAGAGATGCTTTGCGCCCTTTGGGCCATCACATGATGCCCGACTCAGCAGCAAGTTGCAGGCACTGCTGCTTAGGGCTGGAAATATAGCTCGAGTCTTATGAGTCAGCCTAGGCCACCTCCCCAATTCGGCTTCAAATCGAGCCGAGTCAAAGCTAGTTCGTGAGCAGCTCGCTGTCTTGCTCACCGATCCAGCCAACCAGCCGCACCAAGGCCAGCCCAGTACCCCCAATATGGCGGGGAGAGGAACAAGAGGTGCAACAGGCACCCGTACGAGAGCGGGGTTGGTGTCTGCATGATGTGCCTCCGTGATCGCTTGCTTGCACTCACTGTCGCACAGAACGAGGCATCCTCGCTGCCGCCCCTGGAGCGGGAGCCGGAGCTTGTGTTCCCGAGGTCGGTATCACCGTACGTGTGCCACCAGAAATCCAACGCCTCGGGGGCGTGTGGGCGCCCACTAGGCCTCCTCTTCTTTCGGACGCCGTAGGTGGGCCTCGTGTACGCTGACGGTGGTGACGGGGCTAGATTCGAGGAAGACGACATTGGGTTCATGAGGCAGCGCAACAGCAGGTTCTCCGTGCTCGCCATGCTCTTTGGCGGACACCACTCCCACGGATCGAATTCAGGGGAGAAGAGCGGTGGCAAGGTGTCGAAGCACTGGTCCTGGCTCGCTGGGATCATGTCATGCGGCCTCAGGAAGAAGGAGTCGGTGACAACCTCCCCACCATCCCCACCACGACGCTCTTGCTGCACAATCAACAACCGGAGGCTCTCGCTAGTGAGCTATGCCGACGAGGGTGGTGAGGAGAGCACTTCCTCGGCAGAGTTGCCATGGTTGCCTTCATAGTCGTCGATGCGGAAAACCCCCCGCTGTCGCCGTCTGGGAGGCGTTGGGGCTAGCGTCTCAGGGTTTGTGGTGTGCCTCAGCCCGCTCGTGCGGCCTAGCCTGGGGAGGCCCCACCCGCCACACGCCTCCTTCTCCTCCTCGCTGTCACAAATGCACCACTGCCCTCCTCGGCTGTCGCCCGCCCACCCTCCGTCATCCTGCACTCTCGCGCGCACGTTGTGTGCTCACCCGCACGCAGCCACACCACCACCACCCCCTGCCCAGGCCGCCAAAAGGAAAGGCCGCTGTCATTACCGAGGTCGTGCCGCACGTTCGCCATCATGATGGCCGCATTGCTGCTCACGCTCGCTGTGGTGCTCCTGTTTGGCGTCGGGCGCCGGCTTTGGCGTCATCTACAGCGTGGTTGCAACCCTCGTGGAGGTGGAATGCGCGGAAATCCTGATTTTAAGAACGTGAACATGTGCGGTCTCTCTATAAGTGGTCGCATAGAAGAGTGTTCTTCAATTTATTCTTTTTTGAAGAAACATTGGATTTCCCGTGACCGGGACCAAGTTTGTTAGATCCCCCTCTGAAATAAGAAGTTCTAGCCCGGGCTAAATCTTCCTCCAACACTAGTCCTTTCTCATAGCTACAATTACTAATTCAGCAACTCTCAAAGCTATAGCTTCTCTCCAATCCTTTGATAAAAGGCATTCTTCCGAGACGCACCTCGGGGAGCATGGTGAAGAAGCAAAGATGAAGCACGAGGAGAAAGCACTGACTCCAGCAAACTGACTCGCGAGCCATATTGAGCCGACTTGAGCTAGCTACGAGCCCAAGTAGAGCCTTTCTCCCAGCTCGGCCAAGTAGTTGAGCGGAGCCTGGCTCGGGTCGTCCAAAAACAAGCTCGTGGGAGCCGGGTTTTGTTTCCACCCCTAGTACTGCTGCACTGCTGCTAGATGCATCAGAGAGACCAGACAAACCAGTCGATCACATTCACTGGGTACGTGCTTCATTCTCGCTTGCTGCGCTCGTGCTAGAGGTAGTACCTCGAGTACATGCGTTCGGCAGCTTGTGAGCTGAAGTGCACGCAGCATTCCTATCCTATCATTTGCCGGGCTCACCAACCCTACACCATCATAGCAGCCGCTGATTGCGTGCAAGCAGGCCAAACATCATGTGCGATCATGTCTGGGTAAAGATTCAGCAACACATATATGCACCAGACAGTAATAAGTTTCTTCCTCAGAAATGTAAATGATATCATAACTCGTGTAATGTTTCACATTGCAAGATGGGTTTATTTAAGCATAATGTATTATACATGCATATCAATGCAGAGTCTGCAATTCGTTTCGTAGTGTGCTAGGCATGCAGAAATTTCAGGCATGGTTATCTGAAACTGAAAAAGGCACTGCTCAGAACTAAAAATGCGAACTTTTTCTCATGTTTACCAAGAAATGGATCAATCGGCACGTCGGAACACGTATCTATTTAACCTTGTTTTCCTTTCGAAGTGGCGCTAAAGCTCTCAGAATTCCGTTAGGAATCTGCCGCGCGACGCCTTTACAATCAGCTAGCTCGGCCTTCAGCATATGGCAACATTGCAAATTTTCAGCAGATCAAAATTGGTATGACACCGAAGATCATGATCCGATATGCTGCTGGGTATTAAAGATCGATTTGTATTCCAGTTGAGAATCTCAATCTTCCCCAGCAGATTTCTTTGGAATCCTTACTTCATCCTCTTTTGCCACCTTCAACGCATTCAGAGTACTGCCGGTCAGAGAACCACTTGTGTCTAGCCAAACATCACGATCAGTTCTATCGCCACTTTATTCCTGAACCATAATATTCTCGTATCTTCAGTTGATGGAACTCCACACCATTGCAGTCTGTAGGTATTGACCGTACGCGTGCGCGTGCGGTTTGTGCGGCGTTTTCACTTTCCGCAATCTGTCAAACCGACGAGGCGGCGATGTCAAACCGGGATGCTGCAATGCTCCATGGTTTTCAAGGTTACTGATAAGCCAGCTGGTCTTATCCTCGTTTGCTACACACTTTGGGACTTCAAATTGCATATGTGTTTGAAACTTTGAGGATGCATGTACTGAACAGGACAATATCTTTGAACAGATCGCCTGAAGGAATCAGAACAGCTCAAGATGAGGAAGAAAGTGGGGACGAAACAAAGTAGTATTCAGATACATGGCACAGAAGCAAGTGATGCTCGAATTGCAAATGCCGACTGGGAGTTGAGGCATATCCTTCTCGGAACCCTTTAGTTTAAAAGGCTCTGATTTTAGCTGAGAACGATCAGAATAAGAACACATTAACCCTGACGTATCACGCAGCATTGACAGCAAGACTGCACTATCTCAGGATCTGGCAGCAGGAAGCCAGGAAAGGAGCTCGAATATCTCTGAAAATACACGTAGAAAAAAAAGGAACAAGCACGTCATGAAGTATGGAATCATCCATGGAGAAAATGGATGCTCTAAAGACTATAATTAGCAGTCCAGTCCCGACAGGATCAGGTCTAACACTGAAGATTATTGGATCACGCGGACGGGCATGGAGCCCGATGGAAAGACTAAGGGAGGAGTGGAACCGGCAGGGGTTCTAGATCCCGTACCGCACCCCTGGCCTCCTAGAAGGCTATGCAGTTGGGAAGCGCCGTTCAATAAAAAAAAAATCATTGGATCAAGAAGAACAACGTGTTGGCCAGAAGCAATTCTGCTAGAAAGACGGATGACGAAAAGGTGGTACGGCATCAGGAATTCGTCCCTAATGGTACAGATGCATTCATGATGATGAGTAGTAAAGCGAGGGCAGAGCACGGGCAAAACCGGCCGATCGAGATGGCATTCAGCTCGGGAAGAATCTCGCGTTTGCCGGATGCTAACTTGACAGGGAAGCAGCATCACCCATTGCTCCTTTTAGCTTGGAGGCCGTTGACCAGTGCCCATGTCCTCTTCTGCTACGGATGGGTGCATGCATATGGATTGGCTCCATTATGGCACACAAGTAGGAGCTTCGCTTTTGGAATTTGGAGGCCACTGATTGACGGAAGAATCCTTATTCCAAGAGAATTTGCTCGCATTGGATGGTTGGATATTCTCGTTGCATCGTTCTGATGCGCATAACCTTATTCTTTGAGACTGTAGTTTATGCAACAAAACATCAAGTGCTTTAGGTTCAGTAAGAGAAAATAAAAGTATTTGACTCTCGATTTTCACTATCAGAAAACTATTGTAAGTGGACTTACAGTTACATTGTCTCTAGTCCCTTCGTGGAGAATGCATGAAAGCCTAGTCTACTAAGTTATAAATGGAAGTAACCACTTTCAGGTGAGGAATATGTGGACACTCTGATCTGATCACACATCAAAAGCAAAACAAGGCCTCAAAGTCCCATTTTCTTCAGTGCTATGCTGCTATGTCAAACTTGAACACGAGGAACCGGTTTTCTGAATTAGAACAGCACTAGCTACTTCCTTATGATAAAGTAGCATTTTCTAGTGGAAATGAAATTTGTCTTAGACAAGAAAAAAGACAAGCCAATTTTGTTTTTTAAAACAAAGGCGCCTGGTTTATTGGAAAGCATAAGATTGAGATTTTATAAGTAGCAATACAGCTCTCTTCAACAAAACGCAAAGTCTGAACATATAGCAAAATGACAGCACAGACGAAAACGAGATTAACTAAGACAAACAAACTGAAGATTTGGACACGACTCTAGCTCAATCCAGTTTGACTAAGACAAACAAACTGCAGATATCAAGCTAATAATCTGCAATTTGGACAAACTGTGCTTCAAATCAAAGAAAAATTATGGATTTAAGATCTGCTAATGTTCAGACTGAGATCTCAGCTATGATAAACTAGATCACTTGCAAATGAAGCGGTATTTTCCCTGCAGAGGGCTGAAGATTGAACTTGAAATTTTGTCTGATTCCTTGACCCATGACAGTTGACAATAGTTTTAATCCTTTGCTCCTTCAAAGAAATAAACGTACTGTGTCTGTGGATAAATAAATCAGCGTTTTTCATGAGTCTTCGGGGAATCTGCAAAAAAGAAATGTCCGTCTCAACTCGAGCACTGAGGATCCGTCAAAACTAGTAAAAGGCGCTTTTTTCGGAGTTAACGGGCGATTCCTTGCCGCCGGCGAACTCTTGCAGACTCACGCGTTCAAAGAACGGAAACACAAGTTTTTGGCGCTGAAAGGCACATTTTTTGTATTGATCAACTATTTAAACAAGGACTCAAAGCTAAACATGGCAGCTATCCTGCCGATATGCACGGCACGCACGCACGAACGATCGTGCCATCACACGACCACGAGCTTGCCGCACATGACACTGATGACTCGGACTCGCTCCTGCATGCGTCGAGCCTACAAACTCACACGGCCACAACAACGAACCATGCTCACACGCTAACTGAATCAAAACAGAAACAAAACATGCAAAAGCAAATTGAGACAACAAATCCGTGACGCGCTGGAGAAGAGCAGGAGTCGATGCTCCTGATGGCTCACGCGTTGTTTTTTTCCCCAACTGTGAGAACATTTGCAAGCTGTAGTTATGTCGATGTGTGCCTGAGGACGATCTTCTTCTTGTCGATGTACTCCCAGATGAAGTGGAACCGAGTATCGATGTGCTTACTCTGGTTGTGGGAGACGGGGTTCTTGCTCAACGCGATGACAGATTGGTTGTCCATCCTGAGTTCTGGCACTCTAGACTCTGAACCGATCAAGTTAGTCAAGAGTCGAGCTAGCCAGACACCTTGACACGCAGCTGTGGCCGCCGCAATGCACTCTGCCTTGCATGAGGACAGAGCCACCACCTTCCGCTTTGACGATTGCCAGGTGAAGTTGGGGAAGAAAACAATGCGTGAGCCATAAGGAGCGTCAGCTCCTCCTGTTCTCCATGGGCCACGTGGGCCTATGTAGACTTCTTGGGCTTGCTACGACAGTCCTTGACCTAGTGGCTGGTCTTGCCGCAGTTGCAGCACTTGTCCGCTGAGCGCTCCTGGCTTGGCCTGTTGCACACACCGCTTCCGTCGTCACAAGCACCGCTACCGCAGTCACGCCCGCACAGCTTCCCACGCTTCTTGCTGCCACTGGACCCGCTGCCCTCATCGTCGTTCTCGTGGATCTTTAATAGTGCAAGACACTCTTCCTCCGAGAGGAGCAGGCGACCCTGCTTGTCCATGACGGGTGTAGGTGCTAGCTTGTGGTGCTGTTCCATGGCCCGAAGATGCCCGTCACCTCCTCCACCGATGTCGTGTCGACATCGAGAAGCGTCTCGATGGAGATTGCAACCTGCGTGAGATGCTCGGGGATGACTTGCAGGATCTCCATGTCCGTGATGTGGATGTTGTTCGCAAGTCCAGTGATCCGGAGTGAGAATTCATCGATGGTTTTGCCATTCTTAGTGGCGATCTTGCCAAACTCCTTACGCAGCTGCTGCACATTGGCATCTCACACACGTTGGATACGTGCATTAATAATAGTAATTAAAGTATATTGTTTAATCAGTTTAGTTATGTTTGTTTAATTATATTAATTAGAGTACTTAGATTATTTGTTTAGTTTGATTAGTCAGTGTAATTATATTATTTAACTAGTGGTGGCGTACGGTGATGTCTAGTGTATGCATGCTCTTTATATGTGTAAGTAGGGTATCGGTGAAAAAAACTTAGGTTAGACAGAAAGATTCGATTAAAATCATAATGTATCAAAAAATTGTCAAATTGAAATTTATAATTAATAGTATTGTGCGCCTGTTTAATTAATATTTTATTCAATTCATTAAAATAGTGGTGCGTACCGAACAACTGCATAGCCAGAGTGGTAGTCAGTGATAGGATGTGATGTGAATGATGGATAGATAGTGGTGTAAGGCTGTTTAATTAATATTTTAATTTAATCTTAAATATTAATTATTACATTTGAATTTAATATTGATGATTTAATTAGTATTGTTAATTACTTAAGTATTTAGCACTGTTAACCATCGTACATACATCTAACATCTAAGTAGTTATTTTATTACATGTATCTTTGTTTAGCAGATACGATATGGTTTTCCATATTTATTTTGGAGAACGCCTCGCTGTTTTGCACGGAAGGCTTCGAAAACTCTTTAGGTGTACTTTAATTTCAGTTTCAAGTTCATTCTCTACTGAACCTGGAAGTTCCAGATTTAACCCGAAAACTCCAAATACTGTACAATCAACTCTGAACCCGGAGGTTCTGGATTCAACCCAACGTATTTGGTGAACAGTGTTTTCAGGATTTTCATCTAGAGTTTTCTTGCATATCTTTTGGTAGTTTTGAATAATCATTGTCACCCTAGGATGGTAACTTTTACACTTATTTAGAGTGATTGTGCACTAATTGAGCCTAGTATATTTAGGATTTTCACTTATAAAAAATCTGCTAGTTTATTTTTCATGCAAGTTTATGCCAACAGTAAAATGAGACGAATTGTTGTAAAAACGCTTATTCACCTTCCTCTAGGCGACACCATTGTCCTTTTAGTTCCATCTGTACAAAAGTGTCTGTGATATCGAGCTTGTTACAAACGGTTTTAGAACTGTCTGCAATACACTTACGCACAGACGGATGTTTTAGATAATCGTCTGTGCGTAGTAAGAATGACAAACGGTATTTTTTAAACCCATCTGTACGTAGTAAGAGTCATAGACAATGTGTGTTAAAACCTATCTGTGATTACTAAGAGTCACATATGGGTTTTATTTAAACCTGTCTGTGTTAATTGTTACAGAGGGATTGTTTTAAAAAAATCGTATGTGTTTCCTCCTATAAGCAAATTAGCTTCCTGGCTGAGAGTCACATAGATACACACTTAATGATTCTCAAATTAAACACATTAACACATTTATTCAGAACATAGATCACACATTGTTCATAACATTGATTACATATTATTCAGAATACAAAACACATGCATTTACATATATATCACAACTGTTAAGAATATCACACAGATGAAAGTCACATATTGTTTAGGACACATAAACTTAGCTAGCTATACATCATTGTTCAATCGATGCTGTATTCCAAAAGGATGAAATATTGACATCATGGCGATGCCTTCCAAAAAGATGAAAAATGATCAACAAACTTGGGTCGATCGACGCCGTCTTTCAAAAAGATGAGATGATGGACATCATCTCAGCCTCCTGTATTTCAGCACAATGTCAATCTAAGAATCATCTTCAATTAGCAACTCACAGTCATCCGGATTAGTGAAACCAAGTGGAAATATGTCTTGGTTTATATACGATGAGTGATTGACAATATTGCTATTTTGGTTTGTTGATTTGTGGGATTGCATAAGCATGCATATGTACTTCAAATATGATCTGGGATAACCAAAGTTGTAGAGAATATGGAATTGGCGTGTTTGTCTTTGAGTCTAGAAAAATTGCATAAACCAGATGATCCGATGCTAGGCAATTTGTATATGCCGTATGGTTCGATGCTTAGGAAGCCTTCACGCCGGAGCATTTAAGCTCAAAAGCAAAAGTTGAAGTACACTCCGAATGATCCGGCGATGAAGTGAAGAGAACACTAGATTATTTCTTGCAGAGAGATTGCAAAATGGGTTCTTGCAAGAATGTACATGCTGAATGGTCCGACGATGGGAAAATGTACACGCCAGAGTATTTCATCCCAGAGGCAAAGATTGAAGTGTACACCAGATGGTCTGGTGATAGAGTGAAGTGAATGCTGGAGCTTTTCTTGCTGAGCGATTACAAATTGGCTCCGATGGACTTGTACTTACCAGATGGTCCGGCGTTCAAATTAATGAATGTCGGATGCTTCACCTGAGCATTTCTTGCAGAGAGGTTGTAAGATGGCTGATCCAAAGAAGAGGTACACTCCGATGGTCCGGCGCTCAAAAGCTGTGAACACCGGATCATTCGACATTCACAGCTTTTCTGGGATGTGTCTTAAGCTGAGGATTTCGATTTGGAACTAACTAGAGATGGTTTGGAGATATGTATGTGCTTATCTCATGATGTATATGTGATGGATAAAACTTGGTGGTCGATGGCGGAATGATCGGGGCTAAGCAGAGTGCTTGGTGCCGGACGATCAAGGAGACCGGGCAAAGTCAAGGGTGATCCTAGCGGTATACATAGAGATCAAGCAAAGCACGAGAAGATGGATGAGGATGATATGTTGATAAAGTCAAACGAAGAGGATGCCGGTGCAAGTGACAAGGCGATTCGAGGGATCGGGAGTGGGAGAGACTTGCCAATAGTCAAGATCGCAAGACGGAGTACATGTGTTAACATCGGGACGCTTGCTTGAGGTGAAAGAAAGTGGTGAGTCACACTTTGAGAAGCATTTGAGGTGGTTTTGTGTTTTGATCTCAAAACCATGGAAGGATGTAGTGCATGTGGTATCAAGGGGGAGATTAAGAAACCAAGTTGAAATGTGCCTTGGTTTATCTGTGATAAGTGATTGATAATGTTGCTATTTTGGTTTGTTGATTTGTGGGATTGCATAAGCATGCATATATACTGCAAATGTGATCTTGGCTAACCAAAATTGCATAGAATATGGAGTTGGTGTGTTTATTTCTGAGTCCAAGAAAATTGCATACACAGATGGTCTGGCGCTGGGCAATTTGTACACGTTTGATGATCCAGCACTCAGGAGGACTTCATGCCAGAGCATTTCAACTCAGAAGAAAAAGTTGAAGTACACATCGGATGATCTGATGATGAAGTGAAGAGAATGCCGGACTATTTCTTGCAGAGAGATTGCAAAATGGGTTCTGGTAAGAATGTACACGTTGGATGGTGCCGCGATGGGAAAATGTACACGGTAGAGTATTTCATCCCAGAGGCAGAGATTGAAGTGTATACTGGATGATCCGATGATAGAGTGAAGTGAACGTCGGAACTTTTCTTGCAGATAAGTTGCAAACTAGCCCTAGTGGACTTTGTACTCGCTAGATGGTCTGACGTTCAAAGGGATGAACATCGGATGCTTCATCGGAGTATTTCTTGCACACAGGTTACAAGATGGCTAGTCTGGAGAAGAAGTACACGTCAGATGGTCTAGCGCTTAGAAGCCGTGAACACTAGATCATCTGTTGTTCATGATTTTTCTCAGATGTATCTTAAGCTGAGGATTTTGGTTTGGATCTAAATGGACATGGTTTGGAGATATGTGTGTGCTTGTCTCATGATGTGTAAGTGATGGATGCAACTTGGCGGTCGATAATGGGATGATCAAGGCCAAGTGGGGTGCTTGGTGTCGGACGATCAAGTAGGCCTGTGGAGTTAAGGGTGATCCTAGCGGTGCACATGAAGGTCAAGCAAAGCATGAGAAGATGGATGAAGATGCTGTATTGACAAAGTCAAGCGAAGATGATACTTGTGCAAGTGACAAGATGACCCAAGCGATCGGGAGCGGGAAATACTTGCCGATGGTAAAGATCGCAAGATGAAGTACATGTGTCAACATCGAGATATTTGCTTGAGATGAAAGCAAGTGGCAGTGAGTCATGTTTTGAGAAGCGTGTGGGACGGTTTCATAGTTTGATCCCAAAACCATGGAAGGATAGAATGCACATGGCATCATTGCGAAACTTCCGTCGAGGCAAAGCTAAGATGTTAAAGATGCAATGGTCGTTCGATGGATGAAGCAAAAAATGGAATAAAATACCCCAATGGTAGGTAGGTGGCCATTGGAAGGGATGGATATTTTGGAAACAAGGAAACTTAAGGACTAAGCTACCTCCCTAGGCCTATAAATAAAGGCGTAGAGTTGTGTGAGAGGTGTGAGAAAACCATTTGAGTTTGTATGCTAGGGTTCTAGAGGAAATGAGAGATGAGTACTTAGCCTATGTATAGGTGAGAGTTTTTTTGAGTGAAAAACTACTTTGTATTTCTCCTAAAATAAGGCTAATTGCAAGAAATGAAGTGTTTGTTTCCTATGCTTGTGCTAATCTCCTTCTAGTTTGCTTCTGTTGGCTCCCTTGCTTTGTTACGAATTCCTTTCTTTTTCAGTTGAGTTTTCATTTTGGTTGTTGTGCTGAAATTTTTCCACCATGAGAAGATGTTCTTCTTGTGGCTAGAGGCATAAAATTCACATACAAACACATACAAGTGGGTATCGAATTCTTCTTGGAGAATTTCTTCTTCCGGTGATTTTTCCATCTCTTGGTTTTGAGGTGTGTTGGGTGACAAAACAGGAGAATGCCATCCAAGAAATTCGTGAGGCGCCTATTCACCCCCTCTATTCGCCATTCTTAATCCTACAGGATCTGGCTGCACCTTGATGATCTCACACATTAGCTAGAACCAGACTGCTTTGCTGCCAAATCATTAGTCATAGTTCAGCAAGAAATGGACATTCAAGCATGTCTTGCAGTTGACGAAAATGTTCCCATTTTGATGAACAACAATGGAGAAATTTCCATCTGGTAGAGCCGAATGGAGGACGTGGTTGATGGCGTACATAGGGTCTATAGAGGGGGCCTTTATAGTAGCAAAGAAGACGAGATCCATCAGGATAAAGTTGACGCCAAGCATCCACGTCGTCAAATCTGCCTTAGGGACAATCTCATCCTGCCACGTCCTAATTTCTATGAATTGTGCCATTACAGATCTACGATAGAAATAAGGTTGTGCCATTAGTTGCACATATCGAAGCAATGAAATCCTAACAAACTATAACTAAACCGTGAAGGGAACCATATGATACTCACCTCGGTGCAGTGAAAGGGATTTGGCCCTCACCGAGATCTCGCTTCTCCAACGCTGATGGCGAGTGAGGAAGAAGAATACCTCTCACTGCTTTATATTGAGGGGAGACGAGGGGTTGTATGTTGTGGGAAGCCAAAAGAGCCTTGGGAGACGAGCGGTTTGTATGTGTTGAAAGCCCAAAGAACCAAGGGAGACGAGAGGTTAAATTTGAAAAAGTTTGTAGGTCTTTAAATATAAATGAGTGTTTATAAAATCTATCCGTGTCTATTGAATACACATAGACAAATCTTATAAGAACCCATTTGTGATAATATCATAGATGAATTTTTCTAAAAGCCATATGCATCTATATGATAGAAACAAATGAATTTATAAAAACCATTTCTGGTTCATTCACACCTAGATGCCTATCTTGTTATAGACATATCTGTCTTACCAACTGTTTGAGGATATTTTGTTTGTGATGGCTCCTAAGAAACCGTTTGTGGCATAACATCTGCTTTCAATGACTCTGTGGTAGTAATACTTCATTTTATATGTAATTGATCCTATATTATCAACTACCCTTGACTTGTTGTGTTTTTTTGGGGGAGTTATATGTATGCAAAACTTAAATTATTGAAGATTTGCATTCGATAAAATTACAGGAACACAAAACAGTAGCTTACTTTATATGATTAACTAGCTAAGGGCCGTGTGTTGCAACGAAAACACAAATATTGAACACGGTAACATCAAACACAAACTCAATGTATGAAGATGTGTATACGTCATGGGAGCTTCACTGAACAAATACGTCGGGCTATTGTGAAGCAGAGTTCCTAGATGAGTTGTTTCAAGATGTTCATGCAATATTTGTTATGATATCACCACATGTAATTTGGTTTTTCTTGTATAACATGATTGATGGAACCAAATTTCCTATAATCAGCCGTGATAAGACCGTGAGATTTTCTGATTTTTCTCTTTATTTTAAATATTTTGAATTTCCACTGTAATCTTGATTTTCTAGCACCCTCTTTTCCTTTTTTTTTTTAGTGCTCCACTATTTTTTATTATCCTCTATTTTTTGTTGTCCATGTTAGAACTGTGACCAGAATGCAATCTGCATACAATAGTTAAGCAGCCCTCTTGCTGGTTCAGTTATACCCTGAAGAACACGGCCAACAAAATGCAAACCAAAACATCATTGATCATGAAAAACAAAAACTCACCTAAAAAATAAAATCAAAGCATCATTAGACAACAATCAACAAGGCGTGCACATTTTACATTTCATGTGCCTCCTAATTTCCTCCAAGGTTGCAACCAAACAGCCGACTTGACCTAACACATTAATCCAAACTTTTACTTAAGAAAAGCCCCACTTCGTATAAAAGGAAGCCATACTAGATGACCGAGAGACGCACATTCGTGTAAAAGGAAGGCATACTGGATGATGATGCGGTCGTGTGACGGCCGGCAAAGAAGTAGGTCGACCGGAGTAGCTCAGGTGTCGATGGAGAAGAGGACCTCTTGCGGTTGCGTCTCAAGCGGGGGGGGGGGGGGGGGGGGGGGAGGGGGCAACAACTATTGATTGTTTGGTTGGGGCCATGACTCTGAGACGGTGTAGGAATCACTGTGACATCGTTAGAGGCAGCTAGGCATGGTTGCCGGGGGAGGCGTGTAACACCCTGATTTTTAGAATTTACAACTTATTAAAAAATTCAAGATTATTGAATAGCTTCACCAGTAGAATAGGTTTAAAACCTATTTTCTTAATGAATAAATCAATATAGGTTATTATTTTATGCGCATTGCATGGTGAGTTTTGTTAGGAGCTAGGTAAATGCATTAGAGTTCTTTTCTCTTTCTTTCTCTTTGGTATTTCGAGTGAAAATGGTTTCAAAAAGGTTTTTGTAAAACTCAATAGTGAATAAGTTTTGGATCTTAATGGTTGGAATTCAAAATTCTTGAATTCATCATCTATTCAATCATTAATCATATATAATCCTTCTCTAGTTCAATTCAAATTTCTCTGCAAAAGTTCCATTTCTAAACCCTAGCTATACCTAAAGTGTATTTGGGCTCAATCTTGCTCAAGTTCAAACTCTTAGCCAAATCTTCTAAAAGGGCCAACAAAAAGGATCCACAAAATCTGTAAATATTTGCGGAGTCCTAAATATCCTCTTCTTCGCATGCGGTTTCAGACTTCAAGACTGTCTCAAATGCAAATCTTAACAATACCAAAGTTGTAGGTATTGTCGTGGGCTTCGATTTGAACTTATTGAAGTCCCCTTTTGAATAATGGAGCTAGGGACTTATGGCTCCCGAAATTAGTGCTACGCAGATAAGTCTAAGTTCAAATAGTTTATCTTATGGTGCATTTGTGAAAATCTAGATGGTATTTTCAGAAGTTACAATAAACACCAAAGTTGTAGATCTATTCGAGCACTATACTTTAGATTCCAGAAATGTCCAATTTGGAGTCCGGACGGTGAAGATATCATCCTCGGAATAGAGAGATACGAAAAAAGAAATCCCAACCGACTCAAACTCGAACCCGATTTGTGTCCGGCTTGGACTCCACCTTAACCAGCCTCTCCTAGCCCTATAAATAGGAGTTGCACGCCCTCTCTTACCCCTATTGCATGCCCCAAGCCCTAGACACCGCTGCTACCCTATCGGTACTGTCGTTCACTAGAAACACCGCCGCCAACACCCGTGATGTGCTATGTCATCGTCTCCGCGAATCCTCTTTCCTCGACCATCGAAGCAAGGTTAGGACCTTTCTTCTCCTCCCTTACTAATATTTTACCATCATACTAAGTCCCTAGCCAAGCTCTAATCCTGGCCAAAGTCCGATCTACACAGTCATGCTCGTCGCCGTCGCGGACAACCGCGCCATTGTCGATTGGCATCGACGTTTCCGGCCGACCATAAGTCTAATCACCATACCCTTTGTCCAGATCGTGTCCGAGGACGTGTCCCATGCCCTCTCCAACTAGATCAGCTATTAGAGCACCGACGCCCCAGGGAACACGATCATCGTGCCCGCTGCCCCAGTCTGGACGCGTTCTGCACATGCACCAGATTTACATTTGCGTTCCCTGTCAATCCAGAAGTTGTATGGATGTGCCATCAGCGTCACGACATGTCCCATAGAGTCTTCTACTTGACCCTAGGATTCCTTCACCATTTGAGGAGCGACATAACCGGAACGTGGTTTCCCACTGCAGCATGTCACAACTATCACCCTTCTCATCTCTGCTGATCGTTCTTCCTCTTAGGGGATGATCTACCCAAACCCATCCTATAACATTGTGTTTCTGGAAAATATGGACGTCTCTATTTAGATGGTTCCTCAAAACTCATATCCAATTTACAGGAACGCGAGCGTCTTTGTTGCTGCATCTATTCACAGTCACCACCAAAACCTAGTACCAATCATCTCTATTTTACCGCTACCTTGGATGACCCCTTCCAAAACCAATCATGCCTTTGATTTAGGATTTCTGCATTTTACACCATGTATCTCTCGTTTCGCTGAAATGCCACAGAAACCCAATGTCAATGTCAGTGGCCACGCATCCAATCGCTGTCTTCGACGAAACCCGAGCCGCCGCTGCCATGCAGACTTACCGGTAGTATTCTTAACCTAGAAGCGTAACCCTGGCATTTGATCATGGGTGGTTGAGACTGGATCTCGGCGTACCTCTTCTTTAATCCAAGTTGATGCTTGAATAACACGCCAAGTCAGCACCACATCCTCCTCCTTAGTCTAGTTAGTCCTATACTTCTTGAACCATGCATAATGATATTGTCAAGCCTGGCGCAATAATTGCAAAATAAACTCTTTTCCTATAGAAAGATAACTCCAGTAAACCGGTTTTTCTTTTTCAGCCTAATCCATCTTTTGAAAGCCCATTCTCTTTCACCTTAACTCTGATTTAGACGATTCTTGCATCCAAATGTTTCTAAAATCCTACCTATCCAACCATAGTGTTTTTAAAGTGTTTTGATAATATTTGGTATGTTGTTCTCAGTGTTTGCTTTGTGTTGTTTGTCAGTAGTTCCTACGTTTAGTCAATAGCTTTCTGGAATAGTTCAAGGGACTTCGAGATCAAGGTTTCGTCAACACTGAGCAACGTTGGGTACAAGGCAAGTGTCCTTAATCATCTTGTACCTATATTTTAAATATTTTGTTTTACAAAATTGTATAAAATGCTTGTCAACTTGATGGGTAGTCACCTATGTTAGCGTTTTCCTAGTTCTTCCTTTACATTTTTTGAAGCCTAAGTGGTAGTTGATATAAGTCTTGGGTAGAATTGCTTAGCCATGCTTTTGGGATGTTGGAAAGTGTCATATACATGTTTTGTGGACATATGCAATGGTGATGATGAACTTGTTTTAGTAACATGGAACCCTAAGACTTGGGCAAAGAATGGGTTTGGTGATGTTAGTTCATGTGGTGGGCTTGTGGATACGTTCTAAGCAGAGATGTTAGGTTAGGTTGGTTATTTCTCAGTTGGATGTTGGATAATCTTTGCCCAAATGACACATATAAGGATCGGTTTGTGGAGCGACAACCTAAGAAATATTGTACCGAACACGAGGCCGATATGGGTAAGGCTTAGCATATTCATTAGACATTTGGCTGGCATTCGTTGGAGTACCAGGACCTAATCAATAGTCAATGCTTCGTAGTGATTCTCCTGGCGGCACACCACTGGCGTGTGTTAAGTGTTTCGCGAACACGTTAACATGTATATCACGACTTGTGGCTAAAAGTTGGATAACCTCTATAGAGTGCAAAACTGTTATAACAGTCGTGCCTACAGTTATGGGAGACTTGGATCTTCACATGATTAGTTGGTCATAGTAATAGTTTGGCTATAGGTTGGTGATACAGGTGATGGTTGGATGGTTATGGTTTGTAAGGTGGTTAGCTTTGGGTAATGTCTAATTGTTGGGTTATATTTACTTAATAACTATTTAATGTTTTTGAATTACATTACTGTTTTCTTTACTTGCACTTACGCAAATATACCATGTGTTAGCCTATTATTGTTGTAAGCCTACATATCATTATCTTTCTCACACTTGTTGAGCGCGTCATGTGCTCACGCTTGCTATTTTCTCTATCCCATGTGACATGAGTGGTGGTACTTAGTGAGTGAAGATGTTGAAGGTTATCAAGATGAGGTTATGACGTTCTAGGTGCGTGTCTCTCGGTCGATTGCCTGCGGTGTTGTTGGGCACCGGTGCTTCTGTTTCCTGCAGATATCTTCATAGAAGACAACATATGTCAATTGCTGTAAGAGTTTAACATTTATTCTATAAAAGTATTGCTTTTGTGTATGAGGCAGCCATGGTGGCTAGGAAGGGATGAATGGGGGTGCGGCCAGGGGAGGCGGTGCAGGGAGGAAGGGAGGAGGAGGCAGCCGTCATGACCGGGGGAGACGATGCGGGGAGGAAGGGAGGAGGAGGAGGCCGTGGTAGCCTGGGGAGGTTGGTCGGAGTTGGAAGGGGTGCAGACGTGGGCGACGGGGACAAATATGAGATGAGGACTTGGGTAGTTGAAGAAGCGGGGGATGTGCGGGATTCATGGTGGGCCGTTGGTGTCCGAGTCTCTCTGGTTTTTTATGCATGGTTTTTTTGATTTTTTATTAGATAGTATGGGAGGAGAGATAGGAGGGGTGACGTATGAACTAACTCTTATTTTATATAGTAGAGATTAATATCGATGGTAAACATAAACCACCCTCGGTAGTGTCCTTGCCTATAATTACCTTCTATGTTTAGATATTTAAGGTGCCATAAACATTTCAAATCACAATGGAACTCAAAGAAAAATTTAACTCGAGGAACATTGAAGAATGACTTTTAGTTGTCCAAATCATTGTGCACAATAATAAGTTGTGATGATCTTAAAAATGTAACCACTATCTATCATATACTATATCATACAACTGCTTACTTCCAATTTGAATGGTGTAAATAAATTGCTATTGGAGCTTTTTTTAAAATTTGGAAGTCTTTTTTGTTCTTATTGTGTTCTCTTTCAAAATTCAGACAGTGTAATTGCTATATAATTTATATATACTGGTATTTTGAATTTCTTGAGAATATTTGAGGGTTTTATGAATTTATCTATATTTACATCTATACACCTATAAAGTACATGAATTATGGTAGATCCGATTGAATTCCACCTTCCATCCGAGTTGATCAAATGGGCACCGTGTAAAGTTCAAATATGAGATCGAAACAACCCATAAGAGTGAAGGAGATGGCTCTTTTTAATTTTGCTTTATTAAGATAATAGATAGATCTATGATGTTCCAGTATGCAAATTATCATAAGTGTGTCTTGTGTCTTTTTCGGCTGTGGAGATCTAAAAATGATCAACACATCAGTACAGTATATCTCTATTATATAAAGCACGAGTTGGTTGCATAGTCCCCATCCCTTCCCTTCCCTTCCCACTTGTCTAATAAAAAAATCAGATACACCAAAAAAAACTCAGGCAAAATTAAAAACAAAAAACAGGATGGTTCTTGCTCCTTCCGCACCCACCCCGTCCTCTCCTCTGTTGCTTGAAGCCACAGTGCTCCACGAAACCACCACTGAGGTACCAACAGAAGAACCCACCTTCTCTCTTGTGGCCATCATCGCTACATCGGCATTGCCGCACTCAAATACTGGATCCCCTCATCGCTTTGTTGCCTCTCCACCTCTGCCTCCTCCCTCTGCCCTGCATTTTCCATATGTCCGCACAACCAAGTGCCATGAAGACTGCTTCCCGTCCTCCACCACCGCCGTGCCACAGGTGGTCCACTCCTAAGCTCTCCAACAAAAGGTTCGGCACCTCCCACTCTCTAGGCCCTGATCAAATTGTTTTGGTAAGCTTTTGGAAATGGGTAAGTCATAATTTGATGGATTTGGATTTGTTTTGTTTGCCAATGTTTTTGTGTGTGCGCACCTATAGGTTATGCCAGCGATGGTGCAGGCAGTGCTCTCAGACGACCCCACTGTGGAGGTGGAGGCCACCACATGGTACACGAAACTACTCTCTGTTGCTGAGATTGAATCTTGCCACTCATCCATCTCTTCACAAATTACTTCATCTGCCCCAATATCCACCCATTCCACAATCTCTCAATCAACAAGATGAACTTTTAGATCAACTATAGGCTTTTGGGTATCAATTTCCTTCAAGAAGGTTTCAGGTGCGTATTAACTATACACTAGCATGAATACATTACTAACCTTTGTGTTCACTGTTTACCATGGGTACACCACCATCATGCGAAGGTTTATAGTGCAATATTTCTTTCATCATTCTTAATGCATAATGTATTTTTTTTTCTCCTTTGCTAATTTCATAAACAAGTATAAAGCAGCTCCCCATCCTATTTTGTGCACACTCTACTGAAACACTATAACTGGAAAATGTAGAGCTGAAACATTAGACAACCTGCATACTGCAGCAACACTACATTCCATCTGCAGTTCTACAACACAGCTTATTGACTTGAACTAAAGATGTCCATATGGACTGTGCCTACTGGGCCAACTCGAAACACGACACTGTAGGCACGACCCGGCATGAGGCCCCGGGCTGTGCCTGTGCCGAGCGCGCGGCCAAGCCGGCACGGGCACGGTCCAGCCCGGGCAGGCATGAGCATGGCCCGAATAGGCCGGGGCATGCGGCGGCCCAGGAGGCACGATCGGCCCGGCACGACACGCGGCGGCACGGCCCAGCGAGCATGCCTGGGCCGGCTGTAGCCATTGTGCATGGGCCCGGCACGCGGAGGCACGCGGGGACACGCGGGTTTAATGGGTTAAATGGGCCTGGAACGGCCCGTATAACCCGTTAACCCAGTATTTTGAATTTATAGCCGTTTTGTGACCGTTTGAGCTCCAAAAAATTCAAAGTTTTTTTTAGTAAAAATCACTATTTTTCACATATAAATAGCGGATCACCCAGCCCTTCCATTGCACACCAGCAACACCATTTCCTCTCTTGTTTTCTTCTCTCATTGTTGTCTCAAAGTTCTTAAGAATTAGCAATAATTTGGCAAAATTAGTTTGAATTGTTGCCAAAAATCCGAGCAATTCCAAAACCGTCATCCTGCTGTCTTGACGTTGAAGAAATCTTAGTGATTTTTTTGCATCATTGTTCATTCTTGTTTTATTATTAGTTTTATTCTTTGATTATTTCTAACTCTGAATATTTGCATTTTTTGTAGTGCCATTCGACATTGATCATGGATGTCGGTGATCATGATCATAATACATCCATCGATCATGATTTTTTCTCCAAAGACTCACATGGATTATGGCCCCTTTGATACCAATGCTGCAGGTGATGATGGACCCGACGGTGAACCTCCGGTTGGTTCACATGCAGGTGATGCAGCAGCACCTCCATCGTCAGGCTCTACAAGTGCACACGTATCAGCAAGCACTGACTCTAAAAGATCAAGAGCCGATACTTCCTAAGTTTGGCAAGACTTTGAAAGGTTCTACAAAGAGGAAGATGGGGTAAGTGTCAGGTATGCTAGGTGTTATATTTGCAAACATGAATTATCAGCAAAGCCCTCAGGTAGAACGAGACATTTGAAGAGGCACGCCACAACTTACAAGAGAAAGAGTGGAGCAGTCATGAAGCAGACGGTGCTGCAGTACAACCCCGATGCCTCTGTTTGTCATTGGGAGTATGACGCTGCCAATGCTCGAAAAGAGTTATGCCGCTTCATTAAAAGAGCGGATCTATCACTCAACATCGGTGAGTCTCCTGCATTTGAAGATTACATTAAGCAAGCTCATAATTCTAGGTTCAAGCATGTTTCTAGACAGATAACTAGTATGGATATAGTAAAATAATACAATACGTGTCATAGCAAGCTTAAAGAAATATTGCAAACACGTACATTTTCAGTTGCTTTGACCTCGGGAATATGGGTAGGTAGGACTAGAGACGATTATCTTAGTGTTGTTACTCATTTTGTTAATAATGATTGGGAATTAGAAAAGAGAATAATAGGTTTTAGGTTGATTGACAATGCGCAAACCGGCGAAAATATTGCTGAAAAATATCTCAAGTAGTTGAAGACTATGGTCTCACAAATAAAATATTTTCTATCACTTTAGATAATTTTGGTGCAAACTCTAGAGCCATGGATATTCTTAATCCGTTGTTTAATGCATATGCTGAATCTTTCTTGTTACATCAACGATGTGCTTGTCATATTATCAATCGTATAGTAAAATCCGGTTTGAAGAGGTTGTCGCAATATCTAGACGATTTTTATACTGCAATATCTTTTGTAAACTCGTCTAACCAACGAATTGCAGTATATAAGCAATACTGTGTTGCAACGGGTATGCGTACACGTAAGTTTGCTGTGGATATACCAGTAAGATGGAACTCTACTTTCTTGATGCTAAAAAAATATTGTATCATATAAGAGCACATTTGGTGTGTTTATTCATACACACTATCATCAGCATGAAGGTCAAACTTTACTCACAGAAGCACATTGGTATGTTGCCGAAAGGATACTAGAGTTTCTTGAACTTTTTTATGATTTAACTGTGAGTTTATCAGGAGTTTATTTTCTAACATCTTGTTTAGTAGTGCATAATATTATTGAAATTGCTACTCATTTAAACATGTATGAAAATGACAATCTTCTAAGAGATTGTGTAGTTCCTATGAAAACTAAAATTTTAAAATATTAGAAAGAAATTCCTTTATTGAATGCATTTGCCTTTATTTTAGATCCTAGAGCTAAGACCGTAGGTTTTTGTAGAGTTGCACAATTCTAGGTGATACTCTTGATCATGATTATTCTACTTATTATACTAATGTTCGTTTTAAGTTATTCGATATTTATAGTAAATATGAAATAAAGTATGCTGAAGTTCACATGCAATGACCTCCACTAGCACCCACAACAAGTAAGAAGACAACAACGTGGGGAAAAATATTTGGTGGAGGTTCTTTATCAAGAAATTCAGACTCTTCATCACTATCGTCTACGACTACAAGTGCTGGAATTTTAACATCCGGAGGGAAGCTAACTACCTTCATCGACAGTGATATTATCAGCCATGAACAAGAAAATTCTAACATACTGCAATGGTGGCATGAGCACAAGACGAATTATCCAGTGCTTTCACTGTTAGCATGGGATTTGTTAATGGTTCCAGTATCTACAGTTTCTTCTGATGCTGCCTTCAGTCTTACTGGAAGGATAATTGAAGAGAGAAAAATAAATCTTACAAGTGAGATGGTGGAAATACTCACTATAGTAAAAGACCGGGAATAAGCTGAAGCGCGAATACAATACACTACAGAGAATACTGAACTTAAAGCTTCATTCGAAAATTTGTATCTAGATGTTGTTGATACTTGAGAACGTGTAATTTCTAATTTTTTTGTTAGATTGTACTCTTTTTCTTTGTTAGAAAGGTTTTTATTGAGACAACTATCAATAAAGCTCATTTTTAGAATTAATTATGTCTCCCTATTATTTCTAATTTTTTTATTATTTTTCTTTATTTTTTCAAAAGGATCCGAGACCTGCCATCCACCTCTCATCTTGACTTATAAATAGTCACTATCCGTCTATGTCAAACTCCTACTGATCCAAACTCTAAAGCTATTTGCCCACTTCAACAAATCACTTTTATTATTTCTATATTCTCAATTTTTTATTCATGGATCAATAAAGGTTATAATCTTTTTTCATAATAGTAGAAAGGTTTTTAACGAGGCAACTTATCAATAAAGCTTATTTTCTTTATTTTCTATATTTTTTGATTTTTTTAGAATTTTGTAACTATTATTTTTAATTTTTTTCCTCTTTTCGAAGTGTTGCCGGGCCGACGTGCTCAACCGTGACGTTTGGACCGCCCGTGACTCCGGACCGACCAGACCAGCTAACCGCCAAACCGCAATCATACCCGTACTAACTCGGTATGGCACAATAGATGACGGGTCGTGCCGTAGACCAAGGGGATGGCACGCGGACCGATACGACACGACCTATAACAGTAACTAGGTCGCTCGGACCAGATCGTAACTGAACTATACTAGACTGGCCCATACCAGGCCGATCTAAATGGCCTATTTGATCATTTCTGACTTGAACACCACTACTTTTTTTTAAGGTATGCAGCACATAATCAAGAGAAGCAATTAGTAAAGCTCTGTACTTGCTTTACCTCTTTATATATATAAATTCATTTCTGACTCTTACCAACATTGGAGGCCGGTGCAGTCCTCCCGCCTCGCCTTGAAGGTCAGAGCTCTGGCGAAGGGGATTACTGCCTCTCGCTCCTGCTCGAAGACGCAGCCTCGCACCTCGCCGCCATTAGCAAACCACTGATACTTTGAATCCTTGTGGGTGGCCCTTCTCCCTTTTCAATGTGTGGCACTCACGTTCCTTCCACGGCGACGAATCACACGCAGTCAGGGACCAATCACACACAGTCAGGTACGCCAATCTGACGCACGCCAAGTGCTCGACAAAAGTACCCAGTAGAAGAAGCAAAAGAGCTGTGATATGTTTGATTCATTGCCCATCTGCTTGCTTGAATCACTTCGATCAGAAGTATTCCTTTTGTTACCTGCTATGGGTGACGTGCAATAGCTACTTCCATATTGGTGTCTTCCTTATCAATCTCATGATGATTTATATATTTTCTTCCAGTTGGGTGAGGAATTTACGAGAAGGCACTTATATGAACATCGTTGCTATTGCATCACAAGCGAGCTTTTTTCACACAGGCTTGCGTGAGCTACGGTAATAGTGGGTACTCCAACTATTGATTATAGCTTGGTTGAAATATGCCTCTGTACAATCGTGGATATATGATGCAGTTCTGCATACTTATGGTCCAAAAAGTTGTTGTTTATATGTCCCTTGAAAATAGTTAAGTTTAGTTATTGCTGAATTGGATTTACTGGTGAGGATTGCTATTCTTATCCTAGAGAATAACAGTTAGCTGCCTCATATATTTTGTTTCCTAGAGAAATGAATCAATTTGTCTTATACACTCACACACATGGTTTCATCTCTTTCATTTACTGCTGCTGCTGGTAGCGTGCTTGGGGAGGAGGGGGATTAGGGGAGCGCGGCGGAGATGAGAATGAAGACGTTGGCGTGCTGCCGGCGGCCGCCGCAAGACTTTTCCTTCGGTAGAAAGGTAGATGCTTTTTTTCCCTTTTTTTGTTTCTTATGAGTATGTAATTGTATTGTTAGATTGAGTCCTCTCCTCCCTAATTGGATAAGCTAAGCTAGGTCCAACAGACTCCTAATGGCCTCTGATTTTCACGTTCTTCTTGCTCATGTTGTTTTAGTTTTCTAATTAATTGGAACGCTAAGGAGGGATTGCCGTGCTGCTACATCACACAATTAGCAGGTTTTTTTCTCTAAAATTTGTTCATCTTATTTTTCTTCATCCATAGATTGCATTATGTTTTAACAACTGTTGACCATGTATAGGATTGACTGATAAATTCAAATTATTTGCTTTCTGTCTAAGATGAACATTACTTTTGTGTCACTTGGATTTTCCAAGATGAACAAACACTTCTGTCTGACGCCTGTTTTATTTATTGGGAACATTTTATATTAAACATGTCATATTATTACTTCTTTGGTCATATCAGAATATTTTTGAAGAAACTAGTGCTATATAATGACATGCTCTTTAGAAACCGATGGTACCATATTAATGAATTACTAGCAATTACACACGTGTTTTACGCACATAAAATCAATTCAGATATAGCAATCTAAAGAAGTAAAATAATATAATACAACAAAAAGGGTCAATGTGCAAATATGTACTAGCTAGAGGGCCAAACAATATATAGTAGCTAGAGGGTCTATGTGTAAATGGTGGACAGGTAGATTGTGACTTTCCATATTATAGGAGAGGGGAGGGAACTAGTGATGAACTTTGATGGTGGATTGTTTGATCGTGTAACATATATAGTGGAAATCGTTTAAATCTGCTATAACTCGTGCATTTTATAGAAATATAGATACTGAGTGTTGACTTTTTGTGGAATGTGAAATATATTATGTGTGAGATTTATGAACCATTGCAATGTAGGAATGCTAGATCTAGTATCGGTTGCAACACATAAACATTATACTAGTCACCACATACACATTGGATTGACATGTCCGGATAGGTGGTCGCACCTTTTTCCGCTTTAAAAATGAGCCAGAGGCGGGATTCCAATCTTCAGCTCGGTAGCATGGTTAGCCCATAGGGTTCGGTGAGCGCCATAAACGCCAACGCAAGTAAAAATCCTGATTCACATGCGTCCGCGAGCGATCAACTCGTGCACCACACGTGACCCACGTAACAACTCAAGTCGTGGCCCATGGAACACTTCTTCTCAAAACTTTGCTCGGTAACTTTTACCTCAAAACTTGAGCTAGAAATTTTTTAAGAAAACTTTCCAAAAAAGTAAAGTTGTGTAGGGAAAAACTTTCCAAAATGTAAAGCTCGCCCGTGCATGGCCACCCAATCCCAACATCAACTGTTGGTCTTCGTCACTTTCCGCCGTTTGTTGCTACCTCCTTTTTCCTTCCAGCTACGCCTAGCTCGATCCCCTCCACCAAACCATGCGTTCATGCACGCTCGCGCTACGGTCCGACCCGACCGATGACGCCTTTTTCCGCTTCATGTGGGCACATGCCAACATGCACGGTGCGCATGGCGCGGGCGCGCCCCGGCGAGGCAAGCAGCAAGCGACGACATGAGCCGCCGCGCGGTTCGTCCAACCCGCGGCACACAGGGCGCTAGGGAGTTACGGCTTGTCTTACTCGGTCCGGCCATGTCGCGCGGCATGATATGATCTTTGTCTTCTCCACGGTTGGGTGTCTTCCTCGTCTCGCGGCGACACAAAAGGATTGTCCAGGGGTCTCCCCATCTACGACACTCTGACTGCGCCCCGGGCAACATGGATAAAGCTGCAGGGAAGTCATCCGATCACGCGGACGCACGAGAATCGAACAATCCAATTACCGGGCCGGGTGTTGGTCATATTTGAGTCTAGAATGAATAACAATAGCTCGAATTGAGAGAACGAAATTCATTGTTTGATTCATTGATCCATAGTATTTATATGCAAGATGAACTAGTGTCGTGAGGGAGACACCCTCTCCTCCACAGACACAAATATACAACCGTTATTGGCAGGTAAGAAAAGGAAGATCAAATCTCTTCATGTTAAGTCATGAAAAGATAGTGCTTAGTCATGCCCAACATCAACCTAGGCCCCCAAACCAAAAAATCTTAAACACAAGTTAATGGCCCAACCTGGCCAAAATAATGACCTTCGAAAATCAAGGGACCAGAAACGCGTAGTACCTCTTCACGGCTGGATACATATACACGCGCTGCTCAGGAGCTAAACACTCTCAGACTCCAAAGCTTAAGGTCCCCTCAAAAGAAAAGAAAAATCAGAGCTTAAGAAAGATACAGAGCCAACAAAATCAGCCAGCACGTAGCGTTTTCAAATGTTGTAGGATTGAGAATGACAATTAGATAGGGGTGAATAGATGTTTTATAATTTTTTTAAATAGATGATCTATTTCTTATTCATTCAATGCTTCTCAAAAATGCACAAACAGAAATATAAATTTTAGAGAGACAAAGTGAGAAAAAAAGTTCTGACACAACATAACTTCACAAATAGAATATAAACTATAGGCTCTATTCAAGACCATTTCATATGTCTTTAATCACAAAAGTTTAAAACTTTAACGAAGAACAAAGAAAAAGATAATAAAAAAAAGCAACTCTTCAAGTTGATGATCTAGAGATAAGAGGATTCAAAATCCTCTCAAATACATGAGTATATGAACGTTTATACCTTCATAACAAGAAGAACAACTTTTTAAGGTTAAGAAATCACAACTCAAAGGCAAAAATGAACAATAGCAAGAAAATCACAACCGAAAAAGAAAATTGCAAACTTGGAAGGGAACCAATAGAGAGAGACTAGAAGGAGGGGAGTTCAAGCATATGCAAAAACATAAACTTTATTAATCAAATAGATCAGTTCTATTTTAGATATATTATAAGGATTTTTCTCTAAAAAAAACTCTCACATATTACATAGACTAAGCACTTATCTTCGTCTCTTCTAAAACCTTAGTACTAGGCTCTCAAATAGGTGGCACAAAGGGGCTCAAGTTGTTGTTTCAAACTCTCTCATAGTCTTACCCCTCTATTTATAGGCTCAGAAAATTTGATCTCTAAGTTTTCTAGCTTGTTAACAAAATACTCTTCTCTTGTAGTACATTTCTACCTACAACTAAGTGTATTTTAGTCAATTTTTGCTCTATCTATTGAACGGCCATTGTGTCTTCACGACTTAGCTTCGCTTCAGCACAAGCTTCGCGATGGTGTCACATACTCCTCCAGTCATCTCATGGTTTTGAGCCCCAGCCGTGAAACCCTCTGCACGCTTCTTAAAGCGTGACTCGCTACTTGCTTACACCTTAAGCAAACACTCTGATATCAACATATACGTCTTAGTCTGCACCTCCTCTATAATAGATTTTGGTGACAAACATATGTTTGTGCCAACAAGGGTGATGAGTAGTTGGGCTATGAACCTCGCATCAACGGTGTGGCTCATATTTCTAACAGCCTCTTCGCTGCATGTATGTGGGGTATGTCTACTCAGCACAAAATAGTTCTCGTGCTTTGACTTATGGGCTCGTACGAAGTAAGAACAATTCGGGTGCTTGATACACCTGACCTCATACTCCATATGGTTAGACCGGGCGCACTTGTGGTCCTTTCTTGTGATTATAGTATAGTTGCTGATAAAGTGGATGACCTCCTCCCTGTTCCGAAACCGTTGTCCCACCTAGATGTCACTATTCTGATATCCCCAATTAAATAGGATGTTATACTGAATGATGATACAATCTAGCAGCTCAGCACCATGAAAGTACTGGATCGTCGGCATCGGGTTATCGTTGTCAGCACCTTCTTCGTCCCCACTACCATCGGTTTCATCATCCATGCATCCTGCATCTACCTCACCATGGTCCACTTCGGGTCCATCTGTACTGGAAGTGCCCTCCCCGACATTCCCTCACGTCTCATCATGCATCACATTATGGTCTGATTCTTCCACGCTAGGCACCGGTTCACCATGCACCGATCGTGATACTATGGTTACGTACACTCCCATTTCAAAGTTCTCCTCTAATGTCTTACGTGAGTACAAAGCCTATGCGTTGTTCCTTCTCAAATCGAACAACGTATGGACAATGAACGAGCTGTTTGGCATAAGCCGTGGCCGCACACCCTCTAGGACAACATTATAGGACTGATGGTTCAGACGCAAAAGGCTCATAACATATGATTTTAAGCCTTCTAGATCAATAGGTAGTTCAATCGTACTCTCTACGTGCTGGCAGTTCTGAATTGACACGAGTCTCCCATGCAAAACAGCGGGACGTTCTCCATAATAAATATAGATAGTCATAGCGTCTCTGCTAAACAAACGTAAATGGCCAAATAACTACTTAGATGTATGTTATATATCTACTATATTTTATCAACTTAATATTATTTAACCAATGTATTCGAACGGAATAAATACTCTACTTTCTCTAATTACATTTTTATTCTACATATTAAGTATATACATAATCTACGTACAAAATTACTGTTACACTGTAATAGATTCTGTTACGAGATCATAAAATATGCAAATATTATACCTACTCTATTTTATCAACTTAATACCATTTAACCAATATATTTGAACGGAATAAATACTCTACTTGCTCTAATTATATTTTCTAATCTAAATATTACGATTACTGTTACACTATAGTAGTTTCTGTTGCGAGATCATACAATATGCAAATATTATACCTACTATATTTTAGCAACTTAATATTATTTAACCAATGTATTCGAACGGAATAAATACTCTACTTGCTCTAATTACATTTTTCTAATCTAAATATTACGATTATTGTTACACAATAGTAACTTCTATTGCGAGATCATACAATATGCAAATATTATACTGACTCTATTTTATCAACTTAATATCATTTAACTAATGTATTCGAACGGAATAAATACTCTACTTCCTCTAATTATATTTTCTAATCTAAATATTAAGTACATACATAATTTAGGATCAAATAACTTGATGATTCTGTTACAATATCATAAAATATGTAAATATTATACCTACTATATTTTATCAACTTAATAAATACTCTAATTCCTCTAATTACATCTACACATCTAAATATTGCGTACATACATAATCTACGCACTTACTATTACGAAAGGTTGTCCTCTTCACGCGCTGCTGTACTACATCTCCTCGTGCTCGACTGCTGCTTCAAATGTTGCTCGCGCTCACACTCATGTGCTGCTCAGCTCACGTAGCGCCGTCGCTCTGCTCGCGCTTGCAGAGATGGAGCGAACGACGGCCTTTTATAGCTGCGCTGCGCGAGACTTCAGCTCCTGACCGCATGCAAAAAATAGACAGCCGGGAGCATGAAGTCCAGGTCCGGCGGTGCCGGCCCGGAGTCCTCCCGTCGCCTCGTCCGCTGGGGGCTCGACGGGGCCGCCGCGCGGCTCTCGGGCGCCGGGCCAGGCCCCATCCGCACGAGTCGCGGCTCCAGGACCGGGAACGCCGCCGCTTCTGACGGCGGCGACGGGGAGTCCGGCACCGAGATGAGGACTCGGGGGCGCTTCCCCCGATCCCCCGGCGCCACCACCACTGCAGTGTCGACGGTGCCCTCCTCTCTGGCGCGGCGGCTGCTGCCCGCAACGGCCCCATCGCCAGTCCGCGCTGAGCCGTTCGTAGCCTCCTCGCAGAGCAGCTCGTCCAACCCATGGAGCTCGGAAGCCTCGGGGCTCCGGCTCCTCGGCCGGTCCACGAGCCCCTGGGCATCGAACCCCGGCAGCTGCGCCATGATCGCCACCCGATCGGGATTGGCGCAGAGCGCCATCTCCGGCCACGGGAGTTCCGCCCGGCTCATGTCTTCCACTCCGGTGATCACTCGGGCCATGCCCCTCAGCTCCGCCGGGCCCAGGTCCCAGCTTGTGCCGATTTGGGTCCGAGTGATGTCCTCAGGCCCGGTGTAGAACCAGCACGGCCGGGCCCGCTCCCGCAGGGGCGCCAGGCGATGGCACAGGAAGTCCACCACCACCATGACCGAGGTCAGCCCGGAGTCGCGCAGATGCCGGATGCACTCAAACACCGGCTCCAACCTCGCGTCCTCTGGCGTCGGCATCTCCCACGTCAACCTCTGAGGTTCCGCCGCCGTTTCTGGTAGATCAAGACGCTCGTGGGGGTCGACGTCGATGAAGAACCAGTCCCGTCGCCATTCCTCCCACTTTGCTACGCAGTACCTGGGGGATGTAGTGCTCCCCCAGGCCGTCTCGTAGCCGAAGGTTGCAGCACCCCGCGACATCCGCCGTGGAGTGCCCTCTCTTCTTCCCCACTGGCCGCAAGACGAAGAAGTGTCGTAGAAGCGTCGCCGAAGGCGCCACCCCCACGAACATCTCGCAGAGGTGCGCGAAGACCGCCAACACCACGATAGAGTTGGGGCTCAGGTGCACCAGCTGGATGCCGTAGGTCTCGAGCACTTGGAGGAAGAAGGTGGAGAACGGCAGCACCAACCCCGCCGCCACGAAAGAGGTGAAGAGAACAATCCGCCCAGGAACGGTTGTCGCCGGCGTCACCACCACAGCTCCCTCTTGCCCCTCGGGCACCAACAACTTCCTGATCTTGGCCACCGCCTCTTCATTCCTCAGACGAGACTCCGGCAGAATGCTGTCCGGAGCCTTGTCGCGACGGCCTCCTCCGACCCTCGGCATCTCGGCAGGAGTGGAGGTGTTTTGGTGGTGGAGAAAGGGAAGGAGAAGTGCTCCGGTCGCCTGAAAGTTTCCTAAGGGCTTCAGAGCACGAAGGAGGCAAGAGCAGGAGTGCAAGAAGGCGTAAAGAGGGGGACGGACCGATCCCCTCCCCCTTTTATATCTCAAAGTTCAAATGTTGCCGCCCAACGGTTCGCTCGGCGAAATGCCCCCTCGATCGGCGCAACCGCCAGGCGAATCTCCCGCCGATCGTGCGGCGTCAGCGGCTGCCAGGCGTATTTTCCTCGATCTGCGCAGCGGCCGCGCGTGCCGCCCGTACGGTCGTCATACCCTTCGGGAGTTGTATGGACACGCGTCTACTCGTCTCCCCGCTGGGTCATACCCGAGGCCCGGGTCTAAAAAGGCCACCTCTCGGAAGTCTGCCATGTGGCGTCCACGCCAGCCTCGGCCTCGACCGCGACGAAGGCCCATCCGCAGTCTCCGTGCCATCTCCTCCCAATGGGCCCGGGGGCTACTGTCGGTGCATCAGGAACCGGGGGTAACTGAGTCCCGAGACCAGGCCGGCCGTCCGCCACGTGTCACTATCTCACGAAGTCCCTCCTGCAGGATGAGGAAAATCTAAGTTCCGGGAGAAGGTGCTCGGGACCACAGCCTCTGGTTCCCGAGCACCCCAGTTCCCCGATGACCCGCAGAGTCCAAGTACTGGGAAGAAAGTGCTCGGGGAGGTGCCTGCTCGCCCCCGAGTACCATAGTCCCCCGATGGGCCGAACAGCCAAGTGCTCGGGAGAGAGTGCTCGGGGTTGCACGTGGAAACCCCTGAGGACTCGATTCCCCGAAGGATCTACAGAAGTGCTCGGGAGAGAGTTCTCGGGGCTACACGTGGCAGCTCCCGAGGACTCGGTTCCCCGAAGGTTCTACAGAAGTGCTCGGGAGAGAGTGCTCGGGGCTGCACGTGGCAGCCCCCGAGCACTCGGTTCCCCGAAGGATCTACAGAAGGGCTCGGGAGAGAGTGCTCGGGACTGCACGTGGCAGCCCCCGAGCACTCGGTTCCCCGAAGGATCTACAGAAGGGCTCGGGAGAGAGTGCTCGGGGCTGCACGTGGCAGCCCCCGAAGACTCGGTTCCCCGAAGGTTCGCGCAAGATCACCCGACGCCCCGACGACCCGGAAGGACCCGTCGGCGAGGTGTCAGCCAGTCAAAGGTCCGAAGCTGCATTTAATGGGCATGCGCGGCCTGACATCCTGACATTCCCAACTGCCCACGCCGCAGTGTCAGTCCCTGCCATGCTTTGGCAGAGGGGCGTGGGTCCATTAATTGCACGGGTCCCGTCCCGTATCATCCGGGGTATCTCGGGATAACGTTGCCAGGATCAAAGCGTTCCGCCTGCCACCCTGCCCTGGCAGAAGAACAAGACAGGGTGGGCGCGCCGGGTGCCTCTGTGGCCGCCCGGTGGGCCCTCTCAACGGCGCCAGGACGTCCACAGTAACGGGTGGTCGGATGCGCGTCGCGTTTTTCCACCGCCCCTGTCACTTCGCCCGGATGGAATGATGACGCCTTTCTCTGTGGCGTCTTGGAACTCGCGCCCCCTCTTTCCCATTTGGGGTAAGTCGAGGTCGGCGTGTGTATAAAAGGAAGGGATGGATAACACAGGAAGAGAGACCGGAGAAACCGAGATAGAACCACAAGAAGATAGGCCCAAAAAGAAACCCGACACTCTCGAAGAACTCTCGAAGACACACCCGAAAGACCGGAAAAACCGAGATAGAATAACCTAGATCGATCCGAGATCGAGTAACCTGAGACGAAGAACACCACAAGCAAGCTCGAGTAGAGCTAGAGCAAGGGAGCCTCAAGCTCTCTGTTAGCCATACACCCTTGTAACCAGGCACATCCTTGAAGGATTCCCTTCAAGGAAGTATATTGCATCCACACAGGAGTAGGGTATTACGCCCCCGTGCGGCCCGAACCTGTCTAAACCTCGGTGCATTTATTTCTTTTTGCACTAGGTTGATCATCCCCCACCACCGACCGTTGCATTTATTTCCATTTCCATTTGTTTCCCCGACGAACTCGTTCAGGATCATCCCCCGGTCGAATCTTTAAAAAGGGGTCTCTCGGGATCCCTGCGACAGGAGTTCATCCTCCGACACATATGCTCTTGGTTCCTCTGACTATAAGGCGGGGAGAGGGGCATGTCTAGAACAACCAAAAAACATAGCTAACAGAAGTAGAGCAATCAAGTCTTAGCAACTCGCATCTTTATATCTCCGAAGTCGTGAACCCACATATTGAAGATCCATAGCAAAAATAATTCTCTACCTAACTAGAACTTCAGTAATAGATATACAAAAATTCGTCTAGTTCTTAAGATTAGATCTATCCACATACGCCATTGCATTTTGTGTCCTAAAAATAATAAAGGTAAGAAATGACGTAGGCCTATTATCTAACTTAGAGACCTGAATCTGTATAACTTTGTCTCTTCACGATACTCTTCAATGACTATGCGTATGTATTTCTATTTTTATTTATTTATTACTAGTAATCTAGTACAAATCCTTGACGAGTCGGATGGTTGGGATACCAAGTGAAGTCAAGGTGATCCGCACCATATATGTAGAGAGAGCAAGAAGCAAAGTCAAAGTGAGTAGGATGTCATTGTAAGTGACAAGTGGACTCGAGGAGCAGGATCAGAACAGACTTGATGGTAGTCAGGATCATAAGATAAGATGATATATGTCAACATATGAAGACTTAAATGGGATGTAAGAAAGCGATCAGGAATCATGCTTTTGAGAAACGTGCAAATTGATTTCACGATTTTACTTCAAAAACATAGAAAGTATGTGTGTGCACATGATATTATCATAAAGCTTACCACAAGACAAAACAAAGTGATAGAAATTTTAAGAGCATTGAATCGAAAGAATAGGAGTTGGACGGTTTTTCCCTAGAGACAGGTAGGGTGTGTTATGAGTGGAGAGTATCTTGAGGATGTGTAAAATTGCCTGTATATAGAGAGGGGCAGGTTGTGAGCCCCTAGAGGGTGTTGTTCCTCGAGGTGACGAAGACCGCGACGCTGCCCGACCGTGCCGACACCTAGAAGGCGTCCGTGACGATGCCGGCGACGGCGGTCCTGGTGCCACCGGGCTACTACTACATGGTGTTCGTCGTGAACGGGCACATCCCCAGCGAGGGGATCTGGGTCCACATACAGTAACAACGATTGGGAGGTGTACAGACTATAGAATGGTTGCTAAATTTCATTATCTCGTTCTGCCATTCGTCACTGACTCACTGTGTTGCTGTCATTCGTATTGTGGCATGACATGAGGTGAGGTGTGGTGAGATGGGAAAGAAAGAGAGAGCAGAATGTCTGCAAAGGTTCACATGGCCCGGGCACACGTGACGCACCTTAGCCGCATCTGCTCTTGGCTCCGGCGTACGCGCCATGTTGCCCTTTTAGTTTTAGCAGTGTTAGCACCGTCATTCCGTCAAGTCTGCAAGCAAGTATGCAACTGTGCGAGCGTACGTTTTACACTTTTACGGCCCTGCCATACGTGCGTTTCATACGTCAGTAGCAGTATAGTAGCTAGTCAGACAAGACGAGTAGTACGCTAGCAGCTCATGCACGCGAGCAAGCGATCCATTCCGTTACAAACATTCATTGTGATTTCTGAGGCGAGCGCGCGCGCCGGTCAGCCAGTGGGCTTGGGTGCGCGCGCAAGGCGTGTGCTTGCAGCGAGGTCGGTTGCCGTCACGGAAGCTTTTGAAATAAGGGCTCGTTTAGAGAGGTTATGGTTTCGGAGTTTTTGTTAGTCCAAGAAGCGGTGGTAGCTGTTGAATTTTGATTATTGATTTTTATAATAAATTTTTAGTTTTTATCACATTCAAAAATCATAAAAGCCAGTCAAAATCTGTTTATCAGTTTTTAATTTATTTTAATCACAACCGTTTTTCTAATCAGCTAAAAGAAAAAAACCAAAGTTAAAAACTTAATCCTCCAGATAGTTTCTGACTTCTTTCAGATAAAAACTAAAAAATCTAACCAAACGGAGGAAATAGTAATGCCGGTGGTGGCAAGTGCTAGTAGCAGACAGGGAGCAACGGAGCATAGCGGACGTGCAGAAGATTGGACCGCAGCAGCAGTGCAGGATACGCGCGGCCCGCACGTACCCAAGATCACGCGCTTGATCACTTTCACACACGCCTGTTTTTCCTTCCCTGCTCAGGATGTTGTTCCTTTGTTCTCGGCTTCTCTGGTCTGTTGGACGATCATTTTCATTTGGAATCAAACTAACAGTCATAATGAGAGTTACTGCCGATTAATTTGTGTCTCAGGCTGGTTCCTCCATTATACGCGCGATGTTCTTTGAAGATGCTGGGAAAATGGCCATGGCCCAAGCCCGAATATTATTATGCGCGATCAACATTTAATGGGTCATCCTGACGCTTGGCACTCGGCGGAAGCAATACATTTATTCTGTTACTAATCTCAGACAGTTCCTAGCACCTTGCTTCCACGCATGACGCATGGACTGGATTAGAGTGAATTGGTGCTCTGTGTGGTTAGTCGAGTAGGTGTCACGTGGAGTGGTGGTGTTGCTAGATCTGTTTGCAGTCCTTAGATGTCGCTAAGGATTAAGGAACGGGTTTTTTATTAGGTAGTAGTACTTGAGTACTTGTCTGCAGTATCAGAAGAAGTTTGTCCTCCAGATAGTTCTGGTACTCTGTTAGGTTCTGATACCTGTTCGGACCATGTGAAGCCTGATCATATCGTGTGCACCAGCTACGTAACAGTGGACTGGGGCCCAGATCTGGGCTTGGCCCTGTGAACCAGTAGCATACCGATCGCGAAATAGAGATAGAATGTTGGGCTGCATTCGTGTTAAGGCCCAATACGATGCACCATTCCTCAGCCTTCCTTGCTATGGATCTACGCCACGCCGCATCTCTTCACCTCATTCTGTCATGCAAGGACGCTGATCCGAGTCCGTTGTTTTTCAGAGTATTTAATTTTTTGCCACCCTATCAGGTGGCACATGGCCAAATGTCATCCTCCTAATACTCTTGCTCAAATGCCGTGGGAGACAGAAGAAAGCGTGCTCCTTTGCCACTTTAGAGCGTGAAAAGACATGTATGCCCTTGACCTTCTTCCTTGCTACCTGCTTGAGCTCGTCAGCCGCGGCACCTGGCCCCGCACTGCCATCCACCTCCACCACTCCTCTCCCCCTCCCTTCCCCCGCTTTCGCACCTCCTTTCGTGCCGCTTGCATTGACCCTAACTGCCAGTGCTGCGTGCCTCTACTGCGTGCCACCTAAAGAGTGGCTGTGACGAAGCTGTCACTCGCAGGCCACCACCTCGACTTCGTCGACAAGGTCCTCCGGTCGAGGCGTCGAGATGCCGCATCAAATCTCGTCATGCCCTCAACTCGAGCCACATCGACAGCTGCACCCTCCATGGACAGGTCTCGCTGAGATGCCACTTGATCTCTCTGCTCGACTAGCGGGTGCCATCTGGCTTCATCCCAAACATCAAAAGGTGCTCGCGGGTGAACGACAAAGAGGGCAAAGAGGAAAACGTTGGAGGGGAGGAGGAGGAGGACCACATCAAGGGCATGGTCAGGGCAAGGTAGACGGCCATGGCGGCGATGACGGTTGGCTAATTCACCCCCTCTAGTGAAGAATAGGGAGGAAGAAGAAAACAAACTCAAATGACGTTTTACTCTTGATTGTGGCCCAAAGTGGCAAAAAAGGAAGCAACTTCAGGAGAATGCCATCCGATAGGATGGCGAAAAGTTAAATTGCCCTCACTTTTCTGGTATCTTAGTGACTGGTACCCATGTAACTTTAGACATATTCGTGTAATATTTTGCGAGTTGAGCTGCGTAGATTGGATGCAATCATGTAACTCATTACATGATGTAAGCCAAATATCGTTCTCTCTCTTTTCTATAAGGCTGACCTCGAGACCCCCCTCTCTTGCCGTTATCCTCGGCCAACGACGGTAGCAAAGAAAATCTATTTTTATCGCAGTCTCCTCCTCCTCCCCTTCCTTCCCTCTTCTTCCTCCCACTCCCCCTACAGATCTGGTGGCACTTGTCAAAGAGGACGGCATCCGGTGCAAAGAACGACGTGGTGGAGGCCGGTCTCACTAGCAGGGCGTGTTGCGTGGTGGTGGCTGATCTACGCTGACTTGGTCAAGAGCCGCATGGTGGGGGACGATTAGCACGGGCACGACCATGATCCGCATAGTGGTGGGCGATCTATGCTGGTGCGGTGACATACGCACTTGGCGGGGTGAGAGGTTGTCATCAGCACCGTCCCACAACCGCCATCGTACCATGCGAGGTGCTTTGCGTGGCGGGCTTTGGACTATTGTGTCGTGTGTCGTGTGTGGTGGATGTCGTTCCTCGTTGAGGGGACCCAAGTAATTCTGCTTCTCCTCCTCCTTCGATGGTGGTGGTGGTGACGGGGTGGGTTCACTGTTGTGGTGGCCAAGGACATTCCCCCAGTTTCAGTCTAATCGTCCTTAGACTCCTACCAGTCAGGTGGTGGTTCAACTGCTGGCGACGACGGTAGTTGGACATGTGGAGACATCTATTACTTGCTATGAAAGCATTGTGTTTGGTACGCGACGACGTGTCCAATGTTCTTACGGCTCTTGTTCCTTCCATGGCTTTGGAGATATACTTAGACGACCGGGCCCTGTATGATCTTTTTCTGGATGTCGTATATCGAAAGCATCACGCCCAGTATGTAGGGAGGTGTTCCACCTCTAGATGGGCCATCTGGAGGCCAATTGGTGAGTTTCCGAAGATTTGTGTTGCTAGATGTCGTGCAACAATAGCGCCATGCTCGTTGCATGAGGAGGTGCTCAACCTCCGCATGGTCTAGCAATGGGGTTCTAGTTAGTTGGAGCACAATTAAGTAAAGAGGCTCATTTGAAACTTAAGGATCGAATGATTGGGTTTTGACTGATCGCATCGCTCGTCTCCGTTCGAGGGTGGCGTCGGCTTTAAGGACCACTAACTGACCAATCGGCAAAGGCTTGGCTAAGGATGTTTGAGAGTTGCTTTAAGTGCACATGTTGTTCGCCTCCTATTTGCGGAAAGACTTCGAAGTTTGGGGAGTCATTGAGATTATTTCATTCTATGGTGGGAGACAATGTGTTGGTATTTTCATCCCTATATGGGCTACGGAAATTGTAGCAAACATGCATTCCTTTGTATTGATACGTAGTTTGATAAGATGGTTTTGAGCTATGTCTAAGTTTGAGACATGGTGTTGCTTTGTGCACACTCAGTTTCAACCTTTTCTCCTTTCTTTCTTTTTTCCTTTTTTTTTGTGTAATGGCTTGGTGCATTAGCATCATGTGGGTGTAGAGTCCGAAACATCATTTCTTCTCAAAATAAATCTTCCTTCCAAAATACATTTTAAAATGGACCATCGCAAAAATCGCAGGAGATGAGGAGAGCAGGTGCCTCAACCTGCTTCACCAGTATTGAGCTGAAAATATGTCTGAACCCGATGAGTTGCAGCTCCTTTTTTTAGAAAGTTTTCCTTGTGATTATTGGGGCAGAACTTCCGGACCACAGGTTGGACCTGAACATTCCACCCTGTCTAACCCAAGCTAACCAACGAATCTGGAGCTACAGGTCCAGCCAGACACATCGGTTCTACAAAACAAAATTAAGCACCAAAAGTGCGTTTTTTTAGATCAACCAAAAGTGCGTTGCAAGCCTACCAAAAGAATGCACATGTGCACCCAGCCCACCTCAAGATACTCTTGTTCTGTTTATCCCCATTGCCAATGGTGGTCCCAGGGATTTAGGAGAGCCTGGGCGAGCTATGCGAGAGATAGACGTAGGCCGTGCACTCGCTCGCTGGGGAGATGCTCGTGCAGTCGTGCGAGCTAGGTTTTGCTCAAAATTTGGTCAGCCCATATAGGAAATTCCCTCATTACCTACATACATATACTGGGGTGAACCGGGACGGAGCCCGGGCAGCTGCCCAGGCTCGCCGGGCCTCGGGTCCGCCACTGCCCTTTGCCAACTTCTCTGCACCAAACAGTTAGCACCAGGCTCACCAGCTAACCACCATGTCAGCTTCTCGGCCTCCGAGGTCTCTGAAACTTCATTGTACTGACATCGGCATGGGGAACGCTGAACGTTAGATTGACTCGGAATAATCTTCTTCTCTTTGTTTTCCTTTGTGCGAGACGAGAGAGCATCAATGTCAAGGGCGACGAAAGCAGCTGCAGGAACAGATCGCAGCAATGAACTGACAGGAACTCACGTTCACCGATCTGTTTGAGCGTCGAGCAGATCACGGGCTCCTCGGCCTGTTTCGACGGAATCATGGAGGGTTCTTGTCGCGTTTCTCGTCCTTAACACGGGCTCAGATCCTGATTAGTACACGTAGAGCATTGTTTAGGATGGGAGATTTTGGTTTATGCTTGCTCTCCCACGATGGTACTCGTAGGCCCAGTTGCTTGAGATCTCGTGGCCGTTGAAACGACAATTCTGGTTAGGGGCTCCATTCCAATGGATCATAAGTATTTGGTAGACGCATCTGGAACTTGTCAACTTGGGATCTGAACACCCAATCGCTAAGTGTGTTTCATCGTCTGAACACTCAATCACTCAATGTGTTTGAGGTAAAAGCTCAACCTAAAGCGACTTGAGCCCGATAAACCAGTTGTGTTAGCGTCTAACTTTTATCTTCTACTTTTCTTCCTTTTTTGGATGGGCAAGTGAGCAACAGCCTGACAAAGTTAAGATACTACCTGAAAGGAAGCCAATAAGTGAAGTTGCCCCCGATGAATGTCCACATATTTTAATCTACCATTACGTTAACTAATTATGGAAGTGAGCCATTTTTCTTCCAAGAAAACAAGTGCAGGTTGCCAAGGAACCACGTGCATTTTTCACATCGAATTTTCGCGACATGTACTGTACTTCTATTCTTGAGCATTCGAAGAAAACAGAATTGCTGAATCGTGCTGATGTACTTCAGCAGGGCCATATGCAAGCAGCAGCTTTTACAGTCCACCACATATCTGTAATTCTGTATCTCTTCGTTTGTGACTGAATGATGACAAGGGTATGCTAACTGAGTAACTCGACAGGGATGGTCTCTTCCTAGCAAAACGGAGTATGACAATTTCTGTGCAACAGTGATTGGAAATCGAAGCATTTGACGCAGCAGGAGAGTGACAGAGACATGAGTTTGGCCCTTGCCTTGCAGTCTCCCGAAAACCAGCCATTTGTTCACCAGCCTCGCAGGACTTGCCAATCCAGTGCACATGTTCGCCGGTTCCCCGTGCAGGTTTTCGGCGCCTTGTGTCTTACCAATTCCCCAGCCTTGCTAGACACGAAAGGCCAGTACACCTGCATTGCTTGCTGCAAAGACTACCGGGTAGTGCAAGATACAGCAGACGAGAAACCATGGAAATCCTTCTGTGTCATCGGCCACTGCGGGAAGGTTAATAAGTGCTGTGTCATCGGTCGTCCTTCAGCCACCTTAGTGCTTCTGAGTTGCCGACAATCCTTCTGTGCCCGTTGTCTCTACATTCTAATCTGTAGATCGTGTTTGTTTTTACCGTATAAACCTCTAATGACATGATTAATCGCTCCAATTCACTCTAGATACGAAGGTGCGGTTGCTTGTACGTTTCTCTTCCTCTTAATGAAAAACGTGCCCAGGCGCGTTCTAAGAAAAACCATGAAAAATATTAGTTAACTTTTCCCAGAGATAGCCGATAGGAACGGCAATGAAATTATGAATTTTTCATAGCAGTGGCAGGAGTGCGAACTATGAAGCATTCCCCGAAAGGGATTAAGAAATACAGAGAGTTAACTTAGGTAGTTAGGTTCAGTTAACAATCACCAGCTTTTGCGAAAGCACATTCCAGGAGCGTCGCGTAGCATTCGGTACAACCACCATCGCATTTTCGGTATAACTGGAGTAATAATTTTGGACCTGTGACTGGATCCACGTTGCCGGCTTGCCCTTTTCCCGCCTCTATAAATAGTGCCCCACGTTCTCTTCGGTCTCCACAGCAGCCCAAAGCAGCAGCACACTCTGCCCTGCTCCCTCTTCACCTTACACACAAGCGCAAGGCGAAGGAAACAGCGCAGAAGCGAACGCTATGGCTCAGGGAAGGGGCAGTGCAGCGCGGGGGCTCGCCCTCGGCGGCTTGCTCGCCGTGTGCCTCCTCCTCGGCGCCGCTCACATCGCCGCCGCGGCCACCCACAGCGTCGACTGGTCGTTCAACGCGGACGGCTGGTCCCAGGGCAAGATCTTCCGCGCCGGCGACGTGCTGGGTGAGTGACCAATCCATCAGGCATCAGATGCAGTCAAGCTATTTCATCACATGCAGCACCTCGGTGTGATCTCCAACTTTATTTTCATGGCGTTTGTTTTTGGGCATGCAGTGTTCAACTACAACCCCTCCGTGCACAACGTGGTGGCGGTGGACGCTGGCGGCTACTACGGATGCCGGCCCTCCGGCACGTCGTACAGCTCGGGGAGCGACCGCATCACGCTCGGCCCCGGCACGAGCTACTTCATCTGCAGCCTCAACGGCCACTGCGGGATGGGGATGAAGATGGTCCTCACGGCCAGCTGAAGCCATCAAGACACCACGTACCCCCTCTTATTGGAGTGCTCGAAGGTTAATAAGTGCTGTGTCATCGGTCGTCAGATCGCGTGCAAGAACTCAGTTATGCGATAGCTCTTTGTTCCATACGTGCGTTACAACTTTAAACGGATACAGGCTCATGTGTTTTGTATGGGGATGTGTTAGGTAAAGCATGATGTATTGATGCCTGTGTGTCACTGGCGTGCCGTGTGGGTAGTAAGCACCTCAAGCTTTGCTCGTTTGTTGTCAGCAGTATGGCCCTCTTGATTTGGTAATAGCGCCTTTACAGGCTCACGTATTTGCCGCGCACTCATCCCCACGGCACCAACACAGCAGCCACCGTCGCACCTTGCCTCCCGCCGCAGCGCCACTCGTCCCCACTGGCGCTCCAGCCGATTGACAGGGCACGCTTGCCGCATGTCCTCACCACTCGCCGGTGTCGGAGACATGCCGACGAGTGCCTCTGGTGACCCAATCATCTCAGAAAATGAGAAGTTCCGATCAGAAAATAAAGTTCCACAAGTAGCACTGGCGGAGCTAAAACACTCTCTGGATAAGAATTTTGGGTGTAACTATAACACTAATTTATACTGGTATCTACGAATTTTTTTCAACAAATAACTAATATGTATTGGCATCATGTATTTTGGGTGTGATTGTGACACCCAAAATACCCTCTGGCTCCGCCCGTGACAAGTAGGGAAAAAAATTCCAACTATGGAGGAGAAAAATTTCACATCTAAAATAGAAGTTCCATGATTAGATAGAAAAAGTTCAAACCACATAGGTGAAAAGTTCCATATCAAAAATGGAAGTTTCATTAGTGGATTGAAAAGTTCCTATAGTGTATAAAAAAAGTTTCAAAACTCACTCACCGAATCTAGGTAGAGTCACCTACCCTGGTTAACAGTATCCTCTATCGTAAAGGGACCCATAGAGTCTTGATGAAATGCATATCTCACACGCGGGGTAAGAGATTACTCGATAAAATCAACGGTGAGATTTGTAGGATCCACGCTTCTTTCTGAACACTAGTCGGAAAAGGCTTCAGATAAGGATTTTGGTGGTCCATTGCCCTCCAAGATACGTGCGACTTGGTTAAAACATGTGAACAATGCTAATTCCATAACCGACAGATTCACAAATCCGCACAAGCGCTACAGACAATCCTTTTGGCATGACCTTTCACGACCTGGGGGCTACACATATTGGGATCATTCCCAAAGGCCTCCGGAGGTTTTGAACTTCTATTTGTTGCTATCAACACATTCAATAAATGGACCGAGGCCAAACCGGATTATAGTTCTCTGTGCAATCAGATAGTTAGGGGCTAGAGAAATAGGTATGATCCATGGAGAATTTTTAAAAGATTTGTTGCGCTCTCCGATCATGGTTATCTTTGATTCGTTGGTGCAAAGGGTTTCGTGATGAAACTGCAAAAACTCAATAACTGACCAACTCATTCCTGAGTACACACAAACTAACACGTCTCTAACACTTAGAGCAAAAACACAACCTAATTCGACTTTAGGTTGTTCACCTTATGGGCGGGAGCAACACCATCTAACATTAATGGAGGGCGTGACTCTTTGACTCTTAGCGGGGTACAACTGGAGTTTAATCACATTTAATTAATTACCCTTGGTCTCTAAGACGGTCTGGTAGGGTTCTAATCATGTCAACTCTCCTAAGAAGTCACGCACATTTAATGAGGCACTAAGTATAAGGATGGGGAGCCAAGAAATTTCTAGGGTTTTCTAGTAAAAAATAATTCTCTTAATGTAATTGCTTTGAGACTTGATTTTGTCAAAATTCCCACCGAAGGGGCTCACCTCATGCAATCGGAAGTATTCCCGATTAGGAAAGGTGTGGTCTAGGGATTTCTTGACTAGGATGAACTTTGGAAAAATTAAGATCTTTATGTACCATCGACCCTCTTCTGAGCTGAGTTGGGGGCTAGCTAACGAGAACATATTATTAGTATTAGTATTATTATTATTACTATAAATATTGTATATCTATAAGGGATATATGATAGGGATGCATATCTTGCCGGATTCGATATAATTTGTGTTCACATGGAGAAAGGTATGCATATAAAGTATAAGAGAGGTAATCATACTGAACAAGGAAGGCATCCCCTATTCAAGAGGAATCTCCTAGATATTTGAGAGATCAACAATTTAAAAAGAATTTCACCTGGAGGAGTCTGGGTAGGGTACGCCCGTGCTACCTCGAATATAAAAGGAGGGGAGGGGATATCAAAGACACGCGAATCTATAGAAGCACAAGCCCCATAACACCAGAGCAACTCGTGCCTTTAGATCTACGAAATCACAAAGCACCAGAGCAAGCCTAGTCGGGTAGAACCATCAACACCCAACGAAGATCCAAGTAGAAGCAACCATCATCAGATTAGGTCTTTAGCAGTAGGAATACGGAGAAATCCGTATAACTTCTTATGGTTTGATCCATACACACACCCTATTGTAAACTTTGATCATGAAATTATTCAAGGCAATACAAGACATAAGGCTATTATCCACTCAGAGGCCCGAACTTGTATAAACCATGTGTCCCTCTTTGCGATATTCTTCTATGACAATGCACGTATCCCTATATTTACATTACATATATTTAGCAATCGTGCATAATTCCTTGACATATGCGTGTCTCACTTAGAGTCTTTAGCCGGATCATGGGACTTCACATAGATTGCGCTAGTATTCTCTTAGCTCCCGTTGCCACTACTAACCTACGAGTGGACACTGAGCTAAGCTAGAGAGGTTGGGTCAAGTCCCGCCACATACGAGACATATGGTTGTACGGATATCAGTAGGTAGTATGTCACAAAGAACTGATCCTTATATGACTGAGGTAAGTGTTTCCTAGCAAGAACACCATAAAGGTGAACCTTGCTATAAAGGTAGTTCCACTCCGTGGGGTACCACGCTCACCCCTATCAAATTAAGCTTTAGAGTTTCATTAACATCACCACTCTTAACCCACTCACATCACCCGACACACACATCAATTCACACTATTCCTAAAAGCATGATTACTACGAGTAGTTAATATGATTCTTCAGGAATGCTGGATAAGCCTCATGCATACTAGTGATCAAATCGATCATTCAAACAATCAATATAATTGATGTTGGGGATCTACTAGAGTTTTAACAGAAAACAAGTCAATCAATAGCAAGGTTTGGCATAATCAAGCTAGGTCATAAATATTCAATCATTAAGCATTTAAATTAATTAAAGTAAGTATGCAAGAATATAATATTTCAAATTTAGCTATATTAGGTTGTGTTCATAAAACTTGGGTAAAATATGGTCAAAGGGTATAGAGCTTGCTTTTGTCAATGTCTCTTCTTCTGCTTCCTCACAATTCGAGTCCTCGGATTACTCCTTGAACGCTTCTTCCCCTAATATAGACAATTAACTCTGAGCAAGTAAATTACAACAAAATAGCTCAAATTCAAACTAAAATTCAAATGAGCTTCAAAACTTATGAAGCTGATGTGGTTAGATAGATCTTGAATTTAGATGAATATAGGAGAAAGAATCGTTAAAATCGGAGTTAGAACTAGGGATGGCAATGGGTCTAGACCCACTGAGTAACATTACTCCATACCCGTACCATCTCAAAGAAATGCAACTGCTACAATACCCATACCTGCACACGGATACAATTTTTACCCATACCGGTACCCAAGCGGGTAACAAGTACTCGACGGGTTACCCATACCCATGTAGTTGCACAATAACAGAACTACAACAGGAATGCAAGATGCATGCCACATATACAGTAATAGCTAAACACAGGAAGTCCATTAGGCATCATGAATTCAAGTGCACATGTTGTTATTGTGATCTCAGATGTGCACTCAGCAGAACTTGTGCATCATACATCACAAGTTAACAACATATGTGCACTTAGTACCACAAGTGCATTAGGCATAAGCAATTTAGCATACAAGTAGTTTACCAGGCAACATGCAAATAGACTAGCATAAGTACATACCAAATAGACTAATACCACATTACATGGACCATCAGTCCATCAAATTTAAAAGATACTAGCTATTACAAGTTCTAAAGTTCATCACATACTAGTTATTACAACCAAGGAGATGTATAAATTTGCACAAAATACATTGCACTTGTATTGTATACTTAAACATCACTTGAAATCCACGAATTCAAGATCCCATTCGCACATCCTAGCCTGCAACGCGTGCTCCATCTCCCACCTCTCCTTCTTCTGTCAAGTGATCGAAAAAAATGGTTGAGATATCAATGTCTGGCGATACGCAAATTCCATATATTTTATTTAGGTGGGCAGTGACTATCTCCAACAGAAGGTCATGTGTAGTATATTATACAGAAGCATGCATCTTGGTGTATCATGAAATTGATTGCATTCACCACTGACAAGTGCCATCAAAGAACAGTTAATGATTCATCAATGAAGTGGGATGTTATGGCCATATAACATCTCTTTTGATTGTCAGAGGTCCACATGTCATTAGTGATAGCCACCCTAGAATTAATTCCAGCCATGCACTGAATGACTTTCTTCCTCACCAACTCATATTGCACCATAATGTCATTTATAAAACAAAATAAAAAAACTTAAGAAATGCATTTAATGCTTGGACAAAGCATAATAAAATAATATTACAAGTCATATACTCACATACTTTATTATGTTCCTGGTCCCAATCTTGAATAGTGGCTAAAGTGCACTTACAAACCTCCTAAAGCAAGTATGATCAACCATGCTTAAGGGGTACTCATGGAGTATTATCATTGCACAAAGCTCTTTTCTAGTTATGTCTTGATCAAACATGCAATTCTCCACTGATATTTTCCCCAAATCTACAGAACCAAACCTCAAAGAAGATTGAGCCAATGTCTTGTTTCCCATCAACTTGATCTTTTTAAGTGAGCAGGTCTTCAAATGATCATGATCATGAATGTGCTTAGTTCCATTCTTTGTTCTAGTAGAGAGCTTCTTAAAACAATACATGCATTTAACCTCAGTTGTGCCCATGTATTTCACTCTCTTAAACTCTTTCTAAACAACCGAAGTGAGTTTTCTCTTTGACCCTGGATCATCACCATCTTCTTCATCTTTTACTTCAATCTTCTCTACATCATGAAGTATGGGAATTGGTTCTGAATCATTCACAGATTCTGGACATGACTCTGATTCTAGATATGATGCTTGAGACAATGGAGTTTGATGGCAGCTGCTATTCCCACTCCCACTGGCTGTAGACCTTTTTTTCAACCTGCACTAAAATATGGTAAAGTGCTCCATTTATCTCAAAATGAATCATCTAGTATAGAATTATCTACATGCATTCTTAGATATGAGAGATGAATATTTGTTGCCTTTATTCTGCAGCCATGTTTACAAGCTGTAGACAATAAGAATTGCAATATTCTTAGGCAAACATAATAGCTCAAAGTCAAAGATATCTTTGTCAGATGCATATCTATTAAGCTCAATCCACATGCACACCATTTTTCTAGTTTGAGTATTAATGACAAACTACACAACAACAGCTACAGATCAATAGATACAGTTTGGATTTATGTAAACTGAGCAAAATTGCAGCTAATAGTTTACTGAACGACAAGAAAATCTAAAGAAAAACAAGAGATTCAAACATAACTAAAAGAAGTAACAATATGGTACTGCACCCCGCAAAGAAACATATAAGTTGGAAGACCATAAAGTCAGAGTGCAATATTTGTGAAGTAACAATACTTCAAAACTGGAAAATGGGTCAAAGCCATGAAATCGGACTCTGGAGAATGATCATGAAATCAATAGTGACACTAAAAGAAGTAACAATAGTGACACCAAATCATGATATCAAAACTAGGTCTTTCTAGTTTCTATACATGTAACAGGTTTACATAGATCATAGAAGGACCATAATAGCATATCTTTATCTATTTGTTATAATATCACCATTACTTAAAATATGGCAACCCATTAAATATAGTTCCAAACAACAGTGTCGAACTACATAAATTATTAATTGCAGCCAAAGAAAAGGAACAAGCAACAACATGACTAGCATGTGAGCTATGACATCACAGAGCAAACAAACATGGAACAAAATCTAGATGAGTTAGTGTTTCAGTCGTCCTTTTTGTGAGCTATCACATCATAGAGCAAACAACAACATGACTTGGTACATGCATTACACTTGATGATGCCTCCTATATCAGTCCCTGAATCAAGCAGCTAATACGCACAGAATTCTCCAGAATGATATAAATACATACTTCGAATAAAATAATTAGCTAAAAGGGGCAGAAGATGGTCTTGTGGACAAGGATCCACGGCAGACCAGCTAGGAAGAAGAGCCTACAACAGAGCGAAGTGGAGCAAAACAAGCGAAACAACCTAATACCATAGGCAATTTGGATGCGGACATGACCTTAGACTTCTTCTCTTTGACTTTAACTAGGTTGAGGTTGATCTCTATCTCAACAATCTGAAAGCGGCAAGACTGAGTACGGAAGGTACTCAACAAGTCCTATACAACTTGAAGGGAAGGCCGAGCACGGTAGGGAGACCGGGTGGCACGATGGAGAGACGGCCGAGCGACGGCGTGACACGGTGCACACACGGGAGACACGCTGGCAGAACGACGTGGGTTGGTGTGAGCCAGCATGAAAAGAATCTGATGTCACCTAGGGGGATGAATAGGTGAAACCTGAAAATTTTACAAACTAAAACATAGTGGATCAGCAAAATACTTACTCTCCTTAGATTTTTGCGGACCCTCCGCAAATATATGGATACTCCAGATATTTCTGGGAGAACTCAAAAATATACCTATGCAACAACAGCGTGAATTAAGTCCATGAGTTACCAAGCACCAGATAATATGTTCCAACCTTTTTCTCCAGATACATGCAGCTTAAACCTTACAAAGAAATAGATTGGATCGGAGCCCTAAGAGTCAACGGATACAAGATTATGTAATAAATCACAAGAGATTGACAAGAGAGAAAAACACAAGGATTTTTTCACCAAAATTCGGCCACTCCATAAAAAAGTGCCTACGTCTCCGTTGAGGAGCTCATAAAGATCCAGGTCTCTTCCAACCCTTTTCTCATCCAAGAGATCACAAAGATCAAGCTAGGATTACTTACTCAATTCGTAGGGATAAAATAAATGTCCCTGGGCTCACCACAAGATTAGGAGCGCGATAGGCAACGCCTAGCCATCTAGGTGGACAAACCACCAAGAGTAACAAACATGAAATCACCAGCTTGACGAAGAAAACGAGTGCTCAAAGATTGGAGTTAATCTCTCTAGCACTAGATCTCTCTCCCAATCCAACTCTCAAAACTTTGCAAATATCAAGCTAAAACAAGATGGGGGAGAGTTGTAGAGAACATGCCCTTGGAAAGATTGTAGAGGAACAACTTAGGGCATGCATGTAATTTTGGTGATTAATAACAATATAGTCAATGAGACTACATATTTGTTAAGTATATGCTTTAGTAGGGCTCATGGATGCAACAAAAGAGAAGTTACCGAAGCCGGAACAAAGAGAAGAATGAATTGGATTTGTTCTATAAATTTTGATGCGATCAAATGAGATAGATTTCTATATAATAATGTAGAGCTCTTCACAAGCTTTCCATAGAGTACAAGATTATCAAAATCGGAGTTAAGAGTGAAAAGTTATGCTCAAAATACATAACGTTGTTCTGCTGAAAATTGTCTGACCGGATAATCCGGTGCTTACATCAAAATTAGTCTGGTGCTACACCGGATAATTTGGTGAGAACAAAGAAAAATAGTCTGGTATTCACAAAAAGTTTAGAGTGGAGTCTTTTGCCTCACCGGATGATCCAGTGTTCATAAAATGAACACACCAGACTATTTTTTGCAAAGAGCTCCAAAATGAACATATGCACATAGGATAATCTGGTGTATTTGTCCGGTATTCAGTAAGTCATCACAAGATAATCTGGTGCTCACATGTGAGTTTGAGTGGGTTCCAACAGCTAGTTTCTTCTGTTGTACTCACCGGATGATCCAGTACTTTTACTATTGTTGTCACCGGATCATCCGGTGTTCACAGTTTTTCTGAGCCGTTGGAGCAATGACTGATTGGTGGGTTTGGGGCTATAAATACCCCTCCACTCGGTCATTTGAAGATGTGGTTATCCAGATAAGTTTATAGACACTTGAGAAGACATTCAAGCCAGCATAGTGCTTAAAGTGATCATCTTAGGCAATTAAGCATAAGATTAGAGAGTGATTAGTGATTATAGGCCTAGAGAGAGTTGTAGCTAGGTGCTACGGTTTTGAGAGGGGATCAAGGAGTGATCCTAGCTGTGTACCAAGAGGTACGCCGATGCCTTGGAGTCTTGGTGACTCGCCGGCACCTTGTTAACCCTCTGACTTGATGTGGAGCGGCGACAAGACATGTGTACAGGGACGTGGAGACCTTGGCTTGGTGGCTCAAGCTCCAAAGTGATCATGGTGGCGAGTGATTGGAAGAGAGGCTTGTGGTGAGGCCTTACCTTGGTGGCTTGGTGGCTCATCCGGCTTGAGGCCTTAATGGCTCAAGGGCTATCACCGGGTGCCGACCGAGAGCATATCCTTTGTGGAGCCCCAACATGGAATAGGGGTCGCATTCATGCCATCGATACCACGGGTTAAAAATCTCTTGTGCTGAGTTTGCTCTCTCTACCTTATTTACGCTTCCGCATTTATATTCTTGCAATTTACCTTCTTAGATAGGTTGCAATCTCTTGTGAACGGTAGAATAGACACATTAGATAAGCCTAGAGCACATTTAGAAAGAAATTGATATATGTTTATCTTGTATGATTTTTTGAGCCGGTTTAGTTTTGAAGTGTCCTAATTCACCCCGCCCCCTCTTAAGGACGTCACCGATCCCTACAAGAGTGCTTTCGGCTCTAAAGTTGTTCATCTTTTTTAATAAAGCAACAGCAAGCCAAAGGGAGGAGTGATGAGGTATTTATACCTAACTCCAAAAAATTAGTCGTTACAATTGTCAGAATGCAGACTCTCCGCAAAAATGCGGAGACTCTGCACACCCTTAGTTAACCCAAACTCCGCAAAAGTGCGGAATATCCGCAAAAATGCAAACACTCCGTATTTGCACATCTTTACAACATAAGGGCTAACCTAGATGCAAGTGTAGTGTTCGAGGTTTCTCTCATAGGTTGTTAGATCTTTTGAGCACTGTTTTTACGCAAACAAGTAAATTTTGTATCCTTCTTAATAGTACGACATCCTAAACTCAACTTCAAAAGATAAATGAATTTAAAACTATACGATCCATGAGCCGCTTTTCTTTCTCCTTTTTGGGGGGGTCACCATGCATCAAATTCTCAATTGATTGAATTATACATGTCCATACTTTATAAAACTCATTAGTTCTTTAATTGTTTTGTCATTATCACCAAAACCTACTTAGCGGCCTAGATGCACTTTTACAGCGGCGCAAGTGGGCGACATGGTCCAGCGGCGCAAGCCAGAGGCGACCAGGACGGCGGTGGCTCGGCTTGAGGTTGGGCAATGGGAGAATGGAGGCATGACGCGACATCCTTGCGCTATGGCAGCGCGGGAGCGATAGCACAAAGGTGGTGCATGATGAAAACATGACACGGCGCGGGACAATAGCGCGAGGGTGCGGAGGAAGGGAGCTCAGACCTTGGCGACCAGGATGGCATGGCACAAGAGGGGTAGAGGAGGGTGCCGAGGGTGTGGCAAGAGGGGAAGCTCACTGTGGTGTTGGGTGAGATGGTGGCATCCGGAGGTGGTCGAGCATGACGACGATGAGCACAGCGACGACGCGAATGAGAACGACCGGAATACTTAGCCAAAATAAAATATTTGAATATATACATACGAGTATATATACATCAAATATATTTTTCCTTGATTTTATGTTTGATTAATAATGAGAAAAAAATTAAACAGGAGTGAATTTTGCTATATTCTAAAATGCTAAAATTCAGGGTGTTACAAATCTACCCCACTTAATGGGAATCTCGTCCCTGAGATTCGAAAGGTTTTGAAAAGGGATCAGGAGAAAACTGTCTTCTATCAGATCTTCTTCTTGATCAACTGTTACTTTAATATTCATGTGAAAACTTCATGATAGTTGTCAAACATAATTGTTGTCCTTTTTAGCTAGGCGAGCTGCCATATCCATAACATCTGGGAGCTAACTTTTCTCTAGGTCTGAAGTCTCTGTGTACTTGAGAGAAATTTCCAAGTGCATTCATTCTCTGGCAACACATGGGATCATTTCCTTTGGTTGTTCTTATTGCTTTTTGACAAAACTAACCACTTTAAGATTCTTTCTGATCTTAGCCACTGTCCTTCTATATCTTGTAATTACTTGTGGCATGATGGAAGTTCCATAAAATATAATATCTCTTATCCATATAGTTCTCACACTTATTCCAACTTGGATAATGTTCTATATTTTAAGTGCGTGTACTATCGATGTTATCTTCCAAATCATAAGCTAGGTAAACTCGTCCATGTAGCTTCAGCCGCCTTGACTCATAAACCATTATTTTTCCTTCTTGTATGAGTATACATCCAAAACTTTGATGTGACATATCTTAAAGACTAGGTTCTTAACTTGTCCAAGATACTTCTTGAGTTATCAATTTACATTTAATTCCTTGTTATGCCCTCATTAATTTACGTTAAACCCCGAATTTATTCCACTTATAACGCTAACCTGGGGTATATTCCGTTTCTTAACCGCCCTGTCATCAGTAACCTTAATTTTTCATGGCGTACAATTTGTATTAGTTTCCACCAAATATTGTCATGACTCAAAGTGATTTCAATATTTCCAATCTCAAGACTTCATTCCAAGTATATCCATTAATTAAATATGTTTGATATCCAATAATCAATTTTAGTCCGGTGATAAATCACGGGATCATCCAACTTCAGGTGTTATTATCTCCAGAACACCAATATTATCATCTATAATCCCACTGATAACTTTGATTATCTATGGGTTGTCTGGCATCCACCGAAACCTTATCAATGATTTCTTTTAATCTATTAGATATACCAATAACTCTTGGGTTCTGATTCCATAATCCCTACCAGTCAGCGGTGGTTTAGTTGTCCTTGTCTGGTAGTTATCCTTGATTCAAACATATTCTCACGTTTGCATCCTTTAAATGGTATGGTTTCCATGATACCGAAGGGGCTACCCCACTTAAAGTAGTTTTGGCTTCAGGTGTTCCATAGGGTATGCGACACTATAGTCCTTTATTCATTCATTGATTATCACTTTGTCCTTTGTTGAGATTCATTTACAGTTCTCATACTAAATGATGTTGCTACAAAACAAGTCTGTTGATTGACTTCTTAGTTCCTTTATGATACTACACAAGTAGATCATTTATTGTCATCCAATAGGGTCTTCTGGCTATCGGATCATTCATCCCAGAGGATTTCTGGTTACGGTCATTTCCATACTATAAGTACTTCCTTTCGGGAGAAATTTTGTAAACTTCTATGAGTTCAAGTGTTAGATTATTGATGTCAAGATTTTTCTTCAATCCTTCCTAGGGTTATCGAGGTAAACTTCCAATTTCCATAGGCTACATTTCCTTACTGATGGTCAAACACTTAATTCCAAGATTATAACTTGTTCTTTCTTTCAATGGCTGTAGCGTTCGCTAGAAACTCTTCCCCACTTAAAGAGATTCTAACATAAGGGTGTCCAAAAGATATCTCATACTTATTCTGAGTACATGGATTTCAAAAGACTTTTTCAGCCATCATAATTTCCATGATAGGAGACACTCTCTGAAGGGTGGACAGAAGTATAATTCCAAGGTAAGCTAAACAACGACTTAAGTTGAACTAGCTGGAGTATCCATTGAGATTGATATCCATTGATTTCTGGGTTTCCAGTTATGGGTATCCTTCCCAAGGGTCTACATGATATTCCATAGTTATTCCGGTGGTTGATGGGGATACTTCGATGATATAGACTAACACAACAGTCAGTTACTTCTAGGGACAATTTCTTGCGACGTGTCTTGGTTCCTTGCAAACATAACAGAGCTTTTCGTGCATCTTGAGCCTTGTATCGGGACACTGGTGGACAACTTGCCATGAAATGGTCGGTTTGCCTACACTTGTAGCAAATTTTGCTGAGATCTGACATCTTCAAAGTTCCTTCTTGCTACAGGTTTTCACTACCTTGGTTGCATGGAACTGGATTTTCTTGATCAAAGGTGGATCTTGGGGCTTCATTCTGAATAATCTGTTGGTTCTGACTTCCTCTTGAGTTATGCATAGCCTCTAACAAGAATAGTCTTCGAGCACTAAGTTTTCTCTTCTTCTTAGTTATGCAGTCTTTGCTATCATTTCCTAGAATCAGAGCTTGACTGATGTTACTGAGTCCTTGAGCAATAATTTGCATCAGTTGGGTCTGATGAACCATTATTGCGAAAAAGTCACTAGCAATGGGTGCTAGTGTCATGTGTTATTCATTCTTATTGTCCTGATTTTCTTGTTCTTTACTCAATTCTTGTCCTTTAGGGGCTTCCTGTATCTCTAGATTGCTTTCAGTGCCTCGAGTGTCTTCTTCTATTGGTTTGACATTGTCGCCTGTCTAATTTATGTTGTCTTGTATGAACTTTGTTCATGGGCTATTTGCAGCTTTTAGTCATGTGGCTTGGGTTTTAAGCCCTAGGTGTTGATCATCTCTTCTTGATTTCTCTGACGACATATTCGGTAGCTTTCTTGTTCTTCAGGGATAGGGTAGAAAGCATAAGATGAGTCAAGATTCAATTTGGTAGATGTTTAACAAGATCACACAACCGAGAAATACACAACGGACAACCAACAATAACCAGTACTACAACGCGAAAAATCACAATTAATGTTTTCATCTCTATGATATGATAGAGAATAGGGGTTAGGGTTCATGCTTGACACAACTCCTTGTGTAAGCCCTAATCTTGCTAGGGTTCTCCATGTTACGTTTTAAGAAATGGTGGGTAGGAAGGAATCAACAAGTTTTGCAATAGAGTACCAAGGTAATGTAAGATCAATAAGACATAGATAGGGTAAAGAAGAGATTTTCTTTAAATAGTTTGTAATAACACTAAAGTATAAGTACGTAATGCTAAGGTCACCACCTGCAGGTAAGTACGGCTCTGATACCACTCTATAAGGATCCCGACCTCGAGTTCTCTTGTGCCTCTTGTATCAGTCCCTGGATCAAGTAGCTGATACGCACAGAATTCTCCAACATGATATCAAATACACACTTCGTATAAAATAATTACCTAAAAGAGGTAAAAGATGGTCTTGTGGACAAGGATCTATGATAGACCAGCCAAGCAGAAGAGCCTACAACAGAGTGAAACAAGCGGAACAATCCAATGCCACAGGCAACTCAGGTGCGGACACGACCTTAGACTTCTTCTCTTTGACTTCAACTGGGTTGAGGTTGATCTCAATGTCAACAATATGAAAGTGACAAAATTGAGTATGGAAGTTACTCAATGAGTCATATACTACTTCAAGGGGTTGATAGATGCATAAAGGATGATTCAAGGATAAGACTTTATTATTTTAGTTTTAAGTGCAAAGCAATTTATGCAAGTATTAAATTGTATTTTCTACTGTTAACTTTAAAACAGTTTGAAATAGTTTGAAACCAGGTAACAAGTCATATCTAGGGATTTTCTGCCCTGGGTGGGGCTACACATCTCTCTATAGTCCCTATCATCACATCTGGTGTACCTCTAGTAACACACAGATCCTGGCGGATTAAGCCAGCAATCTCATTACACAGACATCTAGTCTAAACACTCACTCATCAAGACACACACACCCAGAGTCTAATCAAGACAGTTATTGCTTTCGCGTGTCCATGACCGCGGACACGGCTATTAGAATAGTTTTACACCATGCAAAGATTGTACAATGTATCCACACGATATGCTCAGCCTCCATCCATTGTGAGCGAAAGAGCGAATCATACCGAGACACTTCAATCACCTTTCCTGTCGGGATTTTCTACGAGATACCCCAAGTACCAAATGCTTTGTACTGAATGCTAGTCCCCTTTTTAAGCTGTTAGTCGGTTCTCAAAATATTCAAACAGAAGGACAGATGGTCACTTGACCCCTCGTAGGTCCCCAGCCTTCTAGTATGATACCCAACCTAGTCAAGTGAAAGAAAAATCAAGTCATATCCATACAGGACGCATAGTTGCACTGAGGTGGCTAACCATGACAGTGCAATGACTCGGTCCTTAAGCAGCCTGGGCCGACATCATCTGGCATTAAAAACCACAAAGGTAACTCAAGCCTCCAAGAGTATAATCGTCCAGAGTACTACTCTACCTGCCCCCATCAAAACAATTTTCACCCATTTTTACACGTCAACATCCATATCCCACACGACATAAAGGATTTTACAACCATCACGGAATTCACAACCATTAAGAATTCATGGTATATGAGTTAATTTGATAAAGAGTGAAGTGATATCTCCGAAGAGATGCATTTCAAAGAGATGTCTCCGAGGAAACATTTTCAATCCTAAGCATGCTAGATATTATGGAGTCGTCCGACGTTAATATAGTTAACGATAGGTAAATCCTAGGGTGATATGCATTCTGGATGATAACATTTAAGTCATGGCAATTATTTGATAGGATTAGCTACTACAAGCAATTTGAAAGAAAACACAATACATAGCATATGAAATAATAAGTCTATTTTTAATTGATCATGTAGATTGAAAACATAGGTTCAATATGATCAAGGAGATATGACTTGCCTTCATGAAGGTAAATTCATGATTGGTCTTGTCGTTCGAGTCTCCCGAGTTCTTCATCATCGGGCCTCACCTTTAGTTCCTTCCTCATATTCTTTCTTAGAACCTTGACTTCGAGCATACATAGATTAACGACAAAAAACACACAACAACTACGCAAAGTAACACCACAACAAAACCAAAGGAAACACTAAAGTGAAAGAAGAACGACCAGAAAAACGACAAAAACTAACCTAGCGGGAAGACAATCGACAACTCTAAGCTAAGCTAAACTGACATACATAGTCTAGCGAGGTTATTCATTGGAGCAAGGTTAAGCTGTTAACTTAGTTATTTTATTAACTTAAGAGAAAGTCTAATCAAGTTATTAACGACTAGGTGAGCGTTTATTAGCTTAACTACCGGAAGGCGATAATTAGGGTTTCTATGTGTAGGTGAGTGCACGTGTATTGATATAAACATATATGCGATACTTACGTTTATATATATATGAGCATGTATACATATATGCGTAAGTATACCTCTACGCGATTATATGTGCTTAAGTGTCGAGATTAATATTCTAATCCATAACACTATTTTAAGGTTACCTAGTACTTAATTGTCACTCTAATTAAGCTATATTTTATTGTTATCATAAAAGCATGTATGTAATTAATTAACTAGGTTAATCTATTATTTAAAACTAATTAATTAATTATTAAAAGGGTATTCAATTAATTAATTACCAGCGTTAATTTATTCTATTACATTCTAATGACATGTATTTATTACCTAAGTAGCTACACTAGTTCTTATTACATTAATAATACTAAGATTAAACCTTATGGATTAAGCTTGAAGTAACAAACTATTCTAAACATTTAAATTGAAAGATTAATTCTTTAGTTTATTCCAAAAATTATTATTTAATTATGAAAAGGATTAAAACTATACCTATCCTAGATTAACATATGCAACTAAACTGTCATTATAACCTAAACATAATTATGGAATTAACTAACTCAACTTTATTTAATAAAAAACTAAATTAAATCTAGGTGGAACACCGTGACACGAATTAAGTACCAGACGAGAAATTAAATGAACTTCAAAAATTATAAGATTTGGCTGAGAGGTATATTATAATTTTAGAGGAATATCGGCGAAAGAATCAGCAAAAACGGAGCTAAAACGGAGAAGATATGGCTCACGTAAGAATGGTTAGAATAGAAATCTTGAAAATTGGAAAAGGGCACTATACTACGAATTCGGTCCATGAAGCTTGTTAACCAGTGGGGTTTGCGATGGAGTTCACTATGCACCGGATTTGGTGGACTCGATCTATAGCTCAGTGGACTTGATGGTCCGAGGCTGGCCCGGGTGGGTGGTCCACTGTAGAAACGAGATTGGTAACTAGAGGGGGTGAATAGACGTCTCAACAAATTTCTTGAGAAATCGATGGCCCTCTCCTATTTGGATCACCCAACGCACCTCAAAACTCAAGCAAAAGTAAAAATCTAGATAAGTTTTAACAAGAAAAAATCGAGGCAACACGACTCCACGGATGGTATATGAACCATAGGTTTTATTTAAGATCAATCTATGTATCTTAGCACTCAAAAGATCACAACTGACAAAGAAACAAGAAAAGATGAACACCGAGCAACGAAACTCTCCAAGTTGATTGTCTAGAGGCTGGAGAATTCAACATCGTATCATATAATCATGTATATGCGAATTTTATGCCTCTACCAGCAGGAAGAATGACCTCACAAGGTGCTGAAATTTCAGCTCAAAAACTAAAACGAAAATCAAAACCAGAAAGGAAAAACTTGTACACAAGTCAAGAGAACCAAGACAGAAAAACTAGAAGGAGGAGAATTCAAGCATATGAAACAAAATAAACTTCAAACTTAAAGAGCTCAGCATTATTTTAGACGGATTACAAATATTATCCTCTCAAAACTCTCACTTATTACCTAGACTAAGCACTCATCCTATTCTCAACTAAAACCCGAGCACAAGCTCTCATATGGGTGGTACAAGGGGCTCAAAATGGTTGGTTCACTCTCTCATATAGCACAACCCCTCTATTTATAAGAAACTTGACCCCAAGCTTTCTAGTTTTTTCCTAAAATATGTATCTCTTATAGTACACTTCTACCTACCACCAAGAACATTTAGTCTATTTTCTTTTCCATTCACCGAACGGTCACGGCGCCTTTACGTCTTGGCTTCGCTTTGATGCAAGCTTCACAATGGTGTTACGTACTCTTCCAGTCCTCCTACGGTTTTGAGGCCAAACCGTGAAACCCTAGCATCCCTCTCAAAGCATGACTAGCCGCCACTTACATCCACTTGAAGCAAGCACTCCGATAATGACGCGTGCCCTCCGTCTTACGATCTTGACCGCCAGCAAGTCTCTCCCGTTCCTGATCCCTCGAGCCGCCTTGTCACTAGCACTGGCATCCCCATCTCTTGACTTTGTCAACATGCCATCATCATCCTTCATTTTATACTTTGCTTGACCTTCATGTGTACAGTTAGGATCACCCTTGACTTTGCCCTCCCTCCTTCATCGTCCGGCACCAAGCACCCACTTAGCCCCGATCACCCGCTGTCGATCACCAAGTTGCATCCCTCACCTGCACACCATGAAACAAGCAAACACATTTCCCCACATACCAAAACATCTCCAGGTAATCACAAAATCAAAAACTTCAACTCAAAGCATATCCTGTAGAAAACGTGAACACCAGATATTCCAGTGTGTTTTGCTCCTGAACACCGGACCATTCGATGAGTGTAATACTATTGTTCCACGAAAACTTTGCTCTCTGCAAGAAAAGGTCCGGTGAAAGCTTTCGGTGATCTCATGTCCATCACTAGATAATCTGGTGTGTGCCAATAAACCAAACCACCCTTCTGCAACCTCTCTACAATAAAAAGTCTAGGGCATTCTCTCATGTTTACAATCTCAGCACCGGACTATCCGGCGTACATAATCAAACTTGGTGTCAAAAATCTCCTCTCTGCAGAAAATACTCCGGCGCTCTTCAAGTCCATCACCGGACCATCTGGTGTTTGCTTTCATTTCTGCTTCAGCATTGAAAATGCTCTGGTGTAGCCACCACATTCACCGGACCTTCCGGTGTATTGGTCTTGAATTTCGCACAAAAAATTACTCTCTGCAAGAAATAGTCCGGTGAGTCACACTACCCACACCGGAACTTTCGGTGTGTGTAATTTTCCTGCGTATAGAGAAGAATTCGCCAATTCCAAACACCATCAACTCGAGTTTGACATGAATAAGAACAAGCATCCACAAACACATTCTAACCAAGTTCAAGACACATCTATTGTCAATACCTCATCATATGCAAACAAAGGTACTTCTCCACTTGGTTTATCAATCTCCCCCTTGACGAGTGCATTGACAACCCTCAAAACACAAAGATTTGGATAGAAGAAGTAAAACACATCCAGGTGACCAAAAACTCGAGAAAGGATAAACAAAAATCAATTGGCATTAGATAGATTGCAAAAGGCCAAAGGTAGGCGAACACAAGCCAAAACCTCAAAAGATCAAGAAAAGCTTAAAAAAAACTTTAAAACAAATGCTCCCCTTTGATGAATGCACATTTTTCATTTCTCTTTGAGATGTGTTGCAAAATTCCTCATTTCTCCTCCTTTGTAGCATATTCTCTTCTTTGTGCATATGCTCTCCCCCTTTGGCAATGCAAACATCAAATACAAAATATTATGCAATGCATGAATATGCAATCCTAGTGAGCTTTCACAAGTATACCACAAAGTATTTGTAAGTGCTAGAAATGTCCAAAAGAGCTCCAGAAAGGAGAGAATGGAGCTCACAATTGCATAGAGGCTCTCAAAAAGAGACAGTGACACAAGAAAATGAAGCGTGACAAGCTAAACCCGAAGAGTTGGTTAGTGCATTTAATTTCATATAGCTGAATCATGTGCAAGGTGAGCACCACATAAGCATCCACTGGTGCCGAGACAATACAAGTATTAAGAACTAGCCAACTTCAATCTCAAACTAGGCAAACAAGCATAAATGATAATAGGCTTTGCAAACGTTCACATATGAAACCAAGACTTAGATTGATCAAGTGATTAAAAAGAATGAACAGTTAGGCACATTTCTTTGAATTTTATTTTATCCTCAAGTTGCCTCTTATCCAAGCAAAGTGTCGTGCGACTGGGTACGACAAACACCTTGAGGCCTCAAAACAACCGTATTGGATCTCATTTTAGCACAAGAGATTTGGTTTTTCATGATTATTCGATTCGCATAAGTTATCAAGATGGTCACAAAATCAAGTTAAGTAGTGCCTTTGCGACATAAGGAACATATGTTACCTCAATGTTCTATCATGAGCTAAATATTTAAAAAATACAGAAAATATAGTGCAATGTTCTCCAATCCACTGTCGTGAACCAAGAAGACTTATAGCAAGATATTCATCAGACTATCCTTAACACAAGCATTAACTAAGCCTAAGCAATTACGAACATGGCGATCAAGAATGTAGCATTTCGTAGCCTACATGATTCATAAAATTGCCAAATTTCATCTTAAGTAAAGCAAGCTTGCTTGAAATGTATCATGTCAAAGCATCAAGAAGAGCCTAACATTAAAAGATTGCTCTACACAATTACTCAATTTAGTCCAAATTCAAGTCTAGCAATCGAAAATACTAAAAACATACAAGTCAAAGCTCAACTACTATGATTATCTTACACAAATAATGTAAATGCAACAAAAGTAAAATAGAGTATGTGCACAAGACAACTCCTCCCCACATAATGCCATAGAGATGGCACACACCAAATTCTCCTCTCAAATAAGCAAATATTGTAGCATCTAGAGGCTTGGTGAATATATCGGCTAGCTGGTGTTGGATATCTATGTAGCTCAACTCAATGTCTTCCATTGTGGTCTCTTAGAAAGTAGAATATCATATCTATGTGTTTGGTTCTAGAGTGTTGAACTGGGTTGTTGGCTAAGTTTATAGCACTAGTGTTGTCACACAAAAGTGGCACACTCCTAAAGTTCAACTCAAAATCCCTCAAAGTAGCAACCTCCACAAAATCTGTGAGCAACAGCTAGCAGCAACTACCTATTCAGCTTCAGGAGTAGACTGCGCAACGTTAGACTGTTTGTGAGAAGACCAACACAAAGAGAAGTACCCAAGAAATGACAAGTACCAGAGGTGTGGTGATCACAATCTTACTCCCCTCACTGTAAGCCACCCTCTCAAAACTCAACCCAATAGCTAAACCCACCTTGTCAGCACACATCTTGGTCGTAGCCAAGATCAAATTCATTTTTCATTTGCCCTCTTAGCACTTCTCCACCAGAGAAAAGAGATACTCATTCTCAGTCAAAAGCTTTTGAACTTGCCCTCTAACCCAGCTGGACCCTGTCAAACTCATTCTGACTCAAGCTAATGAATAAAATATTTCTGGCCTTATTATTAACCTCATACTGTTCGATTTGAACCTGAGTCTGTTCGACCCTTCTTGATCATCCGGCACTAAGCACCCACTTAGCCCCGATCACCCGCTGTCGACCTTCAAGTTGCATCCGTCACCTGCACACCTCGAAACAAGCAAACACATTTCTCCACACTCCAAAACATCTTCAGGTTAGCACAAAATCAAAAACAACAACTCAGAACACATCCTACAGAAAACGTGAACACCGGATGTTCCAGTGTGTTCTACTCTAGAACACCGGACCATCCGGTGAGTGTAGCACTATCTGCCCCTCAACGTAGACGTAGGAACCTCTAGAGGAGGTGTCCGAACTTCGAAGAACAAATCTTGTGTCTCCTCTCCTGTCTCCTTGTTCTTGAGTTCTTACTTAATATTTATGCATATTACTTGATCTACTTGCTCATGTGAAATTGATTGTAGGTTCTCCGTGGATCTACTTGGAATCATCAATTGAAACACATGACTTCATTTGGTTTGAGCTAGAACTCTTCAGGCGTTCTTTAATTTTAGTTTCAAGTGCATTCTCTACTTGATAGTGAGTTAGACTTAGGATCCATAAGAAGGCATAGTTGAATTAAAATCATATATGCTAAGAGTGAAGAACAAGATTAGACTCCATATATAATAAAGTGAATTTATTTGATATGTCGGATACAAAATGGTTTTCTATGGCAAGATGATGAAGGGCAAGCAAGACTCGACTGCGATGGACCATTTGGTGGTGAAGGAAAAACAAATGGCTTGACGCCAAAGGACCAAAAGATGGACCATGTCAGGCCATTATAAGCTATGAGTTTCTCGCATCAATCATACGAAGAATCAAGAAGAGATGGAGTGAAGATTATATGGAAATTGGCAACCCTCAAGGTTTGAAAGAAAGAGACAGTACTTGAAAGTATTCAAAGGCCCAAATTGGTTCAAATGAGTTTTACATTTGAATTTTAGTATAGGTATTCTGCACTAGTAAGAGGGATGCAATGTAGAGCTAATTGCCGTGTCTCAATACTCAAAAGTTTTCTAACTAACCCAAAGTGAGAGTTAGCTTAAGGAGCCCGGTGCGGAAAGTGTGAAAGTGTCCAAATTGAGTTTTAGAGTATTGCTTGTTTGATCCATCGTGTTTGATATCATGAATTCAATTGGGATTTGTAGCCCTCTGAATAATCTTTCCATAGAGTCCAAAATCGTCAAAATCGGATTTCAGAATCAAAAGTTATCACCGTTTTTTAAGAGTCAGTCCTTTTGCTCAGAGGTTCCAGGTGGAATCCGGATTTTCCAGGTTCCGGACCCTCCGGATGAGGCTTCGAGTTGGGGTCTCGGTTTGTGCCTTCTTTAGTTCCCCCAAAGTCTCCATGTTGATCCGAATATTCCGAATTCTGGTGTTCTGTCCGGAGTTTTCAGGATGAGCTCCAGCCAGGATTCTCGATTAAGCGTTCTAGTGCCAACTCGGAGTCTTCGGGTTGACCCGGATACTCCGAGGCAGTACAAAAAGCTGTATAACAACTAATTTTTTCGGATTGGTTATATATATACCCTCTCACCCCCATCCTTTGTAGGTGCTTGGGTATGAAAGAAAAACCTTCTAAAGCAAAAAAAAAAACTCCCTCCCACTCCAATCTAGTGTGTGATTTGAAAAGAAAAGTTAGTTGGGTTGAGAGATTGAAAGATTGAGTGCAAGTGAGCTAAACTCTATTCTTGAGCACTTAAGTTTATCGGCGAGAAGTTCGTGAAGCGTTTGTTACTCTTAGAGCTTTGAGCTCCTAGGCGTCTAGACATCATCGGCGAGCACCCAAGGTTGTGGTGTGCCGCTGAAAGTTTGTGAAGGCTTCAATTTCGCCTCTAGAAGGGAAAAAAATCAAGAGTGGAAGTCAAGCTTAAGTGTGACCGAGTTTGGTGAGGAAAAGGATTGAGAGAGACCAGGCTCAAGTGTGACCGAGCCCCTCAACGGAGACGTAGGAACCTCTAAAGGAGGTGTCCGAACTTCGAAAAATAAATCTTATGTCTCCTCGCTTTTTTCCTTGTTCTTGAATTTTTACTTAATATTTATGCATATTGCTCGATCTACTTGCTCGTGTGAAATTGATTGTAGGTTTTCGATGGATCTACTTGGAATCATCAATTAGAACACACAACTTCATTTGGTTTGAACCAGAATTCTCTATGCATTCTTTAATTTCAGCTTTGAGTAATTCTCTGCTAAACCTGGAAGTTTCGGATTTAACCCGGATACTCCGGATACTATACAATCAAATCTGAACCCGGAGTATTAGGGTCAACCCGAAGTATCTGGTGAACAGTGTTTTTAGGATTTTTCAACTAGAGTTTTCTTGCATATCTTTTGCCAGTTTTGAATAATCTTTGTCACCCTAAAATTGTAAGTTCTACACTTATTTAGAGTGATTGTGCACTAGTTGAGCCTAGTATATTTAGGATTTTCACTTGTGAAAAATTTGTTGATTTATTTTTCGCTGCAAGTTTAGGTCAACGGTAAAAGGGGATAATTTTTTATAAAATTGCCTATTCACCCTCCTCTATGCGATATCATTTTCCCTTCAATTGGTACCAAAGTCAAGTCTCTCTTTTTAGGGCTTTACCGCATAAAGAGTAAAAATGTCGACTAGCAGATAAGTACACATAGAGCCACTACTATTAGATGGTTCTAATTACTTTGAGTGCAGTACTCGCACGCTTAATATCTTTAGGGTCAAGGGTCCTCAAATAGAGCGAGTTGTAGACGTAAGTATTTCTCCTCCTAGTTACACCTTGCTAACACCTGAAGAGGAAGAGAAATGCATACATCTCAATGCTCAAGCTACTAATGTTTTATTTGATGCTGCGAGTATAGATGTGGTTGAATAAATAATGCTGTTTGAAGACACTCATCTCTTTTAGACTACTCTCAAAGAAATATATGACAAGCCCAAATGTGATGGAGAAAAACTCCTTTTGGAGGCGTTATTTGAGGAGTGCTCTAGTTCATCAACACATCATAAAGAGCCTCAAATGATTTTCTCCATCAACCACATTAGTCTTGCCGTGCAAACCACCTCACCAACATACTACTTAGAGCAAGGTAATGAAATGGTGAGTGAGTTTAGTAAGTGTCCAATTGTATCTTTCAAATTTAACAACACTTGCAATGAAATTTCTAAATCTACTAGTGTTGTTAACTCTTGCATATCATCTAGTACAACTTTACCTATTTATCATGATGATATGGTTAATTATCCTCATTGTAATAAATCTATTTCTATTAGTATTTGTGAGACTAATATTTTGAAAAAAAACAGAAGCTTACTTGAGACAAAGCTTAGGTGGAAAGACTTAAAGAGAAATCAAGAAGATAAATCCACCTAAGAGAAGATAAAAAAGGACATGCTATACATGTCATTAATATGGTCATTATAGCATGGATTGTCCTCAACTTGGAAGTGAAGCATCCACCTCTCCAAGATGCTCATCTCCTCACACCGATTCTCCATTGTTCCTTATGGCAAAAGGTAAAAAGAAGCGGTAAGTGAGGTTAATAATTTAATGCTTGCTCTAGTGCTAGTGATAGTGATAAGCTCGGGTTTGGTCATTTGAACAAAAAGGATATATCTAAAATAATAAAACTCATGTGCATAATAGAAGGTCATGAGAAAAGCCTCGAGAGGCAAGATGAATTCCTCATTGAGAAAATTGAAAAGCTTAAGACCTTAAATGTGAAATGTAAAAAACTTCAAGAATATCATAGTTCTTTGTCTAATATTTATGGGGATCTTAAAGTTAAGCATATTTCTTTTTTTGATAAATTAGATGTTATGCCTCTAGTGGATTTAAAAAAATATGTCCTAATTGCAATATTTTATCTAATGATAAATCCACTATTTCTCCTATTGATGATGCTTGTGCTACTAACTCAAATTCTTGTGTAGCATCTTTAGAGAAAGAAAATATTGAACTAAGGGCTCAACTTGAAAAGCTTACTGACAAGTATGTGAGCCTATAAGAAAGTCATAACAAGCTTTTTTGCACTTATGAGGATCTTGTAAATTCTCATGCCATGCTAGAAATAGCTAATGAGGTAATGGTCATCATGGTAAAATTCTATGAACCTTATGTGAACATTAGCACATTATCTTTTCCGAATGTAAATTTGACATGTGCTAGTTCTAGCAATTCATTTGATGTCAATTCTATATCCAATTATGAATTGTCTATTAATCCTTGTTCTAAAGCTAATATTTTCTCTAGTGTTACTTCTGATATTGATAGTGAAGGGAAAAGCAGGAAGCACAAGGATCAAGTGCATTCAAGAAATAAAAATGGACTTAGACTCAATTCCAACAAGAAAAATAAGTCCAACAATATCAAGATCAAGAGGCAAAATCAAAACAAGATCAATGCTCTCATCACTTGCTTCAAGTGTAAGAAGGAGGGTCATCATGTGAAAGATTGCTTCTTAAAGAAGAAAGAGAAGGAAATGAGTAAGAGCCAAGATAAGAATATGGCTCATGTCAAGTGCTTCAAATGCTCAAACATGGGATACTATGCCTCTATATGTTCCAATAAGATTGATGATAAGACCACACTTTCAAAGAAAAAAACAAGAAGAAGCAAGAGCAAGTGTTATGGATGCAATGAGAAGGGATATAAAGTTGCATCATGACCCAAAATGAAGGTCTTATGTCATCAAGGAAGAGGCTTTAGGGCAAGGAAGCAAGTAAAAAGCAAGATGAAAAAGCATCTTGCAAGGACATGCATCGCATTTACTACACTTATCGGACCAAGGGATATATTAATAAAAATTGTCTCAAGGATAACATTTTTAAGCCTAACTCTTTCAATAATGATTAATACTTGTTTAGGAAGACTAAGAATGGTTCTTGTATTGCTAAGGTGATTAGTTCACCTCATGTCAATGCAAAGGCCATTTGGCGGCCTAAGTCTCTAGTGACTAACCTTAAAGGACCCAATAAAATTTGGATACCACAAAGTGCTTAGATTACTAAATAGATACCTGGAGATGCATTGAAGACTTAGCTCACTTGAGAAGAATTATATTACATATATCTTGTCAAGCTTTCTTTCAAGTGGTATTTCCCATCATTTTTGGAAAGGGCGTCAAGTATGAAGATTATTTTTCTAATATCAAGAACCAATAACATCTTGTTGGCTAGGCAATGAATCCTTGGTGAGAGTCATCAAGAAAAATATCAAGAAAGATAAAGAGCTCATCAAGTGTCTAAGAGACCATTTCATCAATGATATTCAAAGAAACATTTGAAAAAGAGATGGTAATTGCTAAAATCTCTAGTTACAATCTCTTGTGAATTTTACCTTTTGTGTCTTTGTAACATATAAGGTAAAAGTAGCACTAGAGATTTGGACTTGATGATGGTTATGAAAGATGAATTTAATTTACATGATCTTATGGTTTCTCTCTATGAAATAGAGGACATTGAAGACTTGGCTAAATTATTTAAAGATTTATCTAATTGATTAAAAAGAGCCAAGTTGTGTTGAATTATATTTATTATTATCCAATGTCACTCTATGAAGGTAACTCTCTATCATAATGCCTTAAATTCATATTCTTATTCATTATGTTAGATTTATTTTTCTACACATTTTTTAGAATGTTCCACAACTCGGATGTTCAGGGTCAATCTGGAATATCCGATTGGTCCCGAAAGTTCTGGGTTGTATCCAAAACTCCGAATTCTAGAAGTTTCTAGCTCTTTGCATATGTAGTTTGTGTATCTATGCTTGTTTAGAGCTAGTGTCTATCCTAGCATATGTAGGCTTTATTGCAATCTTATCATGTCTATATTTCATATCCATGTATGTCTTGATTGCTTGTTAAGTGTGTTATAAATTTGTTTTTAGTGCATCTAGCTTTTCTTGCTAACTAGTATGTGTAAATCATATAACTAGTATGTGTAGAATGTATTGCACATTCATATGTTGATTGTGGTTTTAGAGCCTTATTTGATCTTATCCGTTTTATTGAATTCTATATTGGCTCTGTTAGAGAAATTAATAGATTATCACACTATGAAGGAGTATTATGTTTTGTGCATCTTAAAACTCATAAAGTGTGGATATTTGAGCAATACTATTTGGAATTGATATATTGTTTATCTAGTATCTATGTGGTATGTCAAGCTCATACAAATCTTATCTTTGCAAGAATCCATTAATTGATCCATTTTTTATTTAAATTAAAACTTGAGATTTGTGGTACTTCTCTAGTGATCTATTTAATCTCAAGATTTTAATTTGAATCATTTCTCATTCGAATCAAGTCAATTATAATTTTTATGTGTTTACTTATAATAGTTGACTTTGTGAAAGAATGTATTTGAAGTATGATATTTAAATTTCTAAAACCCTTCTTCCCATGCTTTTTGGAAGAAAGTTGATCTATGCCTTATAGCAATTACCGACTTGTGAAATCTATATATACCATTATTTTCTTACAATTGGTAGTAATTCAAGTGGTAACCCTTGTTGAACATCTTTGTTTCAATTTTTGCTTCCAAGTTATTTCTTTCTTTGTGAAATATTTCATTTAACTCCTATGTTAGAAATGTTGGTTTCTTTAAAGAAACTTTCCTTTTAGAGTTTTTGAAAGCTTGCTATCTCAATGCTTGAATCATCACTCATATACTTGTTTAAGATAAGTTTTTTTAGCATGTTTAGAACTTCTTCATGTCCCTATATGCTAAATCTTCACTTACTAGCAAGAATGTGAGCCTACAATAAAGTCATGACAAGCTTTTGTGTACTCATGAGAAGCCATGCTAGAAATAGCTCATGAAGTAATAGTCATCTCGGTAAAATCCTATGAACCTCATATGAACATTAGCACATTGTTTGTGCCGAATTTAAATTTTACATATGCTAGTTCTAGCAATTCATTTGATGTCAATTCTGTTTCTAATGATGAATTGACTACTAATTCTTGTTGCTCTAAAGTTAATGTTTTCTCTAATGTTACTTATAATATTGATAATGAAGGGAAAAGCAAAAAGCTCAAAGATCAAGTGCATTTAAGAAATAAAAGTGGATTTGAACTCAATTCTAACAAGAAGAATAAGTCCAATAATGTTAAGATCAAGGGGAAAAATCAAAAGAAGATCAATGCTCTCATTAGTTGCTTCAAGTGCAAGAAATAGGGTCACTATGTGAGACCAGTGTTACTTTTATGTTTCATTAGTTATTTTGAAATGTTGCAGCAATGTTTTCTATTTGTTGCAATCTCTTTTGTTTTTGGCACTTGTTGCACTGAGCTTTTTAGTATGTTGCAAAGACCATTTATTTCTTCTTGTATTGCCAAATATTGTTGTTTCAGTGGAAGGGTTGTGTCGGAGGATGAACTCCTGTCGCAGGGATCCCGAGAGACCCCTTTTTAGAGATTCGGCCGGGGGGATGATCCTGAACGAGCTTGTCTGGGAAATAAATGGGAACGGAAATAAATGCAGTGGCTGGTGGTGGGAGATGACCAACCTAGTGCAAGAAAGATGGGTACACCGGGGTTTAGACAGGTTCGGGTCGCACGGGGGCGTAACACCCTACTCCTGTGTGAGTGTTATATCTCTCCTTGAAGGGAATTCTTCAATGATGTATCTGGTTACAGGGGCGAGCTGTCAACAGAGAGCTTGAGGCTCTCGTGTTCTAGCTTGGCTTGAGCTTGTTTGTAATGTTCTTCGCCTTTTGATCTGGGCTTCGGGTGCTTCTTGAGGGTTGTCGGGGTTTTCTTGCCTTGTTCACCTTGTTTTCGGTCTGTCTTTATGTGTTCTCCATCCTTTCCTTTTATAGGCGCGCCGACCTCGACTTATCCAGAATGGGAAAGAGGGGGCGCGAATGCCAAGGCGCCACGGAGAAAGGCGTCATCATTCCGTCTTGGCGAAGTGACAGGGGCGGTGGAAAAATACGGCGTGCATCCGACCACCCGCCACTGTGGATGTCCTCCGGCGCCATTAAGAGGGCCCACCGGGTAGCCACAGAGGTGCCCGGTGCGCCCACCCTGTCTTGTTCTTCTACCAGGGCAGGGTGGCAGGCGGAGCGCTTCGATTTTGGCAATGTTATCCCGAGGCACCCGGTGAAACCGGACGGGACCTGTGCATTTAATAGACCCACGCCCCCCTGCCAGAGCATGGCAGGATCTGACACTAGAGCGTGAGCAGCTGAGAATGTCAGGATGTCAGGATGTCAGGCCGCGCGTGCCTATTAAATGCGGCATCAGGCCTTTGACTGGCTGACACCCCGACGATGGGACCCTTTGGGTCGTCGGACGATCTTGCGCGAACCTTCGGGGAACCGAGTCCTCGGGGGCTGCCACGTGCAGCCCCGAGCACTCTTTTCCGAGCACTCCGGTGAGACCTTCAGGGAACCGAGTCCTCGGGGGCTGCCACGTGCAGCCCCGAGCACTCTCTCCCGAGCACTTAGGTGAGACCTTCGGGGAACCGAGTCATGGGGGCTGCCACGTGCAGCCCCGAGCACTCTCTCCCGAGCACTTGGGGGAGACCTTCGGGGAACCGAGTCCTCGGGGGCTGCCACGTGCAGCCCCGGGCACTCTCTCCCGAGCACTTGGCTGTTTGGATCATCGGGGGATTACAGTACTCGGGGGTAGGCGAGAACCCTTCCGAGCACTTCCTTCCCGGTACTTGGACTCTGCGGATCATCGGGGAACTGGGGTGCTCGGGAACCAGAGGCGGCGGCCCCGAGCACCTTCTCCCGGGACTTAGCTTCTTCTTATCTTGCAGGGTGGATCTCGCGGGATGGTGACGTGTGGCGGATGGCCGGCCCGGTCTCGGGACTCAGGGACCCCTGGTTCCTGATACACCGACAGGTTGCGTCATCTATTTGAGATCATTCGTATATGTCAGTTATTAGTAGTGAGCTCTTGATTTTGTTCACATCTTGCTGTAATGTTTGCAATAGGGTGGTCTAGGATGTGGACCTTACCGTGGGATGCTGCAATTTTTGCGATTGGTTTTGTTGCCTCATGAGAAAAAGGAGGATCATGATGAATGTTATGTGAAACATCTTCATATGTTGCGATGGATGATTTTTGTCATGATCAGACAACAAAAAACTGTCAATACAGTTCAATCAGATGATAAAATATGTGTCCGATGCTAGCGTCTTGTCCGACGTACATACGCTAGTAGGACCCTCGTTAAGAGCATGCGGAGAAGCTCCCCGCCCGTTGAAAAAAAATCCCTCCCTTACCCACTGTCACAACACTATCAAGTAATAGATTGGAATTAATAGTCTATTTGATATAATTTTTTCTGATTTAAATTCTCTATAGAGAGTGATTTTCTAGGGAAGTGATTCTATATGGAGGAAGTGATTCTGTGTGGAAGTGAATTAGAAGAAATTTCTTTTTTTAGCTTATCAACTTTTATTTTATTTTAAAAAATTACTCCCACAAATTTTACTTACAAACTAAAAAGTTTTCAACTGCTATTCGACAGAAATTATGATTTCAAACGGAAAGATGCTCGAAGGGGTGCCAAACAGCGCTAAAAGTACTACTCGCGTTTCCCTTCTCATCCCTCGCCAAACGCGCGGTAGAGCGGGGGATCTCCTGCCTTCTCCGATGGCTCGCGCCCTCCACCGCCGTCTCCTCCTCCTCGCCGCCGTCTCCGTCATCGCCTCACTCCTCCGCCCAGGCGCTGCGGTGCGCCCCTTCGTCCTGGTCCTCTCTGGGGACGATTTCCTCAAGGACTCCGTGTCGCACCCCTCCTTACCCTCCGCCGACTCCGCCGGCGCCGACGCCGACGCCGACGAGTGGGACGACTTCGCCGACGACTCCCCCACCGCAGACCCACTCCTCTCCTCGTCATCATGGGTGCCCCTCCTCGACCCCACCAGCCCCTCCTCCTCGGACGATGAGCCGGACTCGACGGCCGACGCGCTCTTCGTCGCGGGCGCCCGCGCGATGATCTCCGCGGCCTCCGCGGGGGACGTCGCGGCGTTCGCCACAGCCACCGCGCAGATCGAGGCTGCGGCCGCGGGAGGGCACCCGGGCGCGCAGTCCGCGCTCGCGTTCCTCTCCGGGGCCGGGATGACGCGCCCAGCGTCCCGATCGCGCACGTTCCTGCTCCACAAGTTCGCGGCTGACGCGGGAGATTTCCAGTCTAAGATGGCCCTCGCATACTCCTTCTTCCGCCAGGAGGTGAAGTCATTAGATCGTTTGCTTACTTACTAGTACAATCTGCGTTTGCTAATGGGGGTTTCATGTTTGAGTCATCCGAGCAAAGTTAGTTAGCGTACTTGGAAGAAATAAGGAGGAAGTCGTCTCGCATGTTAACTTTCGTGTTTGCTGGTAGATAAAACTCGCGAAAGTAATAGGCACTAGAATTGCAAATTGTTTTAGTTGCTAGTCATGTTTGTTGGTATTCATTGTATGCTTTACTAATGTTTGGTGGTAGAATTACACTTCCACACTCCTTGCCAATTTCTTTAGCGTGATTCTCATCTTTCCTGCAACATTGTTGTAATTTGTGCACGGACACAATATCATTTAGAATTGAATTCCCTTCTTTATCATCTCCAGTGTTGTAGACTTTCTGTAATGGTAGGAAGTAGGAACAACAATACTTATATAAAAGTAATGTATTCTGTGACCCCAAGTCACCTTGGAAGTTGGAGGTGATTTAACCATCAATATAAAAGTTGATGAAATTTAGTACTAAAGGAATTTAATTTCGCAGTTTTTTTTTTCAAGTTCTTGGAATACCAAAAAATGAATTCACATGGCCTTAAGCTCACCCTCTGATGCCAAGATGATCCATACTAGACTTATATTACTGCTGATCCCATACTGCTTTGATGTCATAAGCATTACTTTTTTTGGTGTTTTTCCAGATGATAGTTTGCTTTTGTTTCATGCCTATATACTGCAACTGCTTTTACCTTTCTATCTGTATACCGACAGTGGATGTCTGTTGCAGTAATATGACTTTTTTTTTTTTGGTGTTGATCCGGAGGGTAGCTTGTTTTTATTTCATGCCTATATACATGCTGAAACTGCTTTTACCTTTCTATCTTGTATACCGACAGTGGATGTGTGATGCAGTATTATCTTGTCAATTGTTGTGTTTTCTTTTCATGAAACAGGATCAGGGATAGTATTTTGCCCTTATTTAAAAAGTACGTAATTGTTCTCTATTAGTTTAGCTTCCTGCCAAAAATTTTAATTCCTTTTTTTACTTGCATGTATTACACAATATGTGGTTAGCGCAATAATTATAACTTCATATGCAAAAAGTAGGATTTGCTAAAAAAATCTTCTTTTTATAATATGTCAAATCTAATGCTTTAATTCAATTTGATTCAGAGACAATCTGTTAGAAAATTGCTAGGCTTACTATTTTCGGATTGTTTCTGCATTTGTAATGGTGATATATGCTACATTAATTAATTTAACCTAATTATTATCATGTAGCTTCTTCTATTCAGATCATATTTATTGGTGTTTAAATTAGGCTTAATCGGTCAGTCCTGACATTAGAATTTTCAGATGTACGAAGAAGCTGTTACACTATATGCTGAACTTGCAGAGGCTGCGCTAACAAGCTCCTTGATATCAAAGGAGCCACCAATGATCGAACCAATCCGGCTCCACAGTGGGACTGAAGAAAACAAAGAGGCCTTGAGGAAGTCCCGGGGTGAGGATGATGAAGATTTTCAAATCACAGAGTACCAGGCACAACGAGGCAATGCTGCTGCCATGTACAAATTAGGGCTTCTGTATTACTATGGACTACGAGGACTCCGACGTGATTATGGAAAAGCGTTTCATTGGTTCTCTAAGGCTATTGTGAAAGGTGATACACGGTCAATGGAGCTTCTGGGTGAGATCTATGCTAGAGGTGCTGGGGTGGAAAGGAACTATACTGAAGCATACAAGTGGTTGACACTTGCAGCAAGGCAGCCACATTACTCAGCTTATAATGGATTGGGTTATCTATATGTCAAAGGCTATGGGGTGGAGAAGAAAAACTTGACGAAAGTAAGTATCTGGTATAAGATTTTCCCAGAAAATTTTGCAAAATGAAGCTAAGGGCATAATGGTCTTTTGCCTCCCACTAGTGTCCTACAGACAAAACCACAAATTCGCAGTGTCATACAGCCAAAATCGAACAGAACGGTGTCCTGGAGATAAAGCCATACTCTTTTAGTGTCCTAGAGACAAATTTGCCTTTCTGAAAAGAAACAGCGGCGAAGGACCATCCATACTGATGATGTGTTGTGTTAGTACCAAAACAGACTTTTTCAGTTTTCCTGACCCCTACAAGCGAATGTGACATCCAATCCAACCCTTTGAGTTGATAGCAAAGTCGAGTTGAGGGCATGGAACCACTAATTGTATATCGATCTGGTACGAAATCCACCACAATTTGATGCTAATTTGACACACAAACACCAATTGCACGAGATTTGCGATCAACCAGACGGGTTAGGTTTGCAACCTGGTTTATGGTGTGTCTTTCAAAAACAAGATTTGAATGGAAAGTGAAGAAGTGGTTAAATTTTCCTATGTATTTTTTTTAAAGATAAAGACATGGAACCACTTGTTAAAAAAAAGAAAAAAAGACCTAAAACCACACAGTACTCTAGACAACAGAGGCTTTAATATGACAATAAATATTGAATTGTCTAATATATCATCTTTTTTGTTGTTGTAGGCTAGGGAATTTTTTGAACTCGCAGCTGAGAATAAGGAACCTGGGGGACATTATAACCTTGGTGTGTTGTACCTCAAGGGTATTGGTGTAAAGAGGGATGTTATAAGAGCATGCAATCTCTTGCTTCATGCAGTTAATGCTGGGCAACCAAAAGCTATTTATCAGGTGGCAAAGCTGTTCCAGAAAGGCATCGGCCTTAAGAGAAATCTCCATATGGTAATGACTAACCTCTTTCTGTATTAATTGATTAATTGCGATTGGTACATAGGATGTCCCGTAAGCATTGTGTGATTAGTCGGTTAGATTATCATCAGTATCTGTAATGGTCCTCCGCCAGCGAACTTCAAAAGTTATTTGTCTATCAAAATTTATATGTATGCTGAAGAGTGAAACTTGGCTCGAGTTTTAATGCCAAACACTTAGCATGTGCAATGTTTTGAGCTGAATTCATCACATCCGATATTGATATATCTTGTCAGTCTCCTTGATTGATTCGATTATTCCTGAGGTTAGGAGCATTTTTCTTCCATTTATTTCATGCACAGTGTTTTAAATCTGTAGCGGCAAACTTTTTCCATATAAAACATAGCATGTAATGACAATCCAGCGAGCACAACATACTCATATGTAGAGAAAATATTGAAGTTAGTGCACCAATCTTAAAGTATAACACCGAAAAATTTAGAAATCGATATGTCTACACCATAAGTATAACATATTGACAATACATAAAGACCTATGTAGTTATGTCGTTCATGAAAGCATGAAGGGAAACAAAATTTATGTTTGTCCTCCCTTTTTCTTCCATGTGGAGAATCTAAGTTTGCAACTCATTTGCCTTGTCCTCTTAATAACAAAAGTTGCCGTGTTCAGATTATGGCTATGAAAATTTGACATGTATATGCAAATCACCGTTCTTTGCTTCCTGCCATAGCAGGCCACTACAGCGCAGCTACTTTGCGGTGATGCTATAGCTGCATCTATGTAGTGGCTACTTGTGACCTTTCTGCTATAGTAACACTATAGACACTATTAAAATACCATGTTAATGTGAGGAAATTTAGTCACACATGCTTGCCCCATCACTCACTCAGTCACCCATATACGCACACCCACCCACTTCTGCCGACATGTGCCTTTTTATGTTTCCTTTTTCTCTTTCATATGTGTTGACTGTATTCGCAGATGTTCACTAGGCATCAATGAAGTCCATGCCTTTTTTACCTTTTTTTATTTTTATAGCTCGACTATGGTACATTTATTTACTTTAAGAGTACATGGGTGTTTCCCCATTCTTATCATCATAGTTGAATGGGATTTATACACAAGGAATTACACACAATGCTGAAGTGTATATATATCCAGTACTTAGAGAAAATCCTGTAGTCTGGCAGATCAAGATCTTCTTTCTTGTTAAAAAAAAAAGATAAGTGATAGGGTTTCTCCTTCTCAGATTGTACCTGTTCTTTCCAGCCACTTGGGGCTTGAGGATCCTGCTAGTTTGAGCCGTGATTACCAGGAGGTAATCACGGCAGAGCTGCAGCAGAGGTGGAGGGGGTCGGCAGGGCTAACAGAATAGAAAGGAGAGGGAGGGAGAGATCAGCCGTGAGGAAGAGAAGCCAGCCAAGAGGGAGGAAGGAGGAGGAGGGAAATAGATCTATTTTCATTGATCTGATCAGCCAGGAGGCCCTCCCTATTTATAGCTGGCTGGACATGACCCCAGCCAGCCCACACAATCTAATTGATCTCTATCTGTTTAACAAATCTATCTCTAATACTTATCTCTAAATAAACTGATTTATTTTATCTCCTAATTCTAGCTGAAGTTCTGCTGGATATCCTTTCTAATGCCGAATTAATCTCCTTTGCTGCTACTAGCCACTTTTGGTGCGCCGGCTATAGTTTGCCGGTCATAACAATAAGATGCAATTATATTTGATTGATTGGTTTCATTTTATACTAATTTGTTAGTGATACAAATAGGGAAACATAAATCAATTAAAGCAATAACTCCGGATTTCTCAATAATTGAATCATTTGTATGATCTTTCTCTTTCCTGTTTCAGGCAACCATTCTGTACAAGTCTGTTGCTGAGAGGGGACCCTGGAGTTCACTATTGAGATGGGCTCTGGAATCTTATTTGAAAGGTGATGTAGGTAAAGCATTACTGTTATATTCCAGAATGGCAGATCTTGGATATGAGGTTGCACAGAGCAATGCTGCTTGGATTCTGGATAGATACGGTGAGCAAAGTATATGTATGGGGGAATCTGGTTTCTGTACAGATATGGAAAGACATCTCCGTGCACATGCTTTGTGGTGGCAAGCATCTGAGCAGGGTAATGAGCATGCTGCTTTGTTGATTGGTGATGCCTACTACTACGGTCGGGTATGCATTAGAGTCCTCTGACTTGTTAAAATACATATCCTTGGTGCTGACTTGTGATAACATTATAAGCAGTGTACTGTATATTTCAGTGATTCTAGTTTTTTTATGTTGAAGGCATGGTTCTATTTTTTTTTTACCTGTTAGCGTGACCATTACGTATTTGTAAAGACATGATTTGGAAATGCAATTAAAAAAATTGTTGTTACATTATGAATTTCAGAAAGAATATGGAATATATGTTGTACAGTCGCTGATGTCATCAATACAAAATACCCTGTTTGTTTGCCAAATTATGCATTTGTACGACGAACCAAATGTTACGTTTTGTGAGGCAGCTTTCCTTAAGGAAATTATTTAGATAACTAAACAAAATATGGCTCCTTATTGTGCTTTTTTACTAGGAGACTGCTCACAGAGACACTAGCACTATGACATCACATGTTGGATCTGTTTTTTGTTGCAGGGTATAGCAAAGGATTACGAACGTGCTGCAGAGGCATATAGGCATGCTCAGTCACAGTCGAATGCTCAGGCCATGTTTAACCTTGGGTACATGCATGAGCATGGTCATGGACTTCCCCTTGATTTGCACTTGGCAAAAAGATATTATGATCAAGCTGTTGAGGTGGATTCAGCCGCTAAGCTCCCTGTCATGCTTGCACTAACAAGTTTGTGGCTAAGGAAGAACTACGCTGACAGTTTTTTGGTAAGACATTATTTTCTTTATGTAGTATGTATCATCTAGTTCCTGGTTTCATATAGGACTTATTTTTGTAGTTCATTCGTAGTTATATTTTGAGTTCTATGCTATTTGAGATTATGGTTGCTCTCGAAGCGTATATTATCAATGTTTGCGTCTGGATTTTGAAACTCTTTCCTGGACCAATTCGGCGATGCCCAATGGGTCGCTACTACTGGTACCTTGATGGTTACTGGCTAGTCCTCACTGATAACTTATGTCAGTCCTCACTGAACCCTAGCCTCGATTCCTAAGAAAACTGGTTGGGAAACCTTGCTGGGTTATTCCTGCACTTGGAGTTATCAAATGTCATGATTACAACCCCAAAAAAAAATTAGAACTGAGAATGACGACTAGAGAGAGGTGAATAGGCACATCAACAAATTTATTTTGAAATTGATGGTCTTCTCTTATTTTGTCGCCCAACATACTTCAAGAACAAAGCGCAACACAAAACACAGTGGAAACATAGAACTCAATCCGGAAGATCCGTCTAGAACAGAATAAAAACTTAAGAAATTCAAAAACCAAACTTGAAGATCCAATCAAAGGTAGGTTTCATGGTTGGAATCGAACACTAAGTTTCACACAAATTAATCCATAACTCATTCCTACACAAAGTTTGGAACTTAAGAAGAAAGATTAAAAAACAAAGATAAGTTCATCGGTTGAAGAAATTTTTCAAGTTGATAATCTAGAGTTAAAGAGAGTTCAAGACGTGATTTTTATGCCTCTAGCAATAAGAAGAATGACTTTACAAGGTGCTGAAAATTCAGTTCAAAAATCAAAACGAAAATCACAACGAAACATCGAAAACTTGCAAACTTGCAAGGGAACCAATAGAGGAAAACTAGAAGAAGGGGAATTCAACCATATGCAAAAACATAAACTTCATTACTCAAAGAAATCAGCTGTATTTTAGGCGGATTACAAATATTTTTCACTCAAAAGTCTCACCTAATACATAGGCTAAACACTCATCCTTCCTCTCCTTTAAAACCTTAACACTAGGCTCTTAAATGAGTGGCATAATAGGCTTAAGTGGCCGGTTCACCCTCATAGCCCTACCCTTCTATTTATAGGCGTAGGAAACTTAACCCCAAGTTTCTTAGTTTTTTTCCAAAATACCCTCTTGTAGTATATTTTTACTTACCACCGAGGGTATTTTAGTTCATTTTCTTCTCTATTCATCAGACAGTCGCGACGTCTTTACGACTTAACTTCACCTTGACGTAAGTTTCGCGATGGTGCCACATACTTCTTCAGTCCTCTCATGGTTTTGAGGCAAAATCATGAAACCCTAGCACTCTTCTCAAAGGGTGACTAGCCACCACTTGCTCCCACCTGAAGCAAGCGCTCCGATGATGACGCGTGACCTCCGTCTTGCGATCTTGACCGTCGGCAAGTCTTTCCCGCTCCCGATCCCTTGAGCTATCTTATCACTTACACCGACATCCTTTTCGCTTGATTTTGTCAACATGTCATCTTCATCATTCGTTTCATTATTTGCTTGACCTTCATGTGTATAGTTAGGATCACCCTTGACTCTATCCGACCCTCCTTGGTCGTTCGGCACCAAGCACCCGTCTGGTCCCGATCACCCGTTAAGTTATATCCGTCACCTGCACATCTTAAAACAAGTAAACACATTTTTCCACACTCCAAAATACCTTTAGGTTAGCACAAAATCAAAAACTTCAACTAAGAGCACATCCTGCAAAAAACGTGAACACCGGATCATCCGGTGAGTGTAGCACTATCTGTTTCAGGAAAACTTTGCTCTCTGCAAGAAAAGGTCTGATGAAAGCTTCCGGTGATCTCATGTCCATCACCGGATAATTCGGTGTGTGCTAATCCATCGAACCATCTTTCTGCAACCTCTCTGCAATAAAAGGTCTGGTGCATTCTCCGGTGTTCACAATCTCAGCACCAGACTATCCGGCGTACATAATCTAACTTGCTGTCAAAAATCTCCTTTCTGCAGAAAATACTCCGACGCTCTCGAAGTCTATCACCGGACCATCCGGTATTTGCTTTTATTTCTGCTTCAGTACTAAAAATGCTCCGGTGTAGTCACCACACTCACCAGACCTTTTGGTGCATTGATCTTCAATTTTGCTCAAAAAATTGCTCTCTACAAGAAATATTTCGGCGAGTATACACTGCCCATACCAAAACTTTCGGTAAACACCGAAACTTCCCGTGTGTGTAATTTTTCTACGTACAGAGAAGAATTCGTCAATTTTAAACACCGTCACCTCGAGTTAGACATGAACAAGAACAAGTATCCACAAACACAAGCTAACCAATGTACTTCTTCACTTGGTTTCTCAAAATTAAACCCGTTAACAGACATGCAGAATTGCTTCAAATTGGGACTAACTTTCTGAGCATGCTTATGTTAAACGCACAGATATACAAAGTCATACCTTGGCCTGGATTTCTGGCAATAATAACAGGCTGCTTACCACCGGCTTTCCCATCCTTGACACATACATACCTGGATATTGTCAATGTGTTGCCCCCTGTTTTGACAGTTTTTTTATGTTCTTTAGCATCTTTGCCTAAAAGTCGTTTTACACTCCGATTTCCAGTACTTAAAAACTATTCAAGAACTGTGTAACCTTTAAGGCCTTGTTTGGATAGACATGGCTTTTTTTAACATAATCAAAGGTGATTGGACCTTCTATCCAAACAAGCAGTAAAGTGTTGATGCCTTGCCAGTGATAAAGTGCCTATTACAGAGTCTTCAGTTGAAAAACTTTGATGATTTTGTGAAAAAAACGGGGGAATAAATAGCTCACTTGTGTAATGAAGTTGGAGAGGTGTGTGTGCATATCTCTGAAAAGATATGGAAAGGGAAGGCGGGTTTTTAAGTTATTATGGCAGACCAGATAAACTTTGATCCCCAGATTTGGAAGTCAAAACGCAAATGTCTTTGCCAATTCCAAGGACACGAAGTAAACACCAATTCATTAGTTTATTTTTGGGCAAAATATTTGTACTAAAGTTGAAAGTTCATTTCGAAATCTACCCAAGTAGTATTGATACATGAATTTAGTAGTTCTTGAAGTATGACATATATTGGATATGTAAGTCCAACACACTACATGGCAAGTGCTTGCTTCTAGTTTTTGCGCTTATTGTGGTATTGGCAACTGTTTTGATCCTTGCAATGCTCAGCAAGAACCTTTAAAATCTCAGGTTCATTTTATTGATTCACTGCCGGAGATATATCCTGTTGTTGAGGAATGGGTGGAGGATGTTCTTATGGATGAAGGGAATGCAACAATATTGACTCTCTTCGCTTGCCTTGTGACTGTCCTGTACCTGAGAGAGCGTCAAAGGCGTCAAGTGGTGGCGGCCAATCCCCAGCAACCTGATGGTGCACCCATGTAATGTCGGTTTACATCATGATGCCGAGGGGGAGGAGGGTCTGTTGACGCGGTTGCTTGAGGTAGTGCATATAACTGTTTCTTCCCAGTCATAGCATGAAAATTTTGTTGAATATCTGAAACATTACGAAAGGACAATGCCCTCAACATCTAATGGCATTCTCTGAGGGAATTTGGGATGTAAAATGATAGCTCTTAGGCATGACTTGTGTACACTAATTGTTTGGTTCGGGATTTTTAACGCAAACCGATTACAACGTAAAGCGATTACGTTGTTTTCTGTTTGGTTTGAATCTGCTGTAATCAGCTACCTTGACCTGATAGCGGACTAGTTCAAAGGTCATTCCACACCAAATCAGACCAATCAAATCCCGTCCTTCCCAGTGTTCGTCTTCTCGCCTACCCATCGAGCTCTTCCTCCGCTCTGTCCTTGCCTCCGACCTTGCCCCCACTGCTTTGAACCCATCCATGGCAAGAGAAGCTGACGTGCATTCCCAGTTTTGTTACCATACATGTGCATTCCAGCTGCTTAGAAATATTGCTCCTGTATATGACGATTGTACAAAAATATGACAAATTTATTTCATCTGCAGAAGGGTTTTATAAATGGCCCTCGAATTTCCACCAACGCGAAATAATCGCGCATATTGAATTTCCCTTTTATGCTTAGCCCTTAAGAGCTGGACTTGGACTACAATCTGCCTAGCCTGGCATAAAAGCGGCATGAAACTGGAACACGCGTACTAAGGCAGAGTATCAAAGTCACCCAATCTAAACAAAAGAACAAGAGCGAACAAAATATAAATTTATACTATTATAAAAATGAACGAGCTGTGAAGATCCAAACGATTTTCATCGTATATTTTATACGATCAAATAGTACATAATCAAAAGTAGTCCACCTCTTTTCTTAATTGTTTGGAAATTTCCAATCAATTTAAAAACCTGCAATTAATATGTGTTATCAGCATTAAAAATATTAATACTCTATTAGGGGTGCATTCTCAGTTTTTTGTTTTTCAATTATTTTTTTCCATGAATTTTTTGTCACGTCACAATATTTTTTATTTTACCTGTGTAGAACACGTGTGTGGACATGTTTTGGCACAACACAAAAAGTCGACTACAAACAGCGAACCGCCTGCACAATCGCAGGCGTTTGCAAGCAGAAACAGTATACACAAAACCATTAGGTCGATCCTATTCGACGATACATGAGAAGTGGAACGGAAAGCAGTTCGCTTGTCTGGAACTACGCACACGTAGGTCGCACTTCCAGTCTCTCCACCGTCGGCGCGTTGTTGTTCTTGTTCTCTTCTGCTTCTTCAGTCTCCAGACGGAGGCCCTTGGCGTAGTCGTCGAAGCACTCGTCCATGGTTCTGAAGGGAGCGTAAGGGTAGAGGTTGGAGATCTCAATGTCTCTGCACCCGTCTATATGGAAATTCGTCTGGCAGCCATTGATAAATATGTCGTGCGTCAGCGAAGCGACTGTGCTCGCCGGGATGATGTTCTCTGCAAACGACGAGATGCAGTCATTGTGTTGTGTTAGCATCACTGGATAAGATCGGCGCATGAACGATCGGGCCAATTGAACCTGCAGCCATGGCGAGCAAGTCGTCTTCGCTAAGCGTCACGCGCGGCAGCGTCGGGCCGATCTTGCTCTCACACAGGGACGCCATCTCGTTCGTGCTCAGGAGGTTACTAGCGGGGCGAAAGTGGACGATCCTGTTGGCGCTCCGGGCGTCCTAGGCGGCCTTCATCGTGAACTTCCCGATGTCACTTCCCGCCACGAAGAAAGCTGCGCAGGAATCGAATCAGCAGAGGCACCGTGCCCCAAATGCGGCAAATGTTACGCACAACTGAGAACTAAAACGTCATCATCTCGCATCACACCGTATTCATCACGTCGGCGATCCTGTACTGGTTTACGTGGTAGACGACGTGCTCCGAATGTGCGCAGGCCAAACTAATCAAGTCGCGTGCGTACATCTGACGGTGCCGTCGCCGTAGATCTGGAAGCGTTCGAGCGGCGCCGGTGGAACCTCCGACGGGTGCCTGTTGTCGAAGTAGGGCCAGCCGGCGATGGAGTTGCAGCAGATGTACGTGTACGGCACGCCCGACGCCTCGGCCGCGCGCCGCACCCGTCGCTTCTCGTCGTACAACCCCAGCCCCGCCCCAACCGGCCGCGCCCGGTCCACGTCGTGCCCGAACTCCGACGGCAGAAACCTCTGCACGCGCACAAAACTTTACGTGTCAAGCGCATGCACACGCTCCAGGAGAAGACGTTCGCTTCGTGCAAGTATGAAGTATGCACAAACTCATCATGATTTTTTATTACGATAGAGTCAGGACATTTTGATATCCCGTCATTAATATTTGTGTGCATGGTTGAGCTAGGATATTGATGTTGATCATTCAATGGGTGTATAAGTATTCATAGGTCTCGAGTGTCGTTTAACTTAACGTTGATTTGTATTTATTGTTTTGAAGGAGGGATTCATTTATCTCCGCGGTAGCTTGCAGGAAGCTGTCCTTTTTAACCGTATTTCTCTCCTTATTTTGATTTTGGAGTTGAGTGATTTTCTTTGGTACCTCCATTCTTTCCGGCACATTCCTAGCAGGATTATAGGATTTGGAGACACTTCTGTTGTCAGTAAATGCATCTGACAGGTTATTTAGAATATGTTGCAAATTTATGATTCTCTAAACTTGGAGTTTAGATTCTTCAGTACGTGAATCTGAGGAGAAAATGTGTGTGGCATTCTATTTGATTTCCTGGCATTTTTATGGTAATTGAAATCTCCCCTTAATGCTGAAAAATGCTCCTCATCAAATATGCAATCAGCGTACCAGGCTGTAGATAGGTCCCCTGTGGGGGGCTCAATGTATTTTATGATTGACAGAAAGTTATACCCTACGTGAATCCCTAATTTTTTGTGTGGGCCCATTGATATATGTTGTGGTGATGAGATCGGTATGTATATAGCGCAACTGAACTTTCGCAGATGGAAAATGCTAGTTGGATTTTCACGTACTAACTTTTGCAGGGAAGATGTGTGATATGCAGTTGGTCACAATTAAATTAAGTCAGCAGTGGGTAAGACTGCATGACCTTAACATGAAGTTGGTAGATTGTAATTATATAATAATGGTCGTGCGATGAGCTTGACTCTCATGATGAGAGATTCGGCAAATCATTTTGATTATGGATGTATATACTAAATACTAGACTTGAATTTCTAGGGTCATACAATAATCATTGAAAGCACGTGAGGATAATTCAGCCGCATTTTTCATCAATATGGATTGTATCCTATGTTCAGGATAATGTGCTCGTAATTTAATAATTTGAGTAATTATTTTGGCAAAAACATGATTTCATTTGGATAAAAGACATACATGTGACCATCGTATAGATACGATAATAATAACCATGAAGTACATAAACGGTCTAGTTAATAATTGGATCGGACCACATATATCATCTTAAATGCATTCAAGGGATTTTAGTGGTTCGGCTTGGATTTAAGAAAAGAGTGTCTTAAAATCAATTTCCCTGTGGCACATGCAGTGCACATAAAATCTGAGGATTGTGAGAATTTGGTAGTATTCATGCCATGACCAATTGAATTGTTAATAATTTTTCACATCAACCCGACGCCGGGATGACCAAGGCAATCATGCCATATTTAGAATATGTTGACATTCTGAAAAATTACCTTATATGCAACATATGGTATGAGTTTGATGTATGTGTAGTATAATCCTAAAGATAAAGAGGGAATTTTTTTTAGTATTTGTTTGGTATATCTATTATTTTTTTAATGGGGAGATATTTCTCTTTGTTGTCATCATAGGTTTCGATATGGAAACCATTTTGACGAATGTCTCTATAACTTAGTAAGGTATTGACTCGGGGTACAATAGTACATCATCGATTGTGATTTGAGCACCCATAGGAAGAGTAATTATGGCGCGACTAGAGTCAACAATCATAACATTCCGTCCAACGATTGTCATAATATTTTCTTTACTCATTTTAAGAGATTGAAAATATTTAGTTTCCCTAAGTATATAATTAATGGTACAACTACCTACTAAGCACATTTCCTCTTCCAATGGATATTCCCCCGTAGACATCTATATATAGAAATGTAAAATTTAAAGTGAAATTCTTCATAGATATATAGAATACATACAACTTTATTGAATATAAATGTGATAATATATTATTAGAATATACAATATAGTATAAGAAGACAACAACCTATTATAACACTATGTAGGACATAGATATAATAATATCTAATTAATTGAGGTCTTCAAACAAGTCGTTAGAAGTAAATTCCACGATCATGTTGTCGGTGCTCTCAATGTCCATATGTTGTTGTAGAGTAATATCGTTGTCTGGTTCTGGAGGAACGCTTTGAAAACAACTGACCTTCCTGGTGGTGTCAAATTAAAGATTGAAATGTGCTTCAAAAAAAATTTCCTTGAACTGGTCATTTTCGTCCAATGGACTTGAGATAGAGGTCAATTAAGTGTCTTGGGGTGCGGTATTGCTTAGTTGTGTGGCTGTGGCAACCACATTTGCGACAAATTTTAGATTTGGAAATGTCCTTCCCCTTGTTGTGTCCATGAAATTTCTGCTTCTTCTTGCACTTTTTATTGCCTTTGAAGTTCTTAGGGCGGCGTTTGTTGTCATTGAACTTTGTGGTATTCTGAAGGACGGTGCGAAGGAGGATGACTCGGTCGGCATGTTGAGATCAAAGTCGCAGGAAGAAGAAGCAGGGCCATAGTTCCCCATGGCTCCAGGGAGTCTCCTGCAACGACGCATCCTAAAGATCCCATTGCAGCGGATGATCGTCACATCGGAGAGCACCGGAGCTTGTGTTGTGTCTTAGAGGAGGGAGCAGTGGGTGTTAGTGAAGGCAGGATGGTATCCTTTGGAATGGTGCGTGTGGCGGTGGCGGTCGTTGGAGGAGTAAGCAGGGTGTACTCCTCCGGATCCTCCGAGGAGGAGGACACCGCCGCCGTCGAACCGTTAAAGAGAGGGACAGCACCTCGACGAGCTGCCATAGTGGGCGATGGTTCGAACCCAATCGCCGTCGTGGTGGTAGCTACTGCCGTGAAGGACCCCATGGCGATTGTTGGTGTTGCACGCGCCCGAACTCCAAAAGAGAAGGGAGGGCGGCAAGGGCAGTGAGGCTGATGGCAGTGAGGGCGATGGACAGAGCACGGAAGCGATTGCTGCAGAGGGTGCGGCACTTATAGGGCCATTATAGCAGCCAAAACGGCGACAAGCAGTACCACGGCACGGACGATGGTGGGAGCGGCGATGGCGTGGACGATGTGCCAGGACAACGACGAAGAAGAAAGATGCAAGTATGCCATAAATATGGCAAAATAGATTTTCCATGCTCACCTTCTGGGAGAGGCTTTCGTGCCTTATGTGCTTTTGATTGCTCAATGGAGATCACATTGCTAGTAACATATTACAATGGATTGCATAAAGTAGAAAGTAGATAGAGAAATTAAGAGAATGAAAATCTTGTATTCATTGATCAACAGTGATGTACATATACATAGGGGATGAAGGGATGGCAAGACACCTATTGAGTATGTCGGTTGCCCCCAACAGGTGTCTCTATATTTATAACTGCTAATTACATGATAATTGAGTACTATTATTTACAACATGTGTGAAGACCATCTGAGGTTAGTTGGACCTGCCAAATCTCCTTACGAATGAAATTGTACTTCCTGTTTTGGCTGGCAATTTCCCAGTCAGTACTTTGCTGCAAATGCAGTGATTATTTTGTTCCTTAATTAATCCTCTTGTAGTTTTCTGAAAGCCCTGTAATTAGTTGATCTGTTTACATTACTATCCTGCAGTACCTTAGGTTGGTCGTGACTCAAACGCCACGATAAGTTCATGCTGACGATCGCCTGTTATCTCATAAATATGGGCTCCCATGTAGAGCCTAGGTGTGTGGGTGATGCAATGATGTGAGTGCGTCATCATTGCAATCGTACAAGGAGTAGGGCCAGGCCAATGCGTGAGTGCGGTGTGCACTCGGACTGAAATTCCCGGCCTGCCGACGTGAATTGGGCCGGAAATTGAGTTTCGCAATCAAGTAAGTAGATTTGAATTGCGCCGGGAATTGAGCTTCCCAGACAAGTAAATAAATTTACAGATGCGCTGAATGAGGTGTCGGAAACTAATAAATTTACAAAAAAATATCTTTATATACAAGAGTTATCGGAAACTCAGATAAAAGGGTTATCGAAAAATGACAAATTAAAAAAAATGTGGAGGCTCGAAATATACAGAGAGAATGAGGGATAGAAAGAGAGATATGAGGAGCGGCCAGTAGTCAAGTATAAAAATGAGTAACTTTGTATTATGTGTAGGATAAAGCACAGTGGTCATGTTACAGAGAAGAAGAAAAAAGAACTGCTACAAACTTCTCTGGGTGGCAATGCCGTTGAGCTCTGGGACTTTTTCTTGGCTACCTTGAATAAGAACACATCTTTTAGGGTTGGAGAGCAGGAGCTGTTGCATGTCCTTCGGGAGGACACTGAATGCTGCTTGGAGGTCACCCTTTAGTTTCTGGCATGCTGGTATTGAATCAGCACTTCCTTTTTCAGAGCTCTGGAGGGGCCGAAGAATAAGAATAACAAATAAAATTAGGACCTCCGCTGGATAATGTCTATAGAACATAGATAACTGAATGGCAGAACAGGGATTTTGAGCAAGGTAAGTGTAGAAGATATTCCTTTGACCTCGAATTTTCTAAATGCTATATACCATTAAGAAATGTCATGCCCATTTCTGGTGCAACAAACTCTAGTTGCTGGTGTAACCAATGACGGAAAATAGGTACTAGACATAAAAACCTCAGATTGTGTAAAGCTGTAAATCATAAACATTAAACCCCACTGATCAATGTAAATTCAGAAAATTACCAAACTAACTTTTGTTCAAAGAAAATAAACCAATGCAGTTATATGATTTTAGCAATTAGTCAGTTAGAGTATTCCATCTGGCATTCAATATGGAACGATACTAATGATTAATGAAGATTTCATACAGTACAATAGGCACTGAGACAATAACCAACATGTTTCTGTTGTTCTTCAAACAAATATTATTAGCTCGAAAGATACAACAAATATTCAAGCTGTATTAATATTATAGAGGACCAGATTTCTCGAAGATATGGCAGTCAGAAAAGAATGAATTGTTTCAATACGGTGTCAAAGTCTCCACTATTTTAAGTACAGATGTTCCACCAATCTTTAAGTATGGAAGAGAAGGGGTATCCGTAGTCAAACTAATAGAAAGATGGCAGACTGGCACCAAACAAATCTTATGCTCTTGTTTGAAGGATGGTAGCATGAAGTTTCCATTTGATCAGCACTGAGCAATCAAGTTACTCTTATGGCAGCTAGCAAAAGCACTTCTAGTATTTATTTTTCTTTATATAAGAAGCCAATCCAACACGGTTAGTGACAGTCATCTACTCATTCTAAGAACTTCACTCATGCTCATTTTAAGATTCTGTGGCAAGCCAAATAAATACATGATCCGAATCTTTTCCAAAGAGAGCTTCTGAGTATTAGGGCATTTCAGCCCTACGCTGCTGATAAGTAAACAACAAGATTATTCTCAAATCTCAATTCATTATTGCAAGAGATCATTTCAGAACTTTCAATTCCTAGAGTTCATGAATCAGGCTATCAGATATATCGTAGGATGCCTCTTATCTCACCGACTGGAGTTGATTCTAAATCCAACTTAAGTGGTCCCCATAAAAGAAAGTCTGAGTTGGACAGCTGAGTCTTATGTATGTTTCGTATTAAGATAAGATTGAAGTCTTAGGTGGCAAAATTCTCTATATAAACACTCATTTTTTAATTTTTCTTTGTTATTTGACATGTTGGGTTCTGGCTGTTCTTGGTTGTCATAACAACATAGAACCTGTAAGGATGATCAGACTTAAAGTTCCACATCTTACTGCTGAATAAACGCCTCAATCTTGTAATGCTATCATTTGTTAAGAATTGCAAAATTTAGTACCTATGTTGCACGGTACGGGGATACGGGGATACGACATTTTTAGAAAACAGCAATACGAGGATACGGGCATGTTTATTAAGAAAAAGAAAAGAAAAAAGAATTAGATGTATGGGTTGCCATTTTAGGACCCATCCGCCCCATCCAGCAGCCCATCTACAACCCTACCTAATACCCTCTCTCCACCCGTCCGTCGCTCCTCACCCGCTCACCCCGCCGCCTCTCCTCCCCACACCGCCTCTCCTCCTGCTAGCTCCAGCCGCCGCCTCCGCCTCCACCTCCTCACCCTTGCCTCCACGGCAGAGAGGAAGGGCCATACCAGCGGCGGACAGTAAGGGGTGGCGGTGGCATGGTGAGCTTGTCCTCCTCTTTGCTGCGGTGGAGAGGAGGGGCGGCGGCGGCGCGGCACGCCTGTGCTCCTCTCTTCTGCTGGGGCGGCGGCGAGGAGGGGCAGCGGCGGATCCGCGTATCCCCATACTGTACACGTCCTAGACGGCGATACGGCACATGTGGGACGTATCCGTACAACGTAGCTTAGTATATTAGATTTTAAAAAATGTGAATAAATAAGGAAGTTACCTTCATCTCTCTAAGAAGATAACGCTCAACAGCATTAAAAGAATCAATCTTCTCCAATTCGGACATCTTTGACATTAGCTTTTCAATGTCAACATTCATGCGAGCCTGCCTCCAGAGCCTCTGCTGTTCTTGCTCTGCAGCAGCACGTCTTTGCCGGAACCAAGGCATGAAGTTGGGGCCTTCCAAGAATCTCCTGTTAAAGATGAAAAGGTAAGTCATGCTGCCAGTAATTCAAAGAAGGAACCTAATAAGTTGTATGACCAAAAAAAAAAAAAAAAAAAAAATCCGGCTTACTTACCTATATAGGTCCAACCAATTGGACCTCATCCTTTTGGACAAAAATTTCCCTGGACCTCTAGCAGCCAAACCATTGACAAACTCATCCGCATGAAATGGTGGTAGTAATGGTGGATCAACAAAAGGAGAACTCCCTTCCGATGGTGTTGTGGTTCTCAGATACGGCCCAAAAGGTGCAAGAAAGTTGGTTGTCAACTCCAAGAAATGCCGCCGCAATATCTCATTGTTGACTACTGACACGGACTCCTCAATCCTAAGTGACACGCGCGCATCAATAAGCCTATTTAGAACAGAAGTGTCTGGCTTTGTGGTTGGCGCATATGTGCTCCATAGTGCCTCTTTGCGCTCCGTCATAAGAGAAAGAGGGCCTTCTCTTCTCAGTTTGATGGAATTCAGTAGGCTAGTAGGGGAGAACTTATTGATTGCAAGTTTGTCAAGCTTGAGCTTCCCGGGCGTTCCATTGGCTCCATTCCCCGGCGATTGGCCACCGACTGGGAGCACCCTAGTGGAATTTGGATTCGGGCTTCCAACGGACACAACATTGGGGACACTCTTAAGACTCTTCAAGAAAAACAAGTTGGTCACGCCAAGCAACATCGGAGGGAACACCTCGCCTTCTGCAAGCGCGTTCAAGCGAGCAAAGTCCGGATCATGGATGGTGAAGTACGGCCGGAAGTCCACGCTATACAAGAGCGGAGCAACAAGGCTAACAAGTCCAGCCACAGCCTCCGAGCACTGAGCTGGGGACGGCGCCACAACCAGCACGGGCTCGCCCACTACCATGAGCTCCCAGAGCGTCCATAGGTGGAGGAGCAGGCCGCGGAACGCGGCAAACAGGTCCGCATCGTGGAAGAGCCCGTACGGCACCGAGGAGTTCGCTGGCAGCAGCGCGGGCGGCGGGCTGGGGTCGTCGGCCGCGGGCGGGAGGTGCACACGCAGCGCGGCGCTGCCGATTGGGAGCTCCATGGGGCGCCCCGGCGCCGGCGCGGGCCACGCGGCGACGTGAGACGCCACCATGGACAGCGCGCTGGGGCCGACGTCGAAGCAGAGCGGGCCGAGGATCTGCAGCAGGAGGCGGAAGAGCGAGGAGTAGGGCGCGTGGGAGAGTATAACGACGGACTTCTGCTCGCCGCCGCGGGGGAGGCGCTCGTCCTGGCGCTGGCGGTTGAAGACGAAGCCGTAGAGGAAGGCGCGGCGCGGGGAGGACGGGTCCGGGACGCGGAAGGAGAAGAGGGAGTCGTGGACGGAGGAGCGGTGGCGCGGGAGGTGGTGGGACATGGAGTCTGGGAAGGAGGAGAAGGCGACGAGGCGGTCGAGGCCGCCGTGCGCCAGCGCGTCGGGTGGGAAGCATGCCTCCACCAGCTGTCCGCGCTCCAGATCGAACCGGATGACGCAGAAGGCCCGCGCCCACTGCGCCAGCGCCGCAGGGTCGGACGCCGCCGCGTCCGCGTCCGCGTCCGCCCCGCCCCGCGGCGAGACGGACGGGATCCGGTTCATCCCCGCGGCCTTTGGGGCACCGAAAAAGTGGGGGTTTGGAGAGGAGCGGCCCCGGCCGAATTGGGGGGGTTGGACTTGGGAGGCGACGCCGCGGCGGGCGTCAGCACGGAGCCGCAGGAGTGGCGGGCGGACGGGCGGGGAGCGGAAGGGGGAAAAGGGAGAGAGGCCGCAGCCGGATCGGGCGGGCGATGTCGGCCGGTCTGGCTGGCTGGGTTCGGGCGGGTGGTGCGGTGTTTTCTCGGTGGTGGCCCGGTGCTGCCTTGCCTTGCCTGCCTGCCTGGTGGTGGGTGTGGGTGGGTGTTACAGCCGCGCGGGGCTGGATCGGCGTGCGCGCAGGAGGACCGTGCTCGTGTAACAATTTGGTCCTTTTCAATTTTTTTACAAATAGACCCTTGTCAAACGAATTCAAAATATGAACCATCTATGTGGTGGCATGACCTTTAGCGTCGTAGGTATATACTTCGGCGTCTGTATATGCCACTTAGGATCCGATATGGTCATTCAATTTGATGTTGCAAAATACGGTGCCAGGCGCATTAGCATCATGGTAACATAACACGATGTCACGCCCTAGACAATAAAAGTCGAACCCGCTCTTGCCTTCCTCCTCTCTCTCCTTTTCCCACCCTTCCTGCTGACTTCCGAGTTCAAATAGAGCTGAGCTTCTCTCAATCTCCTCTCTCTCGAGTTGCCTCTCCACTCCCTAAATTCACATATCCCTACGGACTGAGCCCCTTGTTTCAAGAGGGTTCGGATCCTTAAAGTAACTTCTCTCAATTTCTCTAATTATGTCAGGTGCGGTTACACCCTTAATTCAAGGTGCCACGACGCTAACACGTACGGGCACGATGCTAAATGACAAGGCGCCGTGGTTTGGCACTCATCACCCATTACATATTGGATCTTACATGGCACATATACGGTGCTAAAGTAAATGGCGTCGTGACATGTACCAATGGCACCAAACTAAATGGCGCCATGTCATGGTGCCACACAAAAGGTTCAATCTTGGGATTCGTTTTTAAGGGTCTATTTGTCAAAAAAATATAGAAGGGCTAAATTGCAAAAAAAATCACGTTGGATCTTGTCCAGAGGCTCAGCCGAGGAAGCAGTTTTGTTTGTTTTGAATCCAAAGGAAATAATTGGAGGAATCCTATTTTGTTTGGCTGGGAGTTCTCCAGGTACGTTTCAGACTTTCAGCCGAAAACTATGATGTGTCAATGTCAATGTCCAGACAAGTAGCTGACATATGGGCCTGAATCTATATATCAATGATTTTCAACACATTCTACAATACTATACTGCAGAGAGGATCCGTGTCCCTATGTCGAAAGGGGAGTGTTTGATAAGTTGGCATCGTTTGGTGCAAAACGAAGCCAGAAAAGACGTGCTTTCTACTGCTTCATAGGATGAGGGCGAGAATGTTTGATAAATTATCCCCTTTTCAAGCGGTGTTCACCTTCATTTATGTCTGCGCTAAACTTACTTTCTTTGCTTCCATCAACAGTTCTAGTAGCAGCACTAACATCTGCACGAGACATATGCTGGAATGCCGCCCCTGTGCCTGGGTGACATGGTCGACCAAATCACATACACGCCATGCTGCTACAAGTGGAACTAGGGGCGTATTGGATATTGCACATCCAGGTCTGAGATTTTTTTAGAAGAAGATAAAATAGCCTAAATAGCAAATCCCTACTGGTTCATCCAAGTTGTTGCATGTCCTATAGCTCAATCGAAAAACGCCAAGTCCTAGAAGATAAGAGAGACAATTGACACTAAACAAGGTACGATGTTTATGGGTGCCTTTAGCTGTCTAAATCCGGATCAAATTCTCCTCTGAAACTACCTATTGGAGAGCCAAACATTCAAAGTCAAAACAATTCTAGTCTAAACGCTTCTCGGAAACGGCCGAATCAGCGAAAACCTATAAGGCCATTTCGGCCGTTTCTGCGCCAGATTGCCCTTCGGTTCCCAGCTAACAAGATGCCTCAAGGCCATTTTCAACCTCTTTTCCCTATAGGTTTAGACCTTTAAAAGGCTCCAAAAAATCTATTAATTTTATTGTAGATTCTATAGTCCATAAGCAACTTATTTTAACTATTTGCACTTAAAAAGCCTAAACAGAATCCAAATTAAAAGTCATTAAAGTTGATTGTTTTTGCACCTTCCATCAATTTTTAGATCTTAAAAGTGATTCCCAAAAATTAGTAAAAATTCGTCAGTATTCATATTAATCAATATATTAATTTCTAAAATTATCTCTAGATCTAAGTTATATTATGAAATTTCAAATTTCTTCACGTCTCACTTTTCATGAATTTGATCAATTCCAATTAAATTCAAATGCATGCAACAATTGATCAAAAATATCAGATGTGATGCTCATGATGTATATGTATGTCAATTGTTGTTATTGCAATGTTGTTATTAAAAAAACCAAAAAAACAACATATCAGCAAGGGCAAGGTGGTCAATTACATTATCATTCTTTCTTTGAAGAAATTGAATTCAGACTGCTCGTCAAGCAGTTTTTAAAGGTTTCTCTGATTCAATAGAGAAATATTTTCGGTGAAAACTTGGAACTAAAATGTTTCTAATATCTAGATTCCTTGCACGTTTCTATACTACTTTACCTGAAAATCTAACTTGGAAAAGGTGAGACAGGGGTCGATCCTAGGGTCAAACCCGGGTGAGCAGCGTGCACACCTTGCTACGCTAGCCACCTGAGCAGCGTCCAATTCTCCCGTTCTAGTATGTTACAATCACAGCAGTGGAACTCCTAGTTTGAACATGATTAGAAGAAAAAAAAACTGTGGTGATGCTCTATATGAAGTAAACCCGCTGCAAAGGACAACACCGGAATCGATCTCCGCATTTCGAGTGCATCGCTGGAATGATGCCTGGTTCGTAACAAACCCCCTGATATGACACACTTTTCTTGACCTCTTGAGCAATCTGGTCACGTCGCCCACCGCTTTCCGGTGTTTGCTTCAAGCAAGTCATTTGATCTCCGTCCTGCAACACCGCCTCTTCCTTGAACTGCAGCTTTCGCAGAATCAATGTGGCTACCTCTCACAGCTGCTTCGCTCCGTAGTCCACACCGCACACTGGTAGCTGTAGCTCTCAGAACTGGCTAAAAAAACTGGGAAAAGATGGCCGGTGGGGCGGACCTGCGTGGCGCTGTGGCTGTCGGGCGGACGTCCCGAAATGGGGCTGCCAAAAGTGGTGTCGGGTCGGTGGCGGGTGGGGGCACCACGGCCGCGCAATCAACTCCCACCTTCCGGCCCCGCTCCCCCCTTCTCTCGCCTGGTCCACTCGCGCTAGGCCACTCCAGTCGCCCATTTTGTCATCCATCGACGACTCTCGCGTGCTACTACAACGGATCAAATCGTTCCCATCACTTCGTACGTCCTCCCGTTCACCCAGCATCTTACTGTTGGCGTTAGCGACAGCAGTCTTATCACCCGTCCAAATTGCGTAGCTCTGAACTAGAGCTTTTTCTCTGCTGCTGCTAGCCAAAGTTTACAAATATGCTTTACCTTAAAAACCGCTCGGTGGCGGTAATTGCGGTAACCAAACAGTAATTTAGTAGAATTTGGTAGAAACTGATCGAATTTTGCCAATTTTTTAAATTTTAAATTTAAGTTTGATCGGTAACCGCTTGGTTTATAAAAGCAGTGCGGACCGAATCATCCGGTAACCACGATAAACGAGCGGTTACCGACGATATTTGTAACCCTACTACTAGCCTACTACTGCACCTGTTCGTTGTTCCACTTCCATATGGGGATCCATACTCACGGCTAAGAGTATCTCCGATCGGTTTCTTAAATTTGCCTTCCTATTCTTCTAAATAAGCAGCTTTCTATTTAAATTTTCTTTTTATTTTTTAATGTGCTCTAATCAATTCTTTAAATTTAGCTCTATATATTCCACAGTATTAGGCATAGGTAAGCTTCTCCTACCTCCAGCCTCCTCCTACCCCCATCGTCTGCCAACCTCCTCCCTATCAGTAGTGACCAATCCCCGCACTCCCGTAATCACACTCTTCTAGTCGCACGGGCATGTAGCCTCTGTTAGCACGACCGAGGCGTAGCGCGGCCCTCGCGCGCTACATGGATGTTGTCGACCCCCTCGTTGCCACATTCACGACGTGCCTCCTCTGTCAGACTCTCGACCTTGGCCTCGCCTCCCCCTTGAATGCTGATGAGGCACTCCTCCACACTATCGATAAATCAGGAACCGGAGGTCCTCGAGTCCCGAGGCCAGGCCAGCAATCCGCCACGTGGCACCTTCCCGCGGGTTTCATCTCCGCGACGGACGAAAAAGACTAAGTCCCGGGAGAGGGCGCTCGGGGCCATAAACAGTGCTCCCCGAGTACCCGGGTTCCCCGATGATCTGCGAAGACTAAGTGACCGAGAAGAGAGTGCTCGGGGAGGTGAACAGTGACCCCCGAGCACCCAAGTCCCCCGACAACCAGGAGAGCCGAGTACCGAAAAGGGTGTACCCGGGGCTGCGAACAGTGGCCCCCCGGGCACCCAGGTACCCCGAGGACCCAAGGAAGGTAGTTCCGGGAGAGAGTGCTCGGGGCTGTGAGCAACGGCCCCCGAGCACTCGGTTCCCCGAGGACCCGAACAATCAATTCCGGGAGAGAGTGCTTGGGGCCATAAACAGTAGCCCCCGAGCACTCGGTTCCCCGAGGACCAAAAGAGGGCGTTCTCGGGAGAGAGTGCTCGGGGAGGTAAACAGTGACCCCCGAGCACTCGGTTCCCCGACGGCCCAAGAAGTCTCCCGTCGGTGGCCCCCACAGAGGTGTCAGCCTGTGAAAGGCCCGATGCTGCATTTAAGAGCGCGCGTGGCCTGACACCTCCAACTGCTCCCGCCACGCTCGGTGTCAGTCCCTGTCACATTCTGGCAGAAGGGCGTGGGGACATTTAATGCACGGGTCCCATCCCATGTCATCCGGCTCGCCTCGGGATAGCGTCGCAAAGCCCAAGGCGCCCCGTCTGCCGCCCTGCTGTGGCAAGCGTACAAGACAGAACGGGCACGCCGGGCCGCTCTGCGGCTGCCCGGTAGGCCCTCTCCACGGCGCCCGTTGCCATCGCCATTATGGCGACCGAAGGCCGGGCGGGGGGCGCGTTTTCAACCCCCCCCCCCCCGTCACTTCGCGCAGAGGCCATGATGACTCTCTTTCCATTTATGGCGCCTTGGAACTCGTTCCCTCCCTTTCGGGGCACGCTATCGCCGGCGGGTGTTTAAAGCTTCCGGCAGGCACGGACAAAGACAATGGAGATAGACAAGTTGAAGCAAGACAAGGTGAATCTCAGTGAACCAAGAACAGAGAAGAACATCTTCGTAGAAGCATAGAAGCTGAGACCACCGAAGAACAAGGAGCCCGAAGCTCTAGGATAGACAAACATTCTTGTAACCAGCACATTCCTTAGAGACATTCTCAAGGCATTTATAGCATCCACACAGGAGTAGGGTGTTATACGCAGTGCGGCCCGAACCTGTCTAAAATCCCTCCAATGCATTTACTGCATTCTGCATTAGATCATTCCGCACCACCTGCCATTGCATTCATATCAATTTATTTCTCCAGCAAACATATTCAGAATTATCCCCCCGGCCGAATCTCTAAAAGGGATTCCTCAGGATCCCTACGATAGGAGTTAACCCTCCGACACACACCATCTCCAGACCATTGGTACGCATGCTTGCCTGCCGCTCGAGGCGGCGGGCAACACGCAAGAGGTCCAAACAGGCTACCAAGTGGGATGCGAGCACAAGCAGGGCAAGCACGAATGGGTAGGCAGCGAGCATGAATGAGCAGGCAACACGCAGGAGTGCGAATATAGGCTCCCTCTCTCCCACCACTCTTTTTCTCTCTCTCTCCCACCTCTCTCTCAAATCCGGCCAAACGATCTCCTCTGACCACAAATTGACCGAAATTGGAAGGGGAGGGAGGGGAACTAACCTGTGGTGACGGGAAGGGACGACTTCGTGCTGATGGTTGCTCGATAGCGAGCCTCTCCCGCTCACTAGATGTGGCGAGTGACACCGGCCGGATAGCGAGTCCCTAAAAGTAGCGAAGCAGATAGCAAGCTGGTTGGAAAGCTATTTTGGAGTGTTTTGCTAAAAAATAGGATAGAGAGTTGGATAAAAGTTTGATGGGAGTTACACTTATGCTTGTGTTTTTAGTTTGTGGATGGGTTCTCGGATGATCATAGTCTAACGTTAGCATGCTCTTTGCAGGGAGGGTAACTTTAGTACTGAAAATATATCTAATCACATTCGTTCTACTAGATGGGAAAATTACCGGAATGCACTTTAGTTGATGGGTGCTTCGATAAAATATCATATCTGTGTTAATGACATGTGGGACCATCTATTTCAATGACATGAGAACAGTGTGGCATTTCAGTGAAGCGTGATCAACTAAAGTGTATTTCTACAAATCTCTCCTACTAGGTAGTGCAGCACGACCGAGCCATTAAGGGTCTACATGGAATGTACTATTCTAAAAATATAGGAATAAAGAAATTATAGGATTGGAAGTGTCTAGCAATTCCAATCCTACAACATCAAATGTATGCAACATAGGAAAAATATATGAATTAAAAAAGAGAGATAAACTCAAAGTATTTATTTCATGAGGTTAGATATCATGCTAGAAATCATCTAAAATTTAAATAGAACAAACAATTCCATAGAAATTTCCCCATAATAGTATTTCCTATAGGATTCAATTTTTTTACAACTCCTCCATATCTTTGTTCCAAAGGGGCTTGAATGTCTGAAACTTTATGCCAAAGGACTTGTAATAGTTGATCCCACTTCGTGTCTACGGGCTCCAGCTCTACAAATGCATTCATGCAGCCTTACTGGTTCTTGAAAGGGCCGGCCTCCCTCCTCTATCATAATGTTTTTTCAGTACTTTTTAAGGGAAAATGTGATGTTTTCCCTTTCCGATCAAACAAATAACCTGAATTAGCAACCAAATCAAAATGTGAATCTCCACGATCATTTAGCTGTCTGTATTTTCTTACAATGCAAAATACAACAAGCCACGTCTTGTTGGTAATGCACTGCCTACCGACCAGTGCTCGCACTAAAATCCTCTGCATTAAGGTGAACGTGCACTGTCCAATAAAAAACGGAGAGCTCAGATCCGATGCTACAATAACCTGTGAACAGTAAATTACGATGCACAGCGTACAGCATCGCTGTTGCTACAGTATATGCTACAGCAACAGCGATTAGTTAATACAGGCTACTGTAGCTGTTGCTTTATTACAATATTTACACAGTGATCCTATGCATTAATCACAATTAAAACAGAAGATCCGGGTCCCCAGTGCACCACTACGAGCATCGGATTCTTCTGCTGCTGCTGGTTCCGATGTTAAAGTCAAAGCGTCTTCTATTATCCCGGACCCTTTTTTCCCAGTCGATGATTATTACCTCACAAATCAAGCATGCGTGGTTACCTGTAGACTAGGGCCAGAAAACAGCCAGCTCGGCTCGTTTGAGCCTGACCTGTTTATATAACGAGAGAAAATTCAGTTTAGCTCGGTTTGTTTGGCTCGCGAGTGAGCTCGTTTGGTTCGGAAGTAGCTCGTTTTTTAAAAAAAAGGAGCAACTCGTTACTAGAATAAAAAAATTATAAATATTATAAAAAACGCATCGATAAAATCACACAACAGTAGCAATGACATCTACAAGTATAGTACTTCTTTGCATAATTTAATTAGAGGTATAACCGCTATAAGTTAAATCTCTTCTGAATATTTTTTAAACTCACATGCAACACAACAGTAGACATATCCTCATATATATGTTCTGCTACTGGAACAAATCATTTTTAAAAAATATATGAAACAATATTCTCCACACATGTCTATACATACGAAGCCTGAAGGAATGATTGATGCGAGAAGAAAAAAGATAAGAGTTGCATTGTAATAAAGAATTGACCAATAGAAAACCAAATAGATTAAAGAGGAGCCTCTACATCGAAGATAAAGATGACCAATAAATAAACTGATAACCACAGTAAAAGAGAGCGATATAATGCAAACAATAACCTTAACTCGTTTAGCTCACGAGCTGTCTCGTTATCTAAACAAACTAAAACTCTAGCTTGAGCCAGACACAAGCTGAACTAACTCATAAGCTTTTAGCTTTTCGTCCCTACTGTTGATAGGCCATTTCATTGCCACCAAGCCTTGGGTGTCGAATTATTCTCTTGGTACGCGCTTGTTGATTTTTGAGTCTTTATCAATCCGCTAGATTCTATGCACGGGCGTGTTCACCACTTAGTTGTGTCTGGTTTTCGGGACGAGGTTCGGTAAACCTGCATCTTATAAGTAGATAGAGAGAAAACAAGTTAAATAAAGTTATATTTATTAAAAAATATTTAATTAGTTATATTTATCTGAACAAGTTAAACGATAAATACAGATAACTAAATATATTTTTTATAAAATTATAATATCTATCGTCTATACAAGATTCGGACCACCAACACAGCTTGCTTACGCAGAACATGCTTCGTCACCTTGGCCGGTGCATCGTTTCCAATTACCCGGCGCCCACCGGCCCCCACCTGACGCGAAAAATCACGGCTTTTTCTTTGTTCATGGGGTCCAACGGCCGGACCTTTCTCACTCGAAAGGTGAAGGCGAGAAGAAGCTTCACAACAACTCGTCATCCTACCAACACGGCAACCCTCCCCTGCCATCTCATTCCATCTCCGCTTTTGCAGGTCGCGACTCGCAAGCATTCCACACACTTTCCTCTGGTCTAGCTCGGCGCCAAGATCCCAATCACGCCGAGACCAAGCAAGATCGCGGTTGTCCATGCCGCGGGCGTAGGAGTTGAGGAGGAGAGCGCGGGAGACATGGCGGCGGCGGGCAAGCTGGCGGCCGCACTCCACCGGAGGACGCACAGGGTCACGCCCGCGCTGGCGTACGCAGTCCTGGAGTGGGTCCTCATCGCGCTGCTCCTGATCAACGGTCTGCTCGCCTACGCCATCGCGAGGTTCGCGGCCTACTTTGGGCTCACGCCGCCATGCCTCCTCTGCTCCCGTGTCGACCGCCTCATTCAGGCGGACGGTGGCGAGGCCGGCGGCGCGCGGTGGCTGAGGGACGTCTTCTGCGGCGCCCACGCCGCGGAGATCTCCGCGCTGGGGTACTGCCTCCACCACCGGCGGCTCGCCGAGTCCAGGCAGATGTGCGAGGGCTGCCTGTCTATGTGGAAGGAGATGAAAAACGAAGCAGGGGAGAAGAGCGACATGGCGTGTTCTTGCTGCGAAGCTGTTGTCCGAACTTCCTTGCGCGAGCTGGAGGATACGAGGGAAGACCATGTTGAGGAGAAGATAACCGAGGAAGAAGAAGAAGACCAAGGCTACGTTCTGTTGGCTCAAGAAGACCATGACGAGGAAGAGGAGCAGGACGAGGTAGAAATGCAAGAGCAGCGAAATCAGTTGGAGGGCCAGGAACAACTACAGGACGAGAAGGTGGCTGCTGTTGAGGATGAGTCCTTGAAAGTCATGGCTCAGGTCGAAGAGAGCGCGCTTGAGGACGACCGGCTGGTGCCGGTGGTGGCGCTCGATGAGATGACGATCGCCGATGATTCGGGTTTGCATCGGCATGTTGAAGAGGAGGAGGAGGTCATGAATCGTGCAGATGATGAGCAGGATTCGTGGGACGTCGATATCCGAGTAGTTCTGGAGGAGAAGAGGATGTTGGATTCTTCGGTTGCAACGCCGGCTGATGTGATCGAGGACTCTGTTGTGCCCATCAGCCCCATCCCTCGACCAGAGACTGTAACAAGCCCATCTGATCCTAACGAGAATTTCATTCCCCAAGATGGTAAAGATACTGTTGAAATTGGAGAGTCCACAGCTGAAGAAGAACACATTGTTGTGCCTCAAGGTACTCTTCGTATGTTTCTCATATCCTGTTCCATTTCTTATCGGTTAGGATATATCCCATCTCATGGTTTTGTCTTCAGTCACAGAAGAAGTTCCTGAGGATGACAACAGAGATGCAGAGGTGGACACGAACTGTGAGGCATCATCGGCGCTTGAGGAGCCGGCTGCTCCATCGGCGGCTCCAGACGACCAGCCATCGCCATTGGAAAGTCTCCATGATGCAGCCCCAACTGAGCAAGGTAGTACAGTGATTAAACACTACTCCTACTTCACATATAATTTTCCCCCACTGAGATGTTCTTGATACTTGCGCTTTTGTCGAACTAAAATTAATTTTTAACTTTTGTTGGATTAGAAGCAAGTGAAGCCGAACAGGAGGTGGTGACCGACACCGCGAGATTAGACCACCTACCAAATCGACAGGACGAGGCCGAAGAAGACAAGGCACCTGAGACACCAACGTACGGCGGCGCTATACAACGCTCGGACAGAATGTTTTTGCTCGAGCGGAAACGGTCGTTGTCGCTATCCTTGGACGGAAGCGTGGCAAGCGAGATGGAAGGTGGCGAGCCTTCCTCCGTGGATCAGCTAAATTCGGCGCTGCAAGCCGAGCGGAAGGCGCTCGGCGCGCTGTATGCCGAGCTGGAGGAAGAGCGGAACGCCGCCGCCATCGCGACCAACCAGACGATGGCGATGATCAACAGGCTGCAGGAGGAGAAGGCGGCGATGCAGATGGAGGCGCTGCAGTACCAGCGGATGATGGAGGAGCAGTCGGAGTACGACCAGGAGGCGCTGCAGCTGCTGAACGAGCTGGTCACCAAGCGGGAGAGGGAGAAGCAGGAGCTGGAGAGGGAGCTCGAGCTGTACAGGCAGAAGGCGCAGCACTACGAGGATAAGGCGAGGAGGAGAATGGCGAGCTTCAAGGCCAATGGTGTCAGCCCCAATGGCGGTGGCACTTCTGCATCGTCCAGCGGTGAGGATAGCGACGAGCACTCCGACGACTACTGCGAGCTCGGCGAGTCTCCGGACGGCGGCAACCTTCAGAGCACGTCCGGTGCTGCTCTTAGCCCCATGACGGGTCAGGACGGCACGAGGCATCTAGTGGCTTTGGATGATTCCTTGACGTACTTCGAGATGGAGAGGCTCTCCATCCTGGAGGAACTCAAGATGCTGGAGGAGAGGCTCTTTACATTGGAAGACGACGACATCAACACCACCAATGCGGCCGCTGGCCATTCCTCCGATGATTTCGACTTGTCGGCGGATGGTCTCCGGTCTCCCGAGTCTGGTTTCACCGGTGACAAGGCAAAGTTTGGAGGCAAGACTTCTATCTGTAGGGGGAAGAGTCTTCTGCCTCTCTTTGACGCAGTATGCGATGAGAACTGTGATCAGACGCCATCTGCAACGGTAGGAGGAGAGGCAAAAGCCGATGATTCGACGACAAAGTCGGTTTCTGTTCTTGCAAAAGAGCAAGAGAGGCTGGCAATAATAGAGGAGGTTGATCATGTGTATGAAAGATTGGAAGCACTGGAGGCCGACAAGGAATTCCTAAGGCACTGCATCAAGTCCCTGAAGAAAGGAGACAAGGGCATGGACCTTCTTCAGGAGATCTTGCAGCATCTTCGCGATCTCCGCAATGTGGACCTTCACGTTAAGAATGCTGGTGATGCCCTTGCTGCAAATTCAGCATAGCAGATGCCCGCTATACATGTGGTAATATTCTGCTCCTGCAATTTCCCTTTTCTTGTTTACTTTGCAATGGATGGGTGAAGAACATTCACACTGTTAGCACACAGTTATCAAAGAGCTTGTAAGTTACAGCCTTGATGTTTACCATTATGAACTTCTTTTAAGAAAAGTACACGATTATGATTTAACACCAAGCGAAACCGATATGCAGGCAAGAATACACACCTTAAAACAGATGGCTTCTGTTATAACTTTTGGAAGGCACTCCGAATAGTGAGTGTTGAAAAACAATCGTAGTATGTTATCAACATCGTATCTCCCTTGAATGCTTTCAGATAGTTGCATTACTTTGGTTGTTACCAACAATAACGTCATCAAACAATTATGCTTTGCAGATTATCTCAGCTTGATATGGATTGAGTTGATCGGACTTGGAGAGTCGATTGGAATGATCCAAAGTACTGCATTGGTGATGGTTCCTTTGCAAGATAATGGCTAATTTTAAGGGAGGTTCTGCTCATTTTGCCTGTGGGCCCGAAGCAAGCCTCCGTTTTGTGCTGGTACAGCACTGCCTGTTTTTATGTTGTGGTGGTTGTAGGAATCATTAGGCCTTCCAAAGCTGCACAAAGCTGAATCATGGTGCCAGCTTCTGAGGTATGCACGACTGATGAAAACAAAAGAAAAAGGTTAGTCTGAGTGGAGATGTGGAGTTTTTTTAATCTGTGTTTTCCCCCTTCTTTTGCTTAGCTTTCAGATTTGTTTGTGCTGAGCTAGGGGGTGTTCATGTATTTGTTGTACTTTTTTATGAGGTTGTAGCTTGTATGGTTGGTACGTGCAATTTGATCCTTGTTTATAGCCAGATTTATGATGAAAGAAAGCCTCTTTAAGATGGAATCCCATTGTACGAACCATGATCCTCCATTCCTTGGTGTTTCTGCTTCAAGTTTAATCCTAAGCTCCCATCCGGATTGTAAGGAAGGTTTTGAGGTTAGTATGCCTTTATGATAGCACGGCAGACTGAACCTGTTCATTGTTCAATGATGCTGGCCTTGAGCTGTCCTGACTCATCAGGACCTCAGCTCGTTTAAAGCGAAGCCCTGCCGATGGACGCCACGGCCGATTGATGCAATAATACAGACTTCTGGGTTGTAGATATGGGTATAATTGGATCGGACACGGATGTGTATCGCTGATCCTACATAATATATCATATTCAGATACGGATAGTGCCGAACAGTGTGGATACGGATATCGGTCATTCTATATTTGCTTTGGACCCCTTCGAGTGGTCGAATAGATAGAAATTTTTTACTTCATTTGTATCCTCACACATCGTATTATACAGTATAGAGATGCAATCAGAGTGAGCATAGCCAGAGAGTAATTGATGAGATGTAAAAATAAAAACATTTTGTATTATCTGTATATAGATATATGATAACCTATTTATATATTATCATATTTTCAATGAAATCACAATAGGTTTTCTCGTAATATCTAACATTCGGATACTTTAGATATCAGATCGGATATAAACGAATAGTGTCGGACATGAATACCGGTGTGACGCCTGTTATTCTCCTCCCTTCTTATCTCTCTGTCCCGTGGGCCCTGTCATCATCCTAACCTCCGCCCCGCTCCTGCTCGCTCACTCCGCTCGAACCTGTCGCACGACTCGGCCCCCATCTCCTCAATCCCCCCCCCCCCCTTCCATAAAACCCCATCCCGACCCATGATCGGGCATCTTTGCGCCATACCGTGCCCAAACCCCGATTCCCGTCGTGGTTCCCTCACCTGAGAGCTCCCGAGCTGCAGCTAAAGCCTCGCCATTGAAGCTTGACACCGTTAGGACACCCCGAGCCGCCCTGACTCAGTCCAAGCCATCAAACGGACTCACCGTCAACCGTACATCGTCCTCTGCCGCTTGCCGTCGAAGCTCGGGTCCGACCGTGCGCTGCCATCCGAGCTTGCTGCCGACACCACTCGTCGTCAGTTATGAGGTAGACCCAGCTCCCGTCGTACGATTCCACGAGTAGGGTCGAGACTAGAACATAGGCATACCTCTTCGCTAGCCAATGAGATCGTGCCATGTGTCGTGTTTAACCCAGTCAGCATGCCATATGGACATTTTTATCCTATGTGGCAAGCCACGTCACCCTCCCGAGCCACATTAGCGTGATGACGTTATAATTAGGTTTTCTAAATAAAAATAAATCTATTTAGCACACCGGACTCCGTCGGAGCACGTTTTAGGGGTGTCCACACTGTCGCATGAGGATCATTCTTCATGGTACATGCAGAGTAGAGTTAGCAGGATGGGATACACGTTCAATGGGGATCCCACATGGCAGGACGTTGATGATGATGAGCAATGGAACAAGAGGCAGGGGCCAGCGCAGGCCGCTGGGATGAGGGGCACACACCCACCAGACGCGTACACTCTTAGGGATTGCGTGCGGCGTTGTCATCGTTGAGTCGCTAGTGTAGTTGTTCGGTGCGCTTGCACTTGTTAACGATACATGTATTATTGACTTTATTGACATAGTCATTCCTATTACGTATTATTCACTGTATTGTTAATTTAATTATTTTTAGTTTATGTAATGTTTGTCAAATAATTCTGGCACATAATTTATATAATATTTGTAAAATAATTGTGATATTTAATACTTGTTTAATGTTTCTTAAATAATTAGAGATTCATGCTTTGGTATAGAGCTATAACGTTACAGTGAGAGATCAATAAATCTATGACGGGATCTTCGAGTACAGACTTTTCATGGATACATACAATGATTCATATAACACTTAATGCCTCATTGCAAGCTATGCGTAAAGGAAAGGATAATCCCTTCAAGGAGAGCAACCTAATCCAAGTCGTGACCAAATTGCATGTAAGATCCTTTTGTTCTGCGTTAACCGCTCCGCTCCAACATATAGCCACCGAAGACCTTAGGGCCCTCTTGCACGAGCAATATCAAATGTATCTCAGGGTGAGCTAACTGACCAACTATCCTTCTGTTCAAAGGTTTCTCTAGGAGGCAAAGAATGATAGTGATGTTGCCCGACCAATATGCATCACATATTCAGGTTCGTGATTTCCTATGTGCTCACACTACTTATCTTTTCCATTGATTCGAATACTCATATTTTGTGTTAGGTGTTCTCGGAAGACGCACAGTTGATCAACAAAGATATTACAAACTTTTTGGTCATGTATATGCTCTTCGGTGGGGGTGTCATGCCTGGTTCGCGTAGAAGACGACAACGGTCAGCGAACCTAAGAGGTACAGAGATGCCCTCTACTGCATCCAGAAAATGACAAGGATGATGATTTCATGCCCCACATCGAGACGGTTCAATGACCACTGCAAGAGGACGTTCACGCACCACATCAAGATGACGTATAACCGATAATGAAATATGATGTGCTATTACCGTGATAGCTTAAGATGACGATAACGATTTCATACCACAACAACCCCTTCCATCTGAGGCTTCCATCTCCGGAGGACATTGATGACCCTGAAAATGATGGTGGATTTATACCCATCCTTACAACTTCTCATTACCACCTTAGAGACAACAATCATCTTACCATGATAGCATCGACTGACATAGCTGACATTCTTCCACTAATTTAAGTCGTAACTTTCCTCTGTCATCTTGACATGATCTAGGTATTCAACATCTATGCACTACAAACTATGCAAATGGCAGGCATGGCTATTTATAAACTATTTGTCTAATCAACGTGATGCTAAGTTTATTATATTAATGTACTATTCAAGCACAATTCTTTCCAACATATGAAAGGTATTTGTGAATTCAGGCTTTAGACACGCCAATGTATCATCAGCATCTCAGAGACTAACATTAATTGCAACTCTAAAATCAGCAATGTGATTATATGAATCATTCAATCTCGGACTGTGCTTTCTTTAGAATGAATGCTTAAAGTAGACTTTGACTTTGGATTAAGATCAAAGGATATATGTTACCTCTACACCCACTCAAAATCAATAGCTTTCACAGGAAATACATTCATAAGATTCTATACCTCAATGCAGAGGCAACAGTAACTCATTACTAAACTTTTGCAGAATGAAATAACCACACCAAGCAATAGCTTTCACATGGACTGCCAAACATTAATGCCACAACTTTTTCAGCTTTTACAGAGAATCATATACTCCAGTCCCCAGCCAAGCTCATGCACTTAGTCCATGCACCAGCCCCAGCTAACATAAATAACCCCACCCTCATCCACGGATAGACCACACTCATTTCTCAGCTCTCTCAACTGCAATATCTTCTTCAGCTTCACCAAGCCCACCCAAGATAATTGAGGGATTTTCATTCCTAAAGGGGTCAAACCACCGATGTTCTTTTGTGATGATCATTGTAGGCTACGCGAGTCCCAGAACATCTCCTATACCTATGACCTATGCTTCTTCATGTATGCCAACTACCAGTACGACAATCCTCGACATGGATCGTACGAGTACCCACCAGTATAGCGACATATATCACTAATGTGGCACTTTCTGTACAATTTCATGCATTATCTTACTAATATACCCTCTCTTTTTTTCCAGTCTCCTCCACCTATCTGTGACTTCATGGAATGGCTGGATATGGAACAAAATACGCACCAAAAGCGGTGGGTTGACATAGGTATGCAGTGGAGAAGGAAAACATACGAATGATGAGAGTACGAGTAACAGCATAAGGAACTACGACACAAGCGTCAAGAAAAGAAGCGTATAAAGAAGGCAGCCAAAGAGCGTGCTGCGGCTGAGGCACGTAAAGCAAAGTGGGAAAGGAAGCGGAAGATGACACGTCACACTAAAACGAAAGGCCTCGATGCCCTGCAAAAGAGCAAATATTATAGATGCACTCAGTAAAGAGCATCTATTGTAACCCGATCTATTTTCATTTCCTAAGACATGTTTAGTTTAGCAGTAACACGCTATTAAGTTAGTCTTTAGACGTATCATACATACCAACATTTGTTGTCGTTATCTCTTTATGGTTATGATCTATTCGTGCAGCAGCGAAAACCTCATATAGCATGTAATGTTTATCAGTATATGTAATGTCTATACCAGATTATATGATAATCGTACTTCATAATTATTATTGTCCGATAAATTAGATTATGTATCCTCTCGATGTTACTTTTCTAAAAAGTTAACTACATAAATACATTAAATGAATAATATAATATCGACAAAATTACGACATATTTACTCATCCAGTTCCTTTCTTTATTTATTCGTTCGTGCCCAAATAAAACTAAATTGTGCTACAACACCAGTCCGCTCACATTTTATAGTGAAACACGGCAGCGCGTTAGTTCAAAGAAGCGACAAAAGTGAAATGACACAATCGTTGCTTTGGGTCAGTTTGTATTCGACATATGATGTACCGAATACGGCACTGTTTACTGTATTCGGTACCTCAGGTATCATATACGGGGAGTTTTTGGTACATGAGGTGTTAAATACAGTGAACAGTACCGTATTCGGTACTTATGTGCCGAATACAGGAGTTTTCGGTAGCTCAAATACCGGAATCATTTTTTGGTGTTTAAGATGCCAAATATATATAATATATTTATAAATATACCGATATATTATGTATATTAATAAATACGGTTAAATATGTGGTCTATTTTTAGATTTTTGACAAAGTTCGAAGCGTGAAGTGTTATGCATTGGCCGAGCAAATGCTTTCCACGGCGCATAAATGTCCTGCGTCGGAAGCTGGTACGAACTGCCTCCCGTCCCAATTCTCAGCCGCGCCGCGCCGCTACGACTCCCCACGCACGCAAATCCCCCCCCCCCCCCCCCGCGCCCCCCACCCCCCACCGTCTTCTGAGCCGGGAGCGCGTCCCTTCGCCTCCCAGCGGAAACACTCCCTCGCCTCGCGCCTCCTATAATAACAGCACGGAGCAGTTGTTACACAGCACACCACGCTCCACCTAGCATCCAACTTGTCCAAGAAGCTCCAGATGGTGGCTAAGCAGGCGCACGCAGCCGATGACGCCAAGGCCGCGATCACGGCAGCGGCCAGCGGCGAGACAGCGAGCGCCATTGCGGAATCGTACGACGACCAGATCCGCCCACTCCTCGACGTAGTGGATCGGCTGCGCCACCTCAAGGTGACCCAGGAGGGCATCCAGCTGCCCACCGTCGTCGTCGGCAACCAGTCCAGCGACAAGTCAACCGTGCTCGAGTCGCTTGCCGGCATCAGCATTCCGAGCGGCCAGGGCATTTGCACGCGAGTGCCACTCGTCATGCGCCTCCAGGACGACCCCTCCGCTAACTCGCCCAAGCTCCAGCTCGAGTACAGCAACGGCCGCGTGGTGACCACCACCGAGGCTAAGGTCGCTGACACCATCAAACGTCGCGACCGCGGAAATCGCCGGGAGCGGAAAAGGCATCTCCAACGCGCCCATCACCCTCGTCGTGCAGAAGCATGGCGTGCCAGACCTCACCATTGTCGACCTCCACGGCATCACGCGCGTGCCCGTGCAGGGACAGCCCGACGATATCTACGACCAGGTCACCAAGATCATCAAGGAGTACATTTCTCCGAAAGAAAGCATCATCCTGAACGTGCTCCCATCCACGTTGGACTTACCAACGTGCGAGTCCATCCACATGTTGCAGCAGGTGGACCGTTCCGGTGAGCGCACGCTTGCCGTGGTCACCAAGGTCGACAAGGCCCCCGAAGGCCTGCTTGAGGAAGTTACAATGGACGACGTGCATCTCGGCCTCGGGTACGTCTGCGTCCGCAACCGCATCGGTGACGAGACGTACGACTGTTAGACCTTAAAGCTTCACTTAATCAACATAATAGCTAGCCCTAAGATCAAACACCCTAAGTGCGGAAGCGTGAGGTGTTTACCTGAGTTCGGTGACGCCATCTGATGATGGTGAAGTGGTCGCCGGCGTGATGAAGAAGCTTTGGGCGATGTAGTCGATCACCAGCACGTAGTGGATGAGGAGGCGGCAGTAGCCTTCACCTTGTTTACTGCGTTCTCTTAGGATCGGATTAGAGTTGTGGGGGGGGGGGGGAGATCAGCCTAACATGCGAAAATCTAGTCACATGCCCTACGGGACTCCCCCCTGGTTTATATCAAGCGCAGCACAAGGTGGGACCACCACCATTTGTTGGTTGGGGCTCCCGATCAGAGCGCATGGAGGGCAAACGGTCCTCCTTTTATCTCGGTCACGTCAGGGATAAGGCCGAGATCAATTCCAACATTCTCCCCCTTGATCGAAAGGCTAACATCATAAGCCCATTCTTAATGAAATAGCACACCAAGGCAAAAGATTACAGCGGCTCATAAAATGCCACTGAAACCCAGAACCCATAGTACACTATTTCATCTCGAAATGGAAATTCATTATTCCTAATGGGAGTGGTTGGCATAATGGTCCTCTTATCCAGAATCATAGGCTTTCCAATAACCCCATGCCGGCAACATGATCACGAAAAATATGGGGTGGTAAGCCTTTAGTGAGCGGATCCGCAAACATTGACTTAGTGCTTATATGCTTGACACTTATAGTTTGATCCTGGATTCTATCTTTCACAACGTGATACTTAATGTCGATGTGTTTGGCAGCACCACTCGACTTGTTGTTACTCGTATAGAAAACTGCGGGTTGATTATCGCAGTATAATGTGAGTGGTTTTACAATACTGTCGACCACTCTTAGTCCCGGGATAAAGTTCTTTAGCCATACAGCCTGCCTGGTAGCCTCATAACATGCCACAAACTCAGCTTGCATCGTTGAAGATGCTGTAAGTGTCTGCTTGGAGCTTTTCCACGAGATAGCTCCTCCAGCGAGGGTGAAGATATAACCTGACGTGGATTTCTTAGTGTCTACACACCCCGCAAAGTCTGCATCCGAATAGCCAAAGACTTCAAGGTTATCGGATTCTCTAAATATGAGCATGTAGTTCTTAGTGCCTTGCAAATAGCGAAGGACTTTCTTAACGGCTTTCCAGTGGTCCGGTCCTGGATTTGATTGATATCTGCCAAGCATCCCGGTCACGAAAGCTAAGTCAGGGCGCGTACATACTTGAGCGTACATAATGCTTCCGACAGCTGAAGCATAAGGAACCGTCTTCATTTGATCAATTTCATATTGGTTCCTTGGACATTGATATGTCCCAAACTTATCGCCCTTAACAATAGGAGCAGGCGTGGCAGAGCACTTATGCATATTGTATTTCTTTAGTACTCTGTCAATGTATGCCTTTTGAGACAAACCTAATGCTCCTTTGGACCGATCTCGATGAATTTCAATGCCAAGAACATAAGAGGCTTCACCGAGATCCTTCATATCGAAATTAGAGGAAAGAAATCTCTTGGTCTCAAACAGCATATCCTTATCACTGCTGGCCAATAAGATGTCATCCACATAAAGAACTAAGATGGTGAATTTTCCCCCTTTAAACTTTATATAAATGCAGTTATCAACTTCATTTTCTTTAAAGCCAAAATTTCTGATGACTTTGTCAAACTTGAGATACCACTGTCTAGACGCTTGTTTTAGACCATAAATTGATTTCTTAAGGCGACATCCCAAATGTTCTTTGTCTTTCATGACAAAACCTTCTGGCTGAGCCATGTAAACATTTTCTTCCAAGTCACCATTAAGGAATGCCGTTTTTACATCCATCTGATGCAGCTCTAAATCATAATGCGCTGTAAGCGCCATAATTATTCTGAAAGAATCTTTACTTGATACAGGAGAGAAAGTTTCATTATAATCGATTCCTTCTCTTTGCGAGAAGCCTTTAGCTACGAGCCTTGCTTTGAACCTTTCGATGTTCCCATTAGAGTCATGTTTTGTTTTGTAGACCCATTTACAGCCTACTGTTTTGGCTCCGTCAGGAATTTGTACTAGGTCCCACACATCATTATCGCTCATAGATTTTAATTCGTCGTTCATGGCATTAAGCCACTCAGACGAATGCTTACTCATCATGGCTTCTTTATATGAGTTGGGATCTTCTGTCTTCCCTATGTCATTAATATCCTCATTCATATAAACAACATAATCATTCGAGATGGCAGGTCTCCTGTCACGCTGTGATCTCCTGATCGGTTCATTATGCACTGCAGGACAAGGACTAGGTGCTGCAGGGGACTGCTGAGGCTCATCGTTAGGTATATCATTAGGAATTTCAGAGACCTCAATAGGGGGTGTACTGACGTTAGTTTCTACTGAAGGTGCAACCACCTGAGGCACAGGGATGTGTGACTCTTGTATCAGTGGAGTAGGAACATAAACCCGTTTTTCTTCAAGATCAACTTCCCTTGTCTCCATATCCCCGTTTTCAAGAAACACAGCGTGTCTTGTTTCTACGAACTTAGTGATCCTATCTGGACAGTAAAAGCGATATCCCTTTGATCTTTCTGGATACTCGATAAAGTGACAACTAACTGTCTTAGGATCTAGTTTCCCAATGTGTGGATTAAAGACTTTAGCTTCAGCTGCACAGCCCCACACACGTAAATACTTTAAAGAGGGTTTTCTTCCAGTCCATAATTCATATGGTGTTTTTGGAACTGATTTACTGGGAACCCGATTAAGAATGTGTGTGGCTGTCTTAAGTGCCTCCATCCACAGTCCAACTGGTAAACTAGAATAGTTGAGCATACTTCGCACCATGTCCATAAGCGTGCGGTTGCGTCGCTCAGCTACCCCGTTTTGCTGAGGTTCACCAGGTGTAGAATATTGGGCTACTATGCCATTTTCCTGAAGGAATCTGGCAAAAGGACTAGGGATTTGCCCATATGTGGTATGCCTCCCATAATATTCTCCCCCGCGATCTGATCCCACTACTTTAATCTTCAGGTTGTGCTGATTTTCTACTTCAGCCTTAAATATCTTAAATTTATCGAGAGATTCAGATCGATCTTTAATAGGGTAGATATAGCCGTAACGGGAGAAATCATCAGTGAAGGTAATGAAAGAATCAAAACCGTCAACTGATATCACAGGAAAAGGACCACATATGTCCGTGTGAATTAATTCTAATAATCATGTGCTTCGAGTGGCCCCTTTCTTTATTTGCTTAACGTATTTTCCTTTAATGCAATCTATGCAGTGGTCAGAGTCGGAGAAGTCTAAGGGTTGGAGAATCTCTTCCCTAATGAGACGCTCCATTCTCCCCCTCGAAATGTGGCCTAAACGACAATGCCACAGTTTCGAAGAAGTCTCATTAATTGTACTTCTCTTTCTCTTATGGCTTACATCATAGATATTCATCGTCACAGGGGATTCATTAAGAGGAAGCATATAAAGTTTGTCTTGTCGGATGGCAAGACCAATAACATCTGAATTAAATTTAAGAATGCATTTATTGTCTCCGAAATTACAATGAAAACCATCATCATCTAACATCGAAACTGAAATGAGATTCCTCCTCATAGAAGGAACATAGACTACATTATTTAATCTAAGAGTGAAGCCATTATTAAGAACTAATGGAAGGGATCCGATAGCTTCAACTTGAGCTTCCTTCCCATTGGCCACTCTAAGACTTCGCTCCCCCTTTCTTAATGTTCTCGCGGTAAGGAATCCCTGTAAGGAGTTGGTAACGTGCACAGTGGCACCTGAGTCAATCCACCATGAATTAAGGGAAAAATCAGCATAAAGTGATTCATCAATGAATGTTATGAAATCATTACTCTTCTTTGCAAGCCACTTCAGGAAACCAACACGATCCTTTTGGTAGTGGTCCTTCTTGTGGCAGAAGTGGCATCCGTCATCTTTAGATTCTTGAGAGGCAGGAGCAGAAGGAGCAAATGCCTTGGGCGCCCTCTGTGCTGCCTTGTCGTGTTTAGCGACGAAATGCAACTTCTTTTTAGACTTGAAATCCCCTTGGAATTTTCTTTTATTCTTAGGGCTGCTTACTTGATTCACAAAATCTTTATTTTCAGCCCTCACCCTCTCTTCCTCTTGGACGCACATTGCGATCAAGTCGCTCATGCTCCACTTCTCTTTCTGAGTGTTGTAATTTATCTTAAAAGGAGTAAACTCAGGAGGGAGAGAGGTCATAATGAAGTGGACAAGGAAACCCTCAGAGATTTCCATATCCATGCCCTTGAGTTTGGCAGCCATATCTGTCATCATCATGATGTGTTCTCTTATGCCACCAGACCCATAATTATACTTAGTGTTGAGGAGCTTCTGAATCAGTGTGCTGGCATAAACCTTGGAGGTGCCTTTAAATTGCTCCTCCACAGATGCCAAGTACGTTTTAGCTTTTTCTGAGTTTGGGATTGCTCCCCTTATAGCATCTGATATTGAGTTCCTCATTATCATAAGAGACATGCGGTTGGACCGCTCCCACTTCTCAGAAAGTGCATCATAAGTTTTCTTTAATTCATCATAATTTTCCACGCCAATGGCGGGAGCTGTGGGAGCGTCAACCCTGAGTGCATAGTCCAGGTCTAAAACACCAAGGACAACAATCACCTTAGCTTTCCAAGCAGGAAAATTATTGCCCGTGAGTTGCTCTATGCCGTCAATAGTGGCGGCAATAGAGGAAGCGTTAAGAGCTGGAGAGAAGAATTGGGCCAGATCAGTAAATTTATCATAAGGAAATAATTTGCACGAAAATAACCCTACGTTGGTTTGATTAAAATCATGCAAAAATAAAACTCCAATCCGCATCACCGTTGGACAGAAAACGGAAAAGAGTTTAAATTGAACACATAAAGATGGCACATAATTACAATCAACTTTGGTCAGAAAGTAATTATGAACCTATATAAATTGATCGTAAAATTCTCCGGAAAATTTTTCTCGTTGGATCCAATTGAACCAGAGAATTAACAACAATATTTTATGCATTAATCATCATTAATTTTGGGCTAATTTCATTAGATATTCCAGTGCATAAATGAAAAAACGTTAGAAATCACTGGAAATTCCAAATAAATGGAAAAAGCCCAAAACATTAAAGAAAACGGCCCAAGAAGGCTTTTCGGCCCAGCTTGGCCCATCAGCACGGCCTGGCCCAGAGGTTTTCGCGTGCACGTGCCGGCCCGGCCGAGGGCACGGCCTAGCTTACGCGCGTGCGCTGGCTCGAGCGAGGGCGCAGCCCAGCCACCGCGAACGGCCCAATCTGCCTTCGCGCGCGTGCCGGCCCGGAGCTTTTCAGCCGTTCATCGCGATCGACGGCAGGCCGACGAAATCGCCCGATATAAAAACCCCGTCGGCCGAAACCCTAACCCTAATTCATTTTCCTCTCTCTCCCCCCGAAAAATCCGCCCGACCCGGAGCTCGTCGGCGACGGAAAACTTGGCCCGGCCGAGAGAGAGAGAGACGGCGCCGAGCGCGGCCGCCGGTCGCCCGAGAGAGAAGAGGGCAAGGGCTCCACCGCAAACCAATCGACGGAGGCGCGCGTGCGACGGAGCCCGGGAGGAGATGAGCGCGCGGCGAGAGGAGATCTCGTCCCACGGAGGAGGCGAGAACGGTCGGATGAACCGCGCGCGCATGAGGAAGATCCCGCCGGAGGAGAACTCCGACGGGCATGAATAGCGACAGAAAACCGCTGGAGCCGTAAGTCCTCACCCCCCTCTTTCTATTGCTTTGAGTTCTGAGAAATGGGCTTAGGGTTCGGGATTGAGAGGAAAAATTTGGGGTTTAGGGTTCGGATTTGGGGGGGGGGGGGGATTGGGAATTTCTTAGGGTTTTTCTTAATCTCCCCAATTCCCCTCCTTCTAATTGCTTAATCCCACTTAATCCGAGCCTAATTGACCGAACCCGAGCCCCATGAATCATCAACACAATATAGAAGCTTAGTTCATGAATGTATAAGCATAAGAGCCGCCTGATTGAATTGACCCGAGCTCGAAATGATTAATTCATGAAAGTGTATACAAGAATTCATCCTAATTTCATTAATCCGAGACATAAACATGAACTTGTGCATTGATCCGAGCCTAAAATTGAACTTAAATCACATAATTTATCATCAATGTACTTAAACCGATCAAAATTGGAAACAATTGACCGCTAATTGGCGTCAACCGATCGTAATTCAACATGATTAAGACTAATTGGGTTTGATTAGGAACTAGAATGGCTCTGATGCCAAATGTTAGACCTTAAAGCTTCACTTAATCAACATAATAGCTAGCCCTAAGATCAAACACCCTAAGTGCGGAAGCGTGAGGTGTTTACCTGAGTTCGGTGACGCCATCTGATGATGGTGAAGTGGTCGCCGGCGTGATAAAGAAGCTTTGGGCGATGTAGTCGATCACCAGCACGTAGTGGATGAGGAGGCGGCAGTAGCCTTCACCTTGTTTACTGCGTTCTCTTAGGATCGGATTAGAGTTGTGGGGGGGGAGATCAGCCTAACATGCGAAAATCTAGTCACATGCCCTACGGGACTCCCCCCTGGTTTATATCAAGCGCAGCACAAGGTGGGACCACCACCATTTGTTGGTTGGGGCTCCCGATCAGAGCGCATGGAGGGCAAACGGTCCTCCTTTTATCTCGGTCACGTCAGGGATAAGGCCGAGATCAATTCCAACAACGACCAGGCGCGCGTCGAGGAGGAGCTGCTGTTCTAGTACCACCCATTGCTTTCGAAGAACGACAAGCCCATGGTGGGCATTCCAGTCCTCGCGCAGCGGCTTATGCAGATAAAAGCCATCATCATCGTCGAGTGCCTACCTGTTAAGGCCCATCCTGTGGATGACCCAAGCCGTGAAGACCAGCAGAACTTGGCAAAGGGGCCTAGAAGGACCGGGTGCAAGACTAAGCCTAACTAATGGGTTAACAGTGAAGATTGGGTTAGCAAGTACGGTAGCGTTTGGATACAGCATTGGAAAGTGAAATGGAGGATGAAATGAGGTGGGTATGAGATATGGTTATAAGATTTTATTGTCAGTCCTTTGTTTGGTTTGGCATGGGACAGGGATAGAAAAATTAGTTAGAATAATCAAATGACCTTTCAAAATAAAGAGACAGCCATTAAAGAGCAACATCACGAAGGGCAATTATGGAATTTCGTACGTTTCTCACCTCTACCCCACCCTTGCCCTGGGTTTGAAAGGGTGAGAAATGAAGTCTTTATATCCCATTCCCAAACCCATTGCCCATCAACCAAACATCGAAAAAGCTTCATCCCACCTCCCATTTCCCAAACCAACCACACATTTCCAACAATCCAAACGGCACGTAAGAAGAGCTGAGGCCAAACCCTTGTAATAATTGGGAGATATTAAAACAAGAGCTGTGAACGAATATGTTCTATCCCTAATACAATATATTTTCTCGCCTATCCCCAATTCTTGCTTCTAATCCTTGCACCAGTTTTTCCAAATCCTATTCCCTGCATGGTTACTAACACTCCCCAACATTGTCAAATAGATCAACGACAACCTCAGCAGTAGCAGCTCCGAGCTCGACCGGATGCCACCGGATCTCAACAATGTTGCTGACACGGTTAGGGTGTTCTTCCACATTGTCAAGCAGGTGTGCACCATAGTCACTAGAAATCCGGATCGACTAGGTTGAAAAACAATGTCATAGGATGCAGGTTGACATCGGTCAAAAGTATGGTACAAAAGAGGTATACTACTTCGGGACAACAATTCGCGACATGGTATGTGACCCCAAGGATTCAGGGTCGACGACCCTAGGACGAAGCTTGAGGTCGAGGGTCAATGTACCTTATCCCATAATTTTTTATACTTGCATGATCACTTTGTAGAGCAGAATAATGCTGAATATGTGCCTTCTTACCATTCCAAGTTCCAAAAAAAAATGCACGCGAGTAGTAATAGAAGATCGATCACAAAGTAATATGCCACAAGAAACGCAAATCTACATTATCCCCGATACTAATACATGAAAAATTGCATTGTTAGAAAAGTCAGGAGAGAGACGCACCTTCAAATGTACCGCTGAAGTGATCAAACATGCAAGTAGAAGAGCCCTCCTTGTCCAGCTACCACAAAAATGGATCATCAAGGATACCATCATGTCAGAAAATTTCATTAGTAAAGCCCTTGGAGCACCTGACAGCAAGCATGCCGCTTCAGCAGACATATTTGCTGAGTCAGCAGAATTTTCTGTTCTTCCGCTGTGTTGCAAATAAGAAATAGCCTTTTCTGCAAACAAGCCATATATAGGACTATTACAGGGACAGCCACCAGATATAGGAAAGGTAGTGTGATGACGAGCACATCTGTGTTGCCCAGTTTGTCGCCTGTCAATCCCCTGTCATAAAATGGCATGCTCCATCCAGATAAGTACATTCGAGCAATTTCTCCATTCAGTTGCACGACCCCAAAACCATGGCATTTCGATGAGCCGAGAACATATATGACCAGAGAAACCATAAAGGTTTACTCCTTGCACCCTCCATTAAAAACCAGACCAACCAAAAGTAAGCCTTTCTCTGCTGGATAGGGGATGATAGAACTGACAGCCTACCTTTGGTACGATGGATTTCTCCTAACAAAATAATACAGCAGTTTGGGGGTGAACAACAATACAATGATGAGGGCCAAATTACTCAGAAGAACTTGATACATGTGTTCCCATTGGACTTCAAACACCAGATAGTTGAGCCATGGGAGTGCTGGAATTGCCATCTTACCCTCGACTGAAAATGGTCTCTGCCCACTTGAAGTCTTTACATCATGAGAATCAACCACAAACACCTGCAAGGCTGCAACCAGTAGCGAGTAGACGATGGACTTCTGTAGTTTTCAGCATTCCATTTGGCATGGAACAAAGGTCTGTGAGCAGACGAGCTAGCAACAAGAACATTTATATCGTTTCTCAGTGACCGCTTATTTGATTCCAGCATATTCATACTTCTCGAATCTGTCGGATATGTGACCGTGATGAAAGTTTGGAGTGCCTGTTTTAATGTGTGGTCTATGAAGGAGACTGCACCTCTATCTATAGCTAAAATCCTCATCAATCTGGACTCTGGAGTCCTTCCAGTCTCCAAGTTCCCATTCCCAAAAGTTTGACTTGCGATATTCTATTGCTGTTCTCATTTCATGATACCTCCAAAGATGCTTACTAACTTTTGCATGCAGATGGCCACATAGATATGCTGAAATTTACTGCCTTGCAAACACACTTTCATAACACTGTCCTTTTTCAGACGATGTAGTGAATGACATAGGGAAATGTTCGAAAACAACTATTGTAATTGAAATATTGGATGATTGGTCCAGTACTGAAGTTTTGAATTTACTGCTTCTATCCTCTTATTAGTTGGATGACCAAATAGATTTGCAGGAAAACGAATGCCAACACTCATTGTATCATCAATGCCCAGGAAGAGGTAGCTTCTATCTCCCTACAGTGGAGGGCAACATTCAGTTCCAGAATTGAAAGGGTAATTAACATAGATGTGTAATCATGAGAATACATTATGCACAATTAGTCCCAAAATATATTTCATAACTGGCATTGGACCATTAGTACACAAAAGAGTGATAGAAAATGGGACATTAGTGCTTGGTGTACTAGTTAACCATAAATGGCATTCAAGACAAAGGTGCTTTGTCATTCTATGCATAGTAATTTGTAAGGCTCTATTGTGTCAGATTACTGGTCAACAATGTTTAACATTTCATGATATGCCAGTAAATTTATTACAATTTACACCTTGAAACAAGACAGGATATTAAATCACAAAAATATTAACTACAATTTGACTACCCTAGTCCCTAGGATTCGAGTACAGAATGGTGCTTAGCAATACAACCACCTTGAATAAAGTCAATGATCCTTAACCATGAGAGCTGACACAGGGAAAAGTCGTCAAGTCTTACCTGAAGCAATATACTACCGATGATGCTTAATCGCTCAAGCAGTGAGTTAACGCTGTAAGTTGAGAAGAAGTCCAATTTTCCTACCCTATAGGGCACTCCATATGTATCGTGATTGCCTCTAATATCAAATATCTATCAATACCGCCTCTTCCAACAATTGCATCAATAATTTCCTTGTAGGTAATTCATTCGTACTCATCCTGTGTTGAGGTAGTTCTTCACCGATTCTTTGCAATAGCGATCAATCATATTAATCATATGTGTGCTTATCCCATTACCTTACTATTCTAACCAAGGCTCTCTCTCTCTCTCTCTCTCTCTCTCTCTCTCTCTCTCTCTCTCTCTCTCTCTCTCTCTCTCTACCATACTTGCATGTAGCTATGTACTTGGCTCTAACAACTTAGCTCTCTTAAAAGCCATAGCACTAATAACTCGAGATGCCCAAAATTTATATTGTGTACAATAGTCTCTGGGTGTTATACCAATTTGGTGTTTTAAATATTTTTGATAACCTTTTGGTCAATTTTTACTGTTCGAAATCATTTCCCCTCTCCAGAAATAAATAGAACTGTCACTAAAATATCAAGGAAGGACCTAGTGTTACAGTACCACTTGGTCTCTTTAGACATATGTTTTGATGATTAGATGCACATACATTCAAGAGAAGTACTGTTATGGAAAGTTTATTCTGTTATGGCGAGTTCATGCTATGATCATACCATAGCTAGTCGAGTTCCCATCTATTTGTTGAAAAGGGCAATTGCACAGGTACGTATGGTTCTTGCATATAGCCATACAAATGATCTCTCTCTTTGTAATATCATCATCCTAGAACTGTGTATTGGCATTGCCCTGTTTCTATTTAGTAAACTCCGGCAACGAAAATATGGGCACTGAAGGAAACAACTCCAGTGTGGTCACGGGACAACGTTCCCATATTATTTGGAGTACATGTTACGGTATCTGCAGCACTTCACAAGGCAAAATTCAGATCCGGAAAGATGAGAGCAGAGGGCTCACCGGTGATATCGCCGGTGACGAGGAGGAGGTGGGGCCGGATGGCACGCAGGGAGGCGCCGAGGATGCGCGCCAGGTCGGCAGCGCGCTCCGGGTGGTAGGCGCTGATGTGGAGGTTGCTGACCTGCACCACCCACGCCACGTTCCCGTCCATGGGGAAGGCCGACCTCGACACCGACGCGTCGTCGACGGCCGCTTGCCACGAGGCGCACGGCCGCAGGACGAGGAGGAGTAGGAACAGTAGGAGAGGAACCGGGGGCGGGAGCTCGGAGGGCATCGCTGCCGGCTGGGAGGCTCGGGGGTCGCCACACGGCACGGAGTCGCGTGGTGGTTCCGTGCCGTGCTGCATTGTGGAGGAAGAAGAGCCCGGTCTGCAAGGCACAGGCGATCGTGGGCTGTGGGCCTAAAGCATGGCTATGCGATCTCGTACTCGTGACAGTAAAAAAAATTTGGCCCAGATCTGGCTCATATTGGGATGTAGTACGTGGACTGAAATCATATCAATCTCAGACGGGACCTTTATTTTGAGTTGCTCAACAGGGATACCTGAACGGGCTAGATGCGACTTGAAAATGACGTATAGTTGGGCCGGGCTTTTTCCTGCAGCGCACAACACGACGGTTCGGCATGGCCCAATACTGTTAATCCGACACCTCCGCGCTCCCTCACGAACACCGCCGCGAAAGAGTAGACATAGAAAATCTCATCATTGTCGGTTTATAATTAGCTTTATTGTGATTTTTGAATCTATAAATCCAGTGCGACATGGAGGAATATTTTCATCATAATGGAATGCACACATTAATTGAAGATGCTGGTAGAAGTCGCGTTTGACCCTTCTTGATATAATTGCAGTTCAATGTGGTTTTGTAATTCTTCCACGAAGCTCCCATGGGCGGTAACGCATCCTTCATGAAAATGTAATGTTTGGATTGTTAGGTACTTGCGGCCATTCCACATAGGTGATGGAAACGCTATCCCTAGTAATTACCTCACAACACGTCTTTGTACAGCGCCACTACTCCCTCGAGTGCAAGAGGTGCCTCGGTTGGCGAGATCTCTATGATGACAAATCAGCATTTAGACTTCTTGCTGAGACCTTGGCCACCATGCCGCTTTGGTGCTTCAGTCATCCCACTCTTCGATGGATTATCCATCTTCACGTAAGGAAAACATAGACTATTGAAAACTAATATATTTATCAATCATACATTAGCTCATACATTCATCTATTAATCAATTTACCTCGCTGATGTCAACCATATTAGGTTGGTTCATGTTGAGGTAGTTGGTTGGGCTATGGCTAGAACTTCTTTTTTGATAGAAGGTCTCCTATCTATTCGATCTCAGATTCGAGTCGGAAGCACCTTCAAGATGTTGCCACATATGTGGGCAACTAGCGAAAGTTGGAGGTGTCATCTCTAGCAATTTGCAAATAAGAAATGTAACTAAAGATGCATTTTTGGATATTGTTTGAGTAAGAGAGCAAAAGCAATTCATCCTAATCTGAAAGGGAAATGATATCTTTTTTACCAATAATAATTATCTAAGCATCCTAAATTGAATCAATCTGTGCTCCTAAACTCTAAATTCCTATTTATAATCCGATTTTCTAACATGTTAAATAAAGCCGACTGCGAAGAAGCTTCTAGTGAGAATTATAGTGCTAAAATCAATTCCTGAACAATAATTACCCCCCAGTGGTTTCTCGCACTGGTAGTCTAATTTAAAGATGTCCAAATGAGCCGTGTAACATGAATCGATCTGAGGCACGACACTGTTGGTACGGCCCGACCCAAGCCTAGATGGGCCGGGTCGGCACGGCATGACTCGGGCACGCGATGGTCCAGGAGGCATGGCCCAGCAATAATAACAAAAGCTCTTTTTTTATTGATTTTCTATATTTTTTTGAATTTTGTAGCTATTATTTTTGATTTTTTTTCTATTTTTGGAGTGCTGTTAGGCCCGTCGTGTCGACCGTGCTGTGGACCGAGGACGCGATATGTGGACCGACACAGCACGACCCGTTGCAATAGTCAAGTGTATCGAGCCGTGCCGAGATGGATCCGTACCGGATCGATCCAATTGACTCGTTTGATCATCTCTAATATAATTTGCCATGCGAGATGTGATTCATCATGTTCAAATTTTATTGAATGTGGCTTAAATGCTAAATCAACTTAAAATTACATATATCCATTCTATCTATTCACCTATTTATTCATCTATCTATTCCACGTATCAATTCATCTGTCTATTCACCGTAATGGTACCAAACATCATCATCATAAGAACATCATCTCACCGGCCGCAGCAGCTGGAGTGACCGATGGAGCAGCGAGGCAGGGCCAGCGACAGAGAAGGGAACCACCAATGCGGGTACACGAGTTGGCTTCCATCTCACGCGACCATTAATGGTAGCGGCAACATTCAACGCCATCGAAGCGATAAACAACGCCCGGAAACCGTGGCGACCCAGGCACCGGTCGGCGCTCCCTCCGTCGCTCGCCCGCGCCATGGATACTGGAATCTCTTGAGCTGCGTGACCAGAAGCTTTCCGTGGATTAATCAAAGGAGAGAGAGAGGAGGGCCGCACTTGTATGGCATTAATTTCTTCCCCTCACACACACTAAACTACTAGAGCAAACCTAATCCAAGTACGTACTCCATCCAACCACCTGCGTTGTAGATTAAACCACGGAATACAGGTATGTATACAAGCCGCCCGATACAAGCTACGCTGAGTAAACCTGACATGCGTGACGTACCCTAAGACCATCCAGCCATTTTTCTTTTATTTTGTTTCTTTTCTAATTTTTTCTCTTTTTTATTTTTTTTATTTTTCTTCATCTCTAATAACATATTTTTGAATAGGTTGTAAAAGTAAAAGAGATAATCTCATTCTAAAGACAATAAATTTAATAATCCTTTCAAAAAAAACAGTGAATAAAAATTATTAAAATACTGAAAGAAATAAAAATCTCTTTACATAGGATTCTAAGTCGAGATAGAAATTTATTGGGTGTGATCTAACGTCACCTGTGCACCAAGATGGGCCTGTCCGCGCATAGGTGCGTTTTCATTTTTTTTCTCTCTCGATAAACATATGAGTCTTACTCCACAGTACTTGTGCTAAGTTAGGCTTTCGTGTTGCTATATACGGCTGCGGTCACCTTTTTACCAGTCCTGTCGCGTCGAAACAGAGCTTTCTGTCTGTCAGTAGCCGTCTCTGTGAAGTGACCACGGTCAAAATATCGGCATCCCACTGTACGTAGTACGTAAACGCCAAGTGGATCTATTATTATCAGAATGCTAATCCTAACCATCTCGGCAAGATTTACTTCCAGCCAGTTAGACGCAAAAGTGTGCGCAGCCATATGCTGGCCAGTATATTTTGACCTTGGATCTATTATAATATTATAATTTGAGTGTTAAAAAGGATCCATCAATATTCGCTTTTAAGATCACAAAATTATATTATTAGTTAATAAAAAAGAAAAAAATTTAGATACTCATTATTATAAATATCTAATGGTCTAAATTAACAAAAAGTTCATATCAAATACGATTAATAAATAGTTAAAATTCGGAATTAAAAATTATAAAAATTAAGCGGTTCAATTTTCATATGGTTTGGAAAACAAAATATTTAAAGAAATAGTCCAAATAGAATAAAATAAATAATACTTGAAATTGAGGTTAGAATAGAAAAAAGATCCATATCAAATATAGTCTTAGAAAAAATTATTATAAAAATAAAATACCTAAATAAAGAGTTCATCTAAAATATAATTAATCAAATACTACCGTGACAAATTATTACATCGAGTCTATTACTAGTTAAACTAATGGAGAGGTTAAAAACTATTTGTACAAACCAAAGACCAGCGGACAATGCTTATACGTAGCTACAGAAACCTCAGTCGACTCAAGGCGATTCTAAAAATCCGTCGTCGATCTTGCTAGTTTTCCTCTCCGCCGATGGCCTCGACACTAGAGGTCGAGGGGAATCGATAGATCGATGCCGGGAGTCTTAGATAGGGTAGTTTTTAGCAGTAGTGAGGCAGCAGGTTAGCTTAGGTAGGGGTAGGTTATGGTTCCGATGGCACCGGCAAATGTGTTCGATCGGCTTTTGTCCTCCACTCGTCACTGCTGCGGGTGTCATCTTCGACGTCCTCTTCTGCGATGGGTTCGTGAGGTATGTGTCAGTTGATGGGGTAATTGTTGATAGGATGAAGTTGCGATGGAGGGAAAGTTCTCTGTTCCCCTTGCCTTTGGTTCCTGGGCTGCCGACGTTCTAACTGGTGATGCCAGGTTTGTGTTTTGGGTCTTCTGGGTGGCTACGATCTGCGGAGGCGTCAAGTGTTGGTGATGTCGGTTCGGAGAGCTTGACGGCTAATGTTCTTTCAACGAGTTTCTGTTGCGGCTTTCCAAAGTTTGGAGTGAGTGAGCAGCAAATGCAGCCTGAACCAAAGGGGAAGAAGAAAGTAGGGTCCTTGTTGTAATTACTGTATTACTTAGGGGCCTTTCGTAAAAAATGATGCTTGCAATCTCCTTTTAATATATGGTTTCCCCTTCCGACAAAAAAAAAACAATGGAGAGGTTGCGTTGAGACGGATGGTTTGGATGAATTCAGTACCGGTGAAAGATAGGGGCGCGATGGATGACGCAGAACGCGTCGTGGTTAGTGCAGAGAAAAGAAGGGAGTATATATAAAATGGAGGCAGGGAGCGGAGAACATGAGGGCGCCTTTTCCGGCGCCTTGTGCGTGAAGCTGCACTACCGCACACGCGCTCTCGCTTAGCTGCACGTAAGCGCGACTACTAGTAGTCGGCTGCTTCCAAGAGGAAAATGCCAAGCACGCATATGAATCCCACGAAGATGCACGGTTCCGTTTGAGCAACGCAATTGTATGTGCGCATGAAACAAGGAATTGCTAGCACTGGTATAATCCTGACTCGCATTTGAAAAGAGCAAGCTATATACTCCTTTCAATTTCATATTAAATATCGTTATATATAATTTTAGTGAAGTGTTTGAAAATGAATCGTTTAAAGATTTTAAGGTCATCTAGTCCGTTTTACCTTTATAATTATTTTAGTGTTGCATGCACCAGTAACTTTATTTATTTTTTATTGTTATATTGAACAGCTCTCAAGTACTTAGTTATGGGAGTAAAATAGTAAAAAAAAACAGATTTCTTTAAGCCATCTTAGTATCCTAAATCATATCTAAAACGACATTTAGTATGGAATCGGAGGGAGTAATATATGTATATATATGTATGCGCGCTATTAATTAGGGCATATCTAATTGTTATAGATAGTCACTACTCTCTTTGATTACAACTGTAGGTTGTTTAGTGTCCTCAATTATTCTCTAAATATAAATTATTATTGAACTTTTATATATATTTTTTTATTTTCTTCTTACAATTATTTAATAAATACTATCACTCTCACGAATAAATAAGTTATCTTTTTTAATATAGAATAAATAAAAGGTAACTGGGAGCACGCGTTTGAACGATCTCTGATTTAAAACGGTGAAGTCAAATTCCTTGGTCATTAACGTCGTTTCTAGTGCTCTCCTAGCTGCATAGGCCTTGTCTTGGACTGTTTTGGATGGTGGTACACTGGTACTGCAAGCTGAATCGAGTTTTGCAGGCATGCATCCAGACAGATCTTTACTCGTCTTCACAGAAAAGAAGCCTGTCCAACGTCACTGGCACCCATAAACTCCGGGAATCGCCACAGCAAGGTACCGGTAGTACTCCAGAACTCCAAGCTCAATATGATGAAGCTAGCAGAGTTTTCGACTGCCATTAACGAGGTCAATGCAGCTAGCAGAAGCAGGGTGCAAACTTCCCAAAGTCAACTCAACGGTACGAATAGTAGAAAACTGCATTCGATGTCTGCATTGGCCATGGATATCTCTGCTTCATTAAGAAGCGCAACTAGAGTGCCATCTCTTTGCAATACAGAGCACAAAATGAACTTATGAACATATATTTATTCATCCTGAAGAAAAAATACTAGTAAATGAGTACATGAATGTTTTTACCTGAAGCATCAAACATGCCAAGCTAAGAGAAAGAAGAGCATACTACTACTACCTAAGACTAAGAGCACTAGCTAATGCACGAGCCAATACCCCTCTCGTTCGACTTCCTTTCTCCTCGATTGAGCCCGAGCTAACGAACTGAAACATCAGAAACGCGGAGGAGAAAAGAAGCAGAACCAGAAGCTTACGGCAGGCGGGCCATTGTCAAATCTCACAAAGCTCCGTAACCTTTGCCTTGTCTATGCTCGCTCAATCACGAAGAGCACCTTCTGCATCCGTCGTCTCTTCCGAACATGCATGTCATCTTCTGATCTTGCCGGCTGGCCTCGCGCGTCATCTGTTGTGCAAGGGGTTCGAACCTGTGGGCACTTTCCTCTTGCTGTCTCCGACCATGTCTTCCGCGGGCGACGGCGCTGGAGCCATCAGCAGCGGGGCCGTGGCCACGAACGCCGACGTGCGGGCGGCGTGGACGGCTGTGAAGACGTTGGTGCCGAGGAAGGAGGAGTGGACGAGGATGGCGATGAGGAGCCACGGCCCCAGTAGCCCGCCGGGCCCCTGCCTCTCTCCCCGCCGGCAGCAGCCAACCATATTATCTGAGATGACGTTGGACCTGGTCGCCGGCCGTGCGCTGCAGCTCGCAACCTCTCGCTGGAGCTGTCGGAGGGCGGAGGCAGACTGGCAGAGGAGGCTGCGGCGAGGAGTGCGTGTGCACGTCAACGGAGAGAGTGGAGGCTTAGGAGAGTCGGGAGGAGGGGAGTCTGCGCTTGGACTTCGCTGAGTATAAAAGTAGTGGCGCAACCGGGGCAAAAATTCGATTTTGTACAACATACGTGACCGTATTTGTTTAAATAGACAACTATTTTTCGTATTTACAATTTTAGCACATGTATTCGGCACACGGTGTGCCGAAAACGATTTTTCGGTACACGGTGTACCGAAAAAGGCATTTTCGGCACACCGTGTGCCGAATACGCTGTATTCGGCACACGGTGTGCCGAAAATGACTGTATTCGGCACACCGTGTGCCGAATACAACCAAAAAGCGTATTCGGCACACGGTGTGCCGAATACAGTTGGTATTCGGCACACCGTGTGCCGAAATACCTTTTTTTTCGTACTCCTCCCATTACGTGATTTGCCTGTGTAATTTATGTAACAAAATTAAAAATTTGCTAATCTAAAATATTTTAAAATGCATGAGTAAAAAAACAGGGTATATTCGAACATGGGCAAGATTAATAAGGTATCAATGATCATCTTAAAATGGCAATAGAAAGTGATGATGTAGATTAACAAAATCGTCGAGACATTGGTGGTATGAAATCGTCGTCGTCATCATCTGGAGGTATCACGATTGGAGCACGTGCTCTTGTATGGTTCGTTGAACCTTGTACCGTGTGGCTGTGGCTGGTGGAACGTCGAGGCATAGATGGCATGAAATCGTCGTCATCGTCGTCGTCCGGAGGTATCACGGTTCGAGCACGTGCTCTTGTATTGTGCGTTGAATCTTCTCCTGTGTGGCTGGTGGAACGCCGAGGCATTGGTGGCATGAAATCGTCGTCGTCATCGTCTGGAGGTATCACGATTGGAGCACGTGGTCTTGTATGGTTCGTTGAACCTTGAACCGTGTGGCTGTGGCTGGTGGAACGTCGAGGCATTGATGGTATGAAATCGTCGTCATCGTCGTCGTCCGGAGGTATCACGGTTCGAGCACGTGCTCTTGTATTGTTCGTTAAACCTTCTCCTATGTGGCTGATGGAACGCCGAGGCATTGGTGGCATGAAATCGTCGTCGTCGTCGTCGTCGTCTTCAGGTATCGCGGTAGTAGGATGTGCTCTTGTAGTAAGAGTTGAACCTTCTCCTGTGTGGCTGGTGGAACACCGAGGCATTAGTGGCATCAAATTTTCATCAGCTCTTGTACCCCTTGGGTTCGCTGATCTTCGTCGTCTTCGACGCGAACCAGGCAGCACACCCCCGCCGAAGAGCATTTGCATTGCCAAGAGGTGTGGTATTTCTTTGTTGATTAACTCCGCGTCTTCTGGGAATGCCTAAAGCAGAAAAGGGGTATTCGAATAAAAAACAATAAGACAACTATGGTGATGAAATAGAAAATGACGAACCTGTATGTGGGATGCATACTGGTCGGGCAACATTGCCATCCTTCGTTGCCTCATACAGAAACCCAGTAAAGAAGGATGGTCGGCTAGTTCGCAAACCCTGAGGTATATTCGGCGGCGCTCATGTAATAGGGCCCTAAGGTCGTCGGTTGTTACATGTAGAAGTGGAACGGTGAACGCAGAACATGGCGGTCTTGTATTTAATTTAGACACAGCTTGGATTAGGTTGCTCTCTTTGAAGGGATCATCCTTCCCTCCACGCACAACCTGCAAGCAGGCAGTTAATGCTATATCGATCGTTGTATATGTCCATGGGAATGCAGTAGTAGAATTTCTCGCCATATTGAGATTTTCTTGCAACTTTTTTGGTCTGCACCAAAGCACGATTCGCTGGTTATTTAACAAACAATAAACATGTATGAAATGTCAAAAATGATATATACAAATACTTAATAAGTTACTGATAAATAAGTTATGTGTCATAATTAGTTAAAAAAGATTATGTAAACTAAATATAATTACTTGAACACTGAAGTGTATGGCATAGTACAAATGAGTACATAATATAGTGTATGGCATAGTACAAATGGCTCTTTAACGATGCCTACGCCGCAAGAAATCCTCAGGAGTGTAAGCGTCTGGCGGGTGTGTGGCCCTCATCCCAGCCGCCTGAGCTGGCCCCTGCCATGTGTGCCCTTGGTCCTCATCTTCGTCTTCATGATGTGTTCCAACTCCGCCGAATGTGTATCCAGAACCGCTAACTCGGCCCTGCATATACCACGCTGTAGGATCGTCATGCGGGAGTGTGACCGCCGGTAGTACGTGCTCGGTGGGAGTCCGAAATGATGAAGTCCCAGCTTCCTGGTACCAGTGTGAACCCCCTGGTGCATCGGGATATTGGGGGTATTGGCCGCTCAGTAGCTCCGTGAAGCTGCTCGATTGCAATGCACCAGCCCAGTCAAAATCTTGAGTGCCACTTCAGGTGGGCGTCTGGTGTGTGCAGTCAATGACATCCTCGTTGTGAGTTGATAATCCTGGTGGAGTTTTCTGCGTAGCTTGAGTAGGTTGTGTGAACGGAGGGGGCTGGGAACCCAGTATGCACTCCTCAGGAGCGGGAGCTTCAGGTGTCACCTCCTCGGCTCCAGCAGAAGAACGTGTCCCATGATGTGCCGCAGACGAAGGGACCTCCCGTGAATGTGCCTCCTGAGCACTGGATGAGCGCCTGCTGTGGGAGGCACGGGACGGGTCCATGGCGGGTACGTCGTATGCCCTACAACGCGGGGCGCAACCACCTAGTCCACGTATCGCGGACCAAAGGCGAGACCCTCTCGTCCTCATGTAGTCTCGGAGAGGGTGCCTATCCCTTCGCGTGGCTGACCCACTCGCTTCCCAACGGTCATGCTCCGCATGCCTATGCATTTCGATCCCCGCTTTGGTCTGTTGTTGTTGAGGGTTATGTCAGTAATACGGATGACAAACTAATGAAAATCGTTATAAGTACAACATCACTTACCACCACATGTAGAAGCCGGGCACGATCTTCGGGGAAGGGTCTAGGGGCTGGCGGTACGCTGCCGCTGAGTAAGGTGGGACGCGTTCGTGATTGATACCACGCAAGGTACTCCCAGTACGAGCTATCGTCGTACTGTCCCGCAGGAACGACGACATCCACTGCACCAGACTCCATCCACCGGGTTATGTGTTCTGCATTAATCTTCGCCCAGTCGTGGGTGCTTGCGTTTGCTTGGGCACTCCTCCTGTATGTGACATAAATAGTTAAAATTTTGTAACATCAAAATGGTATCTACAGTAACACACTTACTCGTGCGCCTGACCAGCGTCTCGTGGGGGAGGTACTGGCACCAACTGACGATGACCAAACTGCCTCTGCACACGGTCAGGAGAATACACTTCTACATTGTTCATATAAAGCAGAAAACATCTAGTCATCCATAGGTCGGAGTCACGGAAACAAGATGGTGCGATGAGGCCGCCAGTCGCAATTTCGGCCACTCGTTCACTACGCCATGGATCCCACTCCACAAGATCGGCACTGAGGACATCAAGATCACTGATCACCCGGGAGTAGTTTCCATGGTCTTGGTGGTGACTCCATCGTAGCCTGGCATGAAGCCACCTATAACCCATCGTTGGTCTCATGTCGTCGGCGACGCCGTCAGAGATGGGAACTGGATAGTAGGTCTTGCTCACCCACGGTCGACACACCGGGAGATAATCCCAGCTCCAGATCTGTAGAAGGTGTAGGCAACCAAAAATAGATCCCACCTTTGTTGACCGTTGGGTTGCGGCACATAATCCTTTGTATGTAGCAGCCAACACAGCAGATCCCCAACTGTAATGTGTCGGCTCGTACGGACGTGATGTGAGCTCACGTGCTAACCATAAAATATGCGGAAGTACATAATCACCTGCCGTGTTGCAAAACATTATGCCTCCAAGCAAGATATACAAGTACACCTCATAATGCTGCATAATTGTTGCCTCGTCCGCATCCGGTGGGCAAGGGCTGAACTGTGGTAGGCCATGAATCCATGACATGGAGAGCCCTACATCCTTCATGTCATAATGCATGTTAAACCTACAAGATACAGAGAATCAATGAACCTCGCATCAACCGCGTGGCTCACATTCCTAATAGCCTCTTCGCTGCATGTATGTGGGATGTGTCTACTCAGCACAAAATAGTTCTCGTGCTTTGGCTTATGGGCTCGTACGAAGTAAGGACAAGTCGGATGCTTCGTACACCTAACCTCATACTCTGTATGGTTAGATCGGGCACACTTGTGGTCCCTTCTTGTGATTACAGCATAGTTGCTGATAAAGTGGATGACCTCTTCCCTGTTCCGAAACCGTTGCCCCACCTGGATGTCGCTATTATGATATCCCCAATTAGATAGGGTGTTATACTCACTGATGGTACAATTTAGCAGCCCAGCACCATGAAAGTACTGGATCGCTGGCACCGGGTCATCATTGTCAGCACCTTCTTCATCGCCACTACCACCGGCTTCATCCTCCATGCATTGTGCATCTACCTCACCATGGTCCACTTCGGGTCCATCCGTACCCGAAGTGCCCTACCTGACATTCCCTCCCGCCTCATCATGCATCACATTATGGTCTAATCCTTCCACAGTAGCCACCTCTTCACCATGCACCGGTCGTGATACTATGGTTACGTACACTCCCATTTTAAAGTTCTCCTCTAATACCTTACGTGAGTACAAGGCCCAAGCGTTTTTCGTTCTCAAATCGAACAACGTATGGACAATGAGCGAGCTGTTTGGTACAGGCCGTGGCCTAACACCCTCTAGGATAACATTGTAGGACTGCTGGTCTAGACACAAAAGGCTCATAACATGTGTTTGTAAGCCTTTTAGATCAATTGGTAGCTCAACCGTACTCTCTACGTGCTGGCAGTTCTGAATGGACACGAGTCTCCCATGCAAAATAGCGGGACGTTCTCCATAATAAATATGGATAGTCATAGCGTCTCTGCTAAACAAACATAAATGACCAAATAACTAATTAGATGTATGTTACATACGTACTCTATTTTAGCTAATGCATTAGCACGGAATAAATACTATACTTGCTGTAATTCCTTTTTTTATTCTAAGTATTACAGTTAATGTTACACTATAGTTGCTTCTGTTAGAATATACAAATAGTATACCTACTCTATTTTACCAACTTAATATCGTTTATCTAAATGATTTGAACGATCTACTTGCTCTAATTACATTTTGTAATCTAAATATTACGATTAATATTACACTATAGTTGCTTTTGTTGTGCGATCATAAAATATGCAAATATTGTACCTACTCTGTTTTTTCAACTTAATATTACTTATCCAATGTATTCGAGCAGAATAAATACTATATTTGCTCTAATTACATTTTTTTATTCTAAGTATTACAGTTAATGTTACACTATAGTTGCTTCTGTTGCGAGATAATAGAATATATAAATAGTATACCTACTCTACTTTACCAACTTAATATCGTTTATCCATTTTATTCGAACTGTCCACTTGCTCTAATTACATTTTCTAATCTAAATATTACGATTACTATTACACTATAGTACCATCTATTATTACAAGATCATAGAATATGCAAATCTTACACCTACTCTATTTTAGTAACTTAATATCTACATGCTATAACTATATTTTCTAATCTAAATATAAGTACATACATAATCTATGATTCAAATAAATATAAGTACTTACTACTAAGGAAGCTGTCCTGCTGCACCGCAGCTCTTCGGGCTCGACTGCTCACACTAATTTGTTGCTCTGCTCTTCTCTCCTCTCTGCTCTCATCTCCCTGCTCTCCTCCTTGCTCTTCTCTGCTCGCTGATGCCTCCTTGCTCTTCTCTGCTCGCTAATGCCTCCTTGCTCTCTCCATTTAAAGCCTCACCGAGGAGACAACAACACATAGGTGAGCATGGGTGAGCACATGCGCCATGCAGTTGGCTGCAGCCGGCCAAAAATCGTGGGCACAAAAGGACAAAAGCAAAAAGAAAAGAAAAGAGAAAAGTAAAAAGAACGACGTGACTTGACGTGACAAAAGGGTATTTCGGCACACGGTGTGCCGAATACCAACTGTATTCGGCACACCGTGTGCCGAATACGCTTTTTGGTTGTATTCGGCACACGGTGTGCCGAATACAGTCATTTTCGGCACACCGTGTGCCGAATACAGCGTATTCGGCACACGGTGTGCCGAAAATATCTTTTTCGGTACACCGTGTACCGAAAAATCGTTTTCGGCACACCGTATGCCGAATACATGTGCTAAAATTATAAATACGAAAAATAGTTGTCCATTTAAGCAAATACGATCACGTATGTTGTACAAAATCGAATTTTTGGGGATCTAACGCAATGTGGACAAACCAGATCGTCCCGCTCGCGCCGCGGCACCAGCAGGTACGTATTACAGATGGGTCCTGAACGACGAGACTGCACAAGGCAAGGCTGAAAGGAGGCTTGTCTATCAGGGGGGTGGCCAAATGTCTTGCTGTCTGCACGACTTAATCTGTCCATCACCATGACTTGTATGGGAGTATCAACGTAGAGGTGGGGCGTACCTGCTAGACACAAAGTAGTAGCTAATAACGTGTGGCATGTGATACTTGAGCTACCACACTAACCGGAAACTGTAGCGCCTACTTAATCAAGAAGAATCTTGATCACTGGCTACTCGGTCCCGGCCTGTTCATATATAGCTCGCAAATCTAAGTAAGAGTAGTTTGGTAGGTCGCACCAGCTAGCAATACGCCAAGAAAGTGCACGACGGTGTGGATGAAATTGACCTTAACCAGATTTTTTTTCCCAAGCGCAACAGAGGTGTCAGTTTTCACAGGAAACCTCTCTACCGGTAGCATTTACAGTGATGCTTCTCAGGATAGCCTGTTTGAAGGACAGGAAATCTCATTATCAATGCAGTTCGAAGGCGGAATGCAATCTAGATTCCCGTCCATATGCAAGATTTTGGTTACTACTACAAAACTGTGTAGGGACTGCAAACAGGCTACAGATTTGGGAGTGATCTAACTACGACTCTTGCCAATTATGTCGCCGCAATCTTGAAACAGCCCACCATCTCTTCGTAGAATGTCCGGAAGCACCATCAATTTGGAGCGCCATCTGTGTGTGGGCTAGCTATCCAAGTCTCTCACCATCAAATCGGTAGGTTACTGATTCTTATATTTACTAATTAGAGGTTTTTTTTCTTCCATATTAATCAAAAAACATTCTAGAAATTATCATAAAAAAGTAAAATATCCAACCGTCGAATTAATTGGTTGACTAACTGTAACCATAGATTAACAACCAGACAAAACAACATAGAAGATTAAAAACAAAACATAGAATCCAGCTTCAAAACTACTTCTTGCCTTGTCTTTCCTCCTTTCTTATTATAGATACCATTTGTCCAATAAAATTACGTTATCAAACCCCAACTTAATTACGTTAGCAATCAACATATTTGTTCAAATCAATTATAATCAAACATTACAAAATTAAAATAACAGAACGCAAACATATTACGGATTATCACACAAAAATAATATCAAAGAATTTATAATATATTTAAAAAAATAATATGAGATACGGTGACGACATTAAAAATAATAATAATTTCAAAAAAATCAAGAAACAAATAAAAATCAATTTCCATAACACATAAAATGAAAAATATAAATTAGATCCATTCACAAATAATAAACATGATTCCAATATTATGAACAAAAATTACATTTATATTTTACATTCTAATATTTAAATATAAATAGTTGATGTATCTTAGTATACAAACATTATTAACATAAATATCTACAATTCAACCGTAAACTAAATTTCTAGTCTGTACTAGTCGCACAGGTTGATATGCTAGTATATTAAGGACTAGTATCATAGATTAACTATAGGCTTATCTGTTACTACAACAAAAGCCGTTCTGCTAATCTGGAGCATTTGGCAGGAGAGAAACGATGGAATTTTCAATTGTAATCAGAAGCAATTGCCTCAGCTGGTTTCTATGATTCAAGATGAAGCTCGCACCTGGTGCTCGACTGGCGCAAAACACCTCGCGGAACTAGTTTCGCATATCCTTCGTGAGTAATCAGTTTGTGTTCTCTTATCTAGTTTTTTCTTAATTGAGGGGTCCCTAGTGAGTAGTTTTCTACAATTAGTCTTGCTCAGTCTCAGCCAGACAAATACTTTAACTTTACGTATATGATTGCTTCTCTTCTTATTAATACATAAGTGGTCAATGTTCCATGTCTTTTGGAAAGGAAAAAAAATAGCCAGTACAAAATTTCTGACAGATTAGTGTCGTTTGTGCTTTCTTCTGCCTGAAGAGACCTGTGCAGTAGTAATACAACGGCCGGTGTTGGTGGATCCGAGCGACAAAGAAGTTTCTGCTGCCGGCGGGTCGCGCGGGGAGGTCACGCGAGGCCACCGCGGCGCGGTTCAGCAGAATCTTCGGAGGCTCTCTCTAAATTGCTCCTCCTTGGCTGGCGTCCCGTAGTACAAAGCTTCTGCCACTACCACTAGTAGCTACTAACGGAGTATAGAAACACCGCCGCGTGGACGCCACGTGTTGAATATCGGTAAAAATTCAAAATTAGATAATATACATGAGCGTATTTGTTGAAATAGATAATATATTATTGTATTTACAATTTTAATATTCGTATTCGACACATTATTTACCGAAAATAAAATTTCGGTACACCGTAGGCCGAAAAACCGCGGACCCGGTTATATTCGGCATATGTTGTGCCGAATATGACATTTTCCTACCGTGCGGTCACTAATTCGGCACACGGTCATATTTGGCACACCGTGTGACGAAAACGGCATTGTAGCACGTATTCGCCACACCGTGTACCGAATACGTTTGATATTCGGCACACGGTGTGCCGAATATGGGCTGCAGTGCAGTATTCGTCATACTGTGTGTCAAATATGGGTTTTTCAGCGTATGGTGTGCCGAAAATCCATTTTTGGTAAATGATGCGCCGAATACGGATGCTAAATTTGTAAATACGACAACATGTTATCTGTTTGAGCAAATACGCTTATGTATGTTATCTAATTTTGAATTTTTTTCGTTGAATATCTAACTATACTATATACATATAAAGAGTATACTATATATGGATAAGGTATACAGTATATATGTTTAATAACTCTAGATATTATGAAACTGAATATGTGGTAACTAATACTTCTCAGAGATAGTAGACGCATATTATAAAGGTCTCGATTGTTTAACCAACTCAAAAACAACTAACATCCTAATAGGATTTATCTGATCTTTTTTTTTTTGACAAGATGAAGGACTCCCTATTAACTATGGCGAAATAGAATATGGTACAAGACTCCTATATAAGACGATGACCCAGACCCCCAAAGGGAGACTATCTTTTTTTTTTGGAGAAACACAACTCATTTGCAACTCGACACAAGCACTAGGACCACAGGAGATACTTTGCGACTTCCTCATTAGTCTAGTTTAGATCATATCTACTTCTTGTAATATGTATAGACACATTGCTTGCACTCAAATGAATACAGATATATCATTGACCGCACATGATTTAGGATATTACTCCAATTAGATCTGTATACATCGCGGGTGCCTCGTCTCCTATTCAATTCCTGAATCATGAAGACCAACCCGTTATTCTTACAGAAAAATTGTCAGGAAAAACTCATTGACAGTTGGCACGCCAGGTAGGGATCTTCTGCTTTTCAGGATCGACTATGTCTCGAGTGCATATTCGTATCGGATTATCCAACGTCGGCTTCTACGGCCGCTTTGAGTCAACTATCGCTTTCGAAATGCCCCTGGCTGGATCAGAGATCACGTTCGGAACTATGATTTTCCACTGGGACGATCAGGGTGGACTAATCCACACTGGTATTCTCGAGTCTAGCCCATTGGACGCATACCGCGAGGTGGGATACCTTGAATGGGATCCAAGGAGCCCAATGTTCTGCAATTTATGGACACCAACAATGATGCGAGTGGTGCTAACGACTTTGTCGACAGCCAGAGCAGCAGAACAGGAGCAACTTATGAATGCAAAGCTCCAAAATTAAATAAGACTGTTGCAAAGGTTGAGTTGACGGGGAACTCACCGAGTATGACTTCGAGTGCTTCCTGCGCTTCCTGCGCATCAATGTGGTTGACACGGCCTCCTCCATAGTTCTGTGATTGTTCGGTTGATTGATTCACTCCTCATTCTGCTCCTGCTCTTGGAGCTCTAGGAGTTGAATGGGCTGGAACATTGTTCTTGTTGGCATTGGGGCAGTCCTTCATGTAGTGATCTGGTTGATGACAGATGTAGCATGTTCTCTGTGTAACTGTTGAAGTCTGCCCTGCGCTAGAATTACGGGAAGCGGATGCTATTGTGCGGGATGTGAATCCTGGGGTCTGATACTACATAGTTTGTTGCTGCCTACTCCATCCGTTTCGCAATGTTTGTCCATGGCCTCGGGAGTATTTGTCTCAAATTATTTGTCCATTGTGGTAACCAAGGATGCTTTATGGTCTATTTTTCTGCTATACCCTTGAGTGCATGCATATATTTACTCCAACGCTAGTGAGTTACTTGCTCTCATTCTTGCATTGATTAGGGGTAGCATGGTCATCTCTATGTATTTTTTCACTCGATTTCAGTATTCCTTGGTTTGTACGTAATGGTGGGCGTGGACAAACATTGCGAAACAGAGGGAGTATATTGGAATCTCTGCCTACGGTTGAGACTTATCCCCTGGGACTTACTGCCCTGCTGCCTCTGGTCAGAGAACTTTCTCTTTCTTTCTACCTCTATTGGTGCATGAGCCTCCTCTAGAAGGATGGTCACATTCATCATAGTGTTGAAGTCGTGGTAGATGATAGGTACGAGTTAGACATACAAGCTACGCTATAGTCCCTTTTTGAAATGATCCTGCTTCTTCTTGTCTGTTGACATGTCTTACAAGGCATAGCGGGAAAGACGGATTAACTTCCGGATGTACTGATTTATTGTCATTGATCCTTGCTTTAGACTATGAAATTCGTCAGCCTTCATTTCCTTAGTTCCTTTCGTCACATGGTACTTCTGAAACTCTTCACAGAATTTCTCCCAAGTGACGGCATCGACATCTACTAATACATCGTAGTAGTTTTCCCACCATTTTGCTACTGATCTAGTAAGTTGATGGGCTGCTAGATTCACCCTTTCTTGACCCTCACAGTTGATGACCATGAGTTTTCTAGTGATAGCCCTAAGCCAGTCGTCAGCCTCTAAGGGGTCTTCGGTATTGTTAAAAGTTGGAGGTTTGATCCACCTGAACTCTGACATCTTATTCTGAGGTCCATAACCTCGGTTGTTGTTTCCTGTTCGTGCTATGGCCTCTAGTAGGCAGGTTTGATTGGCAATCACCACCACGAGGTCATTCTCTGGCAGTGGGAGCAGTGGGGTTCCTTGACTGCTGCGGTGGCTTTGGTGGACTTCCTGCTCCATTGGTTCCCTACTAACTTGGGAGTTGGCAACCTTGCCTCTACCTCTACCTTGGTCCATAGCGGCTCTCCCTCTGGATCCTATCACAGTTCCAGTTTCAGATCCACCCTCAGGGGCTACAATGATGAGAGAGCCCTGGCATTGTTGCCGAAAGTGAGACAACTACCTGGATGACTCCATCTATTCTCTGTAGATAAGAGAGGAAGCAAGAGCTGAGATACAACTATAAAATGAGGGGCAAACAAGATATAAGCAAGGACAATCCTTGCCAAGCATGCATTTAAGAGTCAACAAGAATCAACACCACACATAAGCACAAGCAATATGTACTAAACAAACCTAGGATCATCTCTCTAGGTCACTAATACAAAAATTTCTGATCTACAACGACAAAAGCATGCTCACAGAGCATTAGACTACAGAGTTATCTACAACGAAAGCCACAGGTAACCTACTCCTATTACTAACTCACCACATCACATCATCCTTAAGCATCGTCTGCTGACCTGTCAACGACGTTGTCAGCAGCTGACTCAACCGGTGGGAGGGTCCCAGCTGGTGTCAGGGTAGAAGTGGGGTCGGAGATCCTATCAGCGTTGTTGTCACTGTCGTGGTCACTAACAAGCTCACGCTCGCTGGGTTCTCCTCCACCTCGGAGTCGTCGATTGGTATCACCATATCTTCATCCTTGATCGGCTCGGCAGACAGTAATCCTCCACTGGTTGCTGGAACTGGTGAGGGGCCAATCCTGCCATCTGCTATAGCTGCTGCTATCTATGCAGGTAAAACAGGTACACCTGAAAGGATGATGTGCTGGGTCCGACTCACGGGTAGCGTGAAGGTACTCTTCCTATCAGTTGTTCTGACTCGGGAGCCATTCATGGTATTCTGTCTATTAAGATCCCTGTGATGCACCCTTACCGTCCTCTACCATCCTTCGCGGTTCCTTGCCGCGGTGTTTGCAGCGGTTGTGGCCTGGACTCTGATCTGTCCAGTATTACGCAGAGAGCTCTCTCCCAAGTCTGACTCCTCTGCCCTCTGACGACTAGCCTAGAACAACTGGTAGGTCTCATTGTGCAAGTGCTCCAAGGCGTGAAGGTACTGTGCTGTGACAACCACGGTGGTATTGTCCTCCTCTTCCTCCTGTCCTGCATCCTCCATGGCAGTTAGGTGTGCACACCAAGCAACCTGCTGGCCAGCGGCAACTGGAAAGTGCCTCATGGGAGAGTGTACCACCTCTCTAACATGTCTCCTGCACAGATGCTGAAGTGCTTCGTAGGCCAGCAACTGTTACGTGTCAGGGTATCATACTCCAGTGGTGCTGATGTGCCCTGGTCGCCAGCTGGGGTGCCTTGAGCAGTTGAAGATATGCAGAAGAACCTGGCACTTATAAGAACCATTCTCGTCGTACTCACGCCCCGTGTACTCGGGGCGTCGATTGTACCCCAACTGATAACAAGCTTCCCACAGCAACTTGAAAAAGCCCTTCACTCATAGACATCACACTGTGTTGCAGTCCTCGTCTTCCATCTGCCAGGGAAAAAGGGACAACTTAGAACTAGCATAATAAGTTTTTCAAAGGTAACAAGACAGAAGGCAACTACAGAAGCTGTTTTGATAACATAGTTTTTGGAAAATAGATAGACACGAGCAAATATGTCCTAAGGTCAAGTCCTACAACCAAGCATGGCTCTGATACCACTTCTGTAAGACCCCAAACCCGGGATCTCTTATACCTCCCGTATCAGTCTCTGGGTCAAGTAGCTAATACGCACAGTATAACAGTTGTAGTATCACAGTCAAACTTTATACATAAGTATTAAGGCTCATACCCCAAAAGGTTTACAAACCATATAATATATTACAAACATGGCCAAACGGCCAACAAAAACACAGCAGAAAGTAAAGGCCCAAAGCCACAAGCAGCTGATACGAACATGACTTCTAAGACTACTCTTCATCTCCGTCTTCACCTCCGACGAAGTCAGCATCGGCTTCCTCATCTGAATGACAGCAAGAGTGAGTATGGAATGTACTCGGCAAGTCATATACTACTTGAAGGTGTTGATAGATGCATAAAGGGGTAATTCAAGGATGAGGCATTATGGTTTATTTTTATGCGTAAAGCAGTTTATGCAGGTATTCTATTGTATGATCTATGATTGACTTTAAAACAGTTTAAATAGTTCAAAACCAGGTAACAAGCTATGTCTGAGGGTTTTCGGTCCTAGGAGGGGCTATACCTCACTCCGTGGTTACTATCATCACATCTGGTATACCTCTAGTACCACACAGATCCTGGCGGATTGAGACAGCAACCTCATCACATGGACATCTAGTCCACATCCACTCATCAAGACAACGCACCCGGAGTCTAGTTAAAACAGTTACTATTGTCGCATGTCCATGACCGTGGATACGACTATTCGAATAGATTTACACTATGCAGAAGTTGTACACTGTACCCACACGATATGCTCAGCCTTCAACCGTTGCAAGCGGAGGAGTAAATCATACCGAGACACTCTAATCCTCTTTCCTGTCGGGCTTTTCTACAAGATTTACCCTTAAGGGCCAGAGTCCATGTATTGAATGCCAGTCCACTTTTTAAGCCTAGGCTGGTACTAGCAACCTTCAAACAAAGGGACAGATGGCCATTTGATTCCTCGCTTCTCTCAGCCTCCTAGTATGATGCCTAACTCAGTCCAGTAAAGGAGAAGTTAAGTCCTGCTCATTTAGGATGTATGGTTGCATAGGGGTGGCTAAGCGTGATGGCGCAATGACTCGACCCTTAAACGGCCAGGGCAAGTATCTTCTGGCATTGAATACCATAGAGGTAAACCAAACCCCCAGGAGCATCCTCATCTAGAGTACTACTCCACCTGCCCCTACCAAACAGTTTTTACTCATTTTTACATATCACCCACCATATCTCACACGACATCAATGATTTTACAACCATCACAGAATTCACAACCACTGATGATTCATGATATATGAGTTATCATTGATAGCAGTAAATCTTATCTCCGAGGAGAGGTGTTTTAAGAGCGACATTTCTGAGGAGACGTATTAAATCCTAAGCATGCTAGATAACTTGGTGCAATTTGGAATACTTAGTCCATTTGACATATATGAATGTATACATACTAGTATACATACATTCGTACACATAAACATATTTCCTTGACTTTAGTTAGATTAATTAATCATAAAACATTTTAATTGGGAGTGAAATTTACAATTAATTAACATGTTTAAAAACTCAGGATCTTACAAACTTACCCCACTTAAACGGAATCTCGACCTCGAGATCAGAAAGCTCGTCAAAGAGGTTTGAAAAATCCTTCATTAGATCCTCTTCGCACTCCCATGTAGCTTCTGCTTCTGTGTGATTACTCCATTATACTTGGCAGAACCTGACTGTAGTCCTTCTGGTTTGATGAGTTATCACGTCCAAGATTCGGATAGGTCTTTCCTCATACTGAAGATCTTGCTGCAGATCCATGATTTCTAAGGGAACTTGTTCCTCTAGAGCCCTCAAACATTTCTTTAACTGTGTTACATGGAACACATTATGCACATCAGACATCTCTTCTAGAAGTGCCAACTTGTATGCCACTGCTCCAATCTTGTCGAGAATCTTGTATGGTCCCACATACCTTGGTGCTAGTTTTGCATAAACTTGGAATCTCCGAGTGCCTCTTATTGGGAATACCTTGAGGTAGACATAGTTTCCAATTTCAAAGGTCAAGTATCTCCTTCGGTTATCCGCATAACCTTTCTGTCTGCTTTGAGATGCTCTTAAATTCTCTATAATTTGAGAACCTTGTTCTTCCGCGTCTCTTATTAACGCATGTCTGAAGAGCGTACGCTCTCATACCTCGGACCACAGCAGAGGTGTCCTACATTTCCTTCTATACAATCATCAAAAGGTGACACCTTCAAACTAGTTTGGAAGCTGTTGTTGTAAGAGAACTCTGCAAATGATAGACTTTTTTCTTTAACAAGTGAATTGGAACATACTATGGATCGGAATCTGAAGAGCTCCTAGTCTTTTTTGTATGTTATCACACAAGCTCTCAAAAGATCTTTTTTACTCTTTCAGTTTGACCATCAGTCTGTGAATGGTAAGCAGAACTAAAGTCCAATTTAGTGCCTAGGGCAGTATGCAAACTCTTCCAGAATCTTGATGTAAACTACGGTCCTTAGTCAGAGACGACACTCCTAGGAACTCCGTGCAGTCTTAGAATGTTGTCAATATACAAGGTTGTCAACTTGTTCCCACTGTAGGTTGTCTTGACTGGTATGAAGTGAGCTACTTTAGTTAGACGATCCACTATAACCCATATGGAGTCGTTACCCTTCTGAGTTCTGGATAACCCGACTATGAAATCCATACCAATTTCATCCCACTTCCAAGTTAGAATATGCAATGGTTGTAGCAATCTTGCTGGTCTTTGCTACAAGAAGCAACATGAGACACCTAGGTTGACAAAGAAGGAGAAGTTCTTGCATGGGTCGATCAAGAGAGATAGTGGCAATGGAGAAAGGGTAAGCCACAACAAAGAGGGACTAAATGGTAAGAACATGCATCCAAGCAATGTGGTAAGTCGTTATGCTCTTTACGATTGGTATCATTTATTATTTGCTATTTGCATTGGTTGTGTTGTCATCAATCACCAAAAAAGGGGAGATTGTAGTGAAGATGGTCCTATTAAACCATGATTGTGATTTTGGTGATTAATGACAACATAGCCGTTAGGACTAACATGTTTATCAAGAATATATGTTAGTAGGTATCATGGATACAATACATCAAGAAGCCACCACAACCAAGACAAAGTTTGATTGAATTGGTAAAGTCTCATGAGATTTGCCTCATTAGATAGTCCGATGCAGAGAAGTTTGCACTCATTGGAGCATTATATCCAGAGGCTGATAGCCTCACTGGATAGTTCGGTGAATAGAACATGAGATCACCAGAGTGTTTCTGACAAAGGGGGAGAAGGCTAAGGACCTCACCTAATAGTTCAATGATCTGCACTGGGTAACACTAGAGTATTTCTTACAGAGAAGAATACAAGTGCAGAAGACTAAAGATCAACCCACCAGATAGTCCGGTGCTCTGTGTGTTAAACTCACCGGAATATTTCTGACAAAGGGGGAGAAGGCTAAGAACCTCACCGGATAGTCCGGTGATCTGCACTGTATAACACCAAAGTATTTCCTGCAGAGAAGAACGCAAGTGCAGAATATTGAAGATCAACCCACTGGATGGTCTGTTGCTTGATTTTTGCACACCGGATTATAGCACCGGGGCATTTCTTGCAGAGGCGAATGCAAGTATTGAAGAATGAAGAACAGCCGGTGCTCTGAAGATAAAATGCACCGGAGCATTTTACACAGAGAGGTTGCAAGGCTCGGATGGCTCAATATAACTCATCGGAAGGTCTGGTGATAGATTTGAAGGTACACCTAAGTGTCTGGTGTTCACAAATGCATTGAGTGGAGTTCCAACGGATAGTTTCTGAGGTTGTACTCGCTGGATGATCCGGTGTTAGTACTACTGTTCTCACCAGATCATCTGATGTTAATAGCTTTTCTAAGTCGTTGGGAAAACGGCTAGTTAGTAGGTTTGCTGGAGTCTAAAGGAAGCTCATATACACTTGAGAAGACATCCAAGCCACCAAATACTTAAAGTGATTATCTAAGGCGATTAAGCACAAGATTAGAGAGTGTTTAATGCTTATAGGCCTAGAGTGAGTTGTAGCTTGGTGATACAGCTTGAAGAAGGGATCAAAGAGTGATCCTAGCTTGTATCAAGTGATAGCTAATGCCTTAGAGTCTTGGTGACTCACCGGCATCTTGGGCCTTGGTGGCTCAAGCTTGTTGACCCTTCGACTTGGTGTGGAGCGGCAGCAAGATACGTGTACGGGGACGTGGAGACTCTTGCCTTGGTGGCTTAAGCTCCGAAGTGATCACGACAGCAAGTGACCGGAAGAGAGGCTAGTGATGAGACATTATCTTGGTGGCTTGGTAGCTCAAGAGTCATGATCGGGTGCCGACCAGGAGCATATCTTTGGTGGAGCTCCAACGGGGACTTGGGGGTGGCATTCATGCCATCGGTACCACGGGATAAAAATCTCTTTAGCCGAGTTATTCCCTCTACCTTATTTATATTTCCTCTTTTATATTCTTGCAATTTACCTTGCTAGAGTAGGTTATAATCCTCTTGAGCTGTAGAGTAAACACACTAGATAAACTTCGAGCATATTTAGATAGAAATTGAGATAGATTTATCTTGTAAAGTTTTTTAAGCCAATTAAATTTTAAGTGTCCTAATTCACTCCCCTCTTAGGACGTCACTGTTTCTCACAAATGAGCATAATCGTATGATGACGAAAAGAGAGAGGAAGCGTGAGAGAGCACGTAGAGTGCGTGAAGCAGAGTCGAAAGGGGCGAGGAAGGAAAAGTATTCATGTTGCACTCAGTAGATCAGATGTTATAATTATGTTGTTTACACTTTCTAAGGCATGCTAGGTTTAGATGTGTTACATGTTTAGGTTATAATGGCCGTGTACCGTACATGACACCATCCGTGTATGTCGTAGTTCCCATCAAAATCATCGTATTCAACTTTTTGTTTTAGCAAATCTGGGTATCCAAAATATCGCATAAACATCTAATGACACTGGACGAGTCGATAAAAAAAATTACAGCACACAGACGTCTAATCTACTAGAAATAAATTAAATTCGGCCACAACAAGGTGCCGCACGTTTATTGCGATAGCAAGGTCTCGCTCGGTGAACGAGCTACACGTGATATATGAATGGACGATGGTAGACTATTGTTAATATATATATATATATAGGAAAACTAGTATGTACTCCTGGGTGTATGTACTCCCACCTCTCATATACCACTTTTACACGTGTGTTATACTTCTTTATCAGTTTAAATATACTTCATTAGTAATTATAAGATACTACAATACAAATCCCACGAAATTTTTTATGAAATTCCATGATTTTTATCATAATTTGCGTATATACTTCTTTTATGTATAAAAAAGAGTATATAGCAAAAATGAAAGGCTAACATTGAATTTTTTTTCATACAACTCATATTGGAGTATCTTAGAATTAGTATTAGAGTATACTAAAAATGATAAAAGAGTATAAAGTGTTTGTTTAGGTGGTATATTGCATGTGGGAGTACATACTCCTAGGAGTATAGAATAGGTGTCATATATATATATATATATATTCGTCAGCTCCATCGAGGGGCGTCCGATGTGCCGGCCGGCCTCGGGCCCCGGTATCAGTACCGGTGACGCTCGTACAGCGCCATGTGCGCCACCACCACGGTCCGTCCCGTTCATCATACCGAAGACCTGAGCAGGCGCTCTCGTTTCATCTTGTACTCTCGTGCACATCTCTGACTCTCAGAGTCATGAAAAATTCGGTAAATCTTGGTCGAGTCGCTTGTGGGCACCGTCTGTGTGGCCATGCCGACTCCAGCGAGAGGAAGCAGTCTACAGGGAATACCGACCACCCTGGTCGCCAACCTGCTTCAGTTTTAACTGAATTTTTCACTTTGCTTTTAATCTCTGGCGATACTAATGCATGCGGTGAGGCTGCCAATGTTGGGGTGGCTTCGACGACGGCGTCACTCAGGCAAAACGCGGCGACAAAGGTGGCCAAGAAGGCGAGGGTAGCGTCAATGGTAGATCTAAGGGTAGTTCAGTGGGTTTGAAACTATTTTAGATTTAGGTTAAATTTAATTCAGTACGTAGTCTAGCTCACGGTTCGTCTAAAACAACGTAAAAAAGAAAAAACCTAATCGAATTGATTCAGTCTAGCGATCCCGGCGAGGGGGCGAGAAATCTGAATTCTGCTTGTTGATCGAGTCTGTCGAGCGATCCCGGCCGAGAACAAATTCAGCATCCTGGCAAACGATTCCAGGTGGGAAGAAGTCAAGCGTTCCTGGTAAGCGATCGATTATGTCGAGCGATGGCGAATATTTATTCATTGTGTCTGAGCGTATCTCGTCAGAATCAGATGGATGTTTTTTATGAATTTGTACGTAGTACGGGAACATGTTAAGGATGGACTGTGAAGTTGGTCGTGTAGGTATCAGTCTACCTCTAGCAACATTAGATCTAGCGGTTATGATTATGACAATAACAATCAACCGTGTATATTTTTTTCTTTTTCCACCGATTAACGGTTAGTTTTTTTTTACCTCCAGAGGGAGCGTGGAAGTCATTTTTAATACTCAATTATTAAGATAATATATTGTTAGGGATATTTTCTTACTAGGATTCTAGATATGCAGATAATATAGAATCCAAAAAATAAATCGACCATTACATAAAATTCTATTAAGATATTATATGAAAGTCGAATTTCTATGCTTTCCATTTCCACAAAAGAAAGTACAGAGGTGGCAAAAGGAATTTCTATGCTTTCCATTACACTGTGGTGACAGAGGTCTGACTCACTGAGAGGGATCGACCGACCTTTTACGTGAGCATCATACGCGAAACATAAATACGCACGACTCTGTATCACCATCAGCACCGGCGAAGGGAGACGTGGTACGAGCAGAGGTCAAGCTCAAACAATTCAGAGAGGCAGTGGCGGATTCAGCCCATATTTGGAGGGTGCTGGGCCTTTTGCTCCTAAGGTTTCTGGGCTGAATCCGTGCTATGTGAAAGTATCAGATGGATATATAATGTATTTTTTTACTGGATTTTTCTTTTATTCCTCCTAAGCTTCCTAGGCCAGGCCTGTGCTGCAGGGTGTGAATGCGGCGGAGCCACGACATGATGAGCCCTGGCCAGTCGTTTTGCCTCGACCGGTTAGTTCCCCCCCCCCCCCCCGCCTCTGAAACTGCCGCGCGCTCGGGCGCGTCACGTTGCATGACGCGCACATGGCCTAAGGGGCGTGCCGTGCCATGCAGCCTGACCGTTCTGGAACGGATGCCTTCCTCCGTCCGCTCCCTCACGAGCCAGAGCGCGCAAGCCAGGGCGCCAGGCACTGTGCCCACGACGTACGAAAACAATCGAGAAGGCGAGGAGGGGAGCGCGATATCTGGTGGTAGGAGGCTGCTCCACCTGTCCCCCCCGCGCCTCGCTCCCCGCTCGAGTTAACCGGCCCGGGAGAGCGCGAGCGGCACAGCAGCATGATCGTGTCGTCGACGCGCATCGCGGCAGGGGGCCTGGGCGCGGGCGCATCATGGCGCCGGCATGCAGGGGGGGGGGGGGAGATCTCACCTCATTCGCCTCGCGACCTAGCTGCCTGGCGAGCTCTTTAATCATGGGCTAAGATTTGAAACCACTTGATAATCGTGGCGCAGATGAGTGGCGCCACTAGTAGTTAGCCTGCTGTTTGCGCGGATCCTGTTTTGTTCAATCCTGCGCCCACGCAGGGGTTAGAGTAACAAATTCGTGTACTCGTACTGCTCTGCTGTTAACCGCAGGCCGGCGAGGTGTGTATTCCAAGACACAATGATTGTGTCTCTCGGGGAGGCGTGGATTGGTAAAGTGAACGGGTGCTTGCTTCCTGCATAACATGGGCCATGACCGAGCATTCATGCATCCACAGTTCCACGCACACACACGACATAAGCTGCAGAAACACTCTCTCTCTCTCTCTCTCTCTCTCTCTCTCTCTCTCTCTCCTTACATGCAATATTTTCCCGCTCTGCGTCTCTCTCTACCCTTCCCTTACGGTTCTGTTCCAGGCCTGATCGATCAGCTCCATTTACACACCCTTTTCTCCTCCTGTCTCCATTACTCCAGCCAAGTAATTATATTACCCTACTAGCCTTTGCCCCCACAAGGCCATCGAAAGGCGTGGCAGCCAAGTAATGCTATCAGGTTAGGACTAGAGGCTGATGAATTGAAGCGAGAAAAGGCGAGGACCTTTTTTTTTTTTTTTTTTTGCTGTGCGTCTGTGTGTGTGATCAGGGTCAGGGGAGGTCGCCATAATTCTTGCGAGGCCGGGGGAGATCATAAGCGAAAGACAAAAAGGCCGAAAGGCGCATCATGCTGCCACATGCCACACCCTATACAAAAGCTAGCCCTAGAGAGACCAGCAGCAGAAGCATCCATCTCACTTGCACTCGAACGTACACCACAAACCTTAGCTGCACCTTCAAATCGATCGATGGGTGGTCACAGTGACCACCACCATCAAGAAGTCGGCGTGCTCGTCGACGAGGAGGAGGAGGAGCTCGAGCAGCAGGCGAGGGCATGCGATGGCGCAACGAGCGGTGTGGTGGAGCGAGGAGTAGGAGATGGCGGTGGTCAAGAAGCAGCGGGCATGGTGTTCGAAGCGAGTAGTAGCGTGGGGAGCGTGAGTGCAACCATGGCGCCGTCCCAGATCCTCTGCTGGCCCTCGCCGCCACAGCAGCACCCGCACGGTGCGATCCACCACAGCCACAACATCGGCGGCAGCCAGACCCCGTTCTTCCCGCTGCTGCCGCCGCTCCCGCCGCAGCCGCCCCTGCCTCCCCCGTTCTTCGCTGACTTCTACGCGCGGCGCGCACTCCAGTTCGCGTACGATCACCACTCAGGCGGCACGTCGTCGTCGTCCGACCCGCTCGGCCTCGGCGGGCTCTACTTGGGGCACCACGGCGGCTCCCCTGTACCAGGGATGATGATGCCGCCGCCCTTCGCATCGTCGCCGTTCGGCGACTTCGGCCGGATGACCGCGCAGGAGATCATGGACGCCAAGGCGCTTGCCGCGTCCAAGAGCCACAGCGAGGCCGAGCGCCGCCGCCGCGAGCGCATCAACACGCACCTCGCGCGTCTCCGCAGCCTCCTGCCCAACACAACCAAGGTAACGTCATAGAATAAATTTATGCATGCAACGCGCGCATATCTGCATAGGCGCGCATGTTATGCGTGCGCGCGAACTCCATTGCTGCTGGCTCTCCATCCGATAGCACAGCAGCTAGCACTGGTGTAGGGCTGAGCTAGGAGACAGGGAGAGGGAGCCAGGGAGGGAGCCTCCTAGTTGACGCGAAAAAGAGAGACCGGGACGGAAACAAAAAGCTCGCGACGCGGGGAGTTACTGCCGGCCTCTCCGAGGAGAGACAAACACGCGAGCCCGTGTCAGGCTCGGACATGAACAGTATACAGTGGCAGCAAAGATGAACAAAAGCTGGCCATCTCGAGAGATCCTCCATCCGGGTTACCGCCCTAGCAACTGCCAAGGATCCGGGTCTCTGATCCTCTGCAAACCTGCTATATCCCAAGCCAGCCACGTTCTCGTATAGTCGTATGCCACTAACAAATTTTCTCGTGTTAACTATAGTTAGTTAGTGCACCACCACAAATACACACTCCACGAACTAGAGTGGATTTGACTGCATGTAGGCGTGCTAACATAACAAGTATAAAGAATCGGGAGTGGTGATGGTGAGATGCCCACTTCACGCCAAAAGTAAGAACACAGATCGCTTGTGGAAGGGTGCATTCGAGCACCACCAGCAGCAACCCATGCATTGCACTAACATTTTGTATTGATTACGTTTTGTTCGTGCTCCAATTAGTAGGGGGGTGTGAGTCCCACGCTCGGAAGCATGCATACCACGCCACGCACGGCCCCCTTTTGCCCTGCATGCATCCTTTTCCTGTCATCATTCTTTCAACTAAACTAGTGCTGGCTCGTGGTCTTTTTCCTTGTGATTTACTCCATGTGTTTGATTGTTTGGATCGTGCGTGTCACGCAGACGGACAAGGCCTCGCTTCTCGCGGAGGTGATCCAGCATGTCAAGGAGCTGAAGCGGCAGACGTCCGAGATCACGGAGGAGGCGTGCCCGCTGCCCACCGAGTCCGACGAGCTCACCGTCGACGCGTCCAGCGACGAGGACGGCCGCCTCGTCGTGCGCGCATCGATCTGCTGCGACGACCGCGCCGACCTCCTGCCGGACCTCATCCGCGCGCTCAAGGCGCTCCGCCTGCGCGCGCTCAAGGCCGAGATCACCACCCTTGGCGGCCGGGTCAAGAACGTGCTCGTCGTCACCGGGGATGACAGCGCCGGGTGCCCGGGGACCGACGGGGACCAGCAACAGCAGCAAGAGGAGGCGCCCATGTCGCCGCATCACACGGTCGCGTCCATCCAGGACGCGCTGCGCGCCGTCATGGAGCGCACGGCGTCGTCGGCCGCCGAGGAGTCGGGAGGAGCAGCGTCATCAGGCGCTGGGCTCAAGCGGCAGCGCACGACGAGTCTCGCGGTGATCCTAGAGAACAGGTCTATCTAAGCTAACATCCACTTGATGAGATGTGCAAAAATGGAACGAAACAACAGTAAAAACAACACCACAGTATCTCATAGTTGATGATAATACCGCGCAACTAGCTAGCTGCTTATGGATCATGCAAGTTTGCCAAATGAGACTTTTTTTTTTAGTTTTTTCATTTATTATAGTCTTCTCGATCTGTGTGTGTTGGTCTCAATAGGTGGTGTGTGTATCTGCATGGGGATATCTCAGCAATCAATACAAGGTTTTTCTTTCTCTTTAGCATCCGGTCATGGGATCTCTGGAGTACAACCGTGCAGACCTTTCAATAAGATTAGCCGGTCATCAGTCATACAACACAATGTATATCTTGTTTTTAGTATTTGATGTGCTATGCTTTCAGACAATAGTTAATGCATGTTTCAGAGAAGGGATATGAGGCTAGCTAACTAGCATATTTGTTCTAGCTGTTTCATACCTTTTCCGTGTAGAAACATCACTCACCTTCAGAATTAGCAGTCGAGCTTTGTTTTTCCCTTGGTTTCATATTGTAGGGTGTTGTTTGACTTGTCATGGTCCCAAAACTTTGACTTTGACCAACAATTTATTTCTGATCTATTCAATTAGGACTCGAGGCAAATCTTAATCTGGGTTCGTCACATCATCGTTTGTATAATATTTGTGGTAAGAATTCAGTACGTACATTTACCTCCTTGCTTTCTCTTATTTTGCGCTATATTGCTCGCAGCTACATATCATGCGGAATAACTTTCAATTATAAATTTAACAATGTCACTTTATGCCACTAATTAAACTATGTACAATTGGACTTGTTGACCAGAATTTATAAATTTTGGTTCTTAGAATATGTCGGTGTCTGATGGAAAACAAGAGGGTGTACGAGGATTGAATTACTTACATTTTGTTGTGGAAAATCCATTTCCCTATTCTAGTTTAGATATAAAATTGTAATATCGATGATCAGAGGCCTCTGTAGTTTCTGATTTCCTCAATGGGACTGGGGGTTTTCACATCCTGTTTCGGAAAAGTTCAATGTGCGGATGAAATTGCTATGCAAATAACATGAAAAAGTTGTTTTTAGTGTGTGTGATATATTTAGTTTTAATTACTATTCCCTCCGGTAAAAAATACTTGACGTTTTGGCCATACCACCGTCTCTAATGTGTATATTTGACTACTAATTTCTATTATAATATATTTATAAAATCTAATATATTTATGAGTTATGAAAGTATAATTCAAGATAAATCTACATGTACCATTTTCATATTTCCTAACTAAATATTTAAAAAGTTATTGAGTATTTTTGATCGGTGGTAGTAACTTGGAAGCAATACTATGTAATAAGTCTGGATTGTATGGTTCCTTAGGTGCATCTTTGTTCTATGAATCTGAATCAAGAACGGGAAGACGATACGTAAGGTGGTGTGTACTCTGAGTCCCTATTTGGAATGTATGGATTTAATGAAAATTTACATGAATTTTGTAGGAAACAGTTCGATTATCGTAGGAATCTGAAAAATTCTCACGTGCCAAGTAGGGTTTAAGTTTTTATATGTGTGAGAAAAGAGATCTACAAAGAGAATATGTTATTAATTTAGTCTTGGAACTTTTTCGAAATTGTTACGTTGCATATTGTCTGGTTTCTGTGTACCCTTGTATATGTATCGAACATCTTGAGAAGATACGGTAATGTGACACTTTTCGTGCTATATTTTTTTATCAAGTTTAATGTGCGTGGAGATAACACTATCACACACAGGCTCATCCCGCACGGCTCGTAAATCCTCGTCTCACATAGTTTTCAGTCATCACAGTTATATCATCAAATGTGTTGATTATCTCTAATGGGTAAAAAGCCGTGTGAGAAAAATCATTATCTCAGATTGTTCGATGCTGGAACCGTTATGGACAATACATCTATGATATTTGGTTTTAGAGCTTGAAAAAAAGACAAAAAATGTTAAAATCTGTCAAAAAAAGGACGATGGTCAAGCCATCTAGGCATCTCCACAATCATCCATTATTTTTCTCATCATTTTCACTAGTTGCCCGAGACTCAAACTCACACCCTCATGACGGTGACCTAACCTCCTACAACTGAGCCTGCTTGTGTTTCATGCCAAGGTTTAAAAATATATTCTTTTTAACCTATACGTAATACATTCACTTGATAAAAAAATTGGACACAACAATGAAGTTAAAAACATGTTGAATTTAAATCATATATTCACATACAAATTTAAATACAATAATGAATTTAAACACACAATAAAAGTTAATTTAAAAATTGGTCTTTTCATTAAACACAAAAGAAGATCAGTACATGATAACTATATTTTAGGATATCACCTACAAACTACACTATGCTACACTATTCTAGCCTTCTTCATCATCGTCGTCGTCGTTGCTGATATTTTTCATTTTACACAAAAGAAAGATTAGATCCACAAAATATCTGTATTACATAAAATGCTCATCCGGATTGCAAAAGATGCTAAATCTGAACTGCTAATTTTGAATTAGCATGCATGACCTACACGCTAACACTAATCTAGCCTACGATGCTTCGCCGGCTGGCCACCGAGGGCGACAGAGTGGCTAATGGTGAATAAGCCTAGGGGATCATTGTCTCCGTAGGAGTCGGAGTCATCCACAACATTAGCATGGCACTTGGCATCGGCGTGGCCTGCATTGGCTTGTCCACCATGTCGTCATTGTCTTCCACTTCCTTGGCACTAGCCTCCTCCAGGTCGGAGTTGCTCCTGACCTACTCCTCTTCCTCGCCACTGTCATTCTCCTCTAGCTCTTCCTCTTCCTCCTCCTTGTAGGTGCCCGGTGGCGTATCCTCCTCGCCCATGCCTAGTGGCATCGGAGACCCCTCCCATCATAGGCTAAAGTCATTGTTGCCACCGACCTCCTTTGGCTTTATAGAGAGCTTAGAGTTGGTCTCCTTCGACGAGACCTCCATGGCCTCCTCTTCCTCCACCTCTGACTCCAACGAGGACCAACTAAGTGGCGACCACGGTAGGCCCGTGTGTGGAGGATATGGCAGAGCGGGCACTGATGGTGATGGAGTAGGAGAAGCGTCCATGGGAGGCGCGGCGGAGGAGTGTCGAGATCAAAGTAGAGGATGAGCTCGTGGCGACCAGGATTGGGAGGAGAGAGGAGAATGGGGATGAGATTGGGTTTTGGGGGGGGGGGAGAATTATTCGGCTGGTGCGAACTTAATGGATCCTGGCGTGGAAGGCGAAGTGCATTTATTTCTCACGAGTAGTGGGGACGAAGTGACGAACCTTGTGAGAGAAGCTTGGACCCTTGATATCCCTCGTGATTCCAGAGTATTTTGCATGGTTTTAGAGTGGACTTATCCTTAATATTATCTGGGACAGATTCCCATTTGAACCATAAGAGATATTTGTTATCTCTCATAGTTCCAACCGTATAGCTTGTCTCACACGACTTCTAACTAGAACTGTAAGCGATAATTTTTATCACATGGTTCCAAAAAAAACTGTGAAAGGCAAGAAGTCTCGTACGAGCTTTTTTAGTAGTGTAAACCCTATTTGGGATGACTCTAGCTACTAGCTCCACGTTTGATCTTATATTTATAGGCTAAGACAAAGTGATTTAAGTCTATATTTTTAGACTAAAATAAAAATAAAATAGCTCACCTAAACATTCTCTATGTATTCATAACTCCAGCTTCGTGAATTCCTAGAGCTAAAAATGCCCGACTCTAAAATTTTTTGAAGCTGAAGCTCTGTCAAATAGGCTCAATAGTGCTTGTCTTGTCAAATATTTCAATCTTGTTTTTCAATCATTATTTTTCTTTTTCTTTCCGGGGTCAATTGTATGCCATGGCGATAGATTATACACATCATATATTCTTGCACGGATACAACTGTTGGTACGTACCTACTACATGCAATTCATACCACAGATCTCATCTCTGGGTGTGCTACACATCGCCCTAGTTTGTGTTTCATCACTTCTAGGTTAAATTCTTTGCTCGATTTACTAATATATTTTTTTCAATGGATGGACTTACTAAGATCACTCATAATCTATTCACGCACGACCTGTTCGAAATATGTTTAGCTTCTAAAACAAATAGTAAATATAAATTGGAAAATATAGGTCGCAATTAGGTGCAGGCCAACTAGTAGCACTAGCAGGAACCAAATTAAAATGATAATCAATCTGACCTGACCGGTTATATGTATGCGGAGTTTTCCATTTTCTGAACACCGTTTCATATTTTTTTGAGAGAAGTTACTCCATGTTTCTTCCTCTAAGCCTTTTGGGGTCTCGGGACACTTTGTGCAGACTTTGAAAAGGAAACGGGTACTCTGCCAAAAGGAAAAGGGCAAAAGGTAAGTGTTGGATGGACTCCATTTTCTTCTCCCCTGTAAGAGAAGGGGAGCTGAGTCGGTGACCCATATATATGCAATCTTAATGATATACTATCACGAACAGAACAGTTTATATAAGGGAAAAATAAATGTAACTGAATTGTACCATGATGCGCTCCGTCGGCCGTTTTTGCTCGGTTTCTGATCTCTGAAACCGAAGACTGCACTCTCTGCACTGAACAGTGCACAGTTTTGGACGTTGCATGACGCAGGTCTTTCGAGCCCAATTAACCAATGGCATGCAGAAAGCTTCTGCCTTCTTCTGCTTGTGGAGCACTGCCTCTTGCAGTCCGCTTGTGCAAGGACCAGTGGACCACCTAGCTAGAACGGAAGGTCCAGTGCTAGCTTAGATGCAGTTGCTAGCGAACGGAAGGTCCAGTGCTAGTTTAGATGCAGTTGCTAGCATGCTAAAGAGGACTTGCCACAAATCTGCAGGAAACGGGATTCACACGACACTAATCGAGGCGCCTCCAGTCTCTACCTGAGCTAAGCTCGTAAACTAGCTTCAACACAAATTATTTGGGTGCAATGTTCCAATCGTTTAGAGGACTCAGGAGGCCAAGCGTTAGACCATGTGCAGCGGTTGGGGCTGGCTCTCTACGGTTGCGAGGTCATCTCTTGATTCAGCAAGACGCCTAAACAGCCTCGTTTTGATCTCGCTTCTATAACATTTAAGTACTCAGGATTGGTGCAAGACGTGGACTAGCTCACACATGCGGTCAAATCTCATATATTCTATCCGCTGCTTGGTGAGCCTTTAGTCTTTACATGAAATGAGCAAAAAGATAAGGTCTAAATCTGATGTTCTTTGTTGTGAGCATAAGCCTGCCATCATGTGGGATCATATCAGTGAGACCCGCATCACGCCCACCAACTAGCAGCAGTATATATGTTCTGCTGGTACTCGAAAATTAGGATTAGTCTCACTTGCAATTAACTGCACTATATATAGTTGACATCTGGTATAATTGTATACGTACAGTCTTTGGAGTTTCTATTAGTCTCACTTGCAATTAACTTCCACAGCTGGAGTACACAACTCCCTGAGTCCATCTTCATCAAGTACATGCACTGCTTACTCTCGTCCAAGTCCAACCACTTCCTCCAGAGTCCAAACTCCAAAGCTTATAAAAGCTCAGCCGGCCGGTGCCATTCTCGTGGTATTTCGCCCCTCTGCCTATCCAGTCGTTCTCTCTCGCACACCACACACAGAGACAGACGCACAAACGAACAGTCGAACACCACGAGAATGGCATCCGTTCTCGTGTTCTCTCGGTGTTCTCTGCTGCTTCTCCTCCTGTTGGGGACGGCCTCACGAGCGCTGAAGATCGGCGACCTGCTTGGGGAACCACCGGCGGTAAGGACCAGAGGGAAGCAAACTGAATCTGAACTTTTGCAAGTGCTTTGCGAGCTGATCGGTTGATTCGGGGTCCACCATGGGCTTGTTTTCGTCAGGGAAACCAGGGTTGTAGCCGGACATGCGAATCCTCGTTCTGCACGGGTAGGAACGTCACAACCCTTACACTGTCATTCTTGTTACAGAGGAATCTTTGCCTTCCAGTTCTGTGTTCTGTTTGGGATCTCTCTTCCCTGCTAGTTTCAGAGAAGATGATTGAAACTTTACCGTGTTTTTTTTTCATTTATGTTCTTATCCTCTATTCCTTAGTACTAAGATTTCGTTCGCGTGAGGATTACTTTATAGAGCTCCATTTTCTATGAATGACAATGAACAGCACATAGTCTGCAATTTTTAGGAACGGACAAGCAGCTTAGTTCAAGTTTCAAGTCGACTCTTTTCAATCGGATACTGGAAAAGGGAATTACTGACACGCGTTTGCTTTCGTTGTCTGTGATGCAACGGTCCCGTGAAGTTCCGCCGCTGCTGAGGTACGGGAAATACTGCGGGATCATGTACAGCGGTTGCCCCGGCGAGACGCCCTGCGACGCCCTCGACGCCTGCTGCATGGTCCACGGCCAATGCGTCGACACCCACAACAGTACGTTCTCTGAACTCTGCCTCTTCAGTTCCTTTCTGAAACAAAAAAAAAAAAAAAAAAAAGCAGGAGAAAGCACAAGGAGGACTGGCTTCACCTGAACGCACCAAACGGACCAAGGGTAGGTCCAACTTAGCCCACGGCCTCACGCCAGGTGTTTCCGAGCTGACGCGCCAACTAACGCAGTCAGATCACGATCTTAGACTAGTACAAGGCTACAAGATAAATTAAACCAAGCGCACGGCATGCGCCAGTTTGGTCAAAACTCCAAAGACTCAAAACGCGATGCAGGGTCGCGTTTCTGCACAAGGCCACAGCACCCTCAGACCAACGGATGCGTACGTGCGTCGGCGCGCCGCAGGCTCGCAGCCAACCAACTCGTGCGCGCGCGCGCGCGCGCGGTGCGCCAGTAGCCCGCCGTTGGGCCGTCGCGTCCTTCCTTCTCGGCACGGCACGGTTGCATCCGCTTGCACGCGTCGGCACGCATGATTGCATCGCCCCCATATCTCCCTCACGCACTCACTCGAGCGCACTGAGTACGCGAGTGGTGGATCAGGCGTACATGTGTCGTCCCGTCGTCCCATCTGTCTCTGACTACTTGCTGCTGACTTGGGGCAGATGACTACCTGAACACGCGGTGCAACGAGAACCTGCTGAGCTGCCTCGACAGGGTGAGCCCGGCGGGGCCGACGTTCCAGGGGAACGAGTGCGACGTTGGCCAGACGGCGTCCGTCATACGCGGGGTCATCGAGACGGCCGTGCTCGCGGGCAAGATCCTCAACAAGCGCGACGACGGCCAGTAGCCGGCGCCCGGCAGGACTGCTGGAGCGACCAAAGAGGCTTGCGGTTCTAGGAACAGGCCGTGCTTGCAAAGAACAGCACAAATAAAGTCGCATGCGCGCGGCGCGGCGCCCGTCCGTGTACTGTAGTCCAAGTTGGAGGTCGTGGACCACTGTGGGTGCAGTTTGTATTGGTGTATATTGTACACGGTTTGTGGTAGGATTAATTGGCAGGGATGCAGCCAAATTCAAACGGTTGTAACATTGTTGTTCCTTTATTAGCCGATACAATAGAACAAGATAGATTATAATGATAGACGAAAGCTCAATATACATCCGCACATTACTTTAAAAAAAGGTGATCAATACCGGTTTCAAATCGACATCAGTGTCGGTTTTAGAACCGGCACTACATAATCGGCAATGATAATCGAACACTATCACTAATGGATTCATAACCGGCACTGAAGTTATTTTCACGAAAAAATAGAAATCAAGCTGGCCTCTGCATCGAGCCGGACTCGCTTGAGCCAAAGTCGACAGTGACCCATCCCTCCACCGGATGGCGCCACTCGAGCTCGACATCCGTTGTGAGCTCCTCTGCAGCTCCTCTCCTTGCTCCCAGTGGCACCGCGAGCAATAACCTCACCTGCGACCTCACCTGCGCCGCCACCGCACCTCACCTGCGGCCACCACCACACCGAGGAGCCACTGCACCTGCGGCCTCACCTGCGACCTCACATGCACCGCCACCGCACAAGGAGCCATCACACCTATGACCTCACATATGCCACCACCGCAACTGCGACTGCCACCACACCAAGGAGTCACTGACACCGCCGCTAGCGAGATCCATGGTCGGATCTGCCGGATCCCGCCGCGGATCTCGCAAAGGGTGGAGTTGCTGGTGAGGGAGGCTGGGAGGAGGAGGTCGGTGAGGGGGGGGGGGGGTGACAAGAGAGAGAGGGCTAGTGAGGAAGGCTTGAACTTATAGAATCGGATGGAGTGCGGGCGTGCGGCCAGCCTGAAGAGATAGGGGAGAGAGAAATAGAGAGATCGGGCTAGACCTGAGGGCACGAGCCAAAATCAGATTGCATCAAAATTTCGGATCCACTCCAAGATTTGCTGCCAGCTCAAATTATAAACTAGCAGTAATAATATCAATGATGGTTCGTATTAAGAACCAACACCGATACTGAGTATCAGTGTCGGTTCAACCCGGCTCAATCAATGATTGAGCGCGGGATGATGAACTAACACCGATACTTCATCAGTGTCAGTTCTGACCTAGCCGACACTGATGACCTGATTTAAATGACATCTTCTATTGTAGTGGTGGAAATGATTAATGTTTGAGAAAATGTGATGGTATGTGGCCAAATTGGCAAGTTTATGGTGGAATAAAACATTCTTTCGTTAAAAAGAAGTTAATTTTCAAGTTTGTTGATTACAACCTAATAAATAAGGCCATTAAATTTTGAGTTAATTAGATTGGTGGCATTATACTTTTGCCTGATTCAAAAATGCCATTATAATTCATGAAATCTGGTGGCTGCCATCGCGATTTTGTGTCTATTCGAATCACGCCATTATATACGCCTCCGACGGGTTTAGACCCACTGCCAGGCGCCAGTATTTGCATATTTCCCATAATGCCCCCCTTTGGTCTATATCGACACTTGGTTCGACTCAACTAGGTTACACCCCCATTCCCTACTCTCGAGAAACCCTACTGATGGCCAAGACGATTGGGCAAGGCGAGGCCTCACTAACGATGGAGGCGGAGCTTATCTAGGTTCCGTAGAGGCAAGATCCTTTGCGAGCGGTTCAGCAACTTGGATGGAGGAGATGGACCGCATGGGTCCTAGTGCGCCTAGATCTCCAAAACCGTGAGTAACCCTAGACCTCAACGATCCCTCTAAATCCATCACACTGCATTGGTTCTCAGTAGAAAATAGCACGGATTTGTAGTTTATGTTCCCTTTTTTAGCACGATTTTGATTTGGTTTTGTCCCTTTCTCGCTAGGCACTGATACACAATAGAGACGAAGGTTGAAGGTTTTATCACAGTTGAGTCAGATGGTTGGAAACCCTATACCAAAGGTATCACTCAAAATTAGGTAGTGGATTCCAACAGCTTTTCAATGGATTTCCTTATGAGAAGCTTAAGTGGCAAGGTCAAATGGGGCATAGCCTAGAAACCTATGGTGTGGTTCTTTTACAAAAGGATTGGTGAGGATGTTCAATTAGTTCATGATACCCAAATTGTAGATGTGCTTGAAATCTACAAATCAGAGAAGCACTTCATGTTGTTGGTAGCAGTGTTTGAGAAAGAAATATATGATCAATATGAGGCTGGTGCTTTACAACCTTTATGTGTTGTGCCACCAGGAGTACCAACTAGCAATCCTAGTGAATCTTGCCCCCCTCCTGAGAAAGGCCAGGCAACATCTGCATCTAAAGTAGCAGATTCTAAAGAACCTACTAGTGAAGAAGCAGATGAAGTTGAGCATGATATCTTTGACAGTGGTGAGGTGTATGTTGGTGTAGATGATACACACATATATGGCCCTCCACTTGCACAAGCAAAGCAGACTGCTCAATTTGCTACTGTTGACACTGCACAACCAGAGCAACCTGCTCAACCTGCTGATGGTGACACTGTACAACTTGCTGCTGCTAAAGGAGCTATGCCTCGTGAGGTAGAGAGGTAAATGATGCTAACCCTCTAGAACTACATGTGCTGCATGATCCTGAGAACCCAAACATTAGGAAGGATCCACTGTTCCCTGGCATCATTGCTTTCAGAAAAGTAATTAGGCATTAAGTGGTTAAGAGAGGTTTTGAAGTTGCTGGTTAAAGACAGGTGCCACAAGGTTTATTGCCAGTTGTTCATATGAGGGTTGTCCTTGGCGCATTCATGGTTCAAGACTACATGATAACCACACAATATATGTGTAGCAATTATGCATGTCAATGTTTTTGTTAATTTTTTTTGTAACATTCATGGTTTTTATCTCCAATTAAAGGTTCTTCCATTTGAGCATAATTGTCCAACAACCAAGTTGCAGGAAGGCAAGATGACTACTCAAGGGTGGGTTGCAGATAGGCTGGGGAACTAGTTAAAGAAGAACCAACAGAATGGTGCAAAGGACGCAAAAGAGAAGCTTGAAGAGCAATACAAGATTAAGTTGAAGTACTCAAAGGCTTAGGAAGGGATGAGGCTAGCACTTGACCAAATTCATGGCAAATATGAAGAGAGATTCCAACTACTATTTAACATGGTAGCAAAGATTAAGAAGAGGTCATCGGCTTCACTTATTGAAATTGAGCTATAGAAAGTAGGTAAGAAAACATGTTTCAAGAGAATCTTTGTTGCATTGAAACCTTGTATAGATGGATTTTTTAGAAGGATATAGACCTTACATAGGAGTGGATTCCACTGTATTTTTTTGGTAAATACACTGGACAGTTGACTTCAACCACATCAGTAGATGGTCACAACTAGTTATTCTATGTAGCATATGCAATTTTTTATTCAGAAATAGAAAACAACTAGGTGTAGTTCATGCAACAATTACATAGAGCCATAGATAGTCCTTCAGGTTTGGTAATTTCAACTGATGCTTATAAAGGATTAGAAATTGTTGTTAATGATGCATTCCCTGAAGTTGAGCATAGAGAGTGCATGAAGCATATGTATGCCAATTTCATGAAGAAATATCATGGATCTGTCTTTACTCAGCACCTGTATCCAACTGCAAGGAGTTATATGGAAGGCAGATTCAGATGGCACATGTAGCAGATTTTTTAATCAAACCCAGATGCTATAGAGTGGCTTGAGAAAAACCATGGAAGGATCTAGTATAGATGTTGGTTCTCAGAAGCCAGTAAGTGTGATAACCTCACAAACAATATTTCTGAGAGTTTCAATAAGAAGATCAAGGCACTGAAGGGTCTACTTCTTCACGAGCTAGTTGATGGACTTAGGGAGTTGATCATGGAGAAGGTAGCTCTAAGAAGGAAGGTTGGGAAACAAATGGCTGATGGAATCCTGCCAAATGTGATGAAGGAGCTCCATAAAGCAAGCAATAGCCTGAAAGTTGTCAAGGTTGCCAGGAGTGATGATGATGTTGCAGAAATTATCTTGGTTGATGCTAATAATGTGACTAGAAGGCACACAGTCGACTTGCAGAACCATAGATGCTCATATAGGCAATGGTAGATTACAAGAAAGCCATGCAACCATTCCTTGGCTGGTGTCTGTGCTAATAGAGGGGTTGAGATAGAAGATTTTGTGCACGATTACTACTCTTGTGCAGAGGTTCAGGATAGCATATACTGGTATGATTGCACCAATAACAGATAGGTATCAGTTGCTTGTGGTGGACCTTGGGTTCGAAGTGTGGCCACTGTCGGAGGGTTAACTCCTCAAGCGGGGATCCAAAGGGATCCCTTTTGAGATTCGGTCGGGGGATGATTCTGAATCTGCTTTGCAGGTGAAATAAATGGGCGTAAATGAGATGCAGGTGGAATAGAATTATCGGATGCAGAAAGTAGTAAATGCTCAGGAGATTTTTAGACAGGTTCGGGCCGCACTGAGCGTAACACCCTACTCCTGTGTTTATGCTATAAATACTCTGAGAGTGTCTCTTTGAGTATCTGCTGTGTACAAGAATGTTTGTCTAGTCTAGAGCTTCGTGCTCCTTGTTCTTCGGTGCTCGACCTCAGCTCGTATTCAACTGGTCTACCGTCGAACTCTCCTTTTTCTGAGCTTCACCTGCCTTTCTCTGGGGAGCCCGCCCGGCTTATATGCCCGCTGGGGTGATAGCGTGCCCAGAAAGGATGGCGCGAGTTCCAAGTGCCATAAATGGAAAGCAACCATCATGGGCTGCTGCGCGAGGTGACGGGGAGGGTTGAAAACGCGCCCCCGTCCGGTCTTGTTCGTCATCATGTTGTTTTTCAACGGGCGCTGCGGGGAGGGCCCACCGGGCAGCCACCGAGCAGCCCAGCGTGCCCGCTCGGTCAGAGCAAGCCTAACACAATGGGGCGGCAGGCGGAGCGCCTTGGGCTTCGCGATGTTATCCCGAGGCGCGCCGCACGTCGCGCGATGGGACTTATGCACTAAATGTCCCCACGCCTCCCTGCCAGGCCGTGGCAGGGACTGGTAGCAAGCGTGGGGGGAGCAGTTGAAAGTGACATGACACACGCCCTCTTAAATGCAGCATCGGGCCTCTCACCAGCTGACACCTCACCGCTGGGCCTCTGTGGGGGCCACCGGCGAAGGACTTCTCAGGCCCTCGGGGAACCGATTGCTCGGGGGCCACTGTTTGCCGCCCAAAGCACTCTCTCCCGGATATGCCCTTTTGTGATCCTCGGGGAACCGAGTGCTCGGGGGCCACTATTCACGGCCCTGAGCGCTCTCTCCCGGAACTGACTGTTTGGGTCCTCGGGGAACCAAGTGCTCGGGGGCCACTGTTCGCGGCCCCGAGCACTCTCTCCTGGAACTGACTTCCCTTGGGTCCTCGGGGGACTCGGGTGCTCGGGAGCCACTGTTCGCAGCTCCGAGCACTCTCTTCCCATTACTTGGCTTTTCATGTCGTCGGGGGACTTGAGTGCTCGGGGGCCACTGTTCGCAGCCCCGAGCACTCTCTTCCCGGTACTTGGTCTTCTCGGGTCATCGGGGAACTCGGATACTCAAGGACCACTATTCATGACCCCGAGCACTCTCTTCCGGAACTTGGTCTTCTCGTCCCTCAAGGAGATAACCCTGGTGGGAGGGCGCCACGTGGCACTCTGCTGTTCTGGCCTCGGGACTCGGGGACCCCTGGTTCCTGTGTCACCGATAGCCACCTATGCAAAAAGAGGTCCAGGAAACCCTAGAGTTTAGAGAATCAGGGGGGGGGGGATCTTGAACCTGGCAGAAGAATTGTGAGGTGTAGGAGATGCAAAGGTTTTGATAGCTTTCAAAAGACATGCAAGCTTGCTGAGGCATTTGATGAGGTGGTGGATATATGTAGTTCAACAACACCAAATAAGAGGTAACAATTAACTTTCAACTTTGCCTACTCTAGTTCCTGTTGCTTCTTGACATGTCATTTTGACCAAATTGTTCTTAAACCAGTAAGAGATAAGCTACCACTGATGCTGGTGAGGAGCAGACGCCACAAAAGAAGTGGACACCCAAGAAGAAGAAAACACCTAAGAAGAAGAAAACCCTTAAGAAGAAGAAGACCCCAAAGAAGAAGAAGGCTTAGACTACCTTAAGTACACCATCTGTGAGAGCTGTTAGAAAACTCTCATACTGGCTAGGACTGTGCTGCCAACATTTGCCTTGGGTCTGTGTATTTTGTGCTTCTTCTATACTTGTAAGATGGAGCCTAATTCTGTGCTTCTGGACATGTAATAGCTAGGAGTTGATCATGGTTGTTCTGGACCTGATGCTATGTTATTCACAGTACTGTGAAATATCATGTTCATGTGTTGAGCAACTAATTTGCATTTTGCTTGAAGAATTTAGTTTGCATCAATACTGCTTCTAGTATTGATCATTGAAGCATCATAGTTTAATCTTCCCATTTATAGTAATGTCCAACTGTCTCATATGCTTCTATGAAGTGATACAAACCTAAAGCAATATACTGATAACCAATGTACATTCTGAAATAAGAGCTATGCTTCTGTACAGTGATACAAACCTAAAGCAATATACTGAGAACCAATGTACATTCTAAAACAAGAGCTATTATTCTATGCAATGATACAAACCTAAAGCAATATACTATCTCATGCGCACTGTCAAACTTGATAGAAACATGATCACTTGCACAACACTTCATAATTCAAAAGCCAACATGACATACACTACACATCACTTGAATAGCACTGCAATGAGCACTCCCAGCATACAACCAAAACAAGCAGTAAAAACACACGCCCTCTCCGCTACAAGTCATTTCTTCTCCATGCATACCATTGTGCTCAGTGACACTATATGTTGCATCATTTCCGTGAATCTGATGCTTCAACTCCAGAATTTATTTATTACCATCTCCAATTTCACTAGCGCGACTGTTGTTAACATAGAAGGGCACACCAGCTTCTTCCAGTGACCCCTTATGACACATAAAGGACATGTACTCATTCTCCCACTTGTAAAAACCGCAAGTCATCGGATCATCCTACCATGGGCAACAAAATCAAACACGAATAATATTCGGATATAATCAAAATGAGCAAATTTCATTGAATTGATTCAACTAGGTTGGACATTATTCTCACACTTGTAGAACATTCTCCTATAGCTCGCAGTTTGCTTGCTCTTTAGCTTAATCACATGAAACCCACAATTAGGGCAATCAACAAGGGGGAGCTCCTTCCCGTCGCTACCGATTGCGCTAGACCCCAACGCTGTCTTCATCAAACTACCCCAAACCCTAGAATGGGACATGGTTGTACTGCAGACTGTGCTGGAGGCCGCCAAGAATCTTGCCTAAGGAAACTCAGATGAGTTCTGCCTCCATCATCGGTTAGAGCCCGTCTTGCCTTGTCGCCTCCGCCGTTGTCACGTTGCTTGTGGATGAGGAGTGGGGAATGGGGGCGCAACCTGGTCGAGTTGATCCGAGCATTGGTATAGACCAGCGGGGGCATTACGGGAAATATGCAAATACTGGTGCCTGGAAGTGGGCTCAAACCCATCGGAGGCGAACATAATGGCGTGATTTAGATAGATGCAAATTCGCGATGGTAGCCACCATATTTCATGAATTAAAATGGCAGTTTTTGAATCGGGCAAAAGAATAATGGCATCAATCTAATTAACCTTTAAATTTTTTGAGTAGATTGTATATAACTTGTCACAAGTGTACATTTGTGGTATGAGCATACTATTCAAATGCTATAACGAAGCATCTTATAGGGATTTCACTAGATGTCCAGGTGTTAGTCTAGTCCTATTTGTATCTCCACTGAAGTGCGCACAAAACTAAATTATAAGTTTTTTAAGAACTAAATTATAAGGAAGCGGTTAAGCTGCGACTTCGCGGAGCGTGTGACCCCCCGAATTTACCCATTTGCAGCGAAGCCCACTTTCCAAATCAGGCCATGCCCTGCCTTCCTCCTCACGCAGCTCGTGTGAAAGCCGCATCGCCGTCCACCTCATGACCCCATCGCATGCACAGTTTTTCTACTACTCTCTAGTCGCAATGTCTCTCCTCCTCCTCTTTCTTCCTCCAACAGATACCTACCCATGCCCGAAGCTATGCCACCATGGTTCTTCTGAGGAGGAAGAAGAACTATTATTTTTTCATCGTTTTAGCAAGGTGCAGCAAGTTGCAATAAATAGAAACTTTAGTTAATGTCTTATAATAACTTTAGTAATATTCAGTAGCAACTTATGTGGACACATTGTAGCAACTGCAACAAGTGTTTGATAACAAACTTCATATGAGGTAGCACTTTTTAGTGAATATTTAGTAGTAACTTCCACTACTTAAAAAAAGTTTTTCCAGTCGGCTCGAAGTAGGTGATCCCATTTTGTCGCAAAAATTTGCCTGTAGAAATGGTTATCATAGTTAGTTATTCTCTCGAACCGTAAGACATGGCAGTAGAGCTAAGAACTGACTGTAATGTAATATAAATGGTACATGGCTAGAACTGACTATCATAGTGCTTTATTATCATTGGTTTTGCTAATAAACCATCGGTAATAATATTTTCACAATTAATAATGTAGATGAAAAAAATCACAAATAATAATTGGTATGCTTATGGCTTAAAAAAAGAGAGCATTGATCAAAATTGACTATGATACACAGTGAAATTATAATATATAAAATGGTTAAATTGGATTAACTATAGGCGGTAGCAGTAACATATTGAAAGGTTCATATAAATTGGTTAAGTAGGATCAGGTCTAATGGTAGTAATAACATGCTAAAACAATAATATATGAATTGGTTAAGTAGGATCAACTATAGAAATGTAATAATATAATGTGATGAAATCGGGAAAACAAGTGTCAGTTATATTTGAAAGTTCATAACTTATTCATACAAATGAGGATGAAAAAACATATATAAAAATTATAGCCTTTGATGAGATCTAAAACATTGTAGTTGATTTTTTTTTCTTTTCAAGTCATTAGATGCCTCAATAATTGTCAAAAAATTAGACAAGATGGAACCAAAAAATTGCATGTCCCATTGTAGTTAGTAACATAGGATAGTTGGGCTGCATGAAGTGGAGTGGTCACCGGTTCGAGTCCTAGGAACCGCACGCACATGGAAAATTGACTTATAATTTACGACATGTGGGTAGCTTCATCGGTAAAAATATATATTAGTTTTTTTAGCGTGAATATTGTATTTTATGCTAAAATAGTATCACAGTTGGTTCGGGATACAAACCAATTATGGTAATCATTTCTATAGTTGAGTCAGGAACAACCTGCGATAATAGTTGATTTCCATAGCCGGTTTTGGAACCGATTGTACTAGCGGTTACAAATCCATTGTGGTTGCCCTTTATGCGGTAGTGTTCAATGAGGTTTGTAGTAATTATGTGGAAAAATGAGATTGCATAGCAACTTCAGTGAATGTTTGATAGCAACTTATGCAGAGGCTGTGTAGCAACTTAAAATTTACTAATATTTGAATTTTGTATGACTTAGATAGCAACTTTAGTGAATTTCTAGTAGTAACTTATGTAGAAACAGTGTAACAACTTATGTAATAATTTCAAATTATAGTAGTATCTTATGTGAAAGACCATGCATTAACTTCAGCGATTGTTTGATATTAACTTTACGGAGTATATTATATCAACTACAGGGATGTTTTGGTAGCAACTTATGTGGAGACAAAATAAGAATTGTAGTGATTGTACGGTAGCAACTTCAGTGCATATTAGCAACTTATATAGAGATCATGCAATAACATATGGTGAGGTAATATCTTATGGGAATATGTTATAGCAACTTATGTAGTGACGGTGTAAAAACTTCTAATGAGGTAAGAAAAATAGTTAAATATTTGTAGCAACTTGAACTTGTCGAGGATTTGATATTCGGTCATATATTGCTGCAGTATTGAAAGTAGGGATACCTACGAAATTGATGAAGTGTACCGCAAACAGAGACACAAAGTTATACAGATTTACCCCACCCCTCTCGAGTTGGGTCATAGCCCTACGTTATGTCTTGCTGTCACATCCCAAAATGCTAACCACATGATTAAGCATTTATAATCATCATGACATTATATTTACGCGTATTCGTTAGATAATTTGAGTTTAAACATGTTTTAAAAGTACTTGGAAGTAGTTTAGAGCCCTTTAGGAAAACCCTAAATGCCTTGGAGATGAAGAAGAATAGAATCAAGTTCTCGCGCTTTGACTAAGATTCCCCGTGGTCTGACCGCCAGAGGGCAGCCACGTAGGCTTGCCATGTGGCTTCCCATGGTCTGACCACCACATCACAGAGGCTCCACTTAAGGAAATCGACCAACTCTCTCATACTCTCTCTCTCTTTCTCACTCTAACTCTCACTCACTCCTTCACCCCACACCAATAGAGAGGGAGAGACCATCTCGACGTCCACGACGACTAGAGATCGATGGAGGGCACTTCCTCTAGCTCCTTGAAGACTTCCTCGAGTTCATCAACATCATCCTCTTCATCGGAGGAGTCCCTATGCGCATTCATCCACCTCAAGCCCTTACATCACCCCGAAGCCCGATCTCCAAATCGAAGATTCCCTGGAGTGATCTCCTCTCATAGAATACTTCCCTACGCTAAGGTGAGACGTCCTCCACTATTTTCCCCTCGTCCCTGAGCTCAAGTCGATCCCCATATCATTTAGACCCAAGCTTAACCTTAGCCTAGGGCTTATCCATGGAGTATTTTGAGTTTAGCTCGGTGAATATTGTCAAAATCATTTTAGAAGCACTCCACTGGTCCCATAGAGCTTTTGGTACCCTTCGTGGTCGAAGGTTTCGTTGGAGCCTTCGCCGGTGGCCTCGCAAAGTGGCGTCGACAAGGTTTCACTGTCAGACCACCACTAGTGGCGGTCTGACCGCCAGACAGCGGTCTGATCGTCAACATACTGTCGATCTGACCACCAAGTGCCAAAACCTTCTGCAAACCGACGGTCAAACCGCCACCTTCATTTCGGTCTGACCACCAGCCATGCAATATTTTGTGTACTTAGGTTACCTTTTTCGGGGTTTCAAACTTTGGAACCCTATTCATTTAGTGGTCTTTTGTAAATGTTTTTGAAACACGACACTCTATTAATTATCAAGCATGTATCATATGCACACTTTTCCGTCATTTGATTATTTTTTTTAATGCATTCTTGATTCGTTTAGAGAGTGTTACGCTAACGGTCCAAGCGAGTGAAGGCGCCGTCAAACTACCTGAGTTCTGTGAGTGTTGCGCCAGGAGTATCAGGTAATCGCCAGAGTAGCAAGGCAAGCATATAAGAATACTCAACCTACTACTTTGGATCTCGTATTGTATAACTTAATAAATCACTCTTTATATATGTTTGCATGAGTAGTTGGTCCATTGTCGGGTTTAGATGGGTAGAACGTATGTTGATGAATTGCATTATCTTTACCTTAAGTTATTGATTATCCATATCCTTGTAGCCTTGATAACATTGTTGGAGTCTAACTTAAGAGTTATTTAAAATGCTTAGCAATGTATAGATCCTCGGTAGAAGTTGAGCAATGGTTTAACCGTTGTTCATGAGCTTAGGGATTACTTATTGTTTACCAACACAATGATAATGATGTGGATTATATGAGATTTAAGGATGAGGTGAGATGTGGGCGGTGCTAGGGGTAGGTCGAGAGAGGAGCCCGGATGCCATAGACTGCTTGCATCGTTTAAGCACCATTTGTTGGTGCCGTTGGCTTTAGTACTTTCCGTACAACCACATATTTGGATAATGGACGAATGCACTGAGTATCATACGCCATGCGGACGCTTGTCTTGCGGCCCTATGACACGTAAGAAAAATAAAGGAGAAGTAAAATGGTGGGGAGCGGGAGGTGTCCGGGACACGCGTACGGTAACCCTGATTCTATAGGGCCTGTGCAAGTGTGTAGTTCCGGATATGAGAAAGGTTGTCTCGGGGGCCAAGAGGATGGATTTAGGTCGTGTGGGTAAAGTTGTACCCCTGCAGGGTGTAAAATCAATTCGAATTACTACGCTTTAAGTCATGAGCATACTTCTGTCCATCCGTATCGGTCGTAGAGTCACGAATGTGGGATGTTGTGGTATGACATGTTGGGTTATGGTTGAGATGGTTCTATTTACAGATATACTTATTATGTTTCCAGTTACATATGTTCTTATGGTGATTATGGGATAGAATGATACCTGTAGTCATTTATAGATGCTCACATGTGTACGTCAAGCTTACATCTCGCTTGTGAAAGTTAGTTAATCATGTGGCCGGTTCATTGCTAATATCTCAATGCATTTTTCTTGGAGTCGGGTTATTTATATATACCTATTATAGATTAAGTCTTGCGAGTACCTTCGTACTCACGTTGCTCTTTCAGGTTCTACCGGTGAAGAGGAGCTCGTGTTTGGATACTTCACGCCTGCCGATGTAGGTGACGAAAATGAGTAGTGCAAGCTATTTGTGTGACGAGGCTTTTGGTGGAGCATAAGGGCATATGGCTTTACCTAGTTTTTGTTGGTTCATAGTTGTTAATCTTTCGTTGCGTAGTTTATAGTTTTGGTTAAGATGTGACCTGTTCTTTATCATCTAGCTTTCTTTTGATGTAAATTGTTGTAAATAGTTGAATGCTTAAAAACTTATAATATAATTTAATTACTCGCTAGCTTTGTTGTAATGCTATATGTTAGAAAGTCATGCGTTTTGATCTTGAATATAAAACATGTGCTGAGACTACTAAGATGGTATTCTACTTAATTATCGCGGTCGTGATTAAGTATATGATCATTCTGATGATTAATTAGAATACTATTTGATCGATTTCTTATATTTACCTTGATTATTCTTCGGATCATAGAGTACAATATAGATGTTGATGAGTTTAATCCTAAGAACTAGAGGAATTTTGATGTATCTAACTCTTAAGATCTAGTTGATTGAAAAATGGCTTCTGACGTGAATCTTAGATGGATGCTGGTCTTCTACTCGATTAGTCTTTAAAGGTTCCATAACTTCAAAGATCTGAAGGCCTATTTTGTGATTGTGAACTATGATTGTTTGATTGCTCTGGGATTGAGATTATAGTGCTCCTGTTCTCGACGTGCCCCCCCTTCTTACCTTATATACTCAGAAGAACCCAGTGTATGATTCTAATATCTAAAGCATATGCAATATAGATATCATTTTGTTGCGTTCATGCTAAAGAACACAATGGTGCAAGCGATTGAAAACGGCCAACAGATGAGTGAGATATGATCATTCAAAAGTAACTGAACGTACTAGTACAACAAAATACAACCCAAATTGCTCGTTGATGTCAGTCCACTCATCCATGTCTTGCTTAAAGCTTCTCACGCGCGTGCACCCTGCCTGGCCCGCGTCATTACAAACCTTCCTCCCACGCTGGTCGTTCAGCCCGACCCGTCGGGCGCTAGACTTTCCGAAAGGAAAAAGTCTACGTCTCCCTTGACTATTACTCAAATCTATTATCCACGAATCGTAAAACTAGGTATTCTATCTTCTTTAACTATTTAAATTGATATAATTTAACTTCTTAACTAGTTTTAATAGTAATTTTATCCTACGTGACAACAACTCAATCTACTATCGCATTTCGATGACATGACATAAAAAATTAAAATAATTAAAAAATCATAAAAATTCTAAAATACTAGAGACAATTATAAAACCTTATATAAAAAAAATTCAAAAATAATATCTTTTGCATCATATTTCATGGAGAGAAAACTTGGTAAAAAAATGTGCTTTAAAAAACATGCAGCTCATTTATTAACTCATGTCAAGAAAAATATTAACATACAAAAACATATTTTTTATGTGTAAGGTGTACTTAATAGGATCTATAAAATTAATTTCACTTTATTTAGATTTTTATTAATTTCTCTATAAGTTTTAGAGAGTTAACTAGCATAAAGTGAACACCATCAAATATGATGCAAAATCAGTTAAGGGCAGGCTAAGTTGTTATCAGTGAGATGAAATTACCATCAAAATTAGTTAAAAAATAGATTACACCGAATCTGATTTTACGGATAAACAGACTTCTGAAATAGTAGACTCGATCAATAGTAGACTTCTGAAATAGTAGACCTTTTCCTTTCCGAAATTATAAGTTAGAAGGCCATGCATTGGGCCCTGCTACAGAAGTCCTTCGAGCTCAACACTCGGCCAGAGCATCCGGCCCTAGACTCGGCCCACTATGCTTCCACCGGACCAGCCACAACACCACCCACGCGGCGGAACCTGGCACCTTCGGACAACAGCAAATCTTGACCGTCCGTTACGCCACCGACTCCCACGATCCCATCCCAGCCTTACCTCCCCGCGCGACGCGACGCGACGCAACGCTCTGTCGCCTCGTCGTCGTCCTCCCCGAACCGAAGCCGACCCGGCCCACCCAAACCGAGAGTCCGCGACCGCGTCTTCCTCTCCTCGGTTCCTCCCTTCCCTCCTTTTCCATGGCGTCGTCGGAGGCCGACGAGGATCAGCTCCTCAAGAGCTTCCTCGCGGAGGTCAGCGAGGCTGAGCGGGACAACGAAGTGCTTAGGTCTCCCTATCCCTCCCCCCTCCCTCTCTCCCCTCCCCCTGCGCTTTCTTTCCTGGTGAATCACCTCTTCGCATCCCGTAGCTCCAGATCCCATCCGTGTAGCGCCGTTCTTCCCTATTGTGTGACCTAGTAGATATAGCTTCGATTGGGTGCTAAATTTCGCTGAGATTCGGTGCATCCCTTTAGCCCGAGTGAACCCTAGGTTGCAGCTGTACGGTCGTTCACCTGCTCTAGTTGTCTCCGTACCGCGCTTGACCCGTGAGTTCTGTAGCACTGGTTGTCAATTGCATCTGAAATTGCTTGTTCCTCTTATGAAAATAAATAGTTTCCGAAAATTTGCCCCTTGCGATGCTTGCACCACGATCATTTGTGTGACTGTATCCTGATGTAGTCATGTGGCCTTATCTGATACAAAATGAGCTCTATTGGAGAGATCCTCGGTATGTGTGCCCAGAGAGTTGGAGTTTTCCCGGTTTGGTTGGCAGGGGCCAAATCTCGCTGTTGCATGACTGAGCTAATGATCCAATTTGAAGTCACATGTTTTCTAATTGTCTGATTTAATCGGCTTTTACATCTTCAAGACCATCCTAGCTTCAATATTACTAATTTTGTGAGAATTTGCTGCTCAATTCTTATTTTGCTTAAAGGCAAAAAATAGATTGGCTCAGAGGTGTGAAGAATTTCAGGCAAAATGCTGAAATTCCTGGCCTTTTTCTTTTTTGGGTGTGAAATCTTGGATGAACAGAAGCTACAATGGAACTGTGCAAATTGCCCATATTTTGGATCCTATGTAGATTTTCCTGCTTTGTGTATGTTGCTGTTTCTGTAATTAGTTACTCCCTCTGATTTCCAATGTAAGTCATTTTAGATGTTTGAACAGGAATTAAGAAAGTGTTGAAATGATCTCTTTGCCCAACAATTATTGCACATTGAAAGAGATACCTCATCTGGCCATGAGAGGTAGTACCATTCAGTTAGCAAGGGCGTAAGAGTAAAAAGAATGTGAAGAAGTGCCCTTGAAGTTTGATAACGACTTACAATTTAGAGAAGGGTCGGAAAGAATAAAACAAGTTACAGAGGGAGTAGTCAGTTTGCATATTTTGAAGCCTCTCAGTGCTATGCCTATGTTTAGCTTTACTATGCGTATCGTATCAGAATCGAAGGACCTCGCTTGCTATGTTATTTTCTCCTAAGTTTATCATTTTTGACTCAAGATGGACAAGCCTATAGCATGCTATTACTGTTTGCTATGCGTGAAATGGAAAACTAATAGCAGTCTTCCTATGTAGCTAGTGCTGTCCAATGGACTCCATCTGTCCGGAATGCTTTTGTTTTAAAGTCCTTTTAACTGAATAACTACTAGTACTACATAAACATGATTGCCACACATAGATAGGGGTTAGTTTTTATAGATTACATGTATTGGTTGAATAATGAGTGCTTTAACTGACCAAAACCAACCCTTTTATTGATGGCATTTGAGCTTTATCTTGTTTTACCCTCTCTGTTTGAAATATTAGAGGATTTGCTGGCTTGCAGGTGAATGGCCATCATAGGCTTATTTGATCTTCCTATAATATGCCCCCAAGCCTTGTTTAAAGCTATTTGATGTCTAGACTACTTTTTTTTTGGAAAGCAAACGCCAATTATTGAGGGAGCGGTATGCTGGGGAAAGTTATAAAGTGTATATGGAGAGGATCGAAATTGCAAGTTGATGTATATTTATGACAAAGTGAGAGGATCGAAATAACATGTATATAGAAAAATGGGGAGTATTTGCCACTTGCCAATGAAAAAAATGAATTGAAATGTAATACTAATTGACTGTTCCTTCTCAATTATATCACCCTTTCTAACACATTCTAATTTATCAGGATACTTGGTTGCTTCAAGTTAAACCCTTTTGAGCACCTTAAGTTATCTTTTAATTCATCACCAGATGAGGTGAAGAAGCAATATAGGAAGGTATCAAGAGAAACTTTTTCTTTTTGTTCTGACCTACTGTGTGTGTAGATCTAATATTTTTTTGCTTCTACATCTGCAGTTGTCATTGTTGGTACATCCTGATAAATGCAAGCATCTGCAAGCACCAGAAGCTTTTGCAGGTATATGGAAAGTTGCAAACTAGCCAGTAATGATAGTAAGGTTACATAGAAGAAGTATGGTGTTACTGTAATTCCTAGTCATATTAAGCTGAAAGGCAGTATTATTGCACTGCATTGCTGAAGGCACATTTCGATTTTGGAAATATGACTTCTATGATGATATAAACCATCAAGAAACATATGCCAGACTACCAGTTGGAAATTCAATTCTACATATCAGATTACAAAAGGATAAATGATTAGGAGGGATGAAATCTGGAATATTAATGCATTTCAAAAGTAATCAATTCGTGCAGGCTTTCAAAATTTGCCATTAGGAAGAGTGGCATGAGTTCATACTAGCAGACTATTGGAAATACGTCTAATTAGATTAGCTTCCAATATCGACATCAAGTTCCAGATAATTATATGCAAACATATACCATGAAGAGATCAGCTTAGATATGGAATGTGTTTGTTTGTTAAGGTGGAATCCCTAGGAATCCAGGATCTTAATGCCTTAACCGAGTAGCCATTTTCATGGGAGGTATATATTTTCCAAGAGAATCCAGGAAATGTAACAGTTCCAATACTTTTTTCTTGTAAGATCTTGACCTCTGTAATTAGTTCAGTCATAGTGCCATTAAAATTGATCACCTTTCTGCACTTAAATGACTTTTTTTTTTGACCTGTCACATTGGTTCACTCATTTCCTGGTTGCTGCACAGCTCTGTCAAAAGCACAGCAACTCCTGCTTGATCCACAGGAAAGAGGATACATTCTTGATCAAGTGACTGCTGCAAAAGGTGTGATGTGATCTTTATTTTTTTGGTTCAGTTATTGCTCAATTTAAATAAAGAGGACATGAACTTGAACAAAATCTGATGTTACTTTGTGTTGAAAAATTCAGAAGAGTTGAGGGCAAAGAGGAAAAAGGAGCTGAAGAAAGACAGTGCATCCAAGATAAAATCCCAAGTAGATGAGGTAACACGATCTTATGGGAGGTGCTTTGAACGTCTACCATAAAAAAAATTAATAACATCGGATTGCCATGCTTCCAAGGAAGTGAGGTGTGAAAAGTACTAAGAATAGTCTTGAATTAGTCGACTTTGGACTAATTTACTTGTTCCAACAATTCTAAAGCCATATAGGGTTAAAATATTGTAGAAGCCACTTGGTTGTTCATCTTATTTCATGTGAGACAAAATACCCCGAAGAACTGGCTGCTTTGTGCACCATCCAGAAAGCCTGTGTACATTGTAATTTCGTTAATAATTGTGCTGATCTGTGCTACATATTTTGTTTTTATGAGTTGATCCCAATATGCCATGCACTTTTGCATTTGTGTGAAAATATTGTAGAAGCCACTAAACTTACTATTAGACTTTAGAACTTTGAAAAACAACTTCTTTGCGTAAAGACAATGCTTTATATACCTGAATAACTTCATTTGGTGGAATCTCAATTCTCAACAGTAATATACGATCTTGCAGATCTGATGCTCTCATTTTCATGTATCATCTGTGTGGTTCGGCGGTTCTATATTGACAAAATATTGTGGTGATTGTTCTACTTCTGCGAGACACTAGGAACACCTCATTGAATTTCATGCATCTTGAACAATTCAGAACCCACAATTGACAATTGTTTGATTGCATATATGTAGGGAAAGTATGAAGAGCTGTTTGAACGATCAGATGAATTTCAGCAGCAGCTAATAATTAAAGTTCGTGAAATTTTGACAGAGAAAGAGTGGCGTCGGAGAAAAATGCAAATGAGGGTAAGTAAAGTGTTTCTAGAAATTCAAATAACATCATTTGCGGTGCTGAGTATGTGCTATGTTCATGTGAACTGGCACAGATATCAGAGGAAGAAGGAAGACTTAAGAAGGATGAGGAAGAAACTAAAGAGATGTGGAAGAGGAAGAGAGAGCATGAAGAGAAGTGGGAGGAGACCAGAGACCAGCGGGTATGTTTGCAGTCTATTCTTATGTAGAAATCTGTAACACTGTTAGCTATGCAGCATTATGAAGCTAATGTTTTTTTAACCCCATTTTGTTACTTTTTGTACAAATCTCAGTTGGATATTATTTCATCATTTGTTCTAAAAATGTACGTAAAAGCTGGAAAACGGGTAGGATCACAGTGCATTATTTAGTACCTAACACTATTTTCAGTTACAGTGATTTTCCCGCTGCTGCAGTGCTGAAGTTTGTATTCCCTGTCACCCAAATACAGTGCACCTATCTGTGCTCATATATACTATTTAGTAAAATATTTACAGCATTGAAGAATTAAAAAGCCTAGTTCAGTTGACTTGAACGATTTATTACAATAGCCATGGCACTTCTTAATACCATGGATTTACGATTTGTAGGTCTCTAGCTGGAGGGATTTCATGAAGACAGGGAAGAAGGTATGATCGTGCATATGTGGAGTATCTTGTTATCTGTGAATCTGTAAGACTGTAACTCATAAACTCCTTTGTACAGGGACGGAAAGGCGAAATCAAACCCCCAAAACTGAAGACTGAAGATCCAAACAAATCTTATGTTCAAAGGCCAGTAAAGCGCGCTTAAGAGTAATGCTGTCGGTATCAGCAATCAAAGAACATCTGGTAGTGATTCTTCCTGCCACCTGATTGAAGCTACAACCTAGCAATGTTGACTTGCAGGCTATAAGCTTCAGATATGCCTTGGGTTCCTAGTGTAGCCGGTGGAACAGAACAGAAAATTGTTAGCAGAATGACCGCATATTCCTACCTGGAGTTATATTGGATTAATGTACTTGTTGGGTAGAAAATGTTTTGTTGGAAAGAAGTGCTAAATTTTCTGTTGGAAAAGAACCCTACTGAAGCGTGTTGAAAGGCACAAGAAGTGCAATATTTTCTGTTGGAAAAGAACCCTACTGAAGTGAATGTTGAAAGGCTTATCTCTGTTTCATCTTTGTTTCAATATTTAGTGTAAGTAATACTGATATATGTATTTTGCGGTTTGCTATCACTGGCACAAGAAGGCTTCCATTACTTCTTCCCAATGTACTGCAAATCGTGGTGATGTATTCTACAGGACATGTACCATCAAGGGAATTGCGGTATCTGTTGTTATTCTGTTTTTGAAATCCTCATTCTTAAACATTATTCATATGCCTGAATTGCGTTGTTTTTGTTTTCGTTTCAACTTGTTGGTGACTCAAATTTAGATGAGTTGAGCTGAGCACGACACGGTGGCGGTGTACGATGAGGGTGGCTTCTGTACTACTATACTGAACCATGTGGATAGCTCATGATGAGTATTGGCATTCGGCGAAATGCTCAAAGTTGTTCGCTCTCCTAAAATAAGTCAACTAATCTTCCCTTTTGTCCGCTGACATAAACACAACTACTGAAACGATTGACTCTTCCATCGAAGTTCTGGCGGCCAGCCTGGAGAAAGCTATGGACGAGCGACGGGCCCAGTCGCTGGCAATTGCATGTCTGAAATGCAAATGTGAAGTTATGGAAGCTCACGCATCAGCTCCGCAGAAAATAGATCGTCAAGAACGAAGGCCCCAATTGTTTTATTCGATTGCCATGAGACTATCCACTGTACGAAACAATTCAATTCAGATTTGTTTTCCTCTACCTGAAAGCTGGGCCTCCTGACTCCTGAGACCAACACTTGAATGAATCTGTTCGACCTTTTGGTGTTCATTCAGCAAAGGAAACAACTGGCGCCATTTGAAACTCAGGGAAAATCTGGTGCCACACGTATACTCTTAACACACAAGAATATATGTGGTTTCCATGCTCGGAGCAGGCACAAGTTAGCCAGCTATTTCCTCCAGAAACGTGATCTCCTGTGTTGTCTGATGTCTCTGGCTCTTCCTTCATCCCCAGCATTGAGGCCATGCATCCAACCTGATGGCAGTCTGCTAACTGTCCAGTGGAGCCCATGCTTCCCCCTCGGACCAACGTCCCTCTCTCGCACTCACTCTCCTGCCCCTGAAATTATTAGAGCAGCCGAGGCCTTTGGACTCGAGTGAGACTGTGAGACGGACACCAGCAAGCCGCCGCCTTTTCCAGGGTGCCCGGCCGGGCCAGCAGCACTGTCGCGCTGTGGGCCGCACGGAGACGCAAAGCCGAAGGCCATCACCCATCGCTCGCCCGCGCCTTCGTGACGCCGGGGCCCTCGCGCGGACGTGTGAAAACATAAACGCTGACGCGCGCACGGGCGCGGCCGAGGGTTTGGCTCACCTCACTCACCGGCCGTGACAGACACGGGCTGGCAGTGGCACCGCGCGACGAGGGACGGGGCCGGCAGCGCAGCGGTGCGCTGTCTCGATCGATCCATTTGCCCTGCCGGGTGCGCCCGCCCAGTCTCCCGGGTGGTGATGGTGTCACGCGGAAAAGGGTCCGTGGCCCAGCTCCACAAGTCCATGAGCCAGCCGCCTACGCCCAACCGGAGCTGGTTGGTTTGCCGAGCACAAAAGGGCACGAATTATTTGTTGCTTTCTTTTATTGATTTGTAGCTTTGGTAACACATGTCAGGTGTGGGTAGGCGTCATGACCAAGTGGATGTTCAACCTTGTTGCATTTCCATTTTCAAATTGCTTTTGGAAAGATGGTGGGCTCAGAGCGGTGAGAAAGGGGTTTGGGAGCCCAGTAGTCGGTGAATGAAGATGTGGAAGTGTTGTCAACTCCTAATACGAGGCCGCGTCAATTTATATATGGGACCGAACAAATCGCGGTAGAGATTACATCCTAGGAGCCGGTTCTAGAGTTTTCTATCATACTAACTTTCTATAGACAATAGCAACTCCATCTATATTCTATGAACCGACTCAATGTATATATAGTTACAAATTATCTCTAACAGTCCCCCTCAATCACAGCTTTTCTAAATTGAGATTGCGTTTAAATTCTTCCAACTTTTGAGTAGACAGCAGCTTGGTAAATCCATCTACGACTTGATCTGTTGTGGGAATAAGCCGAATATCCAAGAGTTTTTGTGCCACACGTTCTCTGACAAAGTGGAAATCTATCTCAATGTGCTTTGTCCTTGCATGAAACACTGGGTTAGCCGAGAGATATGTAGCTCCAATATTATCACACCACAGCCGTACAGCTTTGGGAATCTCAACACCTATTTCGCTGACTATCATCGGTACCCACATAACTTCAGCTGTTTCATTTGCCAAAGCCTTGTACTCTGCCTCAGTGCTTGATCGTGACACAGTAGGTTGTTTCCTAACACTCCAAGAAATAAGGTTAGGTCCAAAAAATACAACGAAGCCTCATGTGGATCTTCTGTCATCTGAGCAACCAGCCCAATCTGCATAAAAAAAAACACTCACAAGAACAGAAGGAGACTTTCTTATTTTCAGTCTAATATCAATGGTATGTTTAAGATATCTCAAGATCCTCTTAACTGCTGTCCAATGAACTGTAGTAGGAGAATACAGAAATTGACACACCTTGTTAACAGGGAAAAGCAAGATCAGGTCGAGTCAAAGTCAAGTATTGTAGAGCACCTACAACACTTCTATATTTTGTTGCATCTTTAGGGTCTAATGCTTCTCCTTCAAAGACTGACAATTTTTCTGAAGTTGAAAGTGGCATGCTAACAGGCTTATAGTTCATCATCCTAGCTTTCTTTAATATATCAACAGCATATTTTTCTTGAGTCGATAATATATCATTATGTATCCTTTTTACTTCGATGCCTAGAAAATAACTGAGATCACCAAGATCTTTTAGAGCAAACTCTTGTTTGAGATCCTATAGTAGGCTAAGGTTGCCTCTTGTGAGGAACTTGCTACAATTATATCATCTACATAGATAAGAATAAAAATAGTCACATTTCCCTTACTGTAGAAGAATAGAGAGGTGTCTCCCTTAGATGGCCAAAAATCTAGACTTTTTAGTTTCATGCTCAATCTGGAATACAAAGCTCGAGGTGCCTATTTCAAACCATATATGGCTTTATCCAGTTTGCAAACATAATTTGGTTTTGCCTTATCTTCATATCATGGTGGCTGCCTCATAAACACTTCATCCTCAGAACACCATGAAGAAACGCATCCAACTGATGAAGACTCCATCCCCTGGAAATAGCAATAGACAAAACCAATATGATAGTAGCTGCCTTGACCACATGACTGAAAGTATCTTCATAGTATATGCCATATCGTTGCTTAAAACCTTTGGCTACCAATCTAGCTTTATATCTATCTATGGTGCAATCAGCTTTCTTCTTGATTTTATAGATCCATTTGCAATCAATGATTTTCTTGCCTTTTTGCGGAGGAACCAAATGCCAGGTTTTGTTTTTCGTGAGAGCTACAAATTCAGTATCCATGACATTTTCCCAATTTGAACTGGACAAAGCATCTTCTAGTGTTCCTGGTTCATTAGCAATAGTGAGAAGTCCATACATAATTGTACTATCAGTGCGAGTCATAGGCTTACGAATCCTACATCAAAGTCGTGTACCATGTTGACAGATCGGAGGTGCTGGAATTTGATGAACATCGCCTCCAATCGCGGAAGATTCCGCACCCTCATCATGAGCTGGTGATGCAAGCACCAGCGCAGGGGGATCGGAGGGGCCAGCCTCATCAAACAGCATGACATCACCAGACTACGCCCCCATGTTGTCGATGCTGACGGGTTCGGAGAGGCCGGCCTCATCAAGCAGCATGACGCCCATGTCGTCATTGGAGTGAGACGCGCCCATGATGTCGATGTTGATGGGTTTGGCTGGTTCACTCCCGCCTGGACAGGTGCGTTGCGTGGCACGCGGACCATCGTCTCCACAGGGAGGGTTAGGTAAGAGTGTTGTCTGGACACCGTGTCCCGAGGCAACACTGGGATACACGCCAGTGCAGGGTGCAGTCGAATCTGCTCTAGCCTAAATAAAATGACGACTTTCTTCCAAATTCTCTGCAACACTATTTCCAGAAATATCAGGTGCATCATTAATAGAAATGGTAGGAGGATTAATCATTGATTGATCAACCATAGAATTATTCTCAAGACTAAGATGAAAGGAAGGGTATAAAAGAATCTTGGGTCTTAATCTTGCGCCGGCATTTGGGTGCAGCTGGGAAAAAGGAAAAATATTTTTATCAAACATAACATCCCTGAAAATATATATTCAGTCTATAGATATGTCAAGGCATTTAAACCCTTTATGCAAGTTGCTATAACCAAGAAAAGCACATCGCTTGGAACGAAATTAAAGTTTGCGTGAGTTGTATGGCCGAAGGATTGGCCAACAAGCACAACTAAAAACATGAAGAAGGGAATACTCGGGTTTATGGCCAAATAGACGTTCCAGGGGAGTAATGTTTTGAATAACACGACTAGGAATTCTATTGATGAGGTAGGTTGCAGTGAGGAAAGCATCATCCCAGAAGTTTAGAGGCATAGATGCATGATCAAGGAGAGCAATGCCTACTTCAACAATATGTTAATGTTTTCGTTCAGTAGAACCATTTTTTTGGTGAGAGTGAGGACATGAAACTTGATGAGATATGCCACTTTTGGTGAAAAAGGAGTGTAGCTTTTCATATTCCCCCCCCCCCCAGTCAGTATGTATGGTTACGATTTTATGATCAAGAAGACGTTCAACAAGAGCTTGAAATTCATGAAATATATTGAAGACTTTAGACTTGTGTTTAAGGAGATACACCCAAGTGAACTTGCTACAATTATCAATAAAAAATGATATAATATTTTTTCCAACCTATTGAATCAGGAGCAGGACCCCAAACATCGGAAAACATATGTTCTAAAGGAGCACTCGAAACACTATTAGATCTAGAATAGGGCAACTAATGACTCATAGCCTGTTGACAGACATTGCAGGTTGACTCTTTATTAAACTCTTTGGAACAATGAAGATTATTCTGGGTGATGACTTCCTGAATGACTGAACAGGAAGGGTGGCCAAGCCGACTATGCCATCGTGTTGGGGAGAGCGTGACTCCAAAGGCTTGTTTTATTGACGCGGGTATGGACGGAAAAGGATAAAGTCTTCCTCTTCACTTGCCTCAAAGGAGATGTTCTTCGTTGCCTGATCTTTGACAAGGAAGAAATCAGGATGAAATTCAAGAAAGGTCTTGTTATCGGAAGTGAATTTATGAATGAAAATTAAATTATTCCTAATGTCAGAAACATGAAGAATATTACGAAGATGAAGATTATGAACAGAAGTAGGGACAATGACATGACCAATATGATTAATCTCCATGCCTGCACCGCTCGTGGTGTGGATCTGGTCATTGTCGGTATATTTGTCACGAACTGTCAACTTGTCCAGCTCGCTCATTGATCCGTTGCACCAGAATCAATGTACCAATTTGTGTCTATCCAATAGGAGTCTGTTGTCGTAGCTGCACTCTTGTCTTCTGGAACAAAATTTCCATCAAATCAATGTCAACAGTTGATCATTGTATGGTATGGTTTCTTGCAGAGTTGACAGGTGGGGCAGGTACTGCTTGAGCCGCCCCTGCAACCTTGGTTTCCATGTCCTCCTTGAGATGCATGGTAGCTACCTTGACCGGTGCCACCACCACAGTTTCCACGGCCGCGAGTGTTGCCATCGCGCTGGCTGTGACTAACTGTATTTGCTAAAGATGCAGACGACAAACTATCATGGAGAAGATCCATCCGAACCTCAAAGCCAGAAGCTGTGCATAAAGCTCAGCAACGTAGATGGGTTCGACTCATGCCACGATGGCGGACACAAGAGGATTGAAATCAATGTCGAGGCCAGCGAGGATGAAGGAGACCATTTCTTTGTCATCCAATGGCTTGCCCACAGACGCCATCTTCTCACCGAGGGCTTTCAACTTGTTGACGTATTCAGCGATCGTCATAGACCCCTTTTGGGTCATGGCCAATGCCATGCAGGTGTTAACCTCTCGTGTGTGGGTTTGAGAGGAGAAGAGCACCTCGATCTCACGCCATGCTTGGACAGCAATTCTTGCCGTCACCACCTGGGTGAGAATTTCCCGAGATACGGAAGCGTGGAGGTAGCCAAGGACTTGTTGATCCGTGGCAATCCACTGGACGTGTGTCGGATTCACTACTTTGACGATCTTGTCGCCCTCCTTGACATCAAGTTCAGCGGGAGGGCAGACGCTCATGCCATCGATGAAGCCAAACAACTGAGCACCTCAGATGATTAGCAGAAATTGGGCTTTCCACAGGAGGTAATTGTTTTTGGATAGTTTCTCGGTAATGGGAAGACCAAGAGGGGATGGGAGGGTAGGGTTAAAAGATGAGGTCACCATGGATGTTTTGGTGGAGAAGGATGGCTCTGATTACCATGAACGGCAATGTGGAAGCGTTGTCACCTCCTGTTATGAGGCCGCATCAATTTATAGATGGGGACCGAACAAATCGTGGTAGAGATTACATCCTAGGAGCGGTTCTAGAGTTTCCTATTGATACAACAAGATCCTAACTTTCTATAGATAATAGCAACTCTTATCTATATCCTGTGAACCGACTCAATGTATATATGGTTACAAATTATCTCTAATAGTCGGCACCAGGGGAGGTCATGGACTTATGGTACTGGTAGCTTTAAAGGTTTGAGTTATGGAAAATGATGTCCAATGTCATTGTTAATACATCAAGCGTTGGCCTACCTCGTTGCTTAGCTAAGGCCAATTTGGGCACATAGGATCCCTAACCTAACTATAAAGTAAACAATTTTGCAAACACTGAACTATTAGAACTCTTGAAAAATCATGTTGTTGTGGCGTGCATACTTAATTGTTGGCAAATTTGGTAAGTGCAGCTCAAGTTGAGTGACATCAAAGAAGGCAGGTATTCACAGCGAATCATGGATTTGACAATTTATGATCAGTCTTCATGCATTTGTCCATGTGTTGAAATTTCAGCACTAATGACACTACACCATGTCCACTTAACAGGTAGACGGGCATGTTTAAAGCAGCATAAACACTTTATCAAGCGCATTAAGCCACCCAATTACAGATTAAAAAAACTATGCAAATTATTAATTTCCATCTTTTTTTTTAAAAAAAAAGAGAGGCCCATTTCTATCGGCCACGCAGAGCGAAAGTTCATTACCTCGCGTAGCTTTTCTAGACTAAAACAAAGAGAAAAGACCACCCAGCGAGCATCCTTTTGCACAACGCAAAAGGGCTTGCCCAAAAGATTGCCATTATTGTGAGACCCCTACGAGATCAACGAGGCCAGGGTGCCTCAGCAAGCTGCTAAGAAAGGTTGCCGGTAACAGCCCAAATATGCACTCCTACGCGCGAAGGAGCTTTTAGTTATTCGCCCCAGGCAACTGGCAATTCGGCGTCCGGCAAACCTCAGAAGAGATTGGTGGCGAGGCACTGACCTGTACATATCCATGATCCATGCACAGATCTTATTCCCCCAATGCTGGGCGCTCGCGAAAAGCCTTCGCCATTTGCCGCGCGGGACATAGATAAAGACGACATGATCAAAGGAACTTTGCTTCGTTTGGTAGTTGATACTCTCCTGCTGTCTCTGCTTGATGCGTGTATTCATTCAGTGTTTGTCCTGGACAGACTGCATTTCCAGTTGGATGTGTACTGGTGCAGTAAGGCAAAGTGAGGTACAACCGCACGCCAGCACAGGTGTTGAATTGCTATCGAAGTGTTGTTCCTCTCTTGGGCATAAAGGATTCCAATTGGAGTCTGATCTGACTGCATTTCAATTCAATACGGACGTTCACGTTCCAAAATTAACAGGACAAAGAATGTCAAACCTCTTGTAAGGTTAGTGCACTATAGCTTGTGAAGTAGGAGAGACCGAGAGAGTACTGCCGAAATGTTTCTTTTATCCTGAGTATGGAACATTGCTTTATTCGCAGGGCCGTATATCACGGAGTTCAGGGTGATCGACCGAACAGGAGGGGCCTTATAACAAGTAGTACATCAACAATGCCCCTAAAAAATAGTACATCAACATTTCAAGTCTTGCGTAAAGATAATTAGAAAGAGGTGCTCGAAGGAAACAAACTTTCCCTTGTAATCATTAGTTAAAACTAGTAACTATGTGTCAAATTAACTCAACATTAACATTCCTATTCCTTTACTTTTGTTTCGTAATTTCCTAGGGCCGAAATGCTTATATATTCTCTTCTATTCCTGGCTAGCCTTAGTGATAGTAGCCATCGTGCATTGCCTAGCTTGAATTTGAACTTGTACTTGCTTCTTTGGTTCTTATATATGTCTCATGATTACTTAGAGAAATATCCTGAACATAAACTAATTTACGCTTGTGAGTCACACATTTAGTAGTTAAGATGGTAGAAAATGCACTGTAGCCTTAAAATACTGGCCATTAGATGAGACAGAAGCAATCCCAATGGGCTTATTTTAAGTTTAGAATAGGGCCCTCCAAAAGCTTGGTACGGCCCTGCTTATTCGGTTAGGAATTAGCAAAAGTAGGGAGCTAGCATCGGTAGCATAAGGTTCCTCCTTTTTCCCGTCATTAGCAAGCATAAGCCTTTCTACCTTTTGTTCTGCTTTGCTTTGCACGCTCCACACCTTCTTTTGGCTCGCCTTTTGGTTTTCTTGTCTTTAGATGGATTATAGTTTTGGCTTATGATCGAGTATTGTTGTAATCGAAGAGATAAAGTCGATTATTTAAATACTTATTTAAAGTATGAATATCTTATTATTAATTATGTGTATCGAATAGTACATAAAATTTTATATTGGTTCAAAATTTTCTTAGGATAATAATTCTATGTTTTATTCTGTCTGGATCAATCTTAGAAGAAGACAATTACAATGAGAATGTATCTAGATCTAATCTTAAGGATCTTGGTGAGTTTTCTCATGTTGAAAATCTTAAAGCTATTGTCAGATAAATTTAATAGTGGCTTAAATTTGCTATAGATATTAATGAGTTGTTTATACTTCTATCCGACTAGATTTGCTTCATATTGCTTGTCTAGCTTCTAGTTCCAACCTCACTTCACTTTCTTCCCTTTCCGTTGGACTTATCCCTCTCCTCCTTATATAGTCAGGGCGCAGAGACGTACCGCACTCGGAGTCTTTGAGTATTACCTTTCGAGACTATATTACTTTTGAATATCCGGAGAACTTCTTAGTCTGGAGATGGTTTTCGTGGGTTTAAACTTCCCGGATTATATTACTTCTGAATATCTGGAGCACTCTTTTCTAATTCGAGAATAGTTTTTGTGGAGAGCACGATCAACTGGCTTAAATATTGGTATATGACTTATTTACTTTATGACAGTTATAAAATCTAATAAAAGATATGTGTACAATGATAATCTATCTCTAAGATATATCGTATTTCTATTTAATCTTTAATTATTAATTATTAAATTCTTATTATTGCAGGTCAACAGGGCATGCACTACTAAATATTGCTCCCAGGCAGATTCCCAAAAACCTGTTCTAGCTCCTTATGCATTTTATATTTTCTCGCAAAGAACATTTTACATCCCATTCGATTTCTTTTTTGTTGTGCGTAGAATAAAATGGAAACTGTATTACTAAGGCTACGAAAATTGGCGGATTTTAGGGTGAACTATTGATCATGCATGCTGGTTTTGCATAATTTCACACTACTCCTTCACTAAAACAAATTTAGTACAGGCAAATCGTCCCCCTAGATCCTCTCCTTTTCACTTTTATGCGATCAAGCGCCTTTCTGGACAGGTCTAGGGTCTCTTCTGAAATCTGAATTCATTAACCACTGGAAAAAACAGTGCTGATGGCGGCCCATGTCACTTGCATACTTTGTTTCCAAAACAGCCTTGGAAAAATCATTCCTGCTGCTGCACTGTGGCAAGGAGGGTTCGTTATCACCATTCATCACAGCGATGTTGCTCTCTCTTCCAAAAGCTCGCCGTCGAAAGCGGTCACTTAGGCCTTACGCAATACCTCCCGTTTGTCCTGCCATCTCTTTCAGTTATATTCTCCTCCAATTAGCTCTGCAAAGTGAAGGCTTTATATGTATCATGACAAGCCTTTTCCTTCTTCAGGATGTGATAGGGCTGGCCATAGTCGATGTACACAAGAAAAAGAGCAATTATTTTTTATATATATACTAAGCGCAATCTGTGTGCACTTGCATGGGCAGAGAACCTTTGACCTCAAAGCTAGCAAAATAAAACTATTTATTATATATGTACTAAGTGCAAATGTGTGCACTTGCATGGGCAGAGAACCTTTGACCTCAAAACTAGCAAATTAAAACTATCGTATTGAAGATATCTATACAAGATTAGAAGTTTGTAGAATAAAATAAAGTGATTTAAATATCTGTTTTAGGCTAAAATAAGAATAAGATGTTTAAACCAAAGATCTTTAATCCGCCTATAGCTCTAGCTCTCACAATTTCTGAAGTTAAAGATGATTAGCTTAAAAAAAAATTTAAAGCTAAAGTTCTACCAAACAAATCATAAATCCTAAATTTCTAAAGCTTATCCATATACACGTCCATAAAGCTAATTGTTGTGCCTGCCCTGTAAATTGCATAGCATATATCGAACTCGATCGGCTCGTCCTGCTTCGGATCAAAATTCGAAAGCACCATGCGAATGCAAGTTGTGCCGGGAAAGTTGTATGTCTCGGACCATGCTTTAGAAATGCCTGAAATGGACCGGAACAGGAAAATTGAGCAGTGTCATTGTGTAAGTTCACGGAGCAGAGTACTGGCATTACCGGGCTGTGCAAGTGACAGCCTCGTGAAGCATTTGAATTCAGATCTTTCTGCTGTCATCTCCAGAGAAAAGATTGGGCAGCCTGCAGCCATGGAGTTCCTGATAACCCTTGCCATCGCCGTCGGAATCTTGCATCCAAGCATACACATCGATCGCATACCAGCTAGATGAGCACAAGGAACAGGCGCGTGGAGAATAGCGTCATCCCACTCTAACTCACTAGCAGAAATCGACATGAAAAGATCTCTCTATCCCTATCTCTCATCACGCCAAATCCTTTGTTCCTCTCGGTTTTCTGGCTTTGGTCCCGGACGGCTCGTAGGGTGGCACCAGCGGGGGACATTCCAATCAATTCCATTCCACCCCCTCCCAGCGTTCCGATTCCGATTCTGATTCCGGCCCTGGCTCTGAAAATTTGTTCTTGAAAACCATAGATCGAAACTGTGTGCTGAAAACATAGTGCGTTGGTGAATTTAGCATCTGATTTTGAGAAATCAAGTTGAAATGTGCCTTGTTTTCACGTGATGAGTGATTGACATTGTCATTTATTTGATTTGATGATCTTCAGTTTTACATGAGTTTTGATGTGATTTGAATTGATTTGAGATTTTATTTGAGCATAATGATTCTGAACTAATTAGAATTGGAATCGGAGATATGTATTTGCTTGTCTTATGGTGTGCAAGTGATGGATGCAATTTGACGGTCAACAATAAGATGATCAGGGTCAAACGGAGTGCTTGGTTCCAGACGATCAAGGAGGCCGGACGGAGTCAAGGGTGATCCTAGATGAACACGTGGAGGTCAAGCAAAGTATTGAAGGCGGATGGAGACGGCGTGTTGATAAAGTCAAGCGAAGGGGATGCCGGTGCAAATGATAAGGCGGCCCGAGGGATCGGGAGCGGGAGAGACTTGCCGACGGTCATGATCGCATGACGGAGTACACACGTCGATATCGAAGCACTTTCTTAAGGTGTAAGCAAGACGATGAGTCACACTTTGAGAAGCGTGCAGGTGGTTTCGCGGTTTGGTCTCAAAACCGTGGGAAGATTGGAGGAGTATGTGGTACCATTGCGAAGCTTGCGTCGAGGCGAAGCTAAGTCGTGAAGGTGCCGCGAGCGTCCGATGAATAAAGAAGAAAATGTATCAAAATACCCTCGGTGGTAGGTAGGAGTGTACTACAAGAGAGGAGTATTTTGGAGAAAAGCTAGGAAACTTAAGAATCAAGTTTTCTAGACCTATAAATAGAGGGGTAGGGCTAGAGAGAGCTTTGAACTAGCTACTTGAGCCCCTTTATACCACCCATTTGAAAGCCTTAGAGATAGGATTTTAGAGGAGAGAAGGATGAGTGCTTAGGCTATGTAATAGGTGAGAGTTTTAAGAGATAAATCTTTGTAATCCTCCTAAAATAGGGTTGACCTCTTTGAGTAATTAAGTTTATGTTTTTATATATATTTGAATTCCCCTCCTTCTAGGTTCCCTCTATTGGTTCCCTTGCAAGTTTGCAAGTTTTTCTATTTTCGGTTTTGATTTTCGTTTTGGTTTTTGGGCTGAAATTTTAGCACCTTGTGAGATTATTTTTCTTGTTGCTAGAGGCATAAAAACTCACATACGAGTATATGCTCATGTGTCTTGAGTACCCTTGCCTCTAGATCACCAATTTGGAGAGGTTCCTTACACGAAGATCTTTTCTTTGAGCTACAGTTTTTCACCTTTGCATAGTTGTTTTTCTTGATACTAGTGGCTTAAACACTCACATACTCATGTATTTGAGCGGGTCTTGAGTCCCCTTACCACTAGACTATCATTTTAGAGGATAACCTTGTTTGGTGTCTATCTTCTCTAGTTTTTTTAAAAGTTGCGAGTTTTTATATACAAAGACATATGTAATGGTCTTGAATAGAACCTATGGTTCATATTCTATCTGTGGAGTCATGTTACTATGGATCTAGTCTTATTGCTTTGTCTCTCTAATTCTTTTGCTTCCGTTTGAACGTTTTAAGGTGCGTTGTGTGAGAAATAAAAAAATACCATATATTTCGAAAGAAATTTGTTGATGCACCTATTCACCCCTTCTAGTCACCATTCTCGTTCCTACATATTTTGAGTCTTTATTTAGTGGGTTGAGGATGAATAACCTTCAGTGGCTGATGTTATATTTAACTATTTTGAGACTAGGAACTAGGAAGACAGATCACTACACCTTTTCCTTTCCTTTCTACCATGGTAATCAGTTTTTGTTTGGTTGGCCCAGCAAAGGCTTCTGGGGGATGCCAACATTTAGAATCATTTTTGTCTGCCTGAATTTCAGTAGTGTCTATCAAACTTTACATTCATGAAATACAGACCAAGTTTTGAGCTACTTGCAAATCCAATAAGCAATCCATGTATAGAAGATTTACATCTTTCCGTGTTGTTTCCAACAAACATTTCATAAGACTTCCAATATATGACATATTTTCATGCTAGTAAACTTATGACATAGTCGAAACATGAAATGTGTATATGAAATCACATATATAGAATTAACAAAGATAGAGTGATAGACATATTAAACATATTAAATACATTTATGAGTTTGCATGGAATACATGTGTCCTACTTGTCTAGTCGGATCGTGATCCTACAGCCCGATCCTTTAACACAATACGATCTAATGTCCCACCTGTTGTAGGCAATTTGAAGTATACAATCATAGAAGAAAGGACGGATTAGGGTAATTTTGTAGGTTGCCTTCATCTATATTTCAAATGGTGGTAAGTAGATTACAAGCTACTTAATCGTTCATATCTTCTTCTTTTTTTTATCTCAAATACTAGTATGGTAGGCACTCAATTTTATTTTACAAGTTAATTTGAGCTAGACAATTGGAACATAAGCAGATACTCTCTTCGGTCATAAAAATCATACATGCAGATTTGTCTTGAAAAATATTTTTATAATATTATATTTTATTAGATATTATAACTATATTCTAATAGAAAATAGTGATCAAAATTACACGACGAAGATCATGAAAAGTAAAAATGTTATGTATTTTTCTACCGGAGGGAGTAATATTAATTGGCAAAACAAAAGTACTGTATGTAAAACATTTCAACTGAATTTATGGCACTGTAGATGAGCCATTCTTCAGATCCTCTAGCTGCAGAGCGTCCAGTTGTATCCATGCTCAATTCAATTTTCCAAGTATTCAATGTACTCTGTGTGTTCCTTGCATTGTTTTCCAATTTTATTTCCAAGAATCTCCATATGTGATCATGATGATTGTCCATTGTTTTCTGGAGCAGTCCGGTTTATCTGGCATGAACATCAGCCAGCCTAGTTCCATTTCTGGGGAGCCGTCGTCACGACGAATTCTCAACCAAGAGAGGTGCTATACTTCAACTACCTGAAAACAAGTTTGTTTTCGTTGGACAGTCCAAAGACCGTTTTCAACCTCTAGACATGCTGCTTTCTCTCTCTGTCTCTGTTATAGCAGCGGGATCCGTAGGCACTGCCCTCCACCACACTAACTAGACGTTGCCAAGATATTTCCTTGACTCCCCGTTAATGACACTGCCCACCATTATGAGGCCACCTGTGGCTTCAGCGACATCACCGTTACCTCATCGTACCATCACATCATCACCCACCGTTGGTCTGACTGTCGCACCGGGTCTCCTCTAAGTCCAGCAGCCTCTCGGAGCACCAAAACCTTAAACCTCAACCCTAACCCCTCTGAAACCCTCGTCATTGTCAGGTGGTTGAAATGTAAGAAGAGTGCTCAACTAATCATTCCACAACTCCATCGAAACACACAGCCAAGATCATCAAAAACGTCTATCTCAATCATAAACAAAGACCACCAGTGGTAGTAGCAGCACGTAAATCGTAGTAGATACAACATGCAGGGCACGCACGGGGATATATATACCACCCCAATCTAGCGCGCGCGCGCTCTCTCTCACACACACGGCTAAGCACACCGATCACGTGATGATCATCACTTACTACTAACAACAACATGACATCACGTACATACGTTACATCAGCAGCAGCTGCTGCAAACAAACAGGGCACTCATTGAAGCATAGAATGGAACGGCAAAAGAAGAGGCGCCGGCGGCCGCCGCTACGTGGCCAGCCCAGCGCGTACGGCGGTCGGGGTTCAAGAGGAGGTGGTGATGAATCCCTCCCACACGAAGAGACGTCGCCCGCTCAGCTCGCCGCACCGGCGCATGTGCTTCAGCAGCTCCTCCTTGCTGCGCCGCCGCCTCGCCGTCATCAGGAGCTTGTTCTCGCCGCACGTGGCGCCGGGGACCACGTCGTCGCCATTGCCCCCCGGCGCGGCGGTCGCGCTCAGCGCTGAGGCTGCGGCCAGGGCCGCGACCGCCGTGGTGGTGGAACCGGTGGAGCGCCTCGGGGGCTTGGGCAGGTGCTGTGGTGCCGCAGGGGCGGCGTCGTTGATCTCCTCACAGGTGGCGCCCGGCTCGGCGCCCACGAACTTGTTGATGACGAGCGCGGAGCGGTGCACCCTCGAGCCGCTCCCGCTGCGCGCCTGCGGCTGTGTGCTCACCTTGAACTCCACGACGGTGCCCCGGTCCACGACCTCGACCTCCTCCTCCTCGTCCTCCTCCTCATGGGCTTGCTCGTCGGCATGCTGCTCGGGCTCCAGCTGGCCGTCGTTGCTGTCCAGCTCGTCCGAGGTGGGGGCGGCGGTGTCGGCGAACGACAGGAGCAGGCGCCCACCGCTGCGCTGCGCGCGGAACAGGGTGGACGACGGCATGGGGACAGCATGGACGACCAGGCGGCCGTCTTGGCGGTGCTGCCTCATCTGCAGCGCCCCCACCGTGCGCCGCGCCAGCGACGGCAGCGGCGGCGGGAACGCCCTGGGCGCGGGCGCGCGCGCGGCCACCTCGTCCGCGCTCTCCTCGCGCTCATCGTCGGAGCCCGGGCACGAGTGGTCGGTTGCGCTGTCTGCGTCGGAGAAGCCGTCGGAGCCCGTCTCCGAGCCGAGGCTCTCGGTGCAGATCTCCAGGCTCTTCTGGGTCAGCAGGCTCGACGAGCGCCGCACGAGCGGGTGCACGTACGGCTGCGCCTGCCTCGGCGCGGCGGGCGGCTTCTTCGCCTGGATCATGTTCCATATGTCGTCCCTCTCCAGCCGCTCGTCGTCGCCGCCGTGGTCCGTCTCTTTCAGCATCAAAGCAGCCTTCTCGGCAGCAACAACCTTCCCGCCGTCGCCGCCCTGCTCGACGGCGTAGCATGGGAGCGGCTGCTCGGTGGTCTCGAACACTGTCAGTGCCATGTCTCCCTGCTGGTTCTTTGCAAGTGACACTGAGCTAGCTAGCAGCTAGATACCTCGACTTGTCTGTCGCAGGTAGTATTACAGGTTACCCCAAACGGAGGCAGTAGTACAGCAGTTCTACGAGTGAAGGCACTAGCTTCTACGTTGTACTCGCTGCAGCTACTAGTGTGCTAGCGCGAGTGCGTTTATATTTTGTGGCTTGTTGTCGTCGTCGTTGTTTTCTTTACCTCGTGGAAGAGGAGGAGGAGGATAAGAGCACACACGATGAGACGAGGAAACAGAGCCAAGAAGCCAAACCGGGAGCAGAGCACGCGGCCGCGCTATATAAGCGAGCCGCGTGGTTTGACCGGGAGGAGTGGACGGAACAAGAGGCAGTGGCAGGGGTGGAGAAATAAGCTTTGGAGACTCTAACGCGCGTCTCGGTTTTGCTCTGCTTTTGACTGATTTATCTCTTGCCTTGATGGCTCTTCGATGGTTCGGTTTCTCTATCGCACTCTCGCACTGACTCCTCCCTTGGTTGGCTGCTAAGGGAAGAGAAGGCTCGCTCACACTACCCTGGCTGCTAGGCTTCAACTGGGAAGACGGGTCACATGATAAGAAACGGAACAGCAGGGGTGGGGGTATTTGTAGGGAGCGCGGCCGGCCTTTTGTGTTCGGGCTCAGCCTCTGCTCACCACACACTCCACTAGCATGGGGGAACGAATACTTTTGCCGCCCGTGAGGGGCCCTCCATGACATATGCGTATTCCATTAGGAAATTTCCTAAATTTTTTGGAAAGGAAAACTTTATGAAAATATGTTACAGTATATGCGTTCATCTGCGTGTGGTTGTGGTACACATACCAGGAAGTGGTATGCGACTCAACATTTTCTCAGGTCGAATTTGACACCATTTTCTCAACATTTTCTCAGGTCTGATTTGGGTTGTGGCTTATGGTTGGCTTAGTGAGACAAATTTTGTCATTCAGCCGTTGGTTTAGGGATGTAGTGCTGCTATTGATCACGGACTTGAAATTAGGAGTAACGCTAGATGAAAAGCTTAAAATTCGCAAGCAGGCTGAGCACGTTTTTGGCTAGACTCAATGTATTTTGTAGCGAGTTAACTCGCGAGCCTCGCAAGCCATACAGGTCCCAACAGACAAGACCAGGAGCCCATTAAAGAGAGCCCACTCGACATCTCTCGTTATCAGGGCATGCACCTCCCCACTATCACACATGGAGGAGAAAAAGAGGGGCAACTAGGATTTCACCTCCCCACCGTCATGCACCTCCTGCCACACAGTGGCGGCACGCCATGCTCTAACGCTTCTCTTTCTCACTCAGCTCGACTCAACTCCCACTGTGGGCTATGAGTGCAACCAATCGTGTCTATTCACTGCTTGTTGCCATAGGCCGCAACAATGATGTAAGCGTCAAATAAACGGAGTCCCATGACCGATGTTGCTGCTTTGCCTCCCCATCAACCCAGATGATGACACGTCGCTCCGTCGTCACCAAGCCGGCCGAAGGTACCAGCACAACAAACCGAGAGCAGCTCTCTCTCTCTCTCTCCCTCTCCTCTAAAAGATTGGAGCTTCATTTGTATTGCGTATGTATTGATCTAGATCCAGTTGTACTATGGAATGTGATTCCTATGTCTTTTGCCATTCCATTTTGAAAGACCACATTTTGATAAGAAAAAACAAACAATTCCTTCTATGCAGTAGACATTTACTATGACATATGTCTGTGTTGTTTTCAGGTATGGCTAGCTTACGAGCCTAACAAGTTGGCTCGAGCTCATACCGAGTCAAACTGAGTTTAGCATTTTTTTTTCTAGTTTCCTTAATGAGCTAAGCTAAGCCAATTTGTTAACTTAATGAGCTAAACCTAGCCAAGCTAAGCCGACATCTAGGCCTAATTAGCAGCATATTTAATGTTGTGTTAGCTGTAGGTTTAAGGAGAAAAAAGAAGGAAGAAAAAGACATCAAATTGGTTAGCTGCTATAGCGAAAATGACACCATTAGACTATGATTATGATTTTGATAATTAATGATAATATAGTCATTGAGACTAACATGTTTGTCAAGGATATATGTTACAAGATTTTATGGATGTAATACATCAAGAAGTCACCGTAGTCGGGGCAAAATTTGATTGAATTAGAGAAGTCCCAGGAGAATTGATCTCACCAGAAGGTCTGGTGCAGAAGAGTTTACACTCATCAGAACATTGTGCATAGAGGCTGTGTAGGGATCGGCGATGTCCTAAGGGGGGGTGAATTAGGACACTTAGAACTATTTCAGCTCCAAAAATAATACAAGATACATCCATATTAATTTCTATCAATATATACTCTAGGTTTATCTAGTGTGTATACTTTACCGATCAAAGCGCTTGCAACCTATCTAAGAAAGTAAATTACAAGTAAGTAAACGTGAAAATATAAATAAGGTACAGAGAGCAAACTCGGCATAATATTTTTTTCCCGTGGTATCGATGGCATGAATGCCACCCCCAATCTACGTTGGAGCTCCACAAATGATATGCTCCCGGTCGGCACCCGGTCATGGCTCTTGAGCCACCAAGTCATAAAGACAAGGCCTCCACCCTGATGAGCCACCAAGCCACCAAGACAAGGTCTCACCACTAGTCTCTCTTCCGGTTCCTCACCGCTGTGATCACTTCAGAGCTTGAGCCACCAAGGCAAGGGTCTCCGCGTCCTCATACACACTTCTCGTCACTGCTCCACACCAAGTCAGAGGGTCAACAAGTTTACGGGCGAGTCAACAAGAATCCAAGATGCCGGCGTACCAAGAGGTACAAGCTTGGATCACTCCTTGATTCACTCTCTAGACAGCAATCACCTAGCAACACACTCTCTAGGTCTATAAGCACTAATCACTATCTAATATTGTGCTTAATTAGATAATCACTTTAAGCACTTTGGTGTCTTAGATGTGTATATGAACTGCTCTAGAGTCCAGCTACACGTCACTACTTCAAATGACTGAGTGGAGGGGTATTTATAGCCTCAAACCCGCGTACTAGCCATTAACCCAATGGGTCTAAAAAGATGTTAACACCGGATGATCCAGTGAGAATAGTAGTACTAACACCAGATCATTCGGTGAGTACACTCTCACAAACTAGCCGTTGGAACCTCACTCAAACCACTGTGAACACTGGACACTCTGGTGTATACTGCATCTTCATCACCGGACTTTTCAGTGAGTATACCTTAGCCATCCGAGCCAACATCTTCTCTGTGTCAATTGCTCCGGTGCCTTCTCCAGTGCTTGTCAATCTATCACCGGACTATCCGGTGAGCAATCCTCAGCCATCCGAGCCAAATGCAACCCTCTCTGGAAAATATGCTCCGGCGTACACATGACTTCATCACCGGATCATCCGATAGCTTGAGCTTCGCCTACCTCTTTGTACTGTTCATTGCCCAGTGTATTTGTCCACTGTACTCTTGCTTCATCACCGGACTATCTGATGCCTTCAAAATCTTCTGCTCAAAACCAAATGCTCTGGTGTGTATTGCTTGTTGAACATGGGATCATCCAGTCAGTTGATCTTCAACTTCAACTCTTGAAACTGCCTCTATCGGAATTGCTCCAATGCTTCTGCCCATTTGACACCGGACCATCTGGTAAGGCAAAACTGCCTCTGTCTGTATGCACTATTCATTATCCTGTGTGCAACACATTCAACACCGGACCATCCAGTGAGAACAAAACTCCTGGGACTTCTCCAATTCAACCAAACTTTGTCCCGGATGCGGTGGCTTCTTCATGTATTGCATCCATGAGACCTACTAACATATATTCTTGACAAAAATGTTTTGACTATGTTGTCATTAATCACCAAAATCGCAAACATGGCATAATAGGGCTATTTTCCCTATAGGCTGATAGTCTCATCGGATAGTCTGGTACTCTGTGTGTTGAACTTACCGGAGTATTTATGACAAAACAGGAGAAGACTGAGGACTTCACCAGATAGTCTGGTGATCTGCACAGGGTAACATCGGAGCATTTCTTGCAGAAAAGAATGCAAGTACAGAAGACTGAAGATCAACCCACCGGAAGGTCCGGTGTTTGGTTTGTGCACACTGGAGTATGACACCAGAGCATTTCTTGCAGAGGCGACTGCAAGTGCTGAAGAATGAAGATCAACTCACTGGATAGTCTGGTGATCACAGAGATGAATGCACCGAAGCATTTTACACAGAGAGACTGCAAATTCTAGGATGGCTTGAGATAACTTGCCGGAAGATCCGGTGATGGATTTGAAGGCACACCAAAGTGTCCGGTGTTCATAGAGGTTGTGAGTGGAGTTCTAATGGCTAGTTTCTAAGTTTATAATCACCGGATGATCTGGTGTTAGTACTATTATTCTCACCGGATCAATCAGTGTTAACAACTTTTCTGAGCTGTTGGGAAAACAGCTAGTTGGCGGGTTTGAGAATATAAATACTCCTCCACTCAGTCATTTGATGTGGGGCATACTGCTGGAGTCTACAGAAAGCTCATATACAATTGAGAAGATATCCAAGCCACCAAAGTGCTTAAAGTGATCATCCAAGATGATTAAGCACAAGATTAGAGAGTGTTTAGTGCTTATAGGCCTAGAATGAGTTGTAGCTAGCTGCTGCTGCTTGAAGAAGGGATCAAGGGGTGATCTTAGCTTGTACCGAGTAGTACGTTAGTGCCTTGGAGTCTTGGTGATTTATCGACATCTTGGGCCTTAGTGGCTCAAGCTTATTGACCCCCCGACTTGATGTGGAGCGATGCCAAGATACGTGTACGAGGACGCGAAGACCCTTACCGTGGTGGCTCAAACTCTGAAGTGATCACAGTAACAAGAGACCGAAAGAGAAACTTGTGGTGAGGCCTTGCCTAAGTGGCTTATCGTGCTTGAGACCTTGTCTTTGTGACTTGGTAGCTCAAGAGTCGTGACCGAAAAAGACTTGGCAACCGGGAGTATATACTTTGTGGAGCTCCAACGTGTACTAGGGGTGACATTCATGCCATCGATACCACGGGATAAAAATCTCTTATGCTGAGTTTATCTCTCTTTATGTTCCACATTTATATACTTGCAATTTACCTTGCTAGAGTAGGTTGTAATCCTCTTTTGAGCGGTAGAGTAGACACACTAGATAAATCATAGGTTTACCTTGTGAAGTTTTTAGAGCTAATTTGATTTAGGTTTATAAGTGTCCTAATTCACCCCTCTCTTAGGACGTCACCGTTCATCATAATTGATATCAGAGTCTCGTACTCTTGGTAGGCTTAACATCCTAGAGTTGCGACGTCCGGGGTTAGGATAGATACACATAGCGCTCCACTTTTCGATGGCACAAATTTCTCCCGTTGGAAAATTCTAATGTCTTGTTGTTTGCAAACCAAGGGTTTAGATGTTTGGAGAGTCATCGGGGAAGGGATGAGATCTCGCATCACCAACAAAGAGAGGCAATCACATGTATTGATGAAGAGTATCCTTTTATCATCTTTAAATATTGATGCATTTAATTGTGTTTATTCTCTCACCAATGCACATAAATATTTGGACTAGTCTCATTGAAATTCATGAAGGTACAAAAGATGTGCACAATGACAAATATCATGTGCTTGTTACTATGCTCAATAGCATCAAATAATTTTTTCATGAAAGTGCTAATGACATGTACTCACGTTTGAATATTCTTGTCAGTGAGATAAATGGGCTAGGTTTGACGCCAATTGACGATGATCAAGTGGTGAGAAGAATACGTTAAGCTCTTCTTCCAAAGTACAAGTTGATAGTATCCATCATCTGCGACAACAATGACATTAAGAAGACTCCAAGTCAAGTGCTCAGCAAGATCACCACCCATGAGATGACCATGAACATGGGGATGAAAGTTTCTTCCTCATCCATTACTAAGAACCTTACTCTCACAAGCAAGAAAGCACCATTGTCGGAGGGTGAACTCCTGTCGCAGGGATCCCGAGAGACTCCTTTTTAGAGATTCGGCCGGGGGATGATCCTGAATAAGTTCGTCGGAGAAATGAATGGAAGCGGAAATAAATGCAACGACCGGTGGTGGGGGCGGATCGACCTAGTGCAAAGGGAAGTAAAAGCACCAGAGTTTAGACAGGTTCGGGCCGCACATGGGCGTAATACCCTACTCCTGTATGGATGCAATAACTTTCCCTGAGGGGGATCCCTCAAGGAATATGTCTGGTTACAAGAGTGTATTGTCTAGCTAAGAGCTTGAGGCTCCTTGTTCTTCGGCCGGAGCTCTGCTCAGGCTTGCTTGTGATGACTTCGTCTGTTGGCTTGGTTGACTCTCTTCTTCTGTTAACTTCGTCTTTTCCCTCCTCCGGTGTGTCCATCCTTTTATGCACTCGCCGGCCACGACATACCCCAAACGGGAAAGAAGGGGCACAAGTTCCCAGACGCCACGACTGAGAAATGCATCATCATTTCCTCTGGGAGAAGTGACAGGGGCGGTGGAAAAACGCGACGCGCGTCCGGCCACTCGTCACTGTGGACGCCCTGGCGCCGGGCGTCGTTGAGAGGGCCCACCGAGCAGCCACAGAGGCACCCGGTGCGCCCACCCTGTCTTGTTCCTCTGCCACGGCAGGGTGGCAGGCGGAACGCCTTGATCCTGGCAACGTTATCCCGAGATACACCGGATGATACGGGATGGGACCCGTGCAATTAATGGCCCCACGCCTCTCTGCCAAAGCATGGCAGGGACTGACACTGCGGCGGGAGCAGTTAGGGATATCAGGATGTCAGGCCGCGCACGCCCATTAAATGTGGCATCGGACCTCTGACTGGTTGACACCTCGTCGGCGGGCCCCTCGGGGGCCCTTCTGGGTCGTCGGGGCACCGAGTGCTCGGGGGTACTGTTCACCTCCCCGAGCACTCTCTCCCGGGCACTCTCGCACGAACCTTCGGGGAACCGAGTGCTCGGGGGCTGCCACGTGCAGCCCCGAGCACTCTCTCCTGAACGCTTTTGCACTGACCTTTCGGGGAACCAAGTGCTCGGAGGCTGCCACGTGCAAACTCGGGCACTCTCTCCCGAGCGCTTTTGCTCGAACCTTCGGGGAACCAAGTGCTCGGGGGCTGCCACGTGCAACCCCGAGCACTCTCTCCCGAGCACTTTTGCACTGACCCTCGGGGAACCGAGCGCTCGGGGGCTGCCGCACGCAGCCCCCCGAGCGCTCTCTCCCGGAACTTAGCTCTTCTGATCATTGGGGGACTGGGGTGCTCGGGGGCGATCGGGAACCTCCCCGAGCACTTTCTTCCCGGAACTTAGATTTTCCTCATCCCGCAGGAGGGACCTCGCAGGATGGTGACACGTGGCGGACGGCTGGCCTGGCCTTGGGACTCAGGGATCCCCGGTTCCTGATACACCAACAACCATGCTGATACATGAAGGCAAAGATAAGGAGGCAAGAGCAAGAGCCAAGCTCAAACGAAGATAATGGAGATGAAGATGAAGATGAAGAGAGCAATGAAGATGATGAGCAAAGCACATCAAGTGATGAAGAAATGGACCCCGAAGTCATCAAGCTCCTCTCTCAAGTGGAGAAGAATGTCAAGAAGATCAATGCCAAGATTGATCAACGAATCTTCATGAAAGATTTGGTCAAAACTATTGATCGCATCAAGAAGGAGAAGAATGCCAAGAGCAAGAGAAAGACAATGGGAAGAGACAAAGCATTTGCAAGTATGGAAAGATGGGTGAATGAAGATGAAGATTCAAGCTAAAGTGATGAGAGCTTCGCTACCCACTCTTCCAAGAGAAGCTCTTCCTCAAGGTCATCATCTCGCAAGTCGACACTCAAGCCATCTCACAAGTGTCTTACAGATAAATGGGTAGATAGCAATGTAAGTGATGATGAATCCAATGCGGATTCTTGCTCCTATGATAAACTCCTTCATTTGATTAATGAGCAACAAAGGGCCCTTAAGAAATAATATAAAGATCTTAAGAAATTCAATGCCCTCCATGACATTCATGCTACTATTGTTTCTAATTATGAGCAATTATTGAGAAAAATTAATTTACTAAATAAGGAGCATGAAGAGCTTAAGGAAAAATTTGAGTGCATTGAATCTAAATCTAAAACCCTTTTGGAGTAATCTACCTCTCTATTTAATTATAATCCTAAGGTAGATGCTTGCACTTCTTCTGATTATTTAATTGATTTATCTAGCTTACTCCTTTGCAATGAGATATACATTGAGAATATTTTTTGTAGAACCATCTAATGACCTCATTGCGCAACAAAATGATGAGCTCAAGCAAGAAGTCGAAAAGCTCAAAAAGACTTGACAAGATTAAATGGCAAGAACCATATCCAACCTCCTCAAGATAACCGTGCAACCATAGTGAAGAAGTTTTCACTGGGGTCTACCGTGACATGCTTCAAATGTCATGAAGAAGGCCATAAGTCCTTCTAATGTAAGCAAGTCAAAAAGGAGATCAAGGAGAAGAAGAAAACAATGAACCTCTCCAACAAGACATCCACCTTCCACACCAAGCCCAACTACAAGACCAAAACCAAGAGCAACCACTACAAACTCAACAAGACCAAGAGCAACCACTACAACCTTAAGAAAAAACAAAATGGCAAAGTGGTTTCATATATGGTTGAGAGAAAGAATTAGAGGTAGAACCAACTAATTTGTGTACCTAAGAAAATCATCACCAATATGAAGGGGTCCCAATCAGTTTGAGTTCCAAAGAAGACTTAAAGCACAAGTCAGCTTTGGGATTTAAAGACTTGGCTCACAAGATAAAATGAAGGTTCAATCGAAGAAGCCAATTATATAAGATTGAGCGCTTTAATGAAGATCATGATCATAATATACCCAAATCTCTATCCAAAGGTAATGAGGTAATGGTAGCTAGACTTTTATTCATGTTTTGAACCATTGACTTATTTAGGATTGCATGTGCATATTTTCATTTATTGCAATGTCTAGTTTTCATATGATAGGTTGTTTGTGCTTGTCTCTACCTACGAGTAACCTACATGATTTATTAGTTGTAGGTTCTTTTCATGACATTAGTTTCTCTATCGGTATCTTTTATGTGCCATAAACTAATCTGTAGGGTACTCTTTCCATTGTTATTAATAACAAGTGTATATATCTTACAAGTATTCAAAACTTGTATGCACATATTTAGGGGGAGTATATCCTATGGGTTGTAATTTTAAAACTAACATGTGTTGCTAAATGTATCTTTTATAGTCTCATGAAGAAATTAACAAGTCCCCGGAGGTATGCAATGCTTAAATGATTCAATTGATATCATTATCAATTAATTCTACATTTAAGCTACCTCCATACATGATATTACTTAAATTTTCTACCTCTACTTATTGTCTAGATGTGCATATATTGCTACATTTGTACAAGTGGTATTCACAAGTGGGTCTTATTATATGTATGCACACATAAATGAGGAGTTTAGATTATATCATGTGACCTTCATGAATTATGATTCTTGTTTGTCTTTTTCAATTGATATCAATGCCTCTTATCCTTACAATTAGTATATCTTTTTAATTGGTATCATTTCATTAAATCATAATTTATGAAGCTCTCTCCCATGTGCTCTAATGCTTTTCCTCAAGTTCAACATATGTTTGTAGCCCTTTTTAAGATTATTGACAAAGGGGAAGAAGTTTGATGACTAAAGTAAGTGGCAAGATACAAGATACCTAGAAATGTCGAAGTTAACAAAGGGGAGAAGAAGAAGACACAAGAAGTAACATGAGGCACCTAGGTTGACAAAGGGGGAGAAACTCTTGCATTAGTCGATCAAGGAAGATAGTAGCAATGGAGAAAGAGGAAGCCACAACAAAGGCGACTAAATGGTAAGAATATGCATCCAAGCAATGTGGTAAGACTTTGTGCTCTTTACAATTAGTATCATTTATTATTTATCACCTACTTTGATTTTGTTATCATCAATCACCAAAAAGGGGGAGATTATAGCGAAAATGACACTATTAGGCTATGATTGTAATTTTGGTAATTAATGATAACATAGTCATTGGGACTAACATGTTTATCAAGGATATATGTTAGTAGGCCTCATGGATGCAATACATCAAGAAGCCATCGTAACCGGGACAAAGTTTGATTGAATTAGAGAAGTCCTAGGAGAATTGACCTCACTGGACGGTCTGGTGCACAAGAGTTTGCACTCACCGGAGCATTGTACACAGAGACTGATAGCCTCACCGGATAGTCCAGTGCTCTGTGGGTTTAGCTCACTGGAGTATTTCTGACAAAGGGAGAGAATGTTGAGGACCTCACCAGATAGTCCGGTGATCTGCGTAGGGTAATACTGGAGCATTTCTTGCAGAAAAGAATGCGAGTGCAGAAGACTGAAGATCAACCCATCGAAAGGTCTGGTGCTTGGTTTGTGCACACCGGAGTATGGCACCGGAGCATTTCTTGCAGAGGTGACTGTAAGTGCTGAAGAATGAAAATCAACTTATCGAATAGTCTGGTGATCACAGAGATAAATGCACCGGAGCATTTTACACAGAGAGATTGTAAAAGCTCGGATGACTCAAGATAACTCACCTGAAGGTTCGATGATAGATTTGAAGGCACAACAGAGTATCTGGTGTTCACAAAGGCTGTGAGTGAGTTCCAACAGCTAGTTTCTGAGTTTGTATGTGGGGGAACCGTCCAAATAGTATTCTATTTAATCACTAGGAGGATCATTTTTCACAATCACAACCTCGATGATTAACCATAATGTCATTCCGGTAGTCCCGGTACGTATTTACTTCCAGGATCGGAACACATGCCTTTACAACATATAGCATCACAACACAGCTTAAGAAAAATCAAGTAATTAAATTACATTACAAATTCTTAAGGATTTACCAAGTTATTACAATTTACAGCAAAAAAGAGCTATAAGGAGACTAAAACCTGCTCAACTCCTAACCTGCAAAAGAAACTATGCAGCAAAAGACTAAAACTATACAACAAAAGCAGGATTGAGCCACATGTCCTTAGGCTCCATCACAAAAGCATGCCAACAGAGTAGGATGCACTACTCATGCGCGCCACCACCCTCGGTAGGTGTGAAGTAGCCAAAGACCAACTCCTCCTCACCTGTAAAACCTGTAGAGCAGCTGAGTACAAAGGTACTCGTCAGACTTAATCCATAATAGGCAACTTATAATTAGCCCGACTCTAAGGATCATGCATTTGGATGTTAATAAGAAAACGACCACATGGTTAAGTAAAATTTACATGCAAAAGCAACTTGACACATACATATGTGACCACCTAGACTTAACTAACAATAATACCACTATACTCTGCAAAGACCAACTATATATAATTGTAACTGGAACCATAACGAACATAAATATAACACGAACCATCTCCACCATAACCAACATAGCCAACCACAATCTACAACAGAACTCTACGATGGTGCGTATGGACAGAAGGCATGCTTATGACTGAGAGCGCGGCATTTCGAAATATTTTTACATCCTGCAGGGGGATACTTCTTTACCCACACGACACGAGGACCATTCGGCTTGTGCCACCCTCTAAAGTGCACAGGGTACTTGTGACAACCTTTCCCAACAAGCCATAACCATTTGATACATGCATCGCTCGGCGTAGAGGTATCTAGAAATACTCCCGGAGCAAACTAGATACCTCTTCTAAGCCCGTGCACTCACACTGTCAATGTTCAGGCCCAAATGATCACAGCTACAAAGGTATTTGGCTCGCCTTACCATTAGATAGACATGTGGTGAGTACGGTAAGTGCTTAAGCCAATGGCGGCCAACGATCGGTGCTTAACCGATGCTAAATGGTCTACGGTATCTGGACTCCTTCCCTGAACTACCGCGGGAACCTCCTCTAGGGCAGATGATACCCCTAACACTGCTCACATCCCATCTCATGCTCACCACTCGTCAACTCATCATCAATATCATTGTGTAAGTAATTATTAAGCCTATGCTCGCGAACGATGATACATTTCACCGCTCGACTTCTACTGTAAACCTATGAAATACTAAGCAACTCGTATCACATTTTAAGTTCGACATTAATATGATTATGCCCGGGCTACAAGGATATGGATCAACAACAATTTAAGGAAAAAATCATGCATCTACATAGGTTCTACCCACCGTATTCCGACATTGAGTCAAACTCATGCATACATACATAAGGCATATTTATCAATTTATACCATATGAGATTCAAAGTTTTGGGATAAGTATGCTTAGATGCTTGCCTTGCTACTCTGGATTTTACCTTATGCTACCCGCACAACACTCGCAAAAGATGGGTGTCATCTTCATCACCACCGGGTCACGCACCAGTTCTCCACTCACTAGAGAAGAACGCATGCAATGATGAGTAAGATTAAAGTGCAACAATGCATGCCACGATATGCATAAAAACATGTTAGATGTGCAAGACACGTGAATTAATGTCACACTAAGAGATCTAAACGAAGTTAGAAAAATATCAGGAGGTCAGAGTATCCGGGTTCTGGAGCCTCCGGGCCAACCTCCAGGAGAGGGTTCTCTGTTAGCCATTTTTTATTTAACCCGGAAGCTCCGGGTTGGTCTGAACTATCCGGGTTGTGTCGGACACTCCAGGTGAGGCTCCGGGCGAGGGTGCTCGGTTAAATCTGCCGATTTAACACAGAACCTCCAGGCTTACCCAGATTATCCGGGTGGGGCAGACTTAGACATTCTCAAAAATTTCCTCGGGCAATTCGACTCGCATGATAGATCTATGCTATATAAACATGTATATACCATATCCAAAGGATTATAGACCCAACTTGTACCCTAAACCCTAACGATTTTTTAATACAATTCAATGGGATTTATCTTATTGAACCAGGAGTATCCGGGTTTACCCGGAATATCCGGGCTGTCCAAAACAGCCGTTTTCAAGGGGATTTGGGGGTCGATTTGATTTGCGAGCCTCTCCAAGCCTAAGGCAAACATGCTAGGGATAGTTCAAGGAGTCTGGAACTCACTCATCAACCTAGCAACACGACTTCATAGCTCAAATTCGCCCAAAACTACATTTTGCTCCAAAAACTCAAGAACATCTAAAAAACTCAAGAACAACTCGATTCCTCCATGAAAACAAAAATGAATTAGATAGATGAGTAGCTCATGAGCTTAGTGATCATGTGGATACCATATGCATACCTCAAATCCTTCTCTTGAGGTCATATTTTGGGGAGAGGGAGAGAATGCTTGAGAGAGAGTGAGAGGGGGAGCTTCTCCCTTGCTTTGGCTAGTTGGAGAGGGAGGGGGAGGCGTGGGGGAGTGAGGGAGAGAGAGAAGGAGAAGGTGGCTACTGCCCCTCTAGGTGGTTAGGATGGTGGGCCACATGTGGGGCCCACATATTAAAGAAATGGTTCATTTTAACTGTGAATTTTATTATTTTCTCTCCTAAATTCATTTATCTCATCCATTTGACTTTAGACGAATTGCATTAGCATTCCAAAATAAAATTACACAAAATTAAACATAATACTTAAGAAGCGTGATTATGCTTAATTGCATAATTAAGGATTTAGGACGTGACATTGTACTCACCGGATGATCCGGTATTAGTACTATTGTTCTCACCTGATCAACCGGTGGTAACAACCCATTTTCGGTACCTCAAACACGGAAAAAGCGTTGGCCCCACCAATTTTAGCACCTGAGGTGCCAAATACAGCATTGTGCACCATATTCGGCACCTCAATTGCCGAAAACTCGTTGTATTCGGTAACAGAGGTGTTGAAGACGGTGAACAGTGCCGTATTCGGCACCTCAGGTTTCAAAAAAGCCAAGGCCTTATGCACGTCTTGTCACTGCCGAAAGCCAATGCCGTCTTGTCGCTACTTAGTCACGTCTCATCGCGGGAGTTTCGGTGATGTGCGTCCGCGTGCTGCTGCTTTTTTTTTTGCTTTCGTTGCGTCGCGTGGTGGTCGTGCATGCTGTAAAATGAGGGGAGCAGCAGCGCAGCGCAAGGAGAGTAGAGAAGCAGGAGTGCGAGGTGAGGAGTGAGGAGAGGAGCACCAGTAGTGCAAGAAGAGGAGCAGCATCAGCGCAAGGAGTGGAGCTCCGGCGCTTGTTCAACAGTTTGAGAACGTTACATTTAGTTATAGTAAGTATTTAAATTATGTAATGTAATTAATATTTAGATTATTAATAACAATTAGAGTAAGTAAATTGTTTAATCCGTTCAATTACATTTGTTAAATTATATTAAGTTGATAAAATAGAGTATTTAGATTATTTGAATAGTTTGATTATTTAGATTAAGAAGCTTGTTATTCACCTATTTATTGAATCATGAAGCATGTAGTATTTTTAAATTTGTTATTCACACACTTATTGAACCATGAAGCTTGAAATCATTGTCATGACTCATGGTGATCTTCCCCAGCTTCTTTAGCAGCGGTACAACAAGAACCATAGGGGAATGATGATTTTCACACGGCAATAGGTACCACGATTATATGTGCTTTTTAATTGCCATGATAATTATTTACTAACTCAGTACATGTATTAGATACCTTTTGTAGTTGGTTTCATTGCGAGCCCGGAGTGTACACACGATTAAGGAGTTAGACCTCAATTCCATGAGCCACTCGCAACGGGCAGGACTACTACTATTCACTCTCATGAAGGCTAGAGCTCCCATGGTGGGCGGTGGTAGGACACTTGTCCCAGCAATTGAGGAGGCATAGCTTGACCATGGTGACTTGAGACGCACATGTTCCACTTTCCTTTTGACGAGATGGCCATAATATTGAGGGACGTGGCCATGCTGACCGAGTTGTCAATTAGGGGCACCCGTTAGTAGTTTCGCAACCAGCAAGGGAGCAGTGGAAGGGTTATGTTGAGGGCATGCAATTATTTGTTATATCATGTACTTCAAATATTGTATTGCTATTCAAGCTTCATTGACTCTCTGTATCTTGTAGGTTTCATATGCAATATGACAGGAAGGATGTTGGCCTCTCCATGTCCTGGATTAATGGGCTGCCACAGTTCCGTCCATGCCCACCGGATGCGAACGATGCTATACTTACGCAGCACCATGAGGTGTACTTGTATGTCCTGCTTGGAGGCATCATGTTCTGTAACACGACAGGCGATTATGTTGCCCCTCATATTGTATGGTGAGCGAGTCAGCTCACATCACATCCCTATAAGCTGACATCTTACAGTTAGGGATCTATTGTGCTGGCTATAACCTACAGAGGATTATGTGATGCTATCCAGAGATCAAAGAAGAAGGGATCTATTACAGGTTGCCTACACCTCTTACAACTTTGGAGTTGGGAGTACCTCCCAGTTTGTCGGCCTTAGATGCTCAAGACCTACTATTCAGTCCCCATCTTCGATGGCAGTGCAGATGACATGAGGTCTACGATAGGGTATCGGTGGATTCATGCCATGATAAGATGGAGTCAGTAAGCAGGATCATGGTAACTACTCCCGGGAGATTAGTGATATGGACGACCTTAGCGCAGATCTCATGGAGTGGGATCCATGGTGTATGGCACGAGTCGTCAAAATTGCATGTGGAGGGCTCATCGCATCCTCTTGTTGGCGTGACACAGACTTATGGTTGACCAGAAGCTTCTTGTTGTACATGGATAACGTGGAAGTATATTATCCTGAGCGTGTACAAAGGCAGTTAAGTTACTGACAGGTGGTGCCAGTACCTCCCCCACGAGACGCCGAATGGGCGCATGAGTAAGTGTGTTATCGTAGGTAGCATTAGTATCTTTTGGCTATCCATGATAACAAATTATAACTGTTTATGTCACCTACAGGAGGAGCGCACAGGGGGCGCAGGCATGCAGGACTGGGCATCCATGAATGCCCAGCACATACTGAGGTGGATGGAGTTAGCTGCGGTGGATATCGTCGTTGCTGCTGGACAATATGACGACGCCACACACTGGGAGTACCTTTTGTGGTACTGTCCATGCACGCGTACCACCTTACTCAGTGGATGTGTAGAGCCGGTCCCAGACCCTTCCCTGAGGATAGTGCCCGCCTTCTTCATGTCCTGACTATGGCTTTAGAGACCAAGCAATAGATTTCACAGGGAATCTCTACTAAACATCAATGCCATAACTTTTCCAGCTTTTGCCTAGAATCCTGTGCTCCAGCCCCCAGTCAAACCCATGCACTCAGTCCATGCACCAGCCCCCAGCAACATAAATAACCCCACCCTTAACCATGGATAGACCACTCCTTCATTTGCCCTCTTAACAGCAATGCCTTCATCAGCTCCACCAAGCTCATCGAAAAAACATTGGGGGATTTTCATCCCCTAGGAGGTCGAACCGCCGATATGCTTCTGTGGTGACCTATGTAGGCTTCGCGAGTCCCATAACATCTCCTATACCTATGGCATACGCTTCTTCATGTGTGCCAACTACCAATACGATAAGCCTCGATATGGATCCTACGAGTACCCACCGGTATAGCGACATAGATCACTCATGTGGTACTTTTCATATGATTTCATGCAATGTCTTAATAATATCTCATCTTCTTTCATTCGTCCAGCCACCTTCACCTATATGTGATTTTATGGAATGGCTAGACATAGAGCAAAATGAGCACCAGAAGCGGTGGGTCGACATGAGCATGCAGTGGAGGAGAGAAGCGTATGAACGCTGGGAGTACGAGCAACAACAGGAGGAACTCCACTTGAAACGTCAGGAGGAGGAGCGCATGAGACAGGCAACGACGGAGCGCGCTGTGACTTAAGCACGTGAAGCATAGAGGGAAAGGAAGCGGGAGAGAGCCCGTCGGGCTAAGGCGCAGGGCCCCAATGGCATGCGAAAGGGCAAATATCCTAGGTGCACTTAGTAGAGAGCATCTATTGTAATCCGATATTTTTCATTCTATACTGCATGTTAGGATTAGCAGCAGTACGCTATTAGGTTAGCCTTTAGGTGTACCGTACATACCAACGTTTGTTGTCGTTATCTCTTTATAGTTAGGGTTCATTTACGCTGTGATGAAAAGCCCATATCTCATGTAATGTTTATCAGCGTATGTAACCTCTATGCTTGGTTATATAATAATTATACTTCACAACTTTTATTGTTCGACAAATTAAAATTTGTATCCTCCTAACGTTACTTCACTAAAAAATACCCAAAAATATAATAAATGAATAATAAAATACTGACAAAATTACGTTGAAACAAATTTGCATACACTAACTCATCCAGTTTCTTTCTTTCTTTATTCACTCGTACACTGATGAAACAAAGTTGTGCTACTGCACTCTATTCAGCTCCACTATCACTAGTAGGTAATGTACTCTATGCAGAGACATGACACGAAATGACACACACTCACTCATTCAATTCCTTTCTTTATTTATTCGCTCGTGCCTGATGAAACAAAGTTGTGCTACATTCAGCCCCCGGTTGGCTTTTTTAGCGGTGCATCTGAATTGACTTCAAATATGTCGTAATGTCTGTGTTGAAACAGAAAGCCCTTCTTATGCTAGTAGTGCTATATGACATGAAATGACACGACAAGACGCGACGTGAGTGACGAAAGCAGGGTGGCAGGCCAGGCCTATTTGCGGAACCTAAGGTGCCGAATACAGCATTATTCATCATATTCGGCACCTCAGTTACCGAATACAAAGAGTTTTTAGCCACTAAGGTGCCGAATACAATGCACAGTGCCGTATTCGGCACCTCATATGCTGAAATCGGTGGGGTCGGCGTTTTTTCGGTGTTTGAGGTACCGAAAACATGTTTTCCGATTTTAAAGTGCCGAATACAGATGCTAGATTTACAAATAAACCGATATATTATCTAATTTTAAAAATATACCGACGTATATTATCTATTTTTCCTTTTTTTCCGTTCCTTCGTCTTTTCTACAATCCGTGCAGGACGCACTCACGTAGTTTCACACTTCACTCGCGTAAACACCATCCTGGCCGAACGGTTTCCGAATTATCGAGTAGTTTAAGGGCAAAAACAGCTAATAGGACTGTGTCTTCTGTTTCCATGAGAAAAAAGTACGATCCGGTTGCTAACTTGTCGGGAACGGGCAAAGTAAATTTTATTTCTAAGGGATGTCCTCCTACTGCTCTGTACTGCCGGATATTCTCTGAGATTCGTGAAGAGCAGTAGAGAGACAAAATTCTCTGATAAATTTCTTCTCGCTATGAATCTCATAGCGGATCTGACAGTGCAAAACGTATGGGGACATCCTCTTGAGGGGACAAAAAACGCTTTCTGAGGAACGCCATTCCCCTACGCACAATGTAGCAACGATGCAGCAGGGTTAATAAGTTATCCAGCAACGTGGTCCTGCCTGCAGGTGATCATGTGCAACGTCTCTCGCTATGGCGCTGTGCGTGCGAGACAAAACGCCTGATTAGCGCACAGAACAGAAGGACCCAAGCTACGCTACTCAGCTAGCATCTTCCAACGACCCTGGAATAAGGCCTTGTTCCCATGCGCTGCACCGCCGCAGGCCGCAGCGTAAACGTTCGCTCGTCCTGCCACACCGCGAAAATTCTTCTGCAGCTTGCAGGCGGCTAGGGTAGCGCAGGGCGCCAGGGGCGGCGCCATGCATTCGGCTGCCACTCCAGCGCACGCATCCTGCCGGGCTTGGCATCCTCCGCGGGCGTATCTGCCGCGCCGAGGACATATCGGCGTGCTGCGACTGACAGGTGGGACCGGGGGAGAGCGCACGGACAACGAGGTGGACGGACTTTGTTGCCTGGGTGGAGAGGGGGGGGGGGGTGGGGTGTTGCGCTGCCGCTTGGCTGCTGGCTGCGGTGCTGTTTCTTCGGTTTCTCGATCTACGGCTACGCGGCAGGTTCGCTCGGGGGCCAAGACGCTTCACTCCAGCAACTACTCCCTCCAGCCGAAATAATGCCTCAGCACGAAATAAATATTTTTAATATTGTCATGGTCTCTAAAATATTATTTTAATTATATTTTTTTATTATATTGATAAAATATAAAAAATATATTATTATGAAAATACTTTTCAAGATAAATCTATTCGTATCATTTTTAAATATCTAAACTCAATAAATAAAAACTAATTTATAGTCAAAATTTAAATAGTTGACTATATGCCACTAAAACTATACTTATTTTAGAGAGGGAGAAGGAGAACTATATTTCTCAAAAAACGCCAGCTATGTGACACGACGTGCCTGATGGTGGTGCCTGTGCGTGCGTAAGTGTTTGGTGTACTGTGTTAGAAAATAAGACATATTTAGGTTTAATTTAATCTATAAATAATTCATAAGCAGAAACCGATAAACTGATATGATCCTATCATCAGAACATAATCTAGACATTTGTAAAAACACAACATATTACTAGATCTACTATACTCAAAATTAGGAATCGTAGGAAATAAAGCACGAGTAACATGGTTTTTACATACTGGTCATATGTTGTGAAGGTTACTGAAGATGCTGGTTGCACTGTGTTGATAGCACGATCGATCCCGTTGATGACACGCTGAGTTTGTTGACGATGACAGCGGACAGCGTCCAAGCGGCTAGGAAGACGAGTCGTGGTAAAGAACTTGAGCAGTCGTGTGGAGCGCATCTCAAAAATCTTATTCACCCTCTCCTGGTTCAAGATCTCAAGAGCGGGGGTTTCAGAGACCTACTCTCCCGTTCGTCGGTGCACATCGATGTCAGGATGGAATAGACTACAACGGCAGCACAATCGAGAGAGAAAGAGATAAAACTCTAATTCTTATATAGACTCACGTAATAAGAGCGTTTTCAATTTTATGTTACTGTCAATTAGCAGTCTATGTTGTACGTGTACCTAATTCTTTCGTCAAGCATCTCCAAGTGTGCAAATAAGAAAGTAATAGCTTTCTCACTTTCCATTCTTTAAATGAGATTTTCTCCTTATTCTTAAGAGAAACTCTATTCAGAATATGATATGAAGTCAATAGGACCTCCTCCACCATACCTTAGATAATCCTGCAGTGTCTAACATGACATTAACTAAGTTAGTCAATATACGGTTCTTCCTTTCGGCAACCCCATTTGCTTGGGGTGAATAGGGAGGTGTCCTCTTATGAATAATCTTATGGTTCTCACAGGATAAGTCAAAATCACTAGAAAAATACTCTCCACCACGATCTAACCTAATTCTTTTGATTTTTCTCTCTAGTTGATTCTCAACTTCTGCCTTTTTAAAGTGATCTAGAGCCTCATCTTTCGTTTTCAAAAAATAAACATAACAATATATAGTCGCATTATCAATCAAAGTCATGAAATATCTTTTTCCACCCTTTGTCAACACGCCATTTATTTCACATAGACCTGAATGAATGAGTTCTAGATGTGCCAAATTTCTCTCCTCGGCTGTCTTATAGGGCTTACGAGGTTGTTTTGATTGCACGCAACTATGACATTTAGAACCTTTGACTATAAAAAAAATTAGAATTAAACTCATGCTAGAAAGTCAAGTCATAAAACCAAAATTCAAATGACATAGGCACAAATGTCAAACACTAGCATCATCATTAACATCGTCACAAATATGGTTCACAGACTTATTGTTGAAATCAGAAAGGGGAAAACGGAACAGGCCTCCGCACTCATGCCTTTAACAATAAATTGTTCAGGCTTTGACGCTACAACTTTATTAGACTCTAACATCACTTAAATTCGTCTCTACAAATAATGGAGCCGCTAATTAGTTTCTTGTTCATTGTTAGGACATGTTGTATATTCTTTAGTTGCATGATCTTTTCTGAACTAAACTTCAGGTCTATCGTGCCAACACCATGAACAGAAGCATGTAACCAATTCTCCATTAGGATGAAAGAATCATATACGACTTGATAAGAAGAGAACATTAATATATCAACACACATGAACATTAGCCCATGTATCAATCCACCAATTAGTGGATTGAAATACTGAAAATATTGAAGGTAAATTTTCATACCCTGCAGCTCCATTTCAGCTTCGCCAATGGTCACCACATTAGCAGCCTTTGAGTTCTGCTTTTGTGGAGCATTTCTTCCCTTACGGTCTGATCAATCCTTGGTGAAATGTCCAATCTCGCCACACACAAAGCAAGATAGTTTTATTGTGTTCATATTCTTCTTCTTAAAGGTGGTAGTTTTGTTTGGTTTATTATCTTTTCCTTTGTTCTTATTATGGAAGGGCTTTTGCACCATATTGACGCTAGTCTGTTCCTTGCCTCTTTTTAGACTCACATTCTTAGCCCGAGCTTTCTCCTCAACATCAAGAGATGCGATCAAACTCTCAACAGTAATTATTGTCTCTTATGTTTTAGAACAGTAGCAAAGTTTCTCCACGAAGGAAGTAACTTGGCAACAATGCCTCCAGCCACAAACTTGTCAGGTACATTGATCTTGAGGAGTTCGAGTTCCTTCACGATGCACTGAACCTCATAAGCCTACTCGACTACAGAGCGATTTTTAACCATCTTATAGTTATGATACTTCCTCATGATATACAATTCACTTTTTGCATATGATGCATCAAATTTAGCATTTAATGTATCCCACAACTCCTTCACACTTTATATGTGTATGTACACATCACAAAGACGGTTACCAAGAACGCTAAGAATGCATCCTACAAAGAGTGTATTATCATCTGTCAACACCTTTTCCTGCTCAGCAGTAAGGATTCCTTCTGGCTTGCCATTAACCACCCAGTAGACTTCATAGCTGTCAGCCACAAGTGATCTTGACTTGTTATCTCTTAAAGTGCACACCACAAAACTTGTCTGACCTTAGTGTATCAATAAATCAAGACATTAATAAACCTAAGTGTCAATAATAAGGCTTTTGGATTGTTAAAAAATAAGACGCTTTTAGATTTAATTTAATCCATAAATAATTCATGAGCAGAAACTGATAAACTGATATGATCATATCATCGTATCATAATCTAGACATATGTACGAAAGCACAGTATATGACTAGATCTACTATACTTAAAATTAGGAATCGCAGGAAATGAAGTACGAGTAACATAGTTTTTACGTACTGGTCATGCGTTGTGGAGGTTGTTGAAGATGTTGGTTGCACTGTGTTGACAGCACAATTGATCCTGCTGATGACGCGCCGAGTTTGTTGACGAAGACAGCGGGCAGCGCCTAAGCGACTAGGAAGACGAGCGTGATGAAGAACTTGAGCATCCACGCAGAGCGCTTTCCAAAAACCTTATTCGTCATCTCCCAATGCAAGATCTCATGAGCGAGAGTTTCAGAGACCTGATCTCCCGTTCGTCAGTGCACGTCAACGTCAGGATATAATAGACTACAACAGCAGCAAAATTGAGAGAGAAAGAGATAAAATCCTAATTCTCATATAGACTCACGTAATGAGGGCATTCTCAATTTTAAGACTACTTTCAATTAACAGTCTATATTGTACGTGTCCCTAGTAAGATGAGAGTCCTTAATATATATAGGAAAAAACTCTACATCTCTACCTCAATTAACAATATATTATTAATATAAGATGTGCCTTAATATAGGGACCTCTTCATAATATATACCTTCAAGATTTGAGCATCTTTCATTAAAGAAAACGTTGAGCATCTCTAACAGCGTAACTCAGTTATATACAGTAGGTGCCACATCAGTTTTTTTTTAATAGGTGGAGAAGAGAAGGAGAGGAGAGAGAAAGTGCTAACGCTTCATCCGGCGCTAGTCTACAGCAGAGCTCGCGAGACCCACCGCAACTTGTCGTGGTTGGTCTCCTTCTCTTTGTTTTTCGTTCTGTGGTGCATGGAGAGCGGCTAGCACCTGGAGATCGAGGTGGAGAAACCGAGTGCGACGGTGCACTATGTTAAAAACAGAAAATAAAATAAATTAGTGATATGTCATTTTACCTAGTTATTAATAACTAGTTAAATTATGATTCATCACTAATGATTAACTTACCAATGATGAAACATCTTAGACCAGTTATTAGTGACGGATCAAATTATGATCCATCAATAATAATGATATTCATAAATAATTGACTCAATTTTAGTTATATGACGGTATTATTGTTTATATGTTCTGTTTTCGATGTTATATGATGTTTAATTTAAGTTAAAAAAGTAAAGTGTTTACTGTTTACTACAAAGCAAAGTGCATATAAGTAACAACTGTGTGTAAAATGTCTATATAGTAAATATATGCATAGCATGGTGTTATATTTTTTTCTTATTTTTTCTCGCCTCAGCAGCTCTATGATATACATTTTTGTACAAGTTTAATGTAAGGGGTGGAGACTATGGATACAAACATGCATTTAAAAAATGGTGCAGAAATTTCAGGGGTGAGAACTCAATGTTTCAAGCCAAATTTGGCCTCGAAAAAATTGCTGAACCAGACAAACTGGAAGAGAAACAGATGTAATTTTTTGTGTAGATATCTGTAGAGTAAAAAAAGGTCAAAATTGAAGTCCGTTTGTAAAAGTTATGCCTATTTTACTGAAGGCACTCTGAGTCATCTATCAAATTGCCATCATTTGGATGAGATATTTAGAAATTCATAAAATATTTGTACAAATTTGGATAAAAAATATATGTAAATTATAACCTTTGACGAAATTTAGCAAAATCAATCATTAGTGACGGATCAAGATTACGACCCGTCACTAATGTTCAGTCACATGTGTCATGTCACGATTCTAACCCATCACTAACTACACTGATTAGTGACGAGTGATGGTTAAATCTGTTAGCTATGACTTTCAATAAAGAATGTTAAAAGTATAAAATATCTGATTTTTATCATAACTACGTGATAACTGAGATGGTAAGGGAGCTATATGCGCGAGGGGAGGTTACAAGTTCGAGGCCCACAGAATGCAGACTGAAAAACAATTTGAAAAATAACATGGCTGCCCCTGCGTTGGGATGGCTTGGGTGGAAAAAAATATGTTTTTTTGATTTTTTTTTTTATAAAAAACACAAAAAATGTTCATTTGTTATAAGTGATGTGTCACTGTTATGACTCGCCACTAATAACCTTTATTACTGATGGGTCACGGTTACGACCCGTCACTAATCATGACTCATCAGTGACACGTTCGGGATGACAGGTACGAGACCTGTCACTAATGATGGTTATCACCTGTCGTTGAAAGCCCTTTTTCACATAGTGGCATGGTCCCCGGTGTATAGCCAGACATGGCGGTGGTGAGATTCTGTTTGGTCCAATAACAACTCTCGGTGCTCGGCTAAAATCGTCTATGCAGATCTGCCTTGTTGGTGACTTGAATCCTACCACGACGACCGACAACGTAGACTGAAGGGGTTGGTTGGAGGTGTGACCTGCGGATAGGGAGGTGCAAACACTAAATCCGCTTGCCCGCGGCTTGGATCCCACCATTGTTGGAAGTGGGAGCCAAGGCGATGATCTTGCAATGAGCCTGAGGCCGCAACGACGTGAGCCACGATGAGGTAGGGCAGAGGGAGCATGTAGTGCTGAGGGACGAGGAGAGGAGGCGATCGTCGCCAATGGAAGTTGTCATGGAGGCGAGGGAGAGAGAGGGATGTGGCCCAAGGAAGATGAGGAGAGGCTGCCGGCCAGCAGTGGAGAGGGAGACAATGATGGCTAGTTGGAACCACGGCGATGGACACTGATGAAATGTCAGCCGACGCCTCCCCGTCATCGGCCTGCTCGTGGTGGACTCTGTCTTATATCTCGGCGGCGCTCGAATCCCAGGTTTTTTTACCATAAATAAAATTTACCAGAGATCACCAGTAAATATGATTTATCGGATATACTAGACAAAGTTCAAACTAATTTTAACAAAATTCAAATAAAATACCAGTAAACATGGTAATTTTTTTTCTACCGAGGTCTACTAGTAGACCCGATAAACTAGATATATTGAATATAATTGGCCAAAAAAAAATTCCCTACTCAGATCTCGATGGAGGTGGGAGAAAGGATGGCGGAGTCCACCATGACATGACTCGCGTAGTAGAGGGCGTTACTGCCACCGACAGAGGGGTTCGGATCCTACTAGATCTAGCTGGTGGCAACGCTTGAATCTCGCCAGAGTGGAGTGGAGAGCCAGGAATTGCCGTGGGCGCCGATCAGGGAGGGAGGGTGAGGGACGACATCGACGGGAGGAGGGAGAGAGAATCAGTGCAGAGAGAAGTTGGTTACAGTAAAACATTGATAATATGAGGGGCCATGTATTTTCTTGGATTGTGTGTTAAAGATATATTATTGGATTGATAATATGGGGGGTCCATGTATTTTTCTTGGATTGTGTGTTAAAAATATATTATTAAAGATGTGATCTTTTATCTTATTTATAGATGAGATGGAGGTGATACGTAAGCATTATAGCTAGTAGCTAGCTATAACGGTTGAAGGTGCCCTTAAAGAGCTATCAGTCTTCCATGGATCAATGAAAGTTCTGGTACCATAGTTCCCTCGAAGAAGTCTGCTAACATCATATTTTTGTTTATGTGACGGAAACAGGACACGATGATAGAAAAGAAGTACAAAAGCCCGCAACCGCAGGCAAAAAGCGTTTCAAGGCAAAACTTCGGTTTATCCATTAAGAGCAATTCCAGCAAAATCGGAATACGGCTCGTCATCGCCATCTTTGCCGATCGACCGAGAAAACGGACGTCCAGCAAACTAGCCATCGCTGTAGATTGGCCATCTTGTCTAGCTAGCTCGGCAAAAATAGCACCCCTCTCTGCCTCGCCATCGCTCCTGTGCACTCGTGCGATATGGCTCTTGTGCACGTCGGAGAGAGGAGAAAGACCAGACGGAGAAGACAGCAAGCCAAATGCTTCAAAAATTCATTCCTTTTCCCCACTTTCATAAATTCAAAAGGCGATTTTATGGAACTTGTAAAATTACGCTGATTTTTATGTTAATAGAATAAATAACAAATGACCCATTTTAACTGGATTCAACTCAAAATCTCATACATATATTAAATAAAAATTCCCCAAATTTGACTATTTTTTGTAAATTATTTGAATTTTTAGAGCTCAAATAAATTTCCAAAAATCTGGAAAAAATCACTAATATTCTTCTTATGTGGTGGACGAATTTCTAAAATTATTTTCACCTAACTTATATGGTGAAAAAATGAGTTCATTTGTAATAAATACGCATTTTATCATTTTATGTGAACAGTACCGAAATTTTAAAAAATCAAAATAGTGGTCTTTTGTTGTAAAAAATTTTAAATTTTTTTTACGTGTTCTATAATCTATGTGCCTAATTTTTAAAATTATTTTTAGCCCTAAATTATATGATGAAAAATTTAGTTCCTTTGCAATACTCTATTTCGCTCTATTTTTTTTACAAAATAATCGTGTAATAAAATAGCCGTTGGAATAAAGCCATTACAAGAAACAGCCATTATGAATAAAATATAGTATATGAGATATGCAAAATAAAATTTGACTAATCTATTAGTGTGTAGAAATTTGAAAGAAGAATCTTTTGAAATGGATAGCTAAACGAAGATATGTCTAGTTAAATTTGTTTAGTTTGAACTAGCTTGCATGGTGAACTGCATTCAGAACGCTATTTTGCCGGCGATCATGGCCGGTCCGTGCAATCCTGGCCTGTGCGGAGAGCAACAGACAAAGCGTGGAGTCTAGCCAACCAGAGAACGCCACGACCAGAAACGTTTACCGAGTCGGTGCTCCCCGTTCGTAAATCGCCGTGCCCTCCTTTCTGTGCAGTTCGACAACATGTTATGTGCTCGCTCGCGTTCGTTTAGGTGTGAAAGTAATGTACGAGGAGTCCTCGAAAACACGAAGAGGTTGACGTCTTCTAGGCTGCTAGCCTTCGGCCGTCCTTCCTACTTTGTGAAGGCTGCCTCGCGATCGTCCTTCGCGAGTGTAGCTTTCGTGACCTACGTAGAAATGTCAAAAACTACCTTGTGTAGAAAACCATGTGAAAACCTTGTAGTTTCATCTCATTTAAAAAAATCATGTGAACACTAATATATAGTTCTATTTTTCAGCGAGAAACAAAGTTATGGAATCATTATTCTCGAGACAAGTTTTTGTAATTTTGTAAGCACCTCGTCACAAGCTACATCATCGCAGACATGGCGATCGACACTCGCTCGGACGTATCCGTCTCCCGAATCCCAATCATCGGGTCCCAGGAAACGCTGTTTTCTCGGGAGGTTTGAGTGATGCTTGGGAAGTTTGTGCCACGTGTCGATCCTGTGCACCGCCAGGAATGAGCAAACAAGTGGCCAAGTGGGAGTGAGCAAACACGTACGCACGGTGGTTCTTGCATGAAGTCTACTTTTTTATCTTACTTACCACGCATTGTTAAGAGCAATAAGATTTTTTCATTTTGGTCTTTATTATTTGAAACTTGTGACGATTATTTAGATATTAAAATAACTTTTAATGAAAAAATTGTTACCTACAAAGTTAAAGAACTCGTCAAGAGCTACATTTTTAGTATAAATTATTTTTCATCCAACTTCATATGAACATTTTAATTTTTTTTAATATCTCACTAAAAACATGCAAATCGACACTGGTTTCCCCTGCTTCAATATAAACTAACTTAAACATTATATATATTATCATTTTAACATATAACTACTATCGTTAGAGATGATCATTTTCCTCAGTTATATTTTTGTATCATTCTATATCTCATCCAACACTAAATTGAGTTTGGCCCACACGAAAGTCAGATGAGAGCATTGCATATACGATATGTTAATAATTCTTTAGTGGTTAAGCATTGCATATATTATTATTTCATTATATTATTACTAATTTGTCCTTTTTCATCTAATTTAGGAATGCTAAGTACTTTTATGAGTGAACCAGGATGAAAGGAGTTGAGCCCAATAAGCTATGCATGTCAAAATAGTTATGGATCAGATTTAGATATCCAGATGATTTCAAATAAAAAAAGTTATATATCCCATTAAGAGCTACATTTTTCATATAAAAATTATCTCTGTATAATTCATATGGAAAAATTATGAATTTATAAAGATAGATTGCAAACTATTATCACTACGGCCGGTTCTTAACACAAACAGACAATGATAGTTAATCATCATCGCTGAGTATATCGGTGTCTGTTTTTAACATAAGCTGACAGTAATAATGATTTTTCATTATCAATTCTTGCTGAATAAATTATTGCTATCGTTTTTTTTATACGAATCATCAACTATAGAGGCTCACGGATTAGTGTTTCAGTAGTAGTTTACGTCAATGCTTGTTTTCTCTCATGCCCATATTTTCTATCTATCATTTCAACCTTGTACAGTTCGAGTAGCATTTGCTCGCACCTTTGATCGGATGGAAAAGAAAGTTCTAGCAGTAACTTTGTTTTTTATCTGTACATTAGCAAAGTAAAAGGTGAGATCACGTGGATGGATTCCCTATCTCTCGCAGGCGCTGGCGGTGCCCAGAAACAGGACCGGAAATCCACGGCAAGTGCCATCAGAATCCCGCTTGGATTGCAAGCCATCGAATCTTGCGTGCCATTACCAGGACAGGCACGATCCTGGGGCCATCGGATCTGCTTCTGTCCAAGTCTCACCATCTATCTGCCACAGGAAAAGCAGCTAGAGACGCTCCATGGATGTCGCCGTTGCCTTCATGCATGCCGGACAGTACCGTCTAGATCTCAGGTCCTTCGGTATAGCCTCAGTACTAGAGGTTCAAATCAGTTTATTGATTAACCTAAAAATTACTTTATTTCATACATATATACATGTATACACGTATGTATACACTTGTAGCATACACGATAATGACACTGATAGAACACATCCTTCACCCGCTCGTGACCATAAGGAGCAAGGTGATCAAGGAAATAACGTTCCGTGCAAAGCACATTGCACGAAAGGAGCGACGCCCTCCGCTCGACCGCCACCAGAAAAGACTGAGGGGATCGCGGATTGCCTCCTTTGGCCTAGCCATCGACATCACCTACCTCAACCGCCACTAGGCTCTGGATGGCCGGGCCTCCGGAGCCTCACCGCGGTTAAGAGTCAAGGGGGTCGCAGAATGCCTCTCTCGACCTAGCCATCGATGTCACCTCCCATAACCGCCACTGGGCTCTAGATGGCCCTGCCTCTAGAGCCTCACCACACTTAAAGTTTGAGGGGGTCACAGAGTGCCTCCCTCGATCTAACCATCAGCGTCACCTCCGGCAGCCACCGTCAGGCTCCGGAGGCCAGCTCCGGATGGCCTGGCCTCCGGAGCCTCGCTGTGGATAAAGGCCGAGGGGTTCGCAGACTTCCTTCCTCAGCCTAACCATTGACCTCACTCCTAGCAGCCACCACCGAGCTTCGGAGGCCCAGCCTCTAGAACCTCATTGCGGTTAAGGGCCAAGGGGGTTGTGGAGTGCCTCTCTCGCTCTAGCCATCGGCGTTACCTCTAGCAGCCGTCGCTAGGCTCCGGATGGCCCTGCCTCCATAGCTTTGCTACGGTTAAGAACCACGGGGGTCATGGACTTTCTTCCTCAGCTTAGCCATCGGCCTCACCTCCGGCAACCGCTGCGGGCTCCAGATGGCCCTGCCTCCGGAGCGTCACCACGGTTAAGGGTCAAGGGGGTCGTAGAGTGCCTCTCTCGATCTAGCCATCGGCGTCCACTCCGGCAACCACCGTCGGGCTCCAAATGACCCTGCCTCCGGAGCCTTGCCGCGGTTAAGGGCCGAGGAGGTCATAGACTGCCTCCCCCGGCCTAGCCATCGGCGTCACCTCTGGCAGCCGCCGTCGGGTTTTGGATGACCCTGCCTCCAGAGGTTTGTCGCGGTTAAGGGCTGAAGGGATCATGGATTGCCTCCCTCACTGCGGCTAAGGGGCCACGGACTAACTCCTTGGGCCGCAACTGTTGCCTGGCCCTGAATGAATTGCTTTGAGTCAGAAATTTGGAATGAATTTGGAAAGGAGTCTATACCGATATCAGACAGAAAAATGTTCATATCATGCTAGAACCTAGCGGCAGCCAAGGCTGAAAGGGCCGCAAACTATCTCCCTCGGCCTTAGTCATCGGCTTTGCCTCTAAGGGGTCGAGAAAGGTGAGGCATGGAGGCTTAGTTCCACACAAAAACATGAAAGGTTACACGTTCAAAGGATTGTCATATACTTCGATCAAAGGAAAAACAATGAGCGGGTCCAAGGATTAGTTATCTTCTTGATAACCTGTACATCCAAAAGATGCTTAAAAAGAAAGCACTGACAAACTGACTATAAATAAAGAAACAAACCTTGAGAGAGCAAAACAAGGGCAGAAAGAACACAAGATCACTATCAAGGAAACCTCAATCCCCAGTAGCGGCAGATATAGCGGTGTATGCACTTCATCTACGACCTACCGCCTTAAAAGCTGATGCAGTAGCCAGCCCCCGAGCCATCAGAGGATGAGGACGAGGACGAGGATAAAGAAAACTCCTTGGGCTTTTTCTTCCCCACTTGAGATGCCTCCTTCTCCACTTCTGCCTTCTCCTCCTCATTTATCTCCTTCCCCTAGAGATTACAGTGGACCTTCCCTTTATCATCAGAGATATCGATAATCTTGACTCGAGCGGCCAATCGGACTAGAGATCGGGGCAAAGCAGTGGAAGGCGGCTCCCTCTACAAGGAGGGAAGCAAGATGGCTGTCGATTCCAACCTTGCAAGTATCGGCTCCAACCTTGCAAGTATTCACGCGGGACCGCTCAACCCCAGAGGCACCACAAAAGGTGAAACTGGCACTGCGTTAGAAGCGACGAACCAGTCAAAACCATTGTCATCTCTAACGATGAGGAGGAAGAAGACGTCATACTCAAGCTAAGGAGAGGTGCTCCCTTACACAGCGGTGAAGGATCAACTAGGTGATCCCCTGGCTTTTTCAGCCACGCCAATTGCTTGCACACGCCAGGGGAGGAAAACAGAGTCGTCACAGGCGTCATTTCACGGCACTCCCAATTACTCCTCTAGGGGGGCCGGTGGCCACGCCCGGGTCAATCTGCGCCCACATGGCGACATCTTGTGGTGGCTCTCTGGATTTTTGCGCGCACGTCTTATCGCATTTATGGCTCGGACCTCTTTCAGCGCATGCGAGGTTCATGGGCACATGACCCTAGGCGACCCTTCGCATTACCCCGTCAGACGCACTACCATTACTGCACGTCATCCATTACTCCTGCCAAAAATGAGGATAAATGTCGCAAGTGATGGCTATTCTGACATTTAGGACAGTGCGATGTCGTGTCGCAATTTTTGACGACTAGCCAAGTATCGCACCCTTTGGGGTCACCTATACCACTGTATTTGTCATAGTAGATAATATATATCTTCTAGTTAAGGATAAATGTATTCTGCCAGAGCCCAAACTGTGTAATTCAACTAGCCCCAAGTCTCTATAGCATGGTGGTAACTTGCATTGCTATCTCTGTAGGAGCCTATTTATATACTTACACCTTGAATGATACTATAAATACAGACCCATACCATCAGGCCAATAGAAAATCTCTTGGTGATAAACACATTGATATTCCTTCCTCTCCACTTCCTCCCCAAGCTTGGGTCCCCTCTCTAGATGAGACTCCCCGTACTTGTTCATGGAAGATATTTTCTTACACCAACAGCGGTCACAACATACATCAATTTCATTTTTAACCACAGATTGACTGCCATCGAGATTAAATATTTAAAAGTAATACCACCCATCACCGGGAATAGGTTTCTTCATAATCAACACATGGTCATTGAGTGAAACCTTGTGCAACTAGTCGTGTTTTGTATCTCACAATTCCATTCATTTCATTCCTCTTACGAACAAAAATCTATTTGTATCCTACTGGTTTGATATGGGGAAGTATGCAACATAATGGTCCAAAAACCTCTCTTTTGTTCATGGACAATAGTTCAACTGTTATTTCCTTCTGTCAGTCTTTCTAATTTGACCTCATTCTACATCCAGTGAGCGGTGTAGGCTCAAGTTCATGATCTATAATCATGACAATTAAATTTATGAAGTATGCGTCAACTATTGTAGTTACTCTATTCCAGAATTCCTCTCAATTCACATAGTTCATTGTTATTTCACCATGGGTTGCACTTTCAGGTGCTTCTTCATCTTGCTCTTTATTATTTCTTTCAGACGCACTTTTAGGTGCTTCTTCATTATTCCTTACTATGAGAGCAAGATCCTTTAGTTTACCAGCGTTGATTTTAGCGCACGTATTTTCGTTGATTTTTTCCTGTGTGAGAAGATTCAAATCCGATATGCCTATTTTCCGAGGTTCCATAGCATCGTCAGATCTCAACTGGCTCCCCTTCTTCTTCTTTTGGAGCATTTTTGTGATCGGTTGTGGTAAGCTCTCATTTCCCACTTTCTCCAGACATCTCCTGCTACTTGGGACTTGTGAAACCAAATTTCTTGTCGCTTTATTATTTTTCAGAGTTCCTAGGACAAGATGAGGGGTACCTTCTTTTGGTACTTACAACCTCTCCGGTGCATTAAGTGCAGGCATATGCGACTTAGTCACGCTATTTAAATCACAAAAATGATTAGACAGATCGTTTGCTAATTTCAGTACTTCATCATTTACTTCACAAGCGCGAGGATAATGTGCTGTAATTTCTTCAGCTTGCTATATAATTTCCCTACATTTTTCATCTAATGGTATATTTCCTCCCCATAGTGACGAAAGATTATTTTTCATCAAAAATGCAGTCAGTGAAGTGGGCCGTATGCAGATTTCTAGTTGTTGGTTATAAATATCGGATTATGGATATAGTCTCATAACCGACATATATTCCAACTTTCTGCAAAGGTCTCATAGCGGTTCATTGTGGTAGCAGTATTGGTACACAAACCATACATCCAAATTTGTGTAAATGAAAAATCTTCGGAATTACCCCTTGTTGTAGTTGTATATGTGAATGGATGTTATAAGATGATGATCTATAATTAATGAGAGCTGTTGCATGTAAGACTGCATATCCCCAACATGTAGCAGCCAAATTACAGTACCACAACAAAGGTTTAGCAATAAATTTTATTATTTTTATCAATGCTTCGGCTAGTCCATTATAAGTATGGACGTGCGGTACAGAATATTCAACTTTAATTCCCATACGAGTGCAATAATCATCGAATATTTTAGAAGTAAATTCTCCAGCATTGTCCACTCTAATGTATTTCACACGATGATCTAGAAAATTATTCCTGATTGTATAATCTGCGAGATCAACTTTACAAAGACGTGGTTATGGGTAGATAATAAACATACATGCGACCACTTCGAGGATGCGTCTATCAATACCATAAAGTTCTAAAATGGGTCAGAAAATGGCTGAATAGGACCACAAATATCCACCTGGATTCGGTCAGGGAATGAAGAGATTTCATCTTGTACCGTCAAGGTAGATGGTCTTATAATTAATTTTTTGATAGCACATGCATGGCATATAAAATCTTCATGATTCGAGAAATTCTTCACATTTATGTCATGACCTTATGAGTTAGTAATTATGTTCTTCATCATTCTAAGACTAGGATGACCAAATCTATCATGCTATAGGGAGAATAATTTTGTACTACGAAACACAGTCTTCAAGGTAGTGAACACTTCAGTAGGTGCGCTAATGCGAGTGTAGTTCTAATCACTGCTCATGGAGGGAAGTTTTTCTAGTATTCTTACTGTACTATCACGCTTAGTGATGAGTGTTCCCTACTATCCTCTTCACTAGTTTATATATGGAAACCATTAGCGTGAATATCCTTAAAATTTAAGAGATTTCTTGTAGATTCAGGGTACAACAATGCTTATTCAAAGTAGTTTCCCATATGTAGTATAATTGTGACTCTTCTAGAACATACTGTGCATTTATCACTACCAGTGATAGTCATCACCTTTCTAGAGATATTTCCGATAGACTGAAAATACACATTTTCACTTAAGATGGTGTTTGTGGTTCAACTAGCCACAATACACACTTCCTCCACTTGGGTGCCACACTTATTCCATTAAAAACCAAAAATATTATTTGCAGCTAAGTTTGCTCTTCTAGAGCTTCATTCAATCCTTTGAAATTCAGCAACAAAATAAATGGCTAATTACTCTAATTCTAGATAGAATCTGTGAAATTCGGTCACTATTTATTCAATGGCTTTTTTTTGCTTCATCCTTCATAACATTTTCTATGGTAGTAGAGGATTGCAAAGTAGAGATCTTTTACAGCCTGTGTGGGAGCATCATCAACTTCCATGTTAGATGTATCCCATTCAATTGCGGCTACTTTGTTCACCTCCATCCCCATTGCAAAGGTGAGGTGTGCTTCTGACTGCTCCTTCTTCCGGTATGCTTCGACAACATGCAATGGTTCTTTGCAGAGTCTGATTCCGCTCATCATATGGCTTAACTTCTTTCAATGTCTTGCCATTATCATCACTAGACTTGACCTTATCTACCACCATTTTTCTTTCTCCCTTTCCCCACTTCTTATTACAGTTCTTGCGTACTTTGAAAAAACTATGATTCACTTCTAGGCCACTGCTCTTCCCTTGCGGCTGGGATAAAAAGTTCTTGTTTTTTATTTCGTCATGAATTTTATGAAGCTACAACACGTCAATCAATTCAGAATACTTCTTATATTTTGATTGATGGTGATTGCGTGCGGATTTTGCTGCATTTGGGTGGAAAGTGGAGAAAGTCTTCTCAATTTTCTTCTCTTCTGTGATCTATTTCCCACAAAGGCACATGAGTGTGTAAATGTGGTGCACCACAGAGTTGTAATCTCTGACATTCTTGTAGTCAAAAAATGGAACCGGGCCCATTCTTACTCTGTAAGAGGCTTAAAGGTGTACTTAAGACGCTTAAAATGCTTCTACAGTGTGTTACATAGTGGCTTAGTGCTGGTCATTGCCATATACTCATCCTTCAAAGTGGGGGAGAAATGATGGCAGAAAAAAAATGAAATGCTTGATCATTCTTATTCTCTATATGAACCATTGCACTATTTGTTTCTAAACCAATGACAGTGTAGAGCTTTTCTCGCTCTTAGTACAATCTGAACATCCGATGTCCAAGTGAGATAGTTACGGCCATCTGCACTCAACTCAACGAACTCCTTGTTCGTGATGCAATCCATTTTTATATTCAAATGACGCAAGTATTACTATTAGTAAAGTTGCATAGTATTGCTAAGTAGGATTGTTGCAAATTTTCCGATATTTCCTATACTTATATGAATATTACTGAATTTAAACGTATATAATTTAAACAGTAACTATAACATAAAAAATAAATACCGCATAATTGTTAAAAATAGATGCAAAATTCAAATTCTAGGGATACTTTCATGCAGGGAAAAGTGCTTTCGGGGTCTTATGCAAAGTCCTAGGATTTATACGCAAAATTATATGATTTGCATAATTTCCATAAACCACATAATCTAATTTGCAAATTTTCTACAGCCTTGTTTTTTCCTTTTCAATTTGTTTTCAATTTCGGCTCATTACTTTCCTTTCTAGCGGACGTATCTTCTCCTTTTTCTTTTCTCTTTTCTGGCCGGCCATGGATTGGCCCGGCAAGGGGCGGCGCATAGGTGGTGGCTGCGTGTACAGGCAGTCCAGCAGTGGCTGCATACAAGCAGAAGGCGGGAGATGGTGTAGATCCTGGAGCCACGTTGCCTGCACCTGCGCATTTTGCTGCGGGACATGGCGTGGCGCCTTCGTGTTTTGTTGCAAGAGATGGCGGTGGCGTGTTGCAAATCTCCGTCCAGTAGGGCCTTTGCACTTCCTCTGCGTATCTGCGCAGGGCGGCAGCTGTAATCGGGGCATGCATCAGAGCACGGTACGGTAGCAGGTCGAGGTAGCCTTCGAGCCGTCTACGCAGGGTGGTCTGGCCTGGACGGAGCGGCCAGCAGGGCTTTGTGGCAGCGCATCGTGGATAGCACTAGGGTTTCCAGGCCAGTCATTGGGAGCGCATGCACGTGGCGGCTTGCAGACCGCAAGGATGGGCGGCGAGTTCTGCAATGGCCTGATGCGTGGGTATTCTGCAAGGCCAAAAAGTTGAGCATGTGTCCTGCAAGGACACGACTTCGCATTCTGAAAGGCCACAACTTCGAGAACCACGGCCTGCAAGGGCGTTGCGGCACGATAGCTGCAGGAGCGCGCGCATCCACGTGTGGGTGGCGGTCGGTGCTGCAGAGAAGCTCGATGACTAATACACACGATTCGGCATGTTCTAATCATACTATTATTTGATCTAATGACAAGCTAATCTATCGGATTAAAAAATGATGGGAAGATTGCCGAGAAACCGTAGCCTGTTTATGTCGTGATAAATTCATGTTACGTAGGTTAGGTTATAACTTGTCTGCTCGATGACGCGAGGCAGATTCATTCCGCTAGGAACCACTGCTATCGGTATAGTCCAATGATCTCTCGAGAGAACAATTGCAAAGGAGATATAATATAGAGGAAAGATTACTTATTTTTTATTTATCTGTATTTATAATGAGAGATTCTGACACATATAATATCAAAAACTCATAAAAAATATAATTAATTTTTTTAGGATCAATACAGACCCACGTTCGATTATAAACTTTAGGTTTGCTAACAGTGCTGCTGCCATCTGATAAGCTGACAACGGATGCAAACGATTAAATATGTCATGTAGGTACGAAGCTTCTTTTAGAGCCATTCGGGAATAACTTTAGTCAGCATATAGATTGCACCATTGATGGACTGGGGCATGGCCGGATAGAAGCCGTGGATTATAGCATGCACCCACCCACCTTGCACACTAGCTAATACTGGACCAAGGACGCAGCATATCTTCGTCGTTGGAGGCTCGGACTACTGCATGTAATCATGTATATATGCAGTGGCGTGGCGCGTGCCTGTCTTCTCATATAAAGTTATATACGCCGGGCAAGTTGGTCTTGCAAAAACTAGGGCGAGAACCGTGAGTACATATTTCACAGTCGCATAATAATTGCATGCATGGCATGGTTCGTGCAAGTAACATGCCTCGGAAAATAAAGGGATTTTGTTCTAACAGGGACGCCCCTCACCATACCTATTCCCGTCCAATTTGCCTCTCGGATCTGTGCTTGCAAGTAGAGCCGCCCCATTCTCACCCCTTGTGCGAATCTTGACGCAGATAACGGTTCAAACCCTCGTACCACCTCTTGAATCGACCGATTATCTATAAAAACATGGATCTTCGCAGCTAAAGGGGAAAAATAGACCATGGCGCATTTTACATGAAAAAATATCATAAGTAATAGGTGATAAATGACATAAGTGACGGATCTTATAACCGTCACTACAAATATATCACTAACGACTAGTCATAAATGACGGGTAAATAAAGACCCATCACCAATTAGGTCATTAGTAATAGATCAAAACTTGATACGTCACTAATAAACCTCATAAGTGACGAGTCGTAACTCTGACTGTCACTTATTACAAGTTATAAGTAATGGGTCATAATTATAAACTGTCATTTATGATCGATGAATTTTTGAAAAAAAAAAGTCAAAAAAATTAATTGAGCCAACCCAACTCAGTACCATCACCACTCGTCACGTGTTCCTTGCAAGTTTTCACATTGTTTTCATACTTTGTGTTCTGTAGTAATCGAATTCGTGACCTATCATCACTACGTAAGAAACCAGTAAATGAGACATCGTATTAATGATGGCTGTTCAACACATGTTATAATATCCTATTAGTGACGGGTCTAATAAGGATGCGTCACTAATGTGCCATCTAATCGGAACCAGATACAGACCCATCACTAATGAGTGGTTATTAGTGACGGATCGTAATATGACCCGTCACTGATCATAATAGTGACAGATTAAGTTGTGACCCGTCACTAATGATTAGGTCATCAGTAACGGATCATCCTAAGTCAGTCATCAGTAACGGGTCAATTTGTGACCCGTCACTAATGATAAGATCATCAGTGATGGGTCATCCTAAGTCAGTCATTAGTGACGGGTCAAGTTATGACTTATCACTAATAGCTAGATTATCAGTGATGAGTCATCCTAGATCAGTCATTAGTGACGGGTCACAACTTGACCCGTCACTAATGATCCATTCATCAGTGATGGGTTGTCCTATGTCAGTCATTAGTGACAGGTCAACTTGCAATCTATCACTAATGACCAACTCCAATCACTAATGACGGTATTCACAAATAATTTTATTTTTATTTTTTTTCTTATTTTTTTCTCACCTCAGCAGCACTAGAATATGAACCATTGTATATTTTTGGTCAAGTTTTATGTAAGGTGTGGTGGCTATGAACACAAACGCGTGTTTCAAAAACGATGCAGAAACTTTTGAGGACGAGAACTCAATCTTCCAAGCCATTTTTGGCCTAGAATTTTTTTTAACCCCACAAAGTGGGGTAGGAATGGATGTAACTTTTTTTTAGATGTCCATAAAATCAAAAAATATCAAAATCGGAGTTTGTATGCAAAAGTTATGCCAGTTTTACCGAATGCACTCCGAGTCACCTATCAAATTATAACCCTCCACGCAATTTAGCAAAATTAGTCATTAGTGACTGGTCATGGTTATGACGCATTACTAATGACTTTTGGCAAAGAATGTTAAAAGGATAAAATATCCGGTTTCTATCTCAACTACGTGATGGCAAAGGTGGTAAGGTGGCTACACGCGCGAGGAGGAGGTCGTGGTTTCGATTCAAATGGAACACAAACTTGAAAATAATGTGAAAAAAACGTGGCTTGTGAGGCATATAGGATGAGCCTGCGTTGGGATGGCTCGAGTGAAAAAATATTTTTTTAACTTTTTTTGTCCAAAAAATACAAAAAATATTCATCGATCATTAATGACAAGTCAAGATTACAACCGTCACTAATGTTCAGTCAATAATGATAGGTCATAGTTATAACCCGTCACTAATGACTGAACATTAGTGACAGATCACAGTTATGACACGTCACTAACGACCTATCATTAGTGACGCGATAAGAGTGACAGATATATGACCCGTCACTAATACCAGTTATCACATGTCACTAATGACTTTTTTCACATAGTGCCTCACGTGTGTAGCAATCTTACCATATCACTCTCGCGTGCGTTCTGAAAGGAGCCAGATAAATATCATTTTAACCTTTTACCGAATGCCATAAGTGACAGGTTATAACTGTGATCCATCACTTATCATGTTATGACCCATCACTAATGTTCCTTGTAAAATAGACATACAAACCAGTTGACCAGAATGCCTTTCAGCATAACTTTTGCATACGGACTTTGAATTCCATGTTTTTTGACTCTATGGATACCTATAGAAAAAGTTACATCCATTTCTCCTTGATTTTTGAGGCAAAAAATGGCCTGGAAGATTTAGTTCTCGTCCCTGAAAGTTTTTGCATCATTTTTGGAACACGCGTTTATGTCCATAGCGGTCACCCCTTATATCAAACTTGAGAAAAATATACAATAGTTCATATTCTAGTGTGAATCTAATAGAGAATTAACACTTCTAACTTGAGATTTATTTCTTCTAGAGGAATTCAAAGCACTTCCAAAGCCCCCCATTAAATATTTTTTAATTTAAAACTAAAGACACGTTGGATTGAAGATCAAACATTTTTGACATGTTTTTTAATACACTTTCAATTTGAAATATGGATCTTTTGACTCGATAATACTTGGAGTTTATGGCCTTTACATTATTCTGGCATCAGTACATAGTAGGATAGTGTTATGTCAAGTTATGTTGTATAAGACTATAGAGTATACAAGTGACGTGTCATAACTATCCTATTACCGAAAATGAGCCAAATATTTATGAATACTGTCATTAGTGACGGGTCATAACTTAATCTGTCACTAATGACTGGCCTAGGAGATACATTACTAATGAGTTTGTTATTGATGACAGGTGAAAACTTAATTCATCACCAATGATTGGCCTAGGATGACCCATCACTGATGAGTCGTTATGAGTAACGGGTCAAGTTTTTACCCGTTACCAATTACTCGTCTAGAATGATCCGTCACTAATAAGTCATCATTAGTGATGGTCATAACTATGACCCGTCACTTTTATTATAAGTGACTGATCATATTACGACCCGTCACTTATATAGTATCTTATTTTTCTATTTTTCACGTAATGCACGTTTAACTAAGAGCATGTACAATGGGATGCTTAAAGGATATGCTTATGAAAAAAATCGGGTTTTTTTTACTCAACTGCATGGGTACATGTGCATAGACGAAGGGTAAGATATTACTTAAGCACCGCTATTTATATTAGTACTAATAAGATAATTAACCATATTTAAATACCAGTAGTCTTTGTTTACATTAGACATTACAATTTTTATATAAATATTTATCATTCTCTTTTCTGAAACATCTAACATTGTTTATAACATAATATGGTTTTAGTGCATGCCTCCGTCCCCTTTTAAGCACCAAAAGCTCCTAGTAGCATTAGGTTTTCTCGAATAACTCGAATGCAACATCACCAGCTGAGATGCTGTAAACTGTTAGAATTATAGGGGTTCATATTATTTTAATAATTTTTGATAAATCTTAAAGACTCATATTATAGAGAGGTGATCTATGATGAGCATATCTTCTATTAGTATCATATTATTAATAGAGATGAAGGTGATAGGTTTTCTCCCTATATATATCTAAAGACCCCACCTCATTAGGGATAGAAGACAGAGTACTAATAAGAGTAATCCTCAATTTAGAAACACTCTTATTAAGTGAGTTTATATAAGAATTAGGGTTTTTGTCTATTCCTCTTGTTGTTACGCTGCCACTGTAATCTACTCCATCCTGGTATCGGCGTGCGCCGGCAACTGGAAGAATAGTTTCTGAAACCCTCGCTCTTCACCTTTTGCACCGGGAGAGGGTGAATAAGATTTTTAGGAAGCGCTCCACGCAACTGCTCAAGTTTTTCACCACGACTCATTTTCGTGATCGCTTGTGCACCGCCCGCTGTCATCGTCAACAAATCTGGTACGTCGTCAGCAGGATCGATCGTATCGTTAGCACGGTGCAACCTGTATCCCAGCAATCTTCACAGCGCATGATCAATATGTAAAACTATATCGCTCATATTTTATTTCCCGCGATCTCTAATTTCAAGTATAGTAGATCTAGACATATATAATGTTATTATACATATATCTAGATTATATTATGATGATATGAATATATTAGTTTATTAATTTATGTTATGAATTATTTATTGATTATATTAAACTAAAAGTATCTTACTTCCCAACGTAAACACGCGAAGGAAACGTCGCGTGAAGAGAATCAGACAAGCGTACGCGAGGGAAATGGAGATCGAGCGCGCGCGCGCGCAGTGCGCCGGCCAGAAGCGTACGTGAATTAGGCAGGTATGCCGTGCTGTGCAGCCGACGTGCACGGCGGAGCACCAAGGCAGGAATACATATTACGATTTCCACGGCGCCTCCGTACGTCTCGACCATCGGCACCCAGATACTAGTAGTCACTCTAGTACAGTACTGTACAAAGCAGCAGTGTCGCTTCCTCCTTTCTATCCTCGGGAACGTACGTACCCACGCACGTACAAAAGCACCCCTCCTAAAAAGAGTCATGCGCCCGGCTACCTAGCTCTCATGATATATCACTTCACGATTCTCTCCTCTCATCGTGCAACACTCGATTCTCTCCTCTCATCGTGCAACACCGCAAATGCGTGCATGCCTAGCCCTAGCCGGAGAGCCTGTGCTACATGCGTGTAGCTGCCAATCCATTCATTGATCGGACCGGCCGGCGTCTAGCCAGCCGGCCGGCTAATGGGACGAGAGCGACATGCATGCCCCGCGTTAATTCTGACGCGAAAGACAAGCGTCTTGACGACCGGTCGAAAGCTAGCACGGGCGGGCTAGCAGCAGCAAGCTTCTTTCGCTCCGCTGGACGCGGGCAGGGGCACATGGTCGCCTCCGGCGCGGGGCGCCGGGATGCCAAAAATGGCGGTGCCCTAGCCTTTCGGGGCTAGTGGCCTAGTGGACGAGCAGGTGACCCCAGAGGCCGCGGATCCGGCCGAGATCGTGCCGGCCCTCGTCGTACTGCTGTCGCCCTGGACGTGTCAACCCGGGGTTGGTCGCGCGTCGCCGCCGTCCGATCAAGTTCGAGATCGGTGCTACCTTGCTGCTGGTGAGGTTGCTGCTCTGTTGGTGCTGATTAGGCCTGCGCACGTACGTACTTGGCAAAGTTTTCTTTTTAAAAAAAAGGTTGGTTGATTAAAAGCTAGAGAAAGAGATTAATGCGCCAGTTGCAAGTCTGGGTTATATTGTAATAGAAAGTAGAAGAATAGAGAGAATAAAGAAAACGATTGCCTGTATTATTGATAAACAATGCTGACATATTTATATTATATGAAGGGCCCTTTTGGAGAGGTCGGTTTTACTCAACGGGTGTCTCTTCATAATGTAACTACTAATTACATGTTTAATTGCTAATGACAGGTATATGATAACTGATCACATGCTTATCATGTCAAAGGACATCTGTTCGTAACACTCTACGTTGATCAATTATTCGTAATGTACATTTCTTGTTAAAATTCCTCTAAAATCTTATAGACAAATATAAAAAGAAAATAATATGTTGATATGTCATTAAAACTTCTTTAAAACTCAATAGGAAAATGCAACGAGAAAATGATATGACATATATTGGTCACTACTTTATTGAAGCTCATATAAAAAGCCTAAATAGGAAAAGCTCATTAGTGAGCTTAGAGAACAATAACTATGATCTATAGACCATTTTAAAACCTCCGAAAAATCACGAAGGAAAACAGGAGGAATAAGATAGATATTATCTTATTAAAAATCTTATACAAGAAACCGTATATGAAGAACTCATAAAATGAAAAAGTGCAATATAATATGAACATGTTATTATTCAGAGATCAGCTCTCTCTGAACTTTGCAAATCTCAGAGTCGTCGCATACCAATTCCATGAAAATATTTATAGAATGTAGAAGTTGGTGAGGACTTAGTGAATAAATCAGCGAGATTATTACATAATTTAGTTTGTAAGATTTGTATCTCCCTATTATTTTGCAATTCATGAGGATAGAACAATTTAGGGATAATATGTTTAGTTTTATTGCTCTTTATGTAACCTATTTGTATTTGAACAATGTATGTAGAATTATCTTCATAGATAATGGTTGGTGATTTAATATAACAAATATCACATGATTATTGTATGTGATTTATCATTCTATGAAGCCACACACATTCACGTGATAGTTCATATAATGCAATTATTCCAGAATGATATGTGGATGTAGCCACTATGGTATGTTTTGAAGACTTCTATGAGATGGTTGTTCCACCGTATAATAATATGAATCATGTATGTGATTTAACATTATGGGGATCTGATAAGTAGCTAGCGTCAGTGTATCCAATCATATCCATATCTTGTTTTCTTTGGAAGAAAAGATAAAGATCTATGGTACCTTAAAGATATCGAAAGATATTTTTGTCTCCCGCCTAATGGCGTTTAGTTGGACGAGCGTTATGTCTGGCTAGTAAGTTCACTGTAAATACGATATCAGGTCTGGTGCAATTTGTAAGATACATTAACGCTCTAATGACACTGAGATAAGGAACCTCAGGTCCCAGTATCTCTTCTCCTTCCTTTCGTGGTCTAAATGGATCTTTGTTCATATCAAGCGATCAAATAACAATAGGAGTCTTGGATGGATATGATTTATCCATATTGAATTTCTCTAATATTTTTTGGGTATATACGGCTTAGTGTACTAGAATCCCTAAAGGAAGATGTTCAAGTTGTATACACAAGAAAATTTAGTTTTACTCAAATCCTTCATTTCAAATTCCGTCTTTAGATGATTACGTGCATCATCTATATTTTCTATATTTCCAATGATATTCAAATCATTGACATATGCAGAGATGATGCAAAATCATGTTGAGAATTTCTTTATGAAAACATTTGGGCAATCATCATTGTCAGAATACCCTTTTTATAGAAGAAATTCTTTTAGTCAGTTGTACCACATTCTTCCTGACTGCTTTAAGTCATATAGTGATTTTTTAAGCTTTATACAATACATGTTGCGGTTTGCGTTTGAATTCGGAATGTAGTCCTTCGGGGACTTTCATATATATATATATATATATATATATATAAAGTAACCCATATAGGTGTGCGATCCGTACATCCATCAACTGTATAGATGGATGATTTGGAACTGCCAATTAAATTAGATATTGGAACGTGATTCCATTCATTACTAGAGAATATGTCTCATTGAAATCAATGCCGAGTCTTTGCGTGAACTCTTATGCTACAAGTCTCGCTTTATATCTCACCACCTCGTTATTTTCGTTTCGTTTGCGGATGAAAACCCACTTATATCACATAGGGAAGATGTTACGAGGAGTAAGTATTACTGATGTGAATACCTCTCTTTTGGAGAGTAAATGTAATTCTGTCTGGATTGCATCCTTCTATTGTGCACAGTCCGAGTGCTTGCGGCACTCTACCATTGTCTTGGGATCTAGATTATTATGAAGGTCGTTTGCAATCTTTGAGGAGAAGTAAGTGCTGACAATTGTAGTCTTTTGATCAAATAATTCTCCATAATCAATATAATTGATGAAAATTTCATCTACCCTCTCTGACCCATCATGATTTCCCATTACGATAGAGTCAGGGTGTTCCGATGTCCCAGCATCAGTATTTGTGTGCACGGTTGAGCTGGGATGTGGATGTTGATCATCCACTGGATGTATAATATCCATAGGCATTAGTTGTGATTCAACTTGGCGTTGATTTGCATTTATTTTTTGGAGGAGGGATTCCTTTGTTTTCACGGTAGCTTGCAGGAAGCTTTGTCCTGTTTTACCGTACTTCTCTATTTCTTATTTTGATTTAGGAGTTGAGTGGTTTTGTTTGGTACATTCACTCTTTTTGGCACATTCCTAGCAGAAATGTATGATTTAGTGACAACTTTGTTGTCAGTAAATGCATCTGGTAGGTTATTTGAATAAGTTGCAAATTTATGATTCTCTAAACTTAGAATTCAGATTCTTGAGTACATGGATCTAAGGAGAAAATGTCTGTGACATTCCAATTAATTTTCTTGTATTCTTTATGGTAATTGAAATCTCTCCCTAATGCGGGGAAATTCTCATCATCAAATATGCAGTCAGCGTACTAGGCTGTAAATAGATCTCCTGTGAGGAGCTCGAGGTATTTTATGATTAACGAAGAGTTATACCCCACGTAGATCCCTAATTTTCTGTGTGGACCCATTGATGTACGTTGCGATGGTGAGATCAGTACATATACAGCGCAACCGAACTTTCACAGATGGAAAATGCTAGGTGAATTTCCACATACTAACTATAGTGGGGAAACTGTGTGATATGCAATTGACCGCAATTGAATTAAGTCAGCAGTGTGTAAGACTGCATGACCCCAATATAAAGTTGGTAAGTTGCAATTATGTAATAAAGGTTGTGCGATGAGCTTGACTCTCTTGATGAGAGATTTGATCAAACCATTTTGAGTATGAACGTATGATACTAAATGCTAAACTTGAATTTCTAGAGCTATACAGTAATTATTGAAAGTATGTGATGATTGTCTATTCCAGTGGATTGTATCCTATGCTTAGGATAATATGCTTGTAATTTAATAATTTGAGCAACTATTTTGGCAAAAGCATGATTTCGTATAGACAAAAGACAAGCATGTGACCATCGTGTAGATGCATAAATAAGAAACATGAACTAATTGAACGGTCTAGATAATGGTTGGGTTAGACCATATACATCGTCTTGAATGAGTTCAAGGAATTTGAGTGATCTAACTCAGATTTTAAGATAAAGATGGTCTTAAAATCATTTTTCTTGTGATAGATGCAGTGCACACAACATTTGAGGATTGTGAAAATTTGGCAGTATTCATGCCATGACCAATTGAATTGCTAATAATTTTTTTTATCATCCCGACGTCGGGATGACCAAGGCATTCATGCAATATTTGGAATGTGTCTATATTATGAAAAATTATCTTGTACGCAATATGTGGTACAAGTTTGATGTATGTATAGTACAATCCTGAAGATAAAGATGGAATTTTCTTTAGTATTTGTTTGGCATATCCATTAATTTTTGTAACGAGGAGATATTCCTCTTTGTTGTCATTATGAGTTTCGATATGAAAATTATTTTGACAGATATCTATATAAATTAGTAGCATACAAATTGAATTGGGATATAATAGTACATTATCGATTGTGATTTGAGTACCCATAGGGAGTGTGATTATGGCGTGACCAGAGCCAACAATATTAGTATCGTATCCCGCACTTGTCATAAATTTCCTTTAATCTTTTTAAGAGTTTAAAAATATTTGGTTTCCCTAAGTATAGAGTTAGTGGTATAACTATCTACTAAGCACATTTCCTCTTCCATCAGATTATCCCCCTGTAAACATCTATGTATAGAAATGTAGAATTTAAAGTGAAATTCTTCATAGATATATAGAATAAATACAGCTTTATTGAGTATCAATATGCTGATATATTTTTGGAATATGCAATATAGGTATAAAATAACAACAACCTATTACAACACTATGTATGACATAGATATAATAAATCTAATTAATTGGGAGACTAATTAAGGTCTTGAAACAAGTTGTTGGAAGAAAATTTCATGATCATGTTGTCGGTGCTCTCAAGGTCCTCATGATGCTTTGTCACAAAATAGCAACCTAGAGCTTTAATTTTCTCCTTATATGTGGGACCTTTATCACAAAATAGCAACATAGAGCAGATCTTATGAACAAAATGGTTGTATTCTCCAATGGACTTAAAGTCCTGGAGGCAAATGTTGGACTACTCGCGTTGAGCTTTAGGCAGTATGACTGTCTTTTGCTGTTCATATTGCTCTTTGAGTGAGTTCCATAGATCATATGGATTCTCATCTACCAAGTATTTAGATTTTAAATCTGGATGTAGATCGTGCCTTATAAAGTATAAAACCTCATACTTGATTTGATCTAGAAGTGGAAGATCTCCTTCTTGAGGAGGATTAATTGCCATTATGAGTCCACGAGACGATAGACTTATCTTCATATCCATAGCCCAAGTTGGATAGTTTCAGCGATCTAACTCAAGTCTATCAAACTCGACGTTGGACATAATTTTTTTCCTATAAAATGACAAATGATTGAATGAATTTACACTTTGGGTAAATTGAAGAATCATGTTAATGTTGTAATAATGCAAAATTTGTAAAGTCAAGTTGAGAATTGAATTACATAGTGTAGACCTCAAATTATGTAGTTAACACATTAAAGATAATCACCAAATATGGCGTAGATTTCACAGTAGTAAGAGGCATAATATAATAATGATCAATAGATGCCTATATTCCTTCTACCTTGTGTTATGTGAAATTGAATATTTAGATGGACACTTCGAAGGTAGTCGTAATGTCAAAATGACATTATGTAGACTCATAGTGATGAAGCATAATCTGCAAAGGGGCATTAGATGCTTGGTTCTATAACCTTGTGTTTCACAAGTATTAATTTGGAGGTAGTCTCATATTTTGCATTATTTAATTCTGCTAGAATTACTAAGTGTTTTTGCAAGAAATAGAATTTTAATTGCAAAATTGACAAAGTTATAAACATAATGATATGTCATAGGGAATGCATAAGGAAAAACACATGGGACATAATAAATTTCTAGATAAAACAGGGTCTGGAACACCAATTTACAACATGAAACAACACTGAATACAATTATAGTTAAAGACAAGGATTAAAACATAAATTGATAGTACTATAAAACAATAAATATTAGAAGTGGCTATAAGAAACCAAAGGGGTTTACTGAAAAATAGCCAGTCCACCGGAGATCTCAGCCTATGGACCGGAGATCTTGACCTATGGACCAAGACAACATGGGCTCCGAACTTTTAGGCCTTTCGGCCCAAGGCTCCGTCGGCCGCTACCCCTCCCCATGTCGTATAAAACGGGACAGCCAGCAGTTAGGGTTGCAAACCCTAACCGCCCACCCTAGTGTAGCCACCGCCGCATGGACCTTCACCCCCGTTGAAATGGATGCCACGTTGATGGAGAGTCGCCGGCCATAGGTGTGTGGAGAGCTGCCATAGTAGATGGGGTTGTCACCGTGGACTACCACTAAGTCACTCTAGTGTTGCGTTGTCATGCCGCCGGTGGGTCTCCAACGTTGGGGTGCGCCACCCCCCCCCCCACACGCACACATGAAGGGGCCCGAAAGCCTCCTTCCTCATGGAGAGATTTGTATAAATACACTCTAGTTGATTGCACTTTGCTGAAATGCCATGTTGACCCACGTGTCATTGACACAGGTGGTACCACATGTCATTGACATAGGGGTGACATTTATCGAAGCACCTATCAGCTGGAGTGTATTTTGGCAATTTTCCTCTTCCCCATGCATGGCGCGTGCCCAAACGCGCTTAGGCACCGTCGGAGGGGAGGTCGAGGATCGCGAGAGCCCATGGCCAGGGGCTAAGACCCGGTCAGCGGTTGCCTGCCATCGACGGAGGATGCGGCGGGCCAAAGCACTAGAGCAACCTCGGTGTCGCCGTGAGTGGATCCGACGATGGCATCAATGGTCAAGGCCAAATTGTTGCGTCGTGCCAGCCTCGATGGAGGCTGAGGTAGAGGACACGTTGGAGGGCGCCTCCTCGACATCAAGGCTGGAGTCGATGAAGGTCGGTTCAAAGGAGGATGACCCGGCCGGCTTGTTGAGGTCAAAGCTGCAGGAAGAAGAAGCGGGGTCGTAGTTCATCATGGCTCCAGGGAGTCTCCTACCGCAACAGATCCTAAAGATCCAGTTGCGGCGAGTGTTTTCGTCACGTCGAAGGGCATCAGAACCGGTGCTGCCGTCTCAGAGGCAAGAGAAGTGGATGTTGGTGAAGGCATCATGGTATCCTCTGAAGTGGTACGTGCAGCGTTGTTGTCCGTTGGAGGAGTAAGCGGGGTGTACTCTCCAGATCCTCCTTCTCAGAGGAGGACACCACCACCATCAAACCATTGAAGAGAGGGACAACACCTTGGCGGATTGACATAGTGGGTGGTGGTCCAGAGCCAATCGTCGTCGTGGAAGTAGCCGCCGCTATGAAGGACCCCACACTAGTGGCCATTGCTACAGGTGCTCGAACTCCAAAAGAGTAGGACGGCAAGGGTAGCGAGGCTAGTAGCGGTGAGGGTGGTGGATAGATGACAAGAGAGGCTGGCGCAAGGAGTGCGACACTTGCAGGGCCGCTGTGATGGCCAAAACGCTGACGAGTAGTACCACGGCGTGAACGACAGTGAGAGCGGCAAGGATGGAGAAAAACGACGATACAGGTATGCCATGAATGGGACAGTGAGGGCAAGCCATCCTGTGTGCCCCTTATGATCAAGGTCTTCGTGCCTCTTTTGGTTGGATGTTGAGGCCGATTGGCCTCTGTTTTTGCTATCGATTAGTGGTAAAAACTAGCGCTGTTGATAACATATTATAATAGAAAGTAGAAGAACATAGAGAATAAAAAAATGATTGTTTGTATTATTGATAAACAATGTTTACATATTTATATTGTATGAAGGGTTGATCCGTTGAGGTCGGTCTTCCTCAACAGGTGTTCCTTCATGATGTAACTGTTAATTACATATTTAACTACTAATATCAATTATATGACAATTGATCACATACTTATCAAATAAAAAAAAACGTCTGTTCATAACCGGTTAAAAGGCAGGGTCGAGCAGACAGGAATTGACCAGTCGATCCAATGATTGATGGGCTTTTGCTGATCGACCGGCCTTAATCCAAAAGGCGCCAAAAGGGAACAGAGCAACTAATCGATCGTGGAGCACGGACAGGGACGGCGACCGATGCTCCCTTTGCCTAATCCTTCGTCAAGAAGAAACAAAAGTTTCCAAAACCAGCATAGCAAGCACAGCAGCCACAGCTGCACCACTGCTCGATGAGTGCGTGGCAAGTTGAAGCTATTGACGTTATACTGGCTCCTTTGTAATCGCTTGGGTTATTTTTGCTCTCCACAAGTTTTTTTGTGCTTTTATTTTAATTTCTCTTTTTTATATTATTTTTCAGTTCTCAGAGCAAGCTCCTTTTTCCAACAGGGGCAAAACAAAGGTGATTCTGAAGGCTGAACGAATAACCGCAAGTAGTATGAGCAATATCTATATATCACAGTTCACAGATGTGGTTCCAGAATCATACATTCTCTATATGAAAACATTGTTCTATATACAACAAACAGTAACCAATGAATGGCACAGTCCGGTAAAGAATTATAAAACCAACACAAATAACCAAAACTGGAACCTGAATACAGGCAAATGTGCGGTCGGCCAAGGACTGCACCTTCAACCGCCGTACACACTGCTCCAATGCAAGCACAACTATAGCTCAAACGAAAAATATTAAGAATTTAAGCTCGCCATATAGTTAAGCATGAGCCAACCTGACACGAATTTGCTCATTGGCGCTAATGTCCAACGCAGATATTCCATATGGTTTGACCTATCTAACCAGATCTGATGAAAATGGTCTTCAGCAAATGGCAATCGTTGACAAAACCAAAACAATATAGCAGAGCAAAGAACTGAAGAAAAGTTGATTCTCGGAGGTCATCTTCTACTGGCAAATGCTGCGAATGCGTTTGCATGAGCTGGTGGCAGAGCACTCAATACTGGCTGCATTTGCTAACCATAAACAGATATCAAATGAGAAATGGCCTTGCCAATATTTGTTTTGACTTCATCACTCTCATCTGGAGATACTACCACTTGGGAAAAGACATGTATCACATCGGGCACAAGAGGAAGGATCTGCGACAGTAAAAAGTTAGGTTTGGTCCATGAATAATAAAGACCAATAATGAACACCTGGGGATGTGAAGACATTAACAAATTACAGATGCAACTATAGACAGTCATTGATTCTTCGTGATCTTCTTTTAGTGGCAAAGCTTTGATAAACACTGGAAGAACCTATAAGATCGCAACCAAACATTCATTACACTCTTAAATATGAAACCTGAAGTTGTCCAAACATACCAAGTACAATGTTGTGACAACCTGGTTGAGAGGAATTGACTGAGGCTGCACCATTATCATCCTAGCAATAGCACCAGCAGCATTATCTCTTACTGCATCATCTGATTCAGAATTACTAAACAAATGATGCAGAGAACGAAGTATATCCCAATAGTATCTACATAAAGACAAACAAGAACTAGTGACCAAACAAATTTACAGGATGGAAAGTTACTCTTCAGGTTTCCCTGAATTCTAATTACGTAATCTGAGATATTCATAAGGTAATTCATTTGTTGACTATATAATGGAACGGCATCAAATAGCTGCCCACAAGTTCAGTATTGCGAGAGCATTTTACAACTACAAACAGTGTTCAATTTTATCTACAAACTCTAGGCAGACTCATAGCCACCATAAATTTGGGTTGATTAGGTCGCCGAACAGGGTCGCGAGACGCTGGTCGATATCTAACAAAAATATGGTACTAAGGGGTATACCTCTTTGGGACGACAAATTAGCGACATGGAACGTGATCCTGACTCATTCAGGTCAGTTTTGCTAATATGTTTTTGTTTTTGTTTTATTTTACTTTTTATAACATAAATAATATATATTTAACTTCTTTCTTAATAAATAATATCTCTCTCTTGGCTGCCTCAAATCAACTGTTCATTTTCACTTTCAGGCCCATCGACAATAGAGGTATTGATTAGTTTCTTAGGAGAGCAGCTTTCGACCCAAGATACAAGTTATCATCGAAAACAACTCAACCCATAAAGCCCAAAAAACACACCAGCTCTATCTCCTCATCTCTCTCTCCTATAAACTCGACCCATAAACACCTCTCTCCTTATCTCTCTCCCTCTTATATCTCTCCCGCTTATCCAACCGGCTGCTCTATTGAATGAATAAGAAGAGAGATATAGCAGCCGGTTGGGCGAGAGGGGCGGTGGCCGAGCGGCGCTGTGGTAAATTTTTGTTGCTAAATTTATCAAATGTTTCTGTTAGCTAGCATATTGTAGTATCTTCAGTCTTTTGTCACTGATTTTATTACTGTTCTTTCCTTAAAAATATGCAAAATTCAGGGTGACAACTGACAATGCCTTTAAGGGCACAACTGATGTCATATCCTACCTTGGTGGGGAGTCTTAACTTATCATAAAGTTGGCCACTGCGATTTTAGAAATCTCTGTATCATATTTCTGATTGATTGCTCAAATTCTAATAGTCCTTTTTTGGCGTGATCAGAAACCAACGTGTCAGGGAGTAACTGGAGTAGCATACAAGCATACAACGGGCATGAAATTAATGGGTTTCCAGCATATTGTTAAGTAATCACCTTATCATCTTTTGTTTCTCTATCTTGATCGTTCAAAGGTCACATTTCATCATTCGTTTGTTTAGTATTATATCAATACCGAGTAATATTGGGGTTTCTCGTTTCATTTCATACAAAATTACCAATTATTGAGCTATGAGGTCATTACAATAGAGAATCACTTCTAGATCTATTGATGTAAGCAATAATTTCTACATATACTTAATGTTATCTTATGTAATTTTTATTTTCGTTACAACGCACGGACACTCAATTAGTAAGGGAAAAATGCAACCCCCCCCCCCCCAAAGTCACTTGGATTTTGACCCCCAGTTGTTTTGTTGAAAAAAACCCCTCAAAAGTTTAATTTTGTTGCAAAAAACCCCTGAAAAATTAAAAAAATAAAAAAATCACAAAAAATTTCTAAAACAAATATAGACAATTCTAAGACCTTCTGTGAATTTTTTTTTCAAAAATAATATCCTTTGCATCATATTTCATAGAGAGGAAGTTGGAAAAAAAAAGAAATTGTGCAGCTCATTTATTAACTCATGTTATTTTAAAATTTTCATGTCTACCATTATTTTTTCTACATAAATAATTGTTTAAGTAAACTAATAAAAGTGGTTTCATAAATTTTGGAGGTGTTATGGATTAGTTATGAATTAATCTATCTGCAACACATTTACTCAATCCTGCACATTACAATAACTATTTCAAGATTTCATGTATTTTTAGAAGATAGAGGATCATGTAAGAAGACTAAAAAAATTTGTTTCATAATTTTTGGATTAGTAAATAATTAACTATGCATTTAACTCGAATTAATAAATGAGCTGCACGTTTTTCTTTTTTTTTAAACTTACTCTCCATGAAATATGATGAAAAGGATATTATTTTTTAATAAAAATTTCACAAAAGGTCTTAGAATTGTCTCTAGTTTTTTTTTAGAATTTTTTGTGCTCTTTTAGTTTTTTTTTTTGAATTTTTTAGATGTTTTTCAACAAAACCAAATTTTTAGAGGGTTTTTTTAAAAAAAACAATTTTTAGAGAAAAGTTAAAATCCAAGTGACTTTTAGAGTTTTTTTTATTTTTCCCAATTAGTAATAATAAATTTCAGAGGTAGAGCTGCTCGGCTGCATCTGCAAGCCTGGCAACTGCTCGACAGTGACAGCTCGAGTGGCTGGCTGCAAAATGCACTTGGGAATGGGCTGGATGCATTTTCCGGCTAGCCCAGCCCAACTGTACCCGTGTGGGGTAGAGTCCAGCCCAGTGTAGTCCACTTTCAAATTCGGTCTGGGTTCATCCAAAGTTCCATTGGCTGTTTTGCACTTCTGCTAAACAAAATCAGAGTGGCATAAGCTCTAATCTTTTTTCAATAATAATAAAATAAAATTATCTCAGCCTCTGCATTCTTAAATGCACGTAGCTATTCATTATTACGAAGTTTTTTTTTGACTCTTCACCACTGAATACAGCTGTAGTATCTGAACATGAACGCGCGCACTCACCCTCCACACACACGCACCCATTCCACACACACCTAACGCACGCACATGCTAGCCCTACAACTACACACAGCTTGAAGATAGCGTCCATCCAAAGATCACCAGAATCCAACGAGAATTCCGTAGACGACGAGCACGTCGTAATCCCTTCTGTAGCGCCACGCCGGAGAAACTGAAGAAATCCGAAATAAATCGGAACTCCCCGTGCGTCACCCGGACTTGAAGCCCGAGTGGGCTCAGCTCAACTCCGGAGCCTTACCACCGTGCTGAAGGCACGTTCGCCATTATTACAAAGTTATAGCCATAGGCTGTCACTCTGAATTGGAACACAAAATGTTTCAAACACCTTAACATGAATTGGAACACAAATGCGTAAGCTCTAATCTGAGTTTGAAAAAACATCTAAAGTCATTTCGTGACATATACACTCTCATATCTCACTTCCTTTTGCAAGAACCCGCCCATTATTGCTATTACTCGTTCCAGAAAATTTATCACAAACATTAACTAAGATTCAAGAAATACTTCCTCTTTCAAAACTGCGTTGGGGGTTGTATAACATCAAGATCTGCACTTCTGCTAAATGGTTTCTATTAATGGTTTCAAATATGGTTCGTAGCTCATGAGTTTCAATTGGGGGATCATTATTTTTTAACAAATAGAAAACTTTATTGCAATCAATATTTTTGGAAGTTAGCAATAGCTTAAAGAGGAACGCACGAATCCTTACACCCTCTAGCATATTTTTGGAGAAGTATATTGATCTATAGTTGTAACTTCAGTGTCGGCAAATCTTGACGTAATATGCATTGCAGCTTAGCAGTTAGGGATGTAAGTTTTGTATTTTTTTTTATCATTGAGTTGATCTAAAATTAAAAAAATTTAGAGGCTCCCACCTAATTAAATTAATAAAAAATTAACTGACTCAGAACTACCCATTAAGTATTCATTTACATCTTTATTTGCAGTTGAATCTACGAATTGTACCGTTCTTCCTTTATGAATCATGATTTGTAGATCAGCAGTACAAATTTTAATGCCAATGGCGGAGCTCATCTCATCCCGGCACCAACCATTCGGTGGGTTTTGCCGGCTTCCAATATTAAAGGCTTGCTTTTCTACATAGCACAAAGTGGTACTGGCTATGGTCATGTGGTTGTCCACGGCCCATGTGGCCATACAACTTCAGTCTTTTTATTCTCTCTAACTTAGTACTCAACGCACGCGCAAACTTACACCACTCACACCAACTCACACCTCTGCGCACACGCTAGACCTATGAACTATATGCACACACGTGCTACGAGAGACTCACAAAGCCTGTGGCTTCGCTAGCAACATGAATGTTGCATTACCACTTGCGGCACAGGCGCATGAGAGGCCCCAGTGAGCACGCACGTCGAGCAACGCTCGATCACAAGTGGGCTCGTCGCACACCTAACGACTTGCACCTGAGCTAAAGCTCGATCTTAGCTTCACCACCCTTTCAAGCACGTTGCAAGCCGAACAGTCTGCACCCGCAGATTACGACGAATCCACATAATATACGCTACACTCTCTCCGCCTCTCCTTTAGGCTTAATTTGGATAGTCCGAGATTGTGGCCAAATCACGATCATGTCATACCCCAGCCCAACACAACTAGGCCCTCAGTCTAAGTTTGAGCCCATCGAGTTGATCATCGAAAGTCATGTACGAGGCGCTTGTATGCCTGAATGGAACAAACTTGTCCAGAATTTGGTTGTACATATTCTAGAAATATTCTCTGTATATATTGAACGAGCTGGTGCACTAAAATCGGTCGCACCATGCTGTCCAGGACCAATCATCTTGAGCACTTCTAGGGTCACCTCTAGTGGAACCTTTGTGCGCATATTGCTCTCCTCTCCCCTCAGTTTCCTCACCCAGTAGCACGACAGATCTACCCATCACCACCATAGAACTGTTGGCACCATTATCGGGCCTGTGCCGCCGACCGACGTCACCATCCTCTGTTCCTATCCCCACCGCCACTAGAGTTGAATCCCGCTGCCCCAGAGTAGAAGCGCCTCGACATTGGAGCCTAGAGTAGAAGGGCGCCAGCACAAGACCAGAAGGGCGCCAGCACCATAGTTATAGACCATCGCCACCAGCTTCGTGAGGTGAGTTAAAGTCTCCCCCAATCCGCATCCCATTTTTCTTAGTGTTTTACTTGCAAAACAAGATTTATGCGTGGTTTGGTTCTTTTGGTTAGTAGATTTGTGAGGTTTGGCTATATTTTTGCCACAAATTGGTACTTTGGTGTTGGTTCGGCTTCAAATGTGCTTGCTTCAATGGTTTTTTTTTAAATGAACCAGTAGGAGAGCTACCTATAGTATTAAATAAGAAGAAAGCCCGACGGGCTGAATTGCTTGGTTAATTGAGGAAAAATCGAGCAAAAACCACAAGACACAATGGGCATACTACCTACCTAAGCTAGGCATAAAGCGCCATAGAGACGACCCCAACTCTTGACCATCTACCTAGCTAGACTAGGCATGTGCTTGGTCAGGACACATACTACATATGCTTATTGTGTTTGATGTGAAAGTATAGGTTTTTTTCAAATTGTGTATTTCATATGTGTTTGCATATAGTGTTAGATTTGTGTATTTCATACAAAACTCATATGTGTCTGCATTCTTGTGGGTACTATAGATGGACTAGAGGAGGCTTAGAAGGAGAAAAATCGTACATGTTTGCATTCCAAAACCAATGTTGGATGTTGTTGGTGTATTTGGCTGCTGCCAGTTTGTGCTAAGGATGTTAACTACTATTGTCTTGATGTTGTCGCTTTTACTTTATGCTGTGAATATGTGCTTCTTCTTGTTCTGACCATAGAATGTAAGGTAGTGACCATGGAATGTGAGGTGGTTGGATGAGTCTGGGGGCTGCCAATATGTGTTGCTATTGGTTAATTCAATTGGATGCTACTGTGCATGCTTAGAACTTATGCTTGAGGATTCATCCTGATGGAAGTTTCAGGACGGATGCTTTTTTTTAAGTTAACGTTGAGAACTGATGTTATTTCAGTTGGATGCTACGTGATGTATATTGAGAGGTGTGCGTACTGTGCTGCCAACATGTATGCTTGATGTTTAGAACTGATGCCTTTTTTGGTTAATGTTGCTTCCACCTTGTGTCTGGTTGGTTGCTCCCTTGAAAATGTTTGATCCTTAGGGAACAAAGGTGTGTATTGGCTGCTGTCATCAACAAGCACATCTGTGGAATGTTTCCTCTGTTACAATGATCTTGTATTAGACTATTCTTTTTTTTTGTATTTGGTTGAAACTTATGATCCTGTTTTAGGTTCACCCAATGTGGATTTTTTTCCTTCCAAAAAAGATATGCAAATATGGATGACCAGAAACTTTCAGGACATATATATGGTCTACATGATTCTTGAGCCACAGCCGTTACGATAGCTCAGTTGCTAAGTGCTATAAATATTGATCAAATGATCGGTGCTGAATAAACGCTTCTTGGGAAAAAAATTCAGAAGTCCAAATCTAATACTATCATTCTTGAACTGCTCAATGCATACAGGTAGTATGTTACCCTATCAAGGAAAAGGATTACTATAACATCCTGGATTCATCTAACCAAACATGAGCTCGAATGACATCATACAATCTAATTTACAACCAACCAAATAAAAATAAGTATCATTCTATATACACAGTTAAACAAACTACATGTATCAGCCCATTCAGGATCATCTCATCCAACTAAATCATCACATACATATTCTAGTTGGTGCAAGTAACCAAACACTATCTAATTGGATCATTGTATGATCGAGATTGGCGACTGGAGAGGGTGAGTAGGTGCTTTAACAAATTTCTTTTGAAGTTGATGGTCTTCTCCTATTCTTGAACCCACCGCACCTCAAAACGACATGCGGAAGCAAAAGAGACAAGAACCGATTGCAAGACTTCCAAAACAAACACTTCTCTTCGATGTATGAGAACTCTATGTTCCATTTAAGCCCATATCAAGAGTCATAGTGCAAGAAAGCAATCAATTAGAAGAAAAACTCCTAAACACTAGAGAACTAGCTGCTGGAAGAAAAGATTCAAGTTGATGGATCTAGAAGTTTGGGATGGTTGAACACCAACTCATATGAGATGATTAACCCTCTAGCAACAAGAAGAATACCTCTAACATAACCCAAAAGGAGCAACTCTCAAGGAAAATGAAAATCAACAAGAAACCAACAAAACTTGCATGAAACATGGGAGCCAAAAGCAAGACACTAGAAGGAGATGAACTTAAGCATATGCAAAAACACTTTCTTCATTAAGCTTAGAGGAACGCCCTCTTTTAGCAGATTATAAAGCGTTTTTCTCACTAAAGCTCTCACCTAAAGATAGGCTAAACACCCCTCTCTCCCTCTCCACACAACACATTTCGAAGACTTTCAAAACTCTCCAAAAACTCTCAAAGGCTCACCTCCAACCACCAACCATACCCGTCTATTTACAGGCCTAGCAGGTATGTTTAACCCTTAAGCAATTCTATCCCTAAACTGCCCTTCACTTACAATGCAATCCCACCTACCATCGGGGGTAATTTCGTTCGAATTTTTCTCCATCCATCGGATGGTCGTGGCACCTTCATGACTTAGCTTCGTCTTAACGTAAGCTTTATGATGATACCACATGCACTCTATCCTCCCACGATTTTTACGGCCAAACCGGGAAACCGCATTGCATGCTTCTCAAAGCGTGACTCACAACCACTTGCTTACACCTTAAGAAAGTCTTCTGATATCGACGAGTATCCTTCATCTTATGATCTTGACTGCCAGCAAGTCTCTCCCACTCTCAATCCCTCGAGCCGCCTTGTCACTTGCACCGATATCCCTTTCGCTTAACTTTGTCAACACGTCATCTTCATCCTCCATCTCATGTTTTGCTTGACCTCCATGTGTACAACTAGGATCATCCTTGACTCCGCCTGGCCTCCTTGATCGTCTGGCACCAAGCACCCTGCTTGGCCCTAATCATCCCACCGTCGGCCACAGAGAGTGTTGCAGAGAGACAAGAAAACACCCTCTGCAACTCTCTGCAAGAAACACTCTATTTCATGTTAGCAGAAATCAAAATCTCTGTTGAAAGAGACATCAATCAGAGAACGTGAACGTCAGATGTTCCTACGTACACTCCTCCTAGGCACCGGACCATCCAGCGTGTGCAATTCATTAGATCGACCATCTTGCAACACTCTCTGCTAGAAATGCTACAGCATGTTGTTTATTTCATCGCCGGTCCATCTGGCGTATACATCTTCACCGGACCACCACTTGCATCCTCTCTGTAAAAAAAGGTCCAATGTATTTTCCGGTGTTTACATCTTCCATCGTTGGACCATCCGGCGTATGTAAGTCCACCAGAGCCGAGTTGTAACCTCTCTGCAAGAATTGCCCCGGCATTAACTGTGCCTATCACCGGACCATCCAGCGTGTTCAAAATCCTTGTCGCTAGACCATCTGGCGTGTACAATTTTCCTAGACTCAGTCACAAATATACCAACTCAATTTTCTCTGGAACTTTTGTTAGTTATGATCATAATTGCAGTACATAACCATGCCCTTGCAATCTCAAAAATCATCAAACCAAATCAACGTCATTGTCAATCACTTATCATATATAAACCAAGGCACATTTCATCTTAGTTTCTCAATCCCCCTTGATGAGTGCATTGACAACTTCACAAAGCACAACGAATTGGTTTCAAGAAAACCTAAGAAGCTCATCCAAGTGACCAATAACTCAAGAAAGAGCAAAAAAGATGTCACTTGGCATAATAAAATTGCAAAAGCCCGAAGATCGCAATGAGAACTCAAATGCTCCTCCTTGATGAACGCATAAGTTCATTATGACATATTTTCTCCCCTTTTTCATTTATTAAGATTCTTTGTGTATAGCGTATTTTCTCCACCTTTGGCAATGAAAACATCAAGGGCAAAAATACCATGCAATGCATGGACATGTAATCCTAATGAGCTTTTATAAGTATACCTCAAAGCATTTGCTAGAGCTAGAAACGTCAAAGGGCTATGAGAGTGGAATGAGAAGCTCCCAATTGCACAAATGCTTGAAAAGATGCAGTTACATAAGAACATGAAGCTATACAAGCTAAATTGAAGAATTGTTGGCTCATTTAGGTTCACATAGCCGAATCATGTTAAATGAGATCACCACATAAGCATTCAATCATACCGAGGTAATAAAAGCATTAAGAGCTAGCAAACTTCAATCTCAAAATATGCAAATAAGAATTTATGACAGAAGGTTTTACAAATGCTCACATATGAAACTGAGACTTAGTTAGATCAAGTGATTAAAATAAAATTGATCATTTTGGTATTTTTTTTTATTTTTTTTATTTTTATCCTCAAGTTGCCTCTTATCTAAGCGAAGTGTCGTGTAACTAGGTACGGCAAACACCTCGAGGCTTCAAGACAACCGTATTGGATCACATTTGAGCACAAGAAACTTGATTCTACATGATTTTTCAATTTTCACAAGTTATCAAGTTTTCACAAGATCAAGTCAAGTAGTGTCTTTGCGATATAAGGAACACATGTTTCTCCAAGGTTCTATCATGAGCTAAACATTTGACAAAGATAGAAAATAAAGTGATGTGAGGAACGGTGATGTCCTAACAGAGGGGTGAATTAGGACACTTAAATACTAATAGCTCCAAAAACTTCACAAGGTAAAACTATCTCAATTTCTATCTAAATGTGCTCTAGGTTTATCTAGTGTATTTACTCTACCGCTCAAGAGGATTGCAACCTACTCTAGAAAGATAAATTGCAATTATATAAATACGGAAACATAAATAAGGTAGAGAGAGCAAACTTGGCACAAAATATTTTTATCCCGTGATATCAGTTTCACATAAGCCACCCCTAGTCCATGTTGGAGCTCCACAAAGGATATGCTCTCGGTCGCCAAGTCTCTTTAGGTCACAACTTTTGAGCTACCAAGACAAGGCCTAAAGCACGATGAGCCACCAAGCCACCAAGGCGAGGTCTCACCACTAACCTCTCTTTCAGTCACTTATACGTCGCCTTCACTTCGGAGCTTTAGTCACAAAGACAAAGATCTCCGTGTCCCTATACAATCTTCTTGCCATCTCCCCACACCAAGTCGGAGGGTCAACAAGTTACCGGCGAGTCACCAAGACTATAAGGTGCCGGCATACCTCTTGGTACATCGTTGGATCACTCCTTGATCCACTCTCTAAGTTGCAGCACCTAGTAACACTTCTCTCTTGGCCTATAAGCACTAATCATTCTCTAATGGTGTGCTTAATCACCTTGGATGATCAGTTTTAGCACTTTGATGGCTTGAATATTTTCTCAAGTGTATAGGCCTCTCTAAACTCCAGCACCTTCAAATGGTCAAGTGAGTGAGTATTTATAGCCTCAAAACCCACCAACTAGCCGTTGCTCTAATGACTCAACTTTACTATGGATATCGGATAGCCTGGTGACAATAGTAGTACAAGCACCGAACCATTCGGTGAGTACAACATCATAAACTAGCCATTGAAACTCCACTCAACGACTCTTTTGAACACCGGATGTTTCAGTGTAACATTCACTCCATCACCGGACTCTTTGGTGTGTTGACCTGAGCCTAACCGCGTCATTTCTTCTCTATGCAAAAGCTCTGGCATTCACAATGTTCATCGTCAGACTCCGGTGTGTACAACACCATATGTCGGTGATATAGGAACCGGGGGTTCCTGAGTCCCAAGGCCAGGACAGCACAGTGCCACATGGCGCCATCTCCCCGAGGGCCCGAGAAAAGCCAGACCCGGGAGGGGGTGCTCGGGGCCAAGAACAGTTGGCCCCCGAGTACCTTGAGTTCCCCGAGGACCCGAGAAGAGCTAAGTCCAGGAGGGGGTGCTCGGGGCTAAGAACAGTTGGCCCCCGAGTACCCAGAGTTCCCCGAGGACCCGAGAAGAGCCAAGTCCGGGAGGGGGTGCTCGGGGCCAAAACAGTTGGTCCCCAAGTACCCAGAGTTCCCCGAGGACCCGAGAAGAACTAGGCCTGGGAGGGGGTGCTCGGGGCCAAGAACAGTTGGTCCCCGAGTACCTAGAGTTCACCGAGGACCTGAGATGCCCCTTGCCGGTGGACCCCACGATGGCTCCACGGTGAGGTGCCAATCGGTGGGAAGCCCGATGCTGCATTTAAGGGGGAGCATGGCCGGTCACATCCAACCACTCCCCCCCACGCCTGTCATACTGAGTACGTCAGTCCCTGCCACCGCCTGGTAGGAAGGCGTGGGGATAATTAATGCGATGGGTCCCATCGCACGTCACCCTGTGGGGCCCATAAAGGAAGATGGCTTGAAGATATTATCGATGGGCTCGAGGCGTATCGCCTGTCACCCTGCCGCGTCAGACCGTGTCAGATCTACTCTGACCGGACGGGCATGCGGGGATATTCAGCGGCTGGCCGATGGACCCCCCTGCACCTGCTAAAGTTGGGGCGTAATGAGCGACGGGACCGACCGAAGGGCACATTTTCAACCCCTGTAATATCAAACTGTAGACCCATAATGGTTGCTTTCTATTTATGGCTTACGAAAACTTGTAACCCGTTCTGGGCACGCCGAGCCTCCCTCCCGGTAGGATAACAGGGGGGAGCACTTCGTAGAAAGGGCGGAAAAGGAGAAAGACGAGGTTAAAGAGGTTGAGGAGAATCGAAGTTGAGAAGTTGAGAGAGATCGGACTTGACTGGGAGCTAAGGATATCGAAGCTCTCAATAAGGAAGCTTAATACTTAGACCAAAAAACCTTGTAACACAGAGATCCAGAGAAAGGCATTCCAAGAGCATTAATAGCACATCAGACACACAAGTGTAGGGTATTACACTCCGTGCGGTCTGAACCTATCTAAATCCCTTGTGCATTTACTCCTACTAGCCGACGATCATTCTTCCCGCCTAGATCCCATACTTTCGCATTAACCCCACGTACGATGCAGATCCAGAATCAGCCTCCCGGCCGAATCTCAAAGGGGGTCCCTCAGGATCCCCGCTTTCGGTGTCCATCCACCGACACCATCTTTTCAGGATTTTTCACACACTATGTTAAATGCTCCAGTGAAGTCTCCGGTGTGCATATTTTTATCACCGGATCTTCCGGTGTGCATATTTTTATCACCGGATCTTCCGGTGTGTTGATATTTGGTCTTCCACTATTGCACACTCTCTACAACAAATGCTCCAGTGTAAGCATCCGGTGTCTTCAACTCTAAGCACCGGTCCTTCCAGTGTATGGGAACTTCTCTGGGTTCTTCTAACAAGAATGCTCCGATGTGTATAGCCCTATGAGCACTAGACCTTCCAGTGTAGTCAATTTTCCTAGGACTTCTTCCAATTCAATCGAACTTTGTCCCGGCTGCGGTAGCTTCTTCATGTATTGCATCCATAAGACCTACTAACATATATTCTTGACAAACAATTAGTCCCAATAACTATGTTGTTATTAATTTTTAAAATCACAATCATGGCCTAATAGTTCACTACAATATCCCCATTTTTTGTGATTGATTACAATCATAGCCTAATAGGGTAATTAATCAACAAAAGCAAGAGACAAATGATAACAATTAAGAAAATACATGATTTCAAGAGTTAACAAGACCATACCTCTTTGCTTGTATGCATGATAAGAACAAATTACGATACCAATTGTAAGGATAACCATGTTCTTACCAATATTATATCTCCTTTTTTTCTACAATTTCTTTCAACATTATGTGCCCCTTTTAGTTGTGGCTGTCATGTAGATAGTTCTTTATTTTTCTCTATTGCCACTATCTCTCTTGATCCACCACTGCAAGAGTTTCTTCACCTTTGTCAACCCAAGATACACCCCCCTTTGTCAACAATCTACCCGAGATAATTCTTGCATCTTGTTTCTCCCTTGCATCTTACTTGCTTCTCTTGCATCTTACTTTGGTCTCAAAATTCTCGTCATTTGTCAACAATCTCAAAAAGGAGTGCATGGTGAGATTTTCATCACTTAATCCTGACTCTTCATCTTCGCTCACTCATCTTCCTATACTTGCAAATGCTTTGTCTCTTCCCCTTGTCTCCCTCTTCTTGATCTTGCTCTTCTTTTCCTTCTTGATATGATCAATGATTTTGATCAAGTCTTTCATAGAGATTGGATGATCAATCTTGGTATTGATCTTCTCCAACTATGATATGTGCTTGGTGATCTTGGGATCCATCTCTTCATCATTTGAGGTGATTTTCTCATCCTCTTCATCACTCTCTTCATCTTCTTTATCACCATTATCTTCACTTGAGTTTGACTTTTGCTCTTGCCTCCTCATCTTTACTTTCATGTGTGAGCATCATGCTTGCTTGCTTGTGAGGGCAAGGTTCTTGGCGTCAGATGAGGTACAAGCTTCAACAACCATGTTCATGGTCATCTCATGGGTGGTGATCTTGCCGAGAATTTGGCTTGGAGTCATCTTGCTCATGATGTGGTTGTCGTAGATGATGGAGACAATTAGCTTGTACTTCGGAAGAAGAGCTTGAAGTATTCTTGTTGCCACTTGAACATCTTCAATTTGCATGAAACATAGCACATTGATCTCATTAACAAGAATATTAAAACAAGAATACATATCATTAGCACTTTCATGGGGTAGTTGTTTGATGCCATTGACCTTAGTAACTAGCACATGATTTTTTTTCATTGCGCACATCCTTCGTGCATTCATGTATTTCAAAGAGACTATTCCAAATATCATGTGCATTGGTGAGAAAATAAGCACGATTAATTGCATCAACGCATAAAGATGATAAAAGAATACTCTTTGCCAATGCATCTAATTGTCTCTCCTTGTTGGTGACACATAGTGTCAGCCATTTCTCGGTGACTCTCTAAACATCTAAACCCTTGGCTTATAGAAAATAAGTCATTAGAATATTCCAACGGGGAAATTAGTGTCATCGAAAAGTGGAGCGCTATGAGTATCCATCCCAACCCTGGACGCCACAACTCTAGGATGTTAAGCCTATCAAGAGCATGAGGCTCTGATACTAATTGTAAGAAACGGTGACGTCCTAAGAGGGATGATAAATTAGGAAACTTATAAACTAATGGCTTCAAAAACTTCACAAAACCTATCTCAATTTCTATCTAAATGTGTTCTAGGTGACGTCCTAGTACGTCTACTCCACCGCTCAAGAGGATTGCAACCTACTCTAGCAAAGTAAATTGCAAGTATGTAAATGCGAAAACGTAAATAAGGTAGAAAGAACAAACTCGGCACAAGAGATTTTTATCCTATGGTGTCGGTGGCACACAAGCCACCCCTAGTCCACGTTAGAGCTAAACGAAGGATATGCTCCCGGTCGCCAAGTCTCTTCCTATCACGGCTCTTGAGCTACCAAGTCACCATGACATGGCCTCAAACACGATGAGCTACCAAGCCACCAAGGTGAGGTCTCACCACTAATCTTTTTTCTGGTCACTTGAACACCGTCTTCACTTCGAAGCTTTAGTCACAAAGACAAGGACTGTCACAACTGGTTTTATAAAGGGATAAAACCAGATGTAAACCACATGTATGTCAAGATCAAGTTTCATACATGCAACAACTTCATTAGTGTATCACACACAGTACTATTATTACAATATTTAACTTAAACAAGATAGAAAGATATCAAAGTCTTTAACTAAAACCCACTAGCAAAACACAGCGAAGCTCCCATCTTCCACATGCAATTGACCAGGGGTCAACCAGCCTATCATTCTTCATCTTCATCGATGTAGTAGTCTCGTTCTTCTTCATTATCAACTATGCTATCATAAAGTTACAAAAGCATCCTATTTATCTATGTGATTCATCACTAGATTTCCATCTCCTAGAAACATCTCCACATGTTTTCTGAAAACCACTTCAGGTTCCCAAACCATCTGACTTGATACCCATAACAAAGAACCATCCAACCAAACCAACTAAGCCAAACCAAACCCATCCAACTAATCATGTGAGAATCTAAGTCTCCCATGACCATGAGCACGGCTGATATACTAGATTTTACACTATGTAGAGGTTATCCAGATTTCCCCACGAGTCGTGTTTTCCTTATTGCCGTGTCTGCGAAACACTTAATACACGCCCATGGTGTGTCGCCCGAAAAATCACTACAAAGCCGTTATAAAGTTTCATCCAGTATGTGTATGCCCGCTAGGTTTCACCGTCGTCAAAGTGGTTTTCACGCCACCCAGAAGCCCCCTTTTGTACCTTGTAGCTCCAACAAGATCTCAGTCTTCCCTTCCACTACACATCTCATACTACCAACCAAATGGTTCTGGCCTTAGCTGTCCCGACACATCCACTCTTACGGTTTGGCACACACAACACTGAAATCCACTAATAATAGGCCAATCTTGTCCCATACCAAGTCTCATGATTGGTACGATACTTCTTAGGTTATCGCTCCACGAACCGGTCCTTACTTAGGTCACTTGAGCAATTGCCAAACCAACAACATAACTATAACCACAATCACTAGCACCTCTTTGCTTAAGACCTAAGGTTTCATGTTGCTATACCATTACCAACTCATAGTTACATAGTTCATTAGTCATGTTTAACTGACTACCCATCCATACCCTTGTGCAAAGCAAAGTATAAGCTACCCAACATAATCACTACTAACAACTAGTCAACAAGGAATATAGGGAACATGGTACTATAAGTAAATAGGATTCAGAATTAACAGTATACATGTTTAAAATAAAGAATACATTTGAAAAGCTAAGATCATAATGTTCAATGACACTTGACTCTTCCAACTTGTTGCTCAAACTCTTCAAAGACTTGGTCCTGGAGATTCTTAAACTACTCCTTATCTGCTATCGAAAGACACTAGAAAAGCACACAACAAAACTAACTAAGAACAATATATCTAACCTCTATTAAAAAAAGTACTAAAAGATAGCACACATTGCTATGAACGTGAGAGCGCAAAAATCATCTAAATCAGGGTTAAAATGAGAAAGTTACGCTAAAAATATGTTTAGGGTTAAATCTTGTAGCATCTCGAAAGAAGTGGAATCTCACATCTATGTGTTTGGTTCTGGTGTATTGGACTGGATTATTGGCTAAGCTTATAGCATTGGTGTTATCATATAGGAGTAGCACACTCTTAAAGTTTAACCCAAAGTCTCTCAAAGTAGCAACCATCCACAAAACCTGAGAACAACAGCTAGCGGCAACAACATATTCAATTTAAGCAGTTGATTGTGCAACACTATACTATTTGCGAGAAGACCAACACACAAGAAAAATACCCAAGAAATAACAGATACCAGAGGTACTCTTTATGTCAATTCTACAACCAGTAAAATCCGCATTTGAAAAACCTTGAAGAGGAAGGGAAGAAGATGCAGAAAACTAAAGACCATACTCAAGGGTGTGCTTGAGGTACCTGAGTTGCGCTTCACCACTTGGCGGTGAGACATCTTTGGTGAAGCTTGAAAGCGAGCACACAAGTAGACAACAAAGTGGATGTCGGGTCTTGTTGTCATCAGGTACAGGCGGGAGTCAATCATGCTCATGTACTTACACTAATCTACCTCCTCGCCATCTTCATCTGGATCAAGCACGGTCGAAGCAATCATTGGTATTGCCAGGGGCTTTGCATCGCTTATGTCGAGCTTCTTCAACAAATCCTTTATGTCCTTTGTTTGGTGGACGAATGTTCCTTCATTGCATTGCTTGATTTGCAACCTAAGGAAGAAGTTGAGCTCGCTCATTATCGACATTTCAAATTTGCTGCTCATAGTATCAGCATACTTAGTCACAAGTGCATGAGAAGAGCCACTAAAAATGATATCATCCACGTATATCTTAACAAGTAGGAAATCATGTCATGCCTAAAGGTAAACAAAATTTTATCCACTGACCCCATCACATACCCATGCTCTAGCAAGAAAGATTTAAGCCTATGATATCAAGCTCTAGGTGCATGCTTAAGCCCATACAAAACTTTATGAAGCTTGTATACTCAATATGGGTATTTGAGGTGCTCGAAACCTAGGAGTTGTTTAACATAGATATTTTCCTTTATGAAATCATTTAGGAAAGCCATCTTGACATCCATTTTGTACAACTTGAAACCTTGGGATGTCGCAAATGCTAAGAGGATCCTAATGGCTTCTAGTCTAGCTACTGGTGCCAATATCTCTCTAAAGTCTATTCACTCTATTTGAGTGAAACCTTGAGACACAAGTCTAACCTTGTTTCTCACTATGGACCTATCCTCCCCCTCTTTGTTCTTGAAAACCATTTGGTTCCTATGGTGTGAAACTTGATTTCTCTCAAAATTTTATAATTCGTCATACATGGCATTAACCTAATTTGAATTAGAAAGAGTGTGCCCAACATCATGAGACTCAAAAGATGCAACAAATGCAGAATCAGTGAAATAAGCATGTTGAGCATATTTGGACCTCGTTACCCTCTTACCAAGGTCGCAATCATCAGCTACTGGGGATGTCTTTGCTGAATGTGTTGTGGAGCCTCGCGTTGTGAGATGACCTCTCCCACAATCGCTGTAGCTGCAGGCTCGAAGGCAGCTGTCGGAGGATTAACTCCAGTCGCAGGGATCCCGAGAGACCCCTTTTTAGAGATTCGGCTGGGGGGATGATCCTGAATATGTTCGTCGGAGAAATAAATGGAAATGAATGCAACTGCCGGTGATGGTGGAGTGACCTAGTGTAAGAAGAAGTAAATGCACCAGAATTTAGACAGGTTCGGGCCGCACGGGGGCGTAACACCCTACTCCTGTATGAACTCTATGAATGTCTCGAGGAAGTCCCTCAAGGATGTTGCTGGTTACAAGGAGGGTCTCCTATTCTAAAGCCTGGGGCTCCTTGTTCTTCGGCTGGGATTGGGCTCAGCCTTCTCTGGTCCTCCCTTCTCTTGTTTTATCTATCTGTTGCCTCTTCTTTCCTTTCTTTTCCTCTTTTTTTTCCTCTCCTCTTTTTCCTGCTGTGCCGCCGGCCCCTTCAAATACCTGCCAACGACGATACGCCCCGTACGGGAGGGCGTGAACTCCAAGGCGCCATAAATGGAATGGGCGTCATCATTTCCTCTGGGCGACGTGACCAGGGGTGGAAAAATGCGGCACATGCCCGGTCATCTGTCACCATAAATGGCCTGGCAACGGGCGCCGTGGAGAGGACCCACCGGGCAGTCGCAGAGCGGCCCGGCGTGCCCGCCCTGTCTTGTTCCCCTGCCACAGCAGCGCGGCAGACGGAACGCGTCGGCCCTCACGACGTTATCCTGAGACAGGCCGGATGGCACGGGACGGGACCCGTGCAATTAATAACCCCACGTTTCTCTGCCAGAACATGGCAGGAACTGACGCTAAGCGCGGCGGGAGCAGTTGGAGGTGACAGGCCACGCATGCTCTTTAAATGTGGCATCGAGCCTTTGACTGGTTGACACCTCATCGGTGGGCCCCTCGGGGGCCTCCACCAGGGGACTTTCTGGGTCATCGGGGTACCGAGTGCTCGGGGGTACTGTTCACCTCCCCGAACACTCTCTCCCAAGAATGCCCTTTCTTGTCCTCGGGGGACCGAGTGCTCGGGGGTACTGTTCACCTCCCCGAGCACTCTCTCCCGAGAACGTCCTTTCTTGCCCTCGGGGGACCGAGTGCTCGGAGGTACTGTTCACCTCCCCGAGCACTCTCTCCTGGGCGCTCCTGAACGAATCCTTGGGAACCGAGTGCTCTGGGACCGCTGCTCGCAGCCCCGAGCACTCTCTCCCAGAATTTCCATCGACGGGTCCTCGGGGTTCCTGGGTGCCCAGGGGCCACCGCCGGCGGCCCCGAGAATGTTTCTCCCGATACTTAGCTCTCCTGGTCGTCGGGGGACTAGGGTGCTCGGGGGCCACCGTACACCTTCCCGAGCACTTTCTTCCCGGTACTTAGATTTCGTGGATCATCGGGGAATTGGGGTACTTGGGGGCCACCGACTGCGGCCCCGAGCGCCCTCTCCCGGGACTTGATCTTTTCTCACCTTGCGGGAGAGACTCCACGGGATGGTGCCATGTGGCGGATGGCTGGCCTGGCCTCGGGATTCGGGGACCCCCGGTTCCTGATACATCGACAGTAGGCCCCAGGTCCATTGGCAGGCAATGGCCCAGAGACTGCGGATGGACCCTTTATCGCCAACGAGGCCGAAGCCGGCACTGACGCCACGTGGCAAACTTTCAGATGGCGGTCCCTCCGGTCCGGGCCTTTGGTACGGCCCAACAGGGAGCCAAACGAACGCGTGTCCAAATGACTCCCGAGGCGTGTGACAACGGGACGGGCGGCGCGTGATGACGGAGCAGGCGGCACGCGCGGTAGCCGCGTAAATCGAGGAAAATACGCCTGGCAACCGCTGACACCGCACGACCCGTGAGAGACTCGCCTGGCGGTTGTGTCGATCGAAGAAACCGTCCTGCCGAGTGCGCTGTGGCGGGCGACGTTTGAATTTCCCTGGGGTATAAAAGGAGGAGGGGAGTGAACCGCCCCCCTCTTTATGCTATCTCGTGATCTAGCCCCTGCTCTCCTTGCACTTCTGAGCCCTAGACTCTCCTTAGGCGATCAGAGCACCTTCCCTTCTCCACCGTCCAGATCATCCCCCGCCCCGATGAAATGCCAAGAGCAGGAAGAAGCCGCCGCGACAGGATTCCCGACGACGTGCTGCCGGAGTCCCGCCTGTCGAACGAGGAGGCGACGGAGAAGATTCAGAAGTTGTTGGTCCCCGAAGGCCAGCAGGGGGCCTTGGTGGTGACGCCGGCGAGCTTCCCGCTAGCGACAAACCGCCCGGGGCGCATCGTCCTCTTCACCTCCTTCGTGGCGGCCGGGCTGGTGCCGCCATTCTCAACGTTCTTCCTCCAGATCCTCGACAACTACGGGATCCAGTTCGTGCTTCTCAGCCCCAACTCCGTCGTCATCCTGGCAGTCTTCGCCCGCCGTCGGTGATGCTCTTCTGGCATTTCTTCGCGCTGCGGTCAGCCGGGAAGAAGAGGGGTTTCTCCACCGCGGACGTTGCTGGCTGCTGCAGCTTTCGGCTGCGGGACGGCCTGGGGGAGTGATACATTCGCCAGGTGCTGCGAAGCAAGTGGGAGGAATGGCGGCACGACTGGTTCTATGTCGACGTCAGCCCCCACGACCGTCTGACCCTGCCGGAGGTGGCGGCGGAACCCCAGAAGGCGACCTGGGAGGTGCCGCCGCCGATGGACGCGCGGCTAGAGCCGGTCCTGGAGCGCATCAAGTTCCTGCGCGAGGCCAGGATCACTTCGGTGATGGTGGTGGTGGACTTCCAGCGCCGTCGCCTGGCGCCCCTGCGGGAGCGGGCCCGGCCTTGCTGGCTTTACACTGGCCCCGAGGACATCACCCGGACCCAGATCGGCGAGGATTGGGACCTGGGCATGCCGGAGTTGAGGGGCATGCTCTGGGTGGTGACCGGGGTGGATGACCTGAGCCGGGCGGAGCTCCCATGGAAAGAGATGGCGCTCTGCGCCAATCCTGACCGGGTGACCCTCTGCCGGTGTCAAAGAAGTAGAGCCAGCTCAGAAGAAGGCGTGATGACAGGAAGTAGTGGATCATCCTTATCATCACCGAGAGCTGAAAGGTCACCATCTATAAAGATGATTTCACTCATCTCATATTCACCTGCACACTTAAGAATAGTGCTAGCATAAGGAGTTGACTCATCAAAAGTCACATCACAGGATTTCATGATAGTATTAGTGTCAAGATTATAAACCCTGTAAGAATGACCATGAAGCGAATAACTCAAAAAGATCCCATCAAAAGAATGCGACTCAAACTTGTCAACATTGTCATGCTTTAGGATGAAGCAACAATAGCCAAAAACACGTAAGTGCGAAACTTCAGCTTCCTCCCAAAGTACAACTCATAAGAAGTCACATTGAAGATCGAGCTTAAGAAAATCCTATTTTTTGGAGATGTAGCAAACAATGCTAATCGCCTCAGCCCAAAATTTTCTATGAGTCTTATTCTCATTGAGCATCGTCCTAGCTATCTCCACCAAAATCTGATTTTTCCTTTCAACCATGTTATTCTGCTGAGGAACGCGTCGGGCGGAAAAATGATGCTCAATGCTATGTTCAAAGCAGAAAGCATCAAAGAGATAGTTCTTGAAAACATGGTCTCCAAGAGTAACGAACTCCCAAACTCACGCAAGATCAACGCCAAGTGCTCAAACACACGCAACTAATGCGACACGTGCGAGCAATCCAAGCTCCACACACCTCACTCTATCCTCACTAAGCCATAAAGGCTTGATTATCACCAAATCTTGATAGGGAGGGTAGGGGAGCACTCAAAAGTGAAATATCAAGTTCCAACACCCCTCACAAGCAGCACAAAGCCAGCCAAAATGTCAGCCCCACACAAGGAGGCCATGGGGTACTATACCCCACTTTGAAAAGACTAACCGTAGGAAAGATTATACCCAGATCGAAACTTCCGATCCCTAGAATCCCAACAGTCAGAAACTAGCCGTTACAACCTTTTCCAGCACACATTGGATGCTTCGATCTCCACATCGGAACTTCTGATCGGTTCAAAACAATAGATTTGAACTTCACAAACCAACCTAGATCTGACAAAAACTACACATCAGAACTTCCGATCCATACATCAGAACTTCCAATTAAAAACAAACTCCTAACCGAGAACCCTAACTCCCACAAGACTGGAGATTCCGATCAGAATATGAACTTCCAATCACCACATCGGAACTTTCGATTAACTCCCACACAACTAACTGAGAACACCAAGTTCTCAACAAACCAGATTGTTCGACCCATGTCGGAATCCGATCGACACACAGGAACTTCCGATACCTATCACTCAACAACCCGAGAACACCAAGTTCTCAATGGCTGGACTGTCCGACCCAAATTAGAACATCCGGTTCTAACATCAGAACTTCTGATACACACAGAATTTTGCCAGCAAAGGCACTCTAGGGACTTTCGGAAACACATATTTGATACTTCCACGATCCTAATCACCAAAGATTAAACTAGATGCCACATGGCATACCACCCGTCACAAAGGCCAACAACAACAAATGGTTAAATCTAAAACACCTTTTAGATACCCCGAACTTATAAAACGAACTCTCAACATAAATACATCCCGCACTAAGCACATGATTTGAGCACTCGACACAACAATTGTGCAACGCTTTTGGTAGTCCCTCTTGATAGTACGACTATCGATCATATAACCCGGTTTCTCACTAAACTCCTTGAGACCAACAAAACTAAAAAATACATTTTAGTTATACCTTTGCCTTGAGCAATCTCATCGAACTTGATGAACATGTCATCCTAGTCCCGATGCTTCTTCTAGGCTTGTCATCAACTCTTCACTTGAGCTTGATGACGATGTTTATCATCGCTTCCTATCTCAATATTCTCTTGATCTTCCGGAAGCTTGATGGAGTTCTCTTGATGGCTTCCCACGCATGAAGCATAGGAAACTTCACTCTTTGTGTTATCTTCATTTGGTTCACCACCAAGGCATGAACCGTAAGGATCAAGCATATAAGTTGCCCACTAAACTTGTCTTAATTTTGCTCTTTTAACCTGGCATATTGAGTATCTCAATTCAACTTATGCCTTCTTATGTAACCTAACCCTAACTCACTCTCAAGCACAAAGCACATGGGTTAGTCCACAAAACTCAATTGATAACTTATATCTTAAGTCACTTGATCTTCATGAGTAACTTGGTATTCACTCTTATTGTCAATCTTCATATGGAACCTAACCCCACTCACTCTCAAGCACATAGCACATGAGTTAGTCCATAAAACACAATTAACAATCTCATACTTTTAATCACTTAATCTCCATAAGTAACTTTACCTTCATACTTATTGTCAATTTTATTGAGACCATACTCAAGCTTCGAGGTCTCTTCCACTTTAGCTTCTTCTTCATCACTAGCATCAACACTACTAAGGTTTTGATGTTAGTAGAACTACACATATGTATACAACAGACTCCTCCACAATCTATGTATGTGTGAATGAATCTTGAATATCATTGCATATTGTCTATCTCAAATTTTTGCTGGAGCTTCCTTTATACATATGAAGCAAGTATGACAATGTATATGTCAAAATTAATATGCAATTGCAAAGCAAAACCGTGCAACTTATGCATGGAAAAACCTTCACCTCATTTGTCAAAGGCATAGACTTTAAAACTCCCCTATTAGCAAAGCGATCTTACAAATATAATATCTAGTATAAATTCTCCCCCAACTGACATCAATACCAAAATAGAAAAAAAAATCCAAATAGAGAGGATTTGTCCAAAAAAAAATCTCTCCCAAGCACATTAGCCCTATCCCAAAAAAGGAATCATTGAAAGCTAATGCACAACCATGTATACAATGAGCTCTCTTAATAATTTATGCATTTCTTGTAATTTGAGTTAAATCAAATGCACATATCCACTTATGAATAATTTATAGAGATCACGATATATAATGGGTCAAAGGGGTTTAAAGAGATGTCAAATGAGATTTAAAAAGATATCAAATGGAATTGCAAAAGATATCAATTAAAATTTCAAAAGATATCAATTGGATATCTACAAGAGATACCAATTGAAAAACCAAAACATACCAATTGAAAGAGAAATGTCAACTGAAACAAATTCAACTGAAGACAATTCAAGCATGAGTACGAAATTAATATCCAAAACACAAGTGCAATGGATTAGACTCGAAGTTGAACATAGCAAAGTGGTTGACATTATAACGAATATCTCGTTTATCACACATTCAATAAAGTCATTCAAGGTGGCCGACTATAAACCTCAAACAAAAGATAGATTTTGCTAATTTCATCAATATTGCATATAAGAGCAACTCAAGCATGAATTCTTTTGAATATTTGAGATTGGATGAATCATAAATATGATTATAGAGTTTTCATAAAAATATGTTATATCAAATTGCTCATATTTGTAATAAAGATGTTTTTAGGCACTTGCATGAAAAACAAATTTTCATGCTACGATGCAACCTACACAAGGTTGAATCTATGATATTAAATGTATGAATTAGGTATAAGTTACCAAGGAAGCATTGGATTGATGTAGTCGATCATTGCTCGTCCTTGCTTAGCTTCATTTTGATATGTTCCTTCTTTATAATTTTAGTTGAAGTTGAAAGAGAGGATATTCTTTATAAATATCAATTGAAGGATGAAGACTTTCATCATGAATTCCAGTTGAAATGATCTTCGTTTTGGAAAAAAAAACTTGTCTATGAATGAGCCAAGCATCCCTCATCTCTATTGTATATAAAACTTATTCAATTACAATTTAGTTCCTAAACTCATTGGGTCCGAAGAGATTAGAAAAAATCTCAACACATATGGTAAACTCTCCCATAAATGGTGTATATTGATTTGATATGGAATTGATATCAATTGAAATTCATACAAGAATCTGGATACCCTCACACGTGTCATCAAGAATCAATAATTAATTGTCTCACAATCACCTAGGATTGCTCAAAGAGTTTATCATTATCAAGAATCTCAATACCCTCAAGTGTGCTGATGTCTAGCTTGTACTTTATGAACAGTGGTTGTACTGAGTCCACTTGTACCTTGGCGTAACCAATCGGAATGACTTGATTGTGAAACACACAGCCTAGAATGGCCTAGCCCATGGCAGTCTCGACAGTCAAGTATCCCTTGCCGACAGGAATATGTAACATGCAAGGAGTAGCCTCTATGATATCATCCACAAGATATCTCTGGTTATCAACTTGCGTGGACCTGATGCAGCTTCGACAGCCTAAGCTGGTTGGTTGCTCTATCATCATTAATGCCACCCTTTTCTTCTCTTTTTTATTCCACATTTTCATGGACTGGACCTTAACCTATTGTTGTATTTCTTTCACTAGAGTCTTCTTATATCTATTAAGAGTCTTGTACTAGCCAATGACATCTGGAAACCCATTCCTCCAGCCCACTTTTGATCCGATGCCTTGAGTGTGATCCGTGTGTTCCTTGTTCCTCAGGGCCTTGGTAAGCAGATCATTCTCCCTATTAGGCTCTAAAGACCCTTCGTTAGCGATCTCTTGAATGGTCTAGGTCACTTCCATGGTCTCGGGGCTTTTGAAGGCTAAGTCCCCAGATTTAGTTTGTTCTAATCGAGCATAAACACACTTCTTGCTTCACTCATAATAATTTTCTAATGGGTTACGTTTCTTAGCCCGAGCAGCCACTTCTTCTTGCCTCCTCCATTTAGAAATTTTGGGGGCGTACCAAGACGAGCCCAGGTAATGGTGATACTTGTTCTTTTTTGCAAGGTGCTTGAAATATTCACCCAATATGATAGCTTCAGGTGTGGTCTTCTACCGAACAAATTTCACCCATTGGTCTAGCATAATCTTTCTGTAATTATTAAAGGGTACAAAGTTCTTCTTCATGAAATCCTTATTCAGCTCACTCTTCCAGCCCTGTAAGCTCTTTCCCATAGTTTTCAATGCACTATATTTGGCGGCATCCTCTGTTCCTAAGGAGAATCGGATGGTTCTCTACAATGTTGCCCATAAACTCCTTTATCTCATCCGGCAGCAATTGCCAGTCAATTATTGTGATTGAGATGTACTCCATAACAAGAAATCCACAACTGTTGCAGAATTTAGCGTAGGCCTCATGAGGTGCAACAAGCTCCCCTTTAACACCGACTTGCATTATTGTATAAGTGTTGTATGACAACTTGTTTCTGCTTCGCTCGCCTCATCTTTGTTTTAGCATAGCCCTAGAGGGACCTGAAGTTTTGGGCGCAAAGGGAGTGGAAGGTTGTGGCACAGATGAACGGCATGAAGATCTTTACACCTTCACCCTCTAAAGAGAAAAAAGGAGAGTTGACATAAACAGAAAATATTCCTACATTTAAGAATTATAAAATGCATTAACCCATCTCAATACCTCTTCAGCGGGATTGTAGTTGGGACTACTTTCCTGACATTGGCTCTCCCGCTCGCATAGAACAGGGCTCAGACTATGATACGAGCCCGAGCTTTCACTGTTATCGGAGGAGGACGACTGGTGCGGGCTTGGGTTCTTATCCAACCTCCTGGTTGCATCTGCCCCATCTTGTGTCGGGGCGCCCTCTAGTGTGAGCATCCTCTGTGCTTCTGGTTTCTAAGGGGTTACTGTCCTCTTCTGCCCCATGGTACTTAATCGACCACTAGATTATTGTTGACAAGAAAAAATTGACAGGTATGCAATGGTTCATCAATGAAATTTCTCGTTCCAATATGCCATTGTGATGCAAGATGCAATAAAGATCAATGGAGTTAGGATCAAGCATAGTATATTATGTCTCAATAGAGGAAATAAAAGGAATCAAGATATGTGTTATGTCTAATTTTGTTTGACTAGAAGGCAAAAGATTTAGAGAAGGAAGGATACATGCAACATGAGCTTGTGTACTGCAAGAATTATGCCTTTCACTACTAATTTCTATGTAATGTATTTGTAAAGAAACTAGTAATAAACTTTCATAATAGAAAGATATTTCCAAGACAAGAAAGTATCTATAGTGCTTGCTATTTATGAGCATAAAGAAACTAGCAAATTCATGTCTGATTTTTTCTTTGCAAGCTACTACTATGGGCTGCACTAGATTGAAAATCAAGTCATTTCCTACCGATCAGATGCTCCAAATGGCTCAAAAGAATTATAATCTCAATAAAGAAAGGCACATGATTATGTGTTTTATTAATTGAATAATTCAAAGATTGACTATTCACATTGTAGCTAACACTCTTTTGGACTGGAAGGTAGAGCGGTGAATTGGTGGCCATCTGCAAGCCCTAGGACAATGAAAAGATCAGCATGTGGTTCAACCAGTGTTCTTTTGGACTCAAAGTGGCACGGACAATCTTCCACTTTTGTCATTTCTCTAGACAAAAATTGGTAGGCATATACTTGCAGAACAAGCAGACATATGAATATTGTTCTTGCAAGAAACAAAAATGCGATGATAAAATTTGATGAGAAAAAGCATTATTCGCGCATAAAAGTGAGTGTGACAACCTAGAATGATTGACGATGGTTGGGCAACACACAGAGAACAGTGGCATGATGGCCGGGCATCACATAGAGGAAGAAAGGACCATGGGCTCGGCCGGAGCACCGGCTACGACGGCTCGGCCGGGAGGGGGATGGCTACACTCACCAAGGTGAATGGGGGAGGGCACTGGAAGGAGGGCCTCTGGCATTGGCAGTGCGGGAAGGAGGGAGACCGGAGGGGGCATCGGGCACCGGGTCCTTGGCGAAGAAGTCCATAGCGGTGTGGCGGTGCTCAGGGATGAGGAGGCCAAGCTTAGGCTCGTGGCGGTGTGGATTCGCGTCGGGAGGAGGAGGTCGGGCTCGGGGACGGGGAGGAGGCCGGGCTCAGGGACGAGGAGGTTGGGCTCAGGCTCATGGCAGCAAGGAGGGGGTTCTCGGGGCGCGCACGTCGGGCTTGAGGACGAGGAGGCCGTGGATCAGCGCGTTGGCGTGGCAGGGGAGGAGGCCGCCGGGGTAGAGGTCAATAGGGAGGAGCCTGCGTTGTGGCAACTGGTCGGAGGGGCGGCGCCACGCTGAGGAGGATCCTGCGTCGGAGAGGTGGTGCATTAGCTTGGAGGCGGCACGTCAGAGAGGCAGCCTGACGGCACAGAACTTGGTCAATGGGGTCTAGGGTTTCGAGGGCTTGCGCATGTTATATATATAACTTCATTTCCATAGGCGGTTCACTTAAGAAACCACATGTGAAAATTAATTTACACAAGTGGTTGACGTAAAAAGTGGTTGACGCAATAAACCGCCTACGTAAATGCATGTATGTCACATTGAATATTACATATTCTATATGCACATATTTAATACATATCCTTAATAATACAATCTCGTATATTATATAATATTGTTGTATTACATATTTTTGTTACATAAGGCAATGTGTATACAATCATTTAAAAAAAATTTTGACAGGTCTACTAAACATTATCATTTTTTGTCACTTTTGGGAATCAATAATCACATTGGAAATTAAGTTAGATAACATGAATGTCACATTCAAAAATAAGTTGCATAACATGAAAATCACATTGGAAACTAAGTTACATAACATGGTACTATTTGCCTTGAACTACTTTTTCTACACCATCAAGGCGTATGTAGGGCATCACAGATCTATCGAGGGTTGCCTCTACAAGTTTGATCGTTTATGGATCTCCAAAAGGCGGTACATCGTTGAACTGATTGTATTCTTCCTCATCCTCCACAATTTCAACTCCGACAATTCTTTATTTTCTAGCAACAACTATGTGCTTCTTTTCATTCGTGGGGTTGTTTATATAGAAAACATGTGCGACATGATCAGCGAGTACCCACAGAGTATAAACGTACAAGTATGCCCCGATAGAAATAACGGTACAAGTTACCACCATGCTGTAGGGCCTAGGACAGGTCGAACTTACTCAGCCTGAGCTCTGGTAAAAATACTTTTATCCCTACTTAGAAGATATTATCTATTATGGTAAAAACAGTGGTGCAAGCAACCATAAGGGTGCGATGCTGAGCCGATCATCAATTGTGGCACAACGTCGCACTATCCCGAGTGTTAGGATAGCCTCCACTTGCACTGGCATTAAGTGCCGGTCACTTTGTGTCAGATGACTACATGGGATGTCCTTTCTTTGCTGATATTTCCTCCGAAGGCTAGCTACCCCCTGCCTAGAGAAGGAGCAGCCTGATGAGCCCTTACGACCTCCGAAGGTTGTAATCTCGGTGGGGAGCCCGGAGCCTTAGGGCTCCTGAGTGGCACCAGCTGGTGATTTCCTGGTAATGCATGTAGGTGGGGCATTTCCCCAAATAGTACCACCTCATTTGATGACCCTGAGGTTTGGAGGGGTGAGAAGATGTTTAGAACAAATTAGCTACAGCCCAGCCTCATAGTCAAGATCTCTTGAACAACCCCTCACCATCGGGCTATTCTATTTTCTTCCCTGGGCGTGCGTGACTGATTATTTCAGTTATAAAAGCTGGGGTTCACCCAGCTGATCCCTCACTGTTGTGTGAGGGAGCGTTTCTATTTGTCTTGAGTATGGCACCTTCTTCCTCCTCACCGTCAGAAATGATGATGGCCTCGACTGGTTCGTCACCTCCAACACCTGCCCGGGATTCGCCTGCCACGATGCCTCTAGAGCCGAGTGATTTCATGGGCATGCTTGCAAGGCTAGAGCTAGTGCTTGCAAGGATGGAACCGACGGCAATCGTGCTTTCATCCTTGCAGAGGGGGCCGCCTCCCGCTGCTCCAGCTCAACCTCCAATCCGAGCGGTCACTCTCGTCAAGATCATCGATATCTCCATTGATGAAGGGGAGGTCGACTGGGATCTCCTGAGGAAGGAGGTCGATGAGGAGAAGGCGGAAGCGAAGAAAGGGGCGGCCCAGACGGTAAAAGAGGCCAAGGAGGAGGGAAAGAGGGTTGTGGAGGAGGTCAATCTTCCTCGTCCTCATCTTTCGACAGCTTGGGGGCTGGCTATTGCATCAGCCTCCACAGCGGTTGGTCTCAGATGAAACGCATACGTTGCTTCATGCGCGACCGTTGTTAGAGCTCTCAAGTGTTCTTTTGTCACCTTGTATTCTTTCTCCCTCTAGTTTGCTCTCTTAGGATTTGTTTCCTGTATGTCGGTGCTCCTATTTGTAAGTGTTCTTTGGATGTGCAAGTTTTTAGTAATATAACTAAATCATTGGAACAACTTAGTGTTTTTTCTCGGATCAAAGTGTATGGCGATTCTCCGAATATGTGGTCAAACACGTCTTTATGCACTTTCAGCATGATATACCCTTTCTTCTATCCGATATCATTTCAGACTCCTCTATAAATATGTTCTAGATTTTTTACTCAAAGAGATCCACCCAGAGCTCAGCGGACGAGCTCTGAAGGCAGGACCACCCGGAGCCACACGACGATGTGCTAGAGGAGTTAAGGTAGGTGAAGCCGATGGTTGGGCTGGAGAGGCGGTCAGGCTTGGAGGCAAGGCCATCTGGAGCCCCACGGCATTTACCGGAGGTGAAGCCGATGGCTAGGCCAAGAGAGGAAATCCGTGACCCCTTCGGCCCTTAGCCGCAGCCAAGCTTCGGAGGCAGGGCCATCCGGAGCCCCACGGTGTTTGCCAGAGGTGAAGCTGATGGCTGGGCCAAGGGAGGCGTTCTGCGACCCCCCATTGGCCCTTAGCAACTATCAGGCTCTGAAGGGCCATTCGAAGCCCCACGACATTTACCGGAGGTAAAGCCGAAGGCTGGGCTAAGGGAGGCGGTCCGCGACCCCCTTGGCCCTTAGCCGCAGTCAGGCTCCGAAGGCAAGGCCATCCGGAGCCCCATGACGTTTGCAAGAGGTGAAGTCGATGGCTAGGCTAGGGGAGATAGTCCACGACCCCCTCGACCCTTAGCCGTGGTCAGACTACGGAGGTAGGGCCATCCTGAGCCCCATGGTGTTTGCCGGAGGTAAAGTCGATGGCTGGGCCAGGGGAGACGGTCTGCGACCCCTTGGCCCTTAGGTGCAGTTAAGCTTTGGAGGTAGGGCCGTCTGGAGCTCCTTGATGTTTGTTGGAGGTGAAGCCGATGGATGGGCCAAGGAAGGTGGTCCGTGACCCCCTCGGCCCTTAGCTGCGGTCAAGCTCCGGAGGTAGGGCCATCTAGAGCCCAGGGCATTTGCCGGAGGTGAAGTCGATGGTTGGACCAGGGGAGGCGGTTTGCGACCCCCTCGATCCTTGGCGATGGTCATGCTCCAAAGGCAGGGCCATCTAGAACCTCGCGGCGTTTGTCGGAGGTGAAGCCGAGGGCTAGGCCAGGGGAGGCGATCTGCAACCCCCTCGATCCTTAGCTGTGGTCAGGCTCCAGAGGTAGCGCCATCTGGAGCCCTGCGACATTTGCCGAAGGTGAAGCCGACGGCTGGACCAGGGAGGCGGTCCATGACCCCCTCGACCCTTAGCTGTGGTCTACGTAGTTAAGGTCGTAGTGGGTTATTGTTCTTAAATGGGGTAGGTGAATCTAATATTATCCGTATGTTTATTTGGATATTATTCGTTTTCGTATCTGTATTCAACTAAAAAGCGTTTCTATTTCTATATCATGTGGATAAGAAATATATATATATATATATATATATATCCGTTCTAAAAATATCTATATCTATATACAGATAAGACCATCGTATCATTTTTTCAGATCCAAAACGAAAAATATTCGAACCATTTTCAAACCTATCGACGACCACGGGCCGCGGCAGCAAGTCGGCCGCGTAGGAAAGACCTATCCAGCTGCAAGTTCCGAAGTTCGTGTGTAAAACCGTAGAAATAGGCCTGCTCGACCATGTCAGCTGGGCTCCGCCGCTCCCCGCCCCGCCGAGCGGGAGTCACTTTTAAGTTCCAGCTCCTCAACCGCTAGTCGAGCCCTCCTGACATCGCGTCGCGTGCCAAAGCTGACGCCGCACAAAAGCAACTGAAAGCCAAAGCAAAGCGGCCACCACCTCCCCTCCCCTCCCCTCCCTTCCCTCCTCCCGTCACGCCGAAGCCAAGCGCAAACAGCCATTGCTGATTCCTCTCTCGTCTCGTCTCATCCCCTTCTCTAAAATGAGAAATCTAGTAGTCTAGTACTACTATAGAAGTCACTCGCGCACCCAACCACCACCCACCCGTGCTCGAGAGGCACCCACGGAGCCCATGCCGCCGCGCGCCGCGGTCGCCTCGCAGCAGGGCGACTGCTGCAGCCACGGGCCGGGCCCCCACCGGCGCGGCAGCGGCGAACTCTCCGGCGAAGCGTCATGCAGCTACCTGCCGTTGCGCAAGCGGCTGTCGGTGGACGGCAAGTGCCCGGCGCCGAGGATATGCATCTGGGAGTGCGACGGCGAGGCTGGGGACATCACCTGCGACATCGTCGCCGCGCCGCTCCGCCGCAGCTGCAGCGCGAGGGCAATGCCGTGGGCGCCGCCGCCGGCACCGCCCTTCCGCCGGATGATGACGCCGCCGCCGCCGCGGCCGAGGCAGCCGCAGAGGGAGGCAGGGGAGGTGGCGGCCAGGAGGCCCGGGGAGACCATCTGCAAGGGACACCGGAGCTACAGCCTCATGCTTAACCTGCAGCTTGGCATAAGGTAGCAATGCTCTCTCGCCGCTGCTACGTTTCCTTGTCCTTTGGATACCCTGCGTCTCAGTGTTGGTCTGGTCTTCGTGCCGTAGCTATTCGGTGGGGAAGTCGTCGTCGCTGCCATTCAGGAAGCTCTCGTCGTCGGACTTCGACCCGCGGGAGAAAGTGTGGACGCGGTTCCCGCCGGAGGGGTCCAAGCTCACGCCGCCTCATCACTCCGTTGATTTCCGGTGGAAGGACTACTGCCCCGCTGTATTCAGGTGCCATTATTGCTCTGCTTGTCATGGATTTGGTCGTTAGGAGAAGGACTGCAATTGTTTTGTGCGCGTGGATGCATTGCCTGACTGCTGGGTGATGCCAGACACCTGAGGAAGCTGTTCGGGGTGGATCCTGCGGACTACATGCTCGCCATCTGCGGGAACGACACGCTCCGGGAGCTGGCGTCCCCGGGCAAGAGCGGCAGCTGCTTCTTCGTTACGCAGGATGATCGATTCATGATTAAGACCGTGAAGAAGGCCGAAGTGAAGGTGAGTTAGTGATAATCTGATATGCTAGGCTAAAATCCCTTCATTCGTGGACCAGTCACATACTTACCTGTTACTTCCATCTTTCTTCTACCACTTTGGTCATCTTTATTGCTGTGCCTGAAAAATGCTTTTTAAAAAATAGCTCGAATAACATAAAACACCTTTTGCAATTTTTTTGGGCAATACCTGTTCTTTTTATATTTTAGGAAACTAGATTTGTTGCCATCTTTAAATTCCAAATTTAGATTGTTTATGAGAGTACAAACTAATATTAGTTGGTGACATAAACACCCACTTACTCCAAATCTTGGTTTGCAGGTTCTAATTAGGATGCTGCGGAGTTACTATGAGCATGTTTATCGATACAAGTCCACTTTATTGACAAGGTTTTATGGCACACACTGCATTAAGCAAGCTGGCTGCCTCAAGGTAATCAACAGTCAACTAAACATACATAACTCATTTAATTCCTTTCCTTTTGTTGTATTTATGTGCAAATGATCTCGGTAATAACACGATGTCAACCTAAACAACTAGGTCCGGTTCATTATAATGGGCAACTTTTGCTGCTCAGATTATAAGATCCATAGGCGCTTTGATTTGAAAGGTTCCTCACATGGTCGGACTATTGACAAAGCCGAACAGAAGATTGATGAAACCACTACTCTAAAGGACCTTGACCTTGATTATGCATTCCACTTGCAGAGATTTTGGTATGAGGAACTGATGAAGTGAGTTTCCCATTAGATTAACTTAAGTTCATCGGCTGCAATTTCATGACAACTATGAGATCGATCCTAAATCGTACTCTTCGTGCCGCACAGGCAAATTCAGATGGACTGCACATTCTTAGAGGCACAAGGAATTATGGACTACAGCTTGTTGTTAGGAGTTCACTTCCGTAATGATTTCTCAATGTCTAAGATAGGCGTATCTCAGTATATTGGTTTTCCAAGTAAGTAGCATGGATCTCGGTTAGTTTCAAATAATCTGGATTGTGGTTTGCACGTACTTTGCTCATAGGCTGATAGTCCACCAGTTTTGATCTAACCTTGACGATGTGGCCGATCAGAATCCACCGGCAAAAGAAAATCATTTGAAGGTGGAGATGATGTTTGTGAGCTTTGCTTTATGGAATCTGGATGCAAGGACAGAGATTTGATCATCGACTCTCGGTAATTTATAACTTTCGTGTTCTCTTTCGATTGTTTGCAACCAAATGTGGACTGTTTAGGAATAATGAGAATAACTCTTTAGGAACTTAGTCATGATGAAGCATGAAACCCATTTATCGATCAATCTCAGTATTACAGTTTATAAAAAAATAAAAAAAGATCACAGTTGGCAGGATAATGTGATGTATTTTGCCCTTTTGCAGGTGCAGTAGTCCTTCAGAACTTGTCAATTGTATCTTTAGTATTTCATTATTAAAGCTATCAATAGCTCCTGCCTCCTAGTAACATTTGGGTGTAGCTAGCCACTAGTTGCTTCTACGGCTGCATCAGTTAAACTATTTTGATAAGTTGGGTAGCATAAATGGATTTTTTTGTTTCCCTAACTTGTAGTTCATACTCTACTTTAGTTCGGAGATTGCTACCCTCCACTATGGCAAAGTGCTGACTTTTATGTTGTATTTTTCAGTAAGGTAATTTTATGTTCTCATCATGATCCTACTTTGCTGCTCCCTTTGTAGCCAACAAACAAGGAGCATTATGGGGTCATGTTTGGTTGTTTAAGTCAAATGTTCGGTTGTTTGCAAAGGAAATATCAAGATACCTTTAACTTTTGCGCTAAACATATCCCAAACTTTCGCTACTGCATCCTGTGATCTTGTCGAATCCTTTCCATTGGGCTAATCCAACCTCTGCCTGCTCGTATCAGGAAACCATTGGCCCAGTTAGGTATGAACATGCCCGCCCAGGCAGAACGCAGGTCAAAGAAAATACTCGACAAGTGTCTCCTAAATGAAAGACACTTGTTCATAACCATGCCAAGTGGAGGATCGCGGGATGTCTACCTCTTCTTTGGAATAATTGACATTCTTCAAGACTATGACATAACTAAGAAACTTGAGCATGCTTACAAGTCCTTCCAGGTCAACCCTGGCCGCATTTCTGCTGTAGACCCAAAGCTATACTCAAGAAGGTTCCAGAACTTTATTCGCAGAGTGTTCATCCAAGAACAGTAAGAAAATTGTATAGGGTTAACTGGTGACTATTCCACTGACTTTTTACATCATGGGATCCATTGGTGAAGTCTTGACTCTTGAGCATGATCGTATGATCCCGAGCGTGCCCGGAAACAGTGGAAATGATGGTTGGCAGTTTTCTGAATAGTTGGCGTCAAGAGGCTCTGCCGACACGCATGCTAATGTTGAAAAGATGTGAGCTAAACTAGAGTACCGCCTTTTCGAAGACTTAAAAATGTAAGTGCCGACTCCATGATTGCAGAGCACATCCCAAACCTTCCTGTTATTTATTCTTTTTGTACTCGCATCTACCAAGAAGAATCTCAAGTATTTTTGCTTCTTGAGATTCAGACGTTGTACATGTACATATTGTCGTGCTGTATACACTAGATGGATTTAGGAGCTGATGCATCTTTTCAAATATTAAAATCGAACTCGAATGCATCTTGCCGTCAGTAATTATTTGGAGCTTTGTTTGCTTGCGGGTGAAAAATCTCTTGCCACACTGTTTGGAATCTTTAGATGAATTCTTAAAGTGATGCCATGTTCTTAGTTCAGAAAAAAGAAGCTGTCTTGTAAACATTGTTGCCTTCTTTGCAAGCATTTGCAGTTCATCTTTTGCTTGCGCCTGCTCTGACCACAATGGAGAGTTGGAGACTGGATCACTGGAGAGAGGCAGTGCCACTTGCACTACCACCGTTGGCTCGTCGAACTGAAGAAAGATAAAGTGGAGAAGTGGAAGGGAGGAGACAGGCATCAAAAGGAGAGAAAGCAACTGCAGGGAGATGCTGAGACAGATCTGGTCTGCTTCTGTGACTTATGTTAAGTGATGCATTTTTTTTTCTTCTGTCCTCGCTGTTGCATGGCCTTTCCTCGACTTTGCTTTGTCCTACGCCAAGGCCTAGTCCATTTCTTCTTCTCCCTCCTGTGCTCTTTTGTCATGCTCTGCTTTGCTTGGATCTACTATATGACCGGGCCAGCCTTCGGCATGACTGGGGGAGCAGACCAGATGGTCAGAACTTATTTCTGCAGGTCAGGATGATGCATGGTTCCTCAGTTAATTTTACTAAAAATACTGGAGTACAACCTAGGCCTGTGTTGCCGTATGGTTCCTCTGTTAATTTTACTGTGCCTGTGTTGTATGTTTGATAAGGGGCATATCATGTGAAAGTGCTTTTGAAAGTTGAAAATTTCACCATGTTACTTTTGTGGTCTAATGGTCTTCGGACATACGAAGCAAGAATGGCAAAGTATATATCAACATGAATATACAATGAAAACCAAAACCATGCAACTTATGCATAAAAAACATTCATCTCATTTATCAAAGGTATAACCTTTAAAACTTCCCTATAAGCAAAGTTCTTTTACAAAATATAACATCTAGTATAAATTCTCTCCTAATTGATATCAATGCTAAAATAGAAGAATTTTGAAGAATTTACAAATTAGATATGATTTTTTTAAAAAAATCTCCCATAAGCACATTAGCGAGCTTACTTAACAATTTTGTGTATTTCTCGTAATTTGAGTGAAATCATATGCACTTATCCAATTATGAATAATTTAGGGTGATCATGCTATACAATAGGTCAAAGGGGTTTAAAGAGATGTCAAATAAGATTTTAAAAAGATACAATTAAAATTTCAAAAGATATCAATTAGATACCTATAAAAGATATTAATTGAAAATCCAAGGCATGCCAAATAAAAGAGATACCAATTGAAAATGCAAGGCATGCCAACTGAAAGAGATGTCAATTGAAAATGCAAGGTATGCCAAAAGAAAGAGATGTCAATTGAAAATGCAAGGCACACCAAATGAAAGAGATATCAATTGAAATAAATTTAATTGAAGGCAAGTTACGCATGAATCCGAAATCAATATCCAAAATACAAGTGCAATTGATTAGGCTCAAAGTTGAACATATCAAAATTGTTGATATAACAATTTTTTTATTTATCATAAAGAGTTAATATCTCATAAGCTTATATATTTAATAAGGTCATTCAAAACGGACTATAAACCTCAAGCAAAAGATATATTTTGCAATCTTCATCAATATTGCATATAAGAACAACTTAACATTTGAAATGAATTCTTTTGAATATTTGAGATTGGATGAATCATAAATATGATTATAAAGTTCACACAAAGATATACTACTTCAAATTGCTCATAATTGCAATAAAGGGGTTTTTAGGCACTAGTATGAAAAATAAATTCACGCAAGTTATTATCATGCTATGATGCAACCTACATAAGGTTTTATCTATGACATTAAATGCATGAATTAAGAATAAGTTGCCGAAATGACATTGGATTGATGTAGTAGATCATTGTTCATTCTTACTTGGCTGTACTTTGATGCGATCCTTCTTTATAAATATTAATTGAAAGATGAAAACCTTCTTCATAAATTCCAATTGAAATGATATTCTCTTTGGAAGGATCTTCATTATGATTAATCCAAACATCCAATGTATCTCCATTGTACCTAGAACTCATATAAGTATAATTTGATCTCCAAACTCATTAGGTCCTAAAACGTTAGCAAAACAGTCAACAGATAGAGCAAACTCTCCTATAAACGGTGTATATTGATTTGATATGGAAATGATATCAATTAAAATTCGTACCAATTGATAGATTGAAAGCATATATCAATTGAAGTCAAATAAAAACTCTATGCACATTTTAGCCATTAAAAGCTCTTGAGAGAGGCTTACTCTATATATTACAAAGAAAGCACACATGTTATATATATTAACAATTAAATTAAAACAAGTATGCATATCACTTTTAAGATCCAATGAAGATATAATTTGGACAAAATAGCATATAAGCAATAAAGATACCAAATAAAAGGTAAATATCAAAAATGTTGTCCAAATTACATGTAATACAAAAGATCAACGAATGATCACTCACAAAGTTCAACAAATGAACTAAGTGAAAATATTGAGCAAATGAAGAGATGAGTAAGTTGTAAACATTCTTAAAAACTTGTCTCAAGCAAGTATATTGAAAATGGTTCAAGCATTGAGATAGCAAGCTTCCATAAACGCATTTCCTTGCCTTTTAGAGTTAAAAGAAACCTTTCACAAAGAAAGAAATCACTAGAAATAAAAATTGAAATAAAGTTGATCAATAATATTACTAGTATCTCTACCAATTGTAAGAATAATGATATATGAAGATATCGCAAGTTGGTATTTATAAAATGACATAGATCAACTTTCTTTCAAAGAAGCATGAGAAGAAAGGTTTAGAAATTAAGGACAATGCTTCAAATGCATTTTTCACAAAATCAACTATTACAGATAAACACATAAAAATAATAGTTTATTTGATCCGAATGAGAAGGTGATTCAAATAAAATCTTGAGATTAAATAGATCACTAAAGAAGTAACAAGAATCTCAAGTTTCAAATTAAAATCAAATATGGATCAATTAATGGATATTTGAGAGATTGAGCTTTATATGATTTTGACATACCACATAGATGCTAGATAAGAAATTATATCAGTTCTAAATGGTATTGCTCAAATATTCACAATTTAAGGGTATTTGAGATGCACAAGGCATAATATTCCACAATTATGTGATAATCCACTATTTTCTTGAAAGAGCCAAATTGATTTCAATAAAGACAAGTAAGATCAGATAAGCCTATAAAACTACACAACCAACAAATAAATGTGCCATACATTCTAACCATAATAGCTATATGATCTACACATATTAGTTGAAAATTTGAGACTTAAGATGAGTACCTTGGGGACATGATAAAGATAAATGTCCCTTTTTGGAACATATATAGCAAAATTTGCCACCTAGCCTCTTCATTTGAGGCTTTTCACTTTGATGACTATTTGTTTGGCCTATTTGCTTGTGTGATCTAAACATAGCTTGGGGTATCTTCTTTTAATGTTGGTCATCTTGATGAGAACTTCCTTGATCTCTTGATGGTGAAGAAGCTTCTTCCTTTATAGACATCTTGCCTTGTTGTTTCTTGGTCAATGCTCTCTTCTTCTTCTTCAAAGGGCAATCTCGAACATGATGACTCTTTTTCTTGCATTTGAAGCAAGTGATGAGTGTGGTGGCCTTTACTTGACCTTGACCCTTCTTCCTGTTATTGTTGGACTTATTCTTCTTGTTGGAGTTGAATCCAAGTCCACTCTTGTCTTTTAGATGTAGATGCCTTTGGTCTTTAAGCATATTATCTAGAGTGGTCTTCTCTTTGAAGCATATAGTCAAATATTTCTTCAAAGAAATGACTTAATCCTTGAGCTCCTTAATTTCCTTTACAAGGTTAGTTTCACAAATAGAACTAGAGAAGACCATTTTATTAGAGCAACAAGAAATAGATAATTCATCATTGGATATAGAATTATCATTAGATGAATTTCTAGCCCTAGCACATGTCAAATCTACATTAGTCAAAGAAAATGTGCTAATGTCCAAACGAGTTCCATATGATTTAACATTTATGATAATTACCTCGTGAGCCATCTCTAGCTTCGTATGAAAGGCTAAAAGATTTCATTAGTGCACGAAAGCTCATCATAATCTTTTTGTAGTTCCACATACTTACTAGTAAGTTTTTCAAGTTGAGCCTTTAGCTCAACATTTTCTTTCTCCATGCTACATGAGAAATAGAGTTAGAAGTACCAGCATCATCAATAGGAGAAATAGTGGTATTTCTAAATCCACTAGAAGCATAGCATCTAATTTATCAAATAGAGAAGCATGTTTAATTTGAAGATTTCCATAAAGAACAGATAAAGAGGTATGGATTCTCTAAGCTTTTTATGCTTTTTATTTAAGACCTTAAGCTATTCGATTTTCTTTGTAGGGTATTTATCTTGCCTCTCGAGGTTTTACTTTTGATCTTTTATTATGCTCATGAGTTTGATTATTTTAGACATATCATTTTTGCTCAAAAGATCAAATTCAAGCTCATCACTATTACTAGCATCGCAATTAGAATTATCACTATCAACGTCACTTACCACTTTCTTTTTACCTTGTGCCATAAGGCATATTTGTGCATCGGAGTGAGGGGATGAGCATCTTGAGTAAGTGGATACTTCACTTACAAGTTGAGGACAATCGATGATATAATGTCTATATTGTGACATGTATAGCACATTTTATTTGTCCTTGATCTTCTCCTAGGTGGAGGCTTCTTTTTTATTTTCTTTTTGGCTTCTTCACCTAAGCTTTTTCTCTTATCGACTTAAATTTCTTTTAAAATGTTAGTCTCACAAATAGTAGTGGAAATCAATGCATCACTATGAGAACAAGGAACCATATCACTATGATAAATAGGTATTTTAATACAAGATAATATGCAAGGGATAACAACACTAGTAGATACGGAAATTTCATTTCTAGTGTTATTAAAGTCCAAAGGAAGGATGTTACACTTACTAATCTCACTCACTATTTTATTACCTTGCTCGGATTTGTATGTTGGTGAGGTGGATGACGAAGTGACATCCTCTTAGACGAAAGAGAAAGTCATTTGGTGCTCTTCATGATAAGACAATGAACTAGAGCATTCTTTAAATGACGTCTTCGGAAGAGAAATTTCTTCATCCCATTTGGGCTTATCATATCTTTGTTTAAACGTTGTCAAAATGAGATAAGCGTCCTCAAGTGGCATGATCGTGTCAAATACATCTTCGCTCAAAATATTAAATATTAAATAAAGTATTAGTAGCTTGAGTATTGAGATGTATATATTTCTCTTCCTCATCAAATGATATGAATTTATCATTAGGAGGAGAAATACATATATCTACAACTCGCTCTATTTGAGGAATCATAGTCCTAAAAATAGTAAGCATGCGAGTACTCCACTCAAAATAATTTGAGTCATCTAATAGGAGTAGTTGTATGTGCATTAATCCACTAGTCGACATCTTTACTCTCTAGACGGTAAAGCTTTAAAAGATATATTTGGCTCTGATACTAATTAAAAGGACAATAATATCACCTATAAGGGAGTCAATAGGCATTTTTGCAAAAGCTCATCCCTTTTAAAATATGGCATAAACTTGCAACGGAAATGAACTAACGGATTTTTCACAAGTGAAAAACCTAAATGTTAGCCTCAACTAGAGTACAATCGTCATAAATAAATGTGAAGGTTACAACCCTAGGGTGACAAAGATATCTAGCAGGATATGAAAAAGAACTCTAAACGGATGTGCTGAAAGTAATGTTCATCGAATGTTCCAATTTTACTGTTCACAAGGTGTTTCGATGTTATTCATCGGAACTTCCGATCAGTGCAAAGCAATAGATTTGATTATCACAAAATTAACTCAATGCACATATAAATAAGCATACAAGCATGTATATCAAGATAATACACAAGAGTAAGGAAATACAGAGATAAATAATTTATTACCAAAATTCGAATATCCACCGATATCCTACATCTCCATTGAGAAAGCTCAGTCATATTTGAGCTAGATCTTTTTCAACCATACAAGATTACACACATGCACTCCTCGCCTCCACTATGGCCAACCCTTTCTCCACTCTGCAGATGGTGAGTTCTGCTACCACTTTCGAGTCTCCTCACAATCTTCACTTGAGAAGATCATCGGCAATCCACCACCGAGCTGTCTAGAATACGGTGGTCTCTAAGACTAACAAACTCTCAAACTAGCACACAATCAATGCCAAGTGCTCAAACACATGTAACTAATGCAACACGTGCGAACAACTCAAGATCTACACACCTCACTCTATCCTCACTAAGACACAAAGGCTTGATTCTCATAAATTCTAGATAGAGAGGGGAGAGGAGCACTCAAAGATGCAACACCAAGTTTTAACACCACTTCTCAGCACTACAAAACATGCAAAAAAAAAACCTCAACACGCTAGGAGGACAAGCGGTATAAATACCCCATTCTGAAAAACTAGATGTTGGACTCAGATTACACAAATCGGAACTTTTGATCCCCCGATCAAAACTTCCGATCCCAAGTATCCCAATGGTTGAATTCAGACGAAATTCACTCCTGGACCTGGGAAAAACAACACATCGAAACTTCCGATTAAAAACCAACTCCAAACCAAGAACCTTGATTCTTCTGAACATCAGATGTTTTGACAGATCAAAACTTCCAATCTACCCATTAGAACTTCCGATCATCGAAACTTTGGATCAGAACTTCCGATTTCAGCACAGCTGATACTCTGAAAACGGCGATAACTTTTGATCCTGAAGTCCAATTTTAATGATTTTAGACTCTGAGGGCTACAAATCCCTCTTGAATTCATGATCTCAAACACATTATATCAAAACTAAAAATAGTCTAAAAGTCGATTCGGACACTTCCACCAATTTTCCAAAGCTTAATCCTCCAATATTAAACTAGGAACCACATAGAACATGCCAAACACCACTAGAGCTTTGCTACAATCACTATTCACCACTATGGCCAACAACAACAAAGGGTTAAATCTAAAACACATTTTAGATACCCCGGACTCCTAAAGCGAACTTTCAACACAAACACATCCCACACTAAGCACATGGTTTGAGCACTCGACACAAAAATTGAACAATGTTTTCGATAACCCCTCTTAATAGTACGGCTATTGATCCTATAACCCGGTCTCCCAGCAAACTCCTTGAGACCGGTAAAATTAGAAAACCTATTCTAGCTATACCTTACCTTCAGCAATCCCCTCGAACTTGATGAACACATCACCAAACCCCAACGCTTCTCATAACTCTTTAAGCCTCGTCATCAACTCCTCTTATCTTGATGATGATGATCATCCTCACTTTCATCTTGATCTTCACTCGATCTCCAGAAGCTTAATGAAGTTCACTTGATTGCTTCTCATGCACCAAGCGCAGATGACTTCTCTTTTCACATCATCTTCATTTGGTTCACCACCAAGACATGAACCGCAAGCATCAAGCATATATGTTATCCACTAAACTTGTCTTAATCTTGCTCTTCCAACTTGGCATATTGAATATATCAATTCAACTCATTCCTTCTTATAGAACCTAACTCCAACTCACTTTCAAGCACAAAAGCATGTGGGTTAGTCCATAAAACCTAATTGGCAACTTTATACCTTAAGTCAATTGTTCTTCACAAGTAACTTGGCCTTCACTTTTTATTGTAAATCTTCATATGGAACTTAACCCCGCTCAATCTTAAGCACATAGCACACAGGTTAGTCCATAAACACAATTGATAATCTCGTACATTTAGTCACTTAATCTCCATAAGTGACATTGCTTTCATGCTTCTTGTCAATCTTCTTGAGCTTCTCCTTTGTCTCATGAGTATCACCTAGAGCTTAATGACATCGATGCATTTCTTTTATCTCATGTCATTCCTCAACGAATCCATGCTTTATCACTTATGCATCTTCTATGGAAAAACCTACTAATAATTCTCAACACAATTGTTAGTCTATAGGTATTGTCATTAATTACCAAAATCACACTTAGGGGCTAGATAAACCTTCAATCTCCCTCATTTTGGTAATTGATGGCAATCTCACTGGATGGTTATATTTGAAAATTTTAAGTTTTTACTATACATCTAATCCAAAAATTAAACATATATTAAGAACAAATTTTGGAAATATCAAACATCACAAAGATATTTGATGTTGCCAAAACTAGCTTTGCTAGCATCAAACACCACAAAGATTTTGATGCTAGTAGAACTAAGCATATGTATATATCAAACTCCCCCACAATGTATGCATGTATGAATGATTATTAAATATCATTGCATATATTATCTATCTCAAATTTCATAAGAAGTTTTCTTTGCATACGAAGCAAGCATGACAAAATATATATCGACATGAATATGCAATGCAATGCAAAACCATGCAACTTATGCACACAAAAACCTGGCTATATAAACCTTTAGTGTTGCCACCTAGTTCTGTGTGGTGGCGTGCATGGTGTCTGGCGCGCCACCGGACTCCCTCACCAGCAACAGCTGGCAACGGGCTCGGCGAGATGTGGAACCCCAACAAGGAGATCCCCAAGCACAACCTGGTGCGGCTAGCGGAGCTACTGCTGCTCGTGCTGCAGAATGCCTTCGAGGAGCAGGAGTACATAGAGGCTGAGATCGAGATGCACATCGAGGATGCACGCAAGGCCGCTAGGTAGAGGCTGTAGTGGCAATCGCACAATGATACATTGCCGCCGCCAACTTCCTGCCAGTCGCGCGCAGATTGCAGCTTTTGCAGCTGCAATGGTTGGGGATGCATACATGCTTGGTGTTGCGTTCATTTCATCAGTGCATCTGGGGTAGGCACTTGTTTTGTGGATGATGTCATGGACAGGCTCGTGCTCAGTGCGGTAGCTGCGCATGATGAGGGTGCCCGGGTGACCTTTTCTTCGGCAGAAGCATCGACAGTCGAGTGGTCGTGCTCCACCTGCTTGATGGCTATATGATGTGGGAGGCCGCTGTTGTGAAGAATGTTGTGATGGTGTACCTTGCCTTATTCTACAGGCATTTGCCATAGTGTCGGTCACCGATGAGAAATGAATAGGCCTTGGATTTTATTCTTATTTTTTGTCTTTGCACCAACTATCGAATATTTGTTCCTGATAATTTGTCCGTAACTAGACTGGGGTACCTTCGAGATCAGGAATTGAGCACAAAACAAGACATATGATGTAGACAGGTTCATGCCCCTAGCTGGAGTAATATCCTACGTCATGTATGGAGGTTGATGTATATGTATTCTCTCAAGTACAAGCAAGGTGGCTAGACATATTGCAAGAAATTGATTGGATATAAACTAAATTAGAGTTGAAGTCATTGAGTATCTCATATGGTTTTGGTGCTTTCATCGAGTTGAGTTATGTTGAATTGCTCTAGATTGTCAAAGTTGTGGGGCTTTGTAGAAGTTCTCCTCTCAAGGATCTAGATCCCCGCCTTATATAGGCTCAGACACTGCCCTGAATCCTGTCATAATTGATGAGGAGTCCTCTGTGTTGTCGATCAAAGCAAGGCAGCCGAATCTAGCTTGGATACTAATCGTACTTGAGTCATTTAACCCGATCAAGACCTTCCTAATATGGTATTTCGTGATCTCTGAGTATATCGGATCCCGCATATTCGGATCCGCGATATCTAGAGTCGTTAAAGATGCGAACAAGGTATCCTATCCATATATGATGTACTCATTATGCGTATATACCCCATAATTAGATATTTGAAAGTAGCTCCCTAACTCTGCTCAGCAAGGAGGATTGCCACAAATGTCTACTCGAGTTCTGCCAAGTCTAAACCTAGTCAGGTAAGGTAGATCAAGTCTGCCATCGAAAGAATTGACTTAGGAAAAGCTCTGTTTCGAGTATCGAGTGGAAATGCTATTGGGCCAAGCACTCTGCCCTTGTCTGCACTCGAGACTTGAGAAAGACTTGAAAACTCGACTTCCCGATATTCGTCTCTGAGTAGAGTTAAAAAAAAAACATCTTTGAAATTTGAAATGTTGAGTATATGCGCATTTAATGCATCTAGATGGGCATGCAGAGATTCACACGACGCCACCATCCCGTCTTTCATGCCAAACGAGGTGCCTCAATGATGCCTCAAAATATCTCTGAGACAAACGATTTCTAGAAAATCCACCTATGAAAAGGGATGTTTTTCCAAAATTCATCATTGGATGAGGCCTATTTATTCTTTTGATGAGAGTTTCACCATCCAACCTTTTCAACTTCCATAGATTACTTGCCTTAGAATTTTTTCGTTGTCATCTCCTTCTCTAGCGCTGCCGCTTTTACTTAGAAACTCATCCTTTAGCCTCAATCCAATGGAGGGGGCCTCCGACTGGGTGGCCTTGCCGTGGGGTGCTAGAAGTCATCTTCAACAAGTTACTGCATCTGAAAGACTTTGTCTTCTTCTGCTGTGTCTGCACCACCTGGCGCAAAGTGCACAAAATAGCGGAATTTGCACCCTGGATCTTAAAAGGTCCTTTCGTGCACGGGGACAGCGTGGTAGAGATACACTGCATGGGAGCCGAAGTGCACGGGGCCGACAACAGTTGGGAGATGATTGGTGCCTCAAACGAGCTTTTTATCGTTGTCAAATGGGGGCGTTAGATCAAGGCCAAGGTAGTAAATCCAGTGATTGGATGGTTTTGTGACCTACCTCCGCTCTCCTATGATGCGTTCTGGGTGAATCGAGAAGGATGTGTGGTGCGAAGGGATGGGAAACTATTCATCATTGTTGCTCTGAGGATACCATGTTTTCATCTCCAGATGACAAAGGGAGTGCAGGTTTGTATTATCAATGGACCACCATAATGGCTTCTGATTTCTAGGAGCAAGTTCTAGTGGAATATCACATGTTTTTTGGATGGAATTGCTAATTAGAATCATCATGAGCCATAATGGCATCGGAATAGTCGATGCCTGAGTTCAAGTCCTAGCAGCCTGGACTAGGGGGAGGTCTACTCATTTGTTGGCCAGAAATTGTGCATTCTTCCTGAAGATCAGCGACCAAATTAACGATCCGGCTGAACACAATGCTCTAATGCCGGTCACTCTTCACGCCTCCAATGATGACATTTGGGAACCACTAAGATGGGAATATGTTCCTTTGGTGATAGAAAGAACAACCCTGTTGGGTATGACATCAAAGGCCATGCCACCAATTCCTGGAATCACCACACAGGGTCGAACTCTCAGCTTCCGCCGAGCAAATCTGGTTCACGACTGGGATGGATGTACGATGCTCGAAATTACATACCATTCTGAGGCCTCCAGAACAATCAATTCCATCGTGGGGAATTTTAAGTGGCGTCCTTGTAGATGGTTGTCACCCAAGCTTCCCGCTTGGAAATGTAATAAATTTTCTAGTAGGTTTTTCTTGATTGTTGTGATGAATACTTGGTTGTTACTTTGCTTGTCCACCATGCTTTTACCCTTATTTCCTTGTCAGTGAAATAAAGTTAACATGAATAGATGCAAATAAAGTTATACCTTATGAGGTGTAGTTGTTCGTTATTGACCTAACACATGCATCTGTTGGCTCTATCCAAAGCAGCCGACACAAAGACAGATAAACTTTTGCAAAAAACATGTATTTATAGAATATGGTAGTACTATGTAGCCCCTGACTCTCTGGTCGAGGAGGAAAATGCTCGAGCGGGTAATAAGAAAGAACATACATGTACCACAAAAACATATGATGTAGCTCCCGACTCTCTGCTCTATGGTTACCTTTTCCATGGGTTCAGCCTCAATTCACTTACTGAATGTGTCGATAGCCACGAATAGAAATTTGAAACCACCTTGGGCCCTTGGGAATGGACCCAGAATATCCAAGACCTAGATAGAGAAAGGCCAAGAAAGATGAATTGTGTATAGAGTTTGAGCTAGTCGAGGGGTCTGCCTTCCAAAAAAATGCTAGCTTTCGTACTTTTTGACTAACGCGGAAGCATCCTGGAGGGCAGTCGGCCAAAAGAGTCCTTGGCGATAAACCTTTCCGACCAAGGTGCGATAAGATGCATGATTACCACATTTCCTCCATGGATATCAAGCAATATTGTATTGCCCTCTTTCTGAGTGATGCACTTCATGAAGATTCCATTACTCCCCTTTTGGTAAAGCTTGCTGTCTACCAAAGCGTATAGCTTGGACTTATGAGAAATTTTCTTCACAGACGCATCATCATCAGGGATCTCTCGACCTTCAAGATAGGTTTAGAATGGAGTTATCCAAGTCAGTTTGAGTAGTGCAGCTACCGTGTATGTGGATCATGCCTCGCTGACCTCACCAGACTGCTAGCCAAGTTAGGCAGCATCTGAGCTCAAAACTATCAATACATATGGTTTAAGGAGTTTCTCGATGAGGACTCCTGCAAGTGTTGGAGAAGGGGACAAAGCGAGCCTAGCGAGTTCATCAGCGGTGGAATTGCAACTTCTTCGGATGTGTGTGACTTCTAGCCCATTGAACTGTTACTTGAGCTTTCGTACATCGTTCAGATAAGATGTCATGTTGTTGTCTAAACATTGGTACTCCTTCTGCACTTGGTTTACAACTAGTTTTGAATCCTCTTTCACGAGCAATTGCTCGATTCCAAGCGATATATGAGGAGCTCGTTTACTAGTCATTCGTACTCTGCAACATTGTTGAAAGCTTTAAATTCTAATTGAATGACGTACCTGAGTTCATCTTCCATTAGAGATTTGAGTATGATGCTAGCCCCTGAGCCTTGATGCGTAAGTGATCCGTCGAAGAAGAGCGTCCAATGGTCCTTGGCCATATTTAGCTTTATTTCCTCAACATTTGTCCATTCAACGATGAATTATGTTAATACACCTGACTTGATGCTTGTACGCGGTGCATAGTTTATCTCAAACTCATTGAGCTCGACCGCACATTGGGCGATTCTTCTAGTAGCACTCCTATTGCGTATAACATCCTTCAGTGGATACGTCATTACGACTGTTCTCTTGTGTGCTTAGAAATAGTGTCGTAGCTTTTGGGAAGACATTAGGATGGCATATAATAACTTCTGTACTTGTGGGTATCGTAGTTTAATATCATGTAGGACTTCGCTCACATAGTAAACCGGCTTCTGGATCTTAGCCTTCTTCTCGGAGTATTTCTGTTCGACCACCAGGACCGTGCTTACAACTTGTGGGGTAGCTGCACTGTACAAAAAGAGCTTCTCTTTTTTGTTAGGCTAGGTTAGAATCAACGGGGACAATAAATACCTTTTTAAATCTTGAAACACCTTCTATGCCTCTTTCGTCCACTCGAATCAATCGTTCTTCTTCAAAAGCTTGAGGAAGGGCATCCCTCACTTGCTCATCTTGGAGATGAATCGATGAAGGTCTGCTATGCATCCTGTCAATTTTTAAACTTCCTTCAATGTTTGAGGTGATCGCATCTGGTCGAGGGCCTCGATTTTGCCCGATTTGGCCTCAATGCCACGACTTGACACAGGAAGCCGAGAAGCTTGCAGGACGGAATGCCAAATATGCACTTCTCGAGGTTAAGCATCATACAGTATTTCCTGAGGTTGTCGAATGTTTCCTTCAGGTCAACAATCAATGCATCTTTGGTTCTAGACATGACTACAATATCATCAACATAAGCTTCAACATTGCACCGGATTTGTGGTTGTAAACAATTCTGAATACGCCGTTGATAAGTAGCACCAGCACACTTTAAAACAAAGGGCATCTTTACATAGCAAAATACACCAAATGAGTAATAAAAGCAGTTTTCTCTCCATCATCTATCCCCATGCTAATTCAGTGATACCCCAAATAGGCATCTAGAAAACACAGGAATTCACAACCCGTTGTAGAGTCGACAATATGGTTGATGTGAAATCGACGCACATTCTCCACTTGTTGTTGGCTTTCTTTACAAGGATAGGGTTTGCAAGCCACGTAGCATGACAAACTTCTCTAATGAAGTTTACTTTTTGGAGTTTGTCGACCTCCTCCTGGATGGCTTGCTTTCTATCTTCCACAAATCTTTGATGCGTCTGAACCGTAGGATTAGCGTCGGTTTTCACGTTTAGTCGATACTTGATCACCTCCCTAAGGACTACAGGCATATCGGACGGTTGACACGCAAACACATATTGGTTTGTCTAGAGGAAAGTGATTGTAAGACCCTAACCCGAGATCTCATGTGCCTCTTGTATTAGTCTCAGAATCAAGTAGCTGATATGCATAGTATAATAATTGTAGTATTATAATCAAACTTCATATAAAAGTATTAAGGTTTAGAGTACACAAGGTTTACAAACCATACAATATATTACAAACCTAGCTGAACGACCAACAAAAACACAACAGAAAGCAAAGACCCAACCCACAAGTAGCTAGGGTGCGAAAATAACTTCTAAGACTACTCTTTGTTCCAGACTTCGCCTCCAGCGTTATCAGCATCGGTTTCCTCATCTGAATGATAGCAAGAGTGAGTACGAAACGTACTCAGCAAGCCATATTCTACTTCAAGGTGTTGATAGATGCATAAAAGAGAAATTTAAGGATAAGGCTTTATGTTTTAGTTTTAAGTGCAAAGCTGTTTATGCAGGTATTCAATTGTACCATCTACTATTAGCTTTAACACAGTTTAAATAGTTCAAAAAAAAGCCACAAGTTATATCTGGGGTTTTTCGGTCATAGGAGGGGCTACACCTCGCTCCGCAATCTCTATTATCACATCTGGTGTAGCTCTAGTACCACACAGCTTCCAACAAATTAAGCCAGGAACCATCATCACATGGACATCTAGTCCACACACTCACTCATCAAGACGCACGCACCCGGAGTCTACTCAAGCGTGACCACGTCTTCGCATGTCCATGACCGTGAACACGACTATTCGAATAGGTTTATACTTTGAAGAGGTTGTACATTATACCCATATGCTCAGCCTCTAGTCCGGTGAAGGAGAAGTCAAGTTCTGCCCAATCAGGATGCATGGTTGCACGGGGGTGGCTAAGCATGCTGGTGCAATGACTCGGTCTTTAAACTATTGGGGCAGGTATCACCTAGCAATGAACACCACAGAGGTGACTCAAACCCCTAGGAGCATCCTCATCCAAAGTACTACTCTACCTACCCTCGCGAAACAGTTTTCACCTATTTTTGCACATCACCCACCAAATCCTACCCAACATCAAGGATTTCACAACCATCATGGAATTCACAATCATCAAAGATTCATGGTATATTAGTTATCATTAATAACAATAAATCTTATCTCCGAGGAGAGGTGTTTTAAAAGCGATGTCTCCGAGGAGATGTATTCAATCCTAAGCATGCTAGATATCAATATGTCGTCTATCATTAATATATATAACAATATGTAATCCTAGGGTGATATGTATTTTGGATGATAACATTTATGTCATGGCATGTGTTTAATAGGATTAACTACTACAAGCAGTTTATAAAAGAGCAATACATAGTACATGCGATATAAGTCTAGTTTTAGTTGATCATGTAGATTAGTTAAAAATATAGGTTCAATATGATCAAAGAGATAGGACTTGCCTTCTTTGAAGTTCCCTTCAAGGTCTTGATTTTAGTTAAGATCCTCCTCGCTCTTGATGCTCCTGGCGTAGCACTCGCAGAATTCTGGTGGTTCTGCAATTGCGACTATGATAAATAATGGTGACACTAGAGAAGAATCAAATAATACCAAATAAAAAACCAAATGAGCCCCAATGGATATCACATTGTGATGGATAGGTAGATCTCAAATTTAGATGAATTTCAGCGAAAGAATCACCAAAATCGGAGACAAAACAAAGAAGTTATGACTCTGAAAGATTTAATCTAAAATTAAATCAGAAAATTAAGAAATTGTACTATTTACATATGGGGCCCATAGCTGGGATCCACTGAACAGTAGCCTAGAAGTACTGGTTGGGCCGAAGTGGGCTTGGTCCAAGCTTGGGCTGCATAGTGCCAGGCTGCATAGTGTTGTTCCACTCAGTTGTTGGGCTGGCTGATTCACGGGTTGTGGAGCTGGGACGGCCCACTGGGGGGCGGATTTTGGGTGGTTGGGCTGGCTTGGCAGGCCGACTTGGCTCACGTAGCCAGGTCGAGCCATAGGTCACGTGCATCGATTAAGTATCAACCGTTGTTTGTCGTTGGCTTAAGCACTTTTAGTATTTTATTCAATAAATATATGAATAAGCCGATTATCATACGTCGTGCTAATACTTTACTTGTGGTCCTATGACACATAGTCCTTTATAACGATCAAGATTGGTAAGTCCATCAGTCCAAACAGTTGTCCATGTACTAGTAGAAGATTCTGCAGCTAATGCAGCCCTTGCTTTCTTGAGGCGAAACCCCGGGATGAGGAATTACTCGGAATGCTGCCAATATATCAATATCCTTGGTTGATGAGGAGAAGCAAAGTGACGGAGAGCTGAAGGTACCCGGAACACGCTCGCGGTAACCCCTGTGTCATAGGCGCAAACGCGAGTGGGTAGTTCCGAGTATGATAAAGGTTGTCTCGGGTGAAACGAGGATAGACTCGAGTCGTGTGGGTAAAGATGTACCCCTTGCAGGGTGTAAGATCAATTCGAATTGCTATGCTCTCGATTATGAGTATGCTTATGTCCATCCACATTAATTGTAGAGTTTCGATATTTGGTTGGTTATGGTATGTTGAGAAGTGACTAGTAATAGTTTATGTTGAAAAGAGTGTTCACGTGGCAATTATGTTTATGTTTGTGATCTAAGAATATGAGGTATAAGTTGTTAAGTCTGGTAGATTCTCATACTCTTGAATCAATAAATGGCTTTGCGTGTAAACTCGTTTAACATGTGGCTGATTTCTTACTACTCATTACAAATGTATGATCTTTGGAGTTGGGTTATTATATATACTCGCTATTGAGTAAGTATTACGAGTACTCTCATACTTACCTTGCTATTGTTGAGTTTTTGCATGTGAAGATAAAATAGTATACTGTTACTTCATGCCTGCAGATGTCAGTGACGGGTAGGAGTAGTGGTGGGCTACTTGTGATGATGGGATGGTGCCTTAGGGCAATTGTACCATCTATTTTGTTGTTTATAAGTTGTTTTCCACTGCGTAATAATATCAACAAGTTAGAATATAAATTTGATGTATCTATTCCTCCTAGCGTTCGTTGATGTTATGTTGTTTTAAATTGTTAAACTTGTAATGACTTAAAGGCTTGTAATATATTTATATTATTCACTCTTTATTATGCTATAATGTGATGAAGCATGTTGTAAAGGCGTGTATTCCAATCTTGGGTATAAAATACATACCGGAATTATCAGGATTAAATTCGTTTTAATCATTGATGGCTTCGATTATTGTGGTGAGATATGGATTAGCACGTGATATGTCGAGAGACTGACGTGTGATACCCCTCATCTTATTAGATGATCGTTCAATTGATTAATTTGAATATAGTTTGAACTGCTTCTCATAGAGCAATTCTTGTACATAAATATTCTGACGTGATCATACTTGTATGTTGTCTCAATTAGTTAAATGTATGTTGTCTCAATTAGTTAAACACTGGGAAACTATCAAGCACTTCTGCACTTGTCCATTTCTGAAGATGTTCTGTCAAGTCTAGCTAGGATTTTATGAAGTTAGTCAATTCTAAAGTGACATGACTGAATATCATGAAATGAATTTAACACAGATAATAAAAGAAGTGCAATAAATGAGCTCATGCGGTTATTCTCTGTCATACTATGCTAATACTAAATACATTCTTCAAAAGGAACTCATTTGTTGCTGATGGCCAAGTTATCTACAAAACATTGACATGGTTGTAGCAAATTGACAATTTGCATTGGCGAGGAGCTTACTTGTAAAAATGAATATTTTAAACCGGGTTCATATTATAAAATAAGAGAACAAAATAAAAAAAAATCGATGTAAAACATATGTTTATTTAAAATACAGTGATCGTAACAAAACAGAGAGATTAACAGTAAAATTCAAGGAACTCAGAAATTACTATAAAAAAATCGAGGGCCTTTCCACGCTCGCCTGGCAGGAGGAGGCGATGGCCTTGGAGATGTAGGCTGTCGCAGAGCAATCAAAGCACTTGGTGATCACAAACCAAGCAGTCTGTCTGTGTTCGTAGTGCTATGATGTTGAACGGATTGAGGGTGAGAACGTTCTGACCAACTTCGTTGGAACTGAAAAAGAGCAAGACAACGACATCTCGTCACAGGGGTGGGTGATACGCTCCTCGTCCCACCATTGTTGTCGGCATTGACTCCAAATCTGAGTTCAGCGAGGTGGGTTGTAGGCATCATGGGGTTGCACGGGGAGGGGAAGCTGCAGTGACAGTAGGAAGAGGCACACTTGTGGGTGAGGTGCGATGGAGGAGGTGAGTGTTAGACTCATTATGTGATCTTTAGCCAACTTAACCTATTAATTAAAGGCAACATAACTAATGATATGATTTAGGGTCTGTTTGGTACACCTCTTACTGATCTAAATTTTCTGTGAAGAATGATTCTCTAAAGAAAGTGATTCTGTAGCTCGAAGTGATTCTCTAAAATAATATATATGGAGAAAGTAATTATGTGCGAAAAATGAATCGAGAAGAACTGTTTTTTAGCTCTCCAGCTTATAGTTTATTTCAGATAATTACTCACACGGATTTTACTTAATGAACTAAAAGCTGAAAGCTACTGTTTTGCAGATCTTTCTAGATTTCAACCAAAAAACTGTTTTAAAAGCTCTACCAAACAAACTCTTAAACTACTATTAAAGATTAATAGCTTAACATGTAGCTAAATATGAAATAGTTAGATTTCATATCAGTTTTACACTGCACTGACGACACAGCCCTGCCACCACAACTAATCACACCGTTAGCACGTGGATTAGCAACTGCCCTTAACAAAACGCCACCAAACCAATATGGGGTTGCTCTTGCCGATCCACGCCGCTGGGGACTTCCCCGAACTGAGATCAAGCTGACAAAAACAACTGAATGGGATGGCTTCGCCTAATTTAGGTTAAGCCCCCTTAATTCCACATTAATTAGCACTCTGTTCACGTGATTAGTGAAGTCACTGGACGTGAGCGCCCGACCACACGCAACCCGGACGTCAACGCTGGCTCGGCACGTTCGGATAGGACGGCACAAATTGACAGAGCTCGGATCCGACGGCTGGCAACCGAATCGTTGGCATGGCGTGAGAATGACAAGACTCTCGTCCCTACTATTTGGATGTTTTTTTTAATAATTTATTGCTAAAACCACAGCTAAGCAAGTCCATTAAAACTAAACGAAGATGCTTGTAGACGTTGGCGAAGGAATTGTAGCGTGTAGTGACTGACATGTTCGGTAACCTCTTAGAATTCGATATCGAGCACTATTGCATTTGCAAGATGCGGAGAATCATAGCAAAATTTTCATAAAAGAATTAAAATTACAATAAAAAACAGTTCAGCACTCGCAGAAAAAGGGAAAGGAAAAACTGAGCTCCGATGCCCCAATCGACTCGACCCCTGGACTCGGGTGTTGTGCTCTGACACCTCGACTCCCCTAAACCCCCATCGTGCGCCCGCCGTCGCCGCAGCCATCCTTCTCCCCACCACCTGCATCCGAATCCCGCACACCTCCCCGGCCATGGCCACCTCCAGCGACGGCGGCGGCGAGCAGCGGCGCCTCCTCTCCATCCCCAAGGAGGGCGAGCGCATCATCGCGCCGACGCGCCGCCCCGACGGCACGCTCCGCAAGGCCATCCGCATCCGCGCCGGCTACGTGCCCCAGGAGGAGGTGGCCATATACCAGTCCAAGGGCGCCCTCGTGAGTCCTCCCTCCTCGAGCTTCCTCCCTCGCGTCAGTCAGCACCGCGTCTCTGTTCGATTTCGTTGCTCTTATCGGGGTGGCTGCTTGTCCCGTGCTCGGTGCAGATGAGGAAGTCGGGCCCCGACGTGCCGCCGGGGTACGACCCGGCGCTCGCGCTAGATGCCAAGCCTAAGACGAAGGCGGCCAAGCGGAACGAGCGGCGCAAGGAGAAACGGCAGCAGGTAGGGCTTCCTATCTGGTGTTCGTAGTCGTATCGGCATTGATGTTAGGGAAACCATCAGATTTGGTTGAATTGGCTTGTTCGTAGGTAGGATTCTTGTCTGTGCTTAGTGTTGAAGAGAGAACTTATTAATGGGGTTGGGCATTTGATGGTGGAAGGCATTGACCCTGTATTACTTAGTCATACTTATTAGTTTCTATGTGCAAAAGTTGCCCTTAAACAATGCTATCATCTTTAAGATGATTGTTTGCCTGCAGCTAGTCTGAGCTGGATTGTAAGAAATGGATGAACGACAATAGAATTAGATAATAATCTACGGTAGATGAACTATTACATTTTCTCAGATGGAATTATCTATCTGCTATTGATTAATTACTATCGATTGCTTGGTTGTGGCAATAATTTGCATTCAATTCTCCATACATGATTATGTAAGGTCATCGTTGGTGCACTGACCTCTTCAATATCACCCATATTTTACCATGTCCCAAGTTAATGATGGGTGTTATATGTGGTTCCTGAACAATATAGCCCCTGGTACATGCTATGCATGTCTCACCTTGCTGCCATCCATCCATGTGTGTTTGTTATGAAACAAGTTCTATGCCAACCTTATGGAGCTTCTTTGTGTGTATAATTTGGAATCATCAACTCATAAGGCTATTCAAAACTACCAGAACACAGTAGCTATCTCGCATTCCTTCTATAGAAATCTCACTGTCTACCCGAATTATTTTCTTGTCGTTTTATCTGAACTAAAAACTCGGTCGATCTTGTCATCTCAATCATGAGGTAGCATCATGCTGAATTAGTGATTGATGCGGAAATAGCTTGCATCATTGTACCTGTGTATTCACTTTATTGTGGTGCTCAAGCTTATGCTGCTTTGGGGCTTCAGGTACTAGGAGCTCTGGGAGCAGCTCGTAGTAATCTGATCCAGTCCCACTGTCAGTGCTGCAGTGAGAACATCCACCTAAGCAACATTTGTTTTATTGCTCTCCTCTGGTCCTGTTTCTTGCTACCATCATGACTGTACTTGTTGTCTTGCTGTACTAACTTTGGGTAAAAAAAAAAAAATAGGCATCTGATGAAGAAAAGTACGAGTCATGTAGCTTCCCCAATGCCTTTGCTTACAAAATAATTAAATAAGGGTGTTGTGACAAGTTAAACTGACCTGAACAAAGCGACATACTGATGAGTTGGAGAATAGCCTTATGGCAAGAACTGGTTGACTTGAGGTCCTAAGCCCCTAAGGACTTGGAGTTTATTCATCATATGATTGTATTCCTAATTCACAATTTTTTGTAGTTGTTCCGATTGGAGATCAGTGTGTGGCTCCATAGATGCCATATATCGATTCTGTTGCTTTCTCGCAGTGGGGAAATATTCTCTGGTATAAATGCATGTCCAATATTTCTCAGCAGGCTCCTCCCCCATTGTTCCCTCCTAAAAAAATTGCATCACCAATATTATTTGATACAAAAAATCATCGTGTCTTTGTAATCAGAATCTTTTTGCATGCATACTTTGTGTTGAAGAAAACACCACCATACATGTCTTTCTGAAATAGCGGAATTGTCCCGACACATGCATCATTAGCTCATTACCAGAGATATTTAAGTTTGCTACCTCATGAACAAAGTTTATCATGCAACTTCATTTTGGGCTGACTATAATTTCAGCTTGTTTTCTTCAAAGAATCTCAGTGCACACTATTTGTACCTTTCTGATGTGTAATCTTCCAAACTTGCTGTCCACAATGGACTATTAGTGGGTTATGTTGGCTGATTAATATTGTTGGGTCAAGTGATGTCACGAACCCATTTATCCCACAACACAGCAAGCAAATGGGTTAAGAAATAACAACCCAAACAATAGTTGATTATGAGACATAGCAAGATGGCAACCTAACTGCCCTGATGAAAACTAGTTTTTTGTGCACAATTCTTAAATGTGTCAATGTGAAATGGTTACATGAGTACTTAATGGATCAACACAATGACTTAAGCTATTCATGCTCTGGCAGATATAACAATGAATTCAAAAAATATAAATTAACGTGTTTGTTTCTGATAAATTATCTGGTCAATAATTGGGTTAGTACAACACTGTATTTCAATTGTTTTGTACTACAGTAATGATTGGATCTCCTTTAGATTGAACATATCTGGTTTGTTAGAAGCTGGCTGTATGATGTAATGTTGGGCGTGTTTATTGGCAGGCTAGTTCGACAAATGATAAAGGAAAGGTCTTGGATATTGAGGAAGCTGATGCTGGAGAAACTGACAAGGTTATTTCTTCCAAAACTGATAAGCAAAGGGATTCAGTGGACATTGTAACAAAGCAGATAAGTGGCATTGCTATTTCTGAATTACCTGTTATAGCAACGCCCTCCACAACTGATAACTCACAACCGGAGTCATCTGCTCCAGACATAGACAAGAAAATTCGAGCACTGAAGAAGAAGGTTTTCCTCTCGCTCCCTCTTTATGTGTGCACCATTTTTATGCAAAAAAAAGAGGAATCAGAGTTGTTTGCCCAGTTCCAAACAGATGTTTATACCACTTTCCTGGTTTTTATTTTCTCCAATATCAAGTTGGATTTTGTCTTGTTTCTGGTAAACTTTAAGTATGTGTTTTTAATTTTCAGTATTTTCAAATATAATAGTGATATAACGTGTCTTCCTGGAGCACTAGTTTTACAATTAACCTAAACTGCTCATTACTTTTTTAACGCACTGGGATCTTGGCTCCTATTTATTGAAATCATTTTTGTCCTACTTTCCAATGTATTTATGCCGATTGCCAATAATCCAATGTTAATATCTTCTATTGATTGTTCTTTCTTTTCTATTGTTTTAGTGCATTAAGGTATTCTGTTCTTGCTTTAAACTTGGAGGACCAGCCTAGTAGATTCTGGCAGTGGTACTTTGACTTATCAGTATTAGCTCTAAATTTAATTGAATATTTGATGTTCAATTTTTTTCTCAAGTACCATTTTTACTTGTTTGCGGGCCTTGTAGTCAATTGATTTAGCATATTCACTATGATCTTTTAGAAAAAATATTTTTGCCCTGATTTATGTTTAGAAAAATTATTGATGGGTAGTAGTAGATTCTTTAATTTACAAAGTTGATGCAATGTGTGTTAGCATGATGACAGTAATATTTTAGGAACCAAATAGGATGAGGTCTGACTTGGATGAATTTGCCTTGATTTTTTGCAGATACGCTTAGCTGAAGCACAATTGCAAGGTGATCCCAAAAAATTGAAACCTGAGACGCTGGAAAAGATGAAAAAGATTGAAGGGTGGCGTGAGGAGCTAAAACTTTTGGAGGACAAGACGGCTCCTGCGGCTTCCTAGACAACGTCGAGTTCGGCTCTGATGTAAAGCCACCGCTACCAAAACAATCACCATGGTGTTGTGCTGATCCAAGGTCCAATCAATCACCATAGGCTTTTCCATTACCTGTGTGGGTTGCTGGAAAAGCAGTCCAGTAGATGTGGGTTCGCGCAGAACGATGGAAGATTTTTTTCACCACACATTTGTCGTCTCATGTTCGCCAGCAAGTTTCAAGATTTGTATCGCAAGATCCATCTGTCACAGACCAACAATGAGACAACATATTCGATTATTGTGACAGTGGCTGTACCTTCGGTGTATCCTGCCAATTCTGGGGATTTCTTGACACTGGATCAGAATGTACTTTCTCCCCTACACCTTCGAATTAATCGCTCTGCATTGACACCATTATTCACAATTTGTGTAATTCATCAACTTTTCAGGCCTTGTCATTTCTTGGTTGCAACTTGCAGCTGACAGTAGAGTTGCCGGACAGCTCCTCTGTCCGTGTCCCTACTTGTGTTCCATCTTCAGCCTTTCTAGGTTTCTGTCACCATTTAGAGCATCTAACTGGCTCTCTAAAACTAGTTTCATATATCTCATATAGAAAGTTTCTCTACACGTTTCAATCGACTTTCTAAATCTCACTTCTTAAATTCTACTTACCTATATTTTATTAGTATTTTATAAATAAAAAATATTTACAACAATTATATTTTCAACGGCTAAATTTTGTACATGTTTGAATTTTATTTGAATTTAAATTGAATTAAAAGAAGAATATTACATAAAATGATAAAAATGCATATAAATAGAGTATTATAAAAAAACTCACTTTTCACCATATAACCTATGATTGAAAATAATTTTAAAAATTAGTCCATCACATAGAAAGAGTATTAGTGAAATTTCTAGATTTTAATAAATTTATTTAAAACCCTAACAATTATTATAAGTTATAAAAATAGTATTTTTGGAGAATTTTAATTTAAATACTACATAAGCTTTTGGGTGGATTTAATTAAAATAGGTTTCCCATGAATTATGAAATACATAAAAAAAAATTGTAGGATTTTTAGAGCAATATAAGTTTTTTGAAGCAACACGTGCAAGTCACGTCTAAAGTATCATAGCTAGCCTCGTACGTTCTCGTAATATGGCGAGCTAGGCGGAGCTATAGTGAGTCAGATAGCGATAGCGAGTTGGAATCCGTTAGAGTGGTTTTTTTCATCCGCTCAGCAAATTTGCTGGTGGCTAGGCAAGTAGCGAGCCCCTTCGAGATGCTCTTATAACGAAACGACCCTTCTCCAGAGGATGTACCAAAGATTCTCCGTCTTTTACCGTTTTCTTTTGGAGAATTAAGGGGCAGAGCTTCACGACAAACGCTGAAGAACGGTGGAGCGGTGAAACAGTTTTTCAGCGTTGAATCGTGAACACAGGCAGGCAGTCAGCCAAGTGCAAGTCAGCAAACGACGCGTGAGAAAGGTCCTCCAGCGAGGCCGACAGCAATATGGTTGACATGCCAAATAGAGAGCGACAGCCAATCGAAGAATTTTCTTGTGAGTTCCGTGCATTGGAAAAGGAAAGAAAACATCGCCGTACGTTCCTGCCTTAGCATAAAAGTTAAACAAGACATGAAAATCCAAGCAAACAACTGCTGTTGACAGTTCCAAAGCTTGAACCCTATTTTTTTTCTATATATTTTCTTCCTCATAGCATATCATGGCATCAACACAATCACCACATGGGCATGCAGACATATTTACATCGGCCGCTCTGACTCTACAACTCATGCGCTCAAATGCACATCCGTTGTTCTCTCCGGGCAGAAGAATATAGCCGGCGGTTCAGGCACGAGGACATCTTCCCCTCAAACGCATGTCAAAGAATCAACTAATGAAACACAAGAGGCTGAACATGATGCTGTTGACAACACTAGTTCCTGGTAAAGAAGAACCGTCCTTTTCAGCCAGCTCCGCATGATTTGCAAGGACTAATATCTGCAGGTAGGAGTAGGATACGCACAAAAGTCAGGAAACCACGCGCTTATGGAAGAAACAAGTGGTACCCTAGTGAGCCACAGCTGAACAGCTGAAGGCAGCAAGCCAGCCACAAGCTTGTATCTAACATGATATGTAAAATTTCACTGAGAAAAGTGGGCTGTTTTCCAGGGCAGTGCACATGATTAGAAATTGCTAGGAGCAACGTGGTGCTCAATTTCCCATGACCTAAAACTCTCTGCAATTTTAGTATGGGCATTAAACAAAAAAGGTAGAAGGTTAACTTACAATTCTGCCAAAATGCTATAAATGATCCTCAGTTTATAAATTGACACCACGCACAGATGAATTTGAGCGAGAAGATGTCCTCATAGACCGTATTGACCGCATTGACCTGTTCACGAATGGATGCTCCAACAGTTTGGATGCAGAAGGTCTGCCTTCTGGATTGGGCTTTACACACTGACTTATGAAATCACGAGCATCCCTCGAAATAACACTTGGAATTACTGGTGGTTCCCCCTTTCCAATCCTGTATAAAGCTTGTGTCTGCAGAACATGTTGCGAGAATGGGTGTAAATATATATTGAGAATCAAGTAAATTGTATGTACATGGGCACGTTCATATAATTTTAAGCCAACAGCCCAACACAGCAATTCAAATTTACAGAAGTTAGAACTAAATTCTTTCTCACCCATTCCAGATCTGGGTAGGGAACTTGACGTGTCAACATCTCTAGGACGGTGCAACCAAGACTCCATATATCAGCTGCAGGTCCATATGTCTTCTTTGGATTGACAACCTGAAAATTTATATTTTAGTGTGTCCATCTAGCATGATCTTACAGGGTAGGGACAACTCATACATGCTGTTATTTCAAGGACCTAATTGATATAACAAAGAACGTTTGCCAGCAAATAAAGTTCGCACAAGCCCAAGACAAAATCAATAAATCATCAGTTAGCTACACTGAAATATTGAATCAGCCATTACTCTACCAAGAATTAACTTATCAATAACATATACTATCCAGCCAAGATTCGATGGCCTCTCGGTCACTCTGCTACTGTAGTTTACTGTAGCATTGGGCCCTGATACTGTTATGTATACATATATGTATACGCGTATGCATATACATATAGGTATACATTTATACGTATATATACATATACATATGTGTACATATGTAATTTTCTTTTTCGGGAAATTCTAGAAAAATGTCGAAATGAATATTAGTTATATTAATAAATCGGCTGAAAAAATCTAAAATGCAAAGAAAAATATCTAAAACTCAAAAAATATGAAACAGATTTTTTTTAGGTTAGTATTACTTTCATCTACATGTTAAAATGCATAAAAGTACTACTGTTTTCTCTATAATTAATTGAATGTGTTTAACATTAATAATTTCATAAATAAATATTAAAATGTACAAAATTTGTGAACCTAATTTTTTAGTCTTCTTTTATCATGCTCTGTACAGCAAAATAAAAACGGGCGCAGCGTAGGCGTGCCTATCAGACTAAGGGCCTGTTTGTTTGAGCTTCTGCTTTTGGGCTTTTCTGAAAAACTGTGCTTTTGGCTTGTCTGAAAAGCTGTGCTTTTGGCTTGTCTGAAAAGCTGCTTTTGGAAATAAGTTGTTGGCTTCTACAACAAATTTTTGACTTCTCAGCACATAGCTTCTCAGAAAAGTATATCTCAGCGAGGTTCTCAGCTTTAATTTATTTTTCTCAGAAACAGGCTTCTGGCTTCTCCAGAAACCACTTCTCCAGAACCCAGTTTGTTCTGACTTCTGGTTTCTGGCTTCTGCCAGTAGCAGGAGCAGAAAACAAACAGGGCCTAGTTACACTGAACTGGATGTTTGATTGCTCTTTAGTGACAGCACTGAAGCAGGGCACTACCCCAAGCAATGTTTCAGTACTTTAGGACACAACTGCAACACTTCCTAATGCCATCTCCAATATTTCACCACTAGGTAATACTGTTAGTCCACTACTTACAGTTGATTATTCATTCTACACAAATTATTAATGGAAAACGGACAAATAAATCCAAGCATAGTCTAAAATCTGAAGTCATAGAGTATGATGGTTTACCTCAGGTGCCATCCAATACACAGTTCCTTTGCATGATTTAATCGCACTGAATTTGGTAATCTGTAAGAGAATTGATAATAACAATATTGCATTAGATAAGTACGGTATGGGATAATTAAACTACTATTCATTATTCGAAGATCAAACATAAAATTAAGCAGATTTCACAAGGATGCAAACAGACCTCCTTAGCAAGTCCAAAATCTGCAAGTTTCACAGATCCATTGGCATGCACCAATATATTTGCACATTTGATGTCTCTGAAATGAGATTTAAAACTACAGTTCAGAATGTGCATATATAACAGTATAAGAGTACATAAATTATTCTGCAATTCTTATCAAATCGATACTTATAACCACTAATAATACCTATTTTATGTTTTATAGCCTCTTTGTTGGGATTCATCTCTAGCCTACCCCAACTTGCTTGGGACTAAATCACTAAAGGCTTTTGTTGTTGTTGTTATCAAATCAATGTGAAAATATAATTATTTGCATAGTAGAGCATACTCATTCAAACTGATGGCCACGTAATTGTCCGCCCTTTCACTGGCTGTTTTCAGTGATCTCATTTGTTACACTGATGCAGGATGAAAAACATGAAACCATTATAGGTATATGAACAGAACTAATATTATTACCTATGAATAATGTCTCTTTCATGGAGGTAAGTCAACCCATTAAGAATTTGCCTTGTATACGCGGAGACATGAGTATCTCGCAGGCGGTACTTCTGATACAACGATGCAAGAGATCCTTGGGTCACTAGTTCAAGGAAGATGTAAAGTTTCGAGTCTTCCTGCAAGAGAGAGTGCATCCAAAATAAAACAATAAATTTCTATACATACAGCATATAGTATTTCAACGAAGTGATGAACTGAAGTTACTTACTTTGTCTGTTCCGTAATACTGTACTATATTCTCATGCTCAAACTGGCTTAGAAGTGCAATTTCCTGAAAAGATGAAAATAGATGCCACATTTTGCAACACTTATTTTCTTTTGAGAAAATGGGGCATAGATGGCCAGCGTAGTCCTCTTAAGGATAATAGCGCACAGGTCATGGGATCAAATCTCAGAAAATCGCAGTGGAAAATCAACATAAATAACCTTTCAATCAGTGCTTAGCGGAAATCAAACTCAATCATGAACCAGAATATCGAGGTGCCACACAAGTTGAGCTAGGTAACAGTTGTATTGCAATTCACAATAAAGATGGCAAAACTACCTGTAACAGATTATAACTCTCTATTATCAAGACAAAAATATAGCAAAACTAACCTGTTCAAGCTGAAAAATACACTGCTTCGCGTTGCTCCCTTGATCATATAAGCTCACTTCTTTGACAGCAAAGAAGACACCCTCACTGAGAATACGACACACAAACATAAGAGACTTGTGAAAGGAAAACATTTGAGCAGGCTAATAATGAAGGCAGCAATCCCTATATCGCATTGGCATGAAGACTAAAGAACAAATGCTGTCTTGTTTCATCCAGGACAACAATGTCTCGCGTGTTGTTCTCAAAGCTGAATATCCAAGTTACTATGACCTATCGCTAAGAAACCCGCATAATGCAGAACACTTAAATGAGTAAATATTTGTTAATCTCAGTTCTAGTATTAATACAATCAGAGTTCTAAAAAAACAAGCAATCGAATAGGTGAAGAATTATTTAGTGTTCAGCCAGAACTCATGTAGCACAGCATTTTGGTACACCATGATGCCATATCCTCTTGTATGATTGATGATTTGGTTCGTGGAACTGGATGGGATTCTGATTTTAGTTGAGTCTCGACTGCCTTCAACTTTGGATCACGTTAACTGAGTTGTCAAAAATGAAATCATTTAACTAATTCAATTACTACTTACTACCAGGCTGTATATAGTGTCCGTTTCTCCTTAACAGCTAAAAATGGAGCAGTAAGCTCCAATCAACTATACAATTAGTTCTGCAAAACCCAGATTAACCAAGGCTTCTAGATGTACCTTATGCTAACATATGGAAAGATATAGCTTGTTCAATTGTTTATTCCAGGCACAAACTAAACAAACGGCACAGAAGAACTGAATTTTATCTTTAGAGAACTTACTCGCTGATGCCCTCATAAACCGTCCCGAACGAGCCACTCCCCAGGAGCATCCCTCGGTTCCATGACCGGATCTTCCTCCTAAACCTCCCATTCGGTGAGATGTGGAACATGGACTCGGTGGTCGTGCTCGACGTCTCGTCATCGTTGATCGTGGATAACGAAGACGTGCCGGTGAAGTCCTCAGACGTCTCTCCCAGTCTGAGCTCCTCCAACGTCAACACTACTGCCGCATCCTCCTCCTCTTCCTCATCCACCGCATCCTGGCGTCCAAAACCACAGCTAGATCTGATCACCGGGACATGCTCTTTGTCATCCGGCGCGAACGACCGCAGGATGTCCCACGTGGATCCCGCCCCGCAGACAGCCGGCAGCGCCATCGAGGGCGGCGGCTTGAGCACCGGCGGCGGGCGCACGCCCTTGATTCCTCCCTCGCCGGCTGCCCTCTTCACATCCAGACGGGTGAGCTCTAGTGGATCCAGCCGTGCCGGCCGCTCTGGAGCTTCGATTGGGGCGTCCCTTGCCGCCGCTTCCGTCGCCGGCAGCTCAGGGTCGGCGTCCGCAGGCCGGGCCGGCTCCTCGGCACCCTCGCGACGGAGCGGAGAGTCCCGCGCAGGGGGGTCGGGATTGGGGTGCGCGGAGGAATCCCGCGCAGGGGAGCTGGAGGCGGAGGGGGAGGAGCGCACGGCCTTGTGCGCCTCCCAATCGGCGAGCGGGATGGCGAAGTCGTCGGGCCCGGAGAGCCCGAGACTTTGGCAGAGGAGCTGGACGTCCCCGCCCCCGTCGCCGCTACGGCCGATGCGGAAGCTGGTGACGAGGTCGAGGGAGCAGGCCGCGGACCCGGCGAGCGAGGCCGGCCCGGAGGTCGGCGGGGACGGCGGGTAGCTGCAGAAGTTTGCGGCGTCGTACCCGATGTTCTTGGACGCGTTGCGTCGGTCGAGCCGCCGAAGGCGGCGCCTGGAGGAGCCGGAGCCACTGCCGCCCGACGGCGACGGCGCAGGGTCCTGCGCGGAGGGGGTCGGGCCCATCGGCGGCGGCCCTCAGATCATGGGACGGAGGAGAGAACGCCGAAAGCGAGAGCCGCTTGGGTATGCGGGAGACGACAAGCGGGGGATTTTTTTGGTTAGCCGCGACTAAGGCTTTTGGGTTTTTCGGTGGCTGAGGCGGAGGACGAGCAGGAGAAGGAGGAGTTGTCCGCGTTGACCTGCATCTTTTCCCGGTGGTCCGGTCAGCAACGCGACGCGGCAACAGCGGGCAGCTCGGCCCCGCCCTGGGCCCCTGGCGCGGGCTAAAGCTTCGCCGGAGACGCGGACTTGGGTGGCTGATGGCGGCCCCGCGCGCGCGCGATGGAATGGTTGCGGCGCGGTGACGAGTGCTGGCGTGCGGGCCAACGCCGGCGGTGACCTCAACAACTGATGGGCCGGCACGTGGCCAGATGCGCGGGTGTTACTTTACTGTGTGTCAGTGAGCTGATGAGCTCAGCGGCCGATGGATTGGCACGTGCGGACGTGCTTGTGTGCAGCGACGGATCACCGGGGGTACAGGGCGCACTTGGCTCCCCTTCGATTTTTAGGTTTGAAAGAGAAAAAAAAAATAGAAGGAGGAGAAAGAATTTGGTGGCTCTGAATCTGTTACTGTTGTTATTCTTGCTACATATGCAGACAGTATATTATATGAGTGTGTGTATGGCTAATTATGTACTATAACCTAATAGTTAGTCAGTATGCTAGTGGATTATACGTTAGATCTCATATCACGTGTTTTCGAGTTTTTTACTGTAAATTTGATGTATGTTTTACAAGTGATCATCTGTCTTGCCACTACTTTATCTTAGTTTTTTGCGATAATCTCAAATTTCATCACCTGGTTGGGTTTTTTCCCCTTTTCGAGAGAGAGTATGGAGGTATTGAGTACTTAGCACGACAATACTTTAGAACCATATGCGTTGATAAATCGGTACCAAAGCTGTAGAGTATATGGACTGATTTTGCACGGCCGGTGCGATTAACTTGGTGGTAGTTCCGTACCACGGGTAACCTTCATATAGTTCACCGGATAGGGCTAGCTAGACGTGTGCCTTTTTGAGATTTTTAAATAATGTTATTTTATTGGCAAGAGCCTGCCCTTTCAATCAATCTCCGGCCGCTCAGTGCCGCTATTGGTGCGAGTTGTAAGGAGTCTTGGTCTGCGGGTGGAGATTCGTGAGGGGATATAAAATAATAGATAAAATTATAAAATTGTAAGAATAGATACATGTCGATACGTGAAGTGCTGACTAGTGATCTAGCAGCACTCCGCATGCAAGCTTCCTATGTGACAGTGGGCTCAGAGACCTATCGGTACGTGGAATGCCGACAAGTCATGGGTCCAGCGAAACGGGGGTGCCACGAGGGCTTTTTTGGACTAAGGAGACGTGTCGACACGCGGAGTGCTGACATGTACCAGCTAAGACTTGTCGGTACTCGAAGTGTCGACAAACCTATAATTTCTATAAGGTCGCCGATCGGTTCGGCTTCTTCCCAAGCGAGTTCAACGTTCGACCGAGAGCAACGGCACGCGCGGAGGAGAGAGAGAGAGTGGTGTCGTGCAGAGGAGAGAGGGTGCGGAGGAAGAACCGGCAGCGTTGTTCGTCGGTAAATTTTTTTTATTTAAATTAGAATAGGAATAGTAGTAGATAGAATAGGAAAATTTTAGGTAGATTAGAGACAAATTTGGGTAGAAAAATTAGATTAGAGATATAGTTATGTAAAATAATATATAGACACTAAAGACGTATCTACTGTGGTTGTTTGGGTGGATCCTCTTCACCAGCACGAACGCAGACACCGTCGACAAGCGACTCGAGAAGCTGGACCTGAGACGACGAGGAAGGGAAAATATCACGCAACACTCAGTAGAGTATCAGTAGTAATTAGCTAGTTTCAATTCCCTACGGCATGTTAGGTTTAAAATCGTTTCATGTCTAGATTACTTTTAGAATTGTATTATACATGTCAATATCATCGTTACTTTCTGTATGTGTCTTCTTTAAATTTTTTAAGGTATATTAGATTTATCATCGGTACATGTCTATGATACAATGAAAAATGTACCAAATATGCCACTATCGCACTTTAACATTTCAACATTACAAGCGGACATATGGAGGTACACTGAATTTTGATATGCATGTGCCTCATAAATGATTCTTTCCTAATTATAAAATAATATTACTAAAAAATTAAATAATTATTGAAATATCACATGTCGGATTACCGATAAGCCTATCGGTACTTGGAATGCCGACATGCTGGTCGGCTCTCACCTCATCTGACAGCTATATCGGTGTTCACCTGAGGGTATGTCAACATGCGAAGTGTTAACATGCCTTTTTAGCCACATATGCGTGCCGACAGGTTCTTAGACCCACTGCCACCTAATAAGTCTGCATGCGGAATGTCGACAGGTCTCTATTCAGTACGACCCATACCGACATGTACTTATTCGTGTGATTTTGTGAATTTAACTATTATTTTTATAATTTTCTAATAAAATAATATTATTAAAAAACTTTTTGTGGCCATTACATTACCAAGCCACCTTGATCCAACCCCACCGTAGCTACGAAAAGCAAGACACTTTACCGCCATAGAGGACCGACAACGACTTAGGCGGGTGTGAGATTACCGCCCGGCCATAGCCAGGCTGTGCGACTGTGCGAGGGGATGCAACTAGAAGCATCTGGTGCTACCATCACACGACGACTGAGTTAGGGCTTGTTTGTTTGAGCTTCTGCTTTTGGCTTTTCTGAAAAGTTGTGCTTTTGGCTTTTCTGAAAAGCTGCTTTTGAAAATAAGTTGTTGGCTTCTACAATAAATTTTTGGTCACTCAGCACATAACTTCTCAGAAAAGTCACTCTCAGCGAGCTTCTCAGCTTCTAGTTCATTTTCCTCAGAAACAACTTCTGACTTTTCCAGAAACCACTTCTCAGCAAACTCGTTTGTTCTGACTTCTGGGCTTCTGACAAAAGCAGAAGCTAGAAGCAGCTGTAAACAAATAGACACTTAGTTACCCACACGAAAACTATGTCTCGTGCTCCCGCGGCAATCTGTGATATCACTGTTAGAACTATTTGCGGGGCAAATCTTAGTTGCAAACAAATAAACTGGTGCAAATTTGTGAACAGAGAGTATCGTCCGTTCAATCTAATCTCTATCCGAATAATGCGGTTGATCCCATCAGTGAATGAATGGATTTGCATGTTTACACCGATTTGGTGGTTTGCAAAAAAAAAAAAAAAAAAAAAAAAAAAAAAAAAAAAACTATTTGTGTTGTTGCGCCTTCAGCTATAGCCACGGAAAGTCTTCCATTGTTTCTCGTGCATAGTCTTTGACCATGCGTAGGATATTTATTATTACGCTGCGTTTTTCTTTCTTTGAACGAATATTGCAGGACCCATTTGACCTAGGGACGACCCTCATGAAGCTTGCATGTCAATGAACGATGGAAGATGATGATTGGTGCCCGGCAGCCATACCATTCGTGGTGTAAAGTGCGCACGATGGAAACGAAGGAAGTAGATAAAGGTGAGAGCATCTCCAAGACTCTGATGCCGAGCATTTTTCTCCTGTCAGTGCGTGAAATGGGCACAGGATCGATGTGCCGTCGAAACGAGGCCGGGAAGTACCCTGGAAGCGAGCAGAGCACACGAGCAGAAACGAGGGCGAATCGCAAGTGCAGTAAGTGGAAGACCTGGAACAGGCGAGGTCGCCGAGAAAGCTCACAAAAGAAACCCACAAGCAGCCTGTCCAATCAGCTCACGGAACATGCTAGCTAGGAGTAGAAAAGGTGCCGTTCTGCCGAGTGGACAAAAGCTCGTTCCATCATGATCTCCAAGACGGAAGTGTTCAGCTGGAAAAGAAGCAGCCCGGTAGCAGTTCTTGGAGTAGAGACACCAGCCAAAAGGCAGGTTTCACGACAAGACGGTGTTCCACCTAAGTGTCCGTGCTGTAAGCATGTGGGTTCCAGCTCATTCATTCGGGGCTACGAGTAGGACGAGAGATGTCAGCGCAATTTCATGAGCGTGTTGTCGAGGTACTAGAGATAAATTTATTATATTATATTTTATTGAATCATTCGTTATATTTTATTTTTATTGAATCATATATTTATATCAGATGAATATATTTGTTTATCTGTTCAAAAGACATTTCTTTCGATGAGCAAATATCTCTTCCGAATGGATATCGCCTCCAAAAGAACATGAGCATCTATCAAAATAATTATCCATGTTAATCATTGTTGCCTGTGCAGTTTCTTATCCCTGAGCCATGTAACCGACTGGCACAACGACCTGGGGAAGCAGCCCCGACGTGCTTGGAGGGTGTAAGTGGGGCGGGTCCTACCCCAAAAAACATCGTCACTAAACCTGGACCGCTCAAGCGGCTCTTTGCGGCCAGCCGGCAGGACCCAGCGGCACCTAACACCCACGACGTGTCCATAAAAAATCTAAAAGTAAATTTTATAGAAATCTGAAAGATCTATACTATAGATCTTGTGATCCTAGCAACACGGGGGGTAATAGCGCTTTTTCCATCTTACCGAATGGCGCTAGCCCAAATACCACTCTACTAAATTTTCTAGTACATTTGTCACTAAATACTGTTGAAACCCGATTTCCGTTACGCATGTTAATTTTTCCGTTGTGAATAGTAACCGTGAGCTAAAAAAGACGAAAAAATATGTTGATTTTTTAGATGCTCTATAATTCATAATTTATAAGTAACTCATTTTAACTGGATTCAACTAAAAATATTATGTATAATTCAAACTAAAATTCTTCAAAAGTATTACTTTTGCAACTTGTAGCAATTTTAAAGTGCTCATAAAAATTCCAAAAAATCTGATAAAATTCACTAATATTCCTATAATAAGATGTAATAATTTATAAAATTATCTCTCACCTTTTGCAACATCTTTTGAAGAATTTTAGTTTGAATTATACACAATATTTTTAATTGAATCCAGTTAAAATAAGTTGCTTATGAATTATAAAGCATGTATAAAAATCGACACATTTTCCGCCTTTTTTTAAATCATGTTTACTGTTCAGAATGAAAAATTAATGTAAGTGACGGAAACAGGTTTCAACGGTGTTTGGCGGCAAATGTGGGAGAAAATTTGGTAGGATGGAATTTGTGCGAGCGGCATCCGGTAGGATGAAAAAAAAATTATTGCCCTAGCAACACCGTCGCCTCGCCTGCCACTCACCGAAGCGTTTAAATTTTGAAAATTACAATATAAATTGTTTAAATATGAAATAAGGTCTTACATAAATAGGATATTGCAATTCTACTATAGATTCTTCACTTTGCGCTTTCTCATGGTCATGAAGGTCTCAATTATGTCACTCTTGCTTACGTTAGAGAAAATATTCAACTTAATAAATGTGATTAAGCGATATAATAGCTCAAAGTTTGGCACAAACCACACAATCTAATTTCTAAAATTCTGCTAATTAAGTATCATGTGAGTAATCTGAATAATAAAAAAAACATCAATATCCGTCAAACAAATATTGATACAACTAATAAAATCGATCCATACTAACAACAACAATCTGTACTCTATCATATAATGCATCTACTCTAGCTGCTAGCTAGTGTTGCTTTCCTCTCTCCTTTTCCTTTTTCTAGATAAGAATCAAAGCTAGTAGTTGATTTTCAAGGCAAGGATAAAACAATTAGTAACTTGTTAAGCTCTTGCTAAATTTTATCAATAACGTCAAGATGCATTCTCTTATATAATAATCATCAACTATTTGTACCATATAAATTGAAGCTCTTGGCATTACAAATTTAGAAATTGTAACGAACGTTGAACATACAAGATTACAAAATCAATTGAAGCTCACAGTATTGCAATATTGAACCTCAAACATTTGTGTTGGTTGAGTGACTATACTCTATACTCACAGCTTCACGCTACTTGGTCTCTACACATACTTGCACAAAAATAGGCTAGATCCCCGGGTAGTCCCCGACCCACCTAGATTACCTGCTAGATCTGCCTATGCTAATAGGTGATGCACATTAAGTTTGAAGACATAAAAAAGGCTCGAAGACCCAAACTTTGCTAGATCAAATTGGATAAGTCCCTCTAGAAAAATAGCTCACCATACTATGTTGTGGTCACTATACAATGCGATCAAGGGAGACAGAAGACAACAGAGTTTTCCAAAGACATCATACAATATGGTGAAAGAGTCACCGTTCAATACGATGTGCACCATACAATTATACAAAGGGCATGCCAAATGGTGTGTCAACATATTAGTCATTGTACAATATGGTGGTGATTACCGTACAATATGGTAAGTACAAGAAGGCTTCAAAGGCCTTTTTTTTTTACCGTTGAAAAGAAGGGCACCGTATAGTACGATTATAATTATTGTACAATAAGGTGAGATCATTGTATAAATCAACCTTACAAATTGAGGCCATACAATCTGACAATGCAATATTGTGATTAGAATTTCTAGGCATATTCCCCCAACCGCTAGTTTTTAGGGTTAAGGCTATAATACTCCTTTGGCTGGACATTTGAGATTGCTCATTCCCACCACAAGGCATCACGCATACTGGAGAGGGTTTGAGTCACATTGAAGTTGAAGTTTGTCGATGTATCAAGAACCGGGGGTCCCTGAATCCCGAGACCAGGCCAGCAATCCGCTACATGGCGCCATCCCGAGGAGTCTCCACCGTAAGGTGAAAAAGATCAAGTCCCGGGAGAGGGCGCCCGGGGCGGTGGTCCCTGAGTACCCCAATTCCCCGATGATCCACGAAGTCTAAGTGCCGGGAAGAAAGTGCTCGGGAAAGTGTGCGGTGACCTCCGAGCACCCGAGTCCCCCGACGACCAGGAAGGCTAAGTACCGGGAGAAGTGTGCCCGGGGCCGCGAGCGGTGGCTCCCTGGGCGCCCAAGTACCCCGAGGTCCCACGAAGGAAGTTCCGAGAGAGAGTGCTCGGGGCTGTGTGCAGCAGCCCCCGAGCACTCGCCCCCCCCCCCTCGAGGATCCGTATAAGTGTGTCCGGGAGAGAGTGCTCGGGGAGGTGAACAATACTCCCAAGCACTTGGTTCCCCGAGGATCAAGAAAGGGCATTCTCGGGAGAGAGTGCTCGGAGAGGTGTGCAGTGACCCCCGAGCACTCGGTTCCCCGACGACCTAGAAAGCCCCCTGACAGTGGCCCCCGAGGGGCCCACCGATAAGGTGTCAGCCAGTCAAAGACCCAAGGCCGCATTTAAAGAGCGTGTGTGGCCTGTCACCTCCAACTGTTCCCGCCGCGCTCGGTGTAAGTTCCTGCCACGTTCTGGCAGAAGGGCGTGGGGTCATTGAATGCACGGGTCCCATCCCGTGCCATCCGGCCCGTCTCGGGATAATGTCGTAAGGGCCGAGGCGTTCCGTCTGCCGCGCTGCTGTGGCAGGGGAACAAGACAGGGCGGGCACGCCGGGTCGCTCTGCGGCTGCCCGGTGGGCCCTCTCCACGGCGCCCGTTGCTAGTGCATTTATGGTGACGGACGACCGGGCGTGGGACGCATTTTCCACCCCCGGTCACTTCGCCCAGAGGAAATGACTTCGTCCAGAGGAAATGATGACGCCCTTTCCATTTATGGTATCTCGGAACTCGTGCCCCCTCCCGTTCGGGGCACGCTGCTGCCGACGGGTATTTAAAGCAGCCGGCGGCACAGAAGAAAAAAAAGGGAAGAAAAAAAGACAAGCTTCAGAAGAGGAAACAGTTGCTCATAAACAGAGAAGAGAAGATCACAGGCCGAAGAAAAAAGAGCCCCAGGCTCTAAGATAGATAAACATTCTTGTAACCAGCAACATCCTTGAAGGTCTTTCTCAGGGCATTTATAGTATCCATACAGGAGTAGTGTGTTACGCCCCCGTGCGGCCCAAACCTGTCTAACCTCTGGTGCATTTACTCCGTTCGCATTAGATCATTCCACCCCATCGGCCATCGCATTCATACCCATTTATTTCTCCGGCGAACATATTCAGGATCATCCTCCGGCCGAATCTCTAAAAAAGGATCCCCTAGGATCCCTGCGACAGGAGTTCACCCTCTGACAAAGTTGAAGACCAAAATAATTAGCATACGATTAACAACTTAATTAGTGTTAGCTAAGGTCTCATATGCATTTTGCTAGATGATTAACCTAGAGTTAGATTAAATAAATGATAAACACTTGTTACTCTTAATGTTTACCTACACCTAACCGACTTGATAAAGGCAAGCTTTGCAAAACACTTTAACCGAGTTTATAGAGCGACCCCAAGTGTTTTGAACAAAATGAATGGCTCATGCCAAAGCAGTGAAACCCCTCAGTGAAGACGACTATGAGCATCCAAGTGTGCTAAATTTATGATCTTATCTCATTTGCATTCCATAATTTTTTATTATACCGTTTTATCTTACGCATTTACAGTCCCTAAAATTGCATATGCAGTTACTAGGATTAAAACCTAATGTGCAAAACTATCACAATACAATAGCCACATTAGATAAATTTAAAACATTTAGATAAAAATTAATCTAAATTTATTTTGTTAAATTGAGACGAATAGTTTTTACAAACCATAATTCAACCAGTGCCCAGTGTACATTTGTTATAATCATGTAATAATAGGCTGAAAGGTTCCATGGGATAAATTACGATGACAACAAGCATTTACATTATACAAAGCGATACAATGGAACGATCAGCTACACGCCCATTCTGGTCCGAACTCCACCCCTGGGCTACGAATTGCGAAAACGAAAAAAAATGGGTCATCTTGACCAACCCATCATCCTATCGCCTCTAAAAAATGTCGCCGCTCACCGTCTGCACCAGCTTATTAACTTAAGTACTCCCTGGAGCTTGCTCTATAACCTTCTCGCGTCTGTCGCTGAAACAGCCGCTTTCTGCTAATAATACAACATCCTCAGGTGACAATGAAAGTGCACCTGAACTCAAGTAATGTCTCGACTGACGACGAGACCTGCAACAAGATAAACAGCACAAAATCAGCAGTGAGCCACGGATAAGGGGGCGGGGGTAAATAAGGTGCTTCGGTGTAATGATGCTTGATAGGTCCCTAAATTGAGTCCTGGTAACATTAGCAGCAGATGATTTTGCGTTGCGCCCACTGCCAACTGTTAAGAGATTCCAGAATGCATTGTTCAGGAACCAGAAACAAGGATGCGAGGCAGTACCATGAATTTGCACCAAGTCTAAAACCATTTATCCACTCACTACCAAATTCCAACCAGAACAAATAAAAAATGGAAACGTGCTGCTAATATTTCAAACATGAACAAATATTTCAAAAAAAATCTTGGTAAGTGGATGCTATGGGACAGGTTTATGATAATAGATTCATAATAAATTAATGAAGTCATTTCTTGCCGTCTGATCGAGGTTCTAAGAGCTGCCAAGAACTCCAACGGATGACAGTGGCACAATTTACATCTCAACCATTCAGTTGAGTGGCACAAACTGCACACTACTACTATTTGGTACGGAGAAGATTGTTGGTTCACTCAAGATATCCAGTTTACGTTTGAAGCAATATGCAATCTGACTGAAACCAAAATTTACTGAAAAGGAACGGCGCAAATATGGAATTGCATAAACAAAGCTAGATAAAGTAACATGGCTGCTGCTACTCGGAGTGCCATTTTTTGGGCTTCTTGGGATAGGTGGAGACTAGAACAAATCCTTTTGGATTGGCAACGAAATTAGTTGATTTTCCCCATCAATCTGAAGAGATTGGCTCTAATTCCTGCTATCCAAACAAGCCCTTAAGGGGATAGATCTAACATGTAATCTGATGACTAGGATTCATGGGTATTTTAGCAGAGTAGAACAGCTGATTTTCAACAAAAAGAAAGGATCAATCTTACTGTTAACTTGCCTCTCATTGTCACGGACTGTAGAACTAATATCATAGTAACATCTTAAAACTTGGTAAATGCAAAGTTACTAAGTGCAAAATAACATTTTGGACCCAGAAAGTGCTGCTGTTGCTATTCACTCTCATTTAATGGTAGAGATTTTGACACCAAGAAAACTATAGAGCATGATAAGTAATTATGTACAGTAGTTTACTAACAGAAAAAATATATATATACAGAACTGAAAGGTGAGGATTACCTTCTTTGCTTGCTTATAGCTTTACTTTCAGAAAGTCGCAAGTTTTCTAATCGGGAAATCTGACTGATTGAAGACAAATAATCAACAAAAGCAAGGCCTCTCAGTGACTGCAACAGCTTTGAAGGAACTACTGGAGACAGGGTTTCACACAGATGAACTTGCCGCTCCCTGCACAAAGCATTGACAATAAGTAATCATGAAAATAATCCATGTGAAGACTATCAACACAACCAACAGTGAGTCAGATACCATCAACAGTTCAATAACAGTGGATCCTGCCAAATTTATGTTGTCTCAGAAGAAACTAAGCAGCATGCATATGCTAAGTGCTTCAAAATGAATCTTCCAGTGGTATAAACATACAGCAAGCAAATTAATTTAACTAGCCCTGGAAAAGGTTAATTTAACCATAAAATACACTGACAAAACTATTAAGTACAATTTACACTGAATCCAATCTTTTTTAACCACGCAAAGTTCCATAAAACTGACAAGTCACCATCTATGTCACAAAAAGGCTGTCTGTAGTGAAAACTGAAAAATATACTGGCATTGTCGTAGTTGCAATGGAATTGTAGTAACAAGCATTAAAATTTTGTTGACAAAAGTTCGATCTATCACTATAATATGGACTTGCACTTGCTCACTATATTAAATGGTGCACAATTCGCAACCATGTAGGGTTCAACCACAAGTGACACAACCTTAAAATGCTGACTAGCTTTCCAAGATATGCCAGCTACCAGATCACTTACATTTCCAAATAAGATATACACTATCAATAATCATCAGCAGCAAATTGTAAATTGATAAAAATCGCTAGCATTTTTTTCAACATATGTGACCCTTTATTGCCCCAAATATAACTGCAGCTATTTACTATTCTGACCACTAAACTAAGCTACTCGTCTTTAATTTCATATCCACAAGATAAATTGGATCATAAGTAAATTTATATAGAACCGAATACCATGATAACCAACAATATGATAGCAGTGTATACAAGCAACTAACATACTGGAAGGGAATCACATTGCTTACCTTCTTTTAGAAATACTAGTAGTTGGATTTTTCGTTTGGGAAGTGTTCGCAGATCCTTCATTGTACCTAAGGCCCGAACTAATAATTTTACCAAGAGACATGGCAGTTGTACTGGCAAACAACAAATCTTGTGACAAATCAACAGAACCATCATCTATTTCTTGGGATTTCCTTGAAAAAATGCAAAGAGCATGCTGAGCATAAACAGATCCCATCTCAACCTGATTGTTGTACCAGGAGAAGTCATCTGGCTCAGCACAAGGAGTTGAAGATGGATCCAACATGTCCTGCACAGATTTATAAATGTTTGAGTCAATGGTGTATTACAGATACATGAATCTTTAAGCAAACAAAAGATAGTATGCCTGACATTAGTAAGAGGGTAGCAACGGGAGAGCATAAGATCTGATTCTGATATCAAATCAGACACTTCGGAAGCAAGCTTCAAAGCTCCAGAAGCTGCTCTGTTGTGGTTAGTCTCACGGCGAAGTTCAGGACAGCAACTTCGTAGCCTGTTCCAAGTATCCTGTACTTGTTCAACCTTGCAGGTTTCATTAGCCTTTTTGCCAGAAAGCAGCCATATGCTTTCAGCACGACTACATTCATCCATCAATTGATACTCAGCAGTTGAACAACTTGCTTGTTCATTCCTGCCAAACAATTCCACATAAGCCTCACTTGTTTCACCAACTACATCTTCCACGCCTTTCTGTTGTTCAGCCATTAGATTCTTCACATTGTCAGTGTCTTCTAGTACCATTCTGGACAAAGTGTAAGTACCGCCATTATAAAAGGCAGACAAATCATTGGACACTGCCCTTGACAAAAGTTCATCACCACTTATGGATGCAGATGTGCCCCCCACGGTTAAGGATGACTCAGGCACACATGACACACCCTGTGACATAAATGTATCACAAACTTGTAAAATGGACCCGGTCATGTTGCTTTCAAGTGGCTTTTGGAAAGAATCAGTGATTCCAAAGGTCTCCATTGATTCAATAGGAAAAGGGAATTGATTGGGAATCCCTTGCCCATGTATATGAGGCACCTCTGAAGATTGTGGGAAAAAACTACCTTCTGTAACAGTAAATATGTCAGCTTTTCCAGTATGTACATTAGATGGATCATCATCAGACTCAGATAGTAGCAGCGAACCATGCCTATTTATCTTTCTTTGTTGATTAGACAGAAGAGGGATATCTGGAAGATCATGGAAATCATCAAGCTCATTTTTACAAGGTGAAATATCATCACACTCAGCCAAGCGGCCACGCTTCAATTTGGATCTCTTAGCCTTTCTTGTTTTAGCTGTGTTTCTTCTGTTAATCAAAGGTGTTGTTAATTGTAACTGGAGGCCTTCAAGCTCTGACACTTCCATCTGTTTTTTCTTTTCTTCAGCTAAAAGGATTGTTTTGTCTACCTCCATGCATACTGTTTCTGATAATTTACAAGGGAACTCCCAAGGCAACATTTTTGGTATGGTAGAATGTATTGCATCTAAATCGAGTGAGAAAGGACCAGAAAAATGATCATTTGGCATCTCTGAAAGTAGAACACGAATTAGAATAGCAAAAGTGACATGCTCTGCAGTTCTACAGTCAACACGGTATCAAAATGCAAAAAACCATTAGCAAGCTAAACTACCAATTAGCTAGTGGCATTACATGAAAGAAAGAAAGAGAAACCAGAACAGATATTCTGGTAGCACAGGTGCACACAATTGTTAGTGCTAACAGATCGCTCAATCAGATGTAATGCCCACATCTTTTACTGGAAGAATAGAAAAGGAAATAATTCCTGCAACATTAGATGAAACCTATCTATAAATGAAGTTGATTTCGAACCAGGAACAAGCCATAGTAAATTAAGAGCCTCCTAGACCTAGCTTAGACTTATCTTATAAGCTGACTAATGTGAATATCGCACAAGGACTGAAAAGGCTAACATATCTATTATAAGTCCTAAAGCTGTTGCTGTTGCTTTTGCTACTGGGTGCTCTGTGATAAACCCTATCAATCCATCATGCTCATAATACCCATAAACCATCCCTGGTGAGTAGCGAGTTCAATTTCTTTATGTAACGCAGCTTAAGGTTAAACCTGAAAATAAACCAGCTGTTGGACACTAGCTTAGGCTATTGAAGGGTCACTTTATCATAGTTTAACAGGGGTTGCAAACCAATTACACAAGCAAACACATTGAATTTATTGCAAGTAATATCTTAACTATGCATGCACGCCAGTTACTTCATTAAATAAGAAAAAAAAGGCAAAGGACATTCTAAATTTTAGTACATCACTAAAAGGTTTAAAAATAGTAAACAATGAGGTAGTACACGCACAACTATCAATAATTGTTAAAATGTTTTCCCAGCAAAGCATCCAACCTGTGAATTGCTGGTTTCCTTGGTACCAAAACTGCAGAAGCATCATTGTCCTCCTAATATCACCTAAACAAATATCAATTACATGCTTTAATTGAGGAACAGTGACGTTCACTCCCTCAAACTTACAGATCTGCACGAAATTACGATACAGTCAACTTTCAACAAATCTGGCAAGCAAAAGACTTTTCTGAAATTTCAGCCTGTAAAAGAAAAAAATATGTTTACCATGTCAACATGTGAAAGTAGCTCTGAGGTCGATGGGTATTTGAAATCCAAAACAAGCTGATCCAAGAGATTAGGCAAAGAAGGATCCTTCCCTTCAGGAATAAAGGATAATGGAACAAAATAGCAAGAGTTTTAGTATACTACATCAGCTCAAATTATTAAGGCCCACACAGATCTCTAAGAAAGGTGAAATGCTCACTGTTGCTAGTCAGTATTATTGGCCATTTTGTAGTCTCAGCCATCTTAAGTATGGTCGAAATAAACCCACGATCCTCATCGAAGACAGTATCCACATCCTCAAATAAGATGAGTGTCTTGTTAACGACTTGTTTAGGAGCTTCATCATTCACCTTAGAACTTGAGCAGTATGCTCCAGGTGATTTCTGTTGATCACAGTCAGATGATACTCTTGTAGCACAGGACATCGAATGTTGGTATTCACTGCTATCAGGAGTCCCTGATACAGGATCCAAGGAATCATCCCTTGGTGGATTGATAACCTCCTCTTGTGACCTGTACAAGAGATTAAATGATGAATTCAAAGGTATGTTTGCTTCGATCAGGCAAGCTTGTGAAGTATCAGAAAGAATGCATAGGTTGTTAGAACTTAAGATATAATTCAGTACGTATCTACTTGTCAAAAAAGAGTTTCAAAGAATTGTAACCAAATTACTACATTGTTTGCATTGCCATTGTTATTTTCAGTATCCCAAATTCCTTATACCATCATTCCTACAGACACTTTGCCACATATACTACTATTTCTATTGCTCATGAAATCAATAATAGTCAACACTTAATTATTTCTAAGAAACTTGATTTGAAGCTTGACACAATGAAGATTTATATAATAAGGTAATGAGCTTTCCAGGAAAGCAAACGAACAAGGATGATTTTCCAAACCCACACAATTCATGGAAGTGCATCTGTAGAACAATTCTAGAACTATACTTGCAAAAGTATAGTAATTACTGACCTAGGATTATACAGGTTAGAAAAATACAGGTCTGGTTGCTGCTTGGACCACTAAACAACTGAGAGGGCCACCAGGAGTGCTGCTTGATTTCTGAACTATTATATTGCTAAATTTGAGATATTTACATATATACCTCCCAGTTTTGGATTCATGTTTCTGTAACTACATCCCACAGCCTTCATTGACTTAGTTCAACTCATTGGGATTTGCACGAAACTTAGATACCATTATATGTGTTGTTCTTCTTTTTTTCTTTTGCTATGTGTAATCTCAAAACTTTTCCCTATTGTGGATCATCACCTTGTTGGACTCTTAAATGCAAAGTGACGCCCTGATATTCTAAAAGCAATCATACAGACATGAAACCTGAATTAAATGCTTGTGATAGTCACATCAGAAGGGTAAAATTTAAGTTAAGTGCAATTAAATTATTTCAATCAATGCTCAAGGGAAAAGCTCACATATTCTTCCCTAAAGGTACAGTTTCGGATTAAATTACCTCTTATAAACTTCTTGGTAAATCCATTATCCATGCTTAACTAAATTACTAAAATAAATTTATAAGGAATGCAGTATCACCCAATAATATAGTCAGGTACCCATGATAAAGAAAATCAATGCCAAAATCTTAAGTGCCCTCATAAAAAAAAAGAGATAAGATGTAATATGGCTAGAGTTCTTATTAACAAATTAACTAAAAAGAAGATGCAGCTGCAGCATGAAAAGGATAAAAGGATCACAAACGGGCAAACTGAGAAAACACAGAGAAGGAACTGTACGAACCATTTTTCAAGGCCATGTGATTTAGTTGCTTCCTCAAACTTTTGTCTTACATATGCCCCATTTCTCATGTCAGATGTATTTACCTAGAAAAATGCCAAGCTTTAATCAGAAAATAAATCTAAGTATATGAAGCAGACTTCGCTTCTCAGAAAGAAAAGCTGGTAAAAGGTGTAAACTGATTTTGAAACTAGTTGAATTCTATGTATCTGTGCCGCCCCGGTTTTCTCTTGATTGATAACGTGTCAAAAGAACAGCGCATCCACGAATGTAGGTATGCATACTTGCATAGTAACGATTATATCAAAATTGAGCAAGCTAGGTACCACCTAATGATTTCAACTGAAATTTGCTGGCATATCAGAATAGCTTAGCAAGACAGACAATTGTGTTAGTGTTTATCACAAGGGAAATGCTTCACGTACAACCATTTGAGCACCACTCTAGTACAACCATGCATTTAAACCATTTGATGCATTTACGAGTTTACATCCAAGTGATTTCAACCATTCGATACTGAGTTGTACTCAAGTTGTAAGAAAATGGTTGTATGTGTGGCAGTGCTCTTATCATAAATATGAAAACCAAGCAATCTAACTAGGTGCCACCTGATAGCAAGCAACAGAGAATTGATCTCAGCTCAAATCTGCTGGCACCATCAAAGCCTACTTAAAATGACAAAATTGACCAAAACCAGTAATTTCACAATATATGTGGCTATTACCATGCTTGAGATCAACATAGTTTGAAACTGTAGCTCCATCAAACATGAATATTAGTAGTTTACTACAGCCAACACATGCATGGTATGACGATGTTGGTACTCTTGTAAGGTACAATATAATAAAGCTCCAGAAAAATACCTCTATTACATTGAAGCCTTGTTCTCTAGCACATGCAAAAACTGCAGCTGATTTTCCACACTGGATTTAAGAACAAAGATGTCATAGTAGCATAGGCATAAATGCATGAGTATATCAAGGCTATATGTCTATCTAAGCAGAATAATACATAACTCCTAGGACACAAGTGAATTATGCCAAGACATAGCCTAGTGCTTGCAAATAAACAAAAGCAACTTCTTAATAAAAAAATAGGTGTAAAACTCCATGTTTAGAGTTCATGTAACAGCCCCATCATACAGCAAATCTTCTGTCCAAGCAAACATACTAGCTGATAAGACTTGGCATTTGATATTTAAAAGCAATGAAACTTGAGGTATTTCCTGGAATATAAAATGGGATGCACTAGCATATCACAGGATGATTTCCAGAAAAACGGTCACTGGTTTGTAATCCATTTCCTTTTTTGGGTGGGGGTGGGTGTCCTTTAGGATGAGGTTCGCTATATATAGCACATTCATCAAAAAATCAAAAGCCTACCTAGCTAGCTACAGGACACTTAAATGAAGAAAGCAATTCAAATGGCAAGTACTCCTGGGAGTGGCACTCACCCCAACTGGTCCACTGATTAGAAGCACGTTTTCACAATCAGAAGCATCATCTGAGTAATCTGCATCAGATTCATCTTGATACGAGCTATCATTAGTATCCCCATTAGCAACTCCAATCTTGTGGCCTCTTTCATCCCAACCTTTGAGCCATTCCGTGAGAAACTTTACACGTTCACTATTTCCACATACCTGTTTAACCAAGATAACGGAAACCTCAGAGGAAATATAAGCATATCGGAAGTGTAAAGTGTTGCTCTATGTTTTTCTAAATGAAGCATGTTAGCTGAAAAGGCTGACTAAATAGAAGCAATAATTGGGAAATGGGTTGCACGATTGCATATGTTCTAAGATATGATGCATGAAGAGCAGTATAAACACAAATAGTCATGTTCACCTGGGCCGCAGTTTCAGGTCGGTACTTGTCGGTCCATAGGTAATAAGCAGGCTGAGAGCTGCACTAGAAAATACTGAGTTATAAGTCGAAAAAAAAAACTATGTTATGTGTAGTTATAGTTTTGAAGATAAAAACGGTAACAAACTAACTATTTTGACCAATAATAATATCTAAGATAAAATTTGGTTGGCCTCAAGTTTCTGGTGAATAGTTTAAGTGGATCGTGACAGGAAAGAATGATGAGGGCTTAGGGTCAGAACAAAGTCTCGTGAAAGCACTTCCCTCTAAATTGACTATTGAGCTAGATGCAAGTTAAAATCTGCTACATAAATAAAACAAAGTTGCAACTTCGTTTGACTCCAATAAATAAAAAGCAAAAACTAAAACCCCAAAAATGTTCATGCATAGTCTGAGGCCAATCTCACATCTCAGTAGGCTAGAGGAGGGTGCAGAGGAGGCAGTGGGGGCGGTAGCGCAGTGAGGAGGCAAAGCATCGCTGGGCATTGGTGGTGGAATGGGAGGCAGCGGCGTTGGGGGCAGCCACGGTGCCGGCAGCTGCCAGGGGCGGCAAGCACGGGGCAGGGGCACGGTGGAAGGGGCAACGCGGCAGGGGATGTTGCCGGACGAGAGAAAGATGCTGGGTCGCTCGTCTGCTACCGAGCAACCCATCGCATGTTAGTCTTCAAACAGCAAAAGCCTAAATGACATTATGGCTCACAGCAATATGAACCACCAACTGGAAAATGGTATCAAAGTATACAAAATCTAAACAACCAGAATCGGTGCAATGGTAGATGGAATCACATGCAGAATGCAGAAATTTATGCTAAATTCATGCCTAAAATGTTAACAATCAACAATAAACAACACTAAGCAGAATTGATAAATACAAGTACCTATCCATCACAAGAAGGTACTTCTTGCAATATATCACTTATAGAAAATAAATAATTTAACCACAATTATTGCTTGTGTTTTGAGAATTTTTGGTTTACAAAATCACCAAATAATTAGCAATTATGCAAGTAAACAATTTGTAGAGAGATACAAGAGACAACGAGGAACTGGAGGTGCAAAACTGAGATATTTCTATTACATGGTGCACAGTCATATAGTGTCACACATAGCCCAATCATACCCAAAAAATGAGCAAGAACGCATAGAAATACAAAAGAAGCTATCTTAATGCTTAGTGGCTGACACCATTCGAGCAGCATTAACACAACATAGCTGATGCATTGATAGCATGGGTTGTTGGGCAACTGGCATAGTCATTCTGACCAATACTGGTTTAACAAACTTGTTTGGCAGTTCATAGACTAATAAGCTTGCAGGCATTAATAATGTTTCAATTTTGATGTGAAAATAGAATTGAGTCAGCTAGCAGGAAACCGCAATATATCTAGGAAAAAATATGCATACTGTTGATTACCCATTCTCAGAAATTTCTGGCCTTCCATGCAGTATCCTTTCCGGGTGTTTGCTATCAAGAAGAGAAGCTTGGCAATTGGTATCGGACGCCAACAAGCAAAAATTGTCCACATCGATCTGGACAAATGGTTAGGCATAACTTTAGATTAATGCATGACTTGAACAATAAACTACAATTGAACAAAGCACGCTCCTTTGAATTCTGCATAAAAGACAAGATGAACAGGAAAAATTACCACATCCGAAGGACAGATGTGTACACTTTGCTTGTCTGAAAAACTAGGGAAACCCATTCCTGAAGTTGTACACCCAGCAATAGTCGACTCTGCCAACTGATTTGAACAAATCCTCTTGCAATTAGTTTCTATTGTCAATGGTTTAACCAAGCCCTCAAAGAATGAGACAGAGTTTTGAACAGGAATGGCAGTATCGATGTCAAGAGAAGACCCATCAGTGATTATCCAATTGCTCCAGTGAATCGGCATACTGGCCTACAAAAAAAGTATTGCACTTCATTTGGCCATGAATTATGATATGCTTTCTGAAACAAGATATACAAAACATATGTTTGGCACACCTCTAATTGCACAACATGGATAGGATGGAATGGTGGATCCCTCTCAAAATCACAAAGACTGTGCATATCTTCAATATTGATAACATCTTGGTCAGCACATTTGTTCATTTTCCGAGAAGCAAAGAAGGGGTGCATTTTCTTTCCAGATGATAACTTCCGATTTCCCTGGCAACAAAATCAAATTTAAACAGATGTAAACATAGTATTGCATTAAGTGTGACGAATAGTAGCAAGTAGGTCACACTACCAATTAATTTATCAAATAATCAGATTTCTTTTAAAAAATAGAACTAAGGACAAACAAACCAAAGGGAAAAGCAAACCATACGACCAGAAAAAAAAAAAACTAGCACAATAGCACACAATGTATCTCACCAATGCTGATGGACCATACCTCTGCAGCCATCTTCGCCTCTGACCTTAGGTCAACTATCAACTGTGACTTATCTTGATTGGCTAGCACATCAACATTATCATTAGCATGTCTTACTTCAGAAGGCATGCTCATCAAATCAACATCAATCAATACTGGTGCTGCTTCAGGTAAGACAGCTTCAATCTGGCTGATACGTAGTTGCTGACAGCTTCCAGGACCTTCATAAACAAAAATTCTTTTTTATACTTCTGCCAAAGCGGACTATAGCCAATAAACGCAGGAAATCACAACTACATAAATAGTATTCTATCAAATTGTAAAGAATAAGAAGCATATAAGTGCAAAAAATGATCAGCCGTGCAATACATAAATATCTATCAACATCACAACATGCATCATAAGAGAACAATTACAACATAAAAAAGAAACCCGACCTAAGGGGAGAGACATCCCGAAGGCATTGCATTAAGGTCGAGAAAAGGTCTCGAAAGCCGGCTACAACCCGCACACTATCGCTGAGTGACCGCGCCATGACCATAGGGAAAATGTAGCGAGGAGCCTTTTTTTTGTGAGAACCAAGGTTCGAGCCCTGGTTGGTAGCCTCACACCTGGAGGTCTTACCACCGTGCTATTCGCACGTTCTCTAATTACAACATGCATTATACAGCGTATTGAAACTTCATTCTAAATAGCAGGTATGTGAACATAGATAGATAAAAATACTATGCAATTAAATATATAAAAATTCTCAAACTTTGAACAATATATTTGGATAGCACTAGTATTCATAGTTTACTATTCAAACTTGCAGAGTGTACAATACCGATATTAGGACCTGCTGTTCAATTGGAAGCTTGGTATTATTTCATCCGTAGTGCAAACTAACGGGATAGGGTGTTTTGCAGTTAGCCTCAGCCACCACAAACAATCACCAGAAGGCACGAAATGATGAAAGTTCAAGTGATTTTTTATATTAATAGGTGGGAATATTGATAAAAGGGTTTTTAACTAACAATCAGAAGCATTTAAAGAAAAAAACAATAACCATCAGGAGACTCCAATGCCTTGCAGCGTCTTCTGTTAGGCACCTTCAGTGTTGCATCTTGCTTTCTGCCTTTCTGTTGCTTTTTCTGAGGGCTCTCATCTAAAATTCAATGGGATGAACATTTAGATGTGAAATTTCTGGCGGTATGACTGCATTGCTTTTCATACATAAAGTGGAAAATAATAAACAAAATATGATGACCAGGCTGGTGAAACATTTTTAGAGATGTCAAAAATTCTGCAAATCAATAGCAGGACTGACGTACCAACCAAAATGACTTCATCCTTGCTTGCTTGATCCAGGCCAGCTGTCTCTTTGTTTGAAGAGGGCTAACAAAAGTTTGGTAAAGAAAATCACTACTTTACACAGGCACAAGAAAAAAAGTTAACAGAATAGCAAACAGGTACCAATTCATCGAATGAAAGGATGCATACATTCATAAAAGCTAAAACACATTGAGTTATCTAGCTCATTTAACTAACTTATGTGAAGTAATGCTGTAATATTCTTCATACTTTAGCAAGAGTCCAAGATAACACCATGAACCTTTAATAGTTTGTGTCAATGGCCCCATCCTTCGAACATTAGAGTTTGACTCCAGACCCCAAAAAAGGGCCCCTGGTTATGATCTCTAAATGCAGAAAGTTGGCAGGTCTAGAAAGTAGAAAGGCAGAAGTACTTATTCATAGTGATGAGAATATACAGTTGTGATAGTGATGAGAAAGTAGAAAGACAGAAGTACTTATTCATAGTGATGGGAAATATACAGTAGAAAGACAGAAGAACATTAGGATAATACTGCTCCAAATGTAATAGGCACTTGTGGCTAAAGCCTAAAATTACGTCCAGTTCTTTGAGCATGGCAATTTTAAGTGCAGGGGCGCAATATGGAAGCTCAATCACTTAGTAGACCTATCTCATGTTTATCATCGAAGCCGGGATAGTGTTTGCCTTTCCTGATAACGAGTAAATTCAACTCAACATGATACAAAAATTAGAAAACCCTAAGAAAACGAGAAAATATTTATTTCATCTGCATGAGTGTTCTTTGTTTATTTATACTTGACAAAGTAACAGGTGTAGTTCAATGTAAGTAGTGAAAAGCTGATTTTGGCATGTTGAATGCTATCCAGGTAGGACATTAGTTATGCGTGGGTTGCGGACTTACATCCTTATCCCAGGTTAAGTGCATTGTCGTCAATCGTCAGCAACAAACAAAAGAGGAACAAAAGATGCACATACATAACACTACTGATTTTTCATGATTTTCCCCCAGACCGAATCAGCAAAACGAATAGCAGAAGAAACTTATTTATCGAAGTGCGATTGAGCATGACCGTGTTCTCCACGTAAACTACCCAGAATTCAACGCAAAGGACGAAACACAGTAGTGTAAGCCACCAGAAGACACCAAACAACGGCTGAATTAAGCAATGTACCTTCCAGCTGGCATCTGATTTCCGCGGCCGTCCCCGCTTCTTCCCGTTCTCCGGCTCCTCCCTGCCCTCCCCCGCCGCCTCCTCGGCTGCAGGCACGGGAGGAACAGCCTCTGCTCCTCCTCCTGCTCCACCGCCGCCGCCACCACCATCAACTCCTCCGCAGCCGCCACCGGCCGGTTTGACCAGCCCCCACGACAGCTTCGACTGCACGCATCGCCTCAGCCGCTTTGCGTCCGCCGACGAGGGCGAAGGCTTCACCGGGGACGGGGACGGGTACGGGGACGGCGTTGGTGCCTCGGGATCAGCAGATCCGCCCATGTGTACGAGAAATTAAATGGGGAATCGCGGGGATCAGAGCTAGGGTTTGGGTTTTGGGAGCTAAGAGTGTCACGGAGGGAGAGGGGGAGCCAAGCTTCCGTTTCCCGCGCGGGGGAGTGCAAAGGCGGGTGGCTTGCGCGAGCGCCCGTCATATTGCGCGGAGGAGGCAGGAGCCGCGACCGAGGAGCTGGGCGGGTTCGGTCCGGGAGGAGAGGGACCCTGGTAATCTCCACAGAAAAAAACTCGAACGATGATGCTCGGTCAGACTGGGTGGCAGACTGGCAGGTGGCGAGACTGGCCCAGGGATTAGCGTTGTATGCAGATGGGCCTAGTTTATGGGCCAATAACGGGCTGCGCTGCATGCGTGCTAGACCTCAGTATAAAGAGCCTGACCAAAAAAAGCCCGAACATGGCACAGGGCCGGCTCAATTTTGGCCCACCTAGACCGGTCCATTGGCTGATGTTGATGGGCCTGGGCAACAATTTCTGAGCCCAAAAATAGGCCTGGCCTGAGCCCATCCAAAACATTGATTTAATTATATTTACACGTAAAATTCACCGATTGCCTGAGCCTAGCCCTACTATGGCCCGACTTTGTTGTCCAGTGAGATTATCAGACCAGGCCTAGGAAGCCATTTTCAGCCTGAAACAAACCAAGCTTTTCTTCGACACAGCCTGAGCCGGGCCTAGCCCAACCTATACTCAGGTCTAATACGTGTGCACTAGAATTTTCTTTAAATATATTTTTTTTCTTTTTATTAAAAAAGACGAGAATATGCATCTGTTTCTAAAATTTACAAGAATGTGTGTCTATTGTCCTATGTCCATGTGACATTTAAATGTCACTCCAATAGTGGACGATTAAAAAAGAAATCACCCTATGGTAGGGCGACAAGTATAAATTGCTCTTTGCTCGGGCAAGATTTTTAATCGCTCAATGTTCGAGCCGTAGATGCTAGCATGGTTGTGAAAATGTATCTAGCCTTTAAGTATGATTTTGGTAATTAATATTAATATCTATAAATTAACAATATTGTTAAGAATTGTTGGTAGGTTGTTCCATATGTGATACATAGAGGAGATATATGCATCAAAATAAATGAGCTCTAAGTGATGCTCAGGTAAGTGATGACAATACTATAGACTAACAATTATATTGAGAATTGTTATTAGGATTATTCCATAGGAGATGCATAAGAAATAAAGTGTGGATTCGTTGAAGAATGTCATGAGATCAAAAGAAATGTGTCGTTGACATTGAGCTCTTAGTGATGCTCATGAGATGAATGAGAAGCTCAAGAAAATTGATAATAAGCGTAAAAACTAAGTTGCTTGTGAAAATCAAATAACTAAAGGTATGAGATTGTCAATTAGGTTTTATGGACTAACCTATGTGTTTTGTGCTTGAGAATGAGTTGGGGTTAGGTTCTATAAGAAGAAGTGGGTTGAATTAAGATATTCAATATGTCAAGTTGGAAGAAGCGAGTTCAATAGAAGCTTAGTGGACAACTTGTGTGCTTTATATTTACGGTTCATGCCCAAGTGGTGAACCAGATGAAGATGATAAAAAGAGAGAAATCTTCTATACTTGCTGCATGGGAAGCAATCAAGTAAATTTAATCAAACTTTCGAAAGACCAAGTGAAGATCAAAATGGAAGTGAGTATGATCATCGTTATCAAGGGAAGAGGAGTTAATGACGAGCCTTAAAGAGCTATGAGAAACATCAGGGTTTGGATGATGTATTCATTAAGTTCGACAGGTTGCTCAAGGCAAAGATATAACTAGAATATATTTTTCTAGTTTTACCGGTCTCAAGGAGTTTGGTAGAAGACCGGGTTATAGGGTCGATAGCCGTCCTATCAAGAGGGACTACTGAAAGCGTCATTTGATCGTTGTGTCGAGTGCTCAAACCATGTGCTTAGTGCGGGATGGATTTGTATTGAGAGTTCGCTTTAGGAGTTCAGGGTCTCTAAAAGGTGTTTTAGATTAAACCATTTGTACTGTTGGCTCTAGTGGCGAAAATTGGTTGTAGCTAAGTCTTAGTGGTGTTTGACATGTTCCATGTGGTTTCTAGTTTAATCTTGAGGGATTAAGCTTTGGAAAATTGGAGGAAGTGTTTGAATTGGTCTTTGAGTGTTCCTAGCTTTGATACAATGTGTTTGAGATCATAAATTTAGTAGGGTTGTATAGTCCTCTGAATAAACTTTCCTTAGAGTCCAAAATCTCTGAAATCGAACTTCGGGATCAAAAGTTATTGTTGTTTTCGGAGTGTCAACTCTGCTGAGATCGAAAGTTCCGATGTGTAAAATCGAAAATTCCGATGTCAGTCAGAAATTATGATGTTTTAGAAATCTGGTGCTCTCGGATTTGGAGTTAACTTTTAATCGAAAGTTCCAATTTGGGGGATCGGAAGTTTCAATGTGTGCTGAAAATTGGCTGTAATCGCTAGTTTTCACCTGTTGGGATTCATGGGATCGGAAGTTCCGATTTGTGTAGTCTAAGTCCAATGGCTAGTTTTTCAGAGTAGGATATTTATACCCCTTAGCCTCATTTCTTGGGGTGGTTGTTTGATTGACTTTGTGATGCATGTGTGAGGTGTTTTTAACTTGATGTTCCACCTTTGAGTGGTCCCCTTCCCTATCTATCAAGATTTGGTGAGAATCAACTATTTATGGCTTAGTGAATAGAGGGAGAGAGGTGTGAAGGGTGTGGTGCTTTGGTGGCCTACGATTATCGCATTAGTTGTGTGTGTTGAGTACTCGACGTTGATCGTGCACGAGTTTGGGAGTTTGTTACTTTTGAAAATCACCGTCTCCTAGACAGCTTGGTGGTGGATTGCAGGCAATCTCGTTAAGTAAAAATCATGAGGAGGCCAAAAAGTGGTTGTGGAACTCACCATCTCCGGAGAGTAGGAAGAGTTGGATATAGTGGAGGCAAGGAATGCATGTGTGCAACCTCATGAAGAAAAAAGTTGAAAAAGACCCTACTCAAGTGTGATCGAGCTTTCTCTACGAAGACGTAGGATATCGGTGGATATTCGAATTTCAGTAACAAATTATTTATCTCCGTGCTTACTTACTCTTGTCCATTAATTTGATATTCATGCTTGTATGCTTATTTATGTGTGTATAGAGTTAATTTCATGATTCTAAAATCTGTTGTTTTGAACTGAACGGGACTTTCAGGTTTTTTAATCGGAACGTCTGATAAACAGTAAAATCAAAACTTTCGATGACCAGTAAGTTTATATTAGAGTTATCTTGCTAGATTTGGATAATCTTTGTCACACCTTAGGATTGTAAGATTCACATTTCTTTAGGTGATTGTGCACTAATTAAGTCTAGCATATTTAAGTTTTTTACTTGCGAAAAATTTATTAATTTATTTCCGCTGTAAGTTTAGGTCAAACAGTAAAAGAAGCGAATTTTTGTTAAAGCACATATTCACCCCTCTAGACGACATCATTATCATTTCAGGCTGGCCATCATGATAGTCACTAGGTGCATATAGCACCATTTGATACCAACAAGGCTTGTCGCACAGATGTCAAGCATGAATTAAATAAATATTCCGACCACTGGGTGACAATGGCTTGGCGCACGGTGGTGGGCCTCATCACCCGAACGGCGGGTGAGACTTAGATAAATCTCTCGCTTGTTAGGTAACAGGAATTGTGCATATATAAGGCCAAAAAACGGTCGTAAATGTCATTTTAATTCAAAAAAAAAGAAGCAAAGGGAGGAGATGGAAGAGGGTTCTGACGCATCATTTTTACGGTAAGTTTTTTAAATTATGTTAGTTTTTATTAAACCTGATAGGTTAGATATATGATCTAGGATTAGATTAGATATAGATTTGGGGTAGAGATGTAGTCATAGTAGTAATATGTAAATTAACACATTGGTAAGATAGCCATCTGACCTAGGATTAGATGAGTAGCATGGTGTTTAGTGTAGATCTAAAATAGAATTAGTTACATATTATGGTAGTTTTGTTGCCATAGTGTTGATGTGAAAATTAGATCTAAATTGGTAGATTTTTAAATTATCCAATGTTCTTGTGTCAATATAGATGAATATTTTTGTGGACAAACATAATGGTAGATGCTATATCTTTTTTTTGGGCAAGTATGCAAGACAAGTTAGTGTTTCAAATTTTCTATGGAGAAGGGGAGATTGTAGTGTTCAGAACAGGTTGATTTGTGTGGGTTCCAGTTAGTGTAAGGTTTTATGGGAGTTGATTTTGCTTAACACGACATTGACTTGAAGGAGGTATATGGAATTTTCAGCTGAAAGAGGGTGGCCTCTTATATTGCTCGCTCAAGCATACAATAGGGAGCTGGTTGATGTTGTGCAAGATGAAGTTGGCCCTAGCATTGTGTGTGTGAACGAAGAAAGAGTGATAGATGGGGGAGATGAAGAGTTGGGTGGGCAGAACCCAACACCGATGAAACCGATGAGTATGGTGGAGGAATAGGAGCAGTTTGAATACATAGTAAAATAGATGGAGAGTGAGGACAATTGGGTCATGCGTGGTTTCTAGGGATTGTTGCTTGTTGCAATTATTGAAGGGATTTTGCATGGTACATGCATTGATTGCCAAAAGGCGGTATCTGTGACTATGACTGACAATAAGTTGCTATATTCAACATTGTTGATAAAATACATGGCTGCCCAAATAAAGAGGGCACAGATGCACCATGCACAACCGATGGGCACAACATAGCACTGTTTCAAAATTCTATGTAAAGACAAAGGCCATCAAGATGGCAACCGTGAGAGGACAATGCATGAGTGTATGAAGCTAAAGCTCCTTCACAAGTTGTGCTCCCATATTATAGTTGCTTATTCACTGAATGTTTTAGTACCTTGTCAATACGTGCCACAGTATTTCATGAAGGAAGTCATTATGAGCATATGGAATGCCAAGCTTTATGGGTTTGCTTTAATTGGCACATTCACAAATGAACTTGGTCCTGACTATCATTGGGGTTCAGATATGGAGAAATTGAAGGAGAAGCATGGACGCCACAAGACTCGATGGATTCAAAATGACATGAATAAGTCAGAAGCTAGACGTCAAGAGAAAAGGTGCACCAAGCATGATGGTACCGGGCACACTTACAAGTATTGCCAACAAAATCAAGGCAACGATGTTGCTGAGGTAGAGCCTTCATGTGATGCAATAGATGGACGACATCCTAGTGCTCATCATGCAGCGCAGGTTAGTGTTGCTCATTGAATACTTCTGTCGTATTTTGAGGCCTAATCTTTAGCTGTACGTTAGCAACAATATGTTTTCATTACTTATTTTGTCAATATGTTTTAGCATTAATTAACCATTGTAATAGAATGACCTAGCCCAACAAATCTTCGTCGAGTTGGGATGCCCCTTGCAGCACATTAGGCAGGGCATTCAGTTCAAAACGACTAAGGTTAGGCTCACAATGAAAATGATCTACGACATAGTCATAGAGATCATGAATGTCACCTCCTGCTGCACAGGTACTGACATGGTCCCTCCCAGTCCACACAGTGGACTAAGTGGGCTTCTGTAAACCATTACACCTCCGGTGGTCCAGCTACAACTTTTCACATTCTACAGCAGCTTCTCCACGCCCTTCATATACGAGTGGTAATGATATCTGAATACTTTTTTACACTCAATATCTAACAATTGTTGCTAACAACTTTAACTCTTCATAATAGGCACACAAATAGGCGCATGGACATGTTAGACAAATATTGTTTGATCATCGGCATTGATGCCACAAATGGCTGCAAGTAAGTTTGCAACAATGAATTAGTTCAATATTGATGCAAGCAACATGTGGCTCATAAAACTTGATCTATATTAATGCAACTCTTGTGGTGACGAACATCGACGACGACTAGGAGGTTGCATTTGCGCACCCTGGTCGGTTCGGATAACACGAGCCTACCTTTGATGTGAACGCCTTCTAGTCACAACACCAGACATGCTCGATGTGTTCCAATTAGGCAGCACACCTCCAATACCGATGTAATAGTCTCAGGAGGCGTACACAACCCCTGCTCCTCCATCCCAGCTTAGCCGGAATGTTAGTGCTAGGAGCAGTAGGCAGGGTTGCCCCAAAATGAGAGAGGCATTAGGCTAGATTTTCCGTCAATTTGGTCTTTGATGTGTATATATAACTATCACATTGTGTTACTACTTCTATAATATTTTTCTTACCTGCGTAGTAACCATCATCACCATGCACCACCTTTCTTTCCTTTGTCGTATAGGATAGACTTGCATCAGGCATATATAGGATGTACTAAAACTCAGGGTGTAGCCTTTTCAGATCGATATTACAACTCATGGTTAGAGACTTATTCTATTATGATATATCCTTTGTAGTTAATGAGACAACCTAATGTGAGATATCTAAGCTTCATTTGAATCTTTTAAAAAAGAAACATGCAGAGAGATGGTCTCGCCTGGTGGTGGGCCTAGCCTTTGGGCGATAGGTTCAAGTTGCCCAAATGTGGCGTAGCTTTTTCCACATTGGCTCCATCTTGGTTGAATGCATGCCACTTAGCATATCTAGGACCTTATCGTCCAACAATTAGCCAACATGTAAAAATTGATCGTGGTTGGATGATAGACAGCAGTCTTGTAAATTTTCAAATGAGTGTCTATTTTTTTTGTCTTTTTAATAAAAAAAATATTTTAAAAAATCTGCACAATGGTGGATCGTACGAATGAGCATACCGTGCCAACTGATTGTTCGTAGGCTTCACAACCAACATCTGAAATCTTTTGTGATCTTCCTAAATAGCCTATTACTGAATCTTTACAATAGTAATAACAATAGCAGTATCAATCACCGATCATGTGAAGAACGGATTTTTCAACCGTCATGCTACCTAATACCAACATCCAGTAAGAATAGAATGCTAGGCTGCTAGTAATGACTCAATAGATAGGCATGATTTATTTCCATGCCCGCCGAACAATACGGCCCATGCCTCTATCTTTGCTTCAAACAGGATTTTATTCCATTACTTCCTGCACCGATCAATTGAGCAGATCATATTGGCTACTACCATTTCGGTGACATTTACCGACAGAATCTGATACGCAAACCAAAGATGCACTCAACCCTCTTGTGAAAACCCATTGCTATATGGATGGTGGCACAAAGTGAAAAATAGATAAAGATAATATAAAATAAGTGACGGGTCATGATATGACTAATCACTGGTAATAATAGTTATATGTTATAGTTGTGATCCATCACTAATGATAAATTATTAGGAACGGATCACTAATGATTAATTTATCAATGACGGATCACCATAACCAGTCATTAGTAACGGTTTAAATTATGATTTATCACTAATGAATAACTCATTAATAACAGGTCGTCCTAGACAGTTATTAGTGATGAGTCAAATTATAATACGTAATTAATAACGGTATTCACAAATACTTGACTCGGTATATAATGCTATATGATATTATAATTAAACATATACACATATACATATTCCCGAGGTTATATATACACACAATATTTATGGTTATTTTTTTAGATATACATGATCGTTATGTAATTCTATGTGGTGTAAAAGTGCACGTACTTCTGGTTTATGTCATATGTGTATATATAAATAGTGGTACAAACATATACTTATATATAAGTATATGTATATATATATATAATACAGACTTGAGAATATATATATGATACTATTTTTTTAATTTTATTTTTTCTCATATCAACAACACTAGAATAGAAATCATTATACATTTCTTCTCAAGTTCGATGTAAGGGTGACATATATGGACATGAACGCGTATTCCAAAAATAATACAAAAATTTCAGAGGATAAGAACTCAATCTTCCAAACCGTTTTTGATCTCGAAAAATTTGCCAAACTCGATAAAGTTAGGAAAAACGGATGTAATTTTTTCTGTAGATGTAAGTAAAGAAAAAAAGGTCAAAAATAGAAATCCATATGTAAACGTTATACCTATTTTATTAAAGGTTATTCCGAATCATCTATTAAATTATAATTCAACCCAAAAAACAGTTATAAATAACATATCATAAATATAACCCATCACTGATAACCTTCAACAAAAATATTAAAAAGATAAAATATCCAATTTTCTTCAAAAAGTACACAAAAGTGAGATGATAAAAGGTAATATACACGAGCGAGGTCATGGATTTGATTTATATAAAACGCAGAGTTAAAAAACAGTGTGAAACATGACATATAACACATGACATATAACAGTGTAAAATATTTTTTTAGCTTTTTTAATTAAAAAACATTCATTAATCATAAATAATATATCATAACTATGATCCATCACTTATAAAATTACAAATGATAAATTATAATTATAACCCATCATTTATAACCTTCATTAGTGATCCACTGACATTATTGATGATAAACTTTTATCCATCATTTATAACTAATCATTCATAACGTATTTAGGATGACGGATCCTGATACAGGATACGTAACCTATAATGATTATTATCCGTCACTTGTGAGTGACTTTCTTTTCATGTAGTGTGGAGCATTATAATGATGACGGAGGTGTTTGACTAGTACATTGCACAACACATAGTCTGCATGCTTAGTACATAACGAGTCTATTTCCTTGAGAACTGAATTTGAAATGTCAGAACTGGAAATCCACAGTGACAGTTCAGAAGCAGGCGAGAACTCAAAGGTGGAGCTTATCCTCTCAGCCATGTGTTCCTGTAGGACGAGTTATCACGCAGCGAAGCATCATGTGGTTTGTATTCCATCAAATAGCTGTGTGGTAGCTTGAGATGCCTCTTAATTGAATCCCTCAATGTCATCACAGCCTGCACGGCACAAGAACACGAGTGAGTGACAAGGTCTGAACACGGTATATATTGAATCCATGGAGCATCAATTGCTGTCACAAACTTGATGGTCCGATGCGTTCCGATTCCAAACACTTAGAATGTCTTCGTTGAAACGGACACTGAGCACCACACCACAAACATCATCGCTATACTCGAGTTGGTCTCCCACTAGCACCAGCACCTGGAAATACAAATACAATAGGTTAACATAATTAAAATTCAATAGTCATACAATTGTGCGACCAGTTCAATCCAGAACGCACATTTTGGACAATCAGGCATCATCCTACAAGTGTTGGAAAGAATCCAAAAGACTACAACTGGATGATGGTGACTGCAAAGACTGAATGGAAAAAACATCTCTCCCTCAATACTGTACAAGGACACATTTGTTGTAATTTGTACATGGCAATGCTGGTGGTGTGCATGAATACACATTATGCATCATTGCAACCTTGAAAGAATGATCCTTTTAACAGAGTGAAATCTCACTAATGGTGACTTTTGCGAGGTAGTAAAGAAAAGTAAATTTGAACAATACAAACAGATAGAGACAGGAAACAATCCACTGAAGATAAATGGCCTTATTGGTTAAAAGTTATCATGTTTGGATAAACCTAAAAAACAGTTCTGTGTGTTCCCTAATGGGAATGTGCACAACAATGGCATTAAAAGGTGGATCACTGGACAAAACAGTGGACAAACAACATGGGAAATGCAATGCGAACGAACAAAGACAAGCAGAGCACTGCACAAATGAGAACCAACGACGAAGTACCAAAAAATTGATTCCATGTTCTAGTCTTGCACAATGAGATTATTGTAGCTTGGGTATAATATATCACTATTTTACTTTTCGCCTCATATGTTTCTGATGTCTCTGGTATGCACCTTTATGTGAAGCTTTGAACACTGATTTCATGGCTTCAAGGTGGAGAATTGTAGCCAAACAGCCTATCACACTAATCGAGAACAAATCTACTTATCTTCTTAATTGTACCGTTTCTTAGAAATATGCAATAGCTTCCAGATTGTGGTGTGTTTCGTTGAGGTTTTTCTTTTGTGCATTTATGCTCGTTGGATTTGAATTTAACAGTAGCAAGAGAATGAGCTGATGTGATGCTCTCTTGTACCTTGTTTTGCACTCGACTTTAATGTAGAGATAAGATATGGTTGCCTTGTATCAGCTGCATGTCCACTCTTGATGCAAATATGCCATGCCTGTTGTCATTATACATGCTACTCTTATTTTTCTATGCTGACTAGATTTGTGGACATCAAATGGTTTCCATGTTGTGGCCTTCTGGGACAGACTGAGGTCATTTGTTTTAGATAGGAAGATGTGTCACTTCTGCTATTACTATTACAAATGTTAAATGAAACAAAAAGGCTATAGCTAGATTTCTTGTATTTTTCTTCCTTATCCACTGATCCGTGCCTACTGTATTTCAAATACTCCTGTTCTCGTCTCCAATCCACCTTTAACTGATTTCTTCCACTGCTCTGTTGCAACCAGGTAGCTCTAATGTTAATTTTTTGGTACTTCGTCATTGGTTCTCATTTGTGCAGTGCTCTGCTTTTCTTTGTTCGTTCGCATTGCATTTCCCATGTTGTTTGTCCACTGTTCTGTCCAGTGATCCACCTTTTAATGCCATTGTCGTGCACATTCCCATTAGGGAACACACAGAACTGTTTTTTAGGTTTATCCAAACATGATAACTTTTAACCAATAAGGCCATTTATCTTCAGTGGCTTGTTTCCTGTCTCTATCTATTTGTATTGTTCAAATTATTTTTCTTTTACTACCACACAAAAGTCATGCAATCAACTTGGTTATCCAGCAAGTTCCTTATGTTTCTCTTAAGATTTTTTTTTCCAATAAAATTGGCACAATAGAAACACAGAAAACATCTGCACAACAGAATTATGAGAAACAAACATGTGAATAACTACGGATAGCATAGCTACTAATCTTATTCCTTCCACATTTTCATTTTCTACACACCTTCCATCCATTTTGTACAAGCAATGCATAAAATTTACTTGTGATATGCATGCCAGATGTCACTTGCAATATTTACTTTCACAAAAAATGGTAGAAAAATTATTTGCAATGCTAAATAACAATATACCCCAAATAGAAGTTCGGTGGTAGCTTCACTCAAAGTGGATATGTAATACCAATTAAATGAAAAGAGCATGAACAATAACAAGCATAATCAAGAAATTGGCTCGGTAGAACTATAATATAAACTACAGCATATGTCTTGCATGCTGCAAGCATACGGCCCACCCATTATGTATAGAAAAGCAGACAACTGAAACTGCATAACATTTTCAAAGGCTACTGACTCATTTCAGGATTAGTATCAAATCTGTTATATGCTGAAACGCTAGTTTCATAGCATGAAAGCATATCATAAACATGACAAATATTACCATCGGGCTTGCGTTGGTAATTACCAGAAATATGCTCTCTATTTAGAGCATGTTTGGTTTGAAGACTGTCCACCATGAGGTCAATTGTTCACACCATGATTAAAACATGATCCTATCAACCCTATATATCATTTTCTATTGGCATCGCATTCATGAAGGATGGGATGGACCAATGCATTTCATTATACAAACCAGAGAGGAGGGGAAGTTTTAGGGTTAGGACTGGATGATATGTTGGATGATGAGATAATCAAACCACCCAATCCTAACTCCGAAAAACTTTTCGTCTTGTTTGTCTTAGGGGATAGAATAGGTTGTGCATTCCATCACCGAAATTCCATTCGGCCGCATGCCAAATGAAGATTGGTCATGCCATAAAATATCATTGGATGGTACTATGAATCTATGATGGATGGACCCTCAATAAATGAGGTCGTTCCACAGATCAAATAGACCTATGTGACTATGTACATGATATATCCCTTCATGGGGGCTCAGGCAATTGACACCCTATTTAGGGGGTTAACCAACACATTATCAAACCTAGAATTGCATGATCTCCTGAAAATACAAATACATAAACGGTACAGGTTTACTCACCAGATCCTCCCAGAAACGGCCAGAAACAGCCTTCTTGAAACGTATTATCCACTTGCCACCATTCTGATTAGCAGGATCCTGCCCAATCAAAAATCATTAACCAATAGAAACACAGACAGACATAACACTACTCTAAACACACGGATGACAAACTAAACCACGTTAAGAGGAATACCTCCCAAAGGGGCCGGATGCCCTCCCTGAAGAGATGCAGGTCAGTGGGGCTCGGCAGGGAGGACGGGCGCGCAAGGTGGCAGTAGCAAACCCAGAACGACTCCACCTGCAAGCATCCGAACGGCAGCAGCAATCAGCTTCACTGAAATAAGGTATTCCCTACAAAAACTAGACCATCGGAGAGACATACAGTGCTGAAATCAACGATCTTCTTGATGTTGTCCTCGTAAGACTGCGACCTCGCCCCAGGCGTCCGGCGCGTGAACCAGAGCACGAGCTTGCGCTGCAGACACATAGCAAAAAAAAAAAAAAAAAATCACAAGTCGCATCCACTTCTACGATCCCAACTACCAATCTGACTACCACGCGCATCGGGGGTGCAAAGCCTGCACCAAAACCCCCTTTTATTCGAATGGGGAGCTGGGGATGAACGATAGGGGTGCAAACGGGATGGCTTGACTGAGGCGCGCGCTAGATCTAGCGGCGGCGGGTCTTACCCTGAGGGGGTGGAGTCCGGCCTTTAGCTCGCGGTTACGGCGCTCGCTCTCCTCCGAATCCGCCTCGTCCTCCACGGTGGCGGCGGCGGTGGGCGCGTCGTCCTTCCGCACGTGCGGTAGCTGCTGCTCCTCCTGCTCTGCCTCCTTCCTATCCGCCGCCGGTTCCATGGCGCGCCCTACTACGGCGATTTGGTCGGCTGGGCGTAGTGCTTGTCAGAACTCAGAACTCGAAGCAGGAAGGGTCGAGACTCGAGAGAAAGAGAGACGCGGAATGAAAAAGGAGTTTGTGGGTTTTCGCCTTTCGGCCTTTTGGGCCTTCCGGATGAGCCGTGTGAGAAGGGCGCTTGCGCTCCCTGTGACCACTAAAAGGCCTTTTTGCGTGGCCATTTAAAAGGTCTTTTTTTATAGGCATTTAACAGGTCTTGATTCTTGAACAAGTAGCAAAATATTATATCGATAAATGGTATACAATATTTTCTGACCTATGACGTTGAAACATCAGCCAATAATTTCTTTTTGAAGAATATAAGCTAGGAGAGTTAGGTAAGTTTCTAACAATTGAGGCTCCCTGCATGCGGGTTCTTTCCCAAGAAACCTAAGCCCTATCCCTATACAACCCAAAGCTCTGATTAAATGAATGGAAACTTTTAGCTCAACTTTGAACTCGAATATACTCCCTCTCATTATAAATATACTTCCTCTGTTTACAAATACTTGTCACTGAGCTTTACTATATTAATTTTGATCATGCGCTTTTTTCTAAAAAAAAGATTTGTAGATACTTAAAACTTTATATTATTAGATTTATCATAAAATAAACTTTATTAGTATTATATATTTTTTTAAGTATCTATAATTTAAAAAACGCACGATCAAACTTGCTACAGTAAAACAGTGACAAGTATATGTAAATGGAGGAAATAAGTTGTTTAGGACATTGATATGGTTTTCAATATGATATTTTGACTATTGATTTCTAACAAAATATGCTATTTAAAAAAAACAAATTATGTATTATGAAATTACTTTTAATCTATATAATTTCTTATATATATTAATGATCAAAATTTAAAAACTTTGACCAACATAGATTCTAAAATGAACTATATTTGCAATCAGAGTGAGTATAAGAAAATTCAACTCGGAATTGCAAATCTCAACTCAAAAAACTTATGTATATCCGGGATTCCTGAGCTATAAACTAAAACCCAAACTTTGAAACAATAAATTCAACTTTAAACTCACACGTACGAGAATCATGGACTTCATTTCACGGTCATCTGAGTATCTCCAACCATTTCATGACAATGTTGCCACATCGAACATTAAATGGGCGATAGGGTGAGGGAGAATTGAGATAACTATGGCAGGGGTGGTGATCGTTGAGATGGAGGAAGAAGGTGTGCTAGTCAGTTGCGAGATAGGGGGGGAGAAAGAAATGTCGAATTTTGTGATGCTTTGCTTGGTATGCGAATTTGCACACAACGAAAGCTTCGACAACTTAACTAAACCTACCCAATGATTTTGGTTGCCAACAATACAATTCGACTATATTTATAATTAATGTAGCTATTCGGTTTACGACAAGCCGTACTCTTTTATCAACACAGAGGATACAAAAATGTAATTTTCTAACAAACACAAGCCTTTGTGCCCCAAATTGCTATGGCTGTGATGTTTCGAAGTGTCATTCCTGTATAAGTTGACTACAATGAATTTACTGTGCGGTGCCTTGAAACTTCAAGCAACCTGGGCAGTGACGGAGCAGCAGAGCCACAATTTTCGGGAGAGCCCAAACTTCTCTTCTCTTTTTTTTCTCCTTTTCTAAAATTATAAGAGGGTTTATGAGACTCTCAAATATTTTTGAGGTTAGAGGGGCTCCTAGCGCCCGTTGAATCCACCCCTGAATATGAGAACCGACTTTTAATCGGATACGGAGTAAGACTATACCCATCATGATTTAAATCATGTATATTTACATGTACACGAATAATTTCATTGGTAGATATGTGATAGGGAATACACTTGTATGTGTGAGTTTGGTATGCACACCCGTGAATGTAATTGAAAAAAAAAATTAGCGACATATTTCAGCTCATCACTTATTATTCTCTAGAGAAACTCTACACGACTAGTGCGAGGATAAGTAGGCAAAGATTTATTGTTGCACCAAAAAGTTGGATGCTGTCGGAGTGTGAACTCCTCTAGCGGGGATCCGGAGGGACCCCTTTGAGATTCGGGTGGGGGATGATTCTGAATCCATTTTGCGGGTGAAATAAATAGGCGTAAATGCGATGCAGGTGGAATGGAATGATCGGATGCAGGAAGTAGTAAATGTTCAGGAGGTTTTTAGACAAGTTCGGGCCGCACTGAGCGTAACACCCTACTCCTATGTGTATGCTATAAATGCTCCGAGAATATCTCTCAGAGGTTCTGCTGGGTTACAAGAATGTTTGTCTAATCTAGAGCTTCGTGCTCCTTGTTCTTCGGCTGGTTTAAGCTTCTGTGCTTGTCGAGAGTTCGAGCTGGTCCGAACCGGTCCTCTTCTCCAGGGAGCCCGCCCCACCTTAAATACCCACCGGGGCGGTAGCGTGCCCAAAAAGGGATGGCGCGAGTTCCAAGACGTCATGGAAAGCAACCATCATGGGCTGTTGCGCAAGGTGACGAGGAGGGTTGAAAACGCGCCCCGTCCGGTCTTGTTCGTCATCATGCCGTTCTTCAACGGGCACCGCGGGGAGGGCCCACCGGCAGCCACCGAGCAGCCCGGTGTGCCTGCCCGGTCAGAGCAGGCTTGACACAGCAGGGCGGCAGGCGGGGCGCCTTGGCTTCGCGATGTTATCCCGAGACGCGCTGGATGTCCCGCGATGGGATCCGTGCATTAAATATCCCCACGCCTCCCTGCCAGACCGTGGCAGGGACTGGCAGTGAGCGTGGGGGGAGCAGTTGGAAGTGACAGGCCACGCACCATCTTAAATGCAGTATCGGGCCTCTCACTAGCTGACACCTCACTGCTGGACCTCTGTGGGGGCCACCGACGAAGGACTTCTTAGACCCTCGGGGAACCGAGTGCTCAGGGGGCCACAGTTCGTTGCCCCGAGCACTCTCTCCCGGATATGCCCTTTCTTGATCCTCGAGGAACCAAGTGCTCGGGGGGCCACTGTTCATGGCCCCGAGCACTCTCTCCCGGAACTGACTATTCGGGTTCTCGGGGAACTAAGTCCTCAGGGGTCACTGTTCACAGCCTCGAGCACTCTCTCCTGGAACTGACTTCCCTTGGGTCCTCGGGGGACTCGGGTGCTTTGGGGCCACTGTTCGCAGCCCTGAGCACCCTCTTCCCGGTACTTGGCTTTTCATGTTGTTGGGGGACTTGAGTGCTCGGGGGCCACTGTTCGCAGCCTCGAGCACTCTCTTCCCGGTACTTGGTCTTCTCGGGTCATCGGGGAACTCGGGCACTCGAGGACCACTGTTCGTGGCTCCGAGCACCCTCTCTTGGGACTTAGTCTTCTCGCACCTCAAGAAGATAACCCCCGCGGGAGGACGCCACATGGCAACCTGCCGATCTGACCTCGGGACTCGGGGACTCTTGGTCCTGTGTCACCGACAGATGCCTTAGGATGTATTTAGTTGGATGAGAGATGGATATTTATATATTTTTTAATATATGGTTGAGAGACAGATGGACGGATCATCCAATTTTGAGGAATATTCTTCAGAGATATTGAATAAATTGAGCAATATTTTTTATTTGATGAGGTCATCCACCTTATCTAACTATGGTCATTAGTAAAATAATAATTAGTGATAATTAGCATGTTGTATTGCTAATTAGTTTATTATTATGAGATTATAGTTGATAAGTGTTAGTGTACTTATTAGTGTACTATTGGTATATCAATTAGAATATAATTAGTAATAACTAGCATATTTTATTATTAATTAGTAATTATTATGACAAGATGAGCATGATAAGTGTTAATACATGTTGGTTAGTGTATAGTTAACTATTATTATATAAATTTAAGATATATAATTTAGTTAATTATTATCATTATATTCACTCATCTCTCTAAATAAATATAAAAATAGATCATCCTATCCACTGACCAAACAGAAATAGATAGTCACATCCTAAAAACATAGATAGCCATAACCCCATAAACTAAACACGCCCTTAAATGTTTTAGTGGCTAGATAGCAAACCTTATACCCTTATTCAATTGGTTTAATTTTGTGCAGAAATTCCAGGGCAGAAAAACACTGGTTGATATTCTTCTTTCCCGCTCCAAATACCTCTCATTCCTGGAATTTGCGGAATTTTTACATTTTGACCCTTTAAAACATATTTTATAAATAGATCTCTTCACAAAAATTCTAAAAATAGATTCTTTTACACGGCACTATAACATTTCATGTCGTAGTTGAATAGCACGACACCGTGACAACTGGTATTGTGGTAGCAGCCACGTATGATCTTTTATATTGGATTTACAAGATTATATATGACAGCTAGCACAACACCAATTATCATAATGTCATGCTATTTAAGAATAGCGCTAATAGTCATGATGTTATAGAAAAGATTCATTTTTAGATATTGTTTCCATAGTTCCATAAATAGAAAAGTTTTTAAAAAGGATCCGAATCAAAAAAATTCCACACCAAATTCTCAGTTCCCAAGCCGATTGAAACGGTGTAGGAGGGAACAAGGAAAATAAAAGAAAAGAAAACTACAGTTCACTTCACGTATGTCCACCACCTCAACCACACTATAGGGTTGTTTGGTTAGCAACAAAGATAATCCAGCTAAATTTTGACCGTATCTAAAAATTTAACATCTATTTAATTTAAAGTTAAAATTTAGTTATATCCTAAAAAAATTAGGCGGATAAATTTTTTCTATAGTATTTGTAAGCAAATATCGAACAATCAAATTATCCGTTAAAATTTTTGACCGACTGTATTTTAGCTTAATCTCAAATCAAACATCATTTTAACTATCAAAATTTAACACTGCACACTAATTTTACCTCTAACCAAATTTTAATTTAGTTTGTTAGTACAAAAACCAAACTTGGCACCCGAAGCCCGCATTCACCTCGCCAAACTTTCCCCTCTTCCTCCGCTCTTCGCCCCCACCCCTCCACACCACCTTGCCGCAAATGCCCCAGTAGGCTCCAAACAAAGTTCGGCACCCGAACCTCTAGCAAGCTCTGCTCTCCTATTTCCCCCACTTCTAGCAAGCTCGGCTGCCGGCCAAACTTTCCCCTCTTCCTCCGCTCTTCGCCCCACCCCTCCACACCAACCTTGCCGCAAATGCCCCAGTAGGCTCCAAAAATCCAAAACCATCCGTCCTCTCACCCACCCATCCAGCCCAGGGCGGTGGCCATGACGACCCGATCCAACGGCGACAACCACGGCAACGGCCACCACAACGCGGGGTCCTGGTACCCACAGCGCCGCCCGCACTACGGGTACGGTGGCGGGTCCGCCTCCTTCCGCGGCTGCTGCTGCTGCCTCTTCCTGCTGCTCACTTTCCTGGCGCTCCTCGCCCTGGCGGTCGCCCTCGTCGTCGTGCTTGTGGTGAAGCCCCGCAAGCCCCAGTTCGACCTCAACCAGGTGTCCGTGCAGTACCTCCTCGTCGCCCCGCCGACGTCCCCCTCGGCCTCCCCGGCAGGCGTGCCCCCCGCGGCCCCCGGCGCCGCCTACCTGTCGCTCAACATCACGCTGCTCTTCACCGCCGTGAACCCCAACAAGGTGGGCATCCGGTACGGCGCGACGGCGTTCGACGTCATGTACCACGGGGTGCCGCTCGGGGTGGCGGCAGTGCCCGGGTTCGAGCAGCCGGAGCACAGCACCCGGCTGCTCCAGACCCGCGTCATCGTCGACCGCTTCAACGTGCTCCAGGCCGACGCCCAGGACCTCGTGCGCGACGCTGCGATCTACGACCGCGTCGACCTCCGCATCACCGGCGACGTCGGCGCCAAGATCCTCGTGCTCGGCTTCTCCTCCCCCAAGGTCCAGGTACGTAATTGCCACGGCAACCCGCAACCGCCCGCTGAACCAACAACTCTTGCTCGCTTCCGCCGCAAGCGTTTGATTCGTGATGTGATGTGCGAACGACTTCAGGTGTCGGTGGATTGCGCGATCGCCATCAGTCCGAGGAGCCAGTCGCTCAAATACAAGCAGTGCGGCGTCGACGGGCTCAGCGTGTAGGTAAGTTACCAAGCCGCCGCCGCCGCCGCAGCAGCAGCAGCGGCAGCGGCGGCGGAAGCTGTAGCTGTAGCTGTAATCCAATGGAGGTAGATGAAGTGGATGGGATCTGTTCGTCGATTCTAATCTCGGGTCTTGATTTCCTTCCTGTACGTGGGGGGGGGGGGTAAATTTTGAGCCCTCACCTTACAGGAGGCCGCTGGTTTTTGTGAATTACCACTGGTTGCAATTAGTGGCATACTATTACCACGGTTGTCTGTATTCATCAATCACCATTGCTTAGGAGCTAAGGGAAGTGGATCGAAAAAGCTGGGAGCGAGCTGAACGAGCGAGAGGAAGCTGATCGCTTTTCTCTGCTCCCCTCCCTTGTCCGTGCCCTTGATTGTTTCGTGTTTCCATGGGTTTGGGAGTTGGTGGGAGTGCGCTGCCCGACGCACACAGCCATGCCCTTGTCTGTTTAATCTGGCTCACTTCAGCCAGCAGTGGAGTCGGGGCATAGGATGGGGAAGCAAATTTTTTAAGTTTATGTACGTGCCATTCACTCTTGATCTAAAGGAGTTAGGCCGTGGCCACTGGCCCGTGTGCGTGGGTGTTGGTTTCTCACTTCCATGGTGGTGGTGGGGTCAAACCGTCGAAGTTTTACACTTGCGTCGATGATGGGGGCGAAACGGAATTTGGCATTGTAAACGAGGACCCGGCGTGGAAGAACCTTTGGATTTCCAATGTAACGTGCGGCGTGACCCGTGTCGTCTACACATCTTCTGTGCACGTTGGATAGTTGGTGTATAGAAGTGAGCTACTGACTGCAAATCTCGGTTCGCACATGGCAATCTTTTTTTTTTGTTGAGTTTACAGGATACTTTCTGTCATCAGTGTCTTGGTTGATTCCCATGCTATGCCGCATAGTTGTACAAAATTTATTCTGGACTTGAATTCATTTTTTCCTTTTAAGCTTCTGGAGTTGAATTCGACTATGCACGGCTGTTAATTTGCCGAATTCAAATACGGTTAAAGATGTTCACTGGATCCGGGTATGAGTTTTCGATTTTTCATAGGTTTATAGTTTCTTCACCGGTAAAGTCTTCGTATCTTGAAGGAAATCTCGTCAGTCATTCCGATTCGGATAGAGCACTTGCTTCTACTACTTTTTTTCTTCACAACTTTAGCTTGCTAGTTAGTTGATGCGGACTTATCACCCACTTTGGCTTCAGAGACTAATACGTTTTACCATTAAATAGCTAGATTGAAGCTCACTTTGCTTGAGTAAACCAAGTCAAGTCGCTGAATTTCTAATCCGTTGATTGCGGCCAAGTGCGATCTTAAGCTGGTACAACGCACCAACCCGTCGTGATCATGGATGTATCCATTGGACCAGCTTTGCGTTCCTTGCGTTTGAGTTGCTTTGACGTTTACTTTCATTTTGGTGTATAGCGACCATCGTTCTTGAATCTTGACCAAACAAGGACTCACGTGTGGCTACTAGCCTCGCCGTTTCCTACGTCGCTGGACCGGACGCGCGTTTAATCGTTGCCTTGGTGTAGTGGATTTTTCTGATTCGTTTGTCACTGCAAAAATGTCCGTTCCTCATTTTTTTTAAGGGTACGATGAGGTCGCACACTATATATACCTCATACATATATACATATGTGCATGTCCATATATATGGTTTTTTAAAAATACAACGAGGACGCACACTACTAGGATGAGATTGAAAGGTACGAAAACTCTAGTGCGTCGAGCTTACAACGCATATGTAAATTACCAAAAAAACATGTATACCTATATAACCTAACCTAACCTAGATTAATTTTAAACCCTAGAACTAATAAAGAAATCCCCGTGAGCACCCACGTCGAACTTTGCTCGAACGCTGGCGCGGGTGCACTCCGGCGCCTTCGCCATCCGAGCTGTTGCTAATATGCGCAAAAACCTAATTTCAGATTTTATACAAAGGCATATTTCACGATCTAAAACATTTGACCATACTTCTAACCCTAGCAGCAAGCAAAAGTACCAAAAATCCATTAGTTTCATCAAGAACTCACAATCGGGTTGATGAAGGGATGAAGTTGATGATGTGTCGATTTGCTGCCGTGCAGATCGAAAATGAAGCAGTGCAGAGCGGTCGTGTAGGTGCGCTACCCAGAAACCTTATTGCCGTCCTTTGTGCGGGCTTCACGACGGCAGAGACTCGGAGATACCGCTCACCCTCCAACCTTGTGCACGGCAAGGAGAAGGGCCGGCGAGATCCGGCAGCACAGCACACAGGACAGTGATCTGGATCGGTGGAGAAGAAAATGTGGAGCAGAGAGATCTATTCCGAAAAACCTAGACGTCTCCAGGATTTAAAGGGAAATGGTTGCCCTCTTGGAGCCGTTTTCTCTCATAAAATTCCCACAATTGCAGCCTCCATAACTGACCAATAACCCTCAGAGTTAAGGCATTGATCGCGATTAAAACAGCTGATTATGGCATTGATCACAATTAAAAAAAAGAGAGAGCAGCAAAAGGGCTTGCAATTTTGTGCTGTCACGCCACGTAAGTCACAAGTCACGCGGATATTCACGCGAAAATACGCGAATACGCGCACGCGCGTGCGTGTGAATATAGCAAAGTATACTCTCTCTTTCTCATCTTCTCTATTTCAAAGAGGCCAAAGAATTCAAGTATTTAAGTTGATCTATATCCCTTTGCTTGATAATACAGGACTAAACCTTCTTGCTTTGCATTCTCATAAATGTGCTTTAAATGGACCACATTCCAACACGAGCTAGTAGCGCTCGGTCTCGTCCGTTCCGCACTTGGTACTCGGAACTTGGAAGTTGGAACTGGGGAATGAGGGCAAAGAAGAGCGGAGAATCACATACTGCAGTCGTACAGAGGTCGAGGCAAGCAGAGACATTTTTGGGGAATCGATTGGTGCAACTGCAAGAGATGGTACCGGTGGTTCACATGAAAACTTTTGTCGCCTGTTGTTTGTGCACAGAGATTTTATTGCTTCTCTTGCGTGCAGAGAATCCAATATCTTCTGGCATCCCTCTGCACATGAGACCGGAGGAGGACCGGAGGAGCATCGAAATACTTGGAAAAAGATACTGAAGTCTCCCGGTTTGATCCCCCGTAGGCTGTAAGCCATTTTTTAGCAGGAACCCATCCGGAATTTTGCACTGTTCGCTTCCACTCTCAGAGCACATGACATGCTGATTGCTGACTAGCTTGGCTTGTTTTCTCCGATGTTGCATAGCTGGGCAACTACTCACCACCGGTCACCACTCCCGACTCATTTCAGCGGGCTTCTACATTCCATCCTAAAACATTATCATGATCACCGCTTGATGTTTTCCCATTCTACATTGGCGCATCTATGTCACATCCATTTTTATTTTATTGTACAAAGTATGACAAAATTAGGTTTATAATTTTTGTGCATTTCAATATTTATCTATGAATTTATCAATGTTTAACATATTTAATTAATTATAGAGAAAACAGTAGTACTTTTGTGTATACATATAGTTTTAACTTGTAGATGAAAGTAATACTAACCTAAAACAATTCATATTTTTTTGAGTTTTAGATATTTTTCTTTGCATTTTAGATTTTTTTAATCAATTTATCAACATAACTAATATTCATTTCGATATTTTCCTAGAATTTCCTGAAAAATGAAAATTACATATATATATATATATACATATACATATGTACATATACACGTGTACATATACATATACATAAACATACATACGCATATACATATATGTATACATAACTAATACCATGGACTTACTACTACAGTACACTACAGTAGCAGAGGGCCTGAGAGTCCGATAGTATATTTACTTGATCCGTAGATTCAGCACAATTTAATTTAATTAATTAATTTAATTAAGTACGGATCGTTTTACGTCCATTCTTAAAAATAAGGCTAATCTGTGTCCATCGGGTATTTTGCTTAAAAAAAAATGAGCTACAGGGGACGAATCGAAACCTCGGACGACTTGTATTAGAGTTTGTGCGATTTTGCCTAATCCTCACGCGCACGTAGATGCATTCTGTGCCTTTTCTACCTGCTTTAGGCAGTTTCCGCTATTGGTCTTTGTATGACCGAGATAGCTGATTGATTAGGGGTGAATAGATATCTTATAATTTTTTTTAAATAAATTGTTTATTTTTTTATTCACTCAACACTAATAAAAACGTATAAACAGAAATATAAGTTTTTGAGAGATAAAATGAGAAAGAGAGAATATGAACTATATGCTCTATTCAGGAGAATTTTATGTATCTTTGTACATAAAAGCTTGAAACTTGAATGAACAATTAAGCAAAACGAACAGTCACCAAAGCAATTTTCTAAGTTGATATTTTAAAGGCAATAACATAAGACCATCTCAAATACATGAGTATATTAACGTTTATGCCTCTAGCGATAAGAAGAACAGTTTCCTAAGGTTGAAAAATTGCAGATCAAAAATAAAAATGAAAATCAACAAAAAAATCACAACCGAAAAAAGAAAAACTTGCAAATTTGCAAAGTAACCAATAGAAATAGCCTAGAAGGAGAAGAATTCAAGCAATGTAAAAACATAAACTTCATTACTCAAAGAGGTCAGTCCTGTTTTAAGAAGATTATAAAGATTTTTCTCTCAAAACTCTTATATATTACATAGGCTAAGGACTCATCTTTCTCTCCTCTAAAATTCTAACACTAGGCTCTCAAATGGGTAACACAAGAGGCTCAAGTGACTGGTTTAAACTCTCACATAGTTTTATCCCTATATTTATAGATATAGAAAACTCGACCCCTAAGTTTTCTAGTTTGTTACCAAAATACTTCTCTCTTGTAGTATACTCCTACCTCTCACCGATGGCATTTTGGTCCATTTCTTGCTCCGTCCACTGAACGATTGCGATACCTTTATGATTTAGCTTCGCCTCGATGCAAGCTTCGCAATGGTGCCACATACTCCTCCAATCCTCCCATTGTTTTGAGGTTCAACCGTGAAACCGTATCCACGCTTCTCAAAACTTGACTCGTCACTTGCTTACATCTTAAGCAAACACTCTGATATCGACACGTGTACGTAGTCTTATGATCCTGATTACCAGCAAGTTTCTCCCGCTCCTGACCCCTTGGGCCGTCTTATCACTTGCACCGGTATCCCTTTCGCTTAATTTTGCCAACACGCTGTTTTCATCTTCTGTTTTATGCTTTGCTTGACCCCACATGTACATCAAGGATCACCTTTGACTTCTCTCGGCCTCTTTGATCCTCTAGCACTAAGTACCCGCTTAGCCCCGATCACCCGCCGTTAACCGCCAAGTTGCATTCGTCACCTAGACACTATGAGACAATATTTTTCCAACTCTAACTCTAGTTAGTCCATAATCAAAATGCTCAAACCAAGCTCAAGCAATCCAAAACTCGATAAACAAATTGACAACCTTGTTAATCACTGATCATATATCAATCAAGACACATTTTAACTTGTTTCCCAATCTCTCCCTTAATGAGTGCATTAAAAACACCTTAAAGCACAAAAATTTTGGTTTGAAGAAGATAGACTCATCCAAGTGACAAAAACTTAATAAAGAGCAAAAATATGTCACTTTGAATAAGAAAAGTTGCATAAGTCTTAAGAGAGGCAAAGACAATCCAAAAACCTTAAAAAAGCAATAACAACTCATAAACATAAAATCAAATGTTCCCTCTTGATGAATGCACATTTTTCATTTATGTAAGATATTTCTTTGATTTGGTGCAAAATGTTAATTTCTCCCCTTTTTTCATTCATTTCTCCCCCTTTGGCAATGCAAACATCAAGGGCAAAACATTATGCAATATATAAATATACAATCCTAATGAGTTTTCACAAGTATAACATAAAGTATTTACAAAAGGTAAAAACATCAAAGGGCTATAGACAGTAGAAGATGAAGCTCACAAATGCACAAAGGCTAAAAAAAAAATAGTGACACAACAACATAAAATTGTATAAGCTAAATCCGAAAAATTAGTTGTCACATTTAATTTTACATAGCCGAATCATGTTTAAGGCGACCACCATATAAACATTCACTCGTATAACACAAGCATTAAGAACTAGCCAACTTTAATATAAAACTAAGCAAACAAGCATTCATGATGGTAGGCTTTGTAAACGCTCACATATGAAATCTAGACTTAGTTAGATCAAGTAATTTAAAACAAAATTCAGTAATTATGCATATTTCTTTTATTTTTATTGTCAAGTTGTCTCTTATCAAAGCAAAGTGTCATACAACTAGGTATGGCAAATACCTTGGGGTTTCTAAACAACCGTATTAGATCACATTTTATCATAAGATACTTGATCTTACAAGATTATTCACATTTTCACAAAAAATCAAGTTTTTACATGATCAAGTCAAGTAGTGTTTTTACGATACAAGAAACATATGTTCCCCTAAGGTTCTATCATGAGTTAAACATTTGACAAAGACAAAACATATTGCAATGTTCCCCAATTCACCGACTTGAACCAACAAGCCTAGAGCAAGATATTCATAAAACTAGCCTTAACACAAGTATTGACTAAGTCAAAGAAATTGCGAATATGGTGATCAAGAATGTAGCATTTCATAGTCTATATGATTCATAAAATTATCAAATTTCATCCAAAAAAAGCTAGCTTGCTTAAAATATTTCATGTCGAAGTATCAAGAGAAGCCTAAGATTAAAAGCTTGCTCTGTACAACTACTCAACTTAGTCCAAATTCAAGTCTAGCAATCGAAAATGCTAAAGACATACAAGTCAAAGTTCAACTATTATGATTATCTTACATGATGTGATGCAATGCAAATGCAACACAAGTAAAATATAGTATATACAAAGGCAATTCTCTTTCACACAATGCTATAGAGATAGTACACACCAAGCTCTTCCCTCAAATAAGCAAATCTAGTAGCATCTAGAGGCTTGGTGAAGTTGTCGGCTAGTTGATGTTGGTATCAATGTATTTCAAGTCTATATCCCCTTCTCATTGTGGTCTTTCGTAAAGGGAATCTCACATCTATGTGTTTAGTTCTGGAGTGCTGGACTGGATTATTGGTTAAGCTTACGGCACTGGTGTTGTCACACAAAAGTGGCACACTCCTAAAATATAACCAGAAGTCCCTCAAGGTAGCAACTGTTCATAAAATCTTTGAGCAACAGCTAACAACAGCAACATATCTAGCTTCAGCAGTAGACTGCACAATGCTAGACTGCTTGCAAAAAGACCCACACATAAGAGAAGTATCTAAGAAATACATGTGACGGAAATACTATTCTTATCAATTCTATACCCAACAAATTCTGCATCGAAAAAACCTCGAAGAGAAAGTGAAGAGGAAGCAAACAACTAGAGTCCATAGTCGAGAGTGTGCTTGAGGTACCTCAAAATGCGTTTCACTGCTTGGCGGTGAGACATCCTCGGTGAACCTTGGAAGCACGCGCAGAGGTAGATGGAGAAGTAGATGTCCGATCTTTTTACCATCAGGTACAGAAGGGAGCCAATCATGCTCATGAACTCTCCGTAGTCCATCGCTTCATCACCTTCATTCGAATCAAGTACAATCGAGGTAGCCATCAGTATTGCTAAGGACTTCGCGTTGCTCATGTCAAACTTCTTGAGCAACTCCTTAGTGTACTTCATCTAGTAGACGGATGTACCCTACTTGCATTGCTTGATTTGAAGTTCAAGGAAGAAGTTGAGTTCACACATCATCGTCATCTCAAACTCCTTGCTTATAGTTTCTGCAAACTTGGCAATAAGTGTATGAGAAGAGCCACAAAAAATGATATTATCCATGTAAATCTGAACAAGTAGGAAATCTTTGCCATGTCTAAGAGTGAATAAAATTTTATCAGTTGATCCTATGACATACTCATGCTCCAATAAGAAAAGCCTAAGCTTATCATACCGATCCCTAGGTGCTTGCTTAAGCCTATACAATTTTTTTTTTCTGAAGCTTGGATACTGTATGTAAGTATTTTGTGTGTTCAAAGTCTAGGGGTTGCTTGACATAGACATCTTCCTGTACGAAACCATTTAGAAATGTACTCTTGACATCTATTTGCTACAACTTGAAACCCTGGGATGACGCAAAAGAAAGAAGGGTCCTAATAGTTTCTAGCCTAGCTACCGGTGTAAAGCTCTCTCCAAAGTATATCCCCTCTATTTGAGTGAAACCCTGAATCCTCTGCACACTTCTCAAAGTTTGACTCGCCACTTGCTTACACCTTAAGAAAGCGCTCTGATGTCAACATGTGTACTCTGTCTTACGATCCTAACCGCCGGTAAGTCTCTCCGCTCCCGCTCCCGCTCCTGATCCCTCAGACCTTCTTGTCACTTACACTGACATTTCTTTCGCTTGACTTTATCAACACACCATCTACATCATTTGTTTCATGCTTTGCTTGACCTCCATGTGTACAACTAAGATCACCATTGACTCCACCCGGCATCCTTGATCATCCGGCACTAATCACGGAGTGAAAAACTGCTATTGACTAGTAGGAATACGACTTGTATAGGCAAGCAAAGTAGAACCCATTTAGCCCCAATTAACTGTTGCCGACCGCCAAGTTGTATATGTCACTTATACACCATAAGACAAGTAGATGTGATGAATCGTCTAAATAATATTCTAATTAATCACTAGAAGGATCATTATTCATAATCACAACCTTGATGATTAACCAGAATATCATCCCGGTAGTCCCGGCACGTGTTTTGTGCTCAAGATTGAAACACATGTCTTTCCAACATATACATCATAACAAAGCTTAAAAAAGAGTGAGTAATTAATATTATATTACAAGTCTTTAGCCATGCAATCATTTACCCCAATTTACAACAAAAGACAACAACATCTACGCATCGGAAATATAAACCTATACAACAAAAGAGAGTGGAGTCACATGCCCTTCGGCTCCATCCCAAAAGCAGAACCTCCGAGAGTAGGATGAACTACTCTTGCCCATCACCCTGAACGGCAGACACCAAGTAGCCAAACACCGGCTCTTCCTCACCAGCAACACCTTAAAATGCTGGCATGAGTACGAAGATATTCGCAAGACTTAAACCATAAAGAGCACATATACATAGCTCGACTCTAAGGATTATACATTGAGCCATTAACAAGGAAAAGCCATATGGTTAAGTTAAACATAAGCGGTAAGCAACCTAGACACATAGATGTGAACAATTAACTTAACTAACAACAATATAACTCTACCATATCATAACCAACTGAATATAAATAACTAGAACCATTATGAACATACATGTAACAAAGAACAACTCAACTATCTCCCACATATCCAACCATCAACCACAAGCGAAAACTCTACGATCGATGCAGATGGACAGAAGCATGCTCATGACCAAGAGCGCGGTATTTCGAAATATTTTTATACCCTGCAAGGGATACTCCTGGACCCACACGACTTGAGGATCATACGACTTGTATAACCACACAGATCCATACAAGGGAGTACTCATGTCAATATTTCCTAATAAGCTCCAACCATTTAGATCATGCATCGCTCGGCGCTGAGGTACTAGAACTACTCCTGAAGCAAACTAGCACCTCTTACAAGCCCACCCGCTCATACTGTCGATATTCACTCCCAAATGATCACAGCTACAGAGGTATTCGGCTCGCCTTACCATTAGATCGGCATTTGGTGAGTAAAGTAAGTGCTAAAGCCGATTACACCGACAATCGGTGCTTAAACGACGAAAGCGATCTACGATGTTCGGGTTCTTCTCCCGGCCTGCCCCCAGTACTTTCCTCCGTAGCAGATAACATCCCTAGCATTGTCCACATCTCGTCTCATACTCACCACTCATCCAACCATCATCAACACATATCCAACATCATGATCATTACGAAAGTAAATAACACATATGTTCGCGAACGATAAAATAATTTACCGCTCGACTTCTACCGAATGACCTATGCATTGCTAAGCATTTCGATTTAACTTGTAATCTAGATACTAACAACATACTCTAGACGACATACTCAAGACGACAAGGAAAGGATGAACAACAATTCAAGGTATAAGTAATGCATTCAACATAGGATCTACCCACTTGTACTCGATTTTGACTTGACACAAGCAAACATACATAAGCATAGCTCATCAATTTTAGACTTCATTCAATTGAACAAATGTGCAATATGCTTAGTTGCTTGCCTTGCTGCTCTTGGGTTTGCCTGACACTCCCCGCACAGAATTCGCAGAAATGCAGGAGCTCGCTGCCGCCTTCACTCACACCCGCATCGCGCTTCAGTTCTTCGTTCACTAAAGAAGAACGCATGCAATGATGAATATGAATGAAGTGCAAATATGTATGCCACAAAAATACATATGATGAAATGCCATAAAATTATGCCTTATAATGTATGAATTTTTTTTTATAGATAGAACAAGTCATAAGAAGACTAGCAAAATTGGTTTCACCCATTTTGGGCTTGCAATGAATTAACAGTGAATTAATAAAGCTTTAACCTAATTAATAAATCTAAGAAATTTAATTAATTATTTAATGGCTGAGGACATTTTCAATAGGTAGGTTTTATGAAACCAACAAAATTGGTTTTATAATTTTTGGAGCTATAGAGAATTTATTATGAATTTTACAAGTTTCAGCCAATAATAAACTGTGCTGAAAACGGTTCTGCTGAGTTAGCCGCGGTCAGACCGCCGGGAGTGACGGTCAGATTGCCGGAAATCGCGATTAGACCACCGACATGCATAGAGATTTGGGTTCTGACGGTCAGATCGGCCCAAGGGGCTATCGGATCCCTGGAACAACGGTCAGATAGCTGGAAAGCGCGGTCAGACCGCTGGGAGCGGCCGTGGGCACTAGGTGAGTTCACCGGCGACGATTCCGGTGGCTTATGGGGTGTGGATTTGGATCTAGAGCACCCTCTTGATCTCCTTTATTGCATAGGACCACACGTATAAGCCGAAATCGATCAAAACTCGGCTATTGCCTTCAATGCTAAGAACACTAGAACTTTACAACCTTATCTCCAAATTCGAAATCTATCCAACAAAAATACGGATTCTTGACATATAAGCCTAGGGGACTCACCCAAGGGTCTTTGCCGAGATTGTTGAGCACCCGGTGAAGGAGGAAACGGAGGGAAATCGCTCGGGAGGAGGATGAACGTTGGTGTTCCTCGTGTTTCAACCCTAAACACCAAAAGACATCAAATCCGGTCCAAATCCTTCGAGAAAACGAAAAGGAATTGGACGGGTGCGCAGCTTAGGAGCTCATGATCGCGATGGTACCACATACTCATCTCGAATATTGGCTGCACGTGAGAGAGAGGGGTGTGGGTCTCACATGATAGAGAAAAAGTCCGTTTTATGTGTGAATTTTTATTCTTTTTTCTACCAGATTTTTTTCTCTCATCTGAATTATTTTAAACTAATTGCTCTAGAGTTACAAAACGAAATTACACCAAATTAAATATAATGCTTAATTATGTAATTACGGATTTTAGGACGTGACAGTAGACATATTTCTTCAACTTCAACTCTAACTCCAGTTAATTTATAATCAAAATACTCAAATCAAACTCAAGCAATCCAAATCTCACAAACCAAATCAACAATCTTATCAATCGCTCATCGCATATAAATTAAGACATATTTTAATTTAATTTCTCAATCTTTCAAAGCAACTGAAGCTCACACATTGCCATTAGAAGATTGCGTATACACTATTTGTAACAAAGTTTAGCAATGTACAATTCATAAGGGCCATGCTCGGGCCGGTTAACTTTAAGAAAGCATTCTTTTCTAGAGTTTCTTCATGCCCATTTCTTCTCTCTTTCCTCTTCTATGCATCAACGTATTGCAATTTAACTTTACGAAAGTACTCTTTTCTAGTGTTTCTTCTTGCCGCCGCGATACTTTTTTGCGGTCCGCGCAGTCTGCCCATTTCTCCTCACTTTCCTCTTCTTTGCAACAGCGTATTGCAATGTGCAAAGCAAAAGTGTGGTGTATAAAGATGGTCCCATCGCCGTTTCAGTTTAATCAAGTAATATTGTTCCTCTGCCCATGAAAGCTCCTTTTTTTAAACTTCGGCAATGAGGGTGGGGGAGATGAAGAGTAGTACTGTAGAATTTTGAATTTTTTTCATTATTTTTTATTATGAATTTTAGCTATTGATTAATTGTATTTTGCATGGACTATTTATTTAGGTATTTGATTTTTTCTTAGACTATATTTGATATGGATCCTTCTTTTTTTTTTTTCTATTCTAACCCTAATTTTAATTATTATTTATTTTATTTTATTTGGATTGTTTATTTAGATATTTTGCTTCTCAAACCGTATGGAATCAAACTGTTAATTTTCATAAATTTTAATTTTGAATTTAGCTATTTATTAATCGTATTTATATAAATTTTTTGGTTTAATCTAATCATTAGGTGTTCATAACAATAAGTGATCTAGATTATTTTTCTTTTTTCTGATTAACGTGATAATTTTGTGATCTTAAGAACAAATATGATAGTTTCTTCTAACACTTAAATAATAATATAAATAGTAAGATGGCCCACTAATAATGTGACTAGGCTCGCTACAATAATTTATCATAATAAGTTTTGATTTAAACTTAATCTCTTTTTTATGTGGCCGAATGCGTCGAATTGGACGACCAAATTGGCTCCTTGGACAGGTTTCCTGTTAGGAGGAGGACCAGGTTGACGTCCTGGGCTGGTTAGCTCCGCGGACGACGGGTCGGCAATCGGAGAGCCCCTGTCCAATGTCCGTCACCTAGATGGCGGTTTGCACCAGGATCTGCTTGTACCATATGCCGATGTAGTAGTAAGACTGTAAGAGTTGCCCGGCGGGGCGAAGAAGCCCAACTCGAACTTGCCGCCCGCCGAAACCAGCATGGTGGCGCCAAGCGCACATGCCCAGATCGTCTAGAGAAGGACAAGGGCACAAGGCAGTACAGTACCGTTGGCAACGTTACGGCTGACGAGCCTGAGGTACGCCATTCGGCCTGTCCTTACATGGGCACACGGGACAACTGAACAAGTTACTGGAACGTATCGCATGGACACGATCATGTAATCAGTGCTGTACTGCTTGTCTTTGTTGATTTGTTATAGATCTGGTATACGGTCGGAGGTTGGCAGTGCTCGGCCAGGGAGCGAGCTAGGGCCGAAAATAAAGTTCAAGCTCGTGAACTAGCTCTTAAAAAGGCTTGATCCGGCTCGTCTTAGTGGCGTAACGAGCTAAATCCAAACCATCTCTCTAACTCGGTGCTCTAGCGAGCTGAGCCTGAGCTAACTCACGAGTGCCTCTTTAACTTGGTCGCTAGCCCATCCTAGGCAATAGAGCTGGGAGCTTAGGCCACCTCAGCCTTCAGCAGCCCAGCAGCCCACGCTAGCATTTCTATTTACTCCTCATCTTTAACACCGTGTGTGTTACTAAGTAGAACCTCTCTTCTAAGATAATTTGATGTGGCCTTAATTATCTCTGGCTCCATGTAGAACCCAGACCTACATCAACTCTCATATCCCTTAAGAATTTCCTTCATCATTTTAGCACCAGTATACTGTGAAGTATATACTAACATTTTTTCATCATTAAGATTTGAAAGTATGGCAGGAACAATAAAAAAACAGTTCATCATCCTCTTCTTCTTCCATCCGCATGAATTTTCTAATTCTCTCCTTCCTATATTCCATAATCTCATTCTGTCGGTGTATCAAGTAAAAGGGTACTGTCGGTGAATCAGTAACCAAGGGTCCCCGAATCCCGAGGCCAGGCCAGCAATCCACCACGTGGCGCCATTCCGCGGAGTCTCCTCCGCGAGGTAAAGAAGATTAAGTCCCGGTAGAGGGCGCTCGGGGCCACAGTCAGTGGTCCCTGAGTAACCAAGTTTCCCGATGATCTGCGAAGTCTAAGTGCTCGGGGAGGTATACGGTGGCCCCCGAGCACCCGAGTCCCCCGACGATCAGGAAAGCTAAGTACCGGGAGAAGTGTGCCCGGGGCCGCGAGCGGTGGTCCCTTGGGCGCCCAAGTATCCCGAGGACCGACTGAAGGAAGTTCCGGGAGAGAGTGCTCGGGGCTGCGTGCGGCGGCCCCTGAGCACTCGGTCCCCCGAGGATCCGTACAAATGTGCCCGGGGGAGAGTGCTCGAGGAAGTGAACAGTGGCCCCCGAGTACTTGGTTCCCCGAGGACATAGAAGGGCATTCTCGGGAGAGAGTGCTCGGGGAGGTGAACAGTACCCCTGAGCACTCGGTTCCCCGATGACTCAAAAAGTCCCCTGACAGTGGCCCCGACAGGGGTCCGCTGATGAGGTGTCGATCAGTCAGAGGTCTGTGGCCGCATTTAAAAGCGCGTGTGGCCTGTCACCTCTAACTGCTCCCGTCACGCTTGGTGTCAGTTCCTGCCACATTCTAGCAGAAGGGCGTGGGGTCATTAAATGCATGGGTCCCATCCCGTGCTATCCGGCCCGTCTCGGGATAACGTCGTGAGGGCCGAGGAGTTCCGTCTGCCGCGCTGCTGTGACAGGAGAACAAGATAGGGCGGGCACGCTGGGCCGCTCTACGGCTGCCCAGTGGGCCCCCTTCACGGCGCCCGTTGCCAGTGCATTTAAGGTGACGGACGACCGGGCGTGGGGCACATTTTTCGCCCCCGATCACTTCGCACAGAGGCTATGATGACGCCCTTTCCATTTATGATACCTTGGAACTCGTGCCCTCCCGTTCAGGGCACGCTGCTGCCAGCAGGTATTTAGAGCAGCCGGCAGCACGGACGAAGGCAAGTTGGAAAAAAGTTCTTTCAGGCTTTGAAATCTCTGAGAAAGCTCTCCGGCGCTCAAGAATACCAAAATAGGCTTTAAGCAGAGAAGAGAAGAGAAGATCGAGAGCACCAAAAGCCAACAGATATACACATACCGAAGAACAAGGAGCCTCAGGCTCTAGGATAGACAAACATTCTTGTAACCAGCAACATCCTTGAGGGACATTTTCAGGGCATTTATAGTATCCATACAGGAGTAGAGTGTTACGCCCCTGTGCGGCCCGAACCTATCTAAACGCCAGCGCATTTACTCCATTCCGCACTAGATCATTCCACCCCCGCTGGCCATCGCATTCATAACCATTTATTTCTCCGGCGAACATATTCAGGATCATCCCCCCGGTCGAATCTCTAAAAAGGGGTCCCCCAGGATCCCTGCGACAGGAGTTAACCCTCCGACAGGTACCCCGACTAACAGGCTCCACGAAGGGTGCAAATAGCCAGGGGAACATCTCCTAAAAACTCTAATCGGTCGATGAGCTACCCCGACCAGTGCAAGACTTCCAGCGACCAATCTCGCTACGCCTTCACACAAACCCACGACCAGCCCCCCTGGTCGCTTGAACATTTCTCTTCACCAGGCACCGGACTCGACGGATAAGGTTGTGGGCGGTGCAGGGGGGTTGTCCCATCCTGTAGCATTAAAGGCTACATAGTGAGACTCTACAGGCCGGCGCAGCGCCGCACGACAGATGGGATATTGTCAGTCATCCGGCAGGGCAAGTGGATGGAGATGGCGCAGAGAGGCAAGTGGACGAGGACGGTGCAGAAGGTAAGTGGACGGGAATGGCGCAGAGGCAAGTGGACGGGAACGGCGCAGAGGCAAGTGGACGGGGATGACGCAGAGAGGCAAGCGGACGGGGACGGTGCAGAAGGGCACCGTTCCGTCCCGTCGTATTAAATGTAGCAAGATAAGGTTCTACGGGCTAAGCAAAGACAGCGCGCAGCAGCACGATATACAATGTTGTCAGAGCAAGTTGCATGCCTGGTACTCCGTAATGATGATTTGAGTTAGATATTAGAATAAACAGATGCCATCTGTGTAGAGCTCGCATATAAGTTCTCCCTCTCCCTACTATATAAAGGGATGAGGACCCCGTCTGTAACCAAGATAGATCAATTCTGGCAAACTGCTAGAACACCGTTGTAACCAAGTGAGATCTACTATAACACAAAACACATGAGTAGGGTTGTTATCCTCCAGAAGACCCGAACCTGTATAACCCCTGGTGTCCCCGAATCCTTCATCTACACACAGACATACTCAGTCCCTGAAACACCGTTCACGCACCCACTGTCCGATATACCCCAAAATCACTGTTAGGGATTTACCCTCGACATTTGGCATGCCAGGTTGGGGGACGCGCTTTTGTCGTTTCAGCAAGTTTGAAAAAACTTGATCAGACTACCCATGGCCGAATCCACGGCAACCGTTGAGTCCCGTTCCGAGGACCCCGATCACCGCGACGTATTCATCATAGGGTACCATCTGGACGAATTAGGTGTACTCCAGGCATGGGACATCGAGCCGGAATCAGGGAGCTCCGAGACCTAATGTGAAGTCTGCATGGCGGCCCATTCCGCAGAGGGCGTTGGAGGGCCCCACGCCTCAAACACTGGCGGTGAACCCTCGGCTTTTCGCTTAGAGGGAAACCAGCTTGGCGCCGGATAGGCAGTAGCTTCAAGACAGCCCCAGCATTCCCAGTACCGTCCCGAGGAGCCACTGCACAGGGCATTTTCTACGGTGTCATCTTCACCTAGGCCATCACACCGCCCCAACCCTGGGGGCTCCCCACCTCACGACCTATCACCGCTCCACGCCCAGCGTCTCGACTATGAGACCATGACGCTAGCATAGAACCTCCAGACCCTACGGGTTCTCCTCAGCCACCTGCCAGTGCCTGTACCGAAAGGCTCGCCGGTGGCACCTTGGCTATGTGATCTCACCCTCCTGGCAGAAACCGCCCAGCGCCAGACCACGTCGGCATGCACCGCGCCTGTCACGAGGTTCGGTGAGGGTCGTGGTCGCCATGGGTCACAGCCGGGCCAGCGACGGAATAGGTCCCGTGCTCCCCCAACCACGGGGAGTACCCGTGGGCCACCACTAAGTCGGGGTGGCCAACCCTCCGACCTACACCCTCCCTACGCCAGCGTGACCTTCGTGGCGTAATCAAGAGCCAGGTGGCCACTAGAGAGGAGGAGAACAGGGCCCGACGGGTGTTAGAAAAGGGCAAATAGCCATATCGTATGCCTTCCCCCTGTAGGGAGGCATCGGACGGCTCCACCCCGTCACCAGGGCCCAGAGACCATCGTCTCTCCCCCAGGACACACGCCGCCGCCTAGCAACAAGCAGCGTCCCGTTACGAGACGAGGTGTAATGCCCTGTCCGAAAAAATTCCGGTCGGTCCTAGTCGAAAAGTATGATGGCTCGACCAACCCGAAAGAGTTCCTACAGATCTACATCACCATGGTGCAGGCCACCAGCAGATACGTGAAGGTTATGACCAACTACTTCCCTACTGCCCTGATCGGTTCCGCCCGGTCTTGGTTGATGAATCTCCCTCACGGGTCGGTTCACTCCTGCAAAGACCTATGCGACCAGTTCGTCGCCAACTTCTAGGGAACCTACGCCCGACCAGGGGTCGAGGATGACCTGTATCAGGTTCGACAGTGATAAGGCGAGTCGCTACGAGACTACATCCGACGCTTCACTACGCGCCGGGACACCATTCTAAGGATCACAGGAGAATCCGTGGTCATAGCATTCAAGAGGGGGTCAAGGACCAGAAAATGGTCGAGAAGCTGGCCACCCGGGTGATTTGGAACACCACCGAGCTCTTCGAGCTCGCGAACAAATGCACACAAACCGTCGAGGCTCGAGAGCGGCAGATCGACTCTAGGTCACGCCCGGTGACCGACCGGCCCGCCTCATCCAAAGGAGCCAATAGGAAATACAAGAAGAGCAAGCGAAAGGCCGAACCCCCCGAGGTCTTGGCAGTCGAACAAGCCGGCCTTACACACCGGCACTTCGAAAAAAGAAGGATGGGAAAAAAGGTCGGGGCTACTGCCCGATCCACCGCACGGGCGCCCATGACCTAACCGAATGCAAGGTCGTACGAGGCATCATCGACGAGAAGCTCGGAGAGTGCAAGCACAAATGCGGCGACAACGATGAAGACCAGGCTACCCCTGACCAGTTGGCACTGGAGTACCAGCAGGTTGACCACATGGTCCATCACATCTTCGGAGGGGCCGCAACATATTCCTCTAATAGGGAATACAATTCGGTGGTCCGAGAAGTGTGGGAAATCGCATCAGACTTGAGCTCGCGCCTCAAGTGGTCAGAGGTCCCATTCACCTTCAACCAGACTGACCATCAGGCATGCGTCAGACGCCCTAGTCGCTACCCCATCGTGGTTGAACCCATGGTACAGAACATCCGGCTAGGCCGCATGCTCATCAACGGTGGGAGCTCGATCAACCTTCTCTTCACTGATGCACTGGACACCCTGTAAATTCTGAGAAGCTCATTAAAGCCATCCCCACCTTTCTTCTGAATCACCCCGGGCTCCTCGACCAAACCACTAGGACGAATTGAGCTACCGACCACCTTTGGCTCGCCGGACAACTTTAGGACTGAAATAATCCTCTTTGATGTGGCCAACTTCGGGACTGCGTATAACACGCTCCTCGGGCGACCGGTAATGGCCCAGTTCATGGCCATCGGTCACTACGCGTACCAGGCAATGAAGATCCCTAGGCCAACAGGGGCCATCACCATTGCCGGCCGCCAAGACGGCCCTTTACTGCGACAAGATGAGCCTCGACATGGTCGAGCTAACTCCCGGGTCGCAGCCCGAGACCGCCGAACCCAGCGGAAGGCCAGTAAAAGTCCAGGTCGTCGCCAGCCCAGACGATCGACTCAAAGCAGTAAGCGTGGATGACACCAACCCGACTAAGACAGTCCAGATTGGGGCTTCACTGGACCCCAAATAGGAACTTGCGCTCATCACCTTCCTCCAGGCGAACGTGGACATCTTTTCATGGGGTCTGTCTGATATGCCCGGAGTCCCCAGGGATGTGATCGAGCACATGCTAGGATGCACGACCCGTCAGGAAGAAGGCGCGTCGATTCATGGCCGACCAGAGGGAAGCACATCAACAGGAGATCGACAAGCTCCTAGACGCAGGCTTCATCCGGGAGGTACAGTACCCAGAATGGCTGGCTAACCCAGTCATGGTCCGGAAGCACAATGGTAAGTGGAGGATGTGCGTCGACTTCACCGACCTGAACAAGGCATGCCCGAAAGATCTTTTTCCCCTTCCCCTAATCGACCAGCTGGTTGACTCAACTGCTGGCAGCGACCTGTTATGCTTCTTAGATGCCCGGTTGGGGTACCATCAGATTAGCATGTGTAGAGGGGATGAAGAAAAAATGGATTTTGTTATGTAAAAATGCCTTTTGGCCTGAAAAGCATCGGCGCCACTTACTAACGGTGCATTCAACTCATTCTCCGACCACAGGTCGGGAGAAACATCGAGGCATACGTGGGCGATGTGGTCATCAAGAGTCGGATCAAGACGGACATGGTCGCCGATCTCCAAGAAACATTTGATAATCTCCAGAAGTACCGCATGAAGCTGAACCCGGAGAAGTGTACGTTCGGGGTTTCATCCGGAAAGCTACAGGGCTTCCTCGTATCTCATCGGGGGATTGAGGCAAACCCCGACAAGATCAGAGCCATTGACTAGATGCGGCCGTCGACCAGGTTAAAGGAAGTTTAGAAACTAATGGGATGCATTGCTGCTCTAAGCAGATTCATCTCAAAGTACGGGAAAAATGACCACTTCATGTGGACACGAGAGGCGGAAACAGTATTCCAAGAACTCAAAAGGTATCTCTCCACCCCTCCTGTACTAACCGCACCTCGACCCAATGACAAGCTCTTGCGCTATGTTGCCGCGACACCACAGGTAACAAGCGCGGTCCTAATCGCCGAGCGAGAGGGCCTCCAGCGACCAGTATACTACATCAGTGAGATCTTACACGATGCCAAGGCTCGGTACCCACATGCTCAGAAACTGCTATACGCCATCATGATAGCCTCTCGCAAGCTCAGACACTACTTCCAGGCTCATAAGATCAAGGTGATCTCCTCATTCCTAATTAGGGAAATTCTACATAATAGAGATGCAACAGGGAGAACAGCAAAGTGGGCAGTAGAGCTCGAGGGATTTGATCTTCAGGTCGTCCCCCGAACTTCTATCAAGTCTCAGGCGCTGGCCGATTTCGTAGTTGAGTGATTGTCCTTTGAGCACGAGCAGGTGCAGCGACTGGAGGCGGATAAGCATTGGACCATGCATTTCAACAGGTCGTTCGCGCTAAAGGGAGCCAGAGCTAGGGTAGTTCTGACCTCACCCACTGGTGACATCCTCAGGTACGTCGTTCAATTATATTTTCCAGTCATTAATAACATTGTTGAATATGAGGGTCTCTTGTCCGGAATGCGAGTAGCCTCCACACTTGGGATTAAACGATTATTAGCGATATTGGACTCACTACTAGTTGTAAACCAGGTGCAAAAGGAGTTTCAGTGCTATGACCCGACAATGGCGGCATACCTCGCTGAAGTGAGAAAACTAGAGCGACGCTTCATCGGCTTTGAGGTCAAGCACGTCCCTCACAAGGCTAACTTCTTAGCCGATGAGCTGGCCCGTCTAGCTTCTTCTCGAGAATCTGTCTCGGTTGGAGTCTTTGAAGAAAGACTCTCACGATCATCCACCGTGGTCTCGGGCCAAGGTAAAGGGGATGCTCTGCTCGACCATCATGTGGTCGCCCTGCTCGGTTCGGGTACGACCTGGATGTATCAGATCATGGACTACCTTCAGAACCGAGCAGTCCCTGACGATGATGCATCTGCAGAAAAGGTCTCGCAGCAAGCCCGTAGATACTCCCTGATAGAGGGACACCTCTACCGTCGATGGAGCAGCGGCCTCTTACTAAAATGCATCACTCAGGAAGAGGGGAGCACAATGCTCTCTGATATCCATGGAGGCATATGTGGTAGTCACGCTTCATACCGCACTTTGGTCGGAAAAGCATTCCGGTAAGGATTTTATTGGCCCCACTGCCCTCCAGGATGCTTGCGAGCTGGTGAAACGGTGCGAGTTGTGTCAGTACCACGGCCGAAATACCAACCTACTAGCCCAGACACGGCAAACCATACCACTCTCTTGGCCTTTCACTATCTGAGGGCTCGATATCGTGGAACCATTCCCTAAAGCCCCATGCGGTTTTGAGTTCCTGTTCATGGCAATCGACAAGTTCACTAAGTGGATTGAGGCTGAGCCCGTTAGGAAGATCACCACCGCAGCAGCGATTAAGTTTATACGAGGACTGGTAATACGGTTTGGCAGTCCAAACCGCATAATCATGGATAACGAAACTCAATTCGCCAGTAGTGCTTTCCAACACTATTACGAGGAAATCGGGACCATTGTTTGCTATGCATCTGTGGCTCACCCCCAAAGCAACGGACAAGTTGAGAGGGCACATGGGATGATACTGCAAGGGATCAAAACCCGGGTCTTTGATCGGCTTAAAAGCTATTCACGACATTGGGTGGATGAACTCCCCACAGTACTCTGGTCGCTACAGACGACCCCCAGCCGGGCCATAGCCGAAACTCCTTTCTTCTTGGTCTTTGGCGCGGAAACCATGCTCGCCTCCAAAATTGCCCTCCAGTCACCCTGAGTCGGCAACTACTCGGACAACAACCAAGTGGCGCGACGAGAGGACGACATAAAACTGATCGAAGAGTTCCACGATCGTGCATTGATTCGAGCCGCCCGGAATCAGCAGAGCCTCAGACGCTACCACAACCAAAGGGTACGACAACAAGCACTGGTCGTAGGCGACCTCGTCCTTAGGCAAATTCAGAATAAGGCCGGTAAGAATAAACTCTTCCCCAAATGGGAGGGACCCTACAAGGTGGTCGATGTCACCCGACCTGGTGCGGTCAAGTTAGCCATGGAGGACAGCCGTTAATTACACAACTCCTGGAACATTGCCCTGTTGCGCAAGTTCTATGTGTAGGGTCGCTCGAAAACGGGCATGTTTTCTCTATTTTGTAGGACCTTCTGAACGACCGTGGAATATGACCTGTAAGTTCTCAAATTAAAAAACCGGACTCCCTATTTTGCAGGACCTCCCGACTAAAAACGGACTCCCCGCAAATTGGTCCTCCGACCACAGCGCCCGACCATAGGTCTCGACCACGCTTGACAACCACTACCAAATCTGGTGAGCAGGGAGACAAACAACAAAGTGGCCACAGACTCCCAAACAGGGTGAAGCCCCATCTCGTATACTCACGTGACGACTGGGCCACGAGTCCTCACTCGGGTCGAGCGCTGGTCGCCACCGATGGACTTATCGAGCTATGGTCGTTCTACCTACCAAAAGCCCCACTAGCGAGCAGGATGGGACAAGCTGAGCTAATTCTCTGCATTGACAACGGGAAAGTTTTTCCAAAAAACTCCAAGTAGTGGTCCAGACCAATCCATCCGAGAAACCGCGGAACTCTGTTTTTTATCCTCTGACCATCGACAAGGGTCAGGGAGGGGGCCGGAACGAAGACAGACACTGTATGACCCTGGCGAATTCCATTCATGAGGAGGATAGGTTACAAGCCGACTAGTTACACCCGCTTGGGCTAGCTATCCCAATAATTACCTGCCCTATCCTCTCTAATTCTAGTGACCAGCGCGAGGTTGGCATATAAAGCACGCCGGACACTCGCCTCTATCTGCCCTTGAACGAGTCATGGAACCTCTTATACTCCTCCATGGGACGGTAACTCACCACTCCGGGGATCGGACGGTGACCAGCGTAAGGGCCAGGATGTGCGGCCGACGCAAAGGCCCTGCTGGAGCTGTTGACCGTCTCCAGCGCGCCCCGAAGACCTTCCTTCCACTTCTCCAACTCTTCCTCTTCATCGATCTCCTTCTCCAGAAGGCTCCAATCAATCCCCTTCTCGTCATCAGAATATCGATGACATCAGCTAGGGGATCCGCCCAGGTAGGAGAGCAGGACGGCCCTGCAGAGGACGGCTTTCTGTAGAACGGCGTAAGCTTGCTGGTCGCAGGCGCCATTTGGGCAGGTATCAGCTTCGATCTTGTGATCACAACCGCGACAGAAGCCTCATCCGGAAGCACCGCGGTAGGCGGATCCTGGGTGGGAAGTAAATCCCCCTCCGCCGGTTCATCCAAAATCGTCAACCTCTCCGGTGAGAAGGGAGGGGAGCGCACCATGACCTCCGGGTATGTCTACACTACGGAGCCGAGTGCGAGACGGGACAAAGAAACTGGACTCTGGGCACAAAAGAGCTTGAAGGAAAGAAAGAATGCAAAAGGAGGACTCGAAAGACCCTCAAACACCCGTCCTTTAAAAAAAAGACTTCAGTGGCATCCCAACCAACACGGAATTCAAACCGCTCGAAACCCGAGGGGGCATGCAAAAAGGGCTAAGAGTCCTTCAGGTCCAACAACGATAAATGTGCCTCCCCCTTTCTTCTCTCCCAGGGCACTTGAAACCACACCCATGATGCGGAACTCAAAAGTTGAACTTTGAGACCGGATGGCGTCAATAACCACTCCTGGGGTGAACTACGTTTGGCCTGGGACCCAAGTGGTAGGATCAGGCCGAACCGCGATCACGAGGGAGCTTGGGAGCTACTGTCGGTGTATCAAGTAAAGGGATACCCTGGCTAACAGGCCCCACGAAGGGTGCAAACATCCAGTGGAACATCTCCTAAAAACTCTAATCGGCCGATGAGCTACCTCGACCAGTGCAAGGCCTCCAGCGACCAATCTTGCTACGCCTTCACACAAACCCACAACCAGCCCCCTGGTCGCAGGACTGGATTGGACACTCGCATGAACGCTTCTCTTCACCAGGCACCGCCCCCGACGGATAAGGTCATGGGCGATATAGGTGGCGTTGTCTCATCCTGTAACATTAAAGGCTACGGAGTGAGAATCTATAGGCTGGCGCAGCGCCGCATGACAGATGGGATGTTGTAAGCCATCTGGCTGGGCAAGTGGATGGAGATGGCGCAGAGAGGTAAGTGGACGGGGACGGCGTACTAGGCAAGTGGACGGGAACGGCGCAGAGGTAAGTGGACGGGGACGGTGCAGAAGGGCACCGTTCCGTCCCATCGCATTAAATGCAGCAAGATAAGGCTCTACGGGCTAAGCAAAGACGGCGCGCAGCAGCACGATATACAATGCTGTCAGAGCAAGTTGCAAAGGGGAGATTGAGTCGAGCGAGCAGAGGGGCGATAGGGAGAGAAAGTCACGAGTCGGGAGAAGTATTTTTCTCTCCCCATGGATCGACGTGGATAGGGCTGGAATGGCTTGTGAAAATTTTGGTCACCTCGACATCCAAAAGGCCGCATGGGTTTGACAGGGGAGCAAAAGCACGGGATGGAGCGTTCCCATGGAATGGGCTGGGATCCTGATTGGGGTTGGGCTTTCCAAATAAACCCTAAACATCGATTCCCAACATCCCAACTCATCTCCCACGTGCAGAGAAGCTGACGCATCGTCACCGTCAGGTCTCACTCAGATGCTCATGGAGACGTAGACTCTCGTCGTGGCGCTGCCCTCTGCCTGTCCATGCCCTCATCCTGCACTTGGCACTCCCACCATGTCGTTGGCTCTCCGCCCACTGCTGCCGTCTTGCTACCCGCCTGTTGTCTCTCCGACCACGTCGGGGTTGAGAGAGAAGAAGAGAGAGGGGGTAGAGCGTGGTGGAGTTGGATCGGGTCATCTGGCCGTGCGGATCGCGGAAGATGAGAGCTCTCATCCTCGTATACCTGCTGCTGTGCTGCTGATTTTGCTGGTGCTGAAATATTTTTAGTTTTGGGGTGCATTTTGGAGATGGTCTTGATCGGCACGGGGGTGGAGGTGGGGATCTTTGTGTTGTTTCTGGTGGGGGTCTGGTGAGCATTGCAGACCCAGTCCAGCGGCCGTCGATGAGCGTTGTGTTGAAGATGCTGGAGGAGGAGATCCTGTTTCCCTGCATGAGCAAGCTGTGTTACGAGCAACACCTAGACCTCTGACTGAGTATGCTAGACTGACTAGTGGCATGTCATGATGAGAGTAAGAAGGAGAAGTTTTGTAGATCATGCATGATGACTGGAGATCATTTGAGTGCAGATGGGCTCATTCTGTGGATGGGTTCAATTGGGCGAGCTCAATTGACGAGTTAGTTGTAGATTTGTGTTTCTTTTAGCCCGTTCCATATGTGCAAACAATATGGTATGACATTATGACCAGCTCACCAGCATGTCAAACAAAGCCTGTAGAAGAGAATGGCAAAAGAAAATGCAGAACATAATCTAGCTTGCGAGCCAACCGAGCCGGCTCGTTTCCACTGCTCCCCGCTGGAAATGACCGAGGACCAGATATGTCTTCGTTGCAGCCCTAGTTGTAGGTACGGATCTGGACACCGAGATTGTTTTGGAGCTCCGCCTGCCGCCTGCCACTTTTAATCCCCTTTTATCGAAGACGACGAGCTAAGGACGGCCAGGTAAGGGCCTGTTTGTTTCAGCTAGAGATTCTGAAAAGCAGCTTATAGAAGCTGGATTGTGAAAAGCTGGATTGTAAAAAACTGGATTATGAAAAGCTTTTAGGTTGTAGATTCTAAAAAAAAATTATGAACAGTTTAGTAAAATGAACTTTCACAATCTATCAAAAGCTGAGAAAAACCAGCTTCTTAGATTCCCACAATCCAACTAGCAGATTTTAAAAAGCTATAACCAAAAGCTGTCTGTTTGTTTCAGCTTCGGATTGTAAAAGCTGAAAGCCATAATCCGAAGCTGAAATAAATAGGGCCTAAGTACAGCCAGGAATTCCTGACTTCATCTGAGCTTTTGTCTTGTCTGTTGCATATTGGAAAGGTAGCAGGTGGAACGATGATAATAGTAAAACCAAAGAGTCCATTTGTTGCAGTGAAAACAAGACGTAGAATGCAAAGCACGTGACAGTGACAACAGTGGAGGAGGGGGCCTAGGCGGTGGTAGCGTGCTATAACCAGGGTTCACACTATCACTGATTTTAGGACCTATTGACCACCTCGGTAAAAAGAGGTATAGATTATACTCATTTCAGTTATAAATACTTATCATTTTAATTAAGATTTAATCAAATTTTTAAAATTTTCACCATCAATAATTTTTAGAATATTTAATTTAAAAATATAAAAATCATATATGTAGATTTATCTTGAAAAATATCTTCATAATATTATATTTTTATTAGATATTATAACTAGATTTAAATATAAAATAATGGTTAAAATTGCACATCCAAAACTGTAAAAGGTAAAAAAAAATGACAAGTATTTATAAGCTGGAGGGAGTAACGGTTGAGATTACATTCGATATATGTACCAATAGAATTAAAATACACCTCTAACTTGTGGCAGTCAGTATCCAATAAGCTAGAAAGGGACTAGCAATTAGTAAATATTCTTCCATAATCAGATTAATCCCCATGTTGAAGAGAGAGGAGGGTGGAGATTGGCTAACCGGCTCTAGTACGCTTCAACACCACCCTCGATTGGTAGCATAGGCTAAGAGCGCAACACGACGCAGGAAGCAGCTAGCACTTAGCAAGTATCGGTGACAACTACGGTAATCGCGAAGGCAAGCGGCTAGCGTGCGTATGGAGACGGTCTCTGAGGCGGTCGGATTTGATGGGAGAAGGCGATGACGGTGTAGTCGGATGCCACGAGGAGGCTCCGTCCACACTCAAGCTGGAAAAACATATTCTTCCGCCACTTCATCCACTTCGATGGAACGTTGACACGGACATTGATTATGTGTTTAATTTCATATTACATATGTTAGTGCTAAATATATATATTCTCTTCCAGTCATACGTCCTGAAATATGCATGTGGTGAGAAATTTGCACTGCAAAATGTGTCAATACAATTTTTTTTTTTGCTAAGTTGGTTTTATTCCATGAGAATTTGGATCAAGGACCGCGCAGCTCAATGTCACGACGTTAGGCAGGTGCGAGGCAAGACCCAACCCATAGAGCTAGAGATGGTAGAGTGGCAATGTGTGGCAACGACAAGTGACATCGGCAAAGCCGTGGATTAACGTGGGAGCAAGGTTTGGCCATGCAGTTCGCGATCACGACTACAAGCTGGAGAGGGCAAAGTTCGAGTCCTGCATGACCAACTGAGGAAGCCTATACAAATATGTTTAATTGAATTTATTTTGCAAACCTCGATATGAAACAAGTGACACCGTCGTAGCCATAAATTACATTAGCAGCATTGTGGAGTCAAGTCAGGACCTTGCAACTCGATATTTTGATAGGTGTGAGGCAAGCATAACCCGTAGGGCCCAAGATAGACTGGCGATCTACAGAGCGACATGTGATATCAACGAAGCCATGAATCAGCAGGGCAGAATACTGGGCATGGGCGAGGACAAGGTTTGAATTTTTATATGATCAACTGAATAAACCTAGACTACTTTTGATTGAATTTGTAGGGAACAATGACAAGTGATGCTTGGACTGTGTAGTTTGTGATCGTGGTGGTAGTTGTTCGAGGGCAAGATTTGAGTCCTTGTACGACCAACTGAACAACCCTATACGACTATGTTTCACTGAATTTGTTAGAAAAATTCAGAAATCATACAACAATTAAGTATTCATCAATTTGTAGGTCAATTACTTTAGGATGAAAGGGATTATGATGCTAAAATAGATATTATAATAAGTCTAACTATGCTATTAGTGCGAATCATCTTGCTAGTTTGAATTTGATTTGAGAGATTTTAGATGAAAATTTCCCAATAACATCGAAAATCGGTCTTAGTAATAGCATGAACCCTGGCTACAACTAACACGTGCCCTAAAATTTCCACTAAAGATGGATACAAATATCTGACCCAATGCTCTATACCACTTTTTTCAATGACATTGCATTTTTTTCATCTGAAACAAGAACTTCTATGTGAAAAATCAAAAAAAGGAAGTTAAAAAACAGGGCTTTCATCAACCAGTCCAACACAAAAAGGCCACCGTTGCTCAGCCGGACCCGCCGTGACCCACCCCATCGGCGAGCCCGACTCCAGCAGAGAAAATCGCCGCGTCGTCGTTCCATCCACGGCGACCCTTGACTTCCCCCTCTCATCCCTCGACAGAACCAAGCCAATTCTGCGATCCGAGCCGCCGGTCCAGTGCCTCCCGATCCGGCGACGATGGAGGGCGGCGGCGACGCCTTCGGGTCCTCGACGGCGCCGCTGGCCTGGCACGACTTCCTCGAGCGCATGCGCCAGCCCTCCGCTGCCGATTTTGTGAAGTCCATCAAGGGGTCAGCTCTCCAACCCGTTCCGCTTCCCCCAAACCCCGTCGGTGAAACTGGGCGTATGCTCGATTCAGTTCGTGATGTTGAGATCTGCGGTGAAGCTTATTGTAATCGGCTGAGCTTGAGCGGCACGCATAGGCTGAGTTAGTGCTAGGTGGGGATTTCGCTAGTTTAGTGGAAATTTGGGGGCGCTTTGAGCACAGATCGAAGGGGTCCGTTGCTGTGCTCCTGGGAATGCCAGCTCACGGTGTTCGAAACCTTATAGGGCAATTGGTTTGTGTAGGTTCGAGCTGGAGCCAAATGACATTCTTTTTGTACCGCCTCAGGCAGTCAGGTGTACTGCACTTGGAATGAATGGATGCTCTGCTACCTGATACCAAGATGTTGGGCAATGTGGCTAAGTTATGAATGAGGGTTTGTCACCTGTAGGGCAAACTTGGTTGATCGGTGTATGCTTCAGAGTTTAATGTGCTTATTTAGAGACAGAGTATGGCTTGGAATTATCCATAGTGCCTACATTGGGCTCAGTGTACAGGGTTTAATATGCTTATTTAGAGACACTAATTGGTGATTTCATGATAAATGTTTGGTGCCTTGAGAATGGCTTGGATTTATCCATAGTGCCTGCTACAGGTACAAAACTTATGTTGATTCTTGAGCTGTGGTGTAGTCATCGTATTAGGCATATGTTAGTAATGACACTAGAAGCCAGATTCGTGAATAATGGCACCTGAACTATTGGGTATACTTGATTATTCTGAATATAGCTGTATGCAGTGGAGAACTGGAGATGCCTCCTTTTTCTTACTAGATTCAGTACATATTTTTTTCTTGAACTGGCAGGAAAGCTGCCCGTCATTATATTAAGAAGGAATAGGATTCAGTACATATGACCAATTAATACTTGACATTCATGTAGGTCTTTTTACTAAATGTTTGACATTAATTTAGTTATGTTTCTTGTATACAGCTTTATCGTGACATTCTCGAACAGAGCTCCTGATCCAGAGAAAGATAGTGCAGCTGTTCAAGAGTTCCTGGAAAATATGGAAGGTGCTTTCAGAGCCCACACTCCTTGGGCTGGCAGTTCAGAGGAAGAACTAGAGAGTGCTGGTGAGGTAATTTCCTTATTCTGTGCTGCATTTGTAGGTATAGGGAGATAGGGTTCAATATATTTGATCTTACATACACGTGACCCAGAAAAAAGATGAAAGATAAGCTAACCCATGTTCAGCTCTCAGTAACCACATCAAGCAGCCTGAGCCTCAAATATTAGCATCGGACCTGGCAAAAAGCACCCAGCTAAAGAGGTAGCATTCAACCAACTATTACAACTACCAAAGCTGAATAATGCTCACACAGCAGGGCAAGAACCAAACATGTTTTTAAAGAGTCCAGTGCTCTACATATGAACAATGCCATTATCTCAGCACTTCGAAACACATCAATCTTCAGTGTTCATGGGTTGTCTCCATCTGTCAGCAGCCAAGTCTGTACTGTCTTGCTTCAGTCGTGTCTTGCATAGGTTGCCGGGATGACGTTGAGGAGCTGTAGCTTGGTTCTTCTCGACACCAGCGCTGATGTCTTCCTTCATCTTCGATTCAGAAAGAAAAAAAAGTCTTCCTTCATATCATAGGAGTAGTGGCAGGAGGTGTGGCCGGTACCTCCTGGTAAATATTGGCTTACTGCTTACCCAGACCAAATACTTTCGAAACAAAACTGGATAGCAAGGAGCATCAAAACATAGGGCTATCATGGTCCAAACCGCCCTAGCAACTCAACACTGGGAAAACAGATGCAAAATAATTTCAGGTTCAGTGCAGAAGTATCCTTAGTTGGAAGTTGGAACAACATTGTTACTAAATACTATTCAACCAGAGAAATGTCTTGATTTTCTTAGATTTTTTTGCTTTCCACGAAAATCCTATTGCTAATTCCATGCAAGGATTTATTGAGCTATTTATAACAGACTTCACCCAAATTGCCTGTTAGATTCTCACATCTACTTAAGACTTACCTTTTCTTTAGATAGCAGAATACTGAACGCAAAGACCTGTAGTGTCTTGTTTGGATACAAGACCTTGACTTTCAAATATTCCCAAACAATGGTTGCTCATGTTAGTACTCTTAAGTAATTTTGTATATCTAGGCATATAGATGATGAAGTAGTTTCTCTGCATCGGCCTTGAAATTTAAATCTGATTACTCTGTGTGATCATTACTAGTTTATTGATTCTGAATAGAAAGGTATTTGATGTCAAAACTTCACTTGGACCAGGAAAGCTTACAATTAGTATTCTTTGATTAAGACTAGCAATGGTACATGCTACTGCCAAGTATTATTCTATTATATACTGTTCATGTTGTTCTATTCATAGAAGTAGCTGACACTATATGCGGTAATGCCTTTTGCATCTGACACTGTATTATTTTTAATTACTAATTATCGCTAGGACTTCACCTACTAATAGTTTTATCATTTTATTCTGTTGTACACTTGTATCTTCCTTGTATGGTTGTATGTGTTGTACTCAGTTTGTTATTTGTAGCATATAATAGCATTTGGCTTTGTTTGTTCTGTGCTTTTAGGGACTTGAGAAGTATGTTATGACAAAGCTGTTTAATCGGGTATTTGCTTCGGTCCCAGAAGATGTGAATAGTGATGAAGAACTTTTTGAGAAGATGTCCTTGATACAGCAGTTTATAAGGCCTGAAAATTTGGATATAAAACCAGAGTATCAGAATGAAACATCGTGGCTGGTATGAAAGTTAACTTCCTTCGATTTGGATTTTTATTTTGCTGGATGTATTGCAGCACTTCTAGGTAGCAAGTTGCGCACATGAAAATTTCAAACTGAAACTGAATTGCCATAGCATTGTACTACTTGTGTCTTGGGTTTGAGCTTGTTTAGCCTGTCTATGTGAAGTATGTCTAAAACTACTATTTGAATGCCACTCCATCCACTTATTGCACTGCCATTGCACATTTCTGTCAATTCAATTTCCTGCCGCTGCCAGCCACCCTCTTCAAGGAGCAGTGAAGGCCACTTCAGTTTTGAAACAAATGTGATCTGGCATGATTCATTGTCTGCAGATCTACCGATCTTCAAATTAGAGCCAACAAATGTATACTGCTGGCCACTAGTGAAGCCATTTGTTTAGATAAACCTTATGACAGCTGTTCATTCTTCATATAGGCATAATTCACTAATACTTGTTTTTTTGGGTACAGCTTGCACAAAAGGAGCTGCAGAAGATGAATATGTATAAGGCTCCAAGGGATAAGCTTGCTTGCATCCTGAACTGCTGTAAAGTCATCAATAACTTACTTCTGAATGCTTCTATTGTATCCAATGAAAACCCCCCTGGAGCTGACGAATTCCTTCCAGTCCTCATCTATGTCACCATAAAGGTATGGTTTACAGCTTTTACACATGGATTCATGGTTGGTGATGTTTCGTTAGTAAGGCTGTCTTCATAAAAGAAGTATCTGTTGCCAGAAGTATTATGTTATTTTCAGTGCTGTTAACATGCCATTGACAGTTTGGTATAATTGACTTGACTTTGATGTATGTTGGGAAAGTATCAGTGAAGTGTTGATGTTGGTCTGATGGTATCTGAGGTGCCCCTTTGTGTGCCAGTACTAGCTTTGCTACTCGTTCCGTTTTCCTTCTGGCACTGTATGGCTGTACCTATCTACTTTGGTACCTCTTTCGTATTTATAAACCCAGTAGTGAGCTAGTGTTATGGAGCAGTTGTTTGTTGAATGTGAGAGTAATAACTTCTAGTTAGGATCCACGTGAACTTTGCTTACAAGGATGATTATACTTCCAATGGCAAACCTACTATGTATTTGTAAGGAGCTTGAAAATATTTACTTTCATGAAAGGGAGCTGCTAGTTTTTTGCTGGAGTAACATTGTAGCAACCTAGGAATGAGAAACATCATGTCAAATTGACCAATGAGGACCTTGGGTTGGAGTAACTTGTCTAGGTGCCAGTATAGTTTTCGGTCCATCATGCTTAACCAATAAGCTTCCTTTAATAGTTTATTACATATGTGCTCTTCTGCAAAAGTTTCACTTGGCGCTAGAGAATTTACTGCGGTTATCTTAAAACAAACCAGTAATTGACAAATATGTCTTTGTGGCCTGAGTTTGTAGCTTTAACAATTTTCATTTCCTATCTGGACTACAAGGTTAAGATCCTTTTGTTGTGAGCTTCGAATTTTTTCTGTAAATCATTTTATGCCATTTATAGTACAGTCAGGATCATCATAATAATTAAGCACCTGTCGTTTTTAGTGCAGGCTAATCCTCCACAGCTGCATTCAAATCTGTTATACATACAGAGATATAGACGGCAAACACGATTGGTGTCAGAGGCTCAATATTTCTTTACAAACATACTGTCTGCGGAGTCTTTCATATGGAACATCGATGGGGAATCATTATCCATGAATGAAATAGATTTCCAAAGGAAGATGAATTGGGCAAGAGAGCGCTTGTTGGGATTATCAGCTGACTCAGAAAATCAAGATAATCAATCCAATCTTGATGTCCAAGAGCGTAGATCACAAAATCTTAAAGCTAATAGGAATTCTGATGTCAGCTTAGCTTTGAAAGATCACATCCAAGGCCCAGGACGGGACATGAGAAGGGACAGTGATGTGAGTGCTAAATCAGTAGAGCGGGTGCAATCTATTTCTGATTTAGAGAAGAAAGGAGCTACTGAGCTCGTCAATGATGACGACTTGAACAAAAAGTTCCAGGAGTACCCATTCATATTTGCCCGTGCTGGTGATCTGACTGTTGCTGATGTAGAAAACCTTTTGAATTCTTACAAGCAGCTAGTACTTAGGTATGCAGCACTTTTACAAGGTATGGGTGTCAGCCCTGAAACCACTCTTGCTCAGGGCACGCGAACGGTATCTGATCTATCTGTGGAGCCTGAGAATGCGAGTTTTGTGGTGAAGAACAATGAGAACAATGAAGGAATCAGTAAAACTTCTGATGACGCTACAATTGAAAACCTTCATTCGGAAGTAGTCATATTCAACACAGCAGGATCTGAACAAATGGACGAACAAACTGCAGTTGATTCCAGTGATGATCTGAAGGTACTGAAGGATGAAGCATCACATCAGCCTGAGAACGCATGACTTGTTGGTCAAGCCTAGTTGAATTGGCGATACATAAGGGAAATACTCTGAACTTTGGCCTTCTACCCAGAGAAGATCACAAAACAGAGTGCATATTTCCCCTGAGCAGATACGCTGCAGCTCAAGTGACAAATATACATGCTGAAAACTTGAATGCAGAGATTCAGCATTGAGGAGGGATCAGTTCGTACTGCTGAAGCTAGTCCTAGATCCAAATGTTTGTTCATTGCACCTTAGTTCTTGGCTCTGTTGTAAGTTTGATTTTGTAGTGAACACACCTTTTTTGTCCCGGTAAAACTTATACTTTTGTAACTAGAATTTCCATAAATGAAGCTAGTTCATACAAAAATTCATATTCAGAGGAAATGGCATGAAAATTCCATGAGCTTATGGAGGCATCTACCTGTGGCTTCATAATCGCGCTTGCGCATCAACTGCAGTTGTATCAGCTAAGGCTGACCTTCATTCTTTCGGAGGAAATTATTGTCTTCCTCTTAATGAAATAAAAACAGCCTGCTGTTTGATTCAGGTACACGACTGCTGTTGGGTGGACAAGAAACAAATACTACAACACGATACCTCAGTCTCCACTAGACACGGGTTGTAACGAGTATTCCACAAGACATGAGGTACTATCTTTGCTAGTTGCTGTTTCAGTTCTACAAATTTGAATAACACTATTCAGAGTGTCCTGCTGTAACTTTGAGGTGGTTGATAACACTGAACTACTACCTGTCAATAATTTCCCTGTTTTGTTGAGCTGCGCAGAACATGCATACTTCTGTCCAAGGTTCAAAAATGCGTCGAAAGCCGCTCGAATATTGCGAATATCGGTTGATTCGATCCGCACCGCATTTTGAATTTGACCGGTTTTCGAATTTGAATTCAAAAAATTTAAAAAACACAAAAAATTATAAAAATACTAGAGACAATTTTAATACCTTCTGTGATTTTTTTTTTCAAAAATAATGCCATTTACATCATATTTCATGGAGAGGAAGTTTGAAAAAAATGCTAAAATAAGTTGTATGAACAGGATGATTTGACCCATCACGTTAAGGAAAAGCGTAACATATAAGCACACATTTTTTTTTGTGTAGGACGTATTTTAAGATGATCTTTAAAATTGGTTTCACTTCATTTAGAGTTTTATTAATTTCTCCATGATTTTTACAAAGTTCACAAGCATAAAGTGAACATATTAATAAACAATATTGTAATTAACTTTTTCATATCTACTATTATATTTCCTACATAAAGCATAGTATAATTAAAGTAATAAAAGTGATTTCACTAATTTATCTAGTTGCAATACATTTACACAATCATGCATGTTACAGTAACTAATTCATGAGTTCATGTATTTTGAAAAGACATAGGATCATGTAAAAAGACTAACAAAATTAGTTCCATAATTTTTGGGTTAGCAAAGAATTAACTATACATTTAACTAGGTTTATCAAATACATTTTCTCACAGAAAATATTTATTTTTATGAGTATAAATATTTTTATCATGTAGATAATGTTACAGGAAAAAAAATTCGTTTCACTTGATTTGAAGCTAAAATGAATTAGTTATTAATTTTATAAAATTGAATTATTTTTTAGTTCTTTGGTTAAACTTTACTGGAAGTCAAGAAATACGCTCAGTAAATCGGGAAAACTGAACGGTTTTTAAAGAATTCGTTCGAAATGCGTTCCATATGGAAAATTCGGTTGGTTTTCAGTATAATTTGATTGGTTTTTAATTGAATTCGAGTGGTTACCGAATGTCGATTTGACCAGATTTTGCTTTTGATTTACCAATTTGATCGAGTGAGTTTGGCAAAATTCTTACCAAATTTTAAACAAAATTTCTGATATTAGTGAATTTCAAAAATTCAGTAGGAGCGATTTTTGACTATCAAACGAATTTGTAAACCGGATTCTGTCTACATCCCCTGTTTGCTGCGGATTCAATTCAATCACCATTCGATTCAAAGCTCTCGAACGGACACGTGTACCTTCTAGTTTGTTTGAACACTTGCCGACATGAACAATCCGATTTTTATTTATCTTAAAAAAGGACTTCTACAGTTTATTGTGCTAGGCAGCTATCGATGAAGTACCTTGTTTTATTTTCTTTTAGAAACATTCAGGCCATTTCTCCGGCCAAATTTTTTTTTTTTTTGAGATTGGATGATTGGATTGGTTAGGTGGTGAGGTTAAATTTTTTTTCTTCTAAAGTAACATCGGTTTTAGCTTAATAAAAAGTAGTCTGACTTAGCCGAACTTTTGACGAGTTATTCGAGCTCAAGACTCACGAGCTTATGATTAGACTTAAACTTGACTTGTTAGCCTGACCGAGCTTATGATTAGACTTAAACTTGACTTGTTAGCCTGTCCGGTCAAACTTAAATCCAACCTATAACAAATCGGAGTTTGAATAGCTCAAGATCATTGAGTTTTTTTTTTTAACAGCCCTACCTCTTCTTTTGGATCCGCCGCTGCCTAAATGGGAAAGGAAGGATGCCGACGGGTGCAATAGAATCTAAGCTAGCTAGATCGAAAGCGTATGCATTCACCTTTACAACACCAAAAACTATGATGGATCAGCAATACAGCTAGCGTGCAAACTGCTTACACACGAAGCCTCCTCAGGAGACACAAAGCGCGTCCTTCCGAGCACTTTCTGATTAAATTAAGTAATCGAGAAAATAATCTAGTAAAACAAAATGGGCAAATCCACAAGTATCCAATGCTCTCATCAATTCTTACACATCAATTTTAGTACAAGCAATTAAATTTATCTTGTGATGTTGTCAAGAAAAAAACGAAAGAATATTTGGAAGAAGGCGTGCATGCACCTAGCTTGCAATGCTGACAAGGGGAAGAAAGATTATTAAAGAATGCTTGCACATTGCACAGTGCTTGATCTCCTAGGCCTAGCAGAAGCTCCACAGCCTCATCATCTCGCCGTCGTCTTCGGGCTCCTCCCACGCCGACGAGAACGGTGCGGCGCCGGCGGCCATCAGATCCATGCACATGGGCGAGGCAAACGCGTCCAGATCCGTCCACAGCTCCTCCCCATCGGCTGGCGAGCCTGTGCTTGCCGCAGCAGACGACGACGACGTCGCGTGCTCCTGGCCGTGATCAGCGCTGACCAGCGACGACGGCGAGGTCGGCGTCCCGCCGGCGCTGGAAGAGCACCTGTCGTCGACGCTGGCCATGATGCCAGCGTCGAAGGCAGCGGCGGCCGCGGCCGCCGTGCGCTGGATGGACCTCGGTGACATGCCGCCGGCCGCCGGGTCAGAGTGGCGACTGTCAACGTTGTGAGAGGAGGAGGATGCGGCGGAGGGGAAGTTGAGGACGGCGTCAGAGCCCTTGAGGCAGAGTAGCGCGGCGTCGTAGGCGCGCGCGGCGGCCTCGGGCGTGGCGTAGGAGCCGAGCCAGATCCGGCGCTTCTGGTTCGGCACCCTGATCTCCGACACCCACGACCCCCAGCTCCGCATCCGCACCCCTTTGTACTGCCTCGCCGCGGCCTTTCCGCCTACGCCGATGACCCTCTCCGGCCTGGCCTTGTCGCCTGAAAAGGCGGTCGCGGTGGCAATGCCATTGGTGCCCGGGTTCTTGACCATCGCTAACGGTGGTCGCCGCGCGCGCCTAGATCTTTCTCTGTACGCGTGTGCTTCGACGGCGAGGGGAACGCGTGAGCAGCTGGGCTCGTATTTATAGTGGCATGGAGTCTCTCTAGCTCGAGTGGGGAAGGCCCGCGCAGCGTACACACGCGCAAGCAAGGGGCACTAGCTAGCTGTGGAGAAAGGGTTGGGTCTTAGCGATTTGGAAGACTCGCGCGCTTAGGTGTCATGCCACTACTCGCCAGCCAGCCTTTAACAAAGTGTACTTGTTCAGTGCTCCTTTTCTAATCTGGCTAGATCGTTCACATACGAACTTGGAGCCCGGGACAAATCTGTGGTACCAACTACTAGAAGAAGCTTTGATCTCTAATATCTATTATATTGATGAAAGATAGCTAAGTTGTTATTATTATTTTGAGACAAATATATTTACGTCTTTTGCAAATATTCAAACTTAAAATTCAGAAAGACTTTCAGACTCAATTGTTGACTTCTGCACATTTGCAGTTTGGCTTCCGCAGAGCCGGGGTTAATGGAGTCCCTTGTTTTTTTTAAAAAAATAAATAAATTCAGAAGATGTAAATGATCAAAGTTTGGTTTAAATAACTTGACTGCCGTGTCAAAACAGCCCATTTTCTACCGGAGGTAAGTGTTAGTTTACCCATGCCGACTTTTTGACTGGGCTTTCTTGAGAAGCTACGCATTGGAATGGGAGATTGGAGCTGCAGGCTGCAGCTGCCCAATGAAAAGTCTCGGGAATATTATTTGGCGTTGTAAAGAAAAGAAATGGAAACCATCACATGCATGCACTGCCAAGAGTTCCTGATGCTGTTGGAAACCAATAATAATAAAGCTATATTTAGAAAGCATAAAACTAGATCGATTAGCTACCACTGCCAGAAAACAAAATATAAAAGCCAGAATAAGCTTATTCATTTTCGATGGGTTAGTGTCTTTTATGAGTGTTGGATAATGCATCAAATTCTAGTCCTAGTCGAATGGCTTTAAAAGGAGCCTATATAAAAGCCACCCCATTGTATTTGTGATCTGATACCATCATCAATAAAGATTTATCTCTTGTGATTTTTTTTATCTCCGCTTTAGAGGATTTTTTCACGTAAAATCAATCCTTTGTCTCTTGTGTCCAATTCCCCAACAATGAGTATTTCAAGATCTGCAGTAGAACAACTAACTCGTCAGGTCAGGTAGGTGATTAGCCTGGGAATTACACGTACTCTCCAGCTATGCTTGACCAATCTAGCTCATAGTTTATGGTCATGGCCATGATTTCCGGGGAATCCATTCGTCTACTGCCCTCTAGCACACTTAAGTACATGTACTCCCAGCGCAGCTCACCAATCGTCATATCCAAGCAAGTTGAAACTCCAAAGCCCCATATGAGAAAAGTGGCCTGGGCCAAGAGATCGAAGGCTGAAACTGCGATGATCAAGCACCTATATCTATCTATCTAGCTAGGTGTAAAGATTGCATGCGCAAATAATTTGAGGAAAGTTTTGCTCCCCACGGCAAGTGATCAGGTGATAATGTGCTAGTATTCCCCATCGAGGAACCCTTCCACCATTCGTTTCATGATCATGTGCCATCACTGTTGATCCATGGTTGAATGGGGGTAATGATGCCAAAACCAGATGCTGCAAGACCACCACAGAAAATGTTTCTTGATCTCTCCGTGGGCGGGAATCGATTTGTTTCCAGCCATCCATCATTGCTTAGAGCAACAGAGAACGCATCAATACCTGTATTTATGCGCAACGGGAAAAAAAAAAGATTGAAGGAAGAGAGGTAGCGAGAGGACGCATGGAAATAGCTAGATAGCTAGCTGGGTACTTCACCTCACGTCTGCACATGGATGCGGTTCGGTCGAGCGCGTATATGCATGGGCATGGGCGCCATGGGGCATGGGCTCCTTCCATAGCTTGGCACGGAAGGAACCGCGGGCGCGGTTTGCTGTGCAGGATGGAGTCTGTGGGCTCATCTATTCCCCTTTCGCCTTTCTCCAAAGGGAGTCTGTTCGAGGAGAAAGCACTCGATCGGCCACTGCCAGTGTCATGACTGCAGTCGTCCACAGTCTACTACAAGCTCTGTTGCACCTAGCAAAGCTTCTTCCTTCATGGAGGGTTCGAGTCTGGCGGCAGCAGAGATAGCGATAGATGTTCTTTCGTGATCCTGACTCCTCCGTGAATCGACAGATCTATAAGGAACGGAATTACGGATACATGCAGGTGCCATGTGTTTGCGGCATCTAGCAGGCCAGGCCAGGCCAGGCCAGGCAGGCTCAGGGGCATCTTGAGCTGAAAAGCGAGCGTCCAGGTGCTGCGAGTCGCAGTTCGCGCTGGGCTAGCAGCAGAGATGGCGATTGAAGGCCTTTGTGAGGTGGCGTCGAGGCGTCCCGCGTCAGACGAGGAGAGAGCAGAGAGCCCCTGTTAGACAGCGAAGATTCAGACAAGTTCAGAAGTTCAGAGAAAGGGAGGCGGGAGCTGAAGAAGGCACAAAAATGATACCGGGCTAGCAGCAGAGATAGCGATTGAAGGCCTTTGTGAGGTGGCGTCGAGGCGTCCCGCGTCAGACGAGGAGAGAGCAGAGAGCCCCTGTCAGACAGCGAAGATTCAGACAAGTTCAGAAGTTCAGAGAAAGGGAGGCGGGAGCTGAAGAAGGCACAAAAATGATACCGGTTCGTTTATGTGCATCGGACGGTCTTCAGCGAGGTCCCAGAGGATCGGACGATGGAGACTAATTACTGTGGTGCTAAGCCGTTTGTCGTTACCGTTTTATCTGTCGTTTTGAGACTTTGTAACCGAGCTTTGTCTGTAAACCTGGATGCTAAAACTGGGAGTGGTAGAAATGGAAAAGTGAGTTGGAATCATATTATTCTTTTAGGTTGGTTAGCGTATTCAGCGTTCCTCCAGGTGTTCTTACCTGTTCTTGCCGATTCTCCAACTTCCCCAAAAATTCTCCACTGTCACGTGCACGAGTTCTTGTCAGATTTAGCTCAAGCATTGGCAAGATCTAACAAAGGGCATCAGAGCCTCCCAGATCCTCGATGAGGTTCAAGAATAAATGGCGGAAACTTCAACTAGGGTGAGGGTTGCTCGCCGTTGTTCGGGTATAAAATTCTAGGAGCCCGGGGTTGATTTTTCAACGGTGGCGTCAGAGGGAGGACATATTCAAGCTTGGGTTTCCAGACTTGTTCCAGTGTAAAATCCCTCAACTGATCTCTGTCCTTAAGTGACGGTAGATCGAGGTTCACCAGCATAAAGGGGAGGAACAAGTTGAACCGCCTGTGAACCACTGGTTGAGATGGGGTTGTCCAGGGAAGAAGCTTCGTGGACCGAAGTGAATGAGACCAAGAGAGAACTAGCGGAGCTTCGGCACTTGAGGGCAGATGTGGCCAAGATCAAGAGGTTACTTCTGGCGAGACTGAAGAAAGTAGCAGAAGACCCCATGGGTTGGGTGAACCAGTGGTAAGTATTCAAGAGGGTAATCTATCCAGTACCATGCATTCTACTGATCATGCCATGTATGTGCCTTTGTGCGAGTCTAGAGATTTAATATTAATGGAGAGCACTAGGTCTAACCTTGGATTAGCTCAGCTATCATGCCCACTTGTTTCTCCTGTATACAGTGTATCTATGCATCCAATAGTAATTCCTCCGAGAGAAAGTAGTTATCCATGTTTACCCTGGTATAATCCATATAGTTTAGGGAGTTCTGTAGTTGGGGGTGCTCAGAGGACATGCGGTCAAGGTTATCCTGGAGTTCAGCCAGTTGACCCTTAGAGAATTCAGGGAGAAATAGTTTCTAATCACAACCAAAATTATGCTGAAGCTATCAGTAAAGGTCCTAGGATGGAGATTCCTTTGTTCAGTGGTGAAAACCCAGTGGGTGTCTTAGGCAGTGTGAGCGTTACTTTGAGGTGACAGGTAGTCCATATGCTTAGTGGGTTAACCTTGCAACTGCCCATTTCGTTGATAAGGTAGAGAACTAGTTTGTAGGATTGGGAGTACCTTGGCCTTTGATCACTTGTGACCAATTAAGCATAATGTTGCAAGACAAATTCTCCACTCTTGTAATACATGAGGCAGTGATAAAGTTTCAGACTTTACAACAATATGGGTCAGTAGTGCAATATATAGACAAGTTTGAAAAATGCATGACCCTATTCAAGAAGGAACACCCCTACTTGCAAGAGTCCTTTTTCTTGAGATGTTTTATGCTAAAGAGTCATATTCAGCACCAGGTAACTTGTCATCAACCAAACAATCTACTTGAAGCATTCTGGTATGCCAAACATATTGAAATGTCCAGCAATTTCAAAAGGCCTCGGGTCACACCACTGGACCAAATCATGTGTCCATTGGAGTAACAAGAATTGTACCCCAAAAGGAGGAGCTCAAATTATGGAAAAGAACCATAGGGTGGACATAAATAGAAAAACTAGCTGGTAGTGTAAAGAGCCATGGAATCCTCAACACAATTGCAAGGTTACATTCAATATTATTGGAATTGTCCAGAGAGGAGCTTGAAGATAAAGGGGAAGAGACAAATTCACAACAAGTATTTGTAACTGCTCTAAGCAGTCCACCTGAAACCCTGAAAACCAGCTCATCCTCCCAAATTGAAGATCAGGAACACATGATATCCACACATGCAGTTAAAGGAACAGCTAGTCACATGACATTTTCACTGATCACAAATATCAATGGCAAGAGGGCAGTTACTATGGTTGATAGTGGCGGTACTGATACCTTCATGAGTTATGAATTTGTTGCGGATACAAACTGTCCATTGAGCTATGTCAAAGCAAAAAAAAAGGTCATAGTAGCAGCAGCAGGAGAATTAATAAAGGATGATGTAGTGAACAACATGGACTATAGTAGACAAGGCACACAATTCACAAATTCTTATTGTGAGCAGATTGAATTTTTGAGTATAGTCCAGTGGAGCTGAATTTACAAAAGAGGTTGTTCTCTGTAACTAAATGTGGAATGAGAATAGTCTTTACTGATCATACTATTCTAGGTAGCAAATGCATGTTGAAGGCTGCTAGGCTGGAGAAGATGATAAACAAGGGAGTGATGGGATGCGTAATTCAAGTGAACATAATACAAGAAGGGAATATAGCAAGGGAGAATATTGTGAGTAGTTCCTCAGATGTATTCAAGAATCCAAAAGAGATGCTTCCTAAGAGGGATTGTGATCATGCAGTACATATGAAGAATGGTGTAGAAACAGCAAACCTCAGTCCATACAAAGTACCACATTATAAGAGAGAGGCTATGGAAGGGTTGATAAAAAATCTCATGGAAACTTAGGTAATCAGACCTACCTTGAGCATTTTTTCTTCACCTGCTGTCATAGTTATAAAGAAAGATAGTTCTTAGAGACTATGTGTCGACTACAGAGAGTTAAACTTAGTGACAATGAGAGCAAATTCCCTATGCCTGTGATATAAGACCTATTGGATGCTTTGCATGGAGCCACTATATTTACTAAACTTGATTTGTGGTCTAGATACCGCCAAATCAGAATGTAGGAATTAGATATTCCCAAAACTGCTTTTAGAACTCATCTAGGTCATTATGAGTATACAATTATGCCTTTTGGTCTGACAATGCATGAGCTACCTTTCAATCCCTTATGAACACCATCTATGGCTCATATTTAGGTAAATTCATTCTAGTCTTCTTTGATGATATCCTAATTCATAGCAAGACTGAAAATGAACATAGGAATCATGTCCAGCTTGCCTTGGATGTTCTAAGGAAGAATTAGATGTTTGCTAAGATCAGTAAATGTGTCTTTTCTGTGAGACAAGTTGAGTACTTGGGGCATATTATCAGTGGTGAGGGGGTTTCAACCGACCTTGGCAAGATAGCAAATATAGTAAAATGGCCAAGACTAGAGAATGTAACTCGGCTGAGAAGTTTCTTGGGACTCACAGGATACTACAGAAGGTTTGTGAAGGGGTATAGTCAAATCTGTAGACCCTTGTTTGATATTTTAAGAAAGATGCATTTGTATGGGAAGAGACACGGATCACTTCTTTTGATCAGCTCAAGGAGGCTATGACTACTATCTTAAGATTGGCTCTTCCAAATTTCAAAGAGCCTTTCATTTTGGAGACTGATGCTTGCAGTTCTGGCCTTGGAGCTATACTGATGCAATCTGGGAGGCCCATTGCCTTCATGAGCAAAACCTTAGGGAGCAGATTAGCAGGCCAATCCATTTATGACAAAGAGGCCATGGCTATATTGGAGGCTCTTAAGAAATGGAGACATTATCTTATTGGAAGCAATATCATAATCAAGACGGACCAACAGAGTCTAAAATATATTATAACTCAAAGGCTAATTGATGGAATTCAGCTTAAGTTGTTGCTCAAGTTGCTTCAATTTGACTACTCAGTTAAATACAAGAAAACTTAGTAGCTGATGCTTTATTTAGAAGAGAAGTAGCTTGCCAAAATGTTACACTACGTAAACCATATTGGATTGAAGATGTTAAGCAAAGTTATACCACCGATCTTAAATGTCAAAACATCCCATAACTCATTAGTGTAAGTCCAAACGAGTCTAGTTACTACTCAATAGATGATGGAATTATCACATATAAAGGAAGAATATTGTCAGACCCCTCCTTCGGGTCACCTTGTGTAGCTTATACCAGTTTCTGGATCAGTAGCTGGTACGCACAATTTCTAACAGAAGTAGACATCACAGACATACATCGATTAAGTACGATAATAGGGTACAACACAGAGTTCATTACAATAAAAGCCCATAGGTATAAATCAACAAACCCTCACAGCACAACAGAAACAACGTAAAAGCAACACATGCCCTACAGGCAACTTGAGTGCAAACGAAACCAGCTTCTCTATTCTTCGTCTTCCCTTTCAACGAAGTCGGCCTCTAGATCATCTGAGTCCACAATTAGCAAGTGTGAGTACATAAGGTACTCAGCAAGTCCTACCTCAAAGAGGGAATATTAGATGTATATGGGTAGATCAAGGATAAGGCTGTAGAGTCTTTTAGGTTTTGCAGAAAACTAGTTTTTGGTGCAAGGTTCATTTTGCAAAGACAACCTCAAAAAGCATTTCTAAAGGGAACACGTAAGTTGAGCTTATAGGGGTTGATGGCCCTGGGGGAGATACTTTCATCCCGCTAGTTCTCACAAGTCTTTTGCCGGTGGACACACAGTCCAGGATGCTTAGGGCACAAAGCCAAACCCTTCTTTTCGAAAACACGGGCACACTGCCCACTCACACACCAATGAGATACTCACGCCAAAAAGCTAATCATTGTGACCAAACCATAGCATATCCTTGACCGAGGACACGACTATTCGGATAGGTTTGATACTCTGCAGAGGTTGTACACTTTACCTATAAGATATGCACAGGCTCCCACCTTAGCAACTGGTGGAGCTGTCATAACGAGACGCAACGACCTCACAACATAGTCACAATATCCTCTCATAGGGCATTAAGATACTAGGGGCCTTAGAAGATCCACGAGAAGGACCACTTAGCAATCCCAAGGTTTTGACATAGCCTTAACAATGTCATCAGCCGGACCTTAGGCTACGTACCATCCAAGTCTTCTCCTGGTCCCCATTGCCACTACCGGCCTCCGGGTAGGTACCGAACTAAGACGGAGGAGTTAGGTCAAGTTCTACCCATTCAGGCCATGTGGTTGTACGAGTGGATACTGGGTAAGATGTCACAGCGAACCGGTCCTTATACGATCGAGGCAAGTCTCCCAGTAAGAACGCCACAAAGGCGAACCTTGCCCCAAGGTAGTTCCCACCTTTGTTGGGTACTTTACTCACCCTCGTCAACACTACTCTAGAGTTTTCCCCAAGAACACAAGTTTTACACGCACACGAACCAAGCACACATCACTTCACATTTTCGAAGAACATGATTAACATATGCAAATAATCTAGTTCTTTCTTTTGAGCGAAGCAATCCTAAACATACTAGTAAACAAGCATTCATCCAAACAATCATTATAGATGATGTTGGGGACTTTCTAGGGTTTCAACGGAATAAAGGTAACAACATCAAGCTAGGTCAAAACTATTCTAGCATTTATTTAAAATCACAACTATTAACTTAATCATGCATATCCCTATTGTTTGATACAATGGCTCTACTGGTTGTATTTGAAAACATAGGATCAATATGATCAATAGTTTTAGGACTTGCCTTCGTTGAAGTCCTCGTCCACTCCTTCTTCAAACTCCGGATCCTCGGGGTCTTCCTCGAATGCTCCTTCCTCTAACAATCGCAACAATGACAAAGGCGCACACAATCAATCAAACAATTAAAACAATGACTAAAAAATTTACAAAAAATTATGAAATTGACATGATTGGGTAGATCTCGAATTTAGATGAATATCGGTGGAAGAATTGTTGAAAACGGAGTTAGGACGGAGGAGAAACGGGCTTCGAAAGTTTTGCCAGGAGAGAAAATCAGAAAAAAGAAAAGAGGGGAATATTCCTAGAATATTTCGTTTGAAATGGCTCGGGGCTCGGCTTGGTTTTATTAGTGGCTCGGCTTGGTTTTATGGCGGCTCGGCTCAGTTTTGATTGAGGCGGCTCGGTTCTGTGGCGGCGGCTCAGTTTTGTGGGGCCCGAATGTCAACCGAGAGAGAGAGAGAGAGAGAGAGAGAGAGAGAGAGAGAGAGAGAGAGAGAGAGGAAGGGGCGTGGTAGCGGTGGCGCGCCGGTGGAGGACCTCGTCAGCCGATGGACCGAGGCGGCGGCGGCCGGATCCGGCTGGCGGGGTGGAGCTGGCCGGTGATGGGGAAGCGGGCTTCGACCGGGGACGGAATGCCGTGACTAGCGACGGAAAGTGGCGGGAGACCCAGGTACGTCCCATAGGGGGGAGAGAGGGAGAGAGAGAAGAACGACGGGGGGGGGGGGGGAGCTCACCGGCGGTGGCGGTGTTCGGAGCGAGGCGGTGGAGGTGCTCGGAGGGAGAGGTGGATGTGCGAATGGGGACGAAACCGTGCACTGTGCACCCCTTAAATAGGGGCCGGCGAGGGCTGCACGATGCGGGGTGCGAGGCGGCGCGGGGCGCGAGGATCGCCCGTGACGTGCGGAGATGGGATAGCGCGGCGCGACGCTGGCAGGGCAGCGGGATCACGGGGAGGGGAAGGGAGAGGAGGAAGAGAGAGAAGGAGAGAGAAGAAGGGGGCAAAAAAATTCAGGGATCTGACAAGTATATGTGGGGAGAATACTGAATTGAGGAAGAATATCATTAAGAGTTTTCATGCTTCCTCTTTTGGTGGACATTCAGGGATGAGAGCCACTTATCACAGAGTTAAGAAGCTATTTGATTGGCCAAAGATGAAGTTGTAGATTGAGAAATATATTCCTGAGTGTCCAATTTGCCTGGTAACAAAGTCTGAAAATGTATCAAGCCCAGGCCTACTAGTACCTTTGGAGATTCCAGAAATGACTTGGACCCATCTCACTATGGATTTCACTTAAGGAACTCCTAAATCCAAAGGGAAGGACGTCATCTTGGTAATAGTGGATCGATTGACTAAATATGCTTATTTTTTTTGGCTCTCTCTCACCCATATTCGGTACACTAAGTGGCTGATCTCTTTTTAGACCAGGTGTTCAAACTACATGACAGGGATATGATATTTACTAGCAAGCTTTTCCAAGAAATATTGAAGGTTCTAAAGGTGAAGTTGAGGTTCAGCACAACACATCACCCTCAGTCAGATGGGCAGACTAAAAGAGTGAACCAGTGCTTGGAATATTACCTCAGAAGCATGGTGTTTTTGGAGCCCAAGGACTGGTTTACCTGGCTTCACATGGCAGAATGATGGTACAACACTTCTTATCACACTTCTCTAAAATTTACCCCCTTCCAAGCCTTGTATGGGTATCCTCCACCCCAATTAGGTGAGTTTTCCTTACCATGTAACATCTCTGATGAAGCAAGAGTCACTGTATTGCAGAAAGAGCAAATGTTGAAGGAACTCAAGAAAAACTTACATGAAGCACGAAAGAGGATGAAAAAATATGCAGATAAGGGAAGGAGTGAAAGAACCTTTGAAGTTGGTGATATGGTATACCTAAAGGTTCAGCCTTATATGCATATTGGACTGAGGGGCTCTTTGGAACTCAAATCCAAGTAGTATGGACCATACAAAATTCTGGAGAAAATTGGCCAGGTAGCTATAACTGCAACTACCTGAGGGGACATCGATTCACCTTGTCTTCCACGTTAGCCAATTGAAAAAGCATGTTGGTCAGGAAGCTGTTCCTATGCCGAGAGTGCCACTGGTGGGGGAGAATGTGAAGTCTAAAACTGAACCCATTGCTTTGTTGGATAGAAGGATTGTGTCGAGGAAAGGAGAACCTGTGGCGCAATGGCTAATTCATTGGCAAAATTTGTCGTAGGATGAAGCTACATGGGAGGACGTCTCATTTATCAGGAAGATGTTTCCCAGTTTCACATCCTGGCCTAGGTGGATGTCAAGGTGTTACGATCCCACTCAATCCAACACACCAATCAATCACTGGAACACCCCCAATTCACCACCCGTGCTCGGCAAACACCTCAATATCCGATCAACACAAGTATTCAAACTACAATTGAGAGAATAGAGGGTAGGAAGAGAGGATTTAGACTGGGATAGAGAAGGAGTCTAGAGGAGGTATTGAGAGAAGGGTCAATAGCAGGAATGAGAAGCTTGAGGAGGAAGATGAGGTTGAGAGGTAGGAAAAGCTTTTGTTCTCTTCGATGATGTGAGCCGTTTGGTGTTTGCTTCTGTAGCCCTCTCTCTCCGTTGGCTTGGCCCCACTTGACAGTACGTGACACAAGGATTCAGACAAGTTCAGAAGTTCAGAGAAAGGCGCAAAAAGGATGCCGGTTTGTTTATGTGCATCGGACGGTCTTCAGCCAGGTCCCAGAGGATCGGACGATGGAGACTAATTATTGTGGCGCTAGGCCGTTTGTCGTTACTATTTACTGTTCTATCTTGTCGTTTTGAGACTTTGTAACCGAGCTTTGTCTGTAAATCTTGGATGCTAAAACTAGAGTGGTTGGAATGGAAAAGTGAGTTGGAATCATATTTTAGGTTTGGTAGCGCATTCAGGTGTTCCTCTGGGCGTTCTTGCCTGTTCTTGCCGATTCTCTAATTTCCCCCAAAAATTCTCCACTATCGCGTGCGTGTGTTCTTGTCAGATTTAGCTCGAGCATTTGCAAGATCTGACAGCCTCTTTGCCCTGTCTTGCCGCTGCCGCGGCCGTGTTAGGCTACACGCATGGTGGGCTCCGGAAGGTGAAATGCTCCCGTCTTCGCGTTGGTTCGTTTCGGCCTTGGCCGGCGGTCGCTTTGAGTTGGGCCTCGAAGGAGTTCTAGCTTGGGAGAAGGTGGAGGCGGTGCCTGTTCTGACCTAGTTACTCTCATAAGCTGTATGGAACCACCGCCTCAAAACGAGCGATCAGCATCTTTCGAGATAGAGTTAGGTTATGCATGGATTCCTCCCACTCCGGCAATTGCTACGTTCAAGAATCAGACTAGCATCTTTCGAGATTTGACCTCATGTGTTATCTTCAGCGTTGGTTTATCTTGGCATGATCCGTTGATCGTTCTCCCTCGAGCAAGTTTTAGCGTTGGAGTTCACCAGCCCTCCACGTTTGAAATGTTTTTGCGTTTAACAATTTGACTAGATCGAGACCGTCGTCTTATTCCTCGAAAGATTGATGGTTGGCTTGTGAAGCATGCACAATTGTGTAGAGTAATGCCTGACATCCACAGTTCATAAATAACCGGTAATAACCGTCATAGTGATGGGTCCTGCACTCGTCATTCTAAATATGTTACTGATAACTAGTTATAAATGATAGATCATAATTTAACCGTTACTAATGAATGTTATAAGTGATGAGTCATAACTTGATCCGTCACATCTGACCGATAGATGTTTTTCATGTTTTTGGAAACGAAAAAAGTCAAAAAAACATTTTTTTTACCCGAGCTATCCTAATATAGAGGCCATCACTACTCGCTATGTGTCGCATGCTATTTTTCACATTATTTTTAAACTCTACGTTTCGTAGGAATCAAACTCACGATCTCCGCTCGCGTGCATTGCTCCTTACCACCTCACTCTTGTGTGCGTTCTGAAGGTAACCAAATATTGTATCCTTTTAACATTTTTTGCCGAAGATCATAATTTTGACTTTTTTTTGCCGAATTGTAATTTGATTGGTGATTCGGAGTGAACTTTGGTAAAATAGGTATAATTTTTACATACGGATTTCGATTTTGATGTTTTTTGACTCTACGTATATCTATAGAAAAAGTTACACTCATTTTCCCTTGACTTTGTTAGATTCGACAAATTTTTGAGGCCAAAAACAGCCTGAAAGATTGAGTTCTGACTCCCTAAAGTTTCTACACCATTTTGAAAACTCGCGTTTGTGTCCATAGCCACCACCCCTTACATCAAACTTGAGCATAGATATATAATGCTTTCTATTTTAGGCCTGCTAAGGTGAGAAAAAATAAAAGAAAAATTATAGCATCATGCTATGTACATATTTACTATATAAGGAAAAAAAAAGTAAGTTGCGATAGAAAACTGATTGATTAATACATCTAATAACCCACACAAAAAATTAAGTAAGTTGTGATAGTAAAAAAATAAAACTCCTTCGCTAGCTCTGTTTCATCAAAATAGTTATTAATGACGAGTTATAACTTAATCTGTCACTAATAACTTTTTAAGATGACTCGTCACTGATAAGTTAATATTATTATCATAAGCGATATGTCATACTATGATTTATTATTAATTTCTTTTCTTATTTATTTGTTTTGCACGTAAGTGCGTTTAAAAGGTTCATTTGATTCTAGCCACTTGATTAGAGATCGACCGTCCTCTAACTCCTCAAGAAAGCAATATAAGAGAGAGACCGTGTTCTGAAGTATATGCAGAGGAGTCCGTGAGTGATGTCTAGCATCCACGTTTAAATGGCTTCGGCGTGTAGCCATTTGATTAGAGACCGGCGTCTAATTCTCGGAACATAGACAGAGAGAGCCTGTTCTGGAGTACGTGCTGATACCTGGCATGCGAAGAAATAGGATCCCCGGCCGTTTCGGACTTTCGGTTGAAGAAAACAATCGGATGGCTGCCGCATGCTGACCTAGTTACGGTTTTCGTTCAAGGCTCGGAACTAGATAAGGAACACGTTCCGTGTGTATCCACATAAATCTAGAAAAACCTGACACATACTGCGCGAGCGCACGCTCTAACGCGGTTGGCTCGGGCGCTCGCTCCGTACTTGCGCCGTCGTTGCCAACCAAGCTAACGCCGGGATGCTACTCTCGTTAACTTTACGGAACCATAGCCTCAAAACGAGCGATCAGCTCGTCGCCTTCCTCTCTCGTATCAGGTCAGCCTAACCCTGACACACCTCCAAAATTTTCTTTTGCTTCACTATTCAGCACTCACAAACTGATGAACGCGTCTGACCTCAGCATCGAGCTGCCTGAGACGATGTGAACAGGGAGGTGCAGTTTGGCATCTCGACGAACTTTTAGTGATCACACAGGGTGATTTATTATTGCAAGTTGCAAATGGCACGCAACTGGGCAGTATTCAGAGGAAGAAACGCTCCATGTAGCAAGATGATAGTTGGAGGAAGAGCAAAAAGTTGTTGGCATGTCGTCGAGAGATCATAATACTACTACTACTTAAACGAGCCGATTTCGCATTAGGATATGTCTTGTCCCTTACCAAGTTACATGTAGCATCAGCAATGGTGGCTACAAGCTTCCAACTACCCAAACTCTAGGAGCCACCCAGGTTCAATGGCTTGTCGTCAGTTATAAACTACAAGATGTAGCAAAGAATGGCATATCAGGAAACATATTGCAGCAGCTATGTCAGCGAAATGTCCTACTTTAATTTTGCGTCATCTTGTGTAGTTCAGGATCTTTGATGCAAAGCGTTCAGAAAACGTTGAATTATTAGTAGTGCTGCGAATAATTTGCATCACCCGAGTTAGTGGTGTACTGAGAGGCATGGGATGGCATGAAACATGTTTAAGTTATTATATGATGGACTGGCATCTTATTTTGATTGGATGCAGGAAAAAAGATTATTTATCATGCTTAAACAGATCATAAATCATGTCTTCATAGTAACGAAGAAGAACCAGATGACCATTTTGCTGCATGTTCCGGTAAAGATGCAGTTTGTGCACGATTGGTAAATCATCAATCTTACAAACTTGTAGAAAAAGTAGAGTATGCTTCCAGCGTATGAATCACACAACACACGTAGAAGTTTATACAGGTTCAAACCTTCCTTAAGATAATAGTCCAACGTCATGTTGGTCTTATATTAATCTCTGGGACTATTTACAAGTGGATGTCTGGCTAGTCTAGATGGATCTAAACCTAGTCGGAGGGCTCCTTCGTGTGTAGTCGGTGAAAGATGCTAATACAGATCTACATTACAGAAGGCTCGAGAGTTCTGAGCTCCTACAGGCTTGAATGACTTCAATGGACGTGTAGGCTTTTGTATTCGCTTGTTCTCCGTAGGGTCCCTGGATCCATATATGTAGGGAGGTTGTCGTACGACTCCTAAAATATTCTTACCATTTTGGAGATAAACTTTCCTGTTTATTAGATATCTTGGGTATCTGCGGACAGTTTTCATACATCTAAGAATTTCTTTCCCGGGAATAGAGATATACCCCGAGAATGTAGGAAAATCCTAGGGTGTCCGAAAACGGTAGTTTTATACTACTCATCGTCAAGCCCCTCACCAATACGTAAAATAAGGCTTCGATGGATCAAATGCTTAGTCAACAAAGATAAATGTTTTGACCGACCGTGTCATCGAGTAGAACTCGAGACCCTGATTAGGATGGCACATCTAATCGGGTTCTTGTAGTCCACGGGTCATCTATTCGGGATTCCGAATACCTTCGAGTACTCAGGCAAGCCCTCGAGAAGGTATCCCCTTCGAGTAGGAATTCTGATTCATTCGAGAAATAGTGTCCTAATCTTTCAAAAGGATATGGAGAAAAGACTAGTCGTTGACCGGGTTTCAAATTTGAACCATCGCAGCGAATATTTTAGGTAGTGGTGAGAATATTTACTTGACAAGAGATCATGACGACATTGGAAAACTATACGCACATGGTGGAGTAGTGCGCCAGTTTCTTGGGTTAATGCTCCAACTGCCGCCGCATGTGTCGAGCATTAAATATGATGAGACGGTAAAGCAAGAAAACATGGCCCCGAGTCATACTCAGAACCATCACAATATTAGTTGAAGAGCCACCCTCACCCCTGTATAAATTGAGACGGGGAGCCCACACAGCGTTTACCTCCTCCGTCATCGTTTACCTCAAGCAATTTTCTCTTGTGTTGTTCGCTCACAACTGTCTCAAAAAATCCTAAACCCACCAACTGCTTCCTCTTGACGCCATGCACTGCAAGAAGATCGATAAGGTAGAGAGTTTTGTTGCTGGTGCCTCTACGACCGGGATCCCACCCTGGCCAGAATCTGACATTTTGAAAGAGGTTCTGCCCTAGGCGGAGCGGGTGAGGTCATCCCTTCACGCGCCTTGATCGCCTGCTCACTGGTGGCAGGCAAGACGATCCCCAATCCAAACACCACATGGACTCTAAGGGTTCAACCTTTACGACATCGAGCTTACCAATCTCAACCTCAACTCCATCTTCATGCTTAATGTAACATTCTGAGTTTGAACATGTTAATTAATTACAAAATTCACTCCACATTAAAACTTTTTGGGGTTAATTAAGCTAACTATGGGTTAAGAGAATAGGTAGGTGGATGTGTGTGTGTGTGTGTGTATATATATATATATATATAATCATATTTATAAGTTGAGCTGAGTTGCATAGGTAATTCAAAGTGCACTAGAATCAAATTCAAATAGTTTCTGCATTAAGTTGGTTCATATGCATTAGTTTGAGATTTTTTTGATTCTTTGTGTGGAGGTTTGAAATTGAATATCTCTCAATTTCAAATCTACTCTTAGATTATATTCAGCTCCAATCCAAATTGAGTTCGAATCCTTTGTTTCAAATCCTCCCCCAAAGATCTTTATCCAAATTCAAATCAAAGTTCAAATGTTCCAAATGGAGTTGATCTTAATCCCAAGTCAAAATTAAATTCAAAATATCCCATTTTTAAATTTTCCCCAAATCCCTCCCTCTCTTTTCTTTTTCTCTTTTTTCACTCGAGCTGAATCCCCCCCCCCCCCCTCTCTTTTGCAGCCCACCAGCCGACCTTTCTTTTTCCTCCTCCCGTGCACGCTGTGCCCAGCCTGCAGCAACGTTGAGCGGCCCAGCTCGCCGCACTGTGCCAGCCCACTCGCGCGCGCGCTCGTGCATCCTCGATGGATTGCTGGGCCACACGTCGCTCATCCAACCGCTTGCCTGCGTGCCTCTCTCCTTCTCCTCCCTCCAGCGCGGTGCGCTCGTCGCTGGCCGCCGATTTCTCTCTCCTGCTAGAAATATCCCGTGCCCCAACCGACCTCCGCTTCTCCGCTTTCTCCATCCCCTCTCCACCCATGCTCGCCTACCCATGCCATGCGACTTTCGCGTCCGCGCGCGTGGCCAGCGCAGAGCGCCCACACCGCGGGAAATATGGTGGGCACCGATCTGCCACCTCACCGCCGCCCTGCTCGCTGATGTCCGCCCAACGTTACGCGCTCAGGCGATGAAGCCCGTGGGAGACATCACCGCTTAGGCGACTAAGCTCGCTGAGGCCTACGGAGGCCTCTAGATGAAGGTGGCCGAACACGTCTCCAGCCAGGCCCGGTGAGGCACAAAATAGGCAGTCACCTAGGTGCTAGCTAAATGAAAGCGCACTACCAAAACATCAACACTGACGTCCTTCATGAGGACTTCTAGGGGAGATGGGCGAGGAGGCATTCCAAAAGGTGGAGGAGATGCTTGGGCTGGCCAAGGACTACGTGGATGAGATGTCATTTGGGTTTGAGTCATCACCTTGAGACTTTTTATTCCTGAACTATGTAATAAAAACTTGGTAGTTTGTTATACTTTAAGAATTTCATCTTAAATGTTTTGCATTTGATGGTATTGGATGCGTTTGACAACATATCATGGTAACCTTAGTCGCTTCTCCATTCGATTAGTTCAGGACACATTAGTTACTAGTCAGAGTGCTAATTGTGGTCGGCCTTAGGTCCGCTTAAGTGGAAGGTGTCATAACCACCGGACACTCATGGAACATGATAAGGAACCTTTTCGTAACCCCGAAGTCGCAACAAAACAATCCATCCCTTCTCGTTGGAATTTGATATTAGAATGTACATAGTATGTCACTTTCAGTTTCCAGTACTAAGTACTTGTTAAGCCCTCAACTATCTGCCGGAGAATGATTTCTGGCTAGGCAGTATAAATGAATAACGTAATAAAGTGAATAGAACTCATATGTCCTCTTGGTCATGAAAAAGCATTCCGTAACCTCGAGTGCGCGTATGGGCTGAGGAATCCATGTGGTGACTTACCCCTTTGTCAGGCATTAGAATGCATGAGAAGACAAATAAGGCAGAAAAGGTATTCAAGTAACTTTTCAGGTAATATAATTTTTATTATTACAAAAGTACTCTTAGTACTTACACATGGGACTTACTGAACTAATTGACATTCCACGAACTATTGTAGACCTATTATCTTAAACCTAAATGATACATTCTAGATTAGGTTGATATGCATGAACCCTACTACTTCAGGGACAACACAAGGCTTTTACATTGGCTCTGAACTAGTCACGGAATCAGATCCTGGAATTATCAGGTTTGCTTCTCAAGGCATTATGGTTGCGATTACGATGGAGGTTTATCGTTCACCTTGAACCTTGAGCTCTTAGGTTCTTTGTCGGGTTAGTGTTGAGACGCCATATCGAGACTCTGCTTGTTGCAGTGAAGACCAGCCTTAGGGCACCTCAGATGGTAATGACCCTCTTGGGCCCTGGGATCTTCATGTGTTGATAGGCGTAGTGTGTGGCAGCCATGAACTTGGCTAGGGCCAGTTGTCATAAGATGGCATTGTACATCATCTCAAAGTTGACCACGTCGAGTAGAATCTTCTATGTTTGAAAGTTGATGTGCTTCCCGAATGTAACGGAGAGCGATATATGGCAAATAGACGTGACTGAAGATCTGAATACTATGCTGTAGAAAGCTTGTGTAATTGGCTTGATAGTAGATGGAGAAACACGACAGCACACAGGATGACAAAAAGCTAAACAATTGCCTCGCTTACCGAAGCATCGATCATCATCAGAAGCTAAAAAATTGCAAAGCTTTTGCGTTGCAGCTCTAGTTTATCAACAACCAGCTTTCGCTGATGGCATCATCCGCCATCCGGCATGTTAACGTTATCACCATTTAATTCCTGATGGCCTACAGACCCGGCCAGGCCGTGACAAAAAGCCACTTTATTGCACTCATCTACTGCCACTACTACTTTACATGATCGTGTTAGGAAACAGAAAGGGTGATGTAATCAGGGGGTTATGCCTAAGCTCGCTAAGCATATGCCTGGAGTTTATGCCGAGCATATATGTACACAGGTTTTGGCTGCATTGACAGAAGAGACAGCGAAAGAGTTCAGTGCTCGTGTTTGCAAACTAGAAAGCTATCTTATCACGTTCCTATTTGAGAATAGTAAGAGTTCCCTACTACACAAACCGCTATTAATATCGGTTTAGAACCACCTTCAATACTAAGTTTTGAATCAGCACAGCTCAATCGACAGCAATAGACTGGGAGTATCAGTGCCGATTGTGAAACCGTTAGTGATAGCCTAGTATCACTGCCGGTTTGAGCCACCAACCAGTACTAATATCACCTCTTTCAGTACCAATTTGAGCCACAAACAGGCAGTAATATTGCCACTATCACTGTCTATTCGAACCATAAATTAGCAGTGATATCTCCACTATCACTACATGTTTAAGCCACGAACCGGTAGTGATACTTAAAATAAACAGCATATATAAGTCACATATAGTTCATCTTTCTTCACATATACATGTAATCATCACATGCCACATATGGTTGATATGCAGTTTATTATTCACATATGGTTCCATCATTTATATATGTCCAAAATTTAAAAGTTAGGTATTAATATGTAAAATTATATACCTTAGCATATTTGAGAGGGCTATATCTTTGTCATTGCAGAATGAGTGCGTGTAGGTTGAGCACTCTCTAAAATATTTTTGGAGGCTAATCCTATGTTTGATTGGTGAAATTTCACCAAGGTAGAGAGGGAGGAGGGTGGCTCCAATAGTTATAGGATGAGCACCACCCTATAAACCATATATTTAATGGGGAGCGTGGACGGTCACATCCAATCACTCCCCCCACGCCTGCCATACTGAATACGCCAGTTCCTACCGGCACCTGGCAGGAAGGTGTGGGCATAATTAATGCGGCGGGTCCCATCGTATGTCCCCTCGTGGGGCCTATGAAGAAAGATGGCTTGAAAATATCTTTAATGGGTTTGAGGCTTATCGCTTATCGCCTTGTTGCATCAGATCGTGTCAGACCTACTCTGACCAAATGGGCATGAGAGAGTACTCAGAGGCTGGTCGGTGGGCGCCCCTGCGCCTGCTAAAGTTGGGACACGAAGACCGATGGAACCATTCGAGTGATGTATTTTTAACCCTCTGTAACATTAACTGTAGACCAATGATGGTCACAGTGAACAGGGCGATAACTACAATAAGATTTTTGAAAGGTTGAAAATGAGCTCACCTTTAGATTTAATTTAATTCATAAATAAATTATTAACAAGTATTGATATACCATCATTATTATGCAATAGGAATATAACATGCATATAATAGAACTACAAATATCTAATATACTCCATAACATGAACGATAAAGTACTACTCAGCTTAGCAAACATGATTAGAAAAAGATTAATCATACCGATCATCAACGAGAGATGTCGAAGCTCCTGTGAAAACGATGCAGAAGGTGATGATGAGTAGGAAGAAAATCATGAGCAGTTGATGGCGATGAGAAAACATATCATGAGCAGACACATGGAGGGTTTCCCAAAAAACTTTATTCTTTCTCTCCTGGTGCATGATCGTAAGGATGACGGGTTCTGGAGACATGCTCTCCTGATCATTGGTGCATGCCGACGGAGTGGGACTGAGTAGACTATATTTGGCGACGCATCAAAGATGAATAGATAAAACCGTAATTACTTGTCCTTTGTGACAGCAGATGGTTGGCATATATATAGGAAAGATCATGTGGTTGAGATGTGTCATGGTTTCTGTATACAGCTGTGTTGGTTGTTTTCCACACATCAAAAAAGAATAAAACTATAAAAACACGCAAATATGTGAGATGCAAACATTTGTGTTCTTCTAGTACTCTCATCCATATATTTATAGAATGAGAGACAACTCTTTTTGAATTAATCTTCCTCTACTCCACTAGTAATACGTGACTAAACACGGCACCTATATTTGCTTATTAGCCATTTAAGATTTATTGAAAATTATTTCCAAAATAAAATAAGCTAAGCCGATGATAATTCTAACACACATAACCCATCAGGCCGCAAGAGACAGGGTAGCATTTTTTTGTCGCCCGGATCGCAATAATTGCTCGCGCGACGTCCTGGCCACTACGGCTCCCGGTCCCCATCGCTGTCGCTGCCGGCGCGCCAATCCCGAAGCGAGGACCTTGCGACAATGCAAAAACGCACGTACTAATTTTTTCTCTCTCCCAGTTCCAGTTGGACGCACGGCACGCAACCTTGCCTTGTGCTACTAACCAGTAACCACTACTCGGTCGTCCGGACCACGGACGGCGACGGCCGGAGCCTCGCCGTCTACTAGTGGCGGAACATACATATCCAGCGCCGGACAAGGCAATACTTTGCAGAGCTCCCTCCATGCATGGAGCCACATGTGATTAGCGGGGCTTGTGTTTTGGTAGCAGCGCTAGCGTTATTTTATGCTTCGATTGATCAGCTAGTACGTAATAGATGCCAGAGGGTAACTGGTGGAGTGCCGGCCGGCACTGGCTCTTTCCGACGATCCATGAAATTTAAGTATTAAGTTGACCACTGGGAGCGTCAGCATATAACTCCGTACAAGATTCCGGAGCGGTATGGGACTATGGGTTCCATGATGGAGAGTGAGAGAACTCTCAGTGACATGTTGCTAACATTCATGGAGGCGTTAGGCTCTAGGTTGTCTGCTCCAATTTCCTGGGCGATCGAGTTGCTTGGGATAAAATAATAGCCCGTCAAAAGTTGCTTACAAGTTAACAGTGGTTCATGGCTGATAAAAAAAAAGTTGATGGCCCAGCAAGTTGGGAGGACAAAGTTGTCAATTTGCATATAACCAAATGGAAACAACGGAGGTAGATCTTTCAAAAAATGAGCAGAGGGAGTACGTCCTTTGAGATTTTATTAAGAGAATATCAAATTTTAAATTTAGGCTAGTTTAGTGAGACGGTGTTTGACTGACCGTTAGTACCGTAATAGACTTGACAGAGGTGGATCTTTACCATGAAAGGCAAAGGAAGCATGTGTGTTGCCAACATAGTAACATACATACAGCTGCAAATAAAATTTTCTTATTTGAAGGGGGGAAATAAGCTGCAAAGAGGGTTTCCAAAGATGTATGATTAGGTATAGATGTATTGACCAAAATTCATAGTCCAGTTCACCTAGTTTATTACGGATTAATCCAGTAATCCAGCAGATGAGACATCATTAGAAACAAGTTAGTGCTCATTTACAAAGCTTCACTGCTTAGTGAGTTGGAAGAATATTTTTGGATCATTTGTAACAAACACATCGTGTACTGATGCAACCAGAAACCATATCAAACAAACTAGTGGTTCCTTCCAACAGGAAAGACGGGAGAAGAAAAGGAGCCATGGACAAAAACAAAAACAGGGTAAAATATTACCTTTGTATTCTTTGATGGTACCCGACAGGATAAACCATATGAATTGTTAAGGGTCCTCGTTTGGAACGCAGTAATTCCACAGACATTTCCATTGGATCTAGAGTGGTTTCTCGCTTCTAAATATGAACAGATTGACATAATATTTTCTTGCAGAAAAAACTGAAATAATATTTTCCAAAAAAAATCATCGACATAATATTACAGCACAAACATATTGATATTCCTGTGCCCCATAATGGCCTACGTTGTTTTTGTTTCAATCTAGCAATTTGTCTAGCTTTAGATGGTATTAATCTCTCATTCTATAAGAACAGATCTTGTGTTAGAGAAAAGAAAATACTTAGAAAAACTATATTTTTAAGAGGGAAAATAAATCTTCATACGATGATGGAGTCATGAAAGTAAGATTCTACTCCTTTGGTTTAAGAATACAAGGCATATTTTATTTTGACTTGGTCTTCAATGTTGGACTTTGACCATTATTTTCTTCTAAAATATATTGTTTATAGTTACAAAACCAATATAGTGTGAAAGTGTTTTGAAATATAAATCTTGACGATTAGCAGTATAAAACTACCGTATCCGAACACTCTAGGATTTCCCTATATTCTTAGGGTATATATGTCTCCGGGAAAGGAGTCCCTAGATGTATATAAATTATTTGCAGGTTCCAGAATATCTCTTAAAAAGATAAGTCTATCCTTAAGTTTAAGGATGATAAAATCCTACTAAAAAATGAGTCCAAATGTTACACGGCAGCCACATATATATATGGAGGAAGAGGACCATACGGAGGAAGAAGACACAACAAGTTGATAGAAGTCCAACAAACAAGCCCTAAACCTACAGAAGCCTCAAGCCCTCGAGCCTTTTGTACTTTCAAACTGTATCAACAATCCACCGAGACTACACGCAAGGAGCCCCTTGATTAGGTTTAGATCCATCAGTCTAGGCTAGCCAAGGTCCCCTCCTTGTAAACAATCTCTAAGATCAATACAAGACAAATAGGATGTAGAGTGTTATCCAAAAAGAGGCATAAACCTGTATAAATCTTTATGTGTGATGTGTGATTTGGTAGCAGGGAGTATCCCCTACTTCATTCATAAGTTCATAAGATCGACGGTTCACAAATCGTCGACAGTTGTTGCCGTCCGAGGGGATCATGACCAACGACGCTAAATCTTTGCCACACACCCAATGTACGATATTGTACTTTGATGTATTATTAACACTCAAAAGCTCAGGGTCTAAGGCAACTCTCCTCTCCCCGAGCGGAGAATGCCTGCTATATGTTATACAGATTGACTTTCCGGTTATGAACAACATGGACGAGTACAAAGGCTTGCTCGCTAGTCTTCGAGGAGCTCTGCACTCGACATCCACAGCCTATTCATGAATTGAGATTCATAGCTGGTGGTGAAGCGAGTTGACAATGAGTATTAAAACTTGTATAAGACCTGTAGAGGTGAGGAAGCTAGAAAAGAAATTCATCGAACTCAAGAAAGACAACTACCTCACCGATAGTCTTGCCTGACTAGCCACCTCACAATCTCCAGGACATCTAGGGATCTTCTAAGAAATACTCTCGAAGCCCTCCATGAAATCATCAGATGACACGACTAAAGGAGTTGTGGTCTACGAGCTAGACTTATAACCAACTCTGTGCCTCACCAGGAATCGACACTCCAAAAGGAGTCACGGGGGAACTTGTAGCTCCACTCAAATACGAGAATGCGTGGATGGATCCAATCCATAAGTTTCTTTAGGATTGAGTTGTTCCCGAGGATGAGGCACTATCCGAGTCAAATTTCTCATAGGGCCGGGATGTGTACCCTGGTCAACGCCGTCCACTATTGCAGAGGCGTCCACGGAGTGCTCATGAGGTCCATATCTAAGAAGAGTAGTGAACTACTCAAAGAAATCCATGGAGGGATGTGCAAAACTCACGCTTCCTTCCGAACCCTGGTCGGAAAGGCTTTTAGACAAGGTTTCTACTGACCTACCGTTCTCCATGATGCGAGCAAGATGGTAAAAATATTCATCAAGTATCAGTTTCATAAAAGACATGTCTATCAACCCGCTCAAGCTCTATAGACGATCCCCTTGTTGTGGCCTTTCTCGACTTGGGGTCTAGATATTTTGGGTTCCCTTCCCGACAGCGTCCGGGGGCTTCAAGTTCCTTTTCATCTCCTTCGGTATCTTTACCAAGAAAGGACTCAAGTGTTGATATGATCAGGTGAATTTCAAATCCCTTTGAATCTTCTACAACCAAGACGTCCGACAACATACCCCTAAGACGAAAACCTGGTTCTACAACCTATTAAGAGTCAACGTAATAGCAACAAGCTATCCCCAAAGTGGGAGGGTCTCTACACGGTGGTCGAGTCTACTCGTCATGGAGTCTAGGCTTTAATAATTCTTGGAACATCGACTAACTCTAAAAGCTTTATGTGTAAGTACTAAGAGTAAGTTTACACCAGTAAAGGTTCATATTTCCCATAAAGTCACTTGAATCTCTTTGTGTTCTTTTTTTGTCTAACCTAAACAAAGAGTCTGGCACCAGTAAGATAGGTACACCGGTGATAATTTGCAATCCGGGTACCTTTACCTATCGTACGCACCCAGATAAGGCCGGACAATGTCACGAGAATCGACTTGAGAAAACAAGAGTTTCTATGACCAGAGTGAAAGTATGAGTGTTCAATTATTTTCTCTTACCCCGGTCGGCTAATTCATAATGGACGGTCGATAATTTTTATCTTATTATCTTTGACTACCTATCTAAGTTTTCTTCCCAGATAACTAGTCAGAGCTGGATGAATACAATATACCAAGAGCTAACAACAACATATTATGTTTGTGCCAAAGTGACTTCTTTTGTGTGGAGACGATGTTCTAAGTTATGAACCCGTGGGATGTGACAAATGTTCCTTATCGCATCCTCGAGTGCCCAGGGTCTATGATGCCTTACCCTCACGTAGGACCTATGGCTGACCCGATTAAGATCCCTGATTAGTAACAAAGTCATCCTACCCTAATCGGAGGAGGAAGCGAGTAACACTAGGAAAGTTAGCTTGTCGATATGTCCTCGGTATCGAGTTCCCAGGAAGTCACATCATTTTCATTTACATTCTTTTTTTGCATTTTGCTAATAAAAGAATAATTTTCTATTCCCAAACACAAGATACAAAGGAAAACTTAAGCAGACTCGTCGATTCTCCGACTAGCTAACACGCTGATTCTGAGCTATGATCTTCTGTGATAAGCTCACATTGAATTTTATGTTCGGGATCTCTTCCAACATATGCGGGGGATGTTAGTATGAAATCCCAAAAGAACCAGCATACTTCACCGATAAGTGCGCTTAGCTTTCAAACGTCATCATAATCTTTTGCCAGAAAAAGATTTTTTTTCACCACCACATGGAATTTCCGCCACAGTGGTTCAAATTTCAAAAACTGCTAGGCGAAGAGCCACTTATCCCCATCCTTTTCGGGACTATGAAGAGTTGGAACGATATCCCTCAGATAACTCGGAATCCCTACTCGGATGAAGTACCTTCTTGGAAGCTCACGGAGCAACCCAGAGAAGCCTAAAATCCCGACTAGATGACATGAGAACATCTGGATGTTCTGTTAGGTGTATATCCTATCTAAGGACCCAAGTTATCACTTGAAGAAACAGCCTGTCAGGATGTTTCCCTCGGCTAGGCTAAGTTTTTATATTTCACAACCTCATTTCACACGCTGAAAGAGGGCTTAACGATGAGTAGTATAAAACTACCATATCTGAACACCCTAGGGTTTCTCTATATTCTCGAAGTATATCTCTGTCTCCAGGAAAGAAGTCCCTTGACGTATGAAAAATGCTCGCAGGTTCCTAAATATTTCTTAAACAAGTAAGTTTATCCCTAAGTTTAAGGATGACATAATCCTACTCGAAAAAGAGTCTATGCTACACGATAGCCCCCATATATACAAAGTCAGAGGGCTCTACTGAGGAAGAAGACACAACAAGCCGATAGAAACCCAACAAACTAGCCCCAAGCCTACAGAAGCATCAAGCTCTTGATCCTTCTACTTTCAATCTACATCTGTAATTCGTTGAGACTACACGCAAGGAGCCTCTTGACTAGGTTTAGATCCATCCTGGTCAAGACCCCCTCCTTGTAAACAGTTTCGAATGTTGATACAAGACAAACAGAGCGTAGGGTTATTATCCTAAGGGAGGTTTAAACCTGTATAAATCTCTTTGTGTGACGTGTGATTCGGCTACAAGGAGTATCCCCTACTTCATTCACAAGTTCATAAGATCGGCGGTTCACAAATTATCGACAAATCTAGTTGTATATTTTTTATACACTAAATATACTTATAATTTGTCAATTTATTGGTCAAAATATATAAAATTTGACCTTTTCAAAATAAAATATGTCTTGTATTCTTGAATGAAGGGAGTACTCACCAAGGGTCAAACCATCGTGCACAACTATTTACACACTCACGCACATTGTAAGTTTGTGTGTACTAGGGATGACAATGGACACATTTTATTCGTGTGCCCACAGGTAAAAATCCTAATGGATACGGATTTAGGACGCATTCTTTGCCCATGGATCTGGTTACGGGTTTGATTTAAACCCAATGGGTAGAGATACACGGGTGTGAAATTGTCTTACATGTGCCCGCTTCACCCGTGTACCCGTTCCATGCATCTGACATATGACCCCAAATTATAAACTACCATTCCTTACTCATTAAGGTTCCTCGTTCTCTAATCTCATTCCAACACTCACCTAGCCTAGCCACCACAAACCCTAGCTACCCGTCCACCCCAACACCCCCATCTGCCCCTGTCTGCCCACCTCGTCGTTTGGCCCTGACCATTGGTAATATACGAGCATGCCCACGGGTATGTGATACCAATATGCGATGAGTGCGGGTGATATTTTTTACCCGTGGTGAATAATATATGCGTGCGTGAGTTTTAGAATTAACTCACAGGTATGGACTTATATAGTCCCTACCTGTGGGTTTTGTGCCCTTTGCCATCCATATAGGTCGTGAAAGCCATGGAACGGGGTTATAGCTAAATACGTTATTCGATTCACTTGGGGAAAGTAGGATGTTGCCAGTAACGGTCTGCTCAAATGATAAATCACTTGTGTCCCAAAAAGACAAGGTAAACGGGTTTATTTGTGAATTGCTAAGAGACTACGATAACAGTAAACGAGAGAAAGCTTTGTGATAGACACAAATGACCTGTTTGTACGGTCTAAGGAGAAAAACAAAACCCGCCCATCTTATCCAATATACTAGTCCCAATTGCGATGCCAGTGTCTGGTACTACTATAATGCAGTGACGCTGTAAGTTCCCAATTGAGTGCGCCCGTGCCGGTCCGTTCGGGGCCTGGTACCCAGAATGGCACGGCCCTCCGTCTATAAACAAGCCGCTCCCCGTGTCCTCCGGAACTCGGCAAATGTCTGCTCCCTCCCCACCGATCGACCTCCCCTGTTCCCACGCGCCAAAACATCTCTGAACACCAAACCCAAGCGTAGCTTGACACAAGTCGAACCTACGGGGATGGGACGCGCCATGGACGTGACCATGGTTTGATGTGGCCGGGGAGCTCGATATCTCCGGCTACAGCTCGACGATCACCTCTTCCCCCTCATCGTTGTCTCTCGACGACGGCAACGAGCTGTACTACGCGTGGAATGGGCTGTCCCCGGCCACCGGCTGGGGCACGTTCTGCTCGGACGGTGGCGACCAGGACCTGCACGGCCTCATCGACTCCATGCTCTGCGACGACACGCTCATCGGCGCGGCCGACCTCCACCCGGCCATGTTCCACGAAGATGCGTACTGCTACTCCAACGGCTCCGGCCCGAGCAGCACCACCACGACGAACCCGGGCACGCCCGTGTACGACGTCGACGCGCAGCAGCAGGGCGACTGCCCCGAGAAGGGCCTCCGCCTGCTGCACCTGCTCATGGCAGCCGCCGAGGCGCTCTCCGGCCCGCACAAGAACCGGGAGCTGGCCCGGGTGATATTGGTTCGGCTCAAGGAGATGGTTTCCAACACCGGCGCCAGCGCCGCCTCCTCCAACATGGAGCGCCTCGCCGCGCACTTCACCGACGCGCTGCAGGGGCTGCTAGACGGGTCCCATCCCGTCCGGGGAGCCGGCAGGCAGGCCGCCGCGGCCGCGGCCGCGTCCCACAACCACCACCAGCACACCGGCGACGTGCTGACAGCATTCCAGCTGCTGCAGGACATGTCGCCGTACATGAAGTTCGGCCACTTCACCGCGAACCAGGCGATCCTCGAGGCCGTGGCTGGCGACCGGCGCGTGCACGTGGTCGACTACGACATCGCCGAGGGCGTCCAGTGGGCGTCACTGATGCAGGCAATGGCCTCGCCCCCCGACGGCGTGCCGCCGCCGCACCTGCGCATAACCGCCGTCTCCCGAGGCGGCGGGGGAGGCGCCCGGGCGGTGCAGGAAGCAGGCCGGCGACTGGCCGCTTTCGCGGCGTCCATCGGGCAGCCCTTCTCGTTCGGGCAGTGCCGCCTCGACTCCGACGAGAGGTTCCGTCCGGCGACGGTCCGGATGGTCAAGGGGGAGACCCTCGTCGCCAACTGCGTTCTCAACCAAGCCGCAGCGACCGCCACCATCAGGCGGCCCACCGGCTCGGTGGCGTCATTCCTGACCGGCATAGCCACGCTCGGGGCCAAGGTGGTGACGGTGGTGGAGGAGGATCAAGGGGAAGCGGAGAAGGACGATGACGAATCGGGCGACGCCGCGCCGGGCGGCTTCGTGGCGCGGTTCATGGAGGAGCTGCACCGGTACTCTGCGGTGTGGGACTCGCTGGAGGCCGGGTTCCCGACGCAGAGCCGGGTGCGCGGCCTGGTGGAGCGGGCTATCCTCGCCCCGAACATCGCCGGTGCCGTGAGCCGCGCGTACCGGGCCGTGGACGGCGACGGCGAGGTGAGAGGCGGGTGGGGGGAGTGGATGCGCGGGAACGGGTTCAGGGCCGTGCCGCTCAGCTGCTTCAACCACAGCCAGGCCAGGTTGCTGCTCGGCCTCTTCAACGACGGGTACACGATGGCGGAGACGTCGCCAAACAAGATCGTGCTCGGCTGGAAGGCCCGGCGGCTGCTGTCGGCGTCCGTGTGGGCGCCGCCGCCACTGTCGGTGCCGTCGCCGCTGCCGGAGGGAGTGTTCCAGACCGTGGAGATGGTGCCGGGCAGCGGTGGTCTAGGCCGGATGGAGTTTGACTATATTGATTCGTTCCTCGTCGAGCCTGCCTATGCGCTAGTTTAATCGTGGTTGGGTCCAGTCAGCAGCTTTAGCTCGGCTGTTTTAGACTTGTTCAGGTGTAAAAAGTTTAGTAGTTGCTTCGCCAGATTCGTTGGTGAGTCGATTGCAAGAGGGTGAGAGTTGCCAACTCTTGTGCCCAATCTCCTTCAACTTGAAGTGGTTAGATTCTGATTATGACTCGTGACGAATAATACATAGTTATCATATCTGGATACCGTAGAGTTTTTAGTAATTCTCAGGATATATCTTTATCTCCATAAAGTAGATCCTTATATGAAAAGAAATTACCCGTATGCATTCAAGGCGTTTCGTAACCGGGAAGTTTTATCTCTAAAAACAGAAATAAGAAGTTCAGAGGACATACGACACCCTATATATATACGAAACCAAAGGATCTGCAATGGAAAAGTCGAGATGAGTCGTGAGACACCAAATCAGACAAGGGATTAGACGTCCAAATGAAGATACAAATCAATAGAATTCGAGCAAGAAAGTCGCCGACTAGATTTAGATCCATTTAGGCTAATTGCACACCCCTTTATAACATGCATAGATCAATACAATACTAACATGATGTAAAGTTATTATCCTCTTAGATACCCAAACCCATATAAAAACCCCCTTTGTATTCTCCTACGATCCATCTACTCAAAGCATCCCTTATTTCTTCAACAAATTTGATAGATCGGCGGTTCACAAACCGTCCATACCTAGCGTCGTCTATGGGGATCATGACAAAAGACGTTGGAAAAAATACACAGAAGATGCCATCGACATAGCCCAAAGCTTCGTCGAGAACCGGTTTTTCGGATGAGAGGTTCTATGACAACTTTACCCCTCTCCCTGGTGAACCGATGATCGATTGATGAATTTCGATGATGAATTTTCTAGCGACGATTCAAGCGATGATATAAGTCAATTTATGGGTCAATATGCTAAGGATAACGGTATCGAGTTTGAACCACTCGGGTGCTAAGACAACTATGAATGTTCGATTTACAGCAAGTCAAGATTAATACCCGCATCTTCTGACAACCTGGATTGTCAAGATATCAACCCGGAGCATCCGTTGAAGCATCTATGATAGATCTAGACACCTTCATCGGAGGTTACCATCGAGAAGTTTTCGCTATCAGAGACAGGCCGATGATCTGGGTCATCACGATGACAATCCTATGAATAAACAGGATCTTGCAGCTCCAAGTGCAGGCAATGTTCAGCTCCAGGCAAGCACACTACTTTCGGTCCTTAACGGAGCCCTGGTCTTACTGTCTCCCGAACATCAGCAGGGGGCTGACCACTTTAAATCGATAACTGCTAAGAGGATCCTCCATCTACAAGAGACCCTCATGAGCCCTTTGACCATAGATCTGGCTACTCCAGCCGTAAGGATTGGATGAAGGAGATCGTCATTCATACCGAGAACTCTCATCAGGACCTAACTAGAAATAGCGCGAATCGTGGTAGGCCAGGCAATCCCCCGTCATGAGACGCATCAGACTCACAAAGGTGCAACCCCAGGAACATAGCTTCTCGGGATGACAATTGGGCAAACAACCACCGTCGGACCTTACCAGTCAAAGGTCATCCGATCAATGACTTGTGTGAGGTCATCGACAACCGGCGGAGGCGTCCGGGGGCTTCTCAAGAGGCTTCATCCACTCCTCATCAATATAATCGAAGAACGTCTGGACATCGATCGAATTAGGACCTATCTCCGGTCTCTATGGGAAAGACTCCCGGGGATGCTAGAACCAAGCAATGTGCCATCAACAGATGCCTGGCCTTCTCTCAAGATCTACAAAACGTAAGTTGGCCGGTAAGGTTCCACCCTAGGATGATCGAGAAATACAATGGAAGTATAAATCCCATTGAGTTTCTCCATATCTATACCACGGCCATCCAAGCGGCTGATGGGAACAAGAAGGTAATGTCTAATTAACTCCCTACTGCCCTTGAAGGGGTAGCTAGGACATGGTTGATCAATTTACCACCGGGAACAATCTACTCTTAGAAGCAGCTTTGAAATGTATTCCGAGCTAACTTCCAAGGGACATACGTTCGTCTTGGCAAGAAAAATGATCTCTACCGCTGCAAACAGATGGGGAGTGAAACCTTGCGTGAGTTCGTATACTGTTTCAACAATATCCGGAACAACATCACTAAGGTCAGCGAATACGATGTCATACAAGCATTCGCTTGGGGGGGTCAATAGCTGGAGATGTGTTGAAGATATCGCCATCTAGGAGCCCAAGATGGTTAAGGAGTTAATGAAGATTGTCGATGAATCCACTAAGGATGAAGACACACTTCTCTTCATTAAGGAGAAGACTCAGGGCATCAAACGCTCTCAACCCGGGCTTGAGGGCGACAAGGCTAAGGCCAAGTGAAAGAAAAACACCAAGTGAGGTAAGGGCAAGAAAAACAATTCTGAGAAAGTTTTTGCAGATCTTCGTGATACCCATCCCGACAAGCATCCCAGTTCCTCCCGAGGAAATAACTATATGCTGGGCTCCGGCAAACGTGATGGTAAGCCCAGGTGCGACCTCCACCAGACCGATAACCATAACCTCCACGAATGCCGCCTATGGAAGAAGATGGTCAAAGTGGAGGCCGAGAAAGCGACCAAAGGAAAGAGGACCCAGGTTGTAGCCCAAAGCAGAGACTCTAACTCATATGGCGTGAGGATGATATGGACCGATGTCTTTTTAGCCGAACGAGAGGACGATCGACCATATGCTCGGTGGTTCCGCATCCTACAAGTCCAAGTAGCAGTACAAGACGGTGGCCCATGAAGTCCTAGCAGCTATCCCTAAGGGTCGTCAAGCCATTAAGTGGTCAAACACCTAAATCTCCTTCGGCCAAGAAGATTGCCTTGATAATTTCGTATGACCAGACTGCTTCCTAATAGAGGTCAGACCTATGATAAATAATTGCAGGGCTACCCGAGCTCTTATCGATGAAGGGAGTTGTCTGAACATCCTCTTCGCAAATGCACTTGAAGGGATGTAGATTTCCCGATTTGCTCTAAAGCCGGTTACTCAATCCTTCCATGATATAGTACCCGGATCTTTGACCACTCCCATCAGCTAGATATCGCTACCTATTACTTTTGAGAAGCATGCCAACTTCTGAATAGAAAAAATTATGTTCGATGTGGTTGACTTCGAGATGGCATACAACACCATCTTAGGAAGACCTACTCTCATCAAATTCATGACAACCACACATTAAACATATCAATGCATGAAGATCCCGGGTCCCGAGGAAAAAATTATGTTCGACGTGGTCAACTTTGAGATGGAATACAACGCTATCTTAGGAAGACCTACTCTCGTCAAATTCACAATAGCCACACATTACACCTATCAGTGCATGAAGATCCAGGGTCCTGAGGGAATCATCACCGTTCGAGGTTGTCCCAACACAGGTCTACGTTGCAACAAGCGGAGTCTCGACTTAGCAGTTTGACACTAACCAAGCAAGAAACCCAAGAGCTTAAGGATCAAGGTGGATAAGAAGGCTTAGTCGTAACCGCGATCACAACGCCTCAAGATGAAAACCAAAAAACTTGGAGGCTTGGCTCTATGACTAGTCCTAAGCCTATCAAACTGCGCCTACGCTACCCCTGAAATATTAATGGTCACTGCTTATTCGCTTAATCTAGTATGTGTCATTTAGGTTTAAGATAATAGGCTTACATAGCTCGTTGGTCATCAATAAAATCTGTAAGTTCAAAGCGTAAGTCCTAAGAGTACCTTCTCTCAATAATAAAGATAGTGTTGCCTAAGTAGTTGATTGATCTTCTTTTTCTGTTTTACTTGTCTTTCTGCGCATCCTCATGCCTGACAAACGGGTAAGTCGCTTCTCGGATCCTTTATCCCAAACGCGCACTAGGACAGTGAAAGCTTGTCTCGACCCAAGGGTAATATGAGTTCTCTTTACATTATTATGGTTTTACTATTTATATTATCTATAGGGGTTGGGATTATATTGATCTCTCCAATGGGAGAAAACCTGCAATACACTTTGCAGATCGATTTTATGGTCACAAATAACGTAGCCAAATATGAGGGTCTGCTCACTTGACTCTAAGTAGCTTCTGCTCTTGGTATTCATCGCCTACTTGTGAAAAGGGATTCATGGTTGGTGGTGAAGCAACTTAGTAAGGAGTATCAAACCTCGGATAAGACCATGATGGACTACCTAGCAAAGGTGATTAAGCTGGAAAAGAAATTCATCAAACTTGAGGTCAAGTATCCCAAGGAAGGATAATTGTCTCACCAATAGCTTTGTCCGCATGGCATCCTCACGATCTCCATGACAATCCAGGATTTTCATAGAGAAACTCTCAAAGCCATCTGTGAAATCATCAAAGGACGCAGTCGAAGGAGTGGTGGTCTACGAGACCTATAACCAGCTCGGGGGCTCGCCAGGGAAAACACCCCAAAAGGAGTCATAAGGAACTCATGGCTCAGCTCGAAAGTGAATTTTTGTGGATGACCGCAATTTACCATTAATCCAAGATGTATACCTTGGTGGATGATGCACCGAGCAAATTTACCATTAATCCAAGATGTATACCTTGGTGGACGACGTTCTTTAGGAGTTCACGAAGTACTCATGAAATGAATATCTCAGAAATAGGGTAAAGAACTACTCGAAGAGATCCATGGAGGGGTGTGTGAAGCTCACGCTTCCTTCCGAACTCTGGTCAGAAAGGTATTTAAACAAGGTTTCTATTGGCATATGGCTCTCCATGATGCGAGCAAGTTAGTAAAACAGTGCACAATATGTCAATTTCATAGCAGAAGAATACATCAACCTACTCAAACCTTACAGATCCCTTTGTCATGGCTATTTGTGACTTGAGGGATGGATTTTCTAGGGCCCTTCCCGATAGTGTCCGAGGACTTCAAGTTCTGATTCATCGCAATTGATATCTTCATGAAGTGGAGTGAAGTTGAACCAGTCAGAAAAATCACGTTAGCGGCCACCAAGAAGTTTATCATGAAAAGGGTCATGGAAAGATTGCGCCTCGTGTAGGATCATCACTGACAACGACACTCAATTCTCCAATGCAATGTTCATCGATTACCATGAGGAAGTAGGCACTACAGTTTGCTTCGCGTTCATGGCACATCCATAAAGCAATGTACAGGTCGAGCGAGCCAATGACCTAGTACTTCAAGGAATCAAAACCCCCGTCTTGAACTGCTTATCCTCCTATGCAAGTTTTATGTGTAAGTATTTAGGATATATTTTGTAAATATTAGTTGTCATATTATCAATATATGTCTTTTACCTATTTCGAGAAAATGCCTAAAAAGAAAGAGAAACTGAGATAAGCTGCTATTCAGGCACTCAAATTTCTAAGATTGTCAATTCGGAGATTCTTCCCCGATAACCAGTCAGGGGCTTCACGTACACTAGAATTACAAATCTTTTTGTGTGTGCCATATTTCTTACAAAAAGGGAAAAAAATGTGTCTTTAGGAACCTTATAAAACCTTACCGTGTCCTGAAGTGCCTGATGACTAAGACGTTCTCCACTTGGAATCTGACCTAAGGCGATCGTGATGAATATTCCAAAAGCTCCCTAACTTACTTGGAAGAAAAAATGGCCAGACACTTGTTTGAAAATTTTCTTATGTTGAGAAGATTCATAATCATACACAGGCATTGCAGTAGAAATATTTAACAAGATTTTGAGCTCTTTTATATATAAGCTAAAGGAAAGAGGATCACAAGGAGTCCTAAAAGATCTACTCGATGAAGAGGAATGATAGACTCCCTTGTCTCTCTCCAACCACTGGTTCCAACAGAGAGGATAGGGTTGCCAATGCTCTGGCCTCATGCTAAACTCGCTGGTGTCACTGCCCGATCATTCACATCTCTGGTGACATAAGGTTGGGTATAGGCATTGGCTCTCCACCCTCACCGTCGATGTCACGGTTTCGGCTACTCCCTCCGGCTGTCCTCACTAGAATAATATGAGGACGGAGAGAATGAAGCGGTCGGCGTATTCCGATATTTAACGGAGCTGCTGCAGGACACCCCCTTCTTCTCTGCCTCAGCCGCCGCTTCTTCCTCCTCTATTTCTGCCTCCATAAGGTCCTAGTCCAGTTCATCTTGGACTGGAGGTTCCAAGGGCTTGTCGTCTTTAATAGGAACGCCATGAGTTACCACCCTCTTTTCGATCTCTTCCTCGAAGGAGATATCGTTAACCTACACCATCGAACCAGATTTGGTTGGAGACAGCGACAAGGTAAGGGGTGAGTACTTAGAGGAGGATGGAGAATAGTCAGATGATGAAGGAGTGTATTCAGGTGAAGGAGGAGGTTCCATGATCGAGTTCAGGTTTGATGCAGCCAAGACTCCAGCACTCGGGGTTTTATATAGGCCACCAGGATAAGAGATGCATCGCTTCATCTCCCAAAACATTAATTCTGGGTGCAGCCGTATTATGTGCCACGGACGCCCAAGCGACGCGTGGTCATCAAGGCTATGTCCTTTCTGCTGGATAGCACAGACAAAAAGGTAGTCGACAGTGCACCCATTTATCCGATGTGTTTTTTAGTGCATGGGGTACAAATGAAAAGATGGAGTAGCAACCCTTCTGTGCTCGTGACAGGGAATCTTTTCACCACTACGTAAAATTTTCGCTGCAATAGTTCAACTTTCGATCTAGGCCAGCGATGAGTCTTATCTCTCTCGTACCTTTGCAAGGACGGGACGATTTTTTACAGACTGACTAGAAAAATCTACTCAGATGTCACACCTTCTCGAGAACTCTCTTGGAGACTCAGAGGCATTCAAGATCCCGAGTAGAAAATAAGAAAACTCGGTTAGATGCTTCACCCTAATTGGGGACCCGAGTCCTACTCGATGATGTGGTCAGACAAAATGCTTACCTTTGTTGGCCATATACTTAATCCGTCGAAGCCTCATTTTACATACTGATGGAGGGTTTGATGATAAATAATGGATAATTACCATATCTGGACACCCTAGGATTTTCTGTAATTCTCGATGTATATATTTATCTCTAGGAAGAGGATCTCTGGATGAAAAGAAACTACCTGTAAGCACCTAAAGCGTCCCGTAACCGGGAAGATTTATCTCCAAGAACATAAAGGGGGGGGGGGTCCAGAGGGCATACAACACCCCAATATATAAGGAGTCAGAGGTCCCTACGGATGAAAAGTCGAGATAAGTCATGAGACACCAAACAAGACAAGGGATTAGATGACCAAATGAAAATACAAGCCAACAGAAGCTGAGTAAGAAAGTCACCAACTAGGTTTAAATCCATGTAGGCTAGCTATACATCCCCTTTAACATGCTTAGATAAACATGATGTAGGGTTATTATCCTCTTGGAGGCCCAAACTTGTATAAAAATCCGTTGTATTCTCATATTTCTTCAACAAGTTCGTTAGATCAGTGGTTCACAAATCATCGACAACCTAGTTTGATAGAGCTCCAGCTCCGAGATCCATGCAGTATTTAGAGTTTATATGATAAAATAAAGTGGTTTAGATATATGCTTTTAGTCTTAAATAAGAATAAGATGTCTAGAACAAATATCCTTAATCTGCCCATAGCTCCAGCTCCTTGAATTTAGGAGCTAGGGATGACTAACTTTAAAAATTCTTAGAGCTGGAGCTCTGCCAAATAAGACCTATGTGCAATTCAGCTTGATTATTACATAATATTTGGCAAACTAGAATTCAAGCCACTTCTCCCCGAACGGTGGAAAAAGACTTCCCTTTAGACGGCGAAAAGGAAATGTGTTGTCTTCAGGGCATACACCATTTAAGTCATCTCAAGTGTATGAATAACGCAAAACCAAAGGCTTGCTAAAACGAACCATAAATATTGCCGGAACCGAATTATGGTGTCAAATCTTAAGAGGAGACCAACTTTTTTTTAATTAGAGGGCCCTAACTTATTGGTTTCAATACATATCGAATAAAAAGTTAATTACTAATGCGGCTATTGGCTAACCGTTTGCACTCATGCCCATAGATCACTCCGTATGTTCCACAAGTGGCGGAGATGGGATTGCACCAAACCTAGGACCAAAAATTAATATGTCAAAACTATAGGTACAAAGACCTATATATACCAAAAGAGCAAAAAAATAAACCAGAAATGCACAATTGATATAATATTTCAACTACATATTAACTAATTCTAGGTAAATTTCAAAGTATTATGATGCCTACCGTAGACATCCCACATGATTAATTAGCTAACATCTATTTGCCTCCATATTTGCGTACCAATCGATAAATAAGCCAATTGTCAATGTTTAATCATCTCTTAAGTTGTACTACTATTAATAAATGTATAGTTGTACAATGCAGCCATCACAATAACCACAAACTTTTGAAAGATGAAATCTTATCCAATTCTGTATCTAATAATCTAAAATATGAATAAGCACAAAAAATAAAGAATGTTGTTTTAAAAGAACAACAAAAGATTAAGTGAATTCTCATCGCTAGCATAAGGTTAGAAGCAGTTGCTACTCAACTATGTCAATGATTAGTAAATCAATAGCAAATACTTATATGTTAAGTAGGGACACCTGCTTGCCATAGAGTAGTATCAAAGAGAGAACCATAGATTTTTATATAGGTGCATGCCTCCGTTAGGATAACAGTCATACGTCATGTCTTGCCTTGATTAATCTAAGGAACATATGAGTATAACTGGGTGTATGTAGATCTAGTCCTAAGCTTTAGGAGGAATTCTTCGTGTTCTAGGTTCTAGAAGCCTTAGTCAGATGATTCTAAGATATGCCATTGATCTTCGCTAGGTGTCTCTAATTCCTACCAAACTACGTTTGCTTTGGGGTTTCATGACTTCATAGTTCCAGAAGGCACGAGTTGGCTTAAAATCTCTTGCATGTTGGTTCACGTGGAAGGCGTGTGTCTTGGATATGCCCCCTCCCCTTCCTTTTATAGTCAGGGCGAGACAATCCTATCATATTTGAACTCCTCCGATCATATCCTTCCCAAATTGTAGTCTCTTGGATACCTAGGAAAACTTGCCATATATGGGGATAGTTTTCATGTTGGATACAATTATGTATCAAATATCTGTCACATGCCTTCTTTACTCAATGATGGTTACGAACCATATTGAAACGAGTAAAAGACATGCGTACAATAGATAGAGGTATTGGATATATCGTATTTATAATTATATATAATAAATAATTATATATCCTCATCACACTGCCTAACAACAATTCCTCCTATGACTCCAATCGTTGCACAACCCAAGAAACCAATAGGATAATCACCATCAGCAAACTAACTTCATCGAAGGGAAAGAAATTATAAGTGCACCAACCTACACTACCATTTGTGAGCGCCAAAGAAACAAAATATAGTAATTCTCTAAAGCAAAGGAAGCTCCACTAGCTAAATGCGCATGGGGGCAAGGCGTCGCGTGTACGGGCGGTGCACCACACCAGCGAGGCGATGAGGTGGAGGCGTGGAGCAGCGACATCAATAAGAGGCAAATAAGTGGAGGCTAGGGTAATACAGTATATCCTTATGACATATATCCATCATTCACGCATCCTTAACCCAGTGTTGGAGGTTTTTATAACCGTAATGGGGTAAATAAGACATGTGGCGATATTCTATGCAGTTCATCATATTCTATATGAAAATCATCCCCATATTAGGAAGTATTATTCTAGAAATCAGGAAGAAGTGCAATTTGGAAAGGATACACTGAGAGTTTTCAAGTAGGATACGACTATTCTGCCCTGACTATATAAGGAGGGGGAGACGTGTCGAGGATTTGTACACGACTACTAATATTTGTGATGGAAATAAAGGGATTTGTACATGACTTGCTTGTCATCAAAGAGTACCGCAGAGAGGGACACATATTTATACAGGTTCGGGCCTCTGAATGGATAATGGCCCTACGTCATGCCTTGCCTTGATTAATATCAGGATCACAAAGTACAAAGAGGGGTGTGTATGGATCTAATGCTAAGAAACTAGGTGGATTTCTCCGTATTCCTACTACTAAGGGCTAAGTTGGATGAGGATTGCTTCTGCCATGGATCTTCGATGGGTGTTGATGATCTACCTGACTAGACTTGCTCTTGGGGGTTCGCGACTTCGTATATTTGAAGACACGAGTTCCTATGAGGTTTATGCTCCTATGAATTAGCGTATCTTGAATGTACCTCTCCCCTCCTTTTGTAGTTGGGTGAACTCGGACGTACCATACCCAGACTCTTTTAGACGTAATATTTTCATACCGGTGATCTCTCGGTTATCTGGGAAACCCTTCCCGAATAGGGGATAGCTTCTCTATTCGTCACGATTACCTTCCTTGTATTTTATCTTCATACCTTTCTCCCTGGTGGTCACCATATATGCCGGATCGAGTAGGATCATCATATACCTTTATAGATATAGGGTATTTTTAGAATATATAATAGTAATTATATATCATTGTCAGTATGTCAAGGGCATCCAATTTCTCCCCAGGAGAGCTGAAAGCCAAAGTCGGACCAATAATATAGAATAACCCTAGTCAGATAGGATCAGAAACACCTATTGAGATCCACGATAGAGTGATACTATGACAAATTTATCTGATAAGGGCTTCAGGACTTAGAACACTAGAAAACTCACCTGAGCCTTAGGATTATATCTAGACAAACCTCAATTATAATTGTATTTTTCTAAGATTATTCAAGGTAGAATATGTTGTTAGGCTATTATCCTAAGATATGGCTGAGCCTTTGTAAAAACTTGTATCACTATCTTTGATACACACATTGAGACCATTACATATTCTTACTTTTTACAAGTATTAGCATAATCCACTGCTCATGCATCAAGGTAGAACAAGACTTTTTACCAATTGTCAACAACATGTGTGCCACCTTACACTACTGCTCGTGCACGATGGTTGTTGTGCTCTGCCCATATCCCAATTGCTGCACCTACATGCTGGAATGGTGGGCTGGCTTGCCGCTTCTTTGTTGGCTCAGAGCATGGTGTTGCCTATGGCAATGTCGACTAGCTTGCTAAGATACATGGGTTTTACCCTTACTGGCTGGGCCATGACCTTGGCCCAGCTCTTCCCTATGCATTAAGCTCAAGTTCATTCATCACACACGCACTAATAACCAAAATGGACAACCACTGCTCACCCACTTTCACAAATTTACTTAGACTCCTCAAACACAAGTTCAGATATATGGAACCTAAAGTAACCATCAATAACCTAGTTCGCATTCACCCTATTTCCCAGGATTTCTCCTCCCTACTAATTTAGCCCCAATTTTTAGCATCATCACCTACAAAATTTCAACTCTTTTGGAGCTCAAACAAGTTACCAACAATTTCTATCTAAAGAAAGTTATCAACAATCCCTTTCTTAAGCCATCATGATGTTCCTTTCTATGGCAACATAGTTCAATACCCAGAGAGGTAGAGGGAGGGGTTCTGTGTTTAATATCAGGTTATGCGGAGGTAGAGGTAGAGGGGAAAGGGGAGGAGGGGGGAGAGAGACGGCCAGGTCTTCAAGTTGGCGGGCTGCGCGGTTGCACTCTAAGCCGCATGGTGTTGAGAGTTTTCCATAGTGCTTTACATATTATCTAAATTGCTCTCATAGCTCTTTGATTTGAAGGGGACTAATCTGGCCATATTTTATCTGCAAATCTCCATTCTAGTCTATATTGTTCTCTTCTGCTCCTGAGTTGTTTACAGAAATGGATCCTGATAACTAGTTGTGCCATGTTTGTTGATCTGATGTCATGCCACAAGGAGTTCTTTGAATTGGTATGATTGACGGCCCATCATCACCCGTTGGTTCAACTCTATTTTTTCGGAGTTGCTAGTGTTATTAGTGATGTGACGAATCAGTTTCTTCGGTCTCTTCTCCATAAGCCAATTAAATTTTAGATAAAGAAAAATAATTTTGGTTTTTTGCATCTTCCGATGCATACAGTCCCTTAAAGTTTATTACATAATCTCACCCAACTACCCATGATGTGACCCATAGTGCTAGGTTTTCTAATACCTAAAGAAATAGAGATTATGTGCCAATAGGTTCTAGCAAGGTGGCATTGAAAGAAAAGGTGATTAATGGTTTCATTCTGATTACAAAAACAACACTTTTGGTTTCTATTCTAGTTTCTTTTGAGGAAATTATCCTTTATCAAAAGAACACATGTACCTAAGTACCCTAAAAAAACCTTAATCTTAAGTGGAATCTTGAGTTTCCACAGACCTTTGGCATTGCTAATGGTAGGTTCTAATATCATTTGCATGTGCATGGATTGGATTGAGAATATTCCATGTGCATGCAAATCCCACTTAAAAATGTCTTGTTCATTACATAATTGAATAGAAGCAATTTTTGACATCATATGTTGCCAAGCGATTAATTTATCCCTTACAATCGATCTGCAAAAGGAGAGATTAAGCGGTAACGATTGCATAACCACTGCCGTTGTGGCTTGTCTCTTTCGAACCACCTTATACAATGTCAGATATTGCATACTGAGGGGATTATCGCCTAACAATCTATCATTACAAAACCTAGTTTGGCCGTCATTTTGAACATGAAAGGAACCCCATTTGAAGAAGTCATTTTTAACTTTCATAAGCTCAGACCAAAAATGAGAATCACCTAGTTTCCCTTCCACTTGGGTAAGTGTTTTACTGTAGAGATATTTATTTCTAAGTATTCTTTGCCAAACACCATCCTCATTAAGTAGCCTATAAAGCTACTTGCTAAGGAGGCTTATATTCATAACTCAGAGGTTGACAATACCAAGTCCTCCCTGGTCTTTTGGATGGTATAGAATGTTCCATCTAGCAAATCTATATTTCTTCCTATGGTTATCTCCTTGCCAAAAGAATCTGGATCGAAAATAGTCTAATCTTTTAAGCACATCCCGGAGAATCTCAAAGAATGACATCATGAATATAGGAAGATAACTTAGGACAGAGTTGATGAGCACTAATCTGCCTCCTACAAGCATAACTTTCCCCTTTCAACTGCTTAATTTCTTTTTGAACCTCTCTTTGATATGTCTCCAATTCGTATTCCTCAGTTTCCTATGTATCATTGGAATACCGAGGTATCGAAAAGGCAGCTGTCCAATATCACAATCAAATAATTTTGTATATTAGCCAATTAAATAGAGACATCATATTTGTTTAAGATATGGAAATTTTAGAGGAAGATGAGAATTGAAGGTGGGGATACAAGAGAAAGAGATGGATAGGTTCATCCTAGGTTCGAGAAGGAAGAGAGATAGAGGGAGAAAGTTTCTAATTGATTATGGGTCCCTGTCTATGACACAGGAACCGGGGGTCCCCGAGTCCCGAGGCCAGAACAGCAAAGTGCCACGTGGTACCCTCCCTCGGTGGTTATCTCCCCGTGATCCGAGAAGACCAAGTTCCGGGAGAGGGTGCTCGAGGCCATGAACAGTGGTCCCCGAGTGCCCGGGTTCCCCGATGACCCGAGAAGATCAAGTGCCGTGAAGAGAGTGCTCGGGGCTGCGAACAGTGGCCCCCGAGCACCCAAGTTCTCCAATGATAAGAAAAGCCAAGTTCCGGGAGAGAGTGCCCGGGGCCGCGAACGGTGGCCCCCGAGCACTCGGTTCCCCGAGGACCCAAACAGTCAGTTCCGGAAGAGAGTGCTCAGGATTATAAACAGTGGCCCCCCAGCACTCGGTTTCCCGAGAATCCGATCAGCCAGTAACGGGAGAGAGTGCTCGGGGCTGTGAACAGTGGCCCCCGAGCACTCGGTTCCCCGAGGGCCTGAGAAGTCCTTCACCGGTGGCCCCCACAGAGGCCCAACGGTGAGGTGTCAACTAGTGAGAGGCCCGGTGCTGCATTTAAAAGGGCGCGTGGCCTGTCACTTCCAACTGCTCCCCCCACGCTTGCTGTCAGTCCCTGCCACGGCCTAGCAGGGAGGCGTGGGGACATTCAATGCACAGGTCCCATCGCGCGTCATCCAGCGCGTCTCGGGATAACGTCGCAGAGCTCGAGGTGCCCCGCTTGCCGCCCTACTGTGTCAGGCTTGCTCTGACCGAGCGGGCACGCCGAGCTGCTCGGTGGCTGCCCGGTGGGCCCTCCCCGCGGCGCCCGTTGAAAAGCGGTATGATGACGAACAAGACCGGACGGGGGCGCGTTTTCAACCCTCCTCGTCACCTCGCGCAGCAGCCCATGATGGTTGCTTTCCATTTATGACGCCTTGGAACTCGCGCCATCCTTTCTGGGCACGCTACCGCCCCGGTGGGTATATAAGCTGGGCGGACTCCCCGGAGAAAGACAGGTCTAAGTTCAGGACGAGCTAAGTTCAAGTCGGAGTTCAGTTGAGATCAAGACAACAAATGACGAGCACCGAAGAACAAAGAGCACGAAGCTCTAGACTAGACAAATATTCTTGTAACCCAGCAGATACTTAGAGAGACATTTTCAGATCATTTATAGCATACACACAGGAGTAGGGTGTTACGCTCAATACGGCCCGAACCTGTCTAAAAATCCCTTGAGCATTTACTACTTCTTGCATCCGATCGTTCTATTCCACCTGCATCTCATTTACGCCTATTTATTTTACCTGCGAAACGGATTTAGAATCATCGCCTAGCCGAATCTCAAAGGGGTCCCTCCGGATCCCCGCTTGAGGAGTTCACCCTCCGATAGTCCCACTGCACAATGGAACAACTGAATTTATTTCTTAAGTACCATCCTTATTACCTCAAATCAACTCTGTAAGAGCAAGTTCTATAATTGAGTCAACCCCTGATCTATAACTATAAGACCAACCATGTCAGCACGATAACAGCTAGCCCGTACAATAGTTGATTTTTACTTGTCTCTTCCCAACTCTATAATTTTTTTAAAAAATGTTCTCTGCCGGTCCCACTTTCCACCCATCCATCTCCTCTAGGTATGAAAACAGATCAAATATGGATGAATAATTATCATTTAGTGTCCGTATTTTTAATCGAAAACGGAAACAAATATGGATAGCATCAGAAACAAATACGATACGAATATGAATCGAATACAAATATAGATATAGATATAGATATTTATCAAATGATAAAGACCTTTTAAACTATGCATATAAAAACAACAAAAAATAACAATGTGTATATACAAACTGTGTTGTAGTCTAGATAATATTAGGGTTAAGATCTAAGTAGTCAGGGTTGTATGGGCCATGGTGGGCTGTGGGTGGTGGTGGACTGATGGGTTTGTAGGTTGTTCTTCAATGGGTCAGGTGAAAACGGATATTATCCGTTTTGAATCTGACAATATATCTATTTTCTTTTGACCTAAAAATTATTTCCGTTTTTGTTTCCGTATTTAGATAAAAATATCTATATCTGTATCTAATTTAGAAATATTAGTATATGTATCCAAGTAAGACTATCCATATCCATTTTTTCAAACACAAAACATAAAATAACCACTCAGTTTTTAACCCTAAATTCTCCTCGGCGCGCTGCACACTGGCCCGAGCCCCGCCCGCCGGCTCCGACCCAAGATTACTAAACCAGTTGAAATGACAGAAGACATATACGGAGATAATGCTAGATGTGCCTGTATGGACAAAAAAAAATCTATATCTGCCACGTTCTTTTATCTGCTGAGAATAGAATATAGCCATTACCAATATTACTAGAATGCAACTTAGTTAGCAAATTGGGTACTTCTACTTGTAGGCTAAACGGTGGCTAATTTGGCTATTAGTGCTTAGGACACACATAGTTTGTGTAAAAGAGGATGATAAGCTAAAAATATGGTCTTAAGATCCGGTCTTATACGTTATTAGAGGAAATCTTAAGGTCATATTGCTATGACGATCTTTAACCTTGAGGTTAAGCTACAGCAATAAAATATTATTTCTATATTAATTCTCCTCTCTCTCCTTATCATCCGTCGACTACCATGAAACCGAGTTCTCATGAAGATATCTTTTTATTTTTGAGCGTAACCTACCAGAGTCTGATCTAGGTCTAAAACGTAACACAAGCAAGCCTTAAACCAAACCAGCACATTTGGCATAATCTTAAGGCTCGAGCTTAAACACTAGTGATACCATTACGAATACATCGATTGAAATAGTGTTGTCGCAGAAACCTGTGGGGTCCTTTGAACCGAAAGGCGACAGCTTGCCAACAGATTCATCACTGACTGAGGTGCTTGGTGCTTGCTCCAATCCTATCGAGGAGCAATGATGGCTGGAGCTCCATTTGGCAGGATTCTTTAATTTTCTGCTAGCCTATCTTGCTGGTACGACAATTTTCGAATAGGCATTATCCGAAATTTTCATGTTTAACTACATGTTTGCGGTCTTTGTATGAGTGGTTTTGAAGTCAAGTAGCGAGTGATTTTGGAGTTTCAATCTACCAAGTCGCAATGGCATTTGTGCTGATTACTACTCGAGATCCAGCCCGTGTCATCTTTTGCAATCCTGCATATGACGCCTGACTAGCGATTTGGACCGTACCTTGCATTCGGCCTTTGCTAGATTTCCAGTTCCGTTTGGAGATGGGGACCATGCTCACCCAAGTAGGCATCGCGAAAACACCAGACCTACATTGCTTGGGAAAAGAAGCGAGAAGAAATTCTCGCTGCAATCACCATGCTCAGAAAAAAGTTCCCGAGCACATGGCCCGACTCATAAAGGAGAAACGACCGTTGCACCGCATCACTTTGACCGGCCATTTATGCGACTTCAAGCTGTCACCGTATCCATAGTCAAAAATCGAAGCAGCAGATCAATTGCATAAGCTAGTCCATATAGAAGAACCCAGATCAAGCTGCACTATCAAAGCTCAGAAGCCCGTTGGTCAAGTAGGTAAAAACACGTGAGACATCACATGGTTCGAAGTTCAAACCATGTGATTCTGTTACACCCAAATGCTCATTCATGTACGATGCATCTAGACCCGACGCGCCGTGGACAATTTTGCCGGTCTCAGAAATTCACAATTTTCCTCCTTGTTTCCACCGTGCGCTCGCATCTTTTTCTCCGCGCGGACCGCGGAAAAACGCAGCCCGCATATGCCAAAAATCCCCGGCGTGCTCGGGCCTACCGCCACGCCCAGCCCCAGCCCCCAGCGGTGGGCTCTTTTACCGTGCCGTGGCCAGCGACACCGCCCCACGCCATCCATCCGCACACACAAATCTGACTTTTTTATTTTTATATTTTTTATCATTAATATTTAAATAAATAGACATCCGATAATAATATTTATATAAATAGGAGTCTACCACTTTCTGAAAGAGTTGTATCACTTTCAAAAAACAGTAAGAATGTCACGGTAGTAATGTCACCCCTTATCACCCTCTCAGAGGACAAGTAGGACCCACCCTTAAGCCCGCTAGCCGTACCACCCACTGAGAGGGCGGGTAACCCACTTGCCGCCCTCTCAGGGGCAGTTAGCCCCCGCACCTACCCTCTCAAGGAGCGGTTAGCCCCTCGCTCATGCCCCCTCCACCACCCTCACAGTATAAAAGGCAAAAAATCAGCCAAAATAGCTATTTAAATCTAAAAAAAGAAAGAGGGATAAGAGGAGAGAGAGGCAGCGTGGTGAAGCCCTTTTGTTTTTATCTGTGAATTTTGGATCTCGTTTTTTATAATTTTTCTATACTTATGTTTTTATTAGTAATTAAAGTACCATTAAATCTAGGATTTAGAGACATAATAATAGTTATATTATATGAGACCTAGAGTTTAGAAAGGTAGGATATGCTGTCTTTTGTAGTATATTGTAAAGATCAATTTCAATATGGTAGGATAGTCATCACATGTATAGTTGTATTTAGAGTATTGTAGTTTCGATTATCTAGATTTTATGAAATAATAATGTAAGTAATAATCATAGATAATTAGAAACTTTATTAAATAGACGGATGGTTAATTAGTTTAAATTGGTTAGTTTGCTTAGGCGCAATATTGATTGTAGTGAACTAAATGTATTGTTAGGTGATCATTGGTGTTAGTAATTTTGTTAGAGTTTGGATAATCAGAAGTATAGTTTCCGGTATTAACTTTGACATATTTTCGGATGTTTTCAGATATGTCCGATAAATTATATTTTCAGATATATTATGGTAAAGGTCAAATTGGTTATAGTCTTAGCGGTGTAGATCTCTCTGGATTTCAACATGTCGTCAAGGGACTTAGTAGAGCCAATGAGAGGACTATAGTGGGCGTGTGAAAGTGGCTGATGCGCCTTTTTAACTGGATCCTCAACAACACAAGCTTAAGCTGAGAGTTATACTAAGCCGTGCTACTTAGGGGTACTTTGGAGAGCTTGTCCCGATTAATGCGACATCTACTTGGATGCGGTACATAGATATATCGTGTGAACGTGATCTCCCTCTTGTGCTACTAGATGAGGCATACTAGAAGGATCCAACAGAGATAAATGTTGCGGAAGCAGTAGCAGAAACAAGTCAGATAGTGGAGGATGAAGCAGACCTGGTAACTGTAGGGGACGAGCAAGACGTTGGGGATGTGCAAGAGATGCAACCGAGGGGTGTAGACGATGAGGAGAGCACATCCCTAGCATAATTGAAGAGATGGAGAGCGGGGATCAAGAGCTGGAGGAAGCCATTGTCGATGAGGATTCATTCGACGAGGAAGGAAATGCTCTTGTTCCTACAGAGTGGAGGAATCAAGAATTTTCAAAGGTAGTGGTGAGTGAGGGTCATCAGAGACCTAGGAAATATCATGAGAACGAGGTGTCCCAGGGTGATATGTACACTAATAAGGAGGTTGTTATTGATGCAGTGAAATTCTAGTCGTTGTCTCTTCGAAAGTAGTTCAAGGTTGTGAAGTTGAGCAAAAGGGAGTGCGGTGTCAAGTGTTTGGTGTCTGATGGTCCGTGGCGGATGCACACATTCAGGAAAAAGTGGGTTGACTACTGGGAGTGCTCAATAGTTATGGAGCATAACTATCACATTGAGGAAATAGAGTTCTCCCGCCGAAACCTGTCATCTGCTTTTGTTGCCAATATTATGTACGGAGAGATTGTGGACAACCTAAAGTATGAGCCACAATCAATAATATGTGCTATTGAGGAAAGGTTTTAGTATACAATAAACTACGCCAAGCTATGGAGGGCAAAACATAATGCTATTGAGATGAGGTTTGGGGCATACGAAGATTCATATGGCAACTTACCACGTCAACTAGCCACAATATGTGCGAGAAACTCTAGAAGTTACTTTGACATCAAGCATTACCCCTCGACTGATGTGAAGTATAGAGGGAAGCGAGTATTGTAGCGTGCTTTTTTTGCATTTGCGGCAACCATCAAGGCATTTATGTACTGTAGACCCATCATTTGCTTGGACGAGATGTTCCTCACTGGGAAGTATAAAGGAAAGATATTATCTGCTACTGGGGTTTGCCTTCATGGAGAGTGAGAACGGGGAGAGCTGATATTGGTTCCTTAAGCGTGGTCAAGCATGCTATTGTTTCACCAAGTCATTTCAAACGGTTCAGGTTCGCAGCATTTGAACTCCAACCGTTGTGTCGTTTGGTAGAGGCCTAAGCGACAGAGAACCCTAAGGCAATGCCGAGGTGATTCTATTTCTACCTCTCGTTGATCGCTTTACTTGTCGACCGGTGGAGGCATGAGACCCACACTTTGCACCTCCCCTGCGGCGAGATAGCTCCGACATTGCAGGATGTGGCCTATCTGTTAGGTGCCCACATTTGTTGGGTGTCCACTCTTGCTGCAGTTATGGTCGTACGAGTGGTTTGCGATTGGTTGACCCGTTGTGGACCAGTCTCTATACCCTGAGGAATGGTACGGGGAACCCGAGGAAGATGGGCCCATCATAGGCTTGTTGTGGTGTCGACACCGGGTACGTAGGAAATATAGCTCCGCTTCATTTGCCACATATTTTAATTCCGGATTCTTACTACTTTTCTCCATAGCTGCACTAGGCGCACGAGCATGCCCACAACGTGTACAAGCTTTTTAGGTCAAAGTTTGACCGTCTGCGTCCAGAGGACGTGGTCTGGACCCCCTACAGCCACTTGATGATACAAGACCATGCGCCTTTCGATTTGCGTCCCTTGTGCAGCCGTGACGAGGACTACTGGCTTACGAAGAAGCCACTCATCTTCGACATCTACGTCGAGGAGTACTCACCCCACCACGTGATGAGGCAGTTCGGACGCTTCCAGGCGTTCCCCCTCATCAACGTTTGTACGGTTCCGAGCCACGTTCATAGGTAACTAAAATCAAATATATAATCATAGCATTCATCTCATTTATAGTCTATCTAACGTGATTGACTTGTAGGTATACACGTAAGGGCCAACCGGGTGGTAACCTCTGAGCAGATCGCTTGGCGCCATACGTCTTAGCATGGGCTCATGCCCTTGAGGATGTCATTGAGGAGCGTCCTCTTTCACCGACCCGAGCTTCGAGGAGTACCTGCGGTGGTACGTCTCGCGTACACGTACACAGGTCACCTACACCCCAGATACTGTTTGGCAGCACGTCACTTCGACTACGGAGGCCTACCTGGGCCATTGGGATGATGACGCTGCATTAGCAGTATGTTTAATTAACGTCTTGTTTATTTATCATATAATCTCATAAGAACCACTATAAACTGAAATTCCCATTTTATGTTTGTTTCAACAGGCCGAGACCTCCATCTCTGGAGGACATTGATGATCCTGAAAATGATGGTGTATTTGCTGGTACCTATCCTTACAACTTCGCATCAATACCTCGGACACGACAAATATCTTACCCTGATAGCAATGACTGGCACAGCTAACATTCTTCCGCTAATTTGCATCGCCACTTTCCTTTGCCATCTTGAGATGATCTAGGTATTCAACATCTATCCACTAAGAACTATGCAAATGCCAGCTACGACTATTTTTTTGTTTAAATTTCCATTTTATTAGTTCAGTTCGATGGGTATATGGTTATTATCTTATATTAACGTACTATGTTATGAACTATTTGTAAACTTTATATCTAATCAATATGATAATATGTTTATTATATTAACATACTATCCAAGCACAATTCTATCCAATATATGAAAAGAATACTTATACATGAAGTGACCACACGACAGAGCTTCAAGCATGAAATGACAACACCTCTGTCGTGAGTCTGACTTTAGACACAAAGTGACTACACGACTCAGCTTTAACCATGAAATGACCACCTCTATCCTGACGCAGGCTATAGACATGAAGTGACCACACAACAGAGATTTAATCATAAATTAAATGACAACACCTCTATCTTGACACAGGGAATCTCTGGCTAGCAACAGTGCCATTACTTTTTCATCTTTCGCAGGGAATCATATGCTCCAGCCCCAGCCAAGCCCATGCACTCAATCCAAATACCAGCCGCCAGACATCATAAATAACCCCACCCTCAACCATGGATAGATCACTCATTTCTCAACACCTTTAACTGCAATGTCTTCCTTACCTCCACCAAGCCCATTCAAGAAACATTGGGGGATTTTCATCCCTCAGGGGGTCGAATCGCCGATATGCTTCTATGGCAATCTTTATAGGCTTCGCGAGTCCCAGGACATCTCCTACACTTATGACCTATACTTCTTCATATATGCCAACTACCAATACGATAAACCTCAACATGGACCGTTGTAGCGAAAATAGCCCTATTAGGCTATTATTGTGATTTTGGTAATTAATGACAATATACTCAATGGGACTAACATGTTTGTCAAAAATATATGTTAGTAGGTCTCATGGATGCAATACATGAAGAAGTCACCGCAGCTGGGACAAAGTTTGATCGAATTGAAGAAGTCCCAGGAAGATTTGTCTCACCGGATGATCCGGTGCTCGATGTGTTGAACTCATCACAACGTATTTGACAAAGTGGGAGAGAGGCCTGAAGATCTCACTGGAAGGTCCGGTGCTACCGAACAATGAATAATGTAAAGAGGCAGAGCGAAGTTCAAGGCATCGGATAGTCCGATGATGAAGTGATGTGCATCGGATGCTTTCACCCTCTCTCCCACTTCACACCTCAGAATGCACTGTTCTTATAGAGAGAAAGGCGCTTTCCCATCTTCTTAACCTGAAATGAAATGGCTGAGGAGAAGAAGGTTCCTTTTGGGGGTACCCTCAGGAAGAGATCTAGTGGAGACGGGAGCAAAATCAATATCAAAATCAAAAAGATGTACAATCCAATTTCTCGATTCAATAGAAGCCCAAAGATAAGCTGCCATACGAGGTCGTATTGATGGTTGAAAGGCCTGAAAGGCTCACCTCGCTTAATCTTTATTATTCTATTCAATGGGCCCGGAGCAATTTATACAGAAAAGAAGGAAAGACTTTGATAGGTCAGGATAACTCACTGAATAGTTCGGTGATGGAGATGAAGTATACACCAGAGTGTCTGGTGTTCACAGAAGCTTGAGTGGGTTCTAACGGCTAGTTTGTGAGAGTGTACTCACCGAATGATCCGGTGTTAGTACTATTGTTCTCACCGAATTATCTGGTATTAACAACTTTTCTGAGCCGTTGGGTTAACAGCTAGTGCACGAGTTTGAGGCTATAAATATCCCTCCACTCAGTCATTTGAAGGTGTGGTATGCTGCTGAAGTCTAGAGGAAGCTCATACACACTTGAGAAAATATACAAGCCATCAAAGTACTTAAAGTGATTATCCAAGGTGATTAAGCACAAGATTAATGAGCGATTAGTGCTTATAGGCCTAGAGAGAGTGTTGTAGGTGATTGCTGCCTAGAGAGTGGATCAAAGAGTGATCCAACCTTGTAACAAGTGTTACGCTGGTACCTTGGAGTCTTGGTAACTCGTCGAAAATGTTGTTGACCCTCTAACTTGGTGTGGAGCTGCGATGAGAAGCGTGTACGGGGAAGCGGATACCCTTGCCTTGGTGGCTCAAGCTCTGAAGTGATCACGACGGTAAGAAACTAGAAGAAAGGCTAGTGGTGAGACCTTGCCTTGGTGGCTTGGTGGCACATTCGGGTGGAGGTCTTGTCTTTGTGACTTGGTGGCTCAAGAGTCGTGATTGGGTGTCGACCAGGAGTATATCCTTTGTGGAGCACCAATGTGGACTAGATATGCCATTCATGCCATCGATACCACGAGATAAAAATCTCTTGTGTTGATTTTGCTCTTTCTACCTTATTTACGTTTCTATATTTATATTTTTGCAATTTACCTTCTGAGATAGGTTGCAAGTGCTTTGATCAGCAGAGTAGACACACTAGATAAACATAGAGCATATTTAGATAGAAATTGATATAGGTTCATCTTATGTAGTTTTTGGAGTCGAATATATTTTAAGTGTCCTAATTCAACCCCCCTTAGGACGTCACTGATCCTTCAACCGTATGAGTACCACCGGTATAGCAACGTAGATCACTCATGTGACACTTTCCATACGATTTCATGCACTATTTTACTAATCTCACATCTTGTTTTATTTGTCCAGTCTCCTCCACCTATATGTGACTTTATGAAATAGCTCGATATAGAGCAAAATGAAGACCAAAAGCGGTGAGTCGATATGGGCATGCAATGGAGGAGGGAAGCATACGAACGTTGGAGTACGAGCATCAATAGAAGGAACTACGGCTGAAGCAGCAGGAAGAGCACATGAGGAAGGCAGTGGAGGAGCTCGCCACGGCTCAAGCACACGAAGCGGAGAAGGCAAGGAAGCGAGAGAGGGCCCATCGCGCTAAGATGGGTGGCCCCGATACCCTGAGAAAGGGCAAATATCTTAGGTACACTTAATAGAGAGCATCTACTATAACCCGACATACTTTTACTCATTAAGGCATGTTAGGATTAGCAGCGGCATGCTATTAGATTAGTCTTTAGGCGTATTATACATATCAACGTTTGGTGTCGTTATGTCTTTATAGTTAGGATCCATTCGCGCAGCAACGACAAATCTCATGTCCTATGTAATATTTGTTAGCGTATATAACCTCCATACCGGGTATTATGCTAATAATGCTTCATAACTATAATTGTTCGAAAAATTAATTTTTTAATCTTCCCAACATTACGTCACTAAAAAAAGTTACTCATACAATTTTACACCAAATAAATAAATAAATATTGACAAATTTACATGATCCAAAATTTTCAAAAAGTAACTACTCTATAATGTCGTTTTGACCACTTTTTATATAACTATCATTTTTCATCGAATGAATGTGCACTATTTTTCAAATTGACATATACAAAAGTTAAATTAAAAAAATCAATTTTTCAAATGATAGGGCTAACCGCCGCTAGAAGGGCGGCAAGGGATGCTGCACGGCGGTGCTTGGGAGTGGGTCCTACCTATCCTCTGAGAGGGTAGTAAAAGGTGATATTGCCACCATAATATCCTTACCATCCTCTGAAGGATTGTAGTATTTTTAAAGGGTGATAGATGTTTATTTATATAAATATTAACATAGAAACTATTTATTTAAATATTAATGATAAAAAATATAAAAAATATAAAACTCCACAAATCTCGGGTCGGCGGCCCATAAGAGCGCAGCCGCCGAGCGTGGGCGGAGCACACCGGGCGGGCGGCACGCCACTTTCACGAACATCCACCGGCGCGCGCGGCGTGGAGGGCGTGGAGGGGAGCCGGAATCCCAATTGCTCCCGAGCTAAGCTAAGGGAGGCCGCGGCCTTCGCCGAAACCCCTCCCCTTCTTCCCCCCTACCATGCGCGACGCCCTCGCCTACGCTCTCCCGTCGGACCCCCATCTCCCGTGCCTCCTATATGGCGAGTCGCGACAAGGTCGGGTGCTCCCCGGCCGCGCTGCCCCTCGACTGCGTCCTGGCCGCGCTCGCCGGCAACGCCGAGTGGCTCGGGAGGCAGTGGGAGGCCGCCGTCCGCGACCGGTGCGGGAAGGGAGCCCGAGCGGGTGGCGGGAAGACGGAGTGGAAATGGGAGTTTATAGCAATGCACACGCCGCTGTTCTACGCCACCTGCGCCCTCGGCGGGATGCTCAGCACCGGCCTCACCCACCTCGCGGTCACGCCTCTCGACCTCGTCAAGTGCAACATGCAGGTCCGTGAGCGAGAGGTTCCTTGCTTCATTTCCCTGATGGCTCAATGGCTAACGGAGGTGTTGCTCGCTTCAATGTTCCTTCTCTCAGGTGGATCCTAGCAAGTACAGGGACATTTCATCTGGCTTTGGTGTCCTTCTCCAAGAACAAGGCCTTGGTGGATTCTTCAAAGGCTGGATGCCCACGCTGGTTGGATACAGCTGCCAGGGGGCCTGCAAGTTTGGGTTCTACGAGTTCTTCAAGAAGTGCTACTCGGACATTGCTGGCCCCGAGCATGCTGAAAAGTTGAAGACTTTGATTTACCTTGCAGCGTCGGCGTCGGCTGAGGTGATTGCAGATGTAGCTCTATGCCCCATGGAGGCTGTCAAGGTTCGAGTCCAGACACAGCCGGGATTTGCTCGGTGCCTGACCGATGGGCTTCCGAAGATTGTCCAATCTGAAGGTGCCATTGGGTATAGATACTGCATGTCTTGTATACTTTGTGTGATAACTAGTCTTGTTCAAGGTTTTGGAGAACACTCTTTAACGCTGTGTGCAAATTTCAGGCTTTACAAAGGACTGCTTCCTCTTTGGGGCCGCCAAGTTCCCTGTAAGTCAAATGTCTTGTTAACAGTTATCTTTTGCTGCTGTAGTTGCATGTTAAGGTTTCTTCACTCCTGATTTTTTTATAGATCAAGTAGTTTAGAATTTTGATCAATACCATACTAAAGTAATTTCCTCTTTGCAGCACTTGCTCGGGTACGAATGAGCCTGCTTGATCCCTGTGGCTGGTGCTGAAACATAATTTTTAAGTAGATGAATTATCTCAGTAACAATTTTGTATGATCCATGTAATTCATTGCACTCTGCAGTCGAAATCTAGGCTAGCCACAGTTGTCAAAACACTCAATGATGACTAGAGCTTAAACCTATGTGTGAAATAATCTTTGAGTACGGTGTTCATGGATAACTTGAATAACTTGATTGTGCAACATGACTATGTAATGCCCACTCACCTATAAGGTACTTTACAGAAAACATAGTCATGTAGGCATAGTTCGCACAGCCTTCCTGTTACTTTTCTTTTAATGACATATGCTTGCTTGTGCACCTTAATTACTTCATTTATTACCTTGCAGACACTATGATGAAATTTGCTTGCTTTGAGACCATTGTTGAGATGGTCTACAAGCATGCAGTACCAAAGCCGAAAGATCAATGCAGTAAGCAACTCCAGCTAGCAGTGAGCTTTGCAGGGGGATATATTGCTGGAGTCTTCTGTGCTGCTATATCTCATCCTGCAGACAACCTGGTGTCTTTCCTAAACAATGCACAGGGAGCCACTGTGGCGGATGTAAGCTGCTAGTCCTATCTAAGAAAAACAAGGTTCAATGTTAATAATTCCGTTGAACAATTTCTTAACCTTTGGCTTCTGACCAATGCATCATACTTCAGGCTGTAAGAACCCTTGGAATGTGGGGTTTATTCACACGGGGCCTTCCTCTTCGTATTATTATGGTCGGTACTCTCACAGGAGCGCAATGGGCAACGTACGATGCATTTAAAGTCTTCGTTGGATTGTAAGTCTACCCTGTTGCATATTTCATGCATGTGGTCATCGCTGACAGTTTGTGCTGTGATATCAAATTATCTTATTGATTAATTGTGCAGGCCAACATCCGGTGGAGTGAACCCTAGTGGTGCTGCTGCTGCTGCTTTGCACCAGGTGGATCACGAAAAGCAGAGCTGACCGCACCGAGGTGGTCTTGTACTGAACTATCCATAGCCGAAGTAGATGTATTGCTATTGCTCTGATTTTCGCAAGAGCTTGAATATAGGAGGATGAAGTGTTAATGCTATGTTTAAGTTTTAGCCGGTAGAGCATTACACTAGCAATGGGCTTTTGTTGTTACCCCTTGAATAACAGAATACTGTAATGGATGACACTGGTCTGTTGTTCGAATGACGCTTCATTTTTCGACACTATTAGCCTGTCCTACAATCTAGTGTCCTCTCTCAATTTGTCAGGGTCAAAACTTCTGCTCGTGCAACCTGGCGATCTACATGGTTTGAAGAAAGAAGAATTCAAAGCATGGATCATGTAATTATTTATCTTGTGCCCATGATAATTCGTGATTATTGTTGATTTTAGTTAGGCTCAGTTCGAGGATTTTGGTGTTCAATTCTACTTGTTTACATTTACTGATGAAAGAAGAAAATACCGGACAGACTAGTTTGAGGCTTACTATTTACAGGTACGTGAGCAAGAGCATTTTTTATGCGAGCAGCCTAGCCAACGCCTAAAGATGTCCAAATAGCTTGTGCTACATGAGCCAATCCGAGGCACGATACTGTTGGTACAGCTCAAACACAGCCCGATCCGAGCCTAGATGGGCCGGGTTGGCACGGTCCGGTTTGGATCTTTCGGGCCAGCATGGGCACGACACGACCCGGCACGGCACGACGTGACCGACGCGCGACGGCACAGCCCAGCGATAGGCACACCTGGGCCGGCATTAGCCGTTGCGGGCACGGCCGGCACACGGGTTAACCCGATATTTTTGAATTTTATAGCCGTTTTGTGACAGTTTGAGCTTCAAAAAAATTAAAAAAAAAATGCAAAAATCATCATTTTTTACCTATTCCACACCAACAACATAATTTTCTCTCTTGTTTCCTCCTCTCATTCTTGTCTCAAAGTTCTTGAGAATTAATGATAATTTGACAAAATTAATTTGAATTATTACAAAAAATTCGAGCAATTCCAAAACCGTCATCCTGCTGACCTGGTGTCTTAAAGTTGAAGAAATCTTAATGATTTTTTTCATCGTTGTTCAGGCTTATTTTATTATTAGTTTTATTATTTGATTATTTCTAACTTTAAATATTTGTATTTTGTTTAATTGTCATTCAACATTGATCATGAATGCCGGTGATCATGATACATCCATTGATTATGAATTTTTTCTCCAAGGACTCACAGGGAACTACGACCCATTTGATACCAATGCTGCAGGTGATGATTGACCCAACGGTGAACCTCTGGTTGATTCACATGCAGGTGATGCAACAACACCTCCATCGTCAGGCTTTACAAGTGCGCACACATTAGCAAGCACCGGCTGTAAAAGATCAAGGGTCGGTACTTCCGAAGTTTAGCAAGACTTCAAAAAGTACTACAAAAAGGAAGATGAGGTAAGTGTCAGATATGCTAGGTGTTATATTTGCAAATATGAATTATCTACAAAGCCCTCAAGTGGAACGGGACACTTGAAGAAGCATGTCACAAGTTGCAAACGAAAGAGTGGAGCAGCCATGAAGCAGCCCCAACGGCTTTGTTCGTTATTGGGAGTACGACTCCGTCAATTTTTAAAAAAAGTTATATCGCTTCATTGCAAGAGCGAATCTACCACTCAATATCGATGAGTCTGCTGCATTTGAAGATTACATTAAACAAGCTCATAATCCTAGGTTCATACATGTTTCTAGACAGACAACTAGTAGGGATAAGGTAAACTACTACAATGCGTGTCGTAGAAAACTTAAAAAACTGTTGCAAACATATACATTTTCAGTTGCTTTGACCTCAGACATATGAGCAGGTAGGGTTAGAGAGAATTATCTTAGTGTGGTTGTTTATTTTGTTAATAATGACTGAAAATTAGAAAAGAGAATAATAGATTTTTGGTTGATTGACAACGCGCGTACCCGTGAAAATATTACTGAAAAAAATCTCAAATAGTTGAATACTTTGGTCTCATGAATAAATATTTTCTATCACTTTAGATAACCGGTGCAAATTCTAAAGCAATAAATATTCTAACTCCGTTGTTTAGTATTTATGTTAAATTTTTCTTGATACATCAATGTTGTATTTGTCATATTGTCAATCTTATAGTAAAATTCGGTTTGAAAAGGTTGTCGCAATACCTATACGATTTTCGTACTCCAATTTTTTTTGAACTCCTCTAACCAACAAATTGCAGCATATAAACAGTACTATGTTGCAATGGGTGTGCGTTCACGTAAGTTTGCTGTGGACATGCCGGTAAGATGAAACTCTACTTTCTTAATGCTCAAAAATATTATACCATATAAGAGCATATTTGATGTGTTTATTCATATACGTTATCATCAGCATGGACTCAAACTTTACTCACGAAAACGCATTGGTATGTTGCCGAAAGGATACTAGAGTTTCTTGAAATTTTTTATGATTCAACTGTGAGTTTATCAGAAGTTTATTATCCAACATCTTGTTTAGTAGTGCATAATATTGTTGAAATTGCTACTCATTTAAACAACTATGAAAATGACAATCTTTTAAAAGATTGTGTAATTTCTATGAAATCTAAATTTTTAAAGTATTGGAAAGAAATTCCTTTATTATACATCTTTGCCTTTATTTTATATCCTAGAGCTAAAATTACATCTTTCTGTAGAGTTCTCGCAATTCTAGGTGATGCTCTTAGCTACGATTATTCTAATTATTATACTAATATTCGTTCTAAGTTATTCGAAGTTTATAGTAAATATAAAATAAAGTATGACAGAGTCCGCCTGCAACAAACTCCACTAGCACCCACAATAAGTAAGAAGACGATAACGTGGAGAAAATATTTGATGCAGGTTGTTCATCAAGAAGTTCACACTCTTCGTCAAGATCGTCTACGAGCGCCAGAATTCTAACATCCGGAGGGGAGCTAACGACCTTCATCGACAATGACATTGTCAGCCATGAACGAGAAAACTTCAACATACTGCAATAGTGGCATAAGCACAAGACGAATTATCATGTGCTTTCACTGTTAACGCAAGATTTGTTAACAGTTCATGTATCTACAGTTTCTTCTGAGGCTGCCTTCAGTCTTACTGGAAAGATAATCCAAGAGAGAAGAACAAATATATCAAGTGATATGGCTGAAAAACTCAACATAGTACAAGATTAAGAACAAGCTGAATCACGAATGCAACACACTGCAAAGAACACTGAGCTTTAAAAATCATTACAAAATTTGCACCTAGATGTTGATGAGAACATGTAATTTTGGATTTTCTAAGCTAGGTTGTACTCTTTTTTTACTTTGCTACAAAGGTTTTTAATGAGACAAACTATCAATAAAGCTCATTTTTAGAATTAATTATATGTCTCTATTATTTTTAAGTTTTTATTTTATCAATGATTTTTCTTTATTTATTTTCAAAAATAACCCCCACGGCCCCACCCACCTCTCGTCTTCGCCTATAAATACCATCTCAAACTCCCTGTGATCCCATCGTCCACATATCTCTCTTTTACTAGTTGCTAGCCAATAGCCACTTGCCCACATCAAGAAATCAATTTTATATTTCAATTGGTCATGGGTGTGGCAACATTTTGAAAAGATTTTTAGAGAAATTAACAGGAAATAAATAAGATTTGTTAAGTGTAATATATGCAACAATGAATTATATGCCAGATCTCCAAATAGAACGTGACACTTAAGGAAGCATATTAAATATTGCAAGCAAAATTCTAGAATTTCTAATGAAACCATGTAATTTTAGAAGCATAGTCATAATATGTACTCTTTTTTACTTTTAGTGAAAGGTTTTTAACGAGACAACCAATCAATAAAACTCTTTTTTATTTATTTTCTATAATTTTTTGATTTTTTTTCAATTTTATAGATATTATTTTTGATTTTTTTATATTATCGGAGTGCTACCGGACCAAGTGTGACTCCACCGTGCCGACCGGGCCCGTCATGCCGATCAGGCCTGTCATGCCGACCGGGCCCGTCGTGCCAATCGTGCCGTAGGCCGACCCGGCACGGCACGATGGAAGATAGGCCGTGCCATGGGCCGAGGATGTGGCACACGAGCCGGCACGGCCCGTTATAATAGTCGGGTCGTGTCGTAGTCGGGCCATGCCAAGCTGGACCCGTGCCGGGCCAGCCCGAGTGACTCATTTGGTCATCTCTGATATGTCAGTTTGTTGAAAATTTTGATACACTAGCAAAAAAAGTACTTGTTGTCTAGCAATAGCAAACACATGTGTACTCTATTTCTTGGTTCTTAGTTTTTAAAATCTGCAGCTAGGTGTAGGCACAGATGATCAAATGGGTCACTCAGATCAGCCCGACAGGGGTCCAGCTCGATATGACTCAGCTACGACACGACCTGATAGGCCTGACTACTATAACAGGCCGTGCCATGCCAGCCCGCGTGCCGCGTCCTCAGCCCATGGCACAATCGGCACGACAGACCCGGCCCTCACGGTGGAGGCACTCTCGGCCCGGCAGCACTCCAAAAATAGAAAAAATAAATAAAAAAATAATAGCTACAAAATTCCAAAATAATTATAGAAAATAAATAAAAAGAACTATATTGATTGGTTGCCTCGTTAAAAACCTTTCCACTAGAAAGAAAAAAAAGTACAACCTATGACTATACTTCAAAAATTACATGATTTCACTAGAATTTTGCTTGCAATATTTAATATGCTTCCAAAAGTATCAAGTTCCACTTAGAGATCTGGTACATAATTCATTGCGGCATATATTACACTTAGCAAATCTTACATGTTTCGCGTTAATTTTTCTAAAGATTTTTTCAAAATATTGCCACACTCGTGACCATGTACGCGAGTTCTCGACGTCTTGATCCATGAATTGAAATATGAAATTAATTTCTTGATGTGGGCAAGAGGCTACTGGCTAGCAACTAGGAAAAGAAAGATAGGTGGACGATGAGATCACAGGAAGTTTGAGATGGTATTTATAGACCAAAACAAAAAGTGGGTGAAACCGTAGGGATCGTTTTCAAAAAAAATAAAAAAAAAATCATCTTGTGCTCATACCATCATTGCAGTATGTTGAAATTTTCTTGTTCATAGCTAACATCGTCACTATCGATGAAGATAGTTAGCTCTCCTCCAGATAATGAAATTTCGACACTTGTAGACGATCGTGACGAAGAGTGTAAACTTCTTGATGAAAAACCTGCACCAAATATTTTCTACCACGTTATCGTCTTCTTACTTATTGTGAGTGTTAGTGAAGATCGGTGCATACGGACTCCACCATACTTTATTTCATATTTACTATAAGCTTCGAATAACTTAGAACGAACATTAGTATAATAATTAGAATAATCGTGACCAGGAGCATCACCTAGAATTACGAGAACTCTACATAAAACTATAATTTTAGCTCTAAGATCTAAAATAAAGGCAAAATAATACAACAAAGAAATTTCTTTTCAATACTTCAAAATTTTAGATTTCATAGGAAATCCACAATATCTTAGAAGATTATTATTTTTATAGTTATTTAAATAAGTAGCAATTTCAATAATATTATACACTACTAAACAAGATATTAAATAATAAACTCATGATAAACTCACAGTTGAATCATAAAAAAATTCAAAAAACTCTAGTATCCTTTCAGCAACATACTAATACGCTTTCGTGAGTAAAATTTAACACCATGTTAATGATAACGTGTATAAATAAACACACCAAATATACTCTTATATGGTATAATATTTTTGAGCATTAAGAAATTAGAGTTTCATCTTACTGGTATATCCACAGCAAACTTACATAAACACACACCCATTGCAACACAATACTGTTTATATGCTGCAATTCATTGATTAGAGAAGTTCACAAAAGATATTACAGTACAAAAATCATAACGAGCCGAATTGACTCGTTATCCAGCCCTACCCATAGGTGCAGGAGGTGCCTATGCTGGGGGCGGAGCTTGTGGCGGGGTCATCGAACTTGTCCGATGGCCTTAGCGGAACACCGGACCTCCAGTCCTATTAGACCATCTCCAACAGCTACCTCAAATTTTAATCTTCAAAAATACTATTACAGCATCCTCTATCACTATTACAGCGTCCCTTATTTTTTCATCTCAAGCAGCTACTCCATTTCCTATCTTCTACTCCTCTTTTTCTCTCTCTCTGGACCCGTCTGTCAGCCTCTGTGAACAGTGTCCTAACAGTACTGCTACAGTACCCGACGCGTTTTTCTGTCGCCGGTCCCACTGACAGTCCCTGTGAGCAGTGTTGCTACAGTATTGCTACAGTGATACGCGCTTTTACAGTAGTCCGAAAAAATACAGGCCCCAGCTCTCTCCCAGCAACACTGGAGTGCATTTTTCAGTGATACAGTACTTTGCGGAGTACTGTATGCTGGAGTTGGTCTTAGGCAAAGGCCCAGGAGCTGATGATGGACCTTGTGGTTTATTAGCTTCCGACGGTCTTGGCTTGAGGTAGAGCTGAAGCTGTTATCAAAAGCACCAAGTATAGCTGTGAAACCAAGATTGCTTGAAAGCCAGCTAAATTCAAGGTAAAAACTTTGTTTAAAAGAAAACTCGCCATGTACTCCTTGTCAGGATCCCAGTAAGAGAAGAATTTATCTACTGATTTGTCAATCTCTGTGCTTGGTATCTGCAACAACGAATAGCATTAATAATATCCATCGAACAGTGGGTCTGATATCCTAAGAGCAAAGTTTTGCAAGGGGTCACCTTGAAGCCAATGGTTTCGTAGGGCTCCGCTGCAAAAGTAAGCATTGATATCGCTTATCCCAAGTTTGGACTTTCTGTACCAAAAAAAAAAAGAAGAAGAGTATATGTTAGTACATGGGACAGTAGAAACTACATCAAAGCAGCATACTATAATTCAAACAACCGTGTCAGCCCTCATCATGCTCAGAAATTAGCTTTACCTGTTCATATGATGACATGAAACGGTGTCTTGGCTTGCTATTTTCTTCGATTTCAGGGTAACCAATCTAAAAAGAAAATGTCAAAAGTTATTGCTCCAGTGTACAGCATTATTTAAATTGTTCAAACCAAAATAAAATAATAATGGGTAAGGGAAAATTTGCATCTTCTGAAATCTGTCGATGACTAGTATGGTATGAAGTATCCACAAAGATTGTGTATTGTATTCTATTATTTCAGTCAAATGAATGAAATAAATTACTTTTAATAGAAAAAACTGAATAGTTTCAGGACAGGAAGAACAGTCAAGAAAAATTGAAAAACAGAGTTGATAAAATATAAACCACTACTTTGGATATGCTAATCTGGAGAATCAGTATTTCGAATATGCTAGTTTTTCAATAAGTCTCCTTTATCAAAAGATGAAATTTTCAAATAAGCATTAGCTCACAAATTTCAGCTTAGTGGTCCATTTGGTTGCTCGCATGGTCCTAGCCTGGCTGGTATTAGTGAGCCAGGTTGTGTACATGCAGTGCCACTTGTTTGGTTGGTTGCATGTGCATGTGCTCAGCCTGGCTAAGAAAAGATTATGTTTGATTGCCCGCATGAATACATGTTGCATTAGATTGAAATAAAAAAGCAAGTGTTAACATGATGTTTATTTTGCATAAATACAATCTATAGTATTTAATTTATCATGTTAAGCCTTAATCCAATTTCAAATGTACTTATATGAGTTAATACTCACTAATCATGCGCTAAAATCATTAGCTGAGCACGCGCTGCACTGAGCGAGCCTGGCCCGGGGGAAATGAAGTCGAAATCCGTTTCCGCGGGGCTAGGCTCGCGCGTCGATTTTGCATCGCTCAAGACAGGCCCATTTGAGCGCCCAGGCGACCAAACAACGGTTCCCTGCACGCGTGGGGCTAGGACAGCCCTGATGCAAGCAACCAAACAGCCCATAAGCAATCCTTATAAACAATGGACTAGTATATGCAATAAACATAAAGATGGAAATGGGAACTAACTTAACCGGTATCACTATAAGATCCTTGAAAATGTAACTTAGGTACCCTACATTACATGACAGGAAAAGAGAAACACCCGCGGGCCGGGGGGGGGGGGGGGGGGACTGTAGATATGGGCAGATTGGAAATAAAACTAAATTTATCTGGGTTACAATTCACATGCAGAGTCCTGTGTGGACATAATCCATGTGCCAAATAATGCGAACACAATTAATACTAACCTCAAAAAGAAATGAGTGTTTGCTTCGTGATGGGATCATATTGTTTGGTCACTGTATATCCTGGTCTGCCAATCTTAACTGCAAAGGGAGGAAAGATAGTTATGAGAACAGCTGCCAAGAAAATACAATTGGGTGCAGAGAATGAGAGAACTTATGTTAAAATAAGCGTACTGTACTACCAAAAGGTAACAACAAAATAGAAGGCCCTAAATAGTTTATCAAACAGCATTCCAAGAAATCTTCACAGAAGAGTAAGCCTTAACAATCCTCAACTCCTATAAATTTTCTGTCTTAAGGAACATGGATTTGGGATCAGAAAACTTCTACAATACAGGGAGTTTTCATAAGTAAGCCTTAACAACCATCAACTCCTATAAATTTTCTGTCTTAAGGAACATGCATTTGGGATCAGAAAACTTCTACAATACAGAGAGTTTTCAGAAGTAACCCAAACATGCATGATTAGGCTCCAAAATTGGTACAGTAAATGTAAGCCTGAACAGCATAAGCTTATATCCAAATTGTCCAAGCTCCAAATGAGCTTTCAAGGCTGTTATAAGTGCATTCTCTTCTTATCCATGTTTGGCCATAGCCCAGGCAATATCATCTAAGATGGATTTTCATTTTAGAAAGGGTTTCGGCTCCCTTCAGCTCATTTAGGAGGCCTTCGGTTATTTGAATGGATATCTGCCTTTCTTTGTTGCCTAATTATTTAATTAATGTGCCAGCATTACCCCTAACAGTGGACACTGAACACCATGTTGTCAGTGTCCACAGCTTATCCAGGAAAGGCAGTAAAACTTCAGCAAGAAACTTCAGAAAAAGATGCAGCATGATCTAGGTCAGTGAATGTCATTAGCACCAAATACCTTAACTAGTTCTGTGTTAATAAGGTAAATAAAGTAGCATGTGATTGCCAATTGTCTTATTTCCTAAGGATAAAAAAGTAGTTACGGCATATCTAAACAACAGACGGCGAATGATATGGAGATAATGTTCACCAACTATTTTGTATATTTTCTCGTCGTTCAAACAAAAAACGTTCCTTTTTATTTTGTTCTTGTGAAATTATCAGGAGAAACACAGAAAGTACGGCATAATAGTTGGCAGGGAAAATTTGAAGTTGAACTAGCCTCCAGAACCACTATGCTATGCATCCATATTAGGTGCAGTATATACCCCCAACCATATCATTGAATATCCAAAGGGAATCATGGATTTTGGGTTTACACCAAGAGGAAACTTTAAACATCATGGAATCCTCACACATATTAATTATCTGTTTGAAGCGTGAAAATCCATAATAACCAAAAGAAAGACCCCAGGTTGTTGCTTCACTCTCTAAACACTCCAAACAAGCCTAGCGCAACAGCAAAACCAAATGTAGTCCAAGCAGCTGAAGAACGTAAATAGCGAGTCCTGGTTGGTAGAACTAAACAGAGCCACAACAACTGCATATTATTTTCAGCTCAAATCCAGATAAGCTGAATTGGGGGAAAAGGAGAGTGGAGGTTGTTTTTTTCATGTACCAGACTTGCGGGGCGCGAGCTTGCGCTTGTTGGGCTGAGCGGGCGCGTCCTTGGCCTCGCGGGCGGCGCGCTTGGCGAGGTTGGTCTGGTGCCGCTTCCCCTGCGTGTGCGCAAGGTAGTTCCCCTCGTTGTTGTGCAGTGTCAGGCACAGCTTACACTCGTACCTACGCAGGCACGAAACCCAGCGGAATCAGCGTATAGATCGAAGCAAATCGAAAGGGGCGCGAGTTCGGAGAAGGAGCTAGGGTTTTAGGCGGGTACCTGCCGAGGTGGTTGCGCATAAAGTAGGGATCCTTTGCGAGGTCGATGGTCTCGAGGGCCAGGCGGCGGTGGCGCTCCCGCCGGTCGATGGCCTCGTTCTGGGCGGAGGCGGCGCCGCTGCTGCCGAGCTTCGAGCCTCGTCCTCGCGATCCATGTGGCGTCAGGCCGAGCGGACCCCACCGGTCCGGTAGCTAAAATTCTATTTAGGGACATCAATATAATTTATAGATGTACTTATATAATTTTATACGTACGTTCTTATATAATTTTTATTGAAGACTAGATATACCGGCTTTTATCGCTTATTAGGCCGAGTCCAACTCACCGGCCCGGTAGCTACAACTCTATTCCCTCCGTCTAGAAATAACAACATTTTTTTAAAAAAAAATCAAATTTTATATACTTTGACTAATATTTAATCAAATTATAAGAATATTTAGCGTATAAAAATTATACACCTAGATTCACAATTCAAAATGATTTCATAATGTATAGATTTTGTAGCTATAAATGATATATTTTGTAAGAAAATTATAGTCAAAATCTAACTTCAAAAACCGAGTCTAAAATAAATACGCATATTATTTCTGAACCGATAGAGTATAAGAGAAACATCAATACAACTAGTAGATATACATACTCACATCATCATACGTACCTATTCACCTAATATCTACTGAAGATCAAATATACTAAACTTAAATATTTACGAAGTTATCATAAGCACCTCGTTGTTGATGAGTATCGCCTACTATAAAAAAATTCCACAACTATAACGTTTGATCCATGATAGATAGGGATAACACCACCTCTACTAATTATACAAGCCTTCTCGATAGTTACAGGTCCTTGAGTAACTCGGACCAAACATATATTGTGTGCATACATATGATTTGCGATTTTGCTCTTTAAATTTGTATTCTGGATTTGACAGAGATTTGTCACCAAATTGCAGAAAATCGTAGCAAGTGGAGAATTGGATAAGAGCCAAATTTAAGCGCGTCAAATTGTTGTGACATTTGCATGGATCAATTCAGTTCAAGACTTGAGCTATGTATGCTGCTAGTACACGACTAATGATTTAATCTTATTGCATCTGAATTTGTCCATTATGCCAAACACAAACATGACTACAACCCGTACAGGCCACTCTCCAATAAACGTGACGATGAACACACGGAGCTCCGACGGAACGAAGCCAGTGAAACCAAGAGACATCACATCGCACGCTCTGGCTAGTCCAAGGGGTAGGGGATCGTGGCGATGTGGTTGTGCGCCACGGTCCCGATCCACAGCTTCCGCCCCACCTCCCGCACCTCGCTCACCAGCTTCATCACCTCGCGGCCCCGGTCCTCGAGCACCTCCACGACGTTGCCCTCGCCGTCGAGGAGCGCGAGGACGGTGTGCATCCTCGTGACGGCCCGCTTCGTGAGCATCGTCAGCGTCATCGGGAGCTTGAAGTACACGGTCCGGAGCCACGGCCGCTTGGCGAACACCTCCTGCGCCGGCGTCCGGCAGCAGTCGATCGCCACCCAGAACTGCCCCTTGCCGTTCGAGCGCACGTTGTCCGGGAAGCCCGGTAGGTCCGCGAAGACCTCTAGCTCCCCTGTTCTTGGGCCTTCCAGCCAGTACCTCATTATCCTAACCATGAGAAATGTGTGATTTGATCATGTCAATGTGAGTCATTAGCTGGTTATAATCCTCTAGTAGGATCATGAGCATCACATAAATTTACATTTTTATTTTTACCTGCAGTTTGTTGTCTCGGAGAAGAGAAGAAACTGTTGGTCCTCTGAGATCTGCACGCCGTTTGGGAAGACGAGCCCCCTGAGCACGACATGAGCATCACTTGTTTCTGGGTCATATCGGAGCAGCCTCCCGGTGCCTTCTCCTTCTAGCAGGATGTTCAAATGATCCCTGCAAAATCAGCTCGAGTTAACTACTCTTCACCCTAATACGGAGACACTTTCTGATTTGCTCACTTTCTGCTGTATCTCATGCTCGTGTCGGTGAAGAACACGGAGCCGTTCCTGTGGATGTCGAGGTCGTTCGCGAATCGGATCGGGTCCCCGAAGGCTTCGTCCCTCGCGAGGGAGGTCGCCACGCCGCCGCTCTGGCCGATGACCATGAGCCCGTAGTACGCGTCGGCGACGTAGAGCTCGCCGGTCTCCCTGTGGAACCTCAGCCCGAGCGGGCGGCCGCAGAAGTGCTCCTTGTCGTGCTGCTTTCTCGTTGTTGAGTTCACTCCATTTGCACAAACTTTCTCTGACCTTTGCCAAGAAAGAACAATTGTACATTGCATCAATACATGCCGAGGTGAACTATGGCATTGGATCAAAATCAAATCTCTTCGGATTTCTAGAAAAAATAAAGAGTGTACTTACCAATCAGGATTCATGACGGCAAACGTCTCCCACCCGGCCTTCTCGCCCATCCACCGCACGACGCGGCCGTCAGCGAGGCCGGCGTACGGCCCGCGTCCCTCGCCGTCGAACTCGATGGACTCCGGCCCGAACACTTCGCCGACGAACTCCAGCCTGCCGCGCCCGAGCCGGCTGGCGTTGTCCCTGGGCCAGCTGCCCATGACCTCCCTGTACGGCGCGAGCTCGTGCTTCACCGGCCGGTAGTCGATCCCGGCCAGCGGGCTCAGGCGGAACGGGTCCGTGACGACCAGGGCCAACGCCAACGCCGCGAAGAAGAGGTGCGGGTACTGCACGATGCCATCGCGCCCTCGCCGTCTCTGCAGCTTCTTCCCTTCCATGGAGAACGGGACCAGGTTTCCGTTTGCATGCAGAGGGGAGGCTGTGATCTTAATGGATTTGTTCAGGAAACGTGTATATGTACTTCAACTTGCATGGAAGTTGCATGAGTAAGATGGATTGTTTGGGAGTAGGTGTCCTTTTGGTTCAGAATAGCAAAGGAATGTAGCACTTTATCATTCTCACAGTTACATGATTTCGTTGCTTGCACGATGGTGCAAGACGAACGGTTCAACAAGCGTGTCTGCCATGCGAGATGCCACAACAGGGTACCGAACCTATCGTTGCCAATCTCAGCGACACGTACACCCGCCAAGTTAGAACCCCGGGCGCCGCACACACAAAGAAACTGTATCGTGTCACGAGGAGAACAAATTAATCCTAACAACAGTACCCAACCAAAGGCACCCAGGTCACCAGGGGTGGAGTCAGGATTGAACAATTGAGGGGTCAAGTTGCAAATGTTGATAATAATCATCTAATAATAAATATGATATGATAGTTTACTGATTCAATTGGAACATTAATAACAAGTATAGCAACATATAGTTTGTGATACAAAAGAAAGTCAATTACTAATTAGTTAACAAGTATCTCAAATTTGAAGGCGTTTACCTAAGTCCCTCTCAAATGTTATAGTTATAATTCTTGCTTATTGATCTTATGATGGTGCAAAATTATTTTGTATATTAACTGGTTCAATAGTTTGATTAATGATCGTATTAGGATTTTTAGCACAACCAAAACTTGAAACAATAGTTCTTAGGCTCTTCATTATAGCTAAACAAGTCAACATGTAAAAGCTATCAAAGCATATTAAATTTGGAAGAAAAAATAGGGAATTAATTTTTTCTATCATTGTCAGTTCATCATCACAACTAAAGAATACATACTATAATTAACTCTGCACATATCTGATTAATATAATCCTAAAACAAAGTTCCATACACCAATTGGAGATTAGGATGGTTGTGAGGGAGCACAAGGTGTACCTTTCTCGAGTTGGTGGCTTCACAACCCTAATACTGAAGCAGTGACCAGTAGTGAGCGGAGCACATACGCGAGCGATCTACGGGTAGTAGCGACGCAAAGAAATGGAGGAAGTCGAGCATGCGGTGCGGTATGAATATAAATTGCTAAAAATGGACAAAAACCTTGGTTGATTGGACTAATTTTCTTATTGGACTTGGAAATACAACACATGAGGCATACTCAATTAAGTATTTAATTAGCATGGAAATTAATAGGGGCTCTCTTATTGGTTAAGAGGAACCAGGCCCCTGTGTGCCTCCCCTTGTCTCCGCCCCTCTGGTCACCGCGCTACTCTATCCACACATAAATTAATATAGTCTTTAATTTATAGTTTTGACTAATACTTTCTATGAGATAAAAAAAAAATTCAAGACACATCTACAAATATGATTTTTATGTTTTCAAATTAAATATTTAAAAGATATTGATTGTCAAATTTTCAAAAGTTTGACCAGAACCTTGTTCAAAACGACAAGTTTTTGGGACTAGAGATGTACTGTTTGGCAAAAAAATCAATTTCAATTGTCATATTTTTTTTCCAAACAAACTGAAAACATTGGAGCAAAATCAATCTGGTATGCCACAAAATTTCAAGTCTCAACTTGTACTACACATTGAAAGAGAAAAAAGACAATCTACCGAAAAGGAAATATGAAAATAACCGGGAGAAAAAGATAAAAACTACTCTTCACTAAACGCCTCTTTTTCTATTATATAATGCAATATCTAACTAGATTTTTCAAAATTAATATGTTCACTTGAATTAACTTTTGGTAGTTCATAGCAAGGTAGCGCACTGGATACGTTCTCATGTCCCAAGGAGTCTATATTCATTAGAATTTCTAACTCTATCTAGAAGTTCTCAATTTTTTGTAACAATTTAGTTCTTCTGTTCTTTCATAAGTTCATGACATAGTTCCTAATTATACCGCTATTCAAAAACATGCAAGAATTTTGATGAGGTTAAAAATATAACTCGTTTTAGCATATAAGTTGTTTCAGCAATCAACAAACGATGCAGATGCAACATCACAAAAACGTATGGAAAACTTTGGTGGAGAACTAAAACAAATGCTTTATCCATTTTATTAAGTTCATTTCTTACTGTGGTGTCTATGGTGGGGTGACATGTGTTAGTGGAAGAAGAGAGCCATATTTTCACCGGCTCTGAACATAATCATGATTATTACTACTTAAAAAATAAGTTTGTGGTGGTGGTGATTGGTTCTACTTAGGGATTTTCTGGTCATACATGTGTCTGCTATGAGGAACTAGTTTGGTTTCTTTGTTGTTTAGCATGTGTTTGAAAACTTATGTAATTTATAGTTTTAAATATGATTATTTATGAACGATGAATATGTTGGTGATATGTCTTAGAAGTAATCATGATTGTACCACATTTATATTTATGTGTTTTTGAAAAATGTGCTATTATATTTCACGGATAATTATTATTTACATTGATAAGCAAGTACATGGCTTGTTCATTAAACTCTTTATTTATATTACGATGTTATTCTAAATAATTCTTGATCTCATATCATAGTGATGATAATGGGCACGTTTCACAAATCATAGCTATGGAGATATCAAATCAATAATACAGACACATGCCAAGGAACAAAGTGTTGGATTAACCCACTTCGAGACATTGTTGGATTGTTATGTAATGTGACATTAATTGTACTCTCAGATGGTATACATGCAGGATCATTAAACTCAAGATTGTCATTGATGCATATAATGTGTAGTAGCACACTTAAAGGGTCGCTAAACACTACTCTACTCTATAAATGGGTAGTTATAAAATTAGTTTTTGGGTATACTATAAAACATGCTATAGGATGTAAATGATCAAGATAGAATTTGTCATTCCTAGATAACAGGAAGAATGTATCTAGTCCCCAATGTGGTTGAATTAAGAAAGTGCATTGTAAGACCTCGAACCCGGAATCTCTTGTACCTCCTGTGTCAGTCCCTGGATTAAGTAGCTGGTACGTATAGTATAACAGTAGTAGTATCATAGTCAAAATTTTGTACAGAAGTATTATTGTTCAGAGTACAAAAGATTTACAAACTATACTATAAATTACAAACCTGGTCGGACTGTCAACAAAACACATCAGAAAACAGTGACTACCCAAAGCCACAAGTAGGTATGGTGTGCATGTGATTTCTAACTCTACTCTTCATCACCGCCTTTACGGTGAAGTCGGCATCAGTTTCTTCATCTGAAAAACAGCAAGAGTGAGTACGGAAGCTACTCAGAAAGTCCTATACTACTTCAAAGTGTTTAATAGATGCATAAGGGATGAAACAATGACGAGGCTTTACGGTTTAGTTTTAAGCATAAATTAGTTTTATGTAAGCATTCCATTGTATTCTCTATTGTCAACCTTTAAAACAGTTTAAATCATTCAAAACTAAGCAGCAAGTATGTCTAAGGTTTTTTTGGTCCTGGGGCTGCACCTCACTCTGTAATCCCTATTATCACATCTAGTGTACCTCTAGTACCACACAAATTCTAGTGGATCGAGCCAGGAACCTCGTCACACGAACATCTAGTCCACACATTCACTCATCAAGACACACGTATCTCTTAGACTAATCAAGTGAGGTCAATGCTTCGTGAGTCCATGATCGTGGACACAGCTATTCAAATATGTTTACACTCTACAGAGGTTATACACTGTACTCATATGGTATGCTCTGCATCCATCCATTGCAGGCGGAGGAGCGAATCATACCGAGACACTATAATCACTTTTTCTAACGGGCTTTTCTACGTGATCTATCCAGTGCTTCAGGTCTCGTATAGAGGGCAGACCCCCGATTTGACTGGGGCGGAAACTCCTTCACACAAAACCTAAAGACACTTGGCTCAACGTTGCCTCCGAGGCCTCCTTGTATTATGCCCAACCCAGTCCGGTGAAAGAAGAGTCAAGTCTTGATCGTTCAGGACGCATGCTTGTACTAGGGTGGCTTAGCATGACGGCTCAAAACTCGGTGCTTAAGCGACTGGGGCATGCATCTTCAGCGTTAGCAATAAGTATCACCCCAAGCCCCCAACGTATGAGATAGCCTCCAACTCTAAGGACTATTCCGCTTGCCCCCGCCAAAACAGTTTTCACTTATTTTTACACATCTCCCGTCATATCCCACACGACATCAAGGATTTCACAACCATCACAGAATTCACAACCATCAAAGATTCATGATATATGGGTTATCATTGATAACAATAAATTGATATCTTCGAAGAGACGTATTTTAAAAGCGACATCTCTAATGAGGTGTATTCCATCGTAAGTATGCTAGATATCAAGTCGTCGTCCATCATTAATATATTTAACAACAAGTACTCCTAGGGTGATATATATTCTAGATTATGACATGTAAGGTATGGCAGTGTTGATAGGATTAACTACTACAAGTAGTTTGAAAGAAAACACAATACATAGCACATGCGATAATAAGTACAGTTTTAGTTGATCATGTAGATTATTTGAAAACATAGATTCAATATGATCAAAGAAAATAGGATTTGCCTTCTTCGAAATCTTCCTTTAAGCCTTGGTCGAAGTCTGGATCTTTCGGGTTCTCCGGGAAGTATTTTGGTTTTGCAAACGCGACTACAATCAATAACGGACTACTAGAGAAGAAGAAATTAACACCAAATAAAAACCAAGTGAGCCCTAAAGGATATCACACTGCAATAGACAGGTAGATCTTGAATTTAGATGAATTTTGACAAAAGAATCCTCGAAATCGGAGTTGAAACAGAGAAGATATGGCACTCGGAATATTTGCCAGAAAAGAAATCCTAGAAAAAGAAAAAGGTTACTATTCCGTAGACTTCGTCTATGGGATTTTATGAACTGAGGGAGCTGTGAGGTGGGGTTCACGGTGCACCAGATTTGGTGAACTTTGTCTGGAGTTTGGTGGACCGAGGATGGGAGTAGGGAGCAGTCCACCGTGGATCGGCTAGCTCAAGGGCCAGCCCGACCATGGGCCCACATGGCGGTGAGGAGGGCCAAGGGATAAGGTTGGCTAGGTGCTTTTCCTGAGCGGCTCGGAGAGGAGCAAAGGAGAGAGGCGCCGATGGGGAAGAGGAGAGGTGGTCAGCCGGGGAGCAGGAGGCCGGAGAGAAGGCGACGCCAGGAAAAAGGGGGTGGCACCGGAGTAGGAAGGGAGGTGTCCAGAGGGGATGGGTGGTCGATCGGAGTAGAAGGAGAAGGTGGTGATGGGAGGAGAGAGAGAAGGCTAGAGGGGGGCTACCTCATCGGTGGCGGATTTCTTCGTGCATGTGCAGGACGGCGAGGGACGACACGGCGCGAGAGGAGGAGGGCATGGGGTAATGGTGGAGGTTTGGCTCGAGGCTGGGCAACGGAGGTGTGGCGTGGAGAGATGGCTGGGCGGCGACGACACGTGCAACGGCTGTGCGCTGACGAGCAGCGACATGCACGGCGTTGGCGCGAAGGGGCGGACGGGCGGCAGCGCAAGCTGGCTAGGGACGGCTCATGTGGAACAACACATGCGTGGGCAGCGCGATGCAAAGGAGTGCGTGGATGCGACAGCACAGTGGAACAGCAGCGCGCTCAGGACGACAGCGATTCGGTCTAGCAAAGGAGGAAGACGGGCCGGGGCTCGGAGCTCGGTGGCCATGGCTTGGTTTCGGGCCTTGGAAGCGGGAGGACAGAGGTGTGGCGCGACAACGCGTGCGAAGGAGCAGAGAAGGGCAAAGGAAGAAGAGGGAGGCTCACCGAGGCGGCACAGCGACACCGCGCGCGTGATAGGTGGCAATGCGGTGCGGGTTAGCAGCAGCGTGGCAACGCTTGGAGGTCAACGGCAACACGACGACAGCATGCACTGCCATGCACGGTGACGACGCGTGCAGTAGCTCCATGGGGAAGGGCCGGAGCGGAGAGGAGTGGAAGACGGGGACGGTGTTGCTACTGCTTGTGCCGTGTGTGTGCTCTGTGTGTTGTATGCATGTGTGTATGTGTCGGTGTATCAGGAATCGGGGGTCCCTGAGTCCCGAGGCCAGGCCAGCCGTTCACCACGTGTCACCATCCTACGAGGTCCCTCCTGCAGGATGAGGAAAATCTAAGTTCCGGGAGAAGGTGCCCGGGGCCACAGTCTCTGGTCCCCGAGCACCCCAGTTCCCCGATGACCCGCAGAGTCCAAGCACCGGGAAGAAAGTGCTCGGGGAGGTGCCCGCTCGCCCCCGAGTACACTAGTCCCCCGATGGTCAGAAGAGCTAAGTGCTCGGGGCTGCACGTGGCAGCCCCTGAGCACTCGGTTCCCCGAAGGTTCTACAAAAGTGCTCGGGAGAGGGTGCTCAGGACTGCACGTGGCAGCCCCCGAGCACTCGGTTCCCCGAAGGTTCGTGCAAAAGTGCTCGAGAGAAAGTGCTCAGGGCTGCACGTGGCGGCCCCCGAGCACTCAGTTCCCCGAAGGTTCGCGCGAGAGCACCCGATACCCCGACGACCCAGAAGGGCCCCCAAGGGGCCCGCCGGCGAGGTGTCAACCAGCCAGAGGTCCAAGGCCACATTTAATGGGCATGCGCGGCCTGACATCCTGACGTCCTGACATCCCCCAACTGCTCCCGCCGCAGTGTCAGTCCCTGCCAAGCTTTGGCAGATGGGCGTGGGGCCATTAATTGCACGGGTCCCGTCCCGTATCCTCCGGTGTATCTCAGGATAACGTTTCCAGGATCAATACGTTCCGCCTGCCACCTTGCCCTGGTAGAGGAATAAGACAGGGTGGGCGCGTCGGGTGCCTCTGTGGCTGCCCGGTGGGCCCTCCCAACGGCGCTCGGCGCCAGGGCGTCCACAGTGACGGGTGGTCGGACGCGCGCCGCGTTTTTCCACCGCCCCTGTCACTTCGCCCAGAGGAAATGATGACGCCTTTCTCAGTCGTGGCGCCTTGGAACATGTGCCTCTTCTTTCCCGTTTGGGGTATGTCGTGGCCGGCGAGTGCATAAAAGGATGGGCATACAGAAAGAAGAGATCGATCGGAAAACATCACAGAGAAAGATGAAGACACTGGATTGACTCGGAGCAATCGACCATGCCACACTTAGACAAAGAACACCGCAAGCAAGCTTGAGCAGAGCTAGAACAAGGGAGCCTCGAGCTCTTAGTTAGACGATATATTCTTGTAACCAGACATATCCCTGAGGGATCCCCCTCAGGGAAGGATATTGCATCCACACAGGAGTAGGGTATTATGCCCCCGTGCGGCCCGAACCTGTCTAAACTCCGGTGCATTTATTTATCCCTGCACTAGGTCGATCATCCCCCACCACCGGCCGTTGCATTTATTTCTACTTCCATTTATTTCTCCGACGAACTCATTTAGGATCATCCCCCGGCCGAATCTCTAAAAAGGGGTCTCTCGGGATCCCTGCGATAGGAGTTCACCCTCCAACAGTATGCATGTATGTGTATGGTTGTGGTTGCCCGGTGTTGGGAGAGGAGAGTGGAGTAGAGGGGAGTGCTGCTGCCTTGTTTGTGAGGGGCTGGTGCCATGTGCTTGTGTATATGTATATGGCCGGATGGCTTGCAGGTGAAGCTATGGAGGAGGAGAAGGGCAAGTTGCCTGCTCGTGGAAAGATCATGGAGAGGCAAGGGGCAATTTGGCCGGTGCAGATGAACAGAAAGAGAGGGAGAGCAGTGATGGCCGGTGAGAGCTGAGAGAGGAGTTTTGCAGTCTGAGCAAAAGATTAGGGATGAGTGAGAGAGAGATCAGTGAAGAGATGTGAGAGAAAGAGTGAAAGATCTTGAAAGAGATATTTGTGCGATAATTGAATTGATGTATTTGAATTGTAAATTGGGTGTGTAAAGATTCAATTTGAATAAAGGCATTTGAGTTATGAGATTCAAAATTGAACTTGTATTGATGATTCAATGAATGAATTGAACTGGATCGGATTAGGATAATTCATTTGTACTTGAATTGAATATGTTTCGAATGATTCGAATTGCATTTGAGCTTAATAGAATCTAATAATAGATTTGAAATTTAGAGACATTCAATTTTGAATCTCCACACAAATAACTATAAAAATAATAAACCAATTCACATGAATCAATTTAATATACGGAGAAGTTTAGAAATTATTGTAGTGCATTTTGGAATACTTAGACAAACTAACATAAAATGAATATATACATACAATTATATATATATATATATATATATATTCATATACATAATTCTTTGATTTTAGTTAGGCTAATTAATCACAAAAAGCTTTAATTTGGAGCAAAATTTATAATTAATTAATATGCTAAAACTCAGTATGTTACATGCATGGTTATGCAAATATGATTAAACAATTATTCATGAGTTAGTAATCTACTACAAGATCGAAGTTAATGTTTGAGCTATCACAAGGATAACACACATCTTGCCTTAAGCTTGACTGATATCGTGAGGTAAATGGATTATTGTATATGTATAAGATTCAACCAATATGATCTTTGTATGTATTTAAAAGTCAATATGTCCTACTAGATACCGCTTTTAACTTGTGGAACATAAAGAGCTTTCGAGTCACGGCTGTTTACACATGAACCTAACGGGACACACACTTAAACGGGTTAGAATGCTAATTAGGATTGGATCTGTACATGGCCTACACAAATAACGATCCATGAGGATTAAATTCCTAATGGGCCTCTCACGAGAAATAAATAGTATATATATAACAGAAATACGGTATATCCTAAGAATGGGTATCTACCGTACATATGTTCTTAACCCGACGATAGGTTTCATAACTGTCATGGGGTAAGTAAGGCATATACCGATATTCTATGCAGTTCATTATGTTCTATTAAAAAATCATCCTTAGATTAGGAAGAAGTCATCCATATATTCAGAAATAGTATAATTTAGAAATGTTACACTCAGAGTTTCTGAGTATGCTACGTCTCCTCTACCCCCACTATATAAGGTGGGGGAGGGGATATGTCAGGAGAGATCTAGACCTAGAGTACAAGGGGAGAGATCAAATATGCAAGAGATCCCAAGCTAGAAATCTCGAGCCGGATCGAAATTCCAAAAGGAGTCGGATAAGTAATATAGAGCAAGCCTAGTTGGATTGGAGTAGAGATAATCTATTGAGATCCACAACAAAGTCATACCACGACAAGATTCATCTGACTAGGGCTTCAAGATTTAGAACATGAGAGAACTCATCGAGATCCTTAAGATGAGATCTGGACCAAATATCCCTACTTTGTACAAGTACTTATATAATTGACTTTACCAATCGTTGACACCATATGTATCGTAAAGAGTCAAAACAGAGGAGGGAGTGGTTGTCCCTAATAAGGACATAATGCTCGAGGTACCTCAAAGAGTCAATACTTCACCTGAAATATTGCAAAGAGCCATCATCTCACTCGGGGTAACGCAAAGCGTGGTTGCACCGCTCAAGTACGAAGAAACGTGGATGAATACCATCTATGGATACCTTCAGGATCGAGTCATAATTGATGATGATGCTAATTTAGAAAGAATTACCCAAAACTCTAGAATGTATACTCTATTCATTGGTACCCTCTACAGGAAAAGAGATAGCAAAGTCTTGATGAAGAGTATCTCTTAGACACAGAGTATGAGATTACTCGATAAAATCTATGAACGGATTTATGGAGCTCGTACTTCCTTATGAACTTTGATCGGAAAGGCCTTTAGGCAAGGTTTCCTTTTGGCCTACAACCCTCCATGATGCGAGTGAATTGGTCAAAAAGTGTGAACAATATTAGTTTATTTACCTACCCGCTCAGGCACTGATGCGAGTGACAGATTAAAATCTCCCTTAGGATAATAGTCATATGACATGTTTTACCTTGATTAATCTAAAGATTTAGCTCACAAGCTCTTTTCCAAGTTTGAAAATTAGAAACATAAACACCTTTGCTGCTATTCTAAAAATACCCTAGCAATTCTGAAAAACTTGAGAGCAACTCTGTTTCGTGCTTTAAAGATATTGTCGGTTGAATAAATGTTGGTCATGACCTTGCTTTGCTAATGTTTGATTGTGTAATAGTCCAATAAAAGCATATAACAACTCAAATTGGAAGCCAAATTCTACATGTTAGGCTATATTAATTATTATAAAAAAGTCCAAAACAAGTTAATTTTATTTATAAATAATTAATATATCCATAATTTTTAGAAATGGTAAACAAAGGAAACAATTTTAAAACATGTCAGGCTCTAACAAAGGAACACCAAAGTTATTTTTCTTTTCATCCTGCAGAATGTGCAGTGTTTGTCTATAGTCTCATCTGAGATCAATAGCAATAATAAATAAATGGTCAGGATGTAGCTTACATTGCTCCTATAATTTCTTTTCTACAACTCTATTAGGGTTTAAGGAAACCAAAAGAAAAATGTTCACCCACAACAGGCGAGGCAAAGTGCGCCTCCGTACCTAGTAATGTAAGTATCATAGCATGATTCATTGCACTTGATCCAGCGGGTTGAATCGATATATTTGATTGCTATCATATTAAATAACATTTGTTTATTGTATGTTTGTTCAATCAATGCACTTGATTCTCTCTATTTTTTTAATAACCGAGGTTAAATATGTTAAAATGTACTAGATTTACATTATTCTAGTTTGTCATGGTTAATTACGTCTCTAGAGATCATGAGGATAAAATATTTTATGAACGATGATATAGGACTTAACAGTCATAATTTTGATAGTGCTTGCGTAGGAGAAGTTACTCAAAAGACATTTCATATTATACAAATTTGGAAGAATCAATAGAAAACACATTAATAATTTGTTAATTCCCAAAATAAGCAAAACAATGCATTCACTAAAAAGTTCCAAGAATTTCTCTTGATCAACTACACTTTTGCTGAAACTACAAACTTAGCCAGGAAAACTATGAACCTAGACTTTTCTGACAAGTTGAAATCTAGTGGGAAGTCTCAATTTTTTTAAAACCAATATAGTAACATAGCATGCTTTTATGATTGCAATGCATACTTAATTGTTCTAGAGTATTCTTAAGAATAAAAGAGATTGATATTTTGCTATGGAGATATATAAGTAAATAACTAGAAAAAATCTAAACTTACTATTCTAGTTCCAAACTTTTGGATGGTTACCACTTACCTATGAAACACTACAGTAGAGGTGTGCGTATTCCTGATCGATGTTGATACAATGTTTCAACTTTGATTTCGGTGTTCTACCTCGCTCAGCTACTACAGGGAGAGGTGAAGAACGTCGAAGGTTACTAAAGATGAAGAAGAGGACAAGGTTGTATTATCTATGTAATTTCTTTATTTCTCCAAGACCTAGATGTAATATAGTTGTATATCTCTTCCAATTTAATTATAATTCCAGCCCCATTAAAAAAAAACTCTCATGAAAATAATTAAATATTTCATAATTTCGACACTTAACCTTCATCGTTTCAGAGAGTGCGTGAGATTTCATAGTTTCTTTTTTCTTTTCTTTTACGTTTCCTTTTTCTTCTTTACTACCTCTGTTCTTTTTCATTTGTACTTTTAAAAGTTGCAACATATTTTTTTGTTTGACATTATAGTATCCTAAGAAAAAGGCATTGCTATAAACCCTACTCTCGTCTAGTATTTGCTATATTTATAAGAGTCAACTCTTCGTGGATTGGTCATCATGGGTGGTTAGAGAGGCAAACTAATTTAACCAGTATTCGTATATGTGTTACACACGTGGACTTAATCTAATATATAGTAATTTGAAAAAAAATGAAAGATGAATAATATAAGATTGAATGCATTTTTAAATATATAAAAAACAAATATTGAATGTATAGGTATGAAAGTCAAATAATAGAAGGTTAAATATATTTTTGAAAATAAAAATATGGTATAACTTTGCATAATAATTATTTAATTAATTTGAATGAACAATTGAGATCGTCCAAATCTAAGTATACCGGTGAATTATATATAAGCATAGGCATATATGAGCATAGGTAGAAACACATAATAACTTTGTTAATTGTGAGTATTTGATTAAAAGTGACGTAAGACCTACGACGAAGGTTCGCGAATTCCCCTTCTCCCTTCGGTCTCTCCTCCTTTTACTTCCTCGCCGAACCAAAACATATCAGCCTTAATTTCCATCGCGGAGGGCGATCCAGGCGACCATGGCTTACGTCGAAAGAGGTACTCCGATTTCCGAAGGAATAGTCCAATCCCTAGTATATGTTCGTGGAATTCCTAATCTACGATTTGTATTGCTGGGTTCGCTTGTCTGTACGATCTGTCGATTTATCCAATCCTGATGGTTCTTATGGTCTTATCGCAGTTAGTTGTCGTGTGGGGTGAGCATGTGATCCTGTAGGTTCAGGTGCTAGAGGAGCGAATATAGCGAGCTGTCATCGCTGATCTTGCTAATATCTTCCTCTTGTACATCAGATTTCACGATGCAAGGGCAAAGTCCTCGATATAGAATGAATGATTGTTCATGCTTTCCTGCTCAGCAAGAGGAGATTTTTAACTAGTGACTATTCCCTTCAATCTCTGGAAATCAAATGAAATTTGTGTCAGAAATTCCAGTTAGTGTGTGTTTGGATGAGGGGGAATCCGAATTCCCCTTTCCAACCAGGCCCTTAGTGTTGAACTGTAGCCAATAAAGTATCTTAGCCTTAGACTGGTAGACATCACCGATTGCATCATTGAGCACAACTTTAGAATTGACTGGATAGCATAGTTTGGTGCTGTCACCATATATTTAGTTGAGGCATCATGGATAATAGTTGTGTGAAGGAGATGCTGATAAGCAAAAACATGATGAATGACTGGGACAGAAGTGTGTGACTCAATGTTTGTGCAGTCATCAGTGTCCAAATTTTTTTGCCGAATCGGACACTGGAATCCGAGTCGGATTCCGACACCTATGTCCGTGTCCAGGTAACACTGACAGTAATCATTCATACTTAATTTCATGAACCTCTTCATGTAGACAAGAGTGGCCGCAAAATTCCCCAATTTTACAGCTGAACTCGCTGGAGACGGGACCCTTCTTGGAGAGAGACGTTGAGTCCTCTCTACTCGTATCTTTTTGGTCGTATGTAGGTACCGGTATCACTGATGTTTTTGGAATGAAGAGAAATTTAGCTATTAGGGTTGCAGGAATCTTATAATATACTTGATATTTTGAGCAAAAATCCAATTGTTTGTTTGGTTTATTGGCTACCAGTACCATGCTGAGTGAGTTCTTTCTTTTATATATTGGAGATGAGCGCAAAAGATTCCAATATCGTCCAATGAAGTGTTGAGCCAAGTAATATGTTATCGAGATTTCTGTATATGTTCCTTTTTTTTATGAAACTGCATTGTTTTTGCTTGCTAAATAGTTTGACAATGAATATAGGTCGAAGTGCCTTGCAAATTTGATAAGTTTGAGTTTTGAGGTCTGAAGCTGTTAGGATGTTATCTGACATACCACCGCCATACTGGCCTTACGAGCAGGGCTTGTAGAAAGTGGAACACAGCAAACGATATCAGGTTCACATATTTTTCATGCAAGTATAAAAGGAATTTGCGTTCATATCTAAAATAGAATAAGATATTGCATGCATGCTGGTCGTAAAGCTGCTGCCTTTGGTGGGAATGGTAGATGGTACTGGGTTCAATTTTCTTCCTTCAGAAGAATTCAAATTTGAATTAAATAATGGACAAGATCTTCTGGAATTTTCCCTGTTTTGAAATCTTGATGGGTTCGTTTTTTTAAAGAACTGAAATGTTTCTCCCTGCATAAGGATGGAGGCATATTCCGTACATGGGTTTATAATATAGTAGTTTACTATTCAGTACCCATTTGATGTTGGTGCTTAGTAGTGTATTAAATTAGATTTCTCTTGCACTGATCTGATCACTTTGTGCTCATAATCGTCCATGGTTCCCTGATATATTAGACATGTTGGTACTCAGGTAGTGTAAGCATCAAAGTACAAGAAGGCTGCATGTAATTTTTTTGCAACATGCAGTTATTTGGATAAACCACATCGGATAGTTGCATCAAATTTAAATGATCGTTCTAAGTTTGTATAGTGGTCGATTCACACTTGAAAAACTTTTGGCAAGGTTGGCAGAGAGGTACTTCAACTTGGAGGATGTAGCATGAAGTTATTGCATTCACTTTTGAAGAATTCAAGGGTTCTTGTAATTGTTAGGATTCCATTTTAGTTTTCCTTTTTGGTGCAGTTATGGATTGCCTTTTCGTTCGCTTAGGGTGTATATATTGTTCAACAATTGAAGCATAGCTCATTTTAATCTGGACGTACTTTGCAGGTGTTGTGAAAGACAAGCGGACAATATGGCGACTGAGCATAATCTCCGATTTCTTTCGGGCTGTTGTGAACTTCATCAGAGTGTTCTTTCTTACAATGTTCTCAGTAAGTAATCAGAATTAAATTACCCATTTTTTTGTGACAGCTAACTTTGACTTCTGTTGGATGTTCTTCCAAAATAGGAGAAGACATGATCTAATTCTTGTACTTTGACCTTTTAGGTGGAAAAAACAGACAGCTACAAGAAAGGATATGGTGCCGGTAAGAAATGGGATGGTGGACCCGGTGGTGGAGGTCCTGGTGGTGGTTTTGGGCGGGGTCCATATGGAGGCGGCGGTGGGGGAGGTGGTTCCCGTGGTCCTCGCACACTATCTGACATCCGATCAAATGACCACAGTATGTACTCAAAATCCAAATTGCAGTGACCTAGTTCAGCACGATGGGCCTAAGTTTTCTAACCAGCAGTTCTAATTTCAGGTTCTCTCCCTGCTTGTGGATCCTGCTGCGGGTAATAAGCGCACTGCAATTCTGTGTGATGACCGCTTAACAGATGAATACAAATGCTCCTATATGTCCTGAAGGACATCATAATTCTCGTTACTTATTTCACTGTCATCCGAATAAAATCATTGTGACGTTGTAAACCGTCTATACTCTGTAGCCTGACTCTGGCATGATTTAGTGCATTCGTGGTTTACCGTGTAATGATGTCTGATGCAAATTGTACCGAGCTTAATGATTTGCCTGATGCGTTCTTCCATGAAGATGCATGGAGTATTGGAGTGATGAATCAGGATTGCTGTATTTGGTTCATCGGTTGCAGACTTGCAGTTGATCCCAGTCTGGCAGTCGATATATATATGTGAACTGATAGCATGAAGTGGAATGTGTTTACTAGTTCGTTTGAAACGAACTTCTCGTGAATGATAGAGTGAACAATGGCTCGTGATTTTCGAACAGCAGAAAGCACGCCCCCCCCCCCCCCCCCATTGCAAGCCATTTGCGACATTACATCCTGATGGCCCGTTTGAATGTAGAAGCCTCTCTACTATAACGTAGAAGCTAAACCTTCTATCAAAATTCATGGGAATTTTCTGTATTACCTTCTCCATTTCACAGTACTTGCCATTTCTCTCAGATATCGCAAAAACACTATTTGAAAACAGTATACATTGATGAAAACGAGAGTATGATTACTGCCATATATTACAACCAGCCTCTATTACCACTTGTAACTTGTGAAAAATGCTAAGGGGTTGTTGCATATATCGTTTAATATAATATCGGTGGTCATTCCTTCACTTAGTTTTAAAGCCCTGTGTTGGCGGGACTGATTTATACAGGAATTGAACTGATTCTAATGGAATTTCTGAATAATTCATGTGAATAGGCACTAAAGGAATAGATGGACTAATGGACTGTTCATGTTAAATTTCTGATACAGTACTCCATCCATTCAAGAATGCAAGACATATTTTATTTTTAAAAAGCCATTTAAAATAATTTTTGACTGTTATTTTCTCTTAAAATATATTATCAATTGCTATAAAATCAATTAATATCATATTAAAAATACTTTGAAATACAAATTTATTAAAACAAATTTTGTAAGCATATATATAATTTAACTGATTATTAATCAAAACTTACATAGTTGACAGTTTCAAAATAAAATACGCCTCACATCGTTGAACCGAGCGAGTATATAGTAATTTAGCAGATTTTGACGAAGTATAGGGGTGTTAGCAAAAATCTCCCTCGAAGAACCTAGTGATTACGAGAAATAAACATTGCGCTAATGACTTGTGGGGTCCAAATATATGACCCCATGTGTCAATGACACATCCACACTCCAGTAAGCCCAATCTCTGTATCTCTAGTTCTCCATTTTGCCATTTGCCACCTCTACAGTACAGCAGAAGCCCCATTTCGCCTTCTCTCACCTTTCTCCGACCGAAGCCCCCTTTCCCCTCTCCTCCCTCCCTCCTCACCTCCCCATGGCGTTCTTCTCCCACCACCATCTCCAGCAGACGCACCCCCAGCCGCCGCCGCAGCAGCAGCAGCCGGTGCCTCCTTCCTTCAGGTGCGTTCTCGACCTCAATTCCGTTTTCACCCCTTCTCTCTAAAACTCCTGTAAGGTGAGAATCGCGCTGAAATTCGTTTTTGGATGCCGCAATTTTGGGCAGGAGCGCGCTGCCGGTGCCGGTAGATGGCCAGATCCCGGTGCCGCTCGCCTTCTTCAACCCTCCGCCCGCCTTCCCGGAGCAGCCCGCGCAGGCACCGCGTAAGCTTTTTCCGCGAATCCTCTATCCCCCTCTTGGAATTCCGCTTAAATTGACGCTGATTTGGGAGGTGTTTCGCTCTGTTCTGGTTAGTGGTGGACGCGGTGGGGCTGACGGCGGCCGCGGGGCTCGGGTGGAGGCAGCCGAGGGAGCAGGAGCTGCCGGGGGAGAACTCCCAGATGTCGTCCATCGATTTCTTGCAGACGGGCTCGGCTGTGTCGACGGGGCTGGCGCTGTCTCTGGAGGACCGGCGCCACGGCGGCGGTGGCGGGGCTGGGAACTCCTCGGGAGATTCGCCGCTGCTCCTGCTGCCGATGCTGGACGATGACATCTCTCGCGAAGTCCAGCGGCTTGACGCTGATATGGACCGGTTCATCAAAGCCCAGGTCATCCACTCACCTTTCTGAGATTTGCTAATACTGTAACATTAGGAATACAGTGCTTTATGTGGGTCTGCTCTATCAATTGATGTAGGCCTGAGCATGTTGGGGAAATTATCAAAGTGCTAGTGTTTGCAGGCCATGTAGTTTACTAGTTTGTGCAGGTGAAGGGTGCACATCGATAGTCCTCTAGTAATGTTGCCAATGGTGCACATATATAGTCTCTAGATCTCTTCCACTTTTCTTTGGGTGGAGTATTGACACACTTTCCTCAATTTTATGTCTGATCTAGCCTCCACTTCCCCTAATTGCTAACTTGCGTGTTTTGGAGCTTAGGTTTAGTCTTTGTTGACCATCATAACTACTATCAGGTTGAAGTTGATGCCACTAGAGTAGACACATAATTTGATAAGACTAATATCTATGAATGAAGTACTTGGATGTACACTTCGGGTCTCAATTATAGACAGTAACACATCAAGCATAATGAAGCTCAAAAAGAGAATTTCCAGTAGAAATGAAACTGAACATTGCTCTCCCCGTAGTTTAGCTGACATGTATGCTACATAAGTCCAGGACCCCTCCCTGATCAAAGCGCAAAAGTCAAAATATTTGCACTGACCAAATAAATATAGAACAAAAGTCTTAGTGCCATGCTATATTTTTGGACCTTATGCCTTTTCCCCCCAGTTGACAGGTCAACTTCTATTTGATTATTCTTGATTTGCTCCGATAATTTGGATTTTCAAGTTATGGATTAGCCTTCAAACAAAGATATGGTCCGATGATCTTGGTTATATTGTTAACTGATATTTTATTAATGTATGACAACATTCTTTCATGTGCTTTGGATTTCTTAGCTCATATCTAATCACATTATTATTAAGCTAATTGATGCAATTAATGGGATATGACTATTTTTTTGGGCTGACATAGTTAGATGAGGCCATTGTAGCGTATCTTCATCAATTTTGTTAATGCTCTTCAACTATGGTTTGGTACCTGAGTCGTTCATTTTGGTGTGTGACTTCCTAGTGTTCAAAATAAGTCATATTGTTGTGAAATGGTCATCATCCTTGTTCCATATTGTAATTCTCCCGGATAGTATTTAACATCTTCATATCGAAAGTTCTTGTTAGTTTAAAAAGAATGACATCTGTTGTGACCTGTAGTTGTAGCTCATTTTACTGTGGTTCACTGTAACTGCGACCCTGTCACCCTTTTTATGATTGAGGAACTGCAGTTTTCTTATAAAATGTCTGCATATTGGTTATTGCATATTATTACTGTACCTGGTTGACAATTTGTTCTAGTCTGCTACCAATTGTTCCTTGCCACATTCCCGGATTACCTCCTGAAATTTTTATTCCAGGTAAGCAGCCACTGTATAAACTCCTTGTAGCTTAGTAGCAATTATATCCAGCTAAGCAACCACCAAACAAACTCCTTTGTATGTCTCTCTTGAGTACAGATTATTTGCTTCTAGGGGTGCACACACCCCTAATCTGCACCATTGAGGACGCGTTGAAATATGTGCGAGCACACATCCTGATGCATCCTCAATGGTGTAGATTAGGGCTGCACATGCTCCTGGGGAGACATGCTTTTCCTGACTTAGCAGTTATATCTTTTGAATGCTGCTCGGTGGGAAAAAAATTGTTGTTTTTTTTTTGGGAAAAAAATCGTTGTTTTTACCACAGTGGTGGTGTCTGGGCTTCACTTTTCAGATGATAGCTTATGGGCAGTAGGTCATGTTGATTTGGTCCTCACCCTTAGAACAAGCAAGCCAACATTATATCATGAATGCTTGTGATTGATGATCTAGTAGTCTTTGTTTAATATTATGGATTATTTTATAGCCTCCTTAATCCTAATAATGTTGACTAAAGGATGATTAAAAAACATTTCCATATTTATTTTCTCATGTTGCTGGCCTTTGCCTGTAATTCCACTGCTGAATTGCATTGGGCCTGGTTGGGCGTATGAACTGGTGTATGCGACATGAATCCAGTCAATTCTTGTTAATGGCAGAATACTGAATCTTTTAGCAGATCTGCGGATGCAGGTGTGTGTATGGGCTTGTACATTGGCCGGTGGACCTTACTTTTGCGTGTTTTTTTTTTCTATAGCTGAAACACTATACCTCCCCCCAGTTTGCAGAATTAGTCTAGCAATGGAAATATTGTTTGGTGACGGAAATATGAGGCTTGCTTTTATTTTATAACCAGTTAACCACAGCTCAGAGTTTAATAATCAAAGTGGAGGGGAGAAAGAAAAGGAGAGTAGGGGCAATATTGTATGTAAACCAGGAAAAGTGAGAAGCTTTGTTGCATGTGCTTAAGTTGAGGTGTTAACTTTCTATCTGGCAGCAACACAGTCAGAGCTTGTGTCTACGTGACAACTGGCAAGAGAGTTTCTCAGGCCAGTAGGCACACAAGTCAAAACGAGCCTAGTGAATTAAACAATGCTTGTCTGTGTCATGAGAATGATATTGCCAATATGAAAGTGCTCCAAATCCTTTAAATAAATTATAGAAAGATGGAAGGGAGTTTGCGAAACACTGAAAGAAAACAAACACTTGGCAGAGGAGCAAGTATTGCAAATGCTAATAAACATTCACCGACCACATTTTTTTCTCATTTACAGTACCTGCCATTCCAGTTTCATTATTTAGTTATACCTTTATCGATACAGTATTTGATTCATTCTTTTGTCTGAACTTTACTATCAATTGCTGGAGTACTGTATGCATGAACTATCTTGTTTTTATGAAACTATATAAGATTTTCTAGCCTTGATGAATCAGTTATGCACTGCTATATGTGTCAATATGTTCGGCCCTAGCACTGCAGTTCGTTCCCCAATATTATTACGTTAGGTCCTAGCACTGAGGTTTGTTCCCCAGTAGTATGTATCAGTTGGTCTGGGTTGAACACTTATTTAGATGTCTCAATCGTATGCCAAATCTTACTGGGTCTCGATTATTACTGTTAAAAAAAGCTTGTTCAATATTTGACACTTGTTTTAGAGTTCTAACTATCTTTAGAGCTCTAACTATCTTTCTTCAATTCACAGAGTGAACGGCTGAGGCAGTCTATATTGGAGAAAGTTCAGGCAAAGCAATTTGAGGCACTGGCCTCAGTTGAGGACAAGATACTCCGAAAAATAAGGGATAAAGAGGCAGAAGTGGAGACCATTAACAAAAGGAACTCTGAACTTGAGGACCAGATTAAGCAGTTGGCAGTGGAAGTTGGTGCTTGGCAGCAAAGGGCCAAGTACAATGAAAGCATGATCAATGCACTCAAGTACAACCTGGAACAGGTATGTGCCCATCAGAGCAAGGATTTCAAGGAAGGTTGTGGTGATAGCGAGGTAGATGACACGGCATCCTGTTGCAACGGTGGGGCCGTCAATTTGCAACTGATGCCGAAGGAGAACAGACAACCGAAGGATTTGACGGCCTGCAGGGTCTGTAAATCAAGTGAGGCATGCATGCTCTTGCTGCCTTGTCGGCATCTTTGCCTGTGCAAAGAGTGCGAGAGCAAGCTGAGCTTCTGCCCCCTATGCCAGTCCTCGAAGATACTTGGCATGGAGATATATATGTAGAATATAATTTATGTTCTGCTTGAGTATCTTTCGAGATACCGCTATGTTAATACATCAATCTATTTCCAACCTGTAGAACCTATGTTCCACTATGACATGCCACTGTATCGAAAAGACTACCGGTCATGGTAGATTCACTGCAGCAAATTTCTATTAGAAGTTTAAGTTTGGAGTAGACTTGGTAGAGTTTATTTTGTGCGACAGATTGTTGGCACCTATGCATTTCCATCGCTACATCTGTATATCGGTCAAAGAACAAATGCATCAATGCGTTGTCCTTTTCACCTTTTCAAAGGGCAGATGTCCTTCATTTTTTATTCGTAAAATACAATTCAAAAGTATTAATTATCACTCAAGAGTTGTACTAATTTCTAACCGAAGGTGTATACTGCCTTAAGGATTTAACGATCTCTAAATATCTGTAAAATAAGGAATAAAAATACTGCGTGAAATGCAAAGCAGCTTCGATTGAATTGCTAGTAATTTGGATATTGAATTGATCGATCTCTTTTAAAATGAAGTCCCTTGTAGCTGCGACTTCTTTCAGGTTGTTTGCGTTTTCTTTTCGATAGAATGAGCATGGAAGTACAAGCCATTGTTTGGAGCAATCATATATTTATATCAAATTTGGTTGCCGTACACGCATTGGCTACGCCACTTGATAACCTATCTTCCGGCGGATTAGGGCAATTATGATCCGTTAGTTAGCACAAAGCGCCAATAACCTTGTCTTTGAAGCCCAGCAAATCAATTAGTACTATTCTTCAGATGTTGTCGTTGCCGGTGGGATAATTGCTCAGTTGCTACTTTAATAAAGTGATAATTATGGATCGTCCTTATGCATGTAGAACAGGTAACAAATGAGTAATTAAAAAAGCGAATGTCGCTTTGCTTTATTCAGGAGAAATGAAGAGTTCAATTCCTAGTCCAGTCCTAAGAAAAAGGTAGTTCCAGAGAAATCGATGTTTCAAAAAGCCTAGAAACAAATCAACAATCTTCTCTGTGCACCATAATCGTACAGTTATACTTCCCCCACATTGTCCAGTACTTCAGTTATGTTTTGACGCCTCCAGAATCCAAATCTAACGGTCCCAACAAAGCTGCCGGAGCCGGAGCCGGACCACGCCAGATTTACCAACCAGCTAGCTCGCCGCTGTCGCCGCAGCTGTGCCACCAGTCCACAGCGACGCGAGCGAGACGTCCTGCCCGGCGGCAATCTGCGTATCTCATGTGGTGTGGCTCCAACCCAAGCCGCGCGATGTTGACTAGTGGCGAACGGGGTGAGGCGAGCGGCGCACGGGGGCGGAGCGGCCTATCCGTGTGAGAGCGAGCGAGAGAGCGACCGTTGCAAGCCAGCCTTGGCACCCCGGGTCGATTCGATCGATCCCCACGCCAGCCAGCCACCTCCCCCACGGCCCCACCCCTCGTGCCACCGTCATCATCGCCATCGTCTCCTCCTCGTTAGCCACTAGCCAGCCCAGAACTGCCGCCCCCTCCGCTCCGCCCTCCCTCCCTCCCCTCCATCCTGGCTGGGTCCACCCGGCTTTCCTGAACTCGCCCCATCAAATCCCCAACTCGCGCCGTGCCTGCGCCTGCCCCGCGTGCCCAATTTCGCCGAAATCCGGCTGATTTTTCCCGTGCGCTGGGGGGCGAAATGGCGCTGTCAGCGTCGGCGGCGTCGGCCGGGCGGGGCTCGCGGGCGGAGAAGGTGCGCAGGATCTTCGAGCGCTTCGACGCCAACGGGGACGGGGGGCTGGACCGGGACGAGATGGCCGCGCTCGTCGTGGCCGTCAACCCGCGGGTCAAATTCAGCGAGGACCAGATCTCCGCCATCCTCGACGAGGTGTTCCGCACCTACGCCGAGTTCATACTCCCGGGGGGCAGGGGCCTCTCCCTGCCCGGCCTGCTCCGCACCTACGACGACGGCGCCGGGGACGTCGACCGCGACTTCCTCGCGCTCTCCATGCCCGCCGTCGACTCCGATGCGTCCTCGCCGGAGATCGCCCCGGGGGACGCCCCGGCTGCCGACTCCGGGTCCTCCCCGCCCACCGGCGCCGCGTCGCTGCTCGACGACCATCTCAAGCCGCTTGGCGCCGGAGGTGCCCCGCCGTCGGTCAGCTCCCGCGCCGCGGTGTCCGCGCCGGCGTGGGCGACCTCGCCCAACCACGGCATCGCCTTCGACTCCTCGTGGGCGCGCCTCGACGACCTGGAGATACTCGTCAAGCGCCTCCGCTCCAAGCAGCTGCGGAAGGGCTCCGTCGACGGCAGCGTCGGCAACAGCAACATCGACTCCTTATCTGAGGCCGGGTGGTCCAGGGAGATCTCGGGCGCGGCGGATTCTGCATCCTCGGGTGCGGCGCCGTGGGACGAGACGAGCCGCGACTACCTTACTTTCATCAAGGAGCTCGCCGTGCTCCGCACGCGAGCGGACGCCTCCCGCACGCGCGAGGAGGCCTTCGACAACCACATGGTCATCGGCCGGGCACTCTCCGAGCACCGCCTCTTTCGGGACGCGCTGGCCAGCTTCCGCCGCGCCTGTGAGCTGCAGCCCACTGACGTTCGTCCCCATTTCCGCGCGGGGAACTGCCTGTACGCCCTCGGCCGCCACGCAGAGGCCAAGGAGGAGTACCTACTGGCCCTTGAGGCCGCAGAGGCGGGCGGTTCCCAGTCCGCGGACATCCTCCCACAGATCCATGTCAACCTTGGTATTGCCATGGAGGCCGAGGGGATGGTACTTGGTGCCTGTGAGCACTACCGAGAGGCTGCTATACTGTGGCCATCCCATGCCCGGGCGCTCAAGCTCCTGGGGAGCGCTCTCTTTGGCGTTGGGGAGTACCGTGCAGCTGAGAAGGCACTGGAGGAGGCCATCTTCTTGAAGCCAGACTATGCTGATGCTCACTGTGACCTTGGGTCAGCCCTGCATGCAGTAGGGGATGATGACCAAGCGATTCAGGAGTTCCAGAAGGCAATTGATCTCAAACCTGGGCATGTTGATGCCTTATACAATCTTGGTGGATTGAACATGGATGCAGGCCGCTTCGTACGGGCTGCGGAGATGTACACTCGTGTGCTGAGCATCCGGCCAAACCATTGGCGGGCACAGCTGAATAAGGCGGTGGCTTTGCTTGGGCAGGGGGAGTCTGAGGAGGCCAAGAAGGCGCTCAAGGAGGCTTTTAAGATGACACAAAGGGTGGAAGTGTATGATGCCATCTCACATCTGAAGGCACTGCAAAAGAAGAAGCCAAAGCCTTCTAAAGGAAAAAATGATGACCAAGGGGAGCAGGCATATGTTGTTGTGGAGGCATCCAAGTTCAAGAGGGTTGGCAGGAAGACCACTTTGCGGCAGGATTTGGCCAATGCCCTTGATATAAGGGCCTTTGAGAGAATGACAAAGCTAGGCCGCTGTGATGTGGAACTTCTTAGGAAAGAGATGAATGAGACTGATGTCCCTGTATCTTACTCGGGCACTGGCATTCCCGAGAAGTCAATACGGAAAGCGGCTCTTGAGGTTATTCTCCGTAGGCTCCTATCTTTTCTCAAGCCAGATACTTTCCAGGGTGCTATCAAGGCAATCAACGAAAGAATTCTCTCGGTCCTTGATGCCCCTGGCTCTGGTCGCGTTGATCTTGGAATGTTTTTTGCTATCATTGCTCCCATCTGCTCTGGTCCTATGGATAGGCGCAAGCTTGTCGCCTTTGATGCTCTTCTTTGGCGTCCTGCTAGCGAAGGCAGCAATGGCCAGATTCGGAGGAGTGATGCGCTAACTTATATCAAGCTTCTTCGTGCTGTTTATATACCCACCCCTGGGGCTAGTGACATGCTGGAAATGCATGGGGAGTCTGACCCTACCATGGTATCATACACGGAGTTCCTTGAAATGTTCAATGATCCAGATTGGGGATTTGGGATCCTGAGCACATTGATGAAGCTTGAAGAGAGTGATCACATTCGCCACGGCCGCCACACCTGCTCTATCTGCCGGTATCCTATCATCGGATCTCGGTTCAAGGAGACAAAACACTCATTCAGCTTGTGTAACCGGTGCTATAGTGAAGGGAAGGTGCCATCAGCTTTCAAATTGGAGGAGTACAGGTTCAAAGAATACGGTAACGAGTCTGAGGCTCTCATCGATAAGTGCATGTGCTTCAATTTACATTCTAAGAAGCAGGAAACTGATGCTTGATCATTTGAACTTTGATCTCAAGTGCTCAAGTATGAACCTGTGTATTTTCTAGGTGCAAAGGTGTCTAGTTAGCTCTCCCGCCCTCTTGTAAACTAAGGTGCTGTTATTCGGGGTTTTCTAAATGTGTTCCGGTTACCCGTAATACTAACGTGTTAGCTATTGTTCGTTTCAAGTGTACGGGAACGCGTACATATGAATTTCATATACACACACTTGCAGACCCGCTACAATGCAATACAAACAAGGATTTGTAGTATTGCTGGCCCTACATTTTCGTGTTTAACTAAACAATTTTAGGACTTTTTTTTAAAAAAAAAATCTTCCTTTCATTTCATACTCTAATATGTATTTTCAAATCTAGTTTTGTTGCGGGAGTAAGCAAAAAAATCTTTTTTTTCCTGGTGAGTTCACCATGAGCAAAGAAAATAAAATGAACTTCTTTCTGTTGGTTGTTACCCAATTCTTACGTGAGCTGCTGAGCAACTGTGGGCTTGTATGATGAATTGAGAAGTTTTTTATTTTTATACTTTTTCGATTAAAAATTTAAATAAATAGACTCCTCGAGACAACATTTACAAAAATAACAGCCTGCCGCCCTCTAAAAGGGCGGGTGGGGCTAACCGCCCTCTCAGAGGGCGGGTAGGTGCCAACCGTCCTCCCACCGGGCGGGTAGGCTCAGCTTTGTTTTTTTTTTAATTGTACATTTGTATTGCTCAATATTTGAAATTGATATGTTGTAAAATTTGAAATTAAAATGGTAAAAAGTGGCCAATACGGCATAATGGGGAAGCGATATTTTGGAAAATATGGATAGTTGTACATATGTTGATATTTTGGATTAGTTTACGTATTGTTGAGAGGATACAAAATCAATTTTTTGAACAAATTATAGATGTGAAGCACTCGCAGCATATTACACGGCAATGAGATTACAAACGACGACAAATATAAGATTATACATACGGTGAAAAATATTACATGGGACTGTAACCACGAAGACACGACGAAAAAAATATGGCATGTACGGTTCGTATAAAGACCTACTTAACAGTGCGTCGCTTCTAATCATAACATGTCTTAGGGAGTGCAAACATACTGGGTTATATTATATGCTTTTTATTGAGTGCACCTAGAATATTTGCCTTTTCGCAGGGCATGGGGACCTGCCGCCTTAGCGCGACGGGCCCTCTCCCGCTTCCTTGCCCTTTCAGCTTTGCAGGCCTGAGTCGCAGTATGGTCATGCGTTGCCTTTCTCATGCGCTCTTCTTCCTGTCGCTTCAGGCGTAGTTCTTCTTGCTGTTGCTCATACTCCCGGCGTGCATAAGCTTCCCTCCTCCACCGCATGGTCATATCAACCCATCGCTTCTGGTCTTCATTTTGCTCAATGTCGAGCTATTCAATAAAGTCACAGATAGGTGGAGGAGACTGGAAAAATAAAACAAGATGAGAGATTAGTAAAACAGTGCGGGAAATCTGGAAAGATGGGGTTGATCTTTGTCGCTATACCGGGGGTACTCATATGGTCCATATTGAGACTTATCGTATTGGTAGTTGGCACACATGAAGAAACGTAGACCATAGGTGTAGGAGATATCTTAGGACTCGCGAAGCCTACAACAATCACCACAAAAGCACATCGGTGGTTTGACCCAATAGGGATGAAAATCCCCCAATATTTCTTGGGTGGGCTTGGTGGAGCTGAGAAAGACATTGCAGTTGAGAGAACTGAGAAATGAGCGGTGTATCCATGTATGAAGGTGGGGTTATTTATGGTGACGGAGGGCAGGAGCATTGGATTCACTCTTGAAGAATGGAGTGGGTGTATGGGCTTGGTGGGGGGCAGGAGCATTGGATTCCCTCTTGAAGAATGGAGTGGGTGTATGGGCTTGGTGGGGGGCAGGAGCGTTGGATTCCCTCTTGAAGAATGGAAAAGTTGTAGCATTGATGCTGGACAGAGATTTCATGTGTCAAGATACATGTGTTGTCACTTATTTTTTGGTAAATCATGTTGTCACTTCTTGTTTACAGCCTGCGCAAGCACGAAGGTGTTGCCATTTCATAGTTAAAGTTGAGTGGTACAGTCAATTCGTGTCTGCAGATTACGCCAGGACAGAGGTGATGTTATTTAATGGTTAAAGTTGAGTTGTGTGGTCACTTTGTGACTAAAGCTAAACTCCCGACAGAGTTTTCGAGTGGTCACTTCATGTATAAGTAGCTTTGTAAGAAATACTTTTCTAAGTCTGTCGTGAGCGGTTCATACAAAGCTGAGGACGATAGGAAGTAGCGTGTGGTCACGTTGGATTAAGAAATGCAACTAGCGTACGGTCACATTGGAATAAGAAATGCAATTACGATATGGTAAGAAGACCATAGAGAGTAGACGCGTTCGAATATGTAAGAATAGCTCGTGAATCGAAGATGCATATGTAAGTTACAAAAACAAATGTACAATCCTATTGTTGTCTCTCCCGCTGACGTCGGCCGTTCCCAGCATCATGGTCCCGGTGCTGTTGCCGCTGGTTGGCCCTCACGTGGCCCCTAGAGTAGGTCAAGGCGTTGGGTGCACCAACCTGCCTGGTAGGCCTAGTAGGGATCAAAGGTGTTGAGGTCTCCTCCTGGGTGTGTTGTGTTCGAAGTGGAGTACTGGGTAGCTGGGACTACTGGAAGACATCATAGTCTGGTGTGCCCCTGAAGAAGTCTCTCACGAGGTCAAACGGGGGGGGGGGTGTCTGGCCCATGCTCATCCTCCTGGCTTGGGTATGAAGACTGCGAATGTTCCGTCGGTGTCCATGTGTACTGGCTTGAGTAGCCTACGAACTGATGAATTTATTAGATAAGGAAAATGTGCAAATGAAATTATTTGTATAAAATGCACTATTGTACCTATGTGGTATGCATGTGCAGCAGTAGATGGCCAGGCGTGCGTGCCGTAGTAGGGGTTGAACGGTGGTCATGGGATCGATCGAGGTGCAGCTGAAGACAGCTCGGTCTCATCTCCGTAGTAACTTGTGGACAATATTAGATATACTATTGAATATATTGAATACGGTAATGTAGTGTCACCCGATACCTGAGTGGCCTGCGAGTGGTGAGGGTGTCGGCACTAGGCTCGGTCTAGGTGGTAGCGTCGAGACGTGTGTAGGTGCACCTAATATTTGTTTCAAATTAATGCATCAGTAACAAACGAATATCTTTACACGCCGTGTGTATGAAATATCAATACCTATTGGGTCCGGGCCTGTAGGTCGTGGTCCAGGTGGCCGTGTCGATGCGGACCCCGGTGGACGGCGTTGCACATCAGACCTCCTGGACGACTCTACATGGATCCCACTCGACCTGGGAGGAGCCTCGACGACGTCTGTGGTGGACCGGCAAGAGGTAAGATTTAGGGCCCACGCGGTCTTTTCGATAACCCGCTTGACGAACTCCTCTACATCCGTCGCACTGAGCTGCACCTCTTGCCTCAGGCGGTCCATGGTTCCAGCTGCGTCCCTATGGATATCATAAATGATATCGGCCTGTGGAAACAAATAAGAAATGAGAATTTCAGTTTATAGTCGTTCTTATGCGAGTATTCTTATGCGAGTATATGCTACTGAAATAAGATGTAAATTACACATACCGCTAATGCAGCGTCCTCATCCCAATAGCCTGGGTAGGCCTCCATAGTCGACGCGACGTGGGGCCGGACATCCTCTGGGGTGAAGGTGACCCCTGTATGTGTACGTGGCACGTACCACCGTAGGTACTCCTCGAAGCTTTGCTCATCGAAAGGACGCGCCTACTCCACGACATCCTCAAGGGCTTGGGACCATACTGAGAAGTACGGCGCCAAGCAATCTGCCCAGAGGTTGCCACCTGGCTGTCCCTTTCGTGTATACCTGCAAGTGAACCACGTTAAATAGACTGACAATGAGACGAATGTTATGAATTATTTACTTGATTATAGTTACCTGTGGACGTGGCCTGGAACTGTGCGAATGTTGACGAGGGGGAAAGCCTGGTAGCGCCCGAATTGCCGCATGATGCGGTGGGGTGAGTACTCCTCGACGAAAATGTCGAAGACGAGCGGCGTCTTCGTAAGCTAGTACTCCTCGTCGTGGGTACACAACAGAGACAGACCCGAAAACGGACGGGCTTGGATGGACAAGTAGCTGTAGGGGGTCCAGACCACGTCGTCTGGACGAAGCTGGTTGAACTGTGACCAAAAAAGCTCCTACGCACTATGGGTCTGCTCATGCGCCTAGTGTGGCTATGTAAGAAACATAGTCAGAATCTAGAACAAAAATATGTCAGAATTAAAGCATTTAAATATTACGTACGTACCCGGCATCGACACCACAACGAGGCCATGGTGGGCCCGTCCTCCTTGGGCTCACCGTACCATTCCTCAGGGTATGGGGAGGGGTCCACAACTGATCGGCCTATCGCGAACCGCTCGTAAGACCATAACTGCAGCATTAATGGGCACCAAGCAAACGTGGCTACTGGCTCCTTCTTCATGCACGCATCGCACAACGCCCTATATGTCGCAGTAAGGACAGCAGAGGCACAACTCAACTGTGGGACCTCATTGCCCTCCGCATCCGCTATCCACCTCGCGTACGGAACAAGGATCCTCGACACCAGGTGACCTTGGCTGCTGATGAACATAACCCAGCTAAACAGCCAAAGCATGTAGGCCTCTAAAATGCCTCGACACCGAGTACAAGCTGGCCTCCGGGTGCATGTACACAGTCTACAAGTAATGCAACTGATGATAAGAAAAATATCTGGAAAATCGTAAAGTAAATGATAAGTTAAATTGGAAGTTACCTGGAGCTGTAGGATCCACTTCTTCGTGGGCCCTCGTGGATCGGACAAGAACTCAGGCACGTAGGGGGGGTGTCGCCGGTCCGCTGAACAGGGGAGAAGCGCTGGTGCATGACGTTCATCCAGTTAGCATCCATGTCGACGACTCCAACGGCAGCTCCGGCGCAAGGTAAGCCTAACAGGTAGGCTACGTCCTGCAACGTCGGTGTCATCTCGCCGCAGGGGAGGAGGAAATTATGGGTCTTAGGCCTCCATCGGTCAACCAGGGCAACTATCAGCGAGCGGTCAAAATAGAATCGTCTTGCTGCTACCTCGGGGTTCTCTGTCGCTCGGACCTCCACCAAACGACAAAGCGGTAGGAGTCCCAATGCTGCCAACTTGCACCATTGACAATAGAAACAAACCGGGGGATACAATACATAAATAAATCGGCACATACATATCTAAACTGCTTGGATGGACAAGTAGCTGTAGGGGGTCCAGACCACGTCGTCTGGACGAAGCCGATCGAACTGCGACCGAAAAAGCTCGTACGCGCTATGGGCCTGCTCATGCGCCCAGTGTGGTTGTGTAAGAAACATAGTCATAATCCAGAACAAAAACATGTCAGAAGTAAAGCATTCAAATATTACGTACGTACCCGCGTCGACACCACAGCAAGGCCATGGTGGGCCCATCCTCCTTGGGCTCGCCGTACCATTCCTCATGGTACGGTGAGCGGTCCACAACTGGCCGGCCTATCGTAAACTTCTCGTAAGACCACAGCTGCAGCAGTAGTGGGCACCCAGCAAAAGTGGCTACTGGCTCCTTCTTCATGCACGCATCGCACAACGCCCGATACATCGCAGCAAGGACAACAGAGGCACAACTCAACTATGGGACCTCATCGCCCTCCGCATCCGCTATCCACCTCGCGTACGGAACAAGGATCCTCGACACCAGGTGGCCTTGGCCGCTGGTGAACATAACCCAGCTAAACAGCCAAAGCATGTAGGCCTCTAAATGCCTCAACACCGAGTACAAACTGGCCTCCGGGTGCATGTACGCAGTCTACAAGTAATGCAAGTGATGATAAGAAAAATATCTGGAAAATCGTAAAGTAAATGAGAAGTTAAATTGGAAGTTACCTGGAGCTGTAGGATCCACTTCTTCGTGGGCCCTCGTGGATCGGACAAGAACTCAGGCACATAGGGGGTGCGTCGTCGGTCCGCTGAACAGGGGAGAAGCGCTGGTGCATGACGTTCATCCAGTTAGCATCCATGTCGACGACTCCAACGGCAGCTCTGGTGCAAGGTAAGCCTAACAGGTAGGCTACGTCCTGCAACGTCGGTGTCATCTCGCCACAGGGGAGGAGGAAATTATGGGTCTCAGGCCTCCATCGGTCAACCAGGGCAACTATCAGCGAGCGGTCAAAATAGAATCGTCTCGCTGCTGCCTCGGGGTTCTCTGTCGCTCGGACCTCCACCAAACGACAAAGCGGTAGGAGTCCCGATGCTACCAACTTACACCATTGAGAATAGAAATAAACCGGGGGATGCAATACATAAATAAATTGGCACAAACATATCTAAATAGCGACATACCGGTGCTTCTAACGATCGTCGATCGTAAGTAGCTCCCCAGGGCCACGTGGTCGAAATACCCCTAACTCTGTTTGGTGCATGGCGGACAAGAAGCTGCGGTGCCTCTTGTCCACTGCAGGATCAAGAAGCTAGGGGGTCGAAGGTTGCGTCATATCTGCATTAAAACTACATGTACATAAATATATTGCAACATGTAGATAAGAAGAATATATATTGAATCGAAATATACGTTGCAACTACATATACATGAATAATATGTACAGTTTGTTACATGAAAATATGTACATAGTTACGTGAACATAACAGCATATTACATACACGTACGAAAAGTTACATGAATATATTACGACATGTAGGTACAAATGTACGGTCCAAAATCAACATAGGGAACTAAGGCTATTACTGTACAAATATGACAGCAAGGTACGCTGAATACATTCACACTAAACCGTGGTCATGCACTCACCTACACAACAGGTGTATTTTTCGGACAATACTTGTACGTGTAACCTATTTCATTGCACTGGCTGCATCGCTTCACCCTTGGACCCGCCTCGGATTCATCCATATCGTTGCGAATCCGGCAAGTTTGTCGATGTACCGGTGCGTTCTTCATCCTTTCAAAATTTGGCACATAGATTCGTGAGGGACCTGGATTACTTGTAAATGTATCAACAATATCGTAGCCATACAGCTCATGGTTCCAGATGTTCAGTATCGATCCTTCATGAAGTACTTAGAAACATATTAACTAGGAAGCATATTGTGCTCCGCACATACAACTATGACATGTGTACACGGCCTGTGAAGCAATTGTGGCTTCTGGCACGTACAAATGCATAACCCACTCCTAAGCATGCACTCTTGTACATACCGCTCACGTCTTCCACCCCTACGACCCTTATCCTAGCACAGGACACTGAACCTGTGCTTTGCAGTCCCCTCTTGATTAGCGAGGTGTATGTGTGCCTTCTTTGTGATCTTCTCCATGTACTCACATAGCATCCATCCATAAAGCATACGGTTATCTTTCATTGCTTTCGAAACAGCTGTGTACCGATCAATAAAATATCTGCAAGTCTAATGCATAATACCTTCTACAATTCCAATAAGTGGGACAGACCTTATACCCCGCATGACCCAATTATAGACCTCAGCAAGATTAGTTGTCATTACCCCATACCTTGCCCCACCATTGTCGTACAGCAAAGCCTATTTTTCATTTGGCTCATTACGTATTCACTGCGAAAAGTTCCTAATAGTTGACCCTGACCTCCTTACTATCTGAGGAGTATCTGTTGGGAGAGGTCCAAGAGCTATCAGTTCATCACTTGTGGCTGCTACCTCAGCTATTTGTTTCATAGTTAGTTCGTCTAGTCTTGTCCATAGGGTATTAAACTTTCTTTGCTGGTTCTGACTGCATAATTTTTTGAAAAGCTTTATCAAGTCTTTGTTTTTGAACTGTTTGTAAAAGTTCGCATCCATACGACGCATGCAACACCTGCTCTTCAAGTCAGGCCACTTTACTATAACACACCGTCGAACACTCCCATATTGCATATCCAGCAAAGCTTGCAACAACCCCGCATGTCTATCATGAATCAAATAAACATCTGGTCGGTACAGAACGGTAGCATGCTTCACCCGCTCAAGGAACCAATACCAGATATCCCCGTTCTCACTCTCCACGAAGGCAAATCCCAGTGGCAGGACTTGGTTGTTCCCGTCGACCCTAATTGCAGATAATATCTGTCATTTATACTTCCCAGTGAGGAACGTCCCGTCCAGGCAAATGATGGGTCGACATTGCCTAAATGCTTTGATGGTTGCCGCGAATGCAAAGAAAGTACGCTGCAATACTCGTTTCCCGCTGTACGCCACATCAATCGAGGGCTAATGCTTGATGTCATAATAACTTCCAGGGTTTCTTGCACATATTATGGCTAATTGACGCGGTAGATTGTGATATGAATCTTAATATGTCCCGAACCTCATCTCAATAGCCTTCTATTTCGCCCTCTATGCCTTTGCGTAGTTTATTGTATACTGAAACCTTTGCTCAATAGCACAGATTATTGATCGTATCTCATACTTCAGGTTATCCACAATCTCCCCATACATAACATTGGCAATAAAAGCAGATGACAGGTTCTGGTGGGAGAACTATATTTCCTCAATATGACAATTATGCTCCCTGACTATTGAGCACTGTCAGTAGTCAACCCACTTCCTCCTGAATACGTGCACCCGTTAAGAACATTCAGGCATCAAACACTTCACATCGTACTCTCTTTTACTCGACTTCACAACCTTGAGCTGCCTCCGAAGAGACAACGACCAGAATTTAACTGCATCAATAACAGACTCCTTAGTAAGGTACATAGCATCCTGAGACACCTCGTTCTCATGATACTCCCATGGTGTCCGATCAGCCTCAATAACCACCAGCTTCGAAAATTCCTGATTCCTCCACTCTGCAGGAACAAGAGCATTTCCCTCCTCGTTGAATGAATCCTCATCGGCAACGGTTTCCTCCAGCTCTTGATCCTTCAACTCCATCTATTCAATTATGCTAGGGATGTGCTCCCCCTCATCGGCTACACCCCTCGGTTGCATCTCAGACATATCCCCAACATCTTGCTTGGCCTCGAGATTTACCGAGTCTGATTCATCTACCACTGTCTGACTTATTCTCGCTACTGCTTCCACAGAGTTTATCTCTGTTGGATCCTCCTGGTACGCCTCAGCTAACAAAATCAGAGGGAGCCCACGGTCACATGATATATCTACATACTGCCTCCAAGTAGATGCCGCATTGATCGGGACGAGCTCGCCAAAGTAGCCTTGATTAGCACGGCTTATGACAACTCTCAGCTTAAGATCATGTTGCTGCGGATCCAGTTGAAAATGACGCATCAACCACTTGCACACACCCATAATAGTCCTCTCATTGGCTTTACTAAGACCCTTGATGACATGCCAAAACCCAGAGCGATCTACACCGTTAGGACCATAACTAATTTGATCTTCACCATAATATATCTGAAAATATAATTTATCTGTCATCCCTGGAAACATCCGAAAATATATCCAATGTTAAGACCAGCAATCTATATTTCTGATTATCGAAACTAAAAAAAAATTACCGACACCGATTATCGCCTAACAATAGGTTCTTCAATATTGCCCCTAAACAAACAAACCTACAATTATTACTTACATCATTATTCTGTACAATCTAGATATTCGAAACTATCATACTATAAATACTACTATACATCTAATGGCTATTCTACCATGTCGTAATTAATATTGACAATATACTACAAAATACAACATTTTCTAAACCCTAAACCTTAAGTCGTACCGCTAAACCCTAGATCTAGTGGTATTTTACTTACTAATAAAAACATGAGTATAAAAAATTTACGGGGAAATGCCCTTCAAAATCCGCCGATCAAAAATAGTAGGAGTTCGCCGCGCTGTCTCCCTTTCCTCTCCTCTTCTCTTCTCTTCTCTTCTCTCCCTTTCTCTTTTTTCGGAATAAAATGAGGATTTTACCTCAATTTATTGGCTTATATAGAGGAGGGAGGAGGGGAGGGAGCGGGGCTGGCCTCCTAACCACCCCTGAGAGGACGGCAAGAGACCTAACCGCCCTCTCAAAGGATGATAAGGGTGGCGAGCGCGGGGATTCCCTCCACCCGCCCTCTGAGAGGGCGGTTAGCCCCACCCGCCCTTTCAGAGGGCGGTAAGAGGTAGCCCTGTTACCGTGGCACTCCTTACTGCCCTCTGAAGGGTTGTAGCCCTTTCAGAGTGCGATAGATGCTTATTTTTGCAAATGTTGTCGTGAGGAATCTATTTATTTAAATTTTTGATTAAAAAATATAAAAATAAAAAAACTCATGAATTGAGCTGGGGTTAGAGAAAGGGGATGGACCGGTTGGTTTGCCTAGGTTATATCCAGGGTTTACAAATGTGTTTGACCTCCGAAAGCCAGCCCTCGATTATTATCTAAAAAACTGTAGTAAATGTACAGTAATTTGGTAGAAACCAATTGAATTATATCAAATTTTTTATTTTTTAAATTTTGAATTTGAACTTAATCAAAAGCCGATTGATTTATAAATGCAGCGCGGACCAAATCCATCAGTAACTATGATAACCGAGCGGTTACCAACAATTTTATGAACCTGATTATACCCGGACTACTTATTACTCAACAGTCAATACCCAATTTTGAACATAACAAGGGCCGTCAAAAAACCTGGAGGATCACAAGCTATTTAAGATCAGCTTTGTCAAAAGCTCCATTCGAGATCGGCTCAACTGGAAATCAAGCTGAGCTTGAGCCTGCTGTGATGTGAAGCTCGCGAGATTTGACTGATAATCAAACGTACGTGTACGGCCACCAAAAGCTGAGAGATCGAGGGTGGATAACCTCCCTAAGTCATCTGTCCTTTGCCTCGAAATTATTCATATGAGACATGTTCTTACGCATTTGAGGGATAGACCCTATTTGTGACGTGACATGGCATAATCAACCATAAAACTCATGGATGAGCTAATGAAATTATTTTTTAGGGCAAGCTAATGAAATTATTGATAAGACAATAAGTATAGTAATAAAATTTCACGTGTCACATCGTCAATATGGTGTAGCCCTATTTTTTCTCTTTTCATTTACAGATTACTATCACCCCCCCCCCCCCACCAAGTGAAAACGACATTGACTAATGGATTTTCCCAAATAAATATGCTGTTAAATATATATATATATATATATATATATATATATATATATATATATATATATATATATATATCTGCATGAAACTTATTGCACATCACATAACATCAGTAAAGATACAAGTGAGATTTACTCCTGACCAAAAAATCAATTTATTACCGTGAATTAGAACTAAATCTACTCACTGGTGAAGTATACTGAACATGGTACAGAGGGGTTCTGTAAGCTTCGGGAAAAAGCTACAGAACAGGCCCTCCTCCCATGTCTTTTCCCATATCAAAAAAGGTGAACCAAAATTTTTGAAGGAACCTTCAAGTATGTTGCTAGCTATACCCGTCATGTATAGGACCTGCTCCATTCTCGGTCTAGCCATTTCCGATATCATAATAAGGCAATATACAGAGATCAAACTTTCTTATGCCCCAAGCTTGCCAAGACCAAACAATCAATTCTGGAAAGCAGGCATAAAAGTATCAGCAAAGAAATGGCACATTGCAGATGTCAAAGAATATCCCCATCACTCCTCATCTTCGGAATCTGCATTATAACAAAATATAATAAGTTAATGATTAGAACTCATGCAAATGCCTTGGCCGCTAAAGTCTAGTCCAATGAAAGTTCACATGTCTACGCTATTATGACAGAAGGGGGACTCATAAAGTAAGTTCCAATCCATTTGCCAGAAGGCAAACAGAAATAGAGATGCAGGGCTTGTCATTAATAGACATGGCCCATAAGGGCATCCTCTATTTCTTTTCCCTAAAAAAATGCAAGGGTCTCTTATTTCCAGTAGGAAGTGTCAAAAAAGAAAAATCGTGTATCTCTTTAAGGAAAAGATATCCATGATTGATGGCTGAATGTGAATCAACCACTTAAGTCCACCAAAGAAATTTTTTGTTACCAGATCGAACATCATCTCCAACTTGTCCTTTATTATTCAATTGTCTCTTGATCATCAAACATATGAGTTTCCCCCAGTACACATGGAACACAAGCAATGTGAGAAGCATCGTGTTGAAAATGTAGTACAAAGTTGTTGGGAATTCATCCAGCCTCCTCAAGAACGTGATGGAATGATAGCTGGCATTGCAAGGGCAAAAACAGTAAGTCTGAAACTGAAAGGTAACAGAAACAAAATACATCATGAAGAGAAGTAGAAAACAAACCTAGAGGTTTTGATTATCCAAAATGGGAAGTAAATCAGACGCAATAGGAGCCAGGAGATTGCAAAGAGACCAAAAAACAAGCTAGCCCCTAGTTCCTTTTCTGTGTACTTGCACAATTTGGCAGTCTCAAGAAACACGTCACTTGCATCATGCAATGCGAGAATGATTGTCCCAATTCGGAAAAATCTGCAAGAGAGCATAACAAGTTGTCTTAAAATGGTAAAACAAAAATAAACTATTTCTATGGAACTGCAGAGTCAAAAGAAACGAGGTGGAAGGAATACTGGTAGTGCGTAGTGCCCTATGCCTAATAAAGCACAGTGATTTTCAGATTAATTATTGTGCTAGATGACATAAGCTATGCTGCAAGGGAGAAAGACCAAATTAAGGACTGGTTACTGGAATATTCAGATCACAGTGCCAATACTCACATTTATATCTGATTGTCATTGCACTCACTTTTCTAGCTATGTATAGTTTTAGATGGGGGCATTTGCAAATACCTCCCTGGTTTTTTATTTTTTGCAAGGATGCCACTCGAATGACAGTTTTAATGGCATTTTTACAATTTTCTAGTGGCAAGATTGCAATAACACCAGGAGTAGTGGTTTCTTTGCAATTATCCCTTTTAGATAACCCAACTGTTTACCGATACATTCCAAGGAATCAAACCACCACACAATTTTTCTCACACTAACTAGAAAGATTGGGTCCTCAATAGAAAGTAACTCAAAAGATCTGAACAATAATCAAAGTTCAGTAACAAAGCTCTTGTGTAAGTTGTGGATTAATCGATTACCCTTTTCTTACGCAAAAAGAGGGTAATCGATTACCCTTTTGCCTCATAAATTCACAATGTGACCAATTGACCCTAAATAAGTAACATCAGAGAAGAAGTTGTTGTGAAGTGCAAATACATCTAAGGGCTTGGAAAAAGATTTACCCGGTCAGATATGAAACTCCAATTAGAGTAGATGTTATTACATGATGAGACATCATTACAGCAAAATCTTTTCTACGGGTTTCCCAAGCAACAAGAGCACCAATGCTGTAGATATAAAATCCACACTGGCACATGTAGAAAAGCATCAATGAGGACCTGAGAGAAAAGGCAGAATATATATTAGAGGAAAGGAAAATTACCACTTCACTCCAGAGAACATGTTAAGTGGTCACAAAATAATATGCCAGGGTGTGTATCACATGTGAGAAGTTAAAATAGGAGAATGATAACTCTCAATCTGAGCCATTCAATCAGCATGGAAACAAATACAGGTAGTTGGTGCTTCTATCATTGAATGGCTCAGATCAAAAGTTCGTATCCCCATAAGGCCACACAAGACACACCACTGCATTCCTAGAAAAATAACGGCAAGCAGAGGTAAATTGGATGAGGGTACATTTATGGTTACAGCCTGTAGTGGTGAATTTAGCAGGATTTGACCACCAAGATGTGAAAGCTGTAATAAGAACCATGCTGAAGAAAAGGCAGTAGGACTTGTAGCGCATTTATATGATTGTTAGACAACAGATTTTTGTTGTAGATTGTATGCATGTCCCAGTGTCACCTTTGGCTAAATCATAACATGCACTTTAACCACATTTAGGGTACTCTATACAAATTGCCAACATGCCACAACCAACAAAATGATGTGAAAATTCATCCAGTTTTCATTCCTATTGAATTATCAACAAAAATGTAAATAATGACCGTGTCAAGAGAGTTAGATATGTTAGCTATTGTTCTTGCTTTCAAGTGCCACTATCAATATGTAATAGAGTAAGAACACCCTGCTGGTTGATAAAGCAGTGGCACATCGTAAATAGAATATGGTTGCATGAGAAATACTGATTTGCTTTCGGTACGTTCAACTTCCTCAATGTGTTGATAACAAGCAAGCGATGTTTTTCACAGCTACCAATTTTCGAAAAATAACTATTCTTCCTTCTGCAGAATCAAGCACTTAATCGCCCTGGAAAATTCCGAGAGCTATACTTCTGAGCACATTTGGAGGACAATTTATCCTAATCCTAACGATAGTAATACGCTTTCTCTTCAACTTCAAAGAGACTGGATAAGTTAAATATCAAACAATAACTCTACAATGAAACCTTGATGCTGAAAATAGGGGCAAATACTCGGGCAAGATCAGTAGATTTGAGTAGTTTATTGAGGAACAGTTTGCACTCACGTTATGGGTTGACTCGGCCAGCCATCGAAGTATTGCATCGTATCCAACGGCCATGGTTCCTGCTTTATTATCAAGAGGACCCATGCTTGAACAGAAGCATAGTATGTAAGTTTCCAAATGGACTCTGAGAACTTGACAGTCTTTGCTTGCCTTGCCTCATCATTCATCAATTTAAAAGCTTTGCTATTGAAAAGGTAAACTGCCAATGGCTGAAAAGAAACATTAAACAATGCCAAGTGTAAGATGGATGGTTAAACTGAAGCTATCTGGCATGTCAAAAGTACATTTCATACTGACATTTTGGATAACTTTGGACGGAAACAAAAACCATACACGGAGATAATTCAGAGGTTACATAGGTCCTAGCTACATGATTATCACTTCCCTTACAGAACAAACTTATATCTAAGTAACGCAATTAACGACCGGTGCCCAGTTTGGAGACAGGCGGGCGCATTGTGTCACGCGCGCACGGATGATCTCGCCGGCAGATTAGCGGGACTGATCGGATACGAAGCGGCGCCGAGCAACGGCTGGTACGATCCCGCGCACGCGTCGCAACGGGGAGCATTGGGGAGGGGGGACCGGGGATGCGAGAGATCTCGCGGAACCCGACGCGAATCTGGCGGGGCCGGACGGGCGCTGGTAAACAGTACCTTGTAGACGAGGCGGTCGAGCAGGAAGCGGGCGCAGAAGAAGGCGAAGGAGAAGAGGAGCGTGACGGACGCCGCCTCCATGCCGCGGATAGCCATCGCCGCCGCGGACCGAACCTCCTCCCAGCGGGCGGCACCACGCACCACCACGGCCGCACTGCGACGCCACGCGCGACGGCCGCCAAAGCGAAAGCGCCCGCGCGCACGCGGATAATGTGAAGGGCTGGGACGGGTCGGATTGGTTGGGGGCAGGCGCGGGCGGACCAGACTGCACGCGCTATTTCTACTAGCCGCGCACAGCGGGAGGAGGAGAAGACGGGCACGCACGCGCGAGGCCGAGGAGGGGAGCGGGGAGGAGGACGATGTGCGCGAGCGTGGCTGCTGTGCCTTGCGCCTGTGCTGTGCGCATGGGTGTGGGATGGGATCTCCGCTGTCGTCTCTCGCGAGTCCCCTCTTCCCTTGCGTTTCCTCCTTCACTATTGGATCAGGCTGGACAGAATCGATTTACTCCAGTTTATTTTATGGTTCAAACTGGGCGGGCGCCTCTGATCCGGTAATAATGGGGCTCTTCCTCCCTCAACCCCTATTTAGATAGGATTTTTTTTCAGTTTTTCTCTAAAAATCCAGAAGTTAATTAAACGATGGGCTTCTGGTTCCGATTTACAGTGGTTTTTAGCTAACCGAGTAGCGATTATGGTTAAAATAAATTAAAAACTAAAAAGTATATTTTGATTACTTTTTTAGCTTTTGAATATGCTGAGGAGCTAAAAAATTTATTATAAAAACTAACAACTAAAATTCAACAGCTATCATTACTTTCTTAATTAATAAGAACTCTGAAACCGTATTTAAATAGACCCTTAATTTAATAGGAGGTCGGCTGGCATCACACGTATGCCATTGTTCCATTCCATAGAAAGAGATAATATTATGCCGCGTGTTATAGGTATCTTAAAAGTGATTTTTTTCTAATATGTAATATTACGCCGCGTGTTATAGATATCTTAAAAGTGATTTATTTTTTCTTATATGCTGTTGAAGTTCCGCTTAGAGCACAAGTTCGAGAGGTCTAAAAGTTGATTCGTATTACCTAGACCAACACTAAAATAGAAAAAAGGAATAAAAATATGGCATCCTGTCCGTCCATTGTCTTCTCCATTGCTCCGTGTCTCTTCTCCGTCGACGGAAAACAATAGAGAAAGAAGATGCGTGGCCACCGAGGAGGATGGGCGGAGAGATTGTCCGAGGCAGGCTCTGGGTTGGGATGTAGGGTAGGAGGGGATTGGGTGGAGGAGATATGCGGAAGGGAGGCCGTGGACGGAGGATGGCCTCGTCGACTCCTGGCACGGGAGATCTCTAGCTGCAGAAGCACGCCTAAAGAACTCGACGTCGTCGCCGGCTCGCCGCTGCCGAGAAGGGCAGCGTTCACATCCATGTCCGTGCTCCATCGCTCGTGATTCTGGCGGTGGGGTGCTCGATTCAGGCTTTCCGTGGGAGTGTTTTAATTAAAATTCTACGTGAAAGAGTGATTTGTTTTAGAAGTAATTTTATGGTTGAAAGTAATTTTTTAAAATAAATTATTTAAGTTGAAGTAATTTTGTATGAAAAGTGAATCAAAGTAAACTGTTTTTTACTCTTAGCTTCTGATTTATTTCAAATAATCACTTTTATATATTCACTTAGAAAACTAAAAACTACTATTTGACAGAATTTCTTCGATTACAATTAGAAAACTGCCTAAATTCAAAATTGGAACATAGAAATCTTTTCTCAAGAGTCAGTTGCTCCAACGCGCAGAGCAAACCGAACTCCTCTCTTGGTTCAGCTTGGCACCTATCGCGATTAGAGCCCCTTCCAATTTGTACCCTTCAATTCCACCCCTGTCATCATGTTAGCGCCAATCTGATTAGAGCCGTGAAACCAATTAGATTTCTTCTCCTCTGCCTTAAAAGTTATTGGGTCATAGCGAATGAGATAATACATTTTAGAGTAAATTATATACCATACGGCACAACTTTATCTCTTTGGGCAAAGTATTAGATCAAGTGAAATATTTAACAGAGTAGAATTTTAAGGATGGATATCTACTGCACACGTCTTTAATCCTGTATTGTAGATTTCACAAACATCATGAGTAAATAAGGCATTTATCGATATTCCAAATAATTTATTATGTTCTATATAAAAATCATTCCTATTTTAAGAATGAGATTTTCAGATATCCAGAAATAATACAGCTTAGAAAGATTATACTTGGAGTTTTCAAATATTACATGACTTCTTTGCTCTGACCATATAAGGAGAGAGAGGGAGTACGTCAAGGGAAGACAGATCGCAAGCTAAAGATCAAGAGCCAGATGTAACCCTGTCAAAGCAATCGAATTCCTAGCAAGGAGCCAGATATACAATACAGAGTAAGTCTAGTTAGGTATAAGCAGAGATAACATATTGAGACTCACAACAAAGTTATATCACGTTGAGATTCGTCCGATAAAGGGTTTTAGGATTTAGAGCATGAGAGAACTCGTTAAGATATTTATGACTAAGATCTAGAAACAACTCAATAGTAGCTATCTTTCTCTATGATTAATCGAGATAAAATATAATGTAAGTCTATTATTGTAAGGAAGATCTAAATATGTATAAAATCTCATATCTCGTTCATCGATACGCGCAGTTAAAGAGTAGAAATAACAACTTTAAATAAATATTTACATGGATGGCTTTGGATGTTATTTGTTGTAACATTGAGCGTGCATGCAACTGAAACTTTTGATCAGTTCTCTTCTTGTACAAAATTTCTTATGTAATATCTTGATCAAAATAAAGGCAATAAAGTTCCAAATCACTAGTCATGGGACGCTGCCGTTGTAAAAGTATGTCAAATCATTTTGGTATGTTTGTTTTTTATGCGGTGTTCATACTCTCTTGCAGGGGCGGAGTTAGAGAAAAGTGACATGAGGTGTACTATTTTACTATACGTATGACAATATATATAAATAAGTTGTTTTAGGAGGCATAATTTTTTATTTAAAAGGGTGCACATAGGGTTAAAACGGGCTAGCTTCCAACCCTAATTTTATTTTAGGGGGTTCGTGTGGACCCTCTAGCCATACGTGGCTCCGCCCCTGCTCTCTTGCAAGGTGGTTTCAAATGGGGTGCTTCTTGTTATGGTTCCACTTACTCTCTTTACTCGTATATTATCGGATGATTTAGCAAAATTTCGCCTGTCATGCACCCTACCACTTACATGCGTCTCAACTAACGCAAAATCATGTGCTGAAGACCCGAAAATGTGCTTCCAACATTAACACGGTAAATTTCAGCTCAAACTTACATTGAGATGTATTTCAGACTTGGAAAATTTTCATACTTGCAATTCTAGGGTGAGAGGAGTAACCACACCACAAACTAGGTGCAGGGTTACCATAATCATCTGATGCAAGCAATTAATTAGCTTCATAACACATCCAATCCCTATAACTAACTCCATCCACCTCTACATAAACAATCAACCAAATATTTTACTTTTTAGTAAATACGATTATGTTTGATCTATTTTCGCTCAATCTAATTATACGAGATGTAGGCATAAAAAATTCATCCTAACAATCAATCAAATCCTAAGTGGCAGGTCTGGATCCAGGGTCTTTGCCCTGGTCTTTTTAAATATAGAAGTATTTGTTTTATTTGCATCTTAAAAGTAGTGTTTGTTTCTGTGCAAGAAGTAAGTATGTGGCTTACGTGCTTTAACGTGTTGGTAGTTTCGTCGGTGGGCGAATCACCGGTGTGAAGTTTGACTTTTTAGGCTATTTTTTTTTTCTGTTTCTGATCCTATTTTTTTATCGATAGAAGTCAGAAGTTAGAATAAATAGTGTTCTGAAGAAGTGTTTTTTGAGAAGCTAGAAGTCTGTTTACGAGAAAAATAAACTAAAGTTGAGAAGCTCGCTGAGATATGTTTTTCTGAGAAGCTATGTGCTGAAAAATCAAATATTTGTTATATAAATCAATAACTTATTTTTAAAAGCAGCTTTTCAGACAAGCTAAAAATATAATTTTTTTAAAAAAACTCAAAAACAAAAGTTCAAACAAACAAACTCTTAGTACACTGAGACTTGTCTCTGTAAATAGGTTCCTCTTGATAGTCTCAAGCACATGTGAACCACATTAAGAATGTGACATGTTTATTGTTTGCAGAGCTAAGGTTTTATAAATCTCTTCATTAGTTATGTGTATAGCTTATATATCTAGCATGTGTTTTAAGTATGTGAGAGCTATGTATATATAAGATGTGATGTATGTGAGATGTAGATTCAGATACTACAGTTTATATCTAATATTAAGACTAAAAAAGTAGTATGTAGCAACAAGGTTACCATCTGCATTAAATCGATGTGAGTGAATTGGACGATACATATTTTGATCCGCGAAACAATACTATTAGACTTTAACTATGATATTATTTGTTTGTCGTCATGCATTGGCGGGCACAAGAGACATGAGTGTGTGTATATATACACACAAAATTTGTGTAATTTTTTTATATGTCAACTATATAAACACACGAGTTGATTTACGCGTCATTTTTCACTTTATTCTCCTCATATCTAATAAAAACCTTTAAAACTCAAATAATTTTCCAATTTTTTCAATACACTCTAGTACTCTAGCCTTCCCGTCTTATTTCAGAGTACATATATGGTGCTCATTTTACTAATAAAAATAACTGAAAAAATTAGATGATAATCTCATACTTATTTTTAGAATCTCATCTGAAATCAAACTACTGCATCGCTCCTAACATATTCATTCAGTGATATTGCCATGACGTATCCACATCTACATACCATGAGTGTATGTTTGATGTTATGATGTCCAATGTTTATGTTTTCATTGCAATATAAGGGTACTTAGCTAGTGTCATGTTCTGTAGGTGTGCTTGGTGACTGCAGTCCACAACAGCTCAAGCCCATATCATCACGATCTGACCAGTGTTAACATGACTACAGCTCACGCCCCACTGCCCATACGGCCACACATAGTGGCTCAAGCACCCTCGAGGCATGAGTGATGATCGCGTGGGTGAGTGTGTCGATTCTTGAGAGATTGATACTGTGTGTAACTGCGTGACGACTCGTGCTCCTGAGATGGAGAGCGGCGGCGGCGCGAGCGCGAGCGCGAGTGAGGTGGGGGTCGCGATGGAGGGGTGTGGCGTGAGCACGGGCTTAAGCCTGGAGCACAGTGATGACGGCAACGCGTGCATGAGCTAGGTAGGGCGTGGCGGCGGCGCAAGCATGAGTGTGATGGGACGCGCGTGGCTTCGCACACGATGGGTTTATACACCCAAGTAGAGTTGAGACTTAGGTCGTACCATGCCGACATGGCCCGACTCCATCGTGCCTCGTGTCACGACATACCATGCTCACTAGGTATGATCGACTCATCGTGCCATGTCGTGCCGACACGAGTCAACTCCAGAAAGGACCAAGCACGGCCCTCAACATGCTATATCGTCGTTGTGTCATGCTGGCTTAAGCACGGTCCTGCTCCATGCTGTCTGACAATGCTTACATATTTATCTCTTAACATCTCACACTTATGTCTCTTATGCTCCATATCGCATGACAATGATTATATATTTATGTCTTACCATTTCTCACCAAATAAATAGTATTTTAGTGTCTCATGTTTTGAAATAGAGAGATTAGAGGATAAACACGAAAAAATAATCATGCATATTATGTCGTACTCTTTTTTATCGTACCGGCACTAGCACGACCCAAGCTATTGTGCCGTACCGACACGCGTACTATGCAAATATCTTAGGCACGACACGGTCCTTGTGTTTGTACCGTGCCGACAAGACCTAAAATATTTTATGACATACCGTACTTTGATCGTGCCAAAACATTGTACCGAGGATAAAAAAATGGCACGATCCAAATTCGAGCTCTACACTCAAAATCGAAAATACTGGACCCACCACTACCGCCATGTTACCTTCAAACTACTGCCCTCCTAGAAAGTCTTTCCATCTTGCTGATTGTGATATGAGTAATTCTTTTAGATTTTCTTTCGGCAAGCGAAACATCGCAAAGAAGCGGGATCGATGCTAGAGAGAGGGAGAGAAACCCAAGCAAGTAAATCCCAGTCAAATGGTCCCATTCCCAAACCTTAAAATAATATAGCCCTTGTGCAAAAACAACACTTAAGCATGTTCGACGCGATTGCCGCTCATGCAAGTCTCGAGCATGCGTGAACCAAGTTATAGGTGTGACGTGAGGAACAATGGTACATCACACATGCGTTTAGCATTTCAGCTAAGAATGCGTAGACTCACGACTCGTGTCACTTGTTTCCTCTGAACTCTGATGAGTCGATCAACACTTAACTCGTGACACGTTCGTCGCACTCGAATTAAGCAGCTTGTTTTATGCTCTGATCCACCGCTTTGAGATCTTTGGAAACTGCTTGTTTTTTAAACAACTACTGCTCCAACAAATTAACCAAAACAAGCTCGCTAATCTAACTTAACTAGGTGAGTCCTTGTACGTTAAAAAAACAAATATTAAATATGTTAATATTAAATATAAACTCAAGACATATAGATGTGAATACACTAAGAGCGTTACTGAATGAATATGTCGAAAGCGGTGCCGTAGTTTAAATTCAGATGAGATCCAAAAAAGAGAAGGAGATTATCCGCTAATTTCTTCTCTAATTTTTTTATTTATTTTTATTAGTAAATAGATTTCATATCCGTAGCTAGTAACGAAGCGATGAGACTAGAGGACGAGAATAAATGGTAAAAATAAATAAATTATTTAAATTTTAAGAATTTTATTAGATAGGAGAAGAATAGAGAAAAGAATTGACACGAAAAATTACTCGTGTTTTATAGAAAAGAGATTTTAGAACACAAAGTTTGTGTCAAAGCCACCAATATTCCCACATCACTACCCAATTATCTTTGTGACTAAGATTGAAACTAAAGATGTTTAAATAGGTCATGTAATGTGGGTCAGCCCGATGCACGACACTGTTAGCACAGCACGGCACCATATCTAACGAGTCGGGCTGGCACGGCACGACAAATTGGGCCGTGCCTAGACCGGAGCGGCGGCACAACGGGCTGACACGCACGAACCGTTTAACTGTTCATATTTTTTAGTATTTTATATAATTTATTTAGACCTAATACCATATAGGATATATAGTGTAATGTTAGTGTGTTTGACTCTAAGTAGAAGGTCGGGTGTTTAATTCCGAGTGAAAGTAAGTTTTTGTGATTTTTTTTTTAATTCTCCGCGGGTTGATGGGCTGGCGAGCTAAAAAAAAGTCATCGGACCTACCGTGCCGTGGACCGACACGGTATAACCCAGTCTTAAATGGGCCGTACCTAGACTGGAGTTGCAGCACGTGGACCAACACGGCAGGATCCATTTAGCTAACAGACCTAAATGAGACATAAGGTCCATACCGGACCGAGCCACCCATTTAACTATCACTAGTTAAAAAAAAAATGTCCCGAGAAATTTTCATTACCAAACTGTTGCGCTGTACACTGGACGTGGACGGAGGACACGCACTAGAACTCGCAAGGATCAAGGTCGCGTCAGAAACGCACGCGACAGCCTCGTCGCAGGCCGGCACGAACCGAACAAGAGCAGCGTACGGGCCGGGCGGCGAGAGCGCATCCGAGCCACGCGCATGCAGACCGCACCTCCTCACGCGGCCCGCGCCCGACCGCCCGCCGCCCGGCGGCATTCAATTCCCACGCCGATTGGGAACGTGGTGTGTACAAGCAAATTTTATAGTACGAAAGATCTTACTAAGATTTTAATTTAATTATATATTTTCTGATTTAAAGATTCAACTAAAAAGGAGAGAAAAAAGTCATAGGTTATCACGTAGAAGTAGATCCTTTGATAGGATCCGGTTATATAGAATTTGGTTGTGTGATCCGTTCGGCGGTCGCCGCGCTGCGGTAGAGAACGTGGACTTTTCACGGGGTGGGGCTCTGGTGCGTGCGCGCGCCTAGCACTCTGAAATCTCAAGTCTGACCGCGGCGTCGCCACAGAAACGAGCAAACGCGACGGCGAGCGAGGGACACGAACCAGACGCGGGAGACCGAGTGAAAGCGCGGGGTTTTGCCCGCCACCCACCACCACTCCCACCCGGCGTCGGTGCGGCACCGCTGCCAACGCCAAAACGCTGGGGCGCCGCCGGGGTAAGAGACGAGGAGGCGATAACCGAGAGCTTCTGCTGCTTGCTGGAGCTACCCCGTCCTCGGTCGACCAGGTTCTTACCTGCCTCTTGCCTGCTTGGGGATCAGTATGGCATATCGATTTCAGCTATTTCCATTCGTTTCTGAAGAATCTTAGTGATTTTGCCCTCTATTTCGCCCCTTTCTGAGTTCCTGCAGCTTGTTGCGATCGAGTAGAGTAAGTTTATCTAGGTTAATTACGCAATCGACAGTTCGACGCGCTAAGCTGGCTACTCACTGCGCAGTTCCGAGCACGAATTAGAACTGGCTCAGCACAAACGTTTGTAGGAGGCCACGGAATTCGGGACATGGGGAGCTCCGTCAGTTGCTTGTGGGGCGGCTCCAGGTCGAGGCGAGATCAGAATGGTCAATTCGCGGTTTCCTCTCCCCGTTCAGGTACATTTCATTTGGTTCCGTACTTCCTTTCCGTGAGCTTACTATCGTTGTCTCTGAACTGAAGAACAGTTGTGTTGTTTTACATGAAAAGAGTGCACAAAATTATCACAAATTATGGTCTTTAGTCACACGTTGATGCAGGGTTACATGAAAAGAGTGAACAAATTTTTTACAAATTGTGGTCTTTGGCCAAACGTTGATGCAGGGTATAGTGCAAGTTTGATGCAACCATTTCTAGAGTCTGCTACAAGATTCGATCGATTGTTCAGTGCTCCAAAGAGATGCAGTGATTAGAAATTTTAGGATACCTTTATAGACTTACCTTTGGCAAATCATCTTCTGCTGTTATTTATTTGGCATTAGGAGGAACATCTAAATATTTGTCAATTTTTCATCAGTAGGGAAGTGTTATTTGCTCAATTTTGGTTTCATACAAAAGCATAGGCCCAACACACCCAAATATGCACAATATATGATTTATGAGTATTATGATGACCCCAGTAATATATCAGAATATCAGTTCTTATGCATTTCTTTCTTGTAAGCCGTGCATTGCTGTCCGCAAGTGATGTTTCATTGAGCTGTAATTCATAGCCAATAGCACTAGAGGCGCCATTATCATACTGAGCCTAAACATACTTTAGTAGCCATTTCCTGCATTAGGGATCCTATCGTCCTGACAGAAACTATACCATGACTTGGATATTAGGGAATATGATAACAAAAATAAATATTTTTAGACCTCTTGCACGAAGATAAACATTTTTTATCTCTATTTCATAAACTAACATACAGGGGTGTTTGTTATAATTATCATTCATGTGTGAGGATTTTGGTTATAACTGTAAAATCATCAACCGAAGTGACTATTTTTTTTTGTGAATTTGGCTGTAGGACACTATAAAAAAATTCTTGTCTGCAGGACACTCGTTTTTTGTCTGTAGGATACTAGATAGTGTCGTGCAGATAAGAAAAAAATTAACACTGTCCTACAGACAGGGCACATTTTATTAGTGCCTTGTAGAAAATCCCCCCCCCCCCTCCCCTGGAAAATTGGTCTGGCGGACACTATTTTTTCGTGAATTGGGCTCTAGGACACTATTAAACTTTTTCTTGTCTACAGGACACTCATTTTCTGTCTATAGGACACTAGATAGTGTCGTGCAGACAAGAAAAAAAAATAACAGTGTCCTACAGACAAGGCACATTTATTAGTGTTGTGTAGACAAATTGCCCTATCCTATTTCAGTGCACTTCTGTGCTGACATTTCTTTTCTTGTCTATGTTCTTTTGCTTAACAACAATTGATGATGTAACTCTGGTAAAAGTGCAGGTCGTGTATTATCAAGAGCTGGAAATAATGTACAAGTCTTCTCCCTAAACGAGTTGAAGTCTGCCACACGAAACTTTCACATGATGAACTGCATTGGCCGTGGGGGTTTTGGAACAGTGTATAAGGTGAGACCCGGGACTTGTTTATGCGTTTTTGCTTCTTGCTTTATGGCCTTTCTGTTACCAGTGTCTGTTACTTCTACTTTAAAGACCTCTTCCGAAAGAACTTAACAAATATTGTGGTCAATCAACCTGCAAATATGGAATGACTAACAAAGGTTCTACCTCGCTTAGGGAAATCTGAAAGATGGCACTCAAATTGCAATAAAAAAGCTTTCAGCTGAATCAAAGCAAGGAACTAACGAATTCTTGACAGAGATTAATGTCATATCAAACGTCAGGCACCCGAACCTTGTACAGCTGATTGGTTGCTGCGTAGACGGTAATAACAGACTATTGGTGTATGAATATGCGGAGAATAACAGTTTGGCAAATGCTTTGCTTGGTAAGTTCCCTATTGGAATTTTTCTTTCATAAATCTGCCCGATGTGTTAAGCTTATCTTTGTGAACTGTGACCAGGACCAAAGAATAAATGTATTCCATTGGACTGGCAGAAGAGAGCTGCTATCTGTATTGGAACTGCTTCTGGCCTTGCGTTTCTTCATGAGGAAGCACAACCACGCATTGTCCACCGTGATATCAAGGCTAGCAACATTTTACTTGACAAGAAACTACTGCCTAAAATTGGAGATTTTGGACTGGCCAAGCTTTTTCCTGATACTGTCACTCACATAAGCACGCGTGTTGCAGGAACAATGTTAGTGTCTCTCTCAATCTTTTGCTGTATTTACATGCTTTTACAGTGAAGTATGTGTATTTCATGTCAATTTTCAGCATTGTGCTATGCTGATTTTAGTTAAGAATTTTTAGCGATGGAAGGTAATGCATATTAGTCAGCTGCCTTTTGTTACTTTTGCAGCCAATTACCAATGCGGCCATTGACTAATTGTAGTTTGCTTAGTCTGTAAAAACATACTTGTATTGACCTTACAATATATATTTTTTCCTGCAGGGGTTATTTAGCGCCAGAGTATGCCTTGTTAGGACAGTTAACCAAGAAAGCTGACATATATAGTTTTGGGGCGCTTCTTCTTGAAGTAATAAGTGGTCAAAGCAGCAGCAAGTCGACTTGGGGGCGTGATATGCATGTCCTCGTGGAATGGGTAGCTCATTTTTCCCTCGTTTCCTATAAAGTGTGAAACTCTGAACCTTGTGGCAGTTGCCATGCTTGCATCTAATCTTGGTGAACTGTAGGATCACACATGCACACAATACAGTAGTACCAACTTTTCCCATGACAGACTCGCATTACATGCTGATGATGGTGTCCCCACTTTATTTAACATATAGAAGTTGCTGTCTTCTGAAAACTGATTGAATTTGTTGCATGGGTTAAACTGCAGGCATGGAAGCTGCGGGAAGAAGGACGGCTTTTGGAAATTGTTGATCCAGACCTGGAAAAGTACCCAGAGGAGCAAATGCTTCGTTTCATCAAGGTGGCACTTCTGTGTACGCAAGCCACATCCCAGCAGAGACCATCCATGAATCTGGTTGTGCATATGCTATCTAACCAAACAGAAATTGATCTGCAAAATGTAGTTCCACCAGGTGTGCTGAAAGAACCTCGCCATCATACTGGTGGTTTTGGGGGTTTGACAGCAGACACATCCTCGAGTCAAAGCACCAAATGCAATCCAGCTGAATCCTACAGTACACAGACCAACGTGAACAGCTATGAGTTGAGCACGATTGAGGTGTCACCAAGGTGATGCGATAGACTATTGGCTTGCAAGCTTGTTTGCCGTCTTCAGAGGGCTCTCGCACTCCCACGAGGTTTGACTGTGCTCGGCGCTGACAAATTATCTTGATATGAAACGCCCTGGTCCATTTTCATCCTGATTTAGGAACCACATAGAATGTGAGGGTGGTTGTTGTGAATTGCTGATGTACAGGAATTGTAGTTAACCTTTTTTTTTTGTTGGTGGAGGAGGAATTGTAGTGCACTTTGACAATTGACATCATATGTTCTTTTCTTTAAAGCCCGTTGTAAGGGATACATTGCAAGAGTACTACAGTCGTGACTGTAGTGTATGCGAGACAAACTGAGTTCGGGATATGAGCAAGAAAGTTGTGGTGAAGAACATCTACGATATATACAAACATACTAATGTTCCATACATGATTATCACATCTTAAAGTATGACCTTAATTTTATTTTCTTTCATCTTGGCTGAACAGCTGCTGTAAAAATGTGGACCATACATGATTGCTTTCTGGAAATCATTCTTATAGTATTGCTTTGAAGGTTATCGACTAGATTATGACTTCATTTTGTGATGTTGTCATTTAACAACTGTGTGGTGCTTCTTCATAAGTTATTGTAGCTTACTGCCTACAGTATTTTTTTTCCCTATAAAGCTTGGGGCACATAATGACGGGAATGACAGGTATTAACTTTTATATTCGACAGGTTTAATTATACATTTGGCAGGGAGCCATAGTATTCAACATTTAGTATGGCTTCCGCACGCATACATTGCAGCTGGGATTGTACGTAAACTAGTCCATTAACCCATGTGCCTGCATGGGCTAGCGATTTAGAAGGCAGATGAATTGTAGAATTTTGTGGTAAAAATGGTTATATGTTAAGATACACCAGGCTTTTTAAATTACATTTCATATGGTTTTCAAGCAAATACAATTTTATTCTTAATCTTTACTATTTAAAAAATGCGTAATGATTCCCGAAGCCTTCACACGGTGTGCCTGTTCCTTAGTCTGCCTCCTCTCCAAAACTCAACTCCAACGTGTGGCCCCATGTTCCGTTCCTTAAGCCTCCATGCTCGCTCGTGCTCGCCTTTCTTCTCCCCCGCTACTCCCATCTGCACCACCACCACCGCATCCTATCCCCTTTCCCTTCCCTCCCACCTCCACCACCGCTATCATGGCGTTGTGCGTGGCGATGCGGCCGTCTCCCGCTTGAGGTCCAGTGCGGCGGAGGCGTTGGCGAGTGGAGGGAAGGGTTTGAACGTGACTGGGGAGTTCTTCCGGCGGCGAGAAGAGTGGCGAAGGCACCCGTTGGTGGGGAACCAGCTGCGCCATGCCACCCTGAGGCTCGCCATCGCCATCATCGCCTTCGGGATCTACCTCGTCAGCGAGGCCACCTACAACCGCCCCTCCGGCAAGCACCACCACTAGATCTCCTGCCAGAATCTGCCTCCGAGGTAACGCCCACCGTTTCCCCCCTGTTTTTCTGAGTTGAAATGGGTTTGTTTGGCAATGTAGGTTTGAATTGGACGATCGATTTGGAGGATTTGGTGGTAGGATTAGTCACGTAGATCTGTCTATTTGGGATTGCGTTGTACTGTTTCTTTTGGATCAGATTATGAATTCGCACACACTGGAACTACATAACCATTTCATTAAACCGAAGTGATCACTAATTAGCCTGTGTAAATGATGTTCCCCAAAGCTTGGGACCAGAATGTGTCACTTACTTGCATATTTTTTTGTATGCAATAATCATCTGTCGAATGGCATTTATGGTCACTCTGATCACCAGTTGTCCACATAACGTGATAGCTATTTTAAGGTTTAAACTTTTCAGGCGATCTTGCGAGACCAGTTTACACCTTTTAGATTTGATACAATGCTAACTAAAATGTCAAACCACTCTTTTTGCTTGGAAACCTCTAAGCATTCTTCTCCAGTATTAGTGATGTGGTTTGCGAACTTTAATTCAGTGGAATTGAAGCCATCAATACTGGAGTAACTTACCTGAATGTGGACTAATCACTACAACATGTATTAAGAGTGATGAATGATTGTCCTTTGTATGCAGGCTAAATTTCAATCTATAACATGAACAATACATCATTGAGGAACTTGTTTTAAGGTTCAGTCTTTAAACTTCCTTACCCAGTATTATAAGTTCATGTCATTTAAATTGCCATTTGCATTAAGATGCATTTATTGAACTCCCAAAATGCCTTGTGAAATGGATGACCATAGGCATGGATTAATAATATATGTATATTGAACTTTTTTGGAAGGTGCATAACAATATTCATGGTATGACCTTAGAGGACATGTGGCCAATATTTTGTTTCTAGAGGTTTAGTTCTGTAGTTGTGAGTTGTGACATGAACCTATGGTCATATCGAGTCAGAGTATAGCTAGCACCCGAATGATCAATTGCCTTCACCTTTATCTGCATTCTGTGATACAATTTTCTAAACCCCATTAAACTGTGTGTGGTTCTTTGCTAGCATGTAAATTGAGAATAATTAGTTGCGGTACTTTCTAAATTACATGTTTTATTAAGATAAGTTTTAGTTGCTAATTAATTTCTAAATTAGTTGCTGATTAATTCGATGGACATAGAAGGCATACTAAATTGACAGACATGGTTGTGCAATATTTTGGGGTGGGTGTAAATATGCTTCAAAGTTTTCTAAATATAGTGTTTGCTATTCTTTTGGCACCAGTTAGATGAGTGGTATTGTGATGTATGGGTGTTACAATTGATAGAAGAACGTAATATAGATAGTTGTTGCTCTAACAAGTGCTTTAGTCTTCCAGTTATATGAATTTTGTTGCTGCAGGATGTAGAGTGATTAGTTAAAAATTATTTATCCAATGCTCATCACATTTGCCTTCCGCAGATTATGGAGGAGAAAAAGAGGATCCATAGAAAATCATTCAACTAAAGTTTTTACCCTTTGATGAAGGCAACTGAAGGTGGATCAATAGTTTCAATGTTGGATTTCTTACGCTGAGAAGGGGAGGAACCTATTTCATAGCCAATTGCCTAATGATAAATAAGAAAATACTGTTTTCCTATCTTATTCACTAAAGCTGTCACTCATAATGTGCATATCTTTTCTTTGGTTCCTTGACGTTTTGGGGGGCATAGTTACATTAGTTGTAAATTAATGTGCCAAATATTGATGCAGACATAATATAGATGTATTCTTATGTGCAAGAAATTTCCTGCATTCAATGAAGCTAAGAAGACATTGCCATTGCACATCAAGATCTTCAATAAGACTCTTCTCTCAGGTGCTTCCACCAAACCCTACTTCATGTGGTAAAAGAGGAGCAAACATTATAATTATAGAATAACTGCTCATATTTTGGCAAGTAGGTTAAAATGATAATAAATTGAAATGTGTTAGATGAGAGCGGAAAAATTGAAGTCTCCGGCTTGATGCGTTTAGGTAGTTAGATGACTTTTATTTTATCAAACATCTGCATTGTTTAAAGCCAAGTGCCATGTTTATAGATTATGGTTGCAAAAATTATTTTAATAGTCTATCCATAGCTTGTCAGTTGAAGTTCCATCAACTTGTCACATGCAATGCACATAAAAACGCTCATAGCATACTGGCTAGGGGCGCCGCTACCACCCCAGACAAGCTCCTCACGTGCCCCCGTCGCATGGCGTTAAATATTATCTCGTGATTTTTTTGGCTCCGTCGCAACACACGAGCATTTAACTAGTATAGGACATACTTATCTTCATGATATATTGATTTTTCATTTTCATTTTATATGGTCTGCTTATTCTTGAATATTAGAAATACCTCAGGTAATAACTATTCAGATAATTGTTTAACAATTGATATATGATATAAAATGGTAAAGTATCAGAGGGACTACTATCTCCGTTCTTTGTTTAATGTTGTTTCTGACATCGACATGATATCTCACGCATTTCTTGACTATTACTTTATCTAATCATTTGTTACTAAATTTTATTAAAAATAGAATTATTTGAAAGTGTTTTTCCATCATTAATCTATTGATAGTATTCTTACATGCGATAAATCTTAATATTTTTTTATATTAGTGATCAAAGTTTCTAAAATTTAATTAAAAATATTTTTAATCATCATCTATTTAAGAACTGAGCGAGTATTTGGCATAACAACTGCAAATTTAAAAATGTTTATGTGATTAAATTATAGTTTCACCAAACATCTTTTATATTTTACTGTATGGAGGGAGTGATACCCCTATAATTTTCCCAAAATTACCGAAATGAATAAAATATTGAAAAGCAGCATAACTGTTCATGTCTCCGTTCTCCATCAAATTCGAGGAAGCTTTATGAAATACTTCCTCCAGACCCAAAGTGATTGGGTTGCGTCCAATTAAACTATCTAGACCATCAACAGATGTTAAATGAAACTTTGGCCATTGATATATCTTTTTTAATCGAGATTTGAAATTCGAATCATGATATAGATATATTATTCTTGTAAAGTAGATTTATAATACTATAATTTTTTATGCTATGTTTAGTAAAGATTGTTAACATTGGTCTTAGAGGATCATATTGGTAGTCAAAATGACACCTTTTGTGACGGGAGGTAGTAACAATATGCATGCGAGAATGTACTAAAGTTTGCATGTTACTTGAATATTTTTCAATGGGCTATGTAGTTGATAAACCAGTTTCTACATAATTAATTCTCAAGATTTCTGTTTTAGTTCGATTTTGTAAGTTAGTGAAGTATTGGCAAGACATTACAGTACACGGTGCAATCGAGTGAGTAATGAGTCCCGGCCTTTCGGATTAGCAATTCTTCTGCCTTTCGGATTGGGGTCGTAAGATATTTCGGTGCAAGAGTCTTCTATCTAATGGACTCATCACATGTACCTGGAGAAGACTCCATACTTTCTAGTCCTTGTTTTATGTGTACGTAAATTGCAAATTTGATCCACGTACATCATGCTTATTACGGAGAGAGAAATAATCGCGATTTGATGTGAGACACCCAGCCTGGGCAGATTGATGTCTTAATATCCTTGTTGGGTTCGTCACGACCACACGCAATATCAACTATAGATCTTTCATGTATAATAAGAGCGTACCAAATCAAGGGTCGGATGATTTACTTTTTTGTGAGATTTTCTTAGAATTCTCTTGTTCCTTAGCATATTTCATATAAGAACCACCGTACGTAAAGCTCTGAAAGAGCCTCCAATTAGTAAATATATGATATGATATGATATAAATACAATGCATATGTTTACGGCATGCATGCTAGTAATATAACGAATGAACAATTCATTTAAAGATATGGAGAAATATAATAGCATATAACTATGCAGTATGCACCATAGAGAACCACAAGAGTGGTTTTAGGAGTCTGTTGGGCCTAGCTTACCTTATCCAATCAGGGAGGAGAGGACTCCATCTAACAATACAATTACATACTTCTAAGAAACAAAAAAGAAAAAGAAAAACATCTAGATGTCTCTCTCCTCCAACGTCGTCGGCCCAATTCCTGGTCGGATCTGCCTCTTCCCCGCCAGCTCAACCCGTCAGTCGGCTCCCCACGTGCCGCCGTCTGGCACGCGCACCGTGCGGCGACTCTCTGTCACCCGTCCACGTGCCCGTGCGTGCATGTCGTCGACGGCCTCCAGTTGACCGCCTGCACGCGCTCCACCGACCACTCTAGTTATGTCTTGTTGTCGTCCTGATCGGATCTAATCGTGATTTCTAAGTCTAATATGGTTTCGTTTCGTTAAAAAAGCAGCACATGCCGCTTTTCCTTGCGCTCTCATTGTCGCTCGTTGCTCCTTGTTTGCGCTCTCATTGTTGCTCACCGCTATTTTCGTGTCCTCGTCGTCGCCCGCCGCTACTCCTTTGTGCTCTCGTCGTTGCCACTTCTTCATGATGTCTTTGAACACCATTTCATTTCGTTAAAAAAGCAGCACCTGCCAACTAGCGAGACTTTGCTTAGCATATGCGCATTCACATGCATGAGCTTCGTCTGTGGGGAGTTCTCTATGGTGACATTCCTTGTCTGCCTTCCTCTGTTCTTTCGATAGAGCCTGTGCAACCTTCCACCAACAAAGCAACTACATAAGCTGCCACCCTTGCATATGATAAGATAGTATCTGCCTAACAGGATTCCTTTGTTGTTCGGGGCACTCTTTGCATTTCTTCTTTTAGTGTTATTTTTGTTGCTTATGTTCTTCAACTCCCAATACAGCTCATATTCGTTGGTCAGCTTATTGAACATGGTTGTGTATTATTTTAGATTATGACTCTTGTTATGTTTAGGATCATCACCTCCTTAGTCAACATCCAATCCTCTTCTGCTCTCAAGGGCGGGGTTCATTTTGAGCATCTATGTGGGCGCCTTCCTGGCTATTCTTATCTTCGCCTTTTTTATTGTGTTTGTTACATTCTTCTCTCCCCTCGTGAATGTACCAAACTATCTGCTCAATCTGTTGAGTGTCTTTCTTGGCTACAGTGCTTAGCATAATTGTTATCGGTGTTGAGACCGTATTGCTCGTCAGATGAGTATTTCTCAGGATGTTACTTTTGATGAGTCTCATCCCTTCTATCCTCATAGCTCCCCTTCCACTTCTTCATCTTCCTTGATCAAACCATTGTTTTTTCTCACTTTTCCTACATCACACATCACTGTTTCGTCTTCTTTTCCCTGGTCACATGTGGCGCCTCCTCCTGTTAAGCCTTCTTCAGTGCCTCCCACGCCCTTGGCTCCCACCTCACCAGACCCTCCTTTGCCATTTGGAATTGTTGTGTCTTTTTCTTTCCATTACACTCATCGTTCACATGTTGTCTCACATCCTGCCGAGTCACTTTCTAATTAGCCATCTTCTTCTAGCAATTCAGTTCCTCCATCTTCTCACTATTCTCTTCATGATCGTCATTCGATTCGACCTTCTAATCGTTTTGGCTTTGTTGGTGCTGTTCTTTCCAAGCCATCTTCTTATCGTGATGATGATGTTCATCAGGAATGGCAACATGCGATGGCAGAGAAAATTGCTGCTCTTGAGCGTACCGCGTGTGGGATCTTGTCTCTCTTCCCTAACATGTTTGTTCTATCACGCGCAAGTGGGTCTATAAGATTAAAACTTGATCTGATAGTTCTTTTGAGCGCTACAAGGCTCGTCTGTGTTGCCCTTGGTTCCCAGCAGGAGTATCATTGTGACTACGAGGAGACTTTTGCACTGGTGGCCCACATGACCACAATTCACACTCTTCTTGTTGATTCCTATGTGCGTCAATGGTCTATCTCACATCTTGATGTCAAGAATGCCTTTCAATGGTGAGTTGCGTGAAAAGGTCTACATGCACCCACCGTCAAGGTATTCTTTTCCTTTGTGAAGGCTTGTCTCAATGAACAATTTCTTATGTCTGATCTTGATCTTCTTCGTTACTTTCTTAGGATTTAGATTTTTTCTACATCTGAGGGTTTCTTTCTGTCCTAAGAGAAGTATATTCAGAATCTTCTTGATCGTGCTTCTCTCACTGATGAGTGTACTGTTGAGACTCCCATGAAGCTTAACCTTCACCTTCACCTTTGGTCCAATGATGGTGAGCCTCTTGCAGATCCTACCTGTTACCGTCATCTTGTTGAGAGTCTTGTTTACCTTGGTGTCACTTGCCATAACATTTCTCACGCAGTGCACATTCTCAGTCAGTTTGTTTCTGCTCCCACTCAGCTCCACTATAGTCATCTTCTATGTGTTTTGCGCTATCTTCGTAGGACTATCTCTCGTCATATCTTCTTTTCACGTTCTAGCTCTTTACAGCTCTGTGCTTATTATAATACTACTTGAGCTAGTGATCCTTCTGATCGTCGATCTCTTTCTGCCTACTTTGTTTTTCTTGGTAATTCTCTCATTGCTTGGAAGGCTAAAAGGCATACTGCAACTTCTTGTAACAATGCAGAAGCTGAGTTGTGAACCATGGTGTTGATGACAATGGAACTCGATTGGTTACAGTGGTTACTTAAGGATTTTTGTGTTTCATCTCATACACCTACTCCTCTTTACTCCAACAATACAAATGTTATCATTATTGCCCGAGATTCAATGAAGCATGAGCTCACCAAACATATTGGTGTTGATACTTCTTACACATGGATGCAAGTACAGGATGAGGTTATTGCCCTTCAGTATGTTCCTTCAAAGCTTCAGTTGGCTGATTTCTTCACAAAGACACAGAGTACAACTCAACACAAATTCTATCTCTCCAAACTTATTGTGGTTGATCCCTCATGAGTTCGAGGGGGTGTTAGATTTATGTCAAGGCCTGTCCAAATTAAATTCAAATTAATCACCAAGACGATCATTTGACAAGATGAGAGCTAGCCCACACATGTCTTTCGATGCGCCACGTGCTAACTCACATCTAATCACAAAGATCAAACAATCGATGATTAAAGCGAATTCAATTCCGGCAGCCCCGGTATGCATGCGTTGGTAACTCACAGGAAAAGCTATTACCCACACATACCTTCAACAACATGAATATCACAACAACAAAGGATTTACAAGATTACAAGCTTTCAAGTTGAGACATGAAACAAGTGACAAGGTTTCAACTAGCGAAACAAAAATACATCGCAGTGGAAAACAACCTAAGAAACAAAATTAGTGGTGTCATTTGCCCACAAGGCAACCGATCGGGGGCTAGAGTAGCTGACACCTATCTCCACCTGAAAAGAAAATAAGCAGCGTGAGTACAAAGATATTCGCAAGACTTAATCCATAGTGGGTACATATAAATAATCCGACTCCAAGGATTATGCCTTTGGTTGTTAGCAAGGAAACGACCACAAGGTTAAGTAAATTCATTATGTGAAAGCAAACTTGATACAACAGTGTGAGTATCTACACTAGAACACATATATCAATCTATCCTGTAGACATCCACTTGAAACATAAATGTAACTGGAACCAAAATAAACATAACTGTAAATGAAACCATCGTATCTCACCATAACCAACATACATTCCCAACATACCATCCATCCTAAACATCCCACATTTGTGACTCTACGACTGATGCAAATGGATATAAGCATGCTCAATAACCAAGAGTGCGGCAATTTGAATTGATTTTACACCCTGCAGGGGTACTCCTGGATCCACATGACTTGAGGACCATTCGGCTTGCGTGACCCGCTAAAGTCCATACAAGGGGTACTCGTGTCAGCCTTTCCCAGTAAGCCCCAACCGTTTGATCATACGCCGATAAGTGCGGGGTCATCCAGAACTATTGTCGGAGCAAACTGGATACCCCAACCGGCCTCTCATTCCCGACATCATTGACTCGCACGCCAAAAAGCCACAGGTACAAAGGTATTTGGCTCACCCGTTCTATATCCGGGTATGTGGCAAGTACGAAAAAATGTTAAAGCCAACTACACCGAAACGAGCAACAAGAGCCCACTAAACATAATAGTTGTAGGCTACTTGCTTGTTTGTAGGCAGAAGTCTTCTTCCATGGATTTTCTAATGATTGTTGCGAACGGTGTTTAAACGATGCAAATGTTCTATGGCATCCGGGCTCATCTCCCGAACTACCAAAAAACTCCTACAGGACAGATGATACCCCTAACACCGTCCACATCTCATCTCATTCTCACAACTTATCCAACCAACATCATCAATCTAATATTGTGATCATTGTGAAAGTGATTAACGTCTATGCTCGTGAATGATGAAACATTTCACCGCTCGGCTTTTACCAGTGACCTGTGCATTGCTAAGCATCACAAGCAACTTTTAAGTTAGACAATATCATATTAAACTCAGGTTACAAGAATACCCATAATCAATAATTCAAGACTGGGAAATAATGCATCAAAATAGGCTCTACCCAAGGAACCCGATATCGACTCACTAATATGCAAACATACATAAAACATAATTTATCAATTGAGACGACATATGATCCAAAATAATAGGTGCAATATGCTTAGATACTTGTCTTGCTGCTTTTCTTCAATTCAGGATCAACGACAAACCTCCTTATGATAACTCGTTACTCTCCGGTTCAATGATTGCTAAAGAAAATAATGCATCGCAATAAGCATGATGAAATGCTACAAAATATGCATTATACTGCATGAAAACATCTTTTCTAGTTAGAACGAGTCATAAGAAAACTAGCAAAATTGGTTTCACCAATTTTGGACTCATAAAGGATTAATGGTGAATTAATGAAGCTTAACCTAATCAATTTATCTCAGAATTTTAATTACTTATTTTATGGCTTGGGGCATTTTTAATAGGTATAGTAAGTTATTATGAAACCAACAAAATTGGTTTCATAATTTTTGAAGCTACAAAGCATTTATTAAGAATTTTACAAATTTTAGCAAACAGTGAACTGTATTGTAACGGTTCTCTTTGAGTTGACCGCGGTCAGACCGCCGGGAGTGGCGGTCAGACCGGGGAAAACATGATCAGACCACCGACATGCATAGGGATTTGGGGTCTGGCGATCAGACCGGCCCGGAGGGCGATCTGACTCTTGGAATGGTGGTTAGGCCGCTAGAAAACGCCAGTCTAAAGATGCAGTTCAGAACACAACAAGATTACTCACTTTTAGTACAAGCCATAAATGTGGATCCATAAGGCCCTAGCTTTTGGCTCCATAAATATCACTCAAATTATTTAAAATAGGTTCTCTTCATCGCATAGAGTGTTTAGATGCCGAAGGCATTTTCAGAACACAACAAATATTACTCATTTTTAGTACAAGCTTATTTGACTTATGCATTCTTATGTTTGTTGAATAATGCCACATTGGGAAATAAACACAAGGGTGCCATGCCTAAAGTGCATATTCCGTAGGCAAACTGAAAATGTATTTTGGACAATAATTTTCATATACTGAGCTAACTTACCCCTGAATGCAAAAGTAGAGAAAAGAAGCTCAATTAGTTTGTCTAGATTAAGTTCACTGGAGGTGATTGCTGAGATTAACCAGAGGAGTAACTATAAATTGCCAAATTACAAAATGGATATATCATGAGAAACATTGCTCACACGACATAAGAAGAGCCTAACCGTGGAGCTGATGTGCATAACATGAGAGTACCGCTCAATGTTCATTAACTTCTCCACCTTTACTGATCGATGTTTGGAGACCTGTCAGGTAGAACCACTCATCAGAAAACTTGCAGTAGCAGGACAAACATATTCCCTTTAAAAAGTTCTGGAGAATAGCCACAGTTGCAGCCTAATAGAGATGTCAACTTTGTGCCTCCACGACTCAATAAAAAGGTAATGATATTGCCTTCATGTCAGAATGCAATGCAGTAGATCTTACAGACTTCTTACAAGACAAATGCATAGTTTAAACCAATGGAATACAAACCTTGCCAACAATTGCTGCTCTTGCATCTCATCTTCCTTCTCTGTCTTCCCCCTGCAAACAGTCCCAGCAAGTGGTCAGTTAATAATCTTCCCCTAAAAAAGATTAAGACAATGTGGCCATTTGATGAATAGCAAAAAAAAGGTACATACCTTCCTGACTCGTGTAAGAATTTCCGGGCTAGATGCAACCAGGACACAACCTCTTGCCTAAAAAGACAATAAATGGGTGTTACTTAGAATTTCAAAGGCAAATCCGTGCACATAACAGTGTTCAAATTTGAGAATCCTTCTGTCCCTACCTGTACATACGCCATGTATGGGCTAGGGTTCACTATTCGTAAAGCTCGATAAACCTCAAATGGATTGGCATATGTTCGCCTCTCGAACCTCTGGCTTAAAACAATCTTAAAGATATCACTAGCCACAATATGCTCCTTCGCCTTCCTAACAGCGTTCTTGTAGTCATCACTCGTCATGGTTGACTTGTTTAAAGGTGCACCAAACTGGCTTGTATGCAGCTTCACAAATCCTGGAGAGAGTGTGGGGCTAGAGTCAAAACCAAATAGATCTAGGGAGTGTGAGCACCAAACTAAAGTAAGCAGCACGATTGAATGAATAGGTGCAGCATAGCTTACACATTAGAATTTGTGCACTTCAGATAGCAACAGGTTCAGCCGGGACCGGACCTGCCATCTTGGTATGCTTCCTCAGTGGATGCATGCTGGTCTAGATTTACCCAATGGATGATATATACTTTCTGAAACAAGCATAGGGCCACAGAATTTGAAATGAATACAATTTTTCTAGAAACTATTGTCCAGCCCTATACTACAACTATCTAGAAAGGCAAATAGGGTAGTGTTATGCTGCAAAAAGGTAGAAATCCGGCACCAAGTTAAATGCAGGTATGGCAAGGATAAGTTATTTTGCCTCATAAGTTGCACATAATAACTTATGTGAGTGATGCAGTTTCTGTCTTGTCAACTATTTCAACCAAATACAAGATGCAGCAATAACAAACTACCACTTCTAAGGTTAAGTAACAGTATAGCTAGCTTTCTAGTTTGTGCTACTATCTATCTTCACCCTGCCCTTGAAAAGATGTGCTTCAGCAGATAGTGATGATTGATGAACTAAATGGCAACTAATGCAAAAGAGCTACAATTGTAAGCCAATATCCACCACTGACAAGGAAAGAGAATCAGAACTTTGTTCAGAAATGGGACTTCAAGAATAAGCACCTTCTTGAGTCTTGACATTGTCAAACACAAGAACATCATCGTAGAGCCCCAAGTGAACGTCAGGAAGGTTCCAATCATCCTGGGGAGCACCAGAGAATGGTAGGTTCTTCTTCTCAACAAATCGAACTATATCATAGGAAAAGAACCCCACCCATCCAACTATAACAAACAAGAGATCAAATGCGATTATTCACATTTCATCATTGGCGACATCAAATCTTCCCCCCTTCTCGACTTTGGTTGCTCACCGCAGAATGAGTCAGGGAGCTGGTCGATCTGCTACGGGTGCCACCCCTCCATCAGGCTCCTGGGGATCTGCATAGGATCAGCGATGACCTGCTCCGTCACCTCGCCCTTCTCTTGGTCCATGAACGTGACCTTGGGCTCCTTGGCCACGATCTCCATCATCGGGTGGGCTCCCACCATGCTATAGCGGCCTTGAAATCCAATCCAGTCAGTTCAACGGAGTTAATGCTGAGGATAAGAAGCGATAAGGGAGCATCAGAGTGGAGAGGGAGACGTACGACGCTTGTGGTGCCCTGGGGCTCCTGCTCAACGGACTCAAAGAGGAAGCTAGGGGCGTCGACGTTGTCCTCGGGGATGAGGCATTATCGGTAGGTGAGCACGGGGTGAGGTGGTCCGACACGATGCACTCCCACATGGGCACCAGGTTTCCCTTCCCGCTCCCCTGCCCCGCCGCCTCGAAGAACAGCCGTCTGTCCTCCTCCTCCGCCTTCGCCGCCACGGCACTCCTGCTAATCACCGTGCTCGCTTGAGGCATCCCCGCGTAGCACCTCACGCCGCCGGCGCCGCTCCTGCTCCTAATCCTCCTCCCTCCCGCTGCCATCACCGCTGCCACCGGGGCGAAGCGGGGGCTAGGGCGGGCGGCGAGGCGGGAGGGCGAGAACGCGGAGGTGACGGCTAGGGATTCCATTGCGCTGGCTTCCTCTCCCCACTGTGCAGTGTGCAATCGGTCCGCTTTCGCGCTCGGGGTTGGAGAAAGCGAATGGGGCGAGTGCGCTTATATAAGAACTTGCAATTTGGTTCGAAAATTCAAATGGAGCGAGAGGACGACGGGGAAAGGTTGTCATGTGAAACTTGTGTTGAAATGAGGCTCGGTCGCCAGGGCTGGACAAAAAGCTCGTGAGAAAGTTCAGTTTGTGTCTGATTTAGTTCGGCCCGTTTAGATAATAAGTAGAGTCGTGTTAAAGTTTTAGCTCATTTAGATAATAATATAAGAGATAGTCCATATAATATTGTGCAGCTCAGATCTAGTAGCACATTTGTATAACCAAATATATACCTCACTCTTAGGAACTCTAATGCAACATCTCATTTCTTTTTTCCTGTAGCCAGTGACTCGGTGAGCAGTGAATTGGCAACACCATCCTCCGTCCACAGCAGTCCCTAGTCCCCCGTCAGCCGTCCACGACATCCGTGCCATTGGCTACCTAGATCCTCATCCACCTCAGCTACTCATCGTCATCGCGGATATCTGTTCACGTCACTGATAGTCCTACGACAACCAAACAAGCTGGCTCGCGAGCATAACGAGTTGAGCTGAGCTAGCTTTTTTTCTCGTTTCGTTAACAAGTCGAGCCGAGCCAACTCGTTATCTAAACGAGCCATAACAAGCCGAGCTGGCTCGTTATCCAGCCCTAGTCCCCCTCCCGCCCCCAACAACTTTCGAGCGGGTCTATTCAAACCAGCACGGGTACAGCAAGATAAGTGAAATTTCCATGTGCATATGTATATATAATTTAAGTAAAAAGAATCAAGAGACTGATAAGTATTAGTTAAACAGAATAGACAACTAAGATAAGCTATATATGTACTTAGCCATATGGTTTTGCACAAGCGCATGCGATGTTGCCTTCACCGCTGAAATAGTCCACATGTGTACTAGTCGGATAGAGATCCTCTACAGTACTGTACTATCACTGACACGTAGGACCGAACCCACATGTCAGTGACTGTTACTGTACCGTACAGTACTGCAGAGGAACCGCGTCCGTACTAGTCGCGGGATGATGAAGGCACAGGGACGCATGCCAAGATGTCAAACCGAATGGTCTTTCTTTTCTATCGCCCTACGTGTGCTGGTTAGTTGGCCCACGCCCGTGGCACCAAGGCGCCCGTGAGCGTAGCACCACGGCGCCCATGAGCGTTGTAGGTAGGCCATAATTTTCATCGAATCGTGCTAGGTTTGCTGCTCTTTTCCCCGTGAAGCCATCTCCAATCGAATCCTTCATAGTTTTCGTTTTAGAATTTTCGTTCTATTCAACGCTTCAACGATTTCGTTTCGTAGTTTTAGTCACGAAGTAATTTTCACAACTATTCTTTTCATCCTGAGATTCTTTTTTCTTATTTTCACGAACTTCTTTGAAATAAATTATTGAAGATAGAGTGAATATCAGTAAGAAAATTATTGAAGATAGAGTGAGAATATAGGTAACGTGAATGAAAAGAGGGATTAGAAAGAATTAGGAATATTGTTGTGATGGACTGAGAGAAATGAGATTGCGACAGACAGGGATGGGCGCGTTCTGCAGGCTGGATCAAGGCTAAGGACGAGCGCAGAGATGGTTAAATGAGTGGTTTGGTCCGGTACGATATGGATTTACTGAGGTACGATTTGTTTAGGCTCGTTAGCTAAATAGGTTGTGTCGTGTTGGTTTACGTGTCGCGACTCTAGTTTAAGCACAGCCCATTTAATATTGGGTCGTGCCGTGCCGGTCCACGGTACGGTAGGTCCGATGATTTTTTCCCGTCAGCTCGTAGAAAATTAAAATTAGAAAAAATCACAAAAACTTGCTTTCATTCGGAATCTAACACCTGACTTTCTACTTAGTAGTCAAACACACTATCATTACACCACATATCCTATATGATATTAGATCTAAATAAATTATATAAATATTAAAAAATATAAACAGTTAAACAGACTGTACCGTGCCGACCCGTCATGTCACAGCTTCGATCCAAACACGATCTAAATCATCGTATCGTACCGGTCCAACTCGTTAGCTATCTTACCGTGTCATATCTAAATCAGATCAAAATGATCATACCTCATGTCGACCTATTTGATTTGATCCACTTGGCCATCTTTAAATGAGCGTGTCGCGTCGCTCGTTTCCAACAATAAAGAGCATTAAGGAACGTGCTGCCCCGTCCGTACTCCGATGTCTTCGAGGCAGTGGTTAGCGCAACGTTTTCTGTTGGCCTGGACTCATCACAACGATCTTCACCGAGCGCCTGGATTACGACTCGCTCCACTCGTCTCGGCCCAGGACACGCCTCTCTCAACGACCGTGACCGAGTCTCCTGCCATGCATGCTTTGCATGCCTGTATTTTCTCTAGAGTTCATACAAACTTCCATGGTGTCAGAGCCATTGGCCCTCTAGACCACTCCCTGCGATCCAAGCTGCCATGAGCGACACCACTTCGGCCAACGACATCACGTCGATCCCGGCAGCCGTCGCCCCGACGCTTCCGGCCATGGGGACGCCCTCCTCTCCTGCATTGGCATTGTCTGGCATTCCCGCCACCGGCGGCCCGGTGCTCCCTGCGATGGCGATGCCCTCCTCTCATACACTGGCAACGTCGAGCACCACTGTCGCAGCACTCTCCTCCGCCGCGCAGGCCTTGAGCGCCGTCAACATCAAGGCTCTCGTTCCGTACACCCTCGACCTGCAGGCCAACAACTACAAGAAGTGGAGTGTGCTGTTCACCATCGTTCTCGGCAAGCATGGCCTCCACCATCATGTGGACCTCGGCGAAGGCGAAGAGCACGACCTCGACAATGAAGAATGGACCCTCGCGGACTTTACTGTCCTGATGTGGATCTACTCGACCATATCTGAGGAACTCTTGTATACGGTGATGGCGCCAGAAAGCACCGCCTACGGTGCTTGGTTGCGCCTCGAACAACTTTTTCTGGAGAACAAGCGTGCTCGTGCCATCCACCTCGAGGCGGACTTCAGATCCTTGGTGCAAGGTGACCTTTCGGTCACTGCATACTGCCACCGCCTTAAGGAGCTGTCCGACGCCTTGGCTGACGTCGACCAGCCCGTAACGAACGAGACACTCGTGCTGCAGATGATACGCGGCCTCAACCCCAAGTTCTCCACCATAGGTACAATCTTACCCACGCAGCAACCGTTTCCTACCTTCATCCAGGCAAGATCTCTACTACTCTTGGAGGAAACGGCTCAGGCCAACGCCGCCCGCAACGCTGCTGCTTCAACACTCGTGGCCGCCGCCCGCCGGTGAGCGTGGCGACCGCGGGGGCAGCGGCAACAACGACCGCGGTGAACGCTCCGGGGAGTGCAACTCCAACTCCAACTTCCCTTTTATTCTTCCACTACTACACTATAAAAAAAAGTCAATCATGGCTGGTAGGGATGATCATAGATTATCATGGATAGATTATCATTATCGATTCTAGTTTTAAATAAGTAGTGATACTACTTATACTATCAATTTAACAGCCACGTAAAAATACTCTGCTGCAAACTTTTCAGCATAGGTATCTGTCTAACTTAAGACAGAGACATCGTATTGAAATGTTTGAGGTAGAATATTTTAGATAGCGAAATATCCGTTTTACATTTTTCGGTATCCGAGTGACAATAATATATCTAAATGAATGACGAAAACATAATCATCTTGAAGAAAATGTATTCTCTACCACTCATTTAGATATATTTATTACCATAATCTAGCTTAACCAATAGTAATATCTAAATCTACCTTTGCAGTAACATTCACAATGACAATAGTAAGCCTAAACGAATGGTAAAAATATAATCATATTCAACACATTTGTGTTTTTTATAATTTCTCTAGATCTACCTATTGCCACAATCTTTAACGCTCACACAATCTACCTATTCACTTTGGAGATGGGGAGAGAAGATGAGGAAACGAGGATATGAGGAGACGGGGAGGTGAGCTCGTTTAGATGGGGAGATGACAGCGTCAGCGATAGGCTCAGAGGCGGTGAGAGCTCATGGGGGAAATGAGGGTAGCCGCGAGTTAGTTCAAGAGGCAGTGAGGTGGCTACATGCTTGAAGACGGCGAGGTGGCTATGTGGAAGCTGGACACATAGGATAGAGGCGGTTGCTGTGGTGACGGTAACCATCATACCACTTCGACCGCTACTACCCCTCGGGAATGGCTTCAGGAGATTAGAAGCGAAGTGAGATGGGGACGGCTAAGAGAGATGTGCTATATTTATAGAAAAATTATCACTGCCAGTTTAGAATACGAACCGACAATGATAATAATTAGCATCGCCGATTCGTATTTGTCAATTATTGCTCAATCAGTTTGGAATATGAACCGGCAGGGATAAACATTATCACTGTCGATTTGAAATACGAACCGACAATAATAAAAATTACCACTACCGATTATTAAAGACACGTCTTTTTATGAACCAGCAACGATAATTATTATCATTATCGGTTTTTGCTAGCTCGATTTTTATGTACATATTGACCTTACAAATCAACGGTGATATATTATCACCGTCGGTTATTACTGAACTGACAGTGAAAGAGGGACATGAATGATTCTTTCTGTAAGTAGTGCTATCATCTTTAGACCTTGCCTATCGTGAGTTTTATAGGTTATAAATATTATCTTGTTGTTGATGATGATCTCACTCACTTTATTTGGACATTTTCTTTGCGAAACAATTCCGTTGTGTCATCCATTCTACAACGATTCTATCGTTTTGTGCTAAACCACTTTCACCTGTCTATACAGTGTGTGCAATGTGCTAATGGCCGGGAGTTTGACAATTTCACTCTGCGCAATTTCTTTTCTGCACATGGGATTACTTTCCGCTTTTCTTGCTCTTACACGTCTCAGCAAAATAGAAAGACAGAACACACTATCAATGACATCTTTCGCACTCTTCTATTTGATGCACCCCTGTCTTCTTTGTATTGGGCAGAGGCACTACATAGTGCTACCTATCTTCTTAATCATAGGCCATCTAAAGCCATTAATCTCTTTACACCATACTATGCTTTGTATGGTCAGCACCCCTCTTATGCTTATCTGAGTATTGGGATGCTTGTGCTATCCAAATTTGTCTTTCACTGCGCCACAAAAAATCACAAATCACACCATTGTATATGTGAAAATACGTGAATTCGCATGCACGTGCATATGTGCATGTATAATCAGAGAGTGCACGTGCATGTATAACCAGAGCCCACTCTCTCAAGACTCAAGGAAGGAAGAGAGCTCCACTATTTATATTTGTGTATATCACCTTATACAGTTGTACTAGCAGGTTGTATTAAACCACAGGCACCTTTTGTTTTGGAATTTATAAATGGGCGTCATACTTATAGGCCACATTCCAACATCATCTAGTAATCTTGTAGCTTTTCCTGATGTCGATTGGGCCAGATGTCTGGACACATGCGAATTGACTTCTGTGTACTTTGTCTTTCTTGTTGAGGAGAAATGCAAACCCTCTAAAGTCACTTGTATTTTGACTTTCTCTCAAGAAGTTATTTGGTTGTAAAAAACCTCTTAAAAATTTGGCTTTGTTGCAAAAACTCCTCAAAAATTCAAAAAAAAAATAATAAAAAATTATTAAAAATTCTAAAAAAACTAGAGACAATTCTAAGAACTTCTATGAATTTTTTTCAAAATAATATCCTTTGCATCATATTTTATGGAGAGGAAGTTTGGAAAAAAAAAACGTGCAGCTCATTTATTAACTCATGTTATTTTAACTTTTTCATGTCTACCATTATTTTTCCTACACATATAATTTTTTAAGTAAACTAATAAAAGTGGTTTCACTAATTTTGAGGGTGTTATGGATTAGTTATGAATTAATCTATCTGCAACACATTTACTCAATCCCGCACGTTACAATAAATATTTCAAGATTTCATGTATTTTTAGAAGATAGAGGATCATGTAATAAGACTAAAAAATTGGTTTCATGATTTTTGGATTAGTAAACAATTAACTATGCATTTAACTCGAATTAATAAATGAGGTGCACATTTTTCTTTTTTTTTAACTTCCTCTCCATGAAATATGATGCAAAGGATATTATTTTTGAAAAAAAAAATCACTGAAGGTCTTAGAATAGTCTCTAGTTTTTTTAGAATTTTTTTGTGATTTTTTAAATTTTTTTTGAATTTTTGGGGGTGTTTTTGCAACAAAACAACTTCTAGGGAGGAAAGTCAAAATTCAAGTGACTTTTAGGGTTACATTTTTCCTAATTTTTTTATTTATATGTTTTATTTTTTGCAAAATTATATTATCATTTTAATAAATTGCAAGAATAAATTATCATCATCTGTCAATCGGGTGAGATCAAAATCTCGCCCGATAATCCAAATAGAGCATTAGAAAAATCTAAGGTTGGAAACATTTTTATAAATTAGTATATCACATGAGAAGAATATTAGTGATTTTTTCTAATTTTTAAGAATTTATTTGAGCATTAAAATTTGATAGAAGTTATAAAAGTAGGTTTTTTTAGAATTTTAATTAATTATTGGCTTTGACTTTTGGAATCAAACCAATTAAAATGGGTTTCTAGTGAGCTCTAATTTGCTCATAAAAATGTTTAGAATTTTTGAACCACTCATGTACTCTCAGATAAAATCGAGAGTTAAATAAAAAAAATACACACATAAAAAACAATACATTGTCGCCGCCCATTCAGTGGGCAAGACGTGCCCTGACTGTATTTTTCATATTTTTTAAAATCTTTTGACTGGCGAAACCCATAAGATCTCATCCGATAATCGGGCGAGGACTTGATTTCGTCCGATGAACGTGTGACGATAGTCTATTCTTGTAATTGGTTGAAACAGATGTGTAATTTTGTAAATATTAAAATATATATATATAAATAAAAAAATCCGGTAACAAGCCACTGGTGGCCCAATACAAATTCCTAAAACATGGGCTCAGACCTGAATGGAAACAATCAGCTGTAACCAGTCCGTGGTCCAAACGGTCTGCCGTCTTAACGGGAGATATAATGCTCCAGCGTTGAGGCTTGGCCCCAACACAAGCCTGGATGCAACCTTTTGATTAAAAAAAAGGGCACATCTTCCTTGCACCCCGAGTGTTTTCATGAGTGCCAGCACCCGAATTTTGTTGCCCTTGGATCAAGATACAACACCCCCCCCCCCCCCCTCTTTTCCTCAACCTCCCCAACCACCCCTCAACCCCGCTACCATCCTGTTAGGGTATCGTCGACGTGTGATGAGATTGTATCTGGCTACAACAACCTCTCAGCGTCGCCTTGTTTGACACCCCTATTCTGACCTTGCCCATCGGCTGCTTAGCTAGTGACGCCTCCCTCGCCCACCAACCACCACCACCACCGGACCGTCTGCTATCGTGGTATTCCCTTAAAACTCGTTCCAACGAACCGCCACACTGAACCCTAACCTCAAGCCCAAGTCATAACCTCGGAGGAGAAACTCATCGTCACCGGAGGAGGAAGGGATCGGCCGAAGTACAAAATTCAAAGCAAATCGGGAGGTCCAAAATTCGGGTGTTAGAGAGCTTGAAACACGGGAGTTAATTTATTATAGCAATTAAAAAACACAGTCCTGCATGCTAACCTTTTGAAAAACAGCTCGTCAGCAAACTACTAACATGCTTTTCTCACTCGACCAAGAGAGCAAGATCTTGCTGCTTGAATGCTGTTTCTCTTGCACTATTCTGATGACAAGGCACGGTACGTGCAGGAGATGCAAATCCAAAGACAGAAACAAATATTTTTATATTTATTTTAACTTTTTTATTCTAATATTATAATATTAACCTTGTTGAACTATATTTTTTAAAAAAACTAATCTTTTTTTGTCGCGCTAGTCATCGTGGTGTGAAATATATCATTGTGACACTCACGGTGGCGTGGCTAAAAGGTTAGTTACTAGAAATATAATTTAGAAAGAGTTAGTATTAAAATCTTAGAATAAAAAGGGTCAAAATAAAAAATGTCCATAAATAACAAATGAGAAGTGAGGATAATTAGATGAAAGACCATGTAGTAGAACAGTTGACAAGGACCAACAGCAGTAACAGCTACAAAAACATGCCAGCCACACTACATAAGTTATAGCTACGGTGCGTCGCATGGTAGGCTCAGCTCAATCTCATCACGTCACTTGGGTAGCCTATCAAGTGCCCGATGCCTCGATCCGATCCAGCGAAGTAGGCAATGGCCATTGGCCAGTGCCCCTGCCGACTGCTGATTGCACGATCCAACCAGAAATCCAGAGCTCTGGGAGGGACAGCCGCGCGAGCCACGACCGTACCCACGCCGCGCCGAGTAACCGCCGACCGGTGACCACAGCCACCACCAAACGGAGGAGGGGGCAAGAAAGGGTGAAAGGCTATAAACTGGTACGGGCGTACGGCGTGCTGGCTGGCCGCCTCGTGGCTACTGACCAGCGGCTGTACAGCTGTAGAGGATGACAAAGCACGGGAGCACAGCTCTGGGGTGGAACACAAGCATCTCGACGTCGTCGCCGCCGCCGCCGCTGACGCCTCCAACGCGCACGGGGACCATGGAATCGTAGGCCACCTTGTCGTCCGCGACGCCGCGGCCGACGCGCCCCGCCAAGACGCGGCACACCAGCATGGCGCGGCGCACCTGGAGGAACGCGAACTCGCGCTCCACGTCCTCGGGCAGCGACGAGTGCGCGGCCCACGCGGAGGCGTAGGTGGCGATGCCGTCCACGTTGGCCTGCTTCCCCGCGAACCCGTGCCGCAGGGTGCTGCAGACGCAGCAGTAGGGGCTCCCGCACACTCCGCCGGCGCCGCCCAGGGAGCAGAGCATGGTGGAGCAGTGGAAGCGCAGGCGCTCGTTGCCGTCCGCGATGCACCGCTCCTCGACGACGGCGCCGGCGCCGGCGCCACCCTCGCATCGCCGTGCGGCGCGGGCGCGGACGAGGTCGCGATACTCCTCGAAGCGGGCCAGCGCGCGGGGGCTGTGGTGGATCCTGAGAATGCGCCGGACCACAGGGGGTTCGCCGGCGCTAGAAGCGGCGGGCTTCCACCCGGCGAGGAAGATCATGCGGATGATGTTCATGCTGGAGTCCAAGTGGGAGAGCTCGGAGAGGGAGTGCTTCATCACCTGGTGGAGCTCCAACTGCTGCTGTCTGCTCAGCACCTCGCCGCACACCTTGCAGGGGAACACGTCGCCGCGGGCGGCGAACGACCTGGACGACTGCCTGCTCACCTGCAGCAGCTTCTGCGGCCAGGACGGCACGGGAGTGGTACTATTACTGAGGGAGCGCGTCGAGAGCGGCGACATGCACGGCGACGACGAGCAAGGCGACGACGGCGTGGACAGCACCACCGACGCCAAAGGCTGAGGCGCCAGTGACTGGGCGAGAGGCGAAGGCACGGTGGTGGTCACGGCCTCTTCCTCCTCCCTGACCGCAACGGTGCTAGCCTTGGCCCCCGAGGAGGAGAAGATGCGGTGGAGGTAGAACCGGAGGCTGGTGGCGAGGGACGACACGTGCCTGCGCCTGGCTCTGATCCGCTCATCGGCAACAGCAGAGGTTGACGCCGCCGGGGAGAAAGCTAGCGGCGATATCTTCCTCCTCTTGTTGCTCCCGCCGCCGACCTTCCCATCGGCATCCACGTCCGCAGCGTCGTCCTCCTCCCGCGGCCGCTCGGCAGGACCAGGGGAGAAGCAGCAGCCGGCGTGGCCAATGTGGAGGAAGAGGAGGAAGAAGAGAGACACGAAGCAGCGCAGCAGCGAGCAGCAGCTGCCACCACCCGCCATCCCCGATCTTTTCCAGAAGCTATCTTTACGTACTCAACTCAGATCATGACGGTGCAACGCAATGCAGCGAGGGTGGAAAGAGAGGGGGGTGGTCGAGAAAGGGAGGAATACTCTGATTGATGGGTGGAGGAAGCAAGCCCAAGCCGGGAAGTGATCGAAGGACGGAGGTGGAAACGGGAGGAGAAAAGGCCGGGTGCCTAAAGAGGAGATGGTAACGTTTGGAGGGAGCCATCATCATTGTTAATACGCCTTAACCGGCCCTTCCCTGTCCCTCCACATCACTAAGTTTGGTTGTCCATATTTATCCTAACATACTTGGATGGATATATATAATCTTGAAGGAAAATATATTTAATTATTTGTATTTACTGTTCAAATTTGCCTAAGTGAATGCAAATATATGCTTTCAGCTTAACCTAGGAGTGATCCAAATATTCGAGTTTCACTTCGCAATCTGACTCGATGAATGCATGAACCTATATCTGCAGATGAGCTTATTTTTTCATGTCACAAAATCATTTGCATACGAGCAAATCAATCATAATCTCAACTCTTATATTAACTTATGTGACCTAAGATTCGATAAAAAAATAAAAACTAAACTAAACTTGTCCAAACATATATAACTAACCAACACTTTTTTCGATAAATATAACTCCATCAAGAAAATACAAAACCATCCAAAAACCAAAGACACCCATCATCTCTCACCTCAGGGCTCCATTATTCACCTACAGGGGCCAGGGGCCTGGGGCCACGATAAAAATAGCGGAGATTACCCTGCCCAACGCACTCGTCGTTATTCTGTCAGGGAGCAAGCATGCGGATGCGGTCATGCCGCGCTGTCCCTGACAGCTAAACCCCAAAAAAATTAGACGAGGCAACGGACGGTAAGGGGGCAGACAACAGGCGAGACAAGATACGGCTGTTCCTGTCGCGCTCCGGAAAAGGCAAGACATGCAGCGGTAGTCTCAGAGCAGAGCAGAGATCCCTTCGCTGGCTCCGCCTGATCCGTGCTCTTCATCACGCTGCCACAGCAAAACGAGCTAGATTTTTGGCGTAAAATACGCTGCCACAGCAAAACGAGCTAGATTCTGTGGGTATAATGGCGGTTCTGTGTGCCTGGTAAACGCGGCTAAATCGATGGGAAGGAATAAATAGATGATTTGCCATTTAAATGTGGGACTACTTGGATAGAATGATGCGAAATCACTTGTTAACAGTGGCAAGGTAAACGCGGCTAAACCGATTTGAAGGAATAAAGATTTGCCATTTAAATGTGGGACTATTTGGATAGAATAATGCGCAATCACTTCTTAACAGTGGCAACAAAAATCGAGCCGTCAAGAAAATCAATTGGTTCGATGTGAAGGCACATCGGCGGCACTGCGTAATCATCTGTATCAGCGTACGTGTACTCGAGCATATGGGATCCGAGACGTTGCAAACCAACTGTTACATCCCAAATCTGAGTCATACACAAGAAACGAATGATGCTGGTGTGCCCGGCGCACAAAGACAAGAGACCAGGGTTCTTTGAGATTCGCTGTTATCGCTTTGTCACGCTGGATTATGTACCATTTCCTTTTCTAAATGAAATGTTCTCATGGTTTTATATGTTTTCAGTCCTTTTCTAAATGAAATGTTCTCATGGTTTTATATGTTTTCAGCGAATGCTTTATGGTACGACTCGCCCTGTTCTGGAACAAAAGGGAATAATCAAGCCCATGCACAAAACACTCCATGGAGACACTAGATACTGCGATTCCCAGACCTCATCATGAAACAACGAAAGTAGCAAGCCAACCAAGGATTACAGGTCTGTTTGACAAAGCTTCGCTTTTGAAAATTCTTGGAGCTTGGTGTTGGGTATTCGTAGCTAACAAATTTGTAAGCTAAAGCTAAAAGTACATCTAAGATATTTAGATAAGTTATTTTGATTCTATTTTAATCTAAAAATAAGGCTTAAATCATTTTATTTTAGTCAACAAACTCTAAATCTAATATGGAGCTTAAGAGTTAAAACTCTACCAAACCAAACCTACATCATCACACAAAGTGACAGGAACCTAATATGAAAAACACAGTTAACTCCAGCTCGTAGCATAGCACCTAGACGATAAAGATGTAACTTACGCACCATCTTTCAAGGACTCACTTGTAACACCAGAATTTTACCTGTTTCCTTCATGGGTCAAACTGTACCTGTGAAGTTCATGCAAAAATCTTGCATCCCAAACAGGACGACACGCTAACACATACGGTGGCCTGTAAGATCATATCGCAACTCTCCGTAAAACTAAACTATATGTCCAATGGTTCTTTCCATCTCAAAAAAAAAATGTCCAATTAGGAGTTGTATACACAAATTAGGAGTTGTATATCACAAATAAGTTCCGCATCTGAGCGACAACACTTGTGAGCCCCAATGGATCACATATTCTTTTTATAATGTGGCTACAGAAAATTTTTTTGAAGCGCCACATATGGGCATGACCAATTGACCATGCAAGATTAGTCAAAGATTCACAGCATCATATTCTGATGCTGATACAAAAAAAAGAAAGAAACCAATAAGATATTTTGCAGCGTCTCCTTTTTCTGCTTCGGAAGGTCTAAAGCTCAAAGAAGAAAATTGGGCGCTTACAAAATTGTTCACGCAGCGAAACCATACTAGTGCATAAAGGCTAGGTGCTCCTTGGTGTCTCTTTCTTTGCATCATATCTGATAAGTTCTCTTGACACCAGCACTCTACCAATTTAACTGTACTAGTGTTCCAAAAGACCTATAATGTTATGTGCTGTAATACTGTTTTCATGGCAACTTAATGAAGCTTTAAAAATGGACAAAAGCTGCGTTTTGGAATTAATGGTCCAGAGTTGTGATGGAGTATTTCGTAAAAGCCAGTCCTAGTTCAACAATTCATTTGAACTAATACATTAAGGTCAAAATATAAGATCCCAAATTTGCACACATATGAATCTCAGCAGGCCAATATCAAAACTTAAAAACATGATAGGTGCTCAAGCAAACCACAAAAATAGGAGACCAAACATTGGTTGAATTTAAACTTTCAGAGGACCAAAAATAGGACACACAAGATAAGGTTGAGGCCGAGTTTAAAGAGGAAGCCGACAATTTTGATTTTCAGTTGGTGTATTTCTTTCATGATGATTAGTACGGTCCAACCTAAAAAAGGTTTAAGTTCTCCGAAAACAAGGTTGACCCAGATGATGAGCAGGGAAGATTCAAGAGTTACCAACCCACTCATGGTAACTTTACTGAAAGCCGTTGCCATAGCATCTTGCTTTCAAGAAAATGACAGCAGTTTCTTCAAGCTATATTACCAACTGGAATAAAAATGAGTATGTTTTGTAAGAGATAAATCGTCTAGCAGGAGTTATATCTCTGTCCCATGACTTCCCAAATGTTCTAGTTTTATGAAGAATAACCAATTCAAAGCAGATTCTATAGGATGGCGATTCGACCCGTGACGTTGTACTGTGCCGAATGTTGGCCAACTAAAAGGTGATATGTCCAACAATTAAGTGTAGTAAAGATGTATATATTACGATGGATTTATGGTCATACAAGAAAGGATTGGATCCAAAATAATGATATACGTGATAGGGTAAGGGTAACGCCAATTGAAGAAAGATAAATATAGGTTTCAACATTACATAATATAGTTGCAGTTGTCCAGCATAGAGATAAAAAAATCTTATGCAATGAAATCTAGTCACGACTCATTAAAATGCTACAAAACTGAAACAATGGGATTTGGGAGGATGGTAACAGATATATCTGGCACTAATCAGATAGGACCTAAATCTTTAATAGTTATGCATCATCAAATTAAACAGTAAACACTCTGCTAGTATTTATGAACAGAATATATTGTATGATCATAATACAGACCTCCACAACATGGTAGCCACAAAGTCCAGCTGCAACATGAGCAAGTGTTGCCTTTCCAAGCCCAGGTGTACCACAAAGTAGCAACACCTGCAACATCAGGAGGGTATTCGGTTGCAGTAGTGAACCAGCATGATAAATCAGCAATATCGTCATACACGTCAACATACAACACAGTAGTGCTAATCCACCTTTTGTTCTGGTGTATTACCAACTGATGACGTTTTGCTGAAGGAGCTACTTGAACCTTCTGAGTTGCTACTACTTGCATTCAGGGGCATATCATCTTGACTCATAACATGGCCTCCCTTACCCTTGGAGAAGAAATTTTTGTTACATTTTTTTTGAAAGGCAGAAGAGTGCCGACGTAAGGCTGATAAAACATCATCACTTGTAGAACGAATATGGGACCCAAAAACACAGGAGTCCCATTGTTTTAGCCATAGAAGTACCTGAACAAGGCACATCCATACATGTCAGTTAAGAAAGTTCAAGTATAACATGGAATGATCGACTATGAAGTGGCAAGATGAAATGTGGAATAGCTATTTGCCTCCTTGTTTGTGTGCTCATCACTTAACAGCTCTGTGAAAGAATTTGGTTCGCGCTTCTCTACCCAAAGTTGTTCTGTGACTAGTGGAGTCACTGAACCAACCTCGCAATCTAGTGAGTCTGAGCTTTCCTGCAAGGCCTTCATTGACATTGTTGAAAATTGGGTTAGTTAGGTACTTTAACTAACTTATAATCACCATGCAGGATTAACAAATATAAAATACTTAGTCAATCCCAAAGCTAGTAGTCAGTACATGCTGTCGACATGGTTAGACACATGCAGTAACTTGTGAGACTCCCAATGGGCAGTGCATTACTGAGACTTAAAAATGAGCAATATCTTCTACATCACTCCATAGAACAAAAAACACGGAATTGTTATGTGCCAAACAAGCTCATAGTTAAAATTATATAATGTCGTGGTAGAACAATTATGAAGTGTCATCTATTGACTGTTCCTAACGATGTGCATTTACATATGTACCTTTGATAAAGCCTCCTCCTCGGCACGCCTTGTTAGTGAATGAAAGGATTCTGAGAGCAGGCCTAAAGAAGGACAAAGAAAAGGGAATGATAAAAAGGGCCGTGAACAAACTAATTAATCGCATCCTGATTCTCGAGAGAAATAATTAAGCACGAGATAAATTACTTAGTAACTAACCCTCGTGGTTGGGGTTTGGGTTGGAGAAGTAAGTACTTTGCGTTGGACCCCTAATTCCTCCACCGACCAACTCCTCCATAGCAAGCTTCGCGTAAACTCTCCCCATTGGGCACAGTGACGGGCACACAGTCCCCCTGGATCTCCGACGCGAACTGCGAGATTGTCTTCTCGGCGACCACGACTTCAGGGGCGGGAGGCGGCGAGTACCGCAGCCAGTCCTCATCCCCCGAATCCTCCCGCTCCACGTTCCTCCGCTTGCTCCTCTCCTCCTCCTCCTCCTGCTCCGGCAGAGGTGGAGGCCGCTTCAAACCGCCTTCCGACACTTCATCTTCGCACGCATTTGGCCAATTCCGTCAGCAATCGTGACAATCGAGGGGCTATGTTGTGATCTACAGCGAGGGAGGGTAATACAAACCTGCGGGGTTTTCGGGCGACGCGGTGGTCTCCTGCGGCTGCGGGGAATCGCGCGGCTGGTCCGAGTTGCCGGGGGCCGGGAGGGGGCCCTCGTCGGGTCGTCGAAGTAGGGGTCCTCCTCTTCTTCCGGGAGGAGGCCGTGGCTCTCCATCCACTCGAGCTCCTCCGGATCTGGCATCTCCATGTCCATGTCCGCTTCCATGGCCGTCGCGGCGTTGCCGATGCAGCGGTAGCCAAGCGGCGGCGGAAAATGGAGAGACGGTGGCGGGAAGCGGTGGCCTAGCGGGGAAATGAACCAGAGTGTTGCCGCCTTCCGCTTATTGGTTTTTCAGATAGGATCCGCCTAGTGGTTTTGTGGGCCATTGGTAAGGACGATACGGATCAGCCCAGCATAAACTTTTAGCCCACGATACAATCACCCTGGGCCCCAAAAGGGTAAAACTCTTGGGCCCATTGCTCATCAATTCAGTACTATAAAATCTAAGCCCGTGGACTTAGAGTACGTTTGGTATAGCTCTAGATTTAGAAATTTTTGGAGCCGTGTATTATGGATATATCGAAAATGTTTGGATAAGCTATTTTATTTTTTATTTTAGTATAAATATAGAGATTTAAATCAGCTTACCTTAGCATACAAACTCAAAATCTAATATAGAGATAGGAATTAAAACCTGTTAAACAGGGCCTTAGACAAATCTATTGAATTATTCTGTTCTAGGCCTGTATAATTCTTGCTTATTGCTTCCGATTTCCTCTAAAACTACTGTTCGGTACACTGTCAAGAGTATTTAAGATCACCCCGCACACTGAGATTGAGCATCAACTTGTGAACATTTTGGCATGCTATGGGTCGATTGATCTATTACAAGCAAAAAATGTCGTGCAGATGCGCACCCTGCCTACAAAAAGGAATTGGATACCATCTCTGCAAAAGAAAAAGGGGAAAAAAGAATTGGATATCAGGCATCACAGCAAAGAGGCAACACTGCGCTTATCAACTAGCTCAATCGAAACCGTTTTCTCAACCCGTGTGTCCTGAAAAATGTAGCACGAAAGCTATTGTAGCCCAGTAGACCTGCACCTTTCAAAAGTCTGGATCAAAATGTTACATCATGTAAAACGAATTTCCTTCACAACCCAGAATACCTCCGTGAAAGGATTTTCGTTCCCTTAAACGTTTCAACGATTTTCCTTCACGAATATATTTTCGAGGTCATTCTTTATAGTACGAGATTCTCTCTCATTTCTCTTTGCAAATCCCTTCAAAAGTAAGCTGTTAGAGATGAGAAAAAATAAAAGTAATGAAAGCGTGTAAATAAATCAGAAAGAGAACAAAATAAAAGGAAAATAGTTAGGGATTGTCTTAAGTTGTTATGGTGATGAGCAAATGTGATTAATTCATTTATAATTTAACATTTTTCCTCACGTAGAGACTGTCTCGAGCCTTTGACGTGGAAAGATAAGTCAATTACAATTTTTTTGATGCAATTGGTTCGGAGAAATGGCCTAATTCTCATCAGAATCAACCCGAGGCCAAATAAAGACCGCACGAGAATCATTATGGGAGAAACGTTTCGAAAACTCTGGCCGTTGTCATTCGAACCTCCCCTTGACTTCACATTTTATTACGTTGAAATGCCACTTGACCAACAAGATAAGCCCATTGCGAATTGGTTTGCTTGCCTCAGGGCAACTCCAGCGGAGCTCGTATCTGCTCCCCCAGCCGCATCCACGTCGGATGCGGGTCGGCTTGAGGGAGGAAGCATTCTCCAGCAGAGCCCGTATCATCCGCAACAGGGTTAAGGAGAGGGCCTGGGCGACGGCAATATTGCGGAGGGATGCGGCGGGCGCGTGCGAAGGTGAGGCGGGCGCGTGCGAAGGTGAGGCGGGCAGCCTCGGTGGCCGGCGGAAGCGAGAACAATCCGGCGACCGGGCGGAAGATGCATCATCCCCGGCGACTGAGGATTGGGTCACAGTAGCAGGTCCCTGGTCGTCGCCAAGCCTCTAATAAGTCCTACGTTGAGATATCGTCAGTTATCCAGGGGGGTTGGGCTCCCTGATGTGCCGCTAGTCATCGCCGTTGGGAGGATGGGGGAGATAGAGAGGGACAGAGGGAGAGGTCAGGGGAGGAGCGATTCATGTGGCTTGTTGTCGGTTAGTGAATCGGGGTGCTTGTTTGCCTTCTCCGGCTTGCCGAGCTCCCCTGGTGGTCGTTGTTGTGGTTGTGCAAAGGATAGCTTCAATGCATGGTGAAGAAGGAGATGGTCTCGTGCTGCCATAGTCGATGCAAGTGATGGCGTCCTGCGAGTTTGACAAATTGTAGGGTGAAACTAGAGGGGAGCTTTCGCAAGGTCATTTCCGGCGTAGATGAAAGGCTCGGATCTATAGCTTGAACTCATGTTCCAGTTTGAATCTTGCTAATTGTGAATACCTAGGTTCCTGCTGGTTGATTGTTGTATGCATAGTGATGTGCATGTTGTCATGGAAACATGCAATTGAGAAGTATTTAGATCAAACCTGGTACCTTGTGTTGACAAATTGAGGAAATTTGATCTCTTTGGTGTTTGAACGACTAGTTTGTTTGTAGGTTGTGCAATTGGAGTTGTCAAAGTTGGTAGCTCATACCTGGTAGTTCTTTGCAGTGGTTGAAATGTACAGACTATAGGTTATGTTTAGAAATTGAGGAAATTTGGTTTGTTTCATTGGTTGAACGATACAAACTATAGGATATGTGATCTGGAGAATTAAAGTACTATTAGCTTATTTGCAATTGGAGTTCTGGAAGTATTTAGATCATACTTGCTAGCTTGTGTTGACAAATTGAGGAAATTTGATCTCTCGATGTCCAAAGTTCACATTGTCTGCTAGTTATTTGGTCATGCTTGCTGTTGAGATTGTCTGTACATGTTGCCATATTGGTAAACTCCATTTGCCTCTGATTTTGGAAACTATGGTCGTTCATGCATGCCCTGGTTCTAGATGGACGCCACAGAGCTTTTCGCTCTTATGTTGATACTCCAGGACCATGTGCAGGAGGCAGCTCAAGCGTTGAAGAAGGTTGCCAACGACAATTTGAGTATGGACAGCTGCCCTGTGGCCATGGATTTGAACGGAGCACTTCTGGAGGTGGACAACATAGCGCAGGACTTGTAGCAGCTTGTCTTTCAGGTAGAAGATGCTTTGATCAGCGGTAGCATACCCAACCATTCTGGTAACGCTGACAACTTGAGCATAGCAGTCGATGAGGAAGCGTCGGGATCAAAGGACATTGATGGAGATGACGTCCTTCCCGCTGACTAGAGCTCCGAAACCATTTTGTGTCCTGATTCGGATGACGACATATCCATTGAATCGAATCGTTCATGGAGGCTGTAGTCGGGTAGGTTTAATAGTTGTAGTTGTTTGTGAATTAGCGAGACGACTAAGCCGTACCCTATATTTGTGTAATCTGTCAACTGGTTTTTCAATAATATTTGATAAGACATGTGGTGGAAGGCCTTTTATTTAACTGGAAGGAAACATGTTGAAGTTGTTCAATACATTGTGTATGTCAGTGCTTATTTGCTAGTGTGCAGGGACTCTGTCGGAGGATTAACTCCTGTCGCAGGAATCCCGAGAGACCCCTTTTTAAAGATTCGGCCGGGGGATGATCCTGAATAAGTTCGTCGGAGAAATAAATGGAAGTGGAAGTAAATGCAACGGTCGGTGGTGGGGGATGATCGACCTAGTGCAAAGGGAAGTAAATGCACTGGAGTTTAGACAGGTTCGGGCCGCACGGGGGCGTAATACCCTACTCCTGTATGGATGCAATAACTTACCCTGAGGGGGATCCCTCAGGGATATATCTGGTTACAAGAATATATTGTCTAACTAGGAGCTTGAGGCTCCTTGTTCTAGCTCTGCTCAGGCTTGCTTGCAATGTTTTCGTCTGAGTGTGGCACGGTCGACTGCTTGGGCTTGTCTTTTTTCCAATTGTTCTCTCCTCCAATGTTTCAATGTCTTCTTCTCTCTGTATGCCGATCCTTTTATGCACTCGCCGGCCGCGACATACCCCGAACGGGAAGGAAGGGGCACAAGTTCCAAGACGCCACGACTGAGAAAGGCGTCATCATTTTCTCTGGGCGAAGTGACAGGGGTGGTGGAAAAACGTGACGCGCGTCCGGTCACTCGTCACTGTGGACGCTCTAGCGACGGGCGCCGTTGAGAGGGCCTACCGGGCAGCCACAAAGGCACCCGGCGTGCCCGCCCTGTCTTGTTCCTCTGCCACGGCAGGGCGGCAGGCGAAACACCTTGATCCTGGCAACGTTATCCCGAGATACACCGGATGATACGGGACGGGACCCGTGCAATTAATGGCCCCACGCCTCTCTGCCAAAGCATGGCAGGGACTGACACTGCGGCGGGAGCAGTTGGGGATGTCAGGCCGTGCACGCCCATTAAATACGGCCTCGGACCTCTGACTGGTTGATACCTCATCGGCGGGCCCCTCGGGGGCCCTTCTGGGCCATCGGGGCACCGAGTGCTCGGGGGTACTGTTCACCTCCCCGAGCACTCTCGCACGAACCTTCGGGGAACCGAGTGCTCGGGGGATGCCACGTGCAACCCCGAGCACTCTCTCCCGAGCACTTTTACACTGACCCTCGGGGAACCGGGCGCTCAGGGGCTGCCGCACGCAGCCCCCCGAGCGCTCTCTCCCGGAACTTAGCTCTTCTGATCGTCGGGGGACTAGGGTGCTCAGGGGCGACCGGGCACCTCCCCGAGCACTTTCTTCCCGGTACTTGGACTCTGCGGGTCATCGGGGAACTGGGGTGCTCAGGGACCAGAGGCTGTGGCCCCGAGCACCTTCTCCCGGGACTTAGATTTTCCTCATCCCGCAGGAGGGACCTCGTGGGATGGTGACACGTGGCGGACGGCTGGCCTGGCCTCGGGACTCAGGGACCCCCAGTTCCTGATACACCGACAGACTCTGTGAAGTATGCAGACTTCCTTCGTGGTGACGACGATGCAAGCCCCTAGGACGACATTGTGCCGAACACCCAAGAAGGCATAATTGGCACACAGCCTCCTGTGGCTCAAGTCCAGTCTCAAGAAGCACCGGCATAGATGGCAACTGGGGGTGGCCATGGGCAAAGCTACTCCATGAAGGAAGATCTACTGCTTGTGGCTTCATGGCTGAACATGAGCATGGATCCCGTGGTGGGGTCGAACTAGAGTTTAGGAGCATTCTGGTAGAGGATCGAGTCGTACTTCCACGAGAACAAAGGCTTCCCTTCTACCCACAATAAGAAGTCGCTGCAGGGGCGGTGGACCTTCATCAACGGTATGGTGCAAAAGTTCCGCGGTCACTACGCTCGGGCCATGCGTTCTAGGGGGAGCGGGACCATCGAGGGCGAGATGGTATGATATTTTTTGGGTTGTGATTAATTGCAGATCTTGCTTTGTGATATTGTTATGACATTCGTGCCTAACTTATGGCAGATCGTGGAGGCATGCAAGATGTTCCAGGCCGTGGAGCACAAAGAGTTCATGTTGCTTCCATGTTGGCGGGAGTTGAGGCATCATCCGAAGTGGCAGTCAGAGTCCTCACGGAAGAAGCAGAAGACGTCCGGCGCTGCCAGCCCTGCCAGCCTCGCATCCACACAGAACGTGCAGTCATCGCCCAGAGTACAAGAAGCGAATGCCCCTGCGTCCAATGCCAGTCCCCGACAAAAATGGCCTCCTAGGAGGACTCGGTCCAAGGAGGTTGCCCATGGTTCAACGTCGTCCAACTCAGCTTCGGCCCCCATGTAGGAGATATTTGACCGACAGTTCTCCTTGAAAGAAAGGATCGAGAAGGATAGGGCGGAGAGGTTCACTGAGATGATGAATATCGAGCGCCAACAGCTACGGCTGGAGGAGGAGCGAATGCAACTGGAGAAGGTAAAGGAGGAGATGGTCATAATAAACATGGATCTTTCACAAATGGATGACGAGCAGAAAGAATACTACAAAAGCCTCCGGTAGAGTATTATTGTAGCAAGGCACGCCTCTTCTGGTCCTTCCTCTTGATGTATGATTGCATTATGAATTTGGTTCACAATTTGGATGCTATATTATGTGTTGATGTACGTTGGTTTGACAGTTTGGTATGGTAAGCTCCCACAGGGACTTTTTTTTTCCAGCGAACCGATCTCGGCTAATTCATATTATCTCCATTCGTTGACAACATTACATGAAATGCACATACAATGCAGCAACCTTACAATCCAGAACACACTCCACAAAACACGCAAGGCTAATGTTAACATAGAACTAGAGGAGATCGCTAGCAGTCACCCCCGTGTATCTGCCAAAGATGTTCAACTAGATCGTCCCGGAGGTGCTGATGGCTATGCTTGCTTCGAATAGCATTGTACCGTTGGCTCAATGCCATCAAGGGAGGGGTTAAGTCGTGCGATGGCTGCACGTCCTCACCAGCACCCTCGTACACGTACTTGACTTCGTCATCTTGTCGCTCGTCTTCGATTATCATGTTGTGCATGATAATGCAGGCGATCATGATGGAGCAAAGGGTATTCTCATCCCATAACCTCGTTGTCCCCCTGACTATGGGAAATCGGGACTGCAGGACTCCGAATGCGCGCTCCACATCCTTACGTGCAGCCGCCTGCTGCAACACAAAGTGTTGCCGCTTCCTACCAACAGGCGATAGAATGGGCTTCACAAACGTGGCCCATTACGGATATATGTCGTCCGCAAGGTAGTAGCCCATGGTGTAATGGTGTCCATTAATGCTGTAGTGAACCTTTGGGGCCTCGCCTGCGGCAAGGTCGTCGAGGAGATGTGACCGATGTAGAACGTTAATGTCATTGAGCGAACCTGGCATGCTGAAAAAGGTATGCCAGATCCACAGGTCCTGCGATGCAACCGCCTCAAGAATGATCGTTGGAGCATTGACATGGCAGGTAAAAGAACCTAACCACGCCGTCGGACAGTTCTTCCACCTCCAATGCATGCAATCAATGCTTCCCAGCATCCCTGGAAACCCTCTGCGCGCGTTGATAGCAAGCAAACGAGCAGTGTCCTCAACATTCGGAGAATGGGGGTACTCATCGCCAAACACTTCGACGACAGCACAGACAAAACGTCTCATGTTCTCAATGATGGTGCTCTCCCCTAGACGGAGGCACTCATCTAGAGAATCGGCTGGCGTATCATATGCTAGCATACGAAACGCCGCAATCACTTTTTGCAGTGCGGACAGCCCTAGCTCGCTTGCAGCGTTCCTCCTCTGTTGAAACCACGGGTCCTTCTCCTCAACCGCTCCCACGATCTTGAGGAAAAGTTTACGTTTCATCCGGAACCTGCAACAACATACATCATTACGCACAGCCCACATACATCACCACATGACACTTAGTAATGTGGAGAGTTGCAGTTTGTAGCAATACTGACGACGAAAAATGTAGTCGGGGTACACGGGAGGATCGACAACGTAGTCGTTGTACAACCTAATATAGCCCTCCAGCCAATAACGGTGGATGCGCTTCCGACCAGGCACTAAACCACCCCAAGGTCGCCTCTCCGATTCCTCCGACTCGGCTTGCCAGGCTCTCATAGTCTCTATGAACATATCATCTTCCTCATCTGAAGAGTCGTTGCAGGAGAAACACAGCTCTCTCAAGTATTCCTTCCAGACTACACGAGGATCCATTTGGGTGGCTTGCATATGTTACACTACACCTGCCTCTTATATATAGTGCCATTCTCAGCCTTGTGAGGGAAGCCACTGCACTTCCTTCCCCGGGACGCCATTAGTCGGGAGGCTTCCTCTGCAAGTCGAGTCACCTTTCTCTACAAGCTCGATAAAATATCATGCCAACAAATTTTGTCCTGTTGCACTACATGATTGGCAAAATTGGTAATGCAACAGTCCCTACGAAAAACCATATATTTATTTCTGAATTAACAAAATTAATTAACGTCCAAGCAAATATTTACGGAACCATTCTATCGCCGTTGCAGCACGAACATTTAAAAAACAATGCTGCTTTGGCGGTTATGCCGGTTGGAGAAAAAACCGTTTAATACAAGAGAGAGAAAATAGTGGATGAAATATAAGATTCCTGATAGAGATGGAAGGAATGAGGGGTGCTGTAATAGTGATAGTGTATATTGTAATAGTATTTTAGAGTATGAAATTTTAGAGTAGCGCTGTTGGAGATGGCCTCACACCATGCTGTCTCGCGCATCCCCTATGCTGTCGTCGTCCGCCCACACCCACGTCACCGCCGCCAGCGTTGTCACCGCCCGTGCCTGCCGGAGCCCACGTCTACACTGAGCCCGTGCCGCCGCCCGCCCAGGCCCGTCCACCCGAGCATGTGCTGTCGCCGCCCGTCTCCAGCTCTCCCTCAAACGGATTCCCCTCTGTGAACCTGGGCGAGTCGTTTGTCACCTGCGAGCACCGTATAGTATATCGTATGCTACTGTACAACCATGTCTCTGGTCAAGTTGACCTGGGTCAACAGGCCCCGCCCACTTTCATCTCCATGGCTAGGTTTCCTCTGGTGTAAAAATGTTTAGAGTGTTTAATATTCGGTTTAATCCAAAAAAATAGCAAAATAGGATTATTGTTACAACTTACACCATGAAATATTCACTAAAAACACACAAAAACAACAACAAAACAACATATGGACAAAGTGATCAATTGCACAAACATCCTCTTTTTCAAGAAATAGAATACAGACAGCAAGCCAAATGATTTTCAAAGGTATTTCTGATTCACCAGAGAAATATTTTTTTAGCATCTACAACCAAAATGTTTCGGATAGAATCTAGATCCAAACCAAACATACCATTTATTTAATTGCGTCGGACAAAACTCGAACTCGACACGTCTGATTTTAATAGTATATTGAGCTACTATGCACGTACCAGTTGCACTAAAAACCTAAGCTAATGAAAAAATAAATAATTTATTTATACTTTAATACTACACCTTAGGTTGCATCTGCATTAAAAAAACTCTAAAGTGTGATCAGCCAGTAGAGTATGGCTGGCGGCTGCAACTGCGCATCGAGCTTGTGATGATGTCGAACCAGGGGCGGAGATAATTGATATATACATTTATGTTATCTACTATATAGGTTTTAAGTGTTATGTATATTTTTGGAACACGTTTTGGATATTAAATGTTATCAAGTATAATTTACTATATGTGGTTATTATGAATGCATGTAATAAAACGTTTTTTCTTACCAAGCTTTATCAATTTTAAAGCCCATGTCCTTAATAGTCATGATTAAGTAACATCATTCTACTCTTCAGAGCTTTAGTTAGTTTCTGTTATATATGTTTTTTAGCAACTTTTATGGTAGACCAAAAATAACTAGAAAAAACATTATCGAGATGTTAAATGAATAAATATCATCATCCATTACAGAAAAAAATCATACATTTGTTATTGTAAGTGAATTTACATATAAATAAGAAAAAAATATGTTTTAGCCGATTAGGGAACATGATTCATCGTAACACATATATTATGTTTTAAAAAAAATAGAAATATATTAACTAATATTAAAAAAGTGTGTTTTTTACAAAATATCAATTTAATAACTCCCTCCGATCTTGGCTCCACCCCTGTATCGGACTGTCTCCTAGATTGTTGTTTATTCACCCTGCTTATTTTATACTCTATATGTTTTATGCGTTCAGCCCAGCTCCCTGTTTAGTAGCCCTCATGATCCATAGCGGAAGTTGCAACTGCTGCAGCAGTGTCGCGTCATGCACAAAGCAACTCGCTTACTCGAACCTGCTAGCTGGATTTTGCAGTTCAACTCGTGGACCTTTATTATTTATCAGATCATAGTTTTATAGAAAAAGGTGGTTGGATGTACTATTAATATTCTCTTTTAGATATTATTTTAGTCTTCGGTACACAGAATAAAATTGTAATAATTTTTTTATATATATCATATTTATTCCTCTTAATTTATTTAACATTCAATCAATGGCATATAAACTACTAAATTCACCACACTTATTGACATATAAGTACTCTAATAAAATATCACCTTAAAAACCTAAAACAACATCTATTTAAAACAAAAACAAATACTTAAAACAATATTTATTTAAGAGCAGATGTAGTATTTGCCAATACTTCGACCTTCGAGGACAAAATGATACGGTGTACTAGTAGTTGAATGGCACCCGAACCTGATGGACATGTTCAGGCCCAGATGTTCATACACATTTTTAAATGAAATTGTTTCCTAATGTTAAATACTCTGTCCATTCAAAAATATAAGACATATTTTATTTTTAAAAAGTCAATATATATATATAAGTTAATTATATACATATTTAGTATAAAAATTATTTTAATATATTTTTCAAAGTATTTATAATATGATATTAAATTTATAGCTATTGACAATATATTATAAGATAAATTAGCGTCCAAAGTTTATTTTTAATGATTTTTTCTCAAAACAAAATATACCTTATATTCTTACTCTGGAGGGAATCAATCTGACCACTAGTGGAAAACAAGCACAAAAGCATATGTGACGCGGCTAAGCAATCGTTGGAATTGAATCGTCTTGCACACCATTCTTGAAAAATCAGGGCTAAAAATTACTCTCGTTCTCGCATTTCTGTCGGTCCTTTATTCCTACGGAACAAAATCCATGTAGGGAATTCCAAGCGAATTGTTTCCTTCACTTACGACGATGATTGTGACACTGGCATCTTCCTTTGTTCATTGTTTTATTCTTGTCTTTTTTGTGCGAACTCTGAAACCGGAGCGTCGCCCTCGGCTCTCACTCCTCCCCACCAATAAATACCACGTGCGGGGATTGCGACGGCCATAGCCATGTGCTGGGGTGGAGCTATTAGAGATAAGGTAGTGCACCCGTATAAGGTAAATTAAAATTTAAGTAGTAATTATTTTATTTTGATCATATATATCATAGTAAATTGAGTTTGATGACCAATATTACTTTAAATTATATATTTAGCATTATCATTATTTAAATTCTAGCTCCGCTCTGGTGACGTGGTGAGATTGCATCGGATAATTTGATGTGACTGACACTAGTGGCCGAGCAGTGCTACTAACCCAACGGTCCAGCGGATAGATCTCATACTGTAAAAGGAGTAGTAGAAGACGAATTCATGGCCACCCATCCATGTGATGCATGCGAGGATGCATCGTTAGAGCAGTGAAATGTAAAAATCATCACTGATTCGCTGTTGTGTACGAAGGATTTTTTTTTTAAGAAATCGGTAGGAGCTCTGCCAATTTTACGTTGATAAAGTAAGAGAAAATACAAAGTCTTTAAAGGATAAAAATAAAAGAGGAAAAAGAACCTAATTAGCCATGCGAAAGAAAAGATGTCAAACTCTTGGCTCCCGTCTGGCACCATGCCCGAGTCTCCTCCTAGATTTTTGTTGTATTATCTTGTTGCTGAAAGATTATCTCATTCTGTTCATTTCATAACTCTCAAATTGTAAGTATGATGAGATATCTATTGAACTTAGGAGGCACTTCTTGTAGAAACCCTATTGCAATCTGTCATTTCTTTATTATGTCAAAGATATCATATGCCGTTATGCTGTTAGCTCTCTTAGTACACCAAGTAGACATGATCTTCCATACGCGTCTAGAGAACTGTAGTGTGTAAAAATATGGATCACTGATCTATCTACAGTCTGCAAAGTGAACAAGTCTTCTGGTTCGGCCATCCCCTTGTTATAAGCCTGTCCGCGGTCTAAATTCGATTCTAGAATACAAGCAATGAGAAAAAACTTGCACTTCGGTGACGTCTATACACCCCAAATCAGACACTCCATATTTAGAGGTTGTCGAGCCTCAGAACTGTGCTTAGTAGGCTTAGACGACAGTATATTCTCTATGGAAGGTAAGATTCTAGTGATAGCATTAGAGATTGATTGACTGTGAGAACATGATAGCTACTGGTGGTAACATGATCAATTTATAGAGTGCCGTGTCGCCTACCTTAGACACCTCACATTTTTAATCCCCACGGGATCAGTGACCTGCCCCGTTCCTAACTCTTTTAAGAATTTTACTGAACATATACGTATTAGTATATTCATGTCCACTCCATGTAAACTTTGGGAGAAATACAATTATATATGTTTATGAGCTTATATGATTTATTTCAACCGTTCATATCTCATATATAATATTTATTTATCTTTGGTTCTTTCTTATCTACCTATTTAATATGAATTTTAATATAAATAAATGGTTATGGACAAGAATACGTGAAAATTTCTTATCATCTCAGCTTAATCAGAATTGCGTTAACAGCATGTGGCCGGAGAGCGGTGGCGTACCGTCAAGACTTGAGAGGATGGACATGATGGTTCGCACAAGTAATTTTTGGACTCATGAATTCTCAAAAGAGAAAGGAAAGGTATCAGTGATGCATAGTTTTACACTCAATGAATCAAAGATTGAGCAATTTCCTACTCAACTGAAGAAACTATAACTTGCAAGGCAAGCAGGCATTCCGCATTAGGTACTCATACCTTTTTTTTTCTTTGGCAAGAAGGGGTGGTATTCATATTAAATTAGAAGCACATTATATCCCCTTTTACATCTAGGCCCTTAAGAAGAAAAAAAAATACAAAGAAGTAAAACCAGGGTCTCCTCATAATCTTCTTCCTCCGCCATTGACATCGACCATTGCCACCCCGCACGAGCATGATGCAGACCATCAACGTTGGAGCTCAACCCTCCAACCGACTTAGATGACGGGTCCAAACCTTAGAAACGCCATAACAGCCAATGTCCCAAACTGTAGCCGGAACGCATTTGATCCATCGAACAAACATTGGTGGCCACATCACCGGAATGGCTGAGAAAATTCCACTAGCGCCACCCACCCTCGACCACATGAAGGATGAAGACCTAGATCAACACTCTGCCATTGTCAGTTCTAACCCAGGAATGCAGCACCACAAGAGCACATCCAAACAAACAAAAGGGTATCAAAGATATTCTCCCATTCTCAACACACATACTAAAACCATACCTAGTAAGCACCTGCTATGGCTGTCGCCGGAACTTACACATAGACCAGCGAACTCATTGAAGGCCAGCAGGGAGAACAAAAGCCGATAAGGGGTCGCCTCCTTTGACACCTCTCGGAGCCCTAACCAAAACTTTAAATCTATAACCATATAGCTTTCTAGCTACCTAACTAGCCACGTCAGATATCGATCCACCTGTTCCTCTCTCTTCGACAGCGGAAAGTTCGCCAGAGGAGGGGAATCGACCGAATCGATGCCAAGATCCAATAATTGTTGCACGGTCTCTTTTTGCTACTGTAGTAGGGAACCAGATGACAAAGGCTACCGTTGCTTTGCTTGCTCCTTGCCCCCGATCAGGACGAAGAATTTGATGCTCCTCTAGGAGGAAAAAGAACTCAGGCTTAGCACACTATTTAAATCGGCATGTTGCTGTCACTGACCTGATGAACTCTTATTTGGTACTCACACTTTGTCAATCCGGAATAACCAAGTCCTGTTTTCTTTGGCTGCTGCGTTGCGGCTCACAAAGTCGTAAGCTCATGCTAGCTTGGTTACTCCTTTTCAGTTTTCTGGCTTAGGCAAACGAATTTAGCCTTCAGCTTTCATGCTCCGAGAAGGCGACAGGTTCCTGGGCCCCAGCTAGCGAACTTTTCAGTTTTTGTTTTCCGATAAAAAAAAACAGTTATGCAGTTATCTTTGGGTGGCACGCCCGGCCTTCCATGGCACTGGCACGAGCGAGGAAACGGCAAGCTGCCTGTCACTGACATTCCGGCCTTGAAATCGCGTCCCATCCACCAGCTCCACGGTTCATACTACCAGTCATTACACGGGAGGACGGGACACAAGAATAGAAAAACACAACATGCACCTAGGCCCACCTGAGACCTGACCCAGCGCATGTGTGCCATCGGAGGCAAAGAGCGTTGGGTTCTGCCTGCGGGGCAGAGCTAGGCTGGACTCTGCTACGGGCGGGCATCGGCAGTTGAGGCTGACTGGCTGAGCGCCGAGCCCCCCGTCCCCATCCGTCCGTCCGTCCGTCCCCGTGTCTGGCTGGCCGCTGCCAAGCGAGATTCCCCCGTCGGCCTCCGCTGACGAGCGAGGGCGGGTAAAAATCGGGCTCGCGCACAGGCGAGTCCAAGGCCGAGCGGGCGGGGGACGGATGATGGTGGCCTCCCACCCGCGGCAGGGAAAAGCATATCCCTCTTGGCCTTTGCCTTTGCCTTGACAATTATTCTCTCCTCGTCGACGCCGTGTCCCGCTTGATTTCGATCGCACGCACGCACGCACGCACCGCAACAGCAGCAGAGAATCGATTCGATTCCCCCGTCCGTCCGCTGCTGGCTCGATCCGTTCGGCCATTCGTCGTGTTTTTCTACACCGCCACCCTTTTTTTCCCCTCCCCACACGGCTACTGCCAGAGTGCCAGTCCACCACCACGTCCCCGCCGCCGCCGCCGCCGCCGTCCTTCCCCACGCGCACCCCGTCGCGTCCCGGTGCTGTTGGGCGCGCGCGAGCGTTCCTGTGACGCTGCTTCCGCGCGCCGCCACCTCCCCGCGTGGATTCCAAGTCAAGGCGGCAGGCGGGGTCGCGGTCGGAGGGAGCGAACGCGGGAGGAGGAAGGATACGGCGCGCCTTGGGAGTAGTAGAAGCGAAGGAGAGGCGGGGTTTAATTCGGGCGGTGGACTGAGTCGGAGGATCGGCGGTGCGGGCCAGAGGAGGATGGCGCAAGCAGATGAGGTGGCGGCGCCGCTGCTGCAGGGCGAGGAGGCGGACGCCGAGTGGAACTCCAGGCCGCGCCGCATTGCCCTCTTCGTCGAGCCGTCGCCCTTCGCGTCAGCCTCCTCCTCCTCTTCTTAAACATTGTACCTACTAGTCGGATTCATTAGAGTAGATCGGATCGAGATGCTTTGCATGCGCGTATGCAGCTAGGTCACTAAGATGCATGATTGGTCAAACCTGCTGTTTCCCTGATCCAAGCACCGATAACTGCAAAGTCAATGGCTTCCTTTTCTGCAGTTACATCTCCGGGTACAAGAACCGGTTCCAGAACTTCATCAAGCATCTACGAGAGATGGGCGATGAGGTGTCCATCCTTATTACAGTTCAACTGATGCTTCTTCATGGATTGGTCATATATCCTTCTTGCACCCTGGAAATTGACGTCTGCACCTTTGGTTCAGGTGTTGGTGGTGACCACACACAAGGGAGCTCCTGAGGAGTTCCATGGAGCAAAGGTCATTGGCTCTTGGAGGTAATCCTTAATCCAGCAGAGGCTATCTTTACCTTCCGCTTTAGCGATCAGTCCACTCGAGGAATGCCGAACAAGTATAAGAAGTACTTTCCTGAAAGCGTGAAACGGTCTTACTGCAAGATATGGTATTATTTCCTAATTGGAGCAAACAAGAGACAATGCGAGCAAAGTATCTTTTTGTCGACTGTCATGCAAATTTGGGACATGTCAATATCTCTCAGTGAAATTGATTATTGATGTCACCATACTTGTTTCGTAATGTTTTATTCTGTTTAAGTGTCTAATCTTGGAATGCCATTAGAATTCAACTTGTGGAATTTTTTTTCCTTCTGCCATTTTGATTGACTAAATCCCTCCTTTTCAGCTTTCCATGTCCATTATACCAAAATGTTCCACTCTCCCTGGCATTGAGCCCCAGAATATTTTCTGAGGTAACTAAGTTCAAGCCGGACATAGTCCATGCTACTTCACCTGGAATTATGGTAATCATCGACCAATGGGTATTTATTGTCCTTTCTTCAGGCGGTTCTTGGTTCATATTACCATCTTTTGTGATTTAAGGTTTTTGGTGCCCTTGCTATCGCGAAGATGATATCAGTACCAATGGTGATGTCTTATCACACACATCTTCCAGCGTAAGTCCCTCTTGTTGTAATAATTTTCTTTTGGTGCAACATGAGTCTTTTTGCATGTATTACCTGGTTAGACGCAGATATTCCAAATGTCTAAAGCAGGGATCACCTTTGGATATTAGGTCATTCTTTTTCTGTGTAGCCTCTGATTTGTTTATGTAGAATGTGACCGTCATTGGGGGATCCAGAACGCTTCCATGTTGGGTCCAATACTTTAAAATTCTTGAAGTTCTATGTACCTGCATATAAACATCAATAGTATTGGGGCTATTTTGCATAAAACTGTGGCCAGTTGACCCACAATTTTACCGACTGTCATAGTCTTGTGAATTTTCTGATGAGAGATCATTTACTTATGGTATATATACATATCGCATTAGAGAATGTTCTGCATGCAAATTTCATTTCAGGGAGAAATAATTACTGAACATTCTTAACTTTATGCCTGCTATGGAGAATTATCCGCAAAGCAATGCAACAAAGTGTATCATGAAATTTACTCAAACATAGATGTGGTCAGGCATTATGAACACGTGGTTATACCATGATACGAACCTGGTTTTGTGCCAATCATGTGGGGTCACAGGAACTCAGGTGAAATGCTTCAGAGCCTATTTGGTACAGTACATGTGAACATAGCTCCAAGACAGGTCTGTTAAAACAATACAGAAGGACGCCCCCCCCCCCCCCCCAGATATATGTATGCACAAGAAAACCAGTGGACAATTGTTCTGCCTCTGATATGCTAGAGCAATGAATATGTGTTGATTTGCCTATTAGACTTCAGTTGGGCTGCAACATTTAAATTTTACTACTTGGCGTCAGTTGGGTCATGGCTGTTAATTCTTTTGCGTTGTTGAGTTGATTTCCTGTTATGTCTTTCAGGTACATACCGAGGTACAATTTAAATTGGTTACTTGAGCCCACATGGAGTCTTATAAGTAAGTGATGATATTGTCACTCCTATTTCGTTCTCACCAAAAGAAGAATGGTCTAATACAAATGATCTTTCTCATTAGTGTGTGCTGACTCTCTTTTTGTTTCAAAGGATGCCTCCACCGATGTGCAGATCTTACTCTAGTTCCTTCAGTAGCTATTGCCGAAGACTTTGAAACTGCTAAAGTAGTATCAGGTAAAACAGTGACAATGTTTCTGTATTTCTGATCCCTCCATCAATAATCCTAAACATAATCTCCCTTGCCACTTCAGCAAACAGAATACGGCTTTGGAACAAGGGTGTTGATTCTGAAAGCTTCCATCCTAAATATCGGAGGCATGAAATGCGCATCAAATTGAGGTATCACCTCTTGCTTCAATTTTCAATGACAGAAGTGTTAAAAAAACATTGCATGGACTAACACTTTCCTTTCCTCTCCCGTTAGTGGTGGTGAACCAGAAAAACCATTGATAATACACGTGGGCCGTTTTGGACGTGAAAAAAATTTGGATTTTCTAAAAAGGTGAGCTTTTCCTATGCATATGGTGTCTCATCTTTTGTCAGTATGAACTCGAATTCATAGCACCCTTGTGGTATAGACTCGTCCATGATATTAGCTATAATTCTTGTAGGAACGATCATGTTCTTTTTTATTGCTGCTAAAACTTAAAAGTGACGGTGTTAGGATAAACATGTACCGGGAGGATAGCCCGGCGGCATCGACTGCTAGAGGAGGGATTAGAACATAGATTGGGGAGACTTAGAATGTTGGGAGAGACTAGATTATAACTTATCTCTAATTCTTAACTGATTTAAACTACTAACTTATCTTTAAATGCTATCTAATCTTTCCAAATAACAAACTAGAAGACAAAGGTGACCGAACGTGCGATACTTTTCCCGTGGATACTGTTCACGTGTATGAACAGCAATTCCTCCTCGTGAACAGTAATTCCAGCACATAACAGATGGACAATCTTATTTTCGTTAGTAATAATATCATGTTTGTTAGCTGTCCCTAACTCAGCATAGTTTACAATGGTTTTAACCTTTTAACTTTAGGCATACTAGACATATCACATTTGTGGTCTTGCTTTTTAACCAAGTAAGCATTTCAAATTGGCCATACCTTTTATATGCTACTTATCTGTAGGTTATTTTATTATTTGGTGCATGAATGTTCTTTTGCCATGTTATTAGGACTCTGTCTTACTTCGCTAAAATACAGGGTTATGGAGAGGCTCCCAGGAGCAAGAATTGCTTTTGTTGGAGATGGACCATACAGGTGTGTTATTCTTGAATTGTTACTGTTTGTTGTTTTTCAATATGATGCAGACCTGATGAGATATGTATGTTCGCCACTTCTCTTTTATCTGGTATCAAAATGACATAATTTATCTCCGGCACATGCCTGATACTGACGTTCTTCCATTAACTGTTTATACCAAGTTACAAGTGGACAAGCACCTTTTGGATGATTCCTTTCTTTTTTTTTCTTTGAGTTAATTGCATACATGGGTTGGCCTGAGAATTTGCCTGTCTAATAGGTCAGAAACACAAGATACCTATAGACCAAGCAAGTGGGCTAATGCAGATATACAGTCACCACACACAGTAATAGCACCAAATGAGAACATTGTCCAAATGAGAATTTGCAATGAGCAATGGAAAACCAACTCTAGATGTTTAATCGTCTGTTTGGCCCTTTTGTTGTTTTATCTTGAAATTTGTAAATGTTTACATTGTCTGTTTCACCTGTGCATGCAGGGCTGAGCTGGAAAAAATGTTCACAGGCATGCCTGCAGTTTTCACTGGAATGCTCCAAGGTGAGGAGCTCTCACAAGCGTACGCCAGTGGAGACATATTTGCAATGCCTTCAGAGTCTGAGACCCTTGGGCAAGTAGTGCTGGAGTCCATGGCTTCTGGAGTCCCAGTTGTCGCTGCTCGTGCTGGAGGGATACCTGATATTATACCCAAGGACAAGGAGGGCAAGACTAGCTTCTTGTTTACACCAGGAGATCTCGGTGAGTGTGTGAGGAAGATTGAACAGCTCCTTTTGTCAAAAGATCACAGAGAAGCCATTGGAAAGGCTGCCAGGGAAGAGATGGAGAAGTGTGACTGGAGAGCAGCCTCGAAGATAATACGCAATGAGCACTACAGTACTGCAATGTGGTACTGGCGGAAGAAGATGGGCAGAACTAACTAAGTTTCATCAATCCACTCAGGAATTCCGTTGCTGCCCTCTCCAACTAGTTCCTGTTAATAACCAAAGAATTTGTACATTGTACCCAACAGCTTGCGAGTTTGTGTGGCTAGCTGCATTCATATGTCCACGGTTTTGGATATGATTGACCGACCGCTTGTGTGCAATTCTCTTTGAGATTGTCCACTGCAGAGAGAAGTTATGGGAAAACACCACACACGGAAGGCAAGCCGCAGGGTGGTTATATATCCTGCGGTTATATATATTGATCATAGGGGATTACATCTTAAATACACAAGAAACAGGATCGGTTAGGATCTCTACAGCTAGCATATTATACCTAGACTAACCATAAATAGTTAGGTAGTTAAGGAAACAATCCTAGAGTACCAAAGCAATGCGTTAACATCCCCTACAGTCGCAATTGGAGGCTCCCGGATGCTGAGATTGGTCGAAACTCAAGAAAGAGCTTGGTCGGCAGCCCCTTCGTCTGATGTTGGTGAACTGAAGACTAGATGGTACATGAAGAATACGGACATGTCCGAGGGACACCTTCTTTCGCATAAAGTGAATATCAATCTCGATGTGCTTCTTGCGCTTGTGTTGGACGGGTTGACAGACATGTAGACCGTGCTGATATTGTCGCAATAGACAATAGTTGCCGACCGAAGAGATGTGCAATTCTTGAAAAAGCTAGCGAATCCAACAACACTTAGCAACAGCGTTGGCAGTAGTGTGATATCCACATCAGAGTATGCAGTGAGAGCCGAAGTCGAAGAAGCATGGAGATGCAGACCATGACCAAGAGTCCCTTTGATATACCTCAGAATGAGCTTAACAAGAGCAAGATGAGGCTTGCCAGGATCATGCATGTGTAAACAGGCTTGCTGAACTGCATAGCTGATGTCATGTCTCGTGAGGGTGAGATAATAGAGGGCGCCCATGATGCTTCGGTATTCGGCAGGATCAGCGATAGGATCCCCTATTGCAGCCGACAATTTAGACTAAGTAACCACTAGAGTGCCTATAGAGTGACAATCACCCATACCAACTCACTGGAGAAGATCAATAGCATACTGACGCTGAGACAGGAACAACCCCGAGGTGGATCGTGTCACTGAAATACCAAGAAAATGGTGAAGATCACAAATGTCCGTCATAGCAAATTCACTGTGCAAACAGCGAGTTAGCCGTGTCAGAAGAGCATCAGAAGAGGCGGTGATAATGATATCGTCCACATATAACAGTAGGTAGGCAATCTCAGTCCCAGAATGAAAAACAAAGAGGGACGTGTCAGAAATGGCAGCAACGAAGCCTAGTGAGGCAATGTGGGTGGAAAATCGCTGGTAGCAGGCCTGGGGGCCTGCTGGAGGCCGTACAGAGACTTGAGCAAACAACAGAAGTGTTGAGGCTGATTGGTGTCAACAAAACCAGATGGCTGCTCATAGTAGACGGTCTCATCAAGGGTGTCATGAAGGAAAGCATTCTTGACGTCCAATTAATGAATAGACCGGCCTCAGGAGACAACAACACTAAGAATAATTCGTATAGTAGCATGCTTGACAACGGGGCTGAAAGTCTCATCATAGTCAATGCCCAGTTGCTTAGAAAAATCACGGACGACCCGACGAGCTTTGTAGCGTACTAGGGAGCCATCAGAGTTGAACTTGTGTCTGAACACCCATTTGTTGGAGATGATACTAGCACCGAGTGGCTGCGGAATGAGAGTCCACATACCATTATCGAGAAGCGCCTAAAACTCAGTAGACATAGCTTGTCTCTAGTTGGCATCCTGCAACGTAGAGCTATAAGACTTGGGCACGGGCGAAAGAGTGACATGGTGCGCGGAGAAGCAGTAGCGCTAGACAGGGGCAACGATGCCATCTTTGGCACGCGTCCTCATGGCATGAGGGCCGCGGCCAGGCTGAGGAGCAGGGACAACTTGTTCGATGTTGGGCGGTGTAACAAGACCGTCAGGTGCCAGGGCTGCTGTGGAGGTAGCCGACCTTGATGGAGAAGAAGCAGAGGCAGGTGCAGCATGGAAGCCAGTGCTGAATGTACGAGATGTCGCCTAGAGGGGGTGAATAGGCGTTTCCTAAAATTTAAAAACTTCACAGCGGATTAAAATATCCGGATAGTCCGGGTAAGTCCGGAGACTCCGTGTTATACAGACCCGGATGCTCCGAGTGAACCCGGATACTTCGGCCTGATCAAGAAATCGAAAAACTAAGAACTTTTAAGCAAACCAAATTTAGTCTATGAGTTACCACATATTCTAATAGATGTCTAAAGATCTATTGATAAACAACCTGCAACAAAACACTCACAAGAAAGTAGATCAGGGCAAATCGTCCAAAATCAACTAGAACAAAAAAAGTGTGCACAAAGTAAAGGAGACAAGAATTTGTGTCCCGAAGTTTGGCCACTCCACAAAGAAGTACCTACGTATCCGTTGAGGAGCTCACAAAGAGCCGAATCTCTTTCAACCCTTTCCTCACCCAAGCAACCACCAAGATCAAGCTGGGATTGCTTACTCAAATCGTTAGGGTAATACAAACTTCCCGGGGCACTCCACAAGCTTGGGTGCTCTCTGGGTGACGCCTAATCGTCTAGGAGCTCAAGGCTCCAAGAGTAAAGAACGTGGATCGATGGCTTGATGATGAACTCAAGTGGTCAAGATTGGATTTAAGCTCACTAGCTCTTTAATCTCACTCTCCCAACCCTACTCTCCAAATCTTTAAAGATTTAAGACTTTAGAGGAGTTAGGAGGGCTATTGAATGGCTATAAATGAGTTTGTCCACGAGTCGCTCAGCAGCAAATGAAGGAGGGGGTATTTATACCCACCCTCTCAAAATTAGCTGTTACTGTGCTTTTTGAACGGACCCGGAGTATCCGGGTCAACCCAGAGACTCTGGATTGGCACGCAACGCACAGTCACAAGCCTGTCAGGAACCCAACCCGGAGGTTCCGGATGAACACAGAACCCCAGGGTATCCAGATCAACCCGGAGACTCTGGGTTAAACATTTAGGTGCAAACCGAGACTTTCTGACAGAGAGAAGTCCGGAGACTCTGGTCACCCGGAGTATCCGAGCCAACCCAAAAACTCCGGGTTAAAACAATATACATATCCCTAGAGTTCGGCTTGGAGCTCCACCCGGAGACTCCAAGCTGCGGTCCAGAATCTAGAGTATCCGGCCTAACCCGGAGACTCCAGGTTCAGACAAGATAGAATTTTTCTAGTGTCCGTGGATTATTGTGTCTCTCAATTTTTGGTTCTAGAAGGATATCATGAGCACTGAGACACCAACAAAACTATCAATACGCATCCCTCTTGATAGAACGGCATCCTAAACTCAAATTCGAAAATAAAGCGAATTAAAACATATTGAGTAACTACATGCCGCTTCTCTTTTCTTTTGAGGGATATCATCGTCGTTTAACTTCTCCATCGGAACTAAAACTTGTACATAACCTCAATAAACACGTTAGTCCCTTAATTGTTTGTCATCAATTAGCCAAAACCCACATAGTGGACCTAGATGCATTTTCAAGTGCTGCTGGTGTCAAGATGGCGACAGATGAGGCTGGAGCTGCTGGTGAGGATGCCTGGGGGGCTACACATGGCCGCCTAGAGTATACCAGGCGCACGAGTGGCTTGCTGGGGACTGCCAAGCCTGCAGCTTGAGTGTCACATCCCAAAATGTTAATCACATAATTAAGCATACATAATCATTATGTCAATTGTTTCTACTTGTTTATTTATTAAATTAAGTGTCAAACATTTTTTTTAAGTACTTAGGAGATGGTCTAGAGCTCTTTAGGAAAGCCCTAAATACTTTAGAGAAGAAGAAGAATAGAAAAGGCAGAAAAAGAAAAAAAGAACATTTCTACGGTTTGACTAGGATCCTCAGCGGTCTGACCACCAGAGCTCAAAGGCTCGACTTAAGTAAGTTGATCACTCTCTCTCTCCCCCTCTCGCTCTCTCTTTTCTCTTTTCTCTCTCACTCCCACTCCTTCACCCAAAACTTAGAGAGAGAAGGAGAGGATGACCTCGATGACCGAAGGTCGACTGTGGGGATTTCCTCTAGCTTCTCAAAGGCTTCCCTTAGTTCTTCCCCCTCTTCTCCATCATCGGAGATGCTTTTCCCTAGGCTTCTTCATCTCAAGCTTACCGACTATCTTGAGGCTCGATCGACAAATCAGAGCTTCCCTGAGACGAACCAATCTAATAGAAAGTTCCCCTACGCTGAGGTAAACCTTCCCATGCCATTTTCCGTCGTTTCCTAGCTCTAGTCACTTGCCGTTTTGAATTGAACCGAGAAACCCAAGTTAAACCTACCACCGGTAAGTTAGTTCAAAACTACATCAAAACCCAATAGTTAGGAGTCAGACCGCCACTAGGGCCAATCTGATTGCTAGCTACTAGTCTGACCACCACCGTTCAGTCGGTCTGACCGCCAAGGCCCTAAACTCTCTGCATGCCACCAGTCTGACCGCCACTATACCGTTGGTCTGACCGCCAGTAACTCCAAGCTTTATGCACTTAGGCTGTCTTATCCGAGGTTCAAACCTTTTCTAACCCAGATTGTTTAGCGTTACTTTGCAAATGTTTTTGAAACATGACGCTTTATTATTGTTCGAGCATACATCATACGCACATTTTTCCATCGTTCACTTGTTTATGTGATACATTATTGATTCGTTTAGAGAGTGTTGCGCCGTCCAAGTGGTTGAAGCCGACACCAGACCACCGGAGTTCTATGAGTGCTGCGCATGTATCATCAGGCAAGCGCCGGAGTAGGAAGGCAAGCATCTAAGCATATTCAATCCACTACTTTGGGATCGATTGTGTCTAATATGATAAATTATGCTTTATGTATGTTTGCATGACTAGCATTCCAAAGTCGGATGATATGGGTAGAATCTATATTGATGTATTACCTTAACCTTTATATTGTTGTTGATTCGTATCCTTGTAACTTGGGTATGATAATATTGATGTCTAACTTCAAAAGTTAATTGAAATGCTTAGTAATGCACAGGTCCTTCGTGGAAGACGAGTGGTGGTTTAACCATTGCTCGTGAGCTTATGACTTACTTATGGTTCACAATGGTAATGACATTGGGATGGATGAGTTGTGAGGATGAGGCGAGATGTGGGTGATGCTAGGGGTAGGTCAGGAGAGGAACCTGGATGTCATAGATCGCTTGCATCGTTTAAACACCGACCATTGTTGCAGTTCGCTATAGCACTTTCCATACTAACTGCATGTCAATATAATGGTAAGATAAGTCAATTATAATACGCTATGCTGATGCTTACCTTACGACCTTGTGACGCGTAAGAGAAAAAGAAAAGGAGAAGCAATGTGTTGGGGAGCTGGAGATGTCCGGGATACGCTAGCGGTAACCCCGGTGCCATAAAGGGCATGTACAAGTGGGTAGTTTCGGGTATGAGAAAGGTTGACACGAGTACCCCATTGTATGTGCCTGTGTAGTCACACATGCTGAATGGTCTTCGAGTCGTGTTGGTAAAGATGTATCCTTTGCAGGGTGTAAGAACAATTCGAATTGCCGTGCTCTCGGTCATGAGCATACTTTTATCTATTTGCAGCAGTCGTAGAGTCACGAATATGGGATAATGTGGTATGGTACGTTGGGATATGGTTGAGATGATTCTATTACGGATCTGTTTATGATAATTCCAGTTACATATAGGTTCATGTTGAGGATTACAGGGTAGAAAGATGCATATGGTTAAGAATAGATGCTTACATATTTGTGTAAAAAATATTTTTGCATATGAACTTTACTTAACCTTATGCCTGATCCTTGCTAATTCATCCAAATGCATAATCCATGAAGTCGGGTTATTTATATATACCTAATATGGATTAAGTCTTGCGAGTATCTTCGTACTCACGTTGCTCTTTCAGGTGCTATCGACGTGGAAGAGATAGTGTTCGGTCACTTCACGCACGCTGAGGTAGGTGGCGGGGATGAGTAGTGCAAACTAATTATGTGACGTTATTTTGGAGTGGAACCTAAGGGCATATGACTCCACCTATCTTTGTTGTTAATAGATTTTGTCTTCCGCTGCGTAGCTTCTCTTTTGGCTAGGGGTGATATATTTTATTGTCCCCTAGCTCTCTTTTATTGTAAATTGTCAGAAATTGTTAATACTGAAAGACTTGTAATATAATTTTATTACTCGTTCTTTATTAGGCCTTGTTGTGATGATATATGTTGGAAATACATGTGTTTCTATTTTGGGTACAAAACACATGTCGAGACTATCGGAATGGTATTATGGTTAATCATTACAGTCGTGATTATAAAAATAGTCGACTTAATAATTAATTAAAATACTATTTGGACGGTTCCTCATAGCGTGACATCAGAGCTTGGTTTAATGAAGTAGCCTAAAAATGCTTAGGATATGGGTTAATAAAATGTTTCAACTTCACTAAAGCAATCCACTAAAATTTACTTTTAGATCCTAAGTATTTGCTCTACCTTATTCCTCACCTTGTCTTAGGTTTTATCATACCTCCTTTATTAAGAACATGTTTAATCTTGATCCTTGACTCGTCTCCTTTTAAGTGGGTTAAGAATGATCACCTTTTTGGGCGAGTGGTCCTAAGTTAATGAAGACAAGAAAAGTGAAATAGGGTGTCATTCTATTTCGTTAGTTTTGAATGGTTAATTAGTTATATTATGCCCTTAAGTATAATGTATTCGTAACCGTATCTAGATGACGACTGTGGTTGTCGGAACGAATTGCTTTCATAGTTGGGAAGTTCCGTTGGGTGTGAATTGCGGCTAAAAGGCTACTGTCGGCAACAGACTCCCAGTAGTCTGACAACCAGGTGGTGGTTTGACCGCCGACGTCCACGGTATGACCGCCAAGCGACGAGCTGACTACTGACACTTGCACAGAAAACATTATGAGTTGTGAGCTAGGCTATGTTTTCGTATATGTTGTACTACACTTTTGATCATGCATTCTCCTTATATTACAATGCTCTAATATGCATTGTTTGCTTTGGTTCGATTGATGCCATTTCCATCAAGTCAGATTTTAACCTTTAACCATTTTTCTTTTTGTTGTCTCTAATAGGATGAGAACCCACCAAAATATGGGAGATCTTCTTGAGGATTTCAATGAGAATAACGTCGTACAACTTCCACCGTCGAGTATGATGGATGTCTTAATACAAATTGAGCAAAACTATCAAGTTTAGACATCTCTACTCGAAGCTCTCGTGTGTAACACATCCCCTCAAGGAGGAGGTGGAATATAGCTTAAACTTTCTATCATGACATATTGACTAGATGTGCATATGTTTATTTCTTATCATATGTATGAACACATATAAGGAGAGTTTAGACTATATTATGCGAGTTTCATAAATTATGATCCATGTGCTTTCATAGTCTACAATTGTTATCATTCGTTTATAGTGATATCCATACAATTAGTATTTTTTTAATTGGATCATGATTTGCAAAACTCTCTCCTATAGGCTCTAATTTTTTTTCCTTTGCAACATGTGCATATAGCTTTTTTGAAAATTGTTGACAAAGGGGGAGAATTTTGATGACCAAATCAAGATGCAAGTTGCAAGATGAACAATGTGAAGAATATTATAGCAACTAGCAAGATGTCTAGGAAATGGCAAAATTGACAAAAAAAAAGAGAAGAAGAAGAAGAAGCTCTTGCATGGATCGATCAAGGGAGATAGTGGCGATAGAGAAAGAGAGAGCCACAATAAAAAGGAATTAAGTGGTAATAATATATATCCAAGCAATATGGTAAGACTTTATGCTCGTTTATGATCTATACATTTGGTATCATTTATTATTTACCACTTGCTTTGATTGTATTGTCATCAATCATCAAAAAGAGGGAGATTATAGCGAAAATAGCTCTATTAGATCATGATTATGATTTTGGTGATTAATGATAACATAATCAATGGGAGTAACATGTTTGTCGAGAATCTATGTTAGTAGGTCTCATGGATGTAATACATGAAGAAGCCACCGTAGCCGGGACTTTGATCGAATTGAAGAAGTCCCAGGAAGATTTGCCTCACAGGATGGTCCGGTGCTCTAGGTGTTGAACTCATCGGAGCATATTTGACAAAGGGGGAGAGATGTCTAAACACCTCACCGGAAGGTCCGATGATTAGCATGGTTACTCACCGGAGCAATTCTTCCAAAGAAGGGTATCATGCTGAAAAAATGAAGGCTAAGCCTCATCGGATAGTCCGGTGATCAAAACATATCAACATCGGATTGTTTCTGTCTAAAAGGCAGAATGGAACAACCCACCGGATAGTCTGGTGATCAGAGGAAGATACACACTAGAGCATTTCCACCAGAGAAGGTTGCAGCCATGGAAGATTGAAGATCAACACACCGGAAGGTCTGGTGATAAAGCAAGGCTACACCGGACAATACACCAAACAGTGTAAAGAGGCAGAATGAAGTTCAAGATATCGGATAGTCCGGTGATAAAGTGATGAGCACCGGATGCTAACACTGGAGAAATTTATACAGAGATGATGCAGTTGGCTCGGATGGCTTAGGATAACTCACGGATAGTCCGGTGATGGAGATGAAGTATACACTGAAGTGTTTGGTGTCCACAAAGGCTTGAGTAGGGTTTCAACAGCTAGTTTGTGAGAGTGTACTCACGGATGATCCGGTGTTAGTACTATTGTTCTTACAGAATCATCCGGTGTTAATAACTTTTCTAAGCCGTTGTGTTAACGACTAATGCGCGGGTTTGATGCTATAAATACCCCTCTGTAGGATCAAGGATACCAACTAGAGGGGGGGTGAATAGGCGGTTTTAAAACTAATTGCTAAATGATCAAGAAAACTTTCGAAAATAAACTAAGGATCACTAGAGTAATATGAAGAACAACTAAGAAGTAAGTTGAGGTTTGCAAACCTAGGGTGACATGCAACAATTTATAATCTAGGAAGATAAATTACTTGAAGTAAATTGCATGAAAGTAAATAATTCAATGATAAGGTGAATTGCTCAAAGATGACACAAGAGATTTTTTTTCCCGTGGTCTCGGTGATTTGCCGATCACCCCTAATCCACGTTGAGTTGAGTTCAAGTTTCAAACTGATTCTCTATCAAGTATTCAATTCTCACATGAGAAAGGACTCATTCAAGCAACTTGACTTTAAGCCGGCAATGAACAAGAACTACTCAAAACCTCGATTTGACTAGTGAAGCACTTTACCACTCCGGCAAGACGTGCTCAAACCTCTCACAATCACCACCGCGGCTCCTTCACAATCTTTCTTGAAGGGCTCGTCAGTGCCACAACCTCCAAGCCGTCTAGGAGGCGGCAACCTCTAAGAGTAATAAGTTGACGATGCTTGCTTGAAGGATCACAAGTGCCAAATTGCTCAAACATTTGAAAATTATGCACTAGTTACTCTCAACCTCTCAAAGATGTAATCACGGAGCTAATGGAGAGGGAGAGTGAAGGGCTAGAGCTCAAAGTGTTGTATTTAAGTGCTAGAGTCAAGAGGTGCCATCAATGAACCAGCCAACCCTATATTTATACCCAACTTCACAAAATCTAACCGTTACTACCAATCTGACATCTCTGCGCTAGTGGCGGTCAGACTGCCGCCGTACAATGGCTACAGCAACGGTCGAAATAAATTCTGACACATCCTGGCGGTCAGACCACCATCCACCTCGATCAGACTGGAACAGTCTGGGCGGTCAGATTGACGGACCCTGCGGTCAGACCGTAGGAACAAAAACTCTCTGTGTGATTGTCGGTCATACCGGCAAGGCCCATGGTCAGACCGGGACTTAGATTTGCTCAGAATTTTAGAGGACTTTATACAGCGGTCTGACCGGCCCTAGAGGAAAGACTGCCCTGGTTTGTTATACAGCAGTCAGACCGCCGCCTGACTTGGTCAGACCGCCAGCACACAGGAGCACACAAACGCAGTCTTTTCGATGGTTTTTCTCAAACTATAAAATTTAACTCTAAATGATATACAAGTTTGAGCAATTTGGTACCATAGAAACTTTAAGCAATCACTTCAACCCCTCTTAATAGTACGGCACTTATCCTATCAATCCGGTCAATTTTTCTTCTCTAATCTCTGTTGATCGGTAAAAGAAAATGCCCTACAATTATACCTTTGCCTTGAGCTAGCCATTCTTCATGCTTTTCACTCATGCAACTTCTAGCTCCACAACACCTTTGTGACTAACCTTTTCATAACTCATTCAAACATATTAGTCCACAAAGATATATTATCATTAATTACCAAAACTCGAATTAGGGGCCTAGATGCTTCACCCTCCACTTAGTAATTTGAAGGTGTGGCATGCTGCTAGAGTCTAGAGGAAGCTCATACACACTTGAGAAGATATCCAAGCTACTAAAATGCTTAATGTGATTATTCAAGACGATTAAGCATAAGATTAGTGAGTGATTATTGCTTATAAGTCTAGAGAGTGTTGCTAGGTGATTGATGTCTAGAGAGTGGATTAATGAGTGATCTAATCTTATACCAAGTGGTATAACAGCACCTTGAAGTCTTGGTGACTTGCCGGCAAGCTTGTTGACCCTCCGACTTGGTGTGGAGCGGCGACGAGAAGCGTGTACGGGAACGCGAAGACTCTTGCCTTGATGGCTCAAGCTCCGAAGTGATTATAGCGGCAAGGCACTGGAATAGAGACTAGTAGTGAGATCTTTCCTTATTGGCTTGGTGTCTCCTCCGGGTGAAGGTCTTGTCTCTGTGACTTGGTGGCTTAACAGCCGTGACTAGGTGTCGATCAGAAGTATATTCTTTGTGGAGCTCCAACGTGGAATAGAGGTGACATCATGCCATCGATACCACGGGATAAAAATCCCTTATGTCAAGTTTGCTCTCTCTACCTTATTTACGTTTTCACATTTACATTCTTGCAATTTAACTTCTTAGATAGGTTATAAACGTTTTGATCGGTAGAGTAGACGCACTAGATAAACTTAGAGCATATCTAGATAGAAATTGATATAGGTTTATCTTATGTAGTTTTTAGAGCCGAATGGATTTTAAATGTCATAATTCACCCCCTCCTCTTAGGACGTCACCGATCCCTTCAGCCTTGAAGAAGATGTCCCACTTGGTGAAGTTCGTAACTTCAAGATCCAAGAGAACTGGGACTTAAGCGTGGTTGGAGGAAGCAAGGCCAGCAGCACTGGGAAGAGAGGTATTGACAGGCAGGGGTTGTGGCGTGAGGCCAGAGGTGGAGGAAGAGGTTGCCGAGTTGTTGGAGGGCTTGGTCGACATGGTGTCAGTGAAGAGGAAGCCGACGGTGAGAAACCAAGCCGACACAGTGGACTAAGGTTAGAGGCCAGGAAAGAAAGCTAATATCGTGATACCATACAGAGAGAAGAAATAATGGAAAAACACCACACATGGCAGGCAAGCTGCAGGGTGCTTATATATATTGATCACAAAGGATTACATCCCAAATGCACAAGATACAGGATCTGTTAGGATCTGTACAGCTAACAGAGTATATCTAGACTAACCATAAATAGTTAGACAGTTAAGAAAACAATCCTAGACTACCAAAGCAATGCGCTAACATCCACTACCATCTGCTAACTAAGAAGGTCGATGCAAAGTCTCCAACAATTTCATGTTGTCATGTCCTTTGCAGGTGTTGGTTACTGGCAGTAGCTCAAAAACTGAATTATGTTGTGCTACCCGTGAGTGCCAGGAAAGAAGGCCGAGTGCAATCCACTCTGTAATTCTGCGACCCGTCTTGCTGAAGCACCAGATCGACACGAGATTCTGAAGACAAAATTGCGTGTACTTCTTTATTATGCTCTGTGTAATATTTCAAGTTAAAGTTCATCTTTTTATTAAGAGTAGCAAAAATGAGGAAATTCTGACAAATAATAAATTAAAAAGAGAAGAAAAAGAAAAGGGCAAATCTTACTATTCACAGCTAATTTAACTTTCTTGCACACTTTGAGTTTGAAGTTGAAATTTTGAAGGATATGAAATACTACACAAACTACATCATTTTTCCTTTTGTTGATTTGGTTCTCCTATCGAAACCAGGTTGCACGACTAGGGTGGCACGAGTGGTGAAAGAAAAATGTCAGATCACCAAAGCATGTCCATAATAAGCTTAAGAGCAATTTCTTGTTAACTCAAGGCCATACCACGAGACAACAATGATCTTACACAAGCTCAATATATTTTTAGACTTTCTAAGATGATGGGGTACAAGCTCTGCTTACTCATGTAATGTACATCCAATAGTACTTAGAAAATGAATTGACAAATTCTAGGAGCATCCAGGACTACTTTGGTTCTCCAAAGCACAACTACAATTGCAGCAGATGTTCCTTCATCCTTCCCTTAAGTTCTCCATCACAAGTAACCTGTTCTCGCTGACAATTTCTTTATTTCCATCATTTAGCAAGCTTATGTTCTGCCTACTGTGGATACCTGGCTGGCAATCCGGCATATGACAGAGACACACAACAATCAATTAAAGAGAAGGTCCATGGCAACAACAGAAACACGTGAGGTGTATGTTTTCCACATTGAACCTTCCATCTACCAATTTGTCCATCATGCTCAGCAATAAAACTGTAAGGTTTACAAAAATTTCTGCTGCAGATGCCTGTGATCTCATCATGATGGCAATTCACAAGTATGGGCGCACATAGGAGGCTCTTTTGGTAGCCATTTGAGATTTGGGGCAGTACTGTTATTCATCTTGCAGCACGATCATGAGTTCTCCACCTTGGCTGAGTAAGCTGTCCAGGAACACAATTACGTTTTCTTTGTCCTTAAACTGCTTAGGTTCGGAAAGATCACTATCCAAATTGAACCAGATACCATCAATGCTTCGAATCGCTACCCAATGCCTGCCAGTCCAAAGCCCCCTGAACCTCCTGACAGGCACATTGATCATCAGACCAATGAACGATTCTGCATCCAGATCGATTGATGATGCCTCTTTTCGATGATCATGCCAGACTACCTTCTTCTTTCTAGCTTCTAATGCTGCGATGAGAACATTTACATCATAGTTCCCAGTTACTACATTGTGGTGAGGTTTAAAAATGAACGATAGAGGACTCCAGTGGTCCTTGTTTGGATCACTGAGAACAAGATTTCTAGCAACCCCATCCAACTCAGCTCGGGTGAAACATTCCTTTTCCTGGACCACATAAAGCATAGTTGACACATTTTAGCCTACAAAAGTTAGATTGAAACATGGTATGCCCAGACTAACCAAGATAGTACACAAGCAAAGAAATGGATTATGTCATTTTAGTGAGATCATGTTTCTCGTAACATAATTTAAAAAGTGCAAAATTATATTTACGCGGGTAAGTTGTGATAATATTTATTCTTCTGTTTTGGCGATAAACATAAATGGCCAGGTAGCAGGTGAAGTCTTTGTGACTTGTCTGTGCTTTTGAAGCCCATTAAGATTTCTACAAAATGGACCAGGTCACCTTAGAAGCCATTAGCAATTTAACACAGAATCAAGAGGGTTTGACAATACTAAAAGATTTGTTTCTGTCAGGCTTATGAATTCATGGTTCACGAGCACATCCAGTCACTGCAGCCTCTAATTCCAAAGGTGGATTGGAGGTGCGCAAAATGGATGAGCGGTACACATAAATGTGTCTTGTTCAAGAGCAGGTGGCAAGCGTGCCTGCTTTGGCAAGAATTGACATGCTCCGACTAATGGATGGAGCTTTCTGATGTCAAGGTACTTCACCTTTCTTACAATATGTTGCGATGTATCCACCACAGCAAAATTGAGTCCAACAGTGGTACCTACTGTGCTCGATTGAATCCGCAAAACTAATTTGTACCACTAAGCGCCATCATCAACGGTGCTGGTGGAGTGGAGCACAACGCTCAACTACTAACAATTTCAACAAGTCGTTCGATCAATCCTTCTCCGGTAATCGACATAGTCACATACAGTAAGGGAATCACAAGAGCGGCAATTGGAGCTTAAGAGTATATATAACGTAAAGATTAAAGTAAACTATAAAGAAACTAATAAGCACTGCACACTGATAGAACACGAGCAAGAACCCGAGGAGATAATGGTCGAAACTAGAAAGAGAGGGGAGCCACCTGCATAAGGTTGTTGAGGGCGTGGAGGAGGCAGAACTGCAGCCTCTGCCTCTCGTGATAGACCTTGCTGTTGCCGCCGCCGCCGCTTCCCACAGCGCCGGATCCTTGCTCCTCTTGCTTTGCTTCTGATTTGGCTCCCGGCTCCATGTCGCGATGGGGTTGGGAGGAGCAGAGGGGCTGGGACGCTGGGTCTCGAGTCTCGACACCCAGGGATCACTGCGGCCGCGGATTCCTTCGCCCCCCTCCCGCCAAGGCCGAGCTAACGCTGGGTCCTTTTGTTTGCGCCGCCGCCGCGATGAAACCCTCGGTGGGAACCTCGTCCTGCCCTGTTTACAGTTCCAGCTCAATGATAGGCGTGGAAAGGAAACGAAATTATACGAGACTACGTGACAGGTATTCTCTATTCCTCTTATATATGTTTAATTTGATCGTTGTATCCAAAACAAACGATGTGAATCAGGATTTCACAAAAACCTTCCTGTAGAGAGTCTCATATAATTTTTTTCCGTGGAAAGGGGTAAGCGCCGGTTCTGGAATCAGAACACCGAGCCCTCCCTTGTTACGTTTTTCAATTTTTTTTTCCCGTTCGAGCTACTCGGTAAAGGCAGAAAACAAATTAGATATGACATCACCATCCGTTAGTTCTATTATTTTTTAAATAATGGAAGTTTTATTAACTATTATCGTTATATCAGAGAATACAATCATATAATAGTTTGCTCTTAATCGCTACATAGTTAAGGTACACACAACATTTCAATTAATTATGGAAAAACCAAGTACAAAACCGCAAACATAGTGGGCGGACTACCTAGCTAAAATAGACATGGAGAACCGCATCACCTAACTATCACATCTTGATTTGCAATTTTTGCAAATTTTAAAACTTTTCAAGATTAGATTATATGTTGAATAATTAGAATAAAAAAAGCTTATTTTTTAAATTTAAATTCAAATTTGAATAAGGTTATTATTGTTTGTTTGAATGCATTCATGAAGTTAATAGGCATGTAGGGTTTATTTGGATTTGTTATTATTTTATTTGGTTTTGCTTTAGAATAGAAATAGAATTGGAAATAGAAAAAGGATAGAATAGAAAAGAAATAAAAAGAGAAAACCCTAGACCTAAACCTCCGTGGCCCAACCTCTCTTTCCGGTCGGGTTTTCCCCTTCCCCTTGGCCTGGCCAATCAGCCCGAGCCGGCTCGCTGTCCTCCCCTCCTCTCCTTCTCTTTCCATGTGGGCCACGTCGACCTAGCCAGTGCGCCCGGGCCGCAAGTGCTACAGCCAGCCAGCGCCACGCCGTTCCGTCAGCGCGCCCGTCATCTCTAAGCTGGACTCTTCCGCGTCGCTGTGTCCGAGATGGAATTCGCGTCGCTATCCTTGAGTCCCGCTTCGCCCCGAGACTCTCTGCCACCTATATATCTAGCCGCCGCCCCTCGGTTTTCCCCCAAACCAATCTCATCGAAGCCCGAGCTCAAGTCGCTGAAACCGAGCGTCGCCGATGCCATTATTGTCGCCTCGATCTATCCCACCACCAAGCCATCCTAGCGTCGTTCCACCATCGTCATGCCGTCCCTGAGTTTCGTAGACACCCTTTGAGCACACATGAGCCCCCGCCTTCACCTCTTAGTCACTAGAGCTTCGCCGCCGATGAGGAACCGAAGGTCTACATCGCCCTCCTTGCTACCAACCTGATTCGCCGCCTCACCGAAGCCACTGAAACCCAAGGCGAGTTCGCCATCGCTTCCTCCCTGCTTTTCGCCGCTCACCACCGCCGGCGGCAGGCCGAAGCGCCAATTTGGCATACTTCCGATTGAGCATCGTCGCGCCATGACCGTCGTCGCTCCTCTGCTGCCGATGGTTCACCGTCTCTCTTCCTCAACCATCCGATCAGCAACACACAGTCTAGATTAGATCAAAAGCATACCCCTTCATCCACCAGTCTTGTGGCGCCACGTGTCACTCCATAACCCAGTCAACGCTCTCAGCCAAGTCAGCAAGCCACGTCGGTGCCACATGATGCAAGTCAACTGAGCCTAGTCAACGTTAATTTTGCAAATAGACCCCTAGTTAGTTTTAATAATTAGATTTATGTCCTAAATTTTTGCAGTAAGCACCCTAGACTTGCAAATAGTTAAGTTTAGGCCCTATCTTTTTAAAGAAAACTCCCTAGACTTTAATAAATTAGATTTTAGTCCTGACCTTTTTGCATAAAAGCCCTTGTTCAGTAAGAGCCTCATAAAATTTTCATTCTAGCTTCTTTTTTAGCGATTCTTGCGTTGTTGTATTAGTTTTTCAGAGCTCTATCTTTCTATATAGGTTTTATCTTGTTGTTCTTCTGTTTTGTGTACTGTTCTTAGTGTGTTTGTTTGTGTATTTTGTCGGTAATTGTACGATTAGACGACAACGCCTCAATCAATTTGAGGAACATCAAGACTAGGAGCTAGAGTACACTAAGCAGCAGTAAGGAGAAGACAAGTGTCATTGATCATCTTAAATCTATATTTTATTTTATAAAATTGCATGCAATGTCAATTTGATGGGTAGTCACCTATGTTAGGGTTTGTCCTAGATCTTTCTTCTTACATTCCTTGAAGCCTAAGTGATGGTTAGTATGAGTCTTTGAATAGATTTGCTCAACCATGCTATTGAGATGCTGGGAAGTATCATATACTTGACTAATGAACATATAACAATGATGGTTAATATGATGATGAATTTGATATAGCAACATGGAACTTTAAGCCTTGAGCAAATAGGTGGTTATGAAGGTGATCATAGATATGTCGTTGGTTTAGTCTTTGCTCAAGTGACCTAAATAAGGACTGGTTCATGGAGCGACAATCCAAGATGTTTCGTACCAACACGAGACTGATATGGATAGGCTTAGCCATTAATTAGGGTTCTCCCAGTGTTGTGTGGGCCAGATTGGATGCGTGGATGAGGGAAGATAGTTCTCAGAATCCACAAGGCACAAGAGGGGGCTTCTGTGTAGGAGTTAGACTCGCGTAAACCCTGACGGTGAAACCTAGAGTGATGGTGACACATAGTGAGAGGATTCTTTGTAAAGACTTCATAGTGATCTCCTGACAACACACCTCGAAAGTGTGTAAAGTGCTTGGCAGACACTGCAACATAGAGACTTTAGTCATCTGCTTGTAGGTGATGAAATCATGACTCGTGGAAAAGTTGTATAACCTCTGTAAAGTGCGAAATTTGATATATCAACCGTGCTCACAATCATGAGAGACTTCGATTCTCACATGATTAGTTGATTATGGTTATGGTTATGATTATAGTCTGGTGGTACTAAATTGTTATGGGTTACAAGGTGGTTAGCTTTGGATGGTGATTATTGGGTTTTTTTTGGGTTACATTCATTTAATAACTGCTTAATGCTTTTGGATTACATTACTGTTTCTTTACTCGTATATACGCAAATATACCATGTGTTAGCTCATTCTTGTTGAAAGACTACATTTCATTATTTTCCCACATGTGCTGAGTACTCCATGTATTCACTCTTGCTATCTCACACAATACATATGCTGTTCAGTGGAGGACTTTGAAGATTTTCAAGACGACGACCTGGTGATCTACGAGTGTGTCTTCCATTCAGTACATGTGGAGTTGCTTAGTCACCGACACTTCCATTCTGCTTTCGCTGATTATTTTGTCGTCATTTAGATAATAACGTTGTTTAGTTTAAGTCTTTAATGTAAGAGTTGAACAGTTGTAAGTTAAAGTATTACTTTTGTTATTTCACATGTGATGTCCTTATGTGTGTTAAACATTCTGGGTACACATAAGTCACGCTTGGTTTTGTTCGTTAAAACCGGGTGTGACACTAACCAACTAGCTAGCTAAACTACGCCAGATATAGTCAACAACGTTCGCAGAAACAGACCAAGGTCAGACCTAAGTCAACAGCCACTCAAAAACACAGGGGAGGAACTCCAGACGGTGCCTTTAAGGATGGCATGGCACTAAGGGCACTTGAAAACCATAATGAGGTTTTCACCCAAAGAATTCAAAAAAAAAAAAACACCACAACACCACCTCCAAACGAGGAACAACGCCTGAATGCGTCATCGGCATCAATAGGAAGTCGATTAGGGCTTTCACCAGGTGCTTCGTAGCCAACTAGAGTTGCGCCTCAACCGTCGAATCGGTCCAAGGAGGCTGGAAACGATGGCAAGCGTTGCCCATGCCCTCACCCCCACCCATCAGAACTATGCCTCAATTGCCAAAAGTTGTTTGCAGCAGAACACGAATCAGAGCAGACCGTCGTCGAGTGGATTTAGCCAACAACTGTAAAGATCCCACAAATAACCGTTGTGAGGATCCTAGCAGTGGGCCATGAACATCTGGCTGCCAACATGAAGGAGTTGGCCATCCACACGCCTCGTCGAGCAACATCCAGAGCTCGAACTTGTCCGCCCCGTGACCAAGCGCAGTCGCGTGCACAACACGCAGAGAGGACACACAAAAAGGGGCTGCATGCATAGATCTGCAGGACAGGCACCCCGTGCACAACAAAGCACGTGACAGTGAGCGGACTCATTCGGGATGGCGTGATGGTCTCGATTTGAATGGGCGCGGCGACGAAAGTCCAGCCACCGCCACCCACAGAGACATGCCACGGCCACACATGCTCTGTCATATCTAAGCCGCCAACACGAGATTCTGCCTCCACCGAAGAAGATCCAATCGCCGCTGATGAAGAAGGCGGCAGTGAAGGTGAGGTGTAGGTACAATGCCAGGTTCGCCGTTGATGACCCCTCTCTACGGAGCATTCAGCAGCAACGCCGCCGCTAGGACTTTGGAGTTATGTGAGATCATATGATGAAAAATTTGTTTGAACAATAATATTGGCAGAGCAAAGTGATTTAGCATAATGATTTTAGGATGCACTATCAAAAGTTGTGTATGCTTATGTTAGCATGATGGTTTTGCTTGTAGTTTGCATGGTGTTGCGTGAACTGATCTTAAGTCAAGTTGGGAAAGACTTGTGCTCGTACTCGTTTGATTATATGCAGGTGTTGCTCAAAGGCGAACGTGGTCGATGATGGATCGACGAACTAAGTTCAGGGATGAGCTGGGGTTCAGTGAATAGGTTCAGGAGGAACTGAGGTCATGGTAATCGAGGATGTCATGTGGGATGGTCGAGCTGAGAGAACAATGCATATGGAGACAAAGTTTCGCGATGGCCGTAGAATGCGATCTGATCGTGAGTGGACGTCTCAACTAATTCGTGTTCAAGTCGGAGCAGGCATGGGGGAGTCGTGTGGTGGCTGGACTTGAGGCAAGAGTTGGTGTCAGAGACGTACTCTGAGTTGGTTAAGTATATGCATGTATGAATGAGAGATGTTACATGCATGATTACGTGAGATATTGACGAATTAGTTTAATTAGCGGAAGTTGTTTGTCCTCTTGTGATTAGAGGAAGATAGAGATCAGATTGAATATGACTTGGAGTTGTAATTCGATTCGGTCATGTTTGTACGTTTAGCTATCCTATAAATAGAGAGGTCTATTGTATAGGACAACACAACGTAGCATAGAGAAATTATAGAGAGGGTTATTTTGGAATTTTATGGAAATTCTTGTTGGATGCTTTAGAGAGACATCTTGTAAACTCATCTATATAATAGAAATCAAGTTTTGTAAGTTGATGAGTTGCTGATTTGATATTTTATCTTTGTTCTATACTTTGCATACTTGGTTTTAGTTTTCGATTTTTTAAATTTTTTTTATCAAGTTTTATCTTGGTTTAATCTATCCAAAACCTTGCTAGAATATCTAATGTTTGATTTGAGAAAATTTTGAGTGATTTTGATTTGATCTCAAGTAGCTTTTGTTCTTTATTGACTAAGTTTTGATCTACTCGATTCTGGTTAATACAGTCTGTTTTGACTAGGTATAATTCTTGATTCACATATCCGATTGACTCGATTCTTATGTGGTTAGTTTTGTATTTGAATCTAGTTTCAGCTATCCAAATTTGAGGGCAATTAGACTAGGAGATCTTTCTCTATATTATTTTTACTAGAATATGTACAATCTATTTTGAGTTGAATACTGAGTTTAAATCGATTTTCAATATGAGTGAGTTAATCTTAAAATTTAGTTTCTGCAATCATTCACCCCCCTCTGATTGCCATATTAGAGTATAATTGATCCTACAAGTTCCCCATTGTACACCAGCGACGACGCAAGCAGATCTCATAGAAAAACCAGCTGGATACGTAAATCCGGCCACCACCTACCTAGATTCGACCACTAGTTATCGTCTACGCTAAGCAAGCCCAATCTGTTAGCCTCCTTATCCACCCACAGAAAGCACCACTGTCGGAGGGTTAACTCCTGTCGCAGGGATCCTGAGGGACCCCTTTTTAGAGATTCGGCCGGGGGGATGATCCTGAATATGTTCGCCGGAGAAATAAATGGGTATGAATGCGATGGCCGGTGGGGTGAAATGATCTAATGCGGAACGGAGTAAATGCGCTGGTGTTTAGACAGGTTCGGGCCGCGCGGAGGCGTAACACCCTACTCCTGTATGTGTACTATAAATGCCTTGAGAATATCCCTCAAGGATGTTGCTGGTTACAAGAATGTCTAACTATCTTAGAGCCTAGGGCTCCTTGTTCTTCGGTCTACGTGTGCCTGTTGTCTTCTTTGAGCTCTCGATCTTCTCTTCCTTTCTCTGCTTACTTCCTCTGGGATGGCTCTGAGATTGTTTTTCCAAAACCCTCCTTCAAAAGCTTTTTCCTTTTTTTCACCACCCTTTCTTCTGTGCCGCCGGCTGCTCTAAATACCCGACGGCAGCAGCGTGCCCCGAACGGGAGGGCACGAGTTCCAAGGCACCATAAATGGAAAAGGCGTCATCATCACCTCTGGACGAAGTGACCGGGGGTGGAAAATACATCCCACGTCCGGTCATCTGTCACCATAAATGCACTGGCAACGGACGCCGTGGAGAGGGCCCACCGGGCAGCCGCGGAGTGGCCCGGCGTGTCCGCCCTGTCTTGTTCCCCTGCCACAGCAACGCGGCAGACGGAACGCCTCAGCCCTCACGACGTTATCCCGAGACGGGCCGGATGGCACGGGATGGGACCCGTGCATTCAATGACCCCACGCCGTTCTGTCAGAATGTGGCAAGATCTGACACCGAGCGTGGCGGGAGAAGTTGGAGGTGACAGGACACACGCGCTCTTTAAATGCGGCCTTGGGCCTTTGACTGGCTGACACCTCATTAGTGGGCCCCTCGGGGGTCACTGTCAGGGGGCTCTCTGGGTCGTCGGGGAACCGAGTGCTCGGAGGTACTGCTCGCCTCCCCGAGCACTCTCTCCCGAGAATGCCCTTTCTTGTCCTCGGGAAACCGAGTGCTCAGGGGTACCGTTCACCTCACTGAGCACTCTCTCCCGGTACTCTTGTACGGATCTTCGAGGGACCGAGTGCTCGGGGGCCGCCGCACGCAGCCCCGAGCACTCTCTCCCGGAACTTCCTTCAGTGGGTTCTCGGGATACTTGGGCGCCCAGGGGGCCACTGCTCGCGGCCCCGGGTACACTTCTCCCGGTACTCAGCCTTCCTGGTCGTCGGGGGACTCGGGTGCTCGGGGGTCACCGTATACCTTCCCGAGTACTTTCTTCCCGGCATTTAGACTTCGCAGATCATCGGGGAACTTTGGTGCTCGAGGGCCACTGACTGTGGCCCCGAGCGCCCTCTCCCAGGACTTAATCTTTCTTACCTCGCGGGAAAACTCCACGGGATGACGCCATGTGGCGGATTGCTGACCCGGCCTCGGAATTCGGAGACCCCCGGTTCCTGATTCACCGACAACCACCCAACCAGAACCGGCCATTGAAGCCTTAGATCTAAAGGGAAAAAAAGGAGAAAGAGAAATGAAGGATGAGAGGAAGCTGGCTTTGACTCCCTCGCTGTCTACCGTTGTCGTCAACCGGTCAACAACAACAACTGTGGTCAGATATGGTAGGTCGAAGGAGGTTGTTTGGTGGCGGACTAGATCACCCTCGTGTTGCCCTTGAAAGTGACACCCAAAAATGCACAAGGAGGTTTTGGGAAAACTTAAGTAGGTGTTATATTCATGTATTTCTCGGAAAAAATGAAATAGAAAGAAAACAAGCTCTTGTTTGATTTGAACACATGAATCGTAAATGAATTTAGTGAAATACTTTAGGAAGCTCTCTGTTCCCGTTGCCATAGGACATGAAAATTGTTTGCGTTCCAACGGTGGCATGTACCACAAAAATTACGACGGATACAAATTCGTAAACTCATAGGTACGGCCACACATTTCGATCGCCTGGACGAAAACTCCCATAGGACGACAGGAGGAAGTCAAGCGGAGCAGCATATTCCGGCATCCAGGCCTCAATAGCAGCATACCACGATGAGACGACGACGAAGACGACGACGGTGGCGGCGGCATAGTACTCCGTCGCTGTCCAGTCTTCCACCGTGAAACTACCAACTGCGCTTTCCTCGCAACGTGCCAAGCCGTGAGATATTCCCCCAAATCTCTCCCACCCGAAACCAAAACCGAGAAGTTTTCCGTGTTTGAGCTTGGAAGAAAGATTAACTAACTGGAGTAACAGACAAGTACCGATAGTAGAAGTAGGTGCGAAGCTATATGCAACTTGGATGATGTATCGACACTAAAGTATTTTTTTATTAAGAATATACTCATATCGACTATATAAATTTATATTATATGTATACTAAAATAGTAGCATTTGTAGATGAGTATAGAGCACGGTAGTAAGGTTATAGGGAGGAGTTGAGCCGACGGAGTTCAAATACTATCCTATATCTATGGTCTCTAATAAACCGTATAGGTAGAGGAGAGTTGTTAAAAAAATAGCACTAGTTCATTTCAGCTTAAAAAGCTTTCCCTGAGTTACTCTCACGGTTTACAAATATTTATTATTGGATTTTTATTGTAACAAATTTGATCATACGTTTAAAAAAAAAGATTTATAGATATTTAAAACTTTTATATTATTAGATTTATTATGAAACAAATTTTACTAGTATTATATATTTTTAAATATCTATAAATATTTTTTTAAAAACGTAAGATTAAATTTACTACAGTATAAAAACAGTGGTATGTATTTGTAAACGGAGTAGAAGTTTTGAAGAACTCGTTAAAAACGCGTGCACAGAACGGGAACTGGATTTAAAACAGGAGGGTGCCGTGCGGGATCACACACGGCACAGGCGGCGGCAGTCTGAACTCAAGGGGAAGCCGCGCGTCAAGCACGGGACCGGAGGCCCGAGCCGAGTCGAGCCGACTCCGCCCTGCCTCGCCTAGCTTCCGTCTCCCACAAACAAGGAGACCGAGCAGGCTGCAGCGGCGGAAGCAACCCGTGGGGGCGCGAGCGGCTCACCGCTGTGATCCACCGGCCGGCGAAGCGGAGAGAAGAGAAGAGGCTGGGGGTGGAGATTGGAGAATACGTGCAGGCGGGGAGATGTCGGACGCGCTGATCAACGGCCTCGCCGGCGCCGGCGGCGGGATCATCGCCCAGCTCCTCACCTACCCTCTCCAGACCGTACGTCACGCACGCCCTCGCGACTAACCTTGATTGCTCGCTCGCTTGCTCACGGAGGGGTTTCCTTTCCGCGGCGCAGGTGAACGCGCGGCAGCAGACGGAGCGCGACCCCTCCAAACCGGCATTCAAGGACGGCACCGCCCGCCAGTTATACCTGGTCCTCCCTTCTCCGCGTGAAAATTTGAGCGATCTAGCCCGATCCGGGCCTAATACTGCCGCGATCTCTGATTTTTTATGTGCTGTGGTAGGTGGTGAAGCACGAGGGGTGGGAGCGCCTGTACGGCGGACTCATGCCCTCGCTTGTGGGCACCGCCGCCTCCCAGGTTGATCCGCTCGTTGGTTGTTAGTTCATTCGCCAGCTTCCTGCCTTGCTTTGCGATGGTTGATATGCTTCTGTCAATTGGATTGCGTTACTGTCAGGGTGTCTACTACTACTTCTACCAAATATTCCGGAACAGGGCGGAGGCGAAGGCCCTTGAGCGATCCAGGAGAGGGCTGGGCGATGGGTCTGTCGGGATACTTCAATCTCTCACTGTCGCTGCGCTGTCTGGGTAACTTCAATTTAGCTAAGCATTGCATTATCTACTCCGAGACATAATTGATGTGACTCGTTAGCTCGTCAACCTTCTATGCTGCTGGGGATGCCAATTTGCCTCTCCCTTTTTGCGCAGGTGCGTCAATGTACTGCTCACGAACCCAATTTGGGTTGTTGTTACACGAATGCAAGTAAGCAAACTTCTCTTCTCTGAAACCTGCTTTCAGTGAAGATCATTTGACAACACATTTGAAGTACAATATGTCATTATTGCCTGCAGACTCACAGAAAGGCAAACAAACAGCAAAACACTCAGGGTTTGACGTGTGCTCTTGGCAAGGACCCCCAATCTGCTATAACTGAAAGCACCCCTTACAAAACTATCGATGTTGTATGTAACTCACATCGTTTCTCTTGTAGGACAAGATACTCTATTCGTGCAGTTGCAGATTGTCTGTTCTTAACTACGTGGGGAAAATCTTCTTTAACTCTATGTAGTTTGTTGTATCAGAAGGGCGACACTCATCCCTGGATGGATTCTAATTCAGTAGAAGCTCCCCAATTATTTCCATCCTGAATATTTGTTTTAGGTTTTGCACTTACACTAGGATGAATATCAATATTTTAACTTGCAACTGATAGTTCGTACCTATAACCAGATTATGTTTGTCCTAATTAATCAACATTTCATAACTAGACATGCTGCAAACTTCCACGTGAACTAGAACAGTTCTGCCTAGGAATGGGGTGTATGTCCTGAAAATTTTATCAGTCTATTTTTATCAGAGGGTTTCTCCCCTAATCTGTCATGGTTCATTAGTTGAACAGTAGGAAGAACTAAACAACCACTTGATATTTGTTTTAATCAATGCTGTTTTGATGCTATACTCGCTTCTAGTATTGCATGGCAACATGCATCTGGCTTGAATTGATTGGAAACAAAGTGGCTCAAATTTGAACTCTACAAATGAAATTATGTTGAAATGAAGCCCCAGGGGGGGGGGATATCTAGTTCTTATTATGTTGAACTACTTTATGGCCTGGTTGTGAAAGTCTGGAACACAAACTTTTATGACCTGGAAACTTATCTATCTTTTGCCTTCGTTTTTTAAAATTTAAAACCTGTACCATAGCTGTAGTATCAGTATATAATCAGACAATGACCATTCACAACCAAATGATTCCTGATAGCAAAGTGTTACACTTGCATATGTGGATGGATGGACATGTAGAGAGCCATATTTTGTTGAGTGCTAGAGGAACAAGAGAAATAACATTACTTTTGGAAGGAGAAGAATAATGTATTTTCATGTTTCCACCAGAATTTGTTTTTATTGTATGACTGCTGTGGCATATTGATCTTAACACAATGTAGCATGCACTAATGGCTACAAATACGTTTAGAGGATAGTTGTTTGACTTCGTCTTACTCCAGTTTCAGGAACTTTGCAAAGAAGCTGGAGTGTTGGGCTTCTGGAAAGGGGTAATTCCAGCTCTTATTATGGTAAGTCACTGTTGTCCACCTTTCCTATTGCGTGTTGGTCTTACAGTGGTGAGATTTCACAATTTTATCTTTTACTAGGTTAGTAATCCCGCGATTCAGTTCATGTTGTATGAGACTCTTCTGAAGAAGCTGAAGAAGAGACGGGCCTCGAATTTGAAGGGAGCTGATGGACTAACTGCTCTTGAAGTAAGCTTTTTATTAGGACCAATACCACTTTGCATAGTGATTACTTGCTGTATTGGGGCCTGAAGCCCTGAACCTATAGTAATGATGACTTGAAAGCTTGTTCGTTTGGGACATATATTGGTTGTTGCGTGTTTTACTTTGATGTTGGAAACACTTTGGCACTGTCATATGCCCATTTAATACAACTGTTTATATGTTATATAATACAATCCTAACTTCACATTGCAAACATCCTTGTTCAGATTTTTCTTCTTGGTGCGGTTGCAAAGTTTGGTGCAACTGTCGTTACATATCCTCTTCTAGTTGTTAAGGTGATTAATTGGTGAATTGGTAATAACTGCAGCTGTCTACCTACATATTTGAGTACATGTTGCAAATTGAGCTATGTTTATTCTGTAGGCAAGACTTCAGGCAAAGCAAATGATTGATGATGACAAGAGGCATCGCTACAAAGGTACATGATCCATCGTCATCATTTTCTGTAATAATTTTCTGCCTTTTGTCTTTAGTGTTACATAAGGTAATCAGGTCCTGTTTCTTTGCTGTTACTGACTTACTATTAAAGATCTTATTGCACCATTTCGTGCTGTTACTGACCTACTTTTGAATATCGTAATGCTCCATTTCTTACTTTCAGGTACATTTGATGCATTCACAAAGATGGTACATTATGAGGGTCTGAGAGGGATGTACAAAGGAATGGGCACAAAAATTGTGCAAAGTATTTTTGCTTCTGCTATGCTTTTTATGATCAAGGAGGAGCTGGTGAAGGGTGCTCGATTACTGGTAACTGGTAACACCAGTCTGGTTAAGAAATTACCATCAAAGCCATCAATATGATCTAGGTCTTTGCAAGTGTTAGTATATCGCTGTAACTCCAATTATTCCCATAAATCATAAACAGATTGACAAGCTATAGAGTTCGCCTCTGTTAGGAGATATCAATTGTAGGTTACACAACAACCAGTATGATTCTTGTAGGATCCAAAAACTCTATATTGGATAAGGTTATTTGTATCATTTATGTAAAATATATTCTGGAAGATTGAAACAAGAGGAAATAAAGGGCATGATAATTGAATTGTCAGTCATCCGTTCAGATTTCTTGAATTGCTTTAACCTCATTGTTCGGGTAGCAGAAATATCTGAAAATTAACCAGCATGAGAATTGCAACCGTCAGTCATATATTCAGGTTTCTTGAGCTGCATCGACCTGCTTGTATATGCAAGGAACTGCCTGTACATGTTTACCATCAGGAAGCCTAGAAAAGTAAAACACGCCTCTTTTTTACCACTGCTGTGCTAAACACGTCTTATCGGCACACATGACCCGAACCTCACGGGCCAACCAGGTATTTCAGCAAACTGTAAGTAAAAATTTAGCTGAATGGCGGCGAATATCCCATTTAATATTACCTTTGAGACAGAAATAACAATGAAAAAAATATGTACATGTAGATGGGACCGGGAAACACATGCTGAACTGAACAATCAGCTGATAGAAAAAAATCCAACTCAATGAAGAACTGACTGAGAAAAAGAAAGATGGAATTAGTTGATGGTATCAATTCAACGTTGGCTCTTCTTCCTACCAATTTAAGAGTAAATTGCACTTTGGACTAGGTGAGACTTATGATTTGATACCTTCATCTGATTCTACGAATAATTTCACATAACACTACTGTATGTTACTAGAGGAAAATACTTTACATACAATTCCATTGCAACCCGGTGCTTCAGGGGTGCATGATTCATAAGTGAGGTACCACTCAAGTGTCAATTTGCACTAGTCAGATGTAGTAAGGCCAAACCGCATGTCACACTACACATGTTAAGTATATTGGGTTCAACTCTCATACGAGTGGTTAGTGTAAATTGAAACTTTTTATTGAGGTAGTGTTAAATAAATCAATTCATAAAACCTTATGTAAATACCAAACCCTACAAGCTATTTGGTCCAATGTGCAATTTACCTAAAATAATAAAGTTCTCTTACAGGCATTTTCTTTACATCATTATTTTTGTTCCTTCGATGATTATCTAATTCTAGGGATTTTCTAAGACAAATCCTTGGACCTTCTTCGAACTAAGGTAGGAGTATAATTTTAAGGAAACATTAAACTTAGCCAGATCAAAAAGAAATAGCAAAGCGACTAGTCACTTGGCGTAACAAGTAGCTGAGATGAGACAGTGTGTCATGAAAGCAAATTTTATAAGATCTTGTCAAAAAGATTCTCATAAGACTATTTACGTTATTTATTTTGTAATCTAATGACTAGACTGAAGAGCAGAGATAGAATAGATGGAAGCAAATTTTATAGTACTTTATCTACAAAGATCCTTGTAAGATCCTATCCATACCATCCATCACGTGGTCCAATAGCTAGACTGAAGAGAAAAAATAATATTTCATAGAATATTGTGCTATAAAATTTACTTTCAAAAATAAATAACAGGACGTGGCCGGACGGGTGGATAAAGAGATAGAAGCGGTAGCTACGGTGGCAGAGCCATCGTCCTTGCCCTTCCCCGTCCCCAGCTCAGCAAAGCCGCCACAATGCCAGCCGCCGCCGTGGCCTCTCCTCTCCTCCTCCTCCCCGTTCCTCTTCTCCTCATCTACCTCCTTCCTCCCACCCTCCAGCTCCGCCACCGCCACGCACATCGCTTTCAGGAGGAAGTCGGCAGTCCCCGTCCTCCGCGCTCTGCGCGCAGAGGCGGCCACCCTCCCCGTGCTCTCCTTCACTGGGGAGAAGGTCGGGGAGGTCACCCTCGACCCCAAGTCTGCGCCGTCCTCCACCGCGCGCGCCTTCGTGCACCGCGCCATCATCACTGACCTCCAGAACGCGCGCCGGGCGCGGCCTCCACGCTCACCCGGGGCGAGGTCCGCGGTGGAGGGAGGAAGCCCTACCAGCAGAAGAAGACGGGGAAGGCGCGGCGCGGGTCGCAGCGCACCCCGCTCCGCCCCGGCGGTGGCGTCGTGTTCGGCCCCAAGCCCCGCGACTGGTCCATCAAGATCAACCGCAAGGAGAAGCGCCTCGCCATCTCCACGTCGATTGCCAGCGCTGCCGTGGCTGAGGACGCTTTCGTCGTGGAAGAGTTCAACGAGGCGATCGCAGCGGGGCCCAAGACCAGGAAGTTCGTGGCCGCTCTGCAGCGGTGGGGGCTCGACCCCAAACAGAAGGCCATGTTCTTTGCCACAGAGTTCGACGACAATGTGCGCCTCAGCGGCAGGAACATTGGCTCCCTCAAGATGCTCACCCCCAGGACGCTCAACCTGTACGACATCCTCGATGCCCGCAAGCTCTTCTTCACCCCTTCCCCCATCGACTACCTCAACTCCAGGTACGGTGCCACCGTATTTGATGAGTACGAAGACGATACTGACGGTGAAGAAGAGGAAGTGGGGGAGCAAGAGGAGGAAGAAAGCACCACCGAGGAGGCTGCTCAAGGTATATAGCTACGCACTAACTTTTGCTATGCTGATTGCAATGCGCTGTTTGATTATTTATGTGCTGTAATATGTGAAGTCTGCTAGTAATGCTACGTTTCAATCCATCAACTACTACATGTTTAAACCGAGAGAACAACAAATAATAGTGATTACTGATTAATGTGACAATGCAGTAATGCCAATGGAATTGAATTGTATTGTCTTCAAGATAACCATGTTTGGTGTCTTGACAATCTACCTAGTAATGTCATTTGAATTGTCTGCTCTCGCGGTGAACAATTTATGTAGTACATTGTGTGAGATTTTGATAGCAAAGAAAAGTAACCAAAATTTAAACTGTGTTCACTGGAATTCCAAGAGTGATGTTTCCCATGCCTGGAATTCAAATCTCAGTTCAGGGCCAGATTATTTTTCTTGTAAAAACCGGACTGGTTATCAAGTTTCTCGTTTTCCTTTCAAATATTTTCAAGAGTGATGTTTGCATGAGATTTAACAAGTAACAAGGAGTACATTGTACCTGAGATGGGATCAAAGGGGGCTTTTAGATTCCTATTGAAGTGGAACCAAATGATAGTATTGCAGTAAGACTTCATAAAGCTGAACTAGTATCTGAATGCTCTGCCTATGGTGCTAACTACCTACGATATTAAAGGTCCTGGCTTAAGGAGGGTTTAAGCAAAGATCCTAAGGTAAAGGAACAGAGAAACTACCCATTTCTGGCTTATGGGTGCCACTTTAATGCTTAAGGCTGGATTAAAGGTTTCTGTGATTTTATAGCATTCTACATCTAAGACAGATATCAAATTATTTGCCACTGCATAAAAACTCTAGCATATCTGTTTCTCTTACTGCACTCTACAGGATGGTTATTTTTTGCCACACCCGCTTTACCATGGTAAGGTGTACAGTGAACCTAGGGCATCCATTTCCTTTCGGATTTCATGCTCAGGAATTGTTCAATAATCAATAAGTTGAAAATGATTTCACCTGGTGGAGTTAAATTTCTTAGATTGAACCCCTCCAAAAAGAAAGAAAGAAAGATGATGCCATGTGGAATCCATGAACTCCACTGAAGTAGAACTATAGGTATGCCGATGCACTCCTTTTAGCAGCACAATACCATAGAGTGGGCACCTTGGTACCACCTGAGACATTCTTGGCCACCGGTGCTGTTATCTTCGGCCTGAAGATGTCTCTGATAGAGCCTCTTATCAAAGAAGGGAGTAAGGAATATGCTGGGTTCAGTAAATAAGAAGAATAAGCTTAAAGATGTGTTAAGCATGCTAAGCAGTAACTCAATACCTAATTTGTTGTTTAATTTGTGTGAAAGATTGCAATTTTCTGCCACTCTTTAACCGCTACTCTACTCGAAATTTATGCCATTTTTCAAACTTCTCAAACCACTTTTATGTAATTTTCATATGAGACTGAAGAGAGCGAGGCAGACAACAGTTCCTAGGTAAAGGAGTGTAGATCTTCAAATTGTTTTTTTATTGCTATGTTACTCTTTGGATGAGAATGAATTGTTTGGGAATTGCCTCCCTAATGAAGAGGCATTTTGTTTTTTTGTGTAAGTTGATAATGTTCTCTCACCAAGCAGTATATAAGATTTTCAAACTTCCATGCTTTCAATAACCGACATTTATCAGCTGGTTACCACCAACTGACAATCATCTTGAGCAGCGTCAGAATTTGAAAATTCTGGTTCCTGAAATTGCTGAATTATTATGAACCGTGACTAAATATTTTTGTTGGTTGTTGCTGTGTGCATAAGTCCTGTTATAAGACTCTCAGGCTGAATGACTTATTTTACACTGCAGAACTAAACCTGGCCGAGAGCATGACAGGCATGTCTCCTAGCTCGACTTAGACATGATTCATAGCATGCCCTAATTGCTGGGTTCGAAATTCTAAGGGCTGGCCGCCTGGCCAGTAGTAAACAACATGCCATTTCGAAATTCTAAGCGCGGGTCGCCTGGCGCACAGCAACATAACACCGTGATTTCTCGTTCGTTCGTGCTCGGCCTGGGTAGTTGGGCACCTGGGCAGCAAATGAAGAAAGAAATTTGCTGGGCTCAGTGTGGAATTGGGAATTGGGCTAAAAAAGATTATTCCTCTGTCCTTTTTTAAGCCAGGCAGGCGTCTTTTACCTTTTCACCCAACATGACCTTGTCTTGCCGACACTCTACTCGCTTTTGAACATATCGCCAAAACTGGGTCCCTTTTTAAAAAAATACAAAACTCACAGGTAGCTTTGGGTTCCATCAAAAACTACAGTACAACATTTTCTCCGGCCTCCCACCCGTAACTTTGGAGGGTTTGTAAAAAAAAACCTACGGCCATTGACCGTGCATAATGGTGTGGCTGGATGACTTTCTAGGGTTAGTATAGATAGTGATATCTGGTGTGATTTTTAACATTCGGAGATTATTTAAATTGGCCTTGTATTATATTATTTGGACTATCTATTTACATATTTTTTATATTCATTCTATTTAAGTGAGCAAAACTAGAATGACAGATCTAATTTAATGGTTTAGAAGACTTAAAAAATCATTTTAGAAGTCACCGTGTCATTTTAGAAGCATACAAGCACTGTATCATTGGTCAAACAACGCTAAGAATATTTAATACTAAATAAGAGGTACAGGGATTAATTGGCAAAATACAATATAGGGGTTTTTATAATCCATAAAGTTGCAGGTGAGTTTTCGCAGTTGCAGAAAAAATGCAACCTTCGTTTGCGGTTGCTTTTAGATTTCATCCTCTTTTTTTTTACTGGTCAGCTTTTAGCCTGCCCGGTGGTACTGCCGATCTTATAGCTTGTGTCCTTTTGTTCTGCTGTCAACGATAGCTAACAAACTATTTGTGAGATTATGACTAACATAAGAATCCACTAGAGCCATGACCCAAAAGGACGATTATCGGTGAATCAGAAATCAGGGGTTCCCGAATCTCAAGGTCAGGTCAGCAATCCGCCACGTGGCGTCATCCCGTGGAGTCTCCTCCGCAAGGTAAAAAAGGCTAAGTACCAGGAGAGGACGCTCGGGGCCACAGTCAGTGGTTCCCGAGTACCCAGGTTCCTCGATGATCTGTGAAGATCAAGTACCGGGAGGGGTGTGCCCAGGGTTACGAGCAGTAACCTCCCGGGTACCCGAGTACCCCGAGGGCCCGCTGAAGAAAGCTCCGGGAGAGAGTGCTCGGGGCTGCGTGCAAGCATGCCCGGGAAAGAGTGCTCGGGGAGGTGAACAGTAGCACTCGAGCACTCGGTTCCCCGGGGATCAAGGAAGGGCACTCTCGGGAGTGAGTGCTCGGGGAGGTGAACAATGACCCCCGAGCACTCGGTTCTCCGACGACCCAGGAAGCCCTCTGACAGTGGCCCCCACAAGGGTCCAGCAATGAGGTGTCAGCCAGTCAAAGGCTCGAGGTCGCATTTAAGAGCGCGCGTGACCTGTCACCTCCAACTGCTCCCGTCACGCTCGGTGTCAGTTCCTGCCACATTCTGGCAGAAGGGCGTGGGGACATTAAATGCACGGGTCCCATCCCGTGCCATCCGGCACGTCTCAGGATAACGTCACAAGGACCGAGGCGTTCCGTCCACCGCGCTGCTGTGGCAGGAGAACAAGACAGGGCGGGCACGCCGGGCCGCTCTGCGGCTACCCGGTGGGTCCTCTCCACAGCGTCCGTTGCTAGTGCATTTATGGCGACAGATGACCGGACGCGGGGCGCGTTTTCAACCCCCGGTCACTTCGCACAGAGGCTATGATAACGCCCTTTCCATTTATGGTGCCTTGGAACTCGTGCCCTCCCATTCGGGGCACGCTACTGCCGGCGGGTATTTAAATTAGCCGGCAGCATGGACAAGAAAAGATGAAGAAAAAAGGAAGGCAGCCTCTCGACAAGTTAGACAATCTCTCGGCAAGCTCTGCACGGTTGAAACAGTTAAGGAAGTAGAGAGGATCGAGAAGCCCAAGAGCACCCAAAAGCCAACAAATACACACAGATCGAAGAACAAGGAGCCCCAGGCTCTAGGATAGACAAACATTCTTGTAACCAGCAACATCCTTGAGGGACATTCTCAGGGCATTTATAGTATCCACACAGGAGTAGGGTGTTACGTCTCCGTGCGGCTCGAACCTGTCTAAACCCCCAGTGCATTTACTTCATTCCGCACTAGATCATTCCACCCCGCCAGCCATCGTATTCATATCTATTTATTTCTCCGGCAAACATATTCAGAATCATCCTCCGACCGAATCTCTAAAAAAAAGGTCCCTCAGGATCTTTACGACAGGAGTTAACCCTCTGACAACGATATTCTTGTTTAGTTTTAGCCAGCATATTTTATATTGTTGTCCAGCTTTTGCTGGGTAAAAAGAATCCGTTTAACACTATTCCACTACGGATGAAAAAAGATTGGGAATTATGGAAGTGGGACCTGATCACAGTATTTCTCACTCATTATTCGGGGCTGGTGATGCAGAAAGTTTGTGCGGTTCGTTGGTTCCAATTTGTATTGACTAGAATTTGTTCTTTTGCTGCACTGGCCTCCTCTTCGAAAGGAATAGTTAGCCGCTACCTTAGAAGTCTTGCCACAACTAAGACGGTCTCCAACCATATTCTCTTAATTTCGTTTACTTCTCGATTCATTTTTTCGTTTCTATTTTTTTATTTTCTCTTATCTTCAACAGCTTTATTTAGAGGGAAATCACAAAGAAAAATAAGAGAGAATTTCGTCCTTAAGAGAATGACTTTGGGAATTCTTTTGTGACGGGAACTATAAAAGGAAACCGTTGAAACGCTGAAAGTAACGAAAACCCCCTTACGACGAGAATCTAGGTTGTGAAGGGAAACTGTTGTGAAAGGAAACTGTTGGTAATAGTCTAATTACTAGTATCACTCACCGTACTTTATCTGTCGTACGATACTGATATATGGCTATGCAGTATTTTGCTATCATGCAAATTAGTTTATGGAAAAACTTAACGTACAACTATTTACGTATAACTCTGATGTCATCTCAAAGTTTCCATGAGTAGATGAAAAATATTTGTCATCGCTCCACTCACCTTTAGGAGACGGGAGAAAAAGGATGTTGGGAAGGTAGCATTAACCTGGGTTTACAGTTCTGCTATCTTCCGTCTGTTTATAAAATATGTCCATGTCACTATCATTATTCCCTCCATTTGCAGTCTTATCGGGAAAATCATGCTATTCTATTATGCAACCTTATTGAATCAAGTGTGAGGGAGCATTACCAATTTATGATTTTTTTTAAAGCTGCTTATTTAAAAATTTGCTTATGGCTTCGGAGAAGAGTAGTTGGCTTATGAGCTTAATTTTTAGCTTCTCAGTGTATTTGCTTTTCAAAAAAGCCACCTTATCAGTTTTTAGTTCATTCAAAAAAACTGCTTATTAGAAAAACCATAAGATAGCAAATAAGCTGGACGTTTGTTTCAACTTCTGGCTTCTTAGAAAAGCTCACAGAATTAAGCTGCTGCCGAACAAGACCTAAGTCTCGGTGAGATGATGACATCCCTAATCTATGACATGTATTTTTATTCGAAGATAATAGCACCCTAAAGCAGAAGCATCATGTCAAATATCTAACTATATGGTATATACGCATCAAGAGTATACTATATACGGATAAAATATGCCGTGTGCATGCTTAACAACTCTAGATATTATGGAATCGAATCTGCGGTACCTGATATTCTCGGAGATCTAGTATGTGCATACTAGAAAGGTCTCGATTGGTTACTCAATTCGAGAACAACTAGCATCCCAACCGAATTTATCTGATTTTTTTGGTGGACAAGATGAATGACTCTCTATCGACTACGGCGAGATAGTAGGCGGTACAAGACCTCTATGTAAGGTGGGGACCAAGACCCCAAAGGAGGGCTCTCTTTCCGGAGGAACACAACTCATCTATAACTCGACGCAAACACTAGAGCCGCAGAAGATACTCGGTGACTTTATTAGTCTAGTTTAGATCTTATCTACTCCTTGTAATCGATCTAGACACATTGTCTATACTCGAGTGAATACAGATATATCATCGACCACACAGGATATAGGGTATAATTCTAATTGGGGGTCCGAACCTGTATACATCGCGTGTACCTCGTCTCTTGTTTGATTCCTAGATCACGAAGACAACCCCAATATTCTTACATATATATTGTCGGGAAAAAACCCTCGACAGTTGGCACGCCAAGTAGGGGTCTTCTGCTTTTCAGGATGGACTATATCTTGAGTGCACATTCGCATCGGATTCTCCGACGCCGGCTTCTACGAACGCTTCGAGTCACCAACAATCACTTTCGAATAACCCAGGCTAGATCGGAGATCATGTTCAGAACTATGGTTTTCTGCTAGAATGATCAGGGTGGACTAATCCACACCTATATTCTTGAGTCTAGCCCATTGTACGCGTACCACACTTGATGGACCAGCAAGGTCTTGGTTGTTGAATCTGCCTCTCAACTCGATTCGATCATGGGCCGAGTTGAAGGCTCAGTTCATAGCCAACTTCCAGGTTACTTTTGAGTGCCCAAGAACGGAGAACAATCTTTATCAACTAAAACAAGGAAAGGACAAGTCCCTCCGAGACTTCATCAACGATTCAGTGACCGGAGAAACACGATCCCAGATATTTCCGATGAATCGGTTATCATCGTCTTCAAGATAGGCATCAAGAACACAGATTTGGTCAGGAAGCTTGCTACTCGAATGATCCAAACAGTCAAGGAGCTCTTCGAGTTGGCCAATAAATCTGCAAAGAAAGTTGAAGCTCAGGTACATGCCAAAAACCCTCAGCCTAGCAAGGACAATCTCAAGTCCTCGAAGAACAAGGGGAAGAAGGGCAAACCTAGTTATAAGCGTAAGGATCCGTATACGACTGTAGCCGCGATTGATAGGAGTAAGTCGCACAACACCAAGGACAGTAAAGGCATGAGTCGAGGTAGCAAGAAGTGGTGCCCCGTTCATCGGACCAATCAGCATGACTTTGACGAATGCTATGTCCTCAAAAAGAAGGTCGAAGAGAAGCTCAAAGTCGCTGTTGTTGAGCACAACAGCAAACAGACTAAGCCAGATGCTAAAGGCGATGAGTCTGAGTTCCACGAGCCTAACTAAAGTTTGGCACACATCTTTAGAAGATCCATTGTGTACGAGTCAAAAAGATAATACAAGGTAGTTGAACGAGAGGTCAACCTGGCTCTCACCAGACATACTCGGTACCTCAGGTGGTCGGAAGTTCTAATTATCTTCAACCAAGTCAACCATCCTCCCACGGTCCTACATCCTGGTCGATATCCGGTTGTGGTACAACATACTATTCTCAACATCAAAGTTTCTCGAACACTGGTTGATAGTGTATTTCGCTTAACCTCATCTTCGTCAAGACTTCAGATAAGATGGGGATCGAAAAGTCGGAGCTCAAGAAGGGAATCGAGCCTTTCCATAGTATATCTCCCAATTCATCGGCGATGCCCCTTGGCCAGATCGATTTGCCAGTCATGTTTGGCATGCCCGACAACTTCTGCACAATGAAGCATACCTTCAATGTCACGAATTTTTAGATGATGTACAATGTGATCCTATGCCGTCCAATGCTGATAAGTTCTTGGCTATTGTGCACTGCACGTACCAGGTACTCAAGATCCCAGGCCATAAAGGTGTCATAATTATCAAAGGAGATCAACGAGCAGCAGTCAAGTGTGACAAGCAGAGCTTGGATATGGTTGAACAGTTCAGTTGATCATCAATTACTTCAAAAGGTGCGGAATCCAAGCGCCAGAAGCATCAAGTCACCAGTGACTCCAAGCTCGTAAGCCTAGCTGACACATCCTAGTCCGGTGATGCCACAAAGGAAGAGACCAATGACGGCACCAAGGACAAAAGAACTGATGGTGGTGTCAAGGCAGTGCCCCTCGACCCGTCTGAACTAGCCATGACCAGCCAAGACGGTCAAGGTTGGGGTTGGTCTCGACCCCAAATAGGAACTCGAGCTTGTTGCTTTCCTCTGGGCGAACAAAGATGTGTTTGCATGGCAACTGACTGATATGTCCGGGATTCCTATGGAAGTAATTGAGTATTGACTAGCTGTCAAATTCGACACTAAACTTATGGTGTAGAAGCAGCGAAGATATGCTGAGGATAGGAAGCTAGCCATCCAGGAGGAAGTCGACAAACTCCTAAAGGCAGACTTTATTCGAGAAGTTCATCATCATGCATGGCTCGCGAATCTTGTCCTCGTCAAGAAGGCTAATGGCAGGTGGAGAATGTGGGTCGACTTCACCGACCTTAACAAAGCCTGCCCCAAGGATTATTTTCCTCTCTGCATATCAAAGATATATTCAAAATTGTTGGTGCTACGTATCAAAGATATATTCAAAATTGTCTACAACCCCAGATTGGGCACAATGTAGAAGCTTATGTCGATGATATTATAGTCAAGTCTAGGACCAAAGATGCATTGATCATTGACCTCAAGGAAACCTTTAACAACCTCAAGAAGTATCGCATGATGCTCAACCTTGAAAAATGCATGTTCGGCGTGCCGTTTGGAAAGCTTAGTGTTAAGTCGATTAAGGCTCTTCTTTGATGGATCTCTCACGCTTTAAGGCTCGAGGGCTGCCATCGTACTAAAATCTCCGACGGGCGACGAACTTAGATACATTGTTCAATTGTATTTTAAAGCTTCCAATTATATTGCAGAATATGAGGGACTAGTAAATAGTATCCTCATAGCTGCGTCACTTGGAATCAGGTGATTTCTCGTGAAAGGTGACTCAAAACTAGTCGTAAACTAAGTGCAAAAGGAGTACTAGTACTCAGACGACAACATGGTGGCTTACATGTACAAGGTACGAAAGCTCGAGGAAAAGTTCAAAGTGCTAGAAGTAATGCACGTAAAAAGGAATGATAACTCTTGTGCGGATGAACTTGCTAAACTCACTTCTTCTCGAGCACCGGTGCTCGTAGGAGTCTTTGTTGAGAAACTCCTCAGACCATCTGTCACAAAAGTTTGGCGAACGGATGTTGCCCAACCCGTCCAGCAGTCTGGCCTGGTCAGTATGGCAGAAACCATAGACACGGTAGCTACACTACTCGAATGTGAGTCAACCTGGATGACTCCGTATTAACCCTATCTCGAAGGTTGAGACATCCCTGATGATGATGCGTCTACAGAGAAAATTTCTTATAAGTCTAAGCTATACGGTTTGATACACGACAAGCTCTACCGAAAGGGGAGTAACTTAATCTTGATGAAGTGCATCACTCAGAAAGAGCGCAATAAATTATTACTCGATATCCATGGAGGAATGTGTGTTAATCATTTGTCTTATCGCACCTTGGCCGGAAAAGTTTTTCTCTAGGGATTCTATTGGCCGACTGCCCTCCAGGATGCTTTCAAGCTGGTCAAAAAGGGAAATAGCTGGCAATTTTTAGAATGGCAAACCACTCGACCGACCCAAGCTCTGCAAACAATTCCTCTTTCTTGGATTTTCTCCGTCTGGGGCTTGGATATCCTGGGACCGTTCTCAAGAGCCAAGGCGATTACAACTTCCTATTCATGGCTATCGACACATTCACTAAGTGGATTAAGGCCGAACCCATTGAGAAGATAACCGCAGAAGCGGCTAAGAAGTTTATGAGGAGCATAATTACCTGATTTGGAATTTCACATCGGATAATTATAGATAATGATAGCCAGTTCAAAAGCGGTACATTTATTGTGTTCTATGAAGAATTCAACATTAAAACTTGTTTTGCCTCTGTATCTCACCCCCAGAGCAACGGTCAGGTTGAGCGCGCCAATGGTATAGTCTTGCAGGGTCTCGGTACTATGGGTCATTCGTACCTCGACTAACATGGCTACCGATGAAACTCCATTCTTTTTAGTATACAGAGCAAAAGCAGTGCTCCCGACTGAATTGCAGTTCATATCACCTCAAGTGAAAAATTACTTAGAAGAGGGGCAGAAGAAGTTACGAGCGGACAACATTAATTTACTCGAGGAGTACCGTGATCAAGCATTCATTTGAGCGACTAAGTATCAGCAAGTGTTGCGTAGACATTATAGTTGGAAAGTCTAGCCCAGGAGAGTCGCTACTGGAGATCTTGTCCTACAAAAGGTGCAGAAACAGGCCTGACACCATAAGTTATCACCTAAATGAGAAGAACTCTATATAGTAGTTGAAGTTACTTCATCTAGATCAGTACGATTATCTACTCCAAATAGTGAGATACTCGAGAACTCGTGGCACATCGATCAACTCCGGTAGTTTCATTCATAGATAAGGTAAGTTATAGGTAAATTGATTACATTTGATCAGACTAATTAAGCTATTACATCACACATTTTTTATGCTTACGCTCTACTCTCCACTCGATTATCGCATCGAGCGAAGAGTCAGAGGCTACATCATGCATTTTTTATGCGTTTGCTTCACTTTTTGTCTCTGGTTATCACGTCATTCAGAAAGCTAGGAGTTACATCGTATAATATTAGCGCTTATGCTCCACTATCTACATGAATCTAGTCATTGAGTAAGAGACAGGGGCCACGTCAAGTATGACACATATGTTCTACTCTCTGTTTCGATTATCACATCAAATAGAGAGTCGGGATCTACATCGCATACTTTCAATGCTAAGGCTTTACCCTTCGTTATGTTCAGTCATTGATTAGAAAGTTGAGGGCTATGCTATTTTCCTTTAATAGTACAAGTATGTTCTTTCTTACTCTCTACTCGAGAATTTTTTTTCTCGATCAAAGAGTCGGGGGCTATATAATAATACCATATTCTTTTGTAAGTATTTTTGCAAAAGTTTATCTGGATTTGCGTTGATCGTATTGGATAGAATCAACGGAGGCATGTGTTGGGTCGATGATAGGCAATCACACCTCATAAGGCATAACAACATTGAGATTGTCATACATCTCACGCCTAACAGTCAACAAAGGTTCGAAAAGTCCTACTCGATCATGTGTGTGCTCTCTGATGAGTTCTTATTTGTATGCTGATCAAATGTGCATGACAGTAAAAGTTTGCAAAAGTCTATCATGTGTTATGTTTCTAGTTTTATACAAGTTTTTTCCTTATTCGTTTCTTGGCTGCCTCGATTAATTACTCGAGGATCGTGCATCTAATGGCTTGTTTAGTTGAGATTTCAGAAACTAACAAATATTCTATAAGTGATTTTCGAGGATAATAATAACACTTGCTAGTAAGTTTTGCATCTACTTATGCTAATTCTATTTCATCGGTAAAGAAATAGCATGTAGTAGCATAGTAGACAAGCAAATAATAATAGTATTTACAGTACAGAGTAAATCTAAATGTTCCGAGTCTCGCACCACGGACCATCAGCTAGAAGGATTACATTTGCTTTCGCCGTCATACAGGCTAAGCCCTAAAGACTCGACGAAAATAGGGATCAGAGGTTCGATATTTTCCAAAATTTTTGCTACCTCCTCTATAGGGCATCTGAAACCTGCCGTCACCATCGAGGTGTCGAGATTGGGATCATAGCTCTTGAGGAGACCAAACATTGTTTTGGTGCTGAGGGGGGCCAACTGGGTCATATGGTCGAGGGCCTGCTCCTCTAGTTCTTGGAGCGTTGTAACCGCAGCTCCCCGACTAGCAATCACAACATCTAGATCAGCCTCTAATTTCTTTGAAATTTTGACCATTGCATCCCGATCAGCTTCTACCTTCTTCAAAGAATCAGCCATGGCTTTTCGGTCAATTCTAGCCTACTTCAGGTCTCCATGGAGCTTTCTCAGATATTTGTCCTTGTTCTTGATGATTTTTTATTGCTCATTAATGAGGGCATTTTTGTCCCTATTTTAGACTCAAGAACTAGAAAGAATAAATAAGGATCAGTTAGTAGTTACTCAATGAACAAATCACTTACTGGTGATCAAGGGGAGCGCTAACGTTCGATTCTTGCCAAGCGAGAGGCGAGCTCCACATCCTTTTCCATTTGGCAGTTGTTGTGGTCAACTTCCAAATACCGAGCCTTGGCAGCAACCACCTGGGCACTTGTAGCCTTAATGAGGTCCTCTAGAGACGCAAAAGGATCTTTCGTTGAGGCTGATGCCAGTACTTCAATCTTGTTGGTTTGTAAGCTTGACCTAGAGACATCCACTGAGGATTTCTCTGCTTGAGGAAACGATGGCGGAATAATTGCAGAGGTTGAAGACGGGGCAATGACCGAGTCGCTTGTGATTTGCTCCCTTGACTTTTTTAGAAGTGGCAAACTACGATGAACAGGATCAAGAATGGTGCAAAAAGCTGGAAGCCAAGACAAACACTCAAATCTAACCTCTTTTTGACTGGGATAAGCGCATTGACTTTCGACTTCTGCTTCTTGATTATTTTCCTCCTTAGTGTACTGGTAGAAGGATTCAGTTCTGTTGGAGGGATGATCGAGGGCTCCGATGAAGCCAAAGCGGCCATTGCCTATAAGAAATCAGTCAACAACCATGCATAATCTGTAACGCCCCGAGTAATTAGATTACCCAAAACTCTGTGTTTCCATCGTACTTGTCCCATGATCAGTAGCAAGTACACACGGTTACAACAGTGATATCACATCCATACATTTTACAAGGTGAATATGTTTAATTGGATTAAATTTACAACATTATGACCAATCGTTCTACAATATAAAAGGAGATGCAGTGAAAAAATACAATGAAATAGATTCAAATATCCAGCGGGTGTGCCACAAACCCGCCCATAGGCAACCGACTAGGAGTTGAATCCTAGAAAGACCCAGTGACATCGTATCCATGATTCCCTGGCATTATTCTGAATAAACGACTTCAGGAGGTAAGCTATATGTATTGCAATGATACAATAAATAAAGGTTGAATTGAAGGATGATCAACATGTGTAGTTTTGCATAAATGCAGTGACAATTTGGAAAGTACACATAATAATAGATTTAGCACGTAATTTAAAGAGCATAAAATAAATAACAAAGCAAATAAATGAACAACAATAGTTTCATGTCTACCACAGACCATAAAGATCGTTTCTCCATCTAGACATACACAAAACTCACACTAGCGCCTACAAGTGAAACCCGACATCCCAAAATAAATAATCTAAACCATGCAGCCTTTTCTAAGGGGCTCTTGACCGCGAGCTCGGCTATTCAAATAGATTTATTACTCTGCAGACTTTGTACACTTTACCCATACGACATGAACTTCCCTTTGGTGGTTCCCGTCGATACCATACACTCTATATGTTGGGTGTACATAGGCCATCATGACAAAGCCGTTACACCGTTTAATCATAACCCTTGCTCTTCCCGATTAATATCAATCCCTCCTTTACTTTTTAAACTAAGTACCCCAGAGGCGATCCCACTAGTCCAGAGGGTATTAATCATTGTGTTGGTCCCACGCATATAGCCATGGGAGTCCCTTCGGATACACCCACCTCGTGGATTACCCGCACATAGACACCAAACTCCCAAGAAGCAAGGGTAGAATTATCCGAGTTAATAAGCTAGGGTCGTCATCCATACCGGCACATGTGGTTGTATTAATCCCTTGGTTCCGGGTACAAGGTACCGGTCCTCATACAACACGAGCAGGTCTTCATCTATACATTCTTCTATGAGACGACGCTCACCTTCTGACACACATTGACATAAACCTACCCGAATCTGAACAACTCAAGTTTCTCAAACAATGACTTAACTATTTTAACAAATCTTTCCATATCCCAAGTGATAGTATGACAACCAAATACATTACCGCAGACTTGCGGGCTAAGCATTTCTATCACACCTTAGTCCGGTTCTACCCAAGTGGCATTTTCATGTCAACCCACAGCCTAGGGTAACAATGGTAAGGTTAACAAGTTCAAGCAGAGTTGATATTGATTCAATTAGGTCATGACTACGGTCCCAATTAGCAGTTTTATAAAACATCTACACATGCATAATAGATTTTCATAATCAATGCATAAAATAAATTTGAATATTGGGTCCAAAATGATCAAAGGATTGCTTGCCTCTCACCTTTGCGATATTTCTGCTCTCTGTTATTCATTGTTGATCGCACTCATGTTACACGCCAAATACTCGATCAATAAATACTAGAAGCACACATAAATTCGTCCAATAAAATCCACAGCAATGAACATAAAATATTTCTGCATGAAAATAAAGAACATGATTTTAGATGAGTTTTGCAATAAGAATCGTGTTAATCGGAGTATGAGTGAAATGTATTTTTCTTATGTAAGGTTGTACCAACAAAGATTGTTAGAATTTAACAATGTGAGGCCAAAACATGTGCTAAAACAATGACCAAACTCATTAACATGCTGGAAAACATTTTTCCTATAAAATAATCTATTTATAAATATCATTCGAATTAGATTCACAAATTTTAGACATTCCAAGATTTAAATGATGAATTAAACAAGATTGAGCACATTTAAATCATCACAAAACTTAATTTGAAATTTTCACGAGCATTTGCATTTTTATACTTTAGTTCTTGACATGATAAAGCTAATAAAAGTGATTCAACATTTTTAGGATATTGTATTAATCATATGTGATTTAAGTAAGCTGAAACATAATTAATTAATTAATTAATTGTCATAAAGTATTGCATGTGTTCTAACAATTTTAACATGTAGAGTATTACAAAACAAAACTAATAAACTTGGTTTCATATTTTTCTGACTTGTATTTATTTTACTACGAATTATATAAGTCTTAGTCATTTTGATCAAATGATGAACAGTAGTCAGAGGCTAGACCGGAGCAGCGGTACTCGCTGGAGGCGTCGCCGGCGGCGGCTCGGCCAGTGAAGGGTACCAAGATGTTCAGTGTGCCATGGGGATCCTCGCGAAGTGACACGCACGGCTCGTAGGTGGCCGGAGCAAGCTCGACGGCGGCAATGACGACGGAAGCGTGCGGCGTGAAGTCTGCATGAAGCATGCACGTCAGTGCACTTGTGTGTGGTTGTTTGGGTTCTCAAATGGATACATGAGCAACCATAGATGCTCCTGGGGTGCACTAGACTCAAGGGTCTACTGGAAGCTCATAAGTCAGGATATCGACATCGATGGTGGTCCTCCCAGATCTCCGGCCTTCGGTGTATGCCAAGTAAAACGAGTGGCTCGGCGAACATCAGTAGGGTACATGGCTCAACAAGACGTCGCAGATCTGAGTCGTGGAGCGCCTCGGCTCAGGTTGCAAACGACGGCGCACACTGGCGCGGCCGCGCGCGCGCGAGCACGGACTGGAGGGCGCGGGCGCAAGCTCCATCTCGAGCTCAGTCTGAACCGGGGTAGGGAGATGGTGGCCGCTTGCTTCGACCGACGGTCGATGGTGTCAGAGAGATATTGCTCGCAGCAGCAGCGATGGCCGGAGTTTGGAATGATGAGATGACAGCCGGGTGCTCGGCCACGGGCGGCACAACAGAGACGGCGGCGCGCAGCAGGACGACGCGTCAGCGTGGCTTCGCGAGAATTCAACGCGATGCAGCAAAGGATGAAGAATCGTCGCGACGGCGCGCATCGGTGGTGAGGAGCAGCATGTGGTAGAGAGAGAGGGAGATGGGAGGCGTTGCGGACTTTGGATGGAAAAGGCTGCTGCTGCTCTCTGTGTTGTGCTCTTAGTGAAGACCGCGCAAGGAGAGAGAGCAGTGAAAGAGATAAGAGTGCAACAAACAACAAGAGGGGGGCAAAAACTGAGAGAGCAGTGAGGAAGAGCTGCTCAGGAGGGAGATGAAGTGCCGCTGTGAATGGAAAAGGAGGAGCAGAGAGGGAGCTCCTACTGTTGCTGCTTGTATGCACGAGTGTGAGAGGATGAGCCAAGACACAAAGGAGATAAGGACGAGGAGGACAAGCGCATGGGAGGCGGTATGGTCATGGTCCTTGGCTGAGACGAGCACAGACGGGGAAGAGAGCAAGGCGTGGTGCTCGTCCTTGACTGACGACGAGCTCAGGAGCGGTATGGCGAGGAGAACACAGCCGAAGCTTCCCCAGCGTGGCTGTTTGTTGATTTGAGCTGGACCAAAAGAGAGGAAATGGGCTAGGAAGAGAGAATATGGCCCTCAAGGTACGCATCTATTTTTAACTAATAAAATTTTGATTTTCGAAACCTATTCATATGCGCTCTAAAAATTCTACTAAAATACTGAAGATCATAAGGTGTATCTGGTTAAATTTTTATAACTTTTGGCTAAACTGATTTTTCTCAAAATTCAAAACAAGATGCTATACATATAAAACATGATTTTTGATGCATAGAAAAACTCAAGAAAATAAAAGAAAGAAAATCTCATAAATACATTAACACTAAACAAATCAACCATCACAGATTGAACCCACCAAATGAATTCTAAAATAATCAAATTTATATTCTAAATATTAAAGAAACTCGATATCTTGGAAATTAAACCCGCAGTTTCTCATTAACAACGATTAATTATCTCAAAAACTACAGCTTATGATTTTGAGATGTTACATAATCCTGAGTTTAACGAGTAAATTCTTAAAAAGAATGACCAATTAAAGGACGATAACTCGGTTAGAGTTACCCCTCTGGTCGAGTCATCAGGCGTGGTGGTTTCTCGAGATGGTGGTTGCGAGGATGTAACAGATATCTCTTGAAAAAGACCATCCATATAGATCCAACGTTAGCAGATATTTGCACGATGATAGAAAAATTATCGATTACTGAAATATTTGATTTCACTACCAAAGGACTTCTTCGCTTGCGTTTGAGGGGGCTCGGATCATATAGTGGATCAAATGACGGGGACAATCTCTTTGGTTGGTGAGACCCCTCGGCTTCTCGAGTGACTGGTTCCTTCCCTTGTCGCTAGCACCTAAAGAAGTATCATCAAGACCAAGGACCTCATTTGTGAGGATATGCTATTGACGGAGGACTGGAGCCTGTGATAAAAAACGAGAAGTCAGATCCAACAAATAACAAACAACCCTATCTTCCTACTTAAGGAATCCGCACTTCTGGTCAAGGATTCGCAAGGGAGTAGGGCAGAATGTAACACTCCGTCACTTTGTCAGAAAAGAGTTTGTTTAGACGAACAATAACTTCTTGCGGAGATACAGCTGAAATGGAAATGAGAAAATTCATTCGAAAGAGCTTGACTGCAATAACAAATGCAGCAAAATGCAAAATAAGTCTTACATTTGGTCACATCCCTGAAGCCATCTTTGACTCCATTGTCCTCCCAGGCCAAGTGTTCCCACACCTTCAAGAGGTTCAACCTCCGACTGATAAAATCCTTGGTCACATGCCATCCAGTTAGGCTGGATTGCTTAAGCATACCGATTCGATTAGCATAGTAGGAGGTGTGGCTGGTCTCGCGGTGTTTCTTCGTCCAATATAGGACTTGGCAGGGAAGAAGGCCTCTATAGACTAAGGGGAACTCGACCGGATTAGGATTAGAGACATAAAACCAAAGTTTTTTCCAATCTCTCGATCAGGAGAAAATCAGGGGAACTAGGATGTAGGAATTCTTCATTATGTTTCTCCGTTGAAAATTACATCCCCCAACACTTTTATTCTCCTTAAACCTTTTCATCTGGTAAAAGTACTAGAATAAATTCAAACTTGGCTCGATGCCGAGGAAGGCTTCACAGAGATGAACAAAAACGCTAAGTATGGTGATAGAGTTCAGGTTTAGGTGGTGAAGCTCGATTTGGTACCAATCGAGTACATTAAAGAAGAACTTGGAAGGAGGGACGTTGAACCCACAACGGAAAAACGATTCAAAAACCACGAATTCATGATCAATTTTGCAGGTTGGGAACTAGTCACTGGATGCAGGCCTCCATTGAACCAGATCGCGACAAGGTACTATTCCTTCAACCTCAAGCTCCTTCAGCCTTGATTCTTGCATCATGGAGGCCTACCATGTCTCAGTCGAGAGCTCTGTCTCATCAAGCTGCTTGGGCACGGCATCAGCGGATTTCACGTCGGACTCCTCTGGCGAGGAGGAAGCGGGGGTCTTCAAAGGAGAATCGAATCCATGGTTTCCTGGTGGCGGCGAGTGTATGGGAGGAGAAAGATGGAAGCTTGTGCGAGAAGGCTGGCGATGAGAGTAAGGAATAACTGCTATAGTTCCGGCTAGTACGAGTAAATAGCCCAAAACTTATTGTCTTTCGGCAACCACACATATCTTCGTGACGCCTCGATCGGTATGAAAGGTGAAGTGATGATATCGTACGAATCTCTGCACGCATTGAATGCGTCTATACCCATCGACTCAAATTTCGAAAGGTTTTTAACTCTACTTAGAATCGGGTGTTGACTAATCAAGCTTTTAGTCCTTTCTTGAGCTTCAAGTGTGGTTAACAGTAGGACGCTCGATCCAATCGTGTTTTCACTCGAGACTCAGAATAGGATATGTTCTTACTCGATTCTTTCGACGGCAATCCTGAACCATCTTACTTGATCAGGCTTAGACTTAGCAGTACTTAAGTGAAAAATTGCAGAAACCCTTCCTCTCGAACAGAGTTAGGAGGCTACTGTCGTATATCTAACTATATGGTATATACGCATAAAGAGTATACTATATACGGATAAGATATGACGTGTACATGTTTAACAACTCTGTATATTACAGAATCGAATCGGTGGTGGCTGATACTCTCGGAGATCTAGTAGGCACAGACTAGAAATGTCTCAATTGGTTACCTAACTTGAAAACAACTAGCTTCCTAGTCAGATTTATCTGATCTTTCTTAGTAGACAAGATGAAGGACTCCCTGTCGACTACGACGAGATAGGAAATGATATATGACCCCTATATAAGACGGAGACCCAGACTCCAAAAGGGACTCTCTTTCTGGAGGAACACAATTCATCTGTAACTTGACGCAAGCACTCGAGCCACAAGAGATATTTGATAACTTATCACTAGTCTAGTTTAGATCTCATCTACTTCTTGTAATAGATTTAGATACATTATCTGTACTATAGTGAATATAGATACATCATTAACCATATAGTATAAAATATTAATTTAATTAGGAGGTCGAACCTATATATATCATAAGTGTCTCGTCTCTTATTTGATTTTTGGATCACGAAAAATATCTGTTATTCTTACGAGCATGTTATCGAGGAAAAACACACACCGCATCACACTTCCCTTCTGGAATCTAGTCAGATATTCTCGCTAAAAAAGATGGGTCTAAACACAAGGTGGCACTTACAGGATCAACCAATTGGTAGGCATTACAAGATATAGTGGCGAATTTCACTGGCAAACACTGAAACACGTACCAATCTACTAGTAGGCGTTACCAGATCTAGCGACGGATTTCTCTGGCAAACACTGGGCTCCGTGTCATCCTATCCCGTGCCACTTTAACGGTGCGACAGCGGCCGTGCACGGCTGCGAGCTATCATTCTGCCTGGCCTTCTTCCGGTAGACCTCCCACTTCGGGGTCGGGGACGAGGTGCCTTTCCGGGCCGAGAGGACACGGGAGCGGCCGCGCGCCGATCGATTCCCGCACCCGGCAGGCACCCCACCCAGTCATGTGGGCGTGCCTGGAAAGTGCGCGCGCGCGCGTCGCCTTTCGCCGAAAGTGCCCAACCCCTTGTGCGGTTCTGCCCAGGCCCAACGTACTCGATGGCTGTCTCTTTCGACGCCGTTTCCCGTGCCCTGCACCGCAAAACGGTCGAAAAGCACGTCTGTCGTGCGTGCTCGCTCGCTGGCTGCTCTCTCAACTCATCAGCCGGCACCACACCACACGCAGGCGTGCAGCGCCACGAAACAAGCGCTATTTCCGAGTCTAGTAGAAGCGCTCATGTCTTTTTGGTCGGTGAAGAGACGGTTTGGCAAATAAGCTCGCAGAGTGGAATGTTACAACAGTTCGTAGTTTTTAAGTTTCCAGAGTAATTTTATAGAAATACTTTTTTAAATAAACTAAATATTAGGAATAAAAAATTAGTTTATTCTGATTCAATTCTCTCGTAGAATCACTTATTTAAAAAATTTATTAAAAAAAACTTTAATCATATAATTATTTTTCTTTACCAATCACTTCTCATAGAAATTTTAAATAGGAAGATGTTTATCAAAGAGGCCTAACATGATATCAGACTTTGCCGTTCGTTACGGGGATGATATTTTTTGTCAGCGTGATAGTTCCCGATCGAAAGCGTAGCGCATTGGCTGGCCCAAGAAGGAATCAGGATTTTCATTCCCATCAGCGCTCCAACGGTTTTCCTTCACGGTTTCTGTCATGAAGGGATTTCTAAGATCATTCCCTCTAAGACGGGATTATCTCTCCTTTACCTTCTCTCAAAATGAAGTCGTTGGAGATGAGAGAAAATAAAAAAAATAGAAATAGAAAAGGGAATCAGAAAAAAAATAAAATGAAGAAAATATGATTAGATAGTCTAACCTCGGACCAGAGCCTGTGGCTGACAGCTCGAGTGCTCCTCTCTCCTCTAATCCACGGTGTATTAAAGCTCAAGTGTTCTTCTGTCCTCTCACGATGCATTGGGAACGCACATGCTGTCATTCACACACCCCGTATTCGCCGTTCAGCCGTACGTTCTGCGCATGCGTTTAGCCAAATGGTAATGACTAAACGTGAGCAATTAGCGGAGCCAGTCCTCTTCGCAGCCACAACAAAACCATGGCTGCTCGCAAGGAAAGCAAAGAACACGAGACTCCGAGCGCCGCGGCCGGGGCGAGGACCGGTTAAAAAACAGGGGCTCCTGAAGAACGTGCCGCAATCTGAGCAGGGGACTTGCGATCGTCCACGAGCGCTCGCGGCATCCCCGGACCCCCCCCCCCCCTCCAGTCCTCCGCCCTTGTGCCAGGTTGCTATGGAACGCACAAAAACGTGCTCACACGACCGCGTCCGCCTATTTTGATGCTTCCCGCTCTCTGCATTTAGCACCATCAAACCGGTCCCGTCCACCGATGGAACTTCCATTTCTTCCATCCTCGGCCGGCCGCCGGAGGGCCGTCGTGCCCCCCATCGCCCACCCAACTCTTTCTCTCTCCAATTCCGTGTCGCAAGCCAAGAAGATCAGGACATGGCGGCTGGGAGATCGTCGGGTGTTCGTGTTGTGCCCGTTGCTTCCTTAACGCGCCAATGGGTGATTCTCTTTCTCGATAACTTCGTCCCTTCTGAACTCTTGTTTTCGTGTATATCTTTCACTAATCATGTGTCCATGGATCGAAATATGAACAGCAAATTCGTTGGGCCAACAGGTTGATCGATAGTCGTAGGCCAACAACATTGCCATCATATGGCTTGTCAATCGAAATGCCACCGTCCAGTGCCTCGATCTATCAGTTTCTGCGTTTGTCCGTCTCGTCCAGCTCCAGGTACGTTCCCTATCGAATTCCCCTTTTCATGGGAAACTTTATTTTTAAGAGAATAAATTTGTTAAAAATATGCCTAATCAGTACTTCAAAAATTTGTGTCGCAGAACCGTTTACATACCTTGTTCAGAAGTTCGATGAATCAATTGCATTGCAGCCAAATAGTCTTTGACAAGCCAGGCGCACACATTTTGGTGGCACACACACATTAATTATTGTTAACGACTTTTGAAATGCTTTGATTCATTACAGTGCACTGAGATAGGATCTGCAACAAGGCAGACAACTAATGTTTCGAATTACTAGCAAGTGGGGAATTTATCTCGTTTGGTTTGAGAGGAATGAGATGGTGATGCCATCCTAATCAACCTAACACGCTTGTCATCCAAGAATTAGTCAAATGTTTAAGACATTGACTACCATAATAAATATAATAATATTGAAATTTATCATGTAAAAAAAGATATATGCACGATTATATTGGTTTTTGCTAACAAATTGTAAATAGTATAAGTAAGCCAGCGATATATGTCAGAGATTGTATCAATAGCCAAAACAACAAGTAAAAGAAAATGGAGAAAGTACTTCCTCCAACCCAAAATTGATGAGGTCAAATCATGCGGTCAAACTTTTTAAAATATTGACCACTACAATACATGTAAGTATTTAGATTTGTCATCTAAGAATAGTACAATATATAACAAAAAATATTTCCGTATTGTTGTAGATTTATTCATTCTTGCTACTACATTATTTTGAAAGGTAAGTGTTCAAATGTACTGAACATTGTGCCACGGCGAGCAAAAGAAACTTAGGGAGTTACCAAATTGCATTTATCTGCAATTCCAAACTCAAATACTATATGCACAATTATTTTTCTCCAGATAATGAATGGGGACCTTCGGGGATATCTAACATTTAATCAGATGACACACATTTTTTGGACGGTGAAACAAACCTTAGCCTTCCATCTAAGTGATACTATATTCCACATTAACAATGAAACTGGAATGATATATGGTGTTTGTTAAGGTATACATTAATTTTCCAAAATAAACGCATGTCTGCCCTCCAAAAATAAATAAATGCATGTCTGTAATATATGCAAATCGGACCACATTCGGAGCTAGCTTAGGTTAAATATATGGGAAGAACCATGAGTAATTCTCATGAAATAACCCTTCATATGTACCATTTTAAAGATGGCTAAATGGCCAAGCAAGTCAGGAGTTGTTCGGTTGCATGTCGAGATGCCAAGCTGCCAGGCCGACTTTTGGAGCCACTGCCCGAGCAAGCCAACCCGTGAGAAACGGGTAAGAGTCTGTAAAATGCACCAGTTGTATCAGATCGTGTTAATCAAATAGTTACTATATAAAATTAGATCATATTTTTTCTTAAAAATATATTTAATCTCATATTATTTATTTTTTATATTTAGACGTCTAATATTTGTCATCCATATATTTAAAAATATATTTAATCTTCTATTATTTATCTTTCATACTAGACATCTAATATTTATTTTTCATATATTTACCACCGGATTTCTCTAGAGACTGCACCATCACTGTCTACTATAGAGGTTGCCTCTATCACGCTATCTTAATACCAAAATATTATGTAATAATTATTTTTACCTCTTCATAAAATTAATCACTATCTTGATCTACCTCACAACGTTGTTATAAACGAACAACTTTGAATGATACGGTCCCTTACACCTTTATATCCGGATACTCACGTTCTCCTCTATTGTGAAATTACACGATTATATTGTAAAATTCATGTGTGCAAATCCTTTTTTATTATGCTATTTTTTTTAATTTTTTGAAGGGTTATATCGTGTACTACAGATGCAGTTAATAGTGTTTATATAGGTTTGGCTTGGGATCTTGACAGGTTAGGCCGGATCCACCCACTACAACTTATATCTAAATGATCCTATTCACGATGTTTTGAGACTTTTGCGGGCTTCCAATGTCCAAGACACACAAGTGCATTCCATGACCATCTATTTTGAGCAGCAATGCTGAACGGCGCAATCGATCATGACCCAGTCAAGGTCGGCAGGTGCTTGCGCTGGCGTGGTGTTGATGTGAGCGCCGAGCGCGAGCTTGCCGAAGACGATGTTGACGAACATGTGCCATTTTATATAGGTACTGTAGCTCGTAACAGAGCGGAACTGTTACAGCAAGAGTATAGACTACGGTAGCCGTGAGCTGGAAATAAAATAAATAGTCGGTAGCTCCGGACCCACGCGTCAGTCGTGGCGGCCGCATCGCCTCGCCCCCATTGGTGGATAGCCCATAGGCGCGCAGTGACCGGGGTGGCCGTTCCCCTCGCCCAGCCGCACAGCACCTGGAGAAAAAGGCTTCACTTCGCGTATTCCCCACCTCTCCTTTCCCTTCCTCGCCCACTCCACCCCATCCCGTGCAAATCTGCAGCGAGAGCGAGGGCGAGGGGGAAGCAGATCGGCGGGCGGTCGCGGCGCGGCGTAGCTCGGCTGGCTCGATGGGCGGCGAGGGCGAGGACGGGGAGCGGCGGCTGGGGCGGATGCTGAGCTTCGGGATCCCGGACACGGCGCTGGGGCTTGTGATGGGGTGCGTGGAGGACCCCTGGGACCGCGACGCCATCTCGCTGGTGTGCCGCCACTGGTGCCGCGTCGACGCGCTCAGCCGCAAGCACGTCACGGTGGCCATGGCCTACTCCACCACGCCTGAGCTCCTGTTCCGGCGCTTCCCGTGCCTCGAGTCGCTCAAGCTCAAGGCCAAGCCCCGCGCGGCCATGTTCAACCTCATCTCCGACGACTGGGGCGGGTCGGCTTCGCTGTGGATCCGGCAGCTCTCGGCCTCCTTCCACTTCCTCAAGGCGCTCCACCTGCGCAGGATGATCGTGTCCGACGACGACATCGACGTCCTCGTCCGCGCCAAGGCGCACATGCTCGTCTCGCTCAAGCTCGACCGCTGCTCCGGCTTCTCCACACCCTCCATCGCCCTCGTCGCCCGCTGCTGCAAGTAAATCCCCCATTCCCCCTCCCCTTCTGTAATTAACTAACTAGCTCATGTACAGTTTCCCGTTCATCTCTTAAAAAGTAAATTACGGTTTCACCTGTTCTTAAAGTAATTGAGGATGGGATGTTTCCTAAAGGGTTGACAGATAAGGTTTTTTTAATCCCTCAGAAAGGGGAAAGGTGCATTTAATGTGCTGCTTTTTCCATGACGCAAAGCATCTCACTATAAATTCACCCCGGGAGATTTCTAGCTTGGAACAGTAATTAGGAAATGGTAAGCATTAAATTCCATTTGTTCTGGTTCCCTATATTTCAGCTTTGCTTGGTGGAGCTCAGTTCTGATAGAAATAGACCATATCAAGGGTGCTGTAGATTTTAGTAGGAGAACATACATTCTAGACTTGGGCTCCACATTACCCAGCCATGTCTGTTGTAATGTGCAGGAAACTGGAAACGCTGTTCCTGGAAGAAAGCTCAATCGCTGAGAAAGAGAATGATGAATGGATTCGCGAGCTTGCTGCAAACAATTCTGTTCTCGAGACACTGAATTTCTATTTGACAGATCTCAGGGCATCCCCAGAGTATCTTACCCTCCTTGTACGCAGTTGCCAAAGGCTGAAAACTCTGAAGATTAGCGAATGTCCAATGCCTGACCTGATCAGTTTGTTCCGTACAGCACAAACACTTCAAGAATTTGCTGGTGGTTCCTTTGACGATCAGGATCAGGCTGTGGAGAGTAGAAATTATGAGAACTACTATTTCCCCCCCTTGCTACACCACTTGAGTTTGCTCTACATGGGAACTAAGGAGATGCAGATACTATTTCCGTATGCTGCTGCACTCAAGAAGTTAGACCTTCAATTTACATTCCTTTCCACAGAGGATCACTGTCAGATAGTTCAGCGCTGCCCCAATCTAGAAATTTTAGAGGTATTTTGAAGATTGTTATACATGCCTTTATCTTTTCTGTTTGGAGGTAGCAAAAGTAAATATGCTATTTCAAATGTGTTGTATTGATGTTCCTTTTTTTTTCTGTGGAAACAAACAGGTAAGGGATGTGATAGGGGATCGAGGATTAGAAGTTGTTGCGCAGACCTGCAAGAAATTACAGAGGCTCAGAGTGGAGAGAGGAGATGATGAACAAGGAGGTCTTGAGGATGAACAAGGTAGGATTTCACAGGTTGGGTTGATGGCTATAGCCCAAGGCTGCCCTGAGTTGACATACTGGGCAATACATGTCTCGGACATTACAAATGCAGCTTTAGAGGCCATTGGTACATCCAGCAGAAATCTTAATGATTTTCGCCTTGTCTTGCTTGATAGAGAAGCACGGATAACCGAATTGCCACTCGACAGTGGTGTTCGCGCTTTGCTGAGAGGTTGCACCAAACTCCGCAGGTTTGCATTTTATGTGAGACCTGGGGTTTTATCTGATGTTGGCCTTGGCTACATTAGCGAATTTAGTAAGAGCATTCGTTACATGTTGCTCGGTAATGTTGGTGAGTCTGATCAAGGACTGCTGCAATTCTCAAAAGGTTGCCCAAGCTTGCAAAAATTGGAGCTGAGAGGTTGTTTCTTTACTGAGCGGGCATTGGCCATTGCTGCGTTACAGCTTAAGTCACTGAGATATCTGTGGGTGCAAGGATACAAGGCATCTCCAACTGGCGCCGATCTTATGGCAATGATACGCCCCTTCTGGAACATTGAATTTATTGCTCCAGACCAAGATGAACCTTGCTCAGAGGGTAAAGCTCAGATTCTGGCATACTACTCCCTTGCTGGAAGGAGGGCAGATTGCCCACCGTCGGTAATTCCACTCTACCCCGCATGTTGAGCGTACATATTTTTTGTTGCCAGACTGCGGCTCATGGTAAGTATAGGTCCATGGCACCAAATATCTGCAAAGTCAATGGTAACCCCTATTCTGCTTGTTGAGGGAATTCGGACATTCCACTGCACCGAACCCCAAAGCTAGCTTAAAGCAGGATAGCTGTTTAGCCTGAGGAACAGAGCGCTTTCCGGACTAAGAACAGTCATGCATATCTGGAGGCAGCTCTTCTGCATCAGCTTAGCCCAACTGGCCAACATGGATATGTAAACCTCACTTTTTTAACTAGGTTTGGACATACAATTTTGTAATAATGTGCTCTGTTTAGTGTATCTTATCATTTTTGGATTCTTCAGCTGTATGCCGTATTATTGCTATATGAACAAGTATGTCAATTAGTTACTTCACGGTCTGACTACCTATGATTCGGTGGAGTACTATTCACTGTTCTTCTTATTTGGTCTGTGTAAAGTGCTGGTGAGTCATACGGGGCCAAGTTGCTCCGCATCTGGTGTGGAATTCTGGATATCTTGGAATCGTGCACGTGCATACTTACATGTTTCAGTAGAAGGAAAAAAATGCCACCGCCCTCGTTTCGACCAAATTGTATGCTACTTAGAAGGGTAGTTGGAACCCCCTGCAGTTCTTTTTTTTTTTCGCGTTTGGTCTGGTGCACACAAATGACAGAACCCAAGTTTTCCTAACAAAAAATTGATATTTTGACTAATATTGTCCCACTTGGTTTGGTGTCAAAATACATTATAAGGACATGTTTCCATTGGCTTTGTAGTCCTTTCTTGTTTCTTTAAAAAACATGGCCAATTCTTGGCAACAGATTTTATGACCAACTTTGATAACATTAAATTTGGTAAAGTATATATTTTGATAAAATTATTGTAAAACTACAGATTTAGATAATAATTTCATAAAATTACAGATTTAGTGTTAATTTTATCTCAAAACTACATATCTTTAGCAAAATTATCGCAAAACTACAATTTTAAATAATAATTTTACAAAACTACAAATCCAACGCCAATTTTATCACAAAACTACAAATTCTTATGAGATTTATTCTCAACCTCGTTACCATGACGACTAGACTCCACTTGCAATCTCACAGCAGTTGAGAACTTAAGAAACCTCATATCACGCGGGTGCATTGGCCATTGAACTTACATTGACGAACAATAGTTAACATAAGTCCACACTGAATTCGAGTGAACGGCGGCATCGACTCGAGATCGAGTGAAGCTGAGGCGTGGTCGCGTGGAGGCTGAAGTGAGACGGGCTGGTGTTCTCGTTCTTTCGAATGAACAGGTATTCTTGTTCTCGTTCTTTCGAATGAACAGGTATTGTTGTTCTCGTTCTCCGCCTGGATAGCCTTTGGAACCACCCCTACACCAAGCAACACCATCATTCGTCATGGGTTGCCTGACTGGGGACGTGTGCTAATGCACCCTCTATAGTGCGTAGAAAGGGCCCTGTCACCTGCCGGAAGCTGGCCATCTTTGTACGCATCGTGAAAGTTAGTAGTGAAACATCATCATGTCTTTTTGTCACGGAGGTTTTATCACGGAGTGCGAGGCTCCGCATGGCAAATCTGAAGTTCCGAACAGGAAACCGCGGCCGCGGGGCAACTTCAGAAAGGGTACACATCCCGATCGTGAAGGCTGCCTGCTGCAATCGACTGCTGTTCGTGTGCGAATGCGTGAGCTTTTTCTCCGGCTCGTCTTCGTATTACCTCTCCCACCACGACACCACGGAGTGATCGACTCGGCCGGCAGCTCTCGCTCAAGGAAACACTAGTCAGTCGGTGGTCCGATCGGCCGCAAGGCCGTTTCGACGTCAGGATTCTTCAGGGAATTACGAGGTAGGCGAAAGCTTTGCCGCGGCGCAACCCCTGCGCCTTCCGAGCCCTGAACGCTGGGGGCCTCACCTGGGGCGCTGGGATGCGGTAGCTGGGATCAAGGCTAGCCCAGTAGCGCTACGTCTTGCCCATGTTTTTTTTTAAGCACAGAGATACCTGTATTAAGAGGTAAGTAGATCGTACAAAGACACGATCAGCTGATGTTTTGGCAGTAGCGTGTCTTACCCATGTTTTGGCTTCTGATCAGCTGATGTGCTGCGGCGCGACAGTCGCCACAAGCACGTCGCTGAAAAACCTCAGCCCACGAAGCACGGACGGCTAAGTACCACCCTACACAACAAAAGAAAGAGCACATACAGCTGAAGGAAGCAAGCAGTGGTAGATGAACAGCACGTAGGCCAAAACAGGGAAGGGGCATTCACAAAGAGTACGCCACAGGAACATACAGATTTAACATCATGTCGACGTATTCCGTAACTAATTTACGGAGGTAACACCAATAAAAACCAATAGTTTATGCATAAAAACACAAAATATGTAGCAGTGTCAATATCTCATACAACATAGACACAACATAGTAAAATGCACACATTCGAAGTTCGGAATAGTGACAGACCATGAACATACGACAGACTCCCATGAATACAGGTCGCATCTTATTTTTACCGAGGATATAGACCTCCAGCTTAAACTCAGCGCTCCCTAGAGACAGACCTAGAGTACGAACTGCGGCTGTGAGAGTAGCTTTCCCTTGAACGACGCCTCCTGCCTGAAGACCTGCTGCGCGACGGTTCCCTTTCAGTATACCCTTTCTTCGGAGAATAACTCGTTGATCTTTCTGACTCTGGGGAGCGGCTGCAAGAACAGCTTTTCTGTGGTGATAAACTGCGGGAATAGCTCTGCCCTCTGGCCCTTGGAGAAGCACTGGGTGATCTGGAGACAGAACGATATCGGCGCCTGCTGTAGTATGGAGAAACAGATCGGTCATAGGAATGTGACCTCCGTCTTCTGTAGCGGTATGGAGACCTTGAACGGTACCGCCTGGTGTAGTAAGGAGAGTATGATCGACGCCTATCATAGGGCGAGTAGGATCTGCGCCTGTCATAAGGGGAGTATGATCGCCTTCTGTCGTAGGGGGAGTATGACCGCCGCCTGTCATACGGAGAGTATGATCGGTCTCTACCATAAGGAGAATAAGACCTTTCACGATCAGGTGAGTAGCGTGAACTGTAACGGTCCCTCCGATCAGGTGAGTAGCTTGGGGAATACCTCCGTCCTGGTGTCACCATGTAGTCAAATGGTCAAAAACGGGTTATATCAAGAGAAATTAACAATGCTTGTTGCTCCAAAAAGAAATGGGGTAAAGACATCCAAAGATGATACGTGATTAGCTCACAACTACTTACCACGTGATGATTTTGAGCCAAGATACTTCCCAGGTGTTGGGGTTCGACCTCGTCTTCTCTTTGCCTGTGTAACATGGGACCAGATAAGGGAGTGTCTACGATATCAAAAGCAAGAGTGATCAAATTACTGAGAATCTGAATAACACATTTCAGACAGAAAATATACGATGCAGGGCATACAACCCTTTGGTTGAGGTGGCATGGTTTGGTTGTTATGTTGTATGAGTTTGATGCAGAGCAGCAACCAACATCTACCCTGTTGCTGTCGACAAAATCTTGAATGAACAGAAGAACATTCAAATGTTGAGCTTAGAAGACTAAACAAATGCATAAATTCCACTCCATAGACAAAGTTCACTCATTAGCAATCTTATAATTATACCTTCTCGACAGTTATGACACGACCTTCCAAGACAGAACGGTCCAGATATTTAATGCAGCGATTTGCCTCCTTAACTGTAGCCATGGTAACAAAACCAAATCCTCGAGATTCCCTCGTCCAAGGATCAAGCACAATGCTTGCATCAATCACCTATAGTGAAGTCAGTAAGATATAGTAGTCGGAACAACTGCATGGGATCTTAAAATGCACACTTCTACTTCACAGATATTCTGTAAATTCCTCACAAAAAATAGATATTTTCTGTAAAGGTTACCTCTCCCTCAGCAGAAAAGTGCTTCTCCAGATCTCGATCCATAACACGAGCTGATAAGCCAGTCACGTACAGGTTGTTCCCAGGGTTTTCAGCATCGCTCGAGTCCATGCTCCTAAACAAATTAGACCAATATCAAATACTCCATAGAGTTACAAGAGCCAGAATAAACATGGACAAAAAGGCAGAAACACATTAACGTGTTCAAGGATAAAAGACTTACCTAGAACGACTCCTATGCCATGAATGGCTGCTTCGCCTGTAAGGTGAGCGAGATTCGTACCTTTCACAACAAATCAATCAGTTATCAGAACACCGAGCGTTACTTTCAGGAGAAAAAAGGGAAACAGTGCTCGAGGATGTTAAATAATGCCTACCTTGATCCTCTTGAGTACGACATCTGCAAGGTAAAGAGATAAATATATCAGCATCTGCCGGGAGGGGAGGGGGATTCATATATAGACACAACCAGATGACTTATAAAATTTTGAAACAAGCTGCGACTGCATAACATATCACAAGTTCACAACAAAGTTGCCACTGCATAACGTATCACAAGTTCACAACAAAGTGGACTGCTCAAAATAATCCAAATTGATCACAAAAAATTGCAAGATAAGGTTAGCCCATATATTTCTCAGTACATAACTTATGTCGCCACCTGATGATATAGCATGAGTGGACTGGTGAAACAGATGTATTAAATATAAGTTTTCATCACATTTTTCCACCTTTCTTTTTTTTCAAAAAGGAAATTGTCTCTTCCCTTTTAATCTCCTTCCCCTACATGGCCTCCTCTTTTCTGTTTGGACGCTCACCTTCACTGTGTATTAGAACTTAGAAGCGAAACCCTATCATCCAGACTTTGTTCCCTACACAGTTCTCATTTCATTCTCCAAATAATTTTCCTTCAACACAATTTCCTTCCCAATATCGACCAATGGCTAAGAAGAATACTACACTGAGGGCCTGTTTGGGAGGGGGGCCACTCTATGAATTTTCATAATTCAGTTCAAATCTATACTAAATCCTAGGGATTTGGAACCCAAAACACCCTTTCCAAACAGGCCTGAGTGATGCGGGCTAATGAAGTTTGTTTGCTCTGAAATTTGTAGTCCACAAATAATCAGTTTGGTGCCTCTAAATTAACCATTTCTCGTAGATTAAGGATTTTTTTAAAAAGAAAGAAAGAAAGAATTGTCACAGTTTATCTCACATAAATCTAGTGCATCGTCGAACTCGAACAAACACCAAAACGAGATCCATTAACCTCTGGCCCTGAATCCTATTGTCTTCTAAGTTCTAATGAGATAAGCCAAATAACTTTATTCGTGATTGCATCCCAGTTATAAGATGGCAGAACATGGGCAGAATGTTATTAACCTACATTTTCGATTTTTCTACACATACACGTCATACGAAAAAGGAGATGTAACCATGCCAATGGCATGAGAAAACATCAGATCGGAAGCGCGCTACCGCTAAAAAACTAGGACCGGGAGGTTTGAGCAATTCACTTCACCATCACATCAAACTACTGCCGTATCAGATAGCCTAAGAGACATGAGAAAATCGGAGGCGATACCTTTCGTCGCCGCAACGATCCTGCGACAGGCGGCCGCCTCCTCGTCGTCTCTCCTGCCTCTCGCGTCAGTTACGGGCGCGGCCTTGGGCGTCTTCCCTCCAGAACCTTCTCCTGCCTCTCTTACCGTCGGAGCGCGTGCGCGCGGGAATAAATAGAGGCGGGCGTTGGGGGAAGGTTCTGGACGGAGGCGGACGCGAAACTCTTCTCAAATCTGGTTGAATCGGCTAAGCTCACGCACCACGCCACCATTCGATTTACACATGTCGCCGCTTCGCGCCATCAGTTTTTATCTTTTCGTGGTTTGATTTGTGTGCGTTTTCTCTTGGGAAAAGTCTACTTCACCCTCTCAAAATGTAACAAAAACGGATAAAATACCCCTCATATCTAAATCACCCCAATTTTTACTAATGTGGTAATGATTTTACTAACATAGTGGCACTTTTGCACACGTAGCAAACTAGTTAGAAAAAAAAAGAAAAGTCAGGAAAAAAAAGAATCAGAAAAAAATAAAAATTAGAAAAAAAACAGGAAAATTAGGGAAAATAAAATTAAAAAAATCCAAAATCCCTAACCGAGTCTTTACAAATAATCCTTGGTCAGAACTATTCAAACAGATAGATACTTTGCTGTTTACGAGCTTTTCTTATCATCCCCATACCGATAGTTAAACGGAACGCCTTAATCAATGTTTGAAAACATTTCTCTATTGTATTATTCATTTCTGCCACTCACAGAGGTTTGGTATAATAGATCTTATCACTCTACTCTCGGACACACTCCATTTGAAGTTCTTTATAGCCACCTTATTGGCATTTTGGTATTATCAATGTTGAAACTTGTATCGTGTCAAAATTAAAGGATTAACTTAGAGGGAGGTTATGGATTGAGGGGGTTCCTTTTAAGCCTGGTATCTATGAAAACGTCACAATCCTTAACATCCTGATCTTGAAACTTTAACCCGGTGAAATTTGGTATCAATTGTAACAATGGCTAAATTTAGTCGCTTGACAGTTAGACTTTTGTGATAGTTGAAACACCAAAATAGATTTTTTTTTTCTAATTTTTTATTGTTTCTAAGTTTTATTTTTCCTAATTTCCATGTTTTTTCTTTCCTTTTTTCTTTTTTTATTTTCTGATTTTTCTAATTTTTATAATTCCCTGGTTTTTTATAATTTTTCCTTATTTTTTTTATTTTCCTAGTTTTTTTCTTTTTTTACTTATGGTTCGGTTGTGTGTGCGAAATTGTCACCACATCAGCAAAACAACTGTCACGTCCGCAGAACTACCTCATTTGACCAGACCTGACCAATTTCCACCGGTTTTGTATGTTGAATTATCTTTGTATTTGACCAGAAAAGCTAAGTGTCGATTCAATTTTTTTTTTATGCTCAACCAATGCACCGATATGGTTAGCCAACCGTCGAAGCCGAAACTCAAATCTCCTATGGAAAGCCGATGAAGGATCACAAACATTGCATTGTCGCAAGAGCTAGTGCCACAGAACTATAGCTGGTGCGCATCTACTAATGAGAACGAGCATCAACAATTGTCTCGTTGGATTTGGTTGAGGAAACATGTAACATCCTAATTTTGGCCAAATTAGTTTCACAATTTGATTCAAATAAATTCTTTCAAATCAATTTAAAACCATTTCCAGTCATTCCTTTTTCCAAAATCTCAAAACCCTTTCATCTCTCTTGGGCTCAATCCATCTTTTTCTCCCTCAGCCGGCCCATTTCTTTTCCTTTCCCTTCTCACCCGACTGACCAGCTACCTCTTTTCCCCCCAACCCGGCCACTTTCCTCCCTCCCTGGGCCGTCCTCACCCCCCCCCCTCTCTTCTCCGGCCCACTCTCCCTCTCCCTTCTTCCTTTCCCCGCGCAGCGCAGCCCGGCCCGCGCACCTTCCCCCTCCTTCTTCTTCCCTGGGACAGTGTCGTGCCTCGCCGTACGCGCGCGCGCAGGCACGCACGGCCCGTACACATGCGTGGCTCCTCCCGTGCCGCCAGTACGCGCGCCCACCCCGCCGTGCCATCCACTTACCCCTCTCTCTACCCCAGCTTGTCCCATCCCATTGCACGAACGACTACCGAGCCCGGGGAAGCCAGCCACCAGACACCACGTTGTCGACCGCGAGCCCTAGCCCCCTTTGTCCTTTGCACACTCGGCCTGCGTGTGCAAAGGATCGCACGACCGCCATGCTCTCGCCTGCAGCCGCATTTGAGTCGCTTGTACCGAGCCTGGCGAGCACGTCCTCGCCGTCGTCCTTGCCGCTCGAGCTCTCGGTCCTCCCTCACTTATAAATAGCCTCGTCCGAAGCTCTGCCCCGCTTCACCGTGCCCACCCAAGCTCCTTAGGCAACCTCCACTCTCTCTCTCTCCCATCCTCTCCCACTCTCACTAATCTCTCTCTCCGTTGAGATTACCTCCCCGACGATCTCCTCGGCCGAGCTACCAAACACCGCCATTGTTGGCCACCGAGCACCACACCAAGCATCTCCACCCTTCCCCTCACTTCCTTTCCTCTCTCATGCCCTCACCAAGCCGCCCACCGAGCTACCCGAGCTGTGCCGATAGCGACTCGCCGCCGGCCATCTCCGCTCACTCCCTCGCTCGGGTCTCCGCGAAAATGGAATCCCCACCATCTCCTCTCTCTCTCTCTCTCTCACTTCCAGTGTGCTCGCTGCCGTGAGATACGGCCAGGAAGGCCGATCCGGCTGTCTTCCGACGAGCCTTCCGCGCCGGTGTCTCCAAGTGGGCCGGCCGAACCGGCCATGGCACCGTCTCCCTCCCGTCACCCCTCTCTCTCTCTCTCTTATTCCGACAAGTGGGCCCGGCTGGCTAACGCCGTCAACACAGCCGTCAGCTCCCCCGCCAGGCCACCATTGGTCGCTTTGGCCCAGAAGATCGGCCCAATAACCAAGCCCAGTACAGAAGCAAGCCCAAACATGGCCAAATGGGCCATTCGGGCCGGCCCGGCTACGGCCCGGCCCGAACGGCCCCTCTACTGTAGCGGGCCGTGCCGTGCCGGCCCGCGTGCCTCTCCCTCGGCCCACGGCATGCCCGTCGGTGACCGTGCCGTGCCGGGCCGGCCCGGGCACGATTTTGGCCCGGCGGCCCGGTCTGCCCGACGGACCGAAATAGATAAAAAAATATATAGAAAATAAAAATATATATAAAATATATAAAAAATATATAGAAAAAAAATATATATAATAGATAAAAATATAAAAAAATAGATAAAAATAGCTACAAAATTAAAAAAATATATATAAAATAAAAAATAATCGAGTATTTGCGTGCCGAATCGTGCCGTCCTGGGCTGGGTCGTGCCCGTGCCGGCCCGACTCGGCCGGGCCGTGCCATGCCGGCCCGTCGTGCCGCGCACTCGGCCCAGGCACGGCCCATGGCTTCGTGCCGTGCCGGCCCGGCTCGTCTCGACTCAGGCCGTTGAAAGTGCCTAGAGGGGGGGTGAATAGGCTTTTCTGAAATTTAAAACTAAAAACAGCGGATTAAACTGCCGGATATTCCGGTGAAGTCCGGATACTCCGGTATGGTCCGGAGTCTCCGGCCTGACAGGAAATTTCAGAATAAATTTGAACTAAAGATCACAGCTAGATTCTATGAGTTGCACTAGGTCAAGTAGATATTACTAAGCTAGAATAACAATTAAAACTAGCAAGATTGATACTATAGCAATTTAAATGACAAATTATCAAATGCACACGATCAAGTAAGTTTCACAAGTAAGAACACGAGAATATATCCCGGAGTTCGACCACCTCACAAAGAAGTGCCTACGTCTCCGTTGAGGAGCTCACAAAGAGCCGGGTCTTCTCCAACCCTATCCTCTTCTAGCGACCACAAAGATCAAGCTAGAAATTCTTACTTAATATGAAGATGCTTACAAACTTCCCGAGGCACACCACAAGTTTTGGGTGCTCTTCGGGCGACTCCTTTCCTTCTAGAAATCCAAAGCTTCAAAGGAGATGATCGCAGTAAATGCTCGATGAAGAAATCAATGCTCAAGTGGCTTGAACCCTCTCCAAACACACACTCTCAAATTTGTGCAAATTTGGCTCTAGAGATGATTGGAGAGGCTTTGAATGCTCTTAAAGTGCTCAAGAGGTCTCAAGGAAACCAGCCACAGCAAGCTCTAAATGATATGGAGAGAGGGGGCATTTATAGCCCTCTCTTACAGACTAGCCGTTACTGTTTTTGTCAGAGCTTACCGGAGTATCCGGTGTACACCGGAGTCTCCGGTCCTATTTCCAAAAACGGCGTCAGAACGGTCACGAACGTGTCAGAACTAGCCGTTACAGTTCTGTTTAATTACCGGAGTCTCCGGTGAACACCGGAGTCTCCGGTCCTGATAGATTTTCCAAAACAGACTAAGTCCGGAGACTAGCCGGATCCTCCGGCATCTCCAGGTACCGGAGTATCCGGTGAACACCAGAGACTCTGGTCTTTTTCTTGAAAAGATTAAACCGTAACCGAGACTCTCTGCCGGAGGCTAGCTCAGAGACTCCGGCTGAACGCTGAGTACCGGAGTATCCGGTGAACACCGGAGACTCCGGACTCTAAAGATTTTTCAGAAAGAGTTTCGTGTCCGTGAGTGAATGTGTCTCTCAATTGGGTGATTCTAAAGGATCTCTTGAGCATTGAGACACTAATCAAGCAAATGAATTCATCCATCTAAGAAAAAATCTATCCTAGACTCAATTTCAAAAGTAAAAAGAATTTAAGCCCTATCTTGTATCCTTCGTTGATTCTTCAATTGTTTCGACGGGCGTCAAACGTCATTTACCTTCACAACTATCTTAGTGAGATGATGTTGTAGTGGGTAATGGCTTTGTTGAGTCGTGCTTCCACGGCGGTGGAATGCGGTCGAGCTCAGCTTGTGGGTAAAGTGTACAACTCTGCAGAGGTAAAACTATTCAAATAGCCGTGTCCACGGTCATGGACGAACTATGGTTCGATCGCAGCAACTAGCATGAGTTGCGTGTGTTCTCCTTGTGAGTGAGTGAGTAAGGTGTGCCCTGTTTTGGAATATAGGTCCGGTTGTATGCCGTGGGTTGCCGTGGACGGGTGTCCAATAACAATAAAATTTGGACAACCATATTTTATTACTGATATCGTTTTTGTAAACCGCTTTACATAATTTGAACTATGCACGTGTACAACTTAGCTTTCTGCAAAATTCAACCTTACAACTTATCATTGTCATCCTCTTATGCATGTATTCGTACTCCTATCATAGGGCAAGGGTTGAGACTTGTTGAGTACTCTGGTACTCACCATTGCTTGTGCTTTCAGAGGACGACCCAGACTTCATCGAGGCAGACGGTGAGGCAGATGAATAGGCTTGGTCGCGTTCGCACCTGAGTTGCCCGTGGAGTGGCGTGTTCGTCATGTTGTCTCTGCTGTGTGCTCTGTTGTTGTGGACCCTTTTAATAATGCACTTGGGCTTAGTGCTGTATGTGTTATTAGGATGGTGGATTATGCTCACCATCCCTCGTATTGTATGACATTGATAATACCTGCTGGAAGACTCTTATTTACCAACGACTGATCCAGGGACTGGTATAATAATGATTTTAAATACCGGAGATAACCCGGGGCGCTTTAAAACACCACCTTGGCACCACCATCGTTGGACACACAGACATTTGAAGCCCAAAAAACATATTTGGCATCACAAGACCAAGATCTGACAATCCAACATCACTCACAACAAAAAAGTGGATACATAAGGATCCCCCAAACCTGGTTGAATTGGCTAAGGTTCTGACAACGATGATGCAAAAGATGACCATGTGGAACAAATGCCAATGCAGAGACGCTACCAACACCTCCACTAGAAATCCCCCAATTTACTAACCTAAACTGGCACCCATCTACACACTAGATGTCGACGAGCCAAACCCCTCCACTCACGGCATCAGAAGAGACATTGGAGGGGAAGGATTAGGTGGAATCACAGTTGGAGGACCTCGGTCTCCCGCGAGTCACCTTTTCCTATAGAGAGGGGATGAGAAGGGTTGAGAGACTCTCGTGTGTATCATGACAACATTTTTATGGCATGACAGAAAAAATGTGTTTTATAGAATATACCGTTACTGCTAAAGTTCTTACTGGTAAGGAAGAGTTAACTGGTTCGCTTCAGTTCAATGCAGAACTACCTCATTTTACCAGACTTGATCAATTTCCACCAGTTTTGTATGTTGAATTATCTTTGTATTTGACCAGACAAACTATGTGTCAATTCAATTTTTTTATGTTAAACCAATGCACCGACATGGTTTTCGAAACTATGCCCAACAAACTAAGATGTCAGTGGTAATGACACTTCTACTACAAGTTTGGAGGACATTACTGCAACACTCACAATCAAATTAGGTCGTGTGAAATTGGGACAAGGGGTAGCGAAGTAGTGTGAGCGGTGTGAGGCACAACGCCGACAACAATGATAAGAAAGGTGCAACGAGTAACATAAAAAGGTAAGGTAAGGTGGGCCAGTTGGACGAATGTAGTTAAGAAGGTATCGAGAAGACAATACTGTAGATTGACAGTGCATTCTATCTATCAGACCATTAGTAAGGATATCACTTCAGTCCTTTCCTTATGAAAAGGTGTTTAAAGGATATTGCCAATATTTAACGTAGCTTACAGTTTTTCTAGACGTCGGCCCATTGCGAAAACGGCGCCGGTCGGACCCGGACGTCTGAAGCAGCCAACACCGTGCAGCAGCCTCTGAATCAACTAGGTGAATTGACGTGTCTATGTCACGTCCATTTTTATTGGACATAGTATGATAAAAAACTAAAATATTCAGTTACTAATTTTAGACATCTCAATATTTATTTATGAATTTATCAATATTTAACTCATTAATTTAATTATAGGAAAAACACTGGTACTTTCATGTATACACGTAATTTAGCATGATAGACAACAATAATATGAAACTAACTAAATTTATTTCATATTTTTTGAGTTTTAGATATTTTCCTATTTATTTTAGATTATTTTAGCTAATTTATCAATATAACTATTATTACTTTCGCTATTTTCTAGAATTTTGTAAAAAAAATTGTATACACATATGTACATATACATATTTATATATGTATACATACATACAAATACATATAATATATACATATATACATGCATATATACTCATATAAACAGTATATACAGTAATTTGTCTTTTAAAATTTCTCTAAAACTTAGCGCTTTAATATATAGAATAGATTTGGCGGTTGGATCCAGCGATCCAACCATCACCTCAGCACTTGCACTGCACCATCCGACCCGAGAAGTCCCACGAGACGCACAACGGCACAAGGCTCTTGCTCGCCGGAGATCTCACACTCGCACGGCCGCGCGCCCCCCACTCTCGCGCCCGCGGCCATGGCCTCCGGGCAGGACTCCTCCGGCACGACGCTGATGGATCTCATCACCTCGGATCCGTCGGCCGCCTCGGCCGCGGGGGCATCATCGCAGCAGTCCTCGGGCGGCGGCTCCCTGCTGGGGAAGCCCGCAGCGGCGGGGGCGGCGGATCGCAAGTCGAAGAAGGGGACGCTGATGCAGATCCAGAACGATACCATCTCCGCCGCCAAGGCGCTCAATCCCGTCAAGGCCCTGCCGCAGCGCAATAGAAAGAAGAAGGCTCGTCTCCGCCCTTCCGTTACCACCGTCGCGCCCTTTTCTGCTCTCTCTGAAGTCTCACGTTGTGGTATCTGCTTCTCGTGCAGCCTGTCTCGTACGCGCAGCTGGCGCGGAGCATCCACGAGCTTGCCGCGACATGTGACCAGGTTCGTGCTGCTGCTTCGGTTGGATCGAATTGCGTGATGCGAGCTTGGATCTGTTGCTTTTAATTGCTCTTGTGCCCTCTCTTTTGCAGAAAAGATCCCAGAGGCAGCTTGTCAACAGCGTGTTCCCCAAGCTCGCCGTGTACAATTCCGTGGATCCTTCGGTGGCTCCATCTCTTCTAATGGTAAGTGTGCCATTCCTTTGCTGCTTTTGCTCTCCTATGGCATGGCGTTCCATATAGGCAACACGCTTAATCTGTGGAGATGAAACTGAGACTACTAACAGCAAATCCAACTATGATAACACCATAATGTATGATAATTGAATTTTGATTAGCTTGATTATCACCTTTGGATGTCTAACACAGAGAAATTAGACTGTTGTACCAAAATCGCATGCATATCATACGGCATGGTTATGTTAACTTTATAAGATTTTGTTTACTTTTGCCACCTTTTTTCTTACATTGAGTCTGCTTCTGTATTTGCAGCTCCATCAGCAATGCGAGGACAGAAATGTTCTGCGCTATGTATACTATTATCTGGCCCGTATATTGTCAGATAATGGTTCCCAGGGTTTAAGTGCTGCTGGTGGCATACCCACACCAAATTGGGATGCTCTTGCAGACATTGATGCTGTCGGTGGAGTGACTCGAGCAGATGTTGTACCCAGAATAGTTGATCAACTTCTAGCGGAATCCTCCAGTGATGATGTTGAGTGTATGCCATTATACTGAGACGTACATCAAAGCTATAATATGCAAAATCTATATTCTAATCCTACCTTTTGCCACTTATTGGAACACCTAAATATTTCATTGGGACTACTCCCTGTTTGCACCGAAGTCAGTTGCCCATGTTTCGTGCTTAGTTTTATCAAATCCTAAACTCATGACCTCCTTTTTTTCTATTTGAGAATTGGTCTCTTGGAAATATTTTTTGAAGCTGTATAACGAGGATTTATATTCCTAGCAAACATCTTGCCCTGCATAAAAAAGACCCAATATCATCAAGTTAAAATACCTTAGGTGAAATTAGGCATCATGCTGACAGCTGTCCATCTTCTTTATGAGCAAATAAGCATCTCACAGTATCATCATTTAAGGCTCAACAAGAACAAAAAAATGCTCTGTCAATTAATGTCCTCTCCTTTTCCTTCTAATTCCTTGTTCATTTATGTTGCATGGTTCTTCACCCATTCTAATTATGGATCCTGGCCTTGAAGTTCATGCACGGAGACTTGCGGCTCTGAAGGCCCTTACTTCTTCCGCTAGCAGTTCTGAGATGATGGAAAAGCTCTATGAAATTGTGTTTGGCATTTTGGAAAAGGTTGGTCATTCATATTGTCAGTTACGGTTTGTACAGTCATATTAGTCTCTCAAACATTTACTTTTCTAAGATTCTTTTCAGTTTCCCTTGTCTGTGGTTAGAAAGTTGACAGTGTTTTCTCCATGCTATATCTGGATGCTTTCAGGTGGCAGATACTAAACAGAAAAGGAAGAAAGGTATTTTTACCAAGCAAGGTGGTGATAAGGAGGTACTGTTTCAATTCGAGATGTGCATTTAGTTTCTGCACTACTAATTACTCCTGTTTGTATACAGTATGTACACTTAACCATTCTCTTAAGGCGTCAGGATATTCCCATTGTTGACCTTGCTAATTAGAAGCATTGAAAACACACTTGATGCTACAGTATACTTAACCTATAAGCTTTTCTACATTATATGGCGAAGATGATGGCCCAACTTACAGTTTATTTTGAGCTGAAAATCGCAATTATTCATTATGTTCTGAGCTCAACTTTGTGATACTTTTCAAATTTCTGTTAATTTCGCAGTCTATCATATGTGGTAATTTGCAATATGCTTCTCTAAGTGCACTGAGAAGGCTTCCACTTGATCCTGGTAATCCAGCATTCCTGCACCGAGCTATCCAAGGGTGAGTGTGGCCTTATTTTCTTTGTAAAGCTAATTTTGGGTTTACTTTCCAGTTTCCACCTTATATTCTGCACCTATGCTTATTTACAAATTCCTAACTTTTTTTTTTGTTTTGCTTTTATAGTAACAAATTTGGTGACGGGAACATTATTTATGGTGTATTTTCTTTGGTTGTCTTAATAGTTCTCTGTATATAACCAAAATTAATGTGACTCCTGAAGTAGTTACTGTTTTTGATTTGTTTCTTGCTCATGTCATATTTCTGTATTAAACTATCTTCTTAATACATGTATAAGGATGAACCACTTGATCGAGTGTTTATCTGTTCTATGAAAACTTAATCTATTTTGGCAAAAGAGATATACAGAATTGATAGTCTAACACATATGTAGGAACATACTGTTTCATGATCGTCCTGTTCTCACCTGGCTTGATACAACGGCAGGGTTGAATTTTCTGACCCAGTTGCAGTAAGACATGCGTTGTCAATAATCTCTGAAATTGCTGCCAAAGATCCATACTCTGTTGCAATGGCATTGGGTCAGTTTCCTCACATACTGCTAATAATTATCTGTACTGTTCATTTTATTTTGACACGCAGACAGAACATAGGCCATTATGTTATAGATCATTGCTGATCTTTCGTGCACCAATAACAGTAATACTAAAAAGTCAACTATAATAGTAGAAACTCCAATCTTGATCTTGATTTTTTTTGGGTATGTTTTGTCAATTTGTAATGAATCTTGTTTCATGCTATTTATGTGGTTTATCAGTCTAATGTATGGCTTAATGTTATGCAGGCAAAAACGCACAACCTGGTGGTATGCTTCCCTTATCCTTCACCAATTTTGTGTTTGTGTCTTCTTTTTTCATTTGAACATAGATATGTTAGAAAGGATTCAGGTTACTGAATACTCCCTCCATTTCCAAATATAAGGCTTATTTGTGATGGGTACGAAGATTAAGGAGGGCATGAAACCAAGAGAAAGAGAAGAGAAAATGACCATGGTAACCCTACTTAATTACCTTGGAAACATGAGAGAGAATAGTTTGTGAGATGTTATCCATTAATGTACGGGTGAGAAGATACAATAAATGAGGGCGAACATGGAAAAACATCAATAAATAAAGCCTTATATTTTGATAAAAGTTTGAGAAAACAATAGGCCTTATAAAAAATAAATGGAGGGAGTACTTAATAACTTTCTCTTGTGCCTAATATATGTTTCAATCAATACAAATTCTTTTTGTCTTTTGAGGAGAAAGCAAGCAATACATTCTAGTTTTCAATTGATCGAGTTACAAGAATCAAGATTTCTCAGATATTGTCTTTTGTGTACAAAATACAGACAGGGCAATTACTTGCATTATGTGGAGAAGAAAATATATATGTAGTTAACTAGTAACTACCCTTCATAGAATTATTTGGGCCTACTCGTTATCAGTGGGATCAGGGATACTTTCAGCAAGAAATATACCCCTTTTTACTATATTTACTCATTGGTCCACCCACACAAAATATAAGTAATATGTTGGGGGAGAAACGTATCTTCCTGGTAGTAACCTATGTATTACATGCTCTAAATAATAATAGGAATATCATCGTGTAATTTTGGACAGTATCTGATTGCCGTGACCATTTCTACAGTCGATTGTTCTCCATTCCTCTGTCAACTTCATTTATGTTGGAATTTTCGTCTTTCCACTTTGATTTTCTTATTAGTGTACAATACCATTGTATTAAATTGGAACAGGAGCTCTTCAGGACATTCTTCATTTACATGATGTTCTTGCCAGAGTTTACCTTGCAAAGTTGTGTCGTTCAATATCCAGGGCACGTGTATTGGATCGTAAGTGCATTTTTTTGTGCATTCCCTGAATCCAGCTGCTCTGTAATATCAGGATGCATGTATCGAATTGTGGTTCCGATCATATATAATTTATGCAGAGAGGCCTGACATAAAGTCTCAATACAATTCCCTCCTTTATCAACTTCTTCTGGATCCCAGTGACAGGGTCTGTTTTGAGGCCATACATTGTGTTTTGGGAAAAGGTGACAGCACAGAAAGGTACCAGTGTTGTGGAGGAGGCATATAGTTGTATTGCTCAACAGCCAAAGTCACTAATGATAGAAAGTATATTAAATTATCATTTCTTGCAGCACGGAGGACAGAGCTGGTGGATGGATTCGGTTAACTAGAGAAATTCTCAAATTGCCTGAGGCCCCTTCTGTAGCATCAAAGGGTGTTCTGTCAAAATCTAGTGAAAAGTCTTTGAAAGCAAGACGTCCTCAACCTCTCATCAAACTTGTAATGAGAAGGTTTGTTGTATCTTATGACTGCACAAGTGGTGGATCTCCCCAGTTTCCTGTATGCAGCACCTGGTCCATGGATGCTTACAGTTTGTTTCCTATTCTCAGATTGGAGAGCTCTTTCCGTAGCTTCTCTCGTCCGGTTCTTCATGCTGCTGCAAGAGTAGTTCAGGAAATGGGCAAAAGTAGAGCAGCTGCTTTTGCCTTAGGTGTTTATGATGAGGGGGCCACTCTTCAAGCTTATTCAGATAATGTTGAATCTCATGATTCTGATCTTGAGAATCCAATGGCTGAAGGTATGATGATGCTATTATAGATTTCATTCAATTATCTGTCGACACATTCAAGCGCGCTCTATGTGTTAACTAAAATCTTACAAACTGTTTCCTTCATTTAATTTCTCATGGGGTTGGCTATACAACTTGATCATGTACTTTTATTACTATTAACAAATAACTTGTTTACTTTTTTTATCCTCTTTTTTGGTGTCTCTTGTTGGGTTTCATCTCTAGCATACCCCAACTTGCTTGGGATTAAAAGGCGTTGTTGTTGTATTAGACCAAATTAGAACAGTAACTCTTCTTATACATGTATTGGATGTATCGAGTTTGTTTTGTTTGTAATCAAAGTGAGGGTCTTGGGCTTAATATTAATATCGCTTTTTGATGAAACCATGTGAATTTTCCATGTTTGTGCTGTAGCTACCCGGAAGGCTAATCCACTATCCAATAGTCATGGTGGAATGGACACAATAGCAGGGTTGTTAGCATCACTGATGGAAGTTGTGCGGACAACTGTAGCATGCGAGTGTGTATATGTTCGAGCGATGGTCATCAAAGCTTTGATATGGATGCAAAATCCACATGAATCTTTTGAAGAACTAAAATCTATCATTGCATGTGAGCTGTCTGACCCAGCCTGGCCTTCCTCACTCCTGAATGATGTCCTGCTAACCTTACATGCTAGGTTCAAGGTATTGGATCCCTTTCAGTGTTAATACTATATATAGTGCTAATTTTTTTGATCTTTTTCTCAGTAAGTTGTTTTGCCCCCATTTTGATGGCTTATCATTCTGTGTGCCTCAAATCACTACATCTGAGATTGGAAGCAGATTCAGCCGTTCTGTAGCAGCATTGAGTATCCACATATTCAATGATTAAAAATAACATTATTCTTTTTCAAAAATGATGACACCTTTTTATCTTGCCCTTTTGATTGCAACTTTTTTAACATGGGATTTAATTTATTTCCATTAAATTTTGTTTGAACTTTTTTCTGGCTTTCTTTTGTTTTCCCATTGTTTATGTTGCTAACTGTCTAAGATTGTTTATGTTCTTGCAGTTATCTTTTTTTTTTTTGGAAAAAGGACCTGGTTTCTTGAGTGACTTATTATTCTGGTTTGTTCTTGCATGATAGGCAACCCCTGATATGGCTGTGACTCTGCTCGAGATTGCCAGAATTTTTGCCACGAAAGTTCCTGGAAAGATTGATGCTGATGTTCTACAATTGTTATGGAAGGTAGATCTTTTGTTGTAAAGTAGTTTCAAATGTTATATTGAACAACCAAGGTTTACCTGACAAAAGCCATATAACCATTGGATTTCTACACTTTGGATGTGACACTTTCTGCCTTTCCAGACATGCCTTGTAGGAGCAGGACCAGATGGGAAACATACAGCCTTGGAGGCTGTGACTATAGTCCTTGATCTGCCTCCACCTCAGCCTGGTTCAATGTCTGGACTCACGTCTGTTGATATGGTATCTGCCTCTGATCCCAAATCTGCAATGGCACTCCAAAGATTAGTTCAAGCTGCTGTAAGAACAAAATTTCCACTTGTCTAGTTTATTCATTGAGCCTGGGCCTTGTAACAATAGCATACTGATGTTTGGCCCTTCAATTACCAGGTTTGGTTTCTTGGAGAAAACGCAAATTATGCTGCATCTGAGTATGCCTGGGAGTCTGCAACGCCGCCTGGTACTGCATTAATGATGCTAGATGCTGATAAAATGGTTGCTGCAGCAAGCTCCCGTAATCCTACACTTGCTAGCGCTCTGACGAGACTCCAAAGGTGTGCATTTAGTGGCAGCTGGGAGGTAGGGCCCTTTGCAAAGGACAATTCCTTTTCTTTATGTTTTAGAGAAACTGACAATGGGGGGTTGAGATTGTATGGCACCTTCTTATTTTGTTCTGTTCTGTTTTTCTTATATTACCATTTACCTTGTAGATCCGCATCGCTGCTGTCCAAGCCCTAACAACCATTGCAATAAGGTCTGGTGAGCCTTATAGACTGCAGATATATGAATTTCTTCATGCTTTAGCTCTTGGGGGTGTGCAGTCGAACTTTTCAGAATTGCAGCTAAGTAATGGGGAAAATCAAGGTGCTAGTGGTACTGGTCTTGGATCTTTAATAAGTCCAATGCTCAAGGTCCTAGATGAAATGTACAGGGCTCAAGATGATCTTGCTAGGTATGTTCACCACTAAAATTCCTCATGGCTGCTGGAGACAGTCCTGAAGTGATTGCTTTGTGTGATTTTTCTGCAGAGATATTCGCCAGCATGATAATAGCAAACAAGAATGGAGTGATGAGGAACTTAAGAAACTTTATGAAACCCACGAGAGGCTTCTTGATTTTGTTTCTTTATTCTGCTTTGTTCCAAGGGCCAAATACTTACCTTTAGGTCCTACCAGGTACGTACTATATTATTGGGCGTAGTCATCTTCTAGAGTAAATTGTTGTTGACTTGAAATCTTACTTCATTGCTAAAATTGCCTAAGAAGTAAAAATGTTCAGTTCACTAGTCACCACTGCTTGCTATCTTCAATGATGCCTGTAGCCTTGAGCCATACAATAGAACAAAGTATATTAGCCTGAGCAGTCTGGATCACTTGGTCCATATTGTACAGTTAGGTGCGGTGTTGGGCTGCTCTCCGCTGTCTCTGGCCCATGTTGATGAAAATATGCAATAAAAGTGGGTACTGATGAGTGATGACATAACGTGGGGATTTTTTTCCCGCTTCAAGCTAACTACCAGTGTAGCAGTTTTCCTTTACTTGTAATGTTTTCTTTCAGCAATTTTTGGACAGTGTTCGTGTCATCTGGTAGATATTGGAGGTCTGACTTAGTCACATTTTCTTTTATGTTTTCTTATTTATCATAGCCTCATTTTAGCAAATGGTTTGATGGTAGCTAGCCATTTTCTTTCATTTAAAGCTTTCCCATTCATAGCCTTGTATGAAAAAGATTTCATGATAGATAGTTTGTCTTTGTATTTACGTACTTAGTTTGTAATCTTAATGAATCTAGTTGACTATAATATTTTTGAAGTATTCTATGCTTCCATCACAAGCAAGAACAATTTTTTGTAGTAACCATTAGGCTATGGCTACTGTTCTACCAATAAAGAAGCCAGTTTGGGAACTTGAGTGTAAATTGCCTGCCTTTATTTATCTCTTTTGCTGGGATGCAGTATTGTGTAAGTACCCTATCCCTTGACATCAAGTATGTTGAATCGTATGGACAGTGCCAAACTCATTGATATCTACCGCAACCGACATAACATAAGTGCATCTGGTGGCCTAAGTGATCCTGCTGTTGCTACTGGAATATCTGACCTTATGTATGAGTCCAAAGAAGTACAAAAAGAGACTACCATGCAGTCCGGAATCGACCCTGATCTGGCAATGGCTTGGGCAGCAGGTTTGGAAGATGATGTTTGGGAAAACAACGCACCAGCCGTGGATAAAGTGAGATTCTTTGTTGTGTTCTGTTAATCAGTACTGTTATCCATCCGCGCATAACTTGCCTACCTGTGGTGAAGAAGAAGATCACCACTACTAAGCTTTCTTATGGGCATCTTGCCACAGCTCCATGAGTGTATGGTGCGTGGGACCTAACTGAAAAAAAGTTTGGCATGCCTAAGTTGTGGCAAGAAACCAAAGGCTTGCCCAGCTGGTTCAAACTTGCCTAAGAGATTTGTGGCAATGTTTGGCTTCCAACCAAACAGGACCAAAGTTTCTTAATCATTTACGCATCAATTCCCCTTTTTCCTCATTAGATGTGCTTAATCTGATAATGCTATTTTTTTTTAATCATTGATACTGTTTGATCCTATGACAGGTAAAGGACTTCCTTGCTGGTGCTGGAACTGATGCTCCTGATGTGGATGATGAGGAATACATGAACTCTAGGCCATCAGTCGGTTATGATGATATGTGGGCTAAGACAATTCTTGAAACATATGAGGCAGAGGTAATTGTTACAACACCTGCTTAAGGTACTGAGATGCTTTTTATTACAGATAAGCAGCCATTGTTTTTTATTCGTTGCAGGAAGATGATGGTAGGTCCTCTGGTGGGTCCTCTCCTGAGTCAACTGGTTCGGTTGAAACCTCCATATCATCCCACTTTGGTGGCATGAACTATCCGTCATTGTTTAGTTCAAAACCATCAAGTTACGGGGCTTCGCAACAGACGGTATTTTTGCTTCATCCATGCTATTGTTATGCTCTTTTCCGCGGGAGGGGGGGGGGGGGGGGCTGCTGCCGAGTTTTGACAGTGCAGATAATGTACTGGTACAATTTTCAACATTTTACCGAAGGGATATGGTTCCTAATAGGCTGACATTCAGTTTACTTTTGCTTCAGATACGTGAAGAACCACCATCATATTCAACATCGGTGTTCCAGAGGCGTGAGTCTTTTGAAAAACCCCTCGCAGGGCGTGGAGGTCGAAGTTTCGGATCCCACGAGGATGAAGATAAGAGTTCTGGAAACCCTCAGTTTGGGAAAGCATTGTATGACTTTACAGCAGGCGGTGATGATGAGGTATGAGGGCTGCAATTCCTCTTTCGGTTGTTTGTCTTAGCTTCCTGAAGTTTAATGCTCTCTATGTTTAGAGTTTAAGGAACTGAGTCTAGCTCAGTTGGTTGAGGGTGTGTAAATACACCTAGACTACCTAGTTTCGAGTCCTCTTCGATGCGAATTTAGGTACCTATTTCTTCTTATTTATAATGCCACCTAGTTCCTTCTAGGTCGGTTGAATTTTTTTTTAATGTTCAGGCAGTTCTGAAAACATGTTTTTGGGAGCAAAAAGTCTTTTTTTTTCTCAATAAGGAAAACCTGCTGGTTTTTTCATTGTCATTGTAATTCAAATATCCAATATCTTAGCTGGTGGAAAGAACTGCTGTAAATATTCGATAGCAAAATATCTTTGCACAAAAGACCAGAAGTGAATGTCAAAATAACTAAGCAGTATCTTTTTTTTTTGGTCTTAAATGCAAACAAAAGTACACTTATTCATGTAAATTATTTTCAGCTGAGTTTAACCACGGGCGAAGAAGTGGAGATTGAATATGAGGTCGATGGTTGGTATTATGTAAGTTGTCATCGCACAATTACTTTTAGCCGTTCTTTGATTGCAAGTGAAAGCATCTTAAAGTTGGTAATTATTTCTATTTGCTCAGGTAAAGAAAAAGAGGCCTGGAAGGGATGGAAAGATGGCAGGTTTAGTTCCTGTTCTGTATGTGAGCTCGTGATAATAGCCATGCATTTTGGTTCACACTTCCGGAAGTTGTTCGGAGTAGAAGAATGGTACACGGGGAATGCTTCTGTGCGTTGCAGCTATATGGAAGGCCATATCCAATCATCTCGGTGTACGAATGATGCTGCAGTTTTGTCGCTGGCCGTGATTTGCGTGTTAATTTGTTTGTACGCTCACCCCGAGTCCTTTCAATTGATTGTTTTTATTAAGGTGGGTATTTGCTTCAGAGATTAACCACCCATCTATGCCATTCTTGAAACAAGGCAGTTGCCCATATCCAGTTCATCAGTTGTGCGATATATCTTAGTCAAATTGTAGAGGCGTCATCCCCCCGCCCCCCTCCTGACCAGTATTTTGGTCTTGTGTATGGGGTGATTCAAATAGTGGGTTATGGAACACATACCATAGCAAAATCACATGCACCATTGTTTTATTTTACTCAAGTCGGATTACCGTTGCTCTTACCATTGATGAAAGCTGTAATTTTGTTCATCAAGATGTATTTTGTTTTGGCATGGTCTTTAAAGTTAAACTTTGACTATTTTTTCTCACAAAATATATAGTTTATGGCTATAAAGCTAATATAGTTTGAAAGAGTTTTGAAATACGAATTTAGTTGTATATTTCGTACATTTAGAAATAATAAATATATATTTTTTAAAAAATCAAATTTTGTGTCCTTTGATTAACATTTAATCAACTATAAGAATATCTAGTATATAAAAATTATATAATTATATTTACTATTCAAAATAATCATATTATATAGGCTTTGTAGCTATAAATGATATATTTTTTATAAAATTTTTAATCAAAATTCAACTTCGAAGGTCGAGACTAAAAAATACATTTACTATTTTTGAACGGAGGGAGTAATTTTTATACACTAAATATATTTATAATTTAATTAATTATTAATTAAAATATATAAAATTCAATTTTTTAAAAATAAAATATGTCATGTATTTTTTAACAGAGGAGCATGTTATGCCGATGTCTGTAGCAACATACTATGCGTAAGTTCTGAAATATATAAATCTTGACTTGCATATCCAATCATTGACCTATCCTTGCGTATCCTGTGGATGCTTCCGAGTCCTGACCTCGTCTGCGTTATCTTCGGAGATATCGCCGTTTCGCCTCCATGGCGTTGTTCTTGTGATGGAGCCAGTGGCCTCCAGGCGGAAGTCATAGCTCGCCCGTCCCCGGCATGCTCTCTTGCCGCCAAACTCCCAGACAGCGACAGGTAGGTATACGTGCGCGTCTCGCCAACACATCTCAATCCAGAGAAGCAGCAGAGGGGAAAGCAACCGCGACGCGCGCGATGGGGAGGAGCGGCGGCGCAGACGAGGGAGTTCGGGAGCATGGAGGAGTTCTGGAGCTTCTACCTGAGCCAACACTCCAAGCCCAGCACGCGGCGGTGGCACTTCCTCGGCACGCTGGCCTCGCTCGCCTGCGCGGTCCTCGCGGCCGCCACGGGCCGCGCGGCGCTCGGGTACGGCATGGCGTGGTACAGCCACTTCTTCGTGGAGAGCAACCGCCCCGCCACGTTCGGCCACCCCGTGTGGTCCTTCCTCTGCAACCTCCGCGTTCGTGCTTACCCTCACCGGCCGCCTCGACGCCGAGCTCGCCCGCTTCCGCGTCTGGCCGACGTCCGACGCTGCGGCGGCTCTGCGCACCAGGACTGATCCGCCTCAATGCGGCGGCATCTGAGGGCCTGAATCAATCGTATCGGCGAGCAAAGACTAATAATCATACCAGCGCGTCGTGTGTGTATAGAGATAATACCATCTTCTCTCCTGCTTTTAGTGATTGCTCTGATCTTATTATGTCTCTTCTGTTAGGCTGTAACCAAATCCAAATTCAAAAAGTGGGCATCGAATTCTTCCTACACGAGCCCTTAGAAGAGGGGCGAAGCTAGCACCGAAATGACGGTGATGCACCGCTCCACTATATATCTATACAAATTGCTACGGTTGATATGAGTATGTTGCTAAAGAAATTTTTCTTCACCTTGTGCATGTGCACCCGCCTGAAACACTTCCCACTTGAAAAATTGGTTGGCAAGTTCTCCAGAAAAACAATGATCAGCTACGGAAGCATTATTGAACAATTTTTGCATTATTTCCTGCGCATGACAGACTGAACAAAGATTTGCAATGCGAAGCGCGAGTTTTTGAAGGACAATATTACAATAATTTAGACGCGTGATATGCTAGATTTGTCCTACCGTATGAGCTGACGGGATCCACTCGTTGGTGGCAGGGTTTCCCTTGCAAGAAGCGTGGCGGTCTGTTCCATCGCGGTCTTCAGAGAGTTCGAACGAGACGCCGTGGGTTTTGTCCATCTTGATGAAGCCTGTTCCGGTCTGCTCGCGCGGAGTATTTTAAGATGGAAAAAAAAGTTCCGACGTTTTGTATCGCGTAATGTATATAATCCTAATTTATTATTATATTATCTTAGTTTATAGGTGAATATTGAAAAAAATACAAATGTAAAAGATTATATGAATATAAATAATCGATCACATAGTTTAGTACTAAACCACTACCTATTCTCAGCGAAGAGCTCCATAGCTACCCCTCCAATGCTTATCATACCATGTTTATGATTTCTCTCTCACCTTTATGCTATATCAATCTCTAGAATTCAGCCAATAAATACTTCTGAAAACTACCTACACAATAAAGGTTATTGTTTTCTTATAAAAAACAATATCATTACAACATAATCAAATTATAAAAAAAAGATGATCATCCCAACCAAGATTTCTTTCTTTTTTTACTTGCGCCTAAGTCACCTAACCAACCACCCATAATATAGTATATATATCTAGGTTTATTAATGCCTATAGCTATTATGACTATCCGCTATAATAAATTAGCAAAGTGACACTAAAACAGATGTTGAATATTTTTATTGTGGTTGCAAAAGCTGCATTTGAGGCTATCATTCTAGTTTCTTTTGGTGAAGTTATCTTTGATTAAAATTACTCATCTTCCCAAATACCACAGAAAGATATTTATTTTAAGCGGGAGCTTAAGTTTCCACAATCATTTATTTAAAAATGTGATGGAGTTATTAGTCATCTTTTTTATATGGAATGGATTGAAAAACTTCCATTTGTAGTTCTCATCTAAATATGTCTCATTCATCGGAGATGTTAATATGCACTAACTTTAACACTAAATTGTGCCAGACAATTAGTTTATCTCTAATGATCGGTTGGCAGAAAGAGATATTTAGGGTATTATTCTCATTACTTTTGTAACTGTGGCCTGCTACCTCCTAGCAACATGATAGAGTTGAGGGTATTGCTCACTTAGGGGCCTATTTCCTAACCACTTGTTATTCCAAAATCTAATATGATTCCGTCTTGTATTTGAAAAGAACCCTATTTAAGAAATTCACTCTTAATTTTCATGAGACCAGTCCAGAAGTGAAAATCTCTAGGTTTTCCTTCTACCTGAATGAGTACTTTATTAGGTAAGCATTTCTTTCTGAGTAACCTTTGCCAAACACCATCCTCGTTTAGTAGCTTATATAGCCATTTACTAAAGAGGCAGATATTTTGGACCGATAGATCAGTAGTTCTCAATCAACCCTGATCCTTTGGTTGACATAAAATATTCCATCGAACCAGCCTATATTTCTTTCTATGATTGTCTCCTTACCAAAAGAATCTGGATCGTATATAATTCAGTATCTTTAGGACCCCTTGAGGAATCTTAAAGAAAGACATCATAAACATATGGATGTTGGTTAAGATTGAGTTTATAAGCACTAATCAGTTCCTAACAGACATAAGCTTTCCTTTCCAACTGTCTAGTTTCTTTTCAATTCTCTCTTCTACACCCCTCCCATCATTGTTCTTCAGTTTTCTATAATGCATAGGTATGCCAAAATATTTGAATAGGTGATTATCAATATCATATCTAAATAACTGTGTGTATTGGTCTTCATATTTCCTAGCATCACCATAACATAACAGCTTACTTTTGTGAAAGTTTATCTTAAGCCAAGAGAGCTGTTCGAAGACACATAAAAGGAGTTTCATATTTTTTGCATGCTCTAAGTTATGGTCCATAAAAAGTATGGTGTCATCTGTATATTGTAGAATGGATAGCCAATGATGGACCCAGAATAAAAATGACTGAGTGTCCCACTTGTTTGTCTAGAGGTCCAGGTGTCCCACTTGTTAGGTTAGGTGGTGTCCTATGAGCCAGGTGAAAGGATCGAATGGCCCAAAGGAGGGGTGTTGGGCACTAATTAAAAAAACTTCTGCTGAAAACTAAAACAAGTAGCAACCTTATCCAAGATAAAATTTAATACAACTGCGCGAACAAACTAGAGCAAGGCAACAAAGCAAACAAGTAAAGACACTAAACAAATTTCAGAATTAAAGCTTGCAAGAATGTAAATATGAAAAAGTAGAAAGAGGATACCGATTTTTCCCCGAGGTATCGAGAAATTGGCATTCCCTCTAGTCCTCGTTAGATCATCCACCAAGGATATCGCTACCCCTTGAGTCACTAAGACTCAAATGCTCTCTCATGATTGCCATTTCTCCATCTCTGAATTGGCGGGCATCAAACCAAGTACATCACACTTCTCATGGCTCCTACAAGAACTCCAAGAGCTCATCGAGATAACTCCAATCACCTAAGACCGGCCAGGTGTTGCCAACCACGAAGAGTAATAAGCCAATATCTTCACTTGACCAAGATCAAGCATAAACTACAGCTAGATGCACACTGGCTACTCTTATATGTTTAATCATCTAATTAGGGACTTTCCAAATCACTCAAATGATTTCTCTTACTTCTTGATGACACACATAATGTATAGGCTCCTTTGGGTTGCAAGAGATCAAAGTGAGACCGAGTGAGGGGATATTTATAGGCTAGAGGTCTAAACCTAGCTGTTTTCAACTACCCTATTTTTCTATGAAAGACGGAAGATCTAGCGTGCACTGATTTACACACGTCGGAACATTCGGTATGTATCCTTTTCAACCACTCCCAACTGCTAGCTGTCAATTAGCCGTTAAGCTTGTTAAACGCTCTAGGGAAGCCTCTAGGCACACACCAGATCATCCAGCGTGTAGAACCACGAAATCTAGACTTCGAAATTCTTGTCTACAAGACTACAAGAAATATTCTGGCGTATACTCCGGTGCACATGCTGGACCATCCGACATGGATAATCTTCAAATACCTCGTTGAAATTCTCTCTGCAAAAAATGCTTCGACGTAGCCTTCTTTACACGCCAGAACATCCGACGTGGACTTCAAATTTTTTGTGTTACGTCACCGTACAAAAATACTTTAGTGTTAATGAGTCTTAGATCTCCAGACCATCTGGTGTACTTAAGATCTTTTTGCTTGATCCAAGAAATACTCCAGCGTGTTCATCTTTAAACTATCTAGTGCTATAAATTCACAAGTGTGCATTCAACTTTGTCTATACTCAACTAGATCAAACTACAACTCTTAGCTAGTATGGTTAAAAGACTAAGAAGGGAGACATAAACTACTCTAAGTGTCATTCATCTATTTGTGACATTTAGAATTAAAAAAATCCTTAATCTTGATGCATATGTCCTTTGATCATCCATAGTATCACCTTAGGGACTAAGAAACCCACTCATAATTGTGAACTAAATTTTTGATACCCTTCAAAACACATATATTAGTCATAACGATACAGTTGTCATTAATCACCGAAACACTTACCACTTACCTGGGGTCCTAGATGCTATAATCTCCCTCTTTTTGGTGATTGATGACAACACGAATGAGAAATATTAATATATGAACTGATATACACCCTATCATACTAGGCAATAGACAACATAAAACAATTGGCTGTAATATAAGCAATTGGCGGTAATGACCACAAGGCTATTGGAGCTTCTTCACATAGGTTTATTTGGACCAATCACCTACATAAACATTGGCAGTAACAAATATGATTTGGTTATTGTTAATGATTATTCTTGTTTCACTTGGGTATTCTTTTTATATGATAAGAGTGAAACATAAGCCATATTCAAAAAATTTATGAGAAGGCCCAAAATAAATTCGATGTGAAGATAAAAAGGGTGAGAAGTGACAACGAAAATAAATTAAAGAATACACAAGTTGAAAAATTTCTTGATAAAGAAGGGATCAAGCATGAATTCTTGGCATTCTACCCTCTCAACAAAATGAGGTTGTTAAGAGAAAGAATAGGACTCTCATAGAGTCAACAACGACCATCTTGATGAACAGAAGATCTCAGATCAATTTTGGGTGGAGGCCATCAATACCGCATGCTATACCATCAATCAGTTATATCTTCACAAGATCTTAAAGAAGACTGTCTACGAGATTCTAACAGGTAACAAGCCTAATTTGTCTTACTTCAGAGTTTTTAGTAGTAAATGCTTTCTCAATAAAACTAGCTTGACAACATGCCTCTTCAGATTCATCGAACTCCATATCCCATGTTTTCTCAACAAAACCGATGGTATTGTTGAATACTCAATATGCTTTAGAGTTAGATGCATAACCAACAAGAAAACCAATATCATAATGACGCTCGAACTTTACTAGGCGTTCTCTTTTCTTGAAGATGGAGCACTTACACCCGAGCACCCAGAAGTAGTAGATATTGGGTTTTCTTCCAATGGAAAACTCGTATGACATCTTCTTCAATAGTCGGTGGAGATACACTCGATTGGATGCATGACACATCGTGTTGATTGCTTCTACCCAAAATTTCTCCGGTGTACCATACTCATCCAACATAGCTCTTGCAAGCGTGATCGATGTCTTGTTCTTTCTCCCTATTACGCTATTTTGTTGAGAATTTATGCTTGATGCCTCTATCATCACAAAATTCTTCAACTTGAGTGTTCTTAAACTCCGTTCCATTGTCACTCTGGATCTTCACTATTATTACCTAAAATTCATTTTGAGCCCTCTTTACAAACTTCTTGAAGATCCCAATGATCTTGCTCTTGTCATTAAAAAGAAAGTCCAAGTGTATCTTGTATAATCATCAACAATGATAGGTCAATAGAGATTACCGCCAAGACTTTTGTAGGTTATTGATCCAAAGAGGTCCATGTGTAGTAGCTCTAAAGGTCTCGATGTAGACATCATGGACTTGTATGGATGAGAGCTTGCAACTTACTTCCTCGCTTGGCAAGCACTACACAACTTGTCTTTCTCGAATATCACTTCATTCAAATCAACCATAATTCCATTTTTGAACACTTTCTTGAGTTGACTCATTACAATGTGTGCAAATCGACGATGCCAAAGCTAACTCATAGATATCTTGGTAAAGAGGCATGTTGTCAAGCTAGTTTTATTAGAGAAAAAATACACAAGATAGATATATCAATGTTTAAAGCCTTTAAAGATTAGATCATTATGCTTTTTGCTAGTTGTGATAACATCCAACTCACTAAATAAACATGTGAAGTCTAAGTCACACAGTTGAGCTAAAAAAGCAATTTAAAACTAAGAGACTCAACTAAAAGAACATTAGAGATAGAGAGATAATTGGAGATTACCACCTTGCCCAAACCTACCACATTTACCTTAGAATTATAACTAAAAGTGACTTTGTTATGATCGTTCACTTCATCTTCTAGTGAGATGAATATTTTTACATTACCGGTCATATGTTGTGTACATCCACTATCAAGCATCTAATGCTTATCACCGGCTTTGTAGTTCACCTACACATAAGAGATCAAGTTTGTTGTTTAAGTTTGGTACCTTTGACATGAGTTACAAGTGCTTTGGGCACACAAAGTTGCCTAGGAAGCTTACCATTAGCTTGAGTTCCAATGAATTTAGTCATAACTTTATCATTTTAAAGTTTATGCAATAAGAAATGATTGTCATTGAAAATAGACTTACATTTATAAGGCAATGTAGGGAGGGGTTTAGTAGGAATTGGACACTCTCTTTTGTGGTGACCGATGACTTCACAATATTGACAATATAAACCAACTTCCTTAATGAAGCAATTCTTGATGTCCGGTGACTTGATGATCTTTTCCGCCGGTTTGAGGAAGCATCCAAGACATCTCTTGTTATACTACAATGCATTATTCATAAGATTTTTCTTATGCTTGTACTTCCCTTAGTCAATCGGGTCACACATGAATTGAGATTTACAATCTCATCTTTGAGCTCTTTCTCATGGTTAGTTTTAAAAGATGATATATTATCACATGGAAATAAACATGGTATGTCAAAAAGGTCATCACAAGAAGTAGATACATTGACCTTAACAACATCAATAGTAGGCATTTCATTTAAACTAGGATCAACAGTATTATAAGCTAGCTCAAGTTCTTGATATTTGCATTTCAAATCTACATACTTAAGTTTTAGTTTCTTGTTACTAGCCTCAAGAGATTTGCTAAATTCAACAACTTTATCATGTTTCTTAAGCACATCATTGCATTTAGCAAGCAACTCATTATGACTAGAACTAAACTTAGCATTAGCATTTTCAAGAGACTTGATTTTATCTTTTTGCTTCTTGACGATAGTAACATAAGTCATTCATGAGCTTAGATAGATAACTACAAGAAAGACTATCATCATCACTACTATCATTTTCTTCACTACTCATCTTATTGTTACCTTTTGCTATGAGGTATATAGGTGGTGGAGGTAGTGGTAGATCATCATTGGTGATGGCGAGGCCCGTGAAGTTGTTATCTTCATCATCACTTGAATCATCACTTGAGTTCTCACTGGAGACCCATTCACCAACAATGCAGGCCTTGCGGTCTCCACCCTTCTGGTTGAAGAGCTTCTTCTTATTATTATCTTGATCCTTCTTCTTGTACTTGTCCTCGTCCTCGCTTGCATCAATCTTCTTGTTCTTGTTTCTCTTGTTGGGATGAGGGCAATCATATGACATGTGGTCATAGTCATCACAACTGTAGCACTTCTTCTTGTCTCTGCCACCAGACTTGTCAAATCTCTTTAAGCGAAATTTATTCTTCTTGCGATCATAGTTGTAGCCTTTCTTGTCCAACTTGGATATCATCATTTTAGCTCTTCTCATGAGAAGGGTAAAATCGGTGCCGGAGTCATCATTATCATCATTTTCATCACTCTCACTTGATGATGGAAGCTTTATCTTCATCTTCTTATTGTCAATCATTTTGGCCTTGAGGGCAAGATTCTTTTTGAATAAAGATTGATCACTTTGATATCTGAACAAGAATATTTCATGAGTACAAATCTTTCCAATAGCATAAGCGATGGTCATGTCATTGATGTCCCTTTCATGCAGAAGAAAAATGACAATGTTATATTATGGCTTAGGAAGCACCATCAAAATCCTACGAATGATGTCTCCTTAGATAATTGAGTAAGCTCAAATGAATTAATTTTCTTAACAAGTATGTTCATATGAATACATATCATTGCATAACTCATTGAAAAATATCTTAAATTGATTAAGAGCATTCATAAGCACATGATATCTTTCCTCCTGAATTTTCCTAGAACCCTCATGAATTTCATAAAGAGTGGTCTAAATATTATGAGCGAATTCCTTACTTCTTAATCTTGCGAAAACATATTCACTAATTCCCTTTAACATTAGCATTCTATCTAACTTGTTGTTCGGTAAAAGGTTGATCAAACTGAAGGGAAGCAGCTAGCCAAACTTCGGGGTTCCAATAGGTGAAGTTCTTTCCCTCGAACTTTGGCACATTGCTTCCGTTCCCAGAGGTCATTTCTCTATGAAGTTAAGCCTATCAAGAGTACGATACACTGATACTAATTGAAAGGATCGAATGGCCTAAGAGGGGGGGGGTGAATTGGGCACTAATTAAAAAAACTTCTACTGAAACTTAAAACAAGTAGCAACCTTATCCTAAATGAAATTTAATACAACTACGTGAACAAGCTAGAGCAAGACAACAAAATAAGTAAGCAAAAATACTAAACAAATTGAAATGAAGTTTGCAAGAATGTAAATGCTCAAAGTAAATGCGGGACAGTAGAAAGAGGACATTGATTTTTCCCGAGGTATCAAGGAGTTAGCACTCCCCCTAGTCTTCGTTAGGTATCACTCACCCTTGAGTCACTAAGACTCAAGTGCTCACTCATGATTGCCACTTTTCCATATCTGAATTGGCAGATATCAAACCAAGTACATCACATTTCCCATGGCTCCCACGAGAACTTCAAGAGCTCACCGAGACAACTCTAATCACCTAAGACCGGTTAAGTGTTACCAACCATTAAGAGTAACAAGCAAATATCTTCACTTGACCAAGATAAAGCCTAGACTACAGCTTGATGCACACTTGCTACTCTTAAAGTACTAATGATGTCATTAATCTTTCAATTAGGGACTTTCCAAATCACTTAAGTGATATCTCTTGCTTCTTGATGACACACACACTGTATAGGCTCATCTGGGTTGCAAAAGATCAAAGTGAGACCGAGTGAGAGGATATTTATAGGCTAGAGGTCCAAATCTAGCCGTTTTTCAACTACCCCATTTTTCTGTGAACACTGGAAGATCCGGCGTGCACTGACTTACACACGCCAGAACATCTGGCATGTATCCTTTTCAACCACTCCCAACTGTTAGTTGTCAATTAGCCGTTAAGCCTGTTAAACAATCTGGCGAAGCCTCAGCCATACGTCGGATCATCCGGCGTGTAGAACCATGAAATTCGGACTTTGAAATTCTTCTCTACAAGAAATACTCTGACATATTCTCAGTATACACGCCAAACCATCCGGTGTGCATAATCTTCAAACACCTCGCTGAAATTATCTCTGCAAAAATTTCTTTGACGTAGCCTTCTTTACATGTCGGAGCATCTAGCGCGGACTTCAACTTTTTTGTGTTACGTCACCACACAAAAATACTCCGGTGTTAATGCGTCTTATATCACCGGACCATCTGGTGTACTTAAGATCTTTTTGCCTTGATCCAGAAATACTCCGACATGTTAATCTCTGGTAATGTCGGCCCATCTAGTGTACTGAAAAATTTCTAAGCTCGACCAATTCAAGCAATCTTGAGCTCTAATTTATTGACATCTTAACCATAGGCTTCTTTAAGCTACCTAGTGCTATAAATTTATAAGTGTATATCCAACCTTGTCTAAATTCAACTAGATCAAACTACAACTCTTAATCTCCCTTTATATTACCGTCAAAAGACTAAGAAAGGAGACTTAAATTACTTTAAGTGTTCTTCATCTCGTTATGACACTTAGAACTATGAGATCTTTAATCTTGATGCATATGTCCTGTAATCGTCCATGATATCACCTTAGTGACTAAGAAACTCACTCATCATTATAAACTAATTTTTTGATACCCTTCAAAACACATATATTAATTATAATGATACGATTATCATTAATCATCGAAACACTTATCAATTAACAAGGGGACTAGATGTTGCACTTGGTACATATGGTAGATCACATAAAAACGAAAAATTACTCGGTGTCTTGTGCACCTCATCCTTGAATGTGGGTCCACCCCTATGGACAGTCCATCATCCACAAAATATGGTACTACTCCGGAGATTTATCCGTCATATTTAGTCCTTAATATTATTATTGTAAGCATATTAGCAATAATATTAAAAAGAATTGACAAGATATTATCTTCCTGCTTGCCCGGAGTTGGCAGGAGCAAAGATCACACACGCTAGCGAAGAGGGAAGTGAATACTCGTAATCAACACCATCGAAGTAGGAGTCGAGAGGGAAGTGACCGACCGTTTGGTGCTGCTTGTCGACGCAGCCGAGATTCTTGTAGTACTCCGTCTTGATGAACTCCTCCCCCACCTTGCCGCCCTCGTACACCAACCTTTGAAACAACAACGCAAATGTGTCAGCTGCTTGTAGACTTGTAGTTCAGACTTCTGAGTTTAAGTAGGGGAAGGAGACCTCGGTGTCGGCTTCGAGTTCTTGGAACTTGTCGAGCTCGGGGTGGGAGTTACTACCGTTGATGTCGTTCGGGACGAGCGTGTCGGTGTACATGGTGGAGGGCTCGCTGCGGGAGGGCTTGGTGTGGCGCTTGGGCGCCGCGTTGTCGAAGTACCCCCCGCACCTCAGCCTCAGGGCAAAGGCGTGTGTCGCTCCTGTCCGGCCTCGACATCACGGCCTCTGATGAGGGAGGTAGGTCGCAGCGCTGGCTTAGCGGGAAGGAAACTGACGGGCGAGAGGTCAGGGATGTAGGGTTGGGGCTCGGGGGAGGGGTGCGTGTTTGGGGCTCCAGTGCAGGGTGTTGCACGCGGAAATGCAGCGGTTAGTAATGGTTTATTTGACAGAGTGTATAAGTAGTTTCTCGAGTAAAATTAGGGAAGTTTTGTTAAATAGTAGTTTTCAGTTTTTATCTCACCAAGTAGAATACATGGTATTGATTCTCCGAAATAAACTATGTTCTAGGAGTTAAAAAAATAACTTTCATCAATTCACTTCGTACATGGAATCACTTTCTTCACAGAGTTAACATTAGAGAATCACTTCCAACCACATAATTACTTTACTCATGGAATCACTCTCTCTATAAAATTTGAATCAGGAGAAACTCTACCAAATAAGTCCTAAGGTTTTAGTAGTAGAAGGTCGAGGTGTGAGTGTTTTGGACTCGGAATGCAAACGAGGATGGGAAACTGGCAGGAAAAAGAAAATCCAAAAAGAGTGTGGACATTTGGGCTATTTCAATTATCCATCCTTTTCATTTTATACTTATTTATTTGTTGATTCTCTTATTTATTTTATAATTTTTTATATATTTTAACATTAATCTTAACGTAAATAAATGATCTTAATAAGACCTTGGCTCATATGGTCCTGTGGAATTTTCCTTTCCGAAACCGCCGCGCGCCTTGCTTCTACCACGTGTGTGGCATCGCCGGAGTTGTTCTTGAGTGCTAGGATTTCACTTGAGAGTTGAGACATCAAGAAGACAAACCTGACCAAAACCACGACGAGTGATCTTGATCCACGCTGTGCGCTAGTTCGCCATGACTGATGAGTGGCAGCTTGTGTTTTGCATGATTTTGAGTTGCGACCAGAAGAAAAGAGGCATGACTGATGAGTGTCCGATTATTTCTTAATAATTTGTTTGGTGCTTGAGTTGTTGAAGAACTCCATGACGTGTCTTATACGGCAAAACCACTCCATGTCAACTGTCACAAATGGCGGATCCATCTTCGAAGCCGGTTAATGATGACCTTTTTAAAACTATAATCCACCGTCACAATAAAAAAACAAACAGACTTTTAGCCGCGAACCAAACATACCGTCCCCTTCTACCTTCCGCTCTCATCCGCTGCAGGTTCGTGGAGCGCCCTGCTTGCAGATTGCAGCCGAATGGCGGCAGCGGCGCGGCCATCCAATGGTTGCTACCTGCTCCACTCGCCGCCCTTTCATATTCCCATCAACTCGTGTTGGTCGCATAGTATGGCTTCCGGATTGCCGCGCATATATCTGATTCACGGTTTTCATCGCAGCCGCTCTTCTTGCGCGACTCAGGGACGGCACGGCCAAGTTCGAGCCCCTTGAGGACTCCGCGCCTGCGCCCGGGCCTCCGGCCTGGACCCGCCTCCACTGCTTCGCCAGGATTGCCCCCTCGCTGTACGTCTGCTTCCTTTACCCTGTGCCCCGGTCCTCTCTCGACGTATCTGAATCGGTTCCAGTGCGTGCAGAGTGAAGTAGCAAGAGCTTGTTTGTTCTGGGTGCAGGAGCGGCGGGTGGTCGGCGGCGCTGAACAAGGTGGAGTACTACGGGGTTAAGAGGGTCACCGGCGATGGGCGGTGCATGTTTCGAGCGTTGGTAAGTCACAGAATGGTTTCTTTCTGCTGCTGTACTGTGCGCGTAGGAAGCTGATGGTTGTTGATTTCTGAATCTTTACTAGAATCTATTCTCTTACGAGTATCAGTTTCAGTAAAAACAACTTGTGTTAAGTGCGTTAAGGCACTTCTCTTGGTTCACTGGAAATTGGTGTGCTGCTCGTAGGTTAAAGGAATGGCAAAGAACAAGGGAATTCCTTTGACACCTAGGGAGGAGGTACAAGATGCAGGTAGACTGAAACAATGCCTCATCCATAAATAAAGCTCCACATTATAGATTTTTTTTCTCTTTTGTCTAGTTTTAGTCGCTTATGTATTTTCATGGTTGGTTTCGGGATAGTATGTCGCCATGTGTAGGGCAGACTGGGTAGTAATTTGCACTTCGACGGGCAGTAAAATTCACTTTGTCCAAAAATGTGAATGGCGATCCTCTCCCCTTTTTCATTGAAGAAACCGGAGTTTACCGTCATGTTATGAGATAGCACGCTACTTTAACAACACAACACTTGCTCACAAAACAGAACATTCATTACAAAATTAGTATCATTGTTGATAAAAACATTAAAAAGAGAGAGCATCATTTGTTCGTATGAGTTTTGAGCATCATATATCTATCCATGATGTCAACCGAGAGCTTCAGATTCAGTTTTTATCTTTGACTTGAAGTGAAGGACACATTCTTACAGCATGCAATAATTCAAGTTTTCCAAGTTATCTGGTAGATTGTAGCAGTTCCAACTTCCAACCGTAGCTTCTCATTGGAAAAAACTGCTGGAGATTGGAGGTTGATTTAGACATAATAACCAGAATATAGGTATCCTTCCACACAGTCCAGAACTCCAGATATCTGGCAAGTGGGACTTGAAGAAGAGATAGACATTGTTTCACTTTCAGTCACATTGCAGATTGCACATTCCGTACCAGCTGTTTTTCAGTGCAATTGTATAACCTCTTTTACTCATCCAAATAAAGGTTTTTGATTTTCGTGAGCAACTTTACTGTCCAGATAAATGTGAGAATCATCTCTCACCTGTGAGTGACCATTTTGTAACAGAGACTTCACCTAAAATTTACTGTCTCTCCTTCGCAAGAGAGTTAATTATTGAAATATATTCTCGTAATGAAATTTACCTCAATTTCCTAGATGATTTACGGATGGCAATGAAAGAAGTTATATGTGACAGCCGACAGAGCGACAGAAGTATGAAGAAGCTGTTATCGCAATTACCGTGGAGCAATCATTGAAACGGTTAGGCTCGTATAATTTCTAGTTTTCTTTGATGACATGAAGTGAGATAAATACGATGACCTATTTGAGATTCTGTAGCTACTGCCAAAGGATAAGGCGGCCTGATTTCTGGGGTGGAGAGTCAGAACTCTTGGTATGTAATTCGTAGTTCTAAAAACTTAACATTCATGCATCACCCTTGTTCATCAGATTCAGTGGCAGATCCAGAGCTATGAAGTAGGGGACTCTCCCTCTTCCTCCTCTTTTTCTCTTCTTCCTCCTCCTCTTTTTCTCTTCTTCTTCCTCCTCCTCTTCATCTTCCTCTTCCATGCCGAAAAATTGAGAGGGGGGAGGGGGGGGGGTTCCCAAGTGCTCACCCCCCGGTGGATCCGCCGCTGATCAGATTAGATCCATGGAAATATCTGGTTAACATGATAAGAGCACTTCATGCATCACCCTTGTTCTAATGTGCCAAAAAATAAACTTTTGTTGGACTTTCTGGAGGTTATAGCCAAAGTAATTTTACCTGTTTCATGAAGCAGAATGCTCGTGCCTGTGCATTTGTTGCTTTATACAAGTACTTGGTCTGTCCATTTAAATATAAGCTGCATATGACATTTTCTCTTTTCAGGTTTTGTCCAAATTGTGCTGACAGCCAATAATAATTTATATTCCAGAGCTTGAGGTAAGTTCTACCGGCTTCAGGAATAAAAAATTATAGAGATAATACTACACCTTTGATCTAAATCTGCTAATGCTGTTGCGACTTAAAAAAAAAAGTGGAATGGCCATTTCTGATTTGCACACCTTTAATGCGATAGTGAAAAAGTAATCATCAAATGTAAGAAGAATAGTGAATTTCAGAGGTTTCGAACAGTGGTGGTGTAGCTGCATAGAGAGTATTCTGGCCTCCTCTACCACTCGTGTTCTCCTCAATTCGTATCCAGGGCGGACCATTCAGCATGTCAGGGGCTTGCGGCAGGGCGATCCCATGTCGCCATTCTTATTCGTCATTGTTATGGACACTCTGTCTCACCTCTTGGTTAAAGCCGAGGAAGCCGGTGTTGTGGATCCAATTAGACATGCCTGCATCAGGCACCGGTGCTCACTCTATGCGGACGACGCTGTGCTCTTCTTATCGCCGTCTATGCGAGATATTCTAGGCCATCTCGCCATCCTCCGCTTCTTTGGGGAAGCTTCTGGACTCCGGACTAATTTGAACAAAAGCACGGCGGCCTCGCTTAACTGCTCTGAAGAGGAGGTCAGCTGTGCCCGGGAACTCCTTCCTTGTGGGCTTTCCGGTTTTCCCCTGCAGTACTTGGGTGTTCCGCTGTCACTCGGCCGCCTCCGTAGGTGTGATCTTCAACCTTTGATTGACAGGGTGGCGGCCAGGTTGCCGACTTGGCAGGCTAAGCTGATTTCAAGACTCGGTAGAGCAGCTCTGGTGCGTTCTGTGCTGTCCTCCACGCCCCTGCACATCATGATGTCCATTACCGTGCCATTTTGGGCGATTAAGGAGGTCGACAGGATAAGAAAATCTTTCTTATGGGCCGGGGAGAGAACCTCGTCCGGGGGCTGCAACACCGTCGCTTGGTCCAAGGTCTGCCGGCCTCTGGACTACAGTGGACTCGGTATTCTTGATCTCCGACGTGCCGGGGTGGCCCTCCGCTTGCGCTGGCTTTGGTGGCAGAGGACGGACCCTGATAGGCCGTGGGGCTCTCTTCCTTTGCAGCATGAGCGCCCGGTTCTTGCTCTCTTCGACGCTTCGACGACCGTGGAGGTCGGCAATGGTAGAAGAGCGCTGTTCTGGCGAGATGCTTGGTTGGGTGGCAAGTCTATTCGCTCTCTGGCTCCTGATCTCCTTCCTTGCGTTGCGTCGTCGGTGGCCAACTCAAGAACGGTGGCTGATGCTCTGTGTGGGCGGCGTTGGACTAGAGACTTGTCAGGGCCGCTCCATCTGGACATGCTTGCCCAGTACCTGCGGCTATGGGTTCGACTGGATTCTGTCCTTCTCTCTTCTGGTGAAGACCGGACGGTGTGGAGGTGAACCGCAACTGGCGAGTACTCGGCCCGCTCCGCATATAGGATGCTATTCCAGGGTTCTGAATTCTTCGTTGGGGCCAAGTTGATTTGGAAGTCTTGGGCGCCCAGAAAGGTGAAATTCTTTGCCTGGCAGGGTTTGATAGGGAGGTTGTGGACGGCTGATCGTCGGCAGCGCCACGGGCTGTAGGCGGATGGCTCTTGTGCGTTATGTTCCCAGCTCCCAGAGACGACGGACCACTTGCTTCTCCACTGTGTCTGGGCGAGGGAAATTTGGTGGCGACTGCTAGGAGTTCAACCTCCTATGGATCTTCCGTCTTTTGGTGATTGGTGGCTCGACTTGAGAGGTGGAGTTGTTAAGGTCCTGCGCCGTGGATTGGACTCTCTTATACTCGTTGCCTGGACAATTTGGGTGACGTGTAACAACATCGTGTTCAATAATAGTCGTTCTTCTACCGCATCGATGTCGGCTTCCATCTGGAGTGCGGCGGAGCAATGGTGCGCAGCCGGAGCAGTTCACCTAGCTACGCTTATGGCTCACTTGCGTAACTCTCGGTCAATCTTATAAGCTGTGCAGCGCGCTGTAGCCGGTTTCTGCCTATTGCTTTCCTCCATGTATTTCTTCCCTCTTTCTTCCTTCTTTCTTTCTTCGTCTGTGGTCCTAAGGGTCTATTGTATCTAACCTCGAAATTTGGCTACCGGACCTCTCTTCCGGGTCTTTCTTAATGCAATGATACGCACGTCTCCTGCGTATTCTAGAAGAAAAAAAAAGAACTGATCATTAACATAGGAATGACTTGAGGCATGATAAATGTTCAATCAAAAAAAATAACACTGAAAATCTGCAACAAAGCCAAGAAAAGTGAAGGCAAGCTTAGCTCTCAACGATCTACGTAACTTTACTCTATAATGATGTTGAAAATCAACATTGCATTTTAGATTTCTGCTTCCATGATCTTATGTTTTGAATCCTTAGTGTTTTAGGATCAGATATTTTTGAAGATTCTGATTCAATAATATGGTTGAACATGGAAATATATTTGGCAGCCATAAAATTGATGGAAAGTAGGTGAATGCATTACTCTTTGTACTTTTGCCTGCTTAAACCACTATTTTTTCCTCCCTGGAAGTTATCGTGCATATATGTTTGAGCAATGTGCTTTCATACGTACACTTGTTTTTTTGCAAGGATCTATAGGTTATACTTAACCAATACTTGCTACTATTACTATATATGTTCCCCGATCCAGCTTGGTTCACATATATCCTTTCTGTCTGCAGTACCATGGTCGGGGTAACGGTTTCATTCCTATAGCTGAATATGGATTGGAATTTACCAAAAATTCAAGGCAGTGGAAGAAAAAGACACCAGTAAGACTGTTATACAGCGGGAGGGACCATTATGATTTGCTAGTATAACATGGCTGCAGAGTTGGTTCAAGGATAAAAAAATATCAACTTGAGTATCCGTTGTCATGTTATGGTTTCATTCTTTGATGTTATATATATTTTTTGCTTTAAGTTATAAAATATCGATTTTGAGTTTGTTGTCATTCTACGGTTGCATTATTTGATTTTGATACTTTTGCCTGATGTTTAGCCAATAATAGGGGTGCTATGACTGCAATTGCCTTTTTGCACGAGATAAAGAGATGCTGCATGTACTGTACTAAATCGTGGCCTTGTGAGGCCAATGCTATTTGCCAGTGATTTTTTTGTTGCCGTGTCAAAGTTTTTGGCTGGTTGGTGGCGGGCATGAGAATAGTCTGTTCGTTCTTGCTGGTTGAGGAGCAAGACGATGGGATAATGCTTCAAATCCAATTATCAGTGTTCATCATGTTGCAAGCATGGTTGATAGGAATCATATTGTCGTTGCATGAGCTGTGGGCATGCATCTATTCCTCTTCTATGTTTGCTTCGACGACAATAGCGCCTCGAGAATTTTGTAAATCTACGTATTTGTAAATTTAGCACCTGTATTCGACATCTTAAAATTCAAAAACTCGATTTCGGTATCTCGAACACCGAAAAAAGGCTGTTCCTACTATTTTTGACACCTAAGGTGTAAAATACGGCACTGTTCATCATATTTAGTACTTTAGGTGCCGAAAACTCTCTGTATTTGACACTTTAGATGTCGAAAACGGTAAACAGTACCGTATTTAGCACCTCATATGCAGAATACGGTCTCTGCCACGTCGCGCTCACGAGAAGCTAGTAAGCTATAGTAGAAGCTAAGAAGGTATAAAAGTGTAAGTTTTTTTATTTAACTTACGATTTTTTTGTTAAAAAGTAGTCTAAAATTTTTAAACGTTTTCATGAGCAAACTAGAGATCACTAGCAACTTATTTTAATTAGTTTGATCCAAAAAGACTAATCTAATATTTAATTAAAATTCTCCAAATAAGCTAACTTTAATAAATTCTAGCAATATTTAATGCCTCAAATAAATTCTCAAAAATCTAGAAAAATTCACTAATATTTTTCTCATGTGATGTACTAATTTATAAAAATATTTCAAACCCTATATTATTTGGTAAAAAAGTAATTTTCTTTGTAATGCTCTATTTATATACATTTTTATCATTTCATGTGATATTCTTTTTTTAATTCAGTTTGAATAAAAATAATTCAACATGCACAAAACCTTGGTTCTCATAATATTAAGACTTTGTAATGCTCTATTTATACGTATTTTTTATCATTTCATGAAAAGATTTTTCCGCGAGGCGAGATAGATGATGGTCACTTAATTGCTCGCTGTTCCCACCCTCCTAGTATGATACTCAATTCAGTCTGGTGAAGAAAAAGTTAAGTCCTGCCCATTCATGACATATGATTGTATGGGGTGGCTAGGCTAGATGGTGCAATGACTCGATCTTTAAGCGGTCAGGGCATGTATCTTCTGGTAATAAACACCACAGAGGTGACTCAAGCCCCCACGAGCATCCTCATCCAGAGTACTACTCCACCTATCCCCGCCAAACAGTTTTTACCCTTTTTACACATCACCCACCATATCCCACACGACATCAAGGATTTTACAACCATAACAGAATTCACAATCATCAAGGATTCATGGTATATGAGTTATCGTTGATAACAGTAAATATTATCTCCGAGTAGAGGTGTTTTAAAAGCAATGTCACAGAGGAGACGTATTTAATTCTAAGCATGCTAGATATCAAGACCTCATCTGCTATTAATATATATAATAACAGGTAATCCTAGGGTGATATGTATTTTGGATGATAACATTTATAACATGGCAAGTGTTGATACTCGGGTTCTTTATCGTTGGGTCTCGCATTCAGTTCCTTTCTCACGTTCTTGCTTAGAACCTTGATTTCAAGCCTACACAAATTAACGACGAAAAGCGCATAACGATTGAGCAAATGAACACCAGAATAAAACCAAAAGAAACACCAAAGCGAAAGAAGAATGAGACCGAGGAAAACGACGAAAACTAACCTAGCGAAAGATGATCGACAACTCTTTTAGCTATGCGAAACTGATATACAGATACTAGCGAGATTATCTAGTGAAGCTAGGTTAAGTTATTCACCTAGTTGTTTTATTAACTTAATAGAAAGCCTAGATAAGTTATTATTAACTAGGTGAATATTTATTAGCCTAACTGCCGGAAAGTGCTAGTTAGGATTTTTACGTGTCCAGTGAGTACACGTGTACCAATATAAACGTATGTGTGATACTTACGTCTATATGTATGTGAGTATATATACATATATATGTAAGTAAAACTCTAGTGATTAAAACTATAAGTGCTCAAGATTAATATTCTAATCTATAGCACTAAACTAGGTTTATCTAATAATTAACCTTAATTACCTAGTGTTGTTTTATTTTCACACTAATTTAGTTATATTTTATTGCCATCATAAAGCATACATGCAATTAAATAACTAGGTTAAAATATTCCATAAAAACTAATTAATTAATTACTAAAAGGATATTCAACTAATTAATTGCTAACGTTAAATTATTCTATCATATTCTAATGACATGTATTTATTTATTTATCAACTACACTGGTTAATATTATTATATTAATTAAACCAAGATTAAGTCCTTTGGATTAAAGCATGAAATAACAATCTATTTCTAAACATCAATTAAAAGAAATCCTTTAGTTAATCTAACAACTATTCTATAATTAACATAAGGATTAAACCTATACTTATGCTAGATTAACATAAACGACTAATCTACGATTATATCCTAAACATGGATACACAATTAACTAACTCATCTCTATTTAACAAAAGACAAACCATAATTCTAATTTTAAACACCGCGACACGAATTAAATATCGGACGAGAAAATATACGAACTCTAAAAATCACAAGATTTGGCGGAGAGATAGATTAAGATTTTAGAGGAATATCCGTGAAAGAACTGCAGAAATCGGAGTTAAAATGGATGGGATATGACCTCGAAAGTTTTGCAGGAAAGGATAATCTCTGGAAAAAGATAAAAAGCTATGTTCTATAGACTTGGTCTATGGGCTATGGACCGGAGGGAGATTTGTGAGAGTGGTGCACCGTGAACCAAGGTCTATGGACCGGAGCGGTGGACGCGGTGCGTAGGGCTCTGAATCAGAGGGAGTTCAATGGGTGGTCCACCGTGGACCACGATCGATGGACCAATGGACAGAGGCTATGGTCGGGTGGTCTATGCCCATGCGTGCGGCTTAGAGCGAGGGAGGCCAGAGGGGAAAGAGGCACCAGAGGAAGGGAGTGGAGGGTGCTGGGAAAAAGGAGGTGGCGTCGAAGGAAGGAGGAGGGAGCTCGTCGGCAACGGAAGATGGCCAGAGGGAGTTTGCCAGGCGACAACGGTGCAGAGAAGGTGGAGGCGGCGAGAAAAAGTTGAGACGGAAGCCTCAGTCGAGCTCACCGGCGGTGGCAGGGAAGGCTGAGCCGGTGGAGGGCGTGGCGCGACGCGGTGTGTGCTGGCCGAGCGGTGCGGCGGAGTGGGGCTACGGAGGCACGCACGATGCACTGCGCACGACGGCACGTGAGACGCGCGGGCGGAGAGGAGAAGGCCAGAGGGGCGAGAGGCTTTCGGCAGCGGCGGCCTCGGCCGAGCAGCGGCGGCCTCGGCCGAGCAGCGGGTGGCGCGGCCGGGCTGCGCGTGCGGTGACGGTGTGTGGGACGGCGTGCGCGGGCGGGACTGACGGCGGCGAACGCTGCGGTGCGACGCAGGCGAACTGGTTGCTGCGCGTGCGGACCAGCAGTGTAAGGGCGACGCGGTGCGAGCTGCAAGGGTGCGCACGGGCAGCGTGGCGCAAGCGGCGTGATGCGCGGGGGTGCGTGCATGGTGTGGCCACGGCGGGGCAGCTGTGTGGTGTGAGCCAGCGGCGTGGCACACTGGAGCGTGCTCGAGTGGCTGGCGAGCGTAGGATGACGCAGCAGGGCAGAGCGTGGCGGAGTTACCGACGACGGCACGAAGGAGCAGAGAGAGGAGGAAGGATAGGGAGGCTCACCGTGAATGGATGGTTCACATGGCGACAGCGCTTGCACAGCGGCTTAGTGGGGCGACGACAGTGGAGGACGGTGCTTGGGCCAGCTGCGCGGCGGTCGAAGGTTGGCGACGCGTGGGGGAGGGCCGGGACGGTCGCGCGGCGGTTGTACGCGGCCTAGTGACGGCGCGGCGTGGTGCAGCTGCGCGCGAGCTAGCGACGATGTAGGTGGGCAAGGCTTGGTGGCAGAGGGGATGCACGGCGGCAGCACAAGCGGCGGCGTGCGCATGAAAGTAGCCGAGACGACGAGTGGGCGAGCTCTGCCACAGCCGGGACAGTGCGTGGGTGGTTTGCTGCCGCTGTATCTGTATGCATGTGTGTGTATGTATGGTGTGGAGGAGGCTTGTAGGTGAAGGAAAGGGAGGAGGAGAAATGGCGTTCGCTTGCTCGGTGAAAAGATAAGAGGAGAGAGAGCATAGAGAGATCAGAGAGCTGAGATATTTGTGTGACAAACTGAATTGATGTATTTGAATTGTAAATGGAACGTGTGATAATTTAAATAAAGCTATTCGAATTTGAACTATATTGTATGATGATTCGATGAATGACTTAAATTTGAATTGAATCGGGTAATTCAGATTGGATTTGAATTGAATATGTCTTGAATGATATAGATTGCATTTGAGTACAAATTCGATGAAGATTTGATCGAATCTGGATTTGAGATATTTGGGATTAAATTCAATATAGGAATATTTGAATTTAGATCTAAATTTGGATTTGGTATTAATCCAAATAAGAGTATTTGAATTTAGGATTTGAATTGATTCAAAAGAATATTTGAAGTTGAATTAGAAGATCGATTTTCACGGATGGATTTGGAATAGGAAATTGTTGAAAAGAAATTGAACGGATTCGAATTTGAGAGACATTCAATTTCGAATCACTACACAAAGAACCATAAGAACTATTAAACCAAAAATGCACATACTCAATTTATTACAACAAATAATTTAGAAATTAATTTAGTACTCTTTGAAATACTTAGCCAAAATAATATATTTGAATACACACATACAAGTATATATATATATTCAAATATATATTTCCTTAATTTTATATTAGGTAAATAATTAGAAATTTTTAATTTAGAGTGAATTTTGCTATTTTTCTAAAATGCTAAAAACTCATGGTGTTACAGAAGTCCTCGAAAGTAAACTCTAGTTGCTACTTCCACTAATTATTCTGAAATAAATATATTATATTTAGCATCATATGAGTGTATTATTTTGCAAAATGATTAATTATATTTTAGGATCATGTGGTGTTGATTCATCAGAATATCTCACAATTATTTATCAAGATATTATTGCTTGTATTGCTTAAATGCTAAAGGTTATATAAAGTGCAATATCATAGAGGATATTACCATAATATATCTTGCAAACGAATTTATGTGAAAATCTAGCAGATTTATTCACTAAGTCATTACCCACTTCAATATTTCATAATTGTATCAGTGGAATTGGCATGCGAAAAATTCGAGAATTGCAGAGTTCAGGGAGAGTCAATCCCCAGTTTATAACATGTTTATGATCATCAGATCATATATATATTACACTCTTTTTCCCTTTATGAGTTTTACTCTCTAGTTTTCTCATATTAGTTTTTTAATAAGGCAATATCAATATAAGCAAATATGTCACATTATTTTCTCCTAAGTTTTTTTCCACTAAATTTTTAAAGAGTTTTTTAATAATATATTACAATCAATCTTTTTCTCCTTTATATTTCCCTTAGGGTTTTTTAAGGAGTTCTTCATCGATCTATATACAGATGGTGAATCGATTAAGGAAGAGTGTTATGGTTGATCTCTTCATAGTGGAACCACCATTGGTGGTTGTTGTTCTGATGCATATTAGAAAGAGATATCTCCTTAACGGATATTCTTTCATCCGGTATAAATCAATAATGATATCAATAAAATGATCAACGATTTGCTATTTTATTGAGTTCACTGTTTCGGTCACTTTCTTCTTTCAACATACGTAACTAGTAAACGATGATCTGTCTGCCAAGCTAAGCTGGACCCGTCCACTATAAACGTGCCAGCCACCGCCGCTGTGATGGAACCCCTCGCCCAGGGCCGGAGGCAGGATCGAACATAGTTGGCAATAATTATCTAATAATAAATATGATATGATAGCATATACACACATATACTGATTAAATTAGAGCATAAATAACTAGTATAACACCATATGTTTTGTGATACAAAAGAAACCCAATCGTTTCGTCTACTAATTAGCGAGCAAGTATCTCAAATTTGAAGACGTTTACCTGAACCTTAAATGTTGTAGTTATAATTCTTGTTTATTAATTTTATGATCATGCATAGCTATATCAGGAAATTGCATATCAACCGATTCAATAGTTTGATTAATGGTCATATTAGGATTTTCAGCATAACCAAAACTTAAAACAACTGACTTATAAAAACCATCGATCGTCCTTAGTCTCTTCATCATAATTAAACAAGTCAACATATAAAGACTATCAAAGCATACTAAATTTGAAAACAATAGGGAATTAGATTTTTTCTGGCATCATCAATTCATCATCACAACTAAAGAATATATACTATAATTAATCCTACCCGTACTCGATTAATATAATCCTAAAATACAGTTTCATACAATAATTAGATATTAGGATGATTGGGAGGAAGCATAAGGTGTACCTTTCTCAAGTTTGTGGTTTTGCAACTCTAATACAGAAGCAACGATAAGTAGTGAGCGGAGCACATGCACAGACAATCTGCGGACGGTAATGACGCGAAGAAATAGAGGACATCGAAGATTCGGTGTGGAATGAATGTAAATTGCTTACAATAGATAAAAACCTTGTTTCATTGGGCTAGTTTTCTTATTGGCCTTAGAAGTGTAACGCATGAGACATATTTAATTAATTATTTGATTAAGTATTTAATTAGTATGGAAATTAATAGGGGTTCTCTTATTACTTAGGGGGGCCAGGCCCTGCGCGCGCCCCCCTGTCTCCGACCCCTGCCCAGGGGCCAATAGCGACGAGTCAACTCCGAGCACGACACGCTCCTCGCTTCCCGGTTCACATGCCAGCCACAAGAAAAAATGCAGAATTCGCCTCGTCCTCTGGCTCTCACTAAAATTGTAGAGGAAATGAGAGGCGAAAGAATTCAATGCTGTGCAGTGCCATCTGCCAAATGCCAATGCGCTGTGCGCAGCGAAGGGACCTAATACGAAAGAAACAAGCAGAGTCCGACGAGGCAGCCGAAAAAAGGCTGGCAGACGTGGGACGCACCGCGCCCGCCTGCCCGGCAATAATATCTCAGGGCCTGACTCCTGGACCCCACCCGCCCGTCCACCCATGCGACGACGAGTGCTTGCTCCTCCCGCACTTCTTCTTCCTGGCCCACCATCGGAGCGGCTGAATTCTACTCTCCCCGACATGGGGACCCATGTTTCCAAGACCCACTGCTAGTGACCCGAGCGACCGTCCGCGGAGCCTCGTCCCCGGTACGCACTGACGGTGGTGATTATAATTGCGACTTGCGAGCTAGTTTACGAGCAGCGGCACGGCACGTCACTGTGCCACCAACACCATCGTCCCCCTCGCTATTTGCCTTTTCCTTTCCGCCGCGGCAAAGGCGAGGCGCTGCGAGCTGGGGGTGGGGGAGACGAACCCGTCATAATTCCATCGCTTAATTACATCTCATCTTCTGCGTATATAAGCGCGGCCACCGGGACGCCGGGGGAAGGTGTTCGCGTAGGACAAGGCCGGATCGGGCTCTCAGATCTCGCGCGCCTCGCCGGCCGGGCCCCCTGCGGGTGTGTGTGTGAGAGATCGAGATCGGGAGAGGATGTTTAGCGGGACGCAGCAGAAGTGCAAGGTGTGCACCAAGACGGTGTACCCGATGGACCAGCTCTCCACCGACGGCGTTGTCTTCCACCGCTCCTGCTTCAAGTGCCAACACTGCAAGTCCACCCTCTCCGTATGTCATTCTCTTTCTCTGTCTTTGTTCTTGTGTTCTAGGGGGAAAGAAGCGATCTTCTTTTATGGTGGATGGATCTGTAGGATAATGCAACGTCTCAAGCAGTAGATCTGCGAGTTGCTGTGGTGAATGGATCTGGCGCTAGAGTTTTGTATCAAATTCCTGTGCCTAAGAGATGATGGTTTTGACATTTCGACCGTTTCGCATTTGCTCACTTGGTAAAAGTGGATTGGGACAAAGCTGATGGAAAAAGACGCTCCTTTATCCTTTTTAGATCACTTTTGTCTTCTATATAGGAGGGGTTACGCGAAGATGTGCATGGGTCTGACAATCTCCGTGTTCTTTTTTTTTTTTTGCCTTTGATAGCTGAGCAACTATTCCTCGTTCGAAGGAGTGCCGTACTGCAAGGCCCATTTCGAGCAGCTGTTCAAGGAGACTGGGAGCTACAACAAGAACTTCCAATCACAATCATGTAGGCTTATGATTCAGTACCACATCTTTGACATGAAAAATCAACCTTTTATCTTTATCAAATACATTCCGATGCGGTAATGTCTTCTTGGTTGCCTTGTGTCTTTCAGCCGCGAAGAGTACTCCGGAGAAGTTGGCTCCTGAGCTGGTGAGTGTCAGTCTGCCTGCATTAGTTTCTGCCTCTCCGCATTCTAGAAATAGAGTAGTGATTAATGTTGTGCAAAATTTGCTATTCAGACTAGATCGCCAAGCAAAGCTGCAAGGATGTTTTCAGGAACACAAGACAAGTGTGCAACTTGCGGTAAAACCGCATATCCTCTTGAGAAGGTGATTTTAACCACATCATACTCTTTTCGGCTTAGTTAGTTCATCAAGAAGGTCAAGATAGTTGCGATAGAACATACTGTGGTCAATCCCAAGGGATTCCCTTCATGACTTGCACAACTGAAGATATATTTGTCTTCTGTTTGTGTTGTCTGCCAGGTTGCATTGTCAACCTAAATTTTACTGCATTTAGGAAGTAAGTTTTACCTTTGTTTGTCTTGATTTCTCTAATTCTCCTTGTGTGGATTGCCTTGATTAATTCTTCTTTCCGATTGCTCTCTTTGACCCTCCAAAACATGCGGTGGACAGTAGTTGTAATGCATGTATGTTAAATATTTTTGCAGGTAACAGTTGAAGAAAAGGCCTACCATAAGACCTGCTTCAAATGCTCCCACGGGGGCTGTGCCATTTCACCGTCCAACTATGCAGCCTTGGAGGGCATCCTCTACTGCAAACACCATTTCTCTCAACTTTTCAAGGAGAAGGGAAGCTACAATCATCTGATCAAGTGCGCATCTGTCAAGCGCACCACCAAAGCACAACCAGCCGCTGATTCCTCCTGATCGTGCCATATCAACAGACCGGGGTTTGAAGGCGAAAATTTGGAAGCCTCCCGTTTTTACTTGAAACTTGCTGTATGTTACCTAGCCCTGGGGATACCGGACTTCTCTATTTTGGTACTCAGCTGTGCTAGCTGGATCACATTTGGTGAACCATGGAATTTCTGTCATTTTCAACGAAATTGTTGTGCATCAAGTACTGAAATCAGATACCTTGCTCTTATCGATTGCTATATTGTTTTGTTGCCTTGTAGGATAGCATGTTGTCTGGTTTGGTAACAGCCTTGTCGCCCCCTGTTTCAGAGATCTTTTGTTTCTGGTTGTTGAGTTCTGCTTCTTTAAAGACAGGTCGAAAAAACCACCTGTTTCGGAGGATTCTGCTTCTCAGAAAGGGAAAGGAAGGGAAGCTCTCCCAAGCAGGGGCTGCAGGGCTACACCAAGATCTCTTCTTATCTGCCTTGAGGGATTCTGCTTGTCAGAAAGGGTAAGGAAGGGTGTGGAAGAGCAGTTTCTGATAATATATTTGTAATTGAACTAGAGTATCTCTCGAGATTAGAAATCGAGTAGAAAACAAGATACACCATATATATATATGTTTAGATTCTGATTGGAGTAATATTATACGTTTTGTGTGGATGATGTTGTATATATGTTTGTCTCGAGTATAAGTAATGTGGCTAGACATATTACAATATAGTAGATTAGATTTATATTAATCTAAGGTTAAAGTCGTCAGTCTCTTCAATTGCTAGGATTTTGTTGTCGTTTGCATTAAGTTGCGTATGCGTAGATTGTCCTTCTAGAGGTCTGGATTTCCATCTTATATAGGGGTTCTAGCATTGTTCTGGGTCTAGCTATAGTTGATAGTTATTTATCTTGTCAGCTAAGTCAAGACAATCGAATACAATCTGTATACTAGTCGTACTCGAGTCGGTTAACCCGATCGAGTTTTCCTAGTATAGATTTTTGAAATCCTCAAATATACTGGGTCTTATAGATTTGGGTTCGCAATATTTGGAGTTCTCGAGTCAGTTAACCCGATCGAGCTTTCCTAGTATAGGTTTTTGAAATCCTCAAGTATACTGGGTCTTACAGATTTAGGTCCACAATATCCTGAGTTGTTACAGATGCGTACTATGTATTCTAGCCGTATATGGTGCGTTCTTTATGTATATATACCATGTAATTCGATATTCAACAAAGGGAAGAAGCTCTCTCAAGCAGGATTGCACCAAGATCTCTTCTTGATCTGCATTGAGGTGGGCGATTGCTGATTAGGAGTTATCTATGTTGCCCCCGTCCCGTGGGCATGGATCCAACATGGGCGTGAGCTCCAGTTTCACGCCATCTCTAGTAGGATCAACTTTTGCCGATCTCTATCACCGTGCTGTCTTTTTTGTCGATCCCGCCAGATGGAAGAGTGCTCTAGCAGCTCCTCTACCCGTGTGCTATAGTGTTGCAGATGCCGATCCTGCTGGCTAGAGGTACTCAAATTTGATGTACTCTCCCCTCCCGTATCACTATTCACAAAGTATGACTATGAGCTCGAAGTGAGGGCAGAAAATAAGGTAACTGTTAGAAATAAAAAAAAATAGAAAGTACTATAATAATATTAGAAAATATTATACTATTATATATGACGAATTTTTAAAGTATCTACTGAAAATGCCTCAGCTTTCCATGACCTCAGGCTTTGATACACATAATCAAATGAAAACCGTCTCCAAAAGGCTAAAAGCACACACCACCTCTTTGCTGTAAAGCATATTCTATACAGATGAACCGAGTGTTGGAAATTTGGAAATGTACCGTTGGATCCTAAAGACAAACTAATGGAAGAGATCAGATAGAATATGCTCCCTCTTGCCGTGTGTCATGAAATGATAATCAAATTCGAAAATAGTTCTCGGCTTGAAATTTCCTCATATCACCAATTTCAATAGTTCAATACACCTTTTTGAAAGCTACCCAAAATCAGACAAAAAATGTCAAATTTTAAGTTAGTCTTTCCTTTTTAAATTCAAACAGTTTTGAAGAACTTATGGGCACTAAGATTTTGGAAAACCAGTCGCGACTGTCTTATTTTGATTGAATCAAGGTTTCATGCACTCATGATCATAAGCATGTTCTGACATAGTAGATCTCTTGGGTGCTCATCTCATCTATGCATAAGGTCATTTCAAAAGCGAAAAATGTGGGCTCATGTAAACGGTTAAAGTCAGATCTGTAGTTCAAGCCAGAGATGTAAGAACTTCCAAATTACTAAACAAACTTGGAGAGGATCAACTATATAAAGCACAAGAATGGAGCAGCTGTACTAAAATAGAACAACCACAATTTGACAAGACAATAATGCAAGGCTAAGTGGCTAACACATGAAGGCAGGTCAATATCTCCAATTTTCCCTACATCTCATCAATACCACAACTCAGCTCGTGCTCGCAGTTCTCCAATTTTCCCCGGCATAAACACTTTCGCTTCCAAGTTCGTCCTCTATTCTAAGCAGCTGCAAAGAGAAAGTGCATGGTCACCACAAGCCAATCAAAAGGCAGCAAGAAAGCAAATTATAGTGCTCACAAAGTGCTAGTACTAGAGCAATTTTTAATTTTCTTTTTCAGCGTTCGTGGTGAGATGCATGCATATACTAACACATAAATACAAGACTAGTTAAGCGATAAATACGAGACTAGTTAAGCGCATGTGCGTTACAACGAAAATATAAACATTTGGATATACTAACATCAAGTAAAAACTCAAGGTATGAAGATATAGATACGCTATAGGAGCACTATCAAATGAATACGTCGGGAGCGATACTGTAATTTTATTTTAGATGAGATCCCAAAAAAGAGAAGAAGACTATTTGCTAATTTTTCGTCTGATTTCTTCATTTATTTTTATTAGTAAAATAAGTCTAACGAGACGGGGAGGCTGGAGGACGAGGGTAGATGGCAAAAATAGATAACTTATTTGAATTTTAGAGATTTTTATTAGATAGAAGAAGAGTAGAGCAAAGAGGTGACGCAGGAACCAACTCATATTATACAAGATATAAAGGACTCAACACAAAACCTGATTGTATTTAGCGAGACATTCTCCACGGCAGGGGGCACCAGCTTTGATCTGTCCGGCTGCAGCACCAGCAGCCAGGTCAGCGATGAAAGAATCCTCAGTATCTCCAGACCTATGCGACACCATCACACCCCAATGAGCATCCTTTGCCTGCTTCACAACCTCTATGGCCTCAGTGACAGTTCCCACTTGATTTGCCTGCATACAAAAAATGCTAATAACAATCTGATAATAATAAGACACATATCAGGTATACGAAGGGGCGGTTTGGAAAGCAGGACTAGGATTTAGCATGCAATGGCATAATTCCCATAGAAAACTGAAAACCTATGAAATTAATCATGATCCACACAGGCCTAAGCAGAGGACAATATTTGAGGTTCAGAAATAAATTTAAGAGCAAAGATTCAGAAGGCAAGTACTAATGTACTATATATGCAAGCAAGAGGCTTTAGCAAACTTATGTGCCTGTAGCCTACTAGTTTAATTGCAAAATTTTCAACTTCCAGCAAATTCAATTACTAGATGGACCAATAATTCATATGGCCGTTGCAGATCGAATACCACATTGTTTTCCATAAATACACTTACTCAACCCAGATAACGCAAAAATCCAGACAATGCAAAACTGCAATTATAATGAACTTCGGAAAGGAAGGAGTGGCACTTAATAAAGAACTAGCATGAGCAGCCAGTCACAAAGACGACTGGAACTAATAAAGTATGCCTAATTCCAGAGTTCTTTCTCATGTGGTATTGTTACTTGTTACTCTTGTACTGTCCAATAGCATGGATATGCAACACAAATCAGCTACAAAACATATACATATTTTAGAAAAGCATAAGGACGACTTAAGATTTACCTCGAGAACAAGAGCGTTGCAAGTGTATTCATTTACTGCCCGCTTAATGCGTTCGGGATCGGACATCAATAAGTCATCCCCAACAACCTGTACACATTTTATGGCATAAGCTCCTCACAAACTCAAAACTAAAAGTTCAAAAGAATAACAAGCACCTGACACAGCTCTAGAGTAGTCAGCTTTTTTGAGTGCTCCCAGTCATATTTGTCAAAGGGCTGTTCGATGGAGACAAGTGGGTACTCTAGCACAGGAAATGGAGGGGAAGAATCAATACACTGATTTTTTAAAACCTTATGAAATCAAAAGATGTACCCAAAAACTGATGTCAACCCACAAACCAGTTATACCTGAACAAAGCTGGCTATACATCTCAATCATATCATCTCCAGTTTTGAAGTTCTGCCCTGATTTCTTTGATGACTTAAACTCCAGATCATATTTCTTTCCTGCAAAGAGTTGGATGAACATAGCCATGGAGCTAACTCATAGGCAAAGTAAATACAAACTAACCAAAGCATTGAATATATATTTCAAGCTTACATTTCTAAGGTTCAAGATTGTACAGTATCTGGGTGCAAGTAGAGTATGTAACAATATCATTGAAAGAGTTTTGCTAGAAGGTGCCCGAGAGCCATGCTTGCAGTGGCATTAGCATGGTTCTGTTGTGTAATGATGACAATATTAAATAAAGAGATTACAGAACAAACATGAAGAGGCATAGATAATATGGATAGAGGCTCGTAAACATGGTAAGTACAAAATTTGAGATTTTCAACGCAGTACAGGCAGGATATCAAACTTTTTCTTTGAACAATACCAGACCAGCAGAATGCTTGCATTCTATCACCACATTCCTAACATAATAGTCTATTTACTACAGAAGACTACATTTTTCCAATATCTACATAGCTGATACACCATAAACAATCACTGCTTTTATATTTACCTGCACAAAAATCAGTAGCAGCAACATCAATGGCCAATTTTATTCTTCCATTATATCCAGCTCTCTCTATTGCCGCAATGACAAGATCCAAGCCTTCAGAAATGCTGAAAATTGATAAAGCAAGATAGATATGGCATTTGAAACCTATATGAAGGTTCACACTTCCCAGAAGGGAAAATAAAGAAATAAATCATATAAGAAAAAGGTCAAATCAATTCCTTACTTGCCTGGAAATATTTGGTGCAAAGCCACCATCATCTCCAATGTTGCAACTGTCTGAACCATATTTCTCCAAGATAATGTCCTGCAATATTAATTGCAAATTAGCTGTCTAGAAACCTCAACAAACTTTTCTGTGCAGTCTGAAAACAGAACTTTGGGAGAGCAGAACTATGCCTTAAGGGCAACCAACCCAAATAAATTAACAGTATGCATACTCAGAATATAAGGAGAGAAAAAAAGAGATAGAAGGCAGCAGAAAACAAGTGTGCAATGGTAATTTGTACAGAACACAATCTTACACCGTTTATGGATAGCTTGGTCCAAATATGAGAGTGGATGTAAAATTCATGTTGTCGAGAACATGTGTTAATATAACAATCATAGACGCTTGCAAAGCAGATTGTTAGAATGCAGGCTACCTTGAGATGATGATATGTCTCGGAACCCATCTGCATAGCTTCTTCAAAGTTCTTGGCACCAACGGGAAGGACCATAATTTCCTACAAATAAGCAAAACTTACAATTACTGCAAAGCTAAAGTCAACATAATGAGATGGTTGATTTACACAAAATCAACCAACTTAATATGTTTCCATTTAGTAAAGAAAATGAGTCAACTGCAGAAACTAAGGTAATTATGATTTAGAACTCTGCAGTTTATAATGAGTGTTTCTACTTTTTTAGAGAATATTCAGGAGCTTGCAGAGAAAAATTGGTTGTCAAACGCAATCCTAGAAGTTTTGAGGGAATACTTGAATGGGAAGAGCATTTCCAGCATGTTTTCCACCATTAATGACTGTAAGTGCAGGGACGGGAAGCGTTGTAGCGCTTTTGCCAACAAGATCTGCTATATGCTTGTAGAGTGGAACCTGCATAGCAACAGGCATCCAACAATAAGAATATGTGCAGTGGCATTGACACATTTTGACCTCTGACCCTGATGATTTTAGCAGGAAACCAGCACCTCTTTTTCAGCAGCACCAGCTTTACAAGCTGCAATTGATACTGCCAGCATAGCATTTGCTTCAAGCTCAGCCTGCATTTGGTAGTTGGTACAGTATCACAGTTACTTTACGTGCTGGAGAAACTCCATTCCCCTCAAGGGTAGGGAATTATGGATGCGGAAAATTGGAGCAAGTAGCAATCAGTAAAAACACAAGTCGACATCGAAAAGATATAGCTTTATTTCCAAACAGCATACATATAGCCAAAAAAAATCAATTGTTCGTGTAATTGTGTTATGGTACAACACCTAAGCATTTCGTGTAATTGTGTTATGGTACAACACCTAAGCATAACATTACAGTATTGCACAATCCAGTGAATTCACAGTCCACGCTCCCTGTATAAATTTTCATCATAAATGCTACTCCTAACACATGAGGCCTGGCAATGCAGAATTCAGGATCAAAATTAACCGTAGAGAAGGAGAAGAGTTAGGGGGCTGTGGTTTTAGTGCTGTACCTTGTGGCGCGCCTTGTCCAGGTCCATGATGGCCTGGTCGATCTGCGCCTGCTGCTGCGGATCCATCCCCACGAGCGCCTCCGACACCTTGTCGTTGATCACCCGCACTGCGTTGGCGACCGCCCTGGCGAGGTTCCTCCGCCTCTCCGCGTCCCCAGCCGCGCCGGCGGCGGCGCCCTCGGGAGCGGCGGCGCCGGCCGCGGACGCCCGGTGCACGGCCTTGTTGGTGCGCAGCTCGACCTCCACGGCCGGGGCGCCGCGCCCGTCCAGGATCTGGCGCGCCCGCACCCTCGTGATCACGGCGGGAGCCGCCCGCCGCATGTGGCCGGCGATGAAGAGCACCGGGTCAGGGGCCTTGGCGCGAACCGCCGCGTTCACGGCCTCCTCGATCTTGCGCGGGAGCAGGTGCTTCTCCAGGTACTCCTGCACCGACATGGCTGCTGCCGCCGCGGCGGGACCAGACCTGCTACTCTCCGTACCTCACCACGCTACCCTCCGCCGCGGCTCTGATCGCCTCGAGGTGCGTCGAGCCGTGGACATTCGCCGAAGCCGAACTTCCCCCAAGCATGCTGTGGCCCCAGAGGTCAGAGGAGTGTGCCCGTTTGGCGTGTGCCCAATTTTACGTTGGGCCGTAGTGGTGTTTGTTTTCCGACACAAAGGACTCGGCCCATGGGCGGAGATTGATCGAAGCCGAGCTACCTCAATCTAGAACTGGACCTGAGATGCCGGAAAGTTCTAGTCTCTTCTCCGCGGACCTGGTCCGTTTCTGTTCCGGCCCAGCCAACCAAATCGAGCGGCGTCGAGTCCTTGCCGGAACACGAGAGAACTCTCCGGAATCCACTTTCTTCTCCACTTCCATCACCATTCCCTGGGTTCTATAAAATCTTCCCTCCCCGTGGCGATAAGGACCCAAGAAACACAACAAGCAAAGATCAACAGGAATCTCACTCAAATCGCTCGAGCCTTCGCTCCCAGCGTTCCAATCTTCGATTCCTCCAAACCACCGACCATGTCGCTGATCCGCCGCAGCAACGTGTTCGACCCCTTCTCCCTCGACCTTTGGGACCCCTTCGAGGGCTTCCCCTTCGGCTCCGGCAGCAGCGGCAGCCTCTTCCCCTCGTTTCTCCGCACCAACTCCGAGACCGCAACCTTCGCCGGCGCGCGCATCGACTGGAAGGAAACCCCAGAGGCGCACGTGTTCAAGGCGGATGTGCCGGGGCTGAAGAAGGAGGAGGTGAAGGTGGAGGTGGAGGACGACAACATCCTCCAGATCAGCGGCGAGCGCAACAAGGAGCAGGAGGAGAAGACGGACACCTGGCACCGCGTGGAGCGCAGCAGCGGCAAGTTCCTGCGCCGGTTCCGGCTGCCCGAGAACGCCAAGACGCAGCAGATCAGTGCGTCCATGGAGAACGGCGTGCTCACCGTCACCGTGCCCAAGGAGGAGGTCAAGAAGCCCGAGGTGAAGTCCATCCAGATCTCCGGCTAGACATCGGTCCGGTCTTCCTGCGTGCAGTGATGGAGTGGAGGAAACTGAGTTCTCCTGGGTCGTCCTGTGAAAATAAAACTGGGTTCTACTGTGTGTTTGTGTGTCACTAGCGTGAAGGTCTCGTGAAGTGTGGTCTGTGCGTGAAGGTCTCGTGTACGTGGTCAGAAACTTACGTCTCCAGTTTCTGTTCATCAGAGTCTCTGGTCTCTGTATCGAATGAGCTTCCTTTGCATCTAGTGAACTTCTGTTTGGTGTCGTAAGTTCTCTCTCAATTCGGTACTACAGTGTTAACTTGGTGACGCTCTCATTTGCGTCTGCAAACAAGCGTGGCAAGCTTTACAGGAGCACTTACGGCTAAACTATCGCGTGTTACAGAATTGTCGATCCAGCTGGAAGTGCAGCCCGTGACTCGAGAGTGAAGCTACGCAAAATAGGTGACGGTATCTGACCGGAAGATTTAACGCTCTAAATCTATAAGAGCGTATTAACTCTGTGATCGATATCATCTGAGCTCTCGTTTTTGAAGTTTAAGTTAACCAATGCGGTAATGCGCAGTTTTGTCCATCCTAACGGCGGCTACTGTACCTTCTTTTAGAGAAAGGAAGAGAGGACGGTCCATGGCCTGATCTGGCCCATAGTGGAGCAATTGCTTGGTCCGAGTGGTGGCATGGGCCTGAATTGCGCCTGCTCAAAGCCGCCTGTCTCGTTAAGCCCTCGAACTATCCTAATCGTCGACTCCCCGGGCATCTTTCTTGTCCCGGTCCTGGCCCCGTCGCGCGGCTCGGCCCAGTGGAATTTCTGTTTTCCTCGTTGTTTCGTGGGCGATCGTCTCTCTGGCTTCGTGTGCTTTGATGGCGCTCGCGCTTCCAGGCCGTCGCCATTATCTCCACCGCCTCGTCGCTGTGGTCCTTGGCATCCGGCGAACGGGGGAGAAGCGCTTTGCCGATGAGGTGCTTCACAATGGCCATCGCGCGGATGCCCGACGCGGCGGCCGCGTCCACCACGTCCAGAAGGTGCTCGACACATTGCGCGACCGAGGCCCGAGGGCCCCGACTCCATCAGTTCCAGCGCACGGCTGTTTGGCTCCCGGAGCCAGCCCCTCGGCTGCTAGTTGGACTTGGGAACCGTCGCAATGAAATTTTTTGAAGTGCTTAGTATCTTGTATGACATGTAATAGAATAAATTTTACAAACTACGATTGTAAAAACTATTATAAAATTATACTTTTATAAATCACTGTTACAAAACCACACATTTATTGGCATAGATATCACATAACTATGCACTTAAGGAACAATTTTATGAAACTACACATTTATTGTCATTCCATATCATAAAACTATATATTATTTGTGCTCTTTTTATATTGCAAAACTACACTTTTTCATAGTTTAAAAGTGTAGTTTTGTCATACATAATAATAAAAAATGTGTTTTTTTGTGATATGATATGACAATAGAAACATAGTTTTGTGAAGTTATCACCAAAAATGTAATTTTGCAATATAAACTAACAATAAAAATGTAGTTTTGTGAAAATGGTTTTAAAAAAGTGTAGTTTTACGACACATCTAGTTTTAATGTAGTTTTACGAAATTTAGATGACTTTATATGTTATCTGTTGCATCTACTGTTGATGTAGTTGGGGCGGTGACTGGTCACCGTATTAACATTGAACCATTTGGATATTTTGACCTTGTTTTGGCTGGGTTGGAGACAGTAATTCGGCATCACTTTCAGTAGGATGACGCAGTTGATCCTGAGGAGCGTTCTCTGTCATATTATGAGCAGGCGTCTTCCTGCCCTGCTATTACTTGGAGGTACTAATAGTTTGCTTTTTCCCCAGAGGAAATGAACAAGTGAACAACATAAGTGGACTATCCATTGCAGAATTGCAACTTGGCAAGTCCAGTGGCTGATGCTTGCATCAAAAAGCATTCAGTTAAGATGACATGACGGTCTCGATATTTTACTGATGAGATGAGATGACGGACCAGCCTTTACCTTGCAAAGTCCAAGCGAAAGCGACGGTGTCTGATGCCGCATGCGGCAGTAAAAAACCACGAAAGCGGACGGGCAGGCGAGAACAGCGATTAGATAAGGACCCAGAAACCGTCGTGGAATTGGGGACCTGTGACCTGTTCCACTCCCAATGGCACTGTGGCAGTCCGGCAGCGGCAAGGGTTTAAGCGCAAGCGGTGCTTCTGGTGCAGCCCTCCGTGCCGTTGTTTTCGGTCGCCGTCTTGGGACGCCACCAACTCCACATCTCCGCCACTTTCGGTTAATTCATCAGCGGCCCCACCGCATCGCGTCGGAAATCGCCATCGTTCCAGAGCATTCGTTCCGACGCCCGCACGGCGCACCCCCCGCACCATGGCGTGCGAGTTACGCGCGGCCGGATCCCCTGGCTCGATCCACCCTCGTTAGTCCCATCCATCCATGGGATGCTCTGGAACGAACCCGCGGCCCGCAGCTACGATTGAAACTGCTTGCGAACTTGCCAATCGGCAGTGCCAAATCCAACGCTGTCGGCCGCCGGTGCGTCTCCTCTCATGCGCCCGGCGCGACCGCGTGCCCTTTCGCTCGCCTATTACCCCCGCTTTTACCCGTTGCCACCCGCGCGACGGCAGCAACCGCTACAGCGAAGCAGCCCCGCTCCTCTCCCCTCACCCACCCCACCACACACCACTACGCCACCGCAACCGAACAAAACGCGGAGTGGCCGCGCGGAGTCGGACGAGAGGCGGTCTTCTGTTCTACTGGCAGCACTGTACCCGCGCGCCGCTACTGTTTCCCTGTCTCCGTCGGAGCATCGATTTCGTGTGCCGCCTTCCGCAGCACCCGCTTTCTAGCTGCTTCGCGTTGGCTCGTGGTCGCGGTCCTGAGCGTCTGAGCGGGTGGTAACCCTGATTTTTTTCTTCTCGGGCTATTCATCAGCTTAAGCCACTGTTGCTTTCCCCAATCCAATCCTCCGTGATCGATCGGCGCGGATGGAGGCGCTGAAGAAGCAGGCCAGCAAGCTCCGGGAGCACATCGCCAAGCAGCAGCAGGTATGGGTTCCTCGCCGAATTCGAGTAATTCAGCGTTGCACCGATCGCGCGTGGCCCAGAACCGTCTATTGGTCGGATTTGGTCTTGGGCTTCGCTCACCCAGTTAATTAATTCCGCGCATCTGATTTTGGGATTAGGAGATTTTAGATGGTGTGTGCTCGATTGAGAGAGCAGCTGCTGCTGGGAGGAACTGAACTGTGTTTGCTCTCTATGTATCAAATGACCATACCCTTTGCTTCCTTGTATGTTTGGCCTGCTTGAGAGAATTTTGTGTGATGATGCAGGCGGTTCTCAAACAGTTCAGTGCGCGCTATAATCAGGATCCTTCTCTTGTCGATGAAGCGGAGCTTGAGTACCACCAGAATCTCCAGAGGCTTTACAGTACTACAAGAGCAGCTAAAGTATGTATTCCTTCTGTTTGTTACATTTGCTACAAGACACTACTTCCCTAGAAGATTGTTTAAAAGTTCTCGGGGAAAATATATTTTTCTGTAGCATTTCCAGCGAAATATTGTACGGGGTGTGGAAGGTTTCATTGCTGTTAGCACCAAACAGATGGAGATAGGTGAGTCTTCGTGTTTAGTTTTTGTTGCTACATGTATATGCTTCCATCGTGAGATATTTTGTAATCGTGATATCATGTTTCTTCTGTAGTGAAAAAACTAGCTGAGGATTGTTGCAAATATGGAAACGACAATCAACATTTTGGCTTTGTTCTTGCAAGGGCGTCTGTGGAGTTTGGTAAATCCCATAGCCAGATTGAGGAAGAGCGGGAGAATCTTCTAAAAGTTCTTGGAGAGGAGGTGACGGCGAATTGTACCCTCATTGGGCACTTGTTGATAACTTTCAGGATTGCAGATGCTATCTGAAAGTGTCACTTTTTTACCTAGAACTTCTAGGTTGCTATATATTTGATGTTTACTAAAGGTGTCATGCTGATCTGTTTAGCTGATAGGCTTTATCAACAAATTTGCAGGTTTTTGAGCCTCTCCGGGAAATGATAATGAGCGCTCCTCTTGAAGATGCTCGTTTGTTAACCTACCGTTACCAACGGATAAGACAAGACATGGAGTCTCAGGTAACGAATCATAAAGGGAAACTTTGTGTTCTATAGAGACGACTGCAAGGAACTAATTTTGAAATTTTTATTAGATAGCTGATGTGATGAGAAAGCAACTTAAGTCCAAGGAGAGTAATGGTAATAAAGATAGTTCTGTGAAACTGCAACATGCAGAATCAAAATTATCAGAACTTCGAACTACACTGGCAGCATTAGGAAGAGAGGCAACTGCAGCTATGGAGGCTGTAGAGGCTCAACAACAACAGGTTACCTTTGACCGGCTCCTTGCAATGGTATGATATGACTTGCTGTTCTTTCAAAAATTATGTATTAATTGAACGTGCATGATTAATTTTTCTCAGTGATTAAGATCTCCTTTACATGACCACTCATGCCTCTCAAGCCTTTCCATCTCAACAACCTGGCATTCCTTTTTGTCCGCTCGTTTATTTTTGTGATGTTTATGTTCTGTTCAAAGGAGTGAGAAAATTTGTGATTGAAATCTATACACCATTGTGCATGTACTGTTTTGATGTAGCAAATCAAAATATATGATTGATTTTGTATGTTCTGTTCATCATGTTCATGTGCACAAAACTTTTGATGTTTGTTAAGTTTTCAGAGTGCTTGATAGAATTTACATAAGTGCAGTACAAAGATTGTGAATTTGTTGTAAAAGGTCTTAATTCACAATTTTTTGGAACAAAATGTTTATTTACATATATGCTTGTTTGAAATTTGTTTGAGTTTGTGCCTATGTGCATAATAATTCTGTTACATTTTGTGGCATGTTTGAGAATTTTTTTGAAGAACAAAGATATGGTTATACATTTAAACTCAAGATTTAAATGGAATTTTTAAGAATGAAGATCTGAAGTGTATAAAAAATTGAATTGAATCTGTGTACAACATCCTTGCAAAATTTAGATGAACTTTGAGCGAGAGAACATGAAACATGCTTGAATTTGTACTGTGCAGAAATTTTTAATGACGATCAAAAGTTTGTTTGCAATCTCCGTTTGACTTTGGGGCACCTTTGGATTTTTGGAAGAACAGATACGGAGAGAGAGTAAAGGAGAGTTTTTTTTTTAAAGGTAGAGTAAGGGAGAGTTGAGACTAAATCTGTGTACAACATCCTTGCAAAACTGTCACATCAAAATATAGCATTTCCAATTAAAAACCCCACCTACACCCACGCACAAGTCTGCAGGCCACGAGTACGACCAGTGGTAAGGCTAGGAACTAGGAAAGTACAGTAGGAAGTTAGGATGTTGTACACAGAGGGTTGTTTAGGGACATGCAAATTTCCCAGCGCTTGTCTCCGAAATTGAACAGAGGGTTGTCAGGCCAGCCTGCCTTGCGTGACCAGTACGACCGGTGTGACAGCTCTGTCCACGTTGGCTCCAGCTGGAAAGCGGCCCGTGCTCAATCCAGCGCAGAAGACTGTGTCACGCCACAGATGGATGTGACAGTTATTTTGCCATGCCGCTACAACTGGCGTGGAAAAGGGGTTATAGTTCTTGAAAATTTTGTCTGGGGCATGCTAATAATATTATTATATTAAAAGGGCTAAAATAAAAAAATCCTAGGCCTGGTTGGACACGTTGGGTTTGGGCCCCATCTCTTTTTAGTGTTTATCCTAGAAATTTGAGTATGGTTGGTCCTTTTCTTGAAAGAGTAGCATTGGGACTCTGAGTTCATACCCCTCATAACCTCATACAGGGTCTTCTAATCCCCTTGGATTAACTGTCTCCAAATATCTTAGTAGGATGTGCTTGCTAACGAAAAATATTTGTAACTTCTTTAATTGGACTTTTTGATGTGGTTCTCGAAGTTCCCATTTTATGTTTCGCGTTCCTGGATGTCCAGACAGTCATGAATTCAAGTATTATATAATCTGCAACTGCATTTGCAAACCTGTGCAGACTTCAGCGACTTTGTTTGAACAAAGCTTACCATTCATCCACTGAAGTTTCTTGCAAACAGTTAAAATGGCCCTTGACTTCCCTTTTGCTCCGCTACCAGGTTGATGCTGAGAGAGCTTATCATCAAAATGCTGCTGATATTCTGAATAAACTCCATGATGAGGTACATAACTTTTTTTGAAACGAAAGAGGTACATAACTGTTAGTTTGTCACATTAAAATGAGTAGTTTCTTTTTGAGCTGTGTAGTCAGTTTGCAATGTCTTAAACCTGGATCTGCTGAGGATCACTGTGTTTTCATTTTGCTCGTGTGTGCAGATGCTCCATTCGAAACATCATAATGAGTCCACAAACCACTATGATGAACAGTCATCAGTGCCTGAATCTGAAACAGCCCCAACACACGTGAACTCACATAGCACAGTATTAACTAAACCTAGCGAATCCATAGGGAATGGTCAAGAGGTGCATTTTGTTGGGGAGGTATGTTTGCTTTTGGAATTGCTTGTTGTGAATATGTAAATATTGTTGAATTTACCATGGGTCATCATTCACTACTATGCTATTCACTCGTATATCATCATAGTTTAGTACACCATGTCATCACATGAGGTTTATTCTATGCGTTGTGAAATATTTTAGATAGACTGATGGAGATTTTGGAAGCACCACAAAGTTTTCTTTGGAACTTCTCTGCTGGTTACTTGCTAATTGAATTTTAAATACAGTTTCCTACAATATGGTGCTTTAATGGCAAAGTTTATGCATACATGATATGAATGAATGTCACTCTTTCTCCAGACACTTGCTACCATTTATTTTGCATTAAAGCCTGAAATCATGTGAAATCTTAATCTTGAACCAGTTTTTGTTGGTGATAAGAGTACACGTACAAGATAATCCTGAAATCATGTGGAGTTTTAATTCTGATCCCAGCTTAAGAGAATAATGGATTTGATCGGTGCAAACCGCTGTCTTCAACAAAGCTTCCACCCAAACCATACATTTCATCATAATTCTAATTTACATCCGTTAAATACTGTCATCAATCTAATGCTGGTACAACATAACAACTGTGCAGTTGGATACAGTGCTGAACATACCAGCGCATTATTCTATCAGCTGAGGAATTTGTGACTTGCTTTTTCCGCAGGTTATTCATCCATTTGATGCTCAGGCTGATGGTGAGCTCAGTATTTCCGTGGGTGACTATGTTGTGGTCCGCCAGGTACACATGGTTCGCTTCAGTGTTGACTGTTGATCATTAAGTTTTATACATGTCGCGGGATACCTCATGCCCAAGTTGCCAAGTAGAAATCATCTATAATTTATAGCTCTCCTCTAAAAAAATCTATAATTCGTAACAACAGCATCCTACTCTATCCCGTCAAAAATACATGACATTGTTGACTTTCCACGGTTTTCGATGTACAACTTTGACCACTATTTTCTATTAGTTACATATCTAATAAAAGTATGATATTATGAAAAGACTTTTCAAGACAAATCTATACATATGATATGTTTTCAAATTAAATCTTTTTGAAAGCTATTGATGATCAAAGTTTGACCGGATCTTGGTCAAAACGTCAAATATTTGTGACCGGAGGGAGTATATTCCTATTATCTAGTTCTGTAACCATTGCAAGAATTGGACCAGATACAAGGCAGTATATAGGGTGTGATTGGTTGCCTGTATGAGATCTTACCCGCATGGATCGTTTATGCAGGCTGAGCGGAATCATATTTGTTAAGGAGAAGAGTGTTGGATTGATTGTATCTGTCTAGATAAGTTGAGTTAAGTTTCTGTTTGGTTGACTGAATCTGAGATCTCATAAGCGGATGCAAGGGTTGAGATTGTTATTGATTGCTCGTATGAAAATTATTTTATGATATTGACAAGTGAGCATGCCTGCATGACTGGATACATGAGCCTATATCTACAGAGCCAGACTACGGAGGGAAGCTCGAATCTCGGGTCAGGCTACGTACATCTGCATCCGATGGGTCAGGTTGGAACAGTGCATGCGGGCAACCAAACACGCTTCTCTCTGAAATTATATATATCCGTCGAGCTAAGATCCATCCATACGGGCAACCAATCACACTCATAATGGTCATGTTCATCTTTTGTTAATTCGCTAAGAGATAAGAGGGGCCTGATGCTGGCTAAGGTCACTCCCAATACTAGTTTCTTAGATATTAATTAGGTGTCAATCTAAACAAAAAGATGTGGAAAGTAATTTAAAGATGTAAGAGAATGAGTTTATTTCTTATGGAAGAAACTAACTAGAGATGGCCAAATGGGTCATTCGGGCCAGCTCGGTACGGGCCCGGCTCGGCACAGCCCTGCTACGGCACAGCCCGAACGACCTAGCTACTGTAATGGGCCGTGCCGTGCCGGCCTGCGTGCCTTCCCCCTCGGCCCACGGCACGGCCCGTCGGTCACCGTGCCGTGCCGGGCTAGCCCGGGCACGATTTTGGCCTGGCGGGCACGGTGCCACGGGCGGCCTGTCAGCACAGCCAGTCCGAAAAAATAAAAAAATAGCTACAAAAATAAAAAAATATATAGAAAATAAATAAATAAAATAGCTACAAAATTAAAAATATGTAGAAAATATAAAATTGCCGGGCCTATGTGTGCCGAGTCGGATCGTGCCGTGCCGTGCCGGCCTGGGCTGGGTCGTGCTCGTGCCGGCCCGACTCAACCGAGCCGTGCCGTGCTGGCACGCCATGCCGCGCACTCGGCCCAGGCACGGCCCGTGGCCTCGTGCCTGGGCCGTGCCTATAGTGTCGTGCCTCGGGCCGGCCTAGTAGGCACGGCCCATTTGGACATCTTTAAAACTAACCATTTGAGCAATTCTAGGTGATTGTGAGATAATAAATTGCTTTGGAGACCTTAGGACACATGCATCTATAAAAATTTGTTTCTGAACATCAATTTCTTACTGTCTCCTCTCTTTGTTTATCTTCACAGGTGGCAACAAATGGTTGGTCGGAAGGGGAATGCAAGGGAAAGGCTGGCTGGTTTCCATCTGCCTATGTAGAGCTGAGGGACAAAGCCCCGGCAAGCAAGGTGATAGAGCCTGGACTTCTGACTACTTGATCTATCACGCACTTATGGTTGCTGACTTGCTGTCATCGTCCTTTTTGTTCATTGTACATGAGGTATTTCACGAGTGAGTAGCATTTTGTAGAACTTTTACCTTTCTGTGCATATTATTGTGTTTCTAGGCTTTCCCTTACCTAATAACTGTATGTAAAATGCAGTTTTTGGGCTTTAGAGTTTCCTTTTGATTTTATATAACAATGTATAGAGCTATTGGCCATGAGACGCTGTCAGCTTCCCCTTGTTATGTGGAAAGCGTGCTTCCTGCCAAATTTTTACTAACGACTTCGTAACAGTGAGACTGGCGCTCCCTACTAGTGGTATTTTTTTTTAAACGAATTGGTAGGAGAGTTGTTGATTATATTAATAAAGAGTATCTGATGGGTGAAACAGAAAGAGAACAAAAAATAAAAACATAGGCTGAGGCTAGAAAAAAACAGAAAGCCTATTCTCCCCGAATTAAATGGGCCAGATACCGTGCTCCCACAAATTCCCAAGAAGCAGCCCCTTCCTTGATTTTCTTGACGATGCAGGTTGTTCGCTGCTCTATTTTTATTGAATGTTCTTGCGTTCCTCTCCTTTCTTGACGAGAGATTTGAGCCCCTGCTTCTGGATCCCTAGGCTGCCAGCTATGGAGGTCCACCATTGATGTGCGGATTGCGATCGACGCCAGTGGGCCAGCTTGATCGTCGGCTGCGACACCCAATCCGCAAGGCATGCCCAGACTCGCTTGGTGAATCTCCATGTAGAGAATAGGTGGTGACCAGTTTCTGGCTCCTTCCTACATAACGGGCATTGTGGGTTACAAGGCCACCCCTGATAGTCTATGGGATGTTCAGAGTCTGTTCATCTCGGCGGGGGCTACGGTTTCCAGATTATGCTTTGGAAATTCGTATCCACCAAGCCTAGAGATAGGGTTTGATAATTGACGAGGTTCTGTACACACCGTGCTCCGTCATTTTCCAGGTGATCATATCACTTGTGTCCTGCTGCAGCTGCACGCCCTGTAGTGCAGTCCATAGACGTATGAACTGATCTCCAATAAATTGTGTGAACTGTGAAATATTAGTAGCCGTGGAAGCAGAAAATGATGAACTGTTCTTCGATAATTTTTTTAAGGCAAGTGTCACGGCCCAAAATCAGAAAACTAGCTTTGTTCTTCTCTATGGGACTCGGGCGCTCTTAATCCCGTGTGACTTTCGTACAGGTTGATGCAACCAATGATCTAGTTACGCTGCTGTCGTTGTCCTCAACGAAAATAGAGAAGTCAGAGGACGCAATTGAAGCGCCCAGGCCCAGCATGTCTGCGTGGGCAAAAGAAACTTGGTGGTTGGATCCCTCGATCCAACTTCATCTGAAGTCTGAACCTTAACTGGAACAGAAACGCCCGCTTTCCCTCATTCACCGGCCACAAGCTGCTTCGTTGCCTTTGCTCGACTCTGCAGGTGCTGAATTTATTGAGTCAAGTCTCGCATCTCTTCTGCTGCCGGTCTGGCTCAGCTCGGATGAGGATGCCACGGTTGTTTTCTGCCTGGACACGCACATGGAGCCCGGAAAGCTCAGAGCCCCGGCCCACGCAGCCGCAAGTGAAACGGTAGCAGCGGCGAGGAAAAGAGCGGAGACGGAAGAGCCGGGGGGCAATCGTCATTGCGCAGGTGGGCGCCGGTGGTGTCCACGGATTGATGGCGTGCGTTTCCCCCTCACCATTCTCGAGCCGTTGGGGCCTCACGCAGTTATGATGCTTGGCTCGGCGTTGTTGCTCGTTTCAGTCGATTTGGGGAGCAAAAACAGCCAAAAAAAATGTCGTGGATGCTGAAGACTTGCCAGTGATCCATTCAGCCTTGTCTGATCTATCCGGTGGTGGATGGTAGTGACATGTTTCTCTCCTCTCGCTAAGCACTGGCTTAAACCTAGATGGGTGTCAGATTGTAGTGCTTATCGATGCCACAAAGGGACATTGGAGGGATCTGACTCTCAGTTTGTGCTAATTTACCGGACATACTGCATCTAATACTACTGGTAATAGTAATCCATTTGTAGCCATGAGATGCTCAATGCCATAACAAAAGCTATTACTAGTACTAGCTTTGATTAACCTCCAGGCCTGCTAGTACTCACTGCTGTATAAGCTGAGGAACAGATCGAGAGGATAGGACACCGAGTATCAGACAGCACAGCTCAGCTCAGCAACCTCTGGTCGCCTCGTCGGTCAGGGGCTCGGCCCCCACAAGCAGCCCCCCTCCCACTTTACGTACTAGGGTAGCAGCGCCCTCAACCCGTCAACCATTTCCTCCCTTGGTATCAAAATTGAAAAAGATACCCATGTCAAACTTCGGTAAACTAAGAAAAGATCAAAACTAATTTAAGATAAACACATAATTTCTACTTTTCAAAAGATGCTCCAAAATCGAAGGAATGAATGTGTGTATGTAATGGTAAATGTAGGAGCGAGCCTGTTTAGTTAAAGAAATTATACAATAATTTCATATAAAACAGTTTGAAACCTATAGGATTCGAGAAAATTCCTATGTTTCAAATGGTGCATGATTCCTTTGATAATATTAGTTTGGCATCGTGACCATGTTCTAATAACTGATAACTTTGCTATGAGGCTACCGGAAATGGTGCTAGTGTCTTAGATGAATCCCCACACAAGATACGTTCGTACCTCATATTTCCCCTAGGAATCACTAGCAACTTTGAGAAAACTTATCGAATAATTTGCATGTTTATTTAACCATCATCTAACTAATTTATGCTACAAAGTCATCAAAATTTCTTAATTTTAGATCAAGTCAAAACACTCACTCTAGGTTCTCCCTTGAGGTTAGGGTCAAGGTTCAACTATGTCAAGTTTTCAAGGTTGTTGACTGGTCCTAGAATTTGAGCGGATAACAACAATGGCGCCATTATCATGGGAATGGAGGCTCGTGGAGGGTAGAACATGGAGGAGCCCAAGGTGATGTATTGCCAACGCGTGAGATTGTGTGATGCAACTGCAATGGTGATGCTGCTGGTGGCCAAGAGGGAAGCTAGAAGAACCTAATTGGAGATGACGTGATGGTACAAAAGGGGTGCAATACTCACAACCCCTTGCATAAGGTGATCTTTTAGGGTATGTCCTTTGGTACTCTAGGATCGACACGACCAGATGTAGTCATATGAGATGGTGGTACATAGGGGTGGGCAAAAATACCTGAGATCGAAAACCGGGCCTGAACTACCTGAGATCGAACCCGAATTACCCGAAGACCGAAATTTCGGATAATATTTCGGGTATGGGTATCAGATGACCAATTTTTTTTTGTTATTTTTCGAGTATGTTCCTCGGGTATCCGAAATACCCAAATATCATTATGTTCTTTTCATTCAGTGTTTCTGGAGAGGAAAACTGTTTCTTTTTATTTGATGTTATACTGTTTCGAGAAGAGACATATACATATATGTTCCTATAGCATATGTTCCCTCATTTAGTGTGTGAATTGTGATACATTATACAAGATTATGAGACTCAATTTCATTGTCCATCGGTTAATATGGGTAGTTTGGGACAAACAAATTTGATAAGGTAGTAAGTGACAACTTTACTAAGGGCATGTGGTAAGCTTTTGCTTTTTGCTTTTTTTCTTTTTCTTAATAACTGTGCATTAATCTAAAACATCAAACCAAAAATAACAAAAAGAGTACCATATAAGAAATTTGGGTATTTTGGTATTTCGGGTACTCGAACTGAAATTTCGGGTACCTGAATTTTCGATACCTGAATTTTTGAACCATATTTTGGGTACTAATTTTAGAAGACCAAAATTCAAAATACCCGAAATACCCGGATCGAAAATTCGGTATACCCGAACGCCCACCCCTAGTGGTACAAGGTACAACGAGAGAGAGGAACCGATGGCTTGACGCTATTGTGGTGATGACGTCGGTGGCCAGATATGGCTTATTGGGCTTAGGTTAGATTCAGAAATAGGTTAGAATGAGAAGAAAATATCCACTGAACCAACATCTAAGAGATAAAATTTAGATGAACTTTCTCACGAAGGGTGTGTTTATTTTCCCAGATGAGGTTTCGTAGAGTTGTATCGTATAAGTAGTATGAGGGAAAGAAAGCTGAACAGAGTCATATTTGTTGAAAAGAAGAGTGTTATGTTGGTTGTATCTGTCTGTGTAGGTGAGCTGAGTTTTTGTTTGGTTAACTAAATTCGAGGCCACATGCGTAGATACAGGAGTTGAGATTGTGATTGGTTACTCATATGAAGATGATTTTGTGACACTGACAAGTGAGCCCGCCTATATGAGCAGATGCGAAGATTGCATCCGCTGGGCTAGAATGAGACTGTATATTTGCATCCGCTAAGCCAAGCTAAAACAGTGGATGTGGATAACCAAACACACTTCTCTCTAAGATTATACGTATTCATTGGGTTAGGCTGAGAGAGAATTAGGCAACCAAACACACCCTAAATGAGCCAGGACATGCAACACCCCCTTTTTAAATAATATTATTTTATTAAAAAATTGTAAAAATAATATCAAAAATTATAAAATTGCATAATAGATACTTGTCAGCACGCGGGGACCTATAGGCACTCCACGTGTCGACATCCTACGTGACAATAGGCTCAAGGCATGTTGGAACGCGGATTACCGACAGGTGGTGGGCCCAGTGAAACGCGGGCGCCACGTAAGTGTTCGGAGCACCGCGGGAGCATGTCGGCATTCTGAGTGCCGACAGTCCTGATCCCACCACATGTCGGCACTTAGAGTGCCAACAGGTGCCACGTCAGATCTGTCAACACTCTGAGTGTCGACAGACCTTTAATAATAGTGCGGCCGATGATTCCTCTTTTCTTCACCATCTTCATCGTGCGAGATCTACAAAGAGAGGCGGCGATGACTATGCAAGCGTGAGCGTGAGTGTGACGGCGAGAGGCGACAGCGGGTTGGAGTGCAGCGGCGGGCAGACGAGGAGGCATCACGGGCAGCAACTGGCAGAGCACAGCGGCAGGTCGGTGACCAGCGGGGTAACAGCGAGCGGTGACGAGTAGGCAGTGAGCCTTTTTTTTCTTTTCTTTAAAAAAAGTAGAAAATAGTAAGAAAAATAGTAGGATTAGTTAGAAAACTGTAGAAAAATCTAGAGTGGACTAGAAAAATTAGAAAAAAAATAGGATATAAATTTAGAATAGAGTAGGCATGGTTTGGAAATTAGCATTAGTTAGAAAATATAGTATATTTAGGTATGAAATTTAGTATAGTTGTAAAAATTAGATTAGAATAGTTTGAGGTCGTTAGAAAATGTAGAATATTTGGAGAAGTTCAAATATTTAGATAATTTAGAGTTTGAATAGAATTTTTAATGTTCTTCGAAATTCATATGTTGTAATTAGAAATTTATGTAGTTAAATAGATAGACAGATAGACGACTTAGGTAGTTCAGAAATAGTTAGAATTTAGAGATTTAGAATAGTTTGAAGTCGAATTGTTATGAATTTGGTTGGTACTAGTAGAATATGCAACTTGATATGAGTGGAGACATATATGGTGTCAACTATTCTGTAGATGTAGGATATGTAGAATTGACATGTTGTGGTTTTGGGCAACATTGTATTTAGAATGGTAGGATAAAATATTTAGATTAGAGTAGAAAAATTAGAAATAATAGGTAATTTACGATACAAAATTTAGGATAGAGTAGGAAAATTTAGAATAGACTAGAATATAAAATTTAGCATAGAGTATACCTAGTTCAGAATTTTCCAATAGTTAGAAAAAATAGTATAGTTAGGTAGACAATTTAGATTAGAATAGTTTGAAGTAGATTGGGAATGTCAAATATTTAGAAAATTTAGAATAGTTAGATAATTTAGAATTTAATTTTCAATAGTTAGATAATTTATGTAGTTCAAAAATATTTACACTTTAGAAATTTAGAATAGTTTGAAGTCGAATTTTTATGAATTGGAGACATATATGTAATAGAAATATTTCATAGATGTAGGGTATATAGAATAGAAATGGTGTTGTTTTTGGCAACATTGGATTTAGAATGGTAGAGTGTGAACAGAAAGGGTATAATAACGGTGACATTTGATGGTTATGTAGAATACAAATGTTGATATTAAAAAGATTATTATGTCGTACATGATGTATGGTCATTATAATTATTTAAACTGATGGAATATAGTATGGTTATTGAATCAGAGATGTCGATCATAATGGGGTTCAAGATTTTTTACGGCCCTGGATATATCATGCATTGTGACAGTAGGATGGATTTGAGTAACTTCTAGTATATGGACACATGACTGGATAGTCTGGGAGAAATGAGACGTGCCGAAGTGTTTGGGTGACTCTATAATCTGCTGCAAATTAGTCTGGCACAATAACAGTTGACAGTGAAGGTTCTGATTCCTAAACCTCGCGAAATCGGGTGGTAGTGGGAGCTTTGGGGGCTTCAATGTTCCAATCAATGGTAGCAATTTGTGACACTCAGGTTGAGACGGGGGTTTCCCCATTGCATCATTGTAGGAGTGAGCAATGCTGGCTCGACAGGCCCTAGCACCGCAGAAGTTGTTGGTGAAACTATTGTCGATGAGGAGGATGAGGAGAATGTGGTTTCGCAAGTTCATGTGAGGACTAGTGCACCAGCTGAGGTAGAGACGACAAGAGAAGAGCGTAACAACGGCGAAGATAATGAGGTCGCAATCGTTGCTGATTAGGGGGAGCGGGACGACGCACTTATCGACCAGATGGATGTAGGTGATAATGAGTTCCGCACATTTGTGGACTCAACTGTTGGAACGACTTTTTTTATTTTAGGTCTCAGTCTTTCATCAAGAACACATCCTTACGACTGAGGTTCTTGATTTTGATGACACTTCCTCTTCTGGAACCGATGACAAGGGGAAAACACCAGTTGATCGAGGGGTCGAAGGGTCTCTTCGATCCAAGAGATCGTCTCCGTTATATGATCCAATGCCCCTCAAGCACTAGTGAAAAGAAGTCAACTGGTACTAACATCAAGTTGCCATGTGATTATTTAGTTACTACTCCGGCTATCGAGCACTTGCATACTAATGCTTGGTCTGCATGGGTGGCCTTTCTATAGGAGACAGCTAGAGCTACTCCTCAATTGCCTCCTCAAGTGACCAACACGTCTGATGACTCGGTAAGAAAGGTAACCTTTATCGAGTTGCCTCCTCACATTGGTCATTCTTCTGAGTATTGGCTCGGTAAATCCAGAATGATGATGAATTATTATGGGCTATTTTCTTGCAGGCATTGATAGCTTTGGCTTCATCTATCCCCCAGATGACCCCTCCAACACAACCGATAACAGCTGCCGGTGTGACGAAGAAGAAAGTTACCATCAAAAGGCAGAAGTCAAGTGTTTTTGCCTGCATCCCAGTCGCCACAAGGTTAGATCTGACTATTTGTCTTGGTTTGTGGTATTCCTTCCTGTTTCTTAGCCAATAGATGGCGGGTTGCCATGCCCAAAGAAGTCGAAGGAGAAGGAAACAAGTGATCCAGCTCACCAGCTAGTTCCAGCTTCTTCTGATGCGCCACTTCTGCCTCCTCGAGTAGAGCAAGCTTCTACAAACACGCTTGAGGCAAGCTTGGAGTCTAATGCAACCATAACCCTTGGACTAACCGTTGATCCTTGGGCAGTGATAGAGGCTCACATAGCAAACCGCCAAGGCTCAATATACGGCAATCGACCATGTTGTTCACCAAAGAGACCTTGAGGAGAAGTATAAGGAGCTAATTGTTCACCATGAGAGGATTAAAGGTTAGTTTATCAATAGTATGTGATACGAGCATCGGGCAACTAATGATAATTTCCTTTGCTCGCCTTCTCAGATTTTGAATCTTCCTTAGAAAACAAGGTAACCCTTCTTGATGATGCGATGAAAGCAATCGATGGAAAGAATAAATACCTTGCACAACTCAAAGAAACTTCAAAGAAAGCAAAAGCTGATTGGGAGACCATGGCTGAGGCTTTGAAGAAAGCAGAAGCTGAGCGGGATGAAAGGCCGATGCTCTGAAGAAAGCAGAAAGTGATTGGGATGCCATGGCTGCTGAGCAGGAAATTGTGGTTTCAGAGCTTCAAAAACTAAGAGAACAGACCCTCGACCGCATGAACCAGTCGGCCCCCATAAGCGCTAAGACAATGCTTGGTCTCTCCTCAAGAGCTACGACCCCGACCTCGACACATCAGTAATGATTCAATGCTTATGGAGGATAGCCGCATGAGAATGCCACCCATAGCATAGCCGCCACGTCGAGAGCATAGAGGACCTGATAATAGGGGCCGGAGTGCTTCATGAATCCATGGAGGAACCACCCCATGAGAATTCCTCAATGGCACGAGCATCCACTATGTAGGTGTGGCAACCGAGCTTAGAGGTCTACCTCCTTCGATGTCAACACTTTTGGAAGATGATTCTTCATGTGTCCTGATCTTGACTACAATTTTATGGTGTGTTTAGCTTCTTTACTTTTTCTCACAACACAAGCCTTTCATACAAACGACTGTCATAATGTCTTCGATTTTTCATCCACAACCAATGGATCGACATGGTGCAACCGCCTTACAATGAGGGGTTCATCAGAGAGGTTGAAACTAAGCGTGAGTACAAGATAAGGATGGAGGAAGCACGACAACACCAAGAAGCACATCAAGAGCGGCAACGGGTACGTCAGCTGCAAGAACAGGAACACAAGCGGTAAGCCGAGGATCTTCAAATGTGGGAGGAGCATCGTCATCTCCGAAGGGGCATTTTGAGGCAACAGGAGGCAGATCTCCAAAGGCGTGAGGAACTACTTCAGAGGCGTGAAGGTCTCCTGCATCGGTAGGAAGAAGCGGACCCCGAAGCAGCACGTTAAAGAAGGGGGGACCCCGCTCTACACAGTAGGTTCTATTATAAACTGTTCGCTTGCAACTTTTCAAATAAATACCCTTCGCATTGCGAACCCTACTACTAATATGCATCCACCCTGAATACAATATTACATGATGGGGTATAATTTATTCAATTACATAATATAGTACAAGGAAATAAAACATAAGGGTAAGGAAACACAGTGGGATACAATGCTTCTAGTCATATTAACTTCGAATGAATTGTGAAGACTCTCCTGACTCCCAGCATCCGCCATCACCATAGTGCGCTGGTGGTGGTGGTGGAGGAGGAGGAGTAAACTTCTGGTGACATGGGCAGGGGCACAAGGGATTGAGACATACGGTAGGATTGTCAATGTGGATGACTAGCTTGTCCTTCTCTGGGAGATGGGGGGGGGGGGGTTTGGAATAGCATCAATCCCACGCTGCAAGTCAAAGATACAGTCTTATAGGTGATGAATGTACTCTGGGATATTCTGTTCAACGAGAGGATCGACCCACCTTATGTAGTGACAACTCTCGACGTCGTCTGACTCCTGCAAATACAAAGAAATTAATGACTGAAATGCCCTAAAATAGGATACTAAAATTGTTACCACTGTCACCCTCCTAAGAAGACATCGGAAGAATCGATGGCCTTCAAATGCTGCCATCATACATTTGCACAACGCAGTCATATCCATAGGAGTACTTTGGCCACTCCTCTTTCGGGTGGTCATAAGTCCTCAGATGATGAGGTGTTAGAAACTCACTATTCTCCTGCAAAGGGAAGTTCTCGAGTGACTCATTGTACACACTAGGACCAAAGGAACCAGTCTAGATCATTGGTGCCCTCCCCATACCAGTAGACCCTCTGCTTCTCCCTCTCCCACCTCTAGCAGCCTTTGTTTCGTTGTGTCTACGGTTCGAAGTATGCGGACCCTTTTATAGATGCACTGCCACGAATTAATTATGCTAACACTATCATTAAAGCCTTATGTACAATGCTTATCGTACCATTTTACCCTAATCCAACGATTTAAGACATAGCCTTTTCGGACACAATATTTTTTTATGTAGACTTTTTAGACATAGGCTTTTCAGATATAGATTTTTTAGAAGTAGTCTTTTTAGACGTAACCTTTTTAGAAGTAGCATTTTCAGATGTAGCATTTTCAAGCAAAATTTACTTGGACTCAGTCCACGAACTATCACTGATTTTTTGTATAAATAGCAACCCAGGAGGCGCATTGTCCAAAAAAACCAAATCCTTTTCCTCATACCAAAATGGCCTCTGATCCTCGTCTAAAGAACTCAATGACCGCTGCTACCCCTACTAGGATCGATGTTCTGATGTGTTGGTGTGGACACCTTTGTAGGGTTAGGAAGCCAACAATTTCTTCAACACCTACGTCAAGAAGTTCTTCATATGCTCTAACTACAATTATGACCCACCAGAGGGCAGCATTCATGGTAGCTACTGCAGCTAGATACTCACATATTGTAAAACTAAATCACAACTATCCGTCGTTTATCACTTACGAAAATTTTCTTCTTTGCTAGTCTCCGCCACCACTATATGACTTCATACAGTTAATTGATATTGAGCAGAGTCAAGAAGATGTGTTCCTCCTACACACGCAGCATCGAGCAGCATGTAAACAATTCAATGAAATGGAAGCAGACGAGAGGAGGCAACCTGCAAACACTTATAGGTGGAAGAGCAGAAGAGGATAGAGGAGGAGAACCGTCTTAAAGCGAAAGCGTGTGAGGCAGATAGGGAGGGAAAGCGCGAGAGGGCATGTCAGGCTCATGAAGCTGGATTTGAGGCGGCAAGGAAGGGAAAGTACTCACGCTGTATTCATTAGAGTATCTGTAGTAATCGGCTAATTTTAATTCCTTAAGGTATGTTAGGTTTAGAATCGGTATATGTCTAGGTTAGTTTCAGAATTGTACCGTACATACTAATATCGTCGTTACTTTCTGTATATGGTTTCTTTAAATTTCCTAAGACATGTTAGGTTCGTCATTGGTACATACCTATGATGGTGTGAAAAATATACCGAACATGTCACTGTCGTTGTTAGAGTCGGTGTATAGCCTGCAGGTGCTTCGTGTAGTTTAATATTTTAATATTATAAGCGGATTTCACTGCTATTTACCATCCCATTAAATACTTTATTCTTCACAAAGAAAAAAAACAAAATACACCTTTTGGCAAGCAGGTTGCTAACAGTGTGATGCCGACAAGCCTGTGGGCTCATGTCCTCTACCGACAAAATTTCGACGTGTACTCGGGAGCCTATCGACAGAGCCTTTTGACCTCATATGCATTTAAGTTCACTGCCACGTAGGCTTATCGGCACACGGTGTACCGACAAGACCTTAGTCGGTATGTCGCGTAACGAGACATAACTATTTTTATAATTTTATGATTTTAAATAATATTTTTATAATTTTTCAATAAGATAATATTATTAAAAAAATTCACACGAACACCCCCTCTCTCACGGGCGAATCTATCGCTTTCTCGCCCCCAAATGAGATGTAATTTTCAGTCCGCATGACATACAGTACATGCGCCCTTAATTAATCAGTCAGTTTAGCGAAGAAAAAGAAAAGGTGGGGGAGGAAAGAAAAGGCTGAGAAAGTGGTGCGAGGAGCCAAAAAAACGGGGGTTGATTAGCTGTTCGTCCCCGTGTCCCGTTCCTCCTACCTCACCCACACCGCACGCGGACAAAACCGCTCTCCTCACGACCTCACCTCGTTCCCCTCCCCCCCTCGCTCGCGCACACCAGTCCAGTACACTGCTCTGCACGCCACGGAGCACAGCAGCGGCTGCCTAATCTCTCCAGCCTTTTCATCATCCCACCGCTGCTGCTGCTGCCGCTGCCGCTGCCGCATCTTCCTCCCCTCCGTCTCCGCTAGTCGGTGCCTAACCCGCGGGTTCCACCCCATTCGCCGCCGCGTCGCCACGAGCCCGTCCCAGATCGCCGACTCGCTTCCCGCGGGCGCGGCGCGGCGCAGGTACCCCCCCGTCGCGCGCCGGATCTGCCGCTGCTTTCGCTGATTTGCGTTGCGTTTCGTGCGTGGGCGCGGTGAATGACCGCGCGTTAGGCTGCCGCCCCCAAATTGGTGCGCTCAGTTCGCGCGTCGGTTGCGCGGGGCGTGGCTAGGCGCTCAGTTGCAGTGGCTTTAACTCTGGATGCATGCTCGCGTTTGGTAGTGGCGGCTGGCTAGCTAGAATTAGTAACGAATGTTGTTTCTTCTGCTGCGTGCTAGTGTCTGTTTTCCATTATTTTGGAAGTTACTGAAGGAGCCAGTAGATTGCTGGGAGCTGGGACTAAGTGGCTGAGGATTTTACTGCGGTGCCTAGCGCGTTAGCTCCCTACATTTTTTGCTGTTCGAATTGAGAAGATTTCCAGGCGTGTGGCCAGTTCAATTAGCTCCGGTTCTCCCTTTTGTCCCCATTCTTGCCCTCTTTTAGAAGCTTGTATCGCTGAAGCAATTACGCAGATGCTAAGTAGGGTATTTGCATCACAAATTGTCTTAGTTCCCATTATATGCCTGGTGATGTAATGCTTGTTCATTATTTGAGGCGTTTCTAATTGTGGCTTTATCTTTTTAATTAGATTTTTATGAGTGTTCCCGTTTTCACTTTCAGGGCTGCAAATTTATTTGCCCACTCCGGGAATGGCCACATCTTTAGTTCATCACTGATCAAAAAGATGCCCGTCGAATGCTTCATTAATGAAATCTGGAATAATCTTTGGTGATTTTATATGCTTCACCAGCTGATGATCAATGGGCTCTTTTCTGAGAAAACAGCCCTGGTACCTCTTTATTTTAATAATTGTGCACCTGGGTGCTCGTGAAGCCAAAACACTGAGTTCAGATGGTATGCAATGGCTATGGTTGCTATTCTTTTGGAACATTTTGAATTGTTTTCCTGCTCATCCAGTGTTAACATTGAATGGTCTCCTACAGGTGAAGCACTTCTTGCCTTCAAGAAGGCAGTTACAAATTCAGATGGGGTCTTTCTAAATTGGCGTGAACAAGATGCAGATCCCTGCAATTGGAAGGGTGTTAGATGTGATAGTCATCGCAATCGAGTGATTTATCTGTAAGAAATTAAGAACCACCCATTGAGTTAACTCAGTTTGTTGTGACTTGCTTATTTTCTGATCGAGCTATTTACTGTTTTGCATCAGTAATTTGGCATTCTTTATAGTGTACCATTTTTTTGCTAATATAAGAGAATCAAATGTTGGTATTTTGAATTATTATCATAAATATCTGACTACTCTTTCATTTAGGATTCTTGCATATCACAAGTTAGTTGGGCCCATACCACCAGAAATTGGAAGGTTAAATCAGTTGCAAACTTTGTAAGTCTGTTCGTAAAGATGGCTTTTCTTGTTGATATTTTCCTCATACATCACTTGGTAGTATATCTAAATTTGTTTTTTCCCATAGATCACTACAGGGGAACAGTTTGTACGGTTCACTCCCTCCTGAACTTGGAAATTGTACCAAGTTGCAACAATTGTAAGTTTTCCAGTGATTACCAGAATTGTCTTTTTCAGGGCATCAATGTTAGATGATGTTACCAAATAATCTATGAATGATACTCAGTCATTTTCAGTTCAACTGCGTGCTTCTTTTATGTGCCCCAGACTTCTACTTTGTAGTAACAGCTTCTGTTCTTGTGTCGTGAGATCACTTGCAGGTATCTACAAGGAAATTATTTAAGTGGATACATCCCTTCAGAATTTGGCGATCTGGTCGAACTTGAAGCCTTGTAAGTTTGGCATTTTAAAATTTAAATTCCTTTTTAATTAATTTTCAATATATTAATGTCAATTTTATATGGCTCATTCCATACCAGATACATGTCTCCAATTAGATTAATTCAAGCTACATTAGACGTTTACCATTTTACTGTCATAAGCGACAAAAGCTAAAAGTCCAATGCAGAAAAACAAAGTACTGTATTGTAGATTGATTCACTTGCCATGATTAAGTAATTTAGAGATTAATTCTTGTTTCTTGATTTTTTTCCCTTCAGGGACTTATCTAGTAATACATTGAGTGGATCCATCCCACGTTCTCTCGATAAGCTGTCCAAACTTACATCATTGTAAGTGTTTTTTTTATGTGGATACTTTTTTCTAATGGTTATAACAGGCTTATAGCTACAAAAAAAGAAAATGTTAATTTTGCAACCTGTGCAGCAATGTGTCCATGAACTTCCTGACAGGAGCAATACCATCTGCTGGTTCACTTGTCAATTTCAATGAGACATCGTGAGTTATCTTTCCCTTTGTTATTCTTATTCACATCATTCTAGTTTACAATCACATCATTCTAGTTTACAATCACATCTACTCTGTATGTTATATCTAGTCAAGACAGATATATTGTTTCATACGCTGCTCTTATACCTTTCAATTCTCCAGTTTGTAGTCATGCTACTTCCCATTTCTTAGATCCCAACTGAATTCACATTTGACAATGCAGCTTCATTGGGAACCTTGGTTTATGCGGGAAGCAGATTAACGCGGTGTGCAAAGATGCACCTCAATCATCATCAAGTGGCCCTCAGTCTCCTTCCCCAGGTACTAGACACTCGAAGATAAACACAGTATAGTTACCTTTTGTTCTAAGCTTCTAGTACTCCCTCTGTTCTTTTTATCTGTTGTCCTAGTATCTGTGCCCTCCAACTTTCTAAATTTTCACCGTTTATGTTTAAAGCGTGAAGATTGGTTGTCACAAATGTTTTACTATACTTTTCTTAGAATTACTTTTATAAAAGTATAGTATTGTTAGTATGCATTAAAATAAAGCTACAAAAAGTAGTGGCCAAAGAAAGTCTCAAAGATCATAATAAGCCAATAATTTCAAATAAAAATTGAAAGGGGTGAATAGATTTTCTTTTATAGTTGTTGGCAAGATCGCATTGTGTCTTTATTTTATGTATCAGTGGCGGGTGTTTTTATGTGCCGGTTGGATACAGGCATGTGGTAGTCTTGCATTTTGTAAGTTGATCTCTTTGATTCTTTCTTTCCAGTTCACCAGATGGACCTGCAAGCTATGACTTCTAGTCATATTGTACTATGAAACCATGTGCCTAACTGTGGTCTAATATTCCACTGTGTAGTTTAGTACTGTGAAGTGTTAAACTCTGATACAGTGATGCCTCTTGTCATCTCTTGTAGCTGTGGATCAGACTAAATATTGTGAATGGCCTGAGCTTGCATGCTATCAAACAATGAAGTAGATGAGCCTTGCAGAGAAAATTGAAATGATGACGATGAAACAAACACAACAATAGGGAAGGGTTTTGGTGAACCTGAATGTTAACTCCTTAAGCACAACCTCAGAAGGAGTACAAATTGTTGTCACTCTCTTACAAACCCTTCCAAACCTTTTGGACCCTTGGATCCTTACTCTACACAAGGATATGGTGCTGAAGAGTAAAGAATAACCTGACCTCTAAGCCTCTCATGTGCCCCTTTGCTTCTACCTTGATCTGGATGATCATGTATTGCTTGTTTCCTTGGGTTGGGAGTTGGGATCTCTTTGCCACACCTTTGCTTTATATAGTGCTCCAGTTATCCTCCAGTTAGTACTTTAAGAATTCTTTTAGCCCCACCTTATCCAAATCCTAAAAGGATTAAATTCCAATTATGATTACCCTTTCCGAATCCTAAAAGAATTAAATTCCAATTAGTATAAGAGGCACCTTTCTTGCTGTTGGAACTTGGGCTCAGTAAGTTTATTCCATGCAAGGCCTTCCATTAGTGCCCATTCAAGATTTAAAGTACTGTATCCTGACCATTTTGCATCGATGGAGTCCCCTTCTAAAATACTCCTGCAATATCCTACAGCAATTTGTTTACAAATTTATTGCCTTTTTTACTCCAAATTTCTGACATTTCTTATGTATTTTGGTATTGTCTTACAACAGATGAAATGTTTAATAGAAGGAATGGAAAGAATTCTACCAGGCTTGTTATAAGTGCAGTAGCCACAGTGGGAGCTCTCTTATTGGTGGCTTTAATGTGTTTCTGGGGTTGCTTTCTTTACAAAATTTTTGGAAAGAAAGATATTCGTGGCTTCAGGGTGGAACTATGCGGAGGTAACTATTTCATGAAATATGTTGTGCGAGTAATGATCATTCTTCGGAGGAAATTGTCTTGTGACATCGCTTGTTTTTTCAGGCTCGTCCATTGTGATGTTCCATGGGGACCTCCCGTACTCCTCAAAAGATATCCTCAAGAAATTAGAGACTATGGATGAGGAAAATATCATCGGATCAGGGGGCTTTGGAACTGTTTACAAACTTGCAATGGATGATGGCAACGTCTTTGCATTGAAAAGAATAGTGAAAACTAATGATGGTCTTGATCGGTTCTTTGATAGTGAACTTGAGATATTGGGAAGTGTGAAGCATCGTTATTTGGTCAATCTTCGTGGCTACTGCAACTCTCCTTCATCAAAACTGTTGATATATGACTATCTACCAGGTGGTAACCTGGATGAAGTGTTACATGGTAAGTGCCGGGTTTTTCTTTTCCAACTGAGCTCTCCTTGATTTCATCTGTATGGCACTCTTCCGAGTATTCATATTTGATTGCTTTTAAGTGGAACTAATGTATATTGTGATCATTCCTGTTGCCTCAATGACAAGTTAAGCATGTCTTTGTTCAAAACCAACAATAGCTTAGGCTTTCAAATGAGCTAGTTGGCGCATGGAAGGCAACACAATTTCAAAACCCTGAAATCCTGAGTTCAAGATTGAAAGAATTGGATTTAGCAACCAAGATCTTTATTTGTAAACAAAACCATAACACGTGCTGTGATGAGGATCCTAGGAATAGATCTGGGTTATAGGCTTATAGCTAGCATTAAGTTCATATCGTAGGCTTGTTGAGCCTATATGTGAGAGGGGCTGAGGATGAATGGCATCTTTGGTCACTCTATGCTGAGATGATCAAACTGAACCCCCCCCCCCCCACCCCCCAAAAAAGTGGAACTTAGTTATTTTTAAAGAAGGCAAATGGCATCAAGCAAGTTGAGGAAATTAGAGGCGCACAAGAGGATTAGAGGCTAGGTTATTCTTTAGCACTAGATTATAGTATAGTGCAACAACCTTAGGGTCCGAAAGGTTCAAGAGGTTTGTGAGATTGTACTCTTTTGAGGTTGTACTTAAAGCATATGTGGTCGGCTTCATGAAATATTTCCATCTTGTCATGGTTGCTCCATCTGTTGTTGTTTTGGTTCTCTTATGTTATCCATATATTTCGTTCTGAAGTGCCGTGCAAAACAGCAACAGTTTTTTATGTTTACTCCTAACAGTGTATCTGTCCATCAATCTTGGCAGAAAAATCGGAACAATTGGATTGGGATGCACGTATTAACGTAATACTGGGAGCTGCAAAAGGCTTGGCTTACTTGCATCACGATTGTTCACCTCGAATAATACATCGTGATATTAAATCGAGCAACATCTTACTTGATGGCAATCTTGAGGCCCGTGTATCAGACTTTGGACTTGCAAAACTATTAGAGGATGAAGAGTCACATATTACTACAATTGTTGCAGGAACATTTGGTTATCTTGCACCAGGTATGTGGAAGTTGTTAATTCCACCAATGAGATAAATGTGCAACTTCTGTTTACTCTTAGTTTCCCCTTAATGCTCTGAGCTAAAGTGGACAAAATCCAAAATCCACAGAGTATATGCAAAGTGGCAGAGCCACCGAAAAGACTGATGTCTATAGTTTTGGGGTTTTGGTACTTGAAATACTGAGCGGAAAGCGACCTACTGATGCATCATTCATTGAGAAGGGATTGAACATTGTTGGATGGGTATGACTGTCCTTTCATTTCTTTTTATGCACAACTCTCAGACTGGCTACATACTTACCGTCGTACGGTCAATTGATTTAGTACATTCCTGACAATATTATCTTGTTTTTTGGCAGTTAAATTTCCTGGCTGGTGAGCACAGGGAGCAGGAAATTGTCGATCCGAATTGTGAAGGCGTGCAGACTGAGACCTTAGATGCTCTGCTTTCTCTTGCCAAACAGTGCATAAGCTCTTTGCCGGAGGAGCGGCCAACAATGCATAGGGTGGTACAGATGCTGGAGTCGGATGTAATTACACCATGCCCTAGCGATTTCTACGATTCAGAGTGAGCTACCGCTTCTTCTCCTGGGGACCTGGACACACCACACCGCCGCTAAAGTTCCCCGTGGAGGCGCATTCCTTTATTCTTTGCAGCAGATTGTGTAAATCCATTGCCGCGGTGTTCGGCTCCAATCGGCTAGTTCAACGGGGTGACATTTTTTTGCGTCCGTATACCTATGTATGTATCCGCACTACGCTACAAGTTAATTAATAAGAGAACTTACCAGGAGATTGCTGTACTTGTATTTAACCGTCAATCACACATAACTAAGATGTATAGTGGCCACGGTTCTATGATCTCTATTGGAACCATATGTTTTATACTTAAAGTGTGACAGTAGAGATCTGAATTTGTAAGGGAAAAGAACCTGATTACCTGACTACTTAACGTATCTCTTTGTTGGAGACGAAAATAGTAATCGGCAAAGAGCCAAAGACTAAAAACTAAAGTCGAACTAGGCATTCACTTGCCAAAAGAGAACTGCAGATTCGAATCGGTTGCAAAAAAGAAATGAAAAAAAGACCGGGCAGAATAGAGTAGAGACAGAGATTGCAATGGAATAGTAACGGCTAACACACATAGAAACCCATTGAAACTTGGTTTAGTACAAACACGGACACTGATCAACACAACACATCAGGCTTCCGACTGGCACGTAACACACCCAAGTCCCAACAGGCAACAGCCACAACTCAGTATGCAGTAATCAAACTACACAGACGCTCGCATTTTGGACTCAGGATGTGGAGAACACTACAGATTCCAGAGAACACAAGCGAGAACGGTTTGTTTCAGGAGCAGACGCAGCTGGGCACTCTAGCCGGAGATCTGGATGGACTTCACGTCGGGCTTCTTGACCTCCTCCTTGGGCACGGTGACGATCAGCACGCCGTTCTCCATGGATGTCTTGATCTGCTCCGTCTTGGCGTTCTCCGGCAGCCGGAACCTGCGCAGGAACTTGCCGCTGCTGCGCTCCATCCGGTGCCACTTGTCGGTCTTCTCCTCCTGCTCCTTGTTGCGCTCGCCGCAGATCTGGAGGATGTTGCCGTCCTCCACTTCCACCTTGACCTCCTCCTTCTTCAGCCCCGGCACGTCCGCCTTGAACACGTGCGCCTCGGGGGTCTCCTTCCAGTCGATGCGTGCGCCGGCGAAGGCCGCGGTCTCAGAGTCAGAGGAGGTGCGTGGGAAGAGGCTGCCGCTGTTGCTGCCGGAGCCGAAGGGGAAGCCTTGGAAGGGATCCAAGAGGTCGAGGGAGAAGGGGTCGAACACGTTGCCGCGGCGAATCAGCGACATTTTTGCTTGGTCGGTGTCTGCTTGGAGCGCGAGTGGTGTGGGAGGTTGGAATTGAGATTGCAGAGATTTCTGCTTCGGCTATTCAGACGAGTTGTCTTTGTTCGCTGTTTCGTCGAGGTTTGACGCGGGGTTGGGTCCTTTTATAGCCGTGATGGGAAGTTGGCCTTGACGGGCTGGAAGTCGGCCTCTGAAGAGTTCTTGTTTACCATAAAAGCTACTCGATCTCACAGTGGACAGAATTCAGAACATTCCTGTGGGCTCGATCTACCCTATTGTAGTTGGTAGAATAATCTGGAGCCTTCGAGTAGTGTTGAGCTAATGGGTCAAACGATCCAGAGGCCCAGTTCAGTTTCCATTTCTAGCCCAGTTGTCAAATCTATACGTTCTCGTACAAGCTAGAAGTCTCCAGAAGCCCACTAACGCCCGAGCCTATCGTTTGTAGGGTCCCTATAAATTGTCGCCGCCCCGGCACGACAGAGCTCGGCAAGGAAGACCAAGCTAAGATAAAAAAAGCCTCTTTCATCGCGCAAACGTTTGCGCCCAAACACCACCCTTATTGACAATCAACTCGAGTCACCGATTTAACCGTCCATGTCGCTGATTAGTCGCAGCAACATCTTCGACCCTTTCTCCCTCGACCTCTGGGACCCCTTCCAGGGATTCGCCTTCGGCTCTGGCAGCAGCAGCGGCAGCCTCGTCCCCTCGTTTCCGAGTACCTACTCTGAGACCGTGGCCTTCACCGGCGCACGCATCGACTGGAAGGAGACCCCCGAGGCGCACGTGTTCAAGGCGGACGTGCCGGGGCTGAAGAAGGAGGAGGTCAAGGTGGAAGTGGAGGACGGCAACATCCTCCAGATCAGCGGCGAGCGCAACAAGGAGCAGGAGGAGAAGACCGACAAGTGGCACCGGGTGGAGCGCAGCAGCGGCAAGTTCCTGCGCAGGTTTCGGCTGCCGGAGAACGCCAAGACGGAGCATATCAAGGCGTCCATGGAGAACGGCGTGCTGATCGTCACCGTGCCGAAGGAGGAGGCCATGAAGCCCGACATCAAGCCAGTTCAGATCAGCGGTTAGGGAGGAAGAAGTCCGCGTGAGCCAATTGAAAGGATTTGACAATTGAGAAGGAACCTTCATTGCTTAATATTGATAAACATTCATATCGTTGGAGAAACTATCCAATTATCAACAGCAGATCCTTCACATTACACAACAGTGAACAAGAATAGTCTTGTTTGTTGTATTCTAAGTAGGTGCTGATTCAACCTCACATCCACTGTTGAAATTCATGATGTGATTCGACTTGAAGATGAAAGTCAATGTGGGTTTCCTTATTTTTTCTTTCTTTCAAATCATCCCACAAGAAATTAACTAATCTGAGTCACTCTGATACTTGCTATTTCCAATTTTTTAGAAACTATTTCTTGTAACAAAAAGGAAGAATAGATATAACATAGATAGATTATAATGTCTAGGTTGAGTCGATAAGCAAAATAGACATACTTTGTGTGAAATAGTTTTCTGTAGATATACATATGCTCTTCCACTTGAGCTAAACTCACAGGTCACCAACCATGTAGCCAGATATCAATGGCAGCGAAAAGTGGTTGCAGAACAACCAATGAAGATACCATCGGCAGAAATAATAGTCTGATTAGCGCGCCACGCCACGTCTGTTTTTTATTTTTCTGTATGGAGCAGGACAAAAGAAGACAAAAAAAATTAGGTTCATAAATTTTGTATATTTTAATATTTATTTATGAAATTATTAATGTTAAACACATTTAATTAATTATAGAGAAAACAATAGTACTTTTATGCATGCATATAGTTTTAACATGTAGGTGAAAGTAATACTAACCTAAAAAAATTTGTTTTATATTTTTTTTGAGTTTTAGATATTTTTCTTTGCATTTTAGATTTTTTTTTTCAACTGATTTATTAATATAACTAATATTCATTTCGACATTTTCTAGAATTTTTTGAAAAAATTACATATATATGTATTTGTATATGTATATACATACATATATACTCACATGAGAGCTTGAGAATTCTTCCACGGTTAGTAGATAGTATTGATATGTACATGGGCTCAAGCTAGCCCAGGAATTGAAGATACCATCGGCAGTAATAATATGTACATGGGCTCAAGCCAGCCCAGGAATCCTACATTCCCAAAAAACGCAGCGATAATTTATAGATTGTTTTTTTTTTTTACAGAAGGATGACAAGGAGGTTTTAACTGGTGACTATGTGTATCTAATCACTGGGAAGGACATGACCTACAATCTATTGTTCATAGTTGATTGATTAGAATGCTAATCCACAAAGAGGTAGAAGCACAAATCCAAGAATCCTTGACGAGTAATGCTAGAGTTGCATATGCCTTCCTAACTTCGCCTCAGTTGCTGTGGGTTAGCTCTTGAATCCAGCTTTCTCAATCTCATAGTGCGCACAATAGCAGCTTGCTTCTGGTGATGGTAGTAGCTCTTCCTTCTGCTGCACAGATAAAAGAAAGTTTAAGCTTGAGATCCTTTGTAGTACACCATGCTAATAAATGGTTGAGAGTATCATTGTTGTGATCCAACCGTTCATTTGAGTAGGTATTATTGTAATTATCTTGGTACCCTTAAGATAATTACATCATTAGCTGACCATTCAGATCACTGCCACCCATCATCTACCGGCCGACGGAGTGTAGAAACCATAATAAATGAAATGAACAGAACAAGTGAAAACTTATCTGAAAAATAAACTAACATTTTGACCTTCCCTAGTTAAACCTATAATTTACAAATTTGTTATAGTTTTTTATTTTTAATCATATTCTTATGATACCCATAATACTCCTTAATAATACCTATGATACTGGTGAGCGATAGAGTATCATTAGAGCAATCTAAACCACCGGATAAAGGAAATGAACGGTATACACTTATTTAGGTATATTGTAAAAGTCTTCTTAAGCTTTCATACAAAAGTAGGCGTATGAAAGTGCAAGCTTCTAATCTTCCATCTTAGCAGGAATCAATTTAAGGCATCATGCCAAAGAGTTGCAAGATTGCACTAATAAAGGGGCAAAATCTAAGGGTTTTGCACTTTTGCTTGTTGATCCATCTTCTACAAATAACTTATACAGTACCTACTACAAAATATAAAGCATAATTTCCCAAACAGGCAAAAAGCATTATTTTCGCAGGTACTTTACACTAACTGATTGCACTATGTTTTACCTATCCCTGTATATAGTATAGAATATGAAAAGAGAGAAAGAAATATAAAAGACCTGATGAAAATAAGGCCTGCTGTGAGAACCATTCCTCCAATTGCCCATGAAACTCTTTCACCGACATGCACTTCTATTGCCCATCTCAGAAAATCTTGAAGATCCCAAGAGGCCACACCACTTAATGTTGGACGGTCTTTAGAATCCAAACTTGCTTTCCCACCATAGCATAAAGTGTCATCAACTCCACCCGAGCTGGTCTCAGAAATTTGCATAGAGAAACCAGCAAGATGGCATAACTCTGTGTCGTTAGAGACCCATTTATGTGCTTTGCCACAAAGGATGTCACCTAAACCACAAGGAGACAAGGCCTGACAGGCTGACACAGAAGTAAGGAGCATATTTCATAACCAAACCGTGAAATCCTATCCAACAAAAAAGATCATGAGATGTTAAAGCTACAAATCTCATACCCACTCAGGATTTTGCAAGCACAATAAAAAGGAATTTTCGCAGGACCAATAGCTATTCAGAATGTACAGATTGACACAGGCTACAACATGATTGCTCAGTATATGATCTGACTATGAAAATATCAAGCTTCATCTAGCAACAGCACTTGTGTGATAGTACATGATTGAGGTACCAGTACCTACTACCTAGATTGTTTCAATTAACTTAAGCAGAGGGCCTTTACCTGTGTTTTCATATCGACAGAGAAGGATGCCTCTGGACAAGCTTTGAAGACCATATCGCAGAATGATGCACATACAACAGGAGGTCCAGGCCTGACACCCACGCGTGGATCACATATTGAGTCCTCAAGCAATTCCCACAAATTAAGGCATTCTTGACTGCCTTCACCAATTAAGGCGAGGTTTCTGACTGAGACCAGGGCAGGAAATGTCTGCGTCATGTCGCAACATGTATTCTGATGGAATGTCCTACACGGTGCTAGATCTCTATGCACTTTCGGTGCTCTTCCAGGAATCTTGCCTTCAGATGAGAAGGCACGGAAACGTCCACAAGGTGAAACACATACACCTTTTGGTTGTCCTGTGGAGCAAGAAATTACATAACAAAAAGTCTGTGATATAAATCAGTGGCTCAGCCTTCACCGGCTGCAATCGCGGGCGGCGCGGCTCGGGCTCGGGCTCGGCCGGCGTTCATGGCTGGCGCCCCCTCCGAACAGGGCGGCACGGAGGAGGACATGGAGACGTCAGTGACCAGCGCAACCCCTTCAATCTGCCACCGCAATGGCCGCCAGCGACAGCTCTACAACCCAGCGGCCGTCGATGGAATGCCAGGAGGGATCAGGCCCCATCACGATCCACTCCCTCGGTGAGGACCTCCTGCTCGCCATCTTCCTACGCCCCCCCCCCCCCCCCCCGCACTCACCGAGCAGCACAGAGGAGGACGCTAGATGGCAGATGCAGCGGAGGCGGTGGCGGGCGTTAGTGCGTGGGCGAGCGTCCAAATCAGCCTAAGAACCGTCAACGGGTTTCCAAATTACCGTAACATGCAGGGAAGAAAAATGAAAACAGAGGTTGGGGGAGAATTTTTAAATGTGGATCGTGTATCTATAGATTGTCTAATTCTATTATAACTCGTATATTTTATAGAGATATAGGTACAGATATGACGATGATAATTCTATTATAACTCATATATTTTATGTCTTCTTAAAAAAGATGCCTTTATTTTCGTAAACGTGTGCGTCCTATGCTTAGAATATCATCGAATCTGATAAAACTTCTGTCGCTTACTCCATTGAACAGAAATGAGTTTAAAAAAGAGTTAGTGCACCAAACGATGATATATCGACCGATACAAAAATCTGGTGACAGGAAGCTGAGTTATTCACAGCAGCACAAAGAGACTAAGACACGCAATTTCAGACCACCTGACGATTACACACATTGGAAGTACACAATAACACACTGGTTACAATATCACAAAGACACTCATCACTCAGCCAAACCAAATGTTATATCGTCAGAAACGACCCAGGGGAACTCCGTGTACTTCAGTTCAATCCATCTCGAATGATAGGCACGAACATGTCTAGCCGGAGATCTGGATGGACTTCACCTCGGGCTTCTTGGCCTCCTCCTTGGGCACGGTGACCGTGAGCACGCCGTTCTCCATGGAAGCTCTGATCTGCTCTGCCTTGGCGTTCTCAGGCAGCCGGAACCTGCGCAAGAACTTACCACTGCTGCGCTCCACCCAGTGCCACTTGTCGGTCTTCTCCTCCTGCTCCTTGTTGCGCTCGCCGCTGATATGGAGGATGTTGCCATCCTCCACTTCCACCTTGACCTCCTCCTTCTTCAGCCCCGGCACATCCGCCTTGAACACGTGCGCCTCGGAGGTCTCCTTCCAGTCGATGCGTGCGCCGGCGAAGGCCACGGTCTCAGAGTAGGTACTCGGAAACGAGGGGAAGAGGCTACCGCTGCTGCTGCCAGAGCCGAAAGGGAATCCCTGGAAGGGGTCCCAGAAGTCGAGGGAGAAAGGGTCGAAGACGTTGCCGCGACTAATCAGCGACATGGACGGTTAAATCGGTGACTCGAGTTGACTATCAAATATCAATAAGGGTGGTGTTTGGGCGCGAACGTTTGTGCGACGCAAGAGGCTTTTATTTTTATCGTAGCTTGGTCTTCCTTGCCGAGCTCTGTCGTGTCGGGGCGGCGACAATTTATAGGGATCCTACGAACGATAGGCTCGGGCGTTAGTGGGCTTCTGGAGACTTCTAGCTTGTACGAGAACGTATAGATTTGACAACTGGGCTAGAAATGGAAACTGAACTAGGCCTCTGGATCGTTTGACCCATAGCTCAACACTACTCGAAGGCTCCAGATTATTCTACCAACTACAATAGGGTAGATCGAGCCCACAGGAATGTTCTGAATTCTGTCCAGTGTGAGATCGAGTAGCTTTTAGGGCAAACAAGAACTCTTCAGAGGCCAACTTCCAGCCCGTGAAGGCCAACTTCCCATCACGGCTATAAAAGGACCCAACCCCGCGTCAACCCTCGACAAAACAGCGAACAAAGACACCTCGTCTGAATAGCCGAAGCAGAAGTCTCTGCAATCTCAATTCCAATCTCCCACGCCACTCGCGCTCCAAGCAGACACCGACCAAGCAAAAATGTCGCTGATTCACCGCGGCAACGTGTTCGACCCCTTCTCCCTCGACCTCTTGGATCCCTTCCAAGGCTTCCCCTTCGGCTCTGGCAGTAGCAGCGGCAGCCTCTTCCCACGCACCTCCTCTGACTCTGAGACCGCGGCCTTCGCCGGCGCACGCATCGACTGGAAGGAGACCCCCGAGGCCCACGTGTTCAAGGCGGACGTGCCGGGGCTGAAGAAGGAGGAGGTCAAGGTGGAAGTGGAGGACGGCAACATCCTCCAGATCAGCGGCGAGCGCAACAAGGAGCAGGAGGAGAAGACCGACAAGTGGCACCGGATGGAGCGCAGCAGCGGCAAGTTCCTGCGCAGGTTCCGGCTGCCGGAGAACGCCAAGACGGAGCAGATCAAGGCGTCCATGGAGAACGGCGTGCTGATCGTCACCGTGCCCAAGGAGGAGATCCAGAAGCCCGACGTGAAGTCCATCCAGATCTCCGGCTAGAGTGCCCAGCTGCGTCTGCTCCTGAAACAAACCGTTCTCGCTTGTGTTCTCTGGAATCTGTAGTGTTCTCCGCATCCCGAGTCCAAAATGCGAGCGTCTGTGTAGTTTGATTACTGCATACTGAGTTGTGGCTGTTGCCTGTTGGGTGTGTTACGTGCCAGTCGGAAGCCTGATGTGTTGTGTTGATCAGTGTCTGTGTTTATACTAAACCAAGTTTCGATGGGTTTCTATGTGTGTTAGCGGTTACTATTCCATTGCAATCTTTGTCTCTACTCTGTTCTGCCCGGCCTTTTTTCATTTCTTTTCTGCAACCGTATGATTCGAATCTGCAGTTTTCTTTTGGCAAGTGAATGCCTAGTTCGAATTTAGTTTTTAGTCTTTGGCTCTTTGCCGATTACTATTTTCGTCTCCAACAAAGAGATACATTAGGGGCTTGTTTGGATGCCAGGGAGCAAAAACAACAAGGAATTAAACCCCGAAGGGGATTTTGCTTGTGCCAATGACACCCCTCCTCCCAGCAAGGGATAAAAACCCCGCTTGGAAAAAGTTCTTGGTCGTTGTTTGGGAGGCACATGGATAAAAATCCTGGCCAATCAAAAAAATTCAAAAGAATCAGAAAAAAAAACAAAGATTTTCATGACACATGGGTCCCTTCCACGCTTTCTGAGCTGCATTCCATCAAAAGGAAATGCGCTATAAGCACAAATATAGTATCTCGCAAGTCAATTATGCTAGATAGGGTCACTAAAATCAAACAAGATGAAACAAGCAATCAGAAAATGAAACAAGCAATCACAAATGAGCAAGTCAATTATGCTAGATAGGGTCACCAAAATCACAAGATGACAAGGTTCAGACTGATGGAACAAGCAATCCATATCCCTAACTTAACCTTCACATTAGAACAAAGTCCCCTCTCATCAGAGTGCTACACTGACAAGGTTCTCTTCTCACAATACTAGTATCCAGATACAAAACAGAATGATGAAGCAATGGTGGTATCCGCAGATTTTCCATAGGTGTCATTATGATCCTTCCTCGCATTACAAAAATCTTCTATAGGTGTGACAGGAAGAAGCTTAACCCTGGGCAGTAGATTGATAAGTCATTAGAAAATACAGCAAAATAAGATATGATCTAACTAATATTGCTTGTCATGCCCGGTTTTGATTGTATTGGTCCCACATCTGTATAGCAATTTGATCTCGAAGAATAGTCCCATCATCAATTTGTAAGCTCACTGACTCCACATCATTTCGATAGTTGTCATCTCCCTCTGGCAGATCAACATAATCAATTTGTGGGATATAAGTAGGTTGGTGATCCAACCAATCCTCATCTCCATTTAGGCCTCTAATTATGTTATGAAATACCGCTGCTGCAGCTGGAATCTTTATCTGAGATTCTATGGGATGATGTGTACCCACTTTCAGAATTTGAAACCGCTTCTTTAGAACCCCAATAGCCCTCTCAATATGGTTTCTGAGAATTGCATGGCGGTGGTTGAATAGCTCCTTGTGATCTGCATATTCCCTTCTTCGGGATGAGCGCCGCCTTCTAAACTCATTGAGGTGGTACCGAACTCCACGATAAGACGCGAGGAATGATGGTGTGTTTGCATACCCACCATCTACAAGATAGAATTTGCCCTCTGGCACGTGAAACCCCTTGGTAATAGCTGACCTAAGGACTCCAGCATCTGATGCAGACCCTTCCCACCCGCATGAGATAAATGTGAAGTTTAAATTGAAGTCGCACGCTACCATCACATTCTGCGATAGTGTGCCTTTCCTATTCCTATACGGGGGGCTTTATCTTCTGCAATAGTGATTGGGACATGCGTGCTGTCGATGGCACCAATGCAATTCTGCATAAACAATACAAACTTAAGACAAAGAAAAGGTTGGGGAAATTGATGGATCTAATGTATATGGCTCACCTTAAAGAATGGATAAAATCGAGGGTCCGATGCAATCTTGGGGTGAGTTTGGTTGGAACTAGGAAGCTTCAGGAATTTGTGGGTAGAGTAGGAATTATATCAAAAAACGCCTTTATGTGCCTGTGGATTGTTTCACCACCATGTTGAAATGCCTTTTGCATCCTTTCATTGCTAGCATTGTGCGAGATCATGAACATAAACATTCCCAATTGCTCCTCAACTCTAACAGCGTGTGTGTCACGAAGTAGACCCTCCCGCCTAAGATAATTTGATGTAGCCTTAAATATCTCCCGCTCCATGCGGAACTCTGACCCTACACCAACTCTCATGCCCCTCAAGAATTTCTTTCATCTTTTTAGCACCAGTATATTGTGAATTATGTACTGGCCTTTTTTCATCATTTAGACCTTGAAGTATGGAACAATCACAAAAAACAGTTCATCATCCTCTTCTTCCATCTGCATGAATTTCCCAATTCTCTCCTTCCTATATTCCATAATCTCATTCCTAGAGCCCATTATCTAACAGATAGGATAAGACTTAGATATATTATCAATGATTTGTTGGTTCAGATAAAACTTAGATAATAAAATGATATTTACATGAAACTGCGTGTAAAATGACATGAAACTGCATGTAAAATGACATGAAACTGCGTGTAAAGACCAGCGAACCTAGCATATAATCTTGAAAAGTAGCTTTTTTTATAGAAGAACTGGAGTGCTACTTGCTTCATAGTCGACAGTGAGGTAAGAAAATGCTGGCATAACCATACCGCAACCTAAAATAGGCCAAGCATCCTAGAAGCCAGAGCTTTGTGCAAAGGAGACCAGAAATTTAACGGTGCCGTCAACAATTCAGCACAAGCAACCAAAGGAATAAGAACAATGCATATGTAATTATCTGCAGAGTAAGGCCAATTCTACAGCATGTAAATCTGAAATATCACTTCACTTGCAATCTACAACAGCTTTAAGTTTATATATCAATCAGGGAAGTAATGAATGACAATGACATCCGGTTGTAAAAAAAAACGGTTAGATTTGATATATACTACTCTCCACATATATGAGTAGTATATGGCACTCTAACTGTGAATTAACTGTGAATTGGACTAATAATGAAGATCATAACTGTGAATTGGACTAATAATGAAGATCATAACTGTGAATTGGACTAATAATGAAGATCATAACTGTGAATTGGACTAATAATCATCCTGTTTTTCAAATGACCATATTTTTCAAACTTTGAAATTGGGTCAAATTAGTGGTAAATACCTCCATAATGGGACTAAGATTATTCTCCAAAATATTTTGTCACCAACCCCAACCAGCTTCACTGCAAGCTACATCCAGGCTACAATATTATATGCTAAGTTCGCTGCAGACATGCCTATGAAGAACTCCAGACACTGCAGGAGATTATCTCAAAAAAATGCTACGCCTAGGGAAAAAGAAGACCACGAACAAACAAAATCTTGGGGTGGTGGATGGATTCGGAGGAATCGAAATGGAAACGAGAGAACCAGTGCAAAGGGGCGCTCACCTTGGCTCTCACCCGCGAGGTCGATGTGGAGGCGAGGTCGGCGTGGGGAGGCACAGGCGTGGGGAGGTCCGGTGCAGAGGAGACCTTGGGGGCAGTCCGGTTCATCGCCGGCGTGGGGATGCACGGGCGTGGGAGGTCCGGCGGAGTGGAGATCTTGGGGACCGTCCGGTTCGCCGCCGGTGTGGGGAGGTGAGGGGCGTTTGCGGCGGAGGGGGGGGGGACTCAGGTGCGCTGGCAGTGGAGGACACGGTCACTGTCGCCCGAAACCCTAGCACCTGGTGGTTGTCGAGTCAAGTGAGCAGAGGGGCGACAGGGAGAGGAAGTCACGAGTCGGGAGATGTATTTTTCTCCCCCCGTGGATCGACGTGGATTGGGCTGGAATGGCCCGTGGAAATTTCGGCCTGCTCGACATCCAAAAGGCCTCCAAGGTTTGACAGGGGACTAAAATCACGGGCCGAATTGCCCCCAGGGATTGGACCGGGATCCCGACGGGGTTTGGGGCACCCAAAGGAGCCCTAGGTAGTTCTGAGTGTCCCAGCGTACCACTGATGGATCGAGACCTGGAGTCCATTGTGTTTGTCTGTGCATTTCTTAAACATATGTGATATGTGTCACTATGATGAAATTTCAGAAGGTCAGAGCTAGCAGCTAGGCATTTAGGAAACGAGCACCACAAATTAGACCATGACGGTGCCACTGGCAGTGACTGAAGAGGAAAGAAAGAAACGGAAATAAAACTACCCCCTGTGCAGATAAAAAAAATAGTACGGGAGTCACCACCTACAAAAAGAGCACCAAGTGTGTTTGATTAGGTTGGCGAATTTTCCTTTGATTTTCATGATGAAGAGGGAGGGAGCTATTGAGAAACTAAGTTAAAATATGCTTTAGTTTATATATGATTAATGATTGATAAAGTTGTCGATTTGGTTTATTTGTTCAGATAATCTGTAGAATTGAAGTTAACTAGGATTTGCAGAGTGTCCGTATATTTTTTGGAGAGTCCGAATATTTTTGCGGGGAATCTGCACTCGAACAGTGTTTTTAGTAAGGATGAATAGTGTTTTTAGCTCTGAACTTCTTCTATGTATTGGAACTTTTTGGAAGTACTTTGAATTGATTTGAGGTTTCAATTGAACATTTTGATTATGGATTAACTGGAGTTCGAGTTGGAGATATATATTCGCTTATCTCATAGTATGCAGATGATGGATGTAACTTGTTGGTTGACGGCGGAATGATTGGAGCTAAGTGGGGAGCTTAGTGCTGGACGATCGAGGAGGCTGGACAGAGTCAAGGATGATCCTAATAGTACATATGGAGATCGAGTAAGGCATGGGATGAAGGATGACGAAGGCGGCGTGTTGATGAAGTCAAGCGAAGGGAATGCCGATGCAAGTGACAAGGCGACCTGAGGGATCGAGAGCGGAAGAGACTTGCCGGTAGTCAAGATTGCAAGATGGAGTACACGTGTCGATATCGGAGCACTTGCTTGAGGCAAAGCAAATGGCAGCTAGTCATGCTTTGAAAAACGTGCTAGGGGTTCACGATTTAGCCATAAAATCGTGGGACGACTGGAGGGTCATGTGACATCATCGCGAAGCTTGCGTCGAGGTGAAGCTGAGTTATGAAGAAGCTATAGTAGTTTGATTGATGGAGCGAAAAATGGATCAAAATACCCCAGTGGTAGGTAGGAGTGCATTGCCGGTGAGGGGTATTTTGGGAACAAGGAAACTTAAGGATCAATGCACATCCCTAGGTCTATAAATAGAGGGGTAGGATTGTAGAGAGAGGTAGAGTCAACCATTTGAGTGTCTAGAGATAGGTTTTGGAGGAGAAGAGATGGTAGGCTTAGCCTTTGTAATAAGTTAGAGCTTTTGTAAGAAAAATCTTTATAATCTGCCGAAAATGGGGTTGACATCTGTACTTAATAAAGATGTTTTTCTTTCATATGCTCGTGCTCATCTCCTTCTAGTTTCCTGCTTTTGGTTCCCTTGCTTTTATTGCTAGTTTTTCCTTTTTCAAGTTGATTTTCATTTTTGTCTTTGAGCAACGATCATTTCATCTTGTGCAGTTGTTCTTCTTGTTGCTAGATACATAAATCTCACATACTCATATATATGAGAGGGTCTTGAGTTCCCTTGCATCTAGATCATCAAACTGGGGAGCATCTTCACCTGGTGACCATATTTGATCTTTTGTGATTCTTCTCAAGATCCGAGATTTGTGTGGGGTTGAGTCATGAATTGATTTTCTGAGACACATTGTGCTCTATTCTAACTATGAGACTCACTTCTTGTTGGATCTTCAAGTTTGGTTTTTAATTTTTCGTTTATTGTTCTGCAAAATCCGGAACCTCCGCATTCTCCGGACTCTCCGGACAATTCTCCGGAATCTCCAGAACTTCTTTGTTGGGTGAAGTTTTTCATTGCATGTTTGTGTTGCGCTTTGTTGTGATTCTCTTTTAGAGGTGCCTTAGGTGATCAAATAGGATAAGGCTATCTATTTCTCAAAAAAATTATTGAGGTGCCTATTCACCCCCTCTAGTCACCATTCTCGATCCTACAGCCATATCCACGGCGTGGCGAGCCTCAATCTGTTAAGAAAAGGTAGTGCTCTGGTCCGACGGTGAACTAGATCACAACCAAAATGGAAGGAGCGCAAGAAGCTGAGGAGGTCCATATAGGATAGCCCATTGGATGTTCAACGCTTAACAAAAACTTCCAATGGTGCTTCAACTACATCAACTAGCTCTGTCGTCCAAAACACATTGACTTGATAATTGCCAGAGGAGGCCTCATCTGTAAGCACATAAACCAACTGCTCAATTCGAGCACAGTGTTTACATATTCCTTATGTGACTATACGTGGCACTTCAGTTTTGCTTAACTATTGGTTCCTTGCTTCGTCAATGTGTTTAATAGTATGATTTGTTTGTTTAGATCAATAGTGTAAGTTGTTTTTATGTATGGTGAAGCCTCCACAAGATGGACATCAGGCAGTCAGGGGTTTAGATGATGAGGCCTCGGTATGTGCCTCCACTTGGTTGGAAAAAAAATTATATGCAGCGGTGCTGCAGGAACCTTCTCCCGTAGCATCACTCGGATGGGTGCTACATGTCCGTCTACGTGCATCTCAAAGCTAACTAGCCTAGCGAGTGAGCTGTTCTTGTACCATATCAACATCAAATAGAAGAGGAGCCGAGTCGTTCTTGCTTTTCTCAAAAATAAGGATCCTCCCACCCTCGGTGATAAGGTGCCAAATCCAACTGGTGCCACCGCACATCCAGGTCCAGCCACTACCCCAACCTTCCTCATCAGCCAGTATCCGAGCATCGCCGCAGTGATGAGCCTCCAAATCATCCGAGCGCCACCACACATTCAAGTCCAAATTCACCCCAACCTTCCAAGCGCTAGATTTGTATTTGCCTCCACCGCTTCTTCACCCAGATCTGCAATTGCCTCACTCGCCAGGTGTTCTCAATTTGGCGTTGATTTGGGGATCTGTAGATGGAAAGAAGGACAAGGTCTGGCGACGAGGACGATGTCGATGCCATCACAAAGTAAACTCAGTGAGGAGACAATAAGGACAATGTCATCGATGTATAACAAGAGGTAGACCATGTATGTGCCATGATGATAGATGAACAATGAGGGGTCCACCTTTGAAGCCAAAAATCCCAAGGATGCTAGGTGAGTTGCAAAATGATTGAACTAGGCCTGAGGAGACTGCTTGATGCCATACAATGATCGTCTAAGGTGGCAAACATGTGTGCTGTGCTTGGGGTCGATGAAGCCCGGATGGTTGTTGATAATAGATGGTCTATGTGGGCGTGCCATTGAGGAAGACATTGTTGACATTGAGTTGATGAACCAACCACTCATTAGCAAGCACAATAGTGAGGATGGTGCGCATGGTGGCTGATTTTATGATTTGACTGAATGTCTCCTCGAATTTAACACTGGGTCACTTAGAGAAGCTGCAAAGGACCCATCGCGCTTTGTATTGATCTAAGGATCCATCAGGCTTCAACTTGTGTCGAAAGATCCATTTACTTGTAACAACATTAGCACCAGTAGGATGTGGAACAAGGTCCCACGTGTGGTTAGTGTGCAAAGTGGTGAACTCATGTTCCATAGGGAGGCACCAATTGTTTGTACACTATCTCAGAAAAGCTTATTAGTGACGGGTGATAACCCTCATTAGTGATGAGTGCCACACACTTCACTCCGAACGCATCACTAACGTGAACTCATCAATGATGGGTCCAAACCCATCATTGATGTGTGTTTTTTTTTTTTAAAGGGAAACTACCTGGATTTGAGCTTGTTTATGTCGAATACAAACAATTTTGAGCTTTGGTTGAGAAGAAAAACAAACAAGCATTGATTGCATAAATGTACATATCACGGATGTATGTATTTAACGGGCTGGCTCAAAGATTTGACTTGCAAGCTGGATAAAAGAAGAGATAATTCAAGTAAATTGCTTTGACTTTGGTTAACGGGCTTGTAGAGTGTAATTGGAACAACTTGGTTGAAAATTAGCTTGGAATGGAGTCTCTACTTGTCAAACAAACTTGTATGTACACCCTTATTGTTAGGTCTCTGATTTGCACAGGAACGAAAATACAAAACGTTAACAGAGAAGGAAAATGGTGCTTCTTACTAGCCAAGAACGTATTGTACTTGTAGGGAAGCATGCATCTAAATTATAAATTCATATTTGTAGGGAAAAAACAAGGAGACATGCTTGATTACGAAAGACTGGAATGCAGTGTCCTAGTGCTCTATAAATTCTCCATAGCTTGGAATGCAGTGGTACAGCTGCAAGCGTACACAAACACTGATCGGGGATCAGGATGCGATGCCGCTCAAACCCAAATCAGAGCAAGGCTCAAGATGGCTGGTGCCATCAGATTGGGCGAGCAGAAAGTACCTTGACGAGGAGCTTGAGGTAGACATCGTCGGACTTGGGTACGGTGCACTTGGTCTTCTTGTTCCAATTGCCGGCGACAAGGTCAATACCTTGCAAGGAGAGGGGAGAGTCTGTGTCAGTCAAGGTCCATGGTCTCGGAGACGAGCAACCAACGAGAGGTGAGAGGTTACCATGGCGGCGCACGACGGCGGTGGCGGTGGTGGAGGGGCGGGTTCTAGGGTTTTTGGAGGTGAGGCGAGAGAGTGAGGCTTATATAGGGGGTGGGGGTGGTGCGGTGGGTGCGACCCGAATAGGTTCGAGCCCGCCAGGTTTTGCGCGTGGATCGTCGGTCGGGTAAGTTGGTTAGAGTGATAGGTTTCTTTGTAACCTGTTACTAATGATCGGAATATTAGTGATCGCTTGTCGGGTGACCCATCACTATTTTCATTAGTGAGGAGTGATTTTCTCACCTATCATTAGTGACGAGTCTGAGACAGGTCCCAGTCTAGGGTCACATTAGTGATGGGACCTCATAGGACTCATCACTAATAGGATATTAGTGACACTTACTGAGCAGCCGTCACTAATGGCGTGTCTCATTTGTTAGTTTCTTACGTAGTGGTAGACTTGGCGATGGGAGAGTGACATGCAAATTCAACCGATCGATGGGCTATTGAAAATCGCATTTTTCTCGGGTTGTCATCAAATGATCATTAACAACGAGAGGTATAGGTGTGGTAGATGGCGGAGGAGGCGCAATGGCAGGGGAATGCAACTTTAGCGTGTGCTGCGGCTGAGGGGAGGGCATCACTAGTGGTGTGACGGTAGCGGGGGAGTGCGGCGCTGGCGCTAGTGCGGCTAGCATAGGTGGGGTTGTAGCTACATGGAGCGGTGCTAGAGGGGGCACAGTGGCATGTTATTGTGATGGCGGGAGTGTAATAGTAGGAAGCAGTGTGGGTGGTCATGCAGGAGTGGTAATGAAAGTGCGGCCAATCAGAGTAGGAACATGTGCCAGTACGTGGGTGATGACCAAAAGAAAATCAAAGTTAGATGGCACTAGCAGTTTAGGCTGCTCATAAAAGGGAAAAGAAGTCTCATCAAAAGTTACATGAAGAGACATGATGATGCAATCTGTGGAGAGATCAAGGTAGTGATAACCTTGTGGTGGTCGGGATTGTCAAGAAAAACACTTGAATTGGATCGTAGTGCAAGCTTGTGTATGACAGTGCCGAAGAGATTTATGTAACACCTACCACAAATAACTCAGAAATGAGAGTAATCAGGAGGTGAACCAAAGAGAGATTGGTAGGGAATGCAAAAATTTAGATATTTGGTTGGATGGAGATTAAGGAGATATTTGGTTGTGTGGAGTGCCTTGACCTAGTAGGAAGGAGGCATGCTAGCTTGGAATAGAAGCGAATGGCAAATATTGTTGGTGGAACATATGATATGTTTCGCTTTGCCATTTTGTTGAGAGGTGTGTAGACATGACATGCAGAGTGCTATGCCATGGGAGAGGAGGTGAATGATCATGGTGTGGTTATCAAACTCACCACCATTGGAAAACTTAATACCGCAAATGGTTGGGGAAATCTGAGTACCACCATAAGTAAGGAAATTATGAAGGGTGTCAAAAATATCAGATTTGACCTGAAGCGGAACATCCACAAGTAATGTGAGATAATATTTGTAACCGAATATACTCAGTATTGGTGAGGTCCAAATATCACAATGTGTTAAATCAAAAACTCTAGCATTGCGAGCATGGGAAGGATAAAACGGGGGACGTGCATTTCTGCCACAAGTAATGTGAGATAATACTTGTAATCGGATAAACTCAGTACTGGTGAGGTCCAAATATTACAATGTATTAAATCAAAAGCTCTAGAATTGCAAGTATGGGAAGGATAAAACGGGAGACGTACATTTCTGCCTAATCGCCAGGCATGGCACAAAGGGTCTGCCACAAATTTATTACTTGAGATATTAGAAGCACTAGCAAGATGAGACAAAGCTTGTTTGCCAATGTGTCCGAGACGATAATACCACAAAGTTGAGGACGAAGTGGTGACGGAAAGTGCACAAGGAGCATCACGTTTTTTGGTGTGAAGATCATTCAAAGAAAGGCCAAAGGGTCAAATTCAGCAGAACGGTGATTATCCATGATGAAAAAATGAATAGAAATAAGGTTTTTGATGAGAGAATGTGTCACGATGATATTATTTAATTGGAAGGGATGATGAAAAAAATTAAGGATGTTGTGTCGGTGTGGGTGATGGGAATGTGAGAGCCATTACCGACAATAGCATAAGGGATGCAACAGAAGGAATTGGAGAAGAGGATGAGAGGTTATCATGGGTCAAGGTCATGTTGTCGAATATCTAACTATAGGGTATATGTGCATAAGGAGTACATCATACATAGACAGTGTATGTACAACACATATTAGGCAGCTCCAGATATCACGAAACTGAATCAGCGGTAACTGATACACTTGGAATCAAGGAAGTACACACTAGGAAGGTCCAAATTGGTTATCCAACTCAGAACGATCAGTATCCAAAACAGATATATCTACTTGGACATCAAGGAAGACAACTCCCTATCGACTACGGCTGGATAAAAGTCGGTACCTCACCCCTATATAAGGCGAAAAGGCTGGGGGAAAAGGAGAAGAGGTGAGGCAAGCATCAAGACCCCAGCAGAGGAGCTACTCATCAACTTTAGCCCTAGGTTAGATTAAATCCGATCAATTCTTTGTAATAGTCTTAGCCACATCGTTTGTACTCGAGATCATCAATATACAGCAGCAACACCCCCACAGGACGTAGGGTATTACTCCAATCGGAGACCCGAACATGTATGCATCATGTGTCTCGTATCATGATTAATCCCTACACTCAAAGGTACCCAATTAATTTACGGACATATTATCGGGAACTAATCTCGACTGAGTTGCAGTTCGGATCACCTCGAGTGGAAAATTACTCCAAATAAGGGCATGAGCAATTACGATCGTACGACATAAATTTACTCGAGGAGTACTGAGATCGAGCATCTATTCGAGCAGCTAAGTATCAGCAGGCGTTGCGTAGATATCAAAGCCAGAGAATCCAGCCCAGAAAACTCACCGCTGGGGACCTCATATTACGTAAGGTGCAGAAACAGGCCCAATACCACAAATTATCGCCTAGGTGGGAAGGACCTTACATAGTAGTCGAAGTCACTCGACCTAGATCAGTACGGATATCTACTCCAAACGGCGAGATACTCGAGCACTCGTGGAACATCGACCAACTTCGAAAGTTTCATTCATTGAAAAGGTAGGTTACAGGTAAGTCGATTACATTCGATTTGGTTAGCTACTCGATTATATAATCTTTTCTTTTTTCCCTCTAATTCGTGTGGCTAGTGCAGAATTGGTAGAAAGGATCAGCCTACCTTTTGCAAATAATGAAGATCCACAGTCTCCAAAAGTTTGGAAGCGTATAGACCCCCATTCGCCCTTGAACGAGTCGAGGAACCTTTTATACTCCTCCTTCGGGCAGCAGCTGATCACTCCAGGAACCGGCCGCCAACCAGCATAATGACTAGGAAAAGTGGCCGAAGCGAAGACCCTGCTGAAACTGCTGACCGGCACCGATGATGCCGAGTGGTCTTCTGTGTGGCGCGAAGGCGATCTGGTGGTTGTTGACGGAGAAGGCGACCGCACCTCCTTAGCCATCGATGACTCGAGGGCTCCACCGCCGAAGACCTCAATGGCGGCTTGGTCAATGATCCGGTTGAGATCACCACCATCCTCATTCCTCTTCGGTGTGAAGCATTGCGCCGTCTGGCCTGAAGCATAGGTCTTGATGTAATAGTGAATGCGTTGAATGAGGGGACAGCGACGATCTACGTTGGGCGCTTCTTCCCTCTCCTTCTTAGCCCCGCCACTCGAGTCCTCATCATTAGAGGAAGTGATGATGATGACCTCAGGAAGTACCATGGCGAGAGGCCTAGGGGATAGGACTTCTGGGATTGGCTCAAGAGGCGGAGATGGAGTGGAGGCCACGGCTTCAAGCTCTACGAGTCCTAGGAGGCAATGGACAAAGGAAACAAAGGAGATGACTGACAAACGGCTTCAAGTCCCCTCTATTTATAGCAGGAGAAACAGGTTATACTGTGTAAACGTAGCCGTCAAGATCCGAAACGATGGCATCGCCTCGCGCATGTAGTGCGTTCGGTGGAAGTCGAGATGTAATGATGGCGTTATGGCTTGTCTCATCTCTGCAAAGAGGGATGGACGGCCATTACGACGTGTCAAATCAAGGTTGTGGTGAAAATGAGCACAAATGAGAGTGAGGTTTTTTAATGCCCACCTGTCCGGTGGTTCGAGTTTACTCGGGAACCACATTGCAGTTAAAACCATAATGCACGAGGGCTTGCACTCTCGAGTATTCAGTCGAGAATGAGCTTTACTCTTCTTCTGACTCCGTTATCAAGTACATAGTTGAGAGATATAACACTACTCTCCGAACAATGGTACATGTATGTCCTTTTCTACTCTCTGATTGAGTAATTTCTTCCTCAACCATAGAGTCAGGGGCTACATCAAAATAGCATATATCTTTTATATATTTTTTGCAAAATTTTATCTGGCTCTGTGTCGATCACAATTAATAGAACCAACGAAGGCATGTGTTAGATCGATGATAGACAACTATACCTCATGAAGCATAATGGCACAGAGATTGTCAGACATCTCACGCCTAACGACCAAAAGGGTTATGAAGTCCTAGTCTGCCTCGCGTGTGCTCTCCATCGAGTTCATGTTTGTATGCTGATTAAATACTCAAATTGATAAAAGTTCACAGAAAATTCGATATGCTTTTTCTTTTTCTAGTTCTATATTAGTCTTTTCCTCATTATTACGGTCTTCTCGAGTATTCGAGGCTGCGCATCTGATGGCTTATCTAGTTAAGATTTCAGGTGTTGACAGATGCGTAATCATATGGTCTTGAGAATAATGACAACACGTACCTATCAGTTATTGAATCTACTTATGTTAATCCTATTTCATCGACAAAAGAATAGTAGACAAAAGCATAATAGACTGGAAAGATGTGGTATTGTTGCAGGCATTCTCAGATTACATAATATGTTTTAAAAGTGTCAGAGCCGAATAGATCATAAGTGCGAGGGACTCCCCTCACTGTCATCATTAGGCAAGCTAAGCCTTAACGACTCGACGAAGACTGGGACCACCGGCTGAACACTTTCAACAAGCTTTGCGGCCTCCTCACTAGTACAGTTGAACCCGACTGTCACCAATGAGGTGTTGAGCACGGGATTGTAACTCTTGAGGATACCGAGCAATGTGACGACGCTTGCGGAGGCTGATTGGGACATAAGGTCGAGTGTCTGCTCCTTCAGCTCTTGAAGAGCAAGAACCGCATCATCCTGTTGAGCAATGGCAGCATCCCATTCAGTCATCATGTCCTTCCTTTCAGCTTTCACTTGATTCCTGAGTTTCTCCTGTACTTGGCGTCATCGTCGATTTTCTTCATTGTGTCAGAAAGAAGTTTTTCTTTGCTGTTACAGGAGGACTAAAAGCCTGAAGAAGGTAAACCGGGAAGTACGTTTGTTAGTCACCCAATAATTGAATCATACACTTGTGATCGGGGACTCTCTTGGCTTCAAGCTTCTTGTGGTGGTTGGCCTTGACGGCAGCTACCTGAGCGCCTGTAACTTGGAGAAGAACCTTTATCGCTGCCCATGGGTCATTAGTTGGGATCGATATTGAGGTTTCATTTCCCTTGAGCTACAGCTCTTCTTTGGGCAAGCTCGAGGCAGGATCTTTAATCTGAGGAGTTGGAGCTGAGGTTGAGTCAAACGGGGAAGTCAGTCCTGGATGACTAGTCGAGACGCTGGCAACCTGGGTTTTTGCCTTTGTCGATAGTCTGCAATCAACATAATAAGGGAAGAGGAAAAGAAAAAACTGCCAGTCAAGATTAGGATCCAGGTCAAACCTCTTCAAAATTGGGAAGTGCAAAATGATGCTTGACTTTGGCCTTTTGGTGGTCACCTTCTTCGTTCTTGGACTGGCAGGTGGAGCCGGTGGAGGAGTTACACGTGGGCCAGGCAAAGCCAAGGCATCTGCAACCTGCAAAGAACCAGATGATAAAAATTTATTATTATCTTAAGTTTATCGAGTGAAAGTATGACCAACTAAAGAATGATAATTTGATTGAAATTACCTGTTTGATCGAGTCATCAGGCACAATGGTCTCTCGAGTTGGTGATTGTGAGGACGCGTCTAAAAAGCCACCCACATAGATTTGTCATTAGTAGAATGACTGAGAGAAAATCGATAACTCGAGAAGAGTTACCTTTTCGACCGAGTCATCGACTGTGGCTGTTGCTCGAGGAGGTGATTGGGGGGGGGGTATGCTCGTCGTCCCCTAACAAAAGGTCACCCATCCAAACCAAATGCATTTAAGTATCCAATTGATAATTTGAAAGGAAATAAGAAGATAATGAGAATTTTGATTTCAGTACCGCTCCTTCTCTTGTGCTTGAGAGGGCTTAAATCATGCATCTGGTGAGAAGACGAGGATGACCTTTTCGGTCGAAGAGATCCCTCAGCCTCCTCATTGGCTGATCTTTTTCCCTTGTCGACAGCATCAACTGAAGAAGTGCCATGAAGATCAAAGACCTCGCTCGAAAGGTGTGCTCTTGGCGGAAGACTGGAGCCTACAGTCATACAGACAGGTTAGATCAAATAGACAATGATCGGTCCTACTTTTCCATTAAGAAAATCCTTACATATGATCGAAGATTCGCTAAGGAATAAGGCAAAATGCCACGTTCCAGTGCTTTGTAAGAGAAGAGCTTGTTCAACTGGGCAGTGACATCCTGTGCAAGCAAGGCTAAAAAAGAGAAGCTTGAAGGTCATAGCAAAAAGAAAAGGGAAAAGTGCTAACTAAGCCTTACATTCGGCCGCATCCCTGGAGGCATTCTCATACCCATTGTATTCCCAAGCTAAGCACGTCCGCGCAAGGAGGTCAATCTCTTGCTAATAAAATATTTGGCCACATGCCACCTGGTTAGGATAAATTGCCTCAGCATGCCAATTCTTTTGGCGTAATAGGTGGTGTGGTCGGACTTTTGGTGCTCTTGTGTCCAAGATAGATTTTGGATGGGGAAAATGCCTCCATACACTAAAGGAAAACCAATTGGGTCTGGATTGGAGACGTAAAATCAAAGTTTTTTCCAATCCTTTGATCAGGAGGAGGTTAGGGGAACCAAGATATAGGAATTTTTTATTCCATTCCTCAATTGGAAACCACCCCCCCCCCTGACACATTTATTCTCTGTAATCCTCTTCAGTTTATAAAAATACTGAAAAAGATTTAAACTTGGCTGATGCCAAGAAAAGCCTCACGAAGATGAACAAAAACACTCAGCATGCTGACGGAGTTGTGGTTCAGGTGGTGAAGCTCAATTTGATACCAATCGAGCACATTGAGAAGAAATTTGGAAGGAGGGATATTGAATCCGCAATGGAAGAACAATTCGAAGACTACAACTCGTGCTCGATTTTGCAGGAAGGGAATCTCTCACCGGATGCCGTCCTCCATTCAATCAGGCTGCATGGCGGCACCACTCCTTCGGCATCAAGTTTCGCCAGCCAAGACTCTTGCATCGTCTAGGGTGTCCAAGCCTCGATCATGAACTGCACTTCATTGTACTGATCGGACGAGGCACCGGCAGCTGCTGCGTCTGACCGCTTCTCCGGTAAAGAGGAAGTCGGGATCTTCAGAGAAGAACTGGGATCCATAGATCTAAATTTCTTTTGGCAGTGGTGCATGCTGGGGCGGAGAAAGCCGAGTGGCTTGTGCAGGAAGACTGGTGGCAATAGTGAGGAATGTCCGCTACAAGTCCGGGACATACGGGTAAATAATCAAAAATTTATCATCTCTTCGATCACTCCCATCTTTACAATGCTTTGACAGGCGTGAAAAGAGGAACGATGACGATGTGTGAATCTCTGCACACCCTTCTGCCCGCATTAAACGCACCTATACCCGTCGTTTCAAATTTTGAAAAAAAAATTTAACTCTACTTGGAGTCAGGTGTCGATTAGTTGAGTTCTTTAATCTTTTTCTTCAAGTCTCGAGTGCGGTTAGCCGCAGGGAGCTCGACCCGACTGAGCTTCCACTCGATACTCAAGGAAGGATCCGTCCATACTCAATTCTTTCGGTTGTAAGCCTGATCCACTTTACTCGACCAAGCTTAAACTTGGTGGCACTCGAGTGGGCGCTTATGGAAACCCCTCCTCCTAGGTAAAGTTAAGGGACTACTGTCGAATATATAACTATGGGGTATATGCGCATAAGGAGTATATCATACACAGACAGGGTATGTACAATATATATTAGGCAGCTTCAGATATCACGGAACCGAATCAGTGGTACCTGATACACCTGGAATCAAGGAAGTACACACTAGGAAGGTCTAGATTGGTTATCCAATTCAGAACGATCAGTATCCAAAACAGATCTATCTACTTGGACGTCTAGGAAGACAACTCCCTATCGACTATGGCTGGATAAAAGTCTATACCTCACCCCTATATAAGGCGGAAAGGCTGAGGGGAAGGAGGAGAGGAGAGGCAAGCATCAAGACCCCAGTAGAGAAGCTACTCGGTAGCTTTAGGCCTATGTTAGATTAGATTCGATTTACTCTTTGTAATAGTCTTAGCCACATCGCTTGTACTCGAGATTATCAATATACAGCAGTTACACCCTCACAGGACGTAGGGTATTACTCCAATCGGAAACTCGGACCTGTATACATCGTGTGTCTCGTCTCGTGATTAATCCCTACACTCGAAGGTACCTGGTTAATTTACGAATATATTGTCAGAAACTAATCTTCGACACATGTGTATGGACTTACCGGAGTCCATGTTCCAGTAGAAAGAGGGTGGGGTCAATGTCATTTTGTTGAAGGCATGCATCAATTGATTTTAGTCCCATGATGCAGGGTAAGGGACGGGGGGGCGGCGCAATAGCGTAAACTAGGGATAACACAGGCCCAACCGGTGTCCAGAACTGCTGTCATGAAGGCTCCAGGCGGTTGTGGACCAAGAGTCCCTATGTCAACCGAGGGCCTGGCCTGGCCACATGTGAATGGAGCTAGCCCAAGGGTATTGGAACGATGGCCATAAGATCTAGCCTTGGCCGCTGGAAGGCACGGCGTTGCGACCACCGCTGCCATTGGAAGAGGTGTCACCTCTGTTGTGACCACCGCCACTATTAGAATTGCGGTGACGGTTGCTATTAGAGGAGTTGAACTCCGTCATTGTAACGAGTGGAGGTGCTGCCTCCTCTGTAGGTAGAGGTGTCGCGAGAAGAACCGCTGCTGGTGGCCTAGGAAGAGGAGCCACCGGATGTGTTCTTGGAGTTTGCTGGGGCCAGAGTAGCTGGTGTTGGCGATGAAGGCCAAGGGTGGGGATGCCTCGGAGGCCATCGTGATCACCTGCACCGTGCCGAAGGAGGAGGCCAAGAAGCCCGACGTCAAAGCCTGTCCAGATAACCGGCTAGGAAGGAAGAAGTCCGCGTGCGCTGTGGAGCTTCGAGCTCCAAGTACCTGTACTTGAAACGAACACGGGTCTGTTGTGTAATTGTGTGGTGTGGTTTCAGTTCTCTGTGGTGGTTGTGTAAACATGTTTCTTTGGGGTTTTAGGCGTCCCGGCCTGCTACTGTTGCGGCAAAACGTCGTCCTTGTACTTAGTTTCATTAAACCGTAATACAATCTGTTGGTTTCTTGAAAAATCAAGCAATGAAGCAAAAGCATCGCAATGAACCGAGCAACAAGAGGACCATAGCAAGAACACAAGGACACACTGACAGCGAATAAGATCGCGCGGACGTGGTGTGGGGAAGTCCAATTAACCGGAAAAATAGATTTAGGTAACTGGGCCTAAAAACTGGAGTGGGCCAGATCTGTTTGAACACGCACAAAAATCCCTTCTGCAGATTGAGTTTTCTAGTACTTTCTAGACCCATTGGTTCAGCTTAATTTGGATCTTCAAAAATCTGGAAATTCTGGATATGTAAACTACAGTAGCTATAATGAGTCCTCTCCAAAGAAAAATTGCAATGAGCAACTTAAGTACTTAAGTTATTGTAGCTTATAGTCTCATTCGGTCTTCTTAAATCGTCTTTGAAAAAAATCTAAAGGCATATTTTGTTGCTAGTTACCTTATTGCGTGCACCATAGGCACACCACAGATTTTTAGTCATATGTTTGATTCAACATCACAACTGTAGTTTGTCAAACTTTTTTAGCCTCTTGCTCCACGTATCATAGACTCATTTCTCTGTCAAAACTTTGTTACAAGTGCAGCGGTTATTTTATTCAGCATACCTTTTTTTAAGTAGCCACAGTTTACCTAAGTTTAGTTGTAAAAAAGTTAGACATGAACCAAACATATAGAATTGAAAAGAACTCGTTTCCCTTCCATTTAGTTGGCAACTACTTGACACGGACCATTTGTGGAATTTTTGTGGATAATATATTTTTTTTTAAAAGAATGTTGCTAGGATTCAATCGACGGTCCTTGTTTGTAGATCAGTTAAGTACCCCTGTTTTTTTCCGAATCATGTGCTCACACATTTGTCACATCGTTACATTTTGAATGGCGTTTCTGTACCATTTGGAATCATATATAACGGTAGAATACCCTTCCCAACTTAGGAAAGATCTAGTCAGACTTCTCAACTCAAGAATGGAATTCTTCAAAATGAATTTTCCCCATCACAAAAGAAAAATCTACAATATATATACTGTATTTATTGGTCTTAGCAATGCATTTGAGGAATACTCTCTTGTATCAAGCACGCACATTCAAGCCAAGAATTTCTCCACCTTTTCCACTTCCTCCACGCTTCCAATGTACAGGGGCACCCTCTGGTGTATCTTCACAATTCAAACATAAAGGTTAATCTCTTGATATCGATCAGGTTGACACATTGTAATTTTCAAGTACATTAATTGAGCACTAATGCATTCCTCTGTATATACATACCTCTGTCGGCGTGATATCAAGAATCCTCTGGTTGCCGTCGGATCCCTTGCCGCCGGCCTGCTCGACGATGAAGCTCATGGGCGCACACTCGTAGAGCAGTCGCAGCTTGCCGTTCTTGCTCTTCTTGTCCCTCGGGTACCCGTAAATCCCGCCGTAGAGCAGCGTGCGGTGGAAGTCACCGACGAGGCTGCCGATGTAACGCGCAGAGTAGGGCTTCCCGGAGTCGCCGGGCTCCTTGAGGCTATCCATGTACTGCTTGAGCTTGTCGTCCCAGAGCGCGTAGTTGCCCTCGTTGAAGGCGTAGATCTTGCCGGCCTTGGGGATCTGCACCTTCTCCTGCGTCAGCACGAACTCGCCGTACATGGGGTCCAGCGTGAACACGTACACCCCATTGCCGATGGTGAGCACGAAGATCACCGAGCTCGAGTACATACAGTAGCCGGCGGCGAGCAGGTTGCTCCCCGGCTGGCACACGCTCACCACGCATCTCTGCTCCACCGAGTCAAGCTGCACGTACGCATTCGTGTTGTGCGTTTGTTACGTAGACCGAAGAACGAAATGTGTAGATTAAGGAGGGGGGAAATCATGTGCTAACTGATCAAGATTGGCACGTACGGTCGCGTCGTCGCCGAGGTCGGTGAGGCACTCGTCGTTGGGGCTGTAGATGCCAAAGATGGACCCGGTGGAGACGGCGGCGTCGATGTTGGAGGAGCCATCTAGAGGGTCGAACACGACGATGTAGTTGCCCGAGTAACTCTCCTCCACGGCCACCGGCACGTCCTCCTCCTCTGACGCGATCACGCCGGTGCGCCCGCTCGACTTGAGGCAGTTGGAGAACACCTGCGCGCGCGCGTGTTCTCGGTGGATGTTCAATGTCTCTTCTGGTTTTTAGTTAGGAGTAAATTATACTTACCTCGTTGGAGACGACGTCGAGCTTTTTCTGGTCCTCACCCTGCACGTTGACGGCGCCCTGCACGCCGGTGAGGTTAGAGATGGGCGCGCGCTGCACCAGCGAGGCGATCTGCTTGCACGCCATGGATATGCTGGCCAGCACGATGGTCATCTCGCCGTCGATGACCCCGGCCTGCTCCTGCTTCAACAGCCACGTCGTGAGTGTCACTATCTCGTAGCTCGACTTCTTGCTTGTCTCCGGCGCCGCGGGCACCGTGTCCACGGCCGCCATGCACCGCATGTTGGCAGCCGACGCCTGGCCCGCCGCAACCCTGCCGGGTCTCCTGGGGTGGCCGAGGAAGGAGAGGCGGCATCGGAGCGAGGCCGCCTGGCGGGAGAGAAGGAGCACGTGGGAGGACGTGGCGGCGGCCATTGCTGTTGATGGCACGTACGCTCTCCTCCTGTTCTCTTGCCGCGCCTACCCCGTCTTCTTGCTGGTCACCGCCTTGGTGGTGTGGCTTCTTGTTTTGTTCCATTGGTTTCGGGTTGAGGTTTGTGTGGTTTGGGAGCGAGAGTGTGGATTGGAGAGAGGATTGTGAGGACGGCGTTGCTTCACTGCTTCAGCTTCAGAGTGTAGCCACCTGACCAACTTGCACGGTTGCACGCACACCTACGGTACCATTTGAAACCATATATAACGGTAGAATACCATTTGAAACCAAACATGTGCAATTGAAAGGAACTCGTTTCCCTTCCCCTTCCCCTTCCATTTCGTTGACAACTACTTGACATGGATCATTTGTGGAATTTTTGTGGATAATACATAAAAAAAAAAAAGAATGTTGCTGGGATTCAATCGACGGTCCTTGTTTGTACGATCAGTTAAGTACCCCTGTTTTTTTCTGAATCATGTGCTCAAACATTTGTCACATCGTTCCATTTTGAATGGCGTTTCTGTACCATTTGAAACCATATATAACGGTAGAATACCCTTCCTAACTTAGGAAAGATCTAGTCAGACTTCACAACTCAAGAACGGAATTCTTCAAAATGGATTTTTCCCATCACAAAAGAAAATTCTACAATATATACTGTATTTATTGGTCTTAGCAATTCATTTGAGGAATACATTTCAAGCCAAGAATTTCTCCACCTTCTCCACTTCCTCCACGCTCCCAATGTACAGGGGCACCCTCTGGTGTATCTTCACAATTCAAACACAAAAAGTTAATCTCTTTATATCAATCAGCTTGACACATTTTAATTTTCAAGTACATTAATTGAGCACTAATGCATTCCTCTGTACATACATACCTCTGTCGGCGTGATGTCAAGAATCCTCTGGTGGCCGTCGGATCCCTTGCCGCCGGCCTGCTCAACGATGAAGCTCATGGGCGCACACTCGTAGAGCAGCCGCAGATTGCCGTTCTTGCTCTTCTTGTTCCTCGGGTTTCCGTAGATCCCGCCGTAGAGCAGCGTGCGGTGGATTTCGCCGACGAGGCAGCCGATGTAGCGCGCAGAGTACGGCTTCCCGGAGTCGCCGGGCTCCTTGAGGCTATCTATGTACTTCTTGAGCTTGTCGTCCCAGAGCGCGTAGTTGCCCTCGTTGAAGGCATAGATCTTACCGGCCTTGGGGATCTGCACCTTCTCCTGCGTCAGGACGAACTCGCCGTACATGGGGTCCAGCGTGAACACGTACACCCCCGTGCCAATGGTGAGCACGAAGATCACCGAGCTCGAGTACATGCAGTAACCGGCGGCGAGCATATTGCTCCCCGGCTGGCACACGCTCACCACGCACCTCTGCTCCACCGAGTCAAGCTGCACGCACCCATTCGTGTTGTGTGTTTGTTACGTAGACCGAAGAACGAAATGTGTAGATTAATTAAGGAGGGGGAGATGATATGCTAACTGGTCAAGATTTGTACGTACGGTCGCGTCGTCGCCAAGGTCGGTGAGGCACTCGGCGTTGGGGCTATAGATGCCAAAGATGGAGCCGGTGGTGACGGAGGCGTCGATGTTGGAGGAGCCATCTAGAGGATCGAACACGACGATGTAGTTGCCCGAGTAGTTCTCCTCCACGGCCACCGGCACGTCCTCCTCCTCCGACGCGATCACGCCGGTGCGCCCGCTCGACTTGAGGCAGTTGGAGAACACCTGCGCGCGCGCGTGTTCTTGGTGGATGTCCAATGTCTCTTCTGGTTTCTAGTTACGAGTAAATTATACTTACCTCGTTGGAGACGACGTCGAGCTTCTTCTGGTCCTCGCCCTGCACGTTGACGGTGCCATGCACGCCAGTGAGGTTGGAAATGGGCGCGTGCTTCACAAGCGAGGCAATCTGCTTGCACGCCGTGGAGATGCTGGCCAGCACGATGGTCATCTCTCCGTCGATGATCTCAGCCTGCTCCTGCTTCAACAGCCACGTCGTGAGTGTCACTATCTCGTAGCTCGACTTCTTGCTTGTCTCCGCCGCCGCGGGCACCGTGTCCACGGCCGCCATGCACCGCACGTTGGCAGCCGACGCCTGGCCCGCCGCGACCCTGCCGGGCATTCTGGGGTGGCTGAGGAAGGAGAGGCGGCATCGGAGCAAGGCCACCTGGCGGGAGAGAAGGAGCAGGTGGGAGGACGTGGCGGCGGCGGCCGCCATTGCTGCTGATGGCACGTACGCTCTGCTCCTGTTCTCTTGCCGAGGCTGCCCCGTCTTCTTGCTGGTCACCACCTTGGTGGTGGCTTCTTGTTTTGTTCTGGTTTCGGGTTGAGGTTTGTGTGGTATAGGAGCGGGAGTGTGGATTGGGGAGAAAATTGCGAGGACGGCGTTGCTTCACTGCTTCAGCTGCAGAGTGTAGCCACCTGACCAACTTGCACGATTGCACGCACACCTACCGATTACATCTTAACTGGTCCTAGTGTGGTTGCTGGCTGCAGAACCGTCTTGTTCAAGGTCAGTTTTTAAGTATGCATGTTCGATTAGGCCAATCATAATTCATTTAAACTGTCACTGGAATTTGATCGAGTGGTGGTGGATGATTGGCATGCCTATTGTAACATCCTGGAAAACTGACATCAAAAGAAAAGAAATCAAAAGAGAACAGTGAGTAGTAAATAGTGAGCAGGGAACAGTGAAAAGGGCCTCGATTCGGTTGTTGTTGTGCCATTGGGTTCAAATCTCAAGTCTTTCAGTGATTTATGCCCCGACATATACGCACGACAGGAAGAATTACCGAGATAAGCAAATCTTTGAAGGGAATCTACGGCCGATCGACTTCTGAGTCGGTAGGCCAGGACGGTTTTTCAATAGTTTGTGTCGGGAGTTTGGGTCACCCAACTTTCTCACCAATCCATGTTACTGGTAACGTTGGTTACCGAGGAATTAAAGGCTCCAATGAGAACATCTCGAAAGACGAGCCTCAATTTACCAAGTTTGATGCGTCTTTCTCCGATTCGTCTGATGACGAGGAGAAGTATCATGAGGTAAATACCCTCGAAGTCAGAGATCAAGGAAACTAGGATGATCCCCATAATCCCCCTAACCTGATTGTGAAGGAAGTCCTGCATGCTCCCGTTTTACTGGGGGGGGGGGGAGAAACACGGCTCATGTCAGGGGAAATGACCACGTGGTCACTCCAGTCCCCCCAGTAGACACTCTCGTAGCTACTAGAGGTGTCACAACTCCATCGGTCCCAAAAAACCTCCTTGGCGCATTCACTAGCACCCAATATATGTCTCGAATAGCTCAACTGCTGGAACGGGCCAAGATCCTCATCCACTCCATCCCTCCAGGAGGATTGGCGGATTCAGTCAATGCCCAATGGTTACAAGAGATGATTGGATGTATCTACAGAGCTTAGCAAGTAGCCGAAGACTCTACTCGTGAAAGGAGCAGTACACCTCAAGTTAGTCAACCTCTAGAAGACATTCCAATGCATGCACCCAAGAAAACTCCAATCCAGCAAGATCCTTCCCATGAGACTCTAATCGAGAACTCGAGAGACAATGTTCACTATGACACATACAACAGTCATGCAGACGGGAGAGCATGGAGAACCCTCATCAAGGCCTCGTCAAATTCCCAAGGTCCATGGTAGACTAGACTTTTGAGGGTGAGATGATTGCAATCGGAGAAATCATGTGGTCACCGGTTGTTAGGCCTTCACTCACCAACTTAGATCTGTGTGCTAGCCATGTAGATTTCGATATGGTTCGATTGAAAAACATAACGGGAATGATGAACCTCTAAAATTTCTCTCAAATTACTCTACAACTATCCTAGCCACTAGAGGTGATGAACAGATCATGGCTAATTACCTTCCAATGGCTCTAGAAGGGTCAGCTTGCTCGTGGCTGACCAATCTGTCGCCTAACTCGATTGACTCCTTGGAACTACTTTGAGACGTCTTTTGTGCGATACAAGCACATAAGGAAGGAGGAAAATCTTCACCGTCTACGTCAAATACTCAAAGAGTCACTCTGGGAGTTCATCAATAGGTTCAGCCTCGTCAGGAATACCATACCAGAGATTACGTCCATACACTGATAAGGGATATATGGATTCTCGAGAAGAGAGGAGTCGCGGTGCCCCCCCCCCCCCCCCGCGCGGGAGATTACTCCATCATCCGTACCTTCTAACAAGGCTTAAGAGATCGAAGGTTGATCGAGCCAGTAAAATATGCCTTTCATGGCATAATCCTGGAGGACTCGTCCAAACCCCTCGGACGGGACTCGCTATCAAACCCCTCGGACAGTGCTCGCTACCGGTAACATTTGGGAATGCTAAAAACTTCTGAACTGAGAAGATTCATTTCGATTTGGCCGACTTTAGCATAACCTATAGGGTGACCCTTGGTCGACCAGCCCCTGTGACCTTCATGGCATTTGGTCACTACACCTACCAGTCTATGAAGCTTCTAGGTCCAAAGGGGGTCATCATCCACGTCCCAAGTAACAAACATATGGCATTGAAGTAAAACAAGAGCCTTGAGTTGGCAGAGCAACTACCCCTTCATGAGCCAATTTTCTTGGAGAAAGAATCAAAACCCTCAAAGCCCAAAACAAGGCAAAGAGGTTAAAACTGCTCTTCGATTTTTTGCTTAGCCGGCTTAGTGCGCCTAGCTCAAATGTTAGGCCTGAGTGAAACTGTTAGCTCGCTCGCTCAACTCTAGTTTTTATTACTCTCTCTGACTGCAAATGTAGGTCGTTTTAGCCTCTTCAACTATTCTCTAAATATATGTCATTCTCGAACTTCTATGCATTTTTTTCTCTTTTATTCCCTTCTTACCCTTGTTTAATAAATGCTATCACTCTCGCAAATGAATGAGTTATCTTTTCCAATGCAGAATAAATAAAGAGCAACAAGGTCATTTGATCTACTTTCTTAATCTCTGTGTACAAATCTAAAACGACCTACATTTACAATCGAATGGAGTAGTAAGTAAGTAGACTAAGTGTAATTTATTTTCTAAGAATAAAATCATAATGTTTTCTATGAATAGTGTTCGATTTTCTTCTCTCTCTATGTACTCCCGAGTTACTTAACGGCCAATTCCTAAGTCTTGTAGATCTTCACCAGTCTAATGACACATGGCATTCTAAGTATCCTTCACGGCGGGAATGAATTATATGACTTTTCTACGCTTCTTGACTGTCCGATCGAAAAGATCTTCTTCAATCGAATAGTTGAGGGCTAGGGGAAGCCAATTTTTCTCCCCTAATAAATTTTTCCTTGACTACCTGACTAAAATGATAGTCATAATAGTTCGACAGTCGAGGGGAAGTCAATTTTTTCTCCCCTAATAAATTTTTCCTTGACTATCCGACTAAAATGATAGTCATAATAGTCAGACGGTCGAGGGCTAAGGGAAATCAATTTTCCCCCTAATAAGTTTTCCTTAAATGCTCGACTCATATGTTAGTCATAATATTCGGGCAGTCAAGGGCTAGGGGAAGTTAATTTTTTCCAATTTACTCAATTCTTCCTTGACTACCTGACTGATATGTTCATCATATCAGATATATAGTCGGGGTTGGGGGAAAGTACATTACTTATGCAACGATTCAATAAGCTTCACAGTATCACTTGATCACGATTACTTTCAGTGGTCAGTACCAAGGGGTCTTAAGACAAGATCGTAAAGACTCGAATAAGTACGTTCCAAAGTACACACAAGCCAATGAGTTTGTAACACTTGAGGTCACACGTCACACAGCCTAAATAGAGTGACACACGACATACGATAGCAAGGCATCCTTGTGGCTAACTACTCGGCGGTACGCGTATATCAAAAGATACCAAGTTGTTCTAGAAGAGATACACAAATAATCGATTCTCCCCAAAGACATTATTAATAGAAATTAATTGTGCCATAAACTTACTCGAAGGAAAGTACCGAGTTTATTACATAGCCAAATTAAAGAGTTTGTTCAAGAATTTGCAGAGGATCTGGCAGGATCAATGCATTGGTGATCGCAGCAGCAACTTGGGCATCCTCACGCTCGAACTCCTCCTTCTTTGAGGGACTGCACGTGAAACCTTACTCAAGTACATTGAAGTCGATTTGAGGAAAGTGGCTCTTGAGTTACATACTGCACATTCATTTAAAATGGGTCTCTCCTCTCCCCATATAAGGAGAGGAAGGGTTCCCAAATTATGCACACAGTCATCAATAAGTGGAACAGTACCAGATTATATTTTATATTTGATGTGTTGTTACTTTAAATTTTTATTTTATTAATGTGTGATAACATTATTACAATTTTGTTCAACATTTCGGTTGATGTTATGTTTTCTCTGTAGCCCATCTGATCTAAAGCGAACAACACCCCAAGACATGACCCGCTTCGTTGCCCCATATTGGCCATGATCCAACAAGAACGAACATCCCGCTCCATCAGCCCATACATGTCAAGACCTGCTTCATCGGCCTAACTATCCTAGCCCGACCCAAATTGTTCATTTGTAGGCCTATGCAGGCCATGGATTGACAAATGTTGGCTGTCTGAAAAACGTCCCTTCTTGGGACATCATTTTTCTACTTTTAAACCTAGATGACGAATGTGTACACCAACACCTTCCACCAACTAAGCTCAGTTCCTTTTCACCTCTCAGTACCAAATAGAGTTATTAGATTTGTATAATACAGGATACATAATTAGACTCAAAGTTGGAGTTACATCTCGCCATCCGTTCTGAATGCTGCAGCAGTTTCTACTATACTTCCCCGCTAACATCAGCATGGTAGATGGGGCTGCAGGAAAAAAATTAAGACCTAATATCACATCTCGTTAAGCTAGCAATTTCTTCTTCTTACTCTAATTCTAATAGCGAATCATCTTTGTCATTAGGCATTACCAACTTCGGCACCAACCGTTTCAACAAGAAAAAAATATTTACCCGACGAGCTCTGATCTCCTTGGCTAGTTTTGAGTTCAGCAAACTGCACTCTTGGGAATCTTCCATAGCAGGATCCCAAGCGATTAGAGGACAGACATACCCTATGTTTTCTACTAACTGGGCATTCCAAGGTAATCTGCATGATACGCGCACGTTGAGTCATCGACAGGTCCAACAAACTTGTCCTCTTCGGTTCCAATCGCGGCTACCAAACGGGAAGCACAGCTACCTCGCTTCAGACACATCGTAGCCATGTCGTATCCTATCTATCATAAGTACAGACAAACACACTTGTCGAGAAGAACTCTTCACCTTGTTGTTCTCCTGAGGGGCAACGGAATCTTCGAAGTATCATTGTAAGCCTCGTTCAGAATGTTTCTGATTCACTCGACGATGCAGGGATCACCGTCTTGAGGTTATCACGCTCTGCGACATCTCAGGAAATGTCATGCCATGTAGGTCAGCGCCAAAATATACACCAGTGTGAATCCAAAGACGCAATTCAGTCAGTAGTGGAAGAAAATATCGATGTCAAAATAGTTAACTAGAAGGCCTACTTCGCTTACCTGTGATTTTATTCATAGAAGGACTGGATGGAACCTTACACTAGTACTAGACTTCCAACTGCAATTGCCAAGCTTGTGCTCTGTCCGGCAGCTGGTTGACCCGATCTGGCAAAACCTAAACTGAAGAACGCTCACCTTTTCCGACAAGCAAGAACCGTTTGCTTTTGCCGAAAATGTACTCTCGCACGGCGGATTACCCTAACGCAGCCATGATAGTACTAAAAAAAGCATCGCACTGCCAGCCTTTCTCTATAGTCGACCGACGATTTGCAATAATTTTGGTGGAGTCAGAGGCATCGCCACTCGATTGCAGATGGCACGAAGAAAACACCATTTCGCCACGTTCTCTGCTTCTTCCCGGCACACATCGCTTTCATGACAAATTTTCGCCGCAGATTGCGCAGCTAATAACAGACACATAACGATCTGAAGTCTGAACCCTCGTTCACAAATTCACCTAGTTAACGAAACAGTATCTAGCCAAGAGACATTCCTTTTTGACTTCGAGCATTTGCATCTCACGCCCATTCGCTGCGCTGCTGCTACTTGCTGAGTGCCACACCTCACACGCCGTGGTGTGAATGGCTGTGACAAAAACACGACCATGCCTCGCACTCGCGCCTCGCTTTACAGCCCGAAAGGGCTCGGCGTGCCTCGTGTTTTCTATTGCTGCAATCGGCTCCGGTTGGGGAGCGGGGGTTGCCTAGTTGGTTGTGCGCGCCAGGACAGTGCGAAACATGCTCCGCTACGCTGGCATCTCTTCGGCAACCGAGGTGGAGGGATCCGGCTGCGGTCCAACACAGCCTGTGCATGCGCCGTTAGGTGCCTGTGCCTGTGCGGCTGCGGCTGCTTGCTGTTGCAGTCGCGAGCTTGCAATCCGGTGGTAACATCTAACATGCCAAATTGGAATCGCCGCCAACCCTGATGCAACGATGCTCTTGACGTAAATTGGTCCTCTTTTGCTGATTCTGTACAGGCAGTGTTCTAGCTAGGTCCAGAATTGAACTTTGTTTTCGTTTTGTTCTATTCTCTTACTGTTTTATAGCTTCTTAAAGTATGCTTGGGATCCATTCTGTCATCTGCCTAACTCTATGTAGTCCTTATTTGAAAACCAAATGCTTTTGACTTTATTTCCCTGAGAAATTAAAAAATCGGGGTCTTATCAGTACCGCAATATTTCAGCTATTGGTCATAGACACCTTTGTATCAATGAATGAGTTGTCGGTAACGTGCAAAGCGGCCAATTTTTCCACATGCCGATGTGACCACCGGAACCACCACTCGACTAGTGGGCGCTGCCAGCAGTAAGAAGAATGTGCTTTGTTCGTTCGTTGCCGCCGGTGAAAGCGTCGGTGTCCGAGGAGTCCGGCGATGTCGAGCCTTGACGTGAGATTAGCGAATAGTGGCCTGATTTGCATTTCAGTAATAGCATGACGGACGCAGGCCGCTCGCCGGATTTAAGATCGCGGTGTCAGGTTGTTGGGGCTACCACGTCGAGCAGATAATATTCCGCCAATGTGGCAAAGACAACCGATGCCACCAGCAAACCCGGCTCACCAATCGTGACAGCGGCCGGCCGGTGGTCTCGCGCCGGTAAACCCCGGAAGTGACATGGCTCGGCACTCACTCCGTGCTGTAAGATTCGACAATAATCTTCGTATCAGATCCACCTTGGTCGAACACCATTATCCAATATGTAGATCGCGTTAATCATTAGACCTTTTGTGATCTCACGATCTGATTAAAAAAATATTAGGAGATATTTAACATGTCTTCATGTACTGCAACGGATCAGATCGAATCGTTGTCCATCGTGTACTGTAAATGACGAGGAATATTGGTCCGATTGATCCGTGGATCTCCAATGTCGAGCGGCAGCCGGACACGTGTCGTGGCCTGTACAAACAATGATGAGGACAGAGTCGTGGAGAGTGGAGACCTGGCTGACTGACCGACTGGTAGTTAGATCATCTACAACTGATTTTTATTAGGATTTAGAATTTTTTTAACGATTTTTTTTTTACGGTTATCATCACGATTGTATTCTCAAAATCATTTACTTCGTAACAGTATTCTTTTTTTTTTTCCTTTTACGGATCCTTCGAAAAAAACTGTTAAAGATAAAAAAAAATAAAAAGAATAAAAATAGAAAGAAGAATCAGAAATAAAACAAAATGAAAAAAAATATGATTGAGATGATCTTAGCAACTAGCGCGCGGCAGCGGCGGCAACAACAACCTGTTGGGACTGGGACGTGGGGAGAAGTAAGTCGACGGATCGATCTCCACCTCCACGAACGCGAATACTGTAACACCGCGCGGACGACGCAAACGTACACCACCAGCTTAAGAAAACGAGCGGAAACCCTTCCTTGCCGATCGAGCTGCCCCGCGCCGGCAGAGCACCGGTGAAAACTGCGTCACATCCACCTGTCCGAACCGGTCTAGCAATCCAATCCAGCGCCGATCATTGCGGCACCTAACACGGGGGCCCAGTGATTCGGGTGCATGCGCGGGCGCCAACAGAGTCTACTACTCGTCCCAACAAACCTTTTGAAGCTAGCAGTACGATTAGTACCAGTCACGTAGGCAGCGCACCGGCTATGGAAAGGGACTACTGGGATGGGAGTGAACCAAGACGGAGTTTGGTGGTTGTGTTGGGTGCATTGCGGCTTCGTCGTGGAATCACTAGTTTAGAGTTCATAGCTCGAGTGCGTAAGGGATCAGTTGAAGTGCTCAGCTTTGGCTTCACCCTAATCTTTGCCACTCCGCTTTCATCAAATGGGAACTACAATTCGCTCCGGTCAAAAATACATAAGTTTTTTATTTTTCACGATATTTAATGTGCAATTTTGATTATTATTTTTTATTAAAATATAGTTATAATAACTAATATAAATATAATATTATGAAATATTTTTAATGATAAACTTACATGTGTGATTTTTATATTTTCAAACTAAATGTTTTGAAAAATATTGACAGTCAAAATTTTAAAAATTTGACAGGATCTTAATCAAAATGATAAATATTTATGACTGGATAGAGTATCTGCCTATGCTGTTGTTAGTCCCCCCCCCCCCCCACCACACTTTATTAGCACTCGGTAATCAGTCTTCAGTAACATTTACGATGTCTAAATTTTATCTACCAGTATGCAAGTCCAAATAGGACCATCTTCGTTGCAGTTAGACCAAGCAAAGCATAGGTATACTTCCTCAAACAAGAATATTAATGATGATCAGAGGGGTGAATAGATGTTTTATAAAAAAAAATTAAAAATAGATGATGTAATCTTTATTCATCTAACGTACCTCAAAAACGCGCTACCGGAAGCATAAACAATGCAAGAGAGGAAGATTCAGTACACTATGACTCCACAAATGAAATACGAACCATTAGTTCCATTCAAGATAATTTTATATATTTTTGTGCACAAAAGCTTATAACTTTGAAAAGAAACAAGGTCAAAAAAGATCACCGGGCAATGAAAACTCTCCATGTTGATGATCTAGAGACAAGGAAATTCAAGACCCATCACATATGCATCTATATATGAATTTTATATCTCTAGCAACAAGAAGAATACTTTGCCAAGGTGAAAATTTTTTAGCTCAAGACAAAAACAAAAATCACATTCAAAAAAGTAAAACCGGCAACCAAAACAACTGAACCAATAGAGAGATTAGAAAGAGATGAACAAGAACACTTTGTGAGAAAATAAACTTCATTAAGCTCATAAATCAACCCTATTTTAAGTAAAATACAAAATATTTTTTCTTATAAAAGTTCTAACTTATTACAAAGGCTAAGTCTAGCCTCTCCTCTCCTCCAAAACCTATCACTAGGCTCTTAAATGGTTGTCTCAAGACTCATTTACAGCTCTACCTCTCTATTTATAGGACTAGAAAGGTATCTTAACCTTAAATTTCTTTGTTCCTAAAATACCCCTAACTTTCAATTGCCTCCTATCTGTCACCGGGATATGTTGGTCCAAATTTTTCTCCATCCATCGAACGGCCATAGCTTCTTCATGATTTAGTTTCGTCTCGACGCAAGTTTTGCGATGATGTCACGTGACCCTCCAGACCTCCCACGGTTTTGCAGCCAAACCGTGAAACCCTAGCACACTTCTCAAAGTGTGACTTGCCGTCTTGTTTACACCTTAAGCAAACGCTCCGATGTTGACATATGTATTTTGTTTTGCAATCCTGATCGTCGGCAAGTCTCTACCGCTCCCAATCCATCAGACCGCATTGTCCCTTGCACCGTCATTCTCTTTGTTTGACTTGATCAATTGGTCAACACGTCATCTTTATCTATCTTTCATGCTTTGCTTGACCTCCACATGTACCGCTAGAATCACCTTTGACTCCGTCCGACCTCCTTGATCGTCCGACACCAAACACCCCGCTTGGCCCTGATCACCCGTCGTCAACCATCAAGTTACATCTGTCACATACACACCATAAGACAAGCAAACATGTTTCTCCAAATTATCTTATGTTAGCTCAACATCAAGAGCACATCGTAGCAGTTTTCTGAACATCAGATGTTCCGATCTGAACACCGGAACATCCAGTGTGTGCATTGTTCTCAACACGAAGCACCACTCACCGGAACATCTGGTCTAGCTCATACACAACACACCTAAACTTCCGGTGTGAATATTTCTATTTTTTCTCTGAAAGATTTCTTCTCTGCAAGAAAAGCTCTGTTAATATTCTCCAGTGTAGTTATCATACTCATCGGACCTTCTGGTGCATAGATCTTCAATTTCGCCTAAAAATTTCTCTCTGTAAGAAATAGTTCGACGAGTATGTCCTACCCACACCGAAACTTCCGGTAAATACCAAAACACAGCAAAACTTCTGATGTCTGTAATTTTTCTATAAACGGAGAAGAATTTGTCAATTCTTAATACCACCAACTCAAGTTAGTCATGAATAAGAATAAACACATACTAACCAAATTAAAGATCAATCAACCGTTGTCAATGTCTTGTCACGTGAAAACCAAGATATTTTTTCACTTTGTTTCTTGTTAGTAGTATTTTTTTTAACCATTAACGGATGAGGCGAAATCATATCTGGAATAATCAGACGAGAGGGTCCACCGAAACACCCGTGGACGCTCTCGGAAGGAAGTGATATGTGGGAACACCACACAACACAGCAGCAAAAGGTCGAGACTCGCAAAAGGCAACGTGTGTATGTGCACACGCACGACGAAATCTAGACCCAAAAAAAGAAGAGAGAAATTTTTTGCACGTAGCAGCGACCGTGCGGCCACGACCAAACTTGAAGCAAAATAAAGAAAAGCCCCACCTGCCAGCTGCCCGCACGACTCATCAAAACCAGTACAAGTCCACCGAGGCACAGGACGGGGAGGCACATAACGCGCGCTGCGGAAGGGACTTTTGGGCAGACCCGCAGCACCAGCAAGACAGAGTCAGAGCTCATCAGGCCGCACCGCGGCACAACGAGGAAGAGGAAGAGGAGGGTCGTGAGCTGTCCGCGCGCGCGCCTTTCGCCTTTCCTATGAGGAAGCTCTGCCCGAACCTGGAGCGCGATGACGCGCTGGACACGGTGCTGGAAGTGCCCATCCCCGAGGAGATGTTCTCCGGCGGCGGCGGCGGCGGCTCCCGCGGCTCCAAGTTCGGCTGCACCAACGTCAAGGCGTGGATGCGGTCACACGCCGCCGACCGCTCCGGAGCGGGCGATCCCTGCTCCATGAGCCGAGGGGAGCTCCAGCTCATGCTCGGCGTCATAGGCGCGCCGCTCATTCCGCTGCCCGTCCACCACGCCAAGCAGTCGCCCTCTTCTGTGCTCTGCGAGCAGCTCAAGGCCGATCCTATTGTACGGTCGAGCTCGAACCAGCATTCTCACCGGTTTACTGATTGTTCTTGATGAAGTGCTGATCGGTTGATTTATCCACCTACGTACGTACTCGTGCTATAACTGCAGGAGTCGTCGACGGCGAAGTACATCGTGCAACAGTACATAGCGGCGTCGGGCGGGGAGTGGGCGCTGAACAAGGTGACGAGCATGTACGCGATAGGGAAGGTGAGGATGACGGCGGCAGAGCTCAACAGCAGCGACGCGGACGGCCACGGCGGCACTGGCAACGCGCACCGAAGCGGGAAGAAGGCCGGCAAGGGCTGCGGCGGAGAGATAGGTGGGTTCGTGCTGTGGCAGAAGAAGCCTGAGCTGTGGTGCCTGGAGCTCGTCGTGTCCGGCTGCAAGATCAGCGCCGGCAGCGACGGCAAGGTCGCGTGGCGCCAGACGCCGTGGCACCAGTCCCACGCCTCCCGCGGCCCCCCGCGGCCGCTCCGCCGGTCGCTTCAGGTGCGTACGTACGCCCCTCGCCCCATGCGTGTACTGTACACACCGTTTGCTCTTGGGTAGTTAGTTTCCGTAAGTACAAGTTTCCCAGGACTTGTCGAATGTGCAATTACAATCGCTTAGAATGCTAGAAACGCATTCAACCGTCATCCAGTAAGTTCAACTCAATAACCAGATGGACTTTGTCAAAGCTGATGTAACATTGCTATTTGCCTATTGGCCGGACGTGCAGAGCATCTCCATTGTTGTTATCGTTCCTATGCTGGACATTGGAAACGGAAGCCATGTCACCGTACGCATTATGTACGCGTCCACCGGGCACTCGACAAACACCATGACTACCAGCCGAGCCGGGAGCGGAGCCAAGCGTGCGTAGATGCATGTCAGGGCATGTAGATCTCCCCTGCATACTGTCGGTAGGACAGAGCAGACAGATCTAATGTTCACACGGCCAGAGATATAATGACGCCTTTTCAAGCTTTCATCACTCGCGGAAAACAACATCAGTGAGCTGTGAGTCGCGACCAAGGCCCAGGGCAGACTCGGGGATAAGGCCGAGTGGTTTCGCTCATCATGAGCTCTGGTCTCGTAGCTACTAGTATGACCGAGATCCAGGCGCCGGTACATAGATTCGGAGACGACTCATCATTGGCGGTGGCAACAACCTGTCGCTGGGATGGGAGGAAGGGGTCTGTGATTAGCGCAACAGCAACGGCGGGGGAGGCTACACCGCATAGGCGCTTAGCGCGGAACCGTGTGATTAGGGGTCGGCCGGCCCCGGTCCTCCAGCATCCCAACGTGCGGGGACGCGGCCGGACACATCACGTGGACCGGGGCCTGATGAGCTGAGAGTTAGACCCCCCGGCGCCATCACTCGGTTGGTGACGCGCAGTTTGTCAGTCGGTTCCACCCGACTCCCCCCGCTAATCGCGCTGCACCAACCCGATAAACAAAAGCGAGCCGAGACTAGGGAGACATAGTATAATCTCGTGTACGCCGCGTGCTCGGTGATTTGATAATGGAGTCAACTATAACTTGGTAGCTAAGTCGGACACAACTGCCATTTACTAATACTTAGTATGCTACTCCTCGATCATTAAATAATTGTTCGTTTTAACCAAGATTCAGTTAAATTTTTAAAATATTTTCAACAATTATACGTGTAGATTTATCTTAAAAATATATATTTATTATATTTTATTTTTATTAAATATTATAATTATATTTTAATAGAAAAATGATCAAAGTTGCACATTGCAAACTAAAAATTAAAAAGTGATAAATATTTATGATAGGAGGGAGTCATGTGTGTATTCACGTTTTTACACATGTAATGATTTTTTTTTACTAATGGACCGACACGACAAGCTGATTAAACTTAATTTGTGCATGGCTTTGACGTGCAGGGCCTTGCCCCGCAGTTGACGGCGAGCCTGTTCGCGGACTCGGTGTGCATCGGCGAGCGGAGCATCGACGGCGAGGATTGCTTTGTGCTCAAGGTGGAGTCGGAGGCGTCGAGCCTGCGCGCGCGCAACAGCAGCAGCGTCGAGATCATCCGGCACACGGTGTGGGGCTACTTCAGCCAGCGCACCGGCCTGCTGGTGCAGCTCGAGGACTCGCACCTGCTCCAGATCAAGTCCAGCGGCGGGAGCGGGGGCAGCGGCAGCGGAGGCAGCGTCTTCTGGGAGACCACCATGGAGTCGCGCCTTGACGACTACCGCGCCGTCGACGGCGTCAACATCGCCCACGCCGGCCACACTGCCGTCTCGCTCGTCAGGTTCGGGGACTGCCACGACGGCAACACCAGGACGCGCATGGAGGAGGCGTGGAGCATCGAGGAGGTGGACTTCAACATCTGGGGGCTATCCATGGACTGCTTCCTGCCGCCCAGCGACCTCAGGGAGGGCAAGGAGAGCCAGGACGTCGCCATAGTCAAGGCTGACGTGCGGCCGCCGCCGATAAGGATACCGGCGGTGACCGTGCGCGTCGGGCCCTCGCAGGTGGCCGCCGTCAACATGGACGACTCGGACTCGCTCATTGCGAGGTCATGACTACTCATGGCATACGTACTTGCAGTGCCAAGGGACGAGCGTGTATATGTACGTGACACTTGTTACTGTAAGATTACTTGTCGTAAGATCTGTAAATATATTGCAGGTTGAGATATTTTTTTTCCTTTTTTCAAGATGTGGATTTATTTCAGCTAGAATTGAGGCCAGGAGTGAGTAGTGGGTAATCCGAACTAGAAATTCTGATTAGCTGTATTGTAATGAGCTTGTCATGCTCGATCACTGTAAATCTGAAAGGACATCCCGATTCTGTCCGGTCACAATACTTAATTGTCTCGCTTCAACTGGCTTGTCCGATATGAACAAACTCCACGCTGCAGCACATTTGTTGCAGCCGTTTAAGTGCTGAAGGCAGAATCCACTGGATGCGTTTGGACGACAAAACTGAAGTTTGTGGTGATAATACATGGCAGTTTCAGACATCCAGAAGATAAACTAGTTCAGCAGTTGCACTGATGCTGATGGGGATGCGACAGACACTTGAGTCAAAAAAAAAGGGTCGCAACAGGAAGGGTAATATCATTTCAGCATGGGAGCAACTGACAAGAGGAGAGAGCATAGGGTAACTAAAGCATTGAGATGAGCCTTGCAGCAACATCGTAGCACAGTCATACAACGTCAACATGTACAGATAGCTACCTCTAAAGCCAATTGCACACAGATTCATCACTTTACGATGTGAATTGCATGTGGACCAGAGGACCATGGTACATTGATCCCACCGGCACTACACAACTGACGAGTGAAAAAGACAAGGCACAGAACATACATTTCATCGCGATAAAGCTAGGCTCGGCCTACCGGAGAAAGAGGTGGCTGGTGGGGCACATAGCTGGTCGGAGCTCTACCTTGACTGGCCGCCATGGTCTTGAGCTCATGATCAGCAAGAAGATCATGCTCTTGCGATGCTTGCAGACCTACTTGCATCCTGCTAGGGTACCTCCCATGAAGCATCACTATACACATTGCAAAAGCTTGAAGTAAAGCAATGGATGATCTGAATTTCACTGTGTATAACCCTTCTTTGAATGAAACCATACTGAAGGCATGCCTATCTCGCGCTCGACCCTGCAAATATAGGTTATATAAAGCATCAGTTGCTTTCTTTCGTCATTACAGTGATAAATCCTAGACTAGGTGCAAATAGGAAAAAGAAAAACAAGGGCACACCTGAACTAGAAGGTCAAATCGCTGACTGCCATCCAGTGCCTGGTTAGCATGAATCGCACCGTTGTTTTCTTGGGTACCATCGGTGAGCACACTCAGCATGCAACCTTCATCCCACCCGCCACAGTCACATGCTCCTCCTGATTTCCACCTTTCTATCAGAGGTAATGGCTGTCCAGAAGTTGATGTGCCGTGGAAGCCATTAGGAAGTATAGCAATAACATTGGCTGAACCGGAACTAGCATTCCTCGTACTAGGCTGGAAGTTTCCCAGTGGGGAGCAACAACAGTCAATCGACACTGAACTTCTTCGTCCGGAATTCTGTGAAGATGATTGATGAGAAGTTTCTGCTTCTTGCTGAGGCAATGCACTGATAAAAGCTGCAAGCTCTCCACTAACGTGTGAATCACCTAATTCTTCAGATGATGGTAGCAATTCAGAACCAACCAACACAAATTCCCTGTGGACATGAACATTTTTTGTGTGACAGCATCTTGATTTTTGACGTGCAACCCTCAGTTCCCCAAGTATGCTGGATACCAGTTGATTTTTCTTGTTCTTATTCCCTGCCTTGATCCAAGCTCCACTTTTTTTCTTAGGTTCTGCAACAGTGAATAAAGTATATGTGCTTTCCAGATCATCCTTATCGGAGATGTCCTTCCTTCCAACAGTGGCCGCCAGGATATCAGAATCACCATAAGACAGCATGAATAAAGGCAAGCCATTCTTCCATGCTAGCTGCAGAAATGCTTGCCTTGTTGCTGAATCCTTTTCTTGCTGGAGGTATCTTGCGCTGTTCCATAGCACACGAGGAGGCTGTTTTATATTTGCTTTGGTCTGGTAATTCGAATTGACTACCATGTCAATTGACCTTCTCTGCACATTCTGTGACACTGATCCACCCAAGTCCAGAGACTGCTTACTGGTATTGCCTGGAAGATGACACTTTGGAACAAATGAAGATTGTATTGGACTAGAAGTGGATGTGTGCCTTGGCTTTAATATTGGATCTAACATCCTCCTCAATGGGCTGCGGCTGCGGCTGCACCTGCTTTTGCTATTGGATGATGACATGTCTCCTATCTTATCAACAGAGGTCACTGCCTCAGGCTGTCGATCATACGGTGCCTCCTTCAGGCTAGAACTGCGGCTCACTCGAGCCATCCCAGAAACTAGATGACGATCAGGCATCCTACCCACGTCACTGAACTTTCCAGAACTTTGGGGGGGATCCTCAATGACACTCATGGCAGATCGGTTTTGGTTACAGCTCTCACTTATTGTTGCAGCTGTACCAACAAGATTATCTCTACCTGCAGTGCTACTGGTGCCAAGTTCATCAGCTGAATCTACGACGGGAAGTGGACATGAGTATGGAATTCGAAATTCATGGGATGGCTCAATATCTTCCAAGAAACCAAATGGTGACCTACTGCCATTTCTACCTGTGTCCATCACGGCATTAGATATTAATGACTCTAAATTCTCATCATTCAAGCCACTGTTCTGTTCGGGATCATTGCACATGGAATCATTGTTGTTTGATGTGAAGAAATTTTTCCCAATTTTATCGCTGTCTGTAAAAAGCCTACGGGAACAGTGATGGACAACGCCTTCAATCTTCCTTCTAGCCTCTTCAGCTTCAACCATTTCATGTCGCACACAACTTCCAGAGGAAGCAGCTACATAATCTGAGGGTAGAGATACATTGCTGAGACTCAGGCCACCATAATTACAGCTGTTCTCTGCACAGAGATATTTGCCATGCCCTGGCAACAAGGTCAATACCGCAGAATTTGGGCTAGGCGAATATCTGGCCTTCCCATGGTGTTCATCTGCAAGCCTACTCTGCTGAGCTTTGCTGGATGAATGCTGATGGTCACTCATTGGAGTAGATTGATTGCTCTCAAGAGATCTGCTGCTGAGACTTGCAGAAGAATGTGATGGAGATGAGAATAGCACAGACCTACTAGTATTGGATGGAGAGGCTCCATGGCTTCTGTAGGGCTCATGCTTTTGTTGCTGAGACCAGTTAGCAAGAAGGCCCCACTCAAGAACCCCAACATTCAGCGCTTTGTCTTGAAGATGGTCTGCAGTCTCCCTACGCTGTAAATATGAAGGAACAATTGACATATGCTTGACAAGTTCATCAACAGTAGCTGCCTTTCGACCAGGCCATGGTTTTGAGCCCTTCATGCATGGAGCCCTTTCTGCATTCCAAGGATCCCGTTGCCTTCGGAACTTATCATTTTTCACAACTCTGACTCGATCATCAAATTTTCCATCTACACTTCCACTGACTGCTTTGACCTTGTCCTTTGGCACTTGTACAATTTGGTCATGCTGTGAATTTCCCTTCTTTTGTCCATCACGACCTGGTATGATCTTCACATTCTTTTCACTGCTAAACTGTCCTTTCGTTGGCATCTTTATGATGATTTAACATAAGAAACAGAAGTTTATGATATATCTTGTGGATGAACAAAACACAGTTACCACTATTCAATTCAATATACTGAAGTTTAAAACAGAGATTCCATAAATTGCACTCCCCTGTAACCTGAAAATACAAAAAGTGGGCCAAAGAACTATCAGATACATAATTCCTACTATTTCTTCCTGAAATACAAGTCCACTGGAATTAGTGACCAGCAAAAAGAATAGCAGGCTTCCCTATAAAAAGAAAAGTAGCAGGCAGTAGAACTACCATTCAATACTGTGTTGTATTATCTTAATAAAGAACTAAGAATGTGTCAGTGGCTTATTGCATCATTCTGTCTCCCGGAAATCCTGTATGTATGATTTATGCTGTTTCTACATGCCGGCAGTGCGGTGGGGCTTGTCCACCGACAGTTCTTGGCATAATAATGTTCTAATGAGGACATGTCAATAATCTTGCACGCAAGGTATAGAAAAAAAATGAAAAAGGGCTCCCACTAATGATAAAAAAGGGCACCAAATTTATTCTAAGGATGGCCTGATACTACTATCCATAGTTCCATACATTACTGCAGACCATCTGTGCATATACAATTGCCAGGGGACCAGGCAGCCATCAATAGTTCAGTCCTAAAACAATGCATGACATCAACAATGGAACATCTTTTCTTGTTTCCCGGATGAAAAACGGACCTTTTCCATTTGATTGTCTTGAGTGGCTTGAAAAAGGGAAAAAGAAAATAGTAATCCTCTGTTAACATGGGACTCCTACTGTGAGCGAGACGGTAAAACTGCAGGTACAAAACAAAAGCAAGGCACGAAATTGCTGCTTAAATGTATCACGAGCTGGGTTAAAAATCTCGAATTTTTTGCTTCCTTTTTGCAGGTGACCCAGCTATTGCATCCACGAAGATTAATAACTAGAGCAATAGAAGTGGGGGGGGGGGGGATGCATTGCGGGCTACGGCGCTAAACCCCACTTACTCTTCCGTCTCTCTACTTCCAAGTTCCCCAACGAATCGAATCAATCCACATTACCCAGAAATCGAAGCGAATAAACACATAGAACAGAGGTGAGTAACACACCAGGAGTCCGAAGGACTCAGAGCCACCAAACCATTAAGATCCAAGCTGGGGGTCACGCGCACAGATCTGCCACTACTGCAGCAACAACAACACCAAGAAGAAAGATCAGCACTCGACCACGGAAAAACAAAATAAAAACGCCACTGCAACAAAAATAAAAGGGCGATGCATCACCTGGGGGAAAGGGAGAGACGATGCTAGAGCTCGCTGCAGTGGCGGGTGAAATAGAGCGCACAGGTGGGAAGTGAGATTGGAAAGAGACCTGCAGCGGCGTAGTATAGGGGGGGTGGACGGTGGATGGAGGCGCGGTGGTAGGAGCCGCAGTACTACAGTGTCTCTACTGGCACTCCCTAGTCCCTACCTTCGCCTATCGGCTAGCCTCACTCGTGTAGGTGGCGCAGCCGGTGCCTTGTGGACCTGTGGTGCGCCCCGCGTGGTCGGTGCCCGCTCCTTCCGCAGCTTCACGTTTCTACTCACTCCGGTTACAAATCTAGATCATTCTAAACTTATATATAAAAATTAAAAAAAAAATAAATGACTTTATTACTCTTTATTTATTCTGTATCGAAAAAAATAACTCATTCATTTGTGAGAGAGATAGTATTTATTAAACAAGCATAAGACGAAAACAAAAGAGACAAAAATGCATAGAAGTTCGAAAATGACTTATATTTATAGAATAGTTGAAGAGACTAAAACGACCTATATTTATAAACAGAGAGAGTATATCTGAGTCTAGTGAAATATACTCATCTAATGATCCGTATGTATTAAATTGTATATACTAGATAGTTTGATGATCAGAGATGGTATATATCGAGGTTTTTTTCTTTGACAGTAAAATTTGAATGTTACGTCAAATAGTCTAATATTCAGGGGATGTGAATACTAGACAGTTTTACATAGAAGTCTGTTTTTTATACCATAGAGAAGATGTACACAGGATAATCCAATGATAAGTTGTATGAGCACCAAGACTTCAACGGACCATTTAATAGAGTGTTTTAAAATGACGTCTGATGTAGTTGTACTCACTAGATAATCCAGCGATGTATATTGTACTCATCATAGAGTTTTTCAGATAAAGAATCATTGTACTAACCGGATGGTTCGGTGTTCAAAGATTATACACATCGGAACATCCGGTGTTGACGTTTATCTTTTAATTGTCTTTTCTAATAGGGATTTAATTTGAACTAACTTGTGATAAGTTTACATAGTATTTTGAAGATATATGTCTATTTGTCTTATGATGTGTAAGGGGTGAATGCAGATCAAGACTGGAGGCATGCTGGGCCTCTTATTATTGGGTTTTTTTTCACGTTTTACAAGCCAAATAATACATGAAAATAGTTGAGCTTCTTCTGGGCTTTCCTTAGGTTTTTTGGGATGGGCCCGTGTTGGAGCCCCCGGCATGGGTCCTGAATCCGCCTCTGGATGTGTATATAATGGATGCAACTTAGCAGCCAATAGTGGGATGATCAGGCCAAGCGAGGTGATTAGTGCCAGGTGATCGAGGAGACCGAGCAAAGTTAAGAGTAATCCTAGCTATGCACATAGATGTCAAGCAAAGCTTGAAAGAAATGATGAATAAGGCATATTGATAAAGTAAAGCGAAGATGATGTCGGTGCAATTGACAAGGCGGTCCGAAAGATCGAGAGCGGAAAAGATTTACCGACGATCAAGATCACAAAACAGAGTACACGCGTCAACATTTTAATATTTGTTTAAGGTCAAAGTAAACAGCTGAAAGTCACGCTTTGAGAAACGTACGAGACAGTTTTCGCGGTTTGACCTCAAAACTGTAAAGAGGTGAAGTGCACATGACATCATCGGTGAGCTAGCGTCGAGATGAAGCTAAATCCTGAAGGTATCATGGTCGTTCGATGGACGGAGCGAAAAAAAAGATCATACTCTGGTGGTAGGTATTTTGGAAAAAAAATTAAGAGCTAAGTTAAAGTTCTGGTCATATAAATAGAGTGGTATAGCTATAGAAAAGCTTGAGCCGACCATTTGAGAGTTCTATGATAAATTTTAGAGGAGATGAGAAGATAGACAACCTTTGTAATAGTTAGAGTTTTTATGAGAGAACTATATTATGTAATCCGTATAAAATAGGGATCATCTTTGTATTTAATGAAGTTATTTTCTCGTATTTGCTTATATTTATCTACTTCTAGTTTTTTTTCCTCTTGCCTGTGCAAATTTTTTTGGCTTTTAAGATGATTTTCGTTTTTATATTTAAGCTAAATATTTTTATATTATTAAGGTTATTCTTCTTGTTATTATAAGTACAAAATTCACACACATACGTGTACAGCGAGTATTTGAATTCTCCTACCTATGTTCCGTTAATTTAGGGGTTTTTATCTAAGTAGGTCATGCTGATTTAAAATTACAAATTTTTATAGATAAAGACATATAAAATATCTGTTTCAAAAGAAATTTACTAGGACCGATATTCACTCAAACTGTAATCGCTAACCTACGGCCAGAAACCGAGCTGTCTCGTTGTCGTCGTCGGGATCACGAGGAGGAGGCGATTGGATGGGAAGGATGATGGATCGGATCTTGACGTGGTGGGAACGGGAGGGGGGACTCAGCGGTAAAAGAAAAGCGCGGGGCGGGCGGGCAGGGAGGTGGCCGCTGTCATGGGTGGGGGGCCCGCCGGTTTTGTCGCGGCAGTGAGGCGGGCGTGGACCGCATGAGATGGGGGTGTGGGGTGGGTGAGGTCAGCAGCGTCTGCCCTGACACGGCGCCCGGCGCAGCAGGACGGACGGCCCATTTTTCTACCCATGGACTCCTCTCCCCGCGGCATCCCATCCATCGCCCAGTCCCATTGGCTACTGTGTTGGCCACTGTGCCCCGTCAGCCGTGCGGCTCGTACCGTCGCGGTTTCTCTAAGGCTTCGGGGTTTTCTGGAAGCCAAACGACGAGTCCCGGGGTATTGACGGGTCGGACTCGACGGGATGTGATTTACCGCTGATGTGATGCTTCGGTGACCGGTGAGGGAAGTGATGCTACGTGTGCATGGTACCAGGTGGAAACACGAGTACCACGGCTGCATAGACGTTTAGTGAGGTGCTGACTGCTGAGGGCAAGAGTTCACGTGTTTGTGCCAGGCAGCGCATGATAGTTGCTCGACAATGGCTGTGTAAACAGGGGCGGACCCACGTAAAAGTTTGGTGTACAGATATTGGGTAGTTTTTTTTCTCGAAGATTCATTAGACCATCCAACCATGTTTCATTCATTTTGTTCTTTTCTCGATTTTTTTTTCCGTTCTTATTCTTTTTATTTCCTCTCATCTCCAACAGCTTTCTCTCGAGGGTAATCATGAAGGGAATGGAGAGAGAATCCCGTTCTGAAGGGAATGACCTTAGGAATCTCGTCGTGACGTAAACTGTGAATAAAAATCGTTGGAGCGCTGAAAGGAACGAAAATCCCATCGTGAAAGGATTCTAGTTCTGAAGGGAAATCGTTGAAGATAATCTTATGTACATTAACTCTATATAACACTCTATAACACTCTATAACACTCTATATCTAAACAAATAGTATATTCGTATAAGTACGTGATACCGATCATTTTAGTTCTGAATTCGTCATTGTGTGTACATTATATTTGTATACTAGTTTAAAATCTACTTTATTCGAGTAAGAAAATAAGTTTACAACAGATAGGTTTATTGAAGAATAAGCGTTATACAAGAGTTATGACAGCGGAGAGTAGGTTTTAGCCCTTTGTTCCATTAAGGTGCACGTAAGGGCAGCTCCGATAAAACACTGTGCTGAAGCTGTTATAGTACTTTTTTCCCGATCGGGCAGCTCCAGCAGAATCGGCAACGGTGCTACAGTGAAGCCGATCCGTGATAGCTGCCGGCAAATTTGGGAAAGGAATTCACCCCGCAACATTGTTTATAGAGGTTATACTGTTGGTTCGAAAGTAGAAGTAGAGTAATAAAAAGTAAAAAATAAAGTAGCAGCTGGAGATAAAAAAATAAAAGATACTGTAATAATGTTAATAGATATTGTAATAGTATTATAGAAAATAAATTTTTAAGTGTCTATCAGAGATGACCGGACTCAAGGTTTTGACCATAGTGCCACTGTACCACATCACCTCATGAAAACGCTGCAGGCAAGTCCTAATTCATTCTCGGACATTAGTAGCACTCGTACAGCCATCTACCACTCCACATCGTATAGAGTTATGAAGTGGGTAGTTTGGACCTCTGTGCATTTAAAACAACTGAAATTAATTAAAATTAATACAGCCATGTGATTATTTTCATGGGAAACAGAGATACTTAAACCAAGCAAAAGTTTCCGGGTATCCTGGCTTTCTTGCTGATTATGACTGCAATGTGACTAGTGACATTAGTAAAAAAAATGACAAAGTGGATACCCGTACCAATAGTGCTTCACGCACAAGCTACTCAAGTACACACACAACATGGAGACAGAAAAAAAAGTGGATTTATTATCGATCCTTTGCACCCTTTTCTTTTAGAATCGATCTGCCTCGCTTTTGTACTTTTACTTAGAGAGACGGCGCATCATTTTTGTAATACCTGATTTTCCAATTTTCTAAATTCCTAAAAATTTCTAGATTTAATTTAAAGAGTATAGGATAAAATCTATTTTCTAAAATTTAAATATAAATTGGCATAGGTTATATTTTGTTTGAATGTATTCATGCTGGAAATAGATAATTATTGTTTATTTGGATTTGTTTGGTTGTATTTGATTGAATTTGCCTTGCTTTGATTTGAATTTTAAAAAAAATAGAAATGAAAAAGAAAAAACCTAATCCCATTCGGACCTCTCTCCCTCACCCTCTCTTTCTGGCTTGCCACGGTCCGTTTCCTTCCCCGGTTCGCTTAGAGCCATCCGCCCACTTATATAACCATGTGGCCCTCTCGGTGTGTTTCCATCGCCTCAAGCCGCCGAAACTCGAGCAATCCATCGAGATCCAATCGCCACCACAGCCATAACTACCGCCTTCGACCGAGCTCGCCGCCAAGCCGCCCCAACGCTGAATAACTTCGCTCGAGCACACCAACAGATTTGCCAACCTTCGCTGAAGCTTGTGCTGCCGTCTTTTTGTTTCCCCGGCCACCAGAGCACCCGCCATCGAACTCCCATGTGCCACCGTCTCCTCTGCCATCGCTGACACCCTTCTAGAGCCGCGTCGCCCTCAGTAAGACCTCAAATGGACTCACCGTCGTCCCTTCTTCGTAGTCTGCCACTCGTCGTCATGCCCTGAGGCCCGCGACGAGGTTCCGGCATGTTTTCCAGTGAGTGCGTTGTCGTGTCTCGTTCGACGTCGTCGTGTATTCTCCTCCGACCGTCCCCTTCTCTCTACACTATCAGATCTAAACCAGATTAGATGACAACATACCCCTTCAATAGCATATAGCTCGATGATGCGTGTCCCTTTTTAAACTAGTCAGCAGCCTTACCTCGTCAGCATGCCACAACCCATGCCACCCCAGCACCACATCGACCGTTTTGTCCACGTGTAAGCTAGTCAGCAGCCACGTAGTAAATCAAGGTTTTCCAAAATAAAAATAATTCCAAATATTCCAGTAATTGGTGATTTTGTAAATAGACCCTTGAACTTCTTTGTTTTCACAAAATAGCCCATGCCTTTTTACACTTTAGCCCCTGAAGTTTTATGAAATTACAAATTGGACCCTCTATTTTTTTAAATAGGTCCCTAAAATTTCTGTTTATTTCAAATTAAATTCTTTTCTTTTTCAGATTAAATCCTAAACTTATTTTTAGCGTAACTTTATCGTCCTACCTCCGTTTTAAGCGATTATTGCGCCGTTGAATTCGTTTTTCAAAGCTCTATCTTTTTAGATAGATTTTATATTATTGTTATTTTGTTTTTACTGTTCATAGTGCGTTTTGTTTGTATGCTTGGTTGATAATTGTGCGATAAGATGATAACGTTCTGTATCAGTTTGAGGAACATCAAGATCAGGAGCTAGAGTACACTGAGCAGCTGCAAGGAGAAAGCAAATGTCCTTGATCATCTTGAACGTATGGTTTAAATATTTTGTTTTACAAAATTGAATGCAATGTCTGTCAACTTGATGGGTAGTCACCTATGTTAGAGTTTACCTAGTTCTTCATTTATATTCCTTGAAGTCTAAGTGATAGTTAATATGAGTCTCCTGGGTAGAATTACTTAGCTATGCTTTTGAGATGTTGGGTAAGTGTCATATACATATTTAGTGCACATATGCAATACTGATGATGAACTTATTTTAGTAATATGGAACCCTAGGACTTGGATAAGGAGTTGGTTTGATAATGGTGGTTCATGTTGTGGGCTTGTAGATACGTTTAAGAAAAGATGTTAGGTTTTGTTAGTTATTTTCCTGTTGGATAATGTTTATCCAAGTGTGACATCTAAAGACTGGTTTATGAAGCGATAATCTAAGAAATAATGTACCAAATACGAGACTAATATGGGTAAAACTTAGCATATCGATTAGACACCTGGTTGTCATTCGTTAGAGTACTATGACCTAATTGATGTGCCATGCTTTGTATTGATTCTCCTGATGGTACACTACTGACGTGTGTTAAGTGTCTTACAAATACAATAACATGAATATCACGACTTATGGCTAAAAGTTGGACAACCTCTGTACAGTGTAAAACTATTATAATAGCCGTACTCACGATTATGAAAGATTTGGATTCTCACATGATTAGTGGGTCATTGTAATGTTTTGGCTATAGGTTGGTGATACGGGTGATGGTTGGATAGTTATGGTTTATAATGTGGTTAACCTTGAGTAATGTTTAGTTGTTGGGTTGTGGGGTTATATTCACTTAATAACTGCTTAATGCTTTTGAATTCTATTAGTGTTTTCTTTACTCGTATTTACGCAAATATACCATGTGTTAGCATATTGTTGTTGTAAGCCTTCATATCATTATCTTTCTCATATTTGCTGAGTACTCCATATACTCACTCTTGCTATCTCTAACAATATATACGTTGCTCAGTGGAAGACTTTAAATACTTTCAAGATGATGATCTAGTGTACTGGGAGTGTATCTTTCGGTCGGTGCCTGTGGAGTTGCTTGTTCGTCAATGTTCCTGTTCTGTTGCCATCGTTTACTTGCTGTCGTTTAGCTAATAGTTTGTTTAAGTGAAGTCTTTAATGTAAGAGTTAAACAGTTGTAAGTTAAAAATATTGTTTTTACTATTTTATCTATGATATTCTTATATGTATTAAATTTTTTAGTCACACATAAATTATACTTAGTTTTATTTTTTAAAATTAGGTGTGACAATTTTTCATTAGAATCGGAAACCGCTAATTTTTGCACATGTGGCAAACCGATTTACTCCGGAAACGGACGTGAATCAGGCTTCGTGTAGCACTCTTTAATATTCGCCCCATGTACAGCATTTTAGTTTACTCCGGAAACGGATTCTATCTTTGCATGCCTCTTTTCTGGGCCACATGTGTAGAGCACGCATTCTGCCAATACAAAGCTTTCGCGAAACGGGTACGTACTTGCTAGGGATAAAACTAATGGGAACGTAGGGAAAACGTCAAACCGTTTTTATTTTTATTTTTTCTCAAAAATAGAATCGAAAAACTAAAAGTGAGTGCCAATTTGAAAATATCTAGATATTGAAAATGAACCGATTCGAATAATTTAAACCGAGAATACCAACTCGTATAATCATAACTTTAAGCATCATCATGATACATAATTAATTCACATCAATAAAATAATTTATACTATAAATAGATAAGACATGTAATAAAATATGTTTTAACTTAAAAAAATAATTATTATATCATAACTCAAGTACTCGACACAACACATATTAACTCAAAATCACTGAATCACAAATAGATACGATCACACACAATCACATATGTTATAATAATATCCTAATAAAACAGCAAAAATACAAAACAAATAATATTTCACTCAACTTACTACTCATCAATATCATTCATCACGATTCGTATATGTATAACTTCTTGTTTCTTATTTCTCCTCATTCTCATTCTCCTTCTACAGTTAAGAAACAAAAATTCCGATAGAAAATTTCCGATTAAAAACCGAATACCATAATACAGTGGAAAATCAACAAAACAATTTTCATCATGTTTCCGTACAAGTCCTAAATATTCAAAAATGAATGAAACATAATTTATTCTATCCATTTTCATCCTCGGTACCTCGGTCACCATACGAATATAAGATGATTGCTCCAGACACTCTTTCGGCACCGATCTCCCTTCGTTTCCAAAACTGCACAGAGCCGAGCAGTAGCAGCACGCAGCTAGGTCTGAAAGCTGCATACGCAAGCGAGATATGGTGATGCTGTTAGGCAGATCTCTTTTGTTGGGACGTGATTTCGCTGATGCGAGATCCGCGAGACATATGCGAGCTCATAGTTTATGAGAACACTACCGGCCTGTTTGATAAAGTTCTGTTTAATTTAAATTATCTAAAAAAATAATTCTCTACGAGAAATGATTTTATAGCTAAAAGTGATTTTTTATAATAAATTATATAAAAAAATGATTCTATAAGAAAAAGAAAAAATGGGAAGTTGGTTTTTTAGCTTCCAGCTTACAATTGATTTCAAAAATCACTTTTACAAAATCACTCTAAAAATTAAAGATTACAAACTAACATTTAACATAACCTACACTAATTTTACTTCAAAACTAAAAACTAATCTAGAACTTTAATAAACAGACCCTACATACTAATAGTACACCGCGTCATAGTTCATGTGTGTCACCATTCTCTAGCTCCCCTGTAATTTCGCCAGCAAGTTTGACTGCGTATTCTGAACATCCTGCACATGCCAAATGTCTGGAGCATAAATCATGGATAAGATATGCAGGGGTGGTATTAATAAACAGATGAGTAATGAATCTGGTTAAGCAACGTGCTGGTAGCTAAGTTACAAAAGAGTTCACGGGAAGAGATGAAGGATGTGTCACGAACGCAACACGGCCCTGAGGAGAAAAGAACGCATCGAAATGATTGGGGGAATCGTGTCCTGGCAGGGTTCAAAAAACCATCGGTAACCGCTCAAAAATCGCGGTTACCGACCTTCCCGGTCCGGTCCGATTTCAAAAACCGTTCGGTAACCAAAATTTGAATTCAAAAAATTCGAAAAAATAAAAAAATTCAAAAAAAAATCTTAAAAAAAACTAGACACAATTCTAAGAACTTCTGTGAAATTTTTTTTCAAAAATAATGTCGTTTGCATCATATTTTATAGGGAGAAAGTTTGAAAAAAATGAAAAAAATTGAAGCGTGCGGCTCAATTATTAACTCACGTTAAGGAAAAGTGTAACATGCAAACACATATTTTTCTTGTATAAAACGTATTTTAAAAGAACCTTTAAAATTGATTTCACTTTATTTAGAGTTTTATTAAATTCTCTATGATTTTTACAAAGTTCACAAGCATAAAGTGAATATGTTAAGAAACATCACTGTAATTAATTTTTTCATGTCTACTATTATTTTTTCTACGTAAATCATAATATAAATAAGCTAATGAAAGTGGTTTCACTAATTTTTAAGGTGTGATGGGTCAGTTATGAATTAATCTAGTCGCAACACATTTACACAATCATGCATGTTACAATAACTAATTCATGAGTTCATATATTTTTAAAAGATATAGGATCATGTAATAAGACTAACAAAATTAGTTTCATGATTTTTGGATTAGCAAAGAGTAAACTATGCATTTACCTTGGTTTAACAAATAAAATTTCTCACAGAAAATTTTGAACTTTTTTATGAGTATAAATACTTTTATCATGTAGATCATGTTACAAGGAAGCCAACAAAATTTGTTTCACTTGATTTGAAGCTCGGATGAATTAGTTATTGATTTTACAAGATTGAACCTTTTTTTAGGTTTTTTGTTGAACTGCGCTGAAATTCGATAAAACCGCTCGATAAATCGAGAAAACCGAGCGGTTACCGAGTCAAACCGCTCGGTAACCGACCGAATCAAAAATGCGAGAAAATCGCTCGGTAACCGACCCAAACCGCTCGGTTACCGAGAGGACAAAAACATGATTTTTTCGCAAAAATTTAAAATTTGCCGAATGAATTTTCTCCGATTTTTTTTGAATTTTTGACCGGTAATCGCGGTTACCGCGGTTTTTCGGTTACCGCCGGAGGTGGGTAACCGACCTCCGGTCGGTAACGTGAACCATGGTCCTGGCTCGAATTAAAGAACAAGCTTTCAGTCCTGTCGCGGAATCTCATGGAGATGGGTTGATTTCTTCTTTTGCCTCCTCTTCTTTTCTTCGCCGAGGCCATCCTGCTCTAGAAAGAGGCCTACTGGACGCTGTTCACTGATCAGAAAAAAACGGCGAAAATGAGAGCAACAAACGCTAGAAATAAAGCCCTAGATGAGGCCCATGTGAAGGCGCTTCGCTTTGGGTAAAGACCGATGTTTGCCACGATCCCGTCAGTGGCTTTGGAAGAATCCAAAGGCGAGACGGCCGGCCCCTGCGGCAAGAATCGGCGCCAACCGCCAAATGATTTTTGCCGATTCTCACGACAGCTCGTTCGTGCGGCACGGGCAGATGCGGTGCGGAGAGCACGGCGGCATGGCGCCGTGTCGCGTTGTCGGGCAAGCAAGTGGGCAACCGGGTTCCTGATGTGATCGATTGACTTTGCTGTTGTCTCACAGATTTTCACGGTTCGGCAGACTTTCAGATCATCGATTAGTACATCTTTTAATTAGCGACGCCTATCAATTTCGTCACCCGATTTCAAAAGAAACTAAGGTGTTGGAAGGGAAAATACCTCTCTGTTGTTTGGTGTTGATAAATTATGTGCTGAGTACAGTAGTTTATCTATGTTTACATTGTCTTTTTTAGTTTCAAGAGAGATTCTAAAGAAATTGGACAACTATAGATCAAGATTCTTTTAACAAAATAAAAAGTATAAAAATATATAAATACTTTGCAAATGGAACATTCTATGTACATCTATGGATCAAGAGGGTTGGGTATCCTCAATCTGGATGTATAGAATGTATGTATGTTAAGCAAATAGCTATTTAAGCTAATTAATGAAGACAAGATTTGGCAAAGAATTCTTAGAAATAAACACATGCAAACTAAAATAATAGCTCAAGTCGATAAAAATCCTGAGGACTCGCATTTTTGGTTGGAACTAATGAAGGTTAAACAAGAATTCTTGTTGTTAGGCTCATTTAACTTTCAAAATGCTAAACATATTAGGTTCTGGGAATATGTTTAGCTTGGTCACTATGTTAAAAGCACAATATCCTATACTTTATAATATAGTGTACAATAAACATGCTACTGTTGTATAAGTTCTCAACTTAAATCCGCTTAATGTCTCTTTTTGTAGAGCTAGTGGGTAATAAGTTCTTACCCTTGTACGAGTTGGTTACAAGAATTGCAAATGTCACCTTAGTGACTGGTATGACACATTCCGTTGGTCGTTACATCATAATAGCATTTTTTTCTGTACGATCCATGTACAGAACTTTGATTAATAATGGGGTTAGACCTACTAACAGTAGCATATAGAAGCTCAAAATCCCTGAAGATTAAAATTTTCTTGTGGTATTTAAAATAATATGTTGTTTTAACTAAAGATAATCTTGCAAGAAAACAATGAAAACGTGGTCTTAAATGTTGTTTTTAATTCTATCGAAACAATACAACATCGCTTTTTAGATTGTCCTTTTGCAGAATTTATTTGGCGAGCAGTTCAAGTTTCTATCGGTCTCATTCTTCATCTAGTATCGCTAACATGTTGGGTTTATGGCTAAATAGGATAGATGTAAAACTTAAGAAACAGATTCTCGTTGAAGCAAGTGATATGTGTTGGATGATTTGGTTAAATCACAGTGATGTAATTTTTGATAAATCTATAATTCACTCTTCTATATAGGTAATTTTTAAAAGTACTTATTGGATACGTTTTTGGACAAGATTGCAAAAGAAGAATGAACATCATCGTACAATAATTGCTTGTCGTCTTTTGGAATATATGGTCATGGTGATTTTTTGAAGCATGAGTGAAAATTTAGCGTTCTGACTTCGCTGGGCTCCTAGTACAGGACACCGTTCAAAGTCCCGGCGATCACCTTCGTCATCCACGACGGGCGGCGACCTGCCAGGATGCCAGATCGGCCGTACGAATACGACGGTCGACGATGGTACGAGCTAAGACTGTTCCAGTAGGCCCAGCATGGCCCGGTACACCCTTGCTTGGTCCGCAGAGCACTCGACCAGTGAGCCCAGGTCCCGAGCTGTCACCAGTTGGTTGGGCCCGGTCCACCCTGGGAGTTGGAGAGGCCTTCCCCTGGCTACAGAGCATCCGACTCCGGCTCGACTCGTTTGCGCCCGAAAGGCCCGCGAAAACAGCGAAATTTCGCGTGCCACCGGGCCCAATCGCGTGTCGAGCACTCGGCACGGGAGGCCGAGACGTCCGTGCGTCCCGGCGGTCCACGTACACGCCACAGGAAGGCACGGCAGGGGCGCACCTCCCCCGCCGATGCGAGGGAATATTCCAGGACCGCACCGACCTTGGGGGCTGGAACACGACGCCATTGTGGAATTTCCAACCACCGCCATGAAAAAAGTATCTCGATATCTCTATCGCGGTCTCGCCTGGTGGAGTGTTCCGGCGGTTTTCCCTTTCCCTTTGCCTTTTTTTTCTTCCGGCCTGATGATCTTGCGAGGCAGGGGCGGAACAGGGCCCGCAGGCAGGCTGGGCTTGAGTGATGTTAACAGAGAAATTCTCTGCGGGAAATGGTTAATCATTTCCGTTCTGATTAGGGGAAATTTTTCCCGTCCGCGTCCCCGTTTCCGCCCGCGAGGGAGAAAATTCTTCTATCCTCGTTTCCGCGCGGAGAATATATACTCGACGGGTTTTGGTGGGTTGAATTTTAATTGAACTGTTTCTTGTATATATGGGTTATGAAGAGTTTAAGTATTTCGAAGAATTAGCCTCGTGGGGAAACAGGGACGGGGGATAAGAACTGTCCCCGCCCCCGTCATACTCGACAGGGGAGAATTTTCTCCCATTAAACTCCCGCGGGGGAAATTGACCCCATCTCCATCCCCTAATAGGGGAATCTCTCATCAGAGAACGAGAATCGAGGCTGTTGACATCCCTAATATTTACTATGCAAACTGTAGATTTTAGTCTAATCTAAATTTGAATGGATCAGACTAAGGCTCCACCTATGGCAGGTTCCACCTCTGCTGCTAGGCCAGTATCAAGCATCCCTCTAGATCCGTTTATCCAGAAGTCAGCTCTATAGCTGAGACTCATGCTCGTTTAGATAAATAATAAGAAGCTATCCAAATAGTTATCTTTTGGTATTAGTTTTTAAGACTTTTAATTGGTTGAGGAAGTGGTTATGATTGAAATGAATTAGAAACTAAGAAGCAAGTTGATAGGAGTTTTTTTAGTTTTTGTGTATTGAGAAGCTATAAATTTATTTAAAATTCAACAGCTACAACCGCTTCCTCAGTTAGCCAGAAGCTCTAAAGCCATAGCCTCTGCTAAAGTGCTAATTTAATGTCCCATAAAGAACATGATACGTAAATGACTACTCTCTTTGTTTCTTTCTATTTATCATTTTTAACTCTCTAATAATGTGCCCTTTAATGAATAACTTTGACAAACTTATATTGGTATATATTAAAAAAATTATATTTTTATGAAATAACTAGAGAAAATAAAACTAGCAGTATGATATTCATATAATAGTCTTACGCCTTTTGATTTATAAGTAAGTCCCCATCCAAGTGATTTGAGTACTGCTATCTTGAGTTGTAAGAGTGTTGCATAGAAAGACTACATGTAGAGCAAGGCTCTTAAATATATCAATTGTCATATTGTAAAATGTTTGATGGCACATATTTTTGGAACGATGGAAAAAGAACAAGGTATGCCTTATGTCGTCCATAAAGAAGAGAAAAATGTTATTTAACCATTGAGCTTTAATTACAACCACTTGGATGCAAAAAAATAAATAAATTGCAACAAAAGCTTTTGATTCGTGCAGTGATGGTAGACACACTAGGGATATATATATTCATCTTAAATGCATCCAGAGTCATGTTATAGAGTGTGATAGGTTACTTGTATATGCTCTGGTTTTATGGACAATATATATAGATTAAAGGGGAAGCAGATTGGGCAAAGTTCTATTTGTTAAAAAAAATGAATGTTTAGTTGTTTTATATTTGTCTGGACCAGAGATGGCCAAATTGGTCTTTCAGGCTGGCCCGGCACGAGTTCGTCTAGGCATGGCCCGGCTATGGCTTGGCGTGATCGGCCTAGCTACTGTTATGGATCATACCATGTCGGCCCGCGTGCAGCTCCCTTGGCCCATGGTACAACCCGTCATCTATCATGTTGTGTCGGATCGGCTCGGGCATAATTACGGCCTGATGGTACGGTTGGATTGGTCGGCCAGAAGGCACGAGCGGCCTAGCAGAGGCACAGTGCAGGGGCGGCCTGGTGACACGGCTACACATCGGCGGGTCGGCAGGCACGAGGGAGGCATGATCGACACGTCAGCACAGCTGGGCACGTTGGCTAGGCAGTACTTCGAAAATAGAAAAAAAATTAAAAGACAATAGTTACAAAATTCTAAAAATAAAAAATATAGAAAATAAAAAAATAAGCTTTATTGAATGATTGTCTAGTTAAAAATCTTTCTACTAGAAGGAAAAAGAGTACAATCTATAGCTATGCTTCGAAAATAATATAATTTTATTAGAAATCTCAGAATTTTTGCTTGCAATATTTAACATGATTCCTCAAGTGCCCTGGTCTATTTGTAGACCTGACACCTAATTTATTATTGCATATATTACACTTAGCAAATCTTACCTGATCCCAGTTAATTTCTCTAAAGACATTTTTAAAATGTTGCCACACCCATGACTATGCACGCGAGTTTTCGACGTCTTGATCTATGGATAGAAAATTGGAAATATAGAATTGATTTGTTAAAGTGGGTAAGTGGCTTTTGGGTTTGGATCAGTGGGAGTTTGGCATGAACGGATAGTGGCTATTTATAAGCTAAGATGAAAGATGGGTGCTGGGTCTTGGATCTCTTTGAAAAAAATAAAGAAAAATTATAATTTTTTTTAGAAATAATAGGGAGGTATAGTTAATTCTAAAAATGAGCTTTATTGATAGATTGCCTTGTTAAAAACCTTTCTAGCAAAGAAAAAAAGAGTACAACTTAGCTAAGAAAATTGAAAATTACACGTTCTTATTAACATTTAGATACAAATTTTCTAATGAAGCTTTAAACTCAGTGTTCTCTGTAGTGTGTTGTATTCACGCTTCAACTTGTTCCCAGTCTTTTACTATGGTGAGTATTTTCACCATCTCACTTGTGAGATTTGTTCTTCTCTCTTCGATTATCCTTCTAGTAAGACTGAACGTAACCTCAGAAGAAATTGTAGATACGAGAACCATTAACAAATCTCGTGCTAATAGTGAAAGCATTGGATAATTCATTTTGTGCTCATGCCACCATTGTAGTATGTTGAAATTTTCTTGTTCATGGTTGATAACGTCGCTGTCGATGAAGGTAGTTAGCTCCTCTTCGGATATTAGAATTTCAGCGCTCATTGTCGTAGATGATCGTGACGAAGAGTTTGAACTTTTTGATGAAGAACCTCCATCAAATATCTTTCCACACATTGCCGTCTTCTTACTTATTATGGGTGCTAGTGGAGGTCGTTTCAGTGAACTCTGACATACTTTGTTTCATGTTTACTATAAGCATCTTATAACTTAGAACAAATATTAGTATAATAAATAGAATAATCATGGTCAAGAGCACTGTTTAGAATTGTGAGAACTTAAAAAAAACATACAACAAATGATCTAAAATAAAGGAAAATAAAGCACTGTTATAAGATCTAAAATAAAGGAAAATACATACAACAAAGGAATTTCTTTTCAATGTTTTAAAAATTTAGATTTCATACGAATTACACAATCTCTTAGAAGATTATCATTTTCATACATGTTTAAATGAGTAGCAATTTTAACAATATTATGCATTATAAAACAAGATGTTGGATAATAAACTCCTGATAAATTCACAATTGATCTAAAAAAATTCAAAAAACTCTACTATCCTTCAGCAACATACCAATGCACTTTCGTGAGTAAAGTTTGACCCTATGCTGATGATAGTGTGTATTAATAAATACACTAAATGTGCTTTTATAGGGTATAATATTTTTGAGCATAAGGAAAGTAGAATTTCATCTTACCGGCATGTCAACAACAAACCTACGCAGATGCACACCCATTGCAACACAGTACTGTTTATATGCTACAATGTTAGAGGAGTTTACAAAAGATATTATAGTACAAAAATCGTCTAGGTATTACGACAACCTATTCAAACCGATTTTTACTATAAGATCGATATTTCAGCAATATTTTCACGGTATACGCGTTGTCAATCAACTAAAACTTATTATTCTCTTTTCTAATTCCCAATCATTATTAACAAAATGAGCAACAACACTAAGATAATCCTTTCTACCCTACCTACCTATATGTCCGATGTCAAAATAACTGAAAATATACATGTATTAGGATCATGATCACCGATATCCATGATCAATGTCGAATGGTACAACCAAAAATGCAAATATTCAGAGTTAAAAATAATCAAATAATAATAATAATAATAAAACAAGAATGAACAATGATGAAAAAAATCATCAAGATTTCTTCTACTTCAAGGCAACAGGATGACGATTTTGAAATTGCTCGAATTTTTGGCAACAATTCAAACTAATTTTTCTAAATTATCGTTAATTCTCAAGAACTTTGAGACAAGAATGAGAGGAGGAAAGAAGATTCAAGAGAGCAAATGGTGTTACTGGTGTGGAATGGAATACCAGGATGATCCTCTATTTATAGGTAAAGAATAGTGATTTTTGTATTTTTTAAAATTTTTTGAAGCTCAAACGGTCACTAAACGGCTACAAAATTTAAAAATATCAGGTTAACGGGTTTTCCCGGTCCATTTTAACACCTTAAACCCATGTCCCGTCCGTGTCCCCGTGTGTCAGGCCCACGCGCAACGGCTACAGCCGGCCCAGGCGTGCTGGGCCAGCCGTATCGCTGCGCGTCCGCTGGGCCATGCCTCGCCCGCCCTAGCGTGCCGACCGGGCCGTGCCGTGTTGGGCTGGCCATGCCACCGTGTGCCGAGCGGGCGCACCGGGTCATGCCATGCCTCTTGGGCCTTCGCGTGCACAGGCCGTGACGTGTCCGTGCTTGCCCAGGCTGGGTCGTGCCCATACTTGAAAGTGCATCTAGGCCCCCTAAGTGGGTTTTGGCTTATTGATGACAAAATGATTAAGGAACTAATATGTTTATCTAAGTTATGAACAAGTTTAAGTATTAGTTGAGAAGACATATGACGTTTGACGCCCGTCGAAACAAAAGGAGAAGCAACTAAGAGTACTCAATAGGATTTAAATTCTTTTATTTTTGAAATTGAGTCTAGGATAGCCGCTCTGTTAAGAGAGTTGCATTTGATTGCTTGGTTAGTGTCTCAATGCTCAAGATATCCTTTAGAATCAACAAGTTGAGAGACACACTCACCAACGGACACTGAGTTAATTCTGTAAAAGTTCACTGAGTCCGGATACTCCAGTACTCAGTGTTTAGTCCGGAGTTTCCGAGGTAGACTCCGGCAGAGAGTCTCGGTTTCGATTTATTTTTATTGGAAAAAGACCAGAGTCTCTGGTGTTCACCAGATACTCCGGTAGTTTATGGGTTTTGAGGCCAGAGTCTCCAAGGTAGACTCCGCCAGAGAGTCTCGGTTAAGTCTTTATTTTAATTGTTTTAACCGGAGTCTCTGAGAGAGACTCCGGCAGGAGTGTCTCGGTTAGCTTTTAATCTTTTTGATAAAAAGACCGGAGTCTCCGGTGTTCACCGGATACTCCGGTACCTGGAGAGGCCGGAGGGTCCGGCAAGTCTCCGGACTTAGTCTTTTTGAAAGCCCTGTCAGGACCGAAGACTCCGGTGTTCACCGGAGACTCCGGTAACTTAACAGAATTGTAACGGCTAGTTCTGACACGTTCTGTGACCGTTCTGACGCCGTTTTTGGATTTGGGGCCGGATACTCCGGTCTTCACCGGATACTCCGGTCAGGTCTAACATAACAGTAACGGCTAATTTTTGAGAGAGAGCTATAAATATTCCCACACCACATGGTATTTAAGGCTTGCTGTTGCTGGTGAACTCTAGACTCTTTGAGCACTCTAAGAGCATTTAAAGACCCTCCAATCACCTCTAGTGTAAAGTTTGCAAAATTTAGTGAGTTTGTGTTTGGAGAGGGTTTAAGCCACTTGAGCATTGAGTTCTTCCTCGAGCATTCGTTGTGATCATTACTCTTGAAGCTTCGTACTTCTAGACGGCAAGGCGTCGCCCGTAGAGCACCCAAACTTTGTGGAGTGCTATGGGAAGTTTGTAATCATCTTCGAATTGAGTAAGAAATTCTAGCTTGATCTTTGTGGTCGCTAGAAGATGATAGGGTTGGAAAAGACCCAGCTCTTTGTGAGCTCCTTAACGGAGACGTAGGCATTTCTTTGTGAGGTGGCCGAACTCCGGGATAATCTCTCGCGTTCTTATTTGTGAAATTTGCTTAATCGTGTGAATTTGTGATTCTTCATACAAATTGCCCTAGTGATCATCTATATAGTTTTAATTGTTATTTTAGCTCTGTGATATCTAGTAGACCTAGTTTCAACTATAAATTCTAGCTACTTGCTTTAATTCGTAGTTGTTCTAGATTTCTTGTATAGACCGGAGACTCTGATCCAGACCGGATACTCCGGATCAGACCAGAGTATCCGACCTTCACCGGAGTATCCGGCAAATTTAATCCGCTGTTTTAGTTTTAATTTTCAGAAAAGCCTATTCACCCCCCTCTAGGCACTTTCAATACCGACCCGAAACGTCAGGGTTGGGCTGTGCCGGCCAGCCGTGCCACGCGCTCGGCCTCGACATGGCTCGGGGCTTCGTGTTGTGCTGGCCCGGTCTGCATAGGCTCAAGCAAGACCGTGCTTGGGTTGTGTCTTATAGTGTCGTGCTTCATTTTGGCCCAGTAGGCATGATCCATTTGGACATCTTTTGTCTGGACAGGCTAAGCCGAGTTTCTGTTTGGTTAAACGAATCTGAGGCCACCTGAGCGGATGTAAAAGTTGTGATTATGATTGGTTATTTAAATGAAAATGATTTTGTGATAATGATAAGTAGACTAGTCTACTTAAGTGGATGCAAGAGTTTGCATTTGTCGAGCCAGACCGTGGAGGGAAGCTTAAATGGGCTAAACTACGGACATACATTTGTATTCGCTGGCTTAGACTAGAATAATATATAAAAAAAACTTCTTTTTAAATTTATAGATATCTACTGAACCAAAATCATCCCATCCGAGCAACCAATGAGCCCCTGTCGCAGCCCCAATTTGCATGAGCACATTGTATGCCGATTTGGCACGGAATTATTCTCTCCACACATACCTAAAAATTTGGAATGACGTGGATTTACGAATGCCTCGTATGTAGCATGGTCGTTACAGAGTTATATGCATTGTTGCATCAGTGCTAACAATATATTTATTTTCAAAATATAGAAAAATGAGCATACAACCTACTAAGAACTGCTTAACCTTTACACCTAAACACATTTTGATATAGTGTACCCTCTAATTCTCCTCCTGTAGTCTTCAACTATTAATAAAAGCCAACGATCTACTGGCTATTAATATTTGCTAGCAATTATACATGTGTGAAAAAATCAATCTAAGATATAATAATTGGAAGAAGTAAATGAATATAGTACAACAAAAGTGATATTTACATAAATGAAATTTATAATATGATCATGCAATTTTAAAAAGAAGTAGAATGATGAGTACTTGGACAGGAGGGTGGAGGTGATCGTATCGTCCAGAGTTGACCGTCTATTGCAACATTACGAGAGGGATCAAGATAGTGACCGACTTTGTATGGGGATGAAAATAATTCTCGTATAATAACTTAATGTAAAAATAACGTGACGAAGGCTATCTCTATGTTCGACGACGGTGAATGTACGAAAGATAAATATTAAATATTTATATATGAAAGATAAATAATGATAGATTAAATATATTTTTGGAACGTATGAAAGACAAATATTAGATTTTTAGGTATGGAAAATAAATAATGAGAAATTAAATGTATTTTTAGAAAGAGAAACGAGATCCAACTTTATACAGTGACCATTTTATTAATTTGTATGGCTAGTAGAGATCGATTAGATTTACTACAACTCGTGTATTTTATATAGGGTTGGCAACGAGACCAAACCCAGCTGGAAAGTGCTTTCCCATCCCCGCCCCCATTTAGTTATCGAGGGGAGGTTTTCTCTCACCCCTATAATAAAATTGAATCATAGTTGGTTATTTCTATATATTAACAATGTGTTCATAGTATAAATAAATAATTTATATATGTATATGAGAATAATTAATATAAGATGAGTTAAATATTGTACGTTAGATAAAAAGTATAAGGGCAATTTATTTTTCTTTTTAAGTAATGTAATGTTTGTACATTTATATAATAAAAAACATGTATATGTGTGAAACCAGAAATATAGCAAGGAGCGGGGATGGAAAGCATCTTCCCATACCGTCTCTATATAAGTTCGTGAGGATCAAATTTTTATATAGCCATTCGCTAGTAGGGAAATTTCCCTGAGTTACTGAAGAATAGAGCCATTATCATTCCTAATTTTATAAGAATACAAAAATATAGATATAGATATACTAAGCTTAAAATTTGGAGAGAGAAGAAATGTAAACAAAGTGCTGGTTCAACAAAGATATTGAAGCGTCTCTTTCTCTTTAGATCAGATCCTATTTAGGTAAATTGTGGCTTTAGAGCTTCTGTGTAGTTGAGTAAGCGGAAAATATCCAAACAGGCCTCGGTCTCTCAGCTTAGCCATGGCTTTTACCTGACCCACCCTGTGTCTTTATTCGCGCCCGCCGCCCTCCTGAGAAAGAGAAAATAAAAAATCCCCCCAAACCCTAAGTCCTCTCCACTCAGAATCCCCCTCACCCGCTCTAGGGTTTAATGCCCGCGTGCTCCTCACGCATTCCGCCCGCCTGCTGCGCTCGCTGATCTGGCCTGTTCGTCCTCGCTAGGCTCTAGGGCCCAGGCTCTAGAGGCGGGTGGCGTGGCGGCACGACGAGAGGGGGGCAGCGGATGCAGACGGAGGCGAGGGTGGGGATGGCCGCCGCCACGATGGACGGCGGCGGCGCGGCCGCGGCTGCCGCGCGGAGGTACACGACGCAGCAGCAACAGCAGGTCCAGCCGCAGCTACAGCACCACCAGCCGCAGCTCGGGACGGTGCCCCACCTCCTCGCCGGCGGCGTCGCCGGCGCCTTTAGCAAGACCTGCACCGCGCCGCTCGCCCGCCTCACCATCCTCTTCCAGGTTCGTTTTGGCTCCAAGGAGGGTGATCTTGCTTCCTGTGCTCACCATGCTGCTCAAATGCTCACCGGGAACTTGTGCAAATAGCTAAGAGTGGACATAATACCCCCCTGGGTCTGTGTAACTAAGCGGCGAGTACGAGTAGCGCTTTTATCTTGGCTGACTTGGGAGTGATCCTGCTAAGAATCGTGGAGAATGGGGAACTTGATGCATTTTACTTTGTCAAGCGACAAAACTTGTTTAACTGTAGAATAATCCTGATTCACATGGTTGATTTTGTTGGAGAAATCCTGGTTAGTTAAAACTAGGTACATAACGTTCCACTCTTTTGCCCGATGATCCTGTGACTTTTAGTGAAATTTATGAGTTCTGTGTGCAGGTACAAGGAATGCACTCAGATGTGGCTACAATGCGCAAAACTAGCATATGGCGAGAAGCGTCCCGCATTGTCTATGAAGAGGGCTTTCGGGCTTTCTGGAAAGGGAATCTTGTTACTATTGCACACCGGTTGCCTTACTCTTCAATTAGTTTCTATGCGTATGAGAAATACAAGAATGTAAGTGCAGGTGTTTTTGGATAGAAGTTTGCATGGATATACTCTCCCACAGATGATACACGAGTAATTTTAGTTTAATTTGGGATATGTAGTTGCTTCACATGCTGCCTGGCCTTGAGAAGAATGGTGGATTTGGTGCAGATGTTGGTGTTAGATTGCTAGGTGGTGGTTTATCAGGAATTACTGCAGCTTCTATGACATATCCACTGGACTTGGTGCGGACACGTCTAGCTGCTCAGGTAAAATGCTGTTACCAATTCCGGATAAAGCTTTGCAGAAATTATTCTGAAATGATTAGTTGTCAAATAAATCGGCTTGTTATGATTCTCATTCACTTGAAATGACACTACAAGAATTAGTTTCCTTGTAGAAGATTATAGTTACCATCTCTTGATTGCCATTTAAATCTGAGTGAAGTAACAGCGTGAGCTCCTTTTGTAATCTCTATCCTACAAAAAAGAAAGAACAGTTTGATTGTATGATTTTTCCATGCACTTATTATTGTCGATGTGGACAACTAAACCAAATGGCAAATGTGGACAAATAGTTGCTTACAACTAAACTGAACAACATATATGTCCATACCAACCCAAATCCCCTTCACCCTCTTTTTGCATTGCTTTCAGCATATGAACCGTAGACTAATTTAATGAAGCTTTGTGTTGTTAAGCTAGGCTTTGCACCCCTAATGATGATTTTTTCTTCCGATTGCATGATTGCAGACAAATACTGCTTACTACAGGGGCATATATCATGCTCTTTATGTGACCTGCAGAGATGAGGGTGTCAGGGGATTGTACAAGGGTCTTGGTGCCACTTTACTGGTATGAACATTTCCTTGTTTTTTCAGTTGATTGGCATCCTACTTTTTGTCACGTACTTACATCATCTGATGGTTTTGTAAAACACAGGGAGTGGGCCCCAGCATTGCAGTAAGCTTCGCTGTATATGAAACTTTACGTTCCCATTGGCAAATAGAGAGGTAATTTTGGAGTACAAGTTACATATAGGATCTAAGTCTTGTCCTTGTACTTTGTAATAGTTTTATCTGTACTAACATTTGATCTTCAAATCAGGCCATATGATTCCCCTGTCCTGATCAGTTTGGCTTGTGGAAGTCTTTCGGGAATCGCATCATCAACCTGTAAGTGATTATAAAAAAACCGTATTGTTGTTACTTGTTGCATGTAGTGACTTTGATGCACCTAGTGATTCTGTCACAAGATAAAGATGCAAGGCCAATCAATAGAAAATTACGTGCAAAAAGTGAGAATCCAATTTGTTTGGCTATAAATTTCTTTTGTACTTCTTAATGCGTTCTTAATGTGATTTTGTACCTATATCTTTCACTTTCCACTCACCTTTTCCTTTTAGCATGGTTGCTTGGTAGTTTTGCATTTGTTTAAACCTCACGTAAGCAAAATGATAATGAATACTTGTGACCAGTCTGATCTTTTGTGCTATAACGTACAATTTTTTTTAAAAAAAATATATGACCCGCTAAATGGTTGGGTCAAACTTAGTTAACCTCGCTTTGATCATTTCGTGCTCATTATTTTTCAGTTACATTCCCGTTGGATCTTGTGAGACGCCGCATGCAATTGGAAGGAGCGGCTGGGAGGGCTCGTGTCTACCAGACAGGACTTTACGGAACGTTTGGACATATAGTCCGCACGGAAGGTTTTAGAGGCATGTACAGAGGAATCTTGCCCGAGTACTGCAAAGTGGTTCCTGGTGTTGGCATCGTATTTATGACATACGAGATGCTCAAGGCCATCCTCACAGGACTGGAATCAGATGATTAGATCTCTGCTGTTCTATCACGCGCGACAATTTTGATATATGGGGCAGAATAACATTTGAGTCTGATTAGAATGAGAGAAATATGAGTATGTAGCGTACATTAGGATTTAGAACGTGCTAAATTTTGCAGTTTGTGTTACATGGTTACATATTTCCTTGTAGCGCGCCGTGAAAGATGCCATAGGTCTTTCACAAAAATTTGGTTTCACCTCTTCCATCGTTCTGTGTATCTTCACGTCTTTAACATTGTAATGATACATGAGGCTATTGTCTTCAGCCTGACGGTCTTCATACCTCCAAGAGACGGTCTCCAAGTTTATATCTATGTTATAGCAAGGTGGTTAGTGGTGGCAAGAGTACTGTGAATAGCCTTGAGATTCATTTATCCTGATATGAATCATGGAGATCTGTTTCTTGTATGTATCTCAATTTATACGTCTGGCTAATAACGCGATGTTAGAAAGATCGACGTTGCATGCTCAACTATCTCACATGGTGATTGTATCGGCATATAGTGTACATGTTGGAACCGTCGCTGTTTATCACGGGAATGACTTTCCTTCTTCATTTCTTGTTCGATTTATGCCTTGACTAAGAATCTTATATCTACTATTTAAAAAATGCAAAGTGGTTTCTATACCAGCTAAGCTCTAATAGGTGGTCACTCCACAAGCTCTAACAGGTGGTCACTCCACTCCATCTCTGCATGTCGCTTCCTCCCTGATCCACACCGTCTCCTCCTGGATCTCCCACGACCTGCACACGCTTGCTTCCTTCCGGATCCTTAGCCTCATATCACCTCAACCCCTCCCTCAATAGCCGCAGCCTATCTTGAACCCTCTTTTGTTTTCATACTATCTGGTCGTCTAGACCGGAAGATTGAGTTCTCTCATCCATCAGAAGAAGAAGAGCTATAATCTTACATATATAATTGCTAAAATTTGTTTACTTATTACAAAGTTATCTATGTTTAACTTTTTTATTGCATTCAATAGGTTTGAAAATCCTGATTATTCATATTCTTGTTTGCAATATCTATACATATATTTAATATTATTTTATATAAAATTTATTTTCGTTACAATGTACGGACACTTACTAAGTATTAGTAAAGCGTGTTGTGAGCGCGCCAAACCATTGAGCCACGTCATCGGAAAAAGGAAATCCGTCGGATGGCGATCGAGAGGCCACGGTTTGGCGATGGGTTCTCCCGTACGCTCTTTTTTTTCTCTCGAATGGATTAGATTTAGATTACTAAACAAGAAGCACAGTACAAACCCATTTTACAACCAGGTCCCTGGAAGAAACGAAAAACAAGAAAACACCCAGGGAACAATCTTCTCCAAGAAGCTCCGCCATCGGACGCCACGCTCCGCCGCAAGACCGCAAACGAGGCAACCGCTGACGCAGGAGTTCGGTCCACCGGCCAAGCTGAACGATGAGCCCCAAACATTGGAAATCGCCGCAAGATCCAACGCCCCGGGACCAACCAGGGCGCATGTAGCACATTGAAAGAACTTACGCTCGTCTCTCGCGTGTGCTCCGGAAGTGTGGAAAATGCACTCGGCACTACGGCCCGTCCGCTCAAATCGCGGGTATTCCTGCCGCGGTTGAATCCCCAAATCTCAAACCCAGCTGCAGCTTGCCGCCGCGGCGCTCGTGGGCGCCTCCGCTGTCGCCGCCGCGGTCTACTGCCTGCACTGCCACGCCGTCGAGCAGGTCAGCGGCGACCTCGCCCGCTCAGCCAGCAGCAGCCGCCGGCTGCTCGCTCCCACCGGCTCAGCAGGAGGGAAGACACCCTCCGCCGCGCCGCGCTTCCGCGCTGGACGAGTCAAGCCGATGTGGCATCTCCAGTTGGTGCAATCTACGGCGGCGGCGCTACTTGAATAGATGCGGAAACGGGAGATAGGGCGGCCCTGTGCTGGAGCGGCGCAGGAGACGCACTTTCCGGATGAACGAGTACATGACTGCAGTCCCACACGGTGCGCGTGGGAGGCGGATGGCGGCAGCGGCGGGGAGATGAAACGCTGCTCAGGCGTGGTTCTGTTGGCATCAGTGCTGATGGGAGAGACGACCTTTACATCTCCCAGCTTGAAACAGTATGCCCGTTTTCTTTCTACTCTATTTACTCTAAATGTTCATAACAATATTGATCTGATTATCCAGCCTATTTTTTTTTATATCTAAGGAGTGTTCATACGACTCCATATCATTTTTTATTATGGATACTATAGCAGGTAACCACTCAATATTTCTGATTGAATTAATATTACCTGAACTATCTTAATCTGCCAAATGCCAATGTACTACAAAGAAAAACTATATGTGACAAAGTAAAGCTTCTGATCTTAAGCCTTTACCTTAAGTCAAAATTGTCTTCACTGTCATCTATCTTCATTACCAATTGGCCTCAAAATATGCCCCTTCAGAGGATATGCACCTTCTGAATAACAGCAGTTCAGCAGCTAAGGAGCTGTACTTAAAAAAGGATGGATTGACTATCAAAAAGGATGTAAATAATGAGCCTTGCCCACCATTCTCGGCCTTGCCCATTACAAATTAGTTGTCCTATATTCCAGACTGGAATAAACAACCGAGATGCATAAAATTAACTTAGCAAGTTTCACTATTTGGATAAAGAGCGAAGTATCTCTTTTGGTCGCATTAATTTTCACTGCTCAAGTCCAACTTTTATAATCTATTTAGAACACCTCTATATATAGAGTTCTCCACCTTGTTACACAGCAATCAATGATATTTTGCCTAGGATCCTGTCAAGCAGATACGGAAATGATGTAACTCGAATGTCCGGGCGTATCGGACGGGATGACCCGCTCAGCCCACAGCCTATCATTGGGTCGGCCTAAAAATATTATCTATTTGAGTTTATTTCTGTGTCCTAGCTCGTATATCTAATGTTTCAGACGTTATGGAATTTTGTTGGAATAATTATTTTTGTATATGTTGCATCCCGAAATCTCGTGTACAGACCCGGATCCGAAAAAATTATCCATTTGAGTTAATTCCTATATTTTCGCATCTCCAACATTTTAAATGTTCAAATTTAATATTTCAGACGTTATGAAAATTTGTTGCCACAATTATTTTCGTATGTTGCATCCCTGAATCTCTTGCGTACAGATTCAGACTCGAAAAATTATCAATTTAAGTTAATTCCTATATTTTCGTATCTCCAATGTTTCAGATATTCAAATTTAATGTTTCAGACGTTATGAAAATTTATTGCTATTGTTATTTTCATATGTTGCACTCATGAGCTTTCACCTGAAAATGTTACGTGCAACATGGAGTGATGTTGCGGTGAGAATTTTCTCCTGAAATCGGATGCATATAACGAACTATTTTGGTGCATGCTTTTCAATGTTGCAGATACTTTTCTCCGATGTTGCAGAAGTTAGTGTTTGATGTTGCGATGTAAAGACAGAGTGTCCAATGGGAAATTTCCCAACGGATGTCGGGCGCTAGCAGGACCGAAGCAGATATCCATGAATATTCACATTTTCATTTATCCACTGATTTTTTAAAACAAAGAAAGGAGAAAATCTCTATCGACCTCGACTCATTCCTCATGGTAATTTATTTTCACATATGCTCATTCTGATTTATTTCTCAAGGATCAGCAAAGGAAATTAATGCAAGCTGTATTATCCTTTCTACTAAAATTGTGGCCTCTATTATGATTTCTACTAAAATTGTGAGCTCTATCATGTACCTTAACTTATATTTACATCTGTTTGCTTGATTACCTATTTATGTCTTTTTCACATATGAGGACGAGTTTGAGGGCATATCCACCGGAAGCGCTCTCCTTCGACGAGTCCTCCGCGCTGGCTGAGGCCGCCCTATCAGATCCCTCCGCGGAGGCCACGGCCGAGGCTGCACCGGCCCCAGAGAGGCTGCCGGCGGAGCTCCTCCGCGTGTTCACTGTCGAGATCACCAGGTATGCTACTGGTTTTTGGCTACAGAAGGGCTACTGGTGCCCTTTTGGTTTACGACAACGTTTTTGGCTATACTTATCTTACCGCTTCATACTTAATCACTGATGATGCTTACATTTGACTCATCTGACTTCAGGAGAGAGACCTTTAATCATCTTATTGCATTTGAGTGTGATTATGCAGTTTGTTCTTTTCAAAAAAATATTGACATATTTTGTGATGTAGGCATTCATTAAGACTGCCAGAACAATATATAAGAAAATCCAAGATGCAACTTTGATGTATCAAACGAGGTCAGTTGCGGTTGCTTGCCTTTTCCCTTTTAAAACGTTTCTTCAAGTTTGTGCTATTCATAGATTGTTACTGAGGTCACAAGTTCCTGGTGCAGTAATAATTGAATTCAGTCTGAGCTTGGTCTTAAAGTCTTTTTATCTGTAATGTTATAAGACCTCAGAAAAGTGGAAGTCTTTGGAAAAACATGTTGGACATGACATATGTTAGAAATGTCTGTGTTGTGTATTTGGCACATTTCGTATATAATAGCTTGTTATAAGAAATACAGCATAATGATTTGTTGATGTCGCTGCATGTTCCATGTAAGACCTGAAGCTATCTCAAACATGTAAAACTTGTAGATCCACACATGTCAAGTAGGTTTGACATGAAACTGATGCCTAAAATTCAACTGGTTCCAGGATTACACAAATAGGAAGCTGTATACATTAAATACCACATGCAAATTTAAGAAACTTCTGCATATGCCGTTTGTCCATTCATCAAAGACAAAAGAAAGTAACTTATCTTATATTTCCCTGAAAATACTACTAACACTGCATAGTTTCTGTTTTTCTTTAATATTTTACAACATGTTCCCTTGCTGAAAGCTTGTTCCATTGGCGGTCGTCGATATGTAATAACTAAAAAGATGTGTTACTTCTCCTAGGTCTTGAACATGTTTCTTCAGTTGATGATTTGCTTGTGGGTGAGCTTATTTGACCACTGATGCTAATGGAAGCGATGTGGACAAGGCCCATTTGCATTGGAAGGCATGCATCCTTCAATGTGCTTGTATTATGTTCCCTCTCTCTCTCTCTCTCTCTCTCTCTTCCAGAAAAATGAAGTTTCAATATGGTTTTTATAGAGGACATGTGCTTCAGGATGGTGAAGGATGGATCACATGCCCTTGCAAAAAGCGTCTAAACAGGTAAACAGCAGGAATATGACTTGCCTCTGCTTTGGTGCTTCCGCATTCGCATCCTATTACAAGTTGGTTATATAGATGATTGCGTTAAGAAAGTATTTGTTTCTGCTTGGTCCTGTACTAAATAGTTTTAGACGATGGACCCAGTCGTAGTTAGCTTTAATGGATTCAGTGTCGTGTACGTATTTAGATTTAAAACAAATTGAGATAATTTTTTTTGTTTCCTGTATAAATTGGGTGAATAAAACTTCTCCAAAAGTTCTGTCTCCATCCTATCTTGAACTGATACAGTATACTCCTGAGACTCGTTTCTTTTCCCTAAACAATCTATTGGAACCTCTTGATCATATGCTATTGAAAAGATATTTGCCACTTAAGAAAGATGACTAAATATGGAAGCAAATATCTGTTGGTGGTTATATTTTGGGTAACTGAAGTCTCTTTTCTGAAATTTGGTTCACATTAATTATAAATCTCTTATTAACAGGAAACTGTCAAAGGTGGTGATGATGAGGATGATGACCTTGACATAAATAGTGCATCTATCTATTCTTCCTTGATTGTTTAGTTGATCACTTGACCTAATATAGCTAACATTGACACATATGTTCCTCAGGATGAAGAAGACGATGACAAGGCTGATGAAGATAATGCCAACTCTGATGCAGAGGATGACAAAGATTCTGACGACGAGAAGCACGTACATTGCCCTTTCTTTTGCATTTTCTCATTTCCAATTATTGTTCTTCAGTTGCTCCCATGTCCTGATCCATACTGTCACCGAACATTCCATGATAAAATCTAGATAGCTAGGATGAAACGTAGCTGCATCCAAAATGGCAAAAATTCAAGTAAAAGAGATGTATTTTTGTCACCTGATGTCCACATATATATGAAGGAAAGTATGTTACTTTGAGGTCATAATGCCTTCGAGTAAAAAACATAGCACTGCCTTATACCTATCACTGGTCATCCTCGGCGACAGGCCATACGGCGTGCCAACGATGCGCTACTTTCTAGTTGGCTGTATGGAGAATCATGGAAAAGTGCTGTTTGGTGATAATGGGTAAGTTGGTGTCTTGGTGAGGTCTCGTGTAAGGCTGTAATTCTGCTGACGGTACCTTTTCTCTCTCTGCATTTTGACTTTAAAGATGCCCTTGCTTATATGCGGATCAAAAGCAAATAACTAAATGTGTACACACATATAAATATCTACTACATTATATTAGTAGGAGTGATACTGTGTATTACAGTAGTACTTTTGTGCAATCTTATTACACTTAGGCATCGCCGACTCCAATTAATTCGAGCAAATACAGTTCCTTTTCTGATTTACTCTGACAGGACCCCTTTGAAAACTCAAGGTCACAGAAATCCGAACCCCTATTCCATTGCCCACCTGATCTCTGTATGTATATGTATACCCCCTTTGATCTCCATATGATCTTTGTGTTCTGCATCCGGCATGGCCATAGTATTCTCTCTTTTTTCTCTTATACAGGGAAGCCTCCTGTTAGGCTTATATGTTTCAGTGTTTGGCTAAGGCCGTACTTGTTGACAGCTGCATACGCAGTCCTAAAACCGTCACCGTACGCTGTCGATGTGTCATTGGCAATCTGGTGCATGAAGAACTCGCCGAGCTTCTTCTCGGTATGAGATATTCCGCCTTTCTTGAACGATGTCGGTGGATAAGAACGAGAGGAAGAGGAAGACGAAGCGTAAGATGACGACGGTTGCGCATGCCATGAGGAAGCTGGAAGAATCTCCGATTCCAACCACAAGTAAGACATGACCTGGCATATGCCTTCCTCAACCTCCGCGTTTAGGTTCCGGTAACCTTCAAAATACGATTCAGTAGAGCTCATAAATAGATTTTCAGATCAAATTCTAGGGGCGAAAAATTGAATGATGAACGATCAATTCAATACATAATGTGTATACACACGTACGTTTGAGGCGTAACCATCCGTGCATCAATTCATGGGCAAGAATGGAGCCTGTTAGTAGCCTGCAATAGCGTGGAGAATGTTTACGATTTCACACAAGTGTGCACTGGATATAAAATAAACGTCGACGAATTGCATTATTTGAATCAGGCACATTAATTTACTGACCTTGGGAGGCCATATAGGACAAGTATTGCAGTGACTTCACATCTCCGAGTCAGCTTTTGGTGCTGAGTTCTCATGCCAAGTAACCTGTTATCACCAATTCTGGGCCTCCTATATATCTGCAGAAATCAAAATGCAGAGGGTCGAAAAAACAAAATCAGTGGAAGTAGCGTGAATTTTTTAAGTAACTCTTTTCAGTTCATCGCAACCAAATCACCGATAAGACTATCTCGTTATAACCATCCTAGAAACTGTCTTAGCTTGAGGAATTATTCTTACATTTCTCACAGTCTGCTCCTCCGACAGACAGAGGCCTCTTGTTTCAGGCACATGGTGAGGACCCTGCAAAAATGCGGATGCAATGATCGTTAACATTTCCGAAGATTATAATGCTGCAGAAAAAGACGAAAGAGAAACTCACTTTGCTCTCTCCTTCCATGGCTTCGTTAAGCGCTTGTCGTTCAACCAAGAGCATGGGTATCTGCTGGTCTAGTTTCATGTTCATCCCTTCGTAGTAGTCTCTGATAGAATGATACAGGGGTTGGCATTCACCAGTGTCCATGACCGCAGAACCCAGGCATTCCATGCACAAGCTGCGGCCATCTCCCAACGACATATAGTTTGTGTTCCTTGGCTGCAGAATTGCGGAAGAAAATTTTGCGGTGAAATGCCTTGGAAACAGCTAATTGATAGCCTATTTTGAAAACAAAGCATTAACCAAACCATGAACCATTTTTCATGTGGATTTACATGAGTATCCCAATGTAATATTAGCAGAAATACAATCTTCCCTTTGCAATTTCCTCTAATGTATGTACCTCCATTTTCTCGCAGCTACAGCACCGCGGTGTGCTGTCATGCTCGTGCAAAGGGCAATACTTCTGGCCCCAGAATGGATGGGCTCTGTACTCGATCAAGCCGTCCCTGTTCGTTGGAATCTGCAAAAATACACACAAAAATGGGTTTCTTGCAGTGGTAAACCGTTGAAATGCTAGTTTCTAAGCGCTAGCTCTTCTGAGTTCATTCAGATTTCAGAGAAAGTCTTACAAAGTGAAGGCAGACATCACATTTTGGGTGATGCAGCTCCTTGTAGCACAACTTGTGGTACGGGTCTGCACCTAGCAAAGTGAACTGGGAAACAGGAAGAAACGAAGAAGGGCATGATCGCTTTCAGATGACACTGAAACACACTTCCTTGAAAGAAAGAGGCGCAGGATGGTTACCTCGGTCTCACGGATAGCGTGGCCACAAGAGCTGCAGCGGAAGCACTGAGGATGCCAATACATCCCCATGCAGCTCAAGTAATGGCCATGTCCTATCTCATGCTTGCAATGTCCACAGACCCTGCAGGACACAGAGGGCATTGAGCTGTTTCGGTGCATCGGAGACAAGGTCTTGGATGCAGTAATGCAGGTAGCTTGCTAACCTGTGTCCTCTGAGCTGGGCCTGAGAAGGGGCATAAGGATTGTAAGGCGTGTAAGGGTTCATGTTGAGACTGTCCTGTATGGCTCTAGCAAGGTCTTCATCATTATTGTCTCCTTTATGATTTGGCTCTGCGCAAATTTAACAGCAATGCGACCAGGAAACAATATAGAGAAGTACCGTGTTCATAATTTACATATATGGATGGATTTGTCCGTGTACCTTTGGGGTTTTTGTCATCCTCTGCAAGAGACTGTGCAATTGCACGGTCCAATTCTTCATTGTCATGTCTAGGTGGATTAGCCTGGAAATAGCAAAAGCCTTAAGCAACTGTTTGTTCCAATGTAGTACAATAAATGCAAGCTGAATTGGATGTGAATTGTTGAAGAGATTGGAAGAACCATTTGAAAAAGAATATGATGAGATTGTGGAAGAAGGTTGGAATCGGACTACTAGTACCTTCGGTCTAGTTGGTTCTTGCCAAAGCGTGCTCTCTTCTCCGGCCGTCAGCCGGGGCCACCGACAGCTCGGCACCCCGGGCTTCGTCCCCTTCAAGAAAGCGCAGAGCCACTTCATGAAGCTGGACCTCCTCTCTGTGTGCAGCGACATTAACATCAGCTAGGCCCAATCAAAATGTAGATGGAGAGGAAGAGGATCTCACACATGGCTAAAACCGAAAAGCAGAGAGCGACTTACCACCTACCGTTTCCTGTCAGTTGAAAGCAGGCATGAAAAAAGAATATATTAAACACACTTGCTGTACTTGTATGCAACTCCCAGTGTAAATAGGTTTGAAAGCAAATTTGACTAGGTGAGTGACATTAGACCGCAGCACTCTATCTAGACTTTGTATTGATAAGCCTCTAGTCACAAATACTTACGTTTTGGATAAAATCGATCAAACTTTTAAAACTTTAACAATTAATAACTTTTAAAATATTTAGTTTGGAAACATGAAAATCATGTGTAGATTTGCCTTGAAGAATACTTTCATAATATTATAAATTTATTAGATTTTATAAATATATTTTAGTAGATGATAGTGATCAAAATTACACATTAGAGATTGTGTCATGTCTAAAACGTTAAGTATTGTTGACTGAAGGGAGTAATATACAGTAAAATGCGGGTCATTATGCAATGTAACGGTCAACCTATACGGGAATTATCCATGTAAACCCATCAAAGCTTCTCCCAGTAATATATGTTTTTGGTTTCTTTTTTTACTATTAGGGTGAGGCCCTTACTTGGAGTATGACTGTGTGTAAAATGCTAAAAAATAGAAGGGCCAGTTATGTGTACCTGCATTGAACAAGAGCAACAAACACAGGGACAAAACACCGCACGAAATTGCTTGGGTTGCTAACATGAGCCCCTGTACACTGTGCTAACCACAGTGATATCTTCCTGTTAGATTCTACCTCCGATTGATGGGGCACGCAGTCAGGGTCAGTCACACTATCTCCTCAGTTTATCCTAGATTATAAGAGTCAGTTTCAGTCAACCTTTCACCCTTCTAAATAGTATGATATGTTTATGGATGCATGACAGTTGATTTTAGAATCAATCAAATAACTAAGGTTGATTCGATGGATCCTTAATTTCCTAGGTCCAGCCCACAATAATTGACAGATATATCATATATGTCGACTTATTGCATCACCGATTGCGCTACGCTATTGCCCATTAGGCCATTAGCATGGGCTTTAATGGTGACAAACACAAGAACTAATCTTCCAGAAAAGGGGCATGATGTGTCCAGTCTAATGGATAGCAGCCTCAAACAAAAAGAACAACCCTGAAAAATGGTTAGTTAGCGATGGATGCTGACACATCAATCAATTGGTGAAACAAAGTTTACCATGAAAGGGATCAACTGAACCTATAGATATCTAATCCATGTAACCATGTTCCATGACATGGTATCCTTAAGTAGGCTTTTAGAAACCCATAGAGACGGATTAAAATCCATCTTGCCTTTTCTCTCAGGTTACCCATTTAGCCTGCCTGTAGTTAATTGGATTGCCGACAGTGCAGCCTTGCAGAAGGCAACACATATCGAGCGGCAGCGAACAAGAACGTAAGAACTCTGATTAGACAACGACAACGACAAACTGCTAAGGCACATATAGAATAGCAGCGGCACGTAAACTTTACGCACGCTAAACAATCAAATACGTCGTGCAAAATAGCAGATGGCGACAACAACAGCAGCAACTGAGCATAATAAAAGCAGAGAGATTACCGTGACTGCAGTGGTTACAAGCCCGCGAGGAGTGCGCCATCTATGCAAGAGCCGCTGTCGCAGCGGCGCCAATCCAGCATATATATATATACACGCACAGAGAGGCCACTGAAACAAACAAAAAGAAAAGAACGAACGAAAGAGCCTCGCAGGATCAACGATGGCGATCGCGATGTCAACGAGGAGCAGGGGAGGAGGAGGAGGAGATGCAAGAGCTGCAATGGACGGAGGAGGAGAGGGTTCTTAAGAATAAAGTGGGGGCTGGGGTGGTGGCGAGGAGTTGGCCGTGACGGAAAGGAAAGGATTGAGGGTGAAGCGAGACAAGGGTGGGCGCCACGGCATCTCGCTCCCTCCTCCCCTTCTCCTCCGCGCAAAAGCAACGACGAGCAAGCGAGCGATTAACCCCCCCTTCCATTAACAATCGCATTCTCTCGCCGTTGCTGCTAGTGGATGGCTGGCGCATCGTGGATGGCTGGCGCATCGGCGGCGAGTGCACGGGGAGAAGAATATTTGGTCTTGTGTTTGTGAGACGGAAAAGACAGGGAGATAACAGAGAGTGCGGGGGCAGAGATTCGTTGTGTCAACGGGAATGTATGCTCCCATTAGCTTTCTCCGCCTTTTGGATCGGTTTTTTTATGCTCCGCGGCGCGCATGGCCGGTCCGTAAGGGCTACAGAGCGATGCGGGAGGACTACGCTTGCTTGATAGCTGCCGAGACGCGGGGCGTCGTACGAGCAAGTGCGCAGCCTCTTCCGCAAGATGCCTGGGACTAGCCGTCTATACCGTGGCGGCTGGCCTGACGGCCTGAGACGGGACACGAGTCGGCCTGAGATGGCAATGGGTGGGGTCGGTTGCGGGCGGAGCTGGGTAAGCTTGCTGGAACGTGCGGGATGGAAAGGCGGAAACGGAGGCCACCGGTGGCGCGTCTGAGAGGAGCAAGCAAGCGGCCGCGCGTCTGAGAGGAGCAAGCTAGCCGCCGCGCGTCTGAATGGAGTTAGCGGCGGAGGCGCATCCGGTTTTTGATCTGCTGCTGCTCGTAGGGTGGAGGGATCGAGGGAAGGAGGGGGTTGGGTGGTGGAGAGAGGAGTCGAGCGGGCGTTGGGGCGTGGCAGGGATACGGCGTGCAAGCAGCGGTGGATTCAGGATTTTTTTAAGGTAGGCATTCAAAATTTTAAAATCACAAATTCGGTAAAAGAGTATAATATCGTAAATTCAATAATAAATTCTAAATTTATAAAACCGCAATATAAATAGTTCAAACATGACATAAGGTCTTACATAAGTGAAAGATTACATCATTATGATACTATTATAGATTCTTCACTTTACGCTTTCTTATGGTCATGAAAGACTTGATTATGTAATCCTCACTTACCTTGGAGAAGATATCTCGCTTGATATATATGACTAAACAATCATTCAACAACTCATCACCCATTCTATTTCTCAATTTATCCTTCACTAAACTCAATGCTGAAAATACTCTTTCAACACTTGCCGTCGCCACCGATAGGATCAATACCAATTTAAGAAGCAAGTACACCAAATCATAAACAACATGCTTATTCGTTTCAACAAGCCTAATAGAGAGGTCACCAAGATTGTTTAGGCCTTTGAATCTATCATCTTTCCTCATGTCATCAATAAAGTTATCAAGTTATAGTTCAAGTCTTATCAATTCCACACTTGAAAAGTACTTAGGATAAAATTTGGCAAGCTTAAGGACTTTATGTGCATCATAAGAATCAAAAGAATTGAAGGGATTCAAGGGCGACATGCAAATAAGCAACTCCATATTTACCTCATCAAACCGATTGTCAAGCTCTTGCCGAATTTGATTAATGACACCAATATACACTTCTCTTCTATAATGATCATCAATTGTTTGAATCGGATAAAACCGTAGGGATCTTGCATGAGGCACATATCTACCATCCAATGCAGGAATATCAATACCATATTTAATGCAAAATAATGTAACCTTTCATTCAAAGAATTCTTCTCACCCATGAGACCTCATTTGTTGCAGTCTTCCCTTCACCAAAGTAACAAGTGACATTGCATTAACAATATTTTGATCCCTCTTTTGCAAAGATTGAGATAACTCATTTATGTATCCAAGAATGATAAGCATCAAGTGTGCATTAAAAACAAACTCAAATGACTCCAAAACATCAACCATATCATGTATGTTCGGCCAATCATCCCTTTGTTTGGGATCCTATCCAAGAGTTATAAGTACTTCTCGAATTGTAGAATACATATCAATAATGTGTAAAATAATTTTGTAATGAGAACTCCATCGAGTGTCACCGGGCCTAGTTATCACCATATCTTGATTTAATCCACTCCCATTGTCTATTTCACCCAACTCAAGTGCAGTCTTAAGTTTTTGAGTTCTAACATCTCGAAGCATGTCATGACGTTTACAAGAAACTCCAATAATATTCAGCAAGCGAGAAACTTATCCAAAGAAAGTAGCACAACCAACATTTCCCTTGGCAATAGCAACAAGAACTAATTGGAGTTGATGTGCAAAACAGTGGATGTAATAAGCAGAAGGAGACTCTTTCATGATCAATGTTTTCAGCCCATTAATCTCTCCTTTCATGTTACTAGCCCCATCATATCCTTGCCCACGAATTTGAGTAAGAGTCAAGTGGTGACCAACAAGTAAAGACTGAATTGCTGCCTTAAGTGACAAAGAACTGGTATTGGCTACATGAATTACTCCAAGAAACCTCTCACACACCCTTCCAAGTTTATCAACATAACGCAAACAAAGAGCTAGTTGTTCTTTATGTGATATATCACTAGACTCATCAGCTAGAATTGCATAGTGGTCATCACCAAGTTCTTCAATTATGTGTCTAGTGGTTTCCCCGGCACAACATTTAATAATTTACTTTTGTATCTTAGGGGAAGTCAAAATACAATTTCTTGGAGCATTTTTCAGAATAACCTTATTAACCTCTTCATTATTTCCTGCAAGCCAGTCCAAAAGTTAAAGAAAGTTCCGTTTATTGCTAGATTTCTCACTTTCATCATGTCCACGGTATGGCAAACCTTGACGCAAAAGAAACCTCAAACATCTAAGTGAATAGGTAAACCTAACCTTGTATAGACTTAGATCATGTTGTGACACCTCCAAAATAACATCATCAATTGGTTTACCTTGCACAAGTAAATCGTATCTCTCTTGCGCAGCTTTGTGAGCACTATTTATACCTCCCACATGTTTGTCAAGTGCATCACTACCTATGTTCCAATTTATCCAACCACCATTAACAAATTTACTACCTCCCTTGCCAAACAAATAACATACCATGCAATATACTGCATCCTTCTCAATACTATATTCAAGCCAATGATATTTATGGAACCAAATAATACTAAAGCGACGATCTTTACCGTATATGTTTCTGGTTGGGTAATCATGAGCATAAGGTTGGCATGGACCTTTTAAAATATATCCTCTCCGAACTGCATTTTGATCATTAACATTATAGCTTGCAATAGACACTCTTAAGCCAGGATCATGTTCGAGACAATCAACATCACAAATTGGAGATGGTTCTTGTTCTTTAGGTCGCTCTTCAGCCATAAACGAAATCAGAACAGGATGTGATTGTTCTTGAGATTGCTCTTCAGCCATAGTCGGAACCGGAGATGGTTCTTGTTCTTGAGTTTGAGTATGCTTTTCAGCCACAATTTTCTTTGCCTTTGCTTCATGTTTTCGGAAAAGCGAAGAAATATCTCCTTGCCTCTTCATCTCAGTAAAACTACCCTGATTGAAGCCAATTATTCAGAAAGAGTGACTAGCTGTGAGACGCAACAGAAAGTCAGAAAAGGAAGATGCTAACCGGCTGTGAGAGTGAAGTGGCTGAGGCTAGATGATCACGGGAGTTCAAGTAGTTCTGAGATTTTTTTAGTTGTTGTACTGACAATGCACCAGGCCACCAGTTGTCCTGCTCCTGCAAAAATCAAGCACTAGTGCTGTAGTGCACCAGGTAAACCGATGGTCAATGGACATACTCATTACTTAGTTGCTCACGTCTCAAGTACCTGGTGCTGCCGGATGGACCGATGGATCGATTGCCGGACCGCCCGAACGTACTCTGGTACTCACGTACTGAGGCTATTCGGCGATGGCGCTGGCCGTGCTGCGGAGTGCGGATCAGTGGATGGACCGATGGGCGATGGATTGAGGAAGTACTTGGTGGCAGCGGCGTGATTGCGTGAGGAATCGAGGACGAGGAGGTGAGGAGTCGAGTCGCACTCGGCAGCGGCGCAAGGAGGCGAGTCGTCGCGCGACGAAGACCGAAACCGTTCGTAGTTTTTTTATTTTATTTTTACAACCGGGCTAACTAATTACTAGTTGGACTGGGCTGAACCAGGGTAGTCCTGGGCCTACCAGGACTACCCTGTGGGTCCGCCCCTGCGTGCGAGTGTGGTGATCGCATTCGACGCTTTTGCCTGTTTTTTTTACCCACACTTTCATGTGTCATTTTATGTCGTATGGCGATAGCATCTCAGGTTTAGCATAATTTGGTTTTATCATGCATGAGTGAATAAATAAAGAAAAAAACTAAATTTGTAAGTATACATATGTGTCATTTTATATCATCTTTCTGTATATAGTGCAATATGTATTGGTGATAGTGGGGTTGAATAGAATGCAGTAGTATAACTTTGTTGCATCAGGGTACGAGCGAATAAATAAAGAAAGAAAACTGGATGAGTGAGTGTGTGTAAATTTGTTTAGACGTAATTTTGTCGACATTTTATTATTCATTTAATGTATTTGTTTGGGTAATTTTATAGTGAATTAACGTTGAGAGAATACAAATTCTAATATGTCAAACATTAATAGTTATGAAGAACAATTATCATATAACCTGGTATAGAGCTAACATCCGCTGATAAATATTACATTTGACATGAGGTTTTTCATCGGTGCGTGAATGTACACAAACCATACAGAGATAACGATAACAAATGTTGGCATGTACGGTACGCCTAATGACTAACTTAATAGCGTGCCGCTGCTAAACCTAACAACCTTAGGGAATAGATCGGGTTACAAAAGATGCTCTCTACTGAGTGCACCTGAGATATTTACCCTTCCTCAGAGCATCGGGACCCGAAGCCTTAGCGTGACGGACCCTCTCCCGCTTCCTTTCCCTCTCATCCTCACGAGCTTCAGCTGCGGCGCGCTCCTCTGCTGCCTTACTCATGCGCTCCTCCTCCTTCTGACGCTTAAGCCGTAGTTACTCCTGTTGTTGCTCGTACTCCCGACATTCGTATGCTTCCCTCCTCCACCGCATGCTTATTTGGACCCACTGCTTCTGGTTGTCACTTTACTCCATATCCAGTCATTTTATGAAGTCACAGAGAGGTGGATGAGACTAGACAAATGAAAGAAGATGACAAATTAGTAAGACAATGCATAAAATCATATGAAAAGTGCCACATGAGTGATGTATATCATTATATCGGTGGGTACTCATACAGTCCATATCGAGGCTTGTCATATTTATAGTTGGTACATATGAAGAAGCGTAGACCATAGGTGTATGAGATGTTCTAGGACTCGCAAAGCCTGCATGGGTCGTCACAGAAGCACATTAGCAGTTCGACCCCTAGGGGATGAAAATCCCCTAATATTTCTTGGGTGGGCTTGGTGGAGCCGAGGAAGACATTATAGTTGAGAGAGCTGAGGAATGACTGGTCTATCCATGGATGGGTGTGGGGTTATTTATGGTGGCTAGAGGCTGGTGCATGGGCTTGGCTGGGGGCTGGAGCACAGGATTCCATGTGAAAGCTAGAAAAGTTGTGGCACTAATGCTTTGCAGAGATTCCCTACAAAAGCTGTTGTTTGGTGTGGTTGTTTCATTATGTAAAAGTTTAGCATGAGTTATTGTTGCTTCTATATGGAGGCATAGATTCCTATGAAAGTTGAGGCGTGTAGTCACTTCGTGTCTATTGCATGACTCACGACAGATGTGTTGTCATTTTATAGTTAAAGCTACGTCGTGTGGTCACTTTTTATCTAAATATTGAGTCACGAAAGAGGTGTTGTCATTTTATGGTTAAAGTTGAGTCGTACTGTTACTTTGTGTCTAAAGGGTGTCTCATGATAGAGGTGTTATCATTTAATGCTTAAAGCTATGTCGTGTGGTCAGTTCATATCTAAAGCCTGATTCAAGACAACGATGCTGTTCTGGTGTCATCTTATCACTAATGTTCGTTCTCGAAGGTTGAGAATTTATTGTAGTTGCCTGTGACTGCATGATTTTGGAGGTTCATTTGCTTGGAAATAGATTTTTAGCGGGTGTGGAAATAACATCTATCCCTTTGATTTTAATCTAAAGTCAAAGTCTGCTTTAAGCATTCATATTAAAACAAGCAATCCTTATGTGTTGAATGATTCATATAATCATATGTTTCATGCTAGAGCTATAATTAATGTTAGTCCTCAAGGTGCTGGTAATCACATGGTTAATGTTAGTCCTCGAGGCTCCCGTGCAAAACTGCGGGATGTTCTCTATAATAAATATGAAAAGTCATATCGTATTGGCTAAACAAAAATACATCTAATAAAATTACTAATATAATTAAGTTAGATTAACATAAACAACTAATCTACGGTTATAACCTAAATTTGGTTATTGAATTATCTTACTCAAATTCAATTAATAAAATACAAAACTATTTTTGTTAAATGTCGCGACACCAAAGTAAGTATCATATGAGAAAATTAAATGAACTCCAAAAATTATATGAACTCCAAAAATTATAAGATTTGGTGGGGAGATAGATTATGATTTTAGAGGAATATTGACGAAAGAATCGCCAAAATCGGAGTTGAAACGGAGGAGTTATGACGCTCTGAAGATTTATCAAAAAGAAAATACTAGAAATTGGAAAAGATGCACTGCTTCGCGGACTCGGTCTACAGATTATGGACCAGTGGGATATTTGTGAGGGGTCCATGGTGCACCTCATTTATGGATCGGAGGGTGTACTATTCCGCAGGCTCAGCTCACGAGCTAGTGGAACAAGGCTGGTGCAGAGAGTAGTCCACCGCGGACCAAACCTATGGACTGGTCGGACCGGCTCGCGGACCCACATGGCGGTGAGATGAGGGAAGGGATAAGGTTAGGGGCGATATTTTCACGGGCGACTTAGAGAGAGAGCGGAGAAGAGGGGCGATGGCCAGCGAAGAGAGGGAGATGGCCAGGAGAAAGTCTGGTCGGGGAATGTATGGCAGGCCAGTGAGAGGATGACGCCGGAGGGAGCGATGGCTGGAGTGGGAGGAGGTGGCCAGAGCGGCACAAGAGGAGGCGGTGCCGGGAAGTGGAAAGCTCGGCGGCAGCTCGGATTCGGGCCATGGTGGTGGGAGCTAAACTCGGGCAGCCGACACTGAGGGTGAAGTGGCCAACCGGTGAGAGTTTGGCGGCGACAGCTTCTTGGCTGAGCGCAGTGGCGCGACAACGGCAGTGCAGAGGAGTTGTGGCTTGGGCAGAACAGCGGGACGACGCGCGTGCAAGATAGCGCGGCACATCGGCTGCTCAAGAAGGGAGCGGCGCGGTGCAACAGCAAGCACCAATGACGTAACGACATGCGGGATGGTGGCACGAAGGCCAGTGGCTGTGGTGGTGCGGGACGACGGTGGTAGACTATCGATGTGAGGTCCAATGGCGATGTGATGGTTCGCACAAGAGGCAAGCCACGACGTGGCTCGGCGGGGAGTAGAAAACAAAAGGGGAAGAGGCTCACCGCAGATAGACGACGATGGGGCGGTATGACCGTATGAAGGTGAAGCAATAGATGGCCGGCCGGGCTTGGCCAGGGCAGCACGTGAGCGGGGCTACGGTTGGGCTAGCTGGGCGATGTCGATGTCGGCGGGGCAGGAGGCGACGGTGCAAAGGGTTGAAGCGTAGGCGAGCGGTAGCGCGCAAGACTGCGGGCGTCAGTGGCTATTGGGACGGCGTGCATGCATGGGCAGAGCTACAGGGTAGTCCGGGTAGGCCCAGGACTACCCCGTAGCCTGTATTTTTGGGCTTTTTTTTACCTCATGGCCCAGCTTGATTAGCAGCAAAAAAGAGAGCCCTATCTCCGGCTCTCTGCAGTGCACAGTCCCCACTCCCCATCTCCCGAGCTGGCGAGCTTCCGATCTGGCGATCCTCATCCTAGCATCAGCATCTGGCATCCCTGCGCCGAGCCACTACCTGCTGAGCCGCTGACCCCCTGCCGCACCGACCCTCCTCAGCGCCAAGGCTCCATCGCATCGGAGTTCGGACTGATGCCGTGCCGCATGCCCGCATCGACCCCTTGCCGCACCGAGCCGCCGATCACTGTCCACCGCGCGTCTGCGTCGAGCTGCTGAGCACCCGACCTTCGACTGACACCCCATGCCCGCCGAGTCACCAACCAATCGAGTTCCCCAATCCCCATTCGAGGATCCGCATCCCTGCGTGGAGCCACTGCCCGTCGAGCCCCGGACCCCCCGCCGCGTCGACGCCGACCCTCCGCCGTGCTAAGGCTCCATCGCGTCGGATTGCCACGTGCCCACGTCGACCCCTTGCCGAGCCGAGCCACCGACCACTGTCCACTGCGTGTCTGCCGGTCTGCGTTGAGATGCCGACCACCCGAGTCCCGACCGACACCCTGCACCGCCGACCAGTTGACCCGCCGGCCGCCGCGCCGAAACGTAGCTCGCCGACCCACCTCGTGGCCACGCTGAGCCGCCACCTGCCGTCTGCCGACCCCCAGCTGGGCGCCGGCAGCCGCGTCGAGCCGCTGAGGCACGGCCACTGCGGCATTGCTACTCGCCGCGTCATGCGCGTCTCATGGTGAGACGGTGAGTCGGTGACACAGTCTCACCCCCACGCTGTGAATCTGTGAATTTGTGATGTGTCATCGGTTTGATGCTGTCACGCTGATGATTGATGAATTGAATAATTGATGTCTGATGGAGTGATGGTGAGGACAGAGTGAAAGGACAATGATGTCACCTAGAGGGGGGGGGTGAATAGGCGTTTTTGCAAAAATTTGTTCCCTTTTACCGTTGGCCTAAATTTGCAACGGAATATAAACTAATGGATTTTTCACAAAGAAAAACCTAAATATGCTAGGCTCAACTAGTGCACAGTCACCCTAAATAAGTGTGAAAATTACAATCCTAAGGTGACACAAATTAATCTAATCTAGCGAGAGATATGCAATAAAACTTAAATTGAAAAAGGCTGAAAGTACTGTTCATATGACTGAAATTACTGTTCATACAGATACTCCAGTGATGACAGGAGTCTCCGGGTTGTACAGGTTCGGAAACTCCGATGAAGTCTGGATTCTCCGGTTTTTGTACAGAACAGAGCCCGAAACTGAATAAAAAGGAAGAGTAGAGAGTTCTAGCTCAAACCAAGTGATGTCGTGTGTTCTCGGAGATGATTCCAAGTAGATCCACGGAGAACCTACACTCAAATACACACAAACAAGTAGATCGAGCAATATGCACAAAGATTTGAGCAAGAACTTAACAATAAGGAAAGAAGAGAGGAGACATAAAGATTTGTTTCCCAAAGTTTGGATTCACCACCGTGAATTTTACGTCTCCGTTGAGTAAGTTCCAACGAGCCGGGTCTCTTTCAACCGCTTTCCTCGATCCACTTTTGATTTCTTCCCTTGCGGAGGCGAAATCGAGCCCTTCACAAACTTCTGCGGCAACCCACAACCTTGGGTGCTCATCGGCGATGCCTAGCCGCCTAGGAGGCTTCACCTCCAAGAGTAACAAACACGACGACAAACTTCTTGCCGAGAACTCAAGTGCTCAAGATTGGATTTTAGCTCACATGCACTCAATCTTCCAATCTCTCAACCCAACTCTCTTTTCTTCTTAAATCACACACTAGATTGGAGTGGGAAGGAGTTCTTTTGGCTTTAGAGGATGTTCTTTTCGTGCCCTTGCAGCAGACCCAAAGGATGAGGTGAGTGGGGTATAAATAGCCCACTCCAAAGAACTAGCCGTTACTGTTCTGACATACCTACCCCGGAGTATCCGGTCTCAAATCCAAAAAACGGCGTCAGAACGGTCACAGAACGTGTCAGAACTAGCCGTTAGGCTCTTTTCTGGATTTTACCGGAGTATCCGACCTACACTGGAGTCTCCGGTCGGCACTTGACATAGAAAACAGCTCCGGAGACTTCCCGGAGTCTCCGACCACTCCAGGTACCAGAGTATCTGGACTTCACCGGAGTCTCCGACCACTCCAGGTACTGGAGAATCCGATCTTCACCGGAGTCTCCGAGTACAGCACAGCTGACCTCCGAAAAACGGCGATAACTTTTGATCCCGGAGTCCGATTTCGACGATTTTGGACTCTATGGAAAGCTTATTCAGAGGGCTACACATCTCAACTAAATTCATGACCTAAAACACATAGTATGAAACTAGAAACACTCCAAAACCTATTTTGGACACTTCCACACTTTCCGCTCCGGACTCTTAACAACAAACTCTCACTTTGGATTTGGTTGGGAACTCTTGAGCACTGAGATGCGAAAATTAGCTCACATTGCATCCCTCTTAATAGAGCGGCATACCTATACTCAAATTCAAAGATAAACTCGTTTGAGCCACTTTGAGTATTTGAAAACTTTCAAGTACCGCTTCTTTCTTTCAAACCTTGAGGGTTGCCAACTTCCATATATTTTTCACTCCATCTCTTTTTGATTCTTCATATGATTGATGTGAATCATCCATAGCTTCCCATGGCCTCGCACGGTCTATCGGCGCAAATCCTTCACTCGCTCTTCACCACCGCCTTGGTCCTTCGGCGCCAAGCCATTTGCTTGCCCTTCACCACGGATGGTCCATCGCAGCCGAGTCTTACTTGCCCTTCACCATCTTGCCATAGAAAACCACTTTGTATTCGAAATCTTCAAGGAATTCATTTTTATCAAATATGGAGTCCACTCTTGTTCTTCACTCTTGGCACATATAATTTCAATTCAACTTATGCCTTCTTATGGATCATAACCCCAACTCACTCTCAAGCATAAAGAACATGGGTTAGTCCATAAAACTCTATTGACAAGTCATACCTTTAGTTACTTGATCTCCACAAGTAACTTAGCCTTCAAGCTTATTGCTAATCTTATTTAGCTTCTTCTTCTTCTTATGGGCATCACTAAAATCTCAATGATTTTTGATGCAATTCTTTGAACTCATGGCATTTCTCAAAGAATCCATGTTCATCATTTATGCATCTCCTATGGAATAACCTAATAGCAATTATCAATATGATTGTTAGTCCATAGGCATTGTCATCACTTACCCGAGCATCACCTAGAGCTCATTCATCTCGATGCATTTTCAATCTCCCCATTTACCTAGAGCTCATGCATATCTCTCATCCATACATCACCTATGGAACAACCTACTAACAAACTCAACACCATTGTTAGTCCATAGGTATTGTCATTAATTACCAAAACCACACATAGGGGCTAGATGCACTTTCACAGAGCACAGAGGACGTGAGGTTCAGTGGCTCACTACTTCACTCCACACAACTAAAAGAGTCATTCATTCAGTAATCAGTATGCTACTTCAGTACTTCATCGATAACTTGATATTATATATTCACTTAATCAGTATGCTAACCTTTTTGTATTTGATGCCAAGAATTTTCCCATGATGTTAAAGTTTTAACTGAAACAATGCATAAGCATGCACACATTTCGTACCTTATTTGTAACTCACTTAGTTTTACTTTTGAAGTGCAAATGTAGAATTGTGAAGACATGAAGAGGAACAACAACATTGCGTCACTTATCGGAAACATGAAGCAAAGACAAAAAAGATTGCGAATGAAGTGCAAACTCAACACCAAGAATCATCTCCCGATCCGGTTGTGGCTCGAGTGCAAACTCAACAACAAGAATCACCTCCGGTTCCAGTTGTGGCTCAAGGGAAAACTCAACAGCAAGAATCACATCCGGTTCCGGTTATGGCTCAAGGGCAAACTTAAGAACAAGAACCACATCCTGTTTACGTTGTTAATCGTCTCCAACTTGATCCAGGATTAAGGGTGTCTATTGCATGCTATCATATCATTGATCAAGATGCAGTTCGAAGATGATATATTCTAAAAGGTCTATGCCAACCTTATGCTCATGAGTACGAAACCAGAAAAATATACTATAAAGATCGCCGCTTGAGTCTTATTTGGTTTCATAAATACCCTTGGCTTGAATATAGTATTGGGAAGGATGCAACATTTTGCATGGTTTGTTTCTTGTTTGGCAAGGAAAGTGGTAAATTTGTTAAGGATGGTTGGATAAATTGGAACAAAAGTGACGTACTAGACAAACATGTAGGGGTATAGGTAGTGCTCACAATATGGCTCAAGAGAAATACAACTTATTTGTGCAATGTAAACCAATTGATAATATTCTTGTGAAGGTGTCACAAGAGAATCTATCTCTTTACAAGGCTAAGTTGACTTATTCACTTAGATGTTTGAGGTTTCTTTTGCATCAAGGATTGGCATACCGTGGACATGATGAAAGTGAAGAATTTAGCAAACGAGGAAACTTTCTTGAACTTTTGAAATGGCTTGCAGAAAATAATGAAGAAGTTAATAAGTTGGTTCTGAAAAATGCTCCAAAAAATTGCATTTTGACTTCCCCTCCCATAAAAAAGCAAATTGTTCAGTATTATGCCGAGAAAACTACTAGACACATAATTGAAGAACTTAGTGATGATCATTATGCAATTTTAGCTGATGAGTCTAGTGATGTATCACATAAAGAACAACTAGCTCTTTGCTTGCGTTATGTTGATAAACATGGAAGGGTATGTGAAAGGTTTATTGGAGTAGTTCATGTAGCTGGTACCACTTCTTTGTCACTTAAGGCAGCAATTCAATCTTTACTTATTGGTTACCACTTGTTTCTTACTCAAATTCGTGGACAAGGATATGATGGGGCTAGTAATATGAAAGGAGAGATTAATGGGTTGAAAACATTGATAATGAAAGAGTCTCCTTCTGCTTATTACATTCATTGTTTTGCACATCAACTCCAATTGGTTCTTATTGCTGTTGCCAAGGAAAATGATGGTTGTGTATGGTTTTTTGCTCAACTTTCTCGTTTGTTGAATACTGTTGGAGTTTCTTGTAAGAGTCATGATATGCTTCGAAATGTTATAGCTCAAAAACTAAATACAACACTTGAATTGGGTGAAATAGAAAGTGGAAGTGGATTAAATCAAGAGATGGACTTAGCTAGACCCGGAGACACTCGGTGGGGCTCTCATTACAAAACTATTTTGCACATTATTGATATGTATTCCATAATCCGAAAAGTGGTTATAATTCTTAGAAAAGATCCCACACAAAGGGGTGATTGGCCGAACATACATGCTATGGTTGATATCTTTGAGTCATTTGAGTTTATTTTCAATGCTCACTTGACGTTGGTCATTCTTGGATACACAAATGAGTTGTGTCAGTCTTTACAAAAGAGAGACCAAGATATTGTTAATGCAATGTTACTTGTGAGTTTTGCAAAGGAAAGAATCCAATATATGAGATCTCATGGGTGGGAAGAGTTCTTTAAAGGAAATGTTACATCATTTTGTGTAAAATATAGTATCAGCATTCCTTCATTGGATGGTAATTATGTGCCTCATGGAAGATCCTCACGGTTTTACTCCGAACAAACAATTGATGATCATTATAGAAGAGAGGTATATCTTGGTGTCATTGATAAAATTCGGTAAGAGCTTGACAATCGGTTTGATGAGGTTAATATGGAGTTGCTTATTTGCATGTCGGCTTAGAATCCGTTCAATTCATTTGCTTCTTATGATGCACACAAGATACTTAGACTTGCCAAGTTTTATCCCAAGGACATATCAAGTATGGATTTGATAAGACTTGAAATCTAACTTGATAACTTTATTCATGATATGAGAAGAGATGATAGATTAAAATGTCTAAACAATCTTGGAGAGCTCTCTATTAGGCTTGTTGAAACAAATAAATATGCTTTTTATGATTTGGTGTACTTGATTCTTAAATTGGTATTGATCCTACCGGTGGCGACGGCAAGTGTTGAAAGAGTATTTTCAGCATTGAGTCTAGTGAAGAATAAATTGAGAAACAGTATGGGTGATGAGTTATTGAACGATTGTTTAGTCACATTTATTGAGCGTGATATTTTTTGCAAGATAAGTGAGGATGATATAATCGAGAGTTTCATGGCCATGAGAAAGTGTAGAGTAGAGTTCTAGAGTATGTATTGTAATCTTGTATGTAACAATTTATGCAAGATTTTATTTCATATTTAGACTATTTATATTGTACTTTTCGTAAATTTCAAATTTATTTGTTGAATTTACTATGTTGAGAATTTTTAATATTATTATATTGTACTTCTAGTAAATTTTATATTTGTATATTAGATTCGAAAATTTTCACCAAACACACTCAGCGTTCAAAATCCTGGCTCCGCCCTGCGTGCATGGCGACGCAGAATGGCCGGAGCACGCGCAAGACTGCGCGACGCGGAGCTACTGCTCTGCTTGTATGCATGTGTTCGGGCTGCTGCATTCCAGTGGGCTTCTAGGACATCACCAATAAAAAAAACTAGTCCGATTGGCGCGCGTATGCAACGCCTATTTTTATTTTGCTGTGTAGAGCACGACAAAAGAAGACTAAAAAATTAAGTTCACAAATTTGTACATTTCAATATTTATTTATAAAATTATTAATATTAAACACATTAAATTAATTATAGAGAAAATAATAGTACTTTTATACATGCATATAGTTTTAACTTGTAGGTGAAAGTAATACTAACCAAACAAATTTGTTTCATATTTTTTTGAGTTTTAGATATTTTTCTTTGCATTTTATTCATTTCGATATTTTTCTAGAATTTTGGAAAAGAAAATTACATATGTATATATACACGTATATATATACATGTATGTACGTGTACATACTCAGGGGCTATTGCTACAGTAGCAGGCCCCTGGAGGGCATTCCTTCCACCGTTAGATATAGATATTGATTACTAAGGAAAAACACCGAAGCAAAACAGGCGAGTTCCCGTTGGAACGAGATCGTCTGACGTGACGTGGTCGCTGACACTTAAATGGGCCCTACATGTCAGCGACCACGTTACCCTCGTCGCCTCGTCGGAGGCTTCCGTAGTTTCGTTCTCCTTATCTACCTATCCGCGGCCCGATCGCCCGAGCCCGCTCCCTTCCCGACGCGCCGCCCGAAACCCTAACTCCACCGTTCTAACTCTCCAGCCCAGCCCGGGGGAAGGGATGGCGGCGGCGGGAGGGCAGGGCGGCGGCATGGACGCCGCGCTCCTCAACGACATTATCATCCGCCTGCTGGAGGTGCGGATCGCGCGCCCCGGGAAGCAGGTTCAGCTCTCCGAGACGGAGATCCGCCAGCTCTGCACCGTCTCCCGCGAGATCTTCCTCAGCCAGCCCAACCTCCTCGAGCTCGAGGCGCCCATCAAGATCTGCGGTGCGTCCCTCTCGCCCCTCCCTCTCTCCCTCTTGCGTTCGTGAGGGTGGATCTGATTTGGTCGCGCGGCCGTTTGGGAAGGCTGGCGTCTTGTTGGGTTCTTGTGATCGCGTCTCTATGTAGCGATTAGTAAACGTGGGCGTGTAGCATCAGTCTGAATTGTTCTAGATTTGATGATCCTGTTTTTACTGGGAGATGGATGTTAGGGCGTGAAATATTGATTTATGCTCATTGGTTTTAATGTGAATATGTACATATGCGATTGCCATGCTGGTGAGGTATGTGCAAGGGAAAAAAAAAATAGCAGCAAAGGAAAGTGCATACATGAAAAAAAAACACCTGTAAACATGGGGAGGGGCATGAGGGCGAAGATAGGTTTTGCTTTAATTGGTTAATCTGGATTGCTGATTACCCTTGCAATATCGCTTGGGAATTTATTGTCAATATTGTTCTTACTAGATGCTTAGAACAGCTTCTATGAGCTGCCTGTATCATCTGATATTTTGCTACATAAGTATATGATGCATATCATGGCAAACGATTGGCGCTAGAGGAATGCTAGACCACATCTGAAGTTATTGTCCTTTGGGGATACCAGTTCATTTTAATTTATGGCTTACCAACCATTTTGGCTGCCGCCTCAATTTGAATATGTTTTTTAGATTAGCCTCTCTAAGGTCAGCCAGTTTCTTGTAACTTGTGGGCAATTTTAATGGCAGCTGGTTTTGAACCTTCTCTATGCCCCCAATCACGAGTTCCGAACCGTGCACTAGTATGCTTGTTCCTTTCCTTTATTCTTTTTGCAAGTTCCTTCGGATGATCATGGTGGCTCACCAACCTCGTTAGCTACACAACTGTTCTCTAGGTCATGGACTCTAGTGGCATATAAGAAACTTTGCTCCAGGATCTGTTTACCTCCTTTGCATGATATGCCCCTTCTAAATGAGAATGATCCACTTGTAACTAGCTTTTATTATTAACTGCCTACAACAGGGTATTGCTATTGAGCATCAAGAACAGTGTTCTTAAGGCGGTAAGGTGAGGCATGGTGACCCACCCCCTTCACAACGCGAGGCAAGGTGATACCATACCAATCTAGAAACAGCAAAACTACAGCAGGGGAGGAGGAAAGAAAAAGTAAAAATGGAAGGGAGGGGGCTGGCCCAGCCCACCTGCCAGCCCATATCCCTTCCCCTCCTGTAGTACATTAACCAGTCCATATCTACTACTTGCCCTGATCTCTTGATGCCCTCTCCCTGTCTGTCTTGCAGCAGCGCCGCCGCTCGCTCCCTGTCTCTCTCGTAGCGGCATGGCCGCTCACTTCCCTGCTCCTCTCTCTCCGCCAGCCAGCCAGCCACTCCTCCCTGTTGCTTCCCTGCCCCTCAGATAGATCGCCGCCGTCGTTCCCCTTCCAGTTCGGCCGCCGCCGCCGCCGCCCCCTTCCAGATATGCCAATGCCGCAGCTGAGCAGAGGGAGGGCTACGCTGGAGCTGGCAGGGATGGGGATGTGGCTGCTGCTTGGCCTTGCCTTTTCCCCTCCGCTCTTCTCTCTTCTCCTTCCCTGCCTCCCTCCTCTCTCACTGATTTTGCCTAGGTGCCTGGGACTCCCAGGACCCCGTGAGCACCTTGTCGCCTAGGCGACACAAAAACCATGATCAAGAAGCTGTTTTGTATCTCCCGTTTTTGTGGTTATATTCCACCCATGTAACAAATGCTTAAGGCACATGATTTGCATGGTCTTTGAAGCAGCAAAGTAGCTTTATAGCAATGTGATCTAGCAAGCATGTGTTCATTTGCAACATCAACTGCTAAAATACTACTTGTTTCCTGATTTACTCAATTGTTAGTCTTTCATCCTCTGCTTCTCATATTGCTGTTCCTGACCTCATATATTCTGTTATGCTTTTCTGTTTGTACTAATGCGAGCTTGGGGTTATGACTGCAACTAGCACATAGTGTTTGTTGAATAGCTTTCATATTTGTCTCTAACTGTAATCTCCCGTGTTGTTTGGTATCCAGGTGATATCCATGGTCAATATAGTGATCTTTTAAGGCTTTTCGAATATGGAGGCTTTCCTCCTGAAGCCAATTATCTATTCTTGGGTGATTATGTTGATCGAGGCAAACAAAGTTTGGAGACTATATGCCTTCTTCTTGCATACAAAATCAAGTACCCAGAGAACTTTTTTATTCTGAGGGGCAATCATGAGTGTGCTTCAATAAACAGAATATATGGATTCTATGATGAATGCAAGCGTCGATTTAATGTGCGGCTATGGAAGGTCTTCACTGATTGTTTTAACTGTCTCCCCGTGGCTGCTCTAATTGATGATAAAATATTATGCATGCATGGTGGACTTTCTCCTGACCTAACACACTTGGATGAGATAAAGAACTTGCAGCGTCCAACTGATGTACCGGATGCAGGTCTATTATGTGACCTACTTTGGTCAGATCCGGGAAAAGATAATCAAGGGTGGGGCATGAATGATAGAGGGGTCTCATATACTTTTGGTGCTGAGAAAGTTTCAGAATTCCTGGAAAAGCATGACCTTGATCTTATTTGCCGGGCTCATCAGGTAGTGCCTTAGTATTTGAGCGCAACCTTTTTTATCTTTTATTTCCCAGTAAATTAATAATTTAAGGTGTTTATATTTCATGTGGTGTCAGGTTGTTGAGGATGGGTATGAATTCTTTGCTGACAGACAGCTCGTCACCATATTCTCGGCTCCCAATTATTGCGGTGAATTTGATAATGCCGGTGCGATGATGAGCGTGGATGAAACTTTGATGTGCTCTTTCCAAATTCTGAAACCTGCTGAGAGAAAACCCAAACTTATGGCCTCAAACAAAATGTGAGATTGTGAAGCCGTCCCGCTTCCAGCAGCTGAGGTTGGTTACTCCAGTTGCAATGTTGTGTCCTACTCTTAACCTTGCAATTGTTGAATAATATTGCTTGTGCATTAGTCGACGGTACTACAATTTGATGTATTGTTTATCCATTTTGCACTTTGTCTTGACTGTAATCTAGTAACATAACATTTTTCAAGTCAATATCATTGATGTCTGATTAAGCTGTATGTTTGATGTAATATGTATTACTGGTACAAATGAAATTAATCTGCAAGAAAGCTTTTTTAGGTTCTTTACATTTAGGGGGGTCACTGGGGTGCACCCAGGGACAAGTAACAACTTGATTCTCCACTTTATCAGAATTTTACCTAAATGCCACACAAAGAAAGTGCATTATGTCATCTGGAACTAAGCAACTGAGAATTGATTACTTGCACCATTAAAGATGTTAATCATCTAGGAAATAAAATAGGGAGTAATTTTGAGAGGAAATATTGACTTGAAAAATCTTTTGTTTCTGGATTATGGTCAAGAATATCAACTGGGTATCCTGCATGTGAGCCTATAAGACATCTTTTCTGACTTTCTTTGTTTTAGCTCATGACGCTCTATTGTTATGTAGGCTCTTCCTGTGGGTGCATCAAGACATCAAGGTGTAGGTGCCAGCTTGAAGGCAACATTGGGCCATTTCTATCAGAGAAACCAAATAATATCATTCCTAACTGTTCGTCTGGAAGTCTCTCCATGGCAAGTGACTGAATTTTTTCCCTTTCCTGTTGCCACGTGTGAAACAATGATGTAGTTGTAGATATACTGATTATGGAAGGATAAAGTTCTCAATTGACCTGAGGCGATTTCCTTCTCCAGCCAGGAAAAATTCTGAATGTCAAGGACTCTGTTTGAAAGTTTCACTATTTGAAAGCAGTTGTACTGTATGGAGGTAAGGACTATGCCAAGGCTGTGTTTTCTGTGGTTTGTAAGCAAGTTTGGATATGGTCTGTTATGTTAGTTTCTCTAGTGTGCCGAACATCAAAGCAACAGTCAAGGAGGGATGCTGATGCTTGCTGAGAACTTCTGAAGATGATTCCACAGCTGACTGCTTGGTTTGTCAGACTTAGTATTGCTGAACGTCGTGAATTTTGTTCTGTTGGACCAGCGTGAGTGCATGGGTGCTTCGTGAATCGTGAGCCTTATCTCATTTTTGATGCGGCGAATTTGGGAAATGCCATTGTAAAGATCATCTAAGTTGAAAAATACTATCGGTGTCTCTATGTCATGCGGCTCTAGGGTTTATATGTTATCTTCGTAGCTGATGGTATTTTTTAATATAAATGTTTTCTAATGGTGTCTACTTAATTTTTCCTTTTTGGTGTTTTGTGTTATGTTACATGTGCGGCTCTGTTTTTGCCTGGATATGCATTTTGTTCGCTACCGGCTGTGCCATATTATCTGACAAGCCTATGCATTGCCTTGACCGAACCCAAACATGATAATGGCGTCCAGGCACTACGTAAATGTAACGTCTTTATGCACTCCGGCAGAGAGCTGGACCGTGCAAATAGCCTCTTTGCGTTAGCCTTACCATATTGTCCAGCAATGGTGAAAAAAGACGTCAGTAGAAACAGTATGGTACCAATGTAATCCTGTATAACTCCTGCAATTGCTCCCAATGTACAAGATAGATCAACGCGGGAACCGAGTATACAACAGTATGGTACAGGTACAACAATGTTCATCGAACTCCACAGATGAACAGTAGCTACTGAAAGAACTGCCTTGCAACCCAGCATCTTAAGGGCACGAAATCAACACATCCAGAATGCTTATCAGCGAGTCATTGGCGATTCTATTGTCTGCCCATGCGTCAGTAATATAACTGGACTGTTTTTCACAAAAAAAATATCACTGGATTGTCGCATACGTTTCTTGTTTCATTTTCATCTCTTAATACAGGCCTGTATCTGCAATGAGATGACAATGGTTTAATTCCTCCGAACAGAAACAAAATAGTAGGAGCCGATAAGCAAAGGCAGCATACTTACAGGCGTGTAATGTTATTCTGTGATTGGACAGCTTTTCTAAGCTTTATTTCTGCCGACAGCCCCTCAGATCTGCTCTGTTCTTGATAAGTTGATCCTACAGGAACTAAAGTATATATATTTTGATGACATGATTTTAATTAGACTTACTAGTAAACTAAACAAAAAATCAAATGCTCCAGTGATTAACCTTGAGAGATTTTCGGAGACCAATTCTGGCGGATCTAAGATATGGAAGGCGCGCCAGGTTGGATATGGATATTGCTTACTTTCAAAAGGCTAGCTTGCTCTAGTCTTGGTTTTCTCTAAGTGGGAACGAAGCTCTTCATTTTGCTTCAAACAATCTTTAACCTGTAAATTTCAATTAAGTCAACAGGGACGCAAGTTTCTTCCACACAGTTTTGTTTAGCATCTCTACGCAGGAAATGACCAACAACAACACACCTGGTCTTCCCATTGCATTGTAACAGCTATGGCTTCTTGTTAAGTAGTAGACAAGGCTGAGTTCTCCTCAAACAGCTAATCTATTTCTGATGATTGAGAATCAATCTGTGCAACACAATAAACACTTAACCACCACTTAGAAAACTTATTTAATACAAAAGAAACGGTAAGACCACATCTATAACCTCCATTAGCAGCTTTTGACGGCTTCCCTCTAGCCTATCAACCATCAAAGCCATGTCATGCAACTGGTTTTTCAAGTTTTTCCCTATCTTGCTGCCATAAAGTAAATTTGGGTCAGTAGCTCAGTACAGTTTGCATGAAGAGTTGAGCAAAGCTAGAATAATACTATGAACAAGCAATGCTACTTGTGCAACTGTTCTAATCACCCCTATACATTCAAGGCCATCAGGACTGAAGGTGCTCAACCATCCAGCTTACTTACCTTCTTGATAAATATGGGCATAGTAAATCATTGGCCATGGGTATACCACCATACCAGAATTTCATAACATGGGCCATACAGTATCTGAAAAAAAAAAAAAAATTAAAGTTTGTTGGATACATTACCATTGAAAATGCCTTGCGTGCAGCAAACTCAGAAGCATCCTCTGCATGGTAGCAAAAACTAATTCATGTCATAGAATCAATGCAAAGATTATATCCGGAGAATGCTCAGCAAGTAAGCACTTAATTTTGAATGACATAAGATAAAGAACTACCTTAAGACGTATCTATACACCACTAAAATATGGAAAGTGAGAAGTAATGAAAGACACTCGAGAATGATAAACATGGAAGACAACACCTATGCCAATAACTAGGGTGAAGTTACATGTTTACTTGGGGTTACATGAATTGTTGTACTTCCTCACTTTATAAACGATAGACTACAATAAACATGTGTATCATCCACACCTGTAGCTTTCTTTGTCAACACAGCAATTTGGTCTTCCAACTGTTGCTTTTCAGTCTCCAGAGAAGCAATGCAGGATTGTTCTTTAGCTACCTTTTGCTGCTCTTGTTGCCTCAGCAGGATCTCTTCAGCTAATTTTTGTTGCTTCTGTTGCCTTAGCAGTGACTCTTGCTGTGTTTGTCGTTTTAGATGTTAAGATTACAAAAGAATGAAAACAATATAACATTCAAGCAGAAGGTTTAAATGAACCAACCTTCAGCTGAGCCTGTAAATCTTGTATCTCCTTTTCCACGACAAGAGTTTCCTCACTAAATGTTCCCATTGGATATCCACTGTAAGAGTTGCCCATTACTTGCCGCTGTAGGGTATTTAACTGTGCTCTCAAGGATGTAGAATCTTCTTCTGCCTGTGCATTTCAAGATTAGCAAAGTGATGATACCACTAATAAGGCACAAATTTTAGAAATACCCTATACTGCTCCTCTTCTGCTTCCTTCAGCCGTTTCTTCATGCTCCTGAGTTGAGCTAGAGCATCCTCCTACTTAGCATACCAGTCTGAAGTGGTGATGAGGGTTAAGCATGCATAGGTAGCACACAATAACTACGGATAGCATAAACACAATAATAAACAAGTGCTTAATACCTTAGCAATAACAGCAGCATCTTTCTCCAAGGAAATGTCGTTCAGAGCTTTTCTCAAGGAGGGCACTACATTCTGCTCCTGCGAGTAACATATCAAGCCACAAAGGTTAAAGTGCAGGAAAAACTAGGTGCACGGAACCAGATAACAACATACTCTATGATACTCACCAGATCGTTCAAGCGGTTTACAAGGGCATCCTTCTCAACTTCCTTCTCTGCAATCTGGCAGGGATACACAATGTAAGAAGTGCCCATCCTGGAGTAACTATACCAAGAACCCAAACTGCATACAAAATACCTTGGACAGCAGCATTTGGTTTTCCCTCTCCAATTCCGCGTTCCCATTTTCAAGTTCTTGAACTCGAGCAAGGAGCTAGCATTCAGATCAAAAGCTTAGTTAACATCTAGAAATTAGAGAAGAATCCTACTTGCAGCTAACATAATATTGCTCAAAGAGATCAAATGCTTGTAAACGGCATAGAAAACTTGTTAAACTGCGTCAAAAAAAGGAATTTCGCTAAACTGACCTCAGCTCCAGCTCTTTGGTTCCCTTCAGATCATCAGCGTTGTTACATGGAAATAAAACACAACCCAAGGTCAGCATCGAAGCGGAGCAAACTAAGAGAAGATCGCAATGAACAATCCAAGAAGGATTAGAAGGAACGATGTACCAACCGTAAGGGTCGATGTGGGACGCCGCGGCCGGCGGGTTGTGCTGCTGTTTCTGCTGCATCCTCTCGGCAGCTCTCTTGTGCCAGATCTCCTCCAGCTGCCAAAAACAAGCACAAATTACGGCATAATTGGAACCCCGAACCTCAGAAGCTAGAACTAGCGGGACGCGGATCTGCGCGCCTTCCATCTCAAAACGGAGAGGAAAATAAAGAGAGGGAGGCGTACGGTGCGGCGGCCCCGGGAGGCGTGGCGGGATTCCATTCGGCGGCGTCTGAACGATCGGTCGGTCGATTTGGGAGCTCCGGATCGGAGGAGGCCGGAGTTCCCACCGTTCCCCTCGGTTCTGCGATGCCGCGGGCGGGCGACGTGGGGGAGCCGGGAGGGGAGGAGAGGGGAGCCAGCCGAAACTCGTGGGTGGGTTGGCCGATGGGCTACCCAAAGCACGCGTAGGGCCGCTTGCTTGCTTGGGTAGCGCGAGGCCTTTGCGTTGGCCGGGCCAACCACAAGGAACGGCCCAGGCACCAGGTGACCTCGTTAAAATTGGTCGCGCTGCGTAGAAGGCAAAACACGCTGCGGGCACTGTGGATGATTTCTAAAAATACCATTTAATAGGAAGGCTTGACAATTGGATGGTTGAAGGGCATATGATCTTGTTTAAATTTTTTTTAGGATCGTTTGAAGTAACGAAACGCACACGGGAGCATGCTGTCAATGAGAAGATTGACACATATGACATCGCAATTCATATTTACCTGCAGAATTAGGTCTGCACTCGTGTATGTGTCTTCTTTCATCCAAACTCTTGTTGATATATAAAAATAACACTTCCGCATTCAAACTAAATTGGATAAGGTATTATCATTGGCAAACTGTATCTATCTATCCGATATGTTATTTTTCAATACGTTACCTCATATCCTTGGTCTATTTCATTATTGAGAGGATAAACTTAGCTAAAATTTAACTAAATTTCTATAAAACAAAACTAATACACTAAATCCTAAAATACACCTAAAATTAATCTAAAATTATCTAAAATTGGCCAAAATCATTTAGTATGCATATAAAATTCAACTAAAATTACCTCGTTATGGAGGTGGACATCAATGTCGGGGTAGAGGACAACACGGAGGATGCAGCAGTGTGGTGTCATAGAGGCCGACAACGACGTGGGGCAGGAGCCGAGGTGTCAGTGTGAAGGAGGTATGACGCCGTCGATGTTGTGGAGGCCAATGGTGGTGCAGTGCGGTGAGGGGAATGAGGCGTTGTTGTGGAGGAAGGCAGGGAGGTGCAGAGACATCGATGTCATGGAGGACAGCGACGACACGAGACATGATTCGAGGTGTCGGTGGAGGAGGCCGGTGTCGGTGTGGATGAGAAGGCAGCATCTGTAACATCCTGAGTTTTAGCATATAGACTTTAGCAAAATTTACTCCTTTTAATTTTTTTCTAATTATTTAAAACAACATAAAATCAATGATATATATTAATATATATATATATATATATATATATATATATATATATATATATATATATACATACTGATATGTATATATATTCAAATATATTATTTTGGCTAAGTATTCTAAAGAGCACCAAATTTAAATTCTAAATTAATCATTGCAATATATTGAATCATGTGCATTTTGGTTTATTTGTTTTTATGATTCTTTGAGTGGAGATTTGAATTTAAATGTCTCTCAAATTCAAATATATTTCTTAGATTTAGCCCAGCTGAAATCCAATTTAATTCAAAATCTTTTGAATTTAGTCCTCTCCTAAATCTCAGAGTTTCAAATCCAAATCCTAATTCAAATACATTTATTTGAATTTATGCCAAAAAATATCCAAACCCCAAATTCAAATATCCCATTTGAATTTATCCCAAACAATTCCATTTTCTTTTCTTCAACTCGGGCCGCCCTTTTCCTTTTTCTCCTCCGCACAACCCATCTCTCTCTCTCTCTCTCTCTCTCTCTCTCTCTCTCTCTCTCTCTCTCTCTCTCTCTCTCTGTGTGTGTGTGTGTGTGTTCCGGCCCAGCTCACCCCCTCCCTCCACTCCCCGCGCACATGGGCTGCAACACACATACCCGAGCGTCCCAGCTAGCACGCCAGCCCAATGCACCAGCGAGGCCGCCCCACCCCGCTCTGCTCCCACCGCCACGTGGACCCTGCGGTCGATCATCGTCTTCCTCCTCTAGCTCGCCCTATCTCCCTGATCATTGTCACGCCACCCCTTTCTCCCGCATTTAAACCTCAGCAACTTTCCCTCCCTCTCCCCGGCCCTCTCTTTCCTCTCCTTCCCTCTCTGCTCCATCAAGCACGCCACCCGAACCAGCCCCTGGCATGCACGACTTTGGCGCCCACCCCACGTGGTTGGATGGTAGCCGCACCACCATGCGCCACACGAATTAAGGTGGGTGTCATCCTCCGCGTTGCTCACTGAGGACAACACGACACCTATAAATTGGAGCTCCTCGATCTTGTGCTTCCTCTTTTCCCCAAATCCGCCATGCAATCCCTAATGTCGCTGTGTCAATCTCCTCTCTCGCCATCGCACTTTTCCACTTGGACTGCAAGAGAAGAGGAAGGACCGCGGAGGAAGAAGCCAACTGGGTCCAAAGCTCTCACCCCCTCCCCCCTCCCCGATGAGACTGACGCCGGAACATAAGGGAGATATGTCGCCGCCTCTTCTTCGACTCCGGCCACCCAAGCCCCTTCAATGCTGGTGAGCCTCCGACCACCTCCTCCCTTTTTCCCTTGGCTTGGTAGCTCATGTTGACCCACCTTCGCGCGGCGTATGGTAGTCTGGTCACCTTCACCGCCACACTGTGATATGATCACCACCAGCAACCTTCTCCTTCCTCTGTGCCAACCGCTGTGCCTATGCCAAGGAAACCCCCTAGAGTAGTAGGGGAATGCTTTGTAGGGTCAAGGGGAGGTGCTTCCCAATTCCGTGCCTACCACCATCAACTCTAGCGTCGATCTGGGATTGCTCCGACGACCGGCCGGTGACGAGCCTGTGACAGTGACAGTTCAAAATTCTTAAACATGTAATTAAGCATTCATGAGTATAATTAGCCTTATGTTTAATTGTTTGAGCAATTTTTGACATGCAATTTAAACTTAACATAAATTGTTAACATTAATATTAGTGATGTATTGTGAAGTAACTCACAAATTTGCTATGCAGCATAGGGATAGAAATAATTTTTAGAAAATAGTCCATGCAATATAAAGATTATAAATGAATTTCCCCAAATTTTTGGGAGAAACCTTAAAAATTTGTGCAGGTTAGAAATGGTTGCATTTTTAAAGAATTTTAATTCAAATTTGGCTCAGGATTTTTTTGGGTCAAACAAGTTAAAATAGGTTGCACATGAATTATAGTTTTACACAAAATTTGTTCCACGATTTTTAGACCATAGGAAGACCTGGTTTGGATCAGATCAGAGGAGGGGAGATTTTCCACCGATTTCTCACTGCCTCTCAGCCACTCTGCTCTCTGGTCGGCCACCGTTTTCATTAACCGGCGAAGTTGGCCGACATGTCACTCGTTCGAGCCACGTCACTGGCCATGAGTTGCTTCGCAAGAGATCGACCGCTGTCCTCTGTTCCCGCACGTCTCTCTCTCTCTCTTTATCTCCCTCACTTGCTCTCTCTTCCCAGACTCTCTCACTTGGCCGAGTAGCCTAGAGTTGCACGCACACAACACCAAGCCACCGAACTCCAATCTGCTACGCCAGAGCTCCGTTTAGCCCCAGCCCGACCATGTGAAGCCATGGGGAGAATCACCTGACACCCTCCACCGCTTCCCCTGACCGATTCTACCTTCTCCCCCACCGGACCGAGCTTCCAATGTCGTCTTCCCTAAACTCTGGCGCCTTTCTTTGCCATCGTGCCATCGATCAGCCTCACCGGTGCTCCTCAGTTTAGAACAATCACGCGGCGAGGATCCCTGCTCCGTAGGCATGTCGTGGCGCATGTTATTTTGGGTTTGGCCTGACGTCGTGGCCTTGGCTACCGCCGCCGGCCTTCTCTAGTCGAGCCCACTCAGTGTGAATCCTGACATCGGGTTCTCCGTGGCACACTGAAGCTCCTATAGCCATCTCCAGCCGATTCCTTTCTGGATCCACCGCCAGCCCATCGTGTCGGCGCCTTTCTTCGCCAAATTCAGCGCCCTTTCCGCCACCTCGCCATGGAGCCGCCACCTCCGAGTTCCTCCTCCTCGAATCGTGCCTCAGTGAGCTTCCTCGTGCCACGTTCTAAAGTTTTCATGCGTGTTTTGGCCCCTGGCTCGACGCCGGTGTGCCTCTCCACGAGGGCTGACCTCGCCATGGCCGCGATGCTTGTCGCTGGCTCTGTTCCAGCCAGGCTCGCCAGTCAATAACCACCAGATCGAGTCTCCCTAAAGTGTCGTGCCTCCTATTGCTCTCAGCTAGCCATATTCTGTCATCGTTCGCTGCCAGCGAGGCCACACAGAGCCGCCTGCATGGTGCTCAGCACTGTGCAACCGACCTCCAGGTCATTTGACCAAGGTCAAAAGGACCGGCCCCACTTTCATGTGTAAGGCTAACTATCTATGGGTGAAAAAAGATTTTGGCGCTTTCAGATATTTTGGTTAAATCGGAAAATGTGCAATAGATTAAATTTTGCATTGTTAATTTGGCTGAAACTTGTAAAATGCATAGGAAATTAAATATAGCTCTAGAAATTTTGAAACCAATTTTGTTAGCTTTGTTTTATCATATTATATATGTTAAAAATACTAGGAGCTCTGAAATGTGTATTTAAATTGATTTGGTTAATAAAATATGTTTGGGCTTCAATAATTCATGGTTAATTATTGGTAAGTACAAAATTGGTAAAACCACTTATTAATTGATACCCTGTTCATTAAAAATAATCACCCTCATATTATGTATAATGAATTTTCTAATTAGGTTTAATCTTTAAGCTGAGCTTATTCAAATCCGAAAAATTGTTAATGTTTGACAATAATCAAAATTAAGAAAATCATTGATGCTTTAAAATTCATGGCACACAAAAGCGAACCAGTGGAGTTCATGAGTAAACAACAGGCAACACCAGACAAGCATCTATCATATATCTCATATATTTCAGTGAATAATTGGTCAATCTGTTAGATTTTGCTATATGCCTTAGATGGATGTGATAAGGAGTCGATGTCGGGAATCGGGTAGATCCTATTTGTTGCATCATGTCTACCTTAACAAAGTTGTTAATCATGGTCCTGGTAACCTAGCTATTTCCATGACATGGTCCAACTTAAAGGTGATACTGTAAATGCTTAGCCTTGCATAGGTCCTCGGTAGAAATCGAGCGATAGATGTCACTGTCATTCGTGAGTTATAGGAATTCAACTATAGTTATAAACGAATGATAAGTTAGGATGGTGAGTTGAAAAAAAATTGAGACGAGATGTGAGCGGGTTCTAGAGGCAGTTCAGGAGAGGAGAATCGGGTGTCATGGACTACTTGTATCATTTAAGCATCGATGTTGGTTTAAGCACTTTCTGTACTTTCACATATCGATCTAATGGTAAGATAAACTGATTATTGTATAACATACTGACGCTTGCCTTGTGGCTCTATGATGTGTAAGAAAAAGGATGAGGTGGTGGAGAGTCAAAGGTGTCCGGGACACGCTCGTAGTAACCCCAGTGTCATAGGGGCATGTGTAAGTGGGTAGTTTCGAGTACAAGAAAGGTTATCTCAGGGGCTAAGAGGATGGACCCGAGTTGTGTGTGTAAAGATGTACCCCCTGCTAGGTGTAAAATCAATTCGAATTGTTGCACTCTCGGTTATGAGAATGCTTAAGTTTCATTGGACATCAATCGTAGAGTTTCATGCGGTTTTGGAAATGGAAAGTATGTGGGCTTCTAAAGGAGCGTGTGCTGGTACTGAATTGAGTTAGACAAGTTTACTTTATTGAAGATTATGTTTATTGTCAGTTTATGTTAGCAGTTCATGTCATTACATTGGTTACAGTGCCTTTTTGCTAAGTCAATTTAACTTTGTGGCTATTCCTTACTATTCACTTAATGCATTATCCTTAGAGTCAAGATAGTATATATCTATATTGTGTAAGTCTTGCGAGTACCTTCGTATTATGGGTGCTGCTCTTAAGTTGATACAGGTAGCAACGAGCTAGTTTACGGGTACTTTTATCCTGCCAATGCAGGGGATGGCTAGGAGTAGAGATCGAATATCTAAGCTAGTCCTGGTAGTGTCTTATGGGCAATGGTGCCACTGCCTTTTTATTTTATTAATATCTTTCTGCTGCGTATGAAAACTCTGTTGCTATAAACACGGTACATGGAAAATGGTCTGTCATAAAAGTTAAAACTTTTGTACTCTATTCATATCTTGTGACAAAACTATGTTGTAAACGGTATACGCTGTGATCTTGGGCTTTGTTGAGCATATATCGGGACTGCCAGATTTACTTATGTTTTAATCGACTTAATTGTCGATTAAGCTGAGTGTAATTTGGTTGGGTCTGACAGAGCCCTAGCAAAATAGATTCCCCTCGCCCTTTAGATCCCCGCCCTAGGTTCCTTTCTATGACTCAGCCCCTTTGCCCGTTCTCCCGTGAGCCTTTCAGCTTGACGCCACCATGAGTAATGACGTGAACCCCGTGTGCCTCCCCTCCTCCGGCTGGTTGAGCCGTGCGTGCACGCACGGGCCATTCGATGCATCGGTGCTTGTGATCGCGCAGGCCAAGCCCGGCTCAGCCATTGGCAGGCCAGCTCACTAGCACTGCCTGCTGGCACAACCCAGTGGACGAGACCCTTCTTTCGCAGGTCGTCACTGCCCAAGCCCAGCACTATGCAGCTTAGGCTCAAGCCTAAGTCCAGCTCGAGCCTAAGCCCAGTACAGCTTAGCTCGATCAGTGGGCCCCATAGGGCACTGTGCAGTGGGTCCCACCTTTGGGCCCCACCCATGAATAGTGCCATTTTCTATTTTCTTGATTTAATTCTAGGTTAAATCTTGTGGGAGTATAATTTCTCCATTCTGACTCCGATTCTGACGATTATTTCACCTAAATTCATCTAATTTTGGGGTCTATCTTTATAACTCAGTGTGATATCCATTAGGTCTCATTTGGCTTTCCATTGGTGTTATTTGATTCTTCTCTACTATAGGCCATCGTTAATTGTAATCGTGTTTGCAGAACTAGAAGATTTCGCGGAGAACCCGGAGGATCCTGACTTCGACTAAGGGTTAGAAGAAGACTTTAGAGCAGGCAAGTCCTATCTCCTTGATCATTTTGAACCCATATTTTCAATAATCTAATCGATCAACTTAAAACATGACTTATTATCGCATGTGCTATTTCAACTACTTGTAGTAGTTAAATCGTACCAAACAATTACCATGCCTTAAATGTCATTATCCAGAATACATATCACCCTCGGATTACTTATCGTTATATATATTAGCGTTGGACCATACCTTGATATCTAGCATGCTTAGGATAGAATACATCTCTTCAGAGATGTCGCTATGAAATACGTCTCTTTGAAGATGTCGCTTAACTGTTTAATCAATTCAACTCATATGCCATGAATCTTTGGTGACTGTGGAATCCTTTATGTGGTGTGAGATATGGTGGGTGGTGTGTAAAATGGGTGAAAACTATTTTGTCAGGCGCAAGTAGAGTAGTCCTTTGGTGAGGATGTTCTTGGGAGCTTGAGTTACCTTTGTGGTATTCATTGCCGGCTGAAGATGTTTGCCATAGCTGTATAAGTACCAAATCATTGTGCCATCATGCTAAATCACCCCAGTGCAACCATGCATCCTGCATAGGTAGAACTTGACTTTTCTATCTCTCGACCAAGCTGGATATTTTACTAGGAGTCCAGGGGAGCAATGAGCACCCAATCGTCTATCATGTGCTTCGTGGATGTTTATGGAATTAGACTCCTTGAGAAGGTCCCAGTGGTACCCTGTCATCCCTTGCATAGACCTGAAGCACTTGGGGTGTCTCGTAGTATAGTACAATGAGGGAAGGTTATTGAAGCATCTTGGTATGATTCACTCCCCCGCTTGCAACAATTGGAAGCTGAGTATATCATGTGGGTATTGTGTACAACCTCTGCATAATGTAAATCTATTCGAATAGTCATGTCCATGATCATGGACATGAAAAACAATGACATCACTTGGTTAGACTCGGGGAGTGTGAGTGTGTCTTGATGAGTATGTGTGGACTAGATATCCGAGTGATGAGGTTGCTAGCTTGATCTGCTAGGAGCTATGTGGTACTAGAGGTACACCAGACACAATGATAGGGACTACGGAGTGAGTTGTAGCCCCTCCCAAGACCGAAACCCCTTAGATATACCTTAATACCTTGTTTACACTATTTTAGAGTTAACAATAGAGAATATAACTGGATATCTTCATGAAAATCTACTTTACACTTAAAACTAAACCACAGAGCATTGTCCTTGACTTATCCTTTATGCATCTATTAACACCTTGAAGTAGTATAGGACTTGTTGAGTACTTTTCGTACTCACTCTTTCTATTATTCAGATGAGAAAATAGATGTCAACTTCACTAGAGATGAAGGCGTGGATGAGGAGTAGATTAGCAGTCACGGTCGCACCCTAGCTTACTATTGCTTTGGATTGTTGTTCCGTTGTGCTTTTGATGGCCAGTAGGCTAGATTTGCAATACACCATATGGTTTGAAGACCCTTTGTACTATGTAACCTTAATTCTTTTATGTACGATGTATGACTGTAATACTATAATTGTTGTACTATGCATAACAACTACTTGATCTAGAAACTAATACAAAAGCCATATGAGATCCTAGGAATGGGGTCTTACAGCATTGGCTTTGAGATGTTGAGGAGGTCGTGCAGCACGGGACGAAAGCCGAGGCGTGTTGAAGAAGGATGAAGAAGGAAAGTTGTATGAGGCGTGTTGATACTATCACTACCGAATCAAGTAACCAACTGAAAGTGATAGATTATCATTGCTAGTTCACAACTACAACTGACAGTGATAGTATCACTATGCGAAATGCGAGAATTAGGGTGTCGATGATAGTTTATCACTAATGGTTGGTAACTAGAATCGGTAGTAATCCTATCAATATAAATTGAAAAAAGGGTGCTTGAGCTGTAGAGCTAGGAAAGCCACTCGTATGTTCCCAACCACTACAAGCTCAACACAACCCTTCGATTATACAAGTCGAAGATGACGTTTATAAACCATTCAAGCCATTCCTTGATAGGCAGTGTAGTACTAAAGGATAGCAAAGGTAGCAGGTTGTGATGAGCAAGGATGTCTAAACAAAAAGTTCATTAATAAATATTAAACCATAATATATATATATATATATATAAATATATATATAAGAGTTCATATATAATACATATAAAAAGTTTGTTACACCAGTTCAAAAAACAACCTGATGTTTAAACTGGTTGCCGGATCATCTTCCTCCTCCACCAGGCTAACATGGCTCACGATGGTGAAGACAACATTGTCGTCATCAACAATATACATATGAACATGCAGAAAACAAAGCATTTCTGTGTAACGAGCAAAGAACACAACAATAGTTGTCGTAGGGATCAAAAGAAATCCGGGAGGTGTTGTTCGGTCCCAGGGCTCGTGGCATCAACCGACAGTGATAAAGTGTATATTCATATAGGTTTTAGCCATGAGCCAGCACATATAAAAAGTTGTACCACAGTCCTTTCTTTGGTTGTTGGTGGTTTTGAACCGACAGTGATACCCTATGTCACGTCCCAAAATGCTAATTACGTAGCTAAGCATGCATAATCATCATGGCATTACATTTGTGCATGTTTATTTGTTAATTTAAGTTTAAATGTACTTCAAAAAATACCTTGAATTTAATTAAATCCATTTAGAAAGGAGGAGAAAAAAAAAGAAAGGAAACACTGGGATTTGCTTCCAGCAGTCTGACCAGGAATAACCGCGGTCTAACTGCTAAAGGAAGCCACATGGGCTTCCCACGGTCCGACCGGGACCTCCTGAGGTCTGACCACCAGAGCTCAATGGCTTTCCATTTAAGGCATCAACCACTCTCGCACTCTCTCTTTTTCCTTTCCTCTCTCACTCTCTCCCTCCATCAAGCCCTAGAGAAAGAAGGAGAAGCCCACCCCGACGTCTGTGGCAAGCTGAGATTGACTGTGAGAGCTTCCCCAAGCTTCCGAAGGGCTTATCCGAGCTCCTCCTCTCTTCTCCCTCGCCGGAGAAACATTCCTTTCACCTTGAGCTCATCAACCACTCGAAAGCCTGATCCACAAATTGGAGCTTCCCCGAAGCTTTCCAACCCGCTAGGAAGTTTCCCTCACTACGGTGAGATGTCCCCTACCGATTCCCCATCATTCTCGAGGTCTAATCGATCCTCATGTCGTTTAGATGCAAACTCAACCCTAGCTTAGACCCCATTCTTGGAGTTTTCTAAGTTTGGCTCGGTGAAGGTTGTCCAAACCACCATAGAAGCACTCAATTAGTCTCTTAGAGCGTTTTGGTATCCTTCACAATAGAAAACCTTGCCAGAACCTTCGTCGGTGACCTTGTAGAGGTGCTACCGCTATGGACTCATGGTTTGACCACCGCTCGTGCTGGTGTGACTGCCAGTTTGGAGATCAAAACCTCATTCAAACACATAGTTAGGAGTCTGTCCGCCGCTAGAGTCGGTCTGACCGCCACCATACTGCCGGTCTGACCACCATACGCCAAAACTCTCTACACATTGATGGTCTGACTACCGCCACAATGTTGGTCTGATTACCAGCCATGCAAAGCTGTATGACCTTAGGACGTGTTATCCGAGGTTCAAACCTTTTCTAACCCGAATTTTCTAGTGTTCCTTTGCAAATGTTTTCGAAACACGATGCTTTATTATTGTTCAAGCATGCATCATATGCACACTTTTCCATCATTCACTTGTTTATGCAATGCATTCTTGATTTATTTAGAGAGTATTGCGTTGACGGTCCAAATGGTTGAAGGTGACATCAAGCAACCAAAATTATGTGAGTGCCGCGCAAGTAGCATCAGGCTGGCGCCAAAGCAGCAATGCAAACATCTAAGCATATTGCACCCCTTACTTTGGATCAATTGTGTCTAATATGATAAATTATTCTTTATGTATGTTTGCATGAGTAGCGTTCAAGAGTCAGGTGATATGGGTAGACTCTATGTTGATACATTACGTTAACCTTGATATTGTTGTTGATTCTTATCCTTGTAACCTAGGTATGATGATGTTGATGTCTAACTTCAAAGGTGAACCGAAATACTTAGCAGTGCCTAGGTCTTCGATAGAAGTCGAGTGATGGTTCAACCATAGCTCGTGAGCTTAGGACTTACTTATGGTTCACAATGATAATGACATTGGGATGAATGAGTGGTGAGAATGAGACGAGATATGGGCGGTGTTAGGAGTAGGTCGGGAGAGGAGCCCGGATGCCATAGGCCACTTGCATCGATTAAGCATCGTCCGTCAGTGCCGTTGGTTTTAGCACGTTCCGTACTAACCACATATCCATTTGTGGGAAGGATGAACCGAATACCTTATGTAGTTGTGACCCTTTGGCTCGCACGCCTTGGGTGTCGTGGGCATAATAGGTTTGTATGGGCATCTAGTTTGCCCTGGGAGTAGTTCTAGATGATCCCCGCACCTTGAGGCGCATGTTCAAATGTTGAGGCTTATTTGGGAAAGGTTGTCACGAGTACCCCCTTATGTGGACTTTAGCGGGTCACACAAGATGAATGGTTCTCGTGTCATGTGGGTAAAAGAGTACCCCTATGCAGGGTGTAAAAACAATTCGAATTGTCACACTCTTGGTTATGATCACACTTCTGTCCATCCGTATCATTTGTAGAGTCCCAAATGTGGAATGATATGATATAGTATGTTGGGATGTAGTTGAGATGGTTCTATTCTCAGATATATTTATGATGGTTCTAGTTACATATATGTTTATGTTGCTAATTACAGGATTGAATGGTATAGATGGTCATGTGTAGATGGTTACACATTTATGTCAAAAATTGCTTTCGCATGTGAATCTACTTAACCTTGTGGTCGTTCCTTGCTAATTTATCCAAATGCATAATCCTTTGAGTCAAGTTATTTATATGTACCCAATATGGATTAAGTTTTACGAGTATCTTTGTACTCACGCTGCCCTTTCAGGTGCTATCGATGTGGAGGAGGTAGTGTTCGGCTACTTAGCGCCTGCCAATGTAGGTGGCGGGGATGAGTAGTGCAAACTATTTGGATGGCATTATTTTGGGGTGGGGTCTAAAGGCATATGGCTCCACCTATCTTTTGTTGTTGATATATGTTTTCTTTCGCTGCGTAGTTTCTCTTTTAGCTAGGTGATGGTCATTTTATTGTCCTAGCTCTCTTTTATTGTAAATTGTCAGAAATTGTTAATACTCAAATACTTGTAATATATTTTTAAATACTCACTTTTTTTAAGCTTTGTTGTGATGATATATGTTGGAAATGTGTGTGTTCCGATCTTAGGCACAAAACACATGTCGGGACTACTGAAATGATATTCTGGTTAATCATTGCAGTCTTAATTATAGAAATGATTGACTTAATGATTAATTAGTATACTATTTGGGTGGTTCCTCACAGCGTGATATCAGATAGCCTAAAAATACTTAGGATATGGGTTAATAAAACATGTTAACTTCACTAAAGCAACCCACTAAAATTTACTAGATCCTAAGTGTTTGCTCTACCTTATTTCTCACCTTGTTGTAGGTTTTATTGTACCTCCTTTTGTTAATAACATGTTTAATCTTGATCCTCGACTCGTCTCCTTCTAAGTGGGTTAAGAATTATCGCCTTTTTGGGCGAGTGGTCCAAAGTTAGTGAAGACAAGAAAAGTGAAATAGGGTGTCATTCTCTTTCGTTAGTTTTGAATAGTTAAATAGCTATGTTATGCCCCTAAGTGTAATGTATTTGTAACCGTATCTAGATGACGATCGTGGTTGTCGGAACGAATCACTTTCATAGTTGGGAAGTTTCATTGGGTGTAAATTGTGTCAAAAAGGCTGCTGTTGGCCCCAGACTTCCAGCAGTCTGACCGCCAGGTAGCTGTCAGACCGCTGGTGTCTGCGGTCTAACCACCAGGCGACGGTCTAACTGCTGACACTTGCGTGAAAAAAGTTGTGAGTTGTGAGCTATGCTACGTTCTCGCATATGTTGCACTACACTTTTGATCATGCATTCTCCTCATAATACGATGCTCTAGTGTGCATCACTTGCTCAAATCTGATCAATGTCGTTTCTATCAAGTTGAGGTTTAACCTTTTGCCTCTTTTTCATTTTTCTGTTACTAACAGGATGAGAACCCATCAGAATCTTGAAGATTTTTCTGAGGGTTCCAATGAGAATAACCCCGTACCACCTCCATCGTCGAGTACGATGGATGTCTTAATGCAAATTGAGCAAAACTGTCAAGCTCAAACTGCTCTTCTTGAGGCTCTCATGTGCAACATACCCTCACGGAGGGGGTGGAGCTGGACACCGAGATGATTTCTCGGACTTCCTTTGGACTCAGCCTCCCACCTTCACGCGTGCAGAGGATCCTCTCGATGCAGATCACTGCTTCGCAGCATCGAGAAGAAGCTCGCTATCGTTCGATGCGAGGATCACGAGAAGGCTCTCTTCGCCGCCCATCAACTCCAAGGCGCGGTCGTTGCATGTTGGACCAACTACCTCACCATGCACGACGCCAATCACCGTGTGTCTTGGGTAGAGTTCCGCCAAGCCTTCCATGACTATCACATTCCCAAAGTGATAATGGGAATCAAAAGGCGGAAATTTCTGGACCTCAATTAGGGAGGCAAGTTAGTCATAGAGTATGTGTAGACATTCAATCACTTGGCTCAATATGCATCAAAAGAGGTTAATACCGATAAAAGGAAGCAATACTGTTTTGTGAATAACCTCTCTTTCAAGATGCAAGACCGCTTGTCAGCTCATGAGTTCATCGACTTTAACAAGTTGGTGAGCACATCCCTCACGGTCGAGTTCAAGATGAAGAATCACCAAGAGGAGAAGAAGCGCAAGAGGGTCCCGTCGCCTTTCGTGGGCAGGATATCTCAACGTCCGCGTCTCACATGATGGCTTCGACTACTCCACAGCCAATGTGGATAGTGCGATGTCTGTCTTCCTCATCACAAGTGTAGCCTCCAAGACCTGCAGGATCTCAGAGGAGTGTGACAGGTAGCCCCGGAGGCCCGTGCTATAATTGTGGGCATGTTGGCCACTTTGTGCGGGATTGCCGATTCTCAAAGTTGGGAGCTGTGGTGATTGCTCCAAGGTCACCACTACCTGTGCAACCCCCTCAACAAGTCTCTCAGACTGCGCAAATTCCCAAGCGTGGTTGGGTCAACTACACCATCGCCGAGGAAGCTCACAAGAGTGCCAACGTATTGATAGGTACGTTGCTTGTGAATTCTGATTATGTCATTGTTCCTGCAGTTGTCCTTTTTGATTCCAGGGCTTCTCACTCTTTCATAATGAGGAGTTATACCCAGAGTCACAAGCTAAAGATTAGCACTACCTGTGCACCCTATTTAGAGGCACCCGGAGCCAACATTTTTACCAATCAATATGTGTCCAAGGCATCGATTATTATCAACGAGGTATCTTTTTTGGAAAATCTACTGGTAATTGATGCCGACAGTATATATGTCAGTTTAGGAATAAATTGGCTTGCCAAGAATAAGGTCGTCATTGATTGTGCTCAGAGGATTATCACTCTTGATGATTTATCCAGCACCCAAGTCCATCTGAAGCTTAAAGAAGTTGATCCTTGTCTATATGCTATGAATGTTGTCACCACCACGGATCTCTTGAATATCCTCGTGGTTTGCGAGTTTCCTAACATCTTTCTAGAAGAATTGTTAGGAATACCACCCGACCGAGAAGTGGAATTCTCTATTGATCTTTTGCTCGGTGCGGCCCCGATTTCAAAGAGGCCTTATCATATGCCACCAAATGAATTAGTAGAGTTGAAGAGGCAACTTTAGGAGTTACTCTCAAAGGGTTTCATTCGTCCGTGCTCATCACCTTGGGGATGCCCGATACTCTTTATGAAGAAGAATGATGGTACTTTACGGATGTGTGTTGATCACCGTTTGTTGAATGAGGTCACTCAAGAACCAGTATCCACTTTCTCGGATTGATATTTTGTTCAATCAATTGACCAGTGCCCGGGTTTTCTCCAAAATCGATTTGACATTAGGCCACCACCAAATAAAGATCCGACCAGAGGATATTCCAAAGATGACTTTTGTAATGTCCCAAAAGTCCTATTTTAGGCATTAAGTATGCATAAGCATCATGGCATTTTGAAATCATATTTTTAGGCAAAACGTTTTGAAAAAGTATGTCTTTGGCTTATGTGCGTTTCCACCGGGTATAATTAAGTAGAAATGGTTTGGAGGTGGTTAGGAAGATCCCAAAATCCTTTGGAAGAAATCCGGGAACCCAATTTAGCCTCTGTTCCCAGGCGGTCTGACCGAGCTTCCTCACGGTCTGATCACCACTGCTCAGAACCACCACTTAAAGCCATTTCCAAAATTTTATCTGCTCAACCACCCTCATTCATTCTTCCCAACTGAGAAAGAGAGAGAGGGAAGAGAGAGAGAGAGACAGAGAGGAGGAGGAGGAGAAGAGAGGAGATCCCCCCACCTTGAGCTCACCGGAGGCTGGAGATCGAAGGTAGAGGTTGTCCACGAGTCCCCTATGTCGTCCCCAAGCTTTTTCGTCACCGGAGTGAACACCAAGCCAGAGGAGAGAGGAGAGCTCCACCTCGACCACTACAACGTCTGAAGATGACTTCCCCAAGCTTCCTGAGGACTTCCTTGAGCTCATCCCCTTCATCCTCTTTGCCGGAGAGGATTCCAAGCATGTATATCCACATCAAGCTCGAAACCACCCTAGAGCAGTCTGACCGGCGGGATGAAACTTAGCCAATTAGCTTTATGTTAAGATCCATAATCAGGTGTCAGACCACCATTGGGTCGGTCTAACCGTCGAGCCCCGCGGTCTGACCGCCCCACGGTTTGGTCTAACCGCCATACACCAAATCTCTCTGCAAGCCACCGGTCTGACCGCCTGACCACTTAGAAAACCCACCGGTCTGACTGTCACCCCTTCCTCAGTCTGACTGCCACCTTCCCAGTTTGACCGCTAGCTTCACAGAACTCAAAAGCCTTAGGTTGTCATATCCGATGTTCAAACTTCCTTTAGCCTAATCATTCGAGCATTCTTTTACAAATATTTTTGTAATCATGCATCATGCAAATTCCTTTATAGCATTTCATCATGCTTATTGCGTTGCATTCTTCCCCTTTTAGTGATCGACGAGCTGGAGAGTAACGTGTTTTCGCGACATGGTTTTTGGCTTTGATCTAAAATTGAAGCAAAGCAGCAAGGCAAACATCTTAGCACAACTCAACCTACTAATTTGGATCTCATATTGTATAACTTGATAAATTACGCTTTATGTATATTTGCATGAATAGTGGGTCCATTATCGGGTTTTGGTGGGTAGAACCTATGTTGATGCATTAATTCTATTACCTTGAGTTACTGATAATCTGTATCTTTGTCACATGGGTTCAATATGATGTTGTCTAACCTGAAAGATATCTGGAATGATTAACAATCCATAGGTCACCGATAGAAGTCGAGCGGTGAAGTGTTCCATCATTCGCAAGTATAGGCTTTAATTTCTTTCACAATGATAACAATGCTGGTTGATGATGTTGGTCGAATGAGTTGTGAGAATGAGGTGAGATGTGGGCGATGCTAGGGGTATCTCCTACACCGGATGAGTTCCTCCATGTAGTTTGGGAGAGGAACTCAGATATCATAGACCGCTTGCATTGTTTAAGCATCGTTCGTCGATGATGTTGGCTTTAGCACTATCCGTACAACCACATATCCGGATAATGGACGAATGAGCTGAGTATTATATGCCATGCTGACGCTTGCCTTGTGGCCCTATGATGCATAAGAAAAATAAAGGAGAACTAAGGTGGTAGGGAGCTGGAGGTATCCAGGACACGCTTGCGGTAACCCCGACACCATAGGAGCATGTGCAAGTGGGTAGTTCTGGGTAAATCTCAGGGGCTAAGACGATGGATCCGGGTCATGTGGATAAATGTGTACCCCATGTAGGGTGTAAAATCAATTTGAATTGCCGCGCTCTCAGTAATGAGCATGCTTCTGTCTATTCGCATCGATCGTAGAATTACGAATGTGGGATGGTGTGGTATGGCATGTTGGGTTATAGTTGAGATGGTTCTATTTATAGATATTCTTATTATGGTTCTAGTTACATATATTCTTGTGGTGATTATGGGATAGAATTATACTTGTGGTTAAGTATAGATGCTTACATGTGTATGTCAAGTTGCATTTCGCTTATGAAATTTACTTAACCACGTGGATGATTCCTTACTAATACCTCAATGCATTCTCCTTAGAGTCGGGTTATTATATGTACCCATTATGGATTAAGTCTTGCGAGTACCTTCATACTCTCGCTGCTTATTTTCTTTTCAGCTGAAGTTAGGTGCCGGCTACTCTAACCCCATTCGGTTGCCTTGTGGTCAAATGGCACCACCGATTTTGTTTTCTTTAGTTGTTTTCCTATGCGGCGTATGTATGTTTACGCTAGATTAACCTTGTGTTTGTTAATGTATCAACTTGTAATCTGTTGAACCTTGGTTTTTCTATGTTGTGATATTCATGTTGGTAAATGTATATGTGGGTAATAACTTTCCTGAAAATTACTATATCACACATACCATGACTGCCAGAATTATATTCGCTTTAATCATTAGTGGCTACCATTGTTGTGGTGAGATGTGGGTTATCATGTGGTTTGTCGAGTTACGAGCGTGGGCTAGCTCTCATCTTATGAAATGATCATCCTAATGATTAATTCAAATTTAATTTGGACAAGTTGCGATAGCTTGGTATCAGAGCATGGTTGATCGTAGGTTAGAGTTAAGTAAAATGTGTCAACCTCACTAATGATACTCATTAATACTTAATTTCACACTCTAAGGATGTAATCTCCTTTATTCCTTACCTTTTCTTAGAGCTGCCTCATGCATTGTGTTTGTCAATGTGATTCAACTTGTTCTTTACCTTACCTTGTCCTCTCACGGGTTAAAGGTGAGTTGGAAACACTTTCGTTGATAAAAAAGCAAGGATGTGAGAGAAAGTTGACGGCGCAATGGCGGGAGCTACCGATAGGGAAAAGGCACGAATGGAGATGCACAAGGAATGGAACTTTTATGCCAAGGTGTTAGGCTAAGTAGTCACGTAGGAACCGAGGCTAGTTAGCAAAAGTTAATCGAGTTTGAGTAGACACGAGTTACGGCGTAGCTTTGTTCGCGAGATATATAATGGTTTAGCTCTATTATTACCCCTAAGTGTAATGTTCATTTTGGGATTTGCGGTTAAAATGTGTGAGGTGCGCCGAGTGTGTTTGTGAGCAGTAGGCTAGATAACGTGCATACCCATGCGGCACATTGTCTTTGAACATGTATTCTTCCCTGTAGTGGCATGCTCATCGTTGCATCGCCTTTACATTGGAGAAAGACAATCCCATTAGACACCTTGCTGCCAAAAATGTCCATCCCTTGCCTTGTAGAGATGGGCTAATCATCCAGATCTTTTACAGGTCAAGCACCCCTCGCCATCTTCTCTTAGCCCCAAATCTCGGGACGAGATTCTTTTAAGGGGGTAGGATTGTCACGTCCCAAAAGTCCTAATTTAGTCATTAAGTATGCATAAGCATTATGGGATTTTGAAATCATATTTTACATAGACAAAAATGTTTTGAAAATGTATGTATTTAGCTTATGTGCATTTCCATCGGGTATAATTAAGTAGAAATGGTTTGGAGGTGGTTAGCAAGATCCCAAAACCCTTAGGAAGAAAGTCAGGAAAAGACCCCCTTGGCGGTCCAACCGCGCCATCGTCGGTCTAACCGCTAGAGGCGTGCAAAACAAAATTTAGCCTCTGTTCCCGAGCGGTCTGACCGAGCTTCCTCGCGGTCTGACTACCACTACTCAGAACTGCCACTCAAAGCCATCGCCAAAATCTTATCTGCTCAACCACCCCCATTCGTTCTTCCCCACCAAGAAAGAGAAAGAGAGAGAGAGAGAGAGAGAGAGAGAGAGAGAGAGAGGGGAGAGAGGAGACCCCCCTTGAGCTCACCGGAGGCTGGAGATCAAAGGTAGAGGTTGTCCACGAGTCCCCTATGTCGTCCCCGAGCTCGTCCCCAAGCTTCTTCGTCACCGGAGCGAGCCCCAAGCCGGAGGAGAGCTCCACCTCGACCACCATGATGTTTGGAGATCAACGAAGATGACTTCCCCAAGATTCCTGAGGACTTCCTCGAGATCATCCCCTTCATCCTCTTTGTCAAAGAGGATTCCAAGCATGTACATCTATCTCAAGCTCCAAACCACCTTGGAGCCCGATCGCCAAATCAGAGCCTCCCCGGAGTGGACCCCTCCGCGAGAAAACTTCTCCATACCAAGGTGAAGCTCCCCCAACCTCTTTCCCTTAGTTTCCCCCAAGTTTTCCTTGCTCTTCGTAACCGTAGATAAAGTTCAACCCTATCCTAGATCTTGTCCATGGAGCTTCCTGAGTTTGGCTCGGTGAATGTCATTCAAACCACCCTAGAAGCACTCTACTAGTCTCATAGAATATTTGGTACCCTTGTAGTCGAAGACATCGCCGAAGCCTTCGCTGGTGGCCTCGCCAAGACACTGTCGGTAGACCCCAGCGGTCTAACCACCATCTTGGCTGGTATGACCAATGGGACGAAACTTAGCCAATCAGCTTCATGTTCAGATCCACAATCAGGTCTCAGACCACCATTGGGCCGGTCTGATTGCCGAGCCCCGAGGTCTGACCGCCCCAGGGTTTGGTCTGGACATTAGATGCCAAATCTCTGTGCAAGCCACTGGTTTGACCGCTCGACCACTTAGAAAAGCCACAGGTCTGACCGCCACCCCTTCCTCAGTTTGATCGCCACCTTCCTAGTCTGACCACCAGCTTCACAGAACTCTGAAGCCTTAGGTTGTCATATCTGACGTTTAAATTTCCTTTAGCCTAATCATTCGAGCATTCTTTTACAAAAAATTCATAATCATGCATAATGCAAATTCGTTTATAGCATTTCATCATACTTATTGCGTTGCATTCTTCCCCTTTTAGTGATCAACGAGCCGGAGAGTAACGGGTTTTCGCGACAATGTTTTTCGGTTTGATCTAAAATTGAAGAAAAGTAGCAAGGCAAGCATCTAAGCATACTCAACATATTACTTTGGATCTTGTATTGTATAACTTGATAAATTATATTTTATATATGTTTTCATGAGTAGTGGGTCCATTGTCGGATTTTGGTGGTAGAACCTATGTTTATGCATTAATTCTCCTTCCTTGAGTTACTGATATTTCTTATCCTTGTCACCTGAGTTCAATATGATGTTGTCTAACCTGAAAGATATCCAGAATGCTTAACAATGAATAGGTTACCGGTAGAAGTCGAGCGATGGAGTGTTGCATCATTCACAAGTATAGGCTTTAATTTCTTTTATAATGATAACATATTGGGTTGATGATGTGTGTTGGATGAGTTGTGAGAATGAAGCAAGATGTGGACGATGCTAGGGGTATCTTCTGCACCGGAGGAGTTCCTCAGTGTAGTTTGGAAGAGGAACCCGGATGCCATAGACTACTTGCATTGTTTAAGTATCGTCTGTTGGTGTTGTTGGCTTAAGGCTTTCCGTACAACTAAATATTCGGATAATGAAAGAATTGTTTAAGTATCATACGCCGTGTTGACGCTTGCTTGTAGCCCTATGACGCGAAAGAAAAATAAAGGAGAAGCAAGGTGACGGGGAGCCTGAGGTGTCCGAGACACGTTCACGGTAACCCTAGTGACATAGAGATATGTGCAAGTAGGTAGTTTAGGATATGAGAAAGGTTGTCTCGGGGGGCCAAGAGGATGGACCCAGGTCATGTGAGTAAAATTGTACCCTCTCGGAAGGGTGTAAAATCAATTCGATTTGCTGCGCTCTCGGTCATGAGCATGCTTCTGTCCATCCGAGTCGGTCGTAGAGTCATGAATGTGGGATAGTGTGGTATGACATGTTGAGTTATGGTTGAGATAGTTCTATTTACATATATGCTTATTGTGGTTCCAGTTACATATGTTCTTGTGATGATTATGGGATAGAATGATACCTGTGATTAAGTATATATGCTCACATGTGTATGTCAAGTTGCATTTCTCTTATGAAATTTACTTAATCATGTGTTGATTCCTTGCTAATCCTTCAATACATTCTCATTAGAGTCAGGTTATTATATGTACTCATTATGGATTAAGTCTTGCGAGTACTTTCATATTCACGCTGCTTATTTTCTTTTTAGGTGAAGTTAGTTGCCAGCTACTCTAACCCCGGTCGGTTGCCTTGTGGGCAAATGGCGCCATCAGTTTTGTTTTCTTTAGCTATTTTCCGCTGCAGCGTATGTATGTTTACGCTAGATGGAACCTTGTCTTTGTTAATGCATAAACTTGTAATATGTTGAACCTTGATTTTGTTATGTTGTGATATTCATGTTGGTAAAGGTATGTGTGGGCAATAGCTTTCTTGGAAATTACCAGATCACACATACCGGGACTGTCGGAATTAGATTTGCTTTAATCATTAGTGGCTACAATTATTGTGGTGAGATGTGGGTTAGCACGTGGTTCGTCGAGATATGAGCGCAGGCTAGCTCTCATCTTATGAAATGATCGTCCTAATGATTAATTAAAATTTAATTTGGACGGGTCTATGAGTTCACCGTTATGTCCTTCGGCCTTACCAATACACTGACATTCTTCATGTATTTGATGAACACGGTCTTCATGGAGGAACTCAGCAAGTTTTTTGTTGTGTTCAACGATGATATTCCCATCTACTCCAAGACCGAAGAAGAGCATGTCAATAATCTCCAAGTTGTTCTTGGCCGACTTTGAGATCACCATCTCTATGCCAAGTTCAGCAAATACGAGTTCTGCCTTAAGAAAGTTGCTTTTTTGGGTCATATCTTTTTGAAAAACGGTGTTGTTATTGACCCGAGCAAATTACAAGAAGTTCTTAAATGGGCTCAACCCAAGAATTTCACCGACATCCAGAGTATTTTTGGACTCGCGGGTTATTACCGTCGGTTCATCGAGAACTTCTCCAAAATTTCCAATCCCATGACCGAGCTATTGAAGCAAGGAAGTGTATTCGAGTGGTCAAGTGAATGTGAGTCACCTTTCCAGAGTTTTAAGAACCTGCTCACGACCGCTCCCGTTCTTGCTCAGCCTGAAGTGGACAAGGGTTTCAACGTCTATTGCGATGCTTCCTGCATATGCCTTGGATGTGTCCTCATGCAAGAAGGTCGAGCTGTTGCATATGTTTCACGCCAATTAAAGCGACATGATGAAAATTATCCAACTCATGACTTAGAGCTTGTGGAAGTTGTACATGCTCTGAAGATTTGGTATCACTATCTGCTAGGTAATCTTTGTCGTATCTATATGGATCATAAAAGTCTCAAGTATATTTTCACTCAAGCTGATATGAACATGAGACAGAGTAGATGGATCGAACTGATCAAGGATTATGAGATGGAAGTTCATTATCACCCCGGCAAGGTGAATGTTGTCGCCGATGCACTGAGTCAAAAGGCTCAATGCAATTATATCTTGCTCAGTCACCACACTTTGTGATGATTTCCGAAGGCTTGGACTCGAGATGGTTTTGGAGGGATTTCTTGCACACTTAGAGATCAAATTCGCCCTCCTGAATTAAATCAAAGAAGCTCAAAAGGATGACAAGGGCATGGCCCGAATTCGAGATAAAATGAAGGAAGGCAAGACTACCTATTTTTCTAAAGATACTCAAAGTACTTTGTGGTTTGGGAAGAGGCTAGTGGTTCTAAGGGTTGATGTATTGAAGAAGAAGATTCTGGATGGGGCCCGTGATTCTTTGTTGTCCATTCACCTGGGGAGTATCAAGATATACCAAGACTTCAAGCTAAAATTTTGTTGGACCTGCATGAAGCGTGAAATCGCTTGTTATGTCACCGAGTGAGATATTTGCCAGAGAGTGCAGACCAAACACCTCAATCCAGGCGGTATGCTCTAGCCCTTACCTACTCCCTCCTGGAAGTGGGAGGAGATCGGTAAGGATTTCATTACCAGTTTGCCAAAGACCTCCCGAGGGTATGACTCGATTTAGGTCATTGTGGACCGACTCAAAAGTCAGCGCACCTCCTCCCTGTGAAGACTTGATACGGTGCTAAAGACTATGCAGAATTATACCTCACCCTAATTGTTTGCCTTCATGGAATTCCAAAGAAGATCATCTCTGATCGAGGCACTCGGTTTACCTCACATTTCTAGAACAACATTAATAAAGCCATAGGAACCGAGCTCTTTCATAGCATTGCTTACCACCCTCAGGCCGATGGTCAAACTGAGAGGGTGAATCAAATCGTAGATGACATGTTGCGAGCTTGTGCTCACACATATGGGAAGAAGCGAGAAATTTACCTGCCGTTTGTAGAATTCTCCTACAACAACAGCTATCAATCTAGCATTAGAATGTCTCCATTTGAGGCTCTCTATGGCCGAAGATGTCAAACGCCATTGAATTGCTCCGAGTCCGATGGAAGGGCTTTTCTAGGTCCGGATTTGGTCAAAGAGGCAAAAGAATATATTTTGACCATTCACAAGTGCCTCCTCATAGCTCAGTCCCGATAGAAGAGCTATGAGGATCGCTGTCGATGAGAACTTGTGTTCGCCGTTGGAGATTTTGTGTATCTCAATGTGTCTCCTCTCAAAGGGGTTCGACGCTTTCAAGTTAGAGGGAAGTTGGCACCTCGGTATGTGGAACATTTCCAAATCATTGCTCGGTGTGGAGAGGTGTCCTATTGGTTGGACTTACCTCTGTCCCTCTTCGCTGTGCATAATGTGTTCCACGTCTTGCAATTGAAGAAGTGCATTTGTGTTCCAACCGAAGTCATTGAAATTGTAAACCAAGACTTGTGATGCGCGTTTGCCCGATCTTCTGAAAAGTAATATGATAAGTAAATTGGTGGAGCTTCAACTTTGATGATTCAAAGGCTCCGAACAAAACAGATCGAAAACCCTCGCACCCACTACACCACTACTCTGTGGTTATCAACCATGCGAAGAAGTGGTTGACCTCGCTAAGAAGGCTTTTCCTGCAAGCGAATCGAGAACACAAGCAAGAAGAAGTAGATGCAATCTGAATATTGCTAATTACCAATGAAGTACTCGAGTTAGGGTTCAACAAACTGAATAATCTAAGCTAAACTCGAGCCGAAACTACAACGGCTATTGTGTATATATAAGGGGACGTGAGGAAGTCGACCTCGGATTGGGCATCCGTGGAAAGAGGCGTACACAACCTGGACTTCGACTCCGACACGATTACAAGACCCAACTAGGTCCAAAACGGTGGCGCAACACCTTACTTCTTTGACTTTAACTAAAATATAAGGAATATTTAGTAGAGTTCATATCCATTATAAAGGGCTCGTCGTAAGCTTTCCAGAATGTCCAAGATTGCCTAAAACGGACTTCGTATGAGAGAGTTATGCCCGTTTTACTGACGTGCTGTCCTGAGACTCGATAGTGACCACGACTTCGACCTCGACAATGACTAGAGCTCAGCCTCAAGTCTGAGTAGACTTACCCTTTGAGGGGTGATGTTCAGGTAAGGTAGCGGTGCTTCTCCCATGTTCCTAAACAATAAAACATCATAAGAACTTAGTAGTAATCCATCCAATGAAGCATGAACAGCAAGAAACGAGTTCACTGGTGGTTTAATTATCGCGCACGTGCTCTTGTAATTGGACCTTGTATGATTTGAGGAATATTAGTAGAATTGATAGTATCCGAAGGAGCCATGAGCTCATCAACTTGCAAACTGATCTAGCTTACTGTGAGCAACTGTCGGTGATATAGGAACTGGGGGTTCCCGAGTCCCGAGGCCAGGACAGCACAGTGCCACATGGCGCCATCCCTCAGGGACCATCTCCCCGAGGGTTCGAGAAAAGCTAGACCTGGGAGGGGGTGCTTGGGGCCGAGAACAGTTGGCCCCCGAGTACCCAGAGCTAGGGCCCGAGAAAAGCCAAGTCCAGGAGGGGTGCTCGGGGCCAAGAACAGTTGGTCCCCGAGTACCCAGAGTTCCCCGAGGATCCGAGAAGAACCAGGCCTGGGAGGGGGTGCTCGGGGCCAAGGACAGCTAGTACCCGAGTACCCAGAGTTCCCCGAGGACCTGAGAAGCCCCTTGCCGGTGGACCCCGCAAGGGCTCCACGGTGAGGTGTCAATCGGTGGGAAGCCCGATGCTGCATTTAAGGGGGAGCGTGGCCGGTCACATCCAACCACTTCCCCCCACGCCTGTTGTACTGAGTACATCAGTCCCTGCCACTGCCTGGCAGGAAAGTGCGGGGACAATTAATAAGACGGGTCCCATCGCACGTCACCCTGCGGGGTCCATAAAGGAAGACGGCTTGAGGATATCGTCGATGGGCTCGAGGCGTATCGCCTGTCGCCCTGCTGCGTCAGACCGTGTCAGATCTACTCTGACCGGACGTGCATGCGGGGATATTCAGTGGTTGGCCAGTGGGCCCCCCTGCACCTGCTAAAGTTGGGGCGTAATGACCGACGGGACCAACCGAAGGGCGTATTTTCAACCCCTGTAACATCAAACTGTAGACCCATAATGGTTGTTTTCCATTTATGGCTTACGAAAACTTGTGCCCCTGTTCTAGGCACACCGAGCCTCCCTCTCGGTAGGATAAAAGGGGGGAGCACTTTGTAGAAAGACAAGCTAAGTAGAGAAGAGAGACTCAGATAGGTTACAAGTGACAAGCTGATCGAAGCTCACCTCCACACAAGCTCAGAGAGACCAGCACTTGAAGACCGAAGCTCAAGACTTGTTAGATAGACCAAAAACCCTTGTAACACAGAGATCCAGAGAAAGGCATTCCAAAAGCATTAATAGCACATCAGATACACAGGAGTAGGGTATTACGTTCGCATTAACCCCACGTACGAGGTAGATCCAGAATCAGCCCCCCGGCCGAATCTCAAAGGGGGTCCCTTAGGATCCCCGCTTGCAGTGTTCATCCACCGACAGCAACCAATTCGGACATTGGGCGAAACAAAATGCAAAACTCGACACCAATCCATCAAATTCATCAAAGTGCAATGGAAAAATCATACAGAAGATGAAGCGACTTGGGAGCCTGAAGATCGAATTCGCTCCGAATACCCCAGACTTTTTGAAAACTTGTGAGTATCATTTCAATTATATGTGTGTTGAGCATCTCACATATCCATAGTTCATTTTCATGTTGGTCAAAAAATTTGTTCCTGAAGGATCGCACTTTCTAACCGGGAGAACATCCCCCTGGTGGTCCAACTGAGCCTCTACCGGTCAGACTGCCAGAAGCATTCAAAACCAGCAAAACCCTTTGCTCCCGAGCAGTCTGACCACCCACGGCTCGCGGTCTAGCTATAAGAGCCCAAAACTCTCTGTATAGATTTTGGTTTAACTGCCATACCCACAGTCCAACCATGTTGCAGTCTAACAGAGCTTAGCTGCGGTCTGACCGCCATGGCACAGAAAGATTCGATGGCTATCTTCCTATTTCATTTGTGAATTTTGACATAATTCTTTTCCATTTATGGAAAGATACCTTTCACTTCATCGTCATCACCCTTCCTCGAGTTTGCCAAATCTCAGGATGAGATTCTTTTTAAGAGGGGAGGTTTGTCACATCCCAAAATACTAATTACATAGTTAAGCATGAATAATCATTATGACATTACATTTATGCATGTTTATTTGTTAATTTAAGTTTAAATGTACTTCAAAAATACCTTGGATATTAGTAAAGCCATTTAGAAAGGAGGAGGAAAAGAAAAGAAAGGAAACACTCGGATTTGCTTCTAGCGGTCTGGTTGGGAATAGCCACGGTTTGACCACCAGAGGTAGCCATGTGGGCTTCCCATGGTCCGATCGGGACCGCCCAGGTTCTGACCGCTAGAGCTCAGTGGCTTTCCACTTAAGGCATCGCCCGCTCGCTCTCTCTCTCTCTCTATCTCTCTCTCTCCCCCCCCCCTCTCTCATTTCCTCTCTCACTCTCTCCCTCCATAATGCCCTAGAGAGAGAAGGAGAAGCCCACCCCAATGTCCATGGTGACCGGAGAACGATGGTGAGAGCTTCCCCAAGCTTTCGGAGGGCTTCCCCGAGCTCCTCCCCTCTTCTCCCTCGCCGGAGACACGTTCGTTTCACCTCGAGCTCATCAACCACTCCGGAGCCAGATCCATAAATTAGAGCTTCCCCGGAGCTTTCTAACCCACTAGGAAGTTTTCCTACACTACGGTGAGACATCCCCTACCGATTCCCCATCATTCCTGAGCTCTAATCGATCCTCATGTCATTTAGGCCCAAACTCAACCCTAGATTAGACCCCATTCATGGAGTTTTCCAAGCTTGGCTCGATGAAGGTTGTCCAAACCACCCTAGAAGCACTCCATTAGTCTCCTAGAGCGTTTTGGTACTCGTTGTGGTACAAAATCTCATTGGAACCTCTGCCAGCGACCTCGCAGAGGTGCTATCGCTATGGACGCACAGTCTGATCATCGCTCATGCTGGTTTGGCTGCCAGTTTGGAGATCAAAACCTCAGTCAAACACATAGTCAGGATTCAGACCGCCGCTAGGACCAGTCTGACCCCCAAACACCAAAACTCTCTGCACACCGACGGTCTACCAGCCAGCCATGCAAAGATGTATGACCTTAGGACGTCTTATCTGAGGTTCAAACCTTCTCTAAACTGGATTGTCTAGCATTCCTTTGCAAATGTTTAAGAAACATGACACTTAATTATTGTTCGAGCATGCATCATATGCACACTTTCCATCGTTCACTTGTTTATGCTATGCATTCTTGATTCGTTTAGAGAGTATCGCACCACAGATCCAAGTGGTTGAAGGCGAAATCGAGCCTCTGGAATTCTGGGAGTGCTACGCAGGTAGCATCAGGCAGGCGCCAAAGCAGTAAAGCAAGCATCTAAGTATATTGCACCTCTTACTTTGGATTGATTGTGTCTAATATGATAAATTATGCTTTATGTATGTTTGCATGAGTAGTATTCCAGAGTTAGGTGATATGGGTAGAACCTATGTTGATGCATTACCTTAACTTTGATATTGTTGTTGATCCTTATACTTGTAACCTGGGTATCATGATGTTGATGTCTAACTTCAAAGGTTAACCAAAATGCTTAGCAATGCCTAGATCTTCGATAGAAGTCAAGTAGTGGTTCAACAATTGCTAGCGAGCTTAGGGCTTACTTATGGTTCACAATGATAATGACATTGGGATGGATGAGTGGTGAGAATGAGGCGAGATGTAGGCGGTGCTAGGGGTAGGTCGGGAGAGGAGCCTGGATATCATAGACCGTTTGCATCGATTAAGTACCATCTGTCGGTGTCGTTGGCTTTAGCAATTTCCATACTAACCACATATCCATTTATGGGAAGGATGAGCCAAATACCTTATGTAGTTGTGACTCTTTGGCTTGCATGTCTCGGGTGTCATGAGTATAATAGGCTTGTAGGGGCATCTAATTTTCTCTGAGGGTAGTTCTAAATGACCCCCGCACCTTGAGGCGCCTATTCAAACGATTGGGGCTTATTTGGGAAAGGTTGTCACGAGTACCCCTTGTGTGGACTTTAGCGGGTCGCATAAGCCGAATGGCCCTCGTGTCGTGTGGGTAAAAGAGTACCTATCGAGGGTAATCCCTAACAGTGATTCTGGCATATGTTGGACAGTGGGTGTGTGATCTTTATTCGAAATGCGTCTGTTGGATCTGGCTGTGAATGTGCAACTCAAGACACTGGGGTTTATCCAGATTCAGACCCCCCTCAGGGTAATAGTTATACATCATATGTATTCTTTTTCTTGTGGTCTAAGCCAATTACAGATGATGTTCTTGCCAAGCCTTCTTCTTTGCCTCTTTCCCCTCTCCTTTTCTTCCGATGCCCTCCTCCTTTTATATATCAGAGGGAGACATGACTTACACGTGAGTCAAGATATAGACGTAGGCCTCGATAGAGCTTTCTACCTAGGCCCATCATTACTAAGAGCGGATGTATCACATTTGCTCTACGGCGCCACAGAGCCTGCCCCATCGCTCCACCACCTGCGTCATCCCGGTCGCCCAGACTATCCCATCTCGTCCCCACGCGCCGCCTACGCACCTGCAAAAGAACTCCTGCCACCCCTGTCAGGCCGTCCCGTAGTGTTTAATGCTACGAGACGGGTCACGGTCACTCTACGCCAACCACGTCGTGGATGACCGGAAAGGGGACCTGGGAAAGGGAACTACTCAAGTGAAAAATCATTTATTGTGATTAGATTGCTTAGACACATACCTACCCTGCGACTAGAGGTGACTGGTAGTGGGGCTTGCTCCTGCGACTGGGGACTGGTCGCGGAGCTCGATCGAAGAGCCTGGTTGCGTGGTCGCTGGCTAGTCACGCGGTTGCTGACTGGTCGTGCGAGAGGACCACAGTTACGGACAAAACATGGCATGTGGTACCTGCTGATATCTTACCGGTGTGGGTCCGCCCGCCAAGGGACCCCGCTATTCTTTACACCGACAGTACCCCTGCAGGATGTAAAAATAATTTGAATTCGCTCTCAGTTATGAGCATGCTTCTGTTCATCCGCATCGGTCGTAGAGTCACGAATATGGAATGATGTGGTATGGTATGTTGGGATGTAGTTAAGATGGTTCTATTCTCAGATATATTTATGATGGTTCCAGATAGATATATGTTTATGTCGCTGATTATAGGATAGAATGGTATAGGTGGTCATGTGTAGATGATTACACATTTATGTCAAAAATTGCTTTCACATGTGAATATACTTAACCTTGTGGTAGTTCCTTGGAGTCGGGTTATTTATATATAGATTAAGTCTTACGAGTACCTTCGTACTCATGCTACCCTTTCAGGTGCTATCAATGTGGAGGAGGTAGTGTTCGGCTACTTTGATCCTGTCGATGTAGGTGGTGGGAATGAGTAGCGTAAACTACTTGAATGGCGTTATTTTGGGGTGGAACCTAAGGGCATATGGCTCCACCTATTTTTTATTATCGATAGATATTTTCTTCCACTGTGTAGTTTCTCTTTTGGCTAGGTGATGATCTGTTTATTGTCCTGCTAGCTCTCTTTTTATTGTAAATTGTTATAAATTATTAATACTCAAAGACTTGTAATATATTTTCTCACTCTTTATTAAGTTTTGTTGTGATTATATATATTGAAAAGACTTATGTTCCAATCTTAGACACAAAACACATACCGAGACTACCGAAATGGTATTCTGGTTAATCATTGCAGTCGTGATTATAGAAATAATCAACTTAATGATTAATTAGAATACTATTTAGACGGCTCATCACACCTTATCACTATCTATACTAGCAAAACCAGTATTGATAGGCAGTTTTCGATTGAGGTTTCTATAGTAATGTAACTATGATACAAGAACAAATTGGATAAAGTCGAAATGATGAAACCGAAGAAAGGAACATGAAGAGAACTAACTAATGATAGAGAGACCCCTCAAGCTTTGATAGATTCATGGCAATAATATGCATGGGACTAGCCTCGTATCAGGGGATGGCTGACTGTTGTTGAAAGATGAGACCTACTGACCTGCGCCTGGGAGGAACTGTGAGCTTCTTACAAAGTGAGGAAGAGAACAATGGGTAAGGGGATTCAGCCAATGAGGACAATAAAAAACCATGAAGCATGACTACTCGACTGCTGACCCTTGATTGCTCATCATTCTTGCAGTTACAAGTGAACGAAGGGACATACAATTAATAGGAGGTGCCCTGGTGATTGCTACAGAGCAATAGAGCAAATTTTAATGGGGATAGAGAATGAATGGAGTGAACGCACATGACGGAGAAATTGTGAAGGGATGTGGGGAAGAATGGTAAGGATTAACTAAAGTAAATGATTGGATGGATTAGATTACTATGGTGACGTGGCTCAATGTAAGGACAACTCTCTAGAAATTAATGATCTTAATGGGTTGCATCTATATAAGATATGTAGATACTTCAACCAACCAGCCAATATCACATCTCTACTTCTTTAGATGTTATCATCAAGGCCCATACCTAGGACCTCTCTAACACAATCTGAAACCCAAAGTAAAACAAAAAGAATAGATAAAATATATGGTAGAGACTTCTCTGCTTTATTCTAATAAGTAATTCTCATTACAATAGGTGTCTCATCTCGTATATAGATGTAAAAACATTCTCTCCATGAAGGAGTAGGAATAGGTAAAGTAGCACATCTAACTTAGGACTAGGACTCCTTGTCTTGTTCCGTTAGGAATTCGACACTTCCCCTTGGATAATTTACCACGATTTATATGTCTAGTTCAAAATTCCATCCAAAACCCAGTGGAAAAAAGGCACATGAGAAAAGAGTATATAGGATACTCAAGTTGCATTACACATGCTGCCTCATTAAAAATCTTTTGTGATAAACCTTAATGTAAAACTCACAAAGGGAAAAGGAGTAAAACACTTAACCTTCTTGGTCTTATAACATTTTAGATATTCTATTCTTCATGAATAGTCATCAATCTTCATGATATTTCCATAATGATCTACTTAATCATAAACAATAAGTAGTATACCTTCAAGGCACATTAAAAATAATAATCATCAATATGATTCCTTCTTGGTATATTAATATAAAGACTTTTGAGTCCAAAATTCAATGATTAAAGTTCATTAAGTATGCTCCCCCTCGTAGCGACATCATTTGAACTTCATAGTTCAAAATGTCTTAATTACATTTTTCATAAATGTTCATAAGCAATTATATGCTATTACCACAATTTTGAGTTTATCATAGACTTATCCTATGATTCTTCTATTGTGATGAGAATGATTGGAGCAACGTGTTCCATTGAAATTGAGCTTAACTCATTTAAGTAACCACATATTTGACTAGTTGTGAAATACACACAAAGTTTATCCTTACATACGATAATAGGGGTAATTAAGTTTAATGATACACAACTATTGGATATAGCATATTGTCACACCCGATTTTAAGATTAAAATCAAGTGTAAACTATATGTATGCCAGGATCAATTTATTCATACATATAGCGACGTCATCAGTGCATAACAGACACAGTGCTTCTTATTACAACGTTATTTATTACAAAATGACCACACACGGGTCTAAAAGAAAATACACCATAGCGGAACAGAACACAGCGCAGCTCCACGCCAACAGGCAGTCGACCGAAAACTCCACAAGCCTAGAACTCGGTATCATCTTCAGGGAAATCTTCAAAAGCTTCACCTTCTGAAACAGCAAGCGTGAGTATTTCCAATACTCAACAAGTGGGGAAAAACTATGATATGGTGGCTTGAACCAAGATTTCCTATTCTCTAGGGTTTTATTTGCATAAAACCCAATTTTTATCCTTGAACTATGGAAAAGCAATTTTATTTTAAAAAGGAAAAGATGTACAAAAGATTTTCATTAACCTCCGAGAATCCAACCAATTCTCAACCATGTAAGACATCCACCCGACTAATCATGTGAGGGTCCATGCCGCTCATAATCGTGAGCACGGCTGAATATTCAGTTTGACACTCTGCAGAGTTTGTACACTTTACTCACAAGTCATGATCTTCTCTGTTGCCGGTACCTGCCGGTACCTTACACACTTCCGGGGTGTGCGCCAAGAGATCACTACGAGGCTTTTTCAAAGAGTCTCCCAGTATGCACTTGCCCACTAAGGTTTCACCGTCGTACATAAGTGGAGTAACCCTCCACCCCAGAAGCCCCCTCTTGTGCCGGGTAGAATTGGGAAGTAACCCTTCCTTATCTACACATCCAATTGGCTCATACAACACTGGGAGAACATCTAATTACTAGGCCAAGCTGTACCATATTGGTCTCGTGGTTGTTCTGTTGCCATGGATGGTCGCTCCACGAACCGGTCTTTAAATAGGTCTGGGCAAGACCGCCAATAACCCCATAAGGGTAGATTACCATGCACCTCCAATCAACCAACCATGCCGAGAATAACCCCTTTCTTGCCTAAAACCCCAAATATCTTTGCTGTTAACTCCCTTAACAACATCAGTTTTCATGTCATACTTCCTATATCAACTTTTAGTTCATAACTCATGATTCATCACCTACACGCTACATGTTCATCTAAAAGCATGGCTAAGCATAAACATGATGTTATTTTAAGGATAAAACATCTAGTGTTTGCTATACTACCCATTTTGTAAAACAGCATGCATATTTGATAAAGACTATCTTTATGTAAAACCTGGGTTCACAGCATGGTTAAGACACTTTCCTTCGTCGAAGTGATGCACGGGTCCTTCAAAATCTTCTTCCTGGAAGTTTCCGAACTCTTGGACTGAATCGTCTACACGAGCACACAATCATACATAAGAATAGTTCACCAAACAGTCCTAAAACTAGAGAAAAACCCTATAAACAGAATCTACACATCGCTACGAGAATATGAGCGCTAAGATTGCCTAAATCGGAGCTACGAGCAAAAAGTTATGAGCGTTTGAAGTTCCAGGGGTGTTTATGCAAATTTTACTTATTATCAGAGAAAATCCGAATTGTTTTTATACTGGAAATTGGATTTATGATGTCATAAAACAAAACTAGATTTATTTCTCAAATGAAAAAGACATGGAAATGGTCTACGGGGCTTGTGGACCACTGAAAGAGCATCGGTCCACCGGTCCATGGTGGACCGAAGGGGTAAGATACCGGCCGGTCTAATCCGGGCCGTTGGTCGGAGATCCGAAGGCCGAGATTCAAAGGGGTGGTGCCGGTGGCTTTCAACCGGGGGGGGGGGGCGGCCGGCAAAGGCAGGGGCGGCGGCGAGCTCGCCGGGGATGCGCCAAACGGCGTATCCGGCCATGGAACTCAACGGCGAGCGGCGCAGGAGAGAAAGGGGGGAAAGGGGAGTCTTGCCGCAGGCTCGACGGCGGCAGAGGAGCTCCAGAGACGGCTGGCGATGGAGAAGAAAACCGGAGGTGCTTCGGTCACGGCGGAAACGGCGTCCGGCTGCGAGAGACGCTCCAAAAAGCGCCAAGGTGAACTCCGTCAACAATGGCGGGCTCGGCGGAGAGCTCAAATCCGTGCGCAATTCAAGGGGGAAAGGGGTGGTTCAGGTGGGGGACGGAGCAAGGAAGCCGAAGGAGGGCTTAAATAGCCGAGAGGGGGAGGGAGACGGCCGGATTCGAGAAGATTGGCCGGCGGCTCCAAATGCAATCAAAGCTTCAATTTCCATGCAAGAGGGAGGGGAATCAAGGGGGAAACGGTCGAATTGGGGGTAAAGGAAAGAGGGGAACGCGGCTATGTACTTTGATTGCCGAATCAATGCGCGGGGAGGCGGTGATTTGAAGCGGCGGCGGAATTTGGGAGCTCGGGGGTCCTGCGACGGGAAGAGGGAGAAGGGGAGCCAACCGGACGGCGGCTCGACTCGCGGCTCGGGCGGGACCCACGCGACAGCGAGAGAGGAAGGAAAGGGAGCGGCTCGGGCGGGCGCTCGGCTCGGCTCGGTGCTGGGCCCACTGGGCGGTGAGAGATAGGGGGAGGGCTGGCTTGGGCTGCACTGGAGGGAGATAGCCGGCCCATGCAGGTGGGGAAAGGAGGGAGTGGGGAGGGGGTGAGCTGGGCCGAGAAAAAGAATTCAGCCCAAAAGCATTTTCTTGATTTTCAAAGCCTTTTCCAATTGAATTTCAACACATTTTCAAAAGAGGTTTTATAGCGGCGAATCCTAGCGAAATTTTTGCAAACTTTTTCCACCCAATAAAACCTTATTGCATCTACAACGGCATGAATGCATTCAAACATTTATCCTAAGCCAAGTTAAATTTAGAAATTAATTTCCTATTGAACTAAGTTGCAACACCTGATTAAATTTCTAGCAAAATTTAAATTATTGCAAAAATTGAATTTTTGGGTGTTACACATATTCCTCAATACTAGAGGTTAAATACTTGCAACTCTCTCTTAGTGGATTGAAAATTACAACCAATTAATTTTTTCTATAGATTTTCAGGATTTGGCTAGTACCACTATAGATTAATTCATAAACTAGCCTTGATTTAACAATTAGGGGATAAATTAATTGCCAATCATCATCAATACTATTATACCTTCTATGGTAATAGATGATATCACCATTTATTTCTAGCTAGTAAAATATACACTTTGTAAGTGCTTATATGGTCCCTTCATTGTCTTATGATTTCTCATTTCATTTTCTCTAGTCTATATACTCTTCTAGGATCATTGGTGTAATTCAAGAATTGAATGGTAAGTCATTCATTAACTAATTCCTTCAAAGATGTTCTCATTCTTTGATAACTAGATTTCTCTTCTGGGAGATATATTCTCTCTTATGGTAGAGACATCATATATGTGATTTACACATTTTGTAATAATAGTTCGAGTTATTCAATGAACTCTACATACATGAAATGTTATTCACTATATGTTGTGATTTTGTTTTCTTCAAGAACTAGTGAGTCCTTCAAGGATCTCATCATATGTATTTTTATAATCCACTGATTAATTGTATATTCTTTATTCATTCATTCATACCATTTATCATATATGTAGCATAACTGCATCATATAATTCATTCATAATAGGAGAGTATAAGTCGTTATATATACCTATGAACCATGATCTTTCACTATATCACTATTTTCATAATTATTTGATTAAACTGGAATTCTAGTTTTATAGGCTTTCTTTAGTAATTTATGGTTCATCCTTAATTGCTTTCTCCATTGACCCGATATTAGCACTACAAGTGATTTTGCCATGGATTGTATTTTCAAATCCAGATTCTTATAAGAGAAATATTAGCAATTATAGAGGTAGCTTTGTCGATAACTATTATTTTCTTCCATATTCTCATAATTTGATATTATTCTATTGGTAACCATATCTTTTGTTGTTTTCTGAATCTGAAACCGAAACGTTTCTGAGAAAATCTGAAGCCCTGCTAAACGGAGCCCTTAGTTGCTCTGCATTCCAACACTAAGGATGTACGCTTGTATCATTAGATCTCTCTAGGAGACTTGAGAAGTTTCTTAATGATTACTTTGACAAATGCCATTAGATCTAGAACTAACGGGTGTTCCTGTAGATTTCAGAACGACCAAACTAGTCATTCTACCTAAGTGATATATCTGCAAGCGTCCCTGGGATATACCGCACTTGCATCCAAAGAGATGGGATCGAGCTGGCCTGGCTTAATCCTCGAGCCTGCCTAGGAGCATTCAGGCAACCAAAAGAATGCTACGGTACATGGTGAAACTGTGAAAGCGAAACGATCCAAAAGCGAAAGTATGGCACCATCAGGGTAAATATATGAAAGTAGGACGCCAGACTTTAGTGACGTGTAAAATCCCGATAAATACCAAAGAAACTACCAACGTAGCAGTCTGAGCCTGTTTACATTTGCACAAACGACCACGATTGGTCTTAAGCTTCAGCCTGAATTGGCACAGAATGGACCTACCACGTATAGGCACAGCACAGCGCTCACATTACAAGAGTCGTCTGGGCGAGTTACACTGGAATTTCGCTGCTCTGCCTAACTGCACATTTCCTGGCATTTTACATGCCCTAGTTCGGGCCAACAAATATATTTACAAATGAAAGAATATTGTACAAGTCCACCGCCCCTCGACCTGAATAGATACTGAGAGGGCACTGGCAGCAGTCAGTGCCTCTGGCACTGCAGTTGGCCGAGCCTGGTGTTGAGAGCTTCGATGTATGTGCGCAATCGATGTCGGTCATATCTTGTCAGAGTCAAAGGAGGATTGAGGGCAAGTGACGGTGCCTCGATCAGGAGAAAGCGCAGCATGGATACCGCCTTCATATACCACGTCATGGCAACTTCTGCTTTCCCCATCATCTCATCAACCTGCAAATTGAGATGAGAAGTACAACAAAAGCAGTGGGCGGTCAAGAGGTAAATAACAAGTCCTGTTAGTCCTGGAATGGAATACATTGTGCTTTACTTACACCACCACGCCTTCCTAATTGTAGGGCAGACTGAAATATTATTTCAATCGCATCTGGCATCTCTGTAGCATCTGCATGCATTTTTATCGTTATCAGCATCCAGAAAGATTTACCAAGAGACAATAATGATCTGGCAAGCCTTACATACCAGCTATCTGTCCTACAGTGCCGGCAAGTTCTTCAGCATATTCAACTTCAATGAGAAACTGTCTCTCTATTTGCATGCAGGCATCATCAGCCAGTTGAGAGTTTGCAAGCAAATGGGGTGCATCTGCACTGAGCCCCTTCATAGGGATATCCTGGGAAGGACTTTCTCTTGATGAAGCTACATAGGAATTGCATATACAAATTGCTTGCTTCCAGGTTGCAAGAACAATTAGCTGAATTGAGAACGCCTCCAAGTGTCCGCCAACTTTGATCTTCAGTTTAGGTGGTTGAGCAGCAAAACAAATGCAAGTCAGCGATTTCTTAATTGCTATTAACAATCGTTTTTTAGGGCTACTACTAAAAAACATTGGCCCGAAGCTTTCTTGTTGTTGAAAACTAAGGCCTTGAGTTACAGTGAACTGCATAACAATAGCTACTACTAACAAACTTAGAGACAGTTCAATGTAACTCAAAAACTTTGTTTGCTACAATACGTAAAGCTCCAGGCCAACCACCTCTAAAGGTTTGAGGGGAAGTAAAATAAAACAGAAGGAAATCACATAGGAGAGCAAAGAAACTGAATGTCATCAAGCAGATAATTTTTACCTCTTCTTTGACCAACCCTGCTATGGCTGATGCGTACTGCTCTAACAATCTAATCCTCGTCAGATAATCAGACGGTGGCTGATCCATGGCATCACTCATATCTGCAGATCCCTGTGAAGTGCCAGATAATGGAGAGCAGTGGCTGTCCAAGCTACCAGTCCCAGCAGATCGTTGTCTATTTATTGCCAAACCATTTATTGGCATCGGTGCACTCAGTAAAGTTAACTTCGGTGGTGAAACAGAGGAATTGTCTTTTGATGGCAAGTTGCGTTGTCGAGAGGCATTCGTTGAAGAAGATGATCCATCTGGGTGCGGTCCAGACACAAAGACATATTCCTGATCTACAAACTCTAATGAATCAATGATAGGGGAATCTACATTTACAAGTAAAGAAATAATAATTCAGTAAGAAATATTCACAATGACACTGAGGAAGTGCATGATAGTCACTAATGACTTCAATACCTTTTGGATAACCACCTTTACGACTCTGTATTTCATCAATCTTGCTTTCCTTGGCCTTTTTACCAGGATGGTCAGGGCATTGACTACTAGGTGCATAATTATTACCCATAATATATCTGGAGAATAGACCAACATGTTTCGATGGACTCTGGCCTGAAGTTTTATCCAACCTTTTACCCATGGCAAACCCATACAATTTCATCGCACTCTTACTTTCAGGAACAGGGCTCTCATCCTGTCCACTTGACTCATCATCTAAAGGGAAAGGCATACAGTCTTCTTGAGAATTTTGGCTTGAAGGCCTCGTTGGACTGCTATTATTGAATGGAAAGCCATCTCTTATGTCAGATGGTGTCCAGCTGTCAATGCAATACATAATATCAAATACATCCCAAGATGCAGGAGGAGCAGATGTAGTGCAAACAAAGCATTACCACAAGGTCCTCTCTGGAGCATGTTCAGAAAGAAATGGGTGGTTCACGAACTCCTCAACTGTAAGCCGCTCCACTGGATCAATTACACGGATTAGCGCATTATTAATGTTCACCCATAAGTATATAGGATAACAGGAATATAATGAGATGTTTCAGTCTGTCACTTTCAAATAATTCGTGTTGTTTCTGTGCTATGCGACAGCTGTACAGAGTTATCATAGACACTAGTGTTATGCTCAAATGAAAATACCAATCACTCGCGATGTTTCTTATTTCCTAAAAGTACTTTTTCCAGGAAAACAATTGGCCATTAATAAAAGTGATGTTCTGGTAATACACTAATGCATAGCTTACCCATAACCCTTTCGTCTAGACATGGCTAAAATCTCTTCTAAAAAACTTTCACATACTGATTTGAACTCCAAATCCGAAAAAGGTACAAATGGAGTCACAGTAAAAAAATGGGCAAACAACAGCGCCATTAAAACTACTCTTGTATGGCATCATTCATTTTCCAAGGAATATCTGCTGCATCGGAGCAGCAAGCAAATGTAATACACTAAGGGCCTGTTTGTTTCAGCTGGAGATTGTGAAAAGCAGCTTGTAGATTGTGGATTGTAAGAAGCTGAATTGTAAAATCTGGATTGTAAAAGCTAGATTGTGGATTGTTACAATCTGGTGGAAAACGGATTGCTGAATTGTTACAATCTGGATGTTGGATTGTAACAATCCAGCTTTTCCAACCAGTTGTTTGTTTTAGCTTTTGAATTGTGATCACAATCCAACTTTTACAATCCAGCTGTTTGTTTCAGCTTTTGGATTTTGATCACAATCCAGCTTTTACAACCCGAAACAAACAGGACCTAATACTGCTAAAAATTTCACCATTCCAAGTAGCAGCATAAGAAATAATGACATGAGGTTAACTTCTTTGTGCCATTAAAGAAAATATCATAACAAGACTTTTTGTGTAACTACAATCTAGTGCTTTGTACCTGAATTGAGCCGCAGCAACTTTCTGCACAAGTCAATGCAGCCATGGCTCAACTCACAATCAGGTGGGAATCGTATTTCATGTGACCTGAGTATATTTTTAAGCAACTGGGGAGCAAATAACATTTTTTTCATTAGTAGTTGTAGTCAAATCCAATTAAAGCAATTTAGAACAGTAGAAGTAATGACGTTAATCTAAAAAAACTGAGAGAGAACCTGGATCTGATTATCCCCATTAAAAGGTGGGAATCCAGTAACAAGTTGATATAGAATGACACCAACACTCCAGAGATCTGCCTGTTCTGGCAGAAATCGACCATTAAACACTGTCAAGAACAAGTAACACTAGATGATAAACCTCATATGAAACAGAAAAAATCCCTGACCTTTGCATCATACTTCTGAGCTTGCATGACCTCTGGAGCCATGTAAAGTGGTGAACCACAAAGTGTCTCAGCTAGGGCAAAAGGTTGCAAAAACCTGATCACGAAAAGGGGTGAAAGCAAACTATCATATGTCTGACACTATCAAGTTGTTTAATGGCCCATCCATCATTTAAACCTAACTTGATCAAACAAACATCATGTGGCATGGAGAGAAAGCTGCAGGGATGTTACTGTGGACTAAATATGCAAGGAGCCAACACCACACAGGGTCATTCATGAGGTATCCTAATCCTTATCTATCGCTAACCGCAGCACTTATCTTGAACTAAGTCTTGTACTTGGTTTCTCCAAAAAAAAAAATGTTTACAAACTCTACATAAATTCCGATGAAGGTGCATGTAAGAGTTGGATAGCTGAATAGTAAAGCAGACCTGAGTGTTGGAAGCTACTAAGAGTCAAGATAACTTTTTGATTAAATAATTAATACAGGTGTATTAGTACACGAAGCTTTTTTATGCAGACAAAATAATTTTGTAATCGAATGAAATGATGTTGTAATCTATATTTGCAGCAAAAGTAACAATCAATGATAAAACGTGAGCCACTAAAAAGTGACGTGCTATACAAAAGATTAGTTAAATAGTGTATATTTATTATAGTTAGAAATGTCGGAGTTCAGAAAATTTGCAACTTGTAATAGCTCCTAAAAGATGCTACAGGAGATATAGTGCTGCATTAGGGTTTGTAGTATAAAATCCAGATTCATTGAAATAAGATTTTAAAATGTTGCATCTGCAAAAAATTATGCATGAAAATTCTGAAATGTTGTAAGCAATCTTTCAAAATGACGCAGATGTCATTTTCAAATTTTGGCATGCTGCAGATATTATTTCCATATCTTGCATGTTATTGCAGATATGCTTTAAGAAATGTTGCGGAAGTTTTTTTTTTTTCCAAATGTGCAACACCGTTTGCAATGTTGCAATATCATTTATATAGTAGTCATTGCAGCCCTGTTAAGGAATTTTGGCATGCACCAGTGTAACTTTACTACATTTTGATAAGATGGCTCTATCATCAGAGGATATACATTCATAGGGAAGGGTTAACTCGATAGCTGACACTTTGCAGTCAAAGAAAAAGAAATTCTGTTAGTGCAGCCCATTCAGGATACAGGTCTGTTAGGAAAGGAGCAGACCAGTTTGGTCATGGTGTTTTGTGTCCTGGCTCATGTCAAACATTAGCTAATCACTCCCGAAAACAAATTCAAAGAAAAATAGAAAACAAAACTGATGTCGGTTGACTCCACTATCAAGAAGCAGGAGTTAGTAGGAAAAGGGGATTGGAAAGGGGTCAAGGGCCATTTGTCCAATATGTCAGTAGCGCTAATACTATATCCCATTGATCCAAATCCAGTAGAAGATAAATTCGCAAAAGCAGGCATATGCTAAGTTGCAGATAAAATAAGAAATTCATGCCATTTGTAAAAAATATATATACTGCTATTTCATCTAAAGAATGAAAGAAATGGAACATGAATAACTCACTTTGCAAATCCAAAGTCGGCAATCTTCAACAGAGAATTTTCATTATTTTCAACAAGAAGAATGTTCTGTTTGCAAAACCACAAAATTTAGAATCCAATAAATCAGATAAATTTAACCAACCATGACATTCTTGAACTCTTTGTCATGAATATTCAGCTATAGTGAAAATAAAAACTGGACAGAAAGTAAACAAACCTGTGGCTTTAGGTCTCGATGAACCACGTTATTGTCACGAAGCATCTGCAGACCAGATGCTGTAGAAAAACAGAGACATTACAAACAAGGCTCAGGAGACAGAGAGGGGAAGGTGGTTGAGAAATCACTTACCTAGCTGCCGGATGAAATGCTTAGCAACTGTTTCAGAAACTCTTTTATGGCGTTGAAGGTACGCGTGCAAGTCACCACCTCGACAATACTCCAATATGAAATATATCTTCCCATGATCCTAAAATCATATACAACCGTTATGTATAATAATTAGAAACAGCTCTTGTTCTACAGTCCCTAGTCTTTTCTTATTTGAACAACAGGCAGATAACAATATTAATATCAGAGACAAATTCGAGCATATGAGTTCGCCATTAAACTGAGAGAATCCACTTACAACATGCCGAGACCTCCATAGCTCAACACATTACAAGTTATACTGTTCCAATGTTCCCTAAAATCCCAACTTCCAGTAACATCAAAATCTAACAAGCTAACCAAGTTCGGGCTTATGTAGGAATTTCACAAAATCCTATGTCCATCAGGATTGAATCGTCCTGTTCCCCGCAGGCGATGAGCGAGCATCATGTTAAATTACATACGCTATGCCATTAGCAAAAGACCAAAGCTACAAACTTTGCAAGCAATTTCTATCCGAAGGGATATCAAGTAAGACGTGTTATCCGTTGCTTGAGGTCTCTCGCTACCTAGAATTCTCAAATTGAACTAGAAATCACCACAGGAACTCCCCAATTTCATGCATCCCAGACTTACAAACAGGCCCCATCAGCACCAAAAGCTTGCAGATCCACAGCAATCGCACAGGAGATCACGAGGCACGTCAACGGGGGGCGGCGAGCCGCGGGCGGGATACCTTAATGGAGTCGTGGAGCGCGATGATGTTCGGGTGGCAGATGCGGCGGAGGATGTCGACCTCGGAGAGGAGGCTCTCGCGGAGCTTTCTGCTGAGCCGCTCCATGGCGATCTCCTTCACGGCTACCTCCGTGCCCCGCGCCAGGTGCCGCCCCAGCCACACCTGCGAGTACGCCCCTGACCCGATCGGCCGCAACAGCTCATACTCCCCTACCCGCCGCCCGCCGCCGCTGGCGCCGTCCCCCATTGCCCTCGCGTCCGGTTAGTCGCTTAGCGCGCCGTCGGGACTCCTGAGAGACCGATGCCGCCGTGCCTGAGAGAGATGCCGCCGCGGGGAGAAGCGGCCGTGTCGCTGCGCGGAACAGAAAAGAGAAGCCAAGGAGGCAAGGAAACCAGGCCAGGTCGTGTTCACCCGCGGCAGGGCCGGCCCTGTGGTTATCCCTATCCGCTGCTCTTATAAGATTCCGACGTCTTTCGCAAGATTCTCCCCGTTGGAATATGATATATCCTTTTGTTTTGGCCACAAGAGCAATACAGTTTTGTTTCGTCGTAATGTTTCTTTTTTGTATGATTTGAAAAGAGAAAAAATGGTCTGTTATTATATGCGTCAAATTCTGTGGTTCAGTTTCATGGTTGCTTCTAAGGGGAAAAATGCTGCCTGGTTTTCCAATGATTTAATGCGAATTTCTTTAGGAAATATTAGTCAAGAACAACAGAGTTGTTTCCTAACAATTTTTCTAGAGCTATAGATTACGAAAATTTAATCGCCATAGATGCAAAAATTTCGTAATTTTTGTCAGTGGCGTTTTCCATCTGCGTGTCAGCCTTTCGTGCTATTGGAATTTTCGTAGTTGGTCGTACTGGATGAAGCAGACAGGAAGATCTGATGGTGTGTCGATTGCCGAATAGAGTCAACTGGAAGCAAAACGAACACGACTCCTGTTGTTGCTCGCTGCTGACCATCTCAAATGCCACACGACCACAAGGAAAACATGGTAGGAGTAAGTTTCTTCATCTGGCATATGAACACGGAATGATGTACAAGACTTCTTCACATCTTACACGGTTGTTAAAGCATGTGCCAATCTCGGGAAACAACAGGAAGATATAAAACACAGGGTACATACAGGAGATCATAGCATGCGGTGGAAAATTGAAGCACCGCCACAACAGAAAACCACAAGAGGCTGCCTGATCAATCTGACATCCTTTTCGAGTAACAGAGTTTTGTGCTGCTTAGTTAGTTCCTGAGCCACCAACTGGACTGAGGTTAGTTGCAAATTCCACCCAAGTTCCTTGACAACAGCATCACGAGAGAAACGATTATTGTCTCTGCAAATTCCACCCAAGTTCCTTGCATTGCTGTTCATCCGGCTGCAGAGTATTTGGTATTGCACCGAATACATAACGGGCAGCTTCAATCCCAGAAATCGTGTTATGGAAAAATGCCGATGCCTCTTCCATGTTCTTCTTCAGTTCATCTGGGGGGATGCGCATGAAATGCTGCGAAGAGGGAGGTTCTTGCCTGACAGACATGGTTGGTGCAATATCAGCAACCCTAACAAATCTTTCTGTCGCTGCCTCCCAGGAAAGCTCATGCCTCAATTCATTTGAAAGTGGGATTGGCTCTTCTCCCGATGCTTTCATTGTTAGCCTTACAAACTCTTTCTCGGTACTGTACATGTGACAATTAGGAAACCTTTTGAAAAATTCATTTGAAGGATGGTTTGCACAGATCACGATCTTCCCCATCGCCAAAGCTTCTGCAGTTGTTGTGCATACCACATCAGTTGTGCTTGGGTTTATGAAAACCTTGTAGCTGAGACAAAACACCAGATAATATAATTCAGTTAGGTCAAGAGCACAAATTGATGGCATAAAGAGCTTACAATAAATTTTTCCTCTGAAGATAAGACCATGTAGCAGCAATGAAGCTTGTGGGGGAAAAGTATTGCTTATCTATTAAATACTCACTCGTGAAATATTGAATCTCCATGATCACGGCCTGGATAGACTCTAATATCTAGATTTAGTCTCTCAGCTGATGCTTTTACTTCATCAGCATCTTCCCCGCTCCCATACAACTCCATCTTAAGACCAGACAATTCCTTTTGGTGCTTGTAAAGCAGTTGGAGAAGCTCTGTGTAACCTTTACTCCATACCATCTTTCCAATATAATATGCACCCTTGAAGAAAGCTTGCTCTCTTTGACATAGCTGCTGATGCTTCAATTTGCCAATTTCAATAAATTTGGGGTTTACTCCATGAACATTACAAATCACAGACCTAGGGACATCCTGAGTTGCTGCAGACAATCTTATAACCTTCAAAAAGAGTTTTGTAAGAAGAAAGAGTCAGAAAAACTGCACATAGCAAAGCAAAGCTAAATATGCTAGAAAAAAAGTGGAGAACATGATTACACAAGAATTAATCAACGGATATCCGAATTACTAATACAGATATGGATATATTGCTGTTCATAAAATATATAAAAATATAAAAGTACCTTATGCCATTATGGTTCATGGTTTGCTAGTAAGCAGGGCAGCTAATAGCTTAACAAATTAACAGTTACAAAAGAAGGTGGAAGAGTTTTAGCTGATCACAATGCAAAAATGGTGACTCCATTGACGCATACTATATTGTTGATTTAATATACTAATGTTTTGCGGTAGCTGATAACAAACTACAGCAATTAGCAAGATAAGCGAATTTAAGTCCTCAAACGAGTTCAAAGAATAGTATTCAGGTTAAGAACATGTTAACTCAGACCATGAAGGTACTCAGTGGAACTAGAAGACTAGTAGATTATATAACCCATAAAGGCTTATGTGTGCTTATCTAAGATTAGCACTATACTGTCTTTGGCTTGAAGGTATCAGTTGTGCCTTATGTACCCCATTATACTTACCAACTGGGCTACCATAGAATACATCAATCATCCCCCTATACTCCTAGCATGCTATATGCTCTTGTCGTCTTTATGGTGACATCTGGTGTTTTCTCTTACATCAGCTAAATTTTGACATATTTCTTGGGGAGTTGCAAAACAACAGCAGACAGCCTCACAAGTCATACTACGGTTGTCAACTTATCATATTTTCTCCTTTTCGAACTTAAGGCTATTGCATGCACTCAAGTTTAAGGGAGGTGTTAAGGATAAGAAAGTGAAAGTGCTAACCTTATGGCAGTATATGTCAGTGACCCAAGAATTGATGTGTTTCAAGATAAATGCACTAATATATCCATTCTTCTCTCTTTTCACGTATTCCAAGTAGTTTGTATGAACAACACCAATGACTTTCCGGAACTTGTTTTTCCACCTCCGTCCATGATGGTACCATGTAAGATGTTCGGGCTCTTCTAGCACTGCAATATCTGCTTTATCATCAGATATGGTCTGTGTGATGTCCCCAACAGGTAGAATGCTTCTTTTCTCCGTTGAAAACTGCATATGGACACCACAAGTAGGTTTGTCTATAATATTATGATTATTATCTCAAGATAAAAAATATTATCTGCACAGCTCAATCATGCTCTTCTACATAAATTATTCTATGCAAACATTATACATTGGTGATTTTAGTTCCCTCCTCTCTTCATACACTCAAGCCAGAGCTCTACATCAAAGGGGTAAAGACAAGTTTCGTACCATTCAATAATTCTCGCATTCTACTTTGTCTGTGCTCCACTACCACAAATTTTCTAGTCATTCAAGTATTCAATTGGCTATGTGCATCTCACGATGCAGAGGTCAGAAGTTTACTCCAAAAAAATCAAGTATTTAATATATTGGATGCATAAATTATTAAAAAACGAACTGCCTCATACTATCTACTTCACTGGTATCTCTAGTATTAGTTATCTAATAAAAAAAATGGCTGAACACAGTGTTCCATATTTTAATTTTGCCATTAACATAAATTCACGGAGATGCCTGTACAATCACATAGATGAACTATGCCAAAATATAAACTCCAATAGGTAACACATTTTTTAGAAACGATTTTTTTAGAACAGAGGTAAGCGATGCGTTTTTGTGAGCAAAAACTGGGAGGCTTGATTTCTAAAAGGCAGTAAACCGTGCTTACACATGCATACCTACACAACTTCACGTCATATTAACATGACATATAAAACTATTTTTTTAGATATGTTCAACTTTTACCTTGCCAGGATAGAACTTTATGTCAAATCTCAGCAATACCCCAATCCGCTCCTCAAGCCACCTCCGCACATAGCCTTCCTGCTCCGTCGGCAAACTAAACTTCATCTTGTTAGGATAAACGAGCACCTGGTCCGCCTTGGACAGCCATGGGACCACCAGCGTGACCTCCCAGTCCCCGGCCTTGGCGAGGTAAGCTGCCCGGAACAGGGGGTTTACGGCAGTCCCAGTCATCCACGGTAGGCTCGCCGTGGTGAATATCGCAACATGCTGCTGCTTCCACGCCATGGATACCGAGAACACCCACGGCACCCAGCTGCTGCTGCAATGCCCAAGAAACACCACCACTAACCCTCAGACAATATCACCTAAGAATAGCATAATAACTGATGGAAAGAAGAACAGAATGCAGCATCCTGCAAAGGCTTATTCGCCCATATTCCCCTATAGGTCAAACCCTGGCGCACTTCAGAATAGATTCACTCGCTGCGGATCAAAAGTTAAGACACAGGAGGAGCATCTAATTCGATCTCCCATAAATGCAAGCGTGAGTCACCCACGCGTGGGGGTCTATGAGAGAGATCCATCGAGGAACAGCCTGACTGCGACATCGATCTGAGCTCTCAGCTTCTAATCGTATGCTTAGCTGCGCTAATCGGCTCTTGATGCGTCTTGGGTCATCTCACACAAACAAAATCCCAAACCATCCTATCACCCAGTACCAAACACCTTACTTGAACCATTCCATTCCATTCCACACAAGTTGGAACATCTTATGCAACCCTTCGACCTCATACCCCGCAACCAAACACACCCTAAATCGCGATTACAGGACGGCGCGCGAACGGAGAGGGATCTGGGGGGCGGAAGAGAAGCTTACCTGCGGCGATTGGCGCGCCTGTGGATGGGGAGGAGGGGAGGACAGGGCAGCCAGGTGCGGACGGCATTGCAGGTGACGACACCGCTGCCTGTCCCCGTCGTCCCGCCCCCGAACGCTTACGGGACCCGCGGGAATCTTCCCATCCGTGGCCCCCGGATCCTCGCGGCCCAGCGAAGCCACTCGGGGTAGAAATGGCAATATGGTACGATAGATATGGACAGGATTTATCTATATCTGTATTTATCGTTTTTTTATTTACTCTCATATACTCACAAACACATGTGGGTGAAGAGTCGATCTCAAACTTATTACTCATAGATATACCTATTTATTTATGGAATGGTGCAGTAACGTGATGTGATAGGGCACGGCGGGACATGGTGGTGGGGTGGAGCGAAGCAACACGGTGGGGTGGCGTGGGGAGGCATGAGGGTGGCAGCGGCAAGACGGGGTGAGCCGGGGCGGTGCGACGTGAGGTGACAGTGGTGAGATAAAGCCGGTGGTACGGTAAGTGGATCGGGATGGTTATTTATATAATATAGAATGTTAGAGTTTGGAGATGAGATATTTATATGACGAATATATAGGTTTTATGGATATGGGCACGTTTTACTTATGCTCGTACCTGTTTACTCATCGAGTAATATTTTTTACCCACAAACATACATGTGGATACCATTACTACCTATATTCTACGCTATTCGGGTATTTACCTATAGGTAATCGAGATAAATTGTTGTCCCTACTCCGAGGACTTTGGGCCGAAAGGAAATCTGGTTCTTCTATCTGACGTATAGCACCAGCTTAATCACGATTTTTTTATTTGTATATTTTTATTTTTTTAATATTTGTAAAAGTATACGTCCAAAATATTATATATCTAGGTTACCGTCATTAATTGGAAGAACGATAATAATGTCACTCGTTAATATTACACATCTAAACTATCATCGTCTATTGGAAGAATGACAATAAGGTATCATTGAGTGACATTTTATAGGATCCACAACATAACAGTTAAAAATTAAATACCTAATTAATATGGTGTCCACATCACAAATTTTTGTTGGTTATTGGAAGGATGACATGACTGAACGAACGACACATTTTCACACATACCTTGTTAGTCCAAAAAGTATGCATATATACATGTTTTTCAATGCATGTTGTTACTTTTGTACATGCAATGGATGTGTTGTATGCATGTTTTTGGACACACGTCAATGCATATTGTTGCTTTTGAATTAAGAAAAAGTATGTGTGTAAAAAGGTGTCGTCTGTTGAATGATCGATATTTTTTATGGATCCAGTAGATTCATGTCACTCTCTCAACGGACGATAGCAAAGTTGTCGTTTGTTGATTAGACGATATGTTGACGTGGATGTTACGTCAATCAATATATTTAATTTCTAACACGTTTTTTATGCGAACCTCACAAGATGTCACCTATTGAATGTGCGACACCTTATTATCACACTTCTAATGAGTGACGATAATCTAGATATACAATATTATAAAATAATCTCTCTCATATATATATATATATATATATATATATATATATATATAAGCACGCTTAATCGCTCGGATCATCCCATACAGCTGGGCGTTTCATGTGGAGGCCGGACCAAAAAAGGTCCCGTCTCATGTTGTATCGCCTTAGCCCAAGGAGTTTAGGTCCAGGGTCCTTTTCATGTAACTCGGACAGGGAATAAAATTTCATCTAAATTTTAGTGAAATTTTATGAATTTTGAAAATTTAGGAGGGGAACGAAATAATTAATTCTAAAATTTTCTTTCACTGACACATGAGAACCGCAGAGAAGATAACGAAAAATAACAAAAAAATCGATGAAATTTCATGAATTTCAATCTTTTCATCGGTGAACGAAAAAAATTGTAAAACGAAATTGAAATCCCCGACTCGGACAGTGGCAGGCTGAGAGAGAAATTATTTTTTTCTGATCTTCTTTCTCAACTAAGATTTAATTGTCTTCGCAGTTCGGTGGAATTTCGCACTCTCATCTCTCAAACCCCATTTCTGAATCCAGCTCATGAGATGCTTCCTAGATTGGCCTGATCAAACCCATTTTAAGCTCAAGTGTCTGCAGTTTCAGAGTTGAATACAAGCTTTGTCAGGTGCAGAGCACTTGTTTAATGCGCAAATGGAGGTTTAAGTGGGTCCTTACTCTCTCTCTTTTGAGAGGAAGGCTAGGGCTTTATTTAATCATATAAGTTCCAAGGTACAAGAGATATATCGGGAGGATACATGTACCAAACATGATGTCCTATCGATAAAGTGACACCTACTTTCGCCAGATTGTGGACTTATGTATTTGTCGTCCTTCTTTCGTGGTAAAACTCTGTCATTTGGAAATGGTTTCGCCTTGATCTGACAGCTTCCACACATACTGCAGCTGGCTCCACCAACCCATCAAACACAAGCACTGAGGCCATCTCGAGAGAATCCGTATCTCCATTCCGCAATACTGTTGCAACACGTTTTGATACTTTTTAGCTATCAGAGGCAGTTGTATCCAAGTTCAACAGAATCGGTATCTAGTTCAACAGTGATGTGGTCTGCTGCTTCGAGTGGCAACTTTACCGAAGGAAAAATGACTCTGCATTACTGTTGTTGCGTATGACTGTGGGTTCGAGAAGAGATGGAGAGTAATGGAAGATAAGAAATAGGGTAGCTGTTAGATATTGAAAAAATAGAGGATGATATAATAGTGTTAGAGGATGCTGTAATAGTATTATAGGAGATGAAGTTTTAAAGTATCTGCTGGAGATGATCTTAATGAGCTTTGAATTCATTGTCATGTTTCACCTAGCCATCCAGATTGCCCAACAAGTGATCAGCAGCTTAATAAATCTTTCATGTTCAAGTGTCTCCATCATATGAAACAACTATAGTTTAGAATCATCCAAAGAACACAATAGCTTTTCTTTTTATCAGTAGCTTCTGCTTTTTATAAAAGCTGATAAGCTAAAATAAATGTTAAATATATTGCTAGCTTATGGTTTTTAATAAGTTGGTTTCTGGTGAAATAAACTAAAAACTGATAAGTTGACTGAGATCAGCTTCTCTTAAAAACTGGTGTGCTGATAGCCTAAAAATTAAGCCCATAAACTAACTGTTTTTCCAAAAACCATAAATAACTTTTTTTAAAAATCCATAAATTTTAGTTGTTCCAAACAAAACCATACAGAGAAAGTTCATTACTTGTTAGGCAAAAACCACTGGCCCTGGAAGTCTTATCACCAACTGCTAAACATTAGGTTATGCTTTTGGGGAGTTCTAGAAGTCCTCGCAGGAACCAAAGTACAGGCGATGCTAAGCTGAAAAGATCATTTCAAGTTGAAGTTTTCAGTTCTCAAAGAAAAAATTGAAGTTTTCTAGGTTAATGTTTGTGCTTGAAAGAAAAGTCTCCTGTTAATTCTGGTGAAAACAGTTGTTGCTTAGTTTGACAATTTGTTGCTTCCACACTGCTTACAATCAGCAGCATATATATGTACCTGCACTATCATCACTCAGCTTCTTTGTCGATATCAAGAAATCCAGAATTAGAAGGTGGCAAGCTGCTGCATGATAATATCTCCAATAGTTATAGATAATACTAGCTCATGAGAGCGTATATTTCTTAAAATTTATAAAAATTTCGTCGTTTACAATTTCCTATACCTCATGAAAGATAGGGATATTGAGGTGAGACATGTTTATACTACAAGTACTAGCTCAATATATGTGGATCCCACTATTTACAATTCTTTGTACTTTAGCACCTCTCTTCTTTTATAAGGTACATGTAGTGAACAATAAGAACTATATAAATTTTAAAAAGTGTACTCTCACCTAAGAGCTAATAATATTGGAGATGCTATCGGTGTCACATAATAGATAAAAAAAAACATGACAGGTCCACCGACGGCATGACAGGACTGCCTAGCTACCTAAGCAAGTTGTTATGTCAGAACGCATTTCTTCAAAGAGGAAACTGAAATTAAAACAGGACTGTTTCGAGGAAGGGGCAATAGCGAATCTGAAAGATGCTCCAACTGAAAGAACCAGAGGAGCTAGAGATACGGACAGAGGACTAGCAACTTTTAGCAACTCACATAGGAAAGCAGAAGAGAGCAATTCCTGGATGAATAAAGTAGTAACCTGACATGTCTTTCCTGAAGAGTAGCTTAATTGGTTTTGTGACAAATTCGACATATTTTGCAACAATTTTCACGCGGCAGACGTCTAGCATTTCCGTAGTTTTTTTGACATGGAGAATTGCTCATGCGTCAATGGAAGGGTGTAAGCAGTAAAGTTTCTGACAGAAATAGAAGGCTGAATAGTGCAGATACCGTTATGAACACATCCACTTTACGATACTCTTGTACAAGAGGGATGCAGCACAACAGAGGAGAGGCTCGACTTATATCACATAAAGAAAACTTTTGTTCTTTCGATTCATCTGGTACCTATCTACAAGCCCGGAGAGACTTGAGACTCATCTAACCATATATGAGTAGCTCGATAAACACTAGTTGGGAGTCGGCACAACCTGTTACACTTGCAGACAAACCGAGCAACAAATGAAACAACAAACATATGAAGCACACGGGATGCACGGGAACCCTTGTAAATCTGGCGCACTTGGAACCGTACATGCGTCCAGATTTAATCCTCGCTATGCGTGAGACCGTCACATAACGATTTCGGGTTTGAGGATGCTGGACTTGATCTCCTTGTGCGGGAGCACGACGCCGCCGTTGCTGTAGATCTCGTCGCAGACGTGCACGTCCTCCCCGAGGATGGTCATGTTCTCCACGCGCGCCCACTTGCCGACGGTGGAGTGCCACCCGATGATGCTGCTGGAAACGCAGGAGTGCTGCTTCACGCGGGCCCCGCGCATCACCGTGCACCGGGACAGCCGCACCCCGGCCTCCACCACGCACCCGGGGCCGATCGCGACGTCGGGCCCGATCAGGCAGCCCTCCCCGATGACCGCGGTCTCGTGCACCAGCACGTTGCCCAGGACGTGCGCGCCCGACGCGAGCCTGGCGGGCGCCTTCTTCCGCAGGGAGTCCAGGTAGAGGCGCAGGCCCGTTATGTAGTCCCTCGGCTGCCCGATGTCCATCCAGAAACCTGGCAGCACCATGGCGAAGAGGCCCTCGTCCGCCGCGATGCGCGGGAAGACCTCCTTCTCGATGGACGTCGGCTTCAGCTCAATGCGGTCGAGCACGGACGGGTTGAGCAGGTAGATCCCGGCGTTGATCTTGTTGCCCACGAACACCTTGGGCTTCTCCACGAACCGCTCCACCTTCCCGGTCCCCTCCTCCATCATCACCACGCCGTACTTCGAAGGTTCATCGACCTTGGTGACCATGATCGTCGCCTCGCCACCGTGGGCCTTGTGGAACTGGATGAGCTCTGCGAACGGGTACTCGCTTATCACGTCGCTGTTGAGGACGAAGAAAGGGTCGCCGGAGCCGTCGACGAGCTTGTCGCGGGCCAGGGCCAGCGGTCCGGCGGTTCCCAGCGGCTCTGTCTCCTGGGAGCAGGTGATCTTGATGCCAAGCTTGCTCTCGAAGTCCTTGAGAAAGTTGAGCATCACCTGTGATTGGACCAAAAGTAAAACAGGGTGCACCAGTGAGATCCGGGCACCCCACAAATGCACGAACGTTCATGCGCGCGCCATGCCGAGACAGGTTGGTTACCTCAGGCTGGTAATTGATGGCGAGGACAACTTCTGTAACTCCAACTTCCTTCAGAGCCTCGATCTGGGCATCACAACATTCAGTAGATTCAGTTCAAGATTCACTGGAAAAATCATATATCAAATGCAACAACAGAAAGCCTGAAAGTGATATTTGCTCGGTGAAGGGAAAAAGACCGGTTTTTGGTTACTACCAATCAAAGCCATCCTTTTCTTTGTTAATGTTACAATTGTTAATCACCAAGAAACACACAAGTAGCTGAGGGATCTACTCACATGGATCCACCTTTTATCAAAGCATGATGTGGAGGCCATAAACTATGTCTACAGCTTATAACAACTCGGACTGGTCAATCATCGCCATTTCCCACAAATGGACTTCTCCTTGCACCGTTTCCTACGACTTGAAGAACTGGAATTTATCTCAAAGATGGAGCATTCGTGCTGACCTGATGCAGGATCATGGGCTTGTTGCCGAAATCGACCAGCGGCTTGGGTACGCTGAGCGTCAGCGGGCGCAGGCGAGTGCCGAAGCCTCCCACGAGAATGAGCGCCTTCATTTCCGCAGTTCTCCTCCTGACTCAGCCCCCCACCCTGTGAAACGGCAAGCAGCAGGAAACAATGAGATAATTCGACCCTGATCCGATCGGATCCAGACGTTGTGGTCACGGAGGCTACAGTTCGCGAATTGCCAATGGACTCCAAGACAACCCCTCCCTCCCCTCCCCTGCCCACCCTGCCTACGTAGACGCCATGTGTCCCAGGACAGCTTCCACCCGGTCTCCTCCACCTGCATGGCATCTGCAGTCTGCACAGGCTGCAGTAGCGTGCACCGTGTATACATAGAAAGATGCAAAGAGCTGCGGTTCGAATTTCAAGGCAATTGGGATAAGGACGACCTGATGTTTTGACCCCCGGGGGAGCGGTTATGGATGGTTTTAACGGGTAGGTGACGAGGAAGCGAGGAAGATGACAAATGCAGGTGGAGGAGACCGATCTAATCCTCTATCTGTATGCGGTGTGCTGCCGAAAACGCAAATGCCCCTGTGCTTGTAATGGTAGCTGCTGCCTCCCACCGAAAAACCAACCTAACAATAATAAATCTCCAGCCAGCACAAACAGCTGGCTTTTTTTGCTTCCTTCATTTGTTATCCTCTAGTAGTAGGAGTATTTTTTTTTGGCAAAATGGTTACAGGCTGGATCCATGATGAGGAAAGAAGAGATGACGGCATGGTCACGCAATCCCTGAAATCCATGCGAACAGAACAGAAGGGAAAATGATAGGAACGAAACGGAAGGGATGAACAGTGGCGGTTGCTCCTTGCAGATCTGTAGCGGCCTGGCCTGATGCTCTTGTCTGTGGGCTGCCTACCGACACAACGACCGCTGCTAACTCTGACCGGCAAATTAAAAGTCATGGCATGATGATCCATCTCCAAACCGGCGAATAGAAGCACTGATGCAGAGGAGACGAGAGAACAGAGAAGAAATCGTAGAGAGAGAGAGAGAGAGAGAGAGAGAATCAGCATGGCAGTGCACGCATGGTGTACGCACCTTGATGCGGAGGCGGCCGTCCGAGACGAGGAGAGGTGTTTCGTCAACGGCACCGAGGAGGATTCGGCGGCAGTTGTAACGACGGAGCAGGCAGGGAAAGGAGAAAGCGTCGGTTGAGTCACCTCACGAAACGACGCCGCGTTTTTATACCGGTTCTCCTCCTCCTCCCTTGGCCACCAACCCCAAGATTAAACAACGGGTGTCCACCAGCTCATGCAGAAGCGTGCCAATGACCTGTGGGCCATATGCTGTTTGCCTCCGGCTCTGTGCTTGACTCTTTTGTATTAATACACGGCGGTTATCAAAGGCGATCTCTAAAGTTAGGCGCGTTTCTGGCGGATGGCTGGATCATTATTGGAAGAAGCCTCCGACGGCGAGGCGGCGACCTGGTTTGGCTTTGCCTCGTCCCCCTGGCGCGCGCGGGAACGATGACCAATGGGTCCGGCCCGGACCTTCCTTACGCCACCTCGTCAAGGCACGAGCCTACCTGGCACATGCATCGCTTGCGCTCGCGAGCCAACAGTCAGGACCAGATCTTTGATACTTAAAGCGGTTTCCTAGGTCAGCGAACGGCTATCGTCCGATTGTAGAAAGCATGTTCTCTTTTACTACTTACTACTCACGTTTGACTCCGCTAGGCCCGTGCATTGATGCCTTCTTCATCTTGTAGTTGTACATTGGAAGTAACCTTGAACCTGAGGCAAGTAAGCCCAGCCGATGTCAAACCGATGGCTTGTAGTGCTATGAATATACCTACTACCAGGCCCGGCCCGGGGGGGGGGGGGGGGGGCGAGCGGGGCAGCTGCCCCGGGCCCCCAAATCCCAGGGGCCCACCGGCCACCGTGCGTCCGTGCGAGTTGGGACTTCAACACGCGCCCACGCCAAACGCCTAGAGCCCGAGTGACCGAGTCCCGACGCGAGACGCCCACGCCGCCCACGCCGCCACGCGACGCGACGCGCACGCGCGCCCAGCCGCCCACGCCCCCACGCCGTCACGCAGTGACGCAGTCGCCCACGCCCACGCCGCCACGCGCCGCGTCCGGCATGATTACATTGCATGGTGTGCTTCAGTTTGAGTTTCTTCCTCGTATAGAGATACAAGCGGAGGACGTTACCAAAAAGGACTAAGCTGAAAGTACAACTCTTCGGAGGTTGCTTCAGTTAACAATTGGCATGCGACGCGACGACCAATTAAGCTAGGAAGTAGCAATCAGAAAGCGAACAACATCTATCATCTCTCCCGGAAGAAATACGAGAGAGTAAAAAATAGCGATAGGTCAAACCTAGGGCATAAAACTTTTCTGGAAACAGAGTACTGGGAGCAGAATGATTTCTTTTGGACTAAACGAGAGAACAAACAGGAGATAAAACGTCGGTTACTACTATTTTATCAACATCGAGATGAGTCCATCCTGGTTCTTGAAACTCCACATACTACTTTGCTATAGTGGGGACAAGAGTTCCGTATAGGTTTAATACAGTAATTTATTTTTGATAAGAGCTTTAATATAATTGCTAGTTTGGACTGAAGAACTCACAGTACCGGCATTGCAGGACTTATATATATATATATATATATATATATATATATATATATATATATATATATTACTACTATTTTATCAACATCTATATGATTTGATTTTATCAAGATACTACTATTGTTTTGAGCCACTGTACTATATAAATATTTCAAAATTTATATTTAATAGGGCCCCATTTTTTAACCTCGCCCCGGGCCACCGAAATATCAGGACCGGCCCTGCCTACTACAGTGGCGAACGCAAGGAAGTCACCGAGGACCTCATCTCCTTATTCTTCTCTTTCTCTTTCTCTTGTAAAAAATGGAGGAGGTTGAAGGGAAGAGCTATAGGAGAATAGCAGCTGGTAGGGGCGCTTGAGCCCCTTCTCTCCATGAAAATCCGCCTAGAGCATACAGTGGACCTGTAAGTGGTAAGCATAATGAATGGTCACATAGTAACCATATAAAGTATAAAGTGTGAGTCCGTTTAAGTGGTAGACAAAAGAAATCAAATATTTACTCTCTTATGTTGTAGTATGATCCAAAACAAAAAGTACATAGAATGAGGGTTCTCAGCGGTTCGGACATTATATTCGACTACATGCACAAAACCACATCAAGTAGCGAATCAAGCTAACATCAGTAATTGTCTATGCAGCTGTGGCGCGGACAAAGTGAGAGCTGTAAGAAAGCATCCATAGCGTGTCGGAGGCGAACGTGACACCTGATCCTTCAAACAAGGAGAGAAGCACATCAGTCATGACCCTAGTCGCATCACTCCACACTGTAGCAAATACGGCACCGAACAAATTAAACTACTTCTCATTCATTCGTTGCAATTTTATGCAGTGGCATCACAACATCGAGCATCAAAACGGAGCACTAGCACGTCCCCTTCATCTTAGCTGCCTTAGACCTAACCTAGTCTGGACTGTAAAGAGGCATGATTGAACCACTGATTTTGGACTCCGATCTTAACGTGTTTGGCCTGCATCTCATCGCTTCCATGCTGGTACTACAAGTACTGCAAACTGTTAAGCAACGACTTATTGATGGCGAATCCATATACAATTACCTTGTCAGACTCTCTTGATCAAATGCTACGAACCATTTGTGAAGAGAGGCCGAGACTATAATCAATAGCTTCACTAATAGATCCGAGGATTGCGTCCCCCCCCCCAACCCTGCAGAATTCAGTGGATCACATGGCTAACAAGCCCTACATGCATCGCAAATCTGGGATGCAAACAAAATTCCAAGACCGACACCTGATTTACCGATTACACTGAACCGGTATCACTATTTCATTCCATTTCATGCGAAATGTTATTACAATGTCCTTGTACTGTGATATGGGAGGAGAAAGTAACCCCAAAGACATGCATCATTCTTACTCCTTTTTAGGGCCCATCGATTTGTCGGTAGTACAAGCTTCTTCATTTGTCGGTGAGAGTTGCCTGCTGCAGGTGGCCATGTTGCTCTATGTAATTGATCTGTTAAACTGTACACTCCTGTTTAAGCTTTTGGCATAATTGTGCCCTATATTGTACTTCTTCGGCTGACATATTTTTTATCCATGCAACACCAGTTAGGATATATTCTTTTCTTGCAAGGAGAAGGTGCTCAAAAGCTTAGTTCTCTGACTGTATTATTACTGATGATTTGCACAACACACCCAGAAATTACAATAAAATCATGCAAGACGGTGGAATTGATCTGATCGGTTGTTCGTTCCATTGTTTGCCATCATCCGACAATATCACTTGTACTTTTATTTTAGATTAGTGTAGTATTTGCTTCACTGCTTTAGTGCGTCAAGAATTGCCTCATACAGATTTAGAATGAAACAATAACCAGCCTGATCATCCCTATCTCCAAAAGAGCAGATGCTCACTCCAAAAAGCACTCTTTTATGGAGGGTCTCGATGTTATTAAACTGTTGAATTCAGGAAGGGGACGAAGCTATTGAGTCACCTGTCACCATGATTGGTTGCTATAAACAGGTTGGGATGGATGCTGTTGGGGTCATTGGATCACGAGGTAGGGCCGGATACAACCGTCTCATCATGACCTCGTGATCCAAATCCCAAATCACACACACCGACAAGGAAAAAAAAATAGAACCTCTCTCAATGTGATCACCCATGTCCCACCGAAATGTTGAAAATTCAATAAAATAGGAAGCAATGAGTCTTCTATGTTCACACTCTAATCAAGAACGTGCCGTTTCAGGCGGCCACGACTGTCACCGTCGGCCGCCAACGCGGCGACTCCCTTCCTTGTCCATATTCAAAGGTGGTAGAAGTGTCCACCCTTTCCAGTCCGTACTCCAGTTAGGGCCTTGGATGCTACAGCTTTCAGAAAGCACGGTATAGGTTTTTTGCAAGTAAGAAATACCATTGTTTATGGAAACTAATATATCTTACAAAAATTATGACGTGTTTGGCACTTCCAATATTTGATACAGTATTTTAATTACATAAAAGGTTCAAAGCTAGTCCCAAAATTACATTGCGCTAATCACTGGCCTACTTTAAAAAAGCATGAGACCATGGGCAAGCATTGATCTGTCCAATTCCCCATGAAGCACATAACCTGAATCTAGGTTGCAAACATGAACGATGCAGGCATCAACTATATTGTATTTACCAAATTATCTAGTTTTTAGATCATCTTCTCCTCCTACCTTTTCCTAAAAAAACACTGCCTACCTCTACTGCTCCCACCACCAGCACCTCACCCTGCCCCTGCCTACGCATAAACAACACAAGGCCACAAGCCCTACCGCTCCTAAAACCCAACGCCGCCAGCATTGGCTCCTCCAAACTACCTCTGCAATGCTAAGATGATGAGAGGAAGGGGGAAAGGAGAGATGCATCCATGGTGCTCTGTAAATAGATTTGATTTTGGATGCCCTATGCCGCTACCATGCAGAAATCAAATGGAACACAAGAATAGGAAGCAATTGTTGAGGAATACACACCTTTTCTTCCAACGCACTTTCTCTTTCTTTCTCCATGGCTTTCATATGGGAGGAGGGTTGCTCCTTGCTCCCCGTAGGGTAGAGGAGAAAAGGAGAAAAAGATCAGGAGAGGAAGAGTAGATGCTCCGTCGCCTCGGTCTATAAGAAAAGAGATCAGGAGTAAATTTTCTGTTACTCCAAAAATACTATAGTTTTGATAATACTACATCTTGTAGCTTTTATGTATCCAAACACCTCATAGTATGGTAAATCACGGTATTTTTAGAAAATCATGGCATCCTACCAAAACTCTAGAAATAACACGAGTCTTAACCGGGCCTTAGTTTTTTAGATTTTGCGTTCGTAAAGGCCAAGACATGGCGCCAACAACCGTTTAATAAGGCCTAGAAGTGCAAAGTGCAAACACTATACTAGCTGTTACTAGTATCACTTTTTTATCCAGTTGAAGGAATGGTCAGGTAAAAAAAATCCAGCCGTCCCTGAAGGTACTCTGGCCTGCCCTTTCCAGGACAAGGAGAGGAGGGCTGCATCTATATCACAAATGGGTTGGAAAACGTTGGATCTGAGCTACAAGAGTTGATGACTGTCCAATGTGGAGTTCGACTCGTTCGCTCGAAAAATCCTTCCTCGCTCGCTCGCCCTGATATAGACGAGTTGTGCCTCCGCTCCAGATGCTTCGACTAACTTCGCGCTCCGCACACCCTCCACGCATTGTCACTGCCAACCGTGGAAGGTAAGCTGCTGCTTGGGGAGAGCTGACGCCACCATATCTATGCCGACCGGAGCTGACACCACCATATCCATGCCGACCCGAGCCGCCACCGACGGACCAAGCGCCAGGGATAGCGCGAGCGTCAAGGCCTCCTCGGTCAGGATCTCTCTCTCTCTCTCTGCTCCATTAGGGTAATTTTTGCTCTCCACTACCCCATCTCGATCTACCCATCTGAAGCTCTTCAGCACTAGTTGATGACCCCAGGAGGTAAAGACCAAGTCCCCAAAGCTTCCCCATGCATCACTTTGCACTCGCTGTACCCAAGCTCATCCATGGTTCATATTGCTTCACCATTGCGCCATCTCTACAGTGCCTCAATGACCAAACTCACCTCAAAAATAAGTTTCCATATTTTCACAAGTCTACTGATATTTTTCTCGCTCAAAACGGTGATCGGAGCCTCCCGACGGTGAAGCTCTAGCTAGTTCTACCTGCTGTGCACGGCGGCGCTCCGCTGGATCTCGAGCAGCTGGTCGACAGGCCAATAAATGCAGCACTGTGCTGCTGCCGATAGCCAAAATAGAAAAAAAAAACAGATAACAGAATATTCCCTTCCTTTTTCTTTTTTCAAAATTTTCTTCCCAACAAAATTTAAAACCTCATTTCTCCTCTATTTCAACTCCGATTTTCACAATTCTTCTTCCTAAATTCATTTAAATTCATAGTCTAACCATCAGTCTCAAATTCATAAATTTTCAATGTCCGCTTGAATTTGTGTGGTTTTTGTTTGAATGGGCCCGTATATGCGTATTTAGCTGACGGAGAGTTCATATGCCTAAGACCCAAGCGAGGCCTGAGCCACATCAGAAAGGGATGACAGGGCAACAGACCTAGAGCAAAAGCGTATCCATGTTGAACGGGTGGAGAGGCCAAGGCACTTGAGCTCCTTCTGGATGAGGGCATTAGCGACAAAAAAAAGGAAACCTTTGGATAGCAGAGATACACGACATATGAACTTTTCTTTATCGAGGCAAAAGCATATGAACATCAATCATGAAGATGAAAGATTTCTATGAAAGAAAAAAATGTATATTTACTAATTGTAGATACAACAAGTTCCCAAAACTTGCAGTGCTATCTGAACACCCAAAGTCCAACAAAAAAAATCACATGCGAAAGCATCTTCTTGACCGAAGACGCTCTACCAACTACCGCAAAGCCTATCGGGCCTGCATAGGTTGCTCTCCAATAGCGGCACCTAGGCACGCAAGAGAGGGCCGTTGGCATCACCACTTTATGGATACTGATAAAGCACTTCAATTTAGTCACAACCATAAACATGCATGACAAATAACACAAGCAGGGAGATGAGAAGAGACCACATACACTGCTTATCAACTGGACCGAGATACATAACATGTAGACCAACAATAGTAGCAGTTGGCAGGAATAAAAAAGAATAGTAGATAGAATGATTAATTAGAAGAAGTCTAAATAGAATGCAAGCGTCAAGGCCTCCTTGGCTGATATCTTCTTCCGCCACCCGAACCATCCACTGCCGCCCAAGCTCGACAGGAAAGTTGTTATTAGTTGATCGAGGAGGAGGCAGATCTCGTCCACACACCTATTCGTCTGCGATGGCAGTCGTGTCCATGCGCTATGGCACCGCAAAAGGAGGCAAAATTCGTGCTGCGGCCACCACCGTGTCACGCTCCGGGCGGATGGGGCATGTTCGCACATGCACCAAGGTGCACCACCGACGCCGCGTCCTGCATGAACGCGTGACTATCCTCATCACTACAACAGGTACTATCCTTTCCACTTGCCTCATGTGATTTTTGCAAGCACATTAATTACCTGCTTCCTGTAATCTTTTGTTGCATAGATTATAGAAATGACTTTTGTTTTGTTAACAGTTGAAATAATTTGATAGTACTGAATCTAAACTGAAATGCAGGTGTTAACACTTTCTATATACACTTCAATTCAACAATATTTGTAAAGACAGAAAAGATCAACATCACATTATAAGTCAGGATTTATCAACAACTTACAGTAGTAGACCTGTTCATGCTAAGATTTTCTTTTGGCTATGTAGAATTTAATTATGTTGCTGATTGTGTGGTACCAAAAGCAAATATTAAAGGTATTTTTTAACTATTCACAAGTTTTGGACTTACATACACCTTTGTACCTATTGAAAAAGAATAGATATCTAGACCATATTGGTTTTAGTATGTATGGAGTGACCTATGATGCAACTATCATGTACTTGCTTTCTGAGCTTTGTCAAAGTTCCAAGATTGCAATGGCATAATAGGTTTGTTTGTGATTATACTGTCATTTAAATCACGAATGCAACACTAATATACCAACCAAAATATTAGCACTTCAAAAAATGCCACTGAAAGAATTGATACATTTTCCCTTATGTAAATGGTGTTTCATAAGCAAAATACCAGCAACAACTTCAACTTTGGTCTCTAAGATGTATGCAGAAACTACCTTTAAAGTATATATGGGAGGTCACGTAAAATCTGATTAAACATATGCTACAATAGCAATATTGAGGCAATCTGATCTTGAATTATTAATTCTTGTTTTAGTTCCAATCTAATTATGAATCATGTTCATAAGTATTTTTAGCCGATGCTATGGTCAAATGGTTCATACTGTTCGGAATTTATCAAATCCTATGTCTTTTCATTATTATATGATATCTCATCTGGTATTATCAGTTAATATAATAGTGAGTATAAAAAACTCAAGAGAGATAGAAGACCTTTAGCATGCCCTTTCCAAATAATGCATCAGCAATCTGAAATCTTTACTTCAGAATTGTTATTTTCTTCTCTAAATTCTTATATCTGATTTTAAGTTAACACAAATATGCTTATTCTATAAATTTGATAGTTTTACCTAGGGTTGAAGTTACCGACCGGAGCTCCGGCGGTAACCAAAAATGCGCGATAACCGCGGTTACTGGTCAAAAATTCAAAAAAAATCAGAGAAAATTCATTTGGCAAAATTTGAAATTTGGAAAAAAAAATCGCGATTTTAGCCGTTCGGTAACCGCTCGGTTTTGGTCGGCTACCGAGCGGTTTTGGTCGGTTACCGAGCGGTTTGGGTCGGTTACCGAGCGATTTTCTCGTATTTTTGAATTGGTCGGTTACCGAGCGGTTTGGGTCGGTAACCGCTCAGTTTTCACAATTTATCAAGCGGTTTTATTGAATTTCAGCGCAGTTCAACAAAAAACCCAAAAAAGGGCTCAACCTTGTAAAATCAATAACTAACTAATTCATCTGAGCTTCAAATCAAATGAAACAAATTTTGTTGGTTTTCTTGTAACATGATCTACATGATAAAAGTATTTATACTCATAAAAAAGTTCAAAATTTTCTGTGAGAAATTATATTTGTTAAACCAAGTTAAATGCATAGTTTACTCTTTGCTAATCCAAAAATCATGAAACTAATTTTTTTAGTCTTCTTACATGATCCTATGTTTTTTAAAAATACATGAACTCATGAATTAGTTATTGTAACATGCATGATTGTGTAAATGTGTTGCAACTAGATTAATTCATAACTGACCCATCACATCTCAAAAATTAGTGAAACCACTTTCATTAGCTTATTTATACTATGATTTATGTAGAAAAAATAATAGTAGACATGAAAAAGTTAATTACAGTGTTGTTTCTTAACATATTCACTTTATGCTTGTGAACTTTGTAAAAATCATAGAGAATTTAATAAAACTATAAATAAAGTGAAATCAATTTTAAAGATTCTCTTAAAATAAGTTTTACACAAGAAAAATATGTGTTTGAATGTTACACTTTTCCTTAACGTGAGTTAATAACTGAGCCGCACGCTTCAATTTTTTTTATTTTTTTCAAACTTTCTCCGTATAGAATATGATGCAAACGACATTATTTTTGAAAAAAAATTCATAGAAGGTCTTAGAATTGTGTCTAGTGTTTTTAAGATTTTTTTTTGAATTTTTTTTCGAATTTTTTGAATTCAAATTTCGGTTACCGTTCGGTTTCTGAAACCGGACCGGACCGAGAAGGCCGGTAACCGCGATTTTTGGGCGGTTACCGACGCATTTGTGAACCGTGGTTTTACCCTTTTTTAAACATGTCATCAAAATTTTCTTTTATCTAAAACTTAAAGACATCAGAACACCCTGTGTAACCTCTTTAAATGCAAGTTAAAGAAATGCAGCTCGTGAATTTTATGAGGATAAAGTTGCTATAGAATCTACTGCTTCAAAGAGAGAAATCCTAGAATTTTCTACCATTTCTTTGGATAAAAAAAATGAATGCTACCTCAAGGTTTGTGAAGTTCCAACTATTGTTTCTTCCACAATGTAGCATCTAGGCCCCTAAGTAAGTGATAAGTATTTCAGTGATTAATGACAACCGTTTCGTTGTGACTAATGCGTATATTTTGAAGGGAATCAAATTCTTTAGTTCACAATGATTGGATGGGTTTTCTTGGTCCCTCATTGAATTCTATTGGTCGATCAAAGGACATTTGTATCAAGATTAAGGATTTTCTAGCTCTAAGTGTCACAAGGTGATGAAGAACACTTAAAGTAGACATATGTTTCTTTTTATCTTTTGACTGTACTATAAAGGGGGGCTAAGTGTTGTAGCTTGACCTAGTTGAGTCTACACATAGTTGGATGCACACTTACAAAAATCTAGCACTAGGTAGCTCAAAAAAACTCATGAGTCTAGACATAGTTGAGAAGTTAGAACTCAAAGTCGATTGAATTGTACGAGTTCCAAATAGTTTGTTCTCACCGGATTGTCCAGTGCCAGAAGGATTAAACTCACTGGACTATTTTTCCTCTGTGTGAAGATTTCAAATGACCTCATCGGATTGTCCGGTGATGGGAGGAATTATGCACCAGAGCATTTAATAGAAGAGTCATTTTCAGAGAAAATTGAAGTTACATGCACCGGATTGTCCGGTGATCTGAAGGACGCATGCACCGGACTATTTAACAGAAGGACTGTTTTTCTGGAGAAAATATGAGTTGAACTGACTGTATTGTCCAGTGACTTAAAGGAGTTATCACTGGACTATTTAACAGAAGCTTGGTATTTTCAGAGGAAATGTATTATAACTCACCGGATTGTCTGGTGATGCTATGTGGAGGAACATCGGAGCATTTTGCAACGGTTATTGACAACTGTCAGACCAGCGTGTGGAAAAAATAAACTCATCGAATTATCCGGTGTTAACAGAGGCGTGTGCACCGGACCATCCGGTGTTCACAGAAAAAATGAGTGGTTCGGCAACGGCTAGATTTAGACATCTAGCATATATATATCCATCACTTGGTTTTATTCTACTCTCTTGCAACCCATAAGCATTCATACACAATGTATATCATCTAGAGACAAGGGGGAGCACTTGAGGTGATTTACAAGTTCTTAATTGAAGATTAAGGACTCAATTAGTGTTTCAAGAGTAGTGAGTGTGCATCTAGCTATTGTTCAGGTTTGATAGGGATCGAGTGAACCACTTAGCTTGTTACTCTTAGTGGTTGGCAACACCTAGCCGGTCGTGGAGATTGGATGTGTTCTCGGTGAGCTCTTGGAGGTCTTGTGGGAGTTTCAGGAAGGTCATGTACTTGGTTTGATGCTCGCCAATGTGGAGATGGAGAAGTGGCAATCACTAGTGAGCACTTGAGTTTTGGTGACTCAAGGGGGAGTGACATACTTGTGTGGATGCTCAAACGAGGATTAGTGAAGAGTGCCAATTCTTCGATACCTCGAGAAAAACTCGGTGTCTTCTTTCCCTACTCTTGTTACATTCCGCATTTTGCTTCTAGCATTTCCTTCATGCAAGTTTCAATTCTGCACTTTACTTATGTTCTATATGCTTGCATGTTTGTGCCTATCATTCTAGCTTGTTAGGTCGTCTAGTTACTTTTATTCATTCTAGGCTAAGGTTGTTCTTTGTTCTAGAATTTGGTAATTAGTTTAGTTTTTTATTAGTGCCTTATTCACCCCCCCTCTAAGGCCATTAGATCATTTCACACAAAATCCTCAAATTTATCACTGTCAAAATCTTCTATACAAGGTATTTCGCAACTATCTCAACCTATTGCATTATAGTTTTCTTCTGATTTTTGTATTCTAAGAGAACGCTCTGTGTACTCCTATAATAATTTGCATCGTGATATTCAAACTCAATTTACGCACCCTGATGGCTCAACTAGTAACAAGATTGCATCTATAGATGTGTTATTTTAGATTTTTATATTTCATTTTACCATATAGAGATGCAAAGAATTTAATGCATTGATAGAGGAATTTGGCAGGGATAATTGGGGGAAAAGGTGAAATGCAGTAAGAGAATGTCATGCTTTTAAAGGTGAGTGAATAATTGAGTTGTGTTATCATTACAAAATTCATGAATGTTTTCTATGGTACAATGCAAAACTTATTCCACCAACTATGAATTAAATGTCTGCAACTTGATACCTACATCTCTTCCTTGATCACTCCCCTCCTCACACAGATACCTCAGTGCTCGACAGAGTTTTATATTCAGTGGTAATACAAATCATATTTAAATATGAACAGATAAGTTGGGAAAAACTTTAGAATGTTACTTTGACCAAAGTTTATTTATCTTCTTGATGATCCTTTGATACAGTTATAAGGCATTTTTTAGGTATATAGTAGTTCAAACACTGCATGTTGAGTTAATATGATATTTCTACAAGATTGCATTGTACAACTATGAACCAAATAAACTGAATGATGTTTTGGTAGACTTCTTTTTTTATATAGAAATTCTGACAAACTTAATTTTTATGTTACTACATATGGGTTCCAACTATGTTAAACTTTAGAGTGTTACTTTGATCAAAATTTATTTATCTACATGATAATCCTATGATTAAATTATAAGGCATTTTTCAGATACAAAGTGGTTCAAATACTGCTATTGAAGTAATATGACATTTCTACATAGTTGCATTGAACAACGATAGATCAATTAAACTGATCAACATTGTGAAATATCTCTTTTGGTATAGAAATTCTGATAAGACCTCATTTTTATGTTACTATGAATATATGCTTGCATTGAACAACATATTTACAGTTGTACCCATAAAGTAAAATCTTTTCCTTCTAATTTGGCATGAAACTTAGCCATTTGTTTAAAGTTAATGCTCAATTGAAGTGTTGTTTGAGAACTTTATTTGGCGTATTCAATCAATGAATGCTATCAATTCCTGATTATCAATAAACTTATTAGTGATGTCTTACTCCAGTTTTCCTCTAATGGATATTCCCTATCTTCGAATATACTATTTATATGTTTGTTTATGTGTATAGCGTAAATAAGTATTTCAGTAAATCAATCACCGGTACCTCCACACTTCGTATTTGAATCACGCAACAGAAAAAACATAAATTTATAAAATATCACTCATAATATGGGATAAAGCGATCATGACAAATACAAAATGCTTTGAGCCATTATATAGATCATTCAAAGATAAATCAGTGAGCAAAGTCCATATGCTAAAATGGTTCTATTTGGAGGTAATGTTATTTTCTAAGGAGGTGACATTTGACAAACATTACTTGTTACAGGAAACGGTACAAAATCACAAATAATAAGTGCAGCTATTATAAAATCGTCTTGGCAGAACTATGTTCATATTATAAAATTGACAGAAAATATGAGATTGAAGATTAAGACAAATAATATTATGGAATATTAGTAATTAAAAGACTTTAATAAATAAAAGACCCAACATGTTGACTCGAGACTTTAAGATCCAACTAATATCAACGGAACATGATGACTATAGAACTCCCGGCGTGGCCACGAGCCATCGGCCGCGACAATACCGTCCCGAACTTCTAGTCATTCCACGGTTGGTGCTCGCCATGTTGCCATAGCGCAGAGTCATTGTGTCCCAAAAAGCAGTCCGATGTTGATTGGTTACGCAAAAGCCTCAGAAGTGGGATGATGGATCATCTCTCTCTCTCTCTCTCTCTCTCTCTCTCTCTCTCTCTTTTCTTTTCTGGTTGCGACAAACATAAAAGAGAACAACGCAATGCAATTCATACCAATTGACTCGACTTGCTGGCCCAAACGAAAAGCTAATAAGTAAGCCTAGGTCCATTACTGGGCCCAGCTTCCGAAACTTAGGCTAGGCCTATCCGCCAATAGGAAGCCCAGCTTATCAGACTCGGGGTCCACAAATTGACACTCCAGGTTCCGGCCCAATCGAAAGGCGCAAGTCGCGGATTTTTTATTTATTAATCAAAAAATTACCATCCGTTTTTGAAAATTTGCATAACTAGACGTCACTACTCTCAAAATTCAAAACACAATAGAAATATTTATGAATTTTTTTAAATAATATGTTGTAGAGAATTCTGTTATCCAGCTTTATAAAATATTTCAACTCAAAAAATTACATGTACAATAAGAAATAAAAAGACAAATGTCATGATCCTTAAAATTTATCTTTTTTATTTCTCATTATACAAGTTATATTGTTGTCTAAATTTTCTAAGTGCTAAATGATAACATCCTCTACACTATAATTAGGTTTTAAAATTGTTATAAAAATTTCGATAGTGTTTTAAAATTTAAAAAATATTAAAAAACTATATTTTTATTTTTAAAATCTGTCACCCGTTAGAAGTATCTGGTTGTCTTAGACGACATGAGTCTATATTTATAATTTTTTAAAATAGTACATATATTTATATTTTTTATTAAAAAAAATAAAAAATCCAAGTTACCACCTGACATCGGGACATGGCCCAATCTTTCTCAAGCCTCTCCACCACAGTCCACAGCAGCGACGATACGCTGCAGTTGCAATCGAAGGACCACCCAATTAGTCAGCTATCGCCTATGGCTCTCGCTCACCTTCCTCATGGACTGTAGATTCCGATAAACCGGGTGACCGCCATTCTTCACCACGAGGTTCTTCAACCCCCTTTCGAGAACAAGGTTCGTTCGCCCGCCCAAATCCCCTCCCCTCGACGCCTTTCCAAAAGCAAGGCAGCTTTTGTCTTTTGGGCTGTTCCTATTCTACGGCAGCGCACGGGGTAGATGAACCACAGAAGTGGCAGCCCCGGGATATTTTTATTTTTATATTTCGAAAATCAAAAAATTACAAAACTAGATATCCGTTTGAAATAATTATAAAAATAGATTATTTTTGCCCATTGGAAGGTGTCACTGAAATAAAGATGTCATATTTTTAACGAGCGACAAGTTAACAAATAAAAAACACTGCATTCCAAAACACTTTCGAAGTAGTCATGAAAAATTCTAGAAAAAAGTATGATACAGAGGATGCTATAATCTATTTCTCTAAAAAATTAAAGTCAAACAATTACTTTTATAATGAAAAACAAAAAGGGATAAATTTTATTATACATATCATATTTTTGTCTAGATTTTTTAGATGTAGATCATAGTATTCTCTTCAATATATTTTTTTCAAAATTTTTCATAACTATTTTAACAGTGTTTTAAATTTGAGAGCAATAGAATATAGTATTTTTTTATTTTTTAACATGTGGTCCGTTGAAATGGCGATATCTTTATTTTTTTAAAGATATTATTTATTGGAAGGGCGATACTTGCTATCGCACATTGTGTCGCCTCCAACAGGCGACGATATCTTATTTTTTAATTTTTTCAAACAAATTCTTAGTTTTGTAATTTTTTTATTTTCAAAATATAAAATAAAAAATTCCAGCCCCAGCAACATGCGTTGGGCCGTGTTAACCATGTATTCCCTGATACCAACACGGCATCGCATCATCTCATTTTCTCATCCTTTCTCTTATGAAGTGGTGTAGCGCAAATAGCTCTATTAGATCATGATTGTGATTTGGTGATTAATGACAACATAGATACTGGAACTAATATGTGTATCAAATAAATGCTTTAGTAGGTCTTATGGATGTAATACATGAAGAAGTCACTGTAGCTGAGGTAAAGATAGACTGAATTAGACAAGTCTCAGGAAGATAAATCATCGGATAGTTCGGTGTAGAAGAAGTTGAACTCACCGAAGTATTTCTGACTAAGTGGGAGAGAAGACTGAAGAAGGTGCAGAACTAAAGAAGCTATCGGATAGTCCGGTGATGGAGAGACTGCAAAGGCGCAAATTGGCTCAGGATAACTCACCGAATAGTTCGGTGATGGAGATGAAGTATATACCGAAGTGTTCAATGTTCACAGTGACTTTGAGGTGAGTCCAACGGCTAGTTTCTACTGGTGTACACACTGGATAGTTAGGTGCTTGTACCACTGTTGTCACCGGATCATCCGATATTAACAATAAAATTGAGTCATTAGGGCAACAGCTAGTTGGCGGGTTTGACGCTATAAATATCTCTCCACTTGGTCATTTGAAGGTGCTATAATCCAAAGAAGTCTTTATACACTTGAGAAGAAATCTAAGCCACCAAAGTGCTTAAAGTGATCATTGAAGATAATTAAGTATAAGATTAGTGAGTGGTTAGTGCTTATAGGCCTAGATATAGTGTTGTTAGGTGATTGTTGCCAGGGAGTGAATCAAAAAGTGATCATAGCTTTTACCAAGTGGTACGTCGTCGCCTTGTAGTCTTGGTGACTCGCTGATAACCTGAGCCAGAGTTATTTAAGCTTGTTGACCCTCCGACTTGGTATGAAACGGTGGCAAGACACGTGTACAGAAACACGGAGACCCTTATTTTGGTGGCTCAACCTCCGAAGTGATCACAATGGTAAGTGATCTGAAGAGAGACTAGTGGTGTAGCCTTGTCTTAGAAGCTTGGCGGCTCATCTGGTTTGAGGTCTTGCCTTGGTGGTTTGGTGGCGCAAGAGCTATGACTATGTGCCACCTGAAAGCTTATCCTTAGTGGAGCTCTAACATAGAATAGGGGTGATATTTATACTATCGATATCACAGGATAAAAATATCTTGTACCGAGTTTATCTCTCTACATTATTTACGTTTTTTTATTTACATTTTTGCAATTTATCTTACTAGAGTAGGTTACAATTCTCTTAAGTGGTAATGTACAAATACTAGATAAAACTAGAACATATTTAAATAAAAATTAAAATAGATTTGTCTTATAAAGCTTTTAAAACCATTAACCTTTAAATATCCTAATTCACCTTCTATGTGGATGTCACTGTTCCTCTCGAGTGGTGCATCGTCGTGGAACAGATAGCTCAAACGATGACCACTGCACCTGAGCAGGCAGCCACTGAGCTTGGGTGCAACGAGTGACGATTTAGGATTAGGAGTGTCGCATGAGAGCTGCCCCGTTTGGCATTTGCGTCAGTATGTTGTCGTTCCTAACGTGGCTAACGCATGCTTGTCTTTATACCACTACTACAAAAGTTATTTTTCGAGATACCTAGATTTTATTTTTACAGACGGTTCACATGACAAACCGTCTGAGTACTCAGTTGCGGCTCCGTGCGGATGTGAATCGCATGTAGAAACTAATTTACACACCATTTTCACAGCGGTTCACATAAGGAACCGCCTCGAAAAATATATATTTTCACATGCAGTTCACATAAAGAACCGTCTGTGGAAATGAAGTTATTTTCATAGGCGATTCACATAACGAACCGTGTGTAGAAACTAATTTTCACAGTGGTTCACATTAGGAACCGCCTGTGGAAATATCTCCATAAATAGTGTCTGTCCGTGAATAGCTAGATTCAAACCGAGCTCATTGTTGTTCGAATAGTGCAGATCAAGAGGCGGCCGTGAAATTTGAAAAGAACGTGGGGAAGTTTTGTTTTTGAATTCCTTAAAGGCATCTAAGGTAAGAGTATCTCATCCATACGTAGCATCTTTTTTAGTATAGATTTAGATTTATAGTTTATTTAGAGTTTGAATATGTTCTAGAGTGCTCATGGTTCTAGCCATTTAGATTCTTAAATTAGCTAAAATTTATGGTAATGTTAATTCTATTGTGTAGATTCACATGATTCTAGCATTATATTTCAAAAATATAGTTTTAATTTGATGTTTTTAAGCTTTTAGGAGGTTTCATCATGAATAGAGATTTTTTTAATCTAGATCTAGATCTATATGTAGAGAAGAGTAATGAAACCACATTATTTTGAGCCATAAATTTACGCCAATGTAGATTCAATTGTGTCGACATATTATAATCATAACATGCCAAATTTTTTATATTTTAATTTTTTTTTAATTATGATTTTATTGTTAATTAATTAACTTATATATATATATATATCTAATTTTGTGGTTAAAGTTAAAGATGGACAAAGCATGAATATACGATACGCTAAGACATGAAGAAATATACATCAAAAGACTTTCTGCTTTTATTGAAGCCACCGAGAAGGACGCTTTGACTAAGAAGACACAGAAAATATATTGTCCATGTTCTGACTGCAAGAATTGAAAATTATGGGTCAAATCAAGCATAATCAAATCACACTTGATCTTGAGAGATTTTATCGAGGATTACACATGTTGGTACAATCACGACAAACAACGTATAAGCGAACCAAATGACGACATCGCTGCTGATCAAGTGGATGGTGATGATGTGGGAGTTGAAGGTGACACTGATGTTATGGTGGATGATGATATTAATTTTGATCTGGAGGAAATGTTGCACCAAGCAGAATCGTATGTTTTAAGGGACACGAGAGGTTTAGATAATTTTGAGGCGTTACAGAAGACATCGAAGGAACTTTTATATGAGAAATCGAATGGTTGTGATAAGGAGTTTACAGTGTTGCATTCGGTGGTTGGACTTCTAAGGTTGAAGACTAGTAATGGATGGTTCGATAAGAGTTTCTTGTTGAGTCTCTTGGCAAACATGTTTTTGAAGCCTAACTACTTGTCCATCACCAGTTATCAGGCGAACAAGCTTATCTGCCTATTGTCATTGGATGTAAAAAAAAAAATACATGTGTTTCTGAATCACTATATCCTTTACCGTAAAGAGTACGAAGCTATGGATAGATACCCAATATACAATACGAGTCGGTACAAGAGGAATGATGATTGTGGGGACGAAGATGCTTCCGTTAACACGAAGAGAAAAAGAGTAATACTGGTCGTGACGAAAAAGACACTTCTTCCGACACGGAGAAAAAGAGAAAAAGTGCTACCATGGTGATGTGGTACATATCAGTGATCTCCCGCTTGCAGCATTTGTACTCGAACCCTAGAGACTCTGAACTGATGCGTTGGTATTTTGATAAGCTTAAGAAAGATGAAACTAAGCTTCTACGCCCCGCTGATGCTAGCTAATGGAGAATGTTCGATGCCATGTATCAACATTTTCCACAAACAGTTCACTTAAATAATCACCCGGGATATTGATTTTTTACAGGCGATTATTTAAGATAACCGCATATGAAAATTTATTTCCGCAGGCAGTTGTTCTAAAGAACCGTCTGTGAAAATATTTTCACAGACGGTTTTTTAAGTAAATCGTTTGTAGAAATAAATTTTTATAGATAGTCTATTTTGTGTTTGTAGAAATCATTTATTTTTATAAGTCTTTATCATATACAGTTACGCTAAACATCTTAAAAAAACAGTTACAAACCGTTTCCGAAAATATTTTCGGTAGTGGACGCTTTCTAATCGGGTGGGCAAAGGCACGCCGAGTTCCTAGCTTGCAGAGAAGGGTCCGTCTTGGACTCCGAGTGCGGCAAGCAAGAGCTCGTGTTTCACGGGGAACGAATTCTACAATTCCAAACAGCGAAGCGAAGTGGCGCAAAAATGAAAAACCTACGAAAACGAGTTTAGAACGATTCTGTAGGATCACAGTAACCAATGAAGTAGCCTGTACGTTTTCAGTGACGTGTAAAGTTTCTACAGCTACGCGGCGAAGTAGCGTTAGCACTAGTACCGCAAGATATGTGGCTCATTAGGAAAGCCGTCAACTAAAACTAGGCTCATTGAGATCCCGAAACCGACGAACATCCAGCCAGGTGTACGTGACGGCTACCTTCCATGAGCGATCCACGGGAGAAAAGCATCAAGGCAGCTCCAATGCTAACTCTAATAATAAAATACATTTTAAAAGAATATATATAGTTATAGTAATTTCTCATATCTTACAGAGAAAAGAGGTGCTGAGATAGAGTTCGTTTTATATTACAACTATTTATCAGATGACACTTCAACATCTCTCGTTAAATAAAAATTATAAATAACAAAATCTATATAAATTTAAAAAGTGTATTCTAATATTAAGAACTAGCAACAAGCTCCAATCTCAACGTCCCCGAAAAGGAAGACCGAAAAGGCCGCCCCCTTGACGTGGCGCGGGATGATAATTGCCATCCGGACCAAACAAACAACGTATCGCGACCGGAGAATCTCCGACGCGATCGAACTCGTCAACCGATGAACCGAACCTAGCGCCACGCACCAGGTGTCCGCCTCCCTGAGAAATGTGATTTCAGCGATCTTTTCCGCCCGGTTTCCCTGAGAAACGTGCCTCATGTCCACCATGATTAGGCAGCGCAGCAGCGGGTTTGTTTGTTGACTCGCTACTGCTGCACGGCTCACCCGCCAGCGACGGCTGGCCGGACAGGCGGCAGGAGACACCAAGAACGCTACGATAATGTTGTAATTGGTTATGGTTGCTTGATCCACCAACAACCGTCATAGGTGATTTACATGCCTTTCCGTCTCTCCCCCCAACAAGCACCTATACACCATATCTAAATATACATTGTATCGATGAAATGAATCAATGGTTTGAAGCTTGAGATCATTTCTATTCTATTCTGTCAATATACGATTTCTATTCTAAATATGTTATCAGCTATTTTTCTCAATTCATCATTAATCGGTCGTACCATCGAAAGAAACAAGGCTACAATACAGATAAGTATATCAGAGGCACGAAAGCCTTTACATAGAGGAACGACCAAGAACTCAAGGCATGTAACCGCCACTGAGGTTGACATCCATGTAACACGACGAGCGAGTGTAGAACATCGATTAGAGATAGGAGAGTGAAGAACTCTTATCTCGTTGAAGGTTAATTGACTCCATTGCTCTTATAGTGGGTGGACTTGTGTGTCCTCTGTTTCGCCTTTATATTATTTCTACTCTAAGTAGATAAGAGTGCATTGGATTTCCAGCTTGTGAAGCTTTGCAATTATTAAATCTTGAACCGTGTTGTTCTGGGTGTTGTGCTGGGAGCTGAATTGAATATTTAAACTTAGTTAGCTGTTTGGATTTAGCCTAATATAATTAAAAAATATTAAATAAATTTTAAAAGGCCAACTGAGTGGAGATGAGAGTGAATATTTTAGTCTCATCTTGCTATGGAGATGAAAAAGACCAATTTTAAAAAATTCTCTCATCTACTTATTTAGCATATATGGATGAGAGGATTAGGAGATCATACGAGCGTACATGCTCGTCTCGCTCGGCTGTGACATGGGGGCAAGCGCACGGGCACCTACGTGAACGGTCCATCAAAATCGAATCCTATTTCTTACGAAGGTGTGACCTTCTTTTACAATTATCTTATTTTCTTTAAGTGGGCAAACAGATATCCATGTACGACTGTGACACACGATTCTCTCTATATATCTATTAGCCACCAACATAAAAAATGCACGTAATTAGGGTTTACCTATTTTTTCTATACTGTGTCGTCACACGTACTCTACTCTATCCCGTTGCACCAATGAACAGTAGAACAAGTCTCTAGAATCTGTCGCTCTTGTGATATTGCACCGGAAAAGGACGTAAGATTTTTTAGGAAGTGTTTAGCACAACTACTCATGATATGCTTCCTCCCTATCATCGTGATCTGCTTCATCTATTTCATGGTATATTACATGGTCACTACAAGGGCCATTGTATCATACACTATGATTTATTATATATTGGAGATAAAGGTGGCTAAGTGGGCCAAGCCAAATAGGTTGGCACGAGGCAGTACTATTTCGGCCCGGTTTAGGCACGTCACGGTACAGCGGCTAACAAGCTAGGCCGACATGGCATGACGGCTTGGGCCGTGCTTAGATTGGAGTTACGGCACGATGGGCCGACACGGTACGGCCCATTTAACTGTTTCTATTTTGTAGTATATTATATAATTTGTTTAGATCTAATATTATATATTATATATGGTGCAATGGTAATGTGTTTAACTACTAAGCAAAATGTGGTGTGTTTGATTCCGGTGAAAGTAAGTTTTTTGATTTTTTTTCAATTTTTTACGAGCTGACGCGCCAAAAAGGTCATCGGACCTACCGTGCCACGGGACAGCACGGCACGGTGCGATCTTCAGCTAAACTTGCGTCACGTGGGTCGACATAACACGTTTAGCTAACGGACCTAAACGGACCGTGCCTCAATAAACCCGTGCCCTTTCGGCTGATTGGAGACTTTATCGAAGATTGTCAAAATTATTGGTTTTGTATCCGACACTGTGATTTATTATATATTAGAGATTTTATAGGAAATTGTCAAAATTATTCTGATAAAGCTAGTCAGATCAGTTAAGGCTAATCAAAACATTACATTTAAGAATTAAATTAAATCGAATTTGAAAGTATTATTTTTCCAATAAGCTTTTTGAAAACGGCATGGAGAGAACGAATATCCCCCAACTTAATACAATATTCGAGGCTGCACAACTAAATAACTCACATTGCAAACGCGTCAAAATGTTCGGACAATCATGATGGTCAAATTAAACGATAGAACAAGAAAACGAAGGAGCGCATCGCGATCTAGTCAGAGGAAGGTGGAAGAGACACTGGGTTATATTACAATTTATCGGACGCTCGAGAAAGTTTCTTCAAACATCGGAAATACATGCGCTTTTCGCTTTTCTTTGGAGAAAAAGAAAGGAGGGCTGATCTGTCCGACCCAGATCAGAAACGCCAAAAAAAATAAAATGAAATGATCCTACTGGAATCTGCAGTTCTGCATGGATGTCACACTTTTGTTCGATCTTTGCTTTCTCATTTGGTTCGATCGTGTTGCTTTGTCGACGCGAATTTCGAGTTAGGGGCGGGCAAGAAACCAAGAACGGCTAGGCCGGTGGATCCGCCCGTCACGACCTTGGGCGCCGCCTGAGATTGACGACGACGACGCTGACGTTGTCCGAGCTCTGCCTCGCCAGCGCCAGCTTGGTCAGCAGGAAGGCCGCCTCGGCGCACACCTTGTCCTCGCCGCCCTCGCTGTCGCTCTCGGAGCTAGCGCCGTCGCCGGGCCCTGCCTCCTCGTCGCCGCCGCTGCTGCTCTGCCTGGGGCTCGGGCTGGAGGTCGGGCTCAACCGCTCCTCGCCGCGCGGTGCTCTGCTCCGGAGGCAGGCGCGCACGACGTTGCACGCCACCTCGTTGCTCACCACGTCCCACAGGCCGTCGCTGGCCAGGATGAGAAACTCGTCCTCGCCGTACTTCCTCTCCACCACCCTCACCTCCGGGTCAGGTATCACGAACGGCTTCAGGTAGTTGTCACCAATGGCTCGGGACATGGCGAGCATGCCGAAGATGCGGGCGCCGTGCCAGAAGATAACGCGGCCGCCCGCCGCTTGGATCCGTTCTAGCTCGTCGGGACGTTCCGGCTGAAACGAATCATACGGATTTGTTTAGAACAACACCGTTCATCTTTCTCCCTGATAGTGAAAACAAAACTCTCTCTTTTTTTTGGGTATGTCGTGGATATACGTGCATACCTTGTGGTCAGATGAGAGCGGGATGGCGGCGCCACCGCTGCAGAGGACCGCGCGGGAGTCGCCGCTGTTGGCGACGACAAGATGGCGAGGCCCCACCACGGCGACGACGGCCGTGGAGCCCACGTGGTCGCACTTGGGCAGCTGCATCTCGCACTGGCAGGTGGGCACCGGGCCCGCGTTTCCCCTAGAGCCGACGGCCTCGGCGTCCATCCGCGCGTAGCTCTTCTCCATGACGCCCCTCCACCGTGCCGTCTCGTCCGAACCCGGCACGCCGGCGGCGGCGGTCACCTCCTCGGCCACGATCTCGTGCATCCGCTCCCCGCACGACGTCGCCACCTGCATGTACATGCAGCCAATCGGTAAATACTCGGAGAGCCAAACAAGTGCGCCGGCCATCACATGCGCGCGCGCTCGTTTCGGCAAAATATGAATGCCAAGAACGGACTCAAGAGGCACTCACATGCGAGCAGCCGTGGCCGTCGAACACTCCGAAGAAGTGGTGGCCGTGGAGGAACGCCGGGCGGGCGGATACCGCGTCCTCCATGTCCCTCCGCCGGCCGCACACGGATGTCACGCCGTACCTCGGCGCCGGCCGCCTCACCCCCTCCTTCTCGTCACCCTCGAGCTTCCGCCTCTTGGCGGACGCTTTCTCGGTGACCACCCTGAGCCGCCGGATCTCCATCCTCCGCCGCCGCGCCGCGCGGCTACCGGCGTCGCTGCAGTCACCGTTCCGACCCGAGCCCGCCGCCACCTCGCAGCAGATCTCCGCCATGAGGAAAGAACGATTCCACGAAGGCTCCTCAAATCAAGAACGCTTTGAGCAAGCGAAGGCGAACGATGCAGGTATAGTTGCTGCTGCTTCTCTCGTTTTTTGTTTTCGCTGGTGTGATCATGAGAGCGAGAGCGGTTGGGTTACAAGTGGTGCCCCCGATACATAAAAGCAGGGGAGGCCACGCGCCACGCGCCCGACGGTGGCCGGCCGTACAGTTGTGCAATGGCACCAAAGCCGTCGGATACGCTCCACGTGACACACGCCCGTGGCCGGTACGTGCACCTGGGACGCGTGCCGAAGCGCGGGCGCGGCCACCAGGCGGACGGGAGCTGGGGTGCGCGGCCGCGTGACACGAGTTCTCGGGGGAGGCCGGCTCGGGGCCGCGGCGTTTGATTGCGGTGAAAACGGTCCGGAATTTTTTCCGCCAGTCAGATCGCTCAAACTGCTTGAGATGATTAAAAAAAGAGATGTTAATATGACTTTAGATATTGAATATTTTAAAAAAATCTTAGATATTAGATTGAATCTCAGATAGTTGTATCGAACATCAGATTCAGATGTAGCGTACCAGATATCTGTCGGATATTGAATATCCGAGAATAAATTCGGATATATCCGAAGACTATATGAGCCTATATTTCGGAGTTTGTAACTACAAAGTTGGATGAACACCATCTTTATATAAAATTGTAGCTCTAAATGAGATCTATAAGTTTGTAGTTGATATTTTTTTTATTTGAAGCTATTACGTAGTAATATGTTTAAATAATTAATAGAAGCTTCATTTATCATATTATACACATGTAGCTTTTTCGATTTCGTTTTAACATAACTTTTTTCATAGGAGTATATTACTAATTTATTTTTTGACCACTAATATAGTTAAGTTTTAAATATGTGGATGGTTGAACAATCATAACATATGTGATATATTTAGTTATTATTTTTATTCAATATCTGAATAAATATTCGTGACCGATATTGTTTGCATATGAATAGTCACATATTCGATTTGTATTGATTCATATTTGTGACCGAGACTATCCGTATATGTATCCGACACCATTTGTGTCCGACTTTGATTCCGATAGGATATAAATCAGCGATATCTGTTTGTATCCTATCCGATTACACTTCTAGCGTTTGGTGTTCAGTGCAGGTGTTGTAAGAGCGGGCGTGACGCAGTGGCACATTAGTCATGTGGGGAGGGGAGGCACGGGACGAGGTAAGTCTATGTGGTTGACGCACCCTTGCGTGGAGGGATAAGCGTGAGGTTGGCAAGGGAGGCACGATTGTGGGGCACATGGTGGTTGGGTGGCAAAGGGCGGTGTACATACGGGCCGCACTCTCTGGCTCACAGCTCAGCGTGGTTCGGCTCGCTCGCTCAATCCTAGGTACGGTGGGCTGTTTATTTGACACATGTACTAGGGTTAATTAGACCCATGTCATTACAAATTTACAGTATCAAAAAACACTATTATAAATTGGATATTTCTAATCATACCATTACAAATCTGGTTCTACCACACCAATACCATTTTGTACATCATGGACATGTTCCAACACCAGCATATTTCTATATGGTTCAAATACCTTAGGTCCGAGCAGTTGTCTAACTCATCTCTCTCTTCTCTCCAGCGGCCGTCTCATACGCTCATGAACCCTAGCCCAATCCTCTCATCTCAAATCGTCCTCACATCTATAACCCTCTCCTGCGCTCGGCGCACCTTCCCTAGTGGCGTCCCACTCCTCTCATCTCTTGCTCATCTACGGCCGGCGCCGGCGATGATGTCCTAGAGTAGGATTAGGGGCAATTCGTTGAAGGCTACATCTACGGCATCGAGTTCCACTGGGAGCGACGGAAATGACCTTTCCCTTGTGTTGACCGGGCTGTGGAATTCCTGTGGTGAAGCTATGGAGTAAGCAGCCCCATACACATGGAAGAGTTTTTTTTAAGTGTGAGAATAATATCTTGGTTAGTTTTTGGAATTTTGGTTGAAATCAGATTTCTTTTGTTCTGCTTTATGGTGAATTAGGAGTTTGATTTTTGTTGTCCCCACAGAATGGCTCGAGTTGTGGTTTCTTCAAGTGGGAGAAGGACTACAAGGGCTATTTGCGTCGTTTGAACCAACCCTTGAACAAGATGGAAGAAGAAAAATGGAGCGTTGAAGGAAATTGGTGCACTGCAAGACGAAATTTTGGAGTTGAATAAGCAATTGACATATGAGCTGAAGCAACTGACGTGTGAGATGAAGCAAATTGTGGCGTCAAAGGGTTCTGTACATGTGACATGGAGTGCCTGTGTTGGTTGTGTGTTTGGAGTGGTTGTCACAAATATGTGCAAATGGATCATGTAAACTTCTGATGAACTGGAGTTGATGTGGTGTATTTCTTATGAACATGAGCTCTTGCACTTCTGTTGTTGCAATGCCTTCTTTATGAACATGAGTTATTGAACTTTTGTTGTTGCAATGTGGTTAGCTTAGTAAAGATATGTGACAGAACATGTAAGCTTGCAATGCGACATGGTAAATATACTTCTGATAGAATATGTAAGCTTATTGAATGAAACATGTAAGTCTGGTAGTAATAGAACATGAAAGCTTGTTGAAAGGAACATGTAAGTCTACAAACAAGATATGAAAGTTTGCAACTAACAGAACATGATCATAATACCAGGTTAGGCATAACATCAGGTTCAACATACAGATCCATACAAGTTCCAACCATAAACCATATATGACCATACAGATCCATACAAGTTCATACATGTTCCAACCATAAGTATTACATGACCATACATGAACAAAAGGTAGCTTGATTCAATTCACGTGGCCATACAGGTTCAGTACACATGGCTAGCCATTCTAATAGCTCCTAACAACTTTAGCAAGTGGTGCACTATAGGTAGCTTGATCCTTCATGAAATTCACATACAAATGCCTCATGCACTCTCTATGATTAACTTCAAGAAACACAACTTCAACAGTCTTTTCTAATCTTTTACAAGCATCACTAGAAATAACTAAACTTGTAGGAGAACCAACACCTCTTTGCAACTGCTGCATGAACCAATACCAGTTCTCATCTGTCTTTGAGTAAAAAATAACATATACAACATAGAACAACCAATTGTGTCCATCAACAGATGTGGCTGATGCTAACTGGTCACTATATTTGCCATGCAACATTGTTAAATCTACTCCTATGGTCTACATTAAGCTAAAAATCTATATGCACATGGTTTAAAAGCAAGAAATATCCTCTTGAAACACATCTTCTTACCTAACTTCTGCAATTCAATCTCCACTATTGTACCAAGGGACCTCTTCTTAATCTTAGATTTCTAGTTGAACAACAGCTGAAATCTCTCTTCATACTTCCCATGAATCTGATCAAGTGCCAGCCTTATCCCTGCCCATGCCTTAGAATACTTCAACTTGATCTCAGACTATTTTTCCAATTTCTCCTTTACTGCCTTTAGGTCCTTACTTAGGTTCTTCTTTATCTAGTCTCCAAGCCTAATTTGAACCCACTCTTGAGTAGCCATCTTCCCCTCCTTCAGCTTGGTAGTAGGACAATCCTGTTCGAATGGAAGAACCCTTATCTGCACATGAAAATTATTGAAGATTACACCACATCTATATATGAGCATTCAAAGGTTCTCAAATAATCTAAAATTACCTTTATTGTGTGCTCATCCTGAAGCCTAGAAGCATGAATGCACCATGGACAACCATTATGTGCACATCCGGTAATGAATCTTGTGCGATCTGTCTTCAAATGAGCAAACACAAAACCTCTTCTAATGGCATAGTGCATGATTGCTTTTTTGAATGCTAATATGTCAGGAAACAAAACATCATTTTCAATGATTGGGTTCTCTGGATCATGCAGGATATTTATTTCCTCCGGGTCTAGATCATTTATCTCTGCCTCAGGTGGTTGTGCACTACCAGTTGGTTCATTAGACTAGACATGTTCATCAGGCTGAACTAGTTCAGATGGTTCTACACATGGTTCTAGATTTGGTTCAGAAATATATAAGTGCTCATCATTCACACCTACATACTCCTCAACATTATCAAATATATTAGGCTCTAGAACATCTGCTTCTGTGGCTACAGATTCTTCAAAATATGCTACTTTGGATGCAGATACTCCTTGGCCTGTTTGAGGCTATGAACTACCATACTGAGAAGAATGATCCATATGTGGAAAAGAAGGAGCATGCTGGCTAAGTGTTGGAGGGCATGCCCTCAGGACTTGCTGGCTAGGTGTTGGTGGCACAACATACAAAAAAAACTAAGGAATTAAACTCATATTTAATAAACTTGTCAGTACTAAACAAGCCTACAACAAACTCCACACACATCTCAACCTTGTACATTTCAAGCAACTACCATTTGAGATTGATCTACTAGCCTCATATCCTCACCCAATGTCTTGTTAAAGAACCACATTGTTGCAGTTTGATCATTGCCCCATTTCAACTCTGTTTGTAAGTTTTACATGAGTAAATCTGGTGAAAAAGATTTTCTCTCTTTGATCTCTTTCAAAGACCGGCCATTGTTATACATGCTCCTACCATGTGAATTGGTTGATACAAATGCTTCAACCTTAAGTTCTACCATGAAGAATGGCCTACCAAAAATTGAAAAATTAAACCAATCTAGTCCCATTCAGGGACAACTACAAGTCCATTCCATCCTAATCGACCGAGATTTGGGCGGATCTTTGTCTGATTCACAAGGAAGGGGGAGGGGTCGTACCTCATTTTAGAGTCATCAATTTCCTCCAATCACCACGAGCAGCTCCATGCGAGCCTTAGGATCCCATCACCAGTTGTGCCAGTGCCGAGCAGTCATCTTCCTTGCTGGTGTCGAGCAGCCGCCTCTACCACCAACTTGAGCTAGGGTTAGGGCTCATCGGCTACGAGAAAAGAGTTTTGGTGGGCAACACTTGGTTGAGTCAGACTCGGAGTTAACAAAATGGCTCAGACCGGGGGCATTTTGGACCATATGGAAATATGCAAGTGTTGGAACGTGTCATGGGCATACAAAATGGCATTGGTGTGGTAGAACCAGATTTGTAATGGCATTTTTTAATTAATGCAAATTTATAATGGCACATATCTAATTAACCCCATGTACTGCTGTAACACCCTGTGTTTAGCATGTTGTATAATTACAGAATTAGCTCCAAATTAAAACTTTTTAAGGATAATTAAGTAAGCTAGTACATGTACAGGGATGTGTATGTATGCCAGTGCATACACCTTCATACATGTTGGAGGTATTGAGTTGACTAGTTGTTTCAAAGTTTACCAGTGCAAATTCTAGCATGATCACTGCATTAGGTTGACTGTCATGCATTATTGGATTTTATGATTCTTTGTGTTGAGGTTTGAATTAAATGTCTCTCAATTCAAACCTACTCTTAGACTCTGATCAGCTTAAATCAAATTATCTCCAAGCTCAGAGATCCAGATTAAATCAACTCCAAATAAATAATTGAAGTTGATCTTAATCCAAAGTCAAGTTCCAAATTCAAATTTCCAAATTGAATTATTCCAAAGATATGTTTGATTCTCTTTCTCTTTTTCTCTCTTTCTTTTTCTCCTCCAAATTCTCAGTGGGCCGGTTCTCTTTTCTTTCTTTCCACAGCCTAAACCGGCCTCTTTCCCTCTTTCTTTTGGGTGCGGCCCATGCCGGCGCCCGCGGCCCACCCGACCGCCCTCCTCCCCTCCCGCGCACCTGGGCCGTCTCACGGCCCAGCTTCGCGCGTGCCCAGCCGAAGGCGCCTCTGGCCATGCCGCCTTCTCTGATGCCGACCCCGCTGCCGCGCGTCGACCATCGCCGCACGCCCCTCTTCCCTCTCCTCTCTCCCTTCTCTCCCCGCCAACGCTGCAGGCCACGTCGCCGGCCGCCGCTCTTCGCGGGACAGCTCCGCCCCGAGCCCATGCCTCTCCCTTCTCTCTGCCCCTGCCCCGGCCACTGCGCTGGCGCCGCAGTACGCGTGCTGGCGGTAGCCTGCCGCGCGTCGGCCGACCACAGGCCACCGCCACCGCGTCGCGTGCCTCGCTGCACGCCACTGCTGGCCGTCGACCCGCGGTGGACACCCGCGCCCGCTCACATGTACCTCGCCCTCGCCTTAGTGCCGCCTCCCCTCCCAGCTATAAATAGCAGGCCAGCGCTCCCTCCTTATCCCTTTCACCACATCCGCCACCGCCGCCCCGTTTCTCGCCTCGCCACTGCTCGCCGTCGACCATACGCCATCGCCGACGAGCTGCCGAGGAGGACCTTAAGCCGACGCTGCCCGTGTGCCACCATCCGTTGGCCCGGAAAGCTCGACGGGAGCTGCCTTCGCGCGAAGCCCGAGCCGCCGTCATTCGTCGTCCCCACCGTCGACCGCAGCCGCTGCTTGCCGCCGTCCGACCTCACTGGTGAGCCCCCTAGCCTCCCTAGAGTCCCTAGGCTAGCTAAGTAGGCCACCCCATGCGCCAATTTGGCTGATAGCTGCACGCCGACGCGTTTGTGGTTCCGCCACCGCGTCTGGTCGCCGCCGGCGCGTGCGTATGAGTAGTGTGGTCACCGGCCATCGTGCCGTGTGTTAAAGAGGCTCCATGCCTCTTTTTCTTGCAGGTTGGCCCCTTTCCCGTACAGGGGAGGTGCCGCCCGTTTCTCTCCGCGTCTTGTTCCCCCTCCGGCGATGAACTGGCATCGTTTCCGCCACCGGCTGCCATCGAGATGCCCCCTGCCGAGTCCGTCAGTTCTCAAGGTTGGCCGGCGTGCCTTCGTCGTCGTGAAGCTTTGGCCGAAACACTTTTCCGGTGAGCTCTTTGGTGCGCACCTTCGCAAGATTGCTCGCCGCCGGCCAAACTTCTCCCTCTCCACCGTCCGCTCGCGTAGGCACGCGCGCACGCCCGCGCGCCCACCAAACTGGCCAACGGGCCATGGCCTGGCTTGGCCAGACCGTCCTCGGCTCGGCCCAACGGCCGTCTCGGCCCGTGCATCGCTAGCTCGGCCCAAGCAGCCAACCGCCAGCGGGCCAGGCCTCAGCAGGCCGGCCCAGCTCCAGTAGCCCATTTAGCAGCCAGCCCAAATACTCTGTAGGCCGCACTGTGCAAGCCCATTACTGTAGATCCAGGCCCGACCCATCCAGGCCCAGGTGGAGCCCAAGTGGGCCCCACTGGTCACTGTTCATATGGGCCCCTTTCACTGTTCGGTGGGCCCCACCCATGAATAGTGTATTTTCATATTTTTTAGATTTAAATATTCTCAGAACCGTAACTTCTCCGTTCTGGCTCCGATTTCGGCGATTCTTTCGCCGAAATTCATCAAAAAAAATCAAGATCTACTCATTGGTCACCTCGTGGTGTTCGTTAAGACTTGTTTGGCTTTTCAATGGGTGTTGATCAGTTTTTCTTTAGTTTAGCCGTATTGATAGTAGTTGTGAATTACAGAGGAGCAAGAGCAAGAACAAGGACATTTGTTTTGCGAGATCTGTGCTGGGATTATTCGGGCTGAGGAGGATCCTGACTTTGACCAAAATCAAGAGGAGAACTCCGGAGAAGGCAAGTCCTATTTTCCTTGATCATATTGAACCTATGTTTTCGAATAATATATATGATCAACTAAAATCGAACTTATTATCGCATGTGCTATATATTGCATTTTCTTTCAAACTACTTGTAGTAGTTAACCCTATCAACACTGCCATGCCATACATGTCATCATCCAGAATACATATCACCCTAGGAATACCTGTTGTTACATATATTAACAATAGACGACACCTTGATATCTAGCATGCTTAGGATTGAATACATCTCCTCGGAGATGTCGCTTTTAAACTGCATCTTCTCGGAGATGATAAATTATCATTATCCAATGACAAGTCATATACCATGAATCCTTGATGGATATGAATTTCGTGATGGATGTGAGATCCTTGTCGGTGTGTGGGATATGGTGGGTGGTGTGTAAAAATGGGTGAAAACTGTTTTGGCGGGGGCAGGTAGAGTAGTCCTCTGTGGGAAGGGATGCTCTTGGGGGCATGTGGTATTGTGGGAATACTCGTGCTGGGAGATGCCCACCCCGACCGCTTAAGGACCGAGTCATTGCGGCCCGTCTAGCCTAGCCACTACATACAACCATGCGTCCTGTATGGGCAGGACTTGACTTTCCTTTCACTGGACTGGGCCGGACATCATACCAGGAGGCTGAGAGCAACGAGCAGGCAAGTACTATCCTGTCCCGCATGCTTGGAGGTTTCTAGTACCGGCCAAGGCTTAAAAAGGGATGTTGGCCTTCGGAAGCATGCAGCTCTGGTACTTGGGCGTGTCTCGTGGAAAAGCCCGGCAGGAAAGGTGTTTGGAGAGTCTCGGTATGATTCGCTCCTCCGCTTGCAACGGTTGGAGGCTGAGCATATCGTATGGGTAAAGCTGTACAACCTCTGCAGAGTGTAAAACTATTCGAATAGCCGTGTCCACGGTCATGGACATGCGAAAGCAGCAATCGCGTTGACTAGACTCAGGGTGCGTGTGTCTTGATGAGTGAGTGTGTGGACTAGATGTCTGTATGTTAATGTTCCTGGCTCGATTCTGCCAGAAGCTGTGTGGTACTAGAGGTACACCAGTTGTGATAAAAGGGACTGCGGAGTGAGGTATAGCCCCTCCCAGGACCGAAAACCCCCAGATAAAGCTTGTTACTGGTTTTGAACTATTAAAACAGTTTTAAAGATAATCATTGATGATACAACTAATACCTGCATAGATTGCTTTACGCTAAAACTATTCCGTAAAGCTTTATCCTTGAAATACTTCATTATGCATCTATGAAACTCTTGAAAGTAGTATAGGGCTTGCTGAGTACCTTTTGTACTCACTCTTGCTGTCATTCAGATGAAGAAGATAACGCCGGCTTTGCCGGGGGCGAAGCCGGAGACGAAGAGTAGTCTAAGCGTCGTGTTCGCACCCTCGCTGCTTGTGGCTTGGGTCCTTTTTTTCGCTGTGCTTTTCATGAAGGCCGCTAGGCCATATTTGTAAGAGACAATATGGTTTGTAACTTAAAGTACACTGTACGTTAATGTATTGTACGAAGTTTGACTGTGATACTACAACTGTTGTACTGTGCGTATCAGCTACGTAATCCAGGGACTGATACAGGAGGCACAGGAGATCCCGGCAACGCGGGTCTTACAGGAGTGGTATCAGAGCCACACTTGGCTGTAGGATGTGACCTTAGGATAGTCTTGCCGTGTCGGTGTGCTTGTCAAAAACTATGTTATAAAACTTCCTTCTCCGATACTTTCTGGCTGTTTAGTTGGAGTTGTTATTCTGGTTCTGATCTGCCCTTTTTCCTGGCAGATGGAGGACGAGGACCGGACGACAATCTGTTGTGAGCGGGTGCCGTACTTCCCCAAGATGTTGTGGGAAGCCTGCATGCGCTTGGGGTACACCAAACGCCCCGAGTACACTGGGCGCGAGTACGACGAGTGTGGCTCCCAGATGTGTGAGGTGTACCTACAGGTGTTCGACTGCTCGAGAGACGTCAGTTTGCAGCCGTGGCGCGTCCACACCGTAGGCGTCCGGTTCACTGACACCTACCAGTTGGCGGCCAGTCAGGCCCTTCAGCACCTTTGTGGGATTCACGTGCGGGAGGTGACTCGCGGACCTATGAGGCACCTTCCAGCGAGTGCTGGCCAGTACGCTGCCTGGTGCGCGCGTATGTCAGCGATGGAGGACTCTGGACGTGGAGACGTTGAGGACGACACCACTACAGTAGTTACAGCCCAGTACGTCCACGCTCAGGAGCACCTGTACGACGACTACTACCGGCTGTTTGAGAGTGCCCGTCAGAGGGCAGTGGAGTTGGAGATACGGGAGCGAGCTCTCCGTATCTTGCTAGACGAGGCCAGAGTCCAGGCAGCCGCCGCAGAGGACACCGTAGTGAGATACCGCGAGGGTTGGCAGAGAGCAGTGAGGACCCACACACGGGACCTCAACAGAGGGCACGCCATGAGTGGCTCCCGGACCAGGACTACCGCAAGGAAGAGTACCTACCGTCTACCGGTGAGTCGGACTCAGGACATCTTCATCGCAGGTGTTCCCCTCTTACCGGCTCGCATAGCAGAGGCCATAGCAGATGGCCGGGTCGGACCCTTCCCAGTCCCAGCAGCCACTGGAGGTTTGGCGCCTGCAGAGCCGATCCAGGATGGTGATGTAGAGTTACCAGTCGACGGCTCCGAGGAGGAGGACCCCAGCGAGCGTAAGCTCGTTGATGACGACTTTGACATAGACGGGGGCACCGGCCTTGCCACCACCCCGACACCAGCCAGGACTTACTCACCTACTGAGTCAGCCGTCGGCAGTACTGCTGACAGGTCCCCAAGCGACACTTGAGGACGTCGCATAACGTGTAGCTAGCAGTAGGAATAGGCCCTGATATAGCTTTTGTTGTAGATAACCATGTAGTCAGATGCTCTGCGAAGCACGCTTTTACCGTTGTAGATCAAGAGCTTTTGTACTAGGGACCTAGTTGAGATAGTCCTAGGTTTGTTTAGAACATGTTGCTTGTATATGATATATGGTGTTGCTTCTTGTTGTATCTTTGATTGTGTGATTAGCAAGGATGTCCTTGCTTCTACCTTACTTGCCCCTACCTTATAGCTGTATCTCAGCTTTTGCTCCCTCTCTTATCACAGAAACAGATGGACTCGTCTGAGGGATCTGCCCGTCATCGTGCGGAGCGCCAGATAGTACCTGTTGGTGAAGTCCATAGGAGAGGATCTCGCTCGGGTAGTACTGATGGATCCCGAGGGAGGAATTCAGGAGAACAGTACAGAAGGAGAGATAGGAGTGCTGGTCCACAGCCCAGTCATGAAGTTCTCCAGAGCCACCGCAGCAGTCAGAGGACCCAGCTGCCCCCACCACCAGAGAATGATCTGGTGGCAGTAATGGCAAATCAGACCCGTCTGATGGAGGCAATCGCGCAAGCGGGATTCAATAACAGAGGTTATGGACCTCAGAGTAAGATAGGAGAATTCATGAGAGTTAGACCTCCAAGCTTCGACAGTACTGATGATCCCCTTGAGGCTGATGATTGGCTCAGGGCAATCACTAGGAAGCTGCAGGTTATCAATTGTGAAGGCCAGGACAGAGTGAAGCTTGCCGCTCACCAACTCATTGGGTCAGCAGCAGAATGGTGGGAAAATTACTGCGAGGCATCAGCATATGCCGAGGCCATCACTTGGGAGGAATTCTGTGAGGAGTTCAGGAGGTATCATGTGCCAACTGGGATTATGGAGATGAAGGCTGACGAGTTCCGTGAGCTGAAACAAGGGCCAATGACTGTCAATCAGTATATTCGGAAGTTCATCCGCCTTTCCCGATATGCGTCGGAGGAGATATCGACTGATAAGAAGAAACAAGATCGGTTCAAAAAGGGGTTGCGGCACAGCTTGTATGTGCAGCTTTTGCCAGTGTTCTATACTGACTTTAATGCATTAATGAACAAAGCTCTCCTATTAGAGGAGGCTTGCGCGCATCTCGAGGCGAAAAAGAAGAGAAAGTTTGCTGACCGAAAACAACAGGGCAATAAATCCCAAGGAACCAAATTTGGCCAGAGGCAGAGAGTCCAGTATCAACAACAGCCGACCATGCAGTATCCAGCTTCGGGATCCATATCCCGTACAGCAGCATCAGGTTCTCGCAGCTCCAATACAGGAAGGTCTCAACAGAGCAGTGCTCAGACGCCAGCGGCTACGCAGAGGACTTGTTTCATCTGCCACCAGCCAGGGCACTATATGAGGGACTGCCCCCAGGCTAACCCGAACAATGCACCAGCCCGTTCAGCCCCAGCAGCAGGAGCAGGACGAGGAGGAAATCGATCAGCGGGTCAATCCAGGAATGTTGGACAAGGCCGCGTCAATCATATTGACGCTCGAGAAGCTCAGGAAGCACCGGAAGTTGTACTCGGTGAGTTTCCCATTAACTCAACCCTTGCAACGGTTTTGTTTGATTCTGGGGCTTCGCATTCGTTTGTCTCTTCCTACTAATGCAAGGAGTAGGGGGCTTGAGCCCACCCAGTAGATCTTCCCTAATAATTGGTGATGGAGCATCAACAAATATTTGGACAGATCTTGGATCGCTGGGGAGACCAATTATTCCACCTGAAAATCATGTAGTTCATAATGTTGTAGATATGAAAGAAATCATACTGTAGTATATGATTTCTGGTCTTTATTTGGATATTTTTGTTTTCTTTTGGAGTTCCATTCGGTTCTTATTGGTGTTATTGCTTATTATCCCTTTTTCTTATTCGATGCTAGAACATGATACTTACGAACTAGACTAAGTAGAATCAGAATCCTGAAGCCGTGGAGTGGTATGACAACAAGCAAGAAGGCAAGTCACACATCAATTAATCATATAGCACCTATATCATTCTTTTAATTATTTTGTGCATTACTCAATTGCTATTGATTTAGCTATTGTCATAGGTTCACTAGACCAACTGTAGTAGAAGTATCAAAATGATTATATGTATGAAATAGAAATGGCCATATTAACCTGGAAATAACCCTAGCATGAGCTATCATCATTAGCTAGATGGTTTTAACTACGGGTTAAGGTTAATATTAGAGAATCACTTATGAACATTAATTATCCTATTTAATTGTGGAAGAATGGATTAAGCTAAGGATATTAGTTGAAGTGATGACTATGTCCAAGGCACTTGAGGAATTATCATCCAAGCCACGATAAAAACATAAATTTTGTCCATCCACGGTACCAATCACACAGACTTGAATCGATATTGTTGTCATTTCACGGATGTGCCATGTGTAGGCTCTCGGAGTTGCACTGGCCTATGCCACAATACGACCCATGTAAATGGTGAACATGCTATTATTACTAGGCCAACTAAGGACCTGTTAAGATAGGCACTCTCTGTATTGGCATGGGTGTGCACATATTGGGAAATGAGCGTACAAATGTACACCCAATTTTTTTGGCAAACAATTAACTATATATCAAATGTAATAGCTATTGATATTGGTAGTTGTTAAAATTTAATAATTATGTGTTGTATTCCAACTCAACAAATATTCATACTCTCCTGGACCTTTTCTTACTATCGTAATTCACCATCTCAAAGTCTAATTAGCTCTTGGTAAGATAAGAACAAATCAGATTTAGACGGATAACGCTCTTACTATATCTGCATCTATTTTTTTTATCGGATTTAGAGTTGAGAGCGGATATTGCAGACACACATTCAAATACGAATTGTTTCAGAGTTGGAGTCAAACTAGAAACAGACTAAAATAGTCAAATATTACTCGCGTATATGGTCATGCAAGCAATAGGTAGCGTGATAGCAATCATGCATGTTAGTATTAAGATTATGTGGGTTTCATCTTCATTTTGAAGCCATCCATCATCTTTATTGGGATAAACTTTTGTGAGTATGAAGATTCATATGTATAGTCAAAATCTCACTTAGAGTATTGTCACCATTCACCATCGTTTTTTCAGAAAGCGATAAAGTCTAAAGGAGTCCAAGCAGATTTAGATTCTAGGTAAGTAGATATAAAACAATATATGCATATCACAGGGTTCAATTACAAGTAAAAGAAATATAGAGCCATTTCTATTTTTTTCCATGGATGCAGACTAGCACATAGAAATACTACAAATTTCATCAAATAAGCATAATATATTAGTAATAGCTAGTTGCATAATTCAAAATATTACATTGCATAGATAGATATAATCAATACTTTATTCCATATATATTATTAGTCTTGGCTAGAGGCAATGGACCCAATAAACTGCAGATAATCCGATCTAAAAATTGGATAATCCGTATCTGTCGGATTTTTATAATATCATACTTGTATCCATATCTGTATTCGCACCCATATTTATATCGATTTCTAAAAAAGCTTACCATACCCACATCTGTATTCACACAGATCAGATCGAGTACTTTTTTTTAGCTATGTACACCCATTATTAAAATGCTGGACCCGCCATTGTGTATTGGGCACGTTACGGAAATGAAACAATAGTCCAAATCCTGTTATCCTAGCTCTGATCAACATGTGTTATTGTGTGGGTGAAGTTGGGCAAGCTCTTTTGAGTTGAACTTTAAATCATTCGAATGTGTGGTGCTTCCAATTACTGAAGCTGTGTTTATAGGTGATACCTATTTCATAGCAAGGTAGTACTTACACCTCTTGGTGATGATGAAATTGATGATGATGGATATATTGTTGTCACTTGTGATGCTTATGCTTCCCCATGTTAAACGAAAATGATCGTAGTGCAGTCTAGAATGTGAAAACTATTATCCGTCTTTATTATATTTGCATAGCCTATTTCTTGAGAATTGTCTTGCACTTTATTTTTTTCCATGTGGCTTGCTAAGTACCAAAGTACTCACTCTTGCTTAAATATCATCAGACAAAGAGAAATTTGAGAGTAAAGATGTTGACGATGACTACTTTGATGGGGATGACTTTGCGTTCTAGTCTCATCAGCGCTTAGCCATGTCTTGTGGTTTCTCTGGTTTCTTTTGGGTCTTTTTAACTGATTTAAAGTTAGCTATGATGTCCACCTTCAATAACTTGGCCTTTGGGTCTTTACTTCCATAAAACTTTACTATCGTGTGTATTAAAGTTGGTATTGTATTAGAGAGATTTTACGATAGTCTCAAAGTAATTTGGGTTATCTATTTTTTTTGATCAAATGATCTAGATCGGTTAGAATACTCCCCATTGTCCAGAGATAGTATAAGGAGTATATAGAAGTAGTATAATAAGTAGAAGGATATTTTTGGTAAAAAAGATTCAGGGCTACTAAGTACAACAACCATCGTTTTTGCCACTTCTTACTATTCCTGGCACTGGCCACGGTAGTGCCTGCGTCTCGGGCTTAGTTGTCGTCGATGTTCTATGACTCATCATACCCCGTCGCGCTTCTCATCATCAGGACCGCCATGAGGGTGGTCGTGGCGCTGGACACGCACATCCTTGCTCTGGTTGCATTTCCATAACTGCTTCATGCAAGCAAGTCCACTACCCAGCCTCACCTCCATGCACTTTGCCACATCAAGGTTTAGTGTGATGCTCGGCTCGCCATGTGCCGTGTCAATCGAGGTGTACGAATTTTGTGAACAAGTCGTGTTATGAGCTGTGTACGTGTGTATGTGCGCCAGGGTTGCAAAGCGTCTGTTCTGCTCGACGACACGGGTAACTTCACTGGGGAGAAGGGTGTGTGCCTAAACACGAAGTCGCTGAGGGGGTTCGGAGTGATCGACCCCCTCAAGGCTCTGCTGGAGGCGCTATGCCCATGGATCGTGTCGTGCGCCAACATCCTCGCCGTCGCCGCCTATGAATCTGTTGTCGCGATATGTACGTCCATCCAATCATGCACCATGAGTTGGGATTAAAATTTTAGTGACAATTACTAAAATGTCCAGTCACGTGGATGGTAAGATTAAGTCTATACTAACTCATACTTATAGGTAGTATGGAGCACTATAAAAGTTCTCAGGAATACATGATAAGTAGCGTATCCCCACAATGGTTCAGGTGTAACACCCATGGTGCATTCTATGATGATGAGAAGACTGGTTTCACAACAAAAATGAAAAAAAATAGACAACATATGCCACTGTATTTGCTAAAAGAGACAACATATCGGTGTATTTACAAATCTAGCACTCGTATTCGGTACCTCAAATTCCAAAAAACCTTGGAACGATGGGCCCGGGCCATACTCGGCACCTCAGGTGCCGAATATGGTGCACAGTGCCGTATTCGGAACTTCAGGCGCCGAATATGGCCCGGCCTGCTGCGTGGTTACATCATGTCTCCGCTTTCGGCGCGTGGTCACATTGAGTCATCTCGTCGTCACTTCGTGTCTCTGCTGTCCCCGGTAATTAGTGATCCTCGCATTGCCATTTTTCGCTATAAAATGAGAACGGGCTTGTAAGGAGTAGCATCAGCGCATGCACGAGCCGCAGCGCGAGAGGAGAGCAGAAGCACGAGTAAAGGAGGAGAGGAGAGGAGAAGCAGCAGCGTAGCATGTGGCGAGGAGAGGAGAAGGAATGCAAGGTGAGGAGTAGTAGCATCGCGAGGAGAGGAGAATCAGGCCGAGGCGAGGAGGAACTGCAGCGCGATATACAATAAGTACTTAAATATGTTTTTAATTAGTACTTGCAACAATAATAGTAATTAGAGTAAGTAGAGTGTTTAATCCATTTAATTACATTTGTTCAATTATTTGCTTAGTTTGATTATATGAATATGATTATTTGCTTAGTTAGTGTAATAGTAATTAGCGTGAATTTATATAATAGTAATTAGTGTGATGTTGTGTAATAGTAATTATTTACTTAGGTTAGTAAATTATATAATAGTAATTAGCATGGATTTAATTAGTCAAAAAACTTAGGTTGGACAGAAAGATTCGATTCAAATCACAATGCACCGATAAATTGTCAAATTGATTTTTTAATTAATAGTGGTGTGCGTCGTTTTAATTAGTTTTTTAATGTAATCCATTAAAATAGTGATGTACACATGAACTCTTAGACTTAGTTAAATAAAAGAAGCAGCTATGAAGTAAAATAGGGGAATGTTTTTAGTGTCTTATACTTACCGTAGACTCCATTACTCCTCTCAGCTCACTCAGCATAAGGAAATCTATGAAAGGTTAATAGTGTATTGTCAATTTATAATGAGACTGAATATTTGCTCAATATAACTTTCATGTTAGTTTAAATAATATTTTAATTCAATATTGAATATGAATTATTTCATTTTTATTCAATAATGATGATTTAATTATTATTGTTAATTACTTACATATTTATCATGTGTATCATGCAAACATCTTAGTAGTAATTTTATTAGATGTACCTTTGTTTAACAGATACGGTATGACTTTCCATATTTATTATGGGGAACATCCAACAATTTTACACGGGAGCCTTGTAACAATTCAGAATTGCCAACACATAGAGAGTTCGGTTGAGATACCTAATGACCTAGATGACCTGAAATCACATGTTATAAGCCTTTGCATGTAAACCAGTAATCACATACTGTAGTCCTGGAAGGTGTGCGGCCACGGGTTATTCCAAACAGTTCGGTCGTTGTCCATACATTATTCGAGATGAGAAAGAATAGTCCATGAGCTTTGTACTCATGCAATACATTAGAGGAAAACTTTGATATGGGGGTGTATGTAAACATAGTATCACGATTGGTGCATAATGATTCAGTGACTACCGTGGAAGGATTAGGCCAGCAGGTGATGCATGAAGAGGATGGAGGGCATGTAGGGGAGGGCAGTTCTAGTAAGGAGGGAGCTAGAGTGGACCCTTCTGATGTAGATGCAGGATGCATGGATAATAAAGCTGGTGGTAGCAGGGATGAAGAAGATACTGACAATGATGACCCAGTGCCGACGATCCAGTGCTTTCGTGGTTCTGGTTTGCTAGATTGTGCCGTCGTTGAGTATAACACCTTATCTAACTGGGGATACCAGAATAGGGATATCCAGGTCGAGCAAAAGTTTCGTAACAGCAGGAGGTCGTCCATTTCATTAGCAACTATACTGTAGTGACAAGAAGGAACCATAAGTGCACCTGGTTTAACCTTACGGAGTATGAGATCAGGTGTATCAAGCACCCGATTTGTCCTTACTTCGTACGAGCACATAAGCCAAAATATGAAAACTATTTTGTGATCAGTAGACACACCCCCCACATACATGCAGCGAAGAGGCTATTAGAAATGTGAGCCACGCCGTTGATGCGAGATTCATAGCCCAACTCCTCATCACCCTTGTTGGCATGAATATTTGTTTGTTGCCAAAATCCATTATGGAGGTGGTGCAGACTAAGACATGTATGCTCATCAATTACCACACCGCGTGGTGAGCGAAACAGAAGGCGTTGAAGATGCTATTTGGAAGCTTCGAGGAGTCTTACACCTATACTCCGAGGCTATTGTAGAAGATCACCATGACGAATCTAGGGACTCAGTGGATCATACAACACCACTGACCGATTCCTCATTAGGTTATTCTGATCCTTTGAACAATGCATCCAAGATTTTAGACATTGCAGGCCGGTTCTATGCGTCGATGCCACATTTCTGAGTGGCAAATACCATGGTACCTGTCGGTGACACAGGAACCGGGGGTCCCCGAGTCCCGAGGCCAGAACAGCAGAGTGCCACGCGGCGCCCTCCCTCGGGGGTTATCTCCCCGAGGTCCGAGAAGACCAAGTTCCAGGAGAGGGTGCTCGGGGCCACGAACAGTGGTCCCCGAGTACCCGAGTTCCCCGATGACCCGAGAAGACCAAGTGCCGGGAAGAGGGTGCTCGGGGCTGCGAATAGTGGCCCTCGAGCACTCGGTTCCCCGATGATAAGAAAAGCCGAGTTCCAGGAGAGAGTGCTCGGGGCCGTGAACAATGGCCCCCGAGCACTCGGTTCCCCGAGGACCCAAATAGTCAGTTTCGGGAGAGAGTGCTCAGGACCATGAACAGTGGCCCCCAAGCACTCGGTTCCTCGAGGATCAAGAAAGGGCATATCCGGGAGAGAGTGCTCGGGGCTGCGCACAGTGGCCCCCGAGCACTCAGTTCCCCGAGAACCTGAGAAATCCTTCACCGGTGGTCCCCACAAGGGCCCAACGGTGAGGTGTCATCTGGTGAGAGGCCCGATACTGCATTTAAGAGGGCGCGTGGCCTGTCACTTCCAACTGCTCCCCCCACGCTTGCTGTCAGTCCCTGCCATGGCCTGGCAGGGAGGCGTGGAGACATTTAATGCACGGGTCCCATCGCGCGTCATCCGACGCGTCTCGGGATAGCGTCGCAAAGCTCGAGGCACCCCGCCTACCGCCCTGCTGTGTCAAACCTGCTTTGATCGGGCAGGCACGTCGGGCTGCTCGGTGGCTGCCCGGTGGGCCCTCCTCGCGGTGCCTGTTGAAAAGCGGCATGATGACGAACAAGACCGGACGAGGGCGCATTTTCAACCCTCTCCGTCACCTCGCGCAGCAGCCCATGATGGTTGCTTTCCATTTATGACACCTTGGAACTCACGCCATCCTTTCTGGGCACGCTACCGCCCTGGCGGGTATATAAGTGGGGCGGGCTCCTCGGAGAAAGATAGTTCGAGTCGAAGTGGAGATCAAGACAACAGAGGACGAACCAGAAGACAAGTCTCGAAGAATAAGGAGCACGAAGCTCTAGACTTAGACAAATATTTTTGTAATGCAGCAGATCTTCAGAGAGACATTCTCAGAGCATTTAAGCATACACACAGGAGTAGGGTGTTACGCTCAGTGCGACCCGAACCTGTCTAAAAATCCCCTGAGCATTTACTACTTCCTGCATCCGATCATTCCACCTCCACCTGCATCTCATTTACTCCCATTTATTTCACCTACGAAGCGGATTCAGAATCATCCCCCCGGCCGAATCTCAAAGGGGGTCCCTCCGGATCTCCGCTTGAGGAGTTCACCCTCCGACAGTACCCTTATGACAGCGATGGTGGCGAATGCAAATAATCAGATAATTCCTCTCGTCTTTGCAATGGTTGAGAGTGTGAACAATGATAGCTGATTGTGGTTCCTCACTTTGTTGAGGACACGTGTCGTGGATAACAAGGCCTTCTGCATGCGTTGGACGTGCTGCATTATAGCATAAACTACTCCATTGCATGGCCTGATGTAGAGAGAAGGTGGTGTATGCGCCACTTGGGAGCAAACCTGTGCACAAGGTACTGCGGCAAGTCTCTTGTAAAGAGATTCAAAGGTTTGTGTCTGCAGAACTAGCATGTGAAGTTCAACGAGGTATGAAGAGAGTTAAATGAGACCACTCGTAAGATGATGATAGATCAACAAGAATAGGAGGACCATCTGCGAACGCAAATGGTTGGGGGACAAACTATCGTTAGCCGTTCATGTGCTATGTTTAGCCAATGGATAACGGGGAAGCCAGTAGAGTGTTGGGTCCTAATCCATGACACTCAATGTGCTAGGTTAGCACTTAGAATTTAAATGATCATATTGAACCCTATGTTATGCAAATAGGCCTTCTAAATTTTTTTTATCCCATATTAGGTACACCATCATGACAACGAATATAGCGGAGACGTTCAATAATGTCCTAAAGGGAGTACGGGGCTTTCCATTGTGTGCCATCATTGAGCTCACATTCTATAGAACGACAGAGTGCTTTCGACACTGTGGTAATGCTGCTATGCAGCACGCAGTTCGCACCTAAGGTGAAGGCAATCTTATCTAGAAGGAGGAACAAGGTACACTTTCATTGGACGAGGATCTACGACATGGCCATCAATGACTTTGAGGTCATGTGTCGCCGAATGTATGATTCAGGGTATAGCGTGGGGGACACCGTGCAACAATATCAACTTAGGCCTCACGAGGTGAAGTGCACATGCAATAAGCCAAAACTGCACCATATCTAGTGCTCACATATCTTAGCCGCTTGTAGGGATATGGATGGTAATAACGGATCACAGTACGTAACACCGTACTTCACGATAGATGCATTGAGGATCACATAGCTTCCAAAGATGCGGTCCTTCAACATCGGAAGCATCTACAAAGTGATCGAGAGGCCTACGTGGGTACCTTATCCCTGAGCACGATGCACCGAGTAACAGCTTTCGCAGGGAATCTCTACAAAGCATCAGTGCCACAACTTTTCTAGCTTTTACAGGGAATCCTATGCTCTAGCCCCCAGCCAAGCTCATGCACTCAGTCCATGCACCAGCCCCTAGCCACCATAATAACCCCACCCTCATCCATGGATAGACCAGTCCTCCCTTAGCTCTCTCAACTGCAATGTCTTAGTCAACTCCACCAAGCCCACCCAAGAAACATTTGGGGGATTTTCATCCCCAGGAGGTCGAACCGCCGATATGCTTCTGTGGCGACCCTTGTAGACTTCGCGAGTCCCAGGACATCTCCTACACCTATGGTCTACGCTTCTTCATATGTGCCAACTACCAGTACGATAAGTATCGACAAGGACCGTACGAGTATCCACCGGTATAGCGACATACATCACTCATGTTGCATTTTACATATGATTTTATGTACTATCTTACTAATATCTCATCTTCTTTCATTTGTTTAGTCTCCTCCACCTCTCTGTGACTTCATAGAATGGCTAGATATAGAGCAAAGTGACAACCAGAAGTAGTGGGTCTAAATTAGCATGCGGTGGAGGAGTGAAGCGTACGAACGCTGGGAGTACGAGCAATAATAGGAGGAACTACGACTTAAGTGTCAGGAGGAGGAGCGCACGAGGAAGGCAGCGGAGGAGCGCACCACAGCTGAAGCTCGTGAGTATGAGAGGGAAAGTAAGCGGGAGAGGACCTGTCACGCTAAGGCTTTGGGCCCCGATTCTCTGAGGAAGGGCAAATATCCCAAGTGCATTGAGTAGGGAGCATCTTTTGTAACCCGTTCTATTCAATGGTTTTTTGGAATTTGAGTACCAAATACGAATGCTAAATTTGTAAATACGTCAATATGTTATCCGTTTTGGCAAATACGAGACGTATGTCATCTATTTTTCTATCTTTGCCTCTCAAATGATGGTCTTGTGTAAAAAACAAACATGTGAAGACAGAGTATTTTTTTTCTCATTTCATGTTGAATTATTTTTATTCAAATTGAATTAGAAAGAGAATATCACATAAAATGATAAAAATACATATAATGGAGCATTATAAAAGAACTCACTTTTTCATCAAATAACAAAGGGTTGAAAATATTTTTATACATTAGTACATCACATGAGAAGAATATTAGTACATCACATGAGAAGAATATTAGTGAATTTTTATAGATTTTTGAGAATTTATTTAAGATATTAAATATTGCTAGAATTTATAAAGGTTTACTTATTTGGAGAATTTTAATTAAATATTAGCTCAGTCTTTTTATCAAACCAATTAAGATGAGTTCTAGTGATATCTAGTTTGCTCATGAAAATATTTAGAAATTTTGGACAACTTTTGTATTTAAAAAAATCGTGAGTTAAATAAAAAAACTTGCACTTTTTTTACTTCTTAGCTTATACTGTAGCTTTCTAGCTTCTCGCGAGCACGACGCCGAATATAGAGAGTTTTCAGTATATAAGGTGCCGAAAACGGTGAACAGTCCAATATTCGGTATCTTAAATGTTGAATACATTATGACTGTTCTTTTTTCGATGTTTGAGGTACCGAATTCGGGTTTTCGAATTTTGAGGTACCGAATACATATGCTAAATTTGTAAATACGCCGATATATTTTCTATTTTGATAAATATGTCGGTGTATCTTATCTATTTTTACATTTTTGCCCTGTTTTCACGGTGTGATTTCGCGAGATGATGGAGGGTCCTTCTGTGGTGCAAGTGCTGTGTGATATGACCACGCTCTCAATACCCTGACGACGGAAGCGATGGCGTGCAGAGACGGCTTGCAGTTTGCCATTCTGAGGGAGTGCAGAAACTCATCTTGGAGACGGACAGCCAGGTCCTAGGTGATTTGTGGAACAAGTCCAGGCAACAAAGATCAGAGATTTCCTGTGTCCTTGATGATATAAGGGAGCTGAGTAGGAGTGTTTTAAATTTTAAGGATTAATTAGATCGGTGCCATTATAATTTTTATAGTTTAAAAATATGCTATCAAACTTTACTAAATCGGTCTGATGTCATTATTGTTTTGCATACGTCCGCATCTTGCCATGTTATATGCCTCCGGGCTCCTTGGGCCCATCTGCAGGCGGGCGTACTTCGGTATGTCCCAAAATACCCTGCCGCCGGACCTGGTCCACTCGAGTTGCTCCCGCACCACTCCCTCACTCACTCATCGTCACCAGCGACGATGGCGACCAACACGAGGATGGTGGAGGCGACTGGGAAAGGCGACATTGTCACCAGCGATGGGGGCGGAGCTCGGCTGAGGACGACTGCGCCCACACCTAGGATGGACGACGCACTTCCCACTGCGCCTGGATCGCAGAAACCGTGAGTAACCCTAGACTTCCCAGATGCCCCTAATTCCTGCACAATGCATTGGTTATTGGTACGAAATAGCTCAGATTCGTGATTTAATTCAGTTCTCGGGAGGAAATAGCTCACGATTTGATTAGGTTTCCTCTCTTTTCTCGCTAGGATTTGGTACACAGTAGAGGTTAAGATTGAAGATTTTGTCACGGTTGACTCAAATGGTAGGAAATTGTATACAAAAGGTTTAACTCGGGATTGGGTAGTGGATTCAGACAGCTTTTCATTGGATTTCCTTATGAGAAGCTTAAGTGTCGAGGTCAAATGGGGCACGAACCAAGAGCCAGTGGTGTGGGTCTTTGACAAGAGGATGGGTGAGGATATTCAATTAGTTGATGAGAGTCAAATATTAGACGTGCTTGACATGTACAAACGAGAGAAACACTTAAAGCTCCTGGTAGCAGTGTTTGACAAAGACACATATGATCAGTATGATGCTTTAGTCCTAGAACCTTTGTGTGTTGTGCCACCAGAACCAAGTACCATTCCCAATGAATGTTTCCCACCTCCTGCTCAAGAAGGCCAGGCAGCATTTGAATCTAAAGTAGCAGGTTGTGAAGAACCTGCTGGTGAAGAAGCAGATGAAGCTGAGCCTGATGTCTTTGACAGTGGTGAGGGGTATGTTGGTGTAGATAATGAAGGTATGTATGGTCATCCATCAGCACCTGCTGCTGGTGCTGACACTGCACAACCAGGGCAGCCTGATGTACCTGCTGCTGGTGCTGACACTGCACAACCAGGGCAGCCTGATCTACCTGCTGCTGGTGCTGACACTGCACAACAAGAGCCTTCTGAGGTAGAAATAAATGATGCTGACCCTCAGGAACTCCATGTGCTGCATGATCTTGAGAACCCAATTATTAGATTGCATGCATTGTTTCCTGACATCATTAGCTTCAGAAAAGCAATTAGGCATTATGCTATTAAGAGAGGTTTTGAGTTTAGTGGTTTGAAGACAGATAAAACTAGGTTTATTGCCAATTGTTCACATAAGGGCTGCCCTTGGCGTATACATGCTTCAAGGCTGCAAGATAACACAACAATACAGGTGAGTCAATGTTCATTTACATGTTAGTGTTCATTTTCATGTCAATGTTCGTCTATAAATGTGTTTGTCACATCTATTTTTTCCAATGACAGATAAAGGTTCTTCCATTTGAGTAGAAGTCACACTTGTTCATGCTGACAATATCACCAGGAGGCATACAGTGGACCTGCAAAACCATAGATGCTCATGCAGGCAGTGGCAAATCACAGGCAAACCTTGCAACCATGCCTTAGCTTGGATCTGTGCCAATAGAGGTAAAATAGAAGATTATGTCCATGATTACTACTCTGTGCAGAGGTTCAAGGCAACATATGCTGCCATGGTACCCCCAATGACAGATAGGTCCCAGTGGCCTATTGTGGACCTTGGTTACAAAGTGTTTCCACCAAAGCAGAAGAGAGGTGCAGGGAGGCCTAGAGTTCAGAGAATAAGAGGTGTTCTTGAACCAGGAAGAAGAACTGTTAAGTGTAGGAGATGTGGAGACTTTGGACACTCTGAGAAGACATGCAAGCTACCTGAGGCATCTGGTGTGGAGAGCAATGGGGAGCATGTAGGCCCAAGTCAATCAACATCAAGGAAGAGGTAACCTCAAACTGTACTGTTTTTATTTTTTATTTCATATTTGTGAAGTATGCCTGACAATGAGATTCTGTAAGCAGGAAAAAAAAGGCTTCCACTGGGGAGGGTGAGAACCAGACGACCAAGAAGCAGAAGAGGACACCCAAGAAGAAGAGGAAAACACCAAAAAAGAAGAAGGCTAAACCAAGTGCATCAACTGCCAGTGTTGTCAAAAAGCTCTCGGAGTGGTTGAAGACCTGATGCATGTAGTTCTGGACATGTAATATGTAGTTGCTAGTTCTGGACATGTAATATGTAGTTGCTAGTTCTGGACATGAGGTGTTAAGCTACTTCTGGACATGATGTGTTAAGCTAGTTCTGGACATGATGCATGTAATATGTAGTTGTTGTTATGCTAGTTCTGGACTTGATGCTTATGTTAACATTGTTATGGATCTGATATTGTGCAATTTAGTGTTCTGGGCATGATGTGTGAAGCTTGTTCTGTTCTTTCCCATTTCATACAAAATGATGTGTTAGATTATACTTAACCCAATGTAGCAATATTATACATGGAGCAATCATAATGCCTAACAAACAACATTTCATTCACTTAACAAAGTAATTACACAGTCTTTCACTACTTGCACAGAACTACAACCACAATACCTAGCAAACAACCAACTAAAGCAACACACACTGTCAATAACAACTCCTTTCTTCCCTATGCACAACATTATCCTCAACGACACAATTTGCTGCTTCAACTCCCTGATTTCATTTGTCAGATGGGCAATCTCATGCTTCAATTCCAAAATTTGTTGCTTCACTTCTCCATTGTGACCACTGTGGAACTTGTCGTCAGAAGAGCAGGGCACGGCAACATCTTCCAGCAAACGTTTACGCCGCAGCCACGACCTGTACTCGTTCTCCCATTTGTAGAATCCACAAGTCAATGGATCATCCTACCAATATCAACGAAATCAACAAAATCAAACAAAGCCGTGGCCAAGAACACCGAAAACCTAACATCGATTTGATCCAGCTCACCTTCACATTCTCCTCACACTTGTAGAACACTCTGCCATATGTCGCCGCTTGCTTGCTTCGTAGCTTAATCACATGTTTCCCACAATCTGGGCAATCAACAAGGGGGAGCTCCTCCACATCGTTGCCGGTTGCGCTTGACCCCGACGCCGCCTTCATCGGGCTATTCCAAACCTTGCTTGGGGCTGTCCCAATCAGGGGGATCTGGAAAGTCTAGGGTTACTCACGGTTGGTCGTCGTCGCCGTGTTGGTCGCCGTCGCCGTCTCCGTGTTGGTCGCCGACGTCGTTGGTGACGATGAGGGAGTGGTGTGGGAGCAGCTCAAGTGGACCAGGCGGTCGTTTTAGGGCCCGGCGGCAGGGCATTTTGGGACATACCGAAGTACGTCCGTTTGCAGGTGGGCCCAAGGAGCCCGGAGGCGTACAACATGGCAAGATGCGGACGTATGCAAAACAATAATGACATCAGACCGATTTAGTAAAGTTTGATGGCATATTTCTAAACCATAAAAATTATAATGGCACCGATCTAATTAACCCAAATTTTAATGTCTCATACACTTGTCGGTTGTGTAACAAGGCTGCACATACGTGCGCGAAACAAGCTTCAGGTACGAGGGTGAGTGATGTGTGGCTTTATGAAACACTACTACCACTACCGGTACAAGAATGCTTAATCTCAGATTGTAATCCTGCTATAAGCTAAGTAATGAAACTCCTTGATTGGTGTACTGCTGTCTCGTTACATGATTCTTTAATGGCTAATAATGGAATACAGCCATGCGCTCCTTTGATGCTGCAAGTACGTGCATGTAAGGATCAACTTAGTAAACTGTTTCACGTTAATAATATAATTAGTCTTACTATAATATTTTATTACAGTAATTTTTAATTAATTTTATTTTATATGAATTTTTAGTATTTAATTTTTATAATATTTTCATTTTTTAAAGATTATATTTGAAATAGATCCTTTTTTTCTATTCTAATACTAATTTTAATTATTATTTATTTATTTATTCAGACTCTTTAGTAGATATTTTGCTTCTCAAACCGTATGAAAATCGAACTGCTAATTTTTTTATAATTTTTAATTTCAAATTTAGTTATTTATTAATCTCATTTGGTATTTGACTCTTTAGTTTAATCTAGACCGTTAGATTATTTTTTATTAATATGATAATTTTATAGCTTAAAAATGAATGTAGGAGCTTTTTTCCCTTTATTAAATATTAACATAATAGATGGTGAACAAACCAAACTTGCCACGTCTAACGTTTGTAAAGTGATGAAGTACTGCTAGTCTTCTGAACACGATCATCTATGCACGCGAGCCATGTGAAACCGCTCCATGAACAAGTCCTTGTCTGGTGACAATGCCATGTATTAAAATCCGATCACGTACTTTATATGCACACAAAATTAAAGAAGGCAAGGCTGCAACCACATCATAAAGCCACGTGTTAAGCCTTGGCGTTTGCTTGTCAAACAGGACAGCTAGATACAGAAGGAACTACAAGGAGGTTAATCAAGGTGGCCGAACGGCTACGAACTACAAGGAGGTTTCCCTTTGCATATGTTTTTTTCTATTTTTTTTTAAAGTCAGAAGCTATCTTAGAGGTTGATTTTTATCTCGGTTTTTTTATGATTTTTGTTAGCTGAGAAAGTGACTGTTACTTAAAGATAAATTAGAAACTAAGAAACAAACTGAGATTTTTTCTACCGAAAAACTAAAAACATTATTATAAAAATCAATAAAAAATTCAAAGATCATAACTATTTTCTCATATAGTCAAAAACTCTTAAACCACTTCCTATCCCATCGGACCTACGTATTCCATTGCGTTGCAGCTGAAATCGGCCGTTCAGTGATCCAGCTACTCATGCAAACAACTGTACCACACCGTCCTTCGCCGTGGGCGCCATAGGGCAATTCGTGTGCGAGAAACAGCAGCTCAGCACATGATCTTGACTGCTCTTATGTTTCTTTAATGAAAAGGTGATTTAGATGAACCGAACCTTGCACAGTCCTATGAACAGATGTCAAGTATATTGTACGGCAAAGCTGCGATGATCCAGATGGTACATTAGCATCAGGGAAAAAAACTTTATTGTATTGTTCTTGATATAGTGAAGTCCTCTTCCGGCGCAAGCTTCGCAACTGACACGAGCCACGTTTTTGTACGTAGGCGCTTGCTTGGAGGCTCTGGCCAGACGCAGCGGCACATAAGCATACGGGCGGATTCAATGGTTCGGCGCCTTGTGCAATGGGACGGACGACAGCCAGCCACCTGGTCCATTTCTACGGCAGGATATTTTCCTTGTGTGATTGGCCGCGTTGCAAGCTTACGCATGGAGCACATGGTTTTGAATCTTCACGTCTCTTTTGTTTTTAACTAACAAGTTGTCACATAGTAATAACCTAGCTAGCATCTTACAATATTTTATTACAATAACATTTAATTAAAAATGAGTTTTTTTAGTTACAAAACATATAAAATTAGAAGAAGAGATAAAAATTATGTTAATAGTTAAAAAATAATTTATGCTTTAAAAAACTCATACCTAAATTGTATATATGTATTGGTTCGATTCGTATATCTTTTGATCAACTGTTAAAATCGTACATTAAGTATAGGTAGTCCAACCAAAACTAAATAGATTTATCTCGCATGCGTGTTATACCTTACTTGATGTCTGCTTTAAGATTTTTGATTTTTTTCATTATTTTTATTATGAATTTTAGCTATTAATTAATTGTATTTTATATTGACTCTTTATTTAGGTATTTGATTTTTTTCTAAGACTATATTTGATATGTATCCTTCTCTTTTCTATTCTAAACTCAATTTTAATTATTATTTATTTATTTTATTTAGACTCTTTATTTAGATATTTTACTTCCCAGACCGTGTGAAAATCAAACTTCTAATTTTCCAAAATTTTAATTCTGAATTAGCTATTTATTAATCGTATTTGATATTGACTCTTTGGTTTTTGAGTTTAGCTATTTATTAATTATATTTGATAATGAGTAGTTTAGATTTTTTTATTAACATGGTAATTTTGTGACATTGAAAACAAGCCTGACGACTCTTTTAATAGATAGCTGCTTTTTTAATTAATAAGATCGAATATAGACACTCTAACTGACATGGTGACTTGATTATTGGTGGACACCAAGCAGGACGTCTATAGAGTAATGGACCGCATACATTGAGATTTTCTAGGCCTCCTTGTCCTGCCTCTATCTTTTGGGTTTTTAGCGGCGCTTAGCGGAAGAGATTTTACTTAACGTTTAGTGCTTACCGTGATATATCGATCGATAAAGATTAAAATATATTATAAATTTTATTTATTTTATCATATTATGTAGTCATATTTACTATTCAACACACAAATCATATTGATAAAGTATAAGATCTATAGTAGTAAAGGAAACATTATCAATAAAAATAGGCAAATATAATCTATTGATCTTTTAAGTTCAACTTCACCAATATAACCATGCATCATCTTAAAATCTCACAAACAAGTTGGATCGCAAACACAAAATACTAAACATCTGATTCACTACCTTGTGATTGAGGGGATGAGCTCCCCTAGTCCCTGATGACTCTATCTCAGTATTTTCATTTTCATCCTCAGAAGAAGATAAGGGTGAGGACTACAATTCTTCCTCCTCACATAAATAATTTTCTTTATTCTCTTTATTTGGCTGGAACTAGAAGATACAATATTAAGTACTATCTTGCCCTTTTTTTTTTCCTTGTTGGACGTGCAACAGATACCATATGTACAAGTTCAACCACTTCATCAGGTGCTAGCTCAGTTTTTTGATGGCTATGGTTTCTTATTGCATTTCATCTTTTATATATATATATATATATATATATATATATATATATATATATATATATAATTGGTTAAGTTCTATTGGGTCAAAATGATTAAAAACCTATCCCAAACATAACTTGACATATATCAATGATGTATCAGTTTTGACGTCAAGATGATATATCGTTATAATTGGCGATAAATTGACAAAAAGTATGAATTGTGATATTCATGCATTTTTTTTACACCTGTCACTATTTTAAGGCTATAGGGTGTACCGTTGCTAAATCGCTGCTATTGGTAAGCTTGGCCATCACTCTCGTCAGCAACTTTTCTGAGCTGAGATCTGTGTGATCAGTTTCGTAAATTCAGCAGCTCATCAGTCGCTCACCCGTTTGATGGCCTAAAAAGCAGACGAATAAGACTAGATGAGTCCCATCATACAAAGAAAGTAAAACACTCGATAACGATGAGCCAAGACTCAGGACACAAATCATCAGCGGACAGAAAAAACTCCGACATGTTCGTCTCAGAACCTCGACTTTTTGCTATTTTGATCGCCACGGGTCTCAACATTACGACACTCAAATCCGGCGTTGTCAAAGCATCGATACGGCAAGATTTCTTCGGATGCATCCATGGCATCGTGCCAGCAATCACAGAGTCGACTCCTTTTCTCTCTCTTCAGGTTTGGGCCCAAGCAATACAGTAGCAATGTACTCGTTCCATCTGTCAGCGTCTGTGTAAAACTGGCAGCGGGCATGCAGGCTGGCTCGCTTGCTTTGGGACTACGACACCACGGCAGACGGTACGCTGCCGACTGCCGGTGACGGACGCGCGGCGCTGCCCGCCATGTGAAGCCGGCACGACGGCCGACACCACGCAACGCATCGCATCCCCTCGATCGCGCGGCGATAGTGCACGCGGGCGCGGCCCGGGGGGCCGCGCTACGTGTTCGGCGTCCGTGCCGCGGCGCCGGGACCCTCGCTGTCACGGTCTCACGGGGATCACCCTGCTGGGTCCGCGGATTCGCGCCCGAGAATTTTCCCTTGTACTTTTCTTTCTTTTTCCTTCTTTCTTTCTCTCGCACAAACAGGGGAAGCTTCCCCCCCCCCCCCCCAATGGTCCCTCCGTCGCGATGAGCTTGCACGTCAGTTTGTGCTGTTTCGCTTTCCCGGATGCGATCGAGATGGACACTGTGGTAACTGCAACACCTTGCGGTGGACACCTGTTCTTGCTGTGCCGGACTAGCAACCATTTTAGCTTCTGTTCACCAACAGTTGTCAGCAGCGTGGGGCCAAGTGTTTGCCGCTGCATTCAGGCTTCTCAGCTGCCTTTGTCCTTAAGGAGTCGGGACAGCTCAGATCACCCGCTCAAGACGGTTGAACGGATGCCAGAGGACATGAAAGTGATGAAACCAAACAGCAAACGTCTAAGAACCTATCACAGATGAATTAAGTGGCACAACAGGTAGGCGCCCTCGCAAATTCAGGACAAACCTATCACAGAGTACTGCACAAATCTAACACAATCGTCTTCACATGGTTCTGGAAGCATTGTACAAAGGGGCGTAACCATGGATGGATTCGTGATACGCTCACTTTCACATACATACTAGGTTTATTCTAACCTCCATGAACACCAGCGGCTACGGCCGTTTCCTCGACAGCAAGGAACATATAGCCTCTGCGGCTCTGCCTAGTTGTTTGTTAGAAAGAACCCATTGACAAACATACCTCCATCCACCAGGATGGTCTGGCCGGTAATGTAAGTAGCACCAGGCATGCAAAGAAAAGCTAGTGACGATATTTTCTTCTGGTTCTCCGACGCGTCTAAGCGGGGTTCGACTCACAACTTGCTCCACAAAATCCGGGGCAGGCCCAGTAAGGCATGGACAGATGTACATAAAAAAAATTAATATATATATATATATGTATATATATATATATCAGGTATCTTGGCCACGATGCGGCCTAACTACCCAAGGCCACGCGCCCACGCGCCACCATCCCACAACATCATCTGATGCATGACTATTTGAGATGTACACGCACGAACCTGGTAGAGGCAGGGCACATATACTGAGATGGAAGGTGGGGTCGGGGCACAACGATGGCGTGGGCGCAAGCGTGAGCACGAGCCATGCGGAGGTGGGAAGCAGCGCCGGTGGGGGCTGCTGGGCTAACCTCAAGACCATATTCGCGCTCTGCGAGGGCAGCGCCGGTGACCGTGGCGGAGACGGCTTTGGTAATAGCTCATCCAACGCCAGCCTCTCTCCATCACATCCATGGAACGATCAGGAGCATTAATTTGATTATTTTTTTCCCCATTGTTGTTAAGAGCTACAATATGTGGTTAGCTTGGGAAGGAAGGGTGTTCAAATTTGTTGCTTGGTTCATTTTTTGGGGAAGAGATGTTGTGCGGTTCTCTCACACATTTTGTTCTTAGTGCCTGTACAAAATTATATTGCCATGAGTTTTTTGTCCTTCAAGACAAAACACGAGTCTCACTCAGAATGTCAATCCTCTCCTTATGAGGATCTTGAAATAAAAGGATCTCAAAAGAATCATGTTGTTTCCTATGAAGCTCCTACACTCCATACATGATGTAAATACCATTATGCAAAGCAAGTAGAGCAAATATGGTTCTGCATAACTTTATGTTGAAAGGAAATGGAAGAGGAGTACGAGAAGACGCAGCTCTGCTCCTGCATCATAGTGGACCAAATCATATGAAGGTTGAGGTATGTGCTAAATCAAATGGAAGTTATCTTAGCTTTTTGTATTATCTTATGTGCATCCTCCTTGTATAATGAGATTGATTCCCTTACCAGTTACCAATACTAACATTCTAGATATTGTATTTGTTACAAGAGTGTAAACTTTACATTATGTTCTCACAATCTATAGGGAAAACCTAACACTCTTTACACTTTACATTATGTTCTCACAATCTATAGGGAAAACCTAACACTCTTTACAATTCATTACCATCTAGTGCTTGAATTACCTTAACCTTTTACCATAGATCGAGGCGATCAGCTACAAATAACCAAAGCCAATTTGATATGTAGAAAGTTGAATTTTCACATCCATCGTAAACAGAAACTTGAAAGCAATAAAGAAGGGGATCAGCTGTACCTGTACTAGTGCGTGTCTTGCTGCGTCTGGAGCTCGGTCTGGAACTTGGTCTTGCAGGTGTCGAGCGGGTAGAGCTCGGTGGTACTTAGGAGCGAGCCGGCCGCCCCAGACATGGCCTCCACGAGGCTCTCCCAATCCACCCCGCTGCCGCCCAGGTAGTACCGTACTATTTGAGGGCACTGTACTAAAATACACGCAACCAGAAAATTACATCTATTTTCCCTTGACAGACATAATTTTTTTCGAGATTCTCAAATCAAATTGTTCTCTTAGAATTGTGTTAAAAAAATCCATATGTTTGAAACAAGTGGAATATATACCTCATACTTAGTGATTATTGATATTTTTCTAATTTCCATAAAATTCTCAAGTTCCAAACATGGCTACATTTAAAAGTAGAGCATTGCTAGCACCTGAACGTCTGGTCCATCAAACGCTCCAACAGTCCATTGCAACATTGAAAATAACATCTGCAACATCAGAATGATTGTTTGCAACATCAAAAAATATGCATCAAAATAACACATTGTATACATCCGATCCAGGAGAAAAATTACCACCGTAATATTATGACTTGTTTCATGAAAAATACCACAACATTACGACTTTCATGCAAAACCTATGTGTTCACTTGACCTTGATCTCATCGCATGAGATCTTGAATGAGTTTCACTCTTTGATCAATCCTACTGTAAAAATGAAAAGGTCCCTAATCTTATAAAATCGAGTTTCCTAACCCTAAATCACAACACCAGTCACACAAACAATTGCAACATCCAACAATTACTATTGTAACATCTCAAAACACATATTGGAACATCCCAAAAACTAGCAACATTTAAAACTAGCTATGGAAACACTCAATCAAACAATTTTACAACAACCATAAGCTTGCAACGTTCAACAAGCATAACTGCAATATTCTTGAAGTATGAATGCAACATCTAAAAATTAGAACAGAAAAGTGCAAAAGGCTACAACAACCCGATAACAAGCTTGCAACAAATGAAGAGAGAAGTTGCAACAAATGGAGAAACCAGTTGCAACACCGCCTTGTTTGGTCTCCGTCTTGTTGCGACAAATCGAGGCTGCTACGACCTCTTCATGCAGGTGACCATCACTCTCTTGAGTTCCCTGCCGCACCGTATCATTCATGGGGCACGTGCAGGGGAGAGGGGCTGGAGAGAGAGAGAGAGAGAGAGAGAGAGAGAGAGAGAGAGAGAGAGAGAGAGAGAGAGAGAGAGAGAGGCCATGGGCCATGGCATGCTGTGGTCTGGTGCTCTTGATGGAGAATTGGAGACATAGAGTTGAAAGCAGGGTAGGAGACAACTGATGAGGATGAGAACTACTAGTTGATGTCTGGATGGACATGAGCTATTTATTGTTTTTGGTTACCAGAAACTTCAGATCCGGTCTTACCAAAGCATGGGGAACACGTGCATTGCCAATGCACTGGGGCCGTCCATTTCATCAGATTGCAGTAGATGGCAGATGATGCGTTCGGGAGTGAATAGCTTGTATCGGATGTAAGAGTCTAAGCATTTCCATTAAAAATATGTTGTTTATCTAAGTTATTTGCAAAAATAATCATTGTTGTCTCCACATTGGAGCAGTAGAGTAAGTACGGAGTTGGACTACAGAAAGAATAGAAAGGATCAACGAACAAATTGAGAGAGAAATATGCATGGGTCTCAATTAAGGGTCTCATTTGCTAATATGATTAACTTCCTTAATTGAAGATTAATTCACTAATTAAAAATCTAATCAGAAAATGGGGCCCTTAATTGATGAGGGCCCTGTGCGGTCGCCAACCTTACACTTGCTGATTTATGGCCTTGTTGCCGTAGTCCCCTGCCGATGGCAGTAGCCGAGGTGCCGAGGCAAGGAGAACGAGGAGGAGATGGTTATTGAGGATGAAGGGAATAGAGGTTTGTTTTTGTGCGAGGGGAAGGGTGGAGGCGGAAGCAGGCATGACGGCGGCAGACAACGGTAGGGTGATGGAGTTGAGGGGTGGTAGCGATGGGGTGACCGATTCGTGGTGAAACTATATATGAGAATCGGTGCTAGCCCATGGGTTGAAAACCATTTGGACCCGAAAAGTTGGAACTCAAACTCAAACCAAATAAAATAAATCAAACCAGTCTCATAGTGCACCCAAACCAAATCAGCCCGTTAGCTATGTCAGCCCATTTCAATCCATTCAAACTCAAACTATATTGGAATCCAAACTGTTAAAACCATTGCCTTTCAAATCACTATCAGGATGACGTTTAGGACATCGACAGGGTTTATACGGTGACCCTTTGGCTAGCAATTTTTATAAAATATAACATTTCAAATAAAGATGATTGAATATACGAAAGTAATTTTCATAATGAATATAGTAAAATATATCTTACACTGCCGATCTAAGTAATTCTTTATGTATTGATGGCCAAAGTTAAAAAGTTTGATCGGTAGGAATCCTCAAACGACATACATTTTGATTCGAAGGGAGTACAAATGATAGAAGCAAGATCCTTACTCCTTCCGTAAGTGAAGTCTTGATGTACCACGGTGCAACGGAGTTGGTTCTTATGTTGCCTTTTGCCCATTCACATGCTAAGTTCTTGGTTAACTGGTTAATGGCACCTAAACAAGACTAGTAGCTGGTTATGCATGCCAAGTGTCCAAAGCACCTTATGTTCATGAATGGTCAAGAAAAGGAAGGTTGATTTAGTATTGAGCTACAACTGCTACCTTTAGTCATAGCATATATAGTTCCGCTAAACAAGGCAACTACTCCACCAACTGATGATATAAAAACAATGCTACCTGACCCAGATGATTTTAGAAGAGGATGAGCAATTTGGCACAAGTGATATGACGAATCAAGATTAGTAGCCATCAAAAATGAGTATTCCTCTGCAGAAAATTCAGTAGTTGGTTTCCTTATGTTTGTCCCCACATTGTTTACCTACAAGAACAAATGGAGAAAGCAAGCATAAATCAACATGAAGCATTCAGATTTGTGGAACGATGCAAAAACAAAATGCAGTCAAATAACAAAGTAATGGGACAAAGGCAAAAGAGAAAATAGAGTGGAACAAATGCTCAACCTGTAGCCTGACAGGCCAGTTGTATCCTAGTTCCCCAGAATTCTTGAGAGTTCTAAGCTAGGTTTGATAGATCTAATGAAAATCTTCACCAACACACCAAAATATCACCACCACTTAATATGGTGCCACCATCAAGAGTTTTGATACGAGCTTAACATTTCTCTGACCATGAATTCAACTATGTTATGCGCATTAACACAAAATAGAACATCTCCATAGTGAATTTCTTCCAAGACTTGCATATCTTTTTGTAATGATGAAAAGTATGCTATTTTTTCATAGTAACCTCTGTTGGCATAATACTCTATTGTTAAGGTGTAAAGATTAAAGTGAATTGAATTACAGGTCCTTAAACTTCTAAGTTTATGTCATGTGTGTGCATAAACTTGAAAACTGCACTTGGATGAACTTATAAATATGAGATAATGTAAAACTGAACCTAACTTTATTGGTAACTAGAGATGACATGGCACTTTGCTCTAATGTAATTATGTAAATGGCAATTTTTCATGCGATCATCATGTAAAATCAAAGGAAACCTGCTTTCCTACAATTTGAAGGTAGTTTTCACTTTGGTCCTTGGACAGAGAGTCATATAAATCTTCGTTTAGAAAAAGATTTGTATACATCTTACCTGGAAGCTGCAGGCGCATAACGATTTTTAAATAATATTATTTTATTATAAAATTATAAAAATAATACTCAAATTCAAAAAATTACAAGAATAGGTACCTGTTGGCACCCGGAGTGCCGACTATAGACCTTCGGCGCTCCGCATGCTAACATACTACGTGGCAGTGGGTCCGAGGACTTGTCAGTACGCAGAGGTGCCACATAGCTTTTTGGTGGACTGTGGGGAGAGGTGACAGATACCACATCATGGGTTGTCAGCACAGAGGCAGGCGCAGCGAGCCAACGAACAGTGGTGGGCAACGACTAGAATACAACGTTACATGATGAAGTACAGTTTACGCTACAACCAGAATACAATATTACATGATGGGGTACAATTTATTCAGTTATAAACAACATGATATAAGAAAATGTAACATAAGGCTAAGACAACACAACGGGATACATTACTTCTAGTCATACTGACTTAGAATGAACTGAAAAGACTATCCTAACTCTCAGCATCTCCCATCACTATATTGCACCTGTGGTGGTGGAGGAGGGGGAGGAAACTTTTGGTGAGACACGCAGGGGCACCAGGGTTTGAGGCATACGGTAGGATCGTCGATGTGGATGACCAGCTCGTCCTCCTCCGGAGGGATTGAAATATCATCAATCTCACGCTATAGGCCAAAGATAAGGTCTTACAGGTGATGGATGTACTCCTGTATGTTCTGTTCAACAAGAGGATGGACCTATATCGTGTAGTGGAAGCTCTCATCATCGTCAAACTCTTGCAAATACATAGATACTAAAGACTAAAATACCCTACAACACGATACTGAACTTGTTGGCACTCTCACCCTTTCAATAGGACATCAGAAGATTCGACAACCTCAGTTAATGATACCATCATACATCTGCATAACACAGTCATATCCATAGGAGCACTTCGGCTACTCTTCTTTCGGGTGATCGTAAGTCCTTAGATGATGGGGTGACCAAAACTCACTCTTTTCCTATAAAGTGGAAGTTCTCGAGTGGCTCCATGTTGTGCCTATGGTTTTAACTATACGAACCCTTTTATAGATGCACTACCACGAATTAATTATAATAAAATTAACGTTAAGCCTTACGTGTGACGCTTATCGTAACATTTAACCTTAATCCAACAATTTAAGATATAGCATTTTCAGATGTATGCTTTTCAAAATTTGATGATTTTTCATATGTAGCCTTTTCAGAAGTAGTCTTTTCAAACGTATCCTTTTCAGACATAGACTTTTCAGATGTAACCTTTTTAGAAGTAGACTATTCAGATGTAGACTTTTCAGAAGTAGCCTTTTTAGACTTAGGTTTTCAAGCGAAATATCCATGAACTTAGTCCATAAAACATCACTGATTTTCTGTATAAATAGCAGCCTAGAAGGCAACTTGTCCAAATAAACAAAAGCCTTCTCCTCTTACCAAAATGGCCTCTGATCCTCGCCCGAGGAAGTCAATGTTGGATCTTTTGCCTGCTGGGGTCAAAGTTCCGATGTGCTAGTGTGGAGACCTGTGTAGGGTTAGAAAATCCAATAACTTCTCAGATACCTATGGCAAGAAGTTTTTCATGTGCTCAAACTACGAATACAACCTATCAGAGGGTAGCATCCATGGTGGCTGTCGGAGGATGAACTCCTCAAGCAGGGATCCTGAGGGACCCCCTTTGAGATTCGGCCAGAGGGATGATTCTAAATCTACCTCGTACATGGATTTAATGCGAGTATAAGAGATGTAGGCGGGACGGGTGATCGGATGCTAGTGGGAGTAAATGCTCAAGGGATTTTAGACGGGTTCGGGCCGCACGGAGCGTAATACCCTACTCCTGTGTGTATGCTATTAATGCTCTGGGAATGCCTTTCTCTGGATCTCTTGTGTTACAAGGTTTTTTGTCTAAGTCTAGAGCTTCAGTCTTGCTTCGAGCTTGTCCGAACTTGTCGCGTGTCTCAGACCTATCCCACCTGTTCTTCTCCGGGGTGCACCCCCCCTTTTATCCTGTTGGGGGATGCTTGCCATGCCCAGAAAGAAGGGAACGAGTTCCCATGCACCATAAATGAAAAGCAACCGTCATGGGCTGCAGCTCGACGTTACAAGGGTTGAAAAGTGCGTCCCCGGCCGGTCTTGTCGCCCATTACGCTCGGCTTTAGCAGTTGTAGGAGGGGGGCCCACCGGGCAGCCGCTGAACCACCCCGCATGCCAGCTCGGTCAGAGCGGGTCTGACACAGCAGGGTTGCAGATGATATGCCTCGAGTCCAGTGACGATACCGCTAAGCCGCGCAGGGTAACGTGCGATGGGACCCGTCGTATTAAATGTCCCCACACCTTCCTGCCAGGCGGTGGCAGGGATTGATGTACTCAGTACGACAGGCGTGAGGGGAGTGGTTGGAAGTGACAGGCCATGCTCCCTCTTAAATGAAGCATCGGGCTTCTCACTAAGTGACACCTCACCACTGAGCCCTTGTGGGGTCCACCAGCAAGGGGCTTCTCAGGTCCTCGGGGAACTCTGGGTGCTCGGGGACTACTGTTTATAGCCCCGAGCGTCCTCTCCCGGATATGTCTCTTCTCGGTTCTCGGGGAACTCCGGGTGCTTGGGGGCCACTGTTCATGGTCCCGAGCGCCCTCTCCCGGGACGGTGTCTTCTTGGGTCCTCGGGGAACTACAGGCACCCGATGACCACTATTTATGGCCCTGAGGGTCCTCTCCCGGAACTGTGTCTTCTCGGGTCCCCGAGGGAAGGCGCCACGTGGCATTCTGTTGTCCTGGCCTTGGGACTCGGGACCCCTGGTTCCCATGTCACCGACAGTGGCTATCGCAGCCAGGTAATCACATATTATAGAACTAAAACACAACTATATGTTGTTTAGCACTTACAAATATTTCCTTCTTTGCTAGTCTTTGCCACTACTATATGAATTCATACAGTGGATCGATACTGAATAGAGTGAAGCAGGTATGTTCCTCCTGCACACCCAACACCGAGTGGCATGGAGACGATTTCATAAAATAGAAGCCAATGAGAGGATAGAGGTGACCCACAAACACCTACAGGAGGATGAGTAGAAGAGGAGAGAGGAGAAGAACCACTTAAAAACGGAGGCATGTGAGGAAGATAGGGAGCGGAAGCGTGAGAGGGCATATCGAGCTTGTGAAGCTGGACCTGAGGCGGCGAGGAAGGGAAAGTAACCACACTGCACTCAGTAGAGTATCAATAGTAATCGGCTGGTTTCAATTCTGTAAGTCATATTAGGTTTAGAATCGGTACATGTCTAGGTTACTTTTAGAATTGTATTGTACATGCCAATGTTGTCGTTACTTTCTGTATGTGGCTTCTGTAAATTTCCTAAGGTGCGTTAGGTTTGTAATCGGTACATGCTTATGATGAAATGAAAAATGTTTGAACATGCCACTATCATTGTTAGAGTCGGTGTATGGGCCTATGGTGCTTCGCGCACTTCAATATTTCGATATTACAAGCGGTATTATTTAGTACCGATATATATCTAACCCGGCCATATGGATGTATACTGCCTTTTGCTCTGGATGTACCTCATTAAATACATGATTCTTCCCAAATTAACAAACAACTAAAAAATATTAAAGAAAATTATCCAGTCGGCCCGTCGATTGTCGATAGGCTTGTCAGCACTTCAAATAACGATAGGCATGTCGGCTATCATCTAGCCCGACTGCCATCTCGGTGTGTATCCGGGAGCCTGTCAGTACGCGGAGTGACAACAGGCCTTTTCGGCAGCATATGCTTGCCAATAGGTCCTTAGGCTCACTGCCACATAGAATGTCGGTACACAAAGTGCTGATAGGTCCCTAGTCGGCATTTCACGTGCCGACATTGCAATTTTGTAAATTTAGATGTTATTTTTGTAATTTTCTAATAAAATAATGTTACTAAAAAATCGGCGCATGTCAATGTTTAACCAGAACAGGATCAAAGTTACAGAACATCATTAACAGCTATAAGCCAGGATTTGGACCTGCCTCAATTCACTTGTGAAAGTTTATAAGTTCAGGGACCAATGGGTCAAGACTAACGGCTTCCTACAATGCAGTTCATTCAAATGCTCCAGAATTGGCTTTCACAAACTGCAAGACCTAGTGCTGTTCATATTCTTAATTAAAAAATCCACCACCATGACGTTTTCCTTATTATTCTGTACTTTAAAACAGTCTTGTTCGACTTCTTATTCCTTTCTAGAATTATGCTTTAAGACAAAGGAATAAGATGAAATAGGCGTTAATAATGTAAGCTTAACCAGAGTTTATTCCCTTTGTCTTAATGGAATGATGCATAATTCTCTTGCTTGTTCGAGGGGGGAAAAAGGAATTATGTGTTGATTGAACAATGGAAAAAAATTATGATGCACTCACAAATACCACAGCATAAGCTATATGTCAACTAATCGGCAATGTTAGTCGTTTGATTGCACTGGGATTAAGATTGGCAGTTCACATCTCATTGTGTAGGGTTGAAGTATATTTAATTGAAAACCAAAGCATAGGAGTATAACCCTCACCACGTCAGCGGTCAATTAAAGGAACTGAAGAGGCGCACCCATTTAGGTACCTCCTGAAAAAACGTTTTAACAGTTTCCTAATCAACTAGGGTTCAATACTTCTCTACCTTAAAAATTACAAATGCCCGGGTAGAATCTCTCCTCGTAGCCAAGAAAAAAAAGTTAACACCGTTCATTCTGTGAGAGCATAAAGCCAGACGAAAATAAAGGTCATTAACAAATGACAAATAATCTAAACTGACATCTAGGATTGTACGAACCAACACTGATCAGTAAAACCAACACCCAGGATTATAGAACCACCCAGTACAAATCTATACTAATATGGACCGAATCAATGGTCAGATCATATATTATATTAGTTTAGCTTCAATTATTCAAATGGGCAACACTGAAAAGATAGACAATGAATTGCAATTTAATCATTTTCATAGTATTTTTCGCTTGAAGAAAATTGATGGTTCTGAACTTGTAGCTGCCAGTAGTGAGAAAACTATGACAATTTTCACGAGACCTGGTTCAAAAATTCGTTTGGGCAAAAAAAAACCGCTACCCACCGATTTTTCTAAATTCATGAAAACCAGAAAATTTGATCAAGATTCGGTGAGAATTCGGACAAATTCACGTGATCAAATTTATAAATCGGAGACAGAAACCGACCGAATCGAGTCAATGAAAACCGATCGAATTCCACCGAAACCCGAGCGAATTCTCCGATTTACCGATTGCATTTTCCACATTAAACGTATTTTGAATGAATTAGTCAAAAACCGGTCTAATTTTCTGATTTACCAAGCGCATTTCTCGAATTTCAATGAAGTTCAACAAAAAAAAATCAAAAATAGCTCAAACCTATAAATCAATAACTAATTCATCTGAGTTTCAAATCAAGTGAAACAAATTTTTTTTGGTTTTTTTAACATGATCTATATGATAAAAGTATTTATAATCATAAAAAAGTTAAATATTTTCTGTGAGAAAATGTATTTGCTAAACCTAGTTAAATGCATAGTTAATTCTTTGCGAATCCAAAAATCATGAAATCATTTTTTAGTCTTCTTACATGATCCTATATCTTTTAAAAATATATAAACTCATGAAATAGTTATTGTAACATACATGATTGTGTAAATGTGTTGCAACTAGATTAATTCATAACTAACCCATCACACCTTAAAAATTAGTGAAACCACTTTTATTAGTTTACTTATACTATGCTTTATGTAGGAAAAATAATGGTAGACATGAAAAAGTTAATTACAATGCTATTTCTTAATATGTTTACTTTATACTTATGAACTTTGTAAAAGTTATGGAGAAATTAATAAAAACTCTAAATGAAGTGAAACTAATTTTATTGATCCTTCTAACGTATACTCTACCCACACAAAAAATATATGTTTGCATGTTAATATTTTCCTTAACATGAACCCTACTAAATGAGCTGCACACTTTTTAAAGCATGCTTTTTCGTTTTTTCCCAAACTTCCTCTCCATGAAATATGATGCAAAGGATTTTTTTTTTGAAATGTTTTTTCACAGAATGTCTTAGATTGTCTCTAGTATTTTTTTTTGAATTTTTGTGATTTTTTGAATTCAAATTCAAAAACCGGTCGAATTCAGAATTCGGTACGGATCAAATTGATCGGTTTTCACGAATATCAATCGGTTTTCGATGAATTTTCAAAACCTGCCTGGCGCAAGAATTTACTAGTTGACAGAGTATTCCGAATCTTCATTATATGCAATTTGGCTATTTTCCTATTGATGTGCAAGGTATTATCAAGATTAGAGAAGATAAAGGCTGCTGGTTTCACAACTCGGAGCAAGGCATAGTTTACTGTTGACAATTTGAGCAAAGGAAATCCAGCCACAAAGTCCAAGTGCTAATGCCCTGTTTAGCATATTGTATTTATCGGTGCAGTGATGGCCTTCCCTGACCAGACGACGCAGACAGTGCGGTGGAGGTTGTCGCTGAGCTGGGAAGGCCATCGTAGTGGAGGCCTTCCCGGAGCAGAGGACGCTGATTGCGCGGTGGAGTCCTTCGCCAAGCAGGGGTGTTTGTCGCAGGGTGGAGTCCTTCCCGGCGTTGTTTGGTCGTGTAAGGGAGGTCGTCACCGATCAGGGTGGTCATCTTGGTTCCTTGGTGGAGTACTTCATCGATCAGGGAAGGTCGGTGCGATGCTCTCGTATGTCAAACAGGGGAGGTCGGTGTGATGGACTCGTACATCGAGCAGGGAGGTTGGCAAGATTGGCAATCAATCTGCAATTGAGAGGGGAGGAGACGGAGACCAATTTTGATTGTGAGCCGTTTAATCATGTAAGTTGTACGGTCGATACCGTTTGAATCTGTTATAACTTATCTATTTTATAAGAATATAGATATAGATACATAAAAGAACAAATTCAGCTGCAAAAGGTGAGTGAGCTTATCAGTCCGGTTACTGCATATTGAAATGAAGAGCTTGTGCGAGAGGTGTTTAATCCTGAGGATGCAGAGGATATTTTATCGATTCCCTTAAGGGGAAAATGCATGCAGAGGTTATTCAAAGGGCCTGTTCAGCGTCAAACCGGCGTACAGATCTGTGTGGACAACTTGCTAATCTCGATGGGCCGAGTTCTGGTGTTATGCTCACAATCCAACAACGGGCACAATATTTCCTTGGAAGAAAATATGGGCAATGTGTTGCCCGAACAAGGTAATAAAAACCTTTGTGTGGAGGTTAGCGCATAAGTCTGCCTACGAGGAAAAAGATTAGCACTTTGGGGATGGATATTGATACTAGACTAGGCAGTGTGCCTATTCATATTACAGTGTAAGTGAAGGTAAAGAGAGAGAAATTACAGATGTAATTGATTAGCAGCACATTATATATGTTTGTTGTATAAAATTATTATTTTTGTGGACAACAGGTAGCACAGTAAGGATTAATAAAAGTTTTAATTTGAAAAAATGAGATCATAAACATTTTTTTGCCGGCGACAGAAGTTTCTAGACAGAGACATTAGATTTGTCTGATCACACTTGTACCAGAAAATAAATGAGTAAGATATTGTGCTGTTTTTAGAATGGAATAATTTTTTATTTTCTAAATATCTGAGAATAGTATCTACAATAATAAATATATATACATCGGGCAAACAGTAATACACGGTACTGTAGCAGCGATTCGCAGTGCTATTGCAGTGCGAATGCCAGATACAGTAGCTACAGTATAGAGAGGGTCTGGGAGCCCGTGGATACGAGGCCCTTTATATATGTATGTATATGTATGCGCCCGCTTTGCTACAGATTTGATGAGGAGGGTGCTCATCTTTAAAAAAAAACTAGTCAGAGTGGCGTGCGTTGCTGCGCCCGTACTGAATTCATGTTTTAGAGATATGATATAGGAAAAGATATAGTTTAGAAACATAAGTATGTAGTAGTTGTATATGGTAAGTTATACATAGGAATTAGTCTCTAGTATTGTTATTTGTACAGAGGAGTACTATATTTACACATTGAGAGGTTAAAGATATAGCAGCAACACTTAAGATCCGGAAGAAAATGAAAGAGGACAATAGTCAGTTTTTTTCTTTTTTTTTGTGTTTTTGGATGAACCTGAAAAGAAAATGCATGTATATGTTCATTGGTGGAGGACTTACCGCATTAGAAGTTCAATTGGTGATAATTTAGTCTTTGAAGTGAAGCTTCCTTGCAGCATGTCTTTTACTACGAAGTATATTGAATTTGAGTAAATAAAATGATTCAACCTTTTTTATATGAATTAGAAACACTGAGCAGGGAAATGTAGTGAGAAAGAATACTAACTTGGTTATATTTTTTGGATCAGATGAATCTGGGTCTTCTTCAGTGAGGTGCCGTTTAGATGATTCTTTCACATCCGTAGCTGAAGTCTGTATAGTACAAAGAATTTATGGTTTGTCATGTTTTTTTTCCCTCCTGTTTGGTAATGATGTTGGAATAAGGATATGGTAATACTCATGATGTGTTCTACTGGCGTTGTTTCATCTAGATAATAGACTTTCTGTTTCTTTTTTGTGTTGTTCCTGTAATTATTTGTACAACGTATGATATTTATCCTATGAACATCTATTATAATATGGAAGCAGAAAATTTTTGTACCTGCGGAATATCAATTGATGTTGGGCTGTGTGTGTGAGCTGAAGTAGTTCCTGTGTAATTGAAAGCATGTTAGTCAGTATGTAGGTATAAAGTGTTTTTTTTTAAATGTAGTAAAGTATATATATTCACGTGGAATAAAGGGAAAGAAAATATAACTGATATATGAAACATTGTATAATCAATTACTGCTTCTTATTGTAAATAGGTTGTAAAATCTGAATGACCAAGATGAATAAATAGGGACAGCAGTTATAGGAATTAAAGCAATAAATGTAAAGTAAGTAATAGTAAGGTATTCCCTATACATTGGAAAAATGAAAGAATACTAAATTATAGGAGTTGAGAGGTAAATTATAGTCTACAAGCAGTTCTAACCATTGCAACAATACATTGAATATGGAGCTTTTGTTGATCTACATGGCACTTGTCGGTGTATCAGGAACCGGGGATCCCTGAGTCCCGAGGCCAGGCCAGCCGTCCGCCACGTGTCACCATCCCGCGAGGTCCCTCCTGCGGGATGAGAAAAATCTAAGTTCCGGGAGAAGGTGCTCGGGGCTACAGCCTCTGGTCCCCGAGCACCCCAGTTCCCCGATGACCCGCAGAGTCCAAGTACCGGAAAGAAAGTGCTCGGGGAGGTGCCCACTCGCCCCCGAGCACCCTAGTCCCCCGATGATCAGAAGAGCTAAGTTCCGGGAGAGAGCGCTCGGGGGGCTGCGTGCGGCAGCCCCCGAGCGCCTGGTTCCCCGAGGGTCAGTGCAAAAGTGCTCGGGAGAGAGTGCTCGGGGCTGCACGTGGTAGCCCCCGAGCACTCGGTTCCCCGAAGGTTCGTGCAAAAGTGCTCGGGAGAGGGTGCTCGGGGTTGCACATGGCAGCCCCCGAGCACTCGGTTCCCCGAAGGTTCGTGCGAGGGTGCCCGGGAGAGAGTGCTCGGGGAGGTGAACAGTACCCCCGAGCACTCGGTGCCCTGACGACCCAGAAGGGCCCCCGAGGGGCCCGCCGAAGAGGTGTCAACCAGTCAGAGGTCCGAGGCCGCATTTAATGGGCGTGCGCGGCCTGACATCCTGACATCCCCAACTGCTCCCGCCGCAGTGTCAGTCCCTGCCATGCTTTGGCAGAGAGGCGTGGGGCCATTAATTGCACGGGTCCCGTCCCGTATCATCCGGTGTATCTCGGGATAACGTTGCCAGGATCAAGGCGTTCCGCCTGCCACCCTGCCGTGGCAGAGGAACAAGACAGGGTGGGCGCGCCGGGTGCCTCTGTGGCTGCTCGGTGGGCCCTCTCAACGGCGCCCGGCGCCAGGGCGTCCACAGTGACGGGTGGTCGGACGCGCGCCGCGTTTTTCCACCGCCCCTGTCACTTCGCCCAGAGGAAATGATGACGCCTTTCTCAGTCGTGGCGTCTTGGAACTTGTGCCCCTTCTTTCCCGTTCGGGGTATGTCGTGGCCGGCGAGTGCATAAAAGATGGGCGTACAAAAAGAAGAGAAGATTGGACCGAGACACCGGATTGACTCGAAGCATCGGAGGAGAGAACAAGCCCAAGCAATCGACCGTGCCACACTTAGACGAAGAACACTGCAAGCAAGCCTGAGCAAAGCTAGAACAAGGAGCCTCAAGCTCTTAGTTAGACAATATATTCTTGTAACCAGACATATTCCTTGAGGGATCCCCCTCAAGGAAAGTTATTGCATCCATACAGGAGTAGGGTATTACGCCCCCGTGCGGCCCGAACCTGTCTAAACTCCGGTGCATTTACTTCCCTTTGCACTAGGTCGATCATCCCCCACCACCGACCGTTGCATTTATTTCCACTTCCATTTATTTCTCCGATGAACTTATTCAGGATCATTCCCCCGGCCGAATCTCTAAAAGGGGGGTCTCTTGGGATCCCTGCGATAGGAGTTCACCCTCCGACAGCACTGTTCAAGCTAACAGACATCATTGTATTGGATTTCTAAAGTATTCACTATATCATTCAAAAAAATGAACCTTTGGTTAGAGAAATAATTCAAGTTGTAACCACTGCAAGGATACATTGAACATGTAAGAATACACTCAAAATGAAGCGTTGGTTGGAGGAATAATGAACAGAACTTTAGACAGAAAGACTTAAAATTCACTATAATCAAGATAGCAGAAAAGAAAATAGCCTACATGTAGTTCTAACCATTGCAAGCATACATTAAACTTGGAGCTTTTGTAGATCTACATGCTACTATTCAAGCTAACAGACATCATTGTATTGGTCTACATGCAGTTCTAACCATTGCAACAATACATTGTACATGGAGCTTTTGTTGATCTACATGCCACTGTTCAAGCTAACAGACATCATTGTATTGGATTTCTAAAGTATTTACTATATCATTCTAAAAAATGAACCTTTGGTTACAGCAATAATACACAGTTGTAACCACTGCAAGGATACATTGAACATATAATAATACACTCAAAATGAAGCGTTGGTTGGAGGAATAATGAACAGAACTTTAGACAGAAAGACTTAAAATTAACTGTAATCAAGATAGCAGAAAAGAAAATAGCCTACATGTAGTTCTAACCATTGCAAGCATATATTGAACTTGGAGCTTTTGTAGATCTATATGCTACTATTCGAGCTAACAGACATCATTGTATTGGATTTCTAAAGTATTCACTATATCACTCAAAAAATGAAGCTTTGGCTGTAACAATAATGGATAGCTCCTTAGGTAGAAAGATCTGAAATTATTGGTTAAAAAAGGTTAACGTTGTTTTTTTTGGCATGGTTTGTAAGGTTACAGAAGTAATAGCTGTGATGGTTTATTTAAAGGAACTATAAAGATTTTAGTCACTAACAGAGCTACGCAATTAAGCTAAAACATTGAAACTTCTTCTATGTAGGTAAGCTACTTTTTGGAACATGCAAGTTGGAGATGCAAGTTTGTGCAATAGGTGAAAGTTTGTAAAAAATATTTATGTTTAAGCATGTACCTGGCGTTTTGCTTGTTGTAGGTAGGGCAGGAACAATTGGACCATATGTATTTATTATGGATCTAACTTGAAATGATATGTCTGTTTGTTGCATGGATGAAAAGGAGACATTAATCTTTAGAGTGTACTTGTGTCCATATAATCATGTAATTTCTAGAGGTATTTCTCTTGGATTTATTGTCTAAGACGCTGCAAGTGTTAAAGCTGGAACACCTGTGAGTTCTTCTCCAGTGGTACCAAAGAAAACAATTTCAATGCTTTTTGGGTCTTCCTCATTGAAATTAGCTGGATCAATTGCTACTAATGTGATACGATACCTAATAAAGAAATAAGTCATTTGTTAGCTTAGTAACATTATTGAACTTACTATTTTGTATAGGATGATTTGTATGCTTACATTGGTTTAGCAGTAGTTGCAGCACATTTTGGACATCTATAGCCATCACCTTCTTGGAGCACTCGTTTGTGACATGAAGTACAGCCAAGGTACCACCATGGTTGATTAGGTTTCAGTGTTTTTATCACAACATCAACTTGGTATGTATTACCCTGCAGAGTACATGTATGTAAATACTTGTGATTATTAATATCTAGTATGAACGTAGATATTAAATTGATGGAAAGTTGAGAAACATAGCGAATTAGCTTACATATATCTTGTGTGGGTTGATGACGTCTCCAAGATCATTAATGGATGTTGATATGGTTTGGGTACTTGCATTTGGTGTATTTAGCCACGACACTTCATATGGAAATGCTTTGAATCTGTGTACATATAATACTTTAAAATTTTTTATAGGAATTAAGAATCAGCGAAAGAAATATTGGACTGTATAATATGTTATGTAAAGTAAGTAAGCAATTACCTATTTTGAAGTGCAATTGCTTCAGGTATAATGGGATTAATATGCCATTGGCATGTGGTGCTCCCCTGGAGTTTTAGTTGGCCTATATAATAGAAGTATTGTAAATTTCAAACAGTGCTTAGTGTATTACTTGCTTCTATGTATTTTTATACATATAGAAAGCTAAACGATTTTACCTTCACGTGATTTGCAAGTCACTCCAAGCAATAGAATAATTATTGGTGTTCTTTTGCTCTCTTCTATAATTTGTTCGGCGGGAAAATCTGTAGCTTGTCGACCCCAAAGCATAGCTTCAATACTTTCCCTGCATAATTGATGCACAATTTGAGATTGGAGATAGTATTAAATTTATTAGGTGTTGTAAATATTTTTTAATTTTATGTCACAAAGAATTATACTTATACATACCTGCCATCTGTCAAATAAAGTTTTCGATTTGGTTTTTGTACTCCTTTAACGTAGGCTGTTGTAGTATGGCCAACTGTAGTTAGTCTACCTATGATATCTTAGGAACCATACATATTGTTAGATTGCTTGTATTCATGAACTGTAAGTAATGATGATATTGTAAAATGGTAGTATATGCATTTTTATATAATGGGTGATTTGTAGAGTACCTGACATATCATTGATGTTATCTATTCTTGTCTTCAATATGTCAAAGGAAACTAAGGAGTAAGCAATCTTTGGAAACATCGGAGAGATTGTCGATGTTTTATGGACCTCAGTGTAATTCGTGAATCTGATTAAGAACATATGATCAACTGCTCGATAAGTCATTTTGGCTGGAAATATTTGGAAGTATTGAATGAAGTATACTTCCTCTTCTCTAAGTAGTGGTTTATATCGATCTACTTGACGCTCAGGCACTTGAGCTTCAATAGCTTTCCCCCGTGTATACAATAGAGTTAGTTATGTGTTTAGGCTTGCATGTAAATAAAAAAGGTAGTAACAAAAGCGTTACCTCTTCATCTAGTAGAATAAAATCAAGTCTGTAACAAAAGCGTTACCTCTTCATCTAGTAGAATAAAATCAAGTCTCTGTATTTTATCTGGGTTATTATCAAGTCTAAATTCAGATAGTCTTGTAACTCTTGCACATATTTTTGCTCAAAATGATGATGCATTGATATTTTTCAAAGGAGTTATTGTCATCTGAAAGGATAAAATCATGTGTTAAAGAATTACTTGGTGAAAGTATTTTAGATATGCTTTAAAGGGTATACATACACACACACACACACACACACATATATATATATATACACACACACATAGTACTAAATATATATGTACATAGTACTAAATAACTGTTATGTGTATAGCAATGTAGCAAACTCACATCTACAGAAAAGAACTTGAATTTAAAGTAATGTTGATTTCCACCGGGACACAATTAATTTAAAGTAATGTTGATTTCCAGCGGGACACAATTAAAAATAATAATTATATATACATATATATATATATATATATGTATGTATGTATGTATGTATGTACAGATATAGATATACATAAGGTATATATTCAGCGGGTCTATATATTTATATTCTCAAAAGTGTTTGCATAGGGGTACAAATCAATCAGTTTTGTTTTGCTATATTATATTATGAAGAATAGCTATATGTCCATGGTTTCAAATTTGTCAGCTACAGCTATAAGACAAAAAGAAGCTATAATATTTGATTTGGAAGCAAACTGCAAGGTGTTTTGGAACGTACTTGTTTGAAGTCAGGAGGTATTGCAGCAGTTATGTAAAATATGCATGATGGAACAATGGAAAATCATATAGATAAACAGCATAGCAAGATATTATCTTCATAATAATTAATATGTTGTGGAGGAAAAAGGATATATATATATATATATATATATATATTGATGTCCACTGGTGCACAGCTGCAAGTAGTGTTAGAAATACATATACATAAGATATAAGTTGAGATATATGAGCCATAAAACAACAGATATGCTCCTCCTTTTAGTTTGATCGAACTCAGTAAGATAGTCTGCATTGCACAGGATCAAACACCCCATAAGCTTGAGCTGAAATAAGATACTTGGAGCATATGATTAAATAATGATAAGATATCTGAATGTATCTGATTGTTAAAGAGTATGGTCAAAGACTGACATAAGAAATAGTTGCCAGGTAACTATCTGTTACCTTCCCTTTTTTCTTTTTTTCTTTTTTTTTTGACAGGTCCTTGCATTTTTCTTAGTCTTGGGATGATTATGTTTGATAAAATTAAATATAGACATCCCTGATAACAGCTGCTACTGATCATACATGATGTCCTCTTGTATTTAGTTTAGAACTGCTGAAATGAGATACTTGTATGTTCTTTTGCAATATATCAATTCATTGGAAGCCATAAAGGACATAGCTGCATGCTCTTTTGCAAAATATTCATTCACTTGAATCTATAGAGCATTGTTCTTGCTGTGATATTATATTGGGAGGAACAGCTCTATCTGTATAGCTTGAGATATATATGAGTTCTAATAGAGTAGAATCCAAAGTATATAGTTTCTTTTATTTATTTTAGAATTGGTAGAATGACATAGCTGCACTCTTTTGCAAATCATTAATTGACTGGAAGCCATGAAATATCATGCAAGAAACAAAAATGCAGGATCGAAGTTTTTTTTCTGCATAATTCATAACCATAGCAGAATTTTCTGATATACTACATTATTTGTAATCATTCCAGTAGTACCATCCTCATTCTCAATAAGTATTTTGAGACCTTGTTTTGATGTTACTCTTGATACGGCAACATAAAGTTGCCCATGTGTAAATACAGGACATTTCAAGTAAACTCCAACTCTATCAAGTGTCTGTCCTTGGCATTTGTTAATAGTAAGACCGTAAGAAAGTTTTAAAGGGAATTGACGTCGTGTTAGAGTGAAAGCCCATTTAGAGTTGTTTCCATGTAGCACAATGCGTGGTATGCATACATGGAGACCAATATGGGAACCTGTAATAATTTTAGCCTCTATCAGGTGTTGTTCTAATCTTGTAACAATTAGCCTGGTTCCGTTGCATAGACCTATTGATTGGTCAATATTTCTTAGAAGCATTACAGGAACACCTATTTTGAGAGCCAATGCATGTTGAGGAAAATTATTGAGTGATATAGAGTTTAAAAATTCAGGTGGATATAATATTGAGAAATAATCGGGTTGTTCAATAGAATTTAAGATGCTATCATAGCTGAAATAATATCTACAATCTCCTGGAACTCTATGGAGCATAAATAGCATAAATTCATTGATTTCATCAACTGTTAAATTCAAAGGAGATACCAATGCTCTTTTGCTAAGATATTCAATAGAATTGAAGTTACTACTGAATTCATCGTAGATAGTATTGGTTATTGATTCTAGATTATTGCTAGTAGGTTGTAATAGAATATCAGTAGGCAACAGTATCCATTTCTCATCTTCACTTTCAGAATCTATTTGCCCTGGAATTTTTCCATCACCAACATTTAGAAGCCATTCTGCAAAAGCTGACAATTTTTCTTTCTCAGTAGAATCCAAATTTGGATTCTCTAATCTCATATTGATTGTAAGGTTAAAAACTTTGAAATGTCACCATAACTAAGAACTGACTAAAGATGCACCAATGGCTTCAGCAGATGTCGCAGTGTTGACTACTGGTAATACTTATCTAAAATCTCCCCCTAAAAGAATGTTCATTCCACCAAAAGGTTTGTTTTTATTATCAGGATTTTCAAGTGAAAGGATATCTCTTAGACTTCGATCTAATGTCTCAAAACAGAATCTATGAGCCATTGGTGCTTCATCCCAGAGTATTAAAGAAGTCTTGTTTAGTAGTTCGGATAGCTTTGTACCTCGCTGTATATTGCAGGTGCTTGATTCATTGATATCTATCGGAATTTGAAATCTTGAATGTGCTGTTCTACCTCCAGCGAGTAACAAAGCAGCAACTGCACTTGTAGCTACAGGTAAGATAATTTTTGTTTGTGACCGTAGCTTATAGATTATGTTGTTCAATAAAAATGTTTTACCGGTTCCTCCAAATCCTGGGAAAAGAAAATAAATACATTAGTATCTATGATATATTTAGAAAGGTGTAGATCTTCATGCATTGAATATAAGGCGCAGATATACCTGACACAAAGTAAAGAAAATTTGTATTGTTTTGAATATTCGTCATGATTGAATCATATATTCTTCGTTGTTTGTTGTTAAGAGTTTGATACATCTTGTTTGCTTGTTCTTGTAATGTATTTCTATCATAAGATAATTCCTCTATGATTAATCTATTTCTAGTGATGGTAGAAGAACTGATTGATGGAGAAAGATTATAAGCACCTAAAGATAGTCCATTTTTTGCAAACATTGAATCTAGTTCTTGCATGAGCAATGCCATGAGATGTTCAGTAAGAATATTATATGAGCTGTTCTGCAATGTCCTACGGAGTTTATAGAGAATGTCATTAGCCATATATTTCCAATATTTATCAAATAGTAGTTGTATATCAGTAACACCACAATAGGTAACAATTGTCATGAATAGATGCCTCAATTGAGATGATGTTGCCCAAACAATGGCTTCTTCGAATAAAATAAACCATTCGGTATCATCTCCAATTAAACCTCAAGCTTTACATGCTTCATGGAATGTTGGATATGTGATATTTTCATATGTTCGAATATCTTCATAACATGTCACACCTCAAACTACCATAAGCAACACACGTAAGTAAAATGCTTCTCCGGTTCTAGGATGTATAAACCGTAGTCGGCCTATCTTGGGTGTTTTTACACCTCTTTTGGCCCATATTTTTTATCAGGGTGCCATGTCCATTTTGTAGGGAATTCACAATATGTTAGGTCTCTTGCTTCCATGTTTTGTTGGTTAGTGACGAATCATTGTGTAAGCATGGTCACTTGGTAATCAGGGTTATTTACTATGGCTTGGAGATTTTGAGCTTCATGACATGTAATGATATTCATATCTGGTAAATGAACATGGAGCTGCTCAACAGCAGGTGTTCTACTATGTATTTCAAACCCAAAGAGCCTCCAAAATGACTCGCAAGCAGATAGATAGCGAGATTTTATGTACTCAGCTATTTCATCTACTCCATCCTTATTATCTGGTTGATCTGTATCTCCATGTGAAGAATCATTGGATAATGAGTTGATTAAAGAAACCCGTGCATAATCAGGACCTTTCATCACATATTTGAATAAATATTTAATCAAATTAGTTCTGTTGCAGACTTCAACATTGATGTGAGCTTGATATTTTTTTTAAAGAATCATATTATATGGCACAACCCAACGGTTGTCCAATTGAATTCCAATCTTTGTAACTGTTCTACCATCATCGCGATGTCGGTAGATTACAAAGCCATCTTGATCAATGAATATTTCTTCACGATACTGTTTTGGAAACCTTTTGCTGCATACACCATTTTTCATGCACGGAGCATTTGGGTTGTGTCTCCCACATGGGCCATGAATCATAAATTCCTCAACCAAATAATAGCCCAAAGGATCTATTTCTTTGTTAGGAACTTTAGCACAAACATAATGATCAATAGAGGATGGTAAATATTCGAATTTATCATGTGTTAACCATGTTAGGATATGAGAGTGTGGTAGCCCACGTTTTTGAAATTCATTTGTATGAACAACTGTAAAGGGAAAATAAATTTGTTATTCATTAAAGCTAGCATAATTAAAGAAAAGAATATAAATATCAGGACTGCTATATATTGAAAATATTCTAATATGATGATCTTATCTGAAATAAATGCAAGAATGTAATTAAATAGTAGAAGGCAAAAATGAATTGAGAGTAGTATTACCAGCTAGAGCAAGTCCAAATGTACTCCCATCTTTGAGATCATTTAATAGCTCATGTAACTTGAGATGGAACACTCGAACAATAATATCATTTCGGTCATGTGGTTTTTGACCTGATTCATACTTGATTCCTTCTATTATCTCAAGCCAATTGCTATTACAAGTTTGTGTTATAAAGAGCTGTGGAGCTCCGTAGACACGACATATAGCCATGCAATCATGGTAATTTTGTATCAGATATCTTTTGGAGCCAATAAAACTGGAGGGTAATGTACGTTTTATCCCAACATCTTTACCTCTTGATACACCTTTGTTAATTGCTTCAGTAATTCCTTTATATGTTTCAGATCTTAATTCAACTTGGTGGAAAAAATGAAATGTCAAGCGTTCGCTTTCCACGCAAGAGTATGCATTTACGGAAGCTTGATCAAATAATCGACCACAGCAATTATAGGGATTTGGGACATATTTTCGGTAATGAGCATAATAGGTAAAATATTCGAGCATTGTGATCTCTTGTCTACCAGTTACAGGCTGATCGTCGATCTGTTTATATTTGATACCCAAATGGTAACTTGGCTCACCATATGAAAACAGAAGAGGATATGTAATGCCATCAATGCTGGATGTATAGGATGTATCTGTTTGAATTCACCACTATGACATTCAACAATGATGTCAAATTCAGTTGCACCAATAGAAGCATCGCCAATTACCAAAGCAGCTAATTCAAAAGCAGCAGGTAAACCATATCTGTCCGCATGAGTTGTATAACTTCTGATTAATCTAATTGAGATGTCTGGAGCAGCTGGTGATAATAAACGATATCTTGCCATTCTGAATTCTTTTACTAAAAGATTATATGCATCTAGCATCTTTATGATATTTGCTACAATAGCTGGATCTAAATCTCTCGACGCTGCATCATTACCAAATATATTTAGTATATTGGTTATTTCATTCTCAGTATCATAGATATAAAGTTGAGCATATTGAGGAGGCTCGCCCTCTTTAGGCAATAAAGATCCTATACGATGATGGACAACACCATTGATACGAAAGACATATGGGCCATCACCAGTGTTAATGCGTTGATCAATATGAACTCCCATAGAGGTAAAAGCAAATATAGAGTTGTATTGTCTTATATGACGCATAAATTTATTGCTTTGTGGGCCTCCATCAAACCGAATAAGTTCATTAAGTGGTTCTAGTCTAGGTCTAAAGCATGGCAATTAGATTTTTCCACCATGGCAACACAAATTATATATAATTCTTTTTTGGGCATGTGAGCTGCTTTTTTCGATACGCTCTTGGTACCAAAATATAGCATCACATTTATCACAGATATAATCCGGTGCACCATAATAAGATCGATTTTTATATGTCTCTAAATATATGCAACAAAAAAAAAGAAAATTCTTTTAGTTTAAACATGGTATAATACCTTGTGGCAAAAGATTACATGCTGTATTATATTAATTGAGTGCATAGGTAGAGGGGACATACCTTTGAGGAAATTCGTATATTCTTTCACTGATTCAAACATATGTTGTAATAAATAGAGCGGCAGGTCAGTTTCTGAAGCTGCAAACATGAGTATCATTTCAGTTAATAGATGCAGTGTTGATACCATTAGCATATTTCTTTTGTTAAATACTTGTGTTGCTAAAAGAGGAAGAAAATATAAACCTTGTTGCGCCAGAGCTTTGAAATAGTTCGAACGTTTTCTTTTCTTGCGATTCTGTGTAGCGATATGCGGTAGTACAATGGGACAGAAATGATCCCCTGCATTATTCATAATGATTTTCAATGAAATTGTAAGAAGCATTGTATGTATCTGTACTTTCATATCTATATCTACTTTTTTATTATTTTTTTGATATTTTTTTTTGTCTATGTGCAGTACTTACTTGCTATTGTGGTTTGTAGCTTCTGGCAGTCTGGCTGTAGGTATGAAATTGAAACAGGTATTCCAAGGGGTTCTGTTCCAAATAAGAAAAAGATGAGAACCTCTGTGAGTATAGCTTTATTTTTTAGAACAATCAAGAGTTATTTTCTAAGGTATATGTTGGAGATTAGTAGAAGAAATCATAGGATAAGAGGCATTTGTGGGTCGCAAATATTAAGTCCAAGCGAAAATATATGATTGATTTATTTTTGAGAGTAAGAATCATGTAAAAAATTCATGTGATATATATATTGAATAATGCAGAGTGATTTTGTAAGTCATATATCAGAGCTTAGTAACCAGATCGTACCTGGATAGTTGATAGCTGGCATGTTCATTGGAGGTGAAAGAGAGTTGCTTCGCACGCGCCGCCGCGTGCGAGATCTACGACTTGAAGACATGTATATAACTAAATAGCATAGAACAGTAGCCAGCTATTATTTGGAACTTATTGGAGCAATCATGCATGTATTAGGATATGTGATATATAGATAGAAGTCCATGGTACCTATCAACTATTAAGGTAAACCGCAAATTGTAAAATGCAAATTTCAAACACACATAACATATATATAGATGAGGTTGGAGTAAACAGTTTTTTTTTACACAGACATAACATATATAGCAACACATTATGGTTTAGCTATGCACAATAGTGAACAAATTGTTGGATTAGTAGAAATAGTTTCTGTTAAGCACGTTCTAGTTTAGCTATGGAGAGTGATCAGCACATTTATCATCTTTAAAAAGGAGCACCATTATTGTTTACAGGAATTGTATTAGCACAAATAATATCTGTGAAGCAAATTATGCTTTAGCTATGAACAGATCAGCACATGTAATTTAAAAAATATAGGGAAAAAAATGGACAACCATTACAATTGTAATCAAGATGGCAGGACTGGAAAATAGATTACATGCTGCACATTGTAATCATCTTTAAAAAAAGTAAAGGGGACCACCATTAGAGTTGCAATCACTTTTTTTTCCCGCTCCTGTTACTAAACAGGGAAGGATCAATCTATTAAGGCAAACCATAAATTCTTAAATGAAATTCTATACAGATATAACATATAAAGCAACACATTCTACTTTAACTATAGAAAATAGTCAACAAATTGTTGCATTAGCAGTAACAGTTTCAGTTTAGCATGTTGTAGGAAAGGACTACCATTACAATTCTAATTAAGATAGCAGGAGAGCAAACTAGCTTACATGCAGCACATTTTACTCATCTAAAAAAAAGGAAAAGAGACCAGCATTAGAGTTGCATTTAAAATAGCAAGAGAGAAAATAGCCTACATGTTATTGTTCATCTTTAATTTGCTAAATCATTATAGGTATTGTACCAATAGAAATAGACATGTTTGGAGATATGCAGCATGAATAGTGCTCAGTCCCCCCCCCCCCCCCCCCCCTTCCCTGTTATTAGACTGGAAATGATCATATGGTTTAATTTGCTAAATAATTAGATGGATTGTATCAGTAGAAGTAGTTTTAATCTAGCAGAGATTACTATATTGGATAGACTGAACATACATGTATTTACATATATGGTGTATAAATTGTGAACACTGCTATCTATCAACACATATACTTGCATATATGGTGTATAAATTATGCTCAGTAGTATCTGTGAACTATATGGACAGTAGTCAGCATATTGTTGCATTAGCAGAAATAATTTCAGTTAAACACATTATAGTTTACCTATGGACGGTGATCAGCACATTTACAATCTAAAAAGGACCACTATTAGAGATCTCATGAATTTTACTTGCAGAAAGAATTTTAGTGAACCACATTGTAACTTAGCTATGGATAGATCAGCATATTTATCATCTTTAGGAAAAAAAAAAGAAACTACCACTACAACTGTAATCAAGATAGTAACAGACAAAATAGCCTACATGCAGTTGTAACCATTGCAAGATTATATTGAACATGGAGCCTTCGTCAACCTACATGCTGATGTCAGAATACACTTAAAATCATGCTTTGGCTGGAGTAATAATGAACAGAGCCTTAGATAGAAAGACCTAAAATTAATTGTAATCAACATACCAGAAGATAGATAGAAAGACCTAAAATTAACTGTACTCAACATACCAGAAGAGAAAATAGTCTACATGCAGTTCTAACCATTGCAACAATATATTGAACATGGAGCTTTAGTTGATCTACATGCCACTGTTCAAGCTAACAGACATCATTGTATTGGATTTCTAAAGTATTCACTATATCATTCAAAAAACTGAACCTTTGGTTAGAGAAATAATTCAAGTTGTAACCACTTCAAGGATACATTGAACATGTAAGAATACACTCAAAATGAAGCGTTGGTTGGAGGAATAATGAACAGAACTTTAGACAGAAAGACTTAAAATTAACTATAATCAAGATAGCAGAAAAGAAAATAGCCTACATGTAGTTCTAACCATTGCAAGCATACATTAAACTTGGAGCTTTTGTAGATCTACATGCTACTATTCAAGCTAACAGACATCATTATATTGGTCTACATGCAGTTCTAACCATTGCAACAATACATTATACATGGAGCTTTTGTTGATCTACATGCCACTGTTCAAGCTAACAGACATTATTGTATTGGATTTCTAAAGTATTTACTATATCATTCTAAAAAATGAACCTTTGGTTACAGCAATAATACACAGTTGTAACCACTGCAAGGATACATTAAACATATAATAATACACTCAAAATGAAGTGTTGGTTGGAGGAATAATGAACAGAACTTTAGACAGAAAGACTTAAAATTAACTGTAATCAAGATAGCAGAAAAGAAAATAGCCTACATGTAGTTCTAACCATTGCAAGCATATATTGAACTTGGAGCTTTTGTAGATCTACATGCTACTATTCGAGCTAACAGACATCATTGTATTGGATTTCTAAAGTATTCACTATATCACTCAAAAAATGAAGCTTTGGCTGTAACAATAATGGACAGGTCCTTAGGTAGAAAGATCTGAAATTATTGGTTAAAAAAGGTCAAGCAATTTTTTTATGTCTCCATTGCTTATCTAGCGAAACTGTTATATCAATTTGCAAGTGTTGATGCCCCGGTGGAAAACATAGCTGATATGAAGATGGAAACTTCAGTTAGCACTTTGTTACTGCAAATGTTCAATGAACAGTCGAAAGAAAATGAGCGAATAAGAGGGGTCAAACCTGTGTCGGCACTGTTCAGGAATCCTTGCAGATGAGGAAGGCCACCACGTTGTTGAATTAACGCACCAACAGTTCGGCACAGGGAGGAAGGTAGGTGCTTGGAAGCGACGGGCGCGAGTTGAGACGGAGAGGATGCAGGAGGGCGAGTGCTGGGCACCCGCGGCCAGGCCTTTTAGGTTTTCGGAGAGAGGAATGCCGCTGGGGGGGGAGGGGATCGGGCCGAATCGTTAGAGGTCGACCGATGTGGTTGCACAGGTGAAGAATGGAGGCGGAAGGGGGGGGGGGGGGGGGAGACGCGCTGATGTGCCTCTGCCGGTGAGGAATGGAGGCGGTGGAGCTCGGGAATGAATCGAGACGATGAACTCCTGGGGGGGATTGGGGGGAGGGAAGAGATGGACCGATGTGCCTCTTCTGGTGAGGAATGGAGGCGGTGGAGCTTGAAGGACGAACACACGCGCTGGACTATGGAGCTTGGGAGCGAGGGTGGGGGAGAGAGGGCGGAGCCGTGGGATGGTGGTGGCGGGCGACGGTGCCGAAGGCGTTGCAGCTGGTGGATGAAGCGAGGTGCGACGGAGAAACCTGGGCGAAGCGCAGTGCGGAGATTTTTCGGCCAGCAGCTGGAGGCTTTTGGAGCCGGGGTGCGGTGGATATTATTATTATTATTATTATTATTTGCGGAAGCGGACAGCACCGGTACTTGCTGATGTTGGAGCCCACCCGTCAGGCAATGGCGCACGGTGAGCTACAGGAGCTACAGGACCGTGGCGCCTTGCGCCCTCGCGATTCCTTCCGCCGATAGGATAGAGTATTGATGCAAATCGATAAAGGCAATTTGAAGAGAACTGATGCTGGAGGAACAATGTATCGCTTTGGCTGCTTTACAATCGCCATAAGTTCTACTTTAGATATGAGTCAATCTTTTCGGTCCCAAATCATCCATTTATTTGTGTGGATAATGGGGATACAGCTAAATCAGCTAGGCAAGTTTCTTTTCAGATTCATAAAATGTTTACTGAATATTTGGAGTTTTTTTCGGAAGCCAAACGAGCAGCACCACTGTCAGGCACATAAGTGGCAGTTCCCCAGCGAGGATTATCTGAAAATAAATGTTGATGGGGCCTTTCATGATCATAACAACACAGGAGGATGGGGCTTTGTTGTTCGTGATCACCATGGTAGTGATGGTACAGCCGTGTGATCAGGAGCGGGAAGGCCCGATCACATCTCTGATGCTATACAGACTGAAGTTGTAGCAGCCATGCAGCTAATGAATCTAGCACGATACGAGTGGAGTTGGAAACAGATGCTCTGAATATCAAAACAGGTCTGATCACTTCGTCTTTTGATGCAGCACCGACTGAAGTACTCTTCAGGCCCTCGACAGTATGGAGTGATGCCAGGAGAGAAAAAAAAAAAGGACCCACAGTTGTCAGTTGAAATTGTGCACCCCTCTTCACCATGTGTACTTGTGGGCCCCACCGAGTAAATTAAAAAAAGAAAAACACCCTTCTTTCCCGCTTCCCTTGCTTCTGTATTTGTGGGACCCGCCACGCCGCGCCGTGCTCTTGCCGCCCTGCCGAGCCGAGCCGAGCCGCACTTGCGCTAGCGCCGCTGCCACCATGGTCCGCCGAGCTCATGCCCGTGCCGCCGTCGCCGCTCTCCATCTCCATTCTCGACAAGGCACTCATGCGTTCGCTTGTCGTTTGGGGCTTTGGATGTTGAATTGGATCATTGGATTAGCGATTAGGTCAATGGTCACTTCAGATATGACATTGGGCCGGTGGCCAAGACAATATACAAGAGTCGATTGGACTGGTAGCCGGTGGTTAGGAGTTAGGCTACGCCGGTTAGGCTATTGGGAGTTAGGCTTTATCACTAGAAAATACATATAATTAATTTTTTTGCAAAAAAATTAGATATACATCTGTACACCCTTAATTTTCAGTGTGCCTGCCCATGTGGCCACTAACTTTATATATATAATTTGAATAAGAATGCACACTTTGAATAATTTGGACGTGATAGACTCATGCAGAAGAAAAAGACAAAAAAAAAGTCCGTATACTTACATGTTCAGAAGACTGTATGCTCACATGTTCTGAAAAGACTAAAGTGCGTGTTCCGTCATCAAAAGAAGATAATTAGCACATGGCTTCATATTTCGTCGGTATAGAATATATTCTGTACCTTGAGATTCCAAGCTACAATCCAAGTACATAGACCAGATTAAATAAAGTAGAAAAAGAGCTCCTCTCATGGCTATAAAAGCAGGCTTCATGCAGCAGAAGAGAGGACATCACCAGCCACCAGCCATTGAGCAGCATTCAGAGAAGAGCAAGAGCATCCTTATCACTTCTTCTCTCACTCCTAGTATTAAGTCCACCGTGTAAAATAGTTATATTAAAGGAAGGATTTGTGCTACTACCGCTGTAAAGTAATCCTCTGTATGTATAAGTATTTGTCAGGAATAAGGAAGATCTATAATCAATTAGCATACAATATTGAGGTATTAATAAATGGCACAAAATACATAATAGATGAAATTACAATACGAGACCTATCTATGATAAACGATGACATGATAATTGGATTAAGGTTTTTACGACATTCTTTACAAATCACAATTATACCTGAACAAGGTATTACATTTATTCCATATCAAGACAATGTCCCATATATCTTAAAAGTACAAAAGCGTGGTGGAACGCAACACCAAAAAATTGCCAATCTTGATCTTGAAAATGGTAATCTTGAATGTAGTATAAACAATAAGTTCTTAGACAGATATAAAGAAAACGAGTCTAATGCAAGCATAGAAGAATATTACATAGTAAATTCTTATATATAATGCATCGAATTACAATCATTCGCACCAAATTGGTATAGAGACATAAAATCTAAAAAAGATATAGAGAAGATTGAACAAAGATTAGAAGATATCCAAATAATTTGATAAATACCAATAAAATACTGGGATAAGAATTCTATTATATGTAAGATAAACATTATAAGCCCAGATTATATAATTAAGACATGTCCTATAGAAGCCACTCCAAAGGACATAGACGAGTTTAAAATGAATATTGAAGAATTATTAAAATTAGGAGCTATAAGAGAAAGTAGAAATCCAGATAGATCAACAATATTTATAGTAAGAAATTGTTTTGAAATAGTAAGGATAAATCAAGGATGATAGTAAATTACAAAAGGTTAAATGATAATACTGTGGAAGATGTATATAGTATTTCAAATAAACAAGAATGCATTAATAGGATACAAGGTAGCAAATACTTTCCAAATTTTGATTTGAAAGCTAGGTTTTGGCAAGTCAAGATGGCAGAAGAATCTATAGAATGGACATTATTCACATGCCCTCAAGGATATTTTGAATGGTTTGTAATGACTTTAGTCTTAAAAAATGTGCTTGCATTATTTTGGAGGAAAATGCAAAATATTTTTTAATGAAAAGCAATAGTTTATATTAGTTTATATAGCCGATCTGTTAATATTTTCAAAAACTTACAAAGAACATATTGGCCATATTGAAATATTCTTTAGAAAGGTAGAACAAAATGGATTGATATTATCTAAAAAGAAAATGGAAATTTGTAAAGAAAAAATTAATTTTCTTGATATAAGATAGGAGAAGGTAAAATATATCTATAAGAGCATATTGCAAAGAAAATCTTATAATTCTCTGATACCATGAATGACAAAAAAGTTCTACAACAATTTTTATAAATTTTAAATTATACGAGAAACTATATATATATTCTGGCTAAGCTTGCTGGGCTATTATATACAAAGTTAAGAAAGAATGGCTAAAAGTATTTCAACTTGGAAGATATAAAATTAGTAAAATTGATAAAGGAAAAAGTTAAAGATCTAAGACCGTTAGAATTATCTTTAGATGATAATTATTTTTTTATCGAAATTGATGCCTCTAAAGAAGTATGATGTGCTATATTAAAGCAAAAATCTAATAAATATTCTCCAAAAATAGAAGAAAAAAATATTTAGATATAATTCAGGAAGTTACAAGTTAAAAACCATATATAATACTGATAGAGAAATTTTGTCAATAATGTATACAATAAACTCTTTTCGACTATATTTAAGATTAAAAGAATTTACAGTTAGAACAAACTGTGAAGCTATATGCATATATTATAATCAAATCAATAGCAAGAAGAGTTCTACTATAAGATAGGTTTTGTTCGAAGATATTATTACTAGAAATGACTATAAAGTAATTTTTGAACATATAAAAGGAAAGAATAATAAGTTGCCTGACTTATTTTCTCGTTCATCTATTTTGCAGGAATGAAGAGATCGATGAATTTTAGCGGAGTTGAATCATTTAGCTTTGGAGCTGAAAATAAGCTAAGAATATTTCCACCAAATTCTTATAAATTTAAACCAAAGGATCATATATTACAACAATGCATAGTAGATAACTTTTGGTTTCAATATAACAATAAACGAGAAGAAATAAGATATATGCTATCAATATTAAATAATCTTACTGAATATTTTCACATGATAAATGAATTACTGTTCACATCAGAAAATCCAGAGATAATAGAGCCGAAGCCTATATATATTGTATTTGATGGAAAGGTACCAGACACCAGACATACATACATACATACATACACACACACACACACATATATATATATATATATATATATCAGTTGAAGAAATAATCTCTCGAAAGATAGATTTAAAATTGGCATGAGGAATGTCATGGAAAAAATATACAAATATTGATGAAGCATTAAATCAAGCTCGAAAAATTTTGGGAGTAAATTATTACATAGAACCTGCTGCTAAAGATTATATTTAGAAATTTAGAAGAGCAAAGAATAAAAAAATTCCAGTAGCAGCATCTTGTGTCAAGGAAGAAGAGTCTTCAAAAAATCTCACATATAAAGAATGCCTAATAAAAGATGTGATCCTTTGAAGATAGAAATGAAGGAAAAAAAATTTAAAAGAATTACAAAAAGAGATGAGTGATAAGTTTGAAGAAATGAATAAAGCATATGATGACAGATTTGAAATCCAATTTCAAATGAAGACACTATGGATGTTACCGGACATAGCAAAATCCAAATTAAAGAATATATCTTAAAAAGAGAAAACTATACAAAGAGATATATCTGTTGAAAAGATGAAAGATGTTGGGAATATTGTCCTTCGAAGGTATATGATATTGATAAGGTGATATCAATAATTTGGTCATGGAAGACCCGTGCAAAAGAAAAAAGATAGAAGACAGTCTGCATACTCACATGTTCAGAAGACTGTATGCTCACATGCTTTGAAAAGGCCAAAGTGCGCATTTCGTCATCAAAAGAAGACAATCAGCAGACGGCTTCACATGGCTTTACGTTCCATCGACAGAGAATATATTCTGTATCTTGAAATTCCAAACTATTATCCAATTACCTAGACCAGATTAAATAAAGGAGAATAGGAGATCCTCTCGCGGCTATAAAAGGAGGCTTCAGGCAGCAGAAAGGGGGGACACCACCAGACACTAGTCACCAGCCATCGAGCAGCATCCAAAGAAGAGCGAGAGCATCCTTAGCACTCCCTCTCTCACTCCTAGTATTAAGTCCACCTTGTAAAATAGTTATATTGAAAGAATGATTTGTGCTACTACCTCTATAAGGTAATCCTCTGTGTGTGTAAGTATTTGAGTGTTCTCAAAAGGAAAAATTATTTGTAAGCTATGTTTGTGGAAATGAAGTAGTGTGGTCTTTGAAAATTCCTTGGTCTTCTAGTTTGTCTATATGAGACGAGTTTTTATGCTATGTACCATATAGAAGAAATCTCTTTGGTAGTTCTCAGGTAATTCCTGCATCTGGTATAGTCATAATAGGGTAAGTAGAGCTCTATATATGTAGAGAAGTATTTTCTTTGGGTGGAACTAACTAGAGTGATGATAAAAACTTATCACTTATGTCCATAACTAGAGATATCTAAGGAAAACTTTGCTACTTTTAAAATAAACTAGTGATAAGAATGGTGAATACCGAATAGGATTTTTATTGTTTCACCAACCTGCAAATATCCTGAATAGCATCCCTGAATACCTATGAATAAAGAAAGGTCGCTCTCAATATTAAATATTTTAGTATTGTTGTTACTGTTTAAAAATAGTATTTTAATAATATTAAATTAAGTTTTTTTATTCAATAGTATTCAATGATACTATTTAATATCTTTGCAGATGTAAGGATATATACACACAGCCTACATGTGGGCCTGGTCCACATGCTTACTGTAGTGGCTTTTCAAAACTGTTTATTTATTTCTATTTATACGTGTAATTGTTAGTTAGAAGTATATTTTGAGTATGTAAAAACATAATTCACTCCAAAATACCAAACATTTCTCTAACTAACTAGATTCCATTCACGTCACAGCACAAGATCGCAACCGCAGACAGACTCTTATCTCAGAATTGGCACAACAGAAGCTACACAAATTTGAATACCACCGCTGCCGCTCTAGCACCCGATTTTGCTGACTAGTCCACGTGCGACGGCATCAAAGCTCGAGAGGAAAGGCTCGGAAGATGCCGGGAAAGTAGACAGCGAAGTGCCCAATAAACGCTGCGATGGCTCCACGCGGCTGGCTAAATTCCCTTGAGCGGCGCCGAAGCAAGCCGCGCCCGGTGGGCTGGGCACCACCGCACCACACATGCACTCGAAGATATGGCTCGTGACTCCTACGACTCCTCGTCCATAGCGAATGGACGGGCGGTTCCTTCCGCGAGCCTTTATCGGAAAGGTTAACGGCTCGGTTATCTCGGGGGACACAACACCAATCACCTAACTTTTTCAAGCGTTCCATCCCAACCCTATCAAACCGAGATTAAAAGGAAAAAAATCTTTAAAAAAATCCTAAGTGCAAACAAACAAATAAGTGTAAATATATAAAGAAGAATACCGTCCATTCAATCTCATTCGAAAATTACGATTGATTCTATCTTCCTATATTTATATTAATTTACTAGTTTGTACTATAAAATTCTCCGATTAAAAACGCGCCTTTTATTCTTGTAGTGCCACGCCGCGGCGTCCTTCCAAAGCAGCAAAGCTAAACAATACCTGCGGGCCGCAAGGACGCGGCGTCCAAATCATAGCACCCACGCCGTACGGTGTCGCCGCTTCCTCGTTTCCCGAAGGTGAGAGCGGACGCCGGCCGGAGGCGATAAATACAAATACGCCCACGTAGCAGGAGGAGGAGAAGGACGGGGAGCAGTGTAGCGTTCCATTCCCACGCTCGCGCGGCACGATTCCGCCGTCTCCGAGGAGGGGCCTCAAAGGGAGCGCTCGCCACCAGCCTCTCATCATTGTTTCCAGGAAAAGAACGGCCGGGGCCTCGAGCCCTGCCAGCCACTTCGCCCTGCCTCGCGAGATCCCCGTGAAGGAAGACGGTGATCGTGGCAGGAGCGAATGCTGCACAAATGGAAGGTCGCAGAGTGCGGCGCGGGCGCGGGCGGGGTAGACCAGCGCCGGTGGTGCGTGGCGGCGTCGCTGTCCATGTTGATTGCGGCCACCTTGGCGTTCCTTGCCTACGTTGCCTTCTTCCCGGATGACGGCGCCGGTGGGCTGTACCGGTTGTGGAGGTGCCAGGATTGCGCGGGCGAGCTGGGCGATTTCCCGGGTGACGAGGCGGCCGCGGCCGACTGGCCTTCGGCTGGTGGCGGCCGCGCACCGACGACGCTGTCTCACATCGTGTTCGGCATCGGAGCATCGGCACAGACGTGGGACCAGCGCCGCGGGTACGTGGAGCTGTGGTGGCGACCCGACCAGCTGCGCGGGCACGTCTGGCTCGACCAGGAGCCGGTGAGCCCGTGGCCGGCGGCGACGTGCCCTCCGTACCGTGTCTCGGCGGACGCCTCCCGGTTCGGCGACCGGGCTTCGGCATCGCGGATGGCCAGGATCGTGGTGGACTCGTTCTTAGCCATCACTGCGGAGCTGGGGAATGACACTGCGCCGGACGAGGTGCGGTGGTTCGTGATGGGCGACGACGACACGGTGTTCTTCCCGGACAACTTGGTGGCCGTGCTGCGCAAGTACGACCACGAGGAGCTGTACTACGTCGGGGCGCCGTCGGAGAGCGTGGAGCAAAACGTGATGCACTCTTACGGCATGGCGTTCGGCGGCGGCGGGTTCGCGGTGAGCTATCCGGCCGCGGCCGCGCTCGCCAAGGCCATCGACGGCTGCCTCGACCGGTACAGGCTGTTCTACGGCAGCGATCAGCGCGTGCAAGCCTGCCTCAGCGAGCTCGGCGTCCCGCTCACCCGCGAGCACGGATTCCACCAGGTGAACGTCCTTAACGCAGCTCCATTTCTTTCATCGTTACTAAGCACTGCCATGATTCCTTCTTCCCCAAAATGTCAATTTTTCCCCCAAAAAAGTCAATTTTTTAATACCGAAGTATGCAAGTTGTGCCTAAGGAACCAAAAATGTCCCTTCTTCCCCAAAATGTCAATTTTAGGAATGGATAACCGATTATCTGAACTTCTGATTCGCATTCAAAATTCCGTTCGGCAGGTCATGGTGCAGCAGTTAGACCATCCTGATTCCACTCGAATTTCTCTGCATCACCCTGGATCAAAGCTTTTTGACCAACTTATCACCGTTTCCCCAAGTAAAAAGTCCTCATGAGCTTTAAGCATCTTTCGTCCTCCGTTGAGAATCCACGGAAGCATCTTTCGGTTGCTGCAGAGACCAATATTGTTGCCACTGGAATCTTTTTCTAGAAATTACTGGAGCCCGGCTGTGGCTGCAGGCGACGGACAATGCCATCCATGACCTGTTCGATAAAAAGTTGCCGGATAGCGTGGAGTCGTTGGCCAGCAGGCCTAGTCCTTGGAGTCCTTGAGCGACATCTCTCTCTCTCCCCACCAGTTCACCCCATGTGAAATGGGTATCTAGCAGGCCAAGCGTCGACAGGTCACGAGAGGAATGCCTGGCCTTGCCCACCACCTCTGGTAAAAGTACATCTTCATCTTTTCCTTTTTGCCAGGCACCTCGCCATCGCCACCCATTTCATCTGCCGTGCCGCAGCCGCTGTAAACAGGACAACGAATCAGAGAAAAAAAAATCCATATTTGGGGTAGATTTTCCCCGCCCCGACCCGGCGCGGCGCCGGGATTGGCGTAGTGCCAATCAGAGATGGGACTTGGGTTGGATTGGTCCGGGCTGCCACGGTATGTAGATTTTCCCCGCCCTGTCCTAGCGCGGTGCCGGTTGGCGTAGTGCCAATCAGAGGTGGGACTTGGGTTAGATTGGTTCGGGCTGGCACGGTATAACCCTTTCGTGTCTCGTGGCGTCTTGTGCCGACCAGACTCAACCCATTTAGCCCATCGGGCCATGCATAGCAAGCGGATAGCCAGACCCAAACATGGCCCATGGCACATCTCAAGCACGACTCTCGTATTTGTGAACTCGCATATAGTTACTGCTGCACGATTAGGCATCGTCGAGGGTGCGATCTGACTGTCACGATAAGCAAACATGATTGTTATGCTCGATGAATAGGGACACGCATGAACATAATTTTTTTAAGGAATAGGATGACATTTCATTGATACAACACGAGAATTACAGGCCACCGATTACAACAATTGAAACTCAGGTACACCTCCAGTCAACCCTCCCGAACACTACTTTGCATCGCCGGTGTTGGAAGTGCACTAAAAATGAATCCGGAAGCTGCTCCCTTAACCAACAAGTAAACGTAAATTTTTTCCAGCACAAGAGACAGCCCGCCTGAGACGGGTCTTATGAACGAAACGATGAATGAACAGGCAACACAAATCGACCAACAACCGAAACCTCGTCAGACTTGAAGCAAACCGATGTCGCCAACTTTAACCTTACTACGGCAACCAATGCCGACGAGCAAACATCAACAACCTCCGCAAACCATCGACCCCCAAGCCGATGATGCGGAAACACTAACCCTACAATCCCCGATAAGAAGACCAACGACCCGAAGAAACCTCATACACCCCAACACAATCACATACGCATATATATACTTATATGCAACACAAAATCATACACAAACACAACTACTAGACGACGAACTGCGCCAAAACGCCTGCTCCTGCAGCCCCCGCAGCCTTCTCCTCCTCATCGAGCGGTGGCGATGGCCAACACTGTAGCACTCGATCGGCACCGAGCTCCACGCGCCGCAGCCCCTGACGGACCAGAAGAAAGTGAAGGGCAAGAGCATAATTATTCAACAACTACTAACCTAATAACTACTTACAACTTAATAGGATGGGTCCCTCCTCCTATACACGCCACTGGCAAGCCGGAGACGACAAGGGAGATGTCGGATCCGCGCCTCGCTCGAAGTCGCCTCCACTAGTCGCTCATGGAAGTCTCTAAACTATCCGCATAAACATAATTAGCAACAACCAGCAAACAAGCTTCGATATGTTTATAGACATACGTAAGACTCTTTAACTTAATTGATCAACACCACAATGAGAGGTTTGGACAAAATATTACGATCCAAATAACGTTTCAATTGCCAATCACTTGTATTCGCTTGACCCGTTGTCAATGACAGTATATTACAATCACCAACCAACAACTTTGCGAGAATCAGATCTATTTGTGTTAGGCTAGCTCAGACACGACCCATTATTTGGATCGGACCATACCGTCCACCGTGCCAAGACCTGACCACGGCACCGCCGGTGTGTCCATATCTTACTGGCTCGACCTAATTTTTCTAGTACCACATCGTGCTATAGGTCATACCAAATCATCATATCACATAGATCGCTCTAATTCGGCCCTGCCTAAATCTCACCTCTAGTGCCAATCATATTTGCATGGTCACAGGCTTGGACTCTATCGCGTTGCCCAGAATCGCGGAGCCCGGTGGAGGTAAACTCCCTCTGGGCCCTAGGTGTCGCGGGTCTTGAACCTTTGGTTGGGCGCACGAATTGATGAATCCGCCGCCGCTTGCTTTTGCCGGTAGGTCGTAGTGGGGGTGTGACGTGTGTCCACGATTGGTGCCGCAGAGCAAAAGCTTCGGCTCGTTTTGGGGACCCCAAAGTTGATGGTTGTAGAAAACCGCGGCGGGGCGGCGGTCCAAATCTCGACGCCGCATTCCCGAGCGTGGTGCCGCCAACGCGGCGGAGGTTGGTTGGTGCGACGTGTTACCTCGACGGGCCAGGTGTCTGGCCATCTTTTCCCGTGAGGAGATTTCCGGGTGTAGGTGTCGTCAGATTAGCGTAGTTTTTGTAGCACGGGGAGTTGTGGGAATCACGAGAGCGACGGGCATGATTCGCTCCGGTGCGGACGGGGAACGGTAAATGTTGTAGCATCCCAGCGCAGTCGGCGTACTGGTTCTCTACCGTGCTTGACGTGCCCGTTGAGTCGGGGACGAGACGCTTGTGCCGTTTTCTAGGAGGCTACGACAGACGAGCAAACGACCCGGTGCAAATGGCCACGAGAACTGTGTTACAGTTCTGCGTTTCGCCCGTTTTCTTCTCCCTTTTTAAGCGTGTGCCGCTTGGGGACACGCGTGTACTGCTTCAAGATCTGTGTTACAGTTCTGTGTTACGTCGCGTGGCGCACACGTCTTTACTTTTTCCCTGCCAACCTCGCCATCAAGCTTCACATGCAAGTGGTCACGAGAACCGACCGGCACCCATGAAATTGTCTCGCTTTTTTTCACTGACACCGTCGCTTGCGCAACTTATGCAGGTGGACATCCGCGGCGACGCGTACGGGATGCTGGCGGCCCACCCGGTGGCGCCGCTGGTGTCGCTCCATCACCTCGACCACATCCAGCCCATCAGCCCGCAGGGAAAGACCGCGCTGGACGCGGTCCGGCCCCTGGTCGGCGCGTCCCGCTTCGACCCGGCGCGGGCGCTGCAGCAGAGCTTCTGCTACCAGCACGGGCCGGGGTACACCTGGTCCGTCTCCGTCGCGTGGGGCTACACCGTGCAGGTGTACCCGTGGCCCGTCGCGCCGCACGAGCTGGAGGTTCCGCTGCAGACGTTCCGGACCTGGCGGAGCTGGGCCGATGGGCCGTTCGTGTTCAACACCCGTCCGCTGAGCCCGCACAACGCGTGCGCCCGACCCGCCATGTTCTTCCTGAGCTGGGTCCGGAACGAGACGGGGCGCGCCACCGTGACGGAGTACGCGAGGCACGGCGTCCCGTCGGAGAAGGAGTGCGACAAGGCCAGCTTCCGTGCGGTGTCCACAGTCCACACGATCAGGGTCATTGCTCCCAAGATGAGCGAGAATGAGTGGAAATGGGTAGGTGCCAAGACCATCTCTCTCGTCGCTGACACTAGCTGCTGGGGCAGAGCCATGCTTACACGTTTGATGTTTCAGGCACCGCGGCGGCAGTGCTGCAGGACGAAGCGGGCGAGGTGGGGCACGGTGCTGACGGTGCGGATACGACGCTGCGGCAGAGGAGAGCTAACCACGCCGTAGATCCATCCGTTTCGCCGTGATTTCGCCACGGCACGGAGACGAAGATAGTTGTGGTAGTGTGTGATACAGATGACAGGCACGGATAATTCTATGGAATAATTTCATCTATATCATCAGCTTGTATCATGTCACCTATCTGTCATCGACACAGCTGATAGTATAGATGAAAAGTATATCTAAAATATTGATATAGATGTAAATTCCTCTAATTCTATCGGTGCTCGCACAAGAAAGAAGCTAGGTCCTATTCTCTGACCGGCAGTAGAGTATCTTCCTGCTGGCGATGTACAGACTCTCCTCAACGTGTATAATGGCTGCATGTGACTTATGAGACTCAGACATACAGATCACAAATAGTACGCACATCAGGTGCACACTCTTTTTAGTTAGACTTTATGGGCTAGTGTATTGTAACATATCTCTATATATAAAGCATAAGTTGATTCTCGTATCACCTTCTTCCATCACTTCCCTTTCATCTAATAAAAAGCTATTTTTTTTTAAAAAAAACCTACTCCTGCACACGCCATCTTGCCCGTTTGCTCAACCCCCCACTCTTAGCTGGTTTGTTTGGCCCGAGTCCTCTCTCGTTTGGCCCTTAAAACCCTAGACACCCACCGCACCCGCTTGACATCGCCGCCAATCCATCCCGATGCCATTCAAGATCCTCTTGCTAGAAGATGTCGCTGCACAAGATGGTGTCACCCCTTCGTCCAAGCCCTCACCTCCCCTTACGATGGTGTCGCTTCCTCACTTGTGAGGCATGGCACCGTCGCCTCGTGCTTGCTCCTCGCTCGCACCTTCGCCTCAAGTGGCGGCGAGACAGCCAAGAGGGTTCTGGCATCGGTCATCGTCGGCACAGAGCCGATTGAGGCAACTGCCACAGTCGGAGTCCTCAACTGCCCCAGCGCACCGGTCACCATCGCCACTGTCGACTCAATTAGGGACGAGGGCCCCATCGTGGAGGGCGCCTATGGGGTCAAGCTCGTCGTCGATGACCACACTGAAAAAATCAAGAAAATAAAAAACCGTAGAACCCACCGCCCTATCCCCTCCCCACTCAAATCGATCCAAAACCGCCTCCCCACCAGGCCACCACCAACGCTGTCATGTCATCGCCCTCCATTCCCCATGCACCCTTGGACACGCCGCCCGTCTCAGTTGCGCCTCCTCATGAGGCAACGTCGCATCTCAGCTTGTAGAGGCTAGACGGATGTCTTGGTTACAATGGATGTGGGACTTTTACCTGCGATTCCCTAGCTTTTGTATCAATCCCTGGATCAGTAGTTAATATATATATATATATATATATATATATATATATATATATATATATATATATAGTACAATATTTTAGCATCACAGACATATATAAAACTAAAGGTAATTTACAATGTCGCAAGGGTATTCTAACTTTCGAGTAATTTACAAACATATCTAACTAGCTAAAACAAAAATACAGCGGAATGGTGTGGTAACCCAAGTCATAGGCAACTTGAGTGTGAACATAACTCCTACAATTATTCTTCATCTTCTTCTCCAGCTTCAACGAAGTCAGCATCCATCTCATTATCTGGATAATAGAAAGAAATGAGTACGAAAGGTACTCAATAAGTCTTATACTATTTCAAGGAGTTGAAAGATGCATATTGGATAAAATACGGATAAGGTCATTTGGTATAGTTTAAGAAAATGAATTTTTATGCAATTACTCAGTTGTGTTGATTATAGGTTATTTTGAAATAAAGTAACAAGGTATAAAATGAAGGTTTTGGTCTTGGGAGGGGCTATCCCACTCCCCACCCCCGGACAATGAGACTGGTGTACACGGAGTACCACCTAGCTCTTGATCTTTTTAAAATCACGAGGTTTTACTACACGAATATATAATCTACACACTCACTCCAAAAAGAAATACTCACGCCTCAAAACTAATCAGATGAGGTCATTGCTTTGCATGTTTATGACCGCGGATACGGTTATTCGAATAGATTTGTACTCTACAGATGTGTGCAACTTTATCCACACGATATGCTCATCCTCCAACAATTGAGAACAGAGAAGCGAATCCTATCAAGACACTTCATTCACCCTTCCTCGTCAAACTCCTACTACGAGACATTCAAGTGATATTTCCATGGATACTAATCAAGATCAAGATAGCAAGGCTCTGTAGAGCGCTTGATTCTGCAAGTTTCACATAGAGCAAATGGATTCTCGTCGCTCTCAGCTCTCCTAATGGTGTGTCCAACTTAGTTGGGAGAAGAAACATCAAGTCCTATCCATTTAAAACGTGTGGTTGCACTAGGTTGACTCAGCATGATGACGTAATGATTCGGTCCTTATGTAGCCAAAGCAAGTATCTTCATAATTGATATGAGCACCACAAAGACCACTCGAATCCCCACGAGCGTCTCCCCAAAGACTACTACACCTGCTCCCGCCAAAATAGGTTTTTACCCATTTTTACACACCACTCATTTTTTTCACATAACCACCAAAGATTTCACACATGCATAAAACATCTCATGGTAAGAGTATGCACATGATCAACGGATCGACATCTCTGAAAAGATGAATTCACTAGCGATATTTCTAAAGAAATGTATTCAATCCTAAACATGCTAGATAACAAGGCGTCATCTAACATTAATATAGATAACATCAGGCAAATCCTAAGGTGACATGGAACTAGGATGAGAATATTCAAGGTGTGGTATTTAACAAATGGGATTTAACTAATACAACAATTAAAATAGATTTCTATATACATGTGATGATAAAACATATCTTCCCATGCGATGATAAACATATATTTTTTTAGTTGGCCATTTTTATTTTTTTTAAAATGGGTTCAATATGTTTTAGGAAAATAGGACTTGCCTTCTTCGAAGTTATTTTCTAATTCTTCCTTGTAATCCGATCCTCCGGATCTTCCGCGAAATCTTCCGATTATGGAAAGAGCAAATTTCAATTAAAAACATTTTAAAATACTAAATGAATAAATAATATTGAAAGGAAAACATAATATGTCCTAATGAGTTTACACTAATACATGGTGGTATATTTTGAATTTAGATGAATTGAAGTGAAAGAATCGTCAGAATCAGAGTTCAAATGGAAGAGATATGGATCTCCAAAGTTATGCTAGAAAAGAAAATTCTAAAAAAAGAAAAAGGTTACTATTATGTGAACTCAGTCCATTGAAACCTAGGGACCGAAGGGAAATTTTGAGTGTAGTGCATTGTGGACTGGTACTGTTGGATGCAGGGTATTGCTCGGTGGACGCATTCCACGATTGGTGGACTGAGGGTTTGTTTTGTGACCTGTTCACCATGGAATCTGGGCTTATGGGCTGGTTTGCCAAGTGGGTCCTAGGCGTTGGTGAGGGAAAAGGGATAAAGGAGGGCAGACTCGTTTGGTTCGCGCACGCGCGCGCGCGCGCGCGCCCACACACACACACACACACACACACACACACACACACACACACACACACACATATATATATATATATATATATATATATAGAGAGAGAGAGAGAGAGAGAGAGAGAGAGAGAGAGAGCAGATGGGGAGGAAGATGGCAGGCGTGGTTTTGCTGACGGAGGTTCGCCCATGACGGGTTGGGCTCGAGCGGGGTTCGGATGGTGGTGCTGAAGGGAGGCTGGGCAAGATGAGAGGGAGGCCAGACAACACGAGAGGGAGGAGACGCTGATGGGGTGGTCAGATCGGGCTGAGGTCAAGGGGTCTGCCGCTAGTGGCCTATTATGTCCCAGGGTATCTGATACAAGTTACAAGAAGCAATTGTGGGGAAATGGAGAGAATTTAGGCTGGGATTAACATGGAATCAGGGTAGAGCAGCAAGAGGAGCAGGGGAACAGGGAGGAGACCAAGACCTAAGGAGGAAGATGAGCCGAGGACATTTCTGTTCAACGTTATGTGCCTCCATTGGTTGGACCCTTTTGTATTGATCTCCAATCCCTAGTGCCTAGGCCCACATGGCAGAGGTATGCATATGACATTACCCACCTCTGAAAATTCAGCTTGCCCTCAAGCTGATGGTCTAGAGATTGCTTATACCCATCACGAAATGTTGAATTTGAAGCCCTCAAGCCGATGTCAGGAAGACAGAGAGACAACGAATAATCTTCAAAGCCACCAGGATCCCATGGCCAGTGCTTGTTGTTTAGGGAATTCCGTGTGATGCTTGACCTTTGAAGCTTGACCTCCTTGACTCCAATGCATTCCGAGATGAAATCCTTAACACCAGGATCCCAAGGGAGATAAATGCAAGGACAATGCTGAAAATACTTGGACATCAAGATCCTTGTTGTCGGGTCAGCGCTCACTAATCTGTTAGTTACTTGTATAGGTTCTGCACAATCAAACTCAAGACTTGATGTTCCTATGTTAGTATGTGTTACCTTTTGTAGCATTTTCAATGACACAATCAACTTTGGATAGTCTCCAATCAAAATACTACCAGCTCCAATCTTAGCTTATGAATACAAAGCCATGGCAGTATGTGTTGGCAATTTTGTTTTTGCACATTGGGACTCAGCTTGTCCCCAAGCCCAAAGATCTCCCTTGAACTTCAAGTTTGCAGCTTCTGTTGGTGGTATAGGTAGGAATTGGCTCCCATTAGCATGATGCTCCTTCTCTCTAGCATGTAACTCCATAAGAAATTTGTTGTGCATAATGTGAAGCATAAGAAATTGTGATGGTCTTTCATTTAAATGCTGATCCGGATCACCCAACACATCCTCATACCTTGCTTTCTCTCATCATGTGAGCTCTTGTCCATGTGCTCCTCAGTAGAAATTTCACTCACCTCAGTATCTTGTACCTTATCTGACACTTTGTTTAACACTTGGGGTGCACTTACAATATTGTCATCTTGAATTGGTTGCACGTCAACAAGCTAAACCTCACTGCAATTCTAGGTTTCATCCTTTATCAATGACTGCTGGCCAACCACAAACACACCATCTTCCTCATCTTGTCTCTTCTTAATATGCTCTAGTGGCTATGGAAACCAACCAAATTGTTCATGCACTGCAACACAAAATTCCTCCCAAGATAACAAACGATAACTTGTCTTGTATGATTGCAACCACAAAGCAGCATCACCTATCATGCTCAACTCAGCAACTGTCGTCCAAAACCCTAGATGGAGCTTCAACCACTCAAACTAGGCCTCACAATTCTTGACCACTCATTCATGTTAGTTCCATCAAACTTTCAAATCCTCTTAATCTTGCCCCTGACAGATGATTGTTCACTCGGTCCACCACAAGCAATAGTAAACAATGTCAACTCACTCTCTTGCCTATAATAGACATCTAATTGATAACACCCATCTTAGATGCAACAACAATGCAGAGCGCTCATGGCCACTACTAGAGAATTCATTTGTATAGACGATTCGCAACACCCGTGTAGGACGCTTTTTTGAACCGTATGTAGAAAAGAGTATATAAATTAGAATGTACAGATAGGTTTTAAACCGTCTGTACAAAGATTTGTACAGATGACTCATTACTGGAGCCGTCTGTACTATAGATTATCACAAACGGCTCCAAGTTTCAAGCTAACTGTGATATTGAAACATTACAGACGACTCTAATAACGAACCGTCTGTACTAGAGATTATCATAGACGGCTTTAAATTTTGAGCCATCTGTGAACATGGTTCAATACAAACGGCTCCAATTTTGAGCCGTCTGTACTGTGCATTTGTACAGACTGTTGTACATGTAGAATTGTCTGTATTGTGCATTTATACGGTACTACATTCATATATTACTGAATATAAACTGATATTTTAAAAACAAATCATTCACAAATTATTTGCATTCAAACAACAATAGATCGAACAACATACACATATCATACACACAGCAATCGAACATCTTCATTCAATGTCACAAAGTCATACACATATATCACAACGTCATACATATAAACAGAAGTAAAATGTCAATATTACAAATCCTCACAACATTGCAAAGTATTCTTCATTCTTCATTCTTCATTCTCCAGTAAACCGTGTGCCTGACAATATATAAACCAACAAATTAGCTTTAGCACACTAAATTAAAAGGAAGTAATGAGTTCATTTGCTTCATTTTCTATATTACTAGCTATAAAGGTATAATATATCAATAGACTACAAGATGCAAGTATTTTCAATATATTGAAATGACCTGATCCTATTGAGATTACAAACCTTGGCTCCTAAAGTTGTCACAATCATGAAATTCGCCGCTCTACTTTATGATATCCGCAAGTATGAATGGATAAGCCATTTTTTAATATACATGAGACTATTCTTCACGAGATTATTTGTAGCAAATTTATATGTTTGTAGAAGAAAAATAAAATAGTTAGGCACAACAATAAAAAAATGTATTTTAATATACTATAATTACACTAACCAGCGGATATACTCGTGGACTAGAGCCAACGATTTGCAACATATACTGGGCAACATAGAACCCACAGAGGTCGGTGCCCTGCGGCTGCTTGTGACACTGTAGAAATTTGTGCACGGTACATTTAGTTCTATGGAATGCATATTATAATAGTAAATTGATGTGTGACAGAGGAAATATTACCGGTAACTTATATTGGTGGGTCGACGAGGGTTTATCTCTCCGTACAATCTCGTCCATCGAAATATACTTCGCGAATGCCCTTGTCAATAAACCTGTCAGATCTGAATACCTCTCTAGGTCATAGTACATCGAGTTGAAGTATATGCAGTGTTGATTGTGTGTATGGATACAAACTAGCATCCAATAGTCTCGATAGTTGTGCGGTAGAAGAATAAGGTCCTTCGATCCACAAAGAGCGACCATGGCCTCTATGACGTATGTTTCGACCTCCCCCAGGGACCAAGTGATCGTTGACCCACATACGACCTATGGGTCGAGGAACCCAATTCTTGGATTCACTCTCCTGGCTTCTTGAATCATGTTTACACATAAGAGTAATATAGATGAATGAGTGTATCAATGAGTTAGGCAGTTCATTAAGCATAGACCATGATTTTCTGGACACTTACAGTATCTTGCATCTCACTAGACTGACGTCCAGCTGGTCAAGACAGTAGAGAAGAAATAAATCCTTGAAGGTCACGAGGAAGGATCCTGCTGGTTTCAGAAAATGTTGCTGCTGGTACTTGACGCTGAAACAAGGAGAAAGATATTTCTCCTTATGGAACCTTTTTATGTATAGGTCATGCAGAATCATACTTGCCCAGGCCAATTGCTCTAACACTTTCTTGCTTAGTAACAGCTAGCCTGCCATGTAGGTGTTTGATAGAGGTTCTTCTTTTACATCATTGCTCTTGTCCTTCTATTTGCTGGCTCTGCACTTTTCGAGAGGTGCCATTTTGGCGGACTATTGGCCAATTTTGCTAGATGATTGTTGTTGCTCATGTGGTGTCAAAGGAGATTTGACCTACAGAGGACGACGAAAAGAGAAGTCATTGTCGTCGCGTACTAGAGACAGAGGCTTCAGAGGCGGTGGAGGGGCAACCAGTGTTATAAACTTCTTTGACCACTGGATGAAGGAGTGGATGGCCTCCCCAAGTATCCTGACATCGTCCTCTGGGGGAATAGGAAGTGGGAGGAATGTGCAATTCCTGTATACCATATCCACTGACACCCTAACGTAACCAAGCTCTAGCGGGAATCCGTGGATCATCTGTACCCCACCACATGGGAATGCCAAGCTCGTGCCAACCTCAAAGATGCTATTGGAGCCAATAGTGGTGGGTAGTAAGAGTTTGCACTTGGTGGCCACCTCTATATCATCGACGGGATATCTCTCGCTAGGGACCTCTTTTGGAATGTCATCGCCTAGGGGGTCACCTTCAAATCCACCGATAGGGAAGTCATGTTGATCGAGCATGTAATCTAGATCATTATCTGGTGCAGATGCATAGCTTCTCTGGTGCTGAGCCGGTGGAGATTCAAGTGTCGTGGCTGCATTCTACTGCCTCATTGCCCGTACTCGCTCCTCGACCTGTTGTTCCATCCTTTATGCAAGCATATCCATCTGTTGTTTCATCCTTGCTTCGACCTCAGCGACAATCTCCATTCTCATCCGTTCACGTTCGGCTGCTTCGCGCTTAGTTTTGTTTCTCATTCAGCTCCTGTATGAATCGGTGTCATCAGGGAATCCTAACTTCCCAAGATGGCTGGAATGATCCTTGAGTGGATTCTTCCGAAAGTTGCTGGATTCTTTGAGCCAATTCCTCGATTTCTGGCTTCCTAAAGGTGATGAAACCATCAACCGAGCGTATGGCCCTTCCTCGGAACCAGTTTCGGGCCCGCCTCTCCGGAATCTGTGAAAATGGTGTGGAGCCGTTCTCTTGAGCTTCCTGCTCATCTTCCTTGTCCCAATCCAACTCCTTGCACTCATACCCACCGGTGCTGAACCTGTGGGGGTGCGTGTTGCATGACTAGTGCGACTTGTTTACCTGACTCTGCTACTAAAATTCCTTAGACTGGCACCTTACCACAAACTCTATCTATTGATCTGCCAAATACCCATAAGCAATATTATTGGAGACAAGATCTTACTTCACATATGTATTATATAGCTCGCTCTTGAATGGCTGCCACGCCTTGTCCATCTTGGCTATTGCTTGTCTTTCCACGTCCTCCAAGGAGCATCCTTTAGGGAAGTCAAATTGGACTTTAATTGTTTCCCACAAGAAGTTTTTCTCGCTCTGCGGTACGACCTTCCAGTTTAGGTAGGTTATCCACACCCTTGTTCGTCCAAGTGAACCACATGCTCTACGGAATGCCGCCTGAGCTTGTTGACGTTGTGTTGGCACGGCTACCCCAATGATGTGAGTTATGGTGTAGTGATTCGTGGGTATTTGGTTTTTGCCTCGGCCACCTCGCTTTCGCTTCAGCGACTAAGTTTCTTCTGTTTGCTCATGAGAAGTGGCCTCCACATCTTGTTGAGCAGTGATCCCTCTTTTGTTGAGGAGAAAAGGTCGGAGACAGTTCAAGTTTATCTCCAATCGTCATCTTCAAAATAGGAAGTCATACGCTTATTAGGAACTTGTTATAATGGTAGAAGATTATTCATAGAAATAGAGGAAAGAAAAAGAATCAAGGTATGTATTTTAAACTTTCAATTAAATTTAACATGTATATTAGATTTTGCACTAGTTAAAGCTAACTTTGATGTAAAGTCATCCTATCTCAAAAGATTAACAAATCCACAACTTAAGCTCTAGACTTTGAATGGTACAAATGAATTCCTTAGCAAATTTGCTCAGAAGGAAGGATTTTTCTGAACATCTAGTTGAGAGAGATGTCATACATACAAAAGCATACAACACAAATGCTACAATTTTATATGCATAGTTATGTGATAGTCATTATTAGAGCTAACTGTATTACTCAAAGATTAACCACGATAGACTACCATAGTTGAAAAGAAATTTAGACTTATGTCTCTCATGTCCTTTTCTTAATCTCTTGCTCCATTTTTGCCATTCAAAGAAGATAAAAGAATCATCTTTATTTCTCTTTTCGTTCCTTGTTTTTACAGTACTCATTTAATACAATGCTACAAGTAATTTTTTTAGTGAATTGACAAGCTTGAAAGCAAGCAACAAGAGCAGGGATTGCTATTTCATGGGAGAGAATAATAGTATAATAATTGAATAAGATTGCTTAGAGTCTGCACAACATGGCATCCAATACAAATACTGGAGTGCTTTCTATGGAGGAAAAAAAAGTGTAGGATGTTAAAATCCTATCTCGCGCTAAAATTATAACCGTACAATTCAGATAATCGAATGTGTTCCATACCCCACCCAAAAAAAAAATTGAACGAGAATGTCTTGCCTGCCATAAAGCTTTAGCTGCCTAAAAGGCAAGGAGACACTTTGAATAAACAATTAAAAATAGTAAATTGCATATGATGAAATCCAATAATTGATTGCTATAATATGTGCAATAATAATATCATATATATCCAAATTACATAATTAACATGATAAGAGCACAACAGAATATAAAGTATATACATGAACTTGCAAGAATGAACCATAAGTGCATAAACAGCAAAATCATTCATCATGTATATAAGAGACAGTACTAAACTGTAAGATGATAGAGTGAAATATTGCTCTCAGATGGTTCTATTTAGCTAGCCGAAGAACTTAGAATTCTGCTCCCAACCTAATCACAATATACATCAAAACTTTGGCGTGCGGCTAAGATCACACCTAGTGACAAAATCGGACAAAAATTCTCTGCAACCAAACAAGTAATCCTGGACAGTGCTGCTAATCAAATAAGAATCACAGTAGAAAATCTGTTGTACAAACTAAAGTTAAACTAGCTGTAGACCAATAGATCAAAAGAGACTAAAACATCAAATTCTACAGCTCCAGCTAACAACAGCAGCAGCACTAAAACCAGGAATAAGAAAACTAGTTGTGTACACAAAGACAATAGAGATAGAGTTTGGTATATAGGCCTCAACTAGAGATTAACCAACCACAGATAGCACAGTCGCCTGGATCAGTAAGATAAACAGAAATATCTGGATTATGACTATTGTACTTACGCTACACGCCTAAGTATCAGTGGTTTTCATCATCATCATTGAGCATATGTGTGGTCCAGGACATAGAAAACAATGAGAAATTTTGTATTCATGCTTCCCAGCTGAACTCGATTTCACCACAGGACACTTACAAGCATACTGCCATCATCATCACAGAGCCATCACCAATTTGGTGGAACCTCACGAGCTGCTACTACTACTAGCTCATCACAGAACAACAACACACGACCCACAAATTCATATCCAAAGCATCTCATCACAGAGCCGTTGGGGAGGAGGGCCTTACCAATGGCTGACCGGGGAGGGAGGTCACCGGGGATGAAGGAGCCACCGGGGAGGGACGAGGGACGTCAGGGAGGTCGCCTGCATCGAGGATGAAGGAGCCAACGGGGAGGGAGGTCGCCGGAGAGGGAGGAGAGCCATCAGGGAGGAGTCATCGCAGAGGAGTCATCGTGGAGGAGGGCTGGCCACGAAGGAGTAGCTGGGGAGGTCGTTGGGGTAATGAGGGAGATGAGGCGGCTGGGGTTAGAACTTGGTGCGGCACTGGTTGGACGAAACAATATTTATAGCCACATTAGCACATACGGGCCATAACTTCTAGCTGTCTGTACTAATATTATTAGTACATACGGCTTTTTATTAAAGAACCGTCTGTACTATTGATTTTTCAACGAAAAATTAAAACTTGCAAAATTCATAAATAATCCATAAAAACTATAAATGAGAAGAAATTTGTATGTAAATTTATGATTAAATATGTACTATCACATGATGTGGATATCATTAAACCTAAATAATAATTGAACTAACACTAGCAAAATTCATAACTAATTCATATGAACTCCAAATTAATGAGATGAATTTTTTAAGTAAAATCACAACTAGTTCATTTTTACGTATTGCATTGCAATATATATGTACATAAAAATTGGGTAACATCATACAACTTTAACAATCAACACTTCTTGATGATCGAGACGCAGATACCAAGCGGCCCCGGTCGGAAGTTGTTCTTCATTAATGGCGATGCCATCTTCAAGAGGGTACTTATCAAATTGATTGTACTCTTCTTCGTCCACGATATTCTCAACTCTGACAATCTTTATTTTTCCCCTGAAGGACTACGTGAAGCTTTTGATTTGTCGGATCTTGCACATAAAAAACTTGGACAACTTGCTTGGTAAGTACAAATGGTTCGTTTTTATATGCAGCACGTTCGAGATCGACAATAGTCATTCTATACTTATCTACTTTAACTCTTGAGAGTGCGACCCAACGACACCGAAAGAGGGAGGATTTTGAAACGTACATAGTCGAGTTTCCAAATCTCCTCTATATACCCATAGTACGCACAGACCCCACATTTGTCCTGAAAGACAACTATGCACACACCGTTGTTCTGTACCGTTGTCTTACTATCCCGTACTCTGGTATAAAAGGTGTAACCATTTATGTCGTATGCTTCAAATATCACGACTGTGTGAGTTGGCCATCTTGCCAACCAGCCAATATTGTCCTCTCTTGAACTATTATTACTGACTCACGCTACCAATCAGTTGTTGAAGTTACGGTTGTGCTGTTTTGTGATCTAAGCCTCTGTACGGCCTGAATTCTCTCTACGTAGCACATCCTTATATATGTCAATATGTGGGGATACTTCAGTCATATGTTGCAATTTGGCCTATTCGATTCGCAAACAAACGCTTAAGACGTGGAATTATAGGTATATACCACACCACCTTAGCAGGAATTCCTTTCTTCACCTCCCCGTCATCTAATTGACTCTTACGCTTATATCGACATGCTTTGCACACTGGATATGAATGCAAATCAAATAGATCTTCACGGTAAAGGATACAGTCATTCAGACATTCATGTATCCTTTGCACATTCATCCCCAATGGACAAAGAACCTGCTTTACTTCGTATGTGCTTTTGGGTACCTCATTTCCATCTAGAAGCATGTCCGATAAGAGTTCTAATAGCATCGTAAAACTCTTATCCGATCAACCATCGCTTGCTTTCAATTTAAGCAGTTTAAGCACGACTGTCAACTTTGTGTATACCGGTTTGCATCCAGAGAACAACGGCTTCTTCGAGTCCTCAATCAAGCACATGAATTTGTTAAAGTCTCTCTGAGTACTCAAATTTCTCGTTTGCATCGCACAGCATCTGATCCAACCTATCATCATCACCTGCAGCACCAAAGTCATCATCATCTGCACCAAAATCCTCGTCATCTTCTCTTCTTACATCGACTTCGTGTTTTTTGATGATACTAACGTCTTCGTGTAACACATTCTACTCTTCACCATGTTTGGTACAACACGTGTAGTCCGGTTTGAAGCCCCTGATAATCAAGTGCGCTTGGATCTAAAGGGTTGTGTTCTGTCTAAGAAATGATCTTTTGTTTTTACAATTGTAACAAGGATAATATATAAATTCAACACCCTCCTCCAATCGATCCTCCTCGACAGCTGCCAAAAAAGGCATCATGCCATTAAGGTATCCTTGGTTTGTACGAGAACCGTACATCCAACCACGATCTATCTACAATGTACGAAGTAAATTAATATCAAATCAACCTAATAAAATAGAGCAACCAAGATTTTCATCAAAAAAAAAATAGAGCTATCATCTATGCATGAATGAATGAACCATACAAATTACAATTAATTCAAAAATAATTAATAATTACTATTATATTAATTATATACATAAATACCTAAAAATAAGGACAAACATTAATTCAAAACTTGTCGTTAAATACTATAGTTATTGATAATTTTATGTCTATATACCAAAATCCAAAATTTATCTACAACCCTAGATTAAAGCTATTTTTTTATAGTAACACATCATTAAACCTTCATCTATACTTTGAGCTTTATATATACCTAGAACAACTAATATATCTAAATAATCATGAAAAGTTCTAAGTCTAGATGTAGATATAGTTGATCTCTCAAGACTAAATTAGAACATAAATCTACATCATCTAATGAATAGAACAAAACTATGTCATTATGGAAACAATCTAGATCTAGATAGCTCTCAAAACTAAAATCTAAATCATCTAGACCAAAATAGAACATAATATTTACTTTGGAGTAACAAATATCAATAAATTTTCAAGTTCACACTGAAATCTAACAATTTTTTTTTATCAAAATCGCCCTCTTCCTCCAAAAGCTACGCATTGTTTTTCACTGTTCGGGAGCCACTATTCTGTTTCGATCCGGAGATAGAGGATAATGTACTGTTCTAATAGTACAGATGGCTTCATATTTAGAGTCATCTATACTAAAGTGTCCCACGTCTCCCAGACTATTTTCTCAGATGACTCTTTTCTGGAGCCGTCTATATTAATATTGCAGACGGCTCATGTTTAGAACTGTCTGTGATATTTATTTTATTACATATGGTTCTAAATACGAGTCGTCTGTATTAATATCACTGACGACTCATATTTAGAGCTGTCTGTGATATTGATTTTATTACAGACAGTTTTAAATACGAGCCATCTGTAATATCAATACAGACGGTTCGCACTAAAAGAAAAGGACCAGGAAACGCAGCGGCAAATAAAAACCGTCTGTACCAAAAGTGTCTCATCATTTCTGTAGGGGTCTCGTTATTATTACAGACCGTTCTTATTTAGAGTTATCTATGATAATCTTTACACAGATAGCTTATAAAGCTGTCTATAAGGAGCGTCCTACTAAATTATTTTTAGTAGTGGACATGGCTAGCTTGTTGGTGTATTTGGTATTGAACTAACACTAGACAACATCCTGATTCATAGGTCGCGCTAATCCTTTCAACCACTCTATACGAATCAAACACTTGATGAAGCACTGCCATTGTCACTGGGTACACCATATGATGCACTTGGACAGTGAGAACCTGACCCATGTTCAGATCATTACTTCACTAGGTAATTAGAATTTCGTTGAGCACATTCAGGGCACCACTAGTGATACTTGAAGGCACAGATGAAATCATCACATCAGATGCAGCAGCAATAATAAGGATCGATGATGGGCTTCAAACCGCCTCATACACCCGATATCAGCTGGGACAAGGTCGCAACATGGTTGTCAGCGGCGTTGATGTCGAGGCCTGACGTCAAACACTTGGTGTGCATCTCCTTGGGAAGTTAGTGGCCACGATGTGAGGACCAGTGGCTGTCGAGGAGATGGTCGCAGATGCCGCGGGAACGGCGACGGAGACCCGCATATGCAATCTAGAGTACCAACCAACTCATCACACCTTGACCCCAATTCCTCCATGGCCACCACAAAGTGCCGAATCCGAGTGCTTTGATGAGACAGTCATGGTGAAGTTTCTCCTCTAAGTCGATCAAACCAGAACCGGATTTACAGTGATCAAACCATAAGGTGATAACCAACCATTCAGGAATTACTGATCAGATCGAGGGATTCGTGAGAAAATTCCATTAATGATCAAGCTCTGAATACCAACTGTTATGTCCCAGGGTATCTGATACAAGTTACATGCAGCAATTGAGAGGAATTGGAGAGAATTTAGACTCATATTAGCATGGAATCGGGGTAGAGCAGCAAGAGGAACAGGGGAATAGGAAGGAGACCGAGACCTGAGGAGGAAGAGGAGTCGAGGACGCTCTTATTCAATGTCTTGTGCCTCCGCTGGTTGGACCATTTTGTATTGCTCTCCAATCCCAAGTCGTAGCCCCACATGGCAGAGGTATGCATATGACATGGTTGGTGGTTGCTTGGTCGGGATGGCGCGCGGGTGAAGCCGCAGGTCGGGCTGGCTGGGTGGCGTGGTATGACATGCCAGCGATGGATGGCGGTGGTGACAGGCAGGGTAGGGGCGTGTGTATTGTGATGCATTTGTGCGGGTGGAAGAGGAGCAAGGTGTGAGAGGGAGATGAGCTCACAAGGTGTTGGGTGAGGTAGCGGTGTGGGTTCCGGTGAATGATGCGCTCGACGGTGGTGTATGCGTCGGAGAGGAGCATGGGGGAGAAGGAAAGGCAGGAGAGGATGTTGAAGAAGATGACGGCGCCTCCGGTTTTTATAGGGAAGGAAGGTGGTTCGAGTGGATAAGATCGAGCTTGAGGGCGGTGCGGCAGAGATAGAGTTCGGCGACGGGGATAAGCACGGTGGTGCTCGAATTCGAGGTATGACGAGGTGGTGTCCCAGGAATGCTTGATTGTTTTCAGCTTCTTGCTCTGAGAGGGAGAGGTGTGGCTGGCGATGGATGTGGTCACACCCTCAGAGCTTGCGTCTTGAGAGAGGGGTATGAGGATCAGGAGAGGCGCGAGCCGATCGGATTAGAGGCGGCGCAGCCGATATTCTTCACCGTGTGTGGTGGTAGTGCTGGGGGTAAGGATCTGTTGGTCCTTGCTTTTGTGGGAGAGGGAGAAGAGGGGAAGAATCGAGAGGGTGGCGGCGATATGTTTGGGCATCGACGGTGGCAAGAGGATGACGATGGGCGGCCGGTGAGAGGGAAAGTTGAGTCGGTTTGGTAAAGAGGTGGGTTGGGCTGTCCTGCTTGAGAATGGGTCGAAGTTTCACGGGCCATCTGGGCCGAAGAAGAGGAGAGGATTCAGTTATGGGCTATAATGGTTGGGCTGAGTTGATGGAAGGGAAAGAAAGGAAAAATAAAGAGGCCCAAGTATTTTTGAATGTGACTTAAGAAATGCAGAAATTAATTTAAAAATACAATTCAGAGAATATTGAAATACTTAGTTAGCAAAATAATTGAATATAAATATATACATATATGTTTGTACAAAATATTAGAAAAGGGATTTACTATAGAATGTATTTTGGTTATTTAATTCAGCTAAAGACCTTCACGCTCGATGACCAGGGTCACGCTCGCGGCCTGTGGAGTAGCTGCAACATAGAGCAGGAGCTCCTCATCAGGTCGATGAGCGGTTAGTACAAGAAGGGAAAAGATGTACCTTTTGAGATATTAGAAGGTCGCCTCTACTTCTAGCATCCACAGGAAGCACTCGCTTTTTGTCAGGAGTTTAAAGAGTGGCAACCCCTTCTCTCCCATCCTCAAGATGAATCTGCTCAAAGCTGTCACACACTTATCAATTTTTGGACTTTCTTTAACCTGGTTGGGGATCTCATCTGGTCGATGGCTTTGATCTTATCAGGGTTTACTTTTATTCTCTAACTGGGTACGAGAAAACTGAACAACTTTCTTCTCCGAACGTGCACTTCTCTGGGTTCAGCTTCATGCGGTACTTCTGAAGGTTGTCAAATGTTTCCTAGAGGTTCGCCACCAGATCGTCCTTGGTCCTACTCTTTATGACCATGTCATCAACATACACCTCGATATTTCTATCGAGCTGTAGTCGAAGGATGAGCTGAATGCATCGCTGGTAAGTGCCACCAGCGCTTTTTAGACTAAAAGGTATTTTACATAACAAAAGACCCTAAAAGGTGTTACAAAAGCAGTTTTCTCCTCATCTACCATATACATGCTAATCAGATGGTATCCTGAACGGGAATCTAAGAAGCTTAGCAAATCATTACTGGTGGTCGAGTCAGCAAGCTGGTCAATCCAGGGTAGATGGAAGAGATCTTTCGAGCACGCCTTGTTGAAGTTGGTGAAGTTGACGTACATCCTCCACTTAACATCAGGTTTTCAGACCATGACGGGTTAGCCAGCCACTCCAAGTACTGCACCTCTCAGATGAAGCATGCTTCAAGGAGCTTATCGATCTTCTCACAAAGTCTTCCTTTCGGTCAGATGCGAACTAATGTGCCTTTTATTTACTAGTCACGTGTCAGTCGCACTAATAACTTGTACTTGATCACATCCCTAGGGACTCTCGGCATATCAAATGAACTCTAAGAAAAGGCATCTACGTTTGTTTGGAGGAAAGTGATGAGCGTGGGTTCCTATTTTGGATCCAGGCCAGGCCCGATTTGGACCGTTCTGGATGGGTCAGCGTCGTTTAGGCATATTGCCTTGAGCTGATCATCGAGATTGGTGACGATGTAGACCTTCTCTGGGCGACCACTAGGTTAGTGTTCTCAAGCTACAACATAGGAGTTAACTCGACCATGTAGAGGCACCTCTTGTCGGACTGCAGGGCCGTCTTTTGGTTGCCCAAAATGGTGATGGCTCCCTTGGGACTAGTGATCTTGATTGCCTGGTATGCATAGTGGGAGACGGTCTTGAACTGGGCTAACGTTGGTCGCCCTAGGATCATGTTGTAAGCGGTCCCGAAGTCTACCACGTCGAATAGGACCCTGTTGGTTCTAAAGTTGTTCGGTGAACCAAAAGTGACAGGCAGCTGGATCTGCCCCTATGGCTTGGCCAAAGAGCCGGGGGTGATCTCGAGGAAGAGAGGAGATGGTTTCAATGTACTCCTCAGGGTTTGCAAGGCATCTAGCGCGTCGGCGAAGAGAAGGTTGATGGAGCTCCCTCCATCGATCAGTACGCATCCCATGATGGATATTGTGCACTGTGGGCTCGACCATGATGTGGGATGTCTCGGGGCGCTTCATGCTTGCGGGGTGATCTGACTTGCTGAAGGTGAGGGGTACCTCCGACCACTGTAGTCATGAGCCTCATATAAAGCTACAATCGATTGCAAACATTGGGCACCAATGCTATTTGCTTTCATAAATATCAGCGAGTCATCTGCACAAAACAATGATTGATTGCCAGGACACTGTGGCATATCTTGATTCCCTTAATGCTACCTTCCTCCTATGCCCTTTGTAACAATGTTAAAAAAAGCTTCAGCACATAGAATAAAGAGGTAGGGTGACAAAGGGTCGCCTTGACATAGCCCTCTTTCTACTACAAAGACATTGGAGTATTTTCTATTCACTTTTACTCGGTAGGAAACCGTCGATACACACTTCATAATCAATTGCACTAGCTGTCGAGTGAAGCCCATTTTTATCATCATGTTCTCCAGGAACCTCCACTCTACCCGGTCATAAGCTTTACTCTTGTCAAATTTAATTGCAGCCACGCTCCTACCACCCCTTCTTTTGTTTTGCATGCAACGGGTCAGTTCATATGCAAGTAACACATTATCCGTTATCATTCTACCAGGAACAAAAGCACTTTGGCTTGGCGAGATCACATCCGGAAGCACTCCTCTCAGTCTATTTGCCACAACTTTAGATACTAACTTATAAACAACATTGCATAAACTAATAGGACGGAGATCTTAAAGCGCGTCTGGATTCTTTATCTTTGGGATCAAAAAAATAATTGTTTCATTCCAGCCACACAGAGTTGACCCATCATTCAGAACAGAGAGCACTTCAGCTTGGACACGATCCCCAACTATACCCCAAAATCGCTTGTAGAAAGCAGCTAGCATACCATCTGGCCCAGGGGCCTTAAGATCACCAATACTTTCGAGCGCTTCTGTAACTTCAGCACTGGTGTATGATCTTGTGAGTGTCTCATCCATATCTTCCGTGGCCACTTAGGCGACAGCTTCCAAAATCTTATCATGGTTATGCCCTGCATGGGAAGTGAACAAACTTTTGTAGTAATTAGCAATAAATGGTTTCAGCGCCTCCTCTCCCTCCACAACACCTCCCTCTTCATTTTTTAACCTTCTAATAGAATTCACCCTTCTCCTTTCTGGCGCATAAGCATGGAAAAAGCTAGTGTTACGATCTCCCTTGTGCAACCAATCAGTATGAGCTCGCTGCTTCCAATATAGATTAAGTTGGTCCTGCAAGCGCCCTAGCTTATACCGAATAAGATGTTCCCGTGACACCCTAGCTTGTGATATTGGGCTCCTCCTACACCTATCCACCTCCTTCACATTTTTACTCTCCCATTTAGCTCTCCTAACACCTCCTTGTCCCACTGCCAAAGTTCACTCCCTACCCTTTTCACCACCAAACCTACTGACATGTTCCCCTCTAGAAAATCATCAGCCCACACCTTCTCCACAATATCAACACAACCTTCCTCCTCTAACCATCGAGTCTCAAATTTCATACAAACCAATCCATTTCCTCCACTACTTCGTTTCATTGGTGCCTCGTCTCCCAGATCAACAATAATTGGACGATGATCGGAGTGCCTAGGATCACCGATCATCACTTTGTAAATAGGGAATCTTGTGTGCCATGTTACATTTGCCAATGCACGATTAAGCCTCTCTTGTATGTATGTTGTCGCACAATGGCTATTGTTGCGCCAAGTAAAAGGGTTGCCCGCGAACCCTAAATCCTCCAGGTCACATGCTTCCAACACGAACGGAAACTATCCATGCAAGATTGTGCTTGCGGCTGCCCTCCCCTCTTCTCTTCTGTAAAAAGCACTTCGTTGAAGTCCCCAAAACAAATCCAAGGGAGCTACCCCTACCTTTTCAGATCACGCAACATCTCCCAAGTTGTCTCCTTCTCTCCCATTTTTGACTCCCAATATATCCCAGTGAGTCTCCATCGGAAGCCATTGTCTTCCGTAATCCAGCATCAATATGATAACGGGACATGTTGCGTAGCTTCAGATCAATGCCCTTTCTCTAGAACAAAGCACAGCGACCACACCTTCTTTTGCAATTCTTTACTACCATATTTGTCAAGTTTAGTCTCCATTGAAACCATTCCATCTCATTCTTATCCATCTTAGTTTCAGACGTGAACAATATATCGAGATCTTCCACCTTCTGTAGCCTCTGAATGTCGGCTAGTTCCCAAGCCTCGACAGTTCCATGTGATCACTCTCATTGGGTCCCGTGGGATTGGCTCAGCAATCCCGCTTTCTCAGAGTTGTTTTGTTCATCATCCACCCTACCTCCTTCCTGCATCCTCCTCTTCTTTGCATCATCTAACTCCATAACATCAGTCATAGGAGAAAAGCGTTTCTTAGGCCTATCAGATGAGATCTTTTTAGTTCATCGGTTCCCATATCCCGTGCCAACCGCTTGAAAGTACCCTATTTATTGCTCAAACTCTTTTCCTCCCCACCCTTCTTTGCAAAGGCCTCCTTTGGATCAATGTGCATAGGATTGTTCCTATCTGCATTGTTCACGTTTGGCTTCTCTCCCACAAGGCCCATCGACGCGCCAATATTTGCATTCAGATCCCCCTCCTCTACATAAATGCCTACCTTCGTTTCTCCTGCCACTAACCCATTTGCTGAAGGAGCCATTAGATTATCAATGGGAGGTGTGTGAACTTGTCCCTCAAGTTGCTGCGCAGACCTAGCCACAACACCACCCTTCTTCATGCTCTCCACCATCCTACTCGCATTCCCATCTTTCCTCCACCAATCACCATCACTTATGCTCTTCTCCCTTCCATTAACTTTTCTCCGACCCTAGGAAGCTGGAGACCAGAGGCTAGCTCCCTTCCCCTTCTCATCTTCCCAGTTTATGCGTTGAGGTAGAGCACATAGCCATGGCCCAAACTCCTTCTTGGCCTTCCTATCACCAATAGGGCAATCAGCATCGACATGACCCAGAATACCACAAAGGTAGCAAAAATCTGGCAAGAATTTGTAAGCAAACGAGCACCACAGGACACGTCCTTCTTCCTCGACATAGATCGTAACTCCCCTCCACAAAGGCTTGCTGATATCGATCTTGATCTTTATCCTCAAGTACTACCCCACCGCCAATTCTCCGTCAGTGTCTATCTCCACATCAATCATCTTGCCTACTTCCTCGCCAATGGCTTTTGCTATGGATCGCGTCATAATGCCAATGGGCAACTGGGAAACCCTAACCTAGACCAGAACCCTATGAAATCCATAGTCTTCCAGCCTCTTCATTGGGTCAAAGTCAGCGATCACCGTGAGATCGCGCTCAAACATCTATGGCCCCTCCTCCATCGCGTTTCTCTTCCTTGACGCCTGAAATCCTTTGGGAAAGAGCAAACAAATTGGAGGGATGAGTAGCTTAGGAGCTAGTGATAGCATGAGTACCACACACGTACCTTAGCTTCGCTTGTAGAAGCGGGAATCCGAAGAAGAGTGAGAGAGCTTGAGAAGGGAGTGAGAGGGAGAGCTCTTGTGGCCGGTGGGGAGCACGAGAGTGGGGTGAGGGAGAGAGAGAGAGAGAGAGCAGGTGGCGCTGCCCCTTTTGGTGGTTGGGATGTTGGGGCCACTTATAGGGCCTACATGTTAGAGAAAAGGGGTCCATTTTAACTACGAATTCCATTCTTTTCTGTCCCAAATTTCTTTTTCTTATCCAATTGACTCAAAACGAAGTACTCTAGTGTGCCAAAATATTTTACCTCAAATTTAATTATGATGCTAATGTCACATAATTAAGCTTAATCATGCGATTATGGAATTTGGGACGTGACAACCTTCTGTAGCCTCTAACTGTCGGCTGGTTCCCAAGCCTCGGCAGTTCCATGCGATGACTCTCATTGGGTCCCGTGGGAATGGCTCAATAATCCTGCTTTCTTAGAGTTGTTTTGTTCATCATCCACCCTACCTCCTTCCTGCATCCTCCTCTTCTTTGCATCATCTAACTCCATAACATCAGTCATTGGAGAAAGGCGTTTCTTAGGCCTATCAGATGAGATCTTTTTAGTTCCACCGGTTCCCATATCCCGTGCCAACCGCTTGAAAGTACCCTATTTATCGCTCAAACACTTTTCCTCCCCACCCTTCTCTACAAAGGCCTCCTTTGGATCAACGTGCATAGAATTGTTCCCATCTGCATTGTTCACGTTTGGCTTCTCTCCCACAAGGCCCATCGGCGTGCCAATATTTGCATTCAGATCCCCCTCCTCTACATAAATGCATACCTTCGTTTCTCCTGCCACTAACCCATTTGCTACAGGAGCCATTAGATTACCAATGGGAGGTGTGTGAACTTGTCCCTCAAGTTGCTGCGCAAACCTAGCCACAACACCACCCTTCTTCACGCTCTCCACCATCCTACTCGCATTCCCATCCTTCCTCCACCAATCACCATCACTTCTGCCCTTCTCCCTTCCATTAACTTTGCTTCGGCCCCAAAAAGCCAAAGACCAGAGGCTAGCTCCCTTCCCCTTCTCATCTTCCCAGTTTATGCGTTGAGGTAGAGCACATAGCCATGTCCCAAACTCCTCCTTGGCCTTCCTATCACCAATAGGGCAATCAGCATCGACATGACCCAGAATACCACAGAGGTAGCAAAAATCTGGTAAGAATTCGTAAGCAAACGAGCACCACAGGGCACGTCCTTCTTGTAAGACCCTTTTTACCAGGATCTCCTGTGCCTCATGTATCAGTCCCAAGATTATGTAGCTGATACGCACAGTATAACAGTTGTAGTATCACAGTCAAACTTCGTATGTAAATAGTAAGGTTCTGGGTACAAAAAGCTTATAATCCATACTAAAAATTACAAGCCTGGCCTAACGTCCAGCAAAACACACAATGGAAGCAAAAGCCCAAGCCACAAGCAGCAAGGGTGTAAGCGCGACTTTGGAGACTATTCTTCATCCCCGGGTTCACCTGCAGCAAAGTCAGCATCAGGATCTTCATCTGAATGACAGCAAGAGTGATTACGGAAGGTACTCAGCAAGCCATGTACTACTTCAAGGAGTTGATAGATGCATAAAGGGGTTTATTCAAGGATATGCTTTACGGTTTAGATTTAAGCGTAAAGCAGCTTATGCAGATTACCAATTGTATCAACTATAATTGACTTCAAAACATTTTAGCTAGTTCAAAAATCTGCAACGAGCTGTATCTGGGGTTTCTCGGTCCTAGGAAGGGCTATACCTCACTCCGCAGTCACTCTTATCACTTCTGGTGTACCTCTAGTACCACACAACTTCTGGTGAAGTGAGCCAGCAACCTCATCACACGGACATCTAGTCTATTCAGGCGTGACCAAGCCTTCGCATGTCCATGACCGTGGACACGGTTATTCGAATAGATTTACACTCTGCAGAGGTTGTACAGCTTTACCAAAGCGATATGCTCAGCCTTCAACCTTTGCAAGCGGGGGAGCGAATCATACCGAGACTCTCGAAACACCATTCCTTCCGAGCTTTTCCACGAGACACGCCAAGTTCCAGAGCTGCATGTTCTGAAGGCAAATTGCGTCGACTACCTCATCACTGTCCAAAATGGGGGATACCGCTATTCATACATGGATGGACGAGGGACTCCGCTGACAACATCAGTAGATGACTTTTCTCTTTTCTCGCGGAATGCTATTAACGTTGGAAAAAACATAGCTCTCAAACTCACCCGGAGGGTGATAGGTAGAAGCATTAGTACCTAACGGAGCGGTATCTAACCAAAAAGGGAGGTGATGTTCGTTTTATAAACAGGATGGAGCATGGCTTCCATTCTTCTTAGATACATTTCATTCATTCCATTTCTCTATAGTTTACACCAGAACATCTTGCTAATCCTGACAGATCTCGAAAAGGGTGGGGGCACTAGAACCAAATCTACATACACATCGAAACTTCCTATCTCAGTCAAGCTAGCACCTTCATCCCTTTTTAAGCCTAAGCCGGTCCCTGAAACCTCCAAACAGCGGGACAGATGGACCATTGGCTGCTCGTTGCTCTCAGTCTCCTCGTTGCTCTCAGTCTCCTGGTTGCACGGAGGTGGCTAAGAATGACGGCGCAAGATTCGGTCCTTAAGCGGCCGGGCTAGGCATCTTCATAGGCAATGAATACCACCATGTAACTCAAGCCCCCAAGAGCATCCTCTCTGGAGGACCACTCTACCTGTCCGCGTCAAAATAGTTTTCACCCATTTTTACATATCACCCTTCATATCCCATATGACACCAAGGATTTCACACCCATTAAGAAATTCACAACCATCGAAGATTCACGGTATATGAGTTGTCATTGACAACAGTAAATCATGTCTCCGAAGAGAGGTGTTTTAAAAGCGACATCTCCGAGGAGACGTATTCAATCCTAAGCATGTTAGAAATCAATGTGTCGTCTGACGTTAATATAGATAACGATGGGTAATTCTAGGGTGATATGTATTTTGGATGATAATATTCAAGACATGGTATGTGTTTGATAGGATTAACTATTGTAAGTATTTTTGTAAAAGCGTAATACATAGCACATGTGATAATAAGTTTGGTTTTAGTTGACTATGTATATTATTTGAAAACATAGGTTCAATATGATCAAGAAGATAGGACTTGCCTTCTCCGAAATTTTCTCTGAAGTCTTCATTGTAATCGAGATCCTCCTCACTTATGATGCTTCCTGCACAGCACTCGCAGAACTCTGGTTGCCCTGAAATCGCGACTACGATCAATAACGGTGATACTAAAGAAGAATCAATTAACACCAAATGGAAAGCCAATTGAGCTCTAATGGACACCATATCATAATAGACAAGTAGATCTCGATTTTAGATGAATTTTGGTGAAAGAATCGTCGAAATCGGAGCCAGAACGGAGAAGTTATGGCTCCCGGATGATTTAATCAGAATTTAAATTAGAAAATTAAGAAATAACACTGTTCATAGATGGGGCCCACTAAATAGTAATCTAGCCCCACATAAACAGTGGCTGGTGGGACCCACAAGAACAGTACGGGTTTGGGTCGAATGGGCTTGGATGGGTCAGATCCGGGCCTAAATGGGCCAGGATGGGGCGAATTTGGGTTTGGACGGGCCAAGCTGCACAGTGTTGGGCCCACACTATGCAGGCTCGCTCGGGTTTTGGGCTAGCTGGCTAACGGGCCATGGAGGCAGGCTGGCCTACCAAGCGGCCTGTTTGGCGGCTCGGTCGGTGAGGCCGGCCACTGGGCCGAGCCAGGCTGAGCCATGGCCCGGGGCCGATTTCCACGCATGTGCGGGTGACGGCCCTGCTACACGCTCGCGCGGGCGCGCGGCGGAGAAGGGGGGAATTGATTGACGGCGAGGGGTTTCAGCGGGGCGTCACCGGAAGGTCGTCGGGGTTTGGTTTTTGCCAGAGCTTCACAACGATGAGCGGACGACGGCCTTCTACGTGATACGATGGACTCGGCAGGGAGCATCTCGGCAGTGGCCGGCGACGAGAACAACGCTAGATCACCGCTGGAGAAGAGACAACGGCGCGACGCAATTGGATAGCACCTCCCTTGCACGGGGAGGGGCTAATCCTGCAAAGAAAAGGGGTCGCGGTGCCTCTAAGCATCACGGCACAATGGCCGGACCACAATACCGAGCAAAATTACATCGGCGGCAAGCGCCAGCGCGGCGGCGGAAGCTATGCACGGCGTCGTGCGGCAAACAGCTAAGGGAGAGCACAGGGACGCCTACACACTATCTAGGAGGGGTGCTAGGGGCTTGGGGTGCTCATCGTGCTCAAAAACGATGAGAAGTGGGACGGTGGCCGGCGACTCATTGAAGAGGTGGTAGCAGCGATGCTGGGCTATTGGCGCGGATGAGCTCTCGGCGATTGGATGGCGGCACAAGGACGGTGAAGGCTCCCCGGTGTAATGGCCGGACCACAATACCGAGCAGAATTACATCGGCGGCAAGCGCAAGCGCGGCGGCGGAAGCTATGCTCGGCGTCGTGCGGCAAACAACTAAGGGAGAGCACGGGGACGCCTACACACTATCTAGGAGGGGTGCTAGGGGATTGGGGTGCTCATCGTGCTCAAAAACGATGAGAAGTGGGACGGTGGCCGGCGACTCATTGAAGAGGTGGTAGCAGCGATGCTGGGCTATTGGCGCGGACGAGCTCCCGGCGATTGGATGGCGGCACAAGGACGGTGAAGGCTCCCCGGTGCTCCCTGGTAGCACATCGATGGCAGATGGGCGACGAAGAGGTCGCAGCAGCGACAATGGCGACGATGGTAGCGTTGTGGTTAGGCGAATGGAGAAAGAGGGGGAGAGAGAGACGCGGGCTTGCTATTTATAGAGAGGGAGAGGAAGCACGGAGGCGGTGCGCGCGGGCTGGCTTCATGGGGACGGCGGCGGCGAGGTGGCGGCCGGCGCCCACCTTTTTCTCCAAGGCATGGGCTAACTGCGCCGGCCAAGCATGGGCAGGTTGCGGAAATCGTGCGTGCAGGGCATGGGAGGAGAGAGAGAGCGCGAAAGAGAGATAACAAGGAAGCGAAGGCTGGTCAGCGCGTCACGGGATATTTCCCGGAGGGACGACGGTCGGCGAAGTCGTCGTCGCGCTCGAAGGGAGAAGGAAGGAGAGGGAGAGGGAGTGAGCTGGTGAATGGGTTACTCGTGGACGGCCAGCGAGGGCGAGGTGCGGTCGAGCGCTAGCGAGCGCGCGGCTGGGTCGGCAGTGCGGTGGCGTGGGCTGAGTGCTGGCGTGCGTGAGCGAACGGGCCGACAATGCGGGAGAAGAGGGTGGGAGGGGAGAAGGAGTGGGCTGGCTTGATGGGCCAGGAAAGTGAGAAGAATTGGAATTCGGCCCGAGAAGAAAAAGAATAATTGGGATAAGAATAAGGTTTAAATTCAAATTGTGGTATTTAAATTTGGATTTGATTTTGAATTTAGATTAACTTCATCTAAAATATCTTTTCCTTGGATCTCGAGAACTTTTTGGAGATGATTTGAATCCAAGAATTTGAATTCAGATTGGATTTGAGCTGAACCAAATTTAAAAGTAGGTTTTGAATTTGAGAGACATCCCAATTCAAACGACCACACAAAGAACCATAAAAATCTCAACCAAAGCATATGAACCATCCTAATGTAGAGATTACTTTGGAATTGACTCTTGTGCTATTTAGACACTTATTCAACTTAGCACATTTAACGTACATGAAGGTATATATATACATCCATAGACTTCTCCTTAACTTCAATTATATTAATTAACCCTAAAAAGTTTTAATTTGGAGCTAAATTTGTAACTAAATAAACATGCTCAACTCAGGATGTTACACTTCTTCCCCAACATAGATCGTAACTCCCCTCCACAAAGGCTTGTTGATATCGATCTTGATCTTTATCCTCCTGCCCCACTGCCAATTCTCCGCATCAATCATCTTTCCTACTTTCTCGCCAATGGATTTTGCTATGGATCGCGTCATAATGCCAATGGGCAATTGGGAAACCCTAACCCAGACCGGGACCCTATGAAATTCATAGTCTTTCAGCCTATTCATTGGGTTGAAGTCAACGATCACCATGAGATCGCACTCAAACATCTATGGCCCCTCCTCCACCGCATTTCTCTTCCCTGACGCCTGAAAGAACGTAAAGAGAAAATGGTTGTCCCCCAATTCTTTGCAATTGATGCCATGTTTAGGACACCATGCTTTCCCAAGTGCTCTGATTAGCCGATCCGTCATCGTAGGTTTCTCCAAGAATAGTTTCCTTAAGGCTTGTGGATCTGAACTCCCACCATCAATTCTGATCCCCTTCCTCTACCCCTCCGACATGTTCATACTCCGCATAATCCCTTCCACCCCTCCATCACCCGTACACCCCACCGCCTACGAACACATGATTTCCTATTTGTGGTGTATTTAGGGTTCCAGAGAAGAAACGCGTGGAAACAACCCATATCTGTTTATGGGCTAGACACTCACCCTCACCGAGACACACGCGCACTGCAGGAGATGGTGATGGCAAAGATGCTCCGGCGAACGAGATTGATAGCTTGAGGAAGAAGCCAATCTATCGCCGGAAGACCAGGACTTGACGTCGCTAACATTTACTCCAGTCGCCAGGAAAACCCTAGCGCCGAGATAGTTAAAAAAACATACAAATTTGGTAAACGGAAGCTCTTCTTTCCCATGGAGACGTTGCTGGAAACAAAACCGAAAAGCGATGACCCATTGGGCCATAACGCGTGTACACGATAGCCCAGAATGCTTGGAATTTAAGTGGGCCCGGAAAAGTATCTGTAACGAGCTGGAATACCTGGGAGTTGGGTCAGATCTGTGTCGATGAGACAAGGTAATCACTTTCTTCTTCCTTTAAAGAACGGGAAATAATTTTTGCAACGGAGCATAAGAGCACTTGAATGTTTCTCTGAAGATGCTAATGCTCTGCAACGACGTGAAAAAAGAGAGCCAATGTTTAGCTCTGAAAGAACTTTCCATTGATGGAAGCAAAGCAGAGTGTAAAAAGTCGAAATCCCATATTTTCGGGCTTAGAAAGACAGGGTTTAAAATCCAGTCGATAACTGAATTTTTAAACTACTTGCTAACGCAATTTATGGCCCAAACTTCGCCGAACAGTAGAGACAATCCGCATACTTTGTTACTTCTGTTTTGTTTCCTTTCGTGATTTGACCCCTCTCTGCAAGCGTTGTGAAGATTTTAGAAAGAAAAAATGAGGACCAAACATGGCATATCAGTCCCTTTCGAAGAGCCACCCAAGTGGGGAGCAGCGTCGAAGGCGGCCAAACACCCTAAGACGTGAGACGTCCAACATTGTGTGGTTCACATTGCTCGTGGAATTATGCCACGAGTTCCTTGGTGGTACAGAGCATGACCCACTCGCCCCTTCCACTTAAAGAAAGGCAACCAGGTCACAACCATCGTGGCCAATCTAGTCCATGCATACATGTGATTTGATCCAAACTGCAGGAACGATCATGTCCTTCGTGCATGCCCAATCGCACTCGAACAGTGCTGTACTTACCATATATTTTCGCAGAATTGTATGCATCTACGTGCTAATACGAATACCAACACTTCAGATGGAAGTCAAACACAAGCCATGCATGGCAACCAACTTGGCAGGCTAGCCAAACAGTACAGTACTAGTACGTTTTTGTCATAACCCGAACTTCTTTATAAGAAAAAGTCCACGAGTCGACTCGTGTGGATATATACAAACCTTTTGGCGCCACATGGTTGGGCACCCAGACTTGAGTTCCTTGCAGTGCGATACAGTAGGTTGGACTCGACGCCGTGCAAGTGGCAGCGGTCGCACTCCACGCGGCGTAACCGCTGATGTAATCGTGCATCTGTCCTGCGCTGCCGTACGTAAACTGCACTGCGCCCTCCCGCCTCCGAGTCTCCGGAGCGCTGCTCCATTTGGGCACGGTGAGTTCGATTCCTTCGTACGGCGCGGTGGAGGAGGAACGGCGGCGGCCAAGTGGCCAACGGACCGGTCGAGGCAAGTTGGCGGCTCTAAAGTCTTGTGCTTTGCGGCGGGGCCGGGCCGATTCTGCGCCATGTACGTTCAACTCCGTGTCCATGCATGCATGCCGACGTCCGCATTGTGTTGGCCAAACCTCGTGCTCCGCCTTTGATTCGTTTGCAAGGGACGCAGCGAAGGGTTATTCTCTTCTGTCTGCTCAAGGCAGCAAGCGAGAGTTCACAACACATTCTCGGGTGCGGAAAATTTCGGAGACAGAGAGCAGTGCATGAGTGGCTATTGCTCTACTGGATGCACAGTCTAATGGATGAGAAAATGATTTAACCTGCATGCCCTCCCAATCAAGGGAAAACTGCAAAAAAAAAAAACCCCAAAAGTCACTTGGATTTTGACTTTCCCCCCCAAAAGTTGTTTTGTTGCAAAAAAAAACCCCCAAAAATTTGACTTTGTTGAAAAAACCCCCTAAAAATTCAAAAAAAATAAAAAAAAATCATTAAAAAATTCTAAAAAGAACTAGAGACAATTCTAAGACCTTTTGTGAAATTTGTTTTCAAAAATAATATCCTTTTCATCATATTTCATCGAGAGGAAGTTTGGGGAAAAAAATGTGCAGCTCATTTATTAACTCATGTTATTTTAACTTTATCATGTCTACCATTATTTTTCCTACACAAATAATTATTTAAGTAAACTAATAAAAGTGGTTTCACTAATTTTGGGGTGTTATGGATTAGTTATGAATTAATCTATCTGCAACATATTTACTCAATCCTGCACTTTACAATAACTATGTCAAGATTTCATGTATTTTTACAAGATAGAGGATCATGTAAGAAGACTAAAAAATTTTGTTTCAAGATTTTTGGATTAGTAAATAATTAATTGTGCATTTAACTCGAATTAATAAATGAGTTGCACGTTTTTCTTTTTTTTCAAACTTACTCTCCATGAAATATGATGTAAAGGATATTATTTTTGAAAACAAATTTCACAAAAGGTCTTATAATTGTCTCTAGTTTTTTTTAGAATTTTTTGTGATTTTTTTAATTTTTTTTTGAATTTTTGGGGATGTTTTTGCAACAAAATCAAATATTTGGGAGGTTTTTTACAACAAAACAATTTTTGAGGGAAAAGTCAAAATCCAAATGACTTTTGAGGGGGTTTTTGCATTTATCCCCCCCAATCAAAAACCTAACAGGTGAGAGTGAGACTAAAGCATCTGACCAGAGACGCTGCTTAACAAAGCTCTTGCTGATTCCCTTGTGTCGATAGCCTACTCTCTGCATAGCAACGGAGGCTAATCAACTGTTCAGAGACGCAGACGCTACACAATCGGTTGAGAAAACCAGGGTCCAGGGCCAGCTTCGCGGCCCCAAAGTTCGCGAGCGATGTCGACCTAATCCGTCGAAGGGTGAATCGGGAGCCGGATGCAGAGTACTTGGCGCGATCGTGGCCTGCGGCTGCAGGGGCGGGGGCCCATCCTGACAGCGCTGCGGCCGCGGGTCATGTCACAGCCGTCGCTTTCCCCGATGGCAACGCTCCAACAAGCGAGTTTGGCCTTGTCGTGCGCGCAGTATGATGCCACCAACACGAAAGCGCTGCCTGTGTTCGTCATACCAACCCTAGACCATTAGCCCGTGCCAATCAACAGCTTTGCTTAATCACCCTGCAGAAAAAAGGTTAATTGTGAGCATTAGGATAAGGGTATATCTAGCTTCGTTCGATTAGTTAACATGGTGGTTAACCATATTATGAAAGACGGAAAAAATCATTGGCTTATCAAAAAATTTATATGGAACCGTGAAAAAATTCAACCAAAGACCAAAACAAATCGAGTGATCGCTCTGATTGAATTAGTTGTGCAGTACTTTTTATAGATAACATATGCAAGTAAATTAAAAGGGACTAATTATTTTATCTATGCTACTTTTAAAAAATGCCTATAGATTCTTGTTTCGTTCGTTTGACGTTTCGCTTCCAAAAATACCGCTCGTCCCTACGTTCCGCTTTGCTCTCTACGTGCTGTGCTCCCGGATGCTACCGCTGGCGCTCCCACACTTAGTGGTAGCACGCACTCCCGTATTACTACTGTAAGACATGTGCATCGAAACTAGTTATAGGTAAAGTATGCAAGTAAATTAAAAGGGTCTAGATTTTGTCCACAAGCAATCATCTATAACTTGCATGGCTGGTCTTTAAAAAAGGAAGAACGACAAGAACGGGTGGCTCGTAGCGAAACCTGATAGCATGGATCCAAACATGCACCGGTATGGCAGTGCCCTGTGCGTGTCCCCACTACGAGGTCCCTCATTATTTCTGGCCTTGTCCTTTCATCAGAAAGGGAGCTTTGCGCAACTTAAAAAGGATTATGAAATTAGATTATATCGTGGTCATTGGCTGAGTCAGGTAGCCCGGCCCATTTCGTCCGCTCCTTTCGTTCGTTCAAATTTACTGGGAAGAAACGGCGCCAACTGTGCATGAGAGACCTCCGGTGATTAACAGCGGTGGTTACGCGGGGTTAATAGACCCAGCACGCCACCATGCACAGAAGTAGCTCCCTCTGGCAGTAAAACGTTGCTGCTCCAGTCCTTTTTGCCTGTACTAGAGTCTTGTCTTGCCAACCTGGTGGTTGTTCCCGTGTTTTTTCATTGGTGATGATTCTTCTTTCTTTTTCTGTCTTTTTAGACTACTTTCTCAATTAACCTGCTGATCATATGCTGTAGGACCCATTAATTAACATGACCATCTTAATCTTTAATATTTGTATGGAAACTATACTTTAGGACTAGATTAATCAGGTAGGGGTATGGTTAGTTATATTCTCCATCCGAGTCATCCTAATCTATATGGAACTATTATTTAGTTGTGATGATGAATTAAAGATGCTATGAAAAAATCTAATCCCTTTTGTTTTTCAATTTCAATATATTTTAATAGACTTTAGTTGTTGACTTGTTTAATCATGATGAAGAGACTAAGAAGGGTTCATATCTTTTATAAGTTGGTTGTTTTAAATTTAGTTGTCCTGAAGAATCTAATGTGATCATTAATCAAACTATTGATCTAGTTAACATGTAAATTCATGATCAAAAGACTTGTACACCATCACAAGATCCACCAGCTTCATCATGTCATGCTTCTTATCTTTTATAATTATTATCATTGGCGAATTTGCCCCTATGTTGAATTCGCGGCTCCGCCCGTGCTGACAAAGATGGAAACGGTCATCCTATCGCATCCGAAGACGCACGTGTTTTAGCACCGCGTGATGCATGATCGCGGAAGGTGCACGGTCTCATGTCGCTCGCTCTCACTCGGCTCGGGTGCTTCGTCTATTTCCACAACCATTTTTCAAACTGGCCCCCGGCCCATCTGCGCCGCGATCAGAAGGCCATGCCGCAGCGCCAGCACCTTGCCTGAACCTCTTCCTCTCTCTCTCTCTCTCTCATGTTGGCTACCACAGTTACTACAAATAGTAGCAGCTCTGCCACGCACTGACCGTACCGTGTATATATGTCTCGGACTCTCGGTTGGGGTTGGAGGCCAAGCCTTGCGGTTGCAGTCCATTCCGTAGTTGATAGCTCCAGAAGGTTTCCGAGTGGAAGAGGAATGCTTCTTCGACTGCGCGCGCGAGAGAAGCGAACTCTAGAGAGGAGCATAAATAGCTACGGAGAGCTAGCAACGCCTGTCTGTAGTTTCGTTCCTACCACTTGCTAGCTCAGAGACCACTTCTTGATTAGCTCGTGGTTTTTCTTCACGACTACGAAAATAGTAGGGCTGGCAAACCGGTGGCCGGCCGGCGGCGCGGCAGCCGAGGAGATGGGGATCCTCGACGGCAACTCGCTGCAGGGCCACCACCACGGCTACTCCCACCACCACATCGGCGCGGGAGCGGGCCCAGTCAGCAGCATCAACAACGACGAGGACGACGCGTCGCCGCCGCCGGCTGCGGGGGCGGGGGGCGGCGCGCGCCGGCCGCGCGGGAGGCCCCCAGGGTCCAAGAACAAGCCGAAGCCGCCCATCGTGGTGACGCGGGAGAGCCCCAATGCGATGCGCTCCCACGTGCTGGAGATCGCCAGCGGCGCCGACATCGTCGACGCCATCGCGGGCTTCTCCCGCCGCCGCCAGCGCGGCGTCTCCGTCCTCAGCGGGAGCGGCGCCGTCACCAACGTCACGCTGCGGCAGCCCGCGGGGGCCGGGGCCGCCGCTGTCGCGCTGAGGGGGCGGTTCGAGATACTATCCATGTCCGGCGCCTTCCTACCCGCGCCGGCGCCGCCGGGGGCCACGGGGCTCGCCGTGTACCTCGCCGGCGTGCAGGGGCAGGTGGTTGGCGGGAGCGTCATGGGGGAGCTGGTCGCGTCGGGCCCCGTCATGGTGATCGCCGCCACGTTCGGCAACGCCACGTACGAGAGGCTGCCGCTGGACCAGGACGCCGAGGAGGGCGCCGTGCTGTCCGGGTCGTCCGAGGGTGCCACCGCGCAGCTGGAGCAGCAGCAGCATCAGCAGAGCAACGGAGGCGCCGTTGTGCCGCCGTCGATGTACGCTGTCCCGCAGACTCCGCCGCACGACATATTCGGGCAGTGGGGACACGCGGCTGTGGCGCGACCACCGCCGACGTCGTTCTAACGCTGCACCGGCGGCCGGCCAATTGATGTCTCTCTCTTGCCTTGCTAGTTAGATTTCCGCTTCGTCCCTAGCTGCTTAAATTCCCTGTTAATTAATGTGCTATGTCATGCAATAGTACTTGTATGATCTTTTCATTTCTTCTCTTGTATTTGGAGCTTGTGGAATGTACAATTATATGCGTGTCGAGATCGATCAATGGTTGCTAGTTAATCCGCAGCTCATCATGTTATTTACAATGAGTACCTGGCGTTTGTGCAAGGATCAACGAATCCGTTTCGTACTACATGTTCTGTGTGAATGCGTCATGAAATGGTGATGCCATGTTGCCATCGAATTCGATTTGCTCTTGATGCCTCAATACGAGTCTATTGTCTGTCTTTCCTCATAAACCTAACATTTCAGGTGAACTAGTCAGTGAATATGGTATCGATGTCAGTTCTTAACTTCGTATGTTCTAGCTGACACAGTTTTATGTTCATATGTTCTAGCTGGCACAGTTTAAAATAGAAAAAATATAGCCCATCCTTATCCCATGTTCAAATTCTAGTTGACGATATATTTTAAATTGAAAAATACAGCTCACTCCTGCTCCATGTTTCACCTGTGAGAGCCTACGTAAATACGACTGGGAGCATTGAAGTATGAATCGTTTGCCTGTCTTCAATTCCTCATCATTTCCTTTTGGATAAATTGGTTGGCGCATGCAATACAAAATATAGAATACTTTTAATTTTATCTTTAAAATATACTTCTGTTTTTAAAACAACTGATGTTTGCTGAGACATTGAATTTGACAGTGAGGAGATCTGCTGATCTTGGCACACTCCAATTTGCTGCTTTATTAGTTCTCATATCAATAATCACCTTCTCATCAACAGATACGTACATCCATTGCAATTTTTTATTCTGGTCAAATTTCTTACTTTGGGATCTACATTATGATTAACTTTTGGATATAAAGTGAGAGGTCTCTAAACCATTGATCATAAATCCTACAACGCGTAATTCGACTGAGGTGTGGAAATGGTTAATCTGTGTATGCAAGTACTTTGATTTATGTCGTCTAATCCGTGCTGCTTTGACATATTATATGTTGCACATGAGAGAAAAATGGAGAGAAACAACCGGCCTGTGAAATTATCCAAGACAAGCAACACTGGTCAGCTAGATGGCAGCCGCAAAAATGCAATCCATTTACCTCCTTAATTACTTTAGCATGGAACACCGAAAAGGAGCACCCACATTCGCTAGTCAACAATATTCCAGCCGCTCCGAATCAAACATTGCATTCTTGTCTGCCTCCAGAAAAAGCACCATCCCGTCAAGAACTTCTCGCCACTACTCACCCACCACAAATGCTCCCCAATCGTTTCCTTCCCCTTTTCCGAAATCAGCTCAGTCGGGCAGGAAAAATGCTTCATCAGACTATCACGGAGCAGTAGCTAGCAGTGTTAGCTGAAACTTGTCAGTGCCGACTTAAAGGAGCATGGAGAAGTTTTCAAAAGAAAAAAAAAAGAACATGGGGACGGCAAGAATTGTTTTTAATAATATTATTTTATTGAAGAAAAATACTATCTAAAATCCGATATTCATAGAAATATATACCTATCGGTACTCACCGATATGCTATGCGGTAGTAATATTCGTTGGCGAGTTTAGATATTATTTTTTCAATTTTTAATAAAATAATGTTATTTAAGAAAACAAGGCGCCACTGTGCGTGGCCCCAGCCAGACACAGCTGCGGGTTGAGGGTGTGAGGTGAAGCGAAACGATCGAAATGACAGGTGCCTGTGTGTCTACATGTTCCCAACCCCACGAGACGAAAGGGATCGGATCGCTTCTGTTCATTGCCTATCTTTGGATGCTCGGAGAACATACCATATGTGTCCAACTGCATGCTCCCTCTCTCTCTCTCAAGGGTGGGCGTGACTCCGGTCTGGATGGGCAGTGCAGCCGCTGTGTTTGATTTGATTTGTGAAGTGTGATCCAAGTTGGCGATGCCTGTCTTGTTGAGAAGCAGCTAGAGGTGGACAGGTGGTTGCGCCTTTGGAGTGCAGGCGTTCACATCGGACCTGACGTTGTTCCACACCACACGGCGCTGCGCCGGGGCCCCTCCACTACTGTAGGCGCGTCCCGCTGTGCTTCGCCCGTTGAGGAAGTAAGCCCACCCCCTGGGATTAGGCTCGACATTTCTACGGATTTGACCTCAGTACCTCACCAACTTCACGTCTTCACCCCGACCACCGCTCGGCAATCTCATACTCACAGTATTTGCTTGTTAGAGTTTTTTTTAATTTAAATTTGTAGAGTAATTTTTATAGGATAAGTGGTTCTACGGTTGAAAGTGATTTTTTAAAATAAAATATGTAGAGGAAGTGATTGTATACGAAAGATGAATAAGTAGAAACTATTTTTCAGCTCTCTGACTTTTAGTTTATTTTAAAAAATCACTCTCATAAATTCTAAAAAAACTAAAAACTATTATTTAACAGAACTCTCATTATCTTAGTTAGAAAACTAGTTTGAAAATCCTACCAAACATACACCTTTTATACACTCTCATTATCTTAGTTAGAAAGCTAGCTATAATATAGTTTATTCTGTAGCTAAGGTATGGAACACGTTCCGCGTCATTGTCCATGGCGCGGACTCTAGGGCTCGGAACTGGAGGGGAAGACGGGTCCGCGCCATAGACAATGGCGCGGGTGTTGGCCGTGTTCGCGCTACAATATCCGCACCATTGTCCATGGCGCGGACCCCAGGGCTCGTAACTAAAGGTGAAGGTAGGGGTCCATGTCATTGGACCCCGCGCGGACCCCGCGGGTCGAAACTGTAGATCAAAATAGGAAAAAAACTTATAATTTGAGTATATGGGTTAGATCGGGTCATTCGGCTTGAGTCGAATGTGTGAGTTGAGTCCGACATAGAATAGAATATTTTATAGCTATATATATATATATATATATATATATATATATATATATATATAGGAAAACTAGTATGTACTCCTGGGTGTATGTACTCCCACATCTCATATACCACTTTTACACGTGTGTTATACTTCTTTATCACTTTAAATATACTTCATTAGTAATTATAAGATACCACAGTACAAATCCCACAAATTTTTTTATGAAATTCCATGATTTTTATCATAATTTGCGTATATACTTCTTTTATGTATAAAAAAGAGTATATAGCAAAAATGAAAGGCTAACATTGAATTTTTTTTCATACAACTCATATTGGAGTATCTTAGAATTAGTATTAGAGTATACTAAAAATGATAAAAGAGTATAAAGTATTTGTTTAGATGGTATATTGCATGTGGGAGTACATACTCCTAGGAGTATAGAATAGGTGTCCTATATATATATATATATATATATATATATATATATATATATATATATATATATATATATATATATATATATATATATATACCCACGAGCCCACGACTCGTACGAGTGCGCTGTTGCGCAAGGCACGCGACTATTGCCGCCGCGCGGGGGCGGGATTTGAGCATGCATGGGCATGACCGAGGCGCCCGGCCGCCGGGGCCATTTCGACCGTTGGCTAGCTGGGCCTGGGCGCGCGGTGCCACCCGGCCGCTCGCGCGTCGCCCAGCTGTGGGGCAGAAGGCATGGGACGGGACGCGGGGTCGGCATCGCACGCGCGTATGACCGCGCACAGCCCAACCTCCCCACGTGGGAGCAGCCGCGTCAGTGAATCCTTTGCCTACGCCACAGGCGGGCGCTGTAGGGATAGGGATCCACCGAGGGGGCCCACGCAGCTGCAGGCGCGCATGCAACTAAATTCGCAGGAACGAGTACCATGGACCCATGTGACACGTTACACGTACGCAGTGGTGAGCGGTTCGCCGGTTGGTGCAGGTGTCTCGCCGTCGTGAAGGATCGGGGCCTTGTCAGAGCAGGATCCAGCCTCTCGAACGGGCGGGCGACCTGGAGACGTCTGCGGCTAGTTGCCACTCGCGGCGTTCAATTTCAAACAGCCCGGATGATAACGGGTCAACGTCCCAGGCACTGTGAGAACGAGGAGTTCGGCTCCATCTCGCGGTGCGACTTGTCTCGGTGCATGCACACACTGCTCTAGGTCTAACCGATTCTCGCAGGGGCCGAGCCGCTCCAGGGAATAGTGGGCGGGGTTGGGGTACTTCGCCCAGGCGAGGCGACCAGGTCCCAGCCAGCTTTTGACAACCTACACGGCCGCAGATGCCACAGTGCTGGTGGGCTGCCGATGATGCATGCGTGGCCTAAATTGAGTAGCAATCACAGCGGTTCACACGACCAAATTTAGCCGGGCATGTGCCGACGCCGAGATAAGATTCGTGTGCTGGGCTAATGCAAAAAACGCGCGGGCGAGACAGCATGGATGAAGGCATTAGCGGTGACTACACGCTAATTTTTAACAACGGTAAAAAAAACTCATAATGATAAGGAACATTTGTCTTGATGGAACAGAATATCTATGACGAAGGCGCGGACATACAAAGAGAGCAAAGCTTTGTGATCCTATTGACGTCACGGAGCAAAAGAAAAAGGAAGAATCACCCTACATATTGCACGAATGAAACGATATGGCGTAAAGAATATGACGAAACTGTCGAAGCAAATTTCAATCTATGACGTTGCTGGGGCTACCCACAAACGTCACTCAAATAAGATCTTTCGCTTGTCAATAAGAAAATAAAAACCATGTTTAGCTCACCAACCTCACCTGCAGTACTAGAACTATTACAGGGGCATTGGTTATTTGATCATATCTGTGCGCAAGTTTTTCTATATCTTTACTCGAGGTGAGTTATCTATTTCAAATGACAGCAAGCTGGCGATCTGTCCGGATAAGTGGATACTATAATGAAAAGAGCTTTTCAATCGACAATCATCTTATCTGCCGCGCATTCAAGAATATGCAGTACAAAAGTTAGCGTAATCCTGCACGCCAACAGACTATTGGGCAAACTAAAACCAGTGTCACTGTCAAACTGCACGGGCAAAATAGTCCAAGTTTCACCATTCAGATTACAAATAATATGATCCTAACAAAAAACATGGAAGATTGGGTCAAATGCAAGCACATAACATCAGTTATTCAGCGAAAAATACAGCAAACACTAAAACGACAACTAAAAGACAAAATTAACAACTATGAAATAACATTGTATGCTGCACAAAATAATGAGCACGGTGTACCTATACCGGGCATCAGAAACCACAAATAAAGGCTAAAGGAAAAGAATTTGGTGCCTGAAAGCACAATGTAAATACAAAGTAACTGGTTACAAGGCTCCAGGACCATCGGATTTCTTAGAAAAATGTTGGGTTCCCAATTTCAAATGAATGTGTCTTGTTTGAGTTTGGATATACAATTACTATTACTAACGAGTCTGCGTGGTACACTCATTGTTTATAGTGATAGCAAGATAAGAGCACAACCAAAACCAATAAATATGATTACCTAAATAACCATAGTCCACTCAGGACATCATAACTGCAAGTAATAACCTAAGTTCATGAACTGAACATGGATGCCACTAAATTCCTCTGATGTTACAAACTGTAGCACTTCCAGGTGGAAGATGATATCGCAAATACTATTTGCAAATCAAAGCATCAGCTAGTTCCATGGTTCCATATGTGAAGCATAATTTTAGTGGTGGTGGGTTTTGTTTTATGTTTTGTTTCGTTTTATTCTTCAGCCAACATTAAAAGTTAGTTTCTGAATATTAATGACAGCCAGGCATACATGTCTGTTAAAAATATTTACTAGTTATTATCACTTGATTAGAACCTAGCCAACAAATATATTAACTAACAGCACAAACCTGAACCCAAGCAGCACCGACCAAACAACTGTAAGAAGGAATGCTTTAAGAGACTTCCACAATCAATAATGTTACCAACTTCTTTTTGTTGAGGCGTGGATCATATCACCCTGAGGAACATAAAAAGCTTGTGCACATGGTGCTAATCTGCCAATAATCCAAATTCATATCAACAAAGTGGCACAATATACAGCAGCAAAGTGTCCACAAAGTGGACAAATTAACTAAGCAGGTACGACAACAAAGACATTGCATGCCAATTTGTGCAAGATACGTAAATCAGTTCACCTTATCCGAAGCATTTTAGAATAAAGCTTCTGGCCATATCCAAAATCAATACCAGGTCTTTCATTGTTATTACTTTTCAAGTAAATGAATAATGTAATAATAATTGTGTTGGGTTTCAATAATACATTTTTAATAGATTGTGCGACAAGGTTTCAATAATGGTGCTAGTAAAGAATCTATCAGAATATCAATTCCCACTAATAAGAACAAAACAAAAGGAGGCAAGAATTCAGAAAACATAAATATTTCCTTTTCAGTGTTATGGTTCATACAAATTTGTAAAAGCAAACATTACCAGATAACTAGCAGCTAAGCCTGAATGTAGCTGCATCAAGGAAACAGCTCAGGAATCCTCAAATTAGATCAACTGCCACATAAACATACAGAAAATTAAACAGGCATCATATAAGCACACTTCCATAACATTGAGATAAGCACTTGAAAATAGAAACTCATAAATCTGTCGCATTAAATTTCTCAGGCTAGTGGCTGATGGCTTTCTTTGCTCTAAGAGATTCAAGGGCCTTCTCACGAAGCTCAATTTCAAGTTTCTTCTGATCAGACTCTTCTCTGCCAGCATGTGAACCTCTTTTCCCAACATCAGCGTCTGAATCAGAACCCCGATCCTTCTCAAAATCTGAAGGTGGTGTAACAGTATCAATGTGCTTCGCTTTTTGTTTGCTGGCATGGCGTTCTGCCCTTTTGCGGTGCCATTCTTCACGTCTTTGGCGCCTTTCCTCTTTTCTTAGCCTCTTTTCTTCTTTCCTCCTCCTTGCCTCTTTGTCATCTGGCTCGGAACCAGACTCAGAACTACCATCATGATGTTTCTTGTGCTTATGAGCCTTCTTATGCCTTCGCTTCTCAGAGTGGGATCTATGTTTCTGAGGTTCTTCAGAGCCTGAACTACCAGAATAAATGTGACTATTACCATCTGTTCTTTTCTTGGGCTTTTTAACAGGACTTCCATCTTCTGATTGGGAATCCTCGTTGACTCTAGAAAAATATTTCTTTGCCCCAATAGCATCATCAGAATCATCACTCGAACCCCTCACGACATGCTCACTGTTCCTCTTGTCCTTCAAATAAGAGTTATCCTTTTCAATTCTAATAGGGGACTGCTGTTTCCCATGAGAATCATCAGGAGAATCAGTTTGACACTTCATTCTTCTACCAGCAAGCTCATGTTTTGACGATTCTGATAGTCGGTCAGGGTTTTTCTTCTGATCGCCCTTGCCACTGGAAAGAAAATAATGTCATAATATTGCTGAGGATGCACAATATGCTGCTGCGAGATGGTGTTTCTGATAGATAGCTATGAAATGTGCATGCATTCAACTAATTATTGGATCACACACTAACGATTGATATCATCATAATTATTAGGTTAATTATATACCCATAACAATTGCCACAACCACCACAATCATAGGTGTGTACTTTGTACCGAGTAGTATAAAACTTGTCGATTAACTGCTTTCCTACTCAAAAAGATCAAAGAGGACAACTCTATCACAGAATACATCTTGATCATAATTTTATCTAGTAGTATTCAGTTTTCAAATAAGAGAACAAGAACATATTAAGGTGTTGTATGTTAGAAATAAAAACAGTGTTACAAAGTGGTTCTACCAACAGTAGAAAACTAATAAGGCAAGAAGCTCATAGAAGTCCAGCGAGCTTCCAGTTGCTGTGTCTCAAGAACTAAAAGTAGCTTCAGAAACAAGAATTTAACCTCTTTTGCAATATGAATGGAGATTTTTCTCCATGGCTTGAGTTATCAACATGGACTTTCTTAAGTTGCAGATCAGCCGAGAAATCCTTAGTTTTCTTACATGCTGAATTTTCTTTCCGTGCATTCTCTCTGAATGTGAAAAGAGAAATAACATTTATATTGAGAAAATGAAAGGCAAACAAATCTGCAAGGGTAAGATAGGAAAATATGGCGTCCAACCTAACACGACTGTCTTCCTCCTCATCTCCACCTGTATCTGTGCTGTCCTGACTAGGAAAATGTTTCCCAGAGCTCTTGAAAGAGCTGCAAAAACGATGATGAGACCTTTCAACATCCAATTTCTATTCGCTAACGTGTGGGAAAGAAGATGGAAGAAAGCAATGCAATTCAATGCAGAAAAATACACACCTATCATGAGTGGAGTTCCTTTCTGCATTGTTAGGAGACCTAAAGGATTTTGTCAACCTATATTGCTCAGAATCTGAGGAAAGATGGCCACCCATCCTTGCACCATCCCTGTCATCATCATCTGATCTTCTTTCTTGGTTCCTAAGACAATAATGGCCGTCAGGCAATAGTTTATGAATACATGCAAAAAAACATATCTACAGATATTTATTGGTCCCTTAGATAATATTATTGGCCCTAAGGGAGTAGTTTCTGATAACATGTCTCTAAATAAAACCATGCATATTACCTTTTAAGCACAGCTCTGTCTTTATTGGAGGGGGCGCCATTCGTTCCTTTCTCGATGTCTCTACTCAAACTCCTGCGAGAACGATTAGGACTCCTGCTACTGTATGGACTGATACTCCTGCAAGTATTGGTATATCAAAATTGGAGGCTGATTCCACATACAGAGAGAGCTGGAAAGGAAATCTGGTCGCATTGTTACCTCCTTCGCTGTGGAGACGGACATCGATTTGCAGAACGAGTTTTCGGTGAACTTGGGGATCTCCTCCGGCGTTTTGGTGACAGGGACCGACGTCTTACTGGAGACCGAGACCATGGTCTGTGTCTTCCAGGAGATGGGGACCGTGGCCTGTGGCCTCTTGGAGATGGGGATCTTGGCCTGCGGCCTCTTGGAGATGGGAATCTTGGCCCGCGTCTTGCTGGAGATGGGGATCTTGGCCTGCGGCCTCTTGGAGATGGGAATCTTGGCCCGCGTCTTGCTGGAGATGGGGATCTTGGCCTATGCCTTGCTGGAGATGGAGATCGGCGTCTAGGTGGTGAACATCTGTGTCGAATAGGGGATCTTCGATGTGCAGGAGATGGTGATCTCCTTGGTGCATGAGCTGGAGAACGACGATGGTGGGGAGAAGGTGACCACCACGACCTAGACGATGGCGATTTTCTGCGAATGTGAGGAGATCGCCGACGAGAAGATGGGGATGGATATCCTGACAATGAAGGTGACCCTCTCCTGGAATAAGGTGACCTCCTTCTAGAAACTGGAGTACTTCTTGGAGAATGCCTTCGGGGAGAAACAGAACGTCTAGATGAAGTTGAACGCCGTGATGATCTATGGTGCCTATCAATAGAGCGGGAACGCCTGTAAGGAGATCGAGAACGCCTTCTGGGAGAAATAGATCTTTGCCTACCATGGGGTGACAAAGATATGCTTCTGGATCTGTGACCTTCCCTGCAAAAAAATGCAATAAGCTTCCCATGAGTCGCTTGTTTCAGTTTCTTGTGTAGGAAAATGTTTACTCTTCACAGAATAACTGGGTAGAACACCACTGTATAACCCAAGTATAACCATACCTAGACGTTGGTGTAGCATTGAAAATTAACATATCTCATCATAATTTTTTTAAAAAGATAGATACATAGTAAAGGGACACATAATCATCAAACAGCATCTCTTTGGAATACTGATAAAAGAAACACCCACCTTATAAGTAATACATCAAGTTTAATTGCTGGTAATCAGGCTGCACTAGCAAACTAAAGATTATATAGATCCAGCATTTGGTATATGAATATCCTATGTATCATCCTTAACCTCCGGAAGCAGTGTTATTTTTCTTTGACCAGAGGTTCGCAGCATCCTCACAATTTAGGAAATCAAGGTCCTAATTGTCTAATTCATGAGAAGAAGATATCAGTGAATGCCAATGCCGAAATATACAGGCCCCAATTTGGTGGTCATTAATTCAAGATGGGGAGTTTTCCTTAAGGTCACATGATTGTTGGGCCACTTAGAAAAAAAAACATATAATGATTACCACCAGTAATCAGGATACTTAAGAAAAGATACATCAGTGTAAAAGATAAGACATAAAACAGTAGAACAATCATTCACATACTTACAATGTTTTATTTACAATATCATGAAAGATTAAGAAAAATTTCAGATCCAGCCATTCTTATGAGCATATTAACCTAATACCAATCAGCTATTTTACTGTTCTAAAAAATAGCTATTTTACTCATGTGCTAAAAAAGGTTTACTTAAAGGAGTGGCAGAGAATTTTGATTGGCAATGACTGCTTGGTACATATAAATCAACTGTATAAAGAGTGGCGATCTACAAGGTGAGCAGACATCAGGCAAAACACAAACATAAGTGTTTCATGGATAAAAAATAATATTGATAACGCAGAGGTTAAGAATACAAATAAATAAGATCTGGATTACCTAAAAATGGGTGCGTTGCGATATCATCTAATGTTATGCATGCATTTAAATGGCAGTTAAAGCCTTCAAGGTTCTCTGAGAAATTAACAACTAACCGGCTCTTTGTTCTTGAGTTGCGCTTAAAGTCCAATTCATTTTCACCCTCAGCATTGGCATTGGTATTATTTAAAGCAGAGCCAAATGAATCACAATAGAATCTTGAGTTACCAGCATCCCCATCCTACAGTAGTTGAGGTAAAGAACGATATGAACCCAAATAATCGGAGAAGCTATCTGAATGTCATCAGAAACACAAGATGTCACAATATAACCCTAAAATCAATGGTACAAAAATTGGCTGAAAGGAATAGCTCACCATCATCTTGTGTTTCTCCAGTTCTGAGTCCCTTCCATCTTTCTCCCGCTTCTTTTGGATCTCCTGCACAATTATATCATCCTCCGCCTGCAGTAAGGTGACATGGAATTTACGAGAAGGTTTTCATTTTGTAAAATTAAATATGACCAACAATTCTGTGATGTCTAAGATATTCTGATTTCACCAAACAAAGAGAGGGTCCCAAAAGCTCCGCTAAGTCAGCAGTCAGCACTACTTGATTGTATTGAAAAAAATCTCATCTAAAGAATGAAGAAAAATAATGTTTTAAAAGTCATCCACAGAGTTTTCACTACAAAAAAAATGACCCATGGGAATATACACCCTGCCATCTAAATGACATATCCTTGTTGTATGCACAGTCCTCAAGGAACAAAAAGGCCATATACAACTTCCATCATAATGGCCTGATTCAATTGAAAATAACATATCTAACATGTACCATTCAAATATGGTGTCAGTAGACTAGTATAATTTTACCCAAGCAAACCTTTCTCTGCTGTATCTCAGCCTCCTTTGCATCTAGAAACTGTTGAGGCACCCCACTGGCATTCTGCTGTGCGCTCAGGAGGAGGCTCCAGAGCTCCTTCATGAACTTCAATGTGTTCTTCTCCATGAATCCTGTCAGCTGGATCTGAATCTTCTTCCCATCCACCTCCTGCCATAGAAAATTAAAAAGCATCAATACCTCATGGGCATCTTCTATCATCTGTGATACAAGCCCACTAATATTAAACATTAGACAAGACACGACACAGCTGTACTTGAATTGAATTCTGGTAACATTTAACAGGAATCATATTCTATAGCTGAGCAATACAGAACATAATATAGTCAGAAATACGACTTCCCAAAAGAGAGAGAGGTTTGTTATCAGGCACAAGCAACTGTTACAAGACACAAAATGGGGCATTGCTTGGCAAACTTATGGGAAGTTTCCAAGAGTAAACAAATCCATTTAGAATATTGTGAACCAGAAATTGGTCAGGATTAGCTTCACAAGATTGGCTAGATTCCAAGTCTTATGCTACCCAAACAAGCCCACATAGGTTCTCAGATTTGATTCCTCAACTACACCAATAGGGGTCAAGCTTTGTGTAGGCCAATGTGGGCAATGGCGTATTGGTGTCTCCTTCACTTTGCCAACTCTATATGTTTAATTACGAAACTAACAACAAGTACTGCATATTGACTTCCAAATCACTACTGTGGCCCTCTCTAATCCATCAATTTCCAAAGTATGGCCCCCTCTTACTTCTGACCCAAACTCTGCCGCTGTACACCGAGCAATATTTCGGTTTTAATTCCTGAACTAGACCACGAAATAGTTGCTTTGTAATTTCTGAGCTACATTCCTCAAGCTGATTAGACTAAAAAAATCTGGGCATGCCCTACATGTACCAAGTCACAACATACACGCACAATTGAACGAGGACTTAACAAACAAGCGACATTGCTAGACTTGAATAAACCGTATCTTACGTAAAAACTTCACCTTCTCTTCGAGGAGGCCGTAGATGAAGTTGATGAGCACCTCGTCCTCGAACCCGAGCAGCTCAGTGGCCCGCGTGGCGATCCAGGGCTTCATCACATCCATCTTGACCTTCGTCATGTCAACCTATCACCACCCCCAGCACAAAATCCCCGTATTAGAGTAGGAGTGGCATTAAACGGTACAGAGCGAAAAAACACCATACGATAATTAGAACCCAATGGAGAGACGAAGTGCATAAGTGAACGAACGAACTAACTAGGTGATCAAGCTCGGGCGCGAACTTCTGAGTCTTGAGCAACTTGGCCTGCTTGTTGGAGAAGCGCGTGTCTTGGTCGGCGGACGTCCCCTGCGAAAACACCACGGGGAATCAGCTTGGCCTCTCTCACAGTCACGGATCCGAAGAGCCGGAACCACGGCGACGAGACGCACAGCGAGCAAGATAGATCGTGACGGCGAGTTGAGCAGCTTACCCGGAAGAAGCCGCCCGACATCTTGGCGGTCGCCGCCGCCGCTGCTCTGGGGGGACGAGGCGGCGGGGAGTGGAGGGGGGTCGCGGGTGACTAGGGTTCTAGGCGTGCGTGTGTGCCGCTTGGGTAAGCGACGACGAGGCAGGGTACAGCGGAGATTCGAATAATGGAATAAGCCCTCTAAGTGGGTCAAGGCCACGATGCTGTGGGCTTTTAAACTCCGAGTGGGCTTCTCTAGTTGCCGGTTCGTTCGGGCAGTTCGCGTGCGCTGTGTCGAGATTCGTGTTGTATCACGTGGCGACAGATTGCTCGCAACGTGCTCTTTAAAGGAAAATTCTGTTGTCCAATTGCCTGTTTTTTAGGGAAAATTTACAGCTAGCACATCCCAACCTTTCCGTTTCTCATTCTCTCACATAGTTGTGCTCACCCTGGGCCCACCAGCAACACTCCTACTACTAGATCGACAAGCATTGCCCACTACCTTACTCACCGTCCACCACTCTCCTGCGCCTAGGGCATCGGTTCTACACACCCAAGAGCCTTTGAGCATCTCGAGATCTATAGTGTTAGACACCTTGTTGGTTGTATAGGTAGTAGAATCTGGATTTCGATTGCGAGACGTTATCACCAATGGGGGAAGAGTCTATTCCCCACCCCTGATCGAATCGACAACGGTTTTTAGGTCCGTCGAGTCATCCTCTTGGTTGGACGTGGTACCGCTTTCATCATCGATGGTAAAAACTTTTCGGGGGTACGCTCCGCTAGTAAAGGAGTCTATGCCCATTATGGACCTGTCATCGGATGATATCTATGAGAACTTTCTTCAACAATCTGAGTTGTTGGAAGCCACGAGGAAAGATCACATCTTGCGGCACATGTTGCTCATGCGAACGTCTTGGTTATCAAATGAATCAAGCTCGATATCGTAAGCCCTGACACACTCGTCCATAAAGCGACTTACATTATCGCTAGACTGGTCATCAGGGAGGGTGTAACCTAGATCCACCTTATCAATCACCAGATCTTCGTCAAGCGAGAGGGCAAAGTTGTCGTAGAACCCTTCATTTGAGTAGCCAGATTTCGACATGATCTCAGGTGGAGTCATCACCAAGGCAGATGGTGAAGATTTGGCATCGTTTGCAATGATCCCCACGGATGGCGCCAGCTGTCAATGATTATTAAATTATCGATCTTACGAATATATGATGAAAGTAGGGGATACTCCATTTTGCCGAATCAAGTGCCAGAAGACATATATTGATATTAGTTCAGGCCTTCTAGAGAATAATAAACTCATGTCATGTGTTTTTGTATTGATCTTCAAGACAGATTACAAGGGGGTTGTGGCTAGTCTAGATGTGATCTACAGCAAGTCGAAGGCTTCTTGCGTGTTGTCCGATGTTGTAGATTGCGATGTACTTCTTATTGTGTCTAGATGGCTTTGGTTGTCTCTCCAAAGGTCGTCTCCCCTTCGCAGAGTCCCCCGACTTCATATATAGGGGGGTTACCATGTAGCACATGAATTTCTTTCCGAGTAGGATATTGTTATTCTTAAACTTAGCGATATAAATTCTTGTTTAAGGGATATCTTGATACTTACGGTAGATTTTTATACATTCAAGAATTCCTTTACTTAATATAACTGTATGCTCTGAGTATTCAAGAGACCCACAAGGACTCATATACGTACTGTATACAACAGATTTATACTACTCATTGTTAAAAATAGTTGTGTTTGTATGAAGACTTTTATCCTTGTGCTAGACTATAGTATTGTCATTTGTGCTTGTATGGAGATTTTTATCCTTACATTTGTCATTTGTATTATCATATGAGATATAAATATGTCATATACTCATGTAGATTGTAGTTATGTCATGCGTGACTTTATTGAACTTGTCATGTGAGATGTGTAACTTGTGAGCTATAATTTGGTGTTTTCATTCAGAATTATCGATTCCTGATGATATCAATATATTACCGATCTAACAATGTTGTTTTCGATTTCCAATACGACCAATGTTGTATTTATTTCCAGTATTATCGCTTCTAATTTTGTTCAGAAAATGAAATTAAAAATGATTTTAGTGTTTTCCGATGTTTTCGACCGTTTTTGCCCATAACCATAAGCCCGATCTGAGATTCTGAACAATGGAATAAGCCCTCTAAGTGGGTCGTTGCCACCATGTTGTGGGCTTCTCTAGTTTCTAGCTGATTCATTTGGGTAGTTCACACGCGTTATGTCGAGATTCATGTTGCGACACTTGCGTGATAGATTGCTCGCAACATCCTCTTAAAAAAGGGAAATTCTTGTCGAGGGTAATCCTTGACAGTGATTCCGTGGTATGTTAGACGACGGGTGCGTGAACGGCGTTTCAGGGAGAGAATGTGTCTATGCGTGTAAACGAAGGATTTGGGGACACCAGAGGTTATACAGGTTCGGGTCTCCTGGAGGATAATAACCCTACGTCCTATTTTTTGTATTATAGTAGATCTCACTTGGTTACAGCAGTGTTCTAATAGATTGCCAGAATTGATCTGTCTTGATTACAACGGGGTCCTCATCCCTTTATATAGTAGGGAGAGGGAGAACTAACATGCGGGCTGTACCTAGATGGCCTCTGCTCATCTAACTCAGATTATCATTACGGAGTCCCAGGCACGCAACTTGCTCTGACAGCACTGCATATCGTGCTGTCGCACGCTGTCTTTGCCTAGCCTGTAGAACCTTATTCTGCTGCATTTAATGCGACGGGATGAAACGGTGCACTTCTGCACCGTCCCCGTCTGCTTGCCTCTGTGCGTCGTCCTCGTCCACTTGCCTCTGCGCGCCGTCTCCGTTCACTTGCCTCTCTACGTCATCTCCTTTCACTTGCCCTGCCGAATGGCTGACAACATCCCATCTGACGTGCGACGTTGCGCTGGCTATAAAGTTTCACACCGAAGCCTTTAATGCTACGGGATGGGACACGCCCCCTGCACCGCCCACGACCTTATCCGTCGGGGCCGGTGCCTGGTGAAGAGAATTGCTCGGGCAAGTGTCCAATCGGGCAAGTGACTGGTGAAGAGAATTGCTCAGTGTGCAAAAGCATGACTGAGGTGATAGTAGAAATATAACCGCCTCTGGTCGCTATCTTGGGTTATCCACTCTAGGTCTCTCCGTGCCGCGAATAACTCCTCCCAACAAGGTGGTCAAGGAAACAAGTCGCAAGTCATGCAGGAGTCAGCTGATCGAGCCTCACTTGGCCAACCGAGGACTACACAAGACTAAAGAGTGTTAGGACTGGTGCACCTCTGAGATCACTCTACAAGATCTCTCGCTCGACCTCAAACCCAAGCTCGCACTCGGCCACAATTTCTAGACTACACTGGTCAACAAAGTCATCGGTCGACGTGGTTGGGGGCTCCATGCGGGCAGGTGGGCTGGTCGGTCCTGACCACGCTCCATCTACAGGCGTGGTCGCGGGCTCGGGTCAACGAGGATACTTGGTCAGCTCAGGGATTCTACAACCACAACACCGGTGCAGTTTCATCAGAGAAGTTTAAAGCGTCATTCAGATATATTACAAAACCTAAGTTACAACCCAGTCTTTACTCCTTGGTGGCCTCCACCCGTAAGACAGACTCCATGTAATCAACTACCCCTCGGCACTCCTCCTACAGTCTCCTCCGCTTCGGGTTCGGTGATCGCTCCCCCTCCCGAATGAGGTCAATGTTGAAGTTGGGATCGTGGTTGTGATAACACCGGAGAACATACCCCGCCGCATCCCTTGCCACCTGCGCCACATCCTCCGTGCCCCTCGCCGCAAGAATACCCAGGAGCTCAAAAAACTTCTCCGAAAGAACCTTAATAGGGTAGGCCTAGGCCTGGGCTATGCGCTAGTCCTTCGACTTGATGCCCCCAACCCGGAGCTCTCTAAGAGATCCTTCAGCGCCTTAAAGGCCTCTTAGAGAATGCCATGGTTGGTGTGCTCGTCCTCCTTAAATTAGAACTGCTCCGTGGCAAGCGCGACCTTTTCCCACTGGAGCTCACTATACTTATGCTAAAGCAGGAGCCCCGCCTCCTTTTCTTTGGCCAGCTGCCTCTCTAGTTCGGCGCATCGGCTAGCCACCTTTTTGAAAGTGCATATAGGCCCACTATGTGGGTTTTGATGATTGACGACAAACGATTAAGGAACTAATGTGTTCAACAAGTATTTGAATAGATAAAGTCTTGATGATGAAAGCTAAACAACATTGGCGATCCCTAAAATGAAGAAAGAAAATAGTGCATGGTTATTCTTATAGTTATAGCATTTTACTTTAATTTGAGTATAGGAATGATGTACAATTAAGAGGGATGCAATGTTGAAAGCTTTGTCATGATCTTAGTGCTCAAAGTCAATCCTTAGAATGAGAGACACAATCCACAACACGGACACTTGTTTTTAAATTGTTCTGTTGATATCAGAAATTCTGATAGGTCATATCGGAAGTTCCGATATATGTTAGAGTGTCCGGCGTGTTAAAATTTTGAGCGCTTGGGAGGTTCTCTGTTGAATCGAAAGTTCCGATGTTGATCGAAGTGTCCGACGTGTTAAAATTTTGAGCGCTCAGGAAGTTCTCTGTTGAATCGGAAGTTTCGATGTTTTGGATCGGAAGTTCTGATGTTGATTGGAGTGTCTGACGTGTTAAAATTTTAAGCATTCAGGAAGTTCTCTGTTGAATCAGAAGTTTTGATGTATTTAGTCGAAAGTTCCGATGTGTGTATATTTCCCGTTTGGGTAGAGTAAGGCATAGTTGTTATTTTCAATAGATTGGAAGTTCCGATCTTAAGGTCGGAAGTTCCGATGTGAGCTGGAAAAGTACATAACGACTAGTTTTTGGAGGATACCCTATAAATACCCCTTTGCCTTACACTCTTTGAGCTACTATTGCCTTGATAAGAAAACACCTCTCTAGAGCCCTAAAGTTCACCTCTCCTCTCCCTTTCTTTGTGCTACATCTTGAGAAAGGGATTTGAGTGAGAGATCTAGTGAAAGTGATTTCAAGTTCATCTTTAAGTACTAGGTTTCGTCTCCAAGCTTTGCTTCATGTGCATTTGTTGCTCTTAGATATTGAGGTCTCCTAGACGGCTAGGAGTCATTCACGAGCCACCAATCCACTTGTGGTGCGCTGTGAGGATTTTGTGAATACCGGATTCCACCTCCTAAAGGGAAGGAATACCAAGTGGAGCCGATGAGTGCTTTGTGCAATCTCGCGAGGAAAAATGTTGCAAGAGACCCAGCTCAAGTGCAACCGAGCCCCTCAACAGAGACGTAGGATCCCCTCAAGGATCCAAACTTCGGGAACAAAATCGTTGTGTCTCCATCTTTGGTTATTTCTTATCTCTTACACAATTTTGAGCAATTCATTTACTATCTTGAGTTAGACTTTGTGCTTGCTGGTTTTACTTCAAATTGAATAGCATCATACTCTGCTGCATCAAGCATTTCATAGCTTAACTTATTGTTTCTCGTAGAGCTAGCTAAGTTCATTTTTCAGGCATATCAGAAGTTTCGATCGTATACATCGGAACTTTCAGTTTAAGTCGAAACATCCGATATTTATATCAAAATATCCAATATCTGGTTTCGTTGGGTTGTTCTATTATAATATTTGAAAAAGCGTCTATTCACCCCCCCTAAGCTGTATCTTGATCATTCAATTAGTATCAGAGCCTAATCTCCCAATTAGACTTAACCGCTTGGAGAATTCAAGATGACGGAGAAAGGAAAAGGAGCTCAAATTCCATATGAGTATACAAATGCATCTTCATATGTTTCAAGTCATTCCGGTAGAGCACCTTACTTTGATGGTAGTAATTATATAGCATGGAACCATAAAATGAAAATGCACTGGAAATCTATTAACCCTTATATTTGGCGTATAGTGGAAAATGGCTATCTAAGTACAGGATCCAAATAAGCCCACCCCAAAGATGATAAAAATAAACACAAGAACACTCAAGCGCAAATGTAATATTTAGCGCATTGAGTGGTGACGAGTTCAACCAGGTAGAAGGTCTTGAGAGTGCCAAAGAAATTTGGGACACACTCCAAGATCGAGCTATTGAAGAGCAAGTCGCATCGTTTTGTCATGGGCGATGATGAGACGCCGAGTGAGATGTACAAAAGGGCGCAAGGTATCATCTACTACCAAATCGCATAATATTGATGTTACTATTGAGCATGGTAGTGGTAGTGATAGTGATGATGACTTGCTAGATGATTTGAGTAAAATATCTTTAACTAGCATGTGTGAATTGCTTGAGACAATAGAAAGTCGACAGGAAACTCTCGAGAAGCAAGAAGAATTTCTCATCTTTGAAAAAGAGAGAAACCTTAAACTCGAGAAGGACCTTGCTAAAGAGAGTGAGAAAAATGAAAAATTGGCTAAAATGCTTGAGTTGACCAAAGCTTCAAATTCTAGTATTGAGAATTCAAATGAAATACTTCAAGAAAAATTTAATTGCTTACATAGAGTTCATAAAGCCCTTGAAGTTGAGTTTGAAATTGTCAAGAATATCACCTCCATTTCTAATGATGCATCTTATTCTACTAGTGTCTCAAACAACATTGATTGTTCTAGATGCAAAGATATTGATATTAATATTTGTGCTACTAACTCTAAATCTATGCAAGCATTAGCAAGCCAAAATGAGAAGCTTATGGGACTCCTTCATAAGGGCCTTTTAAAGTGTCACATGGGTAGTAACGCCCTCAAGGAGTATCTTGGTTATCAAAGAAACAACTTCAACCATGAAGAACTTAGATACTATCCCCCCGAGGGAAAGAAAGTTGAAACCTTGGTACAAAATAAATGATTCATCAACTTTGTCAAAGCCAAAATTATTCAAAATCATATTCATTCACCTCAAGCTACTTTTGACAAATCATATGTGCTTAAGAAAAATAGTCATGGTAGAATTGTTGCTAAGTATGTTGGTGTTATACATAAGCATGTTTCTATTAAGAAATTCATTTGGGTACCAAAAGTGCTTGTGACTAACTTGAAAGGACTCAAGCAAGTATGGGTACCTAAAAATATAAATTGATCTATTCTTGTAGGACTATACCTTCAGTGGAAGAAGTTGGGTAGTCTATAGCAGTTGCACAAATCATATAACCGGAGAGAAATCAATGTTCTCATCAATTGATACAAGTAGATCATCACATGAGAATATCGTGTTTGGTGACAATGGCAAAGAAAAGATAATGGGTTTAATTGCAATCTCAAGCGACCTTTTCATATCAAATGTTTTGCTTGTAAAATCCTGAAACTACAATTTGCTATCCGTATCTAAATGAGTTTCAATTGCTTATTTACCAATGTTGATGTGACGATCTTTAGAAGAGATGACTCCTGAATAGTCTTCAAGGGTCATATGAAGGGGAAGCTTTATCTTATGGATTTTTCATCGGATAAAGCAAGTCTTAAGACTTGTTTGATGGCTAAATCTAGCATGGGGTGGCTATGACATCGTAGTCTAGCACATGCCGGTACGAGGAATTTTAACAAACTTTTAAAGGGCGAGCTTATTTTGGGACTAACAAATGTTTCCTTTGAGAAAGATAGAATTTTTAGCACATGTCAAGCCGAAAAGCAAATTGGAGCACTTCATCCCGCCAAGAACATCATGATTACCACAAGACCTTTGGAGCTACTTCATATGGATTTTTTTGGTTCTATTGCTTATATAAGCATTGGTGGTGACAAATATGGATTAGTAATTATTGATGATTATTCTCGTTTCACTTGGGTATTCTTTTTGCATGACAAGAGTGAAACTCAACGAACATTCAAAAAATTTGCAAAAAGTGCCCAAAATGAGTTCAACTTGAAGATCAAGAAAATTAGAAGTGACAACGGGAGTGCATTCAAGAACAGTCAAATTAAATAATTTCTTGATGAGGAAGGAATCAAGCATGAATTTTTGACACCCTACTCCCCTCAACAAAATGAGGTTGTCAAAAGGAAGAACCACACGCTCATTGAGATGGCAAGAAACATGCTTGATGAATACAAGATCTCCAATTGTTTCTGAGCGGAAGCCATCAACACCGTGTGTCATGCGACAAACTGGCTGTATATTCACTAGACCTTGAAGAAAACATCATATGAGCTATTTACCAGTAACAACCAAATGTCTCATATTTTTGTGTTTTTGTGAGTAAGTGTTCTATTCTCAACAAAAAGTAAAAATCCTCCAAATTCACTTTTAAAGTAGATGAATGTTTCTTGCTTGGATATGGATCAAATGCCTATGCATACCGTGTTTTCAACAAACCACTGGTTGTGTTGAAATCGCGCGTGATGTGATATTTGATGAAATTAATAGCTATCAAGTAAAATAAGTTGATCCTAATATTTTAGGTGATGAAGAAATTCCAAGTGAAGCAATCAAGTGGATGGCGATTGGTGAGATAAGACCACAAGAGCCTAAAGAAGATTTAAATCAATCATCTTCATCAATTCAAATGGAGCCTCCAACCTCAAATCACGATCAAGAAGAATCCAACACATGCCTTGATCAAGATAAAGAAGGTGAAGTTGAACCTCAATCATGAGTGTCACACCCTAGAATTCATCAAAGTGTGCAAAGAGATCGCCCCATTGACAATATTCTTGGTGACATAAATAGGGAAGTCTCTACTAGATCTCAAGTTGCTAATTTTTATGAATATTACTCTTTTGTATCCTCTTTGGAACCTTTAAAGGTAGAAGATGCACTTGAAGATTCAGATTGAGTGATGGCAATGCAAGAATAGTTGAACAACTTCACGTGAAACAAAATATGGTCATTGGTGGAATGGCCCAACCAAAACAAAATATCATCACCAAATGGTTGTTCCGCAACAAGCAAGATGAAAACGGGATTGTGACAAGGAACAAGGCAAAGATAGTTGTACAAGGCTTCACACAAATTTAAGGTTTGGATTTTGGTGAGACATATGCCCTCGTTGCTATATTAGAGTCAATCTGTATATTACTTGCTTTTGCTACTCACCATGATTTCAAGCTTTATCAAATGGATGTGAAGAGCGCATTTCTCAATAGACCCATCACGGAATTGGTATATGTTGAACAACCTCCCGGGTTCGAGGATCCTAAATTCACATCTCATATCTATAAACTATATAAGGCACTCTATGGGCTTAAACAAGCTTCTAGAGCATGGTATGAGTGCCTTAAGGACTTTATAGTCAAGAATGTCTTTAAAAATTGGGAAAGTAGATGCTACTCTCTTCACTAAAAAGCTTGATAATGATTTATTTGTGTGTCAAATATATATCGATGATATTATATTTGATTCTACTAACAAGTCTTTTAGTGACGAGTTTAGTAAAATGATGACCAAGAGGTTCGAGATGTCGATGATGGGAGAGTCAAAGTTCTTTCTAGTATTTCAAATCAGGCAACTCAAGAAAGGCACATTCATATATCAAACCAAGTACATCAAGGATATACTCAAGAGATTTGACATGTAGAACACCAAGCCTATTCGTACTCCCATGCAAGCTAATGGCCATCTCGACCTCAACAATGATGGTAAACCCATGGATCAAAAGGTATATTATTCCATGATAGGCTCTTTGCTTTATCTTTGTGTATCTAGGCCTGATATTATGCTTAGTGTATACATGTGTACAAGATTTCAAGCCGCTCCAAAGGAGTGTCACTTAATGGCTGTTAAGAGAATTCTTCGATATCTAGTTCATACACCTAACCTAGGGCTTTGGTATCCTAAAGGTTTGAGTTTTAATCTCATTGGGTATTCCAATGCGGATTATGCGGGTTGTAAAGTGGATATGAAGAGCACCTCGGGTACATGTCAATTCTTGGGTAGGTCTCTAGTGTCGTGGTCTTCCAAGAAAAAAATTTTGTAGCCCTATCCACCACCAAAGCAGAATACGTTTCCGCAGGTAGTTGTTGTGCACAATTGCTTTGGATGAGGCAAACTTTGAAAGATTATGGAATTTATTTTAATAAAGTGACTCTCTTGTGTGACAATGAAAGTGCAATCAAGATAGCCAACAACCACATCCAATATTCCCAAACCAAGCACATAGATATATGACACCACTTTCTTCATGATCACTACACAAAAGGAGACATAGACATACAAGACATAAGGACGGAAAAATAATTAGTGGATATCTTTACCAAGCCCCTAGATGAGAATAGTTTTTGTGAGTTGAGAAATGAGCTAAATATTCTAGATTCTCAAAACGTGGCTTGACCCCTTACAGACAATGTTTGCATATTTGCCTATGAGTTTAACTAATATGGTGAACATATTTTAGCAATGTGTTGTTCTCTCAATGAGCATACACAAACCATATGAAGTGAATAAATTGATATTTTTGCAAAAAAAAAAAGGTGACCCTTGGGTGACTTATGTGCAAAATGTGAATCTAGTGCTAAGGGATCTCATTCTAAATGAATTTTGGTCCTAGTACAATATTTGGATCTCATTCCGATGTGTGGAATTTAACAACACCTTTTACCCTCGATGAAACATTTTCCTCCTCATTCTATCACTTTCACCATTGCCTCTCACCTTGGTCTCGCTCTCCACCGACTAACGGACCTTCCGAGCCATCGGAACATCCGGTTCTTCCTCCGGTTTGGGTTCTCTCTCGACCGGAGGCACTGATTCCTCTATGGATCAATGTTCTTCTCCGGTGTGTGCTCTCCCTCAAGGTATCTTCGTCCCCTTCTAGGGTTTCTTGAAATCTTAAATCTCTTATGAATCCCTTCGGTGGAAGTACAACATGTGGTCCTTAGATATTGGATCTATACTCATCTCTCACCGTTGTTGGTAAAAATCATAGAAATCTTGATTTTGGTGCTAGACTGTGAAAGTTGGAACTTCCAGTCAGGGACATCGGAACTTCTCATCCATGTCGGAACTTCCGATCCATCCATTCAAAACTTCTGATCTTCACTGATTTCAACACTAATGTCTAGATTTTCTTCCAATCTTCTTTCGCTTTGTCCCAAGTCTTTACGCATACCTATCTATCTCAGGATTAGTGATGGAAGGTGGACATATGTATGAGAGGAGAATCAAAGCTAGAACCGATTCATCTCAACCTAAAAGCTCAAGACAAAGAAAGAATAAAAAGCAAGCAGCCAGTAGGGGTAGGAATCCAAATCCAGCTATGCCCGCAATTGATCAAAGCCCTCAAACTGCTAATGTTGGTAGAGGTGGTTATCTACCACCTAGAAGAGGTGGTACCTCTAGTGCTTAGGTAGAAACTGAGGAATATGTTGAGATGGAGCCACAAGACGAGATTGGACTCTTGAGGATGCACGTGCCTGACAGAGCTAATAATCACCCAAGGCATTGCATCAGCTACAAGGGCAGATCCGCTATTGTCAAGAAGCAAAGAGAATCAAATTCTTATGAGTCTGACAGGTTCTCCACTGATAATCATTTCTGGACCTTCTTTCAACAGGATTACTATGAGTCAGTGATTCTTCTCGTTAAGTATCCCACATCTCGTATGCAGTGGATTGATTGGAGCTATATGGAGAGCCAAGATAATGACATCTTTAATGAAGTAATTGCAGCTTGTGAGTTTCATAATCTGAAGGGTATCATGGCATTTGAATATCCTTGGTGTGAAGAAGTGATTGCCCAGTTTTATGCTACCTATTATGTTGATCATAATGCTGCAAGGATTATCCATTGGATGACAAATGGTACATGGTACAAGATCAAATACTTAGCATTTGCTAGACTTTTGGGTTTTACTACAGATAATCATCACAACACCGACAAAATTCATAATGAAAATATCATGGAGACAGAAGAGATGCAGTTCATGTATGATATGGATGTTGGCTTTCAAACTCAGGTATGGTTTCATTCAGATTCTCTCCTGGCCCATAAGAAATGGCACATGCCATCCCGCAAGTTTGTGAAACATAGGAGTAGAGGAGTAGGCATTTGGATCGGTGAAGAATACAAGCTTGGTAAAGTTAAAGGTCGTCTTCCTTTTTATGCTTATCTTAACAGGATGGTGAGGAAAATAATTGCACCTAAAGATAGAGATGCCAACAGTATTCTTTCTTATACCAGAAACTTACTTGCAAAAATGAAGGATAACACAAAGTTTGATGTGTTTAACTTCATTTGAGAGGAGATTCGCTTTACCTCTCTTTATCCTAAGAGAGGATGTGGCTATGCACCTTATATTATGCTTATGATTGAAAAAGTCACCAACCTCTCTTTTCACAAGGAAGTGAAGCACTCAAGGCTGCAAATAAGGGTGATTAAGTGTGTTCGTTCCTCTCTGAGTGCGGAGTCACCACCACTAGAATAGGCTTCTTCTTCCTCTACCTTTTGGATCTTAAAGTCCATCTTTTGATTATGCAAGGGTACTTCTGTGAGAGTTCAAAAGGAGAGGGCTGCTAGGAAGAAGCTCACTAGGAGAGTCAAGGAGATTCACAGGCACCTGGATATCAACCACCTTGCTCTCCTGATGGTTCTGGGGTTGGGACAGTAATAAGAATGTGATAGAAGATCCTTTCAGTACAGTTCCTGCTCATGCTTTTGCTTCTGAGTTTGATGGAGATGAGGACGGTGACGAGTAGACCACTATCTTAGTTTGTTTCTTCTTTTTGGTGTCTTGATGCCAGGGGGGGGGGGGGGGAGAGAAACTTAATCATATCTTAGGACATCTTCGTTTCCTTTATGTTAGGACATCTTCGTTTCTTTTCCATTGTTGTCAGTTAGACTTGTTTTATGTATTGAATGTTGTTTAATGTGTTGTAAGAACTTTATTGTGCTAGTGTGATGTAATGTGCTACTCTTATGTATTGTGGATGCTTGTTGTATGTATTATGTTCCATATTGTGTGAGCTATCATGTCATATGCTATTTCTTTTAATATATGTGATATGGCATGCACTATATATTCATACTCTCTTATGCCAATACCATGTTCACACTTGCACACCCATAAATGCAAAGATATAGGGGAGCTTTCACAAAATTTTCTTTCAAGATGTTCATTTGTTTTTTCAAAAATAAATTTCATACAATTCACACCTTTAAGGAGATCTCACCATATATCCTTGCATTAAAAATAATTTCATTTAAAATCTCTTGTAAGCTTTAATCGTGTTGTCATCAATCACCAAAAAGAGAAAGATTGAAAGTGCATGTTATCCCTATAGTTATAGCATTTTACTTTAATTTGAGTATAGGAATGTCGTACAATTAAGAGGGATGCAATGTTGAAAGCTTTGCCATGATCTTAGTGCTCAAAGTCAATCCTTAGAATGAGAGACACAATCCACAACATGAACACTTGTTTTTAAAAAGTTCTGTTGATATCGAAAGTTCTAATAGATCATATCAGAAGTTCTGATATATCTCAGAGTGTCCTGCGTGTTAAAATTTTTAGCACTCAGGAAGTTCTCTTTTGAATCAGAAGTTCCGATGTTGATCAGAGTGTTCGGCATGTTAAAATTTTGAGCGCTCGAGAAGTTCTTTGTTGAATCGAAAGTTTTGATGTTGATCGGAGTGTTCGACGTGTTAAAATTTTGAGCGCTCGAGAAGTTCTCTATTGAATCAGAAGTTCCGATGTATTTAGTCGGAAGTTCCGATGTGTGTATATTTCCAGTTTCAGTTTGGGTGGAGTAAGGTGTAGCTGTTACTTTGAATAGATCAAAAGTTTCAATCTTAAGGTCAGAAGTTATGATGTGGGCTAGAAAAGTACACAACGGCTAGTTTTTGGAGGATACCCTATAAATGTCCATTTGCCTTACCCTCTCTAAACTGTTGCTGCCTTGACAGGAAAACACCTCTCTAGAGCCCTAAAGTTCACCTCTCCTCTCCCTTGCTTTGTGCTACATCTTGAGAAAGGGATTTGAGTGAGAGATCTAGTGGAAGTGATTTCAAGTTCATCTTCGAGCACTAAGTTTGGTCTCCAAGCTTTGCTTCATGTGCATTTGTTACTCTTGGTTGAGATCTCCTAGACGGTTAGGAGTCATTCATGAGCCATCGATTCACTTGTGATGCACCGTGAGGAGTTTGTGAAGGCCGAATTCCGCATCCAAAAGGGAAGAAATACCAAGTGGAGCCGAGGAGTGTTTTGTACAACCTCGTGAGAAAAAGGGTTGAAAGAGACCCAGCTCAAATGCGACTGAGTCTCTCAACGGAGACGTAGGATCCCCTCAAGGATCCGAACTTCAGGAACAAATTCGTTGTGTCTCCCTCTTTGGTATTTCTTATCTCCCTCTTTGTAATTCATTTACTATTTTGAGTTAGACTTTGTGCTTGCTGGTTTTACTTCAAATTGAATAGCATCAGACCCTGTTGCATCAAGCATTTTATAGTTTAACTTATTATTGCTCGTAGAGCTAGCTAAGCTCATTTTTTAGGCATATCAGAAGTTTTGATCAAATACATCGGAACTTCCGGTTTAAGTCGAAACATCCGATATTTATATCGGAATATTTGATATCTATTTCCGTTGTGCGGTTCTGTTATAATATTTGAAAAGGCACCTATTCACCCCCTCCCCCTCTAGAACGTATCTCGATCCTTCACTCTTCCTTGTCCTCGATCAGCTTGCGGACAGAGGCCGAGAAGCAGGGGACCAGCGAGAGCAGGTCGAAGGCTGCAAACGGCTCAATGATTGACTCTGCAAGCATGAGAGCCACGACCAGTGCTCCTGGTGTCTATGCTATTGCGGGCGAGGGAACCGAAACACCGTGCTGAGGCGCTGCTGATGGGGGAGTTACGATTGGGGTTGTATGTGTTGTCGGGGAATTGCATCAACAACAGAATTATGGAATCAGGAAGGAAAAGGAAACTCGAAGTGCCTGCGCCTAACCAGAGAACTTATAATGGTGGCAGAGACTTGAGCACGAGTCTGTTCCTTGCAAAGCCACTAGACCGATTGGTCAAGGAAGATAGTCCTGCCATCTAGCCACCTGTGCTCGGTGTCCCACGATCATGTTTGGATGTCTCTACAGTGGATGTGTCCTCCGTCGGTTTCTTCCCCATGGAAGCTTGGACAACAGCAGCCTGACCGCTGAGTCTGGTCAGGGCGCACCTGGTCGGAGCATGTCTGGTCGGAGCGAGTCTAGTCGGAGCGCACCTAGTCGGAAGGAGTCTGGCTAGGACGATGCTAGTCGACCCTCATCTGATCGGTACGGCTCGCAGTCGCTACCCTGCTCTATGTAGTCTGGTGACATCCGCAGCCAGTCGGGCTGATGTCACGGACAGAGTGGTGGCCGGCCATGAGCGCTGTGCGGTAGAGAGGGCATGCGAACAACAAGATCAATCTCCCGGGCAACTTCTGTAATCTTGTTGATTACCGGACGCAATAAATAACCTCGGAAAGCTTCTGCGGTTACACAAACCATGGAACCCTGACCCAGGAAAAGATTTAGAGATAGAAATCTTGAGAAAATGCCAAGCACACCAGTCTGATCTGAGCCCTCTCCGACGGAAGGAGATCGCACAATGGAGGAGTGTCACGTGGAGGGCCACCTTTCCTTGGGGCTGCTGCCATTAGTAATTTACCTGTAAGTCAATGACGTCATCAGTGAGATCTAGATGAGGGGAATATTAAGACATCGCATGACCAGCAACGAGCGCCATGAGGACGGCTGCGACGTTACCTGTGGGGCTCTCCTGGGTGGCGTTGTCACTCCCAATGTACTGATAGGTTGGATGTGCTCTCCTCCACTAGGGGCACAGTTAGTGCTTAATGAAGTTGCGAACGATGTTCGATCCTGACAGTCCGACGTTCGCAAGCTGTTTGACCCGAGCGGCAAGGATCAATAGTTCTGGAGTCGATGTAGGGGAGTTCCCCCAGTTCTTGTTGAGTCACGCCTGGAATGCAAAGGTTGTCCAAGGAGTCTTCGGTCAAGAGGTAGAACTATTCCTCCCTCCATCCCAACCACAACGACTTGAGGCTCATATCAATGTAGTAGCTTGCAACACCGTCGCGAAGATGAAAGTCGTAGCTTCCAGTAGCCAGTCTGGTCTGTAACCTGGCCGTGTAGAAGTACCTGAAAAGGACGATGCATGGCTCGACCCTGATGAAATTCTCGCACAAATGAGCGAAGATGCTCAACATGATGATGGAATTGGGGTTAAGGTGGAGGTGACAGATATCATAGAGCAAGATGACGGTGGTGAAGAATTCAGAGAAGGAAGGAACAAGGCTGGCCAGGAAGAACGAGACAAACATTACGATCACCCACTGGCGAGGGGCAGGGATGTCCCCCCTCCCTAGGGCGATACACGGAGGATAGGCGGTGCGGGAGCAGATGACTCTTGTACATCAGCTTCAGCTTGCAGCGGTGCACCTGGACTTGGGGAAGTTAGGCTCTTTTTCAGTGTGCGGTGCCATAGGAGTTACGACAGGAGAACGGGTGGAGAAGGAGATGATGGGCTCTGCGATCAAGGGCTTGGGGGTTGTGGGGGATGACGGAAGGATTAGTGGGCAAGATTTGGCTTTCCAATTTATAGGACCGATGTGATATCCCAACTGTCACACGGAGCCCAGCCGTCTCGTGATTTGAAAAGCCGCGATTGGGTAATCAAAAGTCCCTCGGACCTAACGGCAATCTCTCTCTCTCTCTCTCTCTCTCTCTCTCTCTCTCTCTCTCTCTCTCTCTCTCTCTCTCTCTCTCTCCCTCTCCCTCTCTCACTCTCTCAAGACACTTAACCTCCCCACGTGACGTGAAGTTCAGAATCAAACTCTGAAGGCTAATGGCGTCGACGAACACTCTCTAGGTGGACTATATTCCCTCGAAGCCCAAGTGGTGTGACCAGACCTAACCATGACAACGGGGAAGCTTGGGGGCTACTGTCGAAGTATTGAGTAATAGGGCGTCTTGGCTAATGTGCCTCACGAGAAGTATGGCGACCGACATGGGATATTTCCTAAACCCTAGCCCATCACGCGACCAGGTCTAAGCTCACTCGACTAGCGTGAGGCTTGCGCGACTAGCCTCCTTGCAATATATTGTGATCCTGCGACCAGCCATTGCTTGCCGCGGGACATCCATATCTAATCTGTTTGATCGCACTTATTAATTTCTACTCAAGTGTTTTCCTTCCCGAGACACCTTCCTTCAGCGAACAAAGTCATTGCCGGCGCATATGGGTAGTGCCCCGTCCCGTAGAATTTAATGCTACGGAGTGAAGTTTTGCGGACCGACTTGGCACCGCGCGAAAGATGGTACAGGGTCTGTAGAACGACTAGGCAAGTGAACGAATTCGCAAGCGGGCTCACCGAAGGCTAGGATGAAACTACTTGACAGATAAGCTTGCGGCTCATGACAAGAGAAAAGGTGGGGCTATCGAGGTAAAATAAAAGTGGAGATATCTGTGGGGATGGGATGGGCCCAGTAGTACCGCCAACGCAAGGTGTAGCATGTGCTCCGCGTGGTGATGGTCTGAGAAAAGAATATCTAACTAGGTATGGGTCTACGAAAAAAAGTCTCACTTGTAAGTTCTTCTTCTCTTGTATATAAAGAGGAGAATATGTCTAGGATTAGGGGGATCTCAGTTATAACCAGTTCACAAACACTTATAACCCAGGACATATGGTTGTTCTCCTTTGGGAGGCCTGAAACTAGATAACCTCTGGTATTCTTGAGTTCATACATCGTAAGCGTAGTTCACGTACCCATCGACTGATAGACCCCAAAATCATTATCAGGGACTAACTCTCGACACTACTTACTTTGAAAAGACGAATGTAAATATATATTCGTAATTCTTGGGTTCTATACTTCTTTAGTGTCTGGCTTTACTATCTTAGTAGTAGTTGTCAACTTGTCATGCATCTCATGAGAATAATATTAGCGAATTTATGATTTTTTTGGTTCTATGCCTCAATATGAATGTTTGAATTTTTTTATTCAAATTGAATTAAAAAGAGAATATCACATGAAATGATAAAAACGTATATAAATGGAGCATTATAAAGAACTCACTTTTTCACCAAATTACCTAGGGTTGGAATATTTTTATAAATTATTACATCACATTAGAAAAATATTAGTGAATTTTTATAGATTTTTGAGAATTTATTTGAGGCATTAAAAATTGTTAGAATTTATAAAAGTATGCCTATTTGGAGAATTTTAATTAAATATTGGCTCAGGATTTTTGGGTCAAACTAATTGAAGCAGATTGCTAGTGAGCTCTAGTTTGCTCATGAAAAATTTTAGAATTTTTAGACTTTTTTAACTCCCAAATAAAATTGAGAGTTAAATAAAAAACTTAAACGCAGACATTCAACAGCTTCTTACATTCAACAGCTTCTTCTAGCTTCTTCGATCTGCATGGCACGGGATCTCATGTTGTATTCTACAAGTGAGGTACTGAATACGATACTGTGCATCGTATTTGGCACCTCATGTGCTAAATACAGTCGTTTTTTACACCTCGTATGCCGACTATGATGCACAGTACCGTATTCGGTACCTGAGATGCCGAAAACACGTTTCTGAGAAATGAGGTGCTAAATACAAATACTAAATTTGTAAATGCGGTAACATATTATCTATTTTAATAAATATTGTCCCGTATGTTATCTATTTTTGGCCAATGAGATGAGAATCGAATGGGATGGCATCTGAATGTGCGTGGAGACGATGACGACGAAACGGAGCCATTTGCATACATATTGCACATCTATGAAGGTAAATAATAAGATATTAAATATATTTTTAGAATATATGAAAGACACGTCTAGATATCAAAGGCAAATATTGAGATATTAAATGTATTTTTGAAGAAAAAATAGGATCTAACTTTGTACGGTGAATGTTTAATCAACTCGAGTGAACATTGAAGATCGTCCGAAACTGCCACAAATTATGGGAGTAAAAAAACGTCCAGATTATGAAAACTTTGGTGAATTATATACGAGTATAGATACTTGATACGAATATGAAAACACAATAACCTTAAGAATTTTACAGAATTTCTGCACAAATTTCTAGTGAAACAATTCGATCCTCGCATGAATACAAATCTCTGCACAAATTTGCAGTTTTTTAAGGGTACAAAGTAGACGCATATTACCCATGTACTCCAAGCTCACCCCATACACATGCAGTTGGGCGGTAATAAATTGTGGGCTCTTGATTTCTTGGTCATCATAGCATGGGGCCATCCGTCAGAAGATAATAGATCTGGTCCAAACATACATGGGCCTTTTAGAGGAATTCTTCAAATTAAAGCTTATATGAGTCTTGAATTAGTGGGCCAAGACGAAAAGGATTGCTGTATTGGGCCTTTATGGCCACCGGCCAGAATTACTACAGCCATATTAAAATTAACACAAAACGTGCAAGACCTTTTTCCCCTTTTTTTTTAAGACAAGCAAAAATTCTAAGACGTATCAACAGTCACCAGGATCATCAACATATGAGACTTGGTACACTTTTGTTTTGCACAATTATACGTTGATTCGATGACGAGTGTTGAGTCTGTCTATATTTGGCTTTTGTGACCTGCCTCATTCGACAATTGCCCATCCCATCATTATTTCCTCGTTGATAGGTGTGAGGACCATTAAGCTCGTTCTGTATCATCATGTGATGATGTCCTAAAGTTCTACACATCCTTCCTCTGAACCAATTTTTTTTTAGTTGCAAATAAATCCTAATGTTTTGTCTACATGGAAATTGGTCGAAGGCATGGTCAAACCGTCATAGACGACAATAACTTAAATACAGACATTCAGTTAAACAGTTGCTGTGTCATAGATTGATTTTTTTTTAAACCGTTGCTAATTATATTTCAGGCGCGCAAGTTGGCCCGAAGTATCTTCTAGTAAAATTCATGTTCCATACCGGTGTTGGATATAATCTTTGTGAATGGTCATGAGGTCCACACATACCAAGCTCGCCTATGCCATTTGTCTTTTTTTTCTTCTACTACTAGCAAGACTAGCAACCATGCAGAAATACACGTAAAATCGATAATATTATACTAAGTAAAAAATTCACAAAAAATATTTAAAAAACAAAAAAGTTAAAGATGCATCGTAAAATCTTCTCAACTTAAAATACGAAAAACATACCTATCTATACACGGGAAAGGAAATGGCATTAGGAAAACATACCCATACCTCTAACTCGCAGCATGACGAAACGAACTCAGTGTTAGATGTGACCTTATGAGGTATAAAAGGTGATGGTTGTTGTCTAAGGGAGAGGATCAAGAATTTGATTAGTGAAATATAAATACGAATTTGAGTTATATGATAGGATATTTTTTTCAACTTTTACTTTTAGATTTTAATGACAAAAACCAAAAATCAAAACAAACGATTCGATCTTACGATACACAATCTGATATCAATTGTGCCTACACTATATCGCGTGGGATGAACAAACAAAACAACTCAAGTCCTTACCTTAGAGAATGAACAATACCATGACATTAGCCTTTTGAATCATTAGATCTGAAACAAACGTATCAGATTATCTGCTACAATACCCTTATAAACAGTAAAATTACTACAGTATTTGCTATAATAAATTACTACAGCAAATAATAGCAAAATACTATTTATCAGTCTTATATTACTGTACATTTTGCGACTTTGTGAAGTGTCAGAGGGTGGGCGTCCTCCCCCAATACCCCTCGCATCAGTCGCCCCCTCCCCCCGACTCCTATCACTCGTTCTCTCTCCCGAAGCCGCCGGAGACTCCATAAAAAAAAAGGGGAAAACTGCAAAAACCCTCCAAAAGTCACTTGGATTTTGACTTTCCCCCCAAAAGTTGTTTTGTTAAAAAAAAACCCAAAAAGTTTGACTTTGTTGCAAAAAAACCCTAAAAATTCAAAAAAATAAAAAAATCATTAAAAAAAATCTAAACAAACTAGAGATAATTATAAGACCTTCTGTGAAATTTGTTTTAAAAAATAATATCCTTTGCATCATATTTCATGGACAGGAAGTTTGGAAAAAAAAAGAAAAATGTGCAGCTCATGTATTAACTCATGTTATTTTAACTTTTTCATGTCTACCATTATTTTTCCTACACAAATAATTGTTTAAGTAAACTAATAAAAGTGGTTTCACTAATTTTGGGAGTGTTATGGATTAGTTATGAATTAATCTATCTGCAACACATTTACTCAATCATGCATGTTACAATAACTATTTCAAGATTTCATGTATTTTTACAAGATAGAGGATCATGTAAGAAGTCTAAAAAAATTTGTTTCATAATTTTTGGATTAGTAAATAATTAACTATGCATTTAACTCGAATTAATAAATGAGGTGCACATTTTTCTTTTTTTCCAAACTTACTCTCCATGAAATATGATGCAAAGGATATTATTTTTTAAAATAAATTTCACAAAAGGTCTTATAATTGTCTCTAGTTTTTTTTAGAATTTTTTAAATTTTTTGTGAATTTTTAGGTGTTTTTGCAACAAAATCAATATTTATGGGTTTTTTTGCAATAAAATAATTTTTGGGAGGAAAAATCAAAATCCAAATGATTTTTAGAGGGTTTTGCATTTATCAAAAAAAGAAAAAGAAACCGCCGGAGACCGCTGGGCCTCCCCCGCCGTATCCCCATCGAGCTGCTGCAACACTCCGTCCGCGCCCCGCCGTCCGCCACCTCTGCAACGACCATGAGCTCACCCAGTCGTCGGTCTCCATCAAATCCGACCACTCCCCACCGAATCCGGCCCGGCGCGCTCGCCCCCGCCCCCGCCCGGCGCGCTTCCCACCGACCTGCGCGACTCCTCGCCTAGACCATGGTGTGCCGCCCGGTAGTAGTGATGGCGGTGGGCAAACGGGCTCTGCCTCGGCACAGCCGCTCGCCCACTGCCTCCGTCAAGCGTAGGTGAGACGTGGTGCCAAGGCCCGGGGCATTTGCCGACTCGCGCTCCTCGGCGACGCTTTGCGGTGTGGCGCTGGCGCGGTGAGGGACCAAGGGTGCTCGACGAAATGCCTGGCTGGGGAGCTGTCGCTTCTGCTTTTCGAGGGGCTCTCAGATCGGCAGCTTCTTCCTGCTTGGTGTACTATGCTGTCGTGGCGTGATATTGGGAACGTTGGGAACCGCTTGTGTTCGTTGAAATGCCGAGGAGGGATGAGAACACGCGGACCTCGGTAGGCAGGGTATGTGGGAATGTTGTACCTGCGTCTGCCAACACAGTGCTTGAGAAAGGTGAAGGCATGTTGTGTGCGACCTTCCCATTGGTGAGCTGGAAGACAGTTTTGGGTTCAACTGAGAGGGTCAAGAACTACGGGACAATCGGATTGGCTTGCCACCAGCGTCTCGCTGCCAGCAATGCCTGGCTCTCCATGTATTGGAGAGCTTGCTCCGTAGGGCTGCATTGGGGAGCGCAAGAGATCATAGCATTCAGCTGGATGCTTCATCTTACCGCAGACATGAATCCTTGTGGTTATGATCTTAACCTGATGGTTGATGTTTTATTTGTTATGAGAAACTAGAGTCTATGCCTCATCGCTATAAAAAGCAGACAACCAGAGCCTATGCCTATGCCTGATGCTTTGTTTGATAAGAAAAACTAGATTGCTCATGCGAGAATATGAATAATGTAGTATTTCCTAATTTATAGACTAAAATTTTTTATATGATTGATGTATCCATTGCTACTTGATAGTTAAAAAATAATGTGGTATGAATTATATTTTATTTGCTATTTTATCCTATAAATTCGTGTTTTTAAAATAGCTACAAAGAAATAAACAGGATAAATACGTACTGCAAAAACTAAGGATATTACAGACATTGCAAAACATAAGTTGTCATCTAATTCTCTCACAATCGAGGTAGCCGAACAACCCTCGGCTTTTGGCCTTCAGTTTTTCATAATTCAGCTTTTCAGACCATATTTAGTACAGCTAAAATTTATAGCTTTTTTTTAAAGTTGCTTATTTGAGAAGCTGCTTATGGTATTTGAGAAAAGTGGTTAGCATATAGGCTTAATTTTTAGACTCTAAACACACCATTTTTTTAGAAAAGCTAATCTCAATCAGTTTACTAGCTTTTAGTTCATTTCACTAGAAGCTAGCTTATCAGAAAAGACATAATACAACAATAAATTTAGCGTTTGTTTCAGCTTATCAGCTTTTCTGATAAGCAGAAACAAATAGGGTTATAATACATAATCCAAAAGTTGTTTTTTACAATCCAAACTGAAATAAACAGACCTTAAAACTTATGGATAGTAGATATCAAAAACCCTTGTATTACTCCTGCATTCTATATCTAATTATTATAGAAGATATATATTGATTCTAATTATTGAATATAGATAGAAGGAAATAGTAGTGTATTAATATTTTTTAATGCTCATAGCACATATTAATTGCAGATTTCTAGGTTAATAGGAGGCTTTTAAACAATTAAAAGGAGATGAGATAATATTCAACTTTAATTATATACCATTTGATCGTATAAAATATACTATATGGATCGATTGTATCTGTCACAATAATAAAGTACCTATAATATGCATTGTGAGATAATGAGCCTACTTTGCTGCTGAGATTCCTACCAATGTCTGAAGCCCAAATGGCGACGCCATTGCATTCACAACGCCACCTCCCACGCCACTTGATGCATTTTCCAACTGTTGTATTATTATTATGGCGCCATCCTCATACGTTAGATCATCTCGCCCCTGTTAGACTACAGACTATACGAGTAGAAGAATACGTGAGACATTGTAAATTTGGAAAGTAGGGTAAGCAAGAAACATGTATCCAGCATATAGGATATCATTATCACCTGTCATTGGTGCTGCTGTACAGAGGTCATGCGAGGGCCAGTGACGTTGCCTCCATTGCATCCTTCCGAGAGACCACATTCTCCCTCACGCCCACCTGCCACCGCGACTGCTGGTAAGATAAATGGATCAAGAAGGATGGGGCAGCCAATCTGGAGCATGATCCAAATCCACACAACGGGATCAAGTCTTAAAGAAAATTTAAAGGCTACTTACATAGCCATGAATCCCATGGTTATTAGAAACTTCTGTCAAGAAAAATGAGAACGTCCACTGCTTCATACGAAATAACCCCTAACTCCATTCACCCTCCAAAATTTATAGAAGAATACCTCAACAAGGGCAGATTGTGGAGCTTTCTTGATGAAGAATAAGAATAGCCTAATTGGACCATCGATGGATGGATTTATACAATTGGATTAGCAAGGTACCACACAGCAAACGCTCCACAATTTTCCCAGAACAAAAATGAAACAAACACCGAGTTACTTACCATTTTTACCAATGAAAGAAGAAATTGATCCAAGCCTTGGAAACCTCTTGTCTGTCACGCAATCTGAAAAATCTAATATCATATCAAACCATGATATTTGTACCAAAATATTGTGCAATCAAATGTGGAGTGACAACCAAACCTTTTTATATATAAATCATCAATATTCTTTTGCTAAGTGGTTACATGAAAGGAAAGCTCCACTCAATTTTTCATTAACAATGACAAAACAGCACAATTTTTCACAAAATGTGCAAGCAGTATGCCTAATCATGAATATGCGTCTAGGGATTGATTTGAGGCATTATTATTTACAAATTTATCGCTGGCACCATATGTAAATCAACAAAAGGTAAATCAATATTTTCACACACCATATGTATTCTAGATATGTACAGAACAAACCAAAGGACTGAGTTCACCTCTTTAATTTCTAATTGATCCAATTCCAAAAATCCTTAACTTCTTGGTGCTGTAAAATTAGAGAATGATTGGACTGTAGCGATCACGGCAAGCCAGCGGTGGAGGGGGCTGTCTCGACATCACATATAATCCCCAAAAATTGAAAGTTGATTGGCATTATATACTGAAATCTGTCAAACTGGACACCACCTATATTACCACCATAGTATTTGTTAAGCTGAACAGCATGTATACATTATTAGTAAAATGAACTGGTCATCATAATCATACTCGAAAAAACTTGAAAATCACCATTACCCAAAAATTGAAAGTTGATTGGCATTATATTCGGAAATCTCTTAATCTGGACACCACCTGTATTATTTGGTCACGTAAATTTGACAAGAATAAAGAATATTAAGCACTTTGGTATTTGTTAAACTGAACAGCATATATGCATCAGTAAAATAAACTATTCATCTTAATACTCGAATAAAAATCTGAAAAAGTTGATTGCCACTATATTCTGAAATTTGTTGAACAGAACATACCTTGTTCTGGCGGTCGCATTACAGTCGTTGGTGGAGAGAGAGCCTCCTTGCACGTCGGTATGCGACTGCGCTCGTGGTCAGCGCGTATCGGCTATCGCGGCCCGTCGGTGTTGTAGGGTCATGTTTCCTTCTATCTTCGTCTAGTTCTACACCGATGGGTTTTGAGTTGTGGAAGGAAATTGACAACGTCTAACGGGGATTTGGTTGGAAAGTGATTGCGAGGTCATTTTTTGGAAGGAAATGTGCACATGAGATTATGCAAGCAACTTAATGATTTTGATATGTGGCAGCTGATTAGTCTTTTCGCGTCTGATAGGACTCAAGGTGGCTCCCTCCCGCCGCCTCCTAGCGCCCCCACCGCCGCACCCTGTTGGGCCACCGCCGCCACTGGCATCCTACGCCGGTGACCCCCCCCGCCTTCCCCTCTTTTTTCCCTTTCTTTCTCCTGTCCCCTCCTCCTTTCTCCTTCCCTACTAGTTGGGTCTTGCCGTGTTTGCCATGTCATGGTGCTCTCGTCGGTCTCTGCCCCAGACTGGCCGGATCGGGTCTCCCACCAGTCGGTTCTGTGTCCTTGTGGCTTGCTTGCCTCAGATCCATGATGGTCAGTGAGTGGGCGACCGTGTTGTGCTCCCAGCTAGTTCAAGGCCAGCTCCGCCGGCGTAGGTGGCGGCAAGTGGCGGCTTCGTGAGTCTGGAGCGACTGCGGCAACTGCTCGCAGCTGTTCCGTCGGCTCACGGTCCTGCTCCTTGTCCTGTGGGCTCATCACGCTATGCCGCCGTGTGGTCTCCATCGATTGCTCTGTTGCGCTCATGCTCTCCCGCTTCGATGGCTCGGCCGCGGTGGCTGCCAGCGCTGCCTTCATCGTGGGTTCAGCCGTCCACTCGCCTCTCCTGTGTCCATTTTGTGGCCGCCAACGATGGTTTTTTGCTGTTGATCTGTGGTGGCTGTCCGGATTCGTATGAGGGTAACCTTATGCCACCGACTGGTGGTCACCGGGGGCTACCTCTGGCGGTCGACGGGTCAGCTAGTCTCGGGCGGCCTTGGGGCTGCTCTTTGGCCCGGCTGCAACTCCTCTCCGACGCCCTACCGGGCTACGGTGGCCTATCCTCCCCGGCTCGCGGTGCTCACTCTTGGCCTCCCAATGTTGTTGGTATCCTCCCTTTGCTGGGTCTGCTCCCTTCCCTAGATCCGGCCCAAAGAGATCAACAGTATAGGGCGGTATTTGTGTGTGATGATGGCGGACACTATCTTGTCTGGTGGGGTGTTGAGGTTTCGAGCAAAAGCCTTGCTCAGATTCCCTCCAACGCAGACAATGGTAACACCTCCAGGCGCCACTCACCTCCTTGGAGGTGTTGTCGATATAACCCCCTTTCCTCTTTGGCTTGTGGACTCTGTGGGCGGCTGTCCTGCTAGCTCCTGGCATTTGCGTTGCTCCTCCCCTTGCCCGACCTTGTCCTCTTCTGCAGGTTGGGCCCATGGGTAGCTTCATGACACTGGGATGCCTGTGGGGTGGCGCGGTTGTGAGGTGGCACAGTGTTGCTGCTTGGGTCTTAGCCCTTGTGTGGGCTGGTCGTGCACGAGGGGTGGGTTGTGGGAGCCACTAGCAAAAGATTTGTCTAGCTTTTGGATGGTTTCAATGACGACGACGCCCTCGGACGCCGTTCTTCCCCTTGGAGGAGTTGTCAGGGCGTCTCCCCACTCCCCTGTTGTGGACCTTCTGGGCAAAAACCTAGTTCAGGCAACTGGATGGGTGACGGCGGTGTCTCAACATCGCGTCCTTCTTGGAGGCATCGCTCCAGAGTCTTGTTCTTGCGCTATGGTGGTCGGCGGCTTGGTTGGGTTCGGTTTGAACTGCCAGCTTCTTCTTTAGGTTTACCCCTTCGTCCTTATTTCATGGTAACTTTTCATTCTGGTTTGGTCCTTCTCGACAGTGTTTTGTTCTAATGTGTGCTCCTCCGAATCAACGCACTACCATCTTGTGGGTCTAACAGGTGCGGTGTGGGAGCTAGGCTCCACTGGCTGAGTTATGGCGGCGTGGGAGTTGGGCTCCGCCAGCTGAGTTACGTGTGAGATAGTCGTTTGGTCGGTTAGTGCGCAAGTTGAGTTGGATTGGAGTTATCTATTATTTGGTTGTGCTTTAGGAGTGGGCATCGTTCTGTTTCGAGGCAATATTGTCATCTCGGGTTTGTGAAGTTTTCGGGTCTAGTTTCCCTTATAAACTAGGTCAACTTTTTTCTTCTATAAAAAAATGGGCAATGCTCTTGCCATCCTTCCGATTCTTTTTTAATGTGCAAATTACAGAGGGACAATTAATTGGATATAGATAGAAGAAAATAATGACATATTAATATTTTTAATGCTGATAGTGCCTACTAATTGCATGTTTTTAAATTGATTAAAGGTTTCTAAACAATTGAGAGGGAGGAGATAGGGGACCAACTTTGATCGTATATTATTTGATCACGTAAGATGTACGATAGAGATCGTTTGAATTTATCATAACTTATCCATTTTATAAGATGTGTAGATAAATAAACTATTATCTTCATTCATTTTCTCCTTCCAAATTCCACATCAAATCCTTCCTAAAAAAATGTCTTCGTCCGTCTCATCCTCCACTATGCACACATTTTTTTGCATTAGACTGTCACCTTAATGGGTTGGATAAGACAAAGAGACACTAAATAGGGACAACAAACATATAGGGCATACATCAACATCCCACCAGAAACAAATTCTATAGAATTAGGTCTTATGAAAGACCTTCTTCCCTGTGATGACACGTGTCCCCTCCCTCCCTCTCCTATTTGGCTCAGCCGTTGAATTAGAGGATATGTGACTGGATCAAAGTCTCACAGAGATCTTTCGTATGAAAATATTATAGAATTTGCTTCCCGTCCCACCCCACCAACGTTACACCCCTCCCCTTCCCCTCTTTTTGTCAGAGTCATTGTTAGGCTATGTCATTATCCTTCCCATAGCAACAAATAGGATGGGTGCTACCAAATTTTAAAAATCTTAGGTGGCAGTCCCATCAACATTTTTATGAGAAGCTAAATATCAAGTACTCTCTCACATTCAGAACTTTGACATCATTATCTAACTATCCAACTAATTAATGCCTACCACTACAGTAACAATAAATTTTATCACCATTAAAATGCATGTGAATCAACTCCCCTTCTCTTTCGACCACTCTTGACATAACTCCTCGAACCACCTAAACTTTACCCATCCTCACCTCACCGTCATCACCACCTCCTTTCCTACGACTGCTCCTCACACAGAGAGATTTGATTATATGTATCAAAGTTGATCAATTTTTAATAATATGTTCAAAATTGTCCCACATGAATCAGTTTATAACAAAGTTTATTCTTCATCTCTCTTACCTAATACGAAATTTTGTTATAAACTACTCCCTACAGGGCATATGATAAAAAAATGATCAGCTTCGAATATATTATCAAAAACTAATCAATTTAAAGAGATGCAATCAATTTTTTGCTGTATAAATGTTCCCTCTCCTTATTGCCTTTGCCGTCGGCCTCTCTCTCCCACCCTCGCAAACCTCCCTTCATCCGTTCCCCACTGCCCACCTCTTTCCTTGTCCCGTCTCCGATAGCCTCCGATAGCAAGCTATCGTTGGATCCACCATCTCGGCCACCTCTCGCGACCGTCGAGCCACCCGTCGCTGCCCTCAATCGCCCTCCTACATGCAAAGCCACCACCTCTTCTTCCTACCATCGGGCACCTCTCTCTTCGTCCCTGTGTGGTCGGGCTCGAGTGAACGCCAAATCATAATCTAGCGGCAGGTGGCGGCATTGGAGAGTAGGGTGACAAGCAGCACGCGGTATGTAGATGCAAAACCGACTAAAATTTCGTTATTTCCACTTTCTTGAAAACCACTAGCAATTCCAGAAAACAAAACATTTCTCTAGCTCGAGACAAACCTTGCTGGCAGGACAGCTCCGGCAAAGCGAAGTCGCCGCTCGCGACCTGACGGGTCCGGCTTTTTTCCCGTGACCTCGCATCAGCGGGGCAGAACAGAGAGCCGAGGTCATTTCCACCTCACTCACGGGCAAATCGTGGTACCCACGAAAAAAAAAAATCAAAAAGAAAAGGGGGCAGAAAAGAAGCCCACCGATAACCCTCTCACTCCTGCAGAACTGCTTGCTCGCTCGCTCTCCCATCTCTCTCACACCAGCTCACTCCTCTCCTCCCTGATCTGCACTCACTCCTCTCCCCCACCCCGCCTCTCATCACCGGCGCCTCCTCCCCTCTCGCATTCCCTCCACCGGCCCCGTACTCCCGAGGTATGCAGAGGCTTCTCCCCGAGCTGCTTCGATTTGTGCGGTTTGTCGCCGCCTCCCTGCGGTCCTTGTTCGATGGTTCCATTTTCGTTTTCTTGCCGCGGGGGTGGGGGGGGGGGTGGGGGTGGGTAATGAGGGATCTATGTTTTCTTGGGGGGCGGCGGTGTTTCTTCCCTCGTGATTCCGTCGAAAAATTTAGCATTATTGATCTCTGTGGTTTGAGCCGGTCTGAGCCTCTGAGGAGTGGGAAGGGGAATCTTGGAGGGTGTGGCATTTCAGCTTAAGCCATTTCCCCCTTGCTAAATTCTTGCATTTTTTGGTCCTTCCGTAAAAAAAAAATGCGAGCGAAATTTGATTAGCATGGTTTTCTAAAGAAATTATTTGCATATTCCTGATTTCCGGCTGCTCAGTAGTTCTTTACTCTTCACTCTTGTCTTCTCTCTTTGGAGCTTACCCTCATTTTTTTTTCTTGAGATCTTCTACCGTTCCGTACTGTAATTTACTATTTGGATCCTGACTGCTCGCGTAGTGTCCTTTCCAGGAACTCAGGTGGGATCCTGGGATCAGCGAGAGGAATCTTGCCCGGGTTACGGAGTATGTGATCGTGCGCAACCGTGGGTTTAATCAGAAATGGCATCAGCTGGGAGCAGCAGTGGCGGTGCAGGTGGTGGCAGCAGCACCAGGGCTGCGAATGGCGCAGCTGCCATCAGTGCTGCCGCGACGGCAGTAGGCTCGGCCGACGCCAGATTCCACTCCCACCCACCACAGCAGGACAGGGTATATACACTACACGACTTCTTGTTCGATGGGCGCATGCAATCGCTCATGCTTTAGCCTGCAGCTTTTGCCTTGCTTGCTTTAGATATGTGGATGAGTACCGGCAAATTCTAGTAGGCCTTGACGACCTAGAATGGCACGGCCTTTGCGTACTTAGTACGAATTGTACTGCCCAGTAGTGGTTGCAGCTTGCCCAGTAGTGGTTGCAGCTTGCAACCGGGGCATCTTTACCCCCAATAATTAGGCTTCAGTACTATCTGCTTGCTCGCTTCTATTGAATGATCTGTTCAATTGACTTTTCTTTTTGCTGTGATGTTGAATCGCACACATTTTGCACTTCTACTGTAATTTTCCCAGGATTCCAGAACACTCTCTTGCCCTTGCAATAGCATTCCTCCAGAGATCGTATGTACTACATAACTGGTGATTTGACCCTGGATACACTTGCACACATCGTTTACACTTGGGAGAATCCTTGCTTTATGACAAAATCTTTTTCCATATGAAGACCTTCTGTTTTTTTGTTTTGTTTTTGTGAAACACTAGATGATGTAATGACTGATGTCAACACATTTCTTATGTTCTATTGTACCATTGATTTTTATGCTTACTTATTGTTATATCATGTTATAAATAATTCTTTCCGTTTGTACAGAGTATATATTACCACTAGGAAATTTCATCGTTGAACAACCAGTCATACATTTTATTTCTGTTTCTACTTACAGCTAAGTTATGCACTTGGACTAATATGTGCTTCTCTACACTAAACAGCAGAGTAGATGGGCTGGCTGCTTTTCAGGCCTATCATGTTTTGGGTCGCAGAAGGGTGGGAAGAGAATTGTTCCTGCAGCACGTACTCCTGATGGGAATGGATCAACTGCTCGTGGAAATGGTCTTCAATCTGGTGCCAATTCGAACCAAAATGTGCCTCTGAATTTATCTCTTCTAGCTCCACCATCATCACCAGCATCCTTCTCGAACTCCGCACTTCCTTCGACTGCTCAATCACCTAACTGCTTTCTATCAATATCTGCAAACTCTCCTGGTGGTCCGACGTCTAATATGTTCGCTGTTGGGCCATATGCTAATGAACCTCAGCTTGTCTCGCCTCCTGTTTTCTCAACTTACACAACTGAGCCTTCCACAGCACCATTGACCCCTCCACCTGAACTAGCCCATGCAACTACTCCCTCGTCTCCAGATGTTCCATATGCTCGGTTTCTTTCTTCTTCTATGGATATCAAAACTGCCAGCAAAGAGCATCACATGCCTTTCTTATCAACAACCTATTCTGGTGGTTCAGGACTCCAGGCATCTTACCCTCTTTACCCTGAGAGCCCTTGTAGCAGCCTCATATCACCTGCTTCAGCAACACCAAGGACCGGTCTTTCCTCTCCTATACCAGAGCAAGAGGTTCCTATTGCCCATTGGAAGACTTCTAGGTCTGCATGCGACACACCTTATTCCAGGGCTTCACCCATCCCTGAGCAAGAGGTTCCTACTTCCCATTGGAAGACTTCTAGGTCTGCATGCGACACACCATATTCCAGGGCCTCGCCATCCAACATTTTTGGTCTGGATTCATCTGCTCCTAGAAACTATATGTTAGATAGCAACTTCTTCCGGCCAGCTGCATCTGCTCAGTTCTACCTGGACCAGGCTCAGCAAACATTTCCATATAATGGTGGTAGGCTTAGTGTCTCAAGGGACAAGCAAGATGCCGACGAAGTTGAAGCTTACAGAGCTTCATTTGGGTTCAGTGCAGATGAAATCCTTCAAACTCAATCTTATGTGGAGATACCAGATGCACTTGATGAGTCATTCAGTATATCACCATTTGGAAGTAGTGCTCCTGCTACAGAGGTGTCCCCATTTAATGATCAGCCTGGAGAGGTTCAGAAGGTGGAGAAATCATTCCGCAATATAAAAGATGTCACAACCCCAAAGAAATCAGCAGACCATCTTTCCAATGACTCTCCACATAAAATGCTGCACGTGGACATATTCAAAGGTAAATATCCTGACTTCTTGCCTCAACCATTTTCAGTTGTATCTGGGTACAGTACAATCAGTCCTTTGGTTTTCCATGGTAGCTACTGCGTCAAACAATTCTTTGCTAACTTCAAATACTAGTAACCTGAACTCTGCGTCTTTTATCAGCTACACCCAGATTTTGATGGGACAATTTGTAATGCCCCTATTGATGTTGTGTTTCAATTTCTGCAAATGCTTAATATGATTCGGTCCTCGCACTGCAGGGACAAAAGGAGGACATTTGTCTGAGGATGAGGGGATTGTGAAAGATGGTCATCCTTTCAGAAAGGCAAGAGATGAAATATCTCTAAAACCCATAGAAGTAAGGAAGAAATCTCCACCTGGCCATTCGTGCTCAGATGCTGAAATCGAGTACAGAAGGGCAAGGAGCTTGAGGGAAGCCAACTGTGTCTTGTCACGGCGCAGCGCATTGGCAAGACAACTACATTGATGTTTCGCTAATATGCAGGATAATTTCAGAGTTCCCATAGCCTAGTGTGCATCGATTCAAGCTGCTGTTAGAATTAATCCGTAGGCGACGAGTAGACTTTATTATATCTGGGGATTCTACTGCCAAATTGTGCTCAGGATATGTGATAGCCAGCCTGTATTCTGTTTAAACTCCAAGATCCTCTTTTGTGGACACTCAAATCGTTAGCAGGAGCAATGAAACGAAAGGGCGTTAGTGCATTACAGGAGAAGTGCTCCCAGTATGCTTCATAATTTCTGATGCATCTGATGTGAGTTGTGTTTGAAATTTGCGACCCGCAGAATGGAAATCTTTGTGCTATTGCCGGAGTTTCCTGTATTTTTCTATCACACTTCTTTTGGCTTACTTCTGTCTGGGGATGTTGTCGCTGATAACAATAAGGTGGCGGTGCTGACCGGTCACCTCGCGGCTGAAAGGGCTGCCAACCTTTGCAATCTGTTTGCGACATTGTTGGAAGGGAACTCTTTTTTTTTTAATCACAGTTTGTGTTCTGAACACTTTGCTCTCATTTGATTCTTTCCGTATCGATTTGTATTTCCTCTCGTTTCTTCCTGGAGCTAGCTTCCATTCGATTGTTTCTGCAGGCGGTGTTGATCAGCAAGACCGCACTCGAGAAGTATCGTGCACGGCTAACATTGTGGAAGTTTTGACATTGAAATTACCGCTGATGAATGGCAGGCTAGAACTGTGTAATAGTCTAGATAATAAGAGAAAGCTACAGCCGACGTCTAGGACATTAGATCAGGATTGTGCCAAATGCCGATGCTTTATTAGATCATGTCAAGAATGGCTGGTGACTTAGCTAGGCAAGCCATTTCCAAGGGACATCAGACCATCGCTCGAACCGATCGAGATCGAGAGGGTAGCCATATACACAGAGCCGCAACCACATTTTATGCAGAGCAAGCTAGAGAAGAGTAACAACTAGTTGCACAAAGGCAAAGCATATCACAATGATGTGAGGCAGCACGCGACGACGAGAGCGCGCGCGTGCATGCGAGCTACGGCGTCGGCGGTTTGGGTCCTCGTTACCCGGTTAAGCAAGGGCTCTCCTCATTGCTGCGCGTTGCGCACCTCCACCGCGCACTGCGACTGGAAGAGCGGCACGAGGGATGCCGGCACCGCCGCCGGCGTCGGCAGCGCCGGGTGCCGCCACCCCGCGCCGGGTGCGGGCGGCGGCGGCTTAGGGGGGGCGTCGTGCTCCTGCCGCTCCACGTTGCCGCCGTGCCGGGCTGCGCCACGCTGCTGCTCCCCTCCTCCTCCCTCCCTCCTGTCAGCCCCGCCCTGGTCGGCCTCCCAGACCAGCGGCGCCGTGGGCGACACGACGAGAGGCGACAGGAGCGGTATCGGCGCCCTCCCGTCGCCCCACGCCGCGGGCCCCGGCCCCGCCCCGGCGGCATGCTCCAGCTGCAGAGACGCGGGAGCGTGCTTCTGGAGCCGGCTCGGCCGCTGCTTCTTGCACCCGGCGCCCGCTCCCGGCGCCGCCTCGCCTGGGCCGGACACCTTCATCTCCATCGATTGGCAGCCGGATGGATTCGATTCTATACGTCCGCGATCCCCTTCTCTACCGATCGCGGCGACTCGCCCTCTGGTCGATTTGCTTGCGGTTCGGCTGGCTTGTGCGAGAAAGACTACTACTCGCGTGCATGCGGGGCGCGTGGAGGGCTATATAGAGCGGCGCGCGGCGAGAGGGCCGCCGGATTTGAAGGAGACGCGGGGGCGTGGACGGTGGGGAGGGATTGGTGCGGCGGTTTGTTTGGCGTAATTGTAACGTTTGTTCGTCGCCTTGCCTCGCTTCCCGCGACCGTTTCCGAGCTCTCGGCTTGCGGTGCAACGGGTGGGGGTGGGCGCGCGGGCGTGGCTAGTTCTCCACACTCTGATCGGATTGAGATTGGGGTCTTCTTGAAATGCTAAACATGTCATCTGTCACGTGGGCCTCCCCAGCCGGCGGAATTTTTGGGACAGTCAAAGCTTTGCTGAATTGGAAATTATCGGAATTGTACTTCGTTGAATCTGGAGTAGAAGGTGCCTTAAGTTCCATATGGACTACACAATGCTTTGAAAATGGAGCAAGGTAGAATAATTAAAGGATCTTGCAAAGAAAAAGATACACGTATATCTATCTTTTACTTTAGTAGTCTCTCCGTTCAAAAATATAATATATATATTTTATTATGACGGATCTTTAAAAACATTGTTTTCTTAAAAAATATATCAATTATAGCTACAAAACCAATATACTTTCTCCGATTAGAAATATAAGTCGTTTAAGACAATAACACGGTGTGAAACTTTGACTATCAATTTTTATAAAATTATATTATATTAAATAGATAGAGTTATATATTACGAAATTATTTTCCATAATAAATCTAGTAGTATCAACCTTATATTATAAATATATGTAGATTTTTAACTATTAATGGTCAAAGCTAAAAATATTTGACTCAGGATAAAACTAAAACGACCTATATTTGTGATTGGAGGAAGTAGTATACAAGTATATTAAAATATAAATCTAGTTACATAATTTTAATATACTAAGCATACCTATAATTTGACTAATATTAGCGCATCAACCCGTGCGACTGCACATGCTAAAAATTTAGTTTACGGTTGAATTATAGATATTTGTGTTAATAAAAGTTGTATGCTAAGATACATCAACTATTTATATTTAAATATTAGAATGCAAAAAATAAATGTAATTTTTGTTCATAATATTGGAATCATGTTTACTATTTGTGAATAGATCTAATTTATAATTTTTATTTTATGTGTTATGCAAATTGATTTTTATTTGTTTCTTGATTTTTTGAAATTATTATTATTATTAATGTAGTCACCGTATCTCTTTTTTTTTAAATACATTATAAATTCTTTGATATTATTTTTGTGTGATAATCCGTAATATGTTTGCATTCTGTTGTTTTAATTTTGTAATGTTTGATTATAATTGTTTTGAAAAAGTGTGTTGATTGCTAACGTAACTAAGTTGGAGTTTGCTAACGTAACTTTGTTGGACAAATGGTATCTACAACAAAAAAGAGAAGGAAAGGCAATGCAAGAAGTAGTCTTAGGGCTAGACTTATGATTTGTTTTTTAATCTTTTATGTTGTTTCGTCTGGTTGTTGATCTATGGTTACAGTTAACCAATCAATTAATTCAACGGTCAGATGTTTTGCTTTTTTTATAAGAATTTTTAAGATTTTCTTAGATTAACCTGGAGGCATAAAAGGAGCCTCCAATTAATAAATATAAGATTGATCAAAATATACAAAAGTCTGCCCAAATGCGCAACCACCGCATAGCCGTTGACCATGGCAAGGGCGTGGTGGTGGAATTAGGATGATAACAGCTCTGCCGCATACCATTCGTTCAGCAGCACCGCTGGCTTCATCATCTTCACGGAGAGAGATAGAAGTAGACAAAAGGAGGAAGAAGTTTGGATTAGAGTATGACATGTGGGCCACTTCTGAACTATTGTGTTGATTTTACCGACAGGATGACGCATGTGTAGAAAGCTGATGACGTATCTGCTTATTTGTCAAAACCACCGCCACATGAGCACCACACAGAAGCAAAACCACTTTTGAATGGGCTCAGGGGATATTTTGCTCAGTTTCAATAGTTGAGGGATGTTCGATGATTGATTTTGGAGCTCAAGGAGGAAAATTGGACTCTGTCAGCAGTACTGGGAGGTAAAATAGATTATTTATCTATACTAATATAAAAAGCATGAGTTTGCTCCAACGACATTCCACATCGCATTACATCTAATTTATAAAACCACCCATCAATTGACCTATTAATTTCAAAACCACCAATCAATTGACTAATTGATTTAGAAACCGCAATCAATTGACCAATCAATTTGTAATCCTTCTTTACGCTCCATTCAATTTTCTCCACCCTTCCCACACCCCACCTTGATTCCTCATCCACACCATTGTTACGGGCACTCCTCTTATCAGTTCCATCCAACGACATCGATCACGCAAATCGGCGTCACCGTACACATAACTTAGTGGCTTTACCTATGGGAACCTACGCCCCCATCGATGGGAATCCTCGCCATTGTCATTGGGAGTCTATGCTGATCCAATCATCGCCAAGAGTTTAGGCCACCATCAAAGTATGTCGTCCACATAGGCAAGACAAGAGTCCACCATCATGCCTACTTCCTCTTCCACATCGTTGTCTTCACAAATTTTAGAATTTGTCCGATCAAGAGGCCTAATTCTGTAAAATTCCAAAGCAATTTGTTTCTCTATTTGTGTTAGTCATAAGTGCCAATTTACGAGGTTAACTGATATTGATTTCAGTGATTACTAGTGGTTGTTTGTGATGTTTATTTTTGCGGTTACTATTGGTTGTTTATTGCAACAGTTACTAGTAGTTGTTTAGTCATTATGACTATATTGAGGTTAATTGCAGCTATAATTGGTGACTTACTGCTGCCTATATAAGTCCCGGAGATGTCCATACATTAGAGCTTTTTGCGAGGCATAAGTATGTGAACAAATCAATCATATTCATCTTTTCTTTCCTTGGAATTGTTGTGTTGTTGTGCTGATCTGCAGAATCACGCTAACCCTCTCCTTTGCATGCACCGAGGTTGAGGGTCAGCAATATCTCCGAGCCATTGCCGTCATGAACCTATATAAGTCCTTGTCAGTGACACAGGAACCGGGGGTCCCCGAGTCTCAAGGCCAGAACAGCAGAGTGCCACGTGGCGCCCTCCCTCGAGAATTATCATCCCAAGGTTCGAGAAGACTAAGCTCCAGGAGAGGGTGCTCGGGGCCATGAACAGTGGTCCCCGAGTACCCGAGTTCCCCGATGACCCGAGAAGATCAGGTGCCGAGAAGAAGGCGCTCGGGGCCGTGAACAGCGGTCCCCGAGCACCCAAGTTCCCCGATGATAAGAAAAGCCAAGTACCGGGAAGAGGGTGCTCGGGGCTGCAAACAGTGGCCCCCGAGCACCTGAGTCCCCCGAGGACCCGAGGGAAGTCAGTTCCGAGAGAGAGTGCTCGGGACCGTGAACAGTGGCCCCCCGAGCACTCGGTTCCCCGAGGACCCCAAACAGTCAATTTCGGGAGAGAGTGCTCGGGGCCGTGAACAGAGGCCCCCTGAGCACTCGGTTCCCCGAGGACCAAGAAAAGGCGTATCCGGGAGAGAGCGCTCGGGGCCGTGAACAGTGCCCCCCGAGCACTCTGTTCCCTGAGGGCCCGAGAAGCCTTTCGCCGGTGGCCCTCACATAGGCCCAGCGGTGAGGTGTCAGCCGGTGAGAGGCCCGATGCTGCATTTAAGAGGGCGCGTGGCCTGTCATTTTCAACTGCTCCTCCCACGCTTGCTGTCAGTCCCTACCACGACCTGGCAGGGAGGCGTGGGGACATTTAATGCTCGGGTCCCATTGCGCGTCATTCGGCACGCCTCGGGATAACGTCTCGGAACCCGAGGTGCCTCGCCTGCCACCCTGCTGTGTCAGGCTTGCTTTGACCCGGCGGGCACGCCGGGCTGCTCGGTGGCTGGCCGGTGGGCCCTCCCCGCGGCACCCGTTGAAAAACGGCATGATGACGAACAAGACCGGACGGGGCGCATTTTCAACCCTCCCCGTCACCTCGCGCAGCAGCCCATGATGATTGCTTTCCATTTATGGCGCCTTGAAACTCGCGTCATCCTTTCTGGGCACACCACCGCCCCGGTGGGTATATAAGCCGGGCGAGCTCCCCGGAGAAAGACAAGGGGAAGAATAGGTCCATTCCGGTATGAGCTGACGAAGATCGAACCCTCGACGACCGGCAACAAGCACCGAAGCATAGATCAGCCGAAGAATAAGGAGCACAAAACTCTAGGCTAGACAAATATTCTTGTAACCTAGCAGAACCTCAGAGAGACATTCTTAGAGCATTTATAGCATACACATAGGAGTAGGGTGTCACGCTCAGTACGGATCGAACCTGTCTAAAAATCCCCTGAGCATTACTACTTCATGCATCCGATCATTCCACTCCACTTGCATCTCATTTACGCCCATTTATTTTACATGCAAAGCGGATTTAGAATCATCCCCCCGGCCGAATCTCAAAGGGGGTCCCTCCGGATCCCCGCTTGAGTTCACCCTCCGACAGTCCTGGAGATGTCCATACATTAGAGTTTTTTTTGCGAGGCATAAGTATGTGAACAAATCAATCACATTCATCTTTTCTTTCCTCGGAATTGTTGTGTTGTTGTGTTGATATGTTGAATCACGCTGACCCACTCCTTAGCATGCACCAAGGTCAAGGGTCAGTAATATCTCCGAGCCATTGCTGTCGTGAATCCTGCACGAGGGGTGATAATAAGGTTTCTGGACAGTACAACTGTGCGACCCCTCATGCATTGCCTCATTGATGATCTGCACTGCTTCCTCTTCGATCTGCACGGCTACAAGTCATTACTACATCGAATTATTTTCTTCATCAACCTGATTGTGAGTCCATGCCATTCTTATTTATTGTGTTTTATAGCCTACTACTAGCGGTAGATTATTTTGCATCGGTAAATAGATATGAAATATGCCTTCGATTGGAATATGGTATTATTAGAATAACGCGCATATTTTCCAATAACAAATGTAAGTTTACTATGACGCCATCGATCCCTCCTTCATGCCATCGCTATGGGCATCCAACTCCCTATGCCACCGGTCTCCATAGCTTAGAGCGTGGCTACCTCATCTGCACCCACCTCCTTCCCTGATCGGCATGCGACTACTTCCCTTGAGCCGCCAGTCTCTATAGCTCGAGCACAGCCGCATCCTCCATAGCTTCATCGATTCTGGTACCATGTGGCGAAGAGGTCATAGAAGAGCATGGAGGAGCATATCTTATTGTGAGGAACAGTGACGTCCTAAGAGGGGAGGGTGAATTAGGACACTTAGAAATTTAAACCAAATTGGCTCAAAAAACTTCACAAGATACACCTATCTCAATTTCTATCTAAATATGTTATAGATTTATCTAGTGTGTCTACTCTACCGCTCAAGAGGATTGCAACTTACTCTAGCAAGGTAAATTGTAAGTATGTAAATATGTAAACATAAATAATGTAGAGATACAAACTCGGCACAAGGGATTTTTATCCTGTGGTATCGACTGTATGAATACCACCCCTAGTCCATGTTGGAGCTCAACCAAGGATATGCTCTCATTCGTCAAGTCTCTTTCGGTCATTGCTCTTGAGCTACCAAGTCTCCAAGATAAGGTCTCAAGCATGATGAGCCACCAAGGCAAGGTCTCACCACTAACTTCTTTTCCGATCACTTGTGCGTCGTCTTTATTTTAGAGCTTTAGTCACAAAGACAAGGGTCTCTGCGTCTCCACACAATCTTCTTGCCGCCACTCCACACCAAGTCGGACGGTCAAGAATTTACCGGCGAGTCACAAAGACTCCAAGGCGCTGGCGTACCTCTCGGTTCATGGTTGAACCACTTCTTGATCCACTCTCTAGGTTGCAACACCTAGCAACACTTCTCTCTAGGCCTAATAGCACTCTCTAATGGTGTGCTAAATTACCTTAGATGAACATCTTAAGAAATTTGATGGCTTGTATGTCTTCTCAAGTGTATATGAGATTCTATGGACTCCAGCAGCATGCCACACCTTCAAATGACTGAGTGGAGGGGTATTTATAGCCTCAAACCCGCCAACTAGCTATTTTTTCAATGGTTCAGAAAAACTGTTAACACTGGATGATCCGGTGAGAACAGTAGTACTAACACCGGATCATCCGGTAAGTACAAACTCAGAAACTAGATGTTGGAATTTCACTCAATGCCTCTGCAAACACCGGACACTGTGATGTTCATTCAAATCCATCACCGGACCTTCCAGTGAGTTATCTTGAGCCATCCGAGCCTTTGCAGCCTCTTTGTATAAAGTGCTCCGGTGCATTCATCCTCAAAGCACAAGACCTTCCGATTGATTGTTCTTCATTCTTCAACACTTGCAATCGCCTTTGTAAGAAATGCTATGGTGCTATAATCCTGTGTGTACAAACCAAGCACTGAACCATCCGGTGGGTTGATCTTTAGTCTTCTGCACTTACATTCTTCTCTGCAGGAAATACTCCGATGTTACCCAGTGCAGATCACCAGACTATCCGGTGAGGTCTTCAGCCTTCTCCCCCTTTGTCAGAAATACTCCGATAAGTTTAACCCCTGGACATCGGACCATCCGGTGAGACTATCAGCCTCTGGACTCAATACTCTAGTGAGTGCAAACTCCTCTACACCGAACTTTTCGGTGGGGTAAATCTTTCTTGAACTTTTTCAATTCAATCAAACTTTGTCCCAACTACGGTGATTTTTTGATATATTGCATCCATGAGACCTACTAACATATATTCTTGCAAATATATTAGTTACAATGACTATATTATCATTAATCACCAAAATCACAATCATAGTCTAATAGGGTTATTTTCGCAACACTTATTGATGAGGTGGATGACGTGGGAGTGGTCGAGCGAGGAAGGACGCTGGGCATCGGCGACCTTCTTGAGTGAGGTATGAGATCATATCATTGCATTTGGGTGACTATGCAATGTGTGTTGTCAATTTTCAACATTACTTGGGGCAATTGGTACACAATGAGTTGATGTTTTTTGATAACATTGTTTGTACAAACAATTTTTGTCACATGCAAGAATTTAATACAAGCATGAACATGTTTATTATGTGAAATGGAGAGCATGGCATCGCACACTGATTGTGTTTTTGTGAATTTTGGAGAAGCTGGCCGACTCCGCGAGCATGGTCTGCCATCGGCAAGGTCTATTGCCCCTCACCCCCACAACCATATCTGACCTAGATGTCCCTAGAAGCTCCACACCTCAACGATCTCAAACTTTACTTCCCAATCAAGTACATCTTTCTATATGAGTGATAACGTAGTTTATGCATACTAACTACTCGACAAAATAACCCAGTGTTCATTGATTTTTTTTTTGCACCGTCCACTCTTTGAGATGCACTACTCATGCCACCCACTAACGCCACTGGACAGTCTCCTGACCCAATTGATTTTTTGTACAATATCCTAACTAGGCATTTTTAGTTGAGGCGATGCGTAATATCTCAATTGATAGATGTTGTTGCATCCACAAACCACATTTTTCAATCAGGATGACTGGCTGGCCTTTGCACCTTTCCTCCTTCAGCAATGTGCCTCTTGTGGTTTTGATGCTTTGTTGCAAAAACTGGAAGAAACTTTGTTTGTCAATGCATGAAAGGATTAGCCGTTAGCACTTGTGTAATTGTAAAAGCAAATTATGAGAGAGCCCAGATGAGAACTGAAGAGTACCTCCTAGGATTCAAAGCTATGAGCATAATGTATTTTATATTTCAATTTTAGTTGTATGCATGTGCAAAATAGATGTTAATTATATTTGGAGCTGGTAGGCTCAGAAGTAAATTAAATATAGCTATTATATCCCTTGTTTGTGAAGGTACTCCAATTTACGCTACATTCAGTTTGTGACCTACATGTGCACATCAATTTCATGTGTGTTGTCAGGACCCTAACCTCGAGTTTTCCTGTGTCTCCTGTATCAGTCTCTAGATTAAGTAACTGATATGCTCATGATTCTCTAAAATGATATCAAATACATACTTTGAATAAAATTATTACCTAAAAGGGGCAAAAGATGATCTTATAGACAAGGATCCACGATAGACCAGCTAGGCAGAAGGGCCTATAGCACAACAGAGTGAAACAAGCGGAACAACCCAATGCCACAGGCAACTCGGGTGCAGATGCAATCTTAGACCTCTTCTCTTTAACTTCGTCTAGGTTGAGGTTAATCTCCATCTCAACAACTGAAAGCAACAAGACTAAATATGGAAGTTACTCAACAAGTCCTATATTAAGGGAGTTCATATATGCATAATGGATCATGTAGATTATTCAAAAACTTAGGTTCAATATGATCAAGGAGATAGGACTTGCCTTCACGAATGTCAATTCACAATTGGTCTTGTTGCTCAAATCTCCCGGGTTCTTCATTATCAGGCCTTGTCTTCAGTTTCTTTCTCGCGTTCTTGCTTATAACTTTGACTTCAAACTTACGCAGATTAACGATGAAAATCGCATAATGACTAAGCAACGGAACACCAGAACAAAACTAAAGGAAACACCAAAGCAAAAGAAGAAGAACAGAAGAAAACAACAAAAGCTAACCTAGCGAGAAGAAGATCGGCAACTCTAAACTAAGCGAAACTGACATACATAGACTAGTGAGGTTATCTAGAGAAGCTATGTTAAGTTATTAACTTAGTTGTTTCATTAAATTAAGAGAAATCCTAAATAAGTTATAAATGACTAGGTGAGCGTTCAATAGCTTAACTGCCGGAAGGCGACAGTTAGAGCTTCTACGTGTAAGTGAGTGCACTTGTACCGATATAAACATATGTGTGATACTTATGCCTATATATATGTGAGCATGTATACATATATGCATAAATATACCTCTAGGCGATTATATGTGCTTAAGTGTTGAGATTAATTATTCTAATCTATAGCACTAAACCATGGTTATATGGTAATTATTCCTAATTACCTAGTGTTTCTTAATTGTCACTCTAATTAAGCTATAAATTATTGTTATAATAAAAGCATGCATGTGATTAATTTAACTAGGTTAAATTATTGCATTAATCTAAGTAATTAATTATTCAAAGAGGATAGTTAACTAATTAATTACCAATATTAAATTATTCTATTATATTCTAAAGATAGATATTTATTTATTTATCTATCAACTACACTAGTTAACCTATTACATTAATTAAACCAAGATTAATCTATAACGTATAGCATGAAATAACAATCTAATCTAAACATTAGATTAAAAGATTAATTCTTTAGTCTATTCAAAAAACTATTATTAACTAACAATAGGATTAAACCTACACTTAAGCTAGATTAACAAAAGTGACTAATCTATGATTAACCTAAACATTATTATTGAATTATCTAAACTCAATTTTATTTGATAAAAGACGAAAGGTATTCCTAGTTAAATGCGGCGACACGAAAATAAATACCAAATGAGAAAATAATGCTGGTCTATGAAAAGATAAGAGAGGACACGGTGTGAATGGAGAGGAGGAGTGGTGACAGTGGAGCTGAGAGAGGACTTTTGCTGCCCGGGTGAGAGATCAGGGAGAGATTACAGAGAGAGAGTAGAGGGATGGGAGAATAGAGAGAGATTGAATGACCATTCAAACGAATGTATTCTAATTTGTAATTGTATGTATAATCATTCAAATAAATATATTTGAATTTGAACTGGAATTGTAAAGATTCAATTTAAATAAGTTGAATTGAATTGGATTGGGATGAAACAAAGGAATGACTTGAATTTGAATTGATTTGAATAAATACGAATCGACGATAATTTGAATGAATTGGGATTTGGGATATTTGGGATTAAATTCAAATAGGAGTATTTGAATTTGGCATCAATTCAAACAAGAGTATTTGAATTTGAGATTGATTCAAACATAATATTTGAAGTTGGAATTAAAATTGAGTTTGAAATTAATTCAAAAAGGGTATTTGAATTAAGAGTTGGATTTGTAGCTCTGACTTTGGAAGAGGAGTTGGATTCAAAAGATTTGAACTCGATTGAATTTCAGATCAAAAGAAGCTAAGAAATAGATTTGAATTTATGAGAGGTTCAAACTCAAATCTCCACTCAAAGAACCATAAAAGCAATTAAACCAAAATGCATATGCTCTATTTATTGCAAGGATTAATTTAGAAATTAATTTGGTGCTTTTTGGAGGACTTAGCCAAAATAATATATTTGAATGCACACACCAGTATAAAATCAAGGATATATATATATATATATATATATATATATATATATATATCCTTGATTTTATATTGGTTTAAATAATTAGATTTTTTTTAATTGTAGTGAATTTTTTTATATTTCTAAATGTTAAAACTTAGGGTGTTACATGTGTTTTTACTGGTTACTAGAAAATAAAAGGAAAAAGTTCATATTGCTTCCCTCAACTATTGCTCAAGTATGTCCCCCCTACACCGTAAAACCAGATACCCTACCTCCTCTTACTATTCAAACCGATGCAATTTATCTCTTAATTGGTTTTGATGATGGTTTCGTCCTACGTGGTGCTGATGTGGTGGTGGGATCCACATGTTAGATGACATCTCATCATTTTGTTCCTCCCTCTTCTCTCTCTCCCCGTTTTCTGACCAATGTTGGTGTCAGCTGGAGATAGATGACGATGCAGGAGTCGGCTGGAGGTAGACGATGATGTTGGACGGTCGGCGATGCTCCATCTCATCTGGCGCATCCAAGTCAACTTGTCCTCTGGGACTTTGCAGAGAGCTAGAGGAGAGAAACATAAAGAGGATGAACAATGTGAATTGGGTGGACGGGCACGAGAATGCGGCAACCAACAGTGCCATGATACTTCGGCCATCGGAGAGGAAGGAGAAGGCCGGGGCACCTCGGGTCTGGATTGGGCTCGGGTAGTGCACCTATGGGGTAGGACGACACGAGTAGGAGGGTTGGATGGGAGCGAGGTACCGCACAGAGGACTGGGGATGGCGAGCTACGTCGAAAGCAGTCACCGGTGGATCTTGGCGCGCGAGGGCTCCAACACAGGGCACGACTAGCTAGCAGAAGTCCTAGGGGTGGTATAGGAGGAAGGAATTAGGCCGAGTGCTTATTAGCGATGAGAAATCAGAGGAGGTAGCGGTGGTCGCCCGGTTTCTGCGTTTTGGCCCCAACAGAAATCTAGGTTAGGGATGGGGAAAAATGGGACAAAGGGATCACGGTGGTTGCAGCGGTGGGCTCGATTTGGTCAATGGGGCACCGAGAAGGTGGGGGTGGCAGTGGCTAGAGCTCGGGAAAAAGGGGGAGTGGTAGCGATGCTCTATTTTCACATGGGGAGATGGAGGAGAGGAAGAGGGGGGCTTTGGGACCTCTTATAGGCGAGTTGAGTGAGTCATGACACATAGTAGTGCTGAAGGCGGTGGCGCACAACTCGACTAGTCGGATTTGACAGGCGGTGGCTGTGGCACGTGTCAGCGACGTTGCTGTGGCCGACACCACTTCCTGCTGCCAACGGCGGAGAAAACGGCTTGGGATAGAGGTGACTGGGATAGGACACGATGATGCTACTCGGGTGGCTTGCTGACGCCAGCGCACAGGCGGGGGCACGTGATGAGCGGAAAGGGAAGCGTGACAATAGTCTGCTCGCCCACACGCTTCCCTCTTCGCTCGCCCACGTGTGCTAGCACATGCGCCCAAGCACCCGGTCCAACTTATGTGCTAGCCACCCCCTCGCGCGCACCTGGTCCACTTGCACTGTGCCTCTACACGTGGGTCCAATGCCACATCAGCGAAATGTTGCTGACATAGCAGGCTGAGTTGTCGTCACGTAGGAAAAAACTACCATCAAAATTAGTTAAGAAAGTAAATTATACCGGTTTGAATAGTTTAAGAAGGTGAAATATCTAATTTTGCGATTTGAAAGAGATAAACAAACTCAATAGTGGAAAAAAGCACTATGAAATCTTCCCTAAAAACGACCTCGCTCTCGGGCTGCCTCCATCTTTACCAGGCCGGCTCGTCTCGTCGGCCCGGCCCACAACATGGCCGGTGGCCGGCTGGCTGCGATGGTGGCCACTTCCTTTTCCGCACAATCCCGTCCCCACCCGCTCTTATCCGCTTCCTTCTCCCACCCCTTCCCGCTTCTCTCCTTTCCGGCACCCTCACCGCGCCCCCGCTCGTCCACGCGTTCACTTTCACCGCCCGCGGGAACGAGGGAGCTAGCTGATGAGCTAGGCATGCACCGCTCGGCCCTGCCCCCCACGACGCGCATTTGTTGAGGCTGCCCACTAGGAGCCACCGATGGCGTGCCTCGCTCAGCCGCAGTTCAAGTGGCCCCCTTCCACCCGTTCGGCGGTGCTCAGGGAGCCCGCCACCGCCGGTTCCCGCCCTAGCCGGGTCCACTGCGCTGTGTCTTCCACCGCAGTCGTTGATGCAGAGCACGTCGATGCCTTATCCATCGGCCCGTCTCCTCCTCCTCACCGAACCCTTCCGGTAATTTTGGCCCCAAAGTTCTACCTGCGAATTTGAATACGGGATGTACTGGGACATTGATAAGTGTTCGTCGCATTGTTCCTTGGAATGGTCTAACCAGGGAAATTTTGGGGAGGCGCTTCTCAACAGAGAGGCCGTGGTGGCGGCCGCGGCCGCGGAGGCCGTCGCTCTGGCGAGAGCGGCGGCCGAAGTCGCCGGAGAAGTTGCCCGGATGGCGCAAACGGACCACTGGCCAGACATCCCCCGGCGTGACACGGAGGACAGCTTCTTGGCAAGAGGAGTCCTCCGCACCAAGGTGGGGTGGGAGGTCAGGCACGTCGGCGTAGAACTGGACGAAGAGTTCAGCAGCATCTTCAGCGATGAATACGGGGATGACGACGAGGAGCAGTGCATTGAGGGCGTGGTGGCGGTCAAATCGGCGCGTGGGTCCGAGAGAAGAGCTCGGAGAGTGAGGGCGGCGATGAAGGCAGCTAAGTCTTTCAGCATCCGGAAGCCCGTCGCGTCCTCCTCGAAGAAGAAGAGGTTGAAGGGTTGCCTGAATCCTTTGGGGTGCTTCTATAAGATGGCCGGCCGGAGGCTTCTGACGGCGAAGCAAGAAGTAGAGTTCTCAGAAGGCATTCAGGTAAGGCTCGCATATAAAATGTGCGAAATGCGTTTGTGATTTTTTTCGTGTTATTCAAACATATAATTTTTTTTCAATGGAACAACACATAAATCTTTTTTTGATACTGCATATATCTCTGTAGCCTTTGCTCTTCAGTGCTGATAGTCTGATATCATAAGCAAAGTGCATAATGTTGCAGCGGCATCTTTGTTCTACTGACATCGTAACCAAACCGCACATTGTGCACTAGTTCTAGATTGCTAAGTGACAGTTTGTGAAAGAAAAAAAAATCAAATACACATGCTTTTGTAGTAGTAATTTCATATGACATTGTTCTTGGTCTCATCATCAGCATGGTGATGATGGTCACCATCTCACCCTTTTTCACTATGCGTTTCTGCCAGTTACCATTATTGCTACTGCCATCAGATTAAGCTTATTTGTGCATGGTGCCATGAATTTATGCAGGATCTCCTGAAGCTGGAAAATATCCAAAAGGAGCTTGCACACTATAACGGTGGTGAACCAACATTCTACCAGTGGGCGGCAGCAGCTGGAACCGATGAGGACACTTTGCGGAAACGGCTGAACTACGGAGTTTACTGCAAGAACAATATGGTAAAATCTAACGTGCGACTTGTAATCTCAATCGCAAGAGAGTTTGAAGGCCCCGGAATGGAGTTTTCTGATCTTATTCAGGTATTGTGCATGTACTTCTCGAGGACTAAGTGAATCCTTGCTGCCATGATTATACTGCGCATTCACATTTCGTTGTCTATACGGCAGGAAGGAATGCAAGGTCTGATAAGAGGCGCTGAGAAGTTTGATGCTTCAAAGGGTTTTAGATTCTCTACGTATTCTCACTGGTGGATCAAACAAGCAATACGCAAGTCTGTTTTAGAACAAACCCAGATAATTCGCTTGCCGGTAAGTCTCTTCCTCCATTTGATTTCACTAGTTGGTGTCCTCGTTTTGGTGGGGATGGTGGTGGTGAGGGTATTGATACTGTCATGCAGTAGTTAAGTGGTTTTCCATATACATTTCGTGATTTGGAGGATACATAGGAACTGTGATAATTGATATGTGGCCTGGCCATTTAAGGTTATGCCACAAACAACTAATTGACCGCCTGACTTTCATTCTCATAACCAACATAAACTTGATGTATTTGAAGCTAAAATAACTACTTGTTGGCATCTATGTTCACTGATAATGCATATTAGGTTGAGCTTTCTGTTACCAGTGATCTAAATCCAAATGAACAGAAGAAAAGTGGCTACCAACAATCAGAACTTACTAATGCCACATCGAAAATACTTCTTCATGAATCATATCTATTTTAAAAGGCGCTGGTATTTTTGTAGGACTTCACGGAGCTTTTATGAACTCAGTTTTGATTTCACATTGTACTGGTGTGCAGAAACATTTCTCATGCTGTTCTGTACATGTTTTGTAGGCACACATGGCTGAAGCAAGCTCCCGAGTGAAGGAATGCCGCCGCCGACTGCGCTGTCAGCTGAAAAGGCTACCCACCAACGAAGAAATCGCACTGGACACCGGCATGCCAATCCGGCGAGTCGAGGCGGCAATGAGCCTCCCAAGGTACACCGTCTCCCTCACCAGCAAGGTCGGGTGCACCGACGTGACATACCAGGTTTGTTCCTTCATGTTGCAAAAGCAATGTCATGCACATGTCCATGGCCACAGAATCTAAAATCCCTGCACTGTCGCTGCGCCTACATGATTGACAGGAGATCACGCCGGACACCAGCGCGGAGACGGCGGAGGAGGTGCTGCACCGGTGGTTCATGAAGAAGGACGTGGACAGGGCGCTGGACAGCCTGAGCCCGCGCGAGAAGCAGGTGATCCGGTACAGGTTCGGGATGGAGGGCGGCCGGCCGAGGACCCTGCACGACATCGGGCAGCTGATGGGGGTGAGTCGGGAGCGGATCCGGCAGATCGAGATGGGCGCGTTCCGGAAGCTGAGGAGCAAGAATAGGGTGCAGTCGCTGCAGCACTACCTGCAGCCGGCGGAGAGCTGGTAGCCGTGCATAAGGGCTGCTACGGCCTACGGCTTGCACAATTGCACACGACCTTTCTTGACGACTACATATATGGACCCGTCTTTTCTGAAGGATTAACCTATATGTTCGAATCGATGCACTTTGATGTTCATGTATAATACGTGTACGAAGAAGATGGAACGCTTTTTCGGCAAAAATAGAACTCTAAATGGAAACAAATGCAATCTCCAAAGGGAAAAATCCGCAACATTTTTTGAGGCATTGCCAAATGAAGTTGGACCCGCGACATGGACATCCACTCCCTTCACGGTGCTTTGGCTCGGCATCCGCGGCATTCACCTGCAGGCGGAGGACAGTTCATCGGATCCATTCAAACAAACTTCCACACGATCGTTTGGAAGGCGTGAACGTCCTCAAAATGCAAGTTTTTTTTTTTGCGTGCCTAGCTCTTCAAAACCGACCGTGGACTTCCGACAGATTAGCGAGAAGAGTATGTCCTAGCTACTCATCACATCCTAGCGGACTGTCCATACAGTCGGCGAATCTAAACTGTGATGGCGCATTGGCTAGTCATAAGTCCAGGACTCTAAATAAAGCCATCCGCTCATCAGCCCATCATCCAAAGGGTTCGTTTATTTCGGTTTTATATTGTGGTTTTCAGTTTTTATAATTCAAAGTTATAATAAATAGATAGTCTTTTTTATAGCTTTTTACAATTTGTTTGTTGTATTATGAGAATTCAATAAGCTAGTTTTACTTAGCTTTTTACAAATAGTGAAAGTCTATTTTTTTAACTACTCATCAAAGTTTTTTAATTAATAATCTAAAAACTTTTTATAATCTAGCTTTTTACCATCCACAATCTACAAGCTACTTTTTAGAATCACTAGCTAAAACAAACATACTCCTAATCAGTTGGGAACTATAGAAACACAATGTACGGATTTTCAGCACAAAGAACTCTCTTGCCAAGATCAAAGAAGAGCTTCAAATATGGTTTATTACGGAGGCAAAATACTTAGTGCCTCTAGTCTTAAGAGATTTACCCTCAACAATTTTTTCATTCTCTTCTGGCTTTAACCTTTTTGTTATCTACTCTTTACTTTTTCATTAATATAATAGGTAGATCTCTTAATATCCGTTTCAATAAAAAAAAACTCTATCTCTAGAAGTAAATAATACAATATATAGCTGCATACATATAGTTAAGCGTTAGGTCAGGAGATTTTGCTAGTGTCTTCGTGTATATTAAAGTCATCTACAATGTAAATTTGATCTTTGCATAACATACTGAACATTTTTTGCAAGCCGTGGAATTAAAAAGAGGCAAGATTTGCGATTGTTCTAGTATTCAAGGCGCCAATTCATTTTATTTTTTTCTTTCTAAAAAGCAAAAAAGCAGTACTCAAAGGAGAAAAGAGAAGAAAAAGGGCAACAAATCTGAAGCGTCAAAACCCAAAACCCCTCGCATCTGATGGCGTTTAGCAAGCAGCAACACGCCAACACGGGGGAGCCACGCCGCCAGGCCAGGGCCAGCCCACGCACGCACAGCGCTAAACCCTCAACAACAATAACAAAAAAAAGGGTCGAAACAAGGAGTAAAAAGATAGGGGAGAGTGGAGACTAGAGAGACCCAAACCCTTACCCAGGCAGGCCGCAGGCGAGGAAACCCTTCTCCCTCCGCCTCCCTATCACAACTACTACCTCCCCAGCCCGAGGCATCATCACATCGGCGGCGGCAATGGCATTAACCTCCCAGGGTATCTCCTTCCGCCCCGTCGCGGGCGCTCCCGGCCGACGCCGTGAGCGGTCCTCCGTGTCAGCCCCTGTGTGCGGCCGGCAACCCTTATCCATCTCGTCCGCCAGGTACGAATCCGCCGCTCATCCACCGGGAGGCCGCAGCCGCGGGGGCTCCTCCTCCGCCATACGCGCCGCCGCTACGAGCGGCTCGCAGCCTGGCAGCTATCCCGTCCCCGCCGAGCCCAGAATTGAACCCCCCGCAATATTTACCCTCTTCTCCGAGGCCGCCAAGACCGGCGCCGCCTTCTTCATCGCCTCGTCTGGCGCGGTCTTCCTCCTCGGCTCGTTCGGGGGATTTGGGGGCGGCGCAGGGGGCCTCTTCGGCGGCGGCGGTGGAGGAGGCGGATGGGGCGCCGGAGGTGGGGGTGCCGGCGGCGGCGGGGGCTTCTGGTCTCGGTTCTTCTCCGCAGGCGCGGCGCGGGCGGATGACAAGTCGTCGGGGGATTGGGACGCCCACGGGCTCCCGGTCAACATGACGGTGCCACTGACGAAGCTGAGCGGGCTGAAGAGGTACAAACTGTCTGATCTCAAGTTCTTCGACCGCGCTGCCGGTGGCGGCGGTGCCTACACTGGGCCGGAGGATTCCTTCTTCGAAATGGTGACGCTGCAGCCTGGCGGCGTCTACACCAAGTCGCAGCTGCTGAAGGAGCTCGAGACGCTCGTCTCCTGTGGCATGTTTGAGCGGGTTGATCTCGAGGTGAAGCCCAAGCCGGATAACACCATTGGCCTCACCGTCTCCTTTGTGGAAAGTGTGTGGAGTGCAGCGAAACAATTCAAGTGCATCAATGTGGGGCTTATGTCGCAGTCGGGGCAGGTTGACTTCGACCAGGACATGACAGAGAGGGAGAAGATGGACTACCTCCGGAAGCAGGAACGTGATTACCAGCAACGTGTCCGAGGCGCCAAGCCGTGCATATTGCCAGAAAACGTGCGGGGAGAGGTGCTGGGAATGATGAAGAAGCAGGAGAAGGTGAGCGCTAGGATGCTGCAGAAGATCAGGGACCATGTCCAGAAGTGGTACCACAATGAGGGTTTCGTATGTGCCCAGGTGGTAAACTTTGGAAACCTTAACACCAGCGAGGTTGTGTGTGAGGTGGTTGAGGGCGACATCACCAAGGTGGAGTACCAGTTCCAGGATAAGCTGGGAAATATTGTTGAGGGGAATACCCAGCTTCCAATCATAGACAGAGAGCTGCCCCAACAGGTATACCAATTACCACTAATCACTAAATCTAAATCAAGATGGGAGGATAATTTTCTTTGCATGACTATGAAGTTCTTCAAAGAACATGTTGAAATGATTAGCTTATGGTGATGCTTGCAACATTCCATTTTGACTGATGTAACTCATTTACGACTTACGAGTCGTCTTTTAGGAAGATTTAAGTGGAGTAATAATTCAAATATCCTGTAGTAATCAAACATACTTACTGTCACTGTTAGTTATTAAGTGGGTTGGTGCTGGTATTAAAAAAGGAAGATGCTCTTGTGCTGACTATGACATTGTTGTTTAATTAGCTACAAAATACTTGGTTCTACAAATTTTGGTTATGTTTCGCCAATACTCACTGTTCTGACTTGACTGTTTTGCATAGAATTTTCTACTAGCGTTTTTGTGACTTCAGTATTTAACTTGTAACTTTATTAATCTTTTACAGCTTCGACCAGGCCATATCTTTAACATTGGAGCAGGGAAACAAGCTCTGAAGAATATAAATTCACTTGCTTTGTTTTCCAATATAGAAGTGAATCCACGCCCTGATGAGACAAAAGAAGGGGGTATAGTAGTTGAAATTAAGCTTAAGGAACTGGAACCAAAGTCAGCTGAAGTAAGTACGGAATGGAGTATCGTACCTGGGCGTGAAGGCCGACCAACTTTGGTAATGTACCTATTAATTTGTAATCATCTGTTCTTTCTAGAATCTGTATATATGATGGCTAGACAGCACTATGAATAAAGTATCTATTGCTGTAATCCTGTTGTGAATCTCATAGCTTATGGTATCTTCTCTTAGGCATCCATTCAACCTGGAGGAACTGTGTCATTTGAGCACCGGAACATCTATGGTCTGAACAGATCTATTGTTGGTTCTGTTACATCCAGCAACCTGCTAAACCCTCAGGTTAGTTGGTAATGAGTGTTCTTTTGGTAGCTTTGGTGTTTGATGCTTTTGGTTACTGTTGCTTCGATCAATTGGCAATCTACTCGTAAGAGGAATAATGCTGAACGATGATCCACTGTGTGAGTTTAGCGTGGCATTCCTGATCTTATATTGGTTTGCCTATTTCATTTTCACTACTGAATCAAAAGTGTACATTTGTAACTGTTGACAATTCATTTCTTAAAATCCCTAAATAATTTAGTCATGGCCATACTTTAGCCTCCTAAAACAATTATGTTTATTTAACACTCTTGTTATGCACAAAATTTTGATCTTGATTATTTTTGTCATTCTATTGAAGTATATTAAAATTCGTGGGCATTTATTACCATTCTACTACAAACAAAAAGTAGCACACGGTGCATTTCTTAGAGAAAATGCAGGCATGTGATATGTAAAGAAGGCCTACTCACTTGCTACTTTGCTAGCATTATTAAAATATTGACGTGTTCCATTGTTGGTGATATATTCTTTGTGTATTTAAGATTGGTTAACATTGGTCTAAAACATAGTCACCAGAAATCCGGGTCGAGGAACGGGGTCGCGGGAGACAAGTCGACACTTGAGAAAAGTAGGGAATGAAGGGGGTATACCTCCTTGGCACGATAATTCGCGGCTTGGTACGCGGTCCTAGGGAATCTAGGTCGATTACCCCGGGATGAACCGAGGGTCGGTGACCAACGAATCGAGGGTCGGTGACCGTGAGGAGGGAGTTAGGGGGAAAGAGAGGAGAAAAGATTGGGGCAGCCCATTCCTAAGTATAAAATGGCCCATGTAAGGCTTTGAACCACAACGGCCCAAATAGACATTCAATTTATTGATAACCCTATCCTGATAGCCTCATGATCGAATCTCTTCTCTCTTCCGTTCGACTCACTCGTTCGATGCCACCGCCATCGTTTCCTTCGAATGGCGCTAGGAAACTCTTCCGCCACAGTCCCTTTTACTGCTCCATCGTAGCAGCCGTCCCTTCTACTACTCCGTCGGAGCAGCCTTCCTCTCTGCCGCCGCAGCCCCTTTCCATTTCTCTACCCCCTGCCCAGCGCTGCCTCACCTTTGGCCGAGGGCTGTTGAGGATCGCTGTGGCAGGAATCCGCCTAGACGCCTAGATGCGACCTAGCCTGAAACGGGACATCGACCCTTTTGACCCCAACCCTCGATTTGGGATGACGTCCTGGGGTTGTGGAATACTCCACCGACCCCGACTTCCGTGACTACGGTCTAACATTCCTTTTTTTAGGTGTTTATTTACTTTTTTTTTTCTGGCAGAGATGCCACTTATGATTTTTGGCATATCTTATTGTGCACTTATCCATATGTGTTTTCTTTTGGGATCTTTAGGATGATCTTTCATTTAAGCTTGAGTATGTCCATCCTTATTTGGATGGTGTGGATGACCGTAGTAAAAACCGCACCTTCAAAACTAGCTGCTTCAACACCAGGAAATTGAGTCCTGTCTTTGTTGCTGGTCCCAACATGGATGAAGCTCCACCAGTCTGGATTGATAGAGTTGGATTTAAAGCCAACATAACAGAGGTTTGCACAAAATGATATTCCCTTCTGCATTTTCAATTTTCATGAATAGTATTGTTCAGGAAATATCTGTAACATGATGAAAATATGTTTTTGGATTATCAGAGCTTTACACGGCAGAGCAAATTCACGTATGGCCTCGTGCTGGAAGAGATTACAACGCGTGATGAAACTAATAGTATCTGTACACATGGTTCTAGAGCAATGCCTAGTGGTGGCTTGAGCATGGATGGACCTCCTACAACCCTCAGTGGTACCGGAGTTGATCGAATGGCATTCCTACAGGCTAATATAACTCGAGACAATACAGAGTTTGTAAATGGTGCAATTATTGGAGACAGATATATTTTCCAGGTAAGCTATCTGTGTCCTTGTGGTTCCAAGGAGACACAGTAAAGTAATATTTAAGCATTTCCGGGTGGCTTTGAAAAAGACTCAATGCTACACTTTATTTTGTAGGGCCAAGGCAAACTCTCTTTATGATTGATCGTTTGATTAAGTGTTGTTTTCAGTTCAAGTTTTCACACAAGCATAAAAAGGAAGGTTTAGATGCGATTTAGTGAATGCTTGCAATTATATGTTTTATGTTAGTTAGTTTATCGGGATAATTGTTTTTATTTGAGGTAATCTTTTGCTCAATGTTCTAATTGTTTGTGAACCTCTTTTTTGAACTTTGTGCTAGTTCTTGTTTGACGGCACTATGCATCCTCTGAAGAAAATTTCCTTGTTGTTTGCAGTTGGACCAAGGTCTTGGCATCGGAAGCAAAAACCCATTCTTCAACCGTCATCAGCTCACCATGACAAAGTTCGTCAATTTAAATAAGCAAGAGGAAGGTGCGGGCAAGCCACTACCAGCTGTTTTGGTTCTTCATGGTCATTATGCAGGTTGTGTAGGAGATTTGCCAAGCTATGATGCATTTGCACTTGGAGGGCCTTACTCCGTTAGGGGCTTTAGCAACGGTGAACTGGGTGCTTCCAGGAATATTCTTGAGGTATGTGTTGCTAGGTGCTTCTAGGAATTTTGTCTGATGCATCATTTTCACCACCAATCATATTATCAGCTTTCATTCTGGTTTATTTCATTGAAAAAGTATGTATAATTGACATCGTGGCATCACGCAATGTGGTGTAACATATGGTGTTTGTTGGTAACTGATGTTTATATGTATGTTAATCTTTGCAGCTTGCTACTGAGTTGCGCATCCCTGTGGGGAACACACATGTGTATGGATTTGTTGAACATGGCACTGACCTTGGGAGTTCTAAGGATGTGAAAGGGAACCCTACAGAGTTTTTCAGACGTGTTGGTCATGGATCTTCGTATGGTGTTGGCGTCAAGCTTGGCTTGGTAAGGGGAGAGTACATTGTAGATCACAATGCTGGTACAGGGACCATCTTCTTCAGATTTGGTGAGAGATTCTGAGTGAAATCATTCCCGCCGTTGGGGTAGTCACAGATCTTCGAGGCATGCTGTGATAGGATTCAACTGGCATTTGAGTTCTGATGAAATAATGGAGCTTTGTTATTTCCTGAGGAAGAGTGAAGTTAGTGTCAGGATGAGCCTTATTTTATGTAGGATGTAAGGTTTGTCTTCCAGAGGTTGGAGCTCATAAAATAGATGAATGCTCAGAAATATTTACCTTGAATTCCGTTAATTGTGTTGACAACGCCGCTGTTAAATTGTCAACTTTTCACCATGAGCAGTTGGTTAGCTCAACTGCCCATACAGTTTTGTTCCATTCCGGATTATGCGTTGTCGGATCTACCCGAACTATAAATTCCTTGGCTCAGAGTGTCGGACATTTATCTTCGGCTTCTTTTATGCTTTTGAAGCAAGGAATGGATCCTTTAAATTGCACTGCTGTCTGCTGACTTCAAATTCGAAGCAGGAGTTGACAATGCTTGTCTTAATAGTTTTACTTTCACAAGTCTGGGTAGGAGAATTTAGAAATCTGGAAGACTACTTTTTACTTGTTGGATTGGATAGATTTAATCGCGGCAATGGATCTCTACTAGAATCTGTCATTACCTTCTTTTTCGAAACGTTGCTCGCTGTTGATAACCAGAATCTAACAAGTAGCATTAGCGAGAAATCATTCGATCGGACCCAAGCTTGTATGCAAGCGTGGGTTATGGATCGAGTAGTCTTACGTCCGAGTCCAATGGATCCTTAGCTGCCTTCCCTGCAAGCTCATGGATGGCCCGATGTAGCAGCTCGCCAGCTCGTGTCATGTGAGCAAGCGCAACACCAACCAGCTCATCGATGAAGCAGCTGACAAGCGCTTCCCGGCAAGGTCGCCACGGCCGCGCCCTCCACCTCTTCTTCACCCACCTCCGCCTCCAACCCAGCGACCGCGGCAAGGTGGACATCCACCCCGCGGCAGTCCCCACGGCCCTCCGCGCCTGCGCGCGCCTCGGCGACGCCACCTCCGGCCGCCTCATCCACGCGCTCGTCCTCACTCGGCCGTCGCTCGCCTCCGACGCCGTCACCGCCACTGCGCTCCTCGACATGTATGCCAAGTGCGACCTCGTCGCCAGCGCCCGCCGGGTGTTCGACGAAATGCGTCTAAGGGACGACCTCGTCGCCTGGAACGCGCTGCTCGCGGGCTACGCGCGCCACGGCCTCCCGGAGCGCGCGCTGGCGCTGGCCGTCAAGATGCGGGGCCAAGGCCTGCGCCCCGACCTGGTCACCTGGAACGCCGTCGTCTCGGGTTTCGCGCTGGCCGGCGACGACCAGATGACCGGGGACTTGGTCCGCACCATGCAAGAGGACGGGTTCCAGCCGGACGTGGTCACCTGGACATCGCTTGTTTCCGGGTCAGTGCTGAACTTTCAGTACGACAGGGCACGCACGTTGTTCCGGAGAATGGTGGCCGCCGGCACCCGCGTCCTGCCAAGCTCGGTCACGATCGCTAGCATCCTGCCTGCGTTCGCCAATGTCGCCGACATGAAGCGTGGCAAGGAAGTCCATGCCTACGCCATCCTGACCGGAGTCGAGCAGGACCTCACAGTGAGCAGTGCTCTGGTCGACATGTACGCGAAGTGCGGGCTTGTGCTCGAGGCGCGCCGGCTGTTCGACAAGATGGCCGACAGAACCACGGTGACATGGAACTCCATGATCTTCGGGCTGGCGAATTCTGGTCACTGCCAAGAAGCCGTCGGTCGCTACGACAGGATGCTTTCCGACGGAGCAACGCCAGATCACCTGACGTTCACCGCCGTTCTGATGGCTTGCAGCTATGGCGGCATGGTCGAGCTCGGGAAGGGCCTGTACCGCGCCATGCAGGAAGAGCACGGCATCCAGCCGAGGCTGGAGCACTACGCCTGCATGGTCCATTTGCTTGGTCGAGCCGGGAGGCTCACCGAGGCGTATGATTTCATCAGAGCGATGCCCCTGGAGCCCGACTGCTTCGTCTGGGGGGCGTTGCTGGGAGCCTGCCGGAGCCATGGCAACGTCGAGCTTGCAGAGCTGGCGGCGTCGCGGTTGCTGACCATCGAGCCGGCTAATGCGGCGAGCTGCCTGCTGTTCTCAGGCGCGCTGGCGAGCGCAAGCAGGCATGATGATGTTCGCAAGATCAAGAAGCTGGTGAAGAGACGGCGGATGAAGAAGCTCGATGGTTGCAGCTGGTTAGAGGCTCCTTAGCCAAGGGCATTATCAGCAATACACCATCAGAGGCGAACAGAATTAATGGATCATGTATAGCACAGAATAGCAGGACCAAATGCGCCAGCGAGCTCAGGTTAGCTGATCTAACACCTCAAATGTGGTCCAACGTTGCATATTTACGCTGCTACCTCCCTCCTACATATACATGTACTGGATGCTACCATGAAACAAGAACTTTTGTGCACATACTTGGATTAGTAGATGAAAATTTTGGGTATTAGCATTCACACTATTTACTACCAGCGTTTATACACAATACATTTATAACCACACACAGTCACATACTACTACATCGAGTAACAGACGGCAGACTACACACAGCCACAAACGGCAACATAGTATTTACCTCTTGTGAAACTTAATTCTATTTACTTATTATAGCAGTAAATTAGACACTCGATGGAACCAGCCTGCAACCTATACATCGGACACAGCATCCTCCCTTTTCATGTAGTACCACAGTCCAGAATGGTCAATTACCCTGGGAGTTCGATCCACCGCCTGGTGCTGGACCTAAAAGCAGAATCATTCCTCCCATAGTTCCATCTCCTGGATCTGATCTCTCATTAGGAGGTGCCCTCCTAGCAGAAGCTTGGCGCATTGGCTCGAAGAATCTACCAGCCACATCGGGAGGTTGTTCGAAAGATTCCTCCCCAGGCAGAACAAGGAGCCCTTCGTCGCGAAGTATGGATGGTTCATGGTAGCATGCAATCCACAATGAATCAACGAGTTGTCTCTCTTCTCGTGCAGCATCCAGGTCTTCAGGAGTCATCGTCCTTATGCTTTCGATACGTCCCCGGAGAAGCCATCGCAACCTGTCATGGTCTGCTAGTAGACTCCTATTTCTCAGTGTCGTGTCCCTTGCAAGCTCAAGCAAGCCCCCTAATGCTGCCTCTCGAACACCTGAGTCATCGCTGGATGCCAAACGCATCATAAGATGTGGGAAACCTAGCTGTGCAAAAACTGAGCAATCTGAATGGCTTTCACTGAGCAGATAATGAGTCAGACTCAATGCTTTCCTGGCAAAAAGAACAACTATCTCAGTCAAAAACACATTAGCAAGGCATTTGCTAAAAATCATCCCTCAGATCAATCATGTTACCTCTGAAACCTTGCACTCTCTGAATTCAATGCATCTCGTAGCCCTGCATATCCGTTAGCTAAACGAAATGCAGCAACTCCTGGTTTGTTGTTCCGTATCAAGGCTGAACATCAAATGAGGACATCATCAAACACGACAATTTAAGATGCATAATATTTTCACCATCTAACAGAAGTGGATAAAATACTTACAAGATAGTGCACCAAGAGCTTTTATGCGGGCGGTAAGGTCAGGATCTGATATAAAATTGGATAAGAGGGGTTCAAAACCACAAGCTTCCATGACCAACTGCTGACTAGTCGGATTGTTCTGAACAACTGTTGTTACCACATCAGCTGCTTTGGCTCGGATACGAGCATTAGAATTTCTGAGGTACTTGATAACCGGAACCAACCCACCAACAGAATGCAAATCTAGTGCAGAACAGAGAGAAAGAAAAATAAGTCAATCAATAACAAATTGTTTGCATAATAGAAAAAATCACAGATCCGTGTAAAGAGGTCATGACTGTCACATGTCCCTATTTCCAGATTGTAAGCGGTTATTGCCTTATTGGAAATATCTAGTTCATCATCCAGCCAATGATTTTTATTCTAACAGATCAGCTCCCCTTGGAAAGTTGTATAGTAACATAGTGAAAGGGGAAGCTGAGAGTTCACCTGAATAGCAATGTTTTATTGCCCAAAACAACTATAGTTGCCTTCATCCATTTGTTTAGCCACCTCAACAGAAACTACTAACGCCATTGAATCATCCAATGGTGTGAATGTGTTCAGTTTGACACCAGTAATGCATGCCTCCACGTGCTACCATTGTCTCCTACAGATGGAATTATAGATTTAACTTAAAAGCAAATAAATTTGAGTTCATGTATGTAGAAGTGCAACAGTCATAAACCTTAATCCATGCAGCAATTACCAACTCACGATAGTGGAGTTCTAATGGACATACACACATTACACATATCAGCTACTTCTGATAATTTTTGGGTCATATGAAAGGTGGAACATTGCGCAAAGGTCCCCCAATGAGCCATCCACATCAAGGACCCTCAAAGATCCCAGGGAGGTACCATGTTATGCATCTCTGGTGGAGGTCGGTAGTATTATGCAATGATGCACCATAGTTGGAGCCACGTTTAGGTTAGGTTGGGCTATGCAAAACATTATGACCATAAACCAGAAGTTAATAGCAAACAGACAAGAAACATGTGGTTTTGCAAAGCTTACTCTAAAAAATGACAAGAAATGGAAAAAAATTAAACATGCCCTGAAACATACCATTTGCCATGTCGATAGACTCAACATGTACCTGCAGCTCACTCAGCAAACCTGCGGTGTTAAAAAGCACATTGATTAGCATCCATCGGGTAAAAAAGAAGGCACGCGACATGCTATCAGGTGCTAAATCAGTAATGCTACTAAAACATGCCTATAAACCTTGGATAGATGTCAGTTCTTCAAATAACCGACTTATTTCAATTAACAAATTACAAGAACAACGGAGAGGCGCATAGAAATATATCTGTACTGACTAAGAAAGACCTGGTGTAAATTGGAAACCGCTATGGAACTGCTATCAGACCACAGAATATTAAAAGCGCTGAGAACAACGGAAAGGCACATAGGAATATTTACGCTCCCTAAATGAAGTTTGTCAACTCCTTACGGTCAGCTCCAATTTAGGACTTGGCTATTCCTTACGGTAAGCTTCCTAAATGTTCATAACTGGGAATCATCCCTATTACCCTAAACTGTAAGTGAGTAAGCTCCCTAAAGGAAACATTCGCCTGCCCGATTCCACATCCATAACCCTTAATTCACCATCAGAATTGAAATTCGACCGCTGAAAACACCTCTAATCGTAAAAACGGATCACTAGCATACGTGCTCGGCGAATTCCATCAGAAGACATAAGCCAAGCAGCCATGGGAAATGCAGCCCGCACGGCTGCAATTGGCAACTGACGACCCTCACCTTCGATGTCGCCGTGGGTGATGCCCTGCGCCTCCAGGACGGCGGGCGGCGTGCTCATGAGCAGCGCGATCTCCCTCATGCGGCTCACCACGTCCACCATCATGTGCCGCTCCACCGCCTCCGCCAGCCACCTCCGCTCATCGTCGCTGCGCGCCGCACCACCACCAGAAATGGCGGAAACCACACTCGCTTCAGCCACAGCCCCAAGAAACAACACAGACACCAGCTTCCCCCCGGCAACCGAGCCAACCTCCCTTACCTGGTGGCGCGAGAAGGCCCCGCCCCGTCGATGTAGGAGAGGCTCCATTTGAGCAGCCCCGCCCAGCTCAGCCGATCCCCAGCCATTCCGACCTCCTCTCCTCCCTCTCTCCTTTCGGATCCCACCCCACGGCGTTGCCGGCGAGACCAAACCACCGCGTGGCCGGTGCGGTTGTCCTGTGCTCCTCAAAGCCGGTGATGCGTGCGAGCGGTTGTTCTCCTCGTGTGCGTTTGTTCGCGGCGAGCCGAGATATTTCGGTTCCGGATAGACGACTCGAGCCAAAGCCAAATCACTCGCCAAATGCCGAATGCGGTCACGTCACGACGGAGGTGGTAGGTAGGTTGGGGATAAGGACGGATCTCTCTCGAATTTACTCGACAGTTCACGGCGGCTCCATGGCCGTGGGCCGGACAGGCCCACGTCGCGCTGCGCCAGGTCGGCCCAGCCTTTTCTCTCTCTTTCGGCCGTCCGTTTCGACCGTTCATTCGCGCTTCCGCGGCCGCGAGGGACGGGATAATGGCGGCAGCGACAGCAAGCTCGCTCTCCCTCCTCCCCTTCGCGCCGCGGAGTCCTCTCCTGCTGACGCTCGCTGCTCGCCACGGGGGTAGGAATGTGGGAGGAGCCACGGGACCCTTGCGGCTCGCGAGGTTGCGGCTGCGCCGCGGCCGTGCAGCCGCCGCCGTCGCCGGCGAAGGGGAGTTGCCCGTGGAGGAGGCGGAGGCTGCTCTGAGGGTGGCGGCTGATGACGACAGCATCACCGCCACAGTGGTGTCCGTGCTGCTCACGCTCGCGTTCGTCGGCCTCTCCCTCCTCACCATCGGGGTGCGTGCGTTGTGCGTAGGCCTCCATGAGTGGCGAATCAGCGAAATTGTGTTGCGAGGCGGTGTGGTTGTGGATGTTCGGTGCTGATCTTGCCCTCTCTGTTTTTGCAATGCAGGTGATCTACTTGTTAGTGCAGGACTTCCTGCAGAAGAGGGAGAGAGAGAAGTTTGAGGAGGAGGAGGCTGAGAGGCAGAAAGAGGAGGCGAGGAAGAAGAGGGCCAAGGCGAGGAAGAAGAGAAGAAATTATTGATTTCTGCTTCATCTGCTGGCCCAATGTAAGCATTTCTTCTCTTTTGCACCTTAGCTTCTTGAAATAGCAATAACATTGTATGCAACATTACATGGTTAGAATCACATGACCTTTTGCTTTGTTTCCTACTTTAGGTTAGATGAGATGTATGTGATTCAATTCAAAGGGACATGCTAAACTAAGTTATCCTACAACTAATTTGTTTTAGGAATGTTCCATTAGTAAAAGTGGAATGTTTGCAAATCAAATGTTTATCCACCTCAACAGAAATGTCTAGCTGTACATCCTACATGAACACTTTTTTTTACCTTTCTCTTTTCTTTCTTTGTGCCTTTTGCTATACAGGAGGAGAGAGAAAGAAAAGTTTTCAAATTTTTGGCCTTGCACGGTCACGGTGTTGAGTCAAGAATTTTTACAGAACTTTCAGTGTTTCATGAATACTCATTGTCTTTGTTAGTGACCGTTTGTACGTGTGCTCATGCATCCTAATCTTTTGCTCACGCACCTTGTTTATAGGTTGACTCGGTACTAGTTAGTTATAGCTGAGAGACTCATGTACATGTATTTATACAACACCTATGATCAATACAAGCCGTGTGTTGCATCAACTCTTCTTCTCATTTCCTACAGTCTTTACTTAGTAGTTAGAATAGTTGGCACCTCCTTTTGTCAGTGAAGTACCATTGTCCTGTCCCTGTTACTCTTCTGAAGCCTGAACATACAACTGATCTCCTTTGTTATGTCAATTCATTAATACTTTCCATATTTAAATTACACGGCGTACTTAAGTAATTCTTGACCCTCTATGCATTGTAACTTTCATGCAGGTTATGTGTGCTGCGTGCACTAACAGAGCTCTTCAGATGCAGATCAGTCTTCAACATGTGCTACCACCAAATATGGGAATGGGTGCTAGGGTTATGAACTTATAGTCATGAAATCAACTCGATCATCAAATTATAAGTTCATTCCATACCGGACCAGACCGTGCAAATTCTTATTATGAGAAGGGGTTTTCGCAGGTTTGCTCTTCAGATGCAGATCAGTCTTCAACCTGTGCTTTTCACAGGTTTTATGTCCTCGCGAATACTGATTAGCTCCTTTCTTGTGTTAGCTCTGTTCAAGTTAGCCCCATTTATTTTCATTTATTCAGGTTGCTAAGTAAAAGCTATTGTACCACATATGCTTCATAAATTCTATATCTCACTTGAATTGCTCTGTCAACATGTCATGCTTCAATGTGAATTCAGAAGTACTAACATGTTTTGATTAGCATGAGTTTTACTGGGTCTATATATCCAATGACCTTCGTGTCGAAAGGTGCTAGTGTTGTTACCGGTGTTGGGGACGTTGGGATTAATCAATGGTTAGTGATTTTTTCTCATAAAGTTCCTGAAACTGTGTCACTTTGTTTGAAGTTAAGATCAAATCATTAAGCATCAAATCCACCTAAATTGTTGAATTATACACTAGTACCTTTGAAACCGAATGGCCTTAATTTTTTATTTGTGGCTTCCCTGTTGAGGTAGGTTGGATTTGGACTGGCTAGGCATTGACTTTTATAGATGAACCTTGGAAGCGGCAGCTACATCTACATCTATGATTTTTGTGTTTGCTATCCTTGTAGTTCTAGAGGAGCAAAAATAAAAATTGATCTTTCCTTTTTGAAATGTGCCATATGGGCTGTGAGGTCTATATGGCACAAGGTAGGAATGAACTAGCTGCCCGGTGCTCGATTATGGACATTTTGCAGCCTCGGCATAGCCTGGAAAGGGTTTGCGTTGTATGGTGATGGATATGCTGTGTACAGCACAACTCAACATGTTTGGAAATCTTTGATGTTGGATCCAGGAAATATTTTTCTAACAGGTTTTTAGGTATGTCTGATAGCATTTCTTTTTAAAACGGAGGTGATATAATTTCTTCTCGATTAAACATCAAGTCATCTACATATATATCAAGTGTCTTGGCCCATCCGTGATTCTGTTGGGATTTGAGGGGATTTTCCCTTTAAAATTCGAATTGAGCAAATTCCATAAAAAGGGAAAAAAGAGAGGAGGAGACCTTGGACCAGTGGGCCACTTCCATGCTCATATGGCCGAGCAGCCCACTCGGCCCGACCGCCTCCTTGACCTCTCGAGCGAGGCTTCCAGGAGGGGAGCCGCCGCACTCGTGAGACCTGGCGTCTCCGCCCTAGCCGGCAACCGTTCTTCCTCGTTGTGAAATCGGATGAGGGGGGTGGCATGAGCTCGCTAGGCTCGAGTGGATAAAGCTATGGTAGTTCTCTCCTCTGGATCTATCCTCTTTGAGTTCTCTACCTTCTCCTCATGCTCTCACCTCACCACCCTCCTCTCCGGCGCTTCTCTTCACATGTCCTGTGTCTGTGCCCCCATTGGCTTCGGTGAGGGTGCTCGCGACGCACTGGTGCACCTCCCCTGGTCGTGTGCCCCATCGTCTTGCGCTTGCCGGTTCGTGCGGGCTCGAACGTGGAGCGTGTGGGCGCTCTGTGTGCGGTCGTTCTTAGACTCTAAGTCACGCGTGTGCACGTGTTTTGGCTGTGGCAGTGACGGTGTTGTGGTGGTTTGGGTCGCACCTTCGTGCGCGTTTCTGTAGGTGGAGACCTCGTCGTGTGTGTGACTTTGTTGTGGAGCTTGCCTCGTGTGCCTGCTCTGCTCGTGGTGATCTCGCTCCGGCGCTGATTGTCAAGGGATAGTGTTCGACATCTTCTCGTTGGCCTGGTGCTAGACTTATCTTTGTTGCAGTGATTTCTGCTCCTCGGGTACTAGTTGCAGTGTGCCTTGTAGCTGGTACAATGGCATTGTATCTCTAAGAACATACACCCTAGCGATCTCAACATAGAGTGGGTGTCTCTGTTTCATTGGATAGCGTAGTTGTGTGCCTTGCCTTCGGCTTCATCGTTGGATTATAAGCTCGTTCTAGCACTCCCTCTATTGTTTACTGTCTAGCATGCACGTACTTGATTATCTCTATCAGAATTGATAAGTTATGCTATTTGAGGTGGGTATGATGCTTTGTGATGATAGCATGCTAAGTGTGATTAGTGTGACATTTGTGCACTTGAGTTAGGCTGCAGTTGCTGACTTCTGTTCCTATCTATCTTTGTGAGTTGTTGCTTCTTGTATATCTCTGTTATGTTTTTGAGCCTTGTTCTGTTTGCTTCAGTGGTGAGATATATGCATGCATGATAGGCTTGATCAGTAGCTTGGTTAGCTCGTCTTAGCTCTTGTGGTGAAATTTGTCACACTAATCAGTAAAGCTTAGCATATGTTGGATGTCTCTTAACTCGTTAACCCGAGTGCAATTTTAGTCTTTTAACACTTGCTATGTTTGTTCATGTGTTAATCCACCTCTTTATGTCAATTGTCATATATGATATCCTTGTGAACATTAGTAGCATATATTGAAATTTGTCACACTAATCAGTAAAGCTTAGCATATGTTGGATGTCTGTTAACTCGTTAACTCGAGTGCAATTTTAGTCATTTAACACTTGCTATGTTTGTTCATGTGTTAATCCACCTCTTTATGTCAATTGTCATATATGATATCCCTGTGAACATTAGTAGCATATATTCTGTCATATTCGCTTTTGAAATGCTCATGTTATTAATTATGATATTTGTTGTTGGCAGTTATGTTCTTTCTCATATGATTAAATTTAGAATCATTTTAATCGGAATGGTGCTAAAATATACTTTGAAACAACAATCCAGAAAACATGGAGTAATGGCCGCTCACTCAGATGTCATTGAACCTGACGCGTTCGACGGCGCATGCTTTAGACACTGTCAAATTAAGACTAGGATGTGGCTAACCGACTTGAAATTATTTTGGGTCGTTACGAGTGCTCTGCCTGAGGCTACGCCAGCTGATGCGACAGCGAAGGCCACCGCTAATGCGGAAAAGGCTAAATGGGTAGAAGAAAATCAAGTTTGCATGTCTCATTTGCTAAACGTCCCATCGAACCGTCTGTTTGATGTGTACTCAGGATTCTTTTTGGCCAAGGACCTCTGTGCAGAGCTGGAGAATAAGTTCTCGAAAGTGGATAATGGTAATGAGTCCTTCACCACTGAAAATTTTCTCAACTTTAAAATGTTTGAGGGAAGATCTGTGATGGAGCAATTACAGGAGCTTCAGCTCATAGTCATGGATTTAGTATAGTACAACTGCATCCTTCCAGACAATTTTCTAGTGAACGCCATCTTGGCCAAGTTGCCGTCCTCATGGTGTGACTTTGTGACCGCTCGTTGGCACATGAAGAAGCAAATTACACTCATTGAGTTGTCTGTTGATATCAATGTCGAGGAACATGCAAGGGCCAGCAACAAGCCATCACACAATTCCAGGCTCACCTAGTGGAGAGTGGGTTGACATCGAGGTTCCAAAACTTGAAGCAGAAGAAGAATCTTGCTCCGCCTCCCTAGAACCAGAACTAGAACAAGCCCAAAGATAAGAAGATGAAGAAGGAGGATGACTTTATTTGCTATGTCTGCGGCACGACTGGGCATACTGCTTGCAGGTGCTGGGACAGGAAGGGCAAATGTCCTTCTCCTGGGTAGTGCAAGGAAGCACATGTGGCGCTGGGTCCCTCCAGCTCTTATGGCTACATACCACAGGCCTTTATGGTAAGTCCATCTAATGATTGGTGGATTGATTCTGGTGCTACTTTCACATATGTGATGATCGCTCTGTATTCTCTTCTTTTCAGGGTGCAGCCAGTGGCCCTGTCTTGATGGATAACGGTGTACTGGCAGCAGTACGTGGGATTGGATAGGTCTACTTGAAGATAACTTCACGCAATACGATCATCTTGAAGGACGTGATGTTCGTGCCAACAATGAACTAGAACCTCATCTCAGTGTCACAGTTGCTTCGCTAGGGTCTTAAGTTAGTGTTCGTATCCGATAAAGACATTCTGACAAAATTTGGTAATTTCATAGGTAAGGCGTATGAATCTGGCGGTATGTTCCACATGTCTGTAATAAACAATTATTCCTTTTCTGCTATTCATCAGTCTTGTAATAAGAATCATGATGTGTGGCATTCCCGATTGTGCCACATTAATGTGAGGGTCATTAAACATTTGAGCAACATGAATTTGATTCCTGAAATATAAACTTGATGCATCTATATGTGAGATATGTGTGCAAGTGAAGCAACCTCGTCTATCCTTCAAAACAATAGAAGAGAAAGACAACTTACCTCTAGACCTTGTCCATTCTAATGTATGTGAAATGAATGGCATAATCTCTTAAGGCAGTAAACGCTACATCCTCACTTTAATAGATAAATGCAACTAGATATTGCAACATTTATTTAATAAGAACGAAAGATGAATCACTAGATCATTTCAAAATCTTTAAGGCTGAAGTAGAAAACTAATTAGAAAGGAAGATTAAACGCTTAAGGTCTGATAGAGGTGGAGAGTATCTCTCTAACCTATTCTCCGAATACCGTACAGAAAGTGGAATCATTCATGAAATCATTGCCCTATACTCACCCTAGTCAAACGGGGTTGCTCAACGAAAGAATCGAACTGTCTGCGACTTGATTAATTCTTTGTTGCAGAGTTTAGGTATGTCGGATGTATGGTAGGATAAGGTAGTTCTCATAGTATGTTATGTTCTCAACAGGGTACCTCCACGCAACCGCAAGGAGACAATGTATGAAGGATTTAGAGGGAAAAACCGAACCTCTCTCACCTTCGGACTTAGGGCCGTCTTGCAAAAGTTAGTGTGTCTTTACTGAAGAAGAGAAAGCTATGACCAAAGACCGTTGACTGCGTCTTCCTTAGTACGCTACTAACAGTGCAACCTATAAATTTCTAGTGGTCAAATCCAAAACGAGTGAAGTCGCTACTAATGTCATTATGGAGTCTCGGGATGCGACATTCTTTGAAGACATCTTTCCAATGAGAGGAAATGAGATAGTCACTCCAGATGGTATGCATGAGCTATACTGTATGCCTTCGAGTGTGTATGACCCAACTCCTGAATTGGAGTTGAGAAGGAGTAATAGACAGAGGATTGGAAAGTCACTGGGCAATAATTATATCAGTTATTTAGTGGATGAGGAACCACAATATCTTGCAGGCCTCTATCACCAGATGCAGAGTACCGGAGGGGTGCAGTCTGTAGCGAGATGGATTCCATCATAGCTAATGGAACGTGGGAAATAGCAAATCTTCCAGCTAGGTGCAAGCCGGTAGGATGCAAATGGATATTTAAGATGAAGAGAAGACCCGATGGTACTATAGAAAAGTACAAGGCTCGTTTAGTAGCTAAGGGTTTTACTTAGAAAGAAGGGGATGATTACTTTGATACGTATTCCCCCGTGGCCCGATTACCTACGATTCGGGTGCTATTAGCACTTGCTACTGCAGGTAAACTCCATATCCATCAAATGGACGTGAAGACCGCTTTCTTCCATTGAGAGCTGGATGAGGAGATATAAATGCAACAACCTGATGGATGTGTAGTAGAAGGTCAAGAAAAGAATGTGTGTCGTTTGATTAAATCCATGTATGGTCTAAATCAAGCTCCCAAACAATAGCATGAGAAATTTGATAGCACGTTGATCACTGTCGGGTTTTGTGTAAACGAAGCCGACAAGTACATGTACTAACAATTTGTTGGGAGCAAGGGTGTCATTCTGTGTTTCTACAGATTGATGTCGTACTAAACATCAATCTGTAGAAGGGTGAGAATGAGATTATACTATTCACAATCTCATTATGTGGATAAGGTCCTAACCCGATTCAAGCAAATAGACGCTAAACTAGTCTCCGCACCCTATGATCCAAACGTCAAGTTGCATAGACACTCAGGTGAACCCGTAGACCAACTGAAGTATTCGCATGTCATTGGATCTCTTATGTGCTTGAGCAGTGCGACGAGACCAGACATCTCATATGCAGTATGCAGGTTGAGTCATTATACATCCAACCCAGGAGATTATCATTAGGAGCGCTGATAAGAGTACTCAGGTACTTAAGAGGAACAATGAACCTTGTTATTAAATATACCGGTCATCCAACGGTCTTAGAAGGATTCAGTGATGCTAACTGGATCAGTGACTCGAATGAGATTAGAGCTACGAGTGGCTATGCATTCACTCTAGCTGGTGGGGCTATGTCGTGGAGATCATCTAAATAGACATTGATAACACGATCCACCATGGAGGTTGAACTAGTAGCTTTAGATTCAGTAGCGATGGAGGTAGAGTGGTTGAGAGACCTCTTGTCAGGCCTCCCTGTGCTGGGAAAACTCATTCATGCAGTGCTAGTATAATGTGATAATCAGGTTGTGGTTATCAAAGTTCAGAGTAGAAAGGACAACTGGAAAACCACTCAACGTGTTCGGAGACGGTTAAAGTCACGTTAGCATACCAGAGAGACTGGTGTTACTGCAGTAGAATGCATCAAGTCTGAAAGGAATTTGGCTAATCTTTTCACTAAGGGTTTGACGAGGAGGCCAATACAGGCAACGTCTGAGGGAATGGGGCTCTTACCATGTTAAAGGTTTCAACTGTGGATTCCTATCCTGTCTGATCGGAGATCCCATGACTCAGGTTGTAGGAAATGAGGCTGGTTGACGCCAAAAGCGCATCTTCATGGGTCCCATTAGCTATAGTGCTTCATTTGTACGGCAAGTTGAGCATAGGCTCTTAATGAGTTCTTCGTCAAATGATGGGAAATCGTCCTACAGGATTTCCTAAAGAGCTCACCTATGTGAACTTATCATGTGGTCATGAGAGAAAAGGGATACTCTCTAGAGTTCATGAAAAGATATAAGGGCATGACTATAAATCCATGCCTTGATAGAGGAGCAGTTAAAATGCTATCGGAGTATTGAGTAAGGGGGCGTCTTGGCTAACGGGTCACGAGGGATATAGCGACCGATGGGGGATATTTTATAAACCCTATCTCAGTCGCAAGACGTTCATACCTAACCTATCTAATCGTATTTATTGATTTCTACTCAAGTGTTTTCCTTCCTGAGGCACCTCCTTCAGTGAACAAAGTTGTGGACGATGCAGATGGAAAGTGTCCCGTCCTGTAGCACTAAATGTTACAGAGTAGGGTTTTGTGGACCGACTTGGTGCTGCGCAACAAATGGGACATGGTTTGCAAAATAACCAGGCAAGTGGATGAGTTCGTAGGTGGACTCACGGAAGGCTGAAACGGAACGGCTTGGCAAATAAGCTTGTGGCTCATGGTGATGGGACATGCATGGTTACAGAGGTAAAGTAAAAGTGGAGGCATCCAAGATGATGGGATGAACCTCGTAGTACCACCAGCGCAAGGTGCAGCGCGTACGCTCCGCGTGGTGATGACCTGAGACAAGAATATCTAGCTATGTATGGGTTTACTGAAAGGGGTCCACTTGTAAGTTCTCCTTATATTGTATATAAAGGGGGGGGGGAGGAACGAGTCTAGATTTGGAGGAGGAACTCATATGTAACTAGTTCATAAATACTCATAACAAAATACACAGAACGTAAGACTGTTATCCTTCGAGAGGCCTGAACCTGGATAACCCTTGTAGCGAAAATGGCCCTATTAGGCCATGATTGTGATTTGATGATTAGTGATAACATAGTTATTGTGACTAACATGTTTATCTAGAATATATGTTAGTAAGTCTCATGGATGCAATACATGAAGAAGCCACCGAAGACGGGACAAAGTTTGGTTGAATTGGAAAAAGTATCAAGAGAAATGACTTCACCAGATGGTCCGCTGTTCACATGGTTGAACACACCGGAGCATTGTGTCCAGAGGCATTTGACCTCACCAGATGATCCGGTGCTCAGAAGAGGATACACACTGAAGTATTTCCACCAGAGAAGGTTGCAGCTGTTGTAGATCGAAGGTCAACACCCCGGAAGGTCCGGTGATGAAGAGAAGTGCATCGGACAATGAGCAGTGCAAAGACGACGAAGAAGAAGACCCCATCGGATAGTCCGGTGATTGATTTGAACTCACTGGAGGAATGCACCAAAACATTATTGACAAAGGGGAGAATGCAGTGACCTCACCGGAAGGTCCGATGCTCTGAAGATTTGTACACCAGAGCATGTTTTCCAGAGAGGGTTGCATTGGCTCGGTTGGTGGAGGATAACGCACTGGATAGCCCGGTGATGAATTGATGTGCACCGGAGCAATTTTCATAGAGAAGATGTTGGCTCGGATGGCTAAGGTATACTCACCGGAAAGTCTGGTGATGAAGGTGGAGTATAGACCGTAGTATCTGGTGTTTACAGAGGCTTCAGTGGGGTTCCAACAGATAGTTTGTGAGAGTGTACTCACCGGATGATCCGGTGTTAGTACCACTATTCTCACCGGATCATCCGGTGTTAACAGCTTTTTAGAGCCGTTGGGTTAATAGTTAGTGCGCGAGTTTGAGGCTATAAATACCCCTACACTCAGTCATTTGAGCGTGCTAGAGTCCAGAGAAGTTCATATACACATGAGAAGACATCCAAGCCATTGAAGTGCTTGAAGTGATCATCCAAGATGATTAAGCACTAGATTAGTTAGTGATTAGTGCTTATAGGCTTAGAGAGTGGGTTGCTAGGTGATTGCTGCCTAGAGAGTGGATCAAGGAGTGATCCAGCAGTGGACCTCTTGATACGCCGGCACCTTGGAGTCTTGGTGACTCACCGATAAGCTTGTTGACATTCTGACTTGGTATGGAGCGGCGGCAAGGCGATTGTGCGGGGATGCAGAGACCCTTGCCTTTGTGGCTCAAGCTTCGAAGTGATCACGGCGGCGAGGAACCGAAAGAGAGGCTAGTGATGAGACCTTGCCTTGGTGGTTTGGTGGCTCATTCGGATGGAGGCCTTGTCTTTGTGACTCGATGGCTCAAAGGCCATGACCGGGTGTCAATCGGGAGCATATCCTTTGTGGAGTTCCAACGTAGATTAGGGGTGGCATTCATGCTATCAATACCACGGGAAAAAAATCCTTGTGCCGAGTTTGCTCTCTCTACCTTATTTACAATTTCGCATTTACTTACTTGCAATTTACCTTCTTAGATAGGTTGCAAACATTTTGATTGGTAGAGTAGACACACTAGATAAACCTAATGCATATTTAGATAGTAATTGATATAGGTTTATCTTGTGTTGTTTGGAGCCAAAATAGTTTTGAGTGTCCTAATTCAGCCCCCCTATTAGGTCGTCACCGATCCCTACAATCACTCTGTAAGATCTCTCACTCGACTGCAAACCCAAGCTCGCACTCGGCCACAGCTTCCAGACTATGCTGGTCAACAAGGTCATCGATTGACGTGGTCAGGGGCTCCGTGGGGGTAGGTGGGTGGGTCGGTCCTGGCCGCACTCCATCTACAGGCATGGTCGAGGGCTCGGAGCAAGGAGGAGGCTTGGTCAACTAAGGGATTCTATGACCACAACACCGATGTAGTCTCCTCAGAGAAGTTAAAAGTGACATTCAGATATATTACAAAACCTAAGTTACAGTCTAGTCTTTACTCCTCGGTGGCCTCCACCCAAAAGATAGACTCCACGTAATCCACTGCCCCTCGGCACTCCTCCTGTAGCCTCACCCTTGCTTCTGGTTTGTTGACCGCGGCCCCCTCCCGAGTGAGGTCGAGGTTGAAGTTGGGATCGTGAATGTGGTAGCACAGGAGAATGTACCCAACCACGTCCCTCACCTCCTGCACCACATGCTCCGCACCCCTCGCCATCAGAATACCCGGGAGCTTGAAAAACTTCTCCGAGAGAACCTTAATAGCGTAGGCCTAGGCCTAGGCTGTGCATTGGTCCTTAGGATTGATGGCCCCAACCCCATGCTCTCCAAGGGATCCTTCAGCACCTTAAAGGCCTCTTGAAGAATGTCATGGTTGGTGTGCTCGTCCTCAAACTAGGACCGCTCGGCGGTAAGTGCGGCTTTTTCCTGCCAAAGCTCACCATATTTCTGCTGAAGCAGGAGCCCCGCCTTCTTTTCTTTGGCCAGCTACCTCTCCAGTTTAGCACATCGTCTGGCTGCCTCTTCCTTATCCTCGATCAGCTTGCGGACAGAGGCCAGGAAGCGGGCGACCAGTGTGAGCAGGTTAGAGGCTGAAAAGGGCTCCACGACCGGCTCTACGGGAGCCACAATGTGAGGAACCATCCAAAAAATATTCTAATTAATCATCAGGAGAATCATTAAATATAATCACAACCTTGACGATTATCCAGAATACCATCCTGGTAGTCCCAGCACATGTTTTATACCCAAGATCGGAACACATGCCTTTACAACACATAGTATTACAATACAGCTTAAGAAAGAGCAAATAATTAAAGTTATATTATAAGTTCTTAAGCATGCAACAAGTTATTACAATTTACAGCAAAAGGGAGCTGGGAGGAGACTAAAACCTGCTCAACTCCTAATCGGCAAAAGAAACTAAGCAGCGGAAGGCTAAAGGTTATACCACAAAATGAGGATTGAGCCACATGCCCTTAGGTTCCATCTCAAAAGCACGACATCCGAGAGTAGGATGAACTACTCTTGCCCGTCACGCTGATCGGCAGGCACGAAGTAGCCAAACACCAGCCCTTCCTCACCTGCAAAACCTGTAGAGAAGCTGAGTACGAAGGTGCTCGCAAGATTTAAACCATATAGAGCACATATACATAGCTCGACCCTAAAGATTATACATTGAGCTATTAGCAAGGAAAAGACACATGGTTAAGTAAACATATGCGGTAAGCAACCTAGACACATATGTGTGAGCGACTAACTTAACCAACAACATATATCATAAACCCTGCAAATTACCAACTAAACATAATATAACCGTAACCATCATGAATATCAATATATAATAGTAACCAACACAACCATCCCCCACTAAACCATACCACAAACCACAATCGAAAACTCTACGACCGATGCAGATGGATAGAAGCATGCTCATAACCGAGAGCGCGGCATTTCAAAATATTTATACACCCTGCAGGGGATACTCCTGGACCCACACGACTTGAGGACCATACGGCTCGCATAACCACATAGGTCCATACGAGGGGTACTCATGTCAACCTTTCCCAATAAGCCCTGATCATTTGAAACATGCATTGCTCGACGCGGCGGTACTAGAACTACTCCCGGAGCAAACTAATACCACTACAAGTCCGCCCGCTCACACCGTCGATGTTCAGACCCCAAATGACCACATCTATAAAGGTATTCGGCTTGCCTTACCATTAGATCGGCATGTGGTGAGTAAGGAAAGTGCTAAAGCCAACGGCAACGATGGACGGCTTTAACCGATGCAAGCGATCTATGGTGCCCGAGTTCCTTCCCCAGACTGCCCCCAAGACTTTCCTTCGAAGCAGATACACCCCTAACACCGCCCACATCTTGCCTCATTCTCACCACTCATCCAACAGTCTCATCATCATCATCAAGTATTTGTGAACCAAGTAGTAAGCCCTAGGCTCACGAACAACGGCGACACCATCGTTCGACTTCTACTGATGACTTAAGCATTGCTAAGAATATTAGACGACTCTTAGACATCGACCATGTGACTATGGCTACAAGGATATGGATGAACAATAATTCAAGGTAGATGAATCGTGCAAATAACATAGGTTCTACCCATTTGCCCGACATCGACTCGAAACATATGCAAACATACATAAGCATAATTTATCAATTTTTAGACTCCATTCATTTGAACAAAAGGTGCAAAATGTTTAGTTGCTTGCCTTGCTGCACTTGGGTTTGCCTGACACTTCCCGCATAGAATTCACAAAAATGCAGGAGCTTGCTGCCGCCTTCGCTCACACCCGCGTCACGCTCCGGTTCTTCGTTCACTAAAAAGGGAGAGCGCGTGCAATGATGAGTATGAATGAAGTGCAACAATGCATACCGCAAAATGCATATGAAGAAAAGCTATGAAAATATACTTTAAATTGCATGAACATCTTTCCCTAGCTAGCACAAGTCCTAAGAAGACTAGCAAAATTGGATTTACCCATTTTGGACTTGTAAAGAAATAACGGTGAATTAATGAATCCTTAATTTAATTAATTTATCCTAGAAAATTAATTAACTATTTCATAGCTGGTAACATTTTTAAAAGGCAGAAGAGGTTATTATGAAACCAACAAAATTGGTTTAATAATTTTTGGAGCTACAGAGAATTTATTATGAATTTTACAAACCGCAAACCATTTAATGAACAGTAACTACGGAGTATCCGCACCGCATTTTTGTGGAATATTCGCGAATTTCTACGGAGAATCCGGACTGTGCAGAATTGCTCCTAAAAAGGGGAAAACTTTGCCAAATCAACTTGCTAGCCTCTCCAATCCAAAGAGGAACATGTTTGAGGTAGTTTATGGGGTCTAGAACTCACTCCTCAACCCAGTAACTCAACTCCTAACTCAAATCTCATCTAATCCTCATTTTAGTCTAAAGCATCAAGAACTCATGAACTTTGCTTTATCACTAATTGACCAACCAAATCACAAAGTCATGCCATGGGGAGCCTAAGAGATTTACCCACGGTGCTTGTGGAGGTTAGTGACCGCCGGGTGATGAAGGAAACAGAGTGAAACGCTCGAGAGACGAAGAAATCCGATGTTCCTCATGTTTCAACCCTAAACACCAAAAGATACCAAAATCGGCTTGAATCCTCCGGGAAAACAAAAATGAATAGGAGGGATGGATAACTTACGAGCTAGAGAATGCGTAGACACCATATGCGCACCTCGGTTCGACTTCTAGAGAGAGGAAACCGAGGAGGAGTGAGAGAACTTGAGAGAGAGGGAGAGAGCAGCAGCAGCTGCTGCTGCTGTGTAGCTTGGGTGGGAGACGCGGGGAGTGAGGAGGAGATAGAGAGGGTTGGTGGGGGCTGCCCCTTTTGGCGGTTGGGATTGTGAGGCTACATGCGGGGCCTAGATGGAAGATAGAGGAGGTCTGTTTTAACTGCGAATTCAATTCTTTTCTCTCCCGAATTTCTTTCTCTCCTCCAATTGACTCAGAACGAAGTACTCTAGTGTGCCAAAATATTTTATCTCAAATTTAATTATTACGCTAATGACGCATGATTAAGCTTAATCACGCGATTACGAAATTTGGGACGTGACACAACCAGTGCTCCCGGTGTCGATGCTGTTGCGGGCGGGGGAACCGAAAGACCATGCTAAGGCGCCGATGGGGGAGTTACGACCAGGGCCGTAGGTGTAGTCGAGGAACTGCATCAAAAATATAATTACGGATTTAGGAAGGAAAAGGAAACTCGAAAAAGCGCATGTGCCTAACCTGAGAACTTATCGCGATGATGGAGACTTGAGCATGAGTTTGTTCCTCGCAAAGCCGCTGGACCGGTTGGTCGGGGAGGACAGTCCTACTAATGAGTTGCTGGTACTTGGTGTCCCACGAGCACATTTGGATGTCTCTGTGGTTGACGAGTCCATTGTCGGTCTCTTCCCCATGGACGCTTGGCCAGCGGTAGCCTGACCGCTCCGAGTCTGGTCGGGGCCAGCCTGGTCGGAGCGAGTCTAGTCGGGGCGGTTCTGGTCGGGCACGCCTAGTCAGAAGGATTCTTGTCGGGACGATGCTGGCCAACCCTCGGCTGACCGACGCTGCTCGAGGTCGCTACCCTGCTCTATGTAGTCTGGTCACGTCCACGACCAGCTGGGCTGATGTCGCGAACAGAGTGGTGGTCGACCAAGGCGACGCTGGGTGGTGGAGACGGCATGCTAGCAGCAAGATCAATCTCCTGGGCAACTTCTGCAACCTTGTCAATTACCGGAAGCAATACCTCACAAAGATTATGCGGCGACACGAACCGTGAAACCCTGACCCAGGAGAAGATTTGGAGATAGAAATTCTGAGAAAATGCCAAGCATACCAGTCTGATCTGAGCCCTCTCTGATGAAAGGAGATCGCACAACGGAGGAGCGTTGCGTAGAGGGCCACCTTTCCTCGTGGTCGCCGCCATTAGTAATTTGACCCGCAAGTCAACGACATCATCAGGGAGATCTGGATGAGGGGAATATTAAGACACTGCATGACCAACAACAAGCACTACAAGGACGACTATGATGTTACCACTCCAAGTGTACTGATGGGCCGGATGTGCTCTCCTGTGCAAGGGGCACAACCAGTGCTTAATGAAGTCACGGACGACTTCTGATCTCAACAGCCCGACGTTCGTAAGCTATTTGACCTGAGCAACGAGGGTCAGCAGTTCCAGAGTCAATGTAGGGGAGCTCCCCTAGTTCTTGTTGAGGCACATCGGCACATCCGATACGCAGAGGTTGTCCAAGGAATCTTCAGTCGACAGGTAGAACCATTCCTCCCTCCAGCCCGACCACGACAACTTGAGGCACATCTCAATGTAGGAGCCTGTAACACCATCGTGAAGACGAAAGTCATAGCTTCCAGTAGCCGACCCGATCTATAACCTAGCCGTGTAGAAGTACCTGAAAAGGTTGAGGCATGGCTCGACCCTAAGGAAATTCTCGCACAAATGAGTGAAGACGCTCAGCATGATGATGGAATTGGGGTTGAGGTGGAGGTGGCAGATGTCATAGAATGAGATGACGATGGTGAAGAATTGAAGAAGGAAGGAATGAAGCCGACCAGGAAGAACGAGGCGAACATTACGATCTCCCCCTAGTGGGGAGCAAGACGTCCCCCTCAGGGCGGTACCCAGAAGATAGGCGGTGCGGGAGCAGGTGACTCTCGTACATCAGCTTCAGCTTCGCAGCAGTGCACCTAGACTTGGGGAAGTCAGACTGTTTTCTAGTGTGCGATGCCACAGGAGTTGCGGTAGGAGCATGGGTGGAGATGGAGACAATGGGCTCTGAGAGCAAGAGCTTGGTGGCTATGGGGATGGCAAAAGGATTCATGGGCAAGCTTTGGCTTTCCAATTTATAGGGTCAACATGATATCCCAATCGTCATGTGGAGCCTAGCCATCTCGTGATTTTTGAAAGGCTACGCTTAGGGAACTGGAATTCCTTCAGGTCTGGCAGAGATCAATGTCTCTCTCTCCCATGATGTTTCTCTCTCTCTCTGGAAGTTTAAATCTCCCCTTAGAATGTGGTTTTATGGGCTCACCACGAAAGTGGACTGCGTTGATGGCCACTCCCGGGGTGAATTCGTGTTCACCTAGGGCCCAGGTGGTACGACCAGGTCCACTCGTGACCATGCGGCAAACCACTCAGACCACCACATCCGCGAGAGAGCTTGGGGCATCCTGGCTAACAGGTCCCATGAGGGATATGGTGACCAACGGGGGATATTTCTTGAACCCTGGTCCATCGCACGACCAGATCAAGGCTTTCACGATCAGCCTCCTTGCGATATATTATGATCCCGCAACCAGCCCTTGCTGGTTCCAGGACATCCATACCTAACATGTCTAATCACATTTATTGATTTCTACTCAAGTGTTTTCCTTACCGATGCACATCCTTCAGCGAACAAAGTCATGGCCGGCGCAAATAGGCAGTGCCCCGTTCTGTAGTATTAAATGCTACATAGTGGGGTTTTGCAAACCGACTTGGCGTCGCGCGACAGATGGGACATGGTCTGCAAAATGATCAAGCAAGTGGATGAGTTTGTAGGTAGACTCACGAAAGGCTGGGATAGAACGGCTTGACAGATAAGCTTGTGGCTCACGGTAAGGGGATAGGCAGGGCTACCAAGGTAAAGTAAAAGTGGAGGCGTCCAAGAGGATAAGGTGGGCCCCACAGTATCATCGGCGCAAGGTGCAGCGCACACACTCCGCGTGGTGATGGCCTGAGAAAAGAATATCTATCTAGGTATGGGTCTACTGAAAGGGGCTCACTTGTAAGTTCTTATTCTCTTGTATATAAAAGGGGAAGAATGAGTCTAGATTTAGAGGAGGAACTTATTTATAACTAGTTCACAAACACTCATAACAAAATACACATGACGTAGGGATGTTATCCTTCGAGAGGCTTGAACCTGGGTAACCCCTGGTATTCTTGAGTTCATCAGACCTTAAACGTCGTTCATGTGCCCATCGACTGGTACACCTCGGAATCATTGTATGGAATTTACCCATGACAAATGCCCTATATTGTATGTCTTTGCAATGAATGCCCCCACACCAAGGTACTGGATCAAGGCTTAGTCCTTGAAGTTGCATGTGTGGGGTCGTAGTTTCTTTGGCTAAGCAAGGTTCAAGCTTAATCGCACATTCACAAAAAAAATAGTATATTAAAACAGTTAATGGGTTGGTAAGAGTTTGCCAAATTTTGAAAGGTAAAATGTGGGGATTGTTGGGATTTGAGGGGATTTTCCCTTTAAAATTCAAATTTGAAGATTAAGTAAAATTTGAATTTGAGCAAATTTCATAAAAAGGAAAAAAAAAGGAGGAGGAGACCTTGGAACAGTGGACCGCTTCTAGGCCCATATGGTCGAGTAGACCACTCGGCTCGGCCACCTCCTTGACCTCTCAGGCGAGGCTTCCAGGAGGGGAGTCACTGCACTTGTGAGACTTGGCGTCTCCACCCTAGCCGGTGACCGTTCGTCCTCGCGGCGAAATCGGATGAGGGGGGCGACATGCGTTCGCTCATGGCTCTGGTGGATAAAGATGTGGCAGTTCCTCTCCTTTGGATCTATCCTCTTTGATTCTCCACCTTCTCCTCGTGTTCTCAACTCTCCACCCTCCTCTCCGGTGCTTCTCTTCACTTGTCCCATGTCTACGCCCTGTCAGCTCTGGTGAGGGTGCTCGCGATGTGCTGGTGCACCTCCCCTAGTCGTGTGCCCCGTCGTCTTGCGCTTGACAGTCCATGCAGGCTCGGACGCGGAGCGTGTGAGCGCTCTGTGTGCGGTGGCGCTCGGTCTCTGGGTCACGCGTGTGCGCATGTTGTGGCCGTGGCGGTGATAGTGTTGTGGTGGTCTGGATCGCACCTTCGTTCGTTGTTTCTGCGGGTGGAGACCTCATCGTGCACTTACTATGCGTGCGGTGGCTGAGTCATGTGCATGACTTTGTTGTGGAGCTCACCTCATGTGCCTGCTTTGCTCGTGGTGATCTCACTCCAGCATTGATTGTCTCGAGCTAGTGTTCAACATCTCCTCCCTGGCCTAGTGCTGAACCTCTCTTTGTTGTGGTGATTTTTGCTCCTCGGGAACTTGTTGCGGTGTGCTTTACAGCTAGTACAACGATATTGTATCTCTAAGAACATACACCCTATCGACCTCAGCATAGATGGGTTGTCTCTGTTTCCTATGATAGTGCACTTGCATGCCTTGCCTTCAGTTTCATCACTGGATTGTAAGCTCGTTCCAGCCCTCCCTCTATTGTTTACTATCTAGCATGCTTGTACATGATCATCTCTGTTAGAATTGATAAACTTGCATGCTATTTGATGTGGGTATGATGCTCTGTGATGATAGCGAGCTAAGTGTGATTAGTGTGACATTTGTGCACTTGAGTTAGGTTGTAGTTGCTAGTTTATGTTCCTGTCTATCTTTATGAGTTGTTGTTTCTTTTATCTTTTTGTTCTATTTTTTAGCCTTATTCTGTTGGCTTCAATGGTGAGATATATGCATGATAGGTTTGATCAGTAGCTTGGGTAGCTGGTCTCAGCTCTTGTGGTGAAATTTGTTACACTAATTAGTAAAGCTTAGTATGTGTTGAATGGACATTAACTCAGTAACCTGCACTGAGAGCAATTTTATTCCTTTAACACTTGCTATGTTTGTTCATGCGTTAATTCACCTCTTCATGTCAATTGTCATATATAATATCCCTGTAAAGATGAGTAACATATGTTCTGTCATATTCACTTTTGAAATACTCATGTTAGTAATTATGATATTTGTTGTTGACTTATGTTCTTTCTCGTATGATTAAATTTAGAATAATTTTAATTGAAATGTTGCTAGAATGTACTTAAAACAACAGATTCTATTCTTTGGCCGTGGCAAGACTAAAAGGCATGGGGAGGAAGCTTCTCATCGTCTCCCTATCTCTGAGTGTCAGCAGACATGGAGATATGGGGCGATGTAGCATGTGTCTGATTGAGCATGACAGCATATGAAGTTTCTCTGTTGGTTCTGTAGATTTGATCTACTCCCCTGACGTGGACTTGAGCACTTGTCAAACACTACAGACTTATGGCATCTAGCTAGTTTGTGCCTGTACATGCAGGTTTATGCGAAGGTCAATTGGTTTGCTTAATCCAGAAGAAGTGCTGCAACTTGCAATTAAGAAATTAATTGAGACTGTTACCGCAGGAGACCTTTGACCCGTGTATTCACCAGGGAGCATCTAGTGGTGATTAGAAAGTGACTGAAAGTGGAGCTGTTGCAGCAACTGCGACCATTCGCAAAGACAATCTATAGACGAATCATCTTTTCACTGAGAGAAAGTAAAGTCCTTAGGTTGCGTTTGGTTGCGTAAGGATGGGTGCTTTCAATTCTCTTGATTGTGGTGGGCATGGAAATTTTAGTGGAACGGGAAAAGGGAGTTTGAGGCCACAACTCTCACCATTCTAAACCCAGAGGAGGGGTGTTTATGAGGTGAGAATTGCTTGATAGTAAAATATGGATATATCTCCACCGTTGATCGTAACTTATGATAACACATCCTATAAACTAAATCAATCCATGCGATTTCCCACTCCCAAAGCCATTTAACAAACAATGGAAAATAAGCTCTCTCTTGAACTCCTCTCTTAATTCTTATCACATACCAAAGCGATGGATGAGAACTAAAAATCAAATTCCCATGATAAATCCCTAACAACTCCCACATCCAATTCTCACGCCCCTTCCCAAACACACCCTTAGACAAATATTCATAAAATCAAAAAGAAATGCTACAAGCGGAGAGTTGATAAAAAAGAGAGAGAACATATATGCATGCTTTCACTAGGCTCGAGGCTCCATTCGGGTAATCCCTCCCGCCCTCCTAAATTAGGAGATGGGGACAGGGCACTTTCTCCTCCCATGAGAATTTTATTGGAGGTTTTATTTCCTATCAGGTAAAACGGGAACAGATACGTTCCCTTGCTACCTCCCCTCCCCGTATCCCCGTGAGGCCTTGAATTATTCTCATATGTGGTGATGTTAAACACATATATTGTATTATTTATGTTTTTATATATTTATCTTGTGTTATTATGTATTTGTGCTATTGCTCCTGTTATTGATGTACATCTCTCTTATATCTTATGTTTATTTGATGTGTGCTACTAATAATAAATGTCATGATTCTATCTTATATTCTATGTTAATTTTATTATTACTAGCTTGTGACAAGGATGAAGACCTTATCGGATACCCATTATCCGCATAGGGATGGGGATGCGGAAAAATATCCCTCCAAAACGGAGGATGATGATGAAAAATTTCCTCAATACAGGAACATATGTTACTCTGTAGGGAATTTCTGAGTTGCCATCCCTAATCATATTGATAATGCATTCTTTTCTGTACGAATGGATATTAAATTTCATCCGAAGAAATTCAGTTCTCATGTTTAGATGGATTGCTATCAACAATTTATAGGAGCCTGTAGTAGAATACTGTATTTTGGTTCAAAACTGGTGACTGGCGTCAAACCAAAAACCGCAATCATTTTAAATCCATCGCTTTTTACCGCGCAAGTCAAAACCGCCTTCCTTCTTCCATCCACGCGGCCGTTGCCGTGAGGCAACCCAACAGCCGCGTTCCACGTGCCGGCGCCGTCACCCGCGACGTCACCAGGGCGGCGGACGCCGTCCCACATAAAACCGCCCCACCCGCTCACCCACCCTGCAATTCCCCTCCCCCCTCCGCTCCCTGAAACCCCCCCCATTGGAATCCGACGAGTTTGATTTGGGGATTTCGGCGCCTCGCTTCCGGAAATTTCTCGGATCTGAGGTCGGCCGCCGTCGTCGATTTGCGGCTGGAGTTGGAGTTTGCGAGTTTTCCGGATCGGTTTGGTCGGGGGGTTTGGGGTTTCGCTTTGCGGGGATGGAGTCGTATCCGGTGTCGTACTGGTGCTACCGCTGCAGCCGCTTCGTGAGGGTGTCTCCGGCCACCGTCGTCTGCCCCGAGTGCGACGGCGGCTTCCTGGAGCAGTTCCCGCAGCCGCCGCCACGGGGCGGCGGTGGGAGCGGCCGGCGTGGGTCGATGAACCCGGTCATCGTTCTCCGGGGCGGATCGTTGGCCGGGTTCGAGCTCTACTACGATGATGGCGCGGGCGACGGGCTGCGGCCACTACCTGGCGACGTATCGCACCTCCTTATGGGGTCCGGGTTCCACCGCCTTCTCGACCAGTTCTCGCGCCTGGATGCGGCGGCGCCGCGGCCGCCGGCGTCGAAGGCTGCGGTGGAGTCCATGCCGTCGGTGACGGTCGCCGGAGGCGGGGCCCACTGTGCCGTGTGCCAGGAGGCCTTTGAGCCCGGCGCCGCCGGGCGGGAGATGCCGTGCAAGCACGTCTACCACCAGGACTGCATCCTACCCTGGCTCTCCCTCCGCAACTCCTGCCCCATCTGCCGCCAAGAGCTTCCGGCCGCTGCCACCCCAGATGTGGAGGCGGCGGATGCGGGGCTCACCATCTGGCGACTTCCACGCGGTGGATTTGCCGTCGGGAGGTTTGCCGGCGGGCCCAGAGAGCAGCTCCCAGTTGTCTACACTGAGCTGGATGGGGGCTTCAGTAACGGGGTCAGGCCAAGGCGGGTGACATGGCCAGAGGGAGATGGGCAAGTGGGTGGCGGCGGCGAAGGTCGGATTCGCCGTGTTTTTAGGAATCTATTTGGCTGTTTTGGTCAGGGCAGGCGGCAAGCGAGCTCGTCTCAATCCAGTAGTGGCTGAGCAGAGTTTTCCTTGGTAACTCTTTTTTCAATTGATTGCGGTGAAAAACTAGGGTTAGTATAAGATGAGAACCAAGATTATGATTTCTTGGGACTTTTGATGTAAATGAAGGCCTTGCATTTTCCCCTCCTTTGTCTCATTTAAGAACTAAGAGATGTCTATGAGTAAACAGCTTGGAACGAGCTTGGCCAGCAATTTAGGTCAAACAACAGAGGGAAAGCGGTGAATTTATTGGGGAATTAGTCAATTCCAAGATTGTAGGTTGGGAAAACAATTGTTGTATTCATATCTCTACTATTTGTATACATACTGGGAATTCACATTTTGCTATATCTTATGTTAATATTTAAAATCCCAAAATTCTATTTTTACACTTTTGTATCTCATGCTAAGCTCCTTTTGTTTCAACAAAAATATGTGCGTCATGGATCAGTCATAACAATGGCAACCCCAGCACTCGCTAAAGTTTAATGGTCATATCATAGTCTAGCTTGTGCTCCTATTGCTAATTAGTGATTGCTAGTGTTTTCTTAAATCTTCTGGCTGTTTCTCCCTCGATTTTGATGTTTTTGTTTCCTCTCCTAAATAAGGAAAGTCCCTATGTTCTTTCTAAATGCTCTTACCAACTCAAATATTTTTTCTGTGCCTTCAAAATATCAAACATTTTTCAGTGAGTTCAACTACTGTGGGATATTGTTTGGGGTGGTGCACAATGAGTAAAGGTTATTTAAGAAGATATTTACAGTATCTAAATATAGCATTGTCATATGTCTAAGAAAACTGTACCACATGTCCAAAAGTATGGATGGTTAGATGAAGTTTCCTTCCAGATGGATCCTATGAATCTCGGTTGTAACTTTGTTCTAGTTGTAGTAACTGTGCTATTTTGTGGAATTTACTACCATTTGTCTCCAATTATTATTTCTTGCTTTCAGCCTTTCACAATTTTATACCTGCTATGTTTTATTCATATACGAATAAAAATGGGCGGTGGTGACATGTTCTTTTTCCATGTTCATTTCTGGCAGGATTGGTGAACAATAGCGTTATCTTGCAATAGACATGATGACAATTTGTCTATGTTCATTTGTTTGAGAGTCATACAGATTAATACTCCCAACTGTGAAATTGTTCCTTGTCATTTCTTCTGTATTTTCTTTAAAATTGCAACAGAGTGAATTTTCTAATGATGAGATGAGTTATACACACAGACATAACTACTGCTTTTGTTCCAGTTATGATTTCAATTGAGAAAATTCATCGCAACTCAACCCTATATGTTCATGGCTCATATTGAACTTGTGAAGAAAAAAAAAATTATTTGCTGTCTTCAGTGTCTTATGACTGCCTTATTGTTTTGTATTACCTCTAATCTGATATGAATGTGTGGCTTTAGGAGTTACTTAAATGCAGAAGGATATCTGAGAAACTGCATAAAATTTTCTATAGTGTAGTCTTTGTTTTGCTCACTTGACTACGTGTAGTACCTTTGGCCAAAGAAACCTGCTTCGGCATGCAGTAGAATGTCTTTGTCATCTTCTTCCTTTTACATCTTTTCTAGTAACAACATGAATGCTGAAGCAGCATCTATGCAAGGTTCTGTTGTCTGCAGGCAGAAAATACCTAAACATCAATTCGATATCTTTACAGTGAGGGTAAGAAATCATTTCATTTCTTGAGTTCCGGCTATATTCCATGACTACAATTCAACCATGGTTAGTGAAGCTTGTTGAAGTTCAGTTCAGTGTATCATTATCCTCTACTTCTCTTCGGGGTTACCATGTATTATTCATGGATTATAGTTGTAATCCATTACTACTCATGCAGCAATTGTTTGGACATTATACATTACAGAAGATTCCTATCTATTGGCTAAGAACTGACAATGGATCCTAACTAGCTATTTAACTTTTCCTGTTTCAATTGCTGCCTGTGAATAGTCATCCAGTGACTGACAATTTTCTTTTAAAATGTTCAGTTGGTTGCTTTACCCTTTACACTATGTTCTATGTCTTACTTCTTTCTTCTAGCTAAATTGTTCTGGAAATGTGGGTCTATGTTTTATACTTCTGTTGCTAATGGTATCTTTTCTTTCTGGCTTCCAGATGGAAATGTGATATACTTTTCATGATAATTCTCCATCTCATCCTTCTCATGGCTGTAGGTTGACATGAAGGATTTCAGTGGTCCATGTGACATGCGTACTGTTCACTAGGTTCTCCAGTTAACAACGATTTGGCAAGGGAAGAGATGAACCACAGGGAGTCCTTGACTATTGAGATGTTCTGCAAACCTTCCCTGCGAGAAGATATTTGACAAGGGAAGAGATGAACTCTGTTTCTGTGCAATGTAACCCGTTTTTGGCAGCATGGCAGAAGTTGGGTGTGGAATGGTGGGATCACCCGGTGCTTTCGGAGATGCAAGGGATTCGACTGATGTTAATACGCATAATAGTGTGTACCTTTCAGTGGTATTACTAGAAACACTGCACGGCATTGCCGCGGTTCATTTATTTTTGCTACCTATTGTGTGACCTTGTTTGATTAATCTGTAATTCATATAGTATTGAACAATGTAGGAATACAGAAAGCACATATTACAAATAAAAGGTTCATACAATTAAATGTTCCATATACTTAAAGAAGTGTGAGATATTATATATATATTAGTATTTTATTTGAGGTGAAGCAGTCCACGATAGAGAAAATATTGATTAAAATGGGTTTCATTTCCAATCTGTATTAGAAAGAGAAGGAGATATATCTCATGCATAAGCAGTAAAACACTTATAATGCATACTCTTGAGCGCATTAAAATGACAAAATGTATCTGAAACCTTGACCCGTGTTTAACTTTTATATATATGTGATACTCATGTCATACTCATGTTTTATGTACTCAATGCAAGATCGAAAGGAGGAGATTGATGGAACTTGACTCTGTTCACGAAGTGGAAGCAATTGCTGTGCTCCTTTTTCTTTTTCTCCCCTCTTCTTCATTTCTATTATCTTTTTATGAGCTGCTTTAAGGTCTCTAAATTTTTCTCCCATCATTTGCGTCGTTTGGTCGTTGATAGCGAACTCACCCGAAGAGCTCTATTGTATGACGCTAGCTTTTGAGGAATTAGACGGCCCTATGTCATCGCTGAGTTCCATCGAATGGCGACCAACCAAATGATGATATGTACCGCTATTTGATTCTCTAAGAGAAACCTAGATCAAATTATAATTAGATAAATTCTTCTATTTATCTGATTACATGGTGGCTTCTAGGGTTATTCGCGAGTCTTGGAGTGCACATGTGTTAATCTACTCTGTTCAATTATTATTAAAGTAACCTTTAGTTATTCTAAAACCATTCTTAATTAACTAAAGGTTAACATTATACTTAAGCTAGGTTATTAAATGGGCTAAACTACTATTATAGCTTAGAACATGGTCACTAATTTAATCTACACTTACATCTATTTATCAGCTAGCTAAAGAACTAAATCCAATCTCAAGGTTAAAGTACTATGACATGAATTAAGCCGAATGTGTAATTAAAAGAGCTCATAAAATTACATGATTGGATGAGAAGATAGATGATTTTAGAAGAATATCGGCGGAAGAGTCGCCAAAAACGGAGTTAGGATGAAAAAGATATGGCTCTCGAAAGTTTTGTTGAAAGGGATAATACTGAAAAGGAAAAAGTATACTGCTTTGTGGAATTGGTCCATAACGCTATGAACTGAAAAGAAACACGTGTGTGTGGTGTACGGTGGTCTACAGTTGTGAACTGAGGGTTGACTGACCGAATCGGGTCAGCCAGCTTCGGGTCGGGCTGTCGGGCAAGTACGAGCATGTCCGCGCTGGTAGACTTAGGGCTGGTGCTTGGAGCGACCTGGTCGCCTTGGAGGGCAGGTCGAGGTCCGCCGCTGTTGGCGTCGGTCGAAGGCAGCCGCGTCGCCAGGCCCAGGAGCAGCGCAAACGGAGGGACACGGAGATCCCAAAGAGCATCGATGGCAAGGGGGAGAGCGTCGTCGGGCAGCCGGCTTGGAGAGCCGCTGCTTATCACTGATCGATGGCTGGGCGCTCCGAAGGAGCCTCATCGGGTGGCTTGAGGTGGATGGTGGCTACAAACAACACCAACCTCGGAACCACGACTTCGACATCAGCCTCTGTGGCGCCTGTCTTCGTGCCATGCATGGTTTAGATATATAGAGTTCTCCTTTTTCTCCTGGTGGTTCGGACGGTCGAGATTGGATGGATCCTTGATCTAAGGGCTCTGAATACTGTAGCTTATGTGGCCAATCAGGTGTGAGAGAACCGGACGCAGTTTAGATATATAGAGATAGAGAGATTGGACGGTCAAGACTTGATGGATCCTCAATCTGAGGGCTCTAAATACTGTAGCTTACATGGCACAGTGAGAGAATCGGACGCAGTTTAAATATATAGAGATAATGGTTGCATCGGAATCAATGGTGCTGCGATGTCCTTGTAATGCTTCGGTGAGGCTCCATGTTTTCTGAAAAGCTTACTCCACTTTGTGGGTTCCTCACTCACCAATGTGCATACATCGTGGTGCAGCATCCAAGGTTGAATACTTCATTGCGTAGTTTGTCTCCAAACAGTGCTGCAGGATCAAACAATTAGAACGTGGAGAAATGAGTGCGAGTCTGCAGGATAAGTGTGCTTACTCCATGATTGTTTTGTGGAGCAGAAGGGGAATGGATAAATGGATTGGATGACTTGTTCAAGTGGTGGACTGGTGGGATCTTTATTTTCCTCGGCAGGCTGGCACCAGCCTCTTCAGTTGTGCATGATTGATATGTGTGATGATCGTGTCCGGTCAACACAAGTCTCCAGCGGCAGCAGCAGCTAATCATTGGTGAAGACAAAACTGAATGCGAGGAGTTCCAGTTTATTCTTTTCTCAGTTTGTGGTATGGGATGAGGATCATGTATACACTGCGATGGTAATGCCAGTGTGTGCTCCCTCAAAAATAATTACCAGTGTGTGTTTTGACTGAATGTTACCCGTTGAATCGTGAGCCACTTTCTTTCCAAACAAAGAAACGCGAACCTCATATTCATGAAGTACATTTCGATACTTGGGATTTGCCTATCTTTTTGGTTTGGTTTGAATCATGTATCCGAATTTCAGAAGTAGAGGCGACAAAAGTGTACCAACTTATCTACATTTCTCTTTGCACGGCTTTTCTGTACTGAACTTGATACTAGTACTTTTTCCATAGTTTTTCGTGTTGTTACATCGGAACCCTCAAGTGCCGTAATGCATGTTGCTTTACTTCCACGCATGGGAACATATGCTTGTCCACCACCGGGTTTTGGAAAGGTTAAAAATGTAGCGACAGGGTATTTCTAACATATATTTAAAATTTTATTATCTATAATATTATTATAGTATCTTCTAATATTATTAGAATATACTTTATTTTTTTATCTTTAACAACTACATATTTTCTACATTTCATTACTCTCCTCATCTCCTCGGATCCACACACATACTTTATAAACAGTGATACAGGCTCATCTTTCCATTTGCAAAAATACCTCCGCTTTTGCCAATCCGGCTCTCATCCGTATCCCTGTAGAGGTGGAAGCCGATCCTGCTAGAGCTGGATGTGAACGGGACGAGGAAGCATTCATATGACACAGTGATACAACTAGCCTTTTGCCGTTTCTGTTGGAGATGCCCTCAGGTTCTCTCGTTATGAAATGGCATGTCATTCTCGCATGATGCCAGTGGTGGGAGCAGTAGTCATCGATCAAGCAGGTCAGAGCACGTCACATACATTGCAGATTATGAAGAACTGTCCAAATAGTATTCTAATTAATCATAGGAGGATTATTTGCTTAATCACAATATCAATGATTAATTGAAATATTGTTTCGGTAGTCTCGGCACGTATTTTGTGCCCAAGATCAGAACACATGCATTTCTAATATATAATATCACAACAAAGCTTAAGAAAGAGCGAGTAATTAACATCAGATTATAAGTTTTTAAGTATTCAACCATTTACAATAATTTACACAAAAGATTAGATCAACTACGCAGCAGAAACAAAATTATAGACAACAAAAAAAGAATAGAGCCACATGCCTTTAGGCTCTACCCTAGAAGCTTCGCCACTCGGGAGTAGTTGCCTACTCAAGCCTACCACCAACATCGGCAGGCGTGAAATAGCCAAACACTGCCTCTTCCTCACCAGTAGAACCTAAAAAAACAGCATGAGTACGAAGGTACTTGTAAGACTTAATCCATATAGAGCATATATAAATAGCTCGACTCTAAGGGTTATGCATTGAGCTATTAGTAAGAAAAGGTCACATAGTTGAGTAGAGCATATGCGACTGCAACCTAAAGACATATGTGTAAGCACCTATACTTAACTAAACAAATCTTTCCAAACATATAAACAACATGAACGTAAATGTAAATAGAAATCAATGACCATTGATAACCATGTCCAATAAAATCATACCAACCATCCCGCAATCGTGACTCTACGACTAATGCAGATGGACAGGAGTATGCTCATGACCGAGAGCGCGGTAATTCAAAATGTTTTTACACCATACAAGGGTATAACTTTACCCACACGATACGAGAACCATACTGCTTGAGTGACCACATAGGCCCACCCAAGGGGTACCCATGTCAACCTTTTTTATACCCGGAACCACCCACTTACAATGCCCCTATGGCACCGGGGTTACCGTGAGCGTGTCTCGCACTTCTCCGGCTCTCCACCACCTTGATTCTCCTTTTCTTTTTCTTTTACGTGTCATAGGGCCGCAAGGTAAGTGTTGGCATGACGTCTGATATTCGGCTTACCTTACCATTAGATCAACATATGGTTAGTATGAAAAGTACTAGAGCCAATTGCACCGACGGACGGTGCTTAAACGATGCAAACGGTTTATAGTGCTCGGGCTCCTCTCTCGAACTACCCTGATGAACTCCTCTGAGGTAGAAGACACTCCTAGCACTGCTCACATCTCGCCTCAACCTCACCACTCATCCAATGATCAATATCATAATCAATATTTGTGAACAATAATTAAGCCCTAAGCTCGCGAACAATGGATGGACCATTTCTCGACTTCTACCGAGAATATATGCATTGCTAAACATTTCTAACGACTCTTAAGTTAGATATTGATAATATTATCAAGGCTACAAGGATATAGATAATCAACAACTCAAAAGGTAGAGATAATGTATCAACAGATGTTCTACCCATAGACGACCGACATTGACTCATTGTACATGCAAATTTACATAAAGCATAACTTATTAATTTAGACTCTACAATTCAATCCAAGGGTGTAATATGCTTAGATGCTTGCCTTACTACTCTGAGGTTTGCCTGATACTTCCCGCACAATACTCGTAAAACTCCAGGAGGTTGGCGTCGCCTTCACTCGCTTGGATTATCGGCGCAACGCTCTCTAAACGAAATAAGAATACATTGTATAAATAATAAATGATGAAAAAGTATGGACATGATGCATGCTTGAATAATACTAGAGCGTCGTGCTTCAAAAATATTTGTAAAAGATCGCTAAGTGATTAGGGTTTTGAAGTTTGAAACTCTGGATAAGCTAACCTAAGTTCATCTAGGTTTCAGAGGCTGGCGGTCAGACCGACAGTGAACTGGCAATCAGAAGGTTTTGGCTTTTAACGGTCAGACTGATGTTGTGCTGGCGGTCAGACCGCCAACCAACGATCAGATCGGTCCTAGTGGAGGTGTGACCCCTGTATAGGGTTTTTAACTCGAATTCTTTGGTTCTAACTGGCGGTCAAACCGGCCATATCGGCGGTCAGACCGTCATACCTTATTGACAACGCCTTTGCGGGGTTGCCGGTGAGGACTCCGATGAAACTTTCGACGACGAAGGGTACCAAAATGCTCTATAAAAATAGTGGAGTGCTTCAAAAGTGATTTGGACAATATTCACTAAGCTAAATTCAAAATAACATATAGATTAGATCTAAACTAGGTTAAACTTGGGTCTAAACAACATGAGGGTCGAATCGAGCTCAGAAATAACGAAGAAATGGTAGAAGATATCTTACCTTAGTATATGGCAGCTTCATAGCGGATCAATCCACTCCGAAAAAGCTCTGATTTGGAGATCGGGCTCCGAGGTGATGTGCGGGCTCGAGATTGGATGAGCGTGACTCCAGTGAGGGAGAAGAGGGGAGGAGCTCGGGGAAGTCCTCCGGAAGCTTGGGGAGGTTTCCACCTTCGATCTCCGGTCATCGTGGACATCGAGGTGGAGCTTTTCTTCTCTCTAAGGTGGAGTGGGGAAGAGAGTGACGAGGAGAGTGTGAGAGAGAGAGCAAAAGAGAGTGACCGATTCACTTAAGTTGAGTCTCTACGCTCTGACGGTCAGACGCCTATGCTTCCCGTCGAACCACGGTAAATCCAAGTGACAAGCCTATGTGGCTACACAACTGACGGTCAGACCGCAGGTAAGTCCGATCAAACCCCGAGTAGAGTTTCTTGCTAAAATCTTTCTAAATCTTTCCTTTTTACATACCTCACTAACTTCAAAACATTTACGATCCTTCTAATGACCTCTAAACTATATTCACATACTTTTAGAATATATTTAACTTACTTCGTTTGAAAAATACAGATACACATGCGATGATGATGATAGAGACCGTTTAATGAAGTGATTAATTTTTCAAGATGTGACACATATCATAAGACCGGCCATCACCATCACCGTCTCATGATCGCCGTGGCTTTTGGAATCACTACGCTACCTTCACTGCCACAGCTCCTGTAAAAACTACTCCTAGAAACCTGAGGGTTCCTGATAGTGGCGACACCATGCCCGAACGAAGAGTCCTTCCGACCAATCTAACGAGAGATCGTGGCAACGCCATGCCCGTGGCAGCCGCGCTGAAAGCTTACTCCCCTCCGAAAGTCCTCACTGATGGATACCAAATCTGCAGAGCAACCCAGGTCCAGTCCAGGAGCTTGTCTCTAGCTACCTCCAACGGTGCCACCTGGCCGGACAACCGAGGTAGTACACGTATTAATTAGCTCGTCGACCACTTCACTTCACTTGACCCCTGCTTTCTCTATAGAGAGACAGAGGAGAAAAAAAGGTGAGACGCGATGCAACCTGACGCAGTGTAGCCTAGTGTTGCTACACCTAAGACCTAACAGTCTAACACATGCTACGTACGAATGCCGGAGGAAAGGGATGCTAACAGTAGCAGGAAGGAGGACGACGAGCGTGACGCAGCAGTCAGCGGGAGGGGCCATCTCGCGGAGTTCCATGCGCGCGCGGCTCATAAACCGCGCACGGAGAGAGTAGAAACGGGGAGTGACCGCGTGCCATGGAACCGCTTCTTCTTCCCCTCTGCATCTCTCTTCTTGCCCACGCGGCGGAGGTGGCGAGCAGACAAGCGAGGCCTGGGGCCGGGGGAACGGCTGTTCTTCCGCTACGGGTGCAGGAGGTGGCGCTGCTGCCTACGCAAGCGCCGACGAACAGGCTCCAGTTCCGCCACAATGTGAGCCTGACCGTTCCGGCGGCGGTGGGCACGCCGCTGCAAAACGTCACGATGGTGCTTGACACCGGCAGCGAGCTCTCCTGGCTGCTCTGCAACCGGAGCCACGTGTCGTCGCCGCCACTGCCGCCGGCGTTCAACGCGTCGGCCTCGTCGACGTACGACGTCGTCCCCTGCTCGTCGCTGGAGTGCCAGTGGCGCCGGCTCGACCTTCCCGTCCCGCCGTCCTGCGACGCGCAGCCGTCGAACGCCTGTCGCGTGTCCCTGTCATATGCCGACGCCTCATCGGCCGACGGAATATTGGCTGCCGACACCTTCCTCCTCGGTGGCGCGCCACCTGTGCCCGCGCTCTTCGGCTGCATCACCTCCTACACGTCCACCACCGGCAACGGCAACGCCACAAACTCCTCGGAGGCAGCGACGGGCTTCCTCGGCATGAACCGGGGTAGCCTGTCGTTCGTGACGCAGACGGGCATGTTATGCATTAACACATATCTAATTGATATTCAGGATTAGAGATGACTTGGTAGGCCGTGAAGTCCTCAGCCTGCTTGATGCAGGCGTGTTGTGATGTTAGGCTCGATGCAGATATGCATAGGGGAAGCCATCAGGTCCGATTAGTAGATGTTAATGGTACCGATCTCAATCGATTGAGGAAGAATAACGTCGTGAAGGGTCCTGTAATAGCGGTGTCAGCCTTCAAACTACTTCCATGCTAGTCCTTGATCAGTAGGATAAGGTTAGCTTAAAAAACAAAAATCCCCCGGTGTCGAAAACCCTTTTTTTAGCATGGCGTGGCTTGGCACAGAGCCAATGAGAAATGGTGTAGGCCCACCGATCATGAACACTGTTGGAGGATTAACTCCTGTCGCAGGGATCCCGAGAGACCCTTTTTTAGAGATTCGGCCGGGGGATGATCCTGAATAAGTTCGTCGGAGAAATAAATGGGAATGAATGCAACAATCGGTGGTGGGGGTGATCGACCTAGTACAAGGAGAAGTAAATGCACCGGAATTTAGACAGGTTCGGGCCGCACGGGGACGTAATACCCTACTCCTGTATGGATGCTATAACTATCCTGAGGAAGTCTCTCAAGGATATTGCTGGTTACAAGAGGCTCCTTGTTCTTCGGATGGAACTATGCTCTACCTTGCTCACAGTGTCTACTATCGTCTGTGTTCTGCGTTCTTGGTGCTGTGCTTGGTCTTCTTCGAGAGAGCTCGAGTTCGTGTTTGAGTCCAGAGAGATCCTCAGGCGGTCTTGCTTCTGTGTTGCCGGCTATTTTAAGTACCTGCCGGCCGAGACATGCCCCAAACGGGAAGGAGGGGGCACAAGTTCCAAGATGCCATGACTGGAAAAGGCGTCATCATTTCTTCTGGGTGAAGTGACCGAGGGTGAAAAATGCGTCGCACGCCCGGTCACCTGTCACCATAAACGCCCTGGCAACGGGCGCCGCGGAGAGGGCCCACCGGGCAGCCGCAGAACAACCCGGCGTGCCCGCCTTGTCTTGTTCCTCTGCCACAGCAGTGCGGCAGACGAAACGCCTTGGTCCTGACGATGTTATCCCAAGACAAACCGGATGACACGGGACGGGACCCATGCAATTAATGACCCCACGCCTCTCTGCCAAAATATGGCAGGAATTGACGCTGCGGCGGGAGCAGTTGGAGGTGTCAGGTCACGCACGCTCATTAAATGCGGCCTCGGACCTCTAACTGATTGACACCTCATTGACGGGCCCCTCAGGGGCCTTTCTGGATCGTCGGGGCACCGAGTGCTCGGGGGTACTGTTCGCATCCCCGAGCACTCTCTCCTGAGCACGCCTATTCTTGTCCTCGGGGTACCGAGTGCTCGGGGGTACTTGTTCACCTCCCCGAGCACTCTCTCCCGAGCACTCTTGCACGAACCTTCGGGGAACCGAGTGCTCGGGGGCTACCACGTGCAGCCCCGAGCACTCTTGTGCGGATCTTCGGGGAACCGAACGCTCGGGAGCTGCTGCATGCAGCCCCGAGCACTCTCTCCCGGAACTTGGCTCTTTTGATCGTCGGGGGACTAGGGTGCTCGGGGGTGAGCGGACACCTCCCCGAGCACTTTCTTCCCGATACTTAGACTCCGTGGATCATCGGGGAACTGGGGTGCTCGGGAACCACTGACTGTGGCCCCGAGCACCTTCTCCCGGGACTTGATCTTTTCTCATCCTATAGGAGGGACCTCGCGGAATGGCGTCATGTGGCGGATGGCTGGCCTGGTCTCGGGATTTAGGGACCCCCGGTTCCTGATACACCGACAGACACTTCCTGGTCAATAATTGCCCTATTTTGGTGGATGGCAGTTAGGCAAGATCACCAACAATCTAACATTCTCTCACTTGATCGAAAGGCTAATAACACAAGTTCCACTCTCAACAGAACAACATATCAAGATACAGTGTTACAACAGTTAATGAGAGACCACTAAAACCTCAACATCTATAGTGTACTTCTCTATCTCGATAGGATAATCACTTATACTTAATTAGAAGATGAATTATACACTTATGATCCTTTTGTGCAGCTTGTTTTCATTTGTCATCATGTGTACATTGAAATGGTAACTTTATAGTTCCCGAATCGAAGTATAGGTTATCTATAAGTCTTATGCCGACACTAATTTTGAGACAAACCTTTAATAGAGAATCATTAAGCTTGAATATGATACTTAATACTTATGAATCATCAAAGCATTAAACTTAATATTTATATTTTGGACATCAATTATTTGATTCTTGATCCATCTTTCACAACATCATGTGTTTGGTAGCACTACTTGACATGTTGTTACTCGAAGCAAAATTACACTCTTGCATAATAAATTCCAGGATAGAATCTTAAGCCAAAAGAAAATTTTCTTATTCTTAAACCACAACAACCTACTGTGGATTTCTTATTATCTAGTAGACTTATAACATGCCACAAGTCAACTTACATCATTAATAATATCTCAAGAGATTGGTTAGAGCTATTTCACAATATAGCCCCTCCTGCAAGGGTGAAGATTCGACTTGATGTGAATTTCTTAATATCAAGACACCTTGTAAAATTGGCGTCTGAATAACGTATAACTTTATGATTATGAGACTTCTCATATATGAGCATGTAATCATTAGCAGCATGTAATCCTCTCCCCTCCACTCCACTCCCCTCATGTGTGCCAGCCTGCTTGTACGTCTTGGTGTTGGTGTTAGGTGGAAGGAAGGGAACCACTCGATCCCATATAAATCTATCTAGCTTGCAGTTGCCTAGCCATTCCCCTTGGTGTTGGTGAACATGTTCAACATCTATCTATCTAGCTTGTAGTTACTCGGCCATTTTTTCTTCCCTAGATATTTGACAATTAGTATGTACATGAGCCTTTACTTGATAAGTGGAACATGGTAAAAAAGCTTTGCAAAATCTTGGAGCTATTCTTCGAAGTTCTCTCGAGTTCCAAATATCAACTGCAAGCTGCTATTTCCATCAAATTTGGGAGGTAAAGAAATTGTTGAAAAATGAGTCCTCAAATCCAGGCTATCATTGCATCTATGGTAAATGAGATGAAGAGGTAAAACTCCAAAAGTATTGGGAACTATCTTTCTTGCAGATATGTGTTCCTGTCATTCTAGATCCTAGATTTAAGTTGGGCTTTCTTGAGTTTCAGTTGAGACAAGGTTTTGGAGATAGAGCATCCATAAACTTTTCCAAAGTGCAGAAGACAATTCAAAACCTCTTTGCTGAATATTTCATACAATCGAGTGACATAATCCATGAGAATGCAGAGGCAATCAATAATGATGAATTAAGTTGTGGTAAAAGTAACCCATGGGCAAACTAGGGGCAACATCAAAATGTGCATCAAAGGAGAGGAGTAAGTGAACTTGACAAGTATTTGAAAGAAGAAACTATCTCAATAAAAATTGAATTCGATATCCTGCAATACTGAAAGATGTACTCCTCCAAGTATCCAATACTTGCACTTATGGCACGTGATATGTTAGCAATTTCTGCATCAACAATCGCATCAGGACCAGCCTTTTCTATGTGATAGTTATAAATTATAAATGACTATAGAAGTGGATTATCAAGCAATACAGTAGAAGCGCTTATTTATCTTCAAGATTGGATTAGAGCAAATGGTGTTCTCCATTTTAATTGTTTTTTTGTTTAATTGCATATCGAATCCATTTCAGTTGTTTTAGACTCTACTCATGACAACATATCTGTTAATGTGATGGGAGATGATGATGATGAAATTTAATTGAAAGATTCAGGTATCTCCTTTGTACTATGCTAGGACTGTTTTGTATTGTGCTGTTGTTTTAGTTTTATGTCTTTTTTTCATATATGGAGGAGCTTGTTTCTAAATGAAAGGGCAATATTATCACAAACTGAACTGTATGCTAGCTGAAATTTATGCTCCAAAGTATCTTTCTTTTAGTCTCTTTGTATGCCCTAATGAAGATCAAAAAATCCTGCTACAGACTGCTACATATACTGCTACAGTATATGTATGGGTGATAGAAAGTGTACAAATAGGTCTTATTTTGTCTGTGAACAGCATATGTCATATGGAGTCTTGGTTTTTTACTTCTTGCTCGTCGAGCTTTCAATTTGGGTACCATTTGCTCAAACTATATTGAAGGTTACCTGCATATAGCTGATGTTGTTTATTCATCTGGGTGTTTCCACTGTTTCTTTGCTTCACAAGAGAAACAATAGATTTTGTTTCCCTTTTAATCTGCTGCTTCAAACCACCTGGACGGCAGCAATAGTGAAGGTTACCTAAATTTGAATTGATTTTTGTTTGGCTTGGTTCATGAATTGCACCAGCAGTAGTGAAGGTTTTTTCAATGGACTTATTTCTCTTAAAATGCCTGACCACGTTGCTTTACCTTTAATTTACTGAAGAAATTTAGGGCTCTTCTTTTCATAGCCACTGATATGGACTACTGGTTTTGCTCAAATTAGATGTTGCTTTCATTAATTGACTGAAAGTCTTCAATTGCTTTCTATATGCAGATACTTTGAGAACCTTGGGTACCATGTTCCAGGAAGTGCAGTGATCTGAAGTACATGAGAATTGGAATCTAAACTGTTTATGTGCTAATAACCCTCGCATTTGTTTAGGCAGCACATTAGTATCGAAGAGTTGGAACCTGTATTTTCTAAATATTAATGTGTTTTTTCTATTCTATGATTATTCAATATTTTGGTGAGCAGCTGGGTGTGATCAATTTTCAGTTCTCATCCTTGCATCTGATGCCCATATATGTATGTTTTGATCTTCTCTAGTTCTCTAGGGTGGTATGCTCAGTTTTGTGTTACAAAAGAGTAGTTTACCTTGAATTTTTCAGAACTTCGCTAGGTTCATAGCGTAATCAAGCAAGAGGTTAATTTACTTGACATGCAACGCCCTATATGCAAGCAAGCTAAAGCCTGCCAAACTCTTTGTGGTAGCGTGTGGGTTAATGCAAGTGTCTGCGTACAAGCTTGCGGTTGATGCGGACGCGGGGTGGGCAACCGCAGCCCGCCCCACCTGCATCCTTAGCCAACAACAATGGGCTAGGTCTGGGCGAGGCTGACTCGGACATAGGGAGGTGCGGGGGAGCGAGTCGTCAACATTGTGGAGGATAGAGAGGATGGGGTTTGGCTTGAGGAAGAGGAAATAACAAGGGGTCAGATGAAGATCTAACAATTATGCTTCGTCAAATGTAAACGTTAAAACTTTTAGTCGATTACACATAAGCATTTCTCTTAGTTTTCAAAATCTCATACATTTCTTCTTGGCACTATATAGGATTGCTGGTTTGGGATCACATTTCAAAAGGTGAAAATGCAGTGGAACGAGCGTCCAATCTACCGTTCGTCCTAGATCATCTCTAACGGTTTCTCTTTATGACGCATATTTACTTCGCTAAGGGATTCATGTTCCCTTTAACGCTCTAACGGTTTCTCTTTTACGGTTCTCTTCACAAAATGATTATCTCTCATTCCTTCTACCCTAGAATTCTCTCTTCTTTCCTTTCACAATTCAGCGGAAATCAAAAAAGAAACGAAATAAAAGGAATAAACAGGAGATGGTCTTATAAAGATCCAATTAGCTTACTGAACCCATTTCCCCCTTCTTCCACTCGCCCTATTTTTTATCACGCACCTTCACTTGTAACGCCTGTCATCGAATACCTTTGTCGCACCACCTCGCCTTGTCGTTGCTATGGTGATCACCACAACGTCCATCCTCCTATCAGGGTTTACGTTACCGACCGGAGCTCGGTTACCGAGCTCCGGCGGTAACCGAAAATGCGCGATAACCACGGTTACCCATCAAAAATTCAAAAAAAATCGGAGAAAATTCATTTGGCAAAATTTGAATTTTGGAAAAAAAATCGCGATTTTAGCTGTTCGGTAACCGTTCGGTTTGGGTCGGTTACCGAGCGATTTTCTCGCATTTTTGAATTGGTCGGTTACCGAGCGGTTTGGGTTGGTAACCGCTCGGTTTTCTCGATTTATCGAGCCGAATTTCAGCGCAGTTCAACAAAAAACCCAAAAAAGGGCTCAACCTTGTAAAATCAATAACTAATTCATCTGAGCTTCAAATCAAGTGAAACAAATTTTGTTGGCTTCCTTGTAACATGATCTACATGATAAAAGTATTTATACTCATAAAAAAGTTCAAAATTTTCTGTGAGAAATTGTATTTGTTAAACCAAGTTAAATGCATAGTTTACTCTTTGCAAATCCAAAAATCATGAAACTAATTTTGTTAGTCTTCTTACATGATCCTATATCTTTTAAAAATACATGAACTCATGAATTAGTTATTGTAACATGCATGATTGTGTAAATATGTTGCGACTAGATTAATTCATAACTGACCCATCACACCTCAAAAATTAGTGAAACCACTTTCATTAGCTTATTTATACTATGATTTACGTAGAAAAAATAATAGTAGACATGAAAAAGTTAATTACAGTGCTGTTTCTTAACATATTCACTTTATGCTTGTGAACTTTGTAAAAATCATAGAGAATTTAATAAAACTCTAAATAAAGTGAAATCAATTTTAAAGATTCTCTTAAAATATGTTTTATACAAGAAAAATATGTGTTTGCATGTTACACTTTTCCTTAACGTGAGTTAATAACTGAGCCGCACGCTTCAATTATTTTCATTTTTTTCAAACTTTCTCCCTATAGAATATGATGCAAACGACATTATTTTTGAAAAACATTTTCACAGAAGGTCTTAGAATTGTGTCTATTTTTTTTTAAGATTTGTTTTTTAATTTTTTAATTTTTTAATTTTTTTGAATTTTTTGAATTCAATTTTCGGTTACCGTTCGGTTTCTGAAACCGGACCGGACCGAGAAGGTCGGTAACCACGATTTTTGGACGGTTACCGACGGTTTTTTAACCCTGCCTCCTATCCCCAACTGTAATGGGATCTCGCACACTCGGGGTACTCCAATGTTGACATCCTCATGGGAAAAAAAATGCCCATAGATTCGCGCGACTAAGCTTAATGGTGTCATAGATGGAGAGATGTATGCAAATTTGCTACCTACGTGTAAATCTGCATTGTTAAGCTGAAAATGGATATTCAAGTCCAAAGTTATTGAATTCTTAAGTTAAAAATGCTCCAGTTCGAGTTGAAGATCTCTTAGATTTCGAGTTCAAAGTTCTCGATGGTTGAGTTAAAAGTTGTTTGACTTCAAGTTGAAAGGCCATACATTCAAGTTCAATGCACTCCGTTTCTTCGAGTTCAAAGTCCAAAATATGTGCTCAAAAGCCTTCATATTTTGACCCAAATAGCAGGTGGGATCTCGCATGGTCCGTTGGAAAGAAATCCTAACGGATGACTGTTGTTTTTTCTTAAAGAGTAGCTGTCCATTTAACACAAACTAGATTACAATGAAAACATAAACATTAAACACAATATAAATTTAAGTATAAAAATATAAATACGTCATAGGAGTATCGTTAAACGAATACATTGGGAACAAAAATGTAATTTAATTTTAGATGGGATCCAAAAGAGAAGAGATGATTATTCACTAAGTTTCCTTCTGATTTATTTATTTTTATTAATAAAATGAATTACATAGCCGATAATGAGAGAAGCTAGAAAATGGGGATGAATGGTAATAATAAGTAAAATATGTGAATTTTAAGAATTTTTACTAGATGATAGAAGAGCGAGAGATTAGAAAACACGATAATAACTCAAATTCTATATAATAGAGAAATAATGCTTATGTTGCATTTGAACGCAGAGATTTCACAAGATGGAGTAAAACTTAATTTCCGTTCACACGTTTTAAATGCGGGCTAGTTTATCGACCCCAAAATCATGTGCCGTCCATCACCCAGCGATCGGCGCCGATAATGCCACGCACCCTCCACAGTCCGTGAAAGTACTGCGGCGCACGAACTGAAACCGGAGCCTTCCTGCTCTTCCCCCTTCTCTTTTGCCCATCTGCAGCCGCTGCTGCTCGCGTCCTCCGCTCCCGTCGGAGCGAGCAAATCGCCGGCTCGACTCCGCGGCGGGAGGTGTCTCGCAGTCGATCAGGTGCGCACCCTGCTCGAAACCTTCCACCCCCTCCCCAATCCGGCACGCGATTCGGTCCGGTCGTCGCGCCGGGCGAAGCTTCCGAAACCTTCAGGGTTTATCCCGGCATTTCCTTTTCTGCGTCCGGATCGCTTGGGGCTGCCGGGGTTTCGAGCTAGGGGTTTGGTTGGGGCGTCGCTCTCCGGCGCTTGTTTCATTTATATTGTCGGTTCTCTCCATGGCTTCAGGTTCAGGGGCAGTTTCGTTGCTGCGAGAGGCAGGAAGGGGGGCGGCGGCGGCTTTGGAGCCAACCTTATGCCTAGTGGTGGTGGCTGGTGGGCGCCATGAGCTTCGTGTTCCGGGGGAGCAGGGCGGACATAGAGGCTGGCGGCTTCCCGGGGTTTGCCCCGGAGCGCCGGGCCATGGTGAGTGTCTGTCTGTTTCACCTCTCCATGTGTTTCTGCTAAAATGTAGCTGGTGGTAGTGTAGCGTGAACCGAATTTCTTGTTCTGAGTGTCCGATTCCATTCCTATGTGCGCTTGTGTGTAGCGAATTCATGCAGGGGGCAGGCCGGTGAATAGCAATTCCTTGGCTTTTCTTTTCACCGGTAATGTGGGCATGCCCTGTCTATTACTGGTACTGTTGAACTGTTAAAGATTAGATTTCTATTGGTTAATGTTGTAGTTTTTCTTGGGCAGTTCTTGTTTTGTTCATGGTACTGAACTCACACCAGATGTCTCCCAATTTTTTGGTAAGTTATTCATGCTGCATGCACCGTGTCCGTGTGTGGATTATAGCTGGTTTCTTATTCGTAAGAAGCATGCAATTGTGGAACAGTTTGATAACTATATATTTGTCGGATTGCGCGATATTGTCTGTTCTTGTAGCTTTGGCTTGTCTTGGGAGTCTTCCTAATGGCCACCAGCCTTAGAATGTACACCACGTGCCAGCAGCTCCAAGCACAGGCGCAAGCCCATGTGGCAGCTGCCAACGGCTTTCTTGGACACACTGAGCTGCGCGTGCATGTCCCACCAACCATAGCCCTTGCTACAAGAGGCCGGTTGCAGAGCCTTAGGCTTCAACTGGCTCTTCTGGATCACGAATTTGATGATTTAGGTGTGCCAATACGTTTCACTTTGGTTGATGTTTGTAGTGTTTCCTGCAAACTTAGTACCATGGCTAAATATTTTTCTTTCAGATTATGATGCTCTGAGGGCATTAGATGCTGACAGTAGCCCGCATGTTCCTTCTATGAGTGAAGAAGAAATAAATGCTCTTCCCGTCTTCAAATACAAAGTTCAGTCACAGCAGGGAAGTGCCTCTTCCCGAAAAAGGCAAGATGAACTATCCTTTGGGTTGCTTTGTTATATGGCCCTATTTAACTGGTTCTAATGGCTTCTGCTGTCAATGTGTAATCAACCCGTTAATTCTGAATATAACTGTCTACTCCCTGTAGTATTTATCTTACTATTTTTCTTTTATTCAATAGTGATGGACCATCTCAGCTATCTGCTTCCTTGACTGGGTCTGGTAATGAGGTAATGAATAAATACTGATCTGTTTCTCAAGGTGTGGTTGCTTTAGAAATATCTTATTATCATCAATCTCATAGGCTATTGAGATGTTATGTTGTTTTGTTTTCAGTCATTGGTATATGCAATGATTTTCTTACCATACTCCTTTGTGAAGCTATGTTTATCTATTTTACATTTTGGAATGACTTGGCAATACATTATTGGCTTGTTCTTCAGCCTTATATTGATGGAAATTATTAGTTGTTGACTGACTAGCTTTGGGATTTCTGTGATACTGTTGTGCTATGTAGTTTTCTAAATTTAACACTTATCTGATGTAATAGCTATTTTTTAGAATCACATAGCTAGTGCTCTTTCTTATCTGATGTAATCACCATCAGCTACCGTGCAGTAGCACATACATGGTTCTGACTTTTGACTGCGATGATCCATTGTTTAACTTGCTTCTGACGTACAGAAAAAGCAGGATAGTTTCAAGGCAGATGGAACCAGCAAAACTCCAGAGGATGAGTTGACATGCAGTGTTTGCTTAGAGCAAGTTGCTATGGGCGATCTATTGAGAATCCTACCATGCTTGCATCAGGTAATTGTGCCGATCATGTCACCCTTGGTTTTCCTTGTATGGAAACAGCAGAAGATTTTGATTTTTTGTTTCCGTTGTGAAATGATGCTGGTAATACCTGTTAACTCTAGTGTGATATAGTAACTGTCACGACATGTTAGCCAACTTCCTAAACGCATGCTATGAAACTAAAACTATGTTTGATGCACCAACAGGGTGGACTGGTGCATTTTACACAATGTGGATGGTTGTGGTGAAATACTGATGACAAATATCATATAAGTATCTTACTTTACATTTTACATCGCGCACTTAGTTGGACACTTCATATGCAGTTCTGTACTAGTCTGTGTTGTTATGTTGTTGATGCTCAGAATAGAAAGTAGGGAACTCAGATTCGTAATTAATCTGTACTCAGATCTGAAATGCTATAAATTCTGGAAGCATTCTTGAAATTGACTGGCTACTCCTCACATCAGTGACTTCTGTTTTCGCTGTGAATTATGCGCACCCCACACCCCACCCAACAAAAAAAATAAGTATGCATACAACTTGAGGATACAAATGGATAAATGAAAATGCACTGTTTTAAGATATACCCAACACATAGCTAATGTTGTTGTGTCTTGAGGCAACACTACAAGATTTGCTTACTTTTCCCCTTTTTTTTCCACAGTTTCATGTAAACTGCATCGATCCATGGCTGCGCCAACAGGGGACATGCCCAGTTTGCAAGCACCAGGTGAGTGATGGGTGGCATGGTGCCGGCAATGGTGAAGAGGATGCTTCTTACATGGTGTAAGTAGCTGCCTATGAGCAGGCCTTACCTTATACTAGCTACTAACAAAAACCCGTGGAATGACGGTTTGGGAGTTGGTGGTTAGACCACCTCAAGATCGGTGTTGGGGTTGGCCGGGGGGGGGGGGTGGGTGTTAATTTCCCTGCCAATCAAGCAGGATGTGGTCTAATGCCTGCCTGTCCTATAAGTCGAGTTTGGAATAGCTAGTTCACTGCTCTGCGATCTTTATACTTCAGAATATTGATGATATTTCCCCCCGGTCTATACTCAGTTCAAGTGATGTCTTAATGTGCTCTAACGCAACTGTGTTTTAATATGCCCAGTTTCTTACTCGGTTGTGTAAGATGCTCACAAAAGTTCCTATTGGGGAATTGTTTTTTTCCTGGGAGTCGTACGCTGAACGATTGGCAGTCTATCTCCGCTGTAAGACTATTTGGCCAAGCTATCGGGGATAAAAAGGAGAAGAAGAATGTCTGGCCGGGCAATGCGGTACCGAAGCCTGTAGCGATATCTGTACGAAGAGCCTGATGCAAATTATGCGAGAATTGGCATCTGGCACTGATCACATTGGGTGCTTAATTTCGATAACTCTCACAAGTCTTTCACAACGGTGACGGAGCCGGGAACAAAGGGGCTGATAGTTTGTTAGGTTAGTTTTATGGAGAAACGTGTTTGATTATGTGTATTCATTGTTTTAGTTTGGTCTGATATATGTAAATATATAGTTGTAGTCTAATCCATCGGCATTTGCTTATGTAGGTATATTTATCTGTCAGTGTTATAAAATTATCTTAATATGAGTAACTAATTATAATTTTAATTTTTTACATCTATTTATGTAGTTTTAGATTTAGTCGGATAAATAAAATTATAGATTAACATGTCTAGATAGATATAATTAATTAATTTTTTTCCAATCGATATGATTTTGTTCAGTTTGTCTTTTCTCGGTCTGCATATCTTGTCCAAGCGGAAAACCAAGCGACAAAGCTGGTCTCGCCTTGCCAAGCGAGGATACCGAGAAAACCAAGCGATTAGAGCTTGCGTTGGTAAGGGTTTTTCTTGCGACTGCGGAAGAGCGAATTTCACTCGCCTGACATAAATCGTCATGTCGTCATCCTTGGGTGTCCGTTTTATAACGAGCCGGCTATTTGCTATGTACGGGCCTTGGAGGATAAGCGTCCCTTGTGGGTCACGGGGTCCAGTGGGGTCTTCTATGAACACGGGTAAAGAACTACCAACAGGGTGCGGATACAGTAGTCACACGGTGGATTGCCTCCGAAAATGGGGTTGCTTTAGAATTTTAATTCCAATTCCCCTGTCCAAACAAGCCCTAAAGTTGTATTTGGACTCTATTACTAATGCTTGGTTGTATCCTAGTGCATAATCTAATTGAATTGAATAGATGAAAGTAGAGGCGGACCGAAGAAAAACATGTTTTAATACAGCAATAAAGAAATTAGTCTAGTTAACCCCTGAATATAACGGTACAAGGTTCGTCTAGATAACACATGATGTATAAAACCAGGTGTTGAGCCTCTAAACTATTCAAAACCGTCTTAAAGAATACCCCTTTGCGGTGGTTTCGGAGGTGTTGCTACCATGACGATTATGTGGCAGTGGCACTGGCTCAGCAAAGAAATCTTGAACAACAGATCTCACTTGTCACATATACCAACAAAGTATTCAGTATTTCAGGTGGGTTAGACTTGTACCTAGAAATATATGATTGATATGCATGTGTGTCATGATATTATACTCTTTTCAGTCCAAAATATATGATGTTTTTGATTTTTTACCTTTTTGATGTGCAATTTTGACCACTATTTTTTTATTAGAATATAGTTATAATATCTAATAAAAATATATATTATAAAAATATTTTTCTAAATAAATATACAAGTATGATTTTTATATTTTTAAATTAAATATTTTAGAAAGTATTAACGGTTAAAATTTTAAAAATTTAAAAATACCAAGCATATATGACCGGAGAGGAACTACCCATCGGTTGCCCTGCTATTGAAGCCACTGGTCACGGGATCAATAAGTGAATGTAATAAACTAACAATCTAACGCTACAACTTGACTTCGTAAGCAGTACCATTTCCAACTATTGTTCATCTTCCACTGCAAGTCTATGTAGTTTATTTCGAACCAAGTAATGTATTCTTTGCCTTGGATCTCACGAGCAAGTGGATGATTTATTACAACTCCTATAAAAAAAAGCCCCTAAATATATACTCCGTACATCCATGTAGTTAGGGATGGAAACGGATCGAATACGCATGAAATCGAATTCGGATAGTACGATTTACCATATTTTAATTTGAATGCGAATACGGATTCGGATATCCTCGAATACGAATCGGATAGTTTGAATACGAATCCGCGTTTAGATATCTACTCGATCTTCGAAATTCAGGTCGGAAATTTAAATTTTTGAAAAAATTTGACTGAAATTTGATAAAATTCGACTGAAATTTGTTCTAATTTGATTGGGCCGGAATTTTAGAAATTTTGTTCAAAATTCATGTTGGAAATTTAAATTTTTGATCAAATTTAACTGAAATTTGATGAAATTTGACTGAAATTTGTTCCAATTTGATTGGGTTGGAATTTCGTTCATATCTGAAATTTCTAAAACTTTAGCAAAATTTGGTTCCCTGGTTGACGGATACGGATACGAATCGGATATATCTCGAATTCGGATATCCACATTTGAATCCGAATCTCGAAAACGAATTCGGATATATCCATTTTAATATCCATTTCAGAAACAAATACGAATACGAATATTTATATTCGTATTTTAACAGATACAAAATCGAATAATTCGAATTTTCTGTCATCCATTTTCACCCCTACATGTAGCCTGAACGGCCGAATATCGGCATTCAAGGATTTGCGTGCAGCATATCCCATTCGTGATCATACGCTTGGATGTCAGACCTACACCTAGTAATCCCCAACGAGGCAATGCCGGACGTTCTCGGGTTGGCAACGCAGTATAACAAATAGTGGTGAAAACAAATAGGATACAAATTAAATAGTTTATTTTAATATTACTATTTATATTTTAATATAAATAGAAATTCGAATATTATTGAATACAAATACAAATTGGATTATTCAAATTCACATCCATATCCATATCCGAATATGTACTTAGATTTAGTTGTATATAAATTACAACTTTAACGATAAATTATGAAATAATAAATTTATTTGACATGAGCACAATAACAATTTAATATAAGAAACTTCATTTTTAATTGATTGATCCTCTACTTTAAGATTAAAAAACTATTTTTAATATAATATCATAATTTTAGATGATTTTGGCCGTTGGATGAGAGATGAAAAGGTTAGCTTATCGCTACTATATATGTAGTACAATACCAAATAATAAAATAATATGTAAGATTGAAAGAATTTATTAAAAATAAAATAAAATAATAGAATTTTAGTTACTCATATTTGCATTTCATAATAATATTTCTACATATTCAGATATAGATATTATTCATATCCATATCTATTTATGGGAAAACGGATTTAGTTATCTCCACATTTATATTTGATGAACGAATTTAGATATATTCATATTTATATCCGTCTATCAATCGTATAGAATTTTTTATTATATTTACATTTATATCCATTTTCAACCCCTACCACCGAAGCATTCAGCATTCTTCAGAGGTGTCCACCCGACCACCCGCTCTGTCTACAGAGAATCTGGGCCCCTTTGAGCCGATGGGGTGGGATTGGGATGGACCTCCATCACGTGTGGACAGTTGCGAACCCGCCGCACTCCTTCCCCATTTCCTGCTGCTGTTCATCCGAGGAGCTAGCAATTCTAGCTTAAGCCACCAGCTGCTCCTCTCTCTTGGATCGCGGTGGGAGCTGCAGCATGGGAACAAAGGAGGCGAAGGCGGCGGCGGAGGCGGCGGCGGCGGCGGCGGCGGTGGATGCAGGGGAGGCAGCTTCCACCAACCAGCACACCCACAGCCTCAAAGGCTGGTTAGTACACACCCCCTCCACTCCTGTTGTTTAAGCTGTTCGTTTTCGTAATTTTGCCAGTCATAAGTTGTTGTTGATCGGTTAGTGTGTGGTGGGGGTGCTTGTCCCCTGTTCTTCTTCCTGTTGTGATTAGGCAAGAGCCAAGAGCTTAAGGTAGAATGAGAAGTCAAGAGTGATTCTGGTGAGATCTCTGTTCAGAAATGGAGAATTGGCACAGTGACCTTGCAATAGGTTTATGAATGAAGGCCTAGAGCTAGCTTTAGGAGTGAACCAAAATGTTTTGTGCCCTTGTAGATATTTTGGCTTCGCATGAACTCACGTTTGGGGAGAACTACGAGCTAGGATTTTTGGTTGGAAAAGTAATATAATGAATCTGCCTGAGAATTTTCTGCTAATCAGTCAAAATCCTCTTTTGTCTTGCTCAATGTGCAAGGGATCATTCTGTAAAATTGGTCTTGGAAAGCCTATCAAGAGTAGCTAGCTGTTCAGGAATTCCTGGCCATGGGCGGTATTCACTTTATATCACGTTCACAAGCTTCTTCTGGCGTACGTAATGCATTGTTCTAGAGGAAGGAGCTCGTTTTTGAAACGTTTTTAGCAGTTCTAATATTGCATGCTTGACTTTTATTACACGCTTCGCTTAATGCTTATGGTTTATCGGGCAATGAAACAAACTAAGTACACAATGTTAGAACAGGTTAGTTTGAAAAAAGTACTTCAACTTCGTCAAGCAGGATTTGTGTTAGTATGTTTATCCTTCCGAAGTTGGGAAGATTAGAAGAAAGAAATACATCACAAACAGTAATTAGGTGGAGTTTTTTGGGATAATGGTGGCACAAACACCCCTACTTTCCATTAACAGAAAACCATCTACCCCACAGTCTGGGAAGTTAGTTGGAATTAGATCAGGGTACATCGAAAGCTCACTTTTCATGGGATTACCTGTCGGTTTTACTAAATCGCTAGCAAATGAGGCTTCCAGTGCTAGGTGATTCTCTGCTCCCTTTATATTATTTTTCTTGAAAGGTATGACGCAGTCACACATGGTACTCCAAAGTTTATAAGGGGCTTGTGATGAAGGGCCTACCTCGCTATGCCTCGAGGATTGTGCATGGTATTAAGTCTAGTCTTGGCTTGTGGTACTCAAGGATACCACAGCAAGTCGAGTTGAGGATCTCATATGTGCCTATATATGATCTGATACAGTTTGCTTAAGTGACAATTTCAGCCTGCACTTATGCTGAAATTGATATATGCATTGTCACAACTTACTGAAATTAGTTGCAATCTGAATGACATGTTGGTATGGTTTAGTGACCAGATGTGACAATGCAGCCACAACTGATTTCCCAAGAGTGTGCATTTGTAAGCTTCTTGATAAGTCTTCTGAGTCTTAGCTGAATGCGACCAGGTCATCCTGCTTGGTTACCAGGGGTGGCTCGGTACCTTGTCCTGGAACCTTCACAAGGACATTCTGCTCTATCATGTTCTCCACCCCTGCTGCTTCAGCTCAGATCTGATCATGCTTTCTCCTGAAAAGTTCAGACAATTATAAGAACATCTTGTAACTTATCAACAAATGATATAGAAATACTGATAGATGATGTTAGCAAGATCAGATGTCGATAAGAACATTGCCTAATCTATAGACAAAAGCTTTAGATATACTATGATGCCAATTCACTTTTGATACTTGTGACACGGTAGACTCTTAAACTTTTAATAACGCATGAAGAAGATTATGATAACCTTTTTCGTTTTCTACGTGATTTGCATACTGTTCTGTCTCTGTGAAAATGAAGTTCTAGTTTGTAATGTATCTTGCTATGATTTGTTACAGTTCCAGCAGTGCGGAAAAAGTTTACCCTATCCACAGTCCACTTAAGAAAAGGAAGTCACAGTATGAGCTGATTGATCCAAGGCTACTATCACTTAAATACAAGTTTCGGAACCGATTATCTCGGCAGGAGGATGAGTCTGCAGCAACAGAAAGCTTAGGATATGATGGCATTTTCATCAACAACTGTGGCACGGACATGATGAGCATACCTGAAGAATTGGAGTCTTGTGAGAATACTCTAAGCCTTTTTGGTGGGTGCATTGAAGTGGACTCCAAAAATGGAATTGAGGGCCAATCTCTGAGAAAAATGTTTGAAGCCCAGGCATCCACATCCAGTAGCTCAATTAACAACTTTTCATCTGACACTTTCAGTTCTTCCCATAGCAGAGGCACCAGAGAGACTGACAGCTGGGTTATGCATGATGTAGAACATGATCATCCAGGTCTGATGTTGCAACCACAATACGGCAACCTAGAAAGGATATATGATGTACTTGAACAGTACGATGATCTAATGAAGAACGAACTAGCATGTGGTGATGTTCATTGCTCTGCTGCTAATGTCATCGACGAGAAGCTTTACTCAAACGGCATCAATGATTTCCAGATTTTGCCAACAAGCCAGGCTGGCTACCATGGTAAGCACTCACAAGTGCATTTGTTTTAATTTCACTTGCTTATGTTTGCTAGATGTGGAACTAACCGGTGCATGTGGCAATCAATCAGGCGAGAAGAAGCTAACCATCGATCAAGAATTTGAGCAGTATTTTTCAAGGCTCATGCTTTAGCAGGGAACGGATAGTTTAGAGACAAAAAACTTGCTGTTTTTGGAGCCTGGTTTGCTTCCTGCACTTCCGAGGTATAAGCTACCCTTCATGAGCAAATGCAAGTCTTAGCTGCTATTGGAGCTAGCAGTGTCTTTGTACACAAAATCTTACCACTGCGATGTAAATATGTGCATAAGAACATATCTGGACTAAATAGCGTGTTCCTTTTATTTACGGGTGTTTCTGAATGGATCAATAAGGAAAGCCATCCCAGAATTGGGATCATCCGGTTGCCGAGACTGCTTGAGCCTGGTAATCTGGTATCAGCCAGTTTCAGGATCAGGGATGTGGTTCTGGAGGCTGAAATAGTGAAATGTGTGATGCTTTAAGTGCCTGTTTGGTTGCTACATGACTCAATCTGGTGTGTCTAGTGAGTCAGGCTGGAGAGATACAATATGATATGTTTGATTGGTTGTATATACTTAGCATAGTTAAAAAGAGATTGTGTTTGGTTATCCGTATAAGAATGTTATATGAAATGGTAAAAATACATATAAATGGAGTATTATAAAGAAACTTATTTTTTCACCAAATAACTTAGGGTTAAAAATATTTTTATAAATTAATATATCACATAATAAGAATATTTATGAATTGTTTTCTGATTTTTGGGAATTTATTTGAGGCATAAAAATTACTAAAAGTTATAAATGTAGGTTTTTTAGAATTTTAATTAAATATTGGCTTAGACTTTTGGCTAATTTAATTTGTTGGAGAGGTAAGCCCGTGTCTCTTTCTATTATGCAAGCAAAAAAATCAAGATTTTTTAAAAGAGGATAACATCCTATCTATACCTTTATTTCCCCATAGGGATCCCCTCTGGTATAGCATCGTGTTTTGGATCAAATTAATTAAAATAGGTTGTTAGTGAGTTTTAGTTTGATCATAAAAATATTTAAAAAATTTAGATCAATCTTATATTTATAATAAAATTAAGAGTTAAATAAAAAAAACATGACGGTTTGAGTGAAACGAGCTGAGTACCAGACGTGAGCACGAGTGAACGTATGCATAGAGCGAGCCTGCCAAGCCTGGCAGAAATGAAATCAAAATCCGTTCTCAACGAGCTAGCCTCGTATAGTAAATTTGCACCGGTCAGGATAGGCACGCTCACACGAGCAGCAACCAAACAGACCGTCCCTGCACGCGCCGAGACAGCTCCATGCAGGCTACCAAAACGTAGCCTCTATGTCTATTCAGTGAATTAAATTTTAAAAGAAATTTGGATGCTGAAATGTGTCCTCGGTCTAGCATAGATAGACCAGCCATATGATGATTATGATCTATGAGAGAAGCAGATCTATAGTTGTACGGGGGACGTAAACAACTAGCGCTGCAGCATGCTAGCACGGGAAGCTAGTAGTCTAGTACAGTTGTCCGAAAACGTTACCGGACTAGCAAATTACCCGCAATTTGAACTACTAAAAATTTGAGTATAACTCCAACTTCAACACGAGATCCCCACATGCTCTACTAAAATTCGAACTTCAACTTTAGGTTCTCAAAAATCTCACAACTGCTATATACAAAAGACATCCACATTGCTAATAGATAGCACAATAGATCTGATGGACACGAGATCCCCACATGCTCTACTAAAATTCAAACTTCAACTTTAGATTCCCAAAACTATATACAAAAGACATGAACATTGCTAATAGATAACATCTCTAGTAGACTTATCATAGCACACTCTTTAATAATATGGTCCACATGTAATAGTAAGCTACGGTATGCAGTGGTCATCTTTTTATTTCTCCTAGTGTTCTCTTTCTGCTGCATATGTACAAATCTAACGTAACAATGAGGATAGTTAGCTGACTTGGACTGAGTGAGAGGTGCCCTTAGGGAAGACGAGATCAGGATGTGGCCCTGGGAAGAAGGATCGGATGACGAAAGGTGTAGCAGCGCGCAGGCGGGAGGGGCACCAGGCCACACCTAAAAGGACTAAAGGAGAAGAATCTTGATATTCAATATCATTAGAAGCTAAAAGAAATATTAATGATATCTTTATTGCTATCAAATTTGCGATATTTTAAGGAGCAAATGATATGTTATAAGAACTGAATAATAAACGTTATCCTAGCAACAACTAGCTACATCTGACATTATGGGGTTAGAGGTTCAACTTGAATATATTGTACACACACGTGAATTCTTAGGACCTATAATAGGGGCAAAATCTAAAAAGGATAACATATCGGACATATATCTTTATAAAAGTAGACAGCATGTTATTATATTTGTAAATATAGTATGTATATTTAGTACATCATTCATCAAAAATGGGTTTTTAGATAATGTGCACCGAAAAAGGGTGAGCCCGGGTATATTCGGCACATGAGGTGCCAAAAATCGGATGCATTCAGCAACTGAGATGCTGAATATGATGCACAATGTCGTATTTGGTACCGTATATGCCGAAATACACTGCCCCCCCCCCCTTATCGATGCTTTCGGCGTCGATCTCGTGCGCTTGCTGCTGCTATCCTTGCGTGCTTTCAGTGCTAGCCAATGCTATAAAATGTGAGTGCCATCAGTTGAGGGAGCAGCAACGTGAGAAGAGGAGCAGCAGCAGCGCGAGAAGAGGAGCAACAGTGCGAGAAGAGGAGGAGAAGCAGCATGAGGAAAGGAGCAGCGGTGAGAGGAGAAGAGCAGCAGGAGAGGAGCAATGCGAGTTGAACACTTTAAAAGCGCTCTGTCACGTCCCAAATCTGTAAGCATGTCATTAAGTATGATCGTGCATCATGAGTATTATGTTAATCATGAGCTTTGTTTAATGCTTGTTATTTTTCTATGGTGGTTTTAACTTTTGCTAGTGTTTGAAAATAACTGATGTTAGAATTTTTCTTTTAGTTAAAGTCTCGCATAGTCATTGCGTGTGAAACCTTTTAAAATGGACTCATCTTGCTTTGTAAATCGTGACACAAAAATTTCTACAATTCTTGGAGCTCCAGAGTACTAGAGCACATCGTTTGAGTTAATAAAAAAGCGAATGAAAAATTAGAGAGAGAAAGTAAAAGAAGTGCAACTAAAATTGAACAAGAAACACTTATATATGGGGCCACTTGAGCTTACCCACCACCTCTACTCTCTTTCAGCAGAAACACTCCCTCACCCCTCCCCCACGCCTCCCTCACTCTCTCTCACTCCCACTCAAACCAATCAAGAAAGGAGCAGTAGCTCCCTTCCCCTCTCTCTCAAAGCTCCTCACATTTCTTCCCAAAATCTCACACAAGGAACAAGAAGCAATGTATGCATGTCACACCACCGCATTCCCCATCTTTTTAGCTCTCAATCTATCCAATTCATTCTTACATGCATGAAGTTTTGAAGGATTTGCAACCAATTTCATCACCTCTCTCCTCTGAAAATTTCAGCAACTTGATTCCTCTTCTCCGAGCCTTTTTCTCTGAATTCTTCCCCCAACCGACGGTCTCAAACATTGGCAACGACCTTGGGTAAGTCTCCTAGGTACCTATGGGGAGAATTCATGTTTTTAGTTCAGTTTTGGGTAGGTTTTTGAGCTGCGAACGTGTGGTTGTGAAGCGTCGTTTGTTCATATTGAAATGGAGCAAATATGAGGAGTTTAGATGTGATAGAGATAGTGATTCGTGCTTGCAGAGTGGGTAATTTAGGTCTAGAATCCTGATATTAGTTCCAAACATGTCTATCATCAATTTAGAGAGATATACAAGTTGAATCGACTGACGAATCATCGAAAAACTCGTGTTCTGCTACAACCTAGAAGTTCCGGGTTAATCCAAACAATTTTTAACAGAGGACCCCCGCACAGAGGTTCACCCGAAGGTTCCGTTACCCAGAAGTCCCGGGTTCAACCCGGAACATCCGGATTCTACTGTTTATCAGGTATTTTTTTTTTACTTTGCTAATAGCTTATAAATTTCATAGTTAATTCATACGAATTTTAAAAATTATGAGACTAATTGTGTTAGTTTTGTATGAGTATGAACTACATGCTAAAAATTCTAGAAATCCAGAAATACTTTTTTATAATTAATAAATTATTTAAATATGGTTCTACTTAATTAAATCACAGTTAATTAATGCGATGTCCTAAAATTATGAAACCACTTGAAAAATTCATGTTATGATTAGTGCTATCGAGGAAAAATATACTTTATCATTAAAGTGTTGTTTAAATTGTGAAGCTCATTTAATCTTGATAACTAGCTTAATTACAATTATTTTTTAACAGACCTTAAATAAATATTTTATACCATGAGATTTCGCACTTCAATTTTTACTCAGTACCTCATATCCCATTAAATTTTTATGGCATTTGGTGCATGTATCATAGCATTTCGTCACGTTAATCGTGATGCACTGTTCTTTCTTTTAACGATCGATGAACCGGAGAGCGATAGAGGTATTCTTGAGGTGAAACCTGATTGTAATATTGTGTGTGAAGCACTTAAGCAAGGTAAGCATCTAAGAATAATCTACCTAATACTTTGGATCATGTGATGTCTAAATGGATAAGCTATGCTTTATGTATGTTATGAATGTTGGATAGTTGATGTTGGGAAATCGGGTAGAACTTATGTTGATGCATTTCCTCTGATTTGATTTTATTGCTATTTCCTGTCCTTGTAACTTGGGTTTAACTTGATGTTGTTTAACCTAAAATATATCTAAAATTCTTAAAAATACTTAGGTCATTGGTAGAAGTCAAGCGGTGGAATGTTCCATTGTTCACGAGTACAGGAATTAATTACTTTCATAATGAAAACAATATTGAGGTTATATGAGTGTGAGGATGAGACAAGATATGGACGGTGTTAAGGGTAGGTCGGGAGAGGAACCCGGATACCATATACCACTTGTATCGGTTAAACATCGACCGTTGGTGCTGTTGACTTTAGCACTTTTTTGTACTTACCACATGTCGATCTAATAGTAATATAAGCTGGGTATCGTACCATATCCATTTGACTCATGCACCGAGATGTGAGCGAGAAGGTTTGTAGAGACACCTAAGGTTGGGCCGGTAAGTCGTCGTATGCTTAGGATCTAGGTGGCCTCCACATGGCTCGGCATGGGAACAAAGGTTCAAGGTGAGTACATGAACGGTTGTCACGTAAATAATCGCTTGCAACCAATGGGTTGTATGGAGGGTGGTCTCGTGATGTGTGGGCAAAGGAGCACCCCCTCTACAGAGTGTAAAATCAATTCGAATTGCCACGCTCTCGGTCACGAACACGCTTCTGTCCATCTATATCAATCGTAGAGTTCCGAATGTGGTTGTGAGGGTATGATGTGAAGTGGATAGAGATGGTGGTTGATGAGTTGATATGTTCCAAGTTACAGACATATTATGTTGATGATTTCAGTATAGGAGGGTACAGTTGCTAGGCTGTAGTCGCTCACACTTGAGTTGAAATCGCTTTTGCATTACAAATTCATTTAGCTTTTATGGTCGATTCCTTGCTATGCATCCTCAAATACATTCTCCTTGGAGTCGGGTTATTATATGTACCCACTATACATTAAGTTTTGCGAGTAACTTCGTACTTACACTACTTTTTTTTCTTTCAGGTAAAGATGGGTGCCGGCTACTCGAATCCCATCAAGAGCGGTGTAGTGGCGAGCAGTCGCTATACTACTACTAATCCTAGTCGGTCGTCTTGTGGGCAAATGGTGCCACCGGTCTTTCTTTATTTTAAATGTTTTCTTTCTGCTGTGATTTATGTATATTTTTACGCTAGATAACACTTGTCTTTGTATTTCATCAACTTGTAATCACTTTTAATCTTGTTTAACTTGATGTTGTGATATTCATATGGTGAAAGATATGTGTGGATAACAGCTCTCCTAAGAGTTATCAAAGCACGCATACCAAGATTGTCGAAATTGGATTCGCTTTAATCATTAGTAGTTACGATCGTCGTGGTGAGATGTGGGTTAGCCCATGGCGCTTCAAGAGATGGACGCGGATTAACTCTCATCTTATTAAATGATCGTCTTAATGATTAACTCGAATTTAATTTGGTCGGGTCCTTAGATTATTTGTTTAATTATAGTAAGTAGGTTGATTAATCAGTTCAATTATATTTGTTTAATTATATTAATTTGATAAATTAGAGTACTTAGATTATTTGCTTAGTATGATTATATGAATTTGATTCGTTAGTGTAATTAGATTATTTACTTAGTTTAATAATATGAATTTCATTAATCAGTGTAATTAGATTATTCCCCTAGTATAATTGTATTTAATTTGCATTGTTAATTTACTTATTATTTATCGACGGATGTAATTAGTTGTGTATCGTATATACATCTAAGTAGTTATTTTATTACATGTATTTTTGTTTAGTAGATATGGTATGACTATCTATATTTATTATGGAGAATGTCCTACTACTTTGCACAAGAAGCTCGTAACAATCCAAAAATGTTAGCATATAGAGAGTCTGGTTGAGCTACATATTGACCTATATAGCCTGAAATCACATGTTATAAGCCTTTTGCGTGTGAATCAGCAGTCTCATACTGTTGTCCTAGAGTGTGTACGGCCATAACTTGTTCCAAACAGCTCGATCGTTATCCATACGTTGTTCGAGATGAGAAGAAACAACGCATGATTTTTGTGCTCACGCAAGGCATTTGAGGAGAAGTTTGATATGGGGTGTATGTAAATATAGTGTCACAACTGGTGCAAGGTGATGTAGTGACTAGCGTGAAAGGATCAGGCTAGCAAGTGATGCATGAAGAGGAGGAAGGGCGTATCGGGGAGGGTAGTTCTGGTATAGAGGGAGTTAGAGTGGACCTTTCTGAGGTAGATGCAGGATCCATGAATGATGAAGTCAGTGATAGCGGAGATGAAGAAGCTGCTGACAATGATGACCCGATGCCGATGATCAAGTACTTTCGTTGTGCTAGGTTGCTGGATTGTGCTGACAACTCCTCATCACTCTTGTTGGTACGGACATATGTTTGTCACCAAAACCAATTATAGGGGAGGTGCAAACTAAGACGGGTATGCCAATCAATTACCACAACTCACGACGAGCGAAGTAGAAGGTGTTGAAAATACTGTTTGGAAGTTTTGAAGAGTCTTACAACTATACTCTAAAGCTACTGTAGAAGATTACCGTGATGAATCTAGGGACTTAGTGGGCTATGAAAAATGAGCCGATCAAGCTACAGGATGAGTCATACAGCACCACTGACTAATACCTCATTAGGTTATTCTAGTCCTATAGATAATACAACAAAGCTTTCAGACATTACCGATCGGTTGTATGCATTGATGCTATATTTCTGAGCAGCAGGTGCTATGGTACCCTTATAACAACGATGACGATAGATGTAAATAATAAGATCATTCCTCTCGCCTTTGCAGTGGTTGAAAATGAGAACAATGATAGCTAGTCGTGGTTCCTCACCTTGGTGAGGACACTTGTCGTGGGTAATAGGAAACGAGTTTTCATCATCTCATACCGCAATAAGGACCTTCTGCATGCGTTGAACGTGTTGCATGGTAGCAGAAACTACTCCATTCTATGGCCTGGTGTGGAGAAAATGTGGTGCATGCGATACTTGGGCGCGAACCTGTATACAAGGTACTGCAATAAGTCTCTTATAAAGAGATTCAAAGGGTTGTGTCTTCAGAACCAACAGACGAAGTTCAACGAGATATGGAAAGAGTTAAATGAGATGGCTTGCAAGATGATGGCAGAGCAACAAGCACAGAAGGACCATCTACGGACGCAAATGGTGGAGGGCCAAACTATTGTTAGCATTCACATGCTACATTTAGCCAGTGGATAGCGGAGAAACTGGCAGAGCGTTGGGTCCTAATCCATGACATGGATGGTGCCAGATTAGCATATAGCATTTTAATGATCGTATTTTACTTTTTCTTATGCAAATAGCTATGCTAAAATTATTATATCCTATGTTAGGTATACCATCATGACAACAAACATAGCAGAGGCATTCAAAAATATCCTAAAAGGTGTACGGGGCCTCCTGTTATGTGCCATCATTGAGCTCACATTCTATAGAACGACAGACTACTTTTAAGATCGTGGTAATGCTGCTATGGAGTGCCACACACGGTTCACACATAAGGTGAAGAAAATCACATCCAGAAGGAGGAATAAGGTACACTTTTATTGGACTAGGATCTACGATCTAGCCAACAATGAATTCGATATCATGTGCCACCGCAGGTATGCTTCATGGTATAAGGATACTGTGTAGCAATATCAACTAGGGCCTCATGAGATGAAATGCATATGCAATAAGCCAAAACTGTATCATATCCTGTGCTCTCATATCTTTGCCGCTTGCAAGGATATGAGCGGCAACGACGGATCACATTACATATAATCGTACTTCACGATCAATACATTGAGGAGCATATGGCTTCTAAAGGTGCGTTCTTTCAACATTGAAAACAGCTATAAAGCGATCGAGGGGTCTAAGTGGGTACCTTATCCCTGAGCAAATCCTAGAAGTCCTAGAGCCATTAGGATGCAATGTGACATGGATGCAACATATGCTGTTGAAGACCTACGTAAGTGCAAAATTTGTAAACAACCTAGCCATGACATGAGGACTTGTCTGACCTGGCAGTAAACTATCAGACCACTATTGAACTGCATTGTATTAGAGTTGTTGCAATTTAGTTTGTTTTATGAAGTTATTCGTAGACATGGTTTATATTTAAAATTGTTATTCATCTATCAGTTGCTATCAGTTGTACTACCTATTTTATAATATATCGTATGGTACTAGCATCACGAACAATGTTTTTATTGAACCATGAAGCTTGAAATCATTATCATGGTTCATGGTGGACTTTCCGAGCTTTTTCAGCAACGGTACAGCAAGAATCATAGGGGAATGATGATTTTCATATGGCAATAGGTACTACGATTATATGTGTTTTTAATTGTCACAATAATTTGTTACTTACTCAGTATATGTATTATATACCTTTGCAGTTTCTTCCGTTGCGTGTCTAGAGTGTCCTCACGATAAAAGAGTTAGACCCTCGATTCCACGAGCCACTCGCACGGGAAGGACTACTACCATTCGCTCTCATGATGGCCAGAGCTCCCATGACGGGTAGTGACAGGACACCTCTTCTGCCGATTGATGAGCTACTGCTCATAGATCTCGTCGACCGATAACTTCCTGAGACGCACACGTTTCACGTTCCTTTTGGCAAGATAGTCGTAACATTGAGGATGTGGTTATGCTAACCGAATTGCCAATAAAGGGTGCCCTGTTAGTAATTTCAAGACCAGCAAAGGAGAAGTGAAAGGGTTATATTGATGGCAAGTGATTATTTGTTATGTAATGGACTTCAAATGTTCTAGCGTTATTCAAGTTTCATTGACTCTTTGCATCTTATAGGTTTGGTGTGTAATATGATATGAAGGATGTTAGTCTCTCCATGTTCTGGATTAATGGGCTGTCACAGTTCAAACCATACCCATCGGATACGGATGAGACTACAGTTATACAACACTATAAGATGTATAGGTATATCCTGCTGGGAGGCATCATATTCTGCAACACATTAGACGATTATGTACTCCCCCATATTGCATGGTTAGCGAGTCGGCTCGTATCACATCCTTATGAGCCGACATCTTACCATTAGGGACCTACTATGCTGGCTGCAATCTACAGAGGATTGTGTGCTAAAACCCAGCGATCAAAGAAGAAGAGATCTGTTACAGGCTGCCTACACCTTTTACAGCTATGGAGCTGTGAGTACCTCTCGGTTTGTCGGCCTTGGGTGAGCAAGAGCTACTATCCAATCCCTATCTCTGATGGTGTTATAGATGATATAAGGCCTACGATGGGGTATCGATGGATTCATACCAGGCTGAGAATGAGTCAGCAGTAAGATCATGGTAGCTATCACTGGGTGATCAATGATCTGGGGGTCATCAGCACTAATCTCGTGGAGTGAGATCCATGGCGTATGACATGAGTGGCCGAAATTATGACTGAAGGGCTCATCGCATCCTCTTATTTGCGTGACTCAGACTTATGGATGACCATATACTTCTTGTTGTACATGAACGTGGAAGTATATTCTCCTGAGCGTGTACAGAGACAGTTCGGGTACCGATAGGTGGTGTTAGTACCTCCCCCACGAGACGTCAAATGTGTGCACAAGTAAGTGTGTTATTGTATGTAGCATTAGTATCTTAGGTGATCCGTGTTAATAAATTATAATTGTTTATGTCACATACAGGAGGAGTGCACAAGTGGGTGGAGGCATGCAGGACTGGGCATCTTTAGGGTCCTCTTGCACGAGCGACATCAAAGGTATATCTGGGTGTGCGAACTAACCGACCATCCTTCTATCCTAAGTTTCTCTATTTTTTCGACCAATATGCATCTCACATTCAGGTTCGTCATTTTATATTTGGTCACCCTGCTTATCTTTTTTTTATTGATTTGAATGCTCCTCTTTTGCATTAGGCATTCCCGAAAGATGCAGAGTTGATCAATAAAGACATCCTAAACTTCTTGGTGATATATATGCTCTTCAGCGTTGGTGTGATGTCTGGTTCATGTAGAAGATGACGAAGATCAGTGAACCTAACAGGTACAAGAGTGCCCTCTACAATTCAACCAAAAAATGACGAGGACCATGAGGATGATGATTCCATGCCCCCAATGCATCAATGTTCTAGCAGCAATACATGAGAAGGTTCAAGAAACACTGCAAGAGGACGTTCATGCACCACATCAAGACATCGTATAACCAACAAGAAAATAAGACGTGTTCCTACCGTGATAACTCTAGATGATGACGAAGATAATGATTTCATGCCACAACAAACCCTCCCTTCGAGGCCTCCATATCCGGAGGACACTGATAACTCTGAAGATGATGATGGATTTGCTTGTATCCATCCTTATAACTTTCTATCACCACCAAGAAGATAACAACCACCTTACCCTTATAGTATTGATTGACACAACTCGCATTTTTCTGCTAATTTGTGTCGCCACTTTCCACCACCATCTTAAGATGATCTAGGTATTGAATAGCTATGCGCTATGCACTATACATGCAAGGCGTGGGATCTCCGCACTGTGCTATACGGACTCGCCACTTTCCACTGCCATCTTGAGCCTGATTGGTACAACATTAGCATGCAAGCCAAAACGTGCCAGAGGTAGAGCTCATGATAGGGTCAAGGTAGAGGCCAGATATAGTCCGTTTTACTTGTATGTTTAGGTAATGTATTTTGTTCAGACTATTACACGCCTATTTATTTTGTTTACCTTTCTATTTCATGTCTAATCAATGTGATAGTTAGTGTATTATATTAATATACTATTCAAGCACAATTCTTTTCAACATGTGAAAATATTACTTAGAAAGCTACTTAAATAGCGTTCACATACTGACGAATACGCTTCAATGCATGCAAGCCGGTGAATCGATATGATCGAGCTGTGCTTTCAATGAATTATAGCAATCCTATATGCATGTATCTTCATTATAGCGAGGGCTCGGACAGTAGCAGGACGCGGCACATGAGGCATCGAAAAGTGTCGATAGAGGCGACAAGAGATGACACACATTCAACACGGAAGGGGCCTAGGTGTATTCGGCATATGATGTGCCAAAATAACCTAGGTCCACCCTTTTTCAGTGTACAGTATACTAAAAACCCATTTTCGGTGAATAAGGTATCAAATACAGATGCTATATTTATAAATACGGTAACATGTTATCTACTTTTGTAAATATAATCTTGTATATTGTTTATTTTTGAAATTTTGCCCGCATAATAGCGGTTGCATTCTCATGTGTAAGTGTTGTGTGTATACGTGCCTATCTTTTTTAAAAATAAAAGACAAATTTTCGAATAATGACCTTAAACAAATACACGACATTGTGTGCACACTTGTTTCACTGACATATCGGTGTGACTTGTATCCTCTTTGTTGATTAATAAAATATTCCGCTGCTACTTTCAGTGGTTATCTGGCAGCAAGAAAAAAGAAAACTAGGGCTGAACCAAACCTCTTGCTTACGTTTCGCCACCACACATCTCCACCAAACGTTGCCCTAGTTATGCGCCTCTACAACATCACGACTATCGTCTTTCATTCTCTGTGTCTTATTACCGACTACGAATGTAGGATCCATTTTAGTAATAAAAATAAACTAATTAATTAAGAGAAAATTTAGTGAATAATCTTCTCATCTTTTTCCAAATCTCATTTAAAATCAAACTATAACATCGCTTCCGACGTATTCATTGGACGACACTCTCATGTCATATCCACATCTTCATATATTAAATTTATATTTAATATTAATGTATTTAATATTTGTATTTTTATTATAACATATGCACATTCAATTAATGTCACTAAACTGATACAAATAAAGGGTTATTCAGGTTCTAGCACTGATTAAATTGACATTTTGTGCACACTTGTTTCACTGACATATGGGTGTGACATATATCCTATTTGTTGATTAATAAAATATTTGACCCCGCTGCTACTTTCGGTGGTAATCTGGCAACGAGAAAAAAAACTAGGGTTCAACTAAACCCCTTGCCTACGTTTGGCCGCCACATATCTCCACCAAACGCCGCCGCAGTTCAGCGTCTCCGCACCACCACGACCGACGCCGTCGCCGCCCTTCCCTCGCTTCCGCCCTACGCCATCCACCTCTCTCCTTCGTTCCCCGTCAGATCCGGCGCGGCGCGTCCCCGGCCCCCTGCCGCTGTTCGATTCCAGGGTTGAGTTTGGACTCGGAGACATGGGGGAAGTGGAGGAAAAGCTCAAGGACTACGAGATCAAGAGGGAAGGCGAGGCCGAGATACTCATGCTCAAGAGCAACGCCGTGTTCTTCAATCCTGTGCAGGTTTCTTCGTGTTCTATTTCCCTGTTGATTTCTTTTCGGGGCGCTGTTCTATCGGTTTCTTATCAGCGTTAGCTTGGAGCTAAGAAACTGTGGATTAGAGATTAAGTCTGCACCCGTTAGTTAGTTTGTAGCACTTGCGGAGCTTCGACTCTACCTGTTTCTGCGTTTAGTGGCCTGCCGAATTCCTTTTCATCGGTGTGTCGTAGTTTTAAAACCTTGAGGTAACAGAATCGTTGGGATTCCTAATTGCGTGTTGACCGGCGATTAGTGCGTGACTGGGTCTTAAGGCTTCAAATTTATTTCGCTCTATCATTGGGTGGTTTCTGCCTAGCTAATCGACTTTGTTTGAAATTGCTCAGAGATACGTCAAAACTCCAGACAGCCAATCGACTTTGTATGTGTGATGTTCTGTCTTTTATGTCAATCTAGTTTGGGTGGCAATTAGTTTTCCTCGTTCTACTATCAGTCTGGCTTGTGCCCAGCTAAAATAATTTGTGTTTGCAACGTATTTGCATATAGCAGTCTTTACAATAGACTGGAAGCTGTAAGTTTGAAATTGCTCCGAGATATGCCGAAATCCCAAACAGTATATCGAGCTTGCACACATTATATTCTAGTATTAGATTATGCTATTGATGAAAAAATTGGTACTGACTGAACTGTTTCACATCGCAATTATTATTTTTAGTTTCGTTTCTCTTAAAAGGTGAATGGTTTTGAATTGCTATTTCATTCCCTGAACTTTTGTTATAGAGGAAGATGATTATGAAATGTTTTTTTTTTCTGGTGAAATAATTACTGTATTTGTTGATGGTTGAGATTTGCTAATGTTTTAAAGTTGAAATGTTGAAGAGGAGTTACATGATTCAAAATTAGGGATTGTCTCCCAATTAACCATCCTATTTCTGTAAGCTGAACTTTACAGTTTTGATTAGGTTCACAACAGAGATATGTCCATTGCTGTTTTAAGGACCTTTGTTGCCAAGCACAAGGAAGAACATGAGGCGCTGATGAAAAAGAGGAATAAGTCACATAAAAAAGCCAAACAAAATGAAACATCTGTTCAAAATGGAGAGGATGCTTCAACTAGCCAGCATGATGAAATAGATGTTGTTCGTGAAAAGGAACTAAATCAAGTTGTAGATGAAATGGATGATTTGTCAAAAGAAGCGACAAAGACACCTTCCTGGAAAGTAACCCGGGAGCTTAAGCCACCACTTGTTCTTGAGGTGAGGCATCTCTTAAATATGAAAATGTAGTATTTATGTACGAAGATGGGGCACAAGGACATCTAGTCAGTTATATATTTCCACATTAACATTGACTAATATCTAGTTTGCACTGGTAAACAAAAAAAAAATGCAGGCTTTGGCTGCTTCTGGGTTGAGGTCTCTCCGGTATGCCCATGAAGTCAATGGCTTAGGAAAGGTAGTTGCTCTGGACAATGATAAAGGTAATGGCAAAAAAAAAACCTTGCTTCTTTAATTCCTAGGTACTGATGCCTCCGTGCTTGCTTGATTATGTTTCTTTTTTCTTCAGCTTCTGTTGAAGCTTGCAAGCGAAACATAAAATTCAATGGGGCTTCCACTATTAGTAAAGTGGAAGCTCACTTGGCTGATGCTCGAGTTTACATGCTCACACATCCAAAAGAATTTGATGTGGTAAGTCATTTAAATAATTCGAAATCTAACACTTTATTACCATTATCCTTTCTAAGATGGGACCATTTGATATCACACATACACGACGAGTCTATTCTGCGCATAGGTGCACTATAGTCCACTGTTGCGTCACCTCCGGTTACAATTAAAAAAATAATCAGTTATGACTAATAAAATAATCAGTTACGACGATACAGATAGTTGAGTTACGATCACATGACAAAAGGTATATAATTACGATTAGAGAAGGTATCCGAGTTACGATCATATATATTTGTAGTAACTGATCTATCATGTGGATCACAATTATACTGCTATTGGGATCGTAACTGGGGGGTGTGCGTAGAGGTGAACAAGTTACAATCACATGACAAAAAGTACATAATTACGACTAGAGAATGTATTCAAGTTACAACCTTATATATTTCTAGTAATTGATATATCTTGTGGATCGCAATTATACCGCTTTTGGGATCGAAACTGGGCTTTTGCGCAAAGGTGAACTACGATGCGCTTAGGCATATGCATACATACATACATACATACATACAAATATATATACATATATATATATATATATATATATATACATACATATATATAACTGCTATTGGTGCAATTGTATTATGCACCTAGGCGTATAACAGACTTGCGTTGCGCCACTACGGCCGATCGAGCCAGCTGAGCCTTACGTGAGTCAACAAACCAAGAGAGCCAATCCGTTGATACCACGTACACATCCAACTCCACTCGCCAGAGCATGCAACGAAGATTCTTTTTGTTGATTCGAATCGTCAAAATGCAATATCTCTAGAACCACATATCCGATTTTCGATCCGTTTGAAGCATATTGTTTGAAAAAAATATGCTTAACAAAATAAGATCCATGAAGACTATATTTTGATGAAGTTTTAGGATCGTTATACAGTTACAACATGTTACTGCTTTTTAGTAACTGACATATCTTGTGGATATAGTTGCGATCCCATAAACAATATAGTTACGATCATATATATTTGTAGTAACTGACCTATCATGTGGATCACAACTATACTACTATTGGGATCATAGCTGGCGGGCATACGCATAGGTGAACAAGTTACATTCACATGACAAAAAGTACATAATTACAACTAGAGAATGTATCCGAGTTACGATCATATATATTTGTAATAACTGACATATCTTGTGAATCGCAACTATACTGCTTTTGGGATCGTAACTGGAGGGTGGCACAATAGTGAATTACAATTTGCCTTTTGTGTTTCATGCTGTCCTTGCTGGTTTTCTTTATATCTCTGGCAGAATTGGACCTAATTGTTTTGATGTATTAATTTCCCTTTCCACCTGCTGTTTTTTCAATATAATGTACTTTACTTTGGTAGACTATTGACCATAGCCGAGGCTCTAAAATGTGAAGTTTCTTGTATTTATGTTGCAAGGCTTTTAGGTGAACCTTGTTCTTGGAACAATCAGAGGACTCAAAACGCACCTGTAAACATGACATTAAAATAATTGCATTATGTAACAATGATTGTTTCTGTAAATGTTACAGATCATATCTTATTTAATATGGTTTTACACTGTGTTTTCTTCTCTTGATTATCTTTCTCCATTGTTTTTTAGGTCGATCTCGACCCTTATGGGTCACCATCTATATTCCTTGACTCAGCTGTACAAGCTGTTGCTGATGGTGGGCTATTGATGTGCACCGCCACTGATATGGCAGTCCTGTGTGGAACCAATGGAGAAGTTTGTTACTCCAAGTATGTATGGCAGTTCTACCAGTTCCAAGAAAAGTTTCATATGAGTTTATAGTGTAACCATCAATTTTGTTTTGCAGATATGGTTCATATCCAGTCAAGGGCAAGTATTGCCATGAAATGGCTTTGAGAATCCTGCTTGCTAGTATTGAGGTACATAAAATGATTTGCATTTCAATATCTATTGAAGAATTACATGTTAGTTTCATATGCAGTCTTTTGCTAATTGGCACATCAATTCAATTCTGCAGTTTCCGTGTGTCAATTTAAGTCGTTTTGTCCTTAACATTTTCCTTTTACAACAGAGCCATGCAAATCGGTACAAGCGATATATTGTGCCTGTTCTATCTGTGTTTATGGATTTTTATGTCCGTGTTTTTGTTCGAGTATTCACGTGAGTTTCTTTTACCCCTTTTTCATTGTGCCTTTCTTCGTTTAATATTTGGTCCAAATAATGCTTCTAATTTGGCACTGTATGTCGTTTTCACGTGCAGTTCTGCAAGTGAAATAAAGAATACTCCTCTTAAACTTTCTTACGTATATCAATGTGTTGGTTGTGACTCTTTCCATCTTCAGTGTCTTGGGAGGACCATTCCTAAGGTATGTTTTCCATACCATTCACCCCCTCGATATAACATTCCTTCAATTCTATCTTGGCACAGTCTTGACTTCCCTTTTCTTTATTCTTCATGTATGAACTCAAGAATAACAGTGTGAAGTATGCACCTGGTATTGGGCCTGTTGTGCCTCAAGAGTGCAGCGATTGTGGAAAGAAATTTAATGTGGGTGGGCCAGTATGGTCTGCTCCTATTCATGATGAAGACTGGGTAGTTTCTACTTTGACAGATGTTAAGTCAATGAAGGATAGATATCCTGCATACGATAAAATTACTTCAGTTCTAACGACTGTGTCAGAGGTATTGCTATTACTGTTGTCTCTGTTTTACCAAATTATTATTGTCGATGAATATGCGATTATGGAATCAGGTCCGTCAATTCTTAATGTTAATGTTGCATTATACCACCAGATTGATGGTACTCCTCAGCATAGTAATAATGTATCACTCGGAGGAATTTTTAAGGAAGGCTAATGTTTTGATGACCTATTAACCATGATTTATCGCTCAAGTCAAAGAAACAATAAAGCGTTTTTCATAATACCTTTCAATAACTATGATCTAGATGTGTAGACAATTCAAGCAAAATACTTGTTGCAGCCAATTGGTTACTTCAGGAGTTCATGTGCAACTAATAAACCATTTTGTGTTTTCTTTCTTTCTTTTTTGATTGATAAAAACTTAATGCTTGCAACCAAGGTTTAGGAAAATTTTGCAGAAAGTTAAGACTATATAGCTTAGCATTTTCTTTGACTGACCCATTCATTTATTTTTGGTTGAGAAATTATTTGCAATTAAGGAATCATTATGTATACTCTTTAAACACCTCAACTTCATGAGAATTATTCTTGTGATACAGGAGTTACATGACGTTCCATTGTTTTTCAGTCTCCATAACATAGCCGGTACTGTTAAGTGCACATCTCCATCTTTGGTTATGTTCCGGTCTGCAGTTCTAAATGCAGGATATAGGATCTCAAGCACCCATGTTAATCCACTTGGGGTAAAGTCTGATGCCCCTTGGGATGTTATTTGGGACATCATGCGCTGCTGGGTAAATTTTGATTGTTCCTCTTTCCCAAATTTCTTTCGTCATATAATTATATAAATTGGTGGATCCCTTTTGCAGATGAACTTCTAATTACCTTACAAATTTTTGTTATATTTCAACACAGGTGAAGAACCATCCTATTAAGGAACAGCCACGTGACTCTCCCGGCACAGCAATTCTTTCAAAATCGCCGATTCTCGAGGTATGCTGTCTACTGAGCATTGAGCTTATAATGTTCCTTGTATGTTTTCTCTACAGCACCTGGCAGAATAGTAATTTTGTTTTCACTTTTCTCCTTTGTATTTTCATAGGCAAACTTCTCAAGAGCAGTTGCTGCCCTCAGCAAGGCTCAGGTGAAGAAGGTTAAGCGGTTCCTTCCAAACCCAGAACGCCACTGGGGTCCAAAGGTCAGAGCAGGTCGGAAGATCACGAGTAAGCATGTCTCCCTGTTGGGCGCTGAGGCTATCAACGGTGTTGTAAATGGAGCTATCAGCCACGAAGATGGAAACGGAGCAGTGCCAGATGAGTCAGCTCCAGAACCTGAAGGGATCAAAGGTAACGAGAACGAACCCTCGACCAAACGCCAAAAAATCAGTGATGATGAACCGGCAAGCGAACCTTGATCAATGAGATCTCTCATCACCGTTAACTTTTTGTTTATCTTTCTGCTCCTTTCACTCCTTTATGCTCGTAAGCTTTGCTGTTGTGTGTGGTACAACAATGAATCTTGGTCGGAACAAATTTCGGGCGAGGTTTTCTTTATGCTTTTATGTATGAGACGCGCCTGGTCAGGGTGTTTAACTCGTCGTGACAAACACAAGGGAAAGCTATGTATCTAACCGAACTACAAGACGAATGAAAATCTTCCATGATCAAGATGTTACTACGCTTGCGTTAGGCAAGTTAATAACGTGTGTCCACTGTAGGAATTTGAGTAGCAAACCGCTGTGGAAACAAATACTCCTTGGCAAACTAGCCGTAGATGCATACTTTCATTGAAGCTTGTTTGAATTGTGGTGGTGTTTGGTGACACTGGCGGGAAAATTTGTGTTAAAATGAGCCATAACTAAGATTTTTTTAAAGGAAGAAGTTCGAATAACTCCCGGAAATTAGGCCCTGAGTCGGTTTGACCCTGTGAACCAGTGGCCGTCACATGATCCCTAAGATGCGCGTTGACTTCAGGAAGAGACATCTTATCCTTCTCTATAAAAGTGATTGCAATACATCCACCCACATAGTGCGCATCCCTACCGCAATTGATGAACTCTCTACTGTAATGGAATGTTACAGAAAGTTGATCAAAATTATCCAATTTTTTTCACTACCAACATCCAGCAATACAAAAACACAATATACTGATGAGCACTAGAACCAGAGCTACCTATACACTTCAAAGAAAAACGAGAAGCAAGAAAACCATTGCATCAGGAAAATGCTAAAAAAAAGGCATCAAAGCTTATGTCTCGACAGTACATATCCCTAACGCAAGCCATTTATTTGATTGTATTGTTCTGAACTCCAGCTATCTGAACGTCGATGATACCAAACCATATTGTGTCAATTGCCAACAAAAATGCTGCATCACATGTCTAAAAAACAGTATGACATGTTACTTGCTACTCACATGCCCAAAAGCAATCAAAAAATATTAGGCTAATATATATACACGATATGCAGAACATTATCGATACTTGCATATCTGAACAGAATCTATTGTAGCTGCATTGCAGTAGTGCTGTCCATGGCCACTTCTTCCATGTCAGTCAAGGCTACCGAGGCGACAGCAACGAAACCTACCAAAACAACATCTAAACGACAAAACATGCCGAATTTCTTCACGATTTTGAATCAGAAAAACCCAAATGTCACAAAACTCTAAATCCAACGATCAATCTAGGGTTCATGGCATCACATGCTCATATATATATATATATGTGTGTGTGTGTGTGTGTGTGTGTGTGTGTGTGTGTGTGTGTGTGTGTGTGTGTGTGTGTGTGTATCGAGGAGGTCGCTGATCGAGGAGGGAGCGGATTCGCCGCGCTGCCAACTCGTCAAGGAGGAGGGAGCGAACTAGTCGAGGGGGGACATCAACTGACTCCTAATGGATGTGTGGAGATTGAGCCCAACCAGCCACTTAATCCCGCCCAGCCTAGCCATGCTAGACGCATACGTGGCAAATCCTATCTTGCAGAGTGTACCGCATCCTAGACCTGTTTAGGGGGTCAATTGGACAGGTTAACAAAATTAGGAGGGTTGGATTCATGGTTTCATAGTTCAAGGGGTGACATGGACTCGGAGCAAAGTTCATAGGGTTATTTGCACTTTTGCCTTTTTAAAACAAGATAACTAGAGCTACGTTTATCTCCTGGCGCTCTGCAAGGGTTAGTATGAAAACTGTCCCCGAATTGGCAACGAGGCTTGGACTTGCGAGCACATCTCCTGACTGCCCTGCCCATGCCTTTCTTCTTCCTCTCGTTTTTTTTTTTTCTGAAGAATCTATGGTCGATCCGGAATACTCGTGCATTTAATTGTAGCACAGACACAGTAGCACATTGCACGCATATCCAAACTCGACTACAACACGAACGGATCCTGGTCCAAGAATCTACGCCTCGAAGTCTGGTCACGGTCACCTGCATCATCCGCGAGCAGAACCGCCAGCCGCGTGGCTGGGCATCCATCACAAATAGTCGAAATCACCTACTCTGTGCAGCTGCTTGTTTCGTGGCCTCGCTGCAGTTGCGCACGTTGCTCGTAGCGGTATGGTCCATCCAAACGGCAGTGCTACGTGCGTATCCCACGCTCCCGGCACCTGAATCCTCTCGGATCCACCGGCAGATTTTCCAGGGGTCGACTGGATTCGAGGTGTGAAAGCTGTCGTCGTTCATGTGAACTTTTGTGCCGCTGCGGCTGCGCTCTCGTCCTTCTCACTCCCGCACGGTGCGTCGCGGCGTCAGCGAGCAAAGCCCAACAGGAGCGGGAGACCGGGCCCCGCTCCCCGACCCGCTGCCGTGGATTCCATCCATGTCGTACGCCTCCCGGCACCTACGTGGAGGGCTGGGCCGGCCCACGCGACGTGACGCGCGACCCACGGGCAGCCCGGCCGGGTGCCGGGCCCCACCCGCGGTCAAATCCATCAGCGGGGTTGATCCAGGTCCGGTGGGCGGGGGAGCGTCCTGGGCCACCCCCACGTGCAATGTTGAGGCTGTCTGCCTCTACCTGCCTTCTGGACTTTCTGGTGCCGCTCGACGGCTCAACCCCGGGGCCTGCAGGTGGGCAGGGCAACGGTCAGCGTCACGGCACATATCTTGTTCCTGTCGCACGCACGTTGCCACCGGCGAGACCGCGGGAGGGCGCAGCGCGGCGGCGGGGTCTCTAATGCCGGCACACGCATGCACGAGCCACGCATGCACGAGCACCGGCGCACGTCAGTTGGCGTCTCGCTCGTGGTGGTCGGCTGATGCATCGACGCACGCGCCTGGCTCCACCGTCCCCGACGTGCGCGAGGGCCTCCTCACATGCCGGACCGGACCGTGCCGTGCGCGCGGACGCAGCGCCCCAACGCGGGAGCAACTTGCCCAAAGCGCAAGCTGCGCAGCACCGGTGCTTGCTTGCTCGACCTGACGGCCGCGCACGACGGTAGTGAGCGCGGTGCGAGCCGGGTTAGACAGCGGGGTGGGAAGCGAGTGCGGGCCAGAGAAAGGCCCGTGCGGGCTGCGCCGGCCGCCTCAAACAAATCATCCAGGGCGGTGCGCCTATGCCTTGTCTCCGTTCCGCACGTACTCGGCACTCGGCTCGCCGATCGGATGGCATTATTTCACCGCACAGCCGCCGGTTCGACGGCTCGTCAGAGACTCAGCGGTAGGCCCGCGGTTGGGCCGTAAACCATGGCAGGTCAACGGTAGCGTCATGGCACAGATTCTGTTCCTGTCGCGCGCACGTTCGATCAGACCCGGGAGGGGCTGCGCCGGCGAGGCCGCGACAGGGCAGGAGTCCCTAAAGCCGGGACACCGCACACACGTCAGGGGCGTCTCGCTCGATGGGGTCGACTAGTACTCTCTCCGGTCATATTTTAGACAAGATTTAAAATATTTAGCATAAAATCATAATATATATATTTGTCTTCAAAATACTTTTATAATCTCATAACTTTATTATATTATAAAAAATATTATAACTAGTAAGGTGACTCACGTTAATAGCATGGTTAGACTCGATGTAATATTTTGTCACGATAATCTTTGATTAAAAATTACTCGTTAATAAGGTTATCCGTGCTAATATTATGGTTAGTGACATTTAGTTTTTTTAATAAGTTAGTGACATTTAGTTATAAAACTTATAAAATTAGAAGAAGAGATAAAAATTATGTTAGTGAAAGAGAAATATATTTATGCTTCAAACTTGTATCCGAATCATATATATGTAATGGTTCGATTCATATACGTTTTGATTAACTGCTAAAATTGTGTGTCAATTGTAAGCAACCCGATTAAAATCAGAATATGTTTGACTTGTTTGCGTGTTGTGTCTTGTTTCCTAACTGCTTGATGTGACGACATTTAGCTACACAATGCTTATTAATATATTATCTTAGTAAGATTTTTTTAAAATCATTATTTTTTTATCGTGAACTCTTTATTTAGGTATTTTATTCTTATAATAATTTGATTTTTTTTCTAAGACTATATTTGATGTGGATCCTTATTTTTTCTATTATAACCCAAATTTAATTATTATTCATTTTATTTTATGGTCTATTTATTTAAATATTTTGCTTCTCAAACCGTATGGAAATCCAATTGCTGATTTTCTATAATTTTTAATTATAAATTTAGCTATTTATTAATCATATTTGATATGTATGTATTGGTTTGATCTAGATTGTTAAATATTCATAACAATAAATAGTTTAGATTTTTTTCGATTAATATGATAATTTCTAGATCTTCGGATAAAATATGATGATTTCTTTTAACACTTAAATAATAATATAATAAATATAAAAAAGTAGTCAAAGATACATAGGGGTGACCATGTTAAATCCAAAACGTGAAGTATTTTTGATCAACCGCCCCCAACGTGCGCGCGGACCTCCCCAGATGCTAGCCATGCCGAGCCGCGCGTGCAGCACCTGTGCCTGCTTGCTCGGTCCGGCGGCCGTGCACTGCACGAGGTGTTGAGTGCGCGCGGTGGACGCAACCGGCCGTGCCGCCGTGCCGGCGATTCAATGCGGTGCGAGTCGGTGCGACAACGGGGTTGGAAATGAGGGCGAGGAGCCTATACGCCTAGGAAAAGCTCGAGCAGGCTGCGCCAGCTTAGCAAGTACAATATGTACAGTCACTTCGGCTATATATAAGCCATGCAGCAATTCCTACGTGGAGGAGAGAGAAGACAAAGTAAAACGGGCGGTTGCAGAGTCGCCGAGCTACACGCACTCCTCGAGGCACAGCAGCCCACTACAAGCCGTGCTTGTTGATTTTCCACAGGTTTGTGGGGCCCGCACGTGACGAGCCAGCGCTGCGGCCATGGATGGAGGCCGGGACGGGGAGCAAGGGCGGCGTCGAGGTCGGGAACGGGCAGTGACGGGGGCGTTGAGGAGAGCCCGCCTGCGTTGGGGAAGCGAGGCCGCGTCGGGATAAGGCCGCATCCATGGCGACCTGGGCCCCGATATGGACGCCGGTGGATCCAACCCGACCGGATCTGTTGGTTGCGGCGCCGAGGCTGCGAGCAACGGCCACGACGGCGCGCTCAAGATAGAAGAAGCAAGGTCACCACCGTGTCCAAATACCTATGCAATGGGAAAAGGCAAAAAGGCGGAGCTCTAACAAACACGGGCGCCCAACCGTGGAGCTCGTCGCCGGCAGCTTCGCGAGACAGAGTGACCACCCGCAGGCGCAGCCCGCATGTCTCTTCCTCACCAACGCGAGCTTATAGCCAAGCTTATTGAACTTGCTTTCAGACCGAAATGTTTTCTCCCGGGTAGGTGCCGTGAGTATTGTGTCCGCTCCACGCTTCATTCATGTGCCCGAGCGCGAGCGCGGGGATCCATCTCGCAGGGTTTGCTCGCTCGCACAACGGCGCAATCATCTGTTTCCGGCGATCCCATCGGGCCTCAGCTAGCTCCGCCCGCCGATTGCTCCGTCAGGTAGGCAACACCAAAGAACGCGGGGAAAAACGCCCGCGTCTCTCTGAGTTTCCACCGTCTGGCCGCACGAGCGCGCGGTTGGGAGAAATTTCAGAATTTGACACCCAATTCATGTGTCTCTCTGAAATTAACACCTAATTCGCGTGTCTTTCAGAATATAATACTGAGCATACGAATTTTTTTAGAATATAACATCCGCGCCAAAGGAATTGACGCGAAGGTGCGAATTTCGCTGGACCGGACCAATATACCCCTGTGAACTGTTCATTACCCGCGCCAACCTCTTTGACCGGACCAATATCCTTTGGGGCGGACAACTCTCCTAGCCAACCTCCCACCAAACTCTTTGTATCACTGGCGCTGGACTGTGAAGCCTCCGCGCCAAAAAATTTGGCACGGAAGTCTCCACAGGGGCATATTAGTCCGCCCCGGTGGAGAGAAACACGAAATCCGCCAACCCTTTGGCGCGGATGTCATGTTCTGAAGAAATTCGTATGCTGAATGTTATATTTTGGAAGACACGTGAATTATATGTTAATTTTAAAGAGGCACGTGAATTAGGTGTCAAATTCTGAAATTTCTCCGCGGTTGGTGCCTCATTCCTCTCGGTGCATGCAGGGCAGCCGGGAGTCGACGCGTGGTGTCTCCTCCTCTCTTCTTGCCAGTGTTATCGCGCAGAGTAGTTAGGGCCTGTTTGTTTCAGCTGTAGATTGTGAAAAGCAGCTTATAGATTGTGGATTGTGAAAAGCTGGATTGTTACAATCTGGATTGTAAAAACCGATAGCTGTTTGGTAACCTGGATTCTGGGGTAGGTGGATTGCTGTTTTTAGATGTTAGTAGTCTGTAATGCCCCTGACTGTTTTGGTGGCATGTTACTTCTTTTGTGACATATTTATTTTGAAATTCAAAAATGCATAAATAAAATTTAAAAGAAACATAGTTAATACCAAAATTAATAGTTGTCCATAAATAAAAAAATATAAAGTAAATTAATACAAACTTGAGTATTTATCCATTCAAGTAGTCTCTCACAATCATTCTAATCTCACATAGCAAACAAAGCATTAGCAAGGTTATCACGAAAGACATTCATATCTCCCTCTTCATCACCAGATTCACTATTGCCCCCACTTCCTTGATATGTAGATGGTACGGGTATTGGCATGTAATTTTCATCTTGATCACACATGTCAAAATCTTCATCGCTCATAGCACTATCTCGAATAAAGTTATGAAGAGCCATGCATGCAAGTATAATTTTTGTTTGCTTTGTCATAGGATAACTTGGTAAGTCCAATAAAATTCTCCACTTCATCTTCAAAACACCAAATGACCTCTCAATAACATTACGAAGAGATGAATGCAAATAGTTATATACCTCCTTTTTGCCACTTGGTCGTGGACCTTGTCTAAACTCTGGTAAATGGTACTTTGTCCCTTTGTACGGAGCTAGAAAACCCGATCGATTCGGATAACCCGAGTCAACAAGATAAAACTTTCCTATAAACACATAGTAGAAGATGAGAAAAATGGTATGATATTGAAACAAGTAATATAATAAGGCAATATATGAGTGTACCAGGTGGAGGATATGGAAACTTATCACCATATTTGCGTAAAGCATCATTGAACACCCTCATATCATGTACTGATCCCGGCCATCCCGCAACAACAAAGGTGAACCTCATGTCAAAGTCACATATAGCCAAAACATTTTGAGTTGAATATCCATGCCGTCCCACATGTTGAACCAACTTCGACGATGGCACAACAACAGGAATATGTGTACCATCTATTGCACCTATGCAATTATTAAAATACGGTGCAAAACGAGCACCTTGTAGTTTAGGATGCACTGTCCTAAACTCTAGATCTCTTGGTTTTACAATATCTGCTGAGAGGAGATAAACAGTATCCAGCACTTCTTGAAATTTCCTACTAATTGTTTCGGTTGACCTCACAAACTGGTTTTCAGCTTGTTTAAATGACTGTGGAGCACCAATCATCCATAAAAACATGCCTAGAGATTCAATAGAACTCATCTTACCAGTTGACCCCAAGCCATATGATGATACAAGCAAATCATGTAGCCTATCAAAAAGGGACCTACTCATCCGAAACATGTTGAAGCATGATGTTGGATTATTAAGGGTAATCATAACCCAATCATGCCCCGATATAACATATTCCTTTCTCTTGGATTTGTTCAAGAAAGTTGCACCATAGTACGTACCAAACAAACAAGATATAGCTCCATATTGTTGAATCACATCCAGTTGATTGCGTGCAACCTCAAGTGTTTCATCCTCATCATCACTTCCAATGATGTTCATCTACAAACAAAGTTGCAATACGTCACTAAATAATAACGTTGAAATTATTTGTCCATACAACATAAATTTTCAAACATTAGTCCAAACAACATATTACATAGCCATTGTCACAAGCACATAAGGTCATAAAACAATAAACAGTTCACTAATTTTAGATAACAAATAATAGATGACTAATAATAACCCTCCTTCTGGCACCACCTCTTCAACCAACCAAGCCTTCCTTCATTTGTGGTTAAAGTCAAGAACACGTCACGGTTTTCAGCTTTGACAAAAAGTTGGCTAGCCATGAAATACTCCACACTTCCTTCCGTTGCCCCACACGCCACAGCCAAGCCCATCACTTCCTTGATAGATTCAAACCTCAGTTCTCCTTGCATCACCTTATTGGCTACAACACTATTAACTTGCATAGTATCCCATATGCCCTTCATTATCTTAACCATAGGGTTCTTTACTTTCTTCTTCGGGCTTGTAGCACTTTTGCTACTAGTACTACCTCTCTTCAATGTAGTGCTACTCATTGGGCTTGCCTCACCGCCATATCCTTCACCTCCTTCCTCTCCTTCACCTCCTGCACCTACACCTTCACCAGGAACACAAGAAGAAGAACCATCCACAGCAGTAAGGTCAAACATCACCTCAAGTAGTTCTAGACACTCTGGTGGACCATTCTTTAGCTTCTTCCATTCGGCACGTTTCTGAAAAACATAGAAGATAATATTAGTCAACAAGTATGGGGAAAAAAATAGATGATAGTATTAGTCAACAAATACCCTAGAAGAACATGAGGGATAAGTACCTTTGTTTGTTCCTTCCAGTAGGCCTCACTTGCTACCCCCGTTCATTTAGCATTATCCCATCCAAGACCAGTAGCTTTGTTAAGGTACAACCAAAAGTTATATAGACCCTTAAGTGAATCCCATCGGTTCTTCAACTGCAGTTTAGTGTGACGCAACCCTGTCCTTAACAAGTACTTCTCAGCTATGTTCTTATACCCTCTACTTGTCATAACTCCAATAGGCCTATTCCCAGCTTTGATTTCCTCAACACAAATTTCACAGAATATCGCATTGTTTGAGGTATTCCACTCAGCTTTGTCTGGAACAAAGTCCTCCACCTATACAAAAATGTTGCATTGGATTGGTGCCATAATTGCGGTTAGAGGTTTGTATGTTTTAAAATCACCTCAAGTAGAATAGAGCATGCTGAAATTTTAGGCCTTGCCTCAAGTGGGAGCATAATTCCCATGGACCCCTTTTTGCCTATGGCTTGCATTTTATGATTACTGTTTCTGGAAAATTGCAGAATTATTGGGACTATGCTCTACGCATGATTTATGGCCTCCTTACAGAATTGTTCAGCTGCAATGTTACTGTTTCTGGAATTACCAACAGCGAATAAATAACATTCCATAACCATCTGAAGCATCTGGCAAGCATCTGGCAAACATTCCATAACAGTTCTATCTATGACCGAGCTACAGAAGCTCAAATAAACAGGAACGAAGATAGAATGAAGAACTACATATGCATATTAACACATAATGATTATCAGGCGCATGAGGTCCTTTCACCGAACACAGCTAAGGTTAACCGCGCAATTATTCAAGAACCGCCTCTGCCTTTCCACCAATTTCCGCAAAAAAACAAGCTACGTGAGACGGTGGGGAGCGGATTGCGGATGCACCATTTGGATCGGGGGAGGGAGAGACGAGGGGGGCAGCGGAGCGCCGGCAGATGCTACTGCTGCCATGTCTTCTGGGACGAAGTCCAGGCTAGCGGAGGGGCGCGGCATCCTGTAGGCTTGGGCGCCCGAGGCACGCCAGGCTGCCGCACCGGAGCGGTTCGCCGCGCCGGGAGGGGTCGCGCCGCTCGGACGGGAGGCGGCACCTGGATGGGAGGCCGCACCGGGATGGGCCGACGCGCTGGGAGGGGTTGTCGCGCCTGGAGGCGTCGCCGCGCTGGGACGGGAGGCCGCACCGGGAGGGGTCGCCGCGCCGGGACGGGAGGCCGCACCGGGAGGGGCCGACGCGCTGGGATGGGTCGCCGCGCCGGCACGGGAGGCTACACCGAGACGGGATGACGCACCGGGAAAGATCTCTGCACTTGAGCTCCACTCGGCGCCGGTAGCCTGAGCTCGCAAAGCATCCCGGAATGCAATAGCGGCGGCGACCTCGGGTGCGTCCGTGTTGAGGTCCAGCGGATCCATCCGCCTTGGCCTCTGGCGGCGTCGTGTCTCTCGGGATCTTCTTCACCGGCGGCGGCGCCTAGGGTACCAGGAGCAGCAGGTGTTTTTTTCGGGCGGAATGGGATGGGGGCGTGACGGGCTGGGGGAGAAAAGAAGAATGGCATTGGTGGGTAAAAACACGAGAAGTACATGGGTATTTTGGTCTTTGTCACATTACAATCTGAAATAATCTGGTGGGGAATGGATTGTTGGATTGCAGCAATCTGGAGACTAGATTGTTACAATCTGATTCTAGAATCTACCTGTTTGTTTCAACTTCAGATTATAGAAGCTAGAATCTACAATCTACAGCTCAAACAAACAGGGCCTTAGCTGACCTCAGTGACCTGGTTGCCAGTAAGAATCCTTGTTATTCGCCAGGACATAACTGTTTCTGCCCTCATTCTCTTCGCTGATGCCGCACATGCTAAATGCGGTTTTAGGGCGGAAACATGTTTGTATTCCAAAACTCTTCCCAAAAGAAGAGGCTAGACGCTACTAGTAGATGGCTATGATTAATGAGGTCAAATGAACGTACGTGCTGGCGTGAATTCAGCGCCGGCTCCTGTCAGAAAGAATCTGATGCCAGGGGGCAACTTTTCCAATTAGCGAAAGCAAATGATGCCACTAAGGCCCTGTTTGTTTCAGCTTCGGATTCTGGCTTTCAGCTTTTATAATCCGAAGCTGAAACAAACAGGCAGCTTTTGGTTATAGTTTTTTAAAATCTACTGGTTGGATTGTGAGAATCTGATAAGCTGGTTTTTCTTAGCTTTTGATAGATTGTGAAAGTCTATTTTACTAAACTGTCCATTAAATTTTTTTAGAATCTACAGTCTAAAAGCTTTTCACAATCCAGCTTTTATAAACTGCTTTTCAGAATCTCTAGCTGAAACAAACAGGCTCTAAGAGTGCATGTAAAGGCCGCCGGAGAAGAGTACAAAGCAGTACTCCGCCCGTTTTCGTATCAGCTCGTATAAGGCAACCAGAAAAATTATGAGCAGGATCCGGCCTTATGTACCTATCGTATCTATCATCCCTTCATTTCCTGCTATTCACCGCAATGTTTGGGGAGTGGCCGAGAACAACGCTTTCCCGATGACTATGAGCACTTGACAATAGTAGGCCCCAAAAGTGCGGAGAGGGATCAATTCCCATATCATCATACGGCCCCGGGAAAATACGGCTACTTTGAGCAACAAGTTGCACGAGTGGAGTCGTGAATTTGACAGGCTTGACCAGAGTTGATTGGCACAACACTTTCAGTTTCGTACTACTTATGACACGACTAGTAGCTAGTTAGATTGCATGCCGTGACTAATCTTAACGCCGAGCATGTTTATCCTTTACTCCCTACCTGGACGAACGCATCACATCAGTGTTTGGCGCAGGGCACATGGACTGTCTTGGCTAGGGGAGGACGATAGGAGACGAGGGGCAGCTGGGAAGCACAGTATTCAAGCACCTAGCTCTTTTGCTCTGCCATTGATTAGTATTTCTTAAAGGGGGACAACATTTTTGGGACATGATGGTGTACCGGTCCTATATACGGTATCTGCAGTACGTGCTGTTGCTGTTCAAGTGTTGATCCTTTCGGTTGGCTTCTCGCTATGAACCGAGTTCCTCGTCTGCTCCTCGAGATGACCTGATCTTCCCTCTGCTGGATGAATCCAGACGAGTGCTTATCTGCATGCGTGATCTGAAACTTCCATCGCACGATTGAAAAGCTTCAAATCCAGATGCAGGAGGAGACGTCGAGGGCAATCTCTATTGGGTCGGGTTTTGCACGGCTTGACCTGACTTTGCTACATTCTGCAAGATGATTCGGCATGTCTCTATTAGCGAACCTGAGTTTTACAATTGAGCGTGAACTCAGTCTCGATTTTTTTTTAAAATTGATTCTATCTTTTAAGAATTTTGAAACTATATATATAGGTTAGAACCCTCATTTTAATACAGAGATAAATGAAGAATAGATAGTATTTCTCCTACTCTTGTGTCTCATTTTATAATTATTCTCTCGACAGATTACTGGACTACATCCGATAACAGCGATTTCTCAACACATTATTAGCACGAAGCTCTATCGAAGATAAGCTAAGGAATCAGATCGTCTCGCTCTCAAGGTTTGAAAGGTACAATCGATTTAATACGTATACTCGATGCTACTGTTTATTTTATGTCAAAATAGATCTAAATCGCATGAATAGTAGCAAGTATTTTATGAACTCCATCACAGTAGCATTGTGTATGCATGCATAGTACCGAGTATGTATGAACAGTAGCATTACCTCATACACGTGAACAGTATCCAACACATGAACGTGGTGAAGCGAGATCGATCTGCACGGCGTAGAAAGGGTGGGGACCGCAGCCGCCACCATGCACCATCGGCCGGCAAACCAACGCCACCTCTCTGCACAGATCAAAAAAAGGAGGGTACACCATCAACATGAAGCTGTCGGCCTTGTAGCTCTGCCGCGCCGCCCGCTCGAAGCGACGTTGCTGCGTGCTGCCACCGATCCGTACTAGCCGCCTACAACATGTCACATCTCTCGATCGATGGAGCCGCTCCATAGGCTGCCTCCTCCCTCACCTTGTCGCGCCGGCCGCCGTCGCTTGAAGCGGCCATCCACAACCACCTATGGCACGCCGGCACCCTCACTTCACCGCATTGAATCGCCAGGCCGTCCACCCCCCCTATGCCGCCTGAAGCAGCAGCACCACGGGTTGACGGTGTCACCATGCGCCTGCAGCCACCCAGCTGGAAGCTGCCGTCATGTGCTCCCCTCCCGTGCCCCGCCACCCTACGTCGCCCGTATGCGGCAGGACCGCGTGTTGCGCCTCGCGTCGGGATGCCGAGCACCGACCGCCGACGGTCTGAGTGGTGGCTAGGGTTTGGGAACCATAGCCGCCCCGCTTTTAGGTGAGGCGGGTGGATCGGATGGACCAGGCCAACCCAAAAGGGTATGCAGGCCGGCCTGATAGAAGGAAAATCCAGTAAAAGAACAAAGAAAAGAAAAGGAAATCTGGTTTTGCATTTAGCTCCCAAAATTTTCTATTATTTGAGCGCAATCCATGAAATTTTACGTTTAGACCTCTAGATATTCTGAAAATTATCTAGATGCTCTGTTTTTGCATAGAAGTACCCTAGAATTCAAATTTTATATCCATTTTTGCAATTATACAATACTTAATTCTGTTATTATTATTTTTGTGATGTTAATTATTGTTTTCTGTTTAAATTGCTGAGTATGCATTTAAATTCAGTAAAATTCGAATAATAGCATAGAAAATATTGAAAAATTTGTAGTAATCCAATTTAGAAACATGATGCAACTTTACTAGTAGTAATACTTGTATTATTAAATATGTAGATAGCTGGCATCATGAACAAGTAGTTCGCTGAGCTGAGTGCTGATGGTCATAACTATCTCACTTGAACGTCGGATATCCGGATTGTACTTGGAGCAAAAAGGCTTCGCGTTGTAATTGGCTTGAGAACAAATAGTGCAATGGTTCCCACGGAGGATGAGAATGATTAGACACTTCATTTTCTCTGTGTCAGACCTGACCAAATTACACCCAGCTTAATCGATAATTAAGTCAATTAAAACGGAAGTAACTTAGGCAGTATCGATATACGCTTAACAAAGCCCATGACCACAACATATACCGTTTACAACATAGTTTCATCACAAGATATAAACAGAGTACAAAAATTTTAACTTTTATTACAGAACTTGTTGCATGTTCTAGTTTCTACTTAGATCAGAGTTTTCATACGTTGCAGAAAGATACTAATAAAACAAAATACCAGTGGCACCATTGCACATAATGCACCACCGGGACTAGCTCAGACATTCAATCTCTACTTGTGGCCATCTCTAGCACTAGCGGGATAAAAATAACCGTAAACTAGTTCTTCATTACCTGCATCAACTTAAGGGCAGCACCCTGAGTATGAAAATACTCGTAAGATTTACACAATATGGGTATATATATTCTCGACTCTAAGGATAATACATTGAGTTGAATAACAAAGAATAGCCATAAAGTTAAGTTGACTCAGCAAAAAGTACTTTAACCAGTAATTTGACATGAACAACTAGCATTGACCGACAATAAACCTCCTTAATAAAGTAAACTTCCTTGTCTCAAATATGTATCAATGTGCGTTTCTCCTAGAAGCCCACATACTTTCCATTTCTTTTTCCAAAACTAAATAAAAAAACTCTACGACTGTTGCGGATAAAACTTAAGCATGCTCGTGACCGAAAGCATGTCAATTCGAATTATTCTTACACCTTGCAAGGGAGTTATATCTTTACCTACACGACTCGGGTCCATCCTCTTGACCCCCGAGACAACCTTTCTTATATCCGGAACTACCCACTTGTACTTGCCCCTATGGCACAGAGGTTGCCGTGAGCATGTCGTAGACATCTCCAGCTCCCCGCCATCTTGCATCTCCTCGTACTTTTTCTACACGTCATAGAGACGCAAGGCAAGCATTAGCACGGTATACGATAATTGACTTATTTTACCATTATATCGACATATAGAAGTACGAAAAGTGTTTAAGCCAACAACACCAACGAACAATGCTTAAACGATGCAAGCGCTCTATGACACCCGAATCTCCTCTCCCAAACTACCCCTAACACCCGCTCACATCTCATCTCAATTTTTCCAACTCATCATCCCAACATATCATTTCTTTGTAACTGTAGTTGAAATTCCTGCAGCTCGCAAACGACAGTGACATCCATCACTTGACTTTTACCGATGACCTATGTAAATGCTAAGCAACTCATATCACTTTTAAGTTGGACCATGATACGTTATAACCAGGCTACAAGGATCAAGATTAAAAAATTTATCAAGGCAGGTACAATACAACAAATAGGTTCTACCTGATTCCCAACATCGACTCCTTATCACATGCATCTACGACATATAGCAAAATCTAACAAATTAACCAACTATTCACCAAAACATAGGAGAGATATGATAGATGCTTGCATGTTGCTTCCATGATGCTTCTCACGCAACACTCACAGAACTCCGCTTTTTTGTTGGTGGTTTCAACCACGTGACACTCCGAAGTGTCAGTTTCTAAATAAAGATGACAGTGCATCGCAGTGGGTATGATGACATGCAATGAAGAATGCTCCAAATATATGACAACAGTGGAGATGCAATGCTTTATGATGTGAGTTTAAAATCATTAAGGATTTCCTTAATTTTGATTAATGTTAAATATTTAATAAGTTATGGAATTAATTATGCTTAAACCAAGCTCAATTCAATTTAGAAAGTTAAGTATGCTTAACATGAGTGTGAGTATTCTTAATGAATAGGTCATAATACACTAAGATTAACAAAATTGATTAAATCAATTTTGGAGTTACCAATATTTAATTATGAATTAATGAAGCTTAAACACATTTCATTAATTAACGAATCTCAGTGCATATTTCATGGTTCCTAGAATTTTTAACATGGAGAGAATGATCATATCAAGCTAACAAAATTGGTTTCATAATCTTTGGAGCAATATTTATTTTTCTATGCACTTTACCAATTTCAGCTGATTTAACAATGCAACAAAAACTCTATTTTGCTTTTCCGAAACAATTGAAACAACCAAAATATCTAAATTCCCATAATCTTTCTGTACCAGGGACTATCTAGCCATAGACATGGATTGGTGGGGCCAGCCTGTTGACCTGGTCCATATGGACCTTGAGCCATGGCTGCACTGTGGTGCAGTGGCTAGCCGACTCGGCTGGCACTCGCCGACGAGCGAGCGATGCGAAGGCGTGGACCGAGAAGGGCAGCAGAGCCATCAACGCAAGCATGTAGTCCTATCTGAGGCACACATAGTTGACAGCGATGGTCGAAATTTTTTGTGTGAAACTATAAATCATGTTCAACCCATTTTAATTAGTTTGACTAAAAAAGGATGAGCCAAAATTAAATGAAAACTCACCAAATTTGCATCCTTTTCAAACTTGCTTCAATTTTTAAGGCTTCAATTTAATTCCCAAAAATTAATAAAATTCATTAATATTCACCATATAATATGAACTAATTTTTAAAATTATTTCCATCCCTAAGTTGCATAGTAAAATTGTGAGTTCCTTCACCATGCATCACTATAATTTAAGTTTAACAATTTATGTTTAAATTTAAATGCACTCAAATACTTACTCAAAACTTCAATTATGATGCTAATTATGCTCATTTATGCTTAATGACAATTTAAGGATTTTGGGTTGTCACACTCTGCCACCATCTCTCTCCCACTTTGAAATATGAGTGCATGACAATGACCAACGCTAATGCACTATGGGACGCACTGCAGGAGTGTTTTGAGCGTATTAAGTATACCATCAAACCTCTCCTAAGCAAGAATGGATCCGGCTATTTTTGTGGCTTCAAGCATGTCAGATAGTACAACTCCTCGTTGCATCGCATTTGCATACTCCTGTGTCTCTGTGGAAAAGAGACCACAAAAGAGGAGAAAATTAAGAAGACTATCTCCACTTTCCACCTAATATGGTAGAATCCACACGTAATCACCGTTAATCGAAATACAAGAAGTATTCTGAATTGATTGACATGTTGCAGCTTCATAAAGTTCACGACAAGTCATAAACAAGAACTTCTTATCTCAACCGCAGGGGAAGAGCAGTGACCTTAAGTCAATCACAACTCTTTCAAAGCATGTAAGAACCGCAATAAGAAACAGGGAAAGGGATGAAAGAAAATAGTGACAGACAAAGTCAAGCCTGATGATGATAATAGTAAGACAGAGAAAGAAGTAAAGTCATATAGTGAGAAGAACTAAATACGTTATAAGTGTGGTGTTTAGGGTCATTGGTCCCGAATTTGCAAAGCACCAAAGCATGTTGTGGAAGCATACCGAAAGAAGAAGAAGGAGCAGTCAGAAGCACACCTTACTATTGCAGTGAGGATGGAAGAGGACAAAGTAGCCACAGTTGAAAGGGATGCCTTTCACATGGAAGTTGATGACGCTCCTGCACTGGTAGTAAAAGACCTCCTAATGAAGAATGTGGAGGCCTCTACTTTGCCTTTCTCCATTGCCATAGAAGATACCATGAGTGATGAAGCGAAAAAGAAAGCCATTGAAAATGAAGTGGCCGGATGTTTCGTAAACTCTATCTAGAATTAGAGTAATTAGATATTTACTTATTTGTTGAATTTAGTAAGATTGAATGAATAAATGTAAGTTCTAGAAGAACAATCTTAATTGCAAATAATATTTTTCCATAGTTAGTAAAGCATTTAGTCTTGTTGCTACTTTCTCATATGTGAATGATTGAATGCTTTATTTATAGAATATGTGTGGTGCCTGCATAGGGAAAGTGTGTATTGTGGATAGTGAAACTAAAAACACCATTTAAGAGAAAATATGTATTTTTAGTCTATTAGAAATAGCTCTGAAAAGGTGATGACTGTCAATGGTTGTGATAAATACATAGTAGATTCTAGAAGAGCCACAGTAATATTACCTATGGGTACTACATTTCACATTGAAGAAGTATTCTTGTACCCTGATTCTATAAGAAATCTCTTAAGTTTTAAAGATATTCACGCTAACGGTTTTCTAGTAGAAATGGGTGAAGAAGATGATAGGGAGTACCTACACATCACTAATCATGATAATGAAGTGAGAATATTAGAAAAACCTCCCTCCATGAGCAGTGGCTTGTACTACACTCGCATTAAAGCACCTAAACTGTTCACTACCTTGAAGACTGTGTTTCGTAGTGCAGAATTATTCTCTCTATGACATGATAGATTAGATCACCCTGGTCTTAGAGTGATGAGAAACATAATTACTAACTCATAAGATCATGGAATAAATGTAAAGAATTTTTTAAATCATGAAGATTTTGTATGCCATGCTTGTGCTACTGGAAATTAATAATAAGACCGTTGACCTTGAAGGTACAAGATGAAATCTATGTATTCCTGGATCAAATCCAAGGGAATATTTGTGGTCCAATTCAGCCTCCCTCTGACCCATTTTGGTACTTTATGGTATTAATATATGCATCCTCGAAGTGGTCGCATGTATGTCTATTATCTACCCGTAACTACGCCTTTGCAAAGTTGATCTTGCAGATCATACAAATCAGGAATAATTTTCCAGATCATCGCATGAAATCCATTAGAATGGACAACGCTGAAAAATTTATTTCTAAAGCGTTCGATGATTATTGCACTGGTATGAGAATTAAAGTTAAATATTCTGTACCGCACGTCCACCCTTAAAATGGACTAGCCGATGCACTGATAAAAAGAATAAAGTTTATTGCTAGACCTTTGTTGCAGCACTGTAATTTGCCTGCTACATGTTGGGGATACACAGTCTTACATGCGACAGCTCTAATTAATTATGGATCATCCTCCTATAACATCCATTCACCTATATAACTAGTGCAAGGGGTAATTCTGAAGATTTCCATTTACGCAAATTTGGATGTATGATACATGTGCCAATACCGCTGCCACAGCAAAACGCTATGGGACCTTTGCGGAAGGTTAAAATGTATGTCAGTTATGAGACTGCATCCATAATTCAATATTCAAAACCAATAACTAAAAATCTACATATGACCCACTTCGCTGACTGCATTTTTGATGAAAATATTTTTCCATCATTAGGGAAGGACATATACCCTTAGATGAAAAATATCGGAAAATTATATAACAGACTGAAGGAATTTTGGCACATGGTCCTCGCACTAGTGAGGCAAATGATGAAGTATGTAAAATTATCGATTTGCAAAAATTAGCAAACGATCTGTCTAATTATTTTTGTGATTTGAAGAGCGTGACTAAGTCGCATGTGCTTGCATGCAATGCACAGGAGCGGGTGAAAGTACCAAAAGAAGGTACCCCTCATCTTGTCGTAGAAGCTCCGAAAAATAATAAAATGACAAGAAATTCAGTTCCTCAAGTCCCTAATAGTCGGAGACGTATGGTGAAAGTGGAAAATGAGATCTTACCATTGTAGATCACGAAAATGCCTCAAAAGAAAAACAAGGAGAGCCAGTTGAGAACTTGCGATGGTATAAAACCTCAGGAAGTAGGCATACCTGATTTGAATCTTTCCACGTATGAAGAAGCTAGGGAAAATACACGTGTTGAAATTGACGTTAGTAAACTAAAGGACCTTGGTCGAACAATAAGAAATTATAAAAATCAAGATGTAGAAGCACCTAAAAGTGCAACTCATGACGAAATATCAATAAACTATGTAAATTTAGGGAAATCCTGGAGTAGAGAAACTATAATAGTTGACACATACTTCGCAAATAAAATTACCACATTTATAGATCATGACTCTAATCCTGCATCACTCACTGAATGTAGAAAGAGGTCAGATTGGGAAGACTGGCAGAATATAATAACAGTTGAACTGTTATTCCTGAACAAAAGAGAGGTTTTTGGTTCAATATACCACATACCTCCCCACATCAAACTAGTAGGACATAAGTGAGGTTTTGTTCGTAAGAGGAATGAAAGGAATGAAATTATGAGGTACAAAGCACAACTAGTTGCATAAGGTTTCACTCAACGACCAGACGTTGATTATGAAGAAACATATTCCCTGATGATGGGTGGTATTACCTTCAGATATTTAATATCGATGGTAGCCAACCTAGAGTTAAAAATAAAATTGATGGATGTTATGACCACATATCTTTATGAGAGCCTAGATTCGGACACTTACATGGAGGTACTTGAAGGAATACCATTGCCAAATCATGATAGATGAAATATACACCTTTATAGTGTAAATTGAAGAAGTTGCTATATGGGTTGCAACAGTCAGGTAGAATATGATATAATTGTTTGAGTGAATTTTTTTGGAAAATGAGGTTACACGAATTGCACGGATTGTCCCTTTGTATTCATAAGAAGGTCCTAGAATGGATTTTGCATAATATTCATATACGTAGATGATTTGAATATTATCGATACATAAGAAGAAAAGAGGAAATAAGTTCATACTTGAAGTCTGAATTTGAAATAAAAGATTTGGGTAAAACCAATTTTTGCTTGGGCCTGCAGTAAGAGAATGTGGCAGATGAAATCTTTGCACATCAGTCAAACTACACTCAGAAGGTGTTAGAGTCGTTTGATTTTAAAAAATTATTTCCCGCTAAAACTCCCATGGTCAGAAGATCTTTGCAAACAGATCAAGATCCCTATAGACCTAGAGAAGGAGGGGATGGAGTATTGGGACCGGAATCCTCATACTTAAGTGCAATAGGTGCACTGATATATCTATTGCATTAGGTCAGACATAGCATTCGCAGTAAATCTACTTGCACGTGCAGAGCCTACTAAAAGGAATTGGAAGGACTTGAAAGATATTTTGCGCTATTTGCAAGGTAGCAAAGATCTGGGACTGTTCTACAAAAAGAATTAGGACTTACGTCTGGTTGGATACGCAGATGCTAGGTACCTATCAGATTTGTATACAACAAAGTCACAAGCTGACTATGTTTTCGTATGTGGTAGAACTACAATTTCCTAGAAATCATCAAAGAAAAGTCTTGTATCTAATTCAACGAACCACTCAAAAATAATAACTTTATATGAAGTCGTATGGGAATACGCATGACTTAGAAAAGTAATTAATCATATCCAGTAGTCATATGGTTTGAATACTACTAGCACCACTACCATTATCTATGAAGCTAATGATGCATGGTTGCACAAGTGCATTTGGGATTTGTGAAAAGCAATTTAACGAACCATATCAACTCCAAATTCTTTTATTCTCATGAATTGCATAAGATGAATGAAATAAAGGTAATGCATATCAAGTTATGGGGAAATCATACAAATTTATTCAGCAAGTCTCTTTCTACATCTAGTTTTGAAAATGTGTTCGTGATATTGGAATGATGAGGCTTAGAGAGTTGCACATTTCAGGAAGAGAATATTCACATAATACAGATATAATTAAATATTAGTTAAGAAGATTAAGTGCCTAAAATTAATCATGAAGATTATATGAAACATTTTGGATGGATTATACTCTTTTTTCTTAGATGCATTTTCCTAAAGTTTTTCATGTTAAGTTTTTTAATAAGGCAATTCGTGTCACCATATCGTGAGCTATTTACTCTTTCTTCTAATTTTTATCACTAGTTTTTGGAAAGTTTTAATAAGACATATGTATTTCACAAGAAGTTTTTAAGAGATAGTGTCAGAAAATCTAGAATTTTACAACTAAATGTGAGTACGTCTCGATCTCTTTGAAAGATTCAATTCTATCACTTAATAATTATTGACATTATATATACGAAGCAGAATTCCTAATTATAATATACAAATAAATAAACAATAGACAATCTTTCTTCTATTTTTATATATTTTTTAATTATTCTCTTCACGGATCACTGAACTACCCGTAACGATGGTTTCTCGACAGTCTCTTAGAAAATCGGACACGCGGTAGCAGATATCGTAAAATACTCCGTTTGGCAATGGGTTTTCGCGCTGAGAGAACGAGCTTCCGCGTGATCCGAAGAAGGGGTCGAGTGCATGCCGGACCGTTTTAGCTTGCCACGACAGCTCCAAGACCCACGCCACGCCACCAACCCCGAGCAGCTGCAGATTGATTCTCGCCGCTGCTGGATTTTCTGCATGAGAGCCAAGGTTTGGGCCTACTTACTCACAGTTACTGCCCCATGCGGTGCACACAGCCTGATGTAGATTTGAGTTTGTGTGTGAATCAACAGTAGGGTTGTGGTGAAATCAGATATAGTAGAGAGTTTGTAAGAATTTTTTTAACAATTTATTACCATTTGTCCAAGATAGTAGATTAAGGACATACTTATACGTCTAAGATTAGTTAAGTATAGCTTGTTATAAAAATTATGGATAAAATTTTTTTAGTCATAAATAAAATAAAGTTATTTAAAAAAATTAAGTGGATATCGTATGGACCAAGAGGCTTATTTATCATAATTATGACAATCAACTAAATATTTATATAAAAAAACTATAATATAATTAAACTTAGGCGTGACAAATTTAACCATACTATCACCAGCCGCCCTCGCTGAATTGTGGCAGATGCGCGCAACGCGGTTCATCAGTTAGATCTCAAGCGTATTCGTCGCTAGACGCGCTCCTGCCTCCCTGTTAGATCATGGGCCGTCGTGTGGTGGTGCTACGTCATCCATACATCCACAGAACGATGGCCCGGCCTCTACTCTACACGAGCGCGCAACCGGTCGCAGGAACCTCTCGCAAGTCGCAGCTCGGTCAATGGCGGCGGCGCCGTGAAGATGGTTGCGACACATCATTTGCCCTCTGCTGCGGGTACTCTGTTGATCAGCAGGGGAGGGGGCTTTTACAAGGGATGGCCCAATTCACCTACTGCCAAAGCCGAGGCAGTTCTGCAGTTCTGGTCTCTCTCTCTCTCTCTCTCGCACATTGTTTGATGCTTTGATTCCCCCGAATCGACCGTTCCAACTCATTCCCCGCAATTAACAAATGGGATCAAGGCGTTGGTGACTGCACGTTAATTAACAACTGTATAAGCCTCAGATCAGTGTAGAGCGCTAGTACAGCCCTGCGTTTTTCTGTCTCTTTTCATGTGCGTGTGACTGAGTTCGCTCCGAGATGAAGAGGGAGAGGGAGGGGCAGCAAGTGTAATAATGGAGTGCGTCAGATGGCCACGCCGGAAATGGCAGTCCCAAAAGGGTGAGGACAAAGGAAAAAAGGAGCGCCATCACCGTCACCATCCCCATTTGCTGCCCTGGCTGGCTGCCCTTCTTCCCTCATCCGTATGCTTTGCATTTACTCTGCTCACAGCTCTTCTGCAGTCTTTCGGTCATCTTCCTCACTACCACCACCAAATCATCTTCCATCTCCCTGGTCTCTCTAGTCTCTAGGCTTCCACCCGTTGAAGTTGAGCTCATGCGTTTCATTTGCATCTCCCTTTTAGGTGGATGCCACCCAGTCCCAGAGAAAAATGACGAGAGAAACGAAACAGAAAGAAATATAAAAAAAAATTGTGGTGACATCATAACATGTTGCGTCTGATTTCTTTAGCTATACATCGGTAGTGACAACTTTTTCTCCCTGGTCATCGTGGTACAACAGAAGATCCACCAGATTTCTTTCAGCTGCCTACCCTACTCTTGTGTGCTCCTTTGCAGCATCCGCAGCTGTAGAGAACCCAGATCCCCATCTCCTTGAGAAGGAGATCCCAAAACTGTCCACAATTCCACATCTAGGCTCTAGCTCGCAGGAACTAAGTACTGTACTAATCACTATCAGCTACTTAAGCACTACTGGTAATCAAGAAACATCCCAGAAATGGGAGGTGGAAAAGGATTCCTAATTAAGATTGATCTATACACACATCACCTAATTAGCCTCCTCCGTGTCCTCCGTCTAATCTTGGAAGAGAAGCAGCTGGGGAGGACGAGGGAGCGATCTGCTTCGCCTGCCGGCGGGCGGTGGCTACCGGGCTACGAACAGTCCTTCCAGCAGACGAGCATGGTGACGCAGCGGCGCATGATGTAGAAGCGCGCCCGCTGCTCCTTCACCAGCCCCGCACACCGGCTCGAGAACGACGGTTGCGGCGTGCACCCGCCCGCGGCAGCGGCGCCGCCGCCGCGGGCGGGCCGCCCGATCGCCTGGACGTCCCTCATGCTGGACGACCTCTTCAGGAAAGGGTCGCCGCCGGCCCCGGCTCCGGCTCCCGGGACGCGCCTGCTGCCGTTATTCCGGCTCTTCTTGGAGAACTTCCACTTCTCGTCCACGTAGAACTCCATGGATGCGCTTTGCCTTTGCTGAGGTCGAGTCGGGGTGGGTGTTTGAGGAGAGTGCGGTGGAGACAGAGCGCTGGTTGTGGGGGCGTGAGGAATCAAGCACTATTTATAACGGGGTGATACTGAGACGGAGCTGGGAGGAGAGACGACGGACTGTAGGAGAGGGTGAGGAGATGGACTGTGATCTGGACCGTTTTCTTCCGCCCTGAAGCCCCCGTTGAGTTGGACTATATTCCTACTACAATCCTACTGCAGATCCGATCCTCTGCGCAATATATTTTTTCTGTAGCAGCTGAAACAGTAGATGTAGGTGATTGAACAGTAATTTGCAGTGGTACTGTAGATAAAACAATATAGCAACAATGTTTCGTTTTTCTGTAGCGACGATTTCTACTGTTCATTGTTTACTGTAGTATCTGATCTGATCTGTTATTTTTTATCCGACGGTTAAGAAAAGATCCTAATGTATTTTATTATAGCCCTCTACAGTTGCTAGTGAGGATCCCAATCGCGCTAGGACCCGATCTTCTGCATTAGAGAAGACAATGCATTCTACTGTAGCAGACTGCTACTCCCTAAAATTTCTAGTCATTCAATCACTACTTATATGAACATTAGATAATTTATTTTGCGTGGTCCAGAAATAATTTTCAGTCAGTTTGGATCATGGCTTTCTTTCAATATATCTGTAAGAACTCAATTGTTTTTTGTAATTTGTATGCTTTTTATATTGAAGCAGTCAACCACTTGAGTTTGTGAATCATATATATGTATTGATATAAAGGTTATTGTGTGGTACTTGATAGGTAAATTATATGGTATTGAGAGGAGCACAGTGGGCATGATGTGTTCTAACTTCTAAGTATCTCAAGCATGTGGTGTTTGCTTAGGTCATTTATGGTCACAGAGAAAACCTAATCATTTTCCTGAAGAAGTGAACATGTGAAAGTCACTCTTCAACCTGAATGTTCATCGTAGCAAAGACTCACATTATTGAACTTTCTTATTTCGTATTGATCCAACAATGTTTAGTTTTTTTTTTCAGTCGTGATGACGTTATAGGTGACAACCACCCTTATTGTTGGCGCCAAATACCAAGCCAACAGACATGAGAAATAAACAAAGGTAATGTCAAGCACGAAGCAAACGAGGCGTGTTGGCATGCCTTATCATTGTGTGTTAGTGTTATTGCTGCGGACAAAAAGTTTAGAAAGGAGAAAAATCAGATTCTATGATAAAAATGTTTGACTGAATTTCTTTCAAAATACAGTTAAGCAAAAAATAGATAGAGATGGTCGAAAATAGAAATACACAAACCCGAATCTACCAACCTAATTATAACGTTTTTACTGTTTTACCATGTGCACTATACAAGGTGGCCAATGTTCATGTGGTCAACATTCGAAATTTAGCGGATCGATTCCATGTGAGTTTAATCAACGGAAGGGCGTACGGCTAGATTCTTCCGGACACGATGCGAGGAATCATTTTCCTGCAAAGACTGCATTTCAACCTAGTAATCACTAATTTTCAGCGTAAGAAAGCACGATCCAAAAGGGCAAGTACTATTTGGAGCCATTCGATTGTTGTTCTTCAACGGCGCAACTATTAGATGTAGTGATGTGCAATCATGCAGCTCGGGTTTTCCCTCACGATGCCCATCCCAACTCCTTCGGCGAGAAGAAGATGAGGCGTGGTTGCTTGTGATTTTGGGATCTTGACTGATGGTGTTCCAGTCCAATCTGGGCCGAGTCAGATGGGCCTCGAGGCGGGCCCTGCTGTGTTCCCTCGTGTTCAGAGAGGCTAGCAGGGGATTTAATGCGCATGTCTCTCGGTGCAGCCCCACAACGAGTTTTTTTTAATATATTTTCTAACATTAATATTTTTTTTTTTTACAAAACTAGATGCGCCCTCTGATCGGCGGCTGGACTCTTAGGTGGCGTTTGGACGATGGGAAATAAGAGGTGGGAATGGGATATGAGATCTAGGATAATTCGACCCATGTTTGGATTTAGAGATAGGGATATGGAGAGGATGGGAAAAGGGATAGAGAGGCCTCATATCCTAGCCATTATATCCTGGTGGGGGAGGTGGGTTTAGAGAGGGATACAACGCTTGGACACCACCTGCCCTCCACCTGGAGCCGATGTGCATCGCTCGTCTGCAGGGGCGCTTTAGATATGCAATCAGCTGCACTCCCTGCTCACGCTGCTGATTGCGTTCCCTCTTCTACCATCTTCCTCGCCGCCACTTGCAACATTGCTTGCTCGTTTGCTTGAATGCGCTCGCCATCCACTGCCTGGAGCGCTCAAGGCCTACAACGCTTAGCGGTCAACATACATGAGAGATGGTGCTCTTGCCCCGAGGCCACCCCTGGGAGAGATTCCAAGCCACCCGAGAGATCTATTTTATTAGATCAATGTTTTCCGCTTCCTTCTTTGACTATTGCTTTCCTTCTTCTTTTTTTTTGCTTTTTCACTCGTTACTGCCACTTGCAGTTTTGATTAAGGGAGGAGGAACGAAAAGGATCATTTGAACATTAATCTATTTCGGCTGTGTTATGCTAACTAACTAGCACTAACAATTTCCCTTTAATTTTGTGAGGGGCATTTTTGTTATAAAAATCTGTATCCCAAATCTAAACTCAATACAGACCAAACAAGGGAAATAGACTGAAGTGTCATATCTCTAACCTAAACCCACCTCTTTATATCCCATGTCATATCCCTATCCCAAACCTAAACGCTATCCAAACGCCACCTTACGGGTTACAGGCTGACTGAAGAGTGTTTCGTTGAAATCACTATTGTTTTCTCTCTCATAGTATTTTTTATACAAATTTGTGATCTTTTGTTGTTCTAAAAATCCTAAACTTTTTGTACGTGTTTCATGATTTATGTGCAACCTATTTTAATTAGATTCAACTAAAAATCATGTGTAGAATTTAAAGTAAAATTCTCCAAAAAAGACTACTTTTATAATTTTTAACAATTGTTAGGGACTTAAATAAATTTCCAAAAATTTAGGACAATTCACTAATATTCATCTTATGTGATGATCTCATTTCTAAAATTATTTCCATCCCTAGTATATATGGTAAAAAAGTGAGTTACTTTGTAATGCTCTATTTATATGCATTTTTATTATTTCATGTCAATAGAGCATTACAAAGAAACTCACTTTTTCACCATATATCTTAGGGTAGAAATAATTTTAGAAATTAGTCCATCACATAAGATGAATATCAGTGACTTTTTACAGATTTTTGAAAATTTATTTGAGGCCCTAACAATTATTAAAAGTTATAAAAATAGTTTTTTTTTAGAATTTTAATTTAAATTCTACACATGCTTTTTAGTGATTCTAATTAAAATAGGTTGCACATGAATTATGAAACATGTACAAATATTTTTAGGATTTTTAAGGAACAGAAAATAATATTTTATATAAAGAAGATAGGAGGAAAAAATATTACTGTCAACAGTGATTTCTCCTATGCATCAGTCTGCTTACCGCACTCTAAAGGACAGTAAGAGCCTAAACGCCTCCTACGCATCAGTCTGCTTACCGCACTCTAAAGGACAGTAAGAGCCTAAACGCGAGGATGGTAGGTGTCTAATTTTGTAATTTTTTCTATTAATAATCAATTTATTTAAATATTAATATTAGAAAATATAAAAATAAAAACTCACCCCACAACCACCGCCGTCTGTTCATTTCGCTCCGGTCCAATCAACGTCTCAAAAGGAAAGCCCTCCTTTGATAGTGTGGTGTGGCCGTGCGGGATTAGGCTTTCCATTTGATCTCATTAAAGGGAAAAAGAAACCCATTTCGTTCTTATCAAATCATTGCACATCCAAAATAGGGCCAGGGATTAGCCCTGGGATGAATTTATTTCATTGGGCGTTGGACTACCGATCGATCGCGAGTTTAGGTTTGCGTTGTCGAGTTACCTGGCTCCGATCCCGTTCAAATCAGTGGAGCGCGTTGAATTGTGTAGACGGGCGTGCGCGGCGGCAGGTCGTTGCTCTGTCCATGCAGGTGCAGCCAGTCCGTGCGCGGCTCGGCGCATCCCGACGCGCCCGAGCGAGCGCGTGACGCGCGCCTCGGTTGGGTTCCTTTTCCTGGCTCCGCAGCAGAGCCTGCACGCGCCCGCCCAGCCCGTCGCCGAGTTCCACGCGGACGCGGGCGCGGGCGCGGGCGCGGGTTCGTTCTCCGCAGCCGCCAGCCCCTAACAACCGCGGCGTTCGGAAAAAACGCGGCCACCTCGACGGAACGGCCGTGCCGCCGGTGGCGGGATGGCAAAGTTGGCTCGGCCGACCAGCAGACGCGGCCGCATGGGTGATGGGTGGATATGTACCGTTAGATTGGGCCGAAATGGCCGACAAGCAAACGCTCGCCGTGATTTTTTTCTATTTTATTTTTTCAATTTTAGCAATTTTACATCCTATTTTAAAAATAGCACATATCACCCTTCTAACGAATGACATGTTTAAAAAATAAATATATCACCCTTAGTTTAAAAAAATCCAAATACAACATTTTATTGTCCTCAAAATTCAAAACACTATGTAAATAGTTATAAAAAATTCTAAAAAATTTATAATGTAGTGAATACTACCATATAGCTCTCATAAAAAGTTTAGCTCAAAAGTTACTTGTACAATAAGAAACAAAAAGACAAATTTTAGTTGAGTATGTACGGATTTTAATATCCCTAAAATTTGTCTTTTTTCTCATTGTACCAGTAACTTTTTGAGATGAAAATTTTGTAAGAGCTAGATGATAGCCTCCTTTACATTATATATTTTTAGAATTTTTTATGATTTTACATAGTATTTTGAATTTTAAGAATAATTAAATATTGTATTTTAATTTTTTAATATATCACCCGTTGCAAGGATGTCAGATTTTTTTAAATAGTTGCTATTTTTTTAAACGACTGTCTATAATTACTAAACTTGAAAAATTAAAATAAAATATAAAAAATTCGGCTCGCCGTCGGCATGGGGCCTTATCCTCCCGCATCTGTCGTCCCGTTGTTCCAAGATAACGAGGGGTCGGCTCGCGGGCGCATGCAGGTTTGGCCACGACGAGATGGCGAGCCTACGCTCTTTTGTGGCGTTTCCCGGCGCGGCCATACCGTCCGCCCGTGCGACGCCGCCGCCGCATCCGATTCTCGTAGCTAGGTTTGGTTCGGGCGCCGCCCTTATCCGGCCATGCTCTTCGATTCGAGGACACGCGCCGCCCTCGTATGGGCAGGTAACGGAGTCTCGCAGGATTGTCGTAACCGACGAAACACCTACCAAGTCCTGCACGTGATGCAAATGGTCCGAGACTCCGTTCCAAACTTCTCTTCTCAAGACAAGCGCCGTGCCGCGAAATTATTGCGCGATTATCTGCAAGTAATCCGTCACTTTCGTCTACAATCTATGACGGAAAAACGCAACCGTGAGACAGGACTGCACTGGTCAATCCATTTCTCGCATTTAAGCGATGATCGACGACAGGAGCTTGATCCATGCTACGGTGCTACCAAGTGCTGTTCATGGAACCGACAGCTGAGAAGGCCGCTTAAAATGATGCCGTGGCAGAGATGGCGTGTCCGAATTAAACTCCAGAGCTTAATCATGGGAGCTCAGTCGGCAGGAGTTCGATCACTGTTCTCTTGCAGTTAGGGAACTTGGCACAGAGGTCGTGCTTTGTAGGCGCGCACGCATGTCAACTCGCGTTCATGGCTTCGTGCACAAGGAAGCCACGAGATGGCACGTGGGAGTGATAGGGCGTGACATGGCCGTACTCGTCTCGTGGTTGGTCCCGATCGATGGGTCAGCCGACGTAGCTAGCTGGTGGAGGGACGCCGCACCATGCACGCGTCCCAGACGCGTGCTATTCTTCGTCAGTTCATCTTCTTATCCGTTAATCATTGTTCAGGCAATGAGTTTGTCCCGGACAAGTGACTTAAGCATGTACGTAATCTTCAATGAGTGTTCGTGTGCTTGGACCGGTTGGGATTAACATGCAAGTCACAACTCACAAGGTGCAGTACCTCTCTTAGTCATATCCCTGTCTTCGCTTCTAAATTGAAATGACAACTCCTCCAGCTGCAAGGAGAGAATCTTGCAGCAGTTAGTTAGCCAAAGCCTGTGTTGTCGCCATGAAAGTGCCATGTGATCTACACAATGCAATAGCAACATTATATTTTTGTTGAATTGAAACATTGTTCAACCATTTTTTTTTTACTTTTGAGAAGAAAGAGACCGATATGATTGGATGGATATCTCCCTCAACAAAATAGATGTGATGGATATGCATGATCAGTTTGTTCAAAAGTCAAAACTCCGTAGATACCGGTTCATGATACTGTATTCGTTTTCATTTATTTTTTACCAACTATTTACTGTAGTAATTTTGATCTTCTGTTTTTTTTTCGAAAAAATTTACAATACTTAAAAGTATATAATATTAATAAAGTATATTTCACAATAAATCTAATGATACGAAAGCTTTAGATATCTATAAACTTTTCGTAAAAAAAATATAAATTTAAATTTGCTACAATAAAAAATTAATGACAAGTAAACGAAAACAAAGGCAATACTTACAACCATCTGCTTTCATAGGACTTAGGCCAGCTCCAGCGAAGTCCTCAAAAGCGATCGGCTTCCCTGTGCTGCACTGTAGCGCATGAATTTGAGACTTCCGTATTACTGTGCGTCACTACAGCAGAGCCTTTTTCTACCACTACAGGGATACATGCATAGCTTTTTTGCGGGAGCTCGACAGCTCTCGTATCACTGTTTACAGTATGCATGTGGGCCCGTGAAGAATAGGAGAGTAATAGAAGGTAGGAAATATGGTAGCTGCTGGAGATGTAAAAAATAAATGATATTGTAATAGTATTAGAGGATACTGTAATAGTGTTATAAGGGACGAATTTTTAAAGTATCTACTAGAGATGATCTTACGAGAGGCCTCGTGTCTGAATGAATTGTCTTATCGATTCTTGCCCATTCTAGTTGAACTGGAAGGCATTCAGAAACTTGTAGTGCGAATTCCGACAGTATCCTGTTGAAAATTGGAACTCTAAAACTGACAGTAGCGATTACTACGTACGCATAGGACAACTGGGCTGGCCATTTTTGACAGAACATGGACTTAACAGAAGCCTAGAGAGAAACAGAATACTATGAAGTAGATTTGTTTTTTGGATGGGATGCTGTAGAAATTATGAGCATCAGGAACACAGGGTGGGTGCAAAAACTCATAAAATTATGCACATCAGGCATTCATAAGGAGGGCCACAGAACGATTCTTAAGTTACGCGTTTTACCCGTTAAGTAAAAACTGGAAAAAAAAAATCCTAAACCTAATAACAATGGTGCTATTCCCAAAATCTGTGACTCACAGTTTTGTTGCTCACTAGTTAAGAACCGATCGTAACTCGGTTCGCAAAGCTGATTGATTGCCAGTACGTTAGCCCGCGTTCTAGCCTAGGCCGGTACAGGTGCTGTCTCTTTTTTTAAGACTATCTTTAACTATATTTTTTTTCAATTATCTTTCTCATTCTTATTATCTTTATTTCCTCTTATCTACAACAGCTTTACTTTGAGGAGCCCTGAAGAGAAAGGAGAGAGAATCCAATCCCTAAAGAAATGATCTTAAAAATCTCTTTATGATAAAAACTGTAAAGCGAAACCTTTGTAGCGCTTTGTAGCGTTGAAGAGAAAAAAAAATCAGTTGTAAAGGGATTCTAGATTCCGAAGAGAGTCTTACAGTTAGCGGAAGAAGCTTCCCCGCCCGTTGCAAAAAATAGAAAAATGCTCACTAGTCAGCTCATGGTAGTATCTGGTAAAGGCCCAATGGCCCAGGTTTCAGACGGCCCATTTATAACACGTGGTACTATAATAGCCGTGTTGCATAGTACTCATATAAGAGTTTTTTTTTTACAATTCTCGGAAAGTTACTAAGACCTATTAAAATTATAACTTAGGAGGTACTAAAATTTGGTACCAATTTGCGATACCTCCAAGTTGCAATTAGTGATACATCTCCAAATATGATAAATAACCTTCTCAAATAAGTTTATGAAAAGTACTCTATTTAATTACAAACTCATCCATTCATGAAACTATTCTTATTGAGTATGTGTTGCAACAAAAGCTTTCAAACTACTCCACATGAAGAAAATGAAGTAAAAACAATGGTACACTGTTTAATATTTGGAAGAATGGAAAATGAAAAAAAATGTCAACGTTGATCGATATTTAACACTTGGGAAGATCGGACGGCGGAGGCATCAGCTTCTGGTCAGGCAACGGACCGTCGTTGACCACCCATGCCATCTTCAACCCCCAGCTCGTGTGCACCTCCAGGTGGCAATGCATGAACCAGACACCTGCCACATCATTTTTTTTAAGAACCAAGTGTTTAGCAATCTATTTTGTCATCGAACGATTGCAATGACAAAACAATTTCGCTGACTACTCACCTGGATTATCCGCAAATAACCTGATAGCGACCCAACCACCGGCAGGCACGCTGACGGTGTTCCTCTGCACAGGGTCGACCAGGTTGAAGCCGGCTGGGTCCTTGGACGGGTCGTAGTTGCCGAAGCCCTGCCCCACGACGACGAAGTCGAAGCCGTGCAGGTGCAGCGGGTGGCTCTCGGCGCCCTGGATGCTCGTGTCCTGCATCACCACCTCCACGCTCGTGTTGTACTGCAGCACCACCACCTTGGTCCCGTTCGACACGTTCGTGTTGTTGGGCGGCGGGCCCGTGTAGTTGAACGGCTCCAGCGGCATAACGGGGAAGTCGGTCGTGTACACGCCGGCGATGTTATTGTAGTGCGCCTGAAGGAGCGCCGTGGTGGGCATGTCGAAGGACACGTTGTTCATGGACGCCTTGAACTTGGTGCCGTTGGGCCCCTGGCACGTCTGGTTCGCCGGGCACGGTGTCGTGCCGAGCCCCACGGTGAAGAAGAAGGACCGGTCCACGCGCCGTGGCACGTTGGCCGGCTAGTCCGGGCTGTCCAGGCTCCGGAGCTTGGCGCTGTAGTTGGTCGCGAAGGCCGTGTCGTTGAGCGCCGGCAGCGACGGCCGGAAGAGCGGGCGGCTTTTGATGTGTCCTGGCGGCGCGTACTCGAGGACGGCCGCGACGGTGGTGTTGTCGAAGGTGCCCGGGGCGGCCGTGGCGTAGGGGCGCGCCAGCATGAGGTGCGTGGCTGCGGGGCAGCCCTCGTCCGGCTTGGCGCGGAGGAGCACGTTGGTGGTCTGGCCCGGCGTGATGAGGACGATGTCCGTGTCGAACGGCTTGACGTAGGCGGCGTCGACGTCGACGACGGTGAGCGTGTGGTTGGCGATGGAGAAGAAGAGCTCGTCGTTGAGCGCAGCGTTGATGAGCCGGAGCAGGTACCACTTGCCGGGCTGCACCTTCAGCTTGAACGTGTCTGGGAAGGGAAAGCTCGGGCAACACATGGATCGTCAATTTTTATTTTTTGTGAGAGAGGAAATGGATCGTCAATTGTGCACAGGCTCCCGAATAAGCTTTGGAGCTTCAAACTGTTAAAAAGGTTCTTTGTTAATGGGCCTAAATTCGCAGTTTTTACCTTTGCTTGAGCAGTTGTACAACGGCCCAGGAAGCCCGTTGATGGTGAACGCATCTGATACGTTTGGGCCTGCCCCAGTTTGAAGCGCCTGGGCGATGATAGCCTCGGGATCCGCGTTGAACCACTCTCCTGCACCATGACGGACAGCGCAATGTCAGATTCTTGTAGTCTACTATCAGGCCATGCATATATACGCAGAGCACCAGCACGCACCGAAGATGATGGGGACTTCCTTGTAGGGCTTGGGGAACGGGTAGGGCACGCCGCGCCTGGGGAGGATGACGATGGGGCCGTAGAGCGTGGCGCGCATCCAGGAGACGTGCGCGTGCCAGAACAGGGTGCCCCTCTGCCCCGTGACGGTGAAGTTGTACACGAAGCTCTGCCCCGTCCGGATCGGGCACTGCGTCACGTACGCCGGCCCGTCGTACCACCCCGTCCGCAGCTGCCGAACGCCGTGCCTGCACGCAAGCACCACCCAACCAAACAAATCCATTACTACCGTGCATGCACGTACGTCCTGGAAGAGCTAAAACAGCTCGAGTTCTTCGCTAAAAGGGGCGAGCTGATCGCATCCAGAAAAAAAAAGTGACAACACTTAGTTGCTAACCAACCAGGAGAGGTACGCTCGAGTTTTTGGGATGACCAGGCTGTTCTTGTTGACAACCACATAATCCGGCAATACACCCTCTCAGCAACGGTTATACTCACTGAAAACCTGAAGACCATTTTCATCACCGTGGTCTATGCCCCGTTCCGCATTCCACAAAACCCGATTTCCTTCAGTAAATCATATCGCTAAAGCCGCATAACGGTACGCAGTGGCTCATCTTTAGGGACTTTGACATGACCTATCAAGCTTGGAACAAGAACAACAACAACCTTAACCAAAAGTTAATGAGCCAGTTTCATAGCGCCATAAATCAGTGTAAGCTAAAGGAAACCCATCTTCAGAATAGAAAGTACACATGGAGCAATGAGCAAGAGAATGCCTAGATGGTGTCTTTGCCAACCAAGCGTGCGATATGGCATTCGGCTCACATGTCCTGCAAGCCCTCTCTACTTCCCTCTCCAACCATTGTCTATTCTTCCTCTCCAGCTTCGATGCCCCCCAAAAGCCAAGGAGCTTCAAGTTCGAAATTTTTTGGATGCGCACCCCCGACTTTCTAGATGTTGTTCACAACCTTTGGTCTCAACCTTGTGTACATTTGGAACCAATGCATCACCTTGACCGCAAGTTGTCCACAACCACCAAAGGCCTCAGACAGTGGAGTCGATCCCTTTTCTCACAAACCAAACTTGAGCTCCATATGGCCCTAGACGTGATTTTGAGATTCAATATTGCATAGGAACATCGACAACTAACTTGAGAGAAAGCAGCGCTGCGCTCAAATCTTAAGCAATGGGTTGCAAGATAGTTGGTCTGGAGAAGAAGTACACGTCGGATGGTCCGGTGCTCAGAAGTTGTGAACATCGGATTATCCAGCATTCACGATTTTTTGGTGATGTGTCTTAAGCTGAGGATGTGTGTGCTTGTCTCTTGATGTGTAGGGGATGGATGCAACTTACCAGTCAACAACAGGATGATTAGGACAAAGTAGGGTGCTTGGTGCCGGACGATCAAGGATGCCAAACAAAATCAAGGGTGATCCTAGCTATGCATATGGAGGTCAAGTAAAGCATGGAAGGAAGGACGAAGATGGCGTATTGACGAAGTCAAGCGAATGGGATGTCAATGCAAGTGACAAGACAACCCGAGAGATCGGGAGCGGGAGAGACTTGCCGATGTTCAATGTTGAGGATTTATTCCTGATAATGTGTCCAGAAATAACAGGGTTACCTTCATGAATCAAAGATCAAACATGAAGCGAGACACACATGATGTATACAGGTTTGGGCCTCCGGTTGGAGTAATATCCTACATCCTGTGTAGATGATTATGTGTATGTATTCACTCGAGTACATGTAATGTGACTAACCTATTACAAAGAGTAGATCGATCTAGTCTAACCTAGAGATAAAGTCATCATGTTTCTTCTACGCTAAGGTCTTAATGCCTGCCTCCAATCGCCGAGAGAAAGAACCTCCCCCAGGGGATCTGGATCCCCGCCTTATATAGGGGTAATGTACTGCCTCCTATCTAACCATAGTTGATAGGGAGTCCTTTTCTTTATCATCTAAGTAGATAAATCTATTCTGGATACTAGTCTTCTGGAGTTAGGTAAGCAATCGAGGCCTTTCTAGTATACACCTTCTATCTGGATGTATCAGGTACCACAGATTCGGTTCCATAATCTACGGAGTTGTTAAGTATGCATACGACATACTCCATCCATATATGGCATACTTCTTATGCGTATATACCCTACAATTAGATATTCAACAGTTGCCCCTAATTCTACTCAGCAGGTGGATTTCTACAAACGCCTACTCGAGTACCGCCAAGTCCAAGACTTGTCAAGTAAGGTAGATCGAACCCATAGTCAAAAGAATCAAATAAGGAGAGGCCCTGTTCTGAGTATCAAGTGGAAACACTTTTGGGTTGAGCACCCTGTTGTTATCCGCACTCGAGACTCAATAAGGACCAGTAATATCAACTTCTCGACATCCGTCTCTAAGTAGAACTAAAAAACCTTCCAAAATTTGAAACAATAGGTATAGACGCATTAAATGCGATCAGACGGGTGTGCAGAGATTCACACAGCCCAGAGATTCGCACATCACCATCATTCCACTTTTCACACCGATCGAAGCACCATAATTTTTATCCGAAGCAGAAACAATTTTTGAGTCTCATCTTGAGGCAAGGCCTAGTTAATTGTTTGAGGGGAAAATTTCATCGTCATTGTCTTAGCCTCGTTGCCTCCTCTGCAGTCTCACCCTTTGAATTCATCCACCATTGTTCGCATTCTACTCAAAGATTTCATCTTTCACTTTGGATCTTATGGCGGAAACTCCCAATTAGGCAACTTTGTCTTTGGGAGTGCTCGACACTATCTCCAACAAATTGTGACATCCAGAAGATTTCGCCTTCTTCCGTTGTGTCTGCACCTCATGGCGTGAAGTGCGTAGGACGGCATAATTTGCTCCTTGGATCCTAAAAGGACCACTCTTGCATGAGGATGGCTTGGTGGAGGTCCATCACTTGGGAAGTGAAGCAGTTTTCGACCTTCATTTTTGAGGTTCAGTCAGCGACAACTGAGAGATGATTGGGCCTCGAATGGGCTTTTGATCGTCATCAAGCTAGGGCATCAAATTAAAGGTAGGGTAATTAACCCGGTGATCGGATGGTTCTGTAATGTCATATCATTTTCCTATGATGCGTCCTGGGTGAACCTAGAGGGGTTCACAGTTCAAAAGGATGGAAAATTATTCATCATCATTGTTCCGAGGATGCCATGCTTTCATCTTTAGATGACGAAAAGAGTGAATGTTTATCTTCTCAATGGACCATCACGGTGGTTTTAGATCTCTAGTGGCAAGTTTGGTGGCGTATTTCGGATTTTCTGGATGGTGTAGCTTCGATCGAGTGAACTCAACTTACCACTAGGACGATTATGACGTGCTTGAAGTTTCCTATCATGGCGATGTTTCTAGGACCAAATCCCTTGAGGGAAATTTCAAGTGGTATTCTTGTAAATGGATATCACCGAAACTTTCTACTTAATCAAGTAGTAGGTTTTTTACATGCTTTTGTCTGATGGTTGTAATGAAACATTGATGATATTTTGACTATCTAACATGCTATTATCACTATTTTCTTATCAATGAAATAGAGTTAGCATGAGTAGATGCAATCTTGATCTATAGGCGTGAAGACCACCTTCAAGATTTATTGATCGAATATTCATTGATATTTGAAAACTCAACTAGACGAACGATTAGAAATATTGGCCCTGGAGTAATCACTCGAGACAACCGTAAGATAAAGGAAAAGACTTAGTGTAAAACTAGAAGCAGAAAATAATGATGGCCTTTTGCATACTTTCACTGACTTGCACGCTTGACCAGCGTACAGACATGAACTAGATAGAGAACACACATGGGATCGACTAGAATTTCAGAATATTTCTAGTCGTTAGGCATGAGATGTCTGGCAATCTCTTGTGCTGCTATGCTTTATTAGGTGTAGTTGTCCGTCATCAACCCAACATATGCTTCTACCGGCTCTTATCCAAATTAGTTGATGCAAATCTAGATAAACTTTTGCAAAAGATATATACAAAATTTATGAAAAATATGGTATTATTATGTAGCCCCTGGCTCTATGGTCGAGGAGAAGATTAGTCGATCTACGAGTAGAAAGGAACATACCTGTGTTATTGAAAGTGTATGGTGTGACATACCTGTGTTATTGAAAGTGTATGGTGTTATAGCCCTCGACTATCTACTTGATGACTGGATCGGATAAAGAGTAAAGTTATAGCATCGAAAGTATGTGATGTAGCCCCTGACTCTCTGTTTAATATGATAATCAAAGCAAAGAGTAGAGCATATGCACCAAAATATACTTGACGTGGCCCTTGTCCCTTCGTTCCTTGACTGAATTCGAGTAGAAAGTGAAGCATAAGCATTGACATTATACAATGTAGCTTTTGGCTCTCAGGTTGGTATGATAACAAAAAAAACAGAAAGAGAAGCAAGAAATATCAAAAAAGTATGATGTAGCCCTCGACTCTCCACTCGATAGCTATATCGAGTGGAGAGTAGAGCATAAGTATTGACTTCTATTTCTCGACCACATACTCGATGACTCCAACCCCCAAATGGGTGGTTGAGATTATGTTATGGTCATCAAGTGTATTCGAACAGCTAGGTAGGTGATTAAAAATTCACTGCCGTTCGTGCTAATTTTCACCATAGACTTTGATTTGACGTGCAATAATGATCGTGCACCTCTCTTCGTAGAGATTGAACAAGTCACAACGTCTCAACGATGCCTCGACTTCCGCCAGACGTGCCGCGCGACCGAGGCTGTCTCGCCCTCACGCCTAGCGATATTTGATCTTGATAGCTCCACATGTACAGTGAGACCCGTTTTCATGACTATAAATAGAGTAAAAACTGAGACCGTTGGTTTTTCACCCCATCTCTTTCCTTTCTCCCTACACGCCCAGTAGAACTCATACAGTTTGAAGCTATAGCCTCCACTCCACCATCATCTCCCAAGCTCGGTCCAGAAAGTGAAGAGATAGGATTCCTCACCCCAAGGCCCATCACCATGGTTCCTCTGGGAGTCATCATTGTTTCTTCTGATGAGGAGGAATTGATCGAAATGCCTAAGAGGAGAAAAAAATGGAATGTTCATCGGAGGTCACTGACCCTTCACTCGCCACCTTCGGCGTTTCCTTGATGTCGACATTGCGGAATGAGTGACACAAGCCGTGTAGGAGGGAGATGAAGATGGTGGTGATCTTGATGAGATAATTGACTAGGACGTCGACAAGGTCTTTAGCGATGGAGCCTCCAAATCTTTAGTGGTAGAGAAAGTGCGGTCATCTTCTCCGTCGACAATCGCCAGAACGCCTTCGCGCCCTTCAGAGGGCCACTCGGCATCGTCAGTGCCGCTCAGTAGCTCCAGTAGGGTCTTCACCTCGGCCACTCTCCCTAGACCTTACGCTGGCCGGCGTCCGGTCCCCGGCGTGATCAGTTGCCGTCCAAGGGAGGAGTATAGAAGGTTCCTCAACTCATTCAAGAGAGAGTAGGACCTGCACTGTTTGCAAGAGCTAGGCGAATACTTTATGTCAACTTTGCACTAGCCACACAGGTGAGACAGAGAAGAAACGTATGTAATCGAGTAGTTAATCGAATCAAATTTAATTAACTTACCTATAATTTACCTTTTCTATAAATAAAACTTTTGGAGTTGGTCGATATTCCATGAGTGCTTGAGTATCTCACCATTTGGAGTAGATAGCTGCATTGATCTAGGTCGGGTAACTTCGACCACTATATAGGGTCCTTCCTATGTGGGTGATAACTTATGACACCTAGCATGTTTCGGCACCTTTCGTAGAACAAGATCCCTAGTAGTGAGTTTTCTAAGCTCAATCTGCTGACTATGATACATGTGCTACGCTTGTTGATACTTAACCGCTCGAATAGATGCTCGATCGCGATACTCCTCGTGTAAATTGATGTTGTTCGCTCGTAATTATTCTTGCCCTTCCTCCGAGTAACTTTCCACTCATGATGGTCTGAACTACAACTTAGTCGGGAGCACCGCCTCTGCTCTTTAAACTAAGAAAAATGAAGTTTCATCGGTGGCTCTGTTAGTCGAAGTTCGAACGACCCATAGCATCGAGGGAAGTTCTTTCACCCAACTTTTCGAGTAAGCCTTTAGCATGTCGAAGACCAGAGTTTTGATGTCCTGCAAGACTATACCATTAGCACATTCAACTTGACCATTACTTTATGGGTGAGCTACTGAGGTGAAACTTGTTTTGATGCCAAATTCTTCACAGAATACAGTAAAGGTCATGCTTCTGAACTGACTACCATTATCCATAAATATCCGATGTGGAATACCGAATTGAGTAATTATACTCCTCATGAACTTCTTAGCTGCGTCTGCGATTATCTTTTCCACAGGTTCAGCCTCGATAACTTAGTGAATGTGTCGATAGCCATGAATAGGAACTTATAACCACCTTGGGCTCTTGGAAATTGTCCCAGGATATCTAAGCTCCAGACGGAGAAGGACCAAGAAAGAGGAATTGTTTGTAGAGCTTGAGCTAGGTGAGTGGTCTGTCTTCTAAAAAATTGGCAGCTCTCGCACTTTTTCACTAGCTCGGAAGCATCTTGGAGGGCAGTAAGCCAATTAAATCTTTGGTGGAAAGCTTTTCTGACCAAGGTGAGGCAAGACACATGATTACCACACATGCCTCCATAGATATCGAGCAATATCTTATTGTCCTCTTCCTGCGTGATGCACTTCATCAAGATTCTGTTACTCCCTTTTTCAGTAGATCTTGCTGTTTACCAAAGCGTAGAGAATGGACTTATGAGCAATTCCTTTGCAGATGCATCATCATCAGGGATGTCTCAACCTTCGAGTAGTGCAACATCCGTGTCTGCGGGTTTTGCCTCGCTGATTGGACCAGACTGCTGGTCGAGTTGGCAGCATCCGTTTGCTGAATTGTTAGGACATATTGTTTGAGGAGTTTCTCAATGAAGACTCCTACGGGTACCAGAGCTCCAAAAGAAGCGAGTCTAGCTAGTTCATCCCCACCGGAGTTGTCACTCCTCCTAATGTGAGTTACTTCTAACCCTTTGAACTTCTACTCGACCTTTCGCACCTCGTTCGGGTAAGCTGCCATGTTATCGTCTGAGCACTGGTACTCCTTTTGTACTTAGATTACAACTAGATGTGAGTCCCTTTTCATGAGAAGTCACTTGATTCCAAGTTATTCAGCTGTGCGAAGCTTGTTTACTAGTCCCTCGTATTCTACTATATTGTTAGAAGCTTTAAAATCAAAATGGAGAACGTACCTGAGTTCATCGCCTATTGGGGATTTAAGTACAATGCCAGTCCTCGAGCCTTGAAGCATGAGCGATCCATCGAAGAAGAGCGTCCAGTGGTCTTCAACCTCACTTGGCCTTGTTTCTTCAATGCTTGTCCATTCGGCGTTGAATTTCGCTAGTACTCCTGACTTCACACTTGTGCTAGTTGCGAGTGTCTTGTGAGAGCTTGGCCTTTGTAATAGGTGATAGCTTTTTATGAGAACAACATCTTGTAATCTTTTGAAAAGAGGACTGACCTTTGTGAGAAATGAAGTGATTATTACTTTTGATATTCGTGTTCATCTCCTTCTAGTTTCCCTCTATTGGCTCCCTTGCTTGGTTGCCAATTTTTCCTTTTTGGTTATGATTTTGGTTTTTGGTTGAATGTTGAAATTATCTTACAATGAGAAATTGTTCTTCTTATTGCTAGAGGCATAAAGTTCACATATGAATGTATACAAGTGGGGTTTGAATTCACTTGCCTCTAAATCTTCAACTTGGACAATTTCTTCTTCCATTGCTCTCTTATTTGGTTCTAAATTTTTCTTCCGTCAAAGTTGCTATCTTTGATTGCGATGGTGCATGGGATGAGTGTAAATGGAACCTAGTGTTCATCTACACCCATAATAGCCATTTTATTTCTTGGAAATTTCCATAGCAACTAAGTATCTCTCCATTTTTCTTTTGCTTGAGTTTTGAGGAGCGTTGGGTGATAAAATAGGAGAAGGATATCTAAGAAATTTATGAGGCGTCTATTCACCCCCTCTAGTTGTCATTGTCAGTCCTACAGGAAATCACACATATCCGAAGAAGTGACAATTCCACCATTGATGACCTCGCCAGGCTCGCTTCGTCCTGTTCTCCAACACCTGCAGGAGTCTTCATCGAGAAACTCCTTAAACCATATGTCTCAATAGTTTCAAGCTCAGATGCTGCCCAACTCGACCAGCAGTCTTGTCAGGTCAGCGAGGCCTTGATCCGCAGACATAGTATCTACACTACTCGAACATGAACCATCTTAGATGACTCCATTTTGAGCCTATCTCGAAGGTCGAGAGATCCCTGACGATGATGCGTCTGCAGAGAAAATTGCTCGTAAGTCCAAGCTATATGCTTTGGTAGACGACAAGCTCTACTGAAAGGGGAGTAACAAAATCTTGATGAAGTGCATCACTCAGGAAGAGGGCAAAAAGATATTGCTCGATATCCATGAAGGCATGTGTGGTAATCATGCATCTTATTGCACTTTGGTCAGAAAGGTTTTTCGCCAAGGATTCTTTTACCCGACTGCCCTCCAGGATGCTTCTGAGCTGGTTAAAAAGTGCGAAAGCTTCTATTTTTTTTTGAAGGTAGATCACTCGATGAACCCAAGCTCTGCAAACAACCCCTCTTTCTTGGCCTTCCTTTGTCTAGGGCTTGGATATTCTAGGACCGTTCCCAAGGGCCTAAGGTGGTTTTAAATTCCTATTCATGGCTATCGACATGTTCACTAAGTGGATCAAGGTTGAACCCGTGGGAAAGATAACCACATAAGCGGTCAAGAAGTTTATGAGGAGCATAATTACTTGATACAGTATTCCATATAGGATAATTATAGACAATGGTAGATAGTTCAGAAGCAGTACCTTCACTGCGTTCTATGAAGAATTTGGCATTTTGCTTCAGTAGCTCACCCTCAAAGTAACGATCAGGTTGAGCGCGCCGATGTTATAGTCTCGCTAGGTATCAAAACGTGGGTTTTTGACAGGCTTAAAGCTTACTTGAAACATTGGGTGAAAGAGCTTCCCTCGGTGGTATGGTTCGTTCGTACCTCGATTAACAGGGCCACCAGTAAAACTCCTTTATTTTTAGTCTACGAAGTAGAGGTAGTGCTTCTGACTGAGTTGCAGTTTGGATCATTACGAGTGGAAAGTTACTCAGAAGAAGGTCAAGAGCAGTTACGAGTGGACGATATCAATCTAATCAAGGATTACCATGATCGAGCATCCATTCGAGCAGCCAAGTATCAACAAATATTGCGTAGATATCATAGTAAAAAAAAAATCTAACCATGGAAACTCACTGCCGGGGACCTTGTTCTATGAAAGATGCAGAAATAAACAAGGCACCATAAGTTATCACCTAATTGTGAAGGACCCTACATAGTAGTCGAAGTTACTCAACCTAGATAAGTACAATTATCTACTCCAAACAGCAAGATACTCGAACACCCGTGGAACATGGACCAACTTCAACAGTTTCATTCATAGTTAAGGTAACTTGAAGGTAGGTCGATTACAATTTTTTCAGACTGACTATTCTACTACAAACTTTTCTCTTTCTAACCTATGTGGCTAGCGCAAAGTTGATAGAAAGGGTTTGCCTAGCTCTTACAAATAGTGAAGATTCACCATTCCAAGAGTTCAGAAGTATGTGGATCCCTACTTGCCCTCGAACGAGTTGAGGAATCTTCTTTGCTCCTCTTTGGGGCGGTAACTTATCGTCCTGGGGATTGGCTGCTGGCCATCATAAGGGTTAGGGGGAGTGGCCGAGGTGAAGGCCTTTCTAGAGCTACTGACCAGCGTCGGCGACGCTGAGTGGTCCTTTGCAGGGTGCAGAGATGATCTGGCGGTTGTCGATGAAGAAGACAACCGTGCTTTATTCACTATCGGAGGCTCGAGGGCTCTATCACCGAAGACCTCATTGGCAACCTAGTTGATGTCTCATCAATATCACCACCATTGTCATCTCCCTTCTACGCGGCCCACATCACCGATTCTTGTGCCGTTAGTTCCGCAGCATTGTTGTCAAGGAAATGCCGGAGGTGGCGGGTGAAAGGTCGATGACCTCTAAGCAAAATTATGTTTCCTCTCCTCCTAGGCCTTTCACTCGATCCCTCCTCATCAGAGGAAATGATGATGACGCTGGTTGGAACCCTAGCGAGAGGCCTTGGGGTGAGAGGTCCTCCTCCTCTAATTTCTGGACATGACTCGAGAGATGACGATGGAGTGGAGGCTATGATTTGAAGCTCTACAAGTTTCCACTGGGTAGTGTGCAAGGAGAAAGGAAGGAAACGGGGTGAGAACAAATGGTCTCAATTTTCCTTATTGATTGCTGTGGGAACGACGCCACCAAGATTCGATAGCCCCGAGCATGATGATGATGTCACCTCAGTCGCATGACGCGTCTAGCAGAAGTCAAGGCGTTGCTGAGGTGTTATGACTTTTCTAATCTCTGCAAAGAGGGGTGCCACATCATTATGACACATCAAATCAAAGGATATAGTGAAAATGAGCACAAGCGGGAGTGGGTTTTAATACTCACCTACCCAATTGATCAGATTCATTGATGACTGCAATAAAATTGTATCCATATGCTCGAGGGCTGACACATTTGAGCGTGTTGTCGAGAGGAAGGAATCGATGCTTATGCTCTACTCTCCGCTCGATTCAGTTATCAAGCAGAGAGTCGAGGGCTACATCATATATTGTTATGCTTATACCTCTATTTAACTATCATGTTAATCAGAGAGCAGTGAGTTACATTGTTTAATGCCAGTGCTATGCTCTTCATTCTACTCAAACTTAGATATTAAGCGAAGAGTCAGGGGCCACGCCATGTATCTTTTGATGCTACAGCTCTACTGTCTGTCTTGATTATCACATCAAAGAGAGAGTTCGGGGGCTACATTACATACTTTCGATGATACGACTTTACTCTCCACTTGATTCAGTCATCGAGTAGAGAGTTGGGGGCTACATCATATATTTTTGATGATACATATATGTTCTTTCTTACTCCCTGATCGAGCATTATTCTCCTCGACCAGAGAGTCGAGGGCTCCATAATACTATCATATTCTATAAATACATGTGTTTTTGCAAAAGTTTATCTCGCTTTGTGTCGAATTCTTTGGATAGAGCCCACAGAGGCATGTGTTTGGTCGATAACGAATAACTACACCTCATAAGGCATAATGGTATAAGAGATTGTCAGACATCTCATGTCTAACGGCCCACAAGATTTTGCTGTTCTACTTGATCCCATATGTGTTTCTCATCGAGTTCATATTCGTATGTAGGTCAAATACACAAGTTGGTGAAAGTTTGCAGAAAAAACATCATCATGTTATTTTTTTTTCTAGTTGTGTACTAGTCTCTTCTCTGGTTTTTTTGGTTGCTTCAAGTGTATACTCTAGGACCAATGCATCTCACAATTTGTCTAGTTGAGTTTTCAGGCATCAACAGATACTCAGTCAACAAATCTTGAGGATGGGCATGGCATGTGCTAATAAGTTTTTTTTCATCAACTCATGTTAACTTTATTTCACCAACAAGGAAATAATGGAAAAAGCATGGTGGACAAGCAAAGTAAAACCCAAGTTTTCATCACAACCATCAAGCGGAAACATACTAGAAAATTTATAACATTTCTAATGGGAAAGCTTGGACGACAACCATATACAAGAATGCCACTAAAAATTCCCGATGAGGGATTTGATTGTTCTGGAGGCCCCCACAATGGTATGAAGTTTCGAGCATCGTATATCCATCCCAGTTGCGAGCCATGTTTACTCAGTGGAAGCTGAGAATTCGGCCCTACGTGGTGATTCCAGGAATTGGTGGCATGGCCTCGGACGTCATACCCAACATGATTGTTCTTTCTATCACCAAAGGAACATATTCCTATCTTAGCAGTTCCCAAATTTAATCATTGAAGGCATTAAGAGAGACCGACATTAGAGCATTGTGTTCAGCCGGATTGTCAATTTGGTCACCAATCTTTAGGAAGAATGCACGGGTTCTGGCCAAGATGAGTCAACCTCCCCTTAGTGTAGGCTGCCAAGACTCGGACTCAGGCATCGATTGTTCCGATGCCATTATGGCTCCTGTTTGATCCTCAGAAGCAATATCCAGAAAGGATGCAGTATTCCACCAAAACTTGCTGCTGGAAATCTTAAACCATTGTGATGATCCATTTATAATACAAAACTGCACTCCGTTGGTCATTTGAACATGAAAACATGGCATCCTCAGAGCAACAATGATAAATAGTTTCCCATCCCTTCGCACCACACATCCTTCTAGATTCACCCAGAACGCGTCATAGGAGAGCAGAGGTCGGGTTGAGAACCATCCGGTCACTGGATTTACTACTTGACCTTGATCTGGCACCCTCGTTCGATGACGATCAAAAGCCCATTTGAGGCACCAATCATCTCCCAACTGTTGCTAGCCATACCCCGAAGACAAAGATCGGAAACTGGGTCACTCCCCATGCGGTGCATCTCTACCACACCATCCCTGTGCATGAAATGACCTTTTAAGATCCAGGGCACAAATTTCGCTACTCTGTGCACTTCACGCCAGGTGGTGCAGACACAAGGAAGAAGGCGAAGTCTTCTAGATGCTGTAACTTGTTGGAGATGACATCCAACACCCCCAATGGCAAGGCCGCCCAGTCGGAGGTCCCCTCCATTGGATTTAGGCTAAAGGATGAGTTTCTGAGTAAAAGCGATAGTGCTAAGGCTAAAGGATGAGTTTCTGAGTAAAAGCGATAGTGCTAGAGAAAGAGACAACATCAGAAAAATTCTAAGGCAACCTAGCTATGGAAGTTGAAGAAGTTGAATGGCGAAACTCTCATCAAAAGAATAAATAGGCCTCATCCCATGACAAATTTTGGAAAACATCCCCTTTTTGAGGTGGATTCTAGAAATTGTTTCTGTCTCGAAGATATTTTGAGGCACTACTGAGGCGCCTCGTTCCGCGTGAAAGACGAGATGATGGCGTTATGCAAATCTCTACACACCTATCTGGATGCTTTCTTTTTAACTCTACTCAGAGATGGATGTCGGGAAGTCGAGTTTTCAAGCCTTCTCAAGTCTCGAGTGTGGACAACGGTAGGACGCTCGACTCAATAGTGTTTCCACTCAATACTCGGAACAGAGCTTTTCCTTGCTTAATTCTTTCGATTGCAAGCTTGCTCTGCCTTACTCGACCAAGTTTAGACTTGGCAGTACTCGAGTAGACGCTTATGTGAATCCTCTTTGTTGAGTAGAGATAGGGAGGCTACTGTCGAATATCTAACAATAAGGTATATATGCATAAGGATTATATCATATATGAATGCGATATCTTGTTTACATCTTTAATGACTCTGGATATTGTGGATCCGAATCTGCGGGACCTAGTATACTTGGAGATCATGAAAGCCCATACTAGAAAAGTCTCGATCGGGTTAACCGACTCGAGGATGACTAGTATCCAAGCTGGATTCAACTACCTTGCCTTGATCAACCAGACGGAGGACTCCTCATTGATTACGATAGGATTCAGGGCGATGTCAGGGCCTATATAAGGCAGGGACCCAGACCCATGAAAGAACAACTTCTACAAACCCCACAACTTCGTCGACCTAGTGCAGTTCAATACAACTCAACTCGACGCAAATAACAAGACCATATGAGATACTCAACGACTTAATTTAGATCCAATCTATTGCTTGTAATCGTCTAGCCATATTACTTGCACTTGAGAGAATACATATATATTAACCTCTATATATGATGTAGGGTATTACTTCAGCCGGAGGTTCAAACATGTCTATATCACGTGTACTGTAATATAATTATAGACACATTATCAGAAATAAATTTTGACAAATGACCCTTGACCCTACAGGCTGGTCGACACACAACTCAGTAGCGGATTGGTGGACCAGTGTCCTCAGCCGACCAAACCAACAACACAAGCTACGGCGTCCCTGGTGATGCTTCTCACCTGGGAACTATGGAAAGAACGGAACGCTAGAGTTTTTAGTCACGCTGAAATGACAGCAAACACTTTGCTTGGGAATAAAAAACGAAGCGAGAGCGTGGATCCTAGCGGAAGCGAGGAAACTGAGGCCCCGTTTGGTAGAGCTCTTGGAGCTGATTCTGCTTCGGAATCACTCCCAGCGTTGCCAAACAAGTTGGTCGGGGAGTGATTCCGCTCGGGAATCACTTCCCGTTTTGTATAGCGAGGTGGGAGCTGAAAAAACTAGTTTTCACCTGATTCCCGACTGATTCTCCTCGATTTCAACACAATATCCTCTCAGGAATCACTTCCACCACTAGCATATCAAACGATTTTACAAACAGAATCACTTCCACCACAGAATCACTCTCACCCTACTTCCACTACAGAATCACTCTCACCACAGAATCAGAGCTTTACCAAACGGCCCCTGAGTGTATCTCTTGGACACGGGCTAGTGCTTCTGTGTGGAGAATTTTGCTTATACCTCTACCTCTTTTTTTATCAACCCCTTCCTCTTGTTGGGGTTAGCTGCTGCGGTTCTTTTTTTTTTTCAGAACTGTTTCTTTTGTTTTGCTCCTGCTTTATTAATATATGAGGCACACCTCTTGCCTCCTTTTAAAAAAAGCATAGCTAGCAACCGGGAGTGGTCCTTGCAGCCGGTAGAAAAAATTGGGAAGTCCCATCAGGTGGTGGGGTGATCGCATAAATTAAGAAGGAACGAGAGAGGAATGCAAAATTTACCAGTGGATGGTTACGTTGTCCTTGACATTGTTAATCACCTTAACGACGACGCGGTCGCCCTCCCTGGTGACTATCTTGGGGCCGGGCAACTTGCCGTTCACCATGGGGATGGCGCGGGTGGTGCACAGCCGTGTCACGTTCTGCAGCCTCACCTGCCAGAATCACAGAAGATTAAGAAGCACATTGGCAAACGATCAGCCGGCGCCACGAATGCTTGGAATGCATGAATAGGACGTACATTGAAGGTGTAGTATCTCGTCGTGCCGAGTGATGTCCGTGGCAACGCCATCAACGTGCCAAAGAGCAGGATCAATGCGAGACAGCCTACCCCATGAATACCCATATCTTGCACTTCAAATTTGCGATTGCAATGTTGGGGATGTATATATATATGGGAGGCGATAGCTATAGCTACCTAGCAGTTAGCACGGCCAGTGCAGTGCTCATACAATGTGGGACAAAGGGTTATATAGCGAGGACAGCGCCAATGGCGGTTGCAATTTATTAGGTGACGGCATGATATTTTCCTTTTTTTCTAGGAGAAAAAAATGGGGAAGAATTAGGTGGCGATGATGATCAGCGGAGAAAGTTGATGACACGAGAGGGGAAAAGGTCGAAGCTAGCCAGCGCCAGCGCTTTTGCTGGTCATGTACAAAGAGTTGGGTCGGCCTGGCTTTTAGAGTGCAGGGAAAGGAAGAGTTAAGGGAATTGTTCTGGACGCACATGTATCCATAGAATATTATTGGTGAACTCATCTCCTCAGGAATCATGATGCAACCTGGAGCGTATCCCTGACTGAAATTCGCACCGTCTGAAAGATCGACACAACCTCAGCGTGACAGCGTTATTTGTTACGATTTCCTTGTCGCGTCAGATCAAACGCTATCTGATTAAGGCCCTGTTTGTTTCAGCTTCGGAGTGTGGCTTTCAGCTTTTACAATCCGAAGCTGAAACAAACAGACAGCTTTTGGTTATAGCTTTTTAAAATCTGCTGATTGGATTGTGGGAATCTGAGAAGCTGGTTTTTCTCAGCTTTTGATAGATTGTGAAAGTCCATTTTACTAAACTGTCCATAAATTTTTTTTAGAATCTACAACTAAAAGTTTTTTCATAATCCAGCTTTTTACAATCCAGCTTCTATAAGCTGCTTTTCAGAATCTCTAGCTGAAACAAACAGGCCCTAACACTTGGCCAGCAGGATTGGGTCGATCGGCGGTAAATCCCACAGGTTCTTTCCGGTGCACCACGGGTTGACTGACAAAGCAGAGATTAGAACACTGCAACGACTTACACTCACAGGGTGCTGTTCGCTGAGAAACTGCTGCTACGGAGTTGGAAGAAAGAGTGTATAGCTCGTGATATGATCTAACGAATTGTCTAATTAAGAATCTTAATATGAGAAATTTCAGAAAAACTCATCTAAGGGTTAAAGAGTATAATCCATCCAAAATATTTTATATAATCTTCATAATTAACTTTGGGTACTTAACTCCATCTGAAATGTGTAACTCTCTCAACCTCATCATCTCAATACCACAAACACATCTACCAAAACTATATGCGAGGAGAGATTTAGAGAATAAATCTGTAAGATTTCTACATAACTTAGTATGCATTACCTTTTTTTCATTAATCTTATGCAATTCATGAGCATAAAAGAATTTGAGGTTGATATGCTTTGTTAAGTTGCTTTTCATATATCCCGCTTGCACTTGTGCAACACATGCATCATTATCTTTATAGATAATGGTAGGAGTGTTAGCAGTGTTCAAACCACATAACTGCATGATATGATTGATCACTCTTCTAAACCATGCGTATTCCCGTACAACTTCATATAAAGTTATTATTCTTGAGTGGTTCGTCGAAGTAGATAAAATACTTTGCTTTAAAGATTTCTAGAAAATTGCAGTTCCACCATATAGGAAAAATATAGTCAGTCTATGATTTTGCTGTATGCGGGTCTGACATGTATCCAACATATGCGTATCCAACTAGACTTAGGTCCTAATTCTTTCTGTAGAACAGTCCTAGATCTTTGCTACCTTGCAAGTAACGCGGAATATCCTTCAAACCCTTTCAATACCTTTTAGTGGGCTTTACAATATATCATGCAAATAAGTTTACTGCAAACACTATATCTGACCTAGTGCAATTAGTCAGATACATCAGCGCACCTAAGTATGGGAATTTCAGTCGTAATACTTTCTCCCCATCTTTTCTAGGTCTATAGGGATCTTGATATGCTTCAAAGATCTTTCGACCATGGGGGTTTTAGCGGGAAATGATTTTTTCAAAACTAAACTACTCTAACACCTTCTGAGCGTAGTTTGACTGATGTACAAAGATTCTATCTGCCACATGCTCTAGCTATAGGCCCAAACAAAACTTAGTTTTACCCAAATCTTTCATTTCAAATTCAGACTTCAAATATGAACTTGCTTCCTCAATTTCTTCTTCTGTACCGATGATATTTAGATCATCTACATATACAAATATTATGCAAAATTTATTATGGGACATTCTTATAAATACACAGAGACAATTTGTGCTATTTGTGTAGCCTTGTTTTCCAAAAATTTCACTTAAATGATTGCACCACATTCTACCTGACTGTTTCAACCTATATAGCGATTTGTTCAATTGTACACTATAAAGGTGTCTATTTCTCTATCTTGATTCGGCAATATCCTTTAGTTACCTTCATATAAATGTCCGAATCTTGGGCCCCATAAAGATATGCAGTCACAACATCCATCAATTTTATTTTCAACTCCAGGTTGACTGCTATTGAGATTAAATATCTAAAAGTAATGCCACCCATCACCAGGGAATAAGTTTCTTCATAATCGATGTCTGGTCGTTGAGTGAAACCTTACGCCACTAGTCATCCTTTGTACATCATAATTTCATTCCTCTTACGAACAAAAACCTACTTGTATCCTACTGGCTTGATGTGGGGAGGTGTGTGACATACTGGCCCAAAAACCTCTCTTTTGTTCATAGATAATAGTTCAGCTATTATTGCTTTCTGTCAGTCTTCCCAATCTGATCTCTTTCTACATTCAATGAGCGATACAGGCTCAGGGTCATGATCTATAACTGTGATAATTTTGTTTGCAAAGTATATGTTGACTATTGCGGTTGCTCCATTCCAGGATTCCTCTAAATTCACATAGTTTATTTCTATTTCATCACTGGCTGCACTTTCAGGTGCTTCTTCATCTTGCTCTTCATAATTTCTTACTATTGGAGCAAGGTCCTTTAGTTTACCAGCGTTAATTTCAATGCGTGCATTTTTGCTGGTTTCTTCCAGCGTGGGAAGATTCAAATCCAGCGTTTCATACCATCGACAGGTCTCAACTGGCTCTCCTTCTTTTTCTTTTGGGACACTCTTGTGATCGGCTGTGGTAAGCTCTTATTTCCCACTTTCGCCAAACGTCTCCGGCTATTTGGGACTTAAGAAACCGAATTTTTTGTCCTTTTATTGTTTTTCGGAGCTCCTATGACAAGATGAAGGGTACCTTGTTTTGGTACTTCCATCATTTCTGGTGCATTGCGTGCAGGCACATACGACTTAATCACGCTGTTCAAATCACAAAAATGATTAGGCAGATTATTTGCTAATTTCTGCAAATCAATGATTTTTTTGTACTTCATCATTTGCTTCACTAGAGCGAGGATCATGTGTTGCAATTCCTTCAGCTCGCCATATAATTTCCCAACATTTTTCATCCAAGGGTATATTTCCTCCCCTTAATGACAGAAAATTATTTTCATAAAAAATACAGTCAGCGAAGTGGGCCGTATGTAGAGTTCTAGTTGTTAGTTCTAAATATCGGATTATAGATGCAGTCTCATAACCAACATATATTCTAACTTTCTGCAAAAGTCCTATAATGGTTCGTTGTGGCGACGGTATTGACACATAAACCATACGTCCAAATTTGCATAAATGAGAAATCTTCAAAATTACCTCTTGCAGTAGTTGCATAGGTGAATGAATGTTGTAGGAGGATGGTCTATAATTAATGAGGGATTCCGCATGTAAACTGCATGTCCCCAACATGTAGCATGCAAATAGTCTAGCAATGAACTTTATTCTCTTTATCAGCGCTTTGGCTAGTCTATTCTTAGTGTGGACATGTGGTACATAATGTTTAACTTTAATTCTCATGCCAATGCAATAATCATCGAACGCTTTAGAAGTAAATTCTCCAGCATTGTTCATTATGATGGATTTCACTCGATGATCCGAAAAATTATTCCTGATTTATATGATCTACGAGATCAACTTTGCAAATGCATGGTTGCGGGTAGATAATAGATATACATGTGACCACTTCAAGGATGCATCTATTAATACCATAAAGTACCAAAACGGATCAGAAAGTGGCTGAATAGGACCACAAATATCCCCCGGATTCGATCCAGGAATGCAGGGATTTCGTCTTGTACCTTCAAGGTAGACGGTCTTATTATTAATTTCCCAGTAGCACATGCAGGACATACAAAATCTTCATGATTCGATTTTTTTTCTCATTTATGCCATGATCTTGTGAGTTAGTAATTATGTTCCTCACAATTCTAAGAACAGGGTGACCTAATCTATCATGCCATAGAGAGAATAATTCTGTACTACGAAACACAGTCTTCAAGGTAGTGAACACTTCAGGTGCCCTAATACGAGTGTAGTACAAGCCACTACTTATGGACATAAGTTTTTCTAGTATATTCACTTCACTATCACGCTTAGTGATGTACAGGTACTCCCTATCATCTTTTTCATCAGTTTCTACATGAAAACCATTAGCACGAATGTCTTTAAAACTTAAGAGATTCCTTGTAGATTCAGGGTACAACAATGCTTCTTAAATGTGCAAAGTAGTTCTCATAGGTAGTATGACTGTGGCTCTTCCAGAACCAACTATGCATTTATCACTATCAGTGATAGTCATTACTTTTTCAGAGCTATTTCTAATAGACTGAAATTACACATTTTCTCTTAAGATGGTGTTTATGGTTTCACTATCCATAATACACACTTCCTCCATACGGGCGCCAGACATATTCTATAAATAAAGCATTCAATCATTCACATGCGAGAAAGTAGAAACAAGACTAAATGCTTTATTAGCTATTGAAAAAATTGATTGCAGCTAAGATTGCTCTTCTAGAGATTACATTTATTCACTCGATCCTTCTAAATTCAGAAACTAAGTAAATGACTAATTACTCTAATTCTATATAGGGTTTGCGAAATACCCGACCACTTCATCGTCAATAGCTTTCTTTTCCGCTTTATCCATTACGACATCATCTATGGCAGTGGAGGAGGGCAAAGTAGAGGCCTCCTCATCTTTCATTGGGAGGTCTTTCACTGCCAGTGCAGGAGCGTCATCAACTTTCGTGTGAGATGCTTCCCTTTCAACTATTGTTGCTTTGTCCACTTCCATCCCCACTGCAATGGTGAGGTGTACATCTGGCTACTCCTTCTTCTTTCGGTATGCTTCAACAACATGAGTTGGTGCTTTGCAGATTCGGGACCAATATACCAAAACACCGCACTTATAGCATGTCTGGTTCTTCTCACCATATGGCTTGACTTCTTTCTTTATCTTGCCATTATCATCACTAGGCTTGACTTTGTCCGTCACCACTTTCTTTCCTCCCTTTCCCCGCTTCTTATTGCGGTTCTTGCGTGCTTTGAAAGAGCTGTGATTGACTTCTAGGCCACTGATCTTCCCTTGTGGCTGGAATAAGAAATTCTTATTTATGACTTTGTCATGAACTTTGTGGAGTTGCAACACATCAATCAATTCAGAATACTTCTTATAATTCGGTTGACGGTGATTGCGTGCGGATTCTGACACATTCGGGTGAAAAGTGGAGAGTCTTCTCAATGTTCTCCTCTTCTGTGATCTCTTTTCCACAGAGACACATTAGTGTGCAAATGAGGTGTAGCACAGAGTTGTACTCTCTCACATGCTTAAAGTCACAGAAACGAAGTTGGACTCATTCTTGCTCTGCGAGAGGTTTGATGGTGTACTTAAGGCGCTCAAAACGCTCCTGCAGTGCGTCCCATAGTGCCTTAGCACTGGTCATTGCTATGTACTTATCGTTTAAAATAGGAGAGAGATGGTGGCGGAGAAAATGAAGTGTCTGATCATTCTTGTCCTTCGTGGGAACTATTGCACTACTTGTTCTTAGGCTAATTGTAGCGCGGAGTCTTTTCGCTCCCAGTACATTCCGGACATCCGATGCCCAAGTGAGATAGTTACGGCCAATAGCACTTAGCTCAGCGAACTTCTTGTTCATGATACCAACCATCTAGATATTTAATAATACAAGCATTACTACTAGTAAAATTGCATCATATTGCTAAATTAGATTACAGGAAATTTTCCGATATTTCTATGTTATTATTTGAATTTTACTGAATTTAAACGCATAACAGGCAATTTAGACAGTAAAAACAATAGTTAACATCATAGAAATAATAATAATGGAATTAAGTACTGCATAAATGCTAAAACAAATACAAAATCAAATTTCAGGGTACTTCTATGCAAAAACAGGGCTTCTGGATTATTTTCAGAACTAACAGGGGCCTAAACGAAAAATTTCAGAGATTGCGCTCAAATACTGGAAAAACCGGGGGGCTAAAAAGCATAATTTAGGTGTTTTTTCCTTTTCTTCCCCCCCCTTTTTTTTTTATCGGATTTCACCTTTGTTGGGCTAGCCTTCTTTGCATTTGGATCGGCCGACCCAAACCAGCCTGTTCGCATCTACTAAAGACGGGGTGGCTAAGGTTTTTCGAACCTTAGCCGCCACTTGGTCCAACGGCGGCCAGCGCACAACAGCGCTCATGAGGGGCTGTGGGGCCAGCGGTGGGTGGCGTGTTGAGACGTGGTGTGTGGCGGCGCTCATGCGGGAGCGGCGAGGCTGGCTAGGCGGGCGGCGACTTCGATCCAAGCATCTGCTTCGGGTAGCACGTTCGGCGGGTGGCGGCCCGATTGTTCGGGCGGCTCGGCGGCGTGGCAGTTCGGTGCGGCGGTGGGCGACCAGCTTCAAGAAGCAACGACCGAGTGCATCAAGGCGAGGGACGAGGCGACGCATTACAGGCGGCCGAGGGGCGGCAGATGCGCTTCGGCGACGATTCAGTGACGCTGATGGTGGCTAGAGCGGGCAGCACCAGCAGGACCACTGCCCGTGCAGGGGCAGAGTCGTCATGGATCATGGGGGTTGCAGCAGCGCACGGTCCGGTGGCACGTGCGGCGCGGCAGAGCTCCAAAAGGCCGCCTCCTTCATGCCGACGGTGTACTTTTCCTTTTTTTTCTTTCTTCCGATTTTGTGGCAGTGGCCATAGCCACCACATTCGGTGTGGAGGATGGCCGCCGGGCCTGGCCTTCGCTGTGTCATGCCTCTTCCTTTTTCATCTGTGCAGGGGGTTTGGCCGTCAGTTTGCCGGCCAGTGGCATGGTGGTCGGCAGCTGCAAGCCCCACCATCTCACCGTGATGCCTTTGCTATGCAGATCGATCTCGCTAGCTACTGTTCATTGCATACTCGGTACTATTTGTGCATACATTATGCTATAGATCTGTTCTATACTGTTAATTGCTACAGGTATATGATTCATAGATTTATTTAGTCGTGAAAACATTACCATTGAGAAAACGTACCGGACGATCTCGTACCTTTCAATCTGTGCGAGCGAGACGATCCGATTCCCTAGCTTGTCTCCGGGCAGAGTCTCGTGCTGATAATGTAACGATTGTTAAAGAGAGAAATAATGTAGAGGAAAGACTGTCTATTTTTTATTCATCTGTGTTTACAATAAGAGATTACTCATATGTATACAGAGTGTCAAAAATCTTAAAAAATAGAATTGAATTTTTTAAAGAGATCGAGACGAGTCCAGTTTCGATTACGAAACTCTAGATTTGCTAACATTGTTGAGGGGCCATCTGAAAACCGTTATCTGAACAGGCACCTAACAACACACTATGCAACGTTAAGACCATCCGTGATTGTATCGTAAGTACTGTCTGCCTGTCCAGTCTCCAAAGCTAGTTTTGGTGCAACAGGAGTGCCGAATTCATGTGCGGACAACCCGCATCATATCGGTTATCAACCGCATTCGCATGCATCGGTAGGACGTAGAGGTCGGCGAAGAGCTTTGACCTATATATGAACGATGGCTCGTTTCTACCAAGAGCGTAGCTCAAATGTCAAACTACACAGGTTTTTGACAGAGGGGCGGGCGAGCTATCACACCACATGCTAGCATCTGCACTTCACCTATCATCACCGCCCCCGGTGCACAACACGGCTATGAAACATGAATGGATCTGACGCAATCCAGCCACAGCTGCGTACAGATACATACAACCTGATTGCTTCATCTGACAATCCAAAGAGGGTAAAGCAAACTTCTGTTAGAACGTCATTGCAATGCAATCAACCGATTGTCGACACCGTCACTAGTTCACCACTGTAACCGAAGTTACTGCAAACTGAAGCTAGAAGACACATGAAACACAGCCTGTAAACACGGTTACAGTTTGTTTGTCTTTACCCTTCCACACGTGTTCCGTGTAATAGAGCAACACAGTTCTTTGCTAACAGTGTAGTTCTCTCTAATTTTCATTGCAGGGTTAGCACGTAAAGCACCATGTCCTCGATCCCATGGTGCAACTGTAGACACGCACAAAAAAGAAGACCTTTTTAGTAGATGGTTGCTGGTTGGTGATAGGCGACATGACGTGCATCTCTGGACTCTGATGATGATCTGGCTTTTTGGTTGCTACCGGGATAGTGACGCGGCATCCTACTCAAATTTTCGAATTGCACGGGATGTGTGCCCATGACCTCCTTGAGACGAATGGAGGGAGTATGGTACGTCCACACTTGTAATGGGAGGAAATTCTCCTGCTCACAAGTCACGGTTTCCAGTTGAGCAGCGAACAGGAGGTCTTAGCTACGTGCAATGCAAACGGATTGTGGATGCAGCCAATGGCAGCTCTAGAAAACAAGTAGTGGATGTACACAAGCATAACAATAGAAGTGATCATGTGCAATTAGATTAATATTATATAAATTTTTATATAATATTAAACTACACACTAGTGACATCTAGGATTTTTGAGGTCCCCGAGCATAGCCGGAACACCCTTGGCTCCGCCAATGGATGCGTCATTATGGTGTTTTACAATGTACTGCAAACCAGCTAGAATGCTAACTGAAATGTCAGATTGCGCTTCAGTTATATATTTGTGCGTCATGACATATTACGTAGAGTTATCGAGGTTCCATCGTACATCGGTTTTCACTTTGCAAGCATACTATGGAAGATCAAGAAAAACTCCATGAGTGCATAGTCATGGCACGCTTGGGGAATTAAGTGAACCCCCCAAGATCTTGTGATTCTCGCGTCGTTCGCTCGGGTGGCCCGGGTGACGACATAGTGCCAAGCCCTAGCCCCTCTTCCACTGTCCTAACCTCGTCGTCGCCACCGGTGACGGGCCTTCGGTGCTGAGGATCCCCTTCCCTACAAACTGAAGCTTCACTGCTTGCAACCCGTACACGATAGACGGTTACCGTTGGTGGAGATGGGTGGGGTGAGCACCACAACTCACGAGCCAATGCGTGGGCGGATGCACATTGGGAGTGAAATCCCTCCATGGTGGTTCTAGTCTAGCTCGTGGGGTGCAATGTGGCTTGACGGCTTGGGTGCTACGTGTCGTGGTGGCTGTTGGCATGTGTGTACATCGTGTGGCCATCCAAGGCTACCTTCAGGCACCTCCTAGTCATATGCTTCCCAGTAGTTGGTGTTGCATAGAGCTGCTTGATGGCGTCGCCACTCTTCTCGTCTTGCTCCTAGGTATGTTCGACTGATCTTGGTTGTTCCCCATGTGTGGGTGCCAGTTCGATTGGCTTGTCCGGATGAAAATAGCACGACGATGGATAGTGATTACACCAATGATGTCCAACGTGGGTGCAACGTGTGCGGTGGTGAGGGTACAGGGCCTTCGAACGAAAGATTGCTCGACTTTCTGTTGGTGCCGGCAATGACGACGCTCTTAGGCGTCGTTCCCCTCCCTAGAGGCATTGTCATGGTGCCCATACTTCCATCACCCTTGGAGGGTTTCCTAGGTGTAAACCCATATCTGGCTTGCTGGATCAGGCAATGGCGGTGTCTTTAACGCCGTGTCCTCTTTGGAGACGTTGCATTGGAGTTCTTGCCTTGTGATGGATGACCACCGACTTGGGACTAACATTGGTTAGTTTGGCAGCAATGATGACATCACCCGGTGAAATCAGAGCTTCCGTCTAGCGGTTTTGCTGACCAGCCTCTGTGCCTGTGGGTATCATCACAACGGGGGGCTGTTGCAGCTTTAGGCATGCATCTCCCTTTGGTTTCTTTGATCTGGTGTCCGCTCGACGGTGGTCTGGCTAGGACACATCAACAAGGTTTTTATCTCTTTGGAGCTGCACTCCATGGCGGTTTACGATGGATGGCCATGCTGAGGTGAAGTTAGAGCTGCTATGTTGTGGGTGTGCAACAGAGCTTGGCAACATGAACATGCAGCTGGCTCGTTCTTTTTGCGGTGATAGGAGATGTGGAGACCATGACACATGGGGTGTGACGATGTTGAGGCAAAGGTTGAAGTCCATCGCTGTGGAGTTGGAGCTACTGTGTCGCTAGTGCGGTGAGCTTGGAAACAATGGCATGCGATGGGTTCCGTCGGTAGTAAGGGAATGTTTGTTTGTATAATATAGTGTGTGTTATTGATATGGCCAATCGGTCGCCATGGAAACATTTATTGTGGTAGATAGTGTTGTTTTCATTTGGTGCTTAGTTTAGCTTAATTGTCCAGGCGAGCCTCCCTCTCATCTGTGGCGTTGTAACTCCTTTTCTTTCTTTCTTTTTTGCCTTCTTGGCTTGTAATCTGTACTTTGTTCGGCACCTTTGTTGTCTTTATCTCCTTGTGGCTTAAAAAAAAACTCCATGAGTTCATGACAACTAGCAAAAGGCAGGTGGAAGCTATGTTTCTTCTCATTTCTGCAAGACACAAGTCTAGCAAGTCCAATAAGTTGAAGGAGCTCCGCAAAACGTGATTTCTCCAGAAGAACACACTTTGATTTTTCCTTGTGATGTTTGATTGGTACTAGTTGGCTTCAAGTGCTTCAAGTCTCTTACCTCCGAGGTCTAATTTTTGTTTACTCGGCAAGTTGAAGTATGTTCTAGTGGAGAGCTCAACTTGCAAGGAAAACTGAACAAAGTTCAAAAGAAAGTGCTTACTATTTTCGTGATATTTTGACATCAGCTGAAGCAAGCTCAGCTACTGTTGCAAAACAAAGAGCAACTGAGGGATTCTGGAGTAAATATTATTTTTACAGGAATTTCAAAAATATTACATAAAATTGCAAAATTACAAAAATAATACGTAGTTACTAGACTGTTTAGTGAAAATCAATTTTCGCTTGATGGACAAAATAATAACTTACATAAAAAATACAATTTTTTCATGAATAAAAAGTTGAAAACTAATTTCGCACTTAGGTTCCACGATTTTTTTTTAATAATTTTTGTGGGCCCACATAAATTATTAAAGAATTAATTTTCGTAGAACCAATGTGCGAAAATTAATTTTTCACAGGATCAAAGTGTGAAAATTACTATTTTTGCTACTCCATCGAGTGAAAATTTATTTTCGCTAAACTGTCCAGCGACTGCGTATTATTTTTTTTGTAATTTTGCAATTTTGTACAATATTTTTGAAATTTCTGTAAAAAATAATATTAAAAAGAACCAGCGATTCTGTCCACAGGTGACCCTACAAAATAAAGCTTTGGGCCAGATACATTATACATTGCCTTATGGGCTCAAAAATGTGTGCAGCAAAGTCCATTTCTGCAGTGCTTTTGAGGTGCAATGTCAAAACACGCAGGAAGAAGAGCTGTGCTTTGTAGGAATTAGGATTCGCATTAGCCGGAGATATCTGGATCGAACCAAAAGAAGAACGGTGACGCCGGATCTAAATAGTTGGAAAACACAAGGTAAAAGCCTGTAGCCCTATAGTGCTCATTCCACTCAAAACAGGAAAAAGGTTACATCAGGCACCGATTGCGTTGATTTTTGGAACAAGATCAGCTGTTACATTTATGGATCGGGTTTCTGCGGTTGCTAGTGAGCTACAGTAGAATGCATTATGATCGCTTCAGAACCGTTAATTTCGAGGACAACAACATAAGATCTTCTGCTACACTTCACGCACAGTAATACGCGCCAGTACAAATGGTGGGCAGCAAGGCATCACTGTTTGGACAGTGATTTTGCTGCAGTGCTACAGTCTGCATTAGCCTAAGCACTGCAGATGATTTGGATCTTACGTTTACATTCTCTGCTAGCACAGGTTCACTATTGCGAATTTGTGATTTTTTTTTAAGAAACATGTATGAGAGCTACATATATGGTATACCGCCTCTTAATGGAGAAAAGGATCTTACACAATATCACTCCAAGAAACACATTTGAAGGAAAAATATGGGATAACAATTAGACATAAAAGACCAGAAACACAAAACTATGACAAGTTACAACCATCAGACAACACAAATCACTTGAAAGAAATATTGCTCTGCTCTCCTCACTTCCTCTTGTTCTTGTCAACACGAATCTTGGTTTCAAAACTCTTTTCAAAATTTTAGAATCCCTGTAGTTATCACACATGTCATCCACTATACTCATTTGTCAATGTGTGGTTTTGAGGTTAGGCACCGCTATGTTCCGAGGTCCATGTCGCATTGCTTCTCCATAAGGGCTCATCAAGTCCTTTGGATCTTCTAGACTGCCACTATAGAAAACGCTTTGCAAGTCGGCGATTTATTTGCTCATATGCTCTAGAAGTGCATTGGCCGTCTAGATGACATTATTGCTGTTGAGGTTAAATAATACCGTCAAAACTGTAATCACCTCAGTTGGAAGTGGACCATCAAGCATAACCAAGTACTTTTGGAGAGCAGCGTACAAAACCTCGGGAGAAAGAAAAAAGTGAGTTTTCTAAAAATCTCAGGAGACAGCTCAAATATAGCCCATTTGTTAAGTCTAGCCCAAAAAATATTGTGTTACAACGAATGTCGCGCCACCGTAAACTCGTAGAAACAAAATAAATTGACACTGGCTTAGTTGCTTGCATGGTACGAGCACTCGGCCTGCGTCGGTCCATCGGCGCAGGGCGAGTTCCGATGCACGACGAAGCCCAGTGCGGCGGAAGCTCGGTCTGTTTAACACCACGACATTGGCAAGCTAGAAAAGGAAGGGAAGGAAGGTCAGGCCGGTGTGGACTTCACGCCGATACGCACGGGTCACGAGTTCGGCAGCGCGCCCAGACCGGAGCTGGAGCCAAAATCCCGCAGTTACCTCGGAAGGTCAGTTCCGGAGCATCGCGCTCGCCGGTACCGCTGCACCCCCCCCCCCCCCCGGGGGGCGGTGTCCGTCCATACCGTCATTACCAGGAGAAAGGGCTGCCGTGCGCGATGCTGGAGGTATCCGTGGACTGTAGGGAGGTCGACGGGTGCCGGATGGAGTGCGAAAAGCAGGAAACGAGGTGCTGCAGGGTAGTGTTTGATTCAGCATCGTTTCCTCTCCTGCTTGCCCTCTTCTAAACTATAAAGCCACTAATGCTTTTGGTGTTGAACACCCCATCCAATGAATCCAATGTCTTCTTGTGTGTTCTACCTGATCTGCATATTGTCTCTCTGCCTATTTACGTATGGAAAAAATGTTTGTGTATAGAAATAATGATCATATTCGTATATGAAAACAATGATCATGTTTGCGTATGGAAATAATCAACCACACTAATCACCAAACGTTGATAGCGGCGGTGTATTTACGAACAGAATCCGCACTAACAATCATAGGTTATGTTGGAATATACGTCAAATATCTATCTAAACTATAAAGCAACGAATGCATTTGATATTGAGCACCCTATCTAACGCCTTCAGATTGAATCCAATGCCTCCTTGCGTGTTCTGCTTGATCTACATCTTATCTTCCTGCCTATTCGTGTACGGAAAGAATCAATCATGTTTGCGTAATGATTCTATTCATGTATGGAAATAATGCTCATGTTCGCGTATGAAAATAATCGATCATGTTAATCATTAAACGTTGATAGCGGTGTCCTACCCCTCACCCCCTATCCATGTATGGAAATAATGATCATGATTGCATATGAAAATAATGATCCTGATCGTGTGATCATGTAATCAATTTCATTTGGATTGACACAATTATACTTACTATCTCTTCCCAATCTTGTGATTGTCCATGGATCTGTTCATTTAAATTCATTCCCCATCGCATGATCGCATAATCAATTCATTTGGATTGACATAGTTATTTCTTGTGTGATAGCTGATGACATCCATGGAGGCTCAGCAGCATGGTTTTGCAAGAAGATCGAGACTGAACTAGAGCTCTAGCTTCCTGTCAGAGCTCCTTGAGTCCATCGGGAAGCGTCTCACCTTTGGCCATGATGCAGCGTCCTTCCAATCCACGTTTTCTCTGTGGCGGGCTACCGTGCCGTTTAAGAGCTTTGTGCCGCTCCTTCTCCCGTTCAATCCCAAGCCAGAGAGCGTCACCATCTACAATGTGTTGAAAAAGAGAGGGTGTTCTCCTTATCGTTGCTGGACGTGTGCAGCAAGGTGCCGCACGGTTCATCGTGTGGACGGTTGGTGCTGATGGATGAGGCAACATCCGTGACGCTGCTAAACCCCTTCACCAATGCAATGCCTTTGAGTTCTGCCAATTCATGACCTATAACTGCATGCCTTATACATTTTGGCAAGTGTTTATGAACCAATAGCTTTTCAAATTACAGATACAGGTCACTACAGTTCTATCAGTTGGAATGGAAGCATACTTACGAAAGATGTTGGATAGTGCATGCACAGGTTATGTTGAAACATCGTAATGGATAAACTTGTACGTGTAAATCTTTTGATATAGTTTTATGCATTTTATTTTCTGACGTGCTTAACTCAACATTGTTATATATAGCAGGGAACTGGGATGGAGGCACTTGCATATGGTCTTGAAGCTAAAAGACTTAACCATACACTCTGGACATGACACATTTACGACTTTGTTAACATTTGTTTTGAACCGACAGACACACTGTTCCACACATTTTGGTACTTAAAATCACACTACTAATGGATCTTGTTGTCCAAACCACCCTTACAACTTCGATGCCATGAACCAGTCTATGTTGTGGGGGTATACATCCATATTGTCAAAGTCAGGAGGAACACACTCCAATTATCATCAAGGATAGTCACAAATAAGGAGGCTCCACATTGGAGCTCTAATGAGCTCTAATATCTATTTCATTTTTGAGCAATTTCTATTCTTCACATGACTGCTTTGTTTCATGGATAAATTGTGTCACTGTAACATACCATATGCATCTTTATAGAATATTTTTGTTCTTAGTGCTTTTTTATTACATAAATTGTTCGATCAATACCTTTCAATACCAATGTTAAGATATTTTAGGGAAGCTAAAAAATAATAATATTAAATGATTTTATCCTCTTTCCATATATATTTCTCTTTCCAAACACACTAGGCCACTGAAGGTGCAACCTTTCATTCAATCTCCACGGACCCCATATCACGTTCAAATATAATTTCTTTCTTTTTTGTTTACATTTCTTTCCAATGTTGAGGTATTTGGGAGAAGCTAAAAATTGGTAATATTAAGCGCTTTATCCTCTTTTCATATATTTTTCTCTTTCCAAACACACTAGACCAGGGAAGGTGCAACATTTCATTCAATCTCTACAGACCCATATCACGTACAAATATATTTTCTTTCTTTCTTTTTGTTTCCATTTCCTTTCAATGTTGAGATATTTGAGGGAAACTAAAAATGGTAATATTGAGCGATTTTGTCCTCTTTTCGTATATTTTTCTCTTTCCAAACTCATTAGGATACTGAATGTGCAACATTTCATTCAATCTCCACGGACCCCATATTGCGTACAAATATTTTTCTTTCTTTTTTGTTTCCATTTCCTTCCAATGTTGAGATAACATATTTGGTAATAGAAATTACTTATTAAATTTATTTGTTTCTTTACGGACTTCATCTCAGGTACAAATATGATTATGATTTGATGACCTACAGATGCAACTGTAACTTGGACAGGTGGTGTGGAGGAAGCTCATGTTCTGATTGTTCGTAGGCAATGAGGGCACTCTGAGGTCCTGGACAACACAACCTTCATGGTTAGGTGGGGGCAATCTCTCTATGTCTGTTCCTCTATCAGTTAAGCTTGAATCCATGCCTTTTAGCCCGTAACCAATATTCTACCATTTTTACACTATTCTGGTAGCTATTTTGCCAAATTTATTTTTCTTTGCTTTAATTAAGTTTGTTCACTCAATATCTTCATCACATCTCTCATAGCTTAGATTTGTGATCAATCTGTATTGGGAACTTTTATTGCTAACTTATAGTTTGGTAAGATATCTAAACCATGCACTATCATGCATGCTTAGATAGATGTAGATCAAGCTTTTCTCTATACATCAGAGCTACACGTTGAACTCATTTAACATATTATATTTGAATACATAGCTACTGAGCTTTTGAGATACATGTCGCATATATTATCATTTTTATACTTCAGCCATTGTTTTTCTTTTGTAGATTCAGTATGTCACAGATGTTATCACGAGACAACAAACTAAAGAAAAGCCCACACAATCGTAGTTGTCTCGCAAGGTGCTTATTCCCAATGCGTTTCATTGTCCATTTTCTTTTCATATATTAGTCCCTTATGCATCTTTTATTGCAGATATGTTTGTATCAATTATGATATTGTAATTGTTGAACCCATCAAATTCGCACCTCGAAAAAAACAATACTTGTGCAAATCAGCGATGCTTACATAGACATGGACTATTTCGAGTGCCTTTTAGATCAAAAGGAATTCTTGAATGGTGACATAAATACGTCTATGTGAAGTAGCTACATATACACATAACCCTTTAGTCCAAATTTGTGTAACTTTTAAATGTAATAGGTCATAAGTTTATACATCCACTTGATTAGGGAGGAAGATCATCTCCAGTTTTGGGCTAGTGCAAAGGTATTCTTAGAGAATACTTATATTTCAAGTATTCTAAAGCGGGATGGTGAGATTGGAGTGGATGAGATAAATCCTAAGAGTGACATCATAAAAAATAATGGATAATTATTTCAATCACGAAATGGTAACAATTAAACCCTTATTTATGAATTATTTGTAAATATATATGTGCCTAATACTTATACTTACATTTTTTTTGCTTTAGGTCTCTATTTTGATTAACATCGACGAATGCCAATGGTACCTTGCTGTTCTCAATGTGAAGAAACGTGAGATATGTGTGCTCGATTCATTAGGCTTGTCATTGGGTCACAAGGACCTCACGACTACTGTAAATATATATATTAATTCATCGTATCTTTTTGATTTTATGAAGAAGAAGATTTTTTATTGTACATATCATGCTAATTGTTTGCTTGTAACATCTCATAGGCTTCGAGAGAAAAATAAATGATTGCATCACAGTTGAAAGAGCTTCATGGCCACAAGTGGCTAGACTTACAAGTTACGACATGGACTGTTAAAGAGCATCAATTCAATGAGCTAATGTAGATTGACAGGTACATAACAAAATTGCTTACTAAAATAATTACAATTCATTGATTAAATAAATGTATGTATGATTTTTTTTAATTTGTAGCACATCTTGCAGGTTGTTCATCCTAATTACATGGAGTACTAGATAGGAGATATGCTATCTGACGGTGTAATTCAGGTTTTTCATACATGATAACAAAATTGATTTGCATGTTTATTTATAAAATCTAAACATTAGTTTTTATTACTACTGTGCAGCATGGTAAAGCCAATTTTAGAAAAAAAAATTACCTGTAATTTTGTTGGACTCAAAACTTAACATAAGGAAAGGATGTCCAGATTCCGAATGTTACAATGAATAAAAATAAAGTTTAGACGATGTTGTCATTTTAGAATGTCCTGTCTAGCGAGTCAAACGGTCAAATTTATCAAATTAAACTAAAGACCAATCATCACCATTTGTTCTTTCAACTACCCTTGTGCAAAGAAACGAAGATGATTCAGTAGGTGAGCTATACAAATATATCTTGTCTATCGAGCATGCTGAGACTCTAGAGTACGCCTCTCTTTTTCCATATATTATCCTCGTTTCTGCAGATTATTCTTATGTGTTGTTATATCTAACACAAGATTTTTTTTTTGTATTTATAGTAAAGACTGGGTGCAAAGCTCTAAACCATACCCTATTAGTTTAAGCCTCAGAAAACTCCAAGAAACAATGGATGTTCATAAGGCAGTGGACAACAATTTTTTTGCCATGGGCATACATATGCTCACTTGTGACGAGATCCATCTGTTGAGTGGTATCAATTGTCGGGGGTAATCCCTGATAATGAATTCGGGGTATTTTGATCGATGGGCGTCTTGATCTAAGTTTCTTGTGGTTGGATTGAAGGGACACAAGAACACGGGGATTTATTTAGGTTCAAGCCTCTTGTGGGATAATAGTTCTACGTCCTATGTATTTTCTTATGGATTAAATGAACTTGTTACTGAATGCCCTCTACAAACCAGATCCCCACCCCCTTTATATAGCAAGGGAAAAGAAGAGCATACAAATAGACCATGCCAAGTACAGTAGCAGACCTACTCCTAATGAAGCCAACAACTCCTAGGCCATCATTACGAGGGCATGCACGCCCATCCTGCTCTGGTCGTTGTGCATGCCCTATCACGTCTGCAGAGCATCGTCACGTTCGCCTATGAGGCCATCCTGTAGCAATAAATGCTACAAGATGGGTCACACCAACTTTACATCTGTCCCCGACCATACTCGATGAAAGGAGATGTATGAGGAAGGAAAAAACTTGAGTGGACCACATTTAATACGATTTGACTGGTTAAGTGAGTACCCGGCCTGCGACCAGCAGGGGCTAGTCGCAGGAATGCCTTCATCGACCAGGGGCTGGTTGCTTGAGCCCACTCTAGTCACGGGGTGAAGTTGTGATATTGTGGATATCAACTGTCGGCTGCCATTTTGCCGCGTAGGGCCTACCTTGTGGGGCACTCCTTTACCTATCACATTAGTATGGACCTACAGGTTTGTTTAAGTCTTACATTCACATATTAGCTCTTTGGTTCATATTTCTAATATTTCTATTTATTATCCTAGACGGTCTCTAATTTCTATTGATTGACATCATTCCGTGGAAGTCTTGATGTTCAATGTTTGGTAAAAACATTTGATAGCTAGCCTAAGATAGACTATCGTACCTCTATGTGTAAGTTGGTAAGATTGTCTCACTTGTCAATTAGTGTCTTTATTTACGCTTTCCTAATAGCTATCTTGTGCATATTATATTGCCACATGCTCTCCTCGGTGGCTACATTATGTTCGCACTGGACATGGATAATTGAACTATATTTGTACTAGACGTGCTTACTGTGCCAGCGTGATTCAAAGTTCCATTTTATATAAACTATAAGCCTAAATATGAAAAGATTGCAAAGAACTTTCGGCTTTTTATGGAATTAGCAAACCCTAGTACGAATTATGATATCTTGAGATGGCCTCTTAAGCTACATCGTGGTGTTCGTTGATTTCATGATTCACTATAACTGATTCATTTGTGAAGTGCAAATGTAACAATTAATTGTTCTATAGGAACGCTTCTGGTTTCTTTGTTATCGAGTTCATGTGCTCATGGAATGGAGAAAGACTAGAATTAACAATTCATAGAGTAATGGTCTGTTTATTTCAGCTGTAGATTGTGAAAAGCAATTTGTAGATTGTGAATTATAAAAATCTGCAGAAGTTGATGAAAGACGGATTGCTGGATTGTTACAATCTGGAAGCTAAATTGTACAACACAGCTTTTATAAGCTAGCATGTTTGTTTGAGCTTGCAGATTGTGATCACAATCTGCAATCTACAAACTGAAATAAATAGACCTTAAGTTTTTTTTATTGCACAACGGTGTACAATTTGTACTAATCCATGTTCAATTACTATTATTGCTATTGACATGCAATGCACATTTATATACAACGTGATAAAATAGATAGAAATAGAGCATTACAAAGGAACTCATTTTTTCACCATATAACCTAGGACGAACATTAATTTTAGAAATTATTCCATCGTATAAGAAAAATATTAGTGATTTTTTCAAAAAAAAGGATTTTATTTGTGGCCCTAACAATTGTTAGAAGTTATAAGTAGTATTTGTTAGAGAGTTTTAGTTTAAATTCTACACATGATTTTTTGGTGAATCCAATTAAAATAGTTGCACATGGATTATGGAATACACACAAAAAGTTCTATGATTTTTTAAGAAACAGAAAACTACTGATTTTTAAAGAAATAGACTGGTGAATATTGAATTAGTGAATAGTGAATTTGATAGAGGATTGAACATAAATGTGGATAGAATGTCAGGAAAGATAAAATCGATGGCAATGAAGGAAATTTAAAATTTTGAGTGGCACATAGGGAAGAGGAAGTTTTTTTAATAGAAAATAAGGAATTTGCCCATTTTGGTAGCCCTACTAAGGGCCTGTTTTTTGGTTTCTATTTTTGGGTTTTTTTAAAAAAAGTTGTGCTTTTGACTTGTCTGAAAAGTACTTTTGGAAATAGGTTGTTGGCTTCTATAATAAATTTTTGACTTCTTAGCACATAACTTCTCAGAAAAGTATCTCTCAGCGAGCTTCTCAAGTTTAGTTTATTTTTCTCAGAAATAGATTCCTAGCTTATTCAAAAACCGCTTTTTCAGAACCCCGTTTATTCTGGCTTCTGGCTTCTGGCAGCAACAGAAGGAGAACCAGAAGCAGAAAATAAACATGGTCTAAGTATAATGGTAACAAATGTGAAAATGTCATCTCCTCCGATGTACAGAAAATTGTAAAGTGCATTAGACACTAGATGTTTTGGAAGATAAATTAGTTATAATATTACATTTGCACGTAACTATACCTGTTGAAAGGTTGGGCTTTGAAAAGTTCGACGGAAGACCACAGGTCTAAGGGCATTTTTGTTTGGGTTTCTGCTTCTAGCTTATCTAAAAAGTTATGCTTTTAGCTTTTTTGAAAAGCTTCTTTTGGATTTTAACTATTGGATTTTACAATAAATTTTTAGTTTTTCAGCACACTACTTCTCACAAAAACTACTCTCGGCTTCTAGTTTATTTCCTCGTAAGCAGGCTTATGGTTTCTACAGAAGCCACTTTTCAACAAACCCGTTTATTTGTGCTTCTAGCTTCTAGGCTTCTGATGGAAGCAGAAGTCAGAAGCAGCCTGAAATAAAACAAGCCCTAAGTCTAGCTTGAGCCTGACCTGACATCGGTTTTTCGGGCTGGGCTCAGGCTTTTTCAGGTTTTAGGTCTATTTTTGAAACTTGAGCCTAACCTGAAAAATCTACGGGCTACAAAGTTAAGCTTCGCCCGAAAAATCTATAGATTGGGTTTTTCAGGCCTGGTCAGATCAAGTTTACCGGATTGGATCGGGCCTACACGTAACTATCTATTTAACCATATATTACTTATTGTATCCTTCATTTTTATTCTTGATATCCAAAAATATATCAAAAACCGAAGGTATATGAAAATTACGTGTGCACACTTACTCATGAAGTAGAAAGGCTCAAAGGTTGCTCTCGTTTCCCCTCCTGGCTCGCACCAAGTTCAACAAGTTTAGGTAAAAGAAAATACTAACCCAGTATCATACATATCCTACACAGCCACGCGTTGAAAACTTTCTTTTGTTTACGAAGTTTTTTTTAAAAAAGATGGTTGTCTGCCACGGCAGGCATATGGGCCGGAGCGGGATCTGGAGTGCCTCTCGTAATGGATCCCGCGTAACTTCTTCTTTTTTTATGTAATATATCTTTTTATTTTATTTAGCATCTCTAAAGGATACTTAAAATTTATTCCTTATAATACTATTATATCATCCTTTAATATTATTATAGTATCATTTATTTTTTTTATCTCTAACAGCTACTTTATTTTTTACCTTTCATTACTTTTTTATTCCTTTCAAACCTACCATCATACATATGAATAGTGATATGGCCGTCGGTTTCCGTCCGTAAATCTGGCACCAACTCCTCCGTCCGCTTCACTGTAGCCAGCATGTAGCTGTGAAAACTGCACATGCTGGAGCGTTTTGCAGTGGATGAATTAGCAAAAAGGACGTGAACAAAGATACGGCCGGTGGAAACCTTCTCTCCTGGAGTCGGCCTTAGTGCCTTGTGATACAGTTGGGGGAATGGATGGTCCTATTATAGCGCACCACTGGGACTTGGGAGTCAAGTCCAAATTTTATGGTTTTCGGATGACCCTCTTTTAACAATCATGCTGTTCTTTTAAAATATGATAATAGGCACGCCTTTAAACTGAAGTTGCAGGAGTGTACAGAAACGAATCGTTTCTGCCTAATTGGAAGTTATCAGACATAAATGAGTTTACAAATACATACCTGGAGTGTTCTAATGGATATCTTTTAGCTATTTGGATGTTGATGTATACTTAAATTTAATCTTTAGGTTTGGTCTGGACCCATATAGTCTCGTTGTTCAGCCAATCACATTCACCAGTACAAACTTATGATTTGGGATTGCAGAACACGTTGTTCTTTGGCAGCTTCTTGCAGGCCTGTACGAGTTGTGTTCCATACTTCAACCTCACATAAGATCTATCACTGCCTACTAGCTGCTCTTGATAGTTACAGACTTGCAAGTTCTGCATTCTTTGTAGTTTTCCATTCAGCACGAGGTAACGCGTGACTGGCGAGAACCGCGAGGTAACTAGCTGCACGTTGCTAAGGTCTGGGGTCAGGACCCCCTGATCCTCTAAGAAAGCTTCACGTGCATGTAATCTGCAATTTGCGCTGTCATGTCTGAAGCAATAAGTGATGCTCAAGAGTCAAGAGATACCGATATTTAGCTTGCGTTTTCAGACACTGACGGGAAAATATCACCAACTGGTGCAGGTCAGAGTGACTCTGGAAGCTGAAAGCAGCCAGGCACCGAGATGGCTAATGAAACAGCTTGGTATGTAAGCTTGAGAGCCTGAGAGCAGGGTGGGGCTGCTCGTCTCTTTGCTTCAAAGAAAAAGGTGCAGAATTGGTTCTGTAGGAGGGTAGAAATTGTATTGAAGATACTTGACTGTTGCACAGCAGCAGCAGTACTACATGCTCGTTTGCAGTTTTATGTAAGCAACAATTGATTAGTTGACACCACAAAAGGAGGGAACGGAATTCGTTAGTTTCTTTGCAACGATCCTTGGCATGTCTTCATGCTTCAGCCTTCAGATCAACGCCATTTGCCTTGTGCTTTCTCGTTCTCGAAAGGTAGTTGACATTGTTATCTATCATGCATCAGTGGCGCACATTCTTCGATCCGTGGTCCAGGGTTATGCCCTTTTCCCCGAATGACAATTTCACCAGCCAACGCGACGCTAATTATAGGAGAGGAAAAGTCAGGCTTCGACGAGATCAGAAACAACCAACGCTCATCCTAGCTAAGGCCACACAGCATCGATCCATCTCATGCCAGCTTGGCCCTGGGCATCAAGTGCCACTCAGGAACACGTACACCATCTCATCAGCCATCAATCATCATGAAGGCCAAATCCGGGTACATTTCCTGCAGATTTCAGGCTCTCAGCTCACATCGTGGAGGCTTTTTTCCAAGCGGATCGGAAGTTCACTGCACACCTACCCTGCAGTGGTGGCTTCTGGTGCGGCCACTGCGCGCCAGCTGTGCCCAGCGTAACCATCAGAGCCTAGTGTTTTTAGCAAAGCGACAGTGCTCTTTTAACAAACGACTGTGTGTCTTGACCCGTGATCAGCACCGGGCATTGTCCTTTCCGACGGTTTCAAGCCTTGAGGACGAGATTTTCGGGGAACTAGTTGAGATGAGGGGGGGGGGGGGGTCTGGTCAGCGCCCCCATCACCCTCCGGGTGGCAACCCCTCTGTGACGCTAAATCCGGCACTTCCTCCCCCACCTACACCGTCTCCCCTCCTCCTCCTCCCTCCTCCACCTTCACTTTCGCTCCACCGCTAACCCCCTTCTTATGCTTCGACTTCACCCTCTTCCCAGCCTTCTCCCGACATGGTGCACAACACGGTCGGATCCGCCCACCGACTAAGCAGATCAGACACCTTCAATGCCCGGATCTGTCTCCCGTTGCTCATTTGCCACCACATCAGCATCTCGCACCGTTCCTTGCTCGTACGCGGAAGTGGTGCGCCCAGGTCAACCTCCATTACTCTCCCAACCACTCTCCCGCTGGCAGAGCTTTCTTTACTCCGCTCAGCTCGGTTCCTCACCCTTTAATCCATCGGCATGATTCCCTACGCCATAGCTCGGCTTGCCTCTCCTCTGTGCTTGGGTCAACTCGCCCTGCAACGCCCCTATGCAGAGGACTTCACTCCTCTCTCCCTCTCCAGCAGCAAGTTCGAGCCTCTCCCTGTAGCGTCCCTACGCAGAGGACTTCACTCCTCTCCTCCTCTCTGGCGGCAAGCTCAATCCTCTCCCTGTAATCATGAAGGGTCTAGGCGGCCTCCCCCTAGCCGGTCACTTCAAGGTCCGGCACCCGCCTATCATCGTCGCGTGTGATCCCATCGCATCCGTTTGAGCCGGACGCGCTGGAGCCCGAATGGACTCTGGTCCGGTGCAGATGATGGTGGAGAAGTGACAGGCATTCATTGCCTTTGCCCGCCTTCAAGAGCCCGCGCTCTCTCCCGCCCCATGCCCCCGTTAAAATGGCCCCGCGGGTGCTGAGAGGGGCTTGCTACCGCTACATGGCCTTCGACCACCATGCCACCATGTCGTGACCCCGTGAGGTGGTTTCGTTGCCGGTGTTCAGGGCACAGGGCTCGGGCTTGTTGCTGCTGCTCGGTCGTGCCACCTGTTGCAACTCCTACACAACACAACAATGCTCCACACCGCACCATAGTGCACCTCAGTGACCCCAACCTCCGGTCGGACGATGATGAGTGCCTCATCCCCCTCTTCTTCGATCGCGCAGGGCTCCGTGCTTGTCCCTTGGGCTCTCAGCCTCCCTATTGGCGGCGGCACCCAACAAATCGAAGACGTCATCCTTGATGCCCTCTGTCTTCATCGTGGGGAGATCACAGTCTCCAGCCACTACCTGGAACCCTTCCTGATCAAGTTCGAGTACAAGCGCTACTGTGCCAAACGGTTGGGCATGAGGGTCATCAAGTGGAATGACGCCCATCTCTACTTGCGCCCGTGGCATAGCCTCATTTAGGCGATGAGCGTGGAATTCTTCTTTCGGGTTCACCTCTGCTTGGAGGGCATACCCATCCATGCATGGTCACCAAAGATCATGGAGTGCGTCTTTGGCTGAACATGCTCTCTGGAGCATATCGAGTCGGACATGCTCCACCCCATCGACACAAGCATCGTCAACCTTTGGTCTTGGACGACGAACACGAGCCACATACCCAAGGTAATATGGCTGACGTTCATAGACCAATCGGCAGCTGGCTCCTCTTCCCACTTGTAGGTCTCCACGACTCCTTCTAAGAGGTGTCAGTATGGCACAAAGTTCCGACTGATTATTCACCTCGACACGATGGAGGATTTCTTAACTGCTCCATCTTTCTCCATGATCAACCGTCGACATCTTTGGCCAACTCACTTACAAACAGGTTCATGTGGTACTGAGGGGAGATTGACGAGAATCCGAGGCCAGACCATGTTCCTTCCTTCACTAACGCGCGATCGAGCAGTGCTTCGGGCGAAGAATGCAACTCACGATCTGGGTGGGATGACCAGCCCGCTGGCAGTCGCTGTTCCTCCAGTGATGACCATCCAAGACCTCCACCATGTGGGAACCATCCTCATTGGCATGGTGGCTCGTCATGTCATGCATGGCACGCAATCAGGCACTGCTTTCATCAAAGCTTCAGTGGCCCTGCTCCAGTTACATTATGATGCATGTGCCAAGCCCCCAGTGGCCTTCGACGGTTTGCAAGCACCGGGCGGTATCCCTACTATGGTCGCTGATGGTGAGCAGCATCTAGTGCAGGAACCGCCTAGCGGCCTGGTCCTCAGGACCTCTTTGGCGGCATCAGCACTACCGCACCGGGTCGCGAGTAGGCCCGCTATCCGTCTGACGTCGATGGTCAATATCGCGGCACCTCCCAAGTAGTCGTGCTGGGCCTTAGTGGGCCCCGATGGTGTGCATGTACCAGATGGTGTCCTGGCCGCACCCCCTATTGACATGCGGTCACCGGTGGGGGAACTGTCATGCGACCCTTTCCCAGGGACAACTTCGGTGGCCCCAGCTCTACCAGGACAAGAAGTGAGCGTCTCCACGGTCCTCCACACAAGTGGTCGAATATTTGGCCTGGTCCATCACGACAACCACAGTTTCCTCCCTGCTCTTTCCTCCTTGCATATTCATAGCACTGCCTTCATCTTTGCTTTCTCGGCGTATGTTTTCAGTGCAAGTGACCCTAAGGATGCACCCGAATAGGTCAGGAGCGCAATGTTCCTAACCTAAAGTTGGAACACCTCAGCCAACGCAATGCTTGAACATGGGTTGGAGGTGGTGAATGACCATGTTCTGTCCTCGGCTTCCCTCTTCGTGGATTTAGCGCCACCCACCAGCACCTCACACAGTGAGATCTCTGCAGCGATACAATCACCTTAGTGGGTGGGACTTTGGTAAAAGTGAGTGTGGCTTTTGCGCACCTCCTTTGGGATATGCAGGTGGGCAAAAAAGGACCCAGTCATCATGGATCAAGTGGTGGCGTCCCTGGAAGGCGCGATGCTGATCATCATCCTTTTCAGGTTCCCTAGGCCAGCCCTCTTCCCTCTGCATTGACCTCTCCCCCATCTATACCTGCTATGGTAGCCAAGCTCAAGTGGACGCATCGCGTTTACGACTCCTCCCGACAGCTTCAGAATGAGCGTCTGTCCAAGAAGCACCAACTCCAAGTCACTCAACGTGCATAGATCCATCTCTGCTGCAAGCTGGGTCTCCTTGACAACACGAAGACCTTGAAGGAAGCTATGTAGGACTACATCACCATTTATGATGGCTCCCTCCCAGAGTTAGTGATCGGTGCCCTGATGGAGCTTCTCCATCTCATCGGCTCTGAGAAGCACCTCTATGAAGTTGCATTTGTGATTCTCAACAAGGACGCCCTGAGCTTTTAGAGGAACTATCCTCAGCAGCGGCTATGCCCCGCAGATGGATGGTGCCCCTCTGCATGTTTTGTTGTGGGTCTCTTTTGCGCTCAGGTGGATGTACTAGATGATCTTTTGTATGTGTGTGCGAGGCTACTTTAGTAGAGGTCCACAATTTAGACCTTTGCCCACCCTCGCATGTCCCTCCCTCTACTATTAGTATTCACTTCATGCTATGGTCTCCCCCTATGTCATTAGGTCTATACTATGTGGGATCTACTCGAGGTCCACTTTTTTACTTTCACATTCGCTACAATGGTCATGAGGCCCTCCATTTATCTATAACATTTAGTCTCTACGGTCGTTATGTCTACCGCAATGGCTCCCGTGTTCCAGACGTATTCTTTATGATTAGCCTAGACATCTCCATCCTTTCCTGGAATGTTAGGGTTTTGGTTTCGGGATACCATTGAGACCTTCTCTCGCATTCCCTTAGACTTAATAAATGTCACATTATCTGTCTATAAGAGACCAAGCTACATGGCATTGATGCTCAAACCGCGCGATACATGGGAGGAGGGAGGGACTACTGTTGGTTATAAGTTTCTCCCTACTTCATGCCCCCATGGCCACATGGGGGGGGGGGATCCTCCTCCTTTGGGACGAGAGTCTACTTGAGGTGTGTGACATCTCCATGGGAGCTTTTCATATCACTGCCACCATAACCTCCAAGCCCTTCCAAACCTCCTTCTTGCTAACCTTTGTCTACGGTCCCACGAGGTGCTCTCTCAAAGTGCCCTTCCTTCAGAAACTTAGGCAACTCTGTCCTCCCACGGGCACTCCGTGGCTGGTGGCTGGCAATTTCAACATCATCTACAAGGCATCGAACACAAGCAACAATAGCCTTCAACTTCGGCAGATGCATCTTTTCAGAAGGGCTCTCAATCACTGACACCTCTGTGACATCCGCCTTTAGAACTGAAAGTTTACCTGGTTAAATGGACGATGCAAACCCACTCTATTCAGGCTAGACAAACTTCTCTGCAACCCAAAATGGGAGTCGCTTTTTGACACCCATAGCCTGCAAGCCCTTTCCTCCTCCCACTCAGATCATTGCCCCTATTCCTCTCCAACCAAAGCAGGCCTAAACGTCCCAGAACATTCAAGTTTGAGAATTTTTGGACTCTTTTGCTGACTTTCATGGAGATGGTATCTTCGGTCTGGGCTATCAATTTGGGGCACCAAGACCCTCTTCACGTCCTTGATCAGAAACTCTGTAACACAACTTCTCGCCTTGGACATTGGAGCAGGTCCATCCTCTCTGGTGCAAAGCTACAACTTAATGATGCTTGAGGTCATCCTATGACTCGATTCTGCCTAGGAGCGCATGTAGCTCTCCTTAAGCGAGAACCTGCTTAGGACGCAGCTGAAAAAGTAGGTTCTTTCCCTAGTTATTATCGAGCATGCCAGAAAAAGGTAGGCCTCTAGAATCACCTTCCTTAAGGAGGGTGACGCAAACCCCAGATACTTTCATAACATAGTGAATACACGGAGGAGACGCAACCAAATTTGGTGCTTGTGCATAGCTGATGGCTGGGCAACGACCTATGCGAAGAAGGCTATCGTGGTTCAGTAGCATTTTGTCGTGCCATGATTAGGCTGCTGCCAAGGGCTGTCTATCTAAACTGGGACATCATGGGAATCCAATGTAATGATCTAGATTCGCTGGATGGACATCTTCTGAGGAGGAGATTCTCTCTGCCATCAAACTCTCTCCACAGCACAAGGCTTTCGGTTTGAACAACTTCACTAGCCAATTTTTCATGGCATGTTGGGACATCATCAAATCAGAGATGATCTGCACCATCAGAGCTTTTTTGAGCTGCACACCTCTGGCCTCCATCTCATAAACTTGGCGAACATTATCTCTACCTCCCTAAAAAAAAATCTGAGGCTGATGAGATCACCGACCACATATCGTTTAGCCTTATCCACTCGATTGCCAAGCCTATTTCCAAAATCCCGGCTTTACGTCTTACGCCTCTTCCTGACTTGCTGGTTTCTACCTACCAAAGCACCTTCATCAGACAATGTTGTATCCATGACAACTTCATGACAGTCTGTAGCGTTGCCAGGTTCCTCCATAGGAGTAAAACTCTGACGCTCCTATTCAAGTTGGACATCTCCAAAACGTTTGACTTGGTGTGTTAGGACTACCTCCTCGACCTCCTTTCCAACCTGGGGTTCCCACATAAATGGAGAGACCTGGTCTCAATCCTCCTAGTGTCCTCCTCATTGAGAGTAGTTCTCAATGGAGTTCATGGTATACCCATAAAAACATGAGAAGGGGTTGTGGAAAGGGGATCCCCTGTCTCCCATGTTGTCCACCCTTGCCATCGATTCGCTGCAGCACCTGCTTGCTCTAGCCACTCAAAGCAGGCTTCTCGGTCCTCTAGGCAGAGCTCTAAACACTGACAAGGTAAGGGTCTCCATGTACACCGACGGCGCTATGATTTTCATAGCAGCAAAAGCTAACGAAGTCGTAACACTTGCCACCATATTGCATTCCTTCAGTGAGGCAATAGGGCTTGTAACCAATTTCACCAAGACCTCAATCGCTCCCATCCAATGCATAGACATTGACCTCCACGCGGTCCATTCGGTGGTTATCTCCAAATTCCCTATCACCTACCTTAGTCTGCCACTACAACGGGGAGTCTTAAAGTGGTGGACTTGCAACCAATGGTGGACAAGGTAGTGAGGAGGATGGCTTCATGGAGGGGGAAAATTTGGTACCTTCAGGGCGTCTAGCTCTAGTTAAAAGCGGTTATGACCTCCCAACCGATTCACTTCTTGCTTGCAATCAAAACCCCAACGTCAATCCTCCAACAAATTGACAAAGCACGGAGGCAATTTCTATGGGCTGGATGTAAGCCGATCTCGGGTGGCAAATGCAAAGCGAACTGGAAAAGGGAAAAGGGTATGCATGCCAAAGAATCTTGGAAGCCATGGTGTCCTCCAATTGGAGCTCTTCAGTAGAGCACTGCAGCAATTATGGCTCTAATAACAGTGGAATGCGCTAGAGAAATCCTAGGTTGGCTTCGAAGTCCCATGCGACAAGATGGATCAACTGATCTTCCTGGCAACCACTACCATCCATATTGATAATGGCGAGGCTATATCCTTTTGGGACTTGGCATGGGCTAAGGATGTTAGACCTAGAGTCTGCGCTCCTTTCCTCTTTGTAGCCTCGAGAATGAAGCTCACCTCGCTCTGGGGTGCAATTCACCAAAGACATTGGGTCACGGATATGGCCAACCATCAACAGGTTACCTGCGGCCACATAGTCCAATTCATCTGGCTTTGGGAGGCTGCCAGTGAAGTGGTCCTACATCATGGCACCTAGGACTCCATCACATGGACTTCTTGAGTCAGGGTTCTTACACGCCCACCTCCATTAACTCCATTATGTTCTATGGATTCACTGCTACTAACTTCAACCACCTCATCTGGAAGGCGTGGCGTCGCTGAATTGCAATTTTTTTTGCCTAGCTGGCACTCCAGAATAGGCTTTGAACTACGGATCGCTTTGCATGAAGAAACTAACCTTGCATTCCCACCTATCCGCTTTGTGAGCAACTTAAAGAATCCGGCCTACACTTTGTTGTATAATGCTCTTTCTCCAGGCGCATCGGGTGGATCTTGAGTCCAAACCATCAGCAATCAATCATTCGCCTTAATTTATGGATGTCTTGCTTCTCTGTCCATGGATGGTGGATGTCCCTCACTTCTGTGATCCTCACCTCTAGGAAGGCCCTCAAATCACTTATCATGCTAGTCATCTAGGAATCTGGAAGGAGAGGAACATGCACATCTTTGACCAAAAAAACAGCCAGTAAATATGATTATGAGTCGGATCTTTGAGGAGGTGAACATCTTGGCCATCGCTGGGGCACACTACTTGGGATGTCTTTTCTTGCGAGATTAGCCTCCCGAGGGGTTTGTGTTTTTCTCTTCCTCTCCTCCCTCCTGTTTGCGAGCACGTCGGCTCGGAACTCTTGTTTTTAGCTCATCAGGCTTCTTCTTATTAATACGATTCTCGCAGTCCTCAACCTAGCTTGCGATTCAAAAAAAGGCTTGAGAATGACGAGACGGTTCGTCCATGACCGGAGCTGAAAACTGATGTGATGGAGTTTACATGAGTTGAATCTGGAACCCGCTTAGTTTTGACGCATTTGTCGGATCCTCGCCTGATCCAAATGTTGAATCTGAACTAGAGGACGATGCAAAACTATATGCAACTGATGGATGACACCGTACCGGTCATGAGGCTAACAATTAGCTATATGAAATTTCATTTCTGCAGTACAATATTATTGTGCCAGTGCGAACAAAAGTGAGCGCCATAGGCCAATAGATACTTGTCCAGACTTCCCAAAGGGCTGCAGTAATTGAACAGTCCCAAATAGACCAAGCCGATCTTCCGATCTTCCGATCTTTAAAACTAGCATGTTGATGATTAGTTTTGGTGTAATATTTTGTTAGAATAATTTTTGATTAAAAATTAATCTATTTTTTATTTTATTTGGATTATTTAATTAGATATTTTGTTTATCAAACTGTATGTAAATAAAACTACTAATTTTTCATAATTTTTAATTTTGAATTTAACTAATTATTAATTATATTTAATAAGAATTGTTTGGTTAAATCTAGGTCGTTAGATGTTTATAACAATAAGTGATCTAGATTTTTTATTAACTGGTAATTCTATGAGATTAAAGTGAACATGGTGATTTTTTTTCTTTCTTAAATATGAAGATAATAGATAGATTTGACCACCCTCATAAACAACACCAGGGCTGCCATCACTGGCATAAACAAAACCTAGAGCGGTATGCGGATGACTTCCAGCGACGTTGCGTGCCCTCTCGATGATCGTCGTCAAATTATTGATGCACGCCACAGCCAGCGAACCCATAGCATCGCATGAACACACTCGGTATTAGCGTATTAATTAGTGTATATATATACACACACTCGGTATTAGCGTATTAATTACCGTTACTATTACTGCAAGTTCTTCACGTTTCCTTACTGTTTCGGTCTACTCGGCGTTACCTGCCCGTGTGGTTGTTGCTGAAATCCGCAGGAATTTCGTGTGTTCATACCTGAAGCAGCCCATGCTAGGTAGGAGGAGCAGCTGGCTTGGCGCCAAGCTGCTTGCATGCGCTCAATGAAGGACTCGCGATTCCCACACTTGATTTAGACACGCGGGACATGAGTAACCCATTCTGCATTTCATTTTCTCGGGGAAATCTGTGTTGTTGTCCTAGTCGATTTGAGAGTACTTTTCTTTCTAGCTTTTGCTGTAGCCAAGTCATTGTTGCCCAGCAACCGTCTAGGAGATGGACGCTTTTGACGGCCTGTGAATCACTATTCCCATTTTTTTTTGTAAATAAAACTATTCCCAGTTTTGTCGTTCTAGTTTCGAGTCAGCCAAATTCATCAGTGTGCAAACATTTCGTCTTTGAACCAAAAGAGATCGTAATTTTTTGCTTCCCGCCAAGCAGCAAAAATGGACACCAATACTACTACTGCCAGGTCGACTTGATGGCCGATGAAATGACAGTATAACACACCTCAAGCTGCCGATTAATTATGCTAGTCATCTGGAGGCTTATGTGATGCGTGCTGCCGATTAATTATACTACTGAAAAACGGAGGCGACGAGATCAAACGACGCACAAATGCCTGCCAATGATTTAGTCACAAGCACTAGAGCACTGGCCGCACGCTATAGCCTGATGTGCTGTCTCTGAATTATTGAGACGAGGATGCTTCCTTGAATCAGTAGTAATCAAGCACAAGTCGTTCTTATCTTAGTTCCCAATAATTCTGCCCAAGAAGTGTCCAAACTAAAGTTCAAGAGGCTGCGCCCGAAATTATATCTGTATTAGACTACGACCCTTTCTTTTCTGACAATGGCAACTCGTATTTCCTTTCGTCTTCAAAAGGCAAAACTTAAAGTTTTGCCAGCATCTTGGAACACAGCAGCACTGGTATGTTGACATTATTGGTTACCCAGGGAAAAGGAAAAAAAGATCCCATTGGTATGCATGGTTTGGTCCAGCATGCATTACTAGTGCAGTACGGCAAAGCATGCCCGCCTGCCGTTGTTGTGTGCGTCGCAGCTCACTGGCAGCACAGCAGAAGAATAATTGGCGCCTGGTGCCTGGTGGGCTTGAATCATACGCAGCTATGTCCGTGGTACTGGTTTGTACTAGCGGCCGAAGATATTTGTGCTTTCGTTGCAGCTGATTGCTGGATGCGGTGCGGTGGTTTGATGTTCGCTTGGCCTGGTTATAGGTTGGTTTCATGCATGACATATCGCCTAACCTTTCTTTCGGTTCCTAAAGTGTCTAGGTTTCACGAGAATTAGGACGTGATGGTGCCGTGTAAGACAGGCAGAGCCTAAAACTAAACTAGCAGCTCTCGATATTTTTTCTTCTTCTTTGGATTCAATATCAAAAGTGAACCACCAAACAAACCTACACTTGTACGTAGTATCTATTTTTTTTTTAAAGAAAGCCTTATTAGCTAAATACATAATAGTTTACTTCGGGTCTCCACACATCTTAGATGCACACAGCAAAACAAGAGAAACAAAAACCAAAGCAAAATACATGAGACTAGTGGTGCCAATAAACAAAACCAAAGTCAAGAGCTATGGCAGAGCATTAAGCTGAAGTCTAGAGTGTTATTTTTCATTATGAATTTTAGCTATTGATTAATTATATTTTATATGGACTCTTTATTTAGATATATTATTTTTATAATAATTTGATTTTTTTATAAGATTACATTTGACATGGATCCTTATTTTTTCTATTATAACCCAATGTTAATTATTATTAATTTTATGTTATTTGAACTCTTTATTTAGATATTTTGCTTCGCAAATCGTATGAAAATCAATCGGATAATTTTTCATAATTTTTAATTACAAATTTAGGTATTTATTAATTGTATTTTATATGGACTATTTGGTTTATGAATTTAGCTATTTATTAATCATATTTGATATAGACTCTTTGATTTTATATAGACCGTTAGATATTCATAATAATGAGTGGTCTAGATCTTTTATTTTTTTGATTAATATGGTAGTTTTGTGACCTTAAGAGAGAACATGGCAGCTCCTTTTTCTTCTCAAATAAGAATATAATAGATATAATTTCTACGTAGACATAATGACTAATAAAAAGTCGTCGCAACCATTGTTTTGTCTTTCTATTATTTACTAAGACCACAAATCTAGTTTTCAAACAGATTTGGTACACTACGCGGTAGGTAAATGTTAGAAACTACTTGAATGATAGACTATGCAAATCGCATAAAATGAAAAAAAAAGAGGTCCTTAATTGTCTTGTTTTTTTTTAACAAAAGCAACACTTTTAACTCCCTTACCATTATTTTTTGATTAAATTGTATGTAGTTAATAGTGCAACTTTATATAGGTACATAGGAAAACTTTAGCTTTTAAGGGTATTTCTAGTTTCCACGTATACTTATTCATTCTAGGTGCATCAGTGCTTGAGAGCTCGATATAAAGAATTCACTGAGAATTTTTTAGTCGGATTCAAATTGCAGTGAAACTCATCAGACTCTTGTGTTAAAGTGATTTGATAAGGCGTGTGAGTATCTCATTTCACGCTATCAATTTTGTGCCTATTAGATCCCGTCAGAAGGAGACATTCGAAGGGTTATATTGGTCACTTAGATGTGACTTTCCTAACCATTTATCTTGTCATAATCTAATTTAAGAACCGTCTTTGATGTTGAAGGTACCAAAGTGAAATAAATGTCGCTTTACCTTCATCGACCAGTCCAAAAGTGACATACACATGGTTTCCATGTAACTTGTGATAAAGGTTTTGATCCAAGATATTTATTTCATAGCAAGTCTTGCCAGATTCCTTCATCTATTACTTAGTTTATAGAGCCATTTACATATTAGCATGTTATTCTGAATATTGAGATCTTGTATCCCTAAGCCTCCTTGATTTTTAGGTTGGCACAAGACTCTATTTCGCCAAACAATACTTTTTCTTATGACTGTCGCTTTACCAGTAGAATCTGGATCGAACGTAATCTAGTCTTTTTATACTCCTCGTGGAACTATGAAAACAGACATCATGTAAGTTGGTAGGCTACTAAGGATTGAGTTAAGAAGGACAAACTAGCCTACAGATAGATACTTGCCTATCCAACTACTGAGCCTATTTTCAAATCGTTCTTGTACTCCTTTCTAGTCCGAGTTTTAAAGTTTATAATAGTGTATTGGGATTCCCATATAGAGTAAGGGGAGCTCACCCTTGGCACATCCAAACAAATCTGCATACTATTCTGCAGTATTATGTGCCTCGCCGAAGCAAAACAATTCACTTATGTGGAAGTTGATCTTAAGCCTAGAGATTTTCTCAAAAAAAAAACTAGCAAGAGTTTCATGTTTTTAGCCTTTTCAGATCGTGTTCCGTAAGAAGGATTATATCATTAGCATATTGGAGAATAGATAAGCCATCTTCTATAAGATGTAGCAATATCCCTCAATTTGATGGGCATTTTGGCCCTCTCGATCAGAACTGTTAACATGTCCGTGATAATATTAAACATGATTAGAGAGAACGGATCCACTTGGCGTAATCCTTTCTTTATTTCGAAGTACAGACTGGTAGTATCATTAACTTTGATTGCTACACTCCCCCATGTAATGAATATATCCTCCCATGAACACCATTTAGGCGAGAAGCCTTTCATCCAGAGGGATTATAGTAGGAATGGCTAATGAACTTTGTCCTAGGCCTTCTCAAAGTCTATTTGAAGTAGTACCCCACTCAACTTCTTTCAGTGCAGTTCATGTATAGTCTCATGTAGAAGGAAAACCCTTTCTAGTATGCTTCATCCACACATAAAAGCCATTTCAGTGGGCCAAATTATTCAATCTGTGATGCTATTTATGCGATTGGTGGCCACTTTTATGAAAATTTTGAAGCTAACATTTAATAAACATATTGGTTTGTACTGCTGAAGCTTCTTTGATTTTCTTTGATTTTTGGTAGAAGGGTGATAACCCGGTAGTTAAGGCTATGTAGCGCAAGTTCCCCAGAGTTCAGTTCATGGAACATTGTCATCATGTCATCCTTAATGACGTTCCTGAAAGCTTGGTAGAAATTCATCGGGAAACCATCGGGGCTAGAAACTTTATTATATTCGATTTAGAACATGGTGTCCCGCACTTCCTTTTATGTGAAAGGGGTTGTGATAATGTTGATTTCAACATCGGACACCTGATTGATGTTATCTGTCCATGACTCTATCATAGATAAGTTACTAGTCCCATGTAGCTTGAATATTTTTTATATTATTATGTAATTCATTAATAGTGATTCTTCCTGATCCATGCAAAAGATATGTTGTTTCCTATGTTTGCTATTTGTAATCATGTGGAAAATATCGTGTATTATTGTCTCCTTGGAGCATATGATTAATCTTGGCTCTTTGGTACCATTTTGTCTTCTCCTCCCATGGGACTTTGACCAACTCTTCATTGGCCTAATTTTTTAGGTTAATTTCAGAGTCTGATAGAGCTCGTATCTTGAAAACTTTGTCAAGTTCATCAATTGTTTCCAAGAGTTGTTTCTTTTGTTGTTTATATGTTCTACTAGTGTGTGTGGCCCAGCCTCTGAGGTGTCGCCACATAGAGCTAGGTTTGTTTGTGCACTTTTGCATGAACATTCGTCCCCTAGACGGTCAGCACCATACCTCATTTACCCGATTTGCAAAGTCCTTGCGAGCTAGCCATCCCAGTTTTAGCTTAAATGACATGTGCCCCCTTTGAGGATTCGAGTCATAGTTATACAGGAGAATAGAGTACGATACTATGCATCTGTACTTTCAAGGGCACAGATGGTGACCAGTGGGTTGGTCATCAATACATGGTCCAATTTCTCAAACGTAGGATTTGGATGATTGTTCTTCTCATGTGTATTGGTGGCCTGTTAAATCGATTTTCCTTAGGTCTAAACTGTCCATGACTACATTAAACAGGAAAGGCCACCAATTTGAGAACCTATCATTTTTTTTTGTCCTGTTGATGCCTCAGAATGTTAAAATCCCTACCTATCAGCAAGGGGTGAGGGTTATGGTGATAAACATTGATAAGTTCCTCAAGAAAATTGGCCTTTAGTTCAGCTTGGACTGGGGCATAGACTACCACGAGAGTTCATTTGAAAGAATCTACCTTATTGCAGATGTAGAATTTAACCTAAAATTCCCCATCTGAAATGTGAATGATCTCTTATGTACCCAGATTTACCCCAAACAAGATGCCATCGTATCTATCACAAGGAGGTAAACAATGCCAAGGGAGATCCAGACCCCACAGACAGGCGACTAAGGAACCCGGCATTCACCTCACCCTTCCGCGTCTCTAGAAGGGTGAGGAAATCCAATCTGTGGTCGCGAGCACATTTAGAGATATAACGGAATTTAGCCAAGTCACAAAGACCTTTGCTATTCCAAAAATTGCTTTCATGTGACATGAGTTGGTTTTTTATTTCTCTTGTCTTTTATCAGTGACCGGCTCACATGACATTTTTTCTTAGAAGTGTGTGATTTGGATTTTCTAGGTGTAGTCTTAAGGTCGCATATTAAGTTTCCAGGCTCCGCCTTATCCATATCTACCTCTATAATTTCATTTACTAAGTGTGACAGAAGAGGGTCATCCCAAGCATCTTCCATCTCGTCCTTACTTGACTCGAACTGATCATCATCTATTCTAGTATTATTGTTTTGTTTAATGGTTTTTGGTTGAATCTTCACCCTATCGACTATCATGCGATTTATAGCCTTAAAAGACACCTCTACTTCTAGTCTTAGAAAAAAAGTTTTAGGCTCTACTTTGAACATGGGGAATTTTAATGATTCGTGCGGGAACCAAATTGTTTCTTGAAATTCATGCAAAATTCTTGTGTTTTAAACCGTCACTCGTTGCACATAGCCTGCCTTGCATAGCAGTACATGTACTTCTAGTATAAGTAGCTCTGTAGATGGAAAACCTCGACAAAAAAATTGGTAGCAACACGATTACACAAGCACTGTTGTAGAATGTACTGACCAGTGGACCCACATCAATGGCGCATGGGTTCACCTGTCAATGCGCAGGGTGCGGGTGCAGAGTCGCCTCAAGTCAACCACACAACATGTCTGATATCTCCATCCCTTGACCTCACCGGGGACACCAAATATTTCGGGAACTTCACATGAACTAACAAGTTTTTGGGACAACGAAATCATCACAGCACAGACAATGGCTTCAATCGTGTTAACCGACTCGAGTACGATTAGTATTCACACTGAATTTAACTATTTTGTTTTGATCGACAAGATGGAGGACTTCTTATCGATTACGGTAGGATTCAGACAGTGCTAGGACCTATATAAGGCAAGGAACCGAACCCTTGAAAGGACAACTTCTACAAAAACAGCACAACTTCGACAACCTAGAGCAGTTCAACACAACTCAACTTGACACAAGCACCAAGACCATAAGAAATACTCGACGACTTCAACTCTAATTTAGTTTAGATACGATCTACTCCTTGTAATAAGTCTAGTCATCTTGCTTGTACTTGAGAGAATACATATACATCAACATCCATACAGGACATAAGGTATTACTTTAGTCGGGTATTGCTTGTACTTGCGTTATTAGATTAGGGTACCTACATCGCATGTATTGTTTTGTGCTCAATCTCGAAGGTACCCTAATCTAATAACGGATACATTATCATGAACAAATCTTTGACAGTTGGCGCGCCATGTAGGGGGATTCATGCAAGGCTCCCCACCTTGCATACATAACCGTCTAGTACTCCCTATACTATAACTAAAACTACAACCAAACTCATAACCACAACCCACTAAACATGTGAGGATTCAAGTCTCCTATAATTGCGTGCACGGTTGTTATAATAGTTTTTACACTCTGCAGAGGTTGTCCAGCTTTCCCCACGAGTCAGTGAAAACTATGTTATTGTGTTCGTGAAACACTTAACACACGCTAGTGGTACGCCACTAAGAAATCACTTAATGACATTTTCCACTAACCAGAGCCTAATCCAGTATGCATCTTCCCACTAGGTTTCACTGCTAGAGTTTCCACGAGTCTAACTCCTACCCAGAAGCCCCCTATTGTGCTGACACAATACACATTGGATAGACTCTAACTAGTATGTCACGCCTTACCCATATTAACCTCGTAGTTGGTACGTTACTTCTTGGGTTGTCGCTCCACGAACCGGTCCTTACTTAGGTTACTTGAGCAAACACTAAACCAACAACATAACCATGACAACCACTAAAACCACTTTGCTCAAGGCCTAAGGTTCCATGTTGCTAGACCATTAACACATTAACGACCATTGTTGCATAAGTTCCTTAATCAAGTATATGACACTTTCCAACATCCCAAAAGTATGTCTAAGCACTTCTAGCCATAAAAGATACCTAACTATAACTCATCTAGGTTCCAAAGGATGATAAGAGAAAAACTAGAGAAAACCCTAACATAGGTGACTACCCGTCAGATTAATAGACACGGCATGCAATTTGTAAAACAAAACATTTAAAGACATAGGAACAAGATGATCAAGAACACTTGTCTTTTACCCAATGCTGCTCAGTGTTGTCGAAATCTTGGTCTTGAAGTCCATCGAACAGATACAAAGCATTATCGACTAATTACGAATTCTATCAAACAACAAATGCAACACCGAATAAACACCAAATAAACTCTGAATTGCAAAAACAATAGAAATAGAATGATAGACTGAGATCTTCAATTGGGTTGGACAAGAAGAACACAATAGATTGGATTTCTCTTGAAGAAAGAAAAAAGATATAGGAACTAGGGTTTAGGTTTCACATGAAATGATAGAAAAGATTGACTGATTCATTAACATGTGTGACCTACAAAATAAATATATTATTTTAATATCATAAACTCATATTTGCGATACAATAACTGGTAGATCTGGCCAGGATTTATACATTGTGACAACCATAAATTTACTAATCAAAATAATATCTTCATGTTGTAAGGATCTAGATATTAATGAGAGAAAACTACTATAAATATGTGAGGATTGATACTTGAAAGATTGGATAGATCATGATTTTAGAAAAATTTGAGTGCAAGAATCACTCAAATCGGAGCTAAAACGAAGAAGTTATGGCTAAAACAATTTAAGGTTAATTCTGAAAAAGAAAAGGACTAATTTTGAATAAACAGAAAGTTTAGGGACCTTTTTGTAAAAATAGAGGGACCTATTTGCAATTATAAAAAAGATTTGGGACTAATCAATAACAAGATAGGTAGAAAATTTGAAGGGCTTAATTGTAAAATTGCCATTTTCTTGGAATTTTGAGATTACTTTTGTACTGGAAATCCTTAATTTGCTGACAGGACACGATGACTGGGCAAAAAGGCTGATGCGGCTTTACACGTGGGTTGACACATCATCAAGGATGTTGACATGGAAGGATGAGGTGGCAAGGTTGGATGACTAGGATTATGTGGACACATGGCATCGTCTGATTGGCAGGCGTAAGGTTATTTTTGGATCTAATCCGAACCCTCGATCATAGATCGGGCGGCTGAGGGAGTTTAGGGAGGGTTGGGATGGCCGGCGGCAAGAGCGGAGATAGCAGCACGGCGGTGGAAGCTCAGGCCCGGCGGCGGTCTCGCCGAAGGATGACCGATCATGAGCTATCATGCACGGGAAGCGTCGATGAGCGGCGGAATAGTATCAGGGCCGGACGGGGATCTCACCTCAGGCCTCGAAGACATCGGTGAAGCAGTGAGACGAGCTAGCGACGGAAGGAGCAGCGGCGACCCTCGGGTATTCGGCGGCGGCGGTGTTCCGGTGACCGGGAAGGAAAGGCAATGGCAGCACGAGCTTTGGTGGGCGGTGACGGTTCTTCTAGGCAGCTCGGTAGGGTCAGAGCAGCAACAGAACGACATGGCGGTGAGGTAGACAAAGGCGGCGGTGGCTCCATATCTTGGCGAGTTGGCTCGGGAGGCGGCGGTTTCGCTTGATGGAAAACACAGAGGGGCGACGAGGGACTTTATAGGCGGCGAAAAAGGCTCGGGGCGGTTAAAGACTCTAGGGCAGCGATGATGTTCGTTTCGCACATGATGGCGTGGGGTGAGTCCGGAACGAAGACGAAGACAGCGGGCAAAGGCGGATCGGATGCGGGGCGTCTTTGGTGCGGGCTGGCAGAAGGCCCGAGCGGCGTTGGTGCAAGGCTGTTCGAGGCGACGCGCTGACGGGCTGGCTGCTGGCAGGGACTAGGCAGAAGGGAGAAGAGGTCGAGTTGGACCAGGGAGAGAGGAAAATAGATGGGCTTGGATTAGAATAGGTTTAGGATTTTATTTAGGAATTCCAAGAGCAAGAAAAATCCTAGGAGAATTCATCAAGCATTTAAACACCTTTAGAAACCAAATAAATTTTTTTGATCTTATGAAAACATTTTGAAATCTTGAAAATTAGATTTAACTTAATAAATTCTAGTAAGCTCCAAAAGAGCTCAAATAAAATCCAAGGAAAATCCAAAGAAAACCTATATGCCTATTATTCAGCATGAATGCATCAAACAATGAATAACCTTAATTCAAATTTTAATTTGAATTTAGAAATTAGGATTTTTCCTATTCTAATTATTTGATATATCAACTAATATTGGAAAATTTTAAAAATTTGAAAATCAGGGTCTGACATGACAAGGTCGCCTCGGTCGCACGACACATTTGGCAGAAGCCAAGGCATCACTGAGACGTTATGACTTGTTTAATCTCTACAAAGAGAGGTGCGGTGTCATAATGATGCGTCAAATCAAAGATTGCGATGAAAACGAGCACAAACGGGAGTGGGTTTTTAATACTCACTTACCCGATTGATCGGATTCATATGATGACTGCGATAAAATTGCAGTCATATGCTTGGGGGATAACGCCTTTGAGCATGTGGTCGAGAAGAAGGAGTCGATGCTTATGCTTTACTCTCCGCTCGATTCAGTCATCGAGCGGAGAGTTGGGGACTACATCGTATATTTTTGTGCTTATACTTCACTCTCTATTTAACTATCTTGTCAACCAAAGAGCAAGAAGTTATATTGTTTAATGCAAGTGCTATGCTCTACTTTCTACTCGAACTTAGCTATTGAGTGAAGAGTCAGGGGCCATGCCAGATATCTTTTGATGCTACAGTTCTACTCTCTGTCTTGATTAACACATCAAACAAAGAGTCAGGAGGTACATCACATACTTTTGATGCTACGGCTTTACTCTCCACTCGATTCAGTCATCGAGCAGAGAGTCGGGAGCTACATCGCATACTTTCAATGCTACGGTTTTACTCTCCGCTCGATTCAGTCATCGAGCAGAGAGTCTATTTCTTAATGGTTATTTTCCTCCACTTCAAACCCACAACTAGGGCTGGCTGTGTTGAAGGGATGGCCTGAGAATTAGACGAAGTCAAGGGAGCAATCACTTGTTAGAAATCAGATAATAGTAATTCATCATCCTGTACTTATCGAGTGAATACTGAAAAATAATGACCAATAAAAGGGCGATAACTCAAGGCGAGTTACCTCTTTGGTCAAGTCATCAGATGTGGAAGTCTCTTGAGGAGGCGATTGAGTGGTTACACTTGTTGTTCCTTGAAAAAAGGCCACCCATCTAGACCATACATTTGCTCGATAACCAGAAAGGCAGATAAACAATTTTTCATTGAAAGACTCGATCTCAGTACCAATGGAATTTTCCCCCACATGTGTTTGGGAGTAGGTTGGTCGGATGACAAAGAAGATCTCTTAGATCGAAGAGACCCTTCGACCTCTTGACCAGTCGGTGTATTCCTCTTGTCGCTGGTGCCAAAGGAAGTGTCTTATCAGTGGAAGTCTGGAATCTGAAATCAAAAAGACAAGTCAAGTCGAATAAGCAATAATTAGTGCCTCTCTCCTAATCCAAGCAAATTCTTACCGGTGGTCGAGGATTCTTGAGGGAGTAAGGCTGGATAGAGCATTGTTGTCCCTCCTCGTCAACCCGCTTGTTTAATCGAGCAGTGGTGTCCAGTAAAGACAGAGCTGAAGAAAGGAAGAAGTCACTCGACAAAGATCAATTGTTGCTGCAAAGAGAATTAAGGGCTAACTAAGTCTTACATCTAGCCATGTCCCCAGAGCTATCGTTGTCTACAGCATATTCCCAAGTGAAATGATCCTGCGCTTTCTAGGGGCTTAGCCTTCGACTGATGAAGTCTTTGGCCACATGCCACCTGGTTAAGCCACTCTGCCTAAGTTCGCCAATCTTCTTGACATAATAGGCAGTATGGTTGAGTTCGCTGTGCTTCTTCGACCAGGACAAATTTGGGCAGGGTTGAAGACCTCTATAGACCAAGGGAGAGGCGACGGGGTTAGGATTGGAGACATAAAATCAAAGTTTTTTCCAATCTTTTTGTCAGGAGGGGATCAGAGCAACCATGATATAGGAATTCTTCATTTTGTTCTGTAGTTGGAAACCACAACCCCCAACACATTTATTTCAACATTCTTCTTCAGATGGTAGAAATATTGAAAAAGATTCAGACTCAGCTTGATGTAGAGGATGGCTTTGCAAAGATGAACGAAAACACTAAGCATGGTGATTGAGTTTGGGTATAGGTGGCGAAGCTCGATTTGGTACCAATTGAGTGCATTAAGAAGAAACTTAGAAGAGGGAATATTGAAACCACAGTGAAAAAAGGACTCAAAAACCACAATCTCATAGTCGAATTGACAGGATGGGAATTCCTCACCCAATACTAGCTTCCAGTTGGCCAAATTACAATGAGGAATGATACCTTCGTCTTCAAGATCCTTGAGTCTTGATTCTTGCATCAACGAGATCACCCAAGTTATGTTAGCAATCTTATCTCATCTAATTGCTTGGGGATGCATTGGTAGCCTTTGATTTGGAGTTTTTCTTTGGTAAGAAAGGAGAGGTGGCGTTCCTGAAAGGCCTGGAGACTAAAAATTATAAAAATTTTAGTTTTTCAATTATCCAAAAACCAAAAATACTATCTAGAATCTGCTTCTTAAATTTTAGTTTATTTCAATATAGTAGCTTTCTCAGCCAACTTAAAAAAATCAAGAACAGAAATCAGCCGTTTAAATAACTTCTTATTTTTTTAAGAAAAAACTGGGAAAAAATATCTAAACGGGACAGTCACACGCCGAATCCAAGCGCCTAGTACGGCACCAGCACCGCGGCGTACCACGTGGCGAAACGCCCTGCGGAGGCGCTGGGCACTAACAGCGCGCGGGGGCACGGTCACATCCCATGGTCCACGACGCGAGCAAACGGGTGGTGCCGGCGCGGCCGCGCATACTACCGAGCTGTCGCGGCCGCTTGATGTCAAACCCACCCAACCAGCGCCACTCGGCAAATGGTACGTGCGCTGCGCGGTGCTCCCTCCCCGCTTGGCTCCGGCAGTCCGACGCGTCGGCCACTGCACCAGGGGAAAATGGCGATTTTCCGGCGCCACGTGGACCATCACAAGCATTATCAAAATGATTTGCTCCAATAATTGGCCTCTCAAATGATTTGCGCCAGTGGCAATCTGTCCCCAACTTCCCATTGACCTTGCTAGCTACCACTGCTCCATTCTACTGCCAGGTCCAATTCCTGCCGATCAAGAAAAAGACCAGCGTGGCCTCAAATTCTCAATGGAAAATTCTGACAATTGAACGTTTCAAAAGAAAATCTTGACAAGTGGTAAGTTGGACGGGAAGTCGTGTCAAAGAAAAGGAGACTGTTTGTGGCGGAGGAGAAGTTGAAGAGGACAAATCTGCTTTTCGGAGAGAAGAGGCTCAAGTTTCTTGCTCGTACACAACCACAGAACCCCTTTTGCTCTCTGATCCAACCATTTCAGGTTTTTGATACACAAATCCTCGATCTCAGGATTATCCGGCTGGATATTCCCACGGTGTTTACTGCCAACCATCTGTATCTCCCCTTGTTATTTACAGTACTACTAAAGTACTAATTCCCCATTTTACCATTTTTTCCTAATAATTTTGCACAACTATTTCTCTCTCAAGATCCCTTCGTTGCCAGCTCAATTATACGTCATCCATATTTAATCGACTCATTAGTGATCACTAGCATCACATAATTGTTGCCGTGCCCATATAATTTGGAACAAGTTTGGGATCCAAATTATTTGCCTCAGGCCACACGTCACCGGGAGGCAATGCCCGATCAGGTCTCCTCTATTAAAAATTTTAAACTGTTAACTGTAAGAGTGATATCTACTTAAATATCAACCGTAAGAGTGATATCTATTAGAAAGGAATGTCTCTTCAATAAACATATCATTTTATCATATCCATTTAACATACATAAATATATAAACGTTCTTATCAACGAATACAAGATTTTACACTCTCTTGATCCCTGTATCTCTCTACTCTGTATCTACTCGCAATACGTATTCAACATGTATAAGTTTATTCTAACTTAATACATATATTACTTCAGACCTAAAAACATAATAAACTCATTCTAAGGAACCATCATTAGCGTCCAATCGACGCTGCTCCTTTACCTGAAGTGTATGCTAATATCTAGAATAATAACAAGTTCGATGGCTCTTATATATGCCAACCAACGAACTTTAAAGGTAATCGTAGACGCAACAGAATGTAGAAGTCACGTGCACCGGAGTAGGGGAAAGACATTTTAAACCCAAACTTGACAAATCTAATATTTTTCACAAGTGTGGATGCTACAATCACTCCATAAAAAATACTGCACCCTGAGACATTTAGTTAATTTGTACTTATAATACGTGGGATGTAACCGACCTGCTTAAGGGAGAAGATTTGAAACACACTTTAATCTTCAATCGGACAATAATAAAGAGGTTAGTTGTTCACAAGAACTAAATACCAACCAGGCTCTCCAGCAGCCAGAAGACCCCATGAGCACGGAGAATATGATCGTCGAATATACTTCAAACCATATATTTGAAGACTTTAACTAGTCTCTCAACTCCTTATATATTAGCTTATCTACATCTATCATTGTTGTAATAAATAGTTTGTCCTCATTATATATTGTATATCATAATATTATAACAGCACTATGATACCACATAAAGCTTGTATGTATTCCATATATCTGATAAAGAATTTCATATTAAATTCTTCATTTCTATATATAGAATTCTATGGGAGTTAATCCGATGGAGGTGGGAAATATGCCTAGTGGACAGTTGCACCACAAATTCTATATTTAGGAAAAGAATATTTCCAAACTCTTACTAAGAGACAAGAAAATATTTTGACAATCGATTGATGGGATACATTGATTGTTGGCTCCGGTCGTACTACAATTACTCTCCTTATGGATACACAAGTCATAATTGATGATGCTCTATTATATCCCGATTCAACCCGTAAAATCATTTCCATATTGAAACCCATGATGACAACAAAGAGTAATTTCTCTTCTTAATCAAAATAACGTATATGGCAAGCTTTCCTACATACCATCTAGATTGTACTGTACATACATCAAACCTGTACCACACATTGCTTACAAAATATTTTTTCTATTTTGATAAAATCAAGACTATACATAATTTACTTGATCACTCTACCTTAAAGATGATGAAAAAAATTATTAATAATTCTATTGATCACAAGATTTTACACTCTCTTGATCCCTGTATCTCTCTACTCTGTATCTACTCGCAATACGTATTCAACATGTATAAGTTTATTCTAACTTAATACATATATTACTTCAGACCTAAAAACATAATAAACTCATTCTAAGGAACCATCATTAGCGTCCAATCGACGATGCTCCTTTACCTGAAGTATATGCTAATATCTAGAATAATAACAAGTTCGATGGCTCTTATATATGCCAACCAACGAACTTTAAAGGTAATCATAGACGCAACAGAATGTAGAGGTCACGTGCACCGGAGTAGGGGAAAGACATTTTAAACCCAAACTTGACAAATCTAATATTTTTCACAAGTATGGATGCTACAATCACTCCATAAAAAATGCTGCACCCTGAGACATTTAGTTAATTTGTACTTATAATGCGTGGAATGTAACCGACCTGCTTAAGGGAGAAGATTTGAAACACACTTTAATCTTCAATCGGACAATAATAAAGAGGTTAGTTGTTCACAAGAACTAAATACCAACCAGGCTCTCCAGCAGCCAGAAGACCCCATGAGCACGGAGAATATGATCGTCGAATATGCTTCAAACCATATATTTGAAGACTTTAACTAGTCTCTCAACTCCTTATATATTAGCTTATCTACATCTATCATTGTTGTAATAAATAGTTTGTCCTCATTATATATTGTATATCATAATATTATAACAGCACTATGATACCACATAAAGCTTGTATGTATTCCATATATCTGATAAAGAATTTCATATTAAATTCTTCATTTTTATATATAGAATTCTATGGGAGTTAATCTGATGGAGGTGGGAAATATGCCTAGTGGACAGTTGCACCACAAATTCTATATTTAGGAAAAGAATATTTTCAAACTCTTACTAAGAGACAAGAAAATATTTTGACAATCGATTGATGGGATACATTGATTGTTGGCTCCGGTCGTACTATAATTACTCTCCTTATGGATACACAAGTCATAATTGATGATGCTCTATTATATCCCGATTCAACCCGTAAAATCATTTCCATATTGAAACCCATGATGACAACAAAGAGTAATTTCTCTTCTTAATCAAAATAACGTATATGGCAAGCTTTCCTACATACCATCTAGATTGTACTGTACATACATCAAACCTGTACCACACATTGCTTACAAAATATTTTTTCTATTTTGATAAAATCAAGACTATACATAATTTACTTGATCACTCTACCTTAAAGATGATGAAAAAAATTATTAATAATTCTATTGGTCACAACATTAATTCTAAAAATCTTTAGATTTATGTGCACCATATGTGTCACAGAAAATTTAATTTTAAAGCTCTCTTACATTAAAAATTTATAATGCACCATCCAATTTCTTGAACATATTTAAGAACATACATGCGACCCTATTCAACAATTTTATAGATTATCTAGGTACTCTATAATGTTTATTGATACATCTCCAAAATAGTCCCATATGTGTTCCTTATATATAAGGCACCACACTTATGCGAGTAAATAATCCTAGACGCAAGATCAAATTTATTTACATAGAATAGTTTGGTTTTAGGCACTACATCATTAAGTATCTTATGTCCATTGTTGAATCTCTCATTAAGAGAATCAAATCATTTGCATGACCAACTATAAAATTGCAATTTGTCAACATCTTGTCGATGACATGTGGCTTTACACACTGTGTCATTAAATTATATTAATCTAACTGCAATTATACGGCTCCCTCCGTTACAGTTAGTATGTGGAAATTTAGCCATAGCCAAGTATTTTCCATATGCGAATCAGTTACATTCTGCACGTATTGATATCACCACCCTATAACATATATCAAAGGGCATTGAGGATCCATATGAGGTATAATTATCCGTCAATCATATAATATCTCGAGTCCCTCACAAGGGACTTATTCATTGCTTGTATGCTCATAACATTTTGAGTATAATTTTCAGTATTATGAGGAGATTAATACATAAAGAATGCTAGAAATCATAAGAGAATGTCACATAAGTTCACATTCAGTCCTTATATCCATGTACCAGAAATCTGAACCCTTACTCAGAACATTATGTATTTGCAACATATTACAAATAATTTGCCAAATACGTTTACTCATCATAAAGGTGTCATCAAATCCGATTTCCATTATTAATATGCAAGAAAGAGTGAAGATACCTAACAAAACTACTCAACTCTCAAATCAAAATAAGAGGGAGAGAAGTATGATCACAAGGAAAAAAAATTTCTTACAAGCATTCTCGGAAACAGGGGAGAACATCCTCCAAAATAATAAATACAAATCAATATCAAGTTGATAGATACCTTATGGATATTTATTATCCAAACGTCTATGGATGTTCAGTATCTAAATGCCCAGCACAAATATGTATATAAATTCAGGTGCTGGGTGATTGGAACACCCTAACTCTATTATTTAAAAAAAATACACGGAGTTAAATAGGATAATATTTTCACACACTATATTGATTCCATAGAATCAATTAAAGACTACAAATATCGACACCTTCTCCACTACAATTGCAAACAACATCCAAAATGATCCAGATCCTAATACCATGGTAGAGTGTGAAAACACTCGAACTGAACTCAATAGAAGGATGTAATCCAAACAGAGATAGTCTCGCTCACAAAAGAGAGATATTCACAAAAATAATACATACACCTTCAAATGTTTTCCCTATAGGATACGAAATGGATTTTTATTCCATAAGGTGGTGAAATAGCGAGACTTGTAGCACAAGGGTTCATACAGAGACTCAGCATTAATTACGATACTACATACACCATGGTATATATGAAAATTACATTTCCATGTTCAATATCATTGGCAGATCAAATGAATTGGATAAATTTGGACATATAAGTCCCCAATAGACTTCATATTCTGAATCTTAGTACAAATCAAAATATATATTGTGTACAACTTAAGTCATTTTATGACTTCAAACAGTTAAGTTAATTATGGTACAACTTTCTAAATGAGTTTCTTTCATAGAAGGGTTACTTCAACTACGATGATTGCATATATGTGTTTATAATAAAATCCCAATTGAATTTTATATCATCTCCAAACCACACATGACAAAGCATGCAATCATCGATAGATGGAATTTGAGATAAAGGTTTGGGTAAAACCAAATTTCGCTTAAGTCTATAACTTGATCATATTCCCTTATGCATATTTATCCATCAATCCACCAATATCCAAATGATATTGGACTATCATATCCATAAAAACACTCATGATTATTCAACTCCTATATATGAATCAAGATGCATTCATATATTGGGTTGATAATGAAAAGATATTAGACCAAAAGTTATATATCTTAGTGTCATCAAAGTGCTATTATATTAGACCAAAAGTTATATATCTTATGTATCTTCAGGTCTGCTATTATATTTGCAAATAACTTGTTAGCTTAAATAGCGCAGCTCCAACAACGTCATTAGGTAAAAGTCAAATAGGATATCCGCATATATCTTTATGACATCAAAGATCTAGATTTATTCTATTAGAAAAATCTAGATACAACCATAGTGGGATACTGAGACACCGGCTATATAACTGATCCATATAATGTCGGTTCACGGACTGATTCCATGGTAATATAACATTCTTATAGGAATCATCAAAACAGATTTCAGTGACTACTTCAATCTATCATTCTGAAACATCACATACATATGTATGACTTCGTAGAATGATAAACCGCATACAACAATCCTGTGATGTTAGTTCTATTGAATCACCAACTATTATCTATGAAGATAATCACTCATGCATTGCTCAAATGCAAACATGTTACATAAAATACAATATAGTCAAACATATTATCTAAAAATTGTTCATTCCTCATAATAGGAAGATAGAAATCTTGCAAACTAAATCATGTGATAATCTCGTATATTTATTCACTAAATCATTACCAACTTTTGCATTCTAAAAATGTATTCACGAAATTAGTCTATGATGACTATGAGATTTACAATATTCATAGGAGATGATCCCTGGATAATAACATGTTCTTATTATATTATACTTTTTTCTTTTATGAGTTTTTCTTTGACGTTTTCTCATATAAGGTTTTTAATAAGACAATATCTACCTTATTTCTTCTATTTTTTTAAGAGGTTTTTGGGGGTTTTAATATGACCCATAGATCATAATTATTGTGCTCTAAGCTCATGAGAAGTTTTTTCTATTTAGCTTTCTCATATGAGTTTATAACGAGATAATAATCAATATATGTTATATTATTTTCTCTTTATATTTTTTTATTAGGATTTAAAGGAGTTTTAATGATATATCGATATATTATTTTCTCCTCATATTTTCACAGAGTTTTAGAAAAGTTTTCAATGAAAAGTTTACAATTGAAATAATTGATCAAGAGAAACTGTTAAGAATAAACACCATGTGATCAATTAATTGTCAACTACAAAAATTATGTCTATTAAGAAAAAAATATCTCCTAATAGGCATGTTATTTTATCATATTTATTCAACATGTATAAATATATGAATTTTCTCATCAATAATATAAGATTTTACACTCTCCTAATCTCTTTATGTCTCTACTCTATATCTAGTCGCAATATGAACAACTTCCTCTCATAGTATAATGCGTCATGTGGATCCGTATTGCCATCGTTCGTACAACGCGCTCTCTCTGGTCTCTTCTCTCGTATACTAATACTATACGCATATGATAAGTACCAAGTATATTTTCTAACAAAATTCCTGTCCCGTCGTCCCCGGGCAACACGCCCCAGCCCAAAATTTCCCAGAAGGATCGAGGGGCAGTTCGGGGAGAGAGCGGAAAAAGCCACTGCCCCGTCTTTCGTTAGGGCCAATCATGGGGCGACAGGCAGCTGCGCGGCACTGCCCCGGAGGCGATTAACAACTGGGGTTAGTGAATTGACAAGGGCACGCCATTGGACCGGTCAGCTGCTAGCAACCATGATTGATCTATAAAATGATATATTTAAGATCACATATGATATCAAATATATAATATTTATTAATAAGGTTTAGCCGAAGTTTATATTTTAGATCATAAGACCATCCCAATTATATTTTCTTCATCTTGTTCTTTTCCCTGTTCTCATTCCTTTTATTCTCTCTTCTCCAACAGCTTCCTTTCGAGAAGAATCGCTAAGGAAAATGAGAGAGAATCTCGTCCTGAAGAGAATGACCTTGAAAATCCTGTCGCGAAGAGAACCGAAAATCGTTGGAGCGCTGAAGGAAACGAAAATCCCTTCATGACGGGATTTTGCTCCCCCGAAGAGAATCCGTTAGGGCTGGTCTAACTATATGTGCTTCTTCTCATAGTTTCGATATTACTCACTCATCTTTAAAAACTTATAACTATACCGTCATAGTTATAACAACAGTCTTACTTTTAAGATTACATGAGTTTTATTCTAATTATAGCTTGTACCACTAATACAGCTACAAATCTAATACCTAACTAACTCTGAATGATTATTGTACACGTATACAACAATTCCGATCGGGAATGCCATGGCTCGCCCTATTTAAACCCCTCCACCCCTTTCTCCTCTCCTCCCCCTCCGCCTCGCAATCTCTCTCGGCTTTGGTTTGGAGAGTTCGTGAAGCCTCGAGACCTGTCTCGCCTTGGCAGCCTTTGCTCCTCGGCTCTGCCTCTGCGCTGTTGCATTGCAGTCCGCGAGCCTTGAGCTGCTAGGTACGCTCGTGTTCTTGGCCGTGGATTCGTTGCAAATGTGGCTCGGTTCAGAGCTGTGATGAACTCCGTATCGAGGATGGGAAAAGGACGGGGTTTTCAGTAGATTGGAAATGATGCTACGATTTTCAGGGTTCAGAAAAAAAATGATATAATTTTGAGGGGTGTAGATGATGACACAAAATTGATATGGGATTTAAAACATGGTTGAATTCTTGGGAGTAGTAATCGACGAGCTTGCTAATTCTCGATTCGTTTCTGCAGCTCTTTCTTCATCACAGCCCGAGACATGGAGTTCGAAGACCGCTGCCACATGGTCCAGGAGCCCAAGTTCGACTGCCTGCTCTTCGGTAAGCTGCCACTTGCTTCCTGCAAAAATGTTGCCGTCCATTCCCTTTCTTCTTTTTTCCTCTTACTGTTGTCGTGTTCATTCTCTGCTCTTCTTCGCGGAATGCAAAGGCTCTGACTCTGTTCTTGCCTGCAGACCTCGACGACACTCTTTACCCGCTGAGCTCCGGGATCGCAGGTCATGTCAAGAAGAACATAGAAGGTAAGGTTTCGAGGTTTCTACTGTTGTTACTCTTGCTGTTTCCTCTCTGAATTTTCAGTGAACTAAATGCTAATGCTTTTTTGCTTTTTTGTCATTCCCTCTAGCTTACATGGTTGAGAAACTGGGTATTGAGGAGAGCAAGATCGAAACCTTGGGCAATCTGCTCTACAAGAACTACGGCACGACGATGGCCGGCCTAAGGGTACACATGCAGCTAGCTCCCTGATCCCTTCAACTGTTTCTGTTCTGTAATCCAGTGTACTAAAAGGTTTTATCCTTTTTTCCCATTCCTTTGTATTCACCAGGCGATTGGCTACAGCTTCGATTACGATGAGTACCACGCCGTCGTTCATGGAAGGCTGCCCTACAAGAACATCAAGCCCGACCCTGTTCTCAAGCACATTCTCAAGAACCTGCGCTTCCGCAAACTCGTAAGCTTCCTGCTCAGATCGCACAACTTCCTCCTCCTCCCGGCAAGATTGAGTTGCTGAATGAATGATACATGTGTTGTTTCAGATATTCACCAACGGTGACAAGGTCCACGCCGTGAGAGCCCTCAAGAGGCTGGGCCTGGAGGACTGCTTCGAGGGGATCATCTGCTTCGAGACCCTGAACGCGCCGTGCCCGCCGCCGTGCGACGGGGAGCCCAAGATCTTCGACATCGCCGGACACTTCGCCCGTTCCGGCATCTCCAACGAGCTGCCCAAGACCCCCGTCCTGTGCAAGCCCAACGTCGACGCCATGGAGGAGGCGCTCAGGATCGCCAACGTCAACCCCCACAAGGCTGTAAGTTTCTGAGCTCTGACAGCCTAACGTACGCAATTGCATTCATAGCTGCAACATTTTTGTTTCTGCTTGACCATGCACTAAGCGGAGCTTGCTTGATTCCCTGCAGATTTTCTTCGACGACAGCGTGCGCAACATCCAGGCCGGGAAGCGAATTGGCCTTCACACGGTGCTGGTAAGTAGTCTCTGAACTTTGTGTAAAATAAATAAATCTTTCTGGCATTTCTGCAGCAATACTATTCGTGCAGAGTTCAAGGCTTAAGACAGTACATACTGGACACTGCAGGTTGGCACGTCGCAACGGGTGAAAGGCGCAGACCACGCGCTGGAGAGCATCCACAACATCAGGGCGGCCCTGCCGGAGCTGTGGGAGGAGGCCGAGAAGGCAGAGGACGTGCTCTACTCCGACCGCGTCGCGATCGAGACCTCGGTCACCGCGTAAAACACGCCTCCGCCGGTGCACCGTCAGCCGCTCTTTCTCGAGATCCGGACCTCCACGGTCATACACCAAACCCCAGCACAGACTCGTGGTCTCCGGTCGGAATTCAGTATTGGCTGGACCAACAATTTCCGACAACAGAAGGGGTTCAGCATGTAAAGGGGGGTGGGGGTGGTCCTAGTATTATATATATGTATCGGTCAGACCTTTCTTTATAAATTACGAGTAGAAGTAATAAAGAAAATGGAGTTTACTTGTACGTTTCTCATGCTTAATCAACCCAAGCAATGGAGTTAGCAGCAAGAGCAACACATCTGCTCCTCTGAACTGGTGCCAAATTTCGCTTCCATTCGTCCTGTTCCTTGAGACGTCACACTCATGGCAGCTGTTGAGCTGAAGCAGCCAAACTGCCAAAAGGCTGGAGATCGGGGATGTCCCGCGTGGATCGTGTAGCATAGGACGCGTCCTGATAAGCCAAAAACTTGCGTATTTCAATGTACGATGATGCCACGGTCGTCTTTACGTCCCCGATCTCCAAGGATGTCACGGCTGTGGCAAATAGTCTAAGGCTCCGTTTGGATCTCTGAATTGACATGTTTTGAATTGAATTGGCCTCAAATCAATATATAGGTGAAAATGGAAATAGACTGTAATTCAATTCTTTTGTTTGTTTAGAAGGAAATTGCTGAAATGGAAATGAAACAAAATCAATTCTAAGTATTGTTTGGTTGCCAAAATTGAATCCGCACACTCTAGATCTAGATCTAGGACCCTTCGATGTAGCCATCGCCGCCCATTATGAAGGCGTACACCTGGGGATCAGGCGCGACAAGGCCACGCTCGAGCATGCCATCCTTGAGCTCCAGCGCCTAGTCGAGCTTGTCGTTCTCGGCAAGGATGGTATTGTAGGTAAAGACGGTGGGGCGACAGTTGGAGTAGATGGAGTGGTGGGTGAGGAGTGCTGCCTCGCCGAGGTCGTTCTCAAGGATCAACGTGAGGATACAGCGATGGAGGTTGAGGCGCTTTCCTATGAGCATTGAGGCTGGCTTTGGGAGCTTGGGGGCATTGGGGTTGGAGGTGGAAGGGCGTTTGTGGTGGTGGCGCTCGGCGGTGACCTTCTTGTGGTCCGTTAGGGTAGGAGTGAGGGACGTCGTCAGGGGAGGGTGTGAGCTCATGGCTTCGGGACTTGGGGACGGAGTTGGGGAATAAAGGTGGTGCTTGACGGCACAGTTCGGCGATGGAGTTCGGCGGTCACCGAGGTCGAGGTCGGGGGAGGAAGAGGAAGAGTGCCCTATTCCACCCAAATCAGAGGGGTGGAGCTCTGAATCGTGGAGAGCCTGGCTAATTGTTATCTAATTCTGTGAAAATTAACTTCCAATTTCAAATCAGATTCTGAGGACATCTAAACAGCAGAAATTGATAAAACCCAACTCCACTTTCGATTTTGAGGTCCCAATTTTGAGATCCAAACGGGGTCTAAATGCTTTCATGGAAACAACAGGCTTGAGGACAAATTTTGCCAAAATTTCTGTGATTAAGATCATGTGCTCTGGTATAAACATGAATGAAGTCCTTGTCGATCTGCCGGCCGTACCTGTGGACTTCCTTATCAACTACCTTGCTTACCGCTCTCCACTCAACGGCTAAAGAGGTCGGACCTACAACCACTTGTTGATAAATCAGCTGGTAAGATGGTGGCATGGAAAGGGAGACATATTGTTCCCAGCGGGCGATTAAACCTGGTGAAATCCGTCATTTCTTCACAGTCGATCTACTACCTAGTGGCCATCAAAGCTCCCAAAGGGATGCTGAGGGACATTGACTCCACTTGAAGATAGTTCCTCTGGTCTGGCTGCAAAGCGCTATCGGGCGGAAGCTATAAAGTTAATTGGGACAGAGTCTGCAGATCAAAAAGCAAAGATGACCTTGGTGTTCTTCAGTTAGCAGCTTTTGGTAGGGCTCTTTGGCAATGATGGTTGTGGCACGACTGAAAATCTCCTCTCAAGCTGTGGGTCAGATCCGAAACGCCTTGCAGTTACACTGATAGACTCCTCTTTGTGCCCTCCACGGAGGTAGTCATTGGAAACGGGGAATCCATCTCCTTCTGGCACTTAGCTTGGTTTAACGGCCACTAGCCCATGGACCTTGCTCCTCTGATTAACAAGGCAGCCAAGGTAAAGCATCAACACCTTCAAGAAGCGCAAGAGAATAGCTCGTGGTTTTAGGATGTTGATACCAAGCAAATTGTAAGTCAACAACACATACACTAACTCGTCCTCATCTGGCAAGCTGTGCATCATGTGTCTCTGCAGCCTAATGTACCAGACAATATCGTCTGGAAGCTTACGACTCGAAAGGAGTACACCACGGCATCTGCCTACAAAATGCAATTTTGGGATCTATGGATGCCAACTACAACTCTCTTTTCTGAAAGGCCTGGGCACCTCCAAAGTGCAAGCTGTTTGCATTGTTGGCCATCCAAAATAGGCTATAGACTACAGATCGCCTAGCTAGAAGAGGATGGCCATGCACTCATACCCACGTCCTGTATCTGTTGGCTTCAGAGACTTGCTTCCATCTTCTCATCAAATGCATATACTCTCAGACACGTTTTGTGCCAGTTAGTCACTTTGTTTGGCTCAACCGGTCATCGACTCTAAATCATGGCCTTGCTCGGAATCAATCAATGCCTGGTGGATAGATTTGTCATACACCACTAATACACCGTGGAAAATAATCAGATCACTTATTATGCTAGTTTCCTGAGAAATCTAGAAGGAGATGAACATGTGGATTTTTGATCACTGGGAGCAGCGACCGAGCCAAATCGTACAACAAATTAAAGATGAATCATCCGCCTAGCCTTTTTGCCGGCGCGTGACATCTTAGACGTCTCATTTTGTGAGGATATACCTAATTGTTAGGCGGTGGGATCCTATGGCCGGATTCCCCTCAATCTTTTTTGTTTTGTTTTGTTTGGTTAGCCCTGTAAAATTATTTTTAAACCCATTAAGTTTATCTTTCTAATTAATACAATATTTAGTTATTCTGCCGGTTCGTTCTCGATAAGCCAAAAACTTTGTGCCTTTGTATATTAAAAGAAAGAACAGATGGTACGAGCGTTGCCTGTTCATTAAAAGGAGAGCAGGATTTCATCCGTCCTTGTAATCGCAAAAGAAATTTGGAGAACATGATTCCACAACTGGTGTATCTAGTATTTCCTTATCAGAAGTTACAGCACCCGTGCTAGACGGTCATTCCGAGATGATAAACACCGAATCACGGCATCTACACGTCACACTCTCGCCCCAAAGCTTTTTTTTTTTCTGTGCCTTTGGCTTGCTGCTTGTTCTACGTGCAGTCTGAACTTCGAAAGCATCCGACACTCACCTATCTAACCTGCAATGGAGGTAACACGTAAAGAAGAAAAGAAAAAAAAAGGAAGGGGCCGTGCGTGAAGCATGTGAAAGCATCATTGTCATCACTCGCGGACTTGGGAGCTAGAATACAAACAGGATGTGACACAGAGGAAATTGGAGGGGGTTAAAGTGTGGATTGCTCTGAAATTGCCCGATTTCATGCAGTAATTAATAGATTATTTAAGTTAATATCGTTTACATCTGTCTCAACTTGCCTTGCCGTGTGGGCATACCATTCCATCGAGCAAACAGCTTACCAAGAAACAACAGTTTGACTGAAATTGCTCTGACGGTTTCAGCTTCCAAGGGATCGAGTAACGTATTTTTCAGAGACAAAATTTTCTAGGTGTTTTCAGTTTTGAAAAAAAAAAACAAGGGCCAAGCAAGGGATTTCAATGTAATCCATAGGATAAAATTCTGTTATGTACTACTAAAGATGAGCCACAAAAGGACCAAATATCTCACTTTCTGGTGCCAGAAATCAGACAACAATGGCCTGCAGTACTTAATTGGCAAATGACATGACTGACGAGGCATCTAGCCTTCCACTTGTTAAAAGATTAGGACTAGGTGCTTAAAAGGAGCAATATTTAGTGCGCAAGTTGTGAAGGAAGACAAGGTCGCGGGAATGAACAACATGAGCTCCCTTTCCAGTGCTACTTCGTCAAGCCACTCCTTGTTATTTTATAGGTCTATCGCCCAATAATTAACGGCGACCTGCAGCGTGCAAACAACATGTAATTGCCAGCCAGTGACATCAGGAGAACTGGAGATGTGACAAGGAACCATCGTGTTAATTGCTTCCGGTAACCACCGAAGTAGTACTACTTCTAAAAAAATTGCTAATATTTAAGTATCTGCTTGACCTTCAAAAACCATAAATGCATATCATTACAGTCCAATTGGTGAGTATGTACACATGGATGTGAAGTTAGCTGCCAACACCTCGGTATTTAAATTTCTAAATCGTTACTCTTGTAGTGGTGCGTCATAACAGAAGTCGGAGCAGGACTAAGCATCAGCGTGAATCACATGGGATGCTTTTTTATTAATCTCGAACATACAGGAGAACTTGGTGGCATTGGATTAATAGAGAGAATCACAAGAAATGTGAAAAGGGACCCATCAGCATATATGTCCTGGCAAATCCAAGAGACCTAAACCTGTTCTATCTACTGGTGAGCCCATGGTGTTCATACCCAATATATTGGTACGCCGTCCTAGCTGTTGGGTGCTTAGGTTACCTGTTCGATCAACACGCGGACTGTCAATTAAGAAAAGCAAACGAAGGACAAAGAAGGACACCACACGGCATGCTCGTAATGACTACTTAGCTGCACGAAACTAATGCCAGCTAAGAAAAATGTGACACCACTCTGTGATCCTCCGTATCAGACATGTAGATAAAAAAAAAGAATGGAGTAAAATGATGACGAGAAGCGTAATGCTACACAGCTGATGTGGATTAGTCGATTACATATACGGGCAATGTGGACTCCCGGCCGTTCCTCGGTTTGCTTCTTCAGTTATCTTTCTCGCTGTAATGCAATGCATTTCGCTAATCTTTCTTTCTATGTATGAGACCTCGAGAGAAAGTTTTTTTTTTTTTTGAAGAAAGACATCGAGAGAAAGATAGCTGCGACTAAATTCTACTTTCTCATGCTTATTAGTCTACGGTCCACGAAACATATAATGTTTTAGGTTGTCCCCTAACCGCGAGCTTTACATAAGCAGCTCATCACAGTCAAACAATTATTTTGTATGGAGTGACACGGCAGTTTCATCAGAAAATAAAAATGTCCAGTTGCTAACACGGAAACTTGACTCTGCCGCATGTCAACGGATGAACGCACGCTGCTGTCTAAAACAAGCCCCACAAATATATCATGGTGTACACACGAAGAAGATTAAAGAACTCCTAGTTCACACCAGCTCATTAATATCGCAACTTTCCTGCAGGACTAATTTAACTCGGACGAGCCGATGGAGTTAACTAGAACTAACCACGGTTTGCACTCGGCACCTTGATCCTCATTTGATGTGCCAGACAGAGCCCAAGCACAAACGGACGGAGAGGAGGTACCGGCTACTTATTACGTGCCTATGGAGTGAAAGAGACGGGATCCGGCGACATGAGGCTCCCTTGTTTTCACTGCACCCACCAACGCATGCAAACGAGTGGAAAGAGAATCAGGAGTGCATAAAAACAGTGTTAACTCTGCGGTGCTCGTGCTCGTCCGTTGCGCCCCCTCCGCTCGTCAGCGTGCAAAGTGCGCGCACGTCGTCTCGTCCCCTCCCGCATCGTCTCTTTGTGGCCGCGCCTCAACGTGCGGCGTAGCAGTGGCGAAACAACAGCCGGCCGGCCGGCCTCGCACGCACGGCCGCCGAGAGTGCTCGGTCGTCGCACACCTTTGGGCCCCGCGCGCCGTCCTCGTTCTGTGTGTGGGTGTGTGTTTTGCCCCCATCGAATCATCGATGGGACTGACGGCCGCGTCGCTGTCGCCACCGCGTTCAGCTTTGCAGCAGCACTGCAGTACCACTGATTTGTAAGTTTTGGTGTGAGATCACGAGGGATAAAAAATTGGATTAGTCATAAAATTGGCAAAGTGATTTAGTATAATGGTTACTAATTGTTGCTTGGATACATTCATGATAGTGTAGTTGTGGTTTTAATATGGATGTAATACGCTAATATGAATGATATTGTTGAAAGTGAATTTAGGTCCTCTGTGTGGGTTTTGATGACTGATGATAAATGATCAAAGAACTAATATGTTTAATGAATATTTAAATAGGTAAAAATTCCAATGATAAAAACTAAACGATGTTGATGAAACCTCAAAATGAATAAAGAATAAGGTATTTGGTTATTCCTACAATTATAGCATTTTGTTTTGCATTGAGTATAGGAATGTTGTACTATGAAGATGAATGCAATGTTGAAGGTTTTGTTTAATGAAGTCGAAAGTTCTGATATGTTAAATCTTCCAGATCTTGGTTGGGTAGAGAAGTCCGAAGATGTTATTTTACCAACATCGGATGTTCCTATCGCGTGAATCCAAAGTTCCAATGTGGATTGTAAGTGCTCATAACAACTAGTTTTTAGGAATCTCTATATATACCACATCCTCTCCCCAAAGAAATCTAGAGAAACACTTTACCTCTCCTCTCTCCTTTCTAAGTGATTCAATCTTATGTGAGAGATTTGAGAATAGGGATTGAGTGTTAGTGAGAAGCTTTGTAATCTTTGAGCACTAGCGTTCATCTCCAAGCTTTCTTCGTGAGTATTTGTTACTTTTGGAGATTAAGGTCTCTTAGATGGTTAGGAGTCACTCACAAACCACGATTCACTTGTCATGTGTCGTGAGAAGTTTATGAATACCGGATTTTGCCTTCGAAGGGAAGAAATACCAAAAGAAATCGAGGAGTGCTTTGTGTAACCTCAGGAGGAAAAGGTTGAGAGAGACCAGGCTCAAATGTGACTGAGCCCTCAACAGAGACGTAGGATCTCCTTAAGGATCTGAACTTTGAGGACAAATTCGACTTGTCTCCGCTTTCGGTTATTTCTTCATATTTATACAATTTCGAGCAATTCATACTTTATCTTGAGGAATACCTTGTTGTTGCTAGCTCTATCTGAAATTGAGTAGTTTCATATTTCATTGCAACTAGCATCATATAGGATTGCTAAGCCTCACTTGAATTTCCAGTTAGGGTTTAGATTCGGTTAAATCGGAAGTTCTAGTCATACAATCAGAATATCCGATACTGTCGGAACATTTGACCTGCTTTTGCATATCTATTTTAGTTTATTTTAAAAAGCACCTATTCACCCCCCCCCCCTCTAGGCTGCTATTTTGATCCTTTAGTTGTATGGACTAATCTTGAATTATGTTGAGAAGAACTTGTACTCATACGTGATTTTGTAGTTGTTGATGTGCATGTATGTCTTGAGGGTGAACGTGGTCGACAACAGGATCAGAACTGAGATTTGGAACTAGGTTCAGTGAGAAACTAAAATTCTAATAATCAAGAAGGTCATGTGGGACGTTTAGGCTAGAGAACAAACATATAGAGGCAACGTGCATTGGAGGGGCGTGTTGAGAAGGCGTGCAGTCTAACCAACTAGACGCATCGGTCTAATCACGAGCTGCGGATTGATCGGGTGTATGATGCGGTTTGATCGAGAACAAAGCATATGGAGGCAATGTATGTTGGAGGGGCGTGTTGAGAAGGCATGCGGTCTAACCAACTAGAGGCATCAATCTGACCGCAGACTGCGGTTTGACTGAGTGCATGACGTGATTTGATAGATGGAGGTGGTTCGATCAAATTAAGTCATTTTTTACTTGTATTTCTTGTATTCCAAGCCTTGGACGCCATATAAAGAAAGGGTCACGACCGGGAGAGATACCAAGATCCAGAGGAAAGCCTAGAGATTAATTCTAGAAAGAGAGAGACACTAGTGTGGACGACTTCTGATCTACAGAGAGGGAGAAGCGAGGAACTCATGTAGGGTTTGGGATTTCATGGTGAATTCTTGTAAGGATGCTTTTCAGAAATATCTTGTGAACTCATCTATGCAATAAAAGATCAGGCTTTTATAAGTTTGTGTATTGATGATCCCGTTCTTCCTCTTTGTTCTTCATTTGTATGTCTATCTTTATTTTCAATGGATTTCTTGTTTTAACGTGATTATTCTTGGTTTGATTCATACAAAACCTCCTTAAGAGGTTAGTGTTCATTGGTTAATCCTTTATAATTATTTTTTAATCTCAAAAACTAGGGTTTAATCAATTCTCATCATCATCTATCATGGTCTACTTTCGGGTTCATAACATGGAATATTGAGGTTAAGTTAGATTTTTTATCAGAGTGAATTGTTAACCATTAAATTTTGATTTTAGATTCCGCAGTTATTCACCATCTCAGATTTCCGTATTAGTGTTTATCCATCCTACATTTATTTCTTGCCTTTGTTTTCTTTCCTTGGAGACTGTCTTAGCTCGGTGGGCAGAAAGCGTACGTGCGCTCAAAAGGAGATTTAATTACAAGTAGCTGCTAAACTAGAAATAATTATTAATGCCGTCGAGGGGGCGAACTTAGTAGATGTTTAGCATATCATGTATGGCAGATGGAGGGGGTCGCTGTCCAGCTCAGTATCTCATACATTAATTTGTTGAGTTCCACCTTTCATCGGCCACCGTCCACACGATCTCTAATCGATCATACGGAAAATTAGTGCGTTTATGAAAGGACTTTCTGTTCTTATTTAGGACAACTTTCTGCACCTGTACAGATTTATCGAAGATTACTCCATTCTTCTTCATCCTGCGAATCCTCGTATTTTAATCCTTTTCCTTTTACTTATTGCCGATTATTTTCAGGTGTGAATTGTTCACAATTACTGCTCCGTTAAGATAACCAGAGCTGAGCTGGATTATATATGCATTGTCGCTCACTGAAAAACACTGATGAACTTAAACTCAAAACTCTGAACCAGGAGTGTTCACGAAAATGAGTGGTTCCCCTGCGATTTACTCGGCAGGCAAATGATTTGAAGCCCTGATGGCGACAGAAGAATTATAGTGCTAGAAGGCAGGCAACTAAGAGACAACTGGAGTGGGCTAGGTGCGTACCCTGTACAAGAAAACATTGTCGGAGGGGAGCCCAGTCTATCCTATTATAAATACTTATCGTTTTGATTTGATCAAATTGTTAAAATTTTGATCATTAATAATTTTAAAATATTTAGTTTAAAAATATAAAAAATTATACGTATAGAAATAATTTCATAATATTTTAATAAAAAATAATTATAAAAGTTGCACATCAAAAATAAAAAAAATCAAAAGTAATAAGCATTTATGATAGAAGGGTTAGAAGCTATCAGATTCAGAATCCAGCTCAGCGCTTATCCCCAAAGAAACTCGTGGTGTGAGTGTGCTCCCGGATCATTGTTTAGTACTCGGCGAAATCATCCATGGATTAATTCTGATGGAGATGAGAGACTAGAGGAGTGGTACGTGCGGGATGAAGGCTAGCAAGCTGCCCCATAGGAAGAAGAATTTTATTTTGAAATAATATTATTTTATTAAAAAATTATAAAAATATTATTTAAAATATAAAATTTATAGAAATATGTGTCAATTGGTACTTCAATTACTGACTAGTTCACATTCTATTTGGCACACATGTAGAGACATGTCGGCACCCTAGTTACCGACAAATGATGTATCTTGTAGACGATATTCAAATAAAAATTAATAACTTTTTTATATGATCTCGTATGAAGATGGTAGTTATATAAAAATTGTATCTATCTATCATCTCTACAATTTTGCAATTGAACACTCTTCCATTTAAAACCGTTTAGATATCCAAAAAGTGGCTAGAAATTTTAAATCTAGTTTTCCAATATGAAATTTATAAACACTTTTTTAGCATCTAAATAGATTCAAATGAAAAGTGTTTAACTACATATTTGTAGGTATTGTCGATATGTACAATTTTCATATAAAGATCATCTCTATGTAAGATTATATAAAAAAAATTATTAATATTTTCTTGAATATTATCACGGAACATATGACCTATCGATAATTGGAATACTGACATGTTTCTAGAAATTACATGTCAGCTATCTAGTTATCGACAAGGGATTAGTCAGTACTCTGATTATCGGTAGGTGACTAGTCGGCAACTAAAGTGTCGATTAGCACATATTTTTGCGGCTTTCTTATTTTGAATTTTTTAAATAATTTTTTAGTTAAATAATATTATTAAAAAAAATTCTGGGAAGAAGTCAGGTGGGGCTTCGTTGGTCTACCAGCGATCTCCTCTCGCATAATTGCGGCCATCGAAAGGGCGAAGAAGATTTGTGGTTTGCCGCTGGTTCCATTGGGCTCGGCTTTGTTCTGTCGTTTCAACTGTCACCAGTCATGCAATCATCGCGCCCTGGAATTTGTTGATTGGTCGGATAAGCATAGCCCCAGCTGATGACACCGTGGAATGATCATGCTTGAAGCTTGTATAACTCCAGACGAATTTGCACACGAACCACATGGTTGTTGGAATGTTGCGTCAGGTTAGATCAATGGGAAAAAAAAGTCCCAAACTAAAGATCCCTTGCCAAAGAGTCTTAACCAATCATCGATTTCTAAACCTATCACCCAAAGAACGTGCAGAAGATAATTTACTCTAGATGGGGAAGTCAGATAAACAAGCCTGGCAAGATAATGGCTACAAATGAAGTTAACATCGGTGGCCATCCACCATACTAGTTTCAAAATACTTGCACAATTTAAGGTATCCACGCTAAAATTGAAATAAATATTGCTAACCTTGGCTGCTTGCTCGTTTGTACCAGAAGGTGCTTTTGCAGAGAGAAGGTAGCATTGCATTGGGCCCAATCTGACTTCCCCAATGTTCCGGTCTTAAAGAAGAAAGCCCACATGGGCGATCACCAAGGCTATGCATTGAGCATACACATGCTTTGGGGCTAGTTGCTAGCTTGGATTGACCAGGCCGTGCGCCGCAATTGGGTCGTTTCCATAAATGAGTAGATCTATCGTATGATTGTAGCAACTGCATTTTTTTCTCTACTAATATGCTGTACGTGTTTTGCACGTCAAATGTAGGAGAGTGCACGGGACCTATGCAGAAAGATGCGTGAAGCTGCGGGGAGCGCATATGACTCACTCAGAGCAGAGCATGATGTGGGACTCACGCAGAGGGCGTGGGATGGGAGAAAATCAAGTATTTATCGAGTGATATGAGGTGGATAATTTTTATAAAATTTAAGATTAGTTTACAGGATATGGAGATAGGCTACGGATAATTTTTATGGAATTTAAGGTTAGTCTACAGGACGTGGAGACAGGCTACAGAAAGAAAGCACTACATGATTTTTTAAGTAGTAGAGAAAAAAATTAGATTCTAAGTTGTGAAGCAAAACTAAAGGGATGTGGATAAAAGGAGGGATGATATATAGAAGAAAGAAGAATACGAAAGATATAGGATTCTAATATGTATGGTCTATGAATTACATCATAAAAGGCAATGTGATAAAGCATCAATATAATAAAATAATAAAAATAAAAAGAGAATTCGAAATCGTAACTTAAAAAAAAACAAAAAATAAAGCAATAATAAGGAGCGACCGGGGTTAATAAAAATGAGAAAATTGACTTAGAAAGAAATTTTTTGGAAGCTCTATGCAGGATTCAAGCCTAACTATTAAAGGAGAAGTTGTAGGAACGATAAAACTTATAATTGCATAGGATTTGTTGAAAAGAATCCTAATACTTCATTGGGTGGGATGGTGGAACAAACCAAAAATTTGCTTTATTTGGTAAGATTATAAATTAACAAATAAGATAGGAAAGAGTAAATATTCGGCCGCAAAATCTTTATTGGATTATAATATTTTACCACAATTCAATAAGAGTAAAAATAAAGAGATTCCCTATAAAAGAGAAAGATTACATCATATAGAAATATAAAATTTGAAATAAATAGAATTTGAATATATTCTATATATTCTTTCTTAACTATATATTTTTTCTATTTTAAGAAATTCAAAATAAAAAATACCTAACTTTTTCTACTATATATTGATGTGTATCTATCTGTAGTATCTTTGAATATTATTGAATTAGAGAAATTTGCACGCTTTCTCATTTCATTTGCGAGGAGCTGGATGAGAAGAAACTCTCATGTTTAGTTTTGCAGTAGAGATGGAACTAAGAAAGAGCTATTGACTATAACCCCAAAAGAACTAAATTCCATAAACAACATAAAGGAAGAATGAAGGGAAAATTCTACCAAGGTAATCGTATTTGTTTTGGTAGATATGTTCTTCAAGTACTTGAACCCTCTTGAATCATAGCGAGACAGACAGAAGCAGGACGAAGAGCAATGACACAATATGCACGTCGTGGTGGAAAACTATGGGCACGTATATTTTCTGACAGGCGGTTACAATAAGACCCACAAAAAGCACATATGGGTTGGGAAAGGGATCTCCGAATATTATGTAGCAGTTGTTGAACCAGGTCAGATACTTTATGAAATGAGTGGAGTATTCAAAACTGTAGCTAGAGTAGCTATCTCCATAGCTACCAATAAAATGCCCATAAGAAGTCAATTTCTTCGATTAGGGATATGGAACCCAAAAAGGAGTGTTAAAGATAAAAAAAACCCAGTTTTTTCTTTCTAGAAAGACAATATTTCTTTCATTCTTTTGCACTGAAATAACAAATTAAAATCAAAATAATATGATTCAACCTCAGACCCTTTTAAATGTAGCAGATAACAGTGGAGCTTGAAAATTGATGTGTATTTCGAGTCATAGGAGTTGCTGGTAATCAACGATATGCTCGTATTGGTGATGTTATTTGTCAAGACCGATTCAAGAAACAAAACAATCTCATCTATATGTTGAGCCCAGAAATCAATCCTAACACATAGTGACTTCATTGATGATAATCATTACAATATCCAGACTTAATCGAATTAACCGTCTTACAGAAGTGACCTTCAAGGGTCGAAGAACCAAATAAACTGCAGCGGAACTAAACGAACTACGAAAACTCTAATCCTTTACAACTCTCCCACAAGCATCATCAATGTAGAAAGCAACTTAGAATGATCCACCTTCAGCGTATCCTCGGTACCTTCTCCAACTGAGTGTTTGGGGATAGTAAGAGTGAGCACTTATCGTACTTAACAAGTTGTGAAGAAATAGTATGCATATGAAGGCTTGACAAGGATAAGGCTATATGGCTCACTTGCATAAATAAATATTTAAGTAAAAATATTTGAAAATCAAATATAATTAAGTGAATAACCAACCACCTCAAAATCTCCATCCATCTTGACTTAACCCACTAACCAACACCTCAACCAAAGTTCCAGTTCCATCCACTAAGTTTGAACCCTCAATCATAGTTTCCACCACTATGATTGACCACTCTCAACTATGATTCCCACCATCACAGTTGACCTGACTAATGAAAACATCCAGTTATAATCATGGTAGGTTTTCAGTGCCGCTCATGACCGTGAGCACAGCTGAATATTCAGTTTTAACTCTACAGAGGTTGTACTTTACCCACAAGACGTATCATCCCGTTTTGCCGAGCATCCGTTGGCCGATGGATAACTCTTACACACTACCGAGGTGTGTGCTAGGAATCCACTACAAAGCCTTTATAATGCTCCCTCTCAGCACATGTCTACCCTCTAAGGTTTCACTGTCGCGTGATTTCACCTCAACAACGGTAGCCCCCTCTTGCTTCTTTCAGATCCCAAGACATCGTCCATTCATCGCTCTTCTGTTTGGTCTACACTATATTGAGAGTAAGCAAATTACTTGGCTAGGCCCGTCCCATTCCAAGTTTGTGGTTGTACTATAAACACAGAAAGGTCACCCCACGAACCGGTCCTTAGATTTGAGTAAGACTACCACTTTTCAAAACCATACATCCCATCATACCACATGTTCAAATCCCTATACCATGCTGCTACAAAAGTTATACCATCATATTTTATCATTGTTGCATAAGACCGCTATCAAGTTAGTAAAGCATTAATCATGTTTACCATCCCAAAGCAAGGCTAAGCATTATCTACTCATCCATAACCCAAAATCATACTAATGCGACAAGGATGATAAGAGAAAACTAAGATAAAGCCTAACTCTTGGGATTCCCAATAATTTATTAGCATGCATGTTTATAAAACAAAACATTTGTAAAACTGGAATAAAATTGATCAAGAACACACCTTGCTTTCACTGAACTCAGTTGGGTCTTCAAAATCTTGATCATGCTGACCTTCTAGTTCCTCCGAAACGTTCGCATCTATTCACAACATATGCAGAAAAACAACAACATAAACACCAAGATCCAAAAAGAATCAAACATCACACAACAAATATCATCATCACAAGATTACACTATTTCGGACAATTCAACGAAAGAACGGGTTAAAACGGAGCTATGGTTTACGAGTTATGATTTTCCAAAGATTAGAACAGGACTAAAAAGATTATCTATAAATGAATTTATTTTTCTAGGGGTTTTCTAGGATTTCCAAATCCATCTATGATTTCCTATGATTTTTTTTGAAATTTTCTAGCATTTATTTGAGTTATAAAACTATTTAAAACCATTACATAGAATTAAATAAACCTATTAAACATTATAAAATATTTTAGAAATTAATTTCCTATTGGTTATATTTTTTTCATAATTATTTTTATACTGAAACTATTTATTACTCAATATTTAACTATTATGACATCATCAGAACAATTAAAACAATTAAAAGATAAGAAAAAACTGACTGGGCTTGCTGACTGGGCACTAGGACCGACGTGGCATGACACGTAAGCAAAATTACTGACGCGGCTGACTGACTTGGCGAATGACGTGGCCAGAAGGCTGACTGGGATTATGTGAGACACGTGGTGCTTCATGATTGGCTACCGAAGGGGTATGAGGATTTTCTAATCTCAGTAATTGGCTATCGATCGGATGACTCATCTTGCTTCTTCCTCTCCCGAGCGTAGACAACAGCGGTGGTGACTTCCCAGTCGGCGGCGACGCATTGAAATCCGACCGGAAACACGTCGTCAGCCTTCTGCTATTCCGATGAGCGACAGAACTCGGACTCCGGAACCTTGCGAACACAACAGGGCTATGGGTGGTCGTCGGTGGTGCGTGGTTGAGGCTAGCAATAGTAGGCAGCGGCTTGGAGCTTTGGAACTCGTCGGCGAGGGCTCTGGACGTCGATCTCTAGATGAAAAGTTTGGCGAAAGCTTTGGGATGATCTGGGGAGGATCTAGGGTCACATATATATAGGCAGGCGGCCTCCTTATCTCGAATTTGAGTTGGATTTGAAAGAGAGGCGGCGGCAGCTATTCGAACTCGATTCCTGCGGTTCAAACACACTCAGGACTCTATCTCATGGGCAAAAAGCACGCATATAGGCTCTGGAAACTTCCTTGTTTTGATCCAAAGTCTATCTCTATCTCTAACTCGCGAATTTGGTTGGGATTTAGGGTGGCCGGTGGATGAACTCAAGTGCACAACGCGTGATTGGCTCGGGCTCTATCAAAATTGATCCTGGCTTGAGCTTCTGGATGCTCTGGTAATTGCATTGGGTGGCTGGGTGTTTGTTCTTCTGCTTCGACACGGCGGCATTGGCGCACATGGTGGTGCGTGAGAGAGTGGGAAGAGGGAGTTGGAGGTAGGGGACGGTCGGGCGGGCTGTATTGATGGGCTGGGCTGCAGTGCAGAGAAAAGAAGAGAGGAGAGGGAGATGATGGCGGGCTGGACCGAGCTGAAACCGAGAGAGGGAGAGAAAGAGAGATGGCTTCAGACTTTTCATTCTTAACAGTTTTTTTTTCAAAATTATTTTACTCATGTATATATATACATACAAGGTATATACTACACATATATATATAGCTCACAAAATCAACAATCAATCAAGTAATCAATATATACACATATATATCTAAAAATATTCTTTTTATAGAAAAATAGCCCTCAATGTATATATGTATTTATACACATAACACACATATTTACATATATTTATATACATGGATAAAGCACATATACACACTTAGGAATTTTATTTAATTTTGAAAAACCCTTTTATTTCTTTTGGGAAAAGTTTTTTTTGGCTTGATTGATTTTGAGAAATTGGGCTGTTACATTATTGTTGCTATAATCAAAGACGCGGTGCCCCAAAAGCCTCTAGAAAGATCCGAAGTAATTTGAGCTGTAATTGTACATACATGTAAAAAATTCAAATGCGAAGATGGTATAATAATACGCTATGATGACAATGCAATAGTTATCATTGATCAAAAGGAAATCCAAAAGGAACTCAAGTTTTTGGCACGATTGTCGATGAATTTAGGGAATTGACTTTTACTAGAATAGTTTTATTAGCTTCTAAAGTATTATAAATACTAGCACACAAGATATAGACCAAAGAAAAAAAATTTGTAGATTGTGTCTCACATATATGCTTTAAAATTCAAAAGTAAAAGAAAAAGGAAAACATGATGATTATAGAAAAATTAGGAGAAACCTAGAATTAGAGTCTTATGGGCAAGGACACTATTGCTGATTTACTAACCTCTATAAGAAATTGTAGGAATGAGAGAGACGACTAGAGGAGGTGAATAGGCACCTTAATAGACTTCTTACGAAATTGATGTCTTTCTACTATTTGATCACCCAACGCACCTCTAAAAGATAATCACAACAGAACGTAACACAAACACGTAGCGGAAAAGCTACACCTACCCAGAAAGTTCAGAGACTGTGCAGAAGGGACTGGAGAGTCCGAAGTTTCTAGAGTGTCCGGAGATGGGATCATAGAGTCTGGAGTTTTCGAGAAAAATAAAAACCAAACTTGAAGATTCAACAAATGGAGGGTCTCATGGTTAGAATCGAATACTAGGTTTCACAACAAACCAATCCATGACTCATTCCCACACGAAGGTTGAATCTTGAGAAAAGATTACTCAAGGAACAAAAGATGAACATTGGGTGAAGAAGATTTTCAAGATGATGGTATAAAGGCAAGGGAATTCAAGATCCTATAACACATGCAAGTGTATGTGAATTTTATGCCTTTTAGCATCAAGAAGAACAACCTCCTAATGTGTTAACATTTTAACTGAAAAAGTAAAACGAAAATCAATACCGAAAAGAAAAAAACTTACATATAAGGCAAGGGAATCAAGAGAGGGAAAGTAGAAGAAAGGGAATTCAAGCATATGTAACAAAATGAACATAATTACTCAATGAGGTCGGTCCTATTTTAGACGGATTATAAAGATTTTCCTCTCAAAACTCTCACTATTAGATAGACTAAGAACTCATCATTCTCTCCTTTTAAACCCTAGCATAATGCTCTCATATGAGTGGTACAAGGGGCACAAATGGTTGGTTTATACTCTCACATAGCCCTACTCTTCTATTTATAGGTCTATAAAACTTGACCCCAAAGTTTTCTAACTTTTTCCCAAAATACCTCTCTTGTGTAGTACGATTCTATCTACCACCGAGGGTATTTTAGTCTATTTCCTTCTTAATTCATAGGACGGCTACGACGTCTTTATGACTTAGCTTCGCCTCGACGCAAGTTTCGCCATGGTACTACATACTTCTCCAGTCCTCCTACGGTTTTGAGGCCAAACCGTGAAACCCAAGTACGCTTCTCAAAGCGTGACTAGCTGTCACTTGCTTCCACTTGAAGCAAGCGCTCCGATGATGACACGTGTCCTCCATCTTACGATCTTAAAGTTTGGCAAGTCTCTCCCATTTCCGATCCATCGGGCCGCCTTATCACTTGCATCGGCGTCTCCTTCTCTTGACTTTATCAACAAGCCATCTTCATCCTCTGTTTCATGTTTTGCTTGACCTCCATGTGTACAACTAGGATCACCCTTAACTCCACTCGGCCCTCCTTGATTGTTCAACACTAAGCACCCGCTTAGCCCTGATCACCCGTCATCGACCGCCAAGTTGCATCCATCACTTACACACTATGAAACAAGCAAACACATTTATCCACACTCCAAAACATCTCCAGGTTAGCACAAAATCAAAAACTTCAACTCAGAGTACATCATGAAGAAAACATGAACACCGGATGTTCCAGTGTGTTCTGCTCCTGTACACTAGACCATGCGGTGAGTGTAACACTATCTGTTCCAGAAAATTTTTCCTCTCTACAAGAAAAGGTCCGGTGGAAGCTTCCGATGATCTCATGTCCATCATTGGATAATCCGGCATGTGCCAATCCACCGAAACACCCTTCCGTAACCTCTCTGCAACAAAAGGTTTGACGCATTCTCCGGTGTTCACAAACTCAGCACCGAACCATTCGGCGTACATATTCAAACTTGGCACCAAAAATCTCCTCTCCACATGAAATACTCTGGCAGTCTCTAAGTCTATCACTGGACCATCTGATGTTTGCTTCCATTTATGCTTCAGCACTGAAAATGCTTCGGTGTTCACTTCACCGTAACACCAGACTATCCAGTGTGGTAAAAAACCCACACACCGAAAGTTCCGGTGTGGCATAATTTCCTAGACTCTGAAACGTCTGCTCCAATTCAAACTTTGGTTAGCTATGAACAAGATCAGACACAAACAAGCTCACGCCAACAAAAATTATTTCAAATCTAACATTGTCAATGACTCATCACATGCAAACCAAGGCACATTTCAACTTGGTTTCTTAATCCCCCCCTGATGAGTGCGTTGACAACCCTCAAAACACAAATATTTGGGTTTGAAGAATTGAAAAACGTCCAAGTGACCAAAACTCAAAAAAGAGAAAAAACCATGTCACTTGGTATAAGAAATATTGCAAAAGGCCGAAGAGAGTCAAAGACAAACCGCAAAAGAGTAAGAAAAACTCAAGAACTCAAAAACAAATACTTTCCCTTGATGAATGCACATTTTTTTTATTTTTCTTTGAGGTTTGTTGCAAATTTTCGCATTTCTCTTCCTTTGAAATATATTTATGCATATTCTCATCTTTGTGCATATGCTCTCCCCCTTTGGCAATATAAACATCAAGGATAAAACATTATGAACATGCAATCCTAAATGAGCTTTTACAAGTATACCACAAAGCATTTATGAGTGCTAGAAATGTCAAAGGGTTCTGGGAGGTAGAACATAGAGCACACAGTTGCATAGAGGCTCAAAAAGAGATAGTGACATAAGATCATGATGCTTGACATGTTAAACTCGAAGAATTGGTTGGCGCATTTAATTTCACATAGCTGGATCATTTTCAAAGTGACCACCACATAAGCATCCATTGTGTTGAGGCAATACAAGTAATAAGAACTAGCCAATTTTAACCTCAAACTAAGCAAAACAAGTGTTCATGATAGTAAGCTTTGCAAACGCTCACATATAAAACTAAAACTTAGATTGATCCAATGGTTAAAAAGATTTAAACAGTTAAACACATTTTTTTTGAATTTTATTTTATACTCAAGTTGCCTCTTATTCAAACAAAGTGTCGTGCGACTGGGTACGACAAACACCTTGAGACTTCAAGACAACCGTATTTGATCACATTTTAGCACAAGAGACTTGATTTTTCATGATTATTCAATTTGCATAAGTTATCAAGATGGTCACATGATCAAGTTAAGTAGTGCCTTTGCGACACAAGGAACACATGTTCCCCTAAGTTTCTATCATGAGCTAAATATTTAATAAAGACAGAAAATATAGTGCAATATTGCTCAATCCACTATCTTGAATCAAGAAGACCTGGAGCAAGATATTCATCAAACTAGCCTTAACACAAGCATTGACTAAGTCTAAGTAATTATGAACATGGTGATCAAGAATGTAGCATTTTATAGCCTATATGATTCATAAAATTATCAAGTTTCATCTTAAGGAAAGCAAGCTTACATGAAATGTATCATGTCAAAGCATCAAAAGAGCCTAAGATTAAAAGATTGTTCCACACAACTACTTAACTTAGTCTAAATTCAAGTCTAGCAATCGAAAATACTAAAAATATATAAGTCAAAGTTCAACTATTATGATTATTTTACATAATAAAATGTAATGCAAATGCAACAAAAGTAAGATGGAATATGTACAAAAGACAACCCCCTCACACAATGCTATAGGGATGGCACACACCAAGCTCACCTCTCAAATAGGCAAATCTTGTAATATCTAGAGGCTTGGTGAATATATCAGCTAGCTGTTGTTAGGTATCTATGTACCTCAACTTAATATCTTCCTTCTCATTGTGGTCTCTTAGAAAGTGAAATGTCACATCTATGTGTTTGGTTCTAGAGTGTTGAACTGGGTTATTGGCTAAGCTTATGGCACTAATGTTGTCACATAGAAGAGGCACAATCCTAAAATTCAACACAAAATCTCTCAAAGTAGCAATCATCCACAAAATCTGTGAGCAATAGCTACATATTTAGCTTTAGTAGTAGACTGCATAATACTAGACTATTTACGAGAAGACCAACACACAAGAGAAGTACCGAATAAGTGACAAGTACCAGAGGTACTTTTTCTATCAAACCAGCAAAATCCGTATCCAAAAAATCTCAAATAGAAAGCGAAGAGGAAGCTGAAAACCAAAACCCATACTCAACAGTGTGCTTGAGGTACCTCAAAATGCGTTTCACTGCTTGGCGGTGAGACATCCTCGGTGAGGGCTGGAAGCAAGCACAGAAGCAAACGACGAAGTGGATGTCGGGTATTGTCATCATCAAGTACAGGAGAGAGCCAATCATACTCCTGCACTCCTGCTGATCCACCTCTAGCCATCTTCATCTAGATCAAGCACGGTTGAGGTAGCCATCGGTGTTGCCAAGGGCTGTGCACATTACTCATGTCGAACCTTTTCAGCAAATCCTTGGTGTATTTCGTCTAATGGACAAATGTACCTTACTTGAATTGCTTGAATTGCTTGATTTGAAGTCAAAGGAAGAAGTTGAGCTCGCCCATCATCAACATCTCGAACTCCCTACCCATAGTTTCTGCAAACTTGGCCAAAAGTACATGAGAAGAGCCACAAAAAATAATATTATCCATATATATCTAAACAACTAAGAAATCATTATCATGCCTGAGAGTGAACAAAGCTTTATCAGCTGACCCCATCACATACCCATACTCTAGAAAGAAAGATCTAAGCCTATCATACCAAGCTCTTGGTGCCTGCTTAAACCCACACAAAGCTTTTCTAAGTTTGTAAACTCCATGTGGGTATTTAGGGTACCCAAAGCCTAGGGGTTACCTAACATTGACCTATTTTGAAACCATTTAGGAAAGCACTCTTGATATCTATTTGATACAACTTGAAACTCTTGGATGCCGCAAATGCAAGAATGATCCTAATGGCTTGTAGCCTAGCTACGGGTACAAAGGTATCTCTAAAGTCTATCCCCTCTACCTAAGTAAAACTCTAAGCTACTAGTTTAGCCTTGTATCTCATTACAGATCCATCCTCCCCCTGTTTGTTTTTGAAAACCCATTTGGTTCCTATGGTGTGAACATTAGGGGGTGGCTCTATAAGGACCCAAACTTGGTTTCTCTCAAAATTTTCAAGCTCTTCATGCATGACATTGACCCAACTTGAATCAAATAAACCATGTTCAACATCATGGGGCTCAAAAGAAGCAACAAATACAGAATCAGTAAAATAAGCATGAGAAGAAGATTTAGAACTCGTTACCCTCTCATTGATGCCACCGATCATCGTCTATGGAGGGTATTGCTGCTAAATGTGTTAAGGGGCATCACGTTGTGAGTGTACCTCCCCTCAAACACTGCTGGTGAAGACTCGAAAGTTGAAGTGGAAGTAGAGACTGCAGGATTCTCTGCTGGAGTAGAAGAAGCAGGAGCCAGTTTTGGAGCATGTGTGGTCGAGGGAAGTAGTTGGTCATCCTCGTCATCACCAAGAGCTGGAAGGTCTCCATCTACAAAGATGCTCTCGCTTATCTCCTGATCACCTGCACACTCAGGGACAGAACTAGCACAGGGGGTTGACTCATCAAAAGTCACATCACAGGATTCTATGATGGTGTTAGTGTCAAGATTGTAAACCTTGTAAGCATGACTATAAAGCGAATACTCTAAGAAATGTCATCGGAAGAACGCGACTCGAACTTGTCAAGATTGTCACGTTTTAGGATGAAGCACCGATACCCAAAAACTCTCAAACGCTAAATCTTTGGCTTCCTTCCGAAGCGCAACTCATAAGAAGTCAAATTCAAGATCGAACGCAAGAAAATCCGATTTGAGATGTAACACGCTATGCTAATGGTCTCAGCTCAAAACTTTCTAGGAGCCATATTCTCATTGAGTATCATCATAGCCATCTCAACCAAAGTCCTGTTCTTTCTCTCAACCACGCCATTTTGTGAGGAACGCGTGGGGCAGAAAGCTGATGCTCAATGGCATACTCAAGACAGAAAGCATCAAAGAGATAATTTTTAAACTCGGTGGCATTATCACTACGAATTGCTTTCAATGCACCATTGAGTTCCTTGAACAATCACAAAATTAAGCTTCGAAAGTATGAGAATACTTCATCCTTACTCATAAGAAAGAAGACCCAAAAGTAGCGAGAGAAATCATCAATAATGACAAGAACATACCACTTTTCACCCGCCGAACGAACCCGAGAAGGACCAATAATGTCCATATGGAGAAGTTCTCCTGGTCATCCAATCATCAATAGATTGACTGATGGGTGGGAAGCAGCAACTATCTTCTTATACCAACAAGGAGCACAAACAAGATTCTTCTCAAATTTGAGCTTGGACAATCCTCTTATCAAGCCTAGTGCACTCAAAAGAGTAAACAAATAAAAGCTCATGTGTCCTAGTCTCCTATACTACATCCAAAGCTCTGAAGAAGGTTGAGCAATCAAATAACGAGAAGAACCAAGAGACTCAGAAAAATCAACTCCAAAAACTCTTACAACTCGAGAAATCTTGCAAATCAAAGTACCAAAAGAATCGAGAACTCGAGAAGTATCACGTTTGAAATGCACTTCCAAGTCCTCATCCAACAACTGAGATACAGAGAGAAGGTTGTATTCCAGATGCTCCACCAAAGCTACATTCTTGAGAGTGGAACTATCATTCACCCTTACCATACTTTTGACTTTCACCCTTCCTTTTCGATCATCCCCGAATGTGATGTACTCGTGTCGCTTCATGGGGGTGAGGCTGGAGAACCATGATGAATCTTCAACCATGTGGCGCGAACAACCAGAGTCAATGAGCCACTTGTTCTCTAGGCCTCCGCCTACCACCTACATATGAGAAGAATAATAGGTGGATGGCTTAGTACTGGAGTTAGGCAAAAACCTCTTGAGAATCTAGTACTGGGTCATCCGCCCTGAAGTGGTAAAAGTAGGTGCAGGTAAAATAGGTCTAGTACGCTGAGAGTGAGTACCACGATGAGGAAAATGAGGTTCACCAAAGTGCTGGGACTCAAAGCCTCTTACACGTGGACCAAAACCATATGAGTTATGGCAAAATCCACGCTGCGTAACACCTCTAGGAAGAGACTGAAAGCACTAGGGACTCGTGAGTGGAATCGAGAAAAAGGCTCATGTACACTAACAGAGGGGCGGTACATGTCTCGAGTACTCTACTCCCACTCACACCGCTCATCTCTCCTATAGTGAAAGCAAAATCCAACCAAATGACACTCTCTCTGGCTGTAGGTGTAGTGGTAGCGTCTATCAGGAACTCATCTGCCGATCACTCAGGGCTCTCTCACAGGCTCTCTCATCTTAGGTTGTAGGGCTCTCTTGAGTTGTGGTGCAGGTTTCTTCTTTGTGGGTTGAGGAATGAGTTACTTGATGAGTTATGGTGTGACATTGATTTTGCACTTCTCAGCTTCTAGGGTAGTAGGTGTGGTGAACATAGTTTTACTCTCCCCACTGTAAGCCATCCTCTTAAAACCCAACCCAAGAGCCAAACCCACCTTGTCAGCACATATCTTGGTCTTGGCCAAGATCAAATTTATTTTTCCTTTGCCCTATGAGAACTTCCCCACCAGAGAAATGAGGTACTCATTCTCAGTCAAAAGCTTTTGAACGTGCTCTCTAACCCAACTGAGTTTGTCCTAAAAGATGGTGCAGGTGGAACAATTTAACGGCACATCATTAGAACTCCTAGCACTCTCCAATCTAGACTCTAGCTACTTCAGGCACTTGTCTTTCAATTCAACATCCTTTGCAAAAAGGGCAATTCTTTCAAGCACCTAAGAGAGTAGACCTACACTGCTCCTTAAAGAGCTTCTTCTCGGCACTCTCAAGTCGACTAGTGACTTGAGCATGCACATTACAAAGCTCAGCAAGTTCAGCCATGACAATTAGGCAACTCTCACACTCCTCAACGTCGGGTCTAGACTTAAGCAATACAAGTTCAGTAGAGACAAACTCATACTTAGGCTAAGATCCTTCAACTCACCATAGCTTTCTTAAGTAACCTATCCTGGCTAACGAGAGCATCATTCAAGGTATCGACTTGGATGGAAAGTTGGTCATAGGAAGGAAATACCTTGGAAGGATCCAGCTCAGGGTCGCTGTCGTCGTTGTTGTCGTCCGCCATGAAGCAGAGGTCGGTGAAGTCCTTAGCCTTCTTCTTGTTCTTTACTTGCGGTTCATCCTCCTCCGAACTTTCCTCCTCGCTGGAAGAGGTGTTGATCTCTCTGGGAGCCACCATGAATGCCCTAGAAGCCGCCTTGGTCGCCTTCTTGGCCATTTTGTCGTAGTTCTTCTTGAAGAAGGGTTTCTTGTTCTTCTTTTTGTGCTTGTTGTAGTCATGGTCGTCATCCTCCCTCTTATTGAGCTTGGGGCAGTCTGCCTTAATGTGGGTAGTATCACCACACTCAAAGCAGGCACGAGAACCACCCCTCCTCCGGTCTCGGTGATTGTTGTAGAAGTGGATGAACTTCTTCAAATTAGCGCAAGGTTCTCATCATCCAGCGTATCCACCTGCTCCTCTGTGACCGAAACCAAGGAAGATAAAGCAAACCCACTCGATGAAATGTTAGCACAAGAAAAGCTAGCTATAGACTGTTTGCCACCATCAGATCAGAAACCAACACCATGTTCTGAGACAGGGGATTTCCGAGACCGATCCAAGCTACCTTAGCTATCTCGGTGGACCTGAGCTTGTTGAAGAGCTCATCACAAGTCAATGTGTCGTAACTTGGAGACTCTTCAATGTTTGAGATCTTCACTTCCCATATGTTACGATCAAGAGCATATAGAAGCTTGATCGCTCTCTCGTGGTCAGAATAGGGTAAAATACAAGTTGATCAAAGATTGCTAACAATCTCATCAAAGCGAGCAAACATCGTATCTAAAGACTCTCCAGGGCCTTGCACAAATATTTAGTATTTTTGATTGTATGTGCTTTGGCGTCTAGCCTTAATCTGATTAGTGCCTTCATAAAAGACACTTAGAGTATTCCAGATCTCTCGGACAGTACAAAGGTGTTGAACATTATCAAACTCATTCTGACTCAGGTTAGTGAACAAAATATTTCTAGCCTTTTTGTTGACCTCATACAGTTTGATTTGAACCTAACTCGTGTGAGCAATAGGGATCTCGTAGTTGAAATCAACTACTTCCCATATTACACTTCTTTGGCTTAAAAGATAAGCCTCAATGCGCACATTCCAGTACGAAAAATTACGGCCATCAAATAGCAAAATATTTCCACTTCTCTTCATGTCGCCTATGGATCACAAAGCTGGTTAAGATCAATAAGTGATCAAACCGGCTCTGATACCAATTGTAGGAACGAGAGTGACGACTAGAGGGGGGTGAATAGGTGCCTCAATAGATTTCTTACGAAATTGATGGTCTTCTCCTATTTGATCACCCAACGCACCTCTAAAAGAGAATCATAACATAACGCAATACAAACACACAGTGGAAAAACTGTACCTACCCAGAAAGTCCGGAGACCGTGGAGAAGCGACCAGAGAGTCCAAAGATGGGACCAGAGAGTCTGGAGTTTTTGAGAAAAATCAAAAACCAAACTTGAAGATTCAACAAAAAGGTGGGTCTCATGATTGGAATCGAACACTAGGTTCCATAGCAAACCAATCTATGAATCATCCCCATATAAAGGTTGAATCTTGAGAAAAGATCACTCAAGGAACAAAAGATGAACACTGGATGAATTTTATGCCTTTAGCATCAAGAAGAACAACCTTCCAAGGTGTTAAAATTTTAGCTCAAAAAGTAAAACAAAAATCAACACCAAAAAGAAAAAAACTTGCACACAAGGCAAGTGAATCAAGAGAGGAAAACTAGAAGGAGAGGAATTCAAGCATATGTAACAAAAATGAACTTTATTACTCAAAGATATCAAACCTATTTTAGGTGGATTATAAAGATTTTTCTCTCAAAAATCTCACATATTATAGCTAAAACTCATCATTCTCTCCTCTAAAACCCTAACACAATGCTCTCATATGAGTAGCACAAGAGGCTCAAATGGCTAGTTCATCCTCTCATATAGTCCTACTCCTTTATTTATAGGCTTAGAAAACTTGACCCTTAAGTTTCCTAACTTTTCCCAAAATACCAATATCTTGCAATATACTCTTACCTACCACCTTGGGTATTTTAGTCTATTTTCTTCTCCATTCATCGGACGGCCACAATGCCTTTACGACTTAGCTTCATCTTGACGCAAGCTTCGCGATGGTGCCATGTACTCCTTCAGTCATTCCACGGTTTTGAGGCCAAACCGTGAAATCCTAGCATGCTTCTCAAAGCGTGACTAGCCGACAGTTGCTTCCACCTGAAGCAGGAGCTTCGATGATGACGTGTGTCCTCTATCTTGCGATCTTGACCGCCGACAAGTCTCTCCCACTTTCGATCCCTCGGGCCGCCTTGTTACTTGCATTAGCATTCCCTTCGCTTAACTTTGTCAACATGCCATCTTCATCCTACGATGCTTTACTTAACCTCCATGTGTACAGCTAGGATCACTCTTGACTCCGCCATACCCTCCTTGATCGTCCGACACTAAGCACCTGCTTAGCCTCGATCATCCGCCGTCGACCGCTAAGTTGCATCCATCACCTGCACACCATGAAACAAGCAAATACATTTCTCTACACTCCAAAACATCTCCAGGTTATTACAAAATTAAAAACTTCAATTCAGAGCACATCCTGTAGAAAACGTGAACATCGGATGTTCCAGTGTGTTCTGCTCCCGAACACCGGACCATTCAGTGAGTTGTAGCACTATCTGTTTTAGGAAAATTTTGCTCTATGCAAGAAAAAGTCCTATAGAAGCTTCCTGTGATCTCATGTCCATCACCGAATAATCCGACGTGTATCAATCCACTGAACTACCCTCCTGCAACCTCTCTGCAACAAAAGATCCGGCGCATTCTCCGATATTCACAAATTCAGCATCGGACCATCCGGTATACATATTCAAACTTAGTACCAAAATCTCCTCTTTGAAGAAAATACTCTGACGCTCTCTAAGTTCATCATCGGACCATCCTATATTTGCTTCTATTTCTGCTTCGATACTGAAAATATTCCAGTGCTCACTTAACCATAATATCGGACTATCTGGTATAGTAAAAACTCACATATCGGATGTTTTAGTGAGGTATAATTTCCTGAACTCTGAAACAGTCTGCTCCAATTCAATTTTTAGTTTTCCATAAATAAGATCACACACAAACGAGCTCATACCAATTAAAATTATTTCAAATCCAATGTTATCAATGATTCATCACATGCAAATCAAGACATATTTCAACTTAGTTTCTCAGAAATACATATATAAATAAAAAAAGAACTGCTCGAGTAGTATCTACAAATATTACCAAAAATATTATTAAAATACTTATACGGCGATTTTATTGTAAGTGTTCGGACAAGAAAGTAACATATACTTACTTAGTTTTAAGTTTGTGACATAGAAAGAGAAAGACTAGAAAAAAAATATATATAGAACTAGAACCTTTTTAATACGTATCAGCTAACCTAGCTTACGAATTTATGCTAACTATCAAAAAATTTCTAAGGTTTTGAGTGCAATGGGAATTACTACACTTTCTACTTCCTAAGGTATAATAACAGATGGAGAAGCTCGAGTAAATATAATTGAGGGAGAAATCTTATATTATATATAGTAATGACCTCGCCTATAGTACATGAAATCTATCTCGAACCTCCTATTTCAGAAATTAAAATGTAAAAATAGGAGAAAAATATGACAAAAAATAGGAGAAAAAAAAAACCCCCGTCCAGCGGCGTGACATCCAGACTTCCAGAGTCTTCGCAGCCCAAGCCCGCTGTTAACGCGGGGCTTCTGTAGCGTTCACCCTTCCCGTGCTTGTAATAAATCGGCTCGCTAACTCGTCAGTCCTCATCCTGATCGATCGTGCCCTTAGAAACTGAAAAGAGGACGAAACGACTCCCTCTAGATTTTTTTTGGGCAAGGGTAGAAGTTATGCGTAAATTAATTAATTAAGAGAATAAGAATAACAATGTCTAATTACAGTTAACGAACAACTTCAATAACTTTGAGACCTACAATACAAAAGATATAAACATAGATTTTACGTCTCACCCTAAAAACAGTTCATACGACCTTATATTAATATCATCTATAATCAGTCTAATATTATCTATAATCAGTCGGACCATCTTATTTTCTTGTTTGCAAACCCTCGAAAATATGTAGATTTCGTTCTTTTTACTATCGATCGATCGATATTAGGTGACATGGCAGCTAGACTTCCTGGTTCACGTCAAATGCAAATAAATCAACCAAGTAATTAACTGACACATATGTGCGATGATGGGGGAAGAACATGGGCCTCTCATGTCTGCTGCTTTCCCTTTACACCAAGGAATCACAGATGGGGAAAACAACACCTCAGATCTTACACACGGGAGAACCATCATCACGGCGAGCTTCTTTCAGCTCACAAGCCTCTCTCCGTTGGTTCCATGTCCCCATCGCCTTTACCTTCCTTTCCCCGGCTCGCATGCACGGCCCGTCCTGTGTCGCCTCGAATTGACCTCGCGGCTGCGATCACGGTCCCCCAGCTCTCATCTCCATTTCAAGAATGAGGCGAGGAAAAAAAAAGCATACAAGGAAAAGCGTGGGCACCGTGACGATTCAGACAACAGGCTCTAGACAGCTTTGTGCCACTTGAACCTAGAAGACAGTCAACTTGGAAGAAGCTTTCATAGAACCCTGGACCTCCTAACAAGATGCAAACAGGGTCTGCTAGGTTTGCCTCGAGTTTCTCCTGAGACATGAAGTTGTCATCTTCAACATGGCAATCAATTTTGGTCAATGATGAGGACAATGTGAGTTCAGGAAAGGCCTTCAAAGTAATGCAAATCTAGCATTTTTTTTTTCTAAGCATTGCAACCAGATTGGCCTTGTTTCCACTACATTTTACTCCAACTCTATTTATTTGGAAAAAGGGTTAGAATACTGTTGACAGCAATATAGCCAACACAAATATTTCAGTTAAACAGAAAATATAGAACTGTAAAACAACTATCATGCAGTTCTTAAAAGTCAACCCAAGAACAAGCTGGCCAACAAGAGATCAGGTTGCAACCAAGAAAAGATCAGCCAAAAGAAAGCATTATTGAATGAATATATGCGATACAGCGATAGTGGTTGCAAATCCAGTGATATCATGTCCTTGTGGTGTCACCATTCACTAGTTGCCTAGAAAGAAAAGTAAGTACCATGTAGATGTGTAGCACTGCTTTTTATTAATATTCTCAAAACTAGTGCTCCACTGAAGTTTAAGGACTCTTTTCTATACTCACTGACAAAAAAAAGATAGAATAAAAGAAATAAAGAATGGACTGATCACAGGCAAAGCATTTCCTTAGATACTAACTGAAGTGCACACAAACGGCACCTGCCATTTTCACAGAACAAATGTAGATGCTTCATGCTCACTCATGGGGAATATTTGATTTATTGGTGCTGAACCCAACTCATGTTTACTAACATGGATGGATACAAGAAAGTCAAAAATACAAAACTTAAAGTAGTAGGTAGGTGGCTAGCTCATTAACTAATATAGGAGCTGCGATTTGGTTATTGCTAATAGGATGGTCATAGAAGTAACTGGAAAGAAGAAAACTACGAATTAAATAAAGTGGTGCTATCACGGCCAAGGGAGAGGTCAGCAACTGCTCATTTCCTCCAGTTTATCCCAGTATTGGCTAGAAAGATGTCATTGACGCTGAACTCATACAAAGCTCCCATGTCGATCTGGTGCAATGCAACAATCACTTTGTTCGTTCTTCAAGCCATTTCCTGGAGACAAAATATTTCAGGTCATTGTCGCGATTATGCTCCGAAACAGGTCTGTTAGACCCATGTTACCTAAATATATGGTATTTGCACCATCAATTTATATAATGTTGCCTCGAAGTTATGCTCACTGCTTACCTTGAGCACACAGGTTTGCTGGTCAAGCTCCAAACACTAGAATACAGCATGACTGTGCGTTAGTTGCCTCCAAAAATAGAATAGGAGATGTGCAGACTGCAGATCAAGAACCTAACTATTGTTAGGTTTCCATGTAGTTATGGCATAGATTATCCTTCCTTTCCAGCCTTGCAGGAGCCATCCACTGTCTTCATCTATGACGAAGTCCTTGTGATAAATGTCTTTCACTTTGTCCTTGGCTTTCATCACAATTTCTTGGTTTAGTGGAGACTGAACAAAACCAGCCCTGAGGTTCCTCACCTGCCACTGTTTGTATGTCTCCGGTCTCTCGACTCTGTCTGAGCCTTCACATGCAATGACATTGAGTGCTTCTCGACCGAACAGGTCCCTCTCGATAAGTGCACGCTGGGCATCGTTCCGCGGGACCGTTGTCTCTAGCATGTCAAACAATGCAGAGAAATGGAACAATGCCTCACGAAAACGTGTGATGAAGAAGGGAACACTGTATGACCCATTCACAATTCCATGGATGAAGATTGCTGGATTTACTTGCCTTATGGTGTTGAGCACCCTATTCCTAGGGCTGTCTACAGCAACTGTTTCGTCAATAAGGTTTCTGAACCGGTACAGGCAATTAACAATCACCACTTCGTCCTTGCCAACTTTGAGATCCTCAGCACGGATGGTTTCCCACTTTGATGCTATTCCCCGGTACTCAAAAGGGACATTAAGCTTCTTAGCATATTCTGCAAGCCGCTGCCCAGTCTCTTCAATTCGCTCGGTAGGACGGAAGCCTGGCTGAGGCACATCAATTCCAGTGATGCGCAGTACTGGTGGACTGCCTTCCTTGGAGAGCCGCCTAATTAGGCATGGCCATTGGAGGCCAAAGTAAATGCCAAAGTCAATTATATGCACCTTTGATGCATTTTTTATCATACTCAAGATTGTTTGATTGGACAGGAAATGTGAAAGCCTCTTGAACGGGCATGCTGCAAGGTAAAGATGGTAGGCTTTGAGCATGTCAGAAGCAGTTGTACGTTTCGCCACAAGCTTATGGTAAAGCTGACTCCCTGTGCCGGCCAAGCGAGCCTCGAGACCATCTGCAAAACAATGTGCCAGCCTCTGGGCACCATCACCATCTGGCTTGGAATGCTGCCTTATTTGCTTTAACAACTCGTTAGCCGTTCGGCGGTCATCTGCTGCCACAGCCTGTGCACAGTGGATGAGGAGGGTCCTAAGGTCCACCACGTCCTTCTTTGTTGGCTTCCTTCCCCGTGGCCGTGGCCCACTTGTGCCTTTCGTCTGGGTGACCTGAGAATTTTTTGAGGCTTCATTACGCATCATCTCTCGCAGATCAGTGGCCTTCTTCTCTGTTTGTCGAAGCAAATCATCAAACATCTCGATCCAATCAGGCTCATCAGAACAAAATGCGGACTGTTTAATGCTCCGTCCTTCTATCAGGTCAAGGTCTTCACTCTGTCTGTTTTTCTTGGCATTCAACACCTCTGCCTTTCGGGCATTGAAAGAAACTTCTTTCCTTGCTTCTTGGGGTCTTGCAACTCCAGTAGTTTCTAAATCAATGGCTAGCTTATTATTACAAGGAAGAAACTTCCGTGCTTCCTCGACACCTCTCCTGAAATCCCAAGTTGGAAGGCTCTCAAACAAATACTCAGGAATCCGTCCATTCGTTATCAAAGGTTCTTCTAGCACATCCGCTGCACTGCAAGCACCACTTGATGGACCAACCAGCGGCTGAGAAGACTGACCACATAAGCCTCGATAAGCTTCCAACTGCCCACCACTTCCAATGTCATGGCGCTGATTGCTATCCACCGCACCACCAATACTGCTGCTAGTAACAGTACTCGCCAGGGACTGAGCATGGCTGCTATTGCCACTCTCACTGGGGCTGTCTATGGACCATTGGATCAGCTGCCGGTCAGGAGACGGTGGAAACTTGTGCCCAAGAATGTCATAGAACGGCTTTGCAGCAGCACGGAGTGCCACTGACTCCTCCTGGTACATGCTAACTTTCTCATCAATATCCTCCTCCATGAGCATCCGGCTAATATAGTTGAGGGACTCATCTGAGATGAACTCCCAATCCTCCGGATTGTCGGTTTCTGTGTTGGCCCTCGAGACAGTGGAAGAAGGATTGGAACTGGGTTCTGCGGCCATCTGGGGCACGACCGCAGGCTGCGGATAAGTGAACCTGGAATAATCACTCGGACTGCTGTGGTCTGTGCAACCATCATAAGACAGGCCTCCACAGAACATGCCAGATAGCTCGCCATACGTATTATCCAGACCCATTGATGGTCTTCGATTCAAGAAACCTCGCCGGAAGACCTGTTTCACCTTTTGCAGTCAGTCACAAATTGTCACCTTTGGCAAGGCAAACAAATATAAATCCACACAAATACTCGTCAACTATAAATCCTACAAATGCTAGCGATCTGTAAGTGCAGTGATGGATCTTGCTTAATAACCACACATATGTTTGATATTTGAATTCACCGATAAAATCAGGAACTAACTGATTCCTCAATGAATGAACAACCAATTAGAGATACGGATCAATCGGTGCTAAATCATGGCGGATAAAGTCGGAAGGGACTCTCGTGATGTTCATACCTCTCTGATCACAAGAAGATAATGAAAAGCACCCTTGAGCTGCATGATCCACACTACCACATCAAGAAAAAAAGCAGATCCTCCTCACTCGTCCCCATCCCCTTCTAAAAGGCTAAAACCAACACATATTCGGCGTGGGACTATTACCAAGAACCGATCACAGCACCTCTCCTCCTCGGATCATAGAGATCAGGGCACCAGAATCCACCCGAAGACCCAGCTCTCTATTTTGCTTAGCTTGACCGGCAAAGTAAAGAAGCGACACAACACGAGCAAGACCAAGACGAAGCTGACCTTAACTTGACAGGAGACGCCGACGAGGACGAGCAGCCCCGGAAGCGCGTGTAATCCGCGCGCTGGGAGGGGGGGGGGGGGCGCCTCCGGCTGCGCTGCGGCTGGTGATGGCGCCGGCGCCGGCGCCGCTACTGATGGGTCTGGCTGGGCGTGGGCGATGATGTGATGCAGCTCGCGATGGACACGGGCGTGGAGGATGGAGCAAATCCAAAAAGAATAATGCGGAGATGGGCGCGAGCTCGCTCTCTCTCCGTGTGCTGGGATTAGAAAAGCGGGGACACCCGAGCCTTCTCGGGGCCCGGCCGGGGGTGGCGTGGCGCGATCACAGCCCTCGGTCCATCGGCGGGTGCGGGAAGGATTGGGTCGGGAGCAAAGAAAACGAAAGCGGAGCGGCGCCGCGGTCCAGTGACGGCGCGCCACCTCGGCGCGCCACCGGTGGGCCCCGCCGGCTCCGACGGTGATTTGCGGCTGTAGAAAATTTGGTTATCTGATCGCCTCGGGCGGGTCTCATCTGGCACGTAGCGAGCGCTGGTGCTAGCACGTTAGCGTCTTACTACTTTTTTTTTGAGAAAATTAGCGTCTTACTCCTCTTTTTTGTTTTAGAAAATCAGCGTCTTACTCCTACTGAAAAGGACAGGTTCAGTATGAGCGACACGGTGGCATGTGGGTTTAGCGAGTATTTTATTCTGAATTCAAGCGGCGCCTTCCTAATGCGACGACCGGTCACCGCAAATCCACGGCAAGTAGTACCAGCCAAAGATGTGTGGCACACGAGAAGGTCAGTGGTGGATGCATCTGATATCCTAGTTAGCAAGGACGGAGGGTGATCTGTAAGACTTATTACTCGTGTTTGGTAGGAGGGATACCTCTCAAATTTATATCAAGTTGTATCCTTTAAAGATGTGTGGTGCATGTGAATCGTAGTTAGTTGATGCCACTGTTATCCTATTTTTTTCTTAGTTAGCAGGGATCGAGGGGTGATGTGTAGGACCTATTTTTTTGGTAGGAGGGATATTTTTGATATGAGATGATCATTCAGTTTGTTGGTGTGTTTGGTTAGAGGGCAAATTGAATGGGATGACCACTATCGAGTGGTTAATCTCTGGCAATAATTCTAAGGTATACCGGTTGAAGGATGCGTGAACAACGTTTAAGGTGTGTGTTCGTCGATGTGTACTAAACTCAAAAACATCAGAGTTATCCAGATTTAGACCTCTTAAAGGATAACAACCATACATCCTGTGTATTTTATCATGAATACGTGTGAATTTACAAACCGGATCCTCCTCTCTTTATATAGTATAGAGAACTTACAAGTGGATCATGATTAGCAAACCTCATACGTAGCTAGATATTCTACTTTTGGATCATATCCGTGAGAACCGGGTGAGCCTAACTTACCCTAAGAGCTTTGAGTGACTGTCCAAACCGCAGAACGCCTCCACACCTGGCTCCCCTGGTCGCCCGGCCTGCCCCATCGCCATGCGCTGTAAGATCGTTTATCAAGGTGTCATGTCACTACGTCCCGCGAGTCTACCTACAAAACTATCCACTTGCCTGGCCGTTCTGCAGACCCAGTCTCGTCAGCCGTGCGGTGCTACGTCGGCCCGTAAGGCTCCATTCGTAGTATTTAATGCTATGGGACGAGACAATGCCCAACTACGCCGACCATGACTTTATTCACATGATGAGATGCCTATGGAAGAAAAACACTTGAGTAGATAGTAATAAATATGATTAGATGGGTTAGGTAAGGATCGGCTCTATGATCAGCAAGAGCTGGTCGTGGGATCTCATAATGTCGCAAAGAGGCTGGTCGCGCAAGTCTTGCGCTGATCGTACGAGCTTGGACCTGGTCGCACCATAGGCCACGGTTCAGAAAATATCCTCTGTTGGTTGGCATATCCCTCGTGGGGTTCGTTAGCTATGATGACCCCTTACTCAATACTCCGATAACCACCTAAAGAGAATATTCTCCTCATATGCTACATTAATCCATTCTATGAAATTGGCCGAATGAAGCCATCCATATTCTAGATGAGTTTTATCCATACTGATATAGTATATTCTGGTTGCACTTTAAATGATATTATCTCCTAAACTATTTATCCGATTTGTGATCCAATTATACTATTGTATTCATTGCAATTAAATCAACAAAACAAGATCTCATATGATTATATTTTGATGAAAAACTAAATATATTATAAGAGGATCCTATAAAATTTTGACTGATCACATCTAAGTTCTATCCATCCGAGCAAATAAAAAATTAGGTCGCTCTATCCATACTAGCAAAGAAGAAATTGGATCACCGTATGTAACAAAACATGGATGGTCATATTTCATCCAAATTTGTTCTCCAACCAAACATACCCTAATATTGCAATAAAATATGGTGAATGATGGTAGAAGACAAATTTAAAATTTAAATCACCTTAGTAAAAAATTCCAAATTATTCTCGTATTCTGTCCTAGACAAACCACTACTATGTCACTAAAAATGATATATAGAAAGAGTTGTACGTCCGATTGCCCTCAAATTTTAACAGTAGAAGCTATATAATGTTAGAAACTAACTCAATAAGAATAAGGTCAATCGGATTCCTAGATCTAGTGTTATGACCCTCGCAAGCAGACTATGGCAGTGTTGATGAAAATTAATTAAACCCTAATTTCACGATTATGCCAGAATTACGAAAATTCAACCATTTAAATTTTTTAGAACCTTACCTAGATGCTCTAGGGTGATTTTGGATGGATCAAATTAAGACAAATTAATTTAAACCAAAAGATCTTCTAAAACCAAAACCTGGAAGACAAGAATGATGAACAAAGAGAAAAATCAAATCAACAACCCATCGACTTACGAAATACGATCTTCATCATATAGATGAGTTCACAAGATACATCTATACAACATCCCTACAATGATTGCATGAAATCCCAAACTCTAGATGAGTTCTCTATTTTTATCCTTAGATTGATAAGTCTTGATGCATCCATATTTCACCAAGACATTTAGCCTTTCATTTTTCTTTTGTAATACTTGCAAAGATTGAGCATTAGTAGCACAAGCATTTGTATCAATATTATAGCAACGAGAGCGACCTTAACTAGTGGAAGCATTAGAGAAGAAAGCTACATCATTAGAGGAGGAAACACTATTCCTAATGGCATAAAATTGCACTTCAAGAGTTTTATGAGTTTCATCCAAACATTTAAAATTCTCTTGAAGTATAGCATCGCTACTCTTTACACTAGCAATAGATTTATTGGCCAACCTTAATTGCTTGGTCAACTCCCCAACCTTCCCCTTTTCTTTAGCAATGAGCTTCTTGAGTTTAAGGTTTTTCTTCTTTTCAAGGATAAGTAAGTCCTTTTGCTTGTCGAGAATCTTCTCTTGCCTCTCTATTGTCTCTATTAGTTCTTTCATTTTAATTATGGAATTTTTACTTAAATATTTTAGCAAGTTTTCACAACCACTATCACTATCGCTATCGCTATCTAAGAGCTTGAATTATGATTTTACCTTGCGCCCTTTCGCTATAAGACAAATGGGTGTGTCGTCGTCGTTGCTTATGTCACCAAAAACTAAACTTGTCGGTGGAGTGGAGCAGATGGCGATTGTGGTGACCCTTTTATCATTGGAGTCAGAGTCGTTTGAGTCCCACTCCTCGCTGATATGAGCTTGACCCAAATAGATCTTCTTGTGGGTCTTGAGCTTGTTCTCCTTATAAAACTTGCTCTTCTTCTCTTCCTTGTTCTTGTTCCTCTTCTTGTTAGGACATTCGGCTATAAAATGGCCAACCTCGCTATACTCATAGCAAACTCTCCTGGATTATATTCTATTGGACTTGTCTTTCTTGTACTTGCTATAGCCACCCTTCTTCAAGACTTTATTGAATTTCTTCACAAAGAAAGCAATTTCTTCATCATCAGAGCTCTCTTCTTCATTTGAACTAGATTCTTCATCTTGCTTGATCTTGCTTACCTTCAATGCAACATCTTTGTTTTTGGAGCATGAGATTTGCTTGACAAGGTTTTTTACTTCCATAGCTTCCTCCTCCATGAGCTCATGAGCAAGAATTCTTCCAAGCACATTACTTGGCATGAGTCTCTTGTAGTCCCTTCTTTCATGGATGAGTGTTTCCAAGATGGGATTCCTTGGTGCGAAAGCTCTCAACAATTTTCTTACCACCTTGTGGTCGTCTAGCTCATCACTTTCAAACCCTTAAATATTGTTCAAAAGCACCATCATGCGATCATACATCTCTTAGGGGGTTTCATCATCTTCCATCATAAATCTTCCCAATTTACCTTCTAAGAGCTCTATTCTTGATTCTCTCACACTTGTGGTGCCTTCATGTGCTACTTGGAGTGTGCCACATATTGTTTTGGTCTCTTTAAGTCCATCCACCTTGTTGAACTCCTCGGGACTCAAGGCATTAAGTAGCATGCTTGCGGCTTGTGCATTGCGGTGGAGGTTTTGCTCTTATTCGGGAGTGAGCTCTATGTCTTCATCAGGTAGCTCAAAACCTATGAAAACAATTCTCTAAACACTTGGATTAAGATATATTAGATGAAATTTCATCTTGTGCCTCCAAGCAGCGTAATACGTGCCATCAAAATATGATGCATGCTTGGATGGCACAGAAATATAAGAATGAGATGCATTTAATTTATCATAGTTAAAACCGATTTCTACTCCCTTGTTCTTATCGTCGCCCAACTTTGAAGAATCATCCTTAGAACTCTTCGGGCTTTTCAGACTTGTCTCCCCGGATGCCGACATCTTCAATTTATCCAAACAGTGAAGCCTTGTAGGAGATTAGACTCTGATGCCAATTGAAGGGTCGAGATGTCGCTCAGAGAGAGGGGGTGAATAGGTGTTCCTGAAAATTAACACTCCACAACGGATTAAATTCAGTCCAGAACTTCGGGGTTCAATCCGGAACTTCTGGGGTACCGGAACTTCTGAGCTCAACCCGGATTCCAGCTACAAAGCACGAATTCAAAATTCAAGTATACCTAAGCAAATCTAATTGATTCTAAGTATTACCATATGTTTCAAATGATGTCTCTGAGACTTTTCCACCATTCACCTACAGCTACAAACTCACAACCACGAGATCAAGGCAAATCGCCCAAAAGTCAATACACATAAGAATGAATACGAGTAAGCAAAGGAGACACAAATTTGTTTTCTGAAGTTCGGACCCCTCCAAAGAGGTTCCTACGTCTCCGTTGAGGAGCTCCAAAGAGTTAGGTCTCTTTCAACTCTTTTTTCTCACCAAGCAACCACCAAGAGCAAGCTTGAGCTTACTCAATGTCTTATTCCCTTGCAGAGGCGAGGAGAAGCCTCCACAGAAGATCTTGTGGCGCACCACAAGCTTGGGTTCTCACAAGCGACGCCTAGCCATCTAGGAGCTCAAAGCTCCAAGAGTAACAAGCATGGGATCAATCGGCTCGACGAAGAACTTAAGTGCTCAAAGGTGAGAGTGAAGCTCACTAGCACTCAATCTCAGTCTCTCAACCCAATTCTCAAATTCTTGCAAGAATTGAAGACAAAGGGAGTTAGAAGAGCTATTGAATGGCTTAGAGTGTTCTTGTATCGTGGTAGGTCAGTAGCAAATGAGTGAAAGGGGATGAGGGGGTATTTATACCCAACCCCCCAAAACTAGCCGTTACACAACTTTATGGTTTAAATCAACATCTGAGTATAACCTAGAACTTTCGGGTTGACACAAGAACACAACACAGAGGACCCCAACCCGAAACTCCATCTGGAAGGTCCGGATTAAGATCACCAGGTTCCGGAAGTTCCGAACCCATCTGAATTCCAGATCCATACACTAAGAGCACCCGAGAACCCCAATCCGAAATTAATCTGGAGGTTCCGGCTACCTGGAACTTCCGAATCAAACTGAAACTTTTGGGTTGGTTTGAAAAACCAGACCAAGCACCCTTGCCCGGAGCCCCATCCGGAGGTTTCAGCAACCCGGATGTTCCGAATTGCACCCGGAACATCTGGATATAGAAAATAGCTTAGAGATTTCCAGTGTTCGTGGGGTGTTTTGTGTCTCTCATCTTTAGGTTATATGGGTACTTTGTGCACTGAGACATCCTCAAGATAATCTATACGTATCCCTCTTGGTAGTACAACATACATATACTCAAATTCAAATTAAAATAAATTTAAATCTATTGAGTAAACACATGTTACTTCTCTTTTCCTTTTTGAGGGTTCCTAGCGTATTTTAACTTTTTCATGGGACTAATACATGTTCATAAACTTATTAAACTTCATTAGTCTCTTAATCGCTTGTCATCAATTATCCAAAATCCACATAGGGGGTCTAGATGCACTTTCACATAGATCATGTATCTCCTATATATTTCTCATGGTGCGATTCATTTCTACCACACCATAGCTCATATATTTTCCACGTACGTGCCATAGTATGATCATCTTAACGTGCATCGTTCTTTAGCTCGATCTTCCCGCATGACCTCTTTGCCGCCTTTACCTTAGTTCCTCCTTAAATCTAGTCCCGGTCAATGTCACCGACCAAGTTCGCCCTCAGGACACACATGCACATGAACAAACAAAATAACCAATTCTAAGCACAAGTTTATCCAAACTTGACTCACATCAATCCACACAGCACTACTCACGTGAGTTTATTGCATATACCAAAATCACAAATATTAATATGCAACCACGGGCATATCCAATCAATATATTAGCATCACATCCATATATCACTTATGCCATAATATTAAACCACTATTTTTTTTGACAATTTCAACACTAATCCAATTTTTCATCATACATGATCCCACATGATGAGTACATGATTACAGCGAGGCTGATATTTGATTAGTGTGGCATAATGTTTTTTTTTCTCTTTTTGCAGATTTGAGATGCACTAGCTATGTTACTATTTAACGTGGAAATTGGCATCGGATGATGTTTTCTTGTCTACACCCTATTTGTCCCTTGTACGGCTGTCAAAAAAAGCTCGAAGCTCGCGAGCTACTCGAGTTCGACTCATTATAGGCTTGTTTTGAGCTCGAATCCATCTCAAAATGAGCCAAACTTGAGCCTGGGCCAAGGCTCACGAGCCTCATGAGCTCGAACTCGATAAGGCTCGATAAGGATCGAGTTAATGAATATTGCAATTTTTATTTTAGTTTATCACCTTACCAAGTCTATATGACCTTAATTTTCTTTTTGTATCTCAAAGGCCCAAGGAGACGTTGCAATGACCAATAGGGAAAGGTCATCCTCAAGCATATCTAGATGACCACGTCACAACAAATAACCAAGACGATAAAACCTACTTGAGGTTTCTCCTGTTATCGAGCTTAAATGAGCCGAACTCGAGCTCACTCGAGCTTGACTCGAGCCAAGCTCTAGCCTGTCCTCAAGCTCAGCCACCATCATAAGCTTGTTCGAGCTTGGCTTGATCTTTTATTGAGCCTGATAATGCAAGATTGCTTGAGCTTGGCTCACTGACAGCCCTAGTCCCTGAGGGAGCATCCCCACAGAACTCCCAGAATCAGGTGCCCTAGTGGGTTAGGTTGATTCATGTGCAACGTGTGATGCCCTGCATCGTGTGATGCTCTGCATCACGTGATGCATAGCTTATTTGGGGCTAGGACTAGGAGCGAGCCCATGGTAGCTCACACGCTGCCCATGTGTGGTCAGAGCTCAAGTCAAGGTTCCCAGGTTCACTACGTGAAAAACAGACAAATGAGACACAATTTTGTGATGGGTCATTATATGACTTGTCACTTATGTAGTCTTAGGTTGAGATCGGACATTGATAGGTCACTGATAATAGGTTATCAGTATGAGTCATAATATTACTCATCACTTATCACATTGGTGAAGGATCATAATTACACCCGTCACTTATTATCTGGTCATAAGTGATGGGTCTCTCTACACCAGTCATAAGTGACAGGTCTCCTTAGAACAGTCATAAGTGACGGGTCATGTTCATAAGTGACGAGTCTCCCTGTAGCAGTCATAAGTGACGGGTCATGTTATGACACATCATTTATGATTGTTATCGGTAACGGGTTATATTCCAACTCGTCACTGATGACTTAGTTTTGTTATAAGAGCTGGCTAGCTACTGTGCGTACATAATAGACTCAACCTTACTGCATGCACAGTAGATCTGGTGATTTTGTTCGGTTTCACCTGAGACTCTCTAGTATCTTATTGATTTGAAGTTTGAATTGTTTCTAGGTCTTTGAAGGTTTTTGTCTCCCTCTTTTCTCCTCCTGTTACTCCTATTTAATCTTTATTTTTTGTACTTTGAGTTGTAATCGACCATTTTGCATCTTTATCCAAAATCTTAGTACAAGTGAGTTGTATTTATGTTTGATTTGATACTAGATTTGCTCAATCTACCGCTTCATGCCACAAATCTAGTGTAATTGTGTAGAATTTTTAATCGCATGCTTAATCACCCAATTAAGGTAATTGTTAATGAAGAATGAATGTTCTTACATTGTAGATGGTGGGTAGAAGTTAGATGTATCTTGAGACCCAGATTTTTTCGGAGTAACTGAGCGTGGTAAAGTATTTCATGAGTGCTGATTTTGTAGATATGAAAGATCATGGTAAAATGACAATGTATTATCCATGTTGCGATTGTAGGAATGATAAGAAGTTCCCAAAAACAGATAATGTCCATGTACACTTGGAACAAACATGGCGAGAAAGGCCTTAACGAGGGAGAGATGGATCAGACCCTCAATGCCGACATTGTAGCTCAAGGACTTACACCATGTGATATGGATCATGATCTCAGAGATTTTGTGGAGAATGTGGACTAGATGGTGTGGGATGTCGAGCAGCACAATAAGTATAATAATGGTGAGTTTGCTAGATTCTAGGAATATGTGCGGGATTCCAAGACGCCACTTTATCCTAACTATAAGGAGAAGTACACACGAATATTTGGGAACTTAAAGCTTTTACAGCTGAAGGCAACCCATGGTTGAACTAACAAGAGTTTCAAAGCATTGTTGGATCTGCTAAGGGACATGCTGCCGGAGGGAAACTTGGTGCTCGAGGGCATCTACGACGCGAAGTAGATAAGTTGTCCTTTAGGACTAGAAATAGAAAAAATACATGTATGTAACCAGGATTGTACCTAATTTCGTGGAGAGAATGCAGAGCTGGATCAATGTCTCGTGTGTGGAACCCATTAAGCATTGAAATGACGGTGGTGACGGGGATGAAGGCAAGAAAAGTAAAGGGTCTCATAGGAAGGTTGTGTGGTATTTTCCTGTAATTCCCTATCTGAAGCATTTGTTTGCCAAAAAATGAGACCAATTGGTGCGTTGGCATAAGGATGGTCGTAAGAACAACACAATGATACGACACTCGACTGATTTCGCTCAATGGCGAATCGTTAATTCCACATTTGGTTGGTTCACTGAAGAATTAAGAAATATTAGATTTGCTATGAGCACAGATGACATGAATCCATTCGGTAATAGGAGTACCTCACATAGCACCTAGTATGTTGTATTGTCGATCTACAACCTTCCACCCTGGATTTGTAACAAGCGAAAATACATTATGTTGTCGATATTGATATCAGGACCGAAACAACCTGGCAATGATATCGATTTGTATATCAGGCCTTTAGTCGATGATCTTAGAAACTCTAGTCGAAAGGTGTTGAGGTTTGAGGTTTGGTATTAGTATAAGAAAAAGTACTTTACCATGCATGCCATATTGTTCATCACCATCAATGATATGTCAGCACTTCGTACCTTGTTAGGTCAGAGCAAAGGAAAAAGGTGAAGTTTGCCCCCATTGATTAGATGACACATGCAGTTTGAGGTTTAACAGCTCAAAGAAAATAGTGTACATGCGGCATCGACGTTTCCTTCCCATGAAGCACCCGTACTAAAACATGGACAAGCAGTTCGATGGCACAAAGGAGAAAGCGTTACCTCTAAGGCATTTTAGCAGGGAAGATGTCCATAATCAGGTTAAGAATATCAATATTGTCCTTGGTAAGAAAAAATGATCCTCCAAGGACAATGAACAAAAAGGAATGTGGAACAAGAAATCAATACTATTCGAGCTAGAGTATTGGAAAAAAATTAGATGTTCGCCGCTCTATCAACAACATGTATGTAAGGAAGAATATTTGTCAGAGTCTGATTGATACATTGCTCTAAATGAAGGAAAAAGGAAAGGATCATATGACACCCTAAAATTTTCAATTTTTGAAATAGTTTAAAATTTGCTACAATTTAAATAGGAGTTGTAAAATTTTGTTCTATAGAAAGAAATTAACTTCTAAATTTAAATTTTACATAGGTTATATATGTTTGATGCATTCATGCCTTCGTAGTTGCAATAGGTTTTTATGCATGGAAAAAAATTGAAAAAAATTCGCTAGAAGTCGCTTGTTTAAAACCCAATTTGAATTAGAAGCAAAATCCAAAAAAAGAAAAAGGTTTCAAAAATTGGAAAAAAAAACTCCCAGGCTGAATTCCTTTCTCCCCCGACCCACTTCCTCCCTCCTCCTCTCTTTCTTTCCCTCCCGCGTGGGCCGCTTCCCCCTCCTCCCGGGCTGGGCCACGCTGAGCCAGCCTGCTGCGCTCGCCTAAGCCGCCCCCTCCCCACCCTCTTTCACCGCTAGGTGGGCCCAGCTGGAGCAGAGCCGAGCCGCCGAGCCACCTACGCCCGAGCCTTGGCTCCACTTCTTCCTCCTCCCGCCGTCCGCCCAAAAATCGCCCCCAAATCGCGCACCCATTTCAAATCACCGCCTCCCCACGCCTTTATTCACCAATTAAACCCCATGGCCGAGATCCCTGCCCCTCAATCCCTCCTTCCCTGCCGTTTCCCCTCCTTAACCCTCTCAAGTTTTGAAACCGTCACATTTATGGATTTTAGGGCCGTCGGCCAAATCTCTTCGAATCCGGCTGTTTCTCTCCTTCTCTCGTGCATATAAGACGCTCTTCTTTGTCCTTGCAACGTTCCACACCTTTTCCCCCGTTTCCCCCTCTCTTTTCGCTCAAAAATCGACCTTGGTGTCGGCCTCTTCTTCGCGTCCGGTGAGAGCTCCGCCGCTCCAAAATTCTCCATGGCCGAGCCCCTTTTAACCTCGATGCTGCAGAGTCACCAGTGAAGCCTCCTGCCGCTCCACGGCATCTCTCCGTCACCGGAGCGCCGCCCGCCCGAGCTCCAAGCCCGCCGGCCACTCATCTCTGTCGCTGACCACCTTCGGACCTTCTCCGCCATCGTGAAGCCCACTGTGAGATTCCCCTCCACCTCCTCTTTGCATTGCGCCACTCCTCGTCGGATTTTGTGGCCAGTATCGCATCCATGCACTACTCCGGTGAGGTTCCGGCCGTCCGCCGTGGTCGCCTCCCCCCCCCCCCCCCCCGCGTTTAGCATCGCCGGCCAAAGTGTCAATTGAACCCCGACCGCCCGATCTCAATCTGACGGCCGAGATTAGTTACCCCTTCGTTTTGCATAACCGGCCCACCGTGGAAATGGACCAGCCTTCCAGGCCGTGGTCCATGGGTCCGTAGACCAATTCCAAGAGCTTTTCCAATAGAAAATTAAATCGGTTTTGATTTTTGATGTCATAATCAGAATTTTCAGTATAAAATCAATTCGGGTTTTTCTCTGAAAATCAAGTAAAATTTGCAGATAAGCCCCTAAAACTTTAAAAGCTCAATACTTTTTGCTCGTAGCTCCAATTTGGACGATTTTCGCGCTCAAATGTTCGTAGCGACGTGTAGAATCTTTTTATAGGGTTTTTACCTAATTTTAGTACTACTTGATGTACTGTTCTTAGAGGTTTCACTTATGTGCTTTTTTCGGTTTGTCGATTAGGAAGTGAGCAATTCGGGAATCTTCAAGAGCAAGCTTTCAAAGACTTTGAGCAACCCTCCACTGAAGGCAAGTGTCCTTGAATATTTTGCCCCTATTTTAGTATTCATGTGTCGTTTTTATTCCTTCTATCCATGCTTGTCTAAATTGGAATCCTGTGCTAGGGTTTACAAGCTTTGTATGATTATTCTTTGTCGTTGTTGTATAACCAGGGATTAAAATGGATAGTACATGCTAGTGCAGTCATAGTTGGGGAAAAATGTTAATCTTGACTAATATTTATGCAACAAGAATCGGGTATGGTAATTTTGTAGCAACATGGTATAGGGATCCTAACGGGATGGTTGGTTTGAGATGGTGCTTTACAGCAGACTTGTGTTTGTTCCTGTGTGGGGTCCTAAGGACCGGTTCTTAAACATGTAACTAAGTGAATCCGCACAACCACAAGGCCTATATGGGTATGGCTTGGCCAACTATTTAGCTTTCCCTCTAACTCTGTGGGCACCGTTGGATGGTTGAGTGGCACAAGAGGGGGCCTCTATAGCGTTATAATCATCTGTTAGCGGTGAAACCTCAGTGGGTGCTTGCAAGTTGGTGGGAGCTTTGTAAAGGCCTTGTAGTGAGACCCCAACTCCACACCTCAGAAGTGTGAAGCAACACGAGAATCACGACTCATGGGGAAAGCTGTGCAAACTCTGCAGAGAATCTATCTGGTCGATCAGTCGTGCTCACGGACAAGAGCGAACTTGGACTTCTTCAGGATTAGATTGGATCAGGGTTTGGAATGGTTGGTTGGGTAGCCGGGTAATGGAATTACCTGGTGAGTCTTGGTAGTCGGATGAAATCCGACGAGTCAATCCTTTTGTTATAGTGGTGTCTTCACACCTAGTAAATAGGTTGCCTGATGTTGGAGTCATTAGTTTAAAGTTTGCTTAGTGTAGTTAACTGTGTCTAACTTTTCCTTGACTTAAGCTCCATAGCATGTTTTCCCTACACTTGCGGAGTACATTTTTGTACTCACACCTGTTGTCCGTTCTCTTGCATCCCCTTTGTTGGTCAGAAGCCATCAATGAAGCTACTACCTTCGAAGAGGATGACCCGGAGTTGCTGTTCTAGGCTAGTGTGCCCCCGGTCGACACTTGTGGAAGATGGAAGCCCCGCTGGTGCTGAAGATCTCTTTTGTTCCACTGTGTTTTCTTTTAGACCCTCGGGTCCTTTTGTAATAAGTTATATAACGTTGTCATAATGGCACTGTGATGATACAATGATGATATAAACGCATGTATGAAACTTGATCCTGGCATACATGTGTTGTGCCCAATTTTGTTCCTTTAAAACTAGGTGTTACAGATCATAAGAACACATGAGCTGACCTTAAAGAAATGGGGTTAAGGCTAGAGCTCCATGCACACGATACGAACAAAGGAAAATACCTATCCTCAGCAGCTACCACTCTCTCCAAGAAGGAGGAAAAAGAATTCTATGAGTTCTTGCACAGTGTGAAAATTCCCTATAGTTACTTGTCCAACATTGTAAGACTTGTTTTGGTGAAAGAGCTGAAAGTGAATTTCACCATGATGAAGTCCTCCGATTGTCATGTGATGATAACATCACTGCTTACGGTAGCTATTAGGAACATCCTCCCAATTAAGTTTTGTGTGGCTATCATGAGCCTGTGCTTTTTCTTCAATGCAATTGAACAAAAGGTGCTTGATTCAGACACGCTGGAGGAGCTAAAAAAAGACACTTTGAGACTCTATGTATTCTTGAGGTGTATTTTCCATCATCCTTTTTTGTTAAAATGTACATCTCACTACTCACCTTATGAAGGAAATACACTACCTTAGCCATGTATTCCTGCATCACATTTTTCCATATGAGAGATATATGGGTGTTCTCAAGTCGTACGTAAGGAATCGAGCCTTTCCCGAGGGATACATCGTGTAGGGTTACGCGACTGAGGAGGCATTGGAGTGGTCTATTAATTATATTGACCCAAATAACCCAATTGGCATGCCTAAGTCTTGCTATGAGGGGAGGTTTGTAGGTGTAGGGGTTCTGAGGAAGAGGGCAATAACTCATGATCTGTAGGCATACGGCCAAGCTCAATTCCTCATGATGCAATGAATGAGCGAAGTGTGTCCATATGTCGATGAGCACAAGCAGATGCTACTTGAAGAGAATCTAGGCTTGGTAAGCAAAAATGATCCTTGGTAAGGATATCAATATTGTCCTTGGTAAGTAAAAATGATCCTCCAAGGACAATGAACAAAAAGGAATGTGGAACAAGAAATCAATACTATTCAAGCTAGAGTATTGGGAAAAAAATAGATTTTCGCCACTCTATCAACAACATGCATGTAAAGAAGAATATTTGTTAGAGTCTGATTGGTACATTGCTCCAAATGAAGGGAAAAGGAAATGGGGTTAAGGCCAGAGCTCCATGCACATGATACGAACAAAGGAAAACTCATACCGCTAACAGCTATCACTCTCTCCAAGAAGGAGGAAAAAGAATTCTATGAGTTCTTGCACAGTGTGAAAGTTTCCTCTGGTTACTCGTCCAACATCGCAAGACTTATTTCGATGAAAGAGCTGAAAGTGAATTTTACCATGATGAAGTCCCATGATTGTCATGTGATGATGACATCACTGCTTACGATAGCTATTAGGAACATCCTCCCAATGAAGTTTCGTATGGCTATCCTGAGCCTATGCTTTTTCTTCAATGCAATTGAACAAAAGGTGCTTGATTCAGATGCGCTGGAGGAGCTAAAAAAAAGGACACTTTGAGACTCCATGTATTCTTGAGATGTATTTCCCACCATCCTTTTATGCTATCATGTACATCTCACTACTCACCTTATGAAGAAAATACACTACCTTAGCAATGTATTCCTGCATCACATATTTCCATATGAGAGATATATGGATGTTCTCAAGTTGTACGTAAGGAATTGAGCCTTTCCCAAGGGATACATCGTGTAGGGTTACGCGGCAGAGGAGGCATTGGAGTGGTCTGTTAATTATGCTGACCCAAATAACCTAATTGGCATGCTTAAGTCTTGCTATAAGAGGAGGCTTGTAGGTGTAGGGGTTCTGAGGAAGAGGGCAATAACTCCTGATTCGAAGGCATACGTCTTGGCGCAAGAGGATATCTTGAGTGAATAGAGTACGGCGAGAGCCTCTTCTAACGAGGAAGCTCAATCTTAGAGACAACAGTGAGCTGAGAGAAGAGAGCGAGAGAAGGGGTGTGTCTGTGATGGGCCGAACAACACAAGAGATTTTACCAAGTTCAGGCCTCCTGGTCAGATAACAGCCATATGTCCTATGCTTTTGCTTATGGTGTGTATCAACTGGTTACAAGAGGAGTTTCTACATCTGATCAAAGGAGAAAAATCCTTCCCCGGGGTTCCCTCCTCCCAGATGGCCATGACCCCCTATTTATAGGGTGTACGCAGCTTAGTGTACAAGTTATCACGATATACAAATATCTAGGACCTGACCGAATTACTGGGTCTTATCCTGGATAACTACTTTTTACCCTACATAGAAGATAAATATTTACCGTGGTAACTATTGTGGTGCCTGCCCCCTGAGGGGTGAGTCAGTTGCCAATTGTGGCCCGACGCTGCTCTGCCGGGGGTGTCAGGACGACTTTCATCATGCTGGGGTGTCAGGATAAGTACCACTTGCACCGGCATTAATCGCCCATCACCTCACGTCAGGTCAGCTGCAGGGGGATGTCCTTTCTTCCCTGATATTATCTCTGGAGGCCGGCTGCATCTTTAGGCTTCGGAAGGTCACATGGGCACCGAAGGGGTGGCCTGAAGGGGTCTGCAACCTTCGGGGGTCCGGCCTCCTGATGGGAGTTTAGAGGCCGAAGGATCTGGAGGGACTTGTTGTAGCTTCGAGTCTTCGAAAGGCCACGTACGTGCTGGAGGGGTCGTCCGAAGGGGTCTGCAACCTCCGGGGGCCAGGCCTCCTGCTGGGAGTCCGGAGGCCGAAGGCTCTGGAGGGACTTGCTATAGCTTCGAGTCTTTGAAAGGCCACGTACATACCAGTGGGGTGGCCCGAAGGGGTCTGCAGCAGCCGGGGGCTTGGCCTCTTGCTGGGAGTCCGGAGGCCGAAGGCTTCGGATGGACCTTTGATAGCGATCGTCAACCAGTATCCTCAAGCTGGTCTATTTTCCCCCAACAATACGGCGAAGCTCAATTCCTCGTGCTGCAACAAATGAGCAAAGTGTGTCCATATGTCGATGAGCACAAGCAGATGCTACTTGAAGAGAATCTAGGCTTGGGTTGCGAGGCAACATATGCAAAGGTTCACGACTTGGTTTCGAGATAGAATCAGACAATCGAGTTCTCCTACAAGTGCTCTGATAAAAAAAACTGGTATCGGGTCCTATATACACAATTACGCTATATCAAGGGTACGATATAAATAGATACATATTTTACATGGTTGCCCAAGATGAGAAGAGCGTATACCAGAACAATTGTGTCCGTATAGATGCTTATGACAATGACATACAGAGGGGCACATACTACGGTCAAATAGAGGAGATATGAGAGTTGAACTACTTGAGATTTAAAGTAACCCTGATTCAGTGATGTTGGGTACATGGGGCAAAGAACGTCATTAATGATAAGTATAGATTCACTAGCGTTAATCTTAAACATGTCGGATACAAGTCTGAACCCTTCGTACTCGCTAAAGATGTTCGCCAAGCCTTTTATATGACTGACACAACAAAAAAGAAATGTCGTATGGTTCTCGTTGGGAAAAGATGCATCGTCGGAATTGTAAACATCGTTGATGAAGAGGAGTTCAATCAATTCGACAAAATCCCCTCTTTTGCTATTGCAATTGTGCCACACCTTTCGCCGATCAAGAAAACTCCATACCCTCACTCCGACCATAACGAAGGGATCTATGTCAAGAAAGCACGAAAATGATGAATTTGAATTTAAGTGTCAAATTTGTAATATTAATGTCAATTTGAATGTATATATATTAAATTTGTGATATTAATGTCAAATATGTAATGTTAATATGTTAAATTTGAATTTTAGGTTTCAAGTTATTTGAATTTGTAATATTAGTGTCAATTTTGTAATATTAAGTGTTTGCTTCTACAAAACAATTTATGCATTTGAACGTAGAAGATTTCTGTCGAAGTGATAGGTGACGGATCATAAGTAAAATATGATGGGTGAAGAATGTAACCCATCACCTATATTATTCACCTGTCACCTATTATAAGTCATAGGTGACCTATGACTTATAATAGGTGACAGGTGAATAATATAGGTGAATAGTGAAATTCTTAACCCGTCACATATAACCATATATGTATATATAGGAAGTCCCCGCGTGCCCTCCTCCGTCTCATTTTGCCTAAATCATTTCCTGTGAGAATGCGCTAGAGTTCATTGTCACCCATCTCCACCGTGCCTTAGAGCCCCCCTAGAGCCTCTCCGCCGTCCTCCGCCCCCACCGTGTGCCTCCTCCATCAACCCCAAGCCGCCTCCAAGCACCTGGCCTCCATCGACGCCTCTCCTCCGTGTGATGCTGCACTCGGAGCACCACCTCCCTCGTCCCCAACGCGTCATGGCCTCCTCACATGCTGCCCGACCTACTCGTCCCCAACGCTCTGCCCCGGTCTCCTTGTCTCCGACGTGCCCCGACCTCCCGGCGCACCGTCTCCCTCTGGTGTCCGTCGGTCTCAGAGCCCCGCTAACACCGCTGTCTGCCACCACCACCTAGCTCAACATTGCTCGCCCTTCTCCAGTACTCCAACTACTTCTCCCTCCTTCCATCTTCTCCTTCTCCCTTCATTGGTGTAAAGATCGAGTATCCTTGAACAAATGAACATTAGAGAAAAAGATGCTCTACTATTTCCTCCACCTGGTAAGAGCATAGGACATAATTATATGTTGGTAGCTCCATTCTCTTTTTGTGTAATAGCCCTATCTTTAAGCAGTAGTCAAAAGAAAACCCAATGTTTTTGGTTGGCAACATGATTTCCATAGCTTGTGATAGGCAAGACAAACTACTATGTGTCACATCATCCTCTTGTATGCTTTAACTGATGAATATGTGCCATTACCCCAGATATATGTCCACATGTCCTGCTGCTCTGAAATTGTGAATGTCTGTAGTTGTTAGGAAAGTTGCAAGAATTGGTTATGAGCCTACAATGACATGGGTAGCTGAAATAACTGTTGAAGATGTTCAGTTGTGTATGCTTGCTGCAGTGTGATGCTTTTGCGCTTTGCAAAAGAATATAGTTCAGGGAAGTGCACATGTGGCAGCATGCCATGCCATATATCTTACCACAAGTTGATTGTCCTGTGTAGGATCGATTACATGCAAAATACTCACACTACTACAGAAACCCCTTTCATTGCTGGCTCTAAAATCTAGCAGTGGGCAACGGGCAGTGACAATCCCCAACTATCATTGCAGGCCCGAGGGACCAACAGTGAAGGAGGTTATCATTGCTGGCTCATGGCTTCAGCCGGTAGTGATGCCTTGGGTATCACTGTCGGCTGGTGGTTATTAAATAAACTAACGGATTTTTCACAAGTGAAATTTCTAGACAGTGATGGTTATTAAATAACTAAAAGGACAAAGATGTTGCCTAGAGGGGGGGTGAATAAGCGATTTTACAAAATTTCATCCTCTTTTACCGTTGGCCTAAACTTGTAGCATAAAATAATCTAATGGATTTTTCATAAGTGAAAATCCTAAATATGCTAGGCTCAACTAGTGCACAATCACCCTAAATAAGTGTATAAGTTAAAAGCTTAGGGTGACAAAGATTATTCAAAACTAGCAAAAGATATGCAAGAAAACTCTAGTTGAAAATCCTGAAAATACTGTTCATCAGATACTCCGGGTTCAAATCTGATTGTACAATATCCAGAGTTTCTGGGTTAAATCTGTAACCTCTAGGTTCAGCAAAGAATAAACTAGAAACTGAAATTAAATGACGCCTAATGAGTTCTAGCACAAACTAAATGAAGTCATGTGTTCCAAATGATGATTCTAAGTAGATCCACAGAGAACATACAATTAATTTCACACGAGCAAGTAGATCGAGCAATATGCATAAATATTGAGCAAGAACTCAAGAACAAGGAAACAAGAGAGAAGACACGTGATTTATTTCTCGAAGTTCGGACACCTCCACTAGAGGTTCCTACATCTCCGTTGAGGAGCTCGGTCATACTTGAGCCGGGTCTCTCTCAACCTTTTTTCTCTCCAAGCTCGGTCACACTTGAGCTTGGGTTTCCACTCTTGATTTCATCCCTTCCAGAGGTGAAATAGAAGCTTTCACAAACTTCCCGCGGTACACCACAACCTTGGGTACTCGCCGTCAACGCCTAGCCGCCTAGGGGACTGAATCCCCAAGAGTAACAAATGCTTCGCGAACTTCTTATCAATGAACTCAAAAGTCAAGATGAGAGATATGCTCACTTGCACTCAAACTTCCAATCTCCCAATCCAACCGAGCTCTATGTTGCATCCCTCTTAATAATGCAGCGTACCTATACTCAAATTCAAATGTAAAACTCATTTGAAGCAATTTGAGCCTTTGAAAATGTTTCGCGGATTCGAAACTCATGTTCGAATTTGCATTAATCTGAATATATAATTTGCGGGCGTGCCAGTATACCATCGTATATAAAAGAATAGTAGAGCAATGTAATGGAAACACTGAACTTTATTCATTCATTACTGAACTCGTAAAGTAATATTTTCATTGATTACAACACTTTCGCTCCACACACATACGAACACGCTATCTGACTAGCTATTCTACTCTAGCAGCTACTTCGTTCGGGTTCGTGTGGCCTCACGAAGCCTCCGGTTAATTATGCCCATATCCCGGGCTACCTCCGATTAAGCTGCATTGGTTGTCGTCATATAGATGTCGTCTCCGAGTCTACAAGGCTGTAGTCACAAAAAACATAGACCAAGTAAAGTTATAGCATTAGAAATAATAAAACAAAAGACAGGACAACAATCTAGCATGAGATTTTTTAGACTATTTATGGATCCTGGGTCATCATCAGCTAAACAACCTTAGAATATTGTGTAAATGAGGTGAGCATGGCACGACGTATAGCTACAACCAGTGTGGTAGCGAGGCCGTGACCAGGAGCCCAACGCTGTGCCTAGCTCACTAACTCCCTCGGGCCTCGGACTTAACCTCATCGGCCATCCAAAAGGCAACAAGCCACAAATGCTAACACCACAAAGGCAACAAACCGCATAAGGAAAGGGTAATCACTAATGCATCAAGCCACAAAGACATTAGCATGACGCTAGGAAACAGAACGGGGCATGACTAAAGATCAGAACTAATGCTCCATCATCCCACAAGAGCACATCAGAGCCAACAACACCAGGGCACAAACACATGTGTCAAAACCAACAACAGGGGAGTAGCATAGTGTAAATCTTGACATCAGAGTAAGAGGGACAACATATATGATTTGGGAAGCCGCCAACATAGCCAACTCAAAGTCATCAGTACCCATGTCCATCGACAATAGCAAGAGAAAACAATGGCAGAAGGGCTAATGTAATCAAGCCTCATCAGCTAGTCATCGTCACGTAGCAATAGGACTAGCCCATTTCAGTATATTAAGCCACCACAATTATCAGGGAGATGCCCATAGCTTAACAATTGGATCGACTAGCCACCGAATATATGACCAGGCACCGAAGCACTGTAGTGCACACAATGTCAGGCACCCAAGCAACACAACTGGATGGCAATGGCACACTGAAACAGGCCATAATGCAACCAAAACACCCAGTGACAGTAACTAGATGATGGTCACACACGCTAGAATGCATTGGTGGCGTACAGACACCTGGCTAGCCGTTCTCATTGGCACAACGGCGCTCTGTTTCCTGGCCAACTACGTATTGACCCGCCCAGCTTAATAGAACATCAACAATCACATGCCAACACGATAGTGGCACATCAGCGGCGATTCCTTCAAAACACCAACACAACAGATCAAACACACTAGCAGAGACTCATTTTGGAACACCAGCACGGCAGGGAACACACGCACTGGTGACACGCATTAGCATATCGGTGCAGTGGCAGCCATACACACTAGCGAAAGTGGAGGCAACACGGCGGCAGGGACTCACGAACTGGCCAACTCCGCACCATAAACAACCACATTGACCAGCGGCACGATTACAACGGAGTGAAACACAGAAACACGTTGTCCAAACAAAAAACAATTCAAACCAATTCGAGAGCACTTGCACGGCAGCGCTCATATGCACTGCCGGCAAGCCAGCGGCATTCTGACTTCTAGCAAGTGCGCAACAATTCAGACTGACCAACGCATCTCGACAGTGACAACATGAAACCGGCCGGAACAAAAGACTTGTACACCTTAGCGGCTAATCTCAACGGTCACGGCACGAGGCCGTCCAGAGCAAACACAAACCAACAAACCCAAAATATCTCGATTGCGACCATTCTCGACGGTCACGGCACGAGGCCGGCGGAAGCACCCGCACTTCAACGGCATAAAAGACGGAGCCCAACCAAACGGCCACGGCTCAAAACCGGCTGGGACAAAACCACCTCATGCACGGCCACGGCGCAAGGGCCAGCTAGAGCACCAGTATTTACATGGTAATGGCGCGAAGGCTGGCTGGAACTACAAAAGAAACACATGTAGCAGCCATGGAGGGGGGAAACCAGCACGTGCATGACGTTCCCAGCGAGACCGAAGGCTCGGGGCATCGCCGGCGACAAGAGCCATGTAGCATAAAGAGGGAGAAGGAGAGATGGGTCACAACAGGGACCCACCGGCAAGGGCGGCTGTGGCCATGGTGCTCTGGCTAGGATTTGTCCCTCTCTGGATCTCTCTTCTCTCTCTCTAGCTCCCTCTCTTATTCACCGACCTCCTCCCTCTCTGGATCTCTCTTCTCTCTCTCTCTCTCTCTCTCTCTAGCTCCCTCTCTTATTCACCGACCTCCTCCCTCTCTGGATCTCTCTTCTCTCTCTCTCTCTCTCTCTCTCTCTCTCTCCCTCCTTCACTAGCCTCCTCCTTCCTCCCCCTCTGCGCGGCACCCCTTCCCTGCCTTTATAGCCGGAGGCTAGGGTTCCCACACGGAGGGATAAGCATCAAGTGGTTCCTATTTGGGAAGAAGAGATAGAGACGAGCCCGATTCGAGGGGGATAGGGAGAGAGAGGAAGGCAGCAGCTCAATTCGGTGAGCAGGCTCGGCCAAGGGCAGCGTGGCTTGGGCGGGTGGAGAAGAACAGTCGCGGTGCGAGCCGAGTGGAGGAGAGAGCAGCTCAGCAGCATGGGCCCAAGGAGCAGGGAGGAGAGAGAGCAACGTGGCGTGGCTCAGCTGGGCAGATGGTGGCGGTGGCCGAGTGAAGGAGGAAGAAGCACATGCGCGCTCAGGTGGACAAGAGATCATGGGGAAGAGAAGGAAAGGGCCGGCCGGTCATTTCGAGCAGAGAGGATAAGGTAGGAGAGAAGGGCCTTGGGTTGGCTCGGGCTAGGAGACAATGGCCGGGCCGACCGAAGGAATGGTGCCGGCCAAGCTTCCCCTTTTTTCTTTTTTTTCTTTTTTATATGCTGTGCAAATATAGGACAAAATGACATCGTACAAATGCCCCCGACCAAGTTGAGCTCGCGCAAGGAAAAGGAGGGGGGGGGGGGCTTGACTTGGTGCTCATAAATTTGAAGGAATAAAACAGCTGCCAAGTATCACCACGGAGCCTTTCGTTGCATCCACTTTGTGGAGCCAGCCAGCAATGATAATGTTTGGCTTGTGGCGGAGAGACACACCATTCACCAAAAGAAACATATCAACTCTACTGCGACCTTGAGAGGCGCATGCACAATATCGTTGAAAAGGGTTTGACTCTGCTACGACCTTGGGAAGTGCCAGCCAGTGTTGACATAAAAGACAGAGGACTCTACTACAACCCTGGGAGGTGCCAGCCAGTGAAGACTTCTTAATAGAGATTTTATCAACTCTATTGTGACCATGTAGCAGCCACGGTGCCAGCCAATAGGGTTGAAAGGTTTCACAGCTCCACGTGAACCGCACTAGCACACTTCACTGCTCCCGATAATCCTCAGTTGTGATGAAACTTGACGCCACATCAGAGGGGATCCTCGATTCCACTTTGACTTTAGGAGGTGCCAACTAGTGTTGTCGAAGTAAGCTTAAAGACTCCACTGCGACCTTGGGAGGTGCCAGCTAGTGAAGGCGAAGAATGATTGAAAACTCCACTACGACCTTGGGAGGTGTCAGCCAGCGAAGGTGAAGACTTCATAGTTTCGTAAATGCAAAGATAGCGTACCTCTTTGCTTCATTGAGCTGCAATAGCTATGCGAAAATGGTTAAATGCTAATAAAAGGGGAAATGCATTTAATGTCTTGAAATATGGGTTTTTCTTGTGTCACCGAGCTATGAGATGGCCCCTAGATATGGCCACAAGAGACTCCTTCCTCCAAAAATGACGAAGAGTCACAGTAGTTGCTTTTAATTAGCACTTGAGTGTACATGTTAAGAACACATGTTTAAAAGTTCTTCTGAAAATGGTAGGGGTTCCCCAAAACTGCCTCCTCGGCTAGAGCAAGCTAACAATCCTGTACTCCCTGGGGGCTATATTTGCATGTGGCACGTATCAAAGATAGGTAGGAAGCAAGCTGTGGCATTGTTGCCTCGATTTTCTGCGAGGGCGGTGGGCGATGGTCACTCGCCAGCATTCGCAGTCTTCATGCCACCTATTGACGGTGACCTTCTTGCACATTGTTTGTTCTTCTCCCTTAATGTTGGGAGGACTTTGACTTAATGACACCTTCGCTTGGGTGTTTTGAACATTGGTTGACCTTCGTCGGGTCTTTGCATTTGCTTAAACTTCAATCTTGCGATTGCGAATGCCTTTGAGATCCCACCATCCACGCTCTATGGTACTAAACCTTGTGAGCAACTTTTGGTGTAACAAGGCCCTTGTTTCTATCACACCGGGGTGGCAAGAAGCTGCACACATACCCATGACTTATGTCGGGAAGGTAGCCCTCTCTTGTTCCTTTCCTATAGTTGTCCCCGGGTGAACTTATGCTGAGGTGGAAGAGTACAAGATTGACGAACAGCTGGTCGCTTCAAAGGTAGAATGAGTCAGCCTTGACACCCAAGCGTAAACAGAGGAATATGTTCCTTTTGTGCAGTGTGTGTTCATTATCATAGCTTAAACTGCTACAACACCTCATGCATCTCTGGAGATGAGTCCTACAAGTAGCCATACCCTGAGATCATAACTTGGCGACGGGAGAAAAGCCATGATTATTATTGGGTGGATTGGCAGCCCTTATTTTTGAAAACTTATACCGGGCCTCGGAGTTCTCCCTTTTCAATGTTAATCCAAGGGGAACGCTGGATGGTTTTTTAAGTGAAATACTTTTTGAGAAAGCAACCATTAATAGGGGGCATTAGACGGACGCCCTCCTGATTAATGAGTTGATAGGCACCTCCATTATAGACCTGTTCTACAACGTAGGGGCCCTCCCACTTCGGCTCAAATATTCCTTTGCTTTTGCCAGTGATAATGATTGGGCACCTCAAAACGAGTACTAGCTCGCCCTTCCTGAATACATGAGGTTTGACAAGCTTTTCATACGCTCGGATCATGTTCTGTCGATAGAATTGAAGATTTTGGAGGGCGTTGAGGCGCTCTTCTTCAAGGGCATCCAATTCCTGGATCCGAAGGCGAATTCTCTCGTCTTGCATGATCTTATTATGTGCGGTGATCCAAAGTGTGGGGAGCTCTAACTCAAGTGGTAAAACGGCTTCTATGCCGAAGACAAGCGAGTAGGGTGTTGACTATGTGGGGGTACGAACAGTAACCCGATACGCCCATAATGCCTCAAAGAAATGGTCATGCCAGTCCCTCTTGTGCTTTGTGATTGTCTTTATCAGAATGCCCACAAGGGTCTTATTAAAAGCTTCAGCCAATCCGTTGGCTTGAGGGTAATACCCTGTAGAGTAGTTTCACTGAATTTTGTACTTTTCAGTGAACTTGTAGATCGTACTTTTCAGTGAACCATATCATCATGATGAAAAGCTATTTTTGCACTAGATGATATGCAAGAGTTAACAATACAAATAGATATAGAAATTTGATCGCAAGTGTTGTTAAAGTTCAAAGAAGGGATTGAACACTTACTAATCACATTCACCATATTATTACCTTGCTCGGATTTGTCAATTGGTGAGGTGGATGATAAAGTGATATCCTCTTGGACAACAGAGGAAGACATTTGGTGTTTTTCATGATGTGAAGATGAAGTAGAGCATTTCTCAAATAATATCTCTGGAAGAAGTTCTTCTCCATCACATTTGGATTTGGTATATCTTTCTTTAAGAGTGGCCCAAATGAGATGAGCGTCTTCAAGCGGCATGATGGATTCAACCACATCTATACTCAAAGCAATAAATAAAACTTTAGTGGCTTGAGCATTGAGATGTATGCATTTCTCTTCCTCTTCAACTCATAAGAATTTCTCACTAGGAAGAGAAATGCTCACATCTACAACTCACTCTATTTGAGGACCCATGGCCCTAAAGATATTAAGTATGCGAGTACTCTACTCAAAGTAATTAGAAACATCTAATATGAGTGGCTCTATGTGTACTAATCCACTAGTCAACATCTTTACTCTATAGACGGTAAAACCCTAAAAAGATAGACTTTACTATGATACCAATTGAAAAGGCAATGATATCGCCTAGAGGGTGGTGAATAGGCAATTATACAAAAATTCATCCTCTTTAAGCGTTGGCTTAAACTTACAGCGAAAAATAAATTAACGAATTTTTCACAAGTGAAAATCATAAATATGCTAGGCTCAACTAGTGCACAATTACCCTAAATAAGTGTAAAAGTTACAATCCTAGGGTGGCAAAGATTATCCAAAACTAGCAAAAGATATGCAAGAAAACTTTAGTTGAAAATCCTGAAAACACTATTCATCAGATACTCCGGGTTCAAATCTGATTGTACAGTATTCAGAGTTTCCGGGTTAAATCCGGAACCTCTAGATTCAGCGGAGAATGAACTCAAAACTGAAATTAAATGACGCCTAAGGAGTTCTAGCTCAAACCGAATGAAGTTGTGTGTTCCAAATAATGATTCCAAGTAGATCCACAGAGAACCTACAATTAACTTCACACGAGCAAGTAGATCGAGCAATATGCATAAATATTGAGCAAGAACTCAAGAACAAGGAAACAAGAGAGAAGACATATGATTTATTTCCCAAAGTTCGGACACCTCCACTAGAGGTTCATAAGTCTCCGTTGAGGAGCTTGGTCACACTTCAACCAGGTCTCTCTCAACCATTTTCCTCTCCAAGCTCAATCACACTTGAGTTTGGGTTTTCACTCTTAATTTCTTCCCTTCTGAAGGTGAAATCGAAGGTTTCACAAACTTCCCAAGGTACACTACAACCTTAGGTGCTCACCATTGATGCCTAGCTGCCTAGGGGATTGAATCCCAAGAGTAACAAATGCTTTGCGAACTTCTTGTCGATGAACTCAAGTGCCCAAGATGATAGATACGCTCACTTGCACTCAAACTTGCAATCTCTCAACCCAACTCACTTTTCTTCTCAAATCGTACACTAGATTGGAGTGGGAGGGAGTTCTTTTGGCTCTAGAATATTTTTCTTTCGTACCCAAGCAGCAACAACAAAGGCCATGGGTGAGAGGGTATATATACCTAACCTCTAAAAACTAGCCGTTACATAGCTCTTTGTACTGACCTGGAGTATCCAGGTCAACTTGGAGACTCCGGGTTGGCACTAGAACGCTTAACCGAGAACCTTGGCCGGAGCCCATCCAGAGACTCCGGACAGAACAATAGAACCAGGAGTATCCAAGTGAAACACCTAAGCCCAAATAGACCACCTGGCTCGGAGCTAAACCCAGAGACTCCGGCCAACCCAGAGTATCCGGGTCAGCTCAGAGTGTCCGAGTTTAGCACAGTTGATCCTCTGAAAATCGTGATAACTTTTGATCCTGAAGTCCGATTTCAACGATTTTGGACTATATGGAAAGCTTATTCAGATGGCTACACATAACAGCTGAATTCATGACCTCAAAAACATTGGATCAAACTAGAAATACTCTAAAACCAAATTCGGACACTTTCATACTTTCCACACCAGGCTCCTTTAGCTAACTCTCACTTTGGGTTGGTTAGAAAACTCTTAAGCACTGAGATATGAAAATTAGCTCTATGTTGCATCCCTCTTAATAATGCGTCATACCTATATTCAAATTAAAATGTAAAACTCATTTGAACCAATTGGAGCCCTTGAAAACTTTCAAGTACTACTTCTTTCTTTCAAACCTTGAGGGTTGCCAACTTCCATATAATCTTCACTCTATCTCTTCTTGATTCTTTATATGATTGATGCGAGTCACCCATAGCTTCCCCTGGCCTCACACGATCCATTGGCACAAAGCCTTCACTCACTCTTCACCATCGCCTTGGTCCTTTGACGTCAAGCCATTTGCTTGCCCTTCACCACCGGATGGTCCATCGCATCTGAGTCTTGCTTGCCCTTCACCGTATTACCATAGAAAACCATTTTATATCAGATATCTGCAATAAATTCACTTTATCATATATGGAGTCTAATCTTGTTCTTCACTCATGGTATATATGATTTTAATTCAACTTATGTCTTCTTATGTATTCTAACCCCAACTCACTCTTAAGCATAAAGCACATGGGTTAGTCTATAAAACTCTATTGACAATAGCATACCTTTAATTACTTGATCTCCACAAGTAATTAGCATTCACGCTTATCGCCAATCCTATATGAGTTTTTCTTTCTTTTTATGAGCATCACTAAGAGCTCATTCATCTTGATGCATATGTCTCCTCCATGCATCACCTATAGAACAACTTACTAACAAACTCAACAATATTGTTAGTCCATATGTATTGTCATTAATTACCAAAACTACACATAAAAACTAGATGCACTTTCAATAACTTGACTGACTTGTGCATTCTAAATCCTTAACTATGTTATTGCATGAGCTATTGCTATGACACAGTTGTTGTCATGTTGTTAAATTAACACCATATGTATAAGAATATTCCAAGGCGTACTCCTTCCTGAAAATGTATGTTGATGCAGGAAAGAGAGCTTTTAGCTCAGAACAAAAAATACACTTGCAAAACTAGGAAAGAGTATTCATTGTACGATATGCTCGAAGGTATATAGTTTGACAGGTGTAACAACTGTATACCTTATATTTTGATGAAACAAAGGGATTAACACTTTGTACTTGAGCTTACTTTGATGTCGTGTAGTTAGACGAATGTGTCAAAATTAGTTGTCTTTCTACACCACTTGTAGTTAGAATGATGCTACCATGTTCTTAACATTGATTCCTTTTCTATCCTCTATTGAGAACAGAATATACTACACTTGATTTTCATGGGACAGAAGAGGACTGTCACCCCTCAGAAACCACAAGCATAGAGAATGCTAGCACTAGAGGTCACCCCAGCACAAGATGGGGCGGATAGGAGCCTAAGCCCGCACCTGTCGTCCTCCACCAACAGAAGCAAAAGACAATATCACAGCCCAAGCCCTGTTCTGTATGAGTGGGAGAGCCGACGTTGGGCAAGTAGCGAAGAATACAATCCCGCCGAAGAGGTATTGATACGAGTCAATGTATTTTACACTTCTTGAATGGAGGAATATTTTTTGTTTATATCAACTCTCCTTATTTTCTCTCTAGATGGAGGAAGTACACTCTCCAAGCCAGACAACTGGTAGTAGTGAATGAGCCCAAAAACCATGGTCACAAATACAGTGGCCAACGGATAAAGTTGTCATCACAGGAATCAATGATGATAGGCTGCCTACGGATGGAAATATCTTGAATAGATTATGAAGGGTCGCAAGGCTCATTGCTCGGGAGAGGGTGCCAATAACAACTAAATTTGATGGCTTTAGTGGTGAAGCTAAGAGGGACTTGTTCGATAATATTGTTAAGAAGTATCTGGAGTACCTTGGAAACATGAGTGAGTGTCAAACGATCACCGCGATCAATGCAGCAATGAAAATAATCGTGAAACTTCACCAAAGCTTTAAGAGCAAGCTTGTTAATCGGTTCTTGGCTAAAGGGGTGGCACCCTTTGAGAGCTAAAAGCACTTGAAAGAGAAAGATTGGGATGCTTTTATGCAAATGAAGAACTCAGAGCAATTCCAAAAGGAGAGTGAGGAGAAGAAGTAGCTTCAGGCTAGGAACAAGCACAACCATATGGCGCAACCGGTTACGTGGGGAAAAAGGCGAAATGGCAGGCAAAGGATAAAAAGTTAGCCAAAGAATGCTGTGAGAATCCTTGGTTGCAATTCTCAGGACGATCTTGGTCATATTTGGGTGCAAGGGGTGAGCTGTCTAAAAGCGGAGAAATCACATTTGGAAACAGCGAAACCCAGTCAATAGCAAAAAAAAGTAAAAACAAAAGGGAGTCAAAGCTAGCTAAAGTTCTTTCACCACGGTTAGGGAACATGATGTTCTCTCAGTGTTACTAGGAAACCCAGAGCACCCAGATTAAGTGCGAGGTGTATCAAGTTCTCAAGGCTAGAAATATGGATTTCCTGAATACCTCGGAATGTACAAGAAGAAAAAGAGGTAAGGTGCAGTGGACATGGATGCATTGGCACAGGACATCACCTGGAAAGTTTACGCAAACATCGTATAAATGCTTGTAGCACAGGGAATAGATATTACTATCCTAGCGGAAGCTAGCCTCAGAACTACAGGGAAGAGTAGTTGCGCCTCCAAGGAGGTCAATCAACTAGTAGCTACTGTCATGACTAAACTAGATACTACTGCTAGAAGAGCCCACACCCTACAACCTTGTAATCAGGCCTGGCGGGTATATCATCGAGGTTGCAAGGGATCAGGTGCTTCCATACATCTGTATCTTACATATGGCCCCGATATGTGATGGCTATGTTATGATTACGATGGACATGGTACATAGCAATGCCACTGATCACGTGTTGGAGCTCTCCTCCCCTAAATGATGAAGTCACAACTCTAGGTGAAGCTCTTCGGCAAAGGATCCAATGGAAGAGGGGTGACATTGTGGTCTCCAGTGCATCCCAGTCTAGAGGAGCTTCAAGTGCACCACCGCCGCGCCCCTCACTTCCAGAGAAGGCAGCTTCACTACCTTCTCCTCCACATCCAGCAACCTCGCTTCCAACTCCAATGTCGTCTCCCCTAAAGATCCCAAAGAAGAAGGAAAAGGATGCCAAGAAGAAATGCTCTAAGAAGCACATGCCGAAGACATCGAAGGCCATTGTACCGACAAAGAAGTCCACGGACATTAGAGCAGCGTGGACTAGTGCCCACATGAAATTCAAATACGGGAAGCCCTTGCTGATGGTAGATGACCTAACAAGAGCAGGATAAGCATGTGTCGATCTGCATAATTACTACATACAGACTTCTAGAGACACTACTTCATAAAAGATGACAGCTATTTTCTTGTTGGTTTCAATGACTTATACGACCTCTTCAACCTTGATACCATGGATGTATCGTTATTATGGATCTTCACACTGTAAATCCCTTGAAACTGGATATTCATTAATTAATACCACTAATTATTGAATCTAACTATATTTTTATCTATATGCACTTGGTCAAAGAAACAAGAAAGAACAAGGGGCCCCCTCGGATTTCTTGACCCTGAGGCCATTACAATCTTATTATCCAACTTTAGGCCGACTTCGTTGTAGACTATGTGGCCAAGGCAATGCCAATATTCCAAAATGGACTACCTATTGGGTGCCCATAATATCGGTGGTTATTGGATCTTACTGGTCATTTGCCTCAAGTGGAACTTGATGTGTTACCTCAACTCATCAAGATCAGCAGGACCAAAAGGCAAACCTAAAGAGCGTGCTTACAGTGTTGTAAAAGGACTCATTGTCGCGTAAGTTCTGTCTGGCTTAATTTACATATTTAACTTTTCTAACATCTAGATGTTTCCTAATTGATCCCTATTTATGCAGGGCTTTTGACAAGTACCTTCGAGCTGATCCTGACTACAACGTGACAGACGGCTTTAGACAGACACACAAAATCGGGTTTGCGGTAAGTGCTACCAAATAGATGTACCTTCGAGCTTTTTTCCTTTTGATCTAAACATATTTTTTTCCATAGTGCCACCAATAACCACCAGGCAACGCCTATGGATTCTATGTTGTGTGAAACATGCTCCTCACGCTCCAATCAAAGGATATCAAATCCCCTGATGTAAGTTCAATACAAGATTATTCAATACTAATTTCAATAATTAGTTTAATTCTCTGATAACATGACATTGATTACACGTCAAATTATGCAGGATTTTCAGCTTGTTTTCTCGACGACGGTGCACTCCTGAGGATTCGACAACGAATCACCGATTTTATAATGTCTAGAGTCATCAACCCACACGGCAAGTTGCACTATAGAAACCCTAGAGGTCTTGTATAATATGAGTTGATTAAAACTTTGTAACATTTATGATTCAGTAATAAATTGGTGGAAACTTATAAACTTTGTGATTCTATGATAAAGTGAGTTCTTATATATGTGTGTTTGTTGCTATGAATTTAGATGCGTTGTTGTTGTTTGTAGGGAGAAGACAACTTCCAAATCTTGACTATGCTCTAGGATGCAGCTAGAAAATAATACAATCATATATGATAAAATACATATAAGTGACGGGTAACTTATTAACCTATCACTTATATTTTCTCCCCAGTATATGTGTGAAAGATATAAGTAATAGATAACTTAGTTACCTGTCACTTATGTTAGGTCGTAAACGTGGTGTGTCATCTATGAGCGTCTCTTATGTACTTAAGAGCAAGATATAAATGACGGGTAACCTCTTCACATATTATTTATATCTATCCATCACTAATAACTAGTTATCAGTGATATATTCTAAATGATAGATATAGAATCCGTTACCTATATCCGTTATGATCAATCACCTTCATTCTTTTTTTCACGTAGCAGTTGAGCTGCACAGCTTCGCCACTTCGGGCCGTAACGTTGGGACCACCATCGAGTCGTCAAACTCTAAGTAGTCAGCAACAGTACAAGTAGTGTCCAGAGTTTGGACTCGCCCCAATGAGGTGGACAGACGGTCCAGTATGGCGATCACAGACCAGCTGGATGTAGGATTAGCAGTGGACGGTGGCACGAAAAGCTAATTAACTAAAGATATTTACAACAGTTACGATAATCGTGTCATGTAAACTGTAGTGAGGTAACCGCTCTATGCGTGTTTATATTGTTAGGTCCTTACACCAAACTTTATCTTCTCAATAAATACAAAGTTACATGTTTCTCTTGCGTATTCTATAAAAAAATGATCTTTGACCCGTGTTTACTACTCAAGAGACATTTTGAATTGTTTCTCATGGCATAGACACTTTTCTCATGGTATAGAACCTTGGCGGGGACCTATACCTATACCGCGTGTCTCTTCTCCGAGAACCATTGGTGATATTCCGGTTAAGGATCTCCGGGGAAATAAAAAGGCCGCGACGATGGCATCCCCGACGCCGGTACTAATTGAGATGGCAACGAAACCCACGGTGTTTCGAATTTCAAATTTGGGTGGCTCGGCTCAGACCTCAGCTGCGAGCTTTGAGAGGGCTAGACGTTTGAGCTCACAAGAAAATGGAAATGAACTGGGTTCTTCCAGCAAGCTGTCTCGACGTTTGAGCCGAGAATCGGAACAAAATGTTTTGACTCGACCAAAAAACTTGATTATTTAGGCTAAGCCAAATTTGCTCGGCGCGGGCATTAATAATCTGGGCTAAAAGAAGCAATTGTTGTAAAATGGTGTGCATAAGGTTTTCTACAGCCCACCGGTGGGTTTAGAGCTTTTGTTCTAGCGCACAGGCACAAACCCTAAGCTTTCTCGTGCGACCGCTCGTAGTTCCTTTTCGCCTGCTCGTCGTTCCTACGCCGAGTTGTGCTTCTTGGGAGGATCGGGAGTTTAGGCAATCAAAAAGGGGCTGAGATGTCGCACGGAGGAAGAGGTGGACAAGGAGCACCTGCACACTTTGGAGATCGTGGTTCCAATACATTTTCGGTGGAGATCGTCCGGTAGTTGGTGGTGGCGGCCAGTCGACCTTGATGGCGGGGCGTGGATTTGGTTAGCAACGCCAACATAATTTTGGGTTTGGAGGCAGTAGTGGAGGTGCTAGCGGAAGCAGTTTCAGTAGGGCTGGCCGTGGAGGCGCGGGAGTAGGTGGCTTCGCTGGATACTGTGGTAACGGAGGTGGCCGTTATCAGGAGGGGCTGGGGTTCCGTCCTGGCTTTCACGACAGATTCCAATTTTGGTCGGCACACGCTGCTACTCGGCCTTTCAGTGGCGATGCCCGGCCTCACAATCCTCTAGCTTCTCATGGTCAGCATTGCGAAGAGCCTCACGATAAGGTGGGCACTGGTTCTGCTATGCATATGGTACCAACGATCAATGCGGATAGTCAAGCTGCCACGGGTGGTTCTTCGGATCTTGCGGCGACTGCTGCACAGCAGGTAGCTCCAATATATGATCCGATGTTGCCACAAAAGTCTTTAGCTTCTTAGGTGGCAAATCAAACAGTAGAGGGCAAGAAGATGGAAGGGGCATCAAGTGCACAAGCCGGCGGACAAAAGCTGAAACTATTTTGTTCTCGCTGCTATCGCAGGGGACATTTGGTGGCTGACTGTCCAATGCCACTTTTTGTGAGATATGTGAAATCCAAGCTCATGTAACTCATAAGTGCCCGTTGCTCGAAGTAACAAAGCCTGTGGCCCACTCAGTTGGCTACGGGGTCAAAGGTCTAGGTTTTTTTCACATCCCAATTCCGGAGAAGGTGTGTAAGAACAAAACAGAGGTAGCATGGGCTTTGGCATCTGTGAAAGGAGGGAGCATGACTGTGGCACAAATCATTTTGGAATTAGAAAGGTTAGTACCCATTAATTCGACCTGGGAGGTGAACAAGCAGGGCATTGATGCTTTCCTGATCGCGTTCCCGAATAAAGCAGAGAGGCATAGAATGGTGGAGTTTGGGACTCTGAATGTTAAAAATCCAATGGGGATGCAACTTCAATTTGAAGAATGGGACGCAGATGACGAAGCTAAATTTCAATTGCCAGTGGTTTGGGTGCAGGTTGGAGGGACACCGAAGGAGTCGAGAACTTCCCTAATTTTATGGGCTGCAGGCATTGTACGTGGGGCGACTCAGAAGGTTGATATGGTTTTCACTAGGAATAGTGACTTAGGGTGCATTCAAATAGCTGTTCTGGATCTAGCTCTCATTCCTGAAACTCTTGAGGTAGTGTTCGGAAAGTGCCTTCATTCCATTTACTTCGTTGTGGAGAAGGGTGATGGTTCAATTTCAGGGGGAGGAGGTGTTAAGGATGATAGTAATGACCATATGGAGGACGATGATGAAGATGACCTACTCGATGAAGATGATGTCATGGAGGATAGGGACTCAAAAAGATGCAAGAATGATTCTTCACAGACTAATCTGCTTCCAAATGCACCTTTGGTTCAGGAGGGTGGTTCCGATAAAGGGACTTCTACTAATACTCTTTCGTTTGAGCGATCTGGGGTTGCTTTGCCTGTAGTTTCTAGTGGCTTAGCTCCTATGCTTGAGGCAGGCGGCTGCTTTGATTTGGAAACGAACACAGCAAATAGGCCGGGTACTGCTGGCTTTGACTAGTGGGTGCAAAAGAAAACTGAGGACATAATTGATATTGTGGTGGAAGCAAATTTGAAGGAGCCAGTTGATCTGATCTTAGCAGAGGATGCAGAAGCTTCCTTTGGACATGACAGGGTGCTGCTGAGTGGACATGATGGGGTGCTGCAGAATGGTCTTGAGCCGGTTGGTGTTTCAGCAAAAATAGTGGCAGCTGGGTCATTACAAGATGCTGCTCTGATCTTAGCAGAGAAGGCAGAAGTTTCCTTTGGACCGACAGGGTGATGCTGAGTGGGCTTGATGGGGTGCTGCAGAATGATCATGACCGGTTGGTGATTCAGCAAAAATGGTGGCTGCTGGGACATCACAAGCTATGGTGGCAGCAAATATGTTGAAGGTGGGATCTGTTTCGGCTTTGCCGGGAGCTGCTACACCGACAAAATGCGCTTCTAACACTCCAGTTCGTTGGAGTAAGAGGAAGGCATCGACGGTGGACAAGGATTCGGTGGGACAGGCGGCGAGGTTGGTGGCAATTCGCAACTTAGAGATATCGGCAAACGAAGGTATGTCGTTTGATAAGTCATTTTTAACTTTTCCAGACAATCATACATCTACAAATATTAGTATGCTGGGAGTTTCCTTGGGAGATAATGTTTCCGAAATTTTGAAGTCTATTCATGATATTAAAAATACAGAGCTTCAACGGTTGAGCAATGTTTCGTTAAATAAATGTAATGCGAATGTAGATTTAGAACAAGGAAGTACAGACAATGAGGGAGATGATGAGTTTGATAACTGTACTCTTGACCATTTATGTAGTGGATTAACGGAGGAACTGATGGACAATGATTCTGATCGCATAGGTTGTGGTTGGCAGAAAGTTCCATCAAAGAAGAAAATGTTATCTTCAAAAAAGAAGAAAGTTAAGGTTAGGTGCAAAACTAAACAAATGTTACATAGTTCTATATGAAGGGCATTTTCTATAATAACAGAGGTCTTAGGGACTTAGCTAAATATCGATTCCTATATGATACTTCACTGGAACAAAAATTGGATTTCATTGCGGTTTTAGAAACACGTAGGAATGACTTCGTTCAGACTAATCTTAATCATTTTTGTGGTGAAAGAGATTTCGGTTGGCACTTGTCATCACCTCGTGGTAGATCTGGTGGAATTTTAATGGGAGTGAATTTATCGGTCTTTGAGATTACAGCTATTTTTGAGGGAGAATTTTATGTAAAGTTCCATCTCAAAAGTAAGGATGATGGATTCTAATGGGTTCTAATGGCTGTTTATGGAGCAACCCAACTAGAATACAAATTTTTTTAACAGAGTTGGTACATGCCTGTAGCAACTTAACTTTACCTTTTATGGGGGGAGGTGACTTCAATATTATTAGAAATCCATCTGAGAAAAGCAATGATAATTATGATGATAGGTGGCCGTTTTTGTTCAATGCTATAATTGAAAGTCTAGATTTAAGACAGCTAGAATTATCAGGACAACAATACACTTGGGCCAATTATTTGGAGGTTCTAACTTATGAGAAGCTTGACAGAATTTTAGTGAGCACGAAGTGGGAACAGAATATCCTTTATGCACCATTCAGACGCTTTCTAGTGATATTTCAGACCATACACCTTTGCTACTTGATTCAAAAGATTCTTCTCATCGTGGTAACATACAACTATTCAAGTTTGAGTTGTGTTGGTTGATGAAAGAAGGTTTTTTTTATACGGGGGATGTGGGCCAAGGAGTATAAGGGGAATAATACAATTGAACGATGGCAGTACAAGATTCGAAGACTTAGATAGTATCTGAGAGGGTGGGGAAAGAACATGCATGGTAGAGATAAAAGGCTAAAAGAAGAGCTCTCTAAAAAGATAGATGAATTAGACAGGAAGGCGGAAAACTTTCCTTTATCTTGGAAGAATCTGATATGTTGCGATACTTTAAAGCAACTTTAGCATAGCTGCTGAGAGAAGAAGAGATAGCTTGGTTCTAATGTTATAAGATGGAGAAACTCTTTAAGAGTGACAAAAACATGAAGTTTTTTTAGTTGATTGCTAACGGAAAACATCGTAAAACGCGTATTTTACAAATAGAACATGATGGTCGAACATTAACCATTCATGATGAAATTAAAGAACATATCACTACTTATTACAGAGACCTTTTTGGTCCACATGTGAATAATCAGTTTTCGATGCTTGAGACTTGCAGAGGGGACATTCCTCATATCTCTGATATTGAGAATGATATGCTTGTAGAGGGTTTTTCCGAAAAAGAAGTCAAAGAGGCGATATTCCATATGGAACACAACAAAGCACCAGATCCAGTTGGGTTCCCTGCGGAATTATATCAAGTTTTCTGGGAAATAATCAAGGCTAATTTTATGGTCTTATTTGATGATTTTCATAAGGGTGCTCTTCCTCTTTCAGACTTAATTTCAGAATAATTACTTTACTTCCCAAATTTAATGATGCGGCAAAAAATCAACAGTATAGACCAATTTGCCTTCTGAATGTTTCCTTCAAAATCTTCACTAAAGTTGCCACAAATAGAATTTTTGGGGTATCTCAGAAGATAGTTAGACCTTCTCAGACTACGTTTATGCCAGGAAGGAATATTATGGAAGGGGTAGTTATACTTCACGAAACAATTCATAAGATGCATAGGAAGAAGCTTAGTGGGATGATTCTTAAACTAGATTTTGAGAAAGCATATGATAAAGTCAAATAGCCTTTTCTGCAACAAACTTTACTAATGAAAAGTTTCTCTCCTGTTTGGTGCTCATGGGTTGAACAATTTGTAAGAGGGGGAGTGTTGCAGTCATGGTCAATAATGATATAGGAAGATATTTTCAAACAAAGAAAGGTCTGAGGCAGGGTGACCCTCTATCACCTATTCTTTTTCATATAGTAGTAGATATGCTGGTAGTTCTGATTGGCAGAGCCAATGAGGCAGGTCAAATTCGGGGAGTAGTGCCTCACTTAATTGATGATGGACTTTCCATTCTACAATACGCGGATGATATTATTCTTTTTATGGAACATGACATTGATAGAGCTATGAATATGAAGCTGCTGTTTTGTGCATTTGAGCAACTTTCTGGTTTGAAAAATAATTTCCATAAAAGTGAATTGTTCTATTATAGGGAGGCTAAAGATTTGAGAAGCAATATTCGTAAGTTTTCGGGTGCGAGATGGGGAGCTACCCCTTGAGATATCTTGGCATCCCTATGCATAGTAAGAAGCTAAGCAATAAAGATTGGCGAATAATAGAGGATAGATTCTAGAAGAAATTGAGTAGCTGAAAAGGCAAACTTTTGACTGTTGGGAGACGTTTAGTTTTGATTAATTCAAATTTAAGTAGCATCGTGATGTATATGTTGTCCTTTTTTGAGATTCATCGTAGAATTCTTAAGAAATTGGATTATTATAGATCAAGATTCTTTTGTCAAAGCAATGAGCACAAGAAAAAATACCGCCCAGTGAAATGGGGAATCTTATGTAGACCTAAAGACCAGGACGATTTAGGTATTAAAAATCTTGATGTTCAGAATTCGATAGTGGTCCCAGTTGCAAAAGGAGAAGGCAAGACATCAAATGAATTGGGCGTGTCGTATTCTGGAGACCACGATAATGGAGATTTTCGTCAAACATGGGTGGATATTTACTAGGAGGCTCGGACGTTAAGTTGACTTTCTATCATATTTATGTTTGGTTTTACCTTAGTTTTTACCACTTGTTAGCACTTTATTTGCAGTCCACAGCTGAAACGTTCTAATAGTAGGCGGTTGTCTGCATGCCTTATACAGAGCTCAGAATAATAAAACATTCCCTTATTAAAAAAAATAGAAACTTGATGTCCTAATGGCGATCAACGATGGCTTAAATTGTGCAGGGCAGTTGAAACCAGTGACAGCATTGTCGGTATGAGCAATAAGAAAAAGGCTTGGTCGTGCAATTGTGCCGATGTAGTCATGAATTGCCCTACTTCTAGTATTAAATCTGGCCCAAATACAGTTACACTGCACGGAGTAAGTTGATGGGCCTACTAGACTCAATCTACCAATAAACGTTCGTGGTCTCGTACTGCAGCGAAAAACAGGGTCCACATTCCAGCAACGATGCTGCAGCCCGTGGCCAGCTTTTGCATGTGCCGCACTGCATGAGGAGGAATAACAAAAAGGATTAGAGGAGTTGTTGCTTTGGCAATGTGAGACTAATAATGATGCACCAGCTCAAAAGGACAGGATGTAGGTGTAAGAAACTGTTTAGATAATATTTTAATTAATTATTAAGTTAATTATTTATGTAATTACAACTACAACAATTAATCAGAATATCACCCCGGTAGTCCTGGCACGTATTTTGTGCCTAAAATCGGAACACATACCTTTCCAACGTATACATCACAACAAAACTTAATAAAGAGCGAGTAATTAACATTATATTACAAGTTCTTAAGCATTCAACCAATTATACATTTTACAACAAAAAGGATAAACTATGCAGCGGAAGAATTAAAACTTAACAACAACAACAAAAAAGACCGGTGGAGCCGTATGCCCTTAGACTCCACCCAAATTTAGCCACACGAGTAGACGGCACTACTCTTACGTATAAATAGCCCAACTTCAAGAGTTATGCATTGAGTTATTAGCAAGAAAAAGACCACAAGGTTAAGTAAATATTCATATGCGTAAGCAACCTAACATTTATGTGTGAGCACCTATATTTAACCAAAACACATATCAAATCTACCCTATAAACACCAACCTGCACATAAATGTAAAAGGATCCATCTCATGTAACCAAGGATCATCACCAACCGTACCTAACATACCCTCCATACCAAACATCCCACATTCGTAACTCTACGACTGATGCGGATGAACAAAAACTTGCTCATAACCGAGCGGGCGGCAATTCGAATTGATTTTACACCCTGCAAGAGAGTACTCCTGAACCCACATGATACGAGACCATCGCCGACACAACCCGTCAGTTACGAGTGATGATTCACGTACCAACCATTCACGTACCCACCCCGAACCTTTGTTCCCATGCCCGATGCATGTGGAGGCCACCTAGACCCCCATGCGTACGACATCTTACTGGCGGATTTCAGGTGCCTCTACAAGCTCTTGCTCACACCCCGAGCGTACGTTTAAAGCCAACGGCACCGACGGACGGTGTTTAAACAATGCAAGAGGTCTATGCCATCCAGGCTCCTCTCCCAACCTACTCTTAGCACCGCCCGCATCTCACATCATTCTCACATCTCATCCAACCCGATATCATAATTATAAATGTGAACAATAGTAAGTAAGCCCTAAGCTCGTGAACAACGGCCGCACCGTAGCTCGACTTCTACCGAGAACCTAAGAATTGCTAAGCATTTCGATTAACCGTTATAGTTAGACATCGACAATATCATCCTAGGTTACAAGGAATATGGATCATCAACAGATCAAGATAGAGGTAATGAAACAATATAGGTTCTACCCGCATGACCCAACATCGACTCGCTAAACATGCAAACATACATAAAACATAATTTATCAATTGAGACTCCATTCAATTTGAACAAAGGATGCAATATGCTTAGTTGCTTGCCTTGGTGCTCAGCTTGATCACAATTCACAGCAATGAAATCCGGATCGCCCTTGATCACGCCCGCGATACCCTCTGGTCCTTCGTTCACTAGAGAAGAATGCATGAAATGTGATGAGCATAAATGAGGTGCAGAGATGTATGCTGTGAGATGCATAACAATATAAGAAGTAGCACATTTACAAGTTCAAGGTACAAAACACGTGAAGAAACAATGAAATTATGATCTGAGTAACATTGGAACTTTCGGTATAAACATCGGAATTTCCGACTTGGAAGTCGGAACTTCCAATCGATCGGACCTTCCGAACCTTTTGAATTATTGGCACTTGGTTAGCAAAACTTTTAATCGGATCGGAACTTCTGATCGTATCGGAATATCCGGCACTTCTCGAAAAAAGGACGCTCTGTTAGAAATCCTAGTTAATCGGAACTTCTGGTATTTAGATTGGAACTTCCGATCTGGTCAAAAACTCCGGATTTATACAGGGACGTCACTTGGGTTAACTTGAGTGTAAACCGGAACTTCTGATATACATATTGGAACTTCCGATACCTTCCAGAACTGCGTTTTTATGATGATTTCTTGATTGATTCGATTTGCATGTTAAACCTTGAACCACCTAAGCATGCATAGGCTCTAATACACTAGTTCTTGACCTAATACACTCACTGAAACTATAAGACACTAGCTCAAACTCATCTAAACCTTCATTCTAGTTCTATCCTCTCAAGAACGAGCATGCATCAACGTTCTTCGATTTTGCAGCTCCTAAACTCAAAATCTAACCAATCAAAACGTGCATTCTCACAAGGATAACTGAGGAGACTTACCCAAATCTTTGTCAAAGTTTGCGTCCGTTGATTTGGGGAAGAAACGAAGGAATGGCTTGGAGAAGAGAGAGCAAACTTGCTGAAAATTTCAGAACAACAAGGGGTGACGAAAATGATTTGTGAATCAACCAAAACCACTTGCATGCAAGAGATTTTTGGGTGGATAGAGAGCTAAGAACGTGGGGAACACGGTGGTATAACATGCATACTTGGATTTATTGTTCTTGGGGTGGGATTTGGGTGGAGAGTGAGAGGGTTTGAGAGAGGGAGAGAGTAGAGGTGTTGCTGCTCTTGCCCTTGCTGTTGTGGCCGGTTGGGAAGGGAGAGCAAGAGAGTGAGTGAGTGAGGAGAGAGGGAGGGGATGGGGCTGCTGCAGCCCAAAGAGAGGGAGAGGTAGTGGGCCGAACAGGGGTCCCACATGTTAGAGAGATAGGAAAAAGTCGAGCTGAAATTCTAGTTTCTTTCTCTCCCTTTTATTAATAACCTATAAGGTGAACTAAAGATCTAAAAAATTTACGGATTTTTAGGTCACTATATATGAAACGAGATAAAACCAATTTTTAAATTAGATTCACCCAAAAACTTAGGCGAGACTTATATTAACGAAAAATCTAACGTCGATTAATTTTCAAAACACAAAGCAAAAATCAAACCACCGTTTGAATTAACAAGCAAAAAATCCAACATGCTTAACAAATAAACATGATGATTATGATGCTAAATTATGCTTAATGACATGATTAAAAATTGGGATGTGATAGTAGGGATCGACAACAAACTAATTAGCCAGGTCATTAGGAATCACAATAACAAAATCTTGTTGTCCTGCTTTCTCACTGGCTTTATTTTATTCTAATGAGAATGGTTATTCTTATGAGAGTTAGCTTGTGCAATCCCTCACAAAGAGAGAAAAAGGTATAGACCTTGTACAATTTCAGATTGTTTACAAAATAGGGAAATTTTGTTTTTGTCATTAGCAGGATTTGAATTTTGTTTTTGCCACCGCCTTATACCAAACCTGTCCAAATGGGCCTGTCGGACCAACACGGCACGGCCCGACAGGCCCGGCTAAGCAACCGGGTCATGCCGTGCCAGCCCGTGTGTCGGTGGCGCGGCCCACGGCACGGCCCGTGGCCGACTGTGCCGGGCCGGGCCGGCCCGGGCACGGTTGCGGCACAGCGGGCCGACCGAGCCGGGAGGGGCGACGGGGGCATCCAAGGTGGGGCGGAAGCAAGGGTGGGGGCGGCGGGGCCGGGAGGTGGCATGGTCGGGGCAGAGTGGCTGGGAGACAGCGCGGCCACGCAGGGCGGGGAGCGGCCGGGGTGGTTGGGCGGGCTACCGGGGCGAGGCGGTGGTGGCGCGGCCAGCCGTGGCGGGGGCAGCGTGGTCGAGCGGGCGAGGAGGGGTGGCGGGGGCGTCCGGGGCAGGACGGAGGCGGGGGTGGTGGGGCCAGGCGACGGTGTGGCCGGGGCGGGCGGGGTGGCTGGGAGGCGACGCAGGCGACCGGGGCGGGGCAGAGTGGACCGTGCCCGTGCTGGTCAGGCAATGTTGTGCCGACCCGACGTGCCGCGCGCTCGGCCCAAGCACGACCCGTCGCACTGTGCTGTGCCGGTCCGGCCCGTTTACGCTTGGGGCATGCCGTGCCTAGACCGTGTCTACAGTATCATACCTCGGACCGGTCCGATAGTCACGGCCCACTTGGACATCACTACCTTATACCTTGTTTTGGTTTTGCCACCCATTCTTAAATTTGCTTTTCCAAAATGCCACTGCAGCCAACTGACAAACTCTTTCTGTCAGTTAGGCCTCTGTTAGGCGCATGGTTTTACTGTGCTGCCCCTTTGGTTCTGTTATAAGGCCTAGACCCTCCTCGCATGGGATGGGAAGAGAGGAAGAACCAAGACCACGGCGTCGACCACCAGGATGAACAACCGATCTCAGGCGCCGACAGAAAGCTTCTCCCTAAGCCAGTCTAGCTTCTCCTTGAACAAGGTATAGTTTGGATTTGGTTTGGGAGATATAGATTATCCGATTTGGGATTTCATGTATGGGTTTCTCGAGTGCATTTAGGAGGTGGAGGAGATGGGAGGAAGCAAGGTGCCATTGTATCTTAACGACTCCACCTACTACGGCCCCAAGAATGGCACCAGGTTGAGATGTCGTCATGGCCTGATCCCAGCGAGGAGGGTTGTGTTTGAAAGGGGTGATGTTGGGAGACGTATTGCGCGGTTTTCTATTTAGTTTTTTTTTTCCAATTTTGACTCATTATTTTCTAGTTTGTAGGATGAAGACGATGATTGTGGGTTCATCCAGTGGGTTGACAAGGAGTGGGATGAGAGTGTGAAGCAGACAATGGAGCAGTTGTGGTTTCATCTCGGTCAGGCCAGGAAGACGGAGGAGAGGCTACAGACTGAATGGCACAGCAACGTCACTCAGATGTGCCATGCAAAGAAGCGCAATAAGAAGTTGTCAAAGGACAAGGACCAGATGAAGATGCAGATTGCATAGAAGAATAGATGGATCACGGCTACTGTGTTTGTCTTAGGTGTACTTGGTGCTGTGGTCTTTCAGTTGGGTAGGAAGATGTAGCTGGTTAGACACAATTGTCTTCTTTTGTGCGCTTGCAAGTTGAGCCATGTGTACCTTGCAAGCGGGTAGTAACTTATGTAGAAGGTGGATTATGCGTGTAGAATGCATGTAAGACAAGCAGTAGCAGCAGGTAAGAATGGATGTATGAACCAGATGTATTTTATGTCAACCATGAAATTAACATGAATGTTGCATCAAATTTAATGTCCAGAACACATCAGATTTTCATGTTCGTAAATCGTAATAGAAGCAGCACAATGATAGTTGTAGTGCACAAAATATTACATATTTATTCAGGTACTAGCATCACATGCCCTGCAGTGCTCAAAATATTACATGTCCAGGACCCAATATACGTCAGGTTGCACTAAGTTCTACCACTGCTTAAGTCAAATTAAGCTTATTCCTGCTCCTGGTACCAAAGGTTCGGTGGTCAGGTGCTGTTGCAGCAATCTTCTGGACAAGAGGTGGTGGTGTAGCAAAAGCTCCAACAGTGGTTGATGTAGATGTTGACCTGAGAAATGGAATATTATAGAAATGATTGATATGCCCAACGAAAACTCAAAAGAAGTTATTAAATACCTTGTTTTTGGGCTTGTACGTACCATTGTCAGGGTCTTTGGAAGCTTTCGTCTTCTTTCCCTTTCGCGTGCCTTCGTTTGAGCTACACAAAATAATAGTGCTCATCATGAATACAAAGAGAGGAATCAATCTATAAATAGTAATGAGTACACTTACCCCAACTGAACTACCCACATCCACAACAATTGTTTCCTTGCACTTTGTAGAAAAATGACCAGATCCACGGTTCCTCTTGCATCTCCTCTTTTCCATATATTTTTCAAACTGTTAACTAGCTGCATTTATCCTTTCAGTCCTCGGCCTACCTGGTGGCCTTCTAAGCATAGGAAAGTGCAACTTGAAGCCTGGATCAACATGTGACCATTGATCCTTATCTGTCATTGGGGAAATCATGACTGCATAAATTGCTCTAAACCTCTCAACTGAGAACTTTTCATGCACAAAACCATCTATGGGACACTTTCTCATAGAAGTTATGAAGGCACGAGCATGATCACATGGCAAACCTGTAACCTGCCATTCTCTACATGTGCAAGTTTTGCATGGAAGTCTACAACCTGCCTCCACTCTTTTCCATTAGAGTCTTCATAGTACACTCCGGTAGCTGTGTCCCCATTTCTGACAATCCTGAACCCAATAAACCCTTTAGACCTTTGGTTGTGTTGCTTCTTCACACTAGGAAATAACCCACATGAAGCAAGAAATCGCTCGTTATGTCGCTGAGTGTGATGTTTGCCAGGGAGTGGAGACCGAACACCTCAAGCCGACTGGTACATACCAGCCCTTATCTATTCCTTCTTGGAAATGAGAGAAGATCGGTATGGATTTCATTACCGGATTACCTAAAACCTCTCGAGGGTATGACTCGATTTGGGTCATTGTGAACCGAATCACAAAGTCAGCGCATTTCCTTCATGTGAAAACTCGATACAGTGCCAAAGACTATGCGGAGCTATACCACACTCAAATTGTTTCCCTTCATGGAATTCCAAAGAAGATCGTCTCTAATCGAGATACTCAGTTCACTTCTCATTTCTGTAGGAGCCTTTATGAAGTTATGGGAACCGAGCTCTTTCATAGCACCACTTATCATCCCCAAACCGATGATCAAATCGAGAGGGTAAATCAAATTCTGGAAGACATATTGCGAGCTTGTGCTCTCACATATGGGAAGAAATGAGAGATTTGCTTACCATTTTCTGAGTTCTTCTACAACAATAGCCATCAATCGATCATTGAAATGTTTCCATTTGAAGCTCTCTATGGCTGAAGATGTTGAACGCCATTGAAATGGTCTGAGTCCAACAAAAGAGCTTTTCTAGACCCGGATTTGGTCAAAAAGGCAGAAGAACATGTTATGACTATTCGTCAGTATCTCCTCATGGCTCAATCTTGTTAGAAGAGTTATGTGGATCCTCACCGAAGAGAACTCATGTTCGCCATTGGAGATTTTATATATCTCAAGGTGTCTCCTCTCAAGGGGATTCGACGCTTTCAAGTCAGAGGGAAGTTGGCGCCTCGCTATGTAGGGCCTTTCCAAATCGTTGCTCGGTGAGGAGAGCTAACTTATCAGCTAGATCTACCTCCATCCCTTTCCACCGTGCACAATGTCTTCCATGTCTCACAATTGAAGAAATGTCTTTAAATCTCATCTGAAGTCATTGAAGTTGCAAACCAGGATTTACAGCTGGATCTCTCTTATTGTGAGCGACCAATATGGATTTTGGAAGTGCAAGACTTAATGCCACTCCATAAAGTTCGTTAAAGTTCAATGGAGTAATCACTCTGAAGATGAAGCGACATGGGAACGCGAAGATCGGCTTCGTGCTGATCATTCCAAATTTTTTTCTCCAACCTGTGAGTGTTGCATTAGTTTCCATTTCTCGTTATGTGGATTTTCCCAGGGCATGGCATATTGATGTTATCTGCATCATTCCGTTACTGCGCAAATTATAAAGCTCTTAGGTTCATCGTACTCTCCCCTAAGCTCACCCGAATCTCAGGATGAGATTCTTTTAAGGGGAGAGGGTTGTCACATCCCGAACCCATAATCATGTATTAAGCATAATCATACATCATAAGTATCATTTTTATTTTTGAGCAATTTTATTTTTTAGTACTAGAGTACCTCGTTTTGAGTCAATAGGTAGAGGGAAATAAAATCGGGAGAGAAGGAAATGTTTTTACAAGTAAAACAGGCTTGTTTCTCTAGCAAATGGGGCCCACATGAGTTAGCCAACCACACCCACTCCTTAATGGGCAGCCCTCCCTCACTCTCCCTCACTCTCCCTCACTCCCACGCTCTCTCATTTTCCCACCCGACCAGCCAAGCCGCTGCTCCCCCTCCTCCTCTCTCAAGCTCTCTCTCTTTCTTCCTCTGATTCCTCCACCGAGAAGTAAAAAAAATTGAGGTATGTATGTGGTACCCACGTAATCCTTAGCTTCTAAGCTTCCAATTCATCCAATTATTTTGTGCATGCCCGAAGGATTCGAGCCGTTCTTGACCTCTTTTGGTGTTCTTAGTTGAAGCAACAAGGAGCGATGGTATTCATCCTCTTTTCTAAGCTTTTCCTCCTCTGCCCGACAATCATCGGCCTCGGCAAAGGACCTTGGGTAAGTCCCCTAGGATTCCATGGCAAGAATGCACATTTTGGTTGGTTGAATCCGAGTTTTGGAGCTTCGGTTGCGAAGTTCCGAAGCACCTCGAGTTCTTGAGGCTTTGGAGCAAAAAAGAGGATTTCCATAAGTTCGAGCTAGGAAATCATGTTGCTTTGTTGGTGGATGAAGTCTAGAACCTATGTGTTAGTGCAAACCCTTCATTCCTTAGATTGATGAGGCACACAAATCGAATTGGCCAAAGTTTCCCGTAAAGAACTCTCTCTGCAACAGCCCGGAGGTTTCGGGTGTAACCCGAAAGTTCCAGGTATCACTGAGAAATCCCCATTGAATTGTACTCAGAAATAATGTTAGTTTAGTGTGTAAATTGAGTCTAAAACCCTTGTCCTAATGCATATACATGTTTATGTGGGATAGATTTGACATGCAAGTCGAATCTGTCGAGGAAAATCATCGCAAACTCAAGTCTACCAGAACTCAAAAGTTTCGGCCTTAGCCCAGAAGTACCGGGTTATCTCGAGTTAAATTTAACCGAGCACCCTCGCTCGAAACCTCACCTGGAGAATCTGATCAAACCGAAAGTTTCGTGTATAACCCGGAAGTTCCAGATTGATCCGATTTAAGATTAGCCAAGCACCCCCATTCGGAAGCAAACCCAGATTTTACGGCCCAACCTGGAAGTTCCAACCTCAACCTGAAACTTCTAAATTAATTCAAAAGTTTCTAACCAAGTACCCCCATCCGAAGGTTCACCCGAAAGTTCCATAAGTCGGAACTTCCGGATTCTGTCAGAGTTTCTGAACTTGTTTAGATCGTACACTTCGTTAATCTTTTGCGTGTCTTGTACTTTTAACTTATTGTTATGCATCTTGTAGAATACATCTTTGCACCTTATTCATGCTCATCACATTACATGCATTCTTCTTTAGGGAACGAAGAACTAGAGTGTGACGCGGGCATGATCGAGGATGGTTTGGAATTCTGTGAGTGTTACGCAGGTAGCATCAGGCAAGCGCCGGAGCAACAAGGCAAGCATATAAGCATATTCTACCCACTACTTTGGATCAATTGTGTCTAATTTGATAAGTTATTCTATATGTATGTTGTGCATGAATAGTGAGTCGATATTGGGAATTGTGGGTAAAACCTATATTGCTGCATTGATCTTACCTTGGTTATTTGATGTTTTCTATCCTTGTAACATGGGTTTAACTGTGTGGTTGTCTAAATTCAAAGGTTAACCAAATGCTTAGCAAAGCATATGCCATCGGTAGAAGTCGAGCAATGGATTCAACAACTGTTCGTGGGCTTAGGGCTTACTTGTTCACAAAGGAATTGATAATGATGTTGGGATGTATTGGTTATGAGGATGATACGAGATGTGAGTGGTGCTAGGGGTAAGTTGGGAGAGGATCCCAGATGCCATAGACCATTGCATCGACTAAGTATTGTCCGTCGGTCCCGTTAGCTTTAGTACTTTTCGTACTAACCACATATCCATTTATAGGAAGGATGGGTCGAATACCTTATGTAGTTGTGACCCTTTGGCTTGTATGTCTCAGGTGTCATGGATATAATAGGCTTATAGGGGTATCTAATTTGCTCTGGGAGTAGTTCATATGACCTCCGCACCTAGAGGCGACTGTTCAAACAGTTGGGGCTTATTTGGGAAAGGTTGTCACGAGTACCCCTTGTATGGATTTTAACAGGTTGCACAAGCCGAATGATCCTCATATCGTGTGGGTAAAAGAGTACCCCTGCGGGATATAAAAATAATTCAAATTGCAACGCTCTTGGTTATGAGCATGATTTTCTTCATCCGTATCGGTCGTAGAGTCACGAATGTGGAATGATGTGGTTCGATATGTCGGGATGTGGTTGAGATAGTTCTATTTACATATATGTTTATGATGGTTCCGTTATAGATATTTATGATGTTGATGCTTACAGGATATGAGGGATATATGTGTATGGTTAAGTGTAGATGCTCATATTACTATGTCCAAATTTACTTTCGCTTATGAATTTACTTAACCATATGGTCGCCTCCTTGCTAATATCCAAATGCATGATTCTTGGAGTCGGGTTATTTATATGTACCCATTATGGATTAAGTCTTGTGAGTACCTTCGTACTCACGCTGCTCTTTCAGGTGCTACCGACATATAAGAGGTAGTATTCGGTTACTTCACGCTTGCCGATGTAGATGACGGGGGTGAGTTGTGCAAACTACTTGGATGTCATTATTTTGGGGTGCAGTCTAAGGCCATATGGCTCCACCTATCTTTTTTATTGATAGATATTTTCTTCTGTTGTGTAGTTTCTCTTTTGGCTAGGTGATGAACTGTTTTATTGTCCTCCTAACTCTCTTTGTTGTAAATTGTCAAAAATTGTTAATACTTAAAGACTTGTAATACATTTTTAATTACTTGCTCTTTATTAATCTTTATTGTGATGTCGTATATTGGAAAGGTGTGTGTTTCGATCTTGGACACAAAACACATGTCGGGACTATAAGAATGATATTATATTTAATTATTACAGTCGTGATTATGAAAATGATCTAATTAATGATTAATTAGAATACTATTTGGACGGTTCTTAACAAGTTGAGTACAAAGATAAGAAAAAGATAGACGTTGAAATGTTCACATATATAAGGCACGATTGGTGGCGAAGGATTTCGAACAAACTCTTGGTGTTGATTATGATAAAACATTTTCGCCCATCGTAATGCTAAAGTATATCCGGATCATCCTAGCCATTACCTTATATTATGACTATGAGATATAGTAAATGGATGTCAAAATGGCTTTTCTCAATGGAAACCTAAGTGAGGATGTGTACATGACACAGCCTAAAGGTTTTGTCAATTCAAAAAATGCTAGGAAGATATGCAAGCTGTAAAAATCCATTTATGGATTAAAGCAAGCTTTTCGGAGTTAGAATCTTTGTTTTGATGAAGGGGGAAAAGGATTTGGCTTCATCAAGAATGAAGAAGAGCCTTGTGTTTACAAAAGGGCTAGTGGGAGCGTACTTGTGTTTCTGATCTTATATGTACATGACATATTATTGATCAGAAATGATATTTCAATGCTTGATGCTATTAAATATTCATTGCAAAAGAGTTTCTCAATGAAAGATCTAGGAGCGGCAGCATACATATTGGGCATAAAGATCTATAGAGATAGATCGAGAGAGATAATCGAATTAAGCCAGAGTAGCTACATCAATAAGGTATTGAAAAGGTTTAATATGCAGGATTCCAAGAAAGATTTCTTATCAATGTCACATGGCATCACTCTCAGGAAGAGTCAGTGTCCTTCGACACCTGATGAGCTTGAGAGGATGAGTGTTATCCCGTATGCTCCCGCTATTGGGTCCATCATGTATGCATGCTTTATACACATCCGGATATTTTCTATTCTCTAAGTGTTACGAGTAGATACCAATCAAATTCGGGTGAAGTTCAGTAGGTAACAGTAAAGAATATCCTAAAGTACTTGAAAAGAACTATAGATATGATCTTGGTCTATGGAGATAAGGAGGAACTTGTTGTAAATGGTTACACCAATGCTAGCTTCCAAACTGACAAGGATGATTCGAGATCGCAATCTGGTTTTGTGTTTTACCTCAATAAAGGAGCAGTGAGTTGGAAGAGTTCCAAGCAAGAAATGGTGACCGATTCCACGACGGAAGCTAAGTATATCGTAGCTTCTGAAGCTGCAATGGAAGCTGTTTGAATCAAAAAATTTGTTTCTAAGTTAGGTGTGGTACCTAGTGCTTCTAGTCCAATTAATCTCTATTGTGATAATAGTGGAGCCATTACAAAAGCCAAAGAACCTAGGTCGCATTAGAAGTCCAAACACATACTACGGTGCTATCATCTCATCCGAGAGATCATAGATAGAGGTGATGTAAAGATATGTAAGGTACGCACAGATTTGAATATTGCTAATTCGTTGATGAAGCCTCTCTCACAATCCAAGCATGAGGCGCACGTGAATTCATGGGTATTAGATACTTCCATAATTGAGTCTAGTGCATGTGAGAGAATATGTCATGTCTATGTTAATGTTAATGTGCTTTTAGGATAATTGTTTATTCGATTCCTTGAATAATTATCATTTCCATTGATCAGTAAATATGTATTGAAATTTTTTGTTTTATTATGATGTTATTCTAAATGATTCCTAATCTCATATTATTATGTGAGATAATAATTATTCATAGATTAGCACATTGACTGATTGATGATCATATTTCACGAATCATAGATATGAAGATATCAAATCAGTAATGTGGACACATGTTAGAGAACATGGTGTTGGATTGATCCACCTTGAGACACTTCTGGGATGTTATTTATTGTGCTACTAGTTGTAGCCTCGAATAGTGAACTTGCAGAATCCTTTGAGCTAAGATTTTCATTGATTCCAGAATGTGCAGTACCACACCTAGGAGCTACTAAACGCTACTCCATAACTGGATAGTCATAAAGATTGCTTTTGGGTATGTTATGAAATATGTCGTGGGATGTGAGAGATTAATATAGAATTTGCCCCTCCTAGATAACGAGAGAGATATTTGTAGGCCCCTTGAGGTAGTTAGATTAAGAAAATGCATGATCGTGCTAATATAATTAAAGAGTTAATCATGATGAATCTACTACTTGATCAAGTGAATTGTCGAGTTATCACAAGGGTGACACGAATCTTGCCTTGAGCTCTATTAGTATCGTGTGGTAAAGGAATTGGTGCATGAGTATTTTAAGGTTCGGCCGATATGATCTTTGTGTGCATTCAAGAGTCAATATGCCATGCTAGGTACCACTATTAACTTGCAATTTGAAAAAAGTTTCCGAGCAGCGGCTGTTTACACAACCTAACGAGTCAATGCTTATAGGGATGAAATTTAGAACTTGCATGAATCGACTCTAGTGCAAGTGGGAGATTGTTGTTGATATACCCTAGAGGCGATCACGTATGCAGATTGGATTTGCAAATAAGATCTAATGTGATTGAATGTCCATTAGGGTTTAGAGTCATGATAGATTTTAATGTGATTAAAAACTCATTAGCATACTCTACACAGGAATCGTGGGTGCATAAGTTAATTCCACCACCAAAACCATGGCCGCCATCTCTTTCTTAACTCTCCGTGAAACTCTAGTCGGGCACGTGGTGCTAACACACCGATGTAAGATGTTCCATCCTTGTACATGTGAATAACATGGAGGCACTGCTGTAATGCTGATTGGTGATAAGGACACTATGACGGGTTCGACGACTTCCTTATCGCAATCGAGTTTACTGTTCATGGTCGATGATATGATCGCCTTAATCGACTACTTACTCTACTTGGTGGTCGAGGACGCGGTGCCCATGGTCGGGACCGTCGAGAATGCGTACGAAATTGAATCGATCTCCCTCAACTCTTCTTCCGTTACATCGCACGTCTAGTAGTAATAATTTATAATTTTTACTCGTATGGTTACTTAATTGAACACCGTCGAGAAAAAATTATTTCTTTGCTAATGTAGCATATTCGTTTCGTAACAACTCGTGCGGGTGAGGACAGCCACACAACAGCATTGGTAGCCTAGCAGGCAACAGCTCGAAAGCGATGATGAGTGCGAAGGCGCGGGTGTGAACAAGAGCACACTGTAGGGTGTGTAAATGCTGGGAAGTGACGTTGGCCAAATCTTAGTAGCAATCCCTTCAATATATCTTATCTCTAAATCCATGGACAGCATAGGCGAGGGTGCTGCTCGCGGATGACGTGCTGCGACGGTTCCCCGGGACACACGGGTGTCTGGTTCCTCTACAGCCCAAACAAGCTGAAGCCTGGCAAGATGATGCGTTAGTTGCTTTAGAATCACGTGTATAATTGCTATCTAATTAGCCATGCCCATATATACTACAACATCAGACCTCAAAAACCTCAACCTAATATATCTGATTTGATCAGCACCCCGCCATTAGATATCTTATCTTGTAATAGTAAAGCGCGTCACGAGCGGACGATTTCGTAGTCACGTCAGCGCAAAAGAAAACTTCGGTCGTCGGATGCCGCTCGAACGGTTGGAACAGACGTGGGTGGTCTCTGCGTTCACCAGGCGATGAGGAACGGCGCAGGCGGCTCCCGCGGGTTCCAGAACCGCGGGCATCGAGTGGCTCCCGTAAATCATGAAGCTGCTTCGGCGCACAGTTGCTCATCCTCATATCTGAAGCAACGACAAGCGAATCAGCCGAAGCCCACCGAATCGAACCGAACTCAAGGCACCGCTAAACATCTGATCGAAGGTTTATACGATGTTGCACCATGAGATTCATTTGTAGAATAGGGATGCAAAGGGCAATCGAAAAGACTGATAGCGCACGACTTGGAAAATCACGGTGCGCTAGTCCGTGTCTGAGTCGGTCACGCACGGTGGCCGGCGGCAGGTGAGTGAGGTCGGGGTTAGGGTTAGAGTTAGGAGTTTGGGGTCTTAGTGGGCCTAAAGGAGGCCCGGGACGACGGCCGATGAGGCGGAGGAAACGAGTGGGGGACGGGGCGGTTGAGGCTTGTGACGAGGGTGTTGCTGGCCGGACGGTGGAGGACCGTTGGTGGGCGGTGTTGGCGGTGAGGGCGGCAAAGCAACTACGACGGTCGTGGATCCGGTATCGGAGAGCTGCTGGAGACGATAGAGGAGGACAGGGTAGAGGCGAGCACATCGAAGAAGGAGGAGAAAGAGCACGAGCAAGCCGAGAAGAGCGGGGCAGGGGCGAGCCACCGGAGAAGAGGCAGGGGCGAGCCATCAAAGACGATGAAGAAAGAGGCTTGCTAATGCACGTAATTGTCGTTTTTGCTGTCTGAAATCGCACGCGAGCATGTATTAGGCGAGAATTAGACACCCCCAAGGCAATACATCAATCGGCAGCAGAGAGAGATGGTGACATCTTCCCCATTCGATTACACTTTGCCAAGGTTCGTACGCACTGCAGGATTTCCGGCGTTGTCTCTCGTTGCACAGCGCGGGCAAGGGAAAGGCTCTTCTGGCCACCGTGCCAGAGGGTCTTAGCCTCGTGGTGGGGCGGTCCCAGCATCCGACATCGGTCACACTTACGGCGGCGGGGACCTGAGGCCGTGGGTCGCCATAGCGCTGCTCGTGCTCCGTGAGGTCGCGCGCGAGGCAGAGTCTCTGTGGGCACCTTACCTCGTCATCCTCCCACGCCAGACCGACTCAACCATCTTCTGGTGAGTGAACCGACGCCAATCACTTTCTATGTTTCTACCGAAATGATTCTAAACTGTTGCTATGGATCTCATGTGGCGGTTTTTATATGAACTTCAGAATGATAGTTACATGCAAATTTTGATATATGTTACTGCAATATCCAAAACTTGCAAATTTCATTTGTAATTTATGCAAGTTGTCAGACATCAGTTATCTGTTTGGCTATGCACTGAACTTCTGCAATGGAATACATGAAGGTAGTCGGTGTACGTCGTACTGCCACAGTATATGCATCAGTAATAATGAAAAACCGTACTGCTGCAGTATATGCAATGAGAAAAACCCGTGCCGTTTCTTTTCATCGTCTGTAATTGTTTGGTGGATTTGTTGCTTGCATAGTAACTTTTATTCTACTTCTGTCACTTGTAGGAACACAGTTACTGGGCACAACAGTGGGTACTACCTCCCTGGCGCGGTCACCACCCCCTCCTCCGGCCGCGCCGCCGGCATCAGCGAAGAGGATTGCAGTAGTCTACTACCTCTGCCGCAACCGCCACCTCACGGCAAAAGTGATACGGAAAGCTCGAATGTAATAGTCAGCCAACATTATCTCAGTCCTTGAAGAGAAGAATTTCTAATAGCAAACTCACCATTCCTATTTCTAATATCGAACTCAGTAAGCCGCCATCATGTGCTTCGCCGCCGTTATTTAAAAAATAATAAAGAGCCCTTTGCATCAAGGTTAGCTTACAAGACAAATTTGATTTTGCTGTTATATACAAATATATAAACATATAATTGACTAATAGTCTTTTACTCTGCAGGTTTATATTACTAATAATATGACATACATGTCATGACAGCGGTGACTACAACGGAAGTGCTACTTTAAATAGTTAACGTTTAATACCAACACTTTTTTACTTACCAATATATCATGTTTGCTGTTGCACAGGTTAAATCTCAAAGGGGGAAAAAAGCAAATTAAAGAGACAGTCCTTAGCTAGATCATAAATAGAGTTCTACAAGGAAGGTACAAAACAATACTACTATGTGTTAATATAATATTTTGATCGTAAGTTAGTTACCTTTCTACAATATGTTGATTAAAACTACTTTTGTTGTTTCACAGTAAAAATGATATATTATATTCCGAGAATTATTATTATTATTACTTCTAATGCTTGTGCATAGTACTAATATTTTCTTTTGTTACCAAAATATTATACTTGTTTCATTACAGGGGAAAAGAGAAACATATAAATATAAATATATATATATATATGAGCAAAAGAAAAAAAAATCCACCTTAGAATTGAATAATATATGTACAGACAAGGAAACAACAAAAAATGAATTAAATGACGAAAAATAAACATCGAAAAAAACATGTGACATTTGAACACGCATGAAGGTATGGTCCAATACTCTGCAGAGTATATTTAGCATTTAAAAAACAGTTATACAAACCGGTCATACTACAGTCCTCCAAAATACAAATGACAATACTGCAACGCTATATTTTGGGAAGAAGAAAGAGTCAAACAGGGATCCAAATCCGCAACCATTTACAATCTGTGTTGCAAAGGAGGAAAAATGCGTATACCAACATTTAAAAATCCTCCAAAATTTCTTGCAAATTTAATCAATTTCAACGGTGATAGCCACTGTAATTTTTTGGCAAAAAATTGAAATAATTAGACAATACAATATTTTATTTGTTTTTACATCCATGGATGCTAACATAGACAGATCAATAAACGGGAAAAAACGGACCTTATATATTTCGTATAAACGGGCAAATACACCATCGCATAGGCTCACTAATACCAAATAACGATAAAATGCCACAATATGCACAACTTTATATATACGATACTTAGAATGAAATTAATAATAGAATATGAGCTATCCAAAAAGAAGATCCTGAGGCTACGGACCTAGATCATGATATTATAAAAGGACTTACATAAATGTTAGATGAATGCAATCCATTAGTAAAACAATTTAGACACGCAAGGGATCTAATCCACGAACATAACATCGTAGATCTAAGCATTTGAATAATAGGACCTAACAAGACGGTTCAATACAATACGAAACACCTGATAACAATGAATTAGCGTTACTTGTAATTGGTGATCTTTCTACGAAAGATTATAAAAGAGATGTTATCATACAAAGTAAACTTGAAGGATTGCAACAAATTTCAACATTACATCCCGCTTTAATGGCATTGCAATACGCAATGTTATTTCCATATGGAGAACAAAGCTACCATCTCGGTATTTATTACTATGGTGACAATAAAGGACAACAAAGAATGCAAAAATGAAATATAGTAACAATGCAAGATTATTATAGATATCACATGCACTATAAACCTAATCAGCAAAATCCATATCTATGTTATGGACGCTTATCAAAGCAAATAATAATTGATGTATGTGCTTGCATAGATGAAGATAGACTACGATTTATAAGCAAAAATCAAGATAAGCTAAGAGTTGAGTATCTACAAGGTATAGTTGATGTTGTAGAAAAAGGTTTACAGCATGGTTATGATATAGGAAAAAGAGTAATATTACCATCAAGCTACACAGGTTGCCGACGATATATGATACAGAATTACCATGATAGTATAGCTATAAGCCGCGTCTATGGACCACTAGATTTGTTTGTAACTTTCACATGTAACCCCAAATAGCTTGAAATAATAGAAAGTTTAGAACATAGCCAACAAGCAAGTGTTAGACCTGATATAATAGTACATATATTTCATATGAAATTGCAAGAGTTACTAAATGATATACGTTCAGGTCTAACCTTTGGACCTATAAACGTACTTCTATACTCAATAGAGTTCCAAAAAAAGGTTTACCTCATGTACATATATTAGTGTGGGTTGATAAATCAAATATTGAAATTACATGCAAAATGATCAACAAGTTTATATCAGCTGAAATACCTGACCCTAAATTAGACTCTCTTGGATATGTACTAATTGCATAACATATGATGCACGGACCACGTGGAAGCAAAAACATGTCCTACCCATATATGAAAAACGGAAAGTGTTCTAAACACTATCCTAAATAGATACAAAATGAGACTACATTTGATGGTAGTAGTTTCATTGTATATAGGAGACGTGATACCGGTATATATATACGGAAAATGATCATAACCTTGATAGCAAATGGGTAGTTCCACACAACTTATATTTGATAAAAAAAAGTATCAAGCTCATATAAACGTTGAGTATTGTAACAAAAGTAAGATATTAAAATACCTGTGCAAATATGTAAACAAAAGACCTGATACCGCAGAAATAATCTTCAAGAGCATAAAAAAAGATAATACATCTAAATATGTATAAGGTAATAATAAAGTTGATGAGATTAAAGAATATTTACAGTGTAGATACATATGTGAGCAAGATGCTCTTTGGAGAATATTTGGTTATGATATGCACCATCATCAACCTGCTGTAGAAATATTGCCAGTTCATCTTCTGTATTTAAACACAGTAACATTCGGTGATAACGCTGTATTAAACAAATTACTAAACAATCCAAAAATTAAAACAACTATGTTAACATAGTGGTTCGAAACAAATAAAAAATATAGTGAAGCACGTAACATACTGTGAGTTTCCCAAAAATGGATATGGAACAAAAAGGATAGTACATGGGCAAAACAACAACATGGAAGAAAAATAGGGAGATTGTATTATGTGAACCCCTAAAGGAGAACGCTTTTATTTGCAAATGTTACTAATGATAATTAAAGGAGCTAAAAACTATGAAGATATCAGAACATATAAAAGAGCTGTATATAAAACATATAAAGATACATGTGTAGCTCGTAGCTTACTAACCTATTCTGGAACATCGCTTTAACCGTATCCCACATACAATTAAAAATGATGATTTACAAAGCATGTTACTCGAAGAATTAGAACATCTATTTTCAAGAATTGAAGTTCAAATGAACATGTAGAACCTCTCCCTAAAACTGTACAGTACAAACCTGTGCACAACCGTCTTATAGAGGAAGAAATGGATTATGACATAGATAAATTAGAAGAAGAATCTAACATGTTATATGGAAAATTAAATAATGACCAAAAAATATATTCCAGACCATTGTCAAAACTGTATTGGATAAAAGACCGGGATTTTATTTCATATCAGGCTATGGAGGAATAGGAAAAATATATCTTTAGAACACTATTATCTCATATCTACAAGCACGTAAAATGATTGTGCTCACAGTAGCATCATCAGGTGTAGCATCCTTATTATTACGAAATGAAAGCACACTTGAGATTTAAGATCCCTTTAGAGATAGATGAAACTTCAATCTGTGATATAAAATAAGAGACAATGCTCGTTGAACTACTAAAAGAAACATCTCTTATAATATGGGATGAAGCACTAATGACTAACGAACAATATCTTGAAGCACTTGACAGATCATTGAGAGATATACTTAGTCAATCGAATTCATATGCAAAAGAAATGCCATTTGGAGGAAAAGTAGTTGTACTAGGAGGTGATGTCAGACAGATACTATCGGTAATTGAAAATAGAACAAAATCACAGATAATAAATGCATCTATGATCAAATCCAACTTGTGGAAACATGTGCATATATGCAAGCTAACAGAAAACATGAGATTGAAAAGAAACAATACAAACAACAATGATTATAATAATTTCCACAACTTTAGCAAATGGATACTAGACCTAAGTGATGGATTACTACCAGCAAAAAAAATATAATGATGATACATAACCAACATGGATATCTATACCTCCAGACCTCCTTATACATACCGAGGGTCCTAAGATACCGACTTTAGTTCATACTATTTATCCCAAAATATGAGATAAACTCTTATATGTTAACACTGGTACCATGTAAGGAGAAAGAATATTTAAGCGTAGACAATATCTCAAAATCATTTGATTGTTGTAATGATGTAGACATTTTATATCTTATTGAATGTCTAAATACACTAAATGCAAACAATTTTCTCCAACACAAACTTGTGCTGAAACCTAGAGTCCCAATTATGCTACTCCGTAATTTAAATGAAAGCATAGGTGTATGCAATAGTACACGATTAATTGTTAATAAACTTGGAGATAATGTAATTGAATCTACGATCATAATTGGTATAAACATCGGAGCAAAAGTTTATATACCACGAATAAATTTAACAACAAGAGGTTATAAATGACCTTTTATACTGAACTGTCGCCAATTCCCAGTTAAAATCTGCTAGGCAATGACTATTAACAAGAGTCAAGGACAAATACTATCTAATATAGGTGTATATCTGAAAAAACAAGTATTTACACACGGACAATTATATGTTACAGTAAGTTGGGTGAGTTCAAAAAATGGCTTAAAAATACTTATTGAAAATGATGACGGAACATGTGGAACTGAAACATGAAATATTGTATACAAAGAAGTTTTTAACTATATATAGGTACATACAAATAAAAGAGATGATGAATAAAAAAAGAAAGAGCTAATTCAATTAATCTCCATTCTATAATATCCACGTGCATTACACTTGGGTGATCTGTACATCCAACAAAAGCTTTACATGGCACTTACAAATACAAGAGATGATGAATAACAAAAGAGAGAGCTAATTCAATTAATCTCCATTCTATAATATCCACGTGCATTACACTTGGGTGATCTGTACATCCAACAAAAGCTTTACACTTATGTAAACAATATACTAACCTATTCTTTTCTTTTAGTACACGATACGATATAAAAATACACACTATATAGTCTGTGCTGTATTTTTTTTCCTACCTTCCAACTACTATTTTTTCATTGTTCTCTTGTCATATTGATTACTTTACTACGTGAAAAAAACTCAAAAGTGACGGGTTATAATCTTTATGGGTGACGGGTCACCCCGAACGCGTCACTGATGACTAGTCATAAGTGACAGGTAAAAACTCGTCACCAATAAGGTCATTGGTGACAGATCAAAACTTGATCCGTCACTTATTAAGGTCATAAACGACGGGTCATAACTGTGACCCGTCACTTATGACTAATTTACATTTTTCATATTTTTAGATAGAAAAAAGTCAAAAATATATATATTTTTTCAACCAAGCCATCCCAACACATGCCTATCACCACTAGCCAGAGGTCACTTCTATTTTTTCAGCACTATTTTCAGTCTTTGCGTCAAGTGGGAATCGAACCTGCCACGTCCCCTCGCACGCGTGTTACCACCTCAGCTATCGCGTGTTTGTGATGGACATCAGATATTTTATTCTTTTACCTTCTTTGCCAAAGGTCATAAGTGACGGGTTATAACCGTGACCCGTCACTAATGATCGTCACTTATGAAAGTTATATGTGACGGGTCGTAATCTTGACCCGTCACTAATGACTGATTTTTTTATTTTATATATATAATATGTATTATTACATATAAATTTTGATAGGTGACTGATTATAATTTACCTATAAAATTGTATTAATATTTTATGAATTTCTGAATATCTCATGCAAACGATCGCAATTTGATAGGGCCCCGGAGTGCCTCCGGTAAAACGGGCATAACTTTTGCACACAAACTCCTATTTCGAATTTTATTGACTCTACGGACATCTATAGGAAAAGTTACATCCGTTTCTCCCCGACTTGTCGGGTTCAACGAATTTTTTGAGTCCAAAAATAGCTTGAAATATTGAGTTCTCATCCCCGAAAGTTTCTACACCGTTTTTGAAACACGCGTCTGTGTCCATAGCCGCCACCCCTTACATCAAACTTGAGCAGAAATTATATATATTTCCTATTCTAATGCTGCTGAGGTGATAAAAAATAAGAAAAAATAAAATAAAAAATATTAGTGAACTAAGTATCTATGACTATTATCATTAGTGGCAGGTCACAACATGACCCGTCACTGATGTCAGGTTATAAGTGATGAATCATAATTTGACTCATCACTTATGAGTATCCAAAGTGACCCATCACTTATGATAAGTAATAAGTGACGGATCACCTTAGGTCAGTCATAAGTGACGGGTCAAATTGTGACCCGTTATTTATTACTTGTGACCTTACACTACTCATAAGTGATAGGTTAAATTATGACCCGTCACTTATAACCTAACATAAGTGATGGGTCATGTTACGACCCATCACTAATTTTATGTCTACTTTGTCTATTTTTTACGTAGTGCTTTCAAATTACACGGAATGTTCACAATTCAAGATTCATTTTTTAAGTTGCTCAAGGATGTTGTGACAAAATGTCAAATAAAATATCCATCATTCATAACTAAAATCAGCTAAGATGGATGTCTATTAATTGGACTTGAAATATAAATACCAACAGCGACGGCTTGCCCAATGCAAAAAACAGTTTTCCTTTGGATATGCAACTGTAATCAGAATTTGCGGCTATTTTTTTATTCAATGTTTTTCTGAGAAATTATCCCAAGCATAAATGCATAATCAAGTATACTCCCATGTTTTTATTGTTCTTTTTATTTCTCATGACCTCCCGGGTTTTTGTTGTTCTTTTTCCCCTGGCTTACAATAGCATATTTCACAATCCCACTCTTAAGGTGGACATTATCAATGAAAAAGTAGTATGACAAGGGATACAGCTAGAAGAGCTAAAACTAAAGCTGCAGAAAGTGAAGCACAAATGCTAGCGTCTCTCTAGAAGATACAATGGTTGATTTAGCTAATTCATCCAGTATACATGTTTATGAATTTTATCCCCAGTGTAAACGTGTAGTCCAAATAGTTGGTTCAATTATTATTTATTGATCTATACAAGGCTTATTATTGGTTACAATGGTTCAATTATTATTTATCGACAGGCATAGACTTGGTCAAGAAGTTTCTGGCATCCCACGATGAGGTTACTCTTGGTGACTCTTAAAGATTAAAAAAAGTACAACTACTATGCCAAGGTATGCTTAATAATTTTGTGCAAGCTGTTTTCCATTGAAAATCTTTATTTATACTGAATGTTTTTTCCCTGGTCAAATTGGAACTAAACCTAAGTGCCTTTGGTGTTTGCAACAAGTGGTGTGCACGTCCAGCGTGCGCGTGCTCCCGGTGATCTCACAAAAGCAGAAGGCGGCGCTGCGGGAGATGTACAAGAATAAGAAGTTCCTCCCCCTCGACCTCTGTCCCAAGAAGACCCGCGCCATACGCCACCGCCTCACCAAGAATCAAGTATATATGTCATCGTACTCCTGTGATGATATCCTATTGCCACCTCCACTTCCTAGGTGTAGCCTTCGGTTTGTAGCATTATTTGATGGCTTTGTTTTTCCATACTTGCATGCTAATATCATGATGACTGAAATGGGGTGGAACAGAAGGCCATTTCCTTGTCTGTTTCAATTGGGAATCTTAATGCCTTCAGTTTGTTTCAAGAAGCTTACATGCTCGAGACTGCAGTCACGTTGGCAATGTGGTCATATACTGATTCTCCAACTCTAAAATCTGTGAGGTTGCTGCAGTGCAATTGCCATTATCCATTATTCAGAAATCAACAAGAGAGCATTCCATATACTTGTTTGCTGTTTGCACATGCAGTATGAGTTTCCCCGGGGCAAGCAAGGATCACCGCTCCTCCACTCTGGCGACGGGTTCAGAAATCCTCTCGCAAGCGCCTCCATGCCGATAACTGCAGCAAGTAGATGGATGGTTTGCAGTTCTTGTGAGCAACTGTGAATCAATCATGATGATCAGAAGTGCTACTACCCTAATAACCAAAGATTCAACTTCTCCAAGTTCTTAACTCCGAGCCTTTCATAAGTCCCATCTGAAGTTTGAGATTTAGAAAAGCACTTCACTTTTATTACCTTAAATATTAAAATGTATACGGCTGCAAACAGTGGTAACAAGGATTCAAGAATTGCTACTTCGATTGAAATTTGTGTTGCAATCAATTTGAGATATAAACAGTCACATTTACTATTTATGTCTTTCTGGCGAGGCTTAGCTCAGTGAAAACAGGGTCAGCAGACGCGGCAACGCCACGCTGCTTTTCTAGTTGTGTCTATTCGCCGTCATCGCTCACTGCACCGAAGTCCACAATATGACACCACCACTTCATACAAGGTTAGCATCACAAAACTTCTTGCCTCATTAATACTCGTACACCTACATCATAACCTCTTCGACGGAGAGAAATTTTAAGGGTCCGCGCGCGCACGTAATATCATGGTGAGATCCTCATCCGTGCCGTACAGACATGATTGTACGGCGCGTGCATACATACTTACGCACGTGGGGATACGTGCCAAAGCGCTGTACGGATCTCTACAAAAGATTCGGTTTTATAAAATTTCTCTCCCTCTTCGACGCCTCTAATGACCAGCAACAATACCACTGCCACCTAGATCAATCCCACCCCCTCCAAACTGCCACACCGCTGGCGAGATGCCGGGAAGAGGATGGGGGAGCCACCGTGCGCAGCTCACTACTGGACGTGAGTGGTGGTCATAATCAGCATGCATCATGCTAGCCGTAGACGGAGCTGGCAATTGAGATGGAAGATAATGCAGTGGTTGGGGCTACATTGTTGTAAGTTGATTGGATTGCAAAGTAGGCAAATGAACAAATGATTCGAACTATCTCTTTCTCATTAATTGATTGATTGTTGAATATATAGTACAAAGATACGTGTTCGGAGGCATCCCTCCCGAACGGGTGTTCAACCGTTCAACCGTCCAGAAGGCAGTTGATCATTTCATTTCTAATACTTCCACTGATCAATGCCGGTTCATGTATATATATCGTTATGAGAATTACTTGAAAAATTATGTAGGAAAAATATGATGAGAGTACTAGTGATATGCTGTTAAAACTCCTTTAAAATTCAGTAAAAAAAATAAGGAGAAAATAATATAACATATATTGATTATTATCTCTTTGTTAACTCATATGAGAAAAATCTTGTAAAAAAACCCATAAACGAGTTTAGAGAACAATAAATATATCTTGTATACCTTCTTTAAAAACTCAGATAAGGAAAATAAGAGATATGACATATGATCTTATGTAGATATTGTCTCATTAAAAAAAATTTATAAAAAACTTTATAAGTAAAACTTATAAAGGAAAAGAGTACAATATGATGTATGAACAGGTTAAATTCAAAGGATATTCCACCTGATTCTTGCAAATTTCGAAGTTATCGCATACCAATACCATGGACATATTTTTAAAATATCGAAGTTGGTAAGGATTTTGTGAATAAATCTGCGAGATTATCACAAGATTTAATTTGTAAAATGTTTATCTCCCCACTTTGTTGTAACTCATGAGGATAAAACAATTTAGAGGCAATATGCTTAATGCTATTGCTCTTTATGTAACTTGTTTGCATCTGAGCAACACAAACAGCATTATCTTCATAGATAATGGTAGGTGATTCAATGTAACCAATACCATATGACTATTGTATGTGGTTTATCATTCTGCGAAGCCACACACACTACAAGAGAACTAGCTTGTAGAGACGACTTCTTTGTATAGTAGAGACATTTTTTTCTTGTCCCTAGGCAACCATAGAGTCATTTTATAAAATGCGACATAAATGCCTTCCCACGTATCGACTCTATGAATTTAGTGTCACTTTGTTAATCATCTCTACATAATTAGTGGCAGTTTTTATAGAGACGTTACATAGTGCCTCAATAAAGATAGATGCATTTTATAGATACAATTACATTATATCTCTACAAATGTATAGGCATTTTATAGTGGCGTGTTATCATGTCTCTACAGAAGTAGATGCATTCTACAACCAGGTGGACACATATCCTATAGGGACGTTGTTTAACGCCTCTAGAAACATAGCGACATCATTGGAGGTATTAATTAACACCATTAGAAATGTAGTGGCATTTTGTAGACATTATCAATATAGCAAGTATTGTCTGATAATGATAATGTTTTGCATCTCTAAAAATGATTAATTTATGTATATATATAAAAAACAAATTCAGTAAGATTGTGCTTCATAACAAGCATACAAAGCAATCACTAAATACAAAATGGATTGAAGGAACGAATTAGGTCCGTTTGAACAATCTCCTAAGACATCTCGATGAACAAATTGATATCCTAAACATATATTTCTAGAACAACTCCAATATGCATGCTTCTTCATTGCTCCTTAAATCTTTAGTGAAGTGCCCTTTTGAACAATCTTCTTCATTGCTCCTTTGAAGTGCGCTTTTTGGTTTTAGGCTTCACTCTCTTAATCTGCAAATGAACAATATTTTTCATCATGTAAACAGTAACGAAAATCTTTATATGCCAACAAAGAAAAGGTGGTAAATGGACTCACATGTGTGCGTGGCCAAGCAACACACATTCCTACAGCATCCTCTACAGTTTTAATATCTCCATAAGGTCGAGGTAATCTTTCATCTTCAACATTGTTAAGGCATTGAATAGCAACACAGAAATATCCATCCCCAAGCACAGCTCCTCCAATCTCATCGGTGCTATCTCTTGATATTAAATTACCAATAGCAACAACTTGACCTTTATTTCTTTTCCTTGTTGAAAACAACAAGACCATCTTTTGCTTCTATGAAAACAGAAACAATATGTAAGCTTGAAAGTACAAGACATATTAATGCACCCTTGAAAATGTATCATATATGCCCTGATGTACAGAAACAATATGTAACTAGGATATCCACAGCAGCTTATTTATATGTAAAGAAACAATATGTAACTGAAGGTAAAACAATTTGCAACAAAATGAATGATGTAAAACAATACATCAGTTACATAGGGAACTGCATCCTAACTCCTCAAGCAATGTATTACAAAATTCTGTACAGTAGTAGATCCCAAGGAAATCCAATGGGCTGGTAAAAAGAGTGTACTATGTTGTTTTCATAGGAATCCGCCATGCATAGGCATTAGCTAGACATTTTCAAAAAATAAGCATTAACTAGGATATCCACAACAGCTTATTTATTTATTGTTCTATCATCATGTTACATGCTTACTTACATACATACGATCAGTCAATGAAGTTTAAACGGCTCTAAGCCTCTAACAATACTAAGTACTACAAATTAAGATGAGGAATACCTACCTACATGTGCTTTATGGCAGCTAAAGAAGTACTATTAAATTAAAAAGAAAAGGATTTTCTGACGTGCTGCGCGGACTGAGACTAATTTGGCTGGTTGGTTGGTGAATGGTGAGTCTTAAATAATGGTCCAAGTCGGCATATTTGGTTCAACTAAAATCTGACACAAAAGCAGCGTATCTTTATGGTTTCCTTCTACAAATTGCATCTCCATTTGGACAATATTAAGTACTACTAATGAAGGCAGCAAATGTCCATGCTTGCCTAAAGAAGTACTATCAAATCAAACAACTGATAGTTTCAGATGCACTGCACAGTCTGTGAGAGACAATTGGCTGGCTGGTTGCTTGGTGAATGATGAATCTTATCTAATGGTCAAGGACAGCATAGTTTGTTCAATCAAAATCTGACACAAAGCAGCATATTTCTAGCCTTATGGAATTCGATCCCTGATGTAAAGAAATAATATGTAAGCTTGAACGTACAAAACATACCTGCAGTGATTTGTTTTGTTCCAGTACTTTGCTTTGAGGTGCCTATGATAGTCAAGATAGTTAACACAGTCAATACAAAATATCTAAGCTAGGAATCTTGACCATTATGGACTACAAAAATCCTGTTTATGCACTGCAGTATTATTTATTACGAACCATAGGAATCCCTTCTTCGTTTGCAGATAGTGAAACATCTGTGCATTCCTCGTTTACTTCCTTGGTGTTCTCAACACAACCCTTGCTAGCAATAGTACAATTTTCAACATGCATCTGCATTGTAAGTAAAATTAGGTGACATTGCAAGACCAAAATATTATACTAAATATGTTATGAAGAAGTATGATATGTAATTAAAGTTATATTGTAAGAAAAGAAATTTAGGTTGCCTGCTCATTGGTTGATGAAGGTGGTATGCCGTAGTTGGATTCTCCAGCATTGAAATACTCTGCTGAAATAGTTTCATTGACCACCCTGTCATCAACCTATGTGAAAGGACAAGAAATAATTAGATAACCAAAGTTCCTTTTTATCTGACACAACAAAAATGGTGAAACTACTAACTGTAGTATTTTCAATAGCTGTGCTTGTGCTTTTCCAGTCCTCTCCAGGAAACTTTTTTTCTAGGAATGTACGCATAGCCTTAAACTCAGAAATAGCAAGTTGTAGGTCCCTTCTATGCATTTTATCCTCCTCTGATTGTACACCAGTATCAGATCCTTGGTTCCAGTACTGATCATCATAGTACCCATGAACCTTAAGCTCTTTACTTATAACTTTGTCAAATACATCATCATAATCTCTAGAACAAAGTGCCCCATTGTTTTGTCTTCTGTTCTCTATTTCTTCAAAAGCTTTATCCTTCAAAAGTTTTAAAAGGCAGAGAACATACTATTAGAAATTCTGAATAAACAACTTGGTTAAAGTAAACTAGAAGATTAATGAATACCATAAGTCTCTGCACATTCTGATTGACATAGTTCCCATTCTTTTTCTTATGAGTCTCATCCCATAGATCAATTTTACTGACCTTTTCTTTCTTCCTATCTTCCTGTACAAGAAAGTACAATATATGATGAATCAACTTCAAAACCAAAACGAGAGAAAAGATAAAGCTATTACCATCTCCTTTTTTAGTCTAGCATGGCTTTTCCTCCCACTTGTATGTGGATGCCTTTGCTTCTTTCCAGATTCAGCATTTGTCCGACATAATTTCTTAAGAATGCAAAATCAATTAGTACATCCAAAAATTAAATTTCTTTCTAGTGTTAGCTAACCTTGTCTGAAGAAATCCTAACCTTGTGTGCATCACTGCACCATAGTCCTAACAGAGAACTCCATTGGTTTTCATTAACATTATCTGGGACGTCTTTTTCAATTTGCTCCAAGGTTCTCTCATCTGGATTATAGTATTTTGCCTTCAAGTATGACTTGTAGTCTCTCCATCTTTTATTCACAGTCTTAAGGATCCAATCTCGAGTGAACAATTTTGTCTCCACACTGTACACAAATTTTTTCTGTTGCAAGTAAAGTAAGATCAATAGGCGAAGTATGTGAAGTTTCTAGACTTAAAAAGAACATTGTCTTGTACCTCAACATCTTTGATGATACGTTCCTTTGGCCCTTTGAACAATCGGCTATCCCATCTTGGAATGTGTAATGGTGCAAATGATGAATTCTGTGCTAGCTCTCCTAGGTATGAGGAGAGAATGGATTGAGACCATTGATTTGGGATCCCATTCTCATCAGTTTCAACTAGTACCCTTCCTCCATTCAGATTCCACAGTTCAGCAGTTCGGAAACTTGTAAAAACCTCTCTAGTCGCTCCATTTGGCCCTTAAAAATTATGGATTATACAACAATGCATAAATGTAGTTATAGACAGTATATGCAAGAGGAGAAAAACTGAAACTCACATATTATTTTTAATGACCTATTCAGTTCTGGTCTCCCTGCAGGAAGTAGAGTGTTGAGCTTTGAAGGACCTTGTGTGCTATCTTCATCTTCCTGCTCGTTTTCGTCAACCTCATCTTCGAAGTTCATGTTCCATAGTCTTCTAGGTATCCTTGGCATTGCCTTTTTTCTTCTGGATTAGCATTTCACTTTAATGAATAAATTAAGCAATAGAACAAATTATTGGAGCTGAATGCATGCAGGTAACAACTTATCAATTGTTCAGTGTACGAAGGAATCATTCATTCGTATGGAGCCATTGTAATGGAAATTCATGTACAACAAGGTGCACATTGCAGACAAGGAGCCAACATTAGATTCGGTAGAAAAAACTCCCAATGTTTGTATTTGCGGACCAGTGGAATCCTATCGAATCATCTCTAAAGTAATGCAAATTGATTTGGGTTTCAGATTTGCTAGATGCTAATAGTGCATGGGACGTTCACTGATACTCTATCCGTCAGATACTGAAGCAATTCTAAAAATCCATCACCTGGAGGCAATAGAACAAATGGAAACGCAAACTAGATAAAAAAAATTCCTGGTAAATTCCAGAACAAGCACGTATCCACTATCTTTCAACAATTAATAAAACGAATCGATGAAGAGAACATAACGAACAGGACAAATCAGAATTCTTCATACACAAACTAACGAAGAAACACAACACTCAACCAAAAAAATTTGCAAAATACCTGAGTAGATGGACTACAATTGACCGTGAAGTTGTTGGATGCCAAAGTTGATCCAGTGGTAGGAGAAAATGGAGAAGGAGCAGCAGGGGAACCGGGAGGAGAGAGATTTCTAGAACTTGGGGAGGGATGTACAGTAGACGATGACTGGGAAGGAGGCCATGGAGAACGGAGAAGATGGGGGCGGAAGAGAGGAACTAGTTGTGTGCTTCACGATGGCAGCAGCGAGCAGGATCGGGGTAGAAACTAGAGGGAGGTGGGATCGATGACATTTCTTCGGGCATTGAGGCAACGTGGGGGAAGTTGCAGCTCGTAGTGGGGAAATTTTGCTTTGGCGCGCTAATTTCAGCGGGGCGCACAGTCTCTTCCAGATTAAGCACGGAAGTAATCACTAAATTGGTGTTTTCTTTTTGAGGGCCACTTAATTGGTGATACCCAGAATTTTGTCTAGAAGAAGTTATATTTATAAAGGATGTAATTAAGGTTGTATTTAGAATCTATAATTTCTGTAAATCCTGCAGACCTAAATCATGGAGAATGGAGATGGGACGTGCAAAGGAGGAATTAGTCTTGGTAGTGGGGATGATGATTGGCCGGAAACTTTAGAGAGGTGGAAGGAGTTGAAATTAGATACTAAGGGATAATACGTTAGCACCTCTTGATTCATCAAGGGGTGCTAGTGTTTGTGAATCAAGGGGTGCTAGCGTGTAGGCACGGCCTCGCACGGGCGTGGGCTACAGCCTAGAGGGTGGGGGTCGGGGTCTTGGGCCGAGCAACAGGGGAGCGTCTCGCACCCGACGGCATGGATGACGTGTGCACGATCGGTTTTGATCAGGGTCACGATAATGATCTTTCCGTAGGTTTACCTACGAAAACCTTGTTACGATTTCTCAGTAGGTTTACCTAAATGATAAGGTTTAATGGACTTCTCGCAAGGTCGGGGACGGCGAACCGCCCCCGTTGCCATGATCCAAACACTTCACCGGACCATTCAATCGGTAGGAGCGATGGACGGTGTGTACCAAGGACAGGGACGTAGTCAACGCGATTTGCTGTAATTATGTACTAAGGGAATTTTGTCTAGGCTATTGTTACTTTCTGGCTCTGCCAATATTTTGAACCATGATTTCTCTAAATCCAGCCAGACTTAATCCATTTCCTTAAATTTGGCCATAAAAGAATTTGAGATGTCACCATAAAAGTTTCTCATGTAGTACAGTGGTGGGCATAGGATTTTCTTCTTGGATGTACGTACCCACGGTGCTCGTGCCCGTGTCGCCACCACTCTCCATACTCTAGTCCACGCTCGTGCAGGGCCGTGCCCACGCGCCTCCGGCCTCACTCGCGTCGCCACCACCACCCTCCATCTCACGATCAACGGGTCGAGTGCAGTGCGAGTCAGGTCGTCTGGTTGTGGATGTAGTCACGCACACGGTCTCAACCTCTCAGGAACCGATGCACTCATGCACACGGTCGTTACTCGTGTTTCAAGGGTGCTTGGGCCACTATGCGTGGCCACGTGAGCCGTGGGTCGTGAGTTGTGACCGCGTCAACGCCCGTCAGGAGTTCACAGAAGCACAAAGCCCAACCCCCAGTCAACAATTTCAGTAAGCAAAATACAGCTTAGACTGTCAAATGCAATTGCAAAAGAAGTTGCCAACAAGGAGTTTGCGGAAAAAAAGAAGCTGATTAACATATTCAAGAAGCAGAATAATTGCTCATATCTTGCAACTCAATGTATGTAGGCAAGAAACTGGAGTTAACAAACAAAATGCTTCTCTGTTTGAACAGCAAGGAGGTTCCAGGGTAACACCAAAGTCACCAATTGACCAATCACATGGAGACCTGAAGCCATAACAACGGGACCATACTAGGAGACCGAATCAACCTACAATCAGATGCAAGAACCTGACCAAGGACAATGATATGGCACTAGCACAACATACTAGAAAACTTGACTCAATGACTATTGTTTATACACAGAGTAGAACACTTCCACAGGTTCTGGTTGCAAGAGCTACTGAATACCAGATGATGATCATTGCACGTCAACGTTAGTCTTGAGTTGGGGTCACTTCTCCAGTCATCGTCAGAGAGATTATCAGCTACATTACACCTCAAGGATCTCTATCTAGAGACGCCTGCATTAAAGAAATCGAGCATCAGTAGACATGACAATTTCCAATGCCATGACGTGAATATACTTCTTTGTAGACAGGAAGCTAAATACTTACAGCATTGAGTCTGCAGCATCTAGCCAGTGGTCTCAAACTATGAAATGGGTGAAACAAATAAATTTCCCACAAAACTACGTTGCATTGTCCTCGTTACCAACCAACGGTTCTGCACCCATGTCAAATAGATCCCTTGGCCTAACAGTTACTACAACATTCCATCCTTCTACTTTTGGATCTTCCACATAAAACACTTGGGAGACTTGTGAAGAGAAAACAAAGGGATCATGCTCTATCTTGTCTCCGGTGTGTATCAATCGATTGAAATTTACTAGAGTGAATCCAAACTCATCATGTTTAATGCCACTGCGATGATGAACATCATACCAGTCACATTTGAAGAGAACCACCTTGTAGTTACCTTTATATGATAATTCTATGATGTCAGTTAGTCTTCCATAATAATTTGTGCCGTCGTTTGAAATGTTTACTACACCGCTGTTTTGTGTCAAGCGTTTACTCTCACGGCTTCTTGTATGAAATCTAAAACCATTGATAACAAAGCCATTGTAGCGCACCCCACATTTGTTCGGTTTTCTAGCCAATACTCGTATACTTTCATTGATGCTTGAATCATCACTATGCAGTACCTACGTATTGCAACACAATTAAGTAGTAGCACAAATAAATTTATAGATTAAGAACAGTATGGAGTTGTACCTTCTGTTCGAGCCAATCTGCAAAATGTTTATCAATGAACTCCTGAATATAGGAAGGTGTGAGATCTGCTTGGTGATGCTGATTTCTCATTGACTCCACAAACTCCCTGAAAATTAAATAAGTTTTTTTATTGTATTAATTCAATCTATTGTAAAAGGAAAATTCGTAATAAAAACTAGAACAATTTATACGCACCTGCGAAATTCTTCTAGTTCATCACAATGTCTCAATATGTATCTGTGCACTTGAATGAGCAAGTTGTTGTCAAATTGATATACAATAATAGCTTTCCCTATGGGTTGGCTAGCACTCTCGAATAAGTACATGTCTTTTGCCTTATCTGATGGATCAGGATTTCGAGATGGTCGTGTAAAACGTGTAGTTCCATCAAGGAATCTTGAACAAAATGTCAAGCACTCTTCTGCTTTATGCCCTTCAGCAATGCAACCTTCAGGACGTGCTCTATTGCGAACAAGCGCCTTCAATCGAACGAATAGTCTAGACATAATGTTCAGGTGAAAGAGAAATTGAGATCATATTGACGAGTTAATTTTGAAAAACAATGAATCTGTACAAGAGGGCATACCTTTCCATAGGGTACATCCACCTATAATGTACTGGACCACCAAACTTAGCCTCCTCCACCAAGTGTACAAGTAGATGTACCATAATAGTAAAAAATGATGGAAGGAAAACACTTTCCATGTTGCATAGTGTCAAAACAATTTGCTCCTGGAGTTTGTCAAGTTCAGATATATCTAAAACTTTGGAGCACAACTTTTTGAAGAAAGCAGCTAGTTCTACAACTATTTTCATAACATCTTTGCTGGGATAACAAGAACGTAGAGCTACTGGAAGAATTTCCTCAATCAATACATGGCAATCATGACTTTTGAGGCCACTCAGTTTGCATTCCTTAACATTTACACACCTGGAAATCTTTGATACATAACTGTCAGGTGTTCTAAGATTCTGAACAACAGAACAAAGAATCTCCTTTTGTTCTCTAGACATGGTAAAGGGTGCATCAGGCAATACTTTGTTTCCTTTGTCATCTAATTGTGGATGTAATTCTGGCCGAAGTCCAAGTTCCTCCAAGTCAAGCCTAGCATTAAGACCATCCTTTGTCTTAGCATCCATATTTAGCAATGTCCCAATCAAGTTGTCACATACATTTTTCTCTATATGCATCACATCAAGATTGTGCCGTAACAGATTATGTTCCCAGTATGGTAGTTTAAAAAATATCGACCTCTTCTTTATCCAATCCTCGGGGTTTTTCTCTCTCTGACATGACGTCTCCACTGATCGCTTTTTCCTTTGGACTCGTTTCCTCTTTATTCTGTTTTTTTCCATTTTTTTTGCTTTCCAACTCTATCTTGATTCCCAGTATGCCCTTCCTCTTCCTCTGGTTGATCTTTTTTCTTGCCATATACAAATACTTTACCTGCGCACATCCTCAACATGGAACTTCCACTCATTGTTACAGGTGCAAGTTCTTTCTCCTCAGTGCCATCAAAATGTTTCTTTCGACGGCGATAGGAGTGGGACAGTGGCAACCACCGACGGTGACCCATATATGAACATTTTCGCCCATTCTTAAAAAAAAAAGATCTCGTTAAACCTGCACAAGATGGACAAGCATATGTTCCCTTTGTGCTCCAACCATATAAGTAAGCTAATGCTGGTAAATCATTCAAGGTCCACATCAAAGCTGCTCGGAGAGAGAACTTTTTCTTTGAACTGGCATCAAAGGTTTCCACGCCCTGCCATAGTTGTTCTAGTTCATCAATGAGTGGTTGCAAGTAGACATCTATATCATTTCCTGGGCTATCTGGTCCAGGAATGATCATGGACAATATAAAAGATGTTTGCTTCATGCAAATCCAGGGAGGTAAATTGTAAGGAATAAGCACTACTGGCCATGTACTATGCTTGCAATTCATGTTTCTGAAAGGGTTAAATCCATCACTGGAAAGACCAAGCCGCACATTACGGGAATCAGCAGAAAACTTATCATATCTCGAATCAAAATCTTTCCAAGCTTGTCCATCAGCTGGATGCCTCAGTTTTCCATCCTTTGTACGACCCTCATCATGCCAGCGCATGTCAGCTGAAGTTTGTTCATTAGCATACAATCTCTTCAGCCTCGGTATCAATGGGAAATAGCGCAATACCTTTGCTGCCTTTTTCTTCTGCTCTTTTGGTTCTGTTGGCTCACCCTTCTTTTTTCTATATGCCCAACGTGAGCTGCCGCATACATGGCAAGTTTCTTGGTTGGCCCTATCACCGTGGAAAATCATGCAATCTTTTGGGCATGCATGAATCTTAACATAATCAAGACCTAATCCCCGGATGATTTTCTTTGCTGCGTGGTAGTTTTTTGGTAGGTTCGCCTCTTTAGGCAATGCAGCAGACAAAACACCAAGTATTGCTGTAAATGACTCTTGAGTCCACCCATGTAAGCACTTCAAGTGAAATAAGGTGACTAGAAAGGAAAGCTTCGAAAATGCATCACATCCTGGATATAGCTTTGCCTGAGCATCTTTCAAGAAGCTTGATAGAATTTCTTCTTCTTTAGTTTGATCACCAACCTCCTCTGAAATAGTATCATCTTCACTCTGACTATCATCTACATCAGGACACTGAAATGCAATCTCATCCATTTCTTCATCTGACGAACTGGACAGTGTATCATAATTATCAGTCATAGAAAATGCTGCATTTAGGAGCCCTTGCATGTCATCATTTCTCATGTTTGCAGCTTGTGCAGGAGAAGTACAGGGTTGTCCGGACATAGCCTGGTTATCTGTCCTTGATGAGACCTGAGCAAAGGGAGATGATGATGACTCATGTTCCTCTCCGTGACGAACCCATGTAGTATATCCTTGCAGAATACCATTGCATCTCAAATGGGTTCTAACATCATCATAACTTCTTGTTGACTTATTCTTACACTTCACACATGGACAATTAATCTTTCCTCCATGTCGAACATCACGGAATGCGAAAGTAAGGAATTGGTCTACACCATCCTTGTACTCATTACAGGTTCTTGGTTTGGTCATCCAACTCTTGTCCATCATAGTAGTTTGCTGAAATAATGAAAAGGACATAAAGTTATCAATGTTGCGGTAAACCATTGATTCTATATCAGATTACCAGATTTGAGAAAAGCATAATTCCAAAGCAGATTCAAAGTTGCTCTTTGGGGTTCAACTTTATCAAAAGTAACATTGTTCCAACAATAAAAATCCAAAGTTTCATTGTTGACTGTAATGTTCTCATTTTTATTTTCTTTATGTTTACTTTTCTGAGCCAAGTGTTAATCTAAACTGCATTATACTCATACAAAGATACTCCATGCAGGCACATAACTGACTCTTAATCACCAGGCAATTGTGCCTGCACATGACGCAGCATGGTTAACAAATACAGAGTAACATGCGCATAATTGGTTCTCGGTTAACATTAATATGCAAGAGATGCACAGCGGGGTCATAATTTCCATAACAATACAGCTATACAGAAATATGTTATTTTGCAAGAGCATAATATAATCTAGACATTGAAATATTCAGAGTATACAAAAAGTGTCAGCTCTTCTCACAATGCCCTGAATATATAATTAGACTGATGAAAGAGAAGGAATAAATGGTTGTGCTGATTAAGGAGAAGCAAGATATGGATAGCTTGAAGAAAGGCAAGGTTGATGAAAGAAATCAATCAGCAGATGAACATGTAGCTATATCAACTACATATAATAATAAAATCATTAGGATGATGAAGGAGAAAGAAGAAAGTACCCATACCATTATGGAACTGAAGCTCGAATTAGAAGCTGTGAAAACATCGTATAAAGAGAGGCACATCCTGTTAGAATCTACGATGTGCTTAAGCTTCTAAAGGACAAGGAGAACAGTGGCAATATAATATCAAAGCTCAGGCAAGAGCTTGTGGTAGCAGGAAATGCAGCCGAGAAGGAATGGGGTGTCAATTATAGAGCTTTGAATGACATGTCCAATAATTCACACAATCGTGGAGATACAATCATGTATGAAGTTAGCCTTCAAATGATTGAGATATACAATGAACAAATCCGTGATCTTCTTGGAAGCAATGGTTCAGAGAAGAAATATCCTTTGTTTCCCATAGTGACCACACCCATAGTACGTCCTGTCACACCTCTACAAAAAGTTCTTTGCAGCAGCTGTTGCTGTCCAACACCTAACTAGATGCTAAATTGTTAGATATTGACACTTAAACAGAGGTCGCTCCTGTCCCCCTTTATTTTAATTAATTTCCATCCAAGGATTGTTAGCATAGATACAAACCTTATTCGATTGTTCTGCCAACAAAAACTTAAGACCAGGACAACATCAACTAGTGTTTTAATCAGGACTCGGAATGGCAGAGGATTGGGCAAATCGTTCAAACCTTGGATCCTTGCTTAGAAATATCCCACGGAGGCAAGGGACAACGCCAGAAGCGGATGGCGCTCGCTGCTGAACGGTGGTGGCACGTCCTTAGCAGCGCCTCGCGTCTGACCAGCGGCGGCACACTCTTAGCAACGCCTGGAGTCAGACTAGTGTCCTTAGCAGCACCTCGCTTCCGACCGGCGGCGGCGCGCCCTTAGCAGAGCCTCGCGTCCGATCGGCGGCGGCGTGCCCTTCACAACGCCTCGGGGTTTTTCTATTATGATTGTTGTTGGGGCAGTGCTCCCTCCATGTTTGAAGAAAGGAGATAGAAGATGGAGATGGAAGATGGAGAAACCAGGACCCGTTAAGTATATTTAATTTATTCTATGAACAACAACGTTCTGTAGGTGGGTTGGCATGTGGTCTATTGATGAAGCAATAGGTCTCCGTTTCGAGCCTTACCAGGTAGATTTTTTTGTTTGATTTTATCACGAGTGAACCTTATCTATTTATCATATAATACGTGGAACATGTACTACAAATTAGAAATCATATTGAAGCAGGTAAAAAAAGTTAATCTCACATAACCATAAATATGGTTATATATGTAATGGTGATTTGAAAAATATATTTATAATTACCTAACATTGAAAACAATCTAATCTTGAGTATGATATATATGATTAGAAATATTATGGCACTTTGATAAATGCCTTAAGGAAATGCCATTGGGCTGCAAGCCGATAAGTCTAAGAGGCATCTTTAAGACTGCCTCTACTATAATGTCACTACTAGGCAATTTTGTTGTAGTGACACATTCACGTGATGCCTCATATAATACAATTATTTTAAAATGATTGGTGGATGTAGCCACTAAAGTCTGTTTGGAAGACTTCCATGAAATGGTTGTCCCACCATATAGGAACACGAAGCATGTCTGTGATCTGGTATTGTGGGGATCTGATAAGTAGTCAGCATAAGTGTATCTAATCATATTTGAATCTTGGTTTCTTCGAAATTGAAAGAATAGATCAAGATCTTTGGTGCCTTGGAGATATCGAAAGATATTATTGACTCCCGCCCAATGGCGTTTAGTTGGAGCAGCACTATGCCTAGCTAGTAAGTTCACTGCAAATGCGATATCAGGTCTGGTGCAATTTGCAATATACATAAGTACTCCACTGAGATATGGAACCTCAGGTCCCAGTATCTCTTCTCCATCTTCCCGTGGTCTAAATGGATCTTTCTCCATGTCTAGAGATTGAACAATCATGGTGCGATATCAGGCCTGGTGCAATTTGCAAGATACATAAGCGCTCCACTGAGATATGGAACATCAGGTCCCAGTATCTCTTTTCCATCTTCCCATGGTCTAAATGGATCTTTCTCCATGTCTAGAGATCGAACAACCATGGGAGTGTTAGATGGATATAATTTATCCATATTGAATTTCTTCAATATTTTCTAGATTTAGACAGCTTGGTGTACCATAATTCCCGAGGGAAGGTGCTCGAGTTGTAGACCCAAGCAAAATTTGGTTTTACCCAAATCCTTCATCTCGAATTCTGTCTTTAGATGATCACATGCTTCATTGATTTCTTGTGTGTTGCCAATGATATTTAGATCATCAACATACACTGAGATAATACAAAATCCTGTCAGGGATTTGTTGATGAACATGCATGGACAATCATCATTGTTGGAGTAACCTTTCTACATAATGAATTCACTAAGTCAGTTGTATTGTATTCGTCCCAACTGCTTTAAGCCATATAGTGATTTATTAAGCTTTATACAATATATGTTGTGGTTTGCGTTTGGATTCAGAATTTGGATTCCATCAGGAGCCTTCATGTATATGTCCGAATCAAGTGACCCATATAGATATGTAGTTACTATATACATCAACTGCATAGATAGATGATTTTGTACTGGAAATGAGATAAGATATCGGAATGTGATTCAACTCATGACTGGAGAATAGATTTCATTGAAATCAATGCTGGATCGCTGCGTGAACCCTTGTGCTACTAGCCTTGCTTTGTATCTCACCACCTCGTTGTTCTCATTCCATTTCTGGACGAAAAACCATTTGAATCCCATAGGGAAGACATTTGGAGGTGTACGTATTACTTTTGTGAATACCTCTCTTTTTTGAGCGAGGCTATCTCTGCTTGGATTGCATCCTTCCATTGAGTCCAGTTCAAGCGTTGTTTACACTCTGCCATGGTCTTGGGATCTGGATCATTTTGAAGGTTATTTGCAATCATAGTGGAGAAGTATGTGTCGACAATCATAGTCTTTCAGTCATATGATTTTCCAGAATCTAGATAGTAGGTGAAAATCTCTTGTACCCTTGGTGACTATTCGTGATTTCCCAATACGATTGAGTCGGGCTATTCCGATATCCCAGCATCATGAATTGAGCACGCTATTGAACTGGGTTGTAGATGTTACTCATCCACTGGGTGTATACTACCCATTGGGTGTCTGTCAACTTGAGGTTGACTTGCACTTACTATTTCAGAGGGTTTTTTCCTCTGTTTCCTTTGGCGCTGCAAGAAGTTGTATCATGCTTTGTGGCCGTATTTCTCCTCCTCTTATTTTGAACAGGGAGTTGAGTGATTTTTATTGGTACCTCCACTCTTTCGGACATATTTTTGGCAAGATTATAGGATTTTGTGACACCTTTGTAGTTAGTAAATGCATCTGGCAGGTTATTTATAATATGTTGCAAATTGATGATTTTCTGAAGTTGGAGTTCAAATTCTTGAGTACGTGGATCTGAGACGGAAATGCCTTAGACATTCCAATTGATATCCTGGCATTCTTTCTAGTACTTGAAATCTTCCCCTAATACTGGGAAATAGTCCTCATAATATACAATCAGCATACCGGGCCGTGAATAGATCCCCTGCAAGGGGCTCAAGGTATTTAATGATCAACGGAGATTGATACCCCACGTAGATCCCTAATTTCCTAAGTGGGCACATGGATGTACGCGGCGATGGTGAGATTGGTACGTATGTAGCGCAACCGAATTTACGCAGATGGGAAATACTTAATGGATTTCCACGTACTAATTGTAGAGGGGGAAGTACTATGATATGCAGTAGGTCGCAATTGAATTAAGTCAGCAACGTGTAAAACTGCATGACCCCAACAAGAAGTTGGTAAATTATAATTTTGTAATAAGGGTCGTGCAATGAGCTTAATTCTTTTGATAAGGGATTCTACCAAACTATTTTGAGTATAGACATATGGGACAGAATGCTGAATTTGAATTTCTAGGGCCATATAATAGTCATTAAAGGCACATGAGGAGAATTCTGCAGTATTGTCCATTCAAATTGATTGAATTCAATGTTCAGGATAATGTGCTCGTAATTTAATAATTTGATCCATTATTTTGGCAAATGCATGGTTTCGTGTGGACAAGAGACACACGTGAGACCATCGTATAGATGCATCTATTAGAACCATAAAATAACAGAATGGTCCGATTAATGGTTGGATAGGACCACATATATCGCCTTGAATACGTTCAAGGAATTTGAGTGATTATACTTGAATTTTAAGGTAAGATGACCTTAAAATTAGCTTCCCTGTGGCCCATGAAGTGCACATAAAATCTGAAGATTGAGGGAATTTAGCATCACTTAAATCATGACTAATTGAATTGCTAATGATTTTTTGCATCATCCCTATACCGGGATGACCAAGGCGATCATGCCAAGTTTGGAATGCATTGACATTATAAAAAATTACCTTGTACGTAACATTTGCTACATGTTTGATATATGTGTAGTACAATCCTAGCAATAAAGAGGGAATTTTTTTCAAGTACTTGTTTGCCATATCCGTTGTTTTCCGTTAAGAGAAGACATTCCTCTTTTTTGTCATCATGGGTTTCACTATGAAAACTATTCTGACGGATATCTAACTTAGTAAGTTACGAGTTGAATCAGGATACAGTAAAGTACCCTTGACGGTTGGACCCGGCCTCGCCCCACCTGCCCTTTAGTGATGAAAATGGATGGGATAAATTTGTTCCGTTTCGATCCATTTTCAACATTCTCATCCGTTTTCAATTTTGTGTTCAAAAGAAAATGTGAAAATGAAAATAGTTAAGGGTTTTCGTTACCAGTTTCAGATTTTCCATTTTTAATTGTGAATTTCCTGGTTTTCCAATTAAGACCAAAACTACACAGATCACAATATAGTCCACAGGCCAAGTTCTGCCGACAAACCTAAACTTCACCTAGACTCCAGTGGTACAGTCTCAGTCAGCTGCCGACCTATCGATGTTGTTCAAGCTCCTATATCGCCTTCAATCATATTCTTTGTGTGATTGTATATTATATTGAGTACTTGAATTACGATATGGTGGTTATTTTTTAGTTGAGACTTATGTCATTTATGATTTATCTGTGTATGATATGAATTACGATTGTTGGTGTGAATTAATTATGTGTCGCGCTAATGCTTGAAGTTCTAGTTCTACGGATCTATATTTTTGTTCAAATTATTGGTTTTTATCAATACTAACATATTTATATTTGGATTGGTTCTTTTCTATATTCCAATTTTCGAGTTCATAACTATTTTCAATTTTCTTATTTTCATTTCTATTTTAAATATATATATATATATAAATAAAAACGATTAAAGAATTTTCCTCAATTACCGTCAGTTTTCATCCTACTACTCTTCTCCTGTCATCTTTATCATCAATACGTAGAGTCTACCCTACACGTCAGTGATGACACGCGACATCATGGGAGACTCGGCCGTCCCCTCCCGCGACCGTTCCAAATTTTCCCTCCGTGTTCGTATTCCACGCGGCGACGTCGCCATCGCGGCCTCCTCTCTGCTCCCCTTCTCATTCTCCGCACCTGCACGCTGCCGCCGCCGTCCCGTACGCATCCCCAAACCCTAATTCATCCCCCTGACACATATACGGGCGCGCGAGGAGACTCACTCTGACTCCGCAGATCGCCGGCGATGGGATCCAAGGACCAGGACGGAGGGGCCGCCTCTTCGGGTAGCGGCGGGTTCTTCTCGTCGATCGCCGCCGGCGTGCGCAGCTGGGGCACCGCCGTGCACAAATCCGTCAACGGGTGAATCTCTCCGCCGGCCATGCTTCCCTCCCATCTCTCCAGATCCGCCTCGAGCTACCCCTATTCGCTTGGGGCTTGTCGCTAGAGCACTGCCCGAGCTGATCGGTGGGGATCGGCACCTCTCCGCCTCGTGATCTGACGCCCCGCGTCCGATCCCAGCTCCTTCTGCTGATCCCGCCCGGTGATTCTGGCGAATTGTGAATCGAGTATTTCATTCAATCTCCAAGCTAGGGGCTTTAGTAATACCTGTATACGCGCTATATATGTGATACCGTCGATTTACACTTGCAGTGTGAGAAAGTGGATGCTTGGTTGAGTGACAATTCCTTTTATGTATGTAGTATCTAGCATGCAATGCCTTGAAGTGGATAAGGTAATTATTGTGATTGTGAGATACAGGCAATACGTAAATGTGCAATTTAAAGCTTATATGATGTGTTCCGTACTGAATTTTGATGCCAATGGCTGAACCTTGATTTAGGTTTGACCTACGTCATAATAAACCCCGTTGACATGCACAACATTTTGTGCCTCGTTACTTTATCCTTAAGTTTAGCCCTTTTTTCTCCACTTTATCCCTATGATGTGCCTTTTTTTAGATGCTATGATTTGCCTTTTTGGGCTTGAATTCTCGTGAAATATGCATAGGCAATGGACTGTTGTTGGTCTCTGATGTAAAATTGTTTTGTAGTAGGGAAAACAGTTTGCCATTGCTTGGCACTTTGTAATGAACAGTTATATGATGTTTGTAGGTTGGTCGGGTATGAAGGCCTTGAAGTTATTAATCCCGATGGAGGCACGGAAGATGCCGAAGCAGAGGCTTTCAGGGGGCGCTGGAGGCAGGAGGTGAGGACAAGTGAATTAGCATTGAATAGTATAGACCTGGAAAATTACTAGAATCACTTGTATTTAAACAGTAATCAAATGTGTAGGGATATTCAGATTCTCATTAGGGAAATTGATTGCTTTGGGGTTTTGAGTTCATATCTAGTGCAACAAAGTTGAACACTGTCAATAAAATATTACATTTTTTATCGGAATGCTCAATTCCATTTAGCCACCAGTTCCATGCAAATCGCCGGAAACCAGTTCAGATACAAATTCATGGACCTGGTCTAACCAAACAGCCGGACCAGAGGCCGCTGCAACCCTACCATGGGTGGCAAGACAATCTGCCACTTGATTACAAAGACGTGGGCAGGATGAGACATGGCAGATAGGAAACTCTGAACGCATGATGCCTCTAATCCAAAAAATAACAAAATATTACAATTACTTCAACCTTCTGTGTTGAAAACAGCCAATTGAACTAAAAATATACCTGATCTGAGAGAAATACACTTTTTTCTGCTTACAGTATTTGCTTAATTTTATTTCCTTAAGTGTACAACTATATTCTACTTCTACCCATTTGGATGTCCAAAAACCCTTGAACATGCTTAATGATCACCACAGTAAACTCTTGTGTGCCCAGAGTGTCGTTCATGTTGGCTGTTCACTATCCACGAACAATTTATATCTTTATTACTGTTTCTTTTTGGTTTCAGATGTGCAATTTCATCCTGGACTAATGTGAGTCCACCCATTCGGTTGCCAGAACATCACCTCTATGGGATCCTGCTTCGATTTATTTGACTAGCCACATGTTTATTGAAGTTATGTTTACGATTTGTAGGTTTGCTCATGGCTCATGAAGCGTAGAATGACTTGTATTAGATCATCGTATCTGTTGCCATATGTTATTCAATGTGAACCAGGAAATCAAAGGGTGAAATCTAAAAGACAATCCCATTACAACCCTTACCGTACTAATTCCTTAATTGTCATGATAGTTTATTTTGTCACTGATTCCCTCAGTCCAGTAGTAGCGAGAACAATCACTGTGTATTTATTAGAGTTGGTTTCCATCAAATGATAATTTCTACAGCGCCTTCGACTGCTGTGGACCTACGATAGTTTGCACTGTGGTTTATGAATGAGTAATTAGTAATGACTCATGTTGCGCACCACTCTCCGATAATTTGTTTTGTTCATGAACAAAAGTAAATATGTCCAGTGTGTCATTTGGACTATGTATTTCAGTTGTTCAACATGATTCTGTCAATTTCTGCACTTTCTATGCTATTTTTTTTACACTGCAGTTAATTTGCAGGATCGTGATAGTTATTGGAAGATGATGCACAAGTACATAGGATCAGATGTTACGTCACTTGTGACACTTCCAGTCATCATTTTTGAGCCAATGACAATGCTTCAGAAAATGGCTGAGGTTTGTACTGCTAAGTTCTCAATAAGAGTCCTCAAGGTTTACATCACAGCCCTTGTATCACCGAAGGAAGTGTCTGCAATTGTTTGACCCTCTACACCTTAAAGTTATTTTATTCTTACCGGCTTAGCATAAACTGTGTACAACGTAGTAATACTTTTCCCTATACCAAACTATTACTTAGGTAAGGCTAAGCGAGCTTACAAGTTCCTTACGGTTTATTGTTGTTTCTTAGTAATCATCTGTATGGTGATTCACTTCATGTTGTCTTGTGGCAGTAAAAAATCAGGTTGACTGTAATGCCATAAGTCAACCATTGAAAAATCTGGAGCCAAATAATCTTGTGAGATCCCATTATTAATTGATGTTGGAAGTCTGTGATATAGCCGCTAATTCTTTAATATATAGATCTCTCCGTGTTCTTAACTGAGCCTCATACAGAAAATAACTTCTTTATATTCATGTGATGATTGTTTGCTGATGTTTTTGTTCCTGCTGAATGCAGTTGATGGAATACTGTGAGTTGTTAGACAAAGCAGATGAGTGCGAGGATCCATACATGCGTTTGGTATATGCTTGTGAGTTTTCCCCTTCCCTTACCTGCGACACCACTCTAATGCTATATTATGGTTGCCTGAGCTTTTAGCCAAACTTTTCAGCTACATGGGCTGTTTCGGTCTATTTTGCATACCAGCGTCCGTGGAAGCCGTTCAATTCAATCCTTGGAGAGACTTATGAGATGGTTAACCACCAGGGTATTACGTTTCTTGCTGAGCAGGTTAGTGATTTGAATCTGTCATTGCATAAAGGTTTAATACAAATAACTTATGTTAACAAATGCTGTTAATTCTGCATTTGTTTACGATATGTTACTTTTGGTAATCTTTGTTACCATTATTTTTTCAGGTAAGCCATCATCCTCCAATGGGTGCTGCTCATTGTGAGAATGAGCATTTTACTTATGACATTTCGTCTAAGTTGAAGACCAAGTTCTTGGGAAATTCAGTGGAAATTTACCCAATTGGAAGGTGAATTGTTAGAATTGTATTGTTTCTTGGAGATCTGTATGTCTTAAAACTTAAAAGGCTTGTCTATCTGAGCAGATGGACTATATTACAAACCTTTTTTAAAGTTGCGTAGAAACCAGTTATGTAAATCTGACCCCTGTTATCGAATTTTCATATCAAAGGACTAGAGTGACACTTAAAAAATCTGGTGTCATGTTGGAGTTGGTGCCACCACCAACAAAGGGTAACAACCTGATATTTGGCCGCACTTGGGTTGACACACTTGGAGAGATGGTCATGACAAACCTGACAACTGGAGACAAAGTTGTGCTATATTTCCAGCCCTGTGGCTGGTTCGGGTAAGTTATTGACCACCATTTTGCTGATGCATTTGTGTTTGAGTGAGAATTGTTGTGGCCAATTATTCAATTGCCTCTCTATACTACAACTCTATTCATTTACAGTTCATTGGGTGGGTGGGTTCATTCAAATCTTTTTATCGTCTTCCTTTGTTCCCTATCTCCAGAGCTCCAGCTTGTAATGCTTTGTCTAGGCATGTCTCAATTTACTGTACATTTCAGGGCTGGCCGATACGAGGTGGATGGGTATGTGTACAGTGCAGCGGAAGAACCTAAAATAATGATGACAGGGAAATGGAATCAGTCTATGAGTTGCCAACCATGTGATCAAGAAGGCGATCCTCTTCCAGGCACTGAGCTAAAGGAGGTCATACTTTCTTTCAATTTTCATTACTAGGGAGGTTTTTTTTTTTGGGTTATTTTCATGCAATGCCAGTCTCATATTTGTGGATGCCAGATCGACTGAAACGCTCATAATTACCACAGATTTGGAGAGTCGCTCCTACCCCACAGAACGACAAGTACCAGTATACATACTTTGCACACAAAATAAATAGCTTTGATACAGCACCGAAGAAGTTATTGGCATCTGATTCCCGGTTGAGGCCTGATAGATACGCCCTAGAGAAGGGTGACATGTCTAAATCTGGCTCAGAAAAGAGCAGGTACTTGCACGCTTTTTCTTGAATTCGCACCACACCTTGTGAAAACTAGCATTGCACTTTATGATTGACAATGGGATTTTCAGCTCTGCCTGCCTTCCATTTTCACCTTACACCTGAGTTTATGGAAATTTTCAGGCTTGAGGAACAACAGAGAGCTGAGAAAAGAACTCGAGAGGCCAAGGGCGAGCAATTTACTCCAAGATGGTTTAACATGACGAATGAAATTGCTCCTACCCCTTGGGGTGACTTGGATGTTTATGAATACAATGGCAAGTACGCCGAGCACCGGGCTGGCATAGACAGCTCTAGTGTCGCCGGTGAGACAGACGTCACTTCCATCGAGTTCAACCCGTGGCAGTACAGCAGTTCATCTTCCCAATGATTTTCCATGGTCTGAAGCTGCCATCTTTATTTATTATTGTGTAAAATGCGTCCAGGCCTTACTTTGCACTGATTATGCCATTAGCAGTTTCATGCCTTTGTAGTATAATTGCCTTCCCCTTTCCTCTTCATTCTACAATTATTCAGGAAGCGATGTATCTGATGTAGTCCATGTACTGTCGTTAATCTAGCAGAAATTTGCAGAGTTTCCTTGAGCCATTGGTTGGTCGTATTTATGCGTGATAAACAGTATAAGGACAACGATTCTGTTGAAGCGCAGCATCTCTGCGTTGCATTTGATCTGCGACCAGCTTTTTGCCCGTTTTACTGCAGTGGAATACTAGGGTCTGGGAATAGGCAAAAGCAGAAACCATTGGCCCGGCGTTGCGTTTGAACTGTGTACTTGATCTGATCCGAGAGCAGGCAGGGTTGTTGATTAAATCATGATTCATGACAAGCGGCTGTGGGTCTATTATGTTCCAAGGGCGGCACTAATGACATTGTTTGGTGATGAATGAGGTGTGGTCCTGCATGTCTCTGCCTTGTCGCCTTGCAGCGATGCGTTTGGTACGGCCCCGCCTTGTCCAGCCTCACCAAATGGCAATCCCTGAGACTGTTACTCAAATCACTTGGCAACGAAATTTCACCAGAAACTGTTCGGTCCATACAGGAGTTCCAGACAGGGCCCTGACTATGTAGTAATTAGAAAACGCATGAAACATATATGTGAAAATAAGTTCACAGTTCACATCAACCTTCAGAACCAGTTCTTTGTGCTGTCAGTTTTACCTGCTCCCTGTCTTCAGTAGCGTGGATTAGTTACTGAAGCTCTCTTCAAGGAGGTTAACTCCTCTGCGTAGCTAAAAAGAAAATTCTCTGAATAGATGGGAACGGGAAACGGACAGGAAGATAATAGTCACGTGTAGCGCGTCGTGGACGTACGAATGCAAGGAGATTAGGAGGGAACGGTGGCCACTCGTCGCTCTGCAGATATGATTGGATCGTCCTAAGGTGGTCCTGTCCTCCAATCAAGATCAGTTCTGCCACTTTCCTGCAACGTGCGCGGGCTCGGCACGAGAAGCTGGAACTACCAGGAGCCCAGGACAGGTGAACAATGGTACTCGTAACACGTCCATCGTTATCACGACAGTCGAGAGCCAATTTGAAGCGCGCACATTTCGCAGAAAAGTTTGCAAAAGATAGTTCAGTTCCTGCAGGAAAGAGGGAAATTCGCCGCCATCGGAACGAGGCCTAAGGATTACGAGCAGAGCTACGTACAAAACTTACGTGAACTTCATGTACGACTGATGTGGCAGCCACATGTTAATTCAGCAGCATATTGGGTTCCCTTGATTCACGAAGCATGGAGTATTTTTTCACTGACACGTCAGCTTTCAGGAGTATTTCTGTAAGTACTTCAAGTAGACAAAGCAATACCGAAGGATTACCGGAGCCCGGAGGTGGTCTGGTTTCTGATCGGATCCAACAAGCGCGGAGGAGGGGCTTGGCGCCCATGTCCTAACCCAAGCCAAGTGTCCTTGTCTGCTCTACATGGACGGCAACCATCCGTCCCCAACCCAACCCAAACCACTTCAGAGTTCAGTCAGGTCAGACCGTCAGGAGATGGACCACTTGCAACCCCCTCCCCCTCCCGACCTTCGATTGCATCTTTGGGTTCGTGACGCCCCACTCTTTTCCCCTCGGACCGAGACGCTGCACATTTCCTTTCCTCCCTCCTGGCTCCGTCCCAGCTAAACCGTCGCCGTCACTCGCGAAAGGAAGAGCCAAACAGAGCACGAAATGATGAAGGCAAAATGGACAGCTCGGGGACAATTAAAGCTAACAACCGTGCTCGTACACACCTGGAACGCCTCGCGCATGAACTGTCCGGTACACCCTGTTCGCTTGGCCCGTGCAGCTGGGACTGCCCCGCGCCTGAACTGGGACAGCGCGCACGGGACAGCGCGGCGCACGAGCGGGCGCGGCGATCACACATGACATGGCAGGACGAGGCGAGCACTTGGCGGTTGGCGCTGTTTTTCCCTGGGTTGGATTGCGTCGGGTAGGGACGGCAAAGGTAGCGGTGTGTTCTCGGCACATGTGCCGCGCTGGTCCGGCACGAGCCCCTCTCCCTTTCGGTTTGGGTTCGTCGCCTTTGGTGGTTTGGTTAGGCCTGGCCCGGGAGATGCACCAGGGTGGAAGGAGGGAAGGGACCAGCCCCAAGTTTTAAACGAATAGGGAGAGATGTTTTGAATGGCACATGTGTCCATGTGTACTGGGAGGCGACGAATTAGCATCAGACAGCCTAGTAATATCACACCCCCGCGTGCTTAATCCAGATACAGCAGATGCAGCAGCCACATAAATTAGAATCAGCAGCTGGTTCCTGGAACCAACCCCCAATTGCACTCACACTCCAACTATACTTAACACCAGCACTACCACTGTCGGTTCTAAAACACTATCATTGTCGGTTTTAGAACTGACAGTCCCGACAGTGAAAATCGTAACTACCACTGTCAGATCTAGAATCGGTAATGATAGGTGTTCTAGAGAGAGAAAAAAACAAGGCTGAGTTGTGGCATGGCAACGGCAGCTTTTTGAGCTGGCTCGGCTGCCGCCGCCACTGGCGTGCTCCGCTGCCGTTGCTATGCCATAGCTCACTTTGCTCCGCTCTGCACAAGAAAACGCGACGGCATGAATGCCGCCGCCACAGCACACTGCACGAAGGTTGCCGCCACCGTCGTCCTTGACGTCAACCACGAGCCACCCTTGGAGTCGTCGTCCTTGATCTCAACGTGCTCTCGAACCCACCGCCCTCATACCCATCCGCTCCCAGGGCCGCCACTCCCAACTGTGCCCCGCACCCTCGGACTCGACGCCCAAGAAGGTTGCCTTCTTGTTGCCCCAGCACCGGCGCGCCACCCCACGGACCTCTCGTTGTTGTTGCCTAAGGCGGTGCTGGACTGCGCCGAGGAGGTGGACCAGGAAACCGCTTGCACCATGCTAGAGGAGGGCCCACAGCACGGATCCTCCCTATTGTGCCTCGTCTTCCATTGCTGTGGCGAGTCGACGGGCACGGTAGTGGCCTAGGCCAACTCCGGGGAGCCCACCTTGGCTGTAGCCAGCGTGGATCTCCGACCTTAGCGAGATCCATGGCCGGATCCACCGAATCCCGCCGTGGATCTCACAAGGGGTGAAGTTTGCTGGTGGGGGAGGTTGGGAGGAGGCCGATGAGGGAGGCTGGTGAAGGGAGGGAGAGAGAGAGGGGCCGGTGAGCAAGGCTAGGAGGTGGAGGCTGCTGAGTGCAGGCATGAAGAGAGAGAGAGAGAGAGAGAGAGAGAGAGAGAGAGAGAGAGGGCGCGAAGAGATAATGGCGAGAGATCGATTCGGTGCATGCGGGCGTGAAGAGATAAGGGACAGAGAAAGAGAGAGGAGCCGGATCTGAGCCACAAGTTAAAATCATAGTTTATTAAAATTTTGGGTCTGCTGATATTAGTGTCGGTTTATAATTCAAACCGGTACTAATACTCGGTTTTAGTGCCGGTTCTAACAACTCAATCATTGTTCGAGCGTGGCCTGTTTAAGAACCGACAGTGATATATTTTAGTGTCGATTTTTGCACAACCAATACTAATAAGATACTATTTATGACTTATTCTGTAGTAGTATAGGTAGTAAGTACTTAACACTCTAACTGTAAATTCGATCTCTCTTTTTTTCCTACGAAACAGATGGATTGGATGTTACCGAGAAAAGAATATGCCCTTCCTGAATCCCTTTAAACCAAGAAAAAGAAAGAACATATAACCGGGGGTCTCGGAAGTCGGCACACTAGTCCTAAATTATAAATTTCTCTTTTGGTTCTTGTAACTGCAATTATGTTTCTGAATTATTGCCTGTTTTTGTGTATGCTTTTCGAGAGATCTGGCAATTTTAGATCTGCATCAACTATCTTTTAAATATGCATCCATACTGTTTAACAAAATATCGCCTTTTCAACAGGATACATTATTATACGTCTCCTTAATTTGTGGATCAGTAGAAGGGAGGAAAACACGCTCATCGCAATGGCATACGGTACAATAGCGTATGAATCATCTCATAGTACTAAATTTTAGATTATGAGGCAGTTATTTCGTAAGCCAACGATCTTTTTCTCTCACATCACTCTCTCTCTCCTACACATTATCTAAAATCCTATATGATAGTGCATGAGGCGATCTATAAGACAACTAATGTGGACCATGGTACCTTACCTTAAACTTGTCTTGATATGGCGATAAACGCCCAGCACATCCAAAGAATACATTTTCCATCATTTATAAAGAGGGAATTTCTCACCAAGTGATCCGGTTACAGCTCGATCCACCTTAAGTGTATCGATCCACCTTAAGTGTATCGATCCATGTGATTTCCCAACCTGGCCACACATTTGTTCAAGAAAAAGAAGAGTTAAAAATGACACTGCAGGTGAAAGAAAATTATGTTGTTTGATACTTTGATCTCATGGGCTAGGGGGAACTAATTAAGCGTGACCTGTTCCTCCGGCAAGCAACAACCTGTTCTTGTAAAGTAGCATGTGACCTGAGGCTCCCTTCACATGACGCCTTACTTTTCTTCTAATATATATGCAGAAAACCAGTCTGTTAGTTTTGTAATCTCTTGTCTTTGCTTTAAAGAGCAAAAGAATTGATCAACCAAGTGGGCATTTGTATATGTAGTGTACTTTCCTACTTTGAAAGGATTGCAAGGAATTTGGGAAGTATATTCATGTTAGTAGGTGTAGGGCAGCTATAGGTAGCTCACTTTGTTAATCTCTCTGCACCAATGGCATTGTTGGGTAGTCTTAGGTATGAAATAGCTAGGTAGCTCCTCCAGATCCAGGTGTTAGGTAGTCTTAGGTGTGTGTATATATATGTGTGTGTGCTAATTTTTAGAATCATGGTAACCTATATATGTCCACTGAAAAAAAGGTCAACTCATTGGTCTGCCTCTCTTAGCCAAGTGATAAGAACAAGTCAATGCATGGAGTAAATAATCCCCGCGAATTTAGAGGGTGTAGAAGTATCCCTTATATAGATGCAGAAATATATATTGTTACGATGTTAGTTCATGGTACAGTCTACTTAACATATCATGGTTGCGTTTTAATGTGCACAATCGTGATAGTACTATCTGACTCTCGCGAACCGACACTAAAACCCTAACCATCCTAAAATTATGATAATTTAAAAATTGGAAAGTAGATTTTGCACCCACAGGGACAAGATCCTCCTCCCCTACCTCAGGCAGCTGCCAGGAAGCCCCTTTTTCTTTTGGGCAAACAAAATTGGAAGGAAGAAAATTTCTTTTTTTATTAAGAACTTGATAAGCATGTGATCAGCCCACTGAAGCTCACACCTGCCATGTGAGCTATCTTGCCTTGCTGAACCCCTCTAATAGTCTCATATATGAACCCTTCCTACCCCAATGATCCAATGGCTCATTTCCTCTATAACCATATCTGAGAAATAAAGTAGAGTAGAAAGAAAGAAAACTATACTAGCTGGTAGCATTGATAAAATAAAACGGGCACCAATGCATCGATCCTTTTCCCCTCTTGTCCTGGTCGGGAAGTTGGTGAGAGTGTCAGCTACCACTTCACTGTACAGGGAGGGTAGACAGCCAATGTGATGCACGCCCCATTATTCCCTTTCACGCCCAAGAATGGGGCCCTTATGAGAGGGCAGGAACCTCTTAATCATTAGCCAATTTGTTACTAATACTATCTGGCAGGGCCGTAGGATCTTTCGGTCAGTGGTGCTGAGGAGGATGCTCTGCTCTCTGATCTCACCTCCCATAAGCAAACATCAGCGATAAGCTGTAAAAATGCTCTAGATGAATAATTTACTAGTTGCAAATTCCGCAGTTGTGAATTTCTTAGAATTTTCTACTGCACCAGATAAGTTCAATTCGGTTGCATCATATATATTAAGAGTGGCCATAGCGTTGTTCTTGTGTTTTATTTTTGGGAATGAAGAAGATTGGCAACCACCAGCTAGCCGATTCTGACCATCTAACAGATCGGGCGTCAATTTGAGCTCGCTCAAGCTGACACTATTATTTGCTATTATTATGCAGTACAAATCTGAGGTGACTGCGACCTTTCCTATTTTATGAAGCGTTCTATGATTGCGGTTAGATCAAGCATACTCATCACAAGGCTGCATGTGAGACCCGCTTACTTAGTTTCCCCTAACGCGTAATCTTGGTCTGCATCCGATGCTATAGCTCGTATTAACATGCATGGAGCGTCAAGCATGTGATCGATCCAGAGTTTATACTAACATGGTTTATTAGTAACATGCTGACAGCATGATTAGCAAGTCTGTTCTCTTCTCTTGTCCAACGGATCATGAGAGAGAGAGAGAGAGAGAGAGAGAGAGAGAGAGAGAGAGAGAGAGGGGTGGCTTGTATGCTAAAAGGTCCACTTTGAGAAGGTTAACCAATCACAAAAGCAAGGGAGCTGCTAGCAAGGTGGTCCTCAAACACACACTTTATTACATGGTTTAGACTTCAGGAACGGAGAATTGGTATGTACGCATAGGCAGTGATCGGCATTTAGGCCTGCTGCTTTCAGACGCTGCCGGCTTATATACCCCTGGAATCTTGGATATGGCACCGCCTCCAACTCGCTCGCTCACTCTGCACCCTCCGTGGCTTCGCGTGAAACTCTCCCGTTTCTTTGGGCTCTGGCGCGTGGAAATGCCCTGCTTCGCCTGCGGACGGACGCCCTTTTGGAGTGCTCTCGTTTTCTCCGTCCCTCTCCTCGCCTTGTTGTATCTGTATCCCGTTTCCGTGGATGAGCTCAGGGCTGGGTTGGGTAAGAATGGGACGGTTGCGGCTAGCTCTTCCTCGTGTCGGTGTCAGCAGTGATGGACTGGGGTTTCTTTCTCGGGAAGGGGGTTAGGGATGATTGAAAGGTGTGGGCGTACATAGCTGAGTGCCTGTGTGGTGGTGCGCGTGTTGATCAACTAAACCACGCCTTCTAGTAGCCATATACCAAACGCTGTCCGAATAGTATACTAAAAACAGAACCAAATGGATTAATTTGGGTAAGCTACCGACGCATCGTTACAGGCCTCATGAGAAAGATTAAGAAAAACAGTTTAGGGATAGGCATCGAGCAACGATAGATATTCATAGATCTACTTTTAGTTTAACTTAATTAACTAATTAGATAATTTTTTCATCTTATATTATAAAATTAGTTATATAAATTAAACTAGAGTGAATCTAGGATTATAAAATTAGTTATATAAATTAAACTAGAGTGAATCTAGGATTATAAAATTAGTTATATAAATTAAACTAGAGTGAATCTAGGAATTGCTCCACGCTCATTCCTAAAACAACTAGGTTGGCGATACGAAGGGCGTCACTAGAGAGACCAATAGTAATCAAGGTTTACAAATGTGTTTTACTTTCGAAATCCGCTCGGCGGCGGTAATCGCGGTTACTGCAGTAACCACACAGTAATTCAATAGAATTCGATAGAAACCGGTTGAATTCTGTCAATTTTTATTTTTTTTGAATTTTAATTTAAATTTGAAACAATTGTAAAGAAACCACTACTCCTGATGTTATTGCAAGCTTGCCACTTGAAAATTACAAAAACACCATTAAAACTGTCATTCAAGTGGCATCCTTGCAAAAAATAAAATACCAGGAAGGTATTTGCAAATATCCCTTTAAATTTAGTCGGTAACCGCCCAATTTATAAAAGCAGTGTGCACCGAATCATCCGATAACCGCAATAAATAAACAATTACCGATGTTATTTGTAATCCTGATAGTAATACAGGCCACATGGGCAGCTGGCCTATAAAGGTTGCCAAGGTTGCCTCCCAGTTTAGTAAGCGGGCGAGGGATCCATGCATGAGACGGAAGCTGGGGAGAGATCAGGGAGGAGGCCGGGGTGAAGTGCAACTGCATGCGTCGTTCCCCGTTCGAGCCTGGACACGTTGCCCGCCTTACACGCCAAGCAAGCTCCCCCCATGGTCGTCTCCCACGTTCCCCGCCGCCGGCCGGCCACCGCGCGCGTCTACGCCAAGCACCACCCGCCTGACCACCGAGCCGCTGACTGGTGGGCCCGGCTAAAGGGCAAAAGGATGGAGTCTCGAACGAATTTGACAGCGTGGGAACAAGGTTAATTTACTCACTGTATAAGTAAGTTCGCAGTGTTTGTTGAATTTGAACTGGTTCAGTCAGTTCTTTTCTCGACCACTGAATATGTCCTGATTTCATGGTCATCGAATAAGTCAGGTTTCACTCCATAGTATTCGGATTTCAAAAAATTTTACTCCATGCCATTGTCGGATGGTGTGGAGTAAAGAATTTTAAAATTCAGATGGCGTGCGGCGGGAGTGGACTTATTCGATGGCAAACAGTGATATGGAAATTGAACTTCTCTGACGACGTGCAGTGGATTTATTCTTTTCTCTCCACTGTTGCGGGGCATATGTAGGGATGTTAATGGGGACCGGATCCCCGATTCCTCGCAGGGAATTCTTCTATTAGGGGACGGGGATGGAGGGATTTTGCTCCCCGCTATATCCCCGATATCACATATATACACATTTTTTATATAAATGTACAAACATTACATTACGTAGAGTAAATAATAAATTACTCTTATTCTTTTTTATCTAACCTATTATATTTAATCAATATTATATTAATTACCCTCGTATGCATTAATAAATTACTTATTTATACAATGTACATATTATTAATATATAAAAATAATCAAATATCATTCAATTTTACATTCTCATTGGGGATCCGATCCCCGCAAAATTCCCCGTAGGGATAGGGATGGAAGAAATCTTCCCCCGATAGCTAAATGAGGATGAGAATAGGAAAGCATTCTCCAGCAGGGATTGGCCTCGTTGCCATCCCTAGGCATATGTTTCAACCCTTTATATAATTATATGGATGAACTTTTACTAGGTGATAGTTATCAAGATTTAAAAGGGCTACTTGGATGAAGTTATAGATCATCAAGAATTAGTTTAAATTTAAAGTGCATCCTGAAAATTCCTAGAGCACATATATATATTCCTCCTCTCGCAAACAAGCTCTAAGTGGATAGATTAATAGTATGTTTTTGATAACATTAGCCCGCATTTTCCTGATGAACTTTCACATCAGTTTAGTTTTAGTCAATAATTAAATCCATTATTATATGATTTTGCTCAATTGCGTGCACATTATGAAAAATACAATGATATTGGTGAAATTTCCCTAAAAAGCATATTGGTGAAATTTAATTATGCCACTCTCATAAAAATATAATTATGATAAATAAACGGAGTGATTTAGTCTCAAAAGGTAAAAAAAAACCAATGATATTGAACATAACAGTGAAAACAACAGAAGATATTCCATGAAATTTATGATGGTCTGTATAACGATTAATCGTGTGTGGTGCCCCAAACCTTTTGTTATTTTGTATACATATATATAGGTGGATTGCCGTCTATAAAAGACATAGACAAGGATATACTAAATAAGAATGGTATTTCTAAAGCAAGTCTGTACTTCAGGGCAGGGCGGTAGATCAGCTTTTTGGATCGTTGGATGTATGTATATGTCCAAACATAAGCGAAGGACGAAACGTTCCAACAACGATTGGTATCATTAGCATGGCAATGGTGGTAACAAAAGTGAATGACCGGTCCCTTTCCAGGAACGTTTGGTATCTTTGGCCTTTTGCTCTCTTTGGCAGAATCCCATGACTGCCTTTGCGGTTAACGTGCAAGCAAGTGTTGCAGCGGTTCCATCATTCTCTTCCCATTCCCCTCTTTGTGTTTTTAGTCAGGTGCGTCCATGTGCGGTATCAGCAAAGAGCTGCGGGAGGTGATCGACGTGTATAGCGTGCAGGGCAGGCGGGCGTGCAAGCCAAAGGCGAAATGCGGGAGTGGGATTTCCGGGAGCGGAACACGTGCTAGCGAAGTAGTAGAGATTGAGTGGCATGAGTTAGGTAATTTCTGCGAAATTTAGGGTAGTCTGTGGGACTGGAGACAGTACGTCATGTCTGGTGCAAGAATCACCACACTTTTTTTAAGTAGTAAAGATAGAAAATATTTGACCGGTTCAAGTTATTTGTGTAGTCTCCTCTACAATATTTTTTTCTCAACACTATTATATATCACATGGTGCACATCACTGTAAAATTTGTAAAAAAAATATATATCAGATTTATGTGTCAATCTCAAGATAATAAAATGCAGTCATCATGTGACTGAAATCACTGTTAATTCAGTTGGCAATGCTCGCCATCATGTTACCCCTCGAGGTTAGGATTGAGGAGGGTCACGATCATAGTTTCACCTATGTCCCCCGGGCTTAGAGGAGGTTGGGGAGGCGACGTCACAATGGTGCGATGTGGTGATAATGGTAGATGTGTTGCTGGGTGAGAAAGCTAATGGTAGAGAGAGAGGATTGATGGCGGAGATGATGAAAGCGGATAGATTAGGAGGCGACGAGCTATGGTGACAAATCCAGACGATAGGTGCCGTCAGAGATATGGGAGGCGAGGCGGCGACATGGGAGAGGAGATGGTTTTGTTGGCTACTACAGAAGAATTTCAAGGGAAGATGCAAGACTAAGTTCAAGGTTGAAGAAAGTTGTGATCCAACGGCTAACAGTGGTTGACCGAAATCTTTCGAGATTTTAGGTGATCGAGAAGCAGTTGCTCTTAAAGATAGTTTTAGCACATCTCATACAATCCGTGGATCAAATCCCCTGCAATTTTATAAGAAACTAAACCCCGCAATTTTGTCGGTGCAAGCAGAGTAGTGACGCCAAAGCCAAAGAGGAGGCGCTCGTCGTGGGCGCGACATTGCTTTCCTTGGCACATTCGCTGCTCATCCATTCGAATTGCGTGATGCACGCTGCTGATATCCCGTGCTGGCCCACACTGGTGTACCCACCGGACGAACTGGCCTCAACGTGCGTGCATGGGATGGGACGGTAGTGGTCTGCCTCTCAGGCCCTACGTACTTTCCCCGCCGCCTGCCAATCTTTCATCTCCAGCAACTGCACTCAACGTTCAGCAGCCAGCACTGGTACTCGCTCTTGCTTTGATCTACTGCTGCTGCTGCTGTAAGAAAGGAAAAGGCATCGTCTGATAGGATAGGAATATGTTCTTCCATGCATGTTGTGTGCATGCACTGGGTATCGCTCTGCTCGTCATGCATGCATGCATCACGCAGGGGGACTCGTGAATCGCGTCGTCCATGAGAAGGAAGTGGCAGACGTCCAATAGGTAAATGGTGCCCGATAGGATGGATGGGGACAGGCATGCCTCACCCCCGTTCGTGGTGGTGGTCTCTGCATGCATCAATTCTCTCGGCCCCGACCCGGGATGGATCTGTGCATGCATGCGCGCCTACGTTTATCGTGCGATTACTGCTGGACGACGTGCATGCATGCATGCATCTGTTATGATATGATACCACGTCCGGAGGCGCATGGGTGGGAGCGAGATGGGCGAGGCATCATCATCTTGGCATGAGCATGCGCCCTGATGATTTGATGCCTGCTCTGCGCCTGGGTTGATCGTTCGAGTAACTCGCCCGCAGCCTTTTCGCGCTTCTGCGAAGTGCGCACGGCGGATTCGAATTTTCGCCAGCCCTGTTAAGGTGCCTGGGCTCTAATCAATTCAAACCCGTTGCTTCGAACTCAAGTAGTGAATGTACTTTGTCATTTATGCACGCACAACTAGCGAACGAGTACAGAAATTTTGGAGATAAAACCTACTGGTAGGACGCCCACCATCTTTATTTGACAGTACCACACATTACTCTCTCTTATAGTCTTGTCGTTGATGCAGCGGCGGCGGCGGCGGCAGCATTACTTGCCTGCAACACACGATCAGCACAGAGCAACAGGTCTCGGCAAGATGTTACTGAGTGTGATTGGTTGATTATATAGATGGTATATAGAGGTTGAGTGGAGTTATATTTGATGAAAATAAGTGTTTTTTTTGTTGGTTGTATGTATCTAGACCGAATAAACTGAATTTATATTTGTTTGACTGAATCTGACGCCTCATAAACGAACATAAGTATGAAAGTGATTTTATAACACTGACAAGTGATCTCATCTATTTGAGTGGATGTAGAAATGAAGTTCGAATTGAGATTCACTCTCGAATCATACTAAAGACATATATTTGCATCTATGAAACTAAACTAAAATAATAGATGTGAATAACTAAATTTAGACGCATCCGTCCGGTCAAGATGACCTGACACCACAAACCAATCAGCCCTTTAGATTCTCGTCTCCCACACCATGCGTCTTCCTGCCTGTCCTCCCACATGTCATCCGGCCCCACCTCCTGTGGGCCCCGCATGACGTTCCTCGGTTCCGTGCCGCCCAGGCCCAAAAAACTTGCCACGCGCATCGCACATGGACATGAACACGACAGTTGCCTGTTTGCGTCGTCTCACCGTTAGTCCTTGGGTTCACGTGCCCAACGTCTCCTGCCCCGCAGGCCCTACCGCACAACAAATTCCCTCTGCGCAGCAAATTCCCGCCCAGCCTGCCACGAAGCCCCACCACCACATGCGTGATCCAGAAACCCTATCCGTCCTTATCTCGCACTTGCACGTTGGGACGTCCATCCCGCTGTATGGCCGCCATCCATCCCACCTGATGTCGGCGACCCTTAGGCCTCGGCGACACGACACTGTCATACCTTTTACATCACCCAACAAACACATAGAAAAACAGGGGTAATGTGTGCCGAAAGGAAGAAACATATAAATTTTTTTAAGAACAAGAAATTGCAGCTGGTTTTAAGTTTTTTCTCCAATGATAAATGATATCACGGTAAAACTGAGAGTAGAGATGTCGTTAAGCATTTAAGCATACTACTACAATGTTGTATCTATATACTATTCTTTGAAACTAATATTTTTTTGCTCTTCAGTTCCGTGGATAATATTTTTTGCTCTGTTTTAACGGGTGGTAGGTAGCGCTCCTGCTACTGTTCTGAAAAGAAGTCCGTCGTTCTCTTTCGATTTCACGCCTTTTTCGGTTTTTGAGATCGTAGCCGCGGTGGATGATGACATGGTACTGAAGAGCAAAAAAAAAAAAAATTAAAGGGAAAATGCTTCTCGTTATTGTTATCTTCTCCGCCGTGGGAGATAACGAGGGCCAGGAAGATTCCAGGCCAAAACTGGCCGGACCAAGACGCAACGGAACGGTGGAGGGATAGGCGGATAAGCGCAGGGGGAAAGGACCCAATGGGGGGCGTCCCGCGTGGACACGTGTACAGCCTTTTCTGACGTGGCGGGAGCGCTAGACTGAAGAGAGAGGCTTGCAGAAAAACACCGGTCGATGACCATATATAGGCCTCTCTTTTGGTAGTACTAATCGTGCTCGTATTCTTATATAAATTATAAAGTATCACGGCATGTTTGGGGGCACGGAAGGGTAGGTTTGGTTTATGTTTAATAGCATCACAATTAACCTTAATTAAATATGGATTGCTATAAAAAAGTGTGGTTAATAAATTTTTAATCACGTATATAATAAAGTTAGTTAAAAATTAAGTATGTGATATAAGTTAGGAACTAATAAAGTGTCTGACCACAGCTATAACATTTAACCAAACAAGTATCTAAAAATCTATAAGGTGATTAAATTTAGACATGACAAAATTAGGTTCAAACTAAATATATCCATAATTTTATAGGAACCGAACTGTTTCTTAGAAAGAAAAATCTTATAACACAAAAATATGTTTGTCTTTTTGCGTTTCAAGTGAGCCCTAATTATCCCAAAGACAGGCTAATATGTGGTGTTTGTTGGAACATACATCGGATTGATAAAAAAAAATTAACATGGGGAACTATTTTTTTTATTACGGAATAACAGAGACATGTCTGACAACTTAGATATGTTTAGTTTCTTTGCTCATGCTTACTCACTAATAATCTTGCTTGGCAAGGTTAGGTAAGTCAAGCCTTGCTGGGAGAGGAGAGCCAATTTGGCTCTCACAAAAGCAAGAAAATCCTTGTTCAAATTTAAACTAAGCAAAGTGATCAAATATAATTGTCTGTCGTCTAGCCTTGCTATGTAAGGATGGGCAAAGGAACCAAATATACCCTAAGTTTCCTTGAATTGATAATTTACCCATAGACACTATAAAATCGTCTTAATTTGTAAAAGCACACCCACCCACTAAAACATTATTATTTTGAAATATAGAAGACGCAATGAGAAGACAATTTCTTTTTTTACCTTAGATCCTGGACCATTATGGATGCTCTTGGGCTTAGGGTTCACCAATTCGTCGAATACCGATCGGTATTCGCGAATTTCGGTCAATTCGTTGCGGTTCGATAACCGAAATCGGTGAGAAATTCGGTCAAATTCAATTTTTAGCAAAAATTTGTTCAAATTTTACCGGTTTTTTGAGCAGTATTCATGAAAATCGACAAAACCATTGGGGACCAGTTTTTTTTATCCAAGTTCGGTTTTTTAAACCCTGCTTGGGCTGAGAATTGGTTTGGATGACACTTGGTTTGCTTCATTTTGGATATGTATACCAGTTCCATATCATGCACAAAGAAGACTTTTGTGCTTCTCGCGATATTTTTAGTGGATGTAGTGTGTCTTTGCAAATATTTAAGATTTTATTGCGCCCATTAATGAGTTGTTGATTTTCTTAGTGCTCTTTAGCAAATTGCAAGATTTTATAGTGTCATATAGCCAATTTGCAAGATTTTATAGTGTCATATAGCCATTTTGCAGGTTTTTGTAGTGTCATATAGCCAATTTTGTCTAAGTACAACTAATCTGGCTTGAAATACACTAGCGACTAACAATGTTTCCTCTTTCTATTACCATTTTCAATATTGATACGATTTTCAATGAATTTCTGCTGCAACTTTCATAATCATATCTTCGTAAAAAGCACAAACAAAATGATGTACTTGGTAATTTTACAACAGATCTTACAGTATTATTCTTGTGTGGATAAGTTAGATTCATGCAAAAGTACAAGAGATTCAGTGTAGATATTTGAGGATCACACAGCATAACAGAACGAAGATAGTACCAACTAATTGAAGGAAAAGGCCTTTCAAAATACAAGAACAAGTTTTTTTTGCATCTTCCTTGATGTGAAACGTTTTAGATGTCATATACAGTGGTAATTTGAAATGCTTATTGGAGAGATACAACACTCTGACCCTCCTTATGTCACCTGGTTTCCAGAAACAAACCTAGCTAGATTTTGGTTCCTATTCACGGTATGATTTGCACATTTGTTCTGTTCCCCTTCGTCGCATTGCCTGACAACACTAAGAATGGAAATTGAGCATTGTATCTTATTGCAAAGATATCATTGTAAAGTTTGCAGTATGGTTTAGTTCCTTCTAATAAAGTGGAACACAAATGATTATTGCCCGACGAACTAACAATTTCAGACAGCTATAAACAAGTACGTAGTTGATTTGTCCAAAAATAGTAATAGTTTAATTAAACTTTTGAACTATTTGAGTTAAATGTATGTTTATCTTATCCAAATCTTTATATATACTGGAGTAAAATATAATTTCCTGATACCAATTTTATCAACTACATTGAAACCTTGTTGATTTGATCATTATTGAGTGTCTCAAAGTTTTGGTAGAACATCATAATCAATATAGTAAACTCGTCTATTGATGTTGATACTTTTCTAGACTAAGGGTGTGTTTGGATCTTGGGCAAGAAAGCTTCTAGCCTTGCCGAGCAATGTTCTATGTTTGGAACCTATAATTTTTTTTGGTATTTAGTGGCAAGATTACCTTCTGGGCGAGTAAAACCTTGCTCCATGAGGAGACCTGAATTGGCTAGCTTTTGTCGGCAAGAAAAGAGAGCATGGCAATAAAAGATTGTAACCTCTTGCTGACTACGTAACCAAACTATCGGTGAGGACGAGCACGTTGTAGCTATAATGAGCAAGTTTGCTCATACAACCTATAGTTTCAGTTAGTTAGAGACCCAAACGTACTCTAAACTCTTTTTAAACTGACCAACAATCTTTCCTAAAAAGCTTTTTAATTCTATTAAATGTATAAAGTACCATCAGTAAATTATGCCTTGTGATATAATAAAAATTGATTTCTCCCCAGATTTAGTTTAATGGTACATCTTACCATGATGGTAAACAGACTGGCACTTAACACCCTGCAAATTTTACGCTGTCGAAGACATGGTGGAATTATCCAATAAACCCGGCCATATTTTTTACATGGTGACTTTAGATTTTAGAAACACAAAGTCCACGAACTTCTTATCTAAAAAGTTTCTGGTCCAGCGTTGAAGAACTCCCGGAATCTTAGCACCTTTTCGGCATCACCCCTGGACATCCTCCACCACGAACACCACACAGCCTTCCCCAAAAAAAACAATACAGAAATAAAAATACAAATAAAAAACGGAGGGCCCCTAATTAATCCCGAGACAGAGAAAAGAGAGGGAGACTGAGACAGTGGCCCCACAAGTATTAATCCCCACGTTTCTTTCCTAAAAACGCCCCGCTAATCTCCACCGTAAACCCCACCGGTTAATAGGGATCACTCCTCGTGTTCGTGGTCACGAGGGACTCGAGGGCCACCGCGGTTATCCAACGGCGCGGGGAACGCGCCCGCTCCCACCGACGGTCCGGATCGGAGGCACGTGGCGGAGGGAGGAACCGGCCGACGCGTGGGGTTTAACCGGGAGCAGCCGGTGGCGGCCGGGAGGGTGGCGTGGGCGGAAGCGAGGGGGCCAGTGGGGGGTTTAAGAAGGGGGGTGGTTTTGAGGGTTTTTGGCCAACCCTTAACCACGCTCCACCACCACCAGAAGGAGGAGAAAAAACCAAGGCGGAGGGAGGAGAGAACGGGCGGAGGGAGGAGAGAACGAGAGGAGAGGGAGGGGGAAAGGGGAAATAAAAATAAAAGAGGAGGAGCGAGGCAAGGAGAGGACCCGGAGGAAGGGGAGGGAATAATTCCGCGGCGGTGTGTGGGATTCTCTACGGGTTCGGCCGCGGAAGGAGCCCTGCGGGCGGTGATCCGAGGAGGGCGATCGGAGCCGGGCGCGCGTCGCCGGCGGCTAGGTGAGCCCGGCGTGCGAATTCTGGTGAATTGCGGTGGATTGCGGGGTTTCGGGGCCGGGTCTCGAGCTTTGGTGCCCGGGGTTTTGCTTTCCGTGTTTTTCCGGTGCAATCCTCTCGGGATTTTGCCTGGTTTGGTCCGATCCGCGGCCCTCCGCGGCGAGGTCGGACTGAATTCGCGTTGTTTCGGAGATTCTGGCACATTTCGGAATCGGCTTTTGAATTTGCTTGGTTTTGGCAAATTTCGCCTTGGAGTTGCGCGAATCGGGTGCCGAGATCGGATCTGGCGTCGCTCGATTCGCGAGTTCTTGGACGTTCTTGCGCCAAAGGGGTTTGCAGTTTGCTCCCTTTTTTTAACCGACGCGCTCGCTTTCCTTTTGGCAGTTGCTTAATCCTCACGGATTCCGATGCACAAGGTTTTTTTAAAAAAAAGTTTTTTCTCCTTCTGTCTCTTTTTGATCGCTTGGCGTGCTCGTTTACCTGGCGAATTTATTTGCTTGGGTGCATTAAATTCGGCGGCGAAACCATTTCGCAAAAAGCATCATTTTCTCTCTCTGAAGTCTTAATTGGGATCACGAGTGGAAGTATGAATTCTCTCCATTTCGTTTGCTCCTTCGACGTTCGTTTAATTAATTCGGGTCTTGATACGCTCTTGGAGCGCAGTCAGTTTAAAATTCTTGCCATTTTGGGCGTTCCACGTCTGGATCTCTCACCTTGGGGGTTTGGGATTCTAAATTTGTGCTAATTAATTACACTGCAAACTATGATCGTTCTCTGTTTAATTAATCAAGGGTTTATCCGAGATTTATCCCAAGTTCTTGCGGAGATCCCAATGAATGATTTTCTGTCTTTTTTATTTTGCTGACTACCAGTTTTCCTTTGGTCGATTGCTAATGAATTCTTGAATACTTGCTGTGCAGATTTGTGTTCGGGAACAAGCCATGAACGACGCAACCACCGGTTGTTAACTAAGCAACCCCCTTGTAAATTACAAGCAACTGAAGCGAGGCGCAAGAATGGTGTTCCAGAAGGGGTCGTCGTCAGAGATGGAGTCGTGTGGCGGAAGCCAAGTCGCGGAGATGCCGCGCGTCCCCAAGTCCGCGAGGGTATGCGGCTTTCAGCGCATCGATACGGCACTCGCTTCGCTGCCTTGGCTGGCGAGTCTGACAACGATGGCGTTTCTTGTTCGGTGATATGTGCAGGGCAAGAGGTCGGTGCGGAAGAAGGAGGCCCAGAGCCAGGGCCAGATGATGTGCGCATTTGACCTTCTCGCGACGGTGGCCGGGAAGCTGCTTGAGGGCGAGGGCTCGTTCGGGGACATGAGCGCCGGCGCCCCGACCTTGGCTGCGTGCTCCAAGGATGTCCGCGTGAAGCATGAGCAGTGCGATGAGGAAGTGAAGCATTTCAAGCATGAGGTGACGGATCAGGATAGCTGCAATGAGAGTGCGATACTCCCTCACATTCCCTTTCAGCGGCCCGTGAATCATGCTCGGAATGAGGATCCAAAAGCAAAGTGCGATGCTCAGGACAAGGAATCCTCTATGATCAGTTGTACCAAGGCTGAATTGGGTTGTAATTTCGGGGCAATTGCGGATAGGTGGTCGCCTGAATCCGTGGAGTCAGGAGCCTTCACTGGGGATGCAGTGGCAAGCGTGTTGCCGACGGCTGCAACGGGCTTTCATAAGATTGCACCTGACAGGTATAATTTGCTCGACCCAATGGATGTGGACGTGAAACCGCCTCCTTTGGTCAGCTCAGACAGCACCGGCGAGATACCATTGTATGGCGATCAAATTCGCCGCTCAATCTCCTTTCCAAGGGGTCCGAAGGGAGCGATGGGGTATGCTGTAGATAGAGATGATGATGACGATAAGTCTTCCGGGTGCACTCATCCGAGCATCGCCACTAACAGGGGTTTCAGGCCCAATTGTACAACTGAGCATAGTAGGGTAAATAAGTTGCTCGCTTGTAAGTACAGGAAAGTTGCTACATCCAGGATGCACAGAGGAGATCTTTCCTATAGCGGTGAGCATTGGGAGATCTCAGTCTTCCTTTTCTTTTCAGTAGCATTACATTGATGGTTTTCATGTTCAAACCAGCTGTATCTCACTTGAATTCATTGATCCTGTCAGATGTCGAGCGGAAGCCTTCTTTCCGTAACAAGAAAATGCATTATACACGACAAAGGACACAAAGGAGTACATTTAAGCGGAGGAAGCAGTTTGATCGTCATTCGGTTATAGCATCTGAAGAATTTGGAAGAGCAAATGGAAAGGGAAACACAAAGGCTACTGCAAGAGACTCCCATGCTGCTTCTTTCGAAGGTTTGTTGTACTTTCACCTGGGAATTTCCTCTTCATGCTATTTCCTTCTGCGTTGTTACTTATCTGTGTGTAATAATTTTTTTCTGCAGCACACAAGGGGACCAATTCAATGCCCTTCCAGAAATCTTGTGAATCAAACGATTACCATGGTAAATTTTTAGTCCACAGCAAGTTCATTTAATATCTTACTGTCCATATTTAGTCCTAAGGCTACCTTTGTTTCTCCTTGCAGTGAAACTTGGAATTAAATCTTTCAACGTGCCTGAACTTCTTATTGAAATCCCAGAAACTGCAACGGTTGGCTCACTAAAGGTATGTACAGGACATCTGTTTATTCGTATGCGAAAAGAGACTGCCTGAATTTTCTCCTCAATTGGGTTTCCCATAGTTTAATCATTATTTCCAATGCAGAAAACTGTTCTGGAGGCAGTGAATGCCATTCTTGGAGGTGGTCTACGTGTTGGTGTTCTTCACCATGGAAAGAAAGTCAGAGATGATAGTAAAACGTTAATGCAGGCTGGGATTCGTCATGATGATATGCTGGACAACCTTGGCTTTTCACTTGAGCCCAACTGTACAAAGAATCCGTCACAACTCCCAGCTCCTGAAGATACCAGTTTCCTGGAAACTATTGATACTACTGAACCCCTAGCAAGGTAACAAACTATTCATCAAAAGAAGTTGTTCACATGCTATAATTGGAGGTGAGCCTTCACCCTGACCAATATTGGTACACTTTTAATACAGGATTGCGCCTTCTGACTCATCTTCCAAGCATGGTGAAGTTGATGCTTCCCAGGAACTTGCATTGACCCCCTTAACAGCAAACTATCAGGGGAGTGATCACGATTCTGTGCACTCCCCTGGGGGTATTTCATCGCCTGATAAAGTGTCCACAAACATGCGAGCTATAGTTCCAGTTCCATCTACAGATCCCAATGCAGGGGCTGTAGTTCCCACAAATAAGTCAAAGAGGTCACCGGAGCAGGGGCAGCGCCGAATCAGGCGTCCATTCTCTGTTTCTGAAGTGGAAGCACTTGTGCTTGCAGTTGAAAAGCTTGGAACTGGAAGGTACATAGCTTATTTCCCTCATTTCACCTGACATATAAAATCTCTTGGCCTCTGTTTTCTTACTGTATAGTTATGGATATCATGTAGGTGGCGAGATGTTAAACTCCGTGCTTTTGACAACGCGAAGCACCGGACATACGTTGATCTTAAGGTAATTACTGTCAAATGCTTGACTTTGACTTCAACTGAAGACTAAAACAAATCTCTTTGTATTGCAAATGCGTGTCTAAATATGATAATTGCTTTCCTTATTATCGTTTCCTGATTGATTGATTGATCCCCATGGTTTTCTGTTTTTTGCTCAACTTTTTAATTGCTGCGAAAAGGACTCATCTCCAGGACTTTGCATGGAATTCAATACTTAGGCTTTATGCAGTCCTATTGGGTTAGGTTACTTGGCCGATTCAACCAATAGTTCGGTGCTTGTGGATTTTAGGTTCCTTACCAACAGAACAGTCTAACCGTAATGTTTTTGTGTTCGTAGAAGATTGCAGCCAGCCTCTTGTTCTGCGAAAGCCTTTTGTCCTTATGATTCAGTTAGTGCTGTCCTCACGCTTGAGCTTTGTTGTTTAAATGGGTCATGTGGGTGTAGTACCAGAACACGGTTCACCTAGAAATAAAGGAGACCTATTCGTACACGTCAACTAACTCGGTCCGGACTTTAGAAAAAGTCTCACCGAAGGATCAGATAGCCTTTCCTTTATTGGACTGGAAGCTTCTTTGGCTGCTTTGCATCGCACTTGTTGGCAACTGACTGCATTCTTTGGTCAAATTTTGACTAGGACTGTGAAGTTTGAACATGCATGAACTAACCGTATCAAAATTCTTGTCCCAACAGGACAAGTGGAAGACGCTGGTGCACACGGCGAGCATCTCACCGCAGCAGCGGCGTGGCGAGCCGGTTCCACAGGAGCTGCTCGACCGGGTCCTTGCGGCCCAGGCCTATTGGTCTCAGCAGCAAGCCAAGCTCCAGCCTAAGACGCCCCTGCTGGCTGAGGCTCGCTTGCTCACCTAATAATTTGATCTCCGCTAATGGTCTCCTCGGAAACCATTTGCAGCCTTTGTATAAAGTCAGTCAGTCCCTTCACAGGAGGTTAAGGAAGATATTAGAAAAAAATACATATATAAGGTACAAGAAGCATTGACCGATTTGTTGTAATATCTACTCACCAATTATTCTTTAAGCCAGGTTTCTCTCTCCTTGTGAATTTAACCGAAGGAAAGGGTATTTCTTTGGCAAACTGTACATGTAGATCTGCAGTGTCTACTAATGACTCACAATTTTTACAATTGTGGTTAGAAAAGGGAAGGTCCTGTTTGACCAAGCTCCGGCTCCAGCTTCTGGGTTATATAGCCCAAGTTCTGAAGAATTTGCCTCCTTGAGAAGCCAGAATCCAAAAACCAGTGTGTTTGATTTGAACTGTAGCCTCAAAAGGGTAGCTTTTCCTTTGTAGTTCATGTTAGGCTTCAGAGCTTAGCTAGGGCAACGAAGCCCAGCTTCAGAGCTAGGTCAAAGCGGCACCTAAAGCTTCAGATTCTTTTTGGTTCAATTGAATTCATTCATTCTTTTGTTAGAGGAGAATGATGCAAGGAAAGGAGCGATGGATCTTTGCTTCTCTTTTTTTTCTATTACATTATGTGTACTATGTTCTTTCACCAACTTTGTAGTTATCTCGGTCCACTCACATTTGTAATTGATCAAATTAACAATATGGAAAGGAATTTTTTATGCCACTTGATCACCCTCTTAAACTATGTCTCTTGCCTCTGTGTCCTGTGATTAATTTTGTTCCGAGACTCTGCAGGTGATCCTGCCTGGGATCAGGCCTCAGGCGCTTATTAATTTGTTGTCCTGTGTCAGTACTGCCGCCGGAGATTAATTATTAGAGATTCCTATCCATTAGCCTCAATCATAACACCATGTGCTAGAAGTTTACTGCCGCCATACTACTACTAATCTTATTTACACAAAGGATTTACATGAATGGGTAGTAAGTTTGTACCTCAAACTGTAAAAATCTCAACTTTTAACAGTCCTGGCAAGTTGACTTTTAGTCATGTATGTTCATACAGGGTGCTTACCTTACAATTGACATGTTTCTAGATGAGAATACTTCTCGTTGCTTGCAAAGACTTCAAAGTTTTGAACCGTTGACCTCGGACCCAACTAAGAAAAATCTACCGCGCCAGGCCGGTAGATCCCTTGGGTTGAAGCACGCCCACCTGGCGATGGAGCTAGGTGTTCCGTTCCGTATACTGAAAGTATACTGTGTTGCAGTTGCAGTGTGAGGATTGAAGGACGGAAGCTAGAATATTCCCATGTGTAGATGGCGTATAAACTAGGAGTACAAAAAGAAGGAAGCAAGCAAGGCAGGGAGAGAAGCAAGAGAGCGACGACGGCACAAACCAAACCGGCAACAGGCTGGATGCATAGCTGTTGCTTGCAAGTAAGATTAGGGGAACACCGACACCTTAGCATCTGCAGTGGCCATTGGCCACAAGGCTTGTTAGAATAGAACAGTGCATGCGTGCTAGCTACAACCTTTATGGCCAGATGGATGGATCACCATTAGTTGGGATCAGATCACATGAGATCACGGCAAGTGCTCCTTACCTCCTAGTTGCACAGCCTGGGCCCAACGCGATCTATGCATATACAAGCACGCACCATGATCATTCACACGGGCCTAGCTATATAGAGATATGCATGTGAGACGTACGGGTACATGTATCGATCCATCGATCTCATTCATTGGCATGCCCATACCGATGTATATGTACATCTGTGTGTGTACCATTATCCTCAGATGAAGTGATCGATGTGCTAATTAAGCGGTCCAGCTCAATACAGGTCTCTCTCCCTCTCTCTCTACAAGGAACATGAGAGTGTTTTGAGGCTGATCTGATGGGTAGACGGACGGCACCGCATGCCATGTTCCCTCCATGTGGCTCTCCTCGCCCGATTCTAGCGTCTGGCCGAGATTTGGTCGCGAGGAACCCGCTCCTTCCCGGGCAAATGCAAACGCAGGTCGGCCGGCGGAACCGGCGAGTTTGTTGCGCGCCAACGTACGGCACCCGTCACATGAGCTGAGCCGCTGCATGCGCTTGCCGGTGAGGATATTTTAAAAATTTATCTCTTATAATACTGTTACAACATCCTTAATATTATTATAATATTCTATCTTTATATTAATAATTATACTATTTTCTAACTTCTCACTCTCTCCCTTCAAACCCCAATCATCTTCTATGAATAATAAAAAAAGATAAGAGATAGTATCCCAAATATAAGATATGCCCTCATTCCAGGGACCATTTAGCACTAGATGGAAGAGCTGCTGAAGCGTTCATCCATTCTGGGGAACCAGCAAAATGACAGTTATAGTAGCTGTACAGGGAAGCAGATGGGTAAAAGTTGATGCTGCTGGAGATGGATAGGACGCATCATTTGGAACCGGGAGTCATCGTGGCACGAACACAAGAGATGTTTGAAGAAGCTATGCTGTTTGAGAAAAAAATTGGTGCAAATAAGCAAATGAGCAAATGAATTTAAATATATAAATAATGAATATTGTCCGTTGGATCTCTATTGATCTTACTATTCCACCCGTAGATAGGTTAATTTGCGAAATATCATAAAATAATCTTTTTTAGCAAAAATAATCCTATCAAATTATTATTATGATTTTAATTATTAATAAAAATATAGTTATTAGGACTAACATGTTTATCAAATACATATATACTTTAGTATATCTTATAGATATAATACATAAAGAAAATATCATAGTCAGGACAAAATTTAGTTGAATTGGAGAAGTACCAGGAGATTTGTTCTCACCAAATAGCCTAGTGTACTGAAGGCAGTACTCATCGAAACATATTTAGCAAAGGAGATAGACCTCACTGGATAGTTCGGTGTTGAGTCTCGAGCACTCACCAGAGTGTTTCTGCTTAGAAGGTAAAATAAAACAACCCATTAGATGGTTCGGTGATCAGAGGAGGATACACACCGGAACATTTCTACCAGAGAATGTTACAGCCATTGAAGATGGAAGATCAACTCACCGGATAGTCCAGTGATCACAGAGATAGTTGCATCAGAGTATTTTTATGGAAAAGAAGAGAATGTTCAACTCACCGGATAATCCGGTGTGAATAGGATGTACACCGAATGCTTACACCAGAGTATTTTACACAAAGAGGCTGCAAAGGCGCGGATTGACTAAGGATAACTTACCGGATATTCTGATGATGGAGATGAATTATACACCAGAGTGTCAACTGTTTACAGTGACTTTAAGTGAAAGTCCAAAGGCTAGTTTTTAGTGGTGTATATACTGAATGGTCTGGTGCTTGTATTAATGTTCTCACTGGATCATCAGGTGTTAACAGTAAAGTTGAGTCGTTTTGGCAATGGTTAGTTGGTGGATTTGAGGCTATAAATATTACTCTACTCGGTTATTTGAAGGTAGTGGAGTCCAAAGATACACATTGACACATGAGAAAATATCCAAACCACCAAAGTGCTTAAAGTGAACATTCAAGATAATTAATCACAAGATTAATGAGTGATTAGTGCTTATAGGTCTAGAGATAGTGTTGCTAGGTGATTATTGGCTAGAGAGTGGATCAAAGAGTGATCCTAACTTATACCGGATGGTACGCCGGTGTCTTAAAGTCTTGGTGACTCGTTGGCACCTTGAGCCAGAGTTTCTCAAGCTTGTTGACTCTCTGACTTGGTGTGGAGCGCCAGCAAGACATGTGTACAGGAACGTAAAGATCCTTATCTTGGTGGCTCAAACTCCAAAGTGAAGACGGTGACAAGTGACCGGGAGAGAGGCTAGTCGTGAGACCTTCCCTTTGTGGCTTGGTGGCTCATCCGGATTGAGACATTGTCTTTGTAACTTGGTGACTCAAGAGCAGTGACGGGAAGAGTCTTATGACCGGGATCATATCCTTGGTAGAGCTCTAATGTGGACTAGGAGTGACATTTATGCCATCGATACTACATGATAAAAATCTTTTGTGACGAGTTTATTTTCTCTACCATCTTTACATTATTGCAATTTACTTTTGTACATTTACTTTTCTAAGTAGTTTGTTAGGATTGGTTATAGGTTACAAAACTTTTGAATGGTAGAATAGACATACTAGATAAATCTAGAGCACATTTAGATAAAAATTAATTAAGTTTATCTTGTAAAGTTTTTAAACCAATTAAGTTAGATTTTTAAGTGTCCCAATTTATCCACTTCTTAAGACATCATTAATCATTTCAGTCCTTTAATATGGAAATGCTAAGATCAACAGTAGCCTTTGAATGAGATCAAATAGACGGTATTAATTATATGTAACTATTTACTAGTTTGCATCGAAGATTCTCTGGTTTGAAAAGTGTACCAAGATTTTTAACCCTGACGGTGGAGACTCGTCATCTTTTCTCTGAGAATCTCAAATCCCGGCTGCTCTCCCATGAACCTAGCTGGTGACCCAATATTGAAATATGCTGTAGATTTGTTTTCCATTCAATCTTTTCTATTGGAGTATGCAGGCCTAGCTGCAATTGAGCGTACTTGCTGGTGGCGGTGGTGGGTGACGATGTCAACAGTGGCGTATGCACCAGCTGGAACTGGTCCATGGTGGCGCTTGATTACTCAAGTCAGTCTCTTTATTATCGCCACCAGCCACGTAGGTGCGGATTGACATTTGAATCTGTCTAGTTGCGAGTGAACAAACCGTTATATAAGAATACTCCTAATACTAGTAGGATTTTTTATATTGTCATATCACTTTGATATAATAGTAAATATTTCTCATCTAATGTGTTGTTTCTATAGCTGGTTCATCTAATAAATACTCTCTCTTATGGTCTGTCTAGGGGATTAGAATAAAATCTATGATATCATTCTAGAGCTGTAAATTTCACAAGATAATGCTATCTCATTTCTCTTTTTTAATTGTTTAACATATCAGTAAAAAAATTTACATAACACTTTATTTATATATATGATATCCTACACTAGTAGTAGCCGATCAGATTCAGGAAAAGAAATGGCATCGTCCAATCTAGCTAGTACTTCAAATATCTTCTCCCATGAGGCCTTGATTTATCAGCTAGCTGTGCAGCCGGCATATGCATGCTTCTTCGACGCTATTCCCAGGAATGTCAATAGGCCTCGATTCCCATTTCCGACAGGGAATCCTTTATTAAGATATGAGAATAGGGCTAATTTTTTCATCGTAGGTTTAATAGAAGAAAAGCTCCTCTATCAGATATGATGAAGGTGGAGACGGTTCCCCATCCCTATTCCCGTTTCCCCGCAGAGCTATGGCTCAGCGTGTGTGGTGGCTTGGTTGAAGCGGGTCAGCTGCAGCCAAGGTTGCTGACCCAAGCACAGGAGCGAAGCAAGCTGCATGGCTTGGTGCGGGTTCGGTTGGTGGCCCAGCAGGTGGTTTTAGTGCGAGGCCCATGCGGGAGCAAGCTGAGACTAGTGGTACAGCCTAGCACAGGAGTTGGCCCAGGCGCCAAGTTGTTTCGTGGGCAGTGGGGCAGAGCGTGACCCAGAGCGTGGCCTGCTACTGCATGGGAGTTGTAGCGGGGATAAGGATGGGAAGAAAATATTTCCCACGAGTGGGTGCGGGAATAGGGACGGGGACGAGAAATTTTCTCGGGGATAGGGAATCATTCATCGATGGGGAATTTCCCGTTGATATCCCTAGCTATTCTGAGAAATTAAACATGTTTAGGGCTCATTGTTTTAAAGGATTTTCAGAGGATTCTCCGTTCCTTTGGAATTGGTTCTGTTCATATCGTTACTGAGAAATTAAACATGTTTAGGGCTCATTTGTTTAAAAGGATTTTAAGAGGATTCTACATTCCTTTAGTTCAAAGAATCAAGCAAAGGAATTTCATAAGAATATTGTACCAATCTTATAAAAACGCAGGATTTCCAACATCCAATCGGAATTCATTTTTTGCTAGGCTCGAGACAAACCTATCCAAAATGACTTTTACTCTAAAATTCATGTGTTTTTCAATCCTTTATTTTTCCCCCATCATCCTATCCTATTTCTATATTTTTCTATTCCTACGTTTTTTTTTCAATCTTGTGTTATAAAAGGAGCCATAAACTTTGAAACAAGGTAAAATTAGAACAAGTTGAGAGTAGTCTGCTTTCCGGATCCTTGCGTTTCCTGAGACCGGAGAAAGCACAGAGTTTAAGCATATCCCAAGCTGCCGTATCTATTTTTTGTTTTTTATCATTTCCTGAGCTCTGTATCTTTGCAAAAAAAAGTCCTGACCTCTGTAAGGAAGAACATTTGGACGAGAGATCGGATGAAAACACACGGGAACGATAGGCAATGCGAAGCCGGCAAGTCCCATGCCGCGTGCAGCCATGAACTAACGCGTGGGTTTTGCTTGCTCTCTGGTAGTAGGAGGCTTTAATCTTCTAAGTTGGCCAGGTAAGAGAGGTGGCACCGCACGAGGCGACACGTGAAGAACAAGGACTCCGTGGTCTTTTACAGACGGCTGCAACTCCCAACCAACGCGGCCCGAGGGTTACCTACTCCATCGGTAACCAGCCTTGACGCTGCAAGATAACGCCAAATTAAAACTGGTTAGCGATAGTCTTTTCCGGACAACGACTGCTGCGAACAACGGGCGATAGTCGCTGTCAGTGCAAGCCTCTGTGTGCACGAGAAGAGAGCATGGCATCGGACGGAAGCTTCTTTCCGTTCTGGGGTAGGGGCGTGGCATGGCACGCGGTGAGGTGGTGATGCGAGCGAGCGGAGTGCAATTGTTTGACCCGGGCGACGATGAACGCGAGGGGCTGAGCAGCGGAGCAGGACGACTTGGACTCGTCGCGCAACGCGTATTCTGGCGGCGCCTAGCTGCTGGGGGCATGCGTGCGATGAGACGACCGACGACGTGTGCGGTGTGCGGAGGCGCTGGATGCTTCACGCCGCGTGCTGGCATGGCGGCGTCGGTCCGGGCACGACATGTGGTGACACCACTGTTGTTTCTTTTCCCGATCCATCCAAAAGTTCTGCTCTTTTGTGTGATGCATTCCGGAATACGTTCTACTGTGTTCGAGGCATTGCCAGATGATTTGGTAAAAAGAACAGGCCTTGGTTTTTTTTTTCCGTTCCTTGAGAAGCACAAAATGTAGACTGGAACTATAACGATCAGAGCGACGATCGATAGAACTTGCGCCAGGCTGAAAGCCTGAAACTGGCCCAAAGCAGATCTCCCTGGAAGATGCATGACTTTAAGTTTGGACTTGTTATCACTAGCTTTTTTTTAGGGAAGTGATCACGAATATTCAATCGTCGACACATGCCCTGCTGTTGCACTACTAAACAATGAGAAGCCCAAGCTTGGAGAACTTGGGCCCAAATGACAGCTGCGTCAACCTCCCCTGAGTTTTTTCTTACATTTTCTAACATTACTCCCTCCATTCCAAAATATAAAGCGAATTAGTATTTAGAAAAATCAAACTTGATGAATTTTGATAAACAATTAATTAAATTAGACATATAATTTAATGTACAAAAGTTATATCAATAGATCCGTATTTTATATATCTTTTAATATGATATTAATTTTGTAGCAATTGATAATATATTGTAAAAATAAATTAATGATCAAAGTATATTTTTAAAGACTTTTCTAAATCTTAGTACACCCTATATTTTGGGACGGTGGGAGTAATATTTAAATAATTAGACTCATGATGAAAAGAATTATAAGAATATGCGTCTACCGTCCTCTGAAAGAGTTACAAAGAGATGATAAGCATGCAGCGGTAGTATTGGTACCCTTTACCACTCTCTCAAAGGGTGGTTAGGCCCACCCCCTTACTGCCTCATATCCCCTTACTAGCCTCTTAGAGGACGGTTAGAACTTACCACCATCTAAGAGGGTGGGTAGGCCTCACCACTGGGTGTATCGCACCGTACCGCTCCTCCTTTTGCCACTCTCTCAGAGAGCGGTTAGTCCCCTCACCCTCCACGCTATAAAAAGGTTGAAATTCAGCCAAAATAACCATTCTAATCAAAAAAAAAGAGAGGGGGGGGGGGGGAGAGGAGAGGGAGGCAGCGCAACGATATCAGTTTATGGTAATTTTTCTAAACTTATATTTTTATTAGTAATTAAAATACCACTAGATTTTGGATTTAGCGACATAACAGTAGTTACATTATATAAGATGTAGGGTTTAGCAAGGTAAAAAAAATTGAGGTTTTTCTGTCTTTTTTAGCATATTGTAAATATCTAGTTCAACATGGTAGGATAGCCATCAGATATACAGTTGTATTTAGAGTACGGTATTTTTGATTATCTAGATTTTACAAAATAGTGATGTAGGTAATAATTATAGATAATTAAGTATGCGGGGTTTAATTAGTTTAAATTGGTTAGTTTCTTATGAGCAATATTGATTGTAGTGAACTAAATGTATTGTTAGGTGATCATCGGTTCCGGTAATTTTATCAAAGTTTCGATAATTAGAAGTATAATTTTTGGTGTTAACGTTGGACATATTTTTGGATGTTTTCATGTATATCATATAAGCTATATTTTTAGATATATTATGGTGAAGATCAGATTGGTTACGGCCCTAGTAGTGTAGATCTTTTTGGATTTCAGCATGTCATTAAGGGGCTTAGTAGAGCCAATGAGAGAATCATATTAGGTGTGTGCAAGCGGCTAATACGTGATTTTCAACTGGATCCCTAGCAACATAAGCTTAAGCTAAGAGCTGTGCTAAGCCGTGCTACTCAAAGGTGCTTTGGAGAGCTCGTCCCGATTAATACGACATCTGCTTGGAGGCAACACGTATATATAGCATGTGAAAGTGACCTCCCTCTTGTGCTGCTAGTTGAGGTGTACCAGAAGGATCTAATAGAGATAAACGTTGAGAAGCATTAGTAGGAACAAGTTAGGCAGTGGTGGATGAAGCAGGCAAGGCAACTGTGGGGGATGAGAAGGATGTTAGGGATGTGCAGAAGATGCAACCGAGAGGTGTGGCCGATGAGGAGTACATCTCTAGCACAATTGAAGAGATGGAGAGGGAGGATCAAGAGCTCGAGGAAGCTATTGCCGATGAGGATTCATCCGACGAGGAGGAAAGTGCTCCTGTTTGGGTCCAACAAGGGTAAGGGCAAGATGAGCCCTTACGAGATATGGCGCAATATCCTTGATAGACTCAAACGTGAGAAAAAAGAGCGAAAGAAAAATGAAGACCCAAGCGGAAGAAGAGGGAGATAGAGCTACAAATAGAAGCGCACGAGGCACATATGCCATGGTATAATTGTGGTAAAATAACACGCTAGAAACCGTTCCCACTTGCCACAATTGCTTGGTACCGATGTGGGGTAAGTTTGCACGATATTCTACCGTGCTACAAATTTCATATAATTCACCTACTTCCCTCTAACAATACGACATGTCCAGGTGTAAGTACGAATTGCGTGAACATCAACTACGACTACGATGAGGCAAGGTAATGAGGCGTGCGAATGTTGAATGGTCGAAGATTGTGCTATAGGAGCTTAACAAAGAGTGATGGGATAAGTACCTCACTACATGCGGTAACATTCATGTTCCCCTGCAATGTGTGTGTGGCCTACCGGCTGTGTCGAGACCTGTGGCATGTGAACTGGCACAAGAGTACATGTACAACAAGCTCTACCCCCATAGATGCAACTTGCAAGAGATCTGATGGGAATATCTAGATGAGAAGCCTCCATCTTTTTCACCCACCTAGTAGATGTTTTCTTGCACCTGATAATTTATCTTTCCATAAGGCATGGTTTATTTACCAATGGAATATCACATGCTATTGTAACTTGTAGTAGATTCTATACGAATAGGGTACGAGTCAGTATATATTGCCTTATATACTGATACTGTAGCCACAGATAGGCAATGAATGCTTACGATGACCCTTTTATGTGATGTACTTTAATTTCATCAATGAAATAATCAGGGTTTATCATTCTATCAATATATTTTTTCTAAGCCCAATGTTTTCATAGGATTTCATACATTCCACGTAGAGACAACAATAACTTATTGCTGGATTTTTATAGAATAAAATAACCACACCAAACAATAGCTTCTACAAAGAATCTCTATCAAACATCAATACCATAACTTTTCTAGCTTTCATAAAGAATCTCAGCTCATTTGTCCTTATGCATAATACTACCTTGCTCTAGCCTCTAGTCATGCACATACACTCAGTCCATGCACTAGCCTCCAGCCACCGTAAATAACCTCACCCTCAGCTCTCTCAACCGCAATGTCTTCCTCAGCTCTACCAAACCCATCCAAGAAACATTATAGGATTTTCATCCCGAAGGGGTCGAACCGCTGATGTGCTTATATGGTGACCCTTCTATGTTCCGCGGTCCCAGAAATCTCCTATACCTATGGCAGGTGCTTTTTCATGTGTACCAACTACCAGCATAACCCGTCTCAACATGGACCGTATGAGTACCTACCGGTATAGTGACATAGATCACTTATGTATCACTTTTCATACGATTTCATTCACTGTCTTACTAATCTTTTCTCTTATTTTATTTATTAGTCTCCTCCACATATCTGTGACTTCATAAAATGATTGGACATAGAACAAAACGAGCACCATAAGCAATTAGTTGACATGGAGATACGATAGAGGAGGGAAGCTTACGAACGCTAGGAGTACGGGTAAAAGCATGAGGAACTACGACTGAAGCGTCAGAAGAAGGAGCGCATGAGGAAGATAGCGAAAGAGCGCGCTATGACTGAAGCACACGAATAAGAGAAGGAAAGGAAATGAGAGAGGACTCGTCGCGCTAGGCGGAAGGCCCCGATGCCTTATGAAAGAGCAAATATCCTAGGTGAACTCAGTACAAAGCATATATTGTAATCCAGCCTATTTTTATTCCCTAAAACATGTTAGGTTTAGCAGCGATAAGCTATTTAAGTTAGTCTTTAGACGTACCGTACATGCAAACAAACACCAACGTTTATTGTCATCTTATCTTTATAGTTATGATTCATTCGCATAGCGATAAAAAATCCTATGTCTCATAGAATGTTTATGAACGGATTTAACTTTCGTACCGGGTTATATGATAATAGTAATTGTTCGATAAATTAGATTTTGTATCCTTCTAATGTTACAGTACTAAAAAAATAACTCACACAATTTTACATCAATTAAATAATTAAATGTCAAAAAAATACATATATGATAATTTAAAAATCTGAGAGGACGGTTAGTCCCTGACATTTTTCGCCAAATAAATGTACAAAGTTTTTTTAAATTGTTATATACAAAAGTTATATTAAAAAATCCTAACCATCGATTTAAAGGATGGTAAGGGTTAGGTGACGCTGATCGTAACACCGTGGCAAGAGGGCAGCAAACGTTCTATTACTATAAATATTTTTTGCGAGACATATTTTTGTTAATATTTATGTAGAAAATATATAAATAAAAAAGTCTCGACTAATGCCCTGCCGGTGCAGTACTAAACAATGAGAAGCCCAAGCTTGGAGAACTTGGGCCCAAATGACGGCTGCGTCAACATCCTCCAGGCCCCTGCAGAAACAGAGGGAAGGCCGAGGCCCGCTACCTATGGGCTGTACACGGACGGTTCTACCGGTTCCGTGTGAATTCATCAGATTTCGGCCCATGCTCCCAACGACGCGAGCTCACTAGTCGCGACGCTGAGTTGCTTCTCAAAAAGAACTTTAATTTTTATATTTCTTAATAAAAAATTATAAAAATAGGCAGTAATTTTGAAAAATCTCACATCTAGATAGATGTGGCAAGAATTTTTTCATAACTATTTCGTTTAGTATTTCAAATTTAAAGAGCAATAAAACATAATATTTTTATATTTAAACCTATCGCCTGTTGAAAAAACGACACAAGTAACAGGAGTTCGACTTTTTAAAACGAACGTCTATTTTTATATTTTTCGATATAAGAAATATGATAATAAAAAAATCTTCTCCAAACCGCTTCGGTCTCGTCACCACTTTCGAAGCTGGGCTCGCCACTGCCAGCCCACGTGAACCCGCTCGCGAGTCGCGACTCGGCTCCCCCACGCCCGCACCGCACGGCCGCACCCCGCATCTCCCCGTCCTCCAACCACGCCCGCCGTCCGCGACGCCTCCGCCACCGTTGGCACCCGCGCTGGCACGCGCGCGACTCGAAGGTGAGTCTTCCACACCATCCTCCCCCCCCCCTTCTGCCCGATGCCCGTGCCCGCGTAGGCGCAGTTGCGCGGATAGCCTTTTGCGTGTGTGGTGACGCCCGGTGCCCCGCAGGGTTGCGTGCTTGCGTGTAGCTGCTCGTCTTAGGGTTTGATCCTGAGTTGTCAGGATCTTTTCCGGCTCGGTTTGATCGGTAAAGTGATGTTCTTGTTAGGGGCGCGAGGCTTAGGTTCAGATGCTGTCGCCGTGCCCAATCGCTATCGATTACTGGTAGCAGTTTGTGTGTTCTGTGGGTACTCGTGGAGGTAGTCTGCAAGTTACAACGGGATTTGGGATACCAAGAAGCTGACGCATGCAAATTTGCTTTGGGCTTTGCTGATCTGTTGGACCCGATTGTTCGTGATGATGTCTCGACGATATGATATCTTACTGTTTTGCTTCCCTTGTGTTTGTTTTGAATTGCGTAATTAGATGATACAGATTGCTGTGGTAGTGGAGAATTCAGTATTAAATCATGACAGACTTAAGCTGATGTTGGTTCATCTGGGTTCTTGAAACATTGATCTGATGCGTTATGTGTTCCTGTGTTCCAGATTTCCAGACCGTGATATGTTTTTACTGAACTTGACATGATATGTTGCTAACCTTGTTGCTTTTTGTGTTTCGAAGATGCAGGATAGAATGAGGCGACAGGGACAATACGGTGAAGCGGACATCAATTCCATGGTTGCTTCCCAGTTGCATCACTACCAGGCACAGCAAAGGGTACAACAACAGCCTGACAATAGCTACACTGGAAGAGATCCTGTGCAAGCTTCTGGGGAGCATCAGTACGCTGCTCTGAAGGTGAGACAGAGTCAGTGGGATCGAGGTGAACCAAACATCCAAAGCCAGGTTCCATCATATGCGTATAAGGAAGGCATGTACTGCTGCTTGTTAATTTGATATGTTATTCTTTTGTTTGAAATAACTGCTTCATCTCTTGCAAAATATAATTAATTTCACTTGCACACTCTATATTTTGCAATGGAGGGCCTGAGGGAGTAATTGCATAGCAATTATAAGTTTATTATAATGGGAATGTAGCCGATGTAAACTATTGCTTATTGGCTACAATTCTGTATTATTATGCTGACTGTTAGTGATGCAGGCCAACGAGCTAAGGGTGCACCATCCTTTTATGATGGGCAGAGATCTGATCTAAAGGTTGGTCTAGAAAAGCAGCCAAGCAAGGAATCGAGAGATCAGTCTCGTGCTGATAGGACTGAAACAAGATATGAGGATTATAATCTTCCTCAGACATTTGAAGGTCTTGAGCAAAGTTTTCATGAAGACATTATGATACTATCCAAGGAACTACAGGATGCAGAGGGTTCTGAAAATTCTAGGCACAGGGAGGTATGTCAAATAAAGTTGTTTTTTTCTTTGTTACATGAAGCAATGCATGATCCTAAGTGTCCTCTACCTAGCAAGAGTAGTTTAGCTGGACTAGCAATACAGTAAACGATATTAACAGTTTGATTAGTTTTTCTTCCTGATATTTATTTTCCTTCCTACCATTGCCAGGAGGTCTTTATCCATCTCTTACAAATATTCAATATCATTTTCTTCTTACTGATTATGTCTCTTTGGGCTAATTCAATATTTTTGGTACAATTGTCCTTTTTGAGGAAAAAATAATGCTAATGTGGATGTTGGGAAACTGATAGTTTTATGTTGTTGGTTTTCATTTTTGTATCTTGTACGTTGGTCAGTTTATGTACATTCTCATCCTTAATGCCAGCTTCAGCCCAGACTCATAATAGTTTATAGGGAAAAATGCAACCCCCTAAAAGTCACTTGGATTTTGACTTTACCCCCCAGAAGTTGTATTGTTGCAACCCCCCCCCCCCCCAAGTTTGACTTTGTTGCAAAAAACCCCTCAAAAATTCAAAAAAAATTAAAAAAAATCACAAAAAAATTTCTGAAAAAAAACTAGAGACAATTCTAAGACCTTCTGTGATTTTTTTTTCAAAAATAATATCCTTTGCATCATATTTCATGGAGAGGAAGTTTGAAAAAAAGAAAAATGTGCAGCTCATTTATTAACTCATCTTATTTTAACTTTGTCATGTCTACCATTATTTTTCCTACACAAATCATTGTTTAAGTAAACTAATAAAAGTGGTTTCACTAATTTTGGGGGTGTTATGGATCTATGTAGCACCGATACGGATACGTGTATCGGTATCGGGCCGATACAGATACGCGGATACGTCATTTCCCAAAAATTCTGATACGCGGATACGTTTTACTAATTTTTTTTAAAAAGTAATATAGTGCATATAAACAATAGTAGCATGAACAAATTATCTTGTTCTTGTGATGTTTCTTCTCTCTTTTCCAACAACCAATCCAATGATCCAAGTAGCCAACAGTCAAGGAGTTCCTTCCCCTTCCAGTTCTAGCCAGCCTCCTTATTGAATCAGATAGCATAACAATTAGCACATAGCTACTGCACATATGCAGTTCACATATATTGAAATTGACATAGCAGTTCACAACAATAAGCCATAGAGATAGAGTTCAAAGTTCATCAGTTTGCAGTTCAGGTCTACTTAAAGCTCTATTACATAACAATAAGTCAATAACATAACAGTCTCAAGCGTATGTAGCCACCGTCATGCATACAACCAGTCACCTCACCTACACCGGTCGCCGCCGCCGGAGTTGGGACGAAAGGGAGGCGGCGCAGCTCTCCTGCGGCATGCGCCAGTGTGCGTGAAGAGTGAAGACGGCTAAGGCAGGGAACGCCAGTTCGTTCGCCTGATGTACGCCCGTTTGCGTGGAGTACCTCTCTTGGGCTGGGCCGTATCGTGAAGATGGGCTGATACGTATCGGCCCAAGTATCCCGAATTATGTTATTTATTTTTATTTTGATACTTCTTCGATATGTATCCGTCGCGTATCGGAGGCGTATCGCGTATCGGAGGTGTATCCGATACGGATACGGCACCTAATTGAAGTATCCGTGTTTTAGAGTTATGGATTAGTTATGAATTAATCTATCTGCAACACATTTACTCAATCTTGCACGTTACAATAACTATTTCAAGATTTCATGTATTTTTAGAAGATAGAGGATCATGTAAGAAGACTAAAAAAAATTGGTTTCATGATTTTTGGATTAGTAAATAATTAACTATGCATTTAACTCGAATTAATAAATGAGCTACACGTTTTTCTTTTTTTTCAAACTTACTCTCCATGAAATATGATGCAAAGGATATTATTTTCGAAAAAAAATTCACAAAAGTTCTTAGAATTGTCTCTAGTTTTTTTTAGAATTTTTTGTTATTTTTTTTTGAATTTTTGGGGGTGTTTTTGCAACAAAACCGAACCTTTGGGGGATTTTTTCAACAAAACAAAATCCAAGTGACTTTTTTTGGGGGGGTGGGGGGTGTTTGCATTTTTCCCTAGTTTATATTCAATCGTCTAGCATGGACGGTTCACAGCTTTCAACGAATCTAAGAGGATTTAACATTTAGTTCTCACAAATAATTGCTAAAGAAATATATAAGAATATTATATTCAAAGAAGTATGATGATATATCATGCTTAACGTACTAAACTGAAATGGTGATATTTCCCCTTGCCCTTCATACAATTGTTGTATATTCGTTGGCTTACACTATTATTGTGTTTTAAGGATTCTTCATGCTTAGATTTGTTTCTATAATAGTCCACAAACGAGCTAATTGAAGGTTTTGGTGCATGTACTCAAATTCCATGCTTCTCTTAAAAAAGCTGTCGTAATGCTCGATAATTTTCCATATGCCTTTCTAACATGCGACATGTGAACTCCCAGAAACTGAGGTTGCTGCAGTGAATGTAGTATAGTGTCACCTTCACAGCACTCTGGAGTTGCTATATATGATTGAAGAAACTGTTACTGACAGTATAGGGGTTCTGATTTTTCCGTAGATATACATTAGTTGAAACTAAGACAACTGTTGTTTCATGTTTCTTATGTCTTTGTGCAGAGATTGAACGAGATAAATACACAGTACCAAGAGAAACTATTAGCACTTCGAGCTCGCCAAGCAACCTATAGAGAAGAATTCCTGCATAAGGAATCTCTGGCACGCCAGCAGCAATACCAGCAGGCCAGCATGAGTCATTATGCCAATAATGCCGTGCCTGGGGAGCAGCATGGTTATCATCCAACAGCAGCAGTCACACCTCCTCCTCCTGTTGCTGCTGGAGGTGCTTATGGAGATACTCATAGGGGTTATGCTTCTGGACAGTACGAATCCATGGGTGAGCATCCAGATTACCCAGAGTTCCATGGTGGGGGCAGAGGTCGTGGTTTTGAGCACCCTGTTCAATACCCTGGTGGTCGTGCTTATAATTCTGGTGGCCGGCGATTCTAGAGTTGCTGTCGAACGATCAGTTGATTTGGCCTCAACACCTGATCTCAGTTTGGTGTGCTGTACTCGACACAGGTTGGTTGCAATCTTCTTGAAACCTAAACGCTTGTAAAACCTGTTCTACGATTCAATGCCCCTGGTATGCAAGCATTGAACTACCTTTTCCATTGAGGCTTGCCTACTGCCACTAGTGGCCGCAACTTTGCAAGAGTTTCTTCTGGTTGTAATTTGTAGAGGAAGGAGAGAATAGTGTACCTTATTGTTTATCTGCTATCCATTCATGTTCAATGATCTCGGAGGCGATTAAATTTCATGTTCTTTGTTGTTTCAAAATGACAAAACCAGAGTGCGTCTGCGTCAAGCATCAGAGGTATATTGACGCATCAGAGGTATAAACATCAATGGCTCTGCATATGCTACTTCATTTTTCAGCAGAGTTTTGTGCTGCTTCTTGTTCGGCATGGTTCACTTTTAGCCGACAATTCTTCAGAGAAGCAGTTCAAGAATCTGAGGAAAATACTAACTGGGGTATCTGGAAAACTGGGTGAAAAAAAAATAATTTTGAACTTGCGATACAACGCCGATGTACTGCTAAGATATATAAGTAGAAAACAAGTTGCAACAAGGATTCAACTAGCTATACACAAAGCAAGATATATTACACATTCCCTTCAGAAGCTAAGTTCAGCCCTTCCAAGTCCCTCATCCGTTTCCTGTTTTTACTCCCTTGATATATTACAAAAGGAGGATACTACATTCCAGAGAGGTATGAACATCAGTAACCAGCAATCCTCCTACTTGCCAGTTTTCACTGCACCCTTGGCCTCTTGAAGCCTTTCTAGCACAGTCACAACCTGATCCATGCCTGGCCTGCATCGCGCGTCCATCGACAAGCATTGCAGCGCAAGGGCTGCGGTCTTCTGTGCTGCAGGAAGCGAATACTGAGAACCCAATCGTGAGTCGAGGACATGCATGACCCTCCTCTTGTTGGTGATGTAAGGTCTAGCCCACTCCACAAGGTTGTGTTGGCCAGGCGGGCGGTTCTTGTCCAGAGCACGGTGCCCAGATAGCAACTCCAGAAGAACAACACCGTAGCTGTACACATCGCTCTTTGCGGTCAAATGGCCTGCGCAACATGAGGGCAAAGAATATAAGTTGCCACCAATTATACACACGAAACTCATTCTTGACTTTTACCATCAGAGCATGTGCACAATTTGTAGGTTAAAGAACAAGATGTAAGCAATTGAGTAATCAGAATCTGTGTGTTGACTATACTTGAGTATTAGTAGGAAAGGCGTGTGCAACCACAATTTCTGATTTTATGGTAGTTCGTGCATGGAATCAGCTGGAGAATCTAGTTATATTTTTTGGGACTAACCAAAGGTATGGCAAACATAAAGCACCATTCAAGTAGCATAATGTGCTGCTTCGATGTTTTCCTCTTTACAGGACGGCATACATCATACAGTTCATTCTTTGAGTATTTAAATCATAAGCGTCACATGAGCGAAACATCAAATATCAATCTAGAAGGGACTTCCTTGAGAATTATTTTATGCCCCCCTGATTGCAATAGAGGAATGCGTTGCTTTAAACAAAAGGCACATCTAAGCACAGTGGAGAACCACACCATATAAAACATGGATCTAACACAAGGAAGTATCCTTGTCTTGGAGATTATTTTTCTCCACTAGAGAGGTGTCTTGTAGCCCCACTGTTAGCAGGGCATTGTGTTGGCAGAAACTAGGGACATTGCTTGATCATGAAACCTGACCTATGAATTCTATGCTAGAAAGAATGGGCCTTCTGAACTATAACAAATTAACGTCCTCTCTGTCCTTGTCACTAAACTGTATGAAAATAACAGAAAAGCAATATGATATATCATTGGCTGGTAATTCACGTTACAAAGATTACCTGTTGCAAGATATTCAGGGGCAGCGTAGCCCTGTGTCCCCATGACCCTGGTTGATACATGACTCTTATCACCACTTGGACCATCTTTTGCCAAACCAAAATCAGACAATTTTGCATTGTAATCCTGGAGAAAAAGAAAAAACGAAATACAAATCTTTTAGATCAAAGTTCATTTGGCTTGCACATATTGACTAATATTGTACAGAGACTGATTTGCATGCACACCGAGTCGAGAAGAATATTGGAGGTCTTGAAATCACGGTAAATAACTTTAGCCTGATCACCATGCAGGAAAGCAAGACCTCTGGCAGCTTCAAGCGCAACCTTCATCCGTAAGTTCCATGGGAGCGGTTGGAAGTGCGAACCCCCTGCGATATTATAGCATTATCCCTCTTTAAGCACTCTTGCCTAAGCACTTGCATTGTATATGCCCTAAAGCAAGAAGCCAAGAATGAAAGATATCGCGAAAGAACACTTGAGAGCTTACTCCTGAAAAGATGATGCTCCAAGCTGCCTCTTGGCATGTACTCGTACACCAGAAGCCGTTGTTCATCCTCCAAGCAGTACCCAATGAGTTTCACAAGATTAGGGTGGGATAACTGCCCTAGGTAATTGACTTCAGCCTACAAAGTTATTGCAGTATCAAATCAAAACCACCTTTGTCTCACTGAAGGTTCATCCAAACAGACACAATTGGGATAGAGGGGCACCGACCAGCCATTCCCTGTGCCCTTGGAAACTATCGAGCTTGAGCTTCTTCACCGCAACCATCATCCCAGTACCTGGCTTGACAGGCGCAAGCGTGCGCTCATCCATCCATCCCTTGAACACTGACCCAAAGCCCCCCTCCCCGAGCAGGTTGTCCGGCCGGAAGTTCCTTGTGGAGCCTTTCAGCTCGCTGAACGAGAACTTCCGGAGATTCGAGGACTCCAGGATCTCTGTCTCCGTGCGAGGAGTCGGTGGCACCGACGAAGAAGAGCCAGATGCCTTGGTACCAAAGGTGCTGCTATCGGTTGCATTCTTGCTGCTGTTCTTGGAACCGGTCCCTGGATTACAAGCATCTACTTACTTGGCAAAGAAACTAACACTATTTATGCTTCCAGAATTGAAGTGCTACTTCTTTTGATAATAAACCTGACATTGTTGTAAAGAAAATTTGTTCACCTAAAGTCCTAAAATTGTACAATTTCGCTCACCACTTGTGACTCAATAATCCCAAAAGTGGACCACTAAATTGTTCTCTTCTCGGGGGGATATAAGGGAAACATCGCAAATTTGTTCAAATCAAGGTCGACTATTCTTTGTTCTTTGCAAGTGCAACACAAGGAACCAGTAAACGCCCATTCCCTCTATCGAAAACAAAACAACAATCGCTGCAAGAACCATAGTAAAGAAATGCACTAGGTTTTTAACACGCTGATGTAAACAAGAAACGAGCTTAGCACCTGACAAGTTAGGGGCACTGAAGGAAGGGTTGATCTCGGCGTTCCCCTCAACGCCGGCGCAATTCCCCATCAGGAACAAAGATTCCCAATCAAACCAACCCCCCGAACGAGGCGGCGGCCGCGTGTGGTGCTCCCTGCTGGATTTAACCGAGCTTCGGGGTGCAGGGTGGCAGAAGAACCCGTGGGTTTATTTGGCTTGTGGTGTCCTACTTCCCGTGCTCCGCTGGGCTGGAAGAAGATGTATCTTTGCTGGAGCTGGTGCTGGCGCTGCTGCTGCCTGCCTGAGAGCGAGGGTGGTGGTAGGCGTGGGGTCGGTCAGCTCATTAATGGACAGGCACGGCGCCTTTTCATACACGATTCTCTTTTCTACCTTTTTTCTGTTTTTTGCTCGCATGCGTTTCACCTGTTTTAATTCCGTGAATTCCGTATTGACGGCTATAAACTCCACTGTATTTTACAAAAAATATGTCTCCATCAGTTCGGATAAAACAAATGTGTATTGCCCTAGAGGTGAAGTACGAAAACCAGGATTCTAGATAGCTAGCTGTAGTTGCCATAACATTTTTGGGACATCGCCAAAAAGCTGCGAAAACAAAAAAGAACTAAATAGCTAGTTATGGTTGTGTCGTACTACCTCCATTTTTTAGTTGTCGTTTAAAAATCAAAACGGTCATCAATGCATGTCTTTAGCCATTGTTTTTTTCTAATTATTTGTTATCAAAAGTTACTTGAAATATAATTATTTGAAAGTATTTTTCATTACAAATTTATTAATATCATTTTTATGTGATAAATATTAATCCTTTTATACATATTAAAAGTCAAAAATTTAAGATTTGATTGTAAGTATCCTAAATGTCATATATTAGAACGGAGAGTAAAGTTTTATTGGGACCGTGTCGGAGGGTGAACTCCTGTCGCAGGGATCCTAAGAGACCCCTTTTTAGAGATTCGGCCGGGGGATGATCCTGAACGAGCTTGTTTGGGAAATAAGCGGGAAACGGAAATAAATGCAGTGGCTGGTGGGAGATGATTGTCCTAGTGCGAGAAAGATGGGTGCACCGGGGTTTAGACAGGTTCGGGCCGCACCGGGGCGTAACACCCTACTCCTGTGTGAGTGCTGTATCTATCCTTGAAGGGAATTCTTCAAGGATGTATCTGGTTACCAGAGAGAGCCACTTACAGAGAGCTTGAGGCTCTCGTGTTCTAGCTTGGCTTGAGCTGGTTCGAGCGTCTGCGTCCTCTTTCTTTTTTTTCACCCCTTTACGTGTTCTCCATCCTTTCCTTTTATAGGCGCGCCGACCTCGACATATCCTGAATGGGAAAGAGGGGGTGCGAGTGCCAAGGTGCCACGGAGAAAGGCGTCATCATTCCGTCTTGGCGAAGTGACAGGGGCGGTGGAAAAATGCAGCGCGCATCCGACCACTCGCCACTGTGGATGCCCTCGGACGCCATTAAGGGGGCCCACCGGGCAGCCTCAGAGGTGCCCGGTGCGCCCACCCTGTCTTGTTCTTCTGCCAGGGCAGGGTGGCAGGCGGAGCGCTTCGATTCTGGCAACGTTATCCCGAGGCACCCGGATAAAACGGGACGGGACCCGTGCATTTAATGGACCCACGCCCCCCTGCCAGTGCATGGCAGGGTCTGACACTGGGGCGTGGGCAGCTGAGAATGTCAGGATGTCAGGCCGCGCGTGCCTATTAAATGCGGCATTGGGCCTTTGACTGGCTGACACCCCGACGATAGGACCCTTCGGGTCGTCGGACGATCTTGTGCGAAACTTCGGGGAACCGAGTCCTCGGGGGCTGCCACGTGCAGCCCCGAGCACTCTCTCCCGAGCACTTCGGTGAGACCTTCGGGGAACCGAGTCCTCGGGGGCTGCCACGTGCAGCCCCGAGCACTCTCTCCCGAGTACTTGGGTGAGACCTTCGGGGAACCGAGTCCTCGGGGGCTGCCACGTGCAGCCCCGAGCACTCTCTCCCGAACACTTCGGTGTGACCTTCGGGGAACCGAGTCCTCGGGGGCTGCCACGTGCAGCCCCGAGCACTCTCTCCCGAGTACTTCGGTGTTTGGATCATCGGGGGACTACAGTACTCGGGGATAAGTGAGAAACCTTCCGAGCACTTCCTTCCCGGTACTTGGACTCTGCGGATCATCGGGGAACTGGGGTGCTCGGGAACCTAGAGGCTACGGCCCCGAGCACCTTCCCCCGGGACTTAGTTTCTTCTTATCCTGCAGGGTGGACCTCGCGGGATGGTGACATGTGGCGGATGGCCGGCCCGGTCTCGGGATTCAGGGACCCCTGGTTCCTAATACACCGACAGACCGCTAACTGCAATTTATAACCACTTAAAAAATATTGCATTCCAACTATAAGTTGTGCGTTTGAAATGTAGGTAAACTTTTCGTTTTCTATTGTGATCAAACTGTTTTCAGTTCCCACATTCGAAATAGGTCTAAAAGTTAGTGTCGAGGGTTAGTCTCTCATAATAATTTTGAGGTGTATTAGTTGATGGCGTGTGATCAACATCTTGAATGGGTGTATCTGTTAGAATTTAAGAACATCAAAGATTATTTAGGTTCAGACCTTCTAAGAATAATAGTCCTATATTTTATATATTTTAGTATAGGTGTTTTCTGAACTGGTTATAGATAAGATACTCTCTCGAATCCTAAACACGTTCTTTTCTTTATATACAAGAAAAGGAAAACTTACAGATGAGCCTCTTCCCGTATATCCATATCTAGCTAGATATTCTTTTCAAAGACCATCACCACTCGAAATGCACGCTATACCTTGCACTGGTGGTATTACGGGGACCATCCCATCCCCATAGATATCTCCACTTTTATTTTACTTTGATAACCCCACATGTTCCCTTGACGTGAGCCACAAGTTTATCTGTCAAGTTATTCCGTTCCAGCCCCCTGTGAGTCCACCTGCGAACTCGTCTACTTGCTTGATCGTTCTGCAGACCATGCCCCATATGTCGCATGGTGCCAAGTTGGTTCGTAAAATCTCACTCCTAGCATTTAATACTACGGAACGAGCACTGCCTATATGCGTCGGTTACGATTTTGTTCGCTGAAGAGAAGTGCCTCAGGAAAGAAAATATTTGAATAGAAATTAATAAATACGATTAGACATGTTATATATAGACTTCTGTGATTAACAAAGATTGCTTGCGGGATTCCAATATATCACAAGAAGGTCGATCGCCTAAATCTCATACTGATCGAGTAAGCTTTGACTGATCACGCTGAGTCATGGTTCAATAAATATTTCTCGCCGTTCGTCATACCTATTATGGGGCCTATTAGCTAGAACGTCTTCGTACCTCAATACTCCGACAGTTAGAGTAAATTTTGTTCCCTTCCATCTTTTCAAAATATCACTGTCACTATCGAGACAATGGGTTTTACATAAGCTCGTGGATTTCAATGTCGGTGATTCTAGACACGCTACAGTGTAAATGAGCCTTATGAGCATGGAACTAGAAAATGATTTAATCTCCCAGAAGAATATGAAGGGAACCCTCTCCGTTCCGAACTGGGCTACCGCTGCAATCACTCATGGAACAAATAAGGGTAGTTATTTCTAATTTCTAGTACAACTCAACTTATTCAGCATAGCGTTTTTAGCATTTTGGTCGTGTACAACACACCCCAATACTCTCTTTTGACCCTAATGGTGTTCTCCTTGCAACGCCCAACAAGAATGCAATCATTTATACAACCAAAATACTACTAAAATTTGTATGAAACAGCTGGCCGGTGTTGCAGCAGTGTTGACCAGAGGAGCTACGGTGCAAATGGTGGCGGTGGTTGTTGGAGCTTGGAAGCGTATGGCGCCACCTCCGGGGCTCCGGCAAATCAGGTCCGCATGCTCTTCGCTGTATTCCCTTGAGTCTGTACGACTTGCGAGCTGCACCGCACCGTCTGTGCACATCCTCTTCAGTGTTGGCTAGTTGACAAGTAGCCGCCTAACTGAAGTGCCGAAGTGAGCAATAGTCCCGTTGCAACTCGGAACCACTTTTCGGTGTAGTGGTAGTGACATGAGCCTACGACTCTGTCATCAAGATTCAAGTTTTGCTGCTTAGATTTACGCTACGCTCGCATATGAGTGAGTATAGTATGTGTATGTGTGTGTCCTTATAATCTTAAAAAAATAGTCTAGTTGCAACTTGCAAAACTCTCTCCGGCCAAGACGTCACGAATTGGGGCTTTTATTAATATTATAAATTTGTACGGAAATTTCAAAAATAATATAAAAATACTGGAATTATAAAAATAATACATATTCCTAGCTTGGTCTAAAAAAAATGAGTTTTCGCTTCCTCAGTACGTGAAATATGGGTTTTCACAGTCTCATCCTGCGAAATCTAGATTTTCGCGGTCTGGATATTCGAAAACCCCGTGGAATCCTCACGCAGGTGTAGTAAGGTGGTTTTTATGGTTGAAGGCGCGAAAATTAGTTGTAGCGGTATGAGGGTGTGAAAACAGGTTGTTGCGGCCTTAGTAGGTGAAAAATTGGGTGCTAAAAAATCAGAGGTTTTTGCGTCCTAGGGGCGCAAAAACTCTCCGCCCTTATACGCGCGACAGGTGGCTCCTCCTCTCAGTGCTATTTGCATTCTGCATGATTTGCGTTCGGCCGAACGGGCCGAGAGAGAAAAGAACGAGGAAGAAGGAGGGGAGGAAGGAGGAAGGAGAAAGAAGAAAGGAGAGGAAAGAGAAGGAGTGAGAGGGGCCAGAGGAGAGAGGAGGAAGTAGAAACATCTTTATTGGAAGGTTATTTTTTTATTTTTTTGGTTCATATAAATAATGTAAAGCAGTTTAGAAATTTTAGAAGTAATTTTAGTATAGTTTAGAAATTTTAGTTTAGTTATAGAAATTATAGTGCGATGTAAACATAGTGTTAAGAAATAGTTTAGAAAATGTAGTTTCAATGTAGAAATTATAGCATCAGTGTGAAATAATTAATATTAGGTTATAATTATTAGACGGATGCAATATTTACTATAGGATAAATGAGTTGAGAAATAAAATATATATTTTGTAATGTTATCATAGGTGTATAGTTTAATTTGAGATATTTGGTAGTTGTAGATGTCCATAGAAATAACAAAAATTAGGTTGTAATTATTATACATATGTAATATTTACTTTTGGATATACTAGTCGAGAAGTTAATTATAGAAGTAGCAAAGGTATTATAGATGATATTTGTTGAACGTTACATATATTAGCTAGATGTAACATATAGTTTTATTTTAGACATTTGTTTTAAGTTTAGTTAGATTTTGTATAAATTTTTAATATACAGTAAATTACATGTTTAGGTTGAGCATAATTTTATTACGTTTAAAATTATGTCATGTTACAGATATATCTTGAGCACTATAGGTCTTAGATTAAAGTAAATATTTTGTACATAATATTTATCTTTGTAATATAATTTTAGAAATGTAGTTATTGTTCATTATATTTGAAGTTAGTCACATGAAATTAACTTGGTAATTTATTCGATATATTTATTTTAAGCTATAGTTATGTCAAACACTGTAACTCTTATAGTTTTTTTTATGTAAATAGCAAATCCGTAATAGTCCACGGGATATTGATTTGAGCAATTTCTGTTTACTACCATTGAGCAGTGATCGCCCTCTCCATCATTCCACTTGGTTGGCAGCAGAACTTGTTCGAGAGGTTTCAGGGAGTTCTACCTGAGCCATTGGATAGGGACATGCTACCAATTGCAACGAATCAGAAGCACGGTCCGAAGAAACAGCGGCTGGAGCAGTTCAGGGTTAGTACTAAATTTTATTTTCTTCATTAATTTAAAATTTAAATTAGTTTGTCTATTTATTATCATTACTAACAACCAATGGTATTACGTAGGTGGAGGAAATGGCCGAGGACCCCACAGACTTTCAGGTTGCTCGACACCTGAAGGCTTACTTGCTATGGTTGTTTGGTTGGGTGATGTCCACATCCACCCATAGCAACACCGTGGATGCACGTTGGATAACCTATGCCCAGGCTATTGCTGATGTAGACGATGACGATGACATTCCTCAGGTGTCCTGGGGTTTAATAGTTCTTGGTGCCACATATCGCGGCTTGTGCAAGGCATGTGTGAAGGCACATCCAGAGTCTCTTCTGACGGGGATGCCTCTACTACTTCAACTATGGTCATTTGAGCAATTTCGGGTTGGATGACTCCTTGTGCTGCCTATGCACTACACCTCAGATATGTACAGCGGCGACCACATCGATAAACCAACGATGGGATCACTTTGGACACGTCGACGGGTATGTCATTCAAACTAACTACAAATTTCGTATCCGTAACAATCATTCTCTAACTTAGATGCACCATAATTTTGCAGCCGCAGTGGGCGAGAGTGTAGGTTTGTTCCACGTACGAGGCTTTCACAGAGCAGTTTGACCACTTGCAGCCTGAGATGCTCGTTTGGGAGATGTAGACCACTAACTTGGTGCTCCGACGATCAGCCGAGTGTGGGATCTCCACCTTGTGATATAGGGACTCGACGTTTTGGATGACAAGGAAGAAGCTGGTGTTCGACATATTCGTCGAGGACTATGCTATGCACCAAGTAATGCGCCAGTTCGGATGACACCAGGAGTTCCCTGTTCCATTGGGAGACAGTGTTCCTAGTACAGTGCACCCATAGGTTATAATGTTATGTACCTCATCGTATTTTGTTTGTTGCAATTGTAAAAAAAAATTGAAAGTATATTATATGTTTTCGATGACGGGGCCACATAAGAGCTTAGATGACCTGACCAACAAAATGCAACACCGGTTACAACAGTGGAGCCATGCTCCTGAGGATGTGATCAAGTACGGTGCGCCTTACGATGACTATAGTTAACAGTTGTACCTCCAGTGGTACACTTTGCTACCACTTCTGCCCTGTACCCTGGCCACGCAGGAGTGGCATTGTACTTTGCGGTACGTGAACTATGCAAATTCTCATTATTTTTATATCCATATAGCTACTGGTGGTAATGATTTCTTGTCTACTGCAGTCTGATGACGGGAGATAGATTCACGAGGAGGCGACGAGTTAAGCTACGAGACTGCGCAAGCATGACACAGGTGGGATGGTGATCGATGATATCATTGAAGCGTTGTCCCGTTTGGTCACCAAGGGCCGATGTGTCGTGGAGTGCAAGTCGTGCCGGCAGCCCATCACCTTTGCACATGACTCATGTGCGGCACATTCCACACAGAGGACCCCACGACCTTTGTCCACTAATTGTACACTAGTCTGTAGCGCCCAGACCAGCCAGGAAGCTCTGGATGGCCCGACCACCAACAATACGCTAGTACTCAGCCTCCGCGCCCTTACCAGGCAGGAGGCTCTAGGTGGATCGACCATGGCTATGATAGTCCTCAGCCTGTGCGACCTGACCAGGTAGGAGGCTCTGGTTTTGTCACCCCCGTGTTTATTCCTACGCCTGGTATGCCTGGTATGTGCCTACTCTTTATTCTATAATACTCACATGTTTCTGCATTATACAATACATGTATGATCCGCATGGAGACAATCGTTCAGGTTTTCGGGAGTTCACATGACTGCATTTCTTTGACTATGGAGGGTTGTCCATAATGATGGGCCCCTCTCAGTTGTACAATGTAGCTCCGCTCAGTCTACGCAGCAGGAGGCATAAGGCACCTTCGATCTCCACTAGTTCCCCATACGCGAGCGCCACACGCCCGATTGGTAAACACCTTCCACATATGAGCATCCTTGGGAGATGGAGGGTGTGGACTTTCCAGCACCAGCACGTATGAGAAAGCATGCCAAAGGCAGGCCCAGGGTAGGGGTGCAGGAAGGGGTCATGAGGAGTCTGTGTTGCTTTTATGTTTAATAAAAGTAATTCGTTTTACTTTCCATTTCATTAGTTCAGACTATACTTTGACATGTTTATGTTATTTCTATTTTGTGGTTGTCATATCATGCAGAATGTTTATTTTGGTACTATGTTACCATTCATGTTTTCACTACTTGTGTTCTCGTAGCATCACAAAGTGTAGCAGTGTGCAATCTTAACCGCTTTCAAACTTATCTGCGTGCAACTTTCCACAACAAAACCATTCGCAATATGAACCCTATCACTAGTAATGGATGGTGGCACCATTGAAGTCCTTCAGCAAGGTCAAATGTGGAATGTACGTGATATCGTCTAGAGGGGGGGGGTGAATAGGTGTTTCCTGAAATTTAAAACTTCGCAGCAGATTACTGAATCTGGATACTCCGGGTCAATCCGGAGACTCCAGGTTATACAGAACCCGGATACTCCGGGTTTATCCGGATAATCCAAATTATACAGGAAATTGAAACTTATGAACTTTCAAGCAAATCTGAATGAGTTTATAAGTTACCTCATGTTCTAAGAGATACCTAAATACCTTATCACCAATAACCTGCAGTCACACACACAAACAAGTAGATCAGGAAAATCCCCAAAAATCAACTAGAACAAGTAAATGTGCAATAAAGTAAGCGAGACAAGGATTTGTTCCCGAAGTTCAACCACCTCACAAAGAAGTGTCTATGTCTCTGTTGAGGAACTCACAAAGAGACATATCTCTTTCAACCCTTTCCTTACCAAAGCGAACATAAATATCAAGCTAGGGTTATTTCTCAAATCAAGGGGTAATTCAGACTTTCCGGGGCACTCCACAAGCTTGGGTGCTCTCCGGGTGACACCTTGCCATCTAGGAACTCAAAGCTTCAAGAGTAAAGAACGCGAATCGAAAGCTTGGCGATGACCTCAAGTGCTCAAGATTGGATTTTTTGCTCTCTAGCACTCAATCTCACTTCCCAAACTATAATCTCCAAATCTAGCAAGAATTAAAACTCTAGAGGAGTTACGAGGACTATTGAATGGCTTTGAATGAGTTTGTCCATGAGTTGGTTCAGCAGCTAATGAAGAAGGACGTGTGGGGTATTTATAGTCCACTTCAAAAAACTAGATGTTACTGTGTATTTTGTACTGACCTGGAGTATCCGGGTTCACCCAAAGACTCCAGGTAACACATGGGCACGCAGGCATAAACACTGTCCGGAGCCTCTTCGAAGGGTCCGTAAACACCAGAACCCGGAGTATCCGGCCAACCCGAAACTCTCTCGCGGAGTCTCACAAAGAGACTCCGGCCACAAACCAGACTTTGGAGTATCTGGGCTAACCTGGAGACTCCGAGTTGATCTCTCATGCTCAAACCAAGACTCTCTGCCAGAGTCTCACTCGGAGACTCCGATCACATACCAGACATCGGAGTATCCGACCTGAGCCAGAGACTTCGGGCTCAGACAACAAAAGCCTTTTTCTCAGTGTCCGTGGGTGATTGTGTCTCTCAACTTTTGGTTCTAAAAGAAGATTTTGAGCACTGAGGCACCTTCAAGACTATCAACATGCATCCATCTTGATAGTACGGCTATCCTTAACTCAAATTCAAAATAAAATAAATTAAAGCCTATTGAGTAGCTACATCCCGCTTCTCTTTTCTTTTTGAGGAACGCCAACATCTCTTAACTTATCCAATGGGACTTAAAACCTGTTCATAACTTCAGCAAACCCATTAGTCCCTTAATCATTTGTCATCAATTAGCCAAAACCCACATAGGGGGCCTAGATGTACTTTGAAAATGCAAAGTGATAAATCGACCTGATGAATCAACTCTCGAAGTAAACCTAGCCTTGCTAGGGTAACATAGGTTCTTTCTTTACATCGGTTTGCAAATTAGATGCAATTAGATGTATACTCAATTTTCTATAAATATCATTTATCATTAAGTAAGAAGGTATCACCATCAAAGACAACTCATCAACATTGCTATAGAAAAAGCAATGTGTCTAGAAAACATGTCATGTTTGAAGACATTGAAGGTGGTTCCGAGTTGAAGAGACTGCCTACTCACATAACCGATGCACCAGACCCATGAGGAGGCCTCGAATCTCGTGATCGCTATGACACCGCATGATACCACCTTTTATGAGCGATGTGACCGCACGCTGCCAACTACTCTACGTCCACTGACCCCTCGTTGCAGGAGGATTCCATGCCTCATTGCAGAGACAACAACAACTCATTGCTGATCTTTTTCATAATAAAATGATCATACCAAGCATCAATGTCATAATTTTTTCAGCTTTCACAGGGAATCCTATGCTCTAGCTTACATCTGAGCCGATGCACTCAATCCATGCACCAGCCCCTAGCCATCATAAATAACCCCACCCTCATTAATGGATACACCACTTCTTCCTCAGCTCCCTCAACTGTAATGTCGTTCTCAGCTCTACCAAGCCTACACAAGAAATATTAGGGGATTTTCATTCCCCAGGGGGTCAAACCGTCAATGTGCTTCTGTGTCGACCCTTGTAAGATTCACGAGTCCTAGGACGTCTTCTACACCTATGGTCTACACTTCTTCATGTGTGTCGACTACCAGTATGATAAGCCTTGACATGGACCATATGAGTACCCATCGGTATGGCGATATAGATCACTCATGTGGTACTTTTCATATGATTTCATTCAATGTCTTACTAATATCCCTTCTTGTTTCATTTGTCCAGTCTCCTCCACCTATCTATGACTTTATGCAATGGCTGGATACAGAGCAAAATGAGCACCAAAAGCAGTTGATAAACATGGAGATACGATGGAGGAGAGAAGCTTATGAACGTCGTGAGTACGAGCGACATCAAGAGGAACTATAGATGAAGTGGTATGAGGAGGAGTGCATCAGGAACGTCGCGAATGAGCGCGTCGTGGCTGAAGCACGTGAAGCAGAGAGAGAAAGAAAGTGGGAGAGGGCGCATCGAGCTAAGGCGGAGGGTCCCGATGCTTTGAGAAAGGGCAAATATCCTAGGTGCACTCAGTATAGAGCATCTATTGTAACCCGTCATATTTTCTTTCCCTAAGGCATGTTAGGTTTAGCAGCGAAACACTATTAGGTTAATTTTTAGGCGTACCGTACATGCCAATGTTTGATGTCGTTAGCTCTTAATGGTTCATCAGCATATGTCACATATAACATTTATCAGTATATGTAACCTTCGTATCGAGTTCTATGATCCTTATCTTGCCATTTTTCACTCCTGCAGGTAGCGATAACCTTTTTTTGCGCTCGCAGTATGTAAAGACCTATTTTTGCGCCCTCAAGTCACGATAACTTATTTTCGCGTTTTCAGGCCCCAAAAAACAATTTTTAAAGCCTTCAGGCCATGAAAACTGGTTTTCGAATATCCTGGCTGCGAAAACCTAGATTTCACGTGCTTATGTTGCGAAAACCCAGATTTCATGTGCTGAGGACGCGAAAACTCATTTTTCGCAGGACCATGCCATGAATAGGTATTTTTTTTTTTATAAATTTTGGTATTTCCATTTTATTTTTGAAATTTCCATACAAAGTTATAATATTAAAAAAATGATTAGGAATTTGGGTCGATCCTTTCCATGGCACCGGTCGGAGCAAAGTCCATTGCGGTTGCGGTGGTGGATGTGTACCTATGTAAGTTAGTCCAACTACCTCGCGCTGCTGGATTGACATCCAGTTTTTTTACATATTATTGTATGCAAAAATTAAGAAACATATTTGTATGCATGCACGGTGTACCAGCTAGTAACAGGCGTTCGCCAGTTTGTCGTGAGACATGCATAATATGTCCGAGCATTGTAACAGAATAAAAAATATATAAATCACAACTTTTAAATTCTTACGAATAAAATGAAAATGCGAATTCAAAATATTAGACATCTGTAAAGCACAAATTAATAAAACAACACCTATTTAAATCATTGTATAAAATTGGTGAAAAATAAAGATACAATACAGAGGTAACTGATTCATAACCTACGTGTTCTAAAATTACTCATTGCCTTTGGCAAATGTGTCCTGTGCTACCACCCATTTGGGTTTAGATGACCATGAAAAATATTGGAACAATTTTTTTTATCTAAACTCAGTCCACATATTGAGAATAAAAATGGAATACAATGAAATACGAAGTAAAGGGAGAAAAAGAAAAGGATTTATTGTCCACTGAAACTTCTCCTTTTTATTTCTCATTGTGTGCATCATATTATCTACTGGTGGATACTTAAACATTGTTGGTAGCACAGTAACACACAACGGTTGTAGCAACTATGAACTTGGTGGTAAAGTTAGTGCATGTAATTTCTTAATAGCTCAATAGATAAAAAAAAATGGATAAGTTATATTATTGGTTTGACCTATTAACTGTATGACAAAAACAAATGTAACTTATTCAAAATGAAGCCTACTGCTTAGTGAGAGCATATAGTAAATGAGGAGTTAGCTTCTCTCTGCACAAGTATATCCAAATTTAGAAGCACAAAGTAAATGACCTTAGTTATGAGCAGATGATAGAATTTTACTTTGGCAAAAATATCATCAGATAGATCCACCGGGAAATCAGTTGGCATGCTAAGATGATGACAATTTGAACTACAGTTCAAGCAATTAAGACCTCTCCTATACCTATAGTAACATGAAATAGACATAAGTAAGATTATTACTGGCAACATTGTCTACTGTATTTTTATGCGGCTGCAGAAGAACAAAATTGATGTTCAGAAGGCACACCAAATTTTATTGTTCAACATCAACTTTAGACGCAGTAATTCATTAGAAATAGCAGCCAATTAAACTACTCCTCTAAGCTTTGATGCACTCACTGTCGCTTATACTTCCAACGCACTCTTGCAACAAAACAAATGTAAAATTCTAATAGAAACGGCCACAAAATTGAAAAAAAAAGCATGAGCATGTTGAACCCAATTCAATTTCATTCTTCGAAATCCAAACCAAAGCCATACCTAGTCTAAGGAACCTCCTCTTCATCACCTCGTCGACCCAGTGCTCCCTACCACTGCTACCTGGTTGTGGTGGCAAGTCCCCGCACCCGTCAAAGAAGTGGCATTGGTGGCTCCATCTCTACTCCATGTGCCCTATCTGAGCAAACAAATGCATGGAAGTTACACGAATCGGACAATGGGGTCAAGTCGAAAAAGACGAGGAAGAGCTTGTCCTCCTAAGAGGTGGTCGACTCGAGCAGTAGCGTAGACGATGGGATCAGCGACGATGAGGATGACGTGCTAGCGTCGCCGTCGGTTGGGATGAGATCAGGGCACGTTGGGGAGGGAAGGGTAATGGGGAGGGCATGGACGGTAGTGATGAGGTTGGAGCGGGTGGTTAGGGAAGAAGGACCAACGGATAAGACGGTCCAGTAGCGATATGGAGCCAGGAGCTATCCCAAGGCTACAGTGTGGCTCGATGGTGTTGGGTTCAGGTGGGAACTTGTGTAGGGAGAGAATGTGGTCGGCCACATCCTCCTCCTCCCCAACCTCCCATTGGAAGGCCCGGCTCTATGGCATGCGCGACTGTTGGTCTCGTCGACATGCATGCGTGCATGCATGGGCCGAGGAGAGGAAGAGATGCGGCGTTCGACGAGGGAGGTGAATATGGATAAACACACGAGGTGTGGAGGATAGGGGCGGACGGGGCGGGTGGTTGGAGGAGGCAGGGGCGATTTTCCAAGGGGGGTTCCCAGGTCGGAGAATGAGAACAGTCATGGTTTTGTGAGGTTTTTATCTGTTTTTTTATTAGGTGAGAGTGGGAAAGAGAGATGAGGTGAAGTACGAACTAACTCATACTTTATATAGTAGACTAACCATACATATGTGTTGGTAGTAGGAGTGATTCATATATAACTAGTAGGTAGATTCAGTTGGCGACATCTGCCAGCTGCTTTGTGATAGAAGTATCTCTCATTTTACAGAGATCTTGCCATCATACAGAGTTTTGAAAGGAGTAGGTTTTTCTTCTAGTGATTCGTATATAACTAATAGGTAGATTTAGTTGGCGATATCTGTAAACTGCTTTGTGATGGAAGTATCTCTCTCGTTTCGCAGAGAGTTTACCATCATACAGATATTTTAAGGACTCCATTCCTATGAGAACTGCTTTGTGATGGAAGGAAAGGCTAGCCTCGTGATTAACGACACAGAGATTGTGACCAGCTCCGATACAGCTTATATAATTGCAGTGCCGTGCCCGGAGAAGCATGTGGCATCAGGCTACAAACTGGTAGAACCGCAATGGGAGCGAGGGGGAGGAGAGCAATTACGCAACTCGGGCAGGGTGCCCCGCCTAGCGGGCTGCAGTGCAGGGGAGCGAGCGGCACTCCGAGAATGCGTGTAGATGCACGCATCTGTCTGTCTCAAGCTGGAGTAGCTTGGCTTTTCGCCGCCGCTCGATCGTGGCGCTCGGGCGAGGCAACCGGCCGGGTCAAGATGGGCGCGAGTCCGCCGGCCGAGGACTCGCCGCTGCTTTCTGCGCGCGGGCAAGAAGCGACCGGCGCGGCTCAGCCACAAGCGCGCGCCACGCCATAAATTCTGCCACTACTAGGCCGGTTCCGGGATGAGTTGATTGACTCCTCGACCGTCACCGGAACCGGATCGGACCGTTTCTTCGGTCCTCTCCTGGAGGGGATGGACCATGTGTGCATGCTGATGCAGAAGAGATCATCGTACCGACGCCTTCAGCTTACGCGGCGTGATCTCGAGTTCTCGATGCGATGTAACGTCCCACGTTGAGTCTTGATGGTACCAAGCGAGGCTAAATATGACCATGGTGGCGCAACTGTCCTCTTAAGGCCACGAGGCGCAACCTGCAGGAATGTCGTAGCACATAGCGAAACCGTGACAGCCGCGGGCAACGTTGACCCCAAGAGCATGCATCCATTCCACTCGATTTTTTTAAAGATAACGGAATGATACATATTCCAGCTATTACATTTAAAGATGTACATAGTTATTCATTATTTTACGATATAAACTGCATCAGTGTCGGATCCAGCTAGGTGGCACGGTGTGCCGTGAACCATCCTAAGAATTTACACTAGTCTAAGGCTAGTATAGGTGTGTAAGCTTATTTAAGATAGATTTCAGACTTAATTATATTGATATGTTAAATTATATTAAGTTGAATCATACTTTCTTACAATTCTAAATCTGCCGTCAGACTGTATCTACCATATAGCTGAAATCACCAACTAAGCAATTAAGATCTAACAGGTAGATAACGTTCATCTTAAAAACCTATTATACTGTTAAACCATCATCCATATTTAATAAAGATATCTATGATCATTGCCTCTAAAAGGCAGTATGCGGTACGTATTGTGCACTGCTCCTCCTCCTTCTATAATAATGTCCATAACTAAATCAAATATGTAGATTTAAAAATTACCTATATAGAAAACTGATTATGTACTTTATCAAACACCACATCATTCCGACTGAGCCAAAACGCCCAACAAATAACGCTTGCCTCCAACAAAAATTTATTTTGAGCTTCATTCCTATTCCATTTAACCATGATCTAAACATATTGGATATACTAAGAAAAGGTTATAAACCAAAAGTGATTTGTAAAACTAAAACTACAATTAATCAAAAGGTGTTGAATAATTTTATTTTTACTAAAAAACAATGATTTTCAATCTTACCAATTTCGTTTAACTAAGTTATCTTTTATAAAAAAAAACTCCAATACATAAAAACTGTACAAATATCTTAATTTGAAGGAAAAGTTTTAGGTTCCACACATAATGATTACGATCAATTTGAATCTATTACAACCATATAACAGAGAATTCCACGCGATCTTGGAGTGCCTACAGTGACAGGTGATGCCAACAGTTTCCTTTCAGGAGGAAATCGACAACCGTAGACTCGTGTACGGCTCTTCCACGGCATGCGTTCCTGGACGAAAAGGAAAGGAAACGAAAGCTGGCTTTGCTGTTGGGCCAATTTGGGCCGACTATAGCTGACTCGTACACTTCTCAGCGCCTAGCGACGATGGGCCGACAGCATCGTTTCGCGCAGTGGCCCCTGGGCCGATCATAGCGCAGGGACGATCACGCGCGAATCGCCGAGAAACGCAGGGCTGACGAGCTAACAACTGGGTCGCACGTAAAGCTCGGCCGCGCACACGGCAAACGCACGCCTGGAGGAAATCTGCCACCGCAAGGCCCTCGTTAGGGTCCAGGCCGCGAGTTCAGAGCTGGCTAGAAATCAGCCCGCGCGCCGCTAGAAACTGGATTCGGCCGTGCGGCCCACGAGGAGAAGGCCGTGCGGCCCCTCAGAAACTGCGCCCGCGCGGCGCAGCACATGCGGCTGGCCGCCGGGCCGGGAGACATCTGGAGAGATCCGATGGACGAGGCGCTGAGATCGGTGCAGTCACTCACGCGGGAGAGATCCGATGGTGTGGTGGCGTCAGCCGCCGAGGCGCCGATGCCCGATGGCAACTTTGTTGGCACGTCCTCCTCCCCGGCAAACGGATTTTACCGTAGCGCATCGCGGCCTGGTTTGACCTCCCTCTCCCAGACCCGGTTCTTTATTCGCGCTCCATCTGCTTGCGCCCCAACCACCCAGTTCGAGCGGCCTCACCTCTCGTTTCCGTGTACGCCATTGCCGTGATAGCCCAAGGATCACACACACTCACACGTGCAATGCGAGTCTGCGAGTGAGGTGCGTGTGGCATAACCTCGCTTCCACGTGAGCAGTACAACACCACGCGCATGGCATAACCTTTTCATCAGACTTCCAAGCCGTGCCTTGGCTAATCTGATACAAGATGACAACCAAGGTTTCCTTTGTTTTGTCTAGACTCTGCACTACGGGATCGATCATACAGTTTAAAAAATAAGGGACGCACCGGCGGACCTATTGTTTTGAAATATGGGAGTAGTTAGTTCTTAGTCTTGTGTCTACTCCCATATAGTATAAACAATTTGGTTTTGTTGGTCATGCCACCAGTGAAATTCAATCGAAGCTATTAGTCACGTTACTTGCTATGGGCACCAAGCTTTTAAGTCCACATTTGGAAGGGTTGCACATTTGCACTTACATACTCAATTCTGATATAGTCTCCCAGCCTCCACGGTTGATTTTATAAGCTGTAGTTCGACTTACATCCATGAAATTAATGTATTTTATTATCTAAAAAATTAAATCAATGTATTTTGATATCTAATAGAGTAACAGACGTTCATACATAACCTTACTCTTTTGCGGTGGCCATATTACCAGTAAACGGTGACAATTGATAAGAAAAAAGGGGTCACCATTAGCACTAAAGTGCATGATGTACCTCATTTATTAACACGAGAAAGGATACTTCACATCTCAAAGAGGATGCGATATTTATAACTGCATCGAGTTAGAAAGTTGAGGATACCGAAAGAGTTGTACGTCATCTCATTGACCTCATCAGAACCTCCTACAAAGCTGCACACAGATCGATATATTACCCGCCATTGCATTTTTGTAAGTTATAGACAATATATAACTGATGAAATTCAAAAGTGTCATAATAATGATGACACCTGTAAAGTAGTTTAGCATGGTGGCACGCCTCCTACAGACCTTACACTCTGTCACTTGAGGGTGAACTGTGACCTGTTGTCCCTTCTACGTGTAATAAGTTCCTAATAGTTGAATCGGTGTGCCTGCACCTAGAAATGAGTGCGTCTCTTGTCATCATATCTTCAAGATATAGAGACATTTGTATATATATATCTCAATGAATTCGAATATATCCCACATTTAGATATGGCTGCACTAATTGTATAAATATCCTGTTACCCGCATCGCCTCTATATAAGGGAGGAGAAGCAAGCCATTTTCAATCCACCATTTCCCTCAATGGCTTAAAAACATTCCATAGGAAGCATTGCTAGAGAAATTATGATGTGTTGAGTTGTAGGTACCCCAAGCAAGTGTGCCTCCATTCACTCAAAAGTGGGCCTGCCCCTTGTGGCATCACTCAACTCCAACTAGTCAACTCCCATAAACAAACCACCCTCTCCCCCTACCCTCCCTTTCCCAAAAGGTCAACTCACCCATCCCCTCCACTCCGCCGATCCCCAAAATCCAAAGCCCAAGGAAACGAAATGGGCAATGGCATCGCCAAGAACCCATGCTTCTCCGGCGATGCCTACGCCGCCGCCGTCGCGTCCGACACTCTCCCCGACGACAGCCATGGCCACTCCTTCACCTACGTGCCATCGGTCGCCGCCTTCGACCAGCCCCCGACGGCTGCCGCCATGTCGTCGGAGCCGGCGTTTTTCTCGCTGTCCGGCGCGGCCATCAGCGCTAACGTGGCGACGTCCGCGTCGATGCCGTCGTTCCGTCTGCTCAACGAGCTAACGTGGCCGCCGACGACCGCGTGCACCTTCGAGAGCTCGCGCTCCTTCGCCGCCGTGCCGCTCCAGGCCGCACCACCTAGGCTGTCCATGTCCGGACCGCTCCAGTCGATGTCCAGTCGTTTCTCCGAAACGTCCGGCTCCGCGTCCACCATCTCCGGCCCGCTCTCGGACCGTCCCTTCATGTCTGGCGCGCTTGACCGCTCCTTGTCCGTCTCCTACTCCGTGAGGCTTCAACCCAGCGTTTCTCAGCTCATCGCTGGGCGCCGCGCCGCGAGCTCCTCCCGCCGCAATGAGCGATCACTTCTCCGGTTCTTGTTCAGGGCCGCCTCCAGGCTCCAGTTCAGGTCGCTGCGCTATGGCCGTCGGCCACACGAACCTGCTGAGCCGATAAAGGTCTCCTTCAGCGACGGGGACTACCGCTCGCCGTCGAACGGCAATGTGGAGTGGGCTCAAGGCATGGCCGGCGAGGACCGGTTCCATGTCGCGGTATCGGAGGAGCACGGCTGGGTGTTCGTCGGGATTTACGACGGCTTCAATGGCCCCGACGCGACCGACTACCTCTTCGCCAACCTCTACGTTGCCGTGCACAGCGAGCTAAAAGGCGTGCTCTGGGACGACATCCAAGGCGGCGACGGCTCCAGGTGCAGTCACCAAGAACCTTCTCCAACCAATGCCGGACGCCTCTGTTTCGCGGAGGAGGGAGGCGACAGCGCGGAGGCTAAACGTAGACGAACGGAACGGCCCGTGGCAGGCAACGCCTCGGCAATGCATCGCGACGTCCTGAGGGCGCTGGCGCGGGCGCTGAGGAACACAGAGGAGGCGTTCTTCGAGGCGGCGGAGGAGCGCGCGGCTGAGAGCCCGGAGCTGGGGCTGATGGGGTCGTGCGTGCTGGTGATGCTGATGAAGGGCGCGGACGTGTACGTGATGAACGTCGGGGACAGCCGCGCCGTGCTGGCGCGGAGGTCGGAGCCCGACCTCAAGGACATCCTCGGCAAGGCGGCGCAGGACCTGCAGCAGTTCAAGGCCGAGATCATGCGCGAGCTCGAGGCGCACGACAGGGACGGCCTCCAAACCGTGCAGCTCACCCCTGAGCATAGCACGGCCGTCGAGGAAGTACACCATCTTTTCCTCTGTCCTCTTATTCATAGCTTGAATTATGACTAAGAATTCATCGTCATATGTTATCGTTAGTTCATAAAAGATATTTAACTGTGCTGAAAGAAGCCGACATGATAAGACAGCAAACCTGTTACAATTGGATTTTTTTTAAACTGTGCTCCCTGCAACATCCTCGATCATGTGGTGCATCGATGTTTAGTTCATGAAGCTGTTCTTGTCGGGAATTTGGGTGATGCAGGAGGTGAGGAGGATCAAGGGCCAGCATCTGAGTGATCGGAATGCGATCGTCAATGGCCGGGTGAAGGGGAAGCTCAACGTGACAAGAGCATTTGGGGTTGGCTACCTGAAGCAGGTACACTTCTGTTTCCTTTTCAGTGTGCATGCTCAAGTACATCTCTGTTGTCAGTCAGGTTTCTGCAGTTGGCGGAATTTCTTCTAGATAGCGTTAAAGATGTGCAGTTCTTCTGAACATGCTCTGTGCATTGTCCTATCACAATCTGGGACTAGAGTAACCAATCACGCAGAAGGTTCCGATTAATTCTGTATGACGAGTTGTTCTTTGCATCTGTGCGTAGGCCCTCCAAATTATGGTTGATTAGTGACTGTCGAACAGTAGCTCAGTAGCCTCTGATTCTACGCATGTCGGCGAAAATTACAGAAAACCTGTGATTGTGAGCGGGAATTCATACACCCCGTACTGTGATTCGCTCAAATGTGGATCTGCATATCTGACGGCTCCGTCGACGTCCATTATTTTCTCTGGCAGCCAAAGTGGAACAGCAGGCTGCTGGAAGCCTTCAAGATCAACTACGTCGGCACGGACCCATATGTGACCTGCACCCCGTCGCTGTGCCACCACCGCATCGGCTCGGCGGACAAGTTCCTGGTGCTGTCCTCCGACGGGCTCTACCAGTACTTCACCAACAAGGAGGTGGTCGACCAGGTGGAGACGTTCACCGCCGCGCAACCCGACGGCGACCCCGCGCAGCACCTCGTCGCGGAGCTCGTGATCCGCGCCGCGAGGAAGGCTGGTGAGCAATGGGCCCCCTATTCAGAGACTCAGACCCCGGTCTCTCGACAGCCGCGCAAACTTTCTTTTCTTGACACTGCTGTGTGATCGGATCGCAGGGATGGCGTCGCACGAGCTGCTCGACATACCGCACGGCGCGAGGAGGCGCTACCATGACGACGTGTCCATCATCGTGATCTCGTTCGAGGGGAGGATATGGAGGTCCTCTGTCTAGGTGCGAGTGTTTCAGGATGCAGAGTTAGAAGAAGAGATGGAAATGGAACCGGATGCTTCGTTCAGTAGGGTACAGTCGACCATCTGAAGGGCGAGAGTATTGTGCTGCCGATAGATTGCTGGAGCACATGCGCCATGAAAAGAGCTGCCTCTTGTTTCACCTTCCGAGACAACCATGTTCGCTTCTGCCGAAACTGTTGTACATAGTTCGCCAGGAGGAACTCAAGTAGGCTTATGTAATCCTAAAAAAAAAAAGGGAAAAACAAAAACAAAGAAATAGTAGTAGCATGTAACTAGGCTTATTTGCGATCGAAAGAAGAAGAAGAAGAAAGGGGTATATTGAATAAGAACTGCTCTTGTCTGTCGCGCTCTCAACTTACAGTAGAAACATTGGAATCGGTATGTTCCGGTTCCAGGACACCTGGGGGTAAACATCGGCTGCATTCATATCGCTAACACCAAATCATTCAAACAGGTGTCTCATGGGTGGTTAGCATACTAGTCATTTCATGTCTTCTGCAAGGGGAAAAAAATACTAGTACCGTGTGACTAAACATCCTTGTCTGACGGAGCAAACGTCATAACGCCCATCACAAGCTCTTTTTCCAGTGCAAGAAACATAGATTAAAATAACCCCCAATGATTCATCAACGTTCAATTCGACTGTGTCAAAAACGCTATCGTAATCATACTGTTTAAATACCGTGGTCATAACGTCAAGGCGAAATTCCACTACACAACTAGAAAGATCACGTGTTAAAATACAGTCAAATGTGACAGTGGCAAGATAAATTTGTCTGAAGCGATGCCCCATCGTTTCGTAGTTTCGCGAGTGTTATGAGAGCAAATCACACTGTTTAAAAATCACAATGTTTATTAAGTATATCCCTATATCTTACCGCACGCCATAGTTGCGTGTGGTTCTTCGTGTCCAGTAGGTTCGGATTTGTGCATGCGTAGTGCATCGGCCTATATCTTGGGCTTGATCGCCAGCGATTTAGCTGTGTCAGCCGTTTAATGGAAGTCCTTAGTTTCTGTACAAAAATCACATTGTCTAAACTACTATCTATCTATTATATTATTAATTGGGGAAAAAAATAAGCCACTACATTTACTCTCAAAGTCATGAAATTATCACGTTAATCAGAAAAAAGAAAAGGATTTAGACCCTCATTGTTACGACTATCTGACAGTCTAGATTAAATAAAAAGTCCATACAAATACGATTAATAAGTAGGTAAATTCGGAAATCAAAGAGTACATATCAATTAAGATTAATAAATACCTATATTCGGAATTATTTTTTTTTAGAAAATTAGCAGTTCGATTTTCATATTGTTTGGGATGCAAAATATCTAAATAAAGAGTCCAAATAAAATAAAATAAATAATAATTAAAATTAGGGTTAGGTTAAAAAAAATAAGAATCCATATCAAATATAGTCTTATAAAAATATCAAATCTATTATCTTAATATTTGAGGTGAAAGAGAGTCAGCACGTTCGCTCTCAAGGTTACAAAATTAACACGTTAATCTGAAAACAAGATCTAGACTACTCACAATTATAAACATCTAACAGTTTAAATTTAACAAAGAGTTCATATCAAATACGACTAATAATTAGATAATTTTGAAATTAAAATTAAAATTTATGGAAAAAAAGTTTCAGATTGATTACAATTCAACCAGTGTTTCAAATTGATTTGCTATCGTACAAGGGGAGAAAAAGAAACTCCATAACTAATTGGATTAGACACCGTACGGAAAAAATCCAAAACCAATCGGTAACCGATTCGATAACAAATGATGTCTCGGTAACACAAGCCTATATATTTAAAAAATACACCTATGCATATGTCTCGGTAACCAATTGGTTTTGCATTGCTCCTTCGTCTCCGTTCGTCTCCTACATGGAAGGAACGACTTGATGCGGCAAGACTCACAGAAGTTGAAGATTACATGTAAGACTTTCTTCATTATATGTGATTCTTTTCCTTCAGATTAGTTTTCAGATTGGTTTTCACCAAAAGATTGTCGGCTGGTGTCCGTCCTCCCTTCCAGCCTCTCCACTGACACGACAACACCTGATGAGATATCTCGGCCCTCACATGCTTCCTCTGCTTCTTTCATTGTCATAACAACTAAGCAATTAATATGAAAATCCTGATTTAGACTAGCATACAAATTATACATCTGGCACAATCTTCCAATCAAATATAAAGGACGTAATTACCAGTCACCGTCCTGTAGTCTCCGTAATTCCTTTCACATTGTATATAGATCCATGCATGTCTGCTTTATAACACCACCATGATGCCTGAAGAACATGCATCTATCTTTTTCTTCAAACAGCAAGAATTCAATGATAACAATCTAATTTGATTCTGTTGCGTCGTAGAACTACAAAGCTGTTGTTTAAATGACATGACCATGAAGTAGCATAGAACGAATTAACATTGTTAAGATTTGAAGTGTACATGCGCTTAATCGGCGTCATTGCGTGGTGACCACGCACGGCATGGCTAGTGCCGTTGGTAGTTGGCGTGCATGTAGGCATGCCCTGTACTCACGGATCATGGATCCACTTTCATCGATGTAACGTTGTAACTCCCCCTATATAAATAGAACACGATCCCAAGGGGATCAATGCGCTTGGCAATTCCTTTCTCCTTTGTTTTCTTCATGGTACCAGAGCCGTGATCTAGTCACTTGCCGCAGCCATGTTAGGATCTCCACGATCCTCAACCTCCGGCAACTCGCTTTCCGCAATCTCGCAATCCGGCATTATGCCCGCGCCATCATTCAGCCACATGATCCATGTGAAACTGACGCAGGAGAACTACCTGCTATGGAAGACTCAGATCTTACCATATCTGAGGAGCCAGGGCATCCTCGGCTATGTCGACGGATCTATTCCGCGCCCTAGCCAAACCGTCCAAGCTCCTCCCGGTGAAGACGGACGACGCAGCATCATTGTCAACCCTGAATTCACCACCTGGTATCACCAGGACCAGTTCGTGCTGAGCGGCATCATCTCCTCTGTCAGCGAGGAAGTGATCGGCATCCTGGTAGGGGTGACGACCTCGCGCGACGCCTGGTGTGAGCTGGAGAAGACCTTCGCGGCGAGCTCACGTGCGCGCATTATGCAGATACGTATGCAGCTCAACACCACGCAGAAGAAGGACATGAACGTTGCCGACTACTACAGCAAAATGAAGCGCCTCGCCGATACACTTGCAGCCATCGGCAAGTCTCTTGAGGATGAAGAGTTCATCGCGTACCTGCTGCGCGGCCTTGGCTCCGAGTACGACTCCCTGGTGACAAGCATCACCACGCGCATCGACCAGTACTCCATCAGCGACGTCTACGCTCACATGCTGAGCTACAAGATGCGCATCGAGCAGAACAACACCGACATCCAGGTCTCTGCTAACATGGCTAACAGGATCCAAGGGCGTGGCGGCCGGAACCGAGGACGCGGTCGCAACAGCAACCGCTCTCCCAGCGGGCGTCGCCCGAATCAAGGGGGATCTTCATCTTCGATCTTTGGTGGACAACAGAAGGATGTGTTGTGTCAAGTCTGTGGCAAGACCGGACACGACGCACTCCGCTGTTGGTACCGCTTCGACCACAGCTACCAGCCGGATGACACCACCAAGGTTGCAGCAACTGCGATAACAAACGGGTACACCATCGATCCAAGCTGGTGCGTCGACTCGGGAGCTACGGACCACATCACCAACGACCTGGAACGACTGACGACTAGGGAACGCTACTACACTGGTGATCAGATTCAGGCTGCGAATGGTTCAGGTATGGCCATTACCCATGTTGGAAGTTCATTTATTTCTGGTTCAGATCGACCCTTATACTTAAATCATATCCTTCATGCTCCTAGCATCAATCGAAATCTGATCTCTGTTCGTAAGTTAGCTATCGACAACAATGCATTTGTTGAGTTTTATCCAAATTCCTTCTTTGTTAAGGATCAAAACACGAAGACAACTCTGCTCACAGGAAGATGTAGAAATGGTCTCTACATTCTTCCGAATAAACGATCCAGCCAGGCTCTTCTCTCAGCCAGATTGACTCCAGAGCATTGGCATCGTCAATTGGGCCATCCAGCCTCTCCAATTACTCATCGAATTCTGCAGAACAATAGCTTAGCTGTAGCCACTGACAACAGTCTTGCTTCAGTGTGTGGTGCCTGTCAGCAAGGCAAGGCACACCAGCTTCCATTTGATTCCTCTTCACATGTAGCCTCTGCTCCTTTAGAAATAATCCATACAGATGTTTGGGGACCTACTCTTCCTTCTGTACACAATGCTAAATACTATGTATCCTTTGTTGATGAATTTAGTAGATTTGTGTGGATTTATTTTTTGAAGTGCAAGTCTGAAGTTGAGTCTGTGTTCATCCAGTTTCAGAAATATGTTGAAAACCTTCTTAGTCTGAAAATTCGTTCGGTTCAGTCCGACTGGGGGGGGGGGGGAGAGTATCATAGGCTGCACTCTTATTTTGCTCACTCAGGGATCACTCATCGCATTTCTTGCCCTCACACACACCAACAGAACGGTCTTATCGAACGAAAGCATCGCCACATCGTTGAAATCGGGCTTACTTTGCTTGCGCAGTCCCAGATGCCTCTCCGATTTTGGGATGAGGCCTTTCATACAGCGTGCTATCTTATTAATCGTATGCCTAGCTCAACTATTCAGTATGACACTCCTATACACAAACTCCTCCGCACTGAACCTGACTACAAATCACTTCGCGTTTTTGGTTGCGCTTGCTGGCCAAACCTTCGTGCCTACAACTCGCGAAAGTTAAATTTCAGAACCAAGCAGTGCATATTTCTGGGGTACAACTCATCACACAAAGGCTACAAGTGCCTTGATAGATCAACAGGGAGAGTTTACATATCTCGTGATGTAGTTTTTGACGAGGGAATCTTTCCTTTTGCCACCCAAACATCCACTGGAAACCTATCACCAAAAACCTCACATCATCCTACTCTGCTATCTAGCCTTAACCAGCATCCTATATACAATGAACAAGCTCTCATAAACACTGACAATGCAAATCCTACTCCTATTGAACCAGTTGTAAATGATTTTCCCTTGGATAATGACCTACATGAACCTGCTCCTAACACTGATGTCATTGCAAGTAGTACTTCTCCTGCAGGTTCTTCAGGTACAAACTCTGATAGAGGTGCTGTCAGCTCAGCAGCAGATGAACCTGTTCAAGAAGGTGGTCAGATTGATCATCAGACATCAGAAGAAGTTGCACGTCATCCAATGCGCACAAGACTTCGAGATAATATCAAGAAACCCAAAGAGTTCACTGACAGAACTGTGCGATATTAAGGCAAACTGCAAGGTTTCAGTAGAGTTGTGTCTGTCGAACATCCGACAACAGGTCTTGCTGCATCAGTCTCTGGAGTTTCTGAACCTGAAAGTCTGCAGGAAGCCTTGAAGCATTCTGGGTGGAAGAAAGCCATGGATGATGAGTATTCTGCACTGATGAAAAATGATACATGGGAGTTAGTGCCACTAAGAAAGGGAATGAATCTGATTGACAACAAATGGGTGTACATGGTGAAAAGAAAATCTGATGGTTCGGTGGAAAGGCTCAAAGCTCGGCTGGTAGCTAAGGGTTTCAAACAGAAGTATGGGGTTGATTATCTAGACACCTACTCTCCAGTTGTGAAGCCTACAACTGTTAGGGTAATACTGTCACTAGCAGCATCAAAGGGATGGACCATGCATCAGATAGACATCCAAAATACCTTCCTGCATGGGTTTCTAAAAGAAGCAGTCTTCATGAAGCAACCACCAGGCTACGAAAAACAAGATCAATCTTCAGAGTATGTGTGCAGACTGAAAAAGGCATTGTATGGGCTGAAACAAGCTCCTAGAGCCTGGCACTCTAGACTGATAAGCAAGCTGCAGGAATTAGGTTTCAGAGGTTCAAAGGCTGATGCTTCATTATTTGTTTTCAGTCAAAGTGGAGTGACAATGTACATGCTGATATATGTTGATGACATAATCATTGTCAGCTCCTCTCCTTCAGCAACCAAGAAGCTAATTCAGCAATTAACAAGTGAGTTTGCTGTTAAAGATCTTGGACACCTTGATTACTTTCTGGGTATTCAAGTAAAATCAAACAAGAATGGTGTTCTTTTGACACAGAAAAGATATGCTAGTGACATACTGAGGAGAGCAAACATGGAGAATTGTAAGCCTATCTCAACTCCCATGGCATCAGATGAGAAACTAGCAAGAGACCAAGGCAGCTTACTGTCAGAAAAGGAGAAGTTTCAGTACAGGAGTATTGTTGGGGGACTTCAGTACCTCACTATAACAAGACCAGACTTGTCCTTTGCAGTCAATCGAGTTTGTCAGTATATACAATCTCCTACTGATGTACACTGGGCTGCAGTGAAGCGTGTGCTCAGATATATCAAAGGCACACTAAAACAAGGTCTGAAAATTCAGAGATCAAGTAGTCTTACTCTCGGTGCATTTTCAGATGCGGGCTGGGCAGGATGCCCCGATGACCGGCGATCAACCAGTGGGTTTGCTGTCTTCTTGGGCTCAAACCTAGTATCTTGGAGCTCTCGCAAACAAGCAACAGTCTCAAGATCGAGCACTGAGGCTGAGTATAAGGCGATTGCAAATGTGACGGCTGAAATTATCTGGTTGCAGTCTCTACTGAAAGAACTTGATGTCTATCAACACAAGGCACCCAGGCTATGGTGTAACAACCTTAGAGCAACCTATCTTACAGCCAATCCTATGTTTCATGCTCGAACTAAGCACATTGGAGTGGATTTCCACTTTGTTCGTGAGCAGGTAGCAAGGAAGGCCATGGAAGTAAGGTTTATCTCCTCAAAGGATCAGCTTGCAGACATATTCACCAAGCCCCTGTCAAGATTACCATTCAGCGTCATCTGCTACAATCTCAACCTGGCAACACCCGGTTGAAATTGAGGGAGGGTGTTAAGATTTGAAGTGTACATGCGCTTAATCGGCGTCATGGCGTGGTGACCACGCACGGCATGGCTAGTGCCGTTGGTAGTTGGCGTGCATGTAGGCATGCCCTGTACTCACGGATCATGGATCCACTTCCATCGATGTAACGTTGTAACTCCCCCTATATAAATAGGACACAATCCCAAGGGGATCAATGCGCTTGGCAATTCCTTTCTCCTTTGTTTTCTTCAAACAGTATCCTTTAATTGGCAGACTATGAAACAAACAATTTATTTAATAACAGTGACATGGGAGACAATTTGTGGGTGCAGCATCATCTTTAACAACATATCTAATTTAAGACTCACTGAGACACTGTTATAGTGGAATTATTTACCACCGCACCAAAAATGTATGCATGTTCATGAAACTAGCCAAATGACCTTGCTAACGGATTCGAAATAAACTATATTATGCACAGTACATATATTTATGCGGTAATTGGATGATTTTTCTGCATTCCATGTCATTGGGAAAAGCTATGCTTCACCATGCGTCCGCTTCTCGAGCCACCTGCTAAAATCTACACTAAAGACCACTGAGAAAATGTTAAAAAAGGCACCCACTCTTACTTTTTAGTCTCATTGTTTACACCATGCATAACATAACTGACAATAAGAAACTGCACTGTTTACATTTTGGAGTTTACAAAGAAGACTATTGGATGCAAGATGATTGGATAGTATTTTTACTCAATTATATGGGAATGTACTCAATAAAACTCCATGAAGGCACCAGTCATTTCTTGAGAAAAATATGGCTGCATTTCAACTATAAAGGAGAATGGGAGTGGCAGCGGCAACATGATGACAGGATTGCCGGCAAAAATTCAAAATTAGACAATATATATGAGCGTATTTATAGAAATAGATAATATGTAGTCGTATTTACTAATTTAGCATCCGTATTCGGCACACCGTGTACCGAAAATGTATTTTCAATACATTGTGTATCGAAAAAGTATTTTCAGTACACTGTGTACCAAAAAGCCATATTCGACATATGGTGTGCCGAATATGGCACTGTACCCCGTATTCGGCACACGGAATATGCCTTTTTCCTGTACCAAAGCACGAATCTCATATTATTATTTAAATAATCAGAGATTGTGACGTGACCGCACAAGAAAAAGGTATATTCGGCACATCGTATACCCAATACGGAACTGTAGTTGTATTCGGCACACTGTGTACCAAATATGGCCCATATTCAGGACACAGTGTACTGAATATAGCACTGTAGCCCATATTCAGCACACCGTATGCTGAATATAGCTTTTTGGTACACGGTGTGCTGAATACGGATACTAAATTAATAAATACGACTACATGTTATTTATTTCGATAAATATATTCTTATATGTTATCTAATTTTAAATTTTTGCCGTGAATTGCCAGCTGCGGCCACCGATTCTCATTTGGCAAAGGCTTTCCTCCCTCCTAACAAACACTGACAACGATGTCGGTGGTTCAGATTTGAAAATGCCACTGCTCACTCCGTTGAAGGATACCGTGGTAGGGATTTGCAACCACCAATCTGTCGCCGCCTTTGGTGATTGAAATTCAACCTTTGAGGTGATTGGGAACCTTTGACAACAAATACCGCTCAATTGCTTCCAGTCAAAATAATTTCTAAACCAACCTATTAGCCAAGGTGGCGTTTGGATAGGCTGGATGAGGATATAATTTTTTATGATTATAATACCATTTTTTAAAGATAAAGGGAAATTAAGCAGATAACATACGGTACTCCAAAGTTTGCCAGAATATCATCTTCTTTACTCCATTCTCCTCTCTCAACCAAACCAAGAAAACAGTAACAATCAAAAAGGAAAACGAAAGAAAGAAAACACTAGAAAGGAAGCAGCAAACAGATCCCAGCATTCCACTCCGCATTCATCAATTCACAGCGACAAATATTGTCCTGCATGATCAAAAGCAGACCAACACGGCACAAACACTCAACATGACAACCTAAATGATCAGAGCGCTGCAGTGCTGCTTGATAATTCTGCAGCTGATTATGCGCAAAAATATGCTACACTATATGTTACTAGAACATAACTCACACCTTGCGCTTTTTTGCCATCATATGCGACGTTTAGTGTATCTAATTTGGCTCTATATGTCTCTAATAATTATAGCTAAATAGATAAAAATCCAGCAAACATGTTTGTACCTTCATACAATAAATATCAAATACGATTAATAAATAGCTAAATTTGAAAATCAAAGAGTCCATATCAAATATGATTAAGAAATAGATAAATTCGGAATTAAAAATTATGGAAGATTAGCAGTTCTATTTACATACAGTTTGGGAAGCAAAATATCAAAATAAAGAGTCCAAATAAAATAAAATAAATAATAATTAAAATTAGGTTTAGAATAGAAAAAAGAAGAATCCATATAACTATAGTCTTAGAAAAAATATCAAATTATTATAAAATCAAATAACTAAATAAAGAGTCAATGTAAAACACAATTTAACATAGCTAAAATTCATTATAAAAATAATATTTTTTAAATTGTTACTAATAGAATAGCTTAAGAAGCACTGTGTTGCTAAAGGTCGTCGCATCAAGCAGGACGCAAGCAAGACAAACTTATTCTGATTTTGTTTGGAATGCCTATACCTGACGTACGATTTTAACAGTTGATCAAAATATATACGAATTAAACTAATACATGTATACGATTTGAGTACAAGTTTGAAGCATAAGTAATTTTCTCTTCTACTAACATATTTTTTTTATCTCTTCTCTAATTTTATACGTTTTGTAACTAAATGACACTAAACTCATAAAAAAACTAAAAGACTAATTCTTAATCAAAGGTTATCATGACAATATATTACAGCTAGGCTAGTCATGCTATTAGCATGAGTCACCTTGCTAGTTATTATAAAAATCAAATACCAAGATAAGAAGTCCATATAAAATACAATTAATCAATATCTAAAATTCATAATAAAAGATAATGATTTTTTAAAATTCTTAGTAAGATAATATATTAAGAAGCACCATGTAGCTCAAGGTCATCACATCAAGTAGGCAGCAGGCAAGGCACAACATGCATGCAAGATAAAACTATTCTGATTTTCGTTGGGCTGCCTACACCTGACGCACAATTTTGACAGTTGATCAAAACGTATATGAATCAAATAAATACGTGTATACGATCTGGGTACAAGTTTGGAGCATAAATAATTTTTATTTCTTCTTCTAATTTTATGCATTTTGTAACTAAATGACACTACTTCATAAAAAACTGAAGAGACTATTTTTTAATCAAAGATTATCAAAACAAAACATTACAACGAGGCAAGCCACGCTATTAGCGTGGGCCACATTACTAGTTATTATTTTAAGTAGTGGTAATACTTTTAACTACAAAGTAGAGACCAAAGAAAAGCATGAGTAATAGGGTTTTCTTTTTTAAAAAGGAGGGACATCAAATCAACAGATTCTGAGCTATATGCATGGAAAAAGCGACAATGGGCATGTTTGGTTACCCATATGGCCTAGTGTCACGTCCCAAAATGCTAACCATGTGATTAAACATTCATAATTATCATGACATGGTGTTTATGCATATTCATTTGATAAATTGAGTTTAAAATGCGTTTCAAAAGTTATGCATTTTGAACCTTCACGTATTTCCCCCATATACACGTGAGTATTTGAGAGTCAAAATAGCTTAGAAGCTAATTACGAGAAACCCCATAGATATTAGAAAAGAAAAAGAATAAAAAAGGAAAAGGTATGAGACTTTCAGCACCAAACTGCTCTCGTGGTCTGACCAGGACTCCCCGCGGTTTGACCGCCCGCACACAGAGGCTCCCTTAAGTGGTAGATTTCCTCTCTCCCTCACTCTCTCTTCTCCCATTGCCTCTCTCACTCTCTTGCCTTGCAAAAACGCTAGAGAGATGGTGTAATCCGTTCGTCGCGTTTGAAGGCCAGAGATCAAAAGTGGGAACTCCTCCCGAACTTCCCGGAGGACTTCCCCGAGCTTCTTCCCCCTTTCCTCCCTCCTGGAAGGGTTTCCTCTCTTTTTATTCCTCCGCGAGCCCAATCACCCTCTGGGAGTCTAATTGGTGGATCGAGGCTTCCCCGATGGATTACGATCCAGTACAAAGTTCCTCTATGCCATGGTAAACATCCCTCTACTATTTTCTCATCGATTCCTAGCTCTAGCCGACCGCCATTTTGATTTGGACTGGAAAGCCCTAGGAAAGCTAGGTCTAGATCTCATTTTGGGGGTTTTAGAGAGCGTTATGCCGATGGTCCAAGCGAGTGAAGGTGACGCCAATCTACCGGAGTTCTGTGACTGTTGCGCCGGGAGTATCAGGCAATCACCCGAGCAGCAAGGCAAGCATCTAAGCATATTGCATCCTTTAGTTTCAATTAAATGGAGTCTAAATTGAATAGTCATTGCTTAAGTATGTTTGCATGTTTAGCAAGTCGATATCGGGCTTATATGGGTAGAACCTTTGTTGATTGCATTACCTCTACCTTGAGTATTTGATTATCCATATCCTTGTAGCCTTGATAACATTGTTGATATCTAACTTACAAGTTGTCCGATATACTTAGCAATGCTTAGGTCCTCGGTAGAAGATGAGCAATGGTTCAACAGTTGTTCGTGAGTTTAGGGCTTACTTATTATTTACAAATACAATGACAATGATGCGGGTTGCATGAGATGTGAGAATGAGGCAAGATGTGGGCGGTGCTAGGGGTATTTTTTTTTCACCGGAGGAGTTCTTCGGTGTAGTTCAGGAGAGGAGCCTGGATGCTATAGACCGCTTGCATCATTTAAGCACTTTTCGTTGATGCCGTTGGCTTTAGCACTTTTGTACTTACTACATGTCGCATATGTGAACGACAAGATGAGTACTTTTGTAGTTGGGGCCTTTTGGCATGCGAGTCGATGGTGTTGTCGATATAATCGGCTTGTAAGGGTATCCAGTTTGCTTCAGGAGTAGTTCTAGATGACCCCTTGTACCTATTGGTGCCTGTGTGGACACGTGAGCCGAATGGTCATCGAGTCGTGTAGGTAAAGGAGTACCCCTGCAGGGTGTAAAAATAATTTGAATTGCCACGCTCTCGGTCATGAGCATGCTTCTGTCCATCCACATCGGTCGTAGAGTTTCCTAATTTGCGGATATATGATATGGTATGGTATGTTGTGAATGGTGGTTTATGAGTATTGATTACATGAGTTGGTTCTAGTTATATTTATGTTCAAGTTGTTGGTTACATGGTATAAAGGTATTTTTGGTTAAGTATGGATGCTCACGTATAGGTGTCTAGGTTACTTACGCATGTGAATCTACGTAGCCTTGTGGCCTACCCCTTGCTACTGACTTAAATGAATAATTCTTGGAGTCAGATTATTATATGTACCCATTATGGATTAAGTCTTATGAGTACCTTTGTACTCACGCTGGTCTTTCAGATTCTACCGGTGAGGAGTAGCTCATGTTTGACTACTTCACACCCGTCGATGTAGGGGGCGGGAATGAGTAGTGCAAATTACTCATGTGGCGAGGTTTTTGGGTGGAGCCTAAGGGCATATGGCTTCATCTAGCTTTTGTTGGTTCATAGATGTTATTCTTCTGCTGCGTAATTTCTTGTTCTGGCTAGCAGGTGAGCTTTTCTTTAGTCCTCCTAACTTCTTTTTGTTGTAAATTACTATAAATAGTTGAATGCTTAAGAACTTGCAATATAATTTAATTACTCGATCTTTCTTAAGCTTTGTTGTGATGCTATATGATGGAAGACATGTATTCTAATCTTGGGAACAAAACATGTGCCAGGACTATCAGAATGGTATTCTAGTTAATCATGGTCGTGATTAAGTAAATAATCATCCTGACGATTAATTGAAATATTATTTGGTCGGTTCCTCACAACATGGTATCAGAGCTTAGTTTAATGAAGTAGCATAAAACCACTTAAGACGTGGGTTAGTAACGGGTGTCAACATCGCTAAGCAATCCACTAAAGTTTCTTTTTACCTTTTCATGCTAATATGTATAAACTTGGTATATTATGCCTCTAAATATAATGAACGGTTGTTTGCAGCATTGAGTGTTTATTTCCGTATGGTGATGTCTTTATGGATCTTGTTTCATTGACGAGAAATGTAAGGAACGCATCCCGATGGCAGTACATATTGGGGGCTCAACCAGTGTGAGGTAGGGGCCTAGTATGTTCCGTACGGTGATGGTACGGAAAGTAAATATGTTAGCAATAACATATAAATATCCACCATACGATGTTAGTTATGGTCGTCTACTGATGTGGCGATTACATGGGGTATCCTATAAGGTGACGATATGGGAAGTGAATACGTTAGCAACAACGTATGAAATATTGCTTGTGCGGCGAGATGCACAAGCACCGTTCATGCGAGAAAAAAGGTAGCGTGAAGGGTGATGATTAGTAATTATTATATATGAATGCCTGTGATCTTGATGTTTGTTGCGGAGAGAAACGCTAGGGAAAGAAACATATAGATAGGGATCGAGTGTGTCCTCATTTCCCTGTTGCTCATATAGCATGCATTTTTCCAAAAATATGGTATTTTTCATCCAAGTGAGTGATATCCGACTAATGCTATGTTGCTATGTCAGAAGTTGACCTTTCCCTTTTTTTTTTATCTTATCGCCGCAACAGGATGAGTACCCGCTAACATCTCAAAGATCTTCTCAAGGGTTCTAATGAGAACAACCCTACACCGCCTCCACCGCCGAGTATGGTAGATGTTCTCATGCAAATAGAACAACACCGTCAAGATCAGACGACGCTCCTGGAAGCTATCGTGCGTAACACGACCCCTCAAGGAGGAGGTGGAGTTGGATGCCGGGACGACTTCTTGGATTTCCTTAGGACTCAGCTATCCACCTTCACATAGGCTAAGGATCCTCTCGATGCCGACCACTGGCTTCATACCATCGAGAAGAAGCTTGTGCTTCTCCGGTGTGAGGTCCACGAGAAGGCTCTCTTCGCCGCCCATCAGCTTTAGGGTGTTGCTGGCGCATGGTAGTCCAACTTTCTGGCCATGCACGCCACCAACCACTGGGTGTCTTGGACAGAGTTCCACGAAGCCTTATGTGACTATCAGATTCCCAAAGGGATTATGGAGATCAAAAGGCAGGAGTTTCTAGATCTCAAGTAGGGAGGCAGGTTAGTGATGGAGTATGTGCAGGTGTTCAACCACTTTGCACAGTATGCGCCAAAAGAGGTTAACATCGATGAGCGGAAGCAATACCATTTTGTGAAAGACCACTCTTCCAAGATGCAATACCGCTTATCGTCTCATGAGTTCGCCGATTTCAACAAGTTGGTGAGCACCTCCCTCATTGTCAAGTTCAAGCTGAAGAACCACCAAGAGGAGAAGAAGCGCAAGAGGGTTCCATCGCCTTCCACGGGCGGGAGCTCTCAACGTACATGGATGGAGAGTCAACCTCCTCCATCTCATATGTCGGCTTCGACTACTCCACGACCAATGTGAGTAGTGCGACACCCATCTTTCTCCGCTCTGCAAGGACAGCCTCCAAGACACACCAGTTCTCAGCGGAGTGTGACATGTGGCTCAGACGGCCCATGTTACAATTGTAGCTGTGTCGTCACTATACGCGGGATTGCCATTTCCCGAAGCTGAGAGCCGTGCTGATTGCTCAAAGGCCGTCCCTGTTAGCTCAACCCCCTCCCCAAGCCTCCAAGGCTGCGCGAGTTTCCAAATGCGGTTGAGTCAATTACACCACCGCTGAGGAAGCTCACGAGGGAGACAACGCATTGATGGATATGTTGCTCGTGAATTCTTAGCCTACAATTGTGCTTTTTGATTTCGGTGCATCTCATTCATTATTATATTGACGATCACCGAGACCCTACCTACCCCTTATTATATTGATGCATCCGATGCCTGATTGCAAACCAACCGGGTCGTTCCTTTGGTCGAGATTCTCATTGAGGGAGTTCAGTTTTCGGCAAACTTGGTTTTGCTTTATACTAGGAGTGTGAATGTTATATTAGGAATGAATTGGCTTGCCAAGAATGAGGCCGCCAATGATTGTGTTCATAGGACTATCACTCTTAACGACATGTTCGGCACCCAAATCCATTTAAAGCTTAAGTAAGTTAATTCTTGCCTTTATGCCCTAAAGGTTATCACGATCATAGATCTCTTGAACATTCCCGTTGTGTATGAGTTTCCTGATATTTTCTGAGAGGAATTGCCAGGAATGCCTCCCGACAGAGTAGTAGAATTCTCTATTGATCTCTTGCCTGGTACAGTCCTGATTTTGAAGAGGTCTTATCGGATGTCACCAAATGAATTAGCAGAATTGAAGAATCAGATTCAGGGGTTGCTTTCAAAGGGTTTCATTCGTCTAAGCTCCTCACCCTAGGGATTGCTAGCGCTTTTTGTGCAGAAGAAGGACCAGAGTCTGCAGATGTGTGTCGATTACTATCCGTTGAACGAGGTCACTGTCAAGAACAAATATCCGCTTCCTAGAATTGATATTCTATTCGATCAATTGGCTGGTGGCTGGGTATTTTTCAAGATTGACTTGACATTGGGTTATCACCAAATAAAGATCCGACCGGAGGATATTCCAAAGACGGCTTTCTCAACCCGTTATGAGCTTTATGAGTTCACCATCATGTCCTTCGGCCTTACTAATGCACCGGTGTTCTTCTTATACTTGATGAACATAGTCTTTATGGAGAAACTGAACAAATTTGTTGTTATTTTCATCGATGATATTCTCATATACTCCAAGACTGAAGAAGAATATTCTGAGTATCTCTGTGTTGTTCTAGGCTGACTTCGAGATTACAAACTATATGCAAAGTTCAGCAAGTGCGAGTCTTGGCTCAAGGAGGTCGGTTTTCTGGGGCATGTACTATCCGAGAGCGGTGTTGCTATTGATCTGAGCAAAGTGCAAGGCGTCCTTAATTGGGTTCAACCTAAGAATGTCACCAACATCCAGAGTTTTCTCGAACTTGCAGGTTATTACTGCCGGTTCATCGAAAACTTCTGCAAGATTTCCAAGCCAATTACTGAGCTATTGAAGCAAGAAAGTATATTTGAGTGGTCGAGTGAATGTGAGTCAACTTTCAAAACTTTGAAGAAACTGCTCATGACCACTCCGGTTCTTGCTCAACCTGAAGTGGACTAGGGTTTTGATTTCTATTGCGATGCTTCCCACATAGGCCTCGGATGTGTCCTCATGTAAGAAGGCCGAGTTGTGGCATACACTTCATGCCAGTTGAAGCGGCATGAGGAGAACTACCCAACCCATGATTTAGAGTTTGCGACAGTTGTGCATGCTATGAAGATTTGGTGCCACTATCTTCTAGGAAATCTGTGCCGTACATATGAACTGGAAAAGTCTCAAATACATCTTCACTCAAACTGATCTGAATATGAGATAGAGAAGATGGCTTGAGTTAATCAAAGACTATGAGCTAGAAGTTCATTATCATCCTGGCAAGGCGAATGTGATCGCCGACGCACTAAGTCGAAAAGCACGATGCAATTGTCTTATGGTCAAGCCCGAAAATGCCACACTTTTGTGATGAATTCCGAAGGCTTGAACTCAAAATGGTCCCAAAGGGATTTCTTGCAAACTTGGAGATCGAATCCACCCTCTTGGATCAAATCATAGAATCTCAAAGGGATGACAATGGCATGGCCCGAATCCAAGAGAAAATGAAGGAAGGCAAGGCTGCCTATTTTTCTGAGGATGATCAAGCTGTCCTATGGTTCAAGAAGAGACTAGTTGTTCTAAAGATTGAGGCACTGATGAAGAAGATTCTGGATGAAGCTCATGATTGTTTGTTGTCTATTCATCTATGAAGTACCAAGATGTACCAAGACCTCAAGCCAAGATTCTGGTGGACTCACATGAAGCGAGAAATTGCTTGATATGTTACCAAGTGTGACATCTGCCGAAGAGTAAAGGCCGAGCACCTCAAGCTGGCCGGTACGCTCCAACCATTGTCTATTCCCTCCTAGAAGTGGGAGGAATTCGGTATGGATTTAATTACTGTGTTGCTGAAGACCTCTCAAGGTTATGATTCGATTTGGGTCATTGTGGACCGACTCACAAAGTTAGCACATTTCGTCCTGGTGAAGACTCGATACAGTGCCAAGGATTATGCTGAGTTGTATCTCACTCGGATTGTTTGCCTTCATGGGATTCTGAAGAAGATCATTTCTGATTGAGGCACTCAGTTCAATTCTCATTTCTAGAAGAACATTCATGAACCCATAGAAACCGAGCTCTTCCATAGCACCGCTTACCACCCTCAAACCGATGGTCAAACCGAGAGGGTTAATCAGATTCTGGAAGATATGTTGTGAGCTTGTGCTCTCACATACGGGAAGAAGTGGGAAATTTTCTTGGCATTCACTGAGTTCTCCTACAACAACAGCTATCAGTCGAGCATTGAAACGTTGTTGTTTGAAGCTCTCTATGGCCAAAGATGCTGAACACCATTGAATTGGTCCGAATCTGGTGAAAGGGCTTTTCTAAGCCCGAATTTGGTCAAAGAGGCAGAAGAGCATGTTCTGGCTATTCGTAAGTGTCTCCTCACGGCTCAGTCCCGACAGAAGAGCTATGCAGACCACTACAGATGAGAACTTGTGTTTGATATTGATGGCTTTGTATATCTCAAGGTATCACCTCTCAAAGGGGTTCGACGCTTTCAAGTCCAAGGGAAGTTGGTGCCTCATTATTTAGGGTCTTTCCATGTCATTGCTCAGCATGGAGAGGTAGCCTACCAATTGGACATGCCTTCGTCTCTCTCTGCTATTCACAATGTGTTCCACGTCTCACAACTGAAGAAATACCTTTGAGTTCTACCCAAAGTCATTGAAGTTGGAAATCAAGAATTGCTACTGGATCTCTCTTATTGTGAGTGACCAATCCGAATCTTGGATGAAGCGAAACGCAAGACTCGATGACACTATATTAAGTTCATCAAAGTCTAATAGAGCAACCATACCGAGGATGAAGCAACTTGTGAGCGTGAGGATAAAATCTGCTCCGAGTATCCCGAACTTTTTGAGAACTTGTACGTGTCGTTGTAATTTTGCATAATTGGAGCGTCTCACATGTCTATAGTCATCACCATGTTGAATGGGAATTTTGTTCTCAAAGGATTGCACTTAGAAAACCTTTGAACTAGGAGAACATACTGTTGGCGGTCTAATCGCTACCCATCTACCGGTCTGACCACCAGAGGCATTTAGAGCGCAAAACGCTCTGTATAGATTTTGGTCTAACTGATGTTTCCGTGGTCTAATAGAGCCGCGGTCTGACCGAGCCTAGCTGCAGTCTGACCGCTAGCTCATGTGCAGGCCCAATGACTATCATTTCGTTCCATCGATGAATTTCGATAAAATTCTTTTCTATTTGTTGGAGTTTCCATTCTACTTCATCACCATCACCTTTCTCCTAAGTTTGCCGATCTTGGGTTGAGATTCTTTTTAGGGGGGGGGATAGATTTTTCACGTCCCAAAATGCTAATCACGTGATTCAACATTCATAATTATCATGATATGATGTTTATACTTATTTGTTTGATAAATTGGGTTTAAAATGCATTTCAAGAGTTACGCGTTGTGAACCTTCACGTATTTCCCCCACATAAATGTGAGTTTTTGAGAGTCAAAATGACTTAGAAGTTAATTAGGAAAGACCCCATAGATATTAGAAAAGAAACAGAATAAGAAAAAGGAAAAGGCATGAGACTTTCAGCATCAAACCCCTCTTGCAGTCTGACTGAGCTCCTCACGGTCTGACCACCAGGGCACAGAGGCTCCCTTAACTGGTCGATCGCCTCTCTCCCTCACTCTCTCTTCTCCCATTGCCTCTCTCACTCTCTTGCCTTGCCAAAACCCTAGAGACAGGGTGTAATCCGTTCGTCACATTTGGAGGCCAGAGATCGAAGGTGGGAACTCCCCCGAAGTTCTCGGAGGATTTCCGTGAGCTTCTTCCCCCTTTCCTCCCCACCGGAAGGGTTTCCTCGTCATTTCTTCCTCTGCGAGCCTAATCACCCTCCGGGAGTCCGATCGGTGAATCGAGGCTTCTCCGGAGGATTCCGATCCAATACAAAGTTCCTCTACACCGAGGTTAATATCCCCCTACCATTTTCTCATCGATTCCTAGCTCTAGCCAACCGCCGTTTTGATTTGGATCAGAAAGCCCTAGGAAAACTAGGTCTAGATCTCATTTTGGGGGTTTTACGTGTTCAGATCGTGCATGTCATCTGAACGATCGTGTAAAACGTTCCCCAAGTCTTGTGGAGTCCTTGCCGGCGACCTTGCAAAAGTGTTGTCGGTAGGTTCTGGCGGTCTAACGGCCACTAGGGCTGGTCTAACCACCAGACGGTGGTCTAATTGCCGACATATTGTCGGTCTGACCGCTAGACACCAAAACTCTCTACAGGCCGACGGTCAGACCACCACTTTCACTTCAGTGTGACCGCCAGCCATTCAAGGCTATGTGTACTTAAGTTACCTTGTTTGGGGTTTCAAACTTCAAAACCCTAATCTTTTGACAATCTTTTGCAAATGTTTTTGAAAACAACGCTCTATTAATATTCAAGCATGCATCATGTGTGCACTTTTCCATCGCTTGATTATTTGTGCAATGCATTCTTGATTCGTTTAGAGATTATTACGCCGACGGTCCAAACGAGTGAAGGTGTCACATCCCAAATCTGTAAGCATGTTATTAAGCATAATCATGCATCATGAACATCTTGTTTAATTGTTAAGCATTGTTGAGTGCTTGTTATTTCCAATAGTGGTTTGATCATTGCTATGTGTTATGAAAATACCAGATATTAGAATTTTCTGTTGTTCCAAGTTTCACTTAGGCATGGTGGGTAAATCCAATTTAAATCGGGTTCATCTCATTTTGCAATCGCGACACATAATTCATAGAAATTTTGGAGCACTAGAGCACCTCTTTGGGATAGTAAAATGGGGAGGGAAAGAATCGGATTTTCAACTGAAATAGTCATGGCTTCTCTACCAAGTGGGCCCCACCAGTTGGCCCCACCACCTCCCCCTCCCTCTCTCCAGTGCTGCAGCAGCTCTTCTCCCTGTCTCTGACTCTCACCCACGTGCTCACTCTCCCTCTCCTCCCCAAACCGAGCAACACAAGGGTGATGCTGCTCTCCTCTTCCCCTCTCAAGTTGTCTCTCACTCTCCACAAAAAATCTGCCCTCAAGAAGCAAAAGCTAGGTATGCATGTCACACCACGGTGTTCCCCACCTTTCTACCTCTCCATCCATCCAAGAAATTCTTACATGTATGAAGTTTTGAGGTTTTGCAAATCATTTTTTGTCACTACTTTTTTCTAAAATTTCAGCAGCATCTTGTCTTTCCTTCTCCAAGCTTTTCCTTCGATTCTTCCCCAAATCAACAGCCACAAACCTTGGTGAAACACCTTGGGTAAGTCTCATAGGTTTTCCATGTAAGAATACACCAATTCGTTGCATTTGGATGGGTTTTGTGAGCTGCAGTTGAGGATTGGCGAAGCACCGACGTTCTTGAGGTTATTGAGCTAGTGTGAGAAGTTTGGATGAGTTGAGCTTGTGGAGTGGGTAAATTAGGTATAGAGTCCATACATTAGTGCCAAACAAGCTTATCTCGATTAGACATGCAAGTTGAATCGCCCGATGAATCATCGAAAAACTCGTGTTTTGCTACAACCCGGAGGTTCCGTATTACAACTTGGAGGCTCTGGGTTAATCCAAGTAATTTTTAACAGAGAACTCTCGCCCGGAACATCACTTGGAGAACCTGCAACCCCTGCATTCCATTGTTTATCGGGAGTTTGTCTTTTTATGTTTACTTTGCTAATAACGTGTAAATTTTATAGTTAATTCATGCGAACTCCAAAAATTATGAGACTAGTTGCATTAGCTTTGTATGAGTATGAAAAACATGTTAAAAATTTTGGAACTCCCGAAATACTTTTTGATAATTTATTAAGTATTTAAATGTGTTTTGACTTAATTAAATCACAGTTAATTAATGATATGTTCTAAAATTATAAAAATACTTGTATAATTCATGTTATGATTAATGATATCTAGGAAAAATATACTTTAGTACGAAAGTGCTGTTTAAATTGTGAAGCTCATTTAATCTTGATAACTTGCTTACTTATGTCCTTTTTGAACATACCTTAAATAAATCTTTTATAACATGTGATTTGGCTCTTAAATTCATATGATTCTTGTTGCGTCATGTTCTTTACTTAGTACCTCATCTCCTGTTATATTTTCATGGTATTCGGTGCATGTACCATAGCATTTTGCTAAGTTAATTATGATGCACCGTTCTTTCTTTTAGCGATCGACAAACCGGAGAGCTAGGGGTAGGTCGGGATAGAAACCCGGATGCCGTAGGCCGCTTGCATTGGTTAAACACCGATCGTTGGTGCCGTTAGCTTTAGCACTTTTTTATACTTACCACATGTTGATCTAATGGTAAGATAAGCCAAGTATTATAAGCCGCCACATTCATTTGACTCATGCGCTAAGATGTGAGCGAGAAGGCTTGTAGAGGCATCTGAGGTTGGGCAGGTAAGTCATCGTACGCTCGGGATCTTGGTTCCCTCCACCTGGCTCGGCATGGGAACAAAGGTTTGGGGTGAGTATGTGAATAATTGTCACATGAATCTTCGCTTGCAACCGATGGGTTGTATGGAGGATGGTCTCATGACGTATGCGCAAAGGGGTACCTTTGGAGGGTGTAAAATCAATTTGAATTGCTGCGCTGTCAGTCATGAGCACGCTTCTGTCCATCCACATCAGTCGTAGAGTTTAGAGGTTGGGTTATGGTACGTTGGGAAGTGGTGGTGATGTTAGATTATGAGTTGAGTTGGTTCCAGGTACAGATATGTTATGTTGATGATCTCTGTATAGGAGGGTACAATTTTTAGATTGTAGATGCTCACACTTGAGTTAAAATTGCTTTCGCTTTATAAATCCATGTAACTATTATTGACGATTCCTTGCTACGCATCCTCAAATGTATTCCCCTTAGAGTCGGGTTATTATATGTACCTAATATGAATTAAGTCTTGCGAGTACCTTCGTATTCATACTGCTTATTTTCTTTTCAGGTGAAGATGTGCTGACTGCTCGAATTCCACTGAGAGCGGTGTGGTGGCGAGTAGTCGCTATACTACTAACCCTGGTCGGTTGCCTTGTGGGCAAATGGTGCCACCGGTTTTTGTTTTATTTTAGATGTTTTCTTTTCTGCTGCGATTCATGCATATTTGTTTACACTAGATAACATTTGTCCTTGATATCTCATTTAGCTTGTAATCACTTGTAATCTTATTTAACTTGATGTTGTGATATTCATGTTGTAAAGGTATGTGTGGGTAATAGCTTTCTTAGGAATTACCAAAGCACATATATCGAGACTGTTAGAGTTAGATTCGTTTTAATCATTAGTGGCTACGATCGTTGTGGCGAGATGTGGGTTAGCACTCATATTATTAAATGATCGTCTTAATGATTAACTCAAATTTAATTTGGACGGGGCCCATCAAAAGCGACGCCAATCTATCAGAGTTTTGTGAGTGTTGCGCCAGGAGTATCAAGCAACCACCAGAGCTGCAAGGCAAACATCTAAGCATATTGCACCCTTTAGTTTAAATTGAATAAATTCTAAATTGAATAGTCATCGCTTAAGTATGTTTGTATGTTTAGCGAGTCGATGTCGGGCTTATATAGGTAGAACCTATGTTGATTGCATTACCTCTACTTGAGTTTTTTATTATCCATATCCTTATAGCCTTGATAACATTGTTGATATCTAACTTACAAGTTGTTCGATATGCTTAGCAATGCTTACGTCCTCGGTAGAAGACGAGCAATGGTTCAACCATTGTACACAAGCTTAGGGCTTACTTATTATTTACAAACACAATGATAACGATGCGGGTTGCATGAGATGTGAGTAGGGATGGAAACGGATCGAATACGCATGGAATCGAATTCGGGTAGTACGATTTACCGCATTTTAATCCGAATGCGAATATGGATCCGGATATTCTCGAATACGAATACGAATAGGATAGTTCGAATACGAATCCGCATTCGGATATCTACTCGATCTTCGAAATTCAGGTCGAAAATTTAAATTTTTGAAAAAAATTGACTGAAATTTGATAAAATTCGACTGAAATTTGTTCTAATTTGATTGGGCCGGAATTTTAGAAATTTTGTTCAAAATTCATGTTGGAAATTTAAATTTTTGATCAAATTTAACTGAAAATTGATGAAATTTGACTGAAATTTGTTCCAATTTGATTGGGTTGGAATTTTGTTCATATCTGAAATTTCTAAAACTTTAGCAAAATTTGGTTCCCTGATTGGCGGATACGGATACGAATCGGATATATCTCGAATTCGGATATCCACATTTGAATCCGAATCTCAAAAACGAATTCGGATATATCCATTTTAGTATCCATTTCAGAAACGAATACGGATACGGATATCCATATTCGTATTTTAACGGATACGAAATCGGATAATTCGGATTTCCTGCCATCCATTTCCACCCCTAGATGTGAGGATGAGGTGAGATGTGGGCAGTGCTAGATGTATTTTCTTTACCGGAGGAGTTCCTTGGTGTAGTTCGAGAGAGGAGCCCGGAAGCCATATACCACTTGCATCGCTTAAGCACTATCCGTCGATGCCGTTGGCTTTAGCACTTTTTATACTTATTACATGTCGCATATGGGAACGACAAGCCGAATACCTTTGTAGCTGTAGGTTTTTGACGTGCGAGTCGATGGTATCGTGGGCATAATAGGCTTATAAGGGTATCCAGTTTGCTTCAGGAGTAGTTCTGGATGACCCCTGCACCTATCGACGCCTGATCAAATGGTTGGAGCTTATTGGGAAAGGTTGACACGAGTACCCCTTACGTGGGCCTGTGTGGACACGTGAGCCGAATGGTCCTCGAGTTGTGTAGGTAAAGGAGTACCCCTGCAGGGTGTAAAAATAATTCGAATTACCGCGCTCTCAGTCATGAGCATGCTTATGTCCATCTGCGTCGGTTATAGAGTTTTTGAATTTGGGAATGCATGATATGGTATTGTATGGTATGTTGGGAATGGTGGTTTATGAGTATTGATTATATGTGTTAGCTCCTGTTACATTTATGTTCAAGTTGTTAGTTACATGGTAGAAATGTATGCTTGGTTAAGTATTGATGCTCACACATAGGTGTCTAGGTTGCTTACGCATGTGAATCTACTTAGCCTTGTGGTCTATCTCTTGCGAATGACTTAAATGCATAATCCTTGGAGTCGAGTTATTATATGCACCTATTATGGATTAAATCTTGTGAGTACTTTCATACTCACATTGCTCTTTTAGGTTTTACCGGTGATGAGGAGCATGTGTTTGGTTACTTCGCGTCCACCGATGTAGGTGGCGAGATGAGTAGTGCAAACTACTTATGTGGTGAGGCTTTTGGTGAAGCGTAAGGGCATATAGCTTCACTTAGCTTTTGTTGGTTCATAGATATTAATCTTTCGCTGCGTAGTTTCTAGTTCTGGCTAGGAGGTGTGCTTTTCTTTAGGCCTCATAACTTCTTTTTGTTGTAAATGGTTGAATGTTTAAGAATTTGTAATATGATTTAATTACTCGATCTTTCTTAAGTTTCATTGTGATGCTATATGTTGGAAAGATATGTGTTTCAATCTTGAACATAAAACATGTGTCGGGACTACCGGGATAGTATTCTAATTAATTATTATGGTTGTGTTAAGCAAATAATCATTTTGATGAATAATTAGAATATTATTTGACCGGTTCCTCGTACCTAGCTTGGCTCATATAGATCTGCGTAGAGACCAAAGAAAAGTATGAGTAATAAGGTTTTCTTTTTAAAAAGGACGGACATCAGATTGACAGATTCCGAGCTACATGCATGCAAAAAGCGACAATGAGCCCATTTGGTTGCTCACATGGTTTAGCTTGGCTCGTATCTAGTGAGCTAAACTGTGTGAATGCAGTGCTATTTATTTTATTGACTGCATGTGTTTAGCTTGATTGAGAAAAAGATTATGTTTAGTTGTCCATATGAGTATATATTTTATGATATTAAAATAAAAAAAAGCAAGTGCTAATATGATATTTATTTTATATAAATACACTCTATAATACTTACTTTATTATATTAAACCTTAATCCAATTTAAAATATACTAATATGAGTTAATACTCACTGATTATACGCTAATACCATCTCTATTACAGCAGGAAAATTATATTCAAAATCCATTTCCGAGAAACCATGCTGCAATAATGATTTTACATCCGCTCGTCCATCCTCTAACTAGCGTGCAACCATCCAAATAGCCCAGGGCTGTATTCGAAGATAGAGCCAGGGCTGATACAGGCTACCAAACAGCCCCTAAGATGTGAACGGAGCTGTACAAGAAAGAGAACTGACGAACGAAAGAATCCGGCATTGATTTATCTGGATTTAATTCGTTGGTCCAAGTTGAGAGCTCGATGATGATGCCTTCGGAAACCTTGCAAACAATACACGCGGACACAGTTGAAAGCCTAGGAACGTAATCGCCCATCTCATTCCGTGCGCAAGTGGGCGATGGAAGTAGGCGATCGAACTGCCCCGCCCTGGCGCTGCATCGAGACATGACCTTGCAGCGAATGTATGCGCAGTGTGACCTTGCAGCGAAGTAGGTATATCGAACTGCCATGTGTGCGCAGTGTGCTAACGGTATTATTGGCGTTGCAGCAGCGAGAGAAATCATTTTTTTCTAGACAACGTTATTTGTTATCTCAGCATACGGGACACTTTTTTTTGAAAAATGGTACGGTATGCTTTTTTGGTGACAGGAAAATGTGCAAATTCCCGTGTTTTTTTAGAGGGTACAAACAAATTCCCGTGTTAAAAAAAATGTATATGAAAGCGAGCGGGTGGAAATTCGCTTTCATATACACAATTCGGCCCATCCGAATAGTGGAAACTCCCGGACCTTGGGTTGGGTGAACACTGATCATTCTAACAGCCCAGATGGTGTGACCCAACCGCACCCAGGGCCCATGCCTCAGCACGTTGGTCGGGCGCATGGCCGCGAGCGACGCTGTAGAATAGCATGGTGCCTGAACAAATTGAGCCGTATACTTGGCTACGTTCCGTATGCTGCCGATTTCTCTCTCAAAACAAAAAAGCCGCTCGTGCAAAACTCGCATGCATGTCCAAGATCCAAAGCCTTCTGAATTACTTCGAGTTACAGCTGCGTGTTCATCTCGCCAGAAAGAGAGCCCTGCTGTCACGGACCTCGCCGGAATCACAGGAAATGGAAATCAAATCGGAGCCAGGAGAGAGGTGCGAGGATGGGCTGGACGCTGTAGTGAAAATGTTTTTATTAGGTTGTGATTGTAATTTTAATGATTAATAATAATATAGTAATTGAAACTAATATATTTTTCAAAAATATATGTTAGTAAGTCTCGTAGATGCAATATATGAAGAAACCATCAAAGTCGGAACAAAGTTTGATTGAATTGGAAAAAATCTTAGGACAAAATGACTTCATCGGATAATCCGGTGTTCATATTGTTGAACACACCAGAGCATTGTGTCCAGAGGCATTTAACCTCACTAGATGATCCGGTGCTCAGAGAAGAATACAAACCGGAACATTTCCACTAGAGAAGGTTGTAGCTGTTGAAGATCAAAGGTTAACACACCGGAAGGTTTGGTGATGAAGAGAAGTGCACCGGACAATACACTGGACAATGAACAGTGCAAAGACGACGAAGAAGAAGACCCCGCCGGATTGTCCAATGATTGATTTGAACTCACCGGAGGAATGCCCCGGAGCATTATTGACAAAGGGGAGACTGCAATGACCTCACTAGAAGGTAGGATGCTCTGATGATTTGTACACCGGAGCATATTTTTCAGAGAGGGTTGTATTAGCTCGGCTGGCTGAGGATAATGCACCGGATGGTCCGGTGATGAAGTGATGTGCACCGGAGAATACACCGGAGCAATTTACACAGAGAAGATGTTGAATCGGATGGCTAAATTATACTTACCGAAAAGTCCGGTGATGAAGGTGGAGTATACACCGTAGTATCCGGTGTTCACAGAGGCTTGAGTGGGGTTCCAACGGCTAGTTTGTGAGAGTGTACTCACCGAATGATCTGGTGTTAGTACTACTATTCTCACCGGATCATCCGGTGTTAACAACTTTTTAGAGCCATTGGGTCACCGGATGATCCGTCGCATCACCGATCGCAGTCAAGCTTGTGATCGTTTTTGAGCTCCGTGAGCTTCCTGCCCCCTCGCGCCAGCCCCTAGCTAGCATGTCGTCGCCCCAGTGTTCTCTCTTAGCGCATAGCCGCGTGCTTCCCATGTCCTTGCTCCACTGTCGTGAAATCACTCGTCGTCGACAAGCCTTTACTTGTGGTCCGGCCATCATGCTGTGTAGTCCAGGGAGCCTTAGGCTCCTTTTTCTTGCAAGGCAATCACGCATAGACTAGAGGAGGCGTTGCCCATTTTTCTTGTGTTGCCGCCGTCTCCTCCGGTCACCCTCTGGTGTCATTCCCGCCGCTGGCCGCCGTCGATGTGCCCCTAGCCAAGTTCCCCATCACGCATAGATACCTGGCGTTAGCTTCCCGCCGTGGAACCTTGGCGACAGCACGTTCCTGGTGAGTTTGCCGGTGCGGCTCCGCCGGATCACTCGTCACCGGCCGGTTATTCCCTCGTCGCCACCCTATTCGCCCACGCTCTCTGCCCGCGTGGTTGGGCCATCGCTCACCCGGGCAGCCTTGCCAAGTCAGGCCGCGGTTCGCCTTGAACGCCACCGGCCTGCCAAGCCAGCCCAACCACCCAAAGGCCGTGCCCTAGTGGGCTGGCCCAGCTCCATAGCCCGCTAAACAGGCCAGCCAGACCCGAGTGGGCCGAGTACTATGCAGCATAGTACTGTGCGACCCAAGCTCAAGCCTAGCCCAGTCCAAGCCCAATTCAGGCCCAATCCCGATTGCTGTTCATGTGGGCCTAGGTTATTGTTCATGTGGGTCCCAACTATGAATAGTATCATTTTGTATTTTCTTAATTTATATTAGATTAAATCTTGCAGGAGTCATAACTTCTCCATTTTAGCTCGGATTCTAGTGATTCTTTCATCGAAATTCTTCTAAATTCGAGACCTACCTATCTATTATAGTGTGATATTCATTAGGGATCACTGGATTTCTATTTGGTGTTATTTTATTCTTCTCTAGTATAGCCCGTTAATGATCGTAGTCATAATTGCAGGACCATCATAATTCTACGAGTGCTGCGCGGGAAGCGTCAGGGGCAAGGATGATCCTCACTACAACCAAGACTTTGAAGAAAACCTCAGAGAAGACAAGTCTTATCTTCTTGATCATATTGAACCTATGTTTTTAACTAATCTACATGATTAACTAAAACTGGACTTATATCGTATGTGCTATGTAATGTGCTTTTACAAACTACTTGTAGTAGTTAATCCTATTAAACACTTTCCATGCCATAAATTTTATCACCCAAAATACATATCACCTTAGGATTACCTGTTGTTATCTATATTAATAACAGACAACGTCTTGATATCTAGCATGCTTAGGATTGCATATGTCTCCTCAAAGACGTTGCCTTTAAAACACCTCTCCACAGAGATAAGATTTACTATTATCAATGATAACTCATATACCATGAATTCTTGATGGTTACGAATTTCATGATGATTGTGAAATCCTTGATGTCGTGTAGGATGTGGAGGGTGATGTGTAAAAATGGGTGAAAACTATTTTGATGGTGGTAGGTGGAGTAGTACTCTGGATGAGGATGCTCCCGGGGGCTTAGGGTCACCTCTGTGGTGTTCATTGCTAGAAGATACATGTCCTGACCACTTAAGGACTGAGTCATTGCGCCGTCTAGCCTAGCCACACTATGCAAACATGCATCCTGAATGGGCAGGACTTGACTACTCCTTCACCAGATAGAGTTGTACTAGGAGGCTGGGAGCAGCGAGCAGTGAGCAGTTAAGTGACCATCTATCCCTCTATTTGAAGGTTGCTAGTACCGGCCTAGGCTTAAAAGTGGGACTGGCCTTCAGTACATGGACTCTGGTGCTTGAGGGTAAATCTCGTAGAAAAGCCCGATAGGAAAGGTGATTGGAGTGTCTCGGTATGATTCGCTCCTCCACTTGCAACAGTTGGAGGCTGAACATATCGCATGGGTAGAGCTGTACAACCTATGTAGAGTGTAAATCTATTTGAATAGATGTGTCCACGGTCATAGACATGCGCAAGCAGCAATCGTGTCGACTAGACTTTGGGTGCTTGTGTCTTGATGTCTGTGTGATGAGGTTACTGGTTACTGGCTAAATCTGTCAGAATCTATGTGGTACTAGAGGTACACCAGATGTGATGAAAAGTACTACGGAGTTAGGTATAGCCCATCCCAGGATAGAAAAAACCCTCAGATATAGCTTGTTACCTGGTTTTGAACTGTTTAAACAATTTTTAAGTCAATCCGAGATGATACAATTGGATATCTGTATAAATTGCTTTATGCTTAAAACTGAACTGTAAAGCCTTATCCTTTAATTACTCCCTTTATGCATCTAGCAACACCTTGAAGTAGTATAGAGCTTACTGAGTATCTTTCGTACTTATTCTTGTTGTCATTCAGATGAGGAAGCCGATGTCGATTTCGTCAGAGGTTAAGGAGAGGATAAATAATAGTCTTAGAAGTCACGTCCGCACCCTAAACTGCTTGTGGCTTGGGATTTTGCTTTCCACTGTGTTTTGTTGGCCTCTTGAATGGGTTGTAACTTTTGTACTCTGAATCTTAGTAATTATGTACAAAGTTTGACTGGATACTACAACTGTTGCATTGTATGTATCAGCTACTTGATATAGGGACTGATACAGGAGGTACAGGAGATCCTAGGATTAGGGTTTTACAGGAGTGATATCAGAGCTATGCTTGGTTGTAGGACGTGACCTTAAGATAGAATTACTCGTGTATGTTTATTTTATAAAAGCTATGTTATCAAAACTGTTTCCGTACTTACCTTATGTCTTGTTACCTTTGAAAACTTATAATTCTAGTTCTAAGCTAACCCTTTTTCCCCAGCGGATGTAAGACGAAGACTGGAACACAGTGCGATATCAACAAGTGAAGGGATTTCCCAAGTTGCCGTGGGAAGCTTGTTGTCGCACGGGATACAACCGATATCTAGAGTACACCAGGCATGAGTATGACGGGAATAGATCCCAGAAGTGCCAGATTTTGTTGCAGATCTTCGTGTGCCCGAGGCACCCAAGCTGATTGTTGTGGCATGTCAGCACCACTAGAGTATGATATTCTGACACATACCAGTTGGTGGCGTACGAAGCACTTCAGCACCTGTGCGTTAGACGTGGTAGAGAGGTGGCACATACTCCCATAAGGCACTTGGTGTGCACGCTTAATTGCCATGGAGGATGCATGAATGGAGGAGGAGGAGTACAACACCACCATGGCCGTCACATGCACAATGAGACCTATCAGCTATTCCAGGCTAGTCGCAAGAGGGTAGAGGAGTCAGAGACACGGGAAAGAGCTCTTCGTGTGATGCTGGATCAGATCAGTGTCCAGGCCGCAGCCGCTGAAGACATCTCCATGAGAGCCACCGCAACAGTCAAGAAACCCCACTGCCCCACTTCCATTTAAGTGTGGTAGGTTTATAACATCATGAGTTTAACATGTTAATTAACTGCAAATTTCACTCAAAATTAAAACTATTTTTGATTTATTAGGCTAACTAAAATCAAGGAGGTATGTATATGAATGTATATATACTAGTGTGTATTCATTCATATATTAAATATATTAAGTTGACCATGCATTCCAAAATGCACTAAAATTGTTTCCAAAATAATCCTTGCATTAAATCGGTTCATGTGAATTGGTTTATGGTTTTTGTGGTTCTTGTGTGGAGATTGAAATTGAATGTCTCTCAATTTCAAATCTGTTCCTAGAATCCTTCAGCTCAAATCTAATTTGAATTCAAATCATGTTCAAAGTCTCAAGATCCAAATCCAAATTACAGTTCAAATGTCTCCATAGAAATTATACCAAACCTGAAACCTAATTCCAAATCTAAATTCAAATACCTCCATTTTAATTTAAACCCCCAAACTCCTTTCCTTTTTCGTTTCCTCCTGGGCTGAATCTCTCTTCTTCCGTCCTCTCTGTTCGGCCCGTGCTCAGTCGGCATGGCCTTCCTCCCCTCCCCCTCTTTTCTCCCTTGCACGGCCCAGCCAGCACAGCTTCTCTCCACCTTTCCTTCTCTCGTTCCTGGGTCGCCATTGCACTGCCGGCCTAGCTCACGCGCAAGTATGGCCATCCACGTGTGGGCCATTTGCCGCTCGGTCGCCCGCGCACTCTCCTTCCTCCTCCAGCGCGTCGCGCACAGCTCGCCATCGCGAGAGTCATGCCCCTCCAAGAAATATCGCCACGACACCCCTTCGTTCCCACGCTCTCTCTTCTCTCTTCGCCCATGCTCGCGTCACCCATGCCTCTGCGCTGCGCGACTTCCACGCCCACGCACATGCATGGACGGCATAGTGCGCCCATGCCGTGGCAAAACGGTGGGTGCCGCTCCACCACCTCACCGCCGCGCTTCCGCGGCCAACTGCACGGCACCATGTGCCATACCGCCTCACTGCTCCGCCCCCCTCTACAAATAGAGCCGCTTGACCCCCGCCTCCCTCTCTCTATGTTTCCCTATTTCGCCACCACCACAGCGCCGGCTTTGCCGCCATTTCCGCCTCTACAACCTCGCTGTCAACGTTCTTCTCTCATGAGCTACCAAGGAGCACCGTGACAATGCCACCGAACCCTTGCCACTCTCCATTGATCGAAATCCCGGTGGAAGCCCGCAAGCGCTAGTAGCCGAGCCACCTCTGCCGCCACCACTCCGTTGCATCACCAGCTGCCGTTGTTACAGGAGGCACATGAAGGAGGATTGATGGCACATTTTGGAGCAAAGAAGACTGAAGATGTACGAGATGGCCAATTTTCTTTTTGCCAAAGATGAGACGTGACGTCGAGCACTACATTTTACGTTGCACCACCTGCAATAAAGCTAAGTCTCGTTTAAATTTACATGGTCTTTACGTGTCTCTTCCTGTTCTTAGTGCACCTTAGGATGATATTTCTCTGGATTTTATGTTAGGACTGCCTAGGACAATGAGGGAGACGAATAGCATATTTGTAGTTGTGGATCGATTCTCTAAATTGACACATTTTATACCTTGTCACAAAAGTAATGATGTTACAAACATAGCTGATTTGTCTTTCCGAAAAATTGTTGGACTACATGGAGTGACCAATTCTATTGTCTCGGACCGTGATGCAAAGTTTTTGAGTCACTTTTGGAGATTATTTTGGAATAAACTGGGGACGAAGCTGTTGTTTTCTACTACGTATCATACTCAAACTTATGGTCAAACAGAGGTCATCAACCGCGCATTATCGACCATGTTACGAGCAGTTCTAAAGAAAAAATTGAGGATGTGAAAAGAGTGTTTACCACATGTTGAATTTGCTTACAAGAAGTTAGTACACTCCACCACCAAGGTAAGTCCGTTCCAGGTAGTATACGGATTTAATCCCCGTACTCCTATTGATTTACTACATTTGGCTACTTTTGAAAGACTTAATTTAAATGCTAAGAAATGTGTTGAATTTATTCATAAGTTGCATGAAACTAAAAAGAATATAGAGAGCATGACTGAAAAGTATAGGATTGCTGGAAGTAAAGATAGGAACAAAATAAAATTTGAATCAGGTGATTTAGTTTGGTTGCATTTGAGGAATGATAGGTTTCCAAAACTAAGAAAGTCAAAGTTGATGTCTAGAACTGATGGACCATTTAAGATAATTGAGAAAATCAATGACAATGCATACAAATTGGACCTACCTGCAGATTTTGCGGTTATTCCCACATTTAATATTTCAGATTTGAAGCCATATTTGGGAGCAGAAGATGAGCTTGAGTCGAGAACGACTCCAATTCAAGAGGGGGAGGGGAGGAAGATGAGCCCGTAGCTCCTTTTCATATGATCAATACCGCCAAGAATCCTCAAGTCATATAAGTTCAAATTACAAGAGCACGTGCACGACAATTAGACTACCAGCTGAACTCGTTTCTCGTTGTTCATGCTTCCTTGCATGGATTACTACTAAATTCTTGTGATGTTTTATTGCTTAGGAACATAGGAGAAGCACAACAACCTTACCCGGACGTCACCCCTTGAAGGCCAAGTATACTTGGACTCGAGGCTAAGCTCTAGTCGTGGTCATGGTCGAAGTCGTGGTCGTGGTCGAAGTCTTGGTCGTGCTCGAGTCGCGGGATAGCACGTCAGTAAAACGGGCATAACTCTCTCATATGAAATCTGTCTTAGGCAACCTTGGACATTCTGCAAATCTTACGACGAGATATTTCCAATAGATATGAGCTCAACCAAATATTCCTTATAGTTTAGTCAAAGTCAAAGAAATAAGGTGTTTTGCCACCGTATTGGACCCTCTTGGGTCTTGTAATCGTGTCGGGGTCGGAGTCCAGTTTGTGTACGCCTCTTTTCACAGCTGCATAACCCTAGGTCGACCTCCTCACATCCCCCCTATATATACACAATAGCCATCGTAGTTTAGGCTTGGGTTTAGCTTAGATTATTCTGTTTTAGACAGTTTCGGGGTTTATCGATTGGTTGAACCCCAACTCGAGTACTTCATTAGTAATTAGCAATATTCAGATTGCATCTACCTGTTCTTGCTTGTGTTCTCAATTCGCTTGCAGGAAAAGGCTTCTTGGCGAGGTCAACCGCGTCTTGGCACGGTTGATAACCACGGAGTAGTGGTGTAGTGGTTGCGAGGATTCTCGATCTGTTCTATTTGGAGTCTTTGGATTATCAACGTCGAAGCTCCAACAATCGACTTATCATATTATCTTTCGAAAGATCGGGCCAACGCACATCAACCTCTATAGCCGCTAAAGGGTCATCAGTTGGGATCGATATCAAAGGTCTCGACTTTCTTAGGTTGCAGGTCTGCTTCAGGTGCATCAATGGCAGGATTCTCCATTCGCGGAGCTAGAGGCGGCATAACAGGAGAAGTCGATGTCATTAGGTTGACTGACCCGCTTGAGGTTTGTTCTTTTGCTTTCTAGAAGTGATGGCCTGCAATCGATAGGATGAGGAAGGGAAAGGAAAGCTGCTAATCAAGATGAAGATTCAAGCCAAACCTCTGGTAATCAGGAGGTGTGAGATGATGTTCAATTTCTGTTTTTTAATGGTTATTTTTTCCACTTCACTCCTGCAACTGGGGTTGGATGTGTCGAAGGGATGGCTTGGTAATCAGACGAAGTCAAGGGAGCAATCACTTGCTAGAAATTAGCTAATAGTAATTCATTATCCTGGGCTTATCGAGTGAATACTGAAAAAGAATGAGCAATGAAAGGGCGATAACTCGAGGCAAGTTACCTCTTTGGCCGAGTCATCAAGCATTGAGCTCTCTCAAGGAGGCGATCAAGGGGTTACATTTTTTTCTCCCTAAAAGAAGGCCACCAATGTAGACCAGACATTCATTATCATTTACTTGATAACCAGGGAGGCAGATGAACAAGTACACATTTAGAGATTCAATCTCAATACCAATGGATTTTCCCCCGCGTGCATTTGCGGGGAGGTTGGTTAGATGGCCATGAAGATCTCTTGGATCAAAGTGACCCTTAGCCTCTTGACCAGTTGGTGTATTCTCCTTATCGCTGGTGCTAGAGGAAGTGTCTTCTTGGTAGAAGTCTGGCACCTGAAATAAAAAAAGACAAGTCAAGTCTAATATGCAATAATTATTGCTTCTCTTCTAATCCAAGCAAGTTCTTACCGATGGTTGAGGAATCTTGAGGGAATAGGGCTGGATAGAGCACTGTTGTCCCTCATCAAACAGCTTGTTTAATCGAGCAGTGGCATCCTGTAAAGACAGAGCTAAAGAAGGGAGAAGTCACTCAATAAAGATCAATTACGGCTACAAAGAGCATTAAGGGCTAACTAAGTCTTACATCCGGCCATGTCCCGGGAGCTATCGCTGTCTTCGGCATATTCCCAAGCAAAGTGATCTCGCACTTTCAAGGGGCTTAGCCTTCGATTGATGAGGTCTTTAGCCACATGTCACTCTGAAAGTTCATCTAGTCCCTAAGTGTGATTTTGGTAATTAATGATAATACCTATGGACTAACAATGTTGTTGATAGTTGTTATAAGGTTGTTTCATAGGTGATGAATGGAGAAGCGATATGCATCAAGATAAATGAGCTCTAGGTGATGCTTGGGTAAGTTAATGATAATACCTATAGACTAACAATGTTGTTGAGAATTGTTAGTAGATTATTCTATAGGAGATGCATAAGTGATAAGATATGGATTCTTTGAGGAATGCCAAGAAGATCAAACATATGCATCAAGATAATTGAGCTGTAAGTGATGCTCATGAAAAGAAGAAGAAGCTCAAGAAGGTTGACAATAAACATAAAAGCTAAGTCACTTAATCTCCATAAGGTACAAAGTTGTCAATAAAGTTTATGGACTAACTCGTGTGCTTTATGCTTGAGATTGAGTTGGGGTTAGGATCCATAAGAAGACCTAATTTTAACTGAGATATCAAATATGCCAAGAGTGAAGAACAAAGATTGGACTTCATATATGAAAAAGTGAATTCATTGAAGATGCCAAATACAAAGTGGATTTCTATGACAAGACAATGAAGGGTAAGTGATGCTCGGCTACAATGGACCATCCAATGGTGAAATGTAAGCAAATGGCATGGCACCGAAGGACCAATGCGGTGATGAAGGGCGAGTGAAGGCTTTGTGCCGATGAACCGTGCGAGGCCATGGGAAGCTATGGGTGATTCACATCAATCACATGAAAAATCAAGAAGAGATGGAGTGAACATTATGTGAAAGTTGGCAACCCAAAAGGTTTGAAAGAAAAAAGCGGTACTTGAAGGTATACAAAGGCCCAAAATGGATCAAATTAGTTTTACATTTGAATTTGAGTATAGGTGTGCCACTCTATCAAGAGGGATGCAGCGTAGAACAACTTGACGTGTCTTAGTGCTCAAGAGTATCTAACCTACCCAAAAGAGAGAGACACAAAACACAGACGAACACTGGGAACCTATTTTCAACTTTAGTTTGTGTTGAGAGTTCCCTTTAGGAGTCCGGTGCCGAAAGTGTGGAAGTGTCCGAATCGGGTTTTGGAGTGTTCATAGTTTTGATCTATTGTACTTGAGATCATTTTTTCTAGTGTGATAGGTAGCCCTCTGAATAAGCTTTTCGTAATGTCCAAAATTGCTGAAATCGGACTTCAGGATCAAAAGTTATAGTTGTTTTTCAGATGGTCAATTGTGCTGATTTTGGAAGTTCTGGATTGGCCGGAAGTTCTAAATGACATCTGGTTTAGGGTTATCTATTTGAACCCATAAGTTCTGGATTCTATGGTCAGTTCAGAGGTTCTGAACTTGATCCAGACATGGGTCCTCAGGTGGGTTTGACTCATGTAATTTGGAAGTTCTGGATTGTACTATCTATTGGCTTTAACGGAAAGTTTTTTAGAGGTGGGTATAAATACCCCCTCACCCCCTCTTTGGTGTGCTGCTCCCATGAAAATACTCAAAACCAAAGCCATTACAGCTCTCCCCACTCCATTTTAGTGTGAGATTTGAGAAGAGAAGTGAGTTGGGTTGAGAGGTTGAAAGTTTGAGAGCAAGTGAGCATAACTCATCTTGAGCATTCGAGTTCATCAACAAGAAATTCATCGTCCTGTTGTTACTCTTGGAGCTTGGACCTCCTAAACGGCTAGGCGTAGCCGGTGAGCACCTAAGGTTGTGGTGTGCTGCAAAAAGTTTGTGAAGGCTTGGATTTTGCAATTGCAAGTGAAGAAGGATGGTGAGTGAAAGCTCAACCTCAAGTATGACCGAGCTTGGTGAGGAAAAAGGTTGAAAGAGGCCCGACTCAAGTGTGATCGAGCCCCTCAATAGAGACATAGGAACCTCAAGTGAAGGTGTCTGAACTTCAGAAAACAAATCACACGTCTCCTCTCTTTGTTTGCTTGTTCTTGAGTTCTTGCTCTCTATTTGAGAAAATTTGCTCCATCTACTTGTTCGTGTGAAATTGACTGTGGGTACTCCATGGATCTGCTTGGAATCTTCATTTGGAACACACAGCTTCATTTGGTTTGATCTAGAACTCATAAGGCATTATTTAATTTCAGTTTCATGTTCTGAACCTAGAAGTTCCCAATTGAAGTTCTGGATTGAACCTGGAAGTTCCAGATTCTGTATAATCCACTATGAAGTTTTAATATTGTAAGAATGTCTATTCACCCCCCCCCCTCTAGGTGATATCAGTATCCTTTCACACCTGATTAAGCCACTCTACCTAACATCACCAATCTTTTAGACTTAATAGGTAGTATGGTCGAGCTCGCAGTGCTTCTTTGAACAAGACGAATTTGGGCGGGGCTGAATACCTCTATAGACCAAGGGAGAGGTGACGAGGTCGGGATTGGAGACATAAAACCAAAGTTTTTTCTAATATTTTTGCTAGGAGGAGATCAAAGCAACCAGGATATAAGAATTCTTCATTTCACTCCACAGTTGGAAACCACAAGCCCCGACACATTTATTTTTAGTATTCTTCTTCAGATGGTAGAAATATTGAAAAAGATTCAAACTCGGTTCGACGCTGAGGAAGGCTTCACAAAGGTGAACAAAAACACTAAACATGGTGATGGAGTTAGGGTTTAGGTGGTGGAGTTTGATTTGGCACCAATCGAGTACATTGAGAAAAAAACTTAGAAGGAGGAACATTTAAACCGCAGGGAAAAAAGGATTCAAAACCACAATCTCGTGGTTGAATTGGCAGGATGGGAATTCCTCATCCGATCTTGGCTTTTAGTTGGCCAAATCGCGAGGAGGAATGATGCCTTCGCCTTCAAGTTTCTTGAGCATTGATTCTTGCATCGACGAGATCCCCCATGCCTCCGTTAGCAATCTCATCTCATATAATTGCTCGGGGGATGTGTCGGCAGCCTTCGAGGTAGAGTCTTTCTCCAGCCAGGAAAGAGAGGTGACGTTCCTAGAAGGGCTGGAGGCCATGGGATGGAGATTTCTGTTTGGCAGCACGTGACTGAGCGAACAAAGGAGAAGGCTTGAGTGAAAGAACTGGCAGTGCAAGGGTGAAGAATGGCTACAGTCCAAGTTTGTGCGGATGAATATTTTAGAGTTCAACATTTTCTTTGGTAACTGCTCGCACCATTGTGGCGCCTCGTTCGGCGTGAAAGACAGGATGATGGCGTCATGCGAATCTCTACATGCCCGTCTGGTGCATTAAATGCACCTATACCCAACGTTTTAAATTCTGGAGATGTTCTTTTTAACTTTACTCAGAGATGGATGTTAGGAAGTCGAGTTTTTCAAGCCTTTCTCAAGTCAAGTGCAGACAACGGTAGGGCACTCGGTCCAATAATGTTTCCACTCGATACTCAGAATAGAGCTTTTCCTTGCTCGATTCTTTTGACTGCATGCTTGATCTACCTTACTCGACCAAGTTTGGACTTGGCAGTACTCGAGTAGATGCTTGTAAAAATCCATCTTACTGAGCAGAGTTAGGGGGCTACTGTCGAATATATAAATATAGGGTATATACGCATATAGAGTACATCATATATGGATATGATACTTTGTTCATATCTTTAACCACTCCGGATATTGCGGACCCCAATCTACGGACCCGGTATACTCGGAAATCATGAAATCCCATACTAGGAAGGTCTCGATCAGGTTAACCGACTCGAGTACAACTAGTATCCATGCTGGATTCAACTGCCTTTCCTTGGTCGACAAGATGGGGGACTCCACATCAATTGTGGCAAGATTCAAGGCAGTGTCAGAGCCTATATAAGGCGTGGACCCAGTCCCCTGTAAGGACAACTAGAACTACAACCAGAAGCACCAAGATCTGTTCTGTTTGGAGTCATTGGATCATCAACTTCGATGACCTAGAGTAGTTCAACACGACTCAACTCGACATAAGCACCAAGACCATTGGAGATACTCGGCGACTTCAACTCTAGTTTAGTTTAGATCTTATATACTCCTTGTAATAGGTCTAGTAATAGGTCTAACTAGCTTGCTTGTACTCGAGAGAATATAAATACATCAACCTCTATACATGACATAGTGTATTACTCCAGCGGAGGGCCTGAACCTGTCTGCATCGCGTGTCTTATTTGTGCTTGATCCCTGATCTTAAAGGTACCCCAATTGTGAAGAGTTAATCCCTAACAATATTTTCGGGGTATACCGGGCGATGGGTGATCGGTGGTCGCGAGAGCCTTGCCTAGTCATGCGATAGGTTCACGGTCTTATGAAAAAATATCTACTTCTAGTTGGTACTCCTTGTGCGGAGTCCCCCTGACAGGGGACCCCGTTATTCAATACACCGACAGTAGCCCCCAAACTCTCCTACGGATGTGGTCGGTTGTGCAGTTCGCCGCATGGTTGTGGTCGGAACTGATCGCACCACTTGGGCCCTAGGTGGACAAGAGTTTACCCCGGGAGTGGTCATTGACATAGTATTCCCTTGTGGTGGGCCCAAGACATCACATCCTGGGGGAGGTTAACAGAGAGAGAGATCGTGGGAGAGAGAGAAAAGGAGAACATGAGAGAGAGAGAGAAAAGGAGAATGTTGGAGAGAGAGACAATGATGGCCGCCGGACCCAAGGGAATTTTTGCTTCTCCTATGCGGCTTTTCGAATTTCGAACTGGTCGGGCCCTATGGTGGTTGAGATACCCCAGCTGTCCTATAAATGGGGGCATTGATGGCTCTCCGCAGATCCTTTTGTCATTCTCCAAGCCCCCAGCCCTTGTGATCAAAGCCCCTCTTCTCTGTCGCTGCCTGTGATCTCACCACAACCTTTGCCACATTCCAATGGTGACGCGCTCTGGTAAAGAACATGCCTTCCCCAAGTCTAAGTGCACTACGGTGAAGATGAGGCAGATGCACGAGAACCATCTGCTTCCTTGTCACCTGTCTTGGGTTATCGCCCTAGGGAAGATGCGCCTGCTCCCCACCAGGGGCGATCATTATGTTCACCTCCTTCTTCCTCGTCGGCCTTGTCGTCCTTCTTTGAATTCTTCACCACCATTATCACTGTATATAACATCTTCCACCTCCACCTCAACCCTAATTATTTCATCATCATGCTGAGTGTTCTCGCTCACATGTGTGAGAATTTCATAGGGGTCAAGCCATGCCTCGATCTTTTTAGATTCTTCTACACTGCCAGGTTATAGATTGGGTCGGCCATCGGGAGCTACGGGTTTTGACTTCACGACAGTGTCACGAGCTCCTACCTCAAGATGGGTCTCAAGTAATCATGGTCAGGCTCGAGGGATGTGTCGTTCTACCTCCAAACGGAATATTCTTTGGACAATATCTGCTTGCCAGCTAGGCCAGCGCAGAGCCAGAACTAGGGGAGTGCCCCTACGGGAACTCCAGAGCTGCTGAGTCTTGCTGCTCCGGTTAAGCAGCTCGCAGACACCGGGCTATCAGGATCAGATGTTATTCGGGACTTCATCAAGCGCCAGTTGTGCCCCTTGCAGAGGAGAGCACGCCCGGCCTACCTGTACTCCAAGAGTGAGGATGATACTCGAGAGAGCTCCTCAGGTAACGCTGCAACCATTTTCATGGCGCTTGTTGCTAATCGCGTGGTATCTTAGGTATCTCTTTTATTCAGATCTCCCCGATGAGGTCGATTCGCGGGTCAAATTCCTAAAGGCGGCTGCCCCAAGGAAGAATGGCCCTCTGCGACATGCTCAACCACTGTGTGACCTCCGTTCGTCGAAGAGGGCTCGGGTCAGATTGATATGTTTGGCCTTTTCCCGAAATTTCCATCTCCAAGTCTTCTCCTGGGTCAGAGTTTCACGGTTTGCATCACCGTAGGGTCTTTTCGAGGTCAATATCTTATGCTGGATCATAAACGAGGTTAGGGTGATCGCTCGGGAAGTTGATCTTCCTGCACGCATGCCCTCTTTGCCGCCCAACACCGTTTCGGCCAGCCGTCAATCCGGTCGTGATGCCAACCTAGCTAGCCATGGAGGCGACCAGACTGCTCGGAGCTAGGTACCGACCATGGCCGGTGATCTGGGAGCAGCACCGGTCAGTAGAGGATCGATTAGCACTGCCTCGACAAGCCTAGCTTTGACTAGCCTTGACCCTACCTGTCTCACCCCGACCAGCCTTGCTCGTACAAAACCTGGGGCAATCAGGCTGCCTTCAACCAAGTGTCCGCGCATGGGGGAAGAGACTGGCGGAAGACTTGGGTTCTGTGGGAACATCTAAACGCATCCAAGGGACACTGATCCCTAGCAACTCATCGATGGCCTTTGCTTCCCTGCCCAGCGGCTTTACGTGGACAAGACTTGTGCTCAGTTCTCCATTGACACGGTAAGTTCTTTGGTTATGAGTGAATCCTTCGAGCTCTTCCTTAACTTTGTGACCCCTGGTTGCTGCAAGTCCATAACCTCTCCTCCGGCCCTGGTCGTGCCTAATCCACCTGCGCCTCAGTAAGGCATTCCTGGCCCCTATCCAGGTGCAGCTCCATCAACGGGAGCATTGGTTATAACTTCTGAGTGCACAGAGCCTGTTCCGGCCACTGACCTGCTCTCCCTAGTTGACCGCTTCCCCACCTCCATCTGTAAGCTTATTGCCTAGAAGGAGGCGGTAGACTGCCGGTGCGCCGAGCTACAGAAGCGGGTAGCCGAGGAGAAGAAAGTGTGACTCCTGCTTCAATAGGAAAACGCCAAGCTCCAACAGGAAAAGGAAATGCTCAATGATGAACATGCTGAACTTAAGGAGAAGGAACAAAGGACTTGTAGTATTCTTAAGGAAGCCTTTAAGGATATTCAGAGGCCCTTGAGGAGCATTGGGCTAGACACCTCCCCCCCCCCCCGACCCAAAGGATGAAAGGACTGCATAGGGATGGGCCTTCGCCATCTACGTCCTGATGGAGAGGTTTTCCTAGCTCCCGGGCATTCTAGCGAAGAGGACGTCAGAGGATGTGGTGAATGTAGCGAAGGCCACGGCGGCGTACATCTTCAAGTGCTACCACATCCGTGATCCCCACTTCAACATCGAGATGTCCGGGAGGTGATCGTGATAGCAGGTCCCAAAGGAGCAGGGAGGCTAGAAGAGGAGTGCCAAGGGCTGGCTATGGGGTCCATCTTTCAGGTGGAGACCATCGAAGAAGCTGGTGAAGAAGAGCAAACCTTGAATTGTAATTTCGGCATGTATCTTGCATGAATGAGGGTTTCAATTTCTCTGATGAGCATGTGTCATTGTTGTGGTCTTAGGGTCCCTAAACTAACCACCTACCCGCTCTGAACCCCCGACTGCGTCTGCAGACAGAGTGCGGTCAGAGACGTCTAGGCAACCTGCTCGCTCCAAGCCCCTGACCATGTTTACTCACTACTTCACCGACCAACGCAGTCGGGAAGCGGTGGCCGAGTGCTAGCTTGGGTTCGCGATCGAGCGAGAGATCTTACAGAGTGAGCTCCAAGGTGTATCGGTCTTACCACCACTCAGTCACGTGTAGTCCTAGGCCAGTCAAGCGAAGCTCGACAAACAGACACCTGTGAGGTTTGCGACCTGTTTGGTTGGTCAGCTTGTCAGGAGGAGCTGGTCGCGGTGAGAGACCTGGAGCGGATAACTAGACAGAGTGACCATCAATGAGAATACTTCTACGACCGCCTCAGTCGGGCTTTTACACCCTTCGACATGTTGTTGTGGTCAGCCGGCATTCAGTTCATCCAAACCATAGAGGTACTGTGACTAGTCACATTGACTTGTTTTTAGCAGCATCCGAGGAGGCTGGCGATCTTGAGTGGAGGCTTCATGAAAAAAATAGACGACCACCTTTTCATGGTCGGAGTCACCAATGCTTTTCTTGCCCTTGTCTACGTCTGTGACCGTATCCCCGACCTGAACCTTGCTTTGGTAGTTGCAGCCGACTATGGCGGGATTCAGAGGACCACAGAGGACCTTGATGCTCTTGCAGACTCATTTTTGTACGCAGCTCACTCCCTCCTTTGGATTGTCTGATTTGATCCGCTGAGGGGCATCTTTGTATCATAGGAATACTGAATGAAAATGTTAGAAATAGCCCCTGGGTAATACCCTTAGCAATCATTTTTTAATGTAAGGACATGCTTTTATGTAACTTTCCATGTGTTCAAGTGACGAGTAGGTATTGAGTGTATGTTACAATCAGGGGGACCAAGGCTTCTGTAATACTCGCTAGTTAGATTCGTGTCACCTAGGAAAACCCTTGGCACGATAAGCCCTTAGGTGGCGACCAGTGCTCGACCCAAGTTTGGACTTGTTGCTTCGAGTTGGTTACCCCCGGCCGCCCATATCCTAGAGACTACGCGAGTGGCACCTTGAATCCCCTCTCAACGGTTTGGTACTCACCATAAAAATGAACACGCAAAGTAACTAGTAGTATGTGAAATCAGGGAAGAAGGACTATATATAAACTGCTCTAGCCCCCGACTGCCTGGTCGGTGGGAAAGCTGCAAATCAGGCAGTCGAGCTCTTGAATCGGAAACACTTACAATCTGTCGGGAGACCCCTCTCATCCGGGAAATCCTACAAAACAAAGAGTCTGGTTATTGAATTGGAAAAACTTACAAGCCTTTATTCCTCGCTAGTCTCAAAAGATCATGCAAAATAAAAAACGCGTACTCATGCTTGAGCAGCCTTATACATAGAACTTCTGTAACTGGTTGATGTTCCAAGAATTCTGCATTTCACAGTCATTCTCCATGGCTAGCTTGACTGCACCAGGTCGGGTAACCTTGACCACTGTATAGGGCCCCTCCCACTTGGGGGAGAGTTTATTTCGACCCACCTAATTCTAAAATTTTCTTTGGACTAGGTCACCTACGACCAGGATCCGCTCTTGCACTTGGAGGTTGCGGTAGAGCCTGAGGCTCTGTTGGTATCAGGCTACTCGAATTAGAGCATGATCACAGAACTCTTCGATTAGGTTTATGTCATCCTCCTGTCAAGCCACCTGGTCGTCATTCGAGTAGTTGGCCACTAGAGGAGACTAGAGGGTGATCTCGGAGGGGAGCATTGCTTCAGCACCATAGACCAGAAAGAACAGAGTATCGACAATGGCTCTACTGGTGGTCGTTCATAGTGACTAGAGTACTTTGGGGAGTTCATCCACCCAATGTCTTGAGTAGCTCTGAAGCTAATCAAAAACTCGGGTTTTGACCCCTTGCAGTATCATCCCATTCGTCCCTTTGACCTGTTCATTACTCTGGGTGTGTGCCACTAATGCGGAGCATACTTTGGTCCCAATCTCTTTGCATTAGTCTCGAAAAGCGCTACTAGCAAACTGAGTCTCATTGTCCATAACTATGCGATTCGGACCGCCAAACTGCACTACCAACCCACGTATGAACTTGATCGCTGCTACGGCGGTGATCTTCCTGACGGGCTCGGCTTCGATCCACTTAGTGAATTTGTCGACTGCCATGAATAGGAATTCAAAACCGCCAGGGGCTTTATGGAACGGTCCCACAATATCAAGCCCCCAGATAGTGAAAGGCCAAGAGAGTGGTATGATTTGCAGTGCTTGGACTTCTAGGTTGGTATGTCGGCCATGGTACTAACATGACTCACACCGTTTTGATAGCTTGCAAGCATCCTGGAGGGTCGTGGGCCAATAAAATCTTTGCAAGAACATTTTTCTGACCAGAGTGTGGTATAAAGCATGACTACCACATATGCGTCCGTGGATATCAGAGAGCGTTGTGCTCTCCTCTTCTTGAGTAGTACATTTCAGTAAAAGACCATTGCTCTCTCTACGGTAAAGGCGTCCCTCCAGTAGGGAGTATCTATGGGTTCGCTGCATGACCTTTTCTACTGACATATTATTGTTAGGAATTGCTTGATTCTGAAAATAGTCTAAGATCTAATCCATCCAAGTCGTACCCAAATCAAGCAGGGTGACCACATGATGGCCACCCGAGGTCAATAACACCAAAGGAGGCGTTGCCTCAAATGGTGTTGCCTCTGGTGCTTCATTTTCAAGCGGAGCATCCCCTTCACCTTAGCCCAAGACCGTGGCAGATGGTAGTGTGAGTCTTTCTTCAAAGACTCTGACCAGGATAGTTTCGCAAGAAGCTAGATGGGTCAGCTCATCGGCTAGGAAGTTGTCCTTGCGAGGGACATGTCTGACCTCAAAGCTGATAAAGCATCACTCTAGCTTTCTCACTTCGGAGAAGTATGTTGTCATTGTCAGATCAGAGGGATGAAAATCGTTTTGCACTTGGTTCACGACCAGTAGCGAGTCCCCTATCGCTAACATGCATTTTATCCCAAGCAGGAAGCAACTGGCATTCCGGACAAGAGACCCTCGTATTCTGCAATATTGTTAGCGACTAGAAAATATAATTGAACTACATACTTGATGATGTCGCCGGTTGGTGAGGTCAGGACCACTCTAGTCCCCACCCCATTCAGAGTAAACGACCCATCAAAATGCATGGTCCAGTGCTCATCTATCTTTGGTTGTTGTTCTTGCTCGGGCTCAAAGGACGACCAATCGATCAAAAAATCGACCAACGCTTGGAACTTGATAGCCATTCGTGGGACAAAGTGAATACCGAACTCCCCAAGCTGCCTACTTTGTTGCTCTTCTTGCTACATCCCTATTGTGGAGAATTTCTTTAATCGAGAGCGACTAGATTACCTTGATTTTGTGGGCCTGGAAGTAGTGTCTGAGCTTAAGAGAGGCAATCAGCACGGCATATCATAGCTTTAGATCCTGTTGATATCAAGCATTCGCATCGTCTAGGACCTCACTAACGAAGTACACTGGTCACTGAAGACCTTCTCGTTCGACGACCAGGGCTGCACTCGCAACCTTGGGGTAGCTGCAGCATAGAGCAAAAGCTCATCATCTAGTAGAGGAGCGATCGATACAGGAGGGGATGAGAGGTACCTTTTGAGATCCTGGAAGGCTGTTTCTACTTTTAGCATCCACAAGAAGTGGTCGCTTTTCTTTAGGAGCTTGAAAAGTGGCATCCCCTTCTCCCCAAGCCTCAAGGTGAACCTGTTCAAAGCCGCCATACACCCTATTAGCTTCTGGATTTCATTTAACCTGATCGGTGATCTTATCTGGTTCGATGGCTCTGATCTTGTCGGGGTTTGCCTCTCTTCCTCGACTAGATATGAGGAGACCAAGCAATTTCCTTGATGGGACTCCAAACATGCACTTCTCAGGGTTTAGCTTCATGCAGTACTTCTGAAGGTTATCAAACATTTCTTAGCGGTCCACGACCAGGTCATCCCTGGTCCTACTCTTTACAAACACATCATTAACATATGCCTCAACGTTTCTACCGAGTTGTGGTCGGAGAATGAGCTGAATACAACGCTAGTAAGTAGCACTAGCGCATTTTAAACCAAAAAGGTATTTTTACACAACAAAAGACCCCAAAGGGTGTTAGAAAAGCAGTCTTCTCCTAATTTTCTCCATACATGCTAATCTGGTGGTACCCTGAAGAGGAATCTAAGAAGCTTAGAAGATTGATGCTGGCGGTTGAGTCAACAAGATGGTCGATCCAGGGTAGAGGGAAAAGATCCTTCGGGCATGCCTTGTTGAGGTCGGTAAAGTCAACGCACATCCACTACTTACCATTGTGTTTTTGGACCATGATTGGGTTAGCTAGCCACTCCCGGTACCGCACCTCTTAAATGATAAAGGAGCTTCTCAATATCCTCCCGAAGTGCTTCTTTTTAGTCGGAAGCAAACAGATGTGCCTTTTGCTTTACTTGTCATGCATCAGGTCGTACCAACAACTTGTGCTTGATCACGTCTGTAGGGACTCTGGGCATATCGGACGGATTCTATGAAAAGAAGTTCATGTTTGCCCAGAGGAAAGTGTGAGCGTGAATTTTTATTTGGGGTCCAGGCCAACCCCGATCTAGACCGTCCTGGATGGGTCAGAGTCGTCGAGGTGAACGACCATGAGCCAATCATCTGGACTGGCGACTACACGGACCTTCACTGGGCAACCACTGGGCCCAGCATTCTTGAGCTACGACCCGAGAGTCAGCTCGACCATGTTGAGACTACTCTTTTAACAGTGCAGGGCCATCAATGCAGGGTCGTCTTTACATTGCCGATAACAGTGATGGCTCCCATCGGACCAGGAATCTTGATGACCTGATAAGCGTAGTGTGCGATAGCCATGAATTGGCCCATCGTTGGTCGCCTTAGGATAACATTGTAAGCGGTCTTGACGTCCACCAAATCGAATAGGACCTTTTCGGTCCTGAAGGTACTCGGTGAGCCGAAGGTGACGGGCAGCTCAATTTACCCCAATGGTTTTGCTGAGGAGCCGGGGGTGATTCTGAAGAAGGGAGGAGAGGGTTTTAATGCACTCCTTGGAATTTGCAGGGTGTTCAGTGCATCAGTAAAGAGGAGATTGATGGGGCTCACTCCATCGACCAGTATGTGACCCAGAAGGATGTTCAACACCGTTGGTTCAACCACGATGGGGTAGCGACCACAGTGTTTCACCTGCGCAGGGTGGTCGGCCTGGCTGAAAGTGAGGGGTACCTTCGACCACTTTGATGAGTCTATAGCTCCTTCGGATATGATCAATACCGCCAATAATTCTCAAATCATACAATATCCAATTACAAGAGCACGTGCACGATAATTAGACCACTAGGTGAACTTGTTTCTCCCTGTTCATGCTTCCTTGGATGGATTCCTACTAAATTCTTGTGATATTTTATTGCTCAGGAATATGGGAGAAGCATCACAACCTTACCTAGATGTCACCCCTCGAAGGCCAAGTCTACTTAGACTCGAGGCTGAGCCCTAGTCATGTTCGTGGTTGAAGTCGTTGTTGTGGTCGAGTCGCGGGATAGTAAAACGGGCATAACTCTTTCATATGAAGTACGTTTTAGCCAATCTTGGATATTATGGAAAGCTTACGACGAGCCCTTTCCAATGGATCAAAGCTCAACCAAATATTCCTTATAATTTAGTTAGAGTCAAAGAAATAAGGTGTTGTGCCATCATTTTGGACCTAGTTGGGTCTTGTAATTATGTCAGGGTCGGAGTCCAGGTTGTACATACCACTTCCATGGTTGCACAACCCTAGGTCGACCTCCTCACGTCGATTGTGAGGACACAGTAACTGTCTTAGTTTAGGATTGGGTTTTGTTTAGATTATTCTGTTTTATACAGTTTCGCCGCTTGTTCTATTTGTGGAATCCCAACTCGAGCACTTCATTGGTAATTAGCAATATTCAGATTGCATCTACCTGTTCTTGCTTGTGTTCTCAATTTGTTTGCAAGAAAAGGCCTTCTTGGTGAGGTCAACAGCATCTAGGCACAATTGATAACCATGGAGTAGTAGTGTAGTGGTTGCGAGGGTTCTCGATCTGTCATGGTTAGATCCTTTGGATCATCAACATCGAAACTCCCCCAATTGACTTATCATATTACCTTCGAAAGATTAGGCAAAAACGCATCAAGTTCTTTGGTAATGAAATATATACTCATATGGGGAACCAAACACAATCTCTTCTCAATCAGGTTGAGCACAGACAACTAATCAAACATACCTTATTATATCTCCTCAGCCAAACTAAACTCAGCATGACTCACTAGATACGAACTAGGCTAAACCTTATTATATCTTTTTATTACCTTTTTACCCCTACTCTTCGAAAAAAGTTTGTGACCCACATACCTCACTGGTCTTAGCATAGGTAATAGAAGAGTTTTGAGTTTGTGTCACATTCCCAAAAAAAGAAGAAAGAAAAGAAAAGCAAGCAAGAAGCAAAGAGTACAAAAAAAAGAAGAAAATAGTGCGAGAGAGAGAGAGAGAGAGAGAGAGAGAGAGAGAGAGAGAGAGAGAGAGAGAATTAAAAAAAGAGAGAATCAGTTTGCATTGCAGATTTTGTATGTGCTCTGATTCAGAGTCAGATGAAGAAGATTCCCAGCAGTCCGGGTTGTGACGCTTCTTGTTGCGTAGCTCACTCTGCGCCTGAGCTAGCTTGCCTCTGACATACTGTAACTCCTCGGTGGTACGATCCAACTCCTGACTCAGCTCCAAAGCCAGGGTGGTCTGGTCTCCAAGACTGGTAGTACCTTTTGCGATGACGGGTGTAGCGGTGATGTCGGTGAAGCCACTGATGCGCTGAGGGTAATGGTTGAACTGAGTGAAGATCAGGTCGTCGTTGTGGCGGTGGCAGAGGGCCAGAAGGGCTTGGCGTGCGGCGTCACGAATTCAAGCCTCGAAGGTAGCTCTTGGTGAGATGGTGTAGTGGATGCCTGTCACTTCGTAGATTTTCCACTCAGGAGGGGCATCGGCATACTCAATCTTCACTCCTGCGTACTCTGGTGCCTTTTCGGATCCCAGACTGTGAAGTATCTCCCAAAGCTTGGCGGGGAACCATCCGACCCAGCGTCCATCGGAGTGGTAGACACGGCTCCAACGCTGAACTCGGGGTGGATGCGGTCTTGCAAAGGCCATGGCATGGGTCGGGGTCAATGGTCGAGCAGGGAGGCGACAATTAGTACTCTTGTGTGCAGTCTTACGGGTCCGGGCCATCTACAACGTTTTGAAAAGAACAGGGAGAGTCAGTAACAGGGTTTAAATAGAATAATTCAAGGAAAGCACAGAAAAGCCATGGAAAGTTTTCTAAATTAGTTTTCTTAACAAAAATATTCCTTAACACTCGACCATTCTAACTAGGCTCGTGTCCTACGGTCAACACGGATGTGATACCACCTCTGTCACACCCGATTTTAGAAAGGGACAAAACCAGATGTAAACCACATGTATACCAGGATCAAGTTTCATACATGCAGCGACTTCATCAGTGTATCACACACAGTGTCATAATTACAACATTTAACTTAAACAGAAATAGAAAGACCTCAAAGTCTTAAACAAAAGCACACAAACTAAACACGGCGAAGCTCCAACTTCCACAGGCAATTGACCGGGGGAACCGCCAGCCTAGCAATCTTCATCATTATCGACATAGAAGTCTGGTTCCCCTTCAATGTCTGAGCAGCGCTTGGTGGATATTTGGAAGGAAATAGCAAGTATGAGTACATATCGTAGTCCGCAAGTGTGGGAAAATAAATGTCATGCAAGCTTAAATAAAGGAACAAGCTGTAACAATTTAAATTTGCATAAAAGCCAACTATATTAATGAAGAGTTATAAAAGCATCCTATTTGACTAGGTGAATCATCTCTAGACTTTCAACTCCTAGAAACATCTCCACATGTTTCCCAACCACATGAACCCCACATTAGGTTCCCAAACCAACCGAACTAAACCAAACTCATCCAACTACATGTGAGGATCCAAGTCTCTCATATCCATGAGCACGGCTAATATAGCAGATTTTACACTCTGCAGAGGTTGTCCAGCTTTCCCCATGAGTCGTGAATTTCCTTGTTGCCGTGTTCGCAAAACACTTAACACACACCAGTGGTGTGTCACCCGGAAAGTCAGTACAAAACCGTTACAAAGTTTCATCCAGTATGTGCATGCCCGCTAGGATTCACCGTCGTCAAAGTGGCATTCACACCACCCAGAAGCCCCCTTTTGCACCTTGTAGTCTCCAGAAAGTTCCCACTCTTTCCTTCCACTACCCATCTCATACCACTAACCAAATGGTTCTGACCTTTGCCGTCCCCACACAACCACACTTCTGTTTGGCACGCACAAAACTGGAATCCACTAATTAATAGGCCAGGACTGTCCCATACTAGGTCTCGTGGTTGGTACAGTATTTCTTGGGTTGTCGCTCCACGAACCGGTCCTTCCTTAGGTTGCTTGAGCAAACACTACGCCAACATCATAACCATGAACATCAACAACACTACTTTGCTCAAGGCCTAAGTTTCCATGTTACTATACCATCTCTAGTACTCTCAACTCATAGTTGCATAGTTCATTAGTCATATTTAACCATTAACCCTTTCATCCCCTTGTGCAAAGCTAAGCATAACTACCCATCAGATCCATCGCTAACAACTAGGCGATAAGGACATATATGGAACAGGATACTATAAGTACATAGGATTCAGAATTAATAGCATGCATGTTTGAAATAAAGAACGCATTTGAAAATTGGGATCAAAATATTCAAGGACACTTGCCTCTTCCAACTTGCTGCTCAGACTCTTCAAATACTTGGTCTGGAGATTCTCGAACTGCTCCTTGTCTGCCCTCAAAACATACCAGAAAAATACATAACAAAACTAACTACGAACAATACACCAATAGTATCTAACATCTGAGAAAAAGGTACTAATCAATAGTACACGCTGCTACGAACGCGAGAGTGTGAAAATCGCCTAAATTGGAGCTAGAACGAGAAAGATATGCTAAAAACAAGTTTTAGGGTTATTCTGAAAAAGAAAAGGTCCTATTTTGGATAAAACAGAAAGGTCATGGGCCTTTTTGTAAAAATAAAGGGACCTAAAAGTAATTTTAAAAAAGTTTAGGGACCTAAGTGTAAAATACAAGGCTCTTTTGTAATAATAGAGAAGTTCATGGTCTAAATTGTAAAAATATAGGGGATTTTTGGTAAATTCAGAAAAGTCTAGGGGCTTTATTGCAAAATTGACCTTTTTCCCTAATTAGAATAATTAGGAATAATGACTGGGTAATGGGCTTGATGATGTGGCTGACATGTCGGTTTGGATGACGTGACTGGCTGATGTGGACGATGATGTGGCTCTGGGCAGCTGACTGGATTAAGGAGGCCACATGGCAACACGCGATTGGCTCGGGCGAAGGGGTATTTTGCATCGAATTGTGGCCATCTAACTTGGATCCGACGTCTGAGAGTTCGAGGAGAGATTAACCGGCCGGCGGCGAAGCGGACTCGGTGGCGGGAGGGAACCCGCGGCGGCGAGCTCGCTGGAGAGAGGCGGAGACCTCGTCACCGAGCATTGATGACAACTACGAGTGGCGCAAAATACTCGGGAGAGTGAGGGCTTTCCGTTTGATGGCTTACCTAGCATGGCGCGGTCTGGGAAGGTGGTCGACGACGAGAGGGGCAGCGGCGCACGGTTGCACGTCGGGTACGGAGCTTTCGTGGCCGAGATGCAACGAGGAGCGACGGAATCAGCTCCTCACGAGCACGCGGTCCCGAAGATGCGCTCGGATATAGCGGAGAGGCGGCGGATGCAGCGGTCAGTGAGCTCGACCGAGAGCAACAATGGCGATGGCGGCGGATTGGTGTGGGCGAAACAGATGGAAAAGAGAGGAGGGGGTCCACACTTATATAGGCGGAGTTACGTGCCGGCGAAATTATTCAGTTGGGGTTTGTTAGGATTCAATCGAGAGGTGGCGACGCGTTGGGTGGGATGCAGACTTGGCCGAAGCCAAGCTCGGGTCAGAGACGATGACTAACGGGCAGGCCCCACATGTCAGCGGCGCTAAGAGGCAGCAGGCACGGGGAGAGAGGGCAAGTGGCAAGCGGTGCTCCACTGGGCCGGGCGCGGCTGCAGCCAACACAGGCGGGGAGGCGGAAGAAAGAAGGGAGGGGCAGAGCGGGCTCAGCCTAGGAGAAAAAAAAGGGGGGATGGGCCTCCGGGAAAAGAGGGGAAAAGAGAAAGGAGGAGAGATTCGACCCAGGAGAGAAAAAATAAATTTTCTTTTAAAAAACCCTTTTCAAATCTTTTTTCTAAATTAAATGACGTGCCTCGAGGTTTTCAAAAGTTCATTTCCACACATAAAACTCTAATGCATCTACTCCAGCATGAATGCAACACAAAAATATAACCTAGGACAAAATTCAATTTATTTTTAGAAAATAGGTTTTACCCTAATCTATTGATTTAAACCCTAATAAAATTCTAGCAAAATTTTAGGGAATTAGAAAATTAAAAACTAGGGTGTTACAAATGCTGAAAAGTATTTAGATTAGGAGATAACGGTCGAACTGAAGTTTAATGCTTATTTGGTTCCTGAAGTGTATAGAGTTAGGTAAGCCACTAGTGAATTTAAAGATTTTGCAACCATCTGGTGGAATAGAGTTTGCATCGATGGGTTAGTGCCTACTATATGGGATGCTTTAAAGGTTGCTATGCGTAACAGATTTGTTCCACCCTCTTTTAAATATGATTTGCATAAGAAATTGCAGCGCTTAAACTAAGGTGGTAGATCCGTAGAAGAATATTATCAGGAGCTACAAATTAGTATGTTGCTTTGTGATATTATTGAGGATGAAGAGCATGCGATGGCACGCTTTTATGTAGAGTTAAGGTGTGAAATTCAGGACATAGTTAATTACAAAAAATATGATATTATTACTAGATTTTTTCAACTTGCGTGTTTGATAGAAAAAGAATTGCATGGATGACAACAAAAGCCAAAGAGCAATTTTAGAAGTACGACTACTTCAAAATCAACACCGGGACAAGTCAAAATAGACCCACGTTCAGTTACACAGTCTGCTGCCCTCTTCTCGAGTAGGGCGCGTTCAGCGGTACCTTCGACATCGTCACACGCTCCCGAGGTAAGCAAATCCGTAAGTGTGCATGGTCTAACCAAGAGCTCTTCTTCGGTTGCTTCTACATGCCGATTGACCGGGATTGTATGCCACCGATGCAAGTGAATGGGCCATGTCATGAAGATTGCCCAAGTCAGAGCATATATTGTAACAAAAGATGGTGGATATGTAAGTGCTAGTGATGTTGAGGATGAATATGCTCTTGCAGCTAACCATGCAGGTGATGAGGATGGACGTGAGACAGATATCGACCATGAGGAAGTGTTCGATGCCACTTTCACGCAGGATTATCGAACCCTCATTGTGTAACGAGTGTTAAGCACTCAAATGGAGCAAGCAGAACAGCTACAACGCCACAATTTGTTTCAGATATTCCTCATAGTCAAGGATTATCGTTTTCGAGTTATTATTGATGGAAGAAGCTGCAACAACTTGGTAGGTTTAGATATAATCAAGAAGCTTGCCTTTCTGATAAGAAACCATCCTCACCCTTATCATATATTAATGGTTCAACAACAGTGGTAAGGTGAAGGTAATGCAAACAGCTAGGGTGCATTTTTCTATTGGTTTATACCATAATTGTGCTGATTTCGATGTAGTTTCCATGCAAGCATGTTCTCTTTTGCTAGGATGACCATGGGAATTTGATACTGATGCAACACATCATGGTAGAAGTAATAAGTACACCCTTATGCGTAAATGAAAGAAAATAACTTTTCTACCTTTAACCCCTGCTAAAATTGTAAAATGTGAACAAGAGATAGCTAAAAATAAGATAAAAGAGTTTGAGAATGAATCTGAAAATCAGCAGGTAGCGGAAAAGTTTTTCCACCCAAAAAGGAGAAAGCAACAACAACTTCTAAGTCCGATGGAATTAGATTGAAAGGGTGTGTTATGCTTGCTACTAAATCTGACTTTACTGAAATTTATGCTAATGAGCTGCCATGCTATGCTTTGATATGCAAAGAGGACTTAGTTTCACTAGAGAATATATCTAGCTCTTTGCCTCCTGCTGTTGCTAGCCTTTTGCAGGAGTTTTTGAATGTATTTTCAATTGATGTACTCCCGGGATTACCACCTATTCAAGCGATTGAGCATCAAATTGGTTTGATACCGGGAACAACTTTACCAAACCGTGCTGTATATAGGACCAACCCGGAAGAGACTAAGGAAATTTAGCGACAAGTCCAAGACCTTTTGGATCGCGAGTATGTACGAGAAATTCTTAGCTCTTGTGTCGTTCCCGTTCTTTTGGTTCCTAAGAAAGACGGTAGTTGGCGTATATATGTTATTTGTAGAGCCATCAATAATATTACTATAAGATATCATCATCCTATCCCTAGGTTAGATTATATGCTTGATTAGTTGAGTGGTTCTATAATTTTCACTAAAATTGACTTGCGAAGTGGATACCACCAGATTAGAATGAGACTTGGAGACGAATAGAAGACTGCATTTAAAACTAAGTTTGGTTTGTATAAGTGGTTAGTAATGCCTTTTGGGTTAACTAATGCACCTAGTACTTTCATGCGATTTGATATGGATGGTGTCCCGATCTTCACGACGTAGGATCACGAACAAGATAACTAGCTTCAAAGAAATCGGATAACTAGCTGTAAGCAGCCAGATAACAGTGCAACCTGGCAATAAAACTCGAAGCCAACCACCGTCTTTAACGGGTAACCTGAATCTAGGATTCGCCCAAGCACATTCTCAAAGAACCAACCAACAAAACCTCGAATCAACGGACTAGGAGCACCAATTGGGAGCTGATGACGCGGCCCGTTCATGTAATCCCGCGAGGAAACCACAAGAGCAAAGGGGTAGAGATCATTCTCTAAATTTTGTCAGCACACAGCTGAACAATGGGGTTTGATTTTGATTATCAAAAGGCTCCTACAATAGTGATACAAGGGGTTATTTATACTAGGAACAACCCTCCTAACTAGGTGTGGAAGGTTGGTGGAGTTTCCTTGAAGATAAGCTAGCTAAAATGTCTAAAGCAAAAGAGTCTCGCGTGGTCTGTTTAGCTTCTGGCTGTCTTTAGTAAATTGGCCATTACTCCTTATTGGGAAGTCCAAATGATGAACCATTTGTTGGGTGTGAAAGTAGACTTGATTATCTTTCCAACCATGTGTGTTATGCATGTCAAATCATCACAGGAATGGTCGCATGACTCGTGGAACTTGAAGCAGTTATCACAAGACTGAGTGTTGAAGGTTGTGGAGGCGGTCGAGGCCCCCTCTTTGTGGTCGACGAGGTGGTCGATGAGATCGACCACTTCCTCTTTGTGGTCCCTGTTTCTTTTTCGTGGTCAGATATCTCGCTGCACTGCTCGGAACTGGTCGAGGATCACGTGGTGCTGCTCAGAGCTGGTCGAAGAGCACACGACGCTACTCAGAACTAGTCGAGGAGTATGCGGCGCTGCTCGGAGCTAGTTGAGGATTATGTGGCATTGCTCCTAGGCCTTTGTATGCAGAGCAATGTCCTTCTCTTCAGGTGTAAACCTTAGCAAAACAAATATACAACATTTAGGTAGTATAAAATTATCATCATTATTAAAGTTAAACTCAGTAAGAAGCGAGTTCACCTCTTGTTGTATGTTTTTAGCACGGCTTTATGTCAGCCCTTGGACTAGGGGTGAAGCATCTTGGTTTACATGACTGGTTGGGATGTCCACATCACGATTGATGAATGAAGTTTTCTGTGCTTTCATTGGGAGATTTGTGATGGTTTACTTTGATGGCATCTTGATTTACAACAAGTCATATGAACTACACTTTGATCACTTACGTGTTGTTTTAACGCTTCAAGAGATGCACGTTTGTTTGGTAACCTCAAAAGGTGCACATTTTGCACAGATCGAGTCTCTTTTCTAGGCTATATTGTTACTCCACAGGGAATAGATGTGGATGAAGCAAAATTGAAACCAGAAAGAGCTAGCCAACTCCTGAGACTGTTACACAGGTGAGAATATTTTGTGGTCTTGCGCGTTTCTATCGGCGATTTATGTGGGATTTCAACACCATTGCTGCTCCATTAAATGAGTTGATAAATAAAGGAGTAGTTTTTAAATGGGTACATGCACAAGAACAAGTATTCAAGTTGTTGAAAGAGAGGCTCGCCCATGCTCCATTGCTCCAACTCCTAATTTTGGTAAGACCTTTTAACTAGAATGTGACGCTAGTAGGATTGAAATTGAAGGTGTGCTAATTCAAGAAGCTAAATATGTTGCTTATTTCAGTGAGAAATTAAGTGGGCCAATTCTAAATTTTTCTACCTATGATAAGGAATTGTATGATTTAGCTCGAGTGATTGAAACTTAGCAACATTATCTATGGCCTAAAGAATTTGTTATACATTTTGATCAGGAATCGTTGAAACATATTAGGAGTCAAGCTAAACTGAATAAACGACATACTAAATAGGTAGAATTTATTGAGTCGTTTCTATATGTCATAAAATATAAGAAAGGAAAGGACAATGTGATTACTGATGTGCTTTCTAGGTGTCATAAGATTTTTTGTTTAGAGACTATTAATGACTTATATGCTGCTGATTTAGACTTTAAAGAAGTGTCTGAACATTATAAAGAAGGAAAACATGAAATAAATATGTGTTGAATGACGGATTGCTCTATCGAGCTAACAAGCTATGCATTCCAGCTAACTCCGTTCGACTTTTGTTGTTGCATGAGGCGCATGGAGGAGGATTGATGACACATTTTGGAGCAAAGAAGGCTGAAGATGTGATGGCCGCTCATTTCTTTTGGCCAAAGATGAGATGTGACATCGAGCGCTACGTGTCACGTTGCACCACTTGCAATAAAGCTAAGTCTCGTTAAATCCATATGGTCTTTACATGTCTCTTCCTGTTCCTAGTGCACCTTAGGAGGATATTTTCATGAATTTTGTTTTAGGATTACCTAGGACAAAGAGGGGAAGGGATAGCATATTTGTAATTGTGGATCATTTTTCTAAAATAGCACATTTTATATCTTGTCACAAGAGCGATGATGCTATAAACATAGCTGATTTGTTTTTCAGGAAAATCGTTCGACTACATAGAGTGTCTAATACTATCGTCTCGGATCGTGACACAAAGTTTTTGAGTCACATGGAGATCACTTTGGAATAAATTGGGGACGAAGCTGTTGTTTTCTACTACGTATCATCCCCAAACCGATGGTCAAACAGAGGTTGTCAACTATACATTATCGACCATATTATGGACAATTATAAAGAAGAATTTGAGGATGTGAGAAGAGTGTTTACCACATATTAAATTTGCTTACAATCGGTCGGTACACTCCACCACCAAGATAAGTCCGTTTCAGGTAGTATATGGATTTAATCCCCGTGCTCCTATTGATTTACTACCTTTGCCTACTTTTGGAAGACCTAATTTAGATGCTAAGAAACATGCTGAATTTATTCTTAATTTGCATGAAACCACTAAAAAGAATATAAAGAGCATGACTGAAAAGTATGGGATCGTTGGAAGTAAAGATATGAAGGAAATAAAATCTGAACCGGGTGATTTAGTTTGGTTGCATTTGACGAAGGATAGGTTTCCAGAACTAAGAAACTCAAAATTGATGTCTAGAGATGATAGACCATTTAAGATAATTGAGAAAATAAATGATAATACATACAAATTGGACCTACATGTAGATTTTGAGGTTAGTCTCATATTTAACATTTCAGATCTGAGGCCCCACTTGGGAGAAGAAGAAGAGCTTGAGTCGAGGACGACTCCAGTTCAAGAAAGGGAGGATGATAAGCCCATGGCTCCGTCGGATACAATCAATAAAGCCAATAATCCTCAAATCATACAAGGTTCTATTACAAGAGCACGTGCATGACAATTAGACCACCAGGTGAACTCATTCCACGCTGTTCATGCTTCCTTTAATGGATTCCTACTAAATTCTTGTGATGTTTTAGTGCTTAGGAACGTGGGAGAAGCACCACAACCTTACCCGAACGTCACCACTTGAAGGCCAAGTCTACTCGGACTCAAGGCTGAGCTCTAGTCGTGGTCGTGGTCGTGGTCGAGTCGCAGGACAACACGTTAGTAAAACAGGCATAACTCTCTCATACAAAGTCCGTTTTAGGCAATCTTACACATTTTAGAAAGTTTACGATGAGCTATTTCCAATGGATAAGAGCTCGACCAAATATTCATTATAGTTAGTCATAGTCAAATAAATAAGGTGTTGTGCCACCATTTTGGACCTAGTTGGGTCTTGTAATTGTGTCGGGGTCGGAGTCCAGGTTATGCATGCCTCTTTTCACGGCTGCACAACCCCCTATATATACACAGTAGTCGTCATAGTTTACACTTGGGTTTTTCTTAAATTATTCTGTTTTATACAGTTTCACCGCTTGTTCGGTTTGTGGAACCCCAACACGAGCACTTCATTGGTAGTTAGCAATATTCAGATTTCATCTACCTGTTCTTGCTTGTGTTCTCAATTCGCTTGCAGGGAATGCCTTCTTGGCGAGGTCAACCGCGTCTTGGCACGGTTGATAACCATGGAGTAGTGGTGTAGTGGTTGCGAGGGTTCTCGATCTGTTTTGGTTAGAGAATTTGGATCATCAACGTCGAAACTCCACCAATCGACTTATCATATTACCTTCGAAAGATCAGGCAAACACACATCACACTTCAGGCACGGGCTTAGGCCTGGAATGGTCTCTCACACCTCATGGACCACTGACTTGTACTCCCTGTTCGAGGAATACATTGCGGCGCCCCCAAAGATATGGTGGACTATGTGATCGACCTGCTAGAAACCCAACACCGACTAGTCAGGGTCGGCCCTGTCCTCACTATCATCGTCACACCTGGGCCTACGCTCCTCAAGTTCCGTGTCAAAGATGCTATGCACGATCTTGCATTTGGTTAGGTCATGGGTGTCAGTACGGTGTATCGGGTAGTAGCATCAGCCCTTCCTCCCATCTTTTTTCTCGAAGCGCCAGCGTGGTTGGCTGGTCTGCTTAACCGCCATGACATTGGGCGGTCCTGCCTTGCGTTTGTTCTTCTTTTCTCCTTCCAGCCGACCTCCTTGGAGGCGGGTTGATCGGATGGCGATCGTGGCTTTGTGTCAATCTAACACTCTCAGGCCATGGTGACCTACGCGCACTTGTCGACGAGCTCGAAGAGCTCGGTAGTGCTTTGGACTTCTATGGTGGCCAACTTCTCAACCATCTTCTAGTCCCTTACCCGCTCCCTCCTTATAATGGTATTCCAGTGTTCAGTGAAACGTGGGATGAAGTCTCGCAGCAACTCGTCCTATCGCTGCCTGACCTAATACAGGTCATCCTCGACACATGGGCGAGCGTAGGTCCCCTGGAAGTTAGCAATAAACTGGTCCCACAAGTCATCCTAGGAGTGAACCGACCCACAGGGGAGATTCATAAGCCAAGATTGGGCTGAACCGGTCAAGGCGGTCGGGAAAGAGTTGGCTATGACTTTTCTATTGCCTCCCATAGCGTGCACCATGGTGGTATAGATCTGCAGGAACTCCTCGAGATTGATCGAGCAGTCATATTTTTTGGCTAGGATCGGTCAGAACTTGTCCGGCCAGCGCACCTCTCGGAGTCAAGAGGATAGGGTGTTGCACCCCGTCCCATAATAGGGGGTTGCTCGCTGATGGGCGGCGGCACGTGCTCGGGGAGAGAGATGGCGGTCTCGTGGCCCGGGCGATGGGTTGGAAAAATGTGACACCTCCCTGCGAGCGGAAGGTGAGTGGTAGGGTTGTTTGCCCTTTTCCAACTCACGCCAAGCGCAATCTCCCTGTTCTCGGTTAGCCCTCCAACCTTGGATTACGCTGCGGAGGTCACGTTGGCGAAGAGAGTCACGCGGATCAGAGGGTTGGCTGTCCCAAGATGACGGGAGTCTTCGAGCATTTCCTGCCATGGAGGGAGCACGGGATCTTTCCTATCGCGGGGCCTGCTGCGAGTCTTAGTGATTGCGACCTCCACCAGCCTTTGTGATCGAAGTGGTGTTTGCCGCCATGGTTGACGTCGAGCTGTCTCAACCAGGAGTGCAAGGTCACGCAGCCAAGGGGCTACTGGCGAACCCTCCAGTACTGTTATCAGCGGGTGGCTAAGAAGTATTCGTACGATCTGCAGATTCTATGCGGGTGTCATGGCCTCGTAGTCAAGCTATCGAGCACAGAGCGGCGACATATCGTGAGGAGGGGAGCCCCCAACGCCCACATGGTGTAACGGCCTAGGTGACAATGCTGCCATAGATTGCGCCTTATGCGGGAGTTCCTATGGGCGGCATTGTAGTTGTGGGGGTTGTATCGGAGAGCCTCCCTGTTCGGTGCTGAGCCGATTTCCCTCTAGGCGCAAGGCCTGAGGCTCATTGACAGTACACGAAGCACGAGGGCATCCACTGCCCCCTGCTGCATGGTTAGCCATGCAAATTTCATGTTGAGTCTTGGAGCCTTCGAACTCCGATTTGGTGTCCAATGCTTAGAGCACACCGAGCTCATCTGGGTCGTACCCCATGACGAACACCTTGCGGTGACCGGAGTCCTCGGAGTGGGACTCAACGGTTGTCATGGATCCGATCATGGGCAACCCAATCAAGTTATCAACACTTACTGAAACGCTAAAATGTGCCCTCCTACCTAGCACGGCAACTATCGAGAGTTAATCCCTGACAATACTTTCGGGGTATATAAGGCGATGGGTGTGTGATCGACGTGTTTTGTGTGTGTGTGTGTATGAACTCAAGAACACCAGGGTTATCCAGGTTCAGGTCTCCTGTATGATAACAGATCTACGTCCTATGTATTCTTTTATCGATAGTATGAAACTGTTTACATATGTGTTCCTCTTCTTCTTACAAGCCCGGTCCTCCTCTATTTATATAGCAGGAGTGATGTATATACAAACATGTTGTGCCAACAGCGTGACCGCTCTAACTCTGATGAAACCAACTACCCCTAACTAGGGTAGGTATGCAAACCCTACACTGGTCAACCGACCTGCATTGTCCCATCGCCCCACGCGGCATGCCTGTCAACGATGCCGTCTCATCGGTTGTGCGGCGCCACGCTTGTCTATATAACACCATCCTGTAGCATTTAATGCTACAGGACGAGACACTGCCCATATACACTGACCAAGACTTTGTTCACTGGACGGGTGCCTAGCGAAGGAAAACACTTAAGTAGATAGCATTTAATGCGACTTGATAGATTAAGATAAAATATCTACCCCGCGAACAGTGAGATTGGTCACAGGGCTTACCTCCATGACCTGAGGGCTGATCACGAGAGTATTTCCTAGTCGCTCGATAGGGTCACGATCTTATGAAAAAAATATCTACCGCCAGCTGGCACTCCCTTGTGCGGACTCCCCCTGATAGGGACCCCTTATTCAATACACAGACACCAGTCTAATTCCGAACATATTGTCATAAACAAATCTTCAACATGAAACATACCTCATGACTTGGCCAAATTTCAATCAAGAAATCAAACCCATCACCCCTCCACCAACCAATCAAATTCACAACTCAGCCTAGCTCAACTTAGATTAGGCAACCAAACAAAGGCTCATTCCCATACTCACGGTTTGTTTGTTTGGATTTTGCTTTTAGCTTTTCTAAAAAGTTGTGCTTTTTGTTTTTTTAAACTATTTTTGAATTTTAGCTGTTGGTTTTTGCAATAATTTTTTAATTTTTTAACATACAACTTCTCAGAAAAGATACTCTCAACTAGTTTCTCAGTTTCTAGTTCATTTTCTTAAAAATAGACTTCTGACTTCTTAAAAATCACCTCTATAAATTTTTAACTTCTTAGCACATAATTTTTCAGAAAAACTACTCTCAACTAATTTCTCAATTTCTAATTTATTTACTTAAAAGTAGGCTTCTGACTTCTTAAAAATCACTTTAAACAATTTTATTTATTTAAGCTTTTAACTTCTAACAATAGAAAAGAACAGAAACAGAAACTTACACAAACATACCATCAGCCTGGTTTAGGCTGAGCTGGCTCTGATCTAGCCAGATCCATGGTTGGCCACCCAAACATTGGAACCCTGCATGTCTGTCTCGGGTCTCCTTTGAGCAGCCTGCTCTTCTGCCCGTCGTCACGTTATCAGCAGTGTCGCAGTACACACTCCTGCCAACCTGCTTCCCTGTGTCTCCTGGGTATTCTTCCAGGATTTTCAATCCAACTTACAGGCCAATTCTGTCATCTGCTCCTCGATTAGCTTCTCTTTCTCTTACTATTACTGCTCCTGCTAATGCGGAGCAGTTGCAACTTGCAAGAATGGGTGATTGCATTGGCCTGTGTACAAGTGCTGCAAATTATTGTGCTGGTTGGTCTTAGCACTTAAGAGTTGGAGATTCTAAAAAGCTAGATTAAAAAAAATAGATTGTATAATCTGTATAAGTTAGTGAAAAATAGATTATTATATTGTTATAGTCTGAAAACTGAATTGTTAAAAATTAGATTGCATAATCCATCGGTTTGTTTTAGGGCAGGATGTGGATTATCTTTCTAAACATTTTTAACTTATCATGTAGCTGCCTTTTGTATGTGCCGTGCTGATAGGAGAGGAGAGCTGGAGATGGTATTTTGGTGCGTAGTGCTGCATTTTCCTTTCCGTCGATTCTATATTACGCCCGTTTGTCCTTTGCATATCATGGTGTTGATCGCAAAACGCACTCAGGCCTCGAATTGATGGTTACCATCTCCATTCCATCTCTTTTGTTGATCCATCTAAGATGGGGACTGTAACGAGTGTTACTGCAAATTACTTTCAGCAATTGCATAGAGTACATCGAGGGGGTGAATCCTGTAATCTCTTTGTCAGCGAACTCTTGCTCCGAACCCGATGTGGTCATGAATCGGTGAAGCACAGTTACAGAATATTCAGCAACTGGTCGATCTATCTAACCACAGGTACGAGCGGTGTGTCAGCTCGTTCTTTTCTCTGATTTTGGTTACAGTACCCGTCTGGTTGGTCGTAGCAGTGCACTGCAGCACACACTCGCATCCCATACAGATTTGGATCTCAGCTGTTGCCATGATCCGCCTTGTCTTCGTGCGATTCAGCATTATATTCGCAGTGTATGCGACGGACGGCATAGGTTTGGTTCGATCTTGGCTCGCGTTCAAGAGATCCCTTGCGAAAGGAGGGAAACTGCAGTGTCTTTTTTCTTCACGCTGGTCAGCCGGCCAGTCAGTGCTGCTCTTTTCTTCCACACCCCGCTGACATCTTCACATTTCCGGGAGCTGCTACCATCCCTGAGGGAGTGATGTCACTTCGATTCTCCTCGTTATCCGCGAAAGGCTGTCTCCGTCAAGTGTCAGCTCTTGTGGCGGAGTAGTAAGTTCCAAAGAGTTACCGTCTTCCTTTCGGATGCTCTTGTGAGACAGGATCACAGGAGTATCTATCTTCCCCATGTTAAAAATCTTCTCACTGCTCTGCAGATATTTATACCCTGAGCCTGAGGTGCTGAAAAGTGCCCTGGAGCTGTCTGCAATTTGAAGTTCGTGCTTCCTCAACGTGCCAAGGAACATGCTTGACAGTTTCACTCCTTGAGTTCTTTTTTTTTTATAGAAAAATGAATGTTGTGGCAGCTGCGTCATGAGATGCACAAAGCCTAGTGTATTATTACGTCGTTGCATCGTCAAGGAAATAAATAACAAGTCACACAAAATTTGAAATGTCTATAGCCTATTAGTGAACCACGATCTATTCTTAGAAATCCATGACAACAACCTCCAAAACTTGCCATGTCTCAACCAGTGCACCTTTAAACATAACCTGCGTAGAAGATGAGTTTTTTTTTTTTGTGCCAATCATTGCCCAGTTTTTTTTTTCATGGCTGGTCCTAATAAGCTTGCACACTTGGTCCAGCAAAGTCAGATATGGCCAGCTCGCAGTATAATAAGTTTGTGTTACCACCTGCTGATTGGTATCTTTCAAAAAAAGAAAACGCCTGCTGATTGGGGACAACCGGACAACCCAACCCATGACGATGAGTAGTTGTACCTTCTTCAGTTCTTCTCCATCTCACCAGATCGAGCTGGTCCAAAAGGAAACTTGTCACATCCCTGGCCCAGTTGCGCCATTATTCAGGGGATCCAAAGCCCAATCGTCATCACTCATCAGATACTCAGATCAAGACCGGAACCAAGAACTTGATGACAAGATTGGAAAAAATTCTGGAGGCAGCAACTGGCCAACCTAAGCGATGCAGATCTATTCAGCCAATTATATGGATCAGTGACGTGGATTTGTACTGGGTTCTCATTATCATACCGGGCCAGATCTCTGCAAATCAGACATGTACAAACTTTCAAGAACTCCACGGGGGCATGCATGGGGGCTAACGAGCAAGGACTCCTTATTTGGATCTAGCCTAGCTACAGCATTGGCTTGAATGAATCTACACAGGTAAACAACTCATTTGCCAAAAATAATCTACAAAAGTAGCAGCTTGTTCCTTGATCGATGATGGCGATGACCGTGGCGGCGACAATGACAAGTAGGATGATCATATGCACTGAATCTGAACGAATGAATGCTACGGCTTGTCGTCGACCTGTTCACTGCTATCAGATCTCCGGCGGCCCATCTTGCCGATGGAAGAGGCAATGCTGCCCATGAGGCTGCTGGTGCTGCCCCCGTCGCTGCTGAGGTTCATGGACCTGCGAGACCGCCGGTGCCTGAGCGACTCCAGCTTGTTCTCCTCGTCCTCGTCGCCGGCCCTCGTCCTCGTCGCCACCACCAGCCGAGAGATGCCGCCGCGGCAGAACGGGCAGGTCGGCAGTGGCTGGCACTGCGTCACCGGGTTGGGCTTGGTGTGGCAGCACAGGGCCAGCGTGCACGCCGCGCACATCTGGTGCCCGCACTCCCGGACCTCGATCGTGCACGCCTGCTCGAAGCAGATGCTGCACACCTCGGCGTCGCTAGCCTTCACGGGCACGGCGCGTGTGGAGTTATCAGTCTGAACAAGATTACAATGTCATGGGGACGCGGCTGCCCCAAGATAACGATGTCGATGCAACGCAGATCATGCATGTGCAGAAGTACATTGATTCAGAGAGAGGCGTTTGGATAATGCTGAGTTCATATGGATTGGCGCAGTTGCTCAGATGAGCAATGAGCCAATCGTGCAAGTGAATGGGCGCAATGCTGCCCGCAGTTTGACAAGTATGTGCCGGACTTGGAATGCTAAACAAGTACAAAAGGCCAGTAGTAGTAGCCCATCATGCTGACAAGTGCTGGTTAAGCACCCTTAATTACTCTTGAACCCTTCTCAAGAAGTCGTTTGTCTCTCTCGAATCAAGATGAATTCTTACTTATAGTGCTAGAACGTTTTGGAGCAAGTAACTCAAGTGTTGAAACTCTAAAATCGCTCTAGCTAAAACCAATGCTGAGATGAACACTTGGGATTTGTCTAAGTTCAGTAAGTTGTAATCATATTGGCCAGGGGAAAGAAAGAAGGTATCGACTTGAATTATGCCAAGATGGCATGAAGAATAGCAGCCAAAAAGTTTTTTTTTTTTTTTTTTTGCAACCTGCAATGTAAGATTTGGAATTACCTCAGAGATGGAGGTGTCGTGAACACCGTCGTCCAAATGCGACGGCGATGGCAGTGAATTCTTAATCCCTTTCAGAATCCTCTTCTCCCTCTCCCTGTTGGCCTCCATCAGAGCTGCCTCGAGCAGAGCCTTGGCGTTCGATTCGAGTTCGCTGATGAACTTGAGAGCGGAAGGCCAGACCAGGGGCTCTGTGGACGACGGGTTCAGCAGCGCGGCGCACGCGACGTGCCCTCGCTTCACGGCAACCTCATACGGAATTCTCCTGCAGAAACCAATCCACGGCATCAGTATGACGCAAAATAGATTGACGAACATAATTGCTTCAGATTTACTGAACTCTGAAGGAGACATTGCATCGGCATTTCAGCAGACGTCATGCCATCTCTGGTGTTCCAAGAAATGCTCACTCACCCAACGGAGTCTCGCTGGAGGCGGTCGGCGCCCCAGGAGAGCAACTGCCGGACGCAGTCGAGGTTGCCGCCGCGCGCGGCCAAATGCAGCGGCGTGCTCCCGGGGCATCTGCAAGAGCGCGCGCTCGAGTCAAATATATCACAAAACTTTCATCAAAAGGCGCGACTTTCACATAAAAATGCGTTCTTTGACTTGAGAGGAATCCTCACCCGAAGGCGCCACTGGACGCAGACACGATGGCGCCGTTCTCGAGCAGGACGTGGACGCAGCGGCACCAGCCCTGCCTCGCCGCGAGGTGCAGCGGCGTCGCCCCGGTGTCGTCCCGCACGTTGACAAAGCGCGCGAACCCCCTGCATCTCCACAGCTGACAACACATTAGCAAAGAGCTAAGACCAGCGGCGGAACGGTGACTCGGGGAGAAGGCCAACCAGGATTCCGACACCGGCGCGGACTTCGCCGAAGAGAGGATGGCCCGGAGGCAGTCCGCGTGGCCGTAGTACGCCGCGTAGTGCAGGCACGTCCGCCCGTGCGTGGAATCGAACATCACGATCTGCACACCCAAAACGAAAACATCATTTAGTAGTCCGACTCCATGAACTAACAACTGCAAGTTCCAACCACCAATAGGTGTCCGTGAAGCTCACATTGGCGCCGGCGTCGAGCAGCCGTCGCACGCAGTCGGTCTTCCCGTGCATCGCCGCAAGCATCAGCGCCGTCTGAGGCAAAAGGCCCGAGATGTCAGGCGGGGGCGACAGAGAAGAGAGGGAGCAGAGGACATGGGAAATGAGTGAAGCAGCAACCGCGTGCAAACCTGCTTGTGGCGGTTAACGACGTCCGGGGGCACGCAAAGATCCAATGCCAGGGAGACCACCTGAGGAAGGAAAGGAAGTGCGCGCACTCTCAGTTAGTCGTCCGCGGCGGCAAGAAACTGGGAGAGGAGTGGCCGGTGCTGATGGTTCGTACGTACCTGGAGGTGGCCGTGGGCGGCGGCGATGTGGAGCGCGGAAAGGCGATCGAAGAGCGTGGTCCGGTTGAGCAGGAATGGGCGGGAGCGGAGGGCGGTGGCGAGGCGGGCGAGGTCGGCGGACTGCACCGCTCCGAAGAAGTCCACCTCCTCGCTGGGGCGGCCGCAGCTGGCGCCATGCCCCATCGCCGCCAGCCGGCACTCCGGCGAGCGGGAGGGGAGGGGCGGAGGGCTAGCTTATTACAGGTGGCTGTCCTGGGAGAGTAGTGGGTAGGGGGGCGGAGAGCTTATACTGCGGCGTGCGCTTTCCTGTTGTTTTAAAAGGCTTTGCCCTTCCCTGGTTGAGCATTTTCTTCTTGCGGATAAATTTATTTTCTTTCTCATGCAAAATATATATATATACACTGTGTTGTATATGGTAAAAACACTTCGGTGCGGGACCTGTCTGGTAAGAAACTAGACTTGTTACTTGAGTTTTTTTTAAAAATATTTTATTAAAAAATTGCAAAAATAGTAGGTAAATTTAAAAAATTATAAGGATAGATATTGTCGGCACGTGGAATATCAATAAAGTATATATCGGTATTTTGAATGCCGACAGTATATATTGGTACTTCGAATGCTGACAGCTTATGTGGCGCTGTGTTTGAGAACCTGCTAGCATGCGAAATACTGACAGGTTGTAGGCCCGACTAAACGGAGACGCCACGTAGGCTTTACGTGGAGTGTAGTTGTATGTAGCATTTCAAATACCGACAGGTGATGTATTATGGTCTGTCGATACGTGAAATACTAACAGGTGCAACGTTAGGCATATTTGTATTTCGCGTGCATACAGATATTTATATATTCCACAGTCGTCGATTTCTCTCTCACGTGTGACTATACACAGGGGGGCGGTGACGGTGAGCGTCGACAATGAGCGGGAGGCGTGGGGCGGCAACGGGAGGCGTGGGGTAGCGGGCGATGGCGTGCAGCGTGCCCCATGCGGTGGGGCAGCTTCGGGCAACGAGCATAGAGGTGTCAGCAAGTTTTTTTCTTTTTCTTAAATAGTTAGAATTAGTTAGAAATTTAGGAGTGGTTAGGAAGTAGATGCAGTTAGGAATATTATATAAAAAAGCTAGGAGTAGGTAAAAAAAATGTTGGTGATTTAGGAAAAATAGTTAGAAAAATAGAAAAATAGTAAAAATTAGTTAGAAAAATTAGGAGTACTTATAAAAATCGTAGGAAAATAGTTAGAGAATATTAGAGAAATATCGAGTAGAGTAGATAATTTAGAAAAATATGGATATGAAATATAGAACAGAGTAAATATGGTTCGGAAATTAGTTAGAGGTAGAAAATATAGTATATTTATTTAGAAAATGTAAAATAGTTAAAAAAAAGTTCAAATATTTTGGTAATGTAGAGTTAAAATAGGTTATTTAATATGATTTGGAAATTAGATATTATTAGACGTACACATGTTTCATCAATGTAGAAATTTTACATTTGAATCATTGTAGAATTTTGCAGAATTGTATTTAGAATATATGGAGGGAAAATATGATTCATTTAAAATTAGAGAAAAAATTTAGATACGTGTAGAATAGATAATGTAGCATAGAGTATACATAGTTAGGAATTTTGCAATAGTTAAACAATCTAGACTAGTTTGAAGTCAAATTTGTATGAATATATAGTACAAATATTTCATAGCTTTAGGATATTTAGAATAGAAATGGAGTAATTTTTTTTACAACAATACATTTACAATGTTACAGTGTGAACTGAAAGAGTATGTTAGCGGTGATATTTGATGGTTATATAGAATACAAGTGATGAGGTTGAATAGATTTTGTGGTCGTCACTGTTGTATATTGATTACAATTATTTAATTTGATGAAATATAGTATGGTTGTTGAATCAGGTATGTTGATCATAGTAGGATTCACGGTTTTTTATGGTCTTAGATATGTCATGCATTGTGACACTATGGTGAATTTGAGTAATTTTCAATATGTGGAAACAGAATTGCACAGTCTGAGAGAGATTAGGCAATCATAAGTGTTAGGTTGGCTGTATAATCTGCTGTAACTTAGTTCGGCATATCAGCAGTTGACGATGAAAGTTCTGATTCCTAGACATCGAGAAATCGGTTGGCAGCGGGAGATCTTGGAGGTTACATGTTTTAGAGCAATGACAACAATTTATGTCACTAGGGTTGAGACGGGAGTTTTTCCCATTGTATCCTCGTAGAAACGTGCTATGTTGGGTCCACCGAAGCTGGACCTAGCACAGTAGAAGTTGTTAGTGAAAATATTGTCCATGAGGAGGTGTAGGAGAGTGTGGTTCCAGGGATACCCCTACATATTAGTACACCAATTGAGCTATAAACTGTAAGAGAAGAATGTAACAATGGGGAAGAAAATCAGACCATAATGTGTGCTGATTAGGGAGAGTGGGATGAGGCACTAGTGGACAAGATGGAGGCAGATAACGATGAGTTCCGTATATTTATGGACTTAGGTGCAGGTATCATGGAAGAATAGATAAATTTTGCTTTGGAGAAGTTGACGGTGAATAATGGACACGAATCGGCATAGGAGTATGATTCTATCGCGGTGACTAAAGGCTAGATTTTTCATAACAAGGTTCATCTACAGTATGCAGTGAAGAGATTGTATTTCTTGGAGGCAAGGGAGTTCAATATGGTAATATCTAATCCTCAAACATACGACATAAAATGTTTAGCTGAAGGCTGCATTTGGCGAGTTTATAGATTTTTACCGAGGTGTGATACAATATGGTTAGCGTCTATTGTCGAGCCACATATTTACAACTTAAGCCGACCTTTGCACGTGCACAAGAACGTGAGCGCTGATTATGTTGCAAATGTGATGTACCTAGAGATTGTGAATAAGATTAGTATGGCTCTGTTTAGAGTTATGCATGCTATCAACACCAAATTTAGGTACGAGATTTCATATGACATGGCATAAAGAATGAAATAGAAGGTGTTAGAGAAGAGGTTTTACACATATAAGGACTCATATCACAACTTACCTTCACTGCTATAGGTTATTCACTGCTAGAGGTTATTCGGGGTAGGAACTCGGGCACATGCATTGCTACTCATGATTTTGTCAATCAGGATGGAGATCAAGTCCTTCAACGGGTGTTTTGGTCGTTCGACTGTATGATCAAGGCATTCTGATATCGCTAGTCGGTGATATGCATGGATGGGACATTTCTTATAGGCAAATACATGGGGCAGATACTCACAACTATCGAGGTTGATGGTGAGAACCAGGTTATGTCTTTGGCTTTTGTATTCATCGAATGTGGGACATTCCTCACAGGCAAATATATGGTGCAAATACTTTGTTAAAAAATGAACCACTCTGAGATGACGTTAGCTCAACCTCATTACAAAACATCCACGTGCCTTATTGCCTCAGCCTCTGTGTAGTCGTAGTTGCTATTTTCGAAGGAGTGTAATTTCTTCTAATAGGATGTACACTGAGTTTTGACTGTGTCTTATTAATATTTCCTAAATTTTTATTAAAAATCAAATAAACAGACGTAATATGTCGATACATAGAATACCAATTACCGACAGACCTGTCGATATTCCACGTGCTGACAAGCTTATCGACTGTCAACTGGTTCGACACCTATATCAGTGTCTACCTAGGGCCTGTCAGCATGCGGAATGCTGATATGACTTTTCAACGTATTTCGTGTACTGACAGGTCCACAGACTAGTGGCACGTAGCATGTCGGTATACGAAGTACCGTACTCTGCATGCGGACAGGTAGTTATTTTTGTAATTTTATTTTTCTAGCTATTATTTTTACAATTTTCCAATAAAATAATATTATTAAAAAATGTCTTGTTACTTTCATGTACGAAATAGACAGTTTCTCGTTCGCTAGTTGGTCTCGTTTCCACCACAAAGTCAGACCACGGGTGGAGGTTCCAAAATGGATAGTGCCAGCTATGAATTTATACTTTGGATACGCTCATAGTTAATACTTAATACCCATCCTTTCTTGTTCGATGGTGTAGATACGCTTGGGCATCTTTACTAATCCGATACCTACATGGATTGAATCGGTTAAGAAGTTTGGTTAAGAAGTTTGAATCTTTACTAATCCGATACCTACATCCTTTCTGAGGAAAAGATAATGAGAAAAGTTTGGTTAAGAAGTTTTGAGAAAAAAATTTAAAAAAAATACATAGACCCACGCAACCGTCATTTACTCGTTCCCTCGGAGCGCACGCGCGCTACACAGAAATTTCGCCTCTCATGGCCTCATCTCGGTTGCGTCATCAAACTTCCCAAAATAAGTGCGCGTGCGTTTCACTGACACACACGTAGTTACTGCTACAGCACATACTGCCATACTGGTCCACACGAAAGTTATTCGCTCGCGTTCGTTCCTGCGCCTTGCCGTGACCCGTCGTCGACGTCTTCGGGACGACACGGCCACGAAGGGTAGATGAGACGCAGCGAGCGAGCAGCCCCGGGCCCGTGAATGGCAATAGCCGAACCGCGTGCGGATCTATCGTCGTCCATCTCAGCCGCTGCGCGGGCGCTTTCAGGCTTGGCGTTGCATGTATGCAGCTTTCCACCCCGCGGGAAAATGATCCTTTACCGCACACGTTTTGTTGCCGTCTCCCCAAGCCATCACTCGATTTAATTTGCAGAAAAGAGTTGTCAGATCACCGTCGGTGCGAGCTACTGCTATATCTTGTCCTGCCTCTTCGCATCGAATGATGCAGGCTCGAGCTCGATCGGTGATGAGTGAGTTGATTCTCGGTTCAGGACGGTACCGGCACGCTACGATTGAACGTGAACGTGGTCCTCACAGGCAGGTGTTGTGCTATTCGTGCATGCTGAGACAAGCAAGGCATTGTTCCTCCTGTCATTTGGGCTGGCGCACGAGTTATATACAGCACTGAACAAGGAGGAAATGCGTCCGTGCTTGGGCGTGATGGTTTGTACTGCCGGTTATGGCCCAACAGGTGGATGCTGTGGCGTGGGCTGGCTTGTTACTCGTTCCCAAGTGGAGCATCCTCTTATTGACAGCAATAGAACAACTGAGGCACTGAGCTGCTGAGTGTTGCAGGCTCCAGAACAGGCACTCCAACCATATATACATTCTTCATTCCTTGGAGAAAACAGTTCCGCGCTTGTGCTAGCTAAGGCTTCTCAGAATCGCTGGGAAATGCCATCTAAGTTTCAAGTCTGAAACCAGTCGCAGATTCCAAGACTGTATGCAATTCCCATACCAGATTTTCTAAGGTGGTACGATGGCCGACACATTCAGTCCAGGAGGAGCCCGAACAGCAAAATCTTGTGGACATTGAACCCCCAACAACCTGTCCGTTTCGTACCTGCAGTTCACCATACACAAACCGCCCGGAGACAAAAGCTGTGTCGGTGGGCGACTGGACTGCCGACCTGCCGTGTATTTTGGTACTCACACCGTCACACTTCTGTTCTCGGGCAGCCGGTGCGGTGCGGGCATTGAGTCGGGCATGGCGCCGGCGCCGGCGCGTCACAGACGTTCGATAGTCTGTCTCTTCGGCGCCAAGCAAGGCACCGAGCGCGTTGCTATCTTGTTAGGGGCCTGGCCGCTCGCCCGGCCACGGGGGAGCCGTCCGTCTGCATGGTGCGTGCCGCGCCCGTGCCTTGCTCCAGTCTCACCGTACGGTACACGCCAGACGGTCTATCGTGCGTGCTCTCATGCGCGGCGCACGGACGGGCGCGCGGGTGCACGCCCGGCGGTCCGCGGTGTCTCCTGCTAGCTGGTCTCCGCAGCGTTCGCTCGGTCGCCGCTCTGCTAGATGCGTGCTCGTGCGGCCGAGCGGGATTATGCTGCGTCGCTGCGACTAGGTAGGATTTGTGGCGACTGATAAAGCACCTGACTGTCGTCTAGACTGCCAGGTTCACAGTAAATGGCGTGGGTCTTCTGGTGTCGCTCTTCCCCTTTTTCTCCCGGGACTGCGTTCGATCCGGATACAGCGTCGGACGGTTCTTTAAAACATTATCAAAAGAACTTCTGCAATATCTAAAAGATACTTTTGTAATATTGAAAATCAATATTTGCAACATCGAAATACATACACCGATAAGTAATTAGCGGACAAAAAAATTATACATATGAGTTATTTTCGTCGGACAATGTGTAAAACATTCTCGAAGAACTTCTGCAGCAAATTTTCGTAACATCTGAAACATTAAATTTGAACGTCTGAAATATTAAAGATATGAAGATATAGGAATTAACTCGAATGGATAATTTTTTCGGGTTCGAATCTGTACAAGAGATTCTGAGATGCAATATGAAAATAACTATGACAATAAATTTTCATAACATCTGAAATATTAAATTTGAACGTATGAAATATTGAAGATACGAAAATATAAGTATTAACTCGAATGGATATTTTTTTCGGATCCGGATCTGTATGTAAGAGATTACGTAATGCAATATAAAAAATAACTATGGTAATAAATTTCTATAACATCTGAAATATTAAACTTAAACGTCTGAAATATTAGAGATGTAAGGACACAAAAATTAACTCAAATATATTATATTTTTGGGTTCAAGTATATGGACCGACCCAACAAAACGTTCTATCACTCTGGACGTATGTAGGCAAGTATTTTCGTTTTTTTTTTTTTTTTGCGGAGTAGATTTTTTTCCCTTTCGAAAAGAATTGTTGCTGGTTCTTTGTATCAAAAGGTAAAAAGAAAATTACTGCTAGTTTCGGGGTGCCAATGATTAGAAGAGCATCTGACGCAGAGCTAATAATGTCCAACCTGGACGACGTACAAAAGGCTAGAAGAGAAAGGGTGTAAAATCTAAAGGCCAGAGACCAGCACAGAAGCTTTTTCAATGGCCTTGGTGATGACGCACCATTTTAGCACAATCTAAAGCAGTCCTCTTTCCGTCGCAGCCACGAAAGGAACCACGTGCGAGTGCTGATGCGTGGTTAGCTGCAAAAGGCCACAATACTCTGCGGTAATTTTCCCTTTCTAGGTCTATGAACCTCGTAGAATTGTTAGACAGACTGTTAGACAACTCGAAATGGCGTAGTGATCTGATAACAAACGAAGGTGATGATACTCTGTTCCCACGTAAGCTAGAGTGATGAGAATCAAATTTTAGCTTGGATGATTAGTGCATATAGTGTTGGATATGATCTCAGCTTTTCTAACATGCATCTTAACAGAACTAAGAAAGAGAGGAGTCCGTCCCCACCTCGTGTCCAGATCAGGGACACAAGCAACACTATTTGATTACGGTCCGTTCCATACAACAACGTAACAAAAGGGAAAAACGTCAGGGCTCGTAGGAAATCTATCTCCCAAGACCAACGTACACTCTACACACCTAAACCCTAGATTGACCGTTTTTGGCACTACAGTGGAGCAAAGGCCATTGCTGGTGCATCACCATCTACATCACGCCAGCGTCTACTACATCATCTACGCATCTACGTCGATGGTCGGCATTGCACCAACTCATATACACTAACGGACTTCACTGCGACATCTTCACCAACGTGAGCATCTACCTCTCGATCTACCCTGAGGCACCAATCAAACCTAATGGATGTGCAAGGATCCAGTATGTGTTCATGCTTCTGCTCTAGGTGATCACGTGCTAGGGTTGTTGAATTACGCCAATTAGGTGCAAATTTAACTTAACATTGGCATAAAGCCTCTTACTCCAGGACTTGATTCCAATTAAGGATTGGTTAATGCTTAGCCTCATGTTTAGGCTCGGATCAATGTGATTATGTCATGTTTATGTACATATGCTTATGCCTTTGCCACCTACGAGTATGATCCGACCCAATCTTAGCCCTAGTTAATGCAAATTGATTATGTTTCATATGGTTTTCTGTCAATTTGGACTTGGATTAATAAAATTCGGGCACACATGCACAAGAATTATGGAGATTTAGGCTCGGCTTAGAGTTTTTGATAATGGAATAGCTTATCATGCATGTATGTGTGTTTTTGTGTGCAATTCGAACTCGGATGATGTAGTGAACATGATCCTTTTAGGGTATATAATTTTGGTGATTAATGACAACATAATCTATGGTATTAATGTATTTGTCAAGTATATGCTTTAGTAGGTATCATTGATGCAATACATGAAGAATCAAATGAAGTTGGGACAAAGATTGGATTGAGTGGAATAAGTTCCAGAAAAAATATACACGTCGAATGGTCTGAGGCTGAAGGGCTTGAACACGCGGGAGTGTTTTGTCAGAAGTGGGAATTTGAAGTTGTACACGTCGGATGGTCCGATGATGAAGTGTTGCACATGCCAAAGTGTTTCTCAGAGGAAAATTTGGAATTGTACACACAAGATGGTTCGACATATATACTGGAGGCTTTGACGGAGCAATGTCTAGAGGGATTTCCTTTGGTTCAGTGGAAGAATGGGATATACACACTCGATGGTCTGGCGCTTGTATTGGAGGAATCGTTGGAGGATTCACAGAGCTACAACGACAAGTGACAACTGGCAACGACAGGCTGTGAGTGAAGGATACACACCGAATGGTCCGGTGTCTGTAAGTGTGCATGCCGGAACATCTAGCGTTCATGAAAAATATGACCGTTAGGGCAACGGCTAGTTCACGAGTTTGAGGCTATAAATATCCCCACTCGGTCATTTGAGTGTGCTGGAGTCCAGAGAAGGTCATATACACTTGAGAAGACATCTAAGCCACCAAATTGCTAAAAGTGATCATTCAAGGTAATTAGCACAAGATCAAGGAGTGATTAGTGCTATTAGGCCTAAAAAGAGTTGTCGCTACCTAAAGAGGGGATCAATGAGTGATCCTACCTTGTACCAAGTGGTACGCTGTTGTCTTAGAGTCTTGGTGACTCGCTGACATTGTAAACCTTAGTGGCTCAAGCTTGTTGACCTCTGACTTGGTGTAGAGTGGCGGCAAGACGCTTGTACGGGGACGTGGAGACCCTTATCTTGGTGGCTCAAGCTCTGAAGTGAAGACGACGGTAAGTGATCAGAAGAGATACTTATGGCGAGCGTTGCCTTTGTGGCTTGTTGGCTCAACCCACCTAAGGCCTAGGTGGCTTAAGGGTCGTGACCGAATGTCGACCGAGAGCAATAGCCTAGGTGACTGCTCTAACGTAGACTAGGGGTGGTGTTTATGTTATTGATACCACGAGATAAAAAATTCTTTATGCCGAGCTTGCTCTCTCTACCTTCTTTACTTTTTTGCATTTATATATTTGCAAGTTACCTTGTATGTTTACCTTTCTAGAGTAGTTTATTAGGATTGGCTATAGGTTACAAACTTTTTTGAATGATAGAGTATACATACTAAATAAACCTAGATCACATTTAGATAGAAATTGATATAAGTTTATCTTATAAAGTTTTAGAGCCGATTAAATTTATGTGTCTTAATCCTCCCCTCTTAGGACATCACCGATCTCTTACATATAAGACTAATTTCGTTTGGTTTGGGTAAATCGAGCTCGAGAAAGCATTTAGAAGGAAGAAAATTGGGGAATTCAAGAAACCCTAATGCAAACCTAAAGAAATTCCCTAATTCCCCCAATCAGAAACCCTAAATTCCCTGATACGAAACTTTAATCCGTAAATTTGAACCCAAATTCCCAAATCAAATCCTAATATAGAGAGGAGGGGATAAGACTGACGCTTTTGGATGCCTTTTGTTACCGAAATGCTCACCGGGATCTCCCTCTCTGGCGGGATCTCCTTCTTCTTTTTCGGTCTCCTTCGGTCTCGCGCGGATCCTTAGGCTCGATCTTCTCCACATCACCATCATATTTTCGCGCACGTCGAAGATCCACAGGAGCACCTCCCTTCTCACTGTGCTCACCTCACCTTCTAGGGCACAACTGCAAGGCCGCTTGACGAAGCCACGCGCGACCCTAGTCGCACGTGCGTGCCGGCGAATAGGCCTGCAACAACACCCTCTCTCTCTCTTCTCCCCAGCGAGCTTTGATCTCGCCAGAACTCTCTCTCTCACGCAGTGGAATCGGAAGCTGAGGGGGAACAAATGAGGGTTAGGGTTAGGACATCGGGCGAGTGCTAAGGTTTTTGTTCTAGCGAAACAGTCGGAGAGCTATCGATGTTGATTGGACGACTGAGATGCATCGGGAGGCCAACGCCGCCTTGTTGGGTTGCACCCGCGCTACTGGGCCGCGCAAACGAGCTGCACTATCGGTCGTGCCAATGCGCACGTGGGAAATGGAGTGGGTCGGCGCATGTTTTTTAGCCGAAAAGTTGGATTTGGGGCTTTTTCCTTTTTTTAACGAATTTTTGGTTATTTTTAATGGGTTTTCCTTTATGCATTGGATTTCCTAATGAATATTGCCCAAATTAATGATGTTTAATGTGCAAAAAATCATGATAAATTCTCTGGACCAATTGGAATCAACCGGATGATTTTTTCGAAGAATTTTATGATTAATTTTATGTAGGTTCATAATTACTTTCTAACAAATGTTGACTATAATTATGTGCTATTTATGTGTTTATTAAAATTCTTTTTCGTTTTCTGCACAACGGTGATGCGGCTTGGAATAAAATTTTGCATGATTTAATCATATCAACGTAGGGTTATTTTCGTGTAAATTATTTCTTTATGATAATTTTCTAATATGGCCCACATTTTGCTTCAACTCTTAACGTTTCCACCGTTGCTGTCACAATTGATGGCATCGAGCAGCTTATGGGGAACAATTCCACCGTTGCTGCTACAATTGACAGTTGTTTTTGGCGTTCTGGATCTAGACTATACACTCAGGGTTGACACTTCCACTCTTTCCACTCTTGGTGTGGAGAATTATGATTCTGGATAAGAGGATCGTAAAGCAAACCAAACTCCTATTAAGCATAATGAATTTCTATTTCGAGATGGAGTAGTATACTTTAGATATTTGAGTTTCAGTGACATTTCATTAGCCATTGTAACATTTTGCATCAGTGTGTTGTTTCATTGAGAGTGTGCTTATGATGTTAGTTTTACGATCAAGAAGGAGAATATTGAATATGATCTTGACTTTCTATTGTGCACCCCAACAGAACCGAGAAAAATAGGGAGTCCGTCCCCACCTCATGCCCTAATCAGGGGCGCAACCAACGCTATTTGGTTACAGTCTCATTCCACATAGCGCCAAAATAAAAGGGAGGAACACCGTGGCTTGTGGGAAATCTGTCTCACGAGACCAACATACACCCAACGCACCTAAACCCTAGACCGATCGTCTTGGACGCTGCAGTGGAGCAAAGGCCGTCGTCGATGCATCGTCATCTGCATCACGCCATCGTCTAATATATCATCTACGCATCTACGTCAACGGTTGGCATTGCACCAACTCATATACATCGACGAACTTCACTGCGACATCTTCACCAACATGAAGTCTACCTCTCGGTCTACCCGATGCACTAATCACACATAATGGCTGCGTAAGGATCCGATATGTTTCATGCTTCTGCTCTAAGTGATCATAAACCCTAAACCTAAATTCTAAACCGACTTTTGGTTGAATTACATCAGTTAGATGCAAAATTAAGTTAACCCCACCCCACACGTGGCACGGACGTTGTTTTGTCAACCCCACCCCACACGTGACAGGTCCAACCAAAACCGGTTTGTCAGACCACTATTACCTTAAACACCATGCTACAGTTCACTCGCGCATACACAGTGTACACACAATAAACACCCGATCTGCTGGTCCACACACTTAACCCGTCACGCTCGTCGGACGTATTTTTTCCTTCTTGTTATCCATTTTATCAGCGGTGAGCTAAATCGTCTGCTTTCACTCCTAAATATCACCTATGGCAAAGTTTTTTTTTAATAAAAAATAGCATAGCAAGAATATTCTGCAGCAACGGGAATATCGAAACCGTAAGCGACAGTATCGGCCTATCCAACAGAAGAAAAATACTAACAAATCTGACTTTCTCTTTGCAGAAAAATAAAAATAAAAATAAATTACCGCACTCGAGGGAAAATAAATAAATTTACCCTAAGCAGGACGCTAGCAACAGGCTGCAGCGAGACCCTACTGATTATACTGTTACCACACCATTATACTTGCGCGCACTGCACACGTTCGACGAAATGCCGCCGCGAGCCCTCCACTGAGATTCGCCCGCATCTCCTCCGATTCCGCCCCTTCCGTCCCCATCTCCGGACCCGGCTGCATCTCCGGGCTCGGGCCTTCTTGATGGTCCTTGGGGCCCGGGGGCCGAGGCCGAGGAGGCGGAGCGCTTCGCGGCGATGAGCAGGCTGGTGTCGGGGCTCCACCGGCTGCGGAGGTCGCCGTGGGAGGTGCTGTGGTCGGCGCTGGCGTCATGCGGACTGGTGCTCTTCTCGCAGCTCGCCTTGGCCATGGTGCCGCGCCTCTTCCCATCGCTCTCCCTCCTCGCCATGCTCCCCATCGCAGGTCGGTGCTCTCGTTTGCTTTCCTGCGGTCAGCCCCTTTTAGCTCCATTCTAATCTTGCTGTGGTTGCGTGTTGCGTAGGTCTTGTGTTCCTCGCGGCTATTGTGCTGGGCCAACTGTGGAGGCGGTTCATTGGGGTGGCGGCGTCGGCACCGCTCTTCGTGCTCTTCAACATCCTCCTCATGTGGGGCGTCTACATCTTCGTAATCCGGAGAGGTGAACTCTTGGTGCATTGCGTTAAGATGTGTTGATAATGCAGTGCATTGGTAGGATGTCACTTGGATGGTTTCGATTACTGTGGACATTTACTATTTTTGTCATGCTGCATTGAGTTGAGTGAAGCTGAGGACGTTACCTGGTTGGTGTGAGTAGTTGATATAACTGAATCTTTTAGTTCAAACAAAGCAAAACAGAATTAAGATACTCTTGGTTGTCTTGGACATTATGAATGTACGTGGTATCAATAAAAGTTAGTGAATTTAGCTGAAAATTTATAGCTTTATGTCTCAAGTAGGCATGTTCAGCTATGCCAGTTTCCCAAATTTAGAAACCGAACTTATCCACAATAGCTGAAAGGATTAAATTTATGAGTTGATTCTGCTTGGTTAGGTCTGGTTAATTAGGTTCACTCGGGAGGAGGTAATTTATGCTCCATCCCTTGAGAGTTGCACAAATTTGAAAACATAGATTAAGGTGAATCTCAACTACTTAACCCCCCTGAACTCTTCAAGATTGTCCAACTCCGGTTGAAGGGGTCAAGCATCGAGACACTACACTCAGTCAATTTGTGCTCACCCCTAGTTCATGGTGAATCTGAATGCTTGAAGGGGTCAAGCATGGACACACTACTCTCAGTCAGTTTGTGCTCGCCCCTAGTTTATGGTAAATCGCAATGCTATTTAGTTAGATAAATGCTGTTGTTGAGTGATGTATTAATACTACCTCCAGTCTGATTTACTAGTCGTTTAGCACATGGACACTGTCTCCTATATATACTTTGACCATTACTTTTCTTGGTATACATATGCAAACAAACAAATAAAAGTTCAATTATATAGAAGCACATTCGGTGATGAATCTATTGATTTCATTCTCACATGCGAACTAAGAACTTTGATGCAATTTTATTAGTTTAACTGTCTGCATTTTAGGACGCCATCTATTTTGGACTGGAGGTAGTATATCATTGGGTATTGTGGATGAGATGCCATAAATTGGTCTGGGAGCAGGATATAGGAAATGGGTGTGTGCATATACCAGATTACCTTACTAACCCTTCATGTATGCATAAATTTGTAGTTTTTTATGTTGCCATTTGGGAGCAGGACATGGCAAATGAGTGTATATATGTGCTTCTGTTATAGTAGATTTGTAATTAGTCAAATATTTTGCAGACACTTCTTCTCTGCTGGACATGCTAATAAATGCTGAGTGTGCACTGCTTCTGTGGGGACTTTACAGGTTACTTTCTCTTCAGGAACAATTATTTTCCAATGAACTTTATACATCTAAGCTAGGATTAGTGAATTTAGTCAATTTACACTATTGTTGTACAATTCTAAGTTCGGCAATTGATGGCCTTTGCATACCACCGCCTTTGGGATGCAGTTTCAGTTTGGACTTTTTTTATTGCAGGATTTTGTCTGGTGATCCTGGTATTGTTGCTTGTGATTCTTCGTATTTAGAAGAAGCTGGCTGCAAGGATTTTGTGGAAGCTGTTTACCCTAGTGAGGTGTTGTGGAAGTCGAGTTTTAAATGAAGTTATTTTAAGTTGGTAACTTGAATTATAGATTTCTTGCATTAAAGTTGTTGACACGTTTTATACTTTTGATGTAGAAACTCCCAACCCTCTCAAGGGTCAGGCAGTGTAACTGGTGCAAAGCAAATGTTAGGGGCTATGACCACCATTGCCCTGCATTTGGTACTTGCATAGGTATTGCATTCCAATTTCGCCATGTGATAGTTTTGCCTTTACCTGTGGCATGATAGTTGTAGGTACACATTCTAATCTGTAGTGCATATTTTGCAGGACAGAAAAATCATCGGCTGTTTATGGCCCTTTTGACAGGATTTGTCGTTGCTGAATCAACATATACAATGTGCTCAACAAAATGTATGCTGTTTGTCTCCTTGCTCTCTGAAATGAATGTTGGGTTTTCTCGGGTAGCAGATGTATACATACTTTAACAACTGTGGTCTTTTCTTGTCTTTCTAACTTAAAGTACTGAGCAATTATTTGTTAGTATTTTTAGATTTTTCAAGTTTCAGTACCCAAATAGTTTCTGACCTATGAATTTCCGTGTTCACAACTGCTTTTACGTGTTGTGCAGATATCACCAGATGCATTAATTCAGGAACTATAAGGTCAGAGGTAATTATTTCCATATCTCATTTTGCATACACAACATGCATGACTTGCCAAGGCAATTTTTTTTCCTGTTTTTTCTTGTATGGTACTGGTTTTGAACATGCTCTTTAGCTCTCCCTGACAAATAAAGCTTATAATTGTTAAGTAAATGTGTTCAACTGTGCTCATTAGTTTTCTGCTAAAACTATTTCCATGGATGATCTATCCTAATAGCTTTTGAAGTATTTACTTTCAGTGATAATGAATTCAAACCAAGTTGATCATGCCATAATTGGAACCCATATTTTGCATCTCGATTTCTGATTATCTGTGTGAATGACCGCAAGATTCTTACTGAGGATACTCATTTACTTTACAGAATCCTGTATCTCTGAACATGGTAATCAGCACAATGTTCTTCTCAATCCTCCAAGTGCTCTGGCAGGTTTGCTCCTAACCTCTAGGATGCAAGATGGCTTTTTCTGCTGCGCATTTATCTGCGCACTTGCATGCATGAATGTGACAGCATGGGTGCAAGCATTGTTTCATAACAAAGTGTCTAACTTGTCCAAATAGTGGGCCTGGCGCTAGTTGCTTAGTAGATTGATTGATCAGGATATAATTGGTGTTTCATCTCTAGGAGAGCTTCAGAAAATGATTTATTATGAGTTATGACTGGCCTCGTGCTGATCACATACTTGGTAAATTTTGAAAAAGAAAAGCATAGAAGTAACGTTTGAAAATATCTGGTCAAATTACACAGCATGAGATCATTAGTTCACTACTGGTGGTTTTTTATGTTGATGTTTTTTCGTGCATTTACTGTATTAAGAACTCCTAACTTTTCGAACAACTGTGATAAAAGCTTACAAGTGGCCAATCTGTGGTTGGTATTGATTCGCATGTACAAATGTAAACAATAAATAGTGTTTACATGTATACAGATCCACAGGTTGTGTTCTGAAAGCATCAGTGAAAAACAAAGAAAAACACATTCAGCCCCACAATCTTGCCATAGATACACTGAAAGCATGCCATGAGAAATACGACTTCAGTCTCTTAATCATTCTGACCTATTAGTGTATATTGGCCAGAACATCTAAAAGTTCAGGTGCCATATGTTCTGCATTTATTTGACAAAATTTGGAATGGCTGTCCCATTTTTTTAATCAGCCAGTCCAATTATTGTTCTTTAGCATTTGGAGACAAGACAACGCCTCCTATACTATGACTGTCTATGCCTATACCAAACATGCTGATTAAAACTGTATTCTTCATGTTGTAATGTTGCATGATCTGTGATGCCTTACTACCTTATTTATTTCTGAAATTTCCTGTGATTCATTTTTCTGCTCTGCTGCCAGATTGTGTTCTTGATGTGGCACATATATTGCATCTGCTTCAACATCAAGACAGATGAGTGGGTAATGTCAAATTTCCCATGCTTTGGACTCTTTCTTCATCAATTGCAGATCTTCTTCTCGTTAGCTGTTTCTTGTAGCTAAAAGGTGAGATTTTTCAGATAAACTGGAAGAAATATCCTGAATTCCAGATGAGGGAACAACCTCAATCAGGTGCTTTACATGTAGTCATTATGGTTGAGCACTCAATTCCCCCTAGCAGTTTTAACATGGTACACGTCTGTCCATTTCCCCCACAAATGCAGATTCTGAAGTCAAGTTTGTGAACCCATATGACAAAGGCATGCTTTGTAACATTAGAGAATTTTTGAAGCCGAAATGATAGAAAGCCAATTTTGAATATGAAGAGTACGAAGACCTCTGATGGAGCTAGAAACATGGAAAATCTGAAGTGCGTCACGACTGGAGAACAATACCCAGAATTCTGGAAGCTTGTTTTTCTAGTTACTGCAGCATTGATTGAGATTCCTTGTTGTGAGCATCATTTGGACTCTGCTGGCTGGATTAATTTGCATTTAGCATTCTTTTGAAATTATAGGCAAGTACACACCTTGTAGCTCTAGAAAACTGTTCTTCGTATGGAGTTCACATCGTGCTCCTGTAACATTTTTTGTTGCTCCCAAAATTTACTATACCAATAGTGCCAAATTTAGACAGTATGAAAGTCCAGCTATGAATTTGGGCACCCACCAAGTCAAGATTTTGCAAGAAAGTAAGAGCAAATTTCAGAAATCCTGGTTTTCTGGTCGTAATACTGGAAAATCCGGTAAGTTTGTATCTGGCACATACTTATTCCACAGAATCGAACCCGCACCCAAATGACAGCAGATATGATTTTCGAGCCTTATCAAATGCACCCATCCAATGTCTCCTCTCCACGTAGGCAGCCAAGGGCCTAGATGTGCTGGTTTTTTGAAACTATTGTCTGAAATTTGCTACGAAAAGAACCTAGATGTGCTGATTGATAGTTGTTGTCAAACATGGTCAAGAAATCAAACACATGTCAAATCTGGTCAACGCAAATAATATCAGTCAGTTCAAATCAAACTGGCATGTAGAGTTGTAGTTCCTCGAGAGAGAGAAAAATCCATTCGCAAAAAAAGAGAAAAAAAATCTGCCATGTCGTTCCCAACAAACGTATTTCAGGTCCAAGGTTCTGCTTGCTTCTGTCGGCAGCACATCCGGTTCTGTCGATGAAGGGTTCTTCTCTAGACAACTGGCACTCTGGCAGCCTGCTAATCTGGAGTCCCAGTTTCTTGCTGTGATATTTGTCGCCCCATGGATCGTAACCAATTCGCATACGGAAAGCATACGGAAAGGAGTATGGCATGTAGCTATCCTCCAACCTCGAGTCGACAACTCGACGGCGACGTGCTGCTTGTCCTAGCTCCTCCAACCGCCCTTTGTGCTCGCTGTCGGCCACCTTCTGACTAGGCCTGCCGGTCGAACTCCACCTAATTGGGTTCCTCGCGGCCCCTTGAACCCTTTGTGCATGCTTTTTGGCCCTTGTCCCGACGCTGGCACGGCCGTCCGCATGCGCCTTGCAAGTTCTCTATCCATCGCTGTAGCTACCAATGCCCTACATCCACAGAATATCACTGATACCCGTTGTTGTTGTGGTCGTGACATCGCAGGTACGCATGCACCGGCGACCTGTTGGATCCCGAGTCCATTCGACACGCTGGTGGAGGAGGCTGCCGCTGATCCTGCGCCCTCATTTGCCAATGGAGGAGGCTGCTGCCTAAGACCCATGCAACATGTTGGAGGAGCAGGAGGACTCGTGCCATCATGCGACGCCATCAGGTCTCGGATCCCTGCTAGGACAGGGGGCAGAGGGTGCTTTCGCACCCGATATTAATATTAGGGTCATGTTAGGTTTAGAGTTTTGGGTTTCGAATCGGGTCCATTCTCGCTCCACCCAGCTCCGTTTCCACCCCTAACAGAAGCTTCTTGGTTTTGTTTCTGACTACTGCCGCCACCACGGGTAGCAGTGACGACGACGGCCGCACCGCTCGCACAAACAAAGACGAGAGACGGCGGAATTGGAATCACCCCGAATCACCCTAAGGAGTGACACGAGGGTTGGGATTCAAAGGGTTTTTTTTTTGCCATAGATGAGTATGTGAATGTATTTTAACCGGTTTAGTACAAGATACTATGACTATGAGTGGATCCTTTGTCTTCTTTGCCCTTTATTTGTCACACTTGAAAGTTCGAAGGCCTCCGGCACTTCTCCACTAATGGAGCAGATAAAGATGCCGGGGTGTATTCCATGTGAACTACTCGTATTGTCGCACAGCCAGGTCGACATTGGAAAGAAGCACGGGGAAAGGAAAGGGGCAGGAAACGGAAACAAGACCGAGAAGACAAAGTTCCAAGTGAAAGTCTGTGACGGACCACGAATTGAGTCGTTTGTAGGAAACTACTGACTGCAAAACTAGAGAGGAGAGCGCTTACATGGGAAAAAATTGAACCTGTATATATATGCATTTCGAACTCTGAATCAGAATCAAATTGCTCGAATGATATTCCAATTCATGGGATCCAAACATGTGAACCAAACCTCGCACTGGTATATCTTCGCAGTAATTCTGGACCCCAAAGGACCCAATCCTCTAATCATTCTTTGAGTAAAATTAGACTCCAAAAGATGATTCACTAGCATGCCTTTCCATGTTACTTGAAACTTGGTTAACCACTCAGAGCTATGCTCTGTTTCTGATGAGAAACCAGCAGGATCTCATCATCTCCAAGTGAACAAGCAATGCTTAAAGCCTGAACAGGATCACTAAGAGTACCAAACTTTAGCACAGTGACATTATACGGCTCTCTGCTGCTATCAATGCTAAAAAAAACTATTACACTCATTGCTCTTTTTGCCGTGGAAGGTACAGGCAAAGATAAGTACATAAAAAGGTCAAAAGTGACAGATGCTTTACTCGGATAAGCATTGTCTATGATACATATTGACTATCACAAAATCATTTTAATCTCTACTAATATAAAGAATCAGTTTCGTCGTGATGGTCTGCCCTCACCCTTTTTATCTAATAAAAAACCAGGTCACCAAGAATTGTCTATGATACATATTGACTATCACAAAATCATTTTAATCTCTACTAATATAAAGAATCAGTTTCGTCGTGATGGTCTGCCCTCACCCTTTTTATCTAATAAAAAACCAGGTCACCAAGAAGAAAAAAACAAAGAAAACCGGAAGCTCCTGACTCAATCCACCAACTACCGTAATCGCCCCCACGTCCTGTGCACGCAGCCCCCTGTGGCCCCGTCTGCTGCACCGCAACTTGGCAACTTCCTCGATCGACCTCTTCCCATCCGATCTTCGTGCCATCACATTACTCATTGCCACAACAGCACCCCGTCCAACCATCGCTCGCTCCTCTAGTGGGCAGTTTTTTTGCCCCTCAGACGGCAGCCGCAAATCACAGAGAGGGTGCGACGGCGACGGAGATGCAGGGTCGTGTGCCCGCGGAGCATCATGGCAGTGCGTAGCAGAGCGGCGTGGCTAGAGCGGCCTGGAGCGAAAGACCACAGGGGTGGCGTGGTGGCACCATGGTAGGAGGACAAGGTTGCCGTCCAGGAACGCTCTCTCAGTTGTGTTCCTCCGAGAAGGTACTTTTTTTTTTGCTCGCTTCGGTATTTTTTTTCGAACAATGAGCAGGAGTGCTGCTCTTTCATTTAAGAAGAAGAATAGTTAGACAAATTGCATATGCTATGATTACATAAGAAAATAGAATAACGCCTCAGAGTAGATTCCATAGCAGAAACTATCCGATCACTGGTTGACCATTGGCCAATCTCCTCACACTCATCTCCTCCTGATCATGTGAAGCACCTGTATCGGCAGTGCCAACTTGTGTTAAAAAATTCGTCGGTTTCTCTTCTTCCAAATATTCCAAGCTGTGTATATGATGACCGCTGCTACCGAACACCTTTGATTCTTTGAATATCTTTCCATGTTTGCATTCTACCATTGACTGATAGTTTGGTTTGATGCTGGGGCCTTAATCATATCTTCTGTCCATACACGAACTAGCTCCCAGACCACTTTAGCGTAGCTACAGAGAAAACATAGATGTTCAGCTGTTTCTTGCTCTTGATCACACAGTTGGCACATCGGGTTATAGGGCCAATTTTTCGTGCATTTCGTGCAAGCTTGTCTACCGTAAAAAAGCTTTTCCTGTATCATCAGCCAAGCAAGAACTTGTGTTTCCCTTTTGTATTTGCTCGCCAGACTGCTTGAACATCAAAGGTTGTGTAGGATCCCTGAAATTGAACAAGATATGCTGAACGAGCACTATATTGGCCATTAGCAGTCCACTTCCATGTGATGGTATCTGACTATTCCACAAGATGCACTTGCTCGACCAGTCCCCATAGCTTAATGAATTCAGTCATTTCCTCCACTGTTGTCATTCTCATCAGTCCACTTGTCCACCTGTTTCCTTGGAGATCTTCATGAACTGACATATTCTTTCTCCGTGCAAGTTTGTACAATCTTGGTGCTATGTCCATTGGTGCTCGCCGATCAATCCAGCTTGAGTGCCAGAATTTTGCAGTTCGACCATCCCCAAGGTGAACCTGCGTGCTCAACCTAAACAACTGCTTGTTCGCGTTGTCGCACGACGTGTTTGTGCCCACCCATGGTCTTTCAGCATCAGCCCATTCGTACCATAGCCAATGCAGGCGCAATGCTCTACTAAATAAATCAAGATTCTTGATTCTGAGGCCTCCTATTTTCTTTGACCTACATACCCTTTTCCAGTTCACTAGACAATGCCCACCATTTGCTTCCTTTTTTCCTATCCATAAGAATTTTGTCTGATGCGATGAATTTTCTTTATGGCCCACTTCTTAATCACAAACACCGTCAAGAGATATGCTGGGATAAAGAACATCACACTGTTAACTAGTGTGAGACGGCTAGCTTTGTTGAGCAGCCTTCCCTTCCAACCTAGCAGCTTTGCCGAAACCTTTTGGATCTATGGCTGGACCTCTCTTTTGGTTAGCTTCTTTTTGTTGAGCGGCAAGCCCAGGTATTGGCATGAGAAGGTCATGATTGCGCAAGGAAAAGATTGCATGATGTCCACAATGTCCAACCCTTCACATCTGATAGGGTACACATGACATTTGTTTAGGTTAGTGGTGAGTCCTGATGCAGTCCCAAAAATCGCCAACAACTCATGAACAGCTTTGATCTCTTCCTTTATTGGGTTGACGAAAATCACAGCATCATCTGCATACATGCTAATCCTCAACTTGGCTACTCTGTGCTGAATTGGCTGAAGGATCGCGGCATCTGTGGCCAACTGGAGCAATCGTTGCAACAGGTCAATCGCTAGAATGAACAACATTGGCAACAGGGGGTCACCTTGGCGTAATCTTGTGATGTGTTTGAAACCTTTGCCCCTAGTGACGTTTAATAGGATAGAAGAGGAGGCTAAAGATAGAAGGGCTGAAGTCCACTCTCTCCATTTAACCCCAAAACCCATTTGTTGCAGGACCTCAAGGAGGTAATCCTATCTCATTGTGTCAAAAACCTTGGCAATGTCAAGCTTGAGGAAAAGAGTAGGCTTCTTGGCTCTGTGCAATTCTCTGATCAAATTTTGTGTGAACAAGAAATTGTCATGGATGCTTCTTTTTTTAATAAAAGCATTTTGGCTTCAGGATACTATTTGGTTCAAGCATCCTGCTAATCTTGTTGCTAGCACTTTAGATATAAGCTTCCACACTATGTGTCAAACTTATTGGTCTGTAGTCATATATGAACTGAGCATCAAGCTTTTTTGGTATAAGAACCACATGGCTTGTGTTTAGGAGGTTTAGGTGATGTCGTTGCTGACTAAAAAACAGATCTGCCACTTTCATAATATCATCCTTTACTATGGACCAACAAGTCTTGAAAATGATCCAATGAATCCATTCGATCCTGGGGCCTTCTCTGTTGGTAGATCCTTTATGTAGGTTGTGTCTTCATAGCTCAATTCTCTCCCAATCTAGAGTGTGGGTTCTATGCAATGGTTTTCCCAGAGTTTTGCTGAAGCACTCATAGATGGTTGTAGCTTTGGCCGCATGTGTGTGTACTTGCCCAGCATAGGTGTGCAAGCTTTGTATAAAGTGTTTCCTCTTGCGGCCATTTACCCTTAGATAAAAGTGCTTAGAGTTTGCATCACATTCCTTGATCCATGTCAGTCTGGATTGCTGCCTTGTGCTTAGCTTTTTCTATGGCAGTCGTGCGAAGGTATCTTTGTTTTAGGTCTCGCTTTAGGCTGAGCTCTGCTTCACTTAACTATATGTACTCTTGAACCACATCTAGAATCCAAATTAGTTGCTTGGCCGCCCTTAGGAGCAACTTATTTCTTCCAATTTTTGTCTTTGCCCATAGCCAAAGATGTTTTGCTGTGCGTTGGAGCTTGATATATAGGTCGAGAAAATAGTTTGTCACCCCAGTTGGCTTATTCCATACTTCATGAACTATTTCATAAAAACCTGGTAGCTTGGTCCAAAAAGCCTCAAATCTAAAACCATGATATTTCTTTTGGGCCACATCCCTAATCAAGAGCATAGAGCAATGATCGATGTAAGGGACGATTGTGCTTGCAACAAGCAATTTGGAAGCATAAGATCCCACTCACCAGTGCTGAACACACAATCAATTCTGGTGTGAGTGCTATCATTTGTCCAAGTGTAATTTGGACCTTTGAAATATATTTCCTTTAGCTCCATATCCTACACTACAGACCAAAATGCACCCATTATCTGCATGTTTAAGTTGTCTGTGCTCTTGTCTTGTGAATGAAGGATCATGTTGAAGTCTCCAATCAGCAGCCATCTGTTTGACATTATGTGCCGTTGGAATGCTGTCCATTTCCAAGACTGAGGCCGGCCTGCCATTGCTACCGCTTCCCTGCTCCATCGATGCAGCCTTTGAAACAGCTGTCTCTTCCACCATCGGGTCCACCTCTCTGATAAGACTTTGTATTGATGCAGAGCTTTCACCTAGAAGGAAACTGTCTCCCTACCACAATGCAAAGGTCATCTTTGATTTATCTGAGGATAGCACACCTTTTTGCCTCAGTAGATGTGCAAGGACCTTGGGTACCACGCCATCGGATGGTCGAACCACGTTTCTTGCATCACTGTTCACCAGCCGACAGGAAAGAGCCATTTTGCTGGTGGCCAGAGTGTCCACCATGCTTGCCATACCCCCTCCAATCTTGCGTGTGGCCATGTTGGCATGGCCCTCCCGTCTCAAAGTGTCGAAGTGCTGACGGTGTGGTGGCACCATCGCGACCTTTCTTGCCTACCCCACCACCGCCAGGTGAAGAACGATCGCGCACTTGGCCACCCAAGAGGTCATGCACCAACCTCCGCCTCGCTGTAGGCGGCAAGCAACCATCTGCATAGCCAGGTACCAGGTATGATGGTACTGTTTTGGCCACTCGTCGCCGGTGTCACTTATGTCCTAGTCCATGTCAGTGCTGTCCACCTTGCTCCAGCCCTCTGGGTTGTACGGCAATGGCGAGTAGTCCAGCACATCGTATTTTAGCATCTCCGCCGGCCTTGTACACCGAGCAGGAGAGCCGAAGATGCCTAGCTCGGTGTAGTGGTACGATAGGGGAGACTGATGCAAAGACTCCTCCAATTTAATTGCTCCTGTCTTGGCAATTGCATCAAGGTGGGAGGTCCAGACCCAAATGTAAAAACACGTTGTCTCCTTGTCAGTGAGCTTTAGGTTGTCATCGATGCCAGCGAGGAGCACCGAATGATTGAACAGGGATTTTACCGTCTCTAACTGCTAGGCGTGTTAGGGCACACCCTCGAGATACACCCTCATGTTATAGAGAAGATCAGTAACCTTCGTGTTACACTGGCATGACCAGGGAATGATGCTCATGTTCACCCGGCCGATGGTGAGCGAGCCCAGGGAAGCAAGAGCCCTGCATCGCAGTGCCAGATCACTAAAGCGAAGCAGAAATGAGGAGCACGAGAATATGATGACATCGCACTCGCTCTCAAGGGTGTCATACTTGTGGAAGGCCCCCTTTCTACATCCCTGCATGTTAGAAGCACCTGCGAGTCCGCCGCCACTGCAATGACAGCATGTAGGCTCAGCTCCCTCTCCTTCGCTGAGATGGCAGAAGTGAGAGAGGAGCATGCATCCACGCGATCTGGGCGTTTGTGCGAAGCGCCAGGAAGCATGTCCACAAAGTCCATGGCTGGTAGGTGGTTGCGCGTAGTGTTTTGGCTAGTGGAAGGCTGAGAGGTTAATGGCTTCACTGTGGATGGTGTGCTGATGGGTTGTATGGTAGTGAAAGCGGTGGTGGGTGTAACTTTGCTTGCAATAGCCTTGTTTATGAAGGTGAAGTGTGAAAAGGACGGCTTGCTAGGGGTGCGTTGGAACAGTGGGTGAGCCGTAGGAGGCTATGGTGATTTGCAGAGCCTAGCCTTATGCCCTGACTTGTAGCATAGCGGGCAATGGGGAGGGTTGTGACACTAAGCAATGCGATGGTCTGAGGCCAAGTAGTTGAAACATCTACCTGCGGCCTTTTTCCAGAAGAGCTCCAGGAAATCAGCCGGCGAAAAGGATGGCACTAGGCTCTCCTTCACTGGTCGGACACGTTCGTCCACCTTATTATGGACGAAATGAATACGTCGACCTAAACACGCCTTAAAGGAGGGCCGCTCTTTGTGCCACCAGTGCCGGCCTTTAACTTCTTGTCATTCATCTTGGCCGTGGGGCCTGATGAGGACCGACTGCTCCTTCTCTTGTCCTTTCTTGGTTGTCTTTAAATCGCTGCTGCTCCCTTGGAGGAGGCATGATGAAGGGGCCTGATGAGGATCCACTGCAACCTTGGCTTGAATGCTTGTAGCTGCTCGTGCTTTCCTTTCTCCGCCACTGCAAACTTGGCTTGAATACCTTGGCTTGACGGTATTTTTCTTCTATCTTTCCTATCTAATTCTTCAATGATTGATGTAGAGAAGAGGAATAGATCTGAACATGGGGAAGGGTGAGGAACGGAGGGTTGGAGGGACTAGGAGAAGATCAGGAGAAGGGAGGGGGGAGCGCTGCTGCCGGCTGTAGCCCTAGATTTGGAAGAGGAGGAGCTCGCGCTGCTCCGATCACGATGATGTCTCCATCCCTGAGGTTGCGTTGCTGGAGAACCGTTCATCATCGGAGAGCCGGATGCAAAGAAGAAGAGACATGCAAGAATCTGCTTGTTTCGTGGGCCCTTGATTTGTTGCTGATCCAAGTTCTTACCTTTTTGTTCCCCAATTTAGTTTTCATACCTTTGTACCGGCCATGTGAGTGATTCTTGATGATTAGATTAACCGATTCTCGCTGTAGTGGGTTCTTGATTTTGTTCCTCATCCAAGTTCCACCCTTTTTCTCGCCCATTGATTTGCACTTTTATACTGGTCAGTTCAGTGGTTATCTATGGTTAATCCAGTCATTCTTAGCTCGTATCTGGATTTCTCTACATTCCCGTGTAGTTCCTTCTTGTATCAATTGCTGGGATGTTGGGAACCTCAACTCTCAGATTGCTTCCAGTGCTATTTCAACTCAAATAAGCAGGAAGATTTCGGTTCTTGTTTGTTTAGTAGCGCCATTGAAATTGGAAACAAGAAAATCTCATCCATTAGATAGAACACCATTAGCTTGCCTAGAACGCTATGAAGTGTTGAGATTTTTCTGTTACAAAAAGTATTGAGCTTTGTAATGGTGAAATTTGCTCTGCGGGAATGGCAGAGCGAAGCTCCGATTCCCAACCCACCGTGGCATTTGAGTCATGCTGCTTGAGAGGGACCCTGACCTCTACCGAACGGTCTTCTCCGGCCCGAGCCAGAAAAGCCCGTGGATTGACCCAAGCGTGCTGAACCAGAAGCACCAGATAGGGAGTTTTGTCCTGCTGGGGATGTCTGGATAGCAACTCACCATCAGAGAATGGTGGATTACGACTGGTACCACGAGGTCGCGCTGAAGATGCTGCATCCAATCAAAGATGACCAGCTGCGGCTCTTCTCGGCGAGGTTCGATGAGATATTCAGCAAATGACAGGGCCCAATGTCTGTTTCCTACATGACATCTCAACACAGAATGGAAGGGTATGTTGGTTGCATGGCCATGCCAAATCTCGCTGTTGTATCACCTTGGCTATGAAGGTTAATTCATTGCTTATATTGCTTCATGAATTTTTAGATTTGTATAGCGATGAAGTTTTATGAAGGATCCATTGGAGACACGATGGCTCGGCTTAAAGGTGGAAGGCTCCCTTTGTCAGATGTTTTGAGGTAAGGTGAAAATGCCCAAAGGTTTATACATAAACATCCAGTGCACCATGCGGACCACCAAGATCAACTTGTAGAATCTAATACTTTTGGACCTGAGCAAGTAGTTTCTATGAGGTACCGAGTAACCATGTCACGGACTTCAGCAATTTATTATAATAAATTATGTACTCCATTAATCTGTTGATTGATGGCTAGAAGTGAAGGAATAGCATGACATTTGTTTTCTACCATTACATTGCAGTGGTAGGGGATCCAAATCCCACGTGCCGTCTTAACTATCAGTTATCCTTTCTCATTTTAGTATACCTTCAATGTGTTGCTAATATCTGATAATGCGTATGATGGTATTATTTGGAGGTGTCTTATTTTCTCATTTTAGTACATTTGGTTAACTTTCCCATACAGTATACCTCCAAACCCGAAAACGTCCTTTCTGGGTGCTTTGAGTATGACTTCAGAGACCATCCCTTAATAAAAGATCTCATCGAAGCATCTTTAATTTGGGGTAAATGAGCTCCTTGTCCAGATTCCTAGAATCCTGTCATGCTGTAAATTAGTAAAACGTGTTTTTTACCCTTTTTTTTTAAATAGTGGGACCTATTCCCATGGCTTTCTTTAGAAGCAATGTCGAGCGAGACCGCTCCGTGCATACCCGTGCGAGCGCTCGGGCTCGAACGCGGGCTGACTCGAGCGCTCGCGCCGTGCTTACCAACCGGGCTAGCGTCTGGATGCATGTAAAAGTATTGTTAACTTTGCTACGAACCGGAGATGAATTTAGAATGGTGAGATTGCAGAAAGGAAACAGTGTTACAGACAGAAAAAGGGAGAATTCTCTCAGTGGCATCAAATTTTTTAGAAGTTTCCTCACTGTCATTAAATTTTTTAAAGTTCACTCATTGTTGTCGCTTTTATCTTTCTTTCCCTCTGTGTCATTCCGTGACCGCTCCGGTAGAACTACCGTCAAAACTCATTGTACATCGAGCACTATTTATGGGTAGCCCTGGGTCCTCCGATATCTCTAAAAATAAGTGATTTTCTATTTCTTTAAAAATCCTATAACTTTTTACTTGTGTATGAGTTCTATAATCATTCAAAAATCATGTGTATAATTTATAATAAAATTCTTAAAAAATGCTACTTTTATAACTTCAGAGTCTCAAACAGAATTCTATTTTTTTGAAAAATCTACTAATATTCTTATTATATAATAAAATAATTTTTAAAATTATTGCTAACCCTAGATTATATGCTCTATTACAACTTGTATATAAATGGAGCATTACAAAGAAATTTATATTTTCACCATATAAACTAGGGATGGAAATAACTTTAGAAATTAGTCTACCATATAAGAAAAATATTAGTGAATTTTTCTATATTTTTAGAATTTTATCTGAGGCTCTGATAATTATTAGAAGTTATAAAAATAGTTTTTTTAAGAATTTTACTTTAAATTTTACATAAGTTTTTTTGAATCTAATTAAAATAGATTACACATTAATTATGAAACATGTATAAAAAGTTTTATGATTTTTAGAGAAATAGAAGACTACTGATTTTCAAGATATTAGAAAACTATAGTGTTGTAAACAGTACCCATGAAGATGTACAGTGAAATTTGACGGGAGTTCTATAGGAGCGGTAACGGAATGGTACAGAGGGAAAGAAAGGTAAAAACATGGCAGAGAGAACTTCAAAAATTCTCCCCATGAGAAAAGTGCGTTGGATGAGTTTTCTCAACTAGGTATATGTAGCACTGCTGTGGGCTCTGGCTATCAAATTCAGGCCATGATAAAACAAGTGGATAGGAGAAGGCCGGGCGTATGGTTGGCTGGATCCAACTGAATGGATTGGAGCAGGTAAGATAGCGACGCCGAGGCTATCTGAGTGCTATAATTTTTTATTTAATTGTGCGTGTTATGACTTGAATTTAGGATTTTTGGTTTTGATACTATATTGAGCTGTAATTAACAAGTAACTTGTTTAAAAGAATAAATTAATAAAGAAAGATAGACTATTTATTTTATACTTAGACAGACTTGACAGCCGAATACTCTATAAAAAGAACGGTGATTAATATTAAACTCATCGACGTCGTTCGACTGCAGCCTACAACCTGGTGTGCCATGTGAGCCTACAGCATATACCCACTTTCCTCCGTTGTTTTTATTCGAATTGGATTAATTTATGGCCTCCTTGTCAGATGACTTCCAGAATCAGCCTGTAGTCCTATTATTGCAACTACTGCTAGCAAATTACGTACTAGTCATTTCAACCTTTTCTTAAAGCTGCTAGTACAAAGCCGGTAGTACGGACGATACTAGGCAGTCCCATTTGCCTGTATATTCCAGAAAGGAAAAAAGAAGTTCGCGGAACAAGTTTCGGTAGCTTAATGCCACCTTTAGTTTTCGTAAGATATGGGTTATACGGAGTTGCAAAAGTAAGACTAAATATAACCAAAACCATACATCTCTCGTGTGACTATACATGCCTATTTGGTTGTAGACATATGTTGTCATACTTTGTTATACCTAAAGTTAGATATATTTGATCAGCTTAAACAGCCGTTTGCAGTATAGTTATGGTAAAAAAAAATTCTCTTACTACTATGGTTTCACTTATAAACTCAGAAAAATATGATAAGATTCTATTATATAGCCTAATATGAGGCGTTGATTTTATTCATCACAAGTGTGACAGTTTTAAAAAAACATTTGATAAACTTAGACCAAACAAGAAATTATTAGACATGAACCAAATAGGTCCTACGACTCTATCTAGTTGCTCAAAATAAACTTGAATTCTGGGCCCTACGACTCTATAGAGTGGCTCAAAATAAACCTGAATTCTACTGCAGAGGCGTCCAAAAGAAGGCCCACTTCCGAGGTACGAGGTGGCGGTCCAGCGCTCCTCTTACGGGCCGGACCGTCCCCCGAAACTGGGAGCTTTGTACAGCTCGTGAGGCGCGCTGTAAATGCCTGGGCCCCTGGTTCGTCTTTCACTTCGCACTGCGCGACGAGGCCTGGAGGCCGGAGCCCGCCCGGACTAGTGCTGTGCGGATCGGTACCCGCGACCTACCGCAGCCGGAAAAGCAGCCACACCAAATAAACCTGGCAGTCACGTGATGGTACGCAGCAGCTTGCGTGCTGCCCCTTAAACAGTACACTTATCTCGAGCAAATTGGGTTCACTTATACGTAAACAGAGTCAAAGCACGAGTTAATGAGGCCCAGCCAATATTATACTTCTTGTGATGGATACTTTGAGGTCCAAAGAGAAGCCCAGCTAACTACAGAAATAGGCCCAACGGCAGCTCAAACAGTGGAAAAAAACAAGCACAGTAGTCCTCCTGACTAGAGAACTGTTCTTAAGAAAGACTTTACGGTCACAGTCATATTCTGCTTCCATACAGCAACAGGCGCCGCCGAGGCCGTAGCGAAATTGCCGCTCCTGACGAGCGCTGGCATGGGCACCGGACAAGCCGCGCAGGCTAGCCAACCAGAGCAAGGCGTGCGTCGCCACTGGCTCTAGCTGCCTGGCCCGCGCGCGGCGGCCACAGGACAGGACATAGCGCGGCGCGCAGCAGGTGTCGAGCCGGTGGTTGGCGGCATAGAGGCGGGGGGGCTGTGCGGGCCCCGCGCGCGAGCCCGTCCCCCACCCCATCACATGCGCCCGCTCCGCCGTGGGCCCCCCGTTCGCCTCAACGGCTGGTCCCGCGGACGGGGTCGTGGGCTCGTGGCGTGCCCAGAAGTTTCTCCCACGCTGTTTCCTAGGCTTCCCCCCGCGGCTTGACCTCGCGAGGCCTCCCTGCGATCTGAGATGGACGGGCGGGATTGCGCGGACAAGGATCCGCGCCGGTGGTTGGCAGGTGGGCCTGGAATCTCTCGGGAAACACGTCAGGCCATGTGCGGGCTAGGGGCCTACGGCTCACGGCTGGGAGCGCCGCGGCCCGCAGCAAAGTGGGTAACCGAGCCGAGCTGGCCGGTGATAGTGAGCTTGAGGGTATGATAAGCTGCCTGGTTGTGAGCCGGCTACAGCTTGGCGACAGGGGAGTGCGCTTGCTTTCAAGGAAGGAGCATATCTCGGCAATTCCTGGGGGCGCCGGCAAAAAGGTTTTGCATGATTGTATGATTGCAGCATCAGCAAAATAAATAATTGTGACAAATCTTAGGTGCGCCGGCAAGATACGAAACAGGCAAAAATGCATGTGTGTCTTCGGTCGAGAAAGTGTAGCTTTTAGTGCCGCTTAGGTTTCATCACAGTGACGGTGAGGTATCTTAGGACACTCCTAATGTCCTACTACTCCGGTTCTCTTTTAAATATTGTTTTAGTCATGGATATATATAATAAAGTTATAATAATTTCTTTTTTATATCTAACATATTTACCTCTTCTCGATTTCTTCTACATTTAATCAATAGTACATAATCATCGATCCACCACACTCATTGAATTGAAACTCTACTTTTCGATAACATTTAATATTTGCACTACAGTAAAATACTACTTTAAAAACCTAAAACGATATCTATTTGAGAACATAATCAAATTACTAAAATAATATCTATTTGAGAATGGATGTAATATGTCTTAGCTGATGTCTAAAACGGAAGACAAAGTAAAGATATTGATATTAAGAAATAAACTTTCAATGCATGTACGTGTGATTATGATTTCTGGTGTCTTCCAAGTTAATTAATTATCGCATAGTTGTTTTAATTGCTCAAAGAGCTAGTATCTTATATAAGAAATAACCTCATTCTCTTTTTTTTAAATTGCTTGTCACACTATATTTTTATTTATATGGACAACTATTTAATACCTAAGATATAAGTTAAGATGAAGCATCGAGAGACCTAAGGTACAACTGTGTTCACTTTTGGCTACTTTATATTGTATTATGCCGTCATCCTTGACTATGTTGTGCATTCACTACCACAAAACTAGTTATCTGTGTCGGGCCATCAGTGTCGGTTAAATTAAAACTAGCACTAAGGCGATCCGCAATTATCACTAACAGTTTGTAAACAAACTAGTATCAGTAACGATTCAAATTAAAAATTGACACTGATACTATCAATAGAATCGAACTCAAAATTTTAATTGAATCCACTTTCGAATCAACTCACGTATGTCGCAACTCGACCTTATCTCTTCCCCACGCCATCAATCTTCCTCATCACCATCCTCCTCCTCCCCCACCAGCCTCTCTCTCGCTCATCCCATCACCGGCGACTGTGCCCCTTGTGAGATCCACGGCGGGATCTGACGAATCTAACCATGGATCTCGCTAGGATCGGACTCGCTGTGTTGCCGCGTTTCTGTTGTGGTGGTGACCTTCATGCCCCATAGTAGATTGTCGCCATCGTTGTCCAATGATGAAGGGGACTGAGGCCTGGCAAATATCGTCAACACTGTCGGTTAGTTTGTCGTGCCCTCTCTCTGTGCCGGTCATGCTGTCATAGCCGGTGCTCCGATCGCGTCGTTGTGCCTTTTCTTTGTGCCTGGTCGTACCGTTGTGCCTTCTCTCTCTCTGCTCAGTCCTCGCGCCGTTGTGCCTAAATTTTGCATTGGAGATTCTAGATGAACAACTTGTTACAGCTAAATCCTCAAGCAAATGATTTTCTCAACCATGGTCTCGTCAAGTGTTAATATTTTTGTGGACGTATTGAAATACTTAAGTGCATTGAGATTACGAGCTACATGGATTAATTGATTGATGAACATGCCATCTTCACGCTTCTGTCCATAAGTTTCAGCATCGCAGATGAACGAGAAATCACTATCAGGCATCCATCACGCTTAATTAATTCGATCGTCAACGTCCGCTTCAATGCAAAACTTGATGACCTATATATATATCCCCATTAATTATTATCCATTACTTATGACAAAATTCTTGAAATTTTCTTTTCGAGATCAGACAAAAACCTTATTCATGCTACTAGTAACTGCTTCTGAGCTATACATATATTTACACATATAATATAATTTCCATTTTAATTTTTTTTTAGAAAAATGCTGAAATGAATATTAGTTATATTGTAAATCGACTGAAATAATCTAAAATACAATGAAAAATATCTAAAACTCAAAAAAATATGAAACAAATTTGTTAGGTTTGTATTACCCGTCTACATATCTAAAACAAATTATGTGCACGCATGAAAGTACTACTGTTTTTACTATAATTAATGAATATGATAAATATTGATAAATTTATAAATAAATATTAAAATATTCAAAATTAGTGAATCCAATTTTTTTAATCTTTTTTATCATACTCTATAAAAAATGAGGCCCAACATAGACGCGCCAATCCACTGATCTTAACTAAGCAGCCAGGTCACGACGCGGCCGCTTTGCTTTTGAGTTCCCTTCCATCCAAATTAGTCGAAAAAAAGGCATCCAAATTAGCCATATCACTTGATCTAATAGAAACCCATCCAAATCCCAACAGCTCCCGGCCCAAAAGCCACGTACAGCTCCACTGGCGCAGGTCCCTGGATCCAATGCATGCACCGGTGGTAATCTGGCGCTCCGTTCCTCCTCACGACTCTCACTCTCAGGGTCTACACGTGCGGTGCACCAGCTGGAGCCGAGCCGAGCCGAGCCGGCGCGGCGGAGGGGCGCAGCGGCTCGGGGAGCTCATATATCAGCGCGGGGATGACGCTGACCGCTGGGACCTGTGGCCCCGCATGGCAGAGCGAAGCTATACTAGGCGAGGCAGGACGCAGGAGCCCCAGCCTCGCTCGCCTACTCCAAATCCCCTTCCCCGCACCCAGCCACCGCTCCCAGCCTCCGGCCGCCGTGCTGCGCGCAGGACAAGGCCCGAGCCTGAGCCTCAGTTCTGTCGCCATGGACGAGGAAGCGAAGGCGGGTTCTAACACTGACGCCAACACCAACGCCGCCGCCGCCGCCGCAGCCAAGTCGGCAGCCGCTCCACCGCTGGCCTCGGGTTCGGAGTCGACTGAAAGGGAGGCGAAGGAGGAGGTGGTGGGGGAGGAGGGAGCGGTGGTGGAGAGGTTGGTGGAGCTGGTGGACGAGATCGCGGCCATCTCAGGCTTCAGGAACGCGTACCGGAGGCAGTTCTGCAACCTGTCGCGGCGGATCCGGCTGCTCGCGCCCATGCTGGAGGAGGCCAAGGAGACGCCGAGGCCGCTGCCGGTGGCGTCGGAGGCCTCGCTCCGGCAGCTCAGAGAAGCACTCGACTTCGCTGGGGAGCTGCTACGGCTCGGCAGCAGCGGCAGCAAGATCTTCCTGGTGGGATATCTCGCTTAAAGCTTGCAGCTTTGTTGCCTTGCTTAGGCTCTGCTGCTTAAATTTCTTCCGTTTACTGCTCTTCGCGTTAAATTGGGATTTTGTTGTGGAGGTAGGATAATTTGCCTGACGAATCGGAGGGAATTTTAGTGTGTAAATTCTGCGGAGTTAGCACTTCCAATCGCACACTCCGTAATAATCTCTTGCCTCTTATGTAGAGTAATTTGTTGCCTGTTATTCTTTTTTTTCATTGTGAAAGCTTAATACTTTTATCAAGGTTGGACTAGGTTTTGGAATACCTTGTTGTCAAATCAGTGCCCGGTCGGGCTAGCTGACATAGTCTAATGCTGTTGAGCAAGTCTGTCTAATACCTTAGTTAGTACCCTTTTCGTTTACAAAGATGGGTCAGACCTGGCCAAACATGGTATTGTGCCTGAATTGTATTATTATATGATTCTTTTTAATTTTGGTGTAACCATTGTCATTGCATTCCAAAGTTTGTTAGTTTGAGCCTTTGAGGTCTTAATAGGTCATATATAGTATGTACGAGCTTCATAGCTGCAAGTTTCTACGAAATACGGAGTAAAAGCTCACTGTAATTACTGCATCACTGTTGCTATTTACTACAAGGTTGATTTCCATACCTGGGTTAACAGTAGCATTACTTAAAAGTTATCTTTCTGCAGCTGAAAAAAGCTGATAGAGTTTGTGCAGTTGCTTTTTCTATTTCCGTTTTTGTGGTGCAGGTAGTTAAGGATGGCGTGTGATGCTAGTTTAATCTCTTTACAGAATGTGGTTTATATGGATCTGTAGCATCGGGCCACACACAAGAATAGCTTTTTACTAATTTACTTAATCGATTGCTGTTACTTACATGGACTAACGATTGTGGAGTAAGATGAGTCAACCAAGAAGATAATGCTAGTAATTTGGCACAAAGCTTCATTAGAAAAGTAAGCTAAAACATTTGGATGTTTCGTTGGAAGTATAAAACTATGTAAGCTTTGGATGCTGCAAGGCTCAATTGCAATTTTGTAAAATGTGATAACTTTTAAGCAAGTGGTGACCCTATTGCTTAAGCTTATACAATAAGTGGGTGCTTATAAGGCCTTGTAAGAGGCTTGCATATTTAATCATAGGAAAAAATTAGTTTCGCACCACCGTAAGATACTTAGTTTAGGTATATATCTCTGAAAGAGTATGGTACACTTCAATACCATCCAAAGATGCCATCGTTCCTTTTCAACCACTCTGTCAATGGGCTCTACCCACACCACTCGTCATTGTCTTGCCTCCATCTAAAAGTGGAAAGGCTAGTAGCTCATCTCACCCTTGGTCTTCTGGACCTTCACCACCAAGCTGTTTGCCTTGGCACCTACTACGCTCAATTGGTCGCTGATGCCATGAACCGCGAGGAATCAAGAGTTCAAGACGAGTTGCTCCATTGAACTATATTGGAGGATTTGGTTGATTTGCCGTTGGGGATCTAGTCCCACTGAACTCTATTGAAGGATTTGGTCGATTTGTCGAGTGACCCTTATCTAGTACTGACTATCGTCGCCATCCGCACCCCTACGCCACATAATGTCTAGCCTTCACCCTTGCTTCTGAGGATCAAACCACCACTACAATTTCAACTATTGGACACATGAGGCAAACATGCATTCATACTTTTTGAACATTTGACCGCCAATTGATTGAGCTGAGATGAAATTGCTCCTAAAGATGCGTGGAAGAACTTGCACTCTAGTGTCATTGGAAGTGCATTACCTTGGCACGATCATACAAGCTCCATCGCGCGCTAAGCGTACATGACCAACACAAATGCCTCACCATCCCACACACCCTCCTTGCCAACAATCTAGGTTATGTCATGACGTCCTCGGTGCATACTAAGCCGATAGGTGTCCTGACTCTCGAGTGCCATGTCATGGACGCACATCCTCTTGGTGATGCGGCATCACCCTGCATCCACCACACTAGCATTGGATAATAGATGTGAATGGGAGGGAGGATGACAAAGACAGAGGGACTAAAATGTCCAAGTAACATTTCCCATGTCCAACGACTTTTTCACTGAATCGGACACCCAAATCCGAGTTGGATTCCAGCACCCATGTTTGTGGCCTGTGTCCTAACACTGGTTTTTCCCATGATCTTGTTTATGCGTATAGAGGAGTCAAATACGTTGTGATTTTAATCTACATACCCTAAAACTCATGTAGATCGAAATCACTAGGCATCTACATGAAAAGATGCATACGTTGGAAAACTCTATCCAATGTGACACTGACATGTGGGCCCTGGGGGGCTGGGGCACATATGGATGATATTTCCTACTCAGTAGTCTTCTATATGGCAGCATGGCACTGAGCAAATATTACCCAAGTTTTAAATATTGCTGTAATTTACACTTATTGCTTTTAAGATAAGTACTTATCACTCTGTTGTTACTTTTAAGATACAAATGCGAATTTGTTACTTATTTCCTGTGAGGTATACATTGGTTAATTAATCAATTCTATATGTTTGCACAGCTTGTTTATTGTAAATCAGCATGATTTGGTACTAGTGTGTCTAATGTCTCCTCAGACTAGATCCTATATGAGCATTAAATCGTGTCTATCAATAGATACCCTCCAACGCATATCCGTTCTGTGGTTTATTTTGTCTGATGCTATAGCAATTACTTTGGCACAGCACATAAACTATAGATACACAATCATGGCCGTTTTCTTACAGTAGGTAACTCCCCTGTGAGCAGGTTCTTGAGAGAGAGAAAATAATGAAGACTTTCCAAGACATTACAGCAAGGCTTGAACAAGCCTTAGCTGGTATCTCGTTTGATGAGCTTAACATATCAGATGAAGTAAGAGAGCAGGTAGACTACTATATTCCAGAGTTACAATAATACCGTGTCAATGTTTTACTTTTCTTGTTCCTGTTACCATAATATCCACAATGTTGTGCAGGTTGAATTGGTGCATGCTCAGTTCAAAAGAGCTAAGGAACGATCGGATACATCTGATGATGATATTTTTAATGATCTGATGTCTGTCTACAGTTCAACCAGCGGTGCTAATATAGATCCGGATATTCTTCGAAGGTTATCTGAGAAGTTGCAGCTTGTCACAATATCTGACCTCAATCAAGAATCTCTGACCTTGCATGAGATGGCTAGTGGTGGTGATCCTGGTGCAGTTGTTGAGAAGATGTTGATGCTCCTGAAAAAGATCAAGGATTTTAAGCAGACTGAAGACCCTGAAATAGGCGCTCCAGCAAGTACAACAGACATCTCCTCAAAAGACAACTCAACATGTCCTGTTATTCCTAATGATTTCCGTTGCCCAATATCACTGGATTTAATGAAAGACCCAGTTATTGTCGCCACTGGACAGGTCTTTGTTAAATACTGTTTTTATGCTTTTATTCAATTTACAGATGCTACTTTTGCATTTCATCTTACGATAATTCCTTGCATATGCATGTTCAGACTTACGAGCGAGGGTACATAGAGAGGTGGCTGGAGGCTGGCCATGACACCTGCCCGAAGACACAGCAGAAGCTTCCCAATAAATCCCTGACTCCAAACTATGTCCTACGCAGCCTCATAACTCAATGGTGCGAGGCGAATGGTATGGAGTCGCCAAAATGCTCTGCTCAACTTAGTAATGCACCAGTGTCATGTACTGCTGCTGAGCATAGCAATGTCGTTGAGCTTCTTCAGAAGCTGTCGTCCCAAAACCTTGAAGATCAACGTGGTGCTGCTGGTGTGCTTCGTCAGCTTGCCAAGCGCAGTGCTGAAAATCGTGCTTGTATTGGAAATGCTGGTGCTATTCCTATTCTTGTGAGCCTGCTATCAACAACAGATGTTAGCACCCAGGAACATGTGGTTACTGCTCTCTTGAATCTTTCCATTTATGAAGAGAACAAGGCAAGAATAGTCACCTCCGGAGCTGTTCCTGGAATTGTGCATGTGTTAAAGAGAGGCAGCATGGAGGCTCGGGAGAATTCAGCTGCAACACTGTTCAGCCTTTCTATTGTAGATGAGAACAAGGTGACTATTGGGGCTTCCGGGGCAATTCCAGCTCTTGTACAGCTATTGAGTAATGGAAGTCAACGGGGTAAAAAGGATGCGGCAACAGCACTATTTAATTTGTGTATTTATCAGGGCAACAAGGGTAAAACTGTTAGAGCTGGATTGGTCCCTATACTACTAGAACTACTCATGGAGACTGAGAGTGGAATGGTAGATGAGGCCCTTGCAATATTGGCAATCCTCTCTGGCCATCCTGAAGGCAAGGCAGCTATCGGTGCTGCTTCTGCAATACCTGTTCTTGTTAGAGTTATCAGAAATGGATCTGCAAGGAACAAAGAAAATGCAGTTGCTGTTATGGTGCATCTCTGCAATGGCGAACAGCAGCAACAGCATCTTGCTGAAGCGCAGGAGCAGGGTATTGTGTTTTTGCTGGAGGATCTAGCAGAAAGTGGCACAGACAGAGGAAAGAGGAAAGCAATCCAGCTGCTCGAAAGGATGAATCGGTTCCTAAAGCAGCAGAGTCAAGCCCAAGCCCAAGCTCAAGCAGAGGCCCTGGCACAGGCACAAAGGCAGGCTCAGGTGGTTCAAGCCCAAGCGCAAGCAGACATGCAAGTAGAGCAATCACTGCTTCCCACTTCATCACATATTCCTGATAGATGAGGTGATTGATCAGCAGCTTGTTTGTGTAGTTAATGGCTTGTTTTTTGGCTGAGGCTGGCAGGTGGAAGATCGCCTGAAATTCTTATTGTGGAGGTTTGATGTTTGTATTGTACACTGCAAATTAGGAGGTTTGGGCAACGTGATTTAGGGCCATGAGCATGTTGACATGTGGGTTTTGAGGCAACTGTTAACCTGCGTGTGTCGTTCGTACAAGGTACCGATGATTGAATGTAGTATCCTCGAGTTTTAGGGAGGTGTCGCTGTACTTGTACCGGGTGCTTAGTACAGGACTAATTTTCTGGCTTCCTAGGTTGATAAGTTTACATGCCTGACAAACAGCTGCAGTAAAGCTTTAGTTCAAGTGTTTGTTCGTCCCAATTCTTGTTGAATCTTGATAGTGGAGCATTGGTGGCTTTTGCCCTAGTGGAATGATCTCGAGTTTATAGCACAGCTGGTCAGGTGCAAACTTCGGTCCAGTTATATATATATAGAGAGAGAGACACACACACAGAATTGAAATAATCGGCATGTTGAATCCTTGAGCGTCTGTGGCCTGTCCTTGTTTGCCTCTACCCTGGAATACTGCAGCCAGCCGGAGGAAGTGTTGGAATACGTGTCGTATTTATATAAAGTTAGGATGGTTAAGGATAGAGGTGTAGTCAGATTTTATTCTTGTCTCTATAAATAAGAGATATCATCATTGTAATCATAGACTCTATTGTGTTTATAAATAAGCGATATCATTATTGTAATTGTAGTACATCAAACATATAATTTTAAAAAAACCGTTTGTAGTTATGTCTAGAGGATGTAGGCAGATGGTTGAATCTTGTTAAAAATATTAGATCACAGTGTCGTTGATCTTGCATTTGTCTTTGCTATCTTGGTTATGCTTCTGTGTACTCATACAAAGGAAATCTACTTGGATGCAGTATGTTGTGTTTGGAGCTTGCCTACGAGAACAAATACATTTACTCGATGGTATCTTCATGTTCTTGTAGTATCGAGAGTGGTGACTAGAGAGTAGTGAATAGATATCTCAATAATTTCTTGTGAAATAAATGACTTTCTCTTATTTTGATCACCCAATGCACCTCAAACTTTGAGTGGAAGCAAAATACTCAGAGAGACAAAGTAAGATAGAAAGTTTCAAGGTAATATGACTCTACGAATAAAATATGAACCATATGTTTCATTCAAGACCATTCTATGTGTCATTGTGTCCAAAAGTTTAAAACTTTGAAGATGGAAAAAACAAAGATAAGATCACCGGGCAAGTAAACTCTTCAAGATGATGGTCTAGAGGCAAGAGAATTCAAGACTCCATCACATATGCATATATATGTGAATTCTATACCTCTAGCATCAAGAAGAACAACCTCCTAAGGTGTTGAAATTTCAGCCCAAAAGGAAAAACAAAAATCAACAACAAAACATCGAGAACTTGCAAACTTGTAAGTAAAATAATAGAAGGAAACTAGAAGGAGAGGAACTCAAGCATATGCAAAAGCATAAACTTCGTTACTCAAAGAGATCAGCCTTATTTTAGACAGATTACAAGATTTTTCCCTCAGAAAAACTGTTACCTATTATAATTCTAAGCCTATCCTCTCCTCTCCTCAAAACCTATGACTAGGCTCTCCCAAATAGCTGGTTCAACCTCTACCTATAGCACTATCTCTCTTTTTTAGGCCTCGGAAATTTGATCCCAAGTTTCATAGTCTTTTCCCAAAATATCTCTATCTTGTAATACATTTCTACTTATCATCGAGGGTATTATATTCTATTTTTTTCTCAATTCATCAGATAGCCGTGACGTCTTTATGACTTAGCTTCGCCTTGACACAAGCTTCACGATGGTGCCATGTACTCCTCTAGTCTTCTCACGGTTTTGAGGCTAAACCGCAAAACCCTAGCACACTTCTCAAAGCGTGACTAGCCGCCACTTGCTTCCACCTGAAGCTAGCGCTACAATGATGACACGTGTCCTCCATCTTACGATCTTGATCGCCGGCAAGTCTCTCCCACTACCGATTCCTCGGGCTGACTTGTCACTTGCACCGGCATCCCCTTCGCTTTACTTTGTCAACACACCATCTTCATCCTTTGTTTCATACTTTGCTTGACCTTCATATACAGCTAGGATCACTCTTGACTCCACCCGACCTTCTTTGATCGTCTGGCATCAAGCACTTGCTTAGCCATGATCACTCGCCGTCGATCGTCAAGTTGCATCCGTCACCTGCACACCTTGAAACAAGCAAACACATTTCTCCACATTCCAAAATATCTCCAGGTTAGTATTAAATCAAAAACTTCAACTCAGAGCATATTCTGCAGAAAATGTGAATATCGAATGTTCCAGTGTGTTCTGCTCATGAACACCGGACCATACGGTGAATGTAACACTATTTGTTCCAGGAAAATTTTGCTCTCTGTAAGAAAAGATCTGGTGATAGCTTCTGGTGATCTCATGTTTATCACCGGATAATCCGGTGTGTACCAATCCACAGAACCACCCTTCTGTAACCTCTCTGCAACAAAATGTCTGGTGCATTTTCCAGTGTTCATAATCTCAGTACCGGACTATCTGGCGTACATAATCAAACTTGGCGCCAAAAATCTCCACTTTGTAGAAAATACTCCGGCACTCTCAAAGTCCATCACCGAACCATTCGATGTTTACTTCCATTTCTGCTTCAGCATTGAAAATACTCCGATGCTACCCTCTGGTGTAGCCACAAAACTCACCGGACATTCTAGTGCATTGATCTCCTATTTCGCCTGAAAAATTGCTCTCTGCAAGAAATAGTCTGGCGAGTATACACTGTCCACACTGGAACTTCCGGTGAACACTGGAACATCCGATGTTCACACCGGAACTTTCGGTGTGTGTAGTTTTTCTACGTACATAGAATAATTCGCCAATTCCAAACACCGACAACTCGAGTTAGACACGAACAAGTACAAGCATTGACAAACACATGCTAACCAAGTTGAAGACACATCAACTGTTGTTAATGCCTCATTAGAAGCAAACCAAGACACTTCTCCACTTGGTTTCTCAATCTTTCGCTTGATGAGTGCATTGACAACCCTCAAAGCACAAAGATTTGAGATTGAAGAAGTGAAGCACATCCAAGTGACGAAAAACTCGAAAAAGAGTAAATACAAATTACTTGGTATAAGACAGATTGCAAAAGGCCAAAGATAGGCAAAGACAAGCTAAAACCTCAAAGGAGTAAGAAAAGCTCAAAAACTCAAAAACAAATGCTCATCCTTGATGAATGGACATTTTCATTTTTCCTTGAGATTTGTTGCAAAATTTCTCATTTCTTCTCCTTTGTAGCATATTCTCTTCTTTGTGCATATGCTCTCCCCTTTGGCAATGCAAACATCAAAGACAAAATATTATGCAATGCATGAACATGCAATCCTAATGAGCTTTCACAAGTCTACCACAAAGTATTTGCAAGTGCTAGAAATGTCAAAAGGGTTCCGAAAAGGAGAGGATGGAGCTCACAATTGCACAGAGGTTCAAAAAGAGACAGTGACTGTCGGAGGATTAACTCCTGTCGCAGGGATCCTGAGGGACCCCTTTTTAGAGATTCGGCCGGGGGGATGATCCTGAATATGTTCGCCGGAGAAATAAATGGGTATGAATGCGATGGTCGGTGGGGGTGGAATGATTTAATGCGGAACGGAGTAAATGCACTGGCGTTTAGACAGGTTCAGGCCGCACGGGGGCGTAACACCCTACTCATGTATGGATACTATAAATGCCCTGAGGAAGTCCCTCAAGGATGTTGCTAGTTACAAGAATGTTTATCTATCTTAGAGCCTGGGGCTCCTTGTTCTTCGGCCTGTGTGTAGCCGTCGGCTTTGGGTGCTCTCGATATTCTCTTCTCTGCTTGTGAGCAATTGTTTCCTCCCTTCTTTCTTTTCCACACCTGCTTTCTTCTATGCCGTCGGCTGCTTTAAATACCCGCCGACAGCAGCGTGCTCCGAACGGGAGGGGGGCACGAGTTCCGAGACACCATAAAGGGAAAGGGCGTCATCATTACCTCTGGGCGAAGTGACCGGGGGTAGAAAATGCGTCCCACGCCCGGTCGTCCGTCACCATAAATGCACTGGCAACGGGCGCCGTGGAGAGGGCCCACCGGGCAGCCGCAGAGCGGCCCGGCGTGCCCGCCCTGTCTTGTTCCCCTGCCACAGCAGCGCGGCAGACGGAACGCCTCGGCCCTTACGACGTTATCCCGAGACGGGCCGGATGGCATGGGATGGGACCCGTGCATTCAGTGACCCCACGCCCTTCTGCCAGAACGTGGCAGGAGCTGACACCGAGCGTGGCGGGAGCAGTTGGGGGTGACAGGCCACACGCGCTCTTTAAATGCGGCCTTGGGCCTTTGACTGGCTGACACCTCATCGGTGGGCCCCTTGGGGGCCACTATCAGGGGGCTCTCTGGGTCATCAGGGAACCGAGTGCTCGGGGGTCACTGTACATCTCCCTGAGCACTCTCTCCCGAGAATGCCCTTTCTTGATCCTCGGGGAACCGAGTGCTCGGGGGTACTGTTCACCTCCCCGGGCACTCTCTCCTGGGCATGCTTGTACGGATCCTCAGGGGACCGAGTTCTCGGGGGCTGCGGCACGCAGTCCCGAGTACTCTCTCCCGGAACTTTCTTCAGTGGGTCCTCGGGATACTTGGGCGCCCAGGGAGCCACCGCTCGCGGCCCCGGGCACACTTCTCCCGGTACTTAGCTTTCCTGACTGTCGGGGGACTCGGGTGCTCGGGGGCCACCGCACGCAGCCTCGAGCACTCTCTTCCCGGCACTTAGACTTCGTGGATTATCGGGGAACTGGGGTACTCGGGGACCACCAAATGTGGCCCCGAGCGCCCTCTCCCGGGACTTAGTCTTTTTTACCTTGCGGAGGAGACTCCGCGGGATGGCGCCATGTGGCGGATTGCTGGCCTGGCCTCGGGATTCGGGGACCCCCGGTTCCTGATACACCGACAGTGACACAAGAACATGAAGCTTGATAAGCTAAACCCGAAGAGTTGGTTGGCGTATTTAATTTCACATAGCTAATCATGTGCAAGGTGACCACCACATAAGCATCAACTCGTGCCGAGGTAATACAAGCATTAAGAAGTAGCCAAATTCAATCTCAAAATAGGCAAACACACATTCATGACAACAAGCTTTGCAATCGCTCACATATGAAACCAAGACTTAGTTAGATCAAGTGGTTAATTTTTTTTGATCATTTAGGCACATTTCTTTCATTTTTTTATCCTTTCAAGTTGAATTTTATCCAAGCAAAGTGTCGCGCGACTGGATACAACAAGCACCTTGAGTCTGTAAGACAACCGTATTGGATCATATTTTAGCACAAGATACTTGAATTCACCAGAATATTCAAATTTTCACAGCAAAACAAGTTTTCACATGATCAAGTTAAGTAGTGTCTTTGCGACACAAGGAACACATGCTCCCCAAAGGTTCTATCATGAGCTAAACATTTGACAAAGATAAAAAATATAGTGTAATATTCCTCAATCCACAATCTTGAATGAAGAAGCCTAGGACAAGATATCCATCAAGCTAGCGTTAACACAAGTATTGACTAAACCAAAGTAATTATGGACATGGTGATCAAGAATGTAGCATTTCATAGTCTACATGATTCATAAAATTGTCAAATTTCATCTTAAGGAAAGCTAGATTGCTTGAAATGTATCATGTCAAAGCATCAAGAAGAGCCTAAGATTAAAAGCTTACTCCACACAACTACTCAACTTAGTCCAAATTCAAGTTTAGCAACAGAAAATGCTAAAGTCATATAAGTCAAATCTCAACTACTATGCTAAAGTCATATAAGTCAAATCTCAACTACTATGATTATGTTACATAATGAAATGTAATGTAAATACAACAAAAGTATGATAGAGTATATACAAAGGACAACTCCCCCTCACACAATGCTATAGGGATGACACACACCAAGCTCTCCTATCAAAAAGGCAATCTTGTAGCATCTAGAGGGTTAGTGAATATATCAGCTAGCTGGCATTGGTTATCTATGTAGCTCAACTTAATGTCTCTCTTCTCATTGTGGTCTCTTCGAAAGTGGAATCTCACATCTATATGTTTGGTTCTATAGTGTTGAACTGGGTTATTGACTAAGCTTATGGCACTAGTGTTGTCACACAAAAGTGGCACACTCTTGAAATTCAACCTAAAATCCCTCAAAGTAGCAACCATCCACAAAACCTGTGAGCAACAGCTAGCAGCAGCTACATATTCAGCTTCAGTAGTAGACTGCGCAACACTAGACTATTTGCGAGAGGACCAACACACAAGAGAAGTACCCAAGAAGTGATAGTACCAGAGGTACTTTTCCTGTCAATTCTACAACCAGCAAAATCCACATCCGAGAAACCTTGAAAAGAAAGCGAAGAGGAAGCAGAAAACCAAAGCCCATACTTGAGAGTATGCTTGAGGTACCTTAGAATGCGTTTCACTGCTTGGCTATGAGTCATCCTCGATGAAGCCTGAAAGCGAGCATACAAGCAAACGATGAAGTGGATATCGAGTCTTGTCACCGTCAAATACAGGATAGAGCCGATCATGCTCCTGTACTCCCGCTGGTCCACCTCCTCACCATCTTCATCTAGATCAAGCACAGTAGAGGTAGCCATTGGTGTCGCCAAGGGCTTCGCATCACTCATGTCAAACTTCTTCAGCAAGTTCTTAGTGTACTTCGTCTGGTGGATGAATGTACCTTGCTTGCATTGGTTGATTTGCAGCCCAAGAAAGAAGTTGAGCTCACCCATCATCAACATCTCAAACTCCCTGCTCATAGTTTATGTAAACTTGGCCACAAGTGCATGAGAAGAGCCATCACAAATAATATCATCCACATATATCTAGACAAAAAAGAAATCATTGCCATGCCTGAGAGTGAACAAAATTTTATCAGCTGACCCTATCACATACCCATGCTCTATCAAGAAATACCTAAGCCTGTCATACCAAGCTCTAGGTGCATTACAAAGTCTTTCTAAGCTTATAAACTCTATGTGGGTATTTGGGGTGCTCAAAACCTAGCGGTTGCCTAACATAGATCTCTTTCTGAATGAAACTATTTAGGAAAGCACTCTTGATATCTATTTGATACAACTTGAAACCTTCGGATGCACGAATGCAAGAAGGAAACTAATAGCTTCTAGGCTAGCTATGGGTGCAAAGTTCTCTCCAAAGTCTATCCCCCTCTACCTGAGTGGAACATTGAGCCACTAGTCTAGTCTTGTTTCTCACTACAGACCCATCCCCCCTGTTTGTTTTTGAAAACCTATTTTGTGCCTATGATGTGAACATTAGGAGGTGGTTCTACAAAGACCCAAATTTGATTTCTCTCAAAATTTTCTAACTCTTCATACCTGGCATTGATCCAACTCGAATCAGAAAGAGCATGTCTAACATGATAAGGCTCAAAAGAAGCAACAAATGCAGAATCAGTAAAATAAGCATGAGAAGCAGTCGTGGACCTCATTACCCTCTGTTTAAGATCTCCGATCATCATGTGTGGAGGGTGTCACCGCTTAATGTGTTGAGGGGCCTCATACCTAGAGGTGAACTCCTCGTCAACCTGTGTTGGTGTAGGCTCGAGAGTAGCTGAAGTGGAAGTAGACGCTATAGGATCCTCTGCTGGAGTAAAAGAAGCAGGTGCTAGCTCTGAAGGCGGTGTGGTCGAGGGAAGTAGTAGATCATCCTCTTCCTCACCGAGAGCTGGAAGGTCGCTATCTACAAAGATGCTCTAACTAATCTTCTGATCACCTACACACTCAATGACAAAACTAGCACAAGAGGTTGTTTCATTAAAGGTCACATCAAATGACTCCATGATGATGTTATTGTCAAGATTAAAGACCCCGTAAGAATGACCATGAGGAGAACACCCCAAGAGAATGCCATCAAAAGAATGCGACTCAAATTTGTCAAGATTGCAACGCTTTAGGATGAAGCACTTGCAACCAAAGACTCTCAAATGTGAAACCTTCAGCTTCCTCCCAAAGCGCAACTCATAAAAAATCGAACAAGATCGAACACAAGAAAATCTGATTGGAGATGTAGCATGCTGTGCTTATGGCCTCAGCATAAAACCTAATAAGAGTCATATACTCATCGAGCATCTTCCTAGCCATCTGCATCTAAGTTCTATTCTTCCTTTCAACCACGCCATTCTGTTGAGGAATGCGTGTGGCAGAAAATTGATGCTCAATATCATAGTCAAGATAGAAAGCATCAGAGGGATAGTTCTTGAACTCGGTGCCATTATCACTGCGAATTGCTTTCAATGCACCAGGAAGTTCCTTAAACAATCTCAAAGCTAATCTCCGAAGGTATGAGAACACTTTATCCTTGCTCACAAAAAAGAAGACCCAAGAGTAGCGAGAGAAATTGTCAACAATGACAAAAACATACCAATTGCCACCCACCGAACAAACCCAAGAAAGACCAACAATATCTATATAGAGAAGTTCTCCTGGTCGTTCAGTCATCACCAAATTGACTAGTGTGTGGGAGGCAGCAACCATCTTGCCATACAAATAAGGAGTACAAACAAGATTCTTCTCAAACTTGAGCTTGGGTAATCCTCGGATCAAGTTTAGGGCACTCAAACAAGTAAGCAAATCAAGGATCATATGCTATAGTCTCCTATGCCACATCCAAAGCTCAAAAAAAATTTGAGTAATCAAACAATGAGAAGAACCAAGAGACTCAGAAAAATCAGCCCCAAAAACTCTCCCAACTCTGAAAATCTTGCAAATCAATGCGCCAGAAGATTCAAGAACTCGAGAAGTATTACATTTGAAACGCACTTTCAAATCATTATCTAGCAACTGAGATACAAAGAGAAGATTATATCCTAGATGCTCCACCAAAGCCACATCCTTGAGAGTGAAACTCTCATTCACCCTTACCATACCTTTGGCCTTTACCTGTCCTTTTCGATCATCCTTGAAAATAATGTACTCGTTTTGCTTCATCGGGGTGAGGTTGGAAAACCATGATGCATCTCTAGTCATATGGTGCGAACAATTGGAGTTGATGAGCCACTTGTTCTCCAGGCCTCGATCTGCCACCTATATATGAGAATAATAGTAGGTGGATGGCTCAGTACTGGGGTTAGGCAGAAATCCCTTGGGAATCCAGTACTGAGTCACCCGCCCTGAAGCAGTGAAAGAAGGTGAATGTAGATCAATATTAGCACGCTGGGGGTGAGAACCATGACGAGGGAAACGTGGTTCGCTAAAGCACTGTGACTCAAAGCCTCTTACATGTAAACAAAAACCATATGAGTCATGGTAAAATCTACGTCGAGCAACACCTCTAGGAAGAGACTGAAAAATTTTAGGGACTTATGAGTGGAAGCGAGAAAAAGACTCATGTACACCAACAGAGGGGCGGTACATGTCCCAAGTGCTTCACTCCCATCACGCCGCTCATCTCTCCTACGAAGAAAGCAAAATCCAACCAAGTGACTCTCTCTCTGGTAGTAGGTGCAGTGATAGCATCTCTCGGGAACTCGATTACCGGTCACTTGGCACTCTCTCACAGGCTTTCTCATCTTAGGCTGTGGAGCTCTCTTGGGTTGTGATGCAGGCTTCTTCTTTGTGGGTTGTGGAATAGGTTTCTTGATGGGTTGTGGTGTGGTATTGATTTTGGACTTCTCAGCTTTTAGGGTCGTAGGTGTGGTGAACACAGTCTTACTCTCCCCATTGTCAGCCACCCTCTCAAAACTCAACCCAAGAGCTAAACTCTCCTTGTCAGCACACATCTTGATCTTGGTCAAGATCAAATTTATTTTCCCTTTGCCCTCTGAGCACTTTTCCACTAGACAAATGAAGTACTCATTCTTAGTCAGAAGCTTTTGAACTTACCCTCTAACCTAGCTGAGTTTATCCTGAAAGATGGTGCAGATGAACAATTCGGCTACACATCCTTTGAACTTTTAGCACTCTCCAATCTAGACTCTATCTCCTTCAGGTGCTTGTTTTTTAGTTCAACATCCTTTGCAAGCAAATGGTAATTTTTACAAGCACCTAAGAGAGTAGACCTAGACTCTTTCTCAAGGAGCTTCTTCTCGGCACTCTTAAGTCGACTAGCGACTTGAGCATTCACATTACGAAGCTCGGCAAGTTCAGCCATGACAATCAGGCAACTCTCACACTCCTCAACATTGGGACTAGACCTAAGCAATACAAGTTCAGTAGAGACAAACTCATACTTAGCCTAAGATCCTTCAACTCACGCACAACTTTCTTAAATAACCTATCCTAGCTAACAAAAATATCATTCAAGGTATTGAGTTGGATGGAAAGCTAGTCGTAAGAAGGCAATACCTTGGAGGGATCCAACTCGAGATCGTTGTCATCGTTATTGTTGTCTGCCATGAAGTAGAGGCCAGTGAAGTTCTTAGCCTTCTTCTTGTTCTTTGCTTGCGGTTCATCCTCCTCTGAGATCTCCTTTTCACTAGAAGAGGTGTTGATGTCATTGAGAGCCCACGAATGCCCTAGAAGCCTCTTTGGTCGCCTTCTTGACCATCTTGTCATGGTTCTTCTTGAAGAAAGGCTTCTTGTTCTTCTTCTTATGCTTGTTGTAGTCGTGGTCGCCGTCTTCCCTCTTCTTGAGCTTGGGGCAATCCGTCTTAAAGTGGGTAGTGTCACCACACTCAAAGCAAGCATGAGAACCACCCCTCCTTCGGTCTCGACGGTTGTTGTAGAAGCAGGTGAACTTCACAATCAACGCAAGGTCTTCATCATCCAGCAAGTCCACTTGCTCCTTTGTGACAAAAATCATGGAAGATAAAGCAAATCCACTTGATGAAGTGTTAGCACAAGAAAAGCCAGTTGCAGACTGATTGCCACCACCAGGTCCAGAAACCAACACCATGTTTTAAGACAGGGGATTTCTGAGACTGATCCGAGCCGCCTTGGCTATCTCGGTGGATTTGAGCTTGCTGAAGAGCTCATCACAAGTCAACGTGTCATAACTTGGAGACTTTTCAATGCTTGAGATCTCTACTTCCCATATGCTACGGTTGAGAGCATAGAGAAGCTTGATCGCTCTGTCATAGTCAGAATAGAGCAAAACACCAGTTGATCAAAGATTGCTAAAAATCCCATCAAAGCGAGCAAACATCGCATCCAAAGACTCTCCGAGGCCTTGCACAAATATTTGGTATCCTTGGTTGTATGTGATTTGGCATCTGACCTTAATCTGATTAGTGTCTTTATGACAGACACTCAGAGTATTCCAGATATCCCGGGTAGTATGGAGGTGGTGGACCCTGTCAAACTCATTTCAACTCAAGAAAGTGAACAAAATATTTCTGACCTTGCTGTTGGCCTCATACTGTTCAATTTGAATCTGAGTCGTGTGAGCAGTAGTGATCTCGTAGTTGGAATCAACTACTTTCTTGGCTTAGAAAATAAGCCTCCATGCGCACCATCCAGTACGAAAAATCACGACAATCAAATAGCGGAATCTTCTCACTTCTCTCTATGCCGCCTACGGATCACAATACCGGTTAAGGTCAACAAGTGATCAAACCGGCTCTGATATCAATTGTAGAATCGAGAGTGATGACTAGAGGAAGGGTGAATAGGCGCCTAAATAATTTCTTACGAAATAGATGGCCTTCTCCTATTTTGATCACCCAACACAACTCAAACCTTGAGCGGAAGCAAAATACTCAGAGAGACAAAACAATATGAAAAGTTTTAAGGTAACATGACTCCACGGATGGAATATGAACCATATGTTTCATTTAAGACCATTCCATGTGTCCTTGTGTCCAAAAGCTCACAACTTTGAAGATGGATAAAACAAAGACAAGATCATCGGACAAGTAAACTCTTGAAGATGATACTCTAGAGGCAAGGGAATTCAAGACCCTATCACATATGCATATATATGTGAATCTATGCCTCTAGCATCAAGAAGAACAACCTCCCAAGGTATTGAAATTTCAGCCCAAAAGGAAAAACGAAAATCAATAATAGAACAGTAAGAACGTGTAAACTTGCAAGGGAACCAATAGAAGGAAACTAGAAGGATGAGAACTTAAGCATATGCAAAAGCATAAACTTCATTACTCAAATAGGTGAGCCTTATTTTAGATAGATTACAAGATTTTTCTCTCACAAAAACTCTAACCTATTACAAGGCTAAGCCTATCATCTTCTCTCCTCAAAACCTATCACTAGGCTCTCCCAAATAGCTAGTTCAATCTTTCTCATAGCCTTACTCCTCTATTTATAGGCCTAGAAAACTTGATCCCCAAGTTTCATAGCTTTTTCTCAAAATACCCCTCTCTTGCAGTACACTTCTACCTACCATCGAGGGCATTATAATCCATTTTCTTCTCCATTCATCAGACAGCCGTGACGCCTTTGCAACTTAGCTTCGCCTCGATGCAAGCTTTGTGATGGTTCCACGTACTCATCCAGTCCTCCCACGGTTTTGAGGCTAAATCGTAAAACCCAAGCACGCTTCTCAAAGCGTGACTAGCCGCTACTTGCTTCCACCTGAAGCTAGCGCTTCGATGATGATACGTGTCCTCCGTCTTATGATCTTGACCACCGGCAAGTCTCTTCCGCTCTCGATCCCTCGGACTGCCTTGTCACTTGCACCAGCATCCCTTCGCTTGACTTTGTCAACACGCCATCTTCATCTTTCATTTCATGCTTTGCTTCACCTTCACGTATATAGCTAGGATCACCCTTGACTCCGCCTGACATTCCTTGATCGTTCGGCACCAAGCACGTGCTTAGCCATGATCACCCGATGTTGACCACCAAGTTGCATCCGTCTCCTGCACACCTTGAAACAAGCAAACACATTTCTCCACACTCCAAAACATCTCCAGGTTAGCATTAAATAAAAAACTTCAACTCAGAGCACATCCTGCAGAAAACGTGTACATCGGATGTTCCGATGTGTTCTGTTCCTGAACACCGGACCATCTAGTGAGTGTAACGCTATCTCTTCCAGGAAAATTTTGCTCTCTGTAAGAAAAGGTCCAGTGATCTCATGTCCATCACCGGATAATCCACTATGTGCCAATCCATAGAACCACCCTTCTGCAACCTCTCTACAACAAAAGGTCTGGTGTATTCTCCAATGTTCACAATCTCAGATCGAACTATCCGGCGTACATAGTCAAACTTGACACCAAAAATTTTCTCTCTGCAGAAAATACTCTGACGCTCTCAAAGTCCATCACCGGACCATCCGGTGTTTGCTTTTATTTCTGCTTCAGCACTGAAAATACTCCAATGCTACCCTCCGGTGTAGCCACCACACTCACCGGATCTTCCGGTGCATTGATCTCCTATTTCACCTGATAAATTGCTCTCTGCAAGAAATAGTCTGGCGAGTATATACTGTCCATACCGGAACTTCCGGTGAACACTGAAACATTCGATGTTCACACCAAAACTTTCGGTGTGTCTAATTTTTCTACGTACTGAGAAGAATTTACCAATTCCAAATACCATCAACTCGAGTTAAACATAAATAAAAATAATCATTCACAAACATATGCTAACTAAGTTCAAGACACATCAACCATTATCAATACCTCATCATAAATAAACCAAGATACTCTCCATTTAATTTCTCAATTCTATTATATCTGCTTAGTCTATCTAGACTTACGAGTTAATGGGTAATATGTGACTAGCTTCTCGACAACACGGGTAGGGAAACGGATCCTCTGAGAACCGGTAAAGTCACAGTAAAAAACAAAGCATCATAGTAATTTATCTATCTTCCACCTATCTGACGGCCGAAGATCAAAAGTCACGGTGACTTTAGTTTGGCTAAAGTCAGGGGATCCGTTTCACACACGGCGGGGCACCTCCACTTTGGCAGGGACAGACAGGACTTGGCCGCACATCATGGCCTCATGGGTGCTGTTCAATCCAGTGTCCGCACCTGACCAAAGCCTCACCGGCGCGTGCATGCGACGCAGATGCAGAGGCAGCAATCCTGACGAATCGATGTGTGCGGCCGCAGCCCGACCTGAGGCCAGGGAGGAGGCGATCCCATTGGCTGACGTCGCGCTCGGTGAGCTAGGCCACACTAGCTTCTGTCGCTGGAGACAAACTGACCTGTCACAGCGGTAGGGCTCGATCGGCTCAGCGGCCGAAAGAGGGGAGCACGACGATGACCCGGTCGGCCAGGCCACATGCGCGTACCGGAGCCTCGCCTTTCCCTTTGTCAGCGTTGGTTGGGGCCTCAGGGGAGAGAGGGGTGGTCTGGTTTGACGCATTAGCTAGCTAGGGGACGACCCCAGCGACCGGCGTACTACTGTTCGTTTGTCCTTGCTCTAAAATCATCTTTAATAATATTTTCTTCGTTTTGTTTCTTTTCTAATTTTCTTTCCCGTTCCTATTTTCTTTATTTTATCTAATCTTCAATAACTTCTTTTTGAGAGAAATTACGAAGGAAAAGAAGAGATAATTCCGTCCTGAAGGGAATAATATTGAAAATCCTTTCGTGACAGGAATCGTGAAGAAAAATCGTTGGAGCGTTAAAGTTAACAAAAGCCCCCTTACGACGAGATTTTTTATTTGAAAAGAAAATATTAGCCGTGATCTAAGGATCATCTAAAGCAATAATGCTACGATCATCTCCCATATGCAGGCCGTTCGGTCGCGCAATTATGCGGAGTCCGGCCGTGAGAGTGAGATTGTTGTTGAGAGACAGAGCCTGATGAGACTGGGTGAGGTCACAATGGTAACCAACGCTGGCATCTAGAGTCAAAGGTAAAAATATTGGGCAATATTGCTCGGTACTACAACAAAGATCAATTATTTGGGAAATATCACGGTAAGGATGTCCTAAGTCACTATCTTGTAGTAAACTAACAAGTGGTCTACGTAAATAGCGCGATTAAACTTGGTACAATATCTTTTTGACATTTTAATAACTTTCATTGTAAATTCATATACATACAATCGATTAATACATGTCTAATTTCTTAATTTTCGTAACGAATTTAATCAAACATAGTCCCATAGATTTGTTCGGTAAAAACTTGAACCTTGCCTTTGCCTGCTCGACAGTGAATTATTTGGCCCAGGTGGGCCATCATTCGTTATTGTCACTTGTTGTTGCCGTAGGTTGCTGTTGATCATCAATACTTGTGCCTTGCCTACGCCTCTTTGCGGCTGCGACCACGAACTATGCGGCCCAAGCTTGGCTTCGCTCTCTGCCATAATGATTCACTGTTTTGTCAATATCGCTTGTTGTTATGACCGTGAACTTGGTGACCCAAGTTTGGCTCTCTCATATTCTGAACTCCTAGCTAATTCACTACTTCGTCTGTGCTCTTTGTCACTGGCACAGATCGCTCCACCATCTTTGTTCCTACGGGTTGCGCCTTGCCCATGTGGCAGCGACCGCGAACTACACAACCCAAGTCTCGCACTATGAGTTGCGCATGACTAACACCTACCTGCTGGCCGTGAACTACGCGGCCCGACTCAGTTCTCGCATTCTGTCCTATTGATCCACAGCTTCGTCGATGTCGCTTGTCACCGTCGCAGATGGCCACTTCACCGTCTCCAGTCCTACGGGTTGCTCATTGTCCACGCTTGCTTTGGTCACCACGAACTACGTGGCCTAACCCGTCTCTTGCCTTCTGCCTTACTAATCCACGACTTCATTGCTGTCTTTTGCCACTATCAGAATGTTGCATCTTGCTTCGCCATGCCTAACGTCGTGAGGGGGCTGCGTGGACCAAGCGTGAGGGGGAGTTCTTTCTCGCTAGTGTTGTTGGGTCTAATTTGCATTGTTCGTTTTTTCTTTTTTTTTCCTTTTTCTTGTAATGTGAGATTGGAACAATTAAAAGGGCTTAGTTGTTATTCTTGGTCTTTCTTTTTCTCTCTCTTCACGGTTCCATATATGCGCGAGATTGTTTCATCATGCTAATACACCACATTTTGAATAGTAAGCACTTGTAGCTGCCATGGACTTCCATATCTCATACGGAAATCTACACCGTTATAATTAAGACCCACTTAAGCCTTAAACGGCGTAGATTTTTTTACTCTAATTTAGATGGTAATTTTATAACTTAAAAGCAAACATAGAGGCTCCAAATATTAAGATAGCAGATAAGGCTTAATTGTTTTTGCAACAGTTTTTTCAAAAGCTAATTTTAGATTGCGACATGCTGACGTCTTAGCTTTGGATTAATTTTAATGTGGAGAAAGTACACAATTTCTGTAGTACCCTGGTGACAGCATCATAATACAAACAGATTAGACGTGAGATTGTGGATTCCAACGACAGAGATAGCTTTGGAGTTTGAGAATTAATTTCTAGAATTAGATTGTTTGTTTTAGCTTTAGATTTTTGTGTATAACCCCGAATCAAAATTGCATGCCCTAACTTTGAAGTGATATCAAGCCTACTTTTTTCAAGATTTGGATTTTAGGAACAATTCCTATGAAAACTATCAACACATATGGTATCTTATGATTTGTTTGGTAAAGCTTCCAGAGCAGCTAATTTCTGACTGGAAACAGAGGAGCTTTGCTAAACAGCAGCTTTCAGCTTTTAGCTCGTTGAGTGAAATTCGTGGGAGTAATTTGCTGAAATGAACTAGAAGCTAGAGAGCTGAAAAAAAGCAGCTTTCCCAGATTCACTTCCCACCTAGAATCATTTCCTCCATATAGTTTAATCTACAGAATCACTTTCAGCCACAGAATCACTTCCAAGAATCACTCTCCATAAAGAATTTGAATTAGGGAGAGCTCTACCAAACAGACCCTTAGTCTCGTAGCTAATGGTCGTGTTTGGAGTCTTGTCAACAATGGTTAAGGTTGATTATGGAAGTATTTATTTAAAGTAGAGATATCTGATTATCAATTGTGTGCATTGAAGAGGAAGACATGTATACAGGTTTATACCTTCTTTAAGATAATAGCCCTACGTCCTATTATGCCTCGATTAATCTTAGAAGAAAATAACTAAAATGTGGGTGTGTCTAAATCTAACTCTAATGACCTCGATAAGTTTTTTGTGTGTTTTAAATCCTAAAGCCATTGGCAGATTAATCTAAACGTGGCTCGAATCTACTATGAATTTTAATGGGTTATTTCTGCTTCTATCCAACTAGGTTTGCTTCATATTGTTCGTCTGGCTTCTGCCATCCAACATCGCTTCCTTTTTTATCTCCTTTTTCCTCTCCTCTTATATGTACTCCCTCCCCTCCTTATATAGTTGGGTCAGGAAGATGTACTGTACTCGGAGTCTCTTAATGTAACCTTTATGAATTGTATTACTTTCAAATATCTGGAGAACTCCTTCCTAATATGTGGATAATTTTCGTGTAGAATATGATGAACTGTTTGGAATATCAGCACGTGCTTTATTTACCTTATAGTGGTTATGAAGGCTATTGTATCGGATGAATGACACATGTACAATAATGATTTATCTTTGGCACATACCTTATTTCTAATAAATTTTTAATTATTAAATCCTCATCAAGCTCCATTAACTATACTTCATGCTTCTCTTTCACTACTATAGAACACCATATATGTAGCGTCCCATAAATATCGGTTCAACAGTAACAGATAATGTTGAAGTATCAGTACCGGTTCTTAAACTCCCGTGCGCGAATAACCACTGAGGAGTTAATAACTGGCACTGATAGACACTATCAGTGCCGGTTCGATATACCAAACGACGTTGTTGGGGTGCTGCAGTATAAAGCCCCCTTCTCCCCCAAGTGCAACCAGAGGCCCCCAAGCGTGACCAGAGCCCCCCAAGCACGACCAGAGCCACTGTAAGCCCAACAGAACAGCGTCGATCGCCATTTTTTGCCATCTCTACGGTTGAAGGATTCAAGATTTGGAGGAGTCAAGTGCTCTAAGGTTAATAAGATGATCTATATATTTTTTTAATATATTTACTTGGTAGATTGCTCTAGGGTTGATGGTTGGTGCTTGTTCCGTGGTTATGAATTTAGAGATGCAATTGAGATCTAATTTAGGAAAAGTTTGCAACTTTGTCATTGTTAGATGATAGAGATTATCTACATTTGATTCTTAGTTGAATTTAGTTGTTATATCGCTCTAGATTTGAATTTAGGTGGTTGTTCTTTGATGTTGAATTTTGGAATGAGTAAGAGCTCCAATATGATATAAATTAGAGAAAGATCCCTATTTTATCATTGTAGATTATTTAAGAGTATATTAATAGTCACATATAAATATATGTGGGTGCGTACATTAAAATCTATGAACAATTACAAATTTGCCACTACTTGAACCATTATTGCCATTAGGAAATTACAAAATACCACTAGAACTGTCATTCGAGTGGCATCCTTGCAAAGAATAAAAAATCAGGGAGGTATTTGCAAATACCCCTAAAATCTAGCTCCAATTTTCTAGTATGTGGTTTGCGTATATTTTTATAGTGTTGAATTTAAATAATAATCCAGTGGATTTCCTCTGTTCATTAATCAATGTAGTGAATTTAACACAATTGATAGAATATTGTGTTGTAGAAATGACACGTCCACCCATGAGTCGCAATCGGACACGGCAGCCTTTGGAAGGCGGGTCCTCCGACCAGGCCCAAGTACCGGAAGGAGATGGGCCCTCATATGGGGACCAATCAGGATGCGAGGTGATTCAATGAATTTGGTCTAGATTTTGAAATGTTTAATGATTATAAGTTGAATATATTTAACTATAATGATTTGCAGATGAACCGGTCATGGAGGTACAAGGATTGAGGGCCAGAGTTCTTTGTTGGCGTTGAGGATTTTCTGAGAGCTGCTGCAGTGTACAAGAAACCAAAAAGGAAGCATGCTGATCACTATATATGTTCGTGTGTCGATTGCAAGAATGAGAAGCAGTTTTTAAACATAGAGCAGATCCATACACAGTTGATTCGCAGGGGTTTCAAGGCTGGCTATACCCGTTGGACTGAGCACGGTGAATTTGAAGATGTTGGACGTGAAGGGCAACCAACAGTCGAAGAATATATAAGCAACGATATGACTACTAACGAAGACTTCAATATGTCGGTATTTGAAGATACTTTTGTCGAGAACGATGGAGGGGACACTTTTGTTGGCAACAATGAATATGGCTTAGAGCAAATATTGCGCGATGGGGAGGGAGACTTCACCAGTGAGAGATAACATCAAAAGTTCCAGTGTATGGTAGAGGACTCTAAAACACTAGTTTACCTAAACTGTAAAGATGAGCACAACAAGTTGCATGTGGTGCTGACACTGATGCAAATGAAGGCTAGCAATGGTTGGGCCGATAAGGCCCTCAATGAATTATTAGAATTCTTGAGGGAATTGCTTCCAAGGGAGAATGTGTTGCCCGAAAGTATGTACCATGCCAAACAGGTTGTCTGCCCGTTAGGATTGGAAGTAGAGAAAATACATGTACGTGAAAACGACTGCATATTGTTCGCGGGGATGCAGACTTGGAAGCATGTCGTATTTGTAATGCACCACGGTACAAGTGCAACATTGATGATATCCCGAGCGATGGCGTAGGACTGAGCAGAGCGGACGCCTGATCACGAACTAAATTTCTATTGTATAGAATTTTTGGGTCCGATCGTAGTATTAGTGCTGGTTATTATTAGAAACCGATGCCGGTTTTTATCTAAATAGATGTGTTGATATTTGATTTTACTACCAATCAGTACCGATATCTTATCGGTACTGATTTTAACTAAACCAGTATTTATAAGGTGACATTATGATTAATTTTATAGTAGTGGCAGCTCATGCATGGCATAAAGAAAAGGCGATCGACGCGATGTTACCGAGAGACACGTACGTACGTAACCGGTCCCAACACGATTATTGCAGCCTTGATATATGTCATGCATGTGGTCGCCATGCATAGCATCCCATCGATGGAGAGGGAAAAGCTAAGTCCCGCTCGCCATCGATGCATGCATGGGCGCCGCGCTAGCACCGGCCGGCCACCCCAATCCTATCTTCACTCGAGCATGCATGGGCGCCGCACCAACAAAATATATAGTACTACACGCTAGAAAGCCAGGTAGCCAATTGGTGCAACTATTACATACGGCTTTAGGGAAATACACGTTGGCCTCAAGAGATCCACTCTTAACAATGCCGTGCCATGGATCAGAGAGGCACGACCTGACGCTGCTGCGCGTGCATGCGTGTAACGGGGCCCGCACCGTCGTTGCATGCATGCAAGCAAGGGAGGAAGGCAGAGCTAGCTGCAGGCAGCAGGAGTTCAGGAGAGAGCGAGGACAGTGCGAAGCGTCGACAACCGACCCGGCCGGCCGCACGCGACTGACGACGTACACCTGTTTGAACGCACGGGCCGGCCGGCCGGGCACCCCACCCCACACAAACCGGTCGCGCAACGCCGGACCCAGATCGTTCGTGATCTTCTGGGGCCCCGTAGGGATTCGTCGATTCTCACGGGAAATGGAGTGAATCTCGTCGCGTTTCCCAGGCGTACGGCAGACGACGGATCGGTGCACCGAGACTGCCAAGGCAGTATCATCTCGCGCGGCAGCGGCAGCGGCAGCGGCAGGGCCGGGCGCGCGCACTCGCAGGGCGCATTGCAGGCTTTAGTCACGCATGCATGCATGCGGCCGGCCGGTGCTTAGGTTACATGCTGGTACACGGGCGGGGCCGGGATTACTCGGTCCGAAACACGAGGATCCAAGGGACGCGTACGAACGGTCCATCGAGATGTCCATGCCCAGCGGTAATCTAGGTAGGCGCGTATCTTTCTAAGATTCAACGCTGCTGGCTTTAAGGATTAACGCTGTTCACGTACGGCGCCAGCGGCTGGTTGGCCTTAGACCATTCTCTTACCGGATTCTCTTTATTTCGTCCTATCTGATTCTTTTATTTTCTCTCGTCTCTAACAATTTCTCTTAAAAAAAGAAGAGAAAGAATCATATCTAAAAAAAATGATCTGAGGAATTTCTTCGTAACGAGAACTATAAAGAAAAACCGTTAGAACGCTGAAGAAAATGAAAATTCCTTTGTAAAGGGAATTTGATCCCTGATGAGAATCCCTTGGAGATGGTCTTAGGGGGCATCTCCTCGTTACTTGAAGGAAAATGAAACTTCGTATGTTCTTTATATGCACAGTCTATTTTGATCATTTATTATTCTCACGTGATATTTATTCATCTGTTGATTCTATCACAATTCCTATGATTTTTTCATCTAGCTTTTTAATACGAATCTCAACGCAAATGAAAGATCCTGATAAATCATATGTTGATATGGTCTATTGGAATTTTCATGTTCTTACCAGCAACATGGGCATCCGGATCCGTGTGTGTATTGCTTTCATTGGACTTGATGTGCCAAGTTGGCTGTTGCTAGCAGCCGGTGGTCTTGAGAATCGCCCGAGGTGAAAACTGTTAAAATAGTGTTGTGTAATTGGATCCAGGGAATGGGGATGGCACTGGGCCGGGAAATACATGTACTACACGACGGTGACAAACAATGTCTAAAGATTCCTAAGGCTTCTGATCTCTCTTGGCTGTGTTCTAGTTAGAGGCCGGTCGCGCGCACAACACGTTTTGCAGGCACTCGATCGACCGATTGGCAATGTAAATGTTCGAAGTGATCTAGGCTCTATCCCTAACTCATCATAACCAAATGTGACCAAGAGATAAAGGGGGAGTCCATCCCCACCTCGTGTCCTGATCAGATGCGCAACCAACCTTATTTGGTTGCGATCCTGTTCCACGCAACGCTATATAAAGGGGGTTAACATCAGGATCATCAATTACACGAGACCAACGCACATCCTATACACCTAAACCCTAGACCAATCACCAGGGGTGCTACAGTGTAGCGAAGACCACCACTGCGCCATCGCCATCTGCACCTGCATCACCCCGGCTCACCCATCACCGCGCCAGTGACATCTTCACCAAGCAATTGACTCTCACTGCCGTTCTGCCCCAAGACATCATCGACACCCTAATAGCTTCCTTAGAACTAGGTAAGTCACCTAACAATTCCGCTATAACAGGTATTCAATGTCTAAGGGCTAGGCCTTCATGTCAATTAGATAAGATCAAGTCTAACAATCGCATCTGAGCCTCCCTAGCCTAATTGAATCCAATTTTGAGTTAATTGGTCTCACGTCAGATGAGTTAGGGAGAATTGATGGTGATTAGGACCCTATTGCTCATGAATTAGCGCTAATAATTCATGTTCAGTGATGCTTTAGCTTATGTTAATGCAAATTAGGCTCGGATCAATATGATTGAGTTGTGATTATGCACATATGTTCATGAATTAGCTATGTATGGCCAAGTTTAGATTCAACTTAGACCTAATTGATGTAAATTAGATGCAACTGATTATGTTTGGTTCAAATTGCCTCGGATTAGATCTTGTTGATCATGTTTGTGCATATATGCAAATGTATGAGTGCCTCGAATTAGATCTTTTTAAACCTCCCTGCCACCTCTTACTCCCTCTCTCTCTCTCTCTCTCTCTCTCTCTCTCTCTCTCTCACATTATTTCTTCTCGCGGTGTGGTGAACTTGGAAGGGAGGGGAGAGAGTGAGCTAGGGTTAGGGTTACAGGGCTGATCGTGATTTTGTTTTGGGTGAAATCTCTCTTCTCAGAGAATCGTCGGATGAAGATGTGTGGCCAAGATAGACTCATGTCATCGTCCCGAGCCAACGCCCTAACGAGCTCGCGTGTTGGGCTGGCACAGGATCCGTTGGGTTGCGCTCTCGACCGGGTCGAGGCGCACATGGGAGTTTTTGGGCCGCGCGGCCGGCTGGACCGTTTTAAAGGATTTTTTGGCCCTTTCATTTTAGCTGAATTCCCTAGTGATATTAATGTATTTTCAATTTATGCACTAGATTTCTCAATGAACATGGCTCAAAATAATTATGTTTAGTGTACAAAGAATTATGGTTAATTCTCTAAATGAATTGGAACCAACGGGAAGATTTTTTCCAGAGAATTTTACGATCAATTTTACGAAGGTCCATAATTACTTTCTGACCAATGTTGATTGTAGTTATGTGCCTTTAATGCGTTTAATAAAAAATTCTTTTCCGTTTTTTTGCTCAACGGTGATACTAATTGGAGTTTAACTTTGCATGATTTTGGTAGAACCAATGTAGGGTTATTATTGTGCAAATTATTTCTTCATGATAATTTTCTAATCTGGCCCAAAATTTTCCTTCAGCTGTTAACACTTCCAACGTTGTAGCAGCAATTGATGGCATAGAGTAGCTCATGGGGAACAATTTTCCCACTTGGAAAGAAAAGGTAACGATTGTCCTTGGTGTTCTGGACCTTGATTATGCACTCAGGGTTGACACTCTTACTGCTCCCACCGTTGCTGTGGAGAATTATGGTGAACTTAAGAAAACTTATGATTTAATTGCTGAGAAGTGGGAGCAATCGAACTATTTATCCCTAATGATTATGAAGAGCTCTATATCAGTTGGGATAATGGGAGCAATCCCTGACTCCAATACTGCTAAGACATACTTGGCATCTGTGGAGGAGCAATTCAAAGACACCTCCAAGGTTTATGCCACTAAGCTCATTCAAAGGCTCTTAAGCACTAAATCTGATGGGTCCGACAGCATAAGAGAGCACATTATGATGATGACAGATATGGTTGGCAAGCTCAAGGGCATGGACATGGAGATCTCTGAGGGATTTCTTGTCCATTTCATTATGATATCACTCTCCTGAGTATACTCCTTTTAATATCAACTACAATACTTAGAAGGAGAAGTGTACCATGAGCGACTTGATCGCGATGTGTGTCCAAGAAGAGGAGAGGTTGAAGGCCAAAAAGAAATATTTTGTGCATCATGTTACCGGCCCAGTAATAGAAAATTTCAAGGAGACTTTAAGTCTAAGAAGAAGATGCATTTCTCCCATAAGCTCGACAATGCAGTGCAGAGGGCACCCAAGGCACCTGCTCCTTCTCCTGCCACTTAAGCAACTGAGGATGATGGATGCCACTTCTGCCACAATAAAGGACACTACCAGAGATACTGCGCTGGTTTCCTAAAGTGGCTTGTAAGAAGGGGTAATGATTTAATAACATTCATTAATGAATCTCTTTATTCTGATTTTCCCCTTAATTACTGGTGGATTGACTCAGGTGCTACTGTGTATGTTACTAACCTCTTATAGTGATTCCTTACCCTGAGAACACTAAGAAAGTGGGAGCGAAGTCTTAGAGTGGCCAATGGGAAGGAATTTGAAATTGAAGTTGTCGGATCACTTCCCTTAGTTCTTGATAGTGGCTTCACTTTTAGGCTTAATAATGTAGTTGATGCTCTCCCATGAGGAGGAACCTCATTTCACTTTCTATGTTAGATGATGACGATTTTCATTGTAATTTTGGCAACAATAAGTGCATTTTTAAGTTTAATTCATACAATATTGGTCTTGCCATCCAACAAGACAAACTTTATATGCTTCATCTGAATGAATCATCTGTATATTTGAATGTCTGTGATGTAAGTAACAAGAGGAAGAGAAGTGCAAATGATGAGACCTCTTCAAAACTGTGACATTGTTGTTTAGGCCACATTTTGAGGGGGAGAATGGAGCGTCTCATTAAGGAAAAGATTCTCCAACCCTTAGACTTCTTCGACTTTGACCACTACATAGATTGCATTAAAGGAAAATACGTCAAGCAAATAAAAACCGAGCCATTTAGAGCAAAAGACTATATTAGAATGAATTTCTATGGATATTTGTGGTCCTTTTCTTGTGACTTTGGTGGATGGTTTTAATTCATTCATTACCTTATCTCATGATTTATCCTGTTACGGCTGCATCTACCCCATCAAGAATCGATCTGAGTCTCTCAATAAATTCAAGATATTTAAGGCTGAAGTGAAAAATCAGCACAACCTAAGGATTAAAGTAGTGAGATCGGATTGAGGGGGAGAGTATTATGGGAGACACTCCCCTTACAAGAAAATCCCTAGTCCCTTTGCCATATACACCTAGTGAACCTCAGCAGAATGGGCAGCTAAGTGATGCAACCGCACACTTATCAACATGGTGCGAAGTATGCTCAGCTATTCTAGTTTACCAGTTGGATTGTAGATGGAGGCACTTAAGACGGTCACGCACATTGTAAATTGGGTTCCCAGTAAAGCAGTTCCAAAAACACCTTATGAATTATGGACTGGGAGAAATCCCACTTTGAAGTACTTACACATGTGGGGATGTCCTGCTGAAGTTAAAGTATTTAATCCACATATTGGAAAATTAGAACATAAGATAGTTAACTGTCACTTTATTGGGTATTCCAAAAGATCAAAGGGTTATCACTTTTACTGTCTAGATTGGATCACTAAATTTGTAGAAATGAGACACACTATATTTCTTGAGAATGGGGATCTGGAGCACATGGAAGTTGATCTCGAGAAAAAGCATGTTTAGTTCCTGCACTACTGATCCAAGAGACTTACGTTCATGTGCCCCAGGTGGTAGCACCTTCAATAGAAAATAACGTTCGTGCACCCCCTATTGAGGTCTCTTAAATTCCTAACAATGAGCCTTAGCAGTCTCCTACAATACCCAGTCCTGGTCCTACAGTGCCTAATGAACCCATCATGAGGTCACAACGTGACAAGAGGCTTGCTATCTCGAACGATTATGTTGTATACATGAATGAGGATGTTAATGATATAGGGAATACAGAAGATCCCAACTCGTATAAAGAGGCCATGATGAGTGAGCATTCACCTGAGTGGCTTAATGCCTTGAAGGATGAATTGAAGTATATGAGCGATAATGATGTGTTGGACCTAATAGAAATCCCTGACGGAGCTAAAACAGTAGGCTGTAAATGGGTCTACAAAATTAAACATGACTCTAAGGGGAACATCAAAAGGTTCAAAGCAAGGCCTGTAGCAAAAGGCTTCTCACAATGGGAAGGGATTGATTATAATTGTAGGAACCATGCCTTTAGAGAGATTATAGCATTTACTTTAGGGCATGTATATAATTTTGGTGATTAATGATAACATAGTCAATGAGACTAATATGTTTGTCAAGTATATGCTTTAGTAAGTCTCATGGATGCAATACATGAAGAAGTCACTGAAGCCTCGACAAGTTGACTACACCGGAAGGTCTGACACAGAGGCATTTGTACACTCCAGAATGTTTTAGCCAATGGAAACAATACACACCGGATGGCCCGACATATGAAAGTGATGAACACCAGAGTGTTCTGACAGAAGAAGGAGAAGAAGGTGTACACACCAGATAATCTGGCGATCTGAGTTGTACACGCTGGATGATGCGCTAGAGGGTTTCTTGCAGAGAAGGTTGCAGAGGCTATAAGATTGAAGTTCTACTCACCGGATAGTCCAACGAATAAAGAGATTGCATGTTGGAGTGTTTGTGCTTTGAAGAGAAGATCAAACAACACACCTGATAGTCAGGTGCTATTGATTGAATACACTAGACAATACGTCGGAGTATTTTGTATAGAGAAGATGTTAGTAGCTCAGATTGGCTCAAGTACACAAGTCAAATGGCCCGGTGATGGAGATAAAGATCACACTGGATAGTTTGGTGTTCACAGAAGCTTTGAATGGAGTTCCAATTGCTAGTTTTAGAAGATGTACATGTCGGATGGTCCGGTGAGTACTATATTGTCTACACGGGATTATCCGGCGTATATAGTGAATTTGAACCGTTGGAGTAGCAGCTAGTTGGTGGGTTTGAGGCTATAAATACCCCTCCGCTCAGTCATTTGAAGTTGCTGAAGTTTTGACACTTTAGAAGACATCTAAGCTATCAAAGTGCTTAATGTGATCATCCAAGGAAATTAAGCACAAGATTAGAGAGCAATTAATGCTAATAGGCCTAGAGAGAGTTGTTGCTAGGTGTTGCTGCCTAGAGAGTGGATTAAGGAGTGATCCAACCTTGTACCGAGAGATATGCTAACACCTTGGAATCTTGGTGATTCGCCGGCACCTTGAGTCTTGGTGGTGGCTCAAGTTTGTTGACCCTCTGACTTGGTGTGGAGTGGTAGCAAGAAACTTGTATGGACATGGAGACTCTTGCCTTGGTGGCTCAAGCTCCAAAGAGAAGATGGTGTACAAGTGATCAGAAGAAAGGTTAGTGGTGAGATCTTGCCTTGGTGGCTTGGTGGTTCATCATGCTTGAGGTCTTGCCTTGGTGGCTTAGTACCTCAAGAGTCGTGACTGGAAGAGTCTTGGCCACCGGGAGCATATCCTCTGTCGAGGTCCAATGTGGATAAGTGGTGGCTTGTGTGCCATTGATACCACGGGATAAAACCTATTGTGTCGAGTTTGCTCTCTCTACCTTATTTACATTTTCGCACTTACATACATGCAATTTACCTTCCTAGAGTAGGTCACAAATCTTTTGAACAGCAGAGTAGACACACTAGATAAACCTAAAGCACATCTAGATAGAAATTGATATAGGTTTATCTTGTGAAGTTTTTGGAGCCATTTAGATTTTTTAAGTGTCCCAAGTCACCCCCCCTTCGGACATCACCGACCTCTACAATAATGAAACTTTCTCTTATAAATCAAGTAAATATTCCTTCAGAATTATTATGGTCCTTGTGGCTCATTATGATTTAGACCCGCATCAGATAGATGTCAAAATGACATTCTTTAATGGTGACTTGGAAGAAAATGTTTACATGGCTCAACCAAAAGTTTTTATCATGGAATGCAAGAAACATATGGGACGTCAGCTTAAAAAATAAATTTATGGTCTAAAGCAAGCATATAGGCAGTGTTATCTCAAGTTTGATAAAGTCATTATAAATTTTGGCTTCAAGGAAAATGAAGTTGATAGCTGCATTTATGTTAAGTTTAAAGAGAAAAAAATCACCATCTTATTTCTTTATGTAGATGATATCTTATTGGCCAGCAACGATAAGAATATGCTATTTGAGACAAGACATTTCTTTCCTCTAATTTTGATATTATAGATCTCAGTGAAGCTTCCTACGCTCTTGGCATTGAGATTCATCAAGATAGGTCCAAAGGAGTATTAGATTTATCTCAAAAGGCATATATTGATAGAGTACTGAAGAAATATAATATGCATAAGTGCTCTACCTTGTCTACTCCTATTGTTAAGGTGATAAGTTTGGGGTATTTCAATGTCTGAGGAACTAATATAAAGCTAATCAGCGTCGGTTCCTTATGCTTCAGCTATTGAAAGCATTATGCATGCTCAAGTATGTACGCGCCCTGCTTTAGCTTTTGTAACCAGGATGCTTAGCATATATTAGTCAAATTCAGGACCGGAGCACTAAAAAACAATTAAGAAAGTCCTTCGCTATTACAAGGCACTAAGCACTACATGCTTGTATTTAGAAAATATGAAAATCTTGAAGTTGTTTATTATTTGGATGCAGACTTAGCGGGGGTGTGTGGACACTAAAAAATCCACGTCATGTTGTATCTTTACTCTTGCAGGAGGAGCTATCTTGTGGAAAAGCTCTAAGCAGACACTTACGGCATCGTCAGCAATGCAAGCTGAGTTTGTAGCATGTTAAAAGTCTACCGGGCGGGCTGTATGGCTAAAGAACTTTATCCCGAAATTAAGAGTGGTAGACAATATGTCAAAGCCACTTACGTTATATTGTGATAATCAACCGTCAATTTTCTATATGAATAACAATAAGTCGAGTGGTGCTATCAAACACATTGACATTAAGTATCATATTGTGAAAGATAAAATCTCGGATCAAACAATCAGTGTCAAGCATATATGCACTAAGTCAATGCTTTTGGATCCGATCATTAAAGGCTTAACACCCAATATTCACTACCACAGAAATGGTCATTAGTGCCGGCTCAAAAATGTCATCAGTGACAGTTTTTGAACTGACACCGGTTACTCGACACTGATAGTCATGGACTATCAGTGCCAGTTCCATATCATGAGCCAGCACTGATGTCCCCTCCACTACCACAAAATTGAATTTCATTCCTACCACACATAATTACATTCCTACAACACGTACAACAAGGTTTCCAACCACAAATCACAATTGTTCAGTACCAGATGCGTATGAATATTACATTCCTGCACACGTACAACACAATTCTCATTCCAGCATAACCATAACATTAACTTTGCCGAAGGAAACCATTATATGTACATGAATATCCAGTACAAGTCCTTTTTTCGTATAAGGAAACAATGAAAGTCACTACATTTCAACCTTCGACTCAGTTTCAACCTTAAGTCACTACAATTTACATAAGTGTTGCATCAACTACGTTTATATCAAAAGAAACCAACAAGTTTAGCCATATTGTGCTGCCTCCATTCCCAACGATGCCATCAATTGGTGTTGACATATGTGCTCTTGTGCGCCACCATTTCCCGCCATGCCAATCTCACCGCTGCTAAGTAGCCATTTATATCATTACTATCCACATTACTACATATCAATATAACATACATCGTGATAAGCTAGATTTTGCATCTCATTTTCCTCTTTTTTTTATCATTTGTAGGATAGGGCATAATTAAATAGAAATAATATAATATGATCATCATAAGTGATAATCACAGAGCTTGAAGAAAAATACGGAGGTATGTACAAATTTGTCAAGTAGTTAACATAAAACAACTATTTAGGTAATGGTGGCAGGATTAGCAATTTCATAGGAGTGTTTCTATTTTGTTATGCACTTCAATCTATCAGGCAAACTGTAAAGGGAGAATGTTAGAATTGATCTTAGCTCTATCCCTAATGCATCCTAACTGAACATGATTGAGGGATGAGGGGGAGTCTGTCCACACCTCGTGCTCTAATCAGGGGCGCAACCAACCTATTTTGTTATGGTCCTGTTCCACACGGCGCTATATAAAGGGGGCTAATGCCCGGGTCTCAAGGATCATTGATTTACATGAGACCAACGCACACTCCTGCGCACCTAAACCTAAAACGATCACCGGGGGCGCTGCAGTGGAGCAAAGACCGCCACCGCGCCATCGCCATCTGCACATGTATCGCGCCAGCACTGCACTAAGCTTATCACCACACTGGCAACATCTTCACCAAGTGAACGTCTATCATTGCCGTTCTGCTCAAGACATCACCAAAGCCCTAATGGCATTCTCAGGATCAGGTCAGTCACCTAACACTTCCACTATAACGGGTATTCAATGTCTAGGGCTAGGTCTTCATATCAATTAGATAAGATTAAGTCTAACAATAAAACGCTAGCTGTGTAGTGCCTTCATCGGACGCGTCGTTGTCGTCGCCATAGCTGGCGTACGATCTGTCGACTGAAACCACATGAACTCTGGGGAATTTTCAGGTGGCGGCGACCTATCTCCGACGTCGGCTGGTCAACATAGAAAGTTTGTTTAATGGGATGACGCGCCATCGAGCTGTCTTGTGCACGCTACCTTAGCATGCACGAAACTTGCTTTTAGCTTCGGTCGATAAGTGTACACCATTGCCTTCTATATATCATGCACGCCGACGGAAATTACCGGCCATGGAGTAGTAACGCGGAAACGTGTAGGTTCATGTATATATCGCAAGCAAAGTACATCTGTAGCTTGTATGTAGAAGTAACAAGCATGTACTACGTCCTGTTAAACTACGTAATTTACACCAACACGTGGGGTGATATAATCACTTGGGCTTTAAAAATGCACAACTGTTACGTGCTTAATCAAAAGTGAAAGCTAGATCAGATCATCTGCTTGCCGCTATATAGAAATGAACGCATACACGTAAGTACGCTGCGCCTCCCTCCCTCTCATCTCTCGTATCTACCATACCACCGTCTTTGACGACCTAGTACGGTGAAGCTGACTAGACACAGATACGGTAGCAGTCAGCCAGTCACATAGCTAGTTGGGCGGGACTGTACTGCAAGCCCTTCTTTGCGGTACAATAACACACAGGCATGGCCGCATGGGTGCCTTTATTCTGGCGATGGATGAGAGAGAGAGAGACGGACATGCCTTGGGACTAGTGAAAGGTTCTTCTCTGCTACTGCTACGAGATCTATTGATAGAGGTAGCTAGCAGTAGCACCCTCTCCACTCTGGCACAAGAGTGAAGGGAGCCAATCATGGTTCTCTTCAAGTCTTGCTTTTGGCTCTCCTTTTATGATATGTTTATTTGGGCTTATATTTTTAGTGTTTTTTAAAAAATGTGTTTTTGATTTTTTTTGAAAAACTATTTTTGAATTTTAGTTATTAGTTTTTATAATAAATTTTTAACTCCTCCGTACACCATTTCTCAGAAAAACTATTTTCAACCAGCTTTTTAGTTTCTATTTTAATTTTTAGAAACAAATTTCTAATTTTTCAAAAATTATTTTTCAATAATTCTATTTGTTTGTATTTCTAGCTTATGACAGAAAAAACCAAAACCAAAAACTTAAACAAGACCTTGCTCGGACGCAGCCCCTCGCACACTCTCCGCTTTGGCCTTGTCCTTTTCCCGCTCTCCTTTTGATTCTTAGTGTATGCATATGTGTTGATGATGTCCATTGTTAAATAACAGTTGTAAAGGACCAAGTAGGCATGCAAAAGATACCAAAGCCGTGTACCCTGGACCATATCGATACCTTTTCTAGCATTCGTCTCCGTCTCCCCTGCTGGCTATGGGATATGGATCATCTTGATGTGTGTCTGTGTGATGTTGATGCACGCCGACTGTATAATTTGTGTGGTCAAAACTGTACGCATTGCTCTACGAATATACCGCGCGTGCATGGTTGGCTTTTCATGTGAGGAACCTGATCTTTAATTCAATGGATTCTCTAGTTTTAATAGGCTACTTAAAGTTTGCTATCCTTAAGTACTTTATGCAAATTTCTAAGCTTTTGTAGGGTTTACAAAGTTTAATTTTTTTCTAGGCTAAAAATATTGTTGTATTTTGTTTGTAGGGTTCACCGAGGTCTTTTTTAATTCCCCCCCCCCCCCCTAGATTACAATTTTAATCTACTTTTTTTAGGGTTCACCAAGGTATTTATTTCTTCCTCTAGCTACGTCGGAAATCTTGGAGGATCTAGTTGCTGTTGGATCATTAAACATCCAAAATAATTAGAACATGAATGAAAGATAGATATTGTTAAGTCATATTAATTCAAATGGATAAAATTAGATTTGTTAGTATATTTTATGTTAAATATGCGCAATAATGCTAATTTCGCCAACAGATGCTTGCGGAATTATTTCCCATATATTGCTTTGCATTGTGTATAGTTAGCTGTGATACCGGTCAGAAGAAAAGGATGTTAAATTGTACCTAAGAATGCTTAACTTCTCATCAGCTGAACTTTGGTGGCGCACTCTTCAGCTATCGATCCCACTGACAGCAGCGCTGATGTTGCATCTAAATCGGCTCCATGTTGATCTTTAATCATAACCGTACTGTTTGATTCAACTTTCTGACGCTGCGCGATGCGTGCATGCAGGGCATAAACACACAGAAAAATTTTCGTGGGGGCCGGGTGGCCAGAGGTATAAATTAAAGGGGAAAAGGAATGCATGGCGAAAGGCGGATCATGATAAATAACCAAGCAGGATCTACTGATCATAAGCGCGCAGCCCATGAACTTTATTAAATCGCCACCACCATCTGCTGGTATATATAATTATATGGGTTTGTCTCCTTCTCAGTTGCCTAATATCTTGCATTTGTTATAGTCTTTTTTTTTTAACCGTGGGAACTAGATCTAACCGTCCAGACCGGTCTCTCTCCTGTTTTTTTTTTTCTTTGCTGACCCTGAGGCACGCCTCCAGCCGGCCATTCCCCTCCCCACACCACCTCACCGGCACCGTCTGTCCCCGGAGTAGATGAGGCCTGTTGACGCACCTTCACTACGTAAGAAACCAGTAGAGAAGACACCATATTAGTGACGGATACTCAACACGCGTCACTAATATCCTATTAGCGACGAGTCCAATAAAGACGCGTCACTAATATTCTTTCTGATCAGGACCAGATATAGACCCGTCATTAATGAGTGGTCATTAGTGATGGGTCGTAACATAACCCGTCACTAATGATAATAGACGGGTCAAGTTGTGACTCGTCACTAATGACAGTGATTGGTCGTCCTAGGCTAGTCATTAGTGACAAGTCAAGCTGTGACCTGTCACTAATGATAATATCATCAGTGACGGGTCGTCCTAGGCTAGTCATTAGTGACGGGTCAAGTTGTGACCCGTCACTAATGATAATGTCATCAGTGACGGGTCGTCCTAGGCCAGTCATTAGTGACAGATCAAGTTGTGATCTGCCACTGATTACATAGGCACTAGAATAGGAACCATTGTATATTTTTGCTCAAGTTTGATGTAAGGTGCGATGGCTATGGACACAAACGTACGTCCCGAAAATGGTGCAGAAACTTCTGAGGGCGAGAACTCAATCTTCCAAGCCATTTTTGTCCTCGAAAAATTCTTCGAACCCGACGTTGTCAAGGAGAAATGGATGTAACTATTTTTGCAGATGTCCATAGAGTCAAAAAAACGTCGAAATCGGAGTCCGTATACAAAAGTTATACCCATTTAATCAAATGCACTCTGAGTCACCTATCAAATTATAACCCTCGATGAAATTTGGCAAAATTAGTCATTAGTGACGGGTTATAGTTACGATGCATCATTAATGACCTTCGGCAAAGAAGGTTAAAAGGTTAAAATATATGATTTTTATTATAACTACGTGATAGCAGAGGTGGTAAGGTGGCTACACACATGAGAAGGTCATGGGTTCGATTCCCATGGAACGCAAACTTGAAAATAATGTGAAAAAAGTGTGGCTTACGAGGCATATGGGATGGGTTTACGTTAGGATGGCTCAGATGAATTTTTTTTTGTGACTTTTTTTATGTCAAAAAAAATACAAAAACTGTTCATCGGTCATTATGACGGGTCAAGATTACAACCTATCACTAATGTTTAGTAAATAGTGACGGGTCACGGTTACGATCTGTCACTAATAACTGAACATTAGTGACAGATCACGGTTATAACCTATCACTAATGACTTAATATTAGTGATGCGATAAGAGTGACGGATACATGACCCATTACTAATGCCGGTTATCACCCGTCACTAATGACTTATCATTAGTGATGCGATAGGAGTGACGGGTACAGGACCCATCACTAATGCTGGTTATCACCCGTCACTAATGACTTTTTTTCACGTAGTACTTCTCCCTCCCCCGGCACGTCTTCTCTCTCCTTCTTCTCCAGCAGCCCATTATTCTTCAACTCTGGTGGGCTCCCCTGCCTTGTCCTACTTTCCGCCTCGTCTCTGGCAAGTCCAGCTGGTGGATCCAACGCCACGGGCTGTCACCTTGCTAACCACAATGACGTGCGACACCTCTGCCGTCCTTCACCACCCACCAACAGTCCTCCACTGCTCCAGTGGGGAGTGCTCCTGCTGTCAAATCCATCACCAGTCGCCACTATAACACCCTATGTTCTTACCATTTAACAAATTTCACTAAAAACTCAAAAAATTTCAAATTTTCAACAAAATCACATTAAATAAGAATTAAATATGGCAATGTATCCCAAATACTCATTGAATTTAAATTGCTAAAATTTTGAAACACGCACAAACTTCACCATGATGCATGTTGGCTCTTTTTTGCTGGTTTGAATTCATTCAGACTTGAACGTCCTCTAATCCAAAAAAATATTTAAACATTTCTAAAACCCTAAACTAAACTACTTAACTTGCCACACCGAAAATGGATTCAGACAACGCTGCTCAGTCTAAACTGCGCGCAACTGCTCGAGTTGATGATCCATGTAGATGTAGTGTAGTTAGTCACTACCACCGAATCAATAAAAATAGAGAATGTGTCACAGACGGTTTTTTAGATCCGTCATGACAAAATTTCCTTAGACGGATGCTAAGATTGACGTGTTTATAATAAGACAACCGTCTAGATGTGAATGAACTCACAGACAATTTTTATAAATCTATCTGTTTCTATCATACAAACACAGACGGTTCCTTGTAAGATTCGTATGTGTCTATACGAGAGACACAAATAGATTTTATGAAAACCACTCTATATTTAAAGACCCACAAACATTTTTAAATTTGATCGCTTGTCTCCAGAGGCTCTTTTGGCTTCCCACACTCACAACCAACTCATCTCCCCAGTCTCTTTTGTTTTTTCACACACACAACTCACTCGTCTCCCCTCAATATAAATCGACAAGGAGTGTTCTTCTTCCTCACTCGTCATCCTAGTGTTCATATCTTCCACCGCATTGAGAACCATCATCCTCACTCGCCATCAGTGTCGGAGATCTCGGGACCAAATCATTTTCACTACACTGAGGTGAGTACCATATGGTTCCCATCGCAGTTTAGTTAGGGTCTATTAGGTTGTAATTGCTTTCATTTATGTAACTGATGGCAAAACCTTATTTTTGTCAAAGATCTGCAATGGCGTAGTTCATGGTAATCAGGCGGTGGTAGGATGGGTTGTCTCTATGGCTGCTTTGACTGTGTAGATGCTTGGCGTCGACTTCAGACGGGTGGACTCCATCTTATTCGCTGCTGTGAAGGCTCCCTCCGTGGACCCTGTGTACATTGTGAATGTGTTCTCCATTTTGTTCTTTCATATGGTAATTTCTCTATTATTGTTCTTCACAATGGAGATATTTTTATCAACTACAAGACAGACTTGAACGTGCATTTTTTTTGCTAAACCATGGTTGATGGTTTGACAGCAACGTAGTCTAGTTCTGACTCATGCATGATCTAATCAAGGTGGAGCCTGATTCGAATGACTTGTGCAGACGGTGTGCTGAAATGTTATCTATCATCACATATTTTTGAAAAACAAAGTCGATCGATCCAAGTTTTTCGATCACTTTTCGTATTTTTGAAAGACGGCGTGACCATGATGTCTATCATCTCGTCTTTTCGAAAGACAGCGTCAGCAATGATGTATAGTTAGGGATTATATTTAGCTAGATAGGTTTATGTGTTCTGAACAATGTGTGCACCTGTGTGATGTTCATAACCCTTGTGATATGTAAATGACTATTTTTTATATTTTGAACAATGTGTGATATGTGTTATAAATAATGTTTGATTGATATTCTTAACAATATGTTAATATGTTGTTTAATTTGTGAATTATGAAGTGTGTATGCTAGCCATATCATGAGGGTAGCCATGAATCAAATTTGCTTATATGGATGAAAGGGTCACACAGATGGTTTTTAAAAAAAACTCTATATGTGACAATTAACACAAACAGGTTTAAACAAAACTGTATGTGACTCTAACTACTCACAGACAGTTTTGTGTTAAAATCAATATGTGGTTCTTATTATACACATACGGTTTTACAGAAAATTCAGCTGTGTGTAACTCTATTGCAAACGTTTCTGAAACCGTATGTAACAAGGTTGATATCACATGCTCTTTTACAGAGACGAAACCTATAACTATCTATGATAAGATTTAAAATTCATCTATAATAACCTGTTATGAGATAGTAGGTTCATATAAGAAACGGATTGTACTAATACACTAACTATAATCAGCTGGATGTATGAACCGACTGTAACATATTTCTGTACGTTTTTATTTGGAATGGATTATATTATAGTCAGTTTATGATATGAATTGGCTGTAATAGGCAACTATTATAATCAGTTTTTGGCTAGACGGTCAATTTCAATCGATCTGAACTATCTAATTGACTATAGGAGTTTTATTTTGCCGTCGGTTCTAAAAATCCAACTGTAATCCACCTAAAAAAATCAGCTATGTAGTAGTACGGCTTGCTGCACGCGTGTTCCTTCGGAGATCAGCGTGTGGGCATCAAAGTGAAAGGAGAGGTCTAGCTAAGCTAGACGCGATCGAGAGCAAGTAGGATATGATGCGAAGAATATCGGACTAGATGCACGGCCACACATTTATTTTAGTACTGCTTGTACCACCAGGTAGCTGTACAGTACCACTACTACGTATCTTCTGCAACGTAACAACCTTGTATCCAAAGCCATAAAGACTGGAAGGTAAACTCAACGGCTTAATTTGACAACAAAATTTGAAGCTCTTGATCTGCCAGAACTAGCTTACAACAGAGATCTGACCCGTGCATGAAATAAATCCTAGCAGCCTAGCTAGCTAGATACATAGCACGACATGTGGGTGGTGGAAGATAGATGGAAACTAGGTACAATGACACGCGTTGTTGCGTCCGTCTCGAATAAATGTAATATTTAAATGTATTATAATTTATAGGTTGTAATTTGAAGAATAAAATCGGTATTATTTTTATTTTTTTACAATTATACTCATTGAAATGTTGTGATTGTAGCTTTTATTTAATACGTCAGGGCCTATGAATCAATTATATATTCTCCTTCAATCAGGCATTTATGTGCAAAGCTGATAAACTGACAGTATTGTATTTTTTTTTATCTAATTTGTACTTTTTTATCATTGCCATTTTTAAGTATGAATCGTCAACGATGAGGGAAGCAAATCCTGAATTTTGACCTGAAGAATTTGCCCAAAAAAAACTTTATTGCGCTTGTAGGGTGGAAGTCCGTACAGCTGGTGAGAGAGCTGACGACAAGCACACCTAGCTAATCGGTTCTTTGACTTTGCTGCTCGGCAAAAGTAAGTGTCTCTGGACTCACGCAGGGCAGGAGTTAGGGTGGAGAGAGAAATGTGTAAGAAGTATTAATTTGGAAAAATAAGGTTGTCAGGATTTTTTAGGCCGGTGACTGGAGTTTTCGGAGGGAAACACTAGATTTTATTTGGTTCCACGTGTATGAGGGGATAAATGAGAGGAGTACTAATTTGAAAATGAGTTCGCTAGTTTTCTTTTTGCCACCGATTAAAGTTTTGGAGGGAAACGTTGGATTTTATCTGGGCGTACGTGTATGAGGAAATAAATGAGCGAGATATATATATATATATATATATATTTTAGAATGGAATAAGGCAACAAAAGTTTCCGTGGCGACTAAAGTTTCTAGAGAAAAGTTTCGGTTAGTAGGAGTAAATGCACAAGGGATTTAGACAGGTTCGGACTGCACGGAGCGTAATACCCTACTCATGTGTTTCTAATGTGCTATTAATACTCTTGGAATGCCTTTCTCTGGATCTCTGTGTTACAAGGTTTTTTGGTCTATCTATCAAGTCTCGAGCCGGTCTTCAAGTGCCGGTCTGAGTCCAAACTCAGTGGTCATCCTGGCGGTCTTCGCCCACCTTTGCGAGATGTTCGTGGGGGTGCCGCCGTCAGTCGCGCTCTTTCGGCATTTCTTCATCCTTCGAGCGGCCGGGAAGAAGAAGGGGTCGGACGACGTAGAGGTCGTGGGCTGCTGCAACTTCCGCCTGCGGGAGAGATTCGGCAACACCTACATCCTACAGGTGTTGCGTGGCAAGTGGGATGACTAGTGCCGGGACTGGGTCTACGTCGACGTCCCCACGACTACCTCACGCTGCCCCGATCGCCGGCAGAGCCCAACAAACTGGTCTGGGAGGCTACCCTCGCGGAGGATGCTCGCCTAGGCTCGGTGCTGAACCGTATTGAATACCTGCGCCGGGCGGGAATTACCTCACTCATGGTGGTCGCCGACTTCCTGCACCGCCGTCTGGCCCGCCTGAGCGAACGTGCCTGCTTCACCTGGATGTACACCGGGCCTCGTGACTTGACGAGGACCTGCATAGGCGAGGATGGGGACTTCGAGGAGGGGGCCCTGGAGACGCTTCTTAAGGTGGCGACCGGCGTTGACGACCTTGCCCGGGTGGTCCTGCCACGCGAGGAGCTGGCGCTTTGCACAGACCCGGGTTGGGCGGCTCTGCAAGAGTCGATGCTGGCCTTTGACGCCCAGGGGCCAGTTGACCGCTTGGGGCGACGAGACCCCGGGACTCTGCACATCCCCGGGGCGGACGGCAATGGAGGGCGGGGCACTGCCAACGACGACAGTAGGCCGCCGAAACGGGGCGACAAGGGGAAGTGTCCCCGGGAGTCTATCTCCCAACCGTCCTCATCCTCTTCATTACCGTCACCTCCGTGATCCCCGTGCCGAGGACCACGGTCGAGGGCAGGCAGCGCGACGGCTGGCGGCCGAATTGGAGAGTCTTCGGGAGCAGGTTCGGGGGCGGAAGCTGGGTCCAACTCACAGCGGCCCAGGGGCCAGAGCCCGCCCCCGAAGAGGAGCAGGCCGGAGCCCAGGCCGCAGGCCCCCGAGTTCCGGATCCCGCAGTCCCGATGGCGGTACCGCAGGCCCAAAACCATGTAAGCTCCCTTTCCTTTCTCGAGCACGTTTTGCCCGTGTCTTTGCTGGAGGTTAACCTGTTTTTGTTTCAGGCCGCCCAAGGATCCTGCAGAAGGTCGGACATCCCCAGAACAACCGAGGCCCTCCCCTGCCTCTGAGCAGAGAGCCCCGGCTGGCTCTGATTCGAGAGCCCGGCCGGCTCTGAGTCGAGGGCCCCGGCCGGCTCTAAGCCGAGAGCCCCGGCCGGGGCTACCCCGAGTCCTCCGACTGGGGAGGAGCAACCGGTTGCAGGGGAGGTTGTCACGACAAGGGTGGTGCTGGCGCGGTTGCTGTCGGGAACCCCGAGCGCATCTGCTGAGAGGGCTCGCAGGGGACCCCGCCCTCGGCCATCCCCTGGCCAGGCCCTGGAACCCCTCCCGGAGGTGCTGGGAAGCGCCCGGGAGGTCATCGGGTGGCTCGAGGCGGCCGTTGCGGCGGAGCGGGCCGAGCTCGAGAAAGAGCGCGCCGCCCTAGTCGACAAAAGGGGCCGGCTGGAGGAGGTCTGCAAGTTGCTGGAGACCCGCGTGGCCACGGCTCGCTCGGCCTATGAAAGGTCCATGCAGGAGCTGGCCGTGGAGCGGGAGGCACTAGAGGAGGCACGCGATGAGGCCGTCGCCGTAAAGGAGAAAGCCAACCGCCTGGGATGGCTCGCGGCGGAGCGCGACTAAGCATCGAGGAAGTGCGCTAGTGAGCTGGCCGCTCGCGAGGAGCAACTTGCCCGTGCGCGAGCAGCAAGTTGCCACACGGGAGGGGGCAGTCGGCAAGCGGGAGGAAACCATGCAGTCTGCACATGCGGACCTTAGCCGACGATCTCGAGAGCGAACGCGCCGATCTTCTCCACCGAGTGGCTCTCTCTGCCGTTGTCCAGGAGCTAGTGACCTGGGAGGGGTGTGCGCTGGCCCAAGGTGTGGCCGAGCACGTTCTCACCTGCTACCGCAACCGAGACCCTGCATTCCCACTGGAGCCAGCTCGGCAGGGTGTGGTTGAGATAGTCCCTGCCGCTGTCCAGGAGCTGGCGACCCGGGAGGGGTGTGCGCTGGCCCAAGGTGTGGCCGAGCACGTTCTCACCTGCTACCGCAACCGAGACCCCGCCTTCCCACTGGAGCCAGCTCGGCAGGGTGTGGTTGAGACAGAGGAGGCCGCCGCCCGGGCGGCCATCCGCGATGTCGCCACCGAGGTGGCAGAATCTTTTGTACGGGAGCTGAGCCCGAGCAGTGACAACAGTGGCGATGCGTGCCCTCCTCCTTAGCCTGTAAAAAGTTAGGGGTTTTGTTCTTTTTGAATGTTGTAAATATGGGAGTGATTCCCTCCTGAATGGTTCTTTTCAGTGTAATAGAAGCCATCCTTGGAATTGAACTCCGTTCTGTGCTTGTTCTTGATGTTGTTTGTTCTTCCTTGATGTCCCGAGAGGAACTGGTCGGGCAGAGCCCGGTAGTCTACCCTTGAGAAGTTAGGTTGCCCCGGCCACTCATGTTCGAGCAATGGGACCACCCGAGCGTCCAGCCCCCGAGCCCTCGTGAGTGCACAGCTGTTGAGTCAAAGAGACACAGACAGACACAAACTTCTTTGCTCAGGAGTCGAGTCCACCTGGCACGGTACACGCCACGACCAGTGAACGCTTTTCGCCCTGCGACTTCTCAAACAAATAGACTGAAGACGCGCGCAGGCGGAAATGCAACCAAGAGTCCCCACGGTTTGGTGGTGTTCGGGGTACGACTAACCGGGCCGAGCACCGACAGCCCGCCCCTGGGGTCTAGGCGGTCCCAACCACTCATGTTCAAGCGGTAAGATTACCTGAGAACCCCAGAGGCTCGGTAGTGCTCGGGGTACTGCCAAGCCGGCCGAGCACCACGGCCACCATAAAGGACCTAGGTCAGCAATCGCCGCCTGTACGGTACACCGACTACTGTTTGTCTTTGTCGTTCCGGAAAAGCGAACACGAGGGCGGGGTTTTGCGCGTGAGGAGACTGCCTCACCGAATAGATTAGCATACGAGGGTCCCGAGAATGACTTGGGAACAATAGTTTATTGCGTATGTATGAAAGGAAATTCATATGACTTGAGTGACTCACCGAGTAGGTATCAGCCTTTCGACCGGCCAGGCCAAGAAAGGGTAGATGCCCTGAGCTCGGGGCGTCCGGGAACATGGGTTCCCTTGTGCAGAGCGCTTAAGCCCCCAGGACATCCTTTTAGCACCCGAGCACTGCAAACCCGGTAATGAAACCAGGGGCTAGGCGGTCCCGATCACTCATGTCCGAGCATTAGGATTACCCGAGGACCCCAGAAGCTCGAGTAGCGCCCTGGGCACTGAGGCCCTTGTGGTTGGGCTGCTTGGTTCTCGAGCATTTATCTGTAAGCTTGAAAAATAAGCAAAGATTCTTTGCTTGGTGCGCTCTGTCAGTGCGGTACTCATTATAGCCTGCTCTCGTTTTTGACCCGAGACCTCTCGAATGCCCAGACCAGTGAAGTGTACAGACAGAGACATAACCAAGAGGTCCAATGGTTCGGTGGTTCCCGGGGTAGGACTGACTAGGCCGAGCACTGACAGCCCGCCCCTGGGGTCTAGGCGATCCCGACTACTCATGTTCGAACGGTAGGATTACCCGAGAACCCCAGAGGCTCGGTAGTGCTCGGGGTACTACCAGGCAGCCAGGCACCACAGCCTACTACAACAGACTTAGGTCAGCAATCACTGCCTGCACCGCATACCGACCGGCATCCGTTCTTATCAGCGGGAAAAATGAGAGAGCGTGCTTTTCTCGCACCAGTCGAGCATCTCACCAAGCAGATTAAACATATGGATTCCAGAGGAAAAAGTCGGAATAAGAGTAATATGGGCGTATATTAATGATTTATACAGAAGTGACGAAAATGAATAGCAAGTGCTAACTTACATGGTTGGTGGTAGCCCCCGGCCAATTTGGGCAGGGGGAAGGCCCTTGACCTGGTTGGCCCGAGCACAAACAAGCTCACATATGGATAAAACTTGCGTAGATGCTCGATGTTCCATGCGTTTGGGAGCGGCTGCCCGTCCTCTATGGCCAGCCGAAACTAGTCTTGCCGTGGGGCATCGGTCACGATGAAGGGGCCTTCCCATATGGGGGAGAGTTTATTCTTTCCTTCGCGCATCTGAGCGCGTCGGAGAACTAGATCCTCAACCTCGAGTGACCGGGCCCAGACGTGGCGCTGATGATAGCACCTCAGGCTCTGCTGATATCTGGCGGCTCAGACGGCGGCTCGTCGCCAACGCTCCTCCAAGTGCTTGACGTCGTCGCGTCTTCGTTGTTCCTGTTCGCCCTCTGAGTATGCATCCACCCGAGGCGAGCCGAGCGTAAGCTCGGAGGGGAGGACCGCCTCGGCGTCGTAGACGAGAAAGAAAGGTGTCTCCCCGGTGGTCCGGCTTGACGTGGTCCGGTTGGCCCATAACACAGCAGGTAGCTCATCGATCCACCCTTTCCCATGCTTTGCCAGCACGTCGTAGGTCCGGGTTTTGAGCCCCTTCAATATCTCGGCATTTACGCGCTCGACTTGCCCGTTGCTACGAGGATGAGCAACAGAGGTGAAGCAAAGCTTGATCCCAAGGTCCTCGCAGTATTCCCCGAACAAAGCACTTGTGAACTGGGTGCCATTGTCGGTGATGATTCTGTTCGGGACGCCGAAGCGACTTGTGATACCGCGGATGAATTGGACCGCCGTGTTCTTGGTGACCTTGACAACTGGGACCGCCTCCGGCCACTTGGTGAATTTGTCGATGGCGACGTAGAGGTACTCATAGCACCTGATTGCTCGGGAAAATGGACCCAATATGTCCAGCCCCCAGACCGCGAAGGGCCAAGACAAGGGGATGGTATGAAGAGCCTGAGCTGGCTGGTGAATCTGCTTTGTGTGGAACTGGCACGCCCTGCAGCGCAAAACCAGCTTGGAAGCGCCCTGGAGGGCTGTTGGCCAGTAGAAGCCTTGCCGAAAGGCCTTTCCGACCAGCGTGCGGAACGATGCATGGCCACCGCACTCGCCCTCGTGGATCTCAGTGAGTAGCTTACTACCTTCTGCCCGGGTGATGCATTTCAGGAGGACATCGTCCGTGCCACGCCGGTAGAGATCCCTATCTACAATGGCATAGCGTTTGGACTGCCGTGCAATCCTCTCTGCAGAGGCATCGTCCCCGGGAAGGATATTTTCTTTCAAGTACCCTCGGATCTCGTCGATCCACGAGGATTCTTGAGGACTACCGGCAAGTGCAGCGCACTCGCCGGGCGGCGGCACCCTAACAGGACCTCCCACTGAGTGTGTGGCATGGGTCCCCCCGACTAAGCTCGAGGGTTCCCCTTCATCCTAGTCAGCAGGCAGGACGGATGGCCGTGTGAGCCTTTCTTCAAAGGTTCCGACCGGGACGAGCGCCCAGGCGGAGGCCAGGCGCCGCAAGCAAAGCAACTCCTAGGGCTGGCGTCATCGAAGGTGAGTTTACGCCGTAATGGCACCCGGCGTTGCCCGGATGCCGACCTTGCGGCAGGGACGATTGCCTCTTAATGTGGGTTTGGCGGCCCGCCTGCGGCAGCCTCAGCCCTGCTGGGCCCAGTGTCATTGTCCCCGGTGTAGGGAGGCGCCATACGAGCCAACTGCTGACGCGGCTGAGGGTCAGTAGGAGCCGGGGCCTCCTGGGCCACGTTGTCTATTTCTTCGCTCGAGTTTGAGCCAGTGCGTTGAAGACGATGTCCGTCCGCCATTTTTCGTGCAAAAAATGAAATGGATTCAGGGATGCAACCCCCCTACATGGCGCGCCAGCTGTCGGTGGATGAACATTGCAAGCGGGGATCTCTAGGGACCCCCTGGGGCTGATTCTGGATCTACCTCGTACGTGGGGTTAATGCGAATGTATGGGACTTAGACAGGACGGATGATTGTCGGTTAGTAGGAGTAAATGCACAAGGGATTTAGGCAGGTTCGGGCCCCACGGAGCGTAATACACTACTCATGTGTGTCTGATGTGCTATTAATGCTCTTGGAATGCCTTTCTCTGGATTTCTATCTTACAAGGTTTTTTAGTCTACCTATCAAGTCTCGAGCTTCGGTCTTCAAGTGCCGGTCTCTTTGAACTTGCTGAAGTTCTAACTTAGCCTCAATTGAGCCTCAACTTATTCACCTGTCTTTCTACGAAGTGCTCCCCCCCCCCTTTATCCTATCGGGGGGAGGCTTGGCGTGCCCAGAACGGAGGCACAAGTTTCCGTAAGCCATAAATGGAAAGCAACCATTATAGATCTACAGTTTGATATTGCAAGGGTTGAAAATGCGCCCTTCGGTCGGTCCCGTCGGTTATTACGCCCCAACTTTAGCAGGTGTAGGGGGCCCACCGACCAGCCACTGAATATCCCCGTATGCCCATTCGGTCAAAGCAGGTCTAACACGATCTGACGTGGCAGGGCGACAAGCGATACGCCTCGAGCCCATCGATGATATCTTCAAGCTGTCTTCCTTTATGGGCCCCGCAGAGTGACGTACGATGGGACCCATCGCATTAATTGTCCCCACGCCTTTTTGTCAGGCGGGTGGCAGGGACTGACATACTCAGTACGTCAGGCATGAGGGGGAGTCGTTGGATGTGACCGGCCATACTCCCCTTTAAATGCAGCATCGGGCTTCCTACCGAATGACACCTCGCTGTGGAGCCCTTGTGGGGTCCACCGGCAAGGGGCTTCTCAAGTCCTTAGGGAACTCTAGGTACTCGGGACACCCACTGTTCTTGGCCCCGAGCACCCCCTCCCGGGCCTGGCTCCTCTCGGGTCCTCGGGGAACTCTGAGTACTCGGGGACCAACTGTTCATGGCCCCGAGAACCCCCTCCCGGATCTGGTTCTTCTCGGGTCCTTCGGGGAACTCAGGGTACTCAGAGACCAACTGTTCTTGGCCCGAGCACCCCCTCCCGGAACTGTCTTTTCTCGGGCCCTCGAGGAGATGGTCCCCGAGGGATGGCACCACGTGGCACTCTGCTGTCCTAGCCTCGGGACTCGAGAACCCCCGGTTCCCATATCACCGACAACGTACATGTGAGGAAATAAATGGAACGAGATATTTTGTTCTTTTAGAATGGATTTTTTTTTTGTTGAATATCTGGGAACATTAGTTACAGTGTGGCAAAGTGTTTTCTCTTACAATATTTGGTGACATCGGCAGTGTGATACAGTACCTCCAGTGTGTTTTTTTTTTATATTTTTGGTGTTTGGCTGAACTCATGGCCTTTTTTTAAAGAATGGATTAAGGCGACTGAAGTTTCCATTGACGACTAAAGTTTCTGAGGAAAAAGATGAATTTTATCTAGACGTTCATGTATGAGAAAATAAATAGCTAAGATATTGTATTTTCTCTCTCTCTCTCTCTCTATATATATATCAATATATATTTTAGTTAAATATCACGCAAGCTTTGAGGACGGCAACAGCTAAGCCAGTACGTATGTGGTGAACACTGGGTTAATGGTGGCAGCTCGAGAAGCCTCCAACGCGTATCGGAGAAGACAACATGAGCGAACGGTGGCTACAATGACATGCGAAACCCACTTGGCATAGGCATGTCTACAGGAGCTAAAACCATCTCCAACCATATTCCCTTCATTTCATTCCCTTCCCCGTTCTCATTCCTTTTATTTTCTCTCATCTCCAACAACTTCCTTTCGAGAGGAATCACGAAGGGAAAGGAGAGAGAATCCTGTCCTGGAGGGAATGACCTTAAGAATCCCTTTGTGACGAGAACAGTAAAAGAAAACCGTTGAAGCGCTGAAAGGAACGAAAATCCCGTCGTGAAGGGAATTTGAACCCCGAAAGGAAACCCTAACAGATAGTCTAAAGTGCTCACGGTGTGGAGAGTGCGCGAAGTCTCCCACCGTTAGTATATAGCATTGGTAAAAGAAACAAGGACACATGGACCAGATGTATTAGTTGTTTGCACAGGCCGATCGTCGACTCATTCACAGACATGAATGGGATCGATGAAACATGGTGTGCAGGTTGGTCAAAAGGCACCATTTCTTTTTTCTCAAAGCTACCCAGCTGCTGGCCTAGCCAGCCTACTGAAAGATTGCCATATCACTTGCAACTTTGCTAGCTATATATCTAATCGCAATCTAGCCCAAGGTTCACTTTAAAAACTGACGGTAAACCTAGTTTATCGGTTTACCAGTGGATAAAAAAAAATCGGTCAATTTTTTTTAAATTAATTTGAGTTTTAAAATGTAGATAATATTAAAGTTATAGAATATTGCACAAATTAACATCTAACAAATTAGTAGAATGCATCACTTGTTCGAATCCCTCCCCCTCTATTGATTTCTTTTTTCTTAAAATCCTAAGTGACTAATCTAAATTTCGAATTTGAAGCCATCTCTCATAAACGTCTCTACATTCTCAAAAAGATTGGACCACGATAAAAGACCACTTATTATCGGTAATCTTCAATTTTGTTTATTTGAATTTTGCTTAAATTTGTTTGAATTTGTTCAAAAAACTCTAGTAAATCAGATTTACCGATGACCTCTGGTAAGTTTTCTTTATCGATAAGATTTTTCCTGATCTAGCCACGCATACCATTGAGCTTTCTCCGGGATAGTACTGTAAGTGCTCCAAAGAGCAGACAGGGCCGGGTTCAGGTGAGGATCCCTAGCTATCCATGGGTCGTACCTATATTTTGCGATATCACAGTTGATTAAGCGGAAGATGGTAAGAATTAAAAAATTGTGCATCCAAAAATGGCGTATTTGCTCGTACTCTTCCTGAAGTAGATAGCTCGGATTCCAAAGCACTGTTTAGTGAACGATGGGTGTTGCACAATTGATCAGTTAACCCCTCATAATCACTTTGCCATTTTGATTGCTTGAAAACTGGCAAAGGTGCTTTTAACATAGTACATACTCCTATATAAAAACTACTCCGATATAGACACACAAACTGAAGAAAATTATGCCTCACTATATATATAGCTTAATGATCAGCGCGAAGCTCCAATATGGAAAACCCATCACTTCCGATCATAACGCAATCATGCATGGTTCTACGGACACTAGTGACCTGACCAGGGTAACATCGTGTTGTTCACTCACGATACTGCGAAACTGATAAAAAGCTTGCATGCACACATGCACATGCAAGGGAGCATGCACCGGCTTCACGTACAATTTGAGGAGTCACTAAATCCTATGGATTCGATAAAAATCCACTGTACGAAAACATGTCCTTAGTGATCATCTGAATGAATAATTGGTCCAGGTACCTATGTTCCCTCAAATACAATTGGTGCACTCATAATTAATTGATTAATCTAATCGAAAAATAATTAATGCAGCATATAAAGGGGATAAAAGATGGTGCTTTCTGAAAATACAGGAGATCCAATGCCAGGAAACTCAAAGAGAATGATCAAAGGCATAGCAAAGGAAAATTCTTATAACAGCCAGAAAAATGTAGTTAGTTCTTCCCACTATATTTTCACTCCCTCCAGCGGGGAAAAAAAAAAGCTGACAATTTTGCTCTTTAAAGCCAATTAGATGCATGTCACTTTTACCGGCAAGGATTTTGTACAGCTATATACAAATATAGTTATAAAATTATAATATTATGAAATATTTGTTTAAAACAAGTTTGCTCGTACCATTTTTCATATATCAAAACTACATATTTTATAAAACACCTTCGACAGAAATTAATAAGGTTTTGCTCCATGTATTGCAGGGCAACAATTTTCTTATTACTTGAGGAGGTAGCAGGTGAGAAGAGTGCTTTGTGCCGAAAAGTAGAAACATAAAAACCGCCTCTGCACCAATGATTCAGATAGCTAGTTTTGTAGCATCTAGTCTATCTAGATCATACTAGGATTTTCTTCTTCACAACCATTTTTCTTAAAACCAGCTTTAGGATTTGTATATTCTTCATAGAACAGAAGAGCTAGCTAGCTAGCTAGCATACAAATACTCTTGTTTCATTATGCACACGACATATTTTTCACTCATATTCGAAATAAAATCGAATGGAAGGCCATGTACCATGCATAGACTTCAAATAATCTCTGTTTAAATGGACAAAAAGGTTAACCTTAAATTATATATATCGTCGTGATGATCACTACTGATCCAAAAATCATGAAAAATCCTTAATTTATTTGAATTTTTCTCAGCACCACACAACCATACACTCACATACTCTCATATTGACCAAGAGCGACTATATAAATGAATAAATTAGTTGACCGATATAATAATGTGCATAAGGAGATTTTGTTCTAGAAAATAGAGTAGTGCAACACTAGGCTAAGTTCATTGATGGATGAACTGTTGTGCTCTTCTAATTAACACCAAATGCATGCGATTAGGACCTTACTGCTCCTACAGTACATACGTGGTTGCACTGTAATTGCACAATGTCGTTAATTAATCGTCAAACACCCAAAATAAAGCATAGGATAGAAACAAATATATACGTACAAAATAAACTGGAAACAAAAATCATGGATTAATTTCATGCAATTTTCACATAAGTAATGAAACAATTTGATCAGTCTCCATGTCAAATATACCTTATGAAATAGTAGTATAGTCCATGCACCAAGTTTGAATAATTAATCCCTGTGAGATAGTGTGAAAAGTAGAAAGTGGCACAACGCAGGCACACCTTTGAATTCAAAACCAAATGGCAGGAAAAGGGGTAACCAAAGGGCAACTTAAACCCCATACCTGTGAGAGAGCATCATGAGCTAGCAGTACTTCTACAGTTGATGAAGAACAGAAGTTGAACCGGCCGGGCGCCGATCGACCGTGTCTCCTGTCCCTCCTTCGTTGCATTTGCTCAAACTTAACCATGCATATAGAAAATACCAATCAGGAGTACTAGTGTACTCCTACAACAGGCCACCGCCATTGCCGCGGCTGGTGGACGAAGAATGGAATCCAGGACTGTTCATTGGCCAACTGGCACCGCCATTGCCGCCGCCATAGCTACCACTGCCTCCAGCATTCCCATCCCAGACGCCCTCTGATCCGTAGCGTAGAGCAGCCATGTACTGCCTCTGTAAGCTCATCTCTTGCCCTTTACTGTCGTCCAGCTTCATTGACCCTTCCTGGCTGTCCTGCCTTGCCGTGGTAGCACTAGTCTGCCCTAACGTGAACGCCGCTGCAGCTGAGCCGCTTCCTCCTCGGTTAGCTTCCAAACCCAACTGGTACATCGGCGGTGGCCGCGGCGGAAGCTCTAGTACTCCTCCTGCCAAGAAGGGGAACTGCTGATGTCTCCACTGCTCCAGCGATGAGCCAATGGTGCTGCCGCCACCGCTTGCCACCGGGAACTGATCTACCGTGTCAAGGTGCTGCTGCATGCCGATCGGCGGGAGGCCGGCGGGGAAGGCTAGCCCTAGGTTGGGCCCTGGTGGGTGCATCGAGCCCAAGAACGGCAGGTGGTGCGACAAGGAGCTGAGGCCCGGAGGGATGATCCCTCCGGTGGCGCCGGGGGTGGACGCTCCGGGCAGCTGCCTAGCCGAGGAGGATGGTTTTGAGGAGGAAGACGCGGCAGCGGTGGACGAGGACTTGGACGAGCGCTTGTTGCGGCGGCAGCCTCCGCCGACGGGGACGTTGCGGAGGGAGCCGCCGCGCGTCCAGTAGCGGCGGCACGTCTTGCAGAAGTGGCGGGGCTGGGAGAGGGAGTAGTTGTTGTAGTAGCAGAACTTGGTGTTGGTGGAGTCGCAGCGTGGGCACTTGAGCGCCGGCTCCGGCTGCGGCACGCGCGCCAGCCGCGCGCGCTCAGCCATCGAGTTGGGCCGCGCGTGCGCGGCCACGGAACCACTGGCCGCCGATGAGCTGCTCGGCAAGCCACTGGCCGCGGGAACCGCTGGACCCACGGGAACGAGAGGTGCATCGCCTCCCCCGCTCGCTCTAGGCTGCTGACCTTGCTGCTACACATATACGCAAGCAGGTTACAAATCAAAAGAGTAGGGAAAGGAGAAGATCAGAATTGTCTATGAATATTCATCAAGAGGAGAATATCTTTTTACCAAATTCTTTTGCCATGAAGAAGCAGTGTGCGTATGGATGGATCAAGAAACAAACAGGCTAGAGAGAGATGGAATAGAGAAGCTCAAGCAGCCGTACCTGGTTATTCCAATAAGGTGGATCTAGGTAGGCAGGCACTGAAGGGAACACCATGGAGGCCAGTTAGTACGGCTGAGATATAGTTTCTCTCTCTCTCTCTCTCTCTCTCTCTCCACTCTTCTAGCTAGCTTTTCTGCTGCTTTGAATTCTGATGTTTTATGTATAATTTGCACTTTCTTTGTTGTGGATTTGTGTTTGCAAAGAAAAGGAAGTTAGCGAAGAAGAAAGAGGTGGAGTCCTCTGGCTAGCTCGGAGGTGGTGGAGAATCACATCCAGCAGTTGGAGAGAAGACAGCAATGAGATAGAGAGGGATGAAGGAGGAGAGAGGAAGAGAAAGCTAGGAAAGAGAAAGGAGTGGGCAAAAGCATGAATTTATCTTCTCCTTTTATGAGCATGGTGGCTTTTATATTTCTAATATTTGCTTTCCTGCGTGGGGTCCAGTTGATCATAATGTTTGAGGGAAAGCAATTAAAGGTTGCTTAATTGTCAAGATTGACCTCATTTAGCAGTGTGCTAAGCTGAAGAACTGGAAGCAATGAGATCTTAAGCTAGTACAGAGTAAGAACTAAGAAGGCATGAAGTTGTAATTATGCTACTTGCAACCACCGAGTACTGACTAATGAGAGAATAAGGATATTAATCTTGATGCGTTTCTTGCATGGGAAAGTTCCGAATTCATTCTGAAACGCTAACACGGTACCCATAAGTTTATAGCCGTAGTAGCTACTTGCTACTACTATTATGATTGATGAAACGATCGATGTACATAGAAACATGGAAGTGCGTCCCACGACAAGAGTCAGAGGATTTTGAGGAAGTTTCTTTTTCTATATAAATGTTTTGCTGTGGGGTCCTCCATTGTGTCAGTTTTGTTATTTTCTTGTCAAACTGCGATTAATATTTTACCCAAGTCCAAAGCGCTCGCTTAAAGGTTTAGAGGCTCTAGTATAACTTTGCATATGCATATCCTGGTTCCAAAGGGGTGAAGAGAGAAAAGGTGAGCCTTCTCCCCGCATGGAAATTACTTAAATACGACTCTCACAGCATCAAAACGGGTTAATACAAGATGGATTTTAAACTCTATCGCAAATAGTTTCGTCTATATAAAAGTATATGTGATATTGATCTTATTATAGATAGTTTTAAAATTATTATAATAAACTTACACACAGACGGATTTTCTGAAAAATTGTTTGTAGACGATTATTGTTGAAACCTGTATGTGAGTAGTACGAGACACATACGGTTTTTGTTGAAATCCGTCTGCGTTAATTATCGTAGACGGAGTTTTTTTTAAAAAAAACTGTCTATGACACCCTTTCCCCTATAAGAAAATTTGCTTCCTAACTGCATAGCCAGAAAGCAAATTTGTTTATACGGGGGAAATGGTCACACAGATACATACATCTTGATTCGTAGCTAGGAAACAAATTTTCTTATAAGAGGGAAATGGTCACACAGATGGACACATCTTGATTTACAAATTAAATACATTGACACATTATTCAGAATATTGACCATATATTGTTCAGAACACAAAACATAGATATTTACATATCACAAAGGTTAAGAACATCATACAGATTACACATCACACATTGTTCAGAACACATAAACATAGCTAGCTAAACACAATCCCTAGCTATATATCATTGGTCGATCGCCGCCGTCTTCCAAATAAATGAAATGATTGACATCATTGCGATGCCATCTTCCAGAAAGATGAAAAGTAATTGACAAACTTGGGTCGAGCAATGTTGTCATTAAAAAAGACGAGATGATAGACATTATCTCAGCCTCCTGCATTTCAGCAACATCAACCCAAACATTATCTTCAATGAGCAGCTTGCAATCATACGGATCTGGTTTACTGGTTGCACCTTGACTATCTCACGTATGAGTCAGAACCAGACTATGTTGTTGCCAAATCATTAGCCATGGTTCAGCAAGAAATGCACGTTCAAGCTTGCATTACAGTTGACGAACATGTCTCCATTGTGACGAATAACAATGGAAAAATTTTCATTCAAAAGAACAGAATGAAGAATGCGATTGACAGCATATATAGGATTGACATAGAGGGCCTTCATAGCAGCGAAGAAGATAAAGTCCACCTAGCCGAAGTCGACGCTAAGCATCTGCACCATCGAAACCGTCATAGGGATAACCTCATCCTACCACCTCTTGATTCTCGTTAATTGCGCCATTACATATCTACGATGAAAATAAGGCTCTGTCTTCAGTTACACAGATCGAAGCAATGAAAACTATACAAAGAACCATATGATACTCGCATCGGTATAGTAAAAGGGATTCAGCCCCGATTGGGATCTCACTTCTCCGACACTGATGACGAGTGAGGATGATTCTTTCTCAATGCAGTGGAACATATGATATGGCGAGTGAGGAAGAAAAACACTCCTCTTCGTTTTATATTGAAGGGAGGCAAACGGGTTGTGTGTGGGAAGCCAAAAAAGCACGGGGAGACGAGCAGATTATGTGCGTGGGAAGCCAAAAGAGCAAGTGGAGATGAGCGGTCAAATTTGAAAGCGTTCGTGGGTCTTTAAATACAGATAGATGCTTATAAAATCCATCTGTGTCTATTGTATAGAAAAAGATGGATTTTACAAGAAATTGTATGTGATAATATCACAGGTGGATTTTTCTAAACGTTGTATATGTCTATATGATAGAAACATACAGATTATAAAAATCGTTTGTGAGTTCAATCACGCTTAGATGGTTGTCTTGTTATAGACATGTCTATATTAGCAATCGTCTGAAGATATTCTGTCAGTGACAGGTTCTAAGAAATCGCCTGTAACATACCATCTGCTTTTAATGATTCTATGGTAGTGTCTATGTACTCCATACCAGTGCCTCTCATTTCCAAAAATATTACTCCCTCCATCCCAAAATATAGGACGTATTAGGTTTAAGTCAAACTTAATAAATTTTGATCAACAATTAATCAAATTATATGCATATTTTAATGTACAAAAGTTATATCAATAGATCCATATTTTATAGATCTTTTAATACGATATTGATTTTGTAGCAATTGATAATATATTGCAAAATAAATTAATAATCAAAGTATACTTTCAAAGACTTTTCAAAATCTTAATACGCCATATATTTTGAGATGGAGGGAATAGTACATACTACCACGGCGGTCCAAACAAGATGTTGAGACTTTCAAAACTTTGTCAGTTAATGAATTCATCATTCATAGTTTTTTCGTATTATAGTTCCATCAAAAAACAATTTTTTTTATCCTTAGAGCAAATAATGGTCAAACGCCAAGAAAATCATACTAGTGGTAAGACAGATATCGTGTTTGATTTATGCCCATGGAATCACAGCAATTCATTTTTCTGATTAAACACTGAGATATTATTTTTGGAATCAAGTCCAGATAAATCTTAAACACTAACAATGGTTTCCGCGTAACTGGAGCGGCTAGTACTATATATGTAAGGTGCATTTGATTCTTTTCATTATTTAAATTTATAAACATTAATCGAGAGAGATATCTACACCACTCGCATGTTTCCAGTTCTAGGCAGTAGAGGTGAATGACACAAACCGAAGGCCTTGATTCATCAACCTTGTTCAAGTTTGTTTCCAAATTTTTACTCCCTCTGATCTCAAATATAACTCTATTTAGGTTTTGCTAAGTCAAACTTTTTATCTTTAACTATCAATAGCTGAAAAAACATATAGATCAATAAACCCAACTCTATTTGATCCCTAGATACGTTGGCACAGGATCTATGTCTTTTGCCCCTAGTCTGTTAGTCAATGTAATTAACCCAACAAATCAAACACCTTAAGTAAAAAAAAAATGCTCTACCTTCCCGTGGTGTGGCTCCCTCCGTTGAAAAGCCCAGCCGAGGTCAGCTCCTCCGCTCTTGGCGCAGCAGGCGATCGATCACGTACTGATGGATCGAGGTCGATGGAAAAGCTCTATCGACGCAACCTGACCGGGCCGGCCGAAGTGTGTGAGCCAACCCAACAGATGAGACGACGTTGCTATGGCACCTAGAGCTTGCCGGGGCGCCGTGCTGTCTGTCTCCCCGTGCGGTCACCATGGCCGCTAGCTCGGTACTGGCTATGGCTACAGCCTATCAAGTACTCCTTGCTTGGTACGTACAATGTTGTCTTGCTGTCAGAGATGGAAAGCTCCAATCCATGGATTGGATTGTGTCGTGCGTGACAGCAGATCGAGGACACACAGTAGGTAAGGGAGGGTGGGAGGTAGGCAGTAGTTGTTGTGCAAACCCGGAGCCCGGGAATCATGCATGGCGATCGAAGTAGGCCTGGCTGGCCAGGGGCTTGGGCTGGCAAACTTCAGGGCTAACAATAACTACTGGCCCTAGCCCGGCGTGACTGCTGGCCCTAGCCCGGCCGTCGTACCATGACTTGTCCATCTTGTGAAGCTATAGAGGTTGAATATATACTTAGTGGAGACCGGTGTGTCCTCGTACGTCGCTAGTAGAGAATGACGCTAGTAAAAAAACAGGGTTAAGAACAGTAATATATCATTTAGTATTCTATTATAGAAGTTCTGATTTCACATAATTATGTTGTGCTGGTAGAATATAAGATAAACATGAGTGTTTCTTTTTCTTTTGTTTTTTTGGACGAATGGGTTTAGCCTGATCCTGATCCGTATGGTATGTACTATAGTTATGTCTTGTCTCAAATTGTAAGGACTATACATTGACGATATAAAAGAATAATACACACCATATTAATTACATAGAGAACAGTCAATAAAATGGCCAATCTTTTGAACGAGCATAGCCATTAAAAGCTGGGGCCGCTCCTAAGGGTTTATAAATTATGGTGGAGCACTGGGAGCCCTACCAATTTACATTTCAGATATCCCCAAATTCGATCTGAGATCAAACTCCCTGATGCGCCATCAATGGGTACCTAAATATTTATAAATTAGCAATCTAAATAGTACATACATGGGAAATAACATAAACTACCATAATTCATAACCAAAGAGCTCCTTACCCTCTCCCAGCGGCAACTTTCCAGTATAGTAAGCAAAAATATGGAGACCGCATGCAACATGTAAGGTTAAGGGAAAATAGTCATAATATCATCAGGTTACACTTGTATAGAACTGCCGCATTAGTCCATGTGGGCAGACCTCTCCAGACCACAAAGAGCTGGGACTAAAAATTCCTTTTGCAGACAGAAGTTAAACTTTTCTTTTACCTAAAATGACAAATACACTGTAGTGTCACAAGAGAAGCAAATAATATTTCTAACATTAATAAGCACAAAATTAGCTCAACGTGGGCTTGTTAGATGAAGGTTGACCGAACATGCGCATCGTTTATCACACTATTTGATCATTTTATTTGTCATTTTATGCAACCCAGTTCTAGAATCTGTTCAGATATAATCCAGAGATTGGGAAACAATGAAGTGTCCGTCATAGAGTTCCTCGAAACAAAATAATGAAGTATCAAGCAGAATATTTTGTTCTTAAAATACAATAGTACAAAGCATAAAGAACATATGGTCTTAATTAATTATCAGCGCGCTTATAGCAGGTTTTGTAGCCACTTCTCCAAAGATCACTTAGGAAAGCACAAAAAGTACATCCATCCATGGAAATTGCATGATTGGGAATTCCTGCATCATGAAGAAAGTATCTAGATATGTTAGTTCGTTGAAGACCAACACGCACTCTTATGCTAGTATTTGGTCTATAGAGTCCAGTTAGTAGCTAGTGATAGCCATCTCTGAGCAAAGTAAAAGGTTGTCTATCCATACAGAGACTATAGAGTTGGGAAAAAAAATATTCCCCTGCATTCTCGTAGCGACGGCACTTTCAACTTATTTTTGAGGTATGTATGGTTCATGAAGGCATTGATAGATAGATCTACAGTGAAAAATACAAAAACGCCTTAGGGCGTTGGCTTAAAGGATTTCAAGATAAACAATATGTCTGGATGCATATTCATTGTACAGGCAATACATAAATGCAGATTCCAGATATTGCGTAAGCACATAGCCAAGCATATATTCTAGCTCAACATCTAATAGTTAGCCACGACATTATGTAATTTATGTTATCCTTGTGAACAGTATCAAGTAATTGAGTGCACATTACAGTATTCTTTCATATGCTAAGAGTTGATCGATGAAATGAACTTAGAAAAATGTGAGGAACCGTTAAAATAATTTTTCAATTAATCATCAGGATGATCATTTGCTAAATTATGATCACAGTGATTAACCGGAATATCATCCCGGTAATCCCGATACGTGTTTTGTACCTAAGATTGAAACACATATCTTTTCAACATATAACATCACAACAAAGCTTTAAAAAAATAAGTAATTAAATTATATTATAAGTTCTTAAGTATTCAACCATTTACAATAATTTACATAAAAAAAATAGGAGGATAAAGAACCGATTACCACCTAACCAAAACTACAAATCACGCAGGATAAGATTAACATCTATGACCCAACAAAAGCGAGGTGAAGCTATATACCCTTAGACTCCACCAAAAGCCTCACCACACAATTAGCTTGCACTACTAATTCTTGTCACATACATCGGCAGGTGTGAAATAGCCAAATATAAACTCCTTCTCACTGGTAGAACCTGAAAGAGTAGCGTGAGTAGAAAGATACTCACAAAACTTAATCTATAATGAGTACATATAAATAACTCAACTCCAAAGATTATGTATTGAGTCATTAGAAAGGAGTAGATCATAAGATTAAATAACTTTTATAAGCAAAATATAACTTGACATACACATATGAACATCTATAAATAACCTTAGATATCATTCTATCTCATAATCATTAAAAAATATATGTAACTGAAATCATAATAAGTATATTTGTATATAGTTATGTATGCGTATGTGTAAATTTCCCTTCCGAAAATTAAGGATTGGTTTATGGGATGGTTTGTATCTTCACTCTCGTGACAAAAGCATCAGAATTCGGATCACTAAACAACAAACTCGCTGAAGGAAAAAGAAAATAAATCATGCTTTGTGAAGCTGGCCATGCTATCAGACGAGGAGACATTGCTGCATGGTGGGAGTATCATCCAACTAGTAAATGTCTCGGCGCATTTATTTATTGATCTCCATGAATGAAATCCTCTGATTTTTTTTCCTGAGCTTTCCTGGACCCTACGCATCTACACGGATCATGCTTAAAGGAGAGAGCTAAAGTTGCAGGGAATATCCATGGGGATGGGGTTAATTTACTGTTGCCGCACAGTGGAGGAAAACAACAGTTTTGTTTGTGCGATCAGGATGCGTGGGGACAGATCTTCCCAACTAACAAAGCCGGAGACAGGTAGTAGGGTTTGGTGGGGTAACTAATCTGGGTTAGTACTCTGCTGTGGAGGCTCCCAGGGGTGAAGTTGCACGTAGTTTGGATGATGAGTTGGTATCAGAATGAAGAATTTTTTTTACTAATAATTTGTTCGTATCGGCCATATAAATCTGTGTACGTTATTAGATGTACAATGAAATAGCATTAAGATTATTTCGACTAAAGTTTCACCCCTTGATACTGCACAGAACAAAGGTGTGCCTGCCAGGGTCACAGACAGCGATCTGAAGCGCAGCAACTGAAACGAGACCATTTACCTGCGCGATTGATGCTGATATCTTGCTGTCTCCGGAACAATTTAGAGGGTTGTTTTTCTTCAGCTAGGAGTATGGTGGCCGGCCCCAGCGCTTAGCGTTTTATTCAGGCTCCGCGGTGTGCTGAGGCGACGATCGAATGGCCATCACCGAGTGCAGGTCTTGAGGGCTCGATGGATCGATCGCCATCGACGAACAGGTTCTCCTTCCCCAGATCGCCAAAAGGCAAAGATGGAGCGAAGCAGATAGCAACGCCAAAGATGGAGCGAAGCAGATAGCAACGCCGTCCCTGTCGCGTAGCGCCACCGGCCGCGCGCGCCCGTAGCTAAAACCGCACGACCCTGCGTGCGGGTCGTGGGGGGAAAACGTCTCTGTATGATGTAGGTATGGGCCCCGTTTTGGTGAACTAGTTGCTGGGCCCAATAGCGACACCGTAGCTCGTAGCTGCTCCTCCCCTGCTGAGGCCCAGTTCGGTCCAATTCTTTCTGCAACATGTTACTGGACCTGAGCAAAACCGACCTGGACTGAAGCTTGGGACACAACCAGGCCCGGAAGAACATCGGACGGTCTTAACCTGGACCAGAAACTTTTGATTCCTCTTGGGCTTCCCAAGTGGCCCAGCTCTTCTCACAGTCGACCTTTTTATTTTTAGATTTCGAAAATCAAAAAATGTAAAAATAGGCGTTCATTTGAAAAGAATAAAAGAACTGGACTACTGTTGCCTGTTGGAACTTTTTCAGAACCTAGATTATAGTATTCTCTACACTATCAATTTTTAATGGTGTTTTGAATTTTGATAGCAATGAAACACATATTTTTAAAAATCCGTTACATGTTGGAAGGATATATTATAAAATATGCCATCTTTTTAACGGACGATCGATAATGGTCATGTTTTATAATTTTTTCAAACAAAAGTCTTTTTCATATTTTTTTTGGTTTGAAATATAAAAATATAAAAATCTATTCACCATGGTGGAAATTTGAAACCAAAAGCAGCCACGCCGCCAGATAGGCAAGAACGGGTGCGTTTGGATCTCTACTGATGCAACTGCTCGCTTGCTGTCGATAGGAGAGCCGATCTCCCGTCCGAGTGAGGCTTTTCTGGTTGCTGTAGGCTAGCTTGCCTTAAAAAAACGGTTTTTTCTACCTCACCAAATAACTAATCTTACCTATCAAAACTAGGATAGTTATTGCTCAAGATCCAACACCCCCAAACTATCTTTTACCTTAAAAAAATTGCTCATTTATACTCTTAATAAATACTAATTAGCTACGACTAATATGTGAGCTAAACTGAGTCTATACAATTAGATCAGATAACAAATTAGCTATCACTCTATTCTAAAATTAGCAAATCTGCAAATCTCTCCCCGGTCAAACCCGGCGTCTGAACCCAACTCGCCGAATGAACCCATCAGCCGCTAATCAGCCACGATATCACGCCACGAAAGGAATATGTGCAGTCTCCAGAACCTTCCGGTACTCTCTAGAAATCCGCCCTTGAATCGGCGACACGCGGCGTGGCCGAGCTATAGCGGTGTCCAAGTTCCCCACGACGTGCGCGTTCCCACACCCATCACCGTCCAGATCGCAAGGGACGGTCGCGACGCGTTGGAAAGTTCTAGAATCCCTCTCCCCTGCCACAAACATATAAATCCTACCGCCAACTGCCTCTTTCTCGTCCACCGATTCTTGTGTTTCCTCTCTCCCTCCACGCGTGCGTGCGCTGACCCGGCAACTCTGCTAGGACTAGATTTTTTTTTGCTTCCCGCTTCTCTCGACGAGATCGCCATGGCCGGGAAGGGAGACGGGCCGGCGATCGGCATCGACCTCGGCACGACCTACTCGTGCGTCGGGGTGTGGCAGCATGACCGCGTCGAGATCATCGCCAACGACCAGGGCAACCGCACCACGCCGTCGTACGTCGCCTTCACCGACACCGAGAGGCTAGTCGGCGACGCCGCCAAGAACCAGGTCGCCATGAACCCCATCAACACCGTCTTCGGTAAGTACACGCAGATCGATCTGTCACACGTTTTTTGTTGCTCGATCCGTGGAGTGTGTGGATCTGAGACGTTCCGTGATTTGTTGCAGATGCGAAGCGGCTCATCGGCCGGCGGTTCTCGGACGCCTCCGTGCAGAGCGACATGAAGCTGTGGCCGTTCAAGGTGACCCCGGGCCCCGCCGACAAGCCCATGATCGGGGTGCAGTTCAGGGGCGAGGAGAAGCAGTTCTCGGCCGAGGAGATATCCTCCATGGTGCTCAACAAGATGAAGGAGACGGCCGAGGCCTATCTTGGCACGACGATCAAGAACGCCGTCGTCACCGTCCCCGCCTACTTCAACGACTCCCAGCGCCAGGCCACCAAGGACGCCGGCGTAATCTCCGGTCTCAACGTCATGCGCATCATCAACGAGCCCACCGCCGCCGCCATCGCCTACGGCCTCGACAAGAAGTCGAGCAGCGACGGCGAGAAGAACGTGCTCATCTTCGACCTCGGTGGCGGCACCTTCGATGTCTCGCTCCTCACCATCGAGGAGGGCATCTTCGAGGTCAAGGCCACCGCCGGCGACACCCACCTGGGAGGCGAGGACTTCGACAGCCGGTTGGTGAACCACTTTGTGCAAGAGTTCAAGAGGAAAAACAAGAAGGACATCACCGGCAATCCGAGGGCGCTCCGGCGGCTGAGGACAGCCTGCGAGAGGGCGAAGAGGACGCTTTCCTCCACCGCGCAGACCACCATTGAGATCGACTCGCTCTACGAGGGCATCGACTTCTACACGACCATCACCCGCGCCAGGTTCGAGGAGTTAAACATGGACCTCTTCCGCAAGTGCATGGAGCCCGTCGAGAAGTGCCTCCGCGACGCCAAGATGGACAAGAGCACCGTGCACGACGTTGTGCTCGTGGGCGGCTCCACCCGCATCCCTCGCGTGCAGCAGCTGCTCCAGGACTTCTTCAACGGCAAGGAGCTCTGTAAGAGCATCAACCCCGACGAGGCCGTCGCGTACGGCGCCGCCGTCCAGGGCGCCATTCTCACCGGCGAGGGTAACGAGAAGGTGCAGGACCTGCTCCTGCTCGACGTCTCGCCGCTATCGCTCGGGCTGGAGACTGCCGGAGGCGTCATGACTGTGCTGATCCCGAGGAACACCACCATCCCGACCAAGAAGGAGCAGGTCTTCTCCACCTACTCCGATAACCAGCCCGGTGTGCTTATCCAGGTGTACGAGGGTGAGAGGGCAAGGACCAAGGACAACAACCTGCTCGGCAAGTTCGAGCTCTCCGGCATCCCACCGGCCCCCAGAGGCGTCCCCCAGATCACTGTGTGCTTCGACATGGACGCCAACGGCATCCTGAACGTATCTGCCGAGGACAAGACCACCGGTCAGAAGAACAAGATCACCATCACCAACGACAAGGGCCGGCTGAGCAAGGAGGAGATCGAGAAGATGGTGCAGGAGGCTGAGAAGTACAAGGCCGAGGACGAGGAGCACAAGAAGAAGGTGGACGCCAAGAATTCGCTCGAGAACTACGCCTACAATATGCGCAACACCATCAGGGACGAGAAGATCGCCTCCAAGCTCCCGGAGGCCGACAAGAAGAAGATAGATGACGCCATCGAGGGGGCCATCCACTGGCTCGACAACAACCAGCTCGCCGAGGTCGACGAGTTCGAGGACAAGATGAAGGAGCTGGAGGGCATCTGCAACCCCATCATCGCTAAGATGTACCAGGGCGCAGCAGGTCCTGACATGGCCGAGGATGCTCCCGCGGCCGGTGGCAGTGGCGCTGGACCCAAGATTGAGGAAGTCGACTAAATGAGGGGATTTTGAGCGCGCTAGTTCTACTTAAATAATCTGTCGCGGATCAGTGATTGATGGAGTATACTTAATTCTTCCATTCTCTGCATCTGTTGGGTATTTTGCATCTTCTAATATTGTTAGTAAAATTGTTAAGATCTTGAGAAGCCTATAATGTATCCTGACGAACTACAGTTGCGCGTTCTTAACAACAGGAGCACCTGAACGTTCAGCTGAGGAAATTTCCGATCTCAAAATAAGACGGTGATGTCAACCATACAAGCTGAAAAAAATGTCTGAAATACAAAATTTGAAGATGTAAACCAAGGTTTCACCGTTTGCAATTTATACGTAGATCCATTCAATCAGATTCAGTTTGCAGCTCCATGTGAAAACAAGGTGAATTCTTGCAAACCATCCACTCCTAACCTCACTTCAAACTCTCCAAAAATATTGTAACTTCAAACCATAGGTCCCACAAGAAAAGACGAGAGGATCACAATCTCAATATCAGATCTTGTTCGTCATTGATTCAGATAGTGGCAAGTGGGCTGTCATCCTAAACCGCTGTAGCTCTTTATGCTCTGTATAGCTTCTTCCTCTAACTCAACCAACATGCGGCAGAAATCCTCAACATCTTTGGCTGCTTCCTTGAATGTGAACCTGAACTCCTTCCAATGGTATTGTTGAGGGGCATCAAGCGGGGCAGCTCTTTCAGGGACTTTGGCGAGCACATCAAAACCGTGGTGGTCAATAGAAACCATGACTGCGTTCTTCAAGCGAAGACAGGATGATAGTTAATAATATCACAACAGCAAAAGGGTCTTAGTTTGGACCACAAGGAAAAAGCTTCACTCAGAAACTACATGAGCATGCTATCGTATGTTGCAATATGCCAAGATGCATAAGAATAACTTACTCTTGCGGTCACATTAAAATACTCGAGACAGAAAAGGATGAGTGCTCTCCTTCTGGACTCACTCCGGTTGATACCATCAATAAGCTTTGCAGAGAATGGCACTAGAAAAGAGAATGTATATTTAGAAAATGAACATGGTAGTGCAAAATGAGAAGGTGCAAATGGATATAATTGCTGAAAGCAATCAACGGGTAGCACCCTAGTGACAAATCTCTATCTAAACATGTGGAATCTACATCTATCTCTCATTGGAAGGAACACATGTAGAGATGCACTGCTGAAAATAAATCAAGACAAAAGCTTACTTAGCAGATCTGCTCTTGGTGGTTCAAAAGTGTCCAGCTCAATATTATGGCTGCCCCCAGAGGAATCTATGTAGACACATGAACTGCAAGGAAGATAGTCCCACAATCACAAATAGCTATTTGAATGTACTAGCTTTGATGACTATTAAAATTCAGTTGTGCTGAGTTAGGTAATAAGAGAAGACACTGAACATCCGAAAATCAATAAGCATAGATTACAGACCCAATGTCAAATTTGAAGATACTGTAGGAGCTCTCTTCATTGAGTAGACCAAGGAGGCCTTCACTCCGTGACTTGCAGGTAGCACCTGCAGAAGACAATATTGCTGACACTCCATGACTAGCTTCACTAGCAGCTTTGTGTTCCTTCAGAATAGCTTTCTTCAGGCTATCAGCAATGACTGGAACCTTAAGCACAACATATGAAGAATAATTACCATCACCTTAACAACTATATCAAGCAATAAAGTATTTTCATCCCTGTTGGATAATTCAGAACAGGTTTACCTTTGTGTCTTTCATGCGCAGCACATCACCGGTCATAGCAACACGAGGAGGCAACTGCACCCAATAATCAAAGAAGGTAATAAAACTTACACAAGTAATAGGAATTAAGTAACCGTACAACAACTTTGGTGGCCTGAAGTTGAAATTCATAGAGAAGAACCTTTTTGAGTGATTTCAGCAAGCTCGCAACCCGACCCCGGATCGGACTGGACACCGCGAGAGACCCCCGCTCGTCAATTACAATGTTCTATCCAACACAAGATTCCACAGAAACAATACACAATTTAATCATGATAGAACCCGCTGTAAATCAACCATCGCAAGTAAAAAGGAGAATCGGTACTAGAATTTTACAATGTTGTGCATGTGGTTCTCGGGGACGATCAAGTAGGGCGTGCCCTTCTGGACCATGTAGTGCACCCTCGACGTGTAAATCTCCCCCTTGCTGCCCAAACGCCCCCCAACAAGGACCAATCACACCAAAAAAATCTTGCTCTTTCAGGCGTTATTCGCACAAGCATACGGATGATATAATATAATACGAGCTTATGAATCAAGAGGGGTGTAAGGAACTGGTGTACTCACCTTCCCCTGGCGTCGGCCTTGATGGTGTTGAGGTGGGCTTCCCAGCCGGCGGCCAAGATGTTCTGCCAAGGGCGAGTGAAGTCAGAGCAAGAACAGTAGTAAGAAGGAGCGGGCGCTGATGGGGCAGGCGAGCAGTACCCGGCACTTGTGGGTGACGGAGAGGGCGGCGGATCTGGCCTTCGCTGCCGCCATGGCTCCCTCTCTGTCTCTGCGCCGCGCGCGCACCAACCGCTCGACGGAATGTTTGTGGGCGCGGGGGCGTGGAGAGAGCTCGGGCGATTGGAAGTGGCGGCGCCTTCTCCAACTGGACTGGCCTTTTGGTCAAGCTGTGAAGTGAAACCTCTAGTAGTCGCAGGCCCAATTTCGCCGCCGTCGATGGATATCTGGGTGGGTTAGACGCGCCGGCACCGTCAGGGGCGAGCGTGCGGCTGGGAAGGGGATCAATGCGACAGCGGGACGGTCCGGTTGGAGGACGAAGATCAAAGATGTATTTACTCGGGTCAGTGGGCTGCTAGGCCGCTCTGTTGCTTGGAAGCAGGCCTTCGCCCAGGTGTCTGGCGATGCATTGCCGCATTCTAGCCCAGTTCAGTCTTCGCTCAGAAAAAAAAAAGGGATCTAGCCCGGTTCAGACGTGCAGCCTGCCCAACCGTGTCTCGACGTATCGGTATAACAAATGTGTAGATACTTTGAACAAAGTTTAAATTTCTTCATGGTCGGAAAAACCATGTTCATATACTTGGAAATACAAACTATGCACGAACCAAGATGCAACTTCAATGGCCATCGCGATTCGTAGCGCTATATATGTCCCAAGCCACTTCCCAAGGTTAACACGTACGCTCGCGCGCATACCTACCTCTACGGCGGTACTGGTACTTTCCACGCCTTGGCATCTGAGAATGGAGATGGCGGCATCGAAGGGCGACGGGCCGGCGGTCGGCATCGACCTCGGGACGACGTACTCGTGCGTGGCCGTGTGGCGGGGCGACCGCGGCGAGGTCATCGCCAACGGCCAGGGCAACCTCCTTACGTCGTCCTGCGTGGCGTTCACGGATGCCGCAAGGCTCGTCGGCGACGCGGCCGTGAACCAGGCCGCCCTGAACCCCGCCAACACAGTCCACGGTGAGAAACTCTGTTGTTCTTCATTGGGCTTCGTTCTTTTCTATACGTGCTTTCACGCGGCCATCTGCGTCACGTCTCACAGAATCGATCTGTCGTCACGTAGACGAACGCATAGAGTCGCCGAGGTTTTCGCGTGATGGTAGCGGGAAGAAGCAAGCACAGCCGTGGCGTGCTATGCTCTTTGCCGCTATGTCACCGGCTCGATCAGCGATAACGTTTTCTATTCAGATACTAGTACTACTGCATATAGCGCCATATCAATGATGGTTCTGTAAAAATTGTGCCTGAAAATATATCAGTAACTATTTTTAATCTTTCCCGTGCGAAAAATAAGTAAGTCGTTAAGAACCAGTACTAAAAAAAACTATCAGTCGGTTCCATCTACAACCGGTATTGATAAGGATCGGACCCGAAATATTTATGGACGGTATTTTTGGCTCATCCGGTTCAAGTCCATCGCACTTGCACAGCTCTCATCGATCCCCTCCCTCTCTCTATCTTATCTCTTCCTCATCCCCTCCATCTCTCTCAATTTTAGCGCAACCTTATCTCTTCTGACTCGGAGAGCCCCGGATCGCCTAGCTCACAGAGATGGAGAGAGGGGTGGAGGAGGCAAGAGAGGAGTTGGGGAGAGAGGGGGCCGGAGGGCCCCATAACGCCTGGCTCATGGAGATGGAGAGAGGGGTGAAGGAGGCGAGAGGAGCTGGGGAGCGAGGGGGTCGGAGGGCCTTGGGTCGCCTGGCTCACGAAGATGGAGAGAGGGGCAGAGGAGGCGAGAGAGGAGCCGGGGAGAGAGACCAGCCGAAGGGCCATGGGCCGCTTGGCTCATGGAGATGGAGAGGGGCGGAGGAGATGAGAGAGGAGCCGAAGAGAGGGGGCCGGAGGGCCTCGGGCCGTCTGGCTCACAAAGATGGAGAGAAGGGTGGAGGAGGCGAGAGAGGAGTCAGGAAAAGAGATCGATCGGAGGGGGACGGGCCGAGCTCGCCGGCGGCCTAGGGCTGGGAAGCTGCACGTGGTCGAGCAGCGGTGTCGCACATTCGTGGCTGAGCACGACCAAGTGGAGCAGGAGCGACGCCGACAACAGCCACCAAGGGCTTCAACGGTTTCTTTGGCGGCAACCTTTGTACCCCGCGGTTTTTGTGGCGGCGGCCTTCGTGTTCCGTATTGTGTTTAGGACAGAGCAAGGATCCACGGTGGCGACGTCCTCGGCGACAATGAGCTCATCATGTGGAGCTGGCAGCGGGCTCGGCTCAATGCATCAAGCCGGCTCGTATGATTGGCCTTTTTCTCTTTTTTTTTTTTGTTTGTGGAAAACCTCATCAATGCTGATTCTAAAATCGGTACTAATGGTCTCTAACCATTAGTGTCACTTATGAAGTATCGGTTTTGAAACCGGTACTGGTGAGGTTTTGAAACCGATATTGATGATGTTTTAGTGTAGTGTAGCTAGCTAGCTCGCTCAATCGTGTTTCTCCCAGTAGAGTTATACGACGGCTGCCCAACACCGACGGGCTATCGGACGAGAACGTTCGTTCCGGTGCATTCTACCGGCTTCTTTTCTCTAGCTGCATGTTCAGATTTCTGCCATTTTTTTGAACAAGTTACCCACAGTTTTCTTTAACAAAACAATTACCCAGAGGTTTTAAGTGGGTACCTTTTCATCTTCTACGTACGCGACTGTTTAGTTTCCCTAAGCACCCGTATTTAACTCCTGGCCATGCATTGCAAACCGTTCCTCCAATACATCTCATTGAATTATTGCATGCAAACGGAGCAAGTACCAAGGTCAAGACTTGAGAAGGTAGTCTTTTCAAATTCAAAAATAAAAAACAAATAAGACACTACTATTATTAGTGCTGGCTTAAAATCGCTATCAGTAGTAGTTTTTAAACTGATATTGATTACTCGTTACTAATAGTTTTGGACTATCAGTGTCGGTTTATGAATCGACACTTATAATGAGTATCAATGCCGGTCCATAAGAAACAACCGGCACTGATAGTCTAAGTATTAGTGCCAGTTTATGGTTACCAACTGGTATTGAAAAGGTTCCAGTTAGGAAAAAAAAAAGAGTCGGCTTGCCGTCGCTGCCACCATTGTCCCGATCCGACGAGTTGCCGATCAAATTGCATAATGGAATAAGAACACATAAATGCTAGCATGTGATACAAGAACGGAACAAGATTGGCATAAACACGACATCATCACTATTGTAAACCAAAAATTATGTCACATTAGATTAGATCATTAGACCAAAAATCTTGGACCTGCATTTAAATATTTAACAAACAAACTAGCATATCAAACAACTAGAGACATCCCAACCATCATTACAAGTTTAAAAGATCAACTAGCCAAATTTACAAATGTGATGACTAGTGCTAATGGCGGCATCAGATCACACAAACTTGCCAAACTACAGTGCTAATCAGTTACATCAATTAGCCCAGAACCACCATTCTACATTCTAAGGACCAAATATCTAATTCACAAACCTTGTCGGACTCAAGATCATGCTCACCATTGATCACGACCACTTGGGCGCACCCCTCGAATCCAAGATTGTGCACCCACACCAACGTGGCGAAGGTGACGAGCACCACCCTGACGCCCTTTGGCAGCCCCTGAACGATGCACACCTCGGCCTTGAGCACAACAAGCTCCCTAGCCGCGGTGGTCGCGTCCACCACGAACATGAGGGCGGGTGGTCCCGGTGGGGTCCGGGGGTAGTGTGTACTCGACACTATAGTGCGTGGGGAATAGCTCGGCGAGGAGCATGCAGGCGTGAGGCAGCGCGGGAACGGGTTGGTGACGGGGCCACAGAAGGGGCAAGACCAGCGAGCGAAGCCGTGGTGCACACGGGAGAAGGGGTTGAGCGTGGTGTTGCATGGCAGGGTTGCGCAGCGGAGCAATGCGTAAGGGAGGAGTGGGAGGAGGTCAGGTGCCGCGGGGTGCTGTAGCGGTGAGTCGGTGAGAGAGGAACTGAAGAGATAAGGGGGAGAGAGGAACCATGCGGAAGAGATGGAGAGGGATCGAGCCGGACCTCAAAACATGAGCCAAAGCCGGAGTTAATACAAGTCTCGGGTCCAATCCAATATTCAGTGTCGATTCGTAACATGAATCGACACTAATAATGAGTATCAGTGCCGGTTCATAGTTAGCAGCCGGTACTAAAGTTTCGGCACCGGTTCATGGTTACCATCCAACATTGATACTATGTATCAGTATCGGTTCACCCCAGCTTAATCATTGATCGAGTGCGGGATATTACAAACCAGCACTGATACTTCATCAGTGCAGGTTCTAGCCTAGCCGGTACTAAAGACCCGACATGGATGACCAATTCTGTTGTAGTGAGAACATGTCAACTTGAAACAATTTACCATCTCAATATCTTAAGGCAGTATGGCTAGTTGTGGTGTGACTTGTGCACTAATCAATTGATGAGACTTGTTTCTTACAGATGTGAAGAGACTGATCGGTCGTCGGTTCAGTGATGAGTCTGTACAAGAATATATCGAGCTGTGGCCTTTCAAAGTTGTCACAGGTTGCAAAGATTGACCAACGATCGTGGTGCAATACAAGGGTGAGGAGAGCCAGTTCGCGCCCGAGGAGATCTTCGCCATGGTGCTCGCCAAGACTGCCAAGGTCTACCTCGAGACGATTGTCAAGAACGCTGCCATCACCATCCCGGACTACTTCAACAACTCTCAATGCCAAGCCACCATTGATGCCGGCATCATCGCTGGCCTGAACGTCGTGCGCATCATCAACGAACCCACCACGGCCGCCATCACATACGGTCTAGACAAGATGCCAAGCAGCGATGGAGAGAGGACGATGCTCATCTTTGATCTCGACAGTGGTACCTTGGATGTCTCCCTCCTCAACATTGATCTTGGCCTCGACATAGATACGAGTCTATTCGATGTGAAGGCCATCACCGGTGACACACACTTTAGTGGGGCGGATTTCGACAACGAGATGGTGAAATACTTTCTGTGGGAATTCATAAGGAAATACAAGAAGATGGACATTAGAAGCAACCTGGGGGCACTTCGGCGGCTGAGGACCTCCTGCGAAAGGACGAAGAGAATGTTATCTTTCACGGCGGAAACCACCATTGAGGTCAACCCTCTCCACAACGGCATCGACTTCTATGCCACCATCACCCGCTCCTGCTTCGAGGAGCTCAACAAAGACCTCTTCAGCAAGTGCATGGAGGCCGAGGAGAAGTGCCTCCATGACACTGATATGGATAAGAGCAGCATCCATGACGTTGTCCTCATAGGTAGCTCCACCCGCATCCCTAAGGTGTAGAGTATGCTCTGGGACTTCTTCGACGGGAAGGAGCTCTGTAGGAGTATCAAAGCCGACTAGGCTGTTGTGCACAGAGCTACCATCGAGGTTGTTGTCATCAGCAGCGAGGCTGGTAGTAAGAAGGTGTGGGACTTGATGCTGCTCGACGTCACGCCGCCCTCGCTTGGGGTGGAGATGATTGGAGGTGCCATGACTATGCTGATCCCGAGGAACACCACCGTCCCCGCCAAGAAGGAGCAGATCTTCTCTACCTGTGCAACCAACTAGGAGAGCATGCTCATTAGGGTGTACGAGGGTGAGCAGGCGAACACTGAGGACAATAACCTACTCAGCAAGTTCGAGCTCTCCGACATCGCCCTGGCGCCCACGGCGGCACCCTGGATCAACGTTACCTTCGACATCGACGAGAATGGCATCCTGAACGTGTCAGCGGAGGATATGGAAACATGATAAAAGAACGAGATAACCATCTCCAGCGGTATGGGCAAGCCGAGCAAGGAGGAGATCAAGCACATGGTGGAGGTCAAGGGGATTGCACTGTAATGATTGCCACCAGGCATGGACTAGGATTCGATTTGATATTAGTTATCCCTAAAAGTAACCCGTCGCACATTAGTGTGAAGAACCATAACATATCGACTATCAAATGAGTAAAATTTAAATGATATCAGACAGAGAAGTGTTTATCAACCATGCACGATAGTTGCTGAATGTGTAAACGATTCATGGTATGATCGCAAACCATTGACTCAAGTACTACTGTCTAGTGGACACAAACTTTTATATTACTAATTGTAGTGAACATGCCCTTGGAAAGATTGTAGAGAAATATTTTAGGGCATATATGTGATTTTGGTGATTAATAATAACATAGTTAATGAGACTAACATGTTTGTCAAGTATATGCTTCAGTAGGGCTCATGGATACAACAAAAGAGAAGTCACTGAAGCCAGAACAAAGAGAGAAATAAATTGATTTGTTCTATAAATTTTGATGTGATCAAATAGGATGGATTTCTGTATAATAATATAGAGCTATTCACAAGCTTTATATAGAGCCCAAGATCATCAAAATTGGAGTTCGGAGCAAAACGTTATGCCCAAAATATATAACGTTGTTATACTAAAAATTGTCTGACTGGATAATCCGATGCTCACATCAAAATTAGTCCGGTGCTACACCAGATAATCCAGTGAGAATAATGAAAAATAGTTCGGTGTTCACAGAAAGTTTGGAGCGGAGTCTTTTGCCTCACCGGATGATCCGGTGTTCACAAAATGTACACATCGGACTATTATTTCCAGAGAGCTCCAAAATGAACATATGCACATAGGATAATCCAGTGCATTTGTTTGTCGTTCAGTGAGTCATCACAGGATAATCCGGTATTCACATATGAGTTTGAGTGGGTTCCAACGGCTAGTTTCTTCTGTTGTACTTACCGGATGATTCGGTGCTTGTACTACTGTTATCACCAGATCATCCGGTGTTCACAGTTTTTTTGAGCCGTTGGGGCAACGGATAATTGGTGGGTTTAAGGCTATAAATACACCTTCACTCAATCATTTGAAGGTGTGTGTTGGAGGATTAACTCCTATCGCAAGGATCCCGAGAGACCCTTTTTTAGAGATTCGGCCGGAGGGATGATCCTGAATAAGTTCGTCGGAGAAATAAATGAAAGTGAACATAAATGCGACGGCCAGTGGTGGGGGATGATTGACCTAGTGCAAAGAGAAATAAATGCACCGGGGTTTAGACAGGTTCGGGCCGCACGGGGGCATAATACCCTACTCCTGTATGGATGCAATAACTGTCCTGAGGGATGTCCCCTGAGGATGTATCTGGTTACAAGAATATAGTGTCTAACTAAGAGCTTGAGGTTCCTTGTTCTTCGGCAGGAGCTCTGCTCAAGCTTGCTTACAATGTCTTCGTCTGTTGGCTTGGTTCGTTGTGGGGTTTGTCTTCTTCGTCTGGGTTTTTTTTTTCCTCCGGTGTGCCGACTCTTTTATGCACTCGTCGGCCACGACATACCCCGAACGGGAAGGAAGGGGTACAAGTTCCAAGATGCCATGACTGAAAAAAGCGTCATCATTTCCTCTGGGTGAAATGACTGGGGCAGTGGAAAAACGCGGCGCGCGTTCGGTCACTCGTCACTGTGGATGCCCTGGCGACGGGCGCCGTTGAGAGGGCCCACCGGGCAGCCACAGAGGCACCCGGCGTGCCCGCCCTGTCTTGTTCCTCTGCCACGGCAGGGCGGCAGGCGGAACGCCTTGATCCTGGCAATGTTATCCCGAGACGCACCGGATGATACGGGACGGGACCCGTGCAATTAATAGCCCCACGCCCCCCTGCCAAAGCATGGCAGGGACTGACACTGCGGTGGGAGCAGTTGGATGTGTCAGACCACGCACGCTCATTGAATGCGGCTTTGGCCTCTGACTGGCGGACACCTCATCGGTGGGCCCCTCGGGAGCCTTTCTGGGTCGTCGGGGAACCGAGTGCTCGGGGGTACTGTTCACCTCCCCGAGCACTCTTGCCCGATCCTTCGGGGAACCGAACGCTCGGGGGCCGCCACGCGCAGCCCCGAGCATTCTCTCCCGAGCACTCTTTGTGTGGAACCTTCAGGGAACCGAGCGCTCGGGACTGCCACTCGCAGCCCCGAGCACTCTCTCCCGGAACTTTAGCTCTTCTGGTCATCGGGGAACTAGGGCGCTCAGGGATGACTTGGCACCGGCCCGAGCACTTTTCTTCCCGGTACTTAGACTCCGCGGATCGTCGGGGAACTGGGGTGCTCGGAAACCAAAGACTGTGGCCCCGAGCACCTTCTCCCGGAACTTGGACTTTCCTCACCCCGCAGGAGGGACCTCGCGGGATGGTGACACGTGGCGGATGGCTGGCCTGGCCTCGGGACTCAGGGACCCCCGGTTCCTGATACACCGACAGTAGCCCCCGGGCCCATTGGCAGGCGATGGCACGGAGACTGCGGATTGGCCCTTCGTCGCGAACGAGGCCGAGGCTGGCGTAGACGCCACATGGCAAGCTTTCAAGAGGTGGCCCTTCAGACCCGGGCCTCTGGTACGGCCCAACGGGGAGACGAGCGGACGCACGTCCACTCAATTCCCGAAGGGCATGACAACGGGGAGGGCGGCACGCGCGGCTGCCACGCAGATCGAGGAAAATACGCCTGGCAGCCGCTGACGCCGCACGACCAGCGGGAGATTCGCTTGGCAGTTGCGTCGACCGAGGAAACCGTCCCGCCGAATGCATCGTGGGCAGGATACGTTTGAATTCTCTGAGATACAAAAGGGGGAGGGGATCGATCGGCCCCCTCTTTACGCCTTCTTGCGATCTTGCTCTTGTCTCCTTCATGCTCCGGAGCCCTTAGAAACCCTTCAGGCGATCGGAGCGCTTCTCCTCCTTCCCCTCCACCACCAGACAACCTCCCCTCCCGTCGAGATGCCGAGAGCCGGGGGAGGCCGCCGTGACAGGACTCCGGACAGCGTGCTGCCGGAGTCTCACCTGAAGAACGAGGAGGCGGCGGAGAAAATCAGGAAGCTACTGGTGACTCGCCGACACCTTATTGACCCTCCGACTTGGTGTTGAGCGTCAGCAAGACACGTGTACGGGGACGAAAAACCCTTGCCTTGGTGGCTCAAGATCCGAAGTGATCATAGCGGCAAGTGACCAGAAGAGAGGCTTATGGTGAGACCTTGCCTAGGTGGTTTTGTGGCTTATCTGGCTTGAGGCCTTAGTGACTCAAGGGCCGTGACCGGGTGCCGACCGGGAGCATATCCTTTGTGGAGCTCCAACGTGGACTAGGGGTAGTATTTATGCCATTGATACTATAGGATAAAAATCTCTTATGCCGAGTTTGCTCTCTCTACCTTATTTATGCTTCCGTATTTACATTCTTGCAATTTACCTTCTTGGATAAGTTGCAATCTCTTGTGAACAGTAGAGTAGACACACTAGATAAACGTAGAGCACATTTAGAAAGAAATTGATATAGGTTTATCTTATGTAGTTTTGGAGCCGATTTAGTTTCGAAGTGTCCTAATTCACCACCCCTCTTAGGACATCACTAATCCCTACACTAGTTGAATTCCCGTGTGTTGTAATAGGAGCTAAATTTTTCACGAGATAATATAGTTCATTGGGTGAAACTAAAACAAATTTTCTGATAAATTCCAGTGATGTACAGTTCAAATTAAACTCTAAACGTGTATCAGCTAATATATTTTTTGTGACCTCTGAATGCCTGTGAAGCTGATAACTTGATCCTAGTTGTTGTAAATAATAGCATGTGCTCAATTATCATGTAACTGTCTGTAATTAACCAATAACTACATTTGGCAGTTGCATTCTGAAGAGGCACCCATTGACACTCCAATGGTTGAAAACCTATCCCTTTGGATTCTATATATTGTACACTTCATGGCATCAATCAATACAATATTTTCACTCTCTATCTCTATTGTCTACTATTCATTGCAATCTACACCGCAATACGTTATCAGCATGATCGAATCTAAGCACGACGGCAAATCGGCAAACCGCATGAAGGCGGTGCCCAGAACACAACGAGAAGCCACTCGATGGTGGTGTAGAAGAGAGGCTAGCAATGTAGACAAGTAATGCAACGCCGACGGCAGACACGACTGGCTTCCATAAGACGCCGTTCTCCATCTCCTGTCTCTGTCAAATCATCAGTAAGCACCAAGCCATCGACACACGGTAAGCACCAAGGCATCATCTTCTAATCAAAGATGTTCATACCTTGAACATGGCGCTGGAGAAGAATGACGTCTCGTTCTTCCTCTGTTTGGTCCCCAATGACCAAGGTGTGGTCCTCCATGACCACACCGACGACTTCACCACGAGCGTCGTCATGCGCTCCTTCGACGACCACACACGTCCTCTAGCATCGGCTCGGTCCACCGGATCCAAAGACAACAGCCTCAACAGAGGCGGCAAACCCCCTTTGGGGAGCCCGGCCATATGCCGGTGGTGGCCGATGACTAGCCACGTGACACGTAGATTCGGCGGCGACCAGTGCAACACGGTGACTGCGCACTACCCTCAAGGCACGACACACCCGCGATGGTGCTTGCCCACATAGTGGCAGCGCTTGTCCTCCAGCCGGCAGCTGCACCATCACCATGCCGCCAATAGCGGCAGTCCCTCCCCTCCGATGGCGCCTAAGTGCGCCAATGTGCGTGTGCATGCAAGGAGGAGGGGGGAACAACACCCTCATGGCTGACGACCCCATCGGCGGTCGGTGGCTCTCCAGCCGCGGCCCCCAACGCGGCATGGTGACGCGCCTGCTCTGGCCCCACTCGCCCAAAGCCGCAACATGGCCTCAATCCGCTGGTCCGCGGCACCCAAAGACAACCGGCGACGCTCCCGCACGGCTTCAACGTGGCGGCATGGCTTGAATCCAGTAGGCAACGATGCGAACCGCCTTAGCGGTGGCGACGCACAATGAGGGTGAGGGGGCGCTTGTTTGGGCTGAAGCCCAGGTTACCGGCTTGCCTCTTCCTCTCATGCCTCACCCACATGGGCCAATGGGCCTAATGTTCGACTGGACTGTAGTCACCCGTGCCTAAGGCTATTTTGCAGATAAACCCCAAGCTTATTGAAAAATTGCAAGATGGTTCAACTACAAGTATTTTGTATTAAGTACTTTTTATATTTAGGCCCTCAGTGTTTACTATAATTGTATTCAATACTATTTACTATTGTAATTTAATATTCCAGACCCTGTTTTTTTGGAATATTATGTAATGTTCAATGTGTTTGCTTCATGCAATCCTTATAACATGCTATTATGATTACAACCACTTTAATTTTGCAATTGAGATTCATTTTCTTGCAAGATTATTCATTAATTCACCTTAATTAAACCCAAAGTGCTTTTATACCCAATAATGCTTAATTCAAGCAGAATTAAAATACAGAATTTTAAGTGATTACCTATATTTAATATTTGAGAAACACAAGGTAATTGAACTATGTCATCTACTGCATATTTGCAGACTATCCACCATTACTGTGAGGTCTACATTTTGTCATCTTGACTTAATGACTACCTTTAAGGTGTTCTTCCAAACATTCTACTTAGCATAACATAATGTAATAGGAATATAGACATCTACTGACAAATGTCATGTCTCTTACTACGACGAGATCTACACCACATTTGATGATTATCTTCAACATGTTAGCTATATAATTTGAGATCTACAATATGCAATTCAAGTATCAACTTGACTTTACAAATCTTACATCATTATTATAATATTACCATGATGATTTTTAATTTACCTATAATAAACTAATCAAATCTATGGTCAAATCCATATAGGATACAATGACTGGTAAAGAGTTCAATGAACTCAAACTCGATGGTCATAACTATCCAAAAATGGATTATGAACGTCAAGGTCAGCCTTGCGTCTCGCAGAATAGTAGCAGCACTCCAACCTCCCCAAGAGTGAGATCCACCGCTACCAGATCAAGTAAAATATAGAGCTTTATACATAATAAGGCATTATATCCATTTGGATCTTAAATCTGAGTATCTGATGGAAGAGAATCCGAGCACTTTATGGCTACCTCTCAAAATATGGACAGTCGTAGGCAGTCCTTATGTCTGATGAAAGTTATGAATGGACACATCTCCAACTCCAGGATTTAAAACCCGTCAGAGATTACAACCAGTCTGTTCATAAAATCTGCTCAAAATTGTATTTTTGCGAATAATAAACTACAAATGCGGAAAAGATAGAGAACACTTTATCTACTATGCTTCCCACTAATAGGATCTTATAGCAACGATATAGTGCAAAAGAATACCAAGTTTATTCTGACTTAATACATGTATTATGTCAGGCTAAAAAACTTGATGAACTCCTTCTAATTCATCATCATCAGTGTCCACTCGATGCTGCTCCTTTACCTGAAGTACACACTAATGTTCAGAATAACAACAAGTTTGATGGCTCTTTTAGACGCCATCCAAATAACTTCAATGGTAAACACAAACGCAACAAGAAGCAGAAGCCCTTACACCGGATTAGGATAAAAGGTATTTCTAAACCCAAACTTGACAAATGTATAGTTTGTCACAAGAGTGGATGCTACAAGCACACCACAAAGAAATACCCCACCCCAATATATTTAATTGATATATATTTACAATCTGTGGGACGTAACTGACCTGCTCAAGGGCAAAGATTTGAAGCACACTTCAATCTTTAAACTGACTCCCCCAAGAAGGCTAGTTGTTTACAGCAAGTTCTACAAGAACCAAGTAACAAACAGACTCTTCTGCAGCCAGAAGATCTAATGAGCACGGAAAACATCTTTGTCAAATTTGCTTCACACAGCATGTTTGGAGATCTTAACAAGTCTCCCAATTCCTTAGGTATCATGTTATCTACGTCCCATTAAGTGTTGTAATAAAATATTTTATTTAGCACTTATGGTACCAAATAAAGTTTGGATGCATTCTATATATCTGATTAAGAATTTCATATCAAATTCTTTAATTCTATATATAGATTTTTACATGAGTCAATCCGATAGAAGAGGAAATATGCCTTGTGGACAGTTGTACCACAAACTCTATACTATAGTGAACTAAAATATTTTCAAATTCTTACTAAGAGACAAGAAAATATTTTGAAAATTGCTAGACGTGATGCAGTGATTGTTGGCTCTGATCATGCCATAATTACTCTCCCTATGGGTACACAAGTCACAATTGATGATGCTCTATTGTATCCTGATTCGACCCATATCTTACTAAGTTATTAAGATACTGTCAGAGTGGTTTCCATATTGAAACCCATGATAACAACAAAGAGGAATTTCTCCTCTTAACAAAAAAAAATGGATATGACAAGCTTTTCTATATACTATCTGGATTGTACTATACATACATCAAATCCTGTAGCACATATTGTGTACAAAATAATTTTTCTATCTTGATCAAATCAAGACTTGTCATGATTGCCTTGGTCACTTTACCTTAGAGATGATAAGAAAAATTATTAACAATTGTATTGGTCACAATATCAATTCCCAAATCTTTAGATTTGTGTGCGCCACAGGTGTCACAAGAAATTTAATTTTAAGGTTCTCTTACCTTAAAATTCATAACGCACCACCCATTTCTTGAACGCATTCAATAACATACATATGGCTCTATTTAGCAATTTTATGGATCATATAGGTACTCTACAATGCTGATTGATGCATCTATAAAATAGTATCATATGTGTCCCTTATACATAAGGCACCACACTTTTACCAAACTCATTGCTCAAATAATCACAAATTTGAGCAGATTATCCATGACGCAGGATCAAATCCATTCACATGGATAATGCCATTCCTTAACGTGCATTCAATTATTGTTTGGTTTTAGACATTACTACATTAAATACCCTATGTGCACATTCATAATGGTCTACCTGAATCTTTCATAAAGAGAATCAAATCATTTACATGACTAACCATAGAATTACAATTTGCCAACATTTTGTTTGTGACATGCGGCTTTACACATCACATCATTAAACTAAATTAATCCAACTACAATCATACGACTCCCTCTGTTGCAGTTAAAACTTAGAAATTTGGCCTCAGCCAAGTATTCTCCATCTGCGAATCAGTTATGTTTTGCATGTACCGATATCACCACCCTACAACATACATCAAAAGGCATTGGGGTCTATATAAGATATAATTATCCGTTAATCATATAATACCTCAAGTTCCTTAGAAGGAACTTATTCATTGCTCGTATGGTTATAACATTTTGAGGATAATTTTTGATATTAAAGGGAGATTAATACCACAAAAAATGCTAGAAATCATAATAGAATATCATACACGTTCACATTCAATCCTCATATCCACGTACCAAAAATCTGAATTCTTATGTAGAACATCTTGTATTTGCATCATATTACAAATAATTTGCCATAAGCGTTTACTCGCCATAAAAGGTGTCATCAAATCTGATTCCCGCTATTAATATGCCAGAAAGAGTGGAAGTACCTAACAACACCACTTAACTTCCAAACCAAAATAAGAGGGGGAGAAGTATGGTCATAAGGGATACAACTTTTTGCAAATATCCTTGGAAATAGGGGAAGAACATCATGCAAGACAGTAAATACAAATCAATATCAAGTTGATAGACACCTTATGGATATTCACTATCCAAACATCTATGGATGTTCAACATCTAAATGCCTAGCACATATGTGTACACAAATTCAAGTACTGGGTCAGAGGAACACCCTAACTTCATTGTTTTGGGAAATAAATGGTGTTAAATAGGGTAATATTTCTACAAACTATATTGATTCCATAGAATCAATCATACTAAAGACTACAAATTATCGACATATATTTCTCCTCAAAATGGCCATACACCTTCAATTGGATTCGGACCAAATGTCCTAGTTAGAAGCAAGCACTCAACTTGGTTAAACCAAAGGTGGTAATTAAGGAGAATTGATTTCGCTCAACAACACAATATCTTCCCTATAGAAACAAAATGTATTTTTATTCCATAAAGTGGTGAAATAGCGAGGCTTGTAGCATAAGGGTTCACGTATAGACCTGTCATCAATTACGATGCTACATACTCCATAGTATGTGTGAAAATTATTGTCAGTGACACAGGAACCAGGGGTCCCCGAGTCCCGAGGCCAGATCAGCAGTTTGCCACGTGGCGCTCTCCCGCGGGGATCATCTCCCCGAGGTGCGAGAAGACTAAGTCCCGGGAGAGGGTGCTCGGGGCCATAAACAGTGGTCCCTGAGTACCCGAGTTCCCCGATGACCCGAGAAGACCAAGTGCTGGGAAGAGAGTGCTAGGGGCCGTGAACAGTGGCTCCCGAGCACTCAAGTCCCCCGATGACCAGAAAAGCCAAGTACCGGGAAGAGGGTGCTCGGGGCTGCGAACAGTGGCCCCCGAGCACCCCGAGGACCCAAGAGAAGTCAGTTTCGGGAGAGAGTGCTCGGGGCCATGAACAGTGGCCCCCGAGCACTCGGTTCCCCGAGGATCAAGAAAGGCCAGTTCCGGGAGAGAGTGCTCGGGGCCATGAACAGTGGTCCCCGAGCACTCGGTTCCCCGAGGGCATAAGAAGTCCTTCACCGGTGGCCCCCACAGAGGTTCAGCGGTGAGGTGTCAACCAGTGAAAGGTCCGATGCTGCATTTAAGAGGGCGCGTGGCCTGTCACTTCCAACTGCTCCCCCCACGCTTTCTGTCAGTCACTGCCATGGCCTGGCAGGGAGGCGTGGGGATATTTAATCAACGGGTCCCATCGCGGGACATCCGGCGTGCCTCAGGATAACATCGCGAGACCCAAGGCACCCCGCCTGCCGACTTGCTGTGTCAGGCTCGCTCTGACCAAGCGGGTACACCGGGCTGCTCGGTGGCCGCCCAGTGGGCCCTCCCCGCGGTGCCCATTGAAGAACGGCGTGATGACGAATAAGACCGAACGGGGGCACGTTTTCAACCCTCCCCGTCACTTCGCGCAACATCCCATGATGGTTGCTTTCCATTTATGGTGCCTCGGAACTCGCACCCTCCCTTTCTGGGCACGCTACCACCCCGGCGAGTATTTAAGGCGGGGCGGGCTCCCCGGAGAAAAAAAGTGAAGTTACGGAACAACAGCCAGGACAAGTCGAAGACAACAGCAAGGAAGATAAGCACAGAAGCTCCGATCACCAAAGAACAAGGAGCCCGAAGCTCTAGGCTAGACAAATATTCTTGTAACCAGCAACATCTCTGAGAGACATTCTCAGGGCATTTATAGCATACACACAGGAGTAGGGTGTTACGCTCAGTATGGCCCGAACCTGTCTAAAAACCTCCTGTGCATTTACTACTTCTGCATCCGATCATTCCATTCCACCTGCATCGCATTTACGCCCATTTATTTCACCCGCAAAACAGATTCAGAATCATCCCCCGGCCGAATCTCAAAAGGGGTCCCTCCGGATCCCTGCTTGAGGAGTTCACCCTCCGACAATTATGTTCTCATATTCTATATCATTGGCAAATCAAATGAATTGGATAGATTTACACATATAAGTCCCTAATGGACTTCACATTCTTAATATAAATACAAATCACAATATATATTGTGTACAACTTAAGTCACTCCATGACTTCAAGTAGTTAAGTTGATTGTGATACAATTAACTAAATGAGTTCCTTCCACAGAAGGGTTACTCTAACCACGATGATTGCATATGTGTGTTCATAATGAAAACCTAATTAGATTTTGTATCATCTCCAAACCACACATGACAAAGTATGTAGTCTTCTTAAGACAGAATTTGAGATGAATGATTTAGATAAAACTAAATTTTGCTAAGTCTACAACTTGAGCATATTCCTTCAGGAATATTTATCCATCAGTCCACCAATATCCAAATGATATTGGATAATCATATCTGTCGGTGTATCAAGAACCGGGGGTCCCTGAGTCCCGAGGCCAGGCCAGCCATCCGCCACATGGCGCCATTCCGCGAGGTCCCTCCTGTGGGATGAGAAAAGCTCAAGTCCCGAGAGAAGGTGCTCGGGGCTACAGTTAGTGGTCCCCGAGCACCCCAGTTCCCCGATGATCTACAGAGTCTAAGTACCGGGAAGAAAGTGCTCGGGGAGGTGCCCGGTCACCCCCGAGCACCCTAGTCCCCCGACAATCAGAAGAGCTAAGTTCCGGGAGAGAGTGCTCGAGACTGCGTGCGGCAGCTCCCGAGCGCTCGGTTCCCCGAGGATCCGTATAAGAGTGCTCGGGAGAGAGTGCTCAGGGCTGCACGTGGCAGCCCCTGAGCACTCGGTTCCCCGAAGGATCGTGCAAGAGTGCTCGGGAGATAGTGCTCGGGGAGGTGAACAGTACCCCCGAGCACCCGGTATCCCGAGGACGAGAATAGGCGTGCTCGGGAGAGAGTGCTCGGGGATGAACAATACCCCCGAGCACTCGGTGCCCCGACGACCCAGAGAGGCCCCCGAGGGGCCCGCCGATGAGGTGCCAATCAGTTAGAGGTCCGAGGCCGCATTTAATGAGCGTGCGTGGCCTGACACCTCCAACTGCTCCCGCCGCAGCGTCAGTTCCTGCCATGTTTTGGCAGAGAGGCGTGGGGTCATTAATTGCACGGGTCCCGTCCCGTGTCATCCGGTTTGTCTTGGGATAACATCGCGAGGGTCAAGGCGTTCCGTCTGCCGCACTGCTGTGGCAGAGGAACAAGACAGGGCGGGCACGCCAGGTTGTTCTGCGACTGCCCGGTGGGCCCTCTCCGCGGCGCCCGTTGCCAGGGCGTTTATGGTGACAGGTGACCGGGCGTGCGACGCATTTTCCACCCCCGGTCACTTCACCCAGAAGAAATGATGACGCCTTTTCCAGTCATGGCGTCTTGGAACTTGTGCCCCCTCCTTCCTCTTCGGGGCATGTCTCGGCCGGCAGGTACTTAAAATAGCCGGCAACACAGAAGCAGGAGGGAGATCTCTCTGGACTCGAATACGAACTCAAGCTCTTTCGGAGAAGACCAAACACAGCACTAAGAACGAAGAACACAGGCGCTAGTAGACACTGTGATCAAGGTAGAGCATAGTTCCATCCGAAGAACAAGGAGCCTTAAGCTCTTAGTTAGGCCAACATTCTTGTAACCAGCAACATCCTTGAGAGACTTCCTCAGGATAGTTATAGCATCCATACAGGAGTAGGGTATTACGCCCCCGTGCGGTCCGAACCTGTCTAAATTCCGGTGCATTTACTTCTCCTTGCACTAGGTCGATCACCCCCACTACTGGCCGTTGCATTCATTCCCATTTATTTCTCCTACGAACTTATTCAGGATCATCCCCCCGGCCGAATCTCTAAAAAGGGGTCTCTCGGGATCCCTCCGACAGGAGTTAATCCTCCGATAATATCCATCAAAACACTTATGGTCATTCAGTCCCTAAATATGAATCAAGATCCACTCATATCTTGGGTTGACAATGAAAAGATATTGAACCTAAAGTTCTATCTTAATGCCATCAAAGCGCTCCTGTATCTTGCAAATCGTAACAGGCATGATATTGCATTTGTAGATAACTTGCTATCTTTAGTAGCGCGGCTCTAACAATGTCATTAGCCAGGAGTCAAAGAGGATATCCACAGATATCTTTATAGCACCAAAGATCTAGGTTTTTCTATCAGAAAAATCAAGATATGATCGTAGTGTGATATCCAGATTCTGTTTATATAATTAATCCCTATAACGCAAGGTCACGGATTGATTTCATGGTGATATAACATTCTCATAGGAGTCATCAAAATAGATTCTATTGGCTACTTGCACCTATCATTTTGAAAATTCACATACATGTGTATGGCTTCGCAGAATGATCAATCACATACAATAGTCATATGATATTTGTTCCATTGAATCATCAACCATTATGTACAAAAATAATACTACTTGTGTTGCTCAGATGCAAACAGGTTATATAAAGAGCAATATAATCAAACATATTGTCCCTAAATTGTTCTATCATCATGAATTGCAAGTAATTGTAGAGAGACAAACATGTGATAATCTTATATATTTATTCACTAAGTCCTTACCAAATTCCGCATTCTAAAAATGTATTCACAAAATTAATATGTGACGACTATAGGATTTGCAAGGTTTAAGGGAAGTTGATCCCTAATTAATAAACTATTCGTATTATATTGCACTCTTTTCCTTTATGAGTTTTTTCTATACGGTTTTTCATATTAGATTTTTAATGAGGCAATATCTACCTTATTCCTCCTATTTTTCCAAGTGGTTTTCTAGAGGTTTTAATACGATTCATAGATCATAATTGTTGTTCTCTAAGCTCACCAATGAGATATTCCTACCTAGGTTTCTCATATGAGATTACAATGAGGTAATAACCAATATATGCCATATAATTTTCTCCTTTCTCATTGGGTTTTAAAGGAGTTTTAATGGTATATCAACATATTATTTTCTCATATTTTTCCACAAGGTTTTTGAAGGAGTTTCAACAAGAAATTTACAATTAAGGATAATTGATTAAGGGGGGGTGTTGTAAATAATAGTATGTGCTCAATTATCATGTAACTGTCTATAATTAACCAATAACTGCATTAGGCAGTTGCATCCTGAAGAGGCACTCGTTGACACTCCAATGGTTGAAAACCTGTCCCTTTGGATTCTATATATAGTACACTTCATGACATCAATGAATACAATATTTTCACTATATATCTCTATTGTCTACTGTTCATTGCAATCTACACCGCAATAATAGTGACCTAGTGCAGTTAAATAAAAGGAAAAATCCCATGAGGTTTTAGACTGTCTCCCTAGTTATGCATTCTTTCTTGTTTGTCCACCATCCTATTGTCCTCTCAATCTACTCTTCTATTGTCCCCAGTTCCTAGCCTGAACCAGATAGTTGACTATTTTTAGTTAAATTGTTACAGGGCAAAGAGAAATTTTTTGATTCAAAACAGCAACTTATTTGTAGTAAATATATTGACACATGAGATCAATTTATAATGGAGCACAAGGTAGTGGCTAACTGGTTCACCAAATTAAAATGAAAGAAACAAAATTAAAAACAATAGAAATGTAATCAAAATAATTAAGAACCATCGCCAATGCCTTTCTACTGGGTCTCAAAGGACAACAGAAAAACTGAACCTAAAATTGAACAGGTTGGAATAGATGTTCTAAAAAATCACAACATAAATCATCATGATATACATAATGGATATCTGTGTCAACCTTAGCCCGTTTCTTGATGGGACAATCACGTGCATTAGTGACGCGTACTGAGCAACTCTCACTAATAACTTGTCTCATTTGATAGTTTCTTACGTAGCATACGGGTCTTAACAATGACCCGTTATTTATGACTGATGAATTTGTTTCATGTTTTTTAGATACGAAAAAAGTTTAAAAAATATTTTTTTTACTCGAGAGCCACCCTAATACAGTGCACATCACATATGCCCAATCCACATTATTTTTAAACAAATTTCGGTTTTTGCATTTCATGGGACTCGAATCCACGCTCAAGACCTCGCACACGACTCTCTTACCACCTCAGATATCACGTGCTTGTGATAGAAATCGGTTATGTTATCCTTTTAACCTTCGTTGTCGAATTTTTAACCTTCGTTGTCGAATGATGACATTCGACATTCGACAACGAAGGTTAAAAGGATAACATAACCGATTTTTATGACTTATATAAGTGACAGGTCATAGTTATAACCCATCACCGATGATATTTTTCCCAAAATATTGATCCGGAGTGCTTTTAGTAAAAAAGGGTATAACTTTTGCATAAAAAAGTTACATCCGTTTCTCCCTAACTTTATCGGGTTTAGAGAATTTTTTGAGACCAAAAACGGCTTGGAAGATTGAGTTCTCGCCCCTGAAAGTTTCTACACCGTTTTCGAAACGTGTGTTTGTATCCATAGCCGCAATCCATTACATCAAACTTGAGTAAAATTGTATAATAATTTATATTCTAGTGCTGTTGAGGTGAGAAAAAATAAAAAATAAAATTTTTTAGTATCATATACATATATATATATATATCCAAAGTTGTATTATATATATATACACACACACTTGATAAATAGGGAAAAATAACATAGAATACACATATATCTGAGTATATATTTATACTACTATACATATATATACACACACATGCATAAACCAAGAGTACATGCACTTTTGCACAACATGAAATGACAGCTCTATATATCGATCATGTATATCTATAAAAACAACCATAAATTTTATGTATATATATACATAAACCTAAGTATATGAATACCTAGGGTATATATACACAATACATTAAATGATAGTTCTATGTATTGATCAAGTCATTGATGATGGGTCACAATTTTACTTATTATTAACACTTGAGTAGGATGATCCGTCACTGATGAGTTAGTTATTGGTGACGGATCCAGTTATAACCCGTCATCAATGACTGGCTAGGATAATCCGTCATTTATAAATCATAATAGGTGACGGGTCGTCACAACTATGATTTATTACTTATGATTAACCTAGAATGATCCACCATTTATTATATATATATATCCTTCACTTTTATTATTAATAACAGATCATATTATATATAACTTATTATCACTTATTTTATACTTTCTTTATCTGGTTTTTACGTAGTGGCTGTTTGCCTCTCCGCCACCAACTCTCGCAATGTCGATCGATCATTTCAGCACTAGCACGTTCGTACCGTTGCATGCTAAAGGTCTCATGAATTTCTCTAGCTGCCTGTTCATATTTCTGCCATTTTTTACTGCGTGCCTTTGTTTTAGTGGAGTACCTTTTCGTCTTCTACGCTGCTGTTTACTTCTCCTAAGCACTCCTAGTAAATACTCCATCCATGCAAACCCCTCGTTCAATGACCCATTGAATCCTTGCATGCAAACGGGAGCAACTACCAAGGCCAAAATTTGACAATTAAGAGTATGTAGCCTTCAAAGTTCAGAATGAAAAAAAAAAAGGAACAAGTGGAACAGATTCGAACTAGCTAATTTCCAGTCTCGAAATCATTTTTTAACTGGAATATATATCAATTAACCAAATGTCAAAGGCTATATGCGAATCGGTTTAAACAGTCACTTGTAGCAAATCAAATTATTATTCTTTTACAAGAATTTTTTTAACGGAAATGGCAGGAGTTGCAAATCAATTTACTGGAACTAAGCTATTTATGGTTCACTCAATTGATTACATGACTAAATTCTTACAGAAGTGAAGCGACTGATCGGTCTCCGATTCAGTGACGAGTCTGTACAAGAAGATAAGTTGTGGCCTTTCAAATCGTGGCGCAGTATGAAGGCAACGAGAGGCAGTTCACGGCTCAGGAGATCTCCTCCATGGTGCTCCGTGCTCGCCAAGATGAAGGAGACCGCCGAGGTCTATCTCGCCACTACGGTCAAGAAGGCCGTCGTCACCGTCCCTGTCTACTTCAACAACTCCCAGCGCCAGGCCACCATTGACGCCGGCGCCATTGCCGGCCTCAATGTCATGCGCATCATCAACGAGCCCACCGCAGCCGCCATCGCCTACAGTCTTGACAAGATGCCCGTCAGCAGCGAAGGGAGGACGGTGCTTGTCTTTGATCTTGGCGGTGGTACCTTTGATGTCTCCCTCCTCAACATTGATCCGGGCATCGACATAGATATGGGTCTCTTCGAGGTGAAGGCTGTCGCCGGTGACACTCGCCTTGGCGGGACGGATTTTGACAACGAGATGGTGAAATTCTTTCTGCGTGAGTTCATAAGGAAACACAGGAAGATAGACATCAGAAGCAACCGGAGGGCGCTCCGGCGGCTGACTGCCTGCGAGAGGGCGAAGAGGCTTCTTGTCTTCCACGGCACGAACCATTGAGGTTGACTCGGTACATGACGGCATCGACTTCTACGCGACCATCACTCGTTGCAGCTTTGAGGAGCAAACAAAGACCTTTTCAGCAAGTGCATGGAGTGCCTCCACGACGCCAAGGTGGACAAGAGCAGCGTCCACGACGTCGTCCTCGTGGGCGGCTCCACCTGCATCCCCAAGGTGCAGAGCATGCTCCGGGACTTCTTCGACAGGAAGGAGCTCTGCCGGAGCATCAACCCTGATGAGGCCGTCGCGTACGGCACCGCCATCCAGGCCTCCATCCTCAGCGGCGAAACCGGCGATGGTACGATGGGTGATATGCTTCTGCTCAACGTCACGACGCTCTCGCTTGGGATCAACTCCATGACGGTTGAGATGGAGAGGAGGATATATGATGTGATGAGCGTGGTGATCCTGCGGAACACAGCCATTCCCACCAGGAAGAAGGAGGGCTTTACCACCATGTACGGCAACCAGGTCAGCGTGTTCATCCAGGTGTACGAGGGCGAGGGCGAGAGCGCGAGCACGAAGGACAACAATTTGCTCGGCAAGTTCGAGCTAGAAGGCATCCAACAATCTGCTTATCGCTGTCACCTTCGACATCGAACTTTCTGTTGTCAAAATACGGCGCACCAAAAATGATTATTGCATCATTTGAAAAAGGAAAATGCTTATTACATGGCTGAAACCCATTATGCAACCAGAAGTAGTCGAACTGAACTCAAACCGCAATCCATAAGCAGGACTGCAACTGGCACAACAGTCAAAACCACTGAAACCAAACTGGCAGTATACGGCAAGCACATAGCAGCAATGTGCCTTTGTGATGCTGGAGGCTGAGAAGTACAAGGGGATCGTATCAAGAAACGCGAAGCTGGCCATTCTGTTGGATGTCTTGCATCTCAGCATCTGACAAACTAATTTTTGGTTGGCAATAGTTTCAGTGTTCCGCGTACAGTTTATCTGATGTCAAAATGGCGCACCTAAAGTGATTGTTACATCATTAAAAAAGGATAATGCTCATTACATGGCCGAAACCCATCAAACAACCAGAACTGGAACTGGACCCAAACCACAATTCAGAAACTGGCAAGCAGCAGTACAACTGAGACAACAGTCAAAACAGTTCCAAACTGGCAGTATACCGAAAACACACAGCAGCAAAGTGCCTTTATACCATGAGAACAAAACCATGTCCATATACTGCTGATATCTTACTGTTTGACATAGAATTATTAGCTGATCATTGTCCAAGCTAAACACCACATTACTGCCCCCATTTCAGCAAAGCTACTTAGAAAAAATAGTTGTCTTACAACCCTCAATACAAGGTAGGAAGCTTGATGGGAAAATGGTCTCAAAATCATTGTATCTAGAGGAACTTGTCTCGCCCAAGTCGCTGAAGATGGTAATTGATGGTCTTTGCTGCATTCTTTGGCCTCCCTTTCTGAGATCACATCACAAGCAGGCGTCAGGAGCAGAATAATTGCTGGCTTAATGCTTTGAATAAACAATGCCGAAATATGCAAAAAGCCAAATAGTGATGTAGATCATAACCTGAGTCTGAGTACAAGCAACCAAGAGATCTTTCTGCCTCACACACTTGTCATCGTTCTGTTTGTTTAAGGCCAGGCAGTTGAGGAAGGCCAACATTTCTGGCATGCAAGGCTTCGCAACAGCACCAAACTTCTTTGGGTTTATGTACAACGTGCCAGCCTTCCGACCCATTCTGCTGCTTCACCTTCATATGTGATCAATATGTCAGATTAGCTCCGCATCGAGTAATGCAATAGCCCCCAATCCCACAACACCACAAACACACACAAAAGAGCAATAAATCAATGTAGGAAATGAAATGTTCGAACAAAACACCTGGTTGATAGTACAACAATGGTGCTTTAAGACATTTGTGGTAAATAGGTGTTTACTAGCTATGGGCTATAACCTTCATGTATCAGCCTTGAATATCTGTCAAATGCACACAAAAAATCTCTGAAAGAAATGGCACACCTTATATTATCCAGTTTAAGCATACTAATGTGAAGCAGAAAGCAATCAAAGCATCAGGGCAACGTGATTCTCACAGAGACACTTTTCCTACTGAGGTATGTCTAAGATGTAAGTAGCAACTCCCAATCGGGGAACAGTTGAAGAGAAACGCGAGCATTAAACTGAACGATAGCACGCAGCTTCGATACGGCTAGGTGAGCCTAATCTCCTTCGCAGAAGCATTCGCTCGAACAGGTTGCGGGCGCTGGCAAAGCTGTCCCGACGGGCGACAACACATCAACGCGGCGGCCGAGCGGCGGGGAGGAATAACCCCCTGGCGCAGAGGTGACTCCTGGCTCACGGCAGGCTAAGGTTGACAGGCGGGTCAGATCTATCGAGTGGCAACCGCAACCCGTGGGTGGGGGGGGGGGGGGGTTCTTACCGCAGCGGGGAAGCCCGCACCGGGCTGGAGGGGCAAGCCGTGAGGGAGGGAGGGATGGGAGGTGAAGGGACGGAGACGCGTACCTTGAGATGGAGACGCCGACGGGCGGACGGGGGCGCAGCCGGCGCGCCGATGGGAAGGGGTGCCCTGAGATCGTACGGGTAGTTTCCGGAAAGCGGGTGGGTGTGCAGTTGGGCCATTTTAACCGGCGTAACTCAAGTGGGCCTTCCTTTAGGAGCAGGGCTGAAGTGCGTACGGGGAAGCTATTTCTACGGCCCATCCATCGCAGGAACAAGCTGTCTCCCGAACAAGAAGCCCGGATTCGAGATCGTTAGCGTGATCACCGATCAGGGCGTCAGCCGTCAGGCATAAAAACATGCAGATTATTAGCAGTGAAACGGGTAAAAATGCTGTTTCAGTATCCAGGTATTTTGCAGAATTTTACATAATTTTTGCAAGAATTTCCCCGAATCAATCGAAATATGGCTAGGCCCAGGGAAGTAGGGATGCAAAGTGGGTACCTAAGAGATAGTTATGAGTTATTATTTAGTTTTTTTAACTTAATTAGGTGGAAGTAGATCTTAATTTATTTTTTAGTTTTAAATAGACCTAATAACCCAAAAAGTTTAAAACTTGCATCCTAGCTACGCCCCAGACAGGGCAGGGCCTCAACCTGGTATCACTTCTCAGTATAACACGGGCAAGCTCCCTATCAGACAGTCGGTCTTCCTGCCCACTGCAGAATTCTCTGGTTGTCGACTATAGTCAGTTCTTGCACATCATGGAAGAAACGGAACAGCAAGTGTACATGTATGATTTCGATAGCTTTTGAGTTGAGCTTTCCAGTTGCAAGCATACAATAACAACGCCTGTGTGCCTACTGCCGCAACAATCAGAACTATTTCATCAGCATTTTGGCCTCTGATCACTACCAAAAACTATAAAACTGGCTACATGTAAGATGAGTGTTATTTACACTGTTTAGGCCTGAAGTTATCAGGTTCCAAAAGTTTCAACAACAATTTCTCTAGCTTTGTCGAGCCTTTTGTTGGCTGGAGAACAAAGGACCTTCCCAAGAAGGTACACGGGTCTTTCCCGCCTACCGAGCTACCCAAGCACCATCCACCCGGTGTGAAGCGGTCCGGTGCTCGCCCCAACAGCTTGGCGTCGATCATATCCAGGACATGATTGTCATTTGCAAAGGAGTGTGCAAATGGTGCCCCGCTGTTTGCCATTGCGTCGAAATGCTCTGTTGTCAGGTTAACAGGGTGCGTCCGAGGGGGGTTATCCCATGCCATGAAACGCAGATCATTGTTGATGGTGGTGTTCTGGTAGTATTTCGAGTTGCAGATCACTGTGTGGAAGTAGCCTTCTGAGGACGAGAGGAAGTTGGTGAAATACATTAGTAATGTGCGAGGAAGGTTGTCCCATCCCAATAAGCAAAACTCCAGGAATGATCGGCTAAGTACTACCCAAGAAGAACCTGCATCAAGGGCATAAGATCTTCATTAGAAGTAAAATTTACAGACAATAAAAGAGCACTGGGCTATTCACACTAGAAAGGATCTTAACTAAATTTTGATCAAGAGAATACATGCACTGAGGAGAAATTCTATAATTCTACAAAGGAGGAAAATACCCAACAAATAAAACCATCTAATTATCCCTTTCTTTTCCTCAACCACAAACTAGTACCTGACAGAGCACTGATGATGTCAGGTGTCAAAATTGCAGGTAAAACAAAGACTGGACATCCAATCAACGTTGTAAAGATCATCAGGCATTCTAAAGGAAGGAAGCTACAAAAGCTATACATGTTACACCAAAAATCATCTAGCTGAAGGATGCAGTTTTCCTTGATAGACACTGAGCTAGGTGATTTGGTCAAGTCTTTTGCTACCAACCTGGCTCCAAGCAGTTATTTCTTTTTAAAAGCTTTTAGAAGCATCTTTTTTTATGTCCGACTTTATGGTATTTCTATTATAAAACTAATCCACAACTACTTAATAACTTCTCTGTAAGAATTAGGCAGACTTATAACTGATAATTTCACGACCACCTAAGTAAACATTGCCATGCCATCCATATTGTCTAATAGATGGAACACAATTTGAGGGGCTGGAGGCTTATTTATGTTTTTGGCAGCATCATAGTAACATGAACAGCATCTCTAAAAAACGTTTGCTCAAAGAGATTCTTCTGGAGTGCACAAAAGGCAACTAGGCAACATTGCAACAGCGAAATGTTGCAGTTGCAGGGCTTTGGAATGGACCGTGTCCATATGATCAGTCAAATAAAGATTCGGTACAGACATCAGACAATACCTACAAATATTTTGAAAGCTGATGGCATACTCCTTTTCTCCTTTGTTGTTACAACCTCAGTTTTATTTGGGACCTGCAATGCTGGATCTACAATGATTGGTCTTGCCCTTTGATACCTGCACATGCAACCCAAGAATCACAATAAAGAACAGAAATCAGGTTAAGAATTAAGAATCACAAATGAACAGAGAAAGCATATGCTTACTCTTTCCAACCAATATTGCTTGTGTGCTCAATAAAATTCAGATCTCTTGGAATATATGAGAAGATATGAAGGATGTCTGTCAATATGCGGACAACCACATGAACATTAGTTTCAAGGATTAGACAGAATCAGATATTTCAGTGGACCACTCAAAAAATTATTGTACTAGTGCTACCAATCAACATATTAGGCACACATCAGTAATTTTTTGGAATAATTATGCATAGAGATGAGAGACCTCAAGAATTTTAAGCAAATCCAGAAGCTTAAACAACTTTCCTTTTAGCATCCAGTCCTACAAACTCACAATGGTATTAATAATATATGAGATCAAGCATTTACTGTTCTAGATTTGATGAAGGAAATGACTTTGACTTGAATCATGTTCCACATTAGATGGATTATTATGTACCTTACTGATTATTAAGTTTGGCATAGCTGTGGTGTGCTAAGAATAGTACGGTTTTAGAAACAAACTGCTGCATTCGTCTTATGAAGTATCAGTTGATTTACTTGACATAGTTGTAAGCACTGTTGCAGGATTATAAGGGATAATATTCAATATTGAATAAGCGATGTGAAGAGGGTTCACGGAACTGTTAAAATGACAAAAAGGAGCTGAATTTGATGATGCTAAATCTGCTTGTTAGATAAGATATTTCCAGAATTCAGAGAACAGCTTATTTTCAGTTTATCTGTATATTTATGTTGTCTGTTGCATAAAGAACCTGTATGGGAACTAGAAAAGCTGGCAACCCCAGCACTGTCCGTATTTTATCCTATCTCTCTAGTCTGAACTTGTTCTCAATATATCTGGGTCACATTAAAGGAGGAATCATAAGCACAGTTCAATACCCCACAATAATCTGACGTATAGCAATTCAAAACCTGCCACCTTGCAGAGATACGTTTGAGGCCACTAACATAACATAAATTGCAACAGATTACCATAGAGAACCAGCTAACAGACCCCAGCCATGGTGGACAGATAGGTAATAGAGAGAACACATAAATTAAAGTGTATAGTTCACTATGAAATTGCACAACCCAAAAGTTCCTAAAATGAACAGAACTCCTTTTTTGACAGTAAACTCCTTCAACTAGAACTTACATAGTAAACACTTCGGCAAGTATTCAACAGCCTTTTTTGACAGAGCATGTAACAAAATTTATGGCACTCAAATATATCAAATTACCATCATAGGATATGAGAACAACTTGATAACGTACTCTAAATCAGATGGCACATAAAAAACATAAGGAAACTAAAATTGTCCGTTTTGTAGCCTACGTCAACTAAAAATGAGTGATATAGCTAATTTAGCATGACGCTACGATGCTATATGCTGAAACATAAACGCATATGTAGTTGCAAGTACCAAAACAATCTTGGGGGCTGAATTTACCATCTTGGGGCATGAGCGGGTAATCGGAGGCGCTGAGATTGATGAACCAGCTCCACCCGTCGAACTCCCGGAGCAGCACGGCGGCGGCGTGGAGCGTGGCGGCCAGCTCGGTGGGCCCCCTCCGCGTGACGGCGCCCCACTCCCCCGCCGCGGCCACTCGCACGTTGCCGTACCGGCGCGGCGCCTCCTGGCCGCGCACGAAGGCCTCAAGATCCGCGCGGTCCTCCTCCCCCGCGACCCTGACGAGGTAGCAGTTCCAGGGGTGGTAGAGCGCCCGCAGCAACCTCCGGATCCGCGGGCCGTCGCCGGGGCCGGCGCCCGATATGAGGTACGCCAGCCTTGGCGGCGGCTCGGGCGGCCTGCCCCCGAGCCTTCCCCGCTGGCGCGGCGCAGAGGCCGTCGAGGACGAGGAGCGCGACGCACCGAGCGCCGCGTAGAGGACGGGGAGCAAGAGGAGCGGGAGCGCGAGGAGCAGCGCGCGCATCCACCTGAGGCGGTGCGCCGGCGACAGCTTCCTCATGGGTTGGACGGCGCCGCCCGGGCGTCCCGCATTCGCCCCCCGGCCGGTGGCGTACGGGCAGGGGACGAGGGGGTCGGTGGCTGGCTGGTGGACACAGAAGGCGAGGCAGAGCTCGAGATGTAAGTTGAGGCGAGGCCGTAGCGCAGCGGCGTCTCGTGCAAGGAGACTGGCAGCGTGTACCCTGTGTCCCTGTCCTAATTATTGTCTGCCGGTAGTTTTTCGGGAGGAGTCCTCCAAAGTCCAAACCGGAGCGAGGTGCTGGAGCAATTAGCAAAGCAAGACGTGTGCTGTTTTTAGAGCCTTAACCTGGGTGTCATGTGGGATAACGGCTGTAATGCTGCGTTGATAACAAAGCACTAATCTCGATGGCTACAAGGAACGCACTAGAACACCATTGTTACAATTCTTTAATGCGACAGCATCTAGGTTTCTCCAATAATGTGATATCTCACGCCGGCGCCGGGTAAATCCTTGACGGGGCCAATTCAACAGAATGTTCTTGCAAATTACCAGCCAAGCCGGCGGGCAAAGAACTGATGCAGACGTCTTGTTTCTTGTTTAAAAAACTTTCACAATAAACAGCAGGCGCCTATAGTTGATCTACGTACCTGGCACTGTCACTTTGTCAGGGAGGAGCTGGACGGCGTCGTCAGTGCATTGGCCTGTGATCTAAACCGTACGATGCAAACCGAGCGCTGCTGCACAGTGCTCAGTGCTCACTGATGGTAAATTGGTAAGGGACCTCTGCACAACGACACCATCGTTTCGCCACTATTTATACCGGAAGAAGACCATTTTTATGTGATAATATATGTTCACTTTCTTTTTTTTTAACTCAGCTATTAAATCACAAGATAAATAATATAGATGAGGTCTTGTAATATTGTTTTTAAATATGGTCTATAAAATTTACTTTAAATTAAAACTTTTTTTAAGCGTAGAGCAAGCAGTAAGAATTTTTTTATCTCTATCTCTACTTATCAACTACTTAAGAGAATATAGCGATCGCCAGACCAGACAAACATCCTGCAACTCCTCCTCCCCCTTTGTCCCTAACAGTGTCCCAACCATCCATCCAATCCCGATCCCGCGCCCCTCCCCAAACCCTATGCGTAGGAAAGCTTCCTTAGCTCCTCCCACGCACTGCCGCCGCCTCAGCATCCCCCGCCCCCGCAGCACCACCACCACCACCGGTAGCAGCCCCCGCCACCACCGCCACAGCAGCAGCCACCACCCCACGCCCTTGCGTCGTCTCCGCAGCAGAATATCCACGCCCTTCCCGTTGCGGCACCGGTCGTGAGCCACCCTCCTGTCTAGCCGAATCCACCGCCATCGCCTCAGCCACCAGTCGCGCATGCGCCTACGCTGCATCAGCACCGGTGTCCATGCACGATGTCCACCTCGACGACGACGTCCCCGGCGGGTCCTCCATGTACTGGCAGGCGTAGCAGGCCAACCTCGAGTACCAGCTGTACCTCGACCCTGACCGCCTCACGTGGACCTTCTGGCAACATGACGGCCCTCAGACCGTCTGGGATCCCTACGACAGGTGGGAGGCACCGGGTGGTCAACTCTGCGGCCATTTCGTAGGTGGGTCCAGACCTGGTCGTTGTCGTACCCCTCCTTCAGGTCACCTTGTGCAACTCATACCAGTCCTTGGATCAGTAGCTGATACGCACATATTTCCAACAGAAGTAGACATCACAGCATACAACGATTAAGTACGATATTATGTGACAACACATAGTCATTACAATAAGGGCCCGTAGGCATAATTAAATAAACCCTCACAGCCCAACAGAAATAACGCAAAAGCGGCTCATGCCCTTCCGGCAACTTGAGTGCAGACGAAACCAGCTTCTCTATTCTTCATCTTCTCCTTCAATGAAGTCGGCCTCTGAATCATCTGGGTCCACAAATAGCAAGTGTGAGTACATAAGGTACTCAGCAAGCCCTACCTCAAGGGGAGACATTAGATGCATATAGGTAGACCAAGGATAAGACTGTAGAGTCTTTAGGTTTTGCAGAAAGCTAGTTTTTAATGCAAGGTTCAATTTGCAATGACTATCTTAAAAGCATTTCTTAGGGTAACACATAAGTCGAGCTTATAGGGGTTGTCGGCCCTGGGGGAGATACTTCCATCCCACCAGTTCTCACACTTCTTTTGTCAGTGGACACACAGTCCAGGATACTCAAAGCACATAGTTTGAAACAATGGCTCTACGGGTTGTATTTAGAAACATATGATCAATGGTGTAGGACTTGCCTTCGTTGAAGTCCTCGTCCACTCCTTCAAGCTCCGGATCCTCTGGGTCTTCCTCGAACGCGTCTTCCTCTAACAATCGCAACATACAACCAAAGCGCACACATAAATAATCAATCAAATGATTATATTAAAAACTAAATAAATTACAAAAATTATGAAATCGACATGATTGGGTAGATCCCGAATTTAGATGAATATCGGTGGAATAATCGTTGAAAACGGAGTTAGGACGGAGGAGAAACGGGCTTCGTAAGTTTTGCCGGGAGAGAAAATAAAAAAAAAGCAAAGAGAGAATATTCCTGTAATATTCCAATTTTTGAATCAGCTCGGCACCTCGGCTCAGCGGCTCGGCTCGATGGCTCGGCTCAGCAGTGGCGAGAGAGAAACAGAAGGGGAGAGGGGAGCTGGCCTGGATTTTGTCGGGGAGAGCGAGAGGGCGAGAGGGAGGGAGAGAGAGAGGTGACGGGGCAGCGGCACGCAGACGGAGGTCAGTGGCGGGCTCCGCCGACCGACGGATCGAGGCGACGGTGGCTGAATCCAGCTCGGTGAGGTGGATCTAGCCGGTGGAGAGGGGGGCGAGGTCGTCGGCCGGCGACGAAAAAGCGGTGGCCGGCAACGAAGAAGAAAGCTAAGGTACGCTCCTCTGGGGGAAAGGAAGAGAGAGAGATGATGGAGCTCACTAGCGGTGGCGGTGGCACTTGGAGAGGAAGAGAGGGAGACGACGAAGGGTGAAGGAGAGGGAGGGTGGTACAGTGCGGACGGGGAAGAAGATAGGGCATTATTCACCTTTTTATAGGGGCGTCAGCGCTGTGCGGGGCGCGAGCCGAGGCGCGGGGCGCGAAGTCCGCCTACGACGCGCGGTGGTGCGGCGCGGTGCAAGGCAGGGGCAGCGTCAGGTCAAGGGGGGAGAGAAGGAGAGGGAGAGAGAAAAAATAATTTATTTATTTATTTTTCCTGAGAACATGGGTGTGACAGCCGTCTCGTCCGGCGATCAATCGTTCTTTCTTTCCCTCTGCTTCGATCTCCAATTCTCCATTGTCCACCACCTGAGCACAACGACACCCTCGGGGAGAGGATGACGAGGGTGGTGGACGTCCTCTACCACTGCCGGAAGAAAATGAGCACAGGCTACCTCTCGACGTATCCCGATACGATGTTCGACTCGTACGAACAGCTGACCGAGGCATGGTCGCCGTACCACACCATCTACAAGGTATCGTTGTTCTCCCTCAATTTGTTCCATCAGTTTTTCGAAGCCACATTGTGTATCTAGAACTGAAAAGTCACCTTAGGTTTCATCAGTTGTTGTGATTTCTGATGCTTCAGTTGTTGTTGTGTACAGATTCAGGGGTCCTTCTTGATCAACATACACTAGAAGGGAATCAGAAAGGTCTTGATATGGTGTTTTGGATGACTGACTACTTCAGTAACCTTGTGAAGAACCTGATATAGAATTACACTATTCAGAGGCATTGGGAAGCAATGAATGAGGAGACCAATGGATTCAACGATGTCATGTACCAGCTGTATACTATAACGATAATCTTTGTATCATCATAGCTGTTGGAACCGAAGTTTCAGACAAAGTGGACCTTCGCTTATGAAGAATGTCGAAGGGTTCTTGGAGTGATACATGCTTGGGGTAAAACTGTTTCCGATCCCTCTCTCGGATACAGTATGGCCCTATTTATAGCCCGTACTTAACCACTCCACGCGTGGTTTACAGTTTCTACCCCTTACCTGCTACATTCTTGGAATATTCGGGGGTATTATGGTACAATCAAGCATATTTACATAATCACAACTCTACCCCGGGCAGTTAAAGTGGGCCCCGCTATCCAGTCATGATCTTCGGTCCCCGGAAATCCACCGAAGGCTTCTCCACTCCGACGCCACGAGCTGGTCTTTGGCTCCGAGTCGAAGACACACTGCTATCTTCGCCCATTTCAGTCAACAAAACTGTCAGTGTAGCCTTCAGCTTTCGGCTGAAGGCTCGCCACCACCTTCATCGACGCGGGAAGGCGGGACTGCGGGCACGCCTACAACCTTTGACCGAGAGTACTTCGCGATCTTCGCCTGCAGTCCCTGAAACAAACATGCAGTGACTAGAGTGCGAAGCCTCTGGCAGACTTCGAGCTATCCTATGAAGGGGAGGGCGAGAAAAAGCCGAAGTGTCGCTCAACCTAAGAGAAGGCGGCTCATTTCGCGCTAAAAAGTTGGGGGCTAAGAGTGTCTGCCCCCGCACCGAAGGAAAAACAAACCTTCGGAAGAAAAAGCTGAAGTGTCACTCGACCTAAAAGAAGGCGGCACACTTCGGGCTAAAAAGTCGGAGGCTAAGAGTGCCTGCCCCCTTACCGAAGGAAAAACAAACCTTTGGAAGAAAAAGCCGAAGTGTCGCTCAACCCAAGAAAAGGCGGCGCACTTCGTGCTAAAAAGTCGGGGGCTAAGAGTGCCTGCCCCCACACCGAAGGAAAAACCAACCTTCGGTTGAAAAACCAAAGTGTCGTTCAACCTAGAAGGCGGTGTATTTCTTAAAAGTCGGAGCCTAAGAGCGCCTCTCTAGCACTTCTCTAGCAGTCGTAGGTACCTACGGCAAAAAATCAGGGGGATACGGCGCTTTCCAATCTTAAAAATTCATCAATGCCGAAGCATTGCCCCAAATAAATAATCGAGAATGTCGTTCGCCAAAGAAGACTTCGCTCAAGTAAGCGTGAAAGTGTTCCTAACATCTGAAAACATTGAGAAATGCACCAAGGTCACTTCAAGCATGGTGCCGCCGAAGTATCAATGTAAACGCACAAAAAAGCGAAGTAACAATAATTGTAAAAGCACCTTTATTCCACAAAGCGATCAATGCCAGGACCAATAAAATCCTTATACCACCGACTAAAACCAAATTGAAAGACTATGCCTTGATTAGCATGAAAATGCATGGTTGGGTCCAGTAGGGACCCAACATAAGTCGAAGCCGAGAGAGATGCATGAAGGGCACCTTTGCCTTCGGTGTGTTCAGCCAATTACGAAGAGGGCTCGCGGCGGTAGCAAAGCTACGGCTGGCGAGGTGGAAGCCCGTCGTCGTCTTTAGGCTCAATCTTCGGTTCAATGAGCATAGGCGAACGCTGGATGTCTCCGCGCGCGATATGGCGCAAGTTGCGCTCAGCTCTGCGGTTAACTAAGGTCAAAGGGCTAAAAGATTTCCAAAATACTTTGGTCCTATTATTCATTGCATCGTATGCCTTACACTTCACCTGCCAATACCGCTTGAACTCAATATCTGGATGACGGCGGGGAAAGGGTTCCCAGCAAGACCCAAGACACAAAAAATTTATCCTCTTCATAGTAACGGGGACAGCCTCTTCAGCTACCTGCGCAGTGTCCGAAGGGAGGACCTGCGCAGGGAGCGCAAAAAGTCAAGAACATTTTGCAATAAATAAAATAGTATATATTACATCGTTAATGTATGCTACATTGCCCCAGGGTATAAGGAAATCTCAATAAACAAAATGATGCTTCGCGTTGAGTTGTCACACCTTCCCGGTTTCTTCGGCCGCCGCGGTTGTAGCTTTAGACGAAGGATCGTCCCTCGCCTTCGCCTGCAAAAGAAATATTTCTTCAAAGCGTACACGACCAGGAAGACAACAAAACTATTAGTATGAAGCAACGTACTCCCTGGCGGTTGATCTCCGCCTCTCGGAGGGTGAGCTCGTGGCCGTGTCTGCACCAATAATTGGTAGTAAACGATCGGGCGGTGGCCTTCGACGCCCTCATTACGGCCGAAGTAGACATGTCTGTGGGGTACCGGAAGGTGGACTTTTGGAGTGCAGTATGATGATCGCATCCCGTCATTTCAATCGACTGGACAAGGCTTCGGGCGGTGACCATCGTGTAGAAGTCGCCATATAACTGAGCGGCTGGGAGAAGGCTCCCACTGGTTTCATTAATCCAACTTATAAGACCGCCTAGCCCGACAATGTTGAGTGTTGGGGGCGTGGCCAAAGCACCAATCCCTTCGAAGGTGTTGCTGATGGCTTCGCATGCAGCGACGTCCTTCGGCTCTAGCTCCCCAAGCGCGTTTAAGGCATCTTCGGACAAAGCCTTCGCTTCGCTCAGCTCTTCTTGAGCTTTTAACCACGTGGTCGTGGGTTCGATCCCCACGGACGGTGCCAACTGTTGGAACCGAAGTTGCAGACAAGGTAGACCTTCGCTTATGGAGAATGTCGAAGGGTTCTTGGGGTGACACGTGCTTGGGGTCAAATAGGTCAGGTTACATTAGATACTCTACTGAGTGCACCTAGGATATTTTCCCTTTCGCAGGGCATCGGGACCTACCATCTTAGCGCAACGGGCCCTCTCCCTCTTCCTTGCCCTCTCGGCTTCCCGAGCCTGAGCCGCGGTATGGTCCTGCGTTGCCTTCCTCGTGCGCTCTTCTTCCTGCCGCTTCAGGCATAGTTCCTCTTGCTGTTGCTCGTACTCCTGGCGTGCATAAGCTTCCCTCCTCCACCGCATGATCATGTCGACCCACCACTTCTGGTCTTCATTTTGCTCAATGTCGAGCCATTCAATAAAGTCACATATCAGTGGAGGGGACTGAATAAATAGAACAAGATGAGATATTAGTAAAACAATGTGTGAAATTGGGAAAGATGTGGCTGATCTTTGTTGCTATACCGGTGGATACTCATACGGTCCATGTTGGGGCTTGTCGTATTGGTAGTTGGCACACATGAAGAAGGGCATCCCATAGGTGTAGGAGATGTCATGGGACTTGCGAAGCCTACAACGGTCACCACAGAAGCACATCGATGGTTCGACCCCTTGGGGGATGAAAATCCCCCAATGTTTCTTGGGTGGGCTTGATGGAGTTGAGGAAGATATTGCAGTTGAGAGAACTGAGAAATGAGTGGTGTGTCCATGTATGAAGGTTGGGTTATTTATGGTGGGGGAAGGCAGGAGCATTGGATTCCCTCTTGAAGAAAGGAGTGGGTGGAAGGGCTTAGAGTGGGGCATGAGCATTGGATTCCCTCTTGAAGAATGGAAAAGTTGTGGCATTGATGCTAGACAGAGATTCCATGTGTCAAGTTACATGTGTTGTCATTTAATTTTTGGTAAAAGCTGCTCCGTGTTGTCACTTCTTGTCTATAGCCTAGGCAAGGATAAATGTGTTGTCATTTCATGGTTAAAGTTGAGTGGTGCAGTTAATTCGTGTCTGCAGATTACGCCAAGACAAAGGTGATGTCGTTTAATGGTTAAAGTTCAGTTGTGTGGTCACTTCGTGACTAAAGTTAGACTCTCCACAGAGTTTACGAGTGGTCACTTAGTGTATAAGTAGTTTTGTAACAAATACTTTTCTAGGTCTGTCGTGAACGGTTCATATATGACCGAGGACGATAGAAAGTAGCGTGTGGTCACGTTGGATTAAGAAATGCAACTAGCGTGCGATCACATTAGAATAAGAAATGCAGTTACAACATGGTAAGTGGACCATAAAGATTACATACGTGCGAATATGTAAGAATAGATCACGAATTGAATATGTATATGTAAGTTACAGAAATAAATGTACAATCCTACTGCTGTCTCCCCCGCTGTCGTCGGCCGTTCTCCCCATCATGGTCCCGCTGCCGCTGCCGCTGGTTGGCCCTCACGTGGCCCCTAGAGTGGGTCAGGGCGTCGAGTGCACCGACCTGCCTGGTATGCCTTGTAGGGATCACTAGTGTCGAGGCCTCCTCCTAGGTGTGCTGTGTCCAAAGTGGAGCACTGGGTACCTGGGACTGCTGAGGACGTCGTAGTCTGGTGTGCCCCCAAAGAAGTCACGCACGAGGTCGAACGGGGGGTCTGACCCAGGCTCATCCTCCTGACTCAGGTATGAAGACTGAGAAGGATCCGCGGGCATCCATGTGTACTGGCTGGAGGGGCCTACGAACAGTTGAATGTATTAGATATGGAAAATGTGAAAATAAAAGTAGTTGTATAAAATGCACTATTGTACCTGTGTGGTATGCCTGTGCAGCAGCAAATGGCCAGGCGTGCGTGCCGTAGTACGGGTCGAACGGTGGTGGTGGGATCGGTAGCGGTGTAGCTGAAGATGGCCCGGCCTCATCATCGAATTAACCTGTGGACAATATTAGATGTACTATTGAATATATTAAATACGACAATGTAGTATCACCCAGTACCTGAGTGGCCTGCGAGTGGTGAGGGTGTCGGCACTGGGCTCGGTCTAGGTGGTAGCGTCGAGACGTGTGTAGACGCACCTAATATTTGTTTAAAATTAATGCACCAGTAAGAAACGAATATATTTAAACGCCGTACGTATGAAAAATCCATACCTATTGGGTCCGGGCCTGCAGGTCGTGGTATAGGGGACCGTGTGGGTGCCGACACCGATGGACGGCGATGCACATCAGACCTCCTGGATGACTCGGTGTGGACCCCACTCAACCTGGGAGGCGCTCCTGCGACGTCTACGGTGGACCGGCAAGAGGTAAGCTTCAAGGCCCACGCGGTCTTATCGAAACCCCACTTGACGAACCCCGCTACATCCGCCGCACTGAGGTGCACCCCTTGCCTGAGGCAGTCCATGGTACCAGCTGCGTCCTTATGGATATCATAAATGATATCGGCCTGTGGAAATAAACAAGAAATAAGAATTTCAGTTTATATTCATTGTTACGCTTGTATAAGGTACTGAAATGAGATGTAAATTATACATACCGCTAATACAGCGTCCTCGTTCCAATGGCTCGGGTCGGCCTCCGTAGTCTACGCGATGTGGGGCCAGACACCCTCTGGGGTGAAGGTGACCCGTGTATGTGTACGTGACACGTACCACCGTAGGTACTCCTTGAAGCTCCGCTCGTCGAACGAACGCGCCTCTTCCATGACATCCTGAAGGGCTCGGGCCCATGCTGAGACGTACGGGGCCAAGCGATCTGCCCAGAGTTTGCCACCCGGCTGTCCCTTGCGTGTATACCTGCAAGTGAACCACGTTAAATAGAATGACAGTAAAACGAATGTTATGAATTATTCACTTCATTATAGTTACCTGTGGACGCGCACTGGAACAGTGCGAATGTGGACGAGAGGGAAAGCCTAGTAGCGCCCGAATTGCCGCATGACGCAGTGCGGTGAGTACTCCTCGACATAGATGTCGAAGACAAGCGGTATCTTCGTAAGCCAGTATTCCTCGTCGTGGGTACACAACGGAGACATGCCCAAACCCACACGGCCTTGGATGGCCAAGAAGTTGTACGGCGTCCATACCACGTCGTCCGGACGAAGCCGGTCGAATTGCGACCAAAAAAGCTCATACGCGCTGTGAGCCTGCTCATGCGCTCAGTGTGGCTGTGTGAGAAATATAGTCAGAATTCAGAACAAAAACATGTGAGAAACATAGTCTGAATCCATAACAAAAACATGTGATAATTAAAGTATTAAAAAAAGAACGTACCCGACGTCGACACCACAGCGAGGCCATGGTAGGCGCGTCCTCCTCGGGCTCGCCGTACCATTTCTCAGGGTACGGGGAGCGGTTCACCACTGGCCGACCTATGGCGGAACGCTCATAGGACCACAGCTGCAGTAGTAGTGGGCACCCAGCAAAAGTGGCAAGTGGCTCCTTCTTCATGCACGCGTTGCACAGCGCCCGATATGTCGCAGCAAGGACAACAGATGCCCAACTGAATTGTGGTACCTCCTCGCCAACCGCATCCGCTATCAACCTCGCGTATAAAAGTAGCGACTTACCGGTGCTTCCACCGATTGTTGACCGTAAGTAGCTCTCTAGGGCCATGTGGTCGGAATACTCCTAACTCCGTCTGGTGTACGGTGGACAAGAAGCTGCGGTGTCTCTTATCCACTACAGGGTCGAGAAACTCGAGGGTCGGAGGGTGCGTCATATCTGCATTAAAACCATATGTACATTAATATATTGCAACATGTAGACAAGAACAATATATATTGAATGGAAATTTACATTGCAACTACATATACATGATTAATACGTACAGTCTATTACATGAAAATATGTTATAGTTACGTGAGCAGAACTGCATATTACATACACGTACGAGAAGTAACATAAATATATTGTGACATGTACTTACAAATGTAAGGTTAAAATGCAAGAGAGCGAAGTAGAAATATAACAACAAGATACGCTAAATACAATCACACTAGAACACGCTGTAATACTCACCTACACAACAGGTGCATTTTTAGGATAATACTTGTACGTGTGACCTGTTTCATTGCACTAGCTGCATCGCTTGACCCTTGGACCCACCTCGGATTCATCCATATCGTTGTGAATCCGGCGAGTTTGTCGACGACCTGATGTGTTCTTCATCTTTTTCAAATTAGGCACATAGATTCGTGAAGGACCTGGATTACTTGTAAATGTATCAACAATGCCGTAACATACAGCTCATGATTCCAGGTGTTCAGTATCTGATCCTTCATGAAGTACTTTGAAACATATTGTCTGGGAAGCATATTGTGCTCCGCACACGTAGCTATGACGTGTGTACAAGGTTTGTGAAGCAATTGTGGCTTCTAGCAAGTACAAATGCATGTCTCACTCCTAAGCACACACTCTTGCACATGCCACTCACGTCTTCCACCCCTGCGATCCTTATCCCGACACAGGACACTGAACATGTGCTCTGCAGTCCCCTCTTGATTAGCACGATGCATGTGTGCCTTGTTTGTGGCCTTCTCCATATACTCACATAGCATCCGTCCATAAAACATACGATTATCTTCCATTACCTTAGAAGCAGCTGCGTACCGATCAATAAAGTATTTACAAATCCCATGCAAAATACCTTCTACAATTCCAACGAGTGGGAGTGACCTCATACCTCGCATGACCTAGTTATAAACCTCAGCAAGATTTGTTGTCATTATTCCATACCTTGCCCCACCATTGTCGTTCAGCAAAGCCCATTTTTCATTTGGCTCATTACGTATCCACTGTGAAAAGCTCTTAATAGCTGACCCTGATCTCCTTACTATTTGAGGAGTATCTGTTGGGAAAGGTCCAAGAGCTATCGATTCATCACCTGTGGCTGCTACCTCAGTTGTCTGGTTCAGAGTTAGTTCGTCCAGTCTTGCCCATAGGGCATTGAACTTCCTTTGCTGGTTTTGACTGCACAATTTCTTGAAAAGCTGCATCAACTCTTTGTTTTTAAACTGTCTGTAGAAGTCCACACCCATATAGCGCATGCACCACCAGCTCTTCAAGTCGGGCCACTTTGCTGCAACACCCCGTCGAAAACTCCCATATTGCATATCCAGCAAATCCTGCAACAACCCTGCATGTCTATCATGAATCAGACACACATCTGGCCGGTCCAGAACAATAGCATGCTTCACCCGCTCAAGGAACCAATACCAGCTATCCCCATTCTCACTCTCCACGAAGGCAAACCCCAGTGGCAGGACTTGGTTGTTACCGTCGACCCCAATTGCAGAGAATATCTATCCTTTACACTTCCCAGCAAGGAATGTCCCGTCCAGATAAATGATGGGTCGACAGTACCGAAATACTTTGATGGTTGCAGCGAATGCAAAGAAAGAACGCTTTAATACTCGTTTCCCGTTGTACTCCACATTAGTCGAGGGGTAATGCTTGATGTCATAGTAACTTCTTGGGTTTCTTCCACATATTGTGGCTAATTGATGAGGTAGATTGTGATATGAATCTTCATATGTCCCGAACCTCATCTCTATAGCCTTCTGTTTCGCCCTCCATGCCTTCGCATAGTTTATTGTATACTATAACCTTTGCTCAATAGCACGGATTATTGATCGTGGCTCATACTTCAGGTTGTCCACAATCTCCCCATACATAACATTAGCAATAAAAGCAGATGACAGGTTTCAGTGAGCGAACTCTATTTCCTTAATGTGACAATTATGGTCCCTGACTATTAAGCACTGCTAGTAGTTTGCCCATTTCCCCCTGAATGCATGCACCCGACAAGGACATTCAGGCACCAAACACTTCACATCGTATTCCCTTTTACTGAACTTAACAACCTTGAACTGCCTCCGAAGAGACAGCGACCAGAATTTAACTGCATCAATAACAGCCTCTTTTGTAGGGTACATAGCACCCTGAGACACCTCATTCTCATGATACTCCCACGGTGTCCGATCAGCCTCACTAACCACCAGCTTTGAAAATTCCTGATCCCTCCACTCTACAGGAATAGGAGCATTACCCTCCTCATCGGATGAATCCTCATCGGCAACGGCTTCCTCCAGCTCTTGATCCTCCAACTCTATCTCTTCAATTATGCTAGGGATGTGCTCCCCCTCATCGGCTACACTCATCGGTTGCATCTCAGGAATATCCCCAACATCTGGCCTGGCCCCGACATTTACCGAGTCTAATTCATCTACCACTACCTCACTTGGTCCCGCTACTGCTTCCGCAGAGTTTATCTCTGTTTGATCTTTCTGGTACGCCTCAGCTAACAAAATCAGAGGCAGCCCACGTTCACATGATATATCTACATACTGCCTCCAAGTAGATGTCGCTTCGATCGGGATGAGCTTGCCAAAGTATCCCTAACTAGCACGGCTGAGGACAACTTTCAACTTAAGATCATGTTGCTGCGGATCCAGTTGAAAATACCGCATCAGCCACTTGCACACACCCACAATGGTCCTCTCATTGGCTTTACTAAGACCCTTGACGATATGACGAAACCCAGACAAATCTATACCATTAGGACCATAACTAATTTCACCCTCACCATAATATATCTGAAAATATAATTTATCTGCCATCCCTAGAAACATCCATAAATATAACCAATGTTAAGACCGGCAATCTATATTTTTGATTATCGGAACTAAAAAAATTACCGACACCGATTACTGCCTAACAATAGATTCTTCAATAATACTCCTAACAAACTAACCTACAATTATTACTCTGTACAATCTACATATTCAAAACTACCATACTAAAAATACTACTATGTATTTAATAGCTATCCTACCATGCCAGAATTAATATTGACAATATACTACTAAATACAGCATTTTCTAAACCCTAAACCCTATGTCATACTGTTAAACCATAGGCCATACAGTGCTAAACCCTATATCATACAGTACTACCCTAACCAAACTAACCTACAATTATTACTCTATACAATCTACATATTCGAAACTACCATACTAAAAATACTATTATGTATTTAATTGATATCCTACTATGTAGTAATTAATATTAACAATATTCTACTAAATACAGGATTTTCTAAACCCTAGGTCACACCGCTAAACCCTAGGTCATACAGTGTGAAACCCTATGTCATACAATACTACTTTACTTATTAACAACAATATAAGTGTAAAAGAAATTACTGAAAAATGCTCTTCAAATTCGCCGATAAAAACAGCATGGCTTCGCCGTGCTCTCTTACTCTCCTCTCCTCTCTTCTTCAAACTTCTCTTTTTTCGGATTAAAATGAGGATTTTCCCCCCATTTTTCACCTTTTATATAGAGAAGGGAAGTGGGGGGCGGGGTTGGCTCCTTACCGTCCCCTGAGAGGGCGCTTAGACCCCTTGCCACCCTCTCAGGGGCGGGCACGCGGGAAGCCCCTACCCGCCCTCGCCTTCTCAACGGGCGGTTAGGCCATCCACTCTCTCAGAGGGCGGTTAGGATTCCTTACCGCCCTCTGAAAGCAGCCCTCTCAGGGAGCGGCAGACGCTTACTTTTGTAATTCTTGCCACGAGAAATCTATTTATTTAAATTTTTAATCGAATAAATATAAAAATAAGAAAATTCCCCGTTCTCTCGTGTGGTCTGGCCATGGCCCAGCCCTAGCGTGTGCTGAAGGCCGCAAGATGCGCCTCCAAGGCCCAGCTCTGGGTGGCCCAAACCGATGGACGGTGACTTTTCTGGTCTATCCTAGTATACTAGTATACTCTTATTCCTACCAACCCAACTACGTTCTTTTTTCTTTTCTTAAAAAAGGTATGTTGCTGTGAAAGAGAAATGAGAGTTTCGCTAAGAGAAGTGTACACTGCCTTAAGAAAAAGAAAAGGAGCATGCGGCCAGTGAGTGGCCCAGCCGTGTCATACGTGGAGAAACCGCTACTATCACATATAGTTCACGATCATTAAAAAAATAATTATAAGATAAGATATACATATAATACTAAAAATCTCTAAAAGATATAATCAAATCTTTTAAAAGATCAAGATGGACCTTTATTCGGTTGGGAACTCTAGGTTTCCTAACACTCTCCATTCATCACTTCTTATAAAATATATGTTTTATTAAAACTCCCTAAAAACTCAGTAGAAAAAAATAGAAGAAAGAGTACATAGCTCACGACATGATCACACGAATTACCTCGTTAAAAACCTTAATATGAGAAATTTCAGAAAAACTCATTTAAGAAAAAAGTATAATCTACCTAAAATGCTTCATATAATCTTCATAGTGAACTTTGGGCACTTAATCTTCTTGACTAAAAATTTAATTCCTTGTATCGATATTATGTGAAAATTCTCCCACTGAAATATGCAACTCTTTAAGCCTTATCATCCCAATATCATAAACACATCTTTTAAAATTAGATACAGGGAGAGACTCAGTGAATCACATGATTTTATATGTATTACTTTTATTTCATTCATTTTATGTAATTCATGAGCATAAAAGAACTTAGGGTTGATATGCTTCATTAAGTTGTTTTTCACATATCCTGATTACACTTTGTGTAACACATGCAATATTATCTTTATGGATAATGGTGGGGGTGTTAATAGTGTTCAAACCATATGATTGACCACTCTTCTGATCCATGCACATTCTCATGCGGCTTTATATAAAGCTATTATTTTCGAGTGATTCGGCGAAGTAGATACAAGATTTTGATTTGACGATTTCTAAAAAATTGTAGTTCCACCACATAGGAAAACATAACTAGTATGTGATTTCGTTGAATGCGGGTTAGATAGATACCTAGCATCTGCGTATCCAATCAGACTTAGGTCCTAATTTTTTCTGTAGAACAGATACGTATCTTTGCTACCTTGCAAATAATGTAGAATATTCTTCACGCCCTTCCAATACTTTTTAGTAGGCTCTGCATTGTATTGAGAATTACGGTCCTAATACTTCATCTATCTCTTCTCTAGGTCTATAGGGATCTTAATCTGCTTGTAATGATCTTTCGATCATGGAGGTTTTAGAGGGAAATGATTTTTTCAGAACCAAACTACTCTAACACCTTTTGAGTGTAGTTTGACTGATGTACAAAAATTTCATCTATCACATACTCTAGCTGCATGCCTAAATCATTCATTTCAAATTCATACTTCAAGTACAAGCTTGCTTCTTCTATTTCTTCTTCTATATCGATGATATTCAGATCATCTTCATATGCAAAAATCCATTCTAGGACCTGACTATTTCAACCTATATAGTGACTTCTTCAATTATATGCTATAAAGGCGTATATTTCTTCTATCCTGATTCGACAATGGTATTCCTTTAGGTACATTCATATAAATGTTTGAATCAAGACCCCCATAAAGATATGTGATCACAACATCCATCAATTTCATTTTCAACTCTAGGTTAACTGCTATTAAAATTAAATATCTAAAGGTAATTCCACCCATCACCAGGGAATATATTTCTTTATAATCAATGTCTGGTCATTGAGTGAAACCTTATAGCACTAGTCGTGCTTTGTACCTCACAATTTCATTACTTTCATTCCTCTTATGAACAAAAAATCCATTTGTATCCTACTAGTTTGGTGAGGAGAGGTGTATAGCATACTGGCCTAAAAACCTCTATTTTGTTTAGGGACAACAGTTCAGCTGTTATTGTCTTTTACCAGTCTTCCCAAAATCTGACCTCATTCTACATTCAATGAGCAATGCATGCTCATGCTCATGGTCTATAACTGTGGTAATTCTATTTGCGAAGTATATATCAACTATTGTGGTTGTTCTGTTCTAAGATTCCCCTAAATTCACATAGTTCATTGCTATTTCATAATGGATTGAACTTTCAGGTGCTTCTTTATCTTGCTCTTCATAATTTCTTTCAGGTATACTTCCATGTGCTTCTTCATTATTTCTTATTGTTGGAACAAGGCCCTTATGTTTATTAGCATCGATTTCTATTTCAGCGCGTGCATTTTCGCTGGTTTCTTCCTGTGTGGGAAGATTCAAATCTAGTATGCCTATTTCATGAGGTTCCATACCATCGTCAGGTCTCAACTGGTTCCCCTTCTTTTTCCTTGGGGTATTTTTGTGATCGGCTATGGTAAGCTCTAATTTCCTACTTTCGCCAGACGTCTCCGGCTATTTGAGACTTGAGAAACCGAATTTTTTATCCTTTATTTTTTTCGGAGTTCCTAGGACAAGATGAGAGATACCTTCTTTTGGTACTTCCACCCTCTCTAGTGAATTGCGTGCAGGCACATGTGACTTAGTCACACTCTTGAAATCACAAAAATAATGAGGCATGTCGTTTGTTAATTTATGTAAAATGATAATTTTCTATACTTCATCATTTGCTTCAGTAGTAAGAGGATCATGTGCCGCAATTCCTTCTGCCTGGTATATAATTTTTTGACATTTTTCATCCAAGGGTATATTTCCTCCCTTTAATGATGGAAAATTATTTTCATCAAAAATGCAGTCAGCAAAGCGGGTCGTATGCAAAGTCACATAGCGGTTTGCTGTGGCGGCGGTATTGGCACATAAACCATCATCCAAATTTGTGTAAATGGGAAATTTTAAAATTTCCCCTTGCACTAGTTGCATAGGTGAATGGATGTTATAGTGAATGGTCTATAATTAATAAGAGCTGCTGCATATAAGACTGCATGTCCTTAACATGTTGCAGACAAATTATAGTGCTGCAACAAAGGTCTGGTAATAAATTTTCGAACGCTTTAAAAGTAAATTCTCCAGTGTTGTCTATTCTAATGGATTTCACACGATGGTTAGGAACAATATTCCGGATTTGTATGATCTGCGAGATCAACTTTGCAAAAAGCGTGGTTGCAGATAGATAATAGACATATATGCGACCACTTCAAGGATGCGTCTATCAATACCATAAAGTACCAAAATGAGCCAGAAAGCTACTGAATAGGACCACAATATCCCCTGGATTTGGTCCAGGAATGCAGGAATTTCATCTTATACCTTCAAGGTAGATGATTTTATTATTCATATTTCGGTAGCACATGTAGGACATATAAAATCTTCATGATTCGGGAAAATTTTTACATTTATGCTATGATCTTGTTTCTCATCATTCTAAGACCAGGGTGACCTAATCTATCATGCCATAGGAGAATAATTTTACACTACGAGTGAACACTTTTAGGTACTTTAATGCGAGTGTAGTACAAGCCACTGCTTATGGAGAAAAGTTTTTCTAATATTCTCACTTCACTATCATGCTTAGTGATGAGTAAGTGCTCCCTACCATCTTCTTCACTAGTTTTCTTGTAGATTTAGGGTACCATAATACTTCTTCGATGTGCAAAGTAGTTCCCATATGTAGTATGACTATGACTCTTCTAGAACCTATTATACATTTATCACTATCAGTGACAGTTATCACCTTTCCAGAGCTATTTCTGATAGACTGAAAATACATATTTTCTCTTAAAATGGTGTTTGTAGTTCCACTATCCACAATACACTTACTCCATACCGGTGCCACACATATTTTGTTCAATACCAAAAAATATTATTTGCAACTAAGCTTGCTCTTCTAGACCTTTCATTCATTCATTCAATACTTCTAAATTCAGAAACAAAATAAATGACTAATTACTCTAATTCTAGATAGAGTCTGAGAAATATCCGACTAATTCTTCAATGGCTTTCTTTTTCACTTCATCCTTCATGGCATCTTCTATGGCACTGGAGGAGGGCAAAGTAGAGGCTTCCACATTCTTCATTGGGTAGTCTTTCACTGTCAGTGTGGGAGCATCATCACCCTCCACATGAGATGCTACCATTTCAATTGTGGCTACTTTGTCCACCTCCATCCTCACTACAATGGTGAGGTGTGCTTCTGGTTGATCCTTCTTCTTCTGGTATGCTTCCACAACATGCTTTTTATGCTTTGCAAATTCTGGTTTTGCTCACCATATGTCTTAACTTCTTTCATTGTCTTGCCATTATCATCACCAGGCTTGACCTTGTCTGCCACCACTTTCCTTCCTTCCTTCCCTCGGTTCTTATTGCGGTTCTTGCGTGCTTTGAAAGAGCTATGATTCGTTTCTAGATCATTGCTCTTTACTTACGGCTAGGATAAGAAGTTCTTGTTTATGAATTCATCATGAACTCCATGAAGCTACAACTTATCAATCAATTTAGAATACTTCCTGTATTTTGATTGACGGTGATTGCGTGTGGATTCTACCGTATTTGGGTGGGAAGTGGAGAGAGTCTTCTCAATTTTTTTCTCTTATGTGATCTTTTTCACACAGAGACACATGAGTGTGCAAATACGGTGCAGCGCAGAGTTGCACTCTCTGACATACTTATAGTCACAGAAAATAGAGTTGGACCCATTCTTACTCTACAAGAGGTTTGATGGTGTACTTTAGGCGTTCAAAACGCTCCTGCAGTGCGTCACATAGTGCCTTAGCACTGGTCATTGCTATATACCCATCTTTCAAAGTAGGAGAGATGGTAGCGGAGAAAATAAAGTGTCTGATCATTCTCATTCTCTGAGAAGATCATTGCACTACTTGTTCATAGGCTAATGGTAATATGAAGCCTTTCTGCTCTAAGTACAATCCGGACATTCAAGGCCCATGTGAGATAGTTGCAGCCATGTGCACTCAACTCGGCGAACTCCTTGTCCGTGATGTCAGACATCTTCATATTCAAATGATATTAGTATTACTACTAGTAAAGTTGTATCGTGTTGCTAAATTGGATTGCTGTAAATTTTCCGATATTTTCTATGTTATTATATAAATATTACTGAATTTAAATGCATAACAGACAATTTAAACAGTAACAATAACATATAAATAAATAATGCATAATTGCTAAAATAGATGCAAAATTCAAATTCTACAAGTACTTTTTCTGCAAGAAAAAGAAAAGGTACTTTTAGGATTTTCTGCAAAGTTTGATGGTTTATACGCAAAAGTTTAGAATTTACGTAATTTTTAGAAACTACAGTGTCTAATTTGCAAAATTTCTATATAACTTTTTTTCTATTGCTTTTCAGTTCGCATGTATCTTCTTCCTTTCCTATTTTCTTATTCTTGGCCGGCGGGCCTAGCCCAAAACACCCTTTCCTTATCAAGGGGCGCGGCTGCTGGTGCTAAGGGTGGAAACGGATCGAATACGTATGGAATCGAATTCGGATAGTACGATTTACCATATTTTAATCCGAATACGAATACGGATTTGGATACTCTTGGATGTGAATACAAAATGGATAGTCCAAATTCGAATTCGCATTCGGATATCTACTCAATCTTCAAAATTCATGTCTGGAATTTAAATTTTTGATAAAATTTGAATGAAATTTGGTAAAACTTGACTAAAATTTGTTCTAATTTGATTGGGATAGAATTTTAGAGATTTGGTTCGAAATTCATGTCGAAAATTTAAACTTTTGGCCAAATTTGACCGGAATTTGATAAAATTTGACTCGAATTTGATCAAATTTGACTGAAATTTGATCATATTTGACTGAAATTTGTTCCAATTTGATTGGGCCGGAATTTTGCTTACCTCTAAATTTCTAAAACTTTAGCAAAATTTGGTTCCCTGGTTGGCGGATACGGATACAAATTGGATATATCTCGAATTCGGATATCCACGTTTGAATATAAATCTCGAAAACGAATTCAAGATGTATCCATTTTAGAAACAAATACAGATACGAATATACATATTCGTGTTTTAACGAATCGAATAATTCAGATACACAACCATCCATCTCCACCCCTAGCGGATGCGTAGTGGTCGGGGTGGAGACACATGCGGGCATCAGCGTGGAGGCGGGAGGACGCGCGTGATAGGGAGATGTGCATGCGTGACCGTGATGCATGTACTTATGTACATTCAGTTTGCATGGCCGATAGGGCCACTGCCGTGTACAGGGGACATTGGATTTCTAGCCTTCATGGCCAGGGGCGGCACTTCGGTGCGCTGGGGCGCCGGCCTGCAGGGCCAGAACAGCACGGCAACAGGGCCTTCCTGCTGTAATGTATGGAATCAAGAGTTTCGAGATGGACGTTTGTAAGGAAACATCCTTTTCTCTTGCCCATGTGCTTACAGGATTCAGCTTTCACAAATCAGCAGGTCATCGTGGTGCGTTGTAATGTTGCCACCTGAAGCACGGAGCCGATAGATGCAGTCATCCGCTTCACCAGAGAGACGAACGTTAGGGGTGAAAATGTACGGCAGGAAATTTTAATTATTCGATATTTATATTTGTTAAAATATGAATATGAATATCTGTATTTGTATTTGTTTCTGAAATGGATACTAAACTGGATATATCTGAATTTGTTTTCAAGATTCGGATTCAAATGTGGATATCCGAATTTGAGATATATCCGATTCGTATCCGTATCCGCCAACCAGGGAACCAAATTTTGCTAAAGTTTTAGAAATTTCAGATATGAACAAAATTCTAACCCGATCAAATTGGAACAAATTTCAGTTAAATTTGATCAAAAATTTAAATTTCCAACATGAATTTTGAACAAAATTTCTAAAATTCCGGTCCAATCAAATTAGAACAAATTTCAGTCAAAAATTTTCAAAAATTTAAATTTCCGATCTGAATTTCGAAGATCGAGTAGATATCCGAATACGGATTTGTATTCGAACTATCCGATTCGTATTCGTATTCAAGGATATCCGGATCTGTATTCACATTTAGATTAAAATATAATAAATTATACCATCTAAATTCAATTTCATACGTATTTGATTCGTTTTCACCCCTAGCGAACAGGCCCCTGTATATGCTGTTGCAGGCTGCAGCGTGCGGCTTTCAGACGGGTAGCACATAGCAGGGGGCGGCGGCCTTTGTCTCCGTGCAGGGAGGCCACGCGGCATCAGTGCTCCAAGGGCCTCGTACACGTGTGAGTTAGAGACACGGTGTGGCAGGGCAGTAGGCCGATGCGTCGTGCAAGCGTTATGGCGGCACATTGTGCACAGGCACCGCCGGTGATTCTTTCAATTTAGATCTACTGTTTAGTATTTCGATCTACTGTTTATTACAAGTACTATATGTACATCGATTGGAATGCAAAATAGTAGCGATATAAATTGATCTATTGTGATCGTATCTTGCAATTCTTGAAAACAGATTTGTGCCACGTAGGATATATAGGCTAGGGAATTTTGCTAACTTATTTAATACTAATATTTTAATAATAACATGTGAGAATCTAAAATTTTAGAAAATAGTCTCTTTTGTCACGCCAAGAGCTTTGACGTAACTCCCGACTTAGTCACGCCAAGAAGCCTGGCGTGACTGAGGTGCCACGCTGGTGGTCGCCCGGCGCCATGCCACGCGGCGTGCCGACGTGGTAGACCTGTGTAACGCCAGGCTGGCTGGCACGACTCCGGTCACGCCACCCGCTTTGGCGTGACACAGTGCCATACAGGGGGGTGCCCTGGCCCTTCTCTCCCCACTGGCCCTTCTTCCTCCTCACCCGAGCGCGACCAGCACAGTCGCCAAACGCGCCGCCGATGCCCCCTCCCTCCAATCTCCGCCGATTTCGGGCCCGATTCGAAGGGGATTTGAGGGGGAAGTGTCCTAGGAAGGTAGCTCCTCTAATCCCTCTAAGTATTTTTGTTGTTTTTGGTTTACATTGTTAGTTCTTGGGTAGTTAGGGTTTAGACTATGATTTTGTTGATCTATGAAATTTGTACGTTTCAATCTAGATCGGAGCTCATATATCATGCTATGTATGTATAGTAACGCACAAACCATCCAAATCGTACACATTATACATTTCAATATGATTCAAATTCATCTCAACAATTCAAAAATACTTGTATACACACAAGAACATGCATTGCTCATATAAATTAAGTGTAACTATATGTATTTCAATTTCCTACGCTCAAACAATTGCATGCAACAAATTTCACACTATACATATGCGTTACTATACATACATAGCACGATATATGAGCTCCGATCTAGACCGAAACGTACAAATTTCATAGATCAACAAAATCATAGTCTAAACCCTAACTACCCAAGAACTAACAATGTAAACCAAAAACAACAAAAATACTTGGAGGGATTAGAGGAGCTACCTTCCTAGGACACTTCCCCCTCAAATCCCCTTCGAATCGGGCCCGAAATCGGTGGAGAATGGAGGGAGGAGGGCGTCGGCGGCGCGTGGTGTCTCTGCTGCTCGCGGATGGGTGAGGAAGAAGAAGCCCGGTGGGGAGAGAAGGGCTAGGGCGCGGCCTATATGCAGCTGTGTCACACCAAAGGGGTGGCGTGACAGGAGTTGCGCCAGCCCCCTTAGCGCGACACAAGTGGGGAGAGAAGGGGGTGCCGTGTCACGCCAAAGCGGGTGGCGTGACCGGAGTCGCGCCAGTCCGCCTGGCGTGACACAGGTCTGTCACGTCGGCACGCCACGTAGCACGGCGCCGGGCGACCGCCAACGTGGCACCTTGGTCACGTCAGGTTTCTTGGCTTGACTAAGTCAGGAGTCACGCCAAAGCTCTTGGTGTGATAAAAGGGGTACTTCCTGAAATTTTAGATCCCCACATGCTTTTATTAAAATATTAGTATTAAATAGGCTAAAAAATTCCTAGGCTAAGCCATGATCTGTCCGTTTGACAACGACGTTGATGCAATACAGATCGGGCGTAGGTAGATTCGTTTCACTAGCTTGATCTCCGGTAGAGATTCGTGTTGATAACGTGTTGAGAAACCGGTGCTAACAAGTGTAGTCTAATGATCTCTTAAGAAAATAATTACAAAAAGAGACATATTATTGGAGAAAAATTATTTATTCTTCATTTATCTGTATTTATAATTAAAGGTTCTATCCATATATATATAGTATAAAAAACTTAAAAAATCAAATCAAATCTTTCAAAAAATTAAAATAAACCTACATTTAATTATAAAACTCCAGATTTTCTAACATCATCTTTCTTTTTACCGGCTCTCCTGTATTGTCTTTCATGATAATCCATCTACCTACCCTTTGGCCGGGTCAAACCTGCTCATTGTCCGCAGTACAATTTGTATTAGAATTTGACGTGCCACTGCGAGAACTAGAAAATGACGTCGATTTGTCGTCTAAGGAGTATCATTGGTCAACGCATCAAGCGGTCTGGAGCCCAACCCAGTGAAAGCTGTTAGGAGGCTGGAGTTTTATAATTGAATATAGTTCTATCTCGATCTTTTAAATAATTTAATTATATTTTTTAAGAGTTTTTGTATTATATATATATATATATATATATATATATATATATTGACGTGCCACTGCGAGAACTAGAAAATGACGTCGATTTGTCGTCTAAGGAGTATCATTGGTCAACGCATCAAGCGGTCTGGAGCCCAACCCAATGAAAGCTGTTAGGAGGCTGGAGTTTTATAATTGAATATGGTTCTATCTCGATCTTTTAAATAATTTGATTATATTTTTTAAGAGTTTTTGTATTTTATATATATATATATATATATATATATATAGACAAGATATCTTATTGTAGAACATAAATGAATAAAGAAGAGAATTTCCCCCCTACATTGTGCCACCTTTGTGCAATTATTTTCTTAAGGCATCTTTAGACTACACTCGGTAGCAGTGGTTCCTCAATAAGTTATCAGCACGAAGCTCTGCAGGAGACCAAACAAGAGGAACATTGCTGGGGGAATCAGATCATCTCGCTCGCAAGAATTGAGAGGTATTAGATCAGTCTGGTATGTTTTCTTGCTGCTGCTGTTTTTGCATCGGAATAGATCTGTACATCTTAATACATAATAGCATGAATTGCAATTTGGGTGCGTAGCAATGAACAATAGTGCGATCTCAATGAACACCACATTGCTGATTTGGTGGGCCCATAGTCACCACCACGCCGCCGACCAGGAACCAACGGCCACCTCTCTACACAGATCCAAAGAAAAAAAAAGAAGAAGGGCTGCATGGCACCTCAGCGGCATGGAAGTCAATAGCCTCCCTAACAGTTCTCTCTACACAGCCACCATGTCGTCGACCGGAAACCGGTTTCCATACCCTGAACAAAACATTGTGGCTCGATGGCTACCATAATAGATCGAAAAAAAGAAGGACATTGCCCGAAGTGGTGCCACCGCGTGCCACGCCGGCCGCCTACACCTGGCCACAAGCTGTCGCTTGATGTTGGCCTCGCGCCGTCGCGTAGCCATGAAAGGATAATGATGTCGTCTAGAGAGGGATGAATAGATGTTTTAACAAAACTTTGACCCTTTTACTATTTAGCCTAAACTTACAGTGAAAATAAACTAACATATTTTTCACAATTGAAAAACTTAAATATACCAGGCTCAATTGGTGAACAATCCTAGGGTGACAAAGATTTTTCAAATCTAGCAAAAGATATGCAAGAAACTCTAATTGAAAATCCTGAAAATATTGTTCATCGGAAGTTCCAAAATCATTGTTCACCGAAAGTTTTGGGTTCAACACGGAACTTCCGAATTCAAATAGAGAAAGAGTTTGAAACTGAATTAAAGTACACCTAATGAGTTCTAGCTCAAACCAAATGAAGCCGTGTTTTCTAAATAATGATTCCAAGTATATCCACAGAGAACCTGCAAACAATTTTACATGAATAAGTAGGTCGAGCAAATATGCACAAATGGAAAGCAAGAACTCAAGAACAAGGAAATAAGAGAGGAGATACAAGATTTGTTTCTCAAAGTTCGAACACCTCCTCTAGAGGTTCTTGCGTTTCTGTTGAGGGGCTCGGTCACACTTGAGTCAGGTCTCTCTCAACCCTTTTCCTCACCAAGCTCGGTCAAACTTGAGCTTGGGTTTCCACTTGATTTCTTCTGTTCCGAAGGTGAAATCGAAGCCTTCATAAACTTCCCGCAACACACCACAATTTTGGGTGCTCGCCGACAATACCTAGCCTCCTAAGAGTTTCAAGCTCCAAGAGTAACAAACGTGGCGACGAACTTCTTGCCATTGACTCGAGTGCTCAAGAATAAAGTTTAGCTCACTTGCACTTAATCTTCCAATCTCTCAACCCAACTCACTTTTTTTCTCAAATCTCACACTAAATCAGAGTGAGAAGGAATTCTTTTGGCTCTAGAATATTTTTATTTGTACCCCAAGCAGCAACCCCCTCAAAACGGATGAGGGGGTATTTATACCCAACCCCCAAAAACTAGTCGTTACAACACTTTCTGCCTAAACCCGGAACTTTCAAGTGGAACTTGAAACTTCTGGGTTGACACTTGAACGCAGAACTAAGAGCCCTAGCCTGGACTCAATTCGGAGGTTTTGGCTAGCCACCAGAATCCGGAAGTTCCAACCCAATCTGAAACTTCCGAGTTCAGACTTAAAACCTAAACAGAGAACCTCAAACCAATCCTCATCCGGAACATCCGGCTACCTGGAACTTCTAGGTTGGTTAGAAAAGCCACACTAAGCACCCCTGTCCGGATCCTTATCCGTATGTTCCAGCTTAACCGGAACTTTCGGGTTGCACCCAGAACATCTGGTACACATGGTAAGTTAGAACTATTCAGTGTTCGTGGGGTGATTTATGTCTCTCAACTTGGTTTAAAAAGGGTATTTTGAGCACTGAGATACGACAAATAGCTATATGTTGTATCCCTCTTAATAGTGCGGTAAACCTATACTCAAATTCAAAGATAAAACTCGTTTAAACCACTTTGAGCCTTTGAATACCTTCAAGTACCGCTTATTTCTTTCAAACTTAGAGGGTTGCTAACTTTTATATCTTCTTCACTCCATCTCTTCTTGATTCTTTATGTGATTGATGCAAATCACTCATAGCTTCTATGACCTCGCACGGTATTGACACAAAGCTTTTACTCGCTATTCACCACCGCCTTAGTCCTTCGGCACCAAGCCATTTGCTTACTCTTCACCACCGGATGATCCATCACAGCTGAATCTTGCTTGCCCTTCACTGTCTTATCATAGAAAACCATTTTGTATCTGGCATCTTCAATAAATTCACTTTATCATATATAGAGTTCAATCATGTTCTTCACTCTTGGGATACTTTATTTCAATTCAACTTACATATTCTTATGGATCCTAACCCTAACTTACTCTCAAGCACAAAACACATGTGTTAGTCCATAAAACTTAATTGATAACTTTATACATTAAGTTACTTGATCTCTATAAGTAATTTAGCCTTCATGCTTCAAGCTTATTCTTTTACTTAAGAGTATTACTAAGATCTCAATGACTTTGATGTAATTCTTTGAACTCATGGCATTTCTCAATGAATCTATGCTTCATTACTTATGCATATCATATGGAATAACATAATAACAATTCTCAATATAATTGTTAGTCCATAAGTATTGTCATTAACTTACCCGAGCATCACCTAGAGCTCATTCATCTTGATGTATATTTCTCTTCTCCATGCATCACACCTATGAAGCAACCTATTAACAATTCTCACCACCATTGTTAGTCCATAGGTATTGTCATTAATTAACAAAACCACTTATAAGGGCTAGATGCACTTCCAATCTCCCCCTATTTTGATAATTAATGACAATCTCACTAGATGATTATATTTGAATTTTTTAAAAGTTTTACGTATACATCTAATCCGAATATGAATATATACGAAGAACAAGTTTTGCAAACTTCAAACATCACAAAGATATGTGAGATTACCAACACTAGTTTTACTAGCATCAAACACCACAAAGGTTTTGATGTTAGTAAAAACCAATATGTATATAGTAAACTCCCCTATAATCTATGTATGTGTAAATAAATCTTGAATATCATTATATATATTGTCTATCTCAAATTTTAGATGGAGTTTCCTTGATACATACGAAGCAAGCATGACAAAGTATATATCAAAATGAATATGCTCATGCAAAGAAAATATTTTTTTTAAAAAGAGTTGCATGGTTTTGCCTTTAAAACTCCCCCAGTTGACATCCTCTTTACGAAACATAACATCTATAACAAATTCTCCTCTATAAGTAAAACCATCTTACAAAATATAACGTCTAGTCCAAATTCTCCCCTAATTGATATTAATACCAAAATAGAATAATTGAAATAAATCCCCCCCCCCCCCATTGACGTCAAATTGGTAAGAATTTTTGGAGAACTTGCTAAAAGGAGAATTTTGCCCCTCAAAATCTTTTGATTTGACCAAAAAAAATCACTCCGAAGCATATTAGCCCTATCCCACAAGAGGAAATCATCGAAAGCTAGTGCATGATTATGTATAGTGTAAACTCCTTATGATATGTGTATTTCTCTTAATTTGAGTGAACACAAATGCACTTATCCAATTATGAACTATGTGAAGAGATCATACTATACAATAGAATAAAGAGGTTTAAAGATATACTAAATGAGATTTCAAAAGAATACCAATTGAAACATATATCCTCACATGCAATAACAATAGCAAAATATACCAATTAAAATTTCAACTAATATTAATTGAATACCTATAAGAGGGGAAAATTTAGCTTTTGCCACCGTAAAGGAGAGCCCTCAGTTATTTGCCACCACAAAGGTTGATTTTTAGAAATCGCCATCGTATCTATTGGCCCTCTAATAATTTATCACAATGTATATTATTTTAATATTTTCTACAGATTGGGCCTCTAAAATGCATCTGTTGTACCAATTTTCCCCTCCTTGGTCTGTTTGGGTACACGAAGCGCACCAAAAGAGACCAACATTCAAGTACCAACAGTGAGATCCAACATCACATAAAGGCTGAGTTTCACTACTTTTCTCAGCTAACATACATCAAGTACTTAAATATAGGTTCAGTTTATCAAAGTTTCTCACCTCACTTGGAGTAATTCTAGCATAATAGCCAAATTTGATCGGTCGTATCTTTATTTGGCTATCCACTCTAAAAAATTCTCCTCCATATTTCTGCATACTCTAACAGACTAGCCAAGTCCTATTCTCTATATTTCATATACTATATTTTATTCGTAATGCCTGCTGTCGGTGACATGGGAACCGGGGGTCCCCGATTCCTGAGGCCAGGACAGTAGAGTGCCACGTGGCTCCTTCTCTCGGAGACTTTTCCCCGAGATCCGAGAAGACCAAGTTCCGGAAGAGGGTGCTCGGGGCCATAAACAGTGATCCCCAAGTACCCGAGTTCCTCGAGGACCCGAGAAGTACAAGTTCCGGGAGAGGGCGCTCGGAGCCATGAACAGTGATCCCCGAGTGCCCGAGTTCCCCGATGACCTGAGCAGACACAGTTCCGGGAGAAAGTGCTCGGGGCTATGAACAGTGGTCCCCAAAGTCTTCACAAACTTCTCGTGGCACACAACAACCTTGGATGCTCACTGGCGATGCCTAGCTGCCTAGGAGCTTCAAGCTCCAAGAGTAACAAATGTGACAATGAACTTCTTATCGATGACTCGAGTGCTCAAGAATAGAGTTTAGCTCACTTGCACTCAACCTTCCAATCTCAACCCAACTCACTTTTCTTCTCAAATCTCACACTAAATCAAAGTGAAAATTAATTTTTTTTTCTAGAATGCTTTTCTTTTATGCCCCAAGCAGCAGCCCCCTCAAAAGGGGTGAGAGGGTATTTATACCCAACCCCTAAAAACTAGCCGTTACAGCACTTTCTTCCTAAACCCGGAACTTCCGGGAGGTACATGAAACTTCTGGGTTGAAACTTGAACACAGAACCGAGAGCCCTAGCCCGGACTCAATCTGGAGGTTCCGACTAGCCACTAGAATCCGAAAGTTCCGACCCAGTCCAGAACTTTTGGGTTCAGACTTGAAACCCAAACGGAGAACCTCAAACCGGTCCTCATCTGAAACATCCAGCTAATCAAAACTTCCAGATTGGTTAGAAAAACGACACCGAGCACCCCCAGCATGAATCCTTATCTATAGGTTCCGGCTTACCTGGAACTTCCGAGTTGCACCTGGAACATCCGGGTACGCATAGTAAGTTAGAACTTTCCGATGTTTGTGGGGTGATTTGTATCTCTCAACTTGGTTTAAGAAGGGTACTTTGAGCACTGAGACACGACAAATAGCTATATGTTGCATCTCGCTTAATAGTGTGGCAAACCTATACTGAAATTCAAAGATAAAACTCATTTGAACCACTTTGAGCTATTGAATACCTTCAAGTACTGCTTATTTCTATCAAACTTAGAGAGTTGCCAACTTTTATATCGTCTTCACTCCATCTCTTCTTGACACTTCATGTAATTGCTGCGAATCATCCATAGCTTCCTATAGTCTCGCACGGTATTGGCGCAAAACCTTCACTCGCTCTTCACCACCGCCTTGGTTCTACGGTGCCAAGCTATTTGCTTGCCCTACACCATTAGATGGTCCATCGCAACCGAGTCTTACTTGCCCTTCACCGTCTTGTCATAGAAAACCATTTTGTATCTGACATCTTCAATAAATTCACTTTATCGTATATGGAGTCCAATCTTATTCTTCACCCTTGGGATATATGATTTCAATTCAATTTATGCCTTCTTATGGATCCTAACCCAACTCACTATCAAGCACAAAGCACATGAGTTAGTACATAAAACTTAATTTACAACTTTATACCTTAAGTTACTTGATCTCCACAAGTAATCTAGCATTCATGCTTCAAGCTTCTTCTTCTTCTTATGAGTATTACTAAGATCTCAGTAACTTTGATGCAATTCTTTGAACTCATGGTATTTCTCAATGAATTCATGCTTCATTACTTATGCATATCCTATGGAATAACCTAATAACAATTCTTAACATAATTATTAGTCTATAGGTATTGTCATTAACTTACCAGAGTGTCACGAGTTAATCCCTAACAATGATTCTGGGGTATGCTGAACAGTGGATGCGTGAACGGTGTTTCAGGAACTGGATGTGTGTGTAGACGGTGATCTCAGGGACACAAAGAGTTATACAGGTTCGGGCCTCCCGGAGGATAATAGCCCTACGTCTTGTGTGTTATGGAGGATCTCAGTTGATTACAGATGATGTTCTAGCTGATTACCAGACTTGATCTCCTCTCCACTACAAACGAGGATCTCATCCCTTTATATAGTAGGGAGGAGGGGAACTTACATGTAGGTCCAAACAGAAAACCTTTGTTCATCGTAATATCTAACCCAAACTATCATTACGGAGGATAAAGTGTGTTCACTTGCTTTGAAGGCTCTGTATATCCTGTCGCCATGCGCCGCCGTGCTAGCCTGCAAAGTCCCACTCCATAGCATTCAATGCTACAGGACGGGATAATGCTCTTCTGCGTTGTCCCCGTCCACTTGCCTAGTCGGGCTGCTGATGATGTCCCATCCATCGTGCACCGCTATGTCGGTCTACAACGTTCTGCTCCGTAGCATTTAATGCTATGGGACGGAACAATACCTCTCTGCGTCGTCCATGACTTCGTCCACTGAAGCTGGCGCCTAGGGAAGGAAAATACTTGAGTGAATGTCAATAAATTACTCTCGATAGGTTGTGTCAAATCTAGCCTTGCGACCAGTGGGGCTGGTCACAGGTTTATGTGATGGTGTAGGGAGACTGGTCGCGTAGGCGTTATACTGGTTGCTGGAGTCATATCCTGGTCGCACGATCGACCAATTTTTGGGAAATATGCACCTCTAGTCGTTAAGTCCTCGGCATGGTCCGTTAGCCAGGGTACCCCTTTACTCAATACACCAACACCGAGCATCACCTAGAGCTCATTCATCTTGATGCATATTTTTCTTCTCCATGCATCACACCTATGGAGCAACATATTAACAATTCTCACCACTATTGTTAGTCCATATGTATTATCATTAATTATCAAAATCACACATAGGAACTAGATGCACTTTTAAGCCAACTGACAAGTGATCGCCTAAATTTGCCTTCGTGCGGCCTATAGTTGCCTTGGCTGTTGCTCGCCTTCACTCCGCATAGCTACCTGAAGCAGCAAAGCCAGCACAGCACCACGACGGCCATGGCACTCCCCCTGTCAAGGCCTTGCTACCAGCACGACGCTGCATCGGCACAATCGACCACCTCCCGTCATCGCCATAGGCAAGAAACCGCTCCCACCACGATTCCACTAGGATCTTCTCGTCCCCGATAGCGCACAGCCAAAGCCAGTCGCACCTCCACCTCCTGCCTTGATCTGGCCCGCACACGACCAATCCGAGACTGTGACAGTGGCTAGAGATAATCCCTAATCTATGACGTAACCCAGGCCAAGCAGGCCAATAGGCTAAGTGGGAGGTGGATTGGTCCAAAAGGCCCACAACAAAAATGGGCCAGTAAAATCCAACAAAGAAAAAGTGAGCCGAAAGGGAGAAGGTGAAAGTACAATGATGTTGCCTAGAGGGGGTGAATAGGTATTTTTCCAAAAATTTGTCCCCTTTTACCGTTGGCCTAAACTTGAAGCGGAATATTAACTAGTGCACAATCACCATAAGTAAGTGTGAAAGTTACAATCCTAGGGTGACAAAAATTATTCAATTCTAGCAAAAGATATGCAAGAAAACATCAATTGAAAAATGCTGAAAACACTGTTCACCAGAGTGTCCGGGTTGATCCGGATACTCCGGGTTGTACAGTTCTGGAATCTCCGGGGTCTGTATAAACTAGCCCAAAAACTGAAATTAAACAGCGGGTAAAGAGTTCCAGCTCAAACCAAATGAAGTCGTGTATTTCAAGTAGATCCAAAAAACCTACAATCAAATTCACACGAGCAAGTAGATCGAGCAATATGTATAAATATTGAGCAAGAACACAAGAACGAGGAAACAAAAGGGGAGACACAATGTTTGTTTCCCGAAGTTCGGACACCTCCTCTAGAGGTTTCTACGTCTCCGTTGAGGAGCTTGATCACACTTGAGCCGGGTCTCTCTCAACTCTTTTCCTCTCCAAACTCGATCACACTTGAGCTTGACTTCCACTCTTGATTTCTTCCCTTGCAGAGGTAAAATCGAAGCCTTCACAAACTTCCCGCGGCACACCACAACCTTGGGTGCTCGCTGGCGACGCCTAGCCGCCTAGGAGCTCAAAGCTTCAAGAGTAACAAACGCGATGATGAACTTCTTGCCGAGGAACTCAAATGCTCAAGAATGGATTTTAGCTCACTTGCACTAAATCTTCCAATCTCTCAACCCAAACTCACTTTTCTTCTCAAATCTCACAATAAAATGGAGTGGGAAGGAGTTCTTTTGGCTTTAAAATGTTTTTCTTTTGTGCTCCTACAGTAGCCCCAAAGGATGTGGTGAGGGGCTATTTATAGCCCACCTAAAAAAACTAGCCATTACAAGCTTTTTTGTACTGACCCGGAGTATCCGGGTTGGCACAGGAAAGCTTAACCAAGAACCCCTGACCGAAACTCAACCCAGAGACTCCGGAACCCAGAGTATCTGGGTCCACCTGGAGACTCCGGGTGAACTAAACAGCCCCAAACCGAGACCTCCCCTCAAAACCTCACCCGAAGACTCCGGACAACCCGGAGAATCCGGGTCAACCGGGAGTATCCGGGTTCAGCACAGCTGACCCTCTAAAAACGGCAATAACTTTTGGTCTCAAAGTCCGATTTCGACGATTTTAGACTCTATGGAAAGTTTATTCAGAGGGCTACACATCCAAACTGAATTCATGACCTCAAACATATTGGATCAAATTAGGAACCCTTCAAAACCCAATTCGAATACTTCCACACTTTTCACACCGGGATTTCTAGAAAGAACTCACTTGGGTTTGGTTAGAAACTCTTAAGCACTGAGATACGACAATTAGCTCTACATTGCATCCCTCTTAATAGTGCGGCATACCTATACTCAAATTCAAAGATAAAACTCATTTGAACCACTTTGATCCTTTGAATAACTTTCAAGTACCGCTTCTTTTATTCAAACCTTGAGGGTTGTCAACTTTCATATATTCTTCACTCCATCTCTTCTTGATTCTTCATATGATTCATGCGAATTATTCATAGGTTTTCATGGCCTCATACGGTCCATTGGCGCAAAGCCTTCACTCGCTCTTCACCACCACCTTAGTCCTTCGGGCCAAACCATTTGCTTACCCTTCACCACCGGATGGTCCATCGCAGCCGTATCTTGCTTCCCTTCACCGTCTTGCCATAGAAAACCACTTTGTATTCGACATATTCAAGGAATTAACTTTATCAAATATGGAGTCCATTCTTGTTCTTTACTTTTGGCATATATGATTTCAATTCAACTTATGACTTCTTATGGATCCTAACCCCAACTCACTCTCAAGCACAAAACACGTGGGTTAGTCCATAAAATCTAATTGACAACTTTTGCACCTTAAGTTACTTGATCTCCACACATAACTTATTAGCCTTCATGCATATTATCAATCTTCATATGGAACATAACTCCACTCATTCTTAAGCACATAGCATATGGGTTAGTCCATAAAACTCTATTGACAATATCATACCTTTAGTTACTTGATCTCCACAGGTAACTTAGTCTTCAAGTTTATTGCCAATCTTATTGAGATTTTCCTTCTCCTTATGAGCATCACTAAGAGCTCGATGACAACAATCCATTTCTTTTGTTCTCATAGCATTTCTCAGTAAATCCATGATTCATCACTTATGCATCTCCTATGAAATAACCTAGAGCTCATTTATCTTGATGCATTTTCAATCTCCCCATTCACTTATAGCTCATACATATCTCTCAATGTATTGCCTATGGAACATCCTACTAACAAACTCAACACTATTATTAGTCCATAGATATTGTCATTAATTACCAAAATCACACATAAAGGCTAGATGCACTTTCATAAGAGAATTGGGTTGAAACCCAATATAGGATTGGGCCAGTCCAAATAGTCCCAACTAGGAATATTGGGTTGGGGCAGAATAAGAAAATAGAAAAAGGAAAGGGAGAAGATGGCCGGCTAGAAAGAATATAAACGGGTCAAAATAGAAAAGAAAAAGGGAAATTTTACAAATTAGTCCCTGTGGTTTCAGAAAATTACGCAAATCCTAAGGTTTTGTGTATAAACCCTAGGACTTTGCATAAAACCCCTAGAATACTTTTTCTTGCATAAAAGTACCTCTAGAATTTGAATTTTGAATCTGTTTTAAGCAATTATGCAGTATTTATCTCTTGTTATTGTTACTATTTAAATTGCTTATTATACATTTAAATTCAGTAATATTAGTATAATAGCATAGAAAATATCAGAAAATTTGCATTAATCATATCTGCAACATGATGTAACCTTACTAGCTGTAATGCTTGCGTCATCAAAATATATAGATGGCTGGCATCACAAACAAGAAGTTCATTGTGCTGAGTGCAGATGGCTGCAACTATTTCATTTGGGCATCGGATCTCCAAATTATACTAGAAGCAAAAAAGCTCTGCATTGCTATTGGCCTAAGAACAAGTATTGCAATGGTTCTCACAGAGGATGAGAATGATCAAGTATTTCATTTTCTCCGCCACCATCTCTCCCTCACATTGAAGGATGAGTATATGGTAACGGTAAGATAATGAAAGAAGTCAAGCCATATGGTGAGCAGAACCAGAATCTGCAAAGTACCAAAGCATGTTGTGGAAGTATACCAGAAGAAGAAGAAGGATCAACCAGAAGCACACCTCACCATTACAATAGGGATGGAGGTGGATAAAGTAGCCACAATTGAAAGGGTAGCATCTCATATGGGAGTTGATGATGCTCTCACACTGGCAGTAAAAGACCTGGCAATGAATGATGCGTAGGCCTCTACTTTGCCATCCTCCACTACCATAGAAGATGCTACGAAGGATGAAACGAAAAAGAAAGCCATTGAAGAAGAAGTGACCGAATATTTCACGGACTCTATCTTGGATTAGAGTAATTAGCCATCCATTTAGTTACTAAATTTAGAAGGATTGAATGAATAAATGAAAGCTCTAGAAGAACAAGCTTAGTTGCAAACAATATTTTTCAATATTTATAAAATATATGTGGCGCCGTACAAAGGAAGTGTGTATTATAGATAGTGGAACCACAAACACTATCTTAAGAGAAAAGATGTATTTTCAGTCTATTAGAAACAGCTCTGAAAATGTGATGAGTGTCACTGGTGGTGATAATTGCATAATAGGTTTTGGAAGAGTCATAGTTATACCAATTATGGGAACTACTTTGCACATTAAAGAAGCATTATTGTACCATGAATCTACAAGAAATCTTTTAAGTTTTAAAGATATTCACACTAACATTTTTTATGTAGAAATTGGTGAAGAAGATGGTAGAGAGTACCTACACATCACTAAGCGTGATAGTGAAGTAAGAATAATAGAAAAAACTTCCCTCCATGAGCAGTGGCTTAGATTACACTCGCATTAGAGCACCTGAAGTATTTATTACCTTGTAGACGGTGTTTTGTAGTGCATAATTATTCTCCCTATGGCATGATAGATTTGGTCACTTCGGTCTTAGAATGATGATGAACATAATTACTAACTCATAAGATTATGGCATAAATGTATAGAATTTCTCGAATCATGAAGATTTAGTATGTCCTGCATGTGCTACTGAAAAATTAATGATAAGACCATCTACCTCGAAGATACAAGATGAAATCCCTGCATTCCTGAACCAAATCAAGGGGAAGAATTTTCACATAATATTGATACAAGAAATTATATTTTAGTCAAGAAGATTAATTACCCAAAGTTAATCCTGAAGATTATATAAAGCACTTTAGGTGGATTGTACTCTTTTTCTCTTAGATGACTTTTCCTTAAGTTTCTCATGATAAGATTTTAATAAGGCAATTCGTGTGACCATATCACGAGCTATGTATTCTTTTTTTTAATTTTATTCACTGGGTTTTTAGGGAGTTTTGATAAGACATATGCATTTCGCGAGAATTGTCTAAGGGGGAGTGTTAGAAAACCTAGAGTTTTACAACCGAATGTGGGCCCATCTCGATCTCTTGAAAGATTTGATTATATCTCTTATGGTTTTTGGCACTATATATACGGGGCATAACTCCTCATTGTAGAATACAGATGAATAAAAAAGATATAGTTTTTCTCATACATTGTGTCTCCTTTGTGTAATTATTTTCTTGAGAGATCTCTGAACTACATTCGATAGCAATGGTTCCTCAACAAAAACTAGCGTAGCACTAGGGATGGCAACGGGTGGGTCGGGGTCAGGTGGAGCAAAACCACAACTGATCCAAAACCCGACAGTCTAAATTCGACCCGAGCCCGAAGTGATGAACGGATAAAAACTGAGACCTAAACCCACACCCGCCAAGTGCCCGTCAAGTCGGGGAGCTTGCTGACCAGAGAGGTCGGGCGGGGCGATGGCAGGGAGGTCGGGCGGGGCGACGACAGGGAGGTCGAGCGGCACGACCAGGCGTCAGGCGTCAGGGAGGCTGGGCGGGGTAGGGTCTGAGAGGCCATGCATCGGAGAGGGCACGCGAGGAGACCGGGAGGCTGGGGCATGTGACGGTGTGAGTTGGGTTGGTCTTGGGCTAGGATTTCAGGCGATCTATGGGTACCCAGTATCTGCAGGTGAAATTGAAAACCCTTACCCGATCTGACCTATTTTAGGTACCTGATTCATCAGACCTGTAGGCGAAAATCTAAATGTGAATTCGGACATATCAGGTGTAGAACCCATAGATACCCGGATCTGTGGGTCCCATTGCCATCCTTTCCAGCTTTCAACCCTACGGACAAGGCGGATAAAAAAAAACCCTACGGATAAGGCAATCCCAGCCGTCCAATCCGTTCGCATTCTGATTGACCGCACGTCAAGGTAGAGCATGCTTACCGTCGTGTTGCGGCCTTGCGGGCGGCCGGGCGGGCGGAGCCCTCCTCTCCATCCCTTTCTCCCGCCAACGCCATCCAGCCTGCCAGCCAGCCCAGGCGTCGGCTGAATCACAGGGATATTACTTTCTCCGGGCACTTGGATGCCCGACTTTTATCCTGGGCACCGGCCAAGTTTGGAGATTTGCGCAAAAAGAAAATGACGCGTTATTATGTGAAAAGCTGGTATTATTGATGTGACAAATTCCTTACTTCTTAGCCATAGGTCCCTGTAGTCCTAGGTTGAAATCTTACTGTCGATGCGCAGGTGCTAAGTGAGCAGCTAGCAAACCTCCCTCTCTCTACTTTCATTTTTATTTATGCACTCCAAATCTTTTTTCTTAAAATTTTCATTTGAATCTTGAGTTTTAAATGTACAGCCATCTTGCTGCTTCAAATACTTGCTCAGACATGCCACAAATCTAACACAAGTATTGTGTCCATATACACAAACGCGGACAGAATTCTCACTTGCATTAAGCATATATGTAGATGAACAAAAATGTGAATTAAGTGAACGTTTTTACAGCAAATTCACAATCTTTGTACTTCACTTATGTAAATACAATCAAACACTCTGAAAAGTGAACAAAAATCACAATCTTTATAAATCCCAGAGAATTCTGGACATGAACAAGAACACACAATATACCAAAACTGAACATGAAGATGGGCACACAATATGGGAAAACCGAGACCAATTTATGGGCATGTTTGGCTCATTGGTTGGAGATATAGGCGATGTGCGACTAAGTAAAATGATGTGCATAGGGATTTCTTTGTGTTTCTATTCACCAGAAACATATTTTATTTGATTGGATACCTACGCCTAAGGGAAAAAGGCGCACATATAAAAATGTCTCGTATGTCATAAAGCATAAGCTATTCTGTTAACCTAGGTTTACGAATGCGCGTAAGTCAAGGTACGCCATAGCTAGGGATAGAAATAGGTAACTAATAAGTAGTTCTGAATTACTATTTAATTTCTTTTTTTCTTAGTTTAGTTAGCTAGGAACACATTTTTAATTCTTTTTTAGTTTTTAATTAACCTAATGACTAAAAATACAAAACTTGTATCTGTATCCACACCACACGTAGCTGCGCGGTATGCTATTGTTACTGTTAACAATGAGCTATCCGTTCGTGCATAGCTTTTGCATGCTAATTGATGTCACTATTATCGGCGTACTAGTTTCAACTGTGAATTATGGTACGTATTTCTCTTCTCACTACACACGGTGCAATATTGTCGTCAGATGTCTGTCGCTAAAAAATGGCTACCACTGATAAATCATCATCTCTCGGCAAAAAAAAAGCTAGCGGTGAATGATCGGTCGACAATTCCATCGTCATCTACAAACAATCGGTCAGTAATTATTTGGGGCATCCTGTTTCTGTAACCAACTAGCTAATGTTGTCGCATGGTGAGTGCCGTCAGTCGACCAAAGCATCGCGTGGCATCGGGGATAATGATGTCATGTAACTTAGACTTAACGGGCTAGATCTAAATGCCCCGACTGTCAGTTGTGTTGCAGTGTGAGTCACTCTTACTCCAAGCCTGGAGGTTGTTTCAAGATTGCAACCAAACCCTAATCCGATACGGCCCAAAAGCTCTCCCTGACCATGCTAGGTAGGGTCGGTCTAAAAACCAAATAGCCTATTTTAACACCCTGATGGCTGCCACCTGTCCCAATACAATCTCAAAACGGTGAACAAGATTCACTTAATGTTAAACATATATATCGAGTAACGAGTATAGAGTATAATTTTCAATTTAGACAAAATCCACCGCTTTGAGATTCACACTGGAGACATATGACAACCATATAGACGGTGTTACAGGACTAGAGGTTTGCAGTACTGCTATATAGAATTTTTTTTTCAGATTCTAAGAGGGCAAGATAAACTAGATGCAAAAGCATGCGGTGCATGCCATGGGCGGTTTCAATAGCTTGATAGCCATGCACCGGCCGAGCAGAGCATATGATAACTCGTGCGATGGTGCCATGGTGCGCGTTTTGGAACAAGAGATTGAGACGAGAGCATACGAAGAAGTTAACGTGTCTGAGGCCAACTAAGTTAGTGTTTGGTTAGAGAATAAGATTGGATGGAATGATTCCATTCATATATTTGAAGATGAAATGATTCTATTCATATATAGATGCTTGTTTGGTAGGTGGGATGGAACGAGTCTATTTTAGTACCTTGGACCCATCGTCAGTATCACGTTCGAAGTGGGATGACTGCGTTCAACCGTTTTTTGCAACGGCTACCTCTCGAATCTTTAAAGAATATTTCTTGATTCCGAACCATTCCATCCCGCTACTCTCTATCCAAACAACTTAAAAACGGGATGATCCGCTCCATCACATCCCATCCCACAAACAAAACACTACCTAAGGGTGTAATTGATTGATAGGATGAGGATGGATCGAAGATGTATATCCATATTTTTGAGCCGTTTGGTTAGAGGACGGGTAGATGTGATCATCCGACTTTTGAAAATATTCCTCAAATATACCGGATGAAGTGATCCATTCATTTTGACCGGATAAGGCCACTTACATTGGCTAATTAGTAAATAATTAGCATATTGTATTAATAATTAGTATTTAATACTATAAAATTATGGTTGTTAAGTGTTAGCGTGTTTATTAGTACATTATTGGTGTGTTGATTAGAGTACAATTAGTGATAATTAGAATATTTTGTTGTTAATTAGTAATTACTGCGATAAAATTAATATTGATAAGGGTTAGTACGCGTTGATTAGTATATAATTAACTATTATTTAAAATTAAGAGATATAATTTAATTCATTATTCTTATGTCATCCACCTCGACATATAAAAAATAGGAAAGATCATATTCCATCTATGGTTACCCTCTAACCAAAAGCACGCGGGGAGGAGATCGATGATTCCACAAACAGTGCGCTGCATGTGGCCATTAAGCACTGATCAAAGCACAAAGCGAGATCAACGTGCGTTGGGGGCTTCGAGTCACACGCAATCGCCGGAGCCATCTGATGCATTTTACCACTTGCCACTATTGTGCAAATCTGTCATCTGAAAAGGAGTCTCCTCATCAAATAAAGGAGAATCCGCCTACAGTATCTGGACATCCATAACACTGCTTGCAGTTGCAGCTATCAAGGGAAAGCTGCAATGTTCTAGTCAAACCATCCCATGGATGGACGTACCACTTTTTTCTTATTTTGTGTACTGACCACAATATCCTAATACGTTACTAGTTCCAAAAAAAAAAAAATTATACCACTAATCCAGTTGCAATAGATACAACCCTGGAGGACGGCGACGTAAATTCCCTCATAAACAAACTCTTCACGACCACCCATGCAAGGTCTCTGCATTTTGCAGTATTTGTTATCCCAAGTTTGAAACACAAAAAGAGAAATCACAGAGAGACGGAAGCAAAGCAAGATGGGTGGGACACAGAAAAAGAAAAGCTAAAACAAGGAGGTCGAGAGTGGGGAATGCTGAGAGGAGAGACTAGAAAACAAATTTTATAAAATTCTATTTAAAAAATCTTTATAAGATCTTATTTATATTATACATCTCATAATCTAACAATTAAAAAAAAAAGATTGAGTTGCTTTTCATCCACGGAGTCCACCCACCCCACGCTGACTCCCACCCTCTCCACCTCACCGCATGCTTCTTTTCCCCGCGGTGAGTTGCCAGCGTGCCACTGGCGGGCCCCGCCCCTTCCTCCTCGCCGATGCGTTGATCCAGCCGTCACCGTCAAATAACGGCCCCTCACCCCACCCCGTTCAGGCTCCTTCTGGGGGAGGCCGCGGGCTTACCTCCCCTGGCAGCGCCCACCGGCGCCTGCCTTCCTTTAACTTCCCCGCCTCCGTTACCGTCTCCCCTTTGCCCACCTCCCCCACCCGCTGTGCTCATCGATAGGAACGAGCCCGTGTCGATTTGATTCGGCTTCGCTTAGTTTTGTTCGATTTGATTTATTGTAACCCGGTAGGAAGGGGAAAAGGAGGGATCTTTGATTCGTTGGTGGCTGTTCGTTCGGATGGTTGGAGGCGGTGCTCGGATTTGAGAGCTCCGAATTTCTTGGACGTCCCGTAGGTACGTGGTTCTCTTTCGGTTCGATTGGATCCACTTTTTGTGGATTGGTGGTTCTTAGATTTGGTTCTTGGATGGAAGATTGATGTGGTTTCCCTGCGTAATTTGAAGGTAAAAAGATTTTTTTTCTTCTCGGCCGGCGGATGGACGCGAGGGAGGTGTGAAGCCTGGTCGCTAACTCATGCTAGTGGAGAGATTCGGGGGAGAGGAGCGCGCGGTGAGGAGGCGGTGGAGGCGGAAGCGCCGACGAATTGATCAGTGCAGCGACGAAAGGGGCTTAGCCGGCGGGCGAGGAGAGCAACGCCAGGTGGACGACGGCCGCCGCCATGGGCGAGTCGCTGCTCACAGCGCTCTCCATGGACACCGCCACGGCCCACCACCCGCACCAGGGCCCCTCCACCTTCCTCTCCATGGACACCGCCTCCCACGACGACTTCGACCCCTTCTTCCCGCCTCTAGGGCCCTTCCGCCGCTGCCTCCATACAGCGGCAGCCGCCCCCCCTGACATCAACCTCCCCCTTGCCGCTGACGCCTCTCCGCCACCTCCGGCGCTGCAGCCCACCGCGCTGCACGACTCCAACGTCGACATGCTAGATGTCGGCCTCGGCTGCCCGCAGCTCTACGACTCTGATTCGCCCGCCGCCCCCGGGGCTACCTCGTCCCCGGCAGCTGCCGCGACTACCATGGTCGCCGTGTCGCACACCAGGGGCTCCAGTTCCAGCGCCGCACGCAAGTGCGTCAAGCGTAACGATAGCATCTGGGGCGCCTGGTTCTTCTTCACCCACTACTTCAAGCCGGTCGTGTCGGCCGACACTGGTGACAAGGCAAAGGCAGCCACCGCTGGTGGGACTGGTAATAGCGCCACACTGGACGCTTTCCTGGTGCAGCACGACATGGAGAACATGTACATGTGGGTGTTTAAGGAGCGGCCGGAGAATGCCCTGGGGAAGATGCAACTGAGGAGCTTCATGAATGGGCACTCACGCCTTGGCGAGCCACAGTTCCCTTTCAGCGCGGAGAAAGGGTTTGTGCGCTCGCACCGGATGCAGCGTAAGCACTATCGTGGGCTCTCAAACCCGCAGTGCCTGCATGGGATTGAGATTGTGAGGGCGCCAAACTTGGCAGGCGTACGTGATGCTGATTTGAAGAGGTGGGTGGAGCTCACTGGGAGGGATGTCAGTTTCTCGATCCCAACCGAAGCAAGTGACTTTGAGTCATGGAGGAATTTGTTGAGCACAGACTTTGAGCTCGAGAGGCCAGCAAGCGCCGCTCCAGCAAAGAGCAGTTCACATGGGCACCACAAGAAGTTGCTGAATGGTTCTGGCCTTAACCTCTCGACACAGCCATCCAATCATGGTTCTGGGGATGGTCTGGACATCTCAGCCATTTGCAACAAGCGTAGAAAGGATTCCTCGCCTGCTGCCATCGAAGAGGATTGCAGCAATTCAAATTCAGACAAGGTCCAGGACATGGATGTGAGCCACGCATTTGAACCATCATGGATGAATGACTTCTGTGGTGTGATGCGCCATGCTTCTGGGCCAGTAACTGCTGCAAAAACAATATATGAGGATAGCAAGGGCTACTTGATCATCATTAGCCTTCCTTTCGCTGATATACAAAGGGTGAAGGTTTCGTGGAAGAATACTCTTAAAAATGGGATAGTTAAGGTATCATGCACTAGCATCGGTCGGATGCCATTCGTGAAAAGACATGATCGGACCTTCAAGTTGGTGGATCCTGCCCCCGAGCATTGCCCACCCGGAGTGTTTATCCGGGAAATCCAACTGCCTACCCGGATCCCTGAAGATGCTACTTTGGAAGCATACCGTGATGAAACAGGAACATGTCTAGAGATTATTGTCCCTAAATTCCGTGTTGGTCCTGAAGAACATGAAGTGCATGTGTCCATGAGGCCACCCTCGTCGTGGTGCCAATGAAAACATGTTCAAGGTGTGTGATGGACATTCTTGTAGTAGTTAGTAGCCCATTCTTGTTAGCTTCTCTTTACTGATATTTTGTTGTCTGCTAATCTTCTAGTTTGCGAGAAGACATGTCGTGCGAAGGTTCCCTGTTGTTATCATAAAGCACAGTACAACAAATGCAGCTCAGTTTTGCTAATTGTGACGGGAAACAGCCCTGATTGATTGAAGCATTGTGGTAGTTGGCAATTGCAGCATTTGGAACATTTTTGGAATATGCTACAGGTCACAAGGAACATATCTGCATTACTTAGTTCTTTGTTTCAATATGTTTGTTTGGGGATACCATATGTATTACTTTTGTTTTGGCTGGAATTTTTGTTGTGTCAAAAGGTTGCTTGTCTGCTCGATGTGCTTCTATCTGTGTATCACTGACGCGAGCAATCTGCTTGTTCTACATAATGGCTCCTGGATAACTGTATAGGCATTTATAGTCATTTTCCATAGATGGTAAGAAAGTTTGGTTTTGGGCATTCTTGGAAATTTCATCTCAAATAGATGAAGCTACCACATGTCAGTGCCTTTAGGATTTGTTGATGTTCTCATGGGAAATAGTGGTTTTTTAGCATTTGTGAATGTTTTGCAGGAATTTCTGTAAGATGATTGTAATCTATTGAAAAATGTATCTTATCTGTTATCAATATAGAAGTGGTTATTGTGTATCAGTAATGCGTTTTATACTATTACAGTTCAGCGCATTCAGTATATGGTCTAATCAGTATTATTCAGTACAGGTGTTTGGTTCAACCGTCGGGACGCCTAGGGTCACCGCTGGGAACGCAAAGGGTACAGGATGGGGAAGGGAGGATGGATAAGAGAACTAACTGAAGGCCCCACCGTTGCAAGTCCGCCATCTTGGTTGCTCGTTGTTGAGATGAGGAGTGATCCTAAGCTCGCCGGCATTTGGAGCACATAGCGGTGACATGGTTCTAATGTGAATTGAGCGCCGGCGATGCGGATCCAACCTCCATGGCACGGTAGCGCTACAAATCCGGCGAAAAGGGGGGCATCGACGTAGCAGATATGGCAGGAAAGTCACGGTGGCGACGTGGATCCGGTGAGGTGGAAGCGACAACGGCTTGGATCCGACAAGAAGGGAGCGATGGCAGCACATATCCGAGGGGGTGGGGGCGGGGAGCGACGACTGTGTCCTCGCTGGCCGCCGACAATTGATCCAGTGGAGAGAGAGATGACCAGACGACTGTTGATTTAGGGAAAAGTTGGACAAGTGAGAATAGTGTTCGTCGGGGTGTGGATGACGGTATGTTGGGAGTTCGGTAGTTCTTTTTATTTTTTATTTTTTCGATTGTTTGGTAGATTTCTTTTTTGGCTCACTTTTTTTCTTGCCCAACTCGAATTTTGGCATTGCGTCGTAATATCTCAGGTTTGATTGAACTGTTATTTCTACCATAACTATTAACAACACACAATATGTGCTAGTAGGAATTTCTCCAGAAAACTTTCCAATGTATAATAGAATTTGTGTTGCAACGAGCTTGTACAACACATCCATATAATGCTAAAAATATATATGTACAACGTATGACCATCGACCCGGATTATCTAGGTCACATTATACGTTCCAAACTAGCGTCTTGAAGTGGTATACCCCGTTGCACCGTAATTCGGATCATCCTAGAGATCTGGTGACCATGTGAGGACTTTCACCCGCATCGTTTTCATGTCCTCGGCGGCAAGTTGCTGTGTTGTTTTCATGTCCTCTGGAGGATAATCTTTTGTTGATACGGTCGCTGCTGACTCGCACACGAGAGATAGGGCTTCGATAGCGATTTGCGAAGGGGCACCGTGGCGCCTTCTACCAACATGCTACCCCTCTTATCTTTTCGATAAGTGGCCTCGCGTTCACCAAAGGGCAACATTTCGTGGGAGAAAGAAGCAGGTGCAGACATAAATAGCTGGTGCTGGCCCATGAAAAAAATGGCAACTTGGAGAGCACTGGGGAGCTGGGGTTAACACATTTGATAAGCCGACTTTTCACATCGTGGAGTATTGGAAGCAGTAGCTGTCGCTTATGATAATCCTGCTTTTTGGCTGTGATCTGTGTTGTGGATAAGCGTCCCGTTTGCTTTGGTCTTGTGTTCAGACTTTTGAACGCGTGACTGAAGAAAAGATTTTGCTTTTGGTTGAATGCTTGCTGTTCGGGAGATCAGGACCAGAGAGATCTACCTAAAAATGTTGTCTAATTTAGGAGTTTTCCCCTATTGATTTGCAAAGGAAAGGAAAAGGCAAAAATAAAATAAAATAAAAGAGAATGGAAAAGAAAGAAAGGGAAAAAAATGAGCCGACCGAATTGGGCGGCTTCAAGGCCCAAAAGACGAAGTAGCCTAGCCTAGCTCACTCCCAGTCCTCTTGACCCATCGCCTAGAGCTGAGGGAAGAAAAGGGATCAATATCTCTCTCTCCCGTTAGGGCGGGTGCAGGACAGCATAGCGGTGGTGTTGCAACCACCTGCTCTTCCCTAGCCAGGGCACGTGTGCGGCCCGAGTGGGACGTGGCCTTCTCCTCCTCTCTCTATTTGAGGAGCCGGACTCCTCTGCTTCTCCCACAACTCGACCCCCAATGCCTTCTTCCTCCACTGCACCTTTTTTACTCTTGTCTCAGACAGAAATCCAGCAAGCTCCAATCCCGTCGTCCCCTTGTCGGCTTGACATGTGGCTATTGGAGCATACCCCCTCGGCCTATGCCCACACGCACGATAGGGCCGAACCCTAGGCGGTGGCTTGGTGTCCGGCTCCAGTGACTAGTGGCAGCATGCATCATCCCCTGTAGTCTCATGCAATCGTGTTTGTGTTGCTGCTGGTGAGGCTGCTGGTCTTGGTCTGCTCCAATCCAACTAAGCTTGCTATGTATGGCTTGTCCAACCCTTGCTATGGACTCTGATGCCTATTGGATGTAGCCCATTTTGTCCTTATATAGTCAGGTCAAGTAACCATGCTCCGAGTTTTCGAGTGTAACATTTTTGAATTATATAACTTCCCAAAATCTAGAAGCCTCATTCATAATTCAGAGATGGTTTCCGTATAGAACACAATCAACTGTCTGAAATATCGACACATACTTTATTTACCCCGCACCGATTATAAACTTATTGGATCGAGTTAAGGACATATGTATGGTGAATACTACTCATTCTAAAAATATATCATATTTATAATATATATAATTATTTATTATTTATTTCTCATCAGTGGTCACACATGCCTAGGATCTAAGATAAGATGTTGAAAGGCTACATTTAGTAGTAACCCGCGGAGCAATTTTTTATGACATAATCATGTTGTTAATGTTTTTCTACCTATGTTGCTTAATTGCCGTGTTTAATAATGCTTTGAACATGAGTAGCTTAATTATTTTGATTAAAGCCTATGAAATGTTCTCGTTCATGTATGTATTTTCTACATATGGAAATTATTGTATTCAAATAGCTGTTATATTTGGATTTATTTATTTAAATAAAGATAGAAGTGTGTCGCTTATTTCTCACAAAATACAACAAATAAGACTGATATATGAGATTGTTTGTGATGGAAATTCTCCCTGCCGGCGTGTGAAAAGATTGCTGGTTTGATGTGGTCACCAATCAGGCAATCATCATGCCTAGCGCCTACCTTTGCTGCACTAGCCTGCCATACGGCTGCATCTGCTTCCACTGAATGTTAGTATGATACTAGATAGTAGTGCCCCGTTGGCGCGCCGCAGTATGACCCGTTGTTGAGTATAATTCAAATTCATTGTGCAATGTACTAAAGAACAAATATAATGAGATGTATGGGAGATTTTACAACATATTACCGATTAAAGGAATGTAAACTCTTGATGTAAAAAAATGGATAGGCTAGTCGTCAGTCACGGTTAAATTGAATCCTATCTTCCCCACCTGCTAGGCAATGTCTTATGCCTTCTCGAGTCAAGTAACACCATTTGTAGATATACAACATCACGAATGTAAGTGCTCCTGCAGATACCAATTGCATTCTTTAATTGTGTTAACAGTTTCTTCTGCATGTGCGGATGTACCAACAACAGCAAAGATTTATGGCATTGTTACACTCTGTTTTTGAATGAATTTTCTTTATAATTCATAGCACATATAAATATTTATGTTTTTAATTGTCAAAATGATCTCAAGGTTGCATACCACTACAAGGTGGGATGGTTCCTCGTTTACCACTTTCTACTACTTAAAGCATTGCCCCAACTATTAGTTCCCCGGTTGATTTTTTTTGTTCAAACCAATCCGTGGAGTACAATCAACTTGATTTCTTAAAATGATTATCATGGAAAGAGTCTAAAGAATGTAACAGGCTGCTAGAGCAGCAGCAACTATTATGAAAAAAAAATCAGAAATCATGATGTAAAATAACTGCACTAATTCAAACATCAGGAATGTAACACCCCTCTTGTTTGGATGCAACAGGGTGCCACTAAAGTCCTAATCTAGCAGTCTTAACAAATATAACAAATAATTCTGTAGAGTTAATCTATTAGGGGAAAAAATAAATAATCGGTTAATACATATAGCTTTAGCCCCACGTCTTAGGGGTAACATCCTAATATAGGGATAAAGCTTACAAACAAATTCATGAAGGATATAGCAGGTGCACATATTTACAGACTTACATGCATCATGCCGTAGCACACATAGACTGGGTATTCAATAGGATATATTATGTTTCCATCATTAGTAGTATCAAAAGATTTTGCAATTGAATCTGCGCTTAGAAATTCTTTTTCTTTGCCTGGTACCAAGGATATCATATAATCATTTATTTCATCAACAACTTCATTTGTAGGAGTCAATATAGCTCTTTCTGTTAGGTATTTTGTATTTGAGAAGTTATTATTAAATTATTGATATATTGTTTCAACCATTGTGGGTATTTTAGGAGCATTAGTGCAAATATGAAGATCATGTGGAATTTGTATCCAGCTAATAGTGATTTATACAAGTAGAACATGTGGCAGAATAGATGCAATTGGGAAAACAGTTACCTAACCAAAGAGACTTCATGTCCTTTGTATCTCACAACATCCGTCAGTGCACAAAACAATCACATCGGGACTCCATTCCTGGTTTTAACCTTGGGCTTAAAAAAAAAAAAAGAAACAGCTCCTATTGTAAATACATGAAAGAAGAGTAAAACTAACAACAAGCAATCATTATGCAAGACAGTGTGCAACAAAGAGGTCAATGTTGGGCTGAGCCTCACCTTATGTAGCGTGGGATGATGGCTGCCATGGAGTACACAGCTGGGTTCAGGCCATTCTCGCTGAGGAACTTGAGGAAGGCGGCCCGGCAGCAGCAGGGAAGTCTAGATATCACTGTCTTTTCAACTTCATGCAGATTACATGATGGTATGATGAATAGCACAAAAAAGAGATAAAAAACTGAAAAAAATTAATAGCAATGTTCTTACCTGATTATGAAATATAAAGTAGGCAAGGCAGATGTAAACCAATCCAAACGGGAGGATCAGGGGGGCTACAATAAAATATGTGAGTCCAAGAAGTCCAAACAAGAGAATCCGCAGAATTTTGCAATGATAAGGCATTGATGGAGCTTTGGAGTCATCCCTCTTGCAACATTTTTGCACACTTTCCCCACAAATGACAGAAAAGGGCAGCAGTTTGAGTGAGTTCGGATGTTATGCTTGTCCATGACGTCACCACATATGCAATAGAGAAAGAAGCCTGCACGGCAAGCACAAAACCAATGACAGTTTAGTAATGCACAGTTGAAATAGAGGTCAATACCAGACTAAAAAATATGCCTACACAGGTAGCATTTACATAGGCTATGTTTAAGCTTATATGCTTGTTACTAAGGCTATTAACTTAAGAAACAAAGATGCTATATCAATGTAAGTGTATCATGCTCACAGGAAAGAAAATGTCAATGCCATGTGAAGCATAGTATGAAGAACATGTTCCCAAAAGTAATTTGTGATAACTTTCTCTTATAACACTCCAAAAGATGGGCCAAGCATGTACCGTGTCATGATTCAATAAGACAGTCAAGAAATGCATGAGCTACCTGTGCTGGTACAATAACTGCAAGTCTTGAAGGTATTTCCTTTTGGATTAAGGAAAAATCTCGACTTGACCTAAGACTGAGCCTGTGAGAAGATTCACAAAGAACACAGTCCATATTGTAAACCGAAGCATCTTACTGCAAGCACTTCTCTCAATCCCATTAACAGAAACAAATCCCTGCATAGTCCAAAAAAGCTTCATTATTGAGGGCATATAAGAGGAAAGCAAGTGAAGAATGACAGATATCCTGAAATCAGTTGACTCACAATAGCTCTGCAAGGATAAAACAAAATAAAAGCCCAATTAGTGAGGCTGCCCTGTAAGGGTGGAGTGCCATCGCTGGGCCACCCGGGCTTGAGGCCGCTCGAAGATGGAGGCGGCGGCGGCACAAGAGGTAAGACGCGTGGGTCGTGGGGAGGCGATGGAAGTGAAGGGGGACACCGTGCATGGGCCGCAGTGTCGCCATCACGCGGAGGAGGCGGAGGGTGGTGGCGCGGCTGCAGTCGGGGGACCATGGCGGCGCTGAGGCAGGTGGCCCAACGTCCTGGCCGAGCGCCCTCCTCTGCAGCGGCAACGGGGAGGTGGTGGTTGGGGGGGGGGGGGAGGCGGAGAAGCTAGCGCTGGCGGGAAGGCGCGAAGACCGGACGCGGTGGTGGTGGCGGCGCAGATGCGAGCGTGAGATCGAGGGCAGAGGTCTCTGGAAGACTCGACCGAGCAAACTCCGGAAGAAGTCGAGAGAGCGAGCTCCATATCGAACGGCTATCATCAGATGGTGCTCGGATCCGATGGTGCATACACATTTTGCTGACGTGGATGTCCTGGTTGGCGTAAATGGGACCACATTTAGATAATTAAGACTAAAACATAGCACGCTTTTGGCGCGCGATATTGACCCATCGCCGAATGCAAAGAGTGAGATCCAGCAGTTTGATGTATATGATAGGCACAATATCAGATTTGGTACAAAGGTAAATTTACAAATATTTAGATTTGTTGAAGATTAGTTTTCGATAATATGTTCGTAAATTGACTGAGTACCTTTGAGAGTAGAGATTAATCACAACACGAGATAAACCGATGTATACAGGTTAGGTCTCCGATTAGAGTAATACTTTACGTCATGTGGGGGTGTCACTGTTTTATATTGATGATCTCGAGTACAAGTAAAATGGCTAAGATTATTACAAGGAGTTGATTGGATCTAATCTATCCTAGAGTTAAAGTCGTCAAGTAATGCATCTGTTGTTGTCTTTCGTGTTACTCATAGTTCCTTGTTCGCGGTTCTCCTCCCCCAACCTTTCCGCTTTATATAGGGGTGAGATACTGACTCTTATCTAATCGTAGTCGAGAGGGAGTTGTCTTCCTTGACATCCAAGTAGATATATCTGCTTTGAATATATGTCGTATCGGTTTGGATAACCAATCTAATCCTTCTCGGTATGTACTTGCTTGATTCCGGGTGTATCAAGTATCGCTGATTCGGTTTTGTGATATCTGGAATTGTCGAATATGCGTCGTATATACCTTGTTAATATATGATGTACTCCTTATGCGCATATACCCCGTAGTTAAATATTCAATAGTAGCTCCTAACTCTACTCTGGAGGAGAGATTTCTATAAGCAGCCACTTAAGTACTGCCAAATTTAAGTTTGGTCGAGCAAAGTGGATTAGGCTCATGGTTGAAAGAATTAAGTATGGATGGATTCTTTTTCGAGTATCGAGTGGAAGCTCAGTCGGGTCAAGCATCCTGTGGCTAACCGCACTCGAGACTTGAAGAAACTCAACTGATCGATACCCGACTCCGAGTAGAGTTTAAAAAAACTTTTCAAAATTTGAAACGGCAGGTATGGGCGCATTTAATGCGGGCAGAAGGGTATGCAGAGATTCGCACGTCGCCATCATTCCTTTTTTCACGCCGATTGAGGCGTTGTAAAGGTGGGAGTGGTTGAAACGGCGTTAACTTTTTGGTTTTTTACTTGTAAGACCCAGACTTGCAGCGACCATTCTTCGTCCTTTGCCATCAGTCTTTCTACACAAGCCTCTCAGCTTTCTCCGCTTCAGCGCGCACCACCGCTAGAAAGAAGTTTAGATCCATGGATCCCAACTCTTCCTTGATGATTCCGACTTCCTCCTCGCCAGAGAAGCAGTCGGACGCAGCAGCCGCCAGTGCCTTGCCTAATCAGTATGACGAGGCGAGGTTCATGATTGAAGCCTGGACACCCTCAGCTATGCAAGAAACTCGACTGGAGGAACTCGAAGCAAAAGGAGTGGTGCCATCGCGTAGCCTAGTCGAATGGAGGATGGCATCGTGTGAGAGATTCCCTTCCTGCAAGATCGAGTATGAGTTCGTAGTTTTTGAGTCTTTCTTCCATTGTGATTTTAACATCTCTCCTTCCAAATTCCTTCTCAATGTGCTCGATCAATACCAGATTGAACTCTACCACCTGAACCTTAATTCGGTCACCATGTTGAGTGTTTTTGTTCATTTTTGTGAGGCTTTCCTTGGCATCGAGCCAAGTTTGAATCTTTTAAGTATTTTTATAAACTGAAAAGGATTACCAAAGATAAATGTGTTGGAGGATGTGGTTTCCAGTTGAGGAGTGGGATGAGAAACTCCTATATCTTGGTTCCCCTAACTTCTCTTGGTCGAAGGATTTGAAAAAACTTTGGTTTTACATCTCCAATCCCGACCCGATCGGTTTTCCTTTAGTGTATAGAGGTTTTTTTTCTGTCCAAAATCTTTTTTGGACGCAAGAGCATCGAGAGTCCAGCCACACCACCTAGTTCGCCAACAAGATTGACATGCTGAGGCAATTTGGCCTTACTAGGTGGTATGTGGCTAGAGACTTCATTAGTAAGGGATTGAGTCCCTTGAAGGCGCGAATGTGCCTAGCTTGGGAGTACAGTGGGGAGAAAGATGCTTCCAGGGATGCATCTGGATGTAAGGCTCAGTTAGCACTTTACCCTTTTCGTTTGGCTATAATCTTCGAGCTTTGTCGAGTAAACCTTTCTTTTCTTTTTCAGTCTTGTCTGCCCAGGATGTCACCGCTCGGCTGAACAAGCTTTTTTTCTCCGGTGCACCGGAGTGTGGCATTGCGCCTTACTCCTTAGCGAATCCTCGACCAGACGTAAGGATTTTCTTAATGGAACAATAAGACATGTTATTGTCTATTTGTTATGACTTGTCTGTGTGACTGCATGCTCCAGTTTTCCATCAAGAACATATCCTTTCAAGCGAGGTCTTTGATCTCGACGACGCTACTTCCACCGATGCCGTCGACAAGGGGGGAGGATCGACCAACGAGGAAGTCGAGGGGTCTCTTCGATTGAAGAGATCGTCCCCGTCTTCTCATTTGTTGCCAGATCTGTGCCCTCTCAAGCGCAAGCGAAGGAGCCCTCAGGTATGCTGATTGAAGTTTTTATTATCTTCTTATTTCCTTTCTAATTATCAAGTAGATACCTGAATGCATTCGGTTTGGATGAGTGTTCTTTTGTTAGGGAACGGCGAGCGTACTAGCTCAATCACCTCCTCGAGCAACTGCCGCTCTCGATGACCCAGCCGAAAAGGTAACTCTTCTCGAGTTATCGATTTTCTTTAGATCATTCTATTAATGATGAGTTGCATGGATGGCTCTTTTTTAGGGACGTCTAGCGCGTCCTCGCAATCGCCAATTCGAGGGACCGACATGCCTGATGACTTTACTAGAGAGGTAATTTCAGTCGAATTATCACTCTTTAGTTGGTCATACTTTCATTCGATAATGCATTCTTATTATCTGTTTCTTTGCAGACTACTGATGACTTAACTCTGCTTGGTCCATGTGTAGCTCCTCCACCGGCTCCGCCTACCGGACCAAGAACAAAGAAGGTGATCACAAAAAGGCTAAAGTCAAGCATCATTTCACACTTTCCTATTTCAAAGAGGTTTGTCCTAGATTCTGATCTCAACTGGTCGATTGGCAGTCCTTTCTTTTCCACTTCTCTTATTCTATTGATTGCAGACTATCAACTAAGGCGCAAACCAAGATTGCCAGCGTCTCGACCAGCCATCCGGGGCTAACTTCCTCAGTTGACTCGTCCTCGGCTCCAATTAGAGATCATGCCTCGAGCGCGCCCGAAGAAGACCCGCAGCTCAGGGGAAGTGAAACTTCAATATCAATTCCGATTGATGATCCGTGGGCGACGATAAAAACTCTTCTCCAGGCTACAAGCGCTCAGGTAGCTGCCACCGAGGCCAACCACCACAAGAAGCTCAAAGCCAAGAGGGAGAAAATTGAACGTAAGTTTGTTCTTGATCACAAGTGTGTGATTCGATTATTGGGTGACTGGCAAATAATTATTATTCAGTTTACCTTTTTTAGGCCTTGAGTCCTCCAGCAATAACAAGGAAAAGCTTCTTCCTGATGCAATGAAGAAGGTTAACGATGATGCCAAGTTTTGGAAGAGACTCATGAATCAAATGAACACTGCTCGAGCTGAAAAGAAGGCGATGATGTTTGAAAGGGATGCTGTTGTCCTGGCTCTTCAAGAGCTGAAGGAGCAGACCCTCGACCTCATGTCCCAAGCAGCCTCTGCAAGCGCTGCCACATTCTAGGTATTCTCAAAAGCTATAACCCTGCGTTCGATACCTCATTGGTGACAGTCGGGTTCAATTGCACTAGCGAGGAGACCACAAAACTTGTAGAAAGCGTCCAGTCGGTAATTCTAGCTTTTGTCGAGTCATTGAGTCTTAGTTTGCCTAGTGACGATAGTGAGGGGAGTCCCTCAGACTGATGGTCCATCCTGTTTTGGCACTTGTAAGACATATTTTATGATTTGAGAATGCACGCAGCAATGCTACATTTTACTAATCTATTAGCGCGTTCGTCGTTACATCAAGACCTATGCTTCAACGCAGCGCTCTGCACCGAAGAGGAATGAGAATGGTGGTGATCTCGACCGGATCATTGACCAAGCTGCCATTGAGGTCTTCGGCGGTGGAGCCCCCTAGTCGTCACCAGTGAAGGAGGCACGGTCGCCTTCTCCCTCGACAACCGCCAGATCGCCTTCGCGCCAGGCAGAAGACCACTCGGTGTCATTGGCGCCGGTCAGCAGCTCCAGCAGGGCCTTCGCCTCGGCCACTTCTCTTGACACTTAGAAGACCAAATTCCCCTTGTCTCTTTTCCGATCTGCCCGAATCTCGAGGGCGAGATTCTTTTAAGGGGGTAGATTTGTCACACCTTGATTTTCAATTTTTGAAAATTTCTAAAATTTTAACAGATTAGATTATTTGTTGAATAATTAGAATAGGAAAATGCCTATTTTCTAAATTCAAATTCAAATTTGAATTAGGATTATTATTGGTTGGATGCATTAATGCTGGAGTTAGGCATTTAGGGTTTTTGTTTGGCTTTATTTGAACTGTTTGCTTTACAATAGAATTAGCAAAAAGATTAGAAATGAGAAGTTGAAAAGGATTTAGAAAAAATAAATAAAAAGGGAAAAAGATAAATCCTAACCCAATCCGAGCTTGCCTTCCCTCTCCCTTCTCTCCCCGCCTCGGCCCTAACCCACCACCTCAGCCGGCCCACTCTCCTCCCCTTCCCTTCCCACCTGGGCTGCGCCTGTTCTGCACCAAGCTCGCCTAGCTAGATGAACGAGCCAGCCCACGCCTAAGCCACTCGCCGCCTCCCTCCGCCGAAGGCACCCTCAGACTTTCTGCCTCTGCTCTAAGCCATTGTCAAGTGGGGCCCATCCGTCAGGACGTCTCTACCTTCGGACGAACTCTGGTTCGTTCACGAGACCACCACGCCACCATGGAATCCATGCGCAATCTATGTGGGAAAACATCTCGAAGCTTACTAGTCGAATCCTCGTGAGCCCCCAAGACTGATTGTTGCCTTATCCCTATCGTTTCCGTGTTTAAACGAGGTAATCAAGCTCGGATTCTACCCGCTACTGCCATAGTCCTAAACGAGCACGATTCGGCCTCCCCTCGCCTCATCACCTTTAAATACCAGCCTTTACGCCCTCCCCGAAGCTCGCCGATCTTTTTCCCCAACTTGCCGAGTCGATTTAGACGTCGTAGCACCTCTACACCGCAGCTCCGCCACCTGTGGCTGCCATTGCACATATCGAGCTTCTCTGGTGGTCCTCTACCCCTACCAATGCTATGGTTGAGTTGCCCGAGCCCCTGTGCATTGATTCCGCCGCTCATTGGAGTCCAGAAGCCGTCGAAGCCCGACTCTGGCGAGAAGTCCGGTCGTCCGCCGCCGCAACCAAGCTGTCGCTGCCCTTTTGTCCACGGTAAGTTTCTTACGCCGATTCCACAGACCACCCATCATTGTCGTGCACTCGGTGCACAAACCCAAAGCCGTCGGATCTAGATTCAACGACTCAGACTCATCCCGCCAACCAGTCAACCCTAGATCTAGTCATCGCCTACGTGGAAGACAAGTGGATGACATGTCAGCGCCACCTCAGCCGATTTGCTTACATGTCAGACATGTGTTTGCCACGCAAGCCTTTAGAGCCGAGTTAGCCTCAGTCTTACACATAGGTCGCTATTTAGCTTAATAAATTAGATCTAGGTCCTGAATTTTGCAGTAAACCCCTTAGACCTTTTAAATATTAGTTTTAGGTCCTACCTTTTTACATAAAACTCCCTGGACTTTAATAAATTAGATATTAGCTGTTATTTTTGCAGCAAAGCCCCTGTTTAGTAAAAGCTTCATAATTTTTTTGTCGTAGCTCCGTTTTAAGTGATTCATGCACCGTTAGATTTGTTTTTCCGAGCCCTATCTTTATAGATAGGTTTGTCTTGTTGTTCTTTCGTTTTGTGTTCTGTTCTTAGTGTATTTTGTTTGTGTGCTTTGCCGGTAATTGTGCAATTAGATGACAACGCCCCGGATCAATTCGTGGAATATCAAGACCAAGAGCTAGAGTACACTGAGCAACAGTAAGGAGAAGGCAAGTGTGCTTGATCATCTTGAACCTATGATTTAAACTGTTTTGTTTTAGAAAATCTCATGCAGTGTCTATCAATATAATAGGCAGTCACCTATGTTAGGATTTTCTCTAGATTTTCTCTTATGATCCCTTGGAACCTAGATGGTTTATGGTTAGGAATCTTTGGTGGGTAGATTGCTTAGCCATACTTTTGGAATACTAATGAACATATGAAACAATGGTGGTTAACTTGTTAATGGTTTAGCAACATGGAACCCTAGGCCTTGAGCATAGGGATGTTGGTGATAGTGGTGATGGTTATGTGGTTGGTTTAGTGTTTGCTCAAGTGACCTAATTAATGACCGGTTCATGGAGCGACAACCTGAGAAGTTCCGTACAAACACGAGACTGATATGGGTAGGCTTAGCCGATTAATTAGAATTTTTCTAGTATTGTGTGGGCCATATGGGAGGCGTGGATGAGGGAAGTTAATTCTCAGAAACCATAGAGCACAAGAGGGGGCTTCTAAGTGGCAGCACCTGGCGATGAAACCTGGAGTGTTGGTGACACATACTGGAAAGATTCTTTGTAAAGACTTCGTATTGATCTTCTGGCAACATACTACTGGTGTGTGTATAGTGCTTGGATGGCATTACAACATAGAGACTTTAGTCATCTGCTTGCAGGTGACTCGTGGAAAAGTTATACAACCTCTGCAGAGTATAAAATATGATATATCAGCCGTGCTCACAGTCATGAGAGACTTAGATCCTCACATGAATAGTTGGTTTTGGGTATGAGAATGGTTGTGGTTATGGTTATTGTTTTGGTTATAGTACAAAAAGTATTACGTGGTTATGGTTTACAAGGTGGGGAGCCTTGTAGGTTAGTTGGTTGGTTATATGGGATACAATCACTTAATAACTGTTTAATGCTTTTCAATTATATTATTGTTTTTTTAACTCGCATTTACACAAATATACCATATGTCAGCATATTCTTGTCAAAAGCCTGCATGTTATTACTTTACCACACTTGTTGAGTACTCCATGTGTTCACCCTTGCTATCTCACATAATATATATGCTGCTCAGTAGAGGACTTTGAAGATTTTCAAGATGATGATCTGTTGTTCTACGAGTGTGTCTTTCAATCGATGCCTGTGGAGTGCTTGGTCGCCAATGCTTTCGTCCCACTACCGTCGTTTAGTCTGCTATCGTTTAGCTAATAGCGTTGTTTAGGTGAAGTCTTTAATGTAAAAGTTTAACGATTGTAGGCTAAAGTATTGCTTTTGTTTCGTCACCTATGATATCCTTATGTGTGATGAACTTTCTGTGCACACATAAACCGCACTTGGTTTTGTTCGTTAAAACCGAGTGTGACATGATCGCATATCTTTATGGGAGCCTAGATTCGGATATTTACATGAAGGTACCTGAAGGAATACCATTGCCGAATCAGGGTAGAGAAAATAGACACCTTTATAGCGTACAATTGAAGAAGTTGCTATATGAGTTGAAACTATCAAGTAGAATATGGTACAATTGTTTGAGTGAATTTCTTGAAAAAACGAGGCTACACGAATTGCACAAATTGTCCCTGTGTATTCATAAGAATGTCCTAGAATGGATTCTGCATAATATCTGTATACGTAGATGATCTGAATATCATCGATACAGAAGAAGAAATAGAGCAAGCAAGTTCATATTTGAAATCTAAATTTGAAATGAAAGATTTGGGTAAAATCAAGTTTTGCTTAGGCCTACAACTAGAGGATATGGCAGATGAAATCTTTGTACATCAGTCAAACTACACTCAGAAGGTGTTAGAGCGATTTGGTTTTGAAAAATTATTTCCCACTAAAACTCCCATGGTCGGAAGATTATTGCAAGCAGATCAGGATTCCTATAGACCTAGAGAAGAGGGGGAGAAAGTGTTGGGACCAGAATTTCCATACTTAAGTGCGATATGTGTGCTGATGTATCTGGCTAATTGCACTAGGTCAGACATAGCATTTGCAATAAACCTACTTGCACGATACAGTGCAGAGCCCACTAAAAGGTATTGAAAGGGCTTAAAGTATATTTTGTGCTACTTGCAAGGTAACAAAGATCTAGGTCTATTCTACAGAAAGAATCAGGACCTAATCTGTTTAGATACGTAGATGTTGGATATCTATCAAATCAACATGTAGTGAAATCACAGACTGACTGTGTTTTCTTATACGGTGGAATTGCAATTTCTTAAAAATCATCAAATAAAAATCTTGTATTTACTTCAACGGACCACTTGAAAATAACAGCTCTATATAAAGCTGCATGAGAGTACACATGGCTTAGAAGAGTGATCAATTATATCCATCAATCATGTGGTTTGAATACTACTAACACCCTTACCATTATCTATGAAGATAATATTTGTATGTATCGCACAAGTGCAATCGGGATATATGAAAAGCAACTTAACGAAGCATATTAACTTCAAGTTCTTTTATGCTCATGAATTGCATAAAATGAACAAAATAAAGATAATGCATATCAAATCATGTGAAAGTCTTGCAGATTTATTCACTAAGTCTATCCCTACATCTACTTTTGAAAAATGTGTTCGTGGCATTGGAATAATGAGATTTAGAGAGTTGCACATTTTAGCAGGAGAATTTTCACATAATACCGTTATAAAGAATTAAATCTTAGTCAAGAAGATTAAGTACACAAAATTAATCATGAAGATTACATGAAGTAATTTGGATAAAGTATACTCTAAAGTTTCTCATGTTAAAGTTTTTAATGAGATAATTTGTGTGACCATATCGTGAACTATCTACTTTTAAAAAAAAAAATTCACTAGTTTTTTGGGAGTTTAGAAATATCCAAGAGGAAGTGTTAGGAAAACTAAAGTTTTATAATATAATTTGGGTCCATTTTGATCTCTAGCGATTTGGTATTCTTGAAATATGTCTCTCTTTGAGATTAATTTTATTTCTTATAAGTTTTTAACATTATATATACACGACAACACATCTTATTATAAATACAGATAAAAAAAATAGATAGATTGTCGTTTTTACATTTGTTCTATTAAAAGATCATTAGATTTACACTTGATAGCAGCGGTTTTTCAAAATCTAACACAGAACGGACCAAAGGGGATTAACATGATTAGTTCTATCGTGTTTCTTCGTGTATCCGAAGAATATATATGACCGGAAAAATACAGGTAGCGGAACGGAGTGGGGAGGGGAATTCGATGTAGGAGCCCGGGCAAGTAAGAAGGTGCCTGCATCTTCAGAAGAAGAAATGTGCCTCGCAGGTTCAACATTTCAGTAACAGATTAGCCCCTAGAGCTTAGCAAGCCACCGTGGTTGCTGACCTTTATCGGATCTGATCATCCCTGAACGCTGAACCCTCTGTTTGGACCGACTCCCCCAGCACGAACAATAATCTGAAGCGCATGCATGACACAAAAATTAGCGACCAGTAAAAGCTGATCAAAATTGTGTGTTCAATAACTGTGGATTCCTTGCTTTGCTTGTAGAGTATCTGATTCTGATTGGCGCAACTGCATGAGAATGGCAGGAAGAGAACTCAAAGAAATGATGGAAAGAACAAAAATACTAGTATATTTCTCGACTCCTGAACTCGAGCACAGATTATTACAAGAACATACTGATGCTGTTCTTACAGATTATTTATTCTACTAAACCTAGTACATATTTTTTACTCTACTGAACCTAATAGTTATACCACTCGACACAAGGTATTAACACCAGATTATTCCACACAAACAGATGAGACGCCATGACGCGAGGAAAGACAATTCACAACTCTCTCCGGAACCTGCACGCAGGAACATCACCTCTAGCTCAATGCTTGTTACGACTCGCTTAGTCCACCTCCTCAATCTTGGGTCCGGCGCCGCTGCCACCGGCGGTGCCGGTGCCGGCGCCACCGCTGGGCACGTCCTCGTCCATGCCTGCGGCGCCCGCGTCGCCCTGGTACATCTTGGAGATGATGGGGTTGCAGATGTTCTCGAGCTCCTTCATCTTGTCCTCGAACTCCTCGTTCTCGGCGAGCTGGTTGCCGTCGAGCCACTTGATGGCGTCCCCGATCGCGTCCTCGATCTTCTTCTTGTCCTCGGGCAGCAGCTTCGACGCGATCTTCTCGTCCCGCACCGTGTTGCGCATGTTGTACGCGTAGTTCTCCAGCGCGTTGCGGGCCTCCACCTTGCGCTTCACCTCCTCGTCCTCGGCCTTATACTTCTCGGCCTCCTGCACCATGCGCTCGATCTCCTCCTTGCTCAGCCGACCCTTGTCATTGGTGATGGTGATCTTATTCTTCTTCCCCGTCGTCTTGTCCTCCGCCGACACGTTCAGGATGCCGTTCGCGTCGATGTCGAAGGTGACGTTGATCTGGGGCACGCCCCTCGGCGCCGGAGGGATGCCAGTGAGCTCAAACTTGCCGAGCAGGTTGTTGTCCTTGGTCCTCGTCCTCTCACCCTCGTACACCTGGATGAGCACGCCAGGCTGGTTGTCTGAGTAGGTGGAGAAGACCTGTTCCTTCTTGGTCGGGATGGTGGTGTTCCTCGGGATCAGCACCGTCATGACACCGCCGGCCGTCTCCAACCCGAGCGAGAGCGGCGTGACATCGAGCAGGAGAAGGTCCTGCACCTTCTGGTTTCCCTCGCCGCTGAGGATGGCGGCCTGGACGGCGGCGCCGTACGCCACAGCCTCGTCGGGGTTGATGCTCTTGCAGAGCTCCTTGCCATTGAAGAAGTCCTGGAGCAGCTGCTGGACCTTGGGGATACGGGTGGAGCCTCCGACGAGCACCACGTCGTGGATCTGCGACTTGTCCATCTTGGCGTCGCGGAGGCACTTCTCCACGGGCTCCATGCACTTCCTGAAGAGGTCCATGTTGAGCTCCTCGAACCTGGCCCGGGTGATGGTCGCGTAGAAGTCGATGCCCTCGTAGAGCGAGTCGATCTCGATGGTGGTCTGTGCGGTGGAGGAGAGCGTCCTCTTCGCCCTCTCGCAGGCCGTCCTGAGCCGCCGGAGCGCCCTGGGGTTTCCAGTGATGTCCTTCTTGTGCTTCCTCTTGAACTCCTGCACGAAGTGGTTCACCAGCCGGTTGTCGAAGTCCTCGCCTCCCAGGTGGGTGTCTCCGGCCGTGGCCTTGACCTCGAAGATGCCCTCCTCGATGGTGAGGATGGACACATCGAAGGTGCCGCCGCCGAGGTCGAAGATGAGCACGTTCTTCTCACCGGTGCGGGAGGCCTTCTTGTCGAGCCCGTAGGCGATGGCGGCGGCGGTGGGCTCGTTGATGATGCGCATGACGTTGAGGCCGGCGATGACGCCGGCGTCCTTGGTGGCCTGGCGCTGGGAGTCGTTGAAGTAGGCCGGGACGGTGACGACGGCGTTCTTGATCGTGGTGCTGAGGTAGGCCTCGGCGATCTCCCTCATCTTGATGAGCACCATGGAGGAGATCTCCTCGGCCGAAAATGTCTTCTCCTCGCCCTTATAGGTCACCACGATCATCGGCTTGTCGGCGGGGCCGGGGATGACCTTGAACGGCCACATCTTCATGTCCGCCTGCACGGAAGGGTCCGAGAAGCGCCGGCCGATGAGCCGCTTGACATCTGCATGGCAGAAACAGAGTGGTTAGTGACTGACTAGTGACTACTGGTGATAGCAAAACACGCTCCATGCACTTTTTTAAGCAGAATCACCGTTTGCTATATGTTTCCCCATTCGTGTGAGGAATTAATTTATATTTTTATTACTCAAGTTGCCGCGATCAGGTGTACCTGGTACTTTACGAATTCAACAGTTATCAATATCAATACTATATATTAAAGCTTCAAAAATTGAAGCTAAAGCACTGTAGCTACTGTTTATATGGCATATGTATGTATACATATATATGAATACAAATATGTATATATGTACGTATACATATATATGTATATATACATGTAAGTATGTATATACATATCCGTATATTTACATGTATAATATAATTTTTTAGAAAATTTCAGAAAAATAGCGAAAGGTATAATAGTTATATTGATAAATCGGCTGAAATAATCTAAAATGTACAGAAAAATATCTAAAACTAAAAAAAATATGAAACAAATTTTGTTAGATTCGCATTACTATCGTCTACGTATTAAAATTATGTGCAATCATAAAATAATATTATTTTCTTCATAATTAAATGAATGTGTTAAATATTAATAAATTTATAAATAAATATTGAGATGTGTAAAATTGATGAACAACGGACGCGACGTAGACACGCGAATCCACTAGTAAATTTTGTGCCGCCAAAACAGAGTGCAAACAGAGCAAGAAGCTGTGCAACAGCGCAAGTGACATCACTAGGTGACGTGTTCATCTCATTGGTCGCAATCACCGGGCCAGCATATACTAACTAGCACGATCACACCAAAACCACTGGGGAAAAAACATGAATTGTCCAAGGCAGGAGCAAGTAGAGGGGCAACTTACCAAAGACGGTGTTGGTGGGGTTCATGGCGACCTGGTTCTTGGCGGCGTCGCCGATGAGCCTCTCGGTGTCGGTGAACGCGACGTACGACGGCGTGGTGCGGTTGCCCTGGTCGTTGGCGATTATCTCCACCCGGTCATGCTGCCACACGCCGACGCACGAGTAGGTCGTGCCGAGGTCGATGCCGATCGCCGGGCCCTCTCCGCTGCTGCCACCCTTGCCCGCCATCTCTCCCTCTGTTTCCGATCAAGTCAAGCTACAATCGAGTCGGCGCGTGTAAGACTCGGAGCGGTTTGTGATCCGAGCTGCTCTGTTCTTCCGGTTGGCGGTGGATGTATGTATGCTTGCTCAGTTCTCTTAGTTGGTGCGATGAGGCGGGCGGATAAGGGAGTCCTCCTATATATAGGCGTCTGGCGGGGAGCGGCGGCGTTCGGGAAGGTTCGTGCAGAGGGGTATCTGGCGGTGGGAATAGCCGGGCGCGCGGGCGACGTCGGCTCGGGGGCGGGGAGCGTAATCGCGAGCCTGAGCGTTAGCTGGTGGAGGGTTCGGGCGGGCGCGCGACCTCTCCAGAACGGTGCCGGGATCGCTCGGTCGGTCGCAGGTTTCGTGCGGCTTCTTCGTTGCGGTGGGTTGGGTTTGGGGCTGGCGACTTGGCGGGACCTGAGAGCCGAACCGGGCAGGAGATTTTCTGGGGAACAAACCGCACCCCAGCAACAGCACGCGAGCGTTCCAGAGAGGCACAGAGGCGATTCGGTAGGCGACTCAGAAACGGAACGACTCAGTGGCGATCTAGCTGGCCTCCTCGCCTCCGACGCCCTCCCAGCGTCGGAGAAAGTGGTGGCTCGGCCCTGTGTTTAATACTATTTTAGTAGTTTAGTTTGTTAGATTAATTTATAGTTTGTGTTGTTTTTATTAGGTTAGGTGGTTATGTTTTTTATTAGGTTTAGGACTAGATTCATTGGTGTTTTATCACTTTATGGTTTCTCTGCTGAGGAGATATCCTAAGGGTCTTTTGTTCTTTAATCGGCTGATTTTGCTATATTAGTATCTGGAGGTGTTATTGTTTCTATATTTTTTAAAAGGGAAAGATGTATTCTACCTTTTTTTAATGAGATTGTTCAGTTAGTTTAGCGGTCTAATAGCGCTTTGCGCTGCTCATGGTGGCTAAAAAAATCTAATAGCCTTCAATGACCCTACCTTACCAGTGAAGGAGGTATCAGCGTCGGCTCATTCAATTCAGCTTGGCAGCGGCGTTCGGAGAAGTTTCAGCGTGGTGTTGATCAGAACTTATGTTTATATTGCTACGTTCTTTTCAGATTTCTAATTGTATTTGTTTATTACTGATTGAATAAAATCACCTTATTTCTAAAAAAGAAGATTTTCTGGGAGTGGCTCGGGTGTGTTCCGGCGCCAAGTGGAAAACACTGGAACCATGTAGTGTTTTATTCCTTTAGACCACTAGATTGGTTTCTTAATTGCTTTCTTTCTTTGATTTGTTCTCTAAAATGCTGCTTTCATTAATTCGTACTTTCTTCAGATGGTCTGTTTGGAAACGTTTAGAAGGGCATGTCCACCTTTTCTTGTGTCTGGAACTTGAGGGTGTTCCGCAAGACGGCTCCATATCGCTAAGTGTTAGCTAATAGTAGGTATTATTAATATTATGGTTATATGGCACAACTAGGAAGAGGCTGGTGGCTCGTGTGATCAGCCTCTTGGTTGCAAAGCAAGTTCTTATAATCAGTCATTGCTAGTTGCAGAGCAGATTCTCACATAATTAGTCAAGTCTCATTTAATGCTACTCACTTAAGTATTTTTCTTTTTTCAGGTGCTTGCTTTCGGCAAGGCATGGTCTTAGAATGGTGTGGAGTGGCAGTGACTCGTTTTGTAGCATTTAAAGCAGGCATGACTATACGACGTCTTGATGGACTAGGAATAGTTGGCTCTTTCAGGAATAGTTTTGTCACGGTGTTTGGTACGGTCCGTTTGTTTATGCATCTTTATCCTCTGGTATATAAAAGTTGTGAAGACTTTGTTTATAAGGGAAGGACATTCTGTAACAAGTTCACTTAATTCATAACATAATACATAAAAAGTAGAACTATTATCCTACAGAAGACTTGATAAATTTTGGTGTTATTGAGTCTAATTTAATATCACCTACAGAAAACCTAGATTAACGCACCCGTCATATGGTATACTAGAATTACTGTTATGGATTATCTCTGACATTTAGCGTGCAAATTATTAGTACTCACAGCCGTGTCATGCCAATGCAATTTCTTTCTACCGCCACATTTCTGTCTAAACTCAGTGGAAAAGTAATACGAACAATAAAAGAGTGGTAATGCACAATAAAAAGGGAATTTTTCAAATATCTACTAACGGGTAAATCAGAATTTGATTCGTACCACAGGTTTTTTCTAGTGCACTGTGCACACACACCTAGTGGCTCTTCGGAAAACAAAACAAACCTAGAGGTTATTTGCTCCTCAGCGACCTTGATATCACTGTCGATGGCCTTATTAGTACAGCCCGGAGCAGCTTCTTTCAGCCCTAATCAAATCGAGCCCTCCTGGCCTGGCAAGAAACCAAAAAAAATCAGATGGGCCAGCCCGACAATGGCCCATGATCCATTTTTTTTTGGAAAAAAATCTATTTTATCTCTCGTTCCAAGTCCAATTTTTCTTCATCGACCACAGAAAGCTATCCAAACCATATGTTTTTTCCAACACCTCCTAAATTTCATATGCCTAAAATTTAGGAGCTGCAGTCAGGCAATGGCGTTAGCAACGGCGGAGTTAGGGTTTTGAGGTTGACGGCAGAGGCAACTTCCCGAAGGGCGGTAGACTTAGAGAAAGGTTGACGGTGGCAGGCTAGCTCAGCGGAGTGATAAGGTGACAGGGACACCGCCAGCCGTGGATGGTGGAGAATGATCGGTGTGCGATGCCAGAGCAAGGGCAAACAGAGATAGCCCGACAGAGCTAGATTAGTGCGACGACGGACATCAATGGCAGATATGGCTGTAGGAACATCGTCGGAGACGAGTGGAGGCAGGGCTAGCATCAGGAAGCGAAGGAAGCGTCAGAGGCGGGCATCGTCGTGAGCCGACCGGTCCGACGTCGGCAGCCTGCGTGTGGCGTCGTCTTCGTCGACGTGTCGCTGAAATTCAAGCTGGCCTTCGAGGAGGTCACCATGGGCAAGTACAAGGCCGACACCCAATTCGTCGACTTCCAGAAAAAGGTGACCCCCTTTCTTGCCGTGCTACTTCTCGAGACTCACAAGCAACTAGCATGATTAGTAAGGATTGCAATATGTTTGCTGAAAAATTAAGTAAATATTGCTAATTCTGCAATGATGAAATCTTTGCTAGCACCTTTTGGTTTATTTTGATGTGCATTTACACATCAGTGATAGTCATGCCAGGAAGTGGGTGATTCTGCTTTTTGCTTAACTGATAAAACAACACCAGAGGGGAAAGAGGTATCTGGGAGACAGTGGTCGGTCTTGACTACAACACTAGTGGAGTTCGAGTTCGGCAGTAGCGCCTAGGGAGCAAGGGAGGCCGTGACGACGGTTGGAGAGAGGAGGCCGAGTGAGGTCATGGCGGTCGGGTGGACAAGAAAGAGGTGAGAAAGAAGAAAGTGAGAGGAGGATGACGTGTGGGCTGACTCAGCCCAACCTTGCTAGCAGGGATGCTGACATGTGTCCAGCTTAGACAAAACCAGGTTGATGTGTGGCCACCTAGGACAAAACCGAGTCAAAACCGTGTGAGAAAGAAAAAGATCTGATTTGATAGTTGAGGGAGCAATAATATCTAATTTTACGATTGAACGAGGAAAATGCAATAAAGCCATAACTGAGAGAGGCAAAATAGTCTTCTCTTCCTTTTTTTCGTCTAAGAAACTAGCCGGCTCTTTTTCTGTCAAACCAGCCAGCATGACGAGGGCGTCTAAATCTGCCAGCCTATAAGCTTGAGCCCAAGAATCTGCCAGCACGTCCAAATCCAATACAGCAGAAAATATTTGGCAGCCTATCTTGGTTTGGACGACTTCTCTCTTGCAAGGTGTATCAATAAGACAATAATGTAGTATCATGTCATTGCAATTTCCATTTTATTGCGAATATCTAGGCCCAATTTGCACATAATATCTTACGATGGGCCGCCCTATAACAACTCTGGTTGTCGTGTAAAGTATACGTGTCAATCTACTCGGAGAGGTAGAGAAAAAATCACATGATTCGAGATTCACGAGTCACGATTCATGGCATATGTACCGAAAGAGATACTGGTGAGATCACGATTTATTTTGTTATTAACCAAGTACACAAGTCATTAGCGCACATATATACGACACAGCTAGGGAAAAGCTGATCGATCGATCGATGGAGTCAATCGCCCACGGACGTGGCTCCCGATGCGCACCATGATCCCGTCAATGTCCCGCACGAACCCGACCTTCTGGCCCCAGTTCTTCTGCCCTGGTGCGCTCACGAGCACGGCCCCTTTGTCCACGGCGCCGCGGTACACGGCGTCGATGTCTGCATAGTCGAAGCAGATCTCCACGAGGCCACGCTCGGCGGGCGAGTCCGACAGCTACACGGCCCCCGTGAGCGCGTCCATCTCCCGCTGGTGCAGTGGCGTGAACGCGATGGTCGTCGTCCCACTCTCCAGCTCCGCCTACCTGCAAAGCAAATAGATACACATAGACATGTGTCAGCATGCATCGAACAACGAAGATAACGTGAAAAGGCATGTGAATATATATATTACCTATGGGATTGGTCGAGGCAGCGGACGGTGTAGCCGAAGGTAGCGGAGTAGAAGGCGGCCGACTTGGCCACTTCCTTGACATACACAACGGTGTAGGCGAATGCCGATCTCACCATGTCGGAGGCCATGGCTCGTTTGTTCCTTTGAATGTCACTTGGCCATATTGCTACTTGAAAACGAGTGGTGTTGTCACGGACCTCAATCGATTCAAGTACCAAACAACTCACTACACGAGATTCCTCGAGTTCAAAATGTATACTTCCTCAACCAATCGATCACAGACAATATAATACCAGTGGGACAAAGAGAATATCACAGTGAGAGAAGAGGAGGAGGAGCAGAGGAGAGCCAGAGAATTGAGGTAGAATGAGTGAGGTCCGAGTAGGAGAAGAACGGTAGAAGGAAGGAGACAGAAAGAGAGCTGGTTCAGTTTAACTCGTTCGATCTGTTCCTATTCGGTTTCCTCCTCTCTTTTTTACTCTTTGCTTACCTTCTCGGCGCCAGCCTGGCCCACCGTGGGTGCCAGCCTGGCATAGGGCAGTATATGACAGGTGTGCATGTGGCTTAGCTTGGTGCCCTGCCCTCGCCACATCGACCTCGCATTCCCTTTTGTGCATGCGTACGGCCAGCCGGGTCGATAGCATGAGAGGTGGCACGCATGCAAGGGGCGACCTGCCCACGCTTCCACGTTTGCCTCCACCAAGCGACGGCATGGAGCCACGGAGGGCGGTTAGGCCCGTGATGGTCATTGTACAGGGCCCGTAGAGATGGTTTGAATTTGAGAATTAAGTGTTATGGGCTAACAAAGCTTGTTATCGAGGCCTCTTAGTCCAGCCAGTCAATTGGCCCTCTCACATGTTGGGTCATGGATAAATTCAAGCCCTCGTAGAGATTTGCCATCCCCTCAATAAAAAAGTAGAGATTTGCCATTGTATGCCACCGTGGAGATGGAGGCATGGAGCTAGTGGTCACTGGGCAGCTGCGAGTTTGGCTTGTATGCCAGTGGGGATTGGGCAGTATATTCGATTGGATCGTCCCTAACTTTGAATGTTTGTTAGGTATATCACGTCGTTTCAGCACCAATCACGCGTCGCTGTCTGCCGCTATATATACACAGAATGATGCATTGCCATTTGTACAAATGGCATCAAGTTTGGGCTTGGTTTCAACGATGGTTTGGACAGTCAACACAACACGTCAATGAGTCAATGACAGACATTCAGATATACTCTCTCTATTAAAAAATTCTAGGCATATTTTATTTAATTTATAAAAGTCAAATTTTATGTACTTTAACTAACATTGAATTAAATTATAATAACGTCTAGTGTATAATATAACTAGATTCATAATTTAAAATAATTTCATATTATATAGGTATTATAAATATAAATTATTATGAGAAAACCTTAGTCAAAAACTAGAAAACACTACGGTAAAAAGTTGACTCCTATTTAAATCCAAGCTACTTCACTCTGAATGCAGCGGCTGTGTGGTTCAATTCAGTTGGCCGTAAAAATCGAGGCGTTGTGCATCTGAAAATAGTACTCAAATTTGCGTGAACTATGGACAGGGTGCTTGCAGGATTACACAAATGGAGCGGTGCCCTTTGTACAAATGGCAATACATCATTCTGTGTATAGTCTTCTCAGGGACAGAAAACTGACCAAGAACAGAGAGATCCACAAGTCGAAATACTCCTGTCGATCGAAACATAACACTTCGGGGCACGGAATGTAGTTAACTTGTTAATATTATTGCTTCGACACAGACGTACTTACAGTATTACACTGTTTAGTACGCAGTACATCTTTATTCCTGGATGCAGCACGCGAAGGCTAGCTATTGCTTATACTAGCTTGTTCGCTGCTGTAACATCATAAAGTCACGTAACTAGCGACTTGCTCCTTACGTATGTGTACATGCATGCATGCATGCAAGCACGCACGCATGCACACCATAACCATATATGCACCACGTACGTAGATATCAAGGATGCACGACGATCTTGGTGTACTTTGTCATATCAGTAGTGGCGCGGCCGCCGCCGCTGCCGGCGAGGGGGAAGTAGAAGGGGTAGATCTCGTAGCGCACCCTGCAGCTGCTGTAGTTGATCTGGCACCCCTGCTGCGCGCCGCAGTAGTCGCCGAACCTGGACACCGCAGTCGACAGGCACTGCGCGCACGTCAGCGGCGCGAGGTCCCGCGTGCACTGCGCGAGCCCGTAGATGGACACGAACGGCGTGTACTGCTCCTTGTCCCGCCCGAGCCCCGCGCTGCCCGCCGCCGACGCCTGCGCCGTGACCTTCCCCATCACCTTCCCCACCGCCTTCTCGAACGCCTTCGCGTTGTCCTCCGCCTGCACGTTCACTAGAACCACGCCGGCGTCCGTGTCCGACTGCCCGAAGAAGTTGGCGTTCTCGTATCGCACGAAGCAGTAGTCGTACCTGCACGCACGTGCATATATATAAGGTTTCTTGAAATGTTCATAGCAGTTTGCATGCATGCATGTGTGTATACGTGCATCATACCATATTCTTGCATCGGAACTGTAGCTGCAGGTACTGGGGAGCTGATTGGCGGCGTCGGAGAGGCAGGCCGCGCAGTCGCTGGCGGAGACGTCGCCGCGGCATTGTGCGAGGCCGTAGATGACGTTGTTGCCCTTGCCAGCGGTGGACGTGGCGAAGCCTCCGGAGGAGCCCGTGGCGACGAGGTCGGCGAGGACGGAGTTGATGTTGGCCACGGCCTTGTTGCTGCCCGCGTAGCTGGTTCCCGCGCAGTAGCTGCCGATTGAGTCCATGGCCATGCCCAGCGGGAGCAGAGCCAAGGAGACAAGTAGCAAGCAGCGGCACGCTCTTCTGAATGCCATTGTTTGAATCAAACTCAAGTGTTTGCTATCTATCTTACACTGCGAGTGATTTGTGTGGCTCCACTTGTGAAGAATGGTTGGAGCTTATATAGAGGGAGAGCGGATTGGATAAGAGAGGTGCGTGCTGCCTTTTTTTGACTGTTTACTTGGTTACATGCAGGAGCTGATGTTGACATTAGTATGAGACTGTGGGCATGCAGAGCTAGTGCTGACTGCTGAGTCAGCTGCTGGTCCACGAGTGGGCATGGGCAGATGGGCACTTGGCACTTGAAGACATTGCGAGCTAGATGGCTTGTTGGCGGTTTGCCGCCATGTTACGACTCTCCTTGAGTCCTCGGCTTGGCTTGGTTGAACTAGCCATATATCCCCCATCTCGATACGAATTGAGCTCAATTGCACATCACAGCTCACTGAATTTCGATTTACTTGACTTCATAAAAAGAGTCAGAACGTAGGTTTTGATCATGAGAATGTAGAATTGAGCCTAGTGTGTTTAGTCGGTGGAGGCTGTGGGTACCCGGCAACTAGGTTCGAGTCTCCTTCAACTTAAATTTAGATGACTATTTCTTTTTAATAAAAAACACCTAGTTCCTTCTAAGTTAATTTATTTTACTTCTCAAAGAAAAAGAAAAGAGAATCTACTCCCACTTTGTGCCATTTACAATTACCATTGACCATCTGGAGTTACAGGCAAATGAAGCAGTACACCATGAATAAACTTATATGTATCAGAGACGAGACTGATACGCATGACATACCGACTCTACATTTTGCTTTCGAACATTTGGAGAGAGCGAAAGAACAGTCAAGTGATTACAATTCATGCCCTGTTTGGAACCTTTAGATGTTATATTTCTATAGGAACTACATTATTTCACAAAATGTTCTTGCTCTTCACACAGGCCCTCATAGAAATGTACTACCTCCGTTTTTAAATAGATATCATCTTAGAATACGTGAAGTAAACTTTAACTATTAATATACACAAAATTATTAGAATTTGACATATGAAAATAATAGTAGCGAATTTGTTATAAAAAAATAATTTGACATCATCTAATTTTTATCAATTTTTACCAGAAGTTAGTTGTCAAAAGTAATGATCAAATATGTTTGTTGGAGACTGTATTGATGTCCTAAATGATAAGTAAAAGAGAATAGAGCTAGTAGTATTTATTTTTATAAGACACGCATGCATTGCAAAGGTTCAAACTTTTAAAATCTGGCCAACAATTACTTGAACGATATGTCAACTTTGTGATAAAAAATAATTGAAAGTTTTTTTATAACTATGATTTTATTGCTTTGAACAATATGATATAAGAGAAATTAATTGTCAGAGTTTAATTTAGAAGATCGTATCAAGCCAAACCGCGATTTATATTTTAAAATGGATGGAGTACTACCTACTGGTTGCAAGTAGTGACAAGTTGCCTAAACGATCAACAAACTGAGCTATATAGATCAAGAAAATTTGGCACCGTGAAGGCCGAAAAGGAAGAAGAAGCGCAGGCGCGTCGTGCATGCATGGTCCGCTAATCCTCTGGTCTCCAGTTATGCAGTTGCACTCATCCACGCAGAAGGAACGATGGGGAGCTCCATCGAGAAAAAGAGAGCAGAAACGTCGGAATCTCAGAACCCTTCTCTGTCCTTCACCTGGGCCTCGTTTTCTTTCCCTGCTGTTGGTTTCCTTGCCCATATACGTGGCCTGGAGAAGCCCATCCGGAAGTCTATATGGCCCTTCCTCTTTAAAAATGATCAAAATATATCGTGAAAACCATCCAACACGTCTATGGAACAACTACTTCGTTGTATACCGCAGGGGCGGACCAGTGCCTCCACTCAAATTCTTAATTTTTAGTGAACTTACATCTTTTTTCATAAAGTTACGAATGCTTGGTTTTCCATTTAATTTTTTAGCTAGATCCACCCCTGATATACCATATTCGTACTCCGATTGCCTAGTTTCAACTCTTTCCTTTAATTTGGCAGAACGGCACGACTGAGCAGGACCCTAGTGCGAAGTTAGCCAACCAATCAAGCGATGAACAGTGTCCAGCGAAGCTTGGTTCGGCAGCAATTGACATGCATAATGGCATAAGCATCGACGGAGACGGCAGGGAGCAACAACGAGGGGAGAGGCGTCTGGCTAGTACTCGCAGTTCTTCGTTGCACCAGGTGCGTGAGGCACGTTGGAACCACGAGGACCGGGAAGTTTTTTTTAAAATATTTTTTAATTAAATATTTAAATAAATAGATTCTTCATAGGAGAAATTGTAAAACTAGGCGCTGCAGCCTCCCGAGAGGGCTAGACTTTAAGAAAATTTGGAATTAAAATTTGGAGTAGGTTATGTAATAGTCGGAGAATAAAAAATCAGTAATTAGCACTTGCAGCATATTACGTGGGTATGGGGTGCGAACGACGACAAACATAGTATTAAACATATGGTGAAAATATTACATAAGACTGTAACCATGACGACACGACGAGGAAACGAAGGTGGCATGTAACGCACTAAGATCTACTTATTAGTGCACCGATCCTAATCATAACATGTCTTAGGTAGTGAAAGTATGTCGGGTTACATTAGATACTCTCTATTGAGTGCATCTAGGATATTTTCCCTTTCGAAGGGCATCGGGACCTGCCGCCTTAGCACGGCGGGCTCTCTCCCGCTTCCTTGCCCTCTCAGCCTCCCGAGCCTGAGCCACGGTACGGTCGTGCGTTGCCTTCCTCATGCGCTCTTCTTCCTCCCACTTGAAACGAAGTTCCTCTTGCTATTGCTCGTACTCCCGACATGCGTACGCTTCCCTTCTCCACCTCATATTCATGTCGACCTACTGCTTCTATGCGTCATTTTGCTCATTGTCGAGCCATTGAATAAAATCACAGAGCGGTGAAGGAGACTGAACAAATAGAACAAGATGAGCGGTTAGTAAAACAGGGTGCGAAATCGGAAGAGATGAGGCTGATATCTGTTGTTATACCGGTCGATACTCATATGTTGCATGTTGAGGCTTGTCATACTCGTAGTTGGCACACATGAAGAAGCGCATCCCATAGGTGTATGAGATGTCCTGCGACTCGCGGAGCTCGCAAAGGTCACCACAAAAGCAAATTGTTGGTTCGAGACCTTGAGGTATGGTAGTCCCCCAATGTTTCTTTGGTGGGTTTGGTGGAGCTGAGGAAGACATTGCACTTGAGAAATCTGAGAATTGAGTGGTGTATCAACGTAAGGAGGTTCAGCTATTTATAGTTGGGGGAGACAGGAGCATTGGATTCGCTCTTGAAGAAAGGAGTGAGTGCAGGGGCACTGCTGGTGGCAGGAGCATCGGATTCCATCTTGAAGAATGAGAAAGTTGTGTCATTGATGATGGTCAGAGATTTCATATTTATTGGTACCTGTATTGTCATTTATTGTTTGAAAAAAGCTGTGTAGTGTTGTCACTTCTTGTCTAAAGCCTGCGCAAGGAGGCATGTGTTGTCATGTCATGGTTAAAGTTTAATAGTGTGGTCACTTCGTGATTAAAGTTACACTCCCAACATAGTAAGCGAGGTAGCACTCGTTGCATAAGTTGCTTTGTAAGATATAATGACGACGATAGAATGTAGCTTGTGGTCGTGTCGGATTAAGAAATGCAACTAGGATGCCATCGTTTTTTAATACGAAATGTAGTTACGACAGGCTAAGTGGACCATAAAGAGTAAACGTGTCTGAATACGTAGGAGTACACCGCGAAGTGAATATGCATATGTAAGTTACATAAAATCTAAAATTCTACTGCTGCCTCCCCCGTTGTCGTCGCCCGTGCTCCCCATCGTGGTCCCGATGCCACTGGTTAACCCTCACGTGACCCCTGGAGTAGGTGAGGGGGTCGGGTGGACTGACCTGTCTGGTAGACCTAGCAGGGAGCACCAGTGTCGAGGCCTCGTCCTGTGTGGGCTGTGACTGAGGGGGAGCACTGGGTACCTGGGACCGCTGGAGTACGTCGTAGTCAGGTGTGCCCCCGAAGAAGTCACGAACAAGGTCGTATGCGGCGTCCGGGCCAGCCTCTCCTGGCGTCCATATGTACTAGCTGGAGGGGCCTACGAACAAATAATTATGTTAGATACTAACAATGTGATATTAGAAGTAGTAGTAAACATTGTACAATTGTACCTTCGTGGTATGCCGGTGCAGCAGAAGAAGGCCAGGCTGTCGTGTCGTAGTATGGCTCGAACGATGCGGGTGGGGTGGGGCGTGGGGCCGCTAAAGACGGACTGACCTCATCACCGAAGTAACCTGTGCACAATATTACCTTAATTTGCTGAAAGTATTGAAAACTGGGATGAAGGGGGCGGCTAGTACCTGAGGGTGGATGCACCGGGCTCGGTCTACGAGGCTGCATCGAGGCTTGTGTAGGTGCACCTAATGAAAGTTTAATAATCAATGCAGTAGTAAGTAATGAATATTGTTGAATGTCGTTCGAAATAAAAATTCGTACCAATTTGCTCCGAGCCTGCATGACGTGGTAAAAGGGGTCGTGTAGGTGCCGACACGGATGAACGGCAGTGCACATCTGACTGCCGAGACGACTCGGCGTGGACACCACTAGACCTGGGAGGTGACCCTGCTACATCTGTGGTGGATCGGCAGGAGGTAAGCTTCAAGGCGCGCGCGGTCTTGTCAAAAACCTGCTTGATAAAGCTTGCAACATCGGACGCACTGAGGTGCTGCCCTTGTTGGAGGTGGTCCATGGCACTAGTTGCATCCTTATGTACATCATAAATGATATCTGCCCGCGAATACGAACAGGAAAAATAATTACAATATACGGTTTTGTTCGTTGAGTATGGACTACTGACTTCAAAGGAAAACTTACCGCTAATGCAGCGTCCTCGTCCCAATGCACCGGGTATGCCTCCGTTGTCGACGTGATGTGGGGCCGGACACCCTCAGGGGTGTAGGTGACCCGTGTGCGTGTACGTGGAACGTACCATCGTAGGTACTCGTTGAAGTGCCGCTCGTTGTGGGGACGGGTCTCCTCCATGACATCCTGTAGCGCTTGGGCCCATGATGCCACGTAAGGGGCCAAGCGATCTGCCCAGAGATTGCCAGCCGGCTGGCATTTGCATGTGTACCTGCACTTGAACCATGTTAAATGTAAGTCACAGTAAAACAAAGGTTACGAAAACTTTAATTTTGCATACTTGAACAGTAAATGATAGGTTGTATTGTACCAAACCTGAAATTGTAGGATCCACTTCTTCATTGGTCCTCGTGCATCGGACAAGAACTCAAGCACATAGGGGGGTGCATCCGCCTTCCACTCCACCGGGCCAAAGCGCTGATGCGTGACGTTGATCCAGTCAGCATCCATATCGATGACCCCAACCGCAGCTCCCGCGCAAGGTAGGCCTAAGAGGTAGGCTACGTCCTGCAAGGTCGGGGTCATCTCGCCGCACGAGAGATGGAACATATGTGTCTCCGGCCTCCATCGGTCGACCAGTGCTGCTATCAGCGACCGATCAAAGTAGAAACGACGGGCCACTGCCTCGGGGTTCTCCGTCGATCGGGCCTCGACCAACCGGCAAAGCGGTAGGAGTCATGCTGCTGTCAACCTAAAAGTATTACAGTATATCAATAATATGGAATTACATCAGTGATATGGCAATTTCGTATGAAATTATTGAAGTACATGTGCTTCCATCGCTCGTCTATCGTAAGCAGCTCTCCAGGGCCCCGTGGTCGAAACACTCCTAGCTCCGTCTGGTGCTCGACGGACAAGAAGTTGCGATGCTTCTTGTCCACTGCAGGGTCTAGATGCTTGTGGGTCGCAGGGTCCGCCATATCTGCATTTGAAAGACATGTACATTAATGCATTGTTAGATATAGACAGTAACAATATACTTCGAATGCAAATTCACTATATCACTATATGCAACATTAACACATTGCGACAGTTACATACAAATGAAGGTTCAAATAGTACAAATCGAGCACAACGCACCATAAAACTCACCTAGACAACAGGTCCATCACTGGTGTATTTTTGGGACAATACTTGTACGTGTGACCTGTTTCATTGCACTGACTGCATCGCTTGACCCTAAGGACAGCCTCAGATTCATTCATATCGTTACGAATCCGACAAGTTTGTCTTCGGCCAGGTGCGTTCTTCATCTTTTCCAAATTAGGCACATATATTTTTGCAGGCTCAGGATTACTTGTAAAAGTATGAACAATGCCATAACCATACAGCTCATGATTTCAGGTGTTTAGTATTTGATCTTTCATAAAATACTTTGAAACATATTGCCTGGGAATCATATGGTGCTCTGCACACGCAGCTATGACGTGTGTACAAGGTTTGTGTAGTAATTGTGGCTTCTGGCAACTACAGATGCATGTCCCACTCTTGAACATGCCGCTCACGTCTCCCCCCCCTCCGACTCTTATCCCGGCACAGAACACTGAACCTGTGCTCCGCAGTCCCCTCTTGATTTGCGCGATGCATGTGGGCCTTCTTATTAGCCTTCTTCATGCACTCACATAGCATCCGTCCGTAAAGCATATGATTGTCCTCCATTACATTCTTAGCAGCTGCATACCGATCAATAAAATACTTACAAGTCACATGCAAAATGCCTTCTACAATTCCAACTAGTGGTAGGGACCTCATTCCTCGCATGACCCAGTTATAAATCTCTGCAAGATTTGTAGTCATTACTCCATACCTTGCACCACCACTGTCGTACAACAGAGCCTATTTTTCATTTGGCTCATTACGTATCCACTGTGAGAAGCTCCTAATAGCTGAACCTGATCTCCTTACTATCTGCGGAGTATCTGTTGGAAGAGGTCCGAGAGCTATCGGTTCATCACCGTTAGGTGCAGCCTCCGCTGTTTGTTTTAGAGTCAGTTCACCAAGTCTTGCCCATAGCGCATTGAACTTCCGTTGCTGGTTTTGACTGCACAACTTTTTGAAAAGCTTCATCAACTCTTTGTTTTTAAACTGTCTATAAAAGTTCGCACCCATATGGCACATGCACCACCTGCTTTTGAGGTCGGACCACTGTGCTGCTACACCTCATCGAACACTACCATGTTGCATATCCAGCAAAGCCTGCAATAATCTTGCATGTCTATCATGAATGAGACACACATCTGGTCGGTCAAGAACAATAGCATGTTTGACCTGCTCTAGGAACCAATAACAGCTGTCCCCGTTCTCACTCTCCACGAAAGCAAACCCTAGTGGCTAGACTTGGTTGTTACCGTCGACCCCAATTGTAGACAATATTTGCCCTTTGTACTTCCTAGTCAGGAATGTTCCATCTAGGCATATGATGGGTCGATAATACCGAAATGCTTTGATAGTTGCGGCGAATGCAAAGAAAGTACGCTGCAACACTCTTTTCCCTCTGTACTCCACATCAATAGAGGGGTAATGCTTGATATCATAGTAGCTGCCTGGGTTCCTTCTAAAAATTGTGGCTAATTGACGAGGTAGATTGTGATATGAATCTTTATATGTTCGGAACCTCATCTCAATAGCCTTTTATTTCGCCCTCCATGCCTTCGCATTGTTTATTGTGTACTGGAACCTTTGCTCAATAGCATGGATTATTGATCGTGGCTCATACCTTAGGTTGTCCACAATCTCCCCGTACATAACATTTGCAATGAAGGCAGATGATAGGTTCCGGTGGGCGAACTCTATTTCCTCAATGTGACAATTATGTTCCTTAACTATTGAGCACTGCCAGTAGTCTACCTATTTCCCTCTGAATGCGTGCACCCGCCAAGGACACTGCGGCACCAAACACTTCACATCGTACTCCATTTTACTGGATTTAACAACATTGAATTGCCTCCGAAGAGACAACGACCAGAATTTCACTGCATCAATAACTGCCTCCTTTGTAGGGTACATAGAACCCTGTGACACCTCGTTCTCATGAACTGTCACGGTGTCCAGTCAGCCTCACTAACCACCAGCTTCGAAAATTCATGATCCCTCCACTCTGCAGGAACTGGAGCATTACCCTCGTCGTCAGATGAATCCCCATCGGCAAGGTCTTCCTCCAACTCTTCATCCTCCAACTCCATCTCTTCAGTGATGCTAGGGATGTGCTCCCCTTCATCAGCTACACTCATCGGTTGCAGCTCTGGAATATCACCAACATCCTCTTTGGACCTGACATTAGCCTGATCTGATTCATCTTCCACTGCCTCACTTGGTCCTGCTACTGCTTTCGTAGAGTTCACCTTAGTTTGATCTTTCAGGTATGCCTCAGCTAACAAAACTAGCAGCAGGCCACGTTCACAACATATATCTATATACTGCCTCCAAGTTGATGTGGCTTCGATGGGAACAAGCTCACCAAAGTATCCATGACTAGCACGGCTGAGGACAGCTTTCAACTTCAGCTCATGTTGCTACGGATCCAGTTGAAAAAACCGCATGAGCCATTTGCACACACCCACAATGGTCCTCTCATTAGCTTTACCAAGACCCTTCATGATATGGCGAAATCCAGACAGATCTACACCGTTAGGATCGTACCTAATTTCATACACACCATAATATATCTGAAAAGTTAATTTATCTGTCATCCCTGGAAACACCCGCAAACATAACCAATATTAAGACCGACAAACTATATTTCTAATTATTGGATAAAATAATTTACCGATATCGATTCATACATAACAATAGGTTTTCAATAATAGTCCTAACCAAACTAACCTATAAATATCACTCTATATAATCTATATTTACTACCTATTGTACCGTGTGCAAATTAAACGCTATTATTTTCTAAATGCTACATCCTAGGTTCACAAATTATCATATAGTGCTACCTCCTATGTCGCATATTACAACCCTATAATTATTATTCAATAAAATCTACATTTCCAAACCTAATATAATAAAAATAATATTATATATTTCACTGCTATCATATAATTTTCTAAGTAAATTTGACAATTTCCTATTAAACATAGAATTTTCTAAACCCTAGATCATACATATCTAAAACTTATATCATATACTACTACTGCATTAATTAACAACAATAAAAAGAAAAAAAGGACTTACCCAAAAATAATCTTCAAATCCACGACTCAAATGCAGCAGGACTTCGCCGGACTCTCTTCCTCCCCTCTCCTCTACTCTCTTCTCCTCTCTCTTCACAACTTTTTCTTTTTTTGAATAAAATAGGATTTTGAACTAATTTTAGCACCTTTTATACAAGAGGCCGGAGGGTGGTGGAGGCCGAGCGGCGAGGGCGGAAAGGGGGCGGTAAGGCGTCGGTCACGGGCGGGCAGGGCGGTTAGGCCTCCCGTCCTAGGGGTAATTAGCTGGTCTAACCGCTCTCTCATAGGGCTGTAACACTCTCAAAAAATCTATTTATTTAAATTTTTAATAAAAAATATGAAAATAAAAAAAACTCTGCCGGGACAACCGGTGGGTCGATGGATCGTTCTTTTTGTGGGCTATATTCCTAGCGAACTGTTGAATACTGTTTCCGTCCTTGTCCACGTACGTTGGTTGCCAGCGACGCGCGACCGGCCCGGCAGGATCCACCGACGGCCCGATCGTACGACGAGCAGGGCTAAAGGGGAGGGACAGCAGTGGCATTGAACCGGTTGCCATGAATACTTGCGACAGCATGGTGTTGACCAAATATCAATGGAGAGCTCCCTCGGTGTTTGGTCCACGGACAAGCGTCGGATGTACTGCCCCGTTCAACTTTTTGCGCTTCCTCGGTGTTTGGTTCACGGATGAGGGTGGATAGGATCATTAATTTTTGCTTTAAATCCTGAACGAGGTCATCCCGAAAAATGAGTCGGACGACGCCATTTAGGTTGCCTTGTTCGTGCAGCCGTGCTTATTCACGATGGATTGTAAGTGTGGCTGATTTTTCATTTAATTTTTAAGTTTATTTTGAAGTATAAAAGTGATTTAAATTTTTTAAATGTTTTTATAAGTAAATTAGGTCCTACGAGCATTCCGTTTTAATTGATTTGATAAAAAAACATAAACCAATATTTAATTAATTTTTTTTTAAAAAAATCCACTTTTATAATTTCTAGTAATTTTTAATATCTCAATAAATTCTTAAAACTTAGAAAAAATTCACTAATGCTCTTCTCATATGATGTATTAATTTATAAAAATACATCAACTCAACTTATCTAATCCATACATTAAAAAAAACTGACTCATCATATCCATTTTAATCTTCCTAACCAAATAGAAAACTAGCTCATCCTATTTATCCAACCAAACAGAAAAATTAAATCATCTCATCCTAAAAACAAGAATGGCCTCATCCCATCCAACATCACCCTCTACCCAAACTTGGGAACTACAGAGTCAAGCTGCAAAGTCCACACAATTTTTTATATATTTTTTAATAAAAAATTATAAATATATACATCTTTTTTTTTCAAATTTTATACTACTATCATTTGTTAAAAGGTGACAAACTACCTATCGCACTTCCAATAGGTAGTCTATCACCCTTTCAATGAGCGACATGTTTAAAACAAATAAAATACAGTGTTTCAATGCTCTCAAAATTCAAAACACTATCGCAATAGCCATAAAAACTTTTGAAAAACATTTGAGTATAGATGGTGCTATAATCTAGCACTAAAAAAATTCAATGCAAACAATTATTTGTACAATGAGAAACAAAAAATAAAACAAATTTCAGCATCATTATTTTTTTCCTTTTTATTTCTTATTTTACAAACCATATTTTTGTCTGAATTTTTTTAAGAACTAGTTGATAGCATCATCTACATCACAATTTTTATTCATAAGTTTTTATAGCAATTTTGATAGTATTTTAAATTTTGAGAGCATTAGAATATTGTATTTTTATTTTTTAATTTGTCACCTGTTGAAAGTGCGACATATCCCTGTCCAACAGGCGACATGAGTATATGGTTAATTTTTTTTTTAAAAAAATAGACATATATATTTATAATTTTCGGATTTAATTTAGAGGCAGTGAAAGAGCATCTAATTCATTCCATAGCAGTGAGGATAAGAGGATTTATGATGTTGAGTGTCTTCCACATGATATGAGAAGAGGATGCCTATTTCAAGCTATGATGTTAATAATTAAGATGTTGTTCTGAGGGGATATATTACAAAAGGACCTTGTCAGCCTTGTGCACATCCTTCTCCCACAAAGCTAATGTCAAGTAAACCTCATCGCTTCAGTGTTTCATGTTTTGACAAGTACCATTGGGTTGAATATAGCGTAGAAAAAGATGCTGTCTTTTGCTTCGTGTGTTACTTATTCAAGAAAGAAACCAATAACAAGGGGGTGATAGTTCGTTAAAGTAGGATTTAGGAATTGGCATAGATATGATTTACTTGACAAACTGAAAGTGCCTAGGAGGGGAGGGTGAATAGGCTTTTCTGAAAATTAAAACTAAACAGCGGATTAAAAGCTGCCGAATACTCCGGTGAAGGTCGGATACTCCGGTCAGTCCGGAGTCTCCGGTCTATACAGGATATCAAAAATAACTATGAATTAAAGCGAGCAGCTAGAATCTAAAGGAGATACTAAGTCTACTAGATATCACAAAGCTTAAACAACAATAAATACTAGCAAGATGATCACTAAGACAATTTATATGTAAATTCTCAAAGCCACACGATTAAGTAAATTGCACAAATAAGAACACAAGAGATTATCCCGGAGTTCAGTCATCTCATAAAGAAGTGCCTATGTCTCTATTGAGGAGCTCACAAAGAGCTGGATCTTTTCCAACCCTATCCTCTTCTAGCGACCACAAAGATCAAGCTAGAAATTCCTTACTCAATTTGAAGTCGATTACAAACTTTCCGTGGCACTCCACAAAAATTGTGTGCTCTACGGGCGATGCCTTGCCGTCTAGAAGCATAAAGCTCCAAGAGAAAAGATCACATCGAATGCTCGATGAAGAACTCAATGCTCAAGTGCCTTAATCTCACTCCAAACCCAAACTCACTAAATTTTTGCAAAACTTAGCACTAGAGGTGGTTGGAGGGATATTGAATGCTCTTGGAATGCTCTAGGAGTGTAGAGTTCAGCAACAACAGTAAGCATTTAATGCTATGGGGTGTGGAAGTATATATAGCCCTCTCTCAAAAATTAGTCATTACTGTTCTGACAGACCTAACCCGGAGTATCCGGTGAACACCGGAGTATCCGATCTCAATTCCAAAGCGGTATCAGAACGGTCATAGAACGTGTCAGAACTAGCCGTTACAGTTCTGTTAAGTTAGCAGTCCGGCAGCAGTTCGGGGGTCAGCTCAGAGTCTCCGGTGAACACTGGAGTCTCCGGTCCTGACAGGGCTGGTACTCAGACTAAGTCCGGAGACTTGCCGGACCCTCCGACTTCTCCAGGTACCGGAGTATCCGGTGAGCACCGAAGACTCCGGTCCTTTTTATCAAAAGAATAAATATTAACCGAGCCACCCTTGCCAGAGTCTCCCTCGGAGACTCCGGTAAAAACATTTTCTCCTACCGGAGTATCTGGTGAACACCGGAGACTCCGGTCTTTTTCAACAAAAACAAATGCCTAACCGATCGACCTCTGGCGGAGTCTCCCTTGGAGACTCTGGTCTTAAAACTCACCAACTACCGGAGTATCCGGTGAACATTGGAGACTCCAGTCAATTCAAAATAAAATGGAACCGAGCACCCTCTGCCGGAGTCTGACTTGGAGACTTCAGACTAAATACTGAGTACCGGAGTATCCGGTGAACACCGGAGACTCCGGACTCAGTGAACTTCTGTCTAACATCCCGATGTCCGTGGGTGAGTGTGTCTCTCAACTTATTGGTTCTAAAGGATATCTTGAGCATTAAGACACTAAACAAGCAATTAAATGCAACCCTCTTAATAGAGCGGCTATCCTAGACTCAATTTCAAAAATAGAGAAATTTAAATCCTATTGAGTACTCCTCGTTGCTTCTCTTTTCTTTTCGAAGGGCGTCAATCGTCATATGTCTTCTCAAAATTAGACTTAGACTTGTTCATGACTTAGATAAACATATTAGATCCTTAATCGTTTTGTCATCAATAAGCCAAAACCCACTTAGGGGGCATAAATGCACTTTCAATCTCCCCCTTTTTGATGATTGATGACAACACGATTAAAGCTTACAAAAGATATTTGAAACAGGATATTAAATTCTAGAAGATATGATGAGCTCCCCCTAAATGTGTGCATTGATTTATGATTGAGTTACACTCAAATGCACATATTTAAGAGAAAATTTTGCAAGAGCTCCCCCTATATCTTAATTTAAGAAATACGACAAGCATCACACTAACATGAAGAGTCTTACAAATTTAAATAGAGCACATAGTTCATCACACACACAGGAAAGTCCCAATGTCCAATAGCGATGAAATAGAGTCCAAAGCTAGAAAAGAAAGAAACTACGGAAACTAAGAATCTGATCTCTCTCTCTCCCCCTTTGGCATCAAGCACCAAAAAGAGAGAGAACTATTCGTTGTTGTCTTCATCGTCATCGTCGTCATCATCCCCACTTCCATCATTGTTGCCGCCAGGAGAGGAGCTCGCTGCAGGAACGGCGTCGGAGGAGTCATCATGAGGTTGAGCTTGAGAACTCTCGGCAGGTGCTTGGGCTTCATCATACAAAGCCCATGGATTTTCAAATTCAATGGGTACACTTTCTGCTTCATCCGAAGCGATAGGTGAGCAAGGTGGTTGAAGGTTCATGGAGGCATACATTGCCTTCTGATGTTTCTCCATTTTCTTCAGACGAACACTCTGCTCCTTGATCTGTGTCGCATTATGAGTGCACACATTAAAAATAGCTTTGAGAGCACTTTTTATAAACGATGACCCTCGAGGAGGAGCACGTCTCGAGGCAATCTTCCTTGAGCTCGGTGGAACATGAGGAGGGGATGGCGAGGGAGATGGAGCTCGGATGTTAAGAGGTCTTATCCGATAGGGTTCATGTTTTATCTCCTTCATAAAAGTTTTCTTGGATACTCGCTCGATGATAGACATGATATATGGAGCGTATCCACAACTCTTGATGGGCGATTTTGATGTGAACACAATTTCTTCCCAAAGAAAATAAGCCACACTGAAAGGAGCATGATCGTTGGACATGGCAGCGAGGAAATTCCTTGAGATGATCTGCACTGTGGTCACATCCCTGCTCTTTGGTGCCAATGTGAGTCAAAACAAAGAGTTCAAGCATCTGTAGAATGGCCTCATTCCAGTGAGTTTTTCAAATTTGACTCGTCCATGATTAAGATACATGAACCTGAGCTCTTCCAAGGTAAGTTGATTCTCGTTATGAATTTGATTCTTATGTGTATCTCGAGTATCAAAACGGAAATGATGAGCAAAATCTCTGAAGCTCACCTTGTACTGAACTCCCTCGATCATCCAATGCATAAAGGGATTCTCCGATCCCTCGAACCAAACTGTGGCATAGAATTGTGCGATGACTTCCTCGCGCCAATCATATTTGAATGCCATTATATTCTTTACCTTCTTGCTCTCACATGCAGCTATGACTTCATTAAAGGGTCATTTTTCTATGCCATGTAGTTCCAATCAATCCACTGCATGTGTGTGATCGGCTTCTTCTTTGATAGGATCACCGTCTCATATAAGTCTTCTTGGAAATCATTCCAAAAGCGGTAATCCGTGACATTCTTTTCATAGTCAAAAGGGTTGTTCATTCTCTCATTGACTACCCTGGACACGTGCTTCATGTAATTCATTGTTTGCTTCGGAGTGTCAAAGATAGAAGCTGTCCTTAGGGGTCTGTGAAGTTTCAGAGGTCCAATCACATCATCTGCCTCCTCTTCTTCCTCATCCTCTTGTTCAGCTGCATCGGACTCAGAACTATTTTCCATGGCGATGCCTTTACCTCTCTTTTCTCGAGAAGGCATCCCAATTCTTCCCCTTCCTGCTGTTACTGGGGCTAAACCCTTCCCACGGCCACTGTCGCGGCCCCTCATCGCTTGACTCTTGGTCCTACAAAGAGTGACAACGTCTCTTTGAGATTCTCCAGCAAAGGTCTCTTCTTCGATGTGAATCCCCCTCTCGGTGGCCACTTTGCGAACTCTTTCACCGCTCGCATGTCCACTCCCGCTATCCTCTGAATGGGCCGGTGCTCTAGACTCTTGAGCACGTGGATCGCTTTTCTGTTTCTTCTTCTGCTCGAACGTGTGACCCTTCACAAAACGATCTCCGGCCATGACGAATTACCTGAGAGAGATAGAAGGAATAAGGAGGATGCGAAGATATATTGATGAAAAGACTGCTGCTGAAAAACTGGCAGACACCGGAGCAGTCAGCCAAAGAAAATCCTCAAAACCTAGGGTTTTGGAAGATTTGGACAGCAAGAGTTGAATCTGGTATAGGAACAAGTTCTAAGAAGTATATGGAGCTATTCTACCAAGGGAAATCGATCCTAGAGGAGGGCATTGAGAGATCGAAAAGTTTTGGGAAAAAGTACCTTTTGGAGCAAAAACACTCCGGAGATTTTGATGAATAGAGATGTCCAGAGATTCCGGCCTTGAATCCAAGTGAGAAACGATGAGAAACTTGAAACTCCTTGGTTGTTTCTCAAAAATTTGCCGGAGAGACTAAGTTAGGGAGAGAGGAGTTGAGAATAGATGGGTTTGAGCAACTATTCGGGCAGAGGGGTATATAAAAATCTGGAGACCCCGGAGACTCCGGTGAAGACCGGAGACTCCGGTCCTGATACTTTACCGGAGACTTCGGTGAAGACCGGACTTTCCAGTAACTCCTGGACAGGGATCGGCTGAAAAATGAACAGTGTCAGGTCCGGATACTCCGGTGAACACCGGACATTCCGGCACCTGGAACTGTTACAGAATAGAGTGAAAGCTGAAATTTGAGGAGGAATTTTTCGGGAGAAGGCCGTTGGACATAAAAGACGAATTTGCTAATTGTGATCAGCCAACAAGCATCATTACATAACTATGATCACAAGTTGCAAATTATGATCAAAAGATCAAAGAACCAAATAATTTTGAAAAATTCACTCAAAAATGCAGTTTTTGCAAACTCCTAGCTAAGAAAGCTATAACTCTATAACAAGCAAATGTATGCAACAGTTCAAGCCACGTTTCGAGAATCTAGGATATTTAATTCACTTCTCAACTCGCAAAACCTTTGCTCGTCTAGTGGCTTAGTGAGGATATCGGCTAGTTGTCTTTCGGTTCTCACATGGCGAATATCGATATCCCCTTTTGTTGCAAGGTCTCTCAAGAAGTGATGTCTAATGTCTATGTGCTTGGTTCTTGAGTGTTGTACGTGATTGTTGGTTATTTTGATGGTACTCTCATTATCACACAAAAGTGAAATTTTGGATGTGTTGTGGCCATAATCTCTAAGCGTTTGCCTCATCCATAGGAGTTGAGCACAAAAAGCTCCCACGGCAACATACTCAGCTTCGGCGGTGGATAGGGCTACAGAGTTTTGTTTCTTCGAAAATAATGAGGAAGTTGCAAATGTTGTCTTAAAAAATTTCACGTCCCAAAATGCTAATTACGTAATTAGGCATGCATAATCGTCATCGCATGTCCTTGCACATGTTTGTCAAACAAAAACAAGTTAAACATGCCTCAAATACCTTAAAGATGATTTAGAGCGCTTTGGAGAATCCCTACATACCTTGAAGAAGGAAAAAAATAGAAGGAGGATGATGAGAGGAGACTTAGGAAATTTTCAGCAAAAGAACCCCTTCGCGGTCTGACCGGTGTCACCTGCTGTCTAATCGCCAGGTGCGCTGCCACGTGGATTTCTCACAATCTGACCGCTCGAGCTCGCAGTCTAACTGCCAGCACATAGAGGCTCAGGTTAAATGGATCGATCACTTTCTTTTGCTCTCTCACTCACTTTTCTCTCACTCTCCCTCTCTCCACCCGACCCTAGAGAGAGAAAGAGAGCTCTACTCGTCACGTTCGAAGGCTGGAGATCGGAGGTGAGAACTTCCACGAGCTTCCTAGAGGACTTCCCTAAGTTTTCCCCCTCTTCTACGTCGCCGGAGACCCATTCATCGATCGCAAGCTTCACCACCACTCTGGGAGCCGATCTGCGAATCAGAGTCTCTTTGAACCATTCCAATCCAATAGAAAAGCTTGCATAAGCTGAGGTGAGCTATCCCCTACCGTTTCCCCATTGTTTTCGAGCTCAATTTGACCCTCGTGTCGTTTAGACCCAAGTTCAACCTAGCCTATATCCAATCATTGGGGTATTTTTTTAGTTTAGCTTGGTGAATGATGTCCAAATCACTTTAAAAACACTCCACTAGTCTCATAGAGCATTTTGGTACCATTCGTTGTTGAAGGTTTCACCGGAATCCTCACCAGCGACCCCACAAAGGTGTTGCCGGCAAGGTCTGGCAGTCTAACTGTTGCTAGGGCCAGTCTGATCACCAGTTGGGATCAGAGAATTCGAGTTGAAAACTTATACATGAGTCTGACCGCCACTAGGGCCAGTCTGACCGTTGGTGGACGGTTCGACCGCCATCATGCCTACGGTCAAATTTCTAGAGGCCAAAACTCACTGCTGGCCACCGGTCAGACCGCCACCTACATGTCGGTCTAACCGCCAGCATGTTAAAACTAGGTATACATAGGTTACCTTTTACGATCTTTCAAACTTCAAAACCCTAATCACTTAGCATCTTTTGCAAATGTGTTTGAAGCTCGACGCTTTATTATACTTCAAGCATGCATCATATATGCATTTTTTCGTCATTCATTTGTTTATGCATTGTATTTTGATTCATTTAGATGGCGTTGCACTGCCGGTCCAAAGAAGGCAACGCCAACCTACTGGAGTTTTGCGAGGGTTGTGCGGGAATTATCAGGCAAACCCCAGATCAGTAAGGCAAGCATATAAGCATATTGCACCCTTTGATTTAAATTGTGGAGTCTAAAATTGATAAATTATATTTTATGTAAGTTTGCATGTTCAATGAGTCGATGTCAGGCTTATATTGGTAGAACATATGTGATGCATTGTCTTATCTTGGTTATTTGATGATCCATATCCTTGTAGCCTTAATAACATTGTTGATGTCTAACTTGAAAGTTATTCGAAATGCTTAGAAATGCATAGATCCTCGGTAGAAGTCAACCGATGGTGCAACCATTGTTCACGAGCTTAGGGCTTACTTATTGTTCACGAATATTGATTATGATGTCGATGGTTGGATGAGATGTGAGGATGAGATAAGATTTGGGTGGTGTTATGGGCGTTTTCTGCCCCAGAAGAGTTCCTTGGGGTAGTTCAGGAGAGGAGGCCGGGCACCATAGACCGTTTTGCATCAGTTAAGCATCGTCTGTCAGTGTAGTTGGTTTTAGCACTTTCCATACTTATTACATGTCACATATGGGAACGATAAGACGAATACCTTTGTAACTATGGTCTTATGGCGTGCAAGTCGATGGTGTGAATGGAGGGCTTGTAGGGTTATCTAGTTTACTCTGGGAGTAGTTCTGGATAACCCCTGCATCTATCAGTGCATGATCAAACGGTTGGAGCTTATTAGAAAAGGTTGATATGAGTACCCCCTTGTATAGGCCTGTGTAGACACGTGAGCCGTACGATCCTCGAGTCGTATAGGTAAAAGAGTAGGGTGTAACATTTCGAATTATTGTGCTCCCGGTCATGAGCATGCTTGAATCCATTTACATCGGTCGTAGAGTTAGAATGTGGGATGACGGTATGGATGGTATGTTAGGTAATGTTGATGACTGACTATTGATGTATTACTATGGTTCCTTTTACATTTATGTGCGGGTTGGTATTTACAGGTTTAGAAGGGTATGCTGGTTATGTTTAAATGCTCACACATATGTGTCTAGGTTGCGGGCGCATATATTTTAATTAACCTTGTGGCATTTTCCCTTGCTAATGGTCCAATGCATAATCCTTAGAGTCGAGTTATTTATATGTATCATATATAGATTAAATCTTGCGAGTACCTTCGTACTCTGCTACTCTATATGTTTTGCAGGTGAGGAAGAGACAACGTTTGGCTACTTCACACCGGCCGATGCTAGCGGCGGGAATGAGTAGGCAACTACTCGGAGGTCGTGCTTTTGGGGTGAAGCCTAAGAGCATATGGCTTCACTCTTCTTTTGCTGTCTTTAGCTTTTGTTTCTATTGCGTAGTTTCTCTTTTGGCGCGTAGTTGATCAGTTTTAGTATCCTCCTATATCCCTTTTATTGTAAATTGTTAAACTTGTAAATGGTTAAGAACTTGTAATATGATTTAATTACTCGCTCTTCATTAAGCTTGGTTATGATTATTTATGTTGGAAAGGCATGTGTTCCGATCTTGACACAAAATACATGTGAGGACTTCCAGGATGATATTCTGGTTAATCGTTGAAGTTGTGATTATGTAAATGATCGATTTGGTGATTAATTAGAATATTATTTCGACGGTTCCTACATAGCTGGTATCAGAGTCTAGTTTAATGAAGTAGCCTAAAAACACTTAGTACGTGGGTTAGTAAAAGTGTCAAATCCACTAAGCAACTCACTAAAGTTTCTTTTATACCTCCTCACAATTAATATGTATGAACTTGCCATATTATGCTCCTAAATGTAATGTTGTTGTATGCGACGCTTTTGTCGTTTAGTTTCGTATTGGGATGTTCCTTTTCATGAATCATGTTGCACCGATGGAAAAGGTAAGGAACGCACCCTGATGGCGGTAAATATCGGAGGCTCAACCAATGCAAGGTAGGGGTCTGGTGTGTTCCGTACGATGATGATACAGGAAGTGAATACATTAGCAATAACGTATGAACATCTACCATACGATGACAGATATGATCGTCTACCCATGTGGCGATTACATGAGGTATCCCATAAGACGACTGTACAGGACGTGAATATGTTGGTAACAACGTATGAAATGGTGCTTGTGCAACTCACATTGTTCGCGTGAAAAATAAAAGGTGATGATTGAAAACTATTGTATGTATGAATGCCTGTGATCTTGATGTTTGTTACGGAGAGATGCGTTCGAGAGAGAAACGTGTAGATAGGAATCGAGCATACTTTCATTTTCTATAGCTCATGTGCATGCATTTTTTCAAATACGCGGTGTTATGGGTCCAAGTAAATGATATGCGGCTAATGCTATTGTACTAAGTCAAAATTTGATTTTTTTTCCTCTTCATCTTATCGTTACAACAGGATAAGAATATGCCAAAATCTTGGAGACCTTCCTGAGAGTTCCAACGAGAATAACCCACCTCCACCGCCGAGTATGGCGGATGTTCTGATGCAGATCGAACAAAATCATCAAGACCAGACAGTGCTCCATGAGGCTCTCATGCGCAACACGACCCCTCATGGAGGAGGTAGGGCCGGGCGCCGAGCTGACTTCTCAAATTTTCTAAGGACTCAGCCGTCTACCTTCATGCGTGCTGAGGACCCCCTCGACGCCGATAATTGGCTTTGCACCATAGAGCAGAAGCTCACGCTCCTTCAGTGCGAGGACCACGAGAAGACGCTCTTCGTCGCCCATCAGCTCCAAGGCGTGGCGGGCGCATGGTGGTCCAACTTTCTGGCCATGTACCCCGTCAATCACCAGATGTCTTAGATGGAGTTCCACCAGGCATTTCGTGACTTTCATATTCCTAAGGGCCTTTTGGAGATCAAGAGGCAGGAGTTTATGGACCTCAAGCAAAGAGACAACTTGGTGATAGAGTATGTGCAGGTGTTCAACCACCTTGCACAGTATGCTCAGTGTGAGGTCAACACCGATGGGCGGAGGTAATACCTCTTTGTGAACGGCCTTAACTCCAAGATGCAAGACCGGCTGTTGACGTATGAGTTCGCCGACTTCAACAAACTAGCAAGCATCTCTCTCATGGTGGAGTTCAAACTGAAGAACCACCAGTAAGAGAAGAAGTGCAAGAAGGTCCCGCACCTTCCATGGGCGAGAGTTTTTAACGTACATGGACGGAGAGTCAACCTCCACCATGTCACATATCGACTTCGATTGCTCCACGGCCGATGTGAATAGTGCGGTGTACATCCTTCTCCACTCCACAAGGACATCCTCCGAGACTCACCGGTTCTCAAGCGAGTGTGACTGGTGGCCCCGGTGGCCTGTGCTATAATTGTGGGTGTGTTGGGTATTATGCACATGATTGCCCTTATCTGAAGCTGGGAGACGTGGTGACTGCTCTAAGGCCATTATTATTAGCTCAACCCCCTCAGTAAGCCTCCCAAGCTACGCATGTCCCCAAGCGTGGCCGAGTGTATTACACCGCCACTGAGGAAGCTCAGGAGAAATACAACATGTTGATGGGTATGTTATTTGTGAATTCATGCTCTGCAATTATGCTTTTCGATTTTGGTGCATCTCATTGTTTTGTCAAGGAGAGTTACATCTTGAGTCACAGCATGGACACTAAGATTTTACCTTTCTCTTATCATATTGATACACCCGGTGCTATGTTGAGAGCCAATCGTGTCGTTCCTTTAGTTGAGATTCTAATTGAGGGAGTTCAATTTTTTGCAAACTTGATCCTGCTGGATACTAGAGGAGTGGATGTCATATTGGGAATAAATTGGCTTTCTAAAAATAAGGTCGTTATTGATTGTGCTCGTAGGACTATCACTCTTAATGACATGTTCGGCACCCAAGTCCATTTGAAGCTTAAGGAGATTAAACCTTGCTTTTATACCCTAAAAGTCATCTCAGCCATGAATCTTATGAGTATTTCAGTTGTTTGCGAATTTCCTAATGTCTTCCCAGAAGAGTTGCTAGGAATGCCGCCCGACCGAGTGGTAAAATTCTTAGTTGATCTTTTTCTCAGAACGGTCCCAATTTCTAAGAAGTTTTATAAGATGCCACCGAATGAGTTAGTCAAGTTGAAGAAACAAATTCAAGAGTTTCTTTCAAAGGGTTTCATTCGTTCGAGTTCCTCACCTTAGGGATGTCCAGCACTCTTTGTGAAGAAAAAAGATGATACTCCGCGGATGTGTATTAATTACCGTCCGATGAATGAGGTCACGATCAAGAATAAGTATCCGCTTCCCATGACCGATATTCTGTTCAATCAATTGACTGGTGCCCGGGTTTTCTCGAAGATTGACTTGAGACTGGCTATTATCAAATCAAGGTCCGACCGGAGGATATTCCAAAGACAGCTTTCTCGACTCGTTAGCGTCGGCATTCTTCATGTATTTGGTGAACACTATGTTTATAGAGGAACTTGACAAGTTTGTCGTGGTTTTCATCGATGACATTCTTATATACTCCAAGACTGAGGAAGAACATGCAGAGCACCTTTGTGTTGTACTTGGCCACCTTCGAGATCACCAACTATATGCCAAGTTCAACAAGTGCGAGTTCTGGCTCAAGGAGGTCGCTTTTATGGGTCATGTGTTGTCTAAAAGTGGTGTCATAGTTGACTCGAGCAAGGTGCAGAAGGTTCTCAATTGGGTTCAACCTAACAATGTCACTGATATCCGTAGTTTTCTTGGACTTGCGGGTTATTACCGCCGGTTCATTGAGAATTTATCCAAGATTGTTAGCCAATGACTGAGCTATTGAAGCAAGGGGGTGTGTTTGAGTGGTCGAGTAAATGCAAGTCAGATTTCCAAACCATAAAGAAACTGCTCACGATAGCTCTTATTCTCGCTCAACCCGAAGTGGACAAATGTTTCGACGTCTATTGCAATGCCTCCCGTATAGGTCTTTGATGTGTCCTTATGCAAGAGGGTAGAGTTGTGGCTTATGCCTCACGTCCGTTGAAGCGCCATGAGGAGAACTACCCAACTTATGACTTAGAGCTTGCGGTAGTCGTGCACGCTCTGAAGATTTGGCGCCACTATCTGCTAGGAAATTTGTGTTGTATCTATATGGACCACAAAAGTCTCAAATGCATTCATCCGGGGAAAACTAAGATGTACCAAGACCTCAAGCCCAAATTTTGGTGGACTCACATGAGCATCGATATGTTGCTGAATGTGATGTTTGCTGAAGGGTGAAAGCCGAGCATCTCAAGCCAGCCGGTACACTCCAGCCTTTGCCTATTCCCTCCTGAAAGTGGGAGGAGATCGAAATGGATTTATTACTGGATTGCTAAAGACTCAAATGGATATGATTCGACTTGGGTCATTGTGGATCGATTGACAAAATCCGCTTATTTCCTTCCTGTCAAGACCACGTATTCGGTCAAGCAATATGCGGAACTGTACCTCCCCGAATTGTTTGCCTCCATGGGATTCCAAAGAAGATCATTTCTGATGGATGCACTCAGTTCACTTCTCATTTCTGGAGAAGCCTTCATGAGGCCATGGTCATTGAGCTCTTTTACAGCATCACATACCACCCTCAGATCGATGGTCAAACTGAATAGGTGAACCAAATTCTAGAAGAAATGCTCTGAGCTTGTGTGCTCATGTATGGGAAGAAGCGAGAGATTTTCTTGCTATTCACCGAGTTTTCATACAACAATAGCTATCAATCAAGTATTGAGATGTCCATGTTTGAAGCTCTCTATGGCCGTAGATGTCAAACGCCATTGAATTAGTCCAAATCTGGCGAAGGAGCTTCTCTAGGCCTAGACTTGGTCAAGGAGGTAGAAGAGCATGTTCTGACTATTTGGAAGTGTCTCCTCACTCAGTCATGATAGAAGAGCTATGCGGATCGCCGCCGATGAGAACTTGTGTTCGAGATTGGAGATTTTATGTATCTCAAGGTTTCTCCACTCAAAGGAGTTCGATGCTTTCAAGTCAGAGGAAAGCTAGCACCCCGATATGTGGGACCATACCAAATTGTTGCTCGGTGTGGAGAGGTGACCTACCAATTGAACTTGCCTCCATCTCTTTCTGCCATTCACAATGTCTTTCATGTGTCACAATTAAAGAAATGCCTTCGAGTTCCAACCGAAGTGATCAAAGTTAAATCAAGATTTGCAGCTGGATCATTCATATTGTAAGCGACCAATCCGAATCTTGGACGAAGTGGAATGTAAAATTCGGTGGCATTCGATTAAGTTCATCAAAGTCCAATGGAGCAACTACACTAAAGATGAAGCGACTTGGGAGAGTGAGGATAAAATCCGCTCTGAATATCATGAACTTTTTGAGAACTTGTAAGTACTGCGGTAATTTTTGCACATTGGAACATCTCACATGTCTATATTCATCGCTATGTCGAATGGAAGTTTTGTTCCAAAGGTTTGTGCTTAAAAACCACCCAACTAGGAGAGTCATGCTCCTGGCGGTCTGACTACTATTGGTCTGCCAATCTGACCGCTAGTGTCGTTTAGAACTCAAAACTCTCTACTCTATGGGTGGTCTGACTGCCCAAGGCATGCGCTCTAACCATTGGTTTGCGGTCTGACCATCACCACATCGTCGGTCTGACCATAGGAGCCCAAAACTCTATGTATAGATTTTGGTCTAACCGCAATTCCATGGTCTAACTTAGTTATGGTCTGATCGAGCCTAGCTGCGGTCTGACTGCCAGTTCACAGAGAGGCCCGATGGCTATCTTTTTGTTCCATCGATGAAGGTCGACGTGATTCTTTCCCCAATAGCAAAGAATTCTTTTCCATTTCATCGCTAGCACCTTCTCCCTAAGTCTACCGAATCTCGGGACAAGATTGTTCTTAAGGGGGGAGGTTTGTCACGTTCCAAAATACTAATTACATAATTAGACATGCATAATCATTATCGCATGTGCTTGCAAATGTTTGTCTATCAAAAATCAGTTAAACATGTCTCAAACACCTTAGAGATGGTTTAGAGCACTTTGAAGAATCCCTACATACCTTGGAGAAGGAAGAGAATAGAAGGAGGCTGATAAGCGGAGAATTAAAAAAAAATCAGTAAAAGAACCCCCTCATGGTCTGATCGGTGTCACCTGCGATTTGACCGCCAGGTGCGCTGCCATGTGAGCTACCATGTGGATTTCCCATGATGTGACCGCTCGAGCTCGAGGTCTGACTGCCATTACACAGAGGCTCAAGTTAAGTGGATCGGTCACTTTCTTTTGCTCTCTCCCTCTCACTTTTCTCTCATTCTCTCTCTCTCCACCCGACCCTAGTGAGAGAAAGAGAGCTCTACTCATCGCATTCGAAGATCGTAGATCAGAGGTGGGAACTCCCACGATCTTCGCGGAGGACTTCCCCAAGTTTTCCCCCTCTTCTTTCTCGCCAGAGACCCGTTCATCGACTGCAAGCTTCACCACAACTCTGGGAGCCAATCCGCATATCGGAGCCTCTCTGAAACATTCTAATCCAATAGAAAGCATCCATAAGATGAGGTGAGCTATCCCCTACCATTTTCCTGAGCTTGATTCGACCCTCGTGTCATTTAGGCCCAAGTTCAACCTAGCCTAGATCCAATCCATAGGGTATTTTTGAGTTTAGCTCAATGAATGATGTCCAAATCACTTTAAAACACACTCCACAAGTCCCATAGAGCATTTTTGGTACCCTACGTTGTCGAAGGTTTCGTCAGAATCCTCACCGACGACCCTGCAAGGTTTGACGGTCTGACCACCGCTAGAGCCGGTTTGACCACCAGTTGGGACCGAAAAATCCGACTTGAAAACTTATACAGGAATCTGATTGAAACTAGGGCCAGTCTTACCGTTGGTGGGCGGCCTGACCGCCACCGTGCCTATGGTCAGACCGCTACAGACCCAAACTCTCTACTGGCCACCGGTCAGACCGTCACCTACACATCGGTCTGACTACCAGCCTATTAAAGCTAGGTATACTTAGGTTACATTGTTCATGATTTTAAACTTTGAAACCCTAATCACTTAGCGATCTTTTGCAAATATTTTTGAAGCTCAACGCTCTATTATACTTCAAGCATGTATCATTTGCGCGTTTTTTCATTATTCATTTGTTTATGTATTGCATTTGATTTGTTTAGAGGGTGTTGCACCACCGGTCCAAGCTAGTGAAAGTAACACCAACCTTTTGAAGTTTTGCGAGTGTTACGCGGGAAGTATCAGGAAAACCCTAGAGCAGTAAGGCAAGTATCTAAGCATATTGCACCCTTTGATTTAAATTGTGGAGTCTAAAATTGATAAATTATGCTTTATGTAAGTTTGCATGTTCAATAAGTCAATGTCGGGCTTATATGGTTAGAACCTATGTGATGCATTATCCTACCTTGGTAATTTTATGATCCATATCATTGTAGCCTTGATAACATTATTAATGTCTAACTTGAAAGTTATTCAAAATGCTTAGCAATGCATAGGTCCTCGATAGAAGTCGAGCGATGGTGCAACCATTGTTCGCGAGCTTAGGGCTTACTTATTGTTCATGAATATTGATTATGATGTCGATGGTTGGATGAGATGTGGGCGGTGTTAGGAGTGTTTTCTGCCCCAGAGGAGTTCCTCGGGGTAGTTCAGGAGATGAGCTCGAGCACCATAGATCGCTTTGCATTGGTTAAGCACTGCCCATTGGTGCAATTAGCTTTAGCACTTTTCGTACTTATTACATGTTGCATATGAGAACGATAAGTCGAATACCTTTGTAGTTGTGGTCTTTTGGCGTGCGAGTCGATGGTGTGAGCGAGCGGGCTTGTAGGGGTATCCAGTTTGCTCCGGGAGTAGTTCTGGATGACCATTACATCTATCACCCCAAAAGCGGGTTTAATGGGAAAGGTTGACACGAGTATCCCCTCGGGTGGGCCTGTGTGGACATGTGAGCCGTATGGTCCTCGAGTCGTGTAGGTAAAGGAGTACCCCTGCAGGATGTAAAAATAATTCAAATTACCGAGCTCTCGATCATGAGCATGCTTCTGTCCATTTGCATCGGTCATAGAGTTACAAATGTGGGATGGTGGTATGGATGGTATGTTGGGTAATGTTGATAGCTGGCTATTGATGTATTACTATAGTTCCATTTACATTTATGTGCAGGTTGGTAGTTACAGATTTTAAAGGGTATGTTCGTTATGTTTAGATGCTCACACATATGTGTCTAGGTTGCGGGCACATATGTTTTAATCAACCTTATGACCTTTTTTCTTGCTAATGGTCCAATGCATAATTTTTAGAGTCGGGTTATTTATATATACCTTATATGGATTAAGTCTTACGAGTACATTCGTACTCAGCTACTCTACAGGTTTTGTAGTGAGGAAGAGATGGTGTTTGATTACTTCACGTCCGCCGATGCTAGCGACGGGTATGAGTAGGCAACTATCGAAGGTCACACTTTTGGGGTGAAGCCTAAGGGCACATGGCTTTACCCATATTTTGCTGTCTTTAGCTTTTGTTTCCGCTGCGTAATTTCTCTTTTGGCTAGGAGTTGATTAGTTTTAGTATCCTCATAGATCTCTTCTGTTGTAAATTGTTAAACTTGGAAATGGTTAAGAACTTGTAATATAATTTAATTAGTCGCTCTTTATTAAGCTTGGTTATGATTGCTTATGTTTGAAAGGCATGTGTTTCGATCTTGGGCATAAAACATCTGCCGAGATTACCGGGATGATATTCTGGTTAATTGTTGAAGTCGTATTATGTAAATAATCGACTTGGTGATTAAATATAATATTATTTAGACGGTTCTCCCACAAAAATACCCCTAAAAATTGCCAAATGGTTGGCCATGGTATACAAACAGATATTATTAGTTGTTTTGCCACGACAACCACCAGCTACATAATTGAAGAAATTGGTGTTAATTACTAATCAATTCTAGCTGATGAGTCTAATGATGTGTCCTAAAAGGAACATCTAGTTTTGTGCTTTGCGTTATGTTGATTGTGAGAGGTTCCTTGGAGTTGTTTATATGACTGATAGTATTTCTTTATCACTTAAGAAAGCAATCTAATGTTTGTTTATGAAATACTCGTTAAGTCTTTCTCAAGTCCATGTCTAAGGATATGATGGTGATGGTAACATGAAAGATGAAATTAATGGGCTGAAAATATTGATTCTGAATGAGTCTCCTTCTGCTTATTACATCCATTATTTTACACAGAAAATTTGGAAGCACTAGAATTAAGTGATATTCAAAGTGGAAAAGGATTGGAGATAGGATTGTCTAGGCCAGTGACACTCGTTGTAGTTCTCATTACAAGATTGTATTGCATATTATTGCTATGTATTCTACAATTTATAGTTCTCATTTCAAGATTGTATTGCATATTATTGCTATGTATTCTACAATTCATAAAGTACTTATAAATCTAGGAAAATATCCCTCTCACAAGGATGATTGGGAAAATCCATGCTGTATGTAGGGCATTTGAGTCATTTGATTTCATTTTCATGGCGCACTTGATGCTAGTCATACTTGGATACACATATGACTTATGTCAAGCTTTGCAAAGGAGGGAGCAGTATATTGCTAATGCTATGACACTTATTCACTTGGCTAAGACTAGATTGCAGCATATGAGGGATGATGGATGAGAAGAATGTTTTCAAGAAAAAGTCGCATCATTTTGTATGAAGCTCCGTGTTAAAGTTCATAATCCCAATGATAGATATAAGTCTTTTGGATGATCCCAACGTTTTTACTTAAAGCAAATAAATAATTATTATTTTAGAAGAGAAATATATCTTGGCGTCGTTGATACCATTCGTTAGGAGCTTGATAACATGTTTGACAATTTTAATATGCAATTTCTTGTTTGCATTTCATCCTTAATTCCTTAAATGCTCTCAACTCATTTTCTTTTTATGATAAGAAGCATCTAATGAACCTTGCCAAGTTTATTCCAAAGAGTTTTCAAGTATAGATTTGATAAGGCTTTCTTTCCAACTTGATAAAATTATTATTGATATGAGAAGTGATGGTAGGTTCAATGATAAAAGACTTTTGGTGAGATCTCTGTCAAGCTTGTTCAAACACAAAAGTATTTGATATACAACTTGATATATTTGTTTCTCAAATTGGTATTGCTCTTATCGGTGGCTATAGCGAGTGTTGAAATAGTATTTTCTGCTATGACTTTTGTGAAGAATAAGTTAAGAAATTGTATGGATGGTCAACTATTAAATGATTGTCTCGTGATATTTATAAAGTGAGACATGTTCTTAAGAATTAGTGTTAACGATGTAATCAAATACTTCCAAAATATGGATAATCCTTGTGTGAAATTGATTTTCTTTAGATAATTTGTAATTTATATTTATATAAAATCAACTGGTACTCTTATTTGAACAATTTTTATTATATTTTATTTAATTTAAATCTTAATTGAAAACTACAATTTATATTTATATATGTCGTGTTAGAATAGGTATACCTTTCCAATTTTTCTGGAACCGCCGCTCATCAAGCCCGGGCCGGTTATGCGTTCAAGATCGGAATCACTATAGAGACAAATAATATTAACCTGTCGTCGTTTCAGAAAGGGCTGGTTAAGAACGATACGACGACGTAATTCTGTTCACCCGCTGCTTTTATTTTAGCACTTTGTACGTAACCACTCACTCGTGCTGGCTCAAAAAAGATGGGGCTTTTTGGTGGCTTTGGTCGGACTGTGGCAAAAAATATAGAATAATGATGTGTAACCTTGAAGTTTTCTGACGTGGTATCATGCTCTTCATTTCAGCTCACGCTATCCTCTAATCTATTGCACCCGGGGCCAACCCAACAAATCGCAGCCGCCCAAGTTTCCCACCACTAATCACGATGCCGCGGCGTGTGCCGGAAGCAACAAGCCGCCCACCACACAGTCGCACACCGTACCCGACAAGCACGTACCGGGTTCCAGCCTTAGTATCAATGAGATTCGGTCTTATTGATTTTTTTTATATTAAATAATTTTTTTCTTTCTTTCAGTTATACATACCAGTCGTTAGATTAAAAAAGGACGATATGAATCAAAATCTTATAAAGATTTTTGGGTAAAAGATCTCATAAAATTTCTTTCTATCAACCCGAGCGCGAGACGTCAAACTTGAGTATCACCGTGAGAGTTGACTTCATGTCAGAATTAACAGAAACATTATTAAATACTCTATTGTTGAATCGATTTTACATTAAAATCAGAAAAAATCACTAATACATTTTGTACTATAAGGTGGGAGAAAAAAAATCTAGTTTTCATCGATTCTCGACTTATTCTCTTAATTTTAACATAATCTTTTCAAAAATTATTTATATCACTAACATACCAAACGATTCACAAACATCATTTTCACTATAAAATTAATTTTCACCATAAAATCATTTTTACTAAATTAAAGACCTCTATCGAATAGATCTTTACTCGCCATGCATCAAGGCCCTACCTGTCAGCCACGTAGCGCTCCCTCCCGCCCACCCTCCAGTCCTAAACGGGCCCCACCCACCCTCCAAGTCGCCCTCCAGGCTCACCTAACCCCCCGCCTAATCGCGCCACTAAACAAAGATTACGGTGACGGTGGGAGGGTGGGGTTCGGGCCGGGCGCGCTGCGCTGTCCGCTGTCGCCATCAATCGCACGCGCCACCCGTTGGAATCTCGCTCCCGGGGGCACACGCACCGGCACCTTTGCTTCCATTTGAAGCGCAAATGTCTGCTCCATCTTCCTCTTGATTACTAGTATCCTAATCGCACCAGATCGTCGAGGAAAAGAAAAAAGGGAGGAAGGATTAGTTGTGCAGTCGGGTGGTGGGATCTGATTTTGATTAGCCCGGTTAGTAGCAGCAGTGGGTGGTGCCTGACTGCTTGCATCCGTGAGTGTGCAGCGCGGGGTCTATAAATACAGCTCAGATCTGGGAGGCCTCCTTCCTCGTCCGCCCGTGTCCCACTGCCCGTGTCTAGTCCGATTCAAAGCGCCGGTTCCCCGTGTCCGAACCGAGCAAGCCGAGCCCAGTCCCCAGCGCAAGCGGCCAGCTCGGTGAGCGAGCGATGCAACCCTCCCCACGCTTCGTAGCAGATCGCTTTGGTCGGTCCCCTTTCGTTTCGGTGCGTGGTTTCCCTGACGCTTGATTTGGATGGATCTGGTGTTGCAGCGAACCGGGTGCGATGGCGCAGAAGGAGGCCAATGGCAGCGGCGGCGGCGAGCACGCCGTCACCCGCCCGCCGCCGACGCCCTCGCCGCTCCGCTTCTCCAAGTTCTTCCAGGTGCGCTGTCTCATCGCCGGATCCCTCTGGCTGTGCTGTTTGGGTCGGTTCGCGTGTTCCGGATCCTGATTGGGGTGCTGATTGCCGTTTGATCCAGGCGAACCTGCGGATCCTGGTCACCGGTGGGGCGGGCTTCATCGGCTCGCACCTCGTCGACAAGCTCATGGAGAACGAGAAGCACGAGGTACGTAAGCACATGACGAGATCCCGTAGCATTTCGTTGTTCGTTAGGTCTGCAGGATCGGCCTGCGTCCATGTCTTAAGTCGGCTCCATTACGGGGGATAACGGCTAGATCTCATCTTAGTGATAAGGTCAGGGACAGACCGACAGAGGGGGTCTAGATCTGTGTGAAAGGGAAGTAAGTGGGAGATAATTGTGCCAGATCTCTGGGGTGCAAGCTTTCAAGTTACATTTTGCATCATGTAGGGGAATTGCTGTATAGAGCTTAAGCTGGAAGCGTTGCTCGAGTATTGGGTACTTCCGTGGATCTGATTGGTAAATGGTAATGTGAGAGATCACTAAACTGAGTGAGATCCAGTGGCAATGCTTGCATTACTTTCTATAGCTCAAGCTATTTAGTTGCTCTAGTCCTGGGAATCTGTTTTGTGGATCTATTTGGGAATTTGAGAGATCACACGGATGCAGTGGCAATGCTTTAGAGATCTTCTAGCGCACTTCATTTTGAGCTGCCTGAGATAGTTTCTGAATCATGTGGGTGCCATTCTAAGAATTGAGAGCTATTTTCCATAGTGTCGTTTAATGCTTCGTGCTGCACTAAGTTTGTGGCGTTGAGCAACTTTTGAGCTCTAGGATCCTTGCTGCGTATCCTATCTTGAAGGCATGTTAGATGTTAACTGTGTTCTCTTGCATTCAGGTCATTGTTGCTGATAACTTTTTCACTGGTTCAAAAGACAACTTGAAGAAGTGGATCGGCCACCCAAGATTTGAGCTCATCCGTCATGGTAAATAACTAGTTAACTACACACACTTAAGACTTTTGATAGTAAATTCCTAGTGTAGCTCATCTCTGCATTGCCACATATTCTGTTATGTTTTACATAAAGTTAACATCATTTTTTGTCTTTTCTTTCAAAGGATCCTGAAAATTATTGATCCTGGATAGTCAATGACAAATAAAGTGCTATTTGTTTAATTTGTATGTGTCTCTGTGCGTGTCCAAAAAACATGTCTTATGTTGTCTGTCAAATGGAGCTTCAGATTTTCTGAATTTATTATCGAAGCCTTAGTTGTTGACTACTAAACTCTCTCATTTGGCAGCCTTAGTTCTGTTCTTCTTTTTCAAAGGTTCCTGAAAATTTTGAATCATGGTTAGTCAATCACGATTAAAGCACTGCACACTTATTTCCATGTATAGTCAATTATTGTCCAAAAGCGTGTCCTGAGTTGTCTGTTGAGTGAATAATATTTTTTTTCCATCTGAATTGGCCATTGACTATACTTATATTCAGAGTACAAGTATGCACATCTATGTTAATTTTCTGAGACTGGTGGTATAACTTTGGTCATTGCTGATCTTGAATATGTGCTGATGGGATGGATAATATACTTAAATTAATTGCTTAATGTACTCATGGAAAACAGTTTTACAAATCACTGCTCTCAGTTGTTCCATTTTACAGGTATTTTCTTCCGCGTCAGTTATGAACTTATGCCGTAAATTTGTTCTCACTGTTTTAGATGTCACCCAACCGTTGCTTGTGGAGGTTGACCAAATCTATCACCTTGCTTGCCCTGCTTCACCAATCTTCTACAAGCACAACCCTGTTAAGGTATGCAGGTTCTCTGTTCTGTGAGAGGCAGTATATCATTTCTTAGTTTTTCCTGATCTCTCATGGTATTGAAATGTATGCAATGTCCTGAACAGACCATCAAGACAAATGTTATTGGGACCCTGAACATGCTGGGACTTGCAAAGAGAGTTGGAGCTAGGTCAGTTCATCATGCCAATTGATTCTTCGATTACCTCTCGCATAAAAAACTAGATTAATCGGAGGCTTATGTTCAATTGCAGAATTTTGTTAACTTCAACCTCTGAAGTTTATGGTGATCCGCTTGAGCATCCTCAAACAGAGGCCTACTGGGGCAATGTTAATCCAATTGGTAAACTTCTTCGCCTGACAAATGCAATACATTTTGCTCTGCTTTTCATAAATGAACTTTCAAGTTTTCTTACCGTTTTAATTTGATTTTCTTTATCAGGAGTCAGGAGCTGTTATGATGAGGGTAAGCGTGTAGCAGAGACGCTGATGTTCGACTATCACAGGCAGCATGGCCTTGGTAATACTTCGTTGTGTACTAAACTTCACTATTAGCTCGTAGCCCTTTTTGTTCTGTGAGAACTCTGGGATTACAATTTGTCCTCAATAATTTTTATCATATATGTCCATAGAAATCCGAATTGCAAGGATTTTCAACACCTATGGGCCTAGGATGAACATTGATGATGGCCGTGTTGTTAGCAACTTCATTGCTCAGGCTGTGCGGTAATGCTTGTTGGACTTCTTTTACTTACTTCCTAGCTTGTGTCAAGATGGTGTTGGTGGCTTATCTTGTTATAATGTTGTAGTGGTGAATCCCTGACTGTCCAGAAGCCAGGAACACAGACTAGGAGCTTCTGCTATGTCGCTGATATGGTTTGTCTTCCATTTCATTTGCAGTTGTTTCATAGTTGATCAGTGAATGATATCATCAACTGTATCATTTCATTTGCAGGTTGATGGCCTTATTAAGCTGATGAATGGAAACAACACTGGACCGATTAATTTGGGCAACCCAGGTAAAATCAATATCTATATTTAATTTTGCTGCCACACAGTGAGCAACTCAGATCTGCGTTATAAATATGAATAAGCATTCCCGTCGTATGTAAGTTGGGCTTCATCCTCTTTCCACTAAATGGCTGTAATGTATTGTGTTGTAGGTGAATTTACCATGCTGGAACTTGCTGAGAATGTGAAGGAGGTAATATGGATTTTATATATTTGCAATTCTTTCTTCTTGCAAAGCTTGGGAAATCTGGGTGGTATACTGACATGCCTGTTTAATTTTGCAGTTGATCAACCCAGATGTGACAGTGACGATGACCGAGAACACTCCTGATGACCCTCGCCAGAGGAAGCCAGACATCACAAAGGCGAAGGAAGTTCTGGGGTGGGAGCCTAAGGTCGTCCTACGTGACGGCTTGGTGCTCATGGAGGATGATTTCCGGGAGCGCCTGACTGTGCCCAAGAAGACCAAGGCCTAAATCGGCTTGCGCTTGGCGAAAATATCACGGGAGGAGCGTACTCATAGTTGGGTTCATCATTATTCGTGGCCACATTTCATTACGGAATTTGAGTTCCAATAAACTGAATACACCATTGTCGTTCAGTTGAAAGATTGTACTATTAGAATTTTCATACAGGGTCGGCTGTTTGCGTTACTGCTTTTTGCAGAACTTGTGCTACTTCTGTTTGTAGCCTATGTACTCCCTAAATCGATTATAGCAATGTTGATGCCATTTTGAGCTTTTGTTTAATCTTTTTGCTGCTGAGAGTGTCAGCTTGACATGGGCTTTTAACCTTTTATCTTCATTTTGCTTGGTGCTGAAGCGTCTAGCTATGTAAGTAACAGTATCCACAGTATGTCATGGACTTGTGCCGTGTCAAAGCTGCAGCTGTTTGTCAGAAATCTGAATGATCCGTATCTAATTTAGCAAACTAAGATTCTATTTATTTGGATTTCTATTGTCTTCTGCTTTTCAAAAACAAGAAGCTAAAACAATAGTTTGTTTTTGTTGGCTTCTAATTGTGATTTCTGAAAAAACAAAAATAGTTTTCACTACTAAAAAATCTAAGAAGTCAAAAATAAATTTAGATATGCTTATACTAAAAACAGACTTCTAAAAAGTCACAGTTTATAAAGAACCTAAATAAACAGGACCTAAACGACCCTCCAGTCTGGTCTAGCACTTTGCCAACAAGGAACCATCGTTTGCAGGAGAAGCTACGAAGGAACATGCGGGCCGTTGGTGGCCTCTAGATGCGATTCTTTGAGGTCTAACACGGCTCGTGCCGTGGAACGACACAACTTTTTTTTTCTTCTAGATGATGCAAGATAGTTTTTTAGACAGTACAGTACAACAGGTAGATGTATGCACTCTAACGGAGGTTACTAAAGATTAGAGGTGTGAAACTTAAAAGTTGACAAAGTTATCATAAATTTCTCGCTGTTGACGGTCACCTGCCATTAAAAAAAAATTCACTTTAAAAGATATAAGCAACTAACCTGAGGTTTGATTTCTGATGATTAGAGATACAAACACTTCTGCTAACCACCCAAGATAGGCTTGATTCTCAACTACAGATTTGACTGCACTTAAAAAAAAGTTTGAAGACGACTAAAAAATTCAAAGGATTTTCCTTTTAAAATCTGTCAGGCAAAATTTAACCGCAGGGGAACGAAAGAAGACGTCACGAAGTTTTGCGGTTATCATCAACGCGCGTCTCCGGCACGTCCACACGGGGTGGAGTAGTAGATCTGGCTCCAGCTTTGTCGGTATGGAACAAGCCGACTCTTGACTTTGTTAGCTACCTGGTAACATGGCCCCATCACGTTTACAACAACAAAAATACAAAAACATAAAAAACAGTGAACGACGAGCAACAAACAATCCAACGCTTCCGTTCCAAGCAAGCAAAACATGTGCGCACACGGGGGGACACGTCGTGTTGATCAGCGGTGGAGGGTTGGGGCTTATCGGGCTTAGAGCATTAAAAAAGGACTTTATCGGACACGTCATCATTAATATAACGTGAGAAACATAAAAGTATCGCTCTAATAGAGACGTTATTTTTGCAGACTCTCTACACGCTAAATATAGCATGCGCCCCCGACCGCTATCGAGCAACCGCGGTTTCCCTCCCGCCTTCCTCCTCTTCCTGTCTCCCCTTCCCCATCGACAAGCTGCCCCATTCCTTCCCTGCTTCAACCTCCAGAACTGCCGTTTTCCGACAACAACAAACTCCAAGTGGCTTGTCGAAGTGGTGACGAAGGAGGCGAGGGCGGCAACGACGACTGCGAGGTGTTCGTCATCAACCTCCTTGTCGTGTCGCTCGCCGACTTGTGGGCTCCGTTGCGGGAGCTGTTCGTCAGGCTGCTCGACGAGCTTGCCGCAGATGAGGAGGTCGACAGAGGTGAGCATGAGAGCCCTCCCAGATCTCAGAGCCACACCTGCCTGAGCGCCCCTGCTAGATCCGCCCACCCATCTCCCCAAACCTAATCATCCATCCACGTCCTGCTCCTTGCTCTGCGAGGGCGACCTTGTCTGTGGCAGCAACTAGATCCAGATCGATCACCACTGATTGATCTGCCCTCCTCCTCCCCACGATCCAAATCGATCACCGCTAATCGATCTACCCTCCTCCTCCCCACGATCCAAATCGATCACCGCTAATCGATTTGCCCTCCTCCTCCCCACGATCCCGTGGGTGTTTTTTTGCAGAGATTTTTTACTGTGTGGCGACCAATTTGGTGCGACGGATCGGTGGGCTGAGCGCTGGGGCTTTCGTGAGATGATTTGAGGCTTTTTGGGAGGCATTTGTGGTAGCTGCTTCAATCTTATTGTCTGTCTTTTGCTAAACACATCTGGGATTTATGGTCCAGAGATTACTGGAGATCCTATTTTCATTTTGCGATGAAGACATTCACTCCCGTGGAGTTCATCGGGGATCTCGATGGCAAATAGCGAGGAGGGGAGTCGGGTGGCTCGGCGGCCATGCTCTGGCGAGGACAGGAAGGGAGAATGACATGTGGCCTCATGAATATATCGGTAGTTATAGAATATTATTAAAAAATAGGAGAGAATATAGAAGATAAAATATAGATATGTTGTTGAAGTAGTGAAGTAATATAGAATGGAATCTTTATAGATGATAATCCATATAAGAAATTGGAAGATGAAATATAGATATACGGTTAGAGTTGCTCTTACACTCCCTTTAGCTTCGATTTTTCTCTATTAAGCACATGCAGCCCCATATTTCTAAATCTAAGTATACTAGACTATTAATTTTAGCTTTAAGCATAAGTCATTCTGTTTAACTGGTCTAGCAAGGTCATGGGGCTCGAGCCCCCTACTGCCTACTGCGCCATAGAGCTCCTCTTTAGTCCTTCTCCATTTTTTCTAAGAAAAAAAAAGGAGAAGAGGACTAGAGGAGGGAGATGATGTGGAAAAGGAAGATGAGGTAAAATAGAAGGGTTTGTTAGAACTAGGACTGCAATGTAAAGTAGAGAGACAACAATAGATTCAATCATTGGTTTTCTTATTGATAGATGTTGGTATTTATACATGGTGAATAGTTATGTTCGTTCGGGAGACATCACTCTTGAACGAGTGTCTATTGTGAATGGATGTCCGTTCGGTGGTATTGATCATTTCGGTTCGTAACACTCCCCTTAATCCATGTCGTTTTATGTATATATCATCTTGAGAACTCCTCCAAAAATTTTATGGGAAAAATATAAGAAGGATAATAGTGATATGATGTTAAAACTCCTTTAAAATTCAGTGAAAAAATAAGGAAAAATGATACAACATATATTGATTATTGTTTTATTGTAAACTCATATGAGAAAACCTTGAACAAGGAAAAACCTATAAGCAAGTTTAGAGAACAATAGGTATGATCTATGGATCAATATGTCTTTGATATTTCCCTTAAAAACCCCGGTAGGGAAAATAGAAAAAAAAAATATATATATATATATATATATTCTTGTGTAGATATTATCTCATTAAAATCTTTTATGAGAAACCTCATGGGTAAAACTTATATAGGAAAAAGAGTACAATATGATATATGAACAGGTTAAAATTCAGGAGGAGACTCTCTCTGAACCTTGCAAATCTCAAAGTCATCGCATACCAATACCATGAACATATTTTTAAAATATCAAAGTTGGTAAGGACTTTGTGAATAAATCTATGAGGTTATCGTAAGATTTAGTTTGCAAGTTGTTTATCGCATAAGGATAAACACAATTTAGGGGCAATATACTTAGTGATACTGCTCTTTATGTAACATATTTGCATCTGAGCAACATAAGCAGGATAATGGTAGTCGATTCAATGGAATTAATACCACATGAATTTTTATGTAGTTGATCATTCTGCGAAGCCATACATAAGTATGTGATGTTTCAGAATAATATGTGAAAGTAGCCACTGGAATCTGTTTTGATGACTCCCATGAGATGGCTATATCACCATGAAATCAGTCTATGATCTGGCGTTATGGGGATTAGCTATATAGCCAAAATCTAGATATCCCATAATGGTTATGTCTTGATTTTTCTAATAGAAAAACCTAGATCTTTTGTGCCACAAAGATATCTGCGGATATCCTCTTTGACTCCCACCTAATGGTGTTGTTGGAGCTACGCTGTTTGACCTAGTAAGTTATCTGCAAATACAATATCAGGCATATTGCGATTTACAAGATACATGAGCGCTTTGATGGCATTAAGATATAGAACTTTAGTTTCAATATCTTTTCATCGTCAACCCAATGTATGAATAGATCTTGATTCATATTTAGGGATTGAATGACCATAAGTGTTTGATGGATATGATTATCCAATATCAATTGGATATTAGTGGACTGATAGATAAATATTCCTGAAGGAATATGCTCAAGTTATAGACTTAAGCGAAATTTGGTTTTACCCAAATTATCATTTCAAATTCCATCTTAAGATGATTACATACTTTGTCGTGTGTGGTTTGGAGATGATACAAAATCCAATTGGGATTTCACTATGAACACATATATGCAATCATCATGGTTGGAGAAATTCTTCTATGGAAGGAACTCATTTAGTTAGTTGTACCACAATCAACTTAACTACTTGAAGTCATGGAGTGACTTAAGTTGTACACAATATATATTGTGATTTATATTTAGATTCAGAATATGAAGTCCATTAGAGACTTATATGTCAAAATTTATCCAATTCATTTGATCTGCCAATAATATTAAATATAGGAACCTAATTTCCACACATACCATAGGGTATGTAGCATCGTAATTGATGTCGGGTCTCTGTGTGAACTCTTGTGCTACAAGCTCACTATTCCACCACCTTATGGAATGAAAATCTATTTTGCTTCCGTAGGGAAAATATTTGGAGGTGTAGGTATTACTTTTTGTGAATACCTCTCTTTTTGTGAGCGAGGCTATCTGTGGTTGGATTGCATCCTTCCATTGAGTCCAGACCGAGCATTTTTCACACTCTGCCATGGTAATTGATCGTAGTAGAGAAGAAGTTGTTCACAATTGTAGTCTTTGGTATTGATTGATTCTATGGAATCAATACAGTTTGTGAAAATATTATCTTGTTTAACTCGGTGTAATTCCTAAAACAATGGAGTTAGGATGTTCTAATGACCTAACATATGAATTTGTGTACATATTTGTGCTAGGCATTTGGATGTTAAACATCCATAGGCTTTGGATCGTGAATATCCATAAGATGTCTGTCAACTTGATGTTGATTTGTATTTACTGTCTTTGACGATATTCTCCCCTGTTTCCAAGAATGCTTGTAAGAAGTTGTATCTCTTGGGACCATACTTCTCCCTCTCTTATTTTGATTTAGGAGTTGAGAGATTTTGATAGGTATCTCTACTCTTTCTGGCACATTAATAGTAGGAATCGAATTTGATGGCACTTTTATGACGAGTAAACGTATCTGGCAGATTATTTGCAATATGTTGTAAATACAAGATGTTCTGAATAAGAGTTGAGATCTCTGGTACGTGGATACGAGGACGGAATATGAATATGTGATATTTTCTTCTAATTTCTGGCATTTTTATGGTATTAATCTCCCCCTAATACCTAGAATTTTCATCAAAATATTATGAGCATACGGGCAATGAATAAGTTCATTGTGAGGGACTCGAGGTATTATTTATTTAACGGATAATTATACCTCATATGGATCCCCAACGTCGTTTGATGTATGTTGTAGGGTGGTGATATCGGTACGTGCAGAATGTAACCGATTTGCAGATAGAAAATACTTCGTTGTAGCCAAATTTTCACGTACTAACTGCAACAGAGGGAGCTGTATGATTGTAGTTGGATGAATTTAGTTTAATAATGCGGTGTGTAAAGCCACATGTCACCAACAGGATGTTGGCAAATTGCAATTTATAGTTGGTTATGCAAGTAATCTGATTCTCTTGATGAGAGAGATTCAACTATACTATTATGAATATGGATATAAGATACTTAATGTTGTACTTTTCAAAACCAAACTATTCCATGCAAATGGATTTGATCCTACATGCAGGATAATTTGCTCTAATTTTGATAATTAGGGCAATGAGTTTAGCTTAAGTGTGGTGCCTTATGTATAAGGGACATATGTGAGGCTATTTTGAAGATGCATCAATCGGCATTATAGAATATCTAGATGGTCTATAAAATTGTTGAATATAGCCATATGTATATTCTTGAATGTGTCCAAGAAATTGGGTGACACATTATGAATTTTAAGTTAATAGGGCTTTAAAATTTAGTTCCCTGTGACACATACGGTGCACATAAATCTAAAGATTTTAAAAATTGATGATATGACCAATAGAATTGTTAATAATTTTTTTCATTATCTCTAAGGTAGAGTGACCAAGATAATCATGCTAAGTCTTGATGTGATCAAGATAGAAAAATTATTTTGTACGCAATATGTGATACATGTTTGATGTATGTATAGTACAATCCATATGGTATATAGGGAAGCTTACCATATCCGTTGATTAAGAGGAGAAATTCCTCTTGTATTGTCATCATGGGTTTTGATATAGAAACCATTCAGACGGATATCTCTATAACTTAGTAAGGTACGGGTTGAATCGAGATACAATAGAGCATCATCGATTATGACTTGAGTACCCATAAAGAGAATAATTCCATCAATTATTGCATCGTATCCAGTGATTGTTAAAATATTTCCTTTCTCTTAGTAAGAGTTTGAAAATATTTTGGTTCCATGTAGTATAGAGTTTGTGGTGCATATGTCCACAAAGCATTTCTTCCTCCATCGGATTGACTCTCGTAAAATCTATATATAGAATTAAAGAATTTGATATAAATTTTTTTATCAGATATATAGAATACATACAAACTTTATGTAGTATCATAGTGCTGATACAATATTATGATATACAATATTTAATTGGATGTAGATAACATGGTATCTAAGAAATTGGGAGACTAGATAGAGTCTCCAAACATATCGTGCAAAGTAAATTTGACAATCATATTTTCCATACTCATGGAATCATATTTTACATGTTACTTGGTTCTTGTGGAACTTGTTGTGAACAACTAGTCTCCTTGGTGGTGTCAGTATGAAGATTGAAATGTGCTTCAAATTTTTATCCTTGAGCAGGTCGGTTACGTTCCAAAGATTGTAAATGCAAATCAATTAAATGACTAAGAGTGTGGCATTTTTTATTTAGTGGAGTGCTTGTAGCATCCATACTTACGACAAATATTCGATTTATCAAGTTTGGAAATGTCTTGACCCTGATTCGGTGCATAGGGCTTCTACTTCTTGTTGCGTTTGTATTTACTATTAAAGTTCTTTAGATGGCGTCTAAAAGAGCTATCAAACTTATTATTATTCTGAATATTAGTATGTACTTCAGGTAAAGGAGCAGTGTAGATTAGACGCTAATGATGATTCCTTAGAATGAGTTCATCATGTTTTTCGTCCTGAAATAATATATGGATTAATTCAGAATAAATTTGGTATTCTCTTACACAGTATTGTTGCTGTAAGATTCTATCACTAGAAAGCATAGTAGATAAAGTTTTCTCTATCTTTTTTGTTTCTGTAGGTTCTTTTTCACAAAACCGCAACTTATAACAAATTTTATGAACAACGTGATTGTAATCTCCGATGGACTTAAAGTCCTGCAGTCAGAGACGTGTCCATCCATGACTAGCATCAGACAAAATGACCACCTTTTGCTGTTCATATCTTGTTTTAAGAGCTAGCCATAATGTGATCCAATTTTCTTCCATCAGATACTTATATTTGAGATCCGAATGGATATGATGCTTTATTATGTATAAAGCTTCATATTTAACTTGATCTGATAGTGGTGGATCTCCCTATTAGGGAGATTTGGAGTGCCGCTACTATTCCATGGGACATAAGACTGACCTTGACGTTTATTGCCCATATTAGATAATTGTGAAGGTCAAGCGCGATTTGACCATAGATTTAATTAATTTACTACGTGTGAATTAAAAATCATCATGGTATTGTTGTAATTATGATGCAAAATTTTATAAAGTCAAGTTAAAACTTGAATTATATAGTATAGACCTCAAATTTTGTAGCTAATACGTTGAAAATAATCATCAAATGTGGTGTAGATCTCTCAGTAGTATGAGGCATAATCTGATATTTGTCAGTAGATACCTATGGTCCTATTACCTTGTGTTAGGCTAAATAGAATATTTGGAAGAGCACATTGAAGGTAGTCATCAAGTCAAGATGATAAAATATAGACCTCACAGTAATGATTGATAATTTGTAAATATGCAGTAGATCTATAGTTCCATTACCTTGTGTTTCATAAATATTAAATGGAGGTAATCACTTTATTTGATTTTGCATTTCAATTCTATTTGAATTAAGCACTTATTGGGCATAAAACCACTTTGAGCTTAATTAAGGTGAACTAATATGTAATTCTGCAAGAAAATAATCTCAATTGAAAAATTAACAAGGTCATAATCATAATAGCATGTTATAGGGATTGCATAAAGCAAACATATTGAACAATGCATAATATTCCAAAAAATAGGGTCTAGAATGTTAAATTGCAACATGAAACAATACATGATGTAATTACATGACAAGTACTTAATAAATAGTACTAGTAGTTGGACTATTTTGCAATATATTGAAAACACGGGGGCTTTCTTGCAAAATGGCCTAAGTAGGTGCTAGTGGCCGAGACAACCTGGGATGAAGCCCAGGTGGCCTTTCGGCCCATGCGGCCAGGAGCGGGGTAGCGTGTAGGTGGACGACAGGCCGCAGCCTGGGCCTAGGCCTTGGCGGCCTTTTCGGTTGGCCCAGGTTAGGGCGTAAGCTAGGTCGCATATAACCGGGGCAGGGCGACAGTTAAGGTAGGGTTTCCCCACCCTGGTCGCCTCACCACACACACTGCTTGCGCTGATGCATTGCTCCATCCCCTTCGCCTTCGTGCTACTGTGCCACCACACCATGCCGCCTAGATGCCGTTGTAGGGGATGCCAAGGGCCTCTGGATCCCACAACTTGTGGCCCGTATGACGGTTGGCTGCCTCGGTCATCATGCGCCAGAGCCGGTGAGCCAGAGACGTGGAGGTGGAGGAAGAAGGTGTCACCGCCGTCGACTTGGTGAAGAAGGGCGGCGCACCTCGGGGTGATGCCATGGTGCTGAGGACAAAGCTTAGGTGCCCCGGGGTGGCCCCCACCTGGCTAGATTCGCCAATAGCCATGGTGAAGGAAGTCACCACACCTCCGTCGTCGGTGGGAAGGCATAGGCCGGCACCAAGGCCAAAGCCGACCTCGGTGGCAGGGTCATAGAGGTTGAGACCGACCGCGTAGCGCAGGAGGGTCCAACGTGGAGGGGGTGTGGCCGATGTCGGGGAAGGGGTTTGATGGCCACGTCGTTACAGTCCGAAAGTGTCACCGGGGTCACAGTGGTGGAGGGGTCGCTATTGTTGTGGCCATGTCCTGACGCACGACGGTAGTCGTGGTAGGGCCGATGTCCTCAGCCACGATAGAATCCTGGGGCTCAGTGGTGGCGACCCAAGTGAAGTCGGTGGCTAAGTGGATGCCGACAGGGACGATTTGCCAAAGGCAAGACAAAGAGCAAAGCCATCTCCAATGACATGGGTAGAGAGGGTAAGTCTTACGTCGTTGACACTTGGTTGGATATTTTCTCTATGCAGAGGCCTTCGTGCCTCTTTTGTTCTTCGACCGCTCAGCTGAGAGCGTGCTGATAACATGTTAGAACTAGGATTACAATATAAAGTAGAGAGACAACAATAGATTCAATCATTGGTTTTCTCATTGATAGATGTTGGTATTTGTACATGATGAATAGTTGTGTCCGTTCGGGAGACATCACTTTCGAACGGGTGCCTATTGTGAATGGGTGTCCGTTCGGTGGTATTGATCATTTCAGTTCATAACAGGGTTGAAGGAGGAAGGAGATGAGGCTTCTTGAATTGTTTACTGGCTCCACCACTGAGCATGGTCCAATGGCGGAGATGATGAACACACAGTGGAGAAGTCGCTTAACCTCGAGCTCCACCTTGGGTCGCCGTTGCCTCATGTTGTAGTATCGAGGAGTGGTGACACGGAGGTGGTCAACGAGACCTTGCATGTTTCGCCGATCCAAGAAAGGCCGCAGAAAATGAAAAACTACTGATGTGGAGGAAGCTGTGGATTCGGTGAGCAATTTTGCTTAGGCCAAGTGACCAATGACTGCTGCCAATGCGCCAGTGCCTGTGCTCTTGGGGATTGTTCTTCTTGTAGTTGTTCCACGTGGTAGACAGTGTAGTTTTTGGTTCTACGGATGCAATAAAGCAAGCAAGGAATCAAGAAGACGATGGACACGAAGCAATCGCAGATCTAGGGGAAGCGTGCCAAATCCGAGCCTTCACCAATTGTCACCGACGTGTCGATGCCCCTGCTAGTGCCTCTGGGCTGTTGGGCTAGTTAAATAGAACATCATGTGCTCAAATATGGAATTGATTATGTCACATGCTCATATTTGAAAATACCGTGCTGCATGTGCTCAAATTGAAAAAAAAAATCGGCCTATAACCCTCTTAAGTCCTCTCCCTATTTTTTGCAAGAGAATAAGGAGAACAGGGAGATGAGGTTAATAGGGAGTAGTAAGAAGATCAGCCCCTCCACCGGTGTTGACGTCTGTGGCCACTCTCTACTCACTATGCAGGCAACACAATAGAGTCATTACGGCTCCCCCCTGCCCTCCCCCCGCCGTTACGCCACTAAGGGCCTGTTTGTTTCAGCTGTGGATTCTGAAAAGCAACTTTTGGATTCTGGATTGTGGAAGCTGGATTGTGGAAAGCTGAGGATTCAAAAGCTGAGGACTGTTTGGCAACCTGGATTCTGGATAGATTGGATTGCTGTTTGTGCATGTCTAAAGTCTGAAATACCCTTGTTTGTCTTGAGTGCCCTGATAATGCGATGTGCTAGTTGCTGATCAGGGTCCTACCATATCATCAGCGATATATTTCTCAGTTCTATTTTTTCTTTCCCATTCAGAATAGAGTACATGTATCATATATATTACACAAACACGTATGCTTATTCTAGGATTAATTAAGCAGTGCATGCATAATTAAATTGTTATAGATACATCATTCATACAAACTTTAAATTTTTTTGTCCATACCAATATCCTTCCATTAATAATCTACTCTCTCATGGCATACAAAGCATTAGCAATGCTATCACGTAAGACATTCATATCTCCCTCTTCATCACCTAATTCACTATTTTCACCACTCCCTTGAGAGGGTATTGGCATGTAGTTTTCATCTTGATCACACATGTCGAAATCTGCATCACTCATAGCACTATCTCGAATAAAGTTATGAAGAGTCATACATGCATGTATTATTCTTGTTTGCTTTAGCATATGATAACTTGGTAAGTCCAGTAAAATTCTCCACTTCATCTTCAAAACACCAAATGAGCGCTCAATCACATTACGAAGAGATGAATGCAAATAGTTGAATGCCTCCTTCTTGCCACTAGGACGTGGGCCTTGTCGAAACTCTGGTAAATGGTACTTCGTCCCTTTATAAGGAGCTAGAAAACCCGTTCGATTGGGATAGCCCGAGTCAACAAGATAAAATTTTCCTACAAAAACAATGTACAACATGAGAAATAGTTTTCGATATTGAAACAAAGTGAGATGAAATCAATAGAATATATTGCTATACCATGTGGAGGAAATGGGAACTTATCCGCATATTTCTGTATAGCATCATTGAACACCCTCATGTCATGTACCGATCCGGGCCATCCCGCAACAACAAAAGTGAACCTCATGTTAAAGTCACATATAGCCAATACATTTTGAGTGGAATATCCATGACGTCCCACATGTTGAACCAATTTTGCCGCAGGCACAACAATAGGTATGTGAGTACCATCTATTGCACCTATGCAATTGTTGAAATATGGTGCAAAACGAGAACCTTGAAGTCTTGGATGCACCGTTGTAAACTCTGGGTCCCTTGGTTTCACAATATCTATTGACATAAGATATATACTATCCAACACTTCATTGAATTTTCTACTAATTGTTTCCTTTGACCTCTCAAATCGGTTTTTCACTTGAGTAAATGACTGAGGGGCCCCAATAGTCCATAAAAACATGCCTAAAGATTCAATGGAGCTCATGTTGCTACTTGACTTCAAACCATAAGATGACACCAATAAGTTATGAAGCCTATCAAAAAGTGGCCTACTCATCCTAAACATGTCATAGCAATCTTTTGGAATATTAATGGTATGCATAACCCAATCATGACCGGATAGAATAGATTCCCTTCTCTCTGACTTGTTTAGATAAGTGTCGGCATAGTACATACCAAATGTGCAAAATATTGCTCCATATTGTTCAAGCACATCAAGTTGATTGCGTGCAACCTCAAATGCTTCATCCTCATCATCACTTCCATACATATTCATCTACAATATTTTCAAACATAGGCATTGTCAAAAATAATTCACATTGATAATGCAACAAATACATAGGTTCAAACTTAGCCATTGTCATACATAGATTCAAGAAAATATTACATAACCATTGTCAAATATAGGTTAAAGCAAAAATAAATTAACACAAGCTAATATTAGATGACTACTAATATCCTTCTTTCTTGCACCACATCTTCAACCAACGGAGCCTCCCTTCGTTTGTGGTTAAGGTGCGGAATACATCATGGTTTTCAGCCTTTACAAAGAGTTGGCTAGCCATAAAATGCTCTACACTTCCTTCGGTTGCCCCGCACTCCACCGCCAAGCTCATCACTTCCTTAATGGACTCAAACCTCTTTTCACCCTGCATCACCTTGTTGACAACAGCACTATTAGCTTGCATAGTCTCCCAGATGCCCTTCATTATCTTAACCATGGGATTCTTCACTTTCTTCTTTGGGCTAGTACCATGGTTACTACTACTACATCGCTTTAGTGGATTGCTGCCCTTTGAATTGCTCTCCTCTCTGCCATTTTCTTCACCACCTCCTTCTCCAATTTCTTCTCCAATTCCTTCTCCAGGAACACAAGAAGAAGAACCATCCACTGCAGTAAGATCAAACATGATCTGAAGCTCATCTAGACACTCAGGTGGACCATTCTTGAGCTTCCTCCATTCCGAATGATTCTGCAAACATTATACGATAATATTAGTCATACATGCTCTCTAAATGATGGACATTATTAGGAAATTAGTACCTTTGTGTTCTCTTTCCAATAAGTGTCACTTGCCGTCACTGTTCCTTTAGTATTGTCCCATCCAAGACCAGTATCTTTGTTAAGCCTTAGCCAGAAGCTATACAAACCCTTAAGTGCATCCCACCTATTCTTCAGTTGCGTTCTAGAGTGACGCAACCTCGTGATTAACAAGTACTTCTCAGCTATGTTCTTATAGCCTCTAGTAGTCATAACTCCAATAGGCCTATTCCCAGCTCTTATTTCCTCAACACATATTTTACAGAACGCTGTAGTGTTGAAGGTATTCCAATCGGCTTTGTCAAACTCATCCATCTATTCGGGACAAAAGTAATAGAGGTAATGATTTGTATTCCCCAAAAAGATAGAAAAATTACTGACAGAATGAATTGTACAGATTGGTAGCTCAGTACAACAAGATGCAGCTAACTGACATAATGTATTTTTCCTCCCCCAAAAAGATAGAAAAATTATTGTCATCATCTAAGCAGCTATGTTAACAAAGGCTTCTCAACCCTCTGGTACCTAAATCATAGCCTACATGAGCCTTCTACAACAGAACAAACACTATACATGAGCCTTCTACAACAGAACACACTCAAGACTCAAGAATCAACACCACATGATGGATATGAGTGTACAGAATCCAACCAAAGTGATTCAAAGCAATGAACAGCCCCACATAATCATAATCCAATGACATGTTTCCCAAAACATGTCATGCCACCTCAGATAATGCAACAAAAAATAAGTTAACCCATTGCCTAATATGGTCCTGATGATCATCATATCCATCTGTGCCTGTTGATGTACACAAAAATTCTGGTTCTAGGCTTGAATGTTACTTGTCAACTTAGTCCAGAGCACGAGCTATACCGAGAGCAATCCGGACTCTACAACAGAACACACTCAAGACTCAAGAATCAACAAGACTACTAGCTAATGCTGCACAGGCACACACAGATAATCCAACCAAAGTGATTCAAATCAATTCAATCGAGTGTATATGAGTGTACTGAATATTTGAGGCAAATGGCACGCACGGGGAGGGAAGTAGCGCCGGGGAGGGAAGCAGCGCCGCCGGGGAGGGAAGCAGCACCGCCGGGGAGGGAAGCAGCGTCGGGGACGAAACCAGCGCCGGCCGCCAAGCTTGGGAGGGGAGCAGTGCCGCCCGAGCCTGGGACAAGAGTTGCGCCGCCCGCACGAGAGGGCCGAGGGGCCTTGTACGCGGCCGCGCTGGGCCGCACTGTCGCCCCGGGGACGTCAGGCTGCGCAAGCACCGTAGCTGCACTGCCGATGGAGAAGTAGGCCGCCGCGCCGTCGTCTCGGAACAAGGCCGCCGTAGCACCGGAGCGCGCCGGGCCGCGAAATCCTTCGGGCGAGGGAGATCCGCCGTCTCCGGGGAAGTTGCTCGCCGCGCCGTCACCGGGGAACGAGCTGCGCGCCGGCCCGCCTGGGAACAGCTGCGCGCGGAGGGATGCTACGGGCGAGGGAGCAGCGCCGGGCGAGGGAGTGGCACCGGCCAAACCGTCTCGGTAGGAGAGGGCGGCGTCGAACGAGTCGGTGGCGGCGGCGCGGAGATCATCCATGGCGGCGGCGCTAGGGTTCGGGGGGGGGGTGGGGAGCGCTTGGGTGCAGGAGACGGGCTCGGGGTGCGCGTGAGCAGAGGGGTAACAGAGGGGCAGCGGGCGGGTAATTTTCACCGAACTTGGATGGGTATTATGGTCATTTCACAAAGCAAAAGCTGAGGGAAGCTGGGACGGAACGGATTGTGGGATTGTAGGAATCCAGGAAGCAGATTGTTACAATCTGAGAAAAAAGCTAGTTGTTTGTTTTCCATTCAACTTATAAAAACTGCTTTTCACAATCTAAAGTGGAAACAAACAGGCCCTAAGACTTCGGTTCAGGCCCTGATAGCCGCTTGCCTGACTTTGCGTTTCCAACCGGACGGTTCGCGAGGTGGCGCCGAGATCCGCGTCGTGGCGCCGTGGCGCCTTCGCGTTACCTTCCTACTCCCTGTCAGCTGTCACGCCGTAGCTGGATCGTGGGTTGCCCGGCACCGCGACCGCGACTGGCGTGTGCTGGACGAAACGGGCGGCGCGGTCCACACGGCCGAACGGTTAGCATCCTCCGCGTCCGCGGCCCGATTTTAAAGGCCCGGCCCCGACTCTCCCTTCTCGATCTCGCTCGCTTCGCCCGTCCCTCCCCGTCGCGGCAGGCATCATCGCTCAACCGTGATTTCCGCCCTCGCTTCCTCCTCCACGGCCCGTACTCGGATACATCGCCGCGGCAAGCCTTCGGCTACGCGACGATACTCTCCCGGGTCGGCTCGGCGCTGTGGCCCCGTCCCCCAGGAGCTCGCCGCCCCGGATCTCCGCGACCCGCTTCTCGTAAGTCCCTTCTCTGCACCTAAATCCGATCGTACGAACGCGCGTGCTCTCGAATTGTTCCTGGGCGGCACTTCGTCCGGCCCCTTCTGGTGGCGAGCGCTAGATCTGGTCATCGCGACTCTCCTCCCACGTGATGGGCTTAGCGTGATCCGGCAGTCCCTGCTTCCCGGTTTGCGTCGGTCGGCAGCGATGCGATCGATTCGCGGGCTGTTCTGTTCCCGTGCGTGTGAGCCTGTGTTGGTTCGCCACATCTGTGGATCATGGTGGGCGCCCGCCTGGGGTGATACCTGCGTGGGCTAGGACATTGTGGCGGGACATTGTGGCGAGGGTGTTCTGGTTCTTGCTCCAGCTGATCGAGTTAATGATCCTTACTGGTAGTCTGGTAGAGTTAATTGCGTAGCATGCAGAACTCACGTTGGTAATCACGGGCCAGAGCATGGCGCCTAGGTGTTGTCTGATATATCTGAGTTTGCTTGGTGTTTTCGAAAATAATAATAAAAAATGACATTAGAGTTTACCTGTTTTAGGGACCTATGTTAATTTCTGATTAGTTTAGTTGACTAGTACATTTTCTAGAATTTGATCGTTTCCATATTTGCTGCTGGTGGTAATCAGATCTGCTTTTATAATTTGGTGTCTTTTCCTTTTGGCAACTTTAACCAACGAGTAGTCATTTGAGAGTGCTCCTGATCTTATTGTATTTTGTAACACATTAACAGGTTGGATAATTAGCTCACAAAGATGGCGACTTATGAGCCCAAGAACATTCTCATAACCGGTGCTGCGGGTTTCATTGCATCGCATGTGGCCAACCGGCTAGTTAGGAACTATCCGCACTACAAGATTGTTGTCCTTGACAAGCTTGATTACTGCTCCAACCTAAAGAACCTCAACCCTTCTCGGCCTTCACCAAATTTCAAGTTTGTGAAGGGTGACATTGCAAGTGCTGATCTGGTGAACTACCTTCTCGTCACCGAGTCGATTGACACCATCATGCACTTTGCTGCTCAGACTCATGTAGATAATTCGTTTGGTAATTCCTTTGAGTTCACAAAGAACAACATATATGGTACCCATGTCCTTCTTGAGGCCTGCAAGGTTACTGGTCAGATCAGAAGGTTTGTTCATGTCAGTACTGATGAGGTGTATGGAGAAACTGATGAGGATGCTGTGGTTGGTAACCATGAGGCCTCACAGTTGCTCCCAACAAATCCTTATTCAGCTACAAAAGCTGGGGCTGAAATGCTTGTGATGGCTTATGGAAGGTCTTATGGTCTTCCTGTTATTACCACCCGGGGCAACAATGTGTATGGGCCAAATCAATTCCCTGAAAAACTCATTCCCAAGTTTATTCTCTTGGCCATGAGAGGTCTTCCTCTTCCGATTCATGGAGATGGTTCTAATGTCAGGAGCTATCTGTATTGTGAGGATGTTGCTGAAGCTTTTGAGGTCGTTCTTCACAAAGGAGAGGTTGGACATGTGTATAATATCGGCACGGTGAAGGAGAGGAGGGTGATTGATGTGGCCAATGACATATGCAAACTCTTTGGCTTGGATACTGAGAAAGTCATCAGGTTTGTTGAGAACAGACCCTTCAATGACCAGAGGTACTTCTTGGATGATCAGAAGCTAAAGAGATTGGGATGGGCAGAGCGTACACCATGGGAAGAGGGCTTGAAGAAAACAATCGAATGGTACACCACCAATCCTTATTACTGGGGAGATGTCACTGGTGCATTGCTCCCTCATCCAAGGATGTTGATGACACCTGGAGTTGAAAGGCATAACTGGACTGAGGAAATAAAATCTCTGGCTTCTTCACCAGCTGAAGCTAAGGAATCTAGCACAACAGCTCCTGCAACCACTACCAACAGCACCAGCAGTGCCCCTCAAAAGCCTTCGTACAAGTTCTTAATATATGGAAGGACTGGATGGATTGGTGGCCTCCTTGGGAATATATGTCAGAAGCAAGGGATACCTTATGAGTATGGGAAAGGACGTCTGGAGGAGCGCTCTCAGCTGTTGCAGGACATTAGAAATGTGAAGCCTACTCATGTTTTCAATGCTGCTGGAGTCACTGGGAGGCCAAATGTTGACTGGTGCGAGAGCCACAAACAGGATACTATCCGTACCAATGTTGTAGGCACCTTGAATCTTGCTGATGTTTGTCGTGAGCAGGGATTGCTCATGATAAATTATGCTACAGGTTGTATATTTGAGTATGATGCTAAACACACTGAAGGATCTGGAATTGGCTTTAAAGAGGAAGACACGCCCAACTTCACTGGTTCTTTTTATTCCAAAACCAAAGCAATGGTAGGTTCAGTCTTTGTACTACATGAATTGGCATTTTACTTTTACGAGGTCCGAAACTAATTAATGTACTGTTAAATGTGGTGCAGGTGGAAGAGCTATTGAAAGAATATGATAATGTCTGCACTCTTAGAGTCAGGATGCCTATATCATCAGATCTAAGCAATCCTCGTAACTTCATTACAAAGATAGCTCGCTACGACAAGGTCGTGAACATTCCCAACAGCATGACGATTTTGGATGAGCTTCTGCCCATCTCCATTGAGATGGCAAAGCGGGACTGCAGGGGCATATGGAACTTCACCAATCCAGGGGTTGTCAGTCACAACGAGATTCTGGAGATGTACAAGAAAAACATCAATCCTGACTTCAAGTGGACCAACTTTACACTCGAGGAGCAGGCCAAGGTCATAGTTGCACCTAGAAGCAACAACGAAATGGACGCATCAAAACTGAAGGCCGAGTTCCCTGAGCTGCTGTCCATCAAGGATTCTTTGATCAAGTATGTCTTTGAGCCAAACAGGAAGGTTCCCGCTAATTGAGGATATACGATACGGGAGTGTTGAGATTATTTGTATTGGTTATTTGACACTAAATTAGCTGATGATGCAGAGTGGTAGCTGTGGTCGATTCTTTTGGGACATAGCAGGCATACCTCTTTTTGTAATTTTGTTACACGTCGTGTTCCACAGATAGATATCCGTAGATGATATTCTATGTAGTGGCTGGTATGCTGAGACCTGGTTATCAATGAACACTACAAATTGACTTATTTCATTATATATTAACTTTCAAGCGAAGTTCTCGAACATGGTGTTGTACATTCCATTTGTTCGTTGCACACTTGTATAGTTTTCGTTTTTAGTTGTTTGTATGCCCACATAAGCGTCATCTTCTTTTCGTTTGGTTTTGCTGTTAATCCCCAATGAAGATTTGTATTTGTTAGATTTAATTACAGTTAGTGATCAATTAGCAAATAGGTGTCTGTATGTAAGGGATATGTTCTTTGTTGAAGAGACTTCAAATCCTTTTATTGTGTCCATTAGAGAGAGATGTATCTCTCTAATAGCACCCTTCATCATGTATATATACATTCTCTATTTTTTATCTCTATTTTAGTTTTTACTATAATACATTATGATGGTTTGCTCTCCAAATTGCTAATCGGCCATCACCACCGAAAGGAACACGGTTACAAGAAGCGAAAACACATAGAGGCACAAAGTCCTCTCCCAGAAACATTCAAACACTATACATCATCCGCATGGCCACCGCGCTAAGGATGAACACAAAAGACTGGCGCGAGACCATGATGCCAAGATAGAGGACACAATGATGATCTTTATAGAGCAATCAACAACAAGCACAGAGAGACATGGAGGTCTCTCCCAGACGCAGTCACTCTCCACTATGCCCTGCACAATAGGCCACAACAGGAGATCAGCACGACGTACATCCTTTGCATCCTCGCTGCCTTCTACTTGATCGACAGAGACTTCACCTCCATCAGTCACACACAAGGGAAAAGACTTTAAGAAAATAGCGTCAAACAAGCACAACCAACATGTAAGATTTGATGTTTTCATTACCATGTTCTTACCTCTTTGATGAGGCGTGAGGATGCTATCCTTTGCATCCTTTCACCTTCACGACTTTGCCATCCACCGGCCATCACCAGCAGCGACCATGGGCGCCCTCCATGGTGGGACCCCCTATGCGCGCAACATGCACGCCCTATGACCAGCGAAGACGCCCTTCCGCGGCCACCACGAGCGTCACCACGCGCTCCTCCGACGGCCACCAACGGGTGCTTGGCCTCACCCCACTAACGATCGATGACTCCGAATGCGACGTGGCGACGCGCCCACATCGGAGTTGCTCAACACAGCGGCTGCTTGCATCAGCCCTCCGACCTTGTTCGGGTGGCAAAGCTACCCTACCCTCATGGTGGTGCCCATAGGCGACAGCCTCGCCGGCCGTGACCCTAGGCCGTCCTCGATGACGGCCACATCCTACGATGGCAGCGGCCTGCTTGGACCGGTGACTTGGCCTGTCCAATGGCGAAGCCCGCATCGATGCCTCCCTCCAGCCCACCCTCCTGGCGGTGCAAGCGACAGGACTCATGGCTATCCGCAACGGTGGCGGCCAGGCACACTCGGCGATGCTCTCGCAATGTTCTGACTCGGCGGCTGGCCTAAATCTGGCAGACAGCGTGAATTGCCCTAGCGGCGGCGCTGCGATCACGCAATGAGGGGGAGGGCCAGTCGGTTAGGGTTAAACCGCCACCGCTTCTCCATTTTATACAGCGCGGGGTTAGGGACGCCCCGTTTGAGTTTGGGCTGAAAGGCCTCATGGGTTGTAGCCCAAGTTGTTTCAGTCCCCACCGAAGCCTTGGCTATTTTGCAAAAAAAAACCCATGGGTTCTTAATAAATGGCAAAATAGTCCAATAAAATTGTACTATGTGTCTAGTACTTTTCATGTTTAGGCCATCGGTGTTTTCAGTAAGTGCACATTGTGTTATTTACTGATGTAAAATTATATTTTAGACCCTATTTTCTAGAAAATCTGCAATTCTCTATAACATGCAGTTGAATTAACAACTGTATTAATTTTGCAAACATTTTTCTTGCATAATTACATATTAATTCACTTAATTAAGCTCAAGGAGCTCCTACGCCCAAATATGCTTAATTCAAGCAAAATTAAAATACAAAATCAAATTAAGTAATTACCTCAATTTAATATTTGTGAAACACAAGGTGATACAATCAAGCATTTACTGCACCTTTGCATATTATGCTACATCACTGTGAGTTCTACATAATGTCAAAATAATATCTATTGCATTTTGGCAGATTATCCACCACTACTATACAGTCTACACCACTTGTGGTGACTACCGACAACATGTTAAATCATTACATTAGAGGTCTACATCATTTTGATGATTACCAATGATTACTTTATATTCTAAATGAGCATAACACAAGGTAATATGAATATAGGTATCTACTGATAAATGTCAGATTATGCATCCTATTACTACGAGATCTACAACATATTTAGTGATTAGTGTTAGCTACATAATTTGAGGTCTACATTATGTAATTCAAGTTTTAACTTGACTTTACAAATTTTACATCATTATTACAACATTATCATGATGATTTTTAATTTACCTACAGTAAATTAAGCAAATATATAGTCAAATTTATATAGGATACAATGACCGGCAAATAGTTCGATAAACTCATGCTTGATGGTCACAATTATCCAACACCAGCATGGATGTTAAGATCAGTCTTGCGTCCCACGGAATAGTATCGGCACTACCAACCTCCCCAAGAGGGAGATCCACCGTTACCAAATCATGTTAAATATAATGCATTATACATATGGCATCATATCCATCTGGATCTCAAGTCTGAGTATCTGATAGAAGAAAATCCGAGCACTTTGTGGCTAACTCTCAAAAGCAAATATGAACATTAGTAGGTAGTCATTTTTCCTAATTCAAATCATGAATTGACACATCTCTGACTCCACGATTTTAAGCCCGTCAGAAATCACAATCATGATATTCATAAAATCTGCTCAAAATTGTATTTTCGCGAAAAAGAACCTACAGATGCGGAAAAGACAAAGAAAATTTTATCTACTTTGCTTCCCGTTGATAGGATCTTACAACAAAAATATCATGCCAAAGAATACCAAGTTTATTCTGACTCAATACATGTATTACTTTAGGCTGAATAGCATGATGAACTCCTTCTAAGGAATCATCATCAACGTCCAATCGATGCTGTTCTTTTACCTGAAGTACTTGTTAATGTCTATAATAATAATAAGTTCGATGGCTCTTTTAGATGTCATCCAAAGAACTTTAATAGTCAATGCAAATGCAACAGAAAACAGAAGCCCTATGCACCGGATCAGGAAAAAGGCATTTCTAGACCCAAACTTTATAAATCTATTATTTGTCGCAAGTGTGGATGCTACAAGCACTCCACTAAGAAATATCGCAACCTGAGACATTTAGTTGATCTGTATTTACAATCTGTGGGACGTAACCGACCTACTCAAGGGTAAAGATTTGAAACATATTTCAATCTTAAAATTGACTCCACCAAGAAGAATAGTTGCTCACAACAAGTTCTACAAGAACCAAATAACAACCAGACTTCTGCAACCAGAAGATCCCATGAGCACGGTAAACATATTTATCAAATTTATTTCGAACAACATGTTTAGAGATCTTAACTAGTCTTCCAATTCCTTAGATGCCATGTTATCTACATCCTATTAAATATTGTAATACAATATTGTATCAGCACTATGATACTATAATAAAGTATGTATGTATTCTATATATCTGATAAAGAATTTCATATCAAATTCTTCAATTCTACATATAGATTTCTACGGGAGTCAATCCGATGGAGAAAATGTGCCTTGTGGACAGTTATACCACAAATTCTATACTTAGTGAAACCAAAATATTTTCAAGCTCTTACTAAGAGATAAGGAAATATTTTGATAATCGTTGGACGTGATGGAGTGATTGTTGGCTCTAGTCGTGTCATAATTATTTTCCATATGGGTATATATGTCATAATCGTTGAGGCTCTATTGTATCCCGATTCAACTCGTACCTTACTAAGATATCCATTGGAATAGTTTTCATATCGAAACCCATGATGACAACAAAGAGAAATTTTTCCTCTTAATCAAAATAACGGATATGAATATCTTCCCAAAATACCATTTGGATTGTACTATACATATATCAAATCCCATACCACATATTACGTATAAAATAATTTTCTATCTAGATCAAATCAAGACTTGACATGATTGCATTGGTCACTCTACCTTAGAGATGATGAGAAAAAATATTAACAATTCTATTGGTCACAATATTTAAAAAAATCTTTAGATTTATGTACACGGGAATTTAATTTTAAGACCCTCTTACTTTAAAATTCAAAATGCGTCCCCAATTTCTTGAACACCTTCAAGAACCTATATGTGGCTCTATTCAGTAATATTATAGACCATCTATGTACTCTACAATGCTGATTGATGCATCTACAAAAAATCCTACATGTGTCCTTATACATAAGGTATCGCAATTATGCCAAACTCATTGCTCACATAATTAAAATTAGAGCAAATTATCCTGGATGCAGGATCAAATCCATTCACATGGATAATATCATTCCTTAACATGCATTCAATTATTGTTTGACTTTGGGTATTACTGCAATAAGTACCCTATATGTACATTCATAATTGTCTAGCTGAATATCTCATCAAGAGAATCAATTCATTTGCATGACCAACCATAAAATTATAATTTGCCAACATCTTGTTGGTGATATGCGGCTTTACACACCGTATCATTAAACCAAATTCATTCAACCGCAATCATACAGTTCCCTCCATTGCAGTTAATACGTGGAAATTTGGTCTTAGCCAAGTATTTTCCATCTGCGAATCGATTACGTTTTGCACGTACTGATATCACCACTGTACAACATACATCAAAGGGCATTAGAGATCCATATGAGGTATAATTATCTGTCAATCATATAATATCTCGAGTCCCTCATATGAGACATATTCATTGCTCGTATGCTCATAACATTTTGAGGACAATCTCGGCATTAGGGGGAGATTAATACCACAAATAATGTTAGGAATCATGAACGTCATATATGTTCACATTTAGTCATCATATCCACGTACCTAATATCTAAATCCTTATTTAGAACATCTTGTATTTACAACATATTACAAATAACCTGCCAAGATGTATTTACTGACAACAAATGTGTCACAAAATCCTATATTTTTACTAGAAATATGCCGGAAAGAGTGGAGGTACCAAACAAAATCACTAAACTAAATCAAAATAAGAGGGGGGAAGTACGGTCACAAAAGATAAAGCTTCTTGCAAGCTAACGCGGAAACAGAGTAATCCCTCATCCAAGGCAGTAAATACAAATCAATATCAAGTTGATAGACACCTTATGGATATTCATTATCCAAACGCTTATGGATGTTCAGTATCCAAATATCCAGCACAAATGTGTATACAAATTTAGGCGCTAGGTCATGGGAACACCCTAACTCTATTGTTTTGGAAAATACACGGAGTTAAATGAGATAATATTTCCACAAACTCTATTGATTCCATAGAATCAATCAATACCAAAGACTACAAATTATCGACTAATATTTCTCCTCGAAAATTGCAGAAGATCTTCAATTGGATTCAGGCCAAAGTCCATGGTTATGGTAGGATGCCTCAAGCACTTGGACTGGACCAAATAGAAGGAAGCAATTAATATATAATTGCACTCGCTTACAAAAAGAGAAGTATTCATAAAAGTAATACCTACACCTCTAATGTCTTTCCTACGGTAGCAAAATGGATTTTCATTCCATAAGGTGGTGAAATAAGCAAGGCTTGTAGCACAAGGGTTCACGCAGAGACCCATAATCAATTATGATGCTACATACCCTATAGTGTGTGTGAAAATTATATTCTTATATTCAATATTATTGGCAGATCAAATGAATTAGATAGATTCAGACATATAAGTCCAAAATGGACTTCACATTCTGAATCTAAATATAAATTGCAATATATATTGTATACAACTTAAAATTATTCTATGACTTTAAGAAGTTAAGCTGATTGGGGTACAATTGACTAAATGAGTTTCTTCCATAGAAAGGTTACTCCAACGATTGACCAATTGGATTTTATATTATCTCTAAACCACACAGGACAAAATATGTAATCATCTTAAAGACAGAATTTGAGATGAATGATTTGCCTAAAACCAAATTTGCTTAAGTCTACAACTTGAGCATATTCCTTCAAGAATATTTATCTATCAGTCCACTAATATCCAAATGAATTGGACAGTCATATCCATCAAAACACGTATGGTCATTCAAACCCTAAATATGAATCAAGATACAGTCATACATTGGATTAACATTGAAAATATATTAAACCTAAAGTTCTATATCTTAGTGTCATCAAAAAGTTCATGTATCTTATAAATCACAACATGTTTGATATTTAATTTGCAAATAACTTGTTAGCTTAAATAGCGCAGCTCTAACAATGCTATTAGGCAGGGGTCCAAAAAGATATCTACAGATATTTTTATGGTACCAAAGATCTAGATTTTTATACTAGAAATATCTATTTATGATTAAAATGAGATATCCAGATTCTGGCTATATAACTGATCCCCACAACGCTAGATTATAGATTGATTTCATGATGATATAGCCATCTCATAGGAGTCATCAAAACAGATTCCGGTGGCTGTTTCCATCTATCATTCTGAAACATCACATATATGTGTATAACTTCGCAGAATGATAAAATACATACATCATATAGTATTGATTCTATTGAATCACTAATCATTATCTATGAAGATAATTCAGCATGTATTGCTTAAATGCAAACATGTTACATAAAGAACAATATACCAAACATATTGCTCATAAATTGTTTTATCATCATACTGGGGAGATAGACATCTTACAAATTAAATCATGTGGTAATCTCGCTGATTAATTCACTAAGTTCTTACCAACTTCCACATTCCAAAATGTATTAATAGAATTGGTATGCGATGACTACGAGATTTACAAGATCCGGATAGAGTTGATCCCTAAATATTAACATGTATATAATTATATTGTATTCTTTTTCTTTATGATTTTTCCTATACGGTTTCTCATATAAATATATATACTGTTCATTAAATCAATACTAAAGTTTTATACACTACTTTCTATCTTTATGTTCATTTCCTACTACAATAGTATTGATTTTGTACATCCAGAACCCCAGAAGGTCGCCAGCGTAGCCGCATGTTCAGCCATGCTTTGTTTAGTCTAGTGCGTCAAGCCTACTTTTTTGACAGCACAGAAACCGTGCGTTGACTCGATCACTTGTGCTCGTATGCTGGATGGTTTTGAGTTGCAGCTGTTACTATTCCGTTGCCCGGCGAGGTGAAATCGGCATCAGTGAAATACACGACGTGGCAGAGAACTTGCCCCCGCAACCTTGCGCGGTGGCGTGGCTGGCAGCACGGCGGCAGCCCTTCCTCCGAGAGACACCTGACGAAGCCCTTGGAGCCCCTGCTGGCCTGCTCCGCGCTGCCGGTTGCGCGCCATTCACCTGACGGGGGAGGGGCGACGACGTGCGCCCGAGCAGCGAAACGGGTGCGAGCCCAGACGGACGGGCGGCTTAACGTGCGCGACCCACCAAAAAAACGCGACGGGGGCCGGTCCGTCGAGCCACTCGAGCGGCGGGGAATAGGGCCGCAGCCGACTGGTGCCACGCTCCCCCGGGCGCTGCCCGCCCGCCGCCTCGCGTCGCGTGGGCTGGCCGCAGTTGTCGCGCACGGGGATTTGTGTCCTGCGGCGCGCTCGCTCGTTTGCGGGTTCGAAGGTGCCAGCCTGTGCCCGTACGCGTGGGTGCGCTGTCACCGGCGTGCACCGTTTCCTTCTTCCCTTGGATAGAAGCGGGTATTCACACGGACAATACAGCGGCGGCCCGTCATGTCGGTACCAAACGAACCCATTCTTCGCATTCGCTTAGTTCCACGCCCATTTCTTTTTCAGATGGAGAGACTATTCCATTAACCACTCTCTAGCTCCAGCTTCGCAGAAAGCTAGGACTCAAGTCCTGAAATCTCGTAGTTCCACGCGCACTTGCGTACGCACTGGCATGATTCTAGGCTTCTCGCCCTAAAATAGGAGTAAGACTCCCCATACTGTACTGCTACGAATCGACAACTGGTCCAGTTTCATACCAGTATGATTCAGTATGCCCAAAAGTTCGATTCAACAACCCGCAGCTACACGTGCAGCACTCAACTCCCATCAGTAAGCACATCATCATAACATGGGTCATGGGGACAAATTACTGTGTTGAATGAGAATGATAACTGATCTAAAACAGTGAAGCAAGACATCTATGTACAAACCTTCCCATCAATCTTACCATTATTTGAAACCACACAACACAAAACGCAGGTTGAATTCAACCATAGCTAAAACTGTCGAGCCACCACAACAATTTCACAGTACAGGAGCAACCCATCTATGGATAAGCCTTGTACGATGTTAGAGATCAAATGATCTCTGCTCATTGAACGAACATGCATCCATTCAAGAGAGGTGTCTTCCGAAAGAACACCTTCTCACTTGTATATATATATCTAATGAAAGATCAATAAAGAAAGTATTCGAATCATTGTTTTGTCTACCATTACATTGCAATTCTATCGATTCTCAATACATTATCACGCACTTGTTACTCTCCATCTACTGCGAATCGACCAATACGTTCTGTTGAAGACCAAAAACAGAGGCACGAAGGCCTTTGCATAGACGGAAGAACAAAGAAGACAACACGACGAATCTGATCACGGTGGTTGTTGGCAGATTGGTAAATCACACGAAGGCAGCACCCAGAACACAACGAGAATAAAAGGCAACTGCACCGCCGTCGTCCTCATTATCCTCATCGCGGTGGCAAACCCTACGGTAAGAGCACTGGTGCACGGTAAGAACTTACCGGAGTTCTTCGCTCTCCTATCTCCAATCGATGTCCCGCCCTGCTCATCGCGTTTTTATGGATGCCGACCTCAACGACGGGGATCCTCTTTTGCCATCCGATGGCATCGATAAAATGGTCGACGGAGACGGTGGTCACTCGCCTGTGTGACATTCTTGGCAATGGCGGCTGTCGGTGGGTGAACACCGCGAGCGGGGATCTTGAGGGACCCCCTTTGAGATTCGGCTGGGGGTTGATTCTGGATCTACCTCGTACGTGGATTTAATGCGAATATGTGAGATCTAGGCAGGACGGATGATTGTCGGCTAGTGAGAGTAAATGCTCGAGGGATTTTAGACAGGTTCGGGTCGCATAGAGCGTAATACCCTACTCCTGTGTGTATGATATGCTATTAATGCTCTTGGAATGCCTTTCTCTGGATCTCTGTGTTACAAGGTTTTTTGTCTAAGTCCTGAGCTCCGGTCTTGCTCCTTGCTTTTGGCTTGACTTCTCGAAAAGCTTCTCAAACTTGTCCTTCTACGGAGTGCACCCCCTCTTTTATCCTATCGGGGGAGGCTCGGCGTGCCCAGAAACGGGGGTATGAGTTCCCATGAGCCATAAATGGAAAGCAACTATCATGGGGCTACAGTTTGACGTTACATGGGTTGAAAATACGCCTTTGGCCGGTCCCATCGCCCATTACGCCCAACTTTAGCAGGTGTAGGGGGGCCACTGGGCAGCCGCCGAACTGCCCCGCATGCCCGCTCGGTCAGAGCAGATCTGACACAGCAGGGGGGCAAGCGACCTGCCTCGAGCCCAGCGACGATATCCCCAAGCCGTTTCCCTTATGGGCCCCGCATGGTGACGCGTGATGGGACCCATCGCATTAAATGTCCCCACGCCTTCCTACCAGGCTATGACAGGGACTGACGTACTCAATACAACAGGTGTGGGGGGAGTAGTTAGAAGTGACTGGCTACGCTCCCTCTTTAAATATAGCATCGGGCTTCCCGCCGATTGACACCTCATCGTTGAGCCCTTGTGGGGTCCACCGGCAAGGGGCTTCTCAGGTCCTCGGAGAACTCTGGGTACTCGGGGATCACTGTTCATGGCCCCGAGCGTCCTCTCCCGGATAAGTCTCTTCTCGGATCCTCGGGGAACTACGGGTACTCGGAGACCACTATTCATAGTCCCGAGCACCCCTCCCGGAACTGGCTCTCCTCGGGTCCTCGGGGAACTACGGGTACTCGGGGACCACTGTTCATGGTCCCGAGCACCCCTCCCGGAACTGGCTCTTCTTGGGTCCTCGGGGAACCACAGGTACTCGGGGACCACTGTTCATGGCCCCGAGCACCCCTCCCGGAACTCCCTCTTCTCGGCCCTCGGGGAGATGGTCCCCGAGGGAAGGCGCCACGTGGCATTCTGCTGTCCTGGTCTCGGGATTCGGGGACCCCTGGTTCCTATGTCACTGACAGCGGCACTCCGTTGTGGTGCGCTGTGACTGGCATAGCCCGATCTGATGGCGAACGCCCTCGTTTAGACACATGCCCAACCGATGGCACCCTTCCTCGGTGACGATCCGTCCGCCATGGCTGCGTCCGAACTCCTCCGACATCCATGCCCTCACGCGCAAAACAGCTAGCAGCGGCCTGCCCAGATTCAGCGGCTTGGCATGTCGGTGGCGTCATGTGGGCCCGGGGGTGGCTTGTTCGCTCCCGAGCCGACCACGACTCGCATCTGCGCCTACCTCCGGCGACGCCCGGTGTCTACGTGTTCTAGACCGGCTCCTTCCCTCCAGCCATGCCTCCCCATCCAGAGGCGGTGCTTCTCGCAGAGCGGCAACAAGCCCGCAAACGACGCCTAGCTGCCCCACGAGACGGTGACACACGACGCACACTGCTAGCACACTCGCCGCCTCTCACGGCTTGCCGACGGCTGGCCCTATCCGGCGACTATTTAGCATGTAGGTGACGGCTACCTTGGTGACACGGGTGGGTGGGGAGCGCAAACCCTAACCGCCCCCTCCCATTTTATACAGTGCGGGGGAGAGGGGGCACCCACTTGGACTTTGGGCCGGAAGACCGCCTGGGCTGAGACCCAGGTTGCCGTCCTAAATCTTCCACCCACGCCTCGCGCGCCTGACTGCATGTGCCGAAAGGACGCCTGGGCTGCGGCCCAGGTTGCCTTGGCCTTAAGCGCGAGCGATCTTGGCCATTTCACAGAAAACCTCTTGATTTCTAATATATTGCAAGATGCTCCAAATAAATAGTACTATGTTTAGACCCTCGGTGTTTTCAGTAATTGCATATTGTGTTATTTACTGATGTACAATTGTATTCTAGACCATTTTCTGTCTAGAAATCCTGTAATGTTTCATGTGTTTGCTCTTATGCAATCCCTACAATATACAATTCTATTAACGACCGTGTTATTGTAATTTAGATAATTTTCTTTATAGATTAATTCCCTTAATTAAGCCCAAGGAGCTCTTACGCCCAAATGTGCTTAATTCAAGAAAAATTAAATTGCAAAATTTAAATAATTACCTCAATTGTGAAATACAAGGTAATGGAACTATAGATCTATTGCATCTTTGCAGATTATCTAGTATTACTGTGAGATCTACATTTTGTCATCATGACTTAATGACTATCTTCAACATGTTGTTCCAAATATTCTACTTCATAACACAAGGTAATAGAAACATTGGCATCTACTGATAAATATCAGAGTATGCCTCCTACTACTGCGAGATCTACACCATATTTAGTGATTATCTTCAACATGTTAGCTACATACTTTGAGATCTACACTATGTACTTCAAGTTTTAACTTGATTTTACAAATTTTATATCATTATTACAATATTACCTTGATGATTTTTAATTTACCAATAATAAATTAACCAAATCTATGATCAAATCAATTTAGAATATAATGACCGGCCAAGAGTCCAATGAACTCGCACTTGACGGTCACAATTATTCAATATGGACAATGAACATCAAGGTTAATCTTGTGTCCCGCGGAATAATAGCAGCACTCCAACCTCTCCAAAAGAGAGGTCCACCATTACCAGATCAAGTTAAGTATAGTGTATTATACATAATAAGACATCATATTCATCCGAATCTCAAATCTAAGTATCTGACGAAAAATTATATGAACATTTTATGGCTAACTCTCATAACAAGATGTGGACAGCAGAAGGCAGTCATTATGCATGATACAAGTTATGAAAATGGACGCATCTCCGACTCCATGATTTCAAATGCATCGAAGATTACAACCATGATGTTCATAATATCTACTCAAAATTACATTTTACGAAGAAGAACCTATATATGCGAAAAAGATAGAGAAAACTTTATCTTCTATGCTACTTGCTGATAGGATCTTACATTAACAATATCGTGCAAGAGAATACCATGCTTATTCTGACTTAATACATGTACTACATAAGACCAAAAAGCATGATAAACTCCTTCTAAGAAATCACCATTAGCAACTTCAATGGTAAATACAAATACAACAAGCAGCATAACCCCTATCACCGGATTAGGGTCAAGACATTTAAAAAATTAAAAATCTAATATTTATCGCAAGTATGAATGTTTGTAGGAAACATGCCATTAGGTTGATTGCCTAAATTACATAAGGGCATGTATGTGATTTTGGTGATTAATGACAATATAGTCAATAAGACTAACATGTTTGTCAAGTATATGCTTTAGTAGGTCTCATGGATGCAACAAAAGAGAAGTCGCCGAAGCCGGAACAAAGAAAGGAATGAATTGGACTTGTTCCATGAATTTTGATGTGATCAAATGGGTTGGATTTCTGTATAATTTTATAGAGTTCTTCACAAGCTTTCAATAGAGCCCAAGATCTTCAAAATCGGAGTTCGGAGCGAAAAGTTATGCCCAAAATACAAAACGCAGTTGTGCTGAAATTTGCCTCACCGGATTATCCGGTGCTCATAATGAATTTTGATGTGATCAAATGGGATGGATTTTTGTATAATCTTGTAGATCTATTCACAAGCTTTCAATAGAGCCCAAGATCATCAAAATCGGAGTTCGGAGCGAAAAGTTATGCCCAAAATACAGTTGTGCTGAAATTTGCCTCACAGGATAATCCGGTGCTCAAAATCAACATAACTCCGGTGCTTCAGAGGAATATCCGGTGCTCAAATCAACATAACTCCGGTGCTCAAATCAACATAATTCCGGTGCCTCACAGGATAATCCGGTGCTCACAAAATGAACTCACCGGACTAATTTTTGCAGAGAGCTCCAAAATGAACTTATGGGCATAGGATAATCCGGTGCTTTTGTCCGGTGTTAACTAACTCATCACAGGATAATCCGGTGCTCACAGTTGAGTTTGAGTGGGTTCCAACGGCTAGTTTCTCTGATGTACTCACAGGATAATCCGGTGCTTGTACTACTATCATCACAGGATTATCCGGTGCTCACAATTTTCTGAGCCATTGGGGCAACAGCTAGTTGGCAGGTTTGAGGCTATAAATACTCCTTCACTCAGTCATTTGAAGCAGCTGGAGTCCAGAGAAGTTCATGTACACTTGAGAAGACATCCAAGCCACCAAAGTGCTTAAGTGATCAAATCCAAGGCGATTAAGCACACCATTAGAGAGTGATTAGTGCTTGTAGGCCTAGAGAGAGTGTAGCTAGTTGATAGCTACATAGAGAGTGGATCAAGGAGTGATCCTAACTTGTACCAATTGGTACGCCGGCACCTTGGAGTCTTGGTGACTCGCCGGTAAGCTTGTTGACCCTCCGACTTGGTGTGGAGAGGCGGCAAGGTATTTGTGCGGGGACGCGGAGACCCTTGCCTTTGTGGCTCAAGCTCCGAAGTGATCACGGCGGCGAGGAACCGGAAGAGAGGCTAGTGGTGAGACCTTGCCTTGGTGGTTTGGTGGCTCATCCGGATAGAGGCCTTGTCTTTGTGACTTGGTGGCTCAAAGGCCGTGACCGGGTGCCGACCGGGAGCATATCCTTTGTGGAGCTCCAACGTGGAGTAGGGGTGGCATTCGTGCCATCGAAACCACGGGATAAAAATCCTTGTGCCGAGTTTGTTCTCTCTACCCTCTTTACACTTCCGCATTTACATTCTTGCAATTTACCTTACTAGATAGGTTGCAAGTTTACTTAATCGGTAGAGTAGACACGCTAGATAAACCTAGAGCACATTTAGATAGAAATTGATATATGTTTATCTTGTGTTATTTTTTGAGCCAGTTTAGCTCTAAGTGTCCTAATTCACCTCCCCTCTTAGGACGTCATCGATCCTTACAAGTGGTATCAGAGCCTCGTGCTCTTAAATTGGGCTTAACCGCCTAGAGTTGTGACGTCCGGGGTTGTGATGGATTTCCATAGCGCTCCACTTTTCGATGGCACAAATTTTCCCCGTTGGAAGGTTCTAATGTCTTGTTATTTGCAAGCCCGGGGATTAGATATTTGGAGAGTCACTGAGGAAGGGATGAGGCAACGCATCACCAACAAGGAGAGACAATTAAATGCATTGGCGAAGAGTATACTTTTATCATCTTTATGCACCGATGCATTTAATCGTGTTTATTCTCTCACCAATGCGCCTGATATTTGGACTAGTCTCAATGAAATACATGAGGGCACAAAGGATGTGCGCAATGAGAAATATCATGTGCTTGTTACTAAGCTCAATGGCCTCAAGCAACTATCCTATGAAAGTGCTAATGATATGTATTCTCGTTTGAATATTCTTGTGAATGAGATCAATGGGTTAGGTTTGACGCCAATTGAAGACGATCAAGTGGTGAGAAGAATACTTCAAGCTCTTCTTCCAAAGTACAAGTTGATAGTCTCCATCATCTATAACAACAATGACATCAAGAGGATGACTCCAAATCAAGTGCTAGGCAAGATCACCGTCCATGAGATGACCATGAACATGGAGATGGAAGCCCCTACCTCATCCAACACCAAGAATCTTGCTCTCACAAGCAAGCAAGCTCAATGTCAACATATGAAGGTAAGAATGAGGAGGCAAGAGCAAGAGTCAAGCTCAAGCGAAGATGATGGTGATCAAGATGAAGAGAGCGAAGAAGAGGATGATCAAAGCACATCAAGTGATGAAGAATTGGATCCCAAGATGGCTAAGCTCTTCTCGCAAATAGAGAAGAACATGAAGAGGATCAACGCCAAGATTGATCATCCAATCTCCATTCAAGACATGATCAAAACAATGGATCATATCAAGAAAGAGAAAGAGAAGAAGATCAAGAAGAGGGAGACAAGGAGTAGAGCCAAAGCTTTTGCAAGCATGGGAAGATGGGTGAGTGAAGATGAAGATTCAAGCTCAAATGATGAGAGCCTCACCATCCTCTACCCCAAGAGAAGCTCTTTCTCAAAGTCATCGTCACGCAAGTCTTCACACAAGTGCCTCATGGCCAAAAGTATGGATAGAGATGTAAGTGATGATGAATTCGATGAGGATTCCCCCTCCTATGATGAACTCCTTCAATTGATAAATGAGCAATAAAGGGCCATTAAGAAACAATCAAAAGAGCATAAGAAATTCAATGCACTTAATGACATCCATGCTACATTTGTTTCTAATTATGATCAATTATTGTGCAAATTTAATTTGCTAAACAAGGAGTATGAAGAGCTTAAGGCTAAGTGCATTGAATCTCAAACTATGACCCCTTTGAAGCAATCTACCTCTCTCTTTAATTACAATCCTAAGGTAGATGCTTTCACTTCTTGTAATGATTTAATTGCTTTATCATGCTCACCCCTTTGCAATGAGATGTGTGTTGAGAATTTTGTTGTAGAATCATCTAACAATCTCATTGCAAAAGAAAATGTTAAGCTCAAGCAAGAAGTGAAAAAGCTCAAGGAAGACTTGGCAAGATTGAAGGGCAAAGGACATGTCCAACCTCCTCAAGATAACCATGCATTCATGGTGAAGAAGCTTGCGGAGGGGTCAACCGTGACATGCTTCAAATGCCATTTGGAAGGCCACAAGTCCTTCAAATGCAAGCAAGTGAAGAAGGAGACCAAGGAGAAGAAGAAGATGGCTAACCTCTTAAACAAAGCCTCCAACTTCTACACCAAGCCTAACTACAAGCTCAAGTCTAAGAACAACCACTACAAGCTTAAGAAGAAGGAAAATAGTAAGGTGGTTGCACACAAGATTGGGAGAAGAGATTGGAGGAGGAACCAATCCATTTGGGTACCCAAAGAAGTCATCACCAACATGAAGGGGCCCCAATCGGTTTGGGTTCCAAAGAAGACTTGAAGTCCGAAGCAGCTACGGGGATTTGGAGACTTGACTCACAAGATGAAGATGAAGCTCAAGCAATGAAGCTAAGTGTACAAGATGGGCACATTGATGAAGATCATAATCATCATATACCCAAATCCCCATCCAAAGGTGAAAGGTACCATATGTTAATTTCTTTCAATTTGTACCTTTGCCTTGTCTAGGATTGCCTGTGCTTAATTCAATTTGTTGCAATGCCTAGTGTAAGTTTTTCATATGGTAGGTTGCTTGTGTTTATCTTTAATCTATAAGCAACCTACATAGTTTATTAGTTGTTGGTTTAATCAATGGCACTAGTTTTCATTTGGTATCTTTTTATGTGCCATAAGTCCAATCTATAGGATAAATCCTTATTGTTATCAATAACAAGTGCATATATCCCTCACAAGTATTCAACACTTGTATACACACATTTAGGGGGAGTATAACCTATAGGTTGTGATTTTGAGACTAACATGTGTTGCAAGTTGTATCTTTTGTAGTCTCATTGAGAAGTCAATAAGTCCCTGGAGGTATGTTATGCACATACTTTTCAATTGGTATCATTGCCAATCCGGTTGTTCATTTAAGCTACCTCCATACATAATATGGTTTAAACTTTCCATCTTCTATATTATCTAGTTTTGCATATGTCTTTCTCTTATCATATGTATGCACACATATAGGGAGAGTTTAAATCATATTACGTGAGTTTCATGAATTGTGATCCATATGCTTTCTTTGCATTGAATTGGTACCATCTCCTTGATTTGATTTCCTTCAATTGGTATCATTTTCTTTTATTGGATCATGATTTGTGAAACACTCTCCCATGTGTTCTAATGTTTTCCCTTGAGTTCAACATGTGCATATAGCCTTTTTGGGAGATTGTTGACAAAGGGGGAGAATTATGGTGACCAAAGCAAGAGACAAATCAAGTTCAAGTTGCAAGTGTTGACAAAGGGGGAGAAGAAGGAACAAGAAACAACTTGAGGCATCTTGGTTGACAAAGGGAAGAAGCTCTTGCATGGGCCATCCAAGGGAGATAGTGGCGATGGAAAAAGGGGGAGCCACAACCAAGGGGAACTTAATGGTAAGAATATGCATCCAAGCAATGTGGTAAGGTATTTTGCCTTTTACAATTGGTTTACATTTGTTATCTTTTATTATTTGCCACTTGTTTTGGTTGTGTTGTCATCAATCACCAAAAAGGGGGAGATTGTAGGAAACATGCCATTAGGTTGATTGCCTAAATTACATAAGGGCATGTATGTGATTTTGGTGATTAATGACAACATAGTCAATAAGACTAACATGTTTGTCAAGTATATGCTTTAGTAGGTCTCATGGATGCAACAAAAGAGAAGTCGCCGAAGCCGGAACAAAGAAAGGAATGAATTGGACTTGTTCCATGAATTTTGATGTGATCAAATGGGTTGGATTTCTGTATAATTTTATAGAGTTCTTCACAAGCTTTCAATAGAGCCCAAGATCATCAAAATCGGAGTTCGGAGCGAAAAGTTATGCCCAAAATACAAAACGCAGTTGTGCTGAAATTTGCCTCACCGGATTATCCGGTGCTCATAATGAATTTTGATGTGATCAAATGGGATGGATTTTTGTATAATCTTGTAGATCTATTCACAAGCTTTCAATAGAGCCCAATATCATCAAAATCGGAGTTCGGAGCGAAAAGTTATGCCCAAAATACAGTTGTGCTGAAATTTGCCTCACAGGATAATCCGGTGCTCAAAATCAACATAACTCCGGTGCTTCAGAGGAATATCCGGTGCTCAAATCAACATAACTCCGGTGCTCAAATCAACATAATTCTGGTGCCTCACAGGATAATCCGGTGCTCACAAAATGAACTCACCGGACTAATTTTTGCAGAGAGCTCCAAAATGAACTTATGGGCATAGGATAATCCGGTGCTTTTGTCCGGTGTTAACTAACTCATCACAGGATAATCCGGTGCTCACAGTTGATTTTGAGTGGGTTCCAACGGCTAGTTTCTCTGATGTACTCACAGGATAATCCGGTGCTTGTACTACTATCATCACAGGATTATCCGGTGCTCACAATTTTCTGAGCCGTTGGGGCAACGGCTAGTTGGCGGGTTTGAGGCTATAAATACTCCTTCACTCAGTCATTTGAAGCAGCTGGAGTCCAGAGAAGTTCATGTACACTTGAGAAGACATCCAAGCCACCAAAGTGCTTAAGTGATCAAATCCAAGGCGATTAAGCACACCATTAGAGAGTGATTAGTGCTTGTAGGCCTAGAGAGAGTGTAGCTAGTTGATAGCTACATAGAGAGTGGATCAAGGAGTGATCCTAACTTGTACCAATTGGTACGCCGGCACCTTGGAGTCTTGGTGACTCGCCGGTAAGTTTGTTGACCCTCCGACTTGGTGTGTAGAGGCGGCAAGGTATTTGTGCGGGGATGCGGAGACCCTTGCCTTTGTGGCTCAAGCTCCGAAGTGATCACGGCGGCGAGGAACCGGAAGAGAGGCTAGTGGTGAGACCTTGCCTTGGTGGTTTGGTGGCTCATCCGGATAGAGGCCTTGTCTTTGTGACTTGGTGGCTCAAAGGCCGTGACCGGGTGCCGACCGGGAGCATATCCTTTGTGGAGCTCCAACGTGGAGTAGGGGTGGCATTCATGCCATCGAAACCACGGGATAAAAATCCTTGTGCCGAGTTTGTTCTCTCTACCCTCTTTACACTTCCGCATTTACATTCTTGCAATTTACCTTACTAGATAGGTTGCAAGTTTACTTAATCGGTAGAGTAGACACGCTAGATAAACCTAGAGCACATTTAGATAGAAATTGATATAGGTTTATCTTGTGTTATTTTTTGAGCCGGTTTAGCTCTAAGTGTCCTAATTCACCCCCCCCCCCCCTCTTAGGACGTCATCGATCCTTACAATGTTCCAAGCATTCCACTAAGAAATACTACACCCTAAGATATTTAATTAATCTATATTATAATCCGTAGGATATAACCAACCTACACATGGACAAAGATTTAAAGTACACTTCAATCTTCAAACTGACACCACTAAGGAGACTAGTTGTTCACAACATGTTCTATAAGAATCAAAAAACAACTAGACTCTTCTACAGCCAAAAGATCCTATGAGCATGGAAACATGATTATCGAATTTGCTTCGCACGACATGTTTAGAAACCCTTTCTAGTCTTCCAATTCCTTAGATACCATAATATCTACGTCCCATTAAATATTATATATCACAATATTGTATCAGCACTACGATACTACATAAAGTTTGTATGTATTTTATATATTTAAAAAGCACCGATACCACTTACCAACATTGTATTCAACTCATTCTTCGACCACAGCTCGGTAGAAACGTCAAGGCGTATGTTGATGATGTGGTCATCAAGAGTAGAACCAAAGACGACATGTTCACGAACCTCCATGAAAACCTTCGGAAGTACCAGATGAAACTAAACCCTGAAAAGTGTACATTTAGAGTCCTATCAGGGAAGTTGCTCGTGTTCCTCATTTCCAATCGAGAGATAGAGGCAAACCCTAACAAGATCAGAGTTATCAACTGGATGTAATCCCCGACCAGGCTAAAGGAAGTCCAAAAAGTAACAGGATATGTGAATGCTTTGAGCAGGTTCATCTTAAGGCTAGGAGAGAAAAGGTTGTCACTCTTCAAGCTCCTGAGGAAGAGCGACCACTTTCAGTGGACTCTAAAAGCAGAAGCGGCTCTCTAATATCTAAAAAGGTACATCTCTTCCCCTCATGTACTGACCGCACCTCGACCAGATGAGGAGCTCTTGCTCTATGTTGCAGCTACCTCCACAGGTCGCGAGCGCGGTACTGGTCATCGAGTGAGAAGGTCTTTAGCAACTAGTATACTACGACAGTGAGATCCTACATGACGCGAAGGCTTGGTACCTATAGGCTCAGAAGCTGCTATACGCCATTCTGATAGCCTCTAGGAAGCTCAAACACTACTTATAGGCCCATAAAATCAGGGTAGTCTCCTCGCTCCTGATTAGAGAAATTCTCCAACATATGAATGCGACAAAAAGAACAGCAAAGTGGGCAATAGAGCTCGAGGAGTTCGATCTTCAGTTCATCCTGTAAACTGCTATCAAGTCCTAGGTGTTGGTCGATTTTACAGCCGAGTGGTCATCTTTTGAGCCTGATCAGGTGCAGCAACCAGAGGCGGACAAGCACTGGACCATACACTTCGATGGATCATTTATGCTGAAGGGAGTATGAGCTGAAGTGGTCCTGACCTCACCAACCGACGACCTCCTCATATACGTAGTTCAATTATATTTTTTAGCCACTAACAATATTACGGAATATAAGGGTCTCTTGTTTGCAATACGAGCAGCTTCCACACTTAGAATTAAACGCCTGTTAGTGATAGAAGACTCACTATTGGTTGTTAACTAGGTACAAAAGGAGTTTTAGTGCGATGATCTGACAATGGTGGCATACCTTGCCAAAGTCAAGCAAATCTCTCGCAAGCATAACTTCCTAGTCGATGAGCTGACCCGTCTAGCTTCTTCTCGTGAACATGTGTGGTCGGAATCTTTAAAGAAAGACTCACACGACCATCCACTACGATCTCGGACCAAGCTGAAGGGGATGCACTGCTTGAAAACAGAGCATCAGAGGCAACACCTTTGGAGGCAACGCCTCTTTCTGTGCCATCGAACTCGGGTGACCATCATGTGGTCACTTTGCTCGATTTGGGTACTACTTGGATGGATTAGATCTCATACTACCTTCAGAATCGAGCAATCCCTAACGATGATGCGTCAGCAGAAAATGTTTTCTGTCTCGCGGCAAGCCCGAAGATACTCCCTGGTAAAGGGACGCCTACCATCGAGGAAGCAACGGCCTTTTACTTAAATGCATCACTCATGAAGAGAGGAGCATAGTGCTCTCCGATATCCACGGAGGCGTATATGGAAGCCATGCTTCGTACCGCGGTCTCATCGAAAAAACGTTCCAGCAAGGATTTTATTGACCCACTGTCCTCCAAGATGCTTGCAAGCTGATGAAATGGTGCGATTCATGTAAGTACCATAGCCGACATACTAACCTACCAGCCTAAGCACTACAAAGCATACCACTCTCTTGGCCTTTCGCTATTTGGAGGCTCGATATCGTGGGACCATTCCCTAAAGCTTGTGGCGATTTTGAATTCCTGTTCGTGGCAATCAACAAATTCACTAAGTGGATAAAAGTCAAGCCCATTAGGAAGATCACCGTCGTAGCAACGATTAAGTTCATACGGGGGCTGATAGTGCAGTTTGGCAATCCAAATCGCATAATCACGAACAACGAAACTCAGTTCGCCAGTAGTGCTTTCCAGGACTACTACAAAGAGATCAGAACCAAAGTTTGTTATGCGTCAGTGGCACACCCACAGAGCAACGGACCGATCGAAAGGGCTCATGAATGGTGTGGAATCGCTGCTCGCATGTAACATCCCAATTTTGGTTAAATTGGTTTCAAAATTTGATTCAAATAAAACCTTTCAAAATCATTTCAAACCATCTCTAAATCTTTCTCAAAAATTCCAAACCCTTCTCTATGGGCTCAATCCATCTTTTTCCCCCGGCCGGCCCGCTACCTTTTCTCCCCGGTCCGATTTCTCTCACTGGGCCGCCTCCTCTCTTCCCTCCCTCTGGCCCATCCGGCGCCCTTCTTCCTTTTTTTCCCCGTGCTGTGGCAGCCCTGCCCGCGCGCCGTCCTCCCCCCCCCCCCCTCCTCCTTCTTCCCTGGGACAGCGCCGTGCCTGCAGTACGCACACGCGTGCATGCACGCAAGGCTGCGGTACACGCGCATGGCTCCTCCCCTGCCGCTGGTACGTGCGTCCACCCCGTCGTGCCGTCCACTTGCCCCTCTCTCTGCCCCAGCTTGTCCCATCCCGTTGCACGAACGGCGACCGAGCCCGGGGAAGCCAGCCGCCAGATATCCGTTGTCGACCGCTCACCAGCCATGCGCAGGTGACCCTTTGCCCCCCCCCCTCTACTGCACGCCTCGCTGCCATGCCGTCCTCCATCTACCTAGCTACCACCTCACGATGCACCAACGCAGAAGAACCAGCCGTTGGACACCTCCGGCCCTCCCTCCACTGTGTCGACCCCTCGCACCACCTCCCACGCCTATAAATAGCAACGGCCGAGCTCTCCTCTCCTCACCGCCTCCCTCCCGAGCTTTCCAAGGCAAGAAACTCTCTCTTCTTCTCTACCTCTACCTCCACCGAGCTCACCCTCCCCCCCCCCCCCGGTGATCTCCTCGGCCGAACCTCTAATCACCACCATTGTTGGCCACCGAGCACCACACCAAGCATCTCCACCCTTCCCCCTCACTTCCCTCCCTCTCTCATGCCCTCACCAAGCCGCCCACCGAGCTACTCGAGCTGTGACGATGGCAACTCGCTGCCGGCCATTTCCGCTCCCTCCCTCGCTCGGTTCTCCGCGAAAATGGACTCCCCATTCCCTTCTCTCTCTTCCAGTGCAATCCCCGTCGGAATTGGTGGCCGAGAAGGCCTCTCCGATTGTTCTCCGGCGAGCACACCGCCGTAATCCGGCGAACGAACAGCGGTGCCACCTCGGGGCACACTCGGCTAGGTGCCGAATATCCTCGGGCCACCTTGGACCGCCCCGGCCCAAAGGCCTGCAAAATCGGTCGGCACAGCCCAATCCACCAGCCCATAGAGCCAGCCCACCGGCCAAGGTCTGAAGCCCAATAAACCGTGTTGCAAAGTAACCTTTCTCTTTTTCCAGAAAATCAAATTTCAGTAGAATATCCCCAGAATATTCCTTTTTTCCCGAATTAAATTCCCGACAAACTTCTAAAGCCCATAAATCCTCTGTTTCGACTACGATTTCGACGATTCTTCCACCGATATCCTTCTAAATTCAAGCTTTATCTATTCCTACCATTTTCATATTTATTCCAAATTTATTTATATTTTATTTATATTTATTTTTGTGTTTCTTTGTTGTTTGTTTGTCACGTTTAGAAGTCGGAGAGTTCGTTGAGGAGGAGGAGGTGGTGCCAGGAACTCAGGAGTTCGAGCAGGACCCCTCGAGGACTTCAACGAAGGCAAGTCTCAATCCATTTCCCTTTGACCATATTGAACCCAATTTTATCAATACAACCCATAGCAGCCGTTTTACTCCGATATAATGCATGCAGTATTACTAGTTGGTATATTTTAAACTGTTGACTTAGTTATAACCTAATGTAGCTTAGCCAGCCATTCGTGTTTATCCTGTATCTTAATCTTGATAAACCTAGGATTTCGCCATAGCTAATTTACTTATGACTAGGCAATTACCTTGTATTAGTATGCTTAGGAATGATAATCCTTACTATTACTTCATGCTTAATCATTTTTTTTAGCTTTTCAAATGTGTAAAACTTGGTGTTGGTGTTGTGTGGGTTATGGTTGGGTAAAACCCTGTTGGATGATAAAGATAATACCTGAGTTGGGGTTAGAGCTGAGGCAAATCAAGGTTCCTTCGGGAATGCCTAGGGAGTCGGAGAGCTATCGGTGTGACAGGCTTCGGGAGGAGTGTTGTTCGTGTGGCAGGCTCCATGTGGAGATGTTTGCCTTGGCTCGTTTAAGGACTGAATTGATGTGACATCCTACCTAGTCCATATAGTGCAACCACTCGACCCTGTATGGGCAAGGCTTAGTCTAAATCCCCCAGCTAGTCTACTATCGTCTGGAGGCAGTCGTGCAGCGGGGAACCATAGAGCAGGTGCAAGCGGTGCAGGCTTGGCGACCCGGTTGGAAGCCTAGCTAAAGGTCATAAACCCCTGGTTAGCCCCGTGGACGGTTAGTGTGAGGATGCTATGGTGGGTAATGACTTTGTTGAACTGCGCTTGCACGGCGATGGATTGTTGTTGAGCTCAGCTTGTGGGTAAAGTATACAACTCTGCAGAGGTAAAACTATTCGAATAGTTATGTCCACGGTCATGGACAAACTATGGTTCGATCGCAGCAACTAGCATGGGTTGCGTGTGTTCTCCTTGTGGTTGAGTGGGCAAGGTGTGCCCTATTTTGGAATATAGGTCCGGCCGTGTGCCGTGGGTTGCTGTGGACAGGGTATCAAGAAATAATAAAACTTGGACAACCCATTTTTATTACTAATGTTGTTTTCATAAACCGCTTTATATAAAAGAACTATGCATGTGTACAACCTAGCTTTTTGCAAAATTCAACCTTACAACTTATCCTTGTCATCCTATTATGCATGTATTCGAACCCCTGCCGTAGGGCAAGGGTTGAGACTTGTTGAGTACTCTTGTACTCACCCTTACTTGTGCTTTTAGAGGACGATCCGGACTTCACCGAAGCAGATGGTGAGGTAGACGAGTAGGCTTGATCGCGTTCACACCCGAATTGCCTGTGGAGTGGCGTGTTCATCATGTTGTCTCTGTTGTGTACTCTGTTGGTGTGGACCCTTTTTATAATGCACTTGGGCTTAGTGCTATATGTGTTATTAGGATGGTGGATTATACTCACCATCCCTCGTGTTGTATGGCATTGAAAATACCAATTGTAAGACTCTTATTTTATCAGCGACTGATTCAGGGACTAGTATAATAATGATTTTAAGCACCGAAGATAACCCGGGGCGCTTCATCGCATAATGTTGAAGGTACAAACAACTCGAGACAACGACCACAAAGTCACAAGTCCATACTCAGGCTAAACGCTAGTCGCCACCGAAGGACTTGTTGTGCTAAAGGTCATCTCACGCTTTGAAGCCTAACTAGCAAACAAGACGAACTAGTCGGAACCTACTCGTCGCGACAGCATAGGGAAAACTCTCTAAACACTCCGAACCGGATGGTCCAAAACCCACAGGGCTCCTGAGTGGTCTTCGGGCCATCGGCGAGGCCATCAGAAAGGGCCGAAACATTTTCATTCATGCAAAAGATTGTTTACATGTAGGTCGATTACATTCAAACGAGCTATCCTGTTACATGTTTGTTCTTTCCCTCTCGACTCAGGTGGCCAGGGCCACGTTGATGAAAATGTTCCGCCTAACTCTAGCATATAGTGAAGATCCTCTACCTCCAAAAATTTTGAACTATGTGGACCCCTAATTACCCTTGAACAAGTTAAGAAATCTCTTATACTCTTCCTTACGATGGCAGCTAGTCGCCCCGGGAATCGAATGACGACCTGCGTAGGGACAAAGGAGGGTGGCCGACGTGAAGACCCTGCCAGAGCTGCTGACTGGCGTCGACAAACTCGATTGACCCTCCTTTTGCACCTCCTCCGCCTTCTCCTCTCTATTGGTCTCCTCCTCCAAAAAGTCACAGTCGATCTCCCCCTCGTCGTCGAAGATGTCAAAAATCTCCCCCAGCGGCAATCAATGTTTCTCTCTTCTTTCAAGACACTTAACCTCCCCACATGACATGAAGTTCAAAGTCAAAAATCTGAAAGCTAAACGACACCAACAACCACTCTCTAGATGGACTATGTACCCACAGAGCCCAAGTAGGTGCGACCAATCCTCACCACAGGGAAACTTGAGGACTACTATCGGAGTATTGAGTAAGGGAATTTTTTCGAAACCCTAACCCATCGAGCAACCAGCCCTTGACTCGCATGACCAGTACAAACCTTACGCGATCAACCTCTTTGTAATATATTATGATCCTGTGACCAACCCTTGCTAATCGCGAGACGCCCATACCTAACTTGTCTAATCGTATTTATTGGTGTCTATTCAAGTTTTTTTTTCCAAAACACCTTCTCCAACGAACAAAATTGTAATCGATGCAGATGGACAACAACCTGCCCTGTAGCATTAAATGCTACAAAGTGAAGTGTTACTGGTCAACTTGTGCCACACGATAGATGGGACATGATCTGCAGAATGACCGGATAAATGGTTGATTTTACAGGTAGACTTTCAGAACTTACGACGCAAGATGATAGGACAAACCAGGTGACTGGTGAAAGCAGTTGCGACAGCATTCTATGGATGAGGCATAACTCTCGAAGAAAATTGAGTTCACCGAGTTCTCCATAAAATTAATCTAAGCGTAAAATATCTAACCAACCATAAATCTGACAAACAAAACCCACTTATAAATTCTTCTTTCTAGTATATAAGGAGAGAAGATAGGAGTAAAAAAGCTTATTTGTAACTAGTTCATAAACATTGACAACAAAACACACAGGATATATATAGCTATTATACTTACAGAAGCCTAAACCTAAATAATTCTCGTGTTATTTAATTCATCATAAATATACGCACATCGCAAATCACGCACCTAAAATCATTATGCCTCGACAAGTAGAATTGAGTCGTGTTATTTAATTATCATAAATACACACACATCACAAATCATGCACCTAAAATCATTATACCTCACAAGTAGAACAGAGTCAATAGTAGGAATCAAAACAAGTGCTCCCAGCGTATGACGAACAACAATTTGTAGCTGTAGCTGCTGAATCATGTGTTGAATGAGAAGGCAAAAATCCAAAAGTAGATAACATACCTGACCATATTTGCTAAAATAGATAACACGTCGTCGTATTTACAAATTTAATATACGTATTCGACACCTCATTTACCAAAAATGCTTATTCGGCATCTTAGGTACCGAATATAGCATTGTTCACCATTTTCGACACCTAAGGTTGAATATGATGAACAGTGCTATATTCTGCATCTAAGTTGCCGAATACAGCCCAGCTCCGTCTACTCCCATGCATAAACAGTAGCCACGTTGATTAAATTTCATTTCCACTCTCCTTTGAAACGGTGGTCTTCTGTTACTCACGTGTTCCATAATCCATGTATAACCTATTTTAATTAGATTCATCCAAAAATCTTTGTATAATTTAAATTAAATTTTCCAAAAAGACTAATTTTATAACTTCTAACAATGATCAGTGCTCAAATAAATTTCCAAAAATTTAGAAAAAATCACTAGCATTTTTCTTATACGATGTACTAATTTCTAAAATTATTTTCAGTCCTAAGTTATATGATGAAAAAATAAGTTCCTTTATAATGCTCAATTTATATACATTTTTATTATTTCATGTAATATTATTTTTTTAATTCAATTTTAATTCAAACAAAATTCAACTATATCATTATTTTTATCCCGTTGACATACTAACATTTTAACTATATTTCTGAAGAACATTAGGCAAATTGACGCGTCTCTTTAATGGTGGAAACTAGAAGATAAAAATAATTTAACAATTTAAGAGACATACCACCTCACCCGCCGTTCTTCGTATATGTTAAAAGGTTAGCATATCAACGAGATAAAAAAATAAGATAATTGAATTTTATTCCAATTCAAATTAAATTAAAAAATATCACATGAAATGATAAAAATATATATATATATAATATTAAAAAAACTTATTTTTTCATCATATAAACTAGAGCTAGAGATAATTTTAGAAATTAGTTGTTATGAATAGACACTTTTAGATATAACCATATAATCAATTACCAAAAGTTATGTCTATTGAGAAGAGATATCTTCAAGACATATCCTCTCATCATATCTTTTCACCATATATAAAAATATATAAACATCATAATCAATTAATACAAAAGTTCATTTGCTACTCTATTTCTCTCTCAATTACTATCTACACCGCAACATTAGTCATCACATAAGAAAAATATTAGTAAAAAATTTCAGATTTTTGAAAATTTATTTGAAGCACTAACAATTGTTAGAAGTTATAAAAATAACTTTTTTTAGAATTTTAGTTTAATACAAAAAAAAATAGATAAATCCAATTAAAATAGATTGTATATGAATTATAGAACACATAAAAAAATTAAAAATTTTAAGTAACAAAAGACCACTATTTAGAAGGAGTGAAAATAAAATTTTAACCAACACGGAGCTGGGCTATATACAGCACCTAAGATATCGAATATGACACTATTTACCATATTCAGCATCTCAAGTGTCGAAAATGATGAACAATATCATATTCGACACCTCAAATACCGAATATAACACTGTTCACTATTTTCAGTAAATAAGATAACAAATACGCATACTAAATTTATAAATACAGTAACATATTATTTATTTCGGCAAATATGAAATATGGTTAAGTGTGTTGTCTACTTTTAGATTTTTTTTCCTAATGAGAATGATAACAGATCTAAAACAGTGAAGCAAGACATCTATGTACAAACCTTCCCATCAATCTTGCCATTATTTCAAACCAAACAGAAAACGCAGGTTGAATTCAACCACAGCTAAAACTGTCAAGCGACACAACAATTTCACAGTACATCACAGTACAAGAGCAACGCATCTATGGTTAAACCTTGTACGATAATTCCAGACCTCAGCAACACAAACAGCAAGCTGAAATATTTCGCAATAGTAGAAATGAGGCAATAATAGGAATCAAAACAAGTGCTCCCAATGTATGACGAACAACGGTTTGAATTCAACAACTATAACTATGTACTACAACTTCTGCAAAATATTGACCATTTTATGATAGAACTCAAACAAGAGAAGAAACAAAACAAGTGTAATAGTTAACCTCATCCAACAACACTCTACTAATGAATTCCAAATCCCTTGTTGCATTGGGAAACTTGGATGATTCAAACATCTGCAACCGGAAGACCGCCACCATGGCCAAAGTTGAACAAGTTCCAAAACCCCATTGCAAGCAAGAAAAAGGAAGGAGCTTCAGTTAGAAACTGATTTGCAGGGCTGAGGCGTAGGATTCTCATGTGTATCCTCCAAGCACAGTTGACATGATTACAACCAAGCACGGTTGAAGAGAACAACCATCTTAGTTGGGATTCCAAGAGATTTGATGCCTAGCAGAAAGCCCCACAATAACATCATAAAATAAACAAGGAAAGAAGGCCTGAGGATTAGTCCAAAAAGATGTGGAAGATTCTACCGTTTTCATAGTTATCTCTAACTATCACTAGCAGATCTCAAAGCAGGATTATACCAGGCAAACCCACGACAGCTATACCAGGCAACTTGTTGACGCCTGAAGAGGTTATTATGCAAGAAAGGAATCAACTTTTAAAAGGAATGAGGCACCTCCAAGCTCATGTGAATCATTAATGTGCCAGAGAAGATTGCTTAAGATGCCCAAAATAAATAGCTTCATGCTTCACAACAAAAAGGCGACAGCCACCTGCAATATGGAAAAATAAAGGAGCCTTCACCACATGAACACAAGCATAAATTCAACAAGTAAACTAACAAATAGAGGGAATAAGCAAATGAAAAGCATGCATACCTCCTACTAGATGGCTGGAGCTTGAACCATTCTTCAGCAGAGAAACGTCTGAGCAACACCCGAATAAAGGCACACAACTAGATCACCCAGGGCGCATCCGAAGTTCAGCCATTTTTTACCTTGAATAGGTTGTATTGTACTGTGAGGGTCAAAGGAAATGAGAGCACCTTCATATATGTGGAGCAACTTGGACAATACTTCACTCTGGAGCATAAGGCACAGAAACTAAAGGCAACCAAGTAATTTCCATAGCAGTGTTCAGCATCATCCACTTAACTCTAGTTCTATGTTGACGCATAAAACCCATAAAATTCAGTAAAGCAAGACCCCCACAAACACAAGGTTTTGTTGTCCCCTGAACAAAGTAGCACAAACAGCAGGAACGAAGGGACTAATGCCCTTCATATTTGATGTCGAAATATCAACTTCGAAGTTATCTAGTTTGTCTGCATCGATTCGGCATGGTACTTCTCCAACTCAGCATCAAGTTCTTCAGCAGACTTTGGCTGGCCACGCTCTTTGCCACGACGACCACCGGATCCACCACCACCACGCCTCCCACCCCTCTGATGGGGTCTACGATGCGGCAGACCTGGAGGGGCAACCCTTGGTGCGCTGTAACATTTGAGTTTAGTTTAAGTTAGTAAAAAAATCGGACGAAGTGAAATGATTAAATGAAAAGGCAATAAGAAAGACGACATCTATATCGATGAAGACCAATAATGCTGGTCACATCTCACGACATACGAGGATGACAAAATGCACCATACCCATGTCAACCAATTGCAGAAATGAGCCAGACCTAACTTCAAAATTACTAGATGAATTTTCAAATGATAGCAGCAAATAAAAATGCATTTTCAAGCCTTAAATATCCAATTCAGCTCTGCTCAGACTCCTAAACATAGTACATAAATATACTAAATTTGGCACATGGAAAAAATAGCCTAACACTAACAGAATGAATACTACCCTCGTGCACCTATACTTATAATCTATAGCTACTAATTTAGCTCATCATATTTGCCTTGTCAAATTAATAGACACAAGTTGAAACCAACTGTAACATAATGCCTTAAATATCACATAAGATCAACAATTATTCTGAATACTGCTAAACATGCAGATACATTTAATTGATACTCATATGGACTGATAAGTCATGAATAAATAAATAATGCAGATGAGGAGTATACCTTCTAGCAGCATTCCTAGCCTGGCCTCCATTAGTGACTGGAAGAGAAGCAGCTGCTGTTGGAGTATTGGTCCCAACTATCTCTATTTTCATAGGCTTCCCATCAAGTTGCACATTGTTATATTTCTTAAATGCTGCTACAGCATCAGCACGCCTTGCAAATACAACTTCAGCTGTTCCCTGCAAGAAATAACAAATGTAAATATCAAGGAAAACAAGATATAGATAAGAGACAGGTAAGTGACAGTAAGATTGCATTAGCACCTTAGACCTCCCACTTCGGTCATAGTTAATTGAGGATCGCTTCAGATCACCTAGCTCAGAGAAAAGCTCCTGCATAATAATACATACAAAACAACTCAGACAATGTTTATCAAGGAAACAAATTAATATTGCAAAAGGAATTCAGGTGATGCATGCTGCATGTGATTGACTAATTGATCCACAGGAACTTAATAACAAATTTACACCTTGAACATAACTTCATAAAATGTTAAATCTTTTAACAGTAAAATCTTTATCAGTTAAATCGCATGAAACACAGAATTATCGCCTGAGTGCAGAAATTAAAAGGATGTCCTGCAAATAAGCATATCACAGGAGAAGCAAACTGATCAACTGAGAACTCACTACGAGCTGCAAATTTGAGGATTGGAAGCAACGACATACTAATATAAGAGTTCAATCAAATAAGGCTATGGCACATAAAGTGAAGAACAAGCAACCTACAGATATAGATCTTCTCTGGAACTATAGATCTCGATAGAAAACACATGCACAACATCTACATATGTTAACTGGAAGTTTCAGCAAAACAGCACAATTATAAATCAAACAAGTGATTTTCACAAACTACTACTGATGTCCGGTTTAACTCAATAGATCTGAGCTAGTAGAAAGTCCAAAAAAACAAAATAGGTGCCAAGCTTCATTCACGAGCGTTAGATCTAGAAAATAGATCAGCTAATCACATATCCAGCCAGCTATTGTCGATTTTTTACAATTAAATTCAGAAGCAACAACAGAACACGCTGACCCGGTGATGTGTATACCTTGATGTCCTCGTTTGAGACGCCAAAGTCCAGGTTGGAGATGTAGAGCTTGGTGCCCGTCTCGATAGCCGAGACCCTCCCGCCACTGCCACCGCCTCCTCCCGCGGCTACCGCGGGGTACATGTCGTGCTGCCACGCCGCGTCAGGGGCCTGGATCGCGTCACACCACAGTGAGAAAACCATCCGACCACCTCCTCCCGCCTGCCTCGGCGAAAACGGAAGCCCTCGCATCCTCCCGCCGGGCGACGCGGGGCCCTAGCCCGTTCGATTCGTTCGTACCTTCGGCGGCTGGTATGGCGCCGGCCTGTTCCCGGACCTCTTGAAGGGGCGCCTTGTCGGCCCGACCCCGCCGCCGCCGCCGCCTCCTCCAGAGGTAGAACCGCCCCGGCGGCGGCCACCCCCACCGGATGAGGAGTTGCTCTTCTTGTTGCTCTTGATGATGTCGTCGAGGGTCATGTCGAGGGTCTCCGCCATGGCTGCTCGCGCGGGGTAGATCTCGCGGGGGCCGGGGCTAGGGTTAGCGAGTCGGGAAGTCGACGAGGAGGCGGCGAGTAGGGGAGGAATCTGATTAGGGTTGCGAGCTGTGGTGGGTGGGTAATTGGAGATTTTTTCGGGGGGAGGCGGGCGCGAGAAAAAAATATAGGCATGGAGATGCGTGGGGAGAACGCGTGGTGAGGAGGTGGGGTCGCACGAGCACGAGGGCGTGATGCGGACGGACGAGGATCGATCCGGATCTGATGTAGTCATTCGTTAACGATGTGCACGACCACGAGCTCTAATTACTATTTTTATTATAGTTTATTTATAAAATTTATTAATTTTTTATATTATAAAAGTATTTTTCAAAACAAATTTACATATATGATTCTAAAATTTTAAATTAGATATTTTAAAAGCTATTGTTAGTCGGAGTCTTATAAATTTAACTAATTTTTTTAAAATGATATATGTATTTATGACCGAATAGAGTATTATATCTAAAAAGCTTAGTCAAATTAGAATATTATTTATCTTTAGATACATACACATTATCTTCACATGCCAATATAAATACTCCATACAGATATTGATAAAAGACTTCTAAGTTTTCAAAGAAGGTTAAAATGAGATTTCAGAACATCATTTCTTATTTATTGGACAGAGTAATGTGCAACACTGCATGCAGTTTAAACGAGCTAGGGAGTAGATCTTGGCTTAACTTTTGCGCGGTTTATTGTAACTTGTTGCAAATCCGATCACATACCATCTGCTGCCTTCTCGGGGAAAGAAGGAAAAACAGCGCCAATCTTTGTAGCTCGTATGGCCCACTGAGCATTTTATTCATCTGATGAGAATAAAAGAACTTCAAGCTAGTGCTTCACATGGTTAGGTTTGGTACAAGCTAGCATGATGCATGTGATCCAACTAAGCAAGCATGGCAATGCTTGTTATACAATAGCTTCATCTTCACTGGAGATGAGGTTTCTTTTATATATATTGTAGGGTAGATAGGAATCGAGAGACAATAGAATAGCAAATAAAAGATATGTATTTATTGATCATGGTGTTTATATATTTATATATGGTGAAAAGATATGGGGAGAGGATATGTTTATTAGGAAGATATCTCTTCTCAATAAACATAACTCTTGGTAATTGATCATATGATTATATCTAAATGTGTCTATTCATAACATTCTTCATTGATCAATTATCTTGAATGTAAACTTCTTGTTAGAACTCCTCCAAAAATCTTGTTGAAAAAATATGAAGAGAAAATAATATATTGATATACCATTAAAACTCCTTCAAAACCCTATGGAAAAAAGTAAGGAGAAAAAGATATGGCATATATTGTTTATTGCCTCATTGTAAGCTTATATGAGAAACCTAAATAGAAAAAAAAACTCATTTTGGTGAGCATAGAGAACAATAATTATGATCTATAGATCATATTAAAACATTCGTAAAATCTCTTAGGAAAATAGGAGGAATAATAGTGATATGCTGTTAAAACTTTTTTAAAAGTCAGTGGAAAAATAAGGAGAAAATGGTACATCATATATTGATTATTGTCTCTTTATAAACTCATATAAAAAAATCTTTAAAAGGAAAAACACATAAACGAATTTAGAGAACAATATGTATATATATATATATATATATATATATATATATATATATATATATTTGATACCTCTTTCAAAACTTCGATAGGGAAAATAAGAGATATGATATATAATCTTGTGTAGATATTGTCTCATTAAAAAAATTTATGAGAAACTTTGTAAGTAAAACTCATAAAGGAAAAGAGTACAATATGATGTATGAATATGTTAAATTCAGGAGGAGACTCCCCCTGATCCTTGCAGATCTCGAAGTCATCGCAAACCAATTCTGTGAACACATTTTTGGAATGTAGAAAGCTGGTAAAGACTTAGTGAATAAATTAGTGAGATTATCACATGATTTAGTTTGCAAGATGTCTATCTCCCTATTATGAGAATAGAATAATTTATGAGCAATATGTTTGGTTATATTGCTCTTTATTTAACCTATTTGTATTTTAGCAATACATACAAAATTATCTTCAAGATAATTATTGGTGATTAAATAAAACTTATACCACATTATAGATTTATGTGGTTTATCATTCTACGAAACCATACACGTATATGTGATGTTTCAGAATGATAGGTGGAAGTAGCCTCTGGAATTGTTTTGATGACTCCTATAAGAAGGCTATATCACCATAAAATCAGTCTGTGATTTGGCGTTATGGAGATCAGTTATATATCCAAAATCTGAATATCCAACTATGGTCGTATCTTGATTTTTCTGATAGAAAAATTTAGATATTTAGTGCCATAAAGATATCTGCAGATATTCTCTTTGACTCCCGCCTAATGGCATTGTTATAGCTGTATTATTTAAGCTAGCAAGTTATCTGCAAACGCAATATCAGGTCTGTTGTGGTTTGTAAGGTACATGAGCGCTTTGATGGCACTAAGATATAGAACTTTAGGTTCAATATCTTTTTATTTTCAACCCAAGTTATGAATAAATCTTGATTCATATTTAGGGTCCAATATCATTTGGATATTGGTCGATTGATGGATAAATATTCTTGAAGGAATATGTTTAAGTTGTGAACTTAAGCGAAATTTGGTTTTACCCAAATCTTTCATCTCAAATTCCGTCTTAAGATGATTACACACTTTGTCGTGTGTAGTTTGGAGATGATACAAAATCTAATTGGGATTTTATTATGAACACATATATGTAATCATTGGAGTAACACTTTTGTGGAAGGAACTCAATTAGTCAGTTGTACCACAATTAACTTAACTGCTTGAAGTCATAGAGTGACATTAAGCTGTACACAATATATATTGTGATTTGTATTAAGATTCAGAATACGAAGCCCATTAGGGACTTATATGTTCGAATCTATCCAATTCATTTGATCTGCCAATGATATTGAATATGAGAACATAATTTTCGCACATACCAAGGGGTATGTAACATCATAATTGATGCCGGGTCTCTGCATAAACCCTTGTGCTACAAACCTCGCTATTTCACCACCTTATGGAGCAAAAATCCATTTTGCTTCCGTAGGGAAGATATTGGAGGTATAGATATTACTTTTGTGAGCGAGTGTAATTCTATCTCAATTGCTTCTTTCTATTTGGTCTAGTCCGAGTGCTTGAGGCACCCTGCCATGGCCATGGACTTTGGTTTGGATCCAATTGAAGATCTTCTGCAATTTTAGAGGAGAAATATTTGTTGATGATTTTTAGTCTTTGGTATTGATTGATTCTATAGAATCAATATAGTTTGTGGAAATATTATCCCATTTAACTCCGTGTATTTCCCAAAACAATAGAATTATGGTGCTCCCATGACCCAACGTTTGAATTTATGTACACATTTGTATTGGGTATTTTGAATGCTAAACATCCATAGACGTTTGGATAGTGAATATCCATAAGTTGTTTATCAACTTGATGTTGATTTGCATTTACTGTCTTAGAGGAGGGATTCATCTGTTTTCGCGGTAGCTTGCAAAGAAGCTTTATCCTTTATGACCGTACTTCTCCCCCTCTTATTTTAATTTGGGAGTTAAGTGGTTTTTGTTTGGTATCTCCACTCTTTTCGGCACATTTGTAGGAATATAGGATTTTATGACAACTTTGTTGTTAGTAAATGCAAATTGGCAGGTTAATTGTAATATGTTGCAAATACAAGATGTTTCTAAATAATGATTCAGATCTCAGGTACGTGGATATGAGGACTGAATATGAATCTGTGTGATATTCTCTTATGATTCATGACATTCTTAGCGGTATCAATCCCTCCTAATGTCTGAAATTGTCATCAAAATATTATAAGAATACATGCAATGAATAAGTCCCGTAAGAGGAACTCGAGGTATTACATAGTTGACGGATAATTATACCTCATATAGATCCCTAATGCCCTATGATGTATGCTGTACGGTGGTGATATCGGTATGTGCGGAACGTAATCGATTCGCAGATAGAAGATACTTGACTGGGGCTAAATTTCTACATACTAACTGCAATGGAAGGAGCTGTATGATTGCAGTTAGATGAATATGGATTAATGATGTGGTGCGTAAAGCCGCATGTCACCAATAAGATATTGGCAAATTGCAATCCTATGGTTGATAATGCAAATGATTTGATTCTATTGAGAAATTCAGCTAGACCATTATGAATGTGCACATATTGTACTTAATGCAGTAATGCCCGATGCCAAACAATAATTGAATGCATGTTAATAAACGGTATTATCCATGTGAATGGATTTGATCTTGTGTCCAGGATAATTTGCTCTAAATTTGAGCAATGAGTTTGACATAAGTGTGGTGTCTTATGTATAAGAGACACATACGGGACTAATTTGTAGATGCATCAATCAGCATTGTAGAGTACCAAGTTGGTGCATAAAATTGCTGAATAGAGCCACATATATATTCTTGAATGTGTTCAACAAATTGAATGATATATTATGAATTTTAAGGTAAGAGAACCTTAAAATTTAATTCCCTGTGACACATGCGGTGCACACAAATTCGAAGATTTTGGGAATACTATGACCAATAATATTGTTAATAATTTTTCTCATCATCTCTAAGATATAGTGACCAAGTCAATTATACCAAATCTTGATTTGATCAAGATAGAAAAATCATTTTGTACGCAATATGTGGTACGGGTTTTAATGTATCTATAGTACAATCCAGATAGTATATAGGGAAGCTTGCCATATCCGTTGATTAAGAGGAGAAATTTCTCTTTTGTTGTCATTGTGGGTTTCAATATGGAAACCATTCTGATGGATATCTGTATAACTTAGTAAGGTATGTGTCGGAGGGTGAACTCCTCAAGCAGGGATCCGGAGGGACCCCCTTTGAGATTCGACCGGAGGGATGATTCTAAATCTGTTTTGCGGGTGAAATAAATGGACGTGAATGTGATGCAGGTGGAATTGAATGATCGGATGCAGAAGTAGTAAATGCGTAAGAGGTCTTTTAGACAGGTTCGGGCCGCACTGAGCGTAGCACCCTACTCCTGTGTGTATGCTATAAATGCTCTGAGAATGTCTCTCAAAGATGTTGCTGGTTACAAGAATATTTGTCTAGCCTAGAGCCTTGGGCTCCTTGTTCTTCAGTGATCTGAGCTTCTGTGCTTGTACTGAACCTCTGTCTTCGACTCGGCTTGCTGTCACCAACCTTCTATATCCTCCTCACCAGGGAGCCCACCCCGTCTTAAATACCCGCCGGGGCGATAGCATGCCCAGAAAGGGAGGGCGTGAATTCCAAGGCGCTATAAATGGAAAGCAACCATCATGGGTTGCTGCGCGAAGTGACGGGGAGGGTTGAAAACGTGCCCCCGTCCGGTCTGTTTCGTCATCATGCCGTTCTGCAACGGGTGCCGTGGAGAGGGCCCACCGGGCAACCACTGAATAGCCCGGCGTGCCCGCTCGTTCTTGTACACCTGAAATAGCAGGGAGGCAGGGCGGGACGCCTTGGGCTTCGTGATGTTATCCCGAGGCACGCCGGATGTCCCACGATGGGACCCGTGCATTAAATGTCCCCACGCCTTCCTGCCAGGCCGTGGCAGGGACTGACAACGAGCGTGGCAGGAGCAGTTAGAGGTGATAGGGCACGCACCCTCTTAAATACAGCATCGGGCCTTTCACTAGTTGACACCTCATCGCTGGACCTCTGTGGGGGCCACCGGCGAAGGACTTCTGAGGCCATTGGGGCACCGAGTGCTCAGGGGTCACTGTTCACAGCCCCGAGCACTCTCTCCCGGATATGCCCTTTCTTGGTCTCGGGGAACCATGTGCTCGGGGGCCACTGTTCACAGCCCCGAGCACTCTCTCCCGGAATTGGCTGTTCGGGTCCTCGGGGAACCGAGTGCTCGGGGGCCACTGTTCACGGCCCCGAGCACTCTCTCCCGGAACTGGCTTCCCTTTGGTCCTCGAGGGACTCGGGTGCTTGGGGGCCACTGTTCACGGCCTCGAGCACCCCCTTCCCGGTACTTGGCTTTTCTGGTTGTCGGGGGACTTGAGTGCCCGGGGGCCACTGTTCACAGCCCTGAGCACTCTCTTCCCGCCACTTGGTCTTCTCGGGTCATCGGGGAACTCGGGTACTCGGGGACCACTGTTCATGGCCCCGAGCACCCTCTCCCGGAACATAGTCTTCTCGTACCTCGCGGAGATGATCCCAGCGGGAGGGCGCCACATGGCAAACTGCTGATCTGGCCTCGGGACTCGGGGACCCCTGGTTCTTGTGTCACCGACAGCAGCCCCCGGGCCATTGGCAGGCGATGGTTCAGAGACTGCGGATGGGGCCCTTGTCTTCATCAAGGCCGACCGCAGCACCGACGCCACGTGGCCACGTGGCCACGAGGCCTGCTTCTGGTACGGCCCAGCGGGGAGCCGAACGGACGTATGTCCATCCGACTCCCGAGGCGCGTGATAACGAGGCGGGCGGCGCACGCGGCAACCGCGCAGATCGAGGGAGATTCGCCTGGCACCTGCGCCAAACGAGGAAATTCGTCTCGCCGAATGCGCTGCAGCAAGCGTCGTTTGAAATCCCTAGGATATAAAAGGAAGAGGGGAGCGAACCGTTGCCCTTTTACGCCATCTTTGTGATCAAGCCTCTTGCCTTCTTCTTCTTCCTTGCGCTCGAGAGCTCTTACTCTTTCTCCGGCCCACAACACTCTTCTTCTCCACCCGTTCCAGCACACTCCCTACCACCGACAGAATGCCGAAGGCAGGGAGTAGCCACCGTGACAAGGGGCCCGACAGCGTGCTGCCGGAGTCATGGATCATCAATGAGGAGGGGGCAGAGAAGGTCCGGAAGCTGATGGTGCCCGAAGGCCAGCAGGAGGCCTCGGTGGTGACGCCGGCGAGCTTCCCGCCCATCACGGACCGGCCGGAGCACATCGTCGTCTTTGTCTCCTTCGTGGCGGCCGGGCTGGTGCCGCCATTCTCGACGTTCTTCCTTCAAATCCTCGACACGTTCGGCATCCAGTTGGTCCACCTGAGTCCAAACTCGGTGGTCATCTTGGCGATATTTGCGCACTTCTGCGAAATGTTCGTGGGAGTGCTGCCGTCGGTGGCGCTGTCCCGCCACTTTTTCGTGTTGCGGCCGGTCGGGAAGAAGAGAGGTTCCTCCACCGTGGACGTCGCCTGTTGCTGCAACTTCCGGCTGCGGGACGGCTTGGCGGAGCTGTACATCCCCCAGGAACTGCGGAGCAAGTGGGACGATTGGCAGCACGACTGGGTCTATATCGACGTCAGTCCCCATGACCGCCTCGCGCTGCCGGAGGCGGTGGCAGAACCCTAGAGGTCGATCTGGGAAGCGGCCTCGGCGGAAGACGCGAGGATGCGGCCCGTGCTAAACCGCATCGACGACCTGTGCCGGGCGGGGTTGACGTCGATGATGGTGGTGGCGGACTATCTGCGCTGCTGCCTGGCGCCCCTGCGGGAGCGGGCCCGTCCCAGCTAGATGTACACAGGCCCCCACGACATCACCAGGACCCAGATCTGCTGCGGATGGTGACCGGCGTGGAAGACCTCACCCGGGCGGTTCTTCCCCGGGAGCAGTTGGCGCTCTGCATGGACCCGGGCCGGGTGGCGCTGCAAGCGACGCTGCCCGAGTTCGACGCTAAGGGTTTAGTCGACCGGCCGGGGTGCCGGAACCCCAGGACCATACAGATTCCCAGGGTAGACGAGGAGACAGGCGGCGCGCGGAGGACCGGCGGTGGGGACGCCGCGGGCGGCAGGCCGCAGACCAGCCGTGGGGCTGCCGCATGCAGCAACCATCAGGCCGACGGGAGAGGCGCCCCTGGGCGTTCGTGCCTCAGCTGTCATCCTCGTCGTCGTCGTCACCTCCACGGCAGCGGCCGTCGGCGGGCGACGCGAAGGAGGGAGGTCGGGATGGCCAGTCGTCCGGCGCGGAATCCGCGATGGAGGCAAGGTCCAGGGCGCGGGAGCCCGAAGACCAAGGCTGGCGCAGTGGCGCTACAGCGATCACCCAGGCTGGAGGATATTTTCTTTGAAGTACCCTCGGATCTCGTTGATCCATGAGGCATCATGAGAACCGCCGGCAAGCGCAGCGCACTCACCAGGCGGTGGCACCCTGACAGGGTTCCTCACTGAGGGCGCCACCTGGGTTCCCTCAACTAGGCTCGAGGGTTCCGCTTCATCCTGGTCGGCAGGCAGGATGGAAGGCCGTGTGAGCCTTTCTTCAAAGGCTCCGGCAGGGACACGCGCACGGGAAGAGGCCAGGCGAGAGAGGTACCGCAGCTCCAGGCCGTCAAAGTGGCTCTCCAGCCTCCTGACTTTCGCCACATACGCCGCCATCTGAGGATCTGTGCACTGGTATTCGTTTGACACTTGGTTGACCACCAGCTGGGAGTCTCCCTTGACCAGCAGGCGACGAATCCCAAGGCCCACCGTGGCTCGGAGGCCAGCGATGAGGCCCTCATACTCCGCCATGTCATTGGTTGCTCAGAAATGCAGTTGCACGACGTACCGGAGTTCTTCACCCGTTGGGGAGATGAGAACCACTCCAGCCCCCGCGCCTTTCAGTGTAAGGGATCCGTCGAAGTGCATAACCCAGTACCCAGGCGTATCGTGCCTAGGATATGCGGAAATCTCTTCTCGGTCAATCTCGGGGACAGGCGTCCACTCCGCCACAAAGTCAGAGAGCGCCTGTCTTTTGATCGCCTTGCGACTGACAAAGTGCAGATCGAACTCCGCCAGCTCCACTGCCCACTTGACGATGCGCCCAGTGCCTTCTCGGTTCCGGAGGATTGGTCCCAGCGGATATGTAGTAACCACCGAGACCTTGTGCACCTGGAAGTAGTGGCGCAGCTTCCGGGAAGCGACGAGCACGGCATAGAGCAGCTTCTGGGCTTGGGGATATCTTGTCTTGGCATCTCGGAGGACTTCACTGACGAAGTACACCGGTCGCTGTACACGGTGGGCCCGGACTGCAGCTTCACCCGAGAGCTTGTCACAGCCCCCGAGCTCAGCGGCGTGGTCGGGGCTGGGCGAATGCTCGGGCTTGACTCCCTGGTCGGGAGGAGCCAGGTGCTCGGGCTCGACTCCCTGCTTGGGAGGAGCCGCGAGAACTGGAGACTGCCTGGGGGCGGCCGGGAGCTAGGGCCCAGCACCTTGCCCCGAGCCCTCATCATGCTCCACCACCAGTACCATGCTCACGATCTGAGGTGTGACCGAGACGTAGAGCAGTAGAGGCTCACCCTCGGAGGGGGCCACCAGTACGGGCGGCGAGGTGAGATATTTCTTCAAGTCGTGGAAGGCCTGCTCGGCTTCCAGCGTACAGTTGAAGTGACCGGTCTTCTTGAGGAGTTTGAAGAGGGGTAGTCCTCGCTCCCCAAGCTTGGAGATGAAGCGCCTGAGGGCCGCCATGAGCCAGCAAGGCGCTGAACATCCTTGAGTTGAGCCGGGGCTCGCATCTGCTCGACGGCCTCGATTTCTCGGCTAGAGACCAGGAAACCGAGGAGTTTCCCCGCGGGGACCCCGAAGACGCACTTCTCGGGGTTGAGCTTCAAGCGGGTAGTGTGGAGCCTGTTGAAAGTCTCGGCCAGATCTTCCAGCAAGGTGGCGCGGTCTCAGGATTTTACCACGAGATCGTAGATGTAAGCCTCGATGTTGCGGCCAACCTGCGAATCAAGGGTAATGCGCACAGCGCGCTGGAAAGACGACCCAGCGTTGCGCAAACCAAATGGCATTGACACATAACAATAAGTCCCCACCGGAGTGGTACGACCATGCGGATTTTATGGTAGCCAGAGTTTGCATCTAGAAAACATAAAAGATCGCACAACGCGGTTGCATCTACAATCTGATCTATGCGGGGTAAAGAAAAAGGATTTTTGGAGCAAGCCTTGTTCAAGTCGGTGTAGTCGACGCATATGCGGAGCTTGCCGTTGGCCTTTGGGACAATGACTGGGTTTGCCAGCCACTCGGGGTGGAGGACTTCTCGAAGGAGCTTACTTACTTTCTCCCAGATGAACTCCTGGCGCTCGGGCGCCTGCCGCCGGACTTTCTGTCTCACCGGCCGTGCGTCCGGGCGCACAGCATGGTGGTGCTCGATCACCTCCTTAGGGATCCCGGGCATATCGGATGGCTGCCACTCAAACACGTCGACGTTAGCCCGGAGGAAGGCGACAAGCGCGCTTTCCTATTTGCCGCCCAGGTCACCGCCAATTCGGACGACCTGGGAAGTGTCTTCGCCCACCACGACCTCCTTCGTAGGAACGGAGACGTCGGCGGCGAGTCGGGGTTTGGATGAAGAGGGTCCCGGCCCCCCTGGGTGTCCTTCGACCTCGTCTCGAGCAGAGACCAAGGCCGAGTATAGCTGCTCGGCGCAGGAGGCGGCGCTGCCGGTCTCAACGGGCACGGAGATGGGGCCTGCTGGGCCCGGCATCTTGACCGTGAGGTATGCATAGTGTGTGACCACCATGAACTGAGCGAGCGCCGTGCGCCCGAGGATGGCGTTGTAGGGGAGGGGGACTTCCGCGACATCAAAGATGATGTTCTCCATCCGGAAGTTGTCCCGGCTCCCGAATGTTACGGGCAGCTCGACCTGCCCGAGGGGCAGGGTGTGCCCGTGCGTCACCCCGTAGAAGGGGAGCGACGGCAGCACTCGGCTGACCTTCACGTTGCAGATGGTGGGGGACACTACCAGGGGCAGTCGTCCCACGCCTGCAGTACTTGCGGGGTGGTCCGCCAGGCTGAACGTAATCAGGGAGTCCGACTACTTCAGGGGCCTTGCGGCCTCCGTGCTCGGGGTCGCCGAGCACACCTCGCGCCGCATGGTCTTAACACAGCGGCGGGAGTAGGGCGTATACGCGCCTCCGTCGATGAAGGCGACGGTGTGTTCAGGCTCCTGGGACCCGAGCTCTTGATTGTCAGGGGCGGCTCTGTCGCCGTAGTCCCTTCGGCGCTCCACGCGGTCCTTCTGGCGCCGCTCTATGAGGCCTTTGACCGTGCGGCACTCCGTGAGGTCATGCCACTCGGTCTGGTGGATTGGGCACCACTTCCCCGGCTCGAGCCTCGCAGGAGCGGGGGCCCTTGCGGGAGCAGGAGCCCTCACGGGAGCCGGAGCCCTCGCGGGAGCCGGAGCCCTTGCGAGCGCGGGCCTTCTGTCGGCGGCCACCCAGCGCGCCGGCCGGCGGTCAGGCTCCTCAGCTAGCCTACGGGCAGGGCCCCGAGCCGGCACGACAGGGACAGCCTCGCGCCTTCTTCTCTTTTTCTTTTCCCGCCTGTCAGAGGGGGAAGGACCAGGTTGATCAGCAACGGGTTGTTCAAGGCGTGGAACGTGCCACGCCCGAGCCTCCACCGCCTTGGCGCACTTGTCGGCCAATGCGAAGAGTTCCACGGTGGTCTCGACTTCGTGCGTGCCCAGCTTCTCAAGCATCTGCTCGTCGCGGACACCCTGCCGGAATGCGACAATAATGGCATGGGGGATTATCCGCGGGATGGTGTTGCGGACCTGGCTGAAGCGTTGTATGAAGCGCCGCAACGTCTCCCCCTCCTGCTGTTTCACGGCATGGAGAAAGCACTCCAGGCCGGGGCGCGTGAACGTGCCCTGAAAATTAGCTAGAAACTGGTGGCAGAGGTCATCCTAGGAGCCGATGGATCCTGGGGGTAAGTTCATAAGCCAAGAACGGGCAAAGCCCCTCAAGGCTACATGGAAATAATTGGCCATCACCTTTTCACTGCCGACGGCCGCTTGGACAGCGGTGGTGTAGATTTGGAGGAACTCGACGGGGTCGATGGACCCGTCGTACTTCTCTGGCAGTTCTGGCCGGAACTTTGTGGGCCAGTTGACCCGGCGGAGCTCGCTGGTGAAGGTGCGGCAGCCTGTGCCGTACCCTGCTGCGCGGGCAGCGCCCTTGGGCGGTGAACGCCGGCGAGCTGAACCCCGGCAGTCATGGGCCGGCATAGAGGAAGCTTGGTCCTCCGCCTCGGCCGCGCACCGAGACTACCGTTGGCGCTCGAGGGTAACACGCACATCTTCGACGGCCCTCTGCTCGTTGAGATGCAAGCGAAGGTCCTGAGCTCTGGTAGTGGCCAGAGGGGTAGCACTCCGCTTGGAGGCCCCCCGGCCGGTTCGGCCGCCACCTGAGGATGGACCGGCCTTGGTTGCGCAGCGGTGGGAGGTGCCCCAGGAGCTTTCGGCCAACACCTGACGGTGAGCCGTGCCTACCAGAGCGGACACCTCCTGGAGCCAGCGGCCTTCTGGGATTCCCCCCGCTGCCTGGACTAGCGGGTGCCTGAGGAGGGCTTGCACCGGTCGGTCGGTGACCGTGCCGACCATCGAAAGCTACGGGTTCTATGTCCACGATGGCACCGTGGACTCCTACATTCAAGTGGGTCTCAAGTTGTCACGATCAGGCTAGAGGGAGGAGTGGTTCTACCTTACGGTGGATAACTCATTGTACAACCTTCGAGCATCGAGCGCGTCGGCGCAAGTCACGGACAACTGGGTTGGTTCGCCCACTACTACCCCAGAGCTGCTAACCCTAGCCAAGCAGGTTGGCCAGCTCCGAGAGGCCAGGCTGACGGGGTTAGATGTTGTCTGTGACTTCATCAAGCACCGGTTGTGCCCCCTGTGGAGGCGAGCACACACGACATTTCATAACTTTGGGGTGAACGACGTCACCCGGGAGAGCTTCATGGGTAACTCATAGCCATTTCCTTGCTACTGCTTCTTTAGATAGGTGTGTGACTTCTCACATCTCCTAATTTGTCAAGATCTTAATGATGATACGTTCAAGTCACGCGTTCGAAGCCTGATGTCGGCTGCCTCGAGGAAAGATGGTCCTCCAGCCGGTACACTCCCACTGTGTGATCTCACCTCGTTGGAGAGAGCATGGCTAAAATGGGTAAGTCTAGCATTTCCAAAATTTCCTCCCCTGAGCCTTTTCATGTGTTAGATTTTCATGGTCGATGCCATTGCAGGGTCTCCTAGAGGTTGATGTTGTGCGCCCGATCATCGACGAGGTACTGGAGGTCTCCGATCTGGTCGCCTCAAGGAGATAATTTCACCGTGACCTCCACCTGGGTGCCCAACAAAGCATGGCCCCACCTAATCCTAGCCAATCTTGTCGCACCTCCAACTCATCTGGTGGTGATGATAGCCAGGCTGCTCCGGGCTGAACACTGACCATGGGCAGAGGTCTTGCGAGCAGTACCAGTCAACAGAGGAGAGACCAGCCTCCCCTTGAACCATCCAGGGGCGACCAGACTACTTGCAGTTGATCGTTGACTCTGGGCAGAGACCCTACCAGCGGTGCCAACCTGCAAGGTAGTGACCAACCTCGCCTTGATCCAACCAGGGGCAACTGGATTGCTACTCGTCATGCCTCCACGCACGGGGAGAAGAGATCGACGGAGGATTCAACTTTCACGAAAGTGTCCAAACACACCCATGGGACACCAACCACCCGCAACTCAACAAAAGATATGACCTCCTCACTAGGTCAACTCAGTGGCTTCTCGAGGACGAGAGTTGTGCTCACCATTCCAACCTGTGGTAAGTCCTTCGGTTAGACTTTACCATTTGTTGTCACTACAGGTCCTCTACCCTAGTCGTAACTCCTCCTCCTCCTCTACAACAGCTAGATGCATACTTGTTACTCTCCAAGCACTCAAAGAAGTCCTTAATCCTCAACTAAGAACTTAAAATGGACACAAGTGCTCCCTCTCTTGCCTCTAAATGACACACCAAGTGTATGAGCTGCTACAGGATCGCAAGAGCCACTGTTGAAACCAACTGAGTGGGTATTTATAGCCTAGAGATCAAAAATTAGCCGTTGGCTAACCACTCTTATTTTACTGTAATCACCGGATAATCCGCTGGCTATATCCTTAAGATCACCGGATAGTCCGGTGGGTTCAAACCCAGAGCCAGCTGTCACTAGCCGTTGCACGGCAACATTTGTCCGGTGATAAACTCCGGTGAACAACAGTCAACACCGGATAATCCGGTGAGTACAACTCACCCGACCCTTCGAATTTCCGAACCTTCTGCAAGAAATACTCTGGTGATATTTTTGCTACCACTGGATAATCCGGTGAGTTCAATTTGTCTGAGTTTCTTCACAACATTTCTCCGGTGGTCTGCCAGCTAAGTCACCGGATAATCCTGTGAACGTAATTTTCCACTGTGGCCCGAAGCAATGCTCTCTGCAAGAAATAGTCCGGTGTTCATATTATGCATTCACCGGATAATCCGGTGGGTACAAAATTGTTTTTCTCCGAAAATTTTCTCTGCTGGAAAAGCTCCGGTGGTCACCGGACTTTCAGCACCGGATATTCCGGTGTAACACTTCTGAAATTTTTCATATAATTCGGATGCCTCAATTAGTGTTTATCCGGTGAGTATTAGACATTCATCAGAGGATAATCCGGTGAATAAATGTTTTGTGAACTTGTCCAATTCAACTCTCTTTGAGCTCTAATTCCTTGACAGCTTCACCATGGACTTGTATGCTCTACCTAGTGCTAGAATTTAACAAGTGTGCATCATCTACGTCTAGACTCACTAAGTCAAGCTACTACTTTTAGCCCCCCTTTATAGTACGGTCAAAAGACAAAAAGAAAAAGGAGACCTATACTACTCTAAGTATCCTTCATCTCCTTTGTGATACTTAGAACTAGAAGATCCTTAGTCTTAAAGCATATGTCCTTTGATTGTCCATATAAGCACTTTAGGGACCAAGATTAACCAAATGTCATTGTATACTGAATTTTTGATTCCCTTCAAAACAAATTGTTAGTCACAGTAATATGGTTGTCATTAATCACCGAAACACTTACCACTTACCTAGGGGCCTAGATGCTACAATCTCCCCCTTTTTGGTGATTGATGACAACACAAATAACAATAGAGATATGAATTTGAAGAGCAACCTATCATACTAGGCAAAAGAATGTATAAAGCAATAAAAGCGAGATAAAGCCTAGCGCTACAAAACTATCATGCTAGAATAGGTAGGAATTATGCGAGCATGAAAATAAACACAATGTGATGACAGGCGAAACACATCCATATACAGAGCCAGATAGCCTGTCATAACATCAAAATCAATCCATAAGATCCAACATTTCAAAACTAGCTACCCAAAAATCTAACCTCCCCCTGAATCAAAATCTCACTAGACCCACCAGCTACTTTCTCTACCAACTCCCCCTATTACTAGACTCTCCCCCTTTGGCATCTAAGCACCAAAAAGAGAAAAACTAGGACATGACTAAGCAGCCGAAGCTGGAGAAGATGGAGGACCCGATGCTGTCGAAGAAGGTGCCACGACGAACTGAGAACCGTCGGCCTCGGAGTCGGAGCTGGACGAACTGTGACCCGCAGCTGCTGTCGCCTCAACGATCTGATCCTGCACTGACTGAAGAGTAGCATCTGGAGCGTCAAGTGCTTGCTCAGCGACTGAAGAAGGCACAACTGACAGCTGAGGGACATGAGGGGAGATGACTGGCTGCTGCTGCTCGGGGACTGTCGGCTGTGGAGTGTCCTCGAAACTCAGAGGGCCAGTGGGTATAGGAGAAGTCAACGATGGTAACACTGGCCTCTGAGACATCCCAGCAGGCAGAGAGTACACTCCGGAGGCCAAGAGAGCTGACAGAGGGAAATCGGACCCTGGAGTACGCAAGAGTGCACTGACACTGCCTGGGAGATGACTCGGGGCAGGAGCTGAAGCAGGTGCTGGAGCTGGCAACTGAAGGCCCTGTGCCTGGAAAAGAACGGAGAACAATCTGGCGTTGTTCTCACGGTCTGCCTGAAGTGCTGCAAACATGGCCTGCTGCTGCTGCTGTAGTGACTGCATCAGTGCAAACTGCTGCTCCTCTCGGCGGCGAGCATCCTCTGCCTGAGCTGCCTGCTGCTGCTGCATCTGCCGAAGGATAAGAGTGATCTCCGAAGGCACTGCAGCAGAGGGCTCGGTGGTAGCTGTCTCAGTATCTGAGGAAGGAACTGATGTCTGAGGCGCACCCTGAGTAGAACCACCAGCCTCAGCATCATGACGTCTCGGGAGTGGTGGAATGAACTCGATATCCTCCGAGTCACTATCGTCGTCATCCAAGTCTATGAAGGCATGAGGTAGCTCTGCCTCGGCCTCTGCAAGGGCCTGGTCCTCAGCGGCAACTCTGTCTTGCTCCTCTGCTGGGATTTGCCGCTGAGCCTGCGCCATAGCACGCTGTCCGCGACGTCTGTCCGTCGGAGCGCTAGGAATATAGTCCGGGAATCGCTTCGGGGATTGCTGGTAGACGCTAAGATGCTCTGGATAATGAATCGAGCGAGCCAACAAATATGAGATGAAATGCGCGAATGGCTGCTGTCTGCCCAGACCCTCTGCTATGTTATCCTCAATCTCACACAAGATGAGATCTAAAATGTCAAACTGCTGATGAGTGAGGATAGATAAGAGCAACCACTGCTGGATACTGGTAATAGCCTCTGCGTTCCCGATCCTAGGCAACAGGCTGCGTCTGAGTGCAAAGTGAACTGCCCTCGCCTCTGGAGTCAGCATCTCTGGCAGTCTCAGTGAACCTGGAGGAAAAGGCGACCTAAACAACAGACGGATCTCGTCATCCGTCGGGAAAACGCCACCGGTCAGAGGACGACGAGGAGGATGAGCGTTCGGATGAACGACCTCATGCAAGAATCTGGTACTCTCCTGAAGCCTCAGAGCCTCGAGCATATCTGCCCGGTACAATTTGTAGACCTCTCCCTGAAACATGAACTGAATGAACGACCTGTCGGGAGCGATCCATACTGTCGCATAGAATACTCTGACCCAATCCCCAACATATCTGTCCACCTGAGTAAGGAGAGCGGTGAGACCGGGGAATGCATCAAAGTGTCGTCTCACATCTGCTCCCCCTGCAGCTGACTGCAAGTACTCCCATCTCAGCGTCCTGTGCTGACTTAACTGAACGCTCTTCCTGCCAAATGAGCGATAGAAGCTCTCCTGTACCACTGTCCAGAAACGGGGATCAATCCCCTCCTCTCTGACCTCAGGGAACCACTCCTCGACTGGTACGAATCTCAGCCTCTTGATCCTCGGACCCTTGCAGGACGTGAGATCAAGCAAACGGACCTCTCCCTGAGCTGGAGGCTGCTGCTCAGACTGCTCGGACTGCTGCTGCTGTTCAGACTGCTCGGACTGCTCGGACTGCTGCTGCTGTGTCTCTACTGCCTCTAGCTCCTGGCGAACCCTCTTCCGGCCCCCTGACCGGCTGGAAGGCGTCGAACCTGACCTCCCGGAAGCACGAGTGCGGGTGGAACGACGTGTAGGAGGGGTGGTCTCATCTCTGATCACAAAACCCTCCTGCCTGTTGTAGGCATCAACAGCAGCAAGCGCTCTGTCCCATTCCTTCTGAGTCTTTGACTTCTTCTGCTTAGGCTGCTCAATTGCCTTGCCCTTGTCCTTGTCACTGCGATTACGACCCATCTGACAGATGCAACGTGAAATAGAGATGAGTGATCATATTGGGTTTAAGATTTCGAATGAAATTAACCCTAAACGGAACCCTAAGCATGGATGGATATGAATTGAGACAATCATGCTATGGATATAGGCAAGAGACAATAGATATTGATCAATTGCATAGAGGAAGACTTGAATTTGGGCAAATTAATCAAAATAGGCATGAATTTGAAGCAAATGTGAACGATTTTGCTTGAATTTGAGTGAAATGAGCGATATATGGTACAAACAGATGAACATGCCCTAGTAGGTGATGAAAAGGTGGAGATGAAGCTAATTTCTTGATTTGATCACGGCAAGAGGCAAGATTTGACACAATTCATCTAATTTGACATGAATTTGAGGCAAATTTGTATTAAAGTCAACGGATTTAACAAGGAAGACGCATAATTGATGAACATGCTCTCAATTTATGTCAATTGAAACTGAATGATCCCAAATTTGAGAGAAATTGACTCAAATTTACATGAATTTGAATGGAATTTGCATGGATTGTCTTGAATAATCACGAATTTGGCCAAATTATGCGCAATTTTGACTATCATGTACTCAATTCATGTCTAAAAGATGGAATAGCAACAAATTGGATCAAATTTGCTTTGATTTTTGAAGAAATTTCATGAATTTTGGCACACAATTGTATGAATTTGATCTAGGGCTTCATCAATTTGAGTACACCGGCCACAAATGTGCTCACCACGATGAAGGAGAGAGAGAGGAGGCGGTGGTGATGCCGGAGATGATAGCCGGCGGCGCAAGAGGAGCGGCGGCGGTGAGGAGGGCACGGCGGAGGCAGCTCTGCGCGCGGGATCTCAGGGCAGCGACGGGCGGAGAGCCGGCGGTGGCGAACTGGTGGCGCCGGTGGACGGCGCAACTCCGGCGGCGGCGCTACGGAACTGGGAGGCGGCGAGTCGGCGAGGTGGCGCGACGACGTACGAGCGGCGGCGAAAAAATGAGAGAGCCGGCCGACCGGGAAGACATATATGACAGGTGGGTCCCGCAGTTTTTGAAAGCACCGGATAATCCGGTGGAGGCAACAGAGACCACCGGATAGACCACCGGACTATTTTTTGCAGAACCAACTTTCAGGGACCGAAAACTCTGTTCACAGGATGTTCCGCTGAGCTTATATTTAGCACCGGATGACATCACCGGATATTCCGCTGATCACCAGGAAAAGACAGCGGACTAATTTTTGCAGAACTAAATTTTTGAAGGCCGAAACCTATTATACTCACCGGACTTTCCGCTGATCACAACATAACATCACCGAACTTATGTTAAGATTTTGAAGTTCACTGAACTGATGAGCACCGGAATGTCCGCTGATAACTAACTGATCACCGGACCATTGTCATGGTTGAACTGATCTGAGACAGAGATCACAGGATATTCCGCTGGTAAAATGAAAGGAGCGCCGGACTATCCGGTGATATGAGAAAAACCAGGCTGAACTAATTTCTCTCACTGAGTCCAAGTTTCAAATAACCACTCAACATAAACACATATTTGGACCAGTTTGAGTGAATCCCTTACCCTCTCAAACTCTCATTTACAAACATTTGCCAAAAAGGCTCTAACATATATAATTTTTGAAATAATCAAATAAGAGCCAAAGAAGATGGTAGAAAACACCAAGGAAATATTTGAGCCATATTTCCTATGAACTTAAAGATGAAGGCTTTAAATTCGCTAGGTCATGACTCAATAGGCATTAAGCACTTATATCTTTCTAATCACACTTTTAGAAGTGTACGTTCACATTGAGAGCGAACTATAATCTCAAAGAGTGATATTCTCCTTTGTGATCTCTCTACCACCAATGCTTAAGCAATGTAAGACATATGCATGAAAGTAGACATGAGTGCATATTATATGACATGTGAATGCGAAGCGTAAAATTAATCTATCTTGTCATATTACTTCCCTTCTCAAGCTTCTTCATGGTGAACCCAACAACATGCCTTGAGAAGAACTAGTGACCCACCATTTCAAGCAAAACCCATGTCCACCATTACCTTGAGAAGGTTAGACAAGGTCCTATTATGAATGCATCTATATGACAAGGTATCAAATGACATTAGAAGCATCGATCACATTTAGTTCATTTCGTAATCTACTAAAAGTGGCTTCATCTAGAGGTTTAGTGAAGATATCCGCCAGTTGATCTTCCGATCGAACACTACTAAGAGAGATATCATTGTTTGCCACATGGTCTCTTAGAAAGTGATGACGGATATCAATGTGCTTTGTGCGGGAGTGTTGAACGGGATTGTTAGCAATTTTTACGGCACTCTCATTATCACAAAGGAGTGGAACCTTCTCTAGACGAACACCAAAGTCTAACAAGGTTTGCTTCATATAGAGGATTTGAGCACAACATGCTCCGGCGGCAATGTATTCTGCTTCAGCTGTGGACAAGGCTACTGAATTTTGCTTCTTAGAACTCCAATAGACTAGGGATCGCCCTAGCAAGTAGCACCCACCCGAAGTACTCTTGCGATCCACACGGCATCCGGCAAAGTCCGAATCCGAGTATCCAAGCAGTACGAAACTAGCGCCTTTTGGGTACCACAAGCCTATGCTAGGTGTATGCTTTAGGTATCTAAGGATTCTTTTTACCGCACCAAGATGAGATTCCTTAGGATTAGCTTGAAAACGAGCGCACATGCATACACTAAACATTATGTCGGGCCTAGATGCGGTAAGGTAAAGGAGTGACCCAATCATCGAACGATAGAGTTTTTGATCAATCGATTTACCCGTTTCATCCAAGTCAAGATGTCCATTTGTAGGCATGGGGGTCTTGATTGGCTTGCACTCTTCCATCTTAAACTTCTTGAGGATATCTCTCGTGTACTTCTCTTGATGGATGAATGTCCCTTCCTTTAATTGCTTGATTTGGAATCCAAGAAAGTAATTTAGCTCACCAATCATCGACATCTCGAACTCCTTAGACATCATATCACCAAATTCCTTGCAAAACTCTTTGTTAGTTGAACCAAATATTATATCATCAACATAAACTTGACACAAGAAAAGCTCATTGTCGATGATTTTTGTGAACAATGTGGTGTCCACCCTCCCGATCTTGAATCCTTGGTTGATGAGGAAGTCACGTAGGCGTTCATACCAAGCTCGTGGGGCTTGCTTGAGACCATAAAGTGCCTTGACCAACCTATAAACATGATTAGGATATCTAGGATCTTTGAAACCGGGGGGTTGTTCAACATATACGAGTTCATTAATAAGGCCATTTAAGAATGCACTTTTCACGTCCATTTGATAGAGTTTTATGTTATGATGTGAAGCAAATGCTAGAAGGATACGGATGGCCTCAAGCCTTGCCACGGGAGCAAATGTTTCGCCAAAATCCAAACCTTCAACTTGTGCAAAGCCTTGTGCGACAAGTCTTGCCTTGTTGCGTACCACCACACCATGTTCATCTTGCTTGTTGCGAAAGACCCACTTTGTTCCAATTATGTTCTTGTCTTGAGGCCTTTCCTCAAGTATCCATACCTCATTTCGAGTAAAGTTGTTGAGTTCTTCTTGCATTGCCATCACCCAATCAGGATCAGTGAGAGCCTCATCTACATGTGTGGGTTCTGAACAAGAGACAAACGAGTAATGTTCACAAAATGAAGCACACTGACGAGAGCGAGTTTGTACTCCCCTAGATGGACTTCCAATGATCAAGTCAATCGGGTAATCCTTGGAAATATGTGTATGCTTCACTTGTGGTTGTTGAGGTGTATTTTGTGGTGATCCAACATCTTGAGCTTGAGCTTGAGCTTCCTCTTGAGAGATATGGACATCATGTGATGGAAGTGGTTGATCATCTTTGTCTTCATCTTTATCAACTTGTGGTGCCATTGAGGTGTGTGGTATTGAAGTAGAGGGTACATCTTCATCGTCCTCCTTAAGCTTGATATCCCCAATTGCCATATTCTTCATTGCATCTCTCAAGGGTTCATCACCTACATCATCACAAGAAATATCCTCTCCTTGGGAGCCATTAGATTCATCAAACTCCACATCACAAGTTTCTTCAACAAAGCCGGTGGCATTGTTGAATACTCGATATGCTTTGGAGTTTGATGCATAGCCAACAAGAAAACCAATGTCACAACGTTTTTCAAACTTGCCTAGGCGTTCCTTTTTCTTGTAGATAAAACACTTACACCCGAACACCCGGAAGTAGGAGACATTGGGTTTTCTCCCAATAAGAAGCTCGTATGGCGTCTTTTTCAATAGTCGATGGAGGTAGACTCGGTTAGAAGCATGGCATGCCGTATTGATTGCTTCCGCCCAAAACTTCTCCGGAGTACCATACTCATCTAACATTGCTCTTGCAAGTGTAATCAAGGTCTTGTTCTTCCTCTCTACTACGCCATTTTGCTGAGGTGTGTAGGTTGATGAAAACTCATGTTTGATGCCTCTTTCTTCACAAAAATCTTCAATTTGAGTGTTCTTGAACTCCGTCCCATTGTCACTCCGGATCTTCACAAGTATGGACTCAAACTCATTTTGAGCCCTTTTTGCGAACTTCTTGAAGATTTCAACGGTCTTTCCTTTGTCATCTAAAAAGAAAGTCCAAGTATATCTTGTATAATCATCAACAATGACAAGACAATATAAATTACCACCAAGACTTTTGTAGGTAGTTGGTCCGAAGAGGTCCATGTGTAGAAGTTCCAAGGGTCTTGACGTAGACATCATGGACTTGTATGGATGAGGACTTGCAACTTGTTTTCCGGCTTGACACGCACTACACAACCTGTCCTTCTCGAAAACCACATCCTTCATACCAACCACCTTCCCATTTTTGAATACCTTCTTGAGTTGGCTCATCCCAATGTGTGCAAGCCGACGATGCCAAAGCCAACCCATAGATGTCTTGGTGAAGAGACATGTAGTCAAGCTAGCATCATTAGAGGAAAAATCCACAAGATAGATATGCCCATGTCTAAATCCTTTGAATATTAGGTCATTATGCTTCTTACTCGTTATGATAACATCAACATCACTAAACAAGCATGTGAAACCCAAATCACATAGTTGAGCTACGAAGAGTAGATTGAAGCTAAGTGATTCTACTAAAAGAACATTAGAAATAGAGAGATCTTTTGAGATAGCCACCTTACCCAAACCTACCACATTTGCCTTAGAGTTATCACCAAAAGTGACTTTATCATGATTATCCACTTCATCTTCTAGCGAGGTGAACATCGTTACATTGCCGGTCATATGTTGTGTACATCCGCTATCAAGCACCCAATGTTTTCCACCGACTTTGTAGTTCACCTACACACATGTGATCAAGCTTTTTGTTTAGGTACCCAACCAAGTTTGGTACCTTTTATGTGAGATACAAGAGATTTAGGCACCCAAAGTTGCCTAGGAAGTTTGCCCTTAGCTTGAGTTCCAATGAATTTTGCCATAATTTTACCATTTTTAAGCTTATGCAATAGAAAATGATGATCATTAAATGTGGACTTGTATTTAGAAGGCAAAATAGGGAGAGGTTTGGTAGGAATTGGACACTCCCTTGTGTGGTGTCCGGTGACTTGACAATGTTGGCAATATGAACCAACTTCCTTGATGAAACAATTCTTGATCTCCGGTGTCTTTATGACCCTTTTTACCGGGTTGGGGAAGCATCCAAGTCCTTTCTTGTTGTAGTACAAAGCATTCATCATGAGGATTTCCTTGTGCTTGTACTCCCCCTTAGTCAACCGGGCCACACAAGATTTGAGACTTGCAATTTCACTTTCAAGCTCTTGCTCCCTTGCATGGTTAGTCTTAGATGATGATGTAATATCACATGATATATCAAGAAGATCATCACAAGAGGTAGATGCATTGACCTTAACTACATCATTATCAACCAATTCATCCAAGCTACGATCAATGGCATCATAGGCATATTCAAGTTCTTGGTGTTTGTATATTAGGCCATCATGCTCAAGTTTTAGCTTATAGTTACTTGCTTTAAGAGACTTGTTGGATTCAACTACTTCATCATATTTTCCAAGCAAATTATTGTGTTTAGTGAGCAACTCATCATGTTTAGAACTAAGCATGGAGTTAGCATTTTCAAGCAACTTGATTTTAGCCTTTTGCCTCTTGATGATAGCAGCATAGTCATTCATTAGCTTAGATAGATCATTAGGAGAAAGACCATTATCATCACTACTATCATCTTCCTCACTACTCACCTTGTTGTTACCTTTTGCCATGAGGCACATAGGTGGTGGAGGTAGAGGTGGATCATCATTGACGATTGCGAGACCCGCAAAGTTGTTGTCATCATTATCACTTGAGTCATCACTTGAGCTCTCACCGGAGACCCATTCACCAACAATGTAGGCCTTACGTCCTCCACCTCTCTTGTTAAAGAGCTTCTTCTTCTTCTTATCTTGATACTTCTTCTTGTACTTGTCCTCATCTTCACTTGCATCAAGCTTCTTGGACTTGTTCTTGTTTCTCTTGTCAGGATGAGGACAATCATATGATATGTGACCAAGATTACCACAATTGTAGCACTTCTTCTTGTCTCCACCACCGAACTTGTCAAATTTCTTTGGACGAAATTTGTTCTTCTTGGGATCATAGTTGTAGCCCTTCTTTTGAAACTTAGAGATCATCCTTGTGGTTCTTCTCATGAGAAGAGCAAGCTCGGTGTCGGAGTCATCATCATCATGTTCATCATTATCGTCATCTTCATCACTTTCACTTGATGATGAAGGAAGCTTGATCTTCTTCTTCTTGTTGCCGACCATCTTTGCTTTGAGAGCAAGGTTTTTCTTGGATGAGGACTCATGATCTCCAAACAAGAACATTTCATGCGCACATATCTTTCCAACGGCATCTGTGATGGTCATATCATTGATGTCTCTTTCATGAAGAAGAGAGATAACAATATTGTATTGTGGCTTGGGAAGTACCATCAAGATCCTACGAATAACATCTCCATCGGACAATTGAGTGAGTTCAAGAGAATTGATTTCTTCCACAAGCATGTTCATACGAGAATACATGTCATTGCATAATTCATTTGGAAACATCTTGAATTGATTTAGAGCATTCATAAGCACATGATATCTTTCTTCACGAATTCTCCTAGATCCCTCGTGAATTTCACAAAGAGCGACCCAAATGTCATGAGCAAATTCCTTACTTCTAACTCTAGAGAAAACTTCTTCACTAATTCCCTCAAATATAGCATTCTTAGCCTTAGCATTCCACCTAACTTCTTGTTCGGTAAAAGGTTGTTCAAACCCAACGGAGGTTGCTTGCCAACACTCGGGGGAAATAGCCTCTAGATAGCTCGCCATGCGAACTTTCCAATACGCAAAGTTCTTTCCCTCGAACCTTGGCACGCTACTTCCGCTCCCCGGGGCCATTTCTCTAGGATTTTAAGCCTATCAAGAGAACGTAGCTCTGATACCAATTGAAAGGATCGAATAGCCCAAGAGGGGGGTGAATTGGCATATTAATTTTGTTTTTTTTTTAATTAACTACTGCTTGACCAAATAAAACTTATAAGAAACGCAAGTAAGGAATTTTAACTAGCACAAGATAGCTAACCACGCAAGAATTAACTAAGAAAGACAATTCCTAAGAAGAACTTGCAATAATAACAAAGCTCAAAATAAGATGCAAGAAAGTAAAGAGTTGGAGAAGACAACACCGATTTTTTTCCCGAGGTTTCGAGAAGTTGTCACTTCCCCCTAGTCCTCGTTGGAGCATCCACCAAGGATGTAGCTCCCCCTTGAGTCACCAAGGCTCAAGTGCTCCCTCTTGATTACCCTTTCTCCATCTCCGGATTGGCAGGTATCAAACCAAGTACATCCTCTTTTTCCGGGGCTCCCACAATTGCTCCAAGAGCTCACCGAGAAATCATCCGATCACCAAGACCGTCTAGGTGTTGCCAACCACCAAGAGTAACAAGCCTCAAGCTTCACTTGACAAAGACCAAGCCTAGACAACAGCTAGATGCACACTTGTTACTCTCCAAGCACTCAAAGAAGTCCTTAATCCTCAACTAAGAACTTAAAATGGACACAAGTGCTCCCTCTCTTGCCTCTAAATGACACACCAAGTGTATGAGCTGCTACAGGATCGCAAGAGCCACTGTTGAAACCAACTGAATGGGTATTTATAGCCTAGAGATCAAAAATTAGCCGTTGGCTAACCACTCTTATTTTACTGTAATCACCGGATAATCCGCTGGCTATATCCTTAAGATCACCGGATAGTCCGGTGGGTTCAAACCCAGAGCCAGCTGTCACTAGCCGTTGCACGGCAACATTTGTCCGGTGATAAACTCCGGTGAACAACAGTCAACACCGGATAATCCGGTGAGTACAACTCACCCGACCCTTCGAATTTCCGAACCTTCTGCAAGAAATACTCCGGTGATATTTTTGCTACCACCGGATAATCCGGTGAGTTCAATTTGTCTGAGTTTCTTCACAACATTTCTCCGGTGGTCTGCCAGCTAAGTCACCGGATAATCCTGTGAACGTAATTTTCCACTGTGGCCCGAAGCAATGCTCTCTGCAAGAAATAGTCCGGTGTTCATATTATGCATTCACCGGATAATCCGGTGGGTACAAAATTGTTTTTCTCCGAAAATTTTCTCTGCTGGAAAAGCTCCGGTGATCACCGGACTTTCAGCACCGGATATTCCGGTGTAACACTTCTGAAATTTTTCATATAATTCGGATGCCTCAATTAGTGTTTATCCGGTGAGTATTAGACATTCATCAGAGGATAATCCGGTGAATAAATGTTTTGTGAACTTGTCCAATTCAACTCTCTTTGAGCTCTAATTCCTTGACAGCTTCACCATGGACTTGTATGCTCTACCTAGTGCTAGAATTTAACAAGTGTGCATCATCTACGTCTAGACTCACTAAGTCAAGCTACTACTTTTAGCCCCCCTTTATAGTACGATCAAAAGACAAAAAGAAAAAGGAGACCTATACTACTCTAAGTATCCTTCATCTCCTTTGTGATACTTAGAACTAGAAGATCCTTAGTCTTAAAGCATATGTCCTTTGATTGTCCATATAAGCACTTTAGGGACCAAGATTAACCAAATGTCATTGTATACTGAATTTTTGATTCCCTTCAAAACAAATTGTTAGTCACAGTAATATGGTTGTCATTAATCACCGAAACACTTACCACTTACCTAGGGGCCTAGATGCTACAAGTGGCGGGGTATGTTCTCTAGTGCTACCAATGTCGCGACCCCAATTTCAACCTTGAGGTCATCCAGGAGGAGGTTATGATCGCCGGTCCCGAAGCCAAGGGGCGGTGGAGCACAAAGGGTCTCTCTTACGGGTGGAGACCACCGAAAAGTAAATATCAAACTGTAACTTGTGTTTGTATCATACTTGAATGAAGTATTTCATTTCTTTGATGAGCTTATGTTGCTAATGTGGTCACAAAGTCCCAGAATTATTTGATCCTCCTGCTCACTCCAAGCCCCCAACCACATCCATCGATGACACCAATGACCAGTGTAGTGAGGAACTGGTGGTCGAATGTGAACTTAGGTTTGCGGTCGAGTGAGAGAACCTACAGAGCGATCTTCGAGGTGTGCCAGTCTTGCCCCAGACTAAGCCACGTGTAATCTTAGGCTAGTGAAGTGGGACCTGACCACCTGACTCCTGCATGTTTTGTGACATGTTTCTTCGACCTGCTTGTTAGGAGGAACTGCTTGTACTGTAGAGGGACTTGGAGTGGATGACGAGGCAAAATGACCAGTGGCAGGCGTATTTCTACGATTACCTTAGTCAGACGTTCACCCCCTTTAACTCACTACTTTGGTCCACCGATGTTTAAGTACACCTCACTCCTAGGGAGATAGTGACTGGTCATATTGATTGGCTCTTGGCGACCTATGAGGAGGCAGGTGTACTCAAGCAAAGGCTTCGCGAGACCGTTGGCGATAACCTTTTCAAGGTCGGAGTCTACGACACCTGCCTTACCCTTACGTGCGTAAGCAAGCACTTCCCCAACCTTAACCTTGTTTCGGTCGTCTTTGAAGGTTTCACCGATGCCCGGAAGACTACGGAGGAGCTCATGATCTTGGGGACACATTTCTTTTCATAGCTCACTCCCTCCTTTGGACCATCCAGTTCGACCCGCTGCCAAGCATTTTTGGATCTTGGGGACACTAAACAGATAATCAGAACCATCACCCGGGCATTACCTTGGTGGTCATTTTGCAATATAAGGACCTACATTTATATAAATCTTCCCTGTGTTCATGTCGTGAGTAGGCTATGATTACTCTTTATTTCTAGGGGAAACTGAAGTTTTCTGTACCGCTCACTAGCTAGGTTCGCGGTGACTAGGACAACCCTTAGCATGACAAGCCCTTTTGATTGTAACAGCCGCTCGATCTGAGTTAGGACTTGTGATCTCGTGGTTGTTATTCCTCAATCGCTCCTAACCTTGACACTAAGCGAGCGTCAATTTTCATTCCTTCCCAACCGATTTGGTACTCACCATAGGAGCAAACAAGCAAAATAAACTAGCAGCATAAAAAAGAGTACTAAACTGTTCTAGCCCCCAACCGTCTGGTCGGCAGAAAAGCTACCAACCAGGGGGTCTAACCTCCGAATTAGAAAAACTTATAAGCCGACGGGAGACCATTCTTGTCCGAGAGATCCTCCAAAACTGAGCATCTAGTCTTTGAACCAAAAAAACTTAAAAGCCGAGGGTAGCACGTTCTTGTCCGTGAGATCATGCAAAACAGAGAAAAACAGGCTCATGCTCGTGCAGCCTTACATATAGAATCTATGTAACTGGTTTGTATTCCATGAATTATGCAATTCACAGCCGTCTTTCATGGCTAGTTTGACTGCACCATGTTGGGTTACTTCGACCACTGTGTAGGGTCCTTGCCACTTGGAGGAGAGCTTGTTTTGACCTGCCTTATTCTATATTTTCCTTAGGATGAGGTCGCCTACGACCAGGGTCTGCTTCTGCATCTTGCAGTTGTGGTAGCACCTGAGGCTCTATTGGTATCAGGCTGCTCGAATTAGAATGCAATCACCGAACTCTTTAATCAGTTTTATGCCATCCTCCTGTTGAGCCACCTGGTCGCCGTCTAAGTAGTTGGTTACTCGAGAAGACCGAAGGGCGATCTCAGAGGGGAGCATTTCATTGGCAGCAAAGACCGGAACTAACAAAGTTTTGGCCATGGCTCTACTGGGGGTTGTTCGCCGTGACTAGAGTACTGTGGGAAGTTCGTCCATGATCCATCCAACGTCTCGAATAGCTCCGTAGCTGATCAAAGACCCTTTTTTTTTACCCCTTGCAGTATCATCTCATTTGCCCTTTTGACTTGTACATTGCTCTGGAGGTGCGCCGCTAATGCGTAGTATACTTTGGTCCTGATCTCTTCACAATAGTCTCTATAGGCACTACTGGCAAGCTGAGTCAAGTTATCCGTAACTATGCAGTTTGGACTCCCAAACCACACTATTAGCCATCGTACGAACTTGATTGCTGTCACACCCTGTTTTAACGGGCAAAACCAGATGGGGCTTATGTGTTCCCAAAATATTTAACACGCATAAGGACATCATAGGTGAAATAACAATAGTAATACTTTAAAGAAATAAACGTTTAACTCTTACAATAATTAAGATATATTATCTTCTATGCAGATATATACAGTGGAACAGAAGCATTGGTGACCAACAACACCGCAGGCAACCGACTGGGAGACACGTGCCTATAACATCATATCATCGTCTTGATAATCTTCAACATCTTCACTCACTGAGCAGCACCACATATGTTGCATGGCATAGGAAAAATAGCAAGGGTGAGCACATGTCGCGCTCAGCAAGCGTACAAGAAAATAATGATATGCAAGTTTATAACGATGATAGGCTGACACAAATGTTCATTTGCATAAATACGAGAAATTAAAGATAATTAAGTAAAAACATTAAATTAAGTGGAATTAACCCAACTTCCTACCAACATCACCAAACCGTACCATCCAGTACCACCAAACCTGTTGAAGATTAGTTCTCGCAATATGTTCGTAAATTGACTGTGTACCTTCGAGTGCATGGATTAATCACGAGACGAGACACACAATGTATACAAGTTCGAGCCTCCGATTGGAATAATACCCTACGTCTTGTGAGGGTGTTGCTGCAGTATATTGATGGTCTCGAGTACAAACAATGTGGCTAAGACTATTACAAGAAGTAGATCGGATCTAATCTAACATAGGATAAAGTTGCCGAGTAGCTCCTCTATTGCGGTCTTGATGCTTGCCTCTCTCTCTTGTTCCCTTGTTCCCCCTAGCCTTTCCGCCTTATATAGGGGTGAGGTACCGATTCCTATCCAGCCGTAGTCAATAGTTAGTTGTCTACCTTGACGTCCAAGTAGATAGATCTGTTTTTGATACTGATCATAACGAGTTGGGTAACCAATCTAGACCTTCCTAGTATGTACTTCCTTAATTCCAGGTGTATCAGGTACCGCTGATTTGGTTTCGTGAAATCTGGAGCTACCTAATATGTATTGTACATACTCTGTCTGTGTATGATATACTCCTTATACGTATATACCCCTTAGTTAGATATTTGACAGTAGGCCCCTAACTCTACCCAGGAGGAGAGGTTTCCAGAAGCGCCCACTCGAGTACCACCAAGTTTAAGCTTGGTCGAGTAAAATGGACCAGGCTCATAATCGAAAGAGTATGGACGGATCATTCCTTGTATCGAGTGGAAGCTCAGTCGGGTTGAGCGTCCTGCGGCTAACCGCACTCGATACTTGAAGAAAATAACTCAATTGATCGACACCAGACTCCGAGTAGAGTTAAAAACCTTTCAAAATTTGAAATGACAGGTATATGTGCATTTAATGCGGGCAGAAGGGTGTGCAGAGATTCGCACATCGTCATCGTTCCTCTTTTCGCACCGGTCGAAACGTTGTAAAGATGGGAATGGTCGAAGAGGCGGTAACTTTTTGGTTATTTGCCCATATGACCCAGACTTGTGGCGGCCATTCCTCATCATTGCCACCAGTCTTCCTGCACAAGCCCCTCAGCTTTCTCCGCCCCAGCACGCACCGCCACAAAAGAAGTTTAATCCATGGATCCTAGTTCTTCTTTGAAGATCCCGACTTCCTCCTCGCCGGAGAAGCGGTCAGACGCAGCAGCCGTCGGCGCCTTGCCCAATCTGTACGATGAAGCGCAGTTCATGATTGAGGCCTGGACACCCTCGGCGATGCAAGAGTCTCGGCTGGCGTGTAACACCCTAAATTTTCAATTTTTTGCAATAGTTGAAAATTTTGCTAGAAATTAATTGGAGTTGCAATTTCGTTCAATAGAAGAAATTAAGTTCTAAATTTAAATTACCATAGGTTGTTGTTAAGTTTGTTGCATTCATGCCGTCATAGTTGCAATAGGTTTTTATGTTTGAAAAATATTTGCAAAAATTCACTAGAAGTCGCTCGTGAAAATTGTTTAAAATCTTAAAAGACAAAGGATTTTCAAATTGGAAAATGCTTCCAGGCCAATTTTCTCCTCCGACTCATTCTAATATCTAACTCAAATCATCATTACGGAGTACTGGGCACGCAACTTGCTCTGACAGCATTGTATATTGTGCTGCCACGCCGTCTTTGCCTAGTTCGTAGAACCTTATCCTGTTGCATTTAATGCGATAGGACGGAACGGTGCACTTCTGCACCGTCCCCGTCTGCTTGCCTTTGCACGCCATCCTCGTCCACATGCCTCTGCGCGTCGTCCCTGTCCACTTGCCTCTGCGCCATCTCCGTCCACTTGCCCTGCCGAATGGCTAATAACATCACATATGTCGTGCGGCGCTGCGCCGACCTGTAGAGTCTCACACTGTAGCCTTTCATGCTACGGGATGGGATACGCCCCCTTGCACCAACACGACTTTATCCGTTAGGGTCGGTGCCTAGTGAAGAGAATTGCTCGGACATGTGTCCAATCTGGTCCCACAGCTAGGGGGCTGGTCGTGGGTTTGTGTGAAGGTGTAGCGAGATTGGTCGCTAGAGGCTTTGCACTGGTCGGGGTAGCTCATCGATCGATTAGATTTTTTAGGGGAACAATGGGGCATGTTTAGCTGGGGTACCCCTTTACTTGATACACCGACAATCCTGTTGCGCAAACATGCATTGACGAACGGGAGAGTAGGTCTTCAGAACCTATCGCTCTTGAGATCCTGCACCGGGAGAGGACGAATAAGTTTTTTGAAAAGTGTTTGGCGCGACTGCTCACGATCTACTCCCTCTACATAAACATGGTCTTCTTCCTCTACGTCCTCTTTGTCGTAGTTGGTTGCATCCAGGGTTCAACTCATCGTTGTTAACCGGTTGAAAACCGCGAATATCGAGCTTACCGGGCCGTAGCAAATTCATAATGCGAGCAGTTTTTGAATTTAAATTAAAAAATTCGAAAAGTGAAAAAATCCTTAAAAACTAGAGACAATTCTAATACCTTATGTGAATTTTTTTTCAAAAATAATATCGTTTGCATCATATTCTATAGGGAGAAAGTTTGAAAAAAAAATGTTGAAGCATGTAGCTCATTTATTAACTTATGTTAAGAAAAATCTTAACATGCAAACACATATTTTTTTTTTGTGTATGGTGTATCTTAAGATGATCTTAAAAAATGGTTTTACTTCATTTAGAGTTTTATTAATTTCTCCATGATTTTTACAAAGTTCACAAGCATAAAGTGAATATGCTAAGAAACATTATTATAATTAAATTTTTCATGTCTATTATTATTTTTTCTACATAAAGCATAGTGTAAGTAAACTAAGTGGTTTTACTAATTTTGGAGGTGTGATGGGTTAGTTATAAATTAATCTAGTTGTAACATATTTACACAATCCTGCATGTTACAATAACTATTTCATGAGTTCATGTATTTTTAAAAGATATACGATCATATAAAGAAGACTAACAAAATTGATTTCATGATTTTTGGATTAGCAAAGAGTTAACTATGCATTTAATTATGTTTAGCAAATACATTTTCTCACTGACAATATTCAAATTCTTTATGAGTATAAATACTTTTATCAAGTAGATAATGTTACAAGGAAACCAATAAAATTTGTTTCACTTGATTTGAAGCTCAGATAACTTAATTATTGATTTTACAAAGTTGAGCCATTTTTTTGGTTTTTTGTTGAATTTCATTGAAATTTGAGAAAATCGTTCAATAAATCAGAAAAATTAAACAGTTAACGAGAAATGTGGTCAATGCGGAAAAACCGGTCAATAAACCGGTGAATTCACTCGGTAACCGGTCCAATTCGAGTGGTTACCAAATGCCAATTCGGTCGATTTTTTCTCCGAATTACAAATTTAATTGAGCAATTTTTTACCGAATTTTGAACGGTTTTCGTGATACCATGAATTTTCGGTTACTACCGGAGACCGATTTTCGTGCCTCAAATGGTATTGTGAACCTTGGTTGCATCGCCATCATAGGGGCTTCTGCATTTTACGTTATCATCAGGTACGTTTGTTGTGATCAGTCATGTTCATCAAACCTGTTTTCATGCTACTTTCGTCCTATAATATATTAAAGAGATAAATGTCTAGGATATACGCTTGCAGTATGTGATGATAGCCAATTTGTTCATATTCATATTATATTTAAAAATTAAATTAAATTTGAAAGTACACTTTTATCCAATAATTACTACTACATTCGGTTATTGTGGCTATCTCTTTCCATCAACAAGTCCAAAGTAGGGTTCCGAGCATTGACTAAGTCCGTGTAGCCAAATACACAAAGACATATAACCGGTCGATAAATCGGTGAATTCGCTCGATAACCGGTCCAATTCGAGTGGTTACCGAATACCGATTCGATCGATTTTTTCTCCGAATTGCAAATTTGACCGAGCAATTTTTTACCAAATTTTGAACGTTTTCGTGATAACCATAAATTTTCGATTACTAGCGGGGACCGATTTTTGTGCCTCAAACAGTATTGTGAACCTTGGTTGCATTGTCAACATAGGGGCTTCTGCACGCTGTCATCGGGTACGTTCATTGTGATTCGTCATATTTATCATACATGTTTTCTTGTTGCTTTCGTCCTAAAATATATTAAAGAGATATATGTCTAGGACAGACGCTTGCAGTATGCGATGATAGCCAATTTGTTCATATTCATATTATTTTTAAAAATTAAATTAAATCTGAAAGTACATTTTTATCCAATCATTACTACTACATTCAGTTATTGTGGTTATTTCTTTCCATCAACAAGTCCAAAGTAGGGTTCCGAGCGTTGACTAAGTCCGTGTAGCCAAATACACAACCACATATAAGCTATTGTTGAGATGAGAAGTTGGTTAGTTGAGTCATGAGCCTAGTTTTCCAAGTTTCAGGCTGTAGTTCAAATTTCCCGGTCCAAACAGATCGTCGAGCTATAGGATGCAAATCAGCCAAAAGATATGGCTCGTCATGACCATCGAGTTTGAGGCTGGTATAATCTTCCAATAATGCGGCCGTCCGAATGTCCGAACCGTCTAAAACAAATTAGATGCTGTTGTGCAGTCCCAGTCATATGATTTCTTTCACTTATTACTCCACCTCACCCTCTGCTTGCCTTATCGCTTTTAGTATATTCTTTAAGTATATTGCAATAAATAATTAGAGATGTTGCTATATGTGATTTAGTTAGACTAATGTTGCATTAAGTGTTTTAAGACGTTACAATATATGTTTTGAGATGTTGCAATAGTAACTTTTAGATATTACAGTTTAGATGGCTGATGTTGTATTTAGAGATGGGAAACTTAATTTATATATCTAAGAGTTTTTATGCTATTTTTATAGTAAGATTAATCAAAGAGTCAGATCTCATTTAACATCTGTTGTATGAGCTCAAAATCGAGTGACCATAAAGTTTCACCTGAAAATATTACGTGCAACATAGAGTGATATTATGGTGAGATTTTTTTTAATCAGATACATGTAATGAGCTATTTTAATATATGTTTTTAATATTATAAATATTAACTTCTGATGTTACAGGCGTTATTTAAGGTTGCAACCGAGACCGTTGGAGCCGAGCGCTGGCAGCTCCCAATCTTCTCTTTCGTAGCAGCTCATTCCAAAAGTGGAATCACAGCGTCAGCAACTCGGAATCAACTACCGAAAAGCAAAGTCAGGGGTCATGTCGCACCGAAGACATGGAAAGCAGCCAATATGAAAGAAGGCACGGATAAAGTGCCTTATCAGTTGGTGGAAGTGGAATGGCGCCAAGTAAAGCAACAGCAATATGATCAGATAATGCATCCAATTCGAGGAAGTTTTAACTTGGGCAAATTTTGCTACAGCTAGCATGTGTAGCACAAAACCAATCGAAGCAATAAAGGATATTCGAGGAAGTTTTGTGTAAATTACAGTTTCAAATCGACATCCCTTAGTAATTTGGATGGCAGTTTCAAATGAGCCTTGACCACAAAAATATACCGCTAGACATAACAGTTGTAGGCATCCTACAAAAACAGAAACCCTTTTACTCGACCGTTTCAGTATACTGAATAAGACCAACCACTGGAGCTCACGTTTTCTGGCATAGAACAACTCTGCATGTATAGCTCTATGAAAAGAAACTTACTTCAGTGGAAGCCGCCTTCCGTCCAGGTGGAGGTCCCGTTCTGATTGCTCCCCTTGTTGGAGACGCTGTGATTATAACTATCAAAACTGTCATCTTTCACATCGTCCCAGCCGGCCCAGGAGTCACTGCCCTGGTGTGGTTTCGCAGGCTCATCCTTCCTGCCTTGGTCGTCCCAATCATCCCAAGAATTGGAATTGTAATTCTTTGATGAAGAATTCTGTGAAGATTTCCACCCGTTTCCGTTGGTCTCGTGCTCAAACCTTTGGTAAGGCTCACTGTTCGGCTCCCTGCGTTGCCAATCATCTCCCCAGCCACTCGCTCCTCCTTCCTTGGCATACTCCTCAACCTTTTGTGAGGCCAACGCCACTACTCCTTTCATAATCCCCCAGGTCCTGCTTCCAATCTCTGCAGTTTTATTGGCAACAACATTGACAGTTTCATTCACCTTCTGGTCATAGCCCCCTTCCCTCAACTGCACTCCAGACAAGCACCATTCTTAAAAATAAAACGAGTGATGCAACAAGGATAAAACACTGGACAAGTAATTGCAACAATGACAGCCTTTAATGTAGGATATCACCCATTAACACAGTTTCTCAAGGAACAACGAATTATGGCAAAAAAATTCTGAATCTTCTCACCATGAAAGAAATGTGAATGATAAGCAACAAAAATATATTGCATCAGACTATAGGTAGAAGAATATGACAAAAGATGCAGCATAAATTACAAGAGAGAAAAAATATGCTTGAGTAAGACTATCTCAAAAGAGAGAAGACAGTAAAGAACTATCACTGTTAACTATTGATACCTCCTTGCGTTCAAGACAAGGTTCGATTATTGAAATATTAAGGTGAGTTCAATTAGTGTATATTCTTGAACCAGTGTAATATATTAACAACATGATTAAACCATGACACTAGGTGAACTCAGTGAACCTCAAAGAGCAATTTATATATCATGAACGATTAGATGCGGGAATTTGATTGTTGCACACTAAGAATCGGGATAAAGGCTTTAAAGGCACCTTTGATTGGAATTCTTTTGTGCCAACTTGGACAACACCGGCGGCAGATTGGGCAGCAGATGCCGCAACTAGGGAAAGGCGACCAAATCCCTGAAATGATAGAATGGTAAAGAAACTGTGAGACCAGCAAAGTTACAACAAGTTCCAATGCTGAAACAACTACATCTACTAAATATGCACATGAATAAAGTATGTTGATGGCATGGACCATTCGAATGAAGAAGGTACCGATTGCAGTTCAACAACATCATATCTCATGTTTGGCACGAAACACATGCATTTCAAACTCGGAGTCACCAAAGAAATGTACTTTAATCACATATGCTATTCTGCCGGCATGATTTGAAAAGGGTGATGTTAGTTTTCTGTCAATATGTTACAAGAAGAGCTCATTATGCTCACCTGCTCTCATATAAAAAGATTAGCCTAAGCATAATTAATTACTCTGTTCAGTGTTCATTAGGCCATTGGAATTCGACTAGAAAGCTGTACTAAAAAAACCCATAAGCCAATGCAGGAAAAGGTGCCAACCTAAAGTTCTAGATCACGATGAAGAGCCAACAGGTCATACGCAGACCAATGATAAAATGCAGAGCTTAGTGAAGACCAAGATACAAAGGAATCTAATGGGCACCCAAGTTCACAAAATGTAGCGCAAGGAGTAACGAGTATAGGATGGTTGTCTAATGAGCCTCAAATGACCCCAGGGAGGAAAACAACAGTTGATCTAAATATAACAACAGTTGCAATATCCCCATTCCGTTGCCATAACAATACCCCGGATTAAATTCATAGTGCCCCACCATTTGTACATAAAGAAACTAGCTTTATGTAGTAGTAGCAGTAGTAGTACAGTAGCAATTCTTCTTGTTTTTTGGGGAAATTGATGATATCATTAACCCAACCAACTTCTCCTAATATTGGGGAATTCTGCGCGGATCTGTTACTGCAACCACACGTTTTGCTAAATGGCATGCACAATAGCAGAAAGATCTTTTTTTTTACCTGGGAGACGACCTGCAAGACATCACCCTGGGCGCCGCCGGCGTTCCTATTCGCTGACGGAGCTGGACTGGATCCGAACCCGACGTACTTGCCGCCCTGGGATGGCGGGATCCCCTCAGGCTTCGACTCGTTCTCCGCCATCCTCCTGGCGAAGAAGCTCTGCTTGCTTGCCGCCGACGCCTCCAGCTGCTGCCTCGTGTACATGTCCTCTGTCGATTTGGACCTTGGCGGCTGCCTCCCCGACTCCGCCCCCGCGGCGCCGAACGACCCCACCGATTGGTTCCGCCTCATGTCCGGCCGGAAGTCGTCGTCCCAGTCGTCCCACCCACCAGCGCCGCCGCCTCCGGAGGCAGCAGAGGCGGGCAAGGGCGGCTTCCTAGCTGGGGCGGGCGCGCCAGATCCGGGCGTTTCCTTGACGACGGGCGGGTCGGTCCACGGGCGGCCCTCGGCGAGCGCAGCGATGCGGTCGCGGTATGCGGCGGCGGCGTTGGAGTTGTACTTGGCAAGGTGGGGCGTCTCCTTGGGCACGCCCCTTGCGGTGAGGAAGGCGTTGAGGCGGTCGTTGCCGCCGGCCTCCATCTTGCGGAGCTGCGCCTCGGTCCAGGAGTCCATGGTGACGGAGCGCACGAAGCTGATGTGCACGCCGAGGCCGCGGTGCTTGCCCGAGCACTCGAGGCACATGAACACCCCGTAGGAGACGCTCGCCCACTGCGGGTTCCGCTGCGCACAGTCCACGCAGGTCTTATTCCCCTGCTGCCCCTGCAGCTCCCGCAGCCGCCTCGCCGCCGTGGACGCCATCGCCGGATCGGATCTGGATCCGCGACTGGGTGGGTGGCCCGGGCAGGAGAGGACGGGGAGGGGAAAGGCAGCAGGGGACGAGGCGGACGAAGAGGGAGTCGCCGACACGGGACGGGGAGGGGTCAAATATGGTGACGCGGACGATTCTGCCCCTGGCTGCGCGTGGGCGGTGTCCAGGGCAGAGGTAAAATCTCTCATCACCCGAGGGTAGCGCGGGAACTCTGGCTGGTGGGAGTGGCCGAACCGAGCAGGGGCCCACTCCTGACACCGACAATCCGGGCCCAGTGCGCAGGGAAGGAGGAGGAGATGGACAGGTGTTCGGATCACCGAGATGGGCGGGCTGCCAGCCAGGCGCGGACGGTTTCTCGTACCCGACGCGCTCCCTGCAGAATAAAAGGAGGCGGCCGCCCACCTGAGGCGTCTCTTGGCCCTCGCTCTCGTGAGTTTTTCAGAAACCGTTGCGTCGCCAAGCACTCGTCGACGGTATCGACGCCTCGCCCCCCGTTGCCCCCATGGCGGCGTCGGACATGGAAGCGCCGGCGCACGCACCGTCGTTGGTGCCCGCTGATCAGGAGGAGCCCGCGCCCGCGGTGACGGCGGTGGCGGGGGCGAACGAGGAGGCACAGCCGGCCGCGGCGGCGGTGCCCGCGCTGTACGTGGGGGATCTGCACGAGGACGTGGCGGAGGACCACCTGTTCGACGCCTTCAGCAAGATCGGCACGGTCACGTCGGTGCGCATCTGCCGCGACAACGCCACCAACAGATCGCTCAGATACGGATATGTTAATTATTTCTCCAGGGCCGACGGTATGCGCTCTCGATCGCGGCTGCATGATTTGTTGTCTCGATCTTGTTAAATCGCGTGATTGGGGTATGTCTTGATCTCGTTAAATCGCGTGATTGGGGTCGTCGGGTTAGTGGCAAGATTTAGATTTCTTCCGTTGATCAGAAACTGGGGTTATTGTTGGCTTATCTGTTGATTAAGGAAAGGAGCAATACGAATCGGATATAACAGTGTGGCCTAATAAGGCATGTAAATTCGAGGTAGGGAAGATTGGAGGTGAGTGCGAAGGTCTCATGCATCCTGCATGTGCATCCATGCAAAGCTTGCAGTCCAATCCGTACGCTTTCTCGCGCTCTCGGATTGCACATGATGTACGGAATATATAGATTGATAGACTTGATATACGAACTTGTACAAGTTTACTGCTCCCTCCGTTTTAAAATAATTAGTATTATTTATTTTACTATTCAAACTTTGATCATAAATTTTAATCAAATACGTATGCAAATAGCTCCAAGCACATAATATTTATTAAGTTCATTGGATGGTGAATCTAACCGTGCCTTTTCATTCTACTTGACAAAATATATTAGAATTTATTGTCAGTCAAAATTTAAACCGTAAAGTCAACAATGACAAGTATTCTGAAACGAATGTAGTATATTGGTTAGTTGGTTGCATACTTTATTGGACCGGGTTTTCTGGAATGATGAGAAAAGTAATCTCATGTACTCTCGTTAGAATAATTTTCTTACATTTGAGTGATCATAAGTCTGCTTGTCTCCTCAAGCGTGTCTATGGTAGTTACATGATGCACTTGCACGACACTTTTATGAGTGACATTGCCAAGATGTGCATGAGTTGCATTACCCTTGCTAATGCGCTTTTTTTGAGACTTTGTTAGTATCTGCCGCAATGCTACATGTTATCATAATGTGATAATCCATAGTATATGGTTATATACATGAATTAATAAGATTCTTACCTTTGTTGATCATTCAAGTATGAGGGTCAATCTTAGTGCTATCTAGCAGATGTATGATGAAGAGAGGTGTCTGGTTGCTATTGTAGCAATGGTACCAATCACCATTAGCGTGTACTTCTACAGTTTTATTTTGTAGAAGTGTGCCATTATTTAAGTGGATAATATTTTGAATATTTTGAACTATCTGATCTATCATTTCAAATTCTACGACTCCTTGAATGTATAGTTGTGTATTGCTTAACCTCTTTCCATGTATTTCATCTTTAGAATAGATTAGATTGATTTTGCACTATCCTATTGCCACTCTCTTCTGTTTGGCCTTGGCTTGTTACATACAAATGTTTGAATGTAGTTAATGTATTAAAGGTTCTATGTTTGCTCTACATTAATATAAATTTATTTCTTCGGCACAATTGAGTGGAATGAAGCGTGCTATCTACTTTCATGTGCATTCTATATCCTGCGTTGTTTAATTGTTTCGAATAATAATTTAATTGTTGACTAATTAAATTTTCTCCACGGAGGGGTTGTGTTTAGATTTTTACTAGTTTGCTTACATTTATCAGCTACTTCTGCTCTAGAAAGGCTCAATCACAGCTTAGTCTTGGATCAACCAATAAGAGTCATGTGGTCGAATAGAGATCCTGATGCTAGAAGGAGTGGCATTGGGAACATATTTGTCAAGGTAAAGTAGCAATAACCTCAATAGCATTAATACCTCTCTATGTGATGAGCTATATTTAAGAACTAATTGGTTATGTCATATAAATTTGCAGAACCTTAGTGATTCCGTCGACAATGCTAGCCTTCAAGAATTATTCTCCAAATTTGGAGATGTATTATCTTGTAAAGTTGCCAGAAACGAGGACGGAACTAGCAGAGGCTATGGTTTTGTTCAATTTACATCACAAGAACCAGCAGACGCGGCAATTGAGAACCTCAACAACTCCCTTTTTGGTGATAGGCAGCTGTATGTTTGTCTTCCAAAATACTTAGTATTACTCTCTTTAACGTGCTATTTGTTTACATAGACTTTTTCTTAACCATTGTGCAACTTCTTCTTAACCATTGTGCAGGCATGTTGCTACTTTCATTAGGAAAAGTGAGCGATCTCCCAATAATGATGACAAGTATACTAATTTATATATGAAGAATGTGGATGATGACATAACAGAGGAACTTATTAAGTTGAAGTTCTCACAGTTTGGTTCGATAGTTAGTGTGAAGATTATGAGGAGAGACGATGGGTCATCTCGGGGTTTTGGATTCGTCAGTTTCAAAACCCCAGAGAGTGCCAAGAAAGCAACAGAGGCGATGAATGGGCTGCCACTTGGTATGTTCATTAGACTAATATAAAATAATAATGATGGGAAATGCTGCCATGATGCTAAAAAAAGAAACATAATAGGTATATACATTTTTCTTTTGTCTCATTCTTATTTTTTATTAGGATCAAAAACCTTATATGTGGGGAGGGCTCAAAAGAAGGAGGAGCGGAAGCAATATTTACAGCACTTACACGAGCAGAAGAGAAATGAAAGAATAACTAAGAGCAATGTAAGTTTCACACTAAATTTGGGAGCTATCTATGTTTTATCTCATAAATTCACATATATGCATACAAATCCTTCCATTTACAAGTGTACAAATGTTTTTCACAGGGATCAAATGTCTATATAAAAAACATTCACGACAAAGCTGACGATAGTGCCCTTCGTGCACGTTTTGAGGAATTTGGTAACATCACGTCAGCAAAGGTCATGCGTGACGATAAGGGCATTAGCAGAGGGTTTGGGTTCGTATGTTACAGCACCCCAGAGGAGGCAAAGAGTGCTGTAAGCAGCATGCGTGGTAATCCTATGTTACTTTTTTAAATTAACTCATCAACTGTTAGTGGCAGACTGCTAACATGTTGCTTCGGTTTTTATTAAGCAGGTGTTATGTTTTATGGAAAACCATTGTATGTTGCTCTTTTCCAAAGGAAAGAGGATAGAAGGGCCATACTGCAACAACATTTTGCCCAGCTTGCTAGAATGGTTGGACCTGCAAACCCAATTATCACCACTGGATATCCACATGTTTACTTCGCCCATCCAAGTACACAGCTCCCCCAAGGCCCTCCAAGCCATGGATTTGTGTATCCACCCATGGGACTCGGTCATGAATGGAGACCAAATATGTTTCCCTCACCACCTAATCTACAACAAATACATTCACCTGTGGTATGTTCTTACCTTTTGAACTGTAAGTTTAGACATTTTTAAGCACTCTGTTGGTAAATTCTTCGTTACCATCTCATAGATGCCGAATTCGCCAAGGCATTACAGAAGCAACAGGGGAAGGATGGGTGGGAATATGATGCCTCTTCCCCATGCTGTCCATACTGTTAACTATGTCGCACATGCACAACCAGCTAAAGATTTCATGTCCATGCCCCGACAGGTATGCTTTTCTCTACTTCGTCACGTTGATATTATGTACCTACTGCATACATTGGTCTCAAAACTCTTTAGTACATGCTTTATGCTTGCACAGTAGCACTCAAATACACAATTATATGTTGTTCGTCTAGTGCCTGCACTATTTTCCTAGATTGATATGTTGAATACAAAATATTACTATGTCCAATGTGATTACATCGCCTCGTGATAATCTTCTTCATGATTTACTACTACCAGCTATGGTTGAGTTTTTCTAGGCACTAGACAGTAACTTACTATACATTTGAGTTTTTGCAGCGATTCAGCCATCCAAAGTACTTCTCGAATAATGTTATGGCCAACAGCTTGGCCATCCATCACGGTGACCCTGTTTCATCGATGAATGATGCCTTCAACAGCTTGCTGGCTTCTGCTCCACCTGACCAGCAAAAGAACATGCTCGGCAATAAGCTCTATCCACTTGTTGAGAGACACCAGGTAATTTCTCCTTTCATAATCAATATCATATCTTATCTTAACCTATATTTTCCATAGTACAGGGATCTAATTTCGGGCTTACTTTTGGTAATCTTGCCTTGTTCATTACAGCCTGAACTTGCCAGCAAAATCACTGGGATGTTGCTTGAGCTGGACAACTCCGAAGTGATCGCGTTGCTTTGCTCGTCGGAGATGTTGTCGGCCAAGGTAGACGAGTGCATGCATCTGCTCCAGGCAACGAAGACCAAGTCGGAGGATCAGGAGGCGCTGCACCCAGGCTTCCTGCTGGACTCTGCTAGTGTAGACGCCAGCTAAGATTTTGTTGCCGAGCCAAGCTTCTTGGCTGCCTTCTGTTTAGGGATGGCAATTAGGCGGTAGCTGCTTTCTAGTTTGCGGAGTTTTACTGGTTGGATTTGTTGAGTTACTGTTTGCTTGCTATAGAACTTAGTAATAAGAATTAGATTAAGCTAGAAACTTTTATCTGGACATGCTATGAATCTTAGGGAATAATATATTTGCGGCGACGTTCGTGTATGTTAATGGGCAATATTTGCGATCATGGTGCCTTGTTCGTGATGAGTTCAGGCTTTAGACAACGAAGCTTCTGGCTATCATGTAGTTTTGAACATGGGAGCTGTGTGCTCCGTTCATTTTCTCGTTTCCAAATTACTTCGTCAGATACAGGCCTCCATGTTGCTTCCTTCTCAGCTTGTGTGAAGTTGGATGAACAATGGGAACGCACGCAACAACCGCACATGCCTTCGCCGTGGACGGACGGGCCAAGCTGTGCACCATCCTCCTTGGCAATGCCTTGTCCTGATGTCGAAGAATGGATGTCCCAAGCACATCTGCACATACGACGATAACAGATGCAGGTGTTGCTAGAATCATAGTAGAGGAGCTTTGCTCAGATCCCCTGATTTTACTGAGCTGGGCTTGCAATTTACAACTTACCGGCACCATGCTCTAAAATCAGTGGAGCTGAGCTATCTTTCGTTGCTCAAGCGAGTGTTGCCGTCCATCAAAATTGGTAATTCTGTTCAGAAATAATGCACGGACCAGGGCCACAGACAGAATCTTCGTCTTTTTGACAGGAAATGAATTTTTTGCGTCTGCTCTCGCACTTTCAGCGACCAGAAAGAATTGCACGGTGATTGTGCGTCCGAGCTGGCGGGATAAGAATTGCACGGTGATTGTGCGTCCGAGCTGGCGAGATAACTCTTCAGTTAGATTTATTTTCGTTATGGTAGAATTAGAGAAATGAGAACTCTAAGCATACAAGTTGCAAACTCCCTGAATCTTTTATCTACGCTCACGTTGACGTTGTATTCAGCTGGAGCACTTCGTATTCGCAACCGAGAAGCCTCAATTTGTTTTTTTATTTTGATTATGGATTCTAGCCCTAAAAGCAAAAGCAAAAATTATTTGATTCTTATAATCCACAATTTATGTTATACTATAAAATCTCACAATTTATAATTTGATGGAAATAAATTTCTCCATAGAATCTAGATTTTGACAATCCACAAGAAAAACAAACATAGCCTCAACCGTAGATTGCACACTAGTAAAATGTCCATGTGACAGCCCATCTCTTTTGCACCGAGAAGCATGTCCGGCAATCTATTGCTAACTCTACCAGGCGTGTCCGGTTCGACGAGCTTTCACTGCACAAGGTGGCTCGTATCTCGTATGAATTGCATGGTCATGTGCTACACAACATGTGGTGCAACCAGCTTGTTCATCACAGTCGAGAGCCGAGGGGTCGGCTAGTCAGAATCGTGAACACGAGAGAGAGAGAGAGAGAGAGAGAGAGAGAGAGAGAGAGAGAGAGAGAGAGAGAGAGAGAGAGAGAGAGAGCCATGAAAGCAATAAAGGGGCTGATTTGTTGTCCGGGTGGGAGGATATTGGTTCGACGGATGCATATAATCTTGGGGAAGTGAACGCGGTGATAGGAAACAAGCAGTAACACAACGCCGCCACACAAGAAGGCAAACCAAATAGAACGGGAAAGGGGACGCGGACGGAGGCCAGTGCAAGTACCGGTGCATGTCGTGTTCGTGTGAGCCGCGATGAAAAGGAGCGGTGTGCGGGCACGGTGACACGCCCCCTGCACCTAGGTTTTCTTTTCCTCCCACTTCCTCTTCCTCGTCTGTTCCCTTCTCCTCCCACCCCGACCCCACCCCCACCCTCGCGAGCTTCTACCCCTTCCCCGAAATGGTACCCTCGTTGCCTCCCACTCTGCCCCTCTCATTTCGAGAGTCTTGACTCACACACACTTTCCTTACCTCTTATTTTTCTCGCTCTTTTCTCCAACCAAGTTCCAGCCATCAGTTGTGGGTTTCATGGTGCAACCACTCCTCCGCAGTTAGATTCCTTTTGAACTATTGGAATTTGAGAGGTTTTATGTTTGAAATTCGGATTTGAAATGAAGTCAGATTTGAATTTGAGCAAAATCCATAAATGAAAAAAGGAGGAAGGGAGGAGGCTTCGAACCGGTGGGCCTCTTCTAGGCCCTTGTGGTCGAGTAGCCCACATAGCCCGGCCGTCCTTCATATCGACATGGGAGGCTTTCAAAAGAGGGGCGCCGCCGCACTTGGGGATGCTCCGCCCTAGCCGAGGCAGTTCGTGCTCCTAGCATATTCGGATGGCGACGACATGCGCTATCTCTTGGCTCGATTGGCTATATCTCGGATGGTTCTCTCTATGTGGATCCATCAATCCTATCAGTTCTCCACCTTCTCCTCGAACCTCTGCCCTCCACTCTCAAGCGTCCTTTGACGCCTGCTCCGTGGTTGTGCCTTGTCGATTTCGGTGACGACAATAATGGCGTGTTGGTTTGGTTGTGTACCCAGTCACTATGCGCCTGCCGGTCCATGTGGTCTTGGCCGCGGTGAGGTCCGATGAACCTTGTGTGGTGGAGCTCGACCTTGGGTGCGCAGTTGAGCAAGTGCCTTGGTCGTGGTGGTGGTGATACTCCTGTGGTGGTCATCTATGTCCCTTCTTCGTGCACATTTTTGCAGGTGGAGTTCACACCGTGTGCAGCCTGTATGCAGTGGCTAAGCCATGCTCGTAGTCTCTTTATGGTGCTCACCTCGTGTGCGTGCTTTGGCCATGGTGCGCATGGCTCGTGCACGCTTACTGCTCATGGTGACCGTGCTCATGCATTGGTTGTCTCGAGCTAGTGTTTGACGATGTCCTCCCTGGTCCAAAGCTGGGCCACTCTCGGTTGCGGTGATCCCTACTCCTCGAGTGCTAGCTGCAGTGTGCCTTGCAGCTAGTACAACGGTATTGTATCTCCGAGAACATGCACCCTGACGACCTCAACATAGAGGGGTGTCTCTATTTTCTGGGACAATACTATTGCATGCCTTGCCTTCGGCTTCTTTATCCGAACCCTCTAAATTGAGTTCCAGCCAGGGGTTTTTAGTTACACGTTCAAGTGCCAACTCGGAGATTCCGGGTTAAATCGGGAGTATTCGGATTAGGCCAGAAAAGCCTGTAACGGCTAGTTTTTTGGGAAGGGTATAAATACCCCTTCACCCCCTCCTAGCTCTCCCCACTCCTCTAGTGCTTTAACTCTTTCAAGGATTTGAGAGTTGGGTGTGATAGCGAGAAATTGAGTGCAAGTGAGCCAATTCAAATCTTAAGCACTTGAGTTCATCATTAAGCTGTCGATTCACGTTCATTACTCTTGGAACATGGAGCTCCTAGACTATTAGGCGTCGTCCGGAGAGCACCCAAGCTTGTGGAGTGCCTTAGGAAGTTTGTGAAGGTCATCCTCGCTTCCACGAGGGAAGAGGAACACTTGAGTAAGCCCAAACTCGATCGTCATGGTCGCTTGGTGAGGAATAGGGTTGAAAGAGACCTAGCTTTTTGTGAGCACCATAACGAAGACATAGGATCGTTGGATCCGAACTTCAGGAAACAAAGTCGTGTCTCCTTTGCTTTCTCGAGTTCATACTTGTTCTAGTTGGTATTTTGGGCGATTTGCCCCGATGTATGTGTTTGTGAGTTTGTGATTGCAGGTATTTGATGGAAAAGCCTCTTGAAAACCTTTGGAACCTATGGTAACGTTTAGAACCAACTAGACTTGCATAGGTGTTCTTAGTTTTCAACTTTGTGTTTCAGCCAGACTATCCGGGTTGAGCTCAGAAGTTCGGAAACCCAGAAGTTCCGGATTGAACCCAGACTATATGGATTCTATTAATCCGCTGCGAAGTTTTATTTTTTAGGAAACACCTATTCACCCCCTCTCTCTAGGCTACATCTAGTACACTCCGTCACTTATGAACTTTTTTCATGTAGTGCGAAGGTCATGGCGGATGCGAAAAGCGCTAAATGGAAGAAGCAAACCAAGCATGTCTGTCTCATATGTTGAACGTCCTATCGAACTGTCTATTTGATGTGTACTCGAGATTCATGTAAGCCAAGGACCTCTTGGAAGATATGGAGAACGAGTTCTTGGAAGTGAATAGAGGCAATGAGTCCTTCACCACTAAAAATTTCCTCAACTTCAAAATGCATGAAGGAAGGTCTGTGACAGAGCAGTTGTAGGAGCTCCAGTGTAACATCCTAGTTTTCAAACAAAATTCAAATCTCAAAATTTGTTCAATAGAAATCAGCTCAAATCTACTTTCAAATATATTTCCAAAAATCAAATCTTTCTTCTCTTCTTGGGCTCAATCCATCCTTCCTCTCAAAGCCCAACCCACCTCTTCCTTTTCTTTACCCTCGGCCAGCCCGTTTCCTTTCCTCTTCTCCCCGGCCCATCTCTCTCTTCCCTTTCTTTCACCACGGCCCAACCTAGCTAGTCCATCACCTCTTCCTTTTTTCTCCTCTTGTTCCCGCGCCTACCGCTCTCGCTTCAAGCCGCTGGTCACCAGACCCCATCACCGAGCCAACCACCACCGCCCACCTAACTCAGACATCATCGCACCACACCGCCACCAAGGTTTCCGTTCACACCACTCCTCCCACGTCGCTCCTCTCACATTCATGCATGAAGATCGTGCTCGAGAGCTCTGCTGGCCCGAGCATGCACGCGAAGAATTAGAACACCACCTCGGCTGTCAAGCCCGACTTATCCCACCCCACGTCATGTGAAGTCCGTGACACTACACCACCAGCACTGTCACCAGTTGACAAACGCACACACCGTACCGCACGCAAGCTCTACTGTGGACCCCACCGCCAGCACTGTCACTACCTCTGCCTGGCTATAAAAGCCTCGTCGTTCGCTCTTTCGCACCTCACCACCGCTCACCGAGCATGCTAAGGAAAGCTCCAGCGCTTCCCCTACTCTCTCTCTCTCTCTCTCTCTCTCTCTCTCTCTCTCTCTCTCTCTCTCTCTCTCTCTCTCTCTCTGTGTGTGTGTGTGTGTGTGTGTGTGTGTGTGTGTGTGTGTGTGTGTGTGGCTCCCCTCTCTGGTGACCACCGCCGTCAATCCGCTCCTTGGAGCCACCGCCATCCAATTGGACCTCATAGCGAGCTCCACCTAACTACCCTCCACCTCCCTAGCCCCTCTGTCTAGCCTCTCCTCTATCTCGAGCCATCATCGTGTCGTCATGGCCACCGAGTTCCATCTCCGTCGTCAACCACCGTCGGTGCCCCACCAGCCAAGCAAAGCGACGATGTGTCCCGCATCACGTACATGCTCCCAGCACCCAAAAACCTGAGCCAAGTAGCTTCTCCGTGTTTCCTCCATCAACCACTGCCTTCCCATCTCTAATGAGCAATCAGCTCTATTTCGGCCCTCGCTCGCCGATGATGTTCTTCCCAGCAGCTCCGCAGTACCACGCCAATCACCATGAGCCATCCCTTGTCCCAAACCAAGGCTGGGATCCGCCGGCAGCAAGCTCTTCGGTGATCCCCTCCATGGACCCCCTTGGCGCCACCTATCGGGACCCCGAACCCGGATTCCCTTGTACCTCCTATATCAGTCCCCGGATCAAGTAGCTGATACGCACAGAATTCAACAAAATGATATCAAATACATACTTTGAATACAAATAAGTAAAATAAATATCTGAAAAGTGAAAAGATGGTCTGGTGAACAAGAATCCACAGCAGAAGAGCCTACAGCACAGCGGAGCGAAACGAAGATGCAACCTAATGCCACAGGCAACTTGGGTGCGGACGCGACCTTAGATTTATTCTCTTTGACTTCATCTGGGTTGAGGTTCATCTCCAACTCAACAATCTGAAAGCAACAAGACTGAGTACAGAAGGTACTCAACAAGTCATATACTACTTCAAGAGGTTGATAGATGCATAATGGATGATTCAAGGATAAGGCTTTACAGCATAGTTTTGAGCGTAAAGCAGGTTTTATGCGGGTATCTAATTATATTCTCCACCGTTATCCTTTTTAAATAAATGCATCAAAGCTTTTGAAAACAGTTTTAAAAGAAACAATTGCAGGCCTCTTCTGATGGTTCTGAGTATCACCTCAAGTCCCCAACGTATTTAGAAGGTGACCTGGTAACAAAGCTTTCAAAACAGTTTTAAAACCGGGTAACAGGCTTTATCTGGGGGTTTTCGGTCCTGGGATGGGCTATACCTCACTCCACAGTCCCTTTTATCACATCTGGTGTACCTCTAGTACCACAGCTTCTGGCGGATCAAGCCAGGAACCTCATCACACGGATATCTAGTCCACACACTCACTCATCAAGACACACGCACCCGGAGTCTAGTCATCAGGGTTACTGCTTTCGCATGTCCATGACCGTGGACACGGCTATTCGAATAGATTTATACTCTGCAGAGGTTGTACAACTTTACCCGTGAGATATGCTCAGCCTCCAACCATTGCAAGCGGAGGAGCGAATCATACCGAGATCCTCCAAACACCTTTCCTGTCGGGCTTTTCTACGTGATCCATCAAGCTCTTCAGGTCTCGTATAGAGGGCAGACCCCCAATGATCAACTGGGGTGGAAACTCCTTCGCGCAGAACCTGAAGACACTTGGCTCAACATTGCCTCTCAGGCCTCCTAGTATTATGCCCAACCCAATCCGGTGAAAGAAGAGTCAAGTCCTACCCATTTAGGACGCATGTTTGCACGGGGATGGCTAAGCATGACGACGCAATGACTCAGTCCTTAACCGGCCAGAGCAGGTATCTTCTGGCAATGAACATCACAAAGGTGACTCAAGCCCCCAGGAGCATACTCGTCCAAAGTACTACTCCACCTGCTCCCACCAAAGCAGTTTTCACCTATTTTTACACATCTCCCACCATATCCCACACGATGTCAAGGATTTCACATTCATTACGGAATTCATAACCATCAAGGATTCATGGTATATGAGTTAACATTGATAATGGTAAATCTTATCTCCGAGGAGAAGTGTTTTTAAAAGCGATGTCTCCAAGGAGACATATTCCATCCTAAGCATGCTAGACATCAAGGCATCGCTCATTGTTAATATATTTAACAACAGGTATTCTTATGGTGATATGTATTCTGGATGATGACATGTAAGGCATGATAGTGTTGATAGGATTAACTACTACAAGTAGTTTGAAAGAAAATGCAATATATAGCACATGTGATAATAAGTCCGGTTTTAGTTGATCATGTATATTATTTGAAAACCATAGGTTCAATATGATCAAGGAGATAGGACTTGCCTTCCTGAAGGGTCATTTCACGATTGGTCTTGTCTCTTGAGTTTCCCGGGGTTCTTCTTCATTGCTGGATCTTGCCTTCAGTTCATTCCTCACGTTCTTGCTTAGAACCTTGACTTCGAGTCTCCGCAGATTAATGACAAAAAGCGCACAACGACTAAGCAAATGAACACCAGAACAAAACCAAATAAAATACCAAAGTGGAAGAGAACGACTGAGGGAAAACGACGAAACCTAAACCTAGCGGAAGACGATCGATAACTCTAAGCAATACGAAGCTAATATACAGAGAATAATGGGATAATCTAGTAAAGCTAGGTTAAGCTGCTAACTTAGTTGTTTTATTAACTTAAGAGAAAGCCTAAACAAATCATGATTAACTAGATGAACGTTTATTAGCTTAACTGCCGAAAGGCGACAGCTAGAGATTCTACGTGTAGGTGAGTGCGCGTGTACAGGCATGAATGTATGTGTAATACTTATGTTTATATGTATACGAACATGTATACATATATACATAAGTACAACCCTAGGGGATTAAACTATAAGTGCTTAAGTGTTGGATTAAACATTCTAATCTATAGCACTAAAACATGGTCGTTTAGTATCTATTCTTAATTACCTAGTGTTGCTTAATTACCATGCTAATTAAGTTATAACTTATTGCTATCATAAAAGCATATATTAGTTAATTAGATTAATCTATCCTTTGAATATAATTAATTAATTAGAAAAGGTTATTCAATTAATTAACTATTAGCATTTAAATTATTCTATCATTAAGTATACTAAGATTAATCCTATAGTTTAACGCATGAAATAACGATCCACTTCAATTAAAACAAAGGCAATCTTTAGTTTATTCTAATTAACAAAAGGATTAATCTAAGATTAAGCTAGTTTATCACATGCGACAATAACACAATCATAACTAAACATAGTTATCGAATTATCTAACTTGGCTCTATTTAATAAAAGACTAAGTCTAATTCTAGGTTTAAACGCTGAGACACGAAACAATTAATGAATGAGAAAATTAAATAATCTCCAAAATTTGCAAGACTTGGTAGGGATGAAGATTATGAATTTAGAGGAATATCGGCGAAAGAATCACCAAAATCGGAGTTGAAACGGAGGAGTTATGGACGTCGGAAGATTTGCCGGAAAAGAAATCTTGAAAATAGAAAAGGAGCACTGTGCCGCGGATTCGGTCCACGAGACTTGTGAACCGGAGGGGATTTGTGAGGAGGGTCTACGGTGCACCGGAATCCATGGGCTCGGTCTGTGGCTTTTGTGGACCGAGGCCGGCCCGGGTGTATGGTCCACGGTGGACCGGACTTGTGGACACGCCGGCCTGAGCAGATGGATAAGGCCGGTCGGCTGGGGGCTTTTCCCGAGCGGCAGAAGAGAGAGAGACCGGAGGGAGGGACGGCGGTGCCGGAGGAAACGACGGCGCGGAAAAGGGGGGTGGTCAGAGGAGATGAGAGAGGGAGGGAGCGGTGGAGTGGCATGGAGGTGGGGGCCGGGGCAAGTGGGCGCGTGTGGTGGTCGACGGTGCGGAGGAAGAGGCGGCCAGCGGAGTGGGATGAGGGAGCCAGAGAGGGTGGCTTGTGTGTATGTGTATGAGCGAATGGGTGGTTGCTTGCAGGGAGAGAAGGTCGGCGTCAGCGCTGCTGTGCTTGTGAGGTGTTGGTGCCGTGTGTGTGCATTAAACTTGGCAACGGGCACAGATTACCCGTGTGCCCGCGGGTAAAAAACCCGACAGGCGTGGATACAGGTGCCATTCTTCGCCCTCGGGCACGGGTGCGGATATAAGTATAAACCCAACGGGCATAAGGAAACGGGCATGAAAACATGATTGGCCTAATGGAGACAAGGCTTGGGGCAGCTAATATGCTATTGAAAGGAAAGTGGCTGCATATGCGGTGATGCGCACACATCCTCAACCTCATCGTCAAAGATGGTATGGAAGTCATTGGAACTGCCGTTGCACACATTCGAGAGAGTGTTGCCTATTGGATTGCTACACCAAAGAGGTATGAAAAGTTTGAGAAAACAGCTATAGATGAAAATGTTGAATTGGATAAGAAGTTGCACTTAGATTGCAAAACTAGATGGAACTCAACTTACATCATGCTTAAAATTGCTATCCCTTATAGGAAGATTTTTGAACGTTTGGGTGAATTTGATAGGAACTTTTTTTGCCCTCCAGAAAATGATTGGATATTTGCTACTACTGTTTGTGAGAAATTAGAATTATTCTATGAGCTCACTGTGCTATTTTCTGGGACAAAGTATGTGACAGCTAACCTTTTCTTCCCTAAAGTATGTGAGATTAAACTTAAAATCAATTCTTGGGGTCATGATGAAGATGAAACTATTAGAAAAATGTCTGATGCAATGATAGCAAAGTATGATAAGTATTGGGCTGACATCCACGGTCTTATGGCTGTTGCTGTTATTCTTGATCCACGTCTTAAGATGACAATGTTGCATGCTTGCTATATTGCCCTTTTTGGTGAAGATGCAGCTGAAAAATATGTTACAGAGGCTCATCAATTGCTAACTGATTTGATGAAACATTACCAAGTGAAAAACCAAGAGTTTGTGAGTACATCATCTAGTGGTGCTTCTTCTTCAGTTGGTGCAGCTGCTGTGTTATCAATTTTTAAAACCCTTGCTGCAAATAAGAAGACTACTAGCTTTGTTAGAAGTAAGAATGAGCTAGATCGCTATTTGGATGACAAAACTCTTCCTCATGATGAGAATGATTATTTTGATGTCCTTGGTTGGTGGAAGTTGGAGGGAACTCGATATCCCACTTTGAGACTTATTGCTCGTGACATATTGGCTATTCCAATCACCACAGTTGCTTCTGAATCAGCCTTTAGCACTAGTGGGAGGCTTTTAAGTGAGCATCGCAGCCATCTTACTCCTAGAATGTTGGAAGCTTTGATGTGTAGTCAAAGTTGGCTTCGTCACACTCTCAAAGGTAAACAAATCTGCATTTGCAATGTATTCTATTTCTAGTTTTCTACTATATAACCTGTAGATTGTTACTAATGTATATAAAACTTGATTGTAGATGAAGGTGATAGAAAGTTCAATAGCTTCTGGTCATGCCTTGAAGACATTGAAGAAGAAATGAAGGAAGAAACATGCATCACTACCGTTGACTCTGATTAGTGATCTTTATTGTGTAATTGCATTGTTGAACAATCTTATATTTTTGTATGTGATCGTTGTTGAACTTTATTGTGTGATGAACTACATGAGATGCACTAGAGTACTTGCTGACTATGTTATCTATAAACTATGTGAGATGTTATCGTTGTATTGTATCACGAGTTGGATGAATTCTTTTCATGTTTGTTATCTTTATATTCATTATTGTTCATGTATGAATTGAACTTGCATCCTAGATAAATTTGTTGTTTTCTGTATACTAGATGTCCAGATCTGCATATTGTGTTGAATGTTGATATGCACGTTGGCGGGCATACGGGTTTGCCCACGGGTGTGCCCGCGGGCACGATATACCCGCGGGTAGCGGGCACGGGCGGCATTTCCTACCCGTGGCGGGTGGCGGGCGCGGGCACGGGCACAGGAATTAACTCGCGGGCGCGGGCGTGTGTAGCCTCTGCCCGCGGGTATTTTGCCCGTTGCCAACTTTAGTGTGCATGTCTACGTGTATGTATGGTGGAGGCCTGCCTTGCAGTGGAAGGAAGAGAGGAGAAGGAGAAGATGGAGTTTTCCATCCAGTGGAAAGATCAGAGGCAGGGCATGGGAGAGGATCGGTATGAGAAAGAATAGAGAGAGTGTGAAAAGATCTGAGGAGAGAGTGTGAGGGTTGGTTTGGCTAGCTGTGAGGGTGAGAGAGATAAGAGAGAGATTAGTTGTGAGATATTTGTGTAAATGGATGTATTTGTATTTGTAAAGATTTAATTTGAATAAATTGAATTGAATCGGATTGGTGTAATTCAAAATGAGTTTGAATTAGGAAAGGATTCATGATAATTCGAATAATGGTATTCGAATTTGAATTTGGATTGCATGATCATTCAAATGAATAACTTGAGATTGAATCGATCGGTAGGCAATTCAATTTGGATTTGAATTGAAAGTTGTCATGACATTTGGATTGAGGATTCAAATATGAAATTAAAAGTTGAACTTGATTCGAATCGAACGAATTTGCGAAGTGGTTGAACTGGAGATCATTCGAGTATGGAATCGACAAAGATTTGATTGAAACTAGATTTCAATTATTCGGGATTAAATTCAATTAAGAGTGTTTGAATTAGGAAAAAGGTTTGAACTAGAAACCTCAGTATTTGAGAGAGGTTTGAATTCAAAGGAATTGAATTCAATTTGAATTTCAGCTGAAAAGAAGCTAAGAAATAGATTTGAATTCGAGAGGCATTCAAATTCATGTCTATCAAAATTAATTGGGGATTATTCAATTGAGTAATTGAATTATAGATTTGGGTTGGATTGGAAGATCGATTTTCACGGATTAATTTGGAAAAGGTAGTTACCGAAGTAACTTAAACAGATTCAAATTTGAGAGACGTTTAAATTCAAATCGCCACTCAAGGAACCATAAGAGCAAACAAACCACAAATGCATATGATTAATTCAATGCAACGATTTATTTAGAAATTAACTTGGTACTATTTGGAATACTTAGCCCAAATAATATATTTGAATATATACATGCGAGTATATATACATCAAATATATATTTCCTTGATTTTATACTAGTCTAATAATTAGAAAAAGTTTTAATTTGGAGCGAATTTTGCTATTTTCTAAAATGCTAAAATTCAGGGTGTTACACCACCGTTCCCATGCCATCCTGCCAACCCAGCAGCCTGCGTCGAGGCGTGGAAGTCACGCCAGTGCCATGTCGACTGCCACCTTAGCCCAGTCCAACTCTCGTTAGCCTAGTTAGATGCCACATCATCCGGTCCACACACCCAGTCCACCGTAGACCCTAGGCTAAAGACCCTTCGGTCCACAGACCCATGAGCCAAGTCTACGAAGTAGTAACTTTTCTCTTTTTCCTAAATATCCGATTTTGAAGAATATTCCAAGAATATTCTCCTCTTTAATTTTTCTCGAGCCTATATCTCCTCCACTAGGGCTACTCCTGGAGTACCCTAGATACGCCTAATGGTGTGGAGGTAGCTAAAAGTACTCCTCAAGTAAACTAGATACCTCTAAAAACTTATTATGCTCACAACACATTTATGAAGTTACCTCTACAAGTCTATTATACCTACGACACCATAGACTAACAGGCCAAAAGGTTACAGCTACAAAAGGTATTCGGTTTATCTTACCATTATCTCAACATATGGTAAGTACGGAAAGTGCTAGAGCTAACTGTAACAACTGACAATGCTTAATCGATGCAAGCTGTATATGGTATCCGGGACTCCTTTCCCGACCTACACCTAGCACCACCCACATCTCATCTCATTCTCACACTCATACAACCCAACATCATGATTATCTTTGTGAATAACTAAATAAGCCCTAAGCTCGCGAACGGTGGCCGAACCACCGCTTGACTTCTACCGATGACCTAAGCTTGCTAAGCACATCGCATTCATTTTACGTTTGATAATTACACGAGAGCCACCCAGGTTACAACAGATCAAGGGATAAACAAAGTCAAGGTGGCGCAGTGCAACGTTAGGATCTACCCACAAACCGACATTGACTCGCTAACATGCAAACATACATAAGCATAATTTATCATATTAATATCACGTGATCCAAAGTAATAGGTGAAGTATACTTAGATGCTTGCCTTGTTACTCAGCTTCCCAATTAGCACATACAAAGTCTTGATCACCCTCGAGCATGCCCGCGTCATGCTCCAGCTCTTTGATCTCTAAGGAAGAGCGCAAGCAATGCGTTGAGCATGAATGAGGTGTGAAAATGTATGCTGCATGATGCATGACAATTTAGGATGTAGCATAACAACAAGCTAAAAGTACAAATATATGTGAGCAAATGACGAAGTCTATGGTCTAAACAATATCGTAACTTCTGACTGGATAGGGGTCCTCAGATTGTAACTTTTGATAGACTCAGAAGTTTCAGGTCAAGGTCGGAACTTCCGGGTTAGGGCCGTATCATCTGGACTATCTTCCGTGCAGGGGCTATCGGTTAAAGGTAATTCGGACTAATTTGGAACTTTTGGACTAAGGCCAAAATTTCCGGATGGTCGGACCTCCCAGTGTGGCTCCAAGTAAGGGCTCTCAGTTTGGCTTGCTCAATTTAAATCAGAACTTCCGGGCTATACCTGAAACTTCAGGAGTGGGGGTTCTCGAGTAGTTCTAACTAGGATTACCCAAAACTTCTGGAATGTAACCCGGAACTTCCAGGTTCCTGCAGAACACGAGTTTTGCGATGGTTCGTCGACCGATTCAACTTGCATGTTGAAATCCAACCACCTAAACATGCATGGCACTAAAGTATTTGTTCTAAAATTAATTTACTCACTCCACAAACATGAATCACTAGTTCAATTTATCCGAACTTCTCACACTAGCTCCATAACCTCAAGAACGAACAAGGTGCTTCGCCACTTCAAGAACACAGCTCCTAGACGTGAATCCAACAAAACCAAACACGCGTTCTCACCAAGTGAAACATAAAGGACTTACCCAAGGTCTTGTGGAGGTTGGTGGTCGTCAGCGAAGGAGGAAAACCAGAGGAAAAGCTTGGAGAAAGGAATACAAGATGCTGCTAAAATTTCAAAATAGAGAGGTGATGAAAATTATTTGCAAATCCTCTAAATCTCCATGCATGCAAGAAAGAATTGGATGGATGGAGAGCTAAAGAGGTGGGGAACATGGTGGTGTGATATGCATACCTCAATTCTAGCTCTTGAGGTGGGATTTTGAGTGGATAGTGGAAAGGTTGAGTGAGGGAGAGGAGAGACCAGCAACTCCTTTGTGCTACTCGGTTTTGGAGTGAGAGGGAGCACGTGAGGGAGAGGGGTGGGGCTACTGCTTTGCAGCCGAGTAGGAGAGGGAGGGTGAGGTGTGGGGCCAGCTAGTGGGTCCCACATGCTATAGAGACAAGCTCAAATTTTTTGCTGCGAAAAAAAAATCTATGAGACTATGCGCAATGGTTATAACAAGATGAAGTCATTTTAAATGGATTCACCTGCTACGCCTATACGGGCCTTAAACTAAACAAAAACTCTAACGTCGGGTATTTCAAAATACTTAGCAAATACTAATCCAATATTAGAATAACAATCACTCCTCAAATATTTAACAATTAGGCATGATGCTCATGATACATGATTATGCTTAATGACATGTTTACGGATTTGGGATGTGACATGGGTAATGAATTTGTTGAGTCGCACTGCCACGACGGTGGTTTGTTACCAAACTCAGCTTGTGGGTAAAGTGTACCACTCTGCAAAGGTAAAACTATTCGAATAGGTGTGTCTACGGTCATAAACGAACTATAATTCGATCACAACAACTAGCATGTGTGTGTTTCCTTGGAGTGTGAGAGGGCAGAGTGTGCCCATTTTAGGAAATAGGACCGGCAATGTGCTGTGGGTTGCTGTAGATGGAGTGTCCGATAACATTACAACTAGGGCCCTGGTGACTTCCACCACGGCTGAACCCCCTTCATTTAATATTAATGATATAGTGTTTTCCCAAAACCCACTTTATGAAAATGAACCAATGCATATGTAACTTTGGCTTTCCGCAACATTTAAGCTTATAGCATTACCCTTGTTAATATTGTATGCATGTATTTATACCTCTTAATATAGGGCAAGGGTTAGGACTTACTGAGTACGTTTTTACTCACCATTGCTTATGATTTAAGAGGAGGATCTGAATTTCACCGACATCGATGGTGAGGCTAACGAGTAGGCTTAGTCGCGTTAGCACCCGAGTTGCCTGTGGAGTGGCGTGTTCATCATGTTGTCCCTGCTGTGCACTCAGATGTCGTGAACTTTGTTGTTCGTGCACTGGTGTGTAGTATTGTATGTTTTATTAGTTTGGTGGAGTTATTTCATTATTTCCTTTGTTGTATGAATATGATTTCACATATTGTGAGACTTTTATTTACCAGCGGCTGATTCAGGGACTGATATAATAAAGGTTTTAAGCACCAAGGATGACCCGAGGTGCTTCATCTAGCTCATTGTCAAGGACCTAATCATGTACAATTGCATCCTTCCAAATAGTTTTTTGGTGAACGCCATTCTGGCTAAGTTGGCGCCCTCATGGCGTGACTTCATGACCGCTCGTCAGCACATGAAGAAGCAAATGACACTCTCTGAACTGTCTGTTGCTATCAATATAGAGGAATGTGCAAGGGTCGGTAACAAACCATTGCCACAAGTCCAAGCTCACCTAGTGGTGAAAATATCAACCTTGAAGTCCCAAATCAGAAGCCAAAGAAGAATCAAGCTCACCCTCTCCAGAAGCCGAACAAGCCCAAAGGCAAGAAAATAAAGGAGGAGGATGCCTTTATTTGCTATGTCTATGGCACGTATGGGCACATTGCCCTGCATGTGCCGGGATAGGAAGGGCGAAGGTCTTGCTCCACATGTAGCGCTGGTCCCTACAGCTCCAACGGTTATGTACCAGATGACTTTATGACAAGTCTATTCAATGATTGGTGGATTGATTCTGGTGCTAATGTACATATATGTGATGATCCCTCTGCATTCTCTTATTTTTAGGCTAATGGTGTACCAGTAGCAGTGCTTGGGAATGGACAAGTCTACCTGAAGATGACTTTGGGCAAGACGATCGTATTGAAGGATGTGCTGTTCGTGCCAACCATGAACCGAAACCTCATCTCAATGTCACAGCTCATTCGCCATGCTCTTAAGTTAGTGTTCAAGTCCAATAAAATCATTGACAAAACTTAGTAACTTCGTAGGGAAGGCGTATGAGTCTGACTGTCTGTCTCGCATATCTATAATAAATAACTATTCATTTTCTGCTATTCATGAGTCTTGTAATAAAAATATGATGTGTGGCATTCCTGATTGTGCAACATTAATGTGAGGCCATTAAATTTAAGCAACATGAATTTGATTCATGAATATAAACCTGATGCTTCTAGATGTGAGATATGTGTGCAAGCTAATCAATCTCGTCTATCTTTCAAATCAGTAGATGAGAAAGATAAGTCACCTCTAGACCTTGTCCACTCTAATGTATGTAAAATAAATGATATAATTTCTGAAGGTGGTAAACACTATTTTCTCAAATTAATAGACGATGCAACTAGGTATTGCTACATCTATTTAATGAGAACGAAAGATGAAGTCCTAGAACTTTTCAAAATCTATGAGGTTGAATTAGAAAGCCAAATAGAAAGGAAGATTAAATGCTTAAGGTCTGATATAGGAGGATAGTATCTCTCCAACCTTTTTTCCAAATATTGTGCAGAAAGTGGGATCATTCACGAAACCACTGCCCATACTCACCCCAGTCAAACAGGGTATCCAAACGAAAGAACCGAACTGTATGCGACTTAGTTAATTCTTTATTGCAGAGTTTAGTTATGTTGGATGTATGGTGGGACGAGTCAGTTCTCACAGTATGCTATGTCCTCAACAGGGTACTTCTATGCAACCACGAGGAGATGCCATATGAAGGATTTAGAGAAAAAATGTCGAACCTTTCTCACCTTCAGATTTGATGTTGTCTTGCAAAAGTCTGTCTGTCTTTACCAAAGAAGAGAAAACTAGGAGCAAAGACCGTTGACTACATCTTTCTCGAGTACGCTACCAACAGCGTAACCTATAGATTTCTAGTGGTCAAATCTGAGACAAGCGGAGTCGCTACTAATGTCATTATGGAGTCTTATGATGCGACATTTTTTAAGACATCTTTCCAATTAAAGGAAATGAGATAGCCACTCTAGGTGGCTTGCATGAGTCATTCTCTATTCCTTCGAGTGTGTACGATTTCGCTCCTGATTTGGTGTTGAGAAGGAGTAAGAGACAAATGACCGAAAAGTTACTTGACGATGACTATATATCACTTATTTAGTGGATGAGAAACTACGATCCCAGATAGAAACATACATATCATTGGATGTGCAATCACAAGAAAAAAAAAACTAAATATACTTTCTTGTCTTTACTAGACAAGGCTGGATAAAAATAGGCAACTAGACTAAACACACTAAAAAACTTTCTGCTTGTTAGCTCAAGCGGGGAGGGGGAGGTCGGGGTAGGAGATAGAGTCGTAGAGGTGATAGGCAGAGATGGCTAAATGGGCCACTCGGGTCGGCTCAATGCGAGCCCGACTCGGCTACGACACGGTCCGAACGGTCCGGCTACTGTAACAGATGTGCCGTGCCGACCCACGTGCCTCCCCTCGGCCCACGACACGGCCCGTCAGTCACCGTGCCATGTCGGGTCGGCTCGGACACGATTACGGCTCGGTAGGCACGACAGGCACAGCGGGCACAGCTCCACGGGCGATCCAACGGCACATGGACGGCCCCTCGGCACAGCAAGCCCGTTAAAATAAAAAATAGCTACAAAATTAATATATATATATAAATAGATAAAAATATAGAAAATAGATAAAAAAAATAGCTACAAAATTATATTTATATATATATATATATTAGAAAATAGTCAGGTCCATACGTGTCGGACCGGATTGTGTCGTGCCCGTGCCGACCAGGGCTGAGTCGTGCTCGTGCCAACCCGACTCAGCCAGGCCGTGTCGTGCCGCACGCTTGACCCAGCCGTAACCTCGTGCCATGCTGGCCCATCTTGGCTCGGGCCGTGCCATGACTGCAGTATCGTGCCTTAGATCGGTCCAGTAGACATGATCCATTTAGCAGCTTTAGTGATAGATGAGGCGACGAAAGTAATGAAAAGATTATTTTATTTCTTCTGGGTCCTACCTTTAGAATTCTCAGAAAACCAGACGTTGGAGTGTTTTTCGCTAAGGCAGCAAGCACTCATGACATATCTAGCTTAGCACCCTGTGAAAAGATTTATCTTTTGGATAAAAAAAAAAACCTTGCATCGGAGACCCCTGATACACATATATCTTCCCTTGCGCGTGCCCAGGCTACGCTCGAGGGCTTCGTCACGCCCGGCGGCTACGCCGGCGCCGGCGCCGGCGCTGCCTCCTGTGGCTACCGTGGCATGTACGGCCCGATCCCATCTAGACCTCGGAACGGAAAGTCGGAAACCCCTCTTCTCGTCTTTGCTGTCGTCTGGACCAACTTCCCCCTCGAACGGCTCAGCTTTGGAACGAAACCACCTCCCCAACCGGCGATGTCGCCTCCATCCAAATTTCGGCACTGCCGGTCGTGAGGCGGGTCAATCTCGATCGGATTCCGCCGCCCGAACAGCGCGACGCGATGGCAGCGCCGAGCGTTGAGATCAGCTCCGTCCAGGACCTCCTCCCGTTCCTCCCGAGCGTCCCCGTCACGTACCGCTTCGAGAGGCACAGTATGAGTAAGCCGACCCAAAACCCACTCGACCCGGTTCGGGCGAGCCCACGCACGCACGCGCTCCCCGCCGCCGCCTCGCCTCGCTTTGGTTTTAACAGCTCCGCCACCGCGCGCAGGCCACGCTCGAGGGCTTCGTCACCGCTGGCCGCTACGCCTGCGCCTGCGCCGCCTCCGTCTCCTGCGGCTACCACCGCAAGGTCAGCTCGATCGCCAGGAACAATTTACCGGTTTTGTGGTTTTGTGCTGGAAATTGAGGGGTTTTTTTCTCCGCGCCGCCCAGGTGCTGTCGGCGCTGCAGTTCGAGAAGCACGCGGGAGTGGTGTCGAGGAACCAGAACGGCCGCATCTTCCTCCGCAACGGCAAATCGCGCTACGACCTCTTCCAGGCGCTCAGGAACGTGCCTGCCGAGGCGTTCCCTGAGGAGTTTCGGGCGGCTGGGGTGTCCATGACTGTGTACTCCGCGGAAGCGTCGCCTGCGCCGCAGGGGCCGCGTCAGGAGCAGCAGCCGGGCGCGACGGCGAGCTGGGAGACGAATGGGGTTCAGGTTGACGGCGTGACGGCGGAACCCCTTTCGGCGCCGACGCGGGAGGACGTGGAGATGCTGACCGAGGAGGAGAAGGCCAGCTTGTGTCTACTTGGTTTGAGGTGAGCGATTCCCCTGGTCGATTTGTGCTTGGAACTATCAGTGCAATGGTGTAATTTCATAGCAAAGTTCTTAAGCCCTTACTGGGACTCCTGGAGATGTGTGCGATGATAAACTGATGGAATTGGACAAGAATTTATCCAATTATCCCTTAGTAAAAACACGTAGCAGGGTTATTTCAGTCTTAATCTGCAGAATTTAGGGAGTGATTTGAGAAATGAGGAAGAACACAGGACACACGATAGGAAATTGGGATTGTTCTAGACTACTCCCCTCTCTCTGTTTTTTCTCTACTATATTGCATGGTTGTTTTACACTTAAGCCCCTACAAGGTTTTACAAACTCTTAAAAGGCCTCACTACTAATACACATAAATACACACCCGCATAATCCTTTCTTTTTTGAGCAGGGGAAGTGGTTCAGCCACTAATTTGGATCCTATGTGTGGGGTTGAAGGGCCTTCTGCTGAAGAGATCAAGGATGGGCCTTCTGCTGAAGAGATCAAGGATGCAGCAGGTGGTGACCATGCAATGCTTGATGCTGAAGAGATAAGAAATGGAGCTGGTGAGCAACCTAGGTATTATAGTTTGTCGACAATCACTCCTGTTAAAGTGCGGGTGACAGAAACAAAGTATCAGCTAGAAAGTTACCTTAAGGATGTTAGAGGATTGCTGTCCACTGGGCTTCTTGAAGGTTTCAAGGTGACCTACAAGAAAAATGAGGTTTGTGTTGTTCCTGCTGGCAGTAGGATTGTAGATTCAGCGTGGATGCTGATTGATTACATAGTTTTATAAAATATATATATATATCAAGGACGGCACATATGCTTCATTTGATGATCTTTAGGTGGAGAAAATTGGACGAATAAATGGACAAGGGTATTCTTGTGGCTGCTCGGAATGTGGTTACAGTAGCCAGGTAAGCTTTCTGTTACATTCAGTACTGCATGGAACGTAACTGTCATGCCTCTGTCTGTAAATTGTTTAAAAGTTGTACCTGACCTTGCGATGTTTGATAAAATTGTAGATTTTGAATGCATGCGAGTTTGAGCAGCATTCTGGTGAGTTATCCAACAATCAAAATGATCACATCTTCTTGGAAACTGGGATTTCTCTCTATAGGGTGGTGAAAGCACTGAAACATTATAAACTTAACGTGCTTGGGGAATTTATTGAAGAAACAATTGGTTTCCCTCCTAATATGATTGAGTATAACAAGTGGAAAGGTATTTCAGCGAATATCTTTTGTAACTTTGTGTGTTGTCCAGAACCTGCTAATCTTTCTCTTTGCATATCTTTCATCGTGTTGATAATTTAGCTTCATTTCAAAAGAGGAAAGATGATTTAGATGCTGTGGCTTCAGATCATTGTTCAACTCAAAGGTAAGTTATAGTGTATCCAAAATTACTACGAATCTTCTATAAAAATACCTATATGACATGCGTTGATATTTGCAAGAACTATGTATTTTCTATGCGTCTATGTCTACCTATTGTTCTGGGGCTTGAACTTTTGCATATGCTTGGTAAGCCCATAAACCTTGCAAGGGATGGCTTCAACCTTAATGCCATACATTTTTCAGTAAAAAATGGTACTTAACTTGGAACTAGCTATTCCTGCTACCTTTTTTTCCAGTCTTTTCACCATTTTGTGAATTATACTGCTGATTTGCTGTCAATTACATTTGAGTAATCATAATGCACCATAGACTAACTTCAGCTTTCTTTGAAACCTCACTAATAGTTCACGGGGGTCAGTTGTGGGGGAGATAGGTTGTAGTTTGACAGACTACTTGAAAGAATCTGCCAGCAGTAGCATTTCAAACCTGAATTGGAGTGCATTCAGGCGGCGGTCTGAGAGACAGTTGAAACGAGAAGGCACTGAGACTTCAACTCCAACGATGAGTGGAAGCCCTGAGAAAGGAATTTCTGACCTCTGTACTGGCACATCAAAGAAGGACACTAAAAAACCTCCTAGTGAGAACACGGCAGGTCCTCTCAGCATCGATGGTGTAAAGCCTAATTCTCCAGGACCTATTGTGGTTATACCTGACTATTCAAAACATGATCCCATAAATTTAGGGATTTCTTTATCAAGTCCAGCAACAATCACTCAAGAGCTTCCCTCAGACCACAGCATAGGCTCAAAGTCAAAAGAACCAAAAACGAGGTAAAAGGTTTAACTTACAGCATTTGCTTGACATTTGTAACATTTAGGGGATCTTTCTGCAAACAATGGAGAAAACTTGGTACTTTTACGTGGCAATTGGATTGAACCCTGATGCATAACCCATTAATCTTGTTTGTTTTCTTTTTACCTCAGGGATACTACTTTGCATCCGCTGCTTTTCAAGGAGGGTGGCCTTCCAGATAATACTCTTTTGACTTACAAGCTGAAGAACGGAGAGGTCCTCTTGATAGTTACATGAACTATATAGATAGTCTCTTTCTCACATCTGAGTAGCACTCTTACGAGCACTCATACTTCCTGTTTTATAGGCTCTAAAGCAAGGGCATAAGCGGGGGACAGGTATAGTATGTGATTGCTGCAATGAAGAGGTACCAAACTAAGCAATTGGCAAACTTTATTCTTACGGTGTATTTATTCTGCTCAAGGACCAATGGACGTTTGTGTTGTTCTTTGTTGACTCCAGTTTACTCCTTCACACTTTGAAGAACACGCTGGCATGGGGAGAAGACGGCAACCGTAAGCACAACCATTTTAGAAAGAAATTGATCCTAGCTTAAACTTTGTTACTCATAGAAGAGTTTAAAATTCAGAGTGTCGTTCATTAGAGTGCTTGTAATAATTTCGAGTCAAAAAGAGCTCTTGGGTGTTTTAGTGTGTAGTGGTGAATATTTCATGTTTCAGGTATCGTAACATTTATACTTCGGAAGGATTAACACTTCATAAGCTAGCACTGCAATTGCAAGATCGTTTGAATTCAGATGGAATCAGCAACATAACTTTTTCTGGCGTTGATGACTACCCTAACTTTACTTCTTCAGGTAACTTAATGGGTGTTATGTATGCTATGTTCATTACAACAGGTCATTTATATTTTCTATTTATTTCATTAAATAACCCGGTGCAGATTATTTTATCTGTTGCGTGTTGAGTGGCTATGGTTCATGATCTCTTCTGAATGAGTAACTACCTCACTGTGGCCTTTGTGAATGCTCTGGGCATATATTGGTTGATGCCTTTGTGTTGCCTTGTTTAAAGGAGGGTATCCTGCTGCAATAATGCACCATCAGTTCACCACTTAGGAGAGAAGATTATCCTATTTTCTGTTTTCTCTGCATTTTGACTTCTTTGATAGCTTACTATCTTTTTAGTTGTCTGTAGTCTGTAGGACCTGGTAGGTAAGAGCTTGCTTGCTTCCTTATTAATTTTTTAAGGAAAGAAACGAATCTGAATTTGCAGTCTCTCCATGTATAAAGAAAAAAGAAATTTAACTATCTATATTGTGGCAAGACCATCCCAGATTGGGCTTGAGCTTTGCCCAAGCCCATCCCGTTAACAAGCCCGAACCCAATCCAAGCCCAAGTTCAGCCCAACGTGGGAAATATTCATGATTATCAGTTGTCATATCAAATTGTTTTTACTTATCCGAATACTGCATTGTTAAGTTTGGCTCGAAGGTTTTTTGTTCAACTTTTGGTAAGAGATAGATATATATGGTTCTAACTGTTCCAGTTGATGGTTTTGTTTGTGGCCTTGGATTATTGGGTTCACTTTAGGAATTGAACTATTTTAGGACTATGAGGTTGATATCTGAGATAGAAGGAAACGCTTCAGCACAGAGGCACTGCTGGTAGTGAACTATTGGCACTGGGCATTTGCCATTTCTAATGTTGAAAACAAATAAAATATGGATGAAAGGGTAATAAGGTAATCCCCTCATGGAGGTTTCTCAAGGCGAGACTTTCGTTACTTGTGACCTGTGACCCAAACTTCTGCAGAGGGCAGGGCATGGTGAACAGCATCCCACTTCACGAGGAGAATAGTTTGGTTCTGCTAGAATCCATCCTGTGGATTGGAAAGCTTGCATTTATCCATACTCCTAGGGTCTCTTGTCTAAAAAACTTCTAGGGAGAAAAGGATGATGGGTAGTGACTAGACAGCTCGGTGATTCTTGCCCATCTTACCTGGCCATAGCGATGAAGAGGAAAGGAGTAGTGGAATAGCGCAACTTTTGGGATGGCAATGTGGTTTTCAAGCCAGGGGTCTCCTATTCTGGGTGGCTTTACTACTCCCATCATTTGTTTTACCTTCCAAGGCCATTGTTCTTGCTTTGCCAAGAGCTTGTCAAGTTGTGGTCCTATTCATTGGCTAATATCTTGAGATGAGATACCGTAGTTGTGTATATTGTTGGTTGTAGTTAGCGTTTTATCTGTGTTGGGATATAAATTTCAGATTTTCTTGTTCACTTGGAGTTTCTTTTCCTTTTGCAATCATCAGTGTCTGTTATTCTGCCTTCCGAGTTCCATTTTTCCCCCACTTAATTTGGTTTGATACAGTCTCTTCATTCAATCTATAGGGTTGTATTGCACATCCCCGATTTGTTCCTTACTATTTGGGTTTTTTTTTCACTTGAATGAATCCATTGGCTATCTAGTGTATAGAAATGCTAACTTATATTCTCTTTTCGTGCATTCATGATCAAAGTGTGTGATTTACTCGTTTGATGTACCTTCTGCTTATACAGTATACTCAATTTTAATACTAAAATATTTTCTGCTCGGTATATTAAAAAGATTCAGAATATTTGTTTGAAGAAGTGAGCAGAGTGGTTACACTTGGACTTTGCATTATCCAGTTGCAATAACTGACTTCGCTGACCGCAGGCCTTGTTTTGCTTCCTTCGTACAGATAGATTTTTGGTTGAAGGCTGTGCTGCGTAGATTTAATTGTATTACCTTTAGGCAAGGAGGGAATGGTCGTAGAGCTTTTGTGTTTGAGTAAATATTTGAGAGCCTCTTCCTGTTGTATTACAGGTTTTGGGAAAGAATCTTCTACCACCAGTGGACCTATTGTTCCCCTGAAAAGAACATTACAAGAGAGAGTGGTCGAAACAGAGAGCTGCTATTTATGTGGGTAAGATACTAAGAATAAGCATACGTTTCATTGGTAGAATTGACATGATAGGTGACCTCCTTTATATCCAAAATTGCATCTTTACATAATATCAGAGATGGCCGCACCACGATTGGAAATATCGATCCAGACATGATTGTCTTCTGCAACCAGGTCTGTTCTATTGGATGGTTATATCCTATGTATTCATTTGATAGTTAGATTTCTGGCTTGCAAGTTTTGCTTTATTACTATTTACAGTGTGAGAGACCATGCCATGTGAAGTGTTACAACAATGGACTCAAAAAAAGGAAGGTATGTGACCATTCTATTTATATATGGGGAAGGAAAGCTTATCATTGTGAAAGATATTGCTGAATGGTTATATTTATTAAACTTTCAGGGGGCTCTGAAAGTTTTGGAAGAATATATGCAATTTCGCTTCTTGTGCTGTGAAAAATGCCAATTGCTTCGTGCCCGTCTAGGCGAAGGACTGGAAAAGTGTGAAGAGATTGCCTTCCTCAGACAAATAAGGTCCAACATTTGTTGGCGAATTTTAAGTGGAATGAACACGAGCAGCAATGTACACCACTACATGCCTCAGGTCATTGATATCTTCAAAGTAAGTTCTTTTTTCAGCTGTCAATTTTGCATCTGCTTGTCAGTAGCTTCTCGGCTGCTATAGTCTCAAATTGATCTTCGTGTTTTATAGGATGCATTTGCAGAAACTACTGCCGAGCACAGTGATGTCATAGCAGATATGGTTAACGCGTAGGTTCTTGCTTATTTGCCAACTCTTAACTGTTGTATGAATAGGCACATGGATCTGCATTTTCCTGTAGTCCTTTTGTTTTCTATTAATGCCAGAGTAAATAATCGAAACTTCAATGTTTGCAGAAAAGATGTAGATGGAGAGAAGGATTTTCGAGGAATGTATTGTGCAGCATTAACTGTAAGGTGGTGCTCTTCTGGCCAGTCGTTTCATTATTATGGCATTGTGCTCGTCTGGTCTGCGCACAGTAATGCATCTGTTATGCCTTCAATCTTTGCATTTGTGTAGTTCTGCATCCAAACTTGGCAAAAAGTAGGCCAAAATAAACTGCAGATAGTTAGCTATCTGAAATCGTAATTAAAAATGCTTGTGAATTGTATTACTTTTTGTTGTTGGTATTCTTACTTTACCCCCTTTTGGTTTTATTGCAGTGCACATGTTGTGTCTGCTGCAATTCTGAAAGTGCGTACAGAAGAACTTGCAGAACTGGTTCTTATTGCTACTCGTCGTGAGTGCAGGAAGAAGGTAGAAATGGATTTGAGCCATATACTCCGTAGTGAATGTTGTCAGCTATCTGATGTAAATATAATATTGCATGTCTCACTTTTCCTCAAAAAAAAAAAAAGAGAAGAACAACAGGAGGGATGCTGTGACTACAACAGTTGAACGTCATGAGCTACTGACAATAGTACCGATTAAATATCAATAGAGCACCTGATAGGTTTCTGCTTCAGCTTTAAACAATAAATAAAGTACTTTTTAAAAAAATGGAATATGCTTTGAACATGAAGCATGAGTCATTTTGCAGATATTTTGTGCAGTGTTTTCACTTTTTGTAAATTCGTAAATACTCTTATATTTGATCACTTTTGCCTACCTTCGCTTCCTTTACTCATCTAGGAGTACATATAATCTTTTTTTTTCTTTTTAAGGTCTGACATGTGATAATGCCTTTGTTTTTTGATAATTCTGAATGAAATCACTTCAGTGATAATCTATCTGCGTGGCAAAACTGTCATTCTTACTGTTTGGTCTCTTTTTGCAGGGCTACTTTGTACTTCTCCTAAAGTCAATCGAGGAACGTTTGAGGACCTGGAACATAAACTTACTTACGGTGCCTGTTGATCCTGAAATGGCGCCAATCTGGTCTGAGAAGCTTGGGTTCACCATTTTATCAGCTGAAGAGGTAATCACATCCTCTTTGTTGCGTGTTCCTATGGTTCGTGAAATGATGAAAATGTTAAGTTTCGGAACCAAGACTAACTGAATATAACAATATTGGCATGGTTCCACTAATAACATTGTTACCGCTCTATTGTTGTTGTGCCTGTTGCAGAAGAAGTCAATGCTGGAGAGGCACCCCTTGGTGATGTTCGAGAACCTAATCTTGGTGCAGAAATCACTTGCTTGAGCAAATATAATCTTATGTTGTTTATACTATTTCAAAAAGGGAAATCGTTCTCCATGGAAGAGAAGTTCTGTGTAGCTTAGTCTTGGAGATGATTCAGATTGCTACCTTTGTAGAAAGTAGAGATTGGAGACGTAAGTTTTCTGTTTAATTTTTTTGTAACTTCTATAGAACCTAAATGAGTACTCACTCGCTGAGTCGGTTGCTGGGGCGCTGGGCGTCATTTGCCAATTGCCACACATGTTTCCAGCCTGGTGTGATGGCAGCAGGTGCCCTCACCTGTCATGTCCCAGTGCTCCCAGATGCTTTGCTTCTCTGACATGTAAAGGCAGTTCAGCCCTCGAATTTATTTTCGCTGTCTAGCCATGCCCTCCCCCCCTCCCCCGCCGGGTTCGTTGAGCTCCACTTGATAACTCCTGGGTATACTTGGATATTTACGATGTCCTTTGTAGGTTGCCGCAATGCGTGCTCATAATTGTCCCGGTCATTGTGCTGATAATCTCTCTCTGAACTGCAAGTTCCACCGATCGTGCTTGCCTTGCAAAGGTTAGTGTTCTATATTGTTCTGTACAATGTGTCCGAGTTCTCGGTTAGTAATGTTTCTACACTTCGGATCATTTCGGCATCGGTGTTTCTACACCTTAGAGAATTAGGTCTGAACACTGGTATGTGTCCTATTCGTCATCAATGTGTAAGCATGCCATATCTCTGTAGAACTTCGGATCATAGCACGTCTACACGCCAAGTTTATCTAGCCCGATAGTTCGATATCAAGGATCCAATTCGATGGTTTCATATAAGCAGTCCATAGCTCTGAACTGTAAGTTCCATTAATCTACATGACTACATCCAGTCTGGATCGATTAAACCAACGGCTGGAAGAGCTTAGCCAAATGTCTGGGTTGGCGTCTATGATAAACTGAAACAATAGGGAAGCCCTCACAGGTAAACGGATGAGCAACCATGTACACAAGATCGAATTAACATCATATATTTTGTATTCATAAGTAGCAAATTTGCAATACAAAGTCAAAAGGAAAGGAGTTCATCACCCGCTAGAACAATGAGGATGAAAATCTAAAAACACAAGGGAGACACCAAACAGATGAGAATTGTATCTTCAACTCTTCTTGCCCATATCAAATAAAACTCCTCCCTGATGTCCCTGATTAAATCCTTCGTCAAGTTTTGTGCTGTATAATGACAGTTCAATGCGACTAACCACACCAACCTACAGTCTTGTTCGTTGTGAAGCCTGCGGGTGATGAATGGGTATCCTGCTGCAGCAGGCTTTGGTTGCCTTGGTTTAGCATGGTCGACAAAAATGACCCGCCCATCCAGAAACTTGGCGTTCATCCCCTGCCGCGCATTTTCAGCCTCGTCTATGGTGGCATATCTCACGAAACCGAAACCCTTGGACCTCCCAGAAATACCATCTGTCACGACTTTCACTGCACAAAGCAATATCAGCACACTACAATTAGCAATGAGGAAAAGGATGAACAATGATCGGAACATTACTACTTGAAGCAAGGCCTTGTACCTTCAAGGAGTCTCCCGAAAGGAGCAAATGCGCCCTTTAAGCTTTTCATCTGTTGTTAGCCTTGAAAGGCCTGTGTAGAACAGCATCAAGCAGACATTATGAGCCTAAAAGCGATTTTTTTTTGGGAAACCTAAAAGCAAAAATGAACTGGGAGCTGCTACTTCCTGAGAGTTAATACTTACTGAGCACAGAATCCAACTACAACATAAATGAAATAAGACTACTTTTACAATGATACTGTACAACGCAAGCAAGGCAAACACACAAGTCAATAGGATTTAACGATGCAGGAGCTGCTGATATGGGAATGTAAATTGTAGTAGCAGATCTGAAAACTTCGATGGGATATTGGTTATCTCTAGTAGTGCATTGGACTGCTCATACAATCATTGTATAAAGGCACTGAAGTATCGACAGCTCTAATTTGCCAGGACAGTGTAAGATCACAAATTCACAGCACACACAAGCAGGCCTGATTTAAAAAAAAAATACCATGAGTTTGCGTTTCCTGAGGCTATCTTCTAACTACGGTGCGGAGGAGAATGAGTTGGGCGGGGCGGGACAGGAGAGGGGAGAGATGTTACCGCTGACGAAGAGCTTGGGGGTGAGCGGTGGCACGTTGGCGACCTCAGTGTCGTCGCTGAATATGGAGGATGGAGGAGGCGGGGTGGGTGACGGGCCGGAGGAGGAGGAGCAGAAGGTGGCACGAAATACGGAGGAGGAGGCTGGGTGGAGCTGCGGAGGAGGCGGCGGAGCAGGGCGGAGGGGAGGGCCATCGCCGGCGGCTAAAATCCTACCCGCCCCTTGCGTCTGCTTCGTTCTGGTTTTGGGTGGCGGGTGCCGTCATCCACGACTCGTGTCCTGGGTTCTCCTTGGGTGTTGGCCCTGGGCTCTGTTCAAAGCCTGACACTGACATCCGAGACCCAGAGAGAGAGCGCGCCCGTGACTGTTTGGGCTTGTACGCACCTACTCAGATTGTAAGAGCGTCTTCGGCGGATAGTTAAATTGCACCATTTATATTTCATATAGAGAATTATCCAAAATCAATCTTTTTTATATCTCTTCACAATTCAACAAACATATTTCACTTTTTATATTCCCGCTGGTGGGGCCAAAGTCCATGCCAACCAGGTTACAATTGGCTCACACAGTGTCGGGCAGCGGCACTGGCGGCTCAGTTCGGCACACCGGCAGCGAGGGGTGTGGTGGCACCTAGCCTGGGAGGGCATTAGGGGGCTCAACGCGCGAAGGGGATCTCGTTTGGGGTCATTCGGCTGGTGAGGGATGGTCAACTGCAGAGATAGGCAGCGGTCATACTACGACGGCGGCACACGCACTGGAACAGGGAGGACGAATGTGAAAATTGGCTGGCTGAAGGCAGGAGAAGTTGCAGCGCACCAAGGAGAAGCCGGCCAGGGGGTCCTTAGGCTGAGGGCCTGGTCGTGGCCCTGTCGACGATGGGCTAAGGAAAAATTGATGTGCACCAAAGTGCGGGCTAAGGAATTGGTTGATCAGAACAAGCTTTGTAGTAGCCGCTCGTCGGTGTGTGGCAGAGGATCTCGCATGCGACAGAGAAGACAGTGGTGCAAACGTTGATTCGCCAGGGAAATGTTCAGATCCGCGTGGACTCGGCTCGGGATGTTCATGGTGTCCTCTTACTTGCTTTTGGGGCTCGGACTCAGCAAAAATCGGCGGTGGCATGTTGGATTTGGGCTTAGCGGCAGCTGTGCTCTGCTCTACTCTCTGTTCTATTCGACTGGGGAGAAGAAAGAAAAAGGGGCGTGTGCACAAGGAGGACCATCGCGGTGGGGAGGAATGAGCCACTGGTCGATGGCGAAGGAGAGAGAGGAAGGGGAGGAAGGCGGGAGGGAACACGACGGTTGCTCGATGCGACTTGAGAGGACGCGCTATATTTGGCGTGCGATGAGGGTGATTTGGAGGGTCTCTAGAAAATGGCGTGTGCGATAGTGCCCCTGTTGGAGCGTGTTTTTAGCATTGCACACGCTATTTTGACGATGGAGGGTGAGATAGTGCGTCTGTTAGAGATACTCTAAGGGTTTGTTTGGTTATTAGTCCTTGAAACCAGACCAAAATTTGGTATTGCCAATAAGATTTGGCTGTCACTTGAATTGCAACCAACATTTGGCCAGCCAATCAAAAATTGGTAGGGGCACGGCAAAGCAAGCCAAAACGCCAACCGATTTCGCTCACCCTAGTTTTAGCTTGGCTACATGCAAGCTCTTGTTAAGGTGTCAGTAGCTGATTGGAGACATTAAAAGTACCTTTTGAGTTTCGCGACACATTTAAACGATTATATCTTCTAAACATGATGTCTAATGGATGATACGTTTATATCATTGTACTCATAGTAATTAAATCTACAAATCAAAACACATGTCAACTATATTTTTGTGCAAAAAAATCAATGACACGTGAGACCCACATATCATACGTATAATTTTGGCAAATTTTAGTATGATCGTAATCCAAACATTTTCTTTTAGCACTGTAGTTATTTTGACTTAGCCACAAACCGAACATCACTTTTTATTCTAATTTTAGCCTTGCCCTGACTTTAGCCATAGACAATATTTGGTAAGGCTTTGAGGTCAAAAACCAAACAGCCCTTGAACCTAATCCCATTCCTACACAAAATTTCTTTCTTCCTTCAGAGTTCATAAGAATTTCAGAGAAACCTCAAAGAAAAAACACTCCATTTTTTGTTAGATTTTATTTCTTTTTCATAAAAACCCATCATGAGAGCCATATGTACTTGCTTTAACAGAGATTGACCTGTGCTCTCTCACACAAAAGTTTGTGGGTTAGTACTTGATCGAGTTCTCGGCTTTGGGGCATTTTTTCTACCGGGACATTCCGGGCGGGTTTTTCTCTTCCTTGTTACTAGCATTTCTGTCTTTCTTCAGAATTCGTTTGAGACAGAAGGCTTTGAGTCTGTGACTACGGAACACCAATCCATTGAGACATGATGATTGAGATGGCTCGAGAATGTCCTGTACTTGAATGAAATTGAACCTGACTGAGAGGAGCTGAATGATTCCTTTCGACTCGAGCCAGGATCACAAGAAGCATGAAAGTGTCAAGCAATTTTCACATTGTTACTCCACTGCAACATCCCAAACATTTGGTAAACAGAGCACCATTCATCAATGATTCATGATGTAGACTCCAATCCATCCCAATTTCTTCTAAAATGTAATTCATTTATACTTGCGACAGAATGTTCATGCAATTACAATCTTAGGATAAGGCAGGGACACCAATGGACGGAGCCCCAACAGCGTATACACACACAGAAAAGCTAAGGAAGAAGGCCAAGAACGCCGGCCGGCTCGCTGATTTGGTTTCGTCACGCGGATGGTAGCACCTTCTTGACGATATCGTCGCTGAGGGAGGCAATCTGCGCGTCCAGCGCCTTGACGGCCTCCTCTTTCTGGGCCTCAAGGTTGGCGAGCGCCTCGACGAGCTCGGCCTCGACGCGGCGGCGGCCCTCGTCCAGCTTGGCCTCCAGCTCTGTGGTGGTCTCCTTCTTCATCTTGTTGAGCGCCGCGGCGATCTCGGCGCGGGCCGCCTTCATGATGGCGGCTGCCTGCTCCTCCAGCTGCTTCACCTCCTCGGAGGCGTCCTTGACATCGCCGAGCTCGCCGCGGATCTTGGCGTCCCGCTCGTCCATGAACTTGCCCAGCGGCGTGAAGTAGAGCTTGTCCAGCGCCACCATCAGCAGCAGGAACTCGATCGCGATCGAAGGGAGCGTCAGGTTGAAGTCGAACAGCGCTGCCTTCTCCATCTGCTCCGCAAGTGCCGGGAGTGGCGCCGCGGCCACCGCGGCCGCCGCCGTCGCCAGCAGCCCCGGGAGCTGCCGCGTCGAGGGCCGCCACGGCCGCGCCGAGCTGGATGAGGAGGAGGCCACGGGCTTCAGGAGCGGCGCCGCGCGGCGCCGCGAGCAGGAGGTGGTGGCTGCAGCCATCATAGCCGTCGCCATGGGTGTGTGGCGGGAGGAGTGGGAGCAGCGGCGGCGAGTCAGTGGAGGCGTGGTGGGGAGAGGGGAGGCGGGGCATCGGCTATCTATCCGAACGGGTTGGCTTTGCGGTGCCCAACTGTCTTACGAACGGAGGCCACACGATGCCGCTGCTCGCTTCGCTGCCACTAACGCCTTCCCGATATTCCTTTTTGGGCTTTCGAACGGGTCGTTGAGGGCCCATAGATGGATGGGCCTTGAAGCCATAAATCATTTTCGGCCTAAGCCCTTAGAAGCGGCCCGAATACACACTCGTACCAGAACGAGCCGCTCGTTTGGTAAGTCGGCAAGGGAGCGAGGAACCCGTCTGTGTTCGAGTTTCCCTCAACGCAGTTGCTCATCTGTTTTTAAGTTGAGTTCGGATTAGATTAAGTAGGGTACACATTTAGTGGTATCACGCTTTCTCGCGCATTGCAGGCATTAAGCCTTCTATTTTCTTCTAGTATGTATACGGGTGGTGTGTATGGTGTGCATGAGTAATATGAGCCAGTTTTTGGTTCATGAGCAAGCACATTTGTTACCGTAGCTACTGCAGTTGAACTTGTTCTTTCCTGTTTGTTTCTGAACTTGGACCGTGAGTAATGTACAAAGGTTATGTCAGAAACTGGATCCTCCAATTGCTGTAGGAAGCACTGCTCTGTAAGAAATTACTATGCAGAAGGTGATTTTGGCCTCTGATTTTGTGAGCTCTACCATGCCGCTTCAAAATTCCAGTTGTGCTACTTTATTCTCCTGGCCTGGCCGCATGTGTAAGAAATGTTGACATCTTTATCTACAGAAAAATCTGAATCCGCTCAAACTTATTCGTAGTTGGTGAAGGAAAAAACACATTTGTGGCACCAAGTGCATCCCAGTGAATGTGCGCGATAAGAGAACTAAGTTTTGGTTTAATGGTTAAAAGAAGTGGTTGTACCTATCAAAAATCAAATTTTATATTTTCTTTACATGTCTTATCAACATGAAATTTTCTTTCATAATAAGTAAAGCATATGTCAATAGCAAGACGTCTATGGTAAATTTATTAATCAAACTTCATATCTTCAGTCTTCAATAAATATTATGTAAGTGTATTCATGTGATGGTGTGTGTACATAAGTTGTATTTGTGTTTATGAAAAAAAAGGATAAAGATTGGCAAGCCAAGACGTTTCCCGCTGGCTTAGTTTAACTGAACTTTCGGAGGGACTCAGAATAGCCCGCCAACCGTCTCCGCCAAAATTCAAACAAGAGCAACAAATCTGGTCCTACAGAAAGAACGCAAGAACGAACACCGATTGAAAAGCAATTCCTCATGTTCCACGTTCATTTGATTGGAATGCCAGCAGCCCACCTCTTAACCTAAGAGAATGCATCGGATTCAGAGGAAGCGCATGAATTCCAGTCCTATATGCCAAGTGCAGCTTTTACCACATGCTAACAAAGATTTGAGTCTGCTCAAAGCCGATTCATCCCAAAACGAACACAAAAGGATTCCCTAAATCTCGAGAGAAACAGGTTTGCAGATCACGACCAAGGCCAATACGCAACCAAGAACGGCAGATCAGTATCAATTACCCAAGGCCTACCGCTAAATCCGTAGATCAGAAAAATTTACCACTGAGACGAACCGCACAGCAAATTAAGAATACAAGAATCGGGCACAGCACAGAACGCTGTGAAGAACTATGTTGATTCTGAAAAGTTCCATTGAAAAGCAAAGATCTCAGGAGCTACAATGACAGGCCCATTTCTTAGCTAGCACACCCATCGATCCCATCTACAACCTAGGCACAACATGTCAACAGGGCACGGCGCTACACATCGCACATGACTCGACTCTCTAGGCCTTCTTAGGGGACTTGCCAGCGGTCTTCTTGGGCGACTTGGCCTCCTTGCTGCCGCCGCTGGACGCCTTCTCCGCCGCCTTCTTGGGCAGCAGCACCGGGTTGATGTTGGGCAGCACCCCGCCATGCGCGATGGTGACACCGGACAGCAGCCTCCCGAGCTCCTCGTCGTTGCGGATCGCCAGCAGCACGTGGCGCGGGATGATGCGCGTCTTCTTGTTGTCCCTCGCCGCGTTCCCGGCCAGCTCCAGCACCTGATCGCAAAGCAAAAGCACCCCGACTGAGCACCACACCACGAGACCGCAATTGCCAGAGTAGAACGAACACATGGCATCATGTCGGCAGCACGGAAATTAATTACCTCAGCGGCGAGGTACTCAAGGACGGCGGCGAGGTAAACGGGGGCGCCGCTGCCGACGCGCTGCGCGTAGCGGCCTTTCTTGAGGTAGCGCCCGATGCGGCCGACGGGGAACTGGAGCCCGGCCTTGACGGAACGCGGCACCGACTTCTTCCTGGGCCCGCCGCCCACCTTGCGCCCGGCCGCGCCCTTCTTCACCTTCCCGCCCGCTCCTGCACCGGTGCCGTCCATGGCCGCTGCTGCGCTTCGTGACGCTTCTAGAGTTCTAGGGACGAGGAGGAATCGCTCGGAAGGAGGAGGCTGGTGGAATGCGAGATTGTGATGTGCTCTGCAATGGCAGGCGCCGCGGGTATTTAAACGGCGGGGAGGGGAGGGGAGGGATGGTGGGTCCGTCGATCCGCGGCGAGGGCGTTGGGCCGTCGGATCGTGAGGGAGATGGACGGCTGGGTGGAGTCTCCTGCGGAACGATCCGTGGGAGGGGTGGTTCAGCCAATCAGGCGCGAGGAGATTTCGGGAGCCCCGAAAAAATCGCGCCTTCATTTTCCCGCCCACGGGAAGGGGATCTTCGGCAACAGGCGCCAGCGAGCAGGTGAATTTTCGCAGCGAAAAGTGGCGAGCGGCAAAGGGCCAGCAGTGCTGGTCTGAACTCTGAACACAAGGATCGCCAGATTTTGTTTGCTCACATTGGTGAAGATTTGGAAGAAAATAATTTACGGGCAGAGATATGGTACTCCTAAGGTTTACATTAGAATTTGTATCCTCCTGTTACCAAAATCTCTGTAGTGACTAATTCTTTTGTCGAATTTTGGGATGCAATTTTCGATACAGACCAGGGGGGGGGGGCAGTTTTTCGGCACAAAGGAAATGTTTGCCAATGAGTTGGTTACGAAATTTGGCATGGTAAAAATATGGTTCAGAATGTGACTTCTAATCCGTAACAAAAAGATGTTCTTATGAAAGAAAATACTTGTATGCTGAGCAACTTTTGTTGGCATCAACAAAAATATGGAAACTAAAGCTCTAAAAATTGTTGGCTTAAAAACGAATATATATGCATATAATGGCACCTCCAATATTTCAATAGAAATATATGCTGAATATATATGCATATAATGGCACCTCATGTTCTCTTTCTATTGTGTCTTGGATTCTTGCTTTTTTACTATGTATCATCCAAACGCTTCTTTCTTTTTTACTTTCCTGCGTTGTAAATTCATGTAGGATTCCAAGTGTCAAGGAAATTTCAATTATGTATCTATATCTCTAAGTGGGTTTTGGTGATAATAACAAGACAATTAAAGGACTAATAAGTTTTTATGAAGTATGAACAAGTGTAATTCAATTCAGTGAGAATTCGATGCACGGTGACCCCCAAATATGGAAAAAGGAAAGCGGCACATAGATTGTATAGTTTTAAATTCATTTATCTTTTGAAATTGAGTTTAGAATGTCGTACTATAAAGGGTGATACGAAATCTACTTCTTTGCGTAGAGACAGTGCTCAAAAGATAAAACAACCCATAAGAGACACCTCGAACTAAAGATGTCCAAATAGGCCGTGCTTACTGGGCCGGCCCGAGGCACGAAACTGTAGGCACGGCCCGGCCCGAGCCGAGATGGGCCGGGCCGGTACGGCACGAGGCCACGGGCTGTGCCTGGGCCGAGCGCGCGGCACGGCAGGCCGGCACGGGAACGCGACAGCCCATCACGGCACGGCCCACCGTGCCGGCTCGGCACGCGGCGGCCCACGGCACGGTCGGGCCGGCACGGCACGGCACGGCCCACCGTAGGGGGCACGGCCCGGCCGGGAACGGCCCGTTTAACCCGTTAACCCGATATTTTTGAATTTTATAGCCATTTTGTGACCGTTTGAGCTCCAAAAAATTCAAATTTTTTTTGCAAAAATCACCATTTTTCACCTATAAATAGAGGAGCACCTTGCCCTTCCATTCCACACCAGCAACACCATTTTCTCTCTTGTTTCCTCCTCTCATTCTTGTCTCAAAGTTCGTGAGAATTAGCAATAATTTGACAAAATTAGTTTGAACTGTTGCAAAAAAATCCGAGCAATTCCAAAATCGTCATCCTGCTGACTTGCTATCTTGAAGTTGAAGAAATCTTGGTGATTTTTTTGCATCGTTGTTGAGTCTTATTTTATTATTAGTTTTATTACTTGATTATTTCTAACTCTGAATATTTACAATTTTTGTAGTGTCATTCGACATTGTTCATGGATGCCGGTGATCATGATACATCCATATATCATGATTTTTTTTCTCCAAGGACTCACAGGGGACTACGGCCCCTTTGATACCAGTGCTGCAGGTGATGATGGACCCGACGGTGAACCTCCGGTTGGTTCACATCCAGATCCATGTGATGCAGCAACAGTTCCATCGTCAGGCTCTACAAGTGCGCACACATTAGCAAGCAACGGGTCTAAAAGATCAAGAGCCGGTACTTTTGAAGTTTGGCAAGACTTTGAAAGGATCTACAAAGAGGAAGAGGGGGTAAGTGTCAGGTATGCTAGGTGTTATATTTGTAAAAATGAATTATCTGCAAAGCCCTCAGATGGAACGGGGCACTTGAAGAGGCACGCCATAAGTTGCAAGCGAAAGAGTGGAGCAGCCATGAAGCAGACGGTGTTGCAGTACAACCCCGACGGCTCTGTTCATCATTGGGAGTACGACTCTGTCAATGCTCGAAAAGAGCTATGTCGCTTCATTGCAAGAGCGGATCTACCACTCAATATTGGTGAGTCTGCTGCATTTGAAGATTACATTAAGCAAGCTCATAATCCTAGGTTCACGCATGTTTCTAGACAGACAACTAGTAGGGATATGGTAAAATACTACAATACGTGTCGTAGCAAGCTTAAAGAAATGTTGCAAACATGTACATTTTCAGTTGCTTTGACCTCGGACATATGGGCAGGTAGGGCTAGAGAGGATTATCTTAGTGTGGTTGCTCATTTTGTTAATAATAATTAGGAATTAGAAAAGAGAATAATAGGTTTTCGTTTGATTGACAACGCGCATACCGGTGAAAATATTGCTGAAAAAATATCTCAAGTAGTTGCAGACTTTGGCCTCACGAATAAAATATTTTCTATCACTTCAGATAATACCGGTGCAAATTCTAGAGCAATGGATATTCTTACTCCGTTGTTTAGTACTTATGCTGAATCTTTCTTGTTACATCAACGTTGTGCTTGTCATATTATCAATCTTATAGTAAAATCCGGTTTGAAGAGGTTGTCGCGATACTTAGAAGATTTTCGTACTGCAATATCTTTTGTGAACTCCTCTAACCAACGAATTGCAGCATATAAACAGTATTGTGTTGCAATGGGTGTGCGTCCACGTAAGTTTGCTCTGGACATGCCGGTGAGATGGAACTCTACTTTCTTGATGCTTAAAAATATTATACCATATAAGAGCACATTTGGTGTGTTTATTCATACGTATTACCATCAGCATGGGGGTCAAACTTTACTCACGGAAGCGCATTGGTATGTTGCTGAAAGGATACTGGAGTTTTTTGAATTTTTTTATGATTCAACTGTGAGTTTATCAGGAGTTTATTATCCAACATCTTGTTTAGTAGTGCATAATATTGTTGAAATTGCTACTCATTTAAACAACTATGAAAATGACAATCTTCTAAGAGATTGTGTAGTTCCTATGAAATCTAAATTCTTAAAGTATTGGAAAGAAATTCCTTTGTTATACGCCTTTGCCTTTATTTTATATCCTAGAGCTAAAATTGCAGCTTTCTGTAGAGTTCTCGTAATTCTAGGTGATGCTCTTGGCCATGATTATTCTAATTATTATACTAATATTCATTCTAAGTTATTCGAAGTTTATAGTAAATATGAAACAAAGTATGGCGGAGTTCGCCTGCAACGACCTCCACTAGCACCCACAACAAGTAAGAAGACGACAACGTGGGGAAAAATATTTGGTGCAGGTTCTTCATCAAGAAGTTCAGACTCTTCGTCACGATCGTCTACGGGCACCGGAATTCCAACATCCGGAGGGGAGCTAACTACCTTCATCGACAATGACGTTATCAGCCACGAACAAGAAAACTTCAACATACTGCAATGGTGGCATGAGCACGAGACGAATTATCCAGTGCTTTCACTGTTAGCGCGAGATTTGTTAACGGTTCCTGTATCTACAGTTTCTTCTGAGGCTGCCTTCAGTCTTACAGGAAGGATAATCGAAGAGAGAAGAACAAATCTATCAAGTGAGATGGTTGAAATACTCACCATAGTAAAGGATTGGGAACAAGCTGAAACACGAATGCAACACATTGCAGAAAATACTGAGCTTGAAGAATCATTCCAAAATTTGTATCTAGATGCTGATGAGAACGTGTAATTTCAAACTTTCTGAGCTAGGTTGTACTCTTTTTTCCTTTGCTAGAAAGGTTTTTAATGAGGCAACCTATCAATAAAGCTCATTTTTAAATTAATCATGTGCCCCTATTATTTCTAAGGTTTTTTTATTTTATTCATGTGTTTTGTTTATTTTTTTAAAATACCCCCCGTGGCCCCACCCCCACCTACCTCTCCTCTCATCGTGGCCTATAAATACCATCTACTCCATCTCAAACTCCATGTATTCTCATTGCCCACCCTGCCCACCCATCTCTCTTTTCCTATTTGCTAGCCAAGTAGCCAGTAGTCACTTCACATCAAGAAACCAATTCCATATTTCAATTCATGGATCAAGACGCCGAGAACTCGCGTGCATGGTCATGGGTGTGGCAACATTTTGAAAAGATCTTCAGAGAAATTAACGGGGAACAGGTAAGATTTGCTAAGTGTAATATATGCAGCATATAAATAGGTGCCAGATTTCCAAATGGAACAGGACACTGAGGAAGCATATTAAAAATTGCAAGCAAAATTCTGGGGTTTCTAATAAAATCATGTAATTTTCAGAGCATAATCATAGGTTGTACTCTTTTTTCCTTCTAGTAGAAAGGTTTTTAACGAGGCAACCAATCAATAAAAATGTTATGTATTTATTTTCTATATTTTTTATTGTTTTTTTGGATTTTTTTAGCTATTATTTTTGATTTTTTCCTATTTTTTTGAGTGCTGACGGGCCCAACGTGCCTCCACCGTGCCGGCCGGGCCCGTCGTGCCTTCCCGTGCCGACCTGGCCCGTCGTGCCAAATGGGCCTGTCGTGCCTCCACCGTGCCGAACGGGCCCATCGTGCCGACCGTGCCGTGGGCCGGCCCGGCACGGCACGGTGACAGTTGGGCCGTGCCGTGGGCCGACGGCTCGGCACGCGGGCCGGCACGGCACGGCCCGTAACAATAAATGGGCCAATCGGGCCGTGCCGATTTCGGGTCGTGCCGAGTTGGGCCCGTGCTGGGCCGGCCGGATTGGCCCATTTGGTCATCTTTACCTCGAACACTTTGTTTTTGCATCTAGGTTAGCCCTTATGTTGTAAAAGTGTGCAAATGCGGAGTGTCCGCATTTTTGAAACAAACTCATATGAATTGAGTAAGTAACGCTAGTTTGATCTTTGTGATCACTTGGGTGAGGATAGGGTTGGAAGAGATCCGGCTCTTTGTGAGCTCCTCAACGAAGACGTAGGCACTTCTTTGTGGAGTGGCTAAACTTCGGTGAACAAATCATTGTGTCTTACTTGTCATTCTGTTTTGATTTGCTTCATATTCTTGTATCCATTGATTCCTACAGTTTTGACTCGATCTATCTCTTTGCAAGGTTTGAGCTGCAGGTATCTGAAGAAAAAGATTGGAACACATTTTTTGGTGCTTGGTAACTCGTGTACTTGATTCAAGTTGTTGTTACATAGGCGCATTTTCAAATTTCTCAGAAATATCCGAAGTGTCCGCATATTCCTGCGGAACCTCCGCACATTTGCGGAAAAGTCCACAAAAATCTACGGAGACTCCGCATTTTGTTGATCCGCTGTATTTTAGTTTGTAAAATTTTTGATTCCGTCTATTCACCCCCTCTCTAGGCGACATCAGATTCTTTTCAAGTGGTTGCTACTCGTTCTTGGACTATTTCTCATATGGATGTTAAGAATGATTTTCTTTAGGATATGTTTGTCGCCTTCACCATGTTTTATATGGTCTCAAACAAGCTCCTCGTGTTTGGTTTGAGCATTTTTGTTTTTGTTATTCAGGCTTATGGTTTTTCACCTAGTGAACATGATCATGTTTATTTATTCATCTATCGCCACAAGGGCGTACTTTGCTTCTCCTCTATATTGTTGTCAGAGACGATACTAAGCATGTTGCTCATGTGAAGAAACAACTCAATGAGCAGTTCCAGATGTCTGATTTAGACTCTATTAGTTACTTCTTGGGGATTGAAATCATAACTTATGAAAAAAATGTTTCATATTTTCAATCTAAATATATTTAGGATTGCATGGCTAGCTCTGGTGTTACCGGTAGACAAATAATACACTTATGGAGCTTCATTTGCACCTTTGTCCTACTGATGGCACACCCCTTGAGGACCCCTCTCGATATTGTTGTATAGTGGGTAGTCTTATTTATCTCATTGTCACTAGGCCTTATATTGCTCATGTAGTTTATATTTTGAGTCAATTTGCGAGTGCTCCTACTTCTGTGTATTTTGGCTATTTACTTCGGGTGTTACGTTACTCGAGGGGATGTCATCTCAATGCTTGTTCTATGCTCGTTCTAGTCTACTTCAGCTTTACGCTTACTTGGATTCTACCTGGATGAGTGATCTGATGGTTAGTCATTCTATCACTAGTTATTGTATTCTTCTTGGTACTTCTCCTCTTATATGGAAGTTCAAGAAAAAGACTGTTGTATCACATTCTAGTACAGAGGTAGAACTTCGAGCCATTGTCACTACTACTTCAGAGATTGTATGCCTTATCTGGTTATTGGCTAATTTTGAAGTCTCTTGTGAAGCACCCACACATCTTTTATATGATAACACTGGAGCCATATAGATTGCTAATGATCCTGTGAAGCATAAAATCACAAAGCATATTAATGCTGATACTTTTTTACTCAATCTCATTGTCATAAAAAAACAATTACTCTTCAGTACGTGCCATCAAAATTGCAAGTTACAGACTTCTTTACTAAAGCTCAAACTCAAATACATCATCGGCTTCATTTACTAAGTATATATACTCTAGGCCCATAGCCCATGAGGACTCTATATAGATTGACATCAAGGCATTGGATTATTCACCTTCCCCTACACACAATTCTAGTTAAGGTAACAATACTAAGGTGGGTAACAATACTAAGGTATGGAGTAACGCACTAGTAGAAAGGGGTTTGGGATTAGGGTATGGTTCCATCAAAACTTGGGCGGCAACACCAGATGTACAGAAACGGGGCTAAGGGATTAGGGTATGGTTCCACGGAAGGACATTAGTAACTGAAGGTGGGGCGCCATAGATTAACCAAGTATGTTTGAAATGCATCACAATAGAAACTGGTGGCCATTGTTATATCAACATGTTCTGTTGATAAGTTATCCAGAAGGTAACGGAAGGGACATAAGGACCAAATGCAGAAAAAATGCTAACTCAACTGATAAACCCGTTCTTTCAAGGAATCCTATTGACAAAACTGAAAGTATGGGATGCAATTGATTTTGGTATCAGTGGTGAAATTCACACTATTTCAGTCTGCCATGAAGAAACGTGAAACTTTGACTTGGTACCCAGAATCAGAATCAACCAGTGAAAAGCAAACCAAAATTCAAACTTTTTTGTCAGGCCAACATTTCCCAGTATAATCATAGGAACCGAACAAGATGACATCGGCATTGTTACAGTGTCACTTCATTATTCATCGCATTATTACACTTACAGAACATTGATTTGATTGATCTCATGGGAAAGAATACACATGCACAACATCTTGGTAAGACAAAGCTGTCGTTGCAATATGATATGTGTCCTCAGGAAAGGTGGTTGCACCGAAAGACCACACACATCATTCAAACCAATGAAGACAATCTTCTACATGAACGATATAAATCTCACGTCGTGTATTCAGCATTTATTTCAACATACTTATAGCTTAGATCACAGCCCCATGCCTTTCCATTTCCTACTCCACTCCCTGTCAATAACATGATAGACATATTTGATAATGGCAATTTCGTAATTTCATAAGATATAAGGAGAATGAAGCACCAGACTAGTCAGGTAAGAAATACAACAGGGTAATGCATGATATCAGCTTTTCAGAAACATATTCAAGTGTTTGTTGCAAGCATTGATTCAACTCATGATGCCTGTTTGGTCTGCCTGGCCACTGCAGTAACCCCAAGATCATCCAGAAAATCAATGAATAAGGCCAAGGTGACCACTAATCAAATGCAGGAACATCCTAACATGGTTCAGAGCAAATCTATGATGGATGCAATATGCAATCAATGTTATGAACCAGGATTTTCTAGCAGGTGCAACCATAAATAAACACCACGATGCTCTTCACTTTGGATGTGCAATGAGCAAACTGAAAGCTTACCAACTGATATATCAATGTTCACTGTACCATGGATATCTCCAGCATCTTTCAGATACTTGCTAGCCGCGGATCTAAGAAAAAGAGTTGGAATTTTAGCTCCTGATAGTGAGAGCTAAAGAGTGAGTGCAGTTTTAATTCACTCACAGTGATTCAAACAATCAAATGTGGATGGATATGCTAATATGCAATCAATGTTTTCAAACCTGTCAAAAGGAAGCGGTTGGCCATTTTTCATTAGTGGAATAGTCCCTAGAGAAATATCGAGCTGATTTGCATCAAACTGAATGCCTGAATAACCGACAGAGCAAGCAATACGTCCCCAATTTGGGTCTCTTCCAAATATAGCAGCCTGACATAAACAATATAATCATTCTGATCTTCTGGGGTAATGAATGAATAGGAGAAAACAGTTAAGGCTGATATACTACTGAATTGCAATATTCTGTGGATGAAACAATATCATACTTTAACCAGAGAGGAAGATGCTACTGAACGAGCAATTTTAGCTGCTTCTACCTCATTATTGGCACCGGTTACAGCAACCTACATAGGAAAAGGCACATTAGAATTTTAGGTTGTATTACTGGAAATATAGGAAAGGAACTCGATAGATTGGATGCTGCAGTTCTTAGATAACTCAACCTGTTTGTTAAAAGGTATAAGCTCAGTTATCATGTCCAAAATAACAAGTGTTAAATGATTTCAGATCGTATCACTTTACCTCAATTAAGCATGTCGCACCCTCACCATCCCATGCTATGGATTTTGCAAGACCTTGCATTACCTACATAAAAGGAATAAGTTAGCTTCTTCCGCTTGACAGGTACAGTAAAATATACAGTCAAGTATGTTACTAAGAACTATATAAGATTTGTATTGGTCTGTCACATGTAAATTGAAGAAAAAAACAACAGTAATTCTTTAGAAAAACAACAACTGAGTTATGAAATATGATTGTGCTACATTAAAGCACATCTGAATATAAAAGTGAAAACAGGAACCTAATGTACATGAAATATCAAGGAACAGGGAAGAGACTTACTGCATCTATGCATGCTTGGAGCTGTTGAGCCTCAGTGCTATTGTGAGTGAGAATACCAGATAAACCAGATAACCCACTTGCCATAGCAACAACACAGTCATTGGTACTTGTATCACCATCCACCTTCACGATTGTGGCATAAAACAGTTATGGCTTTTACGTCTACTAGATCAAGAAGATTGTATCATCATAACAATACTACAAAGTAATGGACCTGAGTTTATGTATCATGCCGGTTAGATTGCCACATTAGCAAACAAATTTAATCTTAGTGCAAGAAAAATATTTCATCGTCAAATATTTAACACATTATCTATTGAAATATAATTCTGTAGAATAGTGGTGCATTAGAGTGGCTTTTGTTTGGTTCTAGATATGAACACTGTACACCAAACATTTCAAGTATGTCCGTGAATAAAATTCTGGTGTGTTTTTTCCATAACCATTTCGGATTGATGTGAGTACAGTATCCCTTCTATAGAAGTATTCAAAAACATCATCAAATTCCTTTCCACATTGTTTTACACGTAATCAATACAATATACAAGGGTGGCTACTCACTGTAATTTGGTTGAAACTTCTACTCACTGACATCCGGACCATTTCTCTCCACACATCACTGCTGACTTGAGCATCGGTTGTTAAAACCTATAATGAAAAAAATGACCATTAAGCTCGCTACATGCCTAGATAGAGAAGGAAGGGGAAGGATGTTTGGAAGGAGAACGGAGAGTGGGAACATACACCAAGCATTGTTGCCATATTTGGGTGAATCATTCCAGAACCTTTGGCCATTCCTCCTACTCTGATAGGCACTCCTCCAATCTAGTTTTTCAACACATATTGATGACAATAAAAATCACTTTACGCCACGATAAAAATCCAAAGGAAGAACATTGCAAGTAAACCAATAAAGTCAAACCTCAGTCTGGACAGCTATGCTCTTGCTAACGAGGTCTGTAGTTGTGATGGCCACAGCAGCACAATTTGCACTGTGATGGAAGGGCAGGAATATTAGGTTAGAGACAGTAAGTATCATCTAACAGTGTTGATGATTTATCATAAAAATTTTATAATTTAAAGGCTCGAGCAAAATATAATGTTACTCAAAACACTGAATGTTAATTATACCCCTGAACAGATGGAGACAGAGAGCTCACAAGTCTAGGGAGTGAATTTAAAAGTGCCTCCTGTAGTATCAAAACCCAGACATCAGATAGGTATCATTGGTGGACTATTGTCAAACGAGTAGCTCGGCAATTGATTCATATGGAATGTATATTCGTGTACCTTTTTTATTCTTTGACCAATGACACCAGTGGACTGGATCAGTATGTCATCTGAGCTCACATTGAGAAGCTGCAAGCTAGTTACCAGTTAAAATACAAATACCGATGTTTCTTATTGTGAATTGACATAAATAAAGGGCAGGACACTACCTTGGCAACAGCATCTGCACTATCCACTGCATCCTGATACCCGACATTACCCTGACAACCAATCATTTAGAGACATAGCTCAATCTTAGTCACTGGGTTGCCAAATGCAGCTCAATACTGCTACTGGCAAGAAGAACAGATACAGTTGTTATAAACACTTACAGTCGCAGCATTTGCTTGACCAGCGTTAACTAGCACAGCACGAGCCTATGAAGCAAAGTATTGAAAACAGACAACAGCTCAATGAGTGATTACTCTGATTTGATCCGCAAAATTTTCCAATAAAATAACTTTTTTAAGGCAAGAAGACAGACATGATTAACTTACTGTTTTTGATGTATTAAGGACGTGCTTACAATACAAAACAGGTGCGGCAGCAACAACGTTTGTGGTAAAAGCTCCTGAAAGGAGTCACAAAATAAGAACTAAGCCTAACAGACAACTTACCAATCATATATGCCACATCAAGCTATAGCACAAGCCGATACAGCAATTTAACATCGGAACATACATCTCTTGTTGTTCAGTTCATCAGTGACCATAGACATTCTTCAGTTGTGAATCGTGACAACACATAATAAGCCAAGGTAAAATACTGGTGCACTCTAGCATTCCAAAAGTAAGACAAAATCTCGCTCCTTGTGCCATAACAACTTAACAAGTGATCAGAGGAGCTCATACACTCAACTCTTACCTGCAACAGTGGCGTCGACGTCGCAGGCGACCAGGGCCAAGTCGGGCTTCTCGCCCTTGGCGCGCAGTCCGCCGTAGATTCCCGCCGCCTTGAACCCCTTCGCAGCCGTGACGCCTCCTTCCACCTGCATTTCACACCAACCAGCAACCAGGTTCAGTTTAAACCCAGCCAAATCCCTCCCAGCGATGCGGCCGCGACTGTGACCCGTCGTTTCGTCAGTCACCTGCTTCCAGGGGCCGTCGGGGAGGAGGATCGGTGCCGCGGGGATGTACCCCTCCGCGGGCACGGCGGAGCAGACGACCCTGGCTGGCGCCGGCTGGGAGCTCATCCGGAAGGCGCGGGACGGGAGCGGGGCGCGGGAGTGCAGGAGCAGGAGGGACGGGGGCGGCATCGATGCTACGGCGGGAGGCGGAAGCGGCGGCCGGCGGCTGGCTGGTCGCGGCGCGCGGGGCAGGTGGGAGTGGAGTAGGAGGCGGGCCGAGGTCTTATCGGGCGAGGCCGGCCGGCGGGTTGGTGCCGGTCAGAGACAAGGTTAGTTGGTGGCGGCGGCCTGGCGGGGCAGGTGGGTCTTGCTTGGGCCGTGGACACGAGCTGCTTTCGGGCATGCGAACCCGGTCAAACAAAGTGGTAGACTGAAAGGCTAGTACTAAACAAAGTGGATGAATCCACTAGGCCACTATCACTGTGCATAGGGTCAAAGTTAGGGTATATTTGGTTTGGCTTTTGGCTTATGCTTATTATAAGTTAGAAGTCGGACAAAATAACTTAGCTATAAATTGATTTTTGAAAAGCTAAAAAACTAAAATTTGACAAAATGAGCTAAAACCTGAGAATTTTATTATGATGAGTTTTTCTGGTTTTCAGTGTACTAATAAACTAAAAAATTATTAAAAAATTAATAGTAAAAAACCATCAATTAGAAATCAAAAAACTAAAAAATAAAAGTCTTAGTCTAACCAAACAGACCTTAAAACTAAGACCTGAACATCATGTTTGTTTGAGCCAAAAATTTGTGCATAGACCTGCCCATTGAGCTATTGGGCCTGTGAAAATTGGGTGGAGCTAGACCAATCGATCATTTTTACATGTAAAAATAATTAAATAAGATTTCGAGCCGATCGGATCAGGCCCAATTGTTTTGAGCTTAGCAGCCAGGCTCAACCCTACAAGGTCACTAGGTCTGTTTTCGAGATTTTTGGTTGGTCTCGTGTCGATTTGCTTAGGCCTAGTTAAATCGGAGGAAAAATTAACTAGATACTATTGTAAATATGCCTATATTAAAAAATACTATCGGCCGTGAGATTACATGTGGGCCTTAGGACCACATATCTTAGAGACACATGTTATTTTTCAATTTAAGTGATCTTTACGATGGTATTTTTTAAATTCATCCTAAATTGTATTGTTCATTATGTCAAGCCAAGTTACGAGCCAAGCTTGAGGAAGCTAAGGCTGTGGCAAGCGGGGGATGTTATATGTCACCCAAGTTAGATGCAAACCTATTGTCTCACACCCATTGGTCCACTGTGTCGCCATGGCCATGAGTGTTCTGTGTCACCACTTAGTGTCGCTTCCACCTCTCCCAGCCTTTGTGCTCCCAGCCAAGCTCCTTGCCCGTTGTCTCCATTCCTTGTCCGGTTTGTTTCTTCCCTGTCGTCGGTTCATTTCTCCCCCATCACAGCCTTAGCCGGCTTGGTAACGCCATGACCCAACTGACTCTATCTCAGTTCCTCACCGACCTCGTGTCATGTCTTATGTCGACACGAGTTATTGTACCATATTTACTATCAATTTGATGGATATATTCTCATTATTATATCATGAATGTCATCGTCTAACGATTCTAGTGAAGTGTAGGAATACATGTAGAAATCGACACCTTGGAATACTCTAAAAATATGTTACACTGACTCTACACATGTGGTTAATAAATTACGTGTAATCAATACCTCCTCCATCCTCCGTTCCGTCGTCGCCTTTATCAAGGAAGAAGGCTAGAGGTTCGTTCCTAAAACCTTAGAAAGCTAGAACAAATTATTGAATGTATGGAATAATTTGTCTAGAAAGCCGAAACATTTGGTGCTATGGACTGACATAATTTTGATTTTGCCTAGAACATTTGTAGTGCTTGCTGAAGGATCTCACTAGCGGAGCTTCCACGGTGGCGAGTGGCTGAGTAGGGGTGTATGGTGGGTGGCAGCGCTGTAGAGGAGGGAGATGAGAGGTGGCCGACGTGGGTTGAGCAGTGGGTGAATTTGGGCTTAAGTGGGTTTGTGATGGGGGTGTGCAACCCTCGAGTTGGGTTCGCCCTAATCCTGAGCCAAGCCTGAAGCCTAAATTTATGTATTATCCAAGATTGGAGGCTAGCCCAATAGGAGAAGGAGAGGCCCTAAGCCCCTGCTGAAAAGAAAAACTAAAAAATACAGATTGCAGTCGGATTTCAACTTTAAGACAACAACTTAACGCAAATTAACACTACATAGTAACAGAGGGGTTACATGCGGCTCACGCATTAGCATTTGTTTCGGTAGAAGGGAACACTTGTTTTTTGGCCTCCGGAAACACCTTGTTTTGCATGGCAGTGGTATACATACTACCTTTTGCGTTACTACTGTAATATCCAGCGATCAGATGGCTCAAAGCACTTGATAGTAACTCACATATAGATCTAGCACGTGAAAATAATTTGTAGATATTACGTGAAAGCAGTTGCTGAAGTATTTCAGTTTGCATTATAACCGTGCGGAAGTGCGTGAGTGCTAATTAAACTACTAGTACATAATCTACATATGGCTCCGGTAAAATTAAGTTCTGCCGCTGTTATTGAAGGGCCTGATGCTACCAACTAGCAAGTCATGCCCTGCACTCCTACGAACTGAGCCACGGCAGTGTTCTCCAGCCGGCTACAGAGTGCCGATCCAGCGCCAACGATCCTCCGTGTCACGGTGCCCGCGCGCGGCCTCGGACGACACGAGTTGCACGACGGCCGGGGACAGCGGCGCCAGGCACAGGCCTCGCTGGCGCAGATCCGTCGCGCCTTCTTCTTCGGTGTCCTGCCACCCACCACAGACGCCAAGCTTTTCAGAGAATATCTTCCGTGCCAAAAAATGTTGAAGACAAGCACGTAGGATTCAAATTAACCCCTCTATATTGTCATTGCATCATGCATTCCCAGAATAGGATACCTGCTGTGACGCTGGAGAGCTTATTGCAGGGCAGGAGGCAGTCAGAATCTGCAGAAAGCGGATAATAAGAGATGAGCAAAAGGCGGCGAGATACTGAAATCTGTTACTGGTCATGTTCAAAGAAACGCATCCTTCAGTTGGTGCTTAGTGGTTGATGGAATATCTGCTCACCTGGATCCGCTCGTGGAGGTGCTTGATGCAAGTGGCTGCCTCGTGGAGCACCGATGCGGTATCCGTCTGCGGGTAGATCAGATTCAGGTCTCAGGGACAGAAATGCTTTCAAATTGGCATGCAGGTCAAATTGTTGCATGAACATGCATGAGCAAGACACAAAGAAACAAGTTTATGAAGGTGATCTGACGTCTGAACCTTGCCATAAGGAGAGACTAGCTGCTGAAGTGTTGTGATCTTGTCCCCCAGCTTCTGGCCCCGCTTACATGGTGTCTGTATACAGTAAAACGACAACAAAATCTAGCACATTCAGACAACGTTACTGCCCAATCCCTCCATGATCAAGCAGGATGGTCAGGCATCGAAATCTACTGTCCCTCTGGCACTGACGATCCTTCTAGCATTCCACAAATAAAACAACAGACAACCTTCCTTACCTTCATATGCTGATTTCTTGTTGGCTTTGCATTGCATCGCAGGCCGTGATGTGGGCCTTGTGCTGTCGCTGTGGCTGTTGCCTTTAGCCTCTTCGAGCCCCTGAGACTGCTGCCGCCACCGGTCGTTGGCGCCCCCGCCGCCGTCCACTTCACCAGGTGCTGAACAACGTAAGTTTCAGAGTAGCATTAGCATGCCATTACCACGGTTTCAACTTGAATAGGGTGAAGAGAAAATTACAGTAGCAGTAGTTGGTTGGGTGCAACCGAATTGCGCAAATGCCGGCCTGGCCTCGCCACTGTAGATCGAGCTCTCCCCTGTTCTCAGTCCATTATAAGTACATAGATATAACAAGTGAAAATAATGTGTTTATCTCACATATTTGACGAGGTTGACTGGAAAAAAAGTTACCTAGATAGCTCTGTCGACCGTGCATAGATAAAAGCGTTGGTATCTGAAGACTCTGAAGTGACGGCGACAAGTTCAGAGTATGGCACAGATCATACTCCGCAGCGAGTCTGCTCAGATGGAACAAATTCAGGCACTTCAAGTGACAGGATGAAAATCTTCAGGAGTGCCATCTCTTGAATGAAACAAGTACATGGACATGGAACTTACATCATGTCCAAACCTACAGCTCCTGCCGGTGAGCTAGAGTTTTCGCACTTCACTGCATTAACGAAAACCGCGATCACATTTCGAAGTATATCGATCGTATCGAAGAAAAGAGGATGGTAGGATGGCACAACGTACTGCAGTCGTCGCCGAACGGCAGCAATAGCGAGGACGGTGCAGAGCAGTTCCACATTGTGTACGATCAAACAATGATCGCCACCTGGTACGCAGGTCTTCACCACCTAGAAACAAAACGGCAGGTTATAGTCGGAGAAAAGAGTCCAATTTAACTAGTTAAGAGGGGCAAGAACAGGATGAAAACAAGATTGAAGCCTTAATTTCTTGGCGATCTGGCTCCGACATGAAAAGCCGAATGGCTAAAGAGCGTAAAAGACAGAACAATTCAAGGAAGTATCATCTCCCCATCTTTTTAGCAGCCAGAAAGAATAACAAGATTCAGAAAACCACGCGCCCCAAGAAAAGCTATGAGGAAAGAACAACACAACAAGAACACAAGGCATAACCAAGCAAAGGCTCGTCTCTTGTGCTACTGAACTCGTCATCATCTTTAAATCTTTTGAACCCTCTAGCATCGATCCCTTCTTACATGAGGCGGGCAGGGCGGTCGCAAGCGCAATGCAGTAGACGAGGGAAGAGGAGAAGTGAGCCTGGGGCTGTGGTTAAATACTAGCAGAGTACTACTACGTGCGGGCGGGCATGATGAGGAGCAATGGATGCGTCGCTTGCTTGGTCTTCCTCTCTCCTCTCCTATCCTCTCCAGCCGTTTTCACTCAGAGGCCGCTGCTAATTATAGCTCCGAGTAGCTAATTGCAAGCAGATGAGATGGGCAGGGCAGAGGAGCATGCCAAGAAAATCGAAAGGAGCCCACGGGAATGCTGGATCGATGGTTGGAGAAAGCAGGGGATCAAATGTCATGGACATAAGAACGGGTTTGTAGTCCAATAGCAAAACTACATGAGTGGAGAAAGCCGACGAGAATTCCATCTCGTTTCGCACCTTAAAATGTCTTCAAATAGACCGCATGGTGAGAAGACATTTATAAAAAAATGTCATGAACCCCATCACTAGCCGTGCCTCTGTTGTAGTAAATAAACAAATCCCAGCTCCTGCCGTTCATGGCCGTTTCTTATCACTCGAACCCCTTTGACTCCTTACATGCAGATGCGTACGATGATTACATGATAGGCTCATCACTAATGACGATTGCGATGCGTTATCGCTGGCTACTATTCTATTGACAGCCGATTGCCGGGCATCGCAGTGCAGGTGTCTCGTGTACAGCGATGGGAAAAAAAAATCATGGCTTAGGCTCTTGTCTGTCTCTGTCTCTTCTTCCCGTGCCGACGAGTGTCACGACACAGGTTTTGAAACTTTGGATCCGGTTGACCATTGTCCGAGCTCTCAGAGTTCCTCATCCTCTCGAGGATCAGTTCAAGCGCCGTGAGCATAAACAAAGCACCAGCGGCCAAGCATTCCGTTGAGGCCGGCCGATTGTTTAAGAGCCGTACCGCAAAAAAAATGCTGCCTCTTGTTGGGACGAAAATTTTCACACGGTGATGCACACGTTTGGCTTATCACAACATTAAGATACATATTAGAGGAGTAGATAAAAAAAATCATAAGATAGATGATGAAATTAATATGTGGATAAATATTATACGAGAGAAATGTACGACGGAATTAAATATGTGTGTATAAGTAGATGTGAAATTGCATTTCGTGTATTTGAGCTCAGCTGGCCGTTGCCTTTGCTTCCTCAAACATCACAACTCAACTTAGAGTCTGGTCGCAATTCAGGGTTGCAGCTTATAGCTTTCGACGCGATTGTTAGATGTACAATGCAAGATCTATTTCAATTCAACAGCTCGATCCGGGCAAGGTCACATTATATCACTTGGATTTCCTAAAACGAAAGTCAATAAAAAAAAGTCAGCAGAGACCATGAATCACATTCACATCACATTAAATCACTTGAAAGATCACATTAGACTGTTGTACTAGCTTGCCTAGCCAGAGAAGTGCCTAGCGAGGAAGGGTAGTTTAGCCTTACAGGAGCAAATTTTATAGAATCATGTGTAGAAAGTCTTTCGTGAGATTTTATTTATATTATTTATTTCGTGATTCAATAGTTAAACTGAAAAGTAGAAAAAGTGAACACGTATTATAAAAAAAAGATCTTTCATAAGATAGAGTTGGCTCACTTTTTCGGGCAAGGAAATCCTTGCTGGCACGAGCGAGATTCAATGCCAAATCTAGCAGTATACCAAACTGCTATTGTTGCCGGTCGGCGTGAGGCTGTAGATCCGAACATGCATTTAATCACGTTATAATGTTAAACTACAAAAAAAAAAAAATGCTATATCCTTTTCTTTTGCCCTCCGGAGGAAAAAAGAGAGAGAATATTTCGTGCTTGCTAGGCGAGAAAAACAATCGTCTTACTACTATCAGCCAGAAATTCACGTCAGCTATGAGCAAATACTGGTCTAAAAAAAATCTATGAGCAAATACCGACGAGATCCTTTCCATAGATTTTCTGTTTCAACAGCCGCGTATCGCTCAAAGCAGATGAGATCGTCCAATATAGATTTCACATTCTTGTACAGAATCTCAATTTAGCATTTCCGGAGTGTGAGATTGTCAAGCATAGATTTTTTTTTCTGGTAAAGATTGTCAATCCATCATTTCCAGTGCACAGTGCCGTGTGCAAAGACATCAGGCTGTTCTGAACAAATACCAGCTGAAAGATCCTTGGCGACATGTAAGCTCAAGAAATAGATGAAAAGAGCCATAAGAGAAAAAAAAATGCCTGCCATTTCAACACCCAGGTACTGAACACAGCAAAAATAGGCTACTGGAATAAAAGGGCTCTAGCCCTCCAATACGGCAAGAAGTTTGTTTCATATGACCATCACGTTCTGATTTACTAGATGCTTCGTGTGGCCAGCAGCTTGTCTTCAGCTCTGCACTATATACTCCATCCGTTTACAAATACTTGATAACTTTGACTTTTACTATTTACACTTCAACTAACTATAATTTTTTTAAATATTTAGTTGATTGATATAACATAAATATCACTTGATATGCTATCAAAAGTGCTTTCATAACATCATACACTTATAAATGTTTGCTCATGTATTTGTGAAAAAACGATGGTCAAACTTTAAATAGTAAAGTCAACGTTGTCAATTATCTGTAAACGGAGGGAGTAGAATAAGTAGTAGCAGTTGCTGCTGATGAGTCTCAGAAGTCAGAACCTGCCTCTTCTTGCAGTTGCACTGTTGCAGCCTTTACCTGTAGACCAGGAAGCAACTGTTTAACAAAGTCATGGGACTGGTAGTACAAGCTAAAAAATGCAAGGGCAACTCTGACTATGTTTGCGGTCATCACAAAGGCCGATTCATTCCAGGACAAAACAAATGCTGTTGCAGCCTCGATTCTTTTTTTGAACAAGCAATGAGGTTGAGCTTGCAAGTGATCAAATAGAAGCTACATGACAGAGGATGCATGTCCCTACACTTACTAGAATCACTTTTGTATCAACCACTTCAGAACCTAATGAAAAGCTCTATTTTATGCACATAAGGTGTAAGCAGAAAAGAGCAAATGAAGTTGATGACATGATTCGAATCATGGATCTGCCCAGAAAGCTTACATTTTGATGCATACTGCTAGAAGAATCAAGAATCATCTATGTGACAGGTAAAGCCATAATCAATTCAACTAGAAAAATATGGAACACTGGGTCATGTTCTGATGAAACAGGGACTTCATATTACCTTCCACCAGCCCACCACACGCTTATGGAAGCAGACTAAAGACCAAGGGTTCAAGGCCAACAAAGTAGGAAGAAAACTGAATGCAAGTCTCGGCCTTCCCATTGCAGATAATTTCACTGAACTACAACTGCTTAGATAATGCAAGCAGCCAAGCAATGATTAAGTAGCAGAACATCTGTATACTTACCTGTTTACTAGGTGGCACAGGAAAACAAACAAACACTAAGAGGTAGATCAAAGCTTAAAGCGACACAGAATAGAAGACAACCAAGCTCAGTAGCAAGGATATAGCGTACAAGCTAATTCATTTAATCTCACATGGAAAGTTGAAAATGCAGCCCAGTGTGCCCAAGCCTCACAAGTAAAAATATAAATACAAGGCCAAAAGTCATGATGATTCCGCTAAACAGCTGCACCAAGAAAAATGGCTCAAAATTGAACTCTCATTTAGCTGGTCAGTCATTTGTGCGTTCCTAAACAAATTGTAAAGTTGGCATCTATTTAAAGGAAATCACCAAACTTATTTCAAAAGAAACCTTAAATCAACACATCTAAACATAGATGAAATGACTAAAAACAACTTAAGCAACAAGATAGCAAACACAGTTCTGGAAGATATAATAAGATAACAAACTAAATCTAGAAAAAATGTTATAGATGATATATAAGATAAGGTATTTCATTTGTAAAGCTCTTGGTTTTCATTGTAATACGCTGTTCTTAAGAAAATATTAAACTCTACGCAAGGAGATCCTTGCTCGAGACTCTTAGTGAGTGAACAGACTGAACGCGAAAATGATATGGCGGTTCAGATGTCTCAGTTAAGGATAGACTAAACATTTTATGATCCACAATGATTACCAGAAATACGAGTCCCTTAGTAATCAGCATAGACTTACAAGCACTTCATTAAAGAAGTGGTAGAAAAATAGAGTCTTGCTGAATCCTTTGCTGGAGTTTGATGGCATGTCAAAAAGCAATTTTCTTTAGCATGCTAGTATTCAAATTATAATCTGTCATTTGGGAAACTTAACACTAACAGCATAGCATGTTAGATACTAGATACTGATACCATGTAAGAGTAAGATGCCTCTCTGAAAGATTTTAACAAACATTGTGAACTTTATCAAATACACTTTGATTGGAATTTTTGTCAAACCATTCACTGGAATGCAAACACTACAGCAACTATACTTAATAAAACACACTTCAGTCCATTCATATATGTATATAGTAAGCCCTCTGAAAACATATGGATATAACTATGAGTAGCTCCTGAACATCTATGGAGAAAAAAAAAACAGTTTTATACTTAACCCAGTGAATAAGAATTATAGTGGTTATCAAAGTTGCATAAAGGGGTGCATATATCATGTGGCCCTTTTGACAGCAACTTTTGAAAAATGTTCTGGAAAACCTATAGAGCTACAAGAATAGGGCCTCGTTCACCTTTCCACAACAAAATTATTGATCAAATACACAAGTCTGAGACGGCCTGCACAATTCATTCAGAGTATCAGACTATACATCCCAATACTTTTGTGGTCTTGACTCGTGAGCCTTAAAGTTTAGAGGTTTATATGGTCAATCAACACTGACAACTCTGATAAGTTCATCCTAGTTTCATTGACAGAAAAGAAAAAAAGATAATCCAGCTAATGAAATGCAACCAATCCATGGTTTAATGTTTTAAAAGAATACTGTGGAAATCACCTGTGCAATTACATGCAGTTGGTTCATCCAGAGGCTGAATAGGTGCAGCAATAAGCATTGAGAAATACTTCTAGCCCATGTCCATGTAATGTTTTAAAGGTTCGCAGTAGCGTTGATCACAGAACAGGGAGTTTAGTTTCAAGCACATGGAAGGTAGACAAGTAAACAATGTTTCATCTAATGTGATGTTTAGTATGTTTGCCTTTTTCTTTACAGATAAATGATACCTCCAAGGAAAAGCAATTTAAACGTGTCACTTACCTTAGGCATAATTGGGGGAGGTACTAAACCACAAACTGCATGAAGTTGTACTGAAAAAAAAAATCAGAAAGCACCTAACGAGAGATACTTGATCCAAACATCATATAGTGTATTGAACAAACAATCCACCTCAAAACCCGGTGGGTACACTGTATGTATCATAACAGAAGCAAAGTATGATTTCTCATCAGAACACAAGAGACTGCTTAAACATCCATTGGCGAGAAAAAAACTCATCAAATCTTTAATTGCTTCAGTCACTCGGATTGATGCATTGCTTCCACCAAGCTCATTGCAAACTCTAGAAAGCCATTACCTTGCAGGCGCGGCAGGGGAATTGACAACGTTCCTGCGCACTACTCTGGGCCCTCCGCTACTGCCATTCTCCTTGGAGCGACTGCCATTGCCACCGTCGTCGGCACCCACGACCAAATCCCGCAGCCCCATGCTCAGGTCCTTCTCCCTCTTCTCCTTCTCCTTCTTCTTAGCCCTGGCGGTGGCGGCGGCGAGCGGCTCGAAGTGGTTGCCGTAGATGTACTCGGCGGAGTACCCATCCTCGTCATCGAAGAGCATGACGTGGCCGTGCCACTCCCACACACGGTACTCCCCGCCGGCCTCGTCGTGGAAGCCGACGCAGAGGTGGTGGTCGCCGACGGCCACGGACTGGCCCGAGTTGGGCTTGAGCTTCTCCTCGGCCTCCCCGGCGAGCACCATCCGCACGATCTCCTTCTCCAGCTTCGCCTCCTCCCTCGCCAGCATCCGCCGCCGCCTCGCCTCCCCAGAGCCCTCCCCACCGGAGAGCCCACTGTCATCGTCCTCCTCCTCCTCCTCGTCATCGGACGCCCCGGCGGCGGCGGAGAGCGCGGCGAACTCGTTGAGGAGGAAGTCGTCGAGGTCCTGGGTGAGGAAAGAGTTGGTGTCGAGGAAGGGCGGGCGGAGCTGGACGCGACTCATAAGGTTCTGAAGGAAGAGAGCATCCACCGGCGAAGCGGAGGTGGCGCGGCCCTTGCCCGCCGAGGCGGCGCCGGCGGCTGAGGAGGGGCGCGGGGCAGGCGGCGGCGGCGAGGCCATCGGCGGCGTGGTAGGGTTTTGAGTTTGGGGGTGTGCGCTTGCGTTGGGCGGGCTCGTGTGGCTCGGCCGGTAGATGGATGGACCGTGGACGGATGATGTGGATGCCGACGATGGCCGATGGGACAGGCGAGGAGATATTTTCCTTTGGAGCGTTTGAACACGGGCTTCCTCTTGTGTGGATTGGGCTTGAAGCTCTTTGGCACCCCTTCCCCTGCCCATCGCTTTCTATGGACCAGTGGACGGCAACAACACACCCCTTCTCCGGCCCAACAAAGCCCACGAAGGCCCAAGTACTCCCCACAGCTCGGCCCATGTTGACTAGGGCCTACCGGATTTTTTTATTTTTTATATTTCTTAAATCGGAAAATTACAGGAAAAGAGGTTCAGTTTGAAAATCATACATATAGACTGCTGTTACACGTTGGAAGTACGACCAGGACCTATGTTTAAAAATAAAAAATGATAAGTTTCATTGCTCTTAAAATTCAAAACATTATCGACATAGTCATGAATTTTTTAAAAATATTTGATGATGTAGAGGATACTATGATCTAGCTTTCAAATTTTTTTACACAAAATATGATCTATATTATGAGAAATAAAAAGACAAATTTATGCTATTTTTGTTTCTCGTTGTACAAGTAATTATTTGAATTGAAATTTTTTAAAGAGCTAGATTATAGTATAATTTACACCATACTTTTTTTTCAGAATTTTTATGATTGGTTTGATAGTGTTTTGTATTTTGAGAGTTGGAATGCTATATTTTTATTTTTTTTAACATGTGTTGAAAAGTGACAATTTTATTTTTTAAAATATATGATTTTTCAAAATGAACAGCTATTTTTACAATTTTTCGATTTTTCAAACTTACTAGTCACCTTGCCGTCGCGTGTCGCCACTACTCAGCACACACTGACCGTCTCCCACGACGTCGGCTGGCTTCTTTGACAAGCCCCACCTCATAGCCAAATTGCTACATGTACAGAAAAAGGAATTGTTCCAACCAACAAGAACAAACACTGCTGGAAATTGGAATTTTCCTGTACACCAGGTTTTTTTTTTTTTACGGGCGCGACAAAGGCTCACAGGGAAATGCGAATTACCTTGTTGGTTCGGGTAACTCATAGGGAAATACGAATTATCTTGTCGGTTTCTCTAGAACACAAAGAAAAATATAAATTACCTAGGACGTGAGGAACTCTAGTAAAATTAACTCACAGCGTAATGGACAGTCATTTCCTTGTGTGTGCCTACAATTTCCTTATGGATTTCTTGCCCATAGGATAATTGTGCACCACTTGCCGTGCAAACATTTACGTGGGCACACTATTTTCTATTAGTTCCGCGCCAATTTTTTATTTCATGCCACATGGCATAATTACCTTTACGAGCACATGAAATTTGCTGTTGTGCCTAAAAACAAGAAATCCCCAGTCTCCTCTCCAAAACATTCACCCGCACAACACCCTTCCCGTGGCTGTCTCTGCAAAAATATTCTATAAATGAATGTTTCTTGATATATATAACCTTATTCTTGTCACTGTGGATGCAGGTAGTGCACTGAATAAGTGATGGCAAAGGACAGTTGCTGGCATGGTTGATGACATGATCGAAATAGGTGGTAATTACTGCAATAATGCATTAGATGTTGACTTGTGTTGCAGACAACCAATTGATTAACATGAATTATTTGTTTGGCCTTTTGATTTGCAATTTAATGTTGCATCTAAGGACTTCAAACATAAGGAGAAAGATTGAAAGCTACCGTGGTCCATAAACATAGTCCTAGAAGATATTGGTATCTTCGATTGTCCTCCCAATTCAAGGTAAAGCTCTTCCTTTTTTTAATATTTATGAATGCGCTCTAGCTGATTGAGATATATATAGTTGAGACGTTGTGGTTGACTTTCTCTTTTGTTTTGTGTTGTGGAATCAAGTGATTCAAATGGTGCATATAGTATTTCGTGAAGCTTGGCTTTTTGTTTGAGTGAAATGTATTGTAGCCAACAATGGGATAACTTAATAATTGTATTTTCATCTTTAAACCATAGAGATAGTTTACATGTCACTCAAAGTTTGTGTGCTTCTTCCACGTGGAATCAAAAGCTATGAGCATTTTCGTAATAGTTGCATAGACTAGATCAACTATTGTGATTCAGGGTCTCTTTCTTGTTCTGTGGACTAGACCAACCAATCGAGACTTAACCATCTATCAATTGAGCTTCCTCCGTATCTACAATATTTTAGATTGTGTTCTTTTTACGTTATTGCTTATGTTCTCAATTTGCATACATGGCTAAGTGTAGAATGATTAATATAATGTGATAATTGTTGATGAATTATCGAGTCTCATCGGCATGTTTATATAGAGTATATGACTTGAATCGCAAGATAACTTTAAAGATAAGATTGAATCATATTAGACAGATTACACTCAATCATAATCAAATCACATCATACCATAATAGTCAAATATACTCTAACAATAAGCTAGCCTTATTGGTAAGGTTAACTATGTTCGCGTATAGGTGAGAACCAACAGAGCTATGATTAATGATTGTTGGGATCAAATTATTTTTTATTAGAAGTTAGATTGTGAATGTTAAGTCTCCACAAATTAACTTATCTTATTACCTTTTAGGAGATGGAGCCAAACTCTCATCACTACTGTTAAGCCTATTGGATAAGCTGCCAAGCTCAGGAGTGTCACCAATAAAACAGAACTACATGCGGGGAAAACAAAACAAGAGATTCAACCCGATCAGAAAAATCTGAAAAATAATGAGAGGAAAAAGAGATGTATATGTTGAACAATTGAAATATATGAAAAAATATGCTACAATTGCCACAGAAAAGTCTAACCATATTGTATATATGGATTTCCTTATATATATAGAGCCCCTGGAACATTAGAAGTATCCTTATACATTTCTGAGGATTAAAAAAAAACATGTATGCTGGAATTTCTAATGGTTCGAGGGTTGACTTTTGGGGTAGTTGAATGTAAACAGTACAATCCAAAAATGGTGTATTGAAAAGATCAATCAATCTCTTCCACGTTCTTAACGTAAGAAGTCAACTACTGCCATGGGGAATTCGACGGCGAGCCCCGGCTCCTCCTCCAGCGCCGGCACGGTGTTCAGGTCCAGCACCAGCTCGGCCGGGGGAGCCGCCTTCTTGCCGTCGTCTTTCGGCCCGAGCCCGAGCCCGAGCCCGCTGCTAAGGCTGAGACCAAGCCCGAGGCCGGGGCCATCCGCCTGATCGGCGGCGCGGTGGCGGCGCATGTGCCCGCCGAGCGCCTGCCCGATGGCGAACTCGAGCCCGCAGATGGAGCAGCCGTGCACCTTGGGCTTGGGCGGCTCGGCCGGGGCGCCGTCGCCGTCCGCGAGGCGGGGCTTCTTGTGGCTGGCCTTGTGCCCGCCGAGCGCCTGGAAGGACGGGAACTGCCGGTTGCAGATCTTGCACTCGAACACCCTCTCCGGTGCCGAGGCCGCGTCCGTCGACACCGCGCCGCCGCCGTGGTGGTGGCCGTAGAAGAGCAGCAGGAAGCGCGCGGCGTCGGTACCGTCGGGCAGCCAGACCATCTCCTCGGCCTGCTGCCGGGACCTCTTGCCGTACGCCATTGGTTCACCAAGAATTAACAAACAACAGATCAAGCTAGCAAAAAGAAGAACTTGGCAGAAGGAGAGACACGAGAATGAGTCCGACTATATTGGGAGTTTCCTGGAAGCGTTTGAATTGAAGGGGAGATCAAAGCTGAGGAAGCTGCCTATTTTATAGGCTTACAGCTAGCTGCCTAGCTAGGCCGAGAAGTCTACATCCCCAAATTGAAACATTTTTAATCTCTTGACTAGTCGAAAATAGTTGAATATGTATGTCAGATTTGCCGTTGCCTTTGCTTCGCTATCTTCAGTTGGTTGGTTTTTGGTTATGTCGTCGTGGTGACGGCATGCATGCACGGCGGGACAAATGAGCCGAGCTGCTGCGGGTTGCGCGCGCCGTCGCGCGGCGAAGCCCTTTTTGGTTGCATTGCCAAATGCCGTTCGAGGAACTTGTCCTATCTGGGCCGTGTCCCATCCCATTCGGATTACTTTGACGTTACCTGGCTTTCGGTGCGAGATATCAGCTTGCCCGTTCGTCTTGTTCCATCGTCGTCCCATGTCATGCACTTGTCACATTGTGACACGATCGAGAGTAACCCTGTTATTAACCGCATCAAGCTAGACCAGTTGCCAGTAAGTAGGAGCCCTGTTCAGTCTTTAGGCGTTGAAATTAAGGGTCTGATAAGTCTCCCTAACAATGGACTCTCAAGGCAAAAGTCTGTATTGATTCTACACAAATTAAACCCCGGTCCAAGCTGCTGTTTGCAACTTCGATAATTACACATGCATGTCCGCGAGAAGTTTCATGTTCCATTTTTTTTCTCTTTCTTTTCCCAACCAAAGTACAGTTCTTACACAACGTGGTATGCATATGTGGCGCAGCTGGTGCAGCATGAACTCATGATGTGTGTACACCAGATCGATCAAGGAGGAAGGAAGCAAAATCCCTCCGCATCACATAAGGCACGCAAGAAAAACCTCATCAACTTCGCTTCCAAATGGAACAAGAAGGTCAGACTATATATAATTGGCTCCTACATACGTCTCGCACTCCATTATTTCTGTTGTTAAAAGCAAGAAAGAAATTAAGAGAGTGTACATCTCGGCCGTTGACATTTCTTGCAAGAATACTAGTATAATGCTGCATCAAGAGGTCAAAGCATACATAATAATACCTGTAAATTAAGCACATAACTGCGCGGTGCTTATGCGTTCCACGCATACATGCATGTATGTATACTCGGCACGAGATATAATAATAAAGGAAGTAGACTTAAGATTTGGTGCTTGGACTGCAACAGCATCCGGAGCAGCCACCATGAACTCGTAGATTCAGACGACTTCTGCAGCACTACTGCTGTAAGATGGCGTGTGGACAGCGACAACAGCGGCACAGATTATAGAAGAGAAGCGTGAGTAGGCACGCACTGACGCTGTTCTAACAGATAATTCCGTATGCCAAGGTCAAGTTGCTGAAGGCAGTTGGGACGACTAGAGGGATATCTAAATGGCCCTTGTGTCTGACTATTTTCTTTTCCAGAAAAAAAATGCATCTCAAAATTAAGCACTCCTATGTTGGTTTCAAAAGAAAAGAAAAACACTTCTATGGATGTTTCGATGCCTAGTGCAGTGCATTATACTCCTTCTATTTCTTTTTATAGAGCGTATTAGGATTTAAGAAAGTTTTTTAAAATATACTTTGACTATTAATTTCTCTTACAATACATTATTAATTGCTACGAAACTAATATCTTATTAAAAAATGTGTGAAGTATGAATCTATTAATATATCTTTTGTACAATAAATATGTGCATAATTTGACTAATTGTTGATAAAAATTTCTGAAGTTTAACTTTTTTAATCCTAATACGTCCTATATATATTTTGAAACGGAACGAGTACTAGTCAAGAAAAGGATGTTTGTGAATGATGCGTGGAGAGCCCGCCCGCCCGGTTGCGGGAGAAGGCATGTACAATGTGATCGTATTTTTCAGCAGATGGTGATAAAAATTGATGTATTAACTGAATTATCAGCCAATTTTGTAGTCTGGCCAGAGTAAAATCGAAACAAGTATGCGGTCAGGAGGTCGAGGATGGGCCCCATGCGGCAATGAGGTGCACAATGGCCACGGCGTTGCGTGTAGAGATGAGGAAGGTATGTACCTTGCCGCATGAGTGCAAAGTAGCTTACACCGGTCCAGATTGGCTTCTGGTTCTATTGACTTCCCTCACGGAATGAAAACTAAGACGTTAATGGTATTATGGAGGGCGTGGCATTTGAGGAATGATGCTATACATGATAAAGGAAGAGCCACAATCGCGGATTCGATGTCTTCCTGATAAACTACTGCAGTGAACTGTTACCTGTTCAACAACAGGAGGACGGAAAAGGAAAAGCACCAATGTTTACTGAGGACCAGAGAGACAAGAAGAAGAGCTTTGTAATGATTCAGAATACGAGGAAGGATGGGCCGAGATAAATGTGGATGGGGCCTTCCGGCTTACTACGGGTGAATCGGCGATTGGAGTGGTGGCTAGTGATTGTCGAGGAATTGTCCTTTACTCCGCATATGATGTTATCCTGCCAGGGCGTGAGGCGGTGGAGATCGAGGCGATATCTTGTCTGGAAGGAACTAAGGTAGCGGCTGAATTGATTCATATGCCGATCATTCTAGAGTCGGACAGTGCAACGATTATTCAAGCGTTGCAGAAAGGGAAAGGGCTTCGTGCATCCTAGTCTCCAATCATAGATGAAGCAGGTAGCATCGTAAAGACGTCTTCAACAGGTGCAGTGGCACCATATAAAGAGAGTTTGTAATAGGATAGCTCATGTTTTATCTCAGATGGGAATAAGTTCGGACCAATGTGCAGTATGACATCTTTAAGCGCCCCCTACCATTGCCAAACTCATCGATGAGGAATGTATTCCCCTATTTTGATAATCAACGAAGGTCTCTTTAAAAAAATCGAAATAAGTAGGACCCATGTGAATAGAGATATCGGAGCATTTTCCAATATGAAGCAACATACAGGGGGTGTTTAGATTCTGTTCCTTGGAACTGTTCTTTCTGTTGCCGTGTCTGCAGTCAGCACACATGCACTGAACCCAGCGCTTTGGCCGCAGCCCTGAGCTTGTCATGCTGCGATCACACACACCGTACACACGCACGCTCCATTAGTTCTCCTTCAACAACGCAAGCTACTCAATCGCAGCATGGAGTAGCCTTCATCATTCTGATTACATTGGATGCTCTTTCTCAATCGCACTCATCACACGAAGATTTCCGGGTTCTTTACTTCTCTTACGTCGTCTAATTTAGACTAGAATATCTCGCGATGCAGTTATCAGAGGGGTTTAATAAGCTTACAGAGCTCAGCTTCTTGTTTCCGCGGCGGCATGGAATGGAACATGAGGCGGCTAATGGTGGATTCATGGCGACAGCCAGTGGCGGAGCTTAAACTCGTCCAACTTATGCAGCCCATGCTAACTCTATTTTAGAGTTACTTCTATTATGATCTATTAATATCATTCAAATATATATTTTGAATTTAAGTATAGAAAATATCAATGCACTGCTCTTTGGTGGTTATAAATTGTACCATATGTTAGTATTATCATTTATCACTTGAATATTTTTTAATTTACTTTGTTCTTTGGCCCCTCTTTAAATTTTGGTACTTTGCTGTCTCTCTCTAGCTATTTTCCTTAATCGCAGCATATAAAGTGGATCCTTACGTGTTTAACTTATTATTAGGAGTCCATTGTGCTCATTACTGCTTCGTAGCAGTCACAAGTACAGCTTACCATGCGCCTTCTGTGAAAAAAAAGACTCGTATTGAGGCCAACAGAGACGGTCGTGATCAGGCATGTAAGTTTTGTGTTTTCTAGTTCATTAGGTTGATTTAAAATTAAAAAATAACCTAACAATTTACTCTCACTCAATTAAGTTAAGAATAACTACTTCATCTCTATTTGTGATCCAATCCACCCTCGGCCTGACAAATCCTTTCTAACTCCTGTATCATGTATGCGTCCCTGAAAGATCTACTACTGGATTGCACGTCTGCACAGCTGGAGAGATATTTCTTTTCGTTTTTTTTTTGTCCCAGGAGGTGAACCAGTTCGCTGCCCTAGCTATCCCGTTGACCTTTCATTAACCGATCGATGTGCCGATGCTCCTGGCCGTTCTACCATTTCCAATCATCATTCTGCATTGTTCAGGCATAGTCAGAACCAAATGAAACAGTAGTATATTTTTGGTTCAGTTTCAGGTGCCAAAGTCTCACATGCATTCGCGGTATCCAGGGAGGAGCAGGAGACAGTTGACCTCCACTCAAATTGCACTGCATGACTACTTCTTTTTCCTAAGTCAGGCCAGCTTGCTAACTGCTAAGCTCAATCTGAAGCCAACTTACATGCTCACCCGATTCGCCGAATATTCTTAAGATTTGACTTTTTGGGCGGCATTTTTCATGACGCAAAGCAACGTGCACTATAAAAATCTTCAATATTCTCCTTCGGTTAGCCTTGAGGAACTCACTATGTCGTTGACCTTCTAGACTGCAATATTGAAACAACTGATCTAGCCGCGTAAACAACTGCTGCTCCCCAAGTCAACATTGTTCCCTTCCCAACTGCAATATTGCCTGATTCTTTTTTTTTTAATGCGAGCGACATCAACTCCAAGTGTCGATCGCTAGCTTCATTCGGTTGGACCTAGCACGGCAGCAATAAGCTAAGCGGCATTATTCAGAACCAACGTGCTGCACAAAAGTCAACGGTGTTTGTTTGAGTTCAAACCACAGCCTGGAGATTAATATCAGGTTTTTTTTCCTCCATGGACAGCGACTGAAGTGGTAGGTTTCAAAGAACGCTAGACGCTAGGCGGGCGGTGAACCTTTGCCTAGTGCCTTGTCTGCTTAGGTGTGCTTAGGCGTGGTGTACAATAGCATGTCAGATGTCAATTTCAGTAAACCTGAAGCCCAAGAAGATGGTGCATCTAAGGTCAAAATAGCATAAATAAATCGGCCAAAATAGTAGATTGTAAAATTAATTGAAGAGTAGCAGTTTCAAGTGTATAACACATTAATACCATAATAAATAATTAAACAACAGCTCACGTGGTCTGTTCTTCATTCATCTTGGTTTGCTGTCTTGCACTCTTGTTGTCCTTGCATACATTCAGTCTAACAGAGATGATAAATAAAAGTGAACAAGAACAATAAGAGCAAAGAAAAAAAAGATACAGGGATTAGGAACTCATCTCACAGCCATAGCAGCTCCAAGCCTCTAATCAGCAAGTCAGCAACACTACAGAGCAGCTTGTAAACAACATTACTACACAAAGATAGCACTTATAGACACAAATAGGGCAACACATAAAGACATTGCTTGGCATAACATAATTAGTTCAGTAGTTCACAAATCACAATGAAATTCTTAATTCTAGAATCCTAGCTCAAGGACTGTGCGAACAAGTCACAAAAGGAACAATCCACTCATATAAGAGAGATAAGACATAACAAAAGACAAATGTCATCACTCCAGGCTTCCAGCCTCCTCAATACTCATTCCTATTGTCCTCAAAAGGAATCTCATCATTATCTTCATCATACTCCTCTTCTTCAGACTCGATTTCCTCTTCTTCATAAAGCTCTCTCATTCTTGCACTCCTATCCTACATAGCTCAAGTTGTTCATTGGCTCCCATTGCTTCTTCAATAACACGCCATGATATCGTCATATTCGACATCTCTTCCTCATCCTCATCCCTATAGACAACCACTACACGATCATCTCCTCCCTCAGACAGAAAGCCTTGATCTTTAGAAGTTTCAGTAGATAGGAGGACGTCTATGATCTTCTTTTCCTTGATCTTTTGTTTCTTGGCCATCATTCTGGAATTGAATTGTATGAAGACTAGAGAGTTGAGACGGTCCGTAGTTAGCCTATTTCTTCTCTTGGTATGTATCTACAAATTAAACATGAGAACATTAAAACATGAGATTGACTAACTGAGACTTGAGAGTATTGATTATTGAATATTGAGATTTGAGATTAGAGACTAACTGATTCAAAAGTGCTCCAATTTCTTTCACAGCTGGAAGAGCTTGATGTTAATGAGAGGATTCTCATAGCCATCCTTTATAAAGCTGGTGTTTTAGTTCCATAGAGTTTTATGAGGAACCATCTAAATAATATTCTAATTAATCATTAAATTGATCATTTATATAATCATAACCTCAACAATTAACCAGAATATCATCCCGGTAGTTCCAACACGTGTTTTGTGCCCAAGATCGGAACACATGCCTTACCAACATTTAACATCACAATACAACTTAATAAAGAGCGAGTAATTAAGCATTTACGAATTCTCGTAATTTACGGCAAAAGAGCTAGGAGGATACTACTAATCAACCCCCAGACAAAAAGAAACTATGCAACGGAAGCTAGAGCTATAAACAACAAAATAAGGATAGAACCATATGCCCTTAGGCTCAATCACAAAAGCACGATCTCCGAGTAGTTACCTACTCATGCCCACCACCCACATTGGCAGACGTAAAGTAGCTAAAGACTAACTCCTCCACGCTGGTAGCGCCTAAAAGAGCAACGTGAGTACAAAGGTAATCGCAAGACTTAATCTATAATGGGTACTTATAGATAACCCAACTCCAAGGATTATGCATTTGGATGTTAGCAATAAAGTTGCCACATGGTTAAGTAGATTCATACTCGAAAGCAGTTTGATATAAACATGTGAGCAACTATACTATACTAAAAGTAACATTCTACCATGTAACCAACATCATGAACGTGCAAGTAATTGGAACCATATTAGCATAACTGAACATAACCACCTCAACCAAACCAATCCACAATCGTGACTCTACGACTGATGCGAATGGATAAAAGCATGCTCATGATCGAGAGTGCTATAATTCGAATTGATTTTACACCCTGCAAGGGATACTCCTTTACCCATACGTCTGGGGTCCATCCTCTTGACCTCCGAGATAACCTTTCTCATACCCGGAACTACCTACTCGTACATACTCCTATGGCATCGGGGTTACCACGAGCATGTCCCGGACACCTCCGGCTCCTCGCCACATTGCTTCTCCTCATTCTTTTTCATACGTGTCATAGGGCCGCAAGGCGAGCGTTAGCACGGTGTATGGTACTAGGCTTACCTTATCATTAGATCAGCATAAGTTAAGTACGGAAAATACTAGAGCCAATGGCACCGACGGACGGTGCTTAACCGATGCAAGCGGTCTATGGCATTCGAATTCCTTTCCTGACCTACCCCTAGCACTGCCCACTTCTCGCCTCATCCCCACACTCAAACATATCGGCATCATAGTCACATCCTTTGTGAATAAGTAAGTAAGTCCTAAGCTCGTGAACGGGGATCGAGCCACCGCTCAACTTCTACCTAAAGATTTAAAACAAAACAATTTAAAACATAGAAGCAATATGATCAAGAAGTACACTTGCCATTTACCTAATGTTGCTCGGTGTTGTCAAAACCTTGGTCTTGAAATCCCTCGAATGGATCTAAAGTGTTATCGACTAATTGCGAATTCTATCGATAAACAAAATCAAAATCGAATAAACACCAAAGAGAAAGAAAAAGAAAAGGAACTCTAATGCATTTACATGGCTTCTACCAAAACTCAGCATGCAATGCACAATAAATAATAACCTATATTGATCGATTGTTTATGAAAATAGGTTTTAAACTTATTCTACTGGCGAAGCTATTCAATAATATTAGAAAATTTTAAAAAGTTGCAAATTCTAAAAATCAGGGGGTTAAAAAGGCCATAGGCCTCGATCACGTTGAGCTAAAATCCTCTGGTACCTCGAAGTCCATAGGCCTTGGTCGCATCGAGACAATCCTTCACTACCTTAAAGGCCATAGGCTTTGATCACGTCGAGAAAATACTCCACCACCTCGAAGGCCATAAGCCTCGGTTGCGTTGAGCTAGAATCCTCTGCCACATCGAAGGACATAGGCCTCGGTAGCATCGAGCTGGACTCATTTGATCACGTTGAGTCGTAGCTTCCAGGGCCATTGGACTCGGACCAAGAGGACTCACGATGCAATCAATAGCGTGCTACTTCGTCGCTCTAGTTACATCGGAGGATCCCTATAGTCGCACCCTTCGGCCGCCAACGGCAGCAGAATGTGAGGGGGTTGGGACAGGGAAAGCCTTCAAAGCGTAGGTATGAAAAGAATGAAAAGGCGATAAGGAAAACTAAGTTAATGCATCACAATCTTAATTGTGTATAATAAAAGTGCAAAAACTGCACTTGGCAATGTGCCTTACAATCAATCTAGTTCTAACAAACGAGCTAGGCCATGACGCTTCCCAAAGTACGACAACGTGCGGAGGGTTGTCTCTGCCCTCCGGAGCCACCAACCTCACAGCTGGATCGGTACACAGGGCGACATCGCGCATACTCTTGACGCAAGAACCTCTTGCTGAATATGGAGTCTCCTCCAGCCCAAGAAGATGAGGCTTCCACCTGGAAGGGGTAGGAGTCGAAGGTCGAGAAATCCAAGTCCCTTAATGATGATGAGGCCTCTGTGGTCTCCACATCCTCCTTCTTGATCCGGGCCATGATATCCTCTAGGATGTTTGATGGAACCGTTCTGTTGAGGTCCCGTAGGAGAGCAAAACGCCAAGAGTCACGTGGGCCAGCGTCCTAAAAAACCCTCCACCATTCGTCTATCTCTATGGAATTTGGGCTAGCCTCCGAAGAAGAAGCGGAAGGGTCCTTTGGCTCCTCCCTAAATAAGATGTCGGTGGCCACCTCTGGGTCCATGCATCCTTACGAATCACACTACCACATAACAAGTCATCCATGTCGGTTCAAAATCTCCATCAGTGGCGGTTCTTGAACCAGCACTGATTACTCGGCATTTATAGTCACGGTTCTGGAACCGGCATAGCAAGTGATATCAATGCCTATTCTTAACTAAATCGGGCACCAGATTCCAAAAATTGATGTTTCGAAGCCAAAAAAAATTGATTTTTTTTGCAACTAACCAGCGATCAAGGCCTGAGATACCCCACATGCATAAGCTGTCATCGCGTTTTTTCACGCATGTTCATTCTATTGAATTCAAAGCCGTGACCTCCTCCCTTGCGCGTACATTTCTTACCATCTCAACTATCTCTCATTGCTGATAGCACTACGAGATATTTTCCTTTTGACTCCTCATGTTGAAAGTTTGTCATGATTATTTTGGCATCTAAATTACTTTAAATGAAAAAGTTGTCAACTACAAAGTTATAGATCTCATTGAAAGCTATAATTTTTATATAAAGTTTATCTCCATTCGACACCGTATGAAAAAGTTATGAATTTCGAAAAATCGGTTGTCATCAACTATCAGTGGCGTTTCGTGATACGAACCGGCACTGATAGTCCATTCATTATCAGTGCTGGTTGTGGTATGAACTAACACTGATAGTGACTTTTTAGTGCCAGTTCTTAGTGCCTCAGCCATTGTTCGCGTGCGGGAGTTTAACAACTGGCACTGATACGTCTTCAATAGCGATTTTTGCATAACCGACATTGATAGGGCACTACTTATGACATGTTGTGTAGTAGTGTCATGAGGTAGGACGAAGCGCTGCTGCCACAGGAGAGGTAGCACAGGCCCGGGCAATTGGGACACGTTGGTCCCCCCTCTAGAAGTAGCAGCTCGAACACTCGGGGAGATTCCTCTTGCTTCAGGTCGCCAAAGCTGTATGCGCAAATCCTTCTCAAGGGTCAGCCGTATGGCATGCATATCTGTCGGTGAATCAGGAACCAGGGGTCCCCGAATCCTGAGGCCAGGCCAGCAATCCGCCAGGTGGTGCCCTCAAACAGAGGTCAGCTCTGCGAGGTAAAAAAGACTAAGTCCCAGGAGAGGACGCTCGGGGCCACAATCAGTGGTCCCCGAGTACCCGGGTTCCCCGATGATCTGCGAAGACTAAGTGACCGGGAAGAAAGTACTCGGGAGGTAAATAACGACCCCCGAGCACCCAAGTCCCCCGACAACCAGGAGAGCCAAGTACTGGGAGAGGTGTGCCCGGGGCCACGAGCAGTGGCCTCCCGGGCACCCGAGTGCCCCGAGGACCCAACAAAGGAAGTTCCGGGAGAGAGTGCTCGGGGCTGCGAGCAGCGGCCCCCGAGCACTCAGTTCCCCGAGGATCCGTACAGTCAAGACCGGGAGAGAGTGCTCGGGCCGTGAATAGTGGCCCCCGAGCACTCGGTTCCCCGAAGGCCAAGAAAGGGCGTTCTTGGGAGAGAGTGCTCGGGGAGGTGAACAGTGACCCCCGAGCACTCGGTTCCCCGACGACCCAGGAAACCCCTCCGTCAGTGGCCCCCACAGGGGTCTAGCGATGAGGCGTCAGCCGGTGAAAGGCCCGAGGCCGCATTTAAGAGCGCGCATGGCCTGTCACCTCCAACTGCTCCCGCCACACTCGGTGTCAGTTCCTGCCATATTCTGGCAGAAGGGCGTGGGAACATTAAATGCACGGGTCCCATCCCGCGCTATCCGGTGCCCGAGGCCCGAGGCGTTCCGTCTACCGCGCTGCTGTGGCAGGCGAACAAGACGGGGCGAGCACGCCGGGCTGCTCTGCGGCTGCCCGGTGGGCCCTCTCCACGGCGCCCGTTGCCCGCGCCATCATGACGACTGATGACCAGGCGCGGGGCGTGTTTTCAACCCCCGTCACTTCGCGCAGAGGCTATGATGACGCCCTTTTCATTTATGGTGCCTTGGAACTCGTGCCCTCCTATTCGGGGTACGTTACTGCCGGCGGGTATTTAAAGCGGCCGGCAGCGCGGACAAAGACAAGTCTTGAAAAAGCTCGGCAAGCTCGGCAAGGTTGAAGAAGTTAATGAGGTAGAGAAGATCGAGAAGTCCAAGGACACCCAAAGCCAACAGGCACACACATATCGAAGAACACCTTCGTACGAGCATAGAAACCGAAGAACAAGGAGCCCCAGGCTCTAGGATAGACAGACATTCTTGTAACTAGCACATTTCTGAGAGACATTCTCAGGACATTTATAGCATCCACACAGGAGTAGGGTGTTACGCCTCCGTGCGGCCCGAACCTGTCTAAACCCCCAGTGCATTTACTTCATTCCGCACTAGATCATTCCACCCCACCAGCCATCGCATTTACATCCATTTATTTCTCCGGCAAACATATTCAGAATCATCCCCCCGGCCGAATCTCTAAAAAGGGGTCCCTCAGGATCCCTGCGACAGGAGTTAACCCACCGACAATATCCTAGCACAACACATAAATAAATGGATAAAGCACAAATGAGACATAGCTCCACAAAAGTTAGCGAGCAATGTCAAAATACATGAAGCAGGAGAGCCGGGTAAACACGCAAGGTCTCCCCCCCCCCCCCCCCCCGCAGGAAAAGGAGGTAAACACAAATAAAGTCTACTCAGAGCTACATCTCCGAAGGCTGATCCTGCGGAGCATCACCAGTACGGGAGGTTGTTCCTGCAGGGTGGCATTCGAATGAGGAGGCATCCCTGGCAAAGATCCGTCTGGTTGTGACAGAGGTCCACATGAGGAAGCATCTGAACACGGGCTTGGCCTCTCACAAGGGTGTCCGAGCTGGGAGCCCCTCGGATGCTTGACTTCACATGATCTGCTATAAAACACAGAGTCACAGGTCGACCATGCTTTTCCCATAACCCCCCCATTGGAAGCCGTCCAAGGGTATGCATATCTCGGTCGGAGGTGTCTTGGGTCGAATGTCCTCAGACACAAAGTCCAGAACCGACTGCTCCATTGCTTCAAACTAGTTGTGCCCAACGCAGTGCATCAGCGCCAGCTGAAACACCAAGGCCACTTAGATGCTAGAGCTAGCATAGGCCTCAACAGCATTGGTCGTAACCCCCGCTACAGTCTGAAACCAGCAGAGCGTCGGGCTCAAGATTTTCAGGCTAGAGGACAGTGGTGGGCCCTTGGCCTCGAGGCCTCCTAGAGCCTTTTCGATGGAGTGGACTGCCTCCATCGCGCACACTGTTAGCCCTTAGCGCTTCGTGTATAGTGCCTCCTCCACTACCTGGGCTTCCTCCCGCTCTTGCTAGGCTACGTCTAGCACGATCCAGGTCTTGGGCTTCGCCTTCTACAGCAATGCGGCCCGTGATGGCCTGATCGATCGATGCCTCGGCAACTCGGTGGACTTCGGTAACCTCCCAAGCCATGCTCTCTGCACGCCCCCGGGGCATCGTCTCTTCTCCATAGCCTTCGCTCGCTTCTTGGCCTCCTCTAGGGTGCATCGGAGCCCTGTTGCTTCCTCCTAAGCCATGCCTTGCCTAGGGGTAATAGCTGCAGAGCACTATAGAGGGGAGAGATGAGGTTAGCAGCCAAAAGTCCGGAACCAGAAAAGCTTCATCTAAGAACATACCTACCAGGCCATAGCCTCCAGACGTGACACCACCTCCTTTGAAGGCCTCCGGGCCACAGATAGCTCGATCTCCACGCTCCTAAGGAGAGATGAAGCTGAAGCAAAGGCACTTGATGCCTCCGGGCATAGTGCAAAGTCATCGGGGATTAGAGCAAAGCTCAAACCCTACTCTAAGAAGGCAGAGGTGGAAGATGTGAAGGGTCCGACTGCCCCGCCTCCAACCCCGAGGGCCAAGTCATGGCCGAGAGAAACACTCCAAGGCGATGAAGCCGATGCCTCTGAAGTGGTTGCCTCAGGTACCTCCACTGGGGTCGTCGGATCCTTAGGCAGAGACAGAACCTCCAGGGCAGAAGCTAAGAACGGAACCACTTCAACGGCCCTTGTCAACAGAAAAACACAAAAGTAAGGATCCATAGGCGCAAATGCGGTGGGGTAAAATGGGAAGTAATGCCACACCCTTACCGATGCTTATGGCAGTGACAGGGTCTGTGAAATCCTCGTCGTCGAAGGGGTTTGCAATCCCCCATGCAAAATAGTCGTCGAGGGAGGCTTCGCATCCCCTCCGCTTTGGCCATGGCTGGCTGGGTCCAAGAGGATCAAAGCCTTCCCAGGATCACCACCTCTAGCTCGCGACTAATCCGTGTCCACGTCGATCATAGCCTCGGCGCCCTCGGCAAGCCTCCGACGCTTCATCCCATCTGACCCCACCTTGGAGGACCCTACCACCGAGCTAGTGCACAAGGCTGTGGGGTCAGAGGGGGTGAATCTGGAGCATGTCCACATGGATCGTGTGGGTCATGGCACCTGAAGCCCCGCACCCTCGCTTTCTGGTGGCACGAGGTTTCATGAGGTCTGGCCACACCGGAGCTACCATTCCGAGGCAAGAGCAGACATGGTTGTGTCACTCCTAGTTCCCAACTAGCTCCATACGTTGGTCTCACTCCACAATGGAAGGATGTTCGAGGAACTTGTCCATGATCTCGATTGCTTTGTCCAGCGTAAGGCAATTCTTTAAAAGTAAAAGACGTCTCATGTATGTGGGTTAGATGCTAGACAAGGGGGAGGACTCACTAGAATTGACAGTGTGCCCGGAGTACGCGTTTGGCTTGCCTTCCTCACCTCACTCGAAGGCATGGTCCCAATCCTCCAGAAGGGGCCGGATGCGAAGCATCGTGAACTCCTCCATGAGATCACACATGCTCATCCTCTGCGCCACCCTCGATGCAAGCTGAGTGCTGGGTATGTCCACCACTAGGGTCCAGGCATAATGGATATCCTGACAGGTGAAACGAAGGGGGGAGTCGAAGCCTACATCGTAGTAGAACCACCCCTTCAGCCACCCTGTGTACCATCAGTTGTTGATGTCCTTCGTCGGGAATGCGTCCTGGTACTCTTGTTGAATATGGAAGTTCACGCTACTGAAGTTGAGGGCCTTCATCTCTCCTCCCTCGGTTTGCAGCTCGCTTCATGGATGGCGGCAAAAAGCTTCACTCACCCCTCACAGCCCTATGCCCGCATGGCTCCTTCAAAGATGGCCAAGCAGGCAATAGCATTGGCCAAGAGTTAGGGGAGCTCCACATAGAAGTGCCTAAGCACCCCTTCGAGGAGCAGCACGGCCGGAAAGCCGAGGCCCGTGTCGAAGAAGACTTCAAAAACCATGATCTCGTGGCCTCACAGTGCCGAGACCATCTGCCCTCATGAAACGTGAGCGACAGATCTATAAGAGATCTTCCCCTCCTTGACCCAGTCAAGCTTAGCCTCAGTAATGGTAGATGCTCTCAGCACGCTGGTTTGCAGGGGATACTTCTTATTAGCGCGGCGGAGCACCACGCTCGACGAAGGCCCGAGTAGAGGCGGTGGAGTCTCTACTATCACTGTTTTCGTCAGTGTGCGCACATCTACAACCCCACCAGTTGCCTGCGTGCCCATGCCAACAGTGGCGGAGACCAATTCCGCATGATGAGGCAGCGGTTGATGCTACTAACGTGGCCGCATGGTCCCCGGATGTTGCGAACCATGGGAGTCCCTATGTGTCGATGAGGAGTGATCATCGATGGTGGATGCTGGAAGTGTTGAGGTCGGTGGTGTTCGCGCAAGAGCAAAGCATAGGAGAACAAGAATGCTAGATAAAGTCACCGCTCGGCCGAGACCCCTACTTTATAAGCTAGAGGAGGAGTTGCTGCCACCTCAGGGCATGTGCGCATGCCTCGTCCCTTCACCCATGATCATGGGGGAAGCAGAACCGCTCTCCATAACGCTCCAACACCAAGATGCCACATGTACCACTACCGCCTGGCAAGACATGACTGCACCGCTAATCGCAGGTCGCATTTAATGCTCTCTCTCTCGTAGATGATGTTAGGCATTCGGCTCAACTGTTGGATCGGCACTTAAAACAACTCAATGCAACCGAAGGACCGTTGTCCCCCAAATAACAAAGAGAAGGATCGTCCGAGGTCCTGCTCCGAAGACCGCATGGCCAATGGCTCTGTTGGCCACCTTCGCGAGGGGCTACTGTTAGGGGGTCACCATGGAGCACCCCTAATGCCCTAGACTCCGTCACTCTAAGTTCAAAGGCCACCAGGTTTCGAAACCCCTCCGGGAGCCCTGGGCTCTGATTCTCCACGAAGCCCCAAGCCTCCAGAGACCGCGGATCCTTGGAGGTTGTGAACCTCTAGAGCCTTAAGGGAGTGATTGGCCCTTCGGAAGGACCAACGAGAAATGGGCCCACCGGCCACATGGTACTTGACACGAAGTGATCGGCATTTAATGCCGATGTGGTCGGTGGCTGCCCTGACACATTGGATAGGACCGGTGTTGTAGCTGACGACCGATCTAACCCTATGGCCACTTGCCGTAATAGTCACGGCCCCTTGTCGTATCAATATTTTATGAGGCTAGCCCTGGATCCTAGCTGTATAGTGACGACTTATATCTCTATCAATAAGGAGCATGCATGTACACTTTACACCCTGGATGACACTATAAATACAGCCCCCGACCACCATGCTAGAGGAAGAGATTTTTTCTGATCACTCTAGGTGTTGCCTTCCTCTCCACTTGGTCTCTAAGCTTGAGCCACTCTTGTAGGTTGACTCTCACCGCATTCTGTTCAGAAAAAGGCTTTTTCTTCCGCCAACAATAATACATGCAAAGTCATATAGTATAGGCAGCACACTGCAGATCGGGGCATTGGCCATTGCAATTTGCAAGCAATATATTACATGAAGATCAATATAGTGTAAGGCATCACACTGCAGATCGAGGCATGAAGCAGCATCCAAGTAGCAATCCAGAGGTAGACAATATTGTATACTATATAAAAGAAGCAATCTGCAATCCAGAGGTAGCACACATGCACGAATTAATTCTACTCTACAACTACAAGCATATCCAGAGACAGAACAAATCTCAATCAAGCAGTTTTACAGAAGCAGTCAAGCAAAGCAGAGCAGAGGTGGAGGCGCGGAGCCAAAAAAGGGAGGGACCAAGGAGGGAACAGGAAGAGACAAGAAGGCATCACACATCTCACATCACCTAGTGCTAGAGGTCTGGCGATGGCAAGAGGACAGGGAGCAGAGAGGAGGGGTGTAGGGGCCAGATGGCGCCAGCGATGTGAAGAGGAGGAGCTCGGGCCTCAGGTCATGGTTGTGTAGAGACCAGAGAGATGGCGAGGAGGAGGAGATCCAGACAGCATGGCGAGAAGACGTGGAGGAGCTCTTCGATCCGGCAACTAGAGGACGAGACGAGGACGAAGGAGCTCAAGCCATCACCCCCACTCTGCCTTGCTAAAAAACCTAGTCCGAGCTCTCCTTAGTCCTTTCCCTATTTCTATTGCCCGCCCATGCTTTCATCTCCCGCCAGTGCTTTCATCTCCTGCCATCCGCTCTTGCTCCCTCTCTAGCCCGCCTCGCTCCGCCTCCTCGTCGCTTTTCTCTGCTTCTTCACACCTAGGCGCACACGTTCCTACGCTTAGGCGATGGGCCTGCCTAGGATGCCGCTTATGCCTGGGGCTATGCTATGAGCCATCGCCTAGCGCTTTAGCCTGCTACGGCAGGCATCTTTCTATGCTTTTTCCAACCTTACTTATAGCAACATCTCTGCGAAGAATGATCATAAATCCGTAAGCCTAGTGGCAGATCCTAGGCGACATCAAGGAAGGAGGGCTCCCCTTTGTTCTTCCTTTTCATCTTATCTAAAAATTAACTATATAAAGTTTATGATACACCTATAGCAAGTTGAGATAGCCGTTGAATTCGGGGTTGCCCCCACCCCCCCCCCCAGCCACGGTGGATCTGCCCTGCGTAAGCCACGTGTCCGCAGCCCAGGCGCTCCAGGCCCTCCGTCCATAAGAACCGCACGCACCCCCACTCCCACGTAGCCACGTGTCCATACATGGCCTGCGCCAAGAAAGCCCACACACTCCCAGTCGGCCAGTCCCCGCCGTCGAATTCAAATTTTCTCCGCAACGGAAAAAGCGCGGCCTCCCTCCCCCTCCCCTTCCTCCTGCCCCTTTCCCTTTCCCCTCCCGATTCGCCCAGATCGCCGAGCCAAATCTCCCCAAAACCTCGCGATTCCTTCAAGCGCCTCATCGGGTCGGAGATTCTGAGCGCGGGCAGGGCCGTCCCTGTTGTCGCCGGCGGCATGGCGCAGACGCCGAACCCCAGCAGGAGGTCGTGGGTCGGACCGGCGCCGACGCCCTTCCTCACGCCACGGCCGGAGCGGCGCCAGCTCGAGCTGAGGTGGGCGGACGGGGGATCCCAGAGCTCCGTGCGCCGCAGCGGCCTTGGCGCCGGCCGAGGCGGGGGCGGGGGCGAGAGGGATCGCGAGGTCAACGTCCAGGTCATGCTCCGGTGCAGGTGAGTTGCGGGAGTGTGGAGATAGGTTTTTTTATCTGGCGTTTTGATTGCGTAGTGACAGCGACAATATCGAACGGCTGGCTTGCTGCTTGTGCTAGTTAATGGTTCCGAAGACTAGCGTGTGCTTCATGGGTGCCGCAAGACAGCCTTGTTCTACAGATCATTTTCGTAACCGCGTCCGACTATAGCTAGCATCGTTGATGCATTTGTCCGACTTGTGCGCAACCAGGCCACTGAGCGAGGAGGAGCAGACATCGAATGTGCAGAGCGCCATCTCTTGCAATGACCCGAAGAGGGAGGCCACTGTTCTTCACAGCCTCTTCAAGCAAGCAGACAAGACGTTTACCTTTGACAAGGTAATGCCTCTATGGATCTATGTGTTTGCTGTTTGTATTGTAAGTTTTTTTTTATGATTGTAGCAGCGAACAGTCCTACTGTCATTTGATTTGATTACTGATTCTAAAGATAAAAATCTTACGCATGACAAAACCTTAACAGAGAAGTTGACTCATATTTTTTGGGGATAATGGAATAGTTGCTGACTCATGATTGATATTGCTTACGATCAATGGTCTTGGATATGTGGTTGTTGTTTTGTCCCAGGTCTTTGGACCAAAATCTCAGCAAAGGTCGATATATGAGCATGCTGTTGCACCATTTGTCAATGATGTCCTCGAAGGCTATAGCTGCACTGTCTTCGCCTTTGGGCAGACTGGAACCGGGAAAACGTATACCATGGAGGGAGAGATGAGGCAGAAGGTACCCAAAATATTTTGAAATCATCTATGAAGGCAGGAAGTTGCTTGTAGTTCCTGAATAATTTGTATCATCTAATTTTTTTAGTTTAGTGAACTGCCGGATACTGCTGGTGTCATCCCTAGAGCAGTGCGGCATATCTTTGCTATACTGGAAGCACGGAAGGATGATTATAGCATGAAGGTAACCTTCTTAGAGCTCTATAACGAAGAGATAACAGACCTATTGGCTTTGGAGGACCAAAGCAAATTCCCTGAAGATAGACAGAAGAGGCCTATAACTCTTATGGAAGATGGCAAAGGTGGGGCGGTCATAAGAGGGCTTGAAGAGATTGTTGTCTACAGTCCTAGTGACATATATAGCCTTTTGGAACATGGATCGGCTAGGAGACGCACTGCTGACACTGCACTAAATAAGCAAAGCAGGTTATTGATCATTCTGCTACCATCTTTTTGTACCGGGGTTGGATGCTAAGCACTCTGCATTCTGTACTTGCAGCCGATCACACGCCGTTTTTTCTATAAGCATCCATGTCAAAGAAACAACAGTAGGGAATGAGAAACTCATGAAGTGTGGGAGGTTGAACCTTGTAGACTTGGCAGGATCGGAGAATATAGCTCGATCAGGTGCAAGAGAGGTACTCTTTTTTGTCTATTGACATTTGCCATCCATTAGTGATTGCATTACCTGTTAGCTTGTTCTCCATATCTTGTCCAATTGGGTCACTTAGTTTAATCGGTCTATCCATCTTGTCTATCTTCTTTTATTGAATCATTTGGTTATGTTAAAGTACGTGCTCGAACATGATTGAATTATATCTTGTATCATGTAAATACATGTATTGAATAATGAAAAATCATCTCACTACCATCACAAACAGGCATAAGTTGGAAAATATTTTGTACTATGCAAGGATGATACGGGGGTTCTGGGGTTACATGGTCTTTGTGTTGTTCTGGAGTTATGGGGTTACATGGCTATTGAAGGGGCTAATATAGTTCAGGAATACTGCATATCCCAGGAGTAATCATCTGTATTTTGGAACCTTATGTTTTAGTAAAATGGAGTGTTCCTTTTCTCTTACCTAGAGCTTTGTTACCTTATGCTGAGTAGACTTATTGTACATCCAATCTCACTGTGGTGCTATCTTAGAATCCCCAAAAATGTTCTTTTAGCATTCCAGTCCTGTTTTAAGTCATGATTTCTAGTATGCTAATAGGGTAGAGCAAGAGAAGCTGGAGAGATGAATAAGAGCTTATTAACCCTGGGGCGTGTCATCACCGCGCTTGTGGAGCATTCAGTTCATGTGCCATATAGGTTGTACAGCTGTGCTTGTATTGTACGTAAGCTTCATGAGTAGTTTATTTATTATTGTGCAGGGAAGTAATGCATATTCATTTGAAACTTTTATCAGGGATAGTAAGCTCACCAGACTGCTAAGAGAATCGTTAGGTGGAAAAGCCAAAACATGCATCATAGCAACGGTGTCTCCATCTGTACATTCTCTGGAAGAAACACTAGTTACACTTGATTATGCTTCTCGTGCTAAAAGCATAAGAAACAAGCCAGAGGTTCAACTTCTATTCATGCTTGGTGTTTGAAACTTGAAATTTGCTTGCTACCCTTGTTACAAACTTAACATCCATTGTAGGCAAACCAAAAAACATGCAGATCGTTATGCTCAAGGATCTCTACCAAGAAATGGAAAGAATGAAACAAGGTTCTCTCTTTTCCACTAGATTTGCTTCCGTCCCTCGCATTATTATAGGATCTCACAAGTATATTGTCAGATGTCAAAGTTGCAAGGGAAAAGAATGGAATCTATATCCCTCATGAACGGTTCGTTCTAGAGGAGGCAGAAAAAAAGGTACAAGTGTACACTACCACCACCACCAAAAGCCTTCAGATTTTTTATTAAATACAGTTCTTATGGGACTTCTGTGTAATATTTTTAATATTCTCAATCATTTTGACTATTCGTTGCAGAAAATAAAAGAAAAGATAGAACTTTTGGAGCTCAGTCTTGAAAAGCAGAGCAAAGTATACCTATCCCCAACCCCAATCCCGAATTATTATTATTATTTGTTTTTTTTGCTAACTGAAGGTTGAACTGGCTTGTACTTCTGGTGGTATGGTAGGAAGTGGAAAAATTCAAAGGTTTGTACCTAGCAGAACAGGAACGCAGCTTGGATTTTGAAAGTCAGAACCAAGATTTGGAGGTAAAGTGCTTTGGAGAACTTTCTTTCATTTTCTTATCTTAATAACAAAAACTTTGTTCTCATTTGTTTAGATTTCTTAGAGTCCTCACATTTTGTACATATCCCTATTTAGATAAATCTTGAAAACTGGAAGGGAAAGTTTCTAGATCTTCAAGAAGCTCATTCTAGAGTCAATATTTCGCTTAAGGAGAAGGACTTCATAATCTCAAACTTACTTTGTGCCGGTATTTTTTTTTGTAATTTTGCTAGTTTATAGCTTGAAGAATTTAATATATGTAATAAAGCTTCAATCTCTGATCAATTTTTTTTTGTTATCCATAATATTGGATAGAACACTTAATTATGGAACGTGCAAAGGATATGCGCAACACCTTGGAGAATGCATCTGGAGATATTAATGTACTTCTGAATAAACTAGGTAAATAGCTACCATCACCTAATTTAATCCAATTTGTTGTTTCCTTGTACTAACTGTTCTTCTTTCCTTTCACAATCGTTTATAGAAAGGCAATCAAAAACTGAAGCTGAAAATGAAGATTTGCTATCTGGTTTTCGGTCTGAATTGGATCACAGTCTCGGAGTTCTGCATAACACAGTTGTTGGATCAGTTTGTGAACAACGTAAATTTTTGGGGTCTATGAATGAACAAACGAAGTCATACTTTTCAGCTAAAACTGAGGTGTCACTATTGAAATGCTGATTTCATTTACATTTTAAGGATTACTGTCCCTCTCCCAATACACTAATATGACTGCAACATACCATTGCTTCCAGTCAGCAAACCAATTGGAGAGAAGAATTGCAAAAGTCAAAGATATGTATGTCTCTGGGGTCCAATGCATGAAGGAGCTCGCTAGTACCCTAAGACAGCGATCCATCATAGATTTTGAGCAGATGAGGCTGAATATATCTGCTCATGCAATTGCTGTTGACAATGTATGAAATAATAGAAACTTTCAGATAAGTGCAATCTAATGCAAATAAACGAAGTGCTGTACACAATCTAATTATTGTCTATGTATAAACACTAACAGTTTCTAGCAATGATGGTTTCGGAAGCTGAACAAGTTCTGACTGATGTTCTGAAATCTACTTCAGAGCTCAAGGAACTATTAGCCTTTTCTGCTGAACTACAAAAGGCAGTATGTCTCCTTGATTTTGTTTTAGTTCACGTGCCTGTATGGAACATATTTAGCAAGATGCTGCAACCCATTCAAATGATTTTTTTGCAGGGATTGCAAAGGAGTCTTACTTCCGCACAAGCCATGTCAAAGACATCAATTGATTTCTTTAGGGATATCAGGGTACAGGTGTCTAGGCTCATAAAAAATATGGAACGGAATCAAATAGAAAGGCCCTCCCAGCTTGTTGAATTTGAGAAGGAATTTAAGGTAGTTGGTTATGGTAGATATCGTGATATACGTTTCATTTATGAACAAACTCTCTAATGACACGCTTCCTTTTTATAGGAAATTTGTGTTAAAGACGAGCAAGCTGCTCTTAACAAGATTGCTGGAATTTTATCAGGGTTCACTACCAAGAAAACTACAATGGTCAGAAAATTTGTTGCATGAGCAAATAAAATGGATTTATTATGACTTCAACTTTAACCGATCTACCTGTTAGCAGGTTTCAGAATATGTGGGACAGCTGAATGAGAGATACAGTGAAGAGCACAATCACCTGAAATTGGAGATGTCCAACCTACAGCACACTTTAGATAACGGCATAAAAGAGTCCGTGGCTTATGCTGGAATGGTAAAGAACCAATTCCAGGAGGATAAGTCATCGCATGCTAAATTAAATGATCAAATGGAAGACATCTTGCAGCAATGGTACTCATCTCACTTGCCAATCTCAAACATAGTGCAATATGAATCAGTTATTCTCCCTTGAAGTGCTTCTATTTCCATTATTTGTTTATGCTGAAGAAGCGCTATTCATTGCAGCTTGAAAAATAGTGGCCATTCCGTATCTTATTGGTCACATACTCAATCATCTTTGCAATATCTTTGTAAGAGCTCAATAATGGAGGCTGATGAATTTATCGAGTAAGTTGCAATCATAGTTAGTAAAAGTTATCATTTGTGTGATACTCTGAGCTTTAGTTTATGGCTTTTTCCAGGTCTCTTACTTGCTTCTTGTATGCAGAGAACGGAGAAACGAAAATGAAAATCTGTTCCAGGAAAAGCTGATGTTATCTTCGCAGGATGATGCAGGGTTTCATGCCATTGCATCTGATGTGTTGACTGCTTCAGAGAGTAACACATCTACCTTTATTATAAATTTTTATTTTCCAAATGATGGCATTTTCCTTACATAGTCCGTGCTCATTTCCAGATTCCCTCTTACTGGATCATGAAACTAGAAAGATGATGGAAACTGTCTCCTCCACTTTCTCGGATCGTCTGGAATTGCTGAATGAAAAACACAATGAAGGCGCAGAATCTATAAGAAACATCGCGAGTAACTGTCTCGAGAAGGATCACATGGTAAGATTTTCTTGTCAGGCTGTGTCAGCACACCAGTTTAGACTAGAAGTGAAGAAGCAAGTTGATGAATTTTAATTAAGTGAGACTATATAACTATATTGTTGTTGTCTTTCTGGCTGAAAAGTGGCTAATTCCTCTTTGCTACAGAGCCATATCAACTTAAGGGCATGCTTAACATTTCAAGAGAAATTACTCAATGCACACCACCTATATATCATTATTATGATTATATTATATCCCTTGACTTGGTCCTTACTAATGTTCACCCATCAGGTTAATAGTCCAGTTCAGCATTGTCCACGGGAGCTATTGACCAATGCATACAGTTTGGAATCAATTGAAGAGCTAAGAGCCTCTGTGGCAGACCTGGTAGCGAAATTCAGATCGGAGAATAAGTTGGATGGAGTGGACAAGGGAAAGCAAAACTTGGATCAAAGAACACGCACTCCTAGAAGTCCTCTCATGCCAGTCAATCACTACAATGAGTGAAGAAAGTGGCAATTGTAAAATGTTAAAATGCTGCAAAGATGGCAAGATCTCTTGCCCATTGATTACCTTCTTAATTTAGCATTCCTCGGCTGTGGGATGCTGCATGCAAAGATTCTCAGTAGGGCTAGATAAGAAATGCAGAGACCAAACGATTTGTACTATTTAAAATCTACGTGGTCTTCTTACTGTTTATTCTTTCCAAAATTTCTGATCAATCCAGTGAGCGCTTCATGTCTCTTTCTAAAACAAGATAAGGACTAAAATGTTCAATTTCTTTCTCATACCTGATATACATGGTAAGTCCAAAACAATATAAGTACTAAAATGTTGCTAGCAACCGTAAATATTTGATTACTCACCCCTTATTGGTTGCTTCAGGATTCCTGGAGAGAGCATCACACATTCACAGGAAGGAAATAGGTGTGGAGAAGAGAATAATGTGGAGAACTGCCTACTGATCAAGTGATCATCAGAGGAAAGGGGATAGGGAGAGAATAAATGTATGTTTGGTTGGAGGGTGAGGTTGGATGGAATAGTATCATCTTTATTTTTTATGATAGGATGATCTAGTTTTCTGTTTGGTTACTATAGATAGGGTGAGTTTGTTTTCTGTTTGGTTGGTAGGATTAAAATAGATAGAATAAGTTAGTTTTCTGTTTAGTTGAATGGATTAGATAAGCTGAGTTATGATGATCTTCTGTTAAACCTACCTCTTGATTATGCAGCATTTGGATGATTTGTGCATATTTGAATTTTTTTTAATTCAAATTGAATTAAAAAGAAAATATCATATGAAATGATAAAAATACATATAAATATAGCATTACAGAGAAGTTTACTATTTTACCAAATAACCTAAGATTAGAAACATTTTTATAAATTAGTACATCACATGAGAAGAATATTAGTGGTTTTTCAGATTTTTGAGAAATTATTTGAGACATTAAAAATTGATAGAAGTTATACAAGTAGACTTTTTAGATAATTTTAATTAAATATTGCCTCAGGCCTTTTGAATCAAACTAATTAAAACAGTTTGTTAGTGAGCTATAGTTTACTTATGAAAATATTTACAATTTTTAGATCACTCTTATACTTAAAAAAATAAAAATAAATAAAAAAACATGAACACACATGCGCACAACACAATAGCCAGCTAGCTAGCTTTCTCCGTCGAGCAAACTACATGCTGACAACGTGAATGGCTTGGTCTGGCGTCCAATATATTAAAGAATATTCTCCAATAATAACTACGCACATTCATCTAACTAAACATCACTAAAAACTGCGCATTGCCGCTTTGTTTGCTCAAAGCATAGTTTTCAGAAAAACTAAAGTGACCAAACTGCCTACTTCCGTAGAGGTTTTGTGTTCGAATCTGCATCTCATTTTCTTCTGTTGAAGCTGAAGTATCGCATCATGTTCCAATATTGCAATCTGTTTTTGTCACTTACGGATGAACATGTAAAACATAAGAATTAGGGATTCAAGTGGCCATCCAGTGAGTTCCCAATGACCCATTTTAGTTCATAAAAAAATTTCCACCATGATTAATTAAGAAATTAAACTAACAATTAAGTGGAGTAGCATTTTTAGGGCGGAGTGACTTTTTGGTCGGAAAAAAAAACAAATCTTGCATCCCTAATAATAATAGTTTTCTTCGTTTTTGTTCGGTTTAAAAAAATAGTAATCCCTTTGCACAGTCCGATTTGAGAATAGGCAAGCCGCAAGTGTAGTGGCGTATGAACGGAGCAGTACAATTTCAAATGTCACTTGCACAAAAAACTGAATTATGGGCAGCTCAAATGAATATAGCCAAACTTTTGGTGGTGTGTTGCCAAAAATTTTCGGATGGCTTTAGCATCCTAAGAAAAGTATGAGTTTAACATTTGTAGGAGCTTTTTAATTATGATGCACCACTTTTTATTATACAGAAATAATATTTTTCTTGTAAAGTTGATGATACATAGTATTAGTAACATGAGCTTTTTTACCATCCTTAGAAAGGTATCACTGATTATAACTTGATTTTAACTTAAAAGGTATAATAGTACCTCCGGTACCAAACTCTAAGTTATAATTTTGGACCTTTACAAGGACCGTAAAAAAGCTCTACGAACATAACTGTAGAAATATACTGATGGCAGTAGCAGTGGTGTTTACTTTGCAGGAGTGCGCTGTTGTGGAGGAAAACTCTTCTGGGTCAGAATGAAGCGGCAAAAGGTCCTCACCTTGTCTGCAGAGGCTGATGAAAAAATCTGCAACCTAGCTGCAGTTGCACGGAAGATGATGCAAGAAAGGGACGAGGCGAGGAACCAAGCGAGGATTCTCCTCGCGGACTTCCAGGCAAGAAATGCCCAGATGACGATGCTTCCAGGAAGGGCACACTGCAGAGCTGCAAGGCCATCGGCAACAGCCAGTCCCTTGCTCCTACCCCGCTCAAGCCTTTTGGTGAGATGATGCAGGGACAACACTCCCGGACTGGACCTGCCTACCGCCTTGCATCGTCCAGCAACTTCGGCCACAGAAACCTTGCATCTTCGATGGACGCACACACTGTCCGGCCTTCTCTCAATGGCTTCGCTTCCGCGAGCCGGGATAACTCCGATCCAGATATGTTCCTGGTGGACGTCGCGGAATCGCCGCAGGCTCTGGCCAGGGCGGAAATTCCGGTGAGTATGACCATCTGGCCGAGCAGAAGCCCCTGCAGTGGAAAGGTAAATCGGCTCTTCTTCATGCCGCAGGTCAAGGTCAAGCTCCCTAGTTCCTGGGTCTATGCTCTGCTCGTTGCTCACAGGGGCCAAGTGTATCAACGAGGAGTCAGAACATGTATGTTGTTAGCACTTGCACCGTGGAACTCCATCCTCAATTGATAGCTGTGGGTGCGCACTTCGCACTTAGATTTGAGTTCTTTTCGTCTCGTTTTTAAGCGAGCACGTTAGCATCTCCTTGATAGGGTTCTTGATCGATTTTCAAATTAACACATAATAATAGTTTCAAAGTAGAAAACTATGTACAACTATAACTTTTAAAAAAATTCGAGAGCAACCCATTTCATCTAAACACCCCCGTGGGCCGCAAATGACAGTGCGTAGAGAATTACCTAGAACTTAGCTATTTTACACAGGTTGAATGGTCAAAATGATACATTACAGAGGCGAGAGAAATCACGAACACGAGCCTCTGAAAGAATGTTTGCAACTCATATGTTACAACAATTACAATGCCCACCAAACTTGCTATCTCCAGAATAAGTAGTTCACTACAGTTTGGACACCCCTACTTACCTGAACCTTCAAGCTAAAATTTTGTCAAGACCAGATCATGCCCTAAGAAAATTTACACCTACCAAACTCAACAATAATTACATTAGCCGATGCTGCCGAAGGCCCTTGCCAAAATGGGGTTGCATCAATCTAACATATAGACCGTTCTGGTCCATCAGAGAGTCATGTGTACCCTGCTCAACTATCCTACCACCATTTAGGACAACAATGTTATCCACATGCTTCATCATTGCAGCCCTGTGTGCAATGAGAATCGTTGTCTTGTTACCCATGACCAAAGTGTCGAGAGCTTCCTGTACCACTCTGCTTGATTCGGACTCGATAGCAGAGCTGGCCTCGTCCAACAACAATATCGGTGCGTTCTTCAAAACCACCCTAGCAATGGCAATCCGTTGTTTCTGCCCAGGTGTGAGATCAACCCCTCTCATTCCCACATGAGTGTCATAGCCATGTGGCAAGCTACTAATGAAATGGTGAGCATTTGCTATCCTCGCAGCTTCCTTCATCTCAGCCTCTGTTGCATTGTGCCTTGCATAAATAATGTTTTCTCTTATTGTCGTTGAGAAAATAACAGGCTCTTGCTGAATCAGGCCCATGTGACTACGCAACCATCTCAGGTTGAATGATTTCAGATCTCGACCATCCAGCAGAACTTGGCCAGAAACTGGGTCATAGAATCTCTCGATCAAAGAAATAATAGTGCTTTTCCCTGATCCTAAAACCCCCACCACTGCAACTGTTTGCCCACCACTCACTTTAAGATTAAAATTGCTCAGCACAAGAATTTCAGGGCGAGCAGGATAAGAAAAATCAACATTCTTGAATTCAATGCTTCCGTAGACATTTGGTGGTTTCAGGCCAGTGGTATCATCAGGATCAATCTTTGGCTCACGGTCAATAATTTCAAACACTGACATAAGAGACTTCCTCCGTTTAAGTATGTAAGGCGCAAGCCCAAAGGGCTCCACCAAAGCAAATGATGCAAATGAAAAGAGAATGTACTCTTTTAGTCCTGTGGCTATTGTCAGATGCTGCCGGTCCACTGAAATGGCAGTGTACCAAAGAAGTAGGGCATTGCAGGCAAAAAGAAGAAACTGCGAGAGACCGAAGCCGAAGCCTATAGCCAATCCGTGCACAAGACTTTGCTTCAGTATCTTATCAAGATGTAATCTGTAGAGTTCCATTATCTTGTTCCCAGCACAGAATGCTACTACAGTGTATATGTTCCGGACTGCATCTTCAAGTACTAAAGAAGCCTTTCTATGCATCTCCTGGATTCCTTTTGAGAAGCCCGCAAGCCACAATTTCTGCGACATTATTTATTAGATCCATTAAGACATTTGCCAGTGTGCTGATGTGCTACAGTTATAACATATGGGCCATATGAATAGGCAATGCTGCTTACAGCATGTTGCACAATATAAAAAAATCAGTATCTGGTACTCATATATAGTCATTTTTTCGGCTAATCCTACAGAAAGGGATCAATCATGTACAGAACTGTCAAGAAGCCAATTCTAAACATGAACAGTAATATTTTTAGAGTTTAACATGTGCAGTAATCCTTGACAGACTACTCGATCTTACACGCGTGAACTTCAAAGTGAAGTACTCCCTCCATCCACTTCTATAAGGCGTATTTTGATTTGGAAAAGTCAAACTTCGTAAGTTTTGACCAACAATTATTCAAATTATATGCATGTTTAGTGTACAAAAGTTGTATCAATAGATTCATATTTCAAAGTGCTTTTAATATGATGTTGATTTTATAGCAATTGAAAATAAATTGTAAGAAATTAAAGGTCAAAATCTACTTTGAAGTCTTTTTCAACCAAAATACGCCTTATAAAATGGACAGAGGGAGTATATGCTAAGCCGAGCGTTCTATTTTGGAAGACTCCAGAGCTCAATGAGGCTCACTGAGCTTGCTTTCTCAGGCTCAACTTGTATATATTAGGATTCAAGTAATCCAAAGTCTAACTGAGGTTTGGAAATGATCACATGATTTTTATTAGAAGATTCCCTCTTCGCTGTATTAGCACACACTTGCTGTTATTTAAAGTTTCTCTAATCCAACCTCTAACCAAACAAAATAGTGTGTGTTGTGCAACAATTCCATGGGCATGCATTAAATTTCTGTTAACATGCTATTCATTAGGAGATAATAGACTAATAAAGAAGATCTCATTACCTGTGCAATAGCAGAGATAACAAGAACTGGTAAAGTTGCAAGTGCAACAAGTGCCACCCGCCATCCCAACAACATTCCAATAAGAAGAGCCACAGATACTGCAGCAGTGTCTTGTATGAATATGGAAAGACGGTTACTGAAGGCAGCGCGGACAAATGTAGCATCATTTGCCAGGCGCATGGACAGTGTATCAGCATTGTTCTCCTCTTTGTCAAACCATCCAACTTCATTGCGCAGCATTGCTGTCAAAGAAATTATAAATCAGTCTTAAACTCTACAAGATCAAACTAACTCCATGATTGCAGCAGAATACGAGAAAAGCGTATAAACATGCAGATTGCAATTACCGGAGAACATCATCCTTCTTATGCGCTCAGTCATCTTCTCCCCCATTATTCCAAAATAGAAATGTTGCAACCAGTTGACCAGCACTGTAATAACACCCATGCCTACTATGAATAAACACCACCTGTTCACTTCGTGGTGCATATCACGAACTTCTATTTGATAGTATGCTGACACTATAAGTGCTATTGTGTAAGCAAGAAGTGGATTAAACGAGCCAAATATAGCAGCACCAATTGTACCTAAAAGAGCATAAGGCCATTCAGCAATACTAAGTCCTGCAAGTCGCCAAAAAGATGGAGGAGTGTGGTGCTGAACCTCATCTAGATCACTATGTTCAGAGCTCATATCATCTCGTTCACTCTGTGGTCTGCTAAAAGTTTGTGAATGTGAACGCTCATTCTTAGGATCAGAAATCAAAAGAGGAGATATGGGCGAGTCAGATTCTGAATTCTTAGATGATTGCCGCTGTATAGGATGGACATCAACTTTGGGAAGATCGGGCAATTTCATTTCAAAACTATCCTGTCTCTTGATGGACGGTGTTCTTTCAGTTTCAGTTGCAACCATAGGTATCCCACTGTCTATAGTTTGTTCTGAAGGTGGACTTATATCCTTTGGTGAATCATGAGAGTTTCTGACGGTATCTGATCGCAAAAATTGAAGCATTCCATGTGTTCTTTGAAGTGAAGGTGATTTTGCCATCTTAGGAGAGGATGATTCTTGAAAGTATTGGCTCACTGACGCGTCCTCAATTTGGAGTGACTTGCGCTCCCTGCTATTCTTGGTGGGCATCCTGGCATGGATCAAGATAGGATTAATAAGGCAACCTAAATCAAATCATTCACTTTTGCTGCTCACAGCACAAGAACCGCAACAGAATGCAGAGTCATGAAGTAAGCACAAAAGGTTAAGCAGTATCTCTTTAGAACAGTAGTCTTTCAAAGGATGCTATTGCCAGCAAGATTCCAGGATCCAGGAAATAGTTAGTGTCCACAAGTACCATACTTCAGATATGCTTAGACCAGATGTTGGACATTGTCTAGGGAAAAAAAGCTTACCTTTTAGGAAGTTTTGTTGCTTCCTCGCACCTTAAAAGCTCAGCATAAAGTCCATCCAAGTTCAGCAATTCATCATGTGTACCCATTTCAACAAGATGCCCCTCCTCCATTACAGCTATGTAATCAGCATTTTTTATGAGGCTAAGACGTCTAGCAATTATAATGGTTGACCTTCCCAACATGAGAACATCTAATGCTTCTTGGACAGCCTTTTCAGCTTCAAAATCAAGTCCTCCCGTGACCTCATCAAGCAAGAGAATGGATGGGTTTGAAAGCACAGCACGGGCAATAGAAATTTTGATCTTCTGTTCATCAGTCAGTGCTATGCCAGCTTGACCAACCTAAGGTAAATTAAACCAGAATTTGTAAAATATGTACTAGAGCCTCAATGCCTAACCAGCCTAAACTGGGTAGACAATAACGTCAATAAGATGTTTGATACTGCCATTACCTGGGTTTCATATCCCTTTTCAAGTGAACTGATGAACCTATGGGCATGTGCTGTCTTCGCTGCCTCTTCTATTTGATCAAAAGTAGCAGATCTTCCATAAGCGATGTTTTCCCGAATGCTCAAACTCAATAAAGCTGGTTCTTGTGTCACCAGACCAATTTGGCTTCTTAACCATTCTACTTTCAAGTTTTTTATGTTTTCCCCATCCAAAAGAACTTCCCCTGCAAATATAAAAGAGAGAGTAGCCTTTTAAAATGGAGAAATCGAAGCGGAAAATCAAAGATGCTTCTCAGTGCTCTTACCTAATGTTGGGTCATAGAATCTCTCCATTAGAGGAATTATGCTGCTTTTCCCCGAGCCATTTCTACCAACAAGTGCAACAGTTTTTCTAGCAGGTACAGTGAGGAAGAAACCACTTAAAATTGGAATTTCAGGACGAGACAGGTAGCTAAAATACACATTTCTAAATTCAATGTTCCCCTGCACTTGGGGTAAGGTGATCCCTTCTTGATTGGTACTGGAAGTTGAACGGCTAATCATCTCATATAATCTATACGCAGCAATGCGCCCTTGCTCGAATGAATAGAAGTTTGTAGCTGCTTGATTCAAACCACTACAAATTTAAAAAGAAACTTAGATAAGGCTATACACGATGAAAAATATGAAGCGAAAACTGTATGTTAAGTTGCTTACAGGCCGCTCAGAATTACAGAGAATAAAGCTACCACAACTTCACCACCATCAGCTTTTCCACGAGCAATCAGGTGTCTTCCAACCCAAAGTTGCAAAGCACATGAGCAAATGGCAAGTCCGTATGTAAATCCAAGGCCAATTCCTTGGACAAGGCTTATCAAAATGCCATATCTCAGTGTGGCTTGAAGTGAGGTAGCGTAGGAGTACTTTGCAAGAGTTTCGTTTGTAAAAGCGTACAGTGTCCTGATGTATGAGATGGCCTGTGCATACACGTGTCTCCATTAAATAAAACATAGAACCAGAGATATTTGAACTCACTAATTGCACGTGGAACCAGAACAATTGTAATCTACAAAATCAAGAGTGAGGAATAGCTGCCCTCTGATACAGTGCTCTCAAGATAGGAGATAAGACAGCCATGAGCACTGTATCTGACAGCAGCTTAGGTTGATGTATACTTAAACAAAATCAGAAGAATGGGCAGCTTGGAAGATTAAATAAAAGGTAACAACCTGTTCAGCAATACTAGCCGCTTCGGCGTAAGCATCTTGAATGTTTTCAGCCAACCTATGAAGGAATATGTTAGATATTCCTCCTGCTGCAACAATCAAGGGCCCAGTGGCAAGAGTTAGAAGTGCAATTTGCCAACAATTGAGAAGGCCAACAATGAGACCACCAACAAATGTAGCCATATTATGTATGTAGTTCCCGACCTATAAAGGAACTAAGTTGTTAGAAGACCCTATAATTGAGGAAGTTCATTCTGTAAATCATAATTACAGAGGAACAAATGGGTACTTCACTCTCTGAGCTTACTTTCTCACTTATAGCTGACTGAATGAGCAATACATCACTGAGCACTTGACTAACTATATCACCATTGTTTCCGTATGTATCAAAGAAGCTCATGTCTTGAGTTAGCAAGACCTGAACATATTTTGATCTGATGACAGCAGTCTGCCGTTCCCCAGTGAGAATCCAACATGATACCTCTGCAGAATTGAAATAATCAGGAATGTGTGTTTGTGCAGAGCAAGAACTGCACTTTGAATGAAAATGAGTTACTTACCTATCCATCCTGCAACAAAAACACCAGCAGCTATATAGACGATATACAAAGCATGCTGCAAGAACACACAGATGGAAAATTTGTCAGAGGGCAAGATATGGATTTGAGAATAAGGAAAAGTGGAAGGGAGGTGACAAAGGAAACATGTACGGCCGCACACTTTTGGAGGAAAAAGTGACCATTAGATGCTTCAATGATAGTTTCCTAAAAATCCGAAATTTGGGTGTAACCAGAATGGAACAACCGAAAACATTGGAATATCAAGTACATAAAAGGATTGCCATAAACTACAAGACTAGGAGTACAACGGTCACAAAACACATCATTTAACAAATTAAGATATGGAATTTATGAGGATCCTAGCAGTGCTCCAGATAGCAGCCATTATGAGCCAATTTAAGTGTTTAATGTAGCCCAACCAATAAGGTTGGATGAGCTCTTTGAAACAACAAAAGACTATTTAGAAATTAAAACAATGAACCTTCGTTCCGCCCAAGGGATGACTCCAACATCCAAGGGCAGCCTTGTGGATCCCCTAAGGAAATGAACCCCATCAACACTTTTTTATTTTTCAGTTCCTCTTGTCATAGATGAGGCTCTCACATCCCCACGATTTTATATGCACCTAGCTCAATTATGGAAAGAGCACACATGTAGAGCGAAATCCTCACTTGGCTGTCTCACTTCCATTGTTTGCAAGACAATTTCCAAAATGGTTATAACTTATAACTAAAGACAGCTCTAGGATATTTCAGGCAACTTTTCTGAAAATAAATTAATATAATACAAAAGAACTTGTATCATGCAGTATACAGAACTCATCTAATAAATTCCAATTACACTATGTATACAACAATAATGTCCAACCATGAGACATCCATTGGTGTACCCCTTGCCCCTAAATGCATTAGCAAAGCTAAGAACATAGCATTGATTAAAAATTATATGGAACCTGAGTTGAAACATAACTTCAATTTTTAAAAAAATAATATGCAGTGCAGCGAACATGTGCAGCTAGAATCTTTCCCGGCCCTAATATTTCAAATGCAACTTAAAAATGCCTACTCAAAACATAAGCACAAGCAGCACTAGATACTACAAAATTTGAGACTTGTCATGTCCAGGGAGAACAATAAGTATCTGTGGTTAATCACTAGCAGTAGTCGATAGCAATTCCAATTGTCATCTAAGAATGGCTTGATGAGAATAGCTAATCCACCACGAAGCCTTAGTCTACCATCTAAATCGGAAATGTAATGGGCATGCATCAGAAGCATCAGCTTACCTCCTTAAACCGGTGGAACAGCTCATCGCTGCGTCCATGGAGAGCGGACTCAACTCGCTCAGAGTCGAGCAAATTCAAGGCCCTCCCGAAGTAGTGCAGGTACACAACGAGGGCCGCGCCATGCGCAGCAGCGGCGAGCGACCCAGCAGCCATGAGCGCCCAGTCGAACCCATCGGCGAACTCGAAAAGCCTCCAGAACGAGACTGCCGCTGGCGGCGGCTCGACCTCGTCGTCCTCCACCTCCTCCTCACCGGCGCCGGCGCCTTCCCCCTCCCTCGCCCCCACGCCCGCATCCCCCGCCGGCCCGTCCCCGTACGGCGACGGCGACTCCGGCGGCTCGGACACCTCGGACACGGGCGTGAGCGGCTGCACGTGCGGCGACGCCCACCCGAACAGCCCAGTTGGCACCATCTCCCCCTCGACGCCCTTGCACAGCTCGACGACGCCGTCAAAATTCAAAAACCCTAGGATCCAGAGGAGCTCATCACCACGGCTCGCCCCGAGACGGCACCGACTGGAGGCGGCGGCGGTGACCGAGTCGCTTCCGAAGCGAACCTCGAGCCGCCTCCGATCGAACTATCCTCCGAGAGGCCAGGACACTGCCGCAAAAGGGAGCCCCTTATAAAAACTCTCTTCTCGGCGGCACACGGCAACGCGAGAGCGACGAGGACCCGGTCAGAGCAACTCGGCAGCGTCTCCCGCACACGAGAACGCCACGCCACACGGAAGCTCTCTGGCGGGCGAGCGGCCTGCGGCGGCCCGTCGCCGGCGAGGAGGCGGGTTGCGGTGCTGGGATGGTGAGCGCGTAGGCGTGGGTCTCTTCTGGCGTGCGGGTAGGAAAGGAGGGGGGGGAGGGGGACCTGAGCGTGTGATTGCGGTGTGATGGGGGCGGGGCCCACGTGGCGGTGGCCCTTACTGCCTGGGGTTTGGTGTAAAGCGGGTTGGCGTGAGGGGGTGCGGGCCCGTGTGGCGGCGGCACGGAGATTCTGCGCTGGAGGCGCGTACGGTGTCGTGGGCCAGGGGTGGCAGTGAGAGCGAGAGATTCCGTGTTCCGCGTGGGCGCGTGGAAAATAATTTTAGTATAATTTCTCACATATTGACTAAAATTTAAATCTTTAATATATTATTAGACCCCACATATTATTAACTAAGATGATCCTACGTGTTACCGTGGTATATAAAAAATTGCTAAAATAATTTCAAAAACATTATTTATCTGTCACATCAAAATTCGCGCAGCCTTCTTTCCCGTGACTACTCCGATGAGCTCATCTTCTATGTGATAGCTAGGGCTAGAGGTTGGGTTTAGGGTTTTGGGATTCGCGGGAATGCGTGGTCCTTGATTTAGAGAAAGCCCTCGGCGGTGGAGGTGATCGCGAGGGCAAGGCAACGAGGCGGCGGGAACATCGCCGGTGGCGAGTAGTGAAGGACCAACGATTGGACGGGGATGACGACGAGGGCGTTGTGGTCGTAGTGGTTAGCGGCGATGGATCTGACGGTAGGGTCACCGCCGGAGCCAGGTGAGGGGGTGGCGGTGAGAGAGCACAGGAAGGAGAAGCGGTGGCGACGAAGGAGGGAGAGAGGCGGTGGAGGAGGACGGGCTGCGTCAGCATCAGAGATGTCGACAGCGACGTGGAGAATAGTGGAGGCGACGCATGAGGCGGATGGGGAGGCGACAAGGTGTGAATAAGATGGGGAAAGTGACGAGGAGTGAATGAGATCTAGACGAGGCTTAGGAGCCAGAGGAATTAAAAAGAGGTGAGGAATAGATCTAAATCGTTTGAGGTTATCTAACGATCTAAAATTTAACAAATTTACCCGTCTAAATCTGTCAACCTACAACTAAGCATTCCGGAATAATTTTAGACGGGCGGGATGGGTGCGGAAAGGTATCGTGGGCATCGCAGATGCGGGGCCCGCCGGCGCCCCACCGGTGTGAGCTGTGTTGTCTAGCTTTCCTTCTCTTCTGGCGAGGTACACACGGAGCTGGAGGCGCCGTGCAGCTACCTTCTGAAAACTGCCTTGTTGTAGCAGTACTTCACTCGTTAACTGTGATGTCTCCGATCCGATCACGACATGGTAAGATGTTTCATAGTATCTTGTTCTAACATTTTTATTATTTTCAGAATGTATCTAGTAGTTACACCAGATGCTTCTAACATCATACTCACTCCATTTAAAGGATAGTACACATGCATGGTACCAAAAGGCTTAATACTAAAAATTAACTACTACATTTAATTCAAAATAAGTGTTGTTTTAAATATCAATATAGTTTCTAAAATATAACTTTGACTACTATTTTTTTATAATACTTTGATAAAACAGAGTAAAAGTATATTATTATAAAAACATTTTTTAAGATAAATTCACGCATATCATTTTCAAGTATTCAAACTCAATATATAAAAAGTAATTTATAGCTAAAGTTTAAAACAGTTGATTACACGTAACTCAAAATAATATTTATTTTGAAGCGAAGGGAGTAACATTTATGCTATCTGGTATAGGTCCAAAGTTATCATATGTATATATCATGAAGACACTAAGTCTAATGAAAAGTAGACGAGAAATGACCACACATGCCTCTGCTAAATAGCATGCACCAACGGACTCTGTCTCCTCCACATCATTAGAGCAAGGGTAGAGCGTGGAAATATAACAATAGCTACACTCTCTTCTTCGAAAGTACTTGTATTAGAGTAGTGCTTATACTGTGAAGCGTAGGGAGTAGTGGTTAGCTATGTACTACTTAGATCGAATACGAACATGCATCTAAATATAGCTGTTGCCATAGCCAGTACACTGGCAAAACTCTAAAAGACTAAACCGTATCAAAACGAGCTGGAGTCCTAGAATATATGGTTGGGTTAAGGTTGGGTTGGGTTGGGTAACCGTAGAATTATTTGGCCTCCACGCTGTCGTCTTGTTGACTCGAGCAGCGCCTGATAGCAACGGTCATTGACGACTCAGGCAGCACAGTTCCATCGTTAGGTGCCCCCTCTAGATTCTAGACGCCTCATTTGGACCATCCTTCTGGAAGCATGCTGCTGATCCTACCACGCACCTGCCTACGTACACGCTCCACACCCAAGTTTGCAATGGTGCGCACATCCATCTGTACGCACAGTTGCCCGTCGTCTACCTCCTGAAGGAGTCATCGGTTCTCGTAGTAGCATTGCCATATGGCAATTCCTTCTTTTAATTTATTCTGAGAAGGGTGCAAATAAACCTGTCATTCCGTGATGTTATATTTCCACTCAGGTCACGGTGTGATCTCATGCTTTCAACTCCGTCGGAAAGGAGTGTTTTTTAAGAAAAACTCAAACATAGATATTTATTATTTATATCCATGCTCTTTCTCCCTCACTCTTTTGGGCAGCAGCTCCCATCAACTCCCTTTTTCTTCCTCACTCTTCTAGCTCTCTCTCCCACCTTGCAGTCCAAGCTCCCCTCTTTCTCTTTCACCCTCGATTCCTCCATCTAGAAGCCGTATCGAGGTATGCATGTGGTATTCACGCAATCACTAGCTCATAAGCTTACTATCCATCCAATTCATTTGTGTTTTTTCAGAAGATTTGAGTTGTTCTCGACGTTCTTGATGTTTTTGCTTGAAGCACGAGGAACCATGGTTGGACTCCTCTTCTCGAACGATTTCTTCGTTTCCTTTATCACCCGGTGGTCACCAACCTTCACAAGCACTATTGGTAAGTCCCTTAGGCTTCTCTCAGCAAGAATAAGTGAATTGGTAAGTCAATTTCGTGTTTGGGGCTAAGTTTATGGAGTTCTTAAGCTTTGGAGAAAAAAGAGAGTATTCGAATAAGATTTGTGCTAGGAATCGTGTTGCTAGGTTGGTAAGTGAGTTCTACACTCTATGAACTATCTTAAACATGTTTCTCTTTGGTTTGGAGAGGCCCGCAAATCAAATCGGCCAAGTTTTTTCCCTCGAAGCAACCTCTCTGGACAACCCGAATAGTCTAGGTATTGCCCAGATGTTCTGGGTAGACCTGGGACATTCTGGTGAATTATGCTAAAAAAAATTGTTGGGGTTTAGAGTTCAATTTGAGTCTAAAAACCTTTTATGTAGTGTATATCCATATTTAGATGGAATGGATTTAATATGCGAATCAAATCGATCGAGAAAGATCATCGAAAAATGCAAGTCTGCCCAACCCAAATAGTCTGGGTTAAACCCGGAGGATTCGGGTATTCAGTTTAGATTTAGCCGAGCACCCTAACTCGGAGCCTCACCCGGATAATCTGCCTAACCCGGAGATTCCAGTATAGCCCAGAGGGTCTAGGTTAATTCGCTGAAACTTCCGAGTTAATCCAAAAATAGCTAACTGGGAACCCCTTATTCGGAGTATAGCCCAGAGGTTCCGAGTTCAACCCGGAGTCTCCGACCTCCTGTTAGCTTTCCAAAGTTATTTAGATTGTAAAGTTTGCTATTATTTCACGTGTCTTTCACTTTTAGCTTATTGTTATGTATATTGTAGCATATATTGTTGCATTTCATTCATACTCATCATTGCACACATTCTTCTTTAGTGAACAAGGATCTGGAGCGTGACGCGGGTGTGGTTAAAGATGACACCAAGGCACACGGGTTCTATGAATTCTACGTGTGTAGTATCAAGCAGTCGCCTGAGTAGTAAGACAAGCATCTAAGTATATCCCCCCATTAATTTGGATCATATGTGTCTAATGTGATAAAATATGCTTTATGTACGTTATGCATGTTGTTGAGTCGATGTTAGGTCTTGTATAGGTAGAATCTATGTTGATGAATTACACCATATCTTGAGTTATTGGTGATTCATCTCCTTGCAACTGAGATTTAATTTAATGATGGTCTAGTTTAAAAGTTAACCAAAATGATTAGTCATGCATAGATTCTTCGGTGGAAGTTGAGCGGTGGTTTAACCCTCGTTCACGAGCTATTGGTTTTATTTACCATCACATTGAGGACAATGTTGGGTTGATGGTGTTGGTTGGATGAGTAGTGAGTATGAGACGAGATGTGGGCGGTATTAGGGGTGTTTCTCCTGCCTTGATGTGGAGTGCCCCGGGGTAGGTCGGGAGAGGAACCCGGACATCATAGACCGTTTGTGTTGCTTAAACACCGATCGTTGTTGCGGTTGGCTCTAGCACTTATTGTACTTATCACATATCGATCAAATGGTAAGATACACCGAATACCTCTGTAGCTGTGATCATTTGAGCTAGCACATCAATAGTGTGAGCGGGTGGGGTTGTAAGAGACACTTGAGGTTGCTCCGGGAGTTAACCTAAGTTGGCTTCGTACCGAACAATGCCTGATTCAAATGGTTGATATTTATTAAGAAAGGTTGACACGAGTACCCCTTTGGTAGACCTATGTGGTCACTTAGGTCGTATGGTCTTCGAGTCTTGTGGATAAAGTTGTACCCCCCGCAGGGTGTAAAAACATTTTAAAGCCCGAGTGGGCCACGACTCGGCCCAAGCGTCATTGGCTTGCCAGACCGGCCTAGCCATTCAAAGGCCGCACCCCAGTGGGTCAGCCCAACACTGTGCAGCCTAATACTATACAGCCCAACACTGTGCATCCCGATATTGTGCAGCTCGGCCCGGATTCGACCCAATCTGGGCCCATTCGGTCCAACTAGTACTGTTTAGTGGGCCCCACCAGTGGGTTCCACTTTCGAGAGTCGTAACTTCTCCGTTCTGACTTCGATTTCTGCGATTCTTTCGTCGAAATTCATCTAAAATCAAGATCTACTTATCTGTCACATTGTGATGTCCATTAGGGCTCATTTGGTTTTCCATTTGGTATTATTTGATTCTTTTCTAGTATAGCCATTATTGATCGTAGTCGTAATTGCAGAGCAATCAGAGTTCTACAAGTGTTGCGTAGGAAGCATCAGGAGCGAGGAGTATCCGAACTACAAGCAAGACTCTGAAGAGAACTTCGGAGAAGGCAAGTTCTATCTCCTTGATCATACCGAACCTATAGTTTTCTAATAATATACATGACCAACTAAAACCGGACTTATTATCACATGTGCTATATATTACGTTTTCTTTCAAACTAATAGTAATAGTTAATCCTATCAACACAGCCATGCCTTACATGTAATCATCCAAGATATATATCACCCTAAGAATACCTGTTGTTAAATATATTAACGATGGACGACGCCTTGATATCTAGCATGCTTAGGATGGAATACGTCTCCCCGGAGACGTCGCTTTTCAAACACTTCTCCTTAGAGATAAGATTTACTGTTATAAATGTTAACTCATATACCATGAATCATTGATGGTTATGAATTCCGTGATAGTTATGAAATCCTTGACATCGTATTAGATATGGTGGGAGATGTGTAAAAATGGGTGAAAACTGTTTTGGCGGGGGTAGGTGGAGTAGTACTCTGGACAAAGATGCTCCTCGGGGCTTGAGTCACCTTTGTTGTGTTCATTGCCAGAAGATACCTGCTCTGGCCGGTTAAGGACTGAGTCATTGCGCTGTCATGCTTAGCCACTCCTGTGCAACCATGCGTCCTAAATGGGCTTGATTCTTCTTTTACCGGACTTGGTTGGGCATAATACTAGGCGGCTGGGGAGAAGCGAGAAGCCAAGTGTCCATCTGGCCCTCTGTTGAATATTTCAAGAGATGGCATAGCCAATCTGGTATTTTGAACATGGTCTCTGGTACTTGGAGTGTCTTGTAGAAAAGCCTGGCAGGAAATGTGTTTGGAGGGTCTCGGTATGATTCGCTCCTTCGCTTGCAATGGTTGGAGGCTGAGCATATCACATGGGTAAGTTGTACAACTTTTGCAGAGTGTAAACCTATTCAAATAGTCGTGTCCACGATCATGGACATGCGAAAGCAATAACCCTGATGACTAGACTCAGGGTGCGTGTGTTTTGATGAGTGAGTGTGTGGACTAAATATCCGTGTGATGAGGTTCCTCGCTCACTACGTCAGAAGCTGTAATACTAGAGGTACACCAAATGTGATAATAAGGACTGCGGAGTGAGGTGTAGCCCCTCTCAGGACCGAAAACCCCCCAGATAAAGCTTGTTACCCGGTTTTAAACTACTTAAAACGGCTTTAAAGTCAATAATAAATGATATAATAGAATACCTGCATAATCCGCTTTACACATAAAACTAAACTATAAATCCTTATCCTTGAATTACCTATTTATACATCTATCAACACTTTGAAATATATAGGGCTTGCTGAGTGCCTTCCGTGCTCACTCTTGCTGTCATTCAGATGAAGAGGCGGACTCCGCCAACGCCGGAGGTGAAGATGGGGTTGAAGAGTAGTCTCTAGAGTCGCGTTCGCACCCTAGCTGCCTGTGGTTTGGCTCTGTTTTTCGCTGTGTTTTTGTGGGTTGTTCGGCTAGGTTTGTAATATACGCTATGGTTTGTAACCTTTTGTACTCTGTAACCTTAATACTTATGTTCAAGTTTGATTGTGATACTACAACTGTTATACTATGTGTATCAGCTACTTGATTCAGGGACTAATACATGAGTCACAGGAGATCCAAAGAATGGGGTCTTACATGAACAGAAGAATCAATTTTTTTTATGGCAGTGGTGCCACAAAGCAGCAACCCTAAATAGTGTGGAGTTCCTGTGATATACTAGCACCTAACCTAACCCACATGGTGATCTCTCTCCCCATCCTCTCTATCGTCTGCCTTCCTTGCCTCCCGTTGGCCGGTCCCCCTCGTCCACCATTCAACTTGTTCCCTGCCTCCCGTTGGCCGGTCCCCCTCGTCCACCATTCAACTCGTTCCCTGCCTCCCGTTGGTCGGCCCCCTCGTCCACTATTCAACTCGTTCTCCCTTGCTAGCCACTGCCACACCTTGCGCGCTCCATGGCACTCTCCAGCGCTGCAGAGTGAGCTCTCTCCCTCGCTTGCATGCAGTGTTGCTCGGACACCTCTCCCTAGCGGGCATCGACGACAACGCGCCTTGGCTTGCGGCCTCATCCCTCATTTGCGTCTGTCTTGCACACTTGCGATGACGCTCTACAACCCAGGTACCGAACAACCGACGCTCGTCCTACCGCCTCCTCCACAAGGAGGACCCCTATCCGCAACAGAGCACGATAGAGGAGGTGCCAACGCCGTAGCAATATGAGTGCGTGCGCCCCCTCCCCACTAGGTGTCATCACCAGTTCGTCCTTCCCACTGATCGAGGGGAACATAGAAGTGAAGATGCAAAGTGCGATGACGCTGCAATAGGGAATGAAAGGATGGTAGCGGAGGATTGAGCTCGCCACCGCCACTGCATGCACCCCCACTGCCAGTAAAGCGTGCCTATTCCCACCCCTGAAGGACGCATCTTCTTCACTGTTGCCGGTGCCACACGCCGACACCTACCCCTCACCAACACGTCATCTTTCCTCACCATCTCTTCTCGTCCCCTCTCCAGGTAGTTCGACAGATTTAAAATAGACTGAATTGTACAAAACTATAAGTATTGTGCTATTTGTAACATAAAACTATAAGTATTATAAATAGTACATAAAATTACAATGATTATGCACTAATTTCATACAAAATCTGATTTTAATTAGATTCTTCTAAAAATAGTCTTATATTTCAAAAAATCTTAAAAGTACGTGTTTCATAATCCATGTGTAACCTATTTTAATTAGACTCATCCAAAAAGCATATGTAGAATTTAAAATAAAATTCTCAAAAAGGCTACTTTTGTAACTCCTACCAATTGTTAAGGCCTCAAATAAAATCCCAAAAATATGGGAAAATTCACTAATATTCTTGTTATATTATATATTAATTTTTAAATTATTTTCAGCCCTAGTTTATACGATGAAAAAGTGAGTAAAAGTGAATTTCTTTGTAATGCTACATTATATACTTACAAAAGAACTCACTTTTTCATCATATAACCTATGATTGAAAATAATTTTAGAATTAGTCTATAATATAGAAGAATGTTAGTGAATTTTTTCATATTTTGGGATTTTATTTGAGGCCCTAAAATTTTTTAGAGTTATAAAAGTAGTCTTATTGGAGAATTTTAGTTTAAATTTTACACAGACTTTTTAGCTGAGTCTAATTAAAATGGGTTGTACATGGATATGAAACACGTCAAAAAATTCTAGAATTTTTAGAGAAATATACGACCATTTTTTGAATAAATCTAATTAAAATTAGATTTTATACGAAATTAGTGCACAATACTTGTAGTTTTATATTACTATTTACAATATTTTCAGTTTTGTGTTACAAATAGCATATTAATTATAGTTTTGTGCAATTCACTCTATAAAATATTTAACACCAGGTGTTTGATCTTTGATGAATTGCTCCGAAAAAGACTACGCTAATATTTTTCTTGTTGTATTCCATATATCAACTTTACGGTGCATCCTGATTGCTCTGGAGAGAGTTTAGCGGTAAGATTGTTTCTGGTTGACTCAATGCATGTGTTCTTCAGTTGTAAGGTTATTTTCAGTAGATATTTTAAAAATTTATCTTCTAAAATACTATTATTATTATAATATATTATATTTTTTTAATCTTCAGTAGCTACACTATTATCTATTTTTCATTACTATCTTCCTCTCTTCGGATCCATATTCATCCTTCATGAACAGTGTTGAGAGAGGAGAGGAGAGGGTATGCAACAAATTTAAAGTACTCTAGTGCTACAGCGCAACTGGCCATAACACTATAGAACTGTAAGCCGCTTCTGCTGAAGTACGTTTAGAGGCAACAGAGATGACAATGGTCGGCACCTCAGTAATAGAGGAGGCGAATGCCGTCTCTTTGCTGCAGTGCTCTCTTGTTGACTCGGTGCCTCCTGATTGTTCTCGTGGTATAATATGTTCCAGACAGCATACCACAAGCTTACTAATGAATATTTGAGATAAAATAATTCATTTATCTAATATTCATTTTTGGAAGAATGGTGCATTATACAGGTGGTACAATACAACTATTTGTCTGCTAGAATCAGTAAAATGCATTTCCCATCATGATATATACTTATGTAGCTCACTTCTATTTCTGTTGCCTAACAATGAAGAAATAATCTGGATGGTTGTTAACGTATGCACAGTGATTTTTTTACTTCTGCTTTTCAAGTGCAGTTTGAGGACTGGGAATCTTTTTTTTTAGATTTGAAGACTTGGTTCCACCCGGGTTTAGGCGCAGGGGCCTCACACTTGCCACCTGATTAAGTCCGTTCAATTCGTATCTAAATTTGTTATATCTAAGTTTAGTCAGTCATAAATTTTTAAATAATTATTTAATTGATTATTATAATTATAGCAAATTATACTTTATTAGTTCGTAGTCTACACGTCATATATTTAATTTTTTATGACAAACTATACTTAATTAATCTTAGTTATAATAAACTTAGATGTGAAACAAACCTATCTATATTATCCGACACGAGCAAGGGTCCCGCTTAAAAAAAGCATGTCCGGTTTTTTAGTTTTCTTGATCGTGTGCCTGCGTGCCCCTACGCGTACTTGCCAGCGGGCAGCGGCTAGTCATGGCACGCATGGAAGCTCGCAGCGAACGTGCCCGCTGGCTCTGGGCTCGACTCGATCGGCTGGTGCGCTGGAAGCGACCGACCAGACTTTGGGATCCAGTCCGCTGATCTGAGCACTACTATGCGCCGTGCGTATGCCGTATTTGGCATTAATTCCAGCGAGAACGGAGGTGTACGCCCGTCGCAGCTTCTCTGTCTGCAGGAGCAAGACCGCGACGACGCCGGTTCAGGAGAGGCCGAGAGGGAGAGGGGCCGAGAGGGAGAGCGAGATAAGGCATGATGCGTAGGCGCCGTGCATGCATGACAGGTACTCCGCCATGTAGACAGCTACCGGGCTACCGGCTACGCGTCGGCGGGCCACGCACCACGCAGGCACGCAGGTCTTTTTTGTCTGGTCGACCGCTTGGGGGCTAGCGTGCTAAATTCCATGGCGCCCAATGCTGCGTGCCGGTGACAGCCGCAGGATCCTCTGAGGCGCCGCGCGTATGCCCTTCGTGTCGAAGCTGTGCCGCCGAGTCGTCTGACTCTGATTAAGGCAACAGTCTTCTCCCCTCTAGCCGGTGCCGGTGCCGGTGCCGGTGCCGGCTCCTAGAAGAACGCAGCGCAGTTGTGTGGTCCATCGCGTTGCGCTCAGAGGATCCTAGCTCGGCACCGGGAGGAGAAGTCGCGACGTGGCCGGCGGGGCCCGGTGGCACGTGAAGGCGCGAGGTGCATGTCCACCTGGCGGCTTCCGCGCCCGGACCCACCCGCATAGACTACGGACCTGCTGAAAGAGATATTTGCGACGTCTCACGTCCCTTTCCAATCTCCGTCCTCCAATCGCCTCGCTGCGCCCACGTGAACGCCCGCCCCGCTTTCCCGCCCGCTCCCTCCGTGCACCTGGTCCAGAGGAAACCCCCGATGCGGCATCGGGCGGAGCAGCCGTGGACTCGTCCCAGCGAGGCGGCCGGAGGGAGGCGGTGTCCTCATCCGTGGCGCATGTATATATAGCATCCTCCCCTGTCGACTCTGCACGCCTTATCATCACACACAGCATCAGAGTGCGGCCGGGAAGCCATAGACTTGCGTAGGAAAGAGCTAAGCGCAGGGAGGAAGACGATCAGAGGTCCAAGCTAGTGCAGTGCAGTTTGGCCCGAAAGAATGGCCTTGGGAGACGACTCTAGTCCCGCGTCTTATATCCACATGGTAATCAACCGTTTCTTCCATCTCTATCAACTCCTGTATTTGTTCTCGCGAAATTACACTCGCCTGCTGTTTAACTATATAATCCAGCTCGTATGCATGCTGAAAACTAATTCCGATCCGGTGGGTGGCGCCGTCGATCTGCTATGCGTTGTTGCAGGTGCAGCACCTGATAGAGAGATGCATGACGTTCGGGATGAGCATGGAGGAGTGCATGGAAGCGCTGTCCAAGCGCGCCGACATCCAGCCCGCCGTCACCTCCACAGGTCCGTGTCCGTCCCGTTGGCACCTGCAGCTACACTAACAACTAGCCGATGACCAGAACCAGACCTTAACTTTGCCTCCGAGGATGCAGAAAATTAGGCACTTGATTATCTTTACTGTTAGAAATTCTGATGAATGAGTATATACCGCTCCTGTGAGTGCAGTGTGGAAGGAGCTGGAGAAGGAGAACAAGGAGTTCTTCGACAAGTACAAGCGGTGGATATCGGAGAAGATAAGCGCAGGCAGCTCCTGATTAATTATGCTGCTTGCTTGCTTATTTATGATGTTTTTTAGTTCTTTTTAGGTTTACTGTACTTAGAGGAAATAATATAGAGATGGGGAGGTCAGCTGCTAATGCGATCGATCTGCTGTATCACCTACTGGGCTATGGTGTTGCATGTGTACAGGGTTGGCAGGGAGAAGCCATCTCTTCGATAGCAGTTGTTGCATCAATCTCTTCGATTCTGTATGTATCTATCTCCTATACCACATGGTTCAGATCGGCTCTGTAACGACAGATAGCAGCTGTTGCACTTTTTCGTGTTGAACGTACGTATCTGCCATTGAAAAATGCTTGTCCTGGCAAAAATCAACCAGTTGCACCATGGCGATCGATCGACGAGAGTAGTTTAAAACTTGTAAAACAAAATGAAGCTAGGTCGTGTGGTCTGAGAAGTTTATTTAGTTGAGGTGAAGAGCTAGTCACGCACTATATAATTTATTGACTTTGCAATTGATTCATAGACTGGCGACTGATGCTAAGATGGGAACAGAAAGAACCGAATGGAGATATATGCCTCTTGGGAGCTTTGGAGGAGTGTACAAGGTGCGTTCCGTGACGAGATAAGAGGTAGTTGTATGCAAGGATTAAAATTTCACCGAAATTTCAGCGAAATTTTGCGAATTTCGGTGATGAACAAAATATTTTATTCCGAATTTTTTTCACTAATATGTGCGACATATGACAAAAAATAACTGAAATTTCTGTAAAATTTCGTAAAAACGAAATTGAAATGATGTGCGGCACGAAACCCATGGAACAAAACGGCCGGGCCAAACAGAACAGGATGGAGACATGGAGTTTGGTGCGATGCGACCGGTGTCCAATCCGAATCGACCGAGCTCTCCTCTGCACAGGACGAAGAGCCTCTCCGGCCGCAACAAGCAACTCGTGTCGTGGCATGCATGCATGCATGCATGCATTAGACGGCGGGGACAGCTCTCGGGAGCGACGCGACGGGAGTAGCATGGCCGATAGCTACCGGCTACCGCGGGATCTATCGCTCAGAGAGATGGAGGGGTCACCAACGAGATAGGAACCGTCTCGTCCGGGTCTGTCCCGACTGAGATGCCGTCTCGGTCAGGGTGCTGGCCCGGCTCGCTCAGTCAGTGTACTAGCATTGGTCTGTTCGTCTTCTCGTCACATTAGCCTTGAGATAATGAGGATACGGGTAGAGGGTGGAGAAGTGGTATCGATGCGTCTAATATATAATACCGCGATCCGTGTTGATATCATCTGTTCAAACAGCTCTATGAGAAAAATACATGGAGTCATCCCAGCTGAAAAAGAATAAGGCGAGGCAGTGACCAGTGGGCTAGTTTTGCCCCCCTTTGAGTGGAGTTGGCTAGGTACACTGCCAAGAGTCTAGGCCAGGTTCTCTTTCATTTTTCCAGAGGGGAGTGGGCTCAGCTCATGAATTAGGCCTGGAGAGGCAACAGCAAGATTGGTAACTGCTCAGGCAACTCTTTTTTTTCCTTCCCCATTAGAAGGTGACGGACAGGCGCACATACTTTTATATATATATATATATATATATATATATATATATGTATATATATATATGTATATATATATATATTGTGTTAAAGACACACGTCTACAAATAATATCGTTAAAAGTAAGTACATGTGTATAAATAGTAGGATTCAAACCTGGTGATGTATAAAATCTCCCCTCACGTCTCAACAACTAGTCCACTACCTCAAGAGATGGTTCCTACTGTTGAGGCAACTCTACTAGAAATGTGAGACTACTAGAAATGAGCATGGAGGCGCTGGCCAAGCGCGCGGACGTCCAGCTCGTCGTCACCGCCACAGGTCCGTCCCGTTGGCACCAGCTATTAAATAATTTCCCCTGAATGTGGAGCTAGCAACCGGACAGACTACTTGAATCTATATCGTTTTTGCTGTGCGAAATTCTGATTACTATGCGTGTTTTGTTCCTGGTGCTGGGGGTGTGCATTCCATGCAGTGTGGAAGGAGCTGGAGAAGGAGAACGAGGAGTTCTTCTAGGTACAGGCAGCGGATATCGGAGAAGGGCGGTAATTAAGCCAAGATGCGTGCTACCTGCTTGTGATGTTTCACTACTTGCCCTTGTTAAAATTATAGGACCCATAAATTTTAATAATTCTTAATAAATTTTAAAGATCTATATTATAAAGAGACCGATTATGATACGATCCGCCTTTTATTAATACCACATTTTTAATAAATATGGTGGTGAGTTTTTTCTCCTTATATATATCTAAGGATCTCCATCTTATTGGAGTGAGAAGATAGACTACTAATAAGAGTAGCCCTTAATTTAGGAATATTCTTATTACGTGAGTCTATATAAGAATTAGATTTTTTTCCCCTCTTCCTCTCATTGTTGCGCTTTCACTGTAGTCTACTCCATACCGGTATCGACGTGCACCGGCAACCAGGAGAGCAAATCTTTGAAACTCTCGCTCTTGAGACTTGCACGAGGAGAGGGCAAATAAGTTTTTTAGAAGCAAGATTAAAATGTTAACTAGGATAACTGAAATGTAAACATGAATATAGCTCTTAGAGTCACGATAAGAAAAACTGGACGAGAAGAACCATAATTAGCCATGATGCCTTATTATTATTTAGTTAAAAGTGCCAATAAAAACTAAATCAGCCAGGATGCTCCTAATTTCATTTACATGTTTGTTTTGGATATTTACCATTTTGTTAGCTATATGAACAACCTAGTGAACTGAAACTGTATCACTCAAATATTTTCACTCAAATATTTTCAGTTCCAAGTGTAGATATTGAAACAACTTTCATGCATGGAAGTAAATGATACTAAAACTAAATCATCCAGGTTCATTTTTCAGGGGGAAAGGTGTATTTAATCAATCAGGTCAAAGTGGGATTGCCAAACATGAAATGAACATTTACTCACTCATATAATGTCAATTCGAAGTATACTGAAACTAAAATTACTCATATACTGCATCTGAACAACCTAGTGGCTAGTGTACTAAAACTGAACTATCACCGATATACTGTCAATTCTAAGCATATGCATGGATAGATACTGAAACTAAATTCAGGTATGGAAGTGAAAGTATACTAATAAACGACACAGGTCTTGGCGCATCATACATCCATGCTCTGTTCATCTTTAGCTTCAATCACAAAATTAGATACATAAATTAATTACTTAATAATAAAATCATAATTAAAAGATTTTTTAAAATATAGAAAAATTGGGCATGTTATGATTATAATATGTCTATGCAATTGAATCTACATTTGCGCAAATTTATGACTCAAAACAATATAAATTCATTACTCTCTCTCCTCTACATCTAGATAAAAAAATCTCCATTTATGATAAAATCTCCTAGAAACTTAAAAAACATCAAACTGAAGCTACATTTTTAAAAATATAATGCTAGAATCATGTGAATCTACATAATGAAATCAATATTGCCATAAATTTTAGCTAATTTAAGAATCTAAATGACTAGAACCACGAACACTATAGAACATATTCAAACCCTAAATAAGCCATAAATCTAAATTTCTACTTAAAAAGATGCTACCTACGGATGAGATGCTCTTACCTTAGATGTCTCCTCCAAGTAATTCAAAAATAAAATATCCCCCCTTTGTTTTCAAATTTCACAGCCACCTCTTGAGCTGTACTGTTCGAATAACAGTGAGCTCGGTCTGAATCGAGCTCACTACGGATAGGCACTATTTAAGAAGATATTTTCATAGGCGGTTTCATTATGTGAACCGTATGTAAAAATAGCTCTATTTTCACATACGGTTCGTTATGTGAACTGCCTGTGAAAATGGATAATTTTTGAGGTGGTTCTTTATGTAAATTGTCTGTGAAAATGAAGTTACTTCCATATGCGGTTCACATCCGCACGGAGCCGCAGCCGAGTACTCAGGCGGTTTGTCATATAAACCACCTGTAAAAATAAAACATATGTGTCTCGATAAATAGTTTTTTATATGACAAAAGTGTATTTCATTTCATTCAATCATATTTGTTTCATCCATTTTTAAAATTGGCATCCCTGCACTCATCTAGCTCTCAAGTCAGAATTGATTTTGAAATTCAGCTATTTGTTTCAAATTCCAAAACTTCTTGTTTATTTCATGAGATGATCACAATTTGACCAGAGCATTGCGTATGCACCCAAAATATGAATGTCAACAACTGCAAAGAAGAAATTTGGTCACCCATAACTTCCCTAAAAAATTGAAGTTGCTATCAAAACTACCTCTCCCTGTCATTATGCAATTGCTTGATGCTCGGCTTTGAACACAATACTGAAGTTGCCACGACCAATTTTCTGGGGATTAAGCATGTCACTTTTATCAGTGAATAAAAAACCCATCAAAGTGAATGAGTGTAACATGAACAGGCAGCATATATTCAGAGCATACCTCAATTTCATGGAAATCGGTTCTGTATCGTGAAAGACCAGTGCCACCAATTGAAGGAGAAAACCCCTTCAATATATATATCTGAATAATGATACAAAGATACTACGGTCAATGTTTTTATCACATAGAGTGCTGAAAAGACATGCATATTAGGCTTATTAGGACTCCTAACAAACAGATGCATGATAGGGGATGATAGCACAAAATGTATAAATGAGACTTGGTGATTTGAATTGCCTCCCGCCATAAACATCATCATCTATTGGTGGATCCGTATTACGGATTTTTTATGCATGGTGAAGGGAACAAGATCCTCTGTCTCCACGGTGGAGTGAAGTCAGGTACGGATTCTTGACGTCACTCAACTGTGAGCCATTGGATCTAAGCTGGACTATAGGATTTTGATGATACAGTAGCAATACGGTAAGTTTGTAAATAGTGATTTTGTCTACAGTACCCGGTGTTGTAGTAAATGGTGGCAAGATATTATTGTTTTACTGTAGCACATATCATGAATTATTGTATCCCTCGGACTTCACCTCTGTGAAATCAGAGGATTTGGCCTGTGGTGGAGATTAGCCAGCAGCGCAAAGCCACTGCCAATTGGGAGAAATAGCTACCCCTCTTTTGCAATGCAGGTTGCATCGGCCGGTCTTCCTCTAAATTGTCTCCACTTAGACTGTCAAACTGGACTAGAGTAATCTACTGGTCAAAAGAAAAGTTGTTGGATTCGACACCGAGCCCAAACCGCTACAATGGGAATAGGGAATGGACACCACAGTGGGGTTCAGCGTCGGCCTCGCCGTTCATGACGGTTCCAGTCGTCAGAGCTACGGCCGGGCTAGAAGCTCCTCAGGCTTCTTTTTGGGCATCGCCGCGACGATCTCCTTCGAGCACGCTACCCCATCCTCCTGACCTCCTCCCTCTGCCCCTCCTTCCAAGACTGGTCCTAAAATAAAAATTGAAGGCCCCTATAAATAAAATAATATTTATATTTCAATTGAAAATCAAATATATGGTATATTTAAAAGTTCACCACAAAGACAACTTATTTTGTGACAACAGTAATACATTAAGAAGTAAAAATTATAGCGTTTGACTACTAATGATAACATTTTTTTAGAAAATATCGCAATAGCCAACGTATGGAAGGAGCTCGTCATCCACTCATTCATTACCTACCAAACAAAGAAACCATTTGTGAGTTTGAGTGCACAATGATCATTTAAAACAAATAGTTCTAGCATTTTTAGATTCAAAGTCATTAATGATGATATCAACATCAATCTCATCCAGTAAATTCTTCTCAATTTATAATATAGCTAAACAGTTTAACTTTTCTTGTGACATTGCTAACCTCAAATAGTTTTTCAATAATTTTAGCTTTGAAAAACTTCTTTCAATTGATGCTATACTCAGCACAGTAAATAGGATTTAATAAGCAATAGAAATATTAGGATGACAATCTAATTCTCCTCCATTAATTTTGGTAAAGTAATTGAAATCGGTAGATTGGAAATCTATGAAATCAAAATCGTCTCATCTATTAATTGCGGTGACATAAGATGGAGAATGCAAGATGATTACTGCGACATTCAATTTTGGAAAAGAGAGAAGATGAAATCAAAGGGGATTGGGGCACAGGCGCATAGGCTGCCTATCGTCTCGTTTGTTGGTTGCGGCGGCGTGATAAGCGAAGAGCACAAGCAAATGCATTAACTCTTCTACTGGAGACTTAGGTTAAACCATAATCTCTCTTTGCATATTTATCTTTTAACCTATACATACATACATACATACATACATACATACATACATACATACATACATACATACATACATACATACATACATACATATATATATACATATATGTATATGGAGCTACATAGAACATACATATATGGGTTGGACCCCTAACTTTTGAGGGCCTAGGCTGTCGCCTCTGCTGCCTTTGCCCAGGGCCGGCCCTGCCTCCTTCGGGTAGCACAAGGCGTGGCGGAGGCGTGGAGCAGGAGCGCGAGGCCAGGGAGCGTAGACTACGCGGTGAGAATCAGAAGCCGACGCGATGGTGACAGCGAGCTGACGGTGTTCGAAGCGGTGGTGGCAGCAGGGCGGCGACAGCACGCGGACCCACAAGCCCATAGCCCCCACAAAATCTTTCCGCCCGCGCCCGCGCCCGCGCGGCCACGCCGGATTCCTCCGCGCCAATCCGCGGCGCCCATCTCACGCCCCCTTATCCCCCGTCTCACCCACTCGCGCTGCGCCCCTTATCCCCTCCCGTCTCCCCGCGCGTCTCCTCCTTCTGATCGCGCACACCGGCCCTCCTGATCTCAACCTCGTTTCTTTCTCTTTACTTCCACGCCTCGCGCGCGCGCGCCCGCCCGCCGGACGCAGCAGCAGCAGAGATGGCCGCCCTCGCCGCCTCCTCCACGGCCGCCTTCGCCACCAAGCCGCGCCTCCCGCGCGCGCGCCTCCCCGTGTCCTGCTCCGCCTCCGGCAACGAAGGCGGCAACAGTGTCTCGCTCACCGCGTCCGTCAAGACCTTCTCGGCCGCGCTCGCGCTGTCGTCGGTGCTTCTTTCTTCCGCGGCCACCTCCCCTCCTCCCGCGGCCGCCGACATCGCGGGCCTGACCCCGTGCAAGGAGTCCAAGGCGTTCGCCAAGCGCGAGAAGAACTCGCTCAAGAAGCTCAACGCGTCGCTCAAGAAGTACGCGCCCGACTCGGCCCCCGCGCTCGCCATCAACGCTACCATCGAGAAGACCAAGCGCCGGTTCGAGAACTACGGCAAGTTCGGCCTGCTCTGCGGCGCCGACGGCCTGCCGCACCTCATCGTCAGCGGCGACCAGCGGCACTGGGGCGAGTTCATCACCCCCGGCCTGCTCTTCCTCTACATCGCCGGCTGGATCGGGTGGGTCGGCAGGAGCTACCTCATCGCCATCCGCGGCGAGAAGAAGCCCGCCATGAGGGAGATCATCATCGACGTCGAGCTCGCCACACGGCTCCTCCCCAGGGGCTTCATCTGGCCCGTCGCCGCCTACCGCGAGCTCATCAACGGAGACCTCGTCGTCGACGACGCCGACATCGGCTACTACTAAATGCCCATGCCTGGCTGTTGGCTAGGTAAGCATCCATGGCTCATGCACAGAGCATCATTGTTTGTTGTCTCAAGGCTCAATTAGTTGACGATTAATGGAAGATTGATGTGGCACTGCCTCGTGTTCTTGTTTCTTGCCTTGTCTTGCAGCTGGACACTTGGGCAGTCGGGGAAGATGGCTGTTGGTGTAGGAGCTGATAGGATTATGGAGGAATGGAAGCTCTGCTGTATTTAAGAAACTGAAGCCTCGTATAACTGTACCTCTCTCTTGTGTGTATTCACCGTGTTGAAAATTCTTGAGAACGATTTCATGATGCATTCGTAGCAACAGCCGGATCAGTCGCAGCCGTGTTGAAAATCATGAACAGTCGCATACGTGCATTCTTAAGGAGTCAATCCGGATGGGATCCCTCCGCAGCTTATGGGCTCACCATTTGTCATTTGGAACTCTTGTGTCTGGTGTGTCACCACTCACCAGTAATGTGGTTTGGGCCTGATTGGATAATTTACAAGCACAGTACTGTACTAGCTTGTAAGCTGATATCTCCATGATTTGACCTCTGAAGTCCAAAGGTTATGTGTATGAAAGATGAGATCTCCTGATGGAAGTCAGTCATCACTACTGACGTGTGGACGTTAAGGATCCCGATTGGTTTTAGAAATTCTTCAGGACAAAAGAGAAATTCCTGTGTGCAGACTTGTTCTGTTCCGCCCGTGAGTTGCTCTGTGAATGATTTCTGTTCTGTGGCTTTCCTATGACGTGGTGAGTGTGGGTATGTAAATATGAAGCAACAGGGTGAGGTCAAAAGAGATAAAACATTCACACACACTTGCATGCTTTTTCCGCTAAAAAGTTTGTAACCATAACTATCACAGAAAATTTCAATCCCATAAAACAATGAAATCGAGATTTGGGTAAGAAGTCACTCAAGTGATCATAAAACTAGAAATTTCTCACACTGGTGCCTTCATATCTTCATGCTACAATAAATTATATACGACAATGAAACAAACTCATTTTCAAAAATAATATCAACTTAAAACCTCATAGTATTCTTTAAGCATTTGAAGATTTCTAATCCTTTAGAAAAGGAGGCATATTCTGATGACAATGAGACAAGCTAACTTCAACCCCGGCGGCTATGGGAGGGAATTTTGTCTGGGCTATTAAGGATATATCTCATTTTGACAAAAAAAAAAAATCTAGCAATTTTTAGCTTGACCATTTTTACCATTCCAACCAAATCCGTCACTTATGGTATAAATCCACCAATTTCCTCTCTTCAATCTGACTATAGAATTAGGTCAGAATGGTTAAATTTTTGTGGAGACTGGCGTGACTAATTTGATTATAGTTCTACTAATTTGACTTGTAGATAACTAATGGTAGTGAAAAAAGTAACAAAAAAAAAAAACAAGCTGCAACACTTTTACATAGAGTGCCAAAATAAAAAAAGTGGAGATTTTCAGTGGCGAAAGGAAGATTTGGGACGTGTTAGTGGCAAATGCAAGCTTAACCTTTACATTATTTTTGCTTTAAGATTTGCAAACCTTTTTTTCAGAACCAGTATTAAAGCAGAATACATTTGTTTAGGTTTTGTTTTTCAAACTCAAAATCTGCAAGCACCAACATATCCTCAAATTTCATCAGCATTGGAGGCTCAGAGATCACAAGCTTCTCATCATATTCCTTACAGATAGAAATGCTCTAGCATGATTGCAAACACGAGGGCGTCACAGTCATCCCTAACGCTCAATGAAACAATCATTTCGTCGAACAGCTAGCAAGCATAGGGCAGTAAGGCACAATCGCAATATCTCACGTTGACAGCAACACAGAGCAAAGTAGGCAGCTCATCACCTGATGCTTGCAATGCCGGAGGCGCGCAAGGATCCGGGCGCCGACGGAGCCAGCGAGGAGCAAGAGCACGTGGTTGTTGCCAGAGTGCTCGCTGCGTTGAATCCTTGAGACGACGGCGACGGCAAGGTGTCGCCTTTGCCAAAGAATTGCAGCATGGGCTCTTCTTCCTCCGCTCTTCCAAACCCATGTTGTACATGCACTGTTGAAAGAGAGCAATACAATCTTTTAGAAATCTCCTCACCTCTCATGACTCATGATATTTTCTATGAAGCTACTATAAATATTTGGAGACCAATGTCTTGTTTGGCAGAGAGCTAGGTATTCCTAGCTCCAAAAATTACCTAATATACTAAGTAATTAGAAATTAAAAATAACTATATGACTCGTATGAGTTAGTCGTGAGTTGGTCTATCTTAGGTTCCCAACTTAGTGGGTATTAGGGCTACCCCGATTTTCCAACAATTAGTATCAGAGCCAGCGGTTCGAGATCGTCTGTAGGAGGAGGCTTTGGTGAGCACAGGGTGTTTACCGTGTTTGGTGCAATGTCAAGGAGCTAAGGGGAGACTCTGTCGGTGCACGGTTTGGGACTGTGAAGCTTATTGATCCGGAACCAGAGAAGCTTACTTAACGTCAGGCATTAGTCACCATGGCGGATCTTACTAGCACAAGTAGTGGGACCAAGAACCTCAATAGCTACAACTATGACCATTGGAAGACACGCATAAAGTCCTATCTATACGGTCGGGACTTATGGGAGGTCATTGCAGGCACCGAGATAGTGCCTCCACCAAAGGAGGGTGTTGATACCTTGCGAAAGTGGCGTATCAAAGCTAGCAAGGCTATGCTTGTACTGAAAACAACAATCGAGGATGACTTATTAGAACACATCCAAGATGCGGAAACTCCAAAGGCGACTGTGAGATTTTGGAGAAATTGTTCTCAAAGAAAATGAGGCGTGCTTTCAGCTCCTAGAGAATAAACTGTCAGGTATCTCTCAAGGCACTCTGACTATCAGCCAATATTTCACAAACATGAAATCTATTTGTCGAGGGATATCCAAACTTGCACCGGATGAGAAGGTGAGCGAGACCAGTATGAGGAGAATCATCATTCACGGCCTTAGACCCGAATATAATGGGTTTATAGCCACGGTGAGGGGATTAGCCTTCTTTGGTGGAGCTATAAAATTTATTGGCTAATCAAGAGGAGCTGACCAAGCAAATGCGGAGTATTATCGTGAAAGAAGAAGAGGAGGTTTTTTTACTAACAAGAAGAAGAGTCCACCTCGAGGACAAGGAAGGCCCAAGCCAAGGTGGACGGAAGGTGGCAAGCATCAACCAAAGGAGAGAAGTAGCTATGTGGAAGGAGCTCAAGGAGGAAGAGAAGACTAGCAACATGTGAAAAAGAATAATGGTGGATGCTTCAATTATGTTAAGAAGTGTCACTTCACTCAAGAGTGTCGATTGCCAAAAAGGCGTTTCGAAGGGAATGTGGCCACCACCAAAATAGATAAGGAGGAAGCATCCTCAAGTGAAGATGAATGGGACCTCGAAGCTATTTTTTTTCAAGAAATTGATGAAGAAGAGTTTGAGGAGGACATTGATGCACCTGCTTTTGCAGTAACCACAAATTCAAGAGTAAATTACAAGCAGGATTGGATTGTAGATTCTGGGTGCTCCAATCACATGACAAGTGATGGTAAGAAGCTGCAAGATATGACAGGCTACAAGGGAAGGAGAGTGGTGCTGGCGGCAGACAACTCAAGACTTCCCATCTTTCATGTCGGAAAGACGGCAATTCCAAGGTATGGTCCTCAACAACTCCAACTCGAGAAGGTTTATCATGTCCCTGGCTTAAAGAAGAATCAGGTGTTAGTTCCTCAATTGATGGCGGAAGGAAAATATGCGCTCTTTGGGCCGTAAGAGGTGGTCATTTTTAAAAGGGTGAAGGTGATCGACACACCTATCATCGAAGGAAGGAGGAGAGAGTCGGTCTATGTTCTCTCCGCAGAGTCCGCATATGTGGACAAGACTCAGAGAAATAAGACTAGTGATCTCTGGCACGCGTGGCTTGGACATGTGGACTATAATAAATTTAAGGTGATGATGAAAAAGCAAGTGCTGAAGGGGCTTCCTCAAGTGGACATCCGGACAGACACAATCTGTGATGATTGTCAATATGGAAAGGCTTATCAATTGCCATATAAGGAGTCATAGCATCGGTTCCAGAGACCATTGAGCTCATACACTCGGATGTCTTCGGTTTAGTCAAGCAAATATCTCTTGAAGGAATGAGGTACATGGTGACCTTTATTAATGATTTCTCATGGTACGTGTGGGTTTACTTCATGAAAGAGAAGTGTGAGACATTCACAAAATGTAAGGAGTTTAAAGAGAAGATAGAGGGATAATTCAACAAGAAAATCCAGTGCTTATACACTGATAATGGGATATAGTACTTATCCAATGAATTCACCATCTATCTTAATAAGCACAAGATAAAGAGCCAATTAACTTACCCCCAATACTCCACAACAAAATGGACTAGCCGAGCACAAAAATCATCACCTTACTGAAACTTGTCGGAGTGCGCTACATGCCAAAAATGTTCCCAAAAGGTTCTAGGCCGAGTGTATGAGGATGTCATACTATGTAATAAATAGGCTACCAAAAGCCAAGCTGGGATTCAAAACACCTCACGAGATGTTATGGAAGGTGAAGTCGGTTGCTAGCCACCAGCAACTTGAAGGTATTTGGTTGTCTATTATGTGTTTGTACCAGATTACCCAAGGAGTAAGTTCGAGAAAAATACAATTCGGTGCATCTTCGTTGCCTATGATGATGCACGAAAAGGTTGGAGGTGCTGCGATCCAACCACAGGCAAGTGCCATACCTCAAGAAATGTGGTGTTTGATGAAGCTTCTGCATGGTGGTCACCTGAGAAGATTGAGAGATACGGATCTCATACCTTGGAGGAGGTTCCAGAAGAAATTCAAGAAGAAGAAGAGAAGCAGGTACCAACTCCAAATAAAGACAAAGAGGGTTCACCAAGTAAAGCTAAGAGCCATTGAAAAACCGATGTATATCAGTCGACCCCGAAGGTACTTCGGCCACAACAAATGGAGCTTGAGGAGCCCATCCAAGAACTACGAAGGACAGTAAGGCAGATCAAGCCTAACCCAAGGTATGCAAATGCTGCTCTTGTTGATGAGTCTATACCCACTGAGCCATCCTCTTATGAAGAAGCAGCACAAGATCCTGAGTGGCGTAAGGCAATGTAGGAAGAGATAAATGCACTAAATAAAAATCAAACATGGGATTTAGTGCCAAGGTCAAAAGATGTAAAACTCATATCTTGCAAGTGGGGTTACAAGGTGAAGACTCGCCTAGATGACTCGGTTGAAAGCTATAAGGCTCGACTTATTGCTTAGGGTTTCTCTCAACAGTATGGGCTGAACTATGAAGAAACATTCAGCCCAATGACGAATATCACAACTGTTTGAGTCTTGCTTGCACTGGCTACTTGCAAGTCTTGAAGGTCGTGGCAAATGGATGTCAAGAATGCCTTCCTACATGGCAAACTTGATAATGACATCTATATGGAGCAACCAAGAGGCTTCGAAAACAATACCCACCTAAGTATGTGTACAAATTGAAGAAGACGCTCTATGGATTGAAGCAAGCTCCAAGAACAAGGTACAAGAAGATTGGTGGGTTCCTCGTACGAAGTGGATTTATAGTCACTCCATTAGATTCTAGTTTATTTGTGAAGGTCAAGGAAGTAAGACTAGCAATAATCTTAGTTTACATTGATAGATTGATCATCACAGGAGACTACTATGAGGAAATATATAAGACTAGAGAAAATCTCTCTGTTTGATTTCAAATGAAGGAGCTTGGAGAGCTGAAGCATTTACTTAGACTTTAGGTGGAGTGCACAAAATATGGCATGTTTGACTAAAAATCTATCTCCACCCTGATGGATCCTAATGTGAGGCTACAAGAAGATAAAGGAAAAAACCTTAAGGACGTAAGCATGTATCGACAAGTGGTCAGGAGTCTTATTTATCTCACACTGACATATGCTACTCAGTTGGAGTGGTTAGTCGATATATGAGCAAACCAAAGAAGCCTCATCTTGATACAGTCAGGCGTATTCTCAGGTACATCAAAGGGTATTCTATACAAGAAAATAAAATATTCTCAGGTAATTGGAAATTGTGATGCCAACTATGCTAGAGATTATAGCACGCGATGGTCAACCACAAGATATTCCTTCAGTCTTGGATCAGGAGTAATAGCATGGTGCAGTAAGAGACAACCTACCGTGGCATTATCCAGTACTGAAGCAGAGTATCGATCAGCAGCAATAGTAGCACAAGAAAACACCTGGCTCAAGCGATTAATGGAGGATCTTCACCAACCAACAGAATACCAAGGAAGGATTTTCTATGATAATTTATATTCTATTCACTTGGCAGAAAATCTCGTCTTTCATTCAAGGACCAAGCACACAGAAGTTCACTACCAGTACATAAGAGAAAATGTCCTTGAGGGAGAGGTTAAGATGGTGCTAACAAAGACTGACGAGCAGATTACCGACATTCTAACAAAAGGTTCAATAAGGCAAAATTTGAAAAGTTTTGAGAGGCACTCGGCATGGTCTGCAAGACAGCTATGGAAAGAAGTTTGCATTAAGGAGGAGTGTTGAAATAAGAGCAATGAAATCTTCTAGAAATCTCCCTACCTCTCATGACTCATGATATTTTCTATGAAACTACTAGAAATAATTTAAGACTAAAGCTACCATGCTTCATGACAAAGTAAGAAAAATTGTAGAACAAGATATTTTCCATTAAGGAGAATATCTAGGAAATAGATAAGTATGAGTGATTTTTTTAGAGAAAGATATTTTGTAGAGAAGAGTGTGAAATATTACCACATGGCAATATTCCCATGGCCTTGTACAACTATAAATAGAGGTGTCATGCACATTGCCACGACACACATAAGTAGGAGAATGGTAGATGAAAGCTAGGAGTAAGAGCTAGGACAGTGAGAGAGAAGGGTGAGTGCTAGGTTAGCCACCAATCAAAGAGCGTTGTGTACTCGGTACAATATTTTGGTATTGTAATATATAATATCTTCTTGTAATTAGTAGTCTCTTAGTTAGGCCATTAGTTTCTAAGTACTTAGTGCACAATAGGTTGTGATCCATCTGAAGGTTGGCTCTGCCACCCGAGATCACTTGATCTATCTGAAGTTTGGCTTTGCCACTTGGAAGTGAGAAGATGACTCTATGGTCAAAAGGACTCAGTGCACTAAGTAATTAGAAATTAAAAAGGGCTATCTGACTCACGTGAGTTAGACATGAGTTGGTATATCTTAGATCCTCAATTTGGTGGGTATTATGGCCACCCCGATTTCCCAACAGGCACCAATAGCAGCCTCAAAATACCCCTGCTCAGCCAAGGATGGTCCCTCTGCAGCTAGCCAGCCCTAGGATACTGCGTCCCCTGCATCTGCTGCAGCAACATGTGTCTAGCTCCAAGGACGCTGAGGCAGTCAAGCTGCTGCTGATGCTTTAGAGGACCATAGTGAGGGACAGGGTCGCTGAGGCAATGCCGTCATCACCGTGCTACTATGCGCCTACCTCGACATATCACCATGGTGACGCGTCGAGATTAGGGAGGTCATCCAGTGCATGAGGGTGTTGCGATAGCTAGCCACGCTCTTCGTTGAGGACGATGCCACACACATGTATCTCCTTCACGAGGTCCTCGAGGACCCCACTGCACTCGCCGACGTCGACACTGCAGAGACCGAGGAGTGGCAAACCAACAAATTCCTCTGTGACATCCAATCGATGTGAGTCAAGGTAGTTACGTAGCCCAAAGTTGGTGTCGAGACTCAGCGGAGGGAGTGCAATAGGGAACCAAGGGAAATGCCATACGAGGAGCCCTCTGCAGGCTGCAGTAGGAGCGAAGGATATAGCAGATCCCGGCAGTTAGCAGACTCACAAAGTAACCATCGTCGGCGTACTGGCATGGGAGACGGGGGAGGAGGAAGGAGCAGGGCAGTGGGGGGGTGGGAGAAAGGATGAGGATCGGGGCAGCGAGGGGAAGACTCATGAAGATGGTTCACAATCCACGATCAGATGGCTCTCCTTCCTTGATGGCTTCATTCGATGGTCCAAACCTTTTTGGTGACATGGCTCAACCAGATGTCGAGAAATCGAGGCATTTTAGATACTAGCTAAGTGTTCGTAAGTTACAATGAAAACATAAATATTGGACGCTGTAACATCATGCATAAACTCAAGGTATGGAGATATGGATGCACCATGAGAGCACCGCTGAACGAATACGTCAATGCGATGTCGTAGTTTGATTTTAAATGGGATCCAAAAAAGGAGGAGGATATTATTCGCTAATTTTCTTCCTAATTTTTTCATTTATTTTCATTAGTAAAACAAGTTCAATATTTATAGCCGGTAATGGGGTGGGGGAGGCAGGAGGACGATGGTGAATGGTCGTAGCATCTAGGCTCTTAGGTAAGTGGTAAGTGTTTCGATGATTAATGATAACTATATTATTATGACTAATAAGTTTGTTTTGAAGGGCAATTAAAATATTAGTTCATAATATTGTTGGGTGATTTGGTCCCTTAATGGAATGGTTGAGCGATCAAAGGATGTGAACGTCAAGATTAAGGAGCTTCTAGTTTTAAGTGTCACAACGAGATAAAGAACATTTAAAGTAGCATATATTCTCTTTTGTTCTTTGATCGTACTATAAAGAGGGGTTAAGAGTGGTAGTTTAACCTAGTTGAGTCTAGATTTAGTTGGATGCATGCTTGTGAAATTCTAACATTATGGAGCTCAGAGAAGCTCATGGATGAATTGAAAAGAAAATAGAACTTAAAGAAGTTTGAATTGGACAAGTTTTGGGAAAACTCTATACGTCGGTTGTCTGACACTAAGGAGCCTATACATGCTGGAGTATTATTTCAGAAGAGATACTTCAAGTTTGAACACGCCAATGGTCAGACAGTGAAGCGCTATACACGCCGATGTACTTTTCAGAAGAAAGATTTCAAATTGTACACGTTAGATGGTCTGGCGTACACATTGGAGGGGTCGTTGAAGTAAAGTTCAGAGGATTTCTTTATGTTCACTGGAAATAGACTTATGCACGTCAGATGGTCTGGCGCATATATTGGAGGCGTTGCTGGAGTGAAGTCCAAAGGTTCTATTCATTGAAAAATGATCTTACACAACGCCAATGATCCAACGTATGTATTGGAGGATTCACTAGAGGATTCATCGGAGGATTCAGTGGCTGTAACAGCCTGTCCTGGATGGAAAATTCACACTGGATGGTCCGGTGTCTGGAGCTTGTGCATGCTGGATCATCCGGCATTCACGGGAAATGTGGGTGGTTGCGCAATAGCTAGTTTTGGACCTCTAAGCCTATAAATACCCTCTCATTTCATTTCAGTTGAGTAACCTTGCGAGCCAGAAGAGCTGAAACACTTTGTGTGTGATCAAGAGGCAAGGGAGTGCACTAGAGTGATTTGCAAAGTTCTTAATTGAAGATTAAGGACACCATTAGTGCAAGGAGAGTAGCAAGCGTGTATCTAGTTGTAGTCTAGACTTGATTTAGGTTAATTGAAGCTATTAACTTGTTAATCTTGGTGGTTGGTAACACCTAGCTGGTCTTGGTGATTGAAGATATCTTAGTAAGCTCTTGGAGTTTTTATGGGAGCCTTAAGAGGAAATTTTGTGCTTGGTTTGAAGTCCGCCAATCTGGAGATAGAGAAGTGGCTATCACTAGTGAACACTTGAGTCTTGTTGATTCAAGGTGGAGCGGTATCCTTAGTAGATGTTCCAACGAAGATTAAAGGGGAGTGCCAACTCCTCGATACCTAAATTTTTTTTGATGTCTTTTTGTACATCTATTTAGTTTTCTGCATTTATCTTGAGCATTTACTTTCTTAGAAGCAAATGTTTGCAATTCTCTTATTGTTATATCTGGCATGTTTTCTTACTTGGCATCATATCAAATTTGGTCATTATAGTTGCTTTATTATTCATTTATGACAAGATTGTTTATTTGTTCTAGAGTTCGGTTGAAATAGTTTGAATTAGGGTTCAATTTATCTCCTTTGAGCTATTCGATCCTTTCAGTGGTAAAAGTAAGTAAATTATTTTAATTTTAAAGATTTTATTGGATGAGATGGGAGTAGGAAAAAATGTAATATGAAATTAACTTGTGTTTTATATAGTAGAGATAAAAGATTGTAAAAGGTCGGATCTGCTAGAGGGTAGACCAAAGCGGAGACATACCACCCATATGATGGCCCATACAGCTTGCAATCTTTATAGGAAAAAAATGTTTTGCAAAATTAATTATGAACTAAATGGGCCCTGGCCCCGACTCATCTGAAATCTCGAGTGGATTGGACTGCAGTCATGATGGATTTTTTATCAGGCCTTTGATATGTTCGGGTGAGCCGTTGCTTTGTATGCAATTTGGGCCGAAGTTGTCCGGCCTAGAGCGCATCTGAAGTATATGGTTGCAGAGCTTTTTTATTTTTATATTTCAAAAACAAAAAAAAAAATCAAAACCAGATGTCCTTTTGAAAAAATTAAAAAAATAGGTTATCATCATCCGTTAAAAGAACACATATCATTCTTCTACCATGCGACATCTTTAAAAATCTAAAGATGCATCCCATCAAACGGGGGACAAGTTAAAGAAAATAAAAAAACACTACGTTTCATTGATCTTAAAATTTTAAAACACTACTAAAATAATCATAATCTTTTTAAAAAAACAAGTATGTTATAGAGGGTGCTATAATATATCTTAAAAAAATTAATTCAAATAATTACTTTTACAATGAGAAACAAAATAGACAAATTTCATTATACATAGTGTACAATAAAATTTGTCTTTTTTTCTCATTGTATATATTATATTTTTGTTTAATTTTTTTTTTCTAATCATAGTATCCTGTACAACATATTTTTTAAAAATTTTCATTACTATTTTGACAGTACTTTGAATTTTAGAACAATAGAACACATTGTTTTTTTAAAAAATTTTAATCTATCGTCCGTTGAAAAGGCAACAACTTGTTGTTGCTCTTCTAATGGGTTATAGTAGCCTATTTTTACAATTTTTCAAATGGACTTCCAGTTCTGCAATTTTTTATTTTCAAAATATAAAAATAAAAATCTATGGTTGCATGGGACGATTCACTACGTATGCTACTACTCCGATCTCAGTATAAGTTCATTTAGATTGTGATTGGTCAATTTTGTTTTGTCATAAATATCTAAAAAATTAAGATTGATATTACTAGATTTATTATGAAAGTACTTATATATATATAATTCTTTATATTTAAAATAATATACTTTTATACATATTGCTGATTAAAGTGTCATATTAGAGACAGTAGATGATCGTTAAAGTCGATTATGTAAATACTTATTAAAAGTAGGGATAACTAGTAATCAACTATGAGTGTTGAAGAAAAGAATATGAGATTTTATTCAGATTTATGCCGCCCTTAAGAAAATAGTTATATATCATGTTATGTCTTAATTTATCTCATGAAAAGAAAATAGGAATGTGTCTAAATCTAATCATAAGGACCTGGAGGAGATTCCTTGTGTTCTAAATCTCAAAGCACTTTTGTTGGATAAATCTAAATTTAATATAACTTTATTGTGGATTTCAATAGATTGATTCTGATCCTACCCGACTAGTTTGCTCTCTGCTGCTTATCTGACTTCTCGCTTAAAATCTGATTGTTTGGCTCTCCATTAACTCTTTTAGGATGTACCTGCTCTTCTCCTTATATAGTCGGGTCAAAGAGACATACCGTACTTGAAGTTTCTAAATATATCCTTCTCAAATTGTATTATTTCTAAATATTTAGAACACTCTTTTCTAAACCAAGGATGATTTTCATATAGAACACAATTAATTGGTTGAAATATCGACGCATACCTTATTTACCTATGACGGTTATAAAATCTACCGTATCGAGTTAAAAGACATATGTACGGTGGATACCTGTTCTAATATATACTACATTTCTATTAAATATATAATTATTCATTATTTATTTTACGTCGGAGACCGTGTCGATCTACTAATAAAATTATACTCGTTTCTATAGAGAAAATAAACATTTTAACAGAGAAAACAAAAATAAACTAGCAAATTCGCCCGTCCACGCTCTCGGAGCAGACTAATCGGGTGCAGCCATTCGCTGAAGCGTAGGATTTCGTCGAAACTTTGTCCCAAAGCGTTATTTCCTTTTGTTGACCACGCGGCTTCAATTTTTACCTCCGAATACATAGATAATAAGATCATCTTCAACCATATTTTCTTCGTTTCATTCTTTATTTGATTTTTTTCTTCGTTTCTATTCTTTTATTTTCTTTCATCTCCAACAGTTTTTTTTCAAGAGAAATCGTGAAGTGAAAGGAGAGATAATCCCATTTTAGAGGGAATGATCTTGAGAATCTCTTCGTGACGGAAACTATAAAGAGAAACCGTTGGAACGCTGAAAGAAACGAAAATCCCTTCGCAACAGGATTTTAATTCTTGAAGGGAAACCGTTGACCTTAGTCTAAGGTCTTTTTAAATGCTCTAATATGATTAATTTTTAAATATTAGTTAGGTGTCTACGTAAGAAAAAAATGATGTGAAAAACTATTTAAAGAAAAAATAGATAAAGCTTATTTTTTTTATAAAAGAAACAAACTCTTTGAGTCATCATAAATTATTATGAGATAATAATTTATTTTATAAAATTTTAAAAAATAAGCAACACATACATATATTAAAAACTTATTTTTTAATATAAATTTATTTTTCTCTTCTTTAAGATTTTTCATTTATAAAACAAAACATTATGAGTGGCTAATAACTGCAAAATGTTGTGGAGGCACCAGAGCTGCTTGCGAATTGAGGCACCATATCCGCACGTGGTCAGTGTTCCGCCGAAACCTCGACACGATAATCGAACTCAAATCCCAACATGCGAACCCCCGCCCTAACCCACGGTGCTCCTCTAATGTAACCTCAGAAGACAGTCGACACTGATACGAAGGTTCAGGTGTGAGAGGCTCATATATCAATGACAACTGCTCTTTAATATTTACGTCAAAGAAATTGGTTCCCGCCGCAACCCAACACACACCGACACAAAAATAGCATAAATCATTAGCTGCGTTAGCTGAATCATAGGCTTAAGTAAATCTTCGACTCCGGTAGCGTACGACTATGGCAAACAAGTTTCAGCTTCAAAAAATCTCGCAACGACAAACAAGTTATCAGAACCGTTCAAATTGTATTTATTTAATTATTAGAGTAGTCATTTATATAATCATAACCATAATAATTAACTAAAATCTAATCTCAATAATCTTAGTAAGTGTTTTATAGCCAATATTGAAACATAAGCTTTTACAATATGATTCATGGCATCAAAATGTAATGAATGCCAAGTAATAAAATTATATTATAAGTCTTTAAATTATTATAGATTTTATCTATTTACAAAAACGTATGACAGGAGGATAAAAGCACAACTTAGCATCTTATCTGCTTAGAGATACTACATAGCAGAATATAAAGTCTGATAAAAAAAAATAGGTGAAGCCTTTTGTCCAGAGGCACCTCCCTAAAACGACATCATCTGAGTAGATGGCACCGCACTCGCCCGTCACTAACATCAGCGGGTGTGAAGTAACTAAAAACTACCTCTTCCTCATCTGCAAAACTCATCAAAACAACGTGAGTATAAAAGTACTCGCACGACTTAATCCATAATGGATACATATAATAACCTAAAACCAAGAATAATACATTTAGATTAATTAGCAAGAAATCGACCATAAAGTTAAGTAAATTTGTATACAAAAGTAAAATTCGATTCAAGTGTGTGAACAGCTACACTTAAACACCTATACCCTTCTATACTGAGATCAACAATATAAACATATATGTAACTTGAAACATCCCAACTCATCATCAACCATAACAACTACTTCCTAACATACCATAACATCATTTCACATCGGACTTTACGATTGATGCAAATGGACAGAAACATACTCATAACCGATAGCGCAGAAATTCGAATTGTTCTCACACCCTTCAGAGATACATCTTTATCCACACAACACGAGACCACCCTCCATATAACCTGTCAGTTGCAAGCAATGATTCACATGACAATCTTTCCCAAATAAGCTCCAATCATTCGAACATGCATCTATAGGTGTGGGTGTCATCTAGAACTACTCTCCGAGCAAACTAAATACCTCTATAAGCTCGCAGCCCACAACTCTATAGACTCGAACACCAAAAGGCCACATCAACATAAGGTACTCAACTCACTTGTCTCATATACAGATATTTAGAAAGTATGAAAAATACTAAAGTCAACTACAACTAGGGATGGCAATCAAGTATGGTGGGTACGGGTAGTGCTCACCCATACCCACACCTGCCTGTTTTTACCCACCCATGGGTATACCTACGAACACCCGCGGGTGAAGAACCGACTCCAAACCTGTTACCTGCGGATACTCGTTACTTGTGGGTATACCTGTTTATCCATAGGGCGGCGCAATGACGTAACGTGACAGGGCGGCGTAGCGACAGCGGAGGCGAGACGGGGCAGGCCGAGGTGGTGCGACGTGGGGTGACATCAGCGAGATGGGGTGGCAGTGGCACAGCGGGGTGGGCCGGGACAAGGTATTTATATGATATAGAATGTTAGGATTTGGAGGTGAGATACTTATATGGAGGTTATACGGGTTTCGCAGGTATGGGTATACTTACCCATACCTGTAGCCGTTTACTTACCGGGTAGTATTTTTACCCACAAACATACCCGCAGGTACTATTTGCTATCCATACCCTACCCTATTGGGGTATTTATCCACGGATAAACGAGTAATCAGGATAAATTGTCATCCCTAACTACAACAACGATCGATGCTTAAACGATATAAGCTGTCTATAGCATTCGGGTTCCTCTTCCGATCCACCCTTAGCATCGCTCACATCTCATCTCATTCTCATATTTCATACATCATATCGTCAATATTATCCTTGTGATTAATAATTAAGTCTATAGCTTGCGAATGATGGTCGAACCACTGCTCGACTCCTACCTATGTCCTATGTATATCTAAGCATCTTGAATAACTTTTAAGTTAGACAATATCATGTTATACTCGGGTTACAAGAATAGAGATCATCAACAAAACAAGGTAGATGTAATGCATCAACCTAGATTCTACCCATGAAACCTGACATATACTTGCTAAACATGCACAACATATGTAGAGTGATAACTTATCAATTTGGACTCTATATGATCCAAATTATAAGTTAAAATATGCTTAGATGTTTGCATTGGTGCTGAGCTTCACAATCAATGGCAACAAACTCCGGATCGCCCCTGATTACGCCTGCGTCACGCTCCAGTTATTCGTTCCCTAAATAAGAGCACATGAAATGTGATGAGCATGAATAAGATGCAAAGAGATATGCTATAAGATGCATTAAGAGTGAGGATGCAGTACAACAAGCTAAGAGTACAAAGACATGCAGAATAATAAGAAGTTCTCCGATCCAAACGACATCTAAAATTCTAACTAAATACCAGAGTTCCGGATTAAGGTCGGAACTTTCGGGTGTTCGGAATTTCCGGGTGTGATTCCGAATAGGGGTTCTTGGGTTGGCAAGTTTTATTTAACCGAAAGTTTTGGATTAAACTTAGAGCTTCCAGGTGTGGTTTTGAACAAGAGTTTTTGTGTTCTCAGGTTGCAATGCTATTTAATCGGAAGTCCCGGATTAAGGTCGAAACTTTCGAGTGGTCATAACTTCCAGATATGGTTCTGAACAAAAGTTCTCGGGTTGCAATGCTATTTAATCAAAAATTCAGGATTAAGGTCGAAACTTCCGGGTGTAGTTCCATACATTGGGTCTCGGGTGGTTCAACTCGGATTAATCCGGAACTTCCGGTCGATGGCTGAAACTTTTGGACAGGGGTTCTTGATTAGTTTTAACTCGGATTATCCGAAACTTTCGATCTAGAATCTGGAACTTCCGGGTGAACTAGCAGACGTGAGTTTCGCGATGATTCGTCGGTCGATTCAACTTGCATGTTAAAACTTATCCCACATGAGCACGTGTTGGCACTAAAGCATGTATTCTAGACTTAAATTACCCACTTCACAAGCACAATTCACGAGCTCTTGCTCATCCAAACATTCCCCTACGAGCTCTAAAGCAACAAGAACGAAGTGGTGCTTCACAACTACTCAATTGTAGTCTAAAAACTCGAACTTAATCAAACTAATTCGTGCATTCTCACCATGGGGATTCTAGGAGATTTACCCAATGTCCTTGTTGAGACTGATGACCGTTGGTTGAGAAAGAAAAACAGGGGGAAAAACTTAGGGAAGAGAGGCCAAGCTGCTGCTCCACAAGCTTCAACCAGAAGAATTTGGGAAGATGAAGAACAACTCGAATCTTTCGTGCATGCGCAAAAAGATTGGATGAATGTGAAGCTTAGAAGCTAGGGAAAGCAATGATGTGATATACATATCTTGATTTTAGCTTCTTAATAGAGGATTTGGGGAAGAAATGGAGAGAGTTGGGAGGGAGAGCTGTTGCAGCTCTTGGCTGTTCGGTGGGAGGGAGGGAGAACGTGGGAGTGAGAGAGTGAGGTGAGGGAGAGGGTGCTGTTGTAGCTGAAAGAGAACGAGAGGTGGTAGGGCCAACTCAGCTCATGTGGCCCACGTATAAGTGCCTCGAGCCTATTACAACTGTTATTTCTTTTCCTTCTCTGCTCATTTTGTTTTTCTCCTTTTCTTGACCCAAATAGAGGTGCTATAGTACTCCAAAAATCCTAAAAAATTTTGTGTAGCAACTACAGTAAAAGAATAAACCTATTTTAATTGGATTCACCCACAACGTCTAAGCGAAACTTAAATTAAAAGAAAACACCACGTTCAGATATTCTCATAACTCTTGTCAAATGCTAAGACCATCTCCAACAGCTACCTCAAATCTTCATCCTCAAAATACTATTACAGCATCCCCTATCTCTAACACTGTAGCAGTACTGTATCACTGGATAGAGGATCTGTTGGAGATGGATTTCTAGTGCTACAGTATACCGCAAAACACTGTTGCACGAGAATCCTCAAATTTGAAGACTCCGTTGGAGATGGCCTAAGCTACTATTGAAATTAACAAGTACTCAACAAATACTCACAATTAAACATGATGGTCATGATATATAATTATGCTTAATGACATGCCTACGAAATTTGAGATGTGATACAGGTTCTAGCTAAAAAAAGACGTGTTTGGTTGAGCTTCAGTTCTAAATATTTTTAGAGTTGGGTATTTCTAGCTCAAAAATTTATAGAGTTAGAGTTATAGATACATTTATGAGATTAAGAAAATTATTTTATCCATAATTTAGATTAAAAACAAATAGTTAAGCTATTTTATTTTAGATTACACTGTCAATATCTCGTGTGAATAAAATGAAACTAGAGCTCCGTTAAGCAAAAAGTTTAAATCTCGGCTACTGCGAACAAGTTCCAGCTCCAAAAGGAAAATCCGGTGGTGGACGTAACCGCCGGGAGAAAATCCTGAATCGCGGTTGCAAGAAGCAGAGACAAACCGACCAACCAACCGCAGCTCAGGACCCAAACCAACCACCGAACCTACTCAAATCACAACGATGGCTCGAGTCCCTGAACTGGTCGCCTCTTATGCCCACCAACCAACCCGAGGCCGGATCTACGGAGAGTCTTCTACTTCACCGTTCTGTGTAGCTACGATTAATTATTTTTTAGATACAATGGAAAAATTCATATTTCATTAAACATAAATATACATCATGAAATACAGTAAAATGAGTCTGGTACTATAATGATATACATTAGCTAATCATATTTACTGTAGCAACAGTAGAACGATACAGCAGTAGCGTTATAGCCTACGGATCTGATGCAACCATCGTGAAATCACGGCTACAGTAGATCATCTACAGTCGGTAGGATCCCGATCGCCAAACCAAAGCCCGGAGCAGTTTCCATCTCATCCCCTTCCCCTCACCGGCGAGCGCTCGCCGAACTGTCTCGAGCCGGAGTCAGATCCACGGCGGCGAAAGGTGAGCGGGGAGGTTGGCGATGAACTGGGAGTTGCGGGATGCTGCGACCACGATCAGAGGATCTTCATCGCCGCCGTCGGCGTCTCCACCGTCGTCATCCTCCTCGTGAGTCCCTCCCGCCGCCGCCGCCTTTTTTGCTCTCTGGTCGATCGATTCTCGCAAGTCCGAGCCGGGGGTTTCTGACTCACCAGGGTCTGGAATTTTTTGCAACTGTGGAGGACGTTCCTGCTCACGCCGTTCAAGCTCATCACCGTCTTCCTCCACGAGACCAGCCACGCCTTCGCCTGCAAGCTCACCTGCGGCGATGTAAGCAAAGACAAAACCCTTGCTCCCTCTCGCACCCGTTTTGGGATTTTGTTTTTCGCTGTGTCGTGATGGTGTGGCATTGCGATTCGAGGAGCTACGAGCGAGGTCTGATTAGGCTCGAAATGGGGGCGGATGGATTTCGCCCATCATTTTGTGCTGCTAGGTAGGAAAAGTAGGCACCCAATCAGTAGGGATCACAGAGTCCATATTGCCTAGTGGGGGTGCGCATTTTATATTGTTTGCTTTGCACGGGAGCAGAATATACTGCGAATCTTTGCATTCTTCTAGATACAGGGGTTTGATTTCATGATTTCATCAAGGACCTGGACACCGCAGCTAGGCTTTCTTCTCCTTCTACCCGCAACTATCTCTTGCTGCTGTTGTACTGTTCTTCAGTGTTCAAGTGAGGGATTCTGGCCAATGATTGTCAACTGTCTGCAAAATGTGCAGTGCAGGGCGTTTTGGTATGCTCAAGCGCAGTCCAACCTCCTGGTAAGGCAGACCAATGGCCCTTTGCTAGGGGACCTCAGAAGATCGTGCTGTACTTTGTTCCTGCAAAATGGGAAGTAATGCATGCTTCTGAAGTTTTCAACTAGAGGGACAACCGCAGGATTAAGTGTGGACTGTGGGTCATGAAGACTTTGTTTGCTGATAATTTTTTATTCCATGGTCATCATGAACAGAACTGAAGTTCTTACTAGTTTGCCTTTGTTTCTTTCCTTTTATTTCTCCCCACATTAAACAGTTCCTCCAATGTAATATGATTAATTGTTGGATAGTCCTGATTGTATCTGTGGACAAGGACAACCCTGTAGGTAAGAAATGTCTTTTGGAACATTTCAAAAGCATATTCTAAGTTGCTTATCTCGGTCTATACTTTGGTTCCAAAAAATTTTGGCCTGCCTTTCGGAAAATGCAGTCTTTTGAGGTGTTTGGAGTTGGACATTTGGTGCTCCTCCCCATGTTAAACAGTTCCTTCTAAGAGTATGATCAATTGTTTTATAGCCCTGATTGTATCTGTGAACAGCCTTGTAGGCAAGAAATGTTTGGAACATTTCAAAAGCATCTCTGAGTTCCTTATCTAGACCTATACTCTTGTTTTGAGAAGTTTTTGTCTGCCTTTCGAAAAATGTAGTCATTTGATGTGTCTGGAGTTGGGCATTTGGTGCATTACATAGCCATAATATTTGGCCGGCTTCTGCCAACTTACTATATCTAGACATTGTTAGTGCCAGATAAGATCTGCCTCAGACGTGCACATTTTGAAGAATTCCTAGGTTGATAACTTGATATTATTTTCGTCAAAAAGGATAACTTGATATTATATTTCAATTTGTTTGGCTTCTTCAGGTGGAAGACATGCAGCTCCATTCTAATATTATATTTCAATTTATTTGGCTTCTTCAGGTCAAAGGCATGCAGGTCCATGCTAATGAGGGCGGTGTTACACAGACTTGGGGTGGCATATATTGGATAATCTTGCATGCTGGATGTAAATCACTTGTCCCTCTCTCTCTCTCTTTCTCATACGATTACTCACAACAATGCCAACAAAAAAGATGAATTAGCTTATGCACTGTTACTTGACTTTTTAATGATGTGTTCTCTCTAATTGATTAACACATGGGAATTGAATGGCTGATTGTATTGATCATTTTGGACACTTAGAACCAACAGGCAAATTTTTAAAGAATTTAAAGAATGATTTGATGGGACGAATTTGCAATCCTGACAAGACTGGCCTATCTTATTTTGGATATTTGAGAAATCTTTTGTTCTTTTAATGCCGTCCAACCAGAGATTTTCTAAAGGACTATTGTCTAGTGTTCAAATTTCTCTTAATTATATCCTTATCTAGGCAATCCATCATATGGTCTTTTTTTGTGATGCTACTGTTTTGTTTTGAAGAGCAGATCTGGGCTCTTCATTTTGGGGAATGGTCTTTATACTTGCATCCACAGATCTCCTCACTACAAGAATTGCAGTGGGATGCTTCATACTTGCATTGATTGTTGTTCTTTTTGTTGCAAAAAATGTAAGTTTGCTAAATTATTGGTTGCAATTTATGATTTCCTTCATTTGTCCTTTCCTGCTTGCCCACATGATAATAATGATTATTTACTTATTTAGTAAAGCTTTGTCATCTCTTGTTTGAATTGTGCCGTGGTTTCTTCGCTGGCTCTGCATTGGTATGCATAAACATGACTTCGTGTTCATTTAAAGTTCATTTAAGAACTTGGTCTGCAATATGCTAATTGCAATCTTATTCTGCAGGATTCATTGTATTCATTGCTGTTGTTTGGGTTATACAAGAATTTACAACATTCCATATTCTGAAGTATGTGATTTTATTCATAGGTGAGACCGTGAGAGCAAAGACTCCCTACAGACATGTTCTTTTCCTTTATTATACATTTTGAACGATTATATGGCTGGAAATTTGGTGCTTATGTCTGTTTGTGTGCAACAGGTGTGATGAATAGCTTATTTTCAGTTTATGGTAAGGGAAATTAATGACCTTTTTCTTGTTGTTCCATGTTAGAACAAGCACTGAGTTACTATCTGCTCATCTAAATTATTTGTTTTCAAATTATCTAGATATCTATGATGACTTGATATCCCGAAGAATTCATTCAAGTGATGCTGAGAAATTTGCTGAAATCTGCCCTTGTCCTTGCAATGGTGTTGGATGGGGTGTTATATGGTATGGTCCGCAATTTCATTCATCCCCGTTTTCTTGCTATCGTAATAAGATATTCCTGAAGCTAAAGGCTTCCGTGCTAACAGATAATTGCTATTCTTTCTTTCAGGGGCTTCATCTCATTTATCTTTCTCTGTGCGTCGATATACCTTGGACTGGTTATATTGTCTTGAGGTGATTCCTTTTTCGTTTTTTTTTTTGGTATTACAATCACTTCGTTTTTCTTGTGTTGACATGCTCATTCCATAATTGTAGCACTGCAACACAGGGCTACAACAAGACTTAGCTCTGTTTGCTAGTAAAACAACTAAACATAGCATCACGAGATTAATAGCACAGTAGGCATTTTGCTTCCTCTGAGAATCATACGTTGCAAGTAATACTTGAGGATAAAAGAAAAGGGCGCTCCAAAGAAGAACAGGGCTAAAGAGTTCCATTCACCTTCATGTTCCAGTTTATTTTCAAAAAGAAAAAAAAAATCATGTTCCATTCTGAAACTAACATCATTCAGTCTTGCAAGCCCCGATTTTATTGGCCTGAAGTCTGAAGATTCATATGTATCACTATCGATCTTTCAAACTATGAAGTAGTTGGCCTTGATTTGCATCTCTGCCCTTTTTTGACATGATTTAATCTCTGCGTGCTTTCATTTTCTTGTTCAGGATTTCAACATCGCATCTACCATTTTGATCTGACATCCAACTCTGGAGGGCTTTTTCTGTGTCTTCATTGCTCCAGATATTGGTTCAAGCTTGTATTAGTCCGGTGGCTTGTAAAGAATTCATATGGAGGGCAATTTTGCATGTCAAATGGTGTAGATTCGGTGGGGATTGTTCATGCGATTCTTCCATTTTAGTGATTCTATAGATACCATTTTGCTTACCATTTGTATTTATGGCTGATAGCTTTGTTTTAGGTACCAGATTTATATTATCTTGACTTATTGCTCAAATTATTATTATTATTCAATAATGGCAGCCTTGTGCATTTTATCTTGCTCCTTGTCAAAATGATTGAAGGGAGATTGCTACCAGGAGTTAGTGCCCAGTGCAGTTTAGGTTATTCTGGTACTTTCAGGCCACTAGATCCAGTCTTTTTGACGGATGGAACTATTTTGTGTTAACTAACTCTAGATCTTGTCGCCTTGCCGGCTCAAAGCAAACTATTGGTAGTTGGGTTGCTGTTGCAAATTGCCGAAAGCCTCGATGTACAGTAAGGGTGAGTGGCTTTATTGCATTACCTCGCGGGAAAGTTAGCCTGTGCTCCCGGCTAGCTTCAGTGTATCACCTAACTTGTTCCAGTTGTCGCTGTCCGGGATCCCGACTTCCAGAACGAAATTAGATAGTGCATAACTGCCGATGCTAAAAGCTACTTGTCGGCACCATTTTCCCGGCAATATTATGATCCTACCATATGTCTAAACGTCTAATTTCTTAATGTTCAAAAAGAATATAGAAATATCGGGTCGAGCTGGCTAAAAACCCAAAAGAGGATAATATACCTGATCGTATTTATCGAAATAAATAACATATTGTCATGTTTATAATTTTAGCATACGTATTCAGTAGCTTATTTATTGAAAATGGATTTTCGGCACACTTACCCCGAAAACAAGCTTACCCCACCGTTTTTGACACACAAGGTGCAGAATACGGCCCGTATTTAGCACCTAATGTGCGGAAAACCTAGGGTGATGTGCCGAATACAGTCCACAGTGTCGTATTCGGTACCTCGTGTGCCAAAAATAGTAGGCTGGGATTCATTTGTGTCACTCGCATCGCCTCATTGTTGCGTCATGTCGCGTCGATGTCGTTTTTTGCTAGCCGTGTTCGGTGTGTCATGTGATGCCCGCTATAAAATGAGGAGTGAGGAGGGAGGAGCAGCAGCGTAGTGTGAGGTGAGGAGCAGTAGCACAATGTGAGGTGAGGAGCAGCAGCAACGCAGGGAGAGGAGGTGCAGCAGCACGAGCAGTTATATTAAGTACGTAGATTATGTAGGTAATTAATACTTAGATTAATAATAGTAATTAGAGTAAGCAGATTGTTTACTACATTCAGTTACATTTGATAAATTATATTAAGTAGATAAATTAGAGTACTTAGATTATATATGTAATTAATACTTAGATTAATAATAGTAATTAGAATGAATAGATTGTTTAATCTGTTCAATTACATTTGTTAAATTATATTAAATTGATAAATTAGAGTACTTAGATTATTTGAATAGTTTAATTAGAAGAATTTGATTAGTCAGTGTAATTACATTATTGACGTAGTTTAATAACTTGAATTTTGTTAATCAATGTAATTAGATTATCCCCTTAGTATAATTGTATGTATATCATTCACCAGTATAATTAGAGTATTTACGTAATATAATCAGAGTTATTATATTAATCAGAGTACTTAGTTTAACAGGACTAATTTGATTAATTAACTTATTCACTTAGGTTAATGTACTTATTATTTATCGAGAAGCGTAATTAGTTGTGTATTGTACATACACTTTAAGTAGTTATTTTATTATATGTACATTTGTTTAGCAGATACGATATGATTATCTATATTTATTATAGAGAACGTCATGTTGTTTTACACAGGAGGCTCGTATCAATTCAAAACTGCCAATACATATAGAGTACGATTGAGCTACCTATTGATCTAGATATCCTAAAATCACATATTATGAGCATTTTGCGTGTGAACCAACATTACAATAATATTATCCTAGAGGGTGTGCAGTCACAGCTTATTTCAAATAGCTCGGTCGTTGTCTATACGTTGTTCGAGATGAGAAGGAACAACATATGGGCTTTGTACTCACAGAAGACATTAAAGTAGAACTTTGAAATGAGGGTGTACGTAAATATAGTGTCATGACTGGTGCATGAAGATGAGGAAGGGCATGTCAGGGAGGTGCAAGGTAATGCAGCAACTAACGTGGAAGGTCAGACCAGCATGTGATGCATGAAGAGGAGGGAGGGTGTATCGAGGAGGGCAGTTCCGATACATAGAGAACTAGAGTGGACCCTTCTGAGATAGATGTAGCGTGCATGGATGATGAAGCCGGTGGTAGCGGGGATGAAGAAGCTGCTGACAATGATGACCCGGTGCCCACGATCCAGTACTTTCGTGGTGTTGGACTGGTGGATTGTGCCATCATTAAGTATAACACCTTATCTAACTGGAGTTACCAGAATAACGACATCCAGGTTGAACAACGGTTTTGTAATAGGGAGGAAGTCATCCACTTTATTAGCAGCTATGTTGTAATCACTAGAAGGGACCACAAGTGCGCCCGGTCTAAACCTACGGAGTATGAGGTCAGATGTATCAAGCACCTGAATTATCCTTACTTTGTACAAGCACATTAGACAAAATATAATAATTATTTTATGCTCAGTAGACACACCCTACATACATGCAGCAAAGAGACTGTTAGAAATGTGAGCCACATTGTTGATGCGAGGTTCATAGCCCTACTCCTCACCACCCTTGTTGGCATGAACATATGTTTGTCACCAAAATCCATTATGAAGGAGGTGCAAACTAAGGCGAGTATGCTGATCAATTACCACATCGCGTAACGAACGAAGCAAAGGGTGTTGAAGATGTTGTTTGGAAGCTTCGAAGAGTCTTACAACTATGCTCTAAAGCTGCTGCAGAAGATTGCTATGACGAATCTAAGGACTCAGTGGGCCATGACGTATGAGCCGATCAAGCTAGACGATGGGTCATATAGCATCACAGACTAATATCTCATTATGCTTTTTTATCCTTTGGATAATACATCGAAGCTTTTAGACATTGCAAGCCCGTTGTATACGTGGATGCCATATTTCTTAGCAGCAAGTATCATGGTAACTTTATGATAGCGACGGCAGCGGATACAAATAATCAGATCATTCCTCTCACGTTTGCAATAGTGGCAGCTTCGCCGTGCTCCTAAGCAGACAATACCCCCAATATCCTGATGCACCTAGGGGTTAAGAGTGTTACCAACATGGCGAGCCTTCAGCACACCAGAGTCCATCATAGCACGTACTACAGGCGCCCACACTTCTGCATGAGGATCCTTCATAATGGTATATGCAGGGCCGAGTTAGCGGGTTTGAATACATGTTCGATGGGGTCCCATAGGGCAGGACGATGATGATGACGAGCAAGGGAAAACATGGCAGGGGCCAACGCAAGCTGCTAGGATGAGGGCCACACACCGCTAGACGCTTACACTCCTGGAGATTGCGTGCGGCGTCGTCGTCATTGAGTAGCCAATGCAGTTTTTCGAAGCACTTGTACTTGTTCATGACACATGTATTATTCACTTTATTGTGGTAGTCATCTCTATTATGTCTTATTCACTGTATTATTAATGTAACTACTTTTAATTTATTTAATGTTTGTCAAATAATTATGACACATAACATTATTTATTAGTTATTTCTTAAGCAGTGTTATATATTAATTATGACATTTAACACTTGTTTAATGTTTATTAAAGAATTAGGGATTCTTGATTTGGTGCAGAGCCAGAACGTTGCAGTCAAGAATCAATACATATATGGCAAAATCTTTTAGTACAAGCTTTCAATGGACACATACAATGATCGATATAGCACTAAATACCTCCTTACAGGTTATGCGTCAAGGAGAACAACCTAATCCAAGCCGCGTCAAAATTGCATGCAAGACCCTTCTGTTCTGCATTGACCGTTCCACTCCTACATGTAACCACCGATGACCTTAGGGCCCTCTTGCACGAGCGGCGTCAAATGTATCTTAGGGTGTGCAAACTAGCTGACCATTTTTCTATGCTAGGTTTCCCTATGAGGTAAAGAAGGATGACGATGTTGCCCGACCAATATGCATGCCGCATCAGGTTTATCATTTTCTATTTGGTCACCCTGCTTATCTTTTTTCTATTGATTCAAATTCTCCTCTTCTGTGTTAGGCGTTCTCGGAAGATCCAGAGTTGATCAACAAAGAAATCCCAAACTTCTTGATGATGCATATGCTCTTCAGCGGGGATGTGATATCTGGTTCGCGTAGAAGATGCCGAAGATTAGCGAACCTAAGGAGTACAAGGGCGCCATCTACTATTCAACCAGAAAATGATGAGACTGATGAGGACGATGATTTCATACCACTAATACCTCGACGTTCCAACATGCATACAAGAAAAGGTTCAAGGAACATTGTAAGAGGGCGTTCACGCATCACATCGATATGGCGTACAACCAACGAGGAAATAGGATGTGCTCCTACTGTGATAGCTCAAGATAACGATGAGGACGATGATTTTATGCTACAACGACCTATCCCTTTGAGGCCACCATCTCCGAAAGACCCTGATGACCCTGAAGATGATGATAGATTTTCTTCTACCCATCCTCACAACTTACGATCACCACCTCAGAGACGACAATCATGTTACCCTGATAGTCTTAATTGGCACAACTGACATTCTTCTGCTAATTTACGTTATCACTTTCTACCGCTATCTTGAGATGATCTAGGTATTCAGCAACTATGTATTTTAAATTATGCATGTTCAAACATGGCTAAGTGTTAAGGCTACCTCTAGCCTTTTAGACTACATGGTGAATTAGGAATTTTGAAATGTACATCTAAATTAGCAAATAATTTCTAATTTTGTCGAAAGTTGGCAATTGATAACATAATTTGCTTAGGCTCAAACCATGCGATATCTTCATACCTATATTTTGACTCAGTCTTTAGACACAAAAGTGACAACACGATAGAGCTTTAAACATAAAATGACAACACCTATATCCTGACTCTATCTTTAGACACGAAGTGACCACATGATAAAACTTCAAACATGAAATAACAATACGTCTCTCTCACATCTTTAGACACGAGACAACAGAAGTGACAACGAGGCGACGCCCCGTTGCGCAAAGTAATCCCAGGCGTTTTCGACACATGAGCTGCCGTATTCGACAGCTCATGTGCTGAATACACCCTAGGTAGGTATTCAGCACATGAGATGCAGAATACGGTCTATAGTGTCGTATTTAGACCGTATTTGGTACCTCGTGTGAAAAAACGGTGAAGCCAGCTGTTTTTGGGTACCTTGTGCTGAAAATCCGTTTTTAGTAAATAAGGTGTCGGATAAGCATACTAAAATTATAAATATGGTGATATATTATCTATTTCGATAAATAAAATCAGATATATTATTTACTTTTGGATTTTTACCGTCGAGCTGGTGTAGTCCCACTCGTAAAGAAAAACTGCAGTAGCTCTATCACAAAGAAAAACTGCAGTAGCTCTATCACTTGATTGTCTGGTGTATGATTTGATTACGAACGCACCTGTTCTTAGTCTGTGATAATAGCATGTACAATTAGGACATAGCACGTGAATTTTGCATTATTTCGTACTAGTAGGAAATAGTTTAACTCTGGCGTGAATTGAGAAAATAAATTCATGGCTTGGTACAAAGCTCTAAAACAGAAAATGTTATGGGTGTATTTAGATGTCTGAATTTATCTTAATTTGATCTGATAGATACGTAGAATCTTATAAAAAATATGTTTGGTTATTCCTATTTATTGTTCTAGTTTAACTCAATGGATGTAAATATATGTCAATCTAGCTCGACAGATGCAAGCTTCTATATCTGGATGAACTCACTTTTTAGTGTTAAATCATTTTTATGCAAACAGCCGATCATATTATCAATTTTTGCATTCACTCATACAGTCTCAGATTTGATCATCCAAACGAAAACTCAGCTCAACATTTTCAAACAGATGTAATCAACCAAACACTCTTATTTTTAATAAATATAATTTTAACCAATCTTATTTCCATCTATCATCCTATACACTATACAGTACAGCTATGTAAATCCATAGGAAGAACCAAATACACTATAAGTACGACCCAGCGTGATCTGCGGCTGCCGGCGGGTGAACCTCGAACTCCTTGGCGCTGGCTCGCACGATGACGCCAGTCGTACTGTACTTGGAGCCGTACGTATATCAGCGCTGTCGAGACACATTCGCTTTCTCCGGTTCCAATTACCATAGGGGTAGTAGCCGTGCTGGTGAAACGGTGGGGCAGCCGGGCCCGTGAAGAAGACGAACGGCCTGCTAAAGCGGTAACATGGAAGGAGGCACCATCGGTCACTCCCTTGCACCATCTGCCACGGCGACACCGTGCCGCGTAAGCCGTCTCGCTGACGGTGTGCCTCGCCGCCGCGGCCCCGCTCTCCACTCTCCCTGGAACGCAACGCACATGGGGGGCAGGGTCTTCCCCTCGTTGCCTGCCGTGCCGCTCTCTTCCCCCGGTCGTCGCCTAGGCGCGCTGCTAGCAGTAACGCAGCCAGCATTCGTCGTCACCGGCCGTGCCCGGCTCGCTTTTATCGCCGCAGGCCCTGCAGGCTGCAGCAGATCAGATTTAGATGGGCGATGGGTGATGAACGAGCGATCGATCTGACTTGGATTCATTCGTCCCATCGCCCGTCACGTCTCCAGTGTTACGTACGCTCAACACTCCACGGCCACGCGCGCGCTGCTCTTTTCCTCGGGCAAAGATGGGACCCTCGTGCTGTACGACATGATGCCCTCCCGTGCCCTACCTATAGTTCCTTACTTTTTTTTTCGAGGACACCTGCTTGGTACGCTTGTGCCAGTCGGTGCCAGCTTCACTTTACCGACTGAGTTTTGCATCAGTTTCTCAATAATTGTACTACTATATTATGCAAACCAGTACTGCGACTAATCAACAGCTTTTGTTTGGAACGTGAGAATTTCGAAGTTTTTTCGTAGAAATTGTTCGGTTTTCTGCAAATTCCATGCATTATCTATTTGTGGTCCTGTCTAGCAAATCGTAGTGCATTGTTTAAGGTGAAACCCGCTCAATGCAGCAGTCAGCAACACTCGTAGGCCTAGCAATTTCTCTTTCTGCTTTTCCACCTATTTCTTTCAATGACGTTACAGTCAGTAGCGGAGATCCGTCCCTGAATCCAGCTGTACCAGTAAGGCTATCTCCAATCATATTTATTTTATTTTATTTTATTTTCGATTTCTTATCCCGTTTTCATTCTCTTTGAAGGAGAAGAAGAGATAATTCTATCATAAAAAGAATAATTTTAAAAATCTCTTTGTAACGATAACCGTGAAGGAAAAATATTAGAGTGCTGAATAAAACAAAAATTTCGTTGACTCTGGACCCTGAAGTAAAAACGTCGGAAAAATTCTAAAGTCATATTAGCCCGATCCGTCGATGCGTTCGGCTCGTGCCGTGCCATGTTCAGCTTCCACGCAAAAACGGGTGCTGGTCGCGTGCATGATTGGTGCCCGGAAGTGGCGGACATGAGTCACGCACGGTTCACGGCAGTGTCAACTTCGATCTGCAAATTAATGGTGTGTGCGCCGGCCGTGTCGTGTCTTCGCTCTCTCGCCCCGTGCGCAGGATGCGGCCAAATTAACGTGCCCTCCTCTCGGCTTTGCCCTTGGTTTCGCGACGAAAGGTGGTGACACGCTAGCACTGCTTTACCTAACCCATCTGCGAAATTGTTTATGCTCTTCCTTTTGGTTGAACGATGTTTCCGTCGTGTTGCGGGCAAGTGCTGAGAAAAATCGGAAGTGACATGACACACACAAATACCCATGGGTCAGAGAAGGAATCAGCCATATGGTGATCAGATCGTAGCTACTACCTGACATGACAGAGCTGCGTATTGTTTTCTTAAGTAAGAGAATCTCCTTGTGTTTTCTTCTGTTCAAGCAAAAAAAAAAAAAGCGCATCGAGTTCATGTTAACCATTGCTGCGCACTGGAGTTTTTTTTTTTGGGAAATCAAAATTTGTCTCCAAATCATGCGGAGTCTCGCACCGCACGATGCAAATGAAGATTTGTGTTGTGTCCTCCAGCGAGCTCAGCAACTCCGGCGAACTCGGTTCAAGTTAGGGTTAAGGGATCACAGTTATTATATTATGATTGCTTTGCTTTGCTTTATATGAACTGAGGATGGATATGGTGCATTAGATATGACTTGAACAACAAAAATAATTTGACTGACAATTAGACAGACTTCTTTCTTTTTTTTTCATCACCTTTAGGCGAGGCTTAATCACGTGCATTAGTTCCATGCTTCTCAGGCTCTCAGAACGGATGCTCACCGATTTAATTAGTACTAACCACTAGTACTAGCTCGTCATGCGATTGAATTAACAAAGGGTTGGGCGCTGTCGTCGTGTACGAAAAGCTCTGGTGGTCTGGCGACCTTCCGCTGGGGCTGCAGGCGGCTTGGCTAGCGGCGCGACAAGCAACGCGGCGAGGTACGAGCACGGCGCGCGACGCTTGGTGGAGAATCTCGTTGACTCTCGGTGCATGTCACGTCCCCGTCTCCGCCTCCCTGCCACCCACTGTGGGTGCGGCTCTCACTCTCTCGTTTCCTTTACTCCACCGGCACAGTACCCACGCAATCCAGCATTACAATCCACAGTACAACAGCGGAGTAGCACCAGTGCATTGCTACGTACGTTCCAGGATGCCGTCGATTAAGACTGTTTGTTTCAACTATAGATCGTGAATTGTAAAAAGTTAAATTGTAAATTTTGAATTATAAAAGCTGGATTGTGGATTGTTATAATGTTGTGGAAGGCAGATTGCTGGATTGTTACAATCTGTGTGTTGGATTGTAACAATTCAGCTTTTTCAAACAGCTGTTTGTTTTAACTTTTGGATTGTGATCAGAATCCAGCTTTTACAATCCAGCTGTTTGTTTTAGCTTTTGAATTTTGATTACAATCTAGCTTTTATAATCTGAAACAAACAGAACCTAAGCAGCGGTAGTGCTTTGAAAGATTCTAGGTGTAATCTGTATTTTTATAAAATAAATAAGTTACGATATATTTTAATAATTTTTATCGTGCATCTTATATGATCGTATGGTTTATAATTAAAATTAGGTTTCCATCTTTTCCCTTTTAATTATTTTAAAATATTCAATCAATTTGAAAACATACAATTAATATGTTCTATGAATATTAAAAAGTATTAATATATTATTATTTTCTTCCGTCCAAAAAGTGCATCCTCAACTTTTTATTTTTCAATTATTTTCCTATTACGAATTTTTTCCATCATAATATTATTGATCTTATACGTGTAAAACACGTGTTTGCTAGTGTGCATAAATTCTAGAGCACTCGCGAGTTCCAACTCCCAAGTGTAAGAGGTGACCTTTCCCCGCGGTACAATGCAAAGAGGCGAATAACCAAGCGTTCGTCGATTCCAAGTTGGATTGGGCCCCTTCACTTCCGTCTTCGGCTTGCCGGCAGCGTGGATTAGGGTGAGGGTCCCCTAGTATGGTAGGTTTAGTTGCTAGGCTGCCGATTAGGCAGTTTGGTGTAGGTCTAAGGTTCCGATGGTGCTGTCGATAAGATCTTTGCTCTTGAGATCTTCTATACATCCTGTATCAGTTTCTGGATTAAGTAGTTGCTACGCACAGTATAACAATTGTAGTATCACAGTTGAAAGTGCATTTAGCCATTATATATGGTTTTAGTAATTAATGATAATACTTATAAACTAACAATGATGTTAAGAATTGTTATTAGGTTATTCTATAGGAGATGAAAAAAGAAATGAAGTATGGATTCATTGAGAAATGCTATGAGTTAAAGAATTGCATCAAAGTCATTGAGATTTTAGTGATGTTCATAAGAAGAAAAATAAGCTTGAAGAATGAAGACTAAGTTCCCTGTGGAGATCAAGTAACTAAAGGTATGTCATTGATAATAGAGTTTTATGACTTAACTATGTGCTTTGTGCTTGAGAGTGAGTTGGGGTTATGATCCATAAGAAGACATAAATTGAATTGAAATCATATATATCAAGAATGAAGAACAAGATTGGACGCCATATATAATAAAGTGAATTTATTGAAGATGTTGGATACAAAATGGTTTTCTATAGTAAGACGGTAAAGGGCAAGCAAGACTCAGTTGCAATAGGCCATCCAGTGGTGAAGGGTAAGCAAATGGCTTGGCGCCGAAGGACCAAGGCGGTGGTGAAGAGCGTGTGAAGGGTTTGCGCCAATACCGTGCGAGGCCATGAAAAGTTATGGATGATTCGCATCAATCATATGAAGAATCAAGAGAAGATGGAGTGAAGATTATATTAAAATTGGCAAGCCTTAAGGTTTGAAAGAAAGAAGCGGTACTTGAAAATGTTCAAAGGCTCAAATTGGTTCAAACAAGTTTTATATTTGAATTTGAGTATATGTATGCTGCACTATTAAGAGAGATGCAACGTAGAGTAAATTGTCATATCTCAGTGCTCAAGAGTTTTCTAACCAACCCAAAGTGAGAGTTAGCTTAAAGAGCCCGGTGCGAAAAGTGTTGAAGTGTTTGAATTCGGTCATGAATTCAGTTGAGATATGTATCCCTTTGAATAAGCTTTTCATAGAGTCCAAAATTGTTCAAATCGGACTTGGGGATCAAAGGTTATCACCGTTTTCAGAGTGTCAGCTTGTGCTGAACTTGAACTCTCCGGGTTGACCCAAATACTCCGGGTTGGCCGAAGTCTCTGAGTTTAGCTCCGAGCCAAGTGGTATGTTAGGGCCTGAGTGTTTCATCCAGATACTCTGAGTTGATCCGGATACTCTGGGTGGCCGGAGTCTCCGGACTTTACTCCGGCTAGGGCTCTCGGTTATGCATTCTAGTCTCAACCCGGAGATTCCGGGTCAGTACAAAAATCTGTGTAACAGCTAGTTTTTGGGGAAAATGTATAAATACCCTCTCACCTCACACTTATTTGATACTACAAGAACACGAAAAAGAACATCTTTAGAGCTAAAAGAACTCCCTAACACCTCAATCTAGTGTGTGATTTGAGAAAAAAAAGTGAGTTGGATTGAGAGATTGCAAGTTTGAATGCAATTGAGCGTATCTCCCATCTTGAGCACTCGAGTTCATCAGTAAGAAATTCGCGAAGCGTTTGTTACTCTTGTAGCTTTGAGCTCCTAGGTGGCTAGGCGTCTCTGGCGAGCACCCAAGGTTGTGGTGTGCCGCGAGAAGTTTGTGAATGCTTCGATTTCTCCTCCGGAAGGGAAGAAATAAAGAGTGAAAAGCTAAACTCAGGTGTGACCGAGCTTGGAGAGGAAAAGGGTTAAGAGAGACCCGACTCAAGTGTCGCCGAGCCCCTCAACGGAAACTTAGGGACATCTAGAGAAGCTGTCCTAAATTCAGGAAACAAATCTTATATCTCCTCCCTTGTTTCCTTGTTCTCGTGTTCTTGCTCAATATTTATGCATATTGCTCGATCTACTTGTTCGTGTGAAATTGATTATAGGTACTCCATAGATCTACTTAGAATCATCACTTGGAACACACGATTTCATTTGATTTGAGCTAAAACTCTTTAGATGCACTTTAATTTCAGTTTCAAGTCAGAATTCGGAGTTTCCAGGTTGACTCGGGTACTCTGGATTCTGTACAATCTGAACCCGGAGTATCCGGGTCAACCCAAATTATTTGGTGAACAGTGTTTTAGGGTTTCTCAACTAGCGTTTTCTTGCATATCTTTTGCTAGTTTGAATAATCTTTGTCACCCTAGGATTGTAACCTCTACACGTATTTAGGGTGATTATGCACTAGCTGAGTCTAGCATATTTAGGATTTTCAGTTGTGAAAAATCCATTAGTTTATTTTCCTATGCAAGTTTAGGCCAACAGAAAAATAGAACATTTTTTGTAAAAACGTCTATTCACCCCACTCTAGGCAACATCATTGTTCTTTCAATTGGTATCTGAGTCAAGTCTCTCTTTTAGGGTTTTACAGCCTAGAGAGTAAATATGTCGACTAGTGAATTAGTGTACATAGAACCACTCCTATTAGATGGCTCTAATTATATTGAGTGGAGTACTCGTATGCTTCATAATTTTAGTAACATGGGTCCTTAAATAGCGCGAGTTGTAGATGTTAGTATTTCTCCTATTAGTGATAAACTCTTATCAGTTGAAGAGGAAGAGAAATGCATATATCTCAATGCTCAAGCCACTAATGCTTTATTTAATACTTTCAGTATATATGTGGTTGAATCCATCTTACCGTTTGAAGACGTTCATCTTATTTGGACTACTATTAAATAAAGATATGAAAAATCCAAATGTGATATAATAAAAACTTCTTCCGAAGTCGTCATTTGAGAAATGTTCTACTTCATCATTACATCATAAAGAGCACCAAATGACTTCCTTCCTTGTCCAAGAGGATGACACTTTGTAATCTACCTCACCAATTGATAAATTCGAACAAGATAATGATATGGTGAGTGTGATTAGTAAGTGTTCAAACCTTTATTTGGACTTTGACAACACTACTAGTAAAAATTCCATATCCACTAGTGTTGTTAACTCTTGCATATCATCTAATGCAAAAATCCCTATTTATCATGATGATATGGTCAATTGTCCTAATTGTAATGCATCTATTTCCATTAGTATTTGTGAGACTAATATTTTTAAGAAAATAGAAGCTTACTTGAGATAAAGTTTAGCTGAAAATACCTCAAGAAAAATCAAGAAGAAATGTGCATCTAAAAGAAGATCAAGGAGAACGTGTTATACATGTCATCAAAATAGACATTATAGCATGGATTATCCTCAATTTGAAAGTGGAGCATTCACTTCTCTAAGGTGCTCATCACCTCACACCGATTCTTCATTATGCCTTATGTCAAAAGGTAAAAAGAAAGCGGTAAGTGATGTTAATAATGCTAATGCTAGTTCTAGTGTTAGTGATAGTGATGAGTTCGAGTTTGATCATTTGAGCAAAAAAATATATCTAAAATGATCAAACTTATGCGCATAATAGAAGACCATAAGAAAAGCCTCGAGAGGCAAGAGGAATTCCTCATTAAAAAAATACAAGAACTTAAGGCCTTAAATGTGAAATATGAAAAACTTTAAGAATCTCATAGTTATTTATCTAATATTTATGCAGATCTTAAAGTTAAGCATATTTCTTTGCTTGATAAATTAGATTCTACGCCTCTAGTGGATTTAGAAAAATAATGTACTAATTGCAACATTTTATCTAAGGACAAACCCACTATTTCTCCTATTAATAATGATTGTGCTACTCACTCTAATTCTTATGTAGCATCATTGGAGAAGGAAAATGTTAAGCTAAGTGCTCAAATTGAAAAGCTAACTAGCAAGTATATGGAACTACAAGAAAATCATGATGAGATTTTGTGCACTCATAAAAATCCTGTAGCTTCTCATACCATGCTAGAAATATCTCATGAGGTAATGATCACAACGGTAAAATCCTACAAACCATATGTGGACAAGAGCACATATTCTTTGTATAATGTAGATTTAATATGTGCTAGTCCTAGAAATTCATTTAATATCAATTCAACATCCAATGATGAACTGTCTATTATTCCTTGTTGCTCTAACATTAATATATCATCTAGTTCCACTTATGAGTTTAATCTTGTAGAGAAAATAAAAGAACTCAAGGATCAAGTTAATTCTTTGAAGAAAGAATTAACTTGGTGCTTCAAAGGGAAGACCACTATAGATGAGATGCTTAAAGACAGAAGACATCCAACAGATAAAAGTGGACTTGAATTAAATTCCAACAAGAACAAGTTCAACAATTCCAAAAAGAGGAGTCAAGGTCAAAATATAGCACCACACTCATGACTTGCTTCAAGTGTAAGAAAGAGGGTCATCATGTTCGGGATTGCCTCTTGAAAAGAAGAAGAGATCCTTCATCAAGGAACAACAAGACAAAAAGCTCCATCATCAAGAGAACAAGGAAATTCTCATCATGATGATCAACATTAAAAACAAGAGGATTCAATCCATTTCAAGATCATACAAGTGAAGGGGTTAAACAAATGGTCATCAAGGGGAGAAGCCTCAAATGAAGAGGCTAAAATTTGCTATACATGCCACGAGAAGGGACATATTGGTAAAAATTATATCAAGAGTAATATTTCTAAGCTTAACTCTTTCAATAATGATCAATACTTGCTTAGGAAGGCTAAGAATGATGCTTGTGTTGCTAAGGTGATTAGTTCACCTCATGTCAATATAAAGGCCATTTGGGTGCTTAAGTATCTAGTGATTATCCTTAAAGAACCCAACATGGTTTGGGTACCACAAAGTTTTTAGATTGCTAAATAGTTACATAGAGATGCATTGAATACTTAGCTCTCTTGAGAAGAATTATATTGCACATATCTTGTCAAGTTTCCTTTCAAGTGGTATTTCTCATCATTTGTGGAAAAGACATCAAGTATGAAGATTATTGTTTTAATATCAAGAACCAATGACATCTCGTTGGCTAGGCAATGAATGCTTGGTGGGAGTCATCAAGAAAAATATCAAGAGAGATCAAGAGCTCATCAAGTGTCAAGAGACTATTTCATCAATGATGTTTAAAGAGACATTTGAAAAATGGATGGCAATTGCTAAAACCTCTAGTTATAATTTCTTTTGAATTTATATTTTGTGTCCTTGTGAGCTATATTAGGTAAAAGAAATACTAGATGATTTGGACTTGGTGATGGCTATGGAAGATGAACCTAATCTACATGATCTCATGGTTGTAAGTTTATTTTATGGCTTAACTAAAAATATAGGGTAAACTTATCTAGATTTTTTAATGAATTATGTGTATATTATAAGTAATTCAATTACTTGGATGCACATATTTATGGGGAGATTATCCTATGTTTTGTGTTTTGAGACTAATATTTCTTTAAATAAAATTTGTTTTTAGTCTCTTTGTGAAATGAATGTCCTCAATGATGTCAATGAGAATTAACATTGGATATTTGGCTATTTATTTAAAGAGCTATCTAATTGTTTAAGAGTCGAGTTATATGGTAATATATTTACTATCTATCTACTGTCATTCTATCACAATGCCTTAAATTCATATTCTTGTTCACTGTGTTAGATTTTTATTCTACACAATTTTATGGAAAGTTTCAGAACTCAGAAGTTTCGAGTTAGGCCGGAGTATCCGAATGCTCCAGAACTCGGAGGTTCCGGGTCAGACCAAAATATCTGAGCATTCCAAAACCTGAAAGTTCCGGGTTGTATCCAGAAACTTCAGATTCTGAAAGTTTCTAGCTCTTTGCATATATAGTTTTTGTATCTATACTTGTTTTAGAGTTTATGCTTATCCTAGCATGTGTAGACGTGATTACAATCTTGTCATGTCTATATTTCATATACATACTTGTCTTGATTATTTATTAAGTGTGCTATAAATTTGATTCTAGTGCATCTAGCTTTTCTTACTAACAAGTATGTGTAAGTTATATAACTAGTATGTATAGGATATATTGGACATCCATATGTTGATTGTGGTTTTAGAGCCTTATTTGATCCTATCCGTCTTATTGAATTCTATTTTAACTCTTTTGGAGAAATTAATGGAATATCACATTATGGGGTAGTATTATACTTTGTGCATCTTAAAAATACATAAAGTGTGAATATTTAAGCAATACCACTTAGAATTGATATTATTGCTTATCTAGTATCATGTGGTATGTCAAGCTCATATAAAGCTCAATTTTACAAAAGTCCATTAATTAGTCTGTATTTGATCTTAAATTAAAACTTTAGATTCTTGGTACTTCTCTAGTGATCTTTTAATCTCAAGATTTTAATTTGAATCTTTCTCATATTTGGATCACATCAACTATAGTTTTTATGTTTTTATTTGTATTAGTTGATGTTGTGAAGAATGACTTTGAAGCATGTTTTTTCTTCTAAATCTTTCTTCTCATGCTTCTTAAAACAAAATTGATCTATGTCGTGTTGCAATTACAGACTTGTGAAATCTCATTATTTTCTTACAATTGGTAATACAAGTGGTAATCCTTGTTGACCATCTTTGTTTCAAATTTTGCTTCTAAGTGATTTATCTCTTTGTGAAAGTTTTCATTTACCTCCTATGATAGAAATATTAGTTTCTTAATGCTTGTATCCTGTTCAATATACTCGCTTGAGATAAGTTGTTGAGCATGTTTAGAGCTTATTCTTTTCTCTATATACTCAATCCATTCACTTAGTTCTTTAGTTGAATTTTGTGAGTGATCATTTGTTGATCTTTTGTCTTAAATGTAATTTAGACAACTTTTTGATACTTTTCTTTCATTTGCTATCTTCAAGTCTCATATGTTATTTTTGTCTAAATTATATCTTTATGGGATCTTGAAAGTGACGAGCATACTTATTTGACTTAAATATTAAAATCTATAACATGTTTGCTTTCTTTGATGCAAGATGTAGAGTAAGCATCTCTCAAGAGCTTTTATTGGATAAAAGGTGCATAGAGTTTCACTTGACTTTCAATTGAGATATATGCTTTCAATCCTTCAATTGATATATATCTTCAATTGGTATCTATTTTATATGCACCATCCATTGAAAAGTTTACTCTGGATGGTGGGTTTTGCTAACCTTTTTGGACCCAATGTGTTTGGGGACCAAACTATACTTAAATGAGTTTTAGGTAGAATAGAAATGCATTGGAAGCTTAGGTTAATCATAATGAAGGTTGTTCCAAATAAAAGATCATTTTAATTGGATTTTCATGAAGAAGGACACTATTTTAATTGGTATTTGTAAAGAAGATCGTCTTCTTCAACTTCAATTGGAATCAAAAGAAATTATCGTATCAAAGTAATGTCAAGTAAATAAGAACAAGTCGCCAAGATCAAGTAACTAAATCTATACAATCTACACAAATTTCAATATTACATCATAGCATGAAAATGACTTGCGAAAATATGTTTTTCTTACAAGTGCTTAGAAACATCTTTATTGCAAATATGAGTAATTTGAAGTAGCATATTTTTGTGGGAAATTTATAATCATGTTTATGATTCATTCAATCTCAAATATGCAAAAGAATTCATATAAAATGCTTGAGTTGCTCCTACATGCAATATTGATAAAAAATCACAAAATCTTTTGCTAAAGGTTTTTAGTTCGGTTTGTTTGACCTTATTGAACATGTATGCTTATGAGATGTTGACACTTTGTGCTAAATGAGATATTCGTTATAATGTCAACTATTTTGCTATGTTCAATTTTGTGCCTAATCTCGGACTCGTGCTTGACTCGTCTTTAAATTGAATTTGTTTCAACTGACAACTATTTTAATTAGAATTGGTATCTCTTTCAATTGATATCTCTGGTAGGTATTCAATTGATATCCTTTAAAATTTTAATTGATATTCTTTGCGATTTCATTTGATATATTGGTATTCTTTTTTAAATCTTATTTGGCATCTATTTAAACCCCTTTGACCTATTGTATAGCTTGTTCTCCTCACATAGTTCATAATTGAATAAGTATATTTGATTTAATTCAAATTATGAGAAATGCACATATTATGAGGAGTTTACACCATACATGATCTTGCACAAGCTTTCGATTATTCCTTTTGTGGGATAGAGCTAATGTGCTTCGGAGAGAATTTCCTTTTGACAATCGAATGATTTTTGCAAAATTTCTCCTTTAGCAAGTCCTTCATGATTCTTGCCATTTTGACGTTAATTGGGGAAGAATTTATTTTGATGATTCTATTTTAGCATTAATGTCAATTCGTGGAGAATTTAGACTAGATGTTATATTTTGTAAGAGAGCTTTCCTTATGGGGGAGAATTATTACTCGTGGGGGAGAATTGTAATAGATATTTTGTTTGTAAAGAGAATATCAATTGGGGGAGTTTTTTTAAAGCAAAATCATGCAACTCTTTTGGTTTTGAAATGTTTTCTCTTTTTATGAGCATATTCATTTTCATATATACTTTGTCATGTTTGCTTCATATGTATAAAGGAAACTCCATCTAAAATTTGAGATAGACAAAATATGTAATGATATTTAAGATTCATTCATATATGCATAGATTATAGGGGAGTTTACTATATATATATATATATATATATATATATTTGTTTTTACTAACATCAAAACATTTATGGTGTTTGATGCTAGTAAAGGTAGTTTTGGACATTAGATATCCTTGTGATGTTTGATGTTTCCAAACTTATTCTTTATATACATTTATCTTCGGGTTATATGTATACTTAGAACTTTAATTTTTTTTTTAAAATATAACCATCTAGTGAGATTATCATCAATTACCAAAATGAGAGAGATTGAAAGTGCATGTAGCCCTTATATGTGGTTTCGGTAATTAATGACAATACCTACTAACAATGATATTGAGAATTATTATTAGGTTATTCCATATGAGATGCATAAGAAATGAAGTATAGATTCATTCAGAAATGCCATGAGTTCAAAGAATTGCATTAAAGTCATTAAAATCTTAGTGATGTTCATAAGAAGAAGAACAAGTTTGAAGAATGAAGGCTAAGTTACTTGTGGAGATCAAGTAACTAAAGGTATGTTATTATCAATAGAGTTTTATGGATTAACCATCTGCGTTGTGCTTGAGAGTGAGTTGGGGTTAGGATCTATAAGAAGGCATTAGTTGAATTGAAATCATATATGCTAAGGGTGAAGAACAAGATTGGACTCCATATATGATAAAGTGAATTTATTGAAGATGTCGGATATAAGATGGTTTGCTATGGCAAGACGGTGAAGGACAAATAAAACTCGGCTGCGATGGGCCATCCGGTGGTGAAGGGCAAGCAAATGGTTTGGCACCGAAGGCTCAAGGCGGTGGTGAAGAGCGAGTGAAGGGTTTGCGCCAATACCGTGCGAGACCATGAGAAACTATGGGTGATTCGCATCAATCATATGAAGAATCAAGAGGAGATAGAGTGAAGATTATATCAAAGTTGGCAACCCTCAACGTTTGAAAGAAATAAGTTGTACTTCAAAGTATTCAAAGGCTCAAATTGGTTCAAACAAGTTTTACATTTTAATGTGAGTATAGGTATGCTGCACTATTAAGAGGGATGCAACATAGAGCAAATTGCCGTGTCTCACTGCTCAAGAGTTTTCTAACCAACTCAAAGTGAGAGTTAGCTTAAGGAGCTCGTGTGGAAGTATCCAAATTGGGTTTCGGAGTGTTCCTAATTCGATCCAATGTGTTTGAGGTTATAAATTCAGTTGGTACGTGTAGCCCTCTGAATAGCTTTCTATAGAGTCCAAAATCGTTGAAATCGGACTTCAGGATCAAAAGTTATCGCCGTTTTCAGAGGGTCAGCTGTGCTGAACTCAGACTCTCCGGGTTCGACGGAGTCTCCGGGTTTAGCGTCGAGCCAGGTGGTCTGTTAGGGCTTGAGTGTTTCACCCAGATACTCCGAGGAGTCTCAGGACTTTACTCCGTCCAGGGCTCTCGGTTATGCATTTTAGTGCCAACCCGGAGACTCCGAGTTGAACCAAAGACTCCGGGTCAGTAAAAAAGCTATATAACGGCTAGATTTTTGGAGAATGGTATATAAATACCCCCTCACCCCTACACTTGTTTGCTGCTACAAGAGTACGAAAAAAATATCTTTAGAGCCAAAAGAATTCCTTCCTACTCCAATCTAGTGTGTGATTTGAGAAGAAAAGTGAGTTGAATTGAGATTACAAGTTTGAGTGCAAGTGAGCGTATCTCCCATCTTGAGCACTCGAGTTTATCGGTAAGAAGTTTGCGAAGTGTTTGTTACTCTTGGAGCTTTGAGCTCATAACGGCTAGGCGTCGCCAACGAGCACCCAAGGTTGTGATGTGCCACGGGAAGTTTGTGAAGGCTTCTATTTCGCCTCTGGAAGGGAAGAAATCAAGAGTGAAAAGCCAAGCTCAAGTGTGACCGAGTTTGGAGAGGAAAAGAGTTGAGAAAGACCTAGCTCAAGTATGACCGAGACACTCAACAGAGACATAGGCACCTCTAGAAGAGGTGTCCAAACTTCAGAAAAAGATATTGTGTCTCCACTCTTGTTTCCTTATTCTTGTATTCTTGATCAATATTTATGCATATTACACGATCTACTTGTTCGTGTGAAATTGATTGTAGGTACTCCGTGGACCTACATGGAATCATCACTTCGAAGACACGACTTCATTTGGTTTGAGCTAAAACTCTTTAGACGCACTTTAATATTAGTTTCAAATTCTTTCTATGCTGAATCTGGAGTATCCGAGTTAACCAGAAAACTCCGGATTCTGTACAATCAGATTTGAACACAGAGTATCCGAGTCAATCCGAAAACTCCGGGTTCCATACAATCTGAACTCGGAGTATCCGAGCCAACACGGATTATCTGGTGAACAGTATTTTCATTGTTTTTCAACTAGCATTTTCTTGCATATCTTTTGCTAGTTTTGAATAATCTTTGTTACCCTAAGAATGTAATCTCCACACTTATTTAGGGTGATTGTGCACTAGTTGAGCCTAACATATTTAAGATTTTTTACTTGTAAAAGTTCCGTTAGTTTATTTTTCACTACAAGTTTAGACCAACGGAAAAAGGGGATAAATTTTGTAAAAATGCCTATTACCTCTGTAGACGACATCATTGTCCTTTCAACAGTTAAATTTCGTACATATATATTAAGATTTAGAGTAGAAAAAGTTTACAAACCATACGATATATTACAAATCTGGCCGAACGGCCAATAAAACACTGCGGAAACAAGAACCTGAGCCACTAGCAGCTAAGGTGCGAACGTGACATATAAGACTGTTCTTCATCCTCTCCTTCACCTCTAGCGAAGTCGGCATCAGCTTTCTCATCTGAATGATAGCTAGAGTGAGTATAGAAGGTAATCAGTAAGTCCTATACTACTTTAAGGGATTGATAGATGAATAAAAGAGGTAATTCAAGGATAAGGCTTTACGATATTAGTTTTAGCGTAAAGCAGTTTTATACAAGTATTCAATTGCATCATCTACTATTGACTTTAAAATAGTTTGAATAGTTTCAAACAAAAATACAAGTTATATCTGGAGGGTTTTTTGTCCTATGAGAGGCTACACCTCGCTCCGCAGTCTCTATCATCACATTTGGTGTACCTCTAGTACCACACAGCTCCTGACGGATTGAGCCAGCAATCTCATCACACGGATATCTAGTCCACACACTTATTCATCAAGACCACTCACCCAGAGTCTAGTAAAAAAGGTTCTGCTCTCGTATGTCCATGACCTTAGACACGGCTATTCTAATAGGTTTGCACTATACAGAGGTTATACATTGTACCCACGTAATATGCCAGCCTCCAACTGTTGCAAGCGAAGGAGCGAATCATACTGAGACATGTCAATTACCTTTCCTGTTAGGCTTTTCTACGAGATTTATCCCCAAGAGCTAATGATCTTGTATTGAACATCAGGTTCCCGTTTTAAGCATTTGCTAGTCTCTACATGTTCAAATAGAGGGTCACACAGTCACTTGACTGTTCGCTGCTCCCAGCTTTCTAGTATGATGCCCAACTTAGTCCAGTGAATGAGAAGTCAAGTCCTGCCTATTCAGGACGCATGATTGCGCAAGGTTTCTTAAGCATGGCGGCAAATTGACTCGGTCCTTAAATGGGCAGGATAGATATCTCCTGGCAATGAATACCACAGAGATAACTCAAGCCCCCAAGAGCATCCTCGTCCAGGGTACTACTCCACCTGCCCCCGCCAAAATAGTTTTCACCCATTTTTATACATCACCCTCGACATCCCACATGGCATCAAGGATTTCACAACTATCACAAAATTCACAAACATCAAGGATTCATGGTTTGTGATTTATCATTGATAACAGTAAATCTCATCTCCGATGAGAGGTGTTTTAAAAGCAACATCTCCGAAGAGACGTATTCAATCATAAGCATGCTAGATATCAAGGATTTATCTATTATTAATATAGATAACAACATGTAATCTTAGGGTGATATATATTTTGGATGGTAACATTTATAGCATGACAAATGTGTAGCAAAAATGGTCCTATTAGACCATAATTATGATTTTTGTGATTAAAGACAACATAGTCATTGGGACTAACCTGTTTATCAAGAATATCTGTTAGTAGGTCTCATGGATGCAATACATCAAGAAGCCACCGCAGCCAGAACAAAGTTTGATTGAATTAGAAAATTTTCAAGAAGATTTGTCTCACCGGATGGTCTGGTGCAGAGAAGTTTACACTCACCAGAGCATTGTGTCCAGAGGTTGGTAGCCTCACCAGATAGTCTGATGAATAGGACATGAACTTACTGGAGTATTTCTAACAAAGAGGAAGAAGACTGAGGACCTCACCGGATAGTCCGGTGATCTGTACTTGGTAACAGCGGAGTATTTCTTACAGAAGCGATTTCAAGTGCTGAAAAATGAAGATCAACTCACCGGATAGTCCAGTGATCGCAAAGATAGTTGCACCGAAATATTTCCAGGAAAAAGAAGAGAAAATTTAACTCATTGGATGGTCCGGTGTGAACGGAATGAACACCGAATGAATGCACCAGAGCATTTAATATAGAGAGGCTGCAAAGGTTTGAATGGCTCAAGATAACTCATTGAAAGGTACGGTGATGAATTTGAAGGTACACCGGAGTGTTTGGTGTTCATAGAGACATTAGATAGTGTTTCAACGGCTAGTTTCTGAGATTGTACTCACTAGATGATCCAGTGTTAGTACTATTGTTTTCACCAGTTCATCCGGTGTTAACAGTTTTTTTAGCCATTGGGAAAACGGCTAATTGGCGGGTTTGAGGCTATAAGTACTACTTCACTCAGTCATTTGAAGGTGTGAAATGTTGCTGGAGTCTAGGGAATCTCATAGATACTTGAGAAGACATCCACACCACCAAAGTGCTTAAAGTGATCATCCAAAACGATTAAGCATAATACTAGAGAGTGTTTAGTGCTTAAGGTCTGAAGTGAGTTGTAGCTAGGTGTTGTAGCTTCAAGAAAGGATCAATGAGTGATCCTAGTTTGTACCAAGTGGTACGTCAGTGTCTTGGAGTCTTGGTGACTCACCGGCAATTTGAGCTGGAGTTGCTCAAGCTTATTGACCCTCTGGCTTGGTGTTGAGCAGTGACAAGACACGTGTACAAGGACACAAAGACGCTTGCCACGGTGGCTCAAGACCGGAAGAGAGCCTAGTGGTGAGACCTTGTCTTGGTGGCTCTCCGGTTTGAGGCCTTGCATTGGTGGCTTGGTGGCTCAAGAGCCATGACCAGGTGCCGATCGGGAGCATATCCTTGATGGAACTCCAACGTGGACTAGGGGTGACATTCATGCCATCGATACCACATGATAAAAATCTCTTGTGTCGAGTTTATCTCTCTACCTTATTTACGCTTTCGCATTTAAATACTTCCAATTTACCTTGTTAGAGTAGATTGTAATCCTATTGAGAGGTAAAGTATACACACTAGATAAACATGTAGCACATTTAGATAGAAATTAAGATAGATTTATCTTATGAAGTTTTTAGAGCTATTAGTTTCTAAGTGTCATAATTCACTCCCATCTTAGGATGTCACCTGTCCTCATAAAGTGTTAATAGGATTAACTACTAGAGACAATTTTAAGGAAAACACGACACATATGATAATAAGTCAAGTTTTAGTTGATCGTATAGATTATCTGAAAATATAGGTTCAATATGATCAAGGAGATCGGACTTGCCTTCTCTGAAGTTTTCTTCAAGGTCTTGATTGTAGTTAGGATCCTCTCGCTTCTGACGCTTTTCGCTTAGCACTCGTAGAATTCTAGTAGTTCTACAGTTGTGACTACGATCAATAATGAACTATACTAGAGAAGAACCAAATAACATCAATGGAAAGCCAAATGAGCCATAATGGATATCACACTCGTGAGCCGAGCATGGAAAAACGGAGCCAGGCCAGCTACTGGATTGCTAGACCGCGCAAAAGAGAAGAGGAGGGAGATCAAGCCCAAGAGGAAAAGAGTGAGGGAAAGGAAAAATGGTTTTGGGATTAATTAAAAGAGGGATTTCAATTTAGATTTAACTTTGACTTGGCATAAAATTCAAAACGGGGATTTGAATTTGGATTTGGGAGTAAAGCTCTGAGTTTTGAAAGATGATTTAAATAAAAAAGATTTGAATTCCAATTGAATTTGAATTGAATGGAAACTAAGAATAGATTTGAAAATTAGAGACATTTAATTTCAAGTCTCTATACAAAGAACTAAAAAAATCATAAACCAACACACAAGAACCAATTTAATACAAATATTATTTTGAAAATAATTCTAGTGCATTTTGTAATACCTAAGTAAACTTACCATATTTGAATATATATTCTTTCTTGATTTTAGTTAGCTTAATTAATCCAATTTTTTTTAATTTAGAGTGAAATTTATAATTAATTAATATGGAAAACTCAGGATGTTACACCGCTGAGGTGTTTCACCGACTTTTCTTCCTCCAGGCCGTCTCTGGCGTGGTCGCTAACTTTGTTGACTTCTCCTGCGATGATCCTAGGAGTTTTTGTTGGTAGTTGTTTTGTCGAGGTTGCATTTGGAGAGGGTTTCTTGGATTCGCGTGTTTTATCTGTGTTTCGCGTGTTTTATCTGTGTTTCCGGGTCGTCAAATCTTGGTTTGGGTAGGCCTACTAGGCCTTCAACTATGGCGAAACAGTGTTTGATGGTGCCCGTTTGAAGTTTTCCGGATGAAGCTCCGTGTCATGCTTGCTGATACTCTTTTAGGGTCTGTTTAGCAGAGCTCTCAGAGCAGCTTTCCGACTGGAATCGGGGGAGCTCTGCCAAACAGTAGCTTTCAGCTTTTAGCTCCCTGAGTAGAATCTGTGGAAGTGATTGAAATGAGCTAAAAGTTGGGGAGCTGAAAAAACAGCTTCCTCTGATTCACTTTCCGCATAGAATCACTTTTTCATATATTTTATTTTAGAGAATCACTAGAAAATTACTTTCAACCGTAGAATCACTTTCTCCAAAAAAAAAAACTCACTCTTATAAAGAATTTGAATCAGAAAGAACTCTACCAAACAGATCTTTAATGTTCCAGATGCGATCGGACAAATGTCTCTTTAATCGTTGGCTATTGTGGCTCAACATGGTGTGGGGCTTGGCGCTATATCCGGTCAGGAGATTGGAACTTTCTTCGTTGGCCTGCGTTGCTGAGCTCGGCTCGACGACATTGGTAGCGACGCAAGGCGAGGCAGAGGAAGATGATGCAGAAAGGCCTTGGAGTCTTTTCTATATTTTTTCGAGTTGATGCCTGGTTCTTACTTGTAAAATGGGGATGTTTCGATGCACGATATATGAATTCCCTTTCCTTTAAAAAAAAATCCCAAGCGTAGTCCGGCACTCCAAGCGTCACTTGGACTGAGTGTGGGCCCCGCCTGTCACGGTGGGCCCAGGGTCGCACTGTATTGGTACTAGTATTCTGTCCCCGACGCGTAGGACCCAGAGGGAAGCCCGCCTCGGCCGCCCCGCGCTCGCGCTTTGGGAGGCATCCCAAGCGGGCGCAAGGGGCTACGCGGATGTCACCGTGCCGTGCGATACGAGGACTGGCAGATGGGGGACATGCATGGACCGGGCGCACCAGGGGTTCGGACTTCGCTCGACGCACACGTGTGGGTACCGGGCCCACTTCGGCCAGGCGGGGCCTTGGTGCGCTGTAGACTATGGCCACGCACACGTCCCGTGGCTTCGTGGGAAGGCACAACTCACAAGGCAGTTACGGAGTACTCCTAGTACTATTTTTTTTTCAAAACTATATCTGAATGCTTGGGGTTCAGCCGGCTTTTGCAAATAGGCCCCTTTGGTTTACAATTTTCACGTGCCTTGGGGACCGGTGAGGATTGGTGATATGTGACATGAGGCACATATCATGTCCGACTACATCTTTTCTCTCTCTATCTTTTGGTTTAAACTACATCTTTTGTCCGACTGTTGGGAGTGGTGCGGCGTTGTTTTTGGCCGTGTTTTAATTGTAATCACCATTGAGAATCATTAGCGATGATCTTTTGGAATGAATTTCGCACTTTACTTGAATGCATCTAAACAACAAATTCATTGTGTAACAATGATGATTGAAAGCAAGTCCCGCAATGATCCATCTTTAAACTCTTCTAATGGAAAAGGAGAAAAGTGTACAATACTAGCACTAAAAAATTAACACTATCGAGGGACCTAGAGGCAAAATGAAAACCAGACAAAAGATAGCATTGAAAAATTAATTCAGTAAGAGATACTGTCTGGACCTGCTAGTAAGAGATAGAGTGAGAGAGAGGAGATAGAGATTTTAGAGAGAGAAACAGGTCACCAGAGATAGAGAGAGAAGGTGAGAAGAAACCGAACGCTCCAAAACCCACGTAGGGAAGCGAGATTTTAGAAAGAAACAGGTCACCAGAGAGATAGAGAGAGAGAGAGAGAGAGAGAGAGAGATCGGGCAAACGAAACAAGCAAAGCCTATTTCCCCGTCCTCACACTAAAAAAATCGACTTGCTCGTTTAGCTCTCCATCACTCTTCTCCCTGCCTCTCTCGCCGCCCGGCGGCGGATGAGCGATTGCCTCGTCGCCGCATCCGGCCGAACTCAGGAATCGCGCCGAGCATGGCGAGTATTGCGCGCGGCAGATCGCGGCGCAGGGGAGAGAGCGGCGGGTCGTCCGAGCGGAATGCAGCGCATTCAGCAGTTCCCACCGTCGATCACCATGGTCCGTGCTTGCCTTGTTTCTTGATCTAAATTCCGAATGATCTTTCTTGTTTTCGTTTGAAAAAGTTCCGGGCTTCTTTTTCCGACGATTTTTTTGGTGTGGGGTGGGTGGGTTATGGAGTCCATGTGATGAAGATCCCATCTTTGATCTTAGATAGAGATGGTTTTGGTTGTTTTGGTAGTTCTTGTACCTCATGCTGTCCCGTCAGGAAATTTGGAGATTTGTCCTTTTTATTTTCCGTCGTTGTTCTGGTGGTTCTAGCTGGTGCTTCTGCTTGGATTGCTTGCACATCCGTTATCGTCCATTTTTATGTTTTCGATTATTGTTTTGAATTAAAACCTTTTTTTTACCGTCATCTCCATGGATAAATGCTAGGGATGTTTGGTATTGGAAACGACGGCTTTTTTTGGTTGCTCCTGTTAGCTAACAGGAAATTTAGGACAGGTAGCCTGGCATCAATCTTCTTTATTTTAGCGTGAATCTTTTTCAATCCCGTATTAGTTGACAGGGCGTAGCTTTCTCATGGACTTTAGGTCTTAGTCAGGCCTTTATTGGGGAGCAAAGATTCTTGCTTTCAATTCAAACTATTTTGGCGGACAATTCTTTTGCTTTTCTTTCTTGCATTTTCATTTTAAGCTGCAGTAGCCTACATTTTACAGGAGTTATAGGCCAACTTTTAAACCAAGCATGAAAGAAATGTATTTTTTCCATCCGATCTTGCCGTCTTGGAATAAACTCTGGAGCATTGGATGCTTGGAATAATTTGGGTACTGTAGAGTGTAGAATTTATAGTCATCAATGAAATGTATAATGTTGTCAACTTGTCTATTCCCACAAGATCACGCAAAGAAATCTCACTTGCCCGTAATTTGCAGGATATGTAAGTTAAAGCATTAATTTATTCTATTCTGCGTCTTCTTGTCTGTTGGATGTTGTGAAGGTTCATGGAATCATAGCCAAGTGGCTTTCTTATGCTAATCACTAAAAAGCAAATATTTGTTTAAACATAGATTTGTCACATAGTCAAGAAAACCAGTACAAGTGTACAACTACTTTAAGCACTAGTGAAACTTGTTCCGTAATCCTTCTGCTTGCTCGACAAAGAAAGGTACTAGGGTGGTAGAAATTCAGTCTGCCGCTGTGTGGAATCGAAGCAAACACCATATGCACTCGTCTTCGTAGTTCATATTTATTGGGTGGTCATACAACTACAAGGCTTGTACCGTGCCTTTGTGCTACTGGCTTGTTTCATCCCCTTGACCAATGCAGTGATGATTTGTTGTAAAGTATATATGTGCGCTTCATGGAGGCTCCATGCTATGAAAGGTTATGTAGCTAGTTAAATGGTAACAGCAATCCAACATGCTTACATTACATGGTATGGGACCCCCTGGTTTCACCAGTGACGGTGCCAAAGAGTCCAAATGGAAACCTTTTTTCCCCTTGTAAATGCTTAGGTAAATCAAAATTCGAGGATGTGTTGCTGAATTGAGTTTCATTCACCTAGCATTGTACAAATGTTTCAACACATATTCTGTGGGTGTTTCCAGAAAGTGATGGTTTATGGACAAGTTGATTATTGCCGTTGTTTCAATTCTAATTTGTTGAAATAAAATTTCACGAGTTTCAGAAAAAAATGGCAACAAGGGAACTCGCAGCACGAACACCTTGGTGTCTGTTCTTCCTTCTCTCTAAGAAGTACCCTTTTTTCAGATTTGATAGTTGCATGCTAATTCTCCAGTATATGAAGTATATTTCCTTACAAAGACTAGCTGATTAAGCACAGTAACAGATATCTTCCTACTCAGTTTAATTCTCCTTGTAGTCTAGAAACAAATGAATTGCACTTGCAAACCTCCCCCTTTTGGTCTTTACCTCACAACAAGTCTATTTCAGCATGAAATGCCTTCTGCCTAACATTTTATCACGTTACTACTATTACCATTGTGGTTTTGGACCTGCAGAGATTATTTACCATTTCTTTGCTCTTTAATTCAGGGGTTGTGCCTTTGAGGAAACAAGCAACTTACACTGGGATACTCTCTGATTCCCTGGTGAGTGATCTGGATTTTGTTGAAGATTTCTATCATATGATTTCACATATTTGAAACTTTTTAAGAGCTTAAAACTTATTGAAACTAGACAGCTTAAAAATCAGATGGACATGTTATTGGTCTAATTCAACACTTCTTAGAAGGTATGCTTTATTGTATATTTGTATCAACCAAAGTTTCCTGATGATCAATTATGGAAATTGCCTGTATTTCATTAGTATCTTCTTCTATCAAACTTTGCTATTTTATTTATTGAATTTCCTGCGCCAATGTAAGAGGCAATTAATGAATTGGTATGCCCTTTTTTTTCACCTCAGTTCTCTGCTGGAAACAGGCAAAGTAAATCAAGAAAAGCCAGTGTTGTACCGATGAAAATGCTAATAGATGAAGAATTCTCAAAAGACGTCAATGCTAGGCACATCTCACCAGGTGCTGTAGGGAGACTAATGGGTCTTGATTCACTTCCTTCATCTGGAACCCATAATCAGCAGAGATATACTCAAAGTCATGCACCAAACACTTCAGCTGGTAGTTCTCATGATCTACATGGTTTATATGAAGACATTCCACATAGGAGAAGTTCAGATGATATCAAAGACGTTTTGGAAGTTATGGAGGCTGCAAATCCAAAGATGCACTGGAGCCCAAGATCTAGAAATGGAAATACAAGTTCCAGATCTGACAAGATGGACAGTGCTGATATAGATTTCATAAGGCAGAAATTTATGGATGCTAAGCGTCTTTCTACTGATGAATCCCTTCATATGTCAGAAGAGTTTAATGAGACACTTGATGCATTGGTATCTAATAGTGATCTTCTGCTGGAATTTCTTCAAAAATTTGACCCTGTTGTCAGAAGGGACCTGCATAATCACAGTTCACCATCCTCTACCGCAAACTGCATTACAATATTGAAACCATCTCGAAGAAATCAATATAGTGGCGTGGACAATATTTATCCACAAGCTACTGAAAGCTTCTTCAACATGCAAAAGGAAGTGAAACATTCTTTGAGGAAGCCATATTCGAATGTGTCCTCTCAATCCCTAAAGCAAGAGTCTGGTTCATTGAGGCAGAAGCTGTCAAGGTCAAGACGCCAGGAGAACACCGACAAACGAGCCTGCCCCACTCGGATCGTTGTCTTGAAGCCATGTCTTGAGAAAGCTCATGGTATTGAAGGAGCCTTTGACCTAAATCATAAAATCCCTCATTCTGATTATAGAAGGCACAAGGAATCTCAGGATGTTGGTAGATGGAATTCGTATACTGAAGAGTATATGTGTCAGGTGTCCCTAGGAGATTCTGAAAAATCAGGCCATATGGGGAAGGGATCTAGAGAAATTGCTAGGGAGATCAGAAAACAAATGAGAGCTGCTAGGGGTGGAAGTAGGAAACATGATGTCGAACCAGAGACCAGAACTTTTGTTTCGGATGAAAGGTCACAATTCCTGTCATCTGTTACTAAGCTCAAGACTTCAGAGGCATTCTATAGATCCTCTGAGCTATGTGATGCTTGGGCTTCTTCCAGCTTCAACTCTTCACCAACATATTCAATTGAAACATCAGTAAGCAAGGAGGCAAAGAAAAACCTCTCTAACAGATGGAAGAAGACCTATCAGTGTCAGCATCAAGTAACTGATAATGATGGCTTCAGCACGCTTGGGGATATGCTTGCTCTCTCCGATCAGGATGCATCAAAAGTTGCTATCCACAAAATGGCACACTGGAAATGCCCAAAGGGAGAAGTGCAGAGAGAGAGAATGCAGCACTCAATCATCTATCCTCTTGGCATCAGCAGCAATGATGGTTGGAGAGATGTGGCTACAAGTAATTTGACAAGATCCAAGTCTCTTCCATCATCCTTCAGCCACGGAGTTCAAAAGTCGAACAACAGAAAAAGAATTGGTAGTGGTAGGCATAATGATTTTTCTATGCTTAAAGATGTTCTTAAGGTGGGACCCCACTACTCTGAACATGCATGCTGTAGCAGACAAAGACAATCTCTGAATAGAGGTTCTACATTTCATGGTGATGAATCTGATATGATGTCCCCAAAGAATGAGGAAAGAATGATAATTGAACGTGAGATACACGTAAATTATGAGGAACCAGCTAATGATATTGTCATGCCAGTTACATCTGAACAGTCACTACAACATGCAAATCTTGACCATGAACTAGATGCAGTAGTTTGTTGGGATACTAGTTCTGCAGTCCCTGGCCAGAATAAAGAGCCTCTGTCTCCTGCTGGACAGAACAATCAAATGCTTCAACAGCCAGCAACGGCATTTGATGACCGCCTTATTGTCCCTGAGCTCGATGATTTGGTGACTGAGGTACATACATGCTTGTCACATTCTTTCTTTCCTGCTGTTCCTTTTTTCAAGTATTCAATTCTGTAGGCACTTTCCTTTGAGCAAACCATTTGAATTGCCTATGATTTGTTTATGTATTAAGGTTCCAATTGCATGTTGTTCCTTTTACTTTTTTGTTTTCACTCATTGTGTGTTCTGATGGTAGCATGAAATGTGCACTGAGCCGTTGTCGCTAATACTTTTTTTTAACATGTGTGTACTATCATATTGCTTTGCTTTTTGTCCGCTTTGCGGTCACTGGGGGCTTGCTTGATTTTTCCGTGTCATGTTTAATAACTGCCAATTGCACTCTATTCAGGATGAGCAGATTAAATACCATCGAGCTGATGATTCCCCAGTTGTGTATGATCCCCAGATAGAATCAGCATTTCCTGTGGGGATTGATCACCACCAAGGGGATGACAATGAAAACCTTTGTATTCCACCAAATGGATCAGTATCACCAATGAGCTCCAACAAAGATGACCAGCAAAGTCCAGTGTCTGTTCTTGAATCTTCCATGGATGCAGAAGATGTTTACTCAGGAGATTTTGAGAAAATCAGCACGGATCTTCAAGGCAAGTGATTGAGTTATTTTTTATGATACCTCTTTCTTATTATTCTCAGTTCTTGATTTTGATTTATTGTAAATAGTGCAGAACTCAGGATGCAACTTCAACTTCTCAAGAGGGAGGCTACGTACAGCAGAGATGACACCGAGCTTTTTATATTGAGTGATGCTGAGATGACATGTCAGCCACTTCCCGAAACGGAGGAATCCCATGCTTTTACTTTTAGGGATGACGAAGAAAGGGATTTTTGTTACGTGCATGATATGCTTACCAATTTGGGCATTCATGCTGCTAACCAGGAAGAGCTGCTTAACAACTGGTACTTATTGGAGTGCCCTGCGGACCATGATTTATATGGTGAACTTGAAAAGAAGTACAGCAGCCTCATTTTATGGCCACAACCTGAGAGGAAGCTTTTGCTCGATATCACAAATGCTGTTCTTGCGGATATAATCACATCTCTAATGCAGTGTGGCTCAAAGGCATCTTTCAAAAGGTGGTCGCCCAGATGGGATCAGGAGGGGTTTGTTGAGATGGTGTGGCAAAGGGTGGTCCAATTACGACAAGAAATGGAGTTTAATCAGGAAGGCCTATTCTTGGATGTAGAGTGGGTTGGTTCTGAAGACGGCACCTATCTGGTCGGGAGCGATATTGGGAATACTGTGCAAGAAGAACTCCTTGAGGAAATCATATCTGACTTCCTGGGGGTGACCAAATCCTTCAATCTCTGTGGCTAGAAATGGCCAATGTTCGCACTTGTAGCCATTATAAGCATATGTATGGATCGGTGGCTGGTGACCTCCGGTGAAAAGGGAGCCTTCAATGAACTGCTGAAGAGTGTTAAAGAACTCGGGAAAAACACCCCATGGCTCCTGAAGTGCATAAGCTATGATGGCTGTTAGGTAGGTAACGAATCATCAGACAATTGGGATCTCGGTTGGACCTGGTTGAACTCCGAAAAGGTGGATTTTTCGTTTTGCATAATGCCGGAATAGAAATGTACAATTTTAGTACAAATAATTGTGTATTAATCTTCGCTGGCATTTAATATATTTGTTACATACAATAATGTTAAGCTTAGTTCTTGCACCCCTGCCAATGTTTTAGTTCGTGTGGGCTTGTGGCTGGTGTGCTGGGTGCCTTGCACTTCCGAGGAGCCTATTTGGCTGATACATTTGGAGTGTCAGTTCTGGCTGTGGTCCCGTACACCGACCTGAACACAACGTTTCAGTCAGCCAAGCAACACGGCACAGGTTCTTGTCATACATGCGACGGAACGGCCCCTGATCAACGTACCTGCCAGGGTGGCACCTTCCGCCGTGCGTGCCCTCCCTCGCCGGGGCGCTACCTGGCACCGGCGACCGCGCATCGCTGGGCCAACCACTCCGCCAATCAGCACCTACCCATGCGTCGCTCGTCCCCGGAATATGTGGCGCCGCGCCTTGGTCTCCAGTCCCAACCGCTCCTCGTTCCTCCACCGAAGAGGTTTAGGTTCGTGGACATCCCCGCACAACTAACGCAACACCAGCAAAAGTGTCGGCGCCTGATCACCTGCAAGGATGCACGCACGCCCCGCGAGTCCTATATAAATCTTGCATCTCGCAGCACCATTCCCAGCAGCAGCAAATAGATCAAGTGATCCACTGAGCAATAGCTCATTGCCAACTCGATCGATACAGTTCTTGCTCTTCTTCTTGTCTTGTCCAGTCACATTCAAGCCTGCTTGCAAAACGGCCGTTGCCGTCATGGCCAGGAACGCGGTGCAAACCATCAGGGCGGCGCTCTACTTGGTGCTCGCGCTGGTTATGGTAAATTGCGCCTTCGCCGGCCGTGTCCTTGACGAGCAACCTGCGGCTCAAGCGGATGCTCCTCTGCCGGCCGACCCACTGCCAGCCCCGACGGAGCCCCCCACTGATCCGGTGGTGGTGCCAGCGGCCGGCCCAGCCGCAGCCGCAGGAGGGGCGGCCGCTGGCCCTGCCGGAGCAGCGACTGCTGGTGCCGCCGCGACGGGCAATGCAGGAGCTGCCAGCGGTGCTGCTGCGGTGAACGCAGCTGGCGCGGCCGCCGGCGCGGGCGCGGGCGACCACCCGCTGACGTTCTTCATGCACGACATCCTCGGGGGCTCGCAGCCGTCGGGGCGCATCGTGACCGGCGTGGTGGCGAGCACGGCGGCCAACGGACAGCTCCCGTTCGCGCGCCCGAACACCAACATCTTCCCCATCCAGGGCGCGGTGCCGCTGCCGCAGGGCGCCAGCAACCTCATCAATAGCAACAACGTCCCCTACGTCGCCGGCCTCGGGGGCACCTCCAGCACAATCGTCCAGAACAACGGCAACACCGTCAACGGCGGCAACAAGAACATTCCCTTCGTCAACGGCGGGGACCTACCGTCGGGCGTCACGCTCCAGAACCTCCTCTTTGGCACCACCACCGTCATCGACGACGAGCTCACCGAGGGCCACGAGCTCGGCGCCGCGGTGATCGGCAGGGCGCAGGGGTTCTACGTCGCCAGTTCGCAGGACGGCACCAGCAAGACCATCGTGCTCACGGCCATGTTCGAGGGCCCGGAGGCGCCGCACGGTGATACGCTCAGCTTCTTTGGTGTCCACCGGATGGCCGCACCGGAGTCCCACGTCGCTATCATCGGAGGCACCGGCAAGTACGAGACCGCCAAGGGCTTCGCCGCCATCCAGACGCTGCACCCCGGCGACGAGCACACCACCGACGGCGTCGAGACTCTCCTCCAGTTCAGCATTCACCTTATTTGAGCTGCTCCGTTTCAAGTGCTTGTTCCTCCAAGTTATGATGCTTTGCAATTACGTGCGATGTTTGTAGTACGTCACCTCTGTACCAATATATGTAATGTACTAGTTGCTGTTGGATGGATCTCGGCTCTAACCGTCTCATATCCTAACTAACTATCGTCCAAGAGGATCACGTCACTCTCATCCCACGCTTTGATCAGAAACGCAACCAACCATCGGTTATGATCCTGTCTCAACCTGCGCCACATAAAAAGGGAAGCTAGCACCTGTTTCCCTGAGGTTTAGCCTACCCCACACAACTCAAACCCTAACGCGATCACAAGGGTGCAACAGCGAGGCGAAACCTGACGCTAGACTTCTCCGATCTTCTTCACCAAGCTCTGCATCACGTCGGCCACACCTACAACCACTACGTCACACCGGTAACAACATCACCGACAATAAACACGGCTCCGATTCTCATTACCAAACACGGCCATGCCTACTTCACCGATCCACATCTTGGATCACTAATGACGTCTCCGAACGTAGGTATACATTCATGCTTCCGCAATTATGGGTACTTGATCTAGAGCTAGGCTATCATGTTGATTAGCTACGGTTTAGACACAACAGTTGCCTGGACCACATTAGCATATCAACTAATTGTGTGCAGTAAACTGAGTATCTTTCTCTAATTCTGAAGTGGTACCATGAATACTCTCACTTGCAAAAAGAGAGAGGCAGTGACATGAAATCCTAAAACAGAACTGTAAGAGTTGAATAAATAACATTTATACGTAAAAGAGAAGACTAAATTTATGTAGATTTCTAGTACTCTTTGCTGAAAGGCTACGGTTTCGACAAGAACTCGAACGCATGATTCTATGGAAAATTTTTATCAAACAAATCGAAAGCAAAGAACAGATGTCCTGTCACAAAAAGAATCGCCCTGAAAGAAGAAATTTTAGGCAAGTGGCCCGTCGCTTGTAGCTGAGCTTGTCAAGGCACCAAAAATGATTCGTCAAGCAAGTATAATACAGTATCCCGAGTTCGGCAGGTACTGCTGCTCATTGCTCCTCCATTATGCGTTTCTGGAAATCTGAGACCATGCGCGGCAGGCCTTGTTTCAGTGAGATTTTTGGCTCCCAATTGAGAAGAGATTTGGCCTTAGAGATGTCAGGTTTTCTCATGTGTGGATCATCTGCAGTGTTGGGTTTGAACTCGACAGATGCACCTGGGTCAATAGTTTCTTTTACTACCTGCAGAAAGTTACTGCACTGTCATGATTCCTGATAGGGAGTTGGGAACAAATGCAAGAATCCGAGATATGTTAAAACAGGAATCGGATTGAAACCAAGTACAGTATCAAGGCCATACCTGTGCAAGCTCTAACATGGTAAATTCTCCTGGATTTCCCAAGTTGAAAGGTCCAATATGCTCACTTTCCATCAGAGTTACCAACCCATCAACCTATAAATTCATAGATGTGTCAATTTTCAAGATTTGAATGCGAGGAGAATAAACTTTCTGCAGTAAAAACTAAAAAGACCGATTTAAGAATAATTGAGTTCGGAGAAAGAACACTGCTTGCATGGTCTGAATAATTTTGGTATAATAAAGACCAAGGCACTTCTACATACAGCAAGGGAGATAGAAACAGTGAATAAGTACCAAATCTGAAACATATTGGAAGCTTCGAGTTTGTTTTCCGTCACCATAGACTGTCATTGGTTGTTTCCGCAAAGCCTGGAAATGAGCCACTGTCAACTTTAAGTAATGCTAAACTTTAATGATACTCCTTGTCCAAAGAGTCAGAACCACAAATTGAGACAAACCTGTGCAACAAAGTTGCTAACAACTCGTCCATCATCTAAACACATACGAGGGCCATATGTGTTGAATATGCGTGCAATCCTCACCTGAGGGGAACAATTTTATGTCACGTTTGCTTCTCAAGAAATGGAATACAATAATGATGCACAAATATAACTCATAAGCAACTTTTAAACAAAATTATGCGAAAGGTGAGGAGCGAGCTGATTTGTGCGCTGCGCATGCGATGGCTCTGGCTGCAAAAGACCCAACCGGATAAGCTGTGGGCTGGGTTCAGTCTGCCAATGCATGCTAATACAAAAGCCCTCTTCTCCATCCTTACCGTCTCGGAAGTGGGTATTGGAACGAACACATTGTTTTGGAAGGACCGCTGGCTACTTCGAAAGTCCCTGGCAGACCTTGCGCCGCTGGTGGTTGATCTGATCCCTCGACGCATTGCTAACCAGTGGACGGTGAGTCAGGCACTGACGCAGAATTGTTGAGTCCGTGATATTAGAGGTGGTCTGTCTGTCGCGGCTCTTGTGGATTTTCTTCAGCTCTGGGATCTCATTGCCGAATTGATCCCACAACCAGACGTCCCTGATGAACATAAGTGGACGGCTGATGCTGGGGGATCTTCTCCGCCAAATCGGCCTACAAGATGTTCACCGGCAGCGTCGGTTTTGAGCCTTGGAAGCGCATTTGAAAATCATGGCCTCACGGGCCTCTCCAAGATCCAAGTTCTTTATTTGGCTGGCCATTCACAACAGGTGCTGGAAGACCGACAGATTGGAACGTAGAGGGTTGCCGCACCCGCAGCATTGCCCGCTCTGCGATCAGGAAGACAAGGCAATCCATCACCTATTGACTGGATGTGTGTTCACAAGGCAGCTGTGGTTCTTACTGCTGAGCAAGGTTGGCCTGCAGGTCTTCGCACCGCAGCAGCAGGATGATGACTTCAAGTCTTGGTGGCGAAGGGCAGCACGACGAATCGACAATCTGAGACGCAAAGGATCCAATTCATTGGTGATCCTTGGCTCATGGTGGATCTGGAAACACTAACAGCTGCATGTTTAACGGTGTCTCTCCTAATGTGCACCCAGTTCTTCGCGAGATCTGGGACGAAGATGCGTAGCTCTCCTGCGTATTCGAGAAAAAAAAAGATCTGGGACGAAGCCATTTTGTGGTGCATCGCAGGGGCAAAAGGGCTGAGGCTGATGTTGCCATGATCTGGCGGTCTTGTGTTGGTGGTCATGTATTCTAAGTTCAGTGGCACGCTAGTTCATTTAGCAGTGTGTGTTGGTGTGCGTTTTTTTTCAGTTATTGTTTCTTTTCATTTGGTCTTCTCTTATTCTTTCTTGTTTACGGACCATTTACTTCTTAATTTAATGACATGCAACTTTCCTGCGTATTCGAGGGAAAACTAGCGTAATGCACTATGCTGCTGTCCCTCCCTGACTTCCCTCCATCTATTTATATTCTGTGAACATTTTCTGAATATCCAGTCTACACAAAGTTAGACGAAAACGTTGCTATTTGCTCTTATTTCAACTCAACTTAAATCAAGTGAATTCCATTTACCACAAATATCATTTGACATATTCACGGTCTAGTCTACTTGATCATTGTTATTACCCAGTGAAGTGTAAGAGAAAACATATGAATACAAGATTGCATGGAGCACTCAAGCCCAATATTTGACATTTGGAGCCCTCTGGGTACCGAAAACGTCCCATATAAATATCACCTCAAATTAACAACACAATATGTGCGGTTCAAATGCAGGCCTTACCAGATCACAAAGTTATGTAGTTTTGAGGGTCCTGTGTCCCATTGCCAATAAAATAGTCTGTAGTTAGACTCAATTAGATCCCTATTTAGAAACTGAAGCTTACCTCAACACCAGCACCACGATGATAATCCATGGTAAGAGTTTCTGCCGTTCTCTTTCCTTCGTCGTAACAGCTCCTAACACCTGAACATTATCACATAACGGCATATATCATAATGCAGTGGAGTGGACAGACTTAAAAGTGCCAGACTCCTAAGGTAGTTCTTGCTTCTCGAAACAAAACAAGCTCACCTATGGGATTGACATGGCCCCAGTAGCTCTCCTTCTGTGGATGCTCAAGAGGATCACCATACACCTCGCTGGTACTAGTCAACAAGAACCTGGCCCTGACTCTCTTCGCCAATCCCAGCATGTTCAAGGTCCCCATCACATTTGTCTTGTAACCATCGATTAAGGAATCCATCGGGGAAAACAAGATAAGAAGTAGGCAAACAAATGTAAACTCAGGTTCTTCCGGCCTATGCAGATGCAGGCACAAAATTCCAAATTTCCCATGTGCAATGTGCATTGTCGACCTAACATTTTCTAAGAACGTGACGCTGTTCCATATCCGTATATAACTGAATAACGACAAAAACAGAAACAGAAAGAAGCCATTTTCTAAGAATGTGACGAATTATGTGGTGGAAATGATGAGTGGAAAGGATATGATAGTCTTGATGGGGTTGAATTTGTAGTGCACGGGGGATGCGGGGCAGGCGAGGTGGTAGATCTGGTCGACCTCGAGGAGGATGGGCTCGACGACGTCGTGGCGGATGAGCTCGAATCGTGGGTTGCCGAGGTGGTGCGCGACGTTGTCCTTGCGGCCCGTGAAGAAGTTGTCGACGACGATGACGCTGTCCCCGCGGGCGAGGAGCTTGTCGACGAGGTGACTGCCGACAAACCCCGCGCCTCCGGTGACGACGACGCGCAGGGAGGGCTTGCGGACGCCTACGGGGAGGCGGCGCGCGGCGGCGGAGACGGATAAGGAGCCGCCGAGGGGGATTCTGGTGGCCACAGCGGCCACTAAGGTGGTGGATGCGGAGGAGGGGTGAGGGGTGAGGGAGGGGCAGAGGAGGAAGAATGAGGAGGCGAGGATGAAGCCGAGGAGGACGAAGAGGAGGCGCTGCTCGCGGAGAAGGTAGGAGGCGAGAGTGCTGGAGAGGGAGGTGCGGTGGTGCGGGCGGTGCTGCTTGCTCATGCTCGACTGCCGGTGGAGCTGCTTCATGGTGCGCGGCCCGCGGCGGGTGGGTGCGCTCGCCGGAGGCGGAGGCGGGGAGGAAGGATTGGTGGCGAGGTGAGGGAGGCGCGTAGGGGTGGCACGTGTGACGTGGGGGAGAGGCGGGGTGGGCCCGTGCTGCCGAGTCGAATGCGATGCTTCCTGCCGCGGTGGCTTGTCCCCCGCAGACGCCGCACGTGCGTGGAATCGTTCTTCCCCTCCCGCTGTGCAGATTCACTGCTGTATTTAAATTATTTTGACAGAAGCAATAACAATTAGCGACCGCATAGCGCAGGGGATTAGCGACCGCACTGCTGTATTAGACTTCGGATCAGAAGCTCGTGGGTTCGACTCCCACTGTGATCGCGTTAGCCAGTCCTGTCGGGCCGGTTAGACACGGCGCGGAACTGGAGGCATGCGTACAGACGAGGGTCGAAAATAGAAAAAAAATTTAAAAGGATAGATTAAAAAATGAGTTTATTGATTTGTTGTATCGTTAAAAATATTACTATTAGAAAAAAAAAAGTACAATCTAATTTTACTTGTAATATTTAATATGCCTGCTTAAATATTTCGTTCTAATTGTAGATCTGACACCTATTTCACAGCTGCATATATTATATTTACCAAATCTTACCTGTTCGCCGTTAATTTCTTTAAAGACATTTTCAAAATTTTGCTGAAGGCGGCCCCAGAAGAAACTGGAGATACATGAACTGTTAATAAATCTTGTGCTACTCGTGAAAGCGATAATTCATCTTGTGCTCGTACCACTATTGCTATGTTGAAGTTTTCTTATTCATAGCTGATAACGTCATTGTCGATGAAGGTAGTTAGCTCCTCTCTGGATGTTGGAATTCCGACGCTCGTAAATAATTGCGACGAAGAGTCTGTGCTTCTTGATGAAGAACCTCCACCAAATATTTTACCTCACGTTATCGTCTTCTTACTTGTTGTCGGTGCTAGTGAATGTCGTTGCAGAAAAACTCTGCCATACTTTATTTTATATTTACCGTAAATTTTGAATAACTTAGAACGAATATTAGTATAGTAATTAGAATAATCGTGGCCAAGAGCATCACCTGGAATTGAGAGAACTCTAAAAAAGCTACAATTTTAGCTCTAGGATCTAAAACAAAGGCAAATATGTACAACAAAGGAATTTCTTTCCAATACTTTAAGAATTTAGATTTCATAGGAACTACACAATCTCTTAGTAGATTGTCATTTTCATGACTGTTTAAATGAGTAGTAATTTCAACAATATTATGCACCACTAAACAAGATGTTGGATAATAAACTCCTGATAAACTCATAGTTGAATCATAAAAAAATTAAAGAAACTCTAATATCCTTTCGGCAACATACCAATGTGCTTCTATGAGTAAAGTGTGACCTCTATGCTGATGATAATATATATGAATATTTTTTAGTATCAAGAAAGTAAAGTTCCATCTTACCGGTATGTCCACAACAAATTTACGTGGACGCACATCTATCGCAACACAATATTGCTTATATGCTACAATTCATTAGTTAAAAGAGTTCATAAAATATATTTCAGTACAAAAATCATCTAGGTATTGCGACAACCTCTTCAAACCAGATTTTACTATAAGATTAATAATATGACAAACACAACGTTGATGTAACAAGAAAGATTTAGTATATATACTAAACAACGGAGTAAGGATATCCATTGCTCTAGAGTTTGTAGCGGCATTATCTAAAGTGATAGAAAATATTTTATTAATGAGACCAAAGTCTTCAGCTACTTGAGATATTTTTTCAGCAATATTTTCACCGGTATACGCGTTGTCAATAAACCGAAAACATATTATTCTCTTTTATAGTTCCCAATCATTATTAACATAATGAGCAACCAAACTAAGATAATCATCTCTAGCTCTACCTGACCATATGTCTGAGGTCAAAGCAACTGAAAATGTACATGTTTATAACATTTATTTAAGCTTGCTACGACACATATTGTAGTATTTTACTATATCTCTACTAGTTATCTATCTAGAAACATACGCGAAACTAGGATTATAAGCTTGCTTAATGTAATCTTCAAATACAGCAGACTCACTAATGTTGAGTGATAGATCTACTCTTGCAATGAAACAGCATAGCTCTTTTTGAGCATTGGCGGAGTCATACTCCCAATGATGAACAGAGCCATCGGGATTGTACTGCATCACTGTCTGCTTCATGGCTACTCCACTCTTTCGCTTGCAAGTTGTGGTGTGCCTCTTCAAGTGTCTGGTTCCACCTGAGGATTTTTGCAAATAATTCATGTTTGTAAATATAACACTTATCATACCTGATATTTACCCCCATCTTCCTCTCTGTAGATCTTTTCGAAGTCTTGACAAACTTTGGAAGTAGTGACTCTTGATCTTTTAGAGTCGATGCTTGCTGACGTATATGCACTTGTAGAGCCTGACGATACAGGTGCTGCTGGAGGGTCATCATCGGGTCCGTCACCTGCAACACTCACTACCAAAAGAGTCATAGTCCTATTCGAGTCCTTAAAGAAAAAATCATGATCAATGGACGTATCATGACCATCGGCATCCATGATTAATATCGAATGGCACTACAAGAAAAATCAAATATTTGGAGTTAGAAATAATCAAATAACAAACAAACAATGGAAAAAAAAAAAGAACAATTATTCAAAAAATTACCGAGATTTTTTCAAGACATAAAGATGAGGGTATTGGAATTTTTCGGATTTTTGGCAATAATTCAAACTAATTTTGCCAAATTATCGTAAATTCTCAGGAACTTTGAGACAAGAATGAGAGAGAAAACAAGAGAGCAAATGTTATTTATGGTGTGGAATGGAAGGGTATAGTGGTTCTCTATTTATAACTGAAAAATGATGATTTTTATAATTTTTTCAATTTTTTTAGTCCAAACAGTCACAAAACGACTATAAAATTTAAAATAAATAGGTTAACAGGTCAAATAGACCGGACAATGCCCGTTCAATCCGTCAACCCAGTCGTGCCTCCACTAGCCTGGTGGGCCCCACGCGCAACGGCTCTTACCAGGCCGGCCATGGCGTGTCGTGCCTCACGGGGCGGCCGTGACTGGACCCGTGGCATCGTGTTGTGCTGGTCTGGCCCGGCTCAACTTGGATCGTGCTATGTCTACGTCGTGCTTACATTGCTGAGTCTCAGATCGGTCTGATAGACACGACCCATTTAGACATCTTTAGTATTATCTTTTATTTTTTTTAATTTTTTACGCAACTTATTCTGTAATTCTGTTTGGCGTAATGTTGTACGGCACAAACCGAACATTTCAATGATCAAGCGTAACAAAATTGAATAAAAAAGGGGGTCGAATCTTACGGTAACAAAATTGAATAAAAAAGGGGTCGAATCTTATGGTAAAAAAACGATCGAGACGTAGCTCAGTTTGGCAGATCAAAACTGAACGGTTCAACGATCAGCCACCTGCAAGAGTTCCCTTAATTACTTTGGTACACTTGTTAGTCTTTATAGGACGGTGACAACTAACAGCACATGAGCTAACTGAAAGAAAGCAACTCGCGCTGCTAGCACGCTAATGATGGTTACTTGCCTCGTTTTTCTCGCCTTATTGTTCTCGTATCACCATCAAAGATGGCGTGAGATGATAAAAAAAAGTTGAACTCAAAGCTTGGCTGTTGATGATGGTAATATGGTAGTACCAAGAACCAGACGTGTAGGTTGAGAACACGAGAACTGGTATAGTGAACTCACATGGAATTAAGGTTTGTTTGTTTTAGATTCTGGATTTTGGATGGTGCTTCATAATTAAATTATACAAATAAATGAATATATTTTAAAAGTAGATTGTAGCAATCCAGATCTAAATTGTGGTATAATTTACAATCCATCTTAGAATAATTTCTATAACCTATAATTTAGAATCTAGATTCTTATAATTCACAGAGAAAACAAATATACCCTAAGCTTCTTCCAAGAAAACACATTATGCCTTCGTGAGAGACTGCCAAGAGTAGGATGCAAGTTTTAAACTTTTTATATCACTAGGTTAACTTAAAATAAAAAATAAACTAAAGATTCACTCATATCTAATTAAGTTAAAAAAAACAAACGAAATGATAACTCAAAACTACCTATTGAGTGTCTATTTATATCCCTAGTCAGTAGCCATGCTAACAGGATTGGTTGGGCCGAGTCAGCATCACGGGTCGTCTATTAGAGTCATCATAAAAAAACAAGTCAAAGATTGTTTAAAATATATTTTTATTTATCAATATTAAAAAACAGGTGGCCATTTCGAAATTTATATTTAAATAAGTCTGTATCGCATTTCACACGGCGACAAGGGCTTGCCTCCTGCTCATTAGGCGGTTATTGGGCAATTTACTTACAAATCGCACAAATACCGAGTTTTGACGCTCTAAATCTCCAAGGCACCATCTATATAGTCAAAAAAAAAATGGTGGTGTAGAACTATTCTATCTCTCCATTAAATTTTACCAAAAATATGACTTGTATGATGAGAAACAAGAGAGACAAATTCATCACCAAATTTTTCTCTTGTTTCTCATGCACTGGTCATTGTTTACTTGATTTTTTTAGTAGTAGATGATAGTATAATCTACACCACCAAATTCTCTATAATTTTATACGATTATTTAAATGGTGTTTAGAAGGCTAAGAGCACTAGAACATGACGTTTTTATGATTTTTGAATAAACCGCCTATTGGACCAGGGAAGTGGAAGGGTGACAGGAACCTATTTTTATAAAGTTTTGAATTGGCCACTTATTTTTGTAATTAATAAATATAAATTATATTTACATAGTATTTTTTATATAAAAGGCAATGGCAGGAGCGGACATCGATCAATTGAACGGAACCTGACTCCTCTTTCGATGTTCTTCTCTACTTCTCAGCTCCTCTCCTCTAGGTCTTCCCTTCGTTCTATAACCTTGTAGAGATTTCGCTGTATTCTTCCTCCTCCTGTACTCCTTGCTCATCTATCTGTACTCTTAGTTCTCTTACTTATATCCTCAATATTACTCTCAGCTATCTTGTATCCCTATTTGTTCAGTGGATTTGATCGTATAATCTCTTTGGGTTTGTTTCGAGAAAAAGGAATATAATCTCTTTGGGTGTCGGAATGTCCCTGTCGTTTGAGTGATGGAGCTCCTAGTCAGAATGAGAACTTTTTTATTTTTATAATTTTTTAAAATTACAAATATATATGCCTGTTTTAGAAAATTTAAATCTAGACTCCTATCGCCCATTCCAACGGTGGAACGGGTGAACGGGCGACATGTCATTGTCGCCCTTCCAATGCTCTTAAAATTTAAAATACTATTAAAATAAACATAAAAAATTCTGAAAAGTTATGTAATATAGAGGATTCTATCTTCTATCTCTAAAATTTTTCAATTCAAACAATTACTTGTGCAATGAGAAATAGAAAAGAAAAATTTTAGAAATTGTTTTTTATTTCTCATTGTACAAATAGTATTTTTGTCTACAAATTTTTGGAATCCTCTGTACCATATAATTTTTTAGAATTTTTTATGACAATTCTGATAGTGTTTTGAATTTTAAGAGCATTAGAATATAATATTTTATTAAATTTTTAAACCCGTCTTCTGTTGTAAAGGTGGCATATGGGAGTCTAGATTTGAAATTTTTAAAAATAGACATATATATTTAAAAATATGAAAAACGTCAGAATGAACTCCTTGAAATGTGAAGGCCCAAATTCTTAGTCTCATACTCCGCTGATAAGATCCTGCACCCAAAGGCCCTAGACTCCTGGGCTGATATCTTCCACATCCGTGTGTGTAGTAAACACATGGCCCGTCCGTAGCAGACGCGACTCAAATTTTTTATATATATTTTATTTTTTAATATTTTTAAGAATATATGTTCATTTAAAAAAATTGTATGTCTAACCTAGCGTCATCCATTCAATAGGTGAGATCTTATAGGTCCCGGTGGTCAGCGAATTAAATAACTGGAGAGAGAAAGATCTTACCCGTTCAGTGGGTGAGATCAAGTTCTTGCCCGCTGAATAGGCGAAACCTTTGTGACATCTTCGTCGCACAGGTTCACCCAAAAGATCTTGTCTGTTGAGAGGACGAGATCTTTTAGGTATTTAAACTGGTGTGACCGGCCATATCGACATCACGACCTCATTTATTTCCCACTGAGCCGAGAGGAGGGTGGAGGAGAGGGGAAAGGAGGACAAATTACACGGCAAAGTTTTGCTGGAGAAAAGAGGTATATTTTTTCTTTGTTTTTTTATAAATCCGGTAGGATAGCCAGTAGTGTTAGGTTTTGACAGAAGTTAGACGTTAGATTTATAATTTTTTATAAATCTCATAGTATAGCCACTAGATGTAAGTTAGAATATAGATCTAGTTTAGAATTAGGGTTTGATATAGTTTAGCAATTAGATCTTGTTTATATGTATATTTTAGTAATTAGATGTAGCATTTAGACATATGTTAGGTATGAAATGTAAGTTTTAGATATAGTATAGTCATAATTGATGTGGTAGATGTAGGATTTAGATATAGTATAGTCATAAATTTTAGGAATACTTTGTTGCAGTATAGATTACATATTGGGCTATGTTTGTAATAAAATTTCTAATGTTGATATAGTTTTACATAATTATTTATATTTTGTTGTAATAATGTTAGGGTTTTTGTTGATGGTTGTTAGGTATGTTGGATATGTGGTAGTTTAGTATTTTTATAGGGACAGTAAAATATTATATGGTCCAGAAAAGATAGTATTATTAATCGTATCTCTTTCAGATCATATAATATTTCATTATCTCCATAAAAAATTCTAAACTACCGCATATCTAACCTAACTAGCAACCATAAAAAAACCCTAACATTATTAAAAAAACATAAATAATTATGTAGAACTATATCAACATTAGAAAATTTATTATAAACATATACTAACATGTAATCTATACTGCAACAAAATATTCCCGTGACATACATAAAAATTCTCTAAATCCTACACCTAACATATCAGTAATAACTACACTATGTCTAAAACCTACATTTAATACTTAATATATGCCTAAATACTACATCTAACTGCTAAAATATACATAAAAATATGATTTAATTGCTAAACTATATCAAACCCTAATTATAAAATTAGATCTATATTTTAACTTACATCTAGTGACTATTTTACCAAATTTGTAAAAAATCTAAATCTAACATCTAACCTATGTCAAAACCTAACACTACTAATTATCCTACCGTGTTTGTAGAAAAAACAAAAAATATATCTTTTTTTCTCCAACAGAGCTTCGCCGTGCAATTTTTCTCCCCTCCCTTTCTCTCTCCTCTCTTCTCCTCTCGGCTTAGTAAGATTTAGAATTTTTTATAAATCTGATAAGATAGTCACTTGACGTAATAGGTTAAAATGTAGATCTAGTTTAGGATTAAGGTTTAATATAGTTTATCAATTAGATCTTGTTTATATATATATTTTAGTAATTAGATGTAGTATTTAGACATATGTTTGATATTAAATGTAAGTTTCAGATATAGTGTATTCATAATTGATATAGTAGATGTAGGATTTAGATGTATTTGATGTGCGTTGTGGGAATATTTTATTGCAGTATAGATTATATGTTGGGCTATATTTGTAATGAATTTTTTATTGTAGATGTAGCTTTACATAATTATTTATGTTTTATTGTAATAATATTAGGATTTTTGTTGATGGTTGTCAGGTACGTCGGATATGTGATAGGGTCGGTCGTGCTAATTTAAATACTCAAAAGATCTCTTCTCAACGGACGAGACTTTTTAGTAGGCTCGTGCAGCGAAGATACCACAAAGGTCTCTCTGATTATTTAATTTACTGACTGTTAGGACTCATAAACGCATGAGGTCTTATTCTCGTCCATTCAATGAGCCATAATAGATTAAACATATGATTTTTTAAGACGATAGTGTATTTTTGAAAATATTAAAAAATAAAATATATAATTTTTTTTTGACGTGACACCACCGCAAAATCGAAGGGCCACGCGACCTGCAGCGCAGTGGCACCGGAAGCAGCGCGCGGGAGCTCTCGACCTCCGGCTCCCAGCGCGGCGCGCAGCTCCTCGTCGTCGGGTTCGGCTCGGCCTTCCCTCGCGCGCCGTGGGCCAGTGGCCTCGCCGCTCGCGAGATTCTGATCCCCCGCCCCCCTCCATCTGTTTTGGATGTTGGTGGAGCGACATGCTACAGTATGTTTCCAGAAAAGTTTGGGTGAGAATTGAGATACAACCGCTGTTCTGTTGTTTGTAAATGTTTTGCTTTCTTTTAGGAAAGCTGTTTGTAAATGTTGACGAGTATTAATTTGATCTTCCCTTCAAACAATGACGATGGTGCTTGTTAGTAGGAGTATTACTTATTATGTCGGTCAAATTTCTTCAGTTTCAGATAACGTGTAAAATGATATAAAACTATCTCATTTTTTGTGTTAGCATTTCTTGGTGCTAGATGGCATCTTCTGCTCTAAAACCAGGGTTGCCTTTTTTTCTGCTCTAAAACCAGGGTTCCTCAGAGATGTTCAAGCAAGAGGCATCACTTCGAGTTACAGGAAAGTATGTGTAGAAGCATTCTTTAACTTCTTTATGGACAATCCATGTTTCAACTGTGTTAAACTTCTTGCTTTTGTTCAGTCTTCAGTCATATGATGTGGCCTCTGCAATTGCCGTCATTTAAGACGGCAGCGTGAGCTTGAAGGTTGACACACACACTAGTTTCCGAACAAATTCGACGTACCAGTTCATTGGCGAACTGCTGATCCGTCCAGAGCAGGGACGGACGCAGAACCAAATTTTAGGGGAGAGGGGAGTGGCTGGCTGGGGCTTAACAAAATAACAAACTATGCTAATAAGTCTAACATGAGATATTTTACATTCCATACATATAATCGGTTAGTTCAAAACAATGACATACACAATAACACGAACATAGTCGAGAAAATGCAAAATATATCAAGAAGAAATAATAAAAGACATAGGCCATATGATGGTACCAAACCAATGGATAACGTATGAAGCCAAATATTCTTCAATCTGCATGAGAAGATATCTGTACACAAAATGTGGTAACTTTTATTCTTTCAAATATTACCAACATTAGAAGAGAATGAAACACACACTAATTTAGTTTAAGGCACTAACATATGACGAGAAAATGTATGACCCCTTGCTTGAGTTAGACCATTCAAAACATATGCCCTCTTTGCCTAATCTCTAATTTCAAATGGATAAGCATCAATTGGTTTGCGATTCTTTTGATCCCTAATGATAGCTGAGAAACTAAATTCCACTCTGGGCTTATTTGGTTGATTTATGCTCTGACTAGTGTGTGGAGCGCTACTAAGTATTAGTATTATTTGAAAAATACGTGAGCAATGTTCTCTTATTCATATCTTGTTCTAGCTGCGGGAGAAATGGACACATCTATTTGATCAGAAGTCATCGTCACTTCACAGCTCCACTTCAACTATCATATCCAGCACAACTGCACAACAGCACAAGCATGTTCTAGCATTCTAGCTTCACTAGTTCACTTCAACTACCAATCTAGAATCTACCATAGTACCATAATACCATATCTTATATCTAGCTTCAGTAGTTCAGTGCTTCACTAGTTCACTTGAATCTTAATCACTTCAACAGTTCAACTATCATATCTATGATCTATCGAGTATTGAGTATCATATATTCATATCTAGGCATCTAGCTGTAGCCTGCAGGAGGAAAATCAGAAATGGACATTTTATACCTTCTGCTTCTGCTGTGCTGTTCTGCAGAGTGTAGACTACAGTTCAGTTCTGCCTTCAGCCTTTTGCTTCTACTGCGTCCTGCCCTGCCTGCCGAGTGCTGCTTGCGGCAGTGCGACCTGCCTACGCACGCGGCGCGCCGTTGCCCAGTCGCCCGCGTCGGCCGCCGTGGCGCCGCCCACTCGCCCGCCTGCGGCCTGCCTGGTGCCAACTGGTCACTGGTGCCGCCCACTCCCGCTGGTTGTGAGAATTAGGGATGGTGGAATTGAGATTGCCAGATTGGGGAATCGACAGAATCACTGAAGACCGAAAGAGTGTGTCGTGGCCGACCTCTGCTTCAAAGATGGAACGTGCCCCTGGTCCAGATAATGATGCACGCCATTCTTCTTTCTTCTCAAGCTTTGATCAGCCTGTCTGGAGAACATTGCTGCAGCCATGCGTTGTTTACCCCTCTACACGCGTTACTGCGAGCGCGCATAGTAAGGAATGTTGACGGCCTTGACCTAATCCTTTACCAACAATCTTTACTCATCCGGCGGCAATATGAAGCCAAGCTACTAAGTTTCAGAAGAGCATGATCTGTTTCCGTGGAACCAGGCATGTTATCTTGGTTCGGTTTCTTTTCTTTTCGTGGATATAAATCACAACACAGTGAACATTTTTTATATCAACTGTTCATTTCATTACATCAACAGAGTGAGATATTTATAGCCATACTCAAATCACTCAAGTTAATATTACATTAATGTCCGTATTTATAAAAATATTCTTAAAATATTCAAGGTACTACAATCATTATATTAATAGAGGTTCTATCATCACATGACAGTACACGTATTAGTCAGTCATTCGACGACTTGCATGGCTCCCTCCGGGCCTTACTTCGGCCACGTTCCTCTAAGCCCTTTATCTAGTATCAGGTGACCCGTCGTCCTCGTGATCGAGGCTTTGGCCTTCGGGTCTTTCACTTCGCCCTGAGTGGCTTTTCGAGTCTCACCGATGTTTTAGCATCTAGGCTATTAGGCAAGTGGTAAATATTTCAGTGATTAATGATAACTGTATCATTTTGACTAATATGTGTGTTTTGAAGAATATCAAAAATTTAATTCACAATGATGAGTGAGTTTTTTTAGTCCCGAATGTGATATAATAGACGATCAAATGACATATACATCAAGATTAATGATCTTCTAGTTCTAAGTATCACAAAAAGATGAATGATATCTAAAGTAGTTAGGTCTCTTTTCTTAGTCTTTTAACCGTACTATAAAGGGGACTAAGAGTTGTAGCTTAATCTATTTAACTCTAGACAAGGTTGGATGTACACGTGTAAACTTATAGCACTAGATAGCTCAAAGAAACACATGGTTAAGATGCAAGAATTTAGAGCTAAAGATTGCTTGAATTGGATGAGCTCAGAAAATTTTCAGTACACCAGATGGTCCGGCGTTACCAGAGATGAATACGTTGCAATACTTCTCGGATCAAGGCAAAAAGATCTTAAGTACACTAGATGGTTCGACGATCTAAGACTCATTAACACCGGGGTATTTTTGTGTGGTGACGTAGTACAAAAAAGTTAAAGTCCACGCCGGATGTTTCGGTGTGTAAAGAAGGCTACATCGAAGCATTTTTTGCAAAGAGGATTTTAGCTAGGTGTTTGAAGTTTATGCATGCCGGATGGTCCAACATATACACCGAAGTATACGCTGGAGTATTTCTTGTAGAGAAGAATTTCAAAGTCTGAATTTCGTGGTCCTACATGCCGGATGATCCTGCATGTGCCGGGAGGATTCACCGGAGTGTTTAACGGCTAATTGACAGCTGGCAGTTGGTTCTGTTTGAAAAGGATGCACGACAGATGTTCCGGCGTGTGTAAGTCGGTGCTTCCGGCGTTCAAAAAAAATGGGGTGATGCAATGACTAGATTTGGACCTCTAGCTTATAAATACCCCTAACTCAGTCTCACTTTGATCTCTTACAACCCAGAGGAGCCTATACACCATGTGTATCATCAAGAAGCAAGAGAGATCACTTAAATGATTTAAAAGTTCATAATTGGAAGATTAAGAATATCATTAATACTTTGAGAGTAGCAAGTATACATCTAGCTATAGTTTAGGCTTGATCTAGGTCAAATGAAGCTATTGTCTTGTTATTTTTTATGGTTGGCAATACCTAGTCAGTCTTAAATGATTGGAGTGGTCTCGGTGAGCTCTTGAAGTTCTTGTGGGAGCTCCAAAAAATGCAATGCACTTGGTTTGATGCCCACCAATTTGAAGATGGAGAAGTGACAATTATGAGGGAGCACTTGAGTCTTGGTAACTCAAGGAGGAGCAATATGCTTGGTGGATACTCCAATGAGGATTAGGGGGAGTGTCAACTCCTCGATACATTGGAAAAAAGTCTGTGTCCTCTTTCTATTTTTTTCACATTTACTTTGAGCATTTACATTCTTGCAATCTTTAATTCTATAATTTGTTTAGTGTCTTTTCTTACTCGTTTTGTTGCCTTACTTTAACTTGTTTGCGTAGTTACATTAAATTTCATCTAAGATAAGGTTGCTATTTATTTTAGTTTTCGTTAGAAGTATTTTATTTAGTGCCCAATTCACACCCTTTTGGGTCATTAGATCCTTTCAATTGATATCAGAGCATTGCTCTTGATAGGCTTAACTCCTAGAGAAATGGCCCTCTATAGTGTAAGTAGTGTGCCCAAAGTTCGAGGGAAAGAACTTCGCCTATTGGAAATTTCGCATGGCGAGCTATCTTGAGGATATTTTTTTCAAAGTTTGGCTAGCCACTTACATTGGGTTTGATGAATATTTTACCGAATAACAAGTTAGATAGAATACCGAGGCTAAAAATGCTATATTTGAGAAAATTAGTTAAGAGATTTTCTCTAGAGTAAGAAGCAAGAAATTCGCTTATGATATTTAGACCGCTCTTTGTGAAATTCATGAAGGTTTTAAGAAAATTTGGGGGCAAAGATATCATTTACTTATGAATGCTCTTAATCAATTTAAGATATTTCCCAATGAGTTATGCAATGATATGTATTCTCGTATGAGCATGCTTGTTGAGAAAATTTATTCACTTGAGCTAACTCAATTTTCTCAAGGAGATATCATTCGTAGAATCTTGATGATACTTCCTAAGCCACAATACAACATTGTCATATCTCTTTTTTATTAAAGGGACATCAATGACATGATCGTCACCGATACTGTTGGGAAGATTTGTGCTCATAAGATGTTCTTGTTTGGAGATTAAGGTGATCAATCTTCATCAAGAAGAATTTTGCTCTAAATGCCAAGATGGTTGACAAGAAGAAGATGAAGATGACACCTCCATCATCAAGTGAGAGTGATGAAGATTGTCAGGACCCTGACCTCGGGTTCCCCTGTGCCTCCTGTATCAGTCCTTGGATCAAGTAGCTGCTATACACAGAATAATATTAAATACATACTTCAAATAAAATAATTAAAATAATTACCTAAAAGGCACAAAAGATGGTCAGGTGGACAAGGATCCACAGCAGACCAGCCAGGAAGAAGAACCTACAGCGGAGCAAAGCGAACAACAATGCAATCCAATGCCACAGGCAACTCGGTTGCGGACGCGACCTTAGACTTCTTCTCTTCAACTTCGTCTGGGTTGAGGTTAATCTCCATCTCAATAATCTGAAAGCAGCAAGACCGAGTACGGAATATACTCAACAAGTCCTATACTACTTCAAGGGGTTGAGAGATGTATAATAGATATTTCAAGGATAAGGCTTTACGGTATAGTTTTAAGCGTAAAGTAGGTTTTATATAGGTATCCAATTATATTCTTTACTGTTAACCTTTTGAAACAAAGGTAACCTAGTAAGAAAGCTTTTGAAACAGTTTAAAACAATGTAACAAGCTTTCAAAATAGTTTAAATAAGGTAACCTGGTAACAAAGCTTTTGAAACGGTTTTAAATAAGGTAACAAGGTAACAAGATTCTGAAACGATAACCTGGTAACAAAGCTTTTGAAATGGTTTAAAACAAGGTAACCTGATAACAAATCTTTTGAAGCGGTTTTAAAACAAGGTAACTTGGTAAAAAAGCTTTTGAAATGGTTTAAAACAAGGTAACTTGGTAACAAAGCTTTTGAAATGGTTTTAAAACAAGGTAACCTGGTAACAAAGTTTTTGAAATAGTTTTAGATCCAGAAAATAGTAACGAGTTATATTTGATTTTTTTTATCCTGGGAGAGGCTACACCTCACTCCGTAGTCCTTTATCATCACCTCTGGTGTACCTCTAGTACCAAATAACTTCTGGTGGATTGAGTCAGGAACTTCATCACACGGACATCTGGTCCACACACTCACTCATCAAGACACATGCACCCGGAGTCTAGTAAAAAATGTTCCGCCTTCGCATGTCTATGACCGTGGACACGGCTATTAGAATAGATTTACACTCTGCAGAGGTTGTACAGCTTTACCCACGTGATATAGCTCACCCTCCAACCGTTGCAAGCGGAGGAGCGAATCATACCGAGACCCTCCAAACACCTTTCCTACCGGGTTTTTCTATGAGATTTACCCCTAAGCACCAGAGTCCATGTACTGAAGGTCAGTCCCTTTTAAGTCTGGGCCGGTACTAGCAACCTCTAAACAGAGGGATAGATGGCCACTTGACTGCTCGTTGCTCTCAGCCTCTTAGTATGATGCCCAACTCAGTCCGGTGAAGAAGAGGTCAAGCTCTGCCCATTCAGGACGCATGGTTGCACGGGATGACTAAGCACGATGGCGCAATGACTCGGTCCTTAAACAGTCAGGGCATGTATCTTCCAGCAATGAATACCACAGAGGTAACTCAAGCCTCCGGGAGCATCCTCATCCAGAGTACTACTCCACCTACCCCTGCCAAATAGTTTTCTCTCATTTTTACACATCACCCACCATATCCCACAAGACATCAAGGATTTCACAATCATCACGGAATTCACAACCATCAAGGATTCATGGTATATGAGTTATCATTGATAACAATAAATCTTATCTCCAATGGGAGGTATTTTTAAAAGCGACATCTCCGATGAGGCGTATTCAATCCTAAGCATGCTAGATATCAAGGCGTCGTCTGTCATTAATATATATAACAACTGCTAATCCTAGGGTGATATATATTTTGGATGATAACATTTATAGTATGAGAAGTGTTTAAAGGATTAACTACTATAAGCAGTTTGTAAAAACACATACATAGCACATGCGATATAAGTTCAGTTTTAGTTGATCGTGTAGATTAGTTTAAAACATAGGTTCAATATGATCAAGAAAATAGGACTTGCCTTCACGAGGTCAATTCATGCGATTGGTATTGTCGTTCGAGCATCTCGGGGTTCTTCATCATCGGGCCTCACCTTCAGTTCCTTCCTCGTGTTCTTGCTTAGACCCTTGACTTCGAGCTTACGCAGATTAATGATGAAAGCACAAAATGACTAAGCAACGGAGCACTAGAACAAAACCAAAAAAGTACCAAAGCAAAAGAAGAACGACAGAAAATGATGAAAGCTAACCTATCGGAAAGATGATGGCAACACAAAACTAAACAAAATTGATATAACTCTAGATGATTATATGTGCTCAACTATCGAGATTAAACCTTCTAATGTATAGCACTAAACTAAGTGTATCTAGTAAATAAGCTTAATTACCTAGTGTTGTTTAATTACCACACTAATTAATCTATAATCTATTGCTATAGCACAAGCATGCATGTAATTAATTAGTAAGTTAATTTACTACATTAATCTAATTAATTAATTAGTAAAAGGATAATTAACTAATTATTATCAATATTAATTATTCTAATGATTGGTATTTATTTAACAACTACATTGGTTAATCTTATTACATTAATTAAACCAAGATTAATCTACAACCTATAGCATGAAATGACAATTTATTTATAAACATTAAATTAAAAGATTAATTCTTTAGTTTATTCTAAAAACTATTCTTAATTAACATAAGGATTAAACCTACACTTAAGCTAGATTAACATATGCAACTAATCTATGATTATAACCTAAACATGGTCATCGAATTATCTAACTCAACTTTATTTAATAAAGGACTAAGTCTAATTCTGGGTTTAAATATCACAACACGAATTAAATACCGGAGGAGTAAATAAATGAACTCCAAAAATTACAAGAGTTGGCATGGAGATATATTATGATTTTAGATGAATATCGGCGAAAGAATCGCTAAAATTAGAGTTGAAACAGAGGAGTTATGGCCGTTTGAAGTTTTGTCGAAATTGAAATTCCTTGAAAAAGAAAGATAAACTGTTGCATGGATTTGGTCCGCGGATTTGTGAATCGGAGAGGATTCACCATGGACTAGAGTAGCTCTGTGTTTTGGACACGGTCCGTAGGCCATGGATCGAAGGGTGAGATCGGGTAGATGGTCCACCACGGACCGTTGGCCATGGACCGAAGGTGGCAGGGCCCATTGGCAGTGAGGGGGAGGGGCTCCAAGAGATAAGGCCTTGATATTCGAGTGCTGTAAAACTTACAAACAATCCTATTCAACACTCCTGCATAAAATACATTGATATTCGACATCACTTCCTTAGAGATCATGTGACTAAAAATGATATTTCTCTTAGTGATGTAAGGTCGAAAGATCAATTGACGGATATATCTTCACATAACCTCTAGATGAAGCCACATTTGGTAGACTGTGAAGTGAGTTGAATGTGATAGATGCTTCAAACGTCTTGTGTCGCTTTGTCATATAGATACATTCATGATAAGTGCTTGTCTAACTTTCTCAAGATAGTGGTGAACATGAGTTTTGCTTGAGGTGGTGGTCCCCTTATTTTTCTCGAGGCATGTTATTGGGTTCACCATGAAGAAGTTTGAGAAGGGAAGTAATATGACCAGATAGATTTAGTTTATGCTATGCATTCACATATCATATAATGTACAGTCATATTTAAATTCATGCACTTATTTTGCATTGCTTGTGCATTGGCGATAGAGAGATCACAAAAGAGGATATCACTCTTTGAGATTGCTGTTCACTATCAATGTGAATATACATCTCTATAAGTGTGATTAAATAGATGTAAGTGCTTAATGCATATTGGGTCATATCCTAGTAAATTTAAAAGCCTTAATCTTTGAATTCATAGGCAATATGACTCAAACATTTCCTTGGAGTTTTCTTTCTCTTTCTTTAGTTTTTATTGTCTATCTCAAAATTATTAAGATAGTCGATTGGAAAATATTTGCACATGAGTGTTTGAGAGGGTAAGGCTTCACTCAAATTGGTCTAAACATGTGTTTTTGTTGTGTGGTTATTTGAAGTTTGGACTCAACGAGAGATTTTACTTCAGCATAATCTTTTTCTTATCACCGGATGATCCGACGCTCTCTGCTTTCTCCTCAGTGGATCATCTGGTGCTTAGTGGTCTGTGTTGAATGAAGTCCCCCTGCAAATAGTCCGGTGTCAGCTCCAGGTCATCACCGGACTATCCAGTGCTCAGTCAGAGGCAGCAAAATCAGATATGTTCAAATATAGTCCTACGAGTATAATTTTGTCAACACCGGACCTTCTGATGTTTGCATTTGTCGAGGGTCCCACCTATCATATATCCTTTCGGGCTCGACCTTCTCGCCTCATCTTGTCTTGCGCCGCTGCCCGAGCTCCTCCTGCTGACCCGCCGATTCACCGAGATCTCACCGTCGACCAACCTCACCACCTCCACTGCTCACCGCCAACCAGCCGCCCACCGCTGCTCCTTCCTCACCGTGAGCCACCACTGTGCCTTAGCCGCCGCCGGTGGCCTCCTCCAAGCTTGTCATCATTCACCTTGCTCTTCATCTCTTCGCGGTGAGCACTCATCTTCAGCCAAATCTTCAAATTGCTACGCCCTAGATCCATGTCATCAAATTTGCTCAAATTTCATTCAAATTCATGCAAAATTCAACCAAATTTGAGCAATATTTTGATCATGTGTTGCAATTAGAGACTAATCCTATACAATGATCACCTATTAGGGCATGTTGATCTAAATGGTGCATCAAATTGCTCAATTTCTTCAAATTTAGGTCAAAATCTTACAAATTTGTCTCAATTTCATGCATCTTTTGATCAATTTGTTCTAACTCGTGGGCCCCACATATGGCCCCACCACCCATATCTCCCTCTCTATGGGCAGCATCCCAACCACTCCCTCAGCTCCCTCACTTCACTCCCATGCTCCCTCTCTCCCTCAACCGACCCAGACAAGGAGTGGAGCTCCCCCTCTCCCTCCCCTCTCAAGCTCTCTCTTCTCCCTTGAATTTCTCCCTCAAGAGTCGAAGCTAAGGTATGCATGTGCTATCCACGCGTTCCCTAGCTCTTAAGCTTCCCATCCATCCAACTCATTTTCGTTTTCTTGAAAGATTCGAGTCGGTTTTGACTCATTTTAGTGTTATTATTTGAAGAACGAGGGGCACTGGCGTTCTTCCTCTTCCCGAGCTTTTTCTCCATCTCCCGACAGTCACCCACCTCCACAAGCACCATGGGTAAGTCCCTTAGGCTTCCCCCGGCGTGAATGCATGATTTGGTTGGTCGATTTTGAGTTGTAGCAGAGTTCTTGAGCTTTGGAGCTAAAATGAGGATTTGTGTGAGATTTGAGTTAGGAATTGTGTTACTAGGTTGGTGAGTGAGTTCTAGACTCTACGAACTATCTCAAATATGTCCCTCTTTTTAGTTTGGAGAGGCTCGCAAATCAGATCGGCCGGGATTTTCCTCTTGAAGCAACCTCTCTGGACAACTCGGATAATCTGGATTGACCCGGGTTGTCGGTGTATCAGGAACCAGGAGTCCCTAAATCCCGAGGCCAGGCCAACCATCCGTCATATGGCGCCACCCCGCGAGGTCTCTCCTATAGGATGAGAAAAGCTCAAGTCCCAGGAGCAGGTGCTCGGGGCCACAGTCAGTGATCCCCGAGCACCCTAGTTCCCCGATGATCCACAGAATCCGAGTACCGGGAAGAAAGTGCTCGGGGCAGTGCCCGGTCACCCTCGAGCACCCTAGTCCCCCGACGATCAGAAGAGTTCGGGGCTGCGTGCGGCAGCTCCCGAGCGCTCGATTCCCCAAAGATCCGTACAAGAGTGCTCGGGAGAGAGTGCTCGGGGCTGCACGTGGCAGCCCCCGAGCGCTCAGTTCCCCGAAGGTTCGTACAAGAGTGCTCGGGAGAGAGTGCTCGGGGCTGCACGTGGTAACCCCCGAGCACTCGGTTCCCCGAAGGTTCGTGCAAGAGTGCTCGAGAGAGAGTGCTCGGGGATGTGAATAGTACCCCCGAGCACTCGGTACCCCGACAACCCAGAAAGGCCCCCGAGGGGTCTGCCGATGAGGTGTTAACCAGCCAGAGGTCCGAGGCCGCATTTAACGAGCGTGCGTGGCCTGACACCTCCAATTGCTCCCACCGCGCTCAGCGTCAGTTCCTGCCACGTTTTGGCAGAGAGGCGTGATGTCATTAATTGCACAGGTCCCGTCCCGTGCCATCCGGCTTGTCTCGGGATAACGTCGTGAGGATCAAGGTGTTTCGTCTGCCGCACTGCTGTGGCAGGGGAACAAGACTGGGCGAGCACGCCGGGTTGCTCTACGGCTGCCCGGTGGGCCCTCTCCACGGCGCCCGTTGCCAGGGCATTTATGGTGACGGGCGACCGGGCGTGCGACGCATTTTCCACCCCGGTCATTTCACCCAGAAGAAATGATGACGCTCTTTCCATTTATAGCATCTCAGAACTCGAGCCCCCTCCTTTCCGTTCGGGGCATGTCGTGGCCGGCGAGTACTTAAAATAGCCGGCAACACAGAAGAGAGGGGAGGATCGAGTCATCCTAAAGAACAAGACGAACGAGACCAAGAACGAAGAACACAGCGCGAGAGTAGACACTGTGAGCAAGGTTGAGCACAGTTCCAGCCGAAGAATAAGGAGCCAACATCCTTGTAACCAGCAACATCCTTGAGGGACTTCCTCAGGATAGTTATAGCATCCATACAGGAGTAGGGTATTACGCCCCCGTGCAGCCCGAACCTGTCTAAATTCTGGTGCATTTACTTCTTCTTGCACTAGGTCGACACCCCCACCACCAGCCGTTGCATTCATTCCTATTTATTTCTCCGACGAACTTATTCAGGATCATCCCCCCGGCCGAATCTCTAAAAAGGGGTCTCTCAGGATCCCTGCGACAGGAGTTAACCCTCCGACACGGGTAGTCTGGGTAAACATGTAGAAACCCCATTGAATTGTCTTTAGAAATCATTAGGTTTTAGGATGCAATTTAAGTCTAGGACCCTTTGTATAGGGCATATACATGTTGATGTAGAATAGATTTAGCATGTGAGTTGAATTGGCCAGGGAAAACACTTTAGAATTCAACTTGGCTAGAACCCGGATTGTCTGGATTAACCTAGAGGGTCCAAGTAAATTCAATTTAGATTTAGCCGAGAGCCCCACTTGGAGCCTCACCATGAGTGTCCAGCCCAATCCAGAGTATCTGGACTCGACCCAGAGGTTCTGAGTTATTTCAAAAATGGCTATTCAAGAGCCCTCACCCGGAGGTTCCGGAACCCGGATACTTCAAGTTCAACCCGGAGTCTCCTGCCTCTTGTTACGTTTTCGGCATTGTTTAGATCGCAAGTTTCCTTATTTCTCCGTATGTATTATACCGTTAGCTTGTTGTTATGCATATTGTAGCATACATTATGCACTTCATTCATGCTCATCATTGTACATATTCTTTTTTAGTGAACGAAGAGCCAGAGTGTATCGTGATCGTAGTTAAAGGCGACACCAATCTACCCGAGTTTTGCGAGTGTTGCTCGGGTAGCATAAGACAAACCCCAGAGCAACAATGCAAGCATTTAAGCATACTTATCTCATTAATTTGGATCATATGTGTCTAATGTGATAATTATACTTTATGTATGTTCCGCATGCGTTCGAGTCGATGTTGGGTTTATGATGGGTAGAACCTATGTTGATGCACTAATTCTCTTGTCATGAATAATTGTTGATCCGTATCCTTGTAGCCTAGGTTTAATATGATATTGTCTAACTTAAAATATTATTCATGATGCTTCGCAAGTGTTCAAATCCTCGGTAGAAGTCGAGTGGTGAAATGTTTCATCGTTCATGAGCATAGGCTTTAGTTACCTGTACAATAATCACAATGATGGGTTGATGGTGTTGGTGGATGAGTGGTGAGGATGAGACGAGATGTGGGTGGTGTTAGGGGTGTTTTTCCTACCCAGATGTGGAGTTCCCCTAGGTAGGTGGGAGAGGAACCCGAATACCGTAGACCGCTTGCGTCACTTAAGCATTGATCATTGTTGCAGTTGACTCTAGCACTTACCGTACTTACCACATGTCGATCTAATGGTAAGACAAGCTGAATACCTCTGTAGCTGTGATTATTTGGACTTAAACATCGCCGGTTTGAGCGGGTGGGCTTGTAGAGATAGTTGTGGTTGCTCTGGGAGTTAACCAAAGTGGGCTCTGTACTGAGCGATGTACGATTCAAATGGTTTAGGCTTATTGGGAAAGGTTGACATGAGTATCTCATTGTATGGACCTGTATGGTCGTACAAGTCGTATGGTCCTCAATCTTATGGGTAAAGTTTTACCCCCCTACAGGGTGTAAAAATATTTTGAAATGCTACGCTCTCAGTCATAAGCATGTTTATATCCATTTGTAGCAGTCGTAGAGTTACGAATATGGATTGAGGTGGTTGATGGGTTGAGATGGTGCTTTATAGATATTATTCATATGGTTCCTTTTACATTATGTTCAGTTGATGTTTATGGGCTAGTTTGTTACTTTGGTCAAGTATAGATGCTCTCATGTGTTTATGTCAAATTTGCTTTTACATATGAATTTACTAACCATGTGGTCGTATTGCTAATATCCCAATACATAATCTTTGGAGTTGGGCTATTTATAAGTGTCAATTATGGATTAAATCTTGTGAATACCTTCGTACACACGCTGTTCTTTCAGGTGCTATAAGTGAGGAGGAGTTGGTTTTTAGCTACTCCACGCTCGCTAAGGGTGGTGGTGGGCATGAGTAGGTAACTGCTCAGAGGTCGTGCTTTTATGATAGAGTCTAAGGGCATATGGCTTCATCTTTCTTTTGTTGTATAGTCTTTAGTCTTTCGCTGCGTAGTTTCTTTTGTTGGTTAGGAGTTGAGTTGGTTTTTATCTCTTCCTAGCTCTCTTTTGCTATAAATTATAATAACTTGGTAAATACTTAAGAACCTGTAATATAACTTTAATTACTTGTTTTTTCTTAAATTGCTTTGTGATGCTATATATGTTAGAGAGGCATGTGTTCCGATCTTAGACACAAAACACATGCCGGAACCGGGGTGGTATTCTGGTTAATTATTGTAGTCATGATTATGCAAATAATCGACTTAGTGATTAATTAGAATACTATTTTGACTGTTCCTTACACTTTGAAAATTGATCATTGTTTAGTGTCGTAAACCTAAATCCATAGCATGTTTATCAAAATTCTCCACAAATTCTTGCTTAATATTCAAATTCGGGTACAATTCATTCAAATTTCTTAAACCTAAAGCATTTGTTCATCTCTCTTTATTGTTTTCATCCTCTAGATGGGTTGTGAACGCCGCGACAAGGGCAAGGCAATTGCAGAGCTAAAGAAGAAGAAGTCCAAAGCACAAAAAGAATGGGATCGTGCAGTCGTAGCAGCAAATGCAGTAGATGCACATCACGGTTTTCAGATCAGGGATGACTTGTCTACACCTCATCGGTCCTCTTGTACTCATTCTGCCATGGGGTCGGCCTTGACACCTTCTGACTTGTTAGGTAGCTGGAAGAGGACTCGTTAGGAGCTAGAGATAGAGAAGGAGGAGTAGCCTCAGGGGGAGCAACCCTAGCAGCATCCTCAAGCATAGGGTGAGATTTGCTTGCGTCACTTGACGTCCTTCAAGTTACTAAGAATCAAGAAGTTGAGGTTCATGCCAGTCGAGTAGTGGTTTACCTCGTACAGAGATGAGGGGGTAAATATCAGGTTTTGGACCATTCTTCAGGAGAATTTTCATGCATCTTACTTGAGAAAGAATGTCAGTTTGAGCAAGCATAACACGCTCAACTAGCACTACATGCAGTTGGCACAGGAGGAGTTGATTTGAGACCTCTCTTTAACATCTTCTTAGGACTCTTAGCTCTGTTTACAGATGTAGATTGATATGTTGAGGAGTGAGTGAGAGTCTTATGTGCTACAATGTGGATTGAGCCGGAGCGCAACTTCATTTAGTTCATATTTGAGTGAGAGCAGATGAGGCTGTACATGAGCAACATGCTACATGCCTTGGGGGTTCAGACGAGTGAGAGGTGTTTGCACGAGGTCGTTCATCCGAACATCAACCCCCCTCGTCGTGGTCTCATTGGAGGAGTCTTCCCTATAGACGACAAGATTAGGCCACTCTTCAGGCAGCCCTTCGTCACAGGTTCACCTCGCCTATCAAACATGGTTACACCTGAGGTGAAGGCGATTCACATGGCCATGAGATGCAGTTTGCTACCACTTATTGGATACACAAAGTCGATCACCAGTTTGCAGGAGTGGCTACTCCTCTTCATTATCACTCACTAGCGTTTTGATATTGTGGATTTGATTCCATGTGAGATTGAGGACGTGATAGCTGATGGTATGACGATGGTCAGATAGCAGCCGCATGCACACCTCATATCTCATATGCTTGCTCACTCTGTTAGGTTCCTAGAGTTCCTTCAGACCTATGAGCAGTCACTGAGTTACTTCAGAGAGTATATTCCTATTTCCTACTGCTCCTATAGATAGACGCCATGGTCAGTGTACGATGTTTCACGCACAATAGCAGGTGCAAACCGTGGATAGAGAGAGTTACAATTGAGGACCAGAACCTAGTTGAGGCCGAGGTAGAGTTACATTAGGTGTTCTTTGACCTGGACAATAACAACGACTTAGATGACATGGAGTACTTCCCGTCAGTTGCTAGGTCTTATGACGCCGAGGCAGGAGGTTCCTTTCAGGATGCACCACAGACTTCTACTCCACCTTCTTCAACACTTGAGATGACACCTCCCATACCACATGTTGCTCAGTCTTTTGAGCTTGCTCTGATTCTTCATCAGATGCAGCACCAACAGGCCATTTAGAGATGCAGGCAAATCTTTGCTTATGGTGCTTATGCAGATGCAGCACCAACATGCTCATTCTTTATCAGATGCAGCACCAACTATTTGTGGCAGTAGGAGCAATAGATGGTGCTTATGCAGTCGATCCAGTAGTAGCAGTAGGCTATGTTAGCATAAAGGTCTACAGTTGTCTGCTGCACCTCGAGCACCTACAACAACTCTGAGTCCTCTCCCAAGTAGTGTTAGCGGTCTTTTGCATAGTCCGATGTCAGGTTTTTGGGCTGTGTAGAGCTAGATCGTTTAGGAGATGGCAGCTCAGAATGTCAGTACCTCTAGCTCCGACCCCGACCTGACACAACATTGCCAGAGGTTCTTGCTCTTTTAGCCTCTAACCAGCCTTCCGCGGGATTTCTCACCTCTCGTCGACGCCATTGCCACCGGGCTCGACTTTTCTGCATCTGACTCCGAGTCTGACGCTTTTCAATTTTTGGTGTGACCTTCTTCGATAGCGCCGGCTTCTCCGTCTCCTCTGGCTCCAGATATCTAGATGTGTTCTCTTTTTGGTTCTTAGATGCCAAAGGGGGACAAAGTTAGTGTTACGAGGAGTTATGGAGAGAGATAGATAGTTTTGAATGTCTAGAGAGCTTGCTAGTTTCAAGGGGAGTTTAGGTTTTTGGGTAACTAGGCTCGGATTGTTGGATATTTATAGATTTTGATGTAATGACAGACTATTTGACTATCTCTATTGATGTGTTTCACTTGTCATCACATTGCGTTTTATTTTATATGTGTTTAATTCTAATTCATCTAGCATGATAGGTTGTTCTAGTTGTAGCATCTAGGCCCCTAGGTAAGAGGTAAGGGTTTCGGTGATTAATGACAACCGTATCATTGTGACTAACGTATGCGTCTTGAGCAGTATCAAAGAAAAAGAAAAACTTAGTTAACAATGATGCCTTGATACTCTTGGCCCTTTAAGCGCTTATATGGACGATCAAAGGACCGGTACATGAAGGTTAAGGATCTTCTAGTTCTAAGTGTCACAAGGAGATGAAGGACACTTAGAGTAGTATAGGTTCTATTTCTTTTTAGTCTTTTGACCGTACTATAAAGAGGGGTTAAGAGTTGTAGCTTGACCTAGGTGAGTCTAGACATAGTTGATGCACACTTGTGAAGTTCTATAGCTAGGTTGGTCATACAAGCTTTTGGTTTAGTATCCAAGAAGTTAGAACTCAAGATTGTTTGAATTAGATAAATTCAGCGAAAATTTAACTCACCAGATGATCATCTGTATAAAGAGTGTACTCACCGGAGCAATTTCCTAAGAGTTCTGAGTTGTAAAATTGTTGAAGACCACGTCGGATGGTCCGGCGTTCGAGTGGTGAGATCACCGGAGAAATATTTGCAGTGAAGTCTCGGCTTAAGTCTACACGCCGGATGGTCCGGCATTGTGAAGAGTAAACACCGGATGAATTTATACAGAGAGGTTGCAAACTATCGTCTGGCCGGTTTCAATGCGCCGGATGGTCCGGCGTAGAAAAGAGTAATCACCGGATGAATTTATACAGAGAGGTTGCAAACTATCATCTGGCCGGTTTCCATGCGCCGAATGATCCGGCGTTAGTCCGGATGAAACACCGGAGCTTTAATGGCTAATGAAACAGTTAACGGCTATTCTGTCAGGGGTATTAGCACCGGATATTCCGATGTGAACCGAGTTATTCACACCGGACCTTCCAGCGTTAAGAAAACTTCTGGGTTGTTAGGCAACGGCTAATTCTTGATCCTTAGCCTATAAATACCGACTCATTTGGTCTCTTTTTGGGCTCTTGCGACCCTGTAGCAGCTCATACACTTTGTTTGTCATTTAGAAGCAAGAGAGAGCACTTGTGTTTAATTTCAAGTTCTTAGTTGAAGATTAAGGACATCTTTAGTGCTTGGAGGGCAACAAGTGTGCATCTAGCTGTTGTCTAGGCCTTGTCTTTGTCAAGTGAAGCTTGAAGCTTGTTACTCTTGGTGGTTGGCAACACCTAGACAGTCTTGGTGATCGAAGGTGTTCTCGGTGAGCTCTTGGAGGATTTGTGGGAGCCCCAGGAAGAGATGATGTACTTGGTTTGATGCCCGCCAATCCGGAGATGGAGAAGGGGCAATCAAGAGGGAGCACTTGAGTCTTGGTGACTCAAGGGGGAGCTACATCCTTAGTGGATGCTCCAACGAGGACTAGGGGGAAGTGCCAACTTCTCGAAACCTCAGGAAAAAATTGGTGTTCTCTTCTCCAACTATTTACATTCCCGCATTTTACTTTGAGTATTTTGGTTCTTGCAAGTCTTTCTTTTTACCGTTCTCTCTCTTAGTTATCTTACTTGTTTAGTTGTCTTGTCCTAGTTTAAATCACGTAGTTGCATTCTCTTATATCTAGACTAAGGTTGTTATTTGTTTTAGAAAGCGGTAGAAGTTTTAATTAGCGTCCAATTCACCCCCCCTCTTGGGCCATTCGATCCTTTCACTAGTGCTAGGCTTTCTCTTGATTTATTACTTTATGATGTCTATTGCCTAGTTTTATAGGGTGTACTTCAGTTTATATTTTAATAGTTCTCATTCGTGTTGTCATCAATCACCAAAAAAGGAAAGATTGTAGCATCTATATCCCTATGTAAGTGGTAAGTGTTTCGGTGATTAATGACAACTATATCATTGGGCCTAACATGTGTTTTTTTAAATAGTATAAAAAATTTAGTTCACAATGATAAGTGGGTTTCTTAGTCCTTAAGGTGATATAATGGACGATCAAAGGACATATACATCAAGATTAAAGATCTTCTAGTTCTAAGTGTCACAATAAGATGAATGACACTTAGAGTAGTTTATGTTTCTTTTCTTAGTCTTTTGACCGTACTATAAAGGGAGCTGAGAGTTGTAACTTTATATAGTTGAATCTAGACAAAGTTAGATGCACACTTGTGAACTTATAGCACTATGTAGCTCAAAGAAGCCCATTGTTAAGATATCAAGAAATTAGAGCTCAAGATTGCTTGAATTGGACGAGCTCAGAAAATTTTTAATACACCGGATGGTTCGATGTTACTAGAGATGAACACGCCGAAGTACTTCTCGGATCAAGGAAAAAAGATCTTAAATACACCAGATGGTCCGACGATCTAAGACTCATTAACACCGGAGTATTTTTATGTGGTGACGAAGCACAAAAAGTTGAAGTTCGCGCTGGATGTTCCGGCGTGTAAAGAAGGCTACGGTAGTGCATTTTTTGCAGAGAGTATTTCAGTGAGGTGTTTGAAGTTTATGCACGCCGGATGTTCCAACGTGTACATCGGAGTATACGCTGAAGTATTTGTTGGAATGAAGAATTTCAAAGTCACTAATTGAAAGATTAAGAATATCATTAGTGCTTTGAGAGTAGCAAGTGTGTATCTAGCTGTAGTTTAATCTTAATCTAGGTCAAGTGAGGCTATTGACTTATTACTCTTGATGGTTGGTAACATCTAGCTGATCTTAAGTGATTGGAGTGGTCTCGGTGAGCTCTTGGAGTTCTTGTGGGAGCTCCGGGAAGTATAATGTACTTGGTTTGATGTCTGCCAATCTGGAGATAGAAAAGTGGCTATCATGAGGGAGCACTTGAGTCTTGATGACTCAAGGGAGAGTAATATCCTTGGTGGATACTACAACGAGGACTAGGAAGAGTTTCAACTCCTTGATACATCGGGAAAAAATTGGTGTCCACCTTTTACTTTTCTGTATTTACTTTGAGCATTTACATTTTTTAAGCTTTAGTTACGCAATTTGTTTAGTGTTTTTGCTTGTTTGTTTTGATATCTTGCTAACTTGTTTACGTAGTTGTATTAAATTTTATCTAAGATAATGTTGGTACTTGATTTAATTTTCAATACAAGTTTTTTTATTCAGTGCCTAATTCACCTAATCTTAGGTCATTCGATCTTTTCATATGCCTTTGACGACCCTACCTGTTTGAGATCGGAGCCTTAGCCTTCAGACTCCTCGTTTCACATTGATTGTTTCTTCGGTCGAAACATCTTTACTGTTGTGTGAGCGCTGCCGATTACTTCCTATCTCAGGTTGACTGAGACCGGCGGAAGTCAACATGGGGCTAAGGTGATACGGTTCCCAACACTTTCCATCTAATAGCGAACTGGGTAATTGAAGGATGTATTCTATATTTGCAATATCTGTGGATCCTTCTGTTTCCTGATCAGTGTGGATGCAAGTGTGCAGATCCATCTCAGGTGAAGCCTATCCTGACTGTGTTGTTTGCGATATCCAGCTAAGTATTCATAGAAATCTTCTGATCATCCGGTGCGTTGAGCACTAATGCCTGATCCTCGGTCTTCTTTCCATTTTCTTTGATTGCGCAATTGGAGAACAGAAGATACATCTGCAGCTGATACTTATGCGTTGATTCTCAAGGAAGAATTCCAAGTTTCAGCCCTGAAGTGACCAGTGCTTGAAAAGTCTGATGCAAATTTACTTATCTATGAGCAATCCATTGTTTGCCTTGATCATATCTTCATGATAATACTAGTGGAAAGATGATCTTGGTACTGTCGGCCCGTGGGGAAGTGGACTGATTGACCTCACCAACTGGCAAGTCAAGATAAGCTGACCCACGTGAAGGAGTCCATCCATCGTCGTGGCGACAGACCGACCCGTCGTCTAGAGAACTGGGATGGTGGGGCTGAATGGTTGCCTGCGTAGTACCATTATGACCTAGCGGATGAAGAATGTTTGGTTTTTTTATGTATTATTTTAGTCTCGTTCGGTAGATGTAAACATATATTTTTAATCTAATTTATTTTATTTAATAGTAAACGAGTTTACTTGTTAATATTATAAAATCATTTTTATATGAGTAACTAATCACACTCTAAACTCTTATATCTGTTTATGCTACTTTAGATCCGGTCAAGTAAATAGAAACTTAGCTTATTTTGTCTAGATAATACAATCAACTAAACCCTATTTTTTTAAATAAATATGACTTCGTTCAACCTACTTCACCTTAGACTACATATATGGTACATACGGATAACAAATCACACTCGAAATTATAGATCTGCAGCTCTGCTTCTCTGCATCCAGGTGAGATTTTGTGTGTGTGAGCCAGGGTTACAAAATTCATCAAAAAATAGTTAATTCGGTCCACACCGAATTCTGAATTCAATTGATTTTTTAATTTGAATTTGAATTCAAAAAATTCAAAAAATATACTAGACAATTCTAAGACATTCTGTGATTTTTTTTAAAAATAATGTCCTCTGTAGCATATTTCATGAAGAGGAATTTTGACAAAAAAAAAACTACGACTTATTTAGTAAGGTTTACGTTAAAAAAATATTAACATGCAAACACATATTTTTTATGTGTAAGTATACTTAAGAGGTTTATAAAATTAGTTTCACTTAATTTATATATTTATTAATTTCTTTATGATTTTTACAAAGTTCACCAGCATAAAGTGAACATATTAAGAAATAATACTGTAATTAATTTTTTCATATCTACCATTATTTTTTCTACATAAAGCATAGTATAAGTAAAATAATAAAAGTAGTTTCATTAATTTTGGAGGCGTGATGGGTTAGTTATGAATTAATCTATTTGTAATACATTTACGCAATGGGACCCTTACGCAATCCTGCATGTTATAATAACTATTTCATGAGTTCATGTATTTTTAAAAGATATATGATTGTGTAAAAAGACTAATAAAATTAGTTTTGTGATTTTTGGATTAACAAAAAATTAACTATGCATTTAACTAGGTTTAGTAAATACATTTTCTCACAAAAATTTTCAACTTTTTATGATTATAAATACTTTTATCATGTAGATCATGTTATAATAAATCAATAAAATTTGTTTCACTTGATTTGAAACTCAGATAAATTAGTTATTAATTTTATAAGATTGAGCTATTTTTTGGTTTTTGTTGAACTTTATCGAAATTTGAGAAATGAGCTCGGTAAATCGGGAAATTCGACCGGTTTTCGATTAATTTGTTCAAAATGTGTTCAATGTGGAAAATGCGATCGGTAAATCGGAGAATTTGTTCTATTTTTGGTGAAATTCAATTGGTTTTTGTTGACTCGATTTGATCGGTTTTTATCTCCAATTTATAAATTTGATCAAGTAAATTTATTCAAAATTTCACCGAATTTCAACCGAATTTTTCGATTTTTGTGAATTTCGGAAAGTAAGTGGGTAGCTGTTTTCATTGTCCAAATGAATTTTCGAACCTGTGTGAGCACGTATGCGTGCGTGTTCGGAAGAGAAGTTTAGTTTTGACGTCTCGATTGCCTTTTACCGACTGTGGATTTCTCTTTGTTGCAAAGCTGAGGCTGCTGTTAAAAAAGGTCGAGAAAAAACGTGCACTCGGTTTGCGCGTTGGCCCATGGCGCCTATCGGCATGCAGAACTGCACGTGTGAGCGCTGCAGCGGAGGCCCCGCGACGATTCGGGATTCTCTCTTCCACTGATGACAATTCTCTTTGCTAGATGGTGGCATTGCCCATGGCAACTTGAGATTTCAGCTTTCAATGGGAATCACGAAGCAACCGACCGTCACCTACTCTACCAAGAAGTTCACATTAGGAGAATCGCAGAGCTAACTTTCAAGGTTTTCTTTTCTTTTTTAGGTTTTCATTGCTAAGTACATCTTTTTATACAGAGGCTATAATGATATTATTCCATTATTTAATTTTTTTTGCAAGTTTTTTTCTATTCTAAATCTGTTGTTTGGAGTTTTACTGTTTCTTTCAAGTTCGCAAGGCCTTGATAGGCACTTCGTAAAGAACATTGTTTTTATCTGTACTGGAATCAATAATTTTATGCGGGTTGTTCTGAAAATTTCGTAAAAGTTTACTCCATCCTTTTATTACACGTGATTTATTTTTTATTACTAAGGATATACATGGGTCAATCTATAAGTATCCATGGAACTAACTAGACGATATGAATAGACGGGATATTGACCAACTCTTGTTCTGAAAATTATCAAGTTAATTAACTAAATTGATCTAGTTAATTAATTGATCGATGCATGGTCATTTGTATTTATTACGCAAAAGGCATGTGAGCCTGACACACACTTGCGCGAAACAGTAGAGATAATTATTCAGGCGGGAAAGCGACAAATGGCCATATGCAACGCATTCCGGCAGGTGGCCTGGCGCACCCGACCCAAGCAAAGCAAAGGCGGAAGCGGAAACCGAACCAATCGGCGGTCCCGTCCCTCCACACAGCGGAAGAGACCGCGACGCAAGCCGACCCCCCTCCTCCTCCTCTTCCACCCCGTCGCTTCCGTGCCATCCGCGGCTCGTCTCCCCCACCTCCCATTCCCGCCGCCCCATGCCTCCTGCCCCGTAGCCTCCCGACGACGAGCACCATGGCCGCCGATCCCGACAAAGGTGCCGCCTTTTCCTTGATCCATGGTTGGTTTGGTTCGATTCGATTCGTGTTTTGTTGATCGTACGCTGAGGGATTGCGTGGGCGCAGGGGAGGGCGACTTGGAGATCGGGCTGGCGTCGCCGGGGGCGGAGGGCGCGCCGTCGCCGGTGTCGAGCGCTGGCGCCTCCGGGGAGCGGCTCGACCAGTCGCCGCCGCGGGTGGCGAAGCGCCCCGGCCTCGTGATGTCCTTCTCTGGGAAGCGGCTGGACCAGTCGCCGGCCGCGTCGCCGTCGCGGCCGGTGCTGGTCATGTCTCACTCCAGCAACCGCCTCGACCAGTCGCCCGCGCGGCCGGTGCTGGTAATGTCCCGCTCCAGCAACCGGCTGGACCAGTCTTCACCGGCGTCGTCGCCGGTGCCCGTGAAGGCCCCGGTGCTGGTGATGTCCAGCTCCGGAAAGCGGCTGGACAACTCGCTGTCCCAGTCGGCCTCGCCGACGGCCGCGGCCGCGGCGGCGCCGGTGCTGGTGCTCTCGAACTCCGGCAAGCGGATGGACCAGGCAGGGCGGAAGAAGTACGTGAAGCAGGTTACCGGCCGGTACAACGATACGGAGCTCCATCTCGCCGCGCAGCGCGGGGACCTCGAGGCCGTGCGCCAGATCATCGCCGAGATCGATGCGCAGATGACCGGCACAGGGGAGGAGTTGGACAGCGATATCGCCGAGATCCGAGCCGCCATAGTGAACGAGGCCAATGAGGTGGAGGAGACCGCGCTGCTCATCGCCGCCGAGAAGGGGTTTCTTGACATCGTCGTCGAGCTGCTCAAACACTCCGACAAGGAGAGCCTCACCAGGAAGAACAAGTCCGGATTCGACGCTCTGCACGTCGCTGCAAAAGAGGGCCATCGAGGTGAGCATCTGGCACAAAACTCCATAGCATAGACCACTCCTGATTCCAAGTCGAACTAAAGAGATGGTTCTGTGATAGATTGTGGCCCGGTTGAATGATCAATCATTACTTGCTTTAAATAAATGATCAATCTCTAACCCAACATATGTACTCTGTCTACTCTTTAATCAATCCCGATGGATTCTCTGTTGCTATACTCGTTAGTTTTCAAGTGCCAGTGCTGAAATTGACCTGTTCTGATAGAGTATACTAACTGTAGCGTGTCACTTACTATATACCATTACAAGCTAGTGAATGGGCCTGCTTTCATTTACAGTTTTTCTGTATACTTGTTTTATAGAGAAAGATGGACCTACTGACATTTGCTCATAGACATTGTGAAGGTACTTCTCGACCACGATCCATCTCTCGGGAAAACGTTTGGCCAATCAAATGTGACCCCTCTCATAACTGCGGCGATTAGAGGCCACACAGAGGTGGTGAACCTGCTGCTAGAGCGAGTTTCTGGGTTGGTTGAGCTATCAAAAGCGAATGGAAAGAATGCCTTGCACTTTGCTGCCCGGCAGGGGCACGTCGAAATTGTGAAGGCTTTGCTAGATGCTGATACTCAGCTTGCTCGGAGGACTGATAAAAAAGGCCAGACTGCTCTACACATGGCAGTGAAAGGAACGAGTGCTGCGGTTGTGCGAGCGCTTGTGAATGCTGATCCGGCCATAGTCATGCTACCAGACAGAAATGGCAACTTAGCTTTGCATGTTGCTACCAGAAAGAAAAGATCAGAGGTGCTCTTTTGACTTGTTTAATCTTGTATAGACATAGAAGCATCATTCCTCAGTGTCTTCCATACAAAAAAAATGCAATATTCTATTCTTCTGCTCACAAGCTTGTCTCCTCCTGCAGATTGTAAATGAGCTTCTTCTTCTTCCAGATATGAACGTGAATGCATTGACTAGGGATCGGAAGACTGCATTTGACATAGCAGAGGGCCTTCCACTATCAGAGGAGTCTCAAGAAATAAAGGAGTGTTTATCCCGTGCTGGTGCAGTCAGAGCAAATGATCTGAATCAGCCTCGAGACGAGCTCAGAAAAACAGTGACTGAGATAAAAAAGGATGTACATACTCAGCTTGAGCAGGCCAGGAAAACCAACAAAAATGTCTATGGTATAGCTAAGGAGCTGAGGAAACTCCACAGGGAAGGCATCAACAATGCAACCAACTCGGTCACTGTCGTGGCCGTGCTCTTTGCCACAGTGGCATTTGCTGCAATCTTTACCGTGCCAGGTGGTAACGACAATAACGGTATAGCAGTAGCTGTGCATGCGCTATCCTTCAAGATCTTCTTCATCTTCAATGCCATTGCTCTGTTCACATCATTAGCAGTAGTGGTGGTTCAGATAACACTGGTTAGGGGTGAGACTAAAGCAGAGAGGCGAGTCGTCGAGGTCATCAACAAGTTGATGTGGCTGGCTTCAGTATGCACTACGGTTGCGTTCATATCCTCCTCGTACATTGTGGTGGGGCGACACTTCCAGTGGGCGGCGCTTCTGGTGACCTTGATCGGCGGGGTGATCATGGCTGGTGTGCTTGGCACGATGACATACTACGTGGTGAAGTCCAAGCGCACGCGTAAAATCAGGAAGAAGGTGAAATCAACGAGGAGGAGCGGCTCAAACTCATGGCAGCACAACTCCGAGTTTTCAGACTCGGAGATTGATCGGATCTACGCGATATGAATCAGGTTCCAGCTGATCCCTCCAAATCTTTTGGCAGTGATACAACACGAATGTAATTATAAACATTGATCATGACCCTTGAGATACTAGGGGTTCACCTACATGTATACATTCCAATAAGCTGGTGTAAATTGCCATTCCCCTTGTTCCTGAATCGGTAGGTGGCGATGTATACTACTGCAGATAGATTGGTCACATATATATGCAGCTTGTGATGTGCTCCTTATGCATGGCCTCATCAAATTCATCTCAAAATTTTGTCAGTACAATGACAGCAGCATGATATCTTTGGAGATCCTGCTTATGATATCCTGCTCTTGGTTCTCGGAGATGCATCCATGGAGAAGAGACAAAATAAAGGGGGGAGCCTTTTTCCAGCCGTTTTCCACGGCACGTGAGAGGCGAGAAATTTGCCGTTCTGATATGCTGTTGCCTGGTGTGTTTTTCTCTGTATGACAGGACAGCCCCGGAGTTGGAGTGCACTGCTAAGTCATGGCTATGGAAACGGGCAATCAGGATGTATAGTTGTAGGGAGAGCCTAACCGCAACTTGCTTGCTCGCCGCTGGTCTGCCTCCAGTGTCTGAAAACCGTGGGCTTCTACTGCGTACTCCACAGCGGAAACGGCGTGCGAGGTGAGGGTATTGACCGTGGACTCCGTTGACATGTTATCTCGAGTCATACTCATACAATGATCGACCGATTGATTAGCTCGATTAACTAGTGGATAATTCGGTATTCTTGTAGCCGATGATGCCTGTAAACTAGTGCTGAGATAGTAGTTATTGGTATAATTGGCTGTGAGCTCTTACAGTTCAGAAAAGGATCAGACACTATACCGCGGAAAGGATCATCCCTACTTTTTTTTTTACTACCATTTCAGTAATAATTGATAATAATAATATATCACTATCGATTCGTAAACTCAAGATGTATATAAAAAGCTAAAACAGTAAGAACCGATAGTGATAATTTAAATATCGATATCGGTTCGTGTTACGAATCGGTTCATAAAAGATGTATCTTTAATAACTGATAGTGATAATGACTATTACTGCCGGTTGTATTTACAAATCATAGTAATATTTCAAAAACCGTACGAATTCCTGAGCCCGCCTGCTTGGCTTCTCACGAGCACATTTAAATATTTCACACTCCCCTCGACCCTCTCACTCGATCACTCTCGCTCTCACCCTCTCCCCTCCATCGCTGCCGTCATGATGGATCAATGCGCTTCTTCTCCCACTTTGGCTAATCCACTGCCACCTTTACCACCACTTTCTCCGGCCATGCCACCCACACCCGCGTCGTCGTCCGACAACGAGGCGGAGGCTCCGTCGGAGAGATTTGACGAGGCGCAAACCTCAGATTCTGGTGAATCAGCGGGATCCTCCTCTGAGGACGACGACGTGTGGGACTACTTCCGAAACTATTCGAAGACAAAGAGGCCCTGGGCAAGCTTTGATGAGGAGGAGGAAGAGGAGGAGGCCAACGAGGACGAGGACAACGATTACTTCTTTGTCGCTGTGGCCGACCATTAGACGCGCGCGTTTAGGGATTTTTGTGTGCGGTTATGCATGCCTTTTGTTTTTGGTGTATGGTGATGGATTTAGTGACTAAATTATAGATTAATATGATATAAAGTTTTAATTATAGAGATTAGTAATATAAAAGTCGGTTAAATTATTAGCTGCATGTTTAAATTTTATTTGTTCCCCTGAATTGAGTACCAATACCGGTTCGTAGCTAGAACTGGTAGTGCTAAGTATATCAATCGACAGAATAAACTTAAGAACCGGAAGTGATATTTTGTATCACCGTCAATTCGTTATATAAACTGATAGTGATATAGGAAATCACCGTCAATTCTGTAACTGACAGTGATAACCATAAGTAATGCAGTTTTTAAATCGACAGTGATAATTTTTTCTGTAGTAGTAAGAGGAAGGAAACCTAGTGACCAAAGCGGTAAAAGCTCGCTCTGGTGAACAAAAGGATGGTCACTTTACAGTTGTTACGGTCGTTTTCTTTCCTTCGTGACGAAGTTCTTCACGGGGTGGATCATGGGGGATGGAAGCTGAAGATCGTCGGTGCGCCACCACCAGCACAAAGATTTCACTTTGGACTTTTATGCATATGCGAATCTCGTAAAGCTCTAGACCTAAAGGCCTTCGCCTTGTAGGATGTAGAGTGTAGGCTTTCTACTAGTTTGTATAGTACTAGTACACAAGAACGTTTTTATTAGGTTGGTGATGTATGTATGCATGCATGTATGTATGTCATGAACTCATTCATGATCGATCATAGCCTGTATGATATTCCTCCTCTAGATCGTCAGGGGTCCATTTCGTCTGCTATCATTTGCTAGCGTTGCGTGCTTGACTTGGCAGTGAAGTCTCGGCATCATCTGTAGAAGACGCTTGGAATGGTCCGCTTGTAACGGAGAGCCGTTCGATATCTCTGTAACCTCCATCCGGGCCGTTGATGCGTCGGCACCTCCTTGCCAACATCAATGTCGAACGATGAGGCTGCACTTCACTGCCTGCTGCGTCAAGCGTGGGTCATCAGTTTATCACCAAACCAAGAGCTGATAGAAAATGACATGCACCAGCTCGATCGAGAGAGAGAGAGAGAGAGAGAGAGAATGACATGCACAGAAAATAGGTACATAAGGAAAATAACATAAACGAACAGAAGTATTTTTTTTCAAGGAACGCTACGGTAGGCCGGATCCAGATGTGAGCGAGCTAAAAATCAAAATCGATCATCACCTAATCATGGATCACCAACTGCTTAACTATAACTATACAGCGTTAACGAATCCACGTCACGGCTCACAATTAGTCGTGCTAGTATTCTTAATTTAGACAGAAGAAGACGAGCAAAGAAAACATTTTTTAAGAAGGAAAAACACACTGAATTTGATTCCATTTTCCCATGCCTGCTCATGCGTTGATTCGACTGGCGATTATTGTAATCGGCCAACCCGGTTCTTGCGCATCATCTGCTGATCCGCCTGTGGATAGGGGTCCCATGGCTCACATGGACGCCGAGAGGAGGCGCAGAGCTCACGCCGGTATGTTTGTTCTTTGCACCCATGTGTGCCTGTGGCCGCCCAGTTTCTGTTCGTAGGGGATAGCGTCGGAGATTCTATATTTCTAATGCGATTCTTGATCCCAATTATGCGTATACATATTTTTCTTCTATTGGAGGCCATCATGTGTTCTTGGTCTTAGTGCATTGTGCTTTTCGATCCCCCTGTGTTTCTTATGTGCCATTGCTGATTGAGTCTGAGGTGGAAATGGGACGGCTTTTCGAGGTGATTGCATCGTCGCGAAAAGGGGATCGGAACGGGGCGAAATGATTGAAAGGTTGAGGCGTTGCTTAGCAGTGTTGGTGTTGCGAACTTTTTCTAGATCTCTAGTCCAGTTTTTATGTGATTTTGTGGTGCAAATTGAGGTGCTTTTATGTGGATAGATGGAGTGGGGAGGGCGCTTGCATGGCACTAGCTTGAAGGCCTCTTTTACATTCGGTTCATACTTCCTTTTTTTTTCCTGGACTTTTTGTGTCATCTTTTTTGTTGTTCTTTTCATCTTGCCTTTCCAAGGATTTTATTTCCACAATGTGGTAGGAATATGATTGGTTAAATTCTTTTAGAGAGCTAGGATTGGGTAATTTGGTAGGTGAATTGGCCAAGTGGGCAAAAAAAGATAAGAAAAGTGAGAAAGAAATGTTGCTAAACAATGTTAATGGAGTAATGGGGTCTTTTGGTGGTTCATCTTGTTACTGCAGCCATTGTTGCTGCATTTTGACGTGCCTCCGAGCTTGATGGAAGCGAACAACCAACCCGGCGAGGACAGGCCGCCGGCGCAGCCCGAGCCCATGGACTCGCCGAGGGCGGCGACGCGGCGCAAGAAGATGACGAAACAGCTGACCGGGAAGCGGGACGACACCGCGATGCACGCGGCGGCGCGCGCCGGCCAGCTCGGCTCCGTGCGGGAGATGCTGTTCGGCAAGACCCCGGCGGAGCTGGGCGCGCTGCTTTCGAAGCAGAACCAGGCCGGGGAGACGCCGCTGTTCGTCGCCGCCGAGTACGGGTACGTGGCCCTGGTGGACGAGATGATCAAGTACCACGACGTCGCCACCGCCGGCATCAAGGCCCGCAGCGGCTACGACGCCCTCCACATCGCTGCCAAGCAAGGGGATGTAGGTATTGATATGTCATCGCCATTGAGGCCAGCTCGTGTCATTGTGAAACCAACTCGAGATGGCACATTTATGTCGTTTAATGCCATGCAGACGTGGTGAAGGAGCTGCTGCAGGCGCTTCCGGAGCTGTCGATGACGGTGGACGCGTCGAACACGACGGCGCTGAACACGGCGGCGACGCAGGGGCACATGGAGGTGGTGAGGCTTCTGCTTGAGGTGGACGGGAGCCTGGCTCTGATCGCGCGGAGCAACGGCAAGACGGCGCTGCACTCGGCGGCGCGGAACGGGCACGTGGAGGTGGTGCGCGCGCTGCTGGAGGCGGAGCCCAGCATCGCGCTGCGGAAGGACAAGAAGTGCCAGACGGCGCTGCACATGGCCGCCAAGGGCACAAGACTGGACCTTGTCGACGCGCTCCTCGCCGGCGAGCCGTCGCTGCTCAACGTGACGGACAACAAGGGCAACACCGCACTGCACATCGCGTCTCGCAAGGCGCGCCACCAGGTGAGTTGCAGTGCGCAGGCATGCAAGTAAACGCAACCCTTTTGACTAATGCGTCGAGTTCGTGAAAAAAATCGCGTTCTGCAGATCATAAAGCGGCTGCTTGAGCTGCCGGACACGGACCTCAAGGCGATCAACCGGTCCCGCGAGACCGCGCTGGACACGGCGGAGAAGATGGGCAACGCCGACGTGTCCGGCCTGCTGGCAGAGCACGGCGTGCAGTCGGCGCGCGCCATTAGCCCCGAGGGCGGCAACCAGGCGGGCGAGTTGAAGCAGCAGGTGAGCGACATCAAGCACGAGGTGCACTCGCAGCTGGAGCAGACGCGGCAGACGCGCGTGCGCATGCAGGGCATCACGAAGCGCATCAATAAGCTCCACGAGGAGGGGCTGAACAACGCCATCAACTCGACCACCGTGGTGGCCGTGCTGATCGCGACGGTGGCGTTCGCGGCCATCTTCACGGTGCCCGGGGAGTACGCGGACGATCCGGGCAGCCTGGCCCCGGGGCAGGCGCTGGGGGAGGCGAACATCTCCCACGAGACGGCGTTCATCATCTTCTTCGTGTTCGACTCGGTGGCGCTCTTCATCTCGCTGGCCGTGGTGGTGGTGCAGACATCGGTGGTGGTGAGCGAGCGCAAGGCCAAGAAGCAGATGATGGCGGTGATTAACAAGCTCATGTGGGTGGCGTGCGTGCTCATCAGCGTGGCGTTCCTGGCGCTGTCGTTCGTCGTGGTGGGCCGCACCGAGCGGTGGCTGGCCGTGGCCGTGACCATCATGGGCGCCACCATCCTGGTCACCACCATCGGCACCATGCTCTACTGGGTCATCGCGCACCGGCTGGAGTCCAAGCGGATGCGCAGCTCCTCGCTCAGCCGCTCCCGGTCCTTCTCCTGCTCCGGTATGTCCGAGAGCGTGTGGATCGACGAGTTCAAGAGGATGTACGCCATCTGACGACTGATGCTGGCCGCTTTCCTCTATTACTACGTGCACGAGCATGAGTGAGCATGACCATGCCAACATTGCCGTGCCGGGCTAGCAAAATTTCAGCACCTCACGGACTTTTTGCCGGTTGCTGAATTTTGACGGGGACGGAACTAGATGGCTAAGGAAGCAGCTGCCACGGTGAGCGCAGTTTTGGTCTCTTTCCACTTCGGGTCTAGCTGAGACACACGCGGTTTTATGAGCGAATATTTCGGTAAAAAAATTGCGCATCAGCGCTTTCTCTCTATTGTGTACATTAAGGTTCTTTTTACATTAAGATCATATTTGTTTTAGTTAAGATTCTGAAAACCAGCTTGTAAATTATAAATCGTAAAAAGTCAGATTGTAGAAAGTTTTTAATTATAGATTATAAAAGATTTTGATGGACAGTTCAGCAAAATAAATTTTTACAATTTGTGAAAACCGACAAAAACAACTTTTTGGATTCCCACAATCCAACAAGTAGATTGTAAAAAGCTATAACAAAAAGCTATTTAGTTGTTTCAACTTTAGATTGTAAAAACTGAAAGTCACAATTCAAAATCGAAAGAAACATGTCCTAAATATTTCTGGAACTTTTAGAGAAACCATGATTTCTAAAAAATACTGTGGTACGAAAAACTTTGAGATGTTTGATTAGTAGGGAAGCTGTAGTTTTATAAACTATAGTATGACTAATATCATTGCATTTTTAGAGTTTCTAAAAATCCACTCACCGCCATCCGTCCGTGCTGTAATGCACTACTTGAAGTCCCCTGTGCTGCCATGTGATCTACGTCAAATTTCTACAAAAGTTGTTCTTTTTTCTCTCTTAAGTAACAAATAAACTTGAGAATCAGGCTTTAGTTGTTAGTGGAGGTGTTTGTACCATCTATCCATGAGTGATTAAATTCGTGTGCTACTTGTGTATCTCACAAAGTTGAAATTTTCTTTCAATGTAGGACGACGTATCTATCGACAACAAGACGTCTGTAGTGACTTTATCAATCTTCAAGCTTTGTATCTTCAGTCTTTAGTAGATGTTGTGTATGTATGTGTGATAGTATAAGTATATGGATGCATCTGTGTGTTGTACTAGAGGTTTCTAAGAAAGTAATAAATGAACCTATATTGTAAATTTCCAAAATGTTATTTAATATATTGTATTTGTCTCATTCATTTTTTGACCGTTAGATCTATATACAACCCTCCAGATCTAACTCATTTTACCTTATCCTCATCCACCTCCTACTCCCTCGATCTTCATTTTCATTGACGCCATCGCACCTTGACACCTGACACCGCCATCACACCCAACACCCCTGATTCCTGCCTCACTGGCACTCCTCCTCCCTCCCCGATGCGTTCTCATTCGACCTTGTTTGCACCCCCCCCTCCACCACCACCCTGATTGACTCCAATGGCGCTACTGCCGCCACCCTCCATCGTAGCCATCGCTAACTACTCAACGTGTGACACCCCTAGTCGGAGAAGCGAGGTTTATCCTTCGGAATCCCCTACTCTATATTGGCGACTACTTGGTGGAGAAGGCCACCAGAAATTGAGGCCATGGTTATAATCGGATTTTCCAATCTACTAGACATATTATCACGTGAGTAATCATCTTGACCTTCGAGTTCCTAGGCTCGATGACCAAAATTCACCATTGGGGATCAAGGAATCTCTGTCAACCTGTAGGGATTCACATAGATGTTGGGTCTGAAATCGTCATAGAACTCATCATCGGAGTAGCCCATTGTCACAGATTTGATTCACTTAATTGATAAAGACATGTCTTATTGTATCCCCACGGATTGCGTCAACTATCGATGATTGGTAAAGTTGATTATGAAAATATTTATTTTAAGTAGGAATACTTGGTTATCAATTGTGTATGGAAGAGAAGGACAAATGAGATTTTATATAGGTTCGGATCTCTCGTAGGATAACAATCCTATGTTATGTGCTGCCTTAATTGATCTCATGAGAAGACAATTATAATGAGGTGTGTCTAAATCTACTCCTATGAATCTTGACAAGTTTTCTTATGTTCAAGATCTTAAAGCTATGCCGAATGAATCTGGTTGTGGCTTGAGTCTACTATGGGTCTAAGTTGGTTATTTTTGCTTCTATCCGACATTATATTGCTTATGTTTGGCTCTCTTTCTCACCTCCTCTTTGGATTGCCCCCTCATCTTCTTATATAGTCAGATTAAAGAGGTGTACCATACACGGTGTCTCAAGCATAATATTTCTGGATTGTATTATCTAGAGGATTCTTTTCTAATTAGGGAATAGTTTCATATAGAACATGATGAACTGTCTGGAATAACCGTACTTGTCTTATAACGGTTATTAAATCTATCATACAAGATAACATATATATACACACACGATGGTACTCCATCATCAGGATATATTATATTTATATTAATTAGTAATTATTAAATCCTCGTCCTACTATAGTTGGTGATTCAACACTTTTTAATTATTAAAATTCTCATCTCTACTGTAGTTGGTGATTCAACACTTAATCAAGTATGTGATTAAATCTTGCATGAACAAAGAACCTACCTATCACTTAGTCTGACTGCATTGTCACAACAACATAAGGCGACAATAGCATGACACAAGCGCAGAATACCATTAAGAGAATGCTAATAGTAAAAACAGGAGATGGAAAGCAAAAACATTCCAGAATAGTTACTCTATAATGTATTTGTTTGATAAAATAGCACTTTCAGATTTAATTTAATTCAATTTCTGATATAATATAAACAAGAATAGATACAGATAATGAATATCGACTAGGTTTCGACTAGCTTCGATGAGTCTCGACAAGATTCGACTAGTTCCGACTAGATTTGACTATCACTCGAGTAAGACTCTACTAGCTCCGACGAGTCTCGACTAGATTTGACTATCACTCGACTAGGGTTCGACTAGATAACAATGTACGTACCTGATGGCGACGTGTGATGTAGAGGCTCTCATAATGTCGAAGCAGTAGATGATGACAAAGATGATGAAGTAGATCGTGATGATGTAGAGGAAGTAGATCATGAGTATCATGATGAGCTCTTCCCAAAAATCTTATTCGCCATCTCTCGGTACAAGATCCCAAGAGGGAGGAGTTCCAGAGACTTGCACTCCCATTCTTCGGTGCATGCCGACGCAATAGGATGGAGTAGACTACGTGCGATGGCATAACAAAGAGAAATTGGTAAAACCCTAATCATGTATATTCCTTTGTGGTGGCGGCTGACAGATATATATAGAGGGAGAATTGTGCGGTTTAAGTGCGCTACAATCGGACTCTGTTACGTGCCATGATCAGACTCTTAACCAACATAATTTTCATATACTTATCTGTTTGCCCACGTACCAAAAAAAACTGCAAAAGAAAGCCATACATGCGCAAGCAACTGGACCCGATTTCGGCAGACCATTCACGCAAGTGTTGCACACTCGCCCCCTCCCCCGCCCCCACCCCGGCCATAGCCCAGCGAGGCGAGCGCACATGTGTGTTCTCCTATTCCTCTCATCCATACATGCTAAGTGGGGAGGAGAGAAACCCTTTTAAATTTCCCTCCCTCCAACTCCACTAGCAAGGTGGGACTAAAATACTACGTGAAAAAAGGTCATGGGTGACATGTAACGCACGCGTCACCTCGAACACATCACTTGTGACGATCAGTGACATCCCAAGAGAGAGGGGGTGAATTAGGACACTTAAAAACTAATGGCTCCAAAAACTTCAAAAGATAAACCTATATCAATTTCTATCTAAATGTGCTCTAGGTTTATCTAGTGTGTCTACTCTACCATTTAAAATGTTTGCAACCTGCTCTAGGAAGGTAAATTGCAAGTAAGTAAATGCGGAAACGTAAATAAGGTAGAGCGATAAACTCGACATAAAGGATTTTTATCCTATGGTATCGGTGGCACACAAGCCACCTCTAGTCCACGTTAGAGCTCTACAAAGGATATGCTCCCGGTCGTCAAGTCTCTTCCGGTCATGGCTCTTGAGCTACTAAGTCACAAAGACAAGGCTTCAAGCACGATGAGCCACCAAGCCACCAAGGTGAGGTCTCACCACTAACCTCTCTTTCGGTCACTTATACACCATCTTCACTTCGAAGATTTAGTCACAAAGACAAGGGCCTCCGCGTCTTCGCATAATCTTCTTGCTGCCGCTCCAAACCAAGTCGAAGGGACAAGTTACCGGCGAGTCACCAAGACTCCAAGGTATCGACGTATCTCTCGGTACATGGTTGGATCACTCCTTGATCCTCTCTCTAGGTTACAGCACCTAGCAACACTTCTCTCTAGGGCTATAAGCACTAATCACTCTCTATGATATGCTTAATCGTGTTGGATGATCACTTTTAGCACTTTGATGACTTGAATATCTTTTCAGGTGTACATGAGCTTCTCTAGACTCGAACACCTCCAAATGACTGAGTGCAGGGGGTATTTACAGCCTCAACCCCGCAAACTAACCGTTGCCCTAATGGCTCAAATTCACTGTATACGCCGGATGATCCGATGTAAACAACATAGTACTCACCGGGCCATCCGACGTGTACATCTTCTAAAATTAGTCATTAAAACTCCACTCAAAGCTTATGTGAACATCAGATGTTCCGGTGTGTTCACCCGCTCTGTCGTCGGACCTTCCTGTGTGTTTAAATGAGCCATCTCGCGCCTTCCTCAGTGCAAAATACTCCAGCATTGCTTTGCTTCATTGCCGGACCATCCAGTGTGTTAAACTATACCAAACCTAACTTTGACAAATTCTCTGCAACAAATGCTCCAACTTATACTACGGCATGCATAGTATCGATCGCTGGACCTTCCGGCGTGTAGTCCTTCGGTCTTCCCACTGTTGCAACCCTCTCTGCAACAATTGCTCTGGCGTATACTCTGGTGTGCACACTTCAATCACTGGACCTTCTGCTGTGTAACATCCTTAAGCTTCAACTCAGAAATGCTCCGGTGTTCATATCTTCACATCGCCAGATCATCCGGCATGTAAACACACCCGACAAGAAAACACTCCTGCGTTCACAACTCCTCTGTGCCGGACCTTCTAGTGTAGTCATTTTTTATGGGATTTCTCCAATTCAACCAAGCTTTATCCCAGCTGCGGTGGCTTCTTAATGTATTCATCCATGAGACCTAATATTCTTGACAAACATATTAGTCTCATTGACTATGTTGTCATTAATCACCAAAATCACAATCATGACCTAATAGGGTCATTTTCGCTACAATCTCCCCTTTTTGGTGATTGATGACAACACAACCAAAACAAGTGACAATAAATGATACCAATTATAAAGAGTCTTACCATATTGCTTGGATACATATTCTTACCACTTAGTCCTTCTTTGTTGTGGCTCTCCCTTTCTCTAATGTTACTATCTCCCTTGATCAATCTATGCAAGAGCTTCTCTACTTTTGTCAACCTTCATGTATCTTGCACTTGCTTTGATCATCACAATCCCCCCCCCCCCTTTGTCAACAATCTCCCAAAAAGGCTATAAATATATGTTGAACTCAAGAGAAAAAACATTAGAGGACATGGGAGAGAGCTCCATAAACTATGATCCAATAAAGTGATACCACTATTAGGGATTAAATTTAAAAGATATGTGGATATCAATTAAGATGAAAGCACATAGATCACAATTCATGAAAACCACATAATATAGTCTAAAGTCCCCCTTTTTGTGTGCACACATATGATGAGAAAGAAACATATGCACAACTAGACAGTATGTCAAGATAGGAACTTTAAGCCATATTATGCATGGAGGTAGCTTAAATGAACAAAAGATTTGACAAAGATACCAATTGAAACCTTTAAGAATTGTATACCTCCGGATACTTATCGATTACTCTATGAGACTACAAAAGATATCACTTGAAACACATGTTAGTCTCAAAATCACAACCTATAAGATATACTCCCTGTAAATGTGTGTAGATAAGTATTGAATACTTGTGAAAGATATGCACTTGTTATTGATAACAACGAGGAGGGAACCCTATAGATTGGTTCATAGCACATAAAGGATACCAATTGTAAAATTAGTGTCATGTAAGAAACCTACTACTAATAAACCATGTATGTTGCTCATAAGAAAGAGAGAAACATAAACAACCTATCATATGAAAACCTACACTAGGCATTGCAATAAATTGAATTGAGAGCATACAATCCCAGACAAGGTAAGTGAATTCATCAATTTAGAGGATTTAGTATCTAGTACAATTGTCTTGTTTACCTTTGGATGTGAATGTGGGTATATGATGATTATGATCTTCATTAATGCGCTTAATCCTTAAATCTTCACTTCATCTTGTGAGCCAAGTCTCCAAATCCCCGAGCCGATTTGTGGATCTCAAGTCTTCTTTGGTACCCAAATCGATTAGAGCCCTTTTATATTGGTGATGACTTTCTTAAGCACCTAAATACGTTGGTTCCACCTCCGGTCCTTTCTACCAACCATGTGTATAACCACTTTGCTATTGTTCTTTTTCTTGAGCTTGTAGTGGTTACTTTTGGTCTTGATGTAGATGTTGGAGGTCTTGTTGGAGAGGTTCATGATCTTTTTTTTTCTCCTTAGTCTCATTCTTGACTTGCTGACTTTGGGTATGGCTTGTTCTTGATCTGGCGGTAGCACCTAGCCGGTCCTGGTAAGAAAAACAATAGAGCACCCTGGTTATAACCAAAATGCACAAAATGACATCAAATCATATTATATCATTAGAAATAACATCACAGAGCTGCAGACGAGGGAAAATAAGCACCCACAGCTATCTTACCCTCCTCCTTCAACATTTCATTACTAGGTATAATCTCAAACCTTCCTTACACATCAGAACTAGAATAGCAAGCTCGAAAGAGATTCATCTCTTAAGATGACTCAGTATAATTGTCACATAATACTTATCATTCTACCAAGAAACCATGTGGACGAGATCACGCAGATACAATGCAGTTCAATCAAATGACCTAACTACCCAGAACAATTGAGCTACAAAAAATCAGTCTTTCAAGAACTTGATTCCATATATATGTGATTAGTCAAATATCAAAAAGAAAAATTTATAAGACAATAACTAGTCTGGACATTAACTAGTCTGGACATATGAAACTTCACACAAATGACGAATTAATATGTTCGATGTCACAACATTCATGAAGACATTAATATCTAGCTCACTGGCTACTACTTATAGCTGGCAGAGAGATGCGTGTGCATGGCAAACTATTGTAATTGAACAATTACTCTTCCTAATTACAATCTCTCCGCTATCTTCCCCAAATTCCTGCTACATTATACCTAGGTTATACGAGCTGCATTCTACTTTTGTTCATTGACTCTACTGGGATCCAATAATTATATCATGGTTCACACATTGCTTAAAGTTCTAGAAAAACTTGTGAACCTATGTAAAATTCTTGGAGTGTGCATCACAACAAATTCAATTTAGTTCACATAGATGATAATTTCATGAATTTGTTTGGCAATACAAATGGAATTTAACAATTTTGCAAAAATTCACAAAAATTCCATTGTATCTTGTGAACCTATGGTAAAATGTTCAGTACCGAAGCACACATCCATGAGCACAAAAATACAAATGAAAAATCTAATTTGATTGCCACCATGCGACCATGGAGCACACATCCACTTTACAATACCTCTAATTTGCCCTAAACCCACATACATGAGCATCCTCCATCCATCATCCATGATCATCAAAATATCTCAAATTTGCATACAATTTGAACTAAACCTAATATATTGGTGGTTGGGGAGGAGGTGGCGACCGAGGAGAAGGTGGATGCTGTGGAGGAGGCGGCGCATCGAGATGCGATCGGGGATGAGGTGGCGGCCAGGGAGAATGCGGCGATAAGGGAGGAGGCGGCGCTCAGGGAGGAGGCGGCCCGTCGGAGAGAAGGCGGCGCTCGGTGAGGAGGCAGCCCGTCGGAGAGGAGGCGGCCCGTCGGAGAGGAGGCGACGCTCGGGGAGAAGGTGACCCTTGGGGAGTATGCGGCGTCAGGTCAGGGTGAATGGAGCGAAGGCTTATATATATATATATATATATATATATATATATATATATTATATATATATATAGTAGAAGTATCAGTGTCGGTTCTATTTGATAATCGGCACTGATACTCGTATCAGTGACCATTCTAGGTAGCAACTGACACTGATATATGTATTAGTGCCAGTTCTATATACCAACCGGCATTGATATATGGAGTATCAGTGCCGGTTGCTACTTAAACCGGCACTGATAAGTATTTTTCCCTAGAAATATTCTTATATTGTTAAATTCGGCTGAAAACTTGAAAAAGTCATAGAAAAATGCAAATAAAATTGTATATAGTCATTTTAACTAGTTTTATGTTGAAAAGGAATTCTAGATATTTTAAATATTAGGCCTTTTAAATTTTAGATTTAAATTCAGAAAAATAGTTTTCATCGTTTTTAGCCATTTAAAATTCGTTTAGCCACAGTTTTCACGTTGTGGCTCCGATTTGGGAGGTTCTTACGTCTAAATCTTTCCAAAACCATGCATTAGCCAGCCTTAGCGTTTGTGTGTTCTGGGTATATGATCAGGTAAATTTGCATATTCTTGCTCCATACATGCCCTCGATATATATTAAAGCATATTATTACTCCATACATGCCCTCGATATAAACTAAAGCATATTCTTACATCATCCATTTATGTACTCGATACAAATTAAATCTTACCGTAAATTTATACAAATTTCATCAAATACATGAAAGTTGCTTTCATTAAACGATTAATGCTTCGTTATGATCGTGGCGTATGTAGGTAGCTTTCTCAGTGTCATTAATGAGAGGAAGTTCGACATTCTCTAAAAAAGGAGGTAGATCATCGAATTTGTCATAGTCTTCTTCGTCGATAACATCCTCAACACTGACAATCTTTCTTTTTCATTGAAGAACAATGTGACGCTCCTCCTTGTTAGCTGGGTCTGGGTCCATTACATAGCAGACTTGAGCAAAATCCTTGGCAAGCATGAATGGGTGATCCAGATGAAGGAACCTACGGTGACCCATGAAGATTATTTTTTGACTGTTTATTAGCCATTGCCCCCTGTTTATCCAAGCATTGAACACATCCATTGTACCCTTTTATAGTCTGCTCTGATAGGTTACCAAGAGTAAGCCAATCTGAGAGCATTATGAACAGCATCACACGCAGAGTGAAATTCTCACGTCTGTACTCATCCCATACATGTACGCCATCTTTCCGCAATACAAGAAGATCTTCAACCAACGGTTTGAGGTACACATCGATATCGTTGTCTGATTGATTAAGCCCACTAATCAGCAAAGGCATCATAAGATTCTTCCCCTTCATGCACATCTACGGTGGAAGGTTTTAGATACAGAGAGTCACAGGTCAAGTGCTATGAGTACTTCTCATGTTGACAAAATGATTCATCCCATCCGTACTCAATTCGAACCTTATATTCCTCACTTCATTTCTGAATTCCTTGTATTTGGAATTGAATCTCCTCCATTGCATGCCATCAGCAAGGTGTCTAAGCATTCCATCTTTCTTGCGTTGTTTGGTGTGCTATCGCATCAGCTCGGTATTTGCTTTGTTAGCAAACAATCGCTTTAAATGGGGGATTATAGGGAAATACCAAACCACATTAATGGGGGGTCTTTTTTTTCTTTCTCTTCACCCTCATGCCATCGCTCTCGATATCATCAACATTCTGCTCGTCGATGCATTGCAAACGCGACACGCTTCCAAGTTTGCATCCTCGCCGTGAAACAACATGCGGTCGTTTCCACATGCATGTATTTTCTCTACTTCTAATCCTAACGGGCAGACAACCTGCTTGGCATGGTACGTGTTTTTGGGCAACACGTTGTCCCTTGGAAACAATTCACTCAAGAATTCTAACAATTCATTGAAGCCCTTATCGACCCAACCATTGCTAGCCTTCATTTGCATCAGTGTCAGCACCATATGCATCTTGCTATTCTCATCTTTACAGTTTGGGTAAACTGGTGTTTTAGAGTCCTCTACCATGCGTTGGAACTTTTGATGTTGTCTTTCACTGGTGAAGTCACCCTCCCCATCACGCAACATTTGCTCTAAACTGTCTTCATTATTGCCAACTAAAGTGTCCACTCCATCGTTCTCGACAAAAGTATCTTCAAATGCTGACATATCGAAGTCTTCGTTAGCCATCATATCGTTACTTATGTCTTCTTCGACTGTTGGTTGCCCTTCACGCCAAACATCTTTAAGTTCACCGTGCTCAGTCCAATGGGTATAGCCAGCCTTGAAAACCCTGCGAATCAAGTGTGCACGAATCTGCTCGATGTTTGAAAACTGCTTCTCGTTCTTGCAGTTGAAACACGGACAATATATATAATGATCGGCATGCTTCCTTTATGGCTTCTTATACGCCATGGTAGCCCTCAGAAAAGCCTCAGCGCCAACAACGAACTCTGGCCCTCGATACTTGTACATTAATAACCGGTCCATCTGCAAATCATTATAATTAAACATATTCATCTTATAATCATTAATCATTTCAAAATCTAGAACAAATTCATTGAATTACCTCGCATCTTGATTGGTCCCTATTTGAGGGCTCATCTTCTTCTGGTACTTGGGCCGAGTTGGAGGACCCGCCTTCTAAAGGTTGTCGTGTCCGGTTGTGACCCGTCGGTGGGCGTGCCATCCCTAAAACATAATATTCTATTAAATTCATTACGTTGATTAATGAACAGAGGAAATCCACTAAATTATTATTTAAATTCAAGACTTTAAAAATAAACGCAATCCACATACTAGAAAATTGGAGCAAGATTTTATGGGAATTTTTAAATACCTCATTGATTTTTTATTCTTTGCAAGGATGCCACTCGAATGACAGTTCTAGTGGTATTTTTGTAATTTTTTAATGGTAATAACGGTTCAAGTAGTGGAAAATTTGCAATTGTCTCTAGATTTTAATGTACGCACCTACATCTAATTACATGTGACTTTAATCTACTCCTTAAATCATCCATAATGGAAAAATTGCGATCTTTCTCTAATTTATATCAATATTGGAGATCTTGCTAATTCCAAAATTTAACACCAAGGAACAATCACCTAAATTCAAATCTAGAGCAATCTAGCAACTAAATCCAACTAAGAATCAAATGTACCTCATCTCTATACGTCTAACAATGACAAAGTTACAAATTTTTCCTAAATTAGATCTCAATTACATCTCTAAATTTATAACCATGGAACAAGCACCAACCATCATCCCTAGAGCAATCTACCAAGGAAATCTATCATATAAGAAATATAAATCATCTTACTAACCTTAGAGAACTTGACTCCTCCAAATCCTGAATCCTCCAACTGTAAAGACGGAAAAAATAGCGGCCAGCGCTGTTCTGAGTGGACTTGCGGGGGCTCTGTTCTGGTCGCGCTTGGGGGTGGGCTTTTATACTGTAGCAACTATTAGTGCTGGTTGGTATATGGAACCGGCACTGATAGTTACTATCAGTGCCGGTTCTTAGGGCCTCAGTCATGGTTCGCGTGTGGGAGTTTAAGAATCGGCACTGATACATCAACAGTAGCGATTACGTCCAAATCGGCACTCATGGGGGCACTACCTATGTGGTGTTCTATAGTAGTGAATCTTGCCAAGTCCTTCTTGAGCTTCTCCACTTCTTGTTTGAGCTCATCTTTCTCTTGTGCAATGAGATTGTTAGGTGGTTCTATAATAATATTCTCAACACAAATCTCATTGCAAAGGGATGAGCTAGATAAATCAATCAAATCATCATAAGAAGTGGAAACATCTACCTTATCATTGAAATCAAATAAAGATGTAGATTGCTTCAAAGGGACCTTAGTTTGAGATTCAATGCACTCAAATTTAGCCTTAAGATTTTCATGTTTCTTATTTAGCAAATTGAATTTGCTCAATAATTATTCATAATTAGAAACAAATGTAGCATGAATGTCATTAAGGGCATTTAATTTATTAAGTTCTTTAGCTTACTTCTTTAGGACCCTTGTTGCTCATTGATAAAATCAAGAAGGTTTTTTTAGAGGGTGAATCCTCAACAGATTTATCATCACTTTTCATATATTTGGCCATAAGACACTTGTGAGATAGCTTGCATGATGACTTGTGTGATGATGACCTTAGGAAGAGCTTTTCTTGGAGCAATGGATGGTGAGACTTTCATTACTTGAGCTTGACTCTTCATCTTCGCTTACCTATTTTCATATGCTTGCGAATGCTTTGCCTATTTTCCTTGTGTCTCTCTTGTTCTTGGTCTTCTTTTGTTTTGACCAAGTCTTTCAAGGAGATTGGATGATTAATCTTTGCATTGATTTTTTTTATGTGTTCTTCTCCACTTGTGATATGAGCTTGGCCATCTTTGGATCAATCTCTTTATCACTTGATGTGCTTTAATCATCCTCTTCATTACTCTCTTCATCTTGATTACCATCATCTTCGCTTGAGCTTGACTCTTGCCTCCTCATCCTTGCCGTAATGTGTTGACACATTGCGCTTGCTTGCCTGTGAGAGCAAGATTTTTAGTGTCAAATGACATAGAAGCTTCAACCTCTATGTTCATGGTCATCTTTTGGGTAGTGATATTGCCAAGAACTTGGTTTGGAGTCATCTTGCTCAGTTCATGGTTGTCGTAGATGATGGAGACAATTAGCTTGTACTTCAGAAGAAGAGCTTGAAGTATTCTTCTCATCACTTGATCATCAAACATAGCCCATTGATCTCATTAACAAGAATATTCAAATGTGAGTACATATCATTAGCATTTTTATGGGGTAGTGATATCATGAGCTTAGTTACTAGCATATGATATTTCTCATTTGTGTACATCCTTTGTATCTTCATGTATTTCAATGAGACTAGTCCAAATATCATGTGCATTGGTGAGAGAATAAACATGATTAAATGCATCAACGCATAAAGATGATAAAAGTATATTATTTGCCAATGCATCTAATTGTCTTTGTTTGTTTGTGAGGTGTTACCTCATCCCTTACTCGGTGACTCTCTAAACGTTTAAACCTTTAGCTTGCAAATAACAAATCATTCGAATATACCATCGGGGGAATAGTATCGTTAAAATGTGGAGCGCTATGAGTATCCATCCTAACCTCGAATGTCACAACTCTAGGCGGTTAAACCTATTAAGAGTACGAGGCTCTAATACCAAGTGTGAGGATCAGTGACGTCCTAAGAGGGGGTTGAATTAGGACACTTAAAAACTAGTGGCTCTAAAAACTTCACAAGATAAACCTATATAAATTTTTATCTAAATATGATCTAGGTTTATCTAGTGTGTATACTCTACCATTCAAAAGGTTTACAACCTACTCTAGAAATGTAAATTGCAAGTAAGTAAATACGGAAACGTAAATAAGATAGAGAGACAAACTCAGATAAAGGATTTTTATCCCGTAGTATCATTGGCACACAAACCACCCCTAGTCCACGTTGGAGCTCCACAAAGGATATGCTCCTGATCACCAAGTCTCTTTCGGTCATAGCTCTTGAGCTATCAAGTCACTAAGATGAGGCCTCAAGTACGATGAGTCACCAAGCCACAAAGACAAGGTCTCACCACTAACCTCTCTTTCGGTCACTTGTACACCGTCTTCACTTCGAATCTTTAGTCACAAAGATAAGGGCATCTGCATCCCCGCACAATCTTTTTTCCACTGCTCCCCACCAAATCGTAGGGTCAACAAGTTACCGGCGAGTCACCAAGACTCCAAGGCACCGGCATACCTCTCGGTACACGGTTGGATCACTCCTTGATCCACTCTCTACGTTGCAGCACCTAGCAACACTTCTCTCTAGGCTTATAAGCAATAATCACTCTCAATGATGTGCTTAATGATCTTGGATGATCAATTTTAGCACTTTGATGGCATAGATGTCTTCTCAAATGTATACGAGCTTCTCTGGACTACATCACCTTCAAATGACTGAGTGGATGGGTATTTATAGCCTCAACCCCGCAGACTAGCCATTGCTCCAATGACTCAAATTCACTGTATACGTCGGATGATCTGGTGTAAACAACATAGTACTCACCGAACCATCCAGTGTGTACATCTTCCAAAACTAGCCGTTGAAACTCCACTCAAAACTTCTGTTAACACCAGATGTTTCGATGTGTTCACCAGCTCCATCGTCAGACCTTTCGCGTGTTCAAAGAAGCCATCTCATGCCTTCCTCAGTGCAAAATACTCCGACGTTGCTTTGCTTCATTGCCGGACCATCTGGTGTGTTAAACTACACCAAACAAGACTTTGACATCTTCTCTGCAACAAATGCTTCAATGTATACTTCAGCATGCACTGTACCAATCGTCGGACCTTCCGGCATGTAGTTCTTCAGTCTTCCCACCGTTGCAATCCTCTCCGCAACAATTGCTACGGTGTATACTCTAGCTTGCACACTTTAATCGCCGGACCTTCTGGCATGTACCATCCTTTAGATTCAACTCAAAAATGCTTTGGCGTTCATATCTCCACATCACTGGATCATCCGGCGTGTAAAAAACACCTGGCAAGAAAACACTCCAGCGTTCACAACTTCTCTGCGTCGAACCTTCCAGTGTAGTCATTTTTCCTAGGACTACTCTAATTCAACCAAACTTTGTCCCGACTGTGGTGACTTCTTAATATATTGCATCCATGAGACCTATATATTCTTGACAAATATGTTAATCTCATTGACTATATTGTCATTAATCATCAAAATCACAATCCTGACTTAATAGGGTCATTTTCGCTAAAGTCACTAATGACTAGTAATAAGTGACGGGTAAAGACCCGTCACCAATGATGTCATAGGTGACAAGTCGTAACCGTGACCCGTTACCTATGAGTGTCTCCCATGTACTGGGGAGGAAGACAAAAGTGATGGGTAACTTCTCCACCCATCATTTTTCTGAAAACATAATTGACCGGTGACCCATTTACCTGTTACTTATGTTAAGACATAAGTGACGGGTAACGTGTAGGTTGCCCTGCAAGATTGTCCTGTTTCTTGACTGCATCCTAGAGCATATCCAGGATTTGGCAGTCGTATTCTCCCTGCAAACAATAGTAATGCATCCAAATCCATATCGACAAACACACTTATATAAAAACTCATTTCATCACAGAATCGCCAAGTTTACAAAGTTTTGATTAATTCATCACAGAGTCACAAATGTTACAAAGCTCCAATCAATTCATACTACATAAGACCTCACAACCTAGTGTTTCTATAGTGCAACTCGGCATGTGGGCTGATGACTTCAGATACCATGAACTCGGGAATCCGTTGTCAAATCTTCGGTAGTGTACCGTTATCGAAAAAACAAGCTGAAAAATCCTACATAATTTGACGTGTAACCAATGTTATATTATCATGAAATTAAACTAATTATTGAAATTAGTTACGAATAATCTTGTATTGAACCTATATCGGGGGATTTCATATCCTTTGTTTGGATCATGAGAAGCATGTTCCACGCAACATAGAATCTGTAGGCGTTGCCGTGTGGTTGTTGGTGTCACTGAGGAAAAGAAAATTTACTGTTAGATCAAAAGGAAAGAAAGCAGTAACAGAGAGCATTTGGTAGCATTTACCGTGAACCCGATCTTGTGTATCAGTCGGAGGCTATCTTTCACGTTGTAGTTAGGATCGGCTCAAAGGTACTTGTCAAAAGCCATGTATAAAGAGGGATCAATTAGGGAACATTTGAATGTTAGAAATGTCAAATATGTAAACTAAGTCAGAAAAAACTTACGCATCGATGAGTCCTTCTACAACACTATAATCACGCTCTCCAGGTTTACCTTTTTGTCCTACTAGTCTTGATTAGTTGAGATGGCATTCCAAGTTCCACTGGAGGCAAATGACCAGTAAGATCCAATAGTCACCAGTGTTCTGGGCTCCCAACAGGTAGTCTATTTTGGAATATTGTTGGATTGCCTTGACCATATATTCCAACGTGTAGTCGGGGTGAAATTGGATGACTGAGATTGTAATGGCCTCAGGGTCAAGAAATTCTATGCGCTCCTTGCTCTTCTTTGTTTCTTTCATCAAGTATCTACAGATTAGGATATAGTTAGATTCAAGACTAAGTGGCATTAATTAAAGAATGTCCAGTTCAAGGAACTTAATGTGAAGATCCGTTGTAACGATACGTCCATAGCATCAAGGATGAAGAGGTCATATAAGTCATTGAAACCCATAAGAAAGTAGTTGTCTTCAGTTAAGAAGTGTCGCCGTTTGTACTATATGACTATAGATTGAGCATTGGTGTCTCTAGAAGTCTATATGTAGTAATTATGTAGGTTGACACAAGCTTGTTCCGCCCTTGTTTGGTCATCTACCGTCATCAAGGGCTTCCCATATTGGAATTTCATGTTGGCACTAGTCCACGCTACTCTAATATCCATGGACTTCTTTGCCGGTACAATGGTCTTCGACCTCTTTGGTAGGTTCTTCTTAGAGCCTTTCTTCTCGGCTCCCTTTTCCTTCTTTTTTGGGCTTTTGGGGGGAGACGGAACTGGAGCTGTAAGCGAGGCTGTAGGATGTGGAGGAGAAGGCAGTGAAGCTACCTTCTCTGGAGGTGAGGGACGCGGCGGCGCTGCACTTGAAGCTTGTCTAGACTGGGATGCACTGGAGACCACGATGTCACCCCTCTTTAACTGGATCCTTTGATAAAGGCTTCACTCAGAGTTGTGACTTCATCATTGGGAGGGGGGGGGAGCTCCAACACGTGATCAGTGGCATTGCTATGTACTGGGTCCACCATAACCACGGCACATCCGGCACGTATCAGGACCGTATGTAAGATACGGACGTCAGGATGCACCTAGCCCCTTATGACCTCGATGTAATACCTGTCAGGTTGATTACAAGGCTGCAGGGCGTGGGACCTTCTAGCATCTCAATCATATCTGATTCAGTCATGGGGGCTGCTAGTTGATCAACCTCCTTGGATGTGCAACTACTGTTCCATGCAGTTCTGGAGCTAGCTTCTTTTGGGATGGAAATCTCTATTCCCTTTTCTACAAGATGCCTCGTGATGTTTACATAAACTTTCTAGGTGATGTCCTGTGTCAATGCATTCACGTCCACTGCACTCAACCTCTTCCTCATCTTGTACATTTTGAGGTCTTCGGGAAAGCCGTATTTCCAGCCTTGGGAACTGGATACACCTCGCACTCGACTTGGGTGCTCTGGCTTTCCCAATGCCACTAAGAGAACATCATGTTCCCTGACCCTAGTGAAAGAACCTTGGCTAGCTTTGGCTACCTTTTCTTTTACTTTTTCTACAACTGACTGGGTTTCGCTGTTTCTGAATGTGATTTCCCCGCTTTTGGATAGCTCACCCCTTGCACGCAAATATGACAGCAATCGTCCCAGGAATTACAACCAAGGATTCTTGTGGCCTCCTCTGGCTAACTTTTCGTCCTCTGCCTGCCATTTGGCCCTTTTCCCCGCATACCCGGTTCCACCGATCCTGTGGTTGTCCTTGTTCCTAGCCCGAAGATGCTTCTTCTCCTCACTCTCCTTTGTGAACTGCTCTAAGCTCTTCATCTACACAAAATCATCCTAATTTTCCTCTTTCAAGTGCTTGTGGATCTTGAAGGGTGCCACCCCTTTAGCCAATAACCGATTAACTAGCTTGCTCTTAAAGCTCTTGTGAAGTTTTGCGATTGCTTTCATTGCTGCATTGACCCCACGTCAATCGTTTGATGCTCGCTCATATTTCTAGGATGCTCCAGATACTCGTTGACGATATTATCGAACAAGTCCCTCTTTGATTCATCACTAAAATCATCAAACTTAGTCGTTATTGGCACCCTCTCCCGAGTAATGAGCCCGGCAACCCTTCAAAATATATTCAAAACCTTTTCATTTGTAGGCATCCCGCCAGCATCGATTCCCGTGACGATGACCTTGTCCATCGGCCATTTTGTTTGTGACCTTGGCTTTTAAGCTCGTGCACTACTACCAGCTGACTAGCTTGGAGAATGTGCTTCCTTCATCTACAGAGAAAAGAAGGGGAGTTGACATAAACAAAAAATAATCCACTATTTAAAAAGTATAAAATGCATTGACTCATCTCAATACCTCTTCGGCGGGATCATAGTATGCACTACTTGCTCAATGTCGGCTCGGAGGCTCACACGGAACAGGGCTCAGGCTGTGATACCGACTTTCACTATTGCCGGAGGAGGATGACGGGCACGAACTTGGGCTCCTATCCGCCCCATCTTGTGACAGGGCAGCCTCTAGTGCTAGCATCCTCTATGCTTTTGGTTTATGAGGGGTGACAATCTGCTTCTGCCCTATGGTTTCTTAGAGGAAAGAAAAGGAATCGAAGTTAAGAACAAGGTAGATTCAAAGGACTTTCTTTTGATCAAGTGTAATATAATTGTGGTATATCAAAGACATAAATGATTCTTATAATTATATTCTATTGCAAGTATGTATCAGTTATTGTGTGAAACAAAGCTTTCTTAGATTGAGCTCAAATAATCAAAAATCAAGAAGGTGGTTGGTTAGAACCAAAATGATGCTTCACCTCCCTTACCCTACTACACATCAATAGGCAAAAATCATCTATACATGATGGGATAATCATGGTAGTTTGATTGCATATGGGACAAGCTCATTGTGCTTAAAGTTACTCCAAAAGGAATGTTTCTAATAGATAACTGTGATTATTATGGTAGACCCATCAGCTTTTAAGTGTAAGCTCATGAAAACAAAAGAAAGTAGCTAGAAACACAACAAGAAAAATCACATATCTTATATATGCTGAGTTGGGATAAAAATACAGTAAGCGAAGATGAGCAGTAACCATCATCATGTGTACAATAAGTATAGATAGCAGGAACATATATTTTGTAAAAGTGCTCTCATATATTGTATAACAATTGGCCCCGGGACTATTGAAGTCATGATCCCTAATTGTTCTAGTGAATGCATCATAGACTAGTTAATGTTTCTAAGCCTCAAATAGTGAATAGAACCTGACATAGTTCTCAAGATTTAAAGCATCATCATGTATCGTGCTTCTATGCCATAACAAAGTGCACAAGCTCTGAACAGAAGATATGAGATACTGTCGAGACAGAGATAAAACAGAATATTAATTTGCAAAATGGCAGTATAGAGAAGATAACACACCATTTTACCAAGTATTCAATATGTTGAGCAGGCTTTGAACACATAGCAGCACTCGTCCAGGGACCAAATTAACATGTATTGCACTAGATAGCTCGGTGTACAGAACCGAATACACCCCGATAAAACTCTAGGCTCACAGTAACAATCACATAACTAGAGAAATCACAGGATAGCAAAATGACATGGGTGTCTCAATGAACAGGAACAGAACTGAAACACACCAAGAAATCTCCAAATGCTAGCAATTTCTATCACAGAACTAGAGAATCCACAAGCCTACACTAGTGTACTTAGAAATATGCCTAATCTCAACACACATATTCATCATCATTGAGTAATCGGCCTTATATGAACTTGTGCTGTCCAGTACAGAAGAGGGAAACATGCCTAATCTCAACACACATATGAACTCAAAACAGTTAGCAACATTGATTGTATTCTACATTGCTGACAGAGGAGAGGGTGTCACTAACCTTGGGAATGGAGAAGGAGAGGAAGGAGTTGTGGCCCCAGGTGGAGAGGGAAAGGAAGGAGTGGTCGTTGAGGAGGAGTGGCATCAGGGGTCGTCAGGTAGGCTGGGGTTGAGGAAAGCTGCCAGATCAGGGAGGAGTCACCAAGGAGGAGAGTCGGGGAGGAATCACGGGGATGCGGTGCTCCGAGTGCGGTGGCACGCGGAGGAGAGGGCGTTGATGGCGGCCGGGTGCTCAGCGGCCAGATGCTCGGGGCCGATGGAGGCTGCGCGCGGTGGAGGGCCGAGGGCCTCTGAGAGAGGCAGGGACCAGAGGCTGGCAGGGATACAGTGCGGCGGCGACCCTAGCCCGAGCGAGCGGGAATGACTTAAGCAAAATGACATGGAAGAGGGTACGCGGGGACTCAGACTATATATACAATAAGATCATAGGTGATGGGTGAAGAATGTTACTTGTCACCTATGATAACCATCTGTCACTTATAAGAAGTTATAGGTGATAGGTGATAGGTGATAATATTAACCTTTCACCTATGACTTATAATAGATGACGAGTGAATATAGTAAAAGGTAACGGGTTATATTCTTAATCCATCACCGATTCACTATAATAAGTGACGGGTTAACAGTATCAGCCGTCACCTATTAATTAATATTACAAATTTAAATAACTTGAAATCTAAAATTCAAATTTGACATTAATATTACATATTATATATATAAATATATATTCAAATTTGACATTTATATTACAAACTCAAATAACTTCAAACCTAAAATTCAAATTTGATATTAATAATACAGATTATATATACATATATATAAATTCAAATTTGACATTAATATTACAATTTTAATATATATAAATTCAAATTTGACATTAATATTACAAATTTGACACTCAAATTCAAATTTACCGTTTTTGTGCTTTCTTGACATGGATCCCTTCATTATGGTCAGAGCGCAGGTATGGAGTTTTCTCGGTCGGCGAAAGGCGTGGCATGATTGCAGTAGCAAAAGGAGGATTTCATCGAATTGATTAAACTCCTCCTCATCAACGACGTTTGCAACTCCGACGATGCATCTTTTCTCGGTGAGAACCACATGGTGTTTCTTCTTTGTTGTGTCTGTCACATAAAAGTCTTAGCGAACATCTTTAGCGAGTACGGAGAGTTCAGACTTGTATCCGATATGTTTGAGATCAACGCTAGTGAATCCATACTTGTCATTAGTGACATCCTTTTCCCCATGTATCCAATGGCATCGAAACAGGCTACCTTGAAACCCAAATAGTTTAGCTCCCAGATCTCCTCTATTTGACCGTAGTATGTGCCCCTTTTCATGTCGTTACCATAAGCATCTATATAGATATCACTGTTTTGGTATATGCTCTTCTCATCTTGGGCAATCGTGTAAAATGTGTATCCATTTATATCGTACCCTTGATATCTCATAATTATTTATATAAGGCCCGATGCCAGTTTTTTTTATCAGAGCACTTGCAGGAGTACTCGATTGTCTGATTCGATCTCGGAACCAAGTTGTGAACCTTTGCATATGTTGCCTCGCAACCTAAGCTTTTGTCTGCCCTGGATTCTCTTCAAGTAGCATCTGCATGTGCTCATCGACATATGGGCACACTTCACTCATTTATTACAGCACGAGAAAATAAGCTTGGTCATATGTCTTCGGATCAGGAGTTATTACCATCTTCCCCACGATCCCTAGACCTGCAAGCCTCTCCTCATTGTGAGATTTAGGTATGAAAATTGAGTTATTTGGATCAATATAATTAATAGACCACTCTAATACCTCCTCCACTGCGTAACCCTACACAATGCATCCCTCAGGAAAGGCCCAATTCCTTACGTACAAATTGAGAACGTCCTTATATCTCTCATATAGAAACATATGATACAGGAACACGGGGCCAGGTTAGTGTATCTCCTTCACAAGGTGAGCAGTGAGATGTACATTGATATCGAAAAATAATAGTGGAAAAATAGACCTCAAGAATACATAGTCTCAAAGTGTCTTCTTTTTAGCTCCTCCAGCGAGTCTGGATCAAGCACCTTTTGTTCAATTGCATTGAAGAAAAAGCATAGGCTTGGGATAGTCTTGCAAACCTTAATTAAGAGAATGTTCCTAATAGCTATCGCAAGTAGTGACATCATCATCATATGACAATCATGAGACTTCATCATGAAAAAAAAATCATTTTCAGCTCTTTCACCGAAACAAGTCTTGCGATGTTGGACGAGTAACCGGAGGGAACTTTCACACTATGCAAGAACTCACATAATTTTTCTTTCTCCTTCATTGAGATAGTGATAGCTACTAGGGTAGGTGTTTTCCTTTATCCGTATCGTATGCATAGAGCTCCATCCTTAAGCCTATTTTTTCAAGGTCAGCCCGTGAGTTCTCATGATCCTTTCATTTTCCCTTCATTTGGAGCAATGTACCGATCAAACACTAGCAGATATTCTTCATTACATACATGTTGTCAATAGAGTGGCGAACATCTAATTTTTTTTAATACTCTAGCTCAAATAGTATTAATTTCTTGTTCCACATTTCTTTTTGTTCGTCATGCTTAGATGATTGTTTTTGCTTGCCAAGGACAACATTGATATTCTTAACCTGATTGTGGACATCTTCCCCGCTGAAATGCCTTGGAGATAACGTTTTCTCCCTTATGACATCAAACTGTTTGTCTATGTTTTGATATGTGTGTTTCATGGGAAGGATATGTCGATGTCTTATGTACACTATTTTCTTTGAGTTGTTCAGTCTCAAACTATATGTGTCATCTGAGCAATGGGGGAAAGTTTTGACCTTTTCTTTTGCTCTAACCTGACAAGGTATAAAGTGCTAGCAGATCATTGATGGTGACGAACAATATGGCAAGCAAGGTAAAGTATTATTGCTTGTAGTGATCCCAAACCTCGATGCCTTCCGACCAGAATTTCTTCAGATCATCGACTAAAGGCCTGAGGTACACATCGATATCATTGCCTGGTTATTTAGGTCCTGATATCAAGATCGATAATATAATGTATTTCCGCTTGTTACAAAGCCAGACTGGAAGGTTGTAGATCGACAATACAACAGACCAGGTGCTATGTGAGTACTCATATTACCGAATGGATTCATGCCATTTGTGCTCATAACAAACCTAATATTTCTCAATTCTTCAGTGAACCAACCAAATGTGGAATCAATGATTCGCCACTGAGCAGAATCCGCCGGATGCTGTATCATTCCATCGTTCTTACAACCCTCTTTATGCCAACACACCAATTAGGTCTCCTTTCTATTAGCAAATAATTGCTTCAGATCGGGAATTATAAGAAAATATCACACCACCTTCCTAGGAGGCCCTTTACTTTTCTTGCCTCCATTCCTGTCACCACTGTCATTTCTACGCTTATGTCGATGGGTTCCACAAATAGAGCATTGATCAAGCTCTGCATACTCTCCATGAAACAAGATACAATCCTGCTTACATATGTATTTTTTTTCTATTTTCAGCCCTAAAAGATAAATTATCTTCTTCACGTTGTAGACGTTCACGGGCACCAAGTTCCCCTTCGGTAGCATGTCCCTTAGCAAATCCAGCAATACTTCGAAACTCTTGTCAGTTCAATAATGAGTTGCCTTCAGCTGTAGAATCTTTAGGTTCTCAAATATCCGCGTGTACTTCTCCTTACAGTTGGGATAAAGGGGCTGTCGGTGTATCAGGAACCGGGGGTCCCTGAGTCCCGAGGCCAGGCCAGCCGTTCGCCACGTGTCACCATCCCGCGAGGTCCCTCCTGCGGGATGAGGAAAATCTAAGTTCCGGGAGAATGTGCTCGGGGCCACAGCCTCTGGTCCCCGAGCACCCAGTTCCCCGATGACCCGCAGAGCCCAAGTACCGGGAAGAAAGTGCTCGGGGGGGGGGGGTGCCGGTCGCCCCCGAGCACCCTAGTCCTCCGACGATCAGAAGAGCTAAGTTCCGAGAGAGAGTGCTCGGGGGGCTTACGTGCGGCAGCCCCTGAGCGCCCGGTTCCCCGAGGGTCAGTGCACAAGTGCTCGGGGTTGCACGTGGCAGCCCCCGAGCACTCGGTTCCCCGAAAGGTTCGTGTGAGAGTGCTCGGGGAGGTGAACAGTACCCCCGAGCACTCGGTGCCCCGACGACCCAGAAGGGCCCCCGAGGGGCCCGCCGATGAGGTGTCAACCAGTCAGAGGTCTGAGGCCGCATTTAATGGGCGTGCGCGGCCTGACATTCCCAACTGCTCCCGCCGCAGTGTCAGTCCCTGCCGTGCTTTGGCAGAGAGGCGTGGGGCCATTAATTGCACGGGTCCCGTCCCGTATCATCCGGTGTATCTCGGGATAACGTCGCCAGGATCAAGGCGTTCCGCCTGCCGCCCTGCCGTGGCAGAGGAACAAGACAGGGCGGGCACGCCGGGTGCCTCTGTGGCTGCTTGGTGGGCCCTCTCAACGGCGCCCGTCGCCAGGGCATCCACAGTGACGAGTGACCAGACGCGCGCCGCGTTTTTCCACCGCCCCTGTCACTTCGCCCAGAGAAAATGATGACGCCTTTCTCAGTCGTGGCGTCTTGGAACTTGTGCCCCTTCCTTGCCGTTCGGGGTATGTCGTGGGCCGGCGAGTGCATAAAAGGATGGGCATACATAGAGAAGGAGAGAGGGAAACATCGGAACATCGGAGGAGAGAACAATTGGAAAAAAGACAAGCCCAAGCAGTCGACCGTGCCACACTTAGATGAAAACATCACAAGCAAGCTTGAACAGAGCTAGAACAAGGAGCCTCAAGCTCTTAGTTAGACAATATATTCTTGTAACCAGACATATCCCTGAGGGATCCCCCTCAGGGAAAGTTATTGCATCCATACAGGAGTAGGGTATTACGCCCCCGTGGGCCCGAACCTGTCTAAACTCCGGTGCATTTACTTCCCTTTGCACTAGGTCGATCATCCCCCACCACCGACCGTTGCGTTTACTTTCACTTCCATTTATTTTTCCGACGAACTTATTCAGGATCATCCCCCCGGCCGAATCTTTAAAAATGGGTCTCTCAGGATCCCTGCGACAGGAGTTAATCCTCCGACAGGGGCGTTTTAGAATCTCACACAAATTCCTGAAATTTAGTAAACTCACTATTATTATACTCATCGTGCCTCTCGACATCCTATACCATCTGGTCCACATTCTCTATAAAGTCTTTGAGATCATTATCATTGAAACCTTATATGTCCTCGTCCCTAATATCATGATCTATATCACCGGGTGTAAGTCCTTGATCCACATGGTCGGTATGGAGGCCCTAATCCATCTCTCCATCGTTAAAGCCTTCCTCGCCATATTTGTTCCAACATGTATAATTCTTTTTAAATCCACGCATGATCTAGGGTGCATGGACATTCTCTAGTTTGGGGAACTTCTGATCGTTCTTGCAATCACGATATGGATAATACATTACTGTTTTACCATGATCTTCTATATCCGCCAAAGCAGCACTCATGAAATACTTCACTCTGCTCAGGTACTCCGGATAAGTCCGGCTCTTAAGGTACATCCAACTTTTGTCCGCCATCTATAAAAACATTCATTCTTCTTTAACAATTACCTTATTTACGTGATTAAGCATGCGATTAAAATTCCATACAATTACATTAGATCTGTGACATCTCGTGGTAGATCGGGAAAACCAAGTATTAAATCTAACATAAACAGAACTCACTTATACTAAAATTTTGAATAAAAATGCAAAATATCCGATTACAACTCAAAGCACAACAAATCTACCAAATAGGGGTTAGAAGAGGAGAAAAGGGAAAATGCAAACCTTCAAAGACCTAGTACCAATTCAAACTTCAAATCAACAAAATATTAAAGAGTATCTAGTGGAATCGGAGAAAATCGTCAGACTATTGTGCGCGCATAGTAGCTGGCAGACTCCAACTACTAGGCTTGCACATACATTGGCCAGGTCTGAGTCATAAGTGACGGATGATAAGATTACCCGTCACTTATAACTTATCATAATTGATGAATCATAACATGACCTATCACTTATTATTTATGCAGGAAGACATATCACATATACCAAGTTATAAGTATGATATGTCACTTATGACTGATGCAGGGAGATCCGTCAAATATGATCAGATCATAAGTAACGGGTGTAGTTATGACTCGTCACCAATGTGATAAGTGATGGGTATAATTATACATGTCACTGATGACTTGTTATCAATGACGGGTTAATATCGGTTTTAACCCGATGCTATATAAGTGACAGGCCGTATAATTATTCGACACTAAATTATATCTCTTTTATTTATTTTTCACACCATGAACGATACCTTCCTACCTTCACATAATTAGATATTTAAAATTTATTTAAAATTACATAAATATAATACACCAAGCTCATATGTCCTAAAAGTATATTCTGCATATGTAGATCAGGCTGCGATCAAAGCTTTATTGAAGTTTTTAAGGGAGGAGCTGTGGGGAGCTTAGGTTGGTCTTGTCACTCACCTCCGTCTTCGGGCCAAGTACAGATAGTGAGGAGGGAAAGTCTTGTCATACTTTGTGAGGGGAAAAGATAGTCAGCTAAATTTATGGAAACTTCGAAAAAAAATTATATTCACAAGTGAGTCGGGTGGCTAAGAAGTTAAGTAGAGCTGTGGTATCAATAAAAAAAATGGCTAATAAAATGTGACTCACTAAAATCGAACATGACAACCGTAGATTGCAATCTAAACAGCCTGAATCTCAGAAGGGTTGGGCCATGGTACATTGATGGGCTTTGGTGAAAAAAGGAAGAAGGAAAAGAGAGATGCTGGGTTGGCGAGAAGGAAGAAAAGAGAAGGTGGCTCAAGAGGGGGATTTAAAAGGTTGGAATTAACTGAGTTTAATTTCTGGTTTCGTTATGAAGCATATTCACATTCAAACTGAATCACTAGCGTTAAAATTAATGCATTCTTTTATTCATCCAAATTTATTCTTGGGTGGTATTTACAGGTGTTGTCATCCTATATAGTATTGGTTAAATGTGAAATTTGATGCCGTTCACTAAACTCAAATGTGTCCATTTTTAGGCAAAATCTCGACACCAAAATCTTTCCCCGTACAAATTTAGGAACAAGTGGATATTATATGCACTTTTAGAAGCCCTTGGGCAATGTGGAGATTAGCGTTGAAAACTGATAATAAGTCGTGTCTTGTGTGAAGCAGATGGCTAAATCATTCTTGTAGCCGAGAAGCTATCGACAGTCAGATCAGAACATGAACAGTGAACAGTAAAGACACTGTGCTCTGTGCAGAGCCTTCACTCTTCAGCGACCGGGAGGAGTTGACTTTGGCTACACATACAGCGACGGTCTCCTGCAGAGCCCAGACACACGTAAAGCCTGGCCGCTTCTGTGAATGTCTCTACGAAACGGAAGGGTACGACGCATGCACACCAGCGTGTAGCGCATCGGTATCCTCGCAGAGAAAGAGTCTCGGAAAAGCATGGCTAAAACCTTGCGCCGTCCTGTCCGGTTGCCATCGCCTTTGTTCGTTCCATCACAGGCTGTGGAGACTGTAGAGCAGTGAAAGGTGCATGCGTACACATGCGCGCGCGCGCGCACTGGGCCAGGCATGCAGTCATCCCTATCGCCATGGAAACCAAATCCAAAAGGACTCGTGATATATACTACTCTCCCTCTCATCAATATTTTTTATTTGAATGTATTTATAAAATCTAATAAATTTATAATATTATAAAAACATTTTGAAAACAAATCTACCTATATAATTGTAGTGTTTCCAAAATAAATATTTTAAAAACTATTATTAGTCAAGATTGTAAAAGTTTAACTAAACTTTACCAAAAAATTTATATTTTTATAACCGCAGGCAGTAGCAGAGTAGCATTACTAGTCTACTACTACTTCTACAGGCGTAACCGCACTGCTAAACTCGACTCTTCTCATCACACGGTGAGGTGAGGCTACGCAAAGGTCTTTTTACGCTTCTCCTCCGGTGCTTTTTACCACTACTCGAGTGCCTTTGCAATTGCCTGGAAAAAACTGGAAAAAACTAGCTAGCTAGGGCAGGGAGAGCCCGCCAAAGTTGCCCGTGCAATGGGGCTTTAACATCTTTGGCTCTAAAGCATGAGATTTCTGGTTCGCTTTTGTGATTCCTGTTTCACCCTAACCTCACATTCTGTCTTAGCGTAGAAATGAGATTGACGATCAGCTTTCGTGATTCCTGTTTCACTTATCCTCGCATTCTGTGTTAGTGTAGAAATGAGATTGATTATCAGAGGAGTAAATAGACGTCTCAATAAATTTATTACAAACTCGATAGTCTTCTTCTATTTAAACCACTCAACTTATCTTAAAACTCAAACGGAAGCCAAAATATAGAGAAATTTTAACAAGAAAAAAAATCGATGCAACACAACTCCACGGATGGTATATGAATTTTAGGTTTTATCTAAGATCAATCCATATATATTAGCACTCGAAAAATCGCAACATACAAAGAAATAAGAAAAGATGAATACCGATAAATAAAACTCTCCAAATTGATTGTCTAGAGGTAAAAAAATTCAAGAACCCATCACATAAACGTGTGAATACGAATTTTATACCTCTAGTGACCAGAAGAATAACCTCACAAGATGTTGAAATTTTTGCCTAAAATTAAAACAAAAATTATATCCGGAAACCGAAAAACTTGTAAACTTGCAAGGAAACCAATAGAAGGAGGTGAGAACAATAACATGAAGAAAAATAAACTTCATTGCAGCAGATGTCAACTCTATTTTAGGCAGATTACAAAGATTTTTCTCATAAAGCTCTCACATAATAAATTGGCTAAGCACTCCTTTTCCTCTCCTCTAAAACCCTAGCACAAGCTCTCATATGGTTGGCACGAGGGGCTCAAAATGGATAATTCATCTCCTCCCATAGCCCTACCTCTCTATTTATAAGCCTAAGAAATTTGATCCCTAAGTTTCATAACTTTTTTCCAAAATACTCCTCTCTTATAGTACACTCCTACCTACCATCGAGGGTATTTTGGTCCATTTTTTTCTTGATTCATTGGATGGCCACAGCGCCTCCACGACTTAGTTTCGTCTCGATACAAGCTTCGCGATGGTGCAATGTACTCCTCCAATCTTCTCATGGTTTTGAGGCCAAACCGCGAAACCCGAGCACAATTCTCTAAGCGTGACTCCCCACTTGCTTACACCTTAAGCAAGCACTTCGATGTTGACGCGCATACTCCATCTTACGATCCTGACCACGGGCAAGTCTCTCCCGCTTCCGATCCCTCGGGCAGTCTTGTCACTTGCACTGGTATCCTATTCGCTTGATTTTGTTAACACGTCGTTTCCATCCGTATTCCATGCTTTGCTTGACCTCTACATGTTCAGTTAGGATCACCCTTTACTCCGCTCAGCCTTCTTAATCGTCCGGCACCAAGCACTCCGCTTAGTTCCAATCATCTCGCTATCGATCACCAAGTTACATCTATCACCTGCACACCATGAGACAAGAAAACACATATCTCCAACTCTAATTGTAGTTAGTCCATAATAAATATGCTCAAATAAAATCCTAAATCAATTCAAATCACATCAAAGTTCATGCAAAACCGAAGATCATCAAACTAAATAAATACCAATGTCAATCACTCATCGCAAGTAAACTAAGAAATATTTCAACTTGGTTTCTCAATCTTCCCCTTAATGAGTGCTTTCATAACCCTTAAAGTACAAAGATTTTGGTTTGAACAAATTAAAACAAGATAAACTCATCCAATTGAAAAAAAACTCTAGAAAGAGAAGATGTCACCACAAAAGTATCCACTGTTTCATGATTAGTGTAAAGATTAGAGAAACTAGTATCATATCAAGTTCAAACAAGGCAACCAAGTTTAACCTGATGGGCTATGCAAATACTCATATATCAATCTAAGTCTTAGTTTAACAACATGAAAAAGAACATTCTTAGTAGATTAAAAAACGCAAGTTAACTTTCTCATTTGATCATTTAACTATCCTCAAGTGAGCTTTAAGCATTCATGGGTTCACTTCTTTTGCAAACAACATGAAGCCTTAAGCCACTATTTGATTCAATTTTAGCTCAAAACTTGATCATTTATTTTATTAACTCAACATAGGATTCAAGATATGCAATTTTTTACAAAGCCAAAACAAGTAGTGCCTTAGTGACACAAAAGAGTGCATACTCTCCCAAGGGTTAATCATGGGCTAAACATTTACACAGGCAAAGGTCAAAGATCCTCAATCCGTTGAACTGAACAAAATGGCTTAGCACAAGATTTTCATAGAACTAGCCCTAATTTAAGCACTGATCAAGATAAAGTAAATACTCAAGGGTGACAAAAGATTATATTCATATTTCAAGTTTATTCTTAGAAAAGACAAGTTTGCTCAACAGATTTTATGTCATATTTCAATAAGAGTTTAAGCTTGAACAAATTGTTATACATTCACTACACTTAGCATAAATTCACAACTAATACAAGAAAGTGCAAAGAACATATAAGTGAAGCTGGCTAACATGATTATTTTACAAATGCTATGCATACAAATGCAATGCATATAAATGCAATAAAAGTAAGATAGAGTATGTACAAAGATAACTTCCCCTCACACAATTCTATAGTGATGGCACACACCAAGCTCTCCCCTCAGAAAGGCAAACCTTGTTGCATCTAAAGGCTTAATAATGATATCGGCTAGCTGGTGTTCGGTATCTATGTAACTCAACTCAATGTCTCCCTTCTCATTATGGTATTTCAGAAAGTGAAATCTCACATCTATGTGTTTAGTTCTGGAGTGTTGAACTAGGTTATTGGCTAAGCTTATGGCAGTGGTGTTGTCACACAAAAAGTGGCACACTCTTAATCTAACCTAAAATCCCTCAAAGTAGCAACCATTCACAAAATTTATGAGCAATAGCTAGAAGTAGCTACATATTCAGCTTCAGCAGTAGACTGTGCAACGGTAGTCTTCTTGCTAGAAGACCAACACACAAGAGAAGTACCAAAGAAATGACAAGTACCATAGGTACTCTTCCTGTCAATTCTGCAACCAGCAAAATTCACATCTGAAAAGCCACGAAGAGAAAGCGAAGAGGATGCAGAAAACCAAAGGTCATACTTGAGAGTGTGCTTTAGATACCTCAGAATGTGTTTCACTGCTTGGCGGTGAGACGTCCTCGGTGAAGCCTAGAAGCGAGCACATAAGCATACGGCAAAGTGGATGTCAGATCTTACCACCATCAGGTAAAGGAGGGAGCTGATCATGCTCATGTACTCCAGCTGGTCCAACTTCTCGCCATCTTTATCTGGATCAAGCACGATCAAGGTAGCCGTCTGTCGGAGGGTTAACTCCTGTCGCAGGGATCCTGAGGGACCCCTTTTTAGAGATTCGGCGGGGGGGATGATCCTGAATATGTTCGCCAGAGAAATAAATGGGTATGAATGCGATGGTCGGTGGGGTGGAATGATCTAATGCGGAACGGAGTAAATACGCTGGTGTTTAGACAGGTTCGGGCCGCACGGAGGCGTAACACCCTACTCTTGTATGGATACTATAAATGCCTTGAGAATATCCCTCAAGGATGTTGCTGGTTACAAGAATGTTTATCTATCTTAGAGCCTGGGGCTCCTTGTTCTTCTCTTCTCTTCGCTACCTCAAAAACTTCTCAGAGATTGTCTAACTTGTCGAGCTTGCTCAGAGATCTCAAAGCTTCAAAAAAAACTTCAGAATACTTCAAAAGGACCTCTTTTCTGTCCGCGCTGCCGACGGCTTTAAATACCCACCGGCAGTAGCGTGCCTCGAACGGGAGGGGGGCACGAGTTCCGAGACACCATAAATGGAAAGGGCGTCATCATCACCTCTGTACGAAGTGACTGGGGGTGGAAAATACGTCCCACGCCCGGTCATCCGTCACCATAAATGCACTAGCAACGGGCGCCGTGGAGAGGGCTCACCGGGCAGTGGCAGAGCGGCCCGACGAGCCCGTCCTGTCTTGTTCTCCTGCCGCAGCAGCGCGGCAGACGGAACGTCTCGGCCCTTACGATGTTATTCCGAGACGGGCCGGATGGCACGGGATGGGACCCGTGCATTTAATGACCCCACGCCCTTCTGCCAGAATGTGGCAAGAACTGACACCGAGCGTGGCGGGAGCAATTGGAGGTGACAGGCCACACGCGCTCTTTAAATGCGGCCTTGGGCCTTTGACTGGTTGACACCTCATCAGTGAGCCCCTCAGGGGCCACTGTCGGGGGGCTCTCTGAGTCGTCGGGGAACCGAGTGCTCGGGGGTCACTGTTCACCTCCCCGAGCACTCCCTCCCGGGCACGCTTGTACGGATCCTCGGGGGACCGAGTGCTCGAGGGCTGCTGCACGCAGCCCCGAGCACTCTCTCCCGGAGCTTCCTTCAGTGGGTCCTCGGGATACTTGGGTGGCCAGGGGGCCACTGCCTGCGGCCCCTCGGGCACATTTCTCCCGGTACTTAGCTTTCCTGATCGTCGGGGGACTCGGGTGCTCGGGGGCCACCGTATACCTCCCCGAGCACTTTCTTCCCGGTACTTAGACTTCGCAGATCATCGGGGAACCATGGTACTCGGGGACCACTGACTGTGGCCCCAAGCACCCTCTCCCGGGACTTAATCTTTTTTACCTTGCGAAGGAGACTCCACGGGATGGCGCCACATGACGGATTGCTGGCCTAGCCTCGGGATTCGGGGACCCCTGGTTCCTGATTCACCGACACCATCGGTGTCACCAATAGCTTTGTATCGCTCATGTCGAACTTCTTCGGCATATCCTTGGTGTACTTCGCCTGGTAGACGAATGTATCTTACTTGCACTACTTGATTTGAAGTCCAAGGAAGAAGTTGAGCTCACCCATCATCGACATCTCGAACTCCCTGCACATAGTTTCTACAAACTTGGCCACAAATATATAAGAAGAGCCACAAAAAAATGATATCATCCATGTAAATCTGAACAAGTAAGAAATCATTGTCATGCCTAAGAGTGAACACAATTTTATCAACTGACCCCATCACATACCATTGCCCTAGCAAGAAAGACCTAAGCCTATCATACCAAGTCCTAGGTGCCTGCTTAAGCCCATACAAAATTTTCTGAAGCTTGTATACTCTATAAGGGTATTTAGGATGCTCAAAGCGTGGGGGTTATTTAACACAGATCTCTTGCTCTATGAAACCATTTAGGATAGCACTTTTGACATCCATTTGATACAACTTGAAACCTCAGGAGGGCCGCAAATGCAAGGAGGATCCTAATGGCTTCCAGCCTAGCTATTGGTGCAAAAGTCTCTCCAAAGTCTATCCCGTTTACCTGAGTGAAACCTTGGGCTATCAGTCTAGTCTTGTTTCTTACTACAGACCCATCCTCCCTCTGTTTATTTTTTAAAACCCATTTGATGCCTATGGTGTGAACATTTGAGTGTGACTCTACAAGGATCCAAACCAGGTTTCTCAAAATTTTCTAGCTCTTCATATATGACATTGACCCAACTCAAATTAGATAAAGCATTCCCAACACCATGGGGCTCAAAGGAAGCAACAAATGTAGAATCAGTGAAATGAACATAATGAGCAGATTTAGATCTCGTTACCCTTTCATTGATGTCGCCGATCATCATCTGTGTAGTGTTGTCGCTGAATGTGTTGAGGAGCTTCATGCTACAAGATGATATTTCCTCAAACACTGCTAGTGTAGGCTCAAAAGCAGCTGAAGTAGAAGTAGAGGCTACAGATTCCTCTATCGGTGTAGAAGAGGTAGGAACCAGCTAGGGAGCAAGTGGGGTAGTAGGAAGTAGTGGATCATCCTCGTCATCCCTGAAAGCTGGAAGGTCGCCATATACAAAGATACTTTCGCTCATCTCTTGGTCACCTGCATACTCGTAGAGATGGCTAGCATAAGGGGTTGATTAATCAAAAATCACATCATAGGACTCTATGATGGTGTTAGTGTCAAGATTAAAGATCATGTAAGAATGACCATAAAGAGAATACCCCAAGAAAATATCATCAAAAGAACGTGACTCGAACTTGTCAAGATTGCCACGCTTTAGGATGAAACACCGACACCTAAAAACTCTCAAATGCGAAACCTTCGGCTTCCTCCCAAAACGTAGCTCATAAGAAGTCAAATTCAAAATCGAGCGTAAGAAAATTCGATTGGAGATGTAGCACACCATGCTAATAGTCTCAGCCAAAAACTTTCTAGGAGTCCTATACCCATCGAGCATCATCCTAGCCATCTCTACCAAAGTGTGATTCTTTCTCTCAACCACATCATTCTGCTAAGGGATGTGTGGGCAGAAAATTGATGCTCAATACATGCTCAAGACAGAAAGCATCAAAGAGAAAATTCTTGAACTCAGTGTCATTATCACTGCGAATTACTTTCAATGCACCAGAGAGTTCTTTGAACAATCTCAAAACTAAGCTCTGAAAGTGTGAAAACACTTCATCCGTGCTCACAAGAATAAGACCTAAGAGTAGCGAGAGAAGTCATCAACAATGACAAGAACGTACCACTCTCCGCTCACAGAATAAACCCGTGATGGACAAACAGTGTCAATACAGAGAAGTTCTCCCAGTCGTTCAGTCATCACCAGATTGACTGGTGGGTGAGGAGCAGCAACCATCTTGCCATATCGACAAGGAGCACAAACAAGGTTTTTCTCAAACTTGAGCTTGAGCAATCCTCGGAACAAACCTAGGGCACTCAAATGAGTAAGTAAATTAAAGATCATATTCCCTAGTCTCCTATGCCACATCCAAAGCTCAGAAGAAGGCTGTGCTATCAAACAACGAGAAGAACCAAGAGACTCAGAAAAATTAGCTCAAAAAACTCTCCCAACTCTGAAAATTTGGCAAATCAAAGCGCCAGAAGAATCAAGAGATCGAGAAGTATCGCGTTTGAAACGTACTTCTAAGTCCTCATCTAGCAACTGAGATATAGAGAGAAGATTGTATCCCAGATACTCCACCAAAGCCACATCTTTGAGAGTGAAACTCTCATTCACCCTTACCATACCTTTCGCCTTCACTCTTCCTTTTTGATCATCACCGAAAGTGATATACTCGTGTCGCTTCATCGGGGTGAGGCTGGAGAACCATAATGCATCTCCGGTCATATGGCGCGAATAACCAGAGTCAATGAGCTACTTGTTCTCTAGGCCTCGACCTTCCACCTACATATGAGAAGAATAGTAGGTGGATGGCTCAGTACTAGGGTTAAACAGAAATCCCTTGGGAATCCAGTACTGGGTCATCCACCCTGAAGCAGTAAAAGTGGGTGAATGCAGATCAATACTAGCACACTGGGGGTGAGAACTATGATAAGGAAAATATGGTCCGCCAAAGCATTGGGACTCAAAGCCTCTTACACATGGACCAAACCCATATGAGTCATGGTAAAATCCACACCAAACAACGCCTCTAGAAAGAGACTAAAAGGCACTAGAGACTTGTGGGTAAGAGTGAGAAAAAGGCTTATGTACACTGACAGGGGCGGTACGTGTCCCGGGTACTTCACTCCCACTCACGCCGCTCATCTCTCCTATGATGAAAGCAAAAACCAAACAAGTGACCTTCCTGCTGACAGTAGATGCAATGGTAAAGTCTCTCGGGAGCTTGGCTATTGGGCTCTCTCGTAGGGGCTCTCACCTTAGGTTATGGAGCTTTCTTGTGTTGTGGTGTGGATTTCTTTTTGATGGGTTGTGGTATAGGTTTCTTCTTGATGGGTGATGGTTTGACATCGATTTTGGACTTCTCAGTATCTAGGGTAGTAGGTGTGGTGAACATAGTCTTACTCTCACCATTGTACGCCACCCTCTCAAAACCCAACTCAAGAGATAAACCCGCCTTGTCAGCACACATCTTGGTCTTGGGCAAGATCTAATTCATTTTTCCTTTGCCCTCTTAGCACTTCTCCACTAGAGAAAGGAGGTACTTATTTTCAGTCAAATGCTTTTAAACTTTACTTCTAACCCAGTTGAGCTTGTCCTGAAAGGTAGTGCAGGTGGAGTAGTTCGGCTGCACATCCTTCGAACACCTAACACTCTCCAATCTAATTTCTAACTCCTTAAGGCGCTTGTCTTTTAGTTCAACATCCCTTGCAATCAAAGGGCAATTCTTGCAAGCACCTAAGGGAGTAGACCTAGACTCCTCCTCAATGAGCTTTTTCTCGGCACTCTCAAGCCGACTAGCGACTTGAGCATGCATATTCCAAAGCTTGGCAAGTTCAGTTATGACAATCAAATAATTCTCACACTCCTCAACATCAGGCCTAGACCTAAGCAATGTAAGTTCAGTAGACACAGACTCATACTTAGGTCTAAGATTCTCCAACTCACGCACAGCTTTCTTGAGTAACTAGTCCTGACTAACAAGAGAATCATTCAAGGTATAGACTTGAAAGCTGGTTGTAAGAAGGTAATGCCACGGAGGGATCAAGCTCGAGGTCGTTGTCATTGTTGTCATTCACCATGAAGCAGAGGTTGGTGAAGTCCTTATTTTTCTTCTTCTTGTCCTTTATCAACCGCTCCTCTTCCTCCGAGCTCCCCTCCTCACTAGAAGAGGTGTCGATGTCGCTGAGAGCAGTCACGAACGTCCTAGAAGCCGCCTTGGCTGCCTTCTTGGCCATCTTGTCGTGGTTGTTCTTGAAAAAGGCTTCTTATTCCTCATCTTGTGCTTGTTGTGGTCGTGGTCGTGGTCGCGGTCTTCCCTCTTCTTGAGCTTGGGGCAATCCACCTTGAAGTGGCTGGTATCACCACACTCAAAGCAGGCACGGGAACTGCCCCTCCTTCGGTCTCGGCGATTGTTATAGAAACGGGTAAACTTCTTCACAATGAGAGCAATGTCCTCATCATCCAAAGTGTCTACCTTCTCCTCTGTGATTGAAACCAAAGAAGACAAAGAACAACCACTCGATGAAGTGTTAGCACAAGAGAAGCTAGCTCTAGCCTGATTGCCATCATTTGATCCAGAAACCAACAACATGTCTACTCTGGGTTTCCAAGACCTATCCGAGTCGTCTTGGCTATCTCGGTAGACTTAATCTTGCTAAAGAGTTCATCACAAGTTAATATGTCATAACTTGGTGACTCTTCAATTCTCGAGATCTTCACTTCCCATATGCTACGATCAAGAGCATAGAGAAGCTTGACGCTCTCTCATGGTCAGAATAGGGAAGAACACTAGCGGATTGTTAACGATCCCATCAAAGCGAGAAAACATCGCATCCAAAGACTCTCCAGGGCTTTGCACAAACATTTAATATTCTTGGTTATATGAGCTTTAGCTTCTAGGCTTAATCTGATTAGTGCATTCATGAAAGACACTCAGAGTAGACCAGATCTCACGGGTAGTACGGAGGTGCTAGACCCTACCAAACTCATTCTGACTCAGACTTGTGAACCAAATATTTCTATCCTTGTTGTTGGTCTCATACTATTCGATTTGAATCTGAGTCGTGTGAGCAGCAGGAATCACATAGTTGAAATAAACTATTTCTCAAATTGCACTTCCTTAGCTTAGAAGATAAGCCTCTATGCGCACCTTCCAATATAAAAAATCTCGACCATCGAAGAACGAAATTTACCCACTTCTCTCCATTATCACCTACAGATCACAAAGCCGGTTAAGGTCAACAAGTGATCAAACCGGCTCTAGTACCAATTGTAGGAACGAGATTGATGACTAGAGAGAGGTGAATAAATACCTCAACAAATTTCTTGTGAAATCAATGACCTTCTCCTATTTGGATCACCCAACACACCTCAAAATTCAAGCAGAAGTAAAAATAGAGAGAAGTTTTAACAAGAAAAAATCGATGCAACACGACTCCATGGATGGTATATGAACCATAAGTTTCATGTGTCTTAGCACTCTAAAGATCATAACTTACAAAGAAACAAGAAAAGATAAACACCGAGCAACGAAACTCTTCAAGTTGATTGTCTAGAGGTAAGGAAATTCAAGACCCCATCATATAAGCATGTGTATGTGAATTTTATGTCTCTAGCAACAAGAAGAATGACCTCATAAGGTGCTAAAAATTTAGCCCAAAAATCAAAACGAAAATCAAATCCGGAGACTAGAAACTTGAAAATTTGCAAGGGAACTAATAGAGGAAAACTAGAAGGAGGTGAGCACGATATATGAAGAAAAATAAACTTTATTGCAGCAAAGATCAACCATATTTTAGACAGATTATAAAGATTTTTTCTCACAAAGCTCTCACCTAATACATAGACTAACCATTTTTCTTCCTCTCATCTAAAACCCTAGCACAACGCTCTCATATAGATGGCACAAGGGTTCAAAATAGCTGGTTCATCTCCTCCCATAGTCCTACCCCTCTATTTATAAGACTAGGAAACTTAAGCCCTAAGTTTCGTAGCATTTAACAAAATACCTCTCTTTTGTAATACACTCCTACCTACCACTAAGGGTATTTTGGTCTATTTTTTCTCGATTCATCGGACGGCTGTGACGCCTTCACGACTTAGCTTCACCTCAATGCAAACTTTGCAATGGTGCCACGTACTCCTCTGGCCCTCCCATGGTTTTGAGGCTAAATCGTGAAACCCTAGCACGCTTCTCAAAGTGTGACTCCCCACTTGCTTACACCTTAAGCAAACACTCCGATATCTACGTATGTACTCCATCTTGCGATCCTGGCCGCCGGTAAGTCTCTCCTGCTCTTGATCCCTCGAGCCACCTTGTCACTTGCACCGGCATCCCCTTCGCTTGACTTTGTCAATACGCTGTCTCCATCCGTCTTTCATGCTTTACTTGACCTCCGCATGTTTAACTAGGATCACCATTAACTCCATCCGGCCTCCTTGATTATTCGGCACCAAGCACTCCGCTTGGCCCCAATCATCGCGCCGTCAACCACCAAGTTGCATCTTTCACCTACACACCATGAGACAAGCAAACATATATCTCCAACTCTAATTCTAGTTAGTCCATAATCAATATGCTCAAATAAAATCCCAAATCAATTTAAATCACATCAAAGCTCATGCAAAACCGAAGATCATAAAACCAAATAAATACTAATGTCAATCACTCATCACAACTAAACCAAGACATATTTCAACTTGGTTTCTCATTTGGTCTTTGAATTTAGAGAACTAGAGTGATTTTACTAGGTAAAAATCGGCCACTCTGATATTTAGCGAAAGCTCAGCATCTCAAATTAGGATACGGTAGGATCAAGCCAAAAATTTGTCCTCACATATTTCTCCAAGAGCGGAAATGTATGGGTGCATGCTAAGTACTCCCTCCTTCCCACAATACAGGGCGTATAAAATTTTTCTCTGAGACCAAGGCATTCGATTGAACGTCGCCGGAGCTCCCACCTCCATCACTGCATGGCTTCGTAGCGCACGCCATGCAGCTCTTCGTTCCTCGCGCCCTCACAGCATTTACACTTCACGCCATGCAGCCTCGCGCTCACGCTCCCGCATGCAGGCGCTCCCTCGCTCGTTTCGCGCTTGATTTGCTCCACGCGCGCCCGCGTCTATCTCCCGCGTCCACGCGCGCCCGCCTTCATCTCCCGCGCTCTCGCTTCTTCACCGTGCGCCAGCTCTCGCGTTCAAATGCACTCTTGCCGCCGGCTCTAAGCATCCAAATGCGTTTTCACGCAAACAAAATTTCCAATTCTCCGTGAGCTCCGAATTTGAGTTTTGCCGCCCAGAATTTGCAAGGCCTGCACCGCCAAAATCATGTCCATATCTTCCTATACATAGCTCGGCCATACCTTCTCCATGAGCACCTTCACTTCTTTTCTCTTATATTCTTCTCTCATCCATTAAAATGATTTGAGTATGGCAAATTTTGACCTCAACCAACCAATCAATTGGGAGCAGATTGAAGAGTTTGATGGACTTGTTATTGATCTCAACTACAATCTTGAGTGGGATGAAGGTATACATCATTTTGTTATTTCTATTATTTGGTTTTGTTTCGTGCTCAAGGAAAACATGGTGTAGCAGATGGAGCTGACGATAATGGACGAGGAGATGAAGGTGATGAACATAGTGGAGGAGATGTACCTGTGGAACAAGAAGTTGCCAGAGATCAAGGAGAAGGAGATGGTGATGGCGCACACGGGACGCTCGAGCTCACCGGCGCACACGGCACGCTCAGGCTCGCTGGCTGCGAGTGCACCAGACTCGGACTCGCCGGCCGCGGTCATGCCAGGTATCGCGTCTCAGGTGAAGGCAACACCGGATTCCTCTTCTCAGGTGAGGGCAACGCTGGGCGCGGCCACGGAACGCTTGGCCTAGTCGGTCGCGGGCGCAGCAGTCTCGGAGTCGCTGGCCGCGTTCAAGCTCGCATCGGGGTATCAAGCGAGGGCAACGACGGGCTAGGACGCTCCAGCCGCGGTCACGGTACCCGACTTGGACTCGCTGGCCGTTGTCATGGCGGCATCGGGGACTCAAGCATAATGAACACCAGGCTTGGCCGTGCTGGCCGTGGTGAAGCTGGGATGGCAATAGCCAGACAAGACGTAGCTGGGATGACAGCAAGTGGAACCGAAACAAGTAAGTTATCATTCCATGTTTACGCATAGTTTGAGTAGTTAATGCATGTACTCACTATTCGACAAACATTTGTACAGTTTTTTTGTTCATCTAAGTTTTCCAATGCAGTTGTAGTTCATGAATATGAGTAGCAAAATTATTTTACCATATGTTCATCTAAGTTTTCCAATGCAGTTGTAGTTCATGAATATGAGTAGCAAAATTATTTAAGCATATGTTCATCTAATTTTTCCAATGCAGTTGTAGTTCATGAATATGAGTAGCAAAATTATTTAAGCATATGTTCATCTAAGTTTTCCAATGCAATTGTAGATCAAGTTGGGAATGTAACCAGAAGGAAGCAATATAACGACGCGGAACGACGGGCCATTTATACCATGCTCTTAGAGAGAACATCATTAGGAATTCTAAAACATGGAGTGACAAACGCCGTGTCTCTTGAGACAGGGGTGCCTGTGAGAGTTATACAACGCATATGGCTGAATGGCAAGCGCGGTGGTGGTATACATGCCGTGGACAGCAAGAAGCCAAAGAATTGTGGCCACAAAAGAGTTGCCTTCAATAGCGAGGCTATCAGAGATGTTCCTTTGAGTAAGCGAACGACTCTGCATGACCTAGCTACAGAATTGGGTGTTTCAAAGAGCACGTTATTTAGGCGGTTGAAAGAGGGGAAATTTAGAAGGCACACGAACGACATAAAATCTTCGCTAACGGATGAAAACAAAAAAGGCTGTGTTTGTTTTTGCCTTTCGATGCTAGACCCAGTAAGCATTCCTCACGAGCCAACCTTCCTGGGTTTGCATAACATTGTGCACATCGACGAGAAGTGGTTCTATAGGACCCGAAAATGTCAGAAGTATTATTTGGCGATTGACGAAGATAAACCAGAGAGGGTCACAAAGAATAAGAATTTCATAGAGAAAGTGATGTTCCTCTGTGCAGTTGCAAGACCTAGATATGACCAAGAAGGTAATGTCGCATTTTCCGAAAAGATTGGAATATGGCCATTTACAGAGGTAGTGCCTGCCAAGAGGAGTAGTGTAAACAGGCCTGCCGGTACCTTGGTAACCAAAGCAATGAATTCGGTTACTAAGGATCATAGCCGTGCGTATCTCCTGAACTATGTCTTGCCAGCGATCAAACAGCGATGGCCAGCAGATGATATTGGTACCCCTATTTTCATCCAACGGGACAATGCTAAGACGCATGTTGCAGTAGATGATGTCGACTTTTGTAGTGAGGCATCGGCAGATGGTTTTGACATAAGGTTGATGTGCCAACCGCCCAACTCCCCCGATCTCAATGTGCTCGACCTTGGTTATTTTGTGGCCATCCAGGCCATGTTTCAAAAGTCCTCTCCCACTAGTGTTGAAGACATTGTCGCCAAGGTAACCAAAGCCTACGACGAGTATCCAATTGATAGGAGTAATCGCATTTTCCTAACTCACCAAGCTTGCATGAGAGAGATACTACTGCAAAAGGGGGGACAACATTATAAAATCCCACATTTGAAGAAGGAAGCTTTGGAGAGGAATGGTGTTCTTCCGGTTCGGTTACAATGCGAGGCAGAAATTGTGAGCGAAGCGTTACAATTTGTCTCTTAGACGTAGAATTGTTATTTCTGTTTTTGCAATTGTAACCGAACCATGATTGAATTTTGTAATGTTATTTCTGTTATCAAGCATCACCGACGGTGTCCGGCGCCATGACATCGACATGGACCGAGTCATCTGCAACTTTTCCACAACAATTCCGGGACACGCCATGCTGCCAGAGCACCTTCCTCTGGAAGCATTACCCTGCAATCAAATTTGTCGTATCCGTATATCCAAGCGCTGATGGTGTACTCGCTATGAACGCGTTTGCAACGAAAGCACGGTGTCAACCGACGGCAACGAGCGCAAGGGCCTTCGAGCGAGCAGCGATAGCAACCAGCTCCCGTGCCGGACAGCCACTCAGAGAAATCCTCGTCGTCGAGCTCGTTGAGCCAATCGTGGGTGGCTTCATGGGAGTCGTCCTGGTGCGCGACGACTACGCCAGTGTGGACACCGTTGAAGGAGCTGTCGACTTGCGATACGAGGAGGTCGTCGAGGTTGCTGTCCTGAGTGCCGGCGACATGCGCGACGAGAGGGACGCGGAGCTGGCCGCGATCAAGGGAGTCGTTCGTGGCGAGGTTGAGCTGGTTGCCCATAGGGCCGTCCTGGCCATCGGTGACGTCCATGGCTCTGGAACGTGGAACCGTGGAAACGAGGAAATATACTCGGAGTAGATAGCATGCATGCAGCAGCATTAAGTGCAGGAGCAACGGTTCGCATGCAGCCATGCAGGAGCTGAAACGGCAGCATTCAATGCTTCATGCTTAATACGATCTGTAATTTGGGAAGAAGTACAAAAAATTATACGCCCTGTATTGTGGGAAGGAGGGAGTAGCTTCTATAGCGAACATGATATTTTTAGACATGTATGTAATTTTGATAATCTAGTCAATTGTACTAATATGTTTGTTAAGTATATACTTTAGTAGATCTTATGGGATGTAGTACATGTATAATCCACCAAAGAGAAATCAAGAAAGTTTGAATTGAACGAGTTCAGGGAAAAATTATTAACACTGGATGGTCTGGTGCTCAGAAAGGATAACACATCGGATGTTCCAGTGCTCAGCAAGAATTCACACCAAAATATTTGGACTCAGAAGAGAAAATCGAAGGCCTCACCGGATGATCCGGTATTGGAGTGATGTGCACATCGGAGTATTTTACATAACTTATGCGTATCTTCAAAGGAAATGTTTGAACTCACTGGATGGTTCGATGTTCAGAAGAAGTGCACACTGGAGGCTTCACTAGAGCATTTTCTATGAGAAGTTGTTATGGCTTGTCTGGTGTGATTGTATACACTGGATGGTCCGGTGATCAGAAGATCTACACGCCAAACAAATGTATAGTGAGAAGTGGCTCGATCGGCTCAAGTCTACACAACGGATAGTTCAGTGAAGGAGTTCATATTTACGCCGGTATAGCTGGTGTTCACAATGAGTTCGATTGTGAACACATTATTTAACAAAAAAATATTACAACATTACGAAGAGGTCGGGGACCTGCTGAAGATCCTGAGAGGATCACAGGAGAACATCTCCTTATATCTGAAGCTACGTGCCAACTGAAAGGTGAGGTTGTGCCTCGCGTCAAAAGAAGCTTCCAGATCTATTTCCCGATCAAACAGGCTCTCTAAGAAAGGGGACTCCGATGACAAAGTCACAATGAAGCCTTCGGTCATCGTAACCTCGTCTTCTTCAATAGGCTCCTCTTTAGGGGTGAGGAACTCAGCCCCAGAAAAAGGTTGAGCTCCCCTAAAATTTCGTTGACCCTCTAAAACCGACCTATCAAAGGTCCTCCAAATCACACGGGCTTGAGTGTCAAAGGCATCCTGAGTAGCCCTTCACCAACGATAATAGTCTTTGAACTCCCCTTGTAGATACTAGCGTAGAAAAGTTCGCCATGTTACACAACGCATGTAGAGACCTTCAAACTCCATCACTAGATGAATTTCATCTAAAACTACCCTCTTGGTGTCGGGCTTGATGACAACATCTTTTCCCGCCTGTAAACAGGACGAGGACCACGTCTGATAGTTTGTTTGAAACGCTGAAAGACATGAAGAAAACAAATAAGAAGTAAAGCTAACAAAGGGTTGTCCCATTACCAAAAGTTTTCCTTATAAAAAGACCGACACAGACCCTAGTCCTTACAAAATCAGAGCAGAGGCCCTGGCCTACAACATATCCTACGACCTAAAAAAACATATTTGCATAGCCACAGTTAGAAAGTCATACCTGGGCTCCACCAATATTAACTTTGTCCCCTTGGCCCCCCTCCGATGCATCTCCGCTGCGCGCTCCATCGATTTCGGCTGCCGATGAGGCCAAAGCGCTGGAACCAACATCCTGGGCGCTAGCAAGGGTTTCAGATTGACTACGGGTATGCCAATACTTATTGAAGAATGCACGAGCAACTGTTTTCACTCTGCGACCTATAAACTTCAAGGCAGCTTTTGTTGGAAGCTCGTAGTCCGGCGTGCCGAGGGTCTCAACATGAGAACAACCGATAACCCTTAGAGCAACCAAGGTTGCCTTGATATACACCTCAACGCATAAGTCACCAAAGCAGTGAGTGCCAGTCTTCAAGAAACATGTTGCCCGATTAATCAACTCGAGGGTACCTCGGAGTTCAGACCCAACTACAAAGGGGGAAGTGTCAGCCAATCCCAACTCGCTGAACAGCTTGGACATTTCCTCGGAAATGGCACAAGCGTCTTTTTTGTGATTGGACAACTCATTTTCTAGAGTTGCCTTCTAATGCTTGAGCGCCGCCTTTTCCTTCTCGAGGGCAGCTGTTAGTTTTTCTCGTGCTGCTTTCTCTCGATAGAAGGAGGTGGTCAGCTCTTCCTGCTTTGCCCTTTGGGCTGCAGCAGATTCAAGCACACACACTCACTCCCTCTCGAGAGCAGCCTCAACATCAAGCCTCCTCCATTTCTTTTCTTCCTGAGCAGAGCCCAGAGTGCACAGCCGCTTCTTCTCCACTTCGAGGGTATCATTAGAGGCACGTCACTTTCTCTTTTCTTCTTCGAGGACACCCTATGAGGCAATCCGCGCTTGACACTCCTCCTCTATCGTAGTTCGAAGGTCCTTAACCTCCTCTTCGGCATGGTAGCGCCGGGACCTGGCCTCGTCAAGTTGAGCCACCATATGGCTAATGATTGTCCAAGCGCTTCAGACAACAACCAAGCCCTGTCGCAAATCCACGCGCATATTAGTGTCGGAGAAACGACACAAAAACGTAAAAACATGTGAAGTCACACCTTCGTTTGTGCCAAAAAAGATGATCAATTAGGTCATCAGGAGCATAATCAGACTAGTGCCATGAGATCAAGCCTCCCTATCTACAAATATGATCGTAGCCTCTGAGGCTCAAGATGCCTCTGGTGAAGATGGTCAGCCGGGTCACCAGAGGTGTAACAATTGATAAATAGTTAAATTTATAATTAAAATTATAAAAAATTAACAATTCAATTTTCATACGGTTTGAAAAGAGGAAAAGAAAGGTGAGATGAAGTGTGGAGAGTAGTGGAAGAAGATCAAACTCTCCAACCCTCCAGGACTTGGTTGCGTCTACACCACTGCTTATTCCTTTAAAAAATCTGTGCGGATTCCATTTGTAGTGGCCCAAGCCTTGGGCCACAGGTTCAGCACAAGCCAGTTGTTTAACCTAGTCGAATCGATTTTTTATTTTCGAAACCACCGAATCGAATTTGTTTTCTGTATATAGTTTTTTTTCAGGGACACGGGAACAAACCACTCTTGTCACAGTCCAGGTCACGCCATTCAATGTGGTCAAAGAATTAAAACCTCCCTAGTACCACCAGTACAGAGTACCACCACATTGCCGGAGCGATGTGACGAAACAGAAGCAGACGGTCGCCGGATCATGTGCGGCTGCGGCAGCCACGGCGACCGACCCAGTGCCACGGGTGGTTGCGCACCTTCATCACCTCACCTCACCTTTCCGGCCTTTAATGATGTCGACGCTTTCGTCGGCCTATCGAATTGCGAGCTTTTTTCCTCGCTCGCATGATCGCGTCGCCCCCGCGAGGCCGCGATCTGTCCGCCGCCCATCATTCCGCCAATCCACCACCACCCGAAAAGCCAGCGGCATCGCCGCGAGAATGAGATCGCGTCCCCTCCCGCAGTATTTTTTTTCCTATTTTAAAAAAATTTTAAATTAATTTTTGAAAATAAATCAACGATAAAACTATTTCTAATTTTAATCCTGAGTTCACGCTACATACGACGGCACGAATGTTGACTATATTCGTATAAGTCATGATGACATGAACACGACCAATATCCACACTAATGTGGATCCCAGAGTCAAAGACCATTCTCAATTTTGATCATTGGGGTTCGCACCAAAGGCGATAGCGCGGATATTGATCATATCCGCGCCAGCTATAGTAGCACGAATACGGTCAATATATGTGCCATCGTCCATAGCGTGGACTTCAAGATTAAAATTAAAAATAATTTTAACGTTGATTCATTTTTAAAATAGTAAAAAAAAAGATCAAAATAGAAAAAAAATTCCCTCCCGCGCGATTCGACTTTCTCGCTGGCCGCCGGCAGCGCTCGTGGAGGACGGAGACTGCAAGGTTAGCTCGGAGGCGTAGCTACTCTGCTGCGCTCTTTACTCGCACCGAATTAGAGGGCGGCAGTTGGCCAGGCAATCCTGAACCACCAGCGGCGGCCGCGGCAATTCCGATGAAGACAACATGATACTGTTTTTGTTACGAAAGTGGCGTCATCTGCAGCACTCTCAATTTCGGAAACGTGAAGAGAGAACAAGTGTTATGTTACGTACATGGGCGTCCTGAAAATCTTTTCTTTTTTATATGGAGAATTTGGCACACAAGATGAGATAAAAAAGGGGTTGAAATGCACAGGACAGGGATTGGCTGCGTAAGCTGCGAGAAAGAGAGGACTTCACATTATTGTGATCACTTTGGAAAGCCATTTTGCACATGTGATTACAAGTAGTAGTAGTAGTAGGCTGGAGCTGATCGAGTTGGGTTGCTAGGCCAGGAAGGAGCAGAGGGCGGCGCGTCGCTGACGCTCTTCCTGGCGAGCCCGAGCTGCTGCTGCGACCGCTTGCAGTAGGCGATGGCGCCCTGGATGAGCCCCTCCGACTCCGACCGGGCGCTGCTGCTCCTCTTCAGCGCCGGGCCGCTGGCGACCCCGGAGCTCCTCCTCGCCGAGGACGAAGACAGCGGCTTCGACGGTGCCGCTGCAGGCGCCGTCGACATCGCGTGCCGCCACTTGATCACGCCGGAGAAGGACTTGCGCTGGCGGGCGGCGGCTGCGGCGAGCTCCTCCTCGTCCATCAGCTTCTCCTGCTCGATGCTGCTCCTCAGGGTGGTCGGCGCTGCCCTGCCGCTGCTGGTGCTGATGCTGCAGCCGTTCTTGATTTGGCCGAATGGCGCCTTGCAGCAGCTGCTGCTCTTGGTCTCGCCAGATGGCGTCGCCCTGGTCCTGGCCCGGACGGCAGCGCCACGGCATTGCTCGTCGGAGCACGAGGTCCTGGCGAACAGGGACCGGAAGAAGGCCCGCGACGCCTGCAGCTTCGCGTGCACCGTCCGCGCGGCCTTCCTGCGCCGGGACCCCTCTGCGCGCAGCCTCGCCGCCGGCTGCGCGTCGCGGTACCCCGCGGAATGCGAATGCTGCAGCGGAGCGACCGTCGCGGCGCTCCTCCTGCCGGCGCCACAGGCACCGCCGCTGGCATCAACTTCCTGCAGCTTGCCCCCCGACCTCAGCGCCCCCTTGTGCGGGGGCGCCGCCATCCTGCCCCGGCAGATCAGCTCGTCCGCGCTGCTCCGGCGCACCCGGAACTCGAATTCCCCACAAGAACTGAGATCCAGGTCGATGTACTCCTCGTCCCCGAACGAATGCGCATTAGCAGCACCAACCGCGGTGACCATGGTGGCTGCTCTCGCCATTGCATCGCCGCCACCGTGCTGGGCCGTCGCCCTGGGGCACATTGCCTGCTCCGATGATGGGCCGGGTAAACGGCGGAGAGGATGAGTTAATATGAGGAGGCAGTGTCAGGGGTTTGAAATTTTTTATGGGCAAGCAATGGCAGTGTGGCAGGGCATGGAGGGATCCAAGAAAACAGAATGCGGGTGGGGGTGGTAGCCTGGACCCCCCTTGTCTTGGAGGCTGCCTGTGCCTGAATGAATGATAGTAGGGTTTGTCTTGTGCTCAGGTCACTCCTAGTCTCCTAGATCACATCAGATGTCTTCCTGAAGGTGTGTAGTAGTTGTACTGTTATACGTAGTGTAGTGCACTACTTGTGTATACTATCACAGTTCACAAAGCAGACGGTAACTAAAGATACGTGTACTTGTGAATATGGTCGTATATATCAGTAGTGGTAGACTTAGAATAAAAATAATCGAGTGTCCTACTCATTACATTAAAAGATGTCATATGAATTGCTACATTCAATAGATAACTGGAAAACAAAATTTTAATCTATCATGTGCACCACCCTGTGAACAGATCTGCCCCTGTATACAAGTCCTGCCAGGCTCAAAATATGCTTCACGACGACTAGTGGTGTGCGATGGACCTCTGGACTCTTACTGGAAGTACATCTACTGCCTAGCATTTCACACCTTGATTCAAATGGAAATGGTGTCAGAACCAAAAAATTAACATATGCTATTGAGAGCATAAGATTGTTACTTCTTACTAACTCCTTGCATGGATGAACACGTATGGGTTAAAAATTGACAAGTAGAGGTTGACAAAGCTATGGCAACGACTTTGTGCACAGAAAGGATTTAGAACTTCTTTTGTTCCCTTGCCCTCTTTTAGCGTCTTTGATCTTTCTGCTGTCAATTAAAGCTGAAGAAAAGAACAAAGGCAAAAAAAGGATGAGGATGCAGACGGATAAAAGAAGAGGTTGACTTTTACAATGTCACCATGGCATAGTACCCAAGAAAATTGTTTGCATATACACGTAGTTGGTTTTCACTTATACTAGTCATATGTGCAGATTGCAGACGACAACATTCACAGGGCGTGACAGAAAAAAATAAACTGAACAGAAACGACGGTTATATTGTACACTGCTCTGCTAGACTGCTATACATTTCTCAGGCTTTTGTGCTAGTGATTTTACATCGACTACTGCTGGTATGAGTTTCATTTCCCACCCTACACGGATTATTGGAAGCCAGATCTTGTCTCATCTTCAAGGTCATCAAATTCCCACCCACTGATCTCGTCAGCCTTGTAATCTTGGTCGAATTTCGCCATTTCTGAATCAGACTCTGATGGTAGCCGTGTCCTGAGCTGAGCCGCGATCGGGGAATCGCTTCTTGAATGGCTTGGTGAGGCAGATGCCTTGAAGGAACGGGATCGTCTTGTTTTCTCTTCCTGTTCGTTGATCTCGATTTGCAGTACTGGGCGTGGCACAGATTCAAACTCAACGCGCAGCTTGTCAACTGTGGCAAATAGACTTTTGACCTCGGGATCATCTCTCCTGAGCAAACAATAGGCACAGCTCTGGCATTGTTACAGACTGCAAAGTATGTAGCCTAGATAGATAGCAGAGAAAGAGATCTTGAAGAGAACCTACCTCGTTTCACAGTCTTGATTAGAACAAAATAATGCTCTGATACTGTCAACCAAACTGAATGCGGCTACAACCTGAAATAGATGAAAAAGGCATTGCAGAGTTAGAACTTTCACTAAAACCTTTTCGGAATCAGGGTTCCCTGATGCTGGCTAGAACTTGAATTCTTGTACTCTTCTATTAGCTATGCAGGTTTAATTTCAGCAAGCAGGGTAAAGAATTATCAACCAATGACCTTTTTCTCAGTTTCCAGGTATTCTTGCTCAAGGTATTTACGAGGGTTTGATTGCTTAGACGAAGCATTATCACCATCCTCTGCTGACACCGATCTGGTGATGCAGCGAAAAGCATTTAGCCACAGGGAAGATTCATTGAGGGAATTAGACTGACAAATGAGAAATATACCTGTCACTGAATATTTTTAAGTTATCAACAAGCGTTTTGATATGATCGACAGAACTGCTCAGCTCTTCCTAGAACTCCAAAAGGAACAATCAGTAGAGAAACAAACAAGGATGGGCAAAAGCTAGTAAACAAAAGGCCCTTCTTCATAGCATATCGTTTCTTCAGAAAGTAGAAGTCAAATGAAGTACCATGCATGCAGAAACATGATGCTTAATCAATTTCGCAAAGCAGACTCCACATCTATCCAATTCATCACTGCGGTCCACAAAAATTCAAAGCAACAGGAAACATATATTAGCAAATATTGGTGGGTACAATTTCTGAGAAGGATCATCACAAGGTATTTTTCAGTGAGAGAGCCTACATACTTGGCCTGCTTTTCTTTTAGCTCTTCAAATAAAGACTGCAATTTCCATGTATCCTCTAAAAAGTTGATCCACGCACTAACAGTGCTTGCTTCTACTTTGCATGAAGCAATGGATCTTGAAAGTTCATCTTCCTGGGGTAAGGATATAGCATAAAACAAAGAACAAGTGAAAACTGTGCTTCCAGAAAGTATTTCTCAAACTAGAAAAAATCAAAGTTTACCTTAGTTTTCAGGTGTAACACAATCTGATTGCTGGCTTCATCAAATTGGTCTCGCTCCTCTCGAGTTTTTTTAAGCTTCACAGTAGCCGCGTTTAATTTAGTATTCACCTGTAATCTGAGTTTCAGAATCACTCTTAACAGGCAAGCTTCTCGTGTTATTATAGCCTCTATATAAACGTATTCATCTAGTTCTGAAACTGTAAGTCATATTTTCATAGACCGCTCCACCCAAAAAAGCAGCTCATTCTAACATAAAATATATTTAAATGCAGGACAATAATTACATTTCTGAGATACTAAGATCACATCAACAGGTCATAATTTAGAGCTACATTATATATTCATAGCTTGTATTTACATCTTGAGGAACCACTTATGATGCCTTATCATAAATTAACAGTCATTACGAATTCATGGAGTATCAAAGCACAATTTGTTTTATCTCTACTATATAAAATAACATGAATGCTCACTGCATAATTTATTAGTTCTATCTCTCGGAACTGAAATGAGAATTATATGTTATTGAGCCCCAAACTTTAGCAAGAAATTCCCAGCAGTTTTCCATTACATGAAATAGATTGGAAGAAATGGAAGATGAACAACAGATCTTCAGGAAGGTGGAAATAGAAAGGACAACAATACCTTCTTTAGTTCTGCCTCAAGTTGATCCCTTTGCTTCTCAAGTCCAGAGATCTCAGCAACTAATTCCTTTTACAAAAGAATTATTTATTCAGCATCAACCAGACAGATCACAGAAGCATAAGCCAATTACATAGACCAAGGATTGGAAGACAAAACAGCTTAGATATCATGCTCTGTTTATCCTTTGGCAACTAGTCTGGCGGATATAATATTTGAAGTCAATATGTTACTTTTGTTGCTTTGGGGAATTATGGGGAGCTTTTCTTCTATCAATATGGACGCAGATTAAATTCCTGTTTAGCTTGTTGACATAATTATCTAGCTAAGAAAATACTATGGTGGTTTACAGATGATTTAGTCACAAGCTAGTAGCACAACAAAAATACCTTTTCTGTACCACTAACTTCATTTGTTTTGGTAACTCGGAAGATAAGAGATTCTTCCTTTTGTAGCCTGCATTGTAAAACATTTTGGTACCAAATAAATCATGTGGCTCTTAAATGATAATAAAAAACATTTTAATACAGTAATTAAGGAAGAACGTGACAAATGCACCTCAATTAGCATATAATTATGCAAGCGTGTGCAAAATTGGTTGTAGCCTGAACTTACCTACCTAGTAATTTGCATATCACATCAAGCTATGGAAACAATCACCCACTAGATTAGTCAGAATTTCTTCTAAATTCATTCACGTTCTGGCAAGGGAAAATATGCTAAGTTGCTGAAAGTAAATACACAGCTCAAAGAATGCTCAAGATAGAAACCTATTTTCCATGATACGCTTTTCTGCTTTTGCAGATGAATTTGCAAGAGATTCAGACAAAACCTTCAGTTTATCGACCTGCAACGTTTTAGGAAATGGACATTGAGGTACCAAACATGTACCAGTTAAAAAGGGATGAATGAGAAATGTTTTAGCATACAGATAAGATTTAGATTGTTCCACTATGTTAAATTTAAGTTCCAGAGTGAAGAACTGTGCAGCAAAAATATAAAGTCAAATCAACTTAAAAATAATGGGAGTATCATGCCTTCTCAAAATGAGTCTCCAATGAGTCGCCAGGATATATTGATTTCTTCTTCAATACAAGTTCTTCCATTCTAGAGCAAAGACGAACCTCAGCAACTGCATTTTTGAAACCCTGCAAATAGTATCGTAGATACACAACTGAATCTACTTAATACTAACTATAATTAACAACGAGGAATAGTAAGTTGAACAATACTGGAACGGGATGGAACAAATAACCTCGGTCAACTACTCAAGGCATGAAGGCAATGCATAAGGAATAGACAAGAAAAAAGATTTATGAATGCATTTTTAAAAAAGAAAAAATGTTTCCCTTCAGAGAGCATTGAACACGTGGTATATTTCAAATATGGACTAGGAGGTGCTTAAAATTCTATCTGTCAGTTGGAAAAAATTTCTAACAAAAAAATTTGTACAGCCATGGTTCAGCAGACATAAAAGACTTGATGTACGCTTCCATAAATGTTTCGTGCATTTGCACAATGAGTACTTTTCTAAAATTTTGTTTTAAACAAATCATTGACACAGTTTTTCATTGTCATGCTATCTACCTTCAATCTAGCAAAAACAAGTCCATATTACAAATAGATCACATGACAACATTAGCCCCCCTTTTTCTTTAAGGGAAGGATAACCCACAGTTGTACAAAATTGAATAACTCTAAATTTAGGCCTACCTCAGTGACCGTTTGAGATGCTTTATTATGGTTGCTGGTTGAAGTAGCTCGATGCACATCCATTGCATTTATCTGTTGTTGTAACTGCATGATTTCATCATCTAATCTGGAATTGAGAAAATATAAGTTTTGGAGCATGTAAACATGAACATGCATATGCGGGACTACAAACACCCCCTCCCCAAAGAAAGAGAGAACCTTGCAATGTCAGCATTTATCTTTAACCCTGAGATAGCACCCTGAGCAAACTGAAGCAGCTCATCGCGTTTTGCCTACAAAGGAATAAAACATAAAAGTAGATATCATACATGATGCATGTTATGTGCGTAAGGTAGCTACAAAGAGTATGGATCTAAGAGATTCTACAATGAGTAGTTTTATATATGAATGTATGGTTTAATACCGAGAATTAGAACAAAAAGGAAATCAATACCAATACTTCATCACGATAACTTGAAAATAACTTTGCCAAGTCCTTTATACTACTCAGGATTGCATTGTGCACATCCTTCCCTCCAGAAAGGCACATTCTGTAAATGAAGAACTAGAGCATTATGTGTTGTTTGCATGGAGGTAAGTTCGTAAAAATTAAAGGGGACAAACTATTATATTAATGTGCCAAATGAACTGCAGAGATAGGAGATTTTGGGGGAACAAACAAACCAATTTATCCTGCCAATGACTACCAGAGAGGCAGGAAACAGGGAGAATTTGCATTTAAGCCAATTTAAAATATTATTACGATCTATTAAAAATAGATATGGTACTTAATTCGGTTAATAGGAATGTTCTTTTGTGATATACTGATATTCATACAGGAGTGAATTACCAATCAAGTATATTGATCTAGTGATAAAATCTTTAAGATTTGTGCCAATCTAATTCATAACAGCATGGAAACGGACCAAATAAAGCATAAGGAGCATATTCCGTTATATAATATAATGATGATAACGCTAGCCACCACCCACCAGCACCAGGTCCTTTGAGGGCATGTGTAGATGGTACCCTATACATTGAGCTTGTGATCAGGTAGTACGCAGCCCTTTTGGATCACACTGAGCACGATACTCGTTATGTGAGGAGCAGTCATGATCGTATATGAGTGGAAAAAATCATGATCTTCCCTCAAGTCCTAAAATCATCAAAATTGGGAAATGTAACAAGTATCTAGACATCCAATGGTTGAATAACTTGCCCGAAAATTTCCGAGAGCAGCGAAACTTCTTCTTCAGTTGGGGCTTCCAGAATCTGATCCACGGAGGATGAGTCACTTGTTTCGAATTATTAAACAATGGTACCGACAAGGTGGCAACGAGACATTTGCAGAACCAAATTGCACAATCACAAACCCAACCTACCATGGAGAGAACAACACACTCAAGCGCTTGGCTGTAGAGGAAGACGTGGAGAAAGTTCATTGGCTCTGCCCCGCTCTCGTAATCCACGTACAGATCCTGCAATGCGCACGCGCACCGCACCGGCGCCTCAAGATCACACAATGCAATCCAGAAACTTAACTAAACTAAATCAGCAGCCAGGGATGCTCACCAACAGGGGCGCGGTTTGATTCGGATCGTCCACGCGTTGCGGCTCCCGCATCGCCGAGGCCGCGCGCTGGGTCTCCTTGAGCGCGACGAGCCACCGGCGCAGCAGCTGCGCCCGCTCCTCCCCCTTGTAGGAGAGCGCCGCCTCCTCCAGCCTCTTAGCCGTCACCTTCGCGCTCTTGTAGTTCCGATTCCCCTGCGGAACAAGTGCAAACCAAAATCACAACGATCGCCGGGAACCGACAAGGCCACGACGAGAGGCGGAGGCCATTGACGAGCGCGGCGCGGGCGTCGGTCCGTACGATGATGAACCTGGCGCCACCCGCGACGGCCTGGCCAGCGTGGTGGACGACGGTGTCGAGGGAAGTGCGGACGGTGCGGGTGAGGAGGGAGCTGCGGCCGCCGCTCGCCTCCACCGCGCGGTGCACCGCGCTGCGGAGCCACGACATCACTCGCGCCGGTCTCCGGTCGGCCTCCCCCTTTCTCCTCCTTCACCTCAAACTCGATACGAAATGGCGGAGAGCGTCTCGGGCACGGTAGGCAAGGACGGGACCGGAGGAAATGCGCCGATGCGGGGGATGCTTCCTGGTGGCGCCGCGCGGCCGACGAATGCGCGCGCCCGCCCGCCCCTCCCTCTTGCGGTTGACTCGAATATCTCGGGATTTTGGGAAAAAATTATAATGCCTGTCCTGCAGCACTGCCCAGATAACCGCCATCTATCCCTATCTCAAAGTAGTGAATTTCGTTCAAATAGAAAAATAAACTGTATGTTAATTATTTGACATATATGATTAGTGTTTAGTAGATTTTGTTCACCGTTTTAAAGTTCATATTAGGAATAGATGATGACTATTTAGATAAGGATATAGAATCAACAATATATGTTCTATCCAATCATATTACACGCTTATTGACATCTCTTTATGCGCAATATAGCATCCTAAATTTTATTTAGAAATATCAGTACAACTCGTAGACGCACGTACGTACTCACATCATCTATTGAAAATCAAAGATGTAGAGCTTGGAGATCGACAAAGCCGCCGTAACCCCACTTTGGTTGTGTTGGTTGAATTTCTCAGGATTTTTTGGGTTGAAAATGTTGCCGTGTCGTGGTCGTGGCTGCCCAATTTGATCCCATTTTCAGTCCAGCTATGCCCAGCTGGGCAGCATGTAAATGCATCAGCAATGTAGGCTTGGTTTGAGTTTGAGTACCAATCCACTATCGACCTTTTGGGGTATGATTGTTTGCTTGTATATGCTAAGCAGGTTGAGTTGAGTTATATTTATTAAAAAAATATTTTGTTAGTTATATCTATCTGAACAGACTGAGCTGAGTTTCTATTTGGTTGACTAAATCTGAGCTCGTATGAGCAGATATAAGAGCTGAGAGTTTGATTAGTTGCTTGTACATATGTGATTTTGTGACATCAATAGTGGGCCTGTCTGTATGAGCGAATGCAGTAGGCTGCATTTATCGGACCAGATTACGGGTATACATTTCCATCCATCGAGTCAGACTGGGACAGTACATACAAGCAACCAAACACATTTCTCTCTAAAATTATACACATCCATAGAGCCAATATGTATTTATACCCGCATTCAATCACCCCTTATCTGCCCTACATATTGGCAGCCGAATAAGCCCTTCTCCTCCCATTCCCACACACCCCGCTAGGCCGCTCAGTGTCGGTGTTCGTTGATTTGTGCCCAATCTGCACAAGGACCATGCATCCATGGAGGATGTGGCGATGAAGCTGCCGTTACTAGACGACACGCTCGTGGCCATCCTCCGCCGGCTCCCTCCGTGCACCCTCGTAGCGTCTGCAAGTCCTGGCGGGCCGCTGTTGTGATGACTGCTCTCTCCGCGCCAACCGCCTCCATTATGCCCAACCTCTCGCTCGCCCTCTCCGCCCGAAACCGCCGCCACGATTTCACCCTCGTCTCCGCAACCGTTCCTCCCCCTAGCTATATAACACAAATCAAACCCCAGTCAAACCTCCTTTTACCTCATCGCACCCACACCCTCAAATCCTGCTGGATTTCATCCATCCGTGAGCTTTCGAGCCGCCGCCAAACTCCGCCGAGCACCTCCACCATCGCCGAGCCTCTCCGCACAACCCCGACGCCATTCAAGCCTATGCCCATGTTCCCCCGCCACACCTCATCATCTCCCATCGTTTCCCATTGAAGCCTGGCCACCGCACAAAGCTTTAGCCATCGCTGAAGCTGTGTCGTTGAAGCTCGCCATTGCCAGGCCACTCCACCACCCTCTGACATCGACGTGCTCATCAAACGAACTCCCTGACGCCCAAGTATCATGCTCCACTGCTCCCCGCTGTAGTCCGACCATCGGAGCTCAACTCCGGTGACCCTCCCGAGTTATCTCAGCTAGTTGGTAATATGGAATTTTTCTGGGTCTAGCTACTCCTAGGGGGCTCTCTGGGGGTATTCTTGTGGGCATCAAGGGAGATGCTCTTGAAGTGGAAGATCATTGGGTGGGAGAGTTTTGTATCAAGGTGATCTTGAGAGGTAGAAGATCCAATTTTAAATGGGGTATGGTTACAGTATATGGGTCTGCTAATAATGATTTATCAAATGAGTTTATCAACGAGTTGCAGGGGATTTGTGACAAGGAGTTACTTCCTCTTGTTTTTGGAGGTGATTTTAACCTGATTAGATCCAAGGAGGATATTAATACAGGTAATATCAACCTAAGACTTGTTAATTTGTTCAATGGTTTCATTGATCTTAATCATCTTAGTGAGCTGAGAAGGAAAGGGGGGAGGTTCACTTGGACTAATAAGCAGAAAAACTTGGTTATGGTAAATTTGGATAGAGTGCTAGTATCTAGTGATTGGGAATCCAAATACCCTTTTAGTATTATAAACAGTCTGACCAGAGTTGGTTCAGATCACACTCATATTGTGTTGGACTTGGGAGATAAGCATAGGTTTAGGCCAAAGTATTTCTTTTTTGAGAAACAGTGGTTGTTGCAGGAGGGTTTCAGATAGAATTTGATTCAAAATAGGGGAGAGTAGAAGGAAAGAGTGCTAGATCAAATTTACTCCTTGGACAAATGGCATGGGTGCCTGTCTAAAGCTAGACAATTTTCTCATAGGGTGGTAGTTAGCACATATTGGTGATAGCCAAAAAAAAAAAGGATAAAAGAAAATATTGTGCAGTTGAGTGAGCTTGAACAAAGAGCAAAACATGATGGTCTTATGGCTGTTGATTGGGGCCTTAGATATAAATTGGAAGAAGAAATGGAACATTTATACTTCATGGATGAGATATACTAGTAGCAGAGGGGTGGCCAAGATTAGATCTTGTAGGGAGATAATAATACTGGGTTTTTCATCGATGTGCTAATGGTAAAAGAAGAAAGTATTCTATTTTCACTTTGGAAACTGAGAATGGGTTGATTTCAGAGCAAGGTGATTTGGAAAAATGTGTTGTGAGTTTCTATAAAAATCTATTTTGTTCCAATGATAAGGATCTAATTCATATGAGGAAACTTTTTGAACATGGGGCAAAGGATTCAGGACCTTGATGGGGACATTCTGATCAGAGTGATTACTGAAGGTGAGATGAAAAAGGTGGTGTTTAACATGAAGTTAGATACTGCTCTTGGCCCAAATAATTTTGGGTTCTCTTTCTTCAGAAATTTTTGGGATGTAATAAAAAGTGATACCATGGATATGGTGAGGGATTTTCACAAAGGTGTTCTTGATTTTAGAAGATTAAACTATAGGGTGATCACTTCGCTTCCTCAGGTTAAGGATGCAACTAACATCAAGCAGTTCAAGTCTATTTGTTTGCTAAATGTTGATTACAAAATGTTTACCAGGTTGATGACAAACAGAATTAGTCATTTGGCTAATCAAATTATCAAAAAAGAGTAAACTGCTTTTATTAAATGAAGAAACATTTTGGAAGGAGTTGTGATTCTTCATGAGGTTTTACATGAACTCAAGCATAGCAGAAGACAAGCTGTCATTATGAAAATCGATTTTGAGAAGGCATATGATAAAGTAAAATAGAACTTTTTGTAGGAAGTTTTGAAGAGAAAAGGTTTCCTTGCACTTTGGATCTATCAAAGGAGGCCAGGTCCGCATAAATATAAATGGTCAGAGAAGTTCTTATTTTATGACCTATCAAGGATTGAGACAAGAGGATCTATTATCCCTAATTCTTTTCAATCTGGTGGCTAGCATTCTAGGGGAACTTATTAATAAGGCTATTGATAAAAGGTTAATCTCTGAGGTGGTGAACCATTTGATTCCAAGGGGTGTGTCACATATTCAGTATGCTGATGATACTATCATCATGGTTGATGGGAGTGATCGGTCCATCTTGAACTTGAAGTTGATCTTATATTGTTTTGAGTGGCTTTCTGGTCTCAAAATCAATTTTCATAAAAGCGAGGTGTTTGTTTTTGGGTTTGATCAGGAGAGAAAGGGAAATATTGTTAACATGCTGAATTGTAAGTTGTGAGTGCTTCCTCTCAGCTATCTAGGCATTCCTATTTCAAATCATCATCTTGGTGTGAGTGCTTTTTACTATCTGAACCTCAAGATGTACAAGAGGCTGGCCCATTGGAAGGGCAAACATATGTCTTCTGGGGGAAAATTAATCATGACCAATTCATGTTTGAGTAGTCTTCCCACTTATACTATGAGCTTCTATCTTCTACCAGTAGGGGTGCATGGCAATATGGATTCTATCAAGGCTAATTTCTTCTGGCATGGTGCTAAAGATAAATTTAAATGCTATATGGTTAAATGGGAGGCAATGTGTAGACCTAAAGAGTTTGGGGGTCTAGGTAATGCAAATACTCAGGCTTTGAATAAGTATTTATTGGTGAGGTGGATTTGGAAGATTATTAAGAATAGTGAGGAGACTTAGTGTAACATCCTTAGAGCCAAATATATGCCTGATGGTCGGTTTTTCAACTCCAAGAAGAGAGACTTCTCAATTCTAGCAAGGTTTATATAAGGTTAAACATATATTTAAGTGGGAGGCTTATTACAAGGTTAATATGGGGGACAAGGTTGTCTTCTGAAAAGATACTTGGCTTGGTGATGCTCCTATTCATATCCAATATCCTGAGCTGTTTAAACTCAGTGGTGATCCAGATGCGCTTGTGGAGGATTGTGTCATGAATAATAATTGGAAGATTGAATTTAGAAGAACTTTAAATCAGTTTAAACAAGGAAAGCTCAAGAGTTGTATGGGAAGCTTCAAGAAGTGACCTTGAATGACAATGAAGATGAGGTGTTCTAGGCTTTAGATAGTTCTAAAAAAATTTCAACCAGATCTCTTTACAAGTTTATCACTTTTGGAGGCATTATCAGTAAGATTTGGGAGAGCAAACTGCCTTTGAAGATTAAGATTTTTCTTTGACAGGCTTCACATGATTGAGTGCAATCTGCTGCTGCTATGAAAAAAGGGGTTGGAAAGGAAGTGAGCATTGTTGCTTATGTGGGCATGTTAAAACAACTGACCATATTTTATTTAGGTGTCCGTTAGCCCGTTTTGTGTGTTGTCTTATGGAGTGTTTTGGTTGGCCGACCTAGCCAAAGTCTATGGAGGACCTTTTATCTTATTGGCTTAGTTTGAATTTTAAAGGCTCGTAAAAATTGGGTGTCTTTCTTTTTGCCAGTCTAGCATGGGCTATTTGGAGGGCTTGTAATAAGATGGCGATAGAAAGGAAATTTTCTGCGCTTTCCATTGATGCACTTTTTTTTGGAATTTCATATTTGCAGAAATAGAAGATCCTGCTTAAAATGGATGAAAGGATGGTCTGGATGCTTCTGTGTCTAATATCCTTCGGTGGATCTCATCCTTTGAGATGAATCAATAGCTCATGTCAAAAGTGGTGGAGCTTTAGACTTTCCTCTTATGACCGGCTAGCTAGGTGTTTTTTTGGTGTAGTTCCTATTGTTGCTTTTGCTCATGGGTGAGCTGTTGGTCTATATGATCTTTGTCTTGGTCAATTGAATCATTAGCTGGTCTCCTCAGCTCGTTTTTTCTTTTCTTTCGTAGTTGTCTGTTGTATGACTCTTTATTGGTTTTCAATAAAAGTCGAGTAAAATCTCTTTTCTAAAAAAAACTGTCAATTTCGAATGAATCGAATGACTAGATAGAATGGTTGTTGAAGCACCATATTGACCTTGCCCCTATGTCTCGCGGGTAGCGGTATACTCAAACTATCATGAACGAATTGATGGTCCTTGGATCTTAGAGGATGACGATGATGATAAGGATAATAACAAGATGCTACCAAAAGATAATTTGAATGGGACTCCGATGAAGATAATATTTTGGATGCAGATGGCGACGAGGTGCACTATGCACACATTGACTCCCTTGGGTTTCACCCTTACAAAGAGATCGTCTTCTTGATGGCATCATTTACGGGAATAGCCTACCATTTGAATAATCCAAAAGTTCAATACTTGGGCAAATTTCGCCCAAACGATTACTACTATACACATGCAGCAGGTGTATATGAACAATTTCCATATACCCCCTGCGTGATTGGAGAGCTTCCAGAAACCAGTCGAGAAATTCATCCAGACGATCAGCAATACATATAGGTTGCAAACAGTTGAGCACTGGATCAAATGGTGTCCCAATGTTTGATAATTTCATGACCGCTTTCTATTTGTAAATGCTCCTGGTCATCTTATCAGTAAGTTTATCATGCGAATATTGCTACTACCCATATCATCATCTTCTGAGTTAGTTTGTCATGTAAACAGTTTGTATGCTTGTATGATTATCCATTTGAATAAAATATTCCTTCTTCTGGTACAGTTGTAACTTTCGAAGTTGTAGCTTGTAAATGCATGAAAGTTTTTGCATGTTTCTTATTCCTTCCTTCATGCTCTTTAATCTTTGGACGAGGTTAGATTTGATCTGAAATGGAGGCCCACTTTTTTTTTTTTTTTTTGAGAGAGGAATGGGGCCCACTTTTCTAGCTGTGTGCAAAAAGATATTTCCACTTTTCAGAGTACAAGCGCTATCATCAACAAATTGATAGATCTAGATATCATGTCATATTTGAATTTACCTCCAATCTAGGATGCAAATCGAGGAGTATGTCCAGCCTTGCCACTACACATTTGGCCAAGGCAGCGGACTGATGAGAGATCGATAGCAAGTGACCAACATGTCAGATAGTGAGTTCAATATCAGTTCTAAATTTGGAGCATATCCCGAGAACCAACTAAAGGCATACCAATCCCAAAATGCCATTGCAAACGTACTTAAAACAATGAAATACTCACACTTTGCCCCTAATTACTAAGGATCTCTTCTTAAAAAAGATACTAAGGATTGCTGCAAAAATTGAGCGTCGCAAATCCAATAAAAAAACAAGTACTAGAAAGTGGAAGAACAATATATAGTTCAGAGTCCATCAGATGCACAAAGCCCAACACAGCACACGGATTCCTATCAGATGCATCTCCTCCTGATCAGCAATGAGATTTTGAGCGCAAGTTAAGAATTCAAGCAAGGATCTTGTTTTGTCAGACATCCGAAACAACTTGCAACATTTTCCAATGGCCACTGGACATGAGAAGAACTGATGGTTAGAGGTTTCTACCTGATCAATTCTAGCTAAATTATCCCTGACAAGCACTAAATCCAGGCCCAATGGCCATACGAAGATTTTGATGTGTACATGTATTTATAAGCTTTAACACATTTCCCAATGAGTAAGGTCAGGACCTAATTGCAGCTTCTTATAGAGAGAACAAACCATGTATAAATGAGTTGAGGACCACTGCCAAAAAAAAAAAAAATTAATCACAACATTTCCTGCAGTTGTAGCTGCCGATCACGACAAGAGATATCTTCGAAAAGGGATACGGAACTGGCCTCGTGGAATAGCTTGAACTGGTATTTCAGAGTTATCCCCAATTGCATACAGTTCATGCAGGGTATACCAAGGCAAGCTTGAGCGCGACATGGTGATCAAGAGGCGCATTGTATTTTTCGAAACTCAAATGAGAACAACTGGTCGAGATAGGGTGGGAGTGGGTTGGATCGGATCCCCAAAGGTTATCAGGTTAGCCACCCGATCCGGGTAGGGTTTAGGTTGCTATTTACACCCGTGGGTGCCCCATTGGTCTCGAAATCTAAGGTCCATTAGTCCATTACCCTGACGGCCCATTACTCACAGCCTTACTCGTTTGTCGCCTCCCTACTCATGAACCTCAACCATAGACCCCCAGTCTCCGCTCACAAGTCACGATTGAGGAACCCTAGGCGGCGGTGCATCCCTTATCGTTCTCCCTTGCTCGGCCCTTGGTGCCCTACCTCACCCGGTCACCCCCATTGGCGGATCGACCCATTACGTGGTGGCGCGTCTGCCATCTGGCCTCGTCCGTCACTTCGACTCCCTCAGGTGTGGCACCTCTGCAATGGCAAGGGAGGGTGCTCTAGGGCGAGGCGCTGACGTCCATCGCGCCATCGCCTGCTAGCTCAACATGCTCCTCTTCTCATGCGTCGATGCGTGCCCCTCCCCCTCCCTCCTTTGATTCTTACAGAGTTCATGCTACGATCCAACAGATTCCTTGGGTCAGATCAGAGATCTCATTGCACATTGGGTTTCAGGTCCCCTGTTGGGTCTCGGGTCCCCGACGGGACTGAGGCTTGTTTTACACCCGCTAATCATTTCGAGACCGGATCAGATTTGAGGTCTTGAGTTTCGGATCCGCGTCTTCGTCAACTACATCGACTACCGGCGCTCGCGCTTCTTCGCACGCCCCTCGCCGGCGCGCCCGCGGATCGACGGTAACCTCGACTTCTTGCCCGGGTACAGCACGGGTTTCAGGCCCATCCTCGACCACTGCAACGGCCTCCTGCTCTACGGGGGCGCCAGAGAGCTCTACGTGGTCAACCCTGCAACGCGACGGTGGGAACGCCTGCCCCCTCGCGTGGATGGATTGGACTACCTCGCGTACCTTGCGTTTGACCCTGCCGTGTCGCCGCATTACGAGGTGTTCTTGGTCCCTCGCGTTCCTGAGAAGCCGAGGCCCTCGCTCTCGCGAAAAGAGATGCTCGACCAATTCGTCCTCGCAAAAAGAAAGAACATCCACCGACAACATTCAACCTGAGCTCGATCTTCTCGTCACCGGGTGACACACCAAGCGCCAAAGATACAGACGATGAGTATAGAGACGAATCGGCGGAAGCATCGTCGGCACAGTCCGTCGATGAAGGCTTCTTCCCAGCAAGAACAGCGCCATCGTCGAGCCGGATAGAGGACGAGCCTGAGGACCCGTATCGTTTGATGGAATGGCCACCATCGCGGTGCACACTCCATGTGTTCTCGTCGAGTACAGGGCGTTGGGAGGGGAGGTCGTTTGTCCGGGAAGGAGAGTCTGCGGGGACAGTCGAGGATGTGCGATTGGATTCGTTGCGACCGGTGTATTGGGGGCCGCGCTGGCGATACAGCGTATACTGGCAGGGAGCACTTTACGTACACTGTCGTGGTGACTGTCGTGGTGCTTTTATAATGAGGTACAAACTAGCTCCTTTGCCACTGTCCATTCTCGCATTATGTTGTACGTTTCCTTTCTGTTTGTTGATGTCATAAATTTTTTTTCATCTTTTATATTGTGGGATGCATATAGCTATACTATATTATTATATTATTTCAGCTTATAGCTAAAAGTTAAAAAAAATGAAATAAATATAAATTATCTATCACATAGTCTATTACTAAATGGCTACATATTCTTAACTAAGAATTCTATAGCTACTACTTGCAATGTTTGTCACCATATTTAGGTTTTCTCTCTCGTTTTCTGGCGGCATCAATCTCCATATTCTAAATAAGCATAGTATTAATGTATCTTTCGAAAGACTCTACCCCTGCTTGATTTATCTACATTTCTGCTGAATGTTGTACATTTTGCAGGTTGTCCTTAACAAACGGTAAGTACCAAGTGATTAAAACACCAATAGACATTGAAGAGGGTAAACAAGCACGGCCTTTTCTTGGGAGGTCGGAAAAAGGGGTGTACTTTGCCACAATTCAGGATAATTACTTACTTCGGGTATGGACCCTCAATGAATCATGTGGCCACATAAACTACTTGGCGTTGAAACATCGTATTGACATTGAGCGCTCTGCTTTGTGGCCTGCGATACGCATGAGCTATCATGAACGAATTGATGGACCTTGGATCTTAGAGGATGACAACAAAGATGAGGACGACAACGACGAAATGCTTCCAAAAGAGAATTTTGAATGGGACTCCGATAACGATAATGTTGTCGATAACAAAGATATGAATGAGGAGAGATACGAGTACACTTACTTCCTCGGATTTCACCCTTACAAAGAGGTTGTCTTCTTTAAGGTATCATTTACCGGAATAACCTATCATTTGAACACCTCTAAGGTTTAGTACTTAGGCAAATTACGCCCAAAAGATTACAATTATACGTATGCAGCAGGTGCGTATGAGTCATTTCCATATACCCCCTGTTTGATTGGAGAACTTCCAGAAACCAGTCAAGAATATCATCCGGACGATCATCAGCAATATATATTGGTTGCAAAAAGTTGAACATGGCGTCCTGATGTGGGTGATTCTTGTCTACATGACTAGCTCTATTTCTAATTGATCCTGATCATACCATTAGTATGTTTGTCATGTGAGTAAAATTTGTACTATTATCAATTTCATCATCTTCTGTGTAAATTTGTGATGTAAACGGTGCGTACGTTTGCATTATTATACATCCAATCAAGTATTTCTTTCTACTCGCATGTTTGTGATCGCAAGAAAGTAAGAACGTCTCTTGTTCTTATTTCCTGCTCCTAGTTCTCTAATCACCTTTGGACAAGCACAAGTAGGTTCGTGCTGAACTGCTCTGTTTGAACGAGGGCTATTTTTTCACCCTGCTGAACAGCCCGAACTGCTGCAAAGTTGTACTACTACTTTGCAGCAGTTTATAATCAGTTAGTACAACTTTGCAGCAGTTTATTTCAACTTCAACTTTGTAAGGATCATTACTGAACATGTAGATTTTGAAACACCATGTTATACATGTTTTCCGTTTTTTGGGGGCAAGCACCATGTTTTACTTACAGCCCTTTTGTTATCTCTCGGTTTTTTCCTTCTAAAAAAACTATGATATCGTGCCCAGAGGGGGGGGGGGGTGATGTCAAGGAAGAAGAGCACGACATGGTATCATACTAGGAGACGGACGAGGAAGTTTTCCGCCACCTCCGCTCTGCCTCCAGCTGCCCCACCACGTCATCTGACATTCTGATCTGATTCGGCCCGTCCCTTCGTCGTCCCAAACCAGACCGATCCACCATCAGTCAACGCGCGATCGAAGCGTATGCCCCTCGGACAATCGAGACCATGTCCCCCTCACGGCGCACGCCGACACCTACCTTCGTCGTATTAACAACGCTGACCACGTCTTGCCGTGCGTTATCCTCCATAGTAGTTAGTACTAGCTAACAACTCTTGTACAAATAACGCCTTCCCTGCGTGTACTGGAACACCTACCACGTGTTTTTGTTGCTAAATTTGCTCTAGCCTAGAGATTGGCAACATGTCAGGTCGGAGTCAGTGGAGCAAAATCCCGTCTGACATCCATCGGTGACCTTGGAGTTAGGGAGCTAACTGACAAAGAGGCCACATGGGGTGGCAGGACGGTGGGAAACCAAATAAAATTCGGTGATATCCTAGTGGGTGAATTAGAATGTTTAGAATTATTTTGGTTTTAAAAATTATATAAGATAAATTTATATTAAATTTTATTTAGATGTGCTCTAGTTTATATAGTGTGTCTATTCTACCGATTAAAGCACTTGTAACCTATCTAAGAAAGTAAATTATGAGAATATAAATGCGGAAACGTAAATAAGGAAGAGAGTAAATTTGGTACAATAATTTTTTTTCTATAGTATCGATAATATGAATGTCACCCTTAGTTCACGTTGAAGCTCCACAAAAGATATACTCTCGGTCGGCATTCGGTCACAACTCTTAAGCCATCAAGTCACAAAGACAAGACCTCCACCCGCATGAGCCACCAAGCCACTAAGACAAAAGCTCATCACTAGCATTTCTTCCGATTCCTTGCCGCTGTGATCACTTGAGAGCTTGAGCCACCAAGTCAAGGGTCTCCGCATCCCTGCACAATCGTCTTATCGTCGCTCCACACCAAGTCACAGGGTCAACAAGCTTACTGGCGAATTACTAAGACTCTAAGGTGCCGAGTACCACTTGATACAAGGTTGGATCACTCATTGATCCACTCTCTAGGCAGCAATCACCTAGCAACACTCTTTCTAGGCCTATAAGCACTAAACACTCTCTAATCTTGTGCTTAATTGCCTTAGATGATCACTTTAAACACTTTAGTGGCTTGAATGTCTACACAGGTGTACATAAACTTCTCTGGACTCCAGCACCTTCAAATGGCCGAGTGGGTGGGTATTTATAGCCTCAAACTCGCGCATTAGCTGTTAACCCAACGGTTCTAAAAAGTTGTTAATACCGGATGATCCGGTAAGAACAAAAGTACTAACACCGGATCATCTGGTGAGTACACTCTCATAAACTAGCTGTTGGAACCCCACACATACCTTTGTGAACACCTAGCACTCTGGTGTATACTTCATCTTTATCACCGGACTATACGGTGGGTTATCCTAAGCTATCTGAGCATTTCTTCCTTCTCTATGTAAATTGCTCTAGTGTATATATCCGGTGCATATCACTTCATCACTAGACTATCCGATGAGTTATCTTCAGCCAACCGAGTCAATACAACCCTTTCTGAAAATAATGCTCCAGTGTTACATGGCCTTCATCATCGGACCATTCATTGCGTTGAACTTTGTTCTGCCTTTTTGTACTGTTCATTGTCCAGTGTATTGTCTGGTTTTCATTCCATCCACACTGGACCATCCGATGGGTTGAACCTTCGATGTTCAGCAGCTGCATCCTTCTCTGATAATAATACTCTGGTGCATTCATCCTTCTAAACACCGGACCATTCGGTGGGTTGAGCCTTCTCTTCTTTTCTCTAGAAATGCTCCGGTGCAACTCCCACTGATCACCGGACTATCCGGTGAGGCTTAACCTTCTTTCTTCAGCACAACACCTTCTCTGCAAGAATTGCTCCGGTGAGTACTCTGCTTAAATACTAGACCTTCCGGTGAGGTCTTTAGGCCTCTCTCCCATTTGACAAATATACTTTGGTGAGTTTAAACACCCAGAGCATCGGACCATCCAGTGAGGCAAATCTTTCTAGGACTTCTCTAATTTAGTTCAACTTTGTCCCGGCTGTGGTGGCTTCTTCATGTATTGCATCTATGAGACCTACTAACATATATTCTTGACAAACATGTTACTCCCATCGACTATATTGTCATTAATCACCAAAATCACAATTGTGGTCTAGTGAGGCCATTTTCGCTACACTGGCCTGATTGGTGAGTTGGGCTATGATTTCAGGCGACCCGTGGGCACCCACAGGCGAAACTGAAAACTCGAGCTTGACATGACCCATTTTGGGTAACTGACCCATCAGACCCATGGGCAAAAATCTAGACCCAAACCCGGACCCAGCAGGTGCAGAACCAGCGGGTACTTGAACCCACGAGTCCAATTTCCATCTCTACTCCACCCAGGGCTGGAAATAAAGCTCGAGGCTCGTGAGCCAACTCAGGTTTGAAAAGGCTTGGCTCAGCTCGAAGGCCAAATGAGTCGAGCCCGAGCCGTCTCCTTAGCTCGGTGGCCTAATGAGCCGAGCACGAGCTGGCTCACGAGCAGCTCGTTGGCCCGATTGCTGGCCTAGCCTTGGTCACAGAGGCCAGAGCTGAGTCCCCTCGAGTGGATCTTGCTTTCCTCGAGTCACCGCCCAGCGCCACCCTTGCTTGAAGTCACATAGACGTAGATAATAGACTCCCACCGTCGAGACAGCGACCGCCGTGACGGCGACCGCCATGACGCTGCCTCTCCACCCGCCCGCTGCCTCCTGCCCCTTCATCCTCCTCCACCACCACAGGGCCCTTCATCCTCCACTGTCATAGCGTGCCCCTTCATCATTCGTAGCTGCCACGGGCCCCATGCTCCGACACCGACCGAGGCCCGAGTGCACCACCTCTAGGTGCTGCCATTCTGCAAGCGCCCCTTCATCCTTCGTAGCCGTCACCAAGGGACCTCGTGCTCTGACACCAGCCGAGGCCCAAGTACACCTCCTTCGAGTGCCCCCACGTGTGTGAACCCCTATATCCTCCACTGCCACTGTGGACCTACACTCCGCTGCCGATCGAGTGGGCCTCCTCTAGGCGCACCACTAGGGGCCCTGAGCTCCAACACTAGCAAAGTGTGCATCCCCTAAGCGCTGCCACCACACGCTAGAGGCGATGGAGGAGAGCTACCTAGCTACCCCCACTTGACAAGTGGGACATGCTCAATTTCAGCCGGTTCCATAGTAGAGGACCCATGCTCGTGAGTCAACCGAGTCAGCTCGAGCCTAAAACAAGCCCGACTTGAGCCCATATTACAGCTCGCTTTTTCTATCGAGCCAAGTCTGGCTAGGCTTGCCTTGTTTCCACTCCTACTCCAAACTAGTCTGGTGGATGCATATAATCTCAGGGAGAAACATGTTTGGTTACCCTATCTACTATTCTAGTCTGAGCCGGCAGATGCAAATATACGCCTTCAGCCTGAAACAAGAGTGAAGCTCGAGATTCAAGCTTCACTCCGTAGCCTGGCCCAGCAGATGCAGGCTCTCGCATCCTTTCATGCTGGCGGCCCTACTTATCAATGTCATAAAATCATCTTTATATAAGCAACCAATCACAATCTTTACTCTTGCATCCGCTAATGCGGTCTCAGATTTGATCTACTAAATAGAAACTCAGTTCAGCCTATCCAGACAGATACAACCAATCAAGCTCTCTTATCTTTAACAAATATGACTTCACTCAGCCTGTTTCTCCTTAGCCTATGTAACATCCCAATTTTCAGAGAAAAAAAATCCAAAATTCAAAATATTTATCTTTTTTCCCTCTTCTTGGACTCAATAGTTGACATTTTCTACCTTTCTCTTTCCTTTTCCTTCACACGGCCTAGCTCCCTCTCTTGGCCCAACCCATCTCTGGCTCTCCCTCCATTTTCTTTTCTGTCCTTCCCACACGACGGCCCAGTCTAGTCGGCCTGCTCTCCTGACTAGCCTGGCCAACCACACTACCTCTGACTAGCCTAGCCCACCATCTCCATCGTCTTCCTCCTACTCTCGCCGCTCACACGCATGGCCCACTAGGCTCCATCTCCATTGCCAGCCATCGTTGATGCCCCACCGGCCAAGCCGAGCGCGGATAACACTTCCCCGCACCCCATACACACTCCCGACACCCAAAATCCTGAGCCAAAATCCCGAAACCCCATACACACTTCCCTGCGTGTTTCCCCATTGACCAACGATGCTTCCAACTCTCGCAAGCCGCTGGCCTAGTTTCGACCACCAACCGCCCCAGACCCCCTCTCAGCTTGATCCGAGGTCGGGAGCCACCGGTGGCGAGCCCCTATCATAGACACTCTGGCACCACTGTCCTAGCGCCGCCCCATTTACCTCTCACCTCGCTGCCGACATGTGTCTGCCACATCGGCTGCCACCTTTGGTCAGCAGCCACGTCAGCATGTCCACACCCTCGGTCCATCATGGATATAGACTGGAGTTCTTTTGGTCCACAAATCCATGAACTCAATCCACGACACAATAACCTTTTTCTTTTTCCCGAAAATCCTTTTTCCATAGAATATATTAGGGAATATTCTTCTATTTTCTTTTTCCCAAATTTCTTTTGCCGGCCAACTTCCAAAGCACATATCTCCTCTGTCTCAACTCCGATTTAGATGATTCTTCCATCGATATTCATCTAAATTCAAATATTATATTTTTCCATAAGTTTCATATTTATTTATTATATTTTGTTTGTATTTATTTATGTATTTGTGTTATTTTGGTGCCCGCGTTTTAGAAACTAGAGAGTTTGAGGAGGAGGAGGAGCCGGGAACGCAAGACTTCGAGCAGGACCCCCTCGAGGACTTCAGTGGAGGCAAGTCTTAATCCGTTTCTCTCATTGATCATATTATATGCAGTTTTATTATCACAACCCGCAATAGCCATTTTTCATCAAATAATTGCATAAGTATTATTTATCGGCATAAGTATTATTTATCATCGCTTGGGAAGATCTTGAAGACTTGAGGCATTGATTCCCCGATTCACAGGCTTAGGGGCAAGCCATTGCTTAAGGGAAGGGAAATGTTATGATTTGCACTACCGTCAGCTCTTCGTTTGGCACGGGCTACAAGCCATCAGATAAGGCAGTGATAGGTAAGTTTAGAAGATGAGTGAAATGGTTAGCGTTGGGTTGGCGTGCATGTTAGCTGGGGCATTGGCATGATCTAAGCCACGTTGGCGTGTGTGTGTGTGTGTGTGTGTGTGTGTGAGCCCACATAGGGGTTAAAAAGGAATCAGAACCTCTTTGTAATTGCACGGTTGAACTAGAGATTAACACGAACAACTCATGGCATCGCCATGTTCCTCCCTCCTACCTCTCTCTCTCTCTCTCTCTCTCTCTCGGATCCCTCTTCCTTCTTCTTCTCCCGCAGTACGGTTCTTCCTTTCGGCAATCCCGTTTGATTGGGGTAAATAGGGAGGTGTCATCTCATGAATAATCTCATGTTTCATATAGAATAAGCTGAAATCACTATAGAAATACTCTCCACCACAATCCGACCTAATTCTTTTGATCTTTGTCTCCAGTTGATTCTCAACTTCTGTCTTTTAGATTTTAAAGTGATCTAGAGCCTCATCTTTCGTTTTCAACAAATAAACATAGCAATATCTAATCGCATCATCAATCAAAGTCATGAAATATATTTTCTCACCCTTTGTCAACACACCATTCATTTTACACAGATTTGAATGTATGAGTTCTACAGGTGCCAAATTTCTCTCCTCGGCTACCTTGTGGGGCTTATGAGGTTGTTTTGATTGCACACAACTATGGCACTTAGAACCTTTGACCACGAAAAAATTTGGAATTAAACTCATGCTGGAAAGTCGAGTCATAGAATCAAAATTCAATAACATACTGCGAATATCAAACATTAGCATCATCATTAACATTGCCACAAATATGGTTCATAGACTTATTGCTGAAATCAGAAAGGAAAAAACGGAACAAGCCTCCGCACTCATAGACTTAACCAATAAATTGTCCATACTTTGACAATACTACTTTATTGGACTCGAACACCACCTTAAACTCGTTTCTAAAGAGAAGGGAGCCGCTAACTATATTCTTATTCATTGTAGGGACATGTTGCACGTTCCTCAGCTGCACGATCTTTCCTAAAGTAAGCTTCAGATCTACCGTGCCAACACCATGAACAGAAGCATGTGACTCATTCCCCCATTAGGACAGAAAAATCATATGTGACCTAGTAAGAAGAGAACATTGAGATATCAGCACACACATGAATATTGGTCTCTATATCAATCCACCAATTAGTAGACTGAAATACTTAAAACACTGAAGGTAAATTTCCATACCTTGCAGCTTCGATTCCAGCTTCACCAATGGTCACCACATTAGCAGTCTTTGAGTTCTGCTTTTTTGGAGCCTTTCTTTCCTTGCAGTCTGGACAATCCTTGGCGAAATGCCCAATCTCACTGCATGCAAAGCAAGCAGTTTCGCTATGTTCATCTTCTTCTTTTTGAAGTGATAGTTTTATTTGGCTTATATCTATCCCTTTATTCTTGTTATGGAAGGGCTTTTGCACCATATTGGCGATATTATGTCCCTCGCCACTTTTTAGATTCACATCCTTAGCCCAAGCTTTCTCCTCAACATCAAGAGACGCGATCAAACTCTCAACAGTAATATCTTGTCTCTTGTGATTTAGAATAGTAGCAAAGTTTCTCTATGAAGGAGGTAACTTGGTAATGATGCCTCCAGCCACAAACTTATCAGATACATTGATCTTGAGGAGTTCGAGTCCCTTCACGATGCACTGAACCTCATGATCCTACTCGACTACAGAGCGATTTTCAACCATCTTATAGTCATGATACTGCTCCATCATATACAATTCACTTCCTATATCTGATGCACCGGATTTTGCATTCAGTGTATTCCATAGCTCCTTCGCGCTTTCTATGTGTAGGGGAACGGGCAGACTATGCTATCCTAAAACAAAAAAAATTCTACCATATTCACCTAGGAAATCATGCTAGTAGGAGATCATAGATCGTTACCGCTTGACACGCAGTGTAGCGGAAGAAGAGTTGGAGTAGACCGATCCAACGTTGTGCGCATCAAACTCCTCTAGTAGCTTCTCAATCAGATCCGTGACCAGCCCCACGCAGGTGGTCATGCTGCTCGACCAACTCTAAGCAGGTGGTCATGCTCCTCGACCAACCCTGAGCAGGTGGTCGTGCTCCTCGACCAACTCCGAGCAGGCGGTCGTGCTCCTCGACCAACTCCGAGCAGGCGGTCGTGCTCCTCGACAAACTCCGAGCAGGCGGTCGTGCTCCTCGACTAACTTCGAGCAGGTGGTCATGCTCCTCGACTAATTCGCATTCAACTCATCGAGAAGATCAGCGCTGCAATAGCAGTAGCGCCTCTACGGTATCCATACGTACTGGGCAGAAACATCGAGCGTTGATGTGCTAGCACCGCATGCATGGCTAGGGTTTTGGGAGATCGTGTGGAAGGTTGCGGCTAGGGTTTCGGAGTGGCTTAACCTCGGCACACCCTACCCACACCTCTCCTTATATAGAGCTCACCAATTGGCTCCCACGTTGGAAGCCCTTTAGGACTCTAACTTCTCATGGATCACAATCCAATTAAAACCCATATACGAATCCAATTCGCATATTTTGTTCCAACACATTAAGTGTGTGACCCGTTAGGTTCATGTACATTAAGTGGATTCAGCATGATTAACTCTTTAATCATATTAGCATGGCCATGCACTTTCTCAATCTAACTACCTCGAGAGGCCCAGAGATATCTCTCCCATTATCAAGGACGGGCAAATTCTATCTTGATCGCTCATACCCTACGATATGTTTCATGACAAACCCTAAAACTACCTTTATGACTACCCAGTTACGGAATAGCATTTTGGCAGCCTCAAAGTATGCCACTACACATTCTGGGAATCAATGATGATCTCAAATCTAAGGATCCTACAGTACACTATTTGAGATAATAACTGATGGCACATTATAAATAACAATCCTAGCAGTATCTTAAGATGGGTCTATTCAGCATCATATTCTCTAACATAAATATCCACATTATTGACATGGTATCTCTATACCTATGATCCATGAAACGTGATCGTCAATCAATACATGTGTTGGTCTTATGTATCATCACAATGATATGCGATCAGGGATCGACTAAGAATAACATCATGATATAAACAAATAGTTTCATGAACAAGTCACATACTTGCCAATCAATGTAAATGATAGTTATTCTTGAAATAACATATTATTCGGTAGTACATAGATGTGTGATACAATAATCTCTATGATTGCCTCTAGGGCATATCACCTTCACTATATGCATGTACACATCACAAAGATGGTCACCAAGAACGCTAAGAATGCATCCTACAAATAGTATATTGGCATCCGTGAATGTATTTTCTTGCTCAGCAGTAAGAATTCCTTCTGACTTGCCATTAGTCACCTAGTAGACATTCATAGTCGTCAGTCACAAAGTGATCTCGTTGCCATCTTTTAAAGTGCACACCAAAAAACTTGTCTGGCCTTAGTGCATCGACAAATCCATCCATTGATAAACCTAAGTGCCTACAATAAGGTTTTTGGATTGTTAGAATATAAAGCACTTTTAGATTTAATTTAATTCATAAATAATTTATGGGCATAAACTGATAAACTAACATGTTCATGTTATCAGAGCATAATCTAGACGTGTGTATGAAAGTACTACATATGCTTAGATCTATTATACACGAAATTAGGAACCGTGGGAAATAAAGTATGAGCATCATGGTTTTTACGTATTAATCCTGCGTTGTAGAGGTTGCTTAAGATGCTAGCACCATATTGACGGCACGATCGATCCTAGTGACGATGCATTGAATTTGTTGACGATGACAGCGGCGGTGTCCAAGTGACCAGGAAGAGGAGCCATGGTAAAGAACTTGAGCAGTCGCACAGAGCGCTTCCTAAAAACCTTATTCACCATCTCTCGTTTAAGATATCAAGAGTGAGGGTTTCGAACACCTGCTGTCATGCCCGGTTTTTCAAAAGAATAATCAGGTGCATTCCACATGTATACCAGGATCAGTTTCATCATGCAGGCAGTGACATAATAAGTGATATACAGTTCTATATCAAACAAAATAACTTTATTGAAATAGATACCAGAGTTTTTAAACAACAGCGGAAGAACAAGAGAGAACTCTAACGAAAGCTTTATGACACACCACAGGCAATTGACTAGGGGTAACACGACCTAGGACGCTCTATCTTCATTATAGACTTTAGCTTTCTTGATCTCCTTGTAGTCTTCTCCAACTGAGTAGTATTTATTATTGAAAATAGCAAGTATGAGTACATAATGTACTCCGCAAGTGTGGAAAAGCATGACATATGGCTTAAGTAAGGAAAGGTTAGACATTGGTTAACGACATTAAGCAACCTTAACCTATGACTTTAACAACATGCATCCTATTTACTAAGTGTAGAGACACAACTATAACAAAAGGAATGACTCATCTCTATCCAACTACCAAGACTCACCAGGTAATTTCATTACCCGACTACCCGACTATCAATACCAAAACTCTAATCCCAGCAAATCAAGAAGAAGTCCAAGCCGCTCTTAATCGTGAGCATTGCTGATTGATCAATTTTATACTCTGCAGAGTTTGCACACTTTACCCACGAGTCGTGATACTCTGTTGAAAACGCTATCTTGATTTCCAAAAATATGTCACAAGATAAACTATTTGAATTCAACCTTATCTACGCAGCACTGATCTCGGGGGCAATAACTCATAGATCCATTATCCAAATGGAGACTTCCGTAGGTGCAAATAGATGCTCTCGACGAGACCTACCACTTGGGTATTGTCAAGATTTGTATTTGAGACTGTATTGAACTCTGAAATTGCGTGAGAAAATGAGGCTAGCGATGAGGAGTAACGGTGGCTGGCTTCAATTGCCATTATTGCTATTAAAGCGGCTGTTTCCACTCTGAATTGCTGGGAATTGAAAGAGAATAGAGTGACCTAGTTTTTCTTACTTGATGGATGTCAATGTGTTTTGATTGAATACTTACTCGAGCTTAGTTGACCGGCTATGGCTGCCATGCGAAGGGACGACGTCGTTTGGAGGTGAATGGAAATGATCAGATACATGCACATGCAAGCGAGCTGGTTTTGCTGGCTTTAGCACACATGGGCCGTCTTGCTAAGCAATCCAACGTGATGCAAGGTTGATGACATGCTGTTGGTTTGGAGTCACGGGCAATAGAGAAAAATATTGAGGAAACACAGTGCACGTTAGGTTGGATAAAAAGGACATAAGATGAAATTATCTATGGAGGATTTTTGGATCATATGGGGAAAATAGAACAAGGATTTATCTAATCTTGAAATTCCTTAACCTATTCTAATACTTTATAAATACATTTTTCATCACACAAAACATATTCTTTTTAAACTCTATTTTTTAAAAAAAATCTTTCAAATTTCAAAAAAAAAATTATTTTATTGTTTTAAAATGCTCACAACCCAAAATCGAAATTTTGGGGTGTGATATCTGCTCTCCCGTTCGCCGGTGCACGTCGACACCAGGATGAAGTAGACTACAATGGCAGCATAACTGATAGAGAAAAAGGCAAAAACTCTAACTCTTATAGACTCACATAATAATAATGTTCATAATTTTAGGGTTACTCTCAATTAGCAGATTATATTATACGTGTACCTAATGAGATGAATTTCTTATATAGAGAGAGAGAAATCTCTACCTCTACTAACAATATGATACTAATAGATAATGAGTCTCAATATAGATCAACTCTTCATAATATAGGTCTTTAAGATTTATTAGAAATCATTTCATAGACTGTTCCCAATAACTTTAACAGATTACTAATTATTAATACTCTCCGATCACTGACTCAGAACTAAAGAAACAGGTAATCGCAATTAGAAAAAAATACACAAATATGTAATAAAAAACGAGAGAAAGAATAACGCAAAGAAACGCGTATTGTACAGCAGACAGCGAGTAATGTCAAAGAGCAAAGGAGGAAGAAGACGGCAATACCGCGTGACGCGTCGCATTCCGCCAGCTGCTCCCCATCCATCTATCTGACACGTGCGGCCCGTCCCTTCCTGCGTGCTCCCGACCCCGAGTCAACCAGCGCACGCGCCCATAACAATACCCCTCGGATCATGTCCCCGTGGCCGCGCCGACGCGTATCCTAACAACGCCGATCACGTCTCCGTTGCCGTACGTTATCATCCGGTGCCCGGTCTAACAGCTGCTAATAGTTGACAACTGAATGGCTGAGTGGTGATTCGAAACTGAATGCGGTGGGGTGTGGATAAGTTAATATGGACTTTGATTAAGGATGGGAGACACAGTAAAGTCATTTCAAAGGAAGTTGAAGTTTCATGTTACAGGGTATCCATTCAAATTTCTCTCCAAATTGAGGATACCATTAAAGATTAAAGTCTTTTTTTTAGCGATACGAAAGAGCATTGTTGGTGTAAGAAGATATCTTACACGAACAAGAATGACGATGGCTCACTCACAGGAGTGGTTCAAGTTTAGAGAAAAAGTGGAGAGGGAAGAACACCAAATATGTTGATGGTAAAAAGGATCAGTTCTTGACCTGATGGTCAGAGGTCTGTATTTATAGTATCAGTAGGGTGTAAAATGTACAAGTATAACCCTGCAGAGATGGTGGTATGAATATTGCCATATCGCATGGGTCTAAAATCGATCGAATCACACAGCGTGGGTCTAGGTGGAATGCGCTTACTCCTAATCGAAGGATATTCTTCTATTCTGGCAACACAGTAGTGCAAGTAGCCGGGATATGCTGCACAACCGGTCGCATATTGCGGCGCCACACTACCAAGATGTCAGGATGGCCTCTACTTATGTGGGATGTCAGAATAGCCTCCACTTGCGTTGCATTAAATGTGGGTCACTTCCTTACAGATGGAGGACGGCTGGTGGGCCCCCTCTAGTTGATCTTTTTCCTAAGTCTGACGACTCACCCCTGGGGCTTCGAAAAGCCCGTCCAAAGTCGGAAGGCCAGGGCCTCGGAAGGTTCCGGAGCCTAGTGATCCACAAGGCCTCCGGGGACCCATTTGTCCGCAAGTGCGGGTTGGTGGGGCCATGAGTGTTGGGGGTCCTAAATGACGACCCCCAACATTAGCCCCTCGCGAGGACGGCCAACGAAGCGGCCGGCCCTACTGTTTTTTGGGAGCAAGGGCCCGAGCGATCCTTGGCTCTGCTGTCGATGGTTTGTGGCTCTTTGTCTTCGCGCAAATCGTTTGGAAGATCCCACCCAACTGGTTTGGAATTTGACCATCCGACGACACGCGTGAAAGGGGTATTAAATGTGACCTGCGGTTATTAGACGGTGGCGCTTTGTCAGGTGATGGGGGTGCACGTGGCGCCTCATCGTAGGAGGGTCATGGGGACCGGTTCTGCTCCCCCATGATTATGGCCTCGTAGGTGAAAGGACGGGAGGTGCGCAGATCTCCCTAGGAGTAAATAACTCCTCCCTTATCTTTATAAGGAGAGGGTCTCAACTGAGCGACGGTTTTGCTTAGCACCTTGCTTTTATCTTCATCTACCTCCACGTTCACCCTTCTATTCTATCGTAGCGCTTACAGCCTCCACCATCGTTAAGTGTTTCTCTCGACTTGGTTAGGGCCCTCATGGCCAGTTCCAACGCTCGAGGCGGGGCTGACATGTCGTTGATGGGCAGGGCCGATGAGGCGCACGGGACAACCAATATCAGGCGGCGTCGATTCCTCCGCCACTTCTCGGGCCACCGCTGGGCGTGGAGCTCCGCCGCCCTAGCAAGAAGTATCCCTAGTAGACCAACATGTTGGGGGAATTCGTTATTGACGATGTCGCGCTTGATCGGATGATCAAGGAGGGGAAGACCCCTTCTAGATCCGTCGTTCAGACTCTGGGGGAGAGGAGATTCCGGAGCCTCAGGGTCATGAGACTACGATGTTCAAGGCCTTCCTCGACGCTGGCCTTGGTTTTCTGGCCGTGTCGCTCCTTAATGGGGTGCTTCGCTACTTCTTCGTGGAGCTCATGTAGCTCCATGCCAACGTCATCGCTCTCCGTCCATCTTCGAGTGGGCCATGCGAGCGAAGAGGTGCAAAGGAAGAGCGGACCTCTTTGACACATCCATTATGCGAGCTGCCAACCAAAGATGTGGACAGAGGATGGGGTGATGAAGGCCCTCAGCTTTGGAAGTGTTAACTTTCAGATACGGCCGGAGTACCACGCAATGTTTTGGACGAAAGCCATCAATGGTCTTTGGTACACCGGGTGGTCGGAGTGGTGGTTTTACTATGATGTCAGCTTCAGATCCCCCCTCTGTTCTACAAACTGTGACATCACGTATGTCCCGACTCCGGTAACCAACATCTCGGATGCCCAGCTTGTTGCGCGGTTGATGCTCCTCCAACAGGTGGCTCGGAGGATGAGCATGCGTGATCTTGTGGAAGAGTTCACCATGCTGCATGTCCGACCCCTTCGGGCAGACCGGAATTGCTTCTTCTAACAAGGTGGGAAGGAGGAGCCGAATGTGTACTCCAGACCCACCATCATTTCTGGTGAATCCTCATCATTGTTTTTAGTTTTGAGTCCGTAGATGTGAGATGCCTCTCCTTTCTTTTTTCTTCCAGAGGACTGCCTATAGTTGGAGCGAGCGGCTGAGATCACAGAAGTGTTCTTGGGTCTGCCTACTACCGCGGAGTGGGACCAACATGTGGGTTTGGTAAGTAGCTGGGAGCAATACAACCGCATCTGCCACCATCTCGGGGTGGATGCTCTTGCATGGCTAAACCCGTTAGAGCCCAAGGTTGCTAGGAAGTGAGGGTGTGTGGCTTCTGGTGCTGTGACCTCTATGACTCCTGCAAACCCGCTCTGGGCCTAGCCCCCACCTGCCTCCAAGGGCTCGTAGACCAGCTCAGTGGTCGAGTCGTCTGGAACGCCGCTAGATGATATGAAGTGTCAGAGGCGGGCCAGGAGCATAGGTGTCCTGGCCGAAGATGAGGCCCAGCCCAAACAGGGCGATTGGGAAAAGGGTATGGTTCTTCTAGACCTCGTCGGCCATGGCCAGAGCCAAAGAGGGAGGAGGCCTCCTGGATTTTGATTGGGGTTTCATCGACTCGGATGGTGATGACATTACGGGCCCTCTGATGGAACCAAAGGCCCAGGTGAGACATTATCATCTTGTCAGTTTATATCCTACCATAGCGATGCGCTGGGATCCTAACTTATGCTCTCGGGGTGTTTCAGTGGTTACCGAGATAGGTCCATTCCCCCCTGTTCCGGAGGCCTCAGAGCCTCAGCGCGAATTGATGATCTCTCTAGAGGTGCCCCTGATAGTCACTCCAAAGGGCGAGGGTCCGCCACCACAAGAGGCCAAGCCGATTTATGTTTTGGCTTTCACAGCCAATGCCGGTGGAGTCGAACTCTCTACGCAGACCGACTCTACATCAGTTGAGGGGGCATTGAGGCCCTAACCCCATATGACTTCGCGCTGCGCCCGGAGGCATTGAGGGCCTTCACCTCGGCTTAGTCTCTCCTTAGGAGCATAGGGATAGAGCAGTCGATGGCCTGAGGTCCCATCGAGGGCTTGGAGGCGCACCAGGAGACGGTGGTCTTGTAGGTAGGGAGTTGACCGAAGCTTCCCAGATCGGTATCTGTTTCTGGGCAGCTCATCTTATCCTTCCTATGATGTGCCTTGCAGCAATTGCTTTTGACAAGGGCGACGGGGTTCCTGTGGCTCCAAGCCCTTGCTGCGGCCCATGACGAGGCTCAAGACAAGGTGGCGGGGCTCCGATATGCCTTGGAGGAGGCCAAGAAATGGGCAGAGTCTACCGAAAGTCATCTGCAGCAGGAGGCGATGCTTCGCAAGGGTGAGGAAAGACTTCGGTGGGAAGAGGTTGCATGGTGGGAGCGCGAGGAGGGTCTTCATCAGGAGGTGGTGGCATGATGGGAGCGTACAGAGGCTGAGGAGCGAAAGGCCGTCAAAGCCCTTCGGGAATTGGAGGCATCCCTTGATGCGGCCGCCACGGCCCGCATGATAGCAGAGGGTGATGTCGATGTCCTCCAGAAGAAGATGGTTGACATCCAGCGGGAGCTGAGGGAGACTAGGGTGGCAGAGGAGATGCTACATAAAGAGCTTCACGGGTTAGTCGAGCATGCGTCAGAGGCTACCCAGGCAATTTATGATGCTATGAGGGGACTTGGGGTTGAAGGCCCGCACGTCCCTTCCATCTTGGAAGCTCCGGTTCTGATGCTCCGCTGGCTCCAGTATGTTGCAAGGGTGATGACCAACGCTATCGAGGCCTATGCGAGGTCCAATGTACGTCTGCCTTGGCTCTTCAGCTGGCCTTGCTTCATCAGGCGAGGCTCCACCAGTTTGAGGCGTTGGAGTAGCAGGTGCCGGACTCCATGGTCGAGGGTTTCCAGCTAGGAGAGCCCCCAGTGGAAGCTCGTGCGGCCCTAGACAACTTCCACCAAGGAGTATTGGCAAGCATGGCCGGACCATGATGATACATTATATGGCAGCTCATGTGAGGCCGAGTGGCTGAGGGGCTCCCTGGCTTTACTTTTCTCCAGAAGGCCAAACTTCTCGCCAGGTTCTCTCGGACGCACCGCTGTTGTCTGGACATCCCTCTGTTGTTGCTCTGCAGGAGCAGTCTCTATGCGCAGATGACACTTCTCGGGATCCGTCTCTGGAGGTGTAGCTCTTAGTAGGCTCCTTTTTGTTTTTCTTCTTCTTCTTGCAAAAGGCTGGGGTCCTAGTATTTTGATCACCTTCTCCTATTTTGTGGACTTTTGACTTTGTTTGTCCCCTAGGGGAATGTCTGTCTCCTGTTTCTAATTACTATGTTTGTGTTGTTGATGGGGGTGTTTGCGCCATGCGGCTAACTTGAGTAGGATTTGTGCATACAGGTGTGACGGCCCGAGGTCTGGTGGGGCCACACCCATGTTTGAGATGCCGCCTCTAGGGAGGGGTCTAGTGCGTCTCCAGTGTCTGGGGCCACCATACTTTTTCAAAGGCGGTGCTGCGAATCCCACAAGCACATGGATCCAGAGGTGGTCGCCGACATCCTGGTTAAGGAAGAGCCGAAGGATCTTAGTGCTTCCGCTTCTTCCCCTACCTCAGAAGTGTGCTTTATTGAGAAGGACGACTAGTGGACAGCTTGGGAGGCTACTGGTCCACCTGTCTCTCATCTTTTTGTTCTTTCACGGGGCCCTGATAGAAGGGTGTTATCAGAGATCCTTGAGTTTGTCATGGCCGAAGTCAAGGCAGAGGAAGTTGTTGCAGCGGAGGCTTCAACGGAGGCGCCGTCAGAGGAAGAGTTAGATTTTTTGGCCTTTGACGCATACCCCTTCTCGGCAGAACCTTTGTCTTCTCGAGTCCAGGGGACTCTATTTTTGGCAGGAGGTCTTCACATCGAGAATACCCACGTTGCCACATGGTGCGCCGTTACAGGAGTCGACCCTCCACATCCCAGGGGACCTAGGAGCCATAGTGGTCTGGCACCCCCATCATCCCACAGTACTCCGGGCAGGTCTCGGGAGGTTAGCGCACTGGCTAGGCCTAGATTCTATGTATGGCAGCAAGCCAAGCGTAACATTTGTGTATGTCATGTATGAATGAATCTTGAATTTGTACTTGTGTTTGGATTTACTCTTTTTGCCTTTTGATTTTGGTCCTACTGACGCTACATTTATCTCCCCCTTCCCAGCCCCCTCGTATTATGTGGGTGCTTAGTGGCCGGAGGGTGCAATTTTTAGGGAGGTTAGTTGCGTTAGGTTCGAGCAGAGCTAAACGCTTCGTTGGCTATAAGATGCTAGAGGGTGCATTCTACCAACATCATGGAGGCTGGCTAGGCCTTCAAGATGACAGGGATGCCATGCTGCATGCCACAACCGTCATGGAGGCTATGCCTTCAAGATGACGGAGGGCCCAATACTGCTTCAACGCAGAGGCTACACCTTCAAGATGCCATAGGGTGCATGCCACAGCCATCAGGGAGGCTATGCCTTCAAGATGACGGAGGGTCTAATGCTGCATGCCACAGCCATCATGGAGGCTATGCCTTTAAGATGATGGAGGGTCCAATGCTGCTCAAACGTAGAGGCTATGCCTTCAAGACACTGGAGGGTGCATGCCACAGCCATCACGAAGGCTAGCTAGGCCTTCAAAATGACGGAGAGTCCAATGTTGCATGCCAGCCATCACGAAGGCTATGCCTTAAAGATGACGGAGGGTCTAATGTTGCTCTAGTGAGGAGGCTATGCCTTCAAGACGCTAGAGGGTGCATGCCACAGCCGTCACGAAGGCTATGCCTTCAAAATGACAGAGGGTCCAATGCTACTCCGGCGTGGAGGCTAGGCCTTAAAGATGTTGAAAAGTCCATGTCTGCGCCGACATGGAGGCTAGTTTGGCCTTCAAGATGCTAATGGGTCTATAGTGTTCCGACATGTAGGCTAGGAATTAAAGATACTGGAACGTTCATACCCCTCCGGCTCAATACCAGAGGGTCCATACCCCTCTAGCTCGATGCGGGAGGGTATTTTGAGGAAGAATATAACTCTATGTAGGTTTGTGTGCACAGTTATGAATGAATCGCGAATTTGCGGAATAGACCCTTCCTAGCCTGGTTGGGTACCCCCAGCATGCGTCAACCTAAGGCTATTTTGCAAGCCATGTAAAAGGCCAAAGGTTAACTGTCGTGCCAAAACTGGATCGGAGGGGTGGATGGTATGGCGTACCTTATAGGGGTAGGATCCCTTTGGGGAGTCCTAAGCCAGTGGGCCCCCGGATGGTCCGGTGGCTGGTTTGGCGAAAAAGGTGAGGAGTGTGGAGAACTCCTACACATAGTACTTGCGGAGGGCCTCCGTATTCCAACTGTACTCTAGAATGGTCCCTTCTGTGTCTACTAGACGGTAGGAGCTAGGCCTGTTGGACTCGAGGACCAAGTAGCGATCTTCCTATTTATTGCTCAGTTTTCCTGGAGCTAGGGTGCATCGAAGAACCAGGTCTCTAAGTTCGAAGCTTTGTGGTACAACCTTAGGATTGTACTGGATCATGGTTCTGGCGATGTAGTGGTCAAGATTCCAGACGGCGTGGAGCTACGTGCCTTTAGAGAGGTCAAGGGAGAGCTCTCTTTCCCCGGTAGTATGCGGTAGCTGTTCCCAGAGTGAGCATCCTTTGATTTCAGTCGAAGTCATAGCTTCGTTGCCATATAAGAGTCAAAAGGGGGTGAAGCGGAACCACAAGACTTTTGGAAGCTCCTCAACCCATAGGCCTCGAGCTAGGCCTATGAGGGGACGATTCAAGCCTGAGAGAATATAGCCATTGGCACGCTCGATTGCCCTATTGGACTAAGGATGATGGACAGCGGCGAAGCACAGTTCGATGCCGAGTTCGGCATAGAATTCTCTGAAGGTCCAAAGTCGAATTGCGTCCTGTTGTCAACTGTGAATTGTCGTGAAATATCGAAGTGGTAGACTATGTTTTTCGAAAAGAAACTCTGGACATTCTTCAATGTGATTGCTATGAGGTGCTCGATTTTGACCCATTTTTATAAGTACTCCAATGCTACTACTACGTGCCGAAGGTTGCCCTTGGCGCGAAGGAACGGTCTGTTGAGATCCATTCCCTAGCGTATCAGAGGCCAGACATGGGCGATTGGCTGTAGTGGAGCTGGGGGTCGGTGGCTTTGATGCTCTATCCATTGGCATCCTTAGCAGGTGCGGACAAGTTCCTCTGCGTCAGACATAACCGTGGGCCAGTAGAACCCCTGGCGTAGTGCTTTGCCGACCAGGGCGTGGGGTGCTAGGTGATTGCTGCAGAGTCCTTTGTGAATTTCTCGGAGGAGGTCAGCCCATTCTTGCTTGGTGACATAGTGGAGGAGGGGAGCACATACCCTCACTTTATAAAGGGTGTCATCTACTAGGAGATAGCCCCTAGAGCGGTGTTCAATGCGACAGAGCGTGACGAGGTCATCCGGCTCCTCTGCTCCGTTTAAGAAGGAAAGGAGGCTATCCTCCAGTCTAGGGCTATGATAGGAAGAACAACGACTGTCATCTCGTCTAGGATGCCAGGTGCTGGTCAGTGGAGGACCTCAAAGAAGGCGCCTAATGGCATGTCTCCATTCTCAATAGCAGCTTTTGCTACGGCGTTTGCCTGTTTGTTGTCTATTCGCGGTATGCTTCATACTGATATACCACGAAACAACCCTTCGGCCTTGCGGATGGCCTCGAGGTATCTAGCTAGGTCTGGATGCCAAACTTGGAAGCTCTTGTCTACATGCCCCACGATGACCTGAGAGTCGGTCTTGACGATGATTCTGGTGGCTCCTAAGTCTCGGGCCTTCCAGAGGCCCAAGAGGACGGCTTCGTATTCAGCAATTTTGTTGGCTGTCTTGAACTCTAAGTGGGCGGTGAACTTGGCCCGCTGGTCCATAGGGAGATGAGGACTACCCCGACCCCTGCGCCAATGGAGCCATATACTCTGTTAATGTATATTGTCCACACATCTTGAGGAGGGGTCGCGGGAGGTCTAGTGGATGCTGATGTCCATTCAGCGATGAAGTCGGCCAATACTTGCAACTTGATGGTTGTCCAGGCCACAAATTTTACTATGAAGGGGGCTAGTTCTATAGCCCACTTACCGATGCGTCTGGTTGCCTCCCGATTGCGAAACATGTCGCCAAGCGGGTATGAGGTTGGCACTGTAATGTTGTGGGCGAGGAAGTAGTGACAGAGCTTGCGTGAGACCATTAGGAGGGCATATGCCATTTTTTCAAGCTCGGTGTAGCGTGTCCTAGCCCCCGCCAGGGCCTCCGATACGTAGTACATGGGTCGCTGTATAGAATGACCTCCGTTGTCCTCCTCTCGTATTAGTGCAGCACTTATGACAGAAGCGGAGGCGGATAAGTACAGAATGAGCCCTTCGTCCAGAAAGGGTATCGCAAGTGTCTTGAGGTCAGAAAGGTGGACCTTGAGGGCTTCAAAAGCGGCTTGGCACTCTGGGGTCCATCTAAAAAGCTTAGAGCCCCTCAGTGTTTTGAAAAATGGAAGGTTATGCTCAACGGATTTGGTGATGAAACGGCTAAGGGTTGCGAGGCGCCTGACTAGGCGCTGGACTTCCTCCACATTGGCGGAGGCTGACATTTCCGTGATGGCACGGATCTTGCCAGGGTTGGCCTCGATGCCCCTCCGGGAGACGAGGTATGCCAGTAGCATGCTAGCCTTAGCGCTAAATACGCACTTCTCAGGATTAAGCCGCACGCCTGCGACCTAGAGGCTGCCGAATGTTTCTTGGAGGTCAATGACATGGTCGGCCTCGAGCTTGCTCTTTATGACAATGTTGTCAACGTAAGCCTCGATGTTGTAGCCTAATTGCTGCTCCAGAATCTTGTGTATCAAGCGGCAAAAGGTTGGCGGCCAGTGATATACAGGATTCAAGCATGAAGAAGAGGAGGCGCAGAAGCAAAATGGTTCTTTTGTGTTGTCATTGCATGGTTGGAAGCTTTATGGTGAAGCTTGGCTTTTGGCATAATGTGAAAGAACTTTGTTAGAATGTTTAAGACTTATAGTGTATATATTTTAACTGTAATGTTAGGGAGAGAGGGTGGTTGGCCAACTCCTCTTGTTTCCACTAATATCTTTTGTGTGGAGTTCTTTTGTTTTTTTTTTAAATCTGAACAGACTATGATTTCTGATAATAGAAATTGGAGGGACAACCCTTTCTTGTCTAAAAGGATAGTTGACAACTGACGAGCGGAGTGAGAAATTCCATTCATTTCTCGTCCTTGTGTACACACAGCAACTTCCCCGCGTGTAGTCATCTGCGAACGCAAGTGTGTATGCATGCCTACCTGATGTACTAGCACAGAGCTGCCATGGCTTGAAATGTCAGAGGACTGCCAATGAGAAATTTGAGAACCCATCAAGTGAGCACACAGAACTTTTCTGAAATTAACCCTGGTCGAACATGCCAGTCATTGACAATAATGACCTCTTGGTGGCGACCACGACGGCGCGGAAGGGACGACTACTCTAGTCTGGTTGCGTGCGAGCGTGGCGGACGACGGAGGTAGTCGGAATCTTCGGCTGGACCATCCCACTTCACGACGCAAGGATTCGAAGGACGGAAAAAAAAAGGCAGAGCACTACGGCCGCGCAATAATCGCCTTTATTTTGTTCCTTGGAAATAAGAATCAGGGCATTTTGTTTTTCATTGACAAAAAGACTTGTTTCTCGATTCTTCGCCGCCCCACTCCCTCTTTCGTCTGCTAATACACCGTGGTTGGATTTTTCTAAAACCCCAATATATCACGTCGACGTACGGATACATTTACACCATCACGTACACGTACTCATACAATATTTACTAAAGACCATAGTTATTAAATTTAGAGATTAACGAAGTCACTATAGCCATCTCGCTATCGATAATTACTTCATCTACTATATAAAGAAAATTCTATCTTGATAAAAAAAACAAATTTAAGATTTGATTCTAATAGATAGAGGTATAATTACCTTCACTAATCATCTAAACTAAAATTTGATTCTCGATTTGACACGCACGCACAAGTACGACAGGTGACTAGGTGAGGGACCAGCGGTGAAAAGATGGCCGATGGTGTGGTGTTATTGTAGTAAGAAATTTAAAGATGGAGTACTCGTATAAGTAGGTTTAATAATCTGCATTAGGTAAATAAGATATAGGTAGATATCTAAACAGATCATTATATTTTATACAGGAACTATCTTCAGATTAAAAAAGAATCTTTCAAATAACACAACGTAACAAAAAAGGTTATATTTGAGACTCTGAATATAATACACTTTCCCAACCTGACTAAAGACATAGTAGAGGGGAAAAAGAGAAGCAGAGGTCAAATAGAAAGCAGAAATAATCAATTTAGATCCACAACAGATTCAAGCCACGATTAGATTCATCCGATAAGAATTTCAAAATCTATAATACGAGAATTTATTGAGATTCATATAAACAGATCTAGATACATCCATATTGTAATTATTTTCTCCAAAGATTAATTAAGGTAGCACATGATATATAGGATCATCGTATAACCTTATAGATATATGGTATTCTAGAATATTTAATTATAATTATATATTCTCATCACTAAGGGAGGCTGAACCTGTATAAAATCTTATTTCTTCATTTTTTATAAGCATAGTTGGTGAATAAGTATCTCTACATTAAATAAGTATTTGCACAATCAATTTTAGTAATTATCGACAAATCTGAAATCTCCTCCTTTGATCAGATGGTTAAATTGTTTAAGTTCATAATCACAAAACAGAGAAGGAGCTAGGTTTATGATTCTACAGTTTAGTTGGCGCTAATACTGAGGTAGGGGTGGGGATCACCATGTGTGAGATAATCTCAATCTCATTTACTTGTGCTAGAATATGGTGTTAGACTGCCTGTCAAAGTCACTTTCGACTATTGTAATGTTTTTTTATAATTTTGCTAACATCATAGAGCTAAATACTAATTTTTCTTCAGAATGACGTCAAAGAGCTACCAAATCAAATAACAAGTATTTGCCTGGCAACCTGTAAAGCAGGAAAATGGCAACATTAAAAAGGTTCCTGATAAGTATCCAAAGTTACCCTCTACCTGAGATCCTCAGAAAATGACACTGATATGATATGTTTCTCCCCACTAATAAGATATCCCACCGTCTTCAAGCTCAGCTTCAGCCGCTTCCAATATTACCTCCATTCCTAAGCAAATCTTCAACCACCAAGCAGTCATTCATGTTGCTGCGCCTTTCTGGCTCATAGTTTCACTTTCAAGCCGTTGTCAAGGTGCAGGTTTCTGACAGCTCCCGAAGTAATCATATCTCGTGAAGCCCAGCCTAGCGGTCTCTGTCCCGGGAGTTGTTCATGACCTGCTTCTAGAGCCCCGCCGATGCTCTTGTCGCGATTCCTACAACATGTCCATGGCACCCGTTCTTGACACGCTCGTGCAGCTCGTCGTCGTGTCTGTGCTCTTCGCTGCCGCGTGCGCGTTCACCCCAGCGGACAACTACCTCATCCTCTGCGGCACGTCGGCGAGCGCCACCGTCGACGGCCGGACGTTCGTCGGGGACGCCCACCTGCCCGCCTTGGTGCTGACGGCGCCCCAGAGCGCCGAGGCCAACGCGTCGGCGAGCTCGGTCACCGGCTCCGATGAGCCGGCGCTGTACCAGTACGCGCGCGTATTCATGGCGCCGTCCTCGTACACGTTCGCGATCAAGGAGCCAGGTCGCCACTTCGTCCGTCTCCATTTCTTCCCCTTCCGGTACCAGTCCGACGACCTCGCCGCGGACGCCAGGTTCAGGGTGTCCGTGCAGGGTGTGGTGTTCGTCGACGGGTACACGCCCAAGAACGGCACGGCCGTGGTCAGGGAGTTCTCGGTGAACGTCCCCGGCGACACGCTGGTGATCGCGTTCACGCCTACGGGCAAGGTGGCGTTCGTGAACGCCATCGAGGTCGTGTCGCACCCCGACGACCTCATCGCCGACACGGCGCAGACGGTGAGCTCCCTGGGCCAGTACACGGGGTTGTCGACGCAGGCGCTGGAGACGGTCCACAGGATCAACATGGGCATACCCAAGATCACACCGAGCAACGACAGTCTGTGGAGGACGTGGCTGCCGGACCAGAGCTTCCTGCTCGACAGCACCCTCGCGGAGCACAAAAAGGTGCGGCCCTCGACGCTCCACCGCATGGTAGGCCTCGCGACCACGGAGACGGCGCCGGACCAGGTCTACGCCACGGCGACGGAGCTGAACACGTCGTTGGCGGCCAACACCCTGAACGTGCAGTTCAACGTGACGTGGAGGTTTGACACCCCGCCGGGGTCGGCATACCTGCTCCGGCTCCACTTCTGCGACATCGTCAGCAAGGCGGCGAACGGATTGGCCTTCAACGTCTACGTCGGCGGGTGGCGGGTGCTCCCGGACTACCAGATTTCCAGTGACACTTCCGGCGAGCTGGCCGTGCCGATATACAGGGACTTCGTGCTGAGCGCCAAGGACGCGACGGGCGCGATCACCGTGAGCATCGGACCGTCGACGCTGGGCAACGTGGACCCCGACGGCCTCCTGAACGGACTCGAGATCATGAGAGTGGTGGGGAGCACCGGCGCCAGCGGCGCGGGGGCACCGCCGCACGGTTCGAAGAAAATCACCACTGGCATCGTCGTTGGCTCCGCCGTCGCGGGGGTCACGGTGGTGACGGCCCTCGGGTTCATTGCCCTCAGGACGCTACGAAGGAAGAAGCCGGCGAAGCAGCCGTCGAGCACCTGGGCCGCGTTCTCGGCGAGCGCGCTAGCTTCCCGCTCGCGCACTCACAGCTTCGGCAAGAGTGACAGCGGCAGCCGCAGGAACACGGTCACGCTCGGGCAGGGCGCCGGCGCCGGGTACCGGTTCCCGTTCGCGGTACTGCAGCAGGCGACGTCTGGGTTCAACGAAGGCATGGTCATCGGCGAGGGCGGCTTCGGGAAGGTGTACAAGGGCATGCTGGGCGACGACACGCGGGTGGCCGTGAAGCGGGGCAACCGGCGGTCGCAGCAGGGGCTCAACGAGTTCCGCACGGAGATCGAGCTGCTGTCGCGGCTGCGCCATCGCCACTTGGTCTCGCTCATTGGCTACTGCGACGAGCGCCGCGAGATGATCTTGGTGTACGAGTACATGGCCCGGGGCACGCTCCGGAGCCACCTCTACGGCTCCGAACTCCCTCCCCTGTCGTGGAAGCAGAGGCTGGAGGTCTGCATCGGCGCCGCCAGGGGGCTGCACTACCTCCACACCGGCTCGGCCAAGGCGATCATACACCGGGACGTGAAATCGGCCAACATCCTCCTCGACGACAGCTTCATGGCCAAGGTCGCTGACTTCGGGCTGTCCAAGACGGGGCCGGAGCTGGACAAGACACACGTCAGCACCGCCGTCAAGGGCAGCTTCGGGTACCTCGACCCGGAGTACTTCCGGCGGCAGATGCTGACGGAAAAGTCCGACGTCTACTCCTTCGGCGTCGTCCTGCTCGAGGTGCTCTGCGCTCGCCCGGTCATCGATCCGACGCTGCCCCGGGAAAAGGTGAACCTGGCTGAGTGGGCGACGCAGCGGCTCAAAAGCGGCGAGCTCGATAGCATAGTCGACCAGCGGATCGCCGGGACGATACAGCCGGACTCGCTGAAGAAGTTCGCGGACACGGCTGAGAAGTGCCTCGCGGAGTACGGCGTGGAGCGGCCCACCATGGGGGACGTGCTATGGTGCCTCGAGTTCGCGTTGCAGCTGCAGGAGGCGTCGCCAGACAGCTCCGGCACCGACAATATGCGGCTCGTCCCCGCCGTTACGTCCCAGTTCCAGCGCAGCCAGTCGATCGCCAGCGATGGGACTGACGCCACCATGTCCGCGAACTTAGGGGACCTCGACGGCATGTCGATGAGGAGAGTTTTCTCAAAGATGGTCAAGAGCGAGGAGGGCAGGTGAAGCCAGAATTCTCTTGCATCTTCCCGTCATCCCATGTACAAAACAAGGACAATATCTCAGTTTTGATCCTCCTGAATTCATAGCAGTTGGAACACGCACCCTTGCTGTGGACCACCGTCTGCACAAAGTTGGAACAGGTCACTGCAACAAACGTACACTGAGCATGCTTGTCAAGATTCACAACACAACCGCAGCATATTAAGTGCAAGATTAGAGCGAAAAGCGGCAGGCAAACATGCTGCATCTCCAGCACATTCATAATACCACCTTTCGTTACAATGAATAAATGCAGTCTGTTCAACTCTCGATCTGATTGAGTTCTATATAATAGCCTAGATTACCCTGCACGGTCATATTCTCAATCTAAAACACTCTCAGTAAAGAACGAGATTGATTCCCCTTTGGAACTCAAAAACAATGGATGTTACATCGAATATTGATTCCCCGTTGCACCACTAGAAATCTAATATTGATGATCACTAGCATCTACTCTGCCTTCCTCTTTCCTGATTGTTTTCTGGCACGCGCTGTCAGGCACCGCCCCACAAATTTAAGAACCTCGTCGATCAGCACCACTGGGAAAGCAACTGCTATCACCAAAAGCCATTCGTTGAAACTGAGGGGCACAATCCCGAAGACTTGAGCAAGGAAAGGCACGTAGAGGATCAAGAAATGCAGCCCAAAAGACATGGACATGGCCAGAAGAAGCCAAGGGTTAACCCATGGAGGCATGCTCAAAAGGCTGCCATCCTCCGACAGGGCATTCAGTGAGTTGAACATCTCAATGGCCACCAAGACGGACAAAGAGAGGGTTGTCGCTTTAATCTTGCCACCCTGGAAGTAATCGCATGGGTTCTCATCAAAGCTGAATGTTCGCACTCCTGCAGTGAATGGCGACACCTTGAAGCCCTCCCATGCGGAGCACTGGCCCCAGTTTGAGAGCTGGGAGTACGACACAAGAGTATGGCCATCACTAGCCAGGTCAATTCCCAGGAAAGAGCCATGTGTGTACCAGATGATGAAGATTCCCACTGTTGCAATCCCAACATAAAGGCCAATAACCTACACAACCGATGGACAAGAATCTCAAGTAAGCACAACAAGTCAGTAGCACAGTAACTTCCAGGTGGTACACTATGCATTAGCCAACTGAAAAAGATTAGCAAACTAGTACTCTGTGGTGACATCAAAATCAGTAAGCCACAAGGCTGTTTAATGGATTTCCAATCATGATGCTCTATCATACATTCATACTTTATTTCATATTAGCTAACCAAATTAAATTACTCCAGTTCTTGCTTTGTATATCAGCATTGGCAGGCCCAGTACACTTACAAGTCATTACTCTGAATATTATTTCACGTATTTATATGAATATGAAAGTCTGGAACAACTTCTTGGTCTTTTTGCGACTAACCACTTCCTTAGTCAGTAAATACCAATTTAATTTAATCAGTAAATACCAATTTAATTTAATCTAAGTGGTGAACAGTTAAATGCCAATAATGTTGAGTCATGGTCTTTCCGGTTAGAATCTCAACAACCTTGTCCTGAATCTGACTTCAGGTTTATCAATTGTGTCAGAAAACTCAACCTCAAGCGTGAGTTGCTACATCCAAGTCATTATATGTTAGGAAAATTCAGACACCCACTATATGCTTTGGTGATATTTGTTCTATTGGGCTGAAGACCTTCAAAACATTAGTCACATAGTGATAACCTTTACAGGCTTACATTATAAAATATTCATTGTGAAAGATTACATAGACAGAACTGGTTCAAAAGTATATATGTTACTTGCTAGACAGCTTCATAGGACCAAGAAAAATGCATCCACCAATATTAACTTCAAATCCATCAACTTAAAAGAGGATATACAACAAAACACATGATGCACTGGAGAAACATACCATATACCGAAAGAGGATCCAAGGAGTGATCAACGAGTCATCACTTCTTCGAGGAGGTTTCTTCATAATATCTTTATCAGGTGGATTGAACCCCAAAGCTGTTGCAGGAGGGCCATCTGTAACAAGATTGACCCACAGAAGTTGCACAGGGATGAGGCCTTCTGGGATACCTAAAGCTGATGTCAGGAATATGGAGGCAACTTCTCCAATGTTTGAGGAGATCATATATCTGCAATGTCACATAGCTCACATGAACTCATTGCATTATGATTTGAGTTTCTCCAACGATTGTAATAAAAAATGAAAGGTTAGCCATAGCTTATCTGAAAACAGACCTAATAAATGCCTTCATATTGTTGTAAATAGACCTCCCTTCACCAACTGCTGCGACTATTGTACTGAAGTTATCATCCGCAAGAACCATGTCGGACGCTTCTTTTGCGACCTGACACAAGTTTACAGGAAAAGGCAAAGTCAGAAACTCTTCCAACAAAATGTGACAAAATTTCAACAATAAAAGCAGTAAGCCATACCTCAGTCCCTGTAATGCCCATTGCAATTCCAATATCGGCCAATTTAAGAGCTGGTGCATCATTGACCCCATCACCAGTCATTGCAACCACTTCACCGTCTTCTTTGAGCAATCTAACTATCTCCTGCTTGTGTTTTGGCTCCGCCCGGGAGAAGAGAAGGCCACCCTGTTGCCTTAAGAGCTTTTTTTTATCAGAAAGGGCCATGAATTCCTTTCCAGTGAAGCTCTTTGAACTGATATCTTCACCAGGACAAAAAACCCCAATCTCACGGCATATTGCCTCTGCTGTTTCTTTGTTATCACCTGTTATCACCATAACACGTATTCCAGCAGCTCTGCAATCTTCAATTGCTTTGTGGACTTCTTCTCGGGGAGGATCCTGTCATAGATGAGTGACACAAGGTATATGCATTGTAAACATGAAGAAGCATATGCATTATGGAATAATCTTAACCATAAAATTTCCATGAAGTACAAGAAGTTCTCACCCTTAGACCAACGAAACCACAGAATATCATATTACTCTCTATGGAAGAGTAGTATGAAGGATCAAGCAGATATTTGTGAGCTGCATGTTCTTCACCATCATATGTTGCAAATTCTGCCAAATCATCCTTGTATGCAAAACCCAAACAGCGCAAAGCACTAGCAGACATTTCACTTAGTGTAGATAATATGAGTGCCTTGGCACCATCATCCAAGAGCACAACAGATCCGTCGAGCAACTGAATATAACCACATCTCTCTAGTAAATTTTCCACAGCTCCCTGCAAAGTTTACTTTCACCATGAATCACTGATAGGAAAAAGGAAAAGACATGGGAAAAACATCGCACACGGGAACAAAACGTGCCACTTCCATCACAAGATTAGATAGAAAACTAAATATCCAAGAAGTACTTTCCATAACTTACTCAAGGGAGCAAAACGACATCTGAATGATAAAGTAAAGCAAATTGGCAAGACGACAAAGTTGCAACACTTTCAAGAGAAAAGCAGGGAGCAACAAAATGGCACCAAAAGTTGGACCATCATGATCCACAAGTATATTGTTTCCATCTTTCTCATGATTTAAACAGGAAGAAAACTAGAAGTAGACAATTGCTATGTAGTAGCAACTGATGATCTAAAAGTGGAAGGGGCACTAATTAAAGAAGAAATTGATCATATGAATGATTCATAATACCTTGACAAGCAGCATGTTCTTTCCAGAGTCTGCTTTCACGATAACTCCCATTGATTTTCTAGTACGATCAAACTCCAGAGTCGCTACTCTCTTAGCAGCATTATTCCACCACTGACAGCACCCTTCAAACAACAAAGAAATAGTAGTTATTACTGATTCTTTGGAGAAGCCTCCAGACTATATTTTGAAAGGAACGGAGGAATCAACATACTTAGCAAATCAGAAGAATCCAGAGAGAGAGTATAACCGCCAGGAAGCCCCATTTTCTCAACCAAAACCTGCACATGTATATACAAGAACGTAAATGACCAACCAATTTCAAGTACCTTAAAGAAAGAATTGTGTTCAGGCAATTAGCCATCGAATGTGTTCAGGCAATTAGTCATCGAAACTTATTTATATGGATACCTAAAAGTAGCTACCAAAGCTTCCATCACCATTTCTTTTTATTGTATAAATTGCTGTTAACATTGTGCAGAAATACATTACCTGCTTCCAAGCAACATGTAAGACATTTGAATTGAAGCAGCATGCTAAGAGCATACCAAATAAAGGCTAGAAAATGCTAGTTGCGACACTATACAAGTATACGACAGAAATCTTATCACATGAACAAATCATACCTTCAAAGCAGCTTCGGTAGGCATCCCAGTAGCAACATACTGATGCTCAGAGTGGGCGATGCTTGCATCATTGCAAACTGCAGCAATCTTTGCAATCATCTGGAGATTTTCATCCACGCTCAAGCTTGGCCAATCATGTATCTTCCCATCTGTTGGATCATAAGTGGTCCCATAAACCTTAAAGCTCCTAAGTGTATCAGGCCACCTCCCAATAGCCACAAGCATCATCGCTGACATCTGGTTGGTGGTCAAAGTTCCCGTCTTATCGGAGCAAATCACAGTTGTGCAACCCAATGTCTCCACACTCGGCAGCTTCCTCACAAGTGCATTCTTCTGCGCCATCTTCCTTGTGCCAAGTGCCAAGCATGTGGTGATCACAGCAGGCAAGCCCTCTGGAATTGCTGCAACGGCCAGTGCCACTGCAATCTCAAAGTAATATGTGCACTTCTCAAATGAGAACTTGAAATTCCGTGGCCACCCGTCTACATACTCCCAGGTGAGGAAATACTTCACGTTGATGAGCCAAACTAAGGCGCAGATCACCCCAATTATGGCAGTTAGCGCCTCACCAAACTCATTGAGCTTCTTCTTCAGTGGCGTGTCGTCCTCCTCCTGAGAGGCCTCCTGGATCTGCGCATGGATCTTGCCTATTTCGGTTGCCATGCCAGTGCCAATCACAACACAGACAGCACTGCCGTTGACAACAGTGGTTCCGGCAAAAACCATGCACTGTTTTCCCTGGATGTCTGTGTCCTCCAACTCGACCTTGTTGCTGGCCTTGTTAACCGAAGCGGTCTCACCAGTGAGCGAGCCCTGCTCGACGCGGAGGGTGGAGCTGATAAGCTGGAGCACACGCATGTCTGCGGGGACCTTGTCGCCGACGCGGAGCTCAACGATGTCCCCGGGGACGAGGTCGCGCGCTAGAAGTCCATGCGACCACCGCCCGTCACGCTTGACGGTAGCGTGCTCGGACTGGATCTCCTTGAGCGCCTCGAGCGCCTTCTCGGCGTTGCTCTCCTGCCAGACCCCGACGACGGCGTTGACAATCAGGATGAGGAATATGACGAGCGGCTCGACGAAGGCGGTGACCCCGACCTCGCCGCCCTCGGCGCCGTCGTAGAGAGCGAGCACGAACGAGACCACGGCCGCCAGGAGCAGGATGCGCACGAGCGTGTCGTCGAACTGCTCGAGCACGAGCTTCCACACCGACGGCGGCGCGTGCCTCTCCAGCTCGTTGGGCCCGTACCGCTGCATCCGCGCCGCCGCCTCCTCGGAGCTCAGCCCGCGGTCCGCCGAGACGCCCAGCTCCGCGAGGCACTCGCTCGGGGTGCGCGCCCACGCTGGGAAGACCGGCGCGGCCGCCTCCGCCCCGGTAGAGGCGGATCCGTCCCGCCGCTTGCCCTCGTCCTGCCCGCCCTTGCCCATTGGGTCGCCGACTCGAGATCCGAACGGAGAGGAGGCGCTCCTAGTGTTCCCGGTCGCCGCGGCCGCGAGATCGCATGGAATCTAAACCCTAGAAGGGGAGGCGGCGGCGCTGAGACCGGGCGAGGAGGCGATGGCGATTGGTGGCGCAGCGCGGAAGCGAAAGGGGAGGCGATGGCGCTTTTCCCCCCTTTGATTTTTCTTTCTTTTCTTTATGGAGCAAACTGCTTTATTATTGCGGGTGTCAATCGATCGATTTCGTGGGCTGCGCTCGCTGGTTTATCCCTTCATCTCCTTGGACTTTCGTCTCGTGTGCCTGCACGTGGGGCCGCCTGTTCGGTGGGACATGTGTGTCAGTGGCCGCAGGAGTTCGTTAACGTGGCGAACAGTTTGATGCAACGATGAGATAAGCAACAGCGCTTCGAGTTACCGATAGATGCCTTGCTTGACCCGGGGGAGGCGGCGACGTCAGCAGGCGAGGCCTCGTGCCGCCACGTGTACTCTTGGAGAGAAAGGGTCTCCACGGCGGCCGGGCCGTCACGTACTCGATAGGTCGAAAAGTGGGGCCACCGTGCGTCCGGGTCCACGACGCAGTGAGACAGTAAGGCGGATTTGGCTTGCTCGGATCTGGCCGCGAGGAATCTTTTGGGGGACTGGGTGACGTCGTACCAGCCAGCCATTCCCCGCCACGTCGCCTGGGCAAAAGGTAGGCCCTCGTGATGATGTACGGGCCAATCATAAGGGGCCACGTGCCCCCTCTTCGCCTTTCTTCAGCTAATCTTGGGCTTTGGTTTTCTGCGGTTGATCCGCCGCCTCCTTCAGGCTGCATGCACTCCTGCGGAAAAGTCTTGGAAGTGTCCGGGGCGCAGGGCGTCCAGGAGGCACGGAGCCGCATCGTTCCGGGCGAGATGGCTGCTCCGCACCGCACGGCAGATTCGCGGCGCCGTGCCGCACGGTTTCAGTGTGCACGCTTGGGGAATCAAATCAGCCGAGCCTGCCGTGCTACGGACAGCGAAGAAAATATTCGGTGACGCGCTGCTGTTCTGGGCACTGTGCGGCCTCAATCTGCTCGATTTCTTCGTGAGGAGTGGAGAGATTTCCTCGCCGCAGCGCCGGGAGGGTGACAGGACACGGTTAGGTAGGGACCGGTTCCTCTGCTTTTGCTGTACGGCGTGGTACAGATGGAGATACTCCGAATCGTGCCTGCACTAGGGCGTGGGGGCTGGACCGGCTGGAGATGATTGCGTTCGTGGGCGCCGGGCAGAACCAGACACATGCGATGGCCTGGGATTGCACGCGGGATCCTCCAATCAGTCAGGGCACACGACGCTGCTTGGACACTGCTTCACAAAAGAAAAGGGAGGGGAGGGAGAGAGTGACGGACTGACGGTTCTCGGACATCCACCCGTGTACGTGAAAGCAAGCATGATGATTGATGCGAGTAGGCCAAAAGTAAGTCCGTAGCTAGTTGGAATCAGATGCCAAACACGGGAGGTGAGTTGATTCTAATATAAAAATCTTGATAGAGTCGCATAATCTTAACGTCTCCTACTTGTTGATCTCATAACTATCATTGGCACTGCCATGGATGGACGGTGGAAGACTGCCATGGATTTAGTAAGGGCAGCCCCAACGGGTCGATATCGATAGCTAACTAGGATTTTTCCACGACGTGAAGGTGAGAGAACGTGCGACAGGTAAATTGCTATCGCTTCGTCAAGCGCTAGCTAATAGCACATGAATTGAGGAAGCGAGGATGCTCATGGGCCCACACTGCTCCTCCCGTTTGGGCTTACCGCAAGAGAGGGGAGGAGGTAGAGAGGTTGGCAGATGAGAATAGCAACGAGGACAACGATGGTAAGTGGAGCTTGAAGCCATCCACCACCGGTAGCTCGGATCCAGTTAGGAAAGACCATGCCGAATCTGATGGTAATATACGGCAACCACATGTTGGATCTGACAATAGCGTATAATAGCTACCTGACGGATCTAACGACAGTGCACAACAGCACCTGAGGACGGATCCAACCACGGTTGCAGATCTGACAAGCAGCAGTTTAAACCTGATAAATCTAAAAACATTGCACAACAGCCATCCAACAGATACAACCATAACTGCGGGATATGGCGAGCGACAGTTCAGATCCCAATGGATCTGGTTGGGGGAGATGGACGAGAGGGAGGAGACGGCCACGGTTGCTAGAAATGAGGAAGCGATGGTGTTCCTGCCCATTGACCATAACGACCCCTCCGACAAGGAGTAAGGAGTAAGGAAGAGCATGTAGCAGGGATGAAGGAAGAGCGAGCATCAGCTTGCATCATGGAGCGAGTGGCAGCATGTGCAGGTGGAGTGGGCAACCGCTTGCATCATGGAGAGAGCAGCGACATGTGCTAGAGGAGGAGCGGACAACGACATATGCTGGAGGAGGAGTGGGCAGAGTTAGGAATAGAGAGAGGATGAGATAGAGAAAAGGGTGGAGGAGTTACAATAATCTAACACACAGGCTCTACGGTTTCTTTGAGCAGGATGTCAAGAGCTAAATCGTTAAAGAAGTGAACTGTACTTGTTAGCTATGGGTTACATGGAAGGAATATAGCTAGCAAATGACTATAATTGCTGGAGGTGCTTAAAGTCAATTGGTTAGGACAACTTAAGTGTTTAGCCAAATTTTGCATCACATCACATGCCTAGCAGATGTTTAGTCACATCACATGCATCGAAGTAACCAAATTTTGCATGGAAGATACCAAATTTTATTAAATGCATCCATGGGATTCACAACAAAATTTTAGTGTTAATCTTGTCGCTATCATTGTCACTGCCATGGTAGAAACGAGCTGATGACTACGGCCATACATCACTTGCATCCAAGAAACCAAATTTTGCACTCTCAGGGTTGGGTAAAAAAACCACAAAAACCAAAACTGAACCAATTTAACCATTTTTTGGCTTCTTCAGTTTTCAATTTATTGTTCGGGTTCTAAAACTATTTTATTCAATTTTTAGTTTATTATTCAATTTTCAACTTCCAGAAACCGAACTAACCTAATAAATAGAACTTATGATGACTATCATCGTCGTTGAACTTTCCATCACTTAAGTGTCAGACTATTTGAGTTAGAATGTTAGACTTATTGGGAATTCATCACGTTGCATATACATGTATATGATACAATGTGTTGTGTTTGTCTGCCTTTGTTCTTTTGTATCATTATAAACTATTTGAAATTAAGGGGTACCAGTACAGGTACAGGTACGATGAGCTGTTTAAATTTCTATTTAAAATAAAAACCAAAATAACTGAACCAAAATATTATAGCTAATTAGGTTAGGTTTGGCTTCTGTATTTTCTCTAGTTTGTTTGGTTTTCAATTTTTAAAAACCGAAATTTTAAAATCCAAACAAATCTGTTGGCGTGGAATTTGGCAATCCCATGCAACACGAATCTGTCATGAATAAGTATAATTTTTTACGGTGACACGTAACTTGTTTACAAGTAAACAAGAAAAAAATTTGATTGACAACCTTGAGAAACGCCGCTCAAACGATATACAAATAAATTGACAAGAACTACCACCTAAATTGCGGGGACTTGAAGTAGCAACGAAGAACTACTCTAAAACTACCCTAATTTGCAGGAAAGTAAAGAAAACGAAAAGTAGATGCAATAGTTGTGATTGACTGAGTTGTTGTTGCAGTCGACCTCCAGCCTCAACTATTTATAAGTGGGACGTAATCTTGGTCATAGGGAATCAAAGTAGGACTCTATTCCAACCCTAAACACGCTATGTTCGGCTAAAAACACGAAAAGATCCGAACAGATCTACAAATCTAACTTGAGCCGGACTCGGACTGAACGTCGGATGATCCAGTGAGAACAAACTTTTGATCACTGGACTATCCAGTGAGTTCAATTTGGCTAGATCCCGAACTCTTTCCTAATATACACTGGATAGTCCGGCGTTTGAAATACACTCACCAGAGGCTATCGCCAGACTAGTATTTGCAGAGAGCAAATCCTGTTGCAAAAATTTGAAATACATACATCGGATGATCCGACGTTAACACCGGAAACCTCACCGGACTAATTCTCGTAGAAAGCAATTTTCTCTACAAGTTTTGCCATTGAACTCACCGGATGATCTGACGCTACCTCAGATAACACACTAGACTATTTTTGTAGAGAGCAATTCTCTCTACACGATTCAAGCTATAAGCATTAGTTAGTCCGATGCTTGCACCAGAATCCTCGTCGGACTATTTTTTTGCAGAGAATATTTTTTTTTGACAAATATCAATTTACAAGCACCGGATAGTCCGACGTTTACACCGAAGCACTCACCTAACCAATTTATACAAAGAGCATATTTTCTACATAAAATTCTTTTTTACTCATTAAATAGTCCGATGATAATACGAACTTAAGCACTAGACTATTCAATATATAAAAAAGTCTGACCGTACTATTTTTACGGTCAACAAAATCAAACCGAAATAATTGGACCAACCGAATGCCACCCTAATAACCGCAGCCTCAAGCCAAGGACACCCGAACCGAGCATACTTATACGCCCCAGTCGGCAGCCGCTGTCCACTGAACAAGACGGGAACAACCGAAGCACGGCACGAGTGCTCGTACAAAACTCAAGTGGAAAGGGAAGGGGACTTTCCTCCAGCGAATATAGTTAAAGCAGATGCCGGGTGTACGTCGACACAGGTTCAGTAAAATCGGGAACCGAGCGTACCACCACAGCGCAACAGCTAGGTGAATTTGTTTAGCTGTGTCCGTTTAGTTGGGAGATAAAATAAGATGGGATATGACTGTTCTGTTTTTAAGATGAGATGATACTTTTTTTAGTTAGTTAGATAGGATGAATCTCTTTTTTATTTGGTTGGAGAGACGAGGACGGATGAGAATGAGAATCATCAACTAATTATATTTTTTAATTTTAAATAATAATTATTAATAATACATTAATCAACATACACCAACATGTATTAATGTTACTCTTGCCGTAATCATTACTAATTAACAATAAAATATACTAATTAACCATAATCATACTCTAATTAGCTCATTAATTAGCAATAATTAGTATATTAATCCTTACAAATTCTAATCTCATAGTAATATGTACTAATAAGTAATACAAGCATACTAATAACATTAATCATTTTACTAATGTGCATGATTAGCAAAGGTGGATGGTTTCACCCCACCAATTTTGAGGAATATTTTTATCCAGCATATTGAGATAATATTTCTTAGAAGGGATCATCCCATCCCTGCTGCCCCTGAACTAAACACTACAAAAACAGAGATCGTCCCATCCCTTTCCACCTCATCCCTCGAACCAAACGGACCCTAAGGTTAGGATGGGTTGCTAGTATGAGTTTTATTCATATGGATTATATAGGTGGGTAGAGAGAAAATAGATTGAGTAAAGTTATATTTGTTAAAAATAAATATTTTTATTGATTATATTTATTTCGACAAGTTAAGCTAAGTTTATATTTAGTTGATTAAATCTAAGGTCACATGAGTGGATATAAAGTTCGAATATAATTAGTTACTTATATAAAGATAATTTTGTGACACTGATAAGTGCATCCGTATACATAAGTATATGTATAAGATCGTATCTACCAAGCTAAACTATAAACGTGCATTTGCATCTATCGAGTTAGATTGTGAAGAGAAGTTCGAATTGAGCTTTCCTCCTTAGCCAGACTATACGCATATATTTATATCTATGGAACTTAAGCTACAATATTATATATAACCAATCAAATATATTTTTTTTATAAAATTATACGTATCCTTCGGACAGGTTACTCCTGTATAAATAACCAATCAGACCCTAATAGCCTGTTTGGTAGCCTGCGTAGAGCCTGGTCTTGCTCTGCGCACGTAGGGACGGTCTATTTGGTTGCTGCTCGCGCGAGCACACATGTCCCGAGCCATGCAAATTCACTGTGCAAATCTAGCTCCTGAGAAACGGATTTTGATTTTGTTTCCACCGGGGCAAGCTTGCCCAGTGCGCACGTTCGCTCGTGTTTACGTCTGGTAGTAAGTTCGTTCATTTCGCTTAAACGTTTGTGTTTTTTATTTAATTTTTAATTTTATTTGAGTATAAAAGTGCTTAAAAATTCTAAATATTTTTATAGCAAACTAAAATTCACTAGCAACCCATTTTAATTGGTTTGAAAAAATCATAAGCCAATATTTAATTAAAATTTAAAAAAACTTACTTTTATAACTTCTATTAATTTTTTATGTCTCAAATAAATTCTCAAAAATTAGAAAAAATTTACTAATATTCTTATCATATGATATACTAATTTATAAAAATATTTTTAACTCTAAATTATTTGATAAAAAAATAAATTCTTTTATAATACTCTATTTATATACATTTTTACTATTTCATATAATATTCTTATACAGACAATCAAATACAATATCTTCTTAACAAGACTATACATATACAACCAACCAAATATAACTATTACATCTTTCCGATCTAACTAACCTTAATTTGACCCACTATATACGGACACACTAAATCATATAGTCAACCAAATCGGCCCTAAAAGATGCGACAAGTTTGCCTGACTGAAGAAGCAGATTCCTCCAAACTATGAATACGAGTATCAGAGACTCAGTTCCTCGGATGGCTCGCCGAAACAGCGAGTCTGCACAACACCTCCTTCTAGCTACTACTCGTACCTCGAAACTGCCTCTGTCGGGAAAAATTACTGTTTAAGAGGAGACTGGAAAGTTGATGACTTTTACCTGACCAAGCACGTACGAAGTTCTGTTTGATTGGAAGCACGTGTTTTAGAACGCCAATGACAGAATATGCGCAACATTAGTGAGCTTTTGTAATATTTATGTATGATTAATATACGCCGCTGTAACGTAGCGCAAAAAATAGTTTAGAATATTCCTTTTTCTCAGTTAATAATATTTTAAAAATAAGTAAATATTATTAATAGGGAAAAATACAAAAAAAACCCCCTCCAAAAATCACTTGGATTTTGACTTTTCCTCCAAAAGTTGTTTTGTTGTAAAGCCCCCCAAAGGTTTAGTTTTGTTGCAAAAACAACCCAAAAATTCAAAACAATTTAAAAAAAATCATAAAAAAACTGAGACAATTATAAGATCTTTTGTAAAATTTGTTTTAAAAATAATATCCTTTGTATCATATTTCATGGAGAGTAAGTTTGAAAAAAAAAGAAAAACGTGCAGCTCATTTATTAATTCAAGTTAAATACATAGTTAATTATTTACTAATCCAAAAATCATGAAACAATTTTTTAGTCTTCTTATATGATCCTCTATCTTGTAAAAATACATGAAATCTTCAAATAGTTATTGTAACGTGTAGGATTGAGTAAATGTGTTGTAGAGGGATTAATTCATAATTAATCCATGACACCTCCAAAATTAGTGAAACCACTTTTATTAGTTTAATTAAACAGTTATTTGTGTAGGAAAAATAATGGTAGACATGAAAAAGTTAAAATAACATGAGTTAATAAATGAATTATACATTTTTCTTTTTTTCCCCAAACTTTCTCTCCATGAAATATAATGCAAAGGATATTATTTTTGAAAAAAAAATCACAGAAGGTCTTAGAATTGTCTCTAGTGTTTTTTAGGATTTTTTTTATTTTTTTTTGAATTTTTGAGTGGTTTTTTAACAAAGTCAAACTTTTAGGTTTTTTTTTTTTGCCAAAAACAACTTTCGAGAGGAAAATCAAAATCCCAGTGACTTTTAGAGGGGGTTTTACATTTTTCACTTACTAATAAGACGTCTCCATGTGATCTCTAGGTTTGCAACCAAACATCACATAGGCGCTCCAACCAAAGAGCAGTCTGCACGCGTGGTGCACCGTCGCCTCCCGGTCAGGTTTTCAAGTCCTATTTGGTTCAGATTCAACTGACTTTTATTACTAATAAGCAGAAAACTAAACTAAATAATATATTTTAAAAAAATAGTTTCCAAGAAATAAAAACAAAATTGTCATTATAACTTAGAAGACAGAAGCTAATTAGAAAAGCTTTTATAGCTTTTAAGAGATAATATTCTAAGAGGTATTATATATATTATATATTTCACCCGTTTTAAAAATAAATTCAACATAACTTTTTTATAAACAACTTTTCAACAACAACATTTAAAAACAGCTTTTGATAAAACTTCAGCCTAACCAAAGAGCTCCTCGTTCACTTCCTCTCCGTCTTCAACAGCAGACAGTCCCCGGCCCGCTACAATAGCAGGCGACCAAAGCACAGCCTGTACCAACCGTGCTTCTGGGCTTCCAGCCAATGGCCCATGTTGTTCCTTCGATGAGCTCTCAGCCGGACTACTTTCTTACTTGGGCCTCGCAATTTACTTTAATTTGCATAAATCCAAGACTAAATTTGACGCTTAATTAGTGAGCATCTCCCGTTTGGTTTATCTCAAAGGAGGGTACGAAACATAATCCTTCTTTCGTTTCGTCCATATATGTAAGATGTATTTTAAAATAAAAAAATCTTCAAAGGAGATTTTGACCTTTAATTTCTCTTAGATGTATTGCCAATTGCTACAAAACTAATGTCACATTAAAAACACTTTCAAATATGAATATATTGATAAAACTTTTATAAACTAAACATAAATATAGTTTGATTATTTTTTAAGTCAAACTTTATAAAATTTGACTTTTTAAAATAAAAATATGTCTTACATTGATGGACTGAGGAATAGTTTCCACTGTTTTTAACTCTGGTTCAATTCGGATTTGCACTGGTAATTGTCTCCCGCTATGTACGTAACCAGTGCGGATGCCGGATTCCTAAACGAGATTAGATCTGATGATCTTCGGACTTGGCTTAACCGCGAGACGTCTCACTCTCACCATAAAAGGTAAGAAGCGCACGTACCCAGCGCAAGGGAATTCGTTAACCGAGCGTGCGACCGACTTGCGCACGTCTTGCATGGCGCCGCGCGCGCACCCGATGCTGACATGCTTCCGCCCTGTCGCTGACGCTTCGCTCCCGGAGGAGGAAGCGCATGGAACCGAGAAGCTGCGGTGGACCGACAAGCTGAAGCGGAAGATCGTGGAGGCGGTGACGCGGTCGCGGAGGGCGGTGAGGGAGGAGCCATGCGACGTCGTCGAGAAGAGGCCGGAGCGAAAGGGAGCGGAGCGGGCGAGGCGGCGGCGATCGGGCGGACCAGTTTTGCAGAGGGACAGCAACCCCCACGATGGCGCACCGGAGGCTGTCGCCGTGGACGTCGACGGCCGCAAGAGGAAAGGCCTCAGGGTCCGCTTCGCCGTCCCGACGGAGGAGAGCGCGGCGCTGGTGGAGCCGTTGTTCCCTTCAGGAGTGCTGGGCGAACCGCTGAAGAGCTTCAGGAACTCGGGTCCGGAGATGACGGCCGCGTTCGTGACGTCTGTCGCCGCCGAGAAGGGCCAAGAAGCGGACAGCGCCACGCCGGTGGACCGTGACCTCGTCGACCGCTGCTCGGAGGCGAAGGAGAACAACTTGCGCCGCGATATTTACATCAGGGATTACTTTCCCTTCCAGTTCCAGAGGCACGACAAGGAGAGCGTGCCGGAGAAGACTCTACCGGCAGAGCCCGATCACGCGGAGGAGGTACCGCCGGTGAAGACCGGGCTGCCGTTCGACAGTCCGGAGCTGGAGGCCGAGTTCGTGAAGGCGATCGTTTCGCGGCACCTGCACAAGGACGACTTTATAAACCTCTATGCGTACGAAAGGAGTCGCGACAAGTTCATGCGGGAGCAGAGCCTGATGGCCGCTAAGAGAAGGCCCCGCGGTTGTCCAGGAACGGAAGCTTTCGTGATAGTGAAGTCGGATGGCCATGGACGAGGAGGAGGAGGACGCTGAGGATGAGAAGCGGGGCGCCAGTGCGTCCAACTGTAATTTCCGCTCCGTCTCGGCGATTTTCCATGCGCGGGGCAGGCGGAAGCTCGTCTTGTTAGCTTTAGGTCTTTGTTTTTTTTATTCTCATTATGGATTCTAGCTCTCAAACAAAAACAGACGATCATAATATAAAAATTAATTATTATAATTTACAAGTCAAATTATACTACGAAATTCTAAAATCTACAATAATGAGAAAGAGCTTCACAGATTCTACAGACTAAACTGAATTGTCATAATCTAAAATTAAAATAAATATGCTCTTAGTTTTTCAGTACTAGCAAGCTGGCTAGGGTTTTGTCTTGTTTTTTTTTACTTCATCTAATTCTCAATCTTGGGTGAGTGAGATGAAGAAGTTTGTCAATGTGATAAGAGCATTGTTCTTCACGAGCAGCAGAGGATCAAACTTGAAACAGAGTAGTCGGTGGCTTGATTTGGCTTGGTTTTATGTACGAGATGATTCTTTCGTACATAGAATTGATTTTGGTAGGGAAAACAAAATTTTGGAATTGCTAACAATTTGCTCAATGTTTTCTTTTGAATCAATTGACTTCTCACATTTGGATTTGCATCATGGTTCGTGTGCCACGGTTTATGTCCCAACCTCAAAGATGATAGCTTTTTTACAACACAGTTTAATGGGTTGAGATTTAACTGCACGTAGCACGGTAGCACCCCACCAGACCTTAGAAAGTTAGAATTAGGTGGGAGGCAACGCGACGGCGATGGGGGCGCTACCCGTTGCATTATTGGCAGCCGGCGATGCGGCGATCCATGGTGGGCAAGATCATGAGTTGCAAAGTTAGAGGTCTTGAGGGTGGGGCAAATTTGTCGAGATATGAGGCTAGGGCTAGAGAGCAAAAAGTTAAGTTAGGGCGAGGATGATAGGGACTTGATCCAACAACAAGAAATTTGACTAATTTAGTTGGTAAAACAATACTCAGCTGATAAATAGACCACAAAAATTATCTGATGAACATGATCTGATATCTCAAGAATCTGGACAGGAACACAAGTAAAGATCTGCCCTAATTAAAACCTAAGCTCAACTAACAAAGCACAATAGTCCATATATCAAGAATATGGTATAGACTAAACATCAACAGTTTCAGTTCAAGGAAGCTTGACGTGAAGGTGACCAAGTGAAAAATTGGACGTTGGCTTTCCGAGCACCCTCGGCCTCCTCCCTCCCAATGGGCCAACAGACAAATAGATGAAAAGGAAAAAATCACCCTCCTTCCACGGCTGCCCAGCCCAACATTGTCCCGTGCCACCCAGGCGTACCATTATGCCTTCTTGATCATCATGCTCACCTTCCGAGTGAAGCAGAAGATATCTTAGCGAACTTCTGGCGCTTCACATAGTAGTCAGAAGAATGAACAAGATTACAAACCATTTGTACCTTCCGAACTACGCATTTAGTTACGAAACATGCAGCCCATCTGTTTTGCTCTTGCTACCACTACAAAAACCTCAGTGCAACATAACACTTTTTCTCAGAGATCCAGATAGCACTACGAGGTGTCAGTTCTTTCAAGACACTTGCCTCGTCCATCCACATTGAACATGAGTAACAGTGAATTACATGAAACACCTTTTTTTTGCATATGGTTAAAGAGTATGTTATCCATACAACTAGAGCAAGTACTAAAAATGAGCATGGAGAGCATATGATCAGTTGTTTTAATTATCACCTTTGTCCAGTACCGACAAAATAAACATCCAGTTCATCAGAGAGTTGGATCACAAAATCATTCAATCCTCCATACCCTCCATGGTGGGTGTTGATACCTCCATATGGATATTCCATTACCAGACATACCCTCAGAACAAATGAATACGCCATTGGAGTACCATACAAAGGAAAAACCATAGAGCAGCTCTTCACCTCCTCATTGCCTCCAAAACAGGATAACTCCAAGAAGGTATGTTGGATGGACTCACCAACAATCTTGTGGAGCCAAAATCTATGATGGCTGGATATATTCCACGGAGATATGTTAAAGTTGACACCGCAAACATATGATTGTAGACTTTCAAAATTGTTATCACAGACTTGCAACACTGCTACCCTTATTGCTTTAAGCATTCCAAAATATGTTGTTGGTTTTAGAAAGAAGAGCTCAAGCAAAGTTTGAATGTTGCCAATCATAGTATCGCCAATAGAGTTGGCATCAGGTGCTTTCTTAATTTCTCCACTGAAGTTAGACAGCTCATAGGATCTATCATCTCACAGACCATCTAAGCGATCAATTACCCCAATCAACTAATTTTGAACAAATTCCAATCTTTGATAGTCTAAATAAATTAGCTAACAAAGCAAGCTCCAACACCTGAACCTCCAATTCTCTATTTAATCCAGCATAACATCACTCCATCCTTCTTACATATATATCTAATTTCTCCAGTAAAATATCAATCGATGTTAGGCCAAAAGTATATGAATTATCTAATTGAATCAACTGCCATATTTCAATAATGAACCATATTGCATCAAGATACTCACATAGAAAGCTCAAGAATGCACCATTTGATCCAGAATAATGTTCAGTTAGTATTTTTAGCTCTTCTTTGCATGTTCTACAATCACAAAAAATCAAACTCACTTGAAATATTCTCAAAATAGAGTAATATATATTGGTTGTGTGCTAAAAAAAAAGAGAGAAATGATTGATTGATACCTCAAAATAGTTCAAACTTAAAAAATATTGCATGACTTTCTCATAGCCCAGGCTCCTTCAACTGTTTCTAGTATGGATTTCAAGGATTGCATTACAAGAACTTCATCTAAACAATTAGTTGCCATTGCAGTATGTTCTATGTGGGCACCAATTTCTAGTATCTCAACACTACAACCTTCAAATTCTCTAGACTTTGCAAGCATTGACCTGTTTTTCCAAAATGGCATTCCACCTTTATGACACAAGAATGATAAGAGTGAATCCTCGTTAACACTTCTCCTAGTGCACATGAGACCTTCCCTAGTAGGGCAATTGAATGTGAGAAGATAATCGAAGGTATATCCAAGTTGTTGTGCTTATCATTAGAAAATGGTGCCGAGATAGACACTAAAAGCAATGCTTTGATCCTAGGTTTGTCTAAGACAAACTCTCCATCAGATACCATACTGATCTATGAAGTAACATTAGAAAAATAAACTTGCCAGAGAAATGACGTATAAAACTAAAGTCTCATAGGCCATAATAGAAAATGAACATAAACCTGAAGCTCATACTTCATGCATCAAATACTAGAATAATATAGAACACTGAGGAAATACCAAACTTCGATATTGGTGCATCTTACTAGACAGTGATTAGTGAATGACATGAGAAGTTTATGTATTGATGCATTAATTTTTTCATCTAGTCAAAAGTAAGTGTCATTTAGAATGTGTGTAGTCAAACCATTTTAAGTTTTTCAAATATACTAAAATATAAATTGGAGGACAAAGTTGTGTTTTGGCGGCCATGTCAATGTCCACAAAACTCTTAAGTCAAAATATAAATAGAAAGTGATGTTTTTGGAGGGGTTTGAAGGAGATACTGCCAAGTAGCTCATTTTTATAAACAACATACAAAAGAAGGGAGGAGAAGCAATAAATGTCTGTGAAAGAATATACTAGAGAGGAAAACATGGAAAAGAATAATCAAGTACATGGTTAATGAGGCTCGAGAGGCATATTAGAGAAGTAGAAAGAAACATATTTCATGGGGTACCTCAGAGTCATTACAAAATACTACAATAACAACCTTTGTTCCAAGCAAGTTAGGGTAAGCTAGAGATAAAACCCACAAGATCTAACTAAAAAGATGATGTGAAAATAATAATGATAATAAAGGTACTAGTAATAGTATCAAAATAAAAGTAATTACGGTATAAGGAAATTGATGAATAAATTATGATTCTAGAGCGTGAATTGCTAACTTCTACATGCTTCTATCCGTGGATAATTCTTTGAGGATATTCCACTACTTCAAGTCTCTCTTTACAAACTCCTACTAAGTTAGGTTTGGTCGATCACTGTCTCACTTCATATTATCAGTGTGCATCAGTATCCTGATATGCATAGGTGACTCTGGAGGCCTCCATTGGATATGTCCAAACCATCTCAATCGATGTTAGATAAACTTTTCTTCAATTGACGCTACCCTTACCCTATCATGTATATCATTATTTTGGATCTGATCATTTCTTGTATGGCCGCAAATCCATCACAACATATGCATCTCTGCTACACTTAACTGTTGCAAATGCCACCTTTTAGTTGGCCAACATTCAGCGTCATACGACATCACAGGTCGAATCGTCGTCCTATAGAACTTACCTTTCAGCTTTTGTGGCACATTGTCATAGAGGATGTCAGAAGCTTGTCACAGAGGAGTCATTACAAAATAAACTTCATAATGTACAACTAGCAACATAATTCTTAGATGCCACAAACATGTAAGTACAAGTGGAAGTAGGAAATGGAGAATACCTCTTTGGCCAAATGTTTAGCTATATTGGCTGAAAAGCTCCCATGATTCTTACCAATGGAAAACAAAACACCATATATATCTTGTTCCTGCATGCAAGAAATATAGTTACACAACGGAAGATAAGAGTGAACTCTTCCATTAACTGAAGTCATATATTCAAACCATTTAGAGTAACAGAGTGAATATTCTATATGCTGACCAATGCTGAAAATTTAAGAGATTGTAAATGCGGTGATTGTTCAGCAAATATATTAGACTAACATACCTATGGATTTTTCTCCAAACTTGTAATGAGACCATCAACTGCAGATTTGAACATTTGAAGTTTGGGCAGGCTAACTAACCTTAGGCGTGCTGCATCTCGAATTAAGGAATTGGCATCAACCAACAAGCCAAGAAACTGCAAAGCAACTACAAACATGAGGTTGCAAATTTTCAGCATGTAGAAAGACCAACAACAAATAGTCATGCAGATTAATACTACATTTGATTATTTGAAAGATCATTTTGAACACATGCAAATCTATTTAAAATGCTATTCATACTTCAGAGGGAGAAAGTTTAATCAAAATTGGATTCGAACATGCTTGATCTTTGTGTTGCGCATGTTCTTTTTTTACTTCAAAAGCTAGACATAAAAATTGCTCCATGACAGTAAATGCACAAGAATTGAAAAATCTGTCCCCACCAATTTAGGAACTACAAGGTTGAACTGTTTTCCCCCAAATTAAATATTCTTGAATGTTTCAACTGGATTATGGCCAACTTCATTATCCTTGCTTGTAGAATTGTAGATACATTGTTCCGTATTGTTCTCTCGGAAACCATAAAATTAGCTAGCTTTTGGCCAGAACACTATCAGCTAAGATTCCTTTCAACAACATTTCAGCTAGTATTTATCCTTCAGGACACTGGTACTGGCTTCAGGAACTCTGGTTACAATAGATTTCCCTACAATTATGACAAAAGAACCCATTTTTTAGAATAAAAAAGCTGTGTGATCAATCGAGGATGTCAAAACAAGCATGTTTTTGTTAGTGCATTCATAGATTTGTGAAAGGAAAACTATTGGCTACTGACAATATTCTAAGCAGCCTGATTGACAACTATGTGATCAATATATTTAGCAATGCAAAGACTGCAGTCTTAATACCAATTCTCTAGTTTATCCAACAACTTGTGATATTGTAAGAAGGCATAGCTTATAAAATAGTAACAAGTAACAACTAGTTTGAATTAAAAGAATGCAATGGCACTAACATGTTGCATGTGATAGCTAAGGCAGAAAGAACCAATTCAAATATTTCAATTACACTTGGCAAACTAGTTCATAGTTAATACAATATGCATGTGCTTCTCCTGCACAGTCAAATATCCATATGTTGCCATATGAAATAATGCCTGCAAAGTCTACAGTCTAACTGCTTGTGTATCATCATTCATCATGTCCATCAACAAGTCTAAGGACTTTAGTGCATACTGAGAAGAGAACTTTGCTAGTGCTCCCAATGATTTATAAGCAGTTGTTCGCACCTATAATGTGGAAACAACAATAAAATAGAATAAAACTACTGCAATGCTAGGGGAAACATAGTTTTTAGATAAATGGTAGAACTTGGCAAAACTCATCTTCAATTCCATGCACAAAAATACCGGCAAAACATGGAATTTTTAGTTTAGGAGCTAGTTTTTTCCCTTTAACGATAGAACAACTCAAAGTGTCAGTTTTTATGACCTTCTTAGACAGCAACTAAAGCAAAAACCCCTCATAAACTCGTCGCATTTTTCCAAGGGCATTGAATGCTTCTTTTTTTGATAAAGGAAGCTTATTAACTCTTATTGTTACATCAAAGTGATACAAACAAATAAAAGTACACTTTCGACTTCTGCATAGCTCGGATGCACACAACCCAAAAAGGAAAAGAAGAAGAACACAAAACCAAAAGGAATAAACAAAAGAATCGGCTCATGGTCTAAATCGGAGTATCAATCCGAAGTCTAGATTGTTATCCAAACCAGGTAAAAATATCCTTGATCGCCTGCTCCATAAGAGTACATGCCGATGCCACCATATGTTTGTGCCACTACAACACCACCCATGTACGGAGAAACCGGGTACATGTATAAATAACCAGTAAGGGAGAATTAATTTTCTTCTTATTAAAAACCATGTTATTTTTGTATAGCCATAACGACCAACAAAAAGTAGCGTCGCTACCATTATTTTCGGTTTCCATTGACTACTAATCCCACCAAGTCAGTTGCCAAACATGTTTGGGACACTTCTCGGTGGGAATAGCTTAGAAGCCACTTGGATTATGAACCATGCAAATCTCGCAAATCAGCAGACAAAGAAGACGTGCTTAATCATCTTGTTTTTGTGACAAAAGCAGTATTTCTGACTACCTTGCTATTGTCTTTTGATTAGGTAATGCTTCAACTCTCACTTTTGTACACATGTCCCTATCCATGGAGCTAAGATGGATAGAGCAGCAAGGAAAGAGAAAGGAAGCGGTAAGCATTAAAGTGAAACAAACTTGTTATTTACAAATACGAAATGTGCAGAGATGTTTCAGTTAATCCCTTTGTATTTTTTGGTGTAAAACTATAAAATGTACTTCGATAATAAACATCAACACTTTCTCCTTATATTATCACAAGGGTTTCTGGTGATGAGAATCTAATGGTAAGCAATGGGAAATATAAGCTTTATAAGTAAATACAAAAACATCAAATGTTGTAGAGATCATCTCAATGTAGTTTTACTGAGTGCTGATTTTAATTGTTATTTAATTCTACCATATTATAATACCGACTCCAGCACCAAGTGTGTGATCCATACCTGTAAGAAAATGAGGTCCGTTTTGTCACCATCCCAATGCCATCAATGTCCTCTTTCGAAGCAAACTTCTCTGCACATACGCTTACCTATCCATCGCAGACAAGAGATTTCCTCAATACCTCAAATTTATTCCCCCAGACAATACAACAACAATGCAAAGTACAAACAAAATAATAACTACATACGAATCGCACGGCGGCCAACCTTACGCCCTCGTTGTCGTCCCTTGTCAGCTCAACCACACAGCCGTAGTAGCACTCCACGAACCCTCGGCCAGCACCGTCACTGGTGTCCACCTTCTCAAGGACCAAAGCAAGGCTACAGAGTGCCTCGGCCCACGCCAGCGGGTAGATCCCTCCAGCCATCGATAGGAGCGATTGAGCCTCCGCCTCAGGACCCGGTGCTGAGCCGCGGAGCACGAGTGGCTCTGTTGCAACCCTAGGATACTCGGTGAAGGATGGGTCAAGACCAAAACCGGATGCAGTGTGGTGCTCGTCGATGAGTCCAGGATGGTTGAGAGAGGAGGGGGAGTGGGAGGCTACGGCGCGTGTGGCGAAGAGGAGGTGTGGCTCAACCATGCGATTGGGAGGCGGCGGTGATCAGTGGGAAGTGGGGAACTGGAGGAACGACTATATACCGCCCACACGGTATATGGCAAGTCCCGCTCGGGTTAAAGGGGAGATTGGTTGATGTATCGATAGATATTGTCTTGGTGGATGCGTATAATTTTAGAGAGAAGTGGGTTTTATTGTCCGTATGTACTGCTCCAGCTTAGTTTGGCGGATGCAAATGTACGTTCGCAGCCTAGCCCGACAAATGCAGGCTTCGACATCCGTTCATATAGGCAGGCCTATTTGTCAATGCCACAAAATCACCTTAATGCGAGCAATCAATCAAAATCTTAGCTCTTGTATCTGCCCATGCGACATCAGATTTAGTCAACTAAACAAAAACTTAACTTAGTCTGTCTAGACAGATACAACCAACCAAATATTTTTTTTTCAACAAACATGACTCCGCTCAGCTTGCTTCCGCTCAGTCTGTGTATACAGTCCATACGGGCAACAACGCATGCGGGCAACTAATCACACTTTAAGGTGATGTTTGGATGCACCTTGGATTAAGGATAAAGATATAGATTGAGATATAAAAGGTTAAGTTAGGGATAAGAATATGATGACACATTCCTTTTTGAATGTTTGTTTTGCACTAGGTTAGAGATAAGGAAATAATCTTTTAATGGCCAAAATGCGCATTTCCCAGTATAACGCACCCCTCCCAGTTGGTTTAGATCTCTAGGATATGTGCTCCTCATTTTTGTTTCTTGATCCACTCTCATTTCCCATTCCTAATATTCAAACATTGGCTTAACTTTATCATGTGCTCTTTTTTTAGAAGGGGGTGACTTCCATTAATCAAGAGAGGCACAAATATAAAGCGCACAAGAAGAACATGGGACAAGAGAATACAAAGAAAACAACACAGATCCTAACACTGTCAACCCAAACTTTATCTCTGATCGGCCATCGGCGATCTTGGTCGAAGGAACCGAAGCTGCACCCTACACCGAAGAGGAAGGGCCATAACAGGCCTTAGATTTTTCGGAGCCACCACAAACAACATCCCGCAACTAGGATACCTTAAGACCGATGAACACTTTGGGCAAACTCGTCAGCCAGAAAGGAACCCCAACGCCATCGAACAAGTCAACAACCCGAAACCGAGACCCGACGTCTCCGACGAAACCATCGTCGACCCAGACAAGCATCACACAACCATACCCAAACAATCTATAACAAACAAGCCAGCCTCCCACTACAACAGACAAAAGCTCCATCTCTATCACCAAAAGACAGCACAAATCCCAATGCGGTAAAAGAATCGAATCCTAGAATTCCTATTCGAGATATTTTAAAAAGGCCACCACTGAGGCCACCGACAATGAAACTGGTGACATGAATGGTGACCTCCTCCAGCCCAGTGACGGAGCCGAGCACGCTCATGGCCAGCATCCTCCGCAACAAGAAGCACCAGCAGCACACATAAAGAACACCACAAGGTTCTCATAGAAGCCGGCCGAAGTACACCTCAGGGACCTCCACGACAGCCGCCGAAACCATGAACTGGCCCAACAGCCTACCGCTGGCACGTAGATGGACTCACCCAGACGACATCACCATGCGCAGAGGCCGGGCATATGCCATCAACCAAACCTAAACCTACATCAAACTAACCTAAAACTACAACCTACCATCCGCTAAACTACCCTACTAAACACTCATGGCGTCGATCCACCTATTCCTCTCCAATTCTGGTGTCAGAGGCCATCTGCGGAGAAGAAATCGGCTAGATCGATGCTGAGAAACCACGATCGCCTTAGAGTCACCGCTTGGCTACTGTATCTGGGGAAATAACTCTCTCGATGTGCTTAGTTCTTCTTTTTTTCTTTAAGACTTGACAGAAACAAAAGATCAACTTTATCATCTCTCGTATTCCAAAATCCAAATGTCACCTAAGTGGCAGTGCCTTGGCCCATACAGAGTGGAATGAACTGACAGCCCATTATCCGAAGTGCAATCAACATTCATGCGTGCACATTTAGCAATGGGCTTTTCGTAGGGTGGTCGTGGCTAGGCCGAACATAGGCACGTGAGCGCATTAATATAAAGTTGGCAGCTATTAATAGGGACCCCTCTAGCAAGATAGGGGCTGATTGTTACCAGTATAGAAGGATTTTAACCTAGCACATACGTATAATTTTACTGAGAAGCATGCTTAGTTAACTATATGTATTATTTTAGTCTAGTTTTATAGATGCAAATATACGCCCACAGCTTGATCTAGGAGGGATGCTCAAATCGAGTTCCCTCTGCAGTTTGGCTCGACGGATATAGGCTCATATACCTGCTTATGAAAAAAAACCACTCATATAGAAACTTAGCATAGCCTATCCAGTATAAACCATCAATAAAATACTTTTCTTTTTAACAATATAACTCTACTCAGTCTACATATACAATCTATACAAATGAAATCTCATACGGACAACCAATCTTACTCGTATATCCCTGTAGGAACTGGGTACCACGAGTGGGGTTTTGGCGAGGAGGGGATGAAGAGAGACGTCTGAGATGGGCTAATGGTCATGGGCTGAATGGGGTTGGCATTGGCCAGTTTGTGGACCACCGCAACTATCAATGCTCCATATCACTCCCTAAAAAAAATCTCATTCTTCTTCCGAGTTTTGATAGAACTGATGTAACTGAGTTAATAATGCACCTCTGATGTTGAAAACGTTCTTGGAAAAATTGATGTTGAAATATGACAAAAATAAGTCCCAGGCTAGGCACAGTTCATATTGGGTGTTGGTTTGTAGTAAGAAACGGAAAACATAGTTATGATGAAAACACAAAGTGGAAATAGAAATTTAGGGATTTTTTGGTATCAACCAGTAAGATGAACCATTTACCGCGTGCTGTTGAAAATTTGATCAAACTCTAATCTGGAAGATACACACGTACCTTAAATATTTTTTGAAACCACACGTCTATCAAATATTTTCCCCTACTATTGCATGCGAGTAATACTCGGAATTGTTAAAGAGTGCTAGAATAAGAGTACACAAGGACAATGCTCAATTCATGGTTCACTTGGGTGGATAGTATTGGTCAGACTAAGATTGTAACTGGTTGCTTGAAATGCACCCAGAAAAGTGGCAAGAAAACATTGGTCTCATGAATTTTATTCCATCCCCTTTCTCTTTCACCCAAAATGCATTTTGCCTGCATACTGAAAGTTAGAAATTCCCACGTGTCTCGACAGTTAAAAGAAGAGGAGGAAACCATGAGATTGGTCGGTACATGACCAAACAGAGTATATTGTTCGTCAGATCTAGGGTGTTGAAACACCCATTGGTTGATGGCAATTTGTTCACCACCTCCCAGCTGCACGCCTCCACCGTAAACATGCCATGTCGCCTTCACCGCTACAGCAAGAAAACCAGACCTGCAAGCTTCGTAGACCAAGATTTCAATCAAAAGCGGCCGCCTGTGGTGTTGTTTAGGATTTCAAGTCACGCACTACGTTAAACAAATCATCGCATCGACATGCTAGGCTTGCACCTAACAACGACATTTAAAGCAACAAAATTGAGCTAATTGCTGGATTCTGTAAACTCTGAATAATTAAGGCGTCATATAACACAATAACCTATCTAATTCTGCAATGTAAGTTAACAACTTAGTACTCCACAGAGTGCAACATGGCTCAAACATCATGAACTACAAACATGTTCCTAGCTCTAGAGACGAAGCAACAAAACTTCCTCCTAAACAGGTGCTTGAAAACATCTTAAAACCCCAAAGCTCCGGTGAGGTTTAGGGTTCGAAGGGAGGATTTTTTGGGTTGTTAGTGTGCTTCCCAGACTTAGAGGGGTGCCTAGAGAAGTATGCCAGTCTGCAGTGGCGGAGCTAGGATTTTACCACCGGGTGTGCCCATCCAACAATGTACAAGTATAAAATTTCGTAACACCGTGAATCCAATATATAAGTATAAAATTTACTAAAAGTATGATATAAATATATTAAAAGTCACAATATCATAAATATTACAATATAAATAGTCAAAATAGGAAACAAAGTCTTGCATAAATAGAAGATTACAATACTAGTCTTGATCTTTACTTTGTACTCTCCGTTTTCTCATGGCCATGAAGGTCTCAATCAGATCATCTTCACTCATCTTGGAGAAAACATCACGCTCAATAAATGTAACTAAACAGTCATTCAATAACTTATCACCCATACTATTTCTCAACTTGTACTTCACTAGACTCATCGCTGAGAAAACTCTTTCAACACTTGCTGTTGCTACCGGTAGGATCAAAACCAACTTAAGAAGCAAGTACACCAAATCATAAATAACATTTTTTTTTCAACAAGCCTAATAGAGAGCTCCCCAAGACTATTTAGACATTTGAATCTATCATCCAATCTCATATCACAAATAAAGTTATCAAGTTGAAATTCAAGTCTTATCAATTCCATGCTTGAAAAGTCTTTTGGATAAAACTTGGCAAGTTTAAGCATTTGTGTGCATCATAAGAAGCAAATGAGTTGAAAAGTCTTTTGGATAAAACATTCAAGGTGGACATGCAAAGAAGCAACTCCATATTTACCTTATCAAATCGATTGTCAAGCTCTTGCCAAATTTTATCAATACCACCAATGTATACCTCTCTTCTATAATGATCATCAATTGTTTGTTCCGGATAAAATCGTGGGGGTCTTCCGTAAGGCACATATCTACCATCCAATGTAGGAACATCGATGCCATGTTTAATGCAAAATAATGTAACCTTTCCTTAAAACAATTCTTCCCACCCATTAGACCTCATTTGTTGCATTCTTTCCTTCGCCACACTCCAAGTGACATTGCATTAACAATATCTTGGTCTCTCTTTTGCAAAGATTGAGACAACTCATTAGTGTATCCAACAATAACAAGCATCAAGTGTGCATTGAAAATAAACTCAAATGACTCAAAAACATCAACCATGGCATGTATGTTTGGCCAATCACCCCTTTGTGTAGAATCTTTTCCAAGAGTTATGAGTACTTCTCGGATTGTGGAATACATATCATTAATCTGCAAAACAGCCTTATAGTGAGAACCCCACCGAGTGTCACCTGGCCTAGCTAACCCCATCTCTTGATTTAATCCACTTTCACTTTCTATTTCCCCCAATTCAAGTGCTGCCTTCAGTTTTTGAGCTCTAACATCTCAAATCATGTCATGACGCTTACAAGAAGCCCCAATAATATTCAGCAAGCAAGAAACTTAACTGAAAAACCAGTCACAACCAACATTTTCCTTAGCAACAACAACAAGAATCAATTGGAGTTGATGTGCAAAACAATGGATGTAATAAGCAGAAGGAGACTCTTTCATGATCTATATTTTCCGCCCATTAATCTCTTCTTTTATGTTACTAGCCTCATCATATCTTTGTCCACAGATTTGAGTAAGAGTCAAATGATGACCAATAAGTAAAGATTGAATTGCTGCCTTAAGTGATAAAGAAGTGGTACCAGCTACATGAACTATTCCGAGGAACCTCTCACATACCCTTCCAAGTTTATCAACATAATGCAAGCAAAGAGCTAGTTGTTCTTTATGTGATATATCACTAGACTCGTCAGCCAAAATTGCATAGTAGTCATCATCAAGTTCTTCAATTATATGTCTAGTAGTTCCCTAGGTAAAACATTGAATAATTTGCTTCTGTATGGGAGGGGAAGTCAAGATGCAATTTCTTGGAGCATTTTTCAAAACCGACTTATTAACTTCTTCGTTGTTTTCTACAAGCCATTTCAAGAGTTCAAGAAAGTTGCCTTTATTGCTAGATTCTTCACTTTCATCATGTCCATGGCATGGCAATCCTTGATGCAAAAGAAACCTCAAACATCTAAGTGAATAAATCAACCTAACCTTATAAAGACATAGATCCTCCTCTGATACCTTCACAAAAACCTTATCAATTGATTTACCTTGCACAAATAAATTGTATTTCTCTTGAGCTTTCTTGTGAGCACTTTTTGTACCCCCTACATGTTGACAAGTGCGTTACTTCTATTCCAATTTCTCCAACCACCCTTAACAAATTTACCACTTCCATTTGCCAAACAAATAACAAACCATGCAAAATGTTGCAACCTTCTCAACACTATATTCAAGCCAAGGGTGTTTAATGTTTATGGAACCAAACAATACTGAAGTGGCGATCCTTACCATACATGTCCCTAATTTTATAATCATGAGCATAAGGTTAGCACGAACCTTTCAGAATATATCCTCTTCGAACTACATCTTGATCATTGACATCATAGCTTGTAATAGACACTCTTAAGCCTGGATCATGTTCGAGATGATTAACATTATAAATTGGAGGTTGTTCATGTTCTTCAGGTTGCACTTCAACCACAACCGGAACCGGAGGTGATTCTTGTTCTTCAGTTTGCACTTCAACCACAACCGGAACCCGAGGTGGTTCTTGTTCTTCTGTTTGCCTTTTAGCCACCACTGGAACCAGTGGCGAAGAAGATGCAATCTTCTTTGCTTTTGCTTCATGTTTACGAAAAAGTTCAGCAATGCCTCCATTCCTCTTCATGTTTTAACAATTCTACCTTCACAATTCATAAGTAAGACTAAGTCAATTAACAATTCCCAATTTCATCAGCCGGCAAGAAGCGTAATCATCTGAACATAAAGTAAGATAGAAACTTCACACATATGCAGACATGCCCATGTTGTTGTGGCACCACTGCTTTTGGTTAATAACAACAAAGAATCTTACACAAGCAGCAAAGCTTAATTCATTCTAAAAAACAAGCAGCAAAGATCTGAGCATAGAATTTGAGTACTTTCATGGGCCGAGAAACCTTCGGCAAATATGTTTTCCATAAAATAATCAACACGACCTGCTCAATCAAAAGTAACAAAGCTTTAACATTCCCTTGAAGCTTACACATGTCTTTTAACATTCCCTCGAAGCTTACATATAGCCGCATCCAACCAAAATAGACAAGGTTTTATTTGTGCATTGATAACAAAAGGGGAATTCATAACATAACAAGTTTGCCTTTTCCCTGTTTAGTGTTTACCTATTCTCCTAGTAAAAGACATAACCGACCACAACCAAGATCCCAGGCTCCCAGCTTGGTTTGATCATTTCCCTCCATCTCTCAGACAGTCAGACTTATCCATCACAGGGCTGAGCTAGCAAATAAATCGTTAACATAATCATTCCCAAAACCACAATTGCTAATGCATCATTTTCTCACCAATTACAGACTAGACTAGATAGGATGACCCCTTTGACCTCTTGATTCGGAAAAAGTGCGTATGAGTGAAGGAATAGTCACTAACCAAATCCACCTGCGCTCGCTCTCTCTTGGCGTCGCTCCTGCCTGCGGCCTGTCAACGCCTTGCTGCTGCCACTGCCTGCCGACCCCGCCTGCCATGCGCCGTGCGCCCACCGGCTGCCGTCGAGAGCTGGTGGCCTGGTGGCCTGGTGGGGATGATGGATGAGAGACGAAGGGAATGGCCGAATGGCCCTATGGGACTGTCGGGGCTTGGGATGATGACTAGAAGGCCCAGAACATCATGGCCCCGGCCTCTGTGGGCTTTTCTTGTTGTGCAGTTGCAGAGTTGCTATGTTGGGTCAAAATTTAGGGTGGTCCTTGGACCACCAAGAACACCCTGTAGCTCCGCCCCTACTAGTTCGACAGTGGTGACGGACACAGGGCGGGGCAGCGGGGATGTAGTCGACCGCGAGAGAAGGAGGGCATATGACGGGCGACGGGAGAGTGCAAAAATGTATTAGTTAGCACATTGACAAACAGTGAGGATGGATACGGTGGCGGGAGAGCCGCCAGAGACAGGTGGGGCGGGGGATCGATTCAGCTGGTGCGCACAGAGAAGAAGACCATCGCTAGGCATTCAGAGGAAGAAGAAATGAGGGGCGTCCAATTTTGATCCAATGGCTGTGATTGATCTACTGAGAAAAATCTTTGTTTTCAAGAGTCTGAAATATATAGCAACAGGGGGTGTTGCTCATGAATTGAACAAATCCTTTTTGTAGGGCTCGAATTGAACAATCTAACGAGGTGATGTTCAGGAACAGTGCGGACTTTGATTTATTTTGTCATCCCCGTTTCGTGGCATATGCCAACACCGCTCCCCCAACCCTCTGCATTTTTTGGGCATACTTTTGCAGGCAGCCTACTGATGCTGTTACGCTAGTGTTAGCTGCCCTTTTGGTGAGCTTTGGCTGAGCTACACTTAACCACCTCGCGCGCCATCTCTTGCGCGCACGCACGCACGCACGCAAGCTGAGGGTGAGGGAGCTGCACCCACCGCACCCACCTCCTTGACCCCTCCCCCCCTTCCCTCCTAAACCCAAGCTAACCTCCCTGTTTCCTTCGTTTCCCTCATCCGTGGCCATCGCAAGAAACACCGCGCGGGGCAGCCAATCTCCCTCACCAACCTGCGCCGCTTTTGACTCCTCCAGTAAGGAGCTATAAGAATGGCTACTACTGCCATGCCCAGAGTCCACACCAACGCCAAGAAAAACTCTCTCTCTCTCTCTCTCTCTCTCTCTCTCTCTCTCTCGCCGCGGCTGGCAGCGAGAGTTGTATAAGGGAGTGGGGATTGTGGGACGGGGGAGGGGGGAGGGACGGAGGAGCCAGCGGGATGTCGCGGTTTGTTGACAAGCTGTCGTTCTTTGACCGGAGGTCGTCACCGATGGAGGAGGCCGAGGACATCCCGCGCAACGGCTTCCTGCACATGCACCACCACCAGCAGCAGCCGCACCACAGCGGCTTGCTTATGCAGCCGCAGCCATCGCCGCCGACGAAGCAGACGTCGTTCACGCTCGCGCAGCTCCTCAAGCGCGTCAACGACGCGCGCAGTGACGCCTCGTCACCCACGTCCTCGCCGTCGAACTCGCACTACACCATCGAGCTGGGCGCCTCCGTGCCGGGGTCTACCACCAGCGAGCTGAGCGAGCACATGCACGCCGTTGGCCGCGGCGAAGACGGGCCGCTTCTGCCGTTCGTGCTCAAGTTCACGGACCTGACGTACAGCGTCAAGCAGCGCAAGAAGGGGTCATGCCTGCCGGCGCTGCCGTTCCGGAGCGGGGAGGTGCCGCAGCCCGAGGCGCCACGGATGAAGACGCTGCTCTACAACATCTCCGGCGAGGCCCGGGAAGGCGAGATCATGGCGGTGCTCGGCGCCAGCGGGTCCGGCAAGAGCACGCTCATCGACGCGCTCGCCAACCGCATCGTCAAGGAGAGCCTCCACGGCTCCGTCACGCTCAATGGCGAGTCACTCGACAGCAACCTGCTCAAGGTCATCTCGGCGTACGTCATGCAGGACGACCTCCTGTACCCGATGCTCACCGTCGAGGAGACGCTCATGTTCGCCGCCGAGTTCCGCCTCCCGCGCTCCCTCCCCACTAAGGAGAAGAAGAAGCGCGTCCAGGCGCTCATCGACCAGCTCGGCCTGCGCGGCCCGGCCAACACCATCATCGGCGACGAGGGACACCGCGGTGTGTCAGGCGGGGAGCGCCGGCGCGTGTCCATCGGCGTGGACATCATCCACGACCCCATCGTTCTGTTCCTCGACGAGCCCACCTCCGGGCTCGACTCCACCAGCGCCTTCATGGTCGTGAAGGTGCTGCAGCGCATCGCGCAGAGCGGCAGCGTGGTGGTCATGTCCATCCACCAGCCGAGCTACCGCATCCTCGGCCTCCTCGACCGCCTCCTGTTCCTCTCCCGCGGCCAGACGGTGTACTATGGTCCGCCAAGCGCGCTGCCTTCCTTCTTCCTCGATTTCGGCAAGCCCATCCCGGACAACGAGAACCCGACTGAGTTCGCGCTCGACCTCGTCAAGGAGCTGGAGACCATGCCGGACGGGGCCAGGGACCTGGTCGAGCACAACAAGTCGTGGCAGAAGCGCTTGGGCCCCAAGATGAAGCACACTGACGGGCACGGCGAGAAGCCATCGCTGTCCCTGAAGGAGGCCATCAGCGTCAGCATCTCGCGCGGGAAGCTCGTGTCCGGCGCGACTGACGTCAGCACCGTCGTGGTGCCCTCGGAGAAGTCATCGCCGGGGGGTGCGGTGTCCAAGTTCGCCAACCCGTTCTGGATCGAGATGGGCGTCCTGACCCGCCGCGCGTTCATCAACACGAAGCGCACGCCGGAGATCTTCGTCATCCGGCTTGCCGCCGTACTGATCACCGGGTTCATCCTGGCGACCATCTTCTGGCGCCTGAACGACTCGCCCAAGGGCGTGCAGGAGCGTCTCGGCTTCTTCGCCATCGCCATGTCCACCATGTTCTACACCTGCTCCGACGCGCTCCCCGTGTTCCTCAACGAGCGCTACATCTTCCTCCGCGAGACGGCCTACAACGCGTACCGGCGCTCCTCGTACGTGCTCTCCCACACCATCGTCGGCTTCCCGTCGCTGATCGTGTTGTCCTTCGCGTTCGCGCTCACCACCTTCTTCGCCGTGGGCCTGGACGGCGGCGCCGAGGGGTTCTTTTTCTTCGTGGCCATCGTGCTGGCCTCCTTCTGGGCCGGTTCCGGATTCGCGACGTTCCTTTCCGGCGTGGTGACAAACGAGATGCTGGGGTACCCCGTGGTGGTGTCGACGTTGGCCTACTTCCTCCTCTTCAGCGGCTTCTTCATCACCAGGGACCGGATCCCGCGCTACTGGATCTGGTTCCACTACCTGTCGCTTGTCAAGTACCCGTACCAGGCGGTGATGCAGAACGAGTTCAGCGACCCGGGGCGGTGCTTCGTGCGGGGCGTGCAGATGTTCGACAACACGCCGCTGGCCGCGCTGCCGGCGGCGCTCAAGGTGCGGGTGCTGCGCGCCATGAGCACGTCGCTCGGGGTGGACATCGGCACGAACACGTGCATCACCACGGGGCCCGACTTCCTGGCGCAGCAGGCCGTCACCGATCTCACCAAGTGGGACTGCCTCTGGATCACCGTCGCGTGGGGGTTCCTCTTCCGCATCCTCTTCTACATCGCGCTGCTGCTGGGAAGCAGGAACAAGAGGAGGTGATATGCTTCGACTTGGTGCGTGCGATAGATCGGTATGCATGGGGCTGTTGGTCCCTCTACCTTGAACTTCTTCTGGGAATTTTTCGATTTCTAATTAACCGCATGTGATTAGGATGGGTCGGGAGTTGTTTGTCGCGTGTAAATTTGCTTGTAAGTTGTAAGTTTTCATGGCAAGTTCAAAATTGTAATTTGATGATATTTAGATCCTGTTTGTTTTTATCGTTGATTGTCACAGTCTGGATCATGTAGAGAAGTTATTTTCCATCAGGTTATCGATTATAGAATTTTATAGTATAACTTGATTTGTGGATCGTAAGAATTAATTTTTAATTAGGACCGTTTATTTTTTATTTTTATTTTTACTTTTGAAGCTACAATCGGTAATCAGAATAAAAAAACAAAACATGATTGTTGATGTAAAAAATAGGGGTCTCCTGTTATTTGGGTCCACACAAGTAAAGGTCCACCGACAGTAGATATTATCAAAAGCTGATTTCGGCATTTATTTTTGGCCGGTATTCACCTAACCAGTCTAATCTTATTTAATACTACACATTCAAGTGTTTTTCTTCCCCCACCTACCTCCTTTCGACGAACGAAGTCGTGACTGGTGCAGTGTCTCGTCCCATAGCAATTAATGCTACAGGATGGCCCTGCAAGTGGGGGCAACGATCTCGCAAGTGAGTGTGACAACGTGCGGCTGATGGGACAAGACGCGCAAGATGACCAGACAAATCGAGCATGCCTACTCTATGTAATGATTGCCTCGTAGTAGGGGTTTTTGGCAGGAATAGGATTGTCATAGTTTTTGTATATATGTCTCTCCTCTTGCTATATAAAGGAGGGAGGATGAAGCTTATAAAGGACGAAACTCTTTCTATACCCAGTTAATCCCCATCATAAGAAAATACATAAAACGTAGGATTGTTATCCCATGGAAGACCTGCACCTAGATAACTCCTTGTGTTCTTAAGTTCATCATACACACACCCGTAGGAAACGTTGATCATACTCCCGTCGACAGTTGGCGCGCTAGGTAAGGGGGGCATTTTCACGTCTCGGTAAGTGTCGATAACCTGATTGGGCTACCCATGGCCGAAACTGCATGATGCCAAGTCACGGTGACAAGGACCACGCCCATTTCCAGGACTAATGACGGTCGTGGTCGCCAGGAACCATAGCAGACCCCGCAGCAGGACAAATCTCGTGCCCCTACTGTAACAGGGGTACTAGGAGAACCCCGTCGCTTTGGGATAGCCAAACCCCTGACTTGCGTGACTCTCTTCGTCGTGACCTCCGCAGCATGATCTAGGGCTATAGGGCCAACCGAGAATAGGAGAACCACACCCAGCGAGTGTAGGACAAGGGAAAGCGGCCCTACCACTCCCCTCCCCCTCGTAGAGATGCGTCAGATTCCTTCATCCAGTCGCTAGGACCTTGTGACCGTCGTCTCTCTCCCAAAGCACGTGTGGTCAACCATTAGCCAGCGGCTCCCTGTTTCAGGATAGGGTGCAACGCCTTATCAACCCTGTTGTGAGAGGTACGTGAGCCGAATAAATTTCAGCCGATCCTAGCCAAAAAATGTGACATCTCTTCTAACCCAGAGGAATTCCTACAGATCTACACCATAATGGTGCAGGTCGCAAGTGGCAACGAAAAGGTCATGGAGAACTATTTCTCAACCATGTTGACTGACTCAGCAAGGTCCTGGCTTATGAACCTCCCCCATGGGTCGATCCACTCATGAGAGGACTTATACGACCAATTTGTCGCTAACTTCCAAGGGACATATGCCTAACCAAGAGTCGAGGATGACCTATACCAAATCAGGCAACGTTGAGATGATTCGCTGCAAGACTTCATTCGACATTTTACCGAACGATGGAACACCATTACAAAGATCATGGGTGAATATGTGGTCATCACCTTTCAGAGGGGGGTCAGAAACCAGAAGATGGTCGAAAAGCTGGCCACCAAGTATGTCCGGAGAACCACCGAGCTCTTCGAGCTCGCAGACAAGTGTGTGTAGGCCATTGAGGTCCGAGAGTGCCAGAGTGGCATGAAGCCGCAACTGACCTGCAACTGACCCGCCTCTTCCAAAGGGATCAGCTGGAAGGAGGAAAAGAAGAACAAGCGTAAGGCAAGACCACCTGAGGTCATGGTGGTCGAGCAGACTGGCCAACCACGCTGGCATTTCAAACAGACGGGAAGAAGGGCAAAGGCTACTGCCTAATGCATTGAACAGACTCCCACAACCTGACCGAGTGCAAGGTCATGTGGGGAATCATTAACAAGGAGCTTGTGGAGCGCAAACCCAAACACGATAACGATGATGAGGACGGGGTCACCCCAATCAATTGGCGCTAGGGTTCCAGCAGGCCGACCACATGGTCCACCACTTCTTTGGAGGCACCGGAACATATTCCTCAGACATGGAGTATAAGTCGGTGGTCCGCGAGGTGTGGGCAACCGCGTCAGGCCTAAGCCCTCATCTAAAGTGGTAAGGGATACCCCTCACCTTCAGCTAGGTGGACTACCCTACGTATGTCAAGTGCCCTGGTTGCTACCCTATTGTAGTCGAACCCATGTGTCGGTGACATGGGAACCAGGGGTCCCCGAGTCCCGAGGCCAGGACAGCAGAGTGCCACGTGGCGCCCTCCCTCAGGGGTTATCTCCCCGAGGTCCGAGAAGACCAAGTCCCGGGAGAGGGCGCTCGGGGCCATGAACAGTGGTCTCCAGGAACCTGAGTTCCCCAGTGACCCGAGAAGACCAAGTTCCAGGAAGAGGGTGTTCGGGGCCACGAACAGTGGTCCCTAAGTACACGAGTTCCCCGATGACCAAAGAAGGCCAAGTTCTGGGATAGGGTGCTCAGGGTCATGAACAGTGCCCCCAAGCACCCGAGTTCCCCGATGACAAGAAAAGTCAGTTCCGGGAGAGAGTGCTCGGGGCCGTGAACAGTGGTCCCCGAGCACTCGGTTCCCCGAGGACCCGAGCAGTCAAGTTCCGGGAGAGAGTGCTCGGGGCCATGAACAGTGGTCCCCGAGCACCCGGTTCCCCGAGAACTAAGAGAGGGCATATCCGGGAGAGAGTGCTCGGGGCTGTGAACAGTAATCCCCGAGCACTCACAGTTCCCCAAGGGCCTGAGAAGTCCTTGTCGATGGTCCTCAAAGGGGCTCAGCGGTGAGGTGTCAACTGGTGAGAGGCCCGATGCCACATTTAAGAGGGCGCGTGGCCTGTCATTTCCAACCACTCCCCCCACGTCTGCTTCAGTCCCTGCCACGGCTTGGCAGGGAGGCGTGGGGACATTTAATGCACGGGTCCCATCGCGTGTGATCCGGCTCGCTCGGGATAACATCGCAGAGCTCGAGGTGCACCGCCTGCCACCCTGCTGTGTCAGGCTTGCTCTGACCAGGCGGGCACGTCGGGCTGCTCGGTGGCTGCCCGATGGACCCTCCCCGCAGCGCCCGTTGAAAAGTAGAATGATGACGAACAAAACCGGACGGGGGCACATTTTCAACCCTCCCCGTCACCTCGCGCAGTAGCCCATGATGGTTGCTTTCCATTTATGGCACCTTGGAACTCGCGCCATCCTTTCTGGGCACACTACCGCCCCAACGGGTACATAAGGCGGGGCGAGCTCCCCGTAGAAAAAAAAACAACAGACATGGAACACACAGAGCCTTGATGAACACCGAGACTCAGAGAACACACAAGATAGAGGCTTGGATCAACCGAAGAACAAGGAGCACGAAGCTCTAGCCTAGAGAAATATTCTTGTAACACAGCAGAGCCTCCGAGAGACATTCTCAGAGCATTTATAGCGTACACACAGGAGTAGGGTGTTACGCTCAGTGCGGTCCGAGCCTGTCTAAAAATTCCCTGAGCATTTACTTCCTCCTGCATTCCGATCATTCCACTCCACCTGCATCTCATTTACTTCCATTTATTTCACATACGAAGCGGGTTCAGAATCATCCCCCCGACCGAATCTCAAAGGGGGTCCCTCCGGATCCCCGCTTGAGGAGTTCACCCTCCGACACCATAGTACAGAACATCCGACTGGATCACATATCAATCTATAGAGGGACCTCTATCAACCTTCTCTTCGTCGACGCGCTGGACGCCATGCAGATTCCGAGGAGTGCGTTGAGGTTGTCTCCTCCTTTCTTCGAAATTACCCCTGGCTCCTCAGCCAAACCGTTGGGGCAAATTGAGCTACCTGTCACCTTCGGCTCTCCGAATAACTTCAGGACCAAAAGGGTCTTGTTCTATGCGCGGACTTCAGGACTGTTTATAACACGATCATGGAGCGACCCGCGATGGCCCAGTTCATAGTCGTTGCCCATTACGCATACCAGACAATCAAGATCCCTGGTCCAACGGGGGCCATCACTATTTTTGGCAACGCAAAAATGGCCCTACACTGCTACAAAGAGGGTCCTCGACATGTTCTACCTGACTCTCGAGCCTAATGGTCGCCTGAGGAAAGTCCACGTCGTTGCGATCCCAAACAATTGGCTCAAGGAAATTTGCCTAAATGACGGCGATCCATCCAGTACGATCCAAATAGGGGCTGGCCTGGATCCTAAATAGGAACTTATGTTCATCACTTCCCTCTAGGCAATGTGAATGTCTTTTGATGGAGTCTATCTGATATACTCGGAGTCCCTAGGAATGTGATTGAGCACAAGTTGTCTGTACGAACAGATATACGACTAGTAAAGCAAAAGGCATGTTGGTTCTTTGCCAACCGAAAGGAAGCACTTCGAGAGGAAGTTGACGAGCTCCTGGAAGCAGGCTTCATCCATGAGGTACAGTATTTGGAATGGCTATCTAACCCAATCATGGTCCAGAAACACAACGGTAAGTGGAGGATGTGTGTTGACTTCACCAACCTCAATAAGGCATGCCCAAAGGATCTCTTCCCTCTGCCCTAGATCGACCAGCTTGTTGACTCAACGGCTAACAGCGATCTGCTAAGCTTCTTGGATGCCCGCTCAAGGTATCATCATATTAGCATGTGTAGGGTAGATGAGGAGAAGACTACTTTTGTAACACCCTTTGGGGTCTTTTGTTATATAAAAATACCTTTTGATCTGAAAAATGCCGGTGCCACTTACTAACATTGCATTCAACTCGGTATCTGACCACAGCTCGGTTGAAATGTGGAGGCATACATTGATGATGTGGTCATGAAAAATAGAACCAAGGACGACCTGGTCGGGGACCTACAGGAAACGTTTGACAGCCTTCGAAAGCACCGCATGAAATTAAACTCGAAGAAGTGCATGTTTTTAGTCCAATCAGGGAAGTTGCTCGGGTTTCTCATATCCGGTCAAGGAATAGAGGCAAACCCTGATAAGATCAGAGCCATCGACCAGATGAAATCCCCAACCAGGTTAAAGGAACTCCAAAAGCTAACATGATGTGTGCTAGCTTTGAGAAGGATTGAGAAGGATCATCTTGAGGCTAGGAGAGAAGGAGCTGCCGCTCTTCAATCTGCTGAAGAAAAATGACCACTTCTGGTGGACGACAGAAGCAGAGACGGCCTTCCAGAAACTCAAAAGGTATCTCTCTTACCCTCCTATATAGACCGCCTCTCGACTAGACAAGGAGCTCTTACTCTATGTTGCAGGTACCCCATAGGTCGTGAACGCGGTCCTAGTTGTCGAATGAGAAAGATTTCAGCGACCAGTATACTACATCAGTGAGGTCCTACACGATGCAAAAGCTCGATATCACATACTCATAAGCTGCTATACAACATACAAATGACCTCTCGTAAGCTTAGACATTACTTATAGGCCTACAAAATTAAGGTAATCTCCTCGCTTCCTATTAGAGAAATCCTCCATAATAGGGATGTTGCAGGAAGAACTGCAAAGTGGGCAATAGAGCTTGATGAGTTTCATATTCAATTTGTTCCCTGAACGGCTATCAAGTCCTAGATGCTGGTCGATTTTGTGGCTGAGTGGTCATCCTTTGAGCCTGAACAGGAACAACGACCAGAGACAAACGCGCATTAGACCATGCACTTCGATAGATCATTCACGTTGAAGGGAGCAGCATCCACACTTGGGATAAAACGCCTGTTAGCAATAGGGGGCTCGCTAATGGTCGTAAACCAAGTGCAAAAGGAATTTCAGTGTGCTGAGCCGACAATGGTGGCATACCTCGTGGAAGTGAGAATACTAGAGTGACATTTTATCGCTTTCGAGGTCAAGCACGTCCCTTTCAATGACAACTTCCTAGCCAATTCTTGTGAAACCGTCCCGATCAAAGTCTCTGAAGAAAAACTCATACGACCATCCACTGCTACCCCACAGGTCACGTGTGAATGGGATGCTCCGCTTGAAAATGGAGCACCAGAGGCAACACCTTTGAAGGTAATGCCTCCTTTGGTGCCAACGACCTCGAGTGGTAATTATGTGGTCATCCTGCTTGATTCGGGTACGATCTAGATAGATCAGATCTTGAACTACCTTCAGAATCGAGTAGTCCCTAAAGATGATGCGTCAACAGAAAGGGTCACACGACAAGACGCAGACACTCTCTGGTAGAGGGACGCCTTTACCGTCCAGGGATCAATGGTCTTTTACTAAACGCATCACTCAGGAAGAGGGGAGCACAATGCTCTCTAATATCCAAGGAGGCATATGTGGCAGCCACGCTTCGTACCGCACTATGGTCAGAAAAGTGTTCTTTCAAGGATTTTATTGGTTCATGGCCCTACAGGATGCTTGGGAGCTGGTGAAAAGGTATGATTCATGTCAGTACCATGGCTGACATACCAACCTATTAGCACAAACACTACAAACTATACCATTCCATTGACCTTTCGCTGTCTGGGGGCTCAATATTGTAGGACCATTCCCTAAAGCCCCAGGATGTTTTGAATTCCTGTTTGTGGCCATCAACAAATTCACTAAGTGGTTCGAGGCCGAGCCTGTCTGGAAGATCACCATCATAGATGCGATCAAGTTCTTACGAGGGTTGGTATTGCGGTTTGGTAGTCTAAACCGCATGATTATGGACAACGAGACTCAGTTCACCAGTAGTTCTTTCCGGAACTACTGTGAAGAGATCGGGACCAAAATTTACTATGCGTTAGTGGCACACCCCAAATCAACGGACAGGTCGAAAGGGCAAATGGGATGATACTGCAGATTGGCTTAAGAGCTATTCAAGACACTAGATGAATGAATTGTCCACAGTACTCTGGTCGCTAAGAACGACTCCTAGTAAGCACACATCCAAAACCTCTTTCTTCCTGGTCTTTGGTGCGAAAGCAATGCTCTTATCCAAAATCACCCTTCAGTATTCTTGACTGACCAACTACTCGGACAACAACTAGGTGGCGTGACAAGAGGACAACATAAACCGAATCGAAGAGTTTTGTGATCGTGCTCTAATTCGAGCAGCCCGATATTAGCAAAGCCTCAGATGCTACCATGACCACAGGGTGCGGAAACGGATACTGGTCGTAGGTGACTTCATCCTTAGGCAGGTCCAGAATATGGAAAGATAGAATAAACTTTCCCCTATGTGGGAGGGATCCTACAAGGTGGTCGATGTCACCCAGCCTGGTGCGATCAAGTTAGCCATGGAGGACGACAGTGAATTACACAAGTCTTGGAACATAGCCCAGTTGCACAAGTCCTATGTCTAAGGTTGCTTGAAGAGGAGCCTATTTTCCTATTTTACAGTATCTTCTGGACGAGCGTGGAACATGGGTTGTAAGTTTTTCCAATTCAAAAGAATCAGACTTTCTGTTTTGCAGGATTTCCTGGAAACGAATAGTCTTCCATCGACTTGTAAGTTCTTTTTGTTTCTAAGGCTTGACTGCCTGGTTGTAGCTTTTTTTTTTTTGTCGATCAGGCGGTTGGGGTATAGCAATTTAGATTATGTAGTCCTTTGTTCTTGTTTTTTTCCCCTGTTTTTCTACACTACTATTTACTTTGCCAGTTTGCTCCTATGGTGAGTACCAAACCATTTTAGTGGTGATTCAAGTTACCACTCGCACAATTTCAAGGATATGGGCGGCTAGGGAGTAACAACGTGGCCACAAGTTCTAACCCGAGTCGAGCGTTGGTCACCATTGAAAGGCTTGTTGCGCCAAGGGCTGACCTATACACCCCATGCCTAACCAGCGAGTTGCACAGAATGTTTTGGTCCCCCTAAATGTAACGTGCACTCAGAACCTGCTCGCCATAGGGACACAGGAAAAATTTACATAAAAGTGGGTCCTATCTTTACAAAATAACCACTCAGGTAATGCATGTGGGTTGTTTATAACTGTTTTTACTCAGTATCCATACGATCCAAAGATTCCCTTCTCCAAGTCAAACCAGACAAACCAAATTAAAGATTGAGCCGCAAAATAAAATGACCATGTAAGGTCGTGAAGCTTCTCTGTGGTCTTTCGGACGCCGACGAAGCCTTCGGAGATTGTCGGATCAAGTTCTAGGTCGGGGAAGTGTTTGCTGATACAAGCAAAGGCAAGGCAGGTGCCGTGGAGTGCAGTCGCAAATAAGTGGTCGTTAATGTTCCCATGTAACGTCTGTTTGAGCGTACCCGCCTCCTCGGAGGCTGCCAAGAACCAGTTATGGTGTCTCTAAGAGTGGGGCAGATCTGAATGCCAGCGGCTCAGAGCAGTGAGTCGAGGGGGTGAACGCCTAACTGAGACGATCGTAGAAACATGTCTGTCATTGTTCATCCTCTCTCATCACTCACTCCAAGTCTCTCTTCGCTGCCAACAACTACTCCCGACAAGCTGGTCATGAAAACAGGTCGCAAACCACGCAGGAGTCAGCTGATTGAGGCTCACTTGTCTAGCCGGGGACTACACGTGGCTTAATTGGGGTTGGGCCAATGCACCTTGAAGATCACTTTGCAGGATCTCTCGTTCGACCGCAAACCTTAGCTCACTTTCAGACTACGTTGGTCGTCGGTGCTATTAACAAGCGTGGTCAGGGGCTCGGAGCAAGCATGAGGGGTGGTCAATTCTTGGGCTCTACGACCATAGCATCGACACAAGCTCATCAGAGAAATCAAAAACTTCATTCATACATAATGCAAGCCTAAATTACAGTTCGAGATTTACTCTTCTTCGATAGCCTCCGCCAGTGGGCATGACAATGTGTGGCTGATGGGACAAAACACACAATATGACTACGCAGACTGAGCATGGCAACTCTCCGTAATGATGGCCTCATAGTAGGAGTTTTTAGCACGAATGGAACTGCCATAGTTCTAGCATTGTCAATGTAAAGAATAGGAGGGTTCCCTGTTCTGTGGGGCCACACCAGCAAAGGTCCACTGGCAGTAGATATTATCAAAATCTAACTCCGGCATGCACATCGGCAGAGCTTGCGCGATCAGTACCCTAATCGTAAAAGGACCTCACGACCAACCCTTATTGGTCGTGGGGTATGTATTCATCTAACCAATCTAATCTTATTTAATACTACACACTCAATTATTTTTCTTCCCTGGGCATCTTCTTTCGGCAAGCCAAGTCGTGGTTGGCGCAGTGGTGCTGTGGCCCGTCCCGTAGCAATTAATGCTACGAGATGACCCTGCAGGTAGGGGTGACGGCCTTGCAAGTGGACGTGATGATGTGCGACTGATGGGACAGGACACGCAAGATAGTTAGGCAGACCGAGCATGCCCATTCTCCATAATGATGACCTCGTAGTAGGGGTTTTCGGCATGAATGTGACTGTCATAGTTTTGGCATATGTTTGTATAATATGTCTCTCCTCCTACTATATAAAGGAGGGAGGACTAGGCTTGTAAAGAACGGAACCCCTTTTTTTTCCAATTGATCCCCATCATAAGAAAATACATAGGACATGAGCCTGTTATCCCACGAGAGGTCTAAACCTGGATAACTCCTTATGTTTTTGAGTTCATCATCACATACACTGGTAGGAAACATTGATCATAATCCCTTCGATCGGTATACTCCGGATACATTGTTAGGAATTAACCCTCGACAGTCATATACTGTTTGTATATACGTCTCTCCTACTGCTATATAAAGGATGGAGGACCAGACTCGTAAAGAACGAAACTCTTTCTATACCCAGTTGATCCTCATCATAAGAAAATACACATGATGTAGAGATGTTATCACACAAGAGGCCTGAACGTGAATAACCTCTTGTGTTCTTGAGTTCATCACACATACTCGTAGAAAACGTTGACCAAGCTCCTATCGACCGGTATACCCTGGACACTTTATAAAAGATTAACCCTCACTAAGGTCTTATACGATGATTCTTTATTTTTCTTCTATTTTTACTCCAGACATTTGAAAATTTGAGTACGAGTTTTTGGACGTGATCTAAACCGATCTAAACCATGTGCCCCAGAAACGCCCAAGGACGAGCATTTCATTATATCACGGTGCTAGACGAATCGCTAGCAACCAACCACTCCACTGCATCCATGCGATGTTAGGGCGTGAGGTACACTATTACAAGCCCTGAACAGTAAGACACATTATAAAATGAAATTTTGTAGATGTTGTAGCAATAGACAACCTTTCTACAAAGTTAAGAGTGATTTCATCAATTTCTTGCATTCCTTCGTAGCTAGCTTTGGTAACCCAGATCTATGCCAAGACGTATGGCACCAAGCGATATGACTAGAGGTTGCCACTCGGTTGGTCCTTTTCGTGTATACCTGCAAGTCAACTACGTTAGATAAATTGTAAATGGCCTTCTCCATGTACTCACATAGCATCGATCCATACAACATACGGTTATCTTTCATTGCCTTTGAAGCGGTTGTGTAGCGATCAATGAAATATCTGCAAGTCCCATGCATAATACCTTCAACAATTCTAACAAGTGGGAGTGGCCTCATACTTCGCATGACCCAGTTGTAGATCTCAGTAAGATTAATTATCATTATCCCATACCTTGCCCCTCTAATATCGTATATCAATGCCCATTTCTCTCTTAGCTCATTTTGTATCTACTGCGAAAAGTTTCTAACAGCGGACCCTGACCTCCTTACTATTTGGTGAGTATCTGTTGGGATGGGTCTAAGAGCAATCGGGTCATCTCCTGTGTCTCCTATCTCAACTGTCTGCTTCGTGGTTAGTTCGTATAGTCCTGCCAATATGGCGTTGAACTTTCTCTGCTGGTTTTGGCTGCACAATTTCTTGAAAAGATTCATCAAGTCCTTGTTTTTGAATTATCTATAAAAGTTTGCACTCATATGCCTCATGCACCACCTGCTCTTCAAGTCAAGCCACTTTGCTCTTACACACCATCAAACACTATCGTATTGCATATCCAACAAAGCATACAACTGTCCTGCATGTCTATCATGAATCAAACAAACATCAAGCTGATCTAGAACAATATTATGCTTCACCCGCTCAAGGAACCAATACCAGTTGTACCCGTCCAAGAAAATGATGGGTCGATAATGTCTAAATGCCTTGATGGTTATCGCAAATGCAAAGAAAGCATGCTGCAATACTTGCTTCCCGCTATACTTCACATCAGTCGAGGGGTAATGCTTGATATCAAAGTAACTTTTAGGGTTTCTCACACATATTGTGGCTAGTTGATGTTGTAGGTTGTCATATGAATCTTCGTATGTCCCAAACCTCATCTCAATAGCCTTCTGTTTCGCCCTCCATGTCTTGGCGTAGTTTATTATGTACTGAAACTTTTCCTAAATAGCACGGATTATTGATCATGGCTCATACTTTAGTTTGTCCACAATCTTTCTGTACATAACATTGACAACAAAAGCAAATGACAAGTTTCGGTGGGAGAACTCTATTTCCTCAATGTGACAATTATACTCCCTAACTATTGAGCACTCCTAGTAGTCAACCCACTTCCCTCTGAATGCGTGCACCCGTCACGGACAATCAAACACCAAACACTTGACGTCGTACTACCTTTTGCTCAACTTCACAACCTTGAACTGCCTCCGAAGAGACAGCGATCAGAATTTTACTGCATTAATAACAGCCTCCTTACTATGGTACATAGCACCCTGAGACACCTCGTTCTCATGATATTCCCACGGTGTTCGATGAGCCTCACTGACCACTAGCTTTTAAAATTCCTGATTCCTTCACTCTGCAGAAACAGGAGCATTTCCCTCCTAGTTGGATGAATCCTCATCGGCAATGACTTCCTCCAACTCTTGATCCTCCATCTTCATCTCTTTAATTATGATAGGGATGTGCTTCCCCTCATCGGCTACACCCCTCGGTTGCATCTCATGCACATCCCTAACATCTTGCTCGTTCCCCACATTTGTCGGGTCTGCTTCATCCACCACTGCCTGACTTGTTCCTGCTACTGTTTTTGCAAAGTTTATCTCTGTTGGATCCTTCTGGTACGCCTCAGCTAGCACCACAAGAGGGAGACCACATTCACATGATATATCTACGTACTGTCTCTAAGTAGATATCGCATTAATCGAGATGAGCTCCCCAAAGTACTACTGAGTAACATGACTTAGCATAGCTCTCAGTTTAAGCTCATGTTACTGGAAATTCAGTAGAAAATGACGTGTGAGCCACTTGCACACGCCCATTATGGTCTTCTCATTAGCTCAACTAAGTCCTTTGACGACATGCTGAAATCCAAAGAGATCTACACCGCTAGGACCATAACTAATTTGACATTCACCATAATATATCTGAAAATATAATTTATCTGACATCTTTGGAAACATCCGAAAATATATCCGATGTTAATACCAGAAAAGTATACTTCTGATTATTAAAACTCTAACAAAATTACCAACACCGATAATCACCTAACAATATGTTTATTTAATATTGCTCCTAAGCAAAGTAACCAATTTAAACAAATTAACAATTCATCTATTTAATAAAGCTTTATTACTTACATCATTATTCTGTAAAATCTAGATAGTTGAAACTACCATGCTCTAAATACTACTATGTATCTGATGGTTATCCTGTCATGTCGAAATTGATCTTTACAATATATAAAAAAATAGCATATCCTATCTTCCTAAACCCTAGGTCGTATATAATATAACTAGTATTATGCCGCTAAACCCTAGATCTAGTGGTACTTTAATTACTAATAAAAACATAAGTCAAAAAAATTACCAGAAACCGAAATCCGCTATTCGCAGATAAAAACAGTATAGCTTCGTCGCGCTACCTCCCTCTCCTTTCCTCTCCCTCCTCTCCTCTCCTCTCCTCCCCCTCTCTTTCTTTTTTTCCAGATTTAAATGACTATTTTGATTGATTTTCAACCTTTTATACTGGTGGAGGGGTGAGAATTGGAGCCTAACCGTCCCCTGAGAGGGCAGTAACGGGTGGTAAGAGGGCTAACCGCCCTCTCAAAAGGCAGTAAGGGGGGCGGACGTGAGGGAGGGCCCTACCCGCCTACTGAGAGGGCGGTAAGGTAGGTGAGCGCGGAGAGGGTCTTACCCGTTCTCTGAGAAAGTGGTAAGGACCACCGTGGTATTACCGGGGCCAAATCTAGCCGTCAGGAATTTATTTATTTAAATATTAGATATAAAAAATAAAAAAAAACTCTACGTATTACTACTACTGCTTTCAGCAGGCCCACTTCACGGTACTTGGGCGGAAGCCTTTTGCTGATCAGCAGGTTGGTCTCGTGACAACCGTATCCAGCATGGGCCACTCAAGGCTCAACTTCTATCAGGTCAAATTTGGGCTGAAGTTATCCTGCGGGAACGTGACCGGCATTACCTGGGCCAAATCGTCACAGCGTCAATCTTCAGCCTCCACAGGCAGTGGACTCGCTAGAAGAAAGAAAAATGGTCGCTGACTTGTCTTGGGTTGCTTTGCCTCTTACGGTCTTACCAACTTTGAATCGCTATTGTCTCTTCGGAGACATCCGATAAAACTTTGAATCGCTATTCACTCAAATGTATTGATCGGGTAAGTGCGTGGCAGCCGTCCCTGAGAAATTTGAGACCCCGTAAAAATTTCAAAGTTAACCCTCACATATAAGAAAAAATTTATCAAATTTTTTCTTCCATATATATTTGGCATATCATCTTATCTCGCGGCATATAATTCAGAAATAACTTTCAACCACGTTGCTTTATGTGTTAAAAAGTGATTGCACAAAGTTGGTGACACATAAAGAAAAATTGATTTAAGTTCTAAATCTAAACGAGCCCTTCGGACTATTGGATGATTATTATACAACAAAAATAAATTGAGAAGGTTGTCATGAGCATTCTTTGGAAGGTTGTTGCATCTATTTTATATCAGCATCTATGTAACAGAGTAGTATTAGATACAATGATATACCAGTAGATTGCATGATATGTTACTAAACTTATTTTGTTGCTTCTAAAGAGGGCTTATTTTATTGGGTCACTGATTTTATGAACAGATCTACATAATTGAACTTGCTTAATAGGGTTGGGTAATTCGAGGCAATGTGTCGTCACTCCCTAATTCGTTGACATAGACCCCACTGTGGCAAGAGGAGCACAAAACTGGTACGTTCCACTTGCTCTGCTTTGTTCTAAATCCATGATTAAGCTACACGTCACGAACAGCTTATGACTCATACACATCTTGTATGGATGGGAATGAGATGGATGAATCAAGTCTGAAGGAGTCTGAAGATCAACGCCCCGATAACGCCTGTACACGCAAAAGCTTCGCTGATCTGCTTTGGATAGTGAAGAAACATGTGCCGAAATAGGGGCCTATGCGGTGCGGCTGCACACCCTATTGGTACGGCTCTGTTCTAAGTCAAGTAGCTTTGCCCATGCAAATATGTGGTTGCCCTATCTCTGGGAATCGTGCGCTCACCGCTCTGCTCTGCTACACGTACAGGAAAGATATAGCATTATCCTAAAAAAAAGGAACAATATCAGGCGAACCCTGTTTCTCGATTTGTGTGCGGGGTTCGGACCAACTGCACATTCCTTCTCTCAAATCGCACGCGCACAGCTGGATCGATGCGAACTCAGAACCGATCAATGCGCAGATAATATTAAGTTGGAAATCAAGGAGAAACTAACACGGACCAATGCAAGCTCGGAACCCATCCGCAGCACGCCATGCCACCTCCCAAATCCATACAGTTAGGATGCAAATATATATATCTAATAGGTATTTCTGAATCACTATTTATTTTTCCTTAATTAGGGAGGGTAAATCTCTAATTTATTTTTTGAGTTTTGAGTTGACCTCATAACTAAAAAAAATACGAAACCTATATCCCTACGTACAGTATATATCAGCGTGCCTAAACGGAGGGAGGAAGCCCTAATTCCCAAATCCAGCCCCTATCTCCGCCGCCCTAGCAAGTCCGAGTCCAGATCCATCCTGTACATCGTCCGCCCAGTTCCGCCATGCCGGACCCCGTGGCCTTCCGCCTCCAGATTGTCCGGCCCTCCCGCGTGGCTCCTCCTGTCCTGGACTCATTTTACATAAAGCATCCCGGTCCAAAAGATCTGATTATGCGGTGCTGGCGATAGAAAGTCCTACTTTTCATGGGAGAGAACGATTCAACGTCTGCAACTAACCAGTCTGACGATGACTGGAATTGAAAATGGAACTCGCGTATTCCTTCGGAACGAAGTTGCCCCGGCCGGAACACTAGGTTAGCTATATACAACTGCGTCAGCTTGTTATTCCGTCGGACATCGCGTAGCGCGGTCAAGAACAGTAACGAACGAAACATCACAGTTTTTAGCTAACTGAAAGGATTGCAACGCGTACTTGATCAGTTAATTTATGGTGACTTTTTAACTAATGAGCACTGCGGCTATCTTACGCACCAAGAAACTCTGAAGGAGACCGAATTATGCAGTTCCATGTGCACAAATGCGTTTTTTTTTTTTTGAATCGACTTTAGGTCCAGCAAAATGTCAACGAGGGGTATTTCCTTGTGACTAGCTATTTGGCATGTATTCTTTCTTTGTTCTGACAAAGCAATTGACATAAACACTACATTATTTTGGGTTAATCTTTTATCCTATTCCTGTGATGTATGAAGGTGCTAAATCAGTGGTCCAAATCCAATACTCCTACATCACACCGAGAATTTCCACACTCATACATGCATGTCAGCATTGAAAATTCCTCAGTTATTAGAAGGGTTACCCTAAAAAAACGCAGGGTCCAAATCCAGAATGTGTCCTCTTCAGAAATGCACTCGCTCGTGCAAGTCGACGCAAACAGATAACGAGGTTTTTTCTTGGGTTCCTTAAGGCAAGTGCAATCCGTCCTTGTCGTTGTTCCGCATGTATAATTAATTCGGTTCGTTCATCTATATATCTACATGTTGATTCGCTTATCTATCCTATAATTTTTTTCTCACCTATCTCTGCAGCGCGCTTTACCATGATGCCATTAACTTGCGAGCCAGCCATTGCCGCCGTTGGCCCGTTGCTATTGCAGGAGGCAGCAACCTGTGAACAGAATGTCTATAGGGCCAGCGCCACACTAACGGACTCAAACGTGTCATGCCATGCACGCTTGCGCAGTGCCGCAAATGTTAACGCAGGGATGCGCGGTCAGATACGCAAGCGCCGCCCTGCCCGGGAGTTGTAATCTGACGTCGCGAACCGCGTGCATGGATCGCGGAAAGTTCTGCCGTGCCTCCAAGGCTTGCGCTTCGTCGCCTTGCTTGATCTCTGATCGTGCAACACCCGTAGTCTCCGTTGCATGCCGGCTATTTATAGATGCTGTTACGACTGAACGTGTACTCAACGTGGTGGTGCAATTGCAACATGTCGAGTGGCTCTGTTGACCGGAGGGCGTCGTCCACGGCGGCGCCGGTGGAGGCCGGGGACGCGCCGCCCGACGGCAGCTCTGCTACCCACACGCTCAAGCTCCACCAGCTTCTTGCGCTCCGCTCACCCACCACGGACACGTCCGGGCATCTCGTCGTCGACGTGCAGCCAATGGCCACAGATGACGGTTATGGGAGTAACAGACCTGACTTGATTAGCCGCCCCGCGGTCCACTTCGTGCTGGCCTTCGACGACCTCACGTACAGCGTCAAGCGGTCGAGGAGGTCGTTCCACCGGAGCCGCCACGTCGGGACCGACGCGACGACGGGCGAGAGTACCGCGAGGACGAGGACGCTGCTCGACGGCATCTCCGGGGAGGCGCGGGAGGGGGAGATCCTGGCCGTGCTCGGCGCGAGCGGCGCCGGCAAGAGCACGCTCATCGACGCGCTCGCCGACCGGATCCAGCGCGAGAGCCTCTGCGGCGCCGTCACGCTCAACGGGGAGGCCCTCGATGGCCGCCTGCTCAAGGTCATCTCGGCGTACGTCATGCAGGACGACCTCCTTTACCCGATGCTCACCGTCGCCGAGACGCTCATGTACTCGGCGGAGTTCCGGCTCCCACGCTCGCTGTCCGCGTCCAAGAAGAGGAGCCGCGTACAGGCGCTCATCGACCAACTCGGCCTCCGCGCCGCAGCCAACACCATCATCGGCGACGAGGGCCGCCGCGGCGTGTCGGGTGGCGAGCGCCGACGAGTGTCCATCGGCATCGACATCATCCACGACCCCATCATCCTGTTCCTCGACGAGCCCACCTCCGGCCTCGACTCCACCAGCGCGTTCATGGTGGTCAAGGTGCTGCAGCTTATCGCGCAGAGCGGCAGCGTCGTGATCATGTCCATCCACCAGCCGAGCTACCGAATCCTCGGGCTCCTCGATCGTCTCCTATTCCTATCCCGTGGTCGAACGGTGTACAACGGCCCACCGACGGGCTTGCCTCTGTTCTTCTCGGAGTTCGGCCACCCGATCCCCGACGGCGAGAACCCGGCCGAGTTCGCGCTCGACACAATTCGCGAGCTCGAGGGCACCCAGGACGGGACCAAGGAGCTTGTGGAGTTCAGCAAGTCGTGGCAAGAGAAGCCGCTATCACGAGCCATCTCGGACGCAAGCACGGGAACCCACGACAAGCCGTCGCTGTCGCTAAAGGAGGCCATCAGCTTAAGCATCGCCCGCGGCAAGCTGGTGTCCGGCACAAGCACCGGCGGCGACACGTCGACGGCCGCGGCAACAAAGATGTCGACCTACGCGAACCCGTGGTGGGTGGAGGTGTGGGTGCTGACGCGTCGGGCGTTCACCAACACGCGGCGCACGCCGGAGCTGTTCCTGATCCGTCTCTGCACGGTGGTGGTCACGGCGTTCATCCTGGCCACCGTGTTCTGGCAGCTGGACAACACCCCCAAGGGCGTGAACGAGCGGTTCGGCTTCTTCGCCATCGGCATGTCCACCATGTTCTACACCAGCGCGGACGCGCTGCCCGTGTTCCTCATTGAGCGGTACATCTTCCTCCGTGAGACGGCGCACAACGCGTACCGCCGGTCCTCCTACACGCTCTCCAACGCCATAGTCGCGTTCCCGCCGCTGGTGCTGCTGTCCCTCGCCTTCACCGCCATCACCTTCTTCGCCGTCGACCTCGCCGGCGGCGCGCAGGGGTTCGTCTTCTTCGTGCTCATCGTGTTCGCCTCCTTCTGGGCGGGCAGCGGGTTCGTGACCTTCCTCTCCGGCGTCGTCCCACACGTGATCATCGGGTACACCGTCGTGGTCGCCGTGCTGGCCTACTTCCTGCTCTTCAGCGGCTTCTTCGTGACCCGGGACCGGATCCCGGACTACTGGATCTGGTTCCACTACCTGTCGCTGATCAAGTACCCGTACCAGGCCGTGATGCAGAACGAGTTCGGCGCCGACCCGGGCAAGTGCTTCATGCGCGGGGTGCAGATGTTCGACGGCACGCCGATGGGGAAGCTGCCGGAAGCCACCAAGGTAAACGTGCTCAACGCCATGAGCAAGTCCATGCGGGTGGACTTCAACAGCAGCTCGTGCATCACGGCCGGGCCGGACATTCTCGCGAAGCAGGCCGTTACGGACCTCGGCAAGTGGGCATGCCTCTGGGTCACCATCGCGTGGGGGTTCCTGTTCCGCGTCCTCTTCTACCTCACGCTCGTGCTGGGGAGCAGGAACAAGAGGAGGTGATCGATCGGTGCATCGATGGAGGTTCTATCATTCTGGTCGGTTTGATCGCGTGCGTGCATGCCGGCGAGTCCACAACGTATTGCGCGTATTGTGCTCGCGCATGCGTTCTTGGAATTGCAACTAACATCGCACACGTATAGACTCATCAGATAAGGCCGGGTTTGCCAAAGACTTCTTTTTTTGGGCGACGAAAGTACTTCGTTCGCTTATGAATTGTATCATTCTGATATATATTGTTTTGCATTTTGCATGATATGTTCATTCATTAAACTTTGAGTCTTCAATTTTGCCCTGTATTGACGGGTCAAAATTCAGCGCTAGCTGCTTATCCACACGTACGTAATACAGTTGACTTGTGCGAGGAATATAATTAGTGATGAAGGCCTAGGATAATCTTCTAACTAACTTAGTAGCCTCGCTGTTTGACTATATATATTGAAACGAACATTGACATTAATCACGCATGATCCGAGCTCAAATGCTGCTTTAGTTAATTTTTTAGATAATGACTGCTTTAGTTAACGGTCAGCCTTGTCTTGCCGGTGTATTTTAGGTAAACTTTTTTTCGACACTACTGCATAAAAAGTTATCACTGTCGGTTTCGACAGTAATAGAATTATCACTGCTGATTTGTGTTACGAACTGACAATGATAGTTAGTTCCAAATCCAATATTTTTTAGACTAGAAAATTTTTTTTACTCCACGATCCCTACTTTTGTGGGAGTAAATGACGCGCATGCATGCGCAGCTTGTGGGAGTCAAACCCGTGATCCCAACCCTAGTGTAAAGCTTTCTTACTATCCTACCTCACAATTATAGTTGATGGCTATGGAGTAATTTACTCTTTAAACTTTTCCCTTATAATTTGTTGGATAATTATTTGGATATTTATATTGTTTTAAACGAAAATATTTTCAACTATAAAGTTGTAGATCTCACTTAGAGATATAATTTTTATATAAAATTCGTCTCTAACCTACTCTGTATGAAAAATTATGAATTTTTGAAGATGAGATATCTAACATTATCACTGTTAGTTCATAACCAAAACCGATAGTGATACTCCCTCCACTATTATTGCTGGTTCACAGTATGAACTGACATTAAAAAAATATTTTCATTATTAGTTCATATCAAGAACTGACAATAAGGGTCTATTTGGTATAGCTATTATGATCCAAATTCTTTGGGGAAAGTGATTATCTGAGTAAGGTGATTCTCTAGGCACTACTACAGAACATGGCTTCTGTCGGAGGGTTAACTCCAGTCGCAGGGATCCCGAGAGACCCCTTTTTAGAGATTCGGCCGGAGAGATGATCCTGAGTCTGTTCGTCGGAGAAATAAATGGGAATGAATGCAACGGCCGGTGGTGGTGGAGTGGCCTAGTGCAAGAAGAAGTAAATGCACCGGAATTTAGACAGGTTCGGGCCGCACGGGGGCGTAACACCCTACTCCTGTATGGATACTATAACTGTCCTGAGAAAGTCCCTCAAGGATGTTGCTGATTACAAGAATGTTGGTCTATCTAAGAGCCTGAGGCTCTTTGTTCTTCAGCCTGTCTCGTGCTGCTCACTTCTCAGCCGTGTTTCTGTGTTCTTCTGATCTTAAGGATCTATTCCAGATGCATTCAGCTATGTGTTCCGCTCTCTTCTCTCTTTTCGGATGCATACAGCTTCACCTCCTCTTTCCTTTTGTACCGCCGGCTGCTTTAAGTACCCGCCGGCCGCAACGTGCCCCGAACGGGAGGGGGGCACGAGTTCCGAGAAACCATAAATGGAAAGGGCGTCATCATTTCCTCTGGGCGAAGTGACCGGGGGTGGAAAATGCATCGCACGCCCGGTCATCCGTCACAATAAATGCCCTGGCAACGGGCGCCGTGGAGAGGGCCCACCGGGCAGCCGCAGAGTGACCCGGCGTGCCCACCCTGTTTTGTTCTCCTGCCACAGCAGCGCGGCAGACGGAACGCCTTGGTCCTTACGACGTTATCCTGAGACAGGCCGGATGGCACGGGACGGGACCCGTGCAATTAATGACCCCACGCCTCTCTGCCAGAACGTGGCAGGAACTGACGCCGAGCGCGGCGGGAGCAGTTGGAGGTGACAGGCCACGCACGCTCTTTAAATGCGACCTCGGGCCTTTGACTGGCTGACACCTCATCGGTGGGCCCCTCGGGGGCCTCCACCATGGGCTTTCTGGGTCGTCGGGGTATCGAGTGCTCGGGGGGGTACTGTTCACCTCCCCGAGCACTCTCTCCCGAGAACGCCCTTTCTTGTCCTCGGGGGACCAAGTGCTCGGGAGTACTGTTCACCTCCCCGAGCACTCTCTCCTGAGAACGCCCTTTCTTGCCCTCAGGGGACCGAGTGCTCGGGGTACTGTTCACCTCCCTGAGCACTCTCTCCCGGGCACGCTTGTACGGATCCTCGGGGAACCGAGTGCTCGGGGGCTGCTGCACACAGCCCCGAGCACTCTCTCCCGGAACTTCCTTCGGTGAGTCCTCGGGATACTTGGGTGCCCAGGGGCCACCGCCGGCGGCCCCGGGCATGTTTCTCCCGGTATTTAGCTCTCCTGGTCGTCGGGGGACTAGGGTGCTCGAGGGCCACCGTACACCTTCCCGAGCACTTTCTTCCCGGTACTTAGATTTCGTGGATCATCGGAGAACTGGGGTACTCGGGGGGCCACCGACTGTGGCCCCGAGCGCCTTCTCCCAGGACTTGATCTTTTCTCATCTTGCGGGAGAGACTCCGCGGGATGGCGATATGTGGCGGATGGCTGGCATGGCCTCGGGATTCGGGGACCCCCGGTTCCTGATACACCGACAACTTCACTGTCTGTTTTGAAACTAGCAGTGCGCAACCGGCAGTGAAACCATATTTGCTATCACTGTCAGGCATATCTAACCGGCAATGATGGTATTTTCAAAAAACCAAATAAAAAAGACAACTGCTCCTCCACGCCGCCGCACCCGCTCCTCACCGCGGCCGCGTCGCGCACGCCTTGCAGAGAAAAATGTGGCGGCAGAAAGGCCACCGCCACATCACTGCTGTGCCTAGGCGACACCCTACCCACTCCTCGTTGATGCCGCTCTGCCGCACCCGACCACCCTCACTGAACGACTAGCTCGCACCTCACGTCAATAGCCCCGCCCACAACTCCTCGTCATAGATCCAGCAGTCCCTGTTGTGGATCTGCCCTCACTCACCAGGGATCTAGCTTATGGAATGGTGGTTGTATGTGTGTGTTGTGAGAGAGAGAGATAGAGAGGGGGGGCATGGAGGTCTCTGCACTGAGGCGTGGGCGGGAGAGAGAGGGGGTGAGGCCGTGAGGACTTAGAAAAATCTGGAGTGCAGGCCGAAGAGAGGGGGTCATATGCAAAGCTACGGACACGAAACTGGATTTGATGAAAAATTTGGGTCTGGAGCCTAGGCTTCTCTGTCGGTCTTTTTTTTTAACCGGCACTAAAACCTACCACAATCAGTTTTTAATACGAGCCGACAATATCTTCTCTAAAACTAGCAGTGATATTGTTTTTCTTACGAACCGGTAATGAAAAATGTATCACTGTCAATTTTAATTGATCCGACAGTGGTGAGGCGGCAGAAAAGACTATTTTCTGTAGTAGTGAGGGTAAACTCTATACAGAAAGTGATTCCGTGTGAGATGTAAATTAGGGGAAGTTGGTTTTTTTAGCTGTTAGCATCTAGTTCATTTTAAGGAATCACTCCCACAAAATCACTCTGGGAGCTGAAATATGCAAACTTTTGTTTGGTAGAGCTCTCACTGATTCCACTTTAGGAGCTGTTCTAGGAGCTCTGCCAAACAGATCCTAGTAGTATTAGTCTCGGTTCTTGACACGAACCAACAATGATAATTATTTTCACTGACGATTCTTTTTTGATGAACTTTTAGTGCTAGTTCTTAACAAGAACCAGCAATAATATATTATCATTGCTAGTTATATCCGACCCGAAAGTGATTAAGGGGCAAGGAAGGGTGTTTCTATGGTAATGCGAGGAAGTAAACATAACTCCATTTAAACCTCAAGTTATTTCATCCATGTTCGTCTCACTAAGACGGATTTTTCTTTCAGTGGTAGACGATGTACTCATTGATAGTGAGACACTCATGTCTTCGTCAATCTTCAAGCTCTACATCTCCGATCTTCGGTAGACGTTGTGTGAGTGCATGCTGTGGTGGTATGAGTGTGTGCATGCCTCTAGTTGTGCTATTGTTTCTAAAAAAATGTATATAAAAGATAACATTTGGCTTGTTTGGAAATGTGGGTTTTCCCCTGAAACTTTTTTTTAAATAATGGAATAACAAAAGTATCCTGACCTCTATGTTCAAAGACACACGTCGCCATCCCTTATTACAAAGATTGAGCCACATGCTCAGTAAGCAAATGTTTGTACAAAACAAATTATCGCCATCATATATACCAAAACTTAAGAAATAAAGCACAAATCCTATATTCCACCCCCTGCCCTTGTGAAATCTGTCTTGCTATTATGTCTTCAAGTTTGGTGACTAATCCTAGCAGAGAAAATTTCACCAAGGTAGAGGAAGAAGAAAGGTAAAACCAAACATAATTAATGCACCTTCCTCTCCCTCTGCCCTAGTGTAATATGTCCTGATATGATTTCTTAATGGTGGTCATCAAATTAACTTCAAAACATCATTAGTAAACTCCTGCATCAAATAAAGTACATAATATACAAAATCATCATTGTCAAACTGCATCTAGCCATCAATATTATCACTTCCCATAAAACTAGTCCACTAAATATAATACTATATTAGGAGTCAGTTTGTTATTTTTTGTATGACTATATAGCAAGCAAATGTTTGCACAAAACAAATGATCACCATGATATATATACCAAAACTTAAGAAATCAAGCACAAATCCTATTGTTAAACTGCCATCACTCTTGGCAAAGTTGCATCATGACGATCTCCAAAGTACAAGCAGCTAAACACATAATTTCCTGATCCTCCACCCTTTGTAGTAAGTTCCAAAACCGAAGCCATTATGTATCCCTGAAAATCATCTTCATATAGAAATGCACTTTGGTTTTGTCAAAAATAATGTCATTGCGACATAACCACAATGCCCAACAAAAAACAGTTACCCCTACTAGAATCTATTTTATAAGCTTTGTATACATACATGTTAGGCGCCAATCTCCAAACAAATTGGAAATACTAGTAAAACCAAAAGCTAATTGAACAGTTCTCGACGTAAACTTAGCAAATTGAGAGTCAAAAAACAGATATTGAATAGATTCATTGTTATTGCAAAAACAACACTATTTGCTACCCTGCCAATGCCGGTTGACCAAGTTATCTTTAGCTAGCACAACACCTTTATGTAGATACCATAAGAAAATCTTTATCTGAGAGTTTAAGTTCTCACAAGTAGCGGTTAGTAAAATATCACTAATTATGATCACTTTATGCATTGATTGGATTGAAAATGGTCTGTCCTGATATAACGACCATCTAAAGATATCTCTTTGATCATTGAGGTGGACATTGGCAATTCTATAAACTAGACTATGCCACAATGTTAATTTATTCCCCACCAACGCTCTATGGAAAAAAAAAACATCAAGAGAAACTGTGCTAAGAACATCTGCTATTGTAGCATGTCTTTCCCTTACAAGGGATTGCTCTCGTAATATATGCTTACCAAAATAATTTGTCTTCTCAGAATCTAATTTGGATTCCACTTTTGAATACGAAGTCTTCCAAGCTGAGAAATTCTTGTATGACCTTCATAAGGCCAAATTTGGCGTTGCCGTCCTACATGCTACATGCATTATACTGGCAAATTCAAAAAGCCTCGGGTCCTGTCAGCAATAGTCATAAAAAATACTAGTTTTATAGCTCGTGTCATGTACTTCAGACTTTTATGAGAAAATAGTTTTAGAAAACTTGAGCCTAGAAATTCCCAATTTATCTTGCATGCCAATCCAGCCTACACATATGCCTGAAGGTGGGACCTGCAACCTGCGTTTCATCCCAACGGGATTTGGACATGGTGGGGCTTTCTAAGACCATCTGACCATATACATCAGGTTATGTGCAACAAGCTATATATTTCTATAACGATAAAAAAAAATCAGGTATTCTGATATCTAACCAACGCAAGCTACTGATTTACATGCACTTTGCAAAGGACCTGTTGCTGTTGGTTTTCATCCATAAATGGCAGTCTGGCAGAGGCTGTATGGTCAGTCACCGATCCAGCCACAGGAGCCTGGTTGTGGATGCATGAACAAGGACTTCGGTGCAAATGAGTCCATGGGACTAGAACAGAAGCACTGATTCTTGTTGCTTGCAGCCAGTGGAGGAGACTGAGATGGTTTAGAGAAGGGGTGTCTGAGCTGCTCGTCTTCCTCAGGTAGATCTCGTTCCATGGACGAATATTCAGGCATTTTTGGCACACCAAGATTCTTGGCATCAGGAAAGACGATATGATCCCTCTTGGGAGTTGCTAGTTTCCTGACGATGTCGTGCTTCATGCAGAAGATCAGAATTCGATCATGAAGAACGTCATCCCACGCCCTTTGCATCGAGCCATTGGGACCTTTCCTCGTTTCGAAAAGGATATCTCTCGGCAAGCACTTTCGGTGGTATGCAGTTGGGCAGCGTCTGCATACTGCAAACTGCAGATTCTCATCATCCTTCTTCTCGCCTCCCTTGCAGACACTACATTCGTGCATAGGACAAGGGAATCCCACTCCGGCAGCAACTTGGTGCTCGAAAAGTGTGGCCTCTTCGCTATCCGAGTAGAGCAGCTCAGCAACACACTTGGGGTGGTAAAAGCGCCCACAATCGTCGTGCTCACATTGGAATACCTCAGGTCCTGATGAAACGTCAGAAGACCCCAGCAGTCCGCAAACGAAACACTGGTGTTGCTTGTACTTGCAGTTTTTGCATATGAAATCTTCCTCCATATCAATTATCATCTTTGCCTGGTCTTTAGATACCCCAAGGGCCAATCTGCAGTTTGAATCTTCGCTGTCGTCTAGGTGGAAAGACCTTTGACAGCCACCACCACAGCAGGTTAAGAAACCACCATTGTCGCAGATCGCACAGGCATCATCTCCGTTGTTCGCGCCATCCGGTCCTGGCTTGCCCTTGCTGCGCTTTCGCTTGATTTCACGAGCTCTCCTCCGCCTCCGGAGCTCCTCCGCTGGGACCTTTGTCCGAGCCATGATCTCCTCCAAGAATTTAGGCAAAGGCAGCAGGCTTGCTGTCAAAGCTCAGGCTGCTCGCTCGAAGCTGCTCGATCCTCAGACGGCCCCAACGAACGGAGACGAAGAAGTAATCCAGGTAGCTCCGATCCGAACACGGAACACCAATCCGGACGACGAGGTGGAGAGGGAGTTCTTCCGGGGGCGGCTTTCGTGGTTTGGCTCTCTCTGGCTGGAGGCAGGCGGCGGGTTCATGTATGTAGCGCCGTCTGTACGAGGCGGCGGCGGGATCGAATAAATATGGGCCCTAATGAATCCGAGTCGGCCTCCAATATCAGTCGTACCGTATTCGGATCCGATGGACGAATTATGGGCCAGAAAAGAAGATATTAAAGCTGTTTATATGGATCGTATCTACTTAGCCGGTCCAAAGCACAATACAATAAGTATGACTTAAGTACGGCATAGCTGGAGAGGTAGGTGGGCTAGACTAGCATGGCACGGCTAGTCGGGTTATGTTTGGGCTGACGTCTCAGCATGATGGGCTGGCACGGTACGATCTGGTTTAGATGGGTCGACACGAGCACGACCTGCCCCGTCCCGCTCCACCACGCCAACATGCACATTGCCCTCACGTCATCGCCTCGTCGTGCCGCCCTGCCCCCGCTCCGTCGCCCGATCGCCCTGCCTCCACGCTGTCACCCCGCTCCGCCGCCCAATCACCCTGCCTCCACACTGTCGCCCCGCCCCGTCGCCATGCACCCCGTCCCCTGGCCTCCCCCGCCCCGCTGCCCAGTCGTCCCACCCCTGCGCTGCTACCCTGCCTCGCCGTCGTGCCACCCCGCCCTACGCTGCTACCCCACCCTGTCGTCTTGTCGTCTCGCCCCTCAACCTCTCCGCCTCACCCCCGCGCCACCGTCTCGCTCTCCCCGCCGTCACGCTGTGCCCGCTAGGTCACCGGGCCAGTCGTGCCGCAATAGTGCCCGAGCTAGCTCGACCAAGCACGTTGACCATCGGGTCACTGGGCCAGGCTGACGGGCTGTGCCGTGGGCCAGTACGACATGACCCGTTAACCTTACCGAGCCGTGCCTAGCTGGACCGGCCCGACTGGTCCATTTAGACAGCACTAGAAGAGAGCATGGCCGAAATTATCAATGTAACAATGACACATAGGCTTTTTTACCCGAGCTCTAGCTTGTATTCCTAGCTTTAGAAATTTATAAAGTTCGAGTTATATATATACTAAGAGTGTTTGGATAAACCATTTTATTTTCATTTTAGTCTAAAAATAGATATTTTAGATCATTTTATTTTAACTTACAAACGTAAGATCTGATATGTAGCTGGGAGCTAAAACTCTACCAAACTTATTATAGTCATGATATCAATTGCTCCCACCAATTTTGCCTCCTATTTTCCTCTGAAAAATACCCCATCACATGACTACATGCTATGTGAGGCAGCTTTCAAGGCACCGTGCAACCACCTAGGATTAGCAATGCGACCTATGGATTTAGGTATCCGCAGGTTCTACGTCTGATGGGTTAGGGTTTGAATTCATATTTTCGTCCATAAGTCTGACGGGTTAGGTACCCAAATATAGTGATCAGGCTCGAGTTTTATATTTCGTCCGTGAGTATCCATGAGTCGCTAGGTATCGTAGATGCAGTGCAGTGCATTGCAGCACAGCCCACCACTTTGTAGCCTAACCCACACCGTTGAAAAACCTAGCCTCAGCTTAGGGTTCCTAGTCCCCACCGCATTAGTGCATCACACACTGCATCTCCCAGTCACGATCGCCATCTCTCGACAGCCGCCCCTTAACAGACATCGCCCGGTCACCGTCACGCGCCCACGCAAGATCTGGGACGTCCTCGAGCTCTTCCCCTCTGGTGCCGGGCCCACGCGTGCGTCTATGGCCGCAGGCAAGGTGTGTGTCCTCTCTATCTACGGCGGCACGCGCTCAATCGATAGGCTCCTCGAGGGCCGAGGCGCAGCGATGAGGCGGCGCGCGGGCAGCCAGACCACGCGGCTCGCCAACTTCTTTGACGTGGCCGCAGGCTCCGGCGTTGGCAGCGTCCTCGCCGCTATGTTGTTCGCACAGGGCCGCATGGGAGGCCTATGTACTCGGCTGAGGACGAAAGCTATTGGTGGTTACAGTTGAGTCTTTCGTGTAGGTGAGCAGTGTTCTTGAATCTGGGAAGGTATGGTTTTCTTATGCAAGTTCTCATAGTTGTAAGCCTTTGGTTTGTAAGTCCATATAGAAGAATTTGTTTTTCTGAGACAAATCCTCACAAATCTCTCCAAAGCACCGGTTCATCTTTGCTGCTAATCTCTGAAAAGATTTGATTTTTGTGAGGCCAGTGGACATAAATCTTCCATCGACTCTTGTGATATGCAAATATCTTTCCTTTTTTTCAACCACTAGTGATTGGCACTGATTCGGTACTGAGAATAGCACTGATAAACTAATTTGGCACAAGTGATTGGCACTGATTTATTGTTCTAATTTTCTGAATCAATATGCTGCATATGCATATTTATTCCATTGTGATAATATGAAATACATGATATGTTCGTAATTCCGTGTTACTAGTAATATCTATAATTACTGTAAGCACAAACATATTGAATACTGATGCAGATGCATATCATCTTTAGATGAGCTGATAGTAAAAATCTAATAGAACAGATAGATGTTACAAATTATTGTATGCAGTATGCTAAAGAATGCTACAGCTAAAAAAACTCAATGGACACCTGAAACACGCTGGGCACCCGATAAGTACAGGTTTAAATGCCAGTTTTAGTCCGTGTACCATTACAGGTTCAGATCAGGCCGAGACTAACGGGTATAGGATTGAGTATAGTTTTGCTCCACCGGATCGACCTGACCTATTACCAGCCCTACAGCCACCGGAGCCACTCGCCTACCAGCCAAGCCAAGATCCTATCCAAAACCAGAGGCGAGGCGAGGCAAGCCAAGAGGAGACGACGCACCGCCCGCGCGCTATGAAGCGCTGGTGCGTGCACGCGCCCAGGGGAGGAGCAATGGCGACGCTGCTCTCCAGCCCCTTCGCCCCCACCACCACCCTCCGCGCCCTGCTACTGCTTTCCCCTCCCCGCGCGGCCTCCTCCGGCCAGGACGCCGCCGCTGAACAGGAGCAGCCGCCGGCCCCAGCCACCACCAAGACGGCCACCGCGGACGACGACTTCGAGGAGCGCGTCCTGCGGATCAAGTCCCGCGTCGGGCCCAAGAAGCGGGGCGCGCGCAAGAAGAAGGCCGCGGCCGCGTCTTCCGCCAGCGCCGTGACGCTCCCGCCGGTGCCGCTGCGGGAGGCCCGGTCGCGCCTCGGCGCACCCGTCGAGTTCGGGTTCACCGCGTACAGCGAGCGGCTCAACGGCGCGCTCGCGGCTGTGGGGCTGGCCGCGCTGCTGCTCGTGGAGCTGGGCTCGGGGCAGGCCCTGGTGAAGTACCACCAGCCCGCGACGTTGTTCCTGCAGGTGTACACCGTCGCCGCGGCCGCCGCGCTGTACGTCAAGTACGAGAAGGAGCGGATCAGCACGTGGCCGGGACCGCCGGCGAGCGGTGAATGAGCTCTTCCAGAATTTTGGTTTTTGGTAGGGCATTCCTCTTTTGTAATCTAAATATAATTTGAGTCGCTTGTGTTGCCAAAAATACGTGTTGTGGAAACCTGAAATTTCCTAGCCATTTGATTTGACAAAAGACTACAACTTTTAATTCGTTTAACCCTTATCTCCCTGAGATCTCTGAGAAATTAATCCCCAAAGACATGAATTAAAACAGAGGATCCATATTTTCAGAGGCTGGGCTTCTGGATCTCTAAGACATGAATTAAAACAGAGGATCCATATTTCCCCTGAGATCTCTGACAGGCAGATCACCAGACTTCATGGTCCGATCGACAGCCTCCCGGCGTTTTGCCTTGCGTGTCTAATTCGTTGCGACTTTGCGAACACGGAGGTGCTCGTCGTGGGAGCAAGAAAGCTGGGAAAGCGGCAAAGGAACGCGAGCACGGAGGTGCCCGTCCCCAAACGCAGTGTCGGTCAAGCGTCGACTCACCGAGCGACCAACCGATCGATTCACACGCTCATCGCGATCGCGCATCCGGGTCGCGTCAACGGTCACGGGCGTCAATGGTACACCACTCCGATTCACAGGCCAATCCATACAACCTCACATGGGGGAAACTAGGACTTCAAAGATCCGATTCCACATTTCAATATATCTAGGTTGTATATATATTTAGGATTAGATGATACATAAAAAGTAAAATTAAATTGCTAATAATTAAGATTTTTTCCTGGATACCAGTGCACTAGATCAGCTACTCGGCCAGCTACTGTAGCTTCACCCATCCTGGACAACAGATACGAAACCATGCACGGAGCCACAGACACATCACTCGAGTCCAACCGAACAGAACGCCAATCAATCAACAAAGCTCGTCAACAAATCAGGCACCGATGAATGAAACGCATCACGTTCAACTTGCACGCTCGACGACGGACCTGCAGCTTCACAGCTCCTTCCAACACAGTACTCCGTAAATATAAATCATGTGAAATTCCAGCGAAGTCGATTGGATCCCATAAAAGGACGGTGCCAAAACACACACATTTATTCGGTGCATTCATATTGCCCGGTAGCCGGTAGGTGTACACCCAACCCGATAAACAAGTCCAGTCCAAGACAGCAACAACGTAACACAGACCCACTAGGCCACTATCCAGCAGCAGTACTATGAATCCCATCTGCTTTCTAGATCAACTCGAACCAAATTGTAGAGTTGGGAGACAAGCATCTATAATACAGGGGCCTTACCGGCATAGCACCATGCATTGCAAAGTAGTTGCAGTAGCTTTTGCCCACTTCCAGCTCCAGCCAAGAGAAAATAGCACATGCCGGAGGCTTTCACCTTTCAAGCGTCCTCGTTTACTTCGATTTGACCTGAAATGTCAGCTTCACCTCCATGCCCATGTACCAACGCCTCAGCTTTCATCGAGCAGGATTCAGGGCTATTTTATAGACTAATAAGCTGTAGAGCATGTTTGCTGAGAAAGAACGCAAGAAACAAACCAATATATGGAACGGTAGATGCTTGCAAAATATTAACGAGTTCGGTTAGGAGAGCTGCGGCGCGGCTGCATGAATCAGTCCACCGAAAGACCGACGTGTTCATTGGTTTAGATCCATTTGTACCGACCACAGCTCTGAGTAGGCCAAGTCAGTACCTCCTCCGCTTTGGTCTACTGTCATTAGAGTCGCCATCACGCCACCCTTGAGGACCACGGTTCCTGTAGCCATCTTCTTGCTCTCCCCACGCCCTGTGTCCCAGCCTGTTCCTGAAGCGGCCATCTAGCGCCCGTGGACCACCACCTTCAGCGAATTCCATGTCGTCCTCCGCATGGTAGGGCGGCATCTGATCACCCTCGTCACTGACAGGGGCAGCTTCCAAGGATCGATGATACCCTCTCCTCTCTCTGTACCTCCTTTCTGCGAGTTCGTCTTCTGCGTGAAGTTCGGCAATGTAAGCAGGACACAAAGGTGGCTCGAAGGCATCTCCTTCCAGAGTTTGATGTGAATCTATCATGCCACGCCTCCTCATGTTTCTCTGCATACCTCTCTCATCATGGCCTATTTGGTCCAAAGGTGAATCATGGCGTCGGTTGTGACGGCGATGAGGCAGGAATGTTCTCTCACCTCGCATGAGTGGCGGTGATCTGTGCATCGCTTCAGGTGATTGCCCCCGGTGAAAATGCATAGGAGCACCCCTTCTTTGCACAGGTGAATGGCTCCTCTCTCTGTGAATAAATCCATGATCACCTTGGGCATGACGTCGATGGGAATGTGGCATAAAAAACCTCTCTTCGATCATGTCATCTGGGAGATCTTCGATCTGCCCTCGTGCCAGCAGCCTAGGATCTGGAATCTCCCTTCCAGGAAAACCATCACTGTCCATCTCTCTCATGAGGCAGCCGGCTGGTGGTGAACGCCGCCGCCTATGTGAAATTCGGTGCAAGTGCTCAAGGTCATCTTCAAATGGGCGCCTTCTGCCACTAATAGGTTCATTGACAAAATCAATTTCAAACTCATTTCTTGGACCTCTGAAGTTCCTTGGATGACCATGGGATCCAGCACCACGACCCCCGTAACGGTGGTATGTCCTTTGTTGGTTTATCATGTCAGATGCATGTCTGCCACCTTGGTATTCTCCTTTGTTCTTCTCTCGCTCAGACTCCATGAACCTCTCCCATCTTTCATTCCTGTAAAAGAAGCAAATGGGGAAAAGGGGGGGGGGGGGGATACTTTTACAATTCAAGTCAAACATAAACCAAGCAAAACTAGGCAACATATGCATGTGGACCTGAAACAAATGGCACGAATCATACCTATTCACATAAGCATGCCCCAGATCTCTCCAATGTGACCCAACAAGCTGTTCATCTCTTTCGTTCTGTACAAAAGATGTCTTACCAGAGCCAGGTTTACATTTATCATATTCTGATTTTTCAGACGCTGACTTCACCTTGCCACATTCACTATGTGTTTGACTGCTTGAAGCCTCATCAAGCTCCGAGTCTTCGCCCAGGGCAGAATCTTTTGGATGGAAATCAGACTGTCTAGCGGCCTCTTCACTTTCTGCCAGATGCTCCGTCTTCACAGCAACATTTTTCGAATTGTCCTCACTACAACTAGCAGCTTGCTTACCATGTGGAGACCTTTCTGAATTTATCTCTGGGCTTTTAGTCTTCTCAAGGCAGATATCCAAAGTCTTAGGAGATTGCCTAGTAGATTCCGTTTTAGGGGAGGTACATTTTTGCGAAGCTGATAACCTTCGCTGATCTGTTGAAGTGGAGCCTGTGACAGCCTTAACATCATGTATGCTATTGTCAGTCTTATTCACTGGAGAATTCTTACCTGATTTCAATGATTGTTTGTCTTCAGATTTTTCGTTAACAAAAACCTCATTTCGATGCCCACGCTCACCTGCATGTCTGACAACATTAACTCTGATTTTAGCACATTTGTCATCATCAGCACCCTCCATGCTAACCTTATTTGTCAAAGATGAAATATCACTGTCATGCTCTTTCTTTAGCTCTTTGCATAAGTTATTAGCATTGATACCATCCTTGATGGTTGGGCCATTCCCCAATCTCTCACCATGAGTTTTATTAGTAATACGTAACCTTGAAACAGTATTATCATCATCTGAGCAGTCCATTTCAGCACTCCCTTGTGACATACCATCAACAGTAGCATGGTCCTGAGAATTATGAACCAAAGGTTCAGCTAGAGGACTGGAGGAACTTCGCAATGCATCAGAAACTTCATTAGCATCGCAAGGTCTCAATGTCATATCCTCATGAGCACGAATATGACTGGCTGGTGGTTTGCAAACAGTATCAGAGCATGGAGCTTCTAAAGTAGGAATGGAGGGCTGACTGGATGATTTGCACAATCCAACAGCAGGGCTGGCAACATTACTTTCCAAAGGCAAAGATTTTGCTGCCATCAAAGGTGCAGAATGACCACTTACCATTGCTACCACAGGACTCGTGGATTCTTCGCGCTTCACAGATTTCTCAACTTCATGAACAGCAGGCACGATCTCAGTCCAGCCAATATCAGGCAAACTTTCAGCTGGTATTAGGACAGTATCAGTCACTACATCAAGCCCATTATGGATACTGTTATTCGGAAATATGTCAGAATTCAAATCAAAGCCAGTTTTACTGGGAACTTGGGGTGCACTGTCAGTTTTTTCAGATTCAGCGCAATTGTTAGCTAGTCTAATACTTTGTCGTTCTAACAGTTGTGTCTTTTCAGCATCGTTTAGAATATGCTGCTGGAATGATTCTTCAGGTTCTTTCTTCACCAAACTATTAGACACTTTATCAAGTCCACAGACATTTGACGATGTAGCATTCTGAGGGTTTGTATTGCAGGATACAAGTGTCACAGCCTTCTCAACTGGTGACTTATCTGACCCCGGTGTAGCAGCCTCCTCACTGACCTTTATGGAACTTCCAGCAGGTTCAGAATTAAATAAAGCGTTCGGAGCACTGAGAGCCTTAGGCTCATCCATGGGCTTACCAAATAGAGAGAGACTCAATTCTGGAGCAGGAGCAAGTCCTTTCCATTTTATTCCTAGCTCAGGTCTAGCTGGTGGTTTAAGCTGCAAATCTAATGTAACATCATCTGACCCACACTTCTGAGAAACCCCATTGGACAGGTTCAGAGTACTGTCAATGTTCCGACCCAGTCCAATGCTTATTGTAGAAATGGGTGCTGCTGGGAGCACCTGTGCTTTCTGATGCTGAATTGTTCTATGATACAGCCCATTCCCACTTTCATGCATTGTAGGAAAGCCTTCAGGTGAATCAGTTGGGTCCAATGGCACATTGAGATCCAAATTAGGTAGTTTCCCAATGCTACTGTTAGAAGAAGCATCCATTTCACTTGCTATTTGAACATTCTTGTGGGATTCTACTGAAGAAAAGTCAGAAAGACCCTGGTCTGCTTTCTCTTCCTTCACAAGAGAACCATAGTTGTTATTTTTGCCATTTTGGGGAGATGCTAACTGTAAATCCAGAGCCAAATTTTTTTGACATTGTGATTCATCAACCGACGCAAAACTCCTTCTATCACTCTCCGCACAAGAGGGGATCTCATTTGAGCCATTGAATAGCACTCCTTTTCTATTGGCCATGGACAGCGTAAAGGACCTGTTGGCATGGTCTTGGATATGGGAATTAGTGATTCCCTTACCTTTGGTGATCATATTTGTGTCTGATTTAGCAATGTTGAAGAAGGATTCCTTGCCACAGCATGCATCTGCAGCTGAAACGGACATCTCCTTCGCTGGAGATGAGGATTTCATCGAGAGCATCATGCCAGACGCATCTGATTTATCAGACAATGAAACTGGCCTTTTCTTAATAGGCACACCAACCGGCGGCTCACCCAATCGCGGTATAAGTTGGTGACTGCAAACCTGCTCATAAAGCATCCAGTATTTATACACAAATGTGGAAAGAGACATCCGAACAACCAAAAATTGACTTCAAGCATGAAGTTTCGAAGTACCTCTTCCTTCTTGGCTATCGACATCTTGCCGTCTCACGGACAACCAGCTGATAATTTGTGTCCTCTGATACAAATCGTGGTCAGTGCCCCGAACAAACAGATTCGCAGGCGCACAAGAAAGCATAGCACGACACGCACCAACTGACAATAAACAAGTAGATGGGTCTGTAGATCAAAGATACGTAGTAGCATACTAAGATAAAAATCCAATCTTTCCTTAAACCAGAAGATGAAATTATTTATTGCTGAGTTAAATTCAAGACAGCACGAGTTTTCTATAAGAAGAATCAAAGAGATAGATTTGCAGATGGTAGATACAAACAAATCTAATTTACAGAAAGAACTGGCTAATGATTAAATCGATGGTACACACAACAGAAAGACTTGATTAGTGCAAACACCACAGTAGCAGTCAGGCATCATTGAACTCTCAAGCAAAATAAATTCTGTCCCAGACACTACGGCAGCGCGGTTCATTCATTGATGGCAAGACGCGCGCAAAGAGATCATAACCAGAAGTAATCTACCACTACAAAGCAATCGCTCGCGAATCAATTCCTAGTAATCCCACGCAAATCCAAGCGAAGCAGTGGCCCAAAAACAAGTCGCTCACACTGCTGCCGTGCTGTGCCAAGTAAGAAACCAAAAGACTTTCCTCAAACACAGAATCACCGGAGCCAAAAGCAACAAGATCACAGGCTTGCGTGAAAGAGAAGCATCCCAATACGCCTTCAAGAAATCACCGATCTGGCGAAGAACAACTACAAGATCTCCACGAATCCCACCCTGAAGGAACTAAAGAGATCACCAAATCGCAACAAGATCGATCCAGAAAACTCTGAAAAAGGTAAATCTGCTATCCCTCCCCCACCCCTCCGTCCACCGCCGCTGGACAAACAGCATCATCTCACACAAGACCCAAAATGAAAGCGAACAAAAGGGCGAGAGAATGAACAAGTACCTGGTGGCTCCAGTATCTCCGGGCAGACGGAGAGAGCTCGCTCACAACGCTCAGTGCGGCCGGCACAAGCAGAGCCAGCGCGCCCACGCAAGCGCGGCAGGGATTAAAAAGCAGGGCAAGCAGTGGTGCGCGATGACGACGCGGCAACCACTCCGAATCTTCTCACCTTGCTTTCTCACCTCAGAAGTGGTGCTACTATTTAGCACAACAAAAATTTATAATTTTTTATTAAAAAGTGATTTTTAATAAAACTTATTTATGATTTATAAAAAACTATTGACTTTTACGAGAAATTGTAAAATTTTATCACACTAACTTTTTTAGAAAAATCACCTCAACTAGCTTACCAGTTTTAGTTTATTTCATAATAAACTAATTTATCAGTTTTTTAGTTTATTTCATAATAAACTAATTTTTCAGTTTTTTAAAATGTAATAATAGATTAACATATTTATTCCAGTTTATAGTTTTAGAAAACAGAAGCTAGCACGTAAGCTAGGCCAAACATCGCGCTACACGTGATCCGATCTCATCTACTCGTTTGATTCCTTCCTTCTCTCCCTCCCTTTATACCTCGAGATGCCTTCTGGAAGCTGCTCGAGTCCAAGCCTAGTTATCGGATCGAGCGGTCCAGGGGGCAGGCATGTGGAGCGATGGGTTGATTGGGGCCGTCCGCTCGCCCGCCCACCCGGATCCGGGGGTAGTAGTAGCTAGTAGGGTTTGGTTGCCCACTTGCCCGATAATTTTATCTGCGGGCAGGGGCAGGGGCAGCCGGGCAGCCGGGCAGGGGCCGGGTGGCGCGCGCGGTCCGCGTGGGAACTGGGAAACTGTTGCGCGCTTGCGCCACGCCGACGCCGACGCCGACGCGCGCGCGGCGTTTGTTTGATGGGATCCCGTGTAGCGCGCGCGGCTGGTTGCTTGACGCGACGAGCTGAACCAAGCAATTTATTTTTAATACTCTCTCATTTTTTTTAATACTTATCACTTTTTATGAAACATGCATACTAAAACATACGAAAAATAGTATACATTTTAAATGTAAAATAATAAAAATACTCTTAAAAACTGATTAAAATATTATAAAACCTACCGTAAATAAATGAATAAGAGATATTTTGTAGAGATAAAAAAATTAAAAACTACGTCTCAACAAACGTGAAGTGATAAGTATTTGAAAATAAATAAAATAATCAAAAGTGACAAGTATTGAAAAACGGAGGAAGTAATAGTTTTTTTGAAACGAAATTTAGTAAGAAACTATTATTATTACTTAAAATTCAGAAACTGGTATTATATATTTTATCTACATTAAAAACCATTTAAAAACCAGCTTTTGATAAAAGCTCAACCCACCCAAACAGACTTTACAAGTGCAATCGAGCAGCGTTGGGCCGGCCAGTGGCCCGCGGCGCGTAGGTGGGTTCGTGCCGGTCCTGCGCAGCTTTTAGGCCTTGACCGACTGACGTGTCGATCTCGCGTCGCGTGGAGCGCGGCCCCTCCGCCTCGGGGAGCGCACACTGTGCCAGCTTGGCCCAGTGCAGTCTGGAAGTAGGAGCGCCGGATTCTCTGCAGCGCATCGTTCATGGCTATGTGTGGCTGTACCCGGTGCGGTTGCAATACTGGAATCATCCGCCAAACTATTTAGCGCTGCAAATTTACCATTTGGTCAATTCATGTTACGTCATATGAATATCAACCTCCACCTTATCATCATACACTATCTTTGATCGAGTTCGAGCGCCATCGTTCTTCTAATGAAAACTAATCGAGTGTCACGAGGGAACGCCGCAGAAGATCGCGTTGGAAAAGAAGTTCAGGGGGCACGTCAACACTTTGTGCCTAGACTCCCAAACCCTAAAACGATTAGAGGGCCACATACTGCGCTGCTATCGCTGTCGCCACCAGCGGCTCCTGTATAGCCGGCTACTTCATCCACGACCGCTGCAACTACGGCGCTGTCAGTCTCATGCTTCCGCTCTAGTGTGTTTGGTGTTCATAATTAGAGCTAATTCTCATGATTAGGGTCTAACAGTACGTCGTCGACTCCGGCGTGCTGTCAGAAGATCCGTTTGAGACGATATCCATGGAGGCTGCAGGCAGGCGGTTGGCGGTGGCCGGCGACGCCGGTCCGGGGCACTGTCACAGGATCTACATGCAGGATGAGTACGCTGGCTTCAACGAGCACACCGTTCCGCACGTCAGGCGAGATGGCACATTTTTCATGCTCCAGCTCATGCTTAAGACACGCAGCTGATGCCATGCCGGGCTTTGAGCTGTTTGACCCATCAGTGGCGCAGTGGCGCTGGCACTGGAGGATATGGTCGGCCGGCTGGTCACCGGCGGCTACTTGGATAAGCATGGCAAGCTGACAGAGAAAGGGAACACGAAGCATACGATGAAGATTAGACGTATCTTCATTTTGAGCACTTTTTCGTATACTACAACTGTTGCAAGATTTACTCCCCATGCAAAAGCTACCAGAAGATGCAGTGTATCAGGAGAAACTCTGATCGAACTGAATCGTAGTTGTCAGGATCATTTCTGTAAACTACGGGTATGCTATAACTGCAAAATTGCAACATTTTATACATGACAACGTGGATAATACATCCGAAAAGATTGGTAGTCAAACGTCAGACTGTACAGCTGTTTTAGAGTTCATTGCTGAGGCCCAGTTGGTCTTCAATGTCATCTCCCTCTTCGAAGAGCTTCAGGAATCGCGCTTGGTCACGCTCCCTCTTCCTCTTCTGCCAATATTTGTAGCCCCCAAACAAGGCAATGATGACAATGACTGAAGCAAGAACACTGACTATTATGATAACCAAAACGGATGTCTTCTTAGTTTCCACCTCTGTGCTGGACTCATCAGCTCGAGAATCACCTGGTAGGGAAAGAAAGATGTTGAGCAACAGCAATGGAGAACTCAGAACACACAAGGCAATTCTTTAATGATCTATCAGTTCCATGTTGCAAATTCATCATCAAAGATGCTGCAATGAATTACTTAAACAATAGAAAAACAAATGCAAATCCAGCTAGCTCATTAAAAAAAATGCCTTAACAAACCAAAAAATAGGCATGGGACATCAGCCGTACCAACAGAGGCAGTACAGTTTGGGCATAGGAAAGTTGCATTAAACTGGTCTTCCTTAAAGTGGGTGTATTTGCCATCTTTGAAATCACTAGAACACAGCTCCCATTCATCAAACACATCATCAGGTTTGAATGTATCCTCTTCATACAAACCACATCGCTTGCATTTCTTTTCTGGAAGCTCTGTTAAGGGCTGCCAAAGTGATACAATATTCAATGTGTAATGTAGTGATGACAAGGAAACATAATGAGAACACCACGAGTGAAGACCAGGTTTAAGTGTGAACCACATAAACAGAATCCACACATATGCTACATTCACAGTTTGACTAACCTGCCATGATTCTTCACCCTTAAAGGTATATATCGAGTTCGCCTCCTTAACATCAGGCAAATTTGTCTTGTTATCTCCGTTGCAATGGAAATACACAGTTGGCTTGCTGGGGAACCATTCGTGAGTAGTAAATATATCAATGGTATCAAGCGTGACAAGCCTCGATGAAAAACTCCCTACAAAATGAAAGCATCATTAGTGATGCACAAAGGAATTAGTGAGGGTAATAGAAAAAAAAAATTATGTTTCACAAGCCTGTCCAAGGATAAAAAATGACAGCACAAAAAACTGCTGCAATAAAAAATGATACTACTGTCTTCTTATAGCCTAGTGAAAGGTCACACCGGTTCAACTATTAACCACAGAGTATTGTTGAAAATATGTTTTCCCTATGTAGTAGCGCACCAGTAGACAAATTCAGACATTGCAGAATTCTATAGCCCCTTATGTTATAATATTTGAGTTTAATGATCTAGGCCGATAAGTGACCGACTTCTAATCTCTAATGTTATGTTTTAACAAACCATTCGCTACTAAACCATTGCAGATGAAGTGACGAGTACCATGACCACATCACATTATGTCTGTTGCATGTCGCCTGTTGAAATACTGACACCTTTAATGAAACTAAACCATGTATTAGCTAAGAAAAAACATCCGGATGAGAACCATCTAGCTCATTTTAATGGATGTAACTATGTAAGGCACTAAGGATATCTAGAATTGTGCTAGCTCAATTACTGAAACCCAATAAATTCTTGTACTGACAGAAAATAATTGCAATGTATTCACATGGATGAGGGAAATCATTGCTGACATTGTAAAGAATACTAGAACCAATGTGCTTGAAAAATTCAAAATAATAACAATACCTACAAGCATGGAACATGTAAAGTAAGATGACCTTTGGGATCATACCGAGTATAACAGTGCACAGAACATCACAAATCTTTTCACAACTTATGAAGACTAAGCAAAAAATTCCTTCAGGTTGAACCAATAAACACGTGATAATACTGATTGTTTTGACTAACGTTCCATAACACGCAAAACGATGACCTTTTCATTTGTCTATACCAACTATGAAACATTTTATCACCACTACTCATTTTTGGCAAACCCTAACATTCATTTCCTTTCCAAACATCACGCACATCTTCAGTCTTTACATTTATACTTCGATATTCCTATTGCAAAGAAACCAACGTGAAACATCTCTGGTAAGAAAAAGGATTATATTCAAACCTACAATTGATATGCGCAATTTTCTGTTCACAAATCTACAAATCATTAAATCTCCTTCCCAAAACGGCAGCGCCAATACAACTCCCTGTAACATTCGCACCTCAGACTTACCCTGCGGCCAATTTTTCGCTAGCCACAAATCCATTGGTAAAATAAAGTCTTCTAATGGCTACTTCCCATCGAAGTAACCACTCCTCATCGATTACGGTAAATTAATCCGGTCAAACTGCCGACGCGATCAAACATTCAAACTAGCGGCCTTAATCCGAGAAATAAACCCGTCTTCTGGTAGATAAGAGCCAGATCTCACCAGGAATCGAGCAGAGGCCGACGACGAAGACGAGGAGGAGGCAGTGGCGATGCGAGATCGGCGGCGGCCACCTCATGCTACGGCCGCAGCGACCACAACCGATTGGCGGTGGGGTGGGGAGCCGGAGCTCAGAAGCAGCCTGCCTAGCGCCACGTGTTCGCAGGCTGGTCACCGGTGGAGGCCTCGCCGCCGTCGTCCTCCGAAGCGAAAGAGACGGGACTGGTTCTTCTCTCTCTTACTTCGTAGGGCGATGCGCGAATGGCGTCGCATTTTTACTTTTTAGCCCTTGCGAGAAACATATTTTACAAATGAATCTTATAGGAAAAGATGTCCAAAATGGACCATTTTCATAGCACTATAATATTTGGCTTGCATGGTGCTACCAAACTTAGTGCTATTATATACCACGTAAGTAAAGATGTCTAAAATAAATCATTTTCACAGCACCGTAATATTTGACATGCATGGTGCTACCAAACCTAGTGCTATTATGCCATGTAAGCAGCGACCAAACCTTCCAATAAAACAAGATTGGACGGTCGCCCTACCTAACACCAACCAGAAGACCCCCTTCTCCTTATGCTCCGACGTGCCCATGTCATCGTCCGTCGTAGCTAACAGCCATGAATCATCTTTGCTCTATCAATATTTTCAAGCTACGTAAGCTATTCGCTAGATGCCCTTGGCTGACATGGCAAAGTTTGACATCGTATGTAAATGGCACGGACATTTAGTATTGTGCTATAAAAAAACCTAGTGTTAGAGGGTTAGCACAACACCATTATATATAACGCCGTACTTGCGTTCTACGACGTCTCATATAATGACGTTGTACATAACATACTGTGCGTGAACTGCACGTACCTATCATATAATTCGATAAAAGCATGCATGAAAAAACTTCCATACAGATCTTTCATCAATCCATGTCATTAAACTCATATCACAAAAGCAGATACAAATGATCATTGTGGGATGTCCAAATAAAACAGCATTTCATTTCAGTGGTGAGTGTCGTAACTTTTACAGAAAAATCATGTGGCTTAGATGAATCATCTGCTACAAGTATGTAAAATCAAAACAATGATCACATAAAATGACCCATCCAATATCACGCTTCAACTAATGGCTGCCAATTTATCATATCTTTTTTTTCTCTGCTAATTAAATTCTTTCTTTCAATCATGAACACAAAGTCAAAGACATCCTCTGTTAGAACCACATGATCTTAGGGCGTAGCCCAGGCTTGGGGGTGCTTGAGGACCAACCGGAGGTTGGCGGGTAGGCGCCGTTGCCGGCGCAGATGGTAGGAAGGAGAGCGAGAGAGGTAAGGGAAGACTAAACTTTAGTTTATTGCTTGCTTTTCTCGTACAGGAATAGGCTTGCTTATATAGCAGCCTCTGATGACTAGTCCGTAATGGACTCTACTTCTAATGCAATCTGAACTTTCCTAAAAATAAACTGAACTTAACTTATTCTTAGACTTCTAATCTAACAAGGAATCAATTTGAATCCTTGACCGAATTCCCTACTGTTTACTTAGCCTTCCTTCTCTAATAAGTAATACCATACATAACATCTCTCCCCTCCTCGTGAAACAGCTCGTCCTCGAGCTGAAATGATGGATAAGCCTCTCGAAATTTTGCCACTGGCTCCCATGTGACCTCATGTTCACCTAATCCAAGCCATTTAATAATTACATGCCAATTGCCTCACCGAAGGGAAGCCTGCAGCACCTTTTCTGGAACTGGAAGAGCGCGACCATCTTCAATCGGAGGAAGAGGAGGTAAAGCTTGTGGTGGCGTGCCATGAAATTTCATGAGAAGGCCCACATGAAATACATCATTTAAATGAGAGCCAGCTGGTAACTGAAGGCGATATGCCACTTCATTAATGCATTCTGTGATCTTATACGGACCATAATACCGAGGTCCTAGCGTCCCTTTAACCTTCCCAGAGAGTGATGTTGCTTGTCTATGAAGCAGGCGCAACCATACCAAATCGCCTGCAAAATAGGACACATGTCAATGATGTTGATCATAATAAAGCTTGGCATGCTGCTATGCTTGCAACAGTTGTTCACGGACATCATGAAGAAACTGATCTCGATCGCGTAAAGATGTTTCTACCACTCCTACCTTGGCTAACCCAAGTACATAAGATAACAGGGAGGGAGGAGCACGACCATAGACCAATTTGAAAGGAGTGTCCTGAAGTGCAGAATGATAAGATGTATTATAACAATATTTGGCCCATGGAAGCCATTCAAGCCAACGGCGAGGACAATCACCCGTTAAACATCGGAGGTACATGGCAATGACTTTGTTAACAGCCTCTGTTTGCCCATCAGATTGAGGATGGAATGCCGAGCTCATATGAAGGCGAACACCAGCCATGCAAAATAGATCACTCCAAAAGTTGGTAGTAAATATTGGATCACGATCACTAACAATAGAACGAGGGAAACCGTGCAAGCGCACAATCCCTTCAAAGAAAGCCCGGGCCATCGAAGTTGCTGTATATGGATGTCCAAATGGAATGTAGTGTGCATACTTAGAAAAACGATCAATTACTGAAAGGATAGCTGATTTGCCTTGTACACTGGACAATCCTTCAATGAAGTTCATGGCAATGTCAATCCAAATGGACGATGGTACCTACAGAGGATTGAGCAACCCGGCCGGATGCATATGGTCTGTTTTATTGCGTTGACAAGTGATGCAAAGTTTAACATAATCTTCCACAAGTTGGCGTGCTCTAGGCACATAAAAATCTACACGCTATCTATGCAACGTCTTCTGAATCCCCTCATGAGCAGCATGTGCAGATGCTAATATGGACTGCATATGTAGTGAAGAAGCTGGAACATAAATCCGTCCTTCCCGGATTAAGAGACCATCTGAGAAAAACCATAGCGGACCCAATTCGCCAACCTGAAACTTGGCGTACAGATCCTGTAACTCGCTTGATGTGCTAAACTCACGATGAAGATCATCGAAGAGAGTAAAGACTAGTCCTTTAAGAGCCGACACTTGCTATTCTTCTAAACTATCTCACCTAGACAAAGCATCAAACACAACATTGAGGCGGCCTGGTTTAAATTCCACGGTGAAATCATAGCCAAAAAGCTTGCTGACCCACTGATGTTGGGGTATCGTGGAGAGACGTTGATCGAATAAAAACTTCAAGCTATAGTGATTTGTGTGCACTATGAACTGCCGCCCCTAAAGGTATGGTCAGGGCCGGCCCTGAGGGGGGGGGGGCGAGCAGGGTGGCTGCCCCGGGCCCCTAAAATTGAGGGGTCCCTCTTCATGTATCTGTGTATAATATACATACCTAACAGTCCATACGATAACAGATAGAACTAGATCTAAAGTAGCAGTTAGACTTAGTAGTCCGTACGGTAGGACACAAGTAGTCTGGTTCCTCCGGTCTAGAAAAAATCAAGTGATCTGTCTGCCTAGCCTATTTGGTTGTTTGCCTGTTTCATGTTTTCTTCCGTACAGATAGTTTAGTTTCTTGCGTTCCGTGGGACCATGACTCCAAGGCGTCCCGCATGCCCGCAACTTCGATCGAGGACATGCATAAGCCATTGCCATATGAGTTTTCGTCGCTAGTTTTTCTGCTCTATAGTTTCTACTTCACCTCAAATGGATCCAACTCTTGTTGAGATCGCACGTTTGAAATATGGAAAGGTCCCTGCTTGCTTCGGTGATCAATGGGTCCAGCGTTTGTACTGCGGTGTTGGCACCTACGAGTAGATAGCTCCAAAGCTACTATGATTGCAAGCTAACTGCTGCATGTACCGATAAGTAACTAGAGCTGCACGCAACAAGCTGTACATAGACATATGTGTATCTCTACCTAGCTAGCATGCATTAACGCAAGCATACGTACATGTACTCTGATCCCTCATAATTTTGTTCAGCATTTACAATAATTTTGTTCTAGCTTACCGTAACGGATGCATTTCAAGTTGTTCAAGCTTATCGTAAATGCTTGTGGACTCTACCCAGAATATTATCTTTGTAATTAATATATAAATATATAAATATTTATGTTCAATGAGGCCTCGTTTTTAGTTTCGCCTGGGCCACTGAAATCTCAGGGCCGGCCCTGGGTATGGTCTCCAATGTTTTACAGACTGTACAAGTCCAATGAGCTCGTGCTCCTACGCTGCTGGTTTGGTATGACGTGGTGCAATAGGCTTGCTGAAATAGGCAATGGGACCAGGACTCTGATGAAGAACAGTGCCAAACCCATTGCCTGATGCATCACACTCAACAATGAAGCCTTTGGAAAAATTTGGAAGCTGCAGTACTGGAGCTATAGAAAGGGCTGTCTTGAGAGCACTGAATGCAGAATTTGCCTCCCCAGACCAAAGAAAAGCTTCTTTCTTCAAAAGCTTGGTCAACGGTGCAGCAATCATACCAAAATTTTGGATAAATTTAATCCCAAGAACCCGCGGAGATGGTGCACCGTTCGCGGAGTAGGCCATTCGGTCACATCCACCACCTTGTCTGCATCCATAGCAACACCTGCGGCTGAAACAACATGTCCCAAGTAACCAACAGAAACTTCACCAAACATGCACTTGGAACGCTTAAGAAAGAGCTTGTGGTGCCGTATTAATGAGAGAACTGTCATGAGGTGCTGGAGATGCTCAGGCAAAGAGCTGCTATAAAGAAAAATATCATAAAAAAAAACAAGCACAAATCGATGAAGGAAAGGTCACAGGATATCATTCATTAATGCCTGGAAGGTTGCTGGAGCATTTGAGAGACCAAAAGGCATGACCAAAAATTCCCAATGGCCATGATGGGTACGGAATGCCGTTTTTCTTGATATCATTAACATGCATACGAACTTGGTGATAGCCAGAACGCAAATCAAGCTTGGAGAAGAACCTTGTGCCACTGAGTTCATCCAAGAGCTCATCGACAACCAGAATTTGGAACTTATCCTTGATAGTTTGTGTGTTGAGAGCGCGATAATCCACACACATACGCTGAGACCCATCCTGCTTCTTAACAAGGAGGACCGGAGAAGAAAATTCAGAGCTACTGGGTCAGATCGTACCTTGCTTGAGCATCTTAGCACACTATCGCTCCAACTCATCCTTTTGTAGTTGAGGATAGCAGTAAGGTCTAACCGCTGTAGGTGTAGCCTCGGGTAGAAGATGAATGCGATGATCCTGAAAGCGTGCTTGAGGTAGTCCCTGGGGCTCGGCGAAGAGGTCAGAAAACTCATCAAGGAGGTCAGCCAACATGGCAACATGGAACTTGTCGTGCAAGCCACAGACCGGGCTTGTACCTGAGGTGCAGCAATACCTTCCCATGTAATGGATGTGCCGTTGCAACAGAAAGACATGCGGCGGGTGGCAAAGTCCCAAAGAATTGGTCCAAGTGTGTGCAACCACTACACACCAAGGATGACATCAAAGCCTCCGAGTGGAATAATGAAGCAGTCAACAGTAAAAGGGGTGTCGTTGTTGCAAAGAGGCACTCCACAACACAATCCGTCGCTAGACACTTTGTTGCCATTGGCGACAAGGACCCTGAGATCAGGCCAAGCTTCTGGAGTCAAGCCAGGGCGAGAAGCAACATCTTCGCTGATGAAATTATGTGTTGAGCCTGAATCCATGAGAGCGACCACCTTAGTAGATTGGAGGGCTATATGAATCTGTAGAGTTTCGGCTACCCGAAGACTCCATAGCCCCGTGAGAGCAGACAGGGATACTTGTGGTACTTCCTGTAGATATATCTGCTAGAGAAGTATCATCTTCAAGAAAATCCTCAACTTCAATGAAGAAAAGAAGTTGCAATGGTGACCTCGAACGTACTGCTCATCACAATTGAAACATAGGCCCTGCTTGCGATGGTCCGCCATCTCGGTTGGTGTGAGACGACGCAGCACCCTTGATGCAGAGGAGACTGAAGCTGTTGAGTTGCATGGAGACACGCCGGAGACTGAAGGGTCTGAAGCTGTGTTGGCCACCACAACCATGGGTGCAGACGCGCGCACGAACGACTGCGCCAAAGAACACCCAGACTGTGTGGAAACAGGCAGCCCGAACCGATTGCGGCGCTCATAAGAAAGCGCGAGACTGACAGCTTCATCAATATTCGTCGGGCGGGCGAGCTCAACATCAGTCCGGAGAGGTTCTGGGAGCCCCATGGTGAACAGCTCGACTTGATCTTCGTCAGTACGGTGAGGAGAACGATGGAGCTGGCGGTTGAAGCGTTCTTGGTAATCAGCGACCGTCCCGTTAAAGGGAAGACAAGCAAGCGTACCCAACTTGTTAGTCCGCATGGGAGGGCCAAACTTGTGGTGGCATAACTCCGTGAATTGACTCCAAGATGGATGTCCTTTGGCCTTTTGGTATTTATGGTACCACAGGTGAGCATCCCCTGTTAGATTAAACGAAGCAAGCCACACCTTGTCAGAATCCGTTGTGCGTTGGCCTTCAAAGAATTGCTCACAATGAACCAGCCATGAGAGTGGGTCGTCGGTGCCATCATACTGAGGAAATTCGAGTTTGGTGCATTTGGTAACGACGATGCTGGGGGTGAGGGATGGATTGGGGGTAGGAGGGTATGTTGGGTGGCTAAGTTGTGGAGGGTAAATTTGCTGGTGAGTGATGGGCGATGGTGGATAAGCTGGCTGAATGTGGGAAAAACCATCTGGTGTTGGTATGGTGGGATTGGACATGATGTGGGTGGTATATTTGCATCTGTATAAGGATTGAATGGTTGAGGGCCTGATAGTGGGTATGTGGAGCGAATAGTAGGGGCTGGAGGCGTGGCAGTGATGGTGGCCGGAAGTTGGTTGGAGGGAAACGGCTGCTGAGGACGTGTGGAGGATGATGCTTCAATAACAAGGCCCGGCAAGGACACAGGAAGAGGCGCAAGGGGCGGAAGCGCGGCTCGAGTCTCCAACTCCACAAACTTTGTTGCCAATTCACCCAGAAGCTGCTGTGTTGCTGCATGGCCTTCAATCATCGGCTTCCAGGAATCCATCTGCTGCAGGATCATGTCGACCGACGCCTAGAGTGACGTGGTGGCCACCGTGGTGGCATCCTCATCGGCGGCGTGAGGCGACGACATGGAATCTGATACCAAGCTGTTAGAACCACAGGATCTTAGGGCGTAGCCCAGGCCCGGGGGTGCTTGAGGACCAACCGGAGGTTGCCGGGTAGGCGCCGTTGCCGGCGTAGATGACAGGAAGGAGAGTGAGAGAGGTAAGGGAAGACTAAACTTTAGTTTATTGCTTGCTTTTCTCGTATAGGAATAGGCTTGCTTATATAGCAGCCTCTGATGACTAGTCCGTAATGGACTCTACTTCTAATGCAATATGGACTTTCCTAAAAATAAATTGAACTTAACTTATTCTTAGACTTCTAATCTGATATGGAATCAATTTGAATCCTTGACCGAATTCCCTACTGTTTACTTAGCCTTCCTTCTCTGATAAGTAATACCATACATAACATCCTCACGATATTCAGCGCACCAACTTCCTCAAAAATGGGCTCACACTATTACAATACTGGAGGCAGGGTGCATGGTCCTCGTCTGAAAGCACTGAGGCTTCTTACAAACACTACTCCCAGTATCTACTAGAGAAATTATGCGAAATGAAAACCATAAAATGAGTAAAATAGCTGAACTTCAGCATGAGTGCATCAAACATTGTTACATCCATGGATGTTGTACATAAGACTTACTCTTCATTGTCAAAGACTTCTGCACGTCCTGCCACCCACTTCCATACGCCCCTAGATTTCTATCTCTGAGCAGTTGCCATGGTTTGCTCCACCTGAGATATTTGTTGCTATAATACTTCCAGTTCATTCTCCAAAGAACCAGCAGATTCCAACCTTTTACGTGTGGCAGCAATTTGGGACTAAAGTTGACCAGAGATTAAGAGAAAAGGCAAGCAATCAGAAGCCTAAAAGGCAAACTTGAAAATAAATATGTTCAGACTCAGAGAATCAATTGTAATGTGTTAGTTTAAAACCTCTAGTTTCTAGCATCTTGAACCCTCTGCTGCTAGTTGACTTTGAACTAATTTAAGTTCCTTCAGAAGGGGGAAAAGAATAGGAATCATCAAAGAAGAGAAATGCTTCATAACCTACTAGTTATGCCTCCTAATATGATCATTTCATTCTTGATTGATTCTAGTTCCATTCCTTACTACTGAAATGACCAACAATTGAATTTATGTTCGCAAGTAACACAATTTCTTTTAATCGAATAGAACATCACATGCCCAACATTATGCATACCACTCTACATATGAATATATGATGATATCCTGTATATGCATTATGCATTATGCATATGAAATTTCATACCTCGTGTGTGTTTTGCTTCTGCACAAAGCACACATGAGGGTTCAGGTTGAGGCCTTGATATTGTCGGTTGCTGCTTTCACACCGTTCAAGACCTTGAGGTTTAGGAGTCAAGCGAATGGCATTATCTGTTCAGCAATATTGGAATCAATCTTGAGAATAATAGTAGAGCAATTTTAGTAACCGTATGTTTTTAAATTCCATACATATTATTTAAAATAGTTAATCCATGCATCATAACTTGAAGTGAACATGGTTGCAAAAACATGGGAGCTACAATCAGGAAATGGCCTAACGTTACTGTGAAGCATTGTTCAAAAAATTGGTGATCGGTAGCTTCTCGGCCGGTCGGGGAGTATGGATTAATCGGTTAATCAGGGAATAACTGAATTAATCGGTCGACCATTAATCGTTTGGTATAAAGTACTTATGTGAACAATCTATGAGTATGTGCTTCAAATCAGTGTTATTAAAATTAGTCGCTGATTCGTCGTTCGGTTGGCAAATGGGCACTGACTAGGTTGCTCGACGCGACTAGGGCATCTAGCCGGCTGGTCATCCAGCTAATCATCGAGTAATCGCGATTAGTCATCTGTTTTGGGCGTCATACGACTGGAACATGCCAATTTCCACCTTGGATTTTTGGCCCAATGAAGTTCCAGCCCAGTAAAATTGGAGTCCTATATAAACTGAAGCCCTAACACAGCTCTGAATTCCCCTGGCGCCGCCGCCTATAGCAAATCACGAGCGACCGAGTGGGAGAGGAAAAAATTCTCCCGCCTAGTCGCGGGGTCGCCGCCGCCCTTCTTCGGCATCTAGCCATCGACCCGCCGCCGTTGCCTGCCATAGGGCCTCTCTCCCCTACTCGTCGTCGTCGGCGATACTGGCCCTCCGCCCTTGACACCAGTTATTGTTGAATACCGATGATAGTCAACACCACCAAGAGGAGCTCTCAAGAGGGAGCTTCGTGGGGGCAGGCGAGGGGCGGCAGTGACACGAGGGGCGAGGGCTACTAGAGCTAAGCTACGACATGAGTCGTTTTGCGACCTGAGTGAGGGGATTAATCGGTCTGACAACCCGATTAATCGGGTTGACTGGCTGATTAATCAGTTGGCCGATTTTAGAGCCGATAACAGGCTAATCTACTTGTTGCCCTGCCTATCACCGATTACTTGGCCGATTAATCGACTAATCAACCAATTTTTTCATCACTGCTGTGAAGACTTCATAATTATTACACCAACAAGAATAGATATTGCAACTCAACATTGGATGGAATGGGCATAGATTTTATGCTTTTAATAAATTAGTACATCTTTGCTTCTTGGATGATCTTATTTGTAAACTAATTATAGCACGGTTTCGGTAACTATCTTTGACACCTCATGTGACCATATTAGGATGTAGTGTAGTAAAAATCCTACTTCAAAGGGAAGGCATCACAGATTAGATAACTTGGAGAAATTACTGACCATGATTCATACATATGTTGTGATTTGAGTATTTGATGATCTATTATTTGTTAGAGCTGACATATTTAGTTTTCCATTAGCCATATGTTCATCCATTCATGTGGAGTGTCCAGGAAAGGATCAAGTGTTTATAATTGACCAAGGAAATATATTAGTGTGCCATAACTATTGCATGTTATTACTAATTTCTGATAAAGGTGTTCCTTGGCCCTTCGGGTCACTACTACACCACAAAATGTGCTATAACCAGTTGCTCCTATCATTCACTACACACATGCACGAACTAGCACTTACGAAATATAAAACCAGTACTCCTCACATATTTCTATGAGTTTACTGCCATTCTCCAACAACTAGAAGACAGGTTAACCCAAAAAAAATGACCAAATCAGTAGTCACCAAAACAATCTAAACATGTACCAACCATTAGCCTTGAGTTCACTTTCTCCGAAACTGAGATTGCATCCAATGATCCATGTACGGAACACCATACCACAACCTGAGGGAGCTTAAACCTAGAACAACCAAAGACCTCTAACACAAACATAAATTCACAATCCAATAGACTGTGCCACATATGAATATGAGGATATTGCCCTGTTAATGCAAGATCCAAGGGGATTGACCTCACCTTGCCTCGGGGGAGGAGTGGACGTTGCAGCTGAGGGGCTAGGGGGTGGTGGAGCAGTCGCACGGCCGGTGGCCGCACAGGCGAAGGCGGCACAGCCACACGAGTGGTGGGCGCATGGCCGAAGGTGGCACAAGCTCAGGGGGCCGGCGGGTTTGGTGGCACGGGCACAAGGGAGGCTGGCGCACGAGCTGCGCCCTATGGCAGCATGGTCGCACAGACGTCAGGCGACGGCCCGGGCTGGTGACTGCGTTAGATCTACACAGGCGAGGGAGACGGGTGGGGAAACAAGGCCTGCTTCTAAGTACATAGCTCGATGCCATACCTAGTAGTGCCATGCTACTTGATTATGTCGCTATGAGATTTGGCGTTGTGTTGAGCCATGTTAGCGTATAATCCTAGTGGTGTAGAACGGCACCAAGGTGTCTAGCTCCGTACAATGGACCTATGGTGTCAAAAGATATGGTGCAATGAAAAGGGTTTATTTCTAGATAAAGTTATCTAGAGAGTTTAGGTGTAAAATACATTTTTAAAAAGGGCTAAAAAATTAAAAATTCCACATGAATAGCATACTTACCGGCATTCTAGAACTAGCTAAAAGGTGATGATAATAATGGATAGTTACCATATTTGGATACCCTGATGATTCCTGTAATTTTTTAAACACATCTTTAGCTCTAAGAAGGGGATCTCTTAATAAAAGGAAACTACACGTAAGCACCCAAGGTATTATGTAATCGGGAAGGTTTATCTCCAAAAATAGTAAGAAGAAGTCAAGAGGACATACGACACCCACATATATAGACAAGCCAGACACGCCCAAACAAGAGGGAGGACTCGAACCAAAGCACTTCAAACCAACAGAAAAGGGAAGAAATCACTGACTAGATTTAGATCTATATAGGCTAGCTACATCCCCTTTGTAGTATGCTCCGATCTATATAAGGCAAATATGATATAGAGTTATTATCCTCATGGAGACATGAATCTGTTTAAAAATCCCTGTGTGTTCTCCTTGTGATTCGTCTACTCAAAGCATCTCCTTATTCTTCAACAAGTTTGTTAGATGGTGGTTCAACGATCGTCGACAGATGGCGTTGTCCATGGGGATCGTGACAACAGGCGTTGAAGTGTCTACACACGACATGCCGTTGACATCACCCAATGCTTCGTTGAAAACTGATTTTTTAGATGAGAGGTTATATGACAACTTTACCTCTCTTCTTAATGAACCGACGATCGATCGGGTGGATTTCAGTAATGAACTACGCCGACCACCACCTCAACCATGTCAGCCGATGACTCTTCCGACTCGTTCCCAAAACCTTCGAAGAGGATGTTTACGTTGAACTCCGACTGATGGGTCTTCAAGACAGCCAATGCATAGGCGAGGGTCAACTTCGGACTTTGTCAGGACTGGCTCAAGAGATGTTCAGTGACCGTCTCTCAAAACCCATCGAACGCTTCAGCAAGCTTGGAAACTCGGACATTGAGCCTGAGAATGTTCTCCCCGCATGTCACCTTTGCTGGATCCCAAACCCGGCAAGCGTTTCCTGGAAGACGTCGAGCATTTCCTAGTCGTCGAAGGCTTCACCGGGACAAGGAGATACGCCAGTCTCTTGCTCCCTGATGCTAGTTTGGTAAAAGGAGCTTCGCTCGATGGACTCGTAGGGACTGTTGTCTTCCCACGTTCCTGAGTCGAAGGCTAAGTTGTCCTTAGTTAATCAAAGAACTGACACGACTGCAAAGGATTGGGGTAAATGCTTAACTTACCAATGTCGAAGCCATCATCGAAGGCGGCACAGGGTCGATGAGAGCAGAAGGAGCAAGAGCTTTCACTCGGACCCTCGCTCCCTGTGATTAAAGCATCGTTCAGGTCCCTAGCAGGGGCTCCTGTATTCTTGGCCATTGAATCAGGACCTCTGTGTCTGGGAAGATATCCAAGTCAGCAATAACCATCAATACGAGAATGACTACTTGGAAAGAAAAGCAAAAATCAAGAAGGTGCTTACTGACAAGATTCTTGCCTAAGCTTCGGGTCCAACTCTACGATAGGAACCGAGACATCCTTACGGTTGGAAGGAGGGATGGCTTTGATAAAAAAAAAACCCCTAACCTTCTTATTAACAACTCCCAGTGAGTATATTGCGAGACGAAGGAACAATCAATGAGAATAGATCTTATAGATCCCTTACATATGACTAATCGGGATTAAGAAATGCCTATATGACCTTCTCGGGCCATATCTAATCCAGCCGGAAATGGCCAAGCCCTGGTAATCCTCGACTTCAGAGAACTAAGGCGGTGCTTGATGAAGTCCCTGACAACATCGTATGCCGTCAGATTCCTCTCCTTCGTGAGTAAGATCTCCTTGATAAGATTATGACAAAGGGAGGTCATCACCAGCTCCTCTGCCCATGCGGCTCTTGACAGCTGAGCCAGGCCCCGGTAAGGGAGTTCCTTCAAGCTAGGTTGGCAATAGAACCACTTCTTGTACCAACCTAACTAGGAGGACTTGGCAGCAAAGTCGATATACTCTCTTGTTTTGCCTTCTCGGGGACGTAATTCGGTGGCACCAACGACCTCGTTCTTGAGCCTCTTTAGGACATAGAAGTACTGGAAGAGGTCGAGAGATTGGCGGAAGCCGAGACAGGACTCGCACAGATGCGCGAAAACACTTAGCATGATGATAAAGTTGGGGTTCAGATGGATGAGCTCCAGGCCATAGAAGTTCAGGACCTCGAGGAAGAAGCTGGATGGAGGGAAGTAGAACTCACAACGGAAGAAGTCGAGGAAGACCTCCGAGTTGTGGGTGACTGAGCTTGGGATCGTTTGCCCTGCCGCTGATGTGCAGGGGATCAGAACCCAGAGAGGAATTACCTCCTCGCTGTCGGCCTTTTCCAAGGCCTCCTCCTTAATCTTTGATTCATGCCATTCCGGGATTACGCTTATCATCTCGTTGGTGCAGGAGCTCTCTTCCTCAATCTTCTTCTTGCCCGCAATGGAAGAAGTCGAGGAAGACCATTGAGTTGTGGGTGTCTGAGCTTGGGATCATTTGCCCTACCACTGATGTGCAGGGGATCAAAACCCAGAGAGGAATTACCTTCTCGCTCTCGGTCTTTTCCAAGGCCTCCTCTATAATCTTTGATTCCTACCATTCCAGGATTACACTTATCATCTCGTCGGTGCAAGAGCTCTCTTCCTCAAACTTCTTCTTGCCCATGGCGGCGGAGAAATTGGGGGAAGAAGGGTTCTTGGGGGGTTCTTGGAGCAGGGGCGCAAGGAGATCGATGAGTATGATGGAAAATAGTCGTTGATGGAGTGGACGGTAAATTAGGTCCCCCTTTGCCTTTATGCTGAGCAGAGGCTCCTGAGGATGGAGACTCAACTAGCGACATGACACGACTCAAGGCCAAGATCTCCCTCTTTTATCGTCACATCACATTTAACGCCTGGCGCGTGCGGGGCAGTTGGCACCATACCCCGAGGAGTTCAGCTCCTTGCGCTACTACCGTAATCATGATAATATGGCAGAAAAATATTCTCACCACTACCCAAAATCTCCGATGCGATGTTTCAAATTTCAAAATTTACCAGTAACAAACCTTTTTCCAAAGGATAAAGCTAACAGAAAATCTACTCAGAAAGAATACCTTCTTGAGAACTCCCATAGGAACTTAGAGGCGTTTGAAATCCCAAGTAGGTGATCTAAGAACCCAGAAAATCCAGTTAGATGTTTCACCCTAATCAGAAGTCTGAGTTAACTCAATGACGCAGTCTGACGAAAAATCTTGTCTTTTGCTGGCTATGTATGAACCATTGAAGCCTCATTTCATGTACAGATGTGGGGCTTGACGATAAATAATAGATAGTTACCATATCTGGGAACCCTATGGTTTTCCACAATTCTTAGGACATATATCTATCTCTAGTAAGAGGATCTCTGGATGAAAGAAAACTACCCGTATACACCTAAGACATCTCGTAACCAGGAAGGTTTATCTCTAAAAACAGGAAGAAGAAGTCTAGAGGACATATGACACCCCATGTATATACAAGCTAGACACGCCCAAACAAGAGAGATGACTCAGACCATAGATCCATTTAGACTAGCTACACCCTCCTTTGTAACAGTCTCCGATCTATTCCAGATAAATATGACGTAAGATTATTATCATCAACAAAAGGTGTATTCCTATGTTTTTGTAATCTGCTCAAATTTGCTCACTTTTGTTCAAGGAAGCGTAGTTTGCAAGGATCCTCTGGCCTGTTTATTTTAGTTTTAAATTGTGAGAATCTAGTCTATTTTGTAGAATTCGTGGAAGCTCATTCTAACTAGATTGCAAAATATTGGATTTTATAATATAACTTGAATGGTGGATTGTGAGAATCGGGTTTTATATTGCAACCATTTGTTTTTGTTTTTCCTTTTGCAACTAGAATCCATAATCAGAATAAAAAATAAACAGGGTCATAAAACACGAGTTGTTTCTCGCATCACCTCTTCTCCCTACTCTCCTCTCATCTAATAAAAACCTCTAAAATTCAAATAATTTAGCCACTTTTATCATTCACCCTCATCCTCCAGTCTCCCCACCTTGTTACTCGGTACGAATATGTGACTTATTTTACTAATAAAAATAAATGAAGAAATTAGGAGAGAAATTAGCTGATAATCTTTTTCTCATTTTTCAGATCCATCTGAAATAAAACTATGACATCACTCCTAACGTATTTGTTCAGTAATACTCTAATAACACATCCATATTTATATACTTAAATTTATACTTAATATTACCGTATCTAATATTTGTGTTTTGTTACACGGATACTTAGCCTGTCAATGCTAAAAGGCCTCTTGTCTAGAGGACGGCCTTCCCAACTCATAAAGCCCATTATTCCCTAATTTTCAAAATTAGGCCCATCGAGATAAATGATCCTAAGTAAGCCCATTGAGAATTATTGACACGAATCAGAAAAACGAAACCCCATTTTGGATCTGCTCGTGCCCCCGAGTCGCAACTCCGCCCAACGCCGTTCCTCCCCTCTTCCGCCGCCGGAGACATGTCGAGACTGGGGGCCGCCGCCCTCCGCCGCGGCGTCGCTGCGTATACGGTTCCTTCCGCGTCACGCTTGGCGGCGTTCGTGCTGGCGTCCCCTCGCCTCTTCTCCGCGGATGCATCCGGCGAGGCCGCCGCCGCCGCCGCCGCAGACTCGCAGGACGACTCTTTCCTCAAGGCATCCCGCGAAGGTAGCTCCGGCGTACTCGTGGTGTTACTTCTCTTTTACCTATTGGTGTTTCTGCTCTGCGCTGTCAGTTTGTTTATTTGTTCGCGGGTTTAGGGTTTAATGTTCTGGTGCTACGTTAGAAGTGTAGGGTGATGGATTGGGCGGCGATAATCTCGGGGAGATTTTCTTTTGAGGTGTTTGTGAACTGGTGATGAAAGACTTCGATCTTTCAAGGCCGTGATATTACGACTATCGGCCTATCAAACGTTTGGTAATGCAAATCACGGTTTCGAAAACATGAGATATTGCTGTGATATTGTTGTAGAACCATTAAGCAACATTGCAACCAGTATAAAGTCACTCATTGTTACTGCAAGTCCTGTGACGTGTAAGCCTGAAAAGAAAATTAATTCAGTGTTAGGAGACGTTGTTTGATATGTGAGTGTAAAGGGAATTAAAAAAAGGTTCTTATGTGTTTCTGCTGATTTCATATCATTGGAGTATTGGCATGCTTAAAATTGTACGAGTATCATGGGAATGTCACGTGGCTCCTGACATGTTGCAATATTCAAACTATGTCTTCTTTCTCTTGTGTTCTTTCATCTTGATTTCTGATATCTGGAGGATTTTTGTTCTCTTGGCCTTCTTGTTTCCTTGCTACTCTTTATTTGTCATAATTGTTTTGGCTGCAAAGATACTTGATCACGATGTAATATTGTTGCATTACGCAGGTAACTTCACGTGGCATCGTGCTCTAATTTCGGAAAACGTCAAGATGTGCTTGTAGTTCAACCCTTTCATGTTGTACATGAGTAATTCTTATCTGCTGCAACAGGCTTGGCCTATGGGAGGTTCTACAGTGTCATTGCTGGGGGCAACCGTCTCGGCAAGGACATGTTGAAAACGGACATTATCCATTACCTTGACAGATGTGAACTGTCATTGGATGATGTGAAAGTTGATTACAACAGGGGATATTACCCAGTGGGCGCGTATGATTTCTTCTTCTGTTCACCATCTTTCTGTTCCTCAGTGTGCAACAGTATACATGATCTATTTTTGTACATTGTTTCACTTGAATTTGGGCTCCATGCACAATTGCACGGGCAGTTAATTCTGATGTCTAGTATTTTTTTAATACTTTAGAGGTTCCATCTAGCTATATCATGTTATTCTTTGTGTTACCTCTTAGAACTGTATCTGAAATGTGAACCTTGTTTCTAGCTGATGCATGAATACTTTCATAGAGTGCACATGATGCATTGTCTATACTCTGTACTTAGTAGGCCAATTTGTCCCTGACTAGCCTTTTGTTGTTCGGTCAGTATGGTGTAAAATGATGATCCGTTTGGTTAGCATGTGTGCCTGTGCAAGTCACTTTTCCTTGAGTGCTTGTTATGCAGGGACAATAGTTCTTCTTCGTTGATATTAATTTTCTACATGATGCTAATAAAGCTTATTTAAACACAAGTGCTTGGTTTCCTACCGTCAAGCATTACGCCTTATGTTAAATATATTACATGCCTTCATTACATTTTTCTACATGTTGTCATGATATTGGTATAGATTCACAATCGAATATCTGTACCATTAATATCCGCTGCCTACTTCTGGATGTGATTCTCCACCTGAAAATTGTTTTTTTTATTTGACTAGTTTGTTGAGGTTTCCTTCAAAGGCATCATTTACCACTGCAATCAGGCAAACAAATCAGGGTCGCCTGTACAGGCTTGAGGAGGTAAGGCGACCATTGTTCTTTTATCTGTTTCTCATTTTGTTCAGTAAATGGTAGAACAATGATATATTGCCTACTCTAATACAACAGATAAGTCGTGACCAGTGGGATCTCAATCAGTCCTTTGATGGAAAAGCTGTAAGTAATAGTTTTGCATTAAAGTAGATGTATGTAATCAATTTCTGATTATGCTATGCAAGGAGGTTTATCTCTCTTCTTCTCAGTGCTATGGACTGTGCATATATCAAGAAGTACAATACTCTACATGCTCTTATTCTTGCTAATCGTATGCATTCCATATCATCTGATTGATTTGCCTGGAAACAAACATAAGTGTTTTACTTATTCTTTTGTTGTATGGGTCTTTCCAGTTACTGCTACAAGGAGTCCCGCGAAATGCCCTCCCAGAGGACATAGAGCGATTTTTGTGTGGCACTAACTTTGAACCTCCGCCATTTGAAAGCTTTCTCAGGTAAGGATTTGGAAAAACCCTCTTTGCCACTATTCGATTTGTTCAGTTCAGCCTTGTCTAATTCCATACATGACTGCTGCACAGGCCTGGTGTCCCAGAGCCCATAAGAATGGTGCTGGTTAAATTCGGGACAAAGACCGATGCAATGAATGCCTTCATTACCAAAAACAGGGGTTTCTGTCTGAACAATCCAGTTAGCGTGCGTGTTCTTCAGTAACTGAGTAACCAATCAAATCGTGTTATATTTGGGTCAACTGTTTAAAACGAACCATCCGGGCCTTTGATCTGCGGTCTATCCACACATGTTGCCGCAATGTATTAGGTTCCATGCAACTGGCAGGCTGCTTTACTAGTATGTTTTTTTCCTTCCTATTGACGCATGGGTCTAACTGTACTGTTTCGCATTTTTCATATGTACCCTGGAGATTATTTCACTATTCCCTTTTGCAGTAAAATAAATTAAAAGTACGCCTACTCAATTTCAAATCTATCTTATTTGATCTCCACTGGAATACAGAATAGCAGCGATGTTCGTTTCACAGTGAAGTAATGAAGTTTATAGTGCTGTAGCCAAGAGATTCGATTTTCAAAAGGGGAGTAATAATTAAAGAAAGGACCCGACTACAAGTCCGTGCAGGCGTTAGCCAAGAGATTAGTCTGTTGTCCTGCACACCTAGTCATCTGGACTAGGAAAGCCTAAAAAAGCATATTCTCCTTTTTTTAATCACCACTTGCTCCACCCACATGCCCGCCTGCATCCCACTCACGCCATTGCCATTGCTATTGCTCCAATCCCTTTATTATCAGCAAATTTTACCATTCCGGAGAAAATCAGGTATGCAGCATAGAAAACTATATAAAACTGTTGAGAATAAATATCATATGATTAATTAGGTGTCAACTATAAGAGTTATATCTATTAAGAATAGATGTCTCCTCAATAAATATATCCTCCCATTCTATCTATTCAACATGTATAAATATATAAACATTTTTACTAATGAATACAAGATTTCTACTCTCTATTTTCTACTTTTTGTTTCCTATCGATTTTCTACTACAATACGTTATTAGGCACTTTGCTCTACTCCGCTAATTAGTCGGACTCGCACACAGAAGAACAAAGGAGAACATCGCAGGAACAAGAATCGATGACTTCAAAACTGAAGAATAGTGGCATGATGTTAAGCAAAAGCATGAATCTACAATTGCTATTCAGATTGACCTTCCACGGACTGACGAACACCATATGGTAAGCATAATCATAGAGTCCTTCAATTTGGCACACAACCATCATGCATTTGAGGAAGTTATTACCACGACGATGGCTCTAGTAACTTCCCTCCTCCATCTCCTTCCTCAATGACCTTCAAACAGACGGTTGCCTCCTTCATCGCCATTCAACACATGCCCCTCATTGGATATTGATGACAACGAATTCATCAAATCCGAGGAGGCAGAGGCCCGTCGCGCTTGGGCAGAAGGGTGGCAGCACTTGGTGATCTGTCGCACGACATGGATCCGACAGTCCTCACGAACGGCGGCGGCTGTGCCATCTTCTTCGGAGGCGATCATCCATGGCGGCGCATGACCGGTGGTCACTGGCCCTCTGGAGGCGCCCAGATGGCGATGCAGAACCAGCAACAACCCTCTGGTCGTGCCCACATAGTGGATCATCACCTCGGCAGCCACCAAGTCATCACATCGCATCCACCCTCTAGCGCCGTGCTCCCTCATGTGGCCTCCCTACACCCACCTGGTGTCCGCCCATTCGATGGCGTATCTCCTCTGTTAGCGCTCGCCCTTTGCTCACCGAATGACGCCACAAGGCTGGAGGACTCCTCGCCACTCCCCTCCATACCGGTTGTGGTAGACCCGTCGGTAACGAACAGTACAATCGCCCAAACGGCGGCAGCCTCAGCTTGCCCACCGGTGGTTGCACCTCGGCCTGCCCGACATGGTGGCGCACGACCCGACCACTGATTGTCTAATGATAGCCTGCTACGGTGAAGGGATCGGTAACGTCTTAAGAGGGGGTGATGAATTAGGACACTTAGAACTATTTCGGCCAAAAAAAACCACAATATAAACATATATCAACTTCTATCTAAATGTGCTTTAGGTTTATCTAATTTGTCTACTTTACCAATCAAAGCAATTGCAATCTATCTAAGAAGGTAAATTGCAAGAATATAAATGCGGAAACGTAAATAAGGTAGAGAGAGAAAAGTTGACACAAGGGATTTTTTCCCGTAGTATCGATAGCATGAATGCCACCCCTAGTCCAAGTTAGAGCTCCACAAAGGATATGCTCCCAGTTGGCACCCGATCACAGCTCTTGAGTCACTAAGTCACAAAGACAAGACCTTCACCCGGATGAGCCATCAAGCCACCAAGATAAGGTCTCACCACTAGGCTCTCTTTCGGTTCCTTACCACCGTGATCACTTCGGAGCTTCAGCCACAGAGGAAAGCGTCTTTGCGTCCCTGCACAATCATCTTACCGCCGTTTCACACCAAGTCAGAGGGTCAACAAGCTTGCCGGCGAGTCACTAAGACTCTAAGGTGCCGGTGTACCACTTGGTACAAGGTTGGATCACTCTTTGATCCACTCTCTAGACAATAATCACCTAGCAACACTCTCTCTAGGCCTATAAGCGCTAATCACTCACTAATCTTGTGCTTAATTTCCTTGGATAATCACTCTAAGCACTTTGATGACTTGAATGTCTTCTCAGGTGTATATGAACTTCTCTGGACTCTAACACATTAAAATGACCGAGTGGAAGGGTATTTATAGCCTCAAACCTGCACACTAGCCATTAACTCAACAGCTCAGAAAAGTTGTTAACACCGGATGATTCGGTAAAAACAACAGTACTAACATCGGATCCTCCGGTGAGTACATTCTCACAAACTATCAATTGGAACCCCACTGAAGTCTATGAACATCGAACATATCGGTGTATACTTCATCTCCATCACCGGACTATCCGGTGAGTTATCCTGAGCCATCCGAGCTTTTCCTTCTTCTTTGTGTAAATTGCTCCGATGTAAGCATTCGATGCACATTACTTCATCACCGGACTATCCGGTGAGTTGAGTTTATCCATCCGAGCCAATGCAACCCTCCCTGGAAATAATGCTTGGTGTGCACAACCATCATCACTGGACCATCTGATGCGTTGAACTTCGTTCTGCCTCTTTGCACTGTTCATTGTCCAGTGTGTGTAACACTTTGATCATCGGACCATCCGATGCTTTGATCTTTAACTTCAATGGCTACAACCTTCTCTGGATAAAATGGTCCTGTGTGTGTCTTCTCTGATCACCGGACCTTCCGGTGAGGTCTTCTGGCCTCTCTCCCTTTTACCAAATATGCTCTGGTGGGTTTAACACCTAGAGCACTGGACCATCTAGTGAGGTAAATCTTCTTGGGACTTCTCCAATTCAGTCCAATTTTATCCTGTCTACGGTGGTTTCTTCATGTATTGCATCAATGAGACCTACTAACATATATTCTTGACAAACATGTTAGTCCCATTGACTATGTTGTCATTAATCACTAAAATCACAATTATGGCCTAATGAGGTCATTTTCGCTACAATATCCCCCTTTTTATGATTGATGACAACACAACCAAAGTAAGTGGCAAATAATAAATGATACCAAATGTAAAGATCATAAATGAGCACAAAGTCTTACTACATTGTTTGGATGCATATTCTTACCACTTAATCCCCCTTTGTTGCGGCTCTTCCTTTCTCCATTGCCACTATCTCCCTTGAATGACTTATGCAAAAGCTTCTCTTTTGTCAATCTAGGCACCTAGCATCTTTTTTTCTCCCCCTTTGTCAATTTCGGTATTCCTAGATATCTTTGCTTGTTGCTACAATATCCTCGCATTGTTCATCTTGCTTTGGTCGTCAAACTTCTTCCTATTTGTCAACAATCTCCTAAAAAGGGCTATAAACACATGTTGAACTCAAGGAAAAAATATTAGAGCACATGAGAGAGAGCTTCACAAATTATTATCCAATAAAAGGATATTAATTATATGGATATCACTACAAATGAATGATATCAAATGTAGGTTATGAAAGGACATGAATCATAATTTATGAAACTCACATAATATAGTCTAAACTCCCTCTATATGTGTGCCTATATACGATGAGAAGAAATATATGCACAACTAGACAATATATCAAGATAAAAAGTTTAAACTACATTATGCATAGAGGTAGCTTAAATGAATAAAAGATTTGATAATGATACCAATTGAAGTATTTAAGCATTGCATACTTCTGGGAACATGTTGATTGCTCCATGAGACTACTAAGAGATACAACTTGGAACATATGCTAGTCTCAAAATCACAACTTATAGGATATACTCCCTCTAAATATGTACATACAAGTGTCGAATAATTATGAGATATATATGCAATTGTTATTGATAACAATTAGGATTTATCCTATAGATTAGATCATGACACATGAAAGATACCAATTGTAAAAACTAGTGCCAAGTAAAGAACCTACAACTAATAAATCATGTAGGTTACTCATGGGTTAGAGATAAACATAAGTAACCTACCATATGAAAACCTACACTAGGCATTGCAATATATTGAAATAAGCATATGCAATCCTAGACAAGTCAAATAAGCTAGATGAAAAACAAAACTATGAACATAAGTCTAGATACCATTTATGTCTTTTACCTTTGGATGGGGGTTTAGGTATATGATGATCATGATCTTCATCAATGTACCCATCTTGTATACTTAGCTTCTTTGCTTGAACTTTTCTTCATTTTGTGAGTCAAGTCTCCAAATTCCCATAGCCGCTTTGGACTTCAAATCTTCTTTAGAATCCAAACCGATTGGAGCCCTTCATGTTAGTGATGACTTCCTTGGGTACCCAAATGGCTTGGTTCCATTTCTAATCCTTTCTTCCAACCATGTGTGCAACCACCTTGCCATTGTCCTTTTTTTTAAGCTTATAGTGGTTGCTCTTGGTCTTGATCTTGTAGTTAGGCTTGGTGTAGAAGTTGGAGGTCCTGTTGGAAAGGTTCATCATCTTCTTCTTCTCCTTGATCTCTTTCTTCACTTATTTGTATTAGAAGGACTTATGGTCTTCTTGATGGCATTTGAAGCATGTCACGGTGGACCCCTCCATAAGTTTCTTCACCATAAAAGCACATTTATCTTGAGAAGGTTGGACATGTCTTTTGGCCTTTAAAATCGCCAAGTCCTTCTTGAGCTTCTCTACTTCTTGCTTAAGCTCATCATCCTCTTGTGCAATAAGGTTGTTAGATGATTCTACAATAACATTCTCAATACAAATCTCATTGCAAAAGGGTGAGCTAGATAAATCGATTAAATCATCACAAGAAGTGGAAGCATCTATCTTATGATTGTAATTAAATAGAGAGGTAAATTACATCAAAGTGACCTTAGTTTGAGATTCGATACACTCAAATTTAGCTTTAAGCTCTTCATGCTCCTTGTTTAGCAAATTGAATTTACACAATAATTATTCATAATTAGAAAAAAAAGTAGCATGAATGTCATTAAGTGCATTGGATTTTTTAAGCTCTTTTGGTTGTTTCTTAAGGGCCCTTTGTTGCTCATTGATCAAATGAAGAAGTTCATCATAAGAAGGAGAATTCTCATCAGATTCATCATCACTTACATCACTATCCATAACTTTGGCCATAAGGCACTTGTGAGATGACTTACGCGATGACGACTTGCGTGTTGATGACCTTGAGGAAGAGCTTCTCTTGCAGGAATGGATGATGATGGTCTTATCACTTGAGCTTGAATCTTTATCATCACTCACCCATCTTCGTATGCTAGCAAGTGCCTTGGCTCTTCCCCTTATCTTTCTCTCCTTGATCTTGGCCTTCTTCTCCTTTTTGATGTGATCAATTGTGTTGACTAAATCTTTAATCGAAATAGTATGATCCACCTTGGTATTGATTCTCTTCATGTTATTCTATAACTTTGAGAAGAGCTTGACCATCTTAAGATCAATTTCTTCATCACTTGATGTGCTTTGATCATACTCTTCATAGCTCTCTTCATCTCAATCACCATCATTTTCACTTGAGCTTAACTCTTGCTCTTGTCTCCTCATCATTGCCTTCATGTGTTGATATTGAGCTTGCTTGCTTGTGAAAGCAAGGTTCTTGGTGTCGGATGAGGAAGAAGCTTCCACCCCCATGTTCATTGTCATCTCATGGTTTGTGATCTTGCCGAGCACTTGACTTGGAGTCATCTTATTGATGTCATTGTTGTCGTAGATAAAGAGACTATCAACTTGTACTTTGGTAGAAGAGCTTGAAGTATTCTTCTCATCACTTGATCATCTTTACTTGGCGTCAAACCTAACCCATTTATCTAATTGACAAGAATATTCAAACATAAGTATATGTCATTTGCACTTTCATGGGGTAATTGCTTGATGCCATTGAGCTTAGTAACAAGCACATGATATTTCTCATTGCGCACATCCTTTGTACCTTCATTTATTTCAATGAGACTAATCCAAATATCATGTGCATTGGTGAGAAAATAAACACGATTAAATGCATCAACAAATATAGATGATAAAAGGATACTTTTACCCAATGCATGTAATTGCCTCTCCTTGTTGGTGATATGAGGTCTCATCCCATCCTCGGTGACTCTCCAAATACCCAACCCTCGAGCTTTCAAATAACAAGTCATTAGAATATTTCACCGGGGAAAGTTTATACCATCAAAAAGAGAAGCACTATGGGAATCAACCTCACTCCCTACCTTTCCCTCTGGGCTGATCTTCTACGGGCCGTGGCCCACTCCTTTTCTTCCTCCCACCCTCTCCCCTTCCTTCCTCTCCTTCCGGCACACCTCCTCCCTTCCCTCCCGCGCATCAGCCCAGCCCAGCCCAGCCGACCGCCCCTTCTTCCTCCTCGCAAACAACAGCAACAGGTCCCTCCCACCGCCGCATGTGGTTCCGTACGTGCTAGCCATGGACCCCCACACCGAGTCGCCACTTTGCGGAAGGAAAATATTTTTGTTTTTATTTTTCTGATTTTTTAATTTTTGGGATGTTGCACTGTACAAGTTGAAGTAGTCAAGAGATGAGCATTGTTGCAAAGCTATGACCTTCAGGAGGATGCCATGAGAAATGATTAGAGTTTTACATGATCCTCAGCCATGAGACTGACTGAAATTTTATAAGCTACTGCAAGACTACCAATTGTTGCAATCATGGTGGTACAAGTTCATGAGAAAACTACAATAATTTCATCACCATCATGATTAACAAAGCAGGGGTCAATGAGCATGTCGGTGTATCAGGAACCGGGGGTCCTCGAATCCCGAGGCCTGGCCAGCCTTCCGCCACATGGCGCCATCCCGCGGGGTCTCCCCTGCAAGATGAGAAAAGATCAAGTCCCGGGAAAAGGCGCTCGGGGCCACAATCGGTGGCCCCCGAGTACCCCAGATCCCCGATGATCCACGGAATCCAAGTACCGGGAAGAAAATACTCGGGGGAGTGTACGGTCACCCCCAAGCACCCTAGTCCCCCGACTACCAGGAGAGCTAAGTTCCGGGAGAGAGTGCTCGGGGCTGCGTGCGACATCACCCGAGCACTCGGTTCCCCGAGGATCCGTATAAGTGTACCCGGGAGAGAGTGCTCGAGGGAGGTGAACAGTACCCCCGAGCACTCGGTACCCCGCGGACAAGGAAAGGCATTCTCGGGAGAGAGTGCTCGGGGAGGTGAACAGTACCCTCGAGCACTCGGTACCCCGACGACCCAGAAAGGCCCCCGAGGGGCCCACCGATGAGGTGTCAACCAGTCAAAGGTCCGAGGCCGCACTTAATGAGCGTGCGTGGCCTGTCACCTCCAACTGCTCCCACCGCGCTCAGCATCAGTTCCTGCCACGTTCTGGCATAGAGGTATGGGGTTATTAATTGCACGGGTCCCATCCCATTCCATCTGGCCTGTCTCAGATAACATCGTAAGGACCAAGGCGTTCCGTCTGCCGCGCTGCTGTGGCAGGGGAACAAGACAGGGCGGGCACGTCGGGCTGCTATGTGGCTGCCCGGTGGGCCCTCTCTACGGCGCCCGTTGCCAGGGCATTTATTGTGACGGGTGACCGGGCGTGCGACGCATTTTCCACCCCCGGTCACTTCGCCCAGAGGAAACGATGACGCCCTTTCCATTTATGGTGTCTCGGAACTCGTGCCTCCCCTTCCGTTCGGGGTACGTTGCTGCCGACGGGTACTTAAAGTAGCCGGCGGCAAAGAAAAAGGAGAGACGAAAAAAAGAGAGCTGAAGAAGACGGTTGAGAGGCAACGAATAGACAAGAACACAGCGTAAGAAAAACACGGTAGGGAAGGCTGAGCCCAGTCCCAGCCGAAGAACAAGGAGCCCCAAGCTCTTAGATAGACCAATATTCTTGTAACCAGCAACATCCTTGAGGGACTTCATCAGGACAGTTATAGTATCCATACAGGAGTAGGGTATTATGCCCCCGTGCAGCCCGAACCTGTCTAAATTCCGGTGCATTTACTTCTTCTTGCACTAGGTGAACACCCCCACCACCGGCCGTTGCATTCATTCCCATTTATTTCTCCGACGAACGTATTCATGATCATCCCCCCGGCCGAATCTCTAAAAAGGGGTTTCTCGGGATCCCTGCGACTGGAGTTAATCCTCCGACAGCTGACGCGCCAGTTAGGGGGAAGCATCGCTGAATCTGTTTGTTTGTTTTCTTCCGCAGAAAAAATGGCTAGTGGTCATCGCCTCCAGCGTTCCGGCTCCAGTTCCGGCGGGGAAATGCAGCCCCTCGCACAGGAGGCCCCAGCCGCTGCTGCGTCCCAGCAGCAGCCGCGATCTGCACGCGATGCGTTCCCCTCCCAAGGGGACCTGGGCGCTGGGCCCAGCAGGGCCGCCGCCGCCGTCGCCGGTGCACCATCCGACCCCCAGCCGGTGGTCGAAACTCCTGCCGCTAGGTCCGCATCTGGACAGCGTCGGGCGCCTCTCCGGCGTAGGCTTGCCTTCGGCGAGGCCAGCCCCGGGAGCGCGCTGCTTGCGGCGCACGCTCTTCTCAGACATCCGCCTGTCCAGGCGACGGTGGAAACCCCGGAGGGCCGCTAGCTCCAGGAAGTCTCTCCCTGGTCGGCACTGCTCGCCGCCAGGTGCTGGCCGAGAGTTCTCGCGCCACCACCCAGCGTGGCGCCGCCAGAACCGGCCCATCGTCGGGTAACGTTCGCACTGGCCGGGGGGCCTCCAGGCGGAGCACCGCCCCCCTGGCCGCGTCCGGAGCCCAGGACCTCCGCTTGCGTCTCAACGAACGGAGGGGCCTCGAAGACGCGCGTGTCACTCTCGAGCGCCAGCGAGAGACTCGGCAGGAGGACGAAGCTGAGGACCAGGCTTCCTCTTTGCCGGCCTATTATCGCCAGGGCTCCCCGGCTCGCCGGCGTTCACCGCCCAGGAACGCCACCCGCACCACAGGGTACGGCACCGGCTGCCGTGCCTTCACTAGCGAGCTCCGCCGGGTCAAATGGCCCTCCAAGTTCCGCCCCGAGCTGCCGGAGAAGTACGACGGGTCAATCGACCCCGTTGAGTTCCTCCAGATATACACCACCGCTGTCCAAGCGGCTGGTGGCAGCGAAAAGGTGATGGCTAATTATTTTCATGTTGCCTTGAGGAGCTCTGCCCGTTTTTGGCACATGAACTTACCCCCAGGGTCTATTAGCTCCTGGGATGATCTTTGCCACCAGTTCGTGGCTAATTTTCAGGGCACGTTCACGCGCCCCGGCTTGGAGTGCGACCTCCACGCCGTCAAGCAGCAGGAGGGGGAGACGCTGCGGCACTTTATTCAGCGCTTCAGCCAGGTCCGCAACACTATCCCACGGATAACCCCCCACGCTGTCATCGTTGCTTTCCGGGAGGGCATCCGCGACGAGCGGATGCTCGAGAAGCTAGGTATGCACGAGATCGAGACCACTGTGGAACTCTTCGCGCTGGCCGACAAGTGCGCCAAGGCGGTGAAGGCGCGGGCTTGGCACGCTCCGCGCCCCGAGCGCCCCGCTGCCGATCAACCAAGTTCTTCCCGCTCCGACAGGCGGGAAAAGAAAAAGAGAAGGAGGCGCGAGGCTGTCCCCGTCAAGCCGGCCTAGGGCCCCGCCCGTAGGCTGTCCCAAGAGCCCGACCGCCGGCAAGAACTCCGGGCGGCCACCGACAGACGCCCTACGCCCGCGAGAGCCCCGGCCAGGGCCCCTCCTAGGGCTCCGGCTCCCGCAAGGACTCCGGCTCCCGCAAGGGCTCCGGCCCCCGCCCGGGCTCCCTCTCCAGCAAGGGCTCCCGCTCCTGCGGGGCCCGAGCCAGGCAAATGGTGCCCAATCCACCAGACCAGATGGCATGACCTCACGGAGTGCCGTACGGTCAAGGGCCTCGTCGAGCAGCGCCAAAGGGAGCGCGACGAGTTCCGCGGGGGAGGCGACGCTGAGGCCGCCCCCGGCAACACAGAGCTCGGCTTCAGGAGCCCGTGCACACCGTCGCCTTCATCGATGGAGGCGCCTATATGCCTTCCTCGCGGCGCGGCATCAAGACCATGCGGCGCGAGGTATGCTCGGCAACCCCGAGCGAAGAGGCCACAAGGCCCCTGAGATGGTCGGACGCCCCGATCACGTTAAGTATAGCCAATCACCCCGCCATTACTGCTGGCGTCGGGCGACTACCCTTGGTAGTGTCCCCCACCATCTGCATTGTAAGGGTCGGCAGGGTGCTGATCGACGGGGGCGCAGGCCTCAACCTCCTCTCCAAGGAGGCCTTCGAGAAGCTGCAGGTGCCCTCCAGGCGCCTAAAGCCGTCGCTTCCGTTCTGCGGGGTGACACCCAGGCACTCCCTGCCCCTCGGGCAGGTCAAGCTGCCCGTGACTTTCGGGAGTCGGGATAACTTCCGCACGGAGAGCGTCCTCTTCGACGTCGTGGAGCTCCCCCTCCCCTACAACGCCATCCTCGGGCGCCCGGCGCTCGCTAGGTTCATGATGGCTGCGCACTATACGTACCTCACGGTCAAGATGCCAGGGCCAGCAGGCCCCATCTCCGTGACCGCCGACTCCGGTGGTGCCGTCTCTTGCGCCGAACATTCATAACTGGCCTTGGTCTCAGCTCAGGCTGAGGTCGAAGGCTGTCCAGGGGGCCCGGGACCCTCTTCATCCAAACCCCGACTCGCCGCCGACGCCTCCGTTCCTACGAAGGAGGTCGTGGTGGGCGAAGACGCCTCCCAGGTCATCCAAATCGGCGGTGACTTGGACAACAAATAGGAAAGCGCGTTCGTCACCTTCCTCCGGGCTAACGCCGATGTGTTTGCATGGCAGCCATTCGACATGCCCAGGATCCCTAGGAAGGTGATCGAGCACCACTTGGCTGTGCATCCGGACGCACGCCCGGTGAAGCAGAAGGTCCGGCGGCAGGCGCCTGAGCGCCAGAAATTCATCCGGGAGCAAGTCAGCAAGCTCCTTGACACCGGATTTGTCCGAGAAGTCCTCCACCCCGAGTGGCTGGCGAACCCAGTTATCGTCCCGAAGGCCAACGGCAAGCTCCGCATGTGTGTGGACTACACCGATCTAAACAAGGCTTGCCCTAAAGATCCTTTTCCTTTGCCCCGCATAGATCAAATTGTAGATGCAACCACGGGATGTGATCTTTTGTGTTTTTTAGATGTAAACTCTGGTTATCACCAGATTCGCATGGCCATAGAGGATGAAGAAAAAACTGCTTTTACCACTCCGGTGGGGACTTATTGCTATATGTCGATGCCTTTTGGTTTGCGCAACACTGGGTCTTCTTTCCAGCGCACTATCCGCATCACCCTTGGTTTGCAGGTTGGCCGCAATGTCGAGGCCTACATTGATGATCTCGTGGTCAAGTCCCGAGACCGCGCCACCTTGCTCAAAGACCTTGCCGAGACTTTCAATAGTCTCCGCACTACCCGCCTGAAGCTCAACCCCGAGAAGTGTGTCTTTGGGGTACTTGCGGGCAAACTCCTCGGTTTCTTGGTTTCCAGCCGAGGGATCGAGGCCAATCCAAAGAAGATCCGGGCCATCGAGCAGATGCGACCCCCGGCTCGACTCAAGGAGGTTCAGCGTCTCGCCGGCTGCATGGTGGCCCTCGGGCGCTTCATCTCCAAACTTGGGGAGCGGGGGCTCCCCCTCTTCAAGTTTCGGAAGAAGACCGGTCGTTTCGACTGGACGCCGGAGGCCGAGCAGGCCTTCCGCGATCTGAAGAAGTATCTCACCTCACCACTCGTGCTGGTGGCTCCGTCCGAAGGTGAGCCACTGTTACTCTACGTATCGGCCACTCCTCAGGTCGTAAGCATGGTGCTGGTGGTGGAGCACGATGAGTGCACGGGGTCAGGTGCTGGGTCCCAGCTCCCGGCCCCCTCCGGGCACTCCCCCGTCCTCGCGGCTCCCCCCGAGCAGGGGGTCGAGCCCGAGCACTTGGCTCCCCCTGAGTAGGGGGTCAAGCTCGAGCACTCGGCTCCTCCCGAGCAGGGGGTCGAGCCTGAGCACTCGGCTCCTCCCGAGCAGGGGGTCGAGTCCGAGCACTTGGCTACTCCCGACCAGGGAGTAGAGCCCGAGCACCCGGTCGGCCCCGACCACGTCGCCGAGCCTGGGGGCTGTAACAGGCCCTCGGGTAAGGCCGCAGTCCGGGCCCGCCCTGTACAGCGACCGATGTACTTCGTCAGTGAAGTCCTCCGGGAGGCCAAAACAAGGTACCCCCAGGCTTAGAAGCTGCTCTATGCCGTGCTCATCGCTTCTCGGAAGCTGCACCACTACTTCCAAGCGCACAAGGTCTCGGTGGTTACCACGTACCCACTGGGGCCCATCCTCCAGAACCGAGAAGGCACTGGGCGTGTAGTCAAATGGGCGGTGGAGCTGGCGGAGTTCGGCCTGCACTTTGTCAGTCGCTAGGCGATCAAAAGCCAGGCACTCTCTGACTTCGTGGCAGAGTGGACACCCGTCCCTGAGGTCATCCCAGAAGAGATCTCTGCATATCCCGGGCACGATGCACCCGGGTACTAGATTATGCACTTCGACGGTTCCCTCACGCTGAAAGGCACGGGGGCCGGAGTGGTTCTCACCTCCCCAACGGGTGAAGAACTCCGGTATGTCGTGCAGCTGCAGTTCCGCGCATCCAACAACCTCGCGGAATATGAAGGTCTCATCGCTGGCCTCCGAGCCGCGGTGGGCCTCGGGATTCATCGCCTCCTGGTCAAGGGAGATTCCCAGCTGGTGGTGAACCAGGTATCCAAAGAGTACCAGTGCACGGATCCTCAAATGATGGCGTACGTGGTGGCAGTCAGGAAGCTGTAGAAGCGCTTCGACGGCCTGGAGCTGCGGTACATCCCTCGCTGCGACAACACTCTGGTCGACGACCTCTCCCGCCTAGCCTCCTCCCGTGCGCGCGTCCCTGCCGGAGTCTTTGAAGAAAGACTCACACGACCTTCCATCCTGCCTACCGAACAGGGCGAAGGGAAAACCTCGAACTCAATTCAGGGGAACCCGGCGGCGCCCTCAGTGGGAAGCTCCGTCAGGGTGCCGCCGTCCGGCGAGTGTACTTGAAGGAAAAGTTCCTCCCCGGGGATGAGGCTTCTGCCGAAATAGTTGCTCGGCAGTCCAAACGCTATGCCATAGTAGATGGGGATATCTACCGGCGTAGCGCAGGCGGCATTCTCTTGAAATGCATCACCCGGGCAGAAGGCGACGAGCTTCTCGCTGAGATCCACGAGGGCAAGTGCGGTGGCCATGCATCGTTCCGCACGCTGGTCGGGAAGACCTTCCGGCAAGGTTTCTACTGGCCTACAGCTCTCTAGGATGCTTCTGAGCTGGTTCGGCGCTGCAGAGCGTGCCAGTTCCATGCAAAGCAGATTCACTAGCCAGCTCAGGCTCTTCACACCATCCCCCTGTCATGGCCTTTCGCGGTCTGGGGGCTGGACATTCTAGGTCCATTCCCCCGAGCAATCGGGGGCTATGAGTACCTCTACGTCGCCATCGACAAGTTCACCAAGTGGCTAGAGGCGGTCCTATTTATCAAGGTGACCAAGAACACGGCGCTCCAGTTCATCCGCGGCATCACCAGTCGCTTTGGTGTCCCGAACCGAATCATCACCGACAATGTCACTCAGTTCACAAGTGCCCTGTTTGGGGACTACTGCGAAGATCTCAGCATCAAGCTCTGCTTCGCCTCTGTCGCTCATCCTCGGAGCAACGAGCAGGTCGAGCGCGCCAACACGGAGATACTGAAGGGGCTCAAAACCCGGACCTACGACGTGCTTGCAAAGCATGGAAAGGGGTGGGTCGACGAGTTGCCTGCCGTGCTATGGGCGAACCAGACCACGCCAAGCCGCGCTACCGGGGAGACTCCTTTCTTCCTCGTGTACGGCGCTGAGGCGGTCCTCCCCTCCGAGCTTACTCTAGGCTCCCCTCGGGTGCATGCCTACTCTGAAGGCGAACAGGAGCAGCAGAGGCGTGACGACGTCGACTATTTGGAGGAGCACCGGCGGCATGCCGCCGTCCGGGCAGCCCGCTACCAACAAAGCCTGCGGCACTACCATCAGCGCCACGTCCGGGCCCGGTCTCTCGAGGTGGGGGATCTAGTTCTCCGACGTGTTCAGTCGCGTGAAGGAAGGAATAAGCTGTCCCCTATGTGGGAAGGCCCCTTTACCGTGATCGGTGTCCCGCGAGAAGGCTCCTTCCAGCTAGCTGCAGAAGACGGGCAACCGCTCCCCAACCCATAGAACATCGAGCACCTGCGCAAGTTCTACCCGTAGATGGCCATGCTCGCGGCTCAGGTCAACCAGGCCGGGGGCTTCCCCCCCGCCCAAGTTGACCGGGGGCTACCACTAATTGGGTAAGTCACCCAACCTTGTAAAAAAATTGTCAATATAGTATGAATATCATTGTGCCATCCTTTTGTCAAATTTCATTTTTCTGGATTTCATATGTTTAATCTGTCTGGTGAGATGCTCGATTGTGCGAGAAAAGTTCGCTCTCTCATTTTCCCCGCTGATAAAAGAATCCCGATCGGTATGCGCGCGGGCAGTTGCCGCTGACTTACGTCTGTTTTGGTAGGCTGTGGCGTTCAGTGTCGTGGCAGGCTCCCGGGAACTATCGAGTCCCTGGGGTTCTCGGGTAATCTTATCGCTCGAGCCGCTCGAGTAGTCCGGAGCCTAGGCCCCAGGGGCGGGCTGTCGGTGCTCGGTCTGGTCTGTCATACACGAGTTTCACCGAACCATAGGACCTCTGGGTTATGCCTCTGTCTGCTCTTGTCCGCCAGTCTGGGTATTCGAGAGGTCTCGGGACGAAAACGAGAGCATTCTATGATGAGTACCGCACTAACAGAGCGCACCAAGCAAAGAATTTCTCCATTTTTTCTCAAGTCACAGATCGACAATCAAAAGCAAAAGCAGCTCGTCCGCGAGGGTCTCAGTGCCTATGTCGCTGCTCAGCCCCAAGGGTCCTCGGGTGGTCCTACCGCTCAAGCGTGAGTGGTCGAGATCGCCTGACCCCGGGCTCCTCACGCGCCCCCTGGTGCTCGGGCGCCCTGACCGTGGGAACCAAGTTCCCGGGCACCCCGAGCTCGGAGCGCATGCCCCTCCTGGATCGGTTGGCCGAAAGGCTGACAGCTGTCCGGTGAGTGGTTAAATTCAGACGAATTTTTATTCAATAATATTTTGTTCCCGAGTCGTCCTCGGGGGCCCTCGTATTCTAATCTACTCGGTGAGATGGTCTCCTCATGCACAAAACCCTACCGCGTGTCCACTTTTTCCTAGAACGACAGAACGGTCCGTAGAAAGGTGTACCGTACGTGCGGTAATGTCCAATCGAAGTCTTTCATGGTGGTCGTGGTGTTCGGTCCGCTTTTAGAGCCCCGAGCACTACCGAGTCCCCGGGCGCCCTAGGTAATCCTATCGCTCGAGCCGCTTGAGTAGTCCGGAGCCTAGGCCTCAGGGGCGGGCTGTCGGTGCTCGGTCCGGTCCGTCCTAAGCCCGGGCACCACCGAACCATGGGGACTCTTGGTCGCATTTTCACCCGCGCGTGTCTCCAGTCTGCTGACTGAGTGGTCGCAAGGTGGAAAAGTGTTCACCGGTCATGACGTGCTCCGTGCTGGATCGATCTATCTCCCGAGCAAGGAAGTTCGTGCCTTTGTCTTTTGACTTAGCCGTTGCGGACTCGCGAGGGCTCCGGGGCTGAACGCACCGAGAAGGACGGTCGGGGCGACTTCATTCTCGGGGAAGGAAAGGTCGGGGTCGGTCCGACTGAGTACTCCTCGGGGCATCAAGTGAAAACAGCAGAATCTACACTAAGCACTCAGAAGAATACTGGAGTTGCGACCCCAAAGAAAGGCCTCCATTATATACACAAAAAGAGGGACAACTTTTCTGAGGGATCACTCCCATATTTACATCAAGTCAAAAAGAAAAAAGAAGAAGAAAAAACTACTACAAAAGCCTAGTCGGAGTCGGAGTCGGAGCCTTCGCTGTTGCTCCTCGGGACTAGGGGTGGCGGCGCCTCCCGCTTGAAGCCGGCAGCCACTGTGGCGGCGGTGCTCCGAACTGCCTCCCGGGCGGCCTCCTCCTCGACTTCAACCACTCCTTCCTGAGCTGGCTCCAGCGGGAAGTTTGGGCCCCGGCTCCGGTAGCAAGGCAGGACGTGTTCGGTCACTGCTTGGGCCAAGCCACGCCCCTCCCGAGCGGCGAGTTCCTGGACGGCCCAGGGCAGCGCCTCGAGGTGCTCACAGACCTTTTGGAAGCCTAGGGCGTACCGGCCAGGGCCCCCCCTTCTTCTCCATGAGAATTTTCCCAAGCCCGGTCACCATCACAGACCGCTGCATCCGCCGGAGGGTGTCCTCTAGCATCAGCTGCAGGCTGGCCTGTTCGACCGAGGCGGCCTCGAGCTCCTCCGTCGCGGTCCGTAGCCGCTCCTCGAGCCTCTGGCCCCCGGCCGCACCGGCAGAGCCAGCGCCGGGTGCCTGGCCCGCAGCCAGCTTCACCTGCCCCGCCAGGATGGACAGGGCCTGCTCGCGGGCAGCCAGCTCCGCCTCGGACTTGGCGGCCCGCTCCTCCCTAGCAGCAATGGCCGCCGTCGCCTCGGCAGCCTCCGCCTCCCGGCGGGCCAGCAGATCCTCCCGGGCGCCCAAGTCTGCCGCCGTCATCTCGGCGTCGGTCTCCCGAATCGCGGCGTCCTCCTCCCGGCGTTGGAGCTCCCCCTCGACGTGCTGGAGTTCCTCCGCCCAGTATTGGAGCTCTACGCGGGTCCGGTCGACCTCACCTTTCTGGCGAGCTAGGTCGGCCTGGAAGGCCTCTGCTGCCCTCTCGCGGTTCACTGCCGCCTCCTCCTGCTCCTGCGCCTGCCTCTCCCTGGCAAGGGCCTCAGCAGCCTGCTACCGCGATGCCTCGGCCAGGCGGGCGGTGTCTTCCCACTCCCGCGCGACCTCCGCGCGGGTGTCTTCCAGAGTCTTCCGCTCCCGCGCGACCTTCGCGCGGGCCTGCTCTAAGGCCTTCCGGCCCTCCTCCATGGCGTGCTGCTCGTCCTCATTGGCGGCACGCGCCGCGGCAAGGCGGGAGTCGAAAACGCCCCAAGCCGCGGTGAGCTGCGCTCTCTCCGTGGCCAGAGCGGCGCGCTCCACCTCTCGCTGTGCCATCTCCTCTGCTACGGTCGCCTCCAGCCGCCCGATCACCTTCCGGGCGCTCCCAAGCACGACCGGGAGAGGTTTGGCGGGTTGGCTGGGCGGCGGCTAGGTGCTGGAACCCCTGCGAGCCTCCCCCGGGGGGCTCGGGGTCCCCGAAAACTGCCACGCAGTCACCTGCCCCGCGCTCGGTGCGCTCGGGGCGGGCTTGGACGGTGCTGAACGCTCGAGCGGCGGCTGCGTCTCTGTCTCGGCCGCCGCATCCGCCGGCCCTGGCTCTGCCGCCGCGTCCGCCGGCCCCGGCTCCGCTGCCGCGTCCGTCGTCCCCGGCACCACTGCCGCACCCGCTGGCCCCGGCTCCGCCGCCGCGCTTGCCAGCCCTGGCTCCGCCGGTGCACTCAGCTCGGGCGCGCTCGGCTCGGGGGTTGGCGCTGGCCTCGGCGCCTCCGGCCAACCCTGGCTCTCGGCGGCGCCCGTAGGTGGCCTGCAGGAGAAGAATGAGACCAAAATTCAGAACTTAGTCCGAGCAAAGCACGCCCAAGAAAGAATGGAGGATGAAACTTACGTGGTTGTGGGTCTTCGGTACTACCACCTTGCTGCCGGAATCCTGAACTCCGGGCTCGATGGCGTTGGCCCAGAGTCCTCCCTCCTTCTCTTTTGCCGGGGGTTCTACGGGGCCACCGCGTGGTCTCCAGGCGCCGAATCGGGCCCAAGCAGACCAAGGTGCGGTTCCAGAACCGCAGATGTCGCCCCCGCCGACGGCCCCGCGCTGGACGACTGGCCGTCCCGGCTTCCCCCCTCGCCTGGCAACGGCGATGGTGGAGACTCCGGCACAGGAATAAAGAGCCGGGGGCGCTTCCCCCGGTCCTTCGGCGCCGTCGCCACCCCGCTGCCGGCGGTGCCTCCTCCTCCGGTGCGGCGGCTGCTCGCAGCAGCCCTACTGCTAGCCTGCGGCTCGCCGCTCGCGGCGCCCGGGCCACCAGTCTGAGCTGGACCACTTGCGGCCTCCTCGCCGGCCGCCTCATCCACCCCAGGGATCTCGGTGGTCTCGGGACTCCGGTGCCTTGGCCGGTCGACCAACCCCTGGGCGTCGAACTCTGGCAGCTTCGCCTGAATCGCCACCCGGTCAGGATTGGCGCAGAGTGCCATCTCTTTCCACGGGAGCTCCGCCTGGCTCAGCTCATCCACCCCGGTCACCACTCGGAGCATGCCCCTCAACTCTGGCGTGCCCAGGTCCCAGTCCTCGCCGATATGGGTCCGGGTGATGTCCTCAGGTCCAGTGTAGAGCCAGCAAGGCCGGGCCCGCTCCCGCAGGGGCGCCAAGCGGCGGCGTAGGAAGTCCGCCACCACCATCACCGAGGTGATCCCGGCGTCGCGCAGGAACCCGATGCGCTCCAAGACCGGCTCCAGCCGCGCGTCCGTCGGCGGCGGTACCTCCCAGGTCGCCTTCTGGGGCTCCGCCGCCACCTCCGGCATGGTAAGACGGTCGTGGGGGTCGACGTCGACGTAGAACCAATCGCGCTGCCATTCCTCCCACTTTCTTCGCAGCACCTGGGGAATGTATCGCTCCCCCAGGCCGTCCAGCAGCCGGAAGCTGCAGCAGCCAGTGACGTCCGCGGTGAAGAAAGCCCCTCTTCTTCCCGGCAGACCGAAGCGCGAAGAAATGCCGGAAGAGTGTCACCGACGGCGACACCCCCACGAACATCTCGCAGAAGTGGGCAAAGACCACCAGGATGACGACCAAGTTGGGGCTGAGGTGCACCAGCTGGATCCGGTAGGTGTCGAGGATTTGAACTAAGAACGTGGAGAACGACGGCACCAGCCCGGCCGCCACAAAGGAGGTGAAGAGGACGATGCGCCCCGGGCAGGTCGTCGCCGGCGTCACCACCAGGGCCCCCTGCTGGCCCTCGGGGACCAACAACTTCCGAATCTTCCCCGCCGCCTCCTCGTTCGACAGGCGGGACTCCGGCAGCACGCCGTCGGGAGTCCTGTCGCGGCGGCTTCCTCCTGCTCTTGGCATTTCGTCGGGGCGGGAGATGATCTGGACGGTGGAGAAGGGAAGGTGCTCTGATCGCCTAAGGAGAATCTAAGGGCTCAAGAGCGCAAAGAAAGCAGGGGCTGGATCACGAGAATGGCGTAAAGAGGAGGGCGGTTCACTCCCCTCCTCCTTTTATACCCCAGGGAATTCAAACGTCTCCTGCCACAGCACACTCGGCGGGACGGTTTCCTCGATCGACACAACCGCCAGGCGAGTCTCCCACAGGTCGTGCGGTGTCAGCGGTTGCGAGGCGTATTTTCCTCGATTTGCACGACTGCCGCGCGTACCGCCTGCTCCGTCATCACGCGCCGCCCATCCCGTTGTCACACCCTTCGGGAGTTGTGGACGCGCGTCCGTTCGGTTTCCCGTTGGGTCGTCCGGAAGACCTGAACCGCGGGACCACCCTCTGGAAGCTCGCCACGTGGCGTCGGTATCGGCCTCGGCCTCGTTAGCGACGAAGGGCCCATCCGCAGTCTCTGAGCCATTGCCTGCCAATGGGCCCGGGGGCTACTGTCGCTGTATCAGGAACCGGGGGTCCCCGAATCCCGAGGCCAGGCCAGCCTTCCACCACATAGCGCCATCCCGCGGGGTCTCTCCTGCAAGATGAGAAAAGATCAAGTCCCGGGAGAAGGTGCTCGGGGCCACAGTCGGTGGCCCCCGAGTACCCCAGATCCCCGATGATCCACGGAATCCAAGTACCGGGAAGAAAGTGCTCGGGGGAGTGTACGGTCACCCCTGAGCACCATAGTCCCCCCGACGACCAGGAGAGCTAAGTTCCGGGAGAGAGTGCTCGGGGCTGCGTGTGGCAACCCCCGAGCACTCGGTTCCCCGAGGATCCGTACAAGTGTGCCCGGGAGAGAGTGCTTGGGGGAGGTGAACAGTACCCCCGAGCACTCGGTACCCCGAGGACAAGGAAAGGCATTCTCGGGAGAGAGTGCTCGGGGAGGTGAACAGTACCCCCGAGCACTCGATACCCCGATGACCCAGAAAGGCCCCCGAGGGGCCCACCGATGAGGTGTCAACCAGTCAAAGGCCCGAGGCCGCATTTAATGAGCGTGCATGGCCTGTCACCTCTAACTGCTCCCGCCGCACTCAGCGTCAGTTCCTGCCACGTTTTGGCAGAGAGGCGTGGGGTTATTAATTGCACGGGTCCCGTCCCGTGCCATCCAGCCTGTCTCAGATAACGTCGTAAGGACCAAGACGTTCCGTCTGCCGCGCTGCTGTGGCAGGAGAACAAGACAGGGCGAGCACGTCGGGCTGCTCTGCGGCTGCCCGGTGGGCCCTCTCCACGGCGCCCGTTGCCAGGGCATTTATTGTGACGGGTGACCGGGCGTGCGACGTATTTTCCACCCCCGGTCACTTCGCCCAGAGGAAATGATGACGCCCTTTCCATTTATGGTGTCTCGAAACTCGTGCCCCCCTTCCGTTTCGGGGCACGTTACTGCCGGCGGGTACTTAAAGCAACCGGCGGCACAGAAAAAGGAGAGACGAAAAAAAGAGAGCTGAAGAAGACGGTTGAGAGGCAACGAATAGACAAGAACACAGCGCAAGAAAAACACGGCAGGAAAGGCTGAGCCCAGTCCCAGCAGAAGAACAAGGAGCCCCAAGCTCTTAGATAGACCAACATTCTTGTAACCAGCAACATCCTTGAGGGACTTCCTCAGGACAGTTATAGTATCCATACAGGAGTAGGGTATTACGCCCCCGTGCGGCCCGAACCTGTCTAAATTCCGGTGCATTTACTTCTTCTTGCACTAGGTGAACACCCCCACCACCGGCCGTTGCATTCATTCCCATTTATTTCTCCGACGAACGTATTCAGGATCATCCCCCTGGCCGAATCTCTAAAAAGGGGTCTCTCGGGATCCATGCGACTGGAGTTAATCCTCTGACAGAGCGGGTGACCAATGCTACTACACCTAGCTGAAGATAAAAACCCTTACAAAAACACCAAATAGTATGATGTTGAAGCCTCTACGTGATTGGATTGTGGTTTCATTGATAGCGGCTCCATTATGCACCTGCAAGTTTAATTCAATATTAGCATGTTCTAAAACCATATACTATGCAATGAGAAAATTATAGCGGCAAAAGTTATAAGGACAAACTAGGGTGATCTTTTTCTCGCGTTAAACGATGTGCTTGATGGCCCAATCGTCGGCCTTGCATTTCATCCATGTACATTGGGATTCTATTATGTCTCCTCACCCCCGTTGTATCAGCCTCTGCTCTGGCACAATGATTGGACCAATATATGTTGGTCACTCATTCTAATTTTCATATGGATGGAATTGACCCATCTAAGTGTTTGCGGGTTTTGTTGTAGAGTAACATGGATGGAAAAATTGATTCTCATTATAATTTATATGCTTGCAAATAGCAAGTACATGAGCACAAGGAATATTGGTGAGGTTCGACTTTAAGCATTCGCACATGGGAGGAGCATTGTTGTGCACAATTACCTTATACTTGAAATCCCTTTGAGCATACACAATATGGTCTCTTTGGTGTATTGCAACTCGTTCATGGTAAACCTTCACTTCATACTCTCCACCTTCATCATCGTAAGATGTCACATGCATGGATCCAACCTTTTTACCTTTCTTCACTAACAATCTCAACCCGTTGGGACCATATTTTCCCTGAATTTGCAAGATCAAGGGTAGACTGCCTTCTATCAACAAACCATCGTAAGCATTTGTTAAATGTTTCCTCCACTATTGCCAGGACATGTAATCTCCTTGAGTACTTGAACACATTATTTAATGATTCAGAACCATTACTTGTCATTATATCCCAATAGTAACCATCATCACTGCACTAAAACACCATCCCTGGTTTGTCGGGTTCATCTTTATCTTGTTGCAGATATTTTCCAACATTTCCTAGATAAACAATTGCATTTGGACAAGTTTCTGAAATTGCATCCATGCCTTCTGCAAATCTACGTGGTTTTTTCTTCTTGACAACCCACTTGAATATGTTTATCACATCATCATCTTTACATTGCTTGTAAAGATTCCCAGCAATATGTTGTGAACAAAATTTATGAACACACTCACCAAGAATCATTCCAGCCAATGTGCGATTGCTTGAATATCCACTTTATAGCCTTGTGACGATCAGAAATAACACACATGAATTTACCAACACCAATCACCTCTCTCTGCAGCCAACTAATAAACCAACCCCAATTGTCACTATCTTCCTTTTCCATGATTGCGAAAGCAAGAGGTAGTAACATATTTTCAGCATTGTACCCACATGTAATCAACAACTTGTGTCGGTACCTTTCGGATAAAAAAGAAGTGTCTATACTAATTGTTGATCGAATGTGAGGAATAGCTTCAATACATGGTCCAAAAGCCCAAGCCACACATTTGAATGCTTCATGGCCTTTAGGAGTTGTGGGTTGTGATAAAATTTTAGGAGTTGTGAGTTGTGATAGAATTTGATATTTTGTTCCCGGGTTAGATGCTTTTATAGCCTCCAAAGAGGGTATGAGGAGTGCATATGATCCTTCCCAACTACCAAAAAGTTGAGCTATGGCTAACTCCTGACCACGCCATAACTTGTTGTAGTGCAACTTCACATTTTTATATCGTTGTCGAACCAATTGATGTATGCTCATTATACTCAACTCCAAATTCTCTTTCACTTCATCACGTATCACATAAGCAATAACGCAGCTGTCAGTTGTGCATGATCAAATCGATCAGCAGGTGCATGACACGAGTGGGGATATGCACAAGTTTGTACTTTCTAACTTGAACCAATTTTTCTTGCTTTACCATACAGCTTCCACTTGTAAGTACTATCTTTACACTTGTAATCTATTCTTGACTTGTTCCACCCATGTTGCCCCACCATGATCCTCACAAGTGTCCCTCTTTTTTTGAAGAATGACCCCTCCATGTTATCAAAATCAATCCGCAGTCCAACTCATCTCGGGATGAGAATTAAACACGCTCGATGTTTTTATCGAAAACTGCTAGTTTCCTATTTATTTCAACACTAAGAAGAGAAAATTCGGATTTCAAGTTGATTTTGCTAAAAAATCTTATGGGGTAAATTTGTCATGACCCGTCGCATGGTGCGCGTCCAGCCCCCGAGCTCTAACCCTAGTCGTTGGGGTGGCCTCGACGGTATGCGGGTCGGCATGTGGCAGGAAGGGGTGGCGGAGTGCGAGACCTTCAACCCTCAATTTTTTCATCTAGTTAGCAGCTCGGCTATACACAAAATATATACTCAGCTTACAACAACTCAGCTAACAAGAACACAATATTTTTTTTAATCTACTCGAGCAAACAAGTACCAACCTTGCCCCAAAATGACACATAAATTAGAGGGCCGCCAATCCTGCAGAAATCAAATGCACATATTCATTGTGAGACACGTATATGCACAAGGATTTGCATTAGCATGTATACACTAACATTGTATAACAGAACTAAATCATTCATTGTGATTTCCCCAGCACAACTCCGCATCAATATCATTGCATTTCAAGGTATATACAACTCTTGTTGAGTGAGAAACTCAATAAAACCATTGTTGAGTGAGAAACTCGATCAAAACATTCAGCGAACCACAAGTTTTTGTAAGAACAAATAAATTTGCTACCACAAATAAATCATCCAATGACCATTTATAAGAACATGTAGAACTTCAATAGATCTAGGCAGGGGAGAGGAGGAATGGAAGGGACTTTGTGCTCACCTTGGATAGTGCACAGGAGAGAGCAAATATGTTGTAATGTGGTTCATGAGTATGGGGCTCATTCATGAATTTTAAAACAAAGGTATTGGTGGCTTAGTCCCATCTTACTAGTGTAAGATGATGTACACAGTACACCAATATAAATAGTAGAGCTCCCTCCTTTCTTTGAAATAGAGAAACAAATGGATGGAGAGAGAGAGAGAGAGAGAGAGAGAGAGTAGGCACTGGCGTACTTTGGCATGAAAAATTGTGTGACTTGTCGCGTGCAATCATGACGTGGTTCTAAGCCAACGTAATCTTTTTTGTCACCTATGTATTCCTTTCCCTCTCCATTTGAACTGTTTTGTACTTTTCAAGAGCTGATCAATGCATGGTTAATGCCATAATCTCATGATTAATTGGTCAGTTATGGAATGATTGGCAATTAGTGGACATAATTAGAGGGGAAACGGCTCCTGGAGGGAGCCAGCCCCTAAATAAGGCACGGAGACATCCACGTTCTTTCACCCACGAAATACTTTTATCTTTCACATTCTAGTGATCCATGTTGTGTTTGTGTTGAGCCATTGGATCTTGCTGACCCACTTCTTGGCGTGCACCAAGGTTGAGGGTGAGCAGTATCTCCGAGCCGTTGCTATCATGAAGCCTGCATGAGGGGCGATAATAAGGCTTCTAGGTAGTGCAACTGCGCGATCGCTCATGCATTGTCTCGTTGACGCTATGCACTATTTTCTCTTTGATCTGCATAGCTACAAAATTGTTACTGTGTCAAATCATTCCCCCTCAACTCGACTGTGAGTCCATATCATTCTTGATGTTTAATATGTCATATAGTCTGCTACTAGCAGTAGATTATTTTGCATAAGTAAATAGTTATGAAATATACCTTGAGCAGAATCTGGTATTATTAGAATAATACACATATTTTGAACAAAATATGGGTCGACGACGAGGGAGGTCATGGTCGATGACGTTGCTGGCGGCAAGATGGTGACGAGATCTGATGATGGGGAGAGGTGTTCCTTCTACGAGCGGAGGGAACTCATGCAACATTGCAACATTCGAGCACTGTGCTACACCGACCAGTGATGACCTACGGGCGACGTTGGGTCTCCTACAATGCCCGTGATTAGCGAGTGGGGCAGGGGACAACAAAGAGTGGTGGAAATGGCAAGAGGCAATGACGATGACATAGGAGGAGCACAATAGAGGGAGGTGGCGTCGGACTGGGGATTTCTAATTAAGGGGGAGTGGTGCGAGTGTTACTTGTTTTCATTTTCCCTCTCCTTTTCAATCTTCTTTACGAAATCTCCTTTTTAGTTTTGGCGCTTGTGTCTCCCAAAAATCTAAATGTTGTCTTGTAAAATTCGGCCTTCAGTCCCATGATAGTAGTAGGAGATCTAACGGCAATAATTACATAGCTATCAACTAGGGAGTCTGTCCGTTGCGAGGGGTTTCAACGTGGACTAGGGGTGAGGCACAACTCGCCGATACTATAAAAAAAATCGACATCCTGAATTTGTGCTCTCTATCTTATTTACATTCCGTAATTTTATATTGCATTATTTTATATTTCACATTTAACTTTTCTAAAATTGCATGTGTAGTTGCTAATATTTGGTTGCAAAACTTTGTTATGATAGATTTACCACACTAGATAAACCTATATCATATTTAGATAAAAAATTAGTTTGGGTTTATCTTGTTAAATTGAGTTGAATAGTTTTTAAAAATCCTAATTCACTTCCTCTTTTTTGGTGTCACCGGTCCTAACACGTTACTTAAAGAGATATCAAATATATGCATTTGTTCAAAGTAATAATATACTCCTTATGGTCATAAAAAATATGTTTTGAAGAGAGTTTGCTTTATTGGTTTATTGACGGAGCGAGAACTGATTGGGTCATCATCATGCTATGCAGTATTTGTCATATGAAAAATTATATGTAGTTGTGTCTCGAAAAATACCTTGTAATACCACATATGTTAACGAAATCTCATCTCAAAACATCACTTTTTTTTGTCATAGGAGTACTCCCCAACAATACATGGGGACTTAACAAGCGAGAAACTTACAGGGTAACTCCTACAACAAAGTTGACATGATTACACCTAAATATAATACATTACGTTTTGGATAAAACACTTGACCACTATTTTTATTAGAATATATTTACAAATTTTATTGAATTTGTGATATTATGAAATCAATTTTCAAGACAAATCTACCCATATGATTTTAATGTTTTCAAACTAAATATTTTGAAATCTATTGTTAGCTAAAATTTTAAAAGTTTAACCGAACCTTCTCTAAAACCACGTATATTTATGACTGGAGGAAGTATTAACTCTTGAAAGAAGATAAAAGAGGCCACAAACCAGGCCAAAATGAGGCCCATTATGTGTGCACTTTTTGTCAATGTATTTAGGGAGAAAAAAAAGTAAATATTGCCTCCCTTAACTATTGCTCGAATATGTCCCCCCTCCCGCAAAACCAGATATACCACCTCCTCCAACTATTCAATTCGGTGCAATTTGCCTACTTAACTAGTTTTGATGGTGATTTCATCCTACGTGGCACTGATGTGGTAGTGGGACCCACATGTCAGATGGCATCTCATCATCTTGTTCCTCCCTCTTCTCTCTCCCGGTCTTCTGCATGCGTGCGGGTTAGAGAGAGGAGGAGACGTCTCGTCCACCACCGTCGTCTTCCGCCTCCTCACCATTGGTGCCGACCCAGCCTCCTCGATCACCTCAACCGGCTCAGGTGCAGGTTCCCAGCGCTCTCAAGTAGGCACAGTGCCGGCACGCTCGACTGTGGCCATGCGCCAATGACGCCACTACCCTGTGAGCGTACGGTGTGTGCCAGCTATCTCGGAGTGGTCGTGCCCTAGGGACAGGAGCTCGGTCCGGGAGGCGGCGCTGAGATCGCTGGAGCTGAATGAGTAGGAGGACGGTGAGAAGGAGGAGGAGGTCGCTTCGTCGCTGGAGCAAGACTTGCCACAGTTGGGGATGTAGTCACTGAGCATGTCCGTGGTGTTATGGTAGCGCCAAAGTGTGAGGAGCGTGCACGCCCAGAGCTCAAGCTTCGCTTCCACCTACGACGACTAGCTCGAGCGTCGCCGTTGCCGTGTCATCCCCTCCCTCGGCGTCCTCACTCCTGATCACACGCCTGGCCACAACTAGCAACCACTACACTCATGGGCGAGCAAGTGGGCGTTGGGCGGGGGTGGCCGAAGGTATATGAAGATGATGGATGACCAGCAATGCTTGGGCTTAGCCGGGCAAACCATGGTGACTCGAGCTCTAATACTTTGCACAGAGAGAGAGGGGGGGGGGAGGAGAGAGGAAGGAGATAAGCGGCTCCGATAGGGCTCTAGGGATCGAGAACACGGCGAGCGGCAGCGCCATGGGTGTTCGACCGTCGGAGAGGGGAGAGAAAACCGTGGCATCTCGGGTCAATTGAGCTTGGCCGAAGCAGCTAGAGGCTAGGGCGACATTGGTCTCGTTCTTGGATTAGGTCTAGAGGCTACCTATTGGTCTGGTGATAGAGCTCTGTGGTTGAAACAGAGGCGGCACGAGACCAGGGCATCTCGACGTATGAGGGCTCGAATTGGGGGCTCGGCTAGCTAGCAGTGATGCCCTAGATGGTGTAGACGGAGGGGATTGGAGCGAGATCTTACTGTCGGCGAGAAATTGAAAAAGGCGACAAAGGTGGCTCAGATAGAGCGTTTTGGGCTCAGCAAAACAGAGCCAGGAGAGTGCAGCGATCACGATAATATGCTCGGATCGAACAATAAAGCTTTAAAGAGTGGTAGCAGTTGTTGCCAGAGCTCGAGAAAAAAGGGGGCAGTGGCTACGGAGGGAGCAAAAGCAGATACGAGATTACAAACGTATCATCTGATTAGAATGTCTACATATAAAATATATCATATCACATATTAATATGTAGATCTTACCACCGTATCAGGGTCACGTACACTGTTAAAACCGTGAGAGATAAACGAGAGTAGCGGCGAGCGACTGTGCAGAAAAAGAGAAAAGCAGCACCTCGCGACCGCGACCGCGACCTCCCCGACGAAAAAGAGAAGGGAAATATCTCTCGCCGCACCCCGCGACCGCGACCTCCCTGACGAGCGCTCTCCCCTCTCCGTCCGATGGCGTCTCAGAGCTCCACGCCCGCAGACGCCGCCGCGCCGTCGCCGGCGGCCGCAGCCACCGGGGAGGTGCCTCCGAGCGCCGCTTCCTCCACGCCCGCGCAAAACCCTGCAGCTGCCGCGACCGCGACGGCAGGGGCCACGGATCTAGAGAAGAAGATGCGCCGCGCGGAGCGGTTTGGGACGCAGGTGGTGATGTCCGAGGAGGAGAAGCGCAGCAGCCGTGCCGAGAGGTGATTGTTCTATGGATCCCCTTTCCTAGGGTTTATAGGTTTTCCTTGATAAATCCTTAATATTCAGTGGTATCTGTGTGTAGTATGTCTACTGGTGTTAAGTTAGTGTTGAAAATGTTAATTTAACCACAGTATTTGGGTAATGCCGAGCAATTAGCCTATTACTTTTAGACTTAGACATAGAATAATCCACATAGATGAGATCCAGCACTTATTTTTGGTCGTTGGGTGTATATTGTAGAGCAGAATTATTCTCTTTGGGATGGTAGGGTATTAACTTACAGTCAGTAATGTATAATGTAAGGTCTAAGCGTCATAGCTTTCAGTTCTAATACCTGTGTGCTTCAAAGGTTACACTTGCGCCTATTCACAATAGTGCAAAACAAGTGGATGATGTTGCAGTAATTCGCAAGTTTTAGGACGAAGACTATTCCCCTTTTTGTTTTACTGTGTATTATCCTGTACATGGTTGTCACGGCAGCAAGGTGAGTCAAGGCGCCTGACTACCTTCACACCTTTTAGGCGAGTATGAGGTGAGGCAAGATGTCGCCATACTCATGTGAATGTACGAGGACACTTTGAAACAAGAATGTTGAAAGGCATACCTTGATCAATATTTCAAAGAATACACGGAAAATGAAGAGAACTGGGCCACAACTCAACTCAGCCCACTGCCCCTCTCAAGCCCAAAGCCCATCTATGCACCCCTCCCTCCCCTTCTGAACCCTAATCCTACCAAGAACAGAAAGCCTCCGGATCACCAGATATGCAGCTGGTCCCCCCCCCCCCCTCTCTCCCTCTCCCTTTCTCTGTGGCGGCCGGTGAGGAGGCAGGGAGGCAGCATGGATGGTCCTGGAGCAGAGGAGGTAAGGAGGCGGCAGAGGGGAGGGGGAGGTGATGGCGGCAGACGGTCCTGGAGCGGAGGAGGTAAGGCGGCAGCGGTGGGGTTAGTTTTCCTCGGGTCCTCGGGCGCTCATACTTCCCACGGGTGCTCATACTTCCCGCGGGAGTGATTTGATTGATATGAAATTATGAATCTTTGTGCATTGCAGGACCTAAATATCTACGCCCTAGCATGAATTATAGTTGATATGTTTCATGCGCTTGCTAACTCAATTACTTGATTGATGAAACCATTTGAGCCTTTATAGTTTGGTAGTTCATGTTCACCTTGATACTGCTTGTGTAGTGCGGTGTTGAACATTATCCTTGATTTCCACCTTCCATTTCCAGGTTCATTGTTTATGATAGGCTATAGGAGTTCAAAAGCTTTAGCTACATAATTATTTTTATTCATGCCCAGCCTTTAAATACCCAAACATAATTGTAGGCAATTAGATGCAAACCTAGTAAATAAAAAATCACAATATTTTAGTTTGTTTTTTTCTAGTACTGGAGATATTTGATAAACTTTAAATATCACAGCGAGAGAAAAGAACAGCCAGTTGTATCTTGGTAATTTTGCGAGAAAAAATCACAATTTCTCATAGGGAGCTTCCTGGGTATATTGAATTATTGACTATGTTGTGAAACCACCAGTGTTTTAGATCTGAGCCATCTCTATTTTATTTCGCAGTCTAAAAGTGTTGGAAGTTTTACTTTGAGTCTGATGTTCTAACCTCAGTGAGCTACAAGTTTGAGATGTGCTAGATTAGTTTCGCCTTAGGTGGTAAGATCCGGGTAATAAAATGATGTTGTGCTATTATTGTATGCTTCTTGATCCTCTGTTCTGAAATATTATGCATATGGCATGTGTAACTTTATTATAATGCTAAATTTGTAAAATTTATTTTATATGATGAAAATAGTTTTTTTTTTGTGTTGTATTATAAATCCTACGAGCTATTAACTTTCATTTCATTAATTAAGGCAGTCAACTTATTTCTCTATCCATGAGATGACTGCGGTGATACATTTTGTCTGAGAAGGTTTTTGAAATTTACCTTTTGGGGGCTTATACTGAAACTAATTGAAGCGGTCAATTTTAAATATATAATCTATTCATTTGTGTAGTCTTTGATGTAAGTTTCACTAAAGGAGATTGAGTGATTTGACAACGGTGCTTAAAACTGAGCAAACCTGACTCTTCAATCCAGTTGAGGAAAATCATATTTCTCTGATACTGTTTGTTCTTCACTTCAATTTGATTGCAAATGCAGCTGAAAGAAGTGTCTCTATTTTTATAGTAGATCCTCTGACCTTTCGGTTTGATTCATCATACTCAAAACTTCGCATCATTCCTATTTGGCTGTTCGACTTTCCAAATGATATATTACAAATATTAAGTGTCTTTCACTTGTCTTGTGTACAAGGTTTGGGACTCGATCTTCAAATGTAAAGGAGGAAGAGAAGAAGAAGTCCAGGGCTGAGAGGTGTGTTAATACCTCTGTTTATACTCAGAAAAAAATCTGCTATAGTGTTCTAGGTTTTTCGTATGCTCCCAAGTAGTGAACTGATGCATAGTTGAACGAATGGAATTGCCAGGTTTGGCCTTGCCTCATCCTCTCCTTCTTTTGAAGAGGCTAAGAAAAAAGCTCGTTTAGAACGATTTGGTCAGGGTACAAATGTTGACAAGGCAGAAGAAGAAAAACGAAAGGCACGGGCCCTCAGGTTAGTGAATCCGGCAGCGTCATGCCATTATTGATTCTTCTCTGTGGAACTTTAACCTAGTAATCAGCTTAGCTTACACCTCTTCACAACTTTTCTAGGTTTGCAGAAACATCTAGTGGATCACCTCGGGGAAACAGCAAGGATGACTCCAAGCCGGTATGTTTTACATGGTTTTGTGAAGAACTTTTGCCTCCTGTTCCACATGATTTTGCGCAGAACTTTCACCTCCAGTTGATTCTAATAAGCTCTTTTCATCATCTGTTTGTATATGCTTAACACAGGACGCAGCCACTGTGACAGGCACAGCGTGATTGAAGCACTCTGCCTTGGGTGAGGTTAGATGTTGTTATCGTCCCATAATAATGTTTCCCTGTCAAGGCTTGCTGCTGTAGTTTACCTAACATGGAATGAATCGACTTCATTTCTTGCAGGTCTCAGATATTATCCCTGGAGATTTTGGATGAAGCAATAGTTTGTACTCTAACTACGTGAACGGCGTCATGTGTTTCCTAGTCATCTTGAGGGCTGTTTTTGTGGACTTGCTGGGCAGCGTAGCTAGGTTTGTGGATGGTTATGTACCTCTTGTTTCTCCCCGTTTGGCGACGATGATTACTTATCTATGTACTCCCAGTTGGACTAGTTAACTGTTAGAAGACAACGCAGCACTCGTTATTTTTGTATGTTTCATTTGCTTCGTGCTGCAACGAATATATGCAAAGCCATATAAGGGAGCATGGCATCTGAGTATCTGATTACGTCATGCAAGTGCGATGCAGAACAGGGTTTTAGTTACCGATCAGGGTTTTAGTTACCGATCGGAGGTCGCTCGGCGGCAACTGAAAATTCGCAATTACCATGGTAACCAGTCGAGTTTTTAAAAAATTCGGATAAAATATATTTGAATAAATTTAAAATTTAAGTATAAATTACGATTTTATCTGCTCAGTAATCAGTCAAATTGGGTCGGTTACCGAGCGGTATGGATGCGTAATCAATAATTGTGTAGTAAAATCATAAAAAACAAAAAAAAAATCACCAATAAATCATGGAAAAAATAGTATAATATCATGGTATGTTTTGTAACATTAGAAAAAAAAATTAGCATGACATTTGCTATATTTTGGAAGTTTTTAAGGCAACAAACAGAGCAATGCGAGCACGGATATATAATTGTTGCTTCGAATATATGCGTATATTACCTATGCAGTGCCTGAAATTAATAAATATATATCAAATTATCCGTAGTAAAGCTAAAAACGCAATTACATCTCATCCATCAGTACTTACCATGGTATCCATGCCACGTGCAACCTACGAGATGAAAAAAATTAGTATAATAACATGGATGGAAATAAAGTAGTTGCAAAAGGTAAATTTGCATCACCTTTAGAACCACAGCTTGGGAGGCGATTAAATTCGGCCATATTGTACTCATCGGTGGACATTAGCATTATCTGTCGTGTCAATAGCAACTCCGCCTTAAACTCAGCCCATGTTTGCTCTGTCCATGCAGAAGTGGTTGACCATTGTCCTTGTAAAATAGCATAAAACTCAGGGTCTTACCACTCATAAACCCACTGAATATGAGGCTCTGACTGAGCATCGGGGATAGGATAATGGTATGGATACGATCCAGAACTACTCTCTATACCATAGCTGTTGGAATAGCTCCCACTATCTTGTGGTCCATCGTAGCCACCCTGTATTATATGCCTTGGTGAGTAGGGATGAAAACGAACGGGAACGGTCGGGAAAACCCTCTAACCGTTTTCATTTTCACATTTTCTCTCTAAAACGGAATCAAAAACGGGAAAGCCGGAAACGGGTACGAACTCAGAAATGTCGGGATATCAAAAACGAACCAATCCAAACATAAATATGCGGGTATCAGTCAGGAACCGATAATTTAAAATAAGAACACCTATCCGTAGAACAATGGTTTCAAACATCGACGCGACACATAATTAATTCATACCAACAAAAGTAATTTATATCATACACAGATGAACCACGTAATGACATAAGTATCAACTGAAAAACAACGACCATGTCGTAACTCGAGTATTCGACATAACATACAATCACACAAAGACTAGGATTGTAGGTGCCGCAAGAGCTTGAATAACATCGGTAGGTCAGCAGCCGACTGAGACTAGACCATTGAGATCTGGTTGAACTTTGGGACAGGGGTTATGTTTGGATTGACCGGCCGAGCTTGGCATGTAGGCTACATTGTGATTTGTGAAGTTTGATCTCAATTAGAAAAACGGGAAATTCTAGATTAAAAACGAGAAATCCGAAAACGGTCGGGAAAACACCATAACCGTTTTCAATTTTCACATTTTCTCTCAAAAACGGAATCGAAAACGGATGAGAAAATATAGAAAACGGATCAGAACAGAACGAAATTTATCCCGTCCGTTTTCATCCCTATTGGTGAGGATGGGGCACCGTGGTCCTGATCCTATATGGCATGCGAGAACTAATTCTCACCAGTGAATTGCACGGGAGGAACGACAGAGGATTGGCATGGAGGAACATCGCCGCCCTGACCATCATCATCATCACTATCAGTCTTTGAGCTATTGTCCTTCGATTTTTGGTAAGTTAGACTCTTTGGGTCACTATCCATGCTCTAATTGCTTTGCACTTGTCTTTTGCCTTTACCCTTAGTCTTCTTGCTCTTCTTTGTATGCGTCATTTGCTTCTTCCTCTTTCCCATGTGTGTGTCACCAACCACTGTAGCAGCCCACTGTTGTAAGTCTAGTGTATTCGCTGTGTCTGTCACCAGGTGAGTAGGCAAGGGTATGTCGCTATCTGTGTTCTCCTCGTCAAGCTCAGGGGCTGCATTTGATCTGCTGGTCTCAATCCAGTCCCGAAGCAGATTGTTATTCTCGTTCAATGTGAGCTCCATAAGCTGTGAAATGGATCATCATCAACAGTCGACCTGATACCTGCATCCAAGTTGTTCTGTATTCTCATGTTGTAGTTGACATATACCAACTTATGGAGCTTCTTGTAACTTAAACAGTTATAAACTTTGGTGTCGATAAAAGCAAATGTACTCCAGTTCCTCTCACACCCACTAGATGAAGCGCACTGAGACACTAGGTATCTGGCAAGCATTGATAGTGTAGGTGTAGACGAACCAAACATAGACCACCATTGCGCTGCAAGTAGGTAAAGTGATATGAGGCTTGGAAAAGTAGATAAAATGATGCAATGGATAGATATGTAAAGGTTTTTGTACCAGGATGAGTCCTGCCGTCACAAGTCATCCGTGCAGCGAGAGGACCTGTGAACGAGAGAGACTTTGTCCGATATGTTTCTGTCGGTGACACAGGAACCAGGGGTCTCCGAGTCCCGAGGCCAGAACAACAGAGTGCCACGTGGCGTCCTCCCTCGGGGGATATCTCCCCGAGGTCTGAGAAGATCAAGTTCCGGGAGAGGGTGCTCGGGGCTTCGAACAGTGGCCCCCGAGCACCTAAGTTCCCCGATGATAAGAAAAGCCAAGCTCCTGGAGAGAGTGCTTGGGGCCGCGAACAGTGGCCCCCGAGCACTCGGTTCTCCGAGGTCCCAAAAAGTCAATTCCGGGAGAGAGTGCTCGGGGCCGTGAACAGTGGCCCCCAAGCACTCAGTTCTCCGAGGACCAGGAAAGGGCATATCCGGGAGAGAGTGCTCGGGGCTGCGAACAGTAGCTCCCGAGCACTCACAGTTCCCCGAGGGCCTGAGAAGTCCTTTGCCGGTGGTCCCCACAGAGGCCCAGCGGTGAAGTGTCAACTGGTGAGAGGCCCGATGCTGCATTTAAGAGGGCGCGTAGCCTGTCACTTCCAACCACTCCCCCCACGCCTGCTGTCAGTCCCTGTCACGGTCTGGCAGGGAGGCGTGGGGACATTTAATGCACGGGTCCTATCGCGCGTCATCCGGCGTGCCTCGGGATAACGTCGCAGAACTCGAGGCACCCCACTTGCCGCCCTGCTGTGTCAAACCTGCTCTGACTGGGCGGGTATGCCGGGCTACTCGGTGGCTGCCCGGTGGGCCCTCCCCGTGGCGCCCGTTGAAAAACGGCATGATGACGAACAAGACCAGACGAGGGCACGTTTTCAACCCTCCCCGTCACCTCGCGTAGCAGCCCATGATGGTTGCTTTCCATTTATGGCACCTTGAAACTCGCGCCATCCTTTCTGGGCACGCTACCGCCCCGGTGGGTATATAAGCGGGGCGGGCTCCCCGGAGAGAGATGGTTCGGGTTGAGTTGGGGTTGAGATCAAGACAACAGAAGACGAACCAGAAGAGAAGTCTCGAAGAACAAGGAGCACGAAGCTTTAGACTTAGACAAATATTCTTGTAACCCAGCAGATACTCAGAGAGACATTCTCAGAGCATTTATAGCATACACACATGAGTAGGGTGTTACGCTCAGTGCGGCCTGAACCTGTCTAAAAATCCCCTGAGCATTTACTACTTCCTGCATCTGATCATTCCACCTCCACCTGCATCTCATTTACTCCCATTTATTTCACCTACGAAGCGGGTTCAGAATCATCCCCCCGGCCGAATCTCAAAGGGGGTCTCTCCGGATCTTCGCTTGAGGAGTTCACTCTCCGACAGTTTCAGCCTTAATAAGTGCTTCTGTGGCAGTACTAACATCAATCATCCTCTCGAATGCCGCACGGAGATCTTCGAACAAGGTTGGACCCATGCCATACGCGTAATGCGTGCGGGGGTTCAAAGCGGCCGCTGCAAGTTGATGATCGAAGCATTAGTACCACAAGCATTAGAAACACAAGCATCAGTACAAATAAGATAGCAAGTGGTAGGAGTGTATTACCGGCATTCATGTAGGTCCTATTGGCTAGATCATGCATTTTGCGATCGATAAATGCCATGTACTTTTCAAAAGAATCTCTATCATTACGATACAATGCCTCATACTCCTGCTTCACAACGGTGTATCTCAGGAGCACCTCACTCAATGTTGGCACCTTGTCCTGATCAGCAAAGTGGAGGAATGCATACAATGGCTAGACGGAATCGACAACCATTTTAAGATTGTCCCACTATGGTAAGCTAGATAGGCAACTATGTGTATCTCTCCCAATATCAGAACTAATGTATCGAGACTGCTGGAACTCACTAGATGCCATCCATTGCATGAACTTATCCTTTCGGTGTAGAAAGCTATCAAGAAATAGGTAGTTCGTGCCAAATCTTGTGGCATTCCACCTCGCCAACTCTACACCAATCGCAGCCTTCATCATTTCATGTAGTTTTGAATGATTGTACAGCCATCATGATATGGACCTTGCACTTTGGATGACCATGTCGTGTTCTCTAAAATCACCAACCGATTTCAACATTAAATTTATCATGTGTGCCACACAAGGCTGCCACGCGATAGCAGGATATTCCCTTCTGAGAACCTGACAGGCCTTCTTGTAGTTGGACCCGTTATCAGTCACAATCTGCATAATATTTTGTGGCCCCAAATCATTTACCACTTCTCTTATCTCCTGCATAAAAGAATAAACCAAATAAATATGCAACAATTGAAATACTATGTTAGCAACTTAGGAAAATAATGTACCTTGTTCAAATACTTTGCATCTTGACTGTAGCCAGTCACATCTACAGACTTGTAAAAAAGTATACGACCATTGCAATATAAGAGAAAATTAATAATACTCATGTGCGTCGGTCCCGTCCACGAATCGCACATTATGGTAACACCATACTTTGTCCATTCTAGCTTCCACTTGTCAAATATTTTCTTCAATGCACTTTCGTTCTCGTCCAGATACTTACCATCTATATCCCAACCAGTTGGAGATGGTACACCCTCGCCTGTTATGGAACAAATGGTCAAATTTTAAAAAGAAAGAAATATGACAACAATAAATTCATTACAAACTTAATCACTCACCCCATTTCTGTGTTTCTTTCACTGCAGTGACAAAGAATGCATCGTCCGTCCTTCTACCAAGTATGCCTGAAGTGTGGAAAAATTTGGACCATGCCGAACCAATACCTTCCTTCACTTTCTTTCCCTTAGCACTCCATGACCCGGTGTCAATCTTCGGTTGCACAGGGGCTTTTGCTAAAGCAACATTGTAATCTCTGACACTTGGTGGTGGCTCTCTTGTTGAAGATGCTCTCCTAAGCATTCTCTTTAACACAGAGCCCCCTCTATCACTACCACTACCACCTCCATACTCATAGGACTCGCCTGCCCTCCTCCTGAACTCTTCCTCGTTCCTCGACTGAGCCATGGCACGCTGCACATGTTCCTCTTCCGTGTCCTCATTGTCGCTTGTCAAATCTACCTGAACTCTAGCTGATTCTTGCCTTCGAACCCTCTCCTCAGTCTTTCCCTTCCTCTTATCTCTTGCCCTATCCAGCTCACGTCTGAAATAATCACGCACATCTGGAGGCACCCTATCACAATATATAACATTCGATTCACATCCTGCCAAAGGTTCTTTCAACCTTGTGGCACCACTGCCTCTCTTTCCTTATGCAGTAATTGCACCTAAATCTCGGGGCCAAATTTTCCCCATGCTGCCACACCACATCTTTATCCATCATCGATTAATTAGCAATTTTTCTGTTGGAAGAAGAAAACTCGACGGTTAGCCTACTAATAAATATCTCCATACATGTTCAAATCGCTAGTCAACTCAATTGAACAAAAATTATCAAAGGTTAGCCTACTAATAAACTTATTTGAACGAATATTAGTAGCATTTGCACCTAAAATCGATAGTAAATGGCTGATTATCTTGCACGAATATTACCAACATTCGCATGTATACGGACAATTCAATGTAATAAGGTCCATAGCCGAGCGAATCAACCGCTACATGTTCCTAATCGACTACACGACGAACTGTTGCCCTTCTAACACCGCTTACCAACCATAATACACGAAAGAACGCTACTAAACGGTCCACAACCGAACGTATCACGCACTGCATCGTCGAAATACCACGCAATCTACAACTACCGACCACATATCCACGATTACCGACCGAGAAACATGCAAAATTGAAGATTATTAGCGGCTACCGAAGCTTCATCGTCGGTTACCGAACTGTGGCGAGGAGTTTCGACGCGCTCGGTGCAGACGGTTGGTTACCGCTCGGATGCGGTCGGTAACCGAGCTCCACCGTTCGACAATCGTGCCTGCGTCGCCGGATTTCCACCGGAGAGCACCAGATTCGGTCGGGCAGTCACCGGCGCTGCATCTGCTGCTGCGGGAAATGGGGTGGGGATTCTCTGCAGTGCACAGCGCCCTCCACACCGGCGCAACCTTATCCACTGAACGTGGGCCAAAACGGGCTGGATCAGTACTGTTCATTTGGCCCAATTAACAAAATAGCCCATTTAAATGAATTCCGAACTTTGCTCGCCAATTTGGAGCTCCAAACGAGATTTGTTTCGAATTTTGTTTGCATAGATACTCTTAAAATTAGCTCTAGTTTTTTATCGGATTTTTTTTTGGATTTTTTGATTTTTTTTTTAAATTGGTTTGAATTTTTTGAATTTAAATTCGGTTACTGCTCGACTTTTGAAACCGAGCCGGACCGAGAAAGTTGGTAACCATGGTTTTTGCTCGATAACCGTTGCATTTTTGAACCGTGATGCAAAGACGGTATGGACCCAGCAAGTATACATGTGCATTTCTCGGGACGGGCTGAGGAAAATTCTGGTCCTTGTTGGGACTAAATCTGCTGTCCAGGCTCGCCCAAAATAATTTGTTGGGCTCTATATCTAGTTGTATCCACTATACAGATTTTTATATATATATATTTTTAATATTTGTAAGACTACACTTCTATTTTAGGAAATGGCAGAAATAGTCTATCGTTATCTATCCATCAGGTAAGAATAAGATGTCGCTCGATGAACATGTAAGATTATGTAGGCTCCGGCGTCAGGGCATTAAAAAACTGGAGAAAGCAATGTGCCTCCTAGAGTGCGACACCTTTGTATTGTTTGTTCATTGGGTGACATCAATGTCTCGCCTAGTAAATGAACGATACATTGCTTTGGTCGAATTAATTTAATTTGCGATAGAATAAGTAATTTTTTTTGTTGTCGAATCGTTCAGTGTCATTAGATGTTTGTACAACATTTTGGATACCCGAATTTGACGTAACATATAGTTAAACACGATGATTTTAATGGGAACTGCGACATACACGGACGTTGGTATGTATGATACACGACCATTATAACTTAAATTAGTAACGTGTCATGTCTTAGTGAATGTAAATAACATGATTGCAACATCTGGTCCACTAAGTGCAACGTGGATACTTTTCCTTCCTCGCCGCTTATAGTCCTGGCTCACATGCTCGACATGCCCTATGACGCTTCCTCTCCCTTTCCGCCTCACGGGTCTCCGCCATTATGTGGTTACGCTCCTCCCTCATCTTCTGTTGCCCCTCCTAAATGCGCTTGCGTGTAGCCTCCCTCCTTTCGTCAGCTTCTATCTCATAGAAGCATATCCAAACGACGCGGTGCTCAGTGTGAAGGAGAACACATCCTCTTCGGACTGCTCAGTATACAACCATTGTAAGAAGTCATATAGTGGTGACAACAACTGCAATGAGGAATGAAATGTTAAATGGTAAATCTTAGTTATTTCTAGAGTAGTTTGGCCATAAGTTATTACCTAGCTGTAGGAGCCAATATTGGTGCTTCACTGGGGTGGATCGTACTCGTAGTTACGACACATGAAGAACCTCCTTTCATAGGTGTATGAGAACTCAAAGAACTTCATCACCCTACAAATATCTCCACCCCAGGACATGGGCACTTCGACTCCATCAGGCGTAGTATCCGACATGTACTTCTTGGGGAATGGATTAGACGCTATTTGCGTTCGAGTTTTGGAGGTTGAGGCTACTGATGTGGTTCTACATGTGGGCAGAAGATCATCTATTTATATAATAGATTCATCCTAGCTCATGGACTAAGCAGTTGATTCTGCAGGAAGGTATTGTCATATCAACTGAAAATGCTATTTTCTAAAAAGACTACTTTTAAAAATGCTACTTATGAAAAGACTACGTCTTAAAAGGCTACTTCTGAAAAACCTAATTATGAAAAGACTACATTTGAGAAGCCTACGTCTTAAAAGGCTACATCTGAAAAGTCTAGGTCAGAAAAGACTATATGAAAAGGCTAGGTTTGAAAAAGAAAGTGATGAGAATGCTAATTCTGAAAAGACTTGGTCTAAAAATGGAGTCCATGTTTATTAATATGATCAGTTGTAGTAGAAGCCTTCAATTTTATTATCATGGTTGGATATGTATAGGTAACACAAAGTTGACGGTAATATTACATTGATACAGATAGGAAAAAGTCTTCTACTGGGTGGACCAAGGATGACTCCCCTTCGTTGACGTTCTGCTTCGTGCTCAGCCTCTTCTTGCGCACATGAGTGCTTAACGCCTTTGTAGGTGTTCCTCACGCCTGTGAAGTTCAGCCTCATGTCTCCTTAGAATATCCTGCTGAAAACAATTTTTCTCCTCACGCCTCTGAAGTTCCTCGGCCTATCGTTTATATTCTTGTTCTCGGTGTTGACGTTCTTGTTGTCGCTCGTGTTGTGTCTCCTACCTCAGTCGTGCTTCCTCCATCCTAATCTCATACTCGCATTTTATTTCAGCCTCTTTGATGTAGCTCCTACAGTATGTCGGCCTAGCAAGGTTGACCAATTCCTTGAAACGACAAGGCTTAGGATAATAAACCCAAAGTTAGAAGTGATGTATTGAAGGTATAATTAGAAGGTGTGGACAAAGGTAAAGAGAGAGACACACCATGAAATCGTCGTCAAGCTCCGGACACATAAACAATTGCCTACCAAAAGTCTAGACCTCGAAGGACGTTGACATTCGAGCTCGATCGCCACACCTGCATAATAGACGCTCGTGCCATTATGGCCATCCCATAGGGTGGTTCCTCTAGGAATCCATAACGACCTGTTTCGAGGCTCATCGAACTGGTAAACGAAGTCTGGATACACGCGATGTGTCTGCACGTTGGACCAAGATGGTTGTGCAACCAAACTAAGTTAGACAAATAAAGAAAGAAAGTAATTAACAAATACGTGCAAAGCTTAGAGCTCTTACCCTCCGTCTGCACCACAACGATCCCATTGTTGGACCGTCAACGCCGTCCATAGGGAACTGGTAGGCGCTATTGTTCACAACAGACCTGCCAATGGCGATGCGCTCGTAGGACCACATTTGAAGCAATAGAGGACACCCAATGAGAGTGGCGTTGTCATCCGTCTTCGTGCATACGTCGCACAAGCTGTGGTATGTCATAGTCAGCACATTAGAAGCCCAACTGTACTACAGGACCTCCCCCAGGTCGGTGTCCATCACCTCTCTGACTTAGGGGAGTATGCTCCTCGAGACTGTGTTGTTGTGGGTCTTGGTGAATATGACCTACCTAAACAACCACAAGAGCTACACCTCCAAGTGGTGGGACACGTTCTCGTCGCCTGATAGTGGGTGGATGTTGTTTGCTTGTCAAAAAAAGAAACAATTACAAATATCTTCATCTGTTAGTAACATACAAGTCGCTATATCAAACATATCTAAATCCTACATCTACTACCATAGTTTTACCTACACTATGTCTAAATCCTACATCTAATACCTAACATATGTCTAAATACTATATCTAATTGCTAAACTATGTCTAACACTAATTCTAAAACTAGATCTATATTCCAACCTATGTATAGCGGCTATCCTATCGGGTTTGTAAAAAAATCATCGATCTAACCTCTAATCTATATCAAAACCTAGCGCTAGTGGCTATCCTATCAGATTTATAAAAAACAGATAAAACAAATATACCTCTTTACTTCGCTGCAAATTCTCCTCCCCTCTCGCCCGAGTTCGAAGCAAATAGGGCGCTGACGTAGGCAGGACGACGCCGATCGAATTATATACCTAAAAGATCTCGCCCACTGTTTGGACAAGACCTTTTGGATGAACCCGTAGACGTCGTAGCAACAAAAACCCCATTCATTCAGCGGACAAGACGTTAGGAAAAACCATTTAATATGCTCTGACCACCGAGCTTTATAAGGTATCGCTCGATAAATGGATGGCAGTATATATAAAAAATCCCATTATACATACATACAACAACAGAGTCTTTTAGTCTAAACAAGTTGCGGTAGGCTAATCTCGTTGTATACATAACTGAAAGAAAAAGAAACAAGGAATACATTTGTTGTAAACAGTGTGACTCCTCCCGAGTATGACAATACAACCACATGAGCAGATCTTATTCCATTTTATAAAGATACTACCCTAAACAACACTACGAACGTCACTCCGCTGCTAGTGGCCGTAGAGCTCCCGGTGCGCGACAAGCTCCGACTTCCGCTCGATCGTGTAGCGCAGCTGCTCCTTCACCCGCCGCAGCGCCAGGAGAACGGACTCCACGTCGCAGTGCGGCTTCGGCGCGCCCGTTTCCGCGGCGGGCTGGGGCTGCGGGTTGGCTAGAACGATCGCAAGCTTGTTCTCCTCTTGTTCTTCCTCGTGAGTCCCTGCCTGGGGATCTGCGGTTTGCGCCTCCTTGTATTCCTTTCTTGAATCATCGCCCGCTCCTACAACGAGCTGAGGGTCTACCAGCACCAGCGCTAGCCTGTCCCTGTCATCGTCATCGTCGCGGGAGTCTTGTTCTGATTTTACAGAGAAATTGGAAGCATCAAGGTGGTGCCTGGCGCAAGAAAACATTAAATGAGTTATATATATTGCAATGAGTGAGAAAGGAATTGCCAAGATAGCTGCACAAATACAGTTTCTTAGCAAGGTTTTCTCTAAATATTCCCATGCCCATATCCTATGTTGTTACATGTGAGTGTTGTGGTTTTTAGTAACACTGCCACCTTCTGCTCATTTTCAGTTATGTTTCGCAAGTGCATGATGATTTTATACATCTATATTAACATTGGCTGGCGTGACAAGGGAAATTCTAAGGTTGGTTCGCTTCAGTCTATGTGGCGTGTAATGCCAGACAATCCTTCCACCTCCTTTCCTATCCTAAAAGGCAATCATTCTGTTCTAACGCAAAGGGAAGCACTAATTGTGTCCTCGATACCTAACATGGTGAAAGATGCCTATTGAAGCTAGCCGGCAGGAGCTTCAAAAAGGAAAATATTAAGGAGGAATTCTTTGTCCAAATTCTAGCTGGAGGAAAGGCAATTTCTCTTGAGAAAAGATAAGAAAAAACTCCGGAAATAACTATTATGTAAAGAAAATTAACCCCTAAAGCAATATAGCTAGTATTTAACTTTCAACCAACAAAGTACTTGTTGTCATCAGTTTATCTGTATGCGTACCTATCTGAATCATGATCACCGGCACTCTCCCCAGAACTGCAGTAGTTGTAGGTGCCCCCAAGATCCTTGCAAGGGCTGGCCTGGGATTGCTCGGACACAACTGAGCACCAGCTCCCGTCCTGGGAGGAGTTCACCTGATTGCAGGAACCGGCGGAGGAGGCCCCGGCACTGTCAGCGTCTCCGGGAGGGCCAGACCGTGCAGAACCAATGCTGCTCAACGAGCCATGATTGTTCCTCTCTAACTCCGGCTCCTGGTGACCGGAGCGGCCATTGGAGGATAGCGACCCGATGGAGCCGTCCGAGAGCTCCACGTCCAGGATCTTAAGGGACTCCAGCTTCTTGATAGCCTTCCTGAGCCTCCTCTCCGCTTTGTTCCTCACCTTGACCTCGTCGGCGAGCTGCTTCTCCAGCTCGTCCAGCTGCAGCGGAATCAACCATCAAACTAACATTCAAAAGGCAAAAATCTCAATTGGAATGTGAAGCAATAGCAATACGGGATGTGTGTGTGAGAGAAAGTAAGATAAGATACCCTTCTGGTCAGTTGGTCGGCCTCCTCCTTGGCAGCCTTGGATGCCACCCTCTCTGCGAGCAGCCTTCCCCTCAGGCACTCCAACGTCCTCGTGCCACCACCACCCTCCCCACCCCCACCACTCACCCTGCAATCAATGCAACAAAACACAAACGCAGAAACAAGTCAGGAATTGATCCTTTCATAGGATACCCATCAGCCAACAACAAGCAGCTCAAGAACTGATCCTTGCTAGCCAGAAACCAAGTAGCAATCCAAGGAACAGCGTAGGAACCGATGCTGCAAAAAGAAACTATCCAAGAACGCAAGCAACTCTAGCAAATTGTACCGACCTGCATTGCATGGTCTGCGCAGCCATTTCTCCTATCCTTCTCGCATCCAAGCTTGGCAGGGGAGGGATGTGCGATACCAGCTTGTGCTTGTGCTTGTGCTCGGGCTCTGGTTACCTAGCACTAGCAGTAATCCTCACCTTGTGACGGCGGCTTTGGGCGCTTCTGCTGCGTGCGCCTCTGCTTTTAAGCTCGCGCGGCAGGGGAGGGTGCAGCGCAGCTGAACTGGAGGAGGCTTGAAGTGGAAGGTGTCAGCCGTGAGGCAGGGGGAGTACTAGAAAAGAAGCATGGATTTTTATGACCACAGGAGCCGGTTTTGTCCGTGACCGCCACCCGTGAGGTGCATTACTGGCGTCACTGGGAACATCGCTCTCTTTCACTACACTGCAGTACATTCTTCAGTTACTGCATTTCCCCTTTTTTTTCTTTTACTTCTGTGTCTCTGAAAATCTACCGACGTCAAAAGACACGCGCAGAACTCTTTTTTTTCTTGCTAAGAAAAGAGAAAAAATATATAAAGTCTTGAATGCAACGTTGCAGCAGTCACTTGAGATTGTGCGTTGAACTCAAGATATACTTGGCACCTGCCAAGTGCCAAGACACAAGCCCTAACCCAACAAAACTTGCAAAATAGATGGTACAGTAAAAGCAATACTGTACTTACCCGTATAATTAACAAAGAGACGGTCTCAGGGGACATGTGGCCATGTGGGGCTATCACCGGCCTTGCAACCTGCAATCCTGATTCTGCAATGTTGTAAGCGAGAGAGGAGCGGAGGGCAGAAAGGAAACCACGTGAAAGCCAGATCCTGCTGGTGCATTCAACCCGCTTGTTGCCCGGCCCCATCGCCTTGTGTCCTCTTGCTGCATTTTCTTTTCCTCGTGGTTTTTAGCAGCATATGAATTCCCAGCAGCCACCGACTTCTCAGTTGTTTTCTTTTATAAAAAAATATCTAGAAGAATGTTTTTCTTTTGAGAATAGAAATTTTATTAATTCTCATCGTTATATTAAAATGATATAGCTATACAAGAGTTTACTTCTAGCTTTTTGCATAACTAAGATGCATATAGCTCATAAAATAAAATAAAAAAGGTACATAACACAAAGAGTATTCTCTGTTACAGGTGGAACTGATCTGGACGAATGTACGTAGTACGTACCATTATATGGAGGACCAGGACAAAAACGCTTCGAGTGTCCTTGTCGCCCTGCCTCACAAGCTGCCTGTGCTGCTTCTGCGATTTGAACTAAACTGACTCCGAGTGATAACCGACAAGATGTGCAGTATTAACAATGACATTTGAGCTGTCGTCTCATGTGGCTCTCAAATACACTATAACAATATTCCCTAAAAAAAACTAACAATATAAGCATGAGAGGAGCATGCAGAGTTTGGTGAGACAAGCATAGACATACGGTGTGAGCATACCTTCCATATCAAATGTTGCGAGGAATTCGCTGGCGCTGCGCTGACGAGAATGAGATCGGCACCGCCCCAACTTGTGTCTTTCTGAGGCATGAGTGATTTGTGAATGTGCATGTACTTTAGAGTGCGTTTGGTTGCCTGTACTAGCCCGCACCTGCATGGGACGGTGCAGAACTAGGTTTCATTCAAGCGTTTGGATGCCCGAATAAGATGAACTCATACAGAATGAGGTGATACATATGCCTGAAATATCCCCACGAGATGATGTACCGTTCGTCCGTCAAAATCGCTGCACAACTCCGTCAGGTTCGTTGTGTGAACAGTACTCCCATATGAACGGCACCAGAAAATCAGTGCTGTTCTAAAAATTGGTATTTTGTTGCTCTAAAAATTCTAGAATTTTTTGTACATGTTCTATAATTTATGTACAACTCATTTTAATTGAATCCACCTAAAACACTTATGTTAAATTTAAACTAAATTTCACAAAAAATACTACTTTATAATTTCTAATAATTTTTAGTGCCTCAAATAAATTATTAAAAATCTGAGAAAATTCATTAATATTTCTCCTATGTGATAGATTAATTTCTATAATTATTACTAGCCCTAAGTTATATAGTAAAAAAAAGTGAGTCACTTTGTAATACTCTATTTATATGTTTTTTTTTGTCATTTCATATAATAATAACAAGCAAAAAATTATTATTTTTATAATAATTAAGTTATACATGGATATAATATATAGCTTTTAAGCAACTAAACATATTCTCATATCATCTCATATTTCTAACCAAACACATTCTCATATCATCCTATGCATCCAACCAAACACATTCTCATACCATCTCATAATCTAACCAAACAACCTATTTATACTACCCCATCTAGAACCATTTCATTTAGGATGATCTTATCTCATTCAAGTTCCTTCAACCAACTAAGCACTACCTTACATTCTTGTGCTGCTACAGGAGCTGCTGCTGTTCTTGTACAGTACGAAAATTCCTCCATCCACTAGCTTAACAGTCATGAAAGCGCGAATAATGGGCAGGAAGGAAACAGACAGAGAGCTGCGACATTTCTCATGGGATCATGCCAGGCTCCGTACAGTGTACCACATAGGGTCCTAGGGCAGTTGCCACAGCAGGATCTTTGACACCATGGTTAGAATATAGCTTTAAGCAGTAAAAAATTATGCTTTGAAAAGCAACAGTTAAAGAAAGTAAAAAGAGATCAAAGTAGAATGACAAAGATGACGAGATGGGGACTGTACCTGCTCCAAGAACTCAACCAGATTCCACTGGAAATGGTAACTTCTGGGTACTGCAGTGCAGTAGTATTCTTCCACTGCTGGTTCACTGCCCTTTTTCCCGGCATGATTACTACGAAACGGTGACCATCTTTCCTGATCTGGGAGTGGTGCTTTTGCGCCGAGACTGACGATCGATGATGATGATGACGACGCTTCTTCGGCAAGTGAATGCAAGCACACATAGCCCATGCACAAAGGACGCAGCTTCTGTAGTCCCTCACCGCTGGTTATTACAGTGGCCTGCTGGGAGGTGTATCACGTGCACAAGATATCAGTATCCACATGCATAATACCACCAAAACCATTCAAAATATTTTGAATGGACAATTGGACATAATTAGCCAATGGCCAGGTTTCGATCCCGACCATTTTCCTAGAAACATACAAAATGTAGAGATAAAGCCAAAGGGAAATGAAGTGACAAAAGTTCCCCCTGATCTGTCTTGATGCCTGTTTTGTTTGTGGTAACTTGTGATGGCTCTACTTCTAGGCACTCTGTGCTCCTAATCATGAAATACCCCACCTCTCAAGCTATGTTTTTTTTTCTGTGTGCGCTCAGATGGGAATACAAGGCTGTACACTATGATTAAAGAGATGTGGTGATTATACTCACTTAGCTTCACTTGAACTCCAAGGCTCCAGGGTGAGATGGACCACACATCAAAGATTACAAGGCTGCACATAGCCTGTGGCCTGCTTCAAAACATCTCATCAAAGTCGCCACCAGTGATGTTATCACATTGCCTCGTTTGCACAGTCAGTCACTGCATGTGGAGATCAGTGCAGCTTTCAGCCTGTGAAGTTTTAGCATGTGAGCCCTGGGCACAAAACAAAATAAAAGTGATGGCTTTCTGGTAGTAAGGCCAGAACATGTTGGATGCAAATCAGAGAACTGCTTGCGTGCTTTTCCTTTTTGGAGTTCATGAGTGTTAAGTTTGTATAAATTGCACAAATGATGAATGAATACATTGAAGCCCAATGGGCACTATATAGAGAGGTGGATGGGGGGAAACCCTAGACTAGGAGATGACTTTTATAACCTTAACAATGAGCTGGGCAATAATGAAGTAGAATGATCCAAGCATGTGAACCGTGATCCACAGGCACGAGGGCACTAAAAGACAGATCTTGTCGTGCTAGCTCTTTGCGGTTCTGATTCTAATGCCAGGATAGGATAGGATAGGGGACATGCAAAGCAGGACGGAGAGAACAAACGTTGAGGAAAACATGATGGATTGTACAACAATACAGTGTATTCTACTTCTTTATACATAAGCTATGGTGTTGTCTATAGAGTAAATACTGAATACAGTAGGTTAATGTTGCAAGTTATAACCTTTATTCACTGGATCCACAGCATTAAAGCAACTTTTGTTGATGAAGTGAATAATGTTCTGCACATTGCTTGGTTGGTATTCGATCCAGGACTCGGGTACCGCTGATGGCTGCAGTCCTGAAAATGCAAATTAGATTGCCACTGCTTCCAAAGTTTTTATATCTGAAATTACCTGTTGCTTTGGTATATGTTGTCTTGTAAAGAAATAGAGTTTAAGGCCAGCTTTCAGTTCAAAAGGTTCAGATAAGAAGATCCTGGAAGGATGCTCTCATTGGATCCAATTCCCATGTTTATTGGTCCTACGAAATTTAGTTAATCAATCAAATCAATATGACCGACCACACAGTCGAGTGATGTGGTCCAAATAGCTCTAAAAGTATGGTATCCTCTCAGGCATGATAATCACATCTCAACTATTAGATCTATTGAATGCCATCAATATAACTTGTCTTCATCTAACACTGGTTGAGGACAAGCTCCTTTCTATCATTCAACCCAATTAAACAATCAACAACCAAGTTTATTTTTTGTGGCCCGCTTGTTTGATGCATCTGCAGCAACAAAAAAACATGCAGACCATTGATCCCTTCAATTCCAACTACACCCAGGAACCTTCTCCAATCCAACTCCCCACATCATGCTCCTTATGATCTCAGTTTCTTCCCATTTCCCAGCATTTGAGTATAAATTAGCCATTACAATGAAATTACCAGTGTTCTTAGGCTCAATCATAAACAATCAATCGAACACAACTCGACCGAGCTCAACATCACCAACTTCTGCTGCCCCATTAAGCAATGCACCCCAGACCTTTGCATTTGGTTCCAAGGCATTTTGTTGACAAGCTCAACTGCATCCTTTAGCATCCCTGCACGGTTGAGTACAGAAACCATGCGAGCGTATTGCTCCATCACCGTAGTGATACCAAACACAACCTGCATGGAGTCAAAAACTTTACGAGCATCAGCGACCTTGCCAGCATGAGCACAAGCAGTAAGCACAGCAGCGAAAGCTATGGTATCCAGCCTAGTGCCAGAACTGATCATCTCATTGAACAGACGCAATGCGTCCGCGACTTCTCCATGAGCCGCTACAGCTGATATGATTGATGCCCACACAACTTTGCTTCTGTCACCAATCAATTCAAACACCTTCCTAGCCCCATCAAGAAATCCAGCTTTTGAGGAAGCATCGATCAATGCACTCACAACACTGATGCTCTGATCATAGTTGTTTCTGATCACATACCCATGAGCTTGCTTTACTCCCTGTATATCTGCGAACAAAGGAACTGAAGGAATGATGATTGAAAATGTGGTTGAATTAGGTAGTATGCTAGAACCAATCATCTCATGCACTAATCCAAGCACGTCGGACCGGCGGCCATTTTGAACCAACCTAGCAATCACTGCGTTCCAAATGCTGATTCCTTGAGCATTTGCTCGGCAGAAAAGCTCCTTCCCTCGTCGACATGCTCATGGTTCATGTACCCAGTAATCATGGCACTGCAACTGACTACATCTTTCTCAGGCATCCTTTCGAACAACTCTCTTGCATACAGCAACCGACCACATTTGGCGTAAAAACAGACGATAGGGTTCCACATTGCGACGTCCATGTCAAGTCCGTTCTCGGTAGAAAGCTGGTGCACACGAACACCGAAATCAACAGCCTTGAGGTGTGCACAAGCATGCAACACACTTGTCACCGTGACACTATTCGGTCCTACACTGCCACCAGCATGAACCCGTGCAAACTCCTGGAACAGTTCCAGGCACTCCCGGTACCACCCTGCACGAGCGTACGCTGATATCAGCGAGTTCCAGGACACGACGTCTCGCCGCGTCATTTCATCGAACACTGCCCGAGCGGAGCGCGTGTCCCCATCGCTGGCATACTCAGTGATGAGCCCATTGGACACGAATATGTCGGTCCCGAAGCTGCGCAGGAGCGCGACGGCGTGGAGCTCCCCGGCGACGAGTGAGGAGAGCGCCGGTCCGGACGCGGCGAGGGACTTGAGGAGCGCGGAGAGCGTGATCTCGTCGGGGAAGATGCTGGAGGCGGCGAAGAGGCGGACCGCTGCGGAGGGATCGGGCGTGTGCAGCGAGAGCGCGATGAGGATGGCGTTCCAGGCGAAGAGGTTGGGCTGCGGGATGGCGTCGAACACCCTGCGTGCGCCGCGGGAGCAAAGGGAGATGAGCTTGGAGGCGAGGAAGTTGGACGGCGTCACAGAGAGGGCGACGAGGCGGGCGTGGAGCTGGCGGCCGGCGGCGAGGTGACCGGAGTCCGCGCAGAGCTGGATGAGGTGACCGTATAACCGAGGGTCCGGCGGCACGGTGGTGAGCCACGACGACAGCATCATTCGCTTGTTCATCAACGGCTAGCGTGGGTGATTGAATTCGGCTTTGCTATACCGCTTTAGAGCATCTCTAACTGAGCTCTCTTTCCACCTCTATTCTATATTTTAAAAAAAACGCTGAAAATCGGTCTCCAATCAATCCCTATCCGGCCCCTTTCATTTGAGGAGCCCTTAAATCTCCTCCCTCACCCCCTACATCTAGAGGTCCCTCATCCAACCCCTCATCTGGCCCCTCACCCGCTCCGTCACGCCCGCGCACGGCCCCTCCCGCACCGCCGCACTACCCCACGTTTGCCCGCCCACACTTCCCCGCACCTGCTCGCCCGCCCACACTGTGCCGTCGCCTCCTCACCTGCCCGCCCGTGCCATGGAGGCGTGGAGAGAGGGATCTCGAGGAGAGGGAGGTCGGGGAGAGAGGAGTGGGGAGAGAGAGGGAGCTCTGGCCGGTGTTGGGAGAGAGGCTCTGGAGAGAGAGGGAGAGAGGGGAGAGAGAGGAGAGAGAGTTACCAGATATTAATAAAATAGATATGATTTGAATATATGGGGTCAAATATGAGGGGTCGGTTAGAACGCGCTGAGAAGTAGAGGATGAGTCCCTAAATAAGAGAAATAGGGGATCAAATATGAGTAGTCGGTTGGAGATGCTCTTAGCATGATTAAATTATTGTAGCTATTGTTTACATAGGTCTTGTGTGTGTATATATATATATGTATGTATGTATGTATTATATATATATATATGTATTCGTGTGTATACATAAGTATACATAATTTTTTTAACTTTCTGAAAATAGCGAAAGAAATAATAGTTACAATGATAAATCGACTGAAATAATCTAAAATGTAAAGGAAAATATCAAAAACTCAAAAAAAATATGAAACAAATTTAGTTATGTTCGTATTAGTGTCATCTACATGTTAAAATTGAGATGTCCAAAAATGATGAATCCATTTTTTTAGTCTTCTTTTGTTATACTCTGTGCAAAAAATAAAACGACGCGACGTAGGTGCACTAATCTTCCCAGTTTCATTCAAATTTCATAGGGTATTCTATTTTATAAGACCTTGTTTGGAAGTAAAGGAGGAAAACCCAAGAAATGAAATCCGCTAGGGAGACTTAGAGGTCACTTTTTGGGGGATTTCTGCCTAGGGGTTATATTCACTGCCATTGTTTGAAAATCGAAGGGGAGAAATTCCCCCGAACAACAATGGTCCTATAAAATCAAAGAAAAATCAGAAAATTTTAATAAAATGAGAACCTCATTGCAAGATCATTTCTATCGACGATCGGTAAAGTCAATTATATGAATGCTTGTATAAAGCAAGGATACCTGCTGGTTAACTTATGTATCAAAGATAGAGACACTAGTTGTTATAAAAGTTCAGATCTTTCTTAGAATAATAGCTTTACACCTTATTTGCCTTTATTAATCTCAGAAAAAGACGATTATAACTAGAGTTTCTTTAGATCCAATATTAAGCGTCTCGGCTAGTTCTTTCATGTTCTAGGTCCTGAAGTTCCTGCCAGATGAATTTGTCGTAGTATGACTATATCATGGATCTCAATGGATGTCTGTAACAGCTCAAATTTGCTACATAAAAAATTTCTCAAGAAATAAAAAAACCTAAAGTCTCTTTTTGGTAATCAAATGAGTGAAATAAATGGATTAAAGAAATTTAAGAGGAAATAGATAAAGAAAAGAGAAGGAAAGGGAAAAAGATCCCCGGGCCCAACCTCTCTCTTTCTCCGTCAACCAACTCTCTCCCCCCTTCTTTTCCTCGGTCTAGCCCGCCCCTCGCCTCCCCGACCCAGCTCGACTCTACCCCCCCCCCCCCCCCCCGGCCTCCCTCTCTTCTTCTCTCTCTCTCTCGGTCCAACTGTTCTGGCCTGCCCTCCCTTTCTATGCTCAGCGCTTGTCAGAATTGTCCAAATCGCACACAGCTTAATTGACAGTGTCGGTTGTCTATAAAGATAAGAGCTAGCAGACACCCGTTATTTGACATGTCGAGTGCTAACACTCATCTAAAAACATCCGTCGTAACCACTATTCAATTAAAATGAGAGTAATTCTAGTAGTCCTGATATATGCTCAATAAAGTCTAAGATCACAGCATATATCGTTTACAACATAATTTCATCATAAGATATGAATAGAGTGTAAAGGTTTAACTTATATTACATACATTGTTCACCATACTAGTTTCTACTTAATATTAGAGTTTTCATACGTAGCAGAAAGTATTAATAAACAAAATATCGGTGGCGCCATTTCCCAAAAGGCACCACCAGGATTAGTTCAGACAGACATCCTCTACTCATATCCATCGCCATCTTCGATGGGATAGAAATATCCATACACTAGTTTGTCGTTACCTGTAACAATTTAATGGCAACACCCTGAGTACGAAGGTACTCGCAAGTCTTACACAATATGAGTATATACTATTCCTGACTCCAAGGATAATACATTTAGTTGAATAGCAAAGAATAACCACAAGGTTAAGTTGATTTAGCGAAAAGCACTTTAATCAATATAATAATATGAACAATTGATATTGATCGACAATAATCAAAACCTACAAGAATGTAAACTTGCTCAACTCAACTAATATCAACAGATGCTTCTTCTAAATGCCCACATACTTTCCATCCCACCAACTGAATGAATTTCTACGATGATGACCAATGGACATTAAGCATGCTTATGATCAAGAGCGCGGCTATTAGAATAGTTCTTACACCCTGCAGGAAAGTACTTCTTTACCCACATAATACGAGACCATCCTCTTGGCACAAATGATAACTTTCTCAATTAAGGCCCGACTGATTGGAACATGCACCTCTCGTTACGAAGGTCAGTTAGGTCTACTCCCAGAGCAACCTAGATGCCTCTATAAGCCCGCCCGCTCACACCATAGACATTCAAGCCAAAGGGTCACAACTACAAAAGATATTTGGCTCATCTTTATTATATTCGGATATATGGAGAGTATGAAAAGTGCTTAAGCTAACGACACCAACGATCAGTGCTTAATCGACTCAAACAGGCCCATGTCATTCGTGACTCTTTTCCTGAACTACCCCTATCACCCGCTCAAATCTCATCTCACCTCATCATACTCATCATCGAAACTTATCAATCTTGTGAAACACTGATTGAGAGCCCTATAGTTCACAAACGATGGATGAACTACCACTCGACTTCTACCGGTAACCTATGCATTGCCAAGTATTTTAGATAATTTTTAAGTTAGACATTAACATGGTTATCCCCAAGTTACAAGTATTAAGATCATCAATAACCAGATAGGGATAAATGCAACAAGATAGGTTCTACCCGATTCCCAACATCGACTAGCTAAATATGCATATACGACATATAACAATATCTAGCATATTGACCAATAATTCACCAAAATATAGAAGACATATGATAGATGCTCGCCTGATGCTTCTTGTTCTTCACTCATAAATTCCACGGGTTCAACTCCGGGTTCAAGCACAAGACTCTCTGAAACGTCATTTTCTAATTAAAGGAATGAGGCATCGCAATGTGGATTGATGATATGCGATGAGAGACGCTCCACAATGCAAGACAATTTATGGAGGTTCAATGCATCATGTCATGAATCTATATCATCAATGATTTTTTTAATTTGGGTTATTGTTAATCGTTTAACATTTCCTAGATTAATTAAGTTTAAACCAAAACTTAATCCTAAAGAGAAAGTTTAGTTATGTATAACAAAAGAGTGAGTATTTTTAATGAACATGGCAAAATATAACAAGATTAATTGGTTTCACCAATTTTGGACTTACCAACAATTAATTATGAATTATTAAAGATTAAACACATATCATTAATTATATGAAATTGCAATACATATTTCATGGCTCCTAGCATTTTTAAGAAGTAGAGTATGACCACATGAAGCTAACAAAAGTGGTTTCATCATTATTTTTTTTGGAGCAAAAATCATTTTCCTATGGGTTTTACAAGTTTTTCGTCGATTTAATAGTGTAACAAAAAAAACTATTTCACAATTTCTGGGATTTTATCTGAAAACGAATTGCCCTAAACCTTTTTGCACCGGGGGCTAGATAGCTCTACACATGGAAGTGCGGCTGAGCTGTTGACTCCGATCAAAATGGCCTTGAGGCCATGGCAACACTGTGCAGCCATGGTCGGTCGGCACGGCGGCCTCTCAGTCGCAGAGAGCAGCGCGACGGCACGGACTGAGAAGGGTAGCAGGAGCATCAACTCATGCACATAAATCCGTCTGATGGGTTATGGCGGGCGGGCCCGACCAGAATATGGCTGGCAATGAGCGCCCGGTGCGGCGGCGCATCTCACCATCGATGAACGGCGGCAAGGTTCCACCAGCCGAGGACACCACAAGAACCAGCGCATGACAAGGAACCCATCTAATCAAAACTCAGCCGGCGTGCTTGGTCGGGAGGTGGTTGGCGGCGAGCACAAAGGGGCAATGGTGGCTCGTTCATCGTGGAATCGCATGTTGGCGTCAGGCCAACGTCGATCAAGCACACGCAAAAGACTCAAGAAGGCGCGAGGAAGCTTACCAAGCTCTTGGTTGGGCCAGAGAAGTGGTGCGGTGATAGGTTGACGATGGAGTGGCAAAGCAAGACACCAGTGTCAAGGAAGATGAGGCCGACACACTCGATTTGATGGGGATTCGACCTTGGGGAGCTTCTGTGACCTTCCTAAGTGTTTCTTGGGGGTTGGCCGGGGCAGACCTGTGCTCGATGTGGCAGATTTGGGTGGTGGTTGCGTGCTGCTCTCCTCTATTTTGTTTGGCTAGGGGAGAAGATGGAAAAGGGCGTGCACATGCACGAGAGACAGACAGACAGAGAGAGAGAGCTACAGAGGAGAGGGAGAGATAAAGGCGGCGGCCTCGCTTAGGGTCAAGGAAAGTGGTGATAGCCAAGCAGCTTGGTGGCAGCCCCAGGTTGGTGAGGAGCGCGAAAGCCCAACGGTGAATAGAGAGAGGGAAGGTTGGTGGGGAAGATGAGAGGTGGGCCTAAATGACTAGTGACCGACATACTAAGTATCTCCTTCCCGTTTTCTCTACTCAAAAGGTAGTCCCAAGCTCCAAAATTTTTGGGAGAATTTTTGTGAGATACTATAATTTATAGCAACCTATTTTAAGTGGTTTGGCCCAAAAATCCTGAGCCAAAACTCAACTAAAAGTCTTCAAATTTGTAAACTTTTCTAACTTGTTCCAATTTTAAGAATTCAAATTAAATCTCTAAAATCTAGGAAAATTCACTAATATCCTTCATATAACATGGACTAATTTATAGTGATTTTTTGAGCTACTTCACAAAACATCACTTCTCATTAACTTAACGATTTACGTTTAACTTCAATTGTATTAATTACTTGCACAAAGCTTCAATTATGATGCTCAAGAATGCTAAATGAAATATTTAAGAATTTTGGGATGTGACAGCCTCGCCCTGGCCCAGCCCGCTCCCTCCATTCTCCTTCCCTCCCGCGTGTGCGCCGTTCTAGGCCGTAGCCACGTTGCCCATCCCACGCTCGTGTCCCCCCGCGCCCCTCGCTCTTTCTCTCTCTCTCTCGCTGCCGAACCAGGCCCACACGGCTGACCCGTCTACCTCCTCACGTCGCCGCCATTTCCTTTTTCCCGTGTTGTAGCAAATCGACACCCGCCCCCAATCTTGCGCTCGACAATGAAAGGAAATCACCGTGCTACTGCATAAATGGAAAGAGCAAGCAGAGGAAGGAAGGGGAGATCAATTTCACACCGAAATCAAAGCTCTACGCAAGGAATTCGCTGCTCGATTGCCACTGCCCTAAAACCCTATCCCAGGCTCACTTCCACTTCCCGACCTATATAACCACCCCCTGTGATCCCCTCTCGAGCATCACCAGTGCCTCCACACCTTTTCCCCTCATTCTACCGAGCGAGAGCGTCACCTAGGAGCTCCCTTGCCAAGCTCTAGCCACCATCGCCACGCATCTGCGCTGCTCTCCGACATCCACATGCCCCCAAAAAGGACTCATCGTCATCCCTGCATCCTTTTCCGTCGCTCACCGTCGACAACCGAGCCGTGCGGCATCGTTCTACTCTTCTCTAGCAATGCTCCTCCGTGGGAAGCCACTGCCGTCCTCGAGCTACGCCAAGGATCAACCAAGGACATCGGCCATTGTTCGATCGCCACTGTCCAGTCCGAATTAGAAGGTAAGATACCCTTTCACCACAGGTTGATCTTAGCAGTCGGATCGGAGAACAAGAGCCCAGTCAGCCTATCCACGTCAGTCTGCCACGCATTTGTTTGTGTCCTACGTGGCAGCTTAGGCAGACACCCCGAGCCGAGTCAGCAAGCCGCATCAACAGTGCGCAATAAAAGCCATTTTTCTTTTAAAAATAATTTCTATAATCCAATAAATCTGAAAATAGGTTTTCTTAATAAGAGAAATTGGAAAATTCTTTAATAATTTTGAAAATTCCTTTATATATGTTTTCCTTTGATAAAATAAAGGTTTTAATTATGAAAATAATTTAGAAAACCTAGAATAATATTTAAATAGTTTTCCTTAATGTTTTTAATTCTATAAATTACTAAATAATTATGGTAAATTAGAAAATGAGTTTTTCTTTAGTAAAATATTTTTGAATAATCTATTTTAATTCTTTTTAGTGTTTCTTTAATTTCTAAAAATCCTTTTTAATTCCAAATAATTGCTAAAAAATCCGAAAAAGTCCAAGAAAATTTCAGAAGCCTCTAGAAAATGCCAGAAAATTCCATTGAGCAATAGTGTGAAGGCAAGTTGTCATTGATGCATTTTGCTCCTAAGTTTCTAAATATTTTTTGTTGTACAAAGTTGCACGCTTATAGATGTCAGTGAGAAACCCAAGATAGGCTTGACTTAGTTTTTCTCATATCTACCTTGTCGCATCAGTTTTGTTGGGATGAAGGGTAGAACTGCTTAGCCTTGCCTGGGAGTTGGATCAACACGCTTGGTATAATAATTTTTATAATGGTTCTATGTAATAAGATAAAATTGTGATGATGTTTTTAGAAACATGAAACTTAGGGTCTAGACAAGTTTGGCATGTTGACTGGCCTATGATGTGTTCTAGGCAAATGTGGGCTTTGTGTGAGATCATGTGATAAAAAATTAGTTCGAATGATGAAATTGGAAAAGCAAAGTGATTTAGTATAATGACATTAGTTTGATATTCATGAGTTGCTATGATATTGCTTAGATATGCTTGGATAGCATAGATGGTTTGCACTATCAGTAGTTGGGTTTGCTTATATTAGTGTGTTGGTTTTGCTTGGAGTTTGTGTGGTGTTACGTGAACTGATCTTGAGTCAAGACGGGAAGGACTTGTGCTCGTACTCATTTGTTATTTGATTCATGTGGAGGTGTTGCTCGAAGGCGAACATGGTTGACGATAGGATTATAACTAGGTTCAGGGAGGAACTGAGGTTTGGAACTAAATTCAAGGAGGAACTGAGGTTCTAGTGATCGAAGATATCATGCGGGATGTTCGGGCTAGAGAACAGTGTACGTGAATGTAAGGTTGCATCTGTGCGACTAGGTGCATTATGGAGAAGGGCAGACGTACACGAGGTCGTGGGCAACCAGGTTGTGTGTTCAGATGATGGAGTCGTTCGAGTACATGGTGAGGTCAAGCTACAGTCTGATTGGTCAAAAAGTCCAGTCCCATAAGGAACCGAGTGCTAGTCGGAGTTGGACTCGAGCACGTGTTGGATTCGGTTATGGGTGGACATGTTTTGGTATGGTTTGTGTTCGGGTATGATACGACTAGAATTGTTTCCAAATCAAGGTTGGTTTGGAGGGCTATATAGTAAGAGGGTCTCGATCAGGGCAAAAAAGGGTGTGTGCGCCAAGAACGAGATCAAATTTAGACTTTTGATATAGAGAGTAGATCTATCTAGGGTTTTAGGATTTCGTGAAAATTCTTGTTGGATGCTATGTAGGGGCATCTTATAAACTCATCAGTGCAATGAAATCAAGTTTTGTAAGTTGATGAGTTGCTAATACAGAATTTTCTCTCTTATTCTGCGTGCTCGATTTTGGTTTTTGATGAATTCCATGTTTTTAGCGAGTTTCATCTTGGTTTAATCCATCCAAAACCTAGCTAGAACATCTAGTGTTTGATCTGAGAAAATTTTAAGTAGCTTCGATTTGATCTCGAGTAGCTTTTTGGTCAACTCGACTAGATTTTTATCTACTCGATTCCGTGTGGTATAGTTAACTTTGACTAGGCATAATTATTGATCCACATATCTGATTGACTCTATTCTTATTGGAAAAGTTTTGTATTGAATCTAGTTTCGGCTATCCAAATTTGAGGGCAATTGGACGAACAAATCTTTCTCTACATGTTTTTATTAGAGTGTGTACGATTTATTTTGAGTGGAATACCGAGTTTAAGTTTATTTTCAATTTGGATGAATTAATCTTTGAATTTGGTTTTCACAATCATTCACCCTACCTCTAATTGCCATATTAGAGTGTTATCGATCCTACACTTTGTTTGATAAATGGTGATTTCTCTGTGTTGGATGATGGCGGTCTTGCCCAGACCATGTTAAGGAATGGTTCATAGTGCGATCGAACCGAGCTTTACAGTAAACCACAAACCTGGTCTGGGATGGGCATGGTCAACTAATTAGTTTTTTTTCTAACACAGTGAAGACCAGAGGGTGAAACGGGAAACAGATGGAATTTCTCTAGAACCGTATGCAACAAGAGGGGGCTGTTATTGAGTTTATTATTTACGTGGTAGTGGAACCTTAGCGGGTAGACACTTGTTGGGAGAAACTTTGTAAAGGTCTTGTAGTGATTTTTCTAGCTGCACACCTCGGAAGTGTGTAAGTATTTGATCGACACGGGCACAACGGATAATCATGACTTTTAGGTAAAGTGTACAACCTTTGCGGAGTGTAAAATTGATTAATCAGTCGTGCTCACAATTACGAGCGGTGAAGAAAGGCACACATGATTAGAATACACTTGTAGTGATTTGGGATGGATAACTTTGGGATGGTGGTTCATTCATGGTTGTAGGAACCATATTTGAGGTGGTCAATTGCGGTTGAGGTGGTTTATATCAAGAAGGTTAGTTCTTGAGGTTGTTTTCTTCTGTTAATTACTTTTGCTTTTATTAATCATTTGTTAAATTTTGCCTTTATGCAAATAAGTCCATATAACGAGATGTACTCACACTTGCTATAATCATACTGCTCAGTAGGGGGAAGATTCTAAGGACTTCTCAGAGGACGAGGATTTCTAAGGAGGTGCTCTACATCGACTGCCTGTGGGAGATACGGAATAAGAAGACTACGCTAGCTGCAGAGCTTTATTTTCTTTTCAGCCTCGAAGGTCCCCTTTGTAATCGTGAATAATTATGTTAAGTTGTGACAATGTGTTTTGTTATCATCTATAAAGCCCCTATATATTAAGATTGATTCCTGACTCAATATATAGCATGTGTATTGATATGTCCTTAGACCGGTCTCGACAGTGTCTCTGGTCCTACCCGACTAGACATGATCTGTATTGATGATCCGGCTCCTTGCTGGGAATTCAATCTAGCTCTTTACTCTGGGATGTAATCAACTTACTTTTGCTTCCGCTTCGGATCACCTTCTTGATGTACATCCTCCCCCTCCTTATATAGTCGGGGCGGAGTAGTCATATCCTACTCGGCAACCCTGAATGTAACATTCCTAGATTGTATTTCTTCTAGGTATATGGAAGATTCCTTCCTAATCTGGGGATAATTTCCATATAGAACATGATAAATTGCCTAGAATATTGGCACACGCCTTATTTACCCCATGACGGTTTTAAAACTTACCGTATCGGGTTAAGGAAATATACGGTGGATATCCGTTATAAGAATATATTATATTCAGTAAATGTATAATTATTAATTACGCATTCATCGTCAATTACAAATTGAAAATTATGCACAAAATTACAAGATCATCCATACATTCAAATTATGGTTCCTCCATCCATTAAAATTCAAGAAGAGTATCTCAAATCTGCACCAACATTCAAATCATGGTTCTCTCCATCCATCAATTTACATAGATAACTGAAATATAAAATTATACTAGAGTTCATTTCATGCAGAAGTTGAACATCCAACAGGGTTAATCTATGGCATCCACACATAAGGAGATGACAGATCCAGTCACATTCTATTTCTCTTCTTCTCCATTTGCCTAGATGAAGCAATCTGAAAATTGACCAGTAAATAATATGAAATGATACTTAAGCAATCTCAATCCACTAATTTATTATATAGACAAAAAGAAAGCTAGCAGATATAGGAGACATTCAACTTTGCCTATATAAATTGATCGCTTGCTATCTGAAAACAACACTTGAGTGCCAGATTGCAAACAATAGCAACTTTACAAAACTGCACCCATAACTTGCAATTGCATATTTCCATCCATTTTATTTGGCCAAATCTAGGATTCCAGTCAAGCATGATAGATAAACAAGAGCCCAAAGGTCTATATACTTCACACCCTCAAAATTAGTGTATACAACAATCTCATCAAATTTATGTTTAGCGAACATGTGCTCATGTATATATGTTGTGGTAGTGACAAAAAGACATGGGAAACCAAGAATTTCTAAATGCACAATTATATGGGTCCGTATTGAGTTATTCATCAGTATTCATGCATGTATAAACCTAGATGTGATCTTTATATTATTCGTTATGGTAACTAAAAGTACCCTGATCAGACCAAATAATTAGTATCACTAGAGAAGCAAATCATATGTTTCTCAAAAGGACTATTCTTGCTTACTACATAACAGGTCAATACATATAGCTAAAAAGTTACAAAGCAAATGATTTCCGTGCCGTATGCACAAAAGGGTCAGGAATAAACAAGATATTGTATACGGTTAGACAACCATCTTCTATGAAAAATTATTGCAGACAGATAAGTGAAAACACCGTCTGCATTATTTGCCTTCAAAGATGTGGTTTTCCTATGGAACCGATAACAATTGGTTCCATATTACATATGGTTATCCTAGAGCATCGGAAATATTTGGTTTCATATTGTAGACAGTTTCGCCATGGAACTAACATCGTTTGGTTCAAATTACAGACATTTTTCTCTGGATCCGACAATATTCAATTCCATATTACAGATCGTTTTCCTTTGGAACTGATAACATTTGGTTCCATAATACAGACATGTCCTTCTTGGAATCGTCTAGAATAACCCTGACACTAGCTATGCATATATTTGCATACCAGTGCTCGCCTCAGGGATGCTAACCATGCACCATGCATATGTACAAATATCACATCAACAACACATAAATATAGATCAACTTGTAGCAAAGCATTACAATTATTATACAAAGAAGAACAATGTTATTACTTTTACAATAAGTATATGTGATTCCCCTTTTCTACTACTAGAACCCCTATCACCCGGAGAGAGATCAATTGAGTTGATAAAGGTTCAGCTGAACACTTACAAAGCATATGCATGATTTTGATACTTCCTAAAGCAAGCACCAAATAATCATGAACCTGTTCATGGCATTCATGCTAAGTTGAGTAAATCACAAGCTTTCAGCCATGAAATATGGCATACCACGCCATTGACCTACACATAGATGCAATATATGCCTCAATTGAGCAAATATGTTTACAAAATCATCATTCACCAATATGTGGCCTCGTATAATCGACCCATTTTAAATTAATCATATTTATCATTTGCAAAAAAAAAAACTATGACAATATAAGAAAATGATATTCGAGTGTTTCATCATTTGCATCGGAATATGGAGACACCTATGGGTGAATGCAAGCTACGGGGAAAGTTCAGTGCATGTATATATTTGCATGTAAAACCCACCCAATTAGAGCTTTGCACTCACAAGAGTTGAAAAGAATAGCCTCATCTTTCATCACTTGCATGTTCAAAGAGGAAAGCAACACAAAATGCATCTAAATTTTATCATTTGCAACACCATGGGCCACATATTAAGGCACAAATCAACAAAGTTATCATATATGGACTTAGATGTGGAGTAAAATAATATTGTGGCCATTTCCTATATTCTTTCTCTTGTTCTCAAATAAGGATGAGATACGGTGTAAGAAGATGTAGAATGGCCATAGTAGTGGTATAGACAACCACTTCATCATAGTTTATCATTTGCCTCATCATCACAAACCAACAAAAAATTGGCAGCAAAAAACCATGACAATATAAGCAAGAAAATTTCCACAAAAAAATGACATCATCATTTGTCGATATGTACTCCATATCTTCTCTCAACCCATGTTCATGAAACTAGTCCTAGGAACCTTTGCATGCTTAGGAAGAAATTAACCATGTCCCCAAAACTACTCCCACAAAAGGCCTCAATAACATGAACCGATTCGCATGCACTTCACTGCTTCATGCATGCATTTCTAGCCAAAATGAAGCAAAAGTTGGAACACATCTCAATTGATATCTCTAGATCTATCCCTTGAGTCACTACATTCTTGCACCAGCTAGCAAGAATTTTCTAACTATATTCTACTAATAGCTATATATACTATAACTACCCTATCTACAATAGCTATCTAGCTATATATCTACTCAATATTTAGATGCTTTGATGGCAACAGGACATTAGCATCGTCGTCGTCGTCGTCGATAGACAAGTCTAAGGCCCTGTTTGTTTTCTGCTTCTGGTTCTGCTTCTGTTGCTGCTAGAAGCCAGAAGAGAAACCAGAATAAATGAGATTTTGGATAAGCGACTTCTGGACAAGTCAGAAGCATGCTTCTGAGAAAAATGAACTAAAGCTGAGAAACTCGCTGAGAGACGCTTTTCTGAAAAGCTATGTGCTAAGAAGCTAAAAAATTATTGTAGAAGCCAACAACCTATTTTTAAAAGTAGTTTTTAGACAAGTCAAAAGCACATCTTTTCAGAAAAATCTAAAAGCAGAAGCCCAAACAAACAGTCCCTGAATACCCTATGCAGTTGGGGCCGCTCTCATCATCACTTCTACAGTCGTCATACTCTGCCTCGAGATCCTCCTTCCTGCCACCACCCTCGTCATCTTCATCGTCCTCATCGTCGCCATTGTCTTCCTCCTCAGGCTTCGCTTCCTCCTCATCGGGTTCCTCATCGTCATCATCCTCAGGCTCCTCTTACACGTCCTCTTCTTTGGGTCCTCGTCGTTGGTCTCAGCCACCTCCTCTGGATCCTCATAGTTAGTCTCGACCACCTCCTCCTCTTCTTCTTTGGGTTCGTCGTCAATCTCAGCCACATATTTTGTGGGTTGAGATGGATTGGGAAAATCGACTGATTTAATTTGGCTTGGGTTGGTGCAGGGTGTGTTTGAGCCCATTAGCAGGCCTAAATATGATAAAGGAAGCACATAACGGTACCTCAGATCGTGGGCTCCAAGAGGAAGTAGTTTTGCTAGCATTATCGATCAAACACCAAACAACACCACTCCATCGACACGGCCTCCGACCTCCAACCGATGTAGTTGTGGCTTTCCTTCCCAAGCCGCCTTCCTTGTCTCTAAGTGTACTCACCCCCAACAAGATCTAAAAGAAAAAGGTGTGAGGAGTAGAGAAACCCTAGTGGGAGTAGAAGAGGTAGAGAGGGCTCACATTATTGCTGGTGAGTGAGCGTGCAGATGGGGAGGTAGCCGCCGAGGTGGAGGCGAGTGTAGGGACCGATCGAGGAGACGACAATATTGTTTCACAAGCGTTGCGGATGGAGATAGTGTTGCAAGCGAGATGGGGATTACTTTCCAATCTATCTAGGTGGGGCACATTTCCCCATAAGAACAAAGTGGATCGAGCCTGAGGTCCATCTCATGTGGGCTTCCAAATGAACACATTAGTTGGCCCGGGGTTTGTTCCCCGTGGGCTCCCTCCCCTGGGAATTGGCGGGGATCCCGGTAGGGTTCGGGCTTCCCAAACAAGCCCTAAGAGAATCAAACACGGTAATAACAGTTCAGGTTAGATCATAAGACCACGAGAAGCAATAGCAATTGTTGCACTCGCCACTGAACAAGAACAAGTACAACTAAGAAAAGAATAACACCTGCATCCTTCACCAACTTCTTTTTAAACAAAAATTATGTTAGACAGGTGCATCTGTACTTAAAATAAGGCAAGTTTTGAAAAAAAAAATGCAAACTCGCCGGAAACATAACTAGAGCTTTTCAAAAAATCTTTGGCAATAGGTGATGTTATGGCCATCCATGCCAAATTTCAAGGCCCAATTCGATCTCGTTTGAAAGATTAAAAAAATAAAGAAATTTCAGTTGCAATAGTACTACAGGACAATTTGCAGCAGAGATTGCCAACGCACAATTCAGACCCAGTGACACTTCAGGGATGTAACCAAACAAATTAGATGAAATGACGACTAGATTGAACAACGAGAATGCAACTCACAGCAAAGAATAATTTTGTGCTCCTGACATATGATATGAGTATATTACAATGGTAGAAACTCCGCACACACATACACATAAACCCCCCTGGCCTTGTGCTCGTATATGGTTGCAATCTTCTGTGTCGTTGATTTACTCATTACACCCGTTGTCCAACACAAGCTGTGATGGTCCCAAATAGCTTTAAGCAATCACCTCAGCAACATACTACCTGCTATGTTTTGCTTCTAAGAAGATACTGGAATGCTCAGCAAATTGGGCGGCTAATCCGACAAATACAAGTGACGCATATGTTACTGAGGATCACAACCAGCTCTTGTCCATCAATCAACTCAATAGTCTTTCCAAAATTGTATAATCTTGAATGGAATGTCACCTTGCTTCTGTTTCTTCTATTACACTATGTGCTAATGCTATTTTAGAAGTATCCGCCATATCTTTCTCATGTACACCACTAGGGACCACATGGCAAGTCCAGCAGATACATAAAGCAGCACAACACCAGGAGCAACTAGAAAACCTTGCCCAGGTAGACTGCAAAGCAAAGCACATGATGGGAACCGTATCATAAATAACTTGAAAAGAGAAAAGTGAAAACAATAACAGAGCTATATTTACACTGACGAAAAAAGTTCCAAGTACCTTAGGTCTCTGCTGGCAAGAAGGAGAGTCAATGCTGTCATCTGCGTCGCTGTCTTCCACTTCCCTAAGTTGTTAACTGCCACGGCCTGTTGTGGCAAGTAGAAATTTGTTCAGTGGTTGAAAATCTAATTCAAGACAATAAAATAGAAAAGAAGGATGACAGAGCACAGGAGGAACCTCAAGAACTTTGCTATTTTGAGAAGCAGCCCACTCTCTCACAGCTGACATTGTAATCTACAGACACAAGTGTGATATGTTACAGTTAGCTCGTGCGGAACATAGCAAGCTCCCATACCACATTGCAGCAGACACAATTGTTATTCTTCAAAAGGAAAGTGGACACATATGTCTCCGCTAAAGAAGAAAAAAGAACTAAAGCTGCTCATGGTAGCCCATATCTTCACATGGAATTGGAAGGTTATCAGACGAATATGGTGATTTCCCCCAACTTTTAGAGCAACTTATATAGCTTGTCAAAGCTCCTAAAGTGTGAAAAGAGTTAACTTCCTTCTATTCAAGGTAGGCTCAGGCTCTAGTTCTGTTTCAACAAAGCCACAATGCCACATGGTGGAATTATTTCATCTGACTTACGAGGCAAACTGCACTGGCTCCACTAAATGGGATACAGGTTGGCCACACAACACATTTTACATTTCAGTAAGGTAAACATGTATAGCTGCATACTTTCATGCTCTAGCAAGACACGGTATAACAACCACCAAGTTAACAGCTAGGATGGTAATTGTGATGTTGTCAACTTATCATGTAGCCTTGAGGGATAAACATAAAGATCGGAAGCAGGCAGTAGTGCACCAAAATATCCATAAAGCAAATGTCATAATTGCAACAGAGCAAAACATATATCAACATAAACCATGATAGTTTTAAGAAAAAAACACATACGCCATGCTACCTTTTCGAATTTTTTATTCCCACCAAGTCAAGTTTACTAAAAACCAATTGTTTCACCAAATAATTGGGAAGTGGCAAGGTAGATTGGCAGAATAACTACCTCTCTCCCAATGATAGCAATGGAAGGAACTGTGAGAAGCCATGGCCCATCCCTGAGCAGTGAAGTTTCCAAAGGTTTGGTGCACAGCAAAACTAATGTTGCGGCTACCATAAGCTGTGGTAAAGAATGAGAGTACTTAAGTTAGATCCTGTGAGTAGTGTACCTTCTGAAAATTAATTATCTAAGTTGTAAAAGATGCCAGAAAATGGTGGGAAGGGCAATTTAAGATCAGAGCGGCAGCGAGAGAAAGGAACCTTGTCAGCCACAGGATCAAGAAATGCACCAAAAGGTGTTCCTAAATGCATCTGTATAGTAAACTTTGTCAGGAAACGATAACAGGAGTTGAAAACGCTGGTATAGTAACCCTGTCTAGCATATTATTCAGACAATATCTTTGACAAACCTTTCTAGCAATATATCCATCTAGCCAATCAGTGACTGCAGCAGCAAGGAAGATGCCAGTTGTGGCAGTTGCTCCCCAAGGACCATCCATGTAGAAAGCTGTTGGCAGTATAAAGTAATAAACTCTTAGTCTCTTAGTAATAAAAAGTAAAAAGAAGATAAATATATCTCCACGAAAGAATACTTCTGCAGTCAAATTAACATTATCAGGTCAAACATAAGCACAAAACCAAACATGTGTGATGTGCATATAAAACAGCAGTATGGTCAGCAGCAATCAACAGAGACATATTGTGTCTAAAGCTGTGCATGGAGCTTAAAACCTGCTAACGATAGAGCAGGAGAGAAAAGCAGAGCTGCTCAAGGAGGTCAAGGTGATAAAGTCCAATTGCATGAAATTAAGCTGTTGTACCTTATGAGGGAAACCCACTATTCAAACTCCAGTAAACAAAGTACTGTTTCTGACTTTCTATGGATGATACATTCAGGGGCGGATTCAGGGCCCGTGCTGGGGGGGGCTGCAGCACGGGCCCAGCCCACGAAGCACAGAGAAATAAAGGAGAAAATTCAGAAATTTTTTAAAAATCCCTCTCACATAGCACGGGCCCAGCCCAAAATGCTGAAGAGCAAAAGGCCCAGCACCCCTCCCTAGCCTGGGCTGGATCCGCCACTGGATACATTTGTAGCAAATCATTGAATCATTGTATGAACTACAAGCATCATTGAGAGCAAAAAATATTTCCCTAGTCATTTTGGTAAATCCTTGGGCTGTGAGGGTAAAAGAAAAGAGAACTCTTTTTGACACTCGGGACTCATGGACTCTAGCGATGGTTGTAGATGTTTCAATGATTCATGAATTATTTCCTCTCCACTCTCCTCTTCTAATGATTCTATTTTTAGTGGATTTTGGAACCACATGGTTTGTGGTTCAAGTTGGCATAAAACCACAGGATTTATGGGTTGTGGCATGGGCACATAACCATGGGTTTTGTGGTCCTCCATGAACCATTACCTCCACAACCTGCACAGGCATCTCCGCAACCTCCTCAGGCTGCTGCATCTACAGCCACCTTTTCGATTATGTTGGCTTTGTGCGATGCTTGTGTCCATTGCTGGAGTATGAGTTTCAGGTATTTCTCTTCCAGGTGCATTGTGCGGTGTGTGCCTGTGCCGTGCAGGCGTGCACCATGATGCTCATGGGCTACATGGGTTCCTTGCTATCCAACGGCTACAACTTCTCCAATTACATCAGTAAAAAGGTTAGCAGCATCTTTGAGCTCAGCCATATGCCCAAGGCGCAGCTGAGTACATTTGATATGTCCTTCCTTAAGATTTTGAATGATACATTCTCCCACGTACCTTAATTTAATTAATTCCTGGTTCATGTCCGCAAACAGATACTATATACTACTAACAGCATACAAACGATTGACCTGTTCGACTGTACGTTAGTTTTCTTCCAGAGGAGGGTGTGGGCATCTCTGCAGGTCATGCAGGACGACAATGCTGCCCAGGTCCTGCAGTTCGGGATTATCTAGAAGGGATGGAGTTTTGTGTAACCGTAGGACCTCAAAAGTCAAAACCTGTGTTTATGTGCCACAGTCCATAACCCCTAGGATTCTTTGCAACTTGGAGCATAAACTCTTTACCTTGATAGCTAAGGCAGACTTTAATTGTTTGTGCAAGTTTCATGAACATGAATGAGCTGGGTACTGGCAATTAAAGATTAAGACTGGGAACCAGGAAGGTTAAAACACTAACATGGTTCCTCCAACAGTGATCGATTGAAAGGTGACTAACAATTCAACCAACTTGTACTTGTTCTAGCAATCTAGTCGCAACAAAAAACGTACGACTCATTAGCCTTTTCAGCCTTTATATTTCTCCTATTCGTACATGTTTGAATGACACGCCCTGATCTTCAAGGCGGGTTTCCCACATTGCTAACACATATGAACGAACAGCACCGGAAAAAGCAAAGCTTTCGGTCTCGCTTACTGCCTATGAGGAGGGGCACGGCGGCGACGCGGCCAATGGTGAGCACGGTGGGCAGCGTGAGCAGCCTGGGAGGCGCCGGGGCCGCCGACGGCGGCACCTCCTTCGACATCCCGGTCTCCACTGGCGCTTCCTTGGCCACCCCACGCCTCCTCACCCCCGCCCCGTCAGATCCCATCCCCTCACCGCCGGCCCCACCGCCAGGATGCGACGCGGCACACAGCCCCCGCGCTGACGCGGCCGGCGGCCACCGGAACCAGCGGCTTGCGGCAGCGGCAGTGGCCGTGGTCGTCGTCGCCAGGCGGCGGCCGTGGGCGCGGGGAGCAGCAGGGATCCGGGCGGCCGCGCGTGGGGAGAATAAGGGCTTGGGGTGGAGGTGGGCGGGCGCGGCGGCTGCGGCTTTGAGGAGGAGGGATGCGTGGGTGGCGACGAATGGGGGCATGGGGCGGATTGATTCCTCCCTCCTCTTTGCTGTTGTTGGTTTGGGGGAAAGGTGGGAGGCGTAGAGCGGGAGGTGGTGTACGGTAAGGGACGGGCTAAATTTGAGGGTGCCGGCTAGGCGATTGATTGATGGGACGCCGACGGCTGGATCCCACCGAGCTGCATGGGAGCGCGGTGATCGTGGGGGCCGTCCGGATCTGGATCTAGCAACTAAGGGCTCGTGTTTGGTAGGGCTTCAGATTCTCTTTAAAAACGTTTCGATTTCAGATTTTCTCTGGAAACGTTTCTCTGGTGAATCACCCTCAATTTTCTGAAAATGTTTGGCAGGGATTCTGGATTCGGATTCTTGAAGAAAAATGACCTGAGTGATTCTAGAAACGGGTGAAACACCATTTTGGGTGATTCTCCTCGTAGTGTTAAAAATGAGAAATGTTTCAGGTGATTCAAGGTGAAACGTTTCACGTTTTGATGCGTTTGGCAGAGATTCTAGAGAATCATCAGAGAATCTGAAAGTTTCTTGCAACCAAACGGAGCCTAAATTCTACTACATAAGTTTGTTTAGAAAAAAATTTATGATATTTTATCCATACTATGGATATATGATTTAATGATTAAATTGAAGGAAAGAAAATATAAATACGTATTATTACTTAGAATTTGCTTTATTAAATCTGTCTCCTGTCCTGCATGAGATAAGTACCATGTGGGCCACGGTGCAGGACAAAGGTCTCCAAGGCACGTTACATGCCGACACGACCGGGCCGTAACTCTAATTGTCGGTAAAAATTTAAAATTAGATAATATATATGGGTATATTTATTGAAATAGATAATATGTTATCATATTTATAAATTTAATATCTGTATTCGACGCATCATTTAAAATATAGATTTTCGATATATTATACGTTAAAATCTCATATTCGACACACCGTGTGTCAAATACGGCACTGTAATCCGTATTCGGCACACCGTGTGCCGAATATTATTCATATTCAGTACACGGTGTATTGAATATGATATTCGGTACATGATATATTGAATACGGGCTACAGTGCCGTATTCGGTACACGGTGTGCTGAATACGGGCTACAATATCGTATTCAATACACAATGTGACCAATATAGCCGTGTGCCAAATACGGTATTGTAGCCCATATTCGACACACAATATGCTAAATACGGTTGATATTCGTCACATGGTGTGCCGAATATGGGCTACAATGCTATATTCGACACACGTTATGCCAAATATGACTGGATTCGCGGTTTTTCGGCGTACGGTGTACCGAAATTTTATTTTCGGTAAATAATATACCGAATACGAATGCTAAAATTATAAATACGATAACATATTATCTATTTTAATAAATACGCTTATATATATTATCTAATTTTAGATTATTTTTTTTCTAATAGACAAAGCAGGATGCGAGATTCGACTATATGTTTTACATTCTAACTTTAGACTATACGATTTTCCTTCACAGTTTCCGTCACAAAAAGATTCTCATGGACATTCATTTTATAATGGGATTCTCTCATTTCCCTTCGCGATTCCCCTCGAAGAAAAACTGTTGGAGATGAAAGAAAATAAAAGAAATAAAAAAGAAAAAGAGAATAAAAAAGGAACAAAATAAAAATATATATATAGTTGGAGATGTTATTAGAAGCTTCAAAAACAAATCGGTCCTAATTACTACTGGACTTCGCAATTATTCTTGCTTCCGCACGAACAGGGCATCGAACACGTCATACAACAAAAGACGTGTGCGTTTGACAAGTTGTGCAACCTCATTGGCTCATGTCATGTGTGTACTGCAAGGTGTCGTTCCTTTGTCCTTTTCACTTTTGTTGATGATGGCGATCTGTCACATACACTGAAATTAGGAGTATCATATGGAAGAAAATTTTATGGGATCAAATCTTTTGTAGAGATTTGTATAGTATTTTGATACATATTTTTGTGTGCATAAGTCTATACGTATGTGAGCTGTGCGATCACGCGTGTATGGTACGGATGAGGATCTTACGGAGACCTTACGTGGATGGGTTTTATAAAATTTCTCTCGGTCGATTAGTCCGTAGTCGTTATGCCATATGTGGTGAATGCTACAGGGCTAGCTCTCCGTCTTCTTCTAGTTTTTTTTCCTATTTGTTTCTTCTTCTCTTTTTTTATTCATGACCAAAAAAATTTATTAGAAAGCAGAGGACAAAGAGATGCCTACAGTGCAATTCAAATATTTGAATCCGCCCCTAATGCCACAGTGCAATTCAAATCAACATCTTACTATATGTAGGCCAAACCGACGAGCTTACCACCAAAATGCCTACTATATATTGCATATGTATTCAGCTTACCGATGATCGCGTAATGTTACTAGGACAATAAGATGTAGATTTTTTTGAGAGAATGAACAAATAAAGTATATCACGAAACACTGCAAAAGATAACATGGGAACAATACATAAAAAACATAATACAAGAAACTTAAAAAATGGACCTCAAACTCTTTTTCCTTTTGGTGAAGGATCACAAATATTTTTACGCGAATGATAGCATGTGACAACACACAGTCACACACCTAGAACATACGGTAAATAATCATTAAACTGAACAAAAATCGAACTACACTAGGGGAAGGACCAAAACAAGCTATAATAAACCAAAGTCAACCTATATATGTACCTTGAATATCGTACGCGGAGATCTCATCCATAAAAAATCGTTGTTTCACACTGATCACATCATAGGTAGCCAAGATTTGTTTGAGTGTCAAACGCTGACGTCACATAATTTGTCATTTAGTTTTTGTCTCCGGGTACATGTATAACTTAGGGAGATTATATTATTTGTCACTGAATAATTTATCATATTTCTTATATAATATTATTATGTTAATGATATATGAATCTAAATTTTATATATCATTCTTATAATAGATGGTATATTATAGATTAGTTAGTAATTCGATAGTGTATCATAGATTTATCCATAACTTAGTGATGTCGCTTCTTGGACCTCATGAAACACACCATGCCAGTACTGGCCCATAGGATGGATAGAGATTTGGAGAATATATATATATATATATATATATATATATATATATATATATATATATATATATATATATATATATATATGTTTATTTAAAAAAAATGCATGTGTAAGTTATCATCGTCTATTTAATGGGCGAGAATAAGATCTTGCCTGTTCTCATCGTCTATTTAATGGGCGAGAATAAGATCTTGCCCGTTGAACAGGCGAGAACTTGTGGGTTCTAACACTCAGTGCATTAAATAACCGGAGAGAGAAACATCTTGTATGTTTAGTGGGCGAGATCTCCATGGCTACGACACCGGACGGACCCACCCAAAAGGTCTTGCCCGTTGAATGAATGAGATCTTTTGGGTATTTAATCCGATCGCTCTAGCTCTATCGACGCCAGCTGCTCATTTCATACCAACACAGCCGAGAGGAGAGGAGGGGAGGGGAGGGGAAGGGAGAGGGGGAAATTGTGCGAGCAAAGCTCTACCGAAGAAAAGAGGTATGTTTTTTTTTTGTTTTTTTATAAACCTGTTAGGATAGCCACTAGTGCTAAGTTTTTACATAGGTTAGATGCTAGATCTAGAATTTTTTTTTACAAACCTGGTAGTAGCCACTAGATGTAGGTTAGAATGTAGATCTAGTTTTAGAATTAATGTTAGATATAGTTTTGCGATTAGATCCTTTTTATACGTGTTTTTAGCAATTAGATGTAGTATTAAGATATATGGTAATAGATGTATGATTTAGATATAGTGTAGTCATAACTGATTTGATGGATGTATGATTTAGAGGTGTTTGATGCAGCAATCCGAGAATATTTTGTTGTAGTATAGATTACATGTTGGGCTATATTTGTAATCAATTTTCCATTGTAGATGTCGTTTTACATAATTATTTCTGTTCTGTCACAATAATATTATTGTTTTTGTTGATGTTTGCCAGGTATATCAGATATGTGGCAGTTTAGGATTTTTTTATGGAGCCAGTGAAATATTATATGATCCAGAAGGGGTCGTACTATCCGTATTTCACTCAATAAACAAGGGTATCTCGACACTAAAAGGATCAAACGGCCCAAGAGGGGGTGAATTGGGCAAATAAAACTTCTACCAAAATCTAAAACAAATAACAATCTTAGCCTAGATGAAAGGAAATACGACTACGTGAACAAGCTAGGAGAGGGCAACAAAATAAGCAAGCAAAAACATAAAGAAAATACAGAAGTTAAAGCTTGCAAGAATGTAAATGCTCAAATTAAATTATGAAATAGTAAAGAGATGGACAAGAGAACACCAGATTTTTTCGAGGTATCAATGAGTTGGCACTCTCTCTAGTCATCGTTGGAGTATCTATCAAGGATATCGCTCCCTCTTGAGTCACCAAGACTCAAGTGCTCTCTCATGATTGTCACTTCTCCATCTTTGGATTAGCAGGCATCAAACCAAATACATAACTCTTGCCGGGGCTGGCACAAGAACTCCAAGAGCTCACCGAGACACCTCTAATCACCAAATATCGGTTAGGTGTTGTCAACCAATAAGAGTAGCAAGTCAATAGCTTCACTTGACCAAGATAAAGCCTAGACTACAACTATATGCACACTTGCTACTCTTCAAGCACCAATGATGTCATTAATCTTCAATTAGGGACTTAAAAATCAACTCAAGTGCTCTCTTTTGCTTCTTGATGACACACACAGTATATGAACTCCTCTGGGTCACAAGAGAGCCAAATGAAATAAAATGGAGGGGTATTTATAGGTTAGAGATACAAATTTTAGTTGTTGCCTAATCACCCACTTTTTCTGTTAACATCGGATGATCTGATGAGTACCTTCTTACTCATACTGGACAATCCGGCGAGTACAAACTTCCATTATCACTGTGCCAGCTATCATTAGCCGTTACTGCTAAGAAATCATCCGGTGCCATCATCCGGTGAACACCAACCTAACACCGGAGCATCCTATGCGTACAAACTAGCCAAACTGCCCGTTGCAACTATATCTGGAAAATATGCTTCAGTGATGATTTCAATGTCATCACCAGACTATCCGGTGCATTAAACTTCTTCTGCCCTAAAAATCTTCTCTGGTAGGAAAGCTCCGGTGTACACACTTGTCCATCACCGGAATATCGGTGAGTGGAACTCCTTTAAACCAACCGAAACAACCCTCTCTGAAAATATTGCTTCAGTAATACTTTCTTACCTTCACTAGACCATCCAGTGATTGAACTTTCTTCTGCCCCCAGAAACTGTTCTCTGCAAGAATTGATCTGGTGTACATACCATGATCAACATACCATCCGGTGAACTGAGCTTCAAACTTCTTCACTTTGAATTGCCTCTGGAATAAATAGTATGGTGCTATCATCATTGTATCACCGGATAATCTGGTGAGTTGAACTTCATTTTTTCCTAGCAATTCCCCCTCTACTGAAATTAGTTCGATGCTCTCACCACACTAACACGGGACTATCCGGTGTAACACTTCTAACAATTTTGGCTATGTGTCACCCAAAAAATCATCCGGTGATTCCATCACTTTTTTTATCAGAGCATCCGGTGCATCTAGAGTGTTTTCTATCTTGAGATAATCATATGCTCTAGTGACATCATTTCACATAGACCGGATCATCCGGTGAGGTAAATTTTCTCTGAACTCGTCCAATTCAAACTTTCTTGAGCTCTAACTTCTTGACATCTCAACCATAGGCTTCTATGAGCTACCTAGTGCTAGAATTTCACAAGTGTGCATCAAACCAAGTCTAGACTCACTAGGTCAAGCTACTACTTTTAGCCTATCTCTATAGTACGATCAAAAGACTAAAGAAAAATGGCATATGCTAGAGCTAGAAAATCCTTAATTTTGATGCACAAGTCCTTTGATCATCCACATAATCACCTTAGGGAACAAAAATATCCAATTACCATTATGAACTAAATTTTTTATTCCCTTCAAAACAAATTATTAGTCACAATGATACGGTTGTCATTAATAACTGAAACACTAACCACTTACCTAAGGGCCTAGATACTACAGAGACCTATGCACAAAAGTGTCGAGCACTTGTGTGCTTGGTTAATACAGGGTTTCAAAATAGATCCCGATGTTCAAGAGATGACCATTAGTATTGTGGGCAATCGAGTGAGAGATGGTGTGTACTGAGAGGTGTACCTGCTATGGAAAGATTTAGTGTGAAAGAGGTACCTACATGATGTTGTGCACAAAGATTGGTCTCTTATGTTGCATGTGCAATGGAAGAATAAGGAGGCAGTGGAGGAGATGCAGGGTGGGGGTACGTAGAGGAGGAGGGTGATGAGAAAGAGTATGAGGATGATGTTAATTCGCATCGGAGTATTCAATTGAACCGATCGGTGAGGCAAACGAAGGGGATCGAATCCCGTCTCTAATTGAACAGATGGAGCGGGATATTTTTTAGACTAATGAATTCCCTGAGTATGACATCTCGGATGATGAGCACGATGCTCCTGTTCCCGCGGACTGAAACAATTCTAACTTCAACAATCTTATGGTGAAAGAAGGGAATCAGGTGGCATGAGAGTATAAGCAGAATGAGTGATCCAGGGTGGTAGGTATCCTATCAGTCAGGCCATGAAGGATGCAATGACTCAATAGGTGACATCGCTTTGATGATAGTTTTATATTGTGAAGTCAAGCAAGAAGGAATATGATCTCAAGTGCGTGAAGACGGGTTGCTTGTGGTGGGTGTACGGCTTTAAGGGGAAGTAGTTTGACTATTGGGAGGTGTCGATTGTGGTCAACCACACTTGTATGATAGATGAACTTGAGCTCAGCCACGAGAATACCACCTCAGCCTTTGTCACCAATGTGATGTACGCCTAGATTGTGAACAACTTGAACTACGAACCAGGGTCCATAATCAGGCAAATTGAGAAGGATACAAATACACTATCAGCTACAACAAGGCATGAAGGGCAAAGAGGAAGTCAATTGAGATGAGGTTCAGGACCTAAAAAGTGTCATATGACAATCTGCCACATTTGCTGCAGATCATTGCTCAAAAGAACTCGGGGATGTATTACGACATTGATAAGTACTCATTGTTGTCCAAACCTGGCAAGTACGTCATAAAGTGATCTTTCTTCGCATTAGGAGCATGTATCGAAGCTTTCAAGCATTTTCGGTCTATCATGTGTATCAATAACATTTTTCTTACCGGCAAGTACATGGGACAGATTGACGAGCGCTGGATCCCGAGCTTTGTGTATTTTGAATTTAATGTTTCATATCAATTTTTATCGGTATTCGTCTCTAACTGTATTATGTTTGCAGGTTGTCTGTTGTTGGCCTACTTCCGCTATGCCAGCTAGTGGAGGTGGACGCGTTGGCATGGGCCTCTAAAGCGGCGACATGGTTCAACTACGACAGGGCCTTCCTCACAGCCCTCATTGATAGGTGGCATCCCGAGACGCACGCATTCCACCTCCTGTACGGTGAGATGGCACCCACGCTCGAGAATATCTCGCTCCTAATGGGCCTGCCTTGTGCAGATCCCGCTGTTGCTAGTTCGCCTGTCCATCATTGAACGGAGGGACGGTGTAGCCCCATTCAGGCCTTTTCCAGGGACCGAGAAGCATGGCTTGACGAAGATATTTCTCATTCAGTTTGTTGTACATATATCTTGTACTATATTTGCATCTCCTTTACATTACTAATGGATGAAGATACTGGTACCAGTTCCTTTTTTATAGGTGGATAACATTGACCCATAGGCTGGCGATGAGGACATCTCCTAGCACCTGGTGGTGTACCTCCTATAGTTGTTCGAGTGGGTCATGTTCACCGAGACCCACAGCAACACGGTCTCGAGGAGCATGATCCCCTACACCAGAGAAGTTATGGATGTTGACCCAGGGAAGGTCCCGCAGTACAACTGGGCTTCAGCTGTGCTGGTTGCGACATACCGCGGCCTGTGCAACGACTGACGAAGACCAACATCAACGCAATCCTCACCGGCTGTCCCATATTGCTTCAGATGTGGTCATATGAGTGCATCAGTAGGCCCATTGTCGATCATAGCGCGTACTAGTTCGCTGTGGACGGCGTCGATGGGCCGACCATACGGTCCTTTTGGGGTGCAGACATAGGGTAAGTATTATTCTACTTGTGTATGTATATGTTCATTACTTCCTTTTTGTTTCTATAATTTAGTTTGGTTGCACAGCCGAGTTGATCCAGCATTCAGATACACCACTCATACCTGGACTTCGTTCACCAGTTCGATGAGCTGATGGTGGACTATGTCTGCTGGAGGCCGTACACGGAGGCCGAGGTACATGATTGGGAGTACTAGCTCACGACTTGCACCCTTATCTTTGACATCTACGTCGAGGAGTACTCACAACATTGCATGATGCGGCAGTTCAGGAAGTTCAAGGCGTTCCCACTACATGTGACTAGGTTGGTGCCTAAACATACACAAGTATGTAACATTGTAATTATATTTTCATATGATCCATGTCTATACCTGTTTTCACGTATATATGTTTTTGCAGGTTGATACAGAGAGGGCTCATTCCATAATAATCATAATAAACATGTCGACCAAATGAACAGTGGCATATACAATACCCATAGTGGTGTACCGACACTTCACCTAACATGCCTTAGGAAATGAAAAATAGTACAAGTCAAATACAAAATCAAATCCTCTGCCGATAGCTAGAACACATCAATATTACTCCCAGTTGTTCCTCCGATCCGCCATGCAAGGCAGAATATAGCATCTTATGATGTTTCTGGCTCTTTATTGATGCAATTGTTTCTATAGTTCCTCGATGATGATGTGAAAGTGACGGATGTATTCTTGAATGTGTGGTTCTATCCATAGGTCAATCTATTACTGGAACTCATACTCATCCATTTGGAAAAAGTGATAGATGAGATAAGTAAATGGTGTTGAGATAATAGAAAAGAAAATGAGTATTATTTGTTCGTACTCTGGAATGTGGACGACGGAAGAATCGACGGCATGTGTCACAGAAATGCTCATAAACTTGGACTACAACGTCATCTCCATGCTAACTTGACAGCCAAAATGAGCAAGGAAGAGCATTGTGGTTTCCGTAGTAATCTCTACCATAGATGTCTAAATGGGGGTGTGAAGGTGATGGATTGATGGGGCCATCAGGAGGATAAGGAAACGCTATTTTCTTGATTCAATTCAAGTCATGTGATGTGTGAGTAGAAAATTGATTGGGTTTTATTTATATACAAGAAGTCCTAGTGGTAGTGGATAGATGTGGCATAATTGAAAAGTCTATTGCCTAGACTGCACCAGCCTATTAGGGGTAGCACCAAAAAATCTATTCGCTAGACTGTACTGGTCTATTAGGGGTACCACTTGTGAGGAACGGAGATGTACTAAGAGAGGGGGTGAATTAGCACACTTAGAAACTAATGGCTCCAAAAATTTCACAAGAAAAACTCATCTCAATTTCTATCTAAATGTACTCTAAATTTATCTAGTGTGTCTACTCTACCACTCAAAATGATTGCAACCTACTCTAGCAAGGTAAAATGCAAGTATGTAAATGTAGAAACGTAAATAAGATAGGGAGACAAACTCGGTATAAGAGATTTTTATTCTATGGTATCGGTGGCACATAAACTACCCATAGTCCACGTTGAAGCTCCACAAAGGATATGCTCTCGATCGCCAAGTCTATTCTAGCCATAGCTCTTGAGCTACCAAGTCACTAAGACAAGGTCTCAAGCACGATGAGCCAGCAAGCCACCAAGGCGAGGTCTCACTACTAACCTCTCTTCTAATCACTTGTACGTCATCTTCACTTCGGAGCTTTAGTCACAAAAATAAGGGCCTCAGCGTCCCCACATAATTTTCTTGCCACCACACCACACCAAGTCGAAGGGTCAACAAGTTAACAGCGAGTTACCAAAACTCCAAGGCACTGGTATGCCTCTCGTTACACGGTTGGATCACTCCTTGATATACTCTCTAGCTTGCAGCACTTAGTAACACTTCTCTTTAGCCCTATAAGCATTAGTCACTCTTCAATCTTGTGCTTAATAACCTTGGATGATCACTTTTAGCACTTTGATGGCTTGGATATTTTCTCAAGTGTATATAGGCTTCTCTGGACTCTAGCACCTTCAAATGACCGAGCGGGTGGGTATTTATAGCCTTAAACCCGCTAACTAGTCGTTGTTCCAACAACTCAACTTTACTATGAACACCGGATGATCCGGTGTAGACAGTTTGTACTCATCAGACTATCTGGTGTGTACACCATCACAAACTAGCCGTTGAAACTCCACTTAGCAACTCTTCTGAACACCGAATGTTTCGGTGTAACCACAACTCCATCACTGGACTATCCGATGAGTTGTCTTGAGACAACCGAGCCACTTCTGTTCTTCTCTGCAAGAAATACTCCAGTGTATTTAACTCAAAGCGTCAAACCTTCCGAATACTCCAGTGTGTTTAACTCAAAGCATCAAACCTTCCGATTTGTTGGTCTTTAACTCCCTTGAAAAATCTAATATTTTGTTAAATGCTCCGGTGTTCTTACTCTTCTAACACCGGACCATCCGGTGAGGTGATCTTCACCCTTCGTCAGAAATACTCCAGTGTGTTCACTGGGGCATCACCAGACCTTCTAGTGAGTGCAACTTCACTGAACTCCACTAACAGAATACTCCGACGTTGCCAAAACTTTTATCACCGGACCATCCAGTGAGTTCAATAGCCTCTGGACAAAATGCTTCGGTGAGTGCAAACTTCTTTGCACCGTACTATCCGACGAGAATAATTTATCTGGGACTTCTCCAATTCAATCAAACTTTATCCTAACTACTGTGATTTCTTCATGTATTGCCTTTATGAGACCTACTAACATATATTCTTGACAAACATGTTATTTCCAATGATTATATTACCGTTAATCACTAAAATCACAATCATGACATAATAGGGTCATTTTTGCCACAATCTTCCCTTTTTGTGATTGGTGACAACACAACCAAAGCAAGAGGCAAATGATATCAATTAAGAAAATATATGATTTCAAAACTTCACAAGACCATACTCTTTGCTTGAATGCATGTAAGAAAAAATTATGATACCAATTGTGAGAACAAATGTATTTTTACCAACATTATATCTCTCTTTTTGCTACAATTTCCCTCAATATTATGCCCCCCTTCTCATTGTGGCTGCCACGCAAATAGTTCTTCCTTTTTCACCATTGTCATTATCTCCCTTGATTGATCTATGCAAGAGTTTCTTCACCTTTGTCGACTAGAGATGTATCCCCCTTTGTCAATAATCTACTCAAGATAGTTCTTACACATTGCATTGGTCTTAAAATTGTCTTCCTTTGTCAACGATCTCAAAATGGCTATAAACACATGTTGAACTCGAGGAAATACTTTAGAGAAAAAACTTTAGAATACTTCATCTGTGACTTTATGGAATGGCTCGACATAGAAGTCGTGGGTTGACATGAGCATGCGGTGGAAGAGAGAAACATACGAACTTTGGAAGTACAAGCAACAACAGGAGGAACTACGGCTGAAGTGTCAGGAGGAGGAGCACATGAGGAAGGCAACGGAGGAGCGTGCAGTAGTTGAAGCACGCGAAGCAGAGAGGGAAATGAAGCGGGAGAGGGTCTGTCGTGCTAAGGCAAAGGATCCCGATTCTCTAAGAAAAGGCAAATATCCTAGGTGCACTTAGTAGAGAGCATCTATTGTAATCCTACCTATTTTTATTCTCTAAGATATTTTAGGTTTAGCAGCGGCATATTATTAGGTTAATCTTTACGTATACCATACATGTTAATGTTTGTTATCGTCATCTTTTTATGGTTAAAGTTCATTCGTGCAATGACGATAAATCCTATGTCGCATGTAATATTGATCAGCATATGTAACCTTCGTGTCAGTTTATATTATAATTGTGTTTGACAACTATTATTATTCGACAAATTAGATTTTGTATTCTCCTAACGTTACTTCACTGAAAATTAACTCACATATTTTTGCATCAACTAAATAAAGAAATGTCGATAAAATGACATCAAATCAAAATTAAATATAGAATAAATCACTCTGTGATGTTGTTTGGATAACTATTTGCATAACTAGTATTTTTCACCGAATGAATGTGTAATATTTTTAAATTGTCATATACAAAAGTTATATTAAAAAAACAAGTATACATATGTATATTCCATTATATATTAATAAATATGTCGTTTATTCACCAGGAGAGACGGAAAAAAGTTCTCGCCCACTAAACAGGCGAGATGTTTTCCTCTCTAATTATTTTATGCTATGAGCACCAAGATCCACAAATTCTCCCTCGTTCAACGGACGATAGTAGCTTACGCATGCAATTTTTTCAAATAGCATGTATTTTGAAAATATTAATATATATATATATATATATGTATAATTCAGATTTGGACACGTTCAATTGTCTCCGCGAGCTGTGGCACACTGGCACCACCTTCTTCCATCGACTGACCGCGTCAGCCCACAACATAATCGTAAGCATAGCCCCACCATCAGCCCACCGACCGTCTCGTCCGCTAGGCTCGCATCCTGCCTCTGCTGTGCAAAACCCCTCCCGCCGCAACCGCAGCCGCGCAGCGCTGGGCGAGAACGCGTCAGCCTGGCTGGCGACACCGCACGGGGCCTGGCGTTCAACAGGCCGAAGTGCGCAGGCCTCGCGCACGAGGTGGGCTGAGAAGTGGACAGATCTCGCCGTCTCGAGTATGGTCTCTCTGCTGGTCCTCGCGCCGGCGCACGGGCAGGGCCGAGACATCGGATACGTTTGGTTGTTTAGCTTTGATCGGCTATAGCTCAGCTGGCAAACTGGCCCATTCTATGCCGTCCTTGCCTCGCCTCATCATTTGGTTGTTTCGTTTTGGATGGCAAGTCTCGGTGACCATAGCACAAACAGTTCACAGTTAGGGCATGTGCAGTAGTATAGATGGCTACTGTTTATAATACGATTTTATGCCATATATACATAATATAATAGGTAAGTTATTGTGTGAGTTGGTTGTAAGTAATCTAAATAATGTGTGAAAAGTTAGGATCATAAATAACAGATGACATCTATATAATGAAGAAAATATTGTGAATGATTATTCGATGTTTTAGATCGTTTGTTAATTAATAGACGATATTTTTTTGTCTTATTTCTTTTTTCCTCTACGTCAAATAAAATACTACTCCATCTGTCTCACAATATATGACAGTTTAGACTTGAGCACAAGTATTAAAGTGAAATATAAAATGACTATCTTACACTCCTTTATTGCACATTGATCTATTAGTAATAATGATATAACATTATTGAAAAATGAGATTTACATTAAAAAGGAGAAACTTAATAGGGAGGTAAAACTGAAAAATATAGGATAAAGTTACCTCGAAACCCTAAAATGTTATATATTTTGAACACCCTTGGTTTGGTTTGGTTCGGTTCCCTGGTCCTCTCGCGCGCGGCCCGCCGCGCCCCAGGCTGGCAGACGCCAATCCCCACCACAAGTCCACAACCACCGACGCCTGCACGACCCGGCGCCGGCGGTCTCCACGCCGTGCCGCCATGTGGCGAGGGTGAGTGGGTGCTCTAACGAACCAGGGGAGTAGAGGACCCGCCTGTCCACCGGATCTTCTGGAACTCTAGGATCCATGTCCTGTTTGGTCCAGCCTTTGAAGCGTGCACCACAATACGCTTCGTTGGTACAGGGTGTCATCCGAATAGTGAACGTGGGGTACGTGACAGGACAAGCGGAAAACACCCAACAAAATGGTACTGCTGCTGTTGATTGGAGCACGTATTTACTGCGTTTCAAGACTTCCAACACATAGAGCCGTAGGCTGTGTAGTTAACAACATTAGAGCAACTCTAAGAGGCTAATCAAATTTAACTGGTAATATTTATATTTAGATATCCACTTAAAAGATTTCTCTTTTATATTTCTATATACTCTAGCAGACGAGCTAAATTCCACTTTTTATATCTCATATACTACATTTTATTGGTAATGATGGTTTCTTGCAACGATTTTATTCTAACAGTATTTTTCTTCAACAACTATATTCCAATGACTAATTTTTTTAAATAGTTTTTCAACGGCTATATCTCCGCTCTATATATAAACAATTACCACATAAGCACATGCATTATAAGAATTTACAAGAACAGTTACCACACAAGCACACGCGTATAAGAGTATTTACCACATAAACACACACGTTGTAAGAGCATTTATCACATAAGCATATAGGTTGTAAGAACATTTATCATTAAAGCATACACGTTGTAAGAGCAGTAAGAGTAGTTATCACAAAAACACACATATTGTAAGAACAATTATCATACAAGTGCACACGTTGTAATAGTAGTTATTACAAAAATACACGTGTTGTAAGAGCAATTATCATACAAACACATACGTTGTAAGAGTGGTTACCACATAAGCAAATTTTTGAAATTTAAATTTATACCTTAAAATTTTAGTGAAATATTAAAATAGTCAAATTTGAAGAATTTTTATTTAAAATTTGTAAGAGATTTTTAGTAGGAACCATTTAAAATGTATTCTTTATTATTTATTCTATGAGTAAAAAAACCAGTGTGATTTTTAGATCATCAAATAGAATTATGAAATAAAATGGGAAAATAAATATAGGTGCACACATAGCTAGCTAGCTTTCTATGTTCCTCACGGTGCTGTCATCGGATAGCGAGCGGAGAGGCGATCGCCAAATTTGTCGAGCAAGCGGAGAGGTATGGTGAGCCTACAGGGATGGCCACTTGTTTGGCGAGTCTGCTGGATCCACTGTTCTTAGCCTTTTGGTCAGATTTACGGATAGCGAGCTGGTTACCGATGCTGCTGGAGATTCTCTTAAGTCGCCGGAGAGGAAAACCTCGGCCGCTAAACCATGAACTGAAAGCTTTCGAGAATCCAGTCACATGGGGACGTTTGGCAAGAATTCTCGGAGGCTTCTTTTTTCAGAAACAAGAGAATTTCTGTCAAGCGAATAGTTTGATTTTTATTCTTGCAAACAAACAAGGGACCTGTTTCTGTTTTTTACTAGCAATAGAATCACTCGAAAATGAAGTTTCTTACTTATAATCACCTTCCTTTCTTATATAGATCCATTTGGTAGTGTTCCGAATTTTTTCAGAAACATTTTAGATTTGATTTTATTAGGATGCATAAACCAATCAATTCATCTAAAAACCTAAACTAAATAGACAAAGATATATAATTCACTTATACTTCAACACTCCTCATCACATGGAGACTCCCTTAAGTCTCAGACGTGGATATAGGTTGCACCCGCTAGGACTCGAACTCGAGAGCTCTAGCTCTTATACCATATTGAGTTGTATGCATAAACAGTTTATTTAAAAAACTAAGCTGGTGGAGGAAAGATAAGCAATTAACTTATACTTCACCATATTTTTTTTTCTAAAAACGTTTGTATAGTGAATCATAATCACTTCTAAAATAGTTTGGCAAGATGTTGAATTTAATTTCTTAAAAGAGAGAATTATGATGTAATTAACCAATTTATCCTTATCAGTTCAACAAAAATGGGCATCCATCATGCTTACCAATATACTAAATGCATTATGTCGCTCTGCAGTGGCAGAACTACTTGCCCTTCACCTTATCAACAGTCACGATATCTAATGCACATTTCACAATTACATATGCAGGCTTTCAACAATTTCATACTTCTAATTAATGTACATTTCACAGTGCTAATTATCCATATGATACTCTTATAATCTACAACAGTTACTGCACATTTTACAGTTACATATGTGTTTTACAACAGCTGTATAATATACATTTCGCTATGCTAATTATCCATACATTCAGCATATCTGGCTGTTGACCGGTTGCCACTCTACAACATACAATATCTACAGCATCTAATGAGGCAATACAAAGACAGCTAACACTGACCACCTGAACTAATCACTATATTGAAACTTGCAATGAAAATAAGGAGACCAAACTAATTGCCAAAATCGTCGAGCGCGGAGAAGCCCTGATCCTCGACCGCGGTGAGGAGGGCATCCGCGGCGACGAACAGGTCATCGGCGGCGGGGCGCGTGAGTCAACGTCAAGAGCCTGGGAGATGAGCTGCTTGCAGCCCTCAAGGTCACGTGCCGTCAGGAGCTTCTCGGTGACAACCATCCATCACTCCGCCTCCCGCTGCATGACGATAACAGGATCCATAGGGCACTCACCATGGGGGGGCACAAAGTCACCAGGGTAGGTCAGGGGTTTGACTGGGGGTAGGGGGAGATGGGATCGAGGCCTTGTGGTGTCGTTGATGATGGGTTCGTGGGCAGCAGGACGAGGGAGGTAGCGATCTGGCCGCGATGGTAGGTGATGATGAAGATCGCCTGACTTTGCTGCTCGTTACTGATGCGTGGAGCCAGGCTCACATGTTAGTGATGAAGTCACGATAACCCTAAAGTTAGGGGATCTCGATCCGGTAGGTGAGAGGGAGAGCAGATATAGAGAGGTGATGGGCGAAGGACGGAACTGGCCGGGTGAGATATTTTAACCAGAGGTAGACGTAAGTAATTACACACAAGCTTGGAAGGGAGGTGCTGAACAACTCACCCATTTTGGCAGTGAACCTGAGTTTGAGCCGATTCACGAACACACACTAAAAAGGAATCAATTCAGTCAGTCTCAAAGTGAATCGGTCCGTTTTTTGCGCTTGGGACCGATTCTCACTAAAACCAAATCGTTTCTTATGTCCAAACTGGCAATACAATGTCCAAGAATTGAATTTACTGAAATTAACTAAATAATTACACAAATTAATTCTGATTTATCGTAGAAACGATTTTACAGAATTCAAATTCGAAACTTCTAAGAGATTACAAAACCGTAGAAACCGTGTTATAGTATAAAAAGCTTAAGGTGGTATCGTGCCTAAAGTACTAGACCACTTGCAGACCCATTTAGGCCAACTCGAGCGGTTGCTTTATCCTGGCGTTATCCAGTGCTACAGGAGATTTGCTGACTGCCTCAGGCCGCAACGCAGCTCCAGCAGCTACTGCATTTTGGCTTTTTCACTGCTACAGTGTTGCCGATTGGATACGGGAGGAAGCAAATTTGCGGATGGATAGGGTGTCTGTATCACTGTTGACTGCGTATGCACGTGGATTCGAGGGGAGGAGGAGAGTAATGTAAGATAGAAAATAAGGTAGCTGTTGGAAATAAAAAAAATAAGGGATACTGTAATAGTGTTAGAGGATGCTGTAATAGTGTTATAGAGGACGAAATTTTAAAGTATCTGCTGGAGATAATCTTAATCAGCACAGTCCTCATCAAGCCACACATGACGAAGTATCTGTCACCTAGTACACATGAAGGTCAAAGTTCTTAGCTTGACACCGGAATAGTAACACTACACACGAGCGGCACCGTTTTCTGGTAAGACATTTCTCAATGCTTTAATATGGCTAATTTTTTAATATTAATTAGGTGTGCTAAGAAAAAAAATGATATGGTAAATTGTTTAAAAGAAGAAAGATTAGACTTGTTTCTTATAAAAGAAATTAGCTTTTTAATAATCTCGAATGATTTTGAGAAAATAAATTATTTTAAAAAACTTTAAGAAATAAGTAACAAATATGTATATATTGGAAGCTATCCTCTCCTCTCTAAAATATTAGGTATGAAATAAAGTATTAGAAGTGGCTAAAAACCTACGTCGCTCCATTAACCAATGGCCCGATTATTTCGAAGAAAACATCAATCAAATATTTTTGACCAATCTCATTCCAAATCCAGGTCAAACCTAGGCAATAAAATTGCTAATCCCATTCTAATCTACTCCTCCTTTCCACAAGCTGCTTAGCGCTGTATCTCTGGCTCTGCACCGGTCGGCACACGCCCACGTCAGAGGCCCGACCGGACACCACGGCGCACGCCGCAAGCCGCGCGGCCGCGGCCATGGGCGCCGCGGCCTTCGACTTCGAGCACAAGAGGTGAAGTACCATTATACCATACCTTACTCTCCTCCAAATCAAATCCATGCAGCAGCCAAGCCGAGGCTGCGCGCGACATCGTCGTGCCGCGCGCCACGTGCTCCGCGCTCTCGCACCGATGCGAAAAGAGTTCTTTTTTTCTCGCTCCACCCCTTCCCCAATCTGCGCTGCTTCTTCTTCTTCTTCGATTCCTCTTCTTCGCTTCGCGCCTGGGCCTCCCTCGGGTGCCGTGGCAGCGGGGTGCAATTAACGCCAGCGCGCGGCTCCACCCGATCTTGCCGCGATCCGTTGCAATCCCGGATTCCATTTTCCAGAATTTCCCATTCCATGTGCGTGGATCTCGGGACGCGGGCTAGGGTTTATGGCTTTGGTCAATCCATGGCGTGCGGTGCCGAAGTCGCACTGTCGCTTCTTATTTAATGCGCGCTGATCCCCATGGACGCCGAGTCCCGGTAAAACCCAAAAAAAGGCGCCTCCTTTGCCCACTTTGGCTGCCTCCTCTTCTCGTCTCTCGTTTGGTGTTTTGTTCCTTGTTTTGGTATTGATTACTAGGTTTGATTAGCGGGGGCTAATGCCGTGGTCGGGGTTGCCTCGGGGCGTTGTGGTTGATGGTGAGGTTTGGCGCAGGGACGCGTATGGATTCGCGGTGCGGCCGCAGCATCTGCAGCGTTTCCGCGAGTACGCCAAGATTTATATGGTAAATTTACCAGAGTGGAAATGTTATGTTTCTTGTTTGTTTCGGGAAAGTTTTGATTTTCTTTTTGGTGGGGTTTGTTAGGATGAGGAGGAGGAGAGGGCGCACAGGTGGAGGGACTTCTTGGACAGGTTGGCTGAGTCCGCGGATGTGCCCAGCACACCCAGCATTTTGCGGTCCGAAGATGGTGCTGCTGCCAGAGATGGTGATGCAGGAGCTGGAAAGACAAAAAAGAACAAAGGCAGTGGGACACATTGTGTTGAAGAAGAAAATGAGGAGGAGGAAGCTGAGAATGAAGAAGATAACAACAAATTAGAAGACATGAAGGAAGCTGATGCCACCGATGAATCACGAGAAGCAAATGGTGAGTCGGAAGATCTTAAAGATGTAACTGACAACTTGGACATGCTGAAAGAGAAGACTAGTAGTAACTCTGAAGAATCAATCGAAGTCTCAGAGGAATTGAAAGAAGTGAATGGGGACTCTGAAGAATTAAAAGATTTGAGTGGAGGCTCCGAAGAATTGGGAGAAGTGAATCACGACAACTTAGAAAAGTTGGAAGAACTTTCCTTGGATAAGGGGTTGTTGGATGAACTAAAGCCCATAAAAGTTGAGTCTTGTAGGCGGGTGCGGGCATCGCTTAGCATCATTGAGAAAATGATGAGCTATCGGGTGGCGAAGAGAGATAATGGTGCAAATGACATTCATGGAAAGGGTGCAACACAGCTTGCTTCTATTGAAGAGGAAGGACGGACTGCAGAAGCGAGTCATGAAGGGGATCCAGGTGAGGAGTCTTATGTTGCGGATAAGGCGGAGCATGGACAAGAGGCACCTGGTGATTCTACAAGTACTCAATTGGAGGGAAGCAATGGTGGGTCTTATTTTCCTTGGAGAGAGGAGCTTGAGAGCTTGGTTCGTGGAGGTGTGCCAACAGTTCTTAGAGGAGAGGTGCAGCTGCAAACAGATTTGGAACCTGCTGTTGTCTGCTTTGTGTGTGAGATTTGATGCCTTTACACTTACATGTGGTTGACTTCCCTGCAGATATGGCAAGCATTTGTGGGTGCTGGTACTCGGAAAATTACTGGGTACTACAACAAACTGCTTGATGAAGGGACTGTAAAATCGGATGAAAAGGACCTTGAGGGCCCTGTGCTGAACGAACAGACTAGTGCACCGAGAAAGCTTCCAAAGCCTGAGAAGTGGAAAGGACAGATAGAGAAGGTTGTTCTTTGAAACAGTTTGAATTGAGAGGAAGTATGCCATGGTTAACAAGCTCTAGTGATTTGTCTGTTGCCATTACAGGATTTGCCACGGACATTTCCAGGACACCCTGCATTAGATGAGGATGGGAGAAGTGCTCTGAGGCGGTTATTAACAGCATATGCAAGGCATAATCCATCAGTTGGGTACTGCCAGGTAAATTGATGCCCATTGAAGAATTTTGAATTTTATCTAGCCTCTTGTAAGCCTAAGTCTGTAAAACTAAAGACTGTAATCCATGCTTACTGGTCCATGTAAACTATGAAAAGCAATACTTCTATATTGTTAGGTCTGATGAGCATTTATGCAAAATTGTAATCTGTGGCCTTATAAATAGGATTGTGATATGTGATAAAGAGCTATGACAAGTCGCCACTTTTCAATAATTAGTCCTGAACTTCTGATGAGCAAAACAATTTTTAGACCTTATACATATGGTAACTTCAGAAGAGATTTACAAAAGGTAAAACCAATGAAGTTCATCTCTAACGTACAGAATTTGATTACTAGCTAGCTTACCAGGTCGGCAGAATTACCAAATGTACAATGCAGTCTAGCGTTACATTTATCTTGCTTTCCACACACCTCACAGTATTAATCCGGTTTCTGAAACAAGCACTATAACCAAAGTACCTTTTATCTTATATCTTCATTTATTTCTCTCGCAGGCCATGAACTTTTTTGCTGGTTTATTTTTGTTGTTCATGCCTGAAGAAAATGCATTTTGGTATGTCTGCATTATATGCGCCTTGTATCTAGAAAAAAAAAAACTTATTGGCCTTTTTGTAGTACAAGACTGCATGGTGTCTCCATTGTCACTTGCCTTTGAATTTCAGGGCTCTGGTAGGAGTTATTGATGATTACTTTGATGGTTACTACACTGAAGAAATGATTGAATCTCAGGTACTGTTGAATTCGTGAATCATTATACATGCCTTGTTTCCTTTGAACATTTAGATTCTGATGCTGCTCAATTCACAGGTTGACCAGCTCGTTCTTGACGAGGTTGTACGAGAAAGATTCCCTAAATTGGGTATGCATTCCAATTATATTACTGATATATATTCATCTTTGTTACGTTCTCAGTATATTAAAAAAAATCAAGCATATGGTTTGTGTGCTTATTGCTATTTTTTTAAGACACAGTGTATCAAAGTATCTACACTTAAAATTTCTACCATTGAAAGAGTTTTTTTATGGTTATTTCTTTTCACTTACATCAATTGCAACTCTCTTCAGCCAAACATATGGATTTCTTGGGAGTTCAGGTGGCATGGGTGACCGGACCATGGTTTCTTTCAATTTTCATCAATATGCTTCCATGGGAAAGTGGTCAGGTTTTATACAGTTTCTTGGTGCTTTCATTATGATATATCGTATAATTTTTTTTTTCAGTAGTTCACTGTTGTAAGATTCGGTGATATCCCCTTATAGCCGACTAACATTTTTACTAATAGGATATGGAAAATCCATACTCTTATTTTTTTTATAGGTTGCATATTCTGTGTCCTATGTGTGTGTTCCAACAGATCAATCTTTTAATGATATATGATTAAAACTTCCCCTCTCTTGTAGTGCTTCGTGTTTGGGATGTCACCCTTTTTGAAGGAAATCGTACAATGTTGTTCCGAACGACGTTTGCTTTGCTGGATTTATATGGTATTATCCCTCTTTTGATGCTAGCTCTGTTTATTAACGTCTAAAAAACGTTAATATGTCCTTTATTAATTCTTTTTAACCATTTTTTTTATGTGCAACCAACATTATTGTCTTCATATGTTAATTTGTAGGGCCTGCACTGGTAACCACAAAAGATGCTGGAGATGCAATTACATTACTGCAGTCTCTTGCTGGCTCTACTTTTGACAGCAGCCAGCTTGTATTGACAGCTAGTATGGGCTTTCAATCAGTCAGAGAAATGGTATTGCAAGAGTTAAGGAAAAAGCACAGGCCTGAAATCATAACTGCAATGGAGGAAAGATCAAAAGATCGTAGTTCCTGGAAAGATAAGAAGGGCTTAGCAACCAAACTATATAGCTTTAAACATGACCCTTCATCTGTGTGCCGACAAGTTAATTCCAAGGAAGGGGCAGATGGTTTGCAAGTGAATGGGGAGACCGGATCAGCAAATCTTGACACCTACCTTAGTACTAGTTCTGTACTAGAGAATGATTTGGAAGAGGGTGTTGATCTTCAAGATCAGGTAAGAACTCTGATGCTATCTATCTTTCGGACGTGCTAATCTTTTCTATAAAAGAAATGGAAAATATTGTACTTATTATTTGTGTGCAAATATATGGTTTAAACTGATGGTTAAAATCTGGTGATGTATAATGGTTCCATGTCAATATCATGATCTTTTTTTTCTTTTGTAGAACCGAATGGTTCTTTTCATATTGTTTATATTTTTTCGCTTAGAATCGTATCCTGACATATTTTTACAACCCAAGTATTCGAACATTCTTTTCTTATGTTTACATGATGAATTCTACACACGTGCAATGTTCATGCAGATAACATGGCTGAAGGTTGAACTGTGCAAGCTGCTCGAGGAGAAAAGATCTGCTGACCTCAGGTTTTTTTTCTTTTTGTTTGGGACATATTTGTGTCCGTATGAGTTAAGACTAGCAACTTGCGCTCAATTTAAGTATTCAGCTCTGGATACAATAACTTAAATAATATTGCTTGGTTCAGTAGATTTAACATATCCAAAAATTGCGTCTTTGGTTTGAACACAATTATGCCTATTGACGCTCTTCATACCATATTTGAGTCTACTGTTTATCTTCTGGAACAAAGGAAAGATTAGAAGGAACATGCCCGCTGTATCTCCTTCACATCTTCATGACACCTCATGATTTTTTTCTTAAGTGACTAAATTCATCTTTTTTCCTGTTCCTGGGTTTCATGACACATCTAGTTAAAATTATTTGTAAGTTGAATCATATGAATTATTTTTGTGTTGTGGCACTTTGTTAATTTGGCCCATTAATATATGCCCATAAAGCTAATATTTCTTTATATTTTCAGAGGCGAAGAGCTGGAAACGGCTTTAATGGAGATGGTCAAGCAGGACAATAGAAGAATGTTGAGTGCTAAGGTATGATGGTATCTGGAATCACTTCCTTTTCTCCTCTCAGTTTATGGTTTTATGATAATAGAATATCCTTGAACTATTATATGTTTTTGAATTCTTTGAGCAAAACATTCACTTTATTTCCAGACGATAATTTACTTTTAGAGTTTTAGTCCTTGAATCCCCCTTTTGGTCAAATAATTTTCTATATACATTCTTGACTTAGAAAGGCCTCACAGGTTGAGAAATTGGAGGCAGAGGTATCTGAACTGCGAAAAGCTTTTGCTGACAAGCAAGAGCAAGAGCAAGCAATGCTTCAGGTGTTGTCTTACTGCCTACATTCTGTGGCTATAATCTGTTGGTTCTTAAGCATCATATTACATGATCCTCTCAAGTCCATTGGACCATCTGGTTGTCTAAAAATATCCACACATTAACTTGCCTGTACAGATCTTGTTAAGAATGGAGCAAGAACAGAAAGTGACAGAAGATGCCCGCATAGCCGCTGAGCGAGATGCTGCTGAACAAAAATATGCTGCTCACGTGCTCCAGGTTAATTCTTGGAGGAACTTTACTATCAATATTCTAAAACTGCTACTTTCTTACTGGTCTACTTGCACAATTTGTTATGTCAGAAGGCAGATGCCTAACTTTTCCATACCTTTTGTGTGCAGGAGAACTATAAAGCAGCAATGGCAGCACTTTCACAAATGGAGAAGAGAGCTATAATGGCAGAAACAATGCTGGAGGCTACAAAGCAGTACCAGGCTGGGCAGGTTAAAGCCAACCAATCTTTCACTTCAAGGTATGTTGTGGTTCTACACCTTCACAGTACCTGCGTCACTTAGGAGCTATGATCAAAAGCCTATTATTTTTCACGCTGGGCATGACTAATTTGCTTTTGATGCACGTGTCTCACTGTCTATTGCTTCAGTTGGTTTATATTCCTCTTCCGTTACCCCCCCCCCCTCTATCAGACCTAGTGGTTTTTTTTGCTACCAAACATATAGACATTTTCACTTTTCTTTACCTTTGAATACTATCTTCATATGGTAATACTTCATTTACTTGGTATTTCTGTAGTTCACCACGTGCAGACAATGTCCTTGGGAAGACGAATCAAGAGCCAAATCAAGATGCACCTAGCAGGAGAATAGGCCTGCTTTCTAGGGGACTTGGATGGCTAGACAAGAGCAAGGTGCGTCCATAAAGTCAAAGTTTAACAAAATAACATTGAGTTAGTGACATGTGGTACCAGGCCCCACTTGTCATTGCCACATACTTTTCTTTTGCAAGCTTTGATTCTTTTTCGGCTATGTTGTCGATTTTCCTAAAATACTTAATGTGCTAGGACATAATAGCTGATGTGTCCCTACTGAAGCAACATCCTCTTTATATAATATTTGAAAAAGAAAACATAAAATAAAGAGCATTATTCATCTTTATAAGAAAGGGAACACAATCTTTCTAGTTGCTCTAGAAAAATTGTACAAAGTTGAGCGCAACTAGAAAAATTGTACAAAGTTGAGGAGCTGTTGGTTCACTATTTTAGCAGGTTAGGCAGAATTCAACTGAAACAGCTGAAGGCTAAACTCGTCAAGAACCTGGGAGAAAATTGTAGCTCCTATCAAGATCTCAATTGTTCATTAATGGCTGGATTGTCTGATCTCCAGAACAATGAGTTCAAACCATCATGGATGCTTCCTCCGTGGTAAGATTCAACTGGCATTTTCCATGAAGTTTGCAGGAAGTGTACTTGTATCATATTGAGTTCAGTTGTCAGATAAAGCTCTCTTGGTAGGTCTGAAAACTTGTTGTAAGGCATCTGTGTAAATTTTTCTTCTTCTATTAGTTTCATTAAGATTGTCCATAGTGTTCCAAGTAGGAGAGAACAGAACACAACTTCCCATACACATGAAGAAAAAAAAAAAATCCTTGTTAGATTAGCTTACGACAGCATTGAGTTGTACTGGAGAAGGGCATGCTTTATTTCTCTTCGGAAAGAGTTGTCAAAACCACTGTAAAGAAATGATCTTTCAGTGTATTCTTGTTCTATTGCTACGGGTGGCTTGCAACATGTTCTTGACATATCGTATGTACAAAGATCATTGTATCATATGGTGAGGTATTCTGGAAAGCTGATTGTCGTCAGAGGTTCCTCACAATGTTATTCAAAATAATTTTGGAAATGTCACGTCATTTTCCTCCCTAAACCTGTGTGCCATCATGCGTGAATGCCCGTTAACACCCTTGTTTCTGTCAGCACATTAAGACGAATGTTACATATTAGATAATAAGGTCTTCCTGGCTTTCAGGTTATGTCCGAACTTTAGATTAATTTGTACTTACTGATTGCATCATAATACTCTCTTTAGACCTAAATCTAAACCTATATCAAAACTAACTCTAAATCTATTCTGAATCCAACTCTAAACCTACTCCAATTTATACTAGCTTACAAATAGAATAAGACTAATAGTTTTGAAATTAATTATTCCGAATCTTACAAGAAAATTAATTATGCTGAAACATAATAGGAAACTAATTCTTTTCTTCCCTTAATACTTTTCTGCGCCTTTGGTAGGTGATCCCAAATCCGGAATCCCTATCATTTCTCTCCTACCCAACAAGCAGCTCGTCCTCGAGCTGATAAGATGGATAAGCCTGCTGGAAGGACTGTAATGGCTCCCAAGTTGCTTCAATTGCAGAAGAACCTTGCTAACGAACCAGAATTTCGATGTGAGAATGAAGGACTTTATCTAGGGAAGGAATCACCTGGCTATGAACAATATCCGACAATTAAACTGCATCAGTTGGAGGTGCCCCATTATATTTCTTGAGCAAAGCCACATGAAACACATCATGTATACGCGTCTTGTGAGGAAGACGAAGCCTATAAGCCACATCATCAATACGTTCCAAGATCACAAAAGGACCATAAATCTTGGAGACAATTTCAAATGTGCCTGATCAGTAACGACAGCCAAACGATGATGCAAATGCAACCATAGCCAAACGATGATGCAAATGCAACCACACCCATTCTCCTACTTCAAAAATCACCTCTCCGTGGAACTTATCATAGTACTTCATATATTCATGGGACTGAAAAAGCTACTCTCTTATTTCATTCAAAAATTCATCTCGTTGCTATAATTGCCTATCCACAGCCACCACACGAGAAGTACCCAGTTGATAGAGCACAACAAAAGGAGGATCACACCCATAAACAACTTTAAAAGGGTTTTTTCGAAAAGTAAATTGATATGAGAGTTGTAACAGAATTCTACCCAAGGAAACCATTGTAGCCACTGTTTAGGACTATCTCCACTTAAACATCGAAGGTACATCGCAATAATGTGGTGGACTATCTCAGACTGACCATTAGATTGAAGATGAAAAGATGTACTCATATTTAGCTTAGTCCTAGAAAGACAAAACAACTTCTTCCAAAAGTTGCTAGTAAAGATAATATCTCGATCACTTACAATGTAATAGGGAACACTGTGTAAATGAACCACTTGATCAAAGAAAACCCTAACAACTAAAGGAGTTGTGTAAGGGTGTTCCAAAGCAATGAAGTGAGCATATTTGGATAATCGATCAACCACTGTCAAGATCACATATTTGCCACCGACGTGAGGAAGTCCTTCAATAAAATCCATAGATATATCATCTCAAACAGAAGATGGCACCACAAGCGGTTGCAAAAATCATGCTGGATGCAAGTGTTTAGACTTATTACACTGACACACTACGCAACCTTTAACAAATTCTTTGACCAATGAACGTGCATGAGGGTTAAACATAGTAGTCTGTAGCCGGTGTAATGTTTTCCAAATACCCTCATGACCCGCACCATGAGCATCAGCAAGGAGAAAAGGCCAACATTCATATTCTATATGCACAAATAGATGTCCCTGGAACACCACCAAATCATCAATTAAGGACCAGCCGTCCACAGCTTGAGAATTCATAATCTTGTCATGTATTTAACGCAATTCTGGTAGACGACTAGTTTCACCATGCAGCAAATCGAAAATCTCAAAAGATGGGCTAGACAATGACAACCTAGTCAAGTATGCATCTCTACGAGAAAGGGCATCCACTGCTGAATTATACTTCCCAAGTTGAAATTTAACCTCAAAATCATATCCAAATAACTTGCTAACCCATGTATGCTGCAAAATAGTGGAAAGACGCTGATCTAGGAAAAATTTCAGGCTATAATGATATATCCGCACAATAAAAGAACATCCCCACACATATGGTCTCCAATGACACACTGCTTTAACCAAGACAATTAATTCCCGTTCATTAACAACCAACTTAGCATGACCAGGGGCAACTGGTTAGCTGAAATAAGCTATGGGATCGGCTCCTTGATGTAAAACAACACCAAAACCCGAGCTGGAGGCATCACAATCAATGATAAAGTGCTGTGAGAAATCTAGAAGTTGAAAAAAGAGGCTGAAGTGAGGGCGTTTTTTAGGACTGAAAAAGCCTTAATAGCACAGAGAAAACCACCTCTTCTCCAAATAAGGCGATAAAATGACATTCATTAAAGCCTGAAAGGTTGTTGAAGCATTTGTGAGTCCAAAAGTCATGACTAAAAATTTAAAATGGTCATGATGGGTGTGAAAGGATGTTTTTCTAATATCATCCGGATGCATACGAACTTGAAAATAGCCATTGAGTAAGTCCAGCTTAGTGAAAATTTGGCACCCTTCAACTCATCAAACAATTCACCCGCAACTGGAATTGGGAATTTATCCTTTATTGTCTTGCTATTAAGTGTACGATAATCCACACAAAAATACCAAGCACCATATGATTTCTTAACAAGCAGGACTGGAGAAGAGAATTCAGAATGGCTGGGATGAATAATACCTTGGGCTAGCCTATCAGCACATTGCTTCTCAATTGTCTTTAAGCAAATGAGGATATCGATAAGGATGGAGTGAAACTACTGTAGTGACAAGAAGAAGATGGATGCGATGCTCGTGCATTCGAACTGGGGGCAAACCACACGGTTCAACAAACAAATCCTCGAATTCTAACAACAATTTTGCTAACAATTCATGCCCCCGACAAGGTGTGCACATGGGCTTGTTTCGACACCTGAGTGGAACCGTGCCACATAACACAACGTTTGTCCCTCCAGAAGGACATTGCCAATTTGTCAAAATCCCATAAAATTGGTCCGAGGATGCGTAGCCACTGGACACACAATACAATATCAAATCCTTCCAGTGGAATAACATAACAATCAAGTACAAAATCTCATCAATCTGAATTATGGTGTTATGGCAAACCCCCCAAACTATCAACGCGATCACCATTAGCCACCAAGACTTGTATAGCAGCGCGAGGAACAAGTTGAAGCCCCATGGTTGTTGTTGTTCACCTAGAAATAAAGGTGTGAGTTGATCCGGAGTCCACATGGGCAGCAAAAACATGACCACCAATTGAAACAGGAAGATGCATGGTATTGTTAGTACGAATCCCTATAAGAGCATGGAGGGAAATCTCCATCACTTCGTCATCACTGTCCAGATCATCTTGAGGATCCTCAAGTTCCATTAAGTAGATGCCTTTCATAGAGCACTAGCCCATGTGCTCCTTGGAAAATTTTTCTGGACAATTGAAACATAAACCTTTAGCACGCTGATCAACCATCTCTTCAGACGTAAGACAATGGAACCTAAAATTAGGTTTAGCCTGAGAGGGGGTGGCCGAGGTGGAGGACAACGTTGTAGCAAAATAGGGCTAAACAATGCTGGAACGAGAGTTGCTTCATTGACGAGGGGTCGATTTGCTTGGGGTTGGTTGAAGATTCCCAACATCATCTTCCTAAGGATGTTTCTCATCTGTACTAAGAGGTTTCCCAAGGCCGACGGTGAACAAACTGACTTGCTGTCTGGGAACAGGTGTTGGAGTAACCTAAGCGAGAAGGGCCAAAAATCTCTTTTGATATTCATCCACATAGCTGGTCTTCCGGAGACTGGCCAATTTACCCAAGGGATTGTTGCAAATGGGATGACCGAATCGCATATTGATGTAATGCTCGAATACCGACCAATTGACGAAGCCATAGTCCCTTTCAAACTGCATGTACCACTACTGAGCACCACTAGTCATATGATAGGAGGAAAGCCAAACATTTTCGTTCTTTGGCGCACGTTTCCCGTGAAATAATTGAGTAAAATGGTTCAACCATGGTAGTGGATCATCCTCACTATTGAAGGTGGGAAAAGTGAGCTTATAGAAGCGAGGACTGCAGCGGTCGTTATCTGAAGGCAAGGATTTGCCTTTGGGGTCGCCTGAAGTGGCTGAGCTGAAGTAGCCATACCCGAAGTATTGACGCCCTTCTCCCAATCATCCTGGTGGGCTTCGCGAGTGGTCACCTTCTGTAAGATCGATTCCATCATCTTGATGAGTCCTGCAATGCTAGAGGTGATATCCCCCTTGACGTAGGTGCATATTGGCGACTGGTGGAGCACCAGCAATGGCAATGGCATGAGGTAGTGGTGGTGGTGCGTCAATGGTGTATGGCGCAGGAAAACAGCAGCGGATGCGGCATCGCAAAAACAGAACAAGGGCAGCAGAGGTGGCGGCGGTGCAGAAACAGGTTGAGGAACAAAAGGTCTCTAGATACCAAATATTAGATAACTAGGTCTCCTTGGCTTCGAGGCTCTGACCAAACTTTAGATTAATTTCTACTTGCTGATTACACCATAAGGCTTTGTCAATGATTAGTCCCTAATAATATATATAGGGCATGTCGGATGATGGGTGTGTGATCAGTGTTTCTAGTGGTTGTTGGTGAGTATGTGTGTGTGTCGAAGGAACTCAAGAATTTCAAGATTTATTCAGGTTCATGTCTCCCTCAAGATAATAGCCGTACGTTATGTGTATTTTCTTATGAGTTAGATGATGAACTTTCCTCTTTACAAGCCCGATCCTCCCCTTTATATAGTAGGAGACGAAATGTACATACAAGCAAACTGTGCCAAAATATGGTGACTACCTTAACCTGACAAAGACAACTACTCCTAGGTTATCATTACGAGTGGCGAGCACGCCTGACCTGTCCTGGTCATCTTGCACGCCCTGTCCAATCCGTCGACCACCGTCATGCCTGCTGCGTTCTCGTCACACCCATCTGCCCTGCCGTCATGCTCGCTTGATAGGCCGTCCCGTAGCATTAAATGCTACAGGATGGGTCACACTGTCTATGTACCGGCCCATAACTTCGCTTGCCGAAAGGGTGTCTGGGGAAGGAAAACATGTGAGTGAATGATATTAAATGCTATTAAATTAGTTAGGTGAGTACCTGCCCGTGACCAGCAAGGGCTGGTCACAGGATTTCCATCTGCGACCAGGGGACTGGTCGCGCTAGGGGGCTATGGTTTTAAAAATATCAACTGTTAGCTGGTATCTACCAGCCTGGACCCTCTTGACAGAGGATCCTTGTATTCTTTACATCAACATGCTCTCTTTATATAGAGACATAAATCTAAACCTATACCGAAACCAACTCTAAACCTATTCTGAATTCAACTCTAAACCTACTCTAATTTATACTACCTTACAGATATAATATGACTCTAATAGTTCTGAAATCAATTATTCTAAATCTTAATAGGAAACTAATTTTTTTCTTCCCTTAATATTTTTCTACACCTTTGGTAGGTGATCCTAAATCTAGAATCCCTATCATACACTAGTTTGCACATCCCATGCATGCCTCGTCAATTATACTACAGTTGAAGTAAAGCAACTGCCTAACATAACCTGAAGTCAAAACCCATATGACAACACAATGCATGAACAATTACACTTTGAAAATGGCAGACATATGTGGCCGAGAGCAAACATTCTGGAGATCTGGGGGGAAGTTTCTGAAGAAAAATAAAAGTATACCGAATTGATATCCTTTGGACACAATGGACATCATCAACAAAATGCTATGGAGCTCGTCATAGCCTCATCATCATGCAAAGGCGTCTGGAAATGCTATGGAGCTCGATGTCGCAGACAACCATGGGTGGACCCAGCATACAGTGAGCGGGGCTTCAAATTCTTGTTTTTCAGAGAATTTTAGTGGATTTAGCACTTTATTTAAGTTGTAAATATCCCATCACTGTTATGCCTCTACTCAATTTTTAGATAAGTCCAGCTCAATTTTTAGACTGAGTCCACCCACAACATCTGATGAGCCTCGACCACATACAAACAGAGTAACATCGACTAGCTATGAGTATATGACCTACGAACAAAAATTTTCGACATGTCTTTTCCAGCAATTCTAACGTACCATTTGATCAGGCAGTAGAACCTGTTCTTACTCCAAGACAAGGCAGTAACCATCACAACAAAAAGGCAGGTCCTAATAGAAGAACACCAGTTTTTGCTTTGCACTGAGACTCCTCAGCTTCTTTCTCCCTGATCCTGGGTTTGGTTCCCATCAGGGCTAGTTCCAGTTGGTCTGCTAGGAGCCAACGATCCCCGACGGGCCGACCGCCTCCTACTTCTGCACTCCATCTCTGAGATCTTAGCGAGAGCTTCAACGACATGTGCAACCGGTGGTCTCTTGCTGGCTGTTTGATTGACACAGTGTGCAGCAACAGTGAGGGCCCGATAAACGAAGTCGCGTGGTACTCACCGAGCAGCGCTGGATCTGCCAGTTTGTGGAAATCCTTTTTGTTGACCAGGGGGGAGCCTGAAATCATACAGCAACAAGAAAGGTTACATCGAGCGATCGCTAAAGGAGAAAGCATACCTCTGCACAGCATGTAAGAATCTGAACCTTGGTGAAAGTAGTTAGCATATTAAGCTGTTTTCTTTTTCAGAGAAGAGTTGTGATGTGTCGATCTTGGTTAACATTTAAGGGACCAAAAAGGATACTGGCTTTAGCCAAGGAACAGGCTGAATGTAGGAGCTAAAGCAACCTTGGTCGTAAGCTAGAGTTTTAAAATCATCCTTCAACAATATAGTGACAGAACTGTGATTCAATAACTGTGACTTCTGTAGCAAAAATAGTCCTATTAGACTATGATTGTGATTTTAGTGATTAATGATAATATAGTTATTAGGACTAACATATTTATCAAATATATGTTTTAGTAGGTCTCATGGATGCAACAAAAGAGAAGTCGCCGAAGCTGAAACAAAGAGAGAAATGAATTAGATTTGTTCCGTAAATTTTGATGTGATCAAATAGAATGGATTTCTGCATAATCTTGTAGATCTCTTCACAAGCTTTCCATATAGCCAAAGATAATCAAAATCAGAGTTCGGAGAAAAAGTTATGCCTAAAATACATAACGTTGTCTGCTGAAATTTGCCTGACCGGATAGTCCGGTGCTCACATAAAAATTAGTCTGATACTATATAGGATAATCCGGTGAGTAAAATAAAAAATAGTCCGGTGTTCAAAGAAATTTTGAAGCGGAATCTTTTGCCTCACCGAATGATCCGGTGTTCACAAAATGAACACACCAAACTATTATTTTCAGAGAGCTCCAAAATGAAGATATGCACATAGGATAGTCCGGTGCATTTATTCGGTGTTCAATAAGTTATTACAGGATAATCCGGTGTTCAGAGATAAGTCTGAGTGGGTTCTAACGGCTAGTTTCTTCTGCTATACTCATCGGATGATCCGGTGTTCACAAAATGAACACACCGGACTATTATTTTCAGAGAGCATCAAAATAAACATATACACATAGGATAATCCGGTGTATTTGTCCGGTGTTCAGTGAGTCATCACAGGACAATCCGGTGTTCACAGAGGCTTGAGTGAGGTTCCAATGACTAGTTTGTGAGAGTGTACTCACCGGATGATCCGGTGTTAGTACCACTATTCTCACCGGATCATCCGGCGTTAACAGCTTTTTAGAGCCGTTGGGTTAACGGCTAATGCACGAGTTTAAGGCTATAAATACCCCTCCACTCAGTCATTTGAGCATGCTGGAGTCCAGAGAAGTTCATATACACTTGAGAAGACATCCAAGCCACCAAAGTGCTTAAAATGATCATCCAAGGCGATTAAGCACAAGATTAGTGAGTGATTAGTGCTTATAGGTTTAGAGAGTGAGTTGCTAGGTGATTGATACCTAGAGAGTGGATCAAGGAGTGATCCAACAGTATACCTCTTGGTACGCCAGCACCTTGAAGTCTTGGTGACTCGCCGGCAAGCTTGTTGACCCTCCGACTTGGTGTGGAGTGGCGGTAAAACGATTGTGCATGGACGCGGAGACCCTTGCCTTTGTGGCTCAAGCTCTGAAGTGATCATGACGGTGAGGAACTGGAAGAAAGGTTAGTGGTGAGATCTTGCCTTGGTGGCTTATTTGGGTGGAGGCCTTGTCTTTGTGACTTGGTGGCTCAAAGACCATGACCGGGTGCCGACCGGGAGCATATCTTTTATGGAGCTCCAACGTGGATTAGGGGTGGCATTCATGCCATCGATACCATAGAAAAAATCATTTATACCGAGTTTCCTCTCTCTAACTTATTTACATTTCCGTATTTACTTACTTGCAATTTACCTTCTTAGATAGGTCTGCTCTGGACTCGGCTGAACGAGAGAGTGGGAGAGAGGGGAGAGCAGCGGGGGGGGGGGGGGGGTGGGGATAAGGGCGAAGCTGATCACTTCTCGTTGAAGGATCAACTTCCATGACTCGACGGCAGGCTGCAATAGTCAACAACGGCGGTCGAGAGAGTAGCAAAGAGCTGGAAACAACGGAATGGGCACATGAACAGTGATTCGCCTGTCAAATTCATTCTCACCACTTTATCCATCCATTTGAAGATCTTTTCATGGTCCAAAATTCATGGGAAAAATTTTGTGCAAAACTATAATTCACGTGCAACCCATTTTAACTTGTTTAACCTAAAAATATTGAGCCAATTTCAATTTAAAAATCTCCAGAGATGCAAGCTTTTCTAACTTGTGGAAATTTTTATGCCTTCAAAATCATTCCCAAAAATTTAGAAAAATTCATTTATATTCTTCATATTACATGGACTAATTTCTAAAATTATTTCCAACCTTATGTTTCATAGAAATATTGTGAGTTGCTTCACAAGGCACCACTTAACATTAATTTTCACAATTTATGTTTAATTGAATTTGCATGTTAATAATTTCTCAAAATAATTAAGCATGATGCCAATGATGCTTATGATGCTTAATGACATGCTTAAGCCATTTGGGCTATCACAACACGGTAGAGGGGCTCCGCGCGAAGGGCCATCTCTCCCGGGGGTCACCACCATCAGGAATTTGAGTCGTGAGTCAAGGGCCTCGTCAAGAAGATTTGGATAGTTAGCATACTTAAGATGTCACGCGATCGACAACAAGAGCCAAGGAAATGGGAACGAGGTTACCTGTGGAACTCTCTCGAGTGTCGTCATTGGTTTCAGTGTACTGATATGCTGAATGTGCTATCCTCCGTAAGGGGCACAACCGGCGCTTGATGAAATCATGGACAACATCTAATCCTGTTAGCTCGACCTCTCAAAGCTGCTTGACCCGCCTAGCGAGGGTCATCAGCTGGCAGTTGATATTTATAAGACTATGGCCGTACCACACGACTAGTAGGGACTAGCACGACCAGTTCCGTAGTCGTAGATGGAAACCCCACGACCAGCCCTTGCTGGACATGGGGCAGCTACACACTTAATCAGTCTAATCGCATTTAATCCCATCCACTCATACGTTTTCCTTCCCCAGGTACCCTTTCGACGGATGAAATCATGGACCAGCGTAGAGGCGGAGTGACCCGTTCCATAGCATTTAGTGCTAGTAGATGGCCTGACAGGTGAGCATGACAGGTAGGGAGGCAGGCGTGATGACGTTTGGTAGATGTGATCGGGCGTGCCCACTCTGAAAATGCATCTAGACCCCCTATGTGGGTTTTGGATAATTGATGATAAATAATTAAGGGACTAAAGAGTTTAATAAGATTATGAACAAATATTAGTCCCATCGAAGATGTAAAAAGGCGTTGTCATCCCTCAAAAAGAAAAGAGAAGTGGCATGCAGTAACTCAATAGATTTGAGTTCTTTTTATTTTTTTTTAAATTTGTGTTTATATGTGCCGTACTATTAAGAGGGATGCGTTTAGATTGACTTGAAGATGTCTCATTGTTTAAAATACCCATTTAGACCAAAGATAAGAGATAGAATCACCCACGAACACAGGGAAGTTCTAAGTCTTTGTCTGTACTCGGATATTTCAGGCTAATCCGGGTACTTCGGGTTGCTAGAGTCTCTGAGTTTAGCTTCGGCAGGTGGTGCTCGGTTTTGATTTTTAAGCTAACCCGGATGCTCTGGGTTGATCCAGAGCATCCGGGTTGCCGGAGTCTTTGGACTTTGCTCCAAGCAGGAGTGCTCAGTTAATGTTTGAATGTTTTACCCGGATATTTCGGGTTCTGATGTTTCATCCAGACCTTCCAGGTTGAGTTTCAGCCAGAAGTTCTTGGTTATGTGTTAAAGTGCTAACCCGGAGTCTCTGGGTCATTACACTGTAATGGCTAGCTTTTTTAGGGAAGGGTATAAATACTCCCTCACCTCTTTCATTCACATGCTGCTACTACTAAACCAACAAGAGACAAGAACATTCATAACCATTCAATAGCCTCTCACACTCCTCTAGTGTATCAAATCTTGCGAAGTTTTTAAGAGTTGGGTTGAAAAAGTGAGATTGAGTACTAGTGAGCATAACTCTATCATATGAGCACTTGAATTTGTCATTAAGCCATCAATTTGCATTCGTTACTCTTGGAGCTTGGAGCTCCTAGACGGCTAGGCGTCACCTGGAGAGCACCCAAGCTTGTGGAGTGCCCCGAAAAGTTTGCGAAGGTCATCCTCACCTCCGCAAGGGAAGAGAAAGTTTTGAGTAAGTCTAAGCTTGATCTTTATGATCGCTTGGTGAGGATAAGGGTTGAAAGAGACCCGACTCTTTGTGAGCACGCCAATGAAGACGTATGATCATTGGATCATAACTTCGGGAGATAAATCATTGTCTCATTTGTGTTCTTACTTCTATTCTTGTTCTAGTTGATCTTTAGGGAAATTTGTCCGATCTTTATGTTTGTGAGTTTGTGATTACAGGTGGTTAGTTCAAAAGTCTTTAGACAACCTTTGAAACCTGTGGAATCGGCTATTTACTTCCCTCTAGGCGACATCCAGTACATTCACACTCCCTGCAATGATGACCTAAGAGTAGTTGTATCTATCAAGTATAGAACAACCATCGTCTTTCGTAGAATCTGCTTCTATGCACACCACGTCTCATGCTATATAAAGGGGAAAGAGTCGGACTGGTGGCGCGAACTGGATAAGTTGATCAAATTGATAAGAAAATACACATAACATATGGTTGTTATTCCATAGGAGACCTAAACTTGAATAATACATGATGTTCTTAAGTTCCTTCGGCACACACCATACACACCAACATTCACTGAAACGTTAATCATGCACCCATCGTCCGGCATATTACAGATACATTATCAGAGATTAACTCTCGACAATCATTTTATATTTTCCTTTTTTTTCATACTATGTCATGACAGTTGAGCAATAGAGGCTTGTAAGGTTGCAAATTATACATGATTCATACAAGTGTTATTTTGATGATTTTTTTGTTATTTTTGAAGGAAGATTGACATTTGAGGTATGTTTGAGGATAGAGGTCTCATTTTAAAAATTGACTTTACTAATTTGTTTCACAGTTATAGGGAAATTCGTTTTCATATGTTGTAATCACATCAGTGCTACCGCAGCACACACGAACATCTGCAGATCCAAAAAGAAAAAGAAAGAAAGAAAAGCAGCCGTGCTCGGAAACGACCAAAAGGGGGAGGGGGAGGCGGGCGGCGTGTGTCGTACGCCTAGCAGAGTTGTTTCTCAAATCCCTTTGCCGCCGCTGCCGCGCCGCCAGTCTCGCTCTCCGGCGAAGAGTGGTCGTCCGAAGCGGCCATGGAGGAGTACGGCGGAAGAGACCTCCTGAGCGAGGCGATGAGCTCCGGGGCGCGCGCCGTAGTGGTGGAGGACTGCGTGGAGGCGCCTGCGGCCTTCGTCCTCCACCTCCTCCTCAAGCGCGCGCTCGCCGCCGGCAGCGCGGCTGCCTTACTCGCCCCCGCGTAGCCCTTCGCCCACTACGACCGCGTCCTCCGCATGATGGTACCCCCCCCCCCCCCCCACATTACCGGCATATCGTCGAACACGTTTTGTGCTTACGGTCTTCATTACCTAAGGCGCCTAGCTCTATTCTTCCAAAAAGTTATTTCACAATATTTTTGTGAGTATTGATTAGCTAGTGACTAGAGAGGGCCCAGATTGTTAGGATCAAAGTGGATTTGGCTGTAAAAAATGGGTGATAGTCAATCAGATAATATGAGGTGAACTGGGTCTTTAGAGCAGCTCCAATGTATGGGAAAAACGAACCGTGGCTCGGGGAAAACGAACCAAACACATTAGAGCAGTCGAACTGTGGGTGTCAGAAAGCAAAATCGGACTCTAAATATGGTTCGACTCTTGCCGAATAAAAAAATATTTTTTGCACATGGCTTGTAGGACCGGGCGGACGGAAGTAACAGGTGGAGTCTTCAGCGTAGCCGCGCGAAGGAGGAAAGAGAGAGAAGAAAATATTTTTTATTTGCCTGTAGGACCCGCTCACACTGGAAGAAACAAACCGTGTAAAAGCGAACCGAACGTTACCCCTTCGATTCGACGATACACTGGAGCTGCTCTTAGAGTCTTGTGAATAAACTATTTGTCAGATGTTGAAGTAAGCGTCTCACACCAGCCTTTAAAACGTACGATATTCTTAGATGTATGCATGATCCTTAAGGATGAAACGGCTTTCAGAATTGTGAGAATGTCGACTTATGGTATCAATTGCGCATGCTACATTTCTGCCATCCTAAATTGTGCAAAATGTTGTTCAGAAAGTCAGTGCTGGACTACATACTGTTTGGTTACCAGTATCTGTTTCTGCTCATTTGTTGGCAGCAATAATTCATGTACTACCTGAAGCAGGAGGGTCTTTCTACTTGAAATATACACCACCGCATGACTTTCTCGTCTGAAAGTCTGAAATTTGCCAGGGCTGTAACCTTTCCCTGCATAGGAAGAGCGAGAGGCTTCCTTTCTTTGATCTGCAAGCATTCCCAGGCAAGCAGTCATTTGATTACCTTGTGTTGATTCCAGATGATGTTGCATAGTTACCAACTAGTGAGGCACCGAGCACCAATTTGTTTGCTCCTTTACTGCAGGTGGAGCGAGGGAAGACGCCGTTACCAACAGTTTTGCTCAACTGTACAGTGACATTCGGAGAGTGGTGGAGGTAAACAGGACAGGAGAAAATGTGGGGCGGTTTACTGTCATGATAGACGATGTTTCACTGTTCGAAATTGCTGCCCTTCCGTAGATGATGTGTTGGACTTCTTGCATTATTGTGCCACACTCACATCTGAGATGGTAGAATATTGATCGATCAACCATGGCCCGTACCATTGCTAACTTTTACCCGTGCATATCTTCCACACATTGTTTGTCTTGGTAGAATTGCTCGATGGTGATCCTGATCCACGAGGATATACATGCAAGCGAGGAGAGCATGGGTCTCCTCTTACATCTGCGCTACATGGCAGATCTTGTGATTGAAGCGGCACCTCCGAGCACTGGTTTGGCCGCAGGTGTTCATGGACAGGTTAGGCTCTTGATCCTGTTCTCCTACGCCTGTACGAGTGATGGGTTAATTGGTTTCGTTTTGAGCTGGTATTTCGATAAGCCCGCACGAGCCAATCTTATTCTTAGGGCTGGCAACGTTCGCTTTACCCTGATGGAAATGAGTCTTTCCAACAGCTGTCGGTGGTGAACAAGGGTGTGTTCAGCGACCAAAGGCCAAAAGTGCAGAAAGTTTGGAACTTCCATTTTAAAGTTTAGGAAAACGGTGCTGACTTCATCTATACAGCGAGCAGACATTAGGATATGGTAATGCTTTGAGAAATGACTTTGGTCATGTAAGTGAACCCAGTCACAGAGGCTACGTGGGAGTTGTATTCTGCATGCCATTTGTAAACCCACCCTGTATTTGAGGGGGCTTTTTTTTACAATTTGTTTTGAAATTTTTCATATCCGTTCAGGACATCAAAACTTAAGCATTGAGTACAGCAAGTTTATTGAGCTAGATCTATCATCATGAGATAAGAGGGCCTGACCAGCATCACAAAATATGCAGCCACCATATTGCAGAAACTACACAGTTGTCATGGCCAAGTAGCAGAGAAAGCAAATATATTATTGACTCGAAAAGAAAAACACAATGTTGAAATGATGCCAGCTCAGCCTAGAGATTTGACATGCATAATCCAATGACAATGTCGCTGGTTTGATCCTTCTTAAACTCTTGACCAAGTATATCTGTGCAAGGGAACTGAAGATCGCAACCCATCATGACGTCTGACATAGTACAATGGATGGCCATTACCCATTATGCAGCTGACTCCATAGCACTTGGATGTTCATCTGGGGGCAACCAGAGAATAATAATAACTGCAGTTCTTACTCATTGATCGCTCTAATGTGGGAACCAATGTGCTGCTATTAGCAATGGAAAGAAACTTCCTAATTCTCTAATGTGTCGACGCAGACACAGTGTTGGGTTAGAAGGGCTGTGTCATCTGTCTGCTTCTTGGCCAGCATGATCGTCTTGTCCAGATTGTCGAACAAATTGCCCACGGACCCTTGGCCGCTGCTCAGCCAACCTCTTCCTGCTTTGATAGCGCACCTGAAAATAGGCTGACAAGGCCATCAGAAAGATAACGGTCCAATGCAAACCATATTCAGGCAGGCAATCAGAAAAAAGAATTTTGAAAAAAAATAAGAAAAATGAAAGAACGCCAAAATATATTACTTTTAACAGTTACTTATTCATTTCTGCGTTTTAATGCTGCTATATATTAAAATTAGTCCCTTAAATACTTGAAAGTAGCATAAGCATTTCTCTATTTCTCCTTCAAAAGTAGAGATTAATAACAGTTTTTTATCCATTCTAATTATATTTATGCAATCATCTGGATAACATTCTAGTCGATCTCACCATACTGAGTGGAATTAACAGGGCCCTTTAACTCAACTGCCTATTACTATTTTAGGACTCATTGCCACCGCAGGCATGTAAGGCCCTCTCCAACAGGATCTGCAAATTTGAGGATTCCTAGTGCTACAGTACTTTACGGGGTACTGTAGCACTAGGAATTCGTCTCCATCAGTGTCTGTATCCAGTGATACAGTACTACTACAGTGTTAGGGATAGGGGATACTATAATAGTGATAGGGGATGCTGTAATAGTATTTTGAGGATGAAAATTTGAGGTAGCTGTTGGAGATGGTCTAACTGAAAGCAGGTTACCTTTTTACCAAAGTTCCGATCTTTCCGCTTCAATCTGAATTTGTTCAGGGCAGCTTCTCGTTGCAGAGATCGATTCTCATACATGTCATTACCACTGCCGCTCCCACTTCCATTGCCATCTCCAGCCCCATTTTTGCACATAATACCATTAACACTTTCCATGTTTGGTCTTGCAGTATTGGGAGCAGCGCTGCTTCCATTCTGCCCATTGCTTCCATTATGACTTCCTGAGATTGCCCTGTTGACACTGTAGTTTGCAGCATGACCTTCAACATGAGGATCAAAGACATTGGATGATCCACACTGGGCATCTGATGATCCACGCTCAATTGATGGTTGTTGTTGTGCCATAACATGGAGGTAATAATGGATGTGATGATGCTGCTGCAAACAGCTTTCTGGTACCTCTGTTGGGTGGCCCACTTTCACTGCATTGGCAATTCCTTCATCAGCTTTGTCTTTCCCGATCACATTAGCCAGTGATGCTTGGTGCTGCACAGGATGGAATGCTGAGGTATGCTGGGTAGATTTAACAGCTGATGGTGAAGTCACTCTCTCCCTGTTCACAGAAGGCTTTGCGATGACATTCTTTGTACTGGAGCCCGTGTCATTGTTGTTGCTACTCCCATTGGAGCCCTGCTTGATTGGAGCAGCATCTGAATTTGACTTCATCTTGCAGGTAGAGTCTGTTTTCACTGCCTCAGAACTATTATCTTGTGGTGAACTGCTTTCCCCAAATCTTGTTCCACATTGATTGGAAGCCACAGATGTATGGTACCTTGCAAAATAAGAAACAGTAAGCATGCAACTTATTGTTGTGTTCATAACCTAGTAATGACACTGATATTATGTTTTGCACCTGGTGAATGCTGAAAGATCTGATCTTCTCAGAATATTTCGTTCATCATGGATTTCAGATGCAGCTCTAGTTGTTTTCAATCTCTTCAAACCCAACTCATTGGATGTCATATCAATACGAGAATCATCATTCCCATCGGGCATCTCGGAAGGGCAACCATGTGCATCTGTTATTCTTACTGCCTGTTGGGCTTCTGTGTTTCTGGCTATTGAGCTAAACAAATCAGCAGTTTGAGTATTTGGTTCGGCCAGCATGTTTGTAGCATCATTTCCTTCCGTTACTTTATTTTTAGATTTTCTTTGGGCCATGTGAGTCTCATGACGTTTTTCTATTGGATTAACAGACATATCATTGAGAGAAGATTGATACTCTAAACTTGAATTCCTAGGAGCGCCTATTTCCAAGTATTTTCCCATGGGTTCATCTGTAAAAAAACGTGGAGTTTGGTGAGTGAGACAATAGTGTGAAGAGGTTTACTTTCTTTTATACAATGAATGTTGTGGAGCATATGATACCATTATTTTCTTTTTGTTTCCTACTGTTCCTTTTGTTTGCAGTTGGTAACCACTTGTTGCTGCATATCTCTGATTTGGGGTGAATAACTTGTGCACATGTACTATCAGGTGGATCAGCTAGTTGACCTGGAGACATAGGTTGTGGGCTGTCAATCTCCACAGCGCGCTTTGTCCATGAACTCTGCATTTTAAAACAGATTGTTGACATCATAATACAGTAACATAAAAATCCTACACATAGAGAAAGTTATCAGAAAATATATTTATTTTTCCAAGAAAGGTAGGTTGTAGCCAAGCAAGTATCAAGTGAGTCGATTTCAATGCAAGAGATAAATAACTTTGTTCCTCTATTTTAACTGTGGCATTTGTTAACTGGTTATGTAATTGTATCTTCAGACATTCCACAGAACAAATAACCTTTATGACCTAATTTGAGGTGATATGAATTTTGTTGTAAGTAATATCCCAGTAGTAGCCTTTTATTTACATATATCGCTGCCGTATTCCCATACATATATAACTAAAAATGTAAGAGGAAGAAACAACAATCAAGAAGTAATGAACAATCTCATACTTGAGTGCCGCTGCCATTATCACTATCATCCCTAGCATTGAGTCCAATACTGAAGTCATCATCGTCTTTGTCATCATCATGACTGATGTCACTGTTGTTCTCATACTTGTCATCAGCCTTTGGTTTGGCACACTTTTGTGGCTGGATGCCACTTTCGCTTCCACTGCCACTGGACTGAGTTCCAAAGAGGCAAATTTAACTCAGAGTAACCACAAAAGAAACCCAGATAAAGTAGAATCATATAAACTAATAGCTTACACTGTGGCATCGCCTCCATATGTGCTGCCAAAGATTCTTAAGCTCATTCTTACGTAGTGGCTTTACTAAGAAGTCAACTGCTCCCTTTGACAAACATTTAAATACCATACCCATAGAGTTGTTCGAAGACATCACTGCATGCAAACGGCAAAACACATCAGTGTAGCAGCTAAAAATATTTACACTAATTAATTAACAAGACAACATTTCATAGTGTATTAGAGGAGCTGAGGAAAGCTACTTACTAATCACAGGAATGTCCTTGCAGATTTTGTGACTTGTGATCTTACTAAGCAGAGCGATGCCAGATAGACAAGGCATGAAAACCTCAGTCAATACAAGGTCAATGTTGTTTTGCAGATCTTCAAGATGTTGCCATGCATGTAAACCGTTTTCAGCAGGGATAACTGAAAGGGAATGAGATGAAGTTGCTGTCAATACACTAAAATAACTGAAATTCTCCTTGTTTTGAACAATGTTGATAACTAAAAGCTTCCACTGCTAATGATTAATGACCAAATATAACTCAAATAGGAAATAGAGCATAGAATAAATCAATAAAACATACTGGTCAGATTAACAAATACATCAAGGATACGACAGGGAACCACTGTAGAAGGGAGCGCGACAGGTGATCTGGTGTAGTATGGGAGCGGTGTACACCTTATGCGCAATGGGACCACATTATGTGACACAGGCCACTTCTCAAGCTTTCCGCAGCGGGAGAGGACTACTTTCGAAATAATAGTAAGAGGGAGCCATTTCTGTCCGAACGAGCGAAGAGGGCACTAGATGAGCCAAATGCAGTGCCCATTGTACCTATTGGGGCATGCCCACGCATAAACCCTCTATTATTGAGATTGACCATGCCAACCATAGTACCATACTGATCAACTCATGCACCAAGACAGTTTACATTCAACATTGGGCACCTTCTTCCTCTAAAAGAAAATTATATGTCAACCAATCATTGGCTATGGAATATGATAATAACATTTTTCTAAATTTATCTTGGTTCAATGGTGACTTTTGAGCCGTGGTCGGTTTTGGAACTGTCATTCAAAATCATACTTGCTTTTTTACAGTGCCCAAAGCAATCTATACAGATACAAACAGCAAGTGTTAGACATTCCATATTAATCTGTTAAAAAGGGGAGAAATCCAAGAAATTCCCTTATTGATCAAGGAAAAAAAAGAGAGATGGTCTACACTGCTTACATTACTATGCCAACTATAGCATTGTAGATTAATTAGATGTAAGATATCACAACCATCACATTGCATGTGAAACACAAAATTTCAAATGCAGATATCTTAATCTTATATTACTAGAGCGGGGGTAAAGGTCCTCAACCGTGAAGCCATGTCACCAGAAAAAGGAGAGCCATCTGTTTGTGATCGTCTGGGCGTGGGTTTGCTCTCAGCCAAGGGTTCTGGATGCCGATCCCAATCCCAAATCAGGCGTCCCATCCCTGACGCCGCCGTCACCTGCTCGGGCCACCGACTCAACCTCGCGCCACTCGACTCTTCCTGCTTCGTCATCAACAGGCACCACGGCCCGTGCAGCGCTGATTCTCCTCCTTCCTCCACGGCGACACACGACGCATGCGTTGATGCCATCCACCGCCACCACCACATCGCTCCTCGCTGTTGCAGCTCCGCGGGGTCCCTTCCTTCCAAAAGCTTCTATAAGCCCCCCCCCCTTGCCCCCCAAAGATCCCCGACGCCCGCTCGCGCCATGTGGTAGCACTTGCGCAGGATATGGCCGCGCTATCACGGCGGGCAACCATGCTACAGGACTACTATAGCACATCCAAGGGAACACGGACGACATGGTCGTTGTCCTCAGCTCCTTCGACCACCGTCTCTCCGCGCTCGAGACCACCATGCGCCCCACCCAGGTACCACCCCTTCGTCTTCTCTCCCATTTCAACCACCTCAGCTTTGTTTGTGAAATTTGACAGGGAAGATGTCTTCTGCCTGGTGGGGTTGCAGTTGAGGACGCACGCAATCCAGACAACGCACAAGAACATCGACAGGATGATCAAGGCCACCGACGACATCCTCTCCGGGTATGACCTTGCCCGTCGGGTGAGTTCACTGATTCTATGTCAATATGCTAGCCCGTCAATTTTTATGTTTTGTTGTGGCATTGTTTGGATCTGGGGGATTAAATATGCAAAACTCCCTGTGCTTGTAGTGATGTGTTGTAAAATTGTCAAACTTTGTGCTGGATCGAAGGACGGGTTTAATTAGTCTGGGTTAATGTGTTTCGTGGCATACTACAAGCTTTTTAAAGTGTTCATTGCTGTCATCATTCAAACAAATATGGGGTTTTCAATGCCAGGGATATTACTACCAGTAAGATTCTGTCTTTTAGGAGATCCATCAAGTTATATGTTTAGCATCAGGAGATTAAGATGGGTTACCTTTAGCATTTCTTCTGGTAAGAATATTATTTTTGGATCATCTTGCAATGTTAAATTGATAGCTCGCTGAACTGAAATTAAAAATATAGTAGTTCTGTATGTTACTGTTAATTGGCTTTTTTGTTTGTAAAGCTCTAACTTCAAACCTCAGAATTTTGGCAGCTTCACTTAGTTTGTATAAAATAAATGTTGCTTTCAGGCTTTAGGCTGAGGCAGCCGTATTGAGGGGTCCCCATGTATTTTATCAGAAAGTCACAGCAGCCTCTGGTGACATGAGATAAGCTCTTGGTGTTTGCAGGTAATGCACTTATTTTGCTGAGGAAACAATCATATTCTCTGCAATCTGTAACCTACACTATTAAAGCTGAAAAAATATATCGCACTGCATTTTTTGAAACCAAAAGAATTCTGAATCTTGTTGATGCACGCACAAACACTATCAGAAATGTTTTCTTCTGCATAAGTTAGCTTATACCTATAGTGATTGTTTAAGATTTGCATTTGTGTGTTTAGCAGTGTCATCCATTAGTGTATAACATCCTTATTTTGTGAATTCCAGGAGTGCCATGGAGGTTCTTGAAACAAGGCTAAAAGATTCATCAGATCAAGGTCTAGGAACAGTAAGGTTTGTTTCTCACAATCTCACATGATGTTTTTGATACTAAGTTCACAAGGAAAAATGATACGTACGTGGGAGGACTCCAGACCAAACGAGACTGAATAGTTCATATGCACATTGATCTAATTTGAGGTGTCAGATGTCGTCTTTGCCTATGAGTTTTCATGGGCCAACTATGTGGATCAATAGGATTAGACAAATCTACTCTTATACTTCTATCTACCTATTTTCCAAATTGATTGAAAGCAATTTGTACTACTGCCATCATTAGATCTGAACTATTGTCCTGCTCTAATTAATATTTCAATTTGTGTTACTGTATCTGTTATTTCAACAAACCTATTGAGCCTCTCTGAGGCCAACAAAAGGCGACCACGAGAATGATGCCTGTTGTTTGGATTTCTGTAGTATAAACTTGTTGCTTATGCTTATGGTATGTTCTTGCTGTTTGGAACCCTGGAACATGATTATGACTCTGGTATGGCCCTGTTGTTTGGACCTCTGTAATATAAACCTGTTGGTTATGGTTATGATATGTTCCTGCTGTTTTTGGAACCCTCCAAATACCCGATGTTCGGTCAATTTTTGTATGATGTTGTTTGATTCCCTGTAGTACAGGCATGTGGATCATAGCTATTATGGGATCATCCTGCTGTTTATCGCACTAAAGTATGAAAATGTGCAATGCACTATTGTTTGATGCACTGTAAAATTTGCCTGAAGACTCCTTTCTTTTGATTACTTTCATTACTCCTTCCAGTAGGGCAAATTTTGAGCTAACACCAAGAATACACAACAACGCAAATAACAACAGGGGCTCTCAGGCGCGGCAACGCCACGCCATCTTTCTAGTTATATATCAAGTATAAACATATGTATCTAGCCGTGCAATCAGACTGGGCAGTTCTGTTAGTTTCTTGTAACAAACAATGCCAATTTCCATCTTATAAAATTTGTGAGAGACAAGATTGTCACACAGCTAGTTCGAGTCCAACGTAAATCCAAGATGGAATCCAATGTAAAAAGAAACAAAAATCAAATTATTTACTCTCAACTAGAAGTTATAGAACCAAGTGTGCGACTAATTTACCCAAATGAAATTAACTTTGCCATTTGCAGGGCATACCTTCATAGCAGCACTTGCGGAGCAGAGCACTGACCACCTGACGAGTAGAGTCATCATTCTCCACTAGCAAGACTCTCAGTGTCTTCACAGGGAGGAACCTCTCCCACAGGATGGTCCGTCCTTGCTGCTCCTTCTGCTCATCCACTTGCTGCGCACCCGATGGCACACCGTGGCCATTGGGCAAGTCCTCTTGCTTTTCCCTCCATTCCTCCGCATGTGCTTCGACCCCATGGCCATTCTCTACGGCGCCATTCCCCATCCCCCTAACATCCTTGCAGGAAGGCCCGTCCGGGCCGGCTTGGCATGCGCTACCCATCAGCCAGATTCGAAGAGAGAGAGTGTACAGCGGTGGTGTGTGCAACTAGAGGCAGTTTACAAATGGTGGAGCACATCCTACGTCAGCGTCAGAAATGCATATGCTGCATCCAGCTACTCGAATCTGCAACAAACATACAGGAATCAAAGACCAGTGCATCCTGAACACAGGAGATGCTTGGAATAAGCTCCTAGTCTTCACTAATGGTCAGAGAGGACTACTTGGGGCCGAACTGGAAAAAATGCCTCATAACCCATGTGCTCTGCGACGCCTAAAATCAGGTGCTCCCGATTCCTGAAAGCATCAATCAGCCCGTAAAAGTTAAAGAGAAATCCCCAAATAAACCAGTAACAAAGAGATCTGGAGCAGCAAGGAATCGCGGACGTTACCGATGATTCGGTACGAGTGGAGCCGAAACCACCGTCTCCCTTCAAAATTCCACCAATCCACAACCCTTGGGAGCTAAAAATACAACAAAGACTATGCTCCATCAGACAAAAATAGCAGGGAAAAACAGTGAAGCAGACAGCACACTTCAAACTGCAGCACCCCGCGCCGCTCCACCCGTGCCGGACTTACCGAGATCCGCTGGATGCGAACCTTCCGAACCCTGCCGTACAAGCAAACCCCTGACATCAGCTAATTTCGAAAAAAAAAACTCAAAATTATCTCTACAGAGCTGAGCTTATGAGCTAACTCTTGGTAGCCACACTGCCACAGCCAAGGGCCGGCGCGCACCTCGGGGCGGGGCTCAGGACGCGGAGGCAGGGGCCGGAGGCGACGAATCGAGGGGCAGCGGAGTGGGCGTGCTTCGAGACGAGGTCGCGTGGATGCTACGAGGAGGTGAGGCCGCAAGGGGGTCCAAATGGCGGAGGCGATGCGGTGGCGTGATGGCGAGCGAGGAGGCCGCGGCGGAGGAGATAGATAACGGGGGAGGAGTCCGCCGTGACGTGGAGCAAATGGAGGTGGGGAGCGTGGGCCCCGCCCGGGATCCGACGAGATCTAAAGCCGCGCGCTCCCTGCGTCCGCCCGGATCCGCAGATCTCCCCGGCCACGTGGAGCGCCCCGCGCGCGCATGCGGCTAGGATGCTGGCGCGTGGGGTCGGAGAAGTCTCTGGGACCCGTAGGTCGGTGGGTTGACGTGGGTTACGCGGAGCTGGGAGTGGGCCCGCCCGGGCGCGGGGCCCGCGATCCGGAGGGAAGATCATCACGGCGGAGTTTAACGGCGTTAAGGAGGACCTGGAGAGCGATATGTGACTATTTATTATTACTGCTTCTTCACTCAGTACAGTATTTTCTTCCGTTAAAAATATACGTTTCTCTCACTCTCCCCCTATATTTTGTGATTTTAGGTCCATTAACTTTTAATTTTCTATGTCTTGCTATTCCTTGCTATTCAGTTGAAACCATCATCTACTGCTGCATAGTTAGAACAATTCAGTAGGCTTTAACGTTTCCTCTTATGTTTCTGCAATCTTCTCTGGCTTTTGTTGGCTGTGAGTTTCTCGCCACTCGTGCATGCTAGCCTACGATGGGTTTGGTTTGAGTTCCTTTTATTTTCTTGTTTGCTTAAGCTGATTAGCTGAAGATGGCGATGGCAACCAGCACGGAATGCAGCTAGAACGTTCTACAGCCTGGAGAGTACTTCTAATGAATTCAATAAGCTTTGGGGACAACGCTTAGGAACTAAATTAAGTGTTAAACTAATCTCCCACGACAGTCATTATGTTCAATTACTAAGGAGCTGTCTGTCGCACCAGCTAATCTGTTGTTTTGTCCTTAACTTCCAGATCACAGAGTGCTCCACGATTAATGTCTGCAGTCCTCTTCAGACCACCTAAAACAGAAACAGGTTCAAGACACACGAGCCATTAGGAGATGAACCAACACGAAACCATACTGAATCCGGAGCTGTCAATGATCTGACGGCCCCCTGGGGAGTTCGATGAGCTGATGGCACAGGACCAGGCTTTCGTCGTAGGCATATGGACTGGACGTGCTTGAGCTGTGAACCCTCGTCGTTTTTGGACATGCTCACACGGACTCATGTCGTCTTCAGTTAGCCAGGCCAGGAGGTAGTCTCAGATGGCACGGTTACTGCCTCCTCCGTACGCGTAGCTTAGCGCAAACGACTAATATTGCCGGCCTCTCCTTCAGTCTCACCACGTGAAAAAAAAAAGCTATGGATGATCTTAGTGTTATCAATAATCAGTTATAAGTGATGGGTAAAAATTTGTTACCAATAAAATTATAGATGACAGATCGTAATAATGATTTGTTACTAATATGTATCTCTCATGTGTTAGGGAGAAAAATATAAATGACGAGTAACTTAATTACTTGTCACTTAGGTTAAGACAAAATAATGAGTTAATAGGTTACCCATCACTTATATTAAGATAGATGGATAATCTCTTCATCTGTCACTTATGTGATAACATAAGTGATCTCACAACCTAACTATAAGGTTACCCGTCACTTATATGTAGGTTAACTTGCAGGATTATCTTATTTACTGGTTACATCCTGGAGCATAGTCGGGATTTAGTAACCGTCTTCTTCCTGCAAACAACATCAATGCACCCAAATCCATATCGACAAACACACTTATATAAGAATTCAATTCATCACAGAATCATAAAGGTAACAAAGTTTCAACCAATTCATCACAGAATCACAAAAGTTACAAAGTTTTAATCAATTCATATTACATAAGACCTCATAACTTAGGGTTTCTATAGTGTAACTCGTCGTGTAGGTTGATGACTTCAGACATCATGAACTCGACGATTGGTTATGGAATCTCCAGGAGTGCAGCGTTGTCGAAAAAACAAGCTGAAAAATTCTGCATAATTTGACCGTAACCAATGCCATGTTATCGTAGAATTAAACTAATTACTGAAATTAGTTACGAATAAACTTGTATTGAACTTACGGGGGATTTTATTTCCTTTGCTTCGATCGTCAGGAGCATGTTCCATGCAACATAGAATATGCAGGCGTTGCCCGGTGGTTGTTGGTGTCACTACTGAAAAGAAAATTATTGTTAGATCAAAAGGAAAAAAATCAGCATTAGAGAATATTTGGTAATCTATTTGTGACGGTGTTTCATGTTGTAATTAGGATCAGCTCGAAAGTACTTGTCAAAAGCCATGCATAAAAAGGGGGTCGATTAGGGAACATTTGAATGTTAGAAAAGTTAAATATGTAAACTAAGTCAAACAGAACTTACGCGTCGAGAAATCCTTTTATAAATTTCTAATCACGCTCTCTAGGTTTGCCTTTTAGTCCTACTGGTCTTGATGAGTCGAGATATCACATCAAGTTTCACTTGAGGCAAATGACTAATAAGATCTAATGGCCACCGGTATTGTGAGCGCCCAACAGATAGTCTATTTTGGAATATTGTTGCATTGCCATAGCCACATAGTCCACAACGTAGCCGCTATGAAGTTAGATGATCGAGATTGTAATGGCCACATGGTCAAGAAATTCGATAGGCTTCTTGTTCTTTTTTGTTTCATTGATCAAGTTTCTACAGATAAGAATATAGTTAGATTCAAGACTTAGTGATATTAATTAATAAATGTCTAATTTTAAGAGACTTACAATATAAATATCCATAATAATGATACATATATGGCATCAAGGTTGAAGAGATCATATAAGTCATTGAAACTCACAAGTAAGTAGCCGTTTTCAATTAAGAAGTGATGTCGTTTGTACTATACGACTACAGATTAAGCCTTGTTGTCTCTAGAAGTCTGCATGTAGTAATTATACAAGTCGACACATGTTTGTCCCGCCCTTGTTAGATCACCTTCCTTCACCAAGGGCTTCCTATATTGGAATTTCGTGTGGGCACTAGTCTACGTTGCTTTAATGTCGGTGGATTTCTTCACCAGTACAATGGCATTCAACCTCTTCGGTATGTGCTTCTTAGAGCTTTTCTTTTTGGCTCCCTTTTCCTTCTTTTTTAGGCTCTTTGGGAGAGACGGAATTGGAGCTGGAAGCGAGGCTAATGGATACAAAGGAGAAGATAGTGAAGTCAACTTCTCTGGAGGAGGAGAAGCCTTCTCTGGAAATGAGGGACACGGCGGCGGTGTACTTGAAGCTCGTCCAGACTGAGATGCACTGGAGACCATGATGTCTCCCCTCTTCCACTAGTTTCTTTGACGAAGAGCTTCACCCAGTGTTGTGACTTCATCATTGGGGGGGAGCTCCAACACGTGATCGATGACATTTCTATGTACCATGTCCACTGTAACCATGACATAGCCAGCACGTATCGGGACCGTATGTAAGATATGAATATCTAAAAGCATCTAGCCCCTTGCAACCTCGACAAAATACCTACTAGGCCTGATTATAAGGCTGCAGGGTGTGGGCCCTTCTAGCAGGTCAATCGTATCCAGCTCAGTCACAGCGGCTACTCTTTTGTGCAGTTCCAAGGCTAGCTACATTTTTTATGGAAATCTTTATTACATGTGTTGTAAGCGTTTGCATGATATTTGCATAACTTTCTGTGTGATGTCCTGTGTAAATGCATCCACATCCACTGCACCCGACTTCTTCCTCTTCTTGTACATTTTGAGGTCTTTGGGAAAGCCGTATTTACAGCCCTGGGAACTGGATACACCTCGCACTCGACTTGGGTGCTCCAGTTTTTCCAGCATCGCTGAGAGAACATCATGTTCCCTGACCTCGGTGAAAGAACTTTAGCTAGCTTTGGTTGCATTTTTTTTATTTTTTCTGCAATTGATTGGGTTTTGCTGTTTCTAAATGTGATTTCTCCGCTTTCGGATAGCTCACCCCTGCACGTAAATATGACCGTGATCGTCCTGGGAATTGCAATCAAGAATTCTCGTAGCCTTCTTTGGCTAACTTTTCATCATCTACCTGTCATTTTGCCCTTTTTCCCATGTACCCAGTTGCGTCGGTCATGTGGTTATGCTTGTTCCTAGCCTGAAGCTGTTTTTTCTGCTCACTCTCCTTTTTAAACTACTCTGAGTTCTTTATGTACACAAAAACATCATAATCTTCCTCTTTCAAGTTCTTGTAGCTCTCAAAGGGTGTTACCCCTTTAGCCAAGTATCGATCAACAAGCTTGCTCTTAAAGATTCAGTGAAGTTTCGCGATCGCTTTCATTGCTGCATTGACCACAACGATTGTTTGATGCTCAGGGTACTCCAAATACTCCTTAACGACATTATCGAACAAGTCATTATTCACTTCGTCACTGAGATAATCGAACTTAGTTGTTATTGGCATTCTCTCCTGAGCAATGAGCTCTACGACCCTACAGAATCTATTCAATGCCTTTTCATTCGTAGGCAGTCTATTAGCATCGATTCTTATGATAGTAACCTTGTCCATCAGCCACTATGTTTGTGTCCTTGGCTTTTGGGCTCGTGCACCACTACCAGCTATCTGACTTGGAGATTGTGATTCCTCTATCTAGAGAGAAAACAAGGGGGGTTGACATGAACAAAAAATATTCCTTCATTCAAGAAGTATAAAATACATTGCCTCATCTTAATACCTATTGGCGGGATCATAGTCGAAGCTACCTGCTCGACGTCGGCTCGGAGGCTTGCACAGAATAGAGCTCGGGCTGTGCTACGAGCGCTAACTTTTGCTGTTGCTGAAGGAGGAGGACGGGTGCGGGCTTGGGCTCCTATCCGTCCCATCTTGTGCCCAGACGACCTCTAGTGTGAACATCATCTATGCTTGTGGTTTCTTAGGGGTGACAGTCCTCTTCTACCACATGGTTTCTTAGAGGAAAGAAAAAGAATCAAGGGTTAAGAACATGGTAGATTCAAAGGATTTTCTTTTGATCAAGTGTAATATAATCATGGTGATTAAATCTACTATTCAAACTATCATACCGACTAACAGATCATGTAATATTGTAATGTATGAAAATAATAATACATCTAACAGAAAGATTATAAGTTAGAAGAGTGCTTATCCATGAAAGTTTAGTAGAAAAAATGGCCATCTAAATAGCAACTATATATCTTAATACAAAGTAGAAGGCGTGTTTGCAAAGAATCCAATTTATTCTAGAAGCAACAAAAATGTAGAAGCTTATCTATAGAAGAAATATATTGTACTAAATAATGTGATAATATGAGCATAGATTTCATTCCACATATACATATACAAAAACATAACTGAAAGTACTCGTACACATGACCTTTGAAAAGGATGACAATAAAGCATAAAGATCAATTTATGAAATTATGTATACACCAAGTACTAGACACCATGTACATTTCTTTTGTATAAGTGCTCTCAAAAAATGTATAACAATTGGCCCCAGGACAAGAAATGTCATGCTCCTTAATTGTTCTAATGAATCCAACATCGACTGGATAGTTTACTAAGTTCTCAACTAGTTATTAGAACCTGGACAGATTTCTCAAAACTGAAATATCACCATAAATAGTGCTGCTATACTAAGCTAGAGAGCAGAGATCCTAAACAGATGAAATAAGTTGCATTCAAGACAGATAAAGACTGAACAACATAGTAGAAAATAAGTACTAACATTAGCTAAAAAGCTCACTCGGCTAAATTGTCTAGAATCAAAGATGGTAAACTCTTTCTCAGCTAACAACAACACTAGAACCAGTGATCAAAATAACAGATAGCCCACTAGAGAAACAACACAACAAATGTTCTTCGGTGAACTAGAACAGACCAGGGAGTATCACCAACCATAGTCTCCAGGGGCTACCAAATGTATCAAATAATTCAAGAATTCACAGGTCTAAAACTATTATACTTAGTAAGACCCAATATCAATGCATTTGTTCATCATCGAGCTTTTCATATGTAACCAAATTGTACAGATAAATTGAGAGAGGAAGGGAAGTGAGTGAACCTTGAATACTCACAGTGCTATGCACTCAAATGAACGGGACTCCTCTAGGATAGTGGTGGTGAGGTGGGCGGCGGTGCATGGAGGAAGGCCACAACGTTGGGCTCTTGGTCCTCCTGCTCGTCGGTGGGGGCGATGGCAGCATAGGTGGGCTCCTCCTCTAGGATGGTGGCGCGCGGAGGAAGGCAACGTCGCCGAGCTCTTGGACCTCCTTCTCATCGATGGGGGCCACGGTGGCACGAGCGACCTCCTCCTCCTCCTCCTCTGAGATGGCGATGGCGGGCTCCTGGTCCAACGAGACCACAACAACGAGTTAGGGCTAGGACTTAGGACTTAGACAAAATGACATGGAGAAGGACAGGACCTTAGCCAATGTATACTATAAGGTCATAGGTGATGGGTGAATACTATCATCCATCACCTATTATAACCACATGTCACTTATAACAAGTCATAGGTGACGAGTAAATAGTATCACCAGTCACTCATCTACAATGTAAAAATATTTATTCTTCATTAATAATTACTTTAATTATATGATTAAGTATACGATTAAAAATTTATACAATTACACTAGATCTATGGCATCTCGCGGTAGATCGGACAAACCTAATATCAAATCTAACATAAATATAATTCGCTTGCACTAGGATTTTGGATAAAGATGCAAAATGGTCGATTACAACTTAAAGCGTAAAAAAAATCTACCAAACAAAGGTTAGAAGAGGAGGAAAAAGGGAGATACAAACATTCAAAGATCTAGCAACAATTTAAACTTCAAATCAATAACATATTATAGTCTCTAGTGGAACCGAAGAAAATCACATGATCTACTGCGCATGCAATACTGTTAAGTCTTTAACTGTTGAGCGCGCACAGTAGCTAACCACCTCTTATAATAGAACTAAGTCATCAATGATGGGTCATAAAATTACTCGTCATTTATGACACATCATAAGTGACGGGTCACAATATAACTCATCACTTATGATTATCCTAGGAAGACTTGTCACATATATCTAGTTATAAGTGACGTATCGTAACATGATCTATCACTTATAACCAGGTTATAAGTAACAAGTGCAGTTAGAACCCGTCATTAATATGATAAACGATATGTTACATTATTACCTGTCACTGATAATAAATTATCAGTGATAGGTTAATATCTAATTCTGATACGAGACTATATAAGTAATAGATAGAAAAAAAGATCTATTATTAAATTATATTTTCTTTATCTATTTTTTACTGAAGACGGCAACAGGCAGCAGCTAGCATATGCGTTGGCCAGCCCAGCATGCAGATTCTTATGCTCTCACAAAAGGCTCTTCTCTGTAGCTGGAAACGGACGTAGATAACGAACAAGCCTAAGTAGAACTACATATATATGTATATGTATATATATATGTATATATATGTATACATGTATACATATATATATATATATGTATACATGTATACATATATATATATATATATATACATATACATATACATACATATATATGTATATATATGTATATATATGTATATGTATATGTATGTATATATATGTATATGTACATATGTATACATACATATACATATATATACATATACATATGTATACATGTATACATATATATACATATATATATACATATACATATATATACATATATATATATACATATACATATATATACATATATATATGTATACATATATATACATATATATATATGTGCATATGTATGTATACATATATACATATATATATATATGTGTGTATATATATATATACATATATATATATATACATATATATATATATATATATAGGTATATATGTATACCTATATATGCATACATATATATGCATATGTATATATACATATATACATATATACATATATATATACATATATACATATACATATATATATACATATACATATATATACATATATATACATATACATATACATACATATACATATACATACATATACATACATATACATATACATACATATACATACATATACATATACATACATATACATACATACACATATACATACATACATATACATATACATACATATACATATATATGTGTGTGTGTGTTCGCACTCCTAGACCTTGGCATGCACCATCGTGGTGATACCCCCCACCGTCCATGTAGTGCTCGTTAGACACCGAGGTCCATATCGTTACAAGCGGCAGCACAACTGTCATCATCCCCTAACCAGCTCTTTCGGTCCAAGCATTTAGTTACTTTTGTGAACATATTTGATCTTAGTTAATGGGACGTGTTAAGGAGTTTTTTTTTTAAAAAAAATCTTTCGTGGACGTGGTTGGATGTTATTTGACACGAGGCCTTGTGCAAAAGACGAGTACTTCAGAGTCAGCACCGAAAGAGATTTGATGAATTATATGTTGTGATATTTTTTTCACTTTGATTCGGTTTGATTTTGAGTGGATAGATCATTTAGCTTATGGTCTCATGTGTTCATGTGCGCAGATTCGAATTTGTGTACATATTTTTGGTTAAACCGCCTATGCATTTTTTGTTTTTGTTTTTTATTTATGGGTGTGGTTCAACGGTTATGGGACGTGGGAGGAAATCAGAGACTGTCCTATAACAACTCACATCCATGATGAATCCGCTACTCATTGTCTAACAGTAAATCTTCACGAAGACCTAACCTATATTTTTTTAGTCACGTAACATATATATTTTATTCACGCCAGCATATATTTTCCGGTCACAATAGCATATATTTTTCAATCATATCAACATATATTTTTTAGTCACGCTAACCTATGTTTTCGGGTCACCTAACGTATATTTCTCGGTTACAGTGATATACGTTTTCTGGTTATGACAATACATATTTTCTGGTTATGATAATATATATTCTCTAATCCCGTAATGAGTTTTTCCCGGTTAAGGAATAGAGATTTTTCGTCTCTGAATGAGTTTTTTCCGATCAAGAAAAAGGGGTTTTCTAGTTGCAGGCTGATTCGATAAGGTTGGTTGGCTGACACGTTAAATATTTATTTAAAACATTTTTATTAACTAGCGATGTGTGTAGTATAATCTGAAAGAGAAAAAAATATGAATAAAGTTCAGTTGCAGAATGATTAGTCCGAGAAAGACATCTGAATCAGTTAGGCTAGCACTAGGCCTGAGCGAAAATCAAATCTAACTACATAAACTTTGTACGTTTTTTACGTCTTTCTTCCGGATCAGAAAACATCCATTTCTAAATTGAGGCCTTTTTGGAACAAGCTAAGGGAATTTTTGTAATTACCGTGGGAATTGAACTATTTCTCGGTCTAGCTTTGCACAGTTGGTACCATGTACTAGTTCTGATAACGAAGGGTTATATTCCCCGTGCCCAACCAGGGGCTTTCATCCCCAACTTTTGAGTTAGGGAGCATCACAGCCAATGGAGATCGCGATATATATTCTGATTAGAGGGAGATGTAAAGATCTTTAAATGGATCATGTCTATTGGATAGGTTCGATGTAAGATATTGTAGACACGATTCAGATACGGCACGACCTGAGTCAAGACAGGCCGGATCGGCATGGCACGAGGTCACGGGCCGTGCCTGAGCCAAGCGCGTGGCACGGTGTGCTGACTGAGTTGGGTTGGCACGGGTATGGCTCAGCTCGGGCCGCCACGGGTATGACACAGCCAGATACGATCCGGCTCGACACGCATGGACTGGCTATTTTCTATTTTGTTTAATTTCGTAGCTATTTTTTTTTATCTATTTTCTATTTTTTTATCATATTTTTATCTATTTTCTATATATTTTTAAATTTTATAGTTATTTTTTTATTTTATCGGGTTGGCTGTGCCGATGGGCCGCCCGTGCTTGTCGTGCTCGTCGGGTAGGCCGTGCCGCCGAGCCTTAATCATGTCCGAGACGGCCTGGTACGACATGGTGATCGACGGCCCGTGCCGTGGGCCGAGGGGGAGGCACACGGGCCGGCACGGCACGGCACGGTCCGTTACAACAGCTAGGTCATTCGGGCCGTGCCGTGCCATGCCGAGCCGAGCCGGGCCTGTGTCGGACCGGTTTGAGTGCCCCATTTGGCCATATCTAGAGAGATGAATAGATGCCTCAATAAATTTCTTGTGAAATTGATGGTCTTCTTTTATTTGGATCACTCAATGCACCTTAAAACTCAAATGAAAGTAAAATTGAGAGATATTTGAAGAAGAGAAAATCGAGGCAACATGACTCCATAAATATTATATGAATCATAGATTCCATTTAAGATCAATCTATGTGTCTTAGCACTCGAAAGAACATAATCAGCGAAGAAATAAGAAAAAATGAACATCGAGTGACGAAACTCTTCAAGTTGATTGTCTAGAGGCACGAGAATTCAAGATCTTATCACATAAGCGTGTGTATGTGAATTTTATACCTCTAACAACAAAAAGAATGATCTCATAAGGTGCTGAAATTTCAACCCAAAATCAAAACAAAAATTAAAACCGGAAAGAAAAAACTTTCACACAAGGCAAGAAAACTAAGAGGGGGAAACTAGAAGGAGGGGAATTCAAGTATATGAAATAAAATAAACTTCATTACTCAAAGATGTCATTCTATTTTAGTCGAATTACAAAGATTTTTCTCTTAAAACTCTCATATATTATATAGACTAAGCACTCATCCTCTTTTACATTAAAATCCTAACACAATACTCTTATATAAGTGACATAAGAGGCTCAAATGGCTAGTTTAACCTCTTCTATAGTCCTACCCCTCTATTTATAGACATATGGACAAATGAGGGAGAGTATATCACCAAAAGTACTTATATGATCCAATTTGTTGGCAGTAGCAAACATATCAATATGAAGCTAATATGGGTGGCAAAAACTGAACCAAAGTATAAATTCTTCACCTGGCTTCTTGTCCAAAATAAGATCCTAACTACTGACAATCTGGCAAGGAGGGGTGACCAAATGATTAAACCTACAAACTTTGTGCAACTTATGATGAAACGTCAAATCAAGGAATGCACTTTTACAAAACTAGTTTGTAGCGAACTTGTTCACTGGTATGGCACCATAAATCTGCCAACTCAAAATGAATGCTCCACGATTAAGGACTGGTGTAGAAGTGTCAGATCAAAATTGATAGAAGACAGAGAAATGATTTTGATGGAGCGATGATTTATTTTTATAGAATACCTAGAAAGAACATGATAGTAGAATATTAAGGACAACAACGATCTCTTCTCTAAGTGGCCGGCTTGATTAAGGACGGCCTTGACCAAAGAAGATAGGCCTATGCAACCTAGCCTTAATCTTTTTTTTATAATGATTTCTAAGGTGTTGCCCTCAACCCAGCTCAATAGTTTTGTTATCCTGCTCATCTTTGTGTTTGTTTTTTTTGTCTTTAGTCGGCCTTCCTTCCGCACCCTGTTTTTTCGGACGTTGAAGCTTTGTTTTTTTACCTTTTATTTCTCCTAATATATCAATGGCAACGCTTGTGCCATTCCTTTGGAGAAAAAAAAAACTCCTGATGGGCATTGCTTAATTGGAGCAAAGATTTTGCTCGAAACCGCGCAGTTCCCAGTCACGTTCACGCTGGAGCAATCCAATTTTCATTAGCAGCTAGCTTACGACGTATTTCCGGCATTCGGAGTCAGCGAGAGCCGAGGGACGCAAAAGGCGGTCGTGTCAATCGTACGGTGGGACTGCCATCAGATCGATTCTGGAGGCAGCATCGCCCGCCTTTCCCTTATCCCCCAGCACGGTGTGGCCAAGACAGCGTGCTTTCCGGGGTCGCGCCTTGCTTGCTTTGCATCCCGCGCATCTCCTTTTGGTGTGTGGTCGCGGGCCGAACCTTTCTCCGGTTTCCGCAATAGGGCACGCGGTGCAAGTGCAGCTCCCGTCTCCTGCTGCCTCGCGCTTCGCTCGATTCGCCTTTCCGCCGGTTCTTCACGTGGCCGCGGCGGATCCTGAGGGCCAGGTTTCCTCGTTGCGCGCGGCGGGGGAATGCGTTGCATGCCTTTGTCCCGGAGCGGAGAAAGGGGTTGTCGCGGACGAGCTATGGCTGGCTGGATATAGATTTGGCGTGCACGTACGGCGTCTCATGGGGGGTTGGCTTCTCCGGATCACGCGACGGCGCGCGGCACTGCCGTGATCCAAACTGTTTACTTTTGCTCGCTTCATCCGAAGCGGCTGGCTAGATTTTAGACAGTGAGAAAAAGTCCGATTTTAGATTATAGCCTCTATCTGTTTTTCAACCTTGAGCATCCTCTCATCCAAAGCTTTACAGAATTTATAGCTCGTGCTCATCCTGAGAGAACATGGTAAGTTCAAGTATGCTCTACTTCTCATTCAGGATTTCGAAGAGAAACGAACAATCACATGCCTGAATATATGGTGTTCAAGAGTAAATCCATTCGACAAGCGTCTGAAGTTTACTCCAAAAAGTTAAAGCGTGTGAAGACTAATAACAATTTTCATGCTCTCTAGGCAAAAATCCAAAATTAGACAATATACGTGACCGTATTTACCGAAATAGACAACATATTAACGTATTTACAATTTTAGCATCCATATTCGGCACACCGTGTGTCGAATATGGCACTGTAGCTCATATTCGGCACACGGTGTGACGAAAATGACACTGTAGCACAATTTTCGGCACACCGTGTGCCGAAAATGGACTGTAGCACAGTATTTCGGCACACGGTGTGCCGAATATGGGCTGTAGCACCGTATTTCGGCACACGGTGTGCCGAAATACGGTGCTACAGTCCATTTTCGGCACACCACACTCCGAAAATGAACAGTACCGCGCGTGAACAGTAACATCAGTGCGTTTGAATTTCGTTTTTCCTCTTTTTCAAAACGGTGGTCTTCTGTTACTCCAAAAATGTTAAAACTTTTTTTACATATTCCATAATCCATGTGCAACCCATTTTAATTGGATTCACCGAAAAATCCTTTGTATATTTAAAACTAAAATTATTCAAAAAAGACTACTTTTATAACTTGTAATAATTTTTAGTGTCTCAAATAAACTCCCAAAAATCTAGAAAAATTCAGTAATATTCTTATTATGTGATGAAATAATTTCTAAAATTATTTTCAACTCTAGTTTATATGATGAAAAAATGAGTTACTTTGTAATGCTTCATTTACATGAAATGATAAAAATACATATAAATGAAGCATTACAAAAAGAACTCACTTTTTCATCATATAAAATAGGGCTGAAAATAATTTTAGAAATTAGTCCATCACATAATAAGAATATTAGTGAATTTTTCTAAATTTTTGGGAATTTATTTGAGACACTAAAAATTATTACAATTTATAAAAGTAGTCTTTTTTGAATAATTTTAGTTTTAAATATACAAAGGATTTTTCGGTGAATCCAACTAAAATGGGTTGCACATGGATTATGGAATATGTAAAAAACGTTTTAACATTTTTGGAGTAACAGAAGACCACCGTTTTGAAAAAGAGGAAAAACGAAATTCAAAAGCACTGTTTTTACTGTTCACGCGCGGTACTGTTCATTTTCGGAGTGTGGTGTGCAGAAATACTGTGCTACAGTCCATTTTCGGTACACGGTGTGCCAAAAATTGTACTACAGTGTCATTTTCGTCACACCGTGTGCCGAATATGAGCTACAGTACCATATTCGACACACGGTGTGCCGAATACGGATGTTAAAATTGTAAATACGTTAACATGTTATCTATTTCGGTAAATACAGTCGCGTATATTGTCTAATTTTAGATTTTTCTCTAAGATGGTGCGTTTCACTTTAGGTTCATTGTGCGTACTCTGTATCTACTTTCCTTTTATCCTACAGAAACAAGTCCGGGATTCGCTTTGGAACGCCACTGAATGATGTCATCTACCCCATATCCACAAAGATAAAACATGTGAAATGTGTTGGATAAATACGTAATTTTACATTTAATTTAATTCGTAGATAAATTATAAATAAGAAATAATATATTATTATTATTATACAACAAGAGTATAATCTACACACGCATATAACATAACTATACATATCTAATATACTCCATATATTAGACCTGAGGAGGTGAGCAGTGACTGTGTGCTCTTCTAGTCCTCTCATCCACACATATTAAATAGGTGAAAGAGACAATTACTTTTAAATTAATCTAGCAAGGTAGGACTAGAAGATATATTTCACCTCCATTTAGTTAGGTTTTTTAAAATTTATTTAGAATTCTTCTTAAATATAATGGATTAAGCTCATATATATATATATATATATATATATATAACAAAATGAACCAACCTGACAGTTGTGCGGTGAAAAATCGCTCCAATCACTTACCAGTCAGATACTTGACTAGCGATTGAGAGATCAATTGACCCGAAGCAACCCCGTCATCCAAACATGGAACGTCCCCTGGAGGTGCAGACATTGATCGAAGTCTGGCGGTAGTTTAAGGGTCAAGCCTACTTTACATACCTGAGGCCAACCTTATCGTCAAGCTGACATGTTATCTAGCCATTGTCAGCTGCTGTAATGAAACACAGGTGGGCAAATGTTGTGTTGATTCAAGTCTGCAAGCGTCATGCTGGCAGGGTCACAGAAGAGTGGCTTTGTTGCCACCAGAAGGTGTGCCCGATTCTGGTACTTTTAATTGTAAAGAAGCCTGAGTGTATGCTAGTCAAACAATCACTCACATGATTCCCAGTTATATCACGAGTATGAGCATAATTAGGTTTACATTATCAACCTATAAAAGTAAAATGTTGTTCATTTTCAGACCTGGTAGACGAAAGAGTATAAAATGCATAAGCATCAACCTGGTAATAATTCAGCGAAGAAAAAAGAAATCATGCACAATTTAATTGTTAAGAAAAACTACACAACAAGAATAGATGTAGTGTGCTATAGGTATTTGGGTTGCAATGGCATTTTATTAGCCGTTGTAACGCTTTTCCTTGATGTGCTTTTTCATTATGAGTTGGCTTATGATGTTAAGCTTACGATTAAGGAGGAGAATATTGGATTGGATCTTAGCTACCTGATGAGTATCCTAACCGAACCGAGAGAAGAGAGGGAGCCCGTCCCTCACGTACGTGCCCTGATCAGTGGCGTAACCAACATGCTGGTTACGGTCCCACCCCATGCAACACTATAAAACCAAACGAGGGGGAGTCTGACGGGTAAGGTTAACTCACAAAAGTCTCAGCCGCTTCTCCCATATCCTAAAACCTAACCCGATCACAAGTGTGCTGACAACGGAGTGAAGGCCGCTGCATCGGGATCATCTTAGTCAAGCTCTCCCTCACGCTGGCTACCTCTACACCGAGTTCTTGCCTTCACCGCTGCCACTACACCGATGTCATCTACGACCCTGACATCGGCAGCTTTCTTCATCAACTTGTCCTCATCGTTGCACTGCTTTGAGCCATCATCAACCCCTAATGGCATGTGCAGGCTCGGGTATGTTCACGCTTCTACTATAGGGTATTCATGTGCTAGGACTATTAATCATGACGATTAGATCACGCAATTATGCTCACAAGTTGGTCTCAAAAAGAAAAAAGTTTCCGATAGCAGAGCAAAACATTTCATATTGATAATCAGCCCCATTTGCAACTTCCTGCTACTGAGTAAGGTTTGCTCTGTAACTCAAGAAAATTCCTGCAGGCTGCCTTCTTAAACATTGAGGAATTGGTATTGTCATACCTAAGCACTTCTAAAACTGACACTCTAATGCAAAAGCTTAGACAATAAGTACCCCTTTTTTTCGAAAGGTTGCACTAAATTGTCATAGTCATGCATACATACTTGGGTTCAGCAACCAAGAGATTGTGGGATCGAATCCCGGAAAACCACTATAAGGTTTGTTTGTGGTTGTTGTATGTGCTGTGTTGCGCTGTAGAATATAGTTAGTTAGAGGAATACACCTATTCCAGTGTGACTTATGATGTTACGGATAAAAAAAAAGATACTTTCAACTAACAACTGCACACACAATTAGAAATAAATAAGATTTTTTTAAAAGCCATCGTAATGACAAACAGAGCATCACCTAACTTGCAGCTAGTGGAACTCTTAACCATGGACGTCAACCAAAAGGCATGGGTGCCATACCATTGGACTAGCTACCACTTGTCAAATTAAGTCAACTATCAATACTAGGTAAGGTAATTAGCACACAACAAAGAAGTGATTTTGTGGAAATAAACTTTCCCTTGTTATTTCAGAGCAATCGTGTTCATGCAGTAAACATACTGTGCATAGTGATTAAAAGAAAATACACAAGCAACTCATAAGAATTTCCAACTCTAGTTCTGTTGCTACCAAAAGCTGAATGTTTGAGTTGTTCTAAAAGTGCAGCAGCGATGGGCATCCCAAGGTGTACTAAGTAAATTATAGCACGATGATATAGCTTCCCGCTTTTTTTCTATTTACCTTTAGAGAGGTGTCAGCCTTAATCTGAAAAGACAATGCCAGCTGATGATATTACGGCATTTCAGCTTACTGACTGAAAATAGTTTTGATCGTAAACCAGCAGCATATGATGCTAACACAAGCACTCTAGACATTCCAAATGTTTTTTGGATACATCTAGTTATCTGTTGAAAGATTTACAAGTGAAAAATCTGTTGTTTTTTGGACCGTTGGATCTCCATCCAAGGATCCAGATCAGCTTGCACAATATATAAAAGAACTCTAACCCTAAACCCCACTCATTCCACCACACACTGCCGCGCCACTAGCCCTATCCCGCCATGCATCCACCTCCCCAGTCTTGTTGTCGCCACCCTGATCCTGGCACCGACGCACTATCTTCCACAGATTTGGTGCCCCTGCCTCGGCCGCCAACCCGACCGAATCCGGAGACTCCGCTGCAAGCAGATCTGCCGTCCTCAATTGCTACCACTGCTAACCACTGCAACCACGACGCCCCCGACGCCATCCCCACCAAACTGGCGGTCCTCTACCCGCTTGCGACCGGTGGTGCCCCCGATGCTCCGCCCTCATGACTGCCACCATTGCTAGGTCGGCGACCTCCCCGTCATCCCAAAACCCGAACACTAACCCCAACCCAAACTCCTAACTTTGCTAGAGAACAAGACCTTGCCGGAGAGGTCGAGAAGCTTGCCAGATAATAAGACCCAACACGAATCTTTAAGCGAATCTGATGGTATGAAATTCGACAGATTTCCACCCCTCAAATCTGTCAACAGATAAATGGCATTTCCGATGTTTTTTTTTTTCTAGGGCAGACTTCACCATTGAATTTTCACTGGGCAATAACAGTTAATCAGAGTTGCTCTTCACATAAATCAAATTACCGAATCATTCAACATTACTAGTCAGCTAAAACCTCCTATACAACCTCATCCCGATTCCTAAACCAAGACACCAGCAAGCAAGAAGCGCCACCAATATCATTCAGAATCAGCAGTATTCGGTAATTCATGCCATGCGTTGTAAATTGGAAAATTGTGATTCGATTCAAATGGGATAGAGTGCTAGTAAAGGTACAAGAATTTCTACAGACAACAGAGATAGAGAGAGGTGGCAACCATTTCGCAACCGCACTATGCAGCGCCGGCCTCCTCCTCGAGCTTGCGCACGTAGGCCGAGAGCACGGCGACAACGTCCCTGGAGGGCGCCTGCAGCGTGGTGACGAGGGATGTGGCGGGCCCCTGCAGCGCTCCGAGCAGCTTGGCGTACACCTCGGCGCGGCTGGGCATGGTCTCGAGCGCCTTGAAGTCGCCGGGCCCGTAGAATTTGCCCTCGAAGACGGCGCCGACGAAGTCGTTGGTCTCCTCGACGCGCTCCTCTTTCTGGAAGGCGCGGTAGGGCTTGAGCGCGGCGGGGACCTCCTCGGTGTGGACGAAGAGCCAGGCGTTCATGCCCTTCATGCACGGCTTGAGCGCCTCCCAGGGGGTGCCCTCGACGGCCTTCCCCACCAGCGTGTTCTTCGCCACCAGCAGGCGGCAGGTCTCCGGGAGCGCGTCGCGGATGCCCTGCAGCTGCTTCACCGTGAGGCCCTCGTACCGGATGCCCGCCAGGAGGTAGCACCCTTCCAGCTGCTCGCGGACGGCGGCGACTGTGTCCTCCTTGCGGCCCCGGGTGATGGCCGCGCGGATGGTGGAGCGGCGCGGGTGGGGATGGAGCGAGGCGGCGGTGGACAGCGTTCGGAACGCGGGGAGGGGCTTCGCGGTGGGGAGCGTGGTGGGGAGGAAGGAGGTCTCCATTGCGAGGGGCGGGCGCCGGAGGAACGGCGTGTTGGGCTGGGCGCGGGGAGAAACGGTCGAGGGGAGGAACAAGAGAACGGAGTGGGAGGGCTTATCTGTGAGAAGATGAGAGGGTTTTCGTGGACTTGGTCTACGTGGACCTTTGGATATGTGGGGCCCAGACTGCCCAGTGTCAGTGACTCGACTCGACTCAGGTACTTGGGCTATATATATGCGAAAATTTGTTCGGTAGCACTGAAAAATTACATCTTTCAGAAAATACTAAAAGAATCTCACTTTGTAAAATATCATTGAAAGATCGCAACATCCGAAATATAACATTCTGTTACATTTTGCTATTAACACTGTTAAATCGGACAAAACTACCCTCCTCTGTTCGGCCCTTGTTCTGTTCGCTCTCCAACTCACCTGCACCCTCACGTTTGCTCAGGAAATGAGGACAGCTGCCGCTGCCGCTGCCTCATGCCTCCTGATCCCAGCCACCCGCCACTGCAAAAAAGGGCCGCAGGCGGACGTACAGGGGAAGAGCAGGTGCGGCACACATGCGGACGGGGGGGGGGGGGGGGGGCGGAGCAGGGGCGGCGCAGGGGGCAGCTGTCATGACCCAGGAATACATGGACGGCTGAGATGCTTCAATACCCTTTCATCGCTGGATCAACGGTCGACATCATTCTTCTTCGTTTTCCCTGCCTTCGACTATTAAAACGTTTTACCGCGCTTTTACCCGGTTAAGTTCCGCTGTGAACCAGCTCATCTTCTTGTTCATTAGCTTAATTCCGAGATTGGTTTAGCTTAATTCAGTGATTAGCGAATATATATAGCTGGAGACACCCTGGTGTGGAAAAACTCAATTTGTATTCTGTTACACCAAAACTGAATGGGAGAAAACATGAGGGATCGGCCTGGTGCCTGAGGGCGAATCTCCCAAATCCTTGCTGTTCTTCGATTTGATTCGACTTTTCTCCCTCGATTCGTGACAAATTGGTATCAGAGCTCTTCGATCTTCGGCGAAATTAGCAGCAGAATCGATCGAGCGAGGGTTGTTCGGCACTTGTTCGGACGTAAAATTCCTGGAGCTCATATCGATTTGTAGCTGACGGAGGAGACGGCGGAGGATTGGACCTTGATTTGGGTTTCTCAGTTTATCTGGGTGTAAAATTCCTCGGTTGAGTTCCTCCAATCCGGGCGGCGGTAGACCTTGTGAGCGGATCTGAACGGGGAAGGAGTATTCCTGAACCGATCTGACTCACTGGAGAGAATGACTCGCAACACTAAGGCAGCAGCAGCTGCTGCAGCTGCTTCTTCTTCGGGCATCACCTTGACTGAGGAATTGGACGAATCTAGCCAAGGATTCGCTGAGCACTTGCAAGAGGAGGTTCTGGGGATCAAGTCCCAGATGGGAGTTTTTGATGTCAGGCTGACCAATGTGCAAGACCGAATGGACTCTATGCAAGAGGCACTGATGGAACTACTCAGGAGGACCAAAGGGTTAAATGATTCAGATGAAATCATGGCTACTAAATCAGCTGCTGAGGCGAAGGATTTGATGAAATCAATATCAGAAGAGAAGCCACCTAAAGTTCTTCTTGAAAGTAAGCACGATAATGTTAGTCCTATCTCCCTCAATCCTAGTCAGGCTTTTGGATTTGTTTATACTGATGTTCCTGCCAAGCCGGGTTCTCAAATTCGTGATGATGACAATGGAATGGATAGGTCCCCTACTTTTCAATTGCACACTCAGAGTAGAAATACACATCAAAACACCTATGTTCCACCACACGCTAGGCCTTATGATCTGGGAAGGCAATGTAACTGGTATCAACAAGATAAGGGAGTCCAGAGGCAATTTGAAGGAAATTTCAGTATGTCTATTTCCAGACCCAAGCTAGATTTTCCCAGTTTTAATGGTGAAAACCCTATTGGTTGGACCAGGCAGTGTGAGAAATACTTTGAGATGGCCAATGTACCTCCTGACATGTGGGTCTCATTAGCTACACTACATTGTGCTGGGAGCAGAACATTGGTGGACTGGGTCAAGATTAGCCTCTAGACAAGTGAGGTGGAACCAGTTTTGCAATTTGGTTTGTAACAGATTTGCTGAACACAATATGTTTGATGTGGTAGAAATGTTCCATTCTCTAATCCAAAAAAACAGTGTCTCTAATTACATAGACAGGTTTGAAGAGCTAATGGCTAGTATAAAGAGACAGCATCCGCGCTTATAGGAAGACTACTATGTGAGATGTTTTGTGAAAGGGCTGAAGGACCAAATTAAACACTATTTGAAGCCACACAAACCCCATAGCCTGGGAGATGCTTACTGCATAGCAAAAGATTTAGAAAAGGCTGTCATGAGCAGGAAGTCCTCTTTGACTCAATCAGCAAGTGTGATGAGGTCAGCTCAGACTACTGGTCAATTTTCAAAAGTGATTGCACCAACTCAGGTCACCAGTCAGTTCCAGGAGAAATTGCCTAACATCAATGTGAAGCCCAAAGAGCCCGGGACTTGCTGGAAGTGTTCAGCACCCTGGACTCCAAAGCATAAGCAAAAATGCAAGTTCTACCAGGGAGCTGCTCATGCTATCACTCTTGAAGATGATAGAACTGATGACCTGGGAAATGAACCGGGTATGACTGTGCAAAGAGATGAAGAATACTTGCAGCAAACACCCATATTGATGCAAATTTCCAAGAATGCAGTGCATGGAATTAGATATGTGGCTACTTATTGTCTTCCATTAACTATTGGCAGTAAGAGGGGAGTGGCCTTAGTAGACAGTGGTAGTACCCACAGCTTTTTGGATGTTTCATTCGCAAGTAAGGCTGGATGCAATATTCAACACACACCTTTGCAAGCTGTAAAAGTGGCAGGAGGAGGAGAAATTCAGACTGGGGGTTTTGTTCCTCAATGTACTTATCAAATTATGGGAGAAAAGTTCACCAACCCTTTCCAGCTCCTTGTGCTGAATTGCTATGATGTAATATTGGGATGTGATTGGATTTTTCACCATAGTCTCATTGGAATGGACTTAAAGAAAAGAGAATTAACCATTTATAAGGAGGGTAACAGGAAGGTAAATTTTCCTGATTGTACTCAGTTGGAGAAGAATTGTGCTATGGGGGAAAACCAACTGAACAAATTGATTTCTAAGGGAGTTATGGGCTATATTCTACTTATTAAGGCTACCAGAATGGACTTCAACCAAGGTGAGGGTCTTGATGAGGAAATAACTGAACTGCTAGATCAGTATGCAGAAGTATTTTCTGAACCTAGTGGTCTTCCTCCAAAGAGATCCTGTGTGCATTCAATTCCCTTGAAGCCTGGCAGTGTTCCTCCCAACTTGAGGCCATATAGAATTCCCCACTACCAAAAAGATGAGGTAGAGAGATTGGTTAAAGAGATGTTAGAGCAAGGGGTGATCCAACCAAGTGAAAGCCCATATTCCTCACCATCAATCTTAGTCAGAAAAAAAGATAACTCTTGGAGGTTTTGTGTTGATTATAGGCAGCTGAATGATCTCACAATCAAAAACAAATTTCCAATTCCAGTGGCTGACGATTTGTTTGATGAGTTGAATGGGGCAAAATATTTTTCCAAGCTGGATTTAAGGTCTGGATTTCACCAGATCCTCATGAAGGATGAAGACATTCCTAAGACTGCCTTCAGAACTCACTTGGGCCATTTTGAATTTTTGGTAATGCCATTTGGGTTGACAAATGCTCCTGCCACCTTCCAGTCAATGATGAATCAAGTGTTTTCTGAATTCATCAGGAAATTCGTGCTTATATTCTTCGATGACATATTAATTTACAGCAAGTCTAGAGAGGAACACATCCATCATTTGAAGGTGGTGCTTCAGGTTCTCAGGGAAAATCAACTAAAGGCCAAGAGGAGTAAGTGTGTCTTTGCTGTACAGCAAATTGAATACTTGGGACATGTCATAAATGCAGAGGGTCTCTCAACCGACAAAACCAAGATTCAAGCAGTCAGCAGCTGGCCAATTCCTAAAAATGTGTCTGAACTCAGAAGTTTTCTGGGCTTAGCTGGTTACTATAGGAGGTTTGTTCAAGGATTTGGTGTCATATGTAGACCCTTGCATGATATGTTGAAGAAACAATCCTTTTCATGGGGACCAACTCAAATCCAAGCATTCCATGATATTAAACAGAAGTTGATTTCTGCCCCAGTACTGGTATTACCTGATTTTTCACAGCCTTTCACCATTGAGACTGATGCTAGTGGGGTTGGTCTAGGTGCTGTTCTAATGCAGAGGGGACAGCCCATAGCTTATTTCAGTAAGGCTCTAGGAAAAAAGGCTCAGGGACAATATACTTATGATAAAGAAGCTCTAGCAATCTTAGAGGCAATTAAGAAGTGGAGGCACTATTTTCTTGGGTCTAAGTTGATTATAAAGACTGACCACCAAAGTTTAAAATATATGACTGAGCAAAGACTAACTGAAGGAGCTCAGCACAAGCTGCTTCTAAAACTGCTACAACTTGATTATTCTATTGAATACAAGAAGGGAAAGGAGAATAGAGTGGCTGATGCTTTATCAAGAGTTGAAACTGATTGTTTTGCCATAACTTCTGTTCAACCTTTGTGGATTGGAGAAGTAGTAAAAAGCTATCAAGTAGACCCTTTGTGTCAGCAGCTTATTTCACAGTTATCCTTATCTCCTGACCCTACCACTGCTTATTCCCTTCATGGAGATATCTTGAGATACAAAGGGAGGATTCATATTGGGAATGATGAAGTGGTTCGACAAAACATACTGACAGCAATGCATTCATCATCGATAGGGGGACATTCTGGCATAGCTGCAACTTATCAAAGAGTTAAAAAGGTGTTTCATTGGGTCGGACTCAAAAGATCTGTAGAGACTTTTGTGTCATCATGCCCAGTCTGCCAAAGAGCAAAAACTGAACATTGTCACTACCCAGGATTGTTGGAACCCTTGCCAATCCCAGACATGGCATGGACTCAAATATCCATGGATTTCATAGAAGGATTTCCCAAGTCTAATGGCAAAGATGTGGTGCTTGTGGTTGTTGATAGATTAACCAAATATGCCCACTTTATTGCCTTAGCTCATCCATTCACAGCTTCCACAGTTGCACAATTGTTCATGGATAATATCTTCAAATTGCATGGTCTCCCTACTGCCATTGTATCAGACAGGGACAGAATATTCTTAAGTGAATTGTGGCAATCTTTGTTCAAGAATCTGAAGGTTTCTTTGAGGTTTAGTTCGGCTTACCATCCTTAGAGTGATGGACAGACATAGAGAGTTAATCAGTGCTTAGAAACCTATTTAAGATGCATGGCATTTAGTGAACCCAAAAGGTGGATCAATTGGTTGTCTTTAGCTGAATGGTGGTACAACACCAACTTCCACTCTTCACTAAAATGTTCACCCTTCCAAGCTTTGTATGGATTTCCTCCACCCATGATCAGTGAAGTATCTGTCCCTGGACCAGACAGCCCAGCCAAAGACTTTCTTGCAGAGAAACAAGACATGATCAACCAGCTGAAAGTGAACTTATCACAAGCTCAAGCAAGAATGAAAAGATATGCTGATCTGAATCGTTCTGAGAGACAATTTAATGTTGGAGATTTTGTATACTTAAAGATGCAACCATATAGACAGCTGGCATTTGGCTTCAGGAATTCATTGAAGCTGGCAACTAAGTTCTATGGACCCTTCAAAGTGATTCAAAAAATTGGTCAGGTAGCCTACAAGCTCTTACTTCATGCACATGCCCAGATTCACCCGGTTTTTCATGTTAGTCAGCTCAAGAAACACATTGGTGAGCTTGCTGTTCCATCTGAAGATCTTCCCTTGGTGGATTCCCATGGTCGCATCAAGCTGGAACCAGTAGCTGTTCTGGACACCAGAGCTCTTCCAAGGAGGGACCAAATTATTACTCAGTGGTTAGTACAATGAAGTAATTCTCCACCTGATGAAGCTACCTGGGAAGACAAAGATTTCATCAAGTCGCTGTTTCCAGATTTCTACATCAAAGTAATCAAAGAATGGTGGCCTGGAGAAGCATCTCAGATTTCCCTGAAGAAAGTTCAGAACAATGAATCACTTGAGGGCAAGTGATTTCTCAAGGAGGGGCGATTGTCATGACCCAGGAATACATGGACGGCTGAGATGCTTCAATACCCTTTCATCGCTGGATCAACGGTCGACATCGTTCTTCTTCGTTTTCCCTGCCTTCGACTGTTAAAACGTTTTACCGCGCTTTTACCCGGTTAAGTTCCACTGTGAACCAGCTCATCTTCTTGTTCATTAGCTTAATTCCGAGATTGGTTTAGCTTAATTCAGTGATTAGCGAATATATATAGCTGGAGACACCCTGGTGTGGAAAAACTCAATTTGTATTCTGTTACACCAAAACTGAATGGGAGAAAACATGAGGGATCGGCCTGGTGCCTGAGGGCGAATCTCCCAAATCCTTGCTGTTCTTCGATTTGATTCGACTTTTCTCCCTCGATTCGTGACAGCAGCACAGAGGACTCGCGAGCCGACCGAACAAGGCGAGCGTAGAAAGATGCGAGTCGATCGAACGCTACGTGGAGTTCTATGCTGCTCGGGCGTGACCCAAAGGGCAATTTTGCCATTTCGTTTTGAGGTCTGGAGAAAAAAGAACAAGAAAATATCCTTTCAACCAACAATATAACAGTGTTAAATTTCAGAATGTTGTAATCTTTTAATGGTATTTTACAGAGTGAAGTTCTTTCGGTGGTATTTTTCGAAAGACATGATCTTTCAGTGCTACAGAATGAATTTTCCCTATATATATAGCCTATAGTGAGGGAATTCTGGATCATTTGCAACTTATGAATTTTCTAGGAATTTGTAACAAATTATATAACTCCTACAGGTAGCAAATTTCAAAGCAATGAAGCAACATAACATTCTTCTTGTAAGCCAGCCATAAGAAGCGGATGCAACGACGAAAATGAAGAAACATTGTGGGGTGAGATCGTCGTCAGTTCAATGCAAGTAACAGCTGAAGCTATGCTGATGCTGTAAATTTGAAGTTGTTAAAAAGTAGTGCAAAGCAAAAAATATGGAAGTTCAATAGGGTGAATTGATGATTGTGATAATGGAAGGCTATATTTCATATATTCAGACAACTAACGTCCAGTACGAGATCAAGCAGATAATCTGCATGGAAACAAGAACACCTATTACAAACGAGGTGTATTTCAGTTTCAGCTCCACTGCTTTGACCTTTGTACAGATAATTTAGCCTCTTCACCTAAAATATAGGAGCATCAGATTATGGTTTGATGTCTCTAACCCGTATTTGTTAGTAGCATGAATAAGAGGTAGAACTCCAGACAACAATTATACTAAATTTACAATACAGAAAAAATGGGTAGCGCATGTTGTCAAGCATGCCAAATAACAACGATGGGTCAACAGAGCATAGATGCTTAGCGCCCTCACATCAATGATATTGTCACCGTATACATTCCTTCTCCAAAATATAGTTAATGGCATCTTCAACAGTATCAACAACCTGCAAGGCAGACACAAGTTTAATCAACAGCAAGCAAATATATGAAAGGGAATTCACGAGAATGGATTGTCAATGCTTCTGCATTCATCCTAGATATTCCATCGTGCATCAGATAAAGTGTTTGGTCAACAAATTTCAGCTAAGCAAGCAACCTGCCATAATAGCATGTGGAAAGAACCACAATCCAAAACCCACAATTTTAATGCCCATGAAGGCACAGAAACGATATTAAAGAAACATTAGTTGCTAGTGAAACATGAATATAACATATTTTGTAACGAAAAAAATACAAGACTACCTATGAGGAACTAGGTAATTTTTTTGTTAAGAAAAAAAAGGCATCCAAATTTTGAGCCGAAGATGTCTCGAGCCTGAGTGGTTGGGGCAATGGGGCGTAAGCCCATACCTCACACCAGCTGAACTAGGTTTAGTTCCTAAAACATATTTTCTTGGTAACAATGTTGTGTTGTGGAAGGACTAACAATCTACCAGACATTAATCGAATATTACTCAAACAAAGAGGCACATTTTATTGGTTATTACTCAAGATCCAGTCTCAAGGAGGTCAAAACTCCGAAGTGACTCCCTAGTTGTGTAAGCTGCTCTACTAATGAGAATGCCAAAGAAGATAACAGAATTACACAAAGACAATGGGGTTCAGTGAAAGATGAGCAAATTGCTTATGGTTATTCAAAATTTAAGACTGAAACTACTATCACGTAATACATATATTTTCTTGACAAACATGTGTTATCAGATGATTTAACATTCACAGCGTGGAACCAAAAAATCAATAATAATAAAACATACCAAATCAGCAAGAAACTGTGGATCGTTATCCTTTCCCCTAAAAACACCTGTCCTTGTAAGAACAGACGACCAAGGGTGGCCAGCCTGCAATGGAAACAATGGACTACTTGCTCATAACTGCTTTCAATGTAATAAAAGGGCAACATAGAAAAAGGAAGATATTGAAAGTGGATGATATGCTATTCAAACAGGTAATGATGTCTTCCAATGTATCAGGTAACCAATTTTTTGCTGGATTACATGCCAACTGTTCTTATAAGTTCTAATAATAGGCTATGTGGATGTACCATCTAAGGAAAGAGATCACTGAAAGCTGTGCAACTTCCTCACACCACCAACCACTCCATGCAGTGAATAGTGTTTTTTTAAGAAATGGTCAAAGGTATCAGAGGCTAACCTTCAAAGCTCCATTGATATCAACTTTGGGATTATCACCAATCATGTAGATAGTTGAGAACTGGGAATCTTTTACTTCCTTTGATGTCTGTGAATTTGGATACATACTCATAACAAGTTTTTCAAGTATGTTCGCTGCATTCTTGAACACAAATGGATTCGGCTTCCCGTAAGATGTATACTTCAGTGGATTATCATTTACTCTGCAGTTGAAGTGAGCAGAAAATAAATAAGCATGACACACATCCATGCTGAGAAATTAGAACTTTAGAAGTACAATATCTCATAAACCATAATAATGGCTTACTGATTGAAGATGCTTTCCAGTGCTATTCTGAAGGCACCCATTCCAAGCCGCTCAGAAGGAAATGCAGCCTGCCATAGGAGCTCAAAACGAAGTTTTTTTAAGTGCTAATGGTTATGTTACATATGAATGCATGGAATCTGGATGACAATAAGAGAAATCGTGGCCTGCAGTTCACAGTGTTGCTCCGTTACTGATACGTCGTATTACCTGGTATTCAAGATCATCAGCTGCAAAATACAAAGGAGGTTGGTCCCCTTTTTCACTTCCAGGAAGTCCACCAGTTGACAAAATGTCACAAAGTACCTTTCATGTATAAATAAAAAATGTCAGATTGTGAAACTTATGTATGCCAATCTCTTCAACAAAAAAAGAAAATAATCATAAGCCTGATATGATTGTTCAGATATGCTTATAAGCGAGGATGTTTGTAGATCATGAATTTAACATTTTCTACGAAAATGAAATAAATGCAGCCCGGAAGATTTTACACTACTGAAACACAGGCACGACAAGAGTACCTGCAGATCTCTTCCCCAGTCGACAGGATCACTGACAACAAACACTCCTTTAACTCGCTCTGTATAAACATTGTATGATGTGTGCACTTTGGCAGACATGTTACTGTCTGTTTGCCCAACTTTCCAAGTCTTGAAAGGAGCTAGGGGGTCAATATCTCTAAAATATGATGAATATTCATCTATGGATAGAACCTTTCTGCATATACAGAGAACTCATGAGAAATCCACACAATAAATTTGACCTATGATCATAATAGCAACACGAAGGATTACCTAAATCCATACTCAGACATCACTACTGCAGGCTCTCCTTTTCCAACAGCAACAATAAGGTCATTTTCAAAACTGCAGTGACCGGAAAAGGGGGGTTCCATTCAGGTGCTCACACGTCCATGAAAAAAAACTAGAATATTGATAGCAAATCACAAAGACATCTATACATTCTACAGGACAAAATTTGAAGGCAACTTATGTACTTTAATGGCATACCTATGCACCAGCTCTCTGTAAGGAGAATGGCCATGCACGACCTGCACCATCAGAAATTTTCATAGACCGAAATTTAACATAGTTTCTAGCTTAAAATATAATGAAAAAGGATGCAATCCTTTTCTTTCCATAATCTTTAAGGGTTTATTTGTTAGATTGAAGGTCCACTGCTGTGAGTGACTGTACATAAGCAATGACTCATGAGTATAGTAGAAGTACCTGTGCTGGAGAAATATTAACCCCTAAAAGTTCACTTAGCTCAAGAGCCCTTCTGTGTTCTGGAACTCCTCCTCCTGCCAACAAATTGGCAAACCTTAATAATCTCAATAAAAACTTCAGTAACATAATTGGAAAGTCGCAAGCACCACAATTTCTTTGTACAACCCTGATTTGTGATGACCATGTAAATGGTGCAAAAGAACTAACAATTCAATAGAGTGCTGAGTTAACAACTATCCCCAACAATAAACAACAACAACAACAATAACAAAGCCTTTCAGTCCCAAACAAGTTGGGGTAGGCTAGAGATGAAACCCATAAGATCTTGCAAGTCTAGTCATGGCTCTGGCACGTGGATAGCTAACTTCCACGCACCCCTGTCCATGGCTAGTTCTTTGGTGATATTCCAGTCTTTCAGATCCCTCTTTACAGACTCCTCCCATGTCAAGTTTGGTCTACCTCGACCTCTCTTGACATTATCTGCACGCTTTATTCTTCCGCTATGTACAGGCGCTTCTGAGGGCCTGCGTTGTATATGCCCAAACCATCTCAAACGATGTTGGACAAGCTTCTCTTCAATTGGTGCTACACCAACTCTATCACATATGTCATCATTCCGAACCCGATCCTTTCTTGTGTGGCCACACATCCATCTCAGCATGCGCATCTCCGCTACACTCAACCGTTGGACATGTTGCCTTTTAGTTGACCAACATTCTGCGCCATACAACATCGCAGGTCTAATTGCCGTCCTATAGAACCTGCCTTTTAGCTTCTGTGGTACCCTCTTGTCGCAGAGGACGCCGGAAGCTTGGCGCCACTTCATCCACCCGGCTTTGATTCGATGGCTCACATCTTCATTGATTTCACCATCCTTCTGCAGCATCGACCCCAAATATCGAAAGATATCCTTCTGAGGTATCACCTGCCCGTCAAGGCAAACCTCATCCTCCTCGTGCCTAGTAGTACTAAAATCGCACCTCATGTACTCAGTTTTAGTTCTACTAAGCCTAACACCCTTCGACTCCAGGGTCTGTCTCCACAGCTCCAACTTTCCATTTACCCCCGTCTGACTATCGTCGACTAGCACCACATCATCTGCAAAGAGCATACACCATGGGATATCACCTTGTATATCCCTTGTGACCTCATCCATCACCAAAGCAAAAAGATAAGGGCTCAAAGCTGACCCTTGGTGCAGTCCTATTCTAATTGGAAAATCATTGGTGTCACCATCGCTTGTCCGAACACTTGTCACAACATTATCGTACATATCCTTGATAAAGGTAATATACTTTGTTGGGACTTTGTGCTTCTCCAAGGCCCACCACATAAACATTTGATAATAATTCTTTCCATACCGAGATTGCCTCTTAGCCATCTAGATAGTTCAATTTTATTCAAGAATAACCAAAATGCACAAGTTTGGCAAGTTTTTTCATGGTGACTCGGCAGTCTAGTTCAGAATAAAATCCTCAAGTGAGTTAGCCCCAAAGTACAGTATGTATTAAAGAACGTACACATTGAATACGTTGTTTGAACTACAGAAGGAATTAGGGTGTAAGGAATAGTTAAGCCAAGATTTTGCTCATGTTAAGAAAAACAAGCCTGAAATGAATTTGATCGAAATGGAAGAAGTATTCCATTGCTCTCTGACGGAATTAATATGCGATAATGAGAGCAAAACAGGAACGCGCAAATGACACAGTAAACCACTCACCGTTAGTCAAAAACAGAAACGGAATCTTCAGGGTACCTGAAAAGGGCAAAGAATAATGGTCCATAAGCTAGAGGCCTAACATTGAAATAGCAACAATGGCAGCAGGAATTACTAGCACAAGTTTGTGCTTGTTTCAATAATGAGATATTGACGCAACCTAAAAATTCAATGTTAGCTTCAAAAACGATGTATATCATGTAATCCACACGACACCACGCCCGAAAGAATCATAGAAGCCTAATGCCTAGAAACCGTTCGACGAAATGTTCGAAAGACACGAATGCGGCAAGCATGGCCGCTCGTCCACTACGCCGGTACAAATACAGCAATGAGACACTCTCCGTGTCCGTCTGATGCCTACAAGCTGCTTCAACGGATTGCAGGAGAGCACGAGAAGCGCGAAGGTACTACCGTCTTCGGAGTAGAGGCGGCGAATGGCCCGCGGGGAGCCCCCGATCGGGCTGCGGCCGCGCAGGATGACCCCGTCAATGTCGAATGCGATGCCGAAGGACGGCCTCGCCGGTGCCGGCGCGGAGTGGGAAAAACGCTGGGCGAGATCCGACGGCCGACGGCGCTGCGCGGCCTGGAGCTCCGCCCGCGCACGCGCCGCGCGGGTCAGCGCGATGCGGAAGCCCCTCATGCCGCGCCGCCGTGCTCTACTGAAGTAGTGCTTTACGGCCTTCGGCTTCCCAGCGAATGCGAAGGCCGAGTCGAGGCGAGTGCCTCTGCCTCCGGCGAGGCGTCGTTCGTCGGGCGTGTGCGTGGCGGCGGGCGAGTTTCTATATTAGTTTTTCTCCTGTCGCTGACGTCTGGGCCACACCTTGTGCAGAACAAACGCGAACCAGGACCCCGCACAACCGCACTCTTCTTCCCAAGGCTCACGGACCCCGCGCGGCGACAGCCGCATAACCGCACCCTGGTCACGGAAACCCCACGTAACTACCGCCCGAGCTCGCCGCCGCTGCCCTGCCAGCAGAAGCCCAGTGCCCACCGCATGGCCGCGCGCGCGCTGCACGCCATGCCGCACGCCGCCGCCAGCGCCAGCCCGCGACCGGCCGCGGCGCCCCTAGCCCCACCACCGACCGCCCCGTGCCTCCACGCGAGGGGCCCGCGCGGCTTCCAGCAGCCCGCACGGCGGGTCCGCCTCCTCCGCCCTGCCGCCGCGGCCGCCAAGTCCGAGGCCATCGGTATCGCATCCTCCTCCGTCTCACCAGTCGCTTCGAGACTTCTATAGAGCAGCTCCCACGCTGACAAAGTATGTTGGGCGCGATTCGCAGGGAGCACCGCGGAGGCCCCGGCGGTGGAGGGGCTCACGAGGAAGCTTCAGGGGGTCGAGGTGTTTGACCTGAGCGGTAAGGCCGTGCCCATCGTTGATCTATGGAAGGACAGGAAGGCCGTGGTTGCATTTGCCCGCCATTTCGGGTCGGTTTGCTGTTTCTGCCGGAATCATGTTTGTCATTCTGGGCAATTGGTGTGCTGAGATGCTTCTACTGGTTGTTTGCAGGTGCGTGCTGTGCCGGAAGAGAGCCGACCTTCTCGCGTCGAAACAGGTTTCGTAGCTGATTCCTCACTCTGTTTATCTGTAGCCAAAAAGAACAAGTGAACAATCAAATGCTTGAGGCAATGCCGTTTCTTACTTCGCCATTTGCCGAGGTGCAGTAACAAAATATGAAGTCTTTCCCACTTTTTTGTGCCGAGAATAATACCAGCTCTGCTTAGTGGATGTTGAGACGTTAACAACTTTTCTCGTAAACCTTGTACTTTTTTTACATGATAGATCTTTTTAAGTCATCAAAGGTGGGGGAGTTCTTGCATCCCCTCCGGAAATTAAATTGATCCCTCAAATTTAGCCTTACAAGACCTGGGGAGGACAGATCTGGCTCAAAAGGCTATGTAGTCAGGATTACAAAGGAGAAGGGAGCTAGATATTGAAGAACCATTTTTTTTGTTAATTTCTGTAGTTTGTTGATTTCCCTTGAATTGCAAGTTGGTTTATGTATCTTATAAGGAACAACCCTTTTCAGTTTTGCTGTTTGTAAGTCATCCCATTTTTTTTTTGTTTCTTTAAACAAACAAGCATGAAATCTGCGTATTATATATTCAAAAAAGAGTTAAGCCCAGACGGACAATACACTGTCCCGAAGGGGGAAAGGACCACACACAACACCACCCTAGGAAACACCCTAGGACCACACAAACCACCTGAAAGAATCGCCTAAGAAACCGCTACACAACATGGCAACAAGATCCCAGAAGATGCGACCATCCAAATGTATGAGGGACTCAAGGAGATTTTGCGGAAGCAGCTCCTTAAGGTGATCCGCGCAACCCTCTAATGCATCCTCATTCAGTTTTTCGTCCTTCCCAAAGATTTCCAAACTCTTCAGCACCTTTAAATCAGACTTCTTCATCCTCGATTTGGTTGGACGAGCATTCCTGCATGAGATGATCTTCTGGGATGATGGCTTGATTCATAGGGACTCTAGCTCAGGAGTGACAACCCATCTCAATGGCACCACTAACCTTGTTGATCTTGTCCAAAGAGAGTCCATGATCAACCAACAGTGAAGAAGACGATTGGGAAGCATTTTGGGGACTTCCACTCTACCTGCAAGGGAGGCCTCAAGATGTAGCATTGGTGATTGCTCGAAAGAAAGCTCCCTTTGCTGAAGGCTGCCAGTCGGCTCCTCTAAGGTATGTGCATCAACAGCCAGAAGGGCCTCATCTATATCATCCTCGGTGGGAGCCTCCGATGATGAAGCATCCACCCGAAGATTCTGATCTTTAGTTGGGGAGATCCCCAAGTGAAGCCCCATCTTGTAACTCAATTGAGTTGCAAGGGGCGACCGGAAGCAAAACCGGCTCTAGAAGTTGGTTGGTTGCGTAGGCTATTGAGTGACCCTTCGGAGGCGACGATGCAAGGTTTTTCGTTTCGGTAATGGCATGCGGTGACTCCTTGATCGACTCTGTAGTCCCAACTGAGGATAAGGACCTCAGTGCAGAGGAATCAGCGACAAGTCTTGGCTTGCATATACCTCCACCGTAAGCGTGTTGAGTGGGATATGAAGCTTATCATAAATTGCGTGAGCAACTGCATCCACAGGGATTAACGAACTAAGTCCATCAAAGAACAAAAGCACCATGCATCGATTTGACGGAGGAGATACCATCGTCCTTGAGAGGGCACCATTCCAATAGTTCAAAGCAGGAACAGGCATGCCTTGCTTCAGGAAAGGAAAAGAAGCTTCACTTGGAGACGGTGGCGGTGAGGCGCAAGGCAGCGCTGATGAAGAAGCACTTGACGATGGAGCATTGCACTGTGAGCGGAGGCACAAGGAGGATCGCCCCGAGGACAGCCACATGCGCAGTGACCAAAGCCCCAGTAGTGAAGACAACGAAGTGGATTTCAACAAGTTGTCACTCTGTGCGCCGTGTAGAGGCAATTGAAGCACCTATCTATGAGCATCGAAGGAGGTTGAGGGGAAGGTACCAAAAGTGTCAGTGAAGTGCTTCACTGTCGTCCCTTCCTGCAAACTCAAGGCTAGAGCACCTCAAGCCATGGCTTCTGGCTTTGTCCAAATCCTGTCACCGCCATTCAGACCCGGTACCCAACCACAACCTCCACCTGATTCTCGTCGGCAACACTTAGATCCGATCCTCAGTAAAGCAGAGTAGAGTAGCAACAGGACTAGCACCACATCACCGTTTAGGAGGCAGGGGGCCTGGACGGCTTAGGGCTCACAGATCTGGACGGTCGGCGGAGCGGAGAGGTAGAGGTGGATCCTGGATGGGTGATGGAGAAGAGAGCTAGACTGGATGGCCAACGACGTGGTGTGGAGCTAAAGCGAGGAGAACTGGAGAGGGAGAAGCACCTCGTCGCACACCTAGTCACCGGAAAAAGAAGCGCAATCGCCGCTGCCGATGGGGGAACACGCTATCCATCAATATTGGATGGATCTGGGTGTGTTGCCCCGCTACTAGGCTCGCCGGCCGCCCAGGTCTAGGAGAGGAGCCCCGGGTTGAGGTGAAGGCCGATGACCCTCTTTTTTTTGTTAAGTAATATTGATTTTCCTAGACATGGTATTAGCTTCGAGTTAATGCAATGGTTCGGATATGTGACTTATGTTTAAGGAAACAATATGCCACCTTATATAGGCAGGCCTCTCTTTGTTGCCCCGTCTGAATTCTGAATTCTGAACTTATTTCTTGGCTTGCCACTCATGTGCAGGATGTAATGCAAGCTGCTGGAGTTGCTCTTGTTTTAATTGGACCAGGTACTGTTGAACAGGTATTTGTTCATCAACCATAAAAAAATCTTAATATTACATTATGAACTTGGTAGTTGTGAAATGCAAAAGCTAATATGGTGATAGGGATGATATGTTTGTGGTACAGCAAGAGTGATATGTGATTGTCCTTCCTATATGTGCAATATGTGTAGTTCGATTCAAGAGCAAGTTGATATGCAGTTTTCTATGTGAGTCAGTCTGTTTCTTTATTTATTTCGATTGCGATTACTGTGATGAATGGCACTTTCTTGTGACGGGAGCTCAATGAAACTTTAGTTTGCTGAAAGTAAATTGATCCCGGTATAATGTTACTTGAATGTACAACTCTTAAAGATGAGTTACATCTTTACATAGGCTCTGTTTGGTACAGCTCTAGCTCCCGGTTCCACCTCAGATCTGGAGTTTGTAGGCTCAAATAAAGTGGTATAAGTGTCTATTTTTGGTCTAAAATGAAAATAAGATGACTCACTAAAACATCCCCGGTGTGCCCCAGCTCCAACTCCACAAATTCTTGCAGCTAGGGATACCTAGCTCCCCAAACAGACCCATAAAATTCTGCTGATTGATAATTGAATAATTGTTTGATGAACTCCATTTCTATTGTAGATAATCTAACATTTCAGTGCTTAATTACACTGTATTATCTTTTTCTTGATCCAGGCAAAGGCATTTTGTGAGCAAACCAAATTCAAAGGAGGTGTGTTTCTTGAATAACCTCTACTCTAGTTCTTATGACCACCGCGTCTATAACATACAACAAAAAAATACTGATGAAATAAAATGCTAAGAAAATATCTAAATAAACTGTGTACACGTAATACCGCCAATATATAGATCAAGGTGGCAGCAATGAACTTAGTGTATTGTCATATGTGGTTTGGTTTACAAACATGTTCCACCTATCTCCTGAAGGTCATAGACCCTTTTCATTTACAAGTTTGGTTTGGAACTCAGAATCATCCATGTTACACAAGTTGATGATGGGGCTTTTACCATGTCTGGTTGTGGCACTGTGCATTTAACTCCTAATGTAGTAGCAGTAGGGATCGCTGACCTGGGACTGAAATTTTAAATATGGCCATTGTAGAGCACTTCATTACTTTTTTTTTGGAAAAGAAACCAGATACTGATGTAATTCGGGGGCTTCTTCATAGTTGTCCAATAAACTATGTAAAAAGCACATGTCCTTCCAACTTTAGCTGGATCCCTTTTTCATCTTTCATTTTTTTCAAAAATGTATTTTTTTTCCTTACCTTGGTTTCCTAATAGGTATTTAAGTTTGTAAATCTGTGATGATATGCATTCTGATGAATATTTTTTGCCGCAACACTAAACCATTTTTTACTCTGCATAACAAATCTGATAATGTACATTGCAGAAGTATATGCAGACCCAAATCACTCATCATATGACGCTCTTGAATTTGCATTTGGGTTGTTCTCGACCTTTACACCATCGGTAACTCTTACTGGACTTAGTTTCGCATGCTGTGTAGTTTATGTTCCTCAACAAATACATAAACGGTTTTTTCTTCATTTGACAGGCTGGTCTCAAGATAATACAGTTGTACAGGGAGGGATACAGGCAGGACTGGGAACTGTCATTCGAAAAGAACACCAGGACAAAAGGCGGATGGTACGCTTGCATCCTTGTTTTGGTTGCTAGAGCTATTGTCTTTCAAGTTGACTGTTAGAGCTTCTATAATGGTCTTTCTAGCAATTGACCGTGGTGGCCGAATTGAGGTATACATTTTTCTCTATTTTAGGTATCAAGGGGGGCTACTTGTTGCAGGTCCAGGTATCGACAACATCGTGTACATCCACAAGGTCAATACCCCTGATCCGACCATTTTCCATTCAATCATCCGATGCATGCTGAGTACTGAACGTAACTTTTTTTCTGCTATGCTTTTAACAGGACAAAGAAGCCGGAGATGACCCTGACACGCAGGATGTCCTGAGAGCTTGCTGTTCCTAGAACATTAGTGGTAGTCACACCATCTCTTACAGTAAAGTCAGGTTGTAAGTAACCCTAGTCCTCAAGACTCTTGTTCAGTGTGCGTGAACAATTTTTTTTGCGCGGTGAAAGCAAAGCTACGTATATATTTATTTTTAAAAAACGAAACGTATATATCTACTACACGAATCTATAGCATCTGGTATACTCGTTCTGCTTTTCCCTGCATTGTTGGCGCGTGAGATGTTTTTGGATTCAAATAGACACTGCTGTCTCGGTGCTCGACGACGCATTCATCTGCCTGTCCGGCTACTTCCAGGACGTGACGGATTGATCTGATCTGATCTGCCTGTCCTACTATGCGCCCCTTGACGCGCCCAATCAAGCCGCCGAGATCACACTGGCTATTCGTGGTTGTTGTAGTTGCCGCCTCAAGGAGCTCCCACGGCGCGGCGGGCAGCCCGCGGGGTCGCCGTTGATGATCTACGCCGTACGGGTTCCGGGTTCGCGAGGCCTAGCTCGTGCGGCAGGAGGTAGTGGTAGTGCGAGCGGCCAGCCTCAGGCAGTTCTTTCTTTTCATTTTTTCTTTTTTTGAGTGGAAGCTGAGTCTGGTTAAGCGCCGCTGCGCCTGCAGTGGACCAGTGCCCAAACGGGAAAGGACCACGGTGTGTTTGTTTGGGTAATTGGTGGGAGAAAATCTCTTGTTTGTTTCATAGGAGTGGGAGTTTTGTTGATATGGGAAATGAAAGTTTGTGGATGAACTTTCATCAATCTCTTCCTAGGGGGAGAGGTGGTAATTAGATGAGAGTTGTGTATTCAATGAAAAATAATTACATCATCATCTTTCATTGTAACTTATTTTTCAACTCTCTATTCCTAGACTCACTGACCATGAAAACATATTCCCTCTCTTAACTTTGGTCGAGGTACTACGACTAAAATCGAACTCGCACTCAACTGACTGCTCTAGCTCCTATTCCCCCCTTCTCCTTGCTCGCTAAACGCGCCGTAGAGCTCAAAAAATCATCGACCCACCACCCAGATGGGCCACGCCCATGGGCACAGAGGGTCGAGTACCCGTGAAGTCACGGGTCGAGCACGGATATTATAATCCACCCATAGGTATATCCGTTAAGCGTCCCACCTAATACTTCCACTTCCAACTCAGGCTGCCCAAGCATCTTTGACTCTAATCTATCTCTTCACTGCACACGCTCATAGCACTGACCACCTTGCTCCTCGCCCGCCTCTAGCCGCCACACCTCACTCTTTGCCCCCATGGCCCTAGTCGCGCCCCAGCCCTAGCCACCCCACCCCAGTCGGCCCCTAGCCGCCCGCACGGGCACAACTTGCCTTGCCCCCATGCTTCAGTGCCCCCCCCCCCCCCCGGATGCCCAAGGCCAGATGTCCAAGGGCACATCTGCGGAGTTGAAGGCAGCAATAGAGGCTATCACTTTGGCCTGGGGGTTAGGGATCGATTTTCTGTCAATTGAATCAGTTGCCAATTTTTAGTGCAATCTCAGAAGGGAGGCCGATGCTTCCTCTGATGCTGTGATTCTACAAGAGACAAAGTCGTTGATGGCTACTAGCTTTCATAAGTGTGGTATTCAATATGTAAATCGTGAGTGCAATAATGCAGATCATGTTTTGTCTAAGTTAGGGTCGATATTAGAGCTAAATTCTTTGTGTTATTGGGACGGTGATTGACGATGGGTAGTATAGAACTAGATAAGCCGCTATTCGAGTATAAACCACTATTTGGGTATCTACACTTACGTGCGCACACGAGGATATGAAAAGTTTCTCAGCGAATGATAGTATGATTTTTATTTTGTCCTTTTTTGACTTAGACTGTCTATCCGAGAATACTTCCCAAATAACCAGTCGAGAGCTTAATGGGTACTCGGTACTAAAGGCTGCAAATACATGTCATGCACGCTTCAAAATGGTTTCTAATTGGAAGGAAACATGCTTGAGGCTAAACGCGATAGGTTGACAATGCCTTCTATATCCCACATTCATACACAGGCATATTAGTTAAAAGTAGAGATTCTATTAACGAGATCTCATGCTCTTTTTTTACAGATAAGCTGATATGCTAAGGAAACTATACATCCAAAAGAAAATTTAAATTCTATCTTGACGTTGTACAAGGAGAGGAAGAAAGAGAATATCAAAAGATCCAAATAGCATAGCCTACGCCTAAGGTTCCTCCCCCAGAGCAACTAATGTAGTAGTTAGCTGCTTTGCTACTGTTGTCGTCATTGTCGTCACTTGGGGATGAGGACAAAGTGAAACCCTTAGCCTCCTCCTCTCGTACCTCTTCCTCCAGGAGATCCCAATCCACCTCTTCCTAGCTTGGGGATGAGGGCTCCACAATCAGAACCTCGTCGTATTGCTTAATCGCGACGACGGCAGGAGTGGTGGCTGCTGCCTCCTCCATCTCATCGTCATCAGAGTCAATATCGATGACCTCAACCATGGAGTTGGACTTGGTTGGAGAAGGAGGTGGTGTTGGAGGGGAGACTTTGGCGACGAGAGCAAATGTCCTAATGGTGATGGAACCCTAACCCTAAACTCCTGAGAATTAGATAATGAGGACTCTGTGGCTGAGTTTGGAAACTAAAGCGGACAACTTGGAGGGACAAATGCTCACCACTCGGGGCTTAAAAAGGCCTCCATACCATGAAGCGACTGTGACTCTCCGTCTTCAAGTGTCGTATAGCGGGTTTGGCCACATAATGATTCGTGATAAACCAAGCATTTGCTAGAAGTCAAATCACGTCTACTCAACAAATTCGCGTAGACAAAGAGGCACTTGAAGGCTCTCCGACTAGTTCGGTAACGGTTTTGACTACAACTCAGATCCACGACTCCCTGCGGCTGTCTCATCGCATTCAATGCTTGGAATATTTTTCAACGCCCGCGGGAGCAGTTAGAATAGTGCCTCAGGGAGAACAACGCACTACTCCATCAGATGTGCACAATTTTCAAATATCATCATGATCCATTACCAAGGAAAGATTCTTTTTGCCACTACGCAAAATCTCCGCTATGACGGTTCAAATTTCAAACACGATTAACGACAAGTCTTTTCTCCCCATCATTTCAAAAAGTTAGGATGATATTTCTTGGATGACTTGGGATTCCTATTCGGATGGAATACTTTCTTAAGGGCTCTCATGAATACTTAGAGTTATTCGAAACCCCGACTAGATGATATGAAAACTCAAGATCTCAGTTAGATGTACCATCCTATCTGAGAACCCAAATTACAACTTGAAGATGCAATCAATTAAAATGTTTATCTTTGCTGACTAAGCTCTTGATCCGTCAAAGTTTCATTTCACATACTGATAGGGGGATTGATGATGGGAAGTATAGAACTATTGTATCCAAATTCCCTAGGTTTCATATATTATTAGGACATATCTCTGTGCCTGAGAAGAGAATCCTTAGATGTATGAAAATTATCTAGATGAATATAGATATATTGTAAAAAAGAAGAAGTTTATATCTAAGAATGATAAGGAAGAAGTATAGAGACCATACAATGATATATATATATATATATATATAGCCAGCTATAAAATAGGCTATTCTATAGCCTGGCGTGTCCCCATTCCCGCATGGTGCGCATGATCGTGGCTTCTTTCGTGAGCTGAGCCGAGCGGAACTACAGGAAAGACGTGTTGTTCGCTTCGGCTAGACCAGCGGAAATCACGTAACCGCGTACCGCGTCTAGTCTGATTACCACACACCACCAATATAGACTAGTCTAGACCATGTGAAAGTCATCTGATATTTTGCTTACCACAAAATGTACATCAATTTACCGTAACAATTGAAGTAATTACGATATTTAAAATGCAGCCATTATAACAATAAAAGCTAACATCAATTACGACAATGGAGTGTGGTAATTACTACATTTTTTGTAGTGGCTGTATTCGTTTTAGATGTATAGGATACCGCGTGAATGAATTGGAAATTGAGTTACTACAATTGACATGTTGATTGACAAGAAAATGATATATCACTGACGACAAAATGTTGTAGTGGTTTGGATGAAGAGTGAAGCTGGAGGGAATATATGTACGAGAACGCCATGTAGTGTTTACTACATTTATGGGAACGGAGGCTCAATTTGGGGGGCACTCATCTGGTTCCATCGATATGGATGAGGACGACTGAGAGAGTTGAGCCGAGTTGGGATGAAAACAAGTCGAGACAAGCAGTTGGACTAGATCAGAACGAGATCGGTCAGTCAGGTGCGCTGGCTTTAGGCCTGGCTACAGAATTGGTTATCCTATAGCCGACTATAGATAAATATATATATATATATATATATAAATATGTGTGTGTATATATATATACATACATACATACATACATATATATATACATATATACATATACATACATACATACATACATACATACATATATATATACATACATACATACATACATACATACATACATACATACATATATATATACATACATACATACATATACATGTGTATATATATATACACACACACACACATACATACATATATATATATATACATATATGGATCTAGAGGACTCTGCAAAGGACAAGTCTATTCAAGTCTACAAAAGCATAAGCCTTCAAGCCTTCTATACTCTCGATCTGCATCAACAATCCTTCGTGACTATGCACAATGAGCATCTCAACTAGATTTAGATCTATATAGGCTTACCAAAACCCCTTTTAAACAGTCTCAATGATCAATACAAGACAAATAGAGCAAATGACTATTATCCTAAGGTAAACCTGAACATGTATAAATCTTTGTGTGCAATGTGTGATTCAACTACAATAAATAGCTCCCAGTTCATTCATAAGTTCATAAGATCTATGCGTTACAAATAATCAATAATGATTCACAAGTTCACAAGTTCAATATTTGCCTTCGTATGTAACCTAACCTCAACTTACTCTCAAGCATATAGGACATGGGTTAGTCCATAAATATTATTTGATAATTCTATACCTTTAGTCACTTAATCTCCACAAGTGATTTAGCCTTCACACTTATTTTCAATCTTCTTGAGTTTCTTCCTTCATCTCATGAGCATCATATAGAGCTCAATGACTCCGATGCATCTATTTGATCTTATGGCATTCCTCAATGAATTTATGCTTTATCACTTATACATCTCCTAGGGAATAAGCTACTAACAATTCTTAATATAAATATTAGTCCATAGATATTATCATCACTTACCCGAGCATCACCTAGATATCATTCATCTTGATGCATTTCTTTTGATCACATGACATTCTTTAATGAATCCATACTCAATCCTCCATGCACCAACTATACAACAACCTACTAACAATTCTCAACACAATTGTTAGTCCATAAATATTGTCATTAATTACCAAAACCACACTTAGGGGCTAGATGCACCATCAATCTCTCCCCATTTTGGTAATTGATGACAATATCTTTTGATGGTTATATTTAAAAGATGAAGTTCTTAGTATACATCTAATCCAAAGATATAATGTATATTAAGATCATGTTTTGGTAGCATCAAACACCACTAAATTGTTTGAGGTTACCAAACCCATTTTACTAGCATCAAACATCACTAAGGTTTTGATGTTAGTAGAACTAAACATATGTATATAGCAAACTCCCCCACAATCTATACATGCGTGAATGAATATGGAATATCATTGCACATATTATCTATCTTAAATTTTGGACTGAGTTTTATTTATACATATGAAGCAAGCATGACAATGTATATATCAAAAGTAAATATGCAATGCAAAGCAAAACCCTCTTGCAAATATAACATCTATAAATTCTCCCCCGATTGACATCAATATCAAAATGTAAGAATTTCGGAGAACTTATCAAATAGAGTAAACTTGTCCAAAAAGAAATTCTTCCCAAAGCTCATTAGCCATATCACACAAAAGAATCATCAAAAGCTAATGCACTACCACTTATAGTATGATCTCCCCCCAAAAGTGTGCATTTCTCATAGATTGAGTGAAATCAAATGCACTTATCCAATTACGAATAATTTAAGAAGATCACATTATTCAATGGACTCAAGGGGTGTAAAGAGATGCCAATTGAAAATCCAAGGCATAACAATCGAAAGAGATGCCAATTTAAAAAAATTCAATTGAAAGCAAGTCAAGCTTGAGTCTAAAATCAATATCCAAAACACAAGTGCAATGGATTAGGCTCAAGTTTGAACACGAAAAAGTTGTTGACTTTATAATGAAATTTCGATTATCACAAGGTGCCAACATTTTTATAGGTCTAAGTGTTCAATAGAACCATTCAAAATGGACCAAGATAAAAGAGTTCAACACAACCCAACTTAAAAAGCAAAAGTTGAGATGTTTTTAACCGAAGCCAATAAACTTCAAGAAAAAGTATAAATTTTGCTATCTTCATCAATATTGCCTATAAGAGCAACTAAAACATTTTATATGAATTCTTTTGCATACACTAAATAAGAAACCATCAAAGGAGACACATTATTAGTGGTGGTTCCTCAGTACCTGTCACTAGTGCACTATTAGTGATGGGTCTAGTGCTGACCCGTCACTAATGTGTGGCCTAGGTTGGGACTCGGCCAAGACCCATCACTAATGAGGGTTCATTAGTGATGGCGAGCGAATGACCCGTCACTAAAGATATTAATGACGGGTCACATTAATGTCTGTCACTAATAATTCAGTCATTAGTGATGGGTATATAAGGTACATGTCACTAATAGTGACGGGTCACATTAATGTCCGTCACTAATAATTCAGTCATTAGTGATGGGTATATAGGGTACACATCACTAAATATAGCCTACTCATTAGTGATGAGTCGTTATGAGACCCATCACTAATATTAAAGTAATTAGTGATGAGTCGTAGTTGTTACCGTCACTAATGACTGACTCATTAGTGATGTGTGTCATTATCACCCATCACTAATTTCTTCGCCGACCACTCCTATCTTCTCAACCACTCTTATTCGCCTATTTCTCTCTCTCGACCACTCTCATCTCCGCTCGCGTCCGCTTGCCTCCTCCTCCTGTCACCACCACCATTCGCACCTCGCCGCTGACCGCTGCCACCATCCTCCCCCCTTCACCATAGCCCGACGTACACCGCCGCCCCCCTCTACCCGCTAGGGTTAGGGCAATGGATTAATGTAGTGGCGGGGGCCATTGTCGTCTCCGTGGCGGACTTGGATGGATCCCAACAACTCCTCTATAGGTTCACACACCGTACACTACCCTCCAGGTGTTCCCCCAGCGATGTTCCCCCACTGACCACGAACGAGACCAATCATAATAACCTCTTTTCTTTTTCTCCCTCATTGTTAGGCTCATAATAACACTCATTAGGACAAAACAATTTAATTGAGTTTATAGTACATTAGGCTCAATTCATATCATCCTATCATGTAGGTGTTGAAACCGATCATATGGCTCAAAGAGATAATCTCTGCGATATGTGGTACTATACCTTTGGTGCAATCCACTCTAGATGTAAGGAATTTGTGAAGCTATCTCTCTCTTTTGACATACGTTCAAGGAGAGAAAGTAGTGGGGATATCACTATTACGGCCTATGGCAATGCATCACCGATTTAGTTGCATTCCGAAAAAACCACTGTTGAAAGGTGCTTGAAAGCGCTTGAGGAGCATGAGTTCTTTTTGTCTGACTACAACTATTTTTGAATAAAAGTGCTTGAGCAGGGCGAAGAGGATTTGGCATCAATCAGTGAGAGGCTTGCTCAGTTCGATGAATATGATATTATACAGTAATATGTAATCCGGTTATTTTGATATACATGACTATTAGAGTGTATTATTTTCATAATTTTATTTTCTTTGCTTGTAGGATATTTTTGGTGATACATTTGTGGCAATTATATTTCATTCTATCTTAGATCAAGCCATGAAGCATCTTGGGTTAAGCTTTTATGCCCCCGGAGTGGACTTCACTACTAAAGGAAACTTCCAGGCTGATATAAGGTTTTATTTAAGTGGAAATGAATCAGGTAATAAGATATTGTTTATTGTCTATGGTAAAGCATCGGGTCATCCATATCAAGAGAAAGAGAGTGGACAAATTCCTGCGCTAATGTGTATCGATGAAGTACTAGAATACAATATTTGTAGATTTCAACTATGTTAAATATCAGAGGTTACATGCTCCGACAAATGCTCAAGTGTAATGATGTATGGATATTTGGATAAGTACGTAATGTATGCATAAATATATTGTATGACTGACTTGACTTAAATTCAAGTTTCTGGATGTATATCTGTGTTCTTAAATGTGAAGACGACTGCCAAATCTTGACATTACTTTAGGATGTCATCCATCGAAGTTCATTTCTATTCTGTTGAATGAGATCTGTTGAAGTACTCTCTGTTTGCATGCATGCCTCTATTCTGAATGTCGATCTCTTCTTGTAGAAGTCATTAGTGACGAGTCTTAGTTTTCACCCGTTACTAATGTGTCATTAGTGACGGGTATCCTTATCACTCGTAATTAATGTTAAATAATTAGGGATGGGTTTTCTTGTAACCCATCACTAATATTAAGTCATTAGTGATGAGTGCCCTTATAACCCATCACTAAATGTAGTCTTGGCGGCTCCATGCCGGGGCCACTCATTAGTGATGGGTTATATGAGACCAGTCACTAATGGCTCACTCATTAGTGACGGTTGTCCTTATAACCCATCACCAATGAGTGATGTTTACTGTTATTTTATTTCCCGAGCAGCACGACTAGACAATGTTTGTCCACTGCGACTGCTCGGCAAAGGGACGATTTTTTTGGCGATTCTGTTGAGGCCAAATTAAATCTCGGTGATTTGAAGTTGGTGTCTATCCCTGGCCTTTGAAGGTTTGCCTCCCCCTTCTCATCCTCCTCTTGCTCATATATGCATGGTGGATTCTAGAGTTTGATTTGGAATCAACAATTTTGCTCCTTCTCTTAAATCTTGATATATGTGAATTGTCCCCCTTAGTGTACATGCGTAACCTATGTCTGTCATTCGGGAATGTTTGATTATAAATATGACTTAGAAATTTATCATATTTATAAGAAGATGCTCCTGAATTGTTCATGTACTTTAGACAGTTCGAGGATATGTGACCTGAGTAGTAGGTTTTTTTTGCTCTTGTATGGTTCTAAAGAGAATTTTTGTGGCATCTTCCTATTGTTCTTCGGATACGCACCCTCTTGGCTCGTTGTCGAGGTGTGTATTTAGAGAACAGCGGGGAGGTGCTGCCGAAATTTTCTCCAGATCCATACAAGAGCGTGGAAACCTACTTGGGCCATATATCCTCAAATGGGATTATGACCTATCTTTGCCTATTAAAAATTAGCTAGGATCCTTCACCATAGATAACATGTATCATATTTGGATGTTAATTATTATCTTGAATATCACTAGAACACACTTACACACTTAATTTAGTTAAATTGAGTTAAAAAAATTATACTTATTCTACCTTCTCTGTCGTTTCTATTTAGAATTAATATTTTTTTCAATTTATAGATGGTGGACCGAAGTTGGATATATCTTGATTGCCGTACTTGTAACGAGTACATAAGCGGGGTGAAATTTTTCTTGATTGTCGCGGTAGCGGATATGGAAGGTTGGGGTAAAATGGCAATTTGGTGTCCATGCTGTGATTGCAAGAATGAGAAGAAGTTCTCAAAACCTGAGAATGTGTACGATCACTTGTTAAGACGTGAATTCAAAGAGAGATATGACGTTTGGAACAAACAGGGCGAGGAAGGCCTTAATGAATGGGAAATAGATCAGAACCTCCCGGACAGTAGTACGGATCAAAGACTCACGCCAGCCGGTGATATGGATGATTATCTCAGGGACGCAGACATATTAGGATTCAATGACGACTACGTGGATTTTGTGGAGAATGTGGACCAAATGGTGCGTGATGCTGAGGGGCACGATGAGTATAGTGATGGTGAGTTTGCCAAATTTCAGGAACTGGTGCGAGACTCGAAGACACCAATTTATCCTAGCTGTAAGGAGAAATACACGGTGTTGTTTGCGGTGCTTACGCTTATGCAACTGAAGGCAACCCATTGTTGGTCTGATAGGAGCTTCAAAGTATTGTTGCATCTGCTAAAGGACATGCTACCAGAGGGGAACAAGGTGCCCAAGACCGTCTACAATGCGAAGAAGATAGTTTGTCCTTTGGGATTGGAGGTCAAAAAAATACATGCATGTAAGGAGGATTGTGTCCTGTTTTGTGGAGAGTATGCAGACCTGGATCAATGCCCTATTTGTGAAACCCATCGATACAAGCGTAGAAATAACGGTGGCGACGTGGAGGAAGGCAACAAGAGGAAATGGCATCCTAGAAAGGTGATGTGGTATTTTCCTGTGATTCCCTTTTTGAAGCGTTTGTTCCAGAACAAAAAGGAGTCCCAATTGTTGTGGTGGCACAAGGAGGATAGTAAGAATGACGCAATGATACGACACCCCGTAGATTCCGCTCAGTAGCGAACCATTGATTCCACATTTGGGTGGTTCGCTGAAGAATTAAGAAATATTAGGTTTGATATGAGCACAAATGGTATGAATCCATTCGGTAACATGAGTACCTCACATAGCACCTGACCTATTGTACTGTCTATCTACAACCTTCCACCTTGGCTTTATAAAAAGCGAAAATAATATTATCGACCTTAATTCCTGGTTCGAGGTAACCTGGCAACAACATCGATGTGAACCTCAGGCCTTTGGTGGATGATCTTAAATCACACTGGTCTGAAGGCGATGAAGATTAGGATCAGTACAAGTGAGAATACTTCACCCTACATAACATGTTGTTCGTCACCATCAATGATCTGCCAGCATTTTGTAACTTGTTAGAGCAGAGTAAAACAAAAGGTGAAGGTTGCCCCTAATGCTTAGATGACACTGAGAATATGTGGTTGAACGAGTCAAAGAAAGCAGTGTACATGCAGCATCGACGTTTCCTTCCAAGGAACAACTGGTACCGGAAAATGAAGTCTCGATTTGACATCAGAAGGGAGAAAGCGTCACCTCCAAGGCATTTCAGTGGGCAAGATGTCTATGATAAGGTTAAGGATATCAATATTGTCCTTGGCAAGCAAAAATGATCCTCCACGAGTGATGAAAATGGAATGTGGAATAAGAAATCAATTCTCTGGGAGCTTGATTATTGAAAATACTTAGACGTTCGTCACTATATTGACCTCATGCACGTAGAGAAGAATATTTACGATAGTCTCCTCAATACAATGCTCAACATCAAGGGGAAAATAAAAGATCATGAAAATGCACGAGCTGACCTTGAAGCAATAGGCTTAAGGCTAGAGCTTCATGTCATGGATACGGATAAAGGAAAATTCCTTCCCCCATCTTACATCACCCTATCTAAGAAGGAGAAAAAAGAATTTTACAAGTTCTTGCATGATGTGAAAGTTCCCTCCAGTTACTCGTCCAATATTAGAAGACTTATTTTGGTGAAAGAGCTGAAAATAGTTGTCAGCATGAAAACTCATGATTGCCATGTGATGTTGACACAGATGATTGCGGTTGGAATTAGAAACATGTTTCCAATTAGTTTTTGAGAGGCTATCATGAGCCTGTGCTTTTTTTTCAATGCAATTGGTCAGAAGGTACTCGATCCAAAAGCGCTAGGTGAGCTAGAAAAAAGACACTTCGAGACTCTATGTCTTCTCGATATGTATTTCCTATCATCCTTTTTCGATATCATGGTCCATCTCACAGCTCACCTTGTGAAGGAGATTTATTTTCTTGCCCTGTGTTCCTGCATCAGATGTATCCATATGAGCGATTCATGGGCGTTCTCAAGTCGTACGTAAGGAATCGAGCTTTTCCCGAGGGGTGCATCGCGCAGGGTTAATCCACAGAGGAGGTAGTAGAGTGGTGCGTTAATTACACAGGCCCAAATAACCCATTTGTTGTGCTTCATTCTCTCCACGAGGGTAGGCTCGCAGGGCAAGGAATTCTAGGGAAACATGCAATTACTCCTGAGCCGAAGGCATACGAACAAGATCATTTCCTCGTGTTGCAACAAATAAGCGAAGTGTCCCCATATATCGAAAAGCACAAGCAGTTGTTTCTTCAGGACAATTCAGGGCGGACCGAAGCTTGGCTTGCGAAGCAACATATGCAAAGGTTCAACACTTGGTTTCAAGTGGAATCAATCAATTGAGTACTCCTACAAGTGATTTGATCAGGAAACTAGCAGCATGCCCTATATAAACAATTACAACATATGAAGGTTACGATATAAATGGTTACACATTTTATACGGTTGCCAAAGATCAGAAAAACACATACCAGAACAGCGATGTCTATAGATATGCTTATGATAACAACATGCACAGTACATACTACGGTCAGATAGAGGACATCTGGGAATTGGATTACTTGGGATTCAAGGTACCCCTGCTTCGGTGTTGTTGGGTACACGGGACAAAGGACACTACGAAAGATAAGTATGAATTCACTAGTGTTAATCTTGAACTTGTCGGATATAAGGACAAACCTTTCATACTCGCTAAACAAGTTGTCCATGTGTTTTATGTGACTGACACGGCAATTAAGAAACTTTACGTAGTTCTCGACGGGAAAAGACGGATCATCGGAGTTGAAAACGTGGTTGATGAGGATGAGTATAATCAATTTGATGAAATCCCCCATTTTTCTACTGCAATCATATCACAGGTTGCATAGAATGAGAAGACTCCATACCTACGTTTTGACTGTAACGAAGTGATCCATGTAAAGAAAGCACGAAAATGGCTGCCACATGCCAAATGAATTTCAATGTAACCTCAAATTTGTAATATTCAGTTAAGTCTGAATTTCAATGTAACCTCAAATTTGTAATATTTGTAATATTTAGTTAAGTATGAATTTCAATGTAACCTCAAATTTGTGATATATTTGCAGGAGAAGATGGCTGCCAAATCCTAACATTGCTTCAGGATCTAGCTAGTATACATGTAAATCCCTTAGAGGGATGAGCACATTAGTGACGGGTGATAACTTCACGCGTCAGTAAAGATATAGATAGTGACAGATTAATTTACCACATGTCACTAATGATCGAATCCACCTGTCACTAATTATCGAATCTACCGGTCATTATGACCTCATCATTAGTGACGGGTGGTAAATTCACCTATCACTGTGACCCGATCATTAGTGATGGGTGGTAAATTCACCCGTCACAGTGACCCGATCATTAGTGAAAAGTGGTAAATTCACCGTCACTAATGATATGTTTATAAATAATAGGCTTGAGAACCCTAGCCTCTGATTTTTCCTAAGTCCCACCGCGCCCACCACCCATTCCTCCTCGCCTCCTTCTCCCGGTCATCCCCGAGGCCACCATTGTCTCCTTGTCATCCCCATCCCCCTCCCCGACGCCGTCTTCCCCTGCACCCTTGTCCCCGACTACCCCAACACCGAGGAGCCCACCGCTATCGCCTCCTCCCTGATGAGCACCCTAACACCAAGGAGCTCGCACCACCGTGCTCTGCACCGCCATCATCCTCATCCACCGAGGTAGGCCTCCCACCGTCCCCTCCTCACCGACGCCTGCCGCCATCGTCCTCGTCCCCCATTGTGAGTTACTTCTGTGCATTCTGTCATACTTTGTGTGCTGGGGGTGAATGCTAATTATATGTCGAATTATATTACTCGATGATGACAATGGCTAAGTGAGGTTGTGTGTGATAGCGTAGTCTATTTAAGTGTGATAATAAGAACTTAGCAATTTAGCACAGATGAATTAGGCACACTGTTATCTTACCCATTTAACACTTACTATTGAATACTTAAACTCTATGTCTTCCTAATTTTGATCCTTGAGTTGCGATTTCTATGTAGTATTTATGGTAATATAGGAGATAGAGGGTATGTGAATCAATGGTTAGCAGTTTGTTTTTCAATATGCATAAATATGGAGGTTGCAGTCCATGCTATTCTTAGGAATGATATGAGAATTAAGAGTGTGTTGTCACACATACCGATGATATGAGATAGCCAATTTGGCGTTTGGATGGCGACATCAGTCGTAACCCGCTTTCTGAGAGTAAAACTTGATAACATAAACATGTTCTTGATGTTTATATGCTTGGCATATGCAATTTCCATGTTTACCTATTTTATTCTTGCTTATGTTCAGTCTTGACATCACACATTAATTATTATTTTTGTTTATCTACTGCTATATATTCTTGTCACTAATGTATGCATATTGTACAACAAGTTCATGATGGTTAAAATTAAATTTGTAAGAAAATCCCAAAAGTGAATTTAGGTTCCGTAACCTATTACATCGTCTTATGTTCGAGAGTGTTTGATTATAAATATGACTTGGCAACTCGTCATATTTATAAGAAGATGCACCCAAATCGTCCACGTACTTCGGACAATTCGAGGATATGTGGCCTGAGTAGTAGGTTTTTGTACTCTTGTATGGTTCTAGAGAAAATTTCGGTGGCATCTCCCTATTATTCTCCGGATACACACCCTCAGCTTATTGTCGAGACATATATTTGGAGAACAATAGGGAGGTGTTGCCAAAATTTTCTTCAGAAACGTACAAGAGCATGAAAACCTACTCGGGCCACATATCCCCGAATGGGATTAGGACCTATCTTTGCCTATTAGAAATTAGCTAGGATCCTTCGCTGATAAGAAATACATCATATTTTCATAAATTCATATAAAAGTGAATATAGTTACTAAGACTTATACAATTGTATCTGCATATTCATATCTACTAGATGTCTGCTAACGAGTCATTGGGATCCTCTGATGAAGCATAAGCTCCTAGTCAAATGTCTGCGCAACCAGGTCCCAGTGGAGCAACAGTATGAAGGGCAAGGGCACAAGCAAAGCGGTTGACTGAAAGATTACCGTCATGAAAATCGATGATGACGGTGTGCCTATAGAGAAGAAGGCTCTGCAGATTTTACAGAAGCTCGCATGCCTTAATGCTCGGGAGAGGGTGCCATTGACCCTTCCGAAGTTCGATGACCTCATTATGGATCAAAAGAATGCCTTGTTTAATGATGGTGTCAATACGTTTCTGGAGTTCCCAGAGAACATAAAGGCGAAGGCTTGCAGGACTACTATGAAAATGATCGCCAAACTTTGGAGAAGCCACAAGAGCAAGCTTGTGAATGAATATATGTCAAAAGAGTTGGAGCCCTTCAGCAAGTACCCATATATTAAAAGAGAGGATTGATAAGCTTTTATGGCATTGAAGAGCTCTAAGACGTTCCAAATGGAGAGTTCCGCAAAGAAGCAGCTTCGGGCAAAGAACAAGCAGAATCACAACCTGGGCACAAGCGGTACGTGGGGAAAAGGGATAAATGGCAGGTGGGGAAAAGGGATAAATGGCAGGCGGAGGATGCAAAGTTAGCCAACAAAGGTCACGAGAATCCTTGGTTGCAATTCCCGAGACGATCGCAATCATATTTGCACACGAGGGGTACGCTATCAAATAGTGGAAAAATCACCTTCAAATCCAGCGAAACTAAGACAGTTACTCAAAAGGTGAAAGAAATAGCAAACCACTCCTCTGAAGGTTCATTCATCGGGGTCAGGGAACATGACGTGCTCTCCACTGCGCTAGGAAACCTTGAGCACCCAGGTCGCGTTCGAGGTGTGTCCAGTTCCTAGGGCTGGAAGTTAGGCTTCCCTGAACACGTCAGGATGTATAAGAAGAGGAAGAGGTTGGTCCCAATATATGTGGAAGCATTGACCCAGTCAATCAGGGAGATCATTTATCAAGACGTCATGCAAAGGTTTATCATAATTCCTAGTGCACCATTGCTGGATAAAAGAGTAGTCAAGCCTCTAGGGAGGTTGAACAACCTGTCCTCTCTCCATCTGTGGAGCCTGATACCATAAACATTCTCGATGGGTCCACGCCATGCTCGATGGTCATAAGACCTGGAGGCTACTATATTGAGATTGCAAAGGGCCAGATGCATCCAAATGTATATGTATTACATACGGTCCTAATATGTCATGGCTATGCAGTGGTCTTCATGGATTTTGTACATGCCAATGCTGTGGACACAGATTTGCCCATCCCTCCCTAATGATGAGATCCAAAAACTAAGTCAAGCTCGTCTTCAAAGGATCCAATGGAAGAGGGGGGACATCGTGGTGCACACGGTATCTAGGAGCGATCTGCCTAGACATTCAAGTTCCCTACCCCAACCTCAGCCTTGAGATGCACTAGTTGTGTCACCTTTGCCCACTCCACCATCTACAGTTAAGTAACCTGAGGGCAGCTCAGAGAAGAAGAAGAAGCCTTTGCCTACTTTGCCATCTACAAGTAAGCAACCTGAGGGCAGCCTAGAGAAGAAGAAGCAGTCCAGGCCAGGGTCCAAGAAGCAGCTGCTGAAGAAATCTAAGTCCTCTGGTAAGGACTCAATCATAGAGAAGTGTTGGATAGGGGAAGCTTGGACTAAGGCAAACCCAAAATTCAAGCTTGGAAAGCCCTTGCTACTGGCAGATCCACTTTGGCGGGTGGGACAACCTTGTGTTGAGTTGCATAGTTACTACCTACAAGGTTATAGAGAGAAGAAGGTTTTTATTGTCTTTTATTACCAAAATTGTCACTTCTTGACCGGGGACGGCTACTTCCTCATGGGCTTCAACGACTTATACGACCTCTTCAACCTCGATGGCTTGGACGTGGGGTTATTGCAATGCTTTACATTGTAAGTCATTTCAAACTAGACATTTATTAATTATTACCACTAAATTATCTAATCTAACTAATTTCTTATCTGTAGACACTTGATATAAGAAACGAGGAAAAATGAGCCCTTTGAATTCCTTGACCCCCAAAATATGATGATTTCTTTGATGGAACAACAAAGGGAATTCATTGTGGAATATGTGGTTAGGACAATGAGCCACTTTTAGAAGAGGAACTATCTGATGGCCACCCACAACACGGGTGGCCATTGGATTGTACTGGTCATTGCCCCCAAGTGGAATTTGGTATGGTACCTTGATTCATCAAGACCAGTGGTGGGACCTAATGGCAAACGGGGACAACGTGATTATACTTTTGTCAAACAAATCCTCGACGAGTAAGCTCTTCATGACTTAGGTTACATATTGAACTTCTCAAACTTACACCAAATATTTACTATTGGATCCCTCTTTGTATGTAAGGCTTTTGACATGTATATGCATTGTGATCCAAAGTACGATCCGAGGGGAGCCCCGCACACTAACACATAAGACTATCTTCACGGTAAGTGCCAGCAGACATATTTGTAAATACTCTACTACTACATTTTTTCCTTTCCAACTGACGGTTTTTTTTCCTCTCCAGTGCCACCAACAACCACTAGGCAACTCCTGTAGATTCTATGTTGCACATCACATGCTGCTATTCATGACAGCAAAGGATAAGAAATCCCCAGATGTAAGATAATTGCATGGTTTTTTCATAGCTGCTTTTGTTAATTACAAATATCCGATGATAAAATGGTTTTGCTCACGCTAATTGCATACTTTTTCCATAACTACTTTAATTCATCTTACTGGACAACAACATCAAGGAGTCTGCACTCTCTAACATTCGAGCACGGATCACCTAGTTCTTAATGACCGAAGTCATCTCTTCGAAATGCGAGTTCTATTATAGGGAGGTAGGGCTCTGACTTATGTAATTTGTGGTTGCACTTTTAACTTATGTAATTTGTAACTATCTTGATGTGGACTTGCACTGTTGTACATTTCGAGGACTTTTGATTATGTAATTTGTGGTTGCATATCTCGTGACTTGGTCCCTACAATGTGGGTATGACATGAATGTGATGTGTCTTATTTGCAGGAGAAGACGGCTGCTTAGTCCTGACATTGCTTCAGGATGCAGCCAGGAAACAGGTAAACCCCTTCGGGGAATGAGAATATTAGTGACGGGTGGTAAATTCACCTGTCACTGATGACCGAGTCCTAGTGACAGGTAGCTTTCCAACCAATCGCTGGAACTCAATCATTAGAGACGGGTTAGAAAGATACCCGTCACTAAAGACTCATAACACATCATTGATGACTCAGTCACCAGTGACAGGTTGTAGCTACCCATCATTGATTCTAGATAATTAGTGACGGGTGGTAAATACACCCGTCACTAATGACTCGGCTACTAGTGATAGGTTGTGGTTAACACCCGTCACTAATGACCAAGTCCCAGAGACGGGTTGGAAAGCTACCCGTCACTGGGGATTGATAATTAGTGACGGGTGTACATACACTCGTCACTAATAACGGTCACAGTGATGGGCAACAGGCCTGCTCAGGCCATAGGAGATGTATTTTAGTGACAGGTCACCCGTCACTAATATTTTATCATTAGTGACGCAATAAGAGTGACAGATGTAATAACCGTCACTAATAACGGTTATCACCCCGTCACTAATAACGGTTATCACCCGTTACTAATATGTTGTTCTGGCGTAGAGATATTTGGGATTGGATGAATCATAAATATGATTATAGACTTCTCACAAAAATGCTATTTCACATTGTTTATATTTGCCTAAAAAAGTTTTTAGTCACTTGCAAGAAAAATAAATTTTCGTAAGTTACTTTCATGCTATGATGCAACCTATATAAGGTTGAATCTTCGACATTCAATGTATGAGTTAAGATAAGTTACCTAAATGCATTAGATTGATGTAGTAGATTTTTGCTCATCCTTACTTAGCTTTACTTTGACACAATACTTCTTGTCAATGAATGAGTCAAGCATCCATTGCATCTCCATTATACCTAAAACTCATTCAAGTACAATTTGGTTCCTGAACTCATTTGGTCCATAAAGGTTAGCAAAAACCTTAACACATAGATTAAATTCTATCATAAACGGTGCATATGAATATGAAATAGATATCAATTGAATTCAATATACACCTTTTAGCCATTAAGAGCTTTTGAGAGAGACTTACTCTATATGCTGGATCAAAGAAAGCCAAAACATGCTCATCACTTCCAAGATCCAATAAAAGATATAATTAGGATAAAATAACATATAAATCATGAAATCTTGTCCAAAATATATCTAAGGCACAAGATCAACAAATGATCATTCACAAAGTTTAACAAATGAACTAACCAATAAAATTGAGCATATAATAAAAATAAAAGAATTACATTTATGCTCAAAAGCTTATCTCAACCTAATATATTGAAAAATGATACAAGCGATGAGATATCTTAACCTTAGCTTCTATAAGCAAATTTCACCCAAAAAAAAAATCAATCATTAGAAACACAAGGTTGCAAGGAAGATGATCAACAAATATTACTACTTTAATAATTACCAATTGTAAGTAAATACAATGGTATATCGGGATATCTTAAATGGTAATTGCAAGATAACATAGATCAACTTTTTTTCAACGAAGCATGCGATGTAAGTTTAGAATTAAGCACCATACTTCATATCACATTCTTAACAAGATCAACTAGCATAAGTAAATTTTTATAAGGCTATTAGTTGATTTGATCCAAATAAGAAAATGATTCCAATTAAAATCTTGAGATTGAAAGAGAAGCATAATACAATGAAGATCTCAAATTTCAATTAAAAACAAATATGGATCAATTAATGGATATTTTGAGACATTGAGTTTTAAATGAGATTGATATACCACATAGATACTAGATATGTAATAATATCAATTCTAAGTGGTATTCCTCAGTTATTCACAATTCATGAATAAGTAATATGCACAAAGTGTAGTACCCCCATGATGTGATAATCTATTAATTTCTCAAAAGAGCCAAATAGAATTCAAATAAAGACAAGTAATATCAAATGAGGCTTTGAAGATCAGACCAGAGAAAGGCACGGTTAGATCGCTAGAAGCAGAGGACTCAAAAATCTCTCTATATAACTCTGGCGGTTGGACCGGTATCAAGACAGTGAGACCACTGGAAGCAGAAATTTCAGAAATCTTTGAGAGAACTTGAGTTAAGATTTTGATTTAAAAAATTCTAATAAGATGATTTTTTGAAAACTCCACTAGCAACTCAAATCAAATATAACCATAGATGGAGTGCCTCAATTCAAAATTTTGCATCAGGTTGCCAAGATCATGAGAATAAATAACATATAGAAATGTGAGCATCTTAGCAAAAAGCATAAACTCTTATTCATGCATAGATACAAAACCTACACATGCAAAGGGTTAAAAATCTTCAATGGTTTCTTGGAGCATCGGATATTCCAAATTTTCAATCGGAAGTTTCAATATGTGAAAAGTTCCAAAAATCCTATTGGACTATGTATCTATCAGAAAGATGGAAATATGAATTTTAAGAACACTTATCTCTTTAAAGACATTGTGATAGAGTGTTCCCTAGAGAGTGACATTGGATATATGATTAATGTTTTCCACATGACTTGGCACTTTTAGCTTTATGATAAATCTTCAACCAATTAGCCAAATCTCCAATTCCCTCTTTTTCGCCTATAGATCATTTGATTGGCCTCTTGTCATATATGTTCTTTACATGATCATTGAGCTCCTTAATTTCCTCTACAAGGTTAATTTTATAAGTAGAAGTAGAGGAGACATTTTTGTTAGAATAATAAGGAATATTTGAAAATTCATCATTGGATATAAATTTTTCATCAATTGAAATTCTAGGACCAGCACATATTAAATCTACGTTATGCAAAGAAAGTGTGATGTTGTCCATACGAGGTTTATATGATTTTACAGTTGTGAGAATTACCTAATAAGCTATTTCTAGCTCGGTATGAGAAGCTACAAGACTTCCATGAATGTACATAAGCTCATTGATTTTCCATGAATGTACATAAGCTCATTGAATGTACATACTTGCTAGTTAGTTTCTCAAGTTGAGTCCTTAGCTCAATATTTTCTTTCTTCAGGTGTTATATAAGAAATAGAGTTAAAAGCACAAGCATCATCAATATGAGAATTAGTAGATTTCTCTATAGATATAGAAATGAAATTAGGACATGACATATCTAAATCCACTAGAGGCATGACATCTAATTTGTCAATTAAAAAACATGTCTAATCTTAAGATTCCCGTAAAAATTGGATAAAGAACTATGAGATTCAACTAGGAACACTTTTGAGTGTTTTGAACTGAAACAAATATGCTTAAAAAGGTAAATCATAACATGATGCATAAGAAAGAAACAAACAATAATATTATGCACAACTAAACAATGTAATCTACTCAAGGCTAGAGACTAGATACTTCAATGTAAATACTTTTACCGAGATGGCATTGGTTCATAATATAGAAAGTCTATCCTTATACTTGACTCTATTTTGGCATAAGGTGTGAAATTACTTCTTCATAAATGAGTCAAGCCTCCAATACCTCTTCAAGTACTTATTAAATAATTTAAGCATCTTGTGGTACCCAAACCATGTTAGGTCCTTGAATGTTAGTCACAAGAGATTTAGTCACCCAAATGGCATTTGCATGAAGTTTATGTGAACTAACAACCTTAGCAATTATGGTATCATTTCTAGACTTCCTAAGCAAATAATGATTATTGAAAATAATAGTATTAGAAGTGTTACCATTTGGATAATTCTTAACAATATGCCATTTCTCTCGGCAATTATAATAAGTAATATTTTTGCTTCTAGTCATATTGTCTTGCTTCATGCCGGTTTGCCTCATTGATGTCTTTGGCTTCTCATCAAGCTTGCAAGGACAACTTGAGGCAAGATGTCCCATTTACTTGCAGTTGAAGCACAAAATGTGAGCTAGGCTTTTCTCTTCTTTCTTGCTCATCTTCTTTGTATCTTGATATTTCTTTGGATGCCTTCTATTATGCCTTGTTCGATTGGTCTCCTTTTTCTTGGTGTGGAAACCAAGTGTATTCTTATTATCTATGCTTCTTTGATAATTCAAGATATCATCAAGAGCGGTCTTCGAGTTGTAGCATCGTTCTAGTTTCTTCTTTAATTTCTTGATCTCATCTTTTAGCTCTTTGTTCTCCTCTATAAGGTTAGTATCAACATGCATAGAGGAAGAAGTAGCATACAATTTTGAGCTACAAGGTATATCTTGATGAGGACATCACTCTTTCGGATACACACACATCGAGTATTCCTCTAACAATAGGTCCATTGACACGAGCTCGTGCACATCAACTAAATCATGAGGTGAGCTCATTCCTTAGTGTTCCTTTATATTTTGATAAGGATGGGATGCTACTGAATAATTATGATGTATTGTTACTTAGGAATACGGGAGAAGACCAGCAAGGGCGCCTAAGCCAAGGTGGAGGTTCAATCAAGTTCGAGTTCGTTTCGGAGTCCAGGACCAGACTGCACTAAAATTGTCGCCCAGGACGCATACGAACTCCGTTTTCAAAGTTGTACACATGGTTGGAAAGCTAAGGAGATAGGCTTTCCAACGGGACTGATCCCATGTTCAAATTCTTTCTGAGTCAACAGGAATCGTCGAAACAAGTGTATGTCTAGAATCTGTCAGGGTGCTGCGCCACTATCTTTTGGCCCGTTGGGCCATGTAACGTGTTGAAGTCCATTAGGGACGCGTCCAGGGGTCCTTGGCTGACCCTAGTCTCTTATATACAGTAGCTACTGCCCCAATTAGGGTTGGGTTTTGCATAGATATTGATCTACACACAGATTGTGAGATTTTCGCTTTTGTTCCGGACCGACTAGGCCGCCGCAAGTGTTTGTGGAACCCCAACTTTGAGTGCTTGAATTCTATTCATAATATTTCAGATTGCATCTTCTACGTTCTTGCTTGTGTTCTCGGTACACTTGCAGGGATTGAGTCTTCTTGGCGAGGTCAACCGCGCGACACAGTTGATAACCAACGGAGCTGTGGTGTAGTGATTGCAAGGGAGACGATCTGTTTGGGTCGAAGCCTTTGGATCATCAACGTTGAGTTCTCCACCTACCAATTTATCACTATCTATCAAAAGATCAGGCCAACAATCCCATCATATCTAGTAATTCATCACAAGAAGTGTGCATATTAACCTTAGATGCAATGCATGAACTAGATACATATGGCATGTCATCAATTAAATCACATGTAATGTTTATGTCCACTTTGACATTTTACAACAAGAGAATCATAAGCTTCTTTAAGCTTCTTACGAGTTTCACAAAGAATATCATGAGACATTTTTAACTTCTCATGAGATTCCTTGAGATCCTCATGAGACCGCTGTTGGAGGGTTAACTCCTGTCGCAGGGATCCTGAGGGACCCTTTTGTAGAGATTCGGTCGGGAGGATGATCCTGAATATGTTCGCCGTAGAAATAAATGGGTATAAATGCGATGGCTGGCGGGGTGGAACGGGCTGGTGCCGCCGTTTTCGACGTTCTTCCTTCAGGTCCTTGACACGTTCGGGATCCAGTTGGTGCACCTTAGCCCCAACTCCGTCGTCATCTTGGCGGTCTTCGCCCACCTCTGTGAGATGATCGTGGGGGTGTCGCCGTCAGTGACGCTCTTTCGGCACTTCTTCGTGCTGCGGTCGGCAGGGAAGAAGAGGGGCTTCTCCACCTTGGACGTCGCCGGTTGCTGCAACTTTCGGCTGCGGGATGACCTGGGGGAGCAGTACATTCCCCAGGTGCTGTGGAGCAAGTGGGAGGACTGGCGGCGCGACTGGTTCTACGTCGACGTCAGACCCCACGACCGTTTGACCCTGCCGAAGACGGCGGCGGAGCCCCAGAAGGCGACCTGGGAGGTGCTGCCGCAGGCGGACACGCGGATGACGCCGGTCCTGGAGCGCATCGACTTCCTGCGTCAGGCCGGGCTAACTTCGGTGATGGTGGTGGATAACTACATGCGCCGCCGCCTGGCGCCTCTACGGGAGCGGACCCGGCCCTGCTGGGTGTACACCGGCCCCTAGGACATCACCCGGACCCAGATCGGCGCGGAGTGGGACCTGGACAGAGTGGCACTGAGGGGCCTGCTCCGGGTGGTGATCGGGGTGGACGACCTGAGCCGGGCGGAGCTCCCCTGGAAGGAGCTCGGGCTCTGCGCCGACCCTAACCAGGTGGCGCTACAAGCGAAGCTGCCGGAGTTCGACGCCCAGGGGCTGGTCGACCGGCCAGGGCGCCGGAACCCCAGGACTATCCAGATTCCCGGGGTGGACGAGGCAGCCGGCGAGGAGGCCACAGGCGATCCGGCGCAGACCGGTGGCCCGGGCGCCGCAGGCGGCAGGCCACAAGCCAGCGGTGGGGCTGTTGCAAGCAGCAGGCACCAGGCCGGAGTAGGAGGCGCCACCGGCAGCGGGGCGGCGACAGCGCCGGGGGACAGAGGGAAGCGCCCCCGGACTTTCATTCCTACGCCGATGTCCCCGCTGTCACCGTCGCCTGGCGAGAAGGAGGGAGGCCGGGACGGCCAACCGTCCAGCGCGGGGTCATCGGCGGGGGCAGCATCTGCGGTTCTGGAACCAGACCTTGATCTGCTTGGGCCTGGTCTGGAGCCCGGAGACCGCACGACGGCCCCGCAGAGCCCCCCGCGGAAGAGGAGGAGGGAGGATTCCGGGCCAACGCCATCGGGCCCGGGGTACAGGATCCAGGAATGGAGGTGGCAATACCGAAGACCCAAATCTGCATAAGTTCCCCCCCCCCCTTTTCCTGAGCATGCTTTGCCCGGAGTGAGTTCGGAGACTAACCTCGTTTTTCTTTTGCAGGCCGCCTACGGGCGCCACCGGAGACCAAGGACGGCCAGAGGCGTCGAGGCCGACTCCAGCCCCCGAGTCGAGCGCGCCTGAGCCGAGCGCGTCGGTGGAGCCAGAGCCGCTGAGCGCGCTGACCGAGACAGAGCCACAGGCGCCGCCCTGCCCCGAGCCGATGGCAGCGGCCGCGCCCGAGCAACTGGCGCCGGCTGAGCCCGCCCCGAGCGCGTCGAGCGTGGGGCGGACGACCTCATCATGGGCGGTGCCTGCATGGCAGTTTTTGGGGACCCCGAGCCCCTCGGAGGAGGCTCGCAGGGGACCCAGCGCCCGGCCGTCGCCCAGCCGGCCTGCCGACCCCCTCCCAGTCATGCTAGGGAGCGCCCGGGAGGTGATCGGGTGGCTGGAGGCGGCCGTGGCAGGGGAGATGACGTAGCTTGAGGCGAGCCGCGCCGCCCTTGCCGTGGAGAGGGAGCGGCTTGCCGAGGGCAGGCACTTTTCGAGGCTCGCGTTGCTGCGGCGTGCGCCGTCAACGAGAACGAGCGGTGCGCTCTAGAGGAGGAGCGGGAGGCCCTGGAGGGCATTCGCACGGAGGCCGTGCAGGAGCAGGAAGAAGCCGCCCGCCTGGCCGAGGCATCGCAGCAGCAGGCTGCCGAGGCACTCGCCAGGGAGAGGCAAGCGCAGGCGCGGGAGGAGGCGGTCTTGGTCCACGAGAGGATGGCGGAGGCCTCCCAGGCTGACTTGGCCCACCAGAAAGGCGAGGCTGACCAAATCCGCGCCGAACTCTAGCGTTGGGAGGAGGAGCTCCAGCGTCGGGAGGAGGACGTCGCGATACGAGAGACCGACGTCGGCATCATGGCGTCGGATCTAGAAGCCCGGGAGGAACTACTGATCCGCCGGGAGACGGAGGCTGCCGAGGCGGTGGTGGCCTCAGCTGCTCGGGAGGAGCGGGCCGCCAAGTGGGAGTCAGAGCTGACCACCCGCGAGTAGGCCCTCTCTGCCCTTGCAGAGCGGGTGAAGCAGGCTGAAGCCCAGGCACCCTACGCCGCCTCGGCCGGCGTGGCCAGGGGACAGAGCCTCGAGGAGCGGCTGCAGAACATGACGGAGGAGCTCGAGACCGCCAAGACCGAATGGGCCAACGTGAAGTTGATGATGGAAGACATCCTTCGGCAAGCGTAGAGGTCCGTGAGGGTGGCCGGGCTCGGGCAAGTCCATGTGGAGGCGAAGGGGACGGGCATCGGCCACATCACCCTTGGCTTCCAGAGAATCAGCCAGCGCCTCGAGGCGCTCCCCCAGGCCGTCCAGGAGCTAGCTGCCCAAGAAGGGCAAGGCTTGGCCCAAGCGGTGGACCCCAGGCCTGGCCTTCTACCGAAGCTGGGACCCGAAGTTCTCGCTGGAACCAGCACGGGAAGGGGTGGTCAAAGCTGAGGAGGAGGCTGCCCGGGAGGCAGTTCGGGGCGCCACCGCCGAGGTGGTAGCCTGCTTCACGCGAGAGGCACCGCCGACTCCAGACCCGGGGAGCACCAGCGAGGGCTCCGAATTAGATTAGGCTTTTGTAATTTTCTTTTTCTTCGACTTGATGTAAATATGGGAGCGATCCTTCAGAATAGCTGTCCTTTCTTGTGAATATAATGGAAGCCTTTCTTTGGGGTCGCAACTCCAGTGTTCTTCTGAGTGCTTGATGAAGTTTCTGTTCTTTTCACTTGATGCCCCGAGGAGTACTCAGTCAGACCGAGCCTGACCTTTCCCTCCCTGAGAACAACATCGCCCCGACCACTCATCACCCGAGCAGTGAGGCCTTCTCTGCGCGTTCAGCCCCTGAGCCCTCGCGAGTCCGCAACAGCTAAGTCAAAAGACAAAGGCACGAACTTCCTTGCTCGGGAGATAGATCGATCCAGCACGGAGCACGCCATGACCAGTGAACACTTTCCCACTCTGCGACCACTCAAATAGGTAGACTGGAGACACGTGCGGGCGGGAATGAGACCAAGAGTCCCCATGATTTGGTGGTGCCCGGGCTAGGACGGACCGGACCGAGCACCGACAACCCGCCCCCAGGGTCTAGGCTCCCGACCGCTCGAGCAGCTCGAGCAGTGAGATAATCCGAGAACCCCAGAGGCTCGGTAGTGCCCGAGGCCTTTTAAGCAGACCGAACACCATGACCACCATGAAAGACTTCGGTCAGACATTGCCGTACGTACGGTACACCTTTCTACTGTCGGTTCTATCGTTCTGGGAAAAGCGGACACGTGGCAGGGTTTTGTGCGCGAGGAGACCATCTCACCGAACAGATTAGAATACGAGGGCCCCGAGGACAACTCGGGAACAATATATTACTGAATGTAAATTCATGTGAATTTAACCACTCACCGGACAGCTGTCAGCTTTTCGGCCAACCGATCCAGGAGAGACATGCGCTCCGAGCTCGGGGTGCTCAGGAACTTGGTTCCCACGGCTGGGGTACCCGAGCACTGGGGGGCGCAAAAGGGGGAGCCTAGAGTGAGGCATGCACCTGAGGGGAGCCTAGAGTGAGCTCAGAGGGGAGGAACGCCTCAGCGCCGTACACAAGGAAGAAAGGAGTCTCCCTGGTAGCCCGACTCGGCGTGGTCCGATTAGCCCATAGCATGGCAGGAAGCTCGTCGATCCACCCTTTTCCCGTGCTTTGCGAGCACGTTGTAGGTCCGGGTTTTGAGCTCTTTCAGTATCTCCGCGTTGGCGCGCTTGACCTGCCCATTGCTCCGAGGGTGAGCGACGGAGGCGAAGCAGAGCTTGATGCCGAGGTCCTCGCAGTAGTCCCCGAACAAGGCACTTGTGAACTGAGTGCCATTGTCGGTGATGATTTAGTTCGGGACACCGAAGCGAATGGTGATACTGCGGATAAACTAGAGCACCGTGTTCTTGGTCAACTTGACGACTGGAACCGCCTCCAACCACTTGGTGAACTTGTCGATGGCAACGTAGAGGTACTCATAGCCCCCGATTGCTCGGGGGAATGGACCCAGAATGTCCAGCCCCCAGACTGCGAAAGGCCATGATAGGGGGATGGTTTGAAGAGCCTGAGCTGGCTGGTCAATCTGCTTTGCGTGGAACTGGAACGCCCTGCAGCGCCGAACCAGCTCGGAAGCATCCTGGAGGGCTGTAGGCCAGTAGAAACCTTGCCGGAAGGCTTTCCCGACCAACGTGCAGAACGATGCATGGCCACCGCACTAACCCTCATGGACCTCAGCGAGAAGCTCGCCGCCTTTTGCCCAGGTGATGCATTTCAGGAGGATGCCGCCTACGCCACACCGGTAGAGATCCCCATCTACTATGGCATAGCGTTTGGACTGCCGAGCAACTCTTTCAGCAGAGGCATCATCCCCGGGGAGGAACTTTTCCTTCAAGTACCCTCGACTCTCGTCCATCCATGAGGCATCTTGAGAACTGTCAGCATGCGTAGCGCACTCGCTGGACGGCGGCACCCTGTCTGGGCTTCCCACTGAGGGCACCGCCGGGGTCCCCTGAATTGAGCTCGAGGTTTCCCATTTGTCCTGTTCGGCAGGTAGGACGGAAGGCCGTGTGAGTCTTTCTTCAAAGACTCCGGCAGGGACGCGCGCACGGGAGGTGGCCAGGCGAGAAAGGTCATCGGCCAGAGCGTTGTCGCGACGAGAGATGTACCGCAGCTCCAGGCCGTCGAAGCGCTTCTCTAGCTTCCTGACTGCCGCCACGTACGCCGCCATTTGAGGATCCGTGCACTGGTATTCTTTCGATACCTGGTTGACCACCAGCTGGGAGTCTCCCTTGACCAGGAGGCGACGAATCCCGAGGCCCACTGCGGCTCGGAGGCCGGCGATGAGGCCCTCATATTCCACCATATTGTTGGATGCGTAGAACTGCAGCTGCACGACGTACCGGAGTTCTTCACCCGTTGGGGAGGTGAGACCCACTCCGGCCCCCGTGCCTTTCAGCGTGAGGGAACCGTCGAAGTGCATAATCCAGTACCCGGGCACATCGTGTCCGGGATATGTGGAGATTTCTTCTCGGACGACCTCAGGAACGGGTGTCCACTCTGCCACGAAGTCAGAGAGCGCCTGGCTTTTGATTGCCTGGTGGCTGACAAAGTGCAGGTCGAACTCCGCCAGCTCCACTGCCCACTTGACGACGCACCTGGTGCCTTCTCGGTTCTGGAGGTTGGGCCCCAGTGGATACGTGGTAACCACCGAGACCTTGTGCGCCTGGAAGTAGTGGCGCAGCTTCCGGGAAGCAATGAGCACGGTGTAGAGCAGCTTCTGGGCTTAGGGGTATCTTGTCTTGGCCTCCCGGAGGACTTCACTGATGAAGTACACCGATCGCTGTATCCGGCGGGCCCCGGCTGCGGCTTCACCCGAGGGCCTGCTACAGCCCCCGAGCTCGGCGACGTGGTCGGGGCTGGCCGGGTGCTCGGGCTCGACTCCCTGGTCAGGAGGAGCCAAGTGATCGGGCTCGACCCCCTGTTCGGGGGGGAGCCAAGTGCTCGGGCTCGACCCCCTGCTTGGGGGGAGCCGCGAGGACAGGGGAGTGCTCAGGGGCGACCGGGAGCTGGGACCCAACACCTAACCCCGTGCACTCATCACGCTCCACCACCAGTACCATGCTCACGACCTGAGGAGTGGCCGAGACGTAGAGCAGTAGTGGCTCACCCTCGGATGGGGCCACCAGTACGAGTGGCGAGGTGAGGTACTTCTTCAGATCGCGGAAGGCCTGCTCAGCCTCCGGCGTCTAGTTGAAACGACCGGTCTTCTTCAGAAGCTTGAAGAGGGGGAGTCCTCGCTCCCCAAGTTTGGAGATGAAGCGCCCGAGGGCCGCCATGCAGCCGGCGACACGCTGAACCTCCTTGAGTTGAGCCGGAGCTCGCATCTGCTCGATGGCCCGGATCTTCTCTGGATTGGCCTCGATCCCTCGACTGGAGACCAAGAAACCGAGGAGCTTGCCCGCAGGCACCCCGAAGACGCACTTCTCGGGGTTGAGCTTCAGGCGAGTAGTGCGGAGACTGTTGAAAGTCTCGGCAACATCTTCGAGCAGAGTGGCGCAGTCTCGGGATTTGACCACGAGATCGTCGATGTAGGCCTCGATGTTGCGGCCAACCTGCGAATCAAGGGTGATGCGGATAGCGCGCTGGAAAGAAGACGCAGCGTTGCGCAAACCAAAAGGCATTGATACATAGCAATAAGTCCCCACCGGAGTGGTAAAAGCAGTTTTTTCTTCATCCTGTATGGCCATGCGAATCTAGTGATAACCAGAGTTTGCATCTAAAAAACATAAAAGATCACATCCCGCGGTTGCATCTACAATCTGATCTATGCAGGGCAAAGGAAAAGGATCTTTGGGGCAAGCCTTATTTAGATCGGTGTACTCCACGCACATGCGGAGCTTGCCGTTGGCCTTTGGGACGATAACTAGGTTCGCCAGCCACTCGGGGTGGAGGACTTCTCGGATGAATACGGCGTCAAGGAGCTTGCTAACTTGCTCCCGGATGAACTCCTGGCGCTCGGGCGCCTGCCGCTGGACCTTCTGCTTCACCGGGCGTGCGTCCGAGCGCACAGCCAGGTGGTGCTCGATCACCTCCCTAGGGATCCCGGGCATATCGGACGACTGCCATGCAAACACATCGACGTTAGCCCGGAGAAAGGCGATGAGCGCGCTTTCCTATTTGCCGCCTAGGTCACCGCCGATTCGGATGACCTGGGAGGCGTCTTCGCCCACCATGACCTCCTTCATAGGAACGGAGTCGTCGGCAGCGAGTCGGGGTTTAGATGAAGAGGGTCCTGGGCCCCCTAGACGACCTTCGACCTCGGCTCGAGCTGAGACCAAGGCTGAGTATAACTGCTTGGCGCAGGAGACGGCGCTGCTGGTCTCGGCGGACACGGAGATGGGGTTCTTAACCGTGAGGTACGCATAGTGCGTGACCACCATGAACCGAGCGAGCGCCGGGTGCCCGAGGATGGCGTTGTAGGGGAGAGGGAGCTCCACGACGTCGAAGATGACGTTCTTCATCCGGAAGTTGTCCCGACTCTCGAATGTCACGGGCAACTTGACCTGCCCGAGGGGCAGGGAATGCCCGGGTGTCACCCCGTAAAACGGGAGCGACGACTTTAGGCGCCTGGAGGGCACCTGCAGCTTCTCGAAAGCCTCCTTGGAGAGGAGGTTAAGGCCTGCGCCCCCATCGATCAGCACTCTACTGACCTTCACATTGCAGATGGTGGGGGACACTACCAGGGGTAGTCGCCCCACGCCTGCAGTACTGGCGGGGTGGTCGGCCAAGCTGAATGTGATCGGGGCATCCGACCACTTTAGGGGCCTTACGACCTCTTCGCTCAGGGTCGCCGAGCACACCTCACGCTGCATGGTCTTGACACTGCGACGGGAGGAGGGCGTGTACGCGCCTCCGTCGATGAAGGCGACGGTGTGCTCAGGCTCCTGGAAGCCGAGCTCTGGGTTGTTGGGGGTGGCTTCATCATCGCCACCCTGGCGGGGCTCCTCGCGGTCCCTTTGGCGCTGCTCGATGAGGCCCTTGACCGTGCGGCACTCCGTGAGGTCATGCCACCTGGTCTGGTGAATCGGGCACCACTTCCCCGGCTCAGGCCCCGCAGGAGCGGGGGCCCTTGCTGGAGCGGGAGCCCTTGCGGGAGCCGTAGCCCTTGGAGGGGCTCGGGCCGGAGCCCTCGTGGACGCAGGCTGTCTGTCGGCGGCCACTCGGCGTGCTTGCCGGCGGTCGGGCTCCTGGGCCAGCCTACGGGCGGGGCCCTGGGCTGGCTCGACGGGGACAGCCTCGCGCCTCCTTCTCTTTTTCATTTCCCACCTGTCAGAGTGGGAAGGACCTGGTTGATCGGCGGCGGGGTGCTCAGGGCGCGGAACGTGACACGCCCGAGTTCCACCGCCTTGGCGCACTTGTCGGCCAGCGCGAAAAGTTTCACGGTGGTTTCGACCTCGTGCGTGCCTAGCTTCTCGAGCATCCGCTCGTCGTGGACGCCCTGCCGGAATGCGACAATGACAGCGTGAGGGGTTATCTGCGTGATGGTGTTGCGTACCTGGCTGAAGCGCTGAATAAAGCGCCGCAGCATCTCCCCCTCCTGCTGCTTGACGGCGTGGAGGTCGCACTCCAGGCCGGGGTGCGTGAATATGCCCTGAAAATTAGCCATGAACTTTTCACGGCCACCAGCCACCTGGACAGCGGTGGTGTATATTTGGAGGAACTCGACAGGGTCGATGGACCCGTCGTACTTCTCCGGCAGCTCGGGGCGGAACTTGGTGGGCCATTTGACCCGGCGGAGCTCACTGGTGAAGGCACGACAACCGGTGTCGTACCCTACGATGCGGGTAGAGCTCCTTGGGCGGTGAACGCCGGCGAGCCAGGGAGCCCCGACGATCATGGGTCGGCAAAGAGGAGGCCTAGTCCTCGGCTTCAGCCTCCTGCCGGGTCTCCCGCTGGCGCTCGAGAGTGACGCGCGCGTCTTTGATGCCCCTCCGCTCGTTGAGGTGTAAGCGGAGGTCCTGGGCTCCGGTAGTGGCCAGGGGGCAGCACTCCGCCTGGAGGCCCCCCGGCCAGTGCGACCGCCACCTGATGATGGGCCGATCTTAGCGGCACCGCGCTGGGAGGATGCGCGGGAACTTTCGGCCAGCACCTGGCGGTGGGCCGTGCCGACTAGGGCGGCTACTTCCTGGAGCCAGCGGCCCTCTAGGGTTTCCCCCACCGCTTGGACTGGCGGGTGCCTGAGGAAGGCGTGCGCCGCAAGCAGCGCGCTCCTAGGACTGGCCTCGCCGAAGGCGAGCCTACGCCGGAGCGGCTCCCAGCGCTGTCCAGACGCGGACCTGGTGGCAGGAGTTTCAGCCACCTGCTGGGGGTTTGATGGTGCACCGGCGACGGCGGCGGCGGCCCTGCTGGGCCCAGCGCCATTGTCCCCTTGAGAGGGGAACGCCGTGCGTGCAGGTCGTGGCTGCTGCTGGGACGCAACAGCGACTGGGGCCTCCTGAGCGAGGGGCTCCATTTCCCCACTGGAGCTGGAGCCGGAGCGCTGGAGACGATGACCACCGGCCATTTTTTCTGCAGAAGAAAACAAACAAATTCAGGGATGCTTCCCCCCTACCTTGCGCGCCAGCTGTCGAAGGGTTAACTCCTATCGCAGGGATCCTGAGGGACCCCTTTTTAGAGATTCGGCCGGGGGGATGATCCTGAATATGTTTGCCGGAGAAATAAATGGGTATAAATGCGATGGCCGGTGAGGTGGAACGATCTAGTGCGGAACGGAGTAAATGCGCTGGTGTTTAGACAGGTTCGGGCCGCACGGAGGCGTAACACCCTACTCCTGTATAGATACTATAAATGCCCTGAGAATGTCCCTCAAGAATGTTGCTGGTTACAAGAATGTTTGTCTATCCTAGAGCCTGAGGCTCCTAGTTCTTCGGTCTGCGTGTATCTGTTGGCTTTGGGTGCCCTCGATCTTCTCTTCTCTTCGCTACTTACTTCCTCTGGGATTTTTCCACCTCTGAGAGATTGTCTAACTTGTCAAGCTTGCTCAGAGATTGTGCCGAGATTCAGCCTGTTATGATATTCTTCGCCCCCTCTTCTGTCCGCTGCTGCCGGCTGCTTTAAATACCCGCCGGCAGTAGCGTGCCCCGAACGGGAGGGCATGAGTTTCAAGGCACCATAAATGGAAAGTGCGTCATCATAGCCTCTGTGCGAAGTGACCGGGGGTGGAAAATATGCCCCACGCCCGATCATCCGTCACCATAAATGCACTGGCAACGGGCACCGTGGAGAGGGCCCACCGGGCAGCCGAAGAGCGGCCCGGCGTACCCGTCCTGTCTTGTTCTCCTGCCACAGCAGTGCGGCAGACGTAACGCCTCGGCCCTTACGACGTTATCCCGAGACAGGCCGGATAGCACGGGATGGGACCCGTGCATTTAATGACCCCACGCCCTTCTGCCAGAATGTGGCAGGAACTGACACCGAGCGTGGCGGGAGCAGTTGGGGGTGACAGGCCACGCGCGCTCTTTAAATGCGGCCTTGGGCCTTTGACTGGCTGACACCTCATCAGTGGGCCCCTGCAGGGGCCACTGTCAGGGGGCTCTTTGAGTCGTCGGGGAACCGAGTGCTAGGGGGTCACTGTTCACCTCCCCGAGCACTCTCTCCCGAGAATGCCCTTTCTTGATCCTCGGGGGAACCGAGTGCTCGGGGTTACTATTCACCTCCCCGAGCACTCTCTCCCGGACACACTTGTACGGACCTTCGGGGGACTGAGTGCTCGGGAGCCGCTGCTCGTAGCCCTGAGCACTCTCTCCCGGAACTTCCTTCAGTGGGTCCTCGGGGTACTTGGGTGCCCAAGGGGCCACCGCTCGCGGCCCCGGGCACACTTCTCTCGGTACTTAGCTTTCCTGATCGTCGGGGGACTCGGGTGCTCAGGGGTCACCGTATACCTCCCCGAGCACTTTCTTCCTAGCACTTAGACTTCGCAGATCATCAGAGAACTTGGGTACTCGGGGACCACTGACTGAAGTCCCGAGCGCCCTCTCCCGGGACTTAATCTTTTTTACCTCGCGGAGGAAACTCCGCGGGATGGCGCCACGTGGCGGATTGCTGGCTTGGCCTCGGGGTTCGGGGACCCTCGGTTCCTGATTCACCGACAACCGCTTTAGCTCCTTAGATAAGCCTTTCAAAGAATCATTTTCCTTCTTTAAATTTCTCATTTTAGATTTCTTTTTACTAATATATTCGTGCATGCCTTCTAACATCTCTACAATATCATCATAAGAATATTTATGATCATTATCATCATCATCATCACTTTTTACCTTCTTGTTACCTTTGGCCATAAAACAATATGGGATGTAGATGGAGTTGAAAGCTCATTGATATAAGCACTTGAAGGAGAATAATCCTCCTCGTCGTGAGAGAATGAGATAGAAGAATCATTCACAATCACCAACTCATCAATGCAATCATCATTTATCATGTTAGATCCTTCATATTTTTCTTGCAATTTGGTCCACATGTCATGAACTCTCTTTAAATTGTATATCTCATAAAACACATCTACACTCAAAGCACTAAATAAAGCATTAGTAGCTATAGCATCGAGATGTAGGCATTTCTCTTTCCCTTTTGTTATAGAATGGTTATCCAAAGCATGAGAAAAACATACATCTACGATCCACCATATTTTTGGGACTCATGGTTTTAAAATAAAAAATTATACGTGTTCTCCAATAAGTATAATTTGTGTCATTAAATAAAGGTGTCTCACAGGGGTGTTCTATACAACTAGTCATCATCCTTTTTTCTCTCGGGATGGTTAAGTCCACTAAAAAGAGAGACTAGGCTCTAATAACACTTGTAGGATCAAGGAGGCCGACTAGAGAGGGGCGAATAGGCGGTTCTAAAAATTCTAGCAAGATATGACCAATAAAGATGTGGAATTAAAAACAATAAGTTACAACACATATGAAACCCCCAAAATCTACGTCTTAATGAAAATGATCGATTCTATGTCTATGTCAAGGTTTGCAACCTAGGGTGACATATAAGCAATTATAATTCTAGGAATATAAATTGCTCAAAATAAATAAGCTTAAGTAGGCAAAACACAAAGGAGACACCGGATTTTTTACCGTGGTCTCAAAGACTTGCCGGTCTCCCCTAATACACGTTAAAGCATTCACTATGACAACTTGCAAAACACCTTTGCAAATTTAGTGGCATGCCATACGGAGTAAGAATATGAACTTGAGCTATTGCAAAACCCATTGCAAATTATGGCATCCTACCAAAGAGAATATGCACATGCAAGATTGAGCTTATCAACACATGGTAAAACTCAAGCAATCATCAAGACACCTCTTAATAGTATGGTATTATCCTATCAATCTGGTCATTTCTCTTCTCTAATCACCATTGACCGGTAAAAAAAATGCCCTATATTTTATACCTTTGCCTTGAGCTAGCCATCCCGCCGGACTTGATGAACATATCATCCGAGTCTCAATGCTTCTTCTAGGCTTGTCATCAACTCTTCACTTGACCTTGATGATGATGTTCATTCTCGCTTCCCATCTCAATCCTCTCTTGATCAAGCCTGATGAAGTTCACTTGATTGCTTCCATACACCTAGCATGTAAGATTTGTCTTTTCACATCATCTTCATCTGGTTCACCACCAAGGCATGAATCACAAGCATCAAGCATACAAGTTGTTCACGAAGCTTATCTCGTTCTTACTCTTCCAATTCGGCATATTTAATATCTTAATTCAATATTTGCCTTCATATGGAACCTAATTCCAACTTACTCTCAAGCATATAGCACATGGGTTAGTCCATAAATCTCATTTGACAATTCTATACCTTTAGTTACTTAATCTCCACAAGTGACTTAGCCTTCATGCTTATTGCCATTCTTCTTGAGTATCTTCCTTCATCTCATGAGCATCATATAGAGCCCAATGACTTCGATGCATCTCTTTGATCTTATGGCATTCCTTAATGAATACATGCTTTATCACTTATGCATCTCCTATGAAATAATCTACTAGCAATTCTCAATATAATTGTTAGTCCATAGAGATTATCATTACTTACCCGAGCATCACCTAAAGCTCGTTAATCTCGATGCATTTCTCTTGATCACATGGCATTTCTTAATGAATCCATGCTCAATTCTCCATGCATCACCTATGTAACAATTTACTAACAATTCTCAATATAATTAAAGAATTTTAGTAACCACTCGAATTCCATCAAAAACCGGTCGTATTTCCTGCATTTCATTTGTGATAAAAAAAACTGTTCAAATTCTATCGAAAACCGTTCGGTTATTAAAAAATTTCAGTGAAGTTCAAGAAAAACAAAAAAAAAAGCTCAATTCTGTAAAATCGATAACTAATTCATTTGAGCTTGAAATCAAATGAAACAAATTTTGTTGGTTTTCTTGTAACATGATCTACATGATCAAAATATTTGTACTAATTAATAGTTGTATATTTTCTGTGAGAAAATATATTTGCTAAACCTAGTTAAATGTATAGTTAATTCTTTGTTAATTTAAAAATCATGAAACTAATTTTTTAGTCTTCTTACATGATCCTATGTATTTTAAAAATACATGAACTCATGAAATAGTTATTATAACATGTAGGATTGTGTAAATATGTTGCAACTAGATTAATTCATAACTAACCCACCACACCTCTAAAATTACTGAAACTACTTTTATTAGTTTACTTGTACTATGCTTTGTGAAGGAAAAATAATGGTAGACATGAAAATGTTAATTACAATGATATTTCTTAACATGTTCACTTTATGCTTGTGAACTTTGTAAAAATTATGGAGAAATTAATAAAATGCTAAATGAAGTGAAACAAATTTTAAAGATCCTCTTAAGATATGTCCTACATAAGAAAAATATGTGTTTGCATGTTAAGATTTTCCTTAACGTGATGGGCCAAATCATCATGTTCATACAGCCCATTTCAACGCTTTTCTTTTTTTTTTAAACTTCCTCTCCATGAAATATGATGCAAACAACATTATTTTTGAAAAAAAAATTCACATAAGGTCTTATAATTGTCTATAGTATTTTTTGAATTTTTGAATTTTTTAATTCAAATTTGAAAACTGACCAAATTCAAAATGCGGTGTGAACCTAATTGACCGAATATCATGAATTTTGACGGTTTTGAACGTTTTTGTGAACCCTGGATGTGATCCGCTTGATGGATGTGTAGGGCAATGCTAGTGCCTCTTTTCATGTGCTAAGATTTGAACCGAATGCAATGCTTGCTTTCGCTTGTTTCTGTTAATGCGTATATTTTTGGTTCTTTAGAAGATAAGTCACGAATTGTTTAGATAGATATTTTCCAGACTTATCCCTTCCCATGTATAACAGGATTTCCATCCTGTGTAACTCTGCTATATGGCTATATATATGAAATCAGAGCCCGCCATGATTTGTGCGTTGTGCTTCCCCTAAAATCTCAACATGATCAAGCAGATCCGGTGATACATCCAAGGCTCAATGGACATTGGGCTTCACTTGTTAGCATCGTTGCCCTCGTCCTCCCTCACCGGATACTTTGATGCGGAACTGGTAGGTTGTCTTGACTCTCACCGTTCCACTTCTGACTATTGTGTGACAACCTCGTCCCTTGGTCCTCCAAGTGTCAGACTGTTGTCTCCCACTCTAGTGCTCAGGCGAAATATTGCATCGTCACTCATGCTGTTGCCGAGTGGCTGCTGGTTGCGTCAGTTGCTGCAGGAGTTGCACCAGCCCCTTCACTGCGCCACTATTGTGAGCACCTTCTGCATGACCTTGAACCTGGTCCATCATATTCACACTAAGCACATTGAGATCGACATTCACTTTGTGCATGAGAAGGTCTCTTGGACTGGTTCGCGTGCTTCACATTCCCTCCAGCAGTTCGTCGACATCACGACTAAAGGGTTTCCAATACAGTTGTTCCAGGATTTTTGGTCCTGTTCAGGAGCCTCACACTTTGACTGGGGGGGGGGGGGTGTTAACGTGTATATTTTCAATTCCTTAGGAGATAAGTCATGGATTGTTTAGATAGATATTTTCTGGACTTATCTTCTTCCATGTATATTGGGATTTTCATCTCGTGTAACCTTGGTATATGGCTATATATATGAAACTAAAGGCCACCACAATTTGTGCGTTGTGCTTCCCCTAAAATCTCTCTCTTTCTGTTCTCAGTTTCAAGCAGGGCGCAGGTTTCTATTTCTATGCACAGTCATACTATTTGTGTGAAATAAAATGTGGAGCAAAATTCGGTGATGCACCCATTATATGGATTCTCCTTATGTTGGCATTCATTTGGCTCCTTCCCAATGAGTTTGACAGGGCACGATCTGGTAGTGATATCCTAGATCTGTCTGATCATAGTCATTTGGTGCTACAACAATAGTCTTTGGCACACTGTAAATTTCATTAACCATACTGCAAATATTTTTTACTCCCAAATGCTACCACTGTACTTGATTTGAAGAAGGCAACACAGTGAGATTTTCACAGTTGAGTTTGCATTATTCCCTTTAAACCTAATCCATTTGCACAAAAGGTTATTGATCATATCCTTGCTAATTCATTTGACTTTTAAGATCATGCTATTATGGCTTAAAAAGCGATACTTTTAACTGTCTATTTGTATCTAATAATAGGACAAAAAAGATAGAAGAGCATAGTAGTGTCCTACCGTATAATATATTGATAAAACAGTATTTAAAAATAGCATTTGCAAGGTCCTCCCAAAGGAATACAGAAAAAAGGAAATGAGTTACTTTCTAGCAAGTTCATTAGAGCAAGTTTCTTTCCCTTTGCTCTGTAAAGAAAAAGACCAATGTCGTGAGAAACTTTCCAGTACCGTACAGCAAGCATATTGTCAAAAATAATAGCAGATGAGGCGGAGTCCAAATTGTCCAGTGCCCCAAAATAAACAGGTACTAGAAAATAATTGTTACAAGTGGATAGTTGAAATTCTAGAGTAAATATTTGTTAGCAATCCATATGCTCGAACTATAACCTAAGATATCGATCTCCTTTCACTATTATTACTATGACTAATACATTTTAACTTTTTGTATCTTTTTTATCGGTGGTTCTTGTTGGGTTTCATGTCTAACCTACGCCAACTTACTTGGTACATAAAACCTTTGTGTTGATTAACCCAATGAACTCCAATAATATTATACTACTAGTCCATCTTTGGCTGAAGGGGCATTTGCTCTAGCATGACAGGAAGAGCAAGAATAGTCTGGTAAACTGAATATTTTTGGGGTCGAAGTATGGCCCTAGTGTTCATTTCAAGACATATCTTAAGTGTCCAACAAAACACCTTATGTTTGATAATACAAGCAGAATTCCAAAGTCAATTGAACAGAGGATTCCAAAGTCAATTCCTTGAAGAATCATTTGGATTTCATATGCAAACGTTGTTTTTGATGTGACTAAAAGTGCTGGGTGGGTGAGATTTAATGATAAGAAAGGGAAAGAAACATTGCACTCAACAAATGAGAAGAACATGCACTTTCACTGGTCTATTTGTAGGAAGGGTTTCTTTTAAAGAACTTTTTGTGGGTACTGATAACCATTTCCTTCTCTTGCTTGTCAGGTGACACATCTAAATACTGGGACAAGGCTTGGTCCACGTTCAAAAATAAAGGGAAGAGGACCTTATTTTCAGATTTTTTTTTCACCAGTTGTGAGCTGGAACCCACGGCGCCGCGAGTATCCATTGTCAGAAGAGGTTGATCCAATCAAAAGGACTGAAAGGCCTAATTTGATGTTGTGGACAAGTCCACGATTTACCTTATTCGGGGCAATTATCATCATCTTGACATTGCTAATATATACACTGGTTGTCCCAGCCAAGTAACTGCAGAAGTGACAGATAGGAGGTGAGCTGTAAGCCAAATATTCCACTGGAATTCTGTATTGTACATTTTGTTTGTATAATAGCACCAACTTATCTGTATTGCTTCAATTGCAATCAAGTATATCATAATAGTTCATTTCATTTTGGAGGTTTTCTTCACTTGTATCTCAATTGGCTGCTCTTTATTCCTCCATTATAACCAAGAAATATTTGGGTTAGGTAGAATAATATGTTGTTCAGTATTCCATAATCATAATCCATGTCGATGCTCCTGATGTGAGTTTTTCATTTTCTCAGTAACTGCATGTGTGATCATCAAATATTAGCTGTATTAATCAGTGATGGGTAGTTTGATAGTGTTGGAGCTACTTGCACAAGTGGACATGTGCAAGGCGTCGACTATAAATCTGATGGAGCACATGAGTATCACGTTTTCTCATCACAGCCAAATTCAAGTAAAAAAATCATATAATAGATAAGCCCTAGGTAGACAGGAATCTTGCTTAGATGTAAAGCAATGTAACTAACCTTGTTTCCTATGATGAAATAATTAGATTTTGTCTCTTGTGTTGGGAGCATCAGAACAGAGTGTGTCAACATCTTGTAGTTAAATACATAGATAAAACGCAATTCTAAAAGAACATGTCAGGGCTATCCCATGTTACATTGAAGACTTGTTACATCTTTATGTTCAGCATCTTGGGAGTGTTATTTGGACATCCGTGTTCAATTTGTTTTTACCGAATCGAATATCCGGAATCCAAGTCGGATTTTGATACTCATGTCGGATTCCGAATTGTATTTCGTGTGTCCAAATTTTCTTTACTGAATCGAACACTCAAATTCGAGTCGGATTCTAACAACCGGGTCCATGTTCATGTAACACTGATCAAGTCAGATAATGGCCTTTTCATCCTTCAGACTTGAACAATCTCCAAGTTTTGACTCTCTTGTGGGTTGTGGACTGTGGCAATGTTGATCTAGTGAAATCGATCGATTCTGTGTTAAAATCTAAACTTTTGGATTTAGCATGTTCAGGGGCTCTTGAATGGGTTTTGTTACATTTCAGGAAACACAGTACATAATATTAGTAAGTTACGATGTTTAGTGACTTATTATTATGTTAGTTATTTTAGTCTGCAGATTTTGTTACCCTTGCATTGTCTTTGATTCCAACCACTAATGAACGGAATATTGGTTCATGCTGATCAGAGCGAAGACTTTTTCTCCAGTGTAAACGGAATAGATCGGTCACAGGCGTAGTGTGTCATTAAAGTCAACTGCTCTCTGGATGTCTAAACAGTTTCTTCTAACATCTTTGGTCCATCTGTTGCTGTATTTTAATGGTTCACTGATTGTGCATTATTGTATAGATCACCTAAATATTTATGTTATGTCTGGTTTTTGTGCAATTGCAATATTCATATATGACAGAGAACGTCATCTACGTGTATTTAGGGTTTGTTTGACAGAGCTAGCTCGAAGAATTTTTAGAATCGATCATTTCTAGCTTTAGAAGTTCTTAGAGCTGAAAATGTGAACAGATTTAGGGTCCTTATTTGAGGTATCTTATTCTTATTTTGGTCTGAAAACAGATATTTAAACTATTTTATTTTATTCCATAAACTTCAAATATTACACATATCTCAAAGTTGGAACTCTGCCAGAGTCTTAATACTGAATCTGAAAACTTTCTGGCATGAAAGAATCTGTAATTTTCTTCTCCTGTCCTGGCCTGGAGGTCCATGCCCCATGGCTGGGGATAGATTAATGCTTTGATTATGTAGCGTACCATGGGGAAATTGGACAAGTAGACAAGGGCATAATTTTCTATTCCAATCCAGCTGGAATGCTGAACCCAGAACCTTGCCAGTTAGGGCCGTAATCCAACATTTTTCAGATAAATTCTGCAACTACTCTATCCAAACACCAGATTGGATGATCACCTTGTTCTTGTAAATCAGATTTGAACGCTGGTAAAACCATTAAATGTGGTTGATTAATGACATATTATTCTTCTTGATTTTCACTTTGAAATACTAGCTGGCATCTGTCTGTGCATCCAGAAAGCATCGGAGTTGAATAGTCGATGCCATTCAGCATACGAGACATGGTCTTTTTTAACCGAGTACAAGTCAGCCTTAGCGTACGTGTATCTCATGGTTTCAGACACAGAAATGACTCAGACAGTGATCTCTTGAAAGGTGCAAGTCCAAAGAGATTCCGGAAGTTTTCAAACTTCGAAGAGCAGCTCCTTGCTCCCCAAGCCGAAGGAAGCTTGCCCCCCACTCTTCCCAATATCCTCCTCTGCTCTGCGCAGCTGCTCATCTGCTGCTGCTATAAAACGGCTGAGTCTGCGCCTCACTTCTCACTCCCTCTGATATTACACACAGACAAGCACACGGCACGGCAGAGCACACACTCGACTCCATCCAGATTTATGTGCCTTCCTGAGCAAGAAGCCACCGCGGCGGCGATGGGGCACGAGCAGCAGGAGGCGGGGCGGACCTTGCCGCGGCGCGGGCAGGTCAAGGCGCGCATCTTCGCGAGCCTGTTCCGGTGCTTCGTCCCCAAGGCAGCCCAGCGCAAGGAAGGCGGCAAGAGCAAAGAAAGCGGCAGCCGCCGCCGCGTTGTCCCCGGTGGATGATGTGGTCAGGGCGAGGGGGAGATGATATGGTTTCTGGTGAATCAATAACTGGGGTAGCTCCGGTCCCAGAGGGAATGCCGCAGCGACGGTTGTTCAACCGGCGGAGCCGCGGAGACTCGTCGGGGTGGGCGTGGGTGGGGGTGTACGCGTGGGGTAAACTGAAGTTATGATATTTGGTGTGGAATTCGGGTAGACTGAAACTGAAGTTATGATATTGGTGTGGAATTCAGAATTCATCCAGCACCCTGAATAGTCTGAGTTCCGTAGCGTTTGATTAAAAAATGGAGTCTCTGAACTCCGGCTGTCACCTGGGGTGCTCTGTATTTGTTTCAAACACTGCCATGAGTTGTGATGACTTTTTAGAAAGGAAAACTCCGTTAGTCTTTGCAGGTGTATGGTTTATTAAAATCGTTTATTTATATTAAAACTTATAGTAAAAAAGTAAATAAAAATTATAAATATAAGAGAAAATTAACGAATGGATAGATATCGGATGGATGAGATAGACAAACTACATAATTGATGATGTGTTCACAGTTTTATGTGGAGTTACCTTTCTCTAAATTTCCGGTATGCAACGTTGGTGTGTTCTCGTCTCTTTCATTTGAATAAGATTCTTCCTCTTGGTTGGTCTGTACTCTGTTCCTTTCACTTGAATAAGCTTCTTATTGGTTGTGTAGCAACTACACTGAACAAGCTTTCTGCTTTTGGATGCAGAGTAATCATACATTTGGCTGTGTTTTTCCTTTTCCTCTTGTGTTCTCTAGCATTTGGTTCCGACTGTTGCTCTGACATTCTCTCGGTGATCTTCCTTAAGAACCTTTTCTCATCAGGGTTCTTCAAACTGAATTAAGAGGCGGTGCAGGGTGAGGATGACAGTTAGACTCATAGGTTTAAGTTCTTGTGGTCGTGGGTTCTACATTTAGCAGGTGCGAATTTAGATATAAAATCTTATCCACAGGTCTGACAGATTAAGTACCGAAACTGTAGCGGGTTAAGTTTAAGTTTCTACTTAACCCCATAGGTGACCCGTGGGCACTGACCCATCTCCTCTTCTTTCTCTTACCTCATCATGTGGTTCAACTTCCCTTAGACCCTCACCTCCATCACTCTCTCGCTCTCTCTCTCTCCAAGCGCTCTCTCTCTCTCATGTTGGCGAGAATGGGCGAGCGTTCTCTCCAGATTCAGGAGGCGACACCCCTCCCCGGCCTCCCCATCGTTGCCCCTCCTCAGCCTCCCCTCCCGGTCCGGTGACCCCGTCACCACGGTCTCCCGCCCTTCAGATTAGGTCGTTGCCCTTCCCTGACCTCCCCGCCGCCGCCCCTCACCGGCCTCCCCTCCCAATCCAGCGACCCGGCCTCCACGGTTTCCCGTCCTCCTGATCGGGTCACTGCCCCTCCTCGGCCTCTCCGCCGTTGCCCCTCCCCAACCTCCCCTCACGGTCTGATGACCCCACCTCAACATTCTCTCACCCTCCCGATCGGGTCACTGGACCTCCCCAACCTCCCCGCCATCACCCCTCCTAGGCCTCCCCTCCCTATCCGGTGACCTTGTCTCTATGGTCTCCCACCCTACAGATCGGGTCGCTGCCCCTCCCCAACCTCCCCTCCCGGTCCGGTGACCCCGCCTCCACGGTCTCTCGCCCTCTCGACCGGGTCGTTGCCCCTCCTCGACCTCCCCACCGTCCACCTCCCCTCCTCGGCCTCCCTGCACCGCCTCCCAGCTAGTCCGTCACCACAGCACCGCCCCACCTCCCGACCACTGGCCCATCGCCCCGGCTTCCCCACCCGTCCATGCCTCCATAGGCCATCACCTCCCCGCCACCCACAAGACCTTAACCTGGGCGGTGCTTCACTGTGAATTCTTGTCCTGCATACTGTATGTGCTGTTTGGGCCTGAACAAGAAAGTGACAACCTTTTTTGTCGCGCTTGTCGACTCCTAAAAAATCGGCTATTTGCCACTGTGCTCCGGAAAATTGCACGGTCCATACGAACGTATTTCTTATTAGTATATTTTATTTGTGTTGAGATTTGTATTAAAAAAATAGGTAAAAAAATTTATACGATAGATAAAAAAATAACAGATAGATAAATATTAATAGAAGGAATAGATAATTAAGATAGATAGTGCGAAAAATGGTAATTTTCTTTTCGTAGCGTGCGGCACTTTTGCTCTATTTTCTTTTTCTTTTTTGCACGTTGTGATCATTGAATTAAGATCGTTTGGTTGCTAGAAAGGAGGTGGATTCTCCGTGTGATAATTTCTTTTCGGCTATATCTAGGTTGCGGTGAATTTTGCCAGTTGCTAGAAGACCTTAGGATCCCAGCTTGGTTTAACCAAGTAAACGCTAACAAATCTCACATGAACAGAAACGAAATGAGTAACACAGCCTAAAACAACACGGAGGAACCGAAAGTACAGAAGTCCGTCTCTTTCATTAGCACGTTGCAGATCGAAACTCAAAATACAGTGGCATCTACCAAAAAAACACTCAAGATACAGTGCAAGGAAACATGCGGCAGACCTCACAATAGCTTTCGTCCAAAGTTTATTGCGATGAATCTGAAAATTATTAGAATCCGTTCCTCTGTGCCAACAGCCCCGTAGGAGTGGTTTGTCATACAAGATTCAAATCCTAAAAAAAATCTCGCTTAAGCAGGTGCTGCAAAAGAACCATGTGACACCTCGTTGTTTGCTTCGCTAGTTCAGTTCAATGGTTCGCATGCCGCGAGAGCCCGAAACTTAAACAATGGCATGGCAGTACGGTTTCGTCGGGCGCACTGAACAAACACCAGTTTTTTTAGTTACAATAATAATTTGTTTAGTTACTTGTATCTATTTAGTTCAGTTAAGAAAAATGATATTTGATTAATCATACAAAGATATATTACATAAGATAAAAGATGTACAAATAAGTTTTACCATACCATTTATTTTATATCATTGTACTATCCTTAGTTTATCTATTTAGCCTTAATATTATTTGAAATATGTTAATATCACTTAATACATACTAATCACATGCTAATAACATCATTAGCTCAACACCAGCAGCATCTTGAGTCCAAATTCCACGTATATGCTGAGTTAGACTGACCGCATATATTCGCATTCGGTGAAGCTCAAAACGACAGGTAAACAACCAAACATCTACTGTATGTATTTTATAGGGTATACTGATTAATATGTACTACTAGCAACTAAATACACCATTTGTCTGTACGCAGATCCGCCGAGATCGCTGTCGCAGTCCAAAGATAGGCCAGCTCTGCTGCTACTCCCACTTGGCCATTTGGGGGGTCATTTGGGGGCCACCCCGGCGCCGCGTGACTTCAGAGCGAAGAATGCCTCTCTCTCTCTCTCTCTCTCTCTCTCTCTCTCTCGTCTTGACGACGCCGCGTGGCTGTGCTAGCAGCTCGGCGAGCTACTCTGATGGATTGGATGCGGTCACGGTCGCGGTGGGGGGTGACGTAAGCAGGGGTGACGTTTGCCACCTTGCACAGGTTCATTGAACGTGCCTTTTGGATTCCGCACGAATCCATAGTCCGAGCTCCAAAGGGTACAGGCCGGCCACGGGACGATCACGTGACGGCAGAATCATTTGACCGCTCCACTTCATTTTTCTAATCCAATCCAATGCAATGGGGATGGGTCACTCCTGCTCCACCGTCCACAAAATAGTGCGAAAGCATCGGCGGGTAAACCGCAAAATGTGACGGTCACCGTTCATCGCCGAGACGATTGTGGACAAGATCAGGCGCGGGAGTCCAGGATCCGAGCGCAAAACAGCCGCTGCCGCCGAAGCTTTGATCGCGAAGTCGTTGAAGGCCACGTGCGACGTACAACCTCGAGGGCCACGATGGTGACCCGACGGTCTATTTACATTGCACTGCTGCTTGTCTCTTCTCCTTTTTTCTGGGGGAACTAGAGGCGGATCCAGCCCAAAATTATAGGTAGGACGGAGTCGCCTGCTCCGTCATGAATTAACGCCGCTAGAGTGAAATACACGATACAGAAAGATCAACGTGTAGGTCTCGCCGTCAGAAAGATAGGACGGCCGCCCTACCTCGCCCTATTGGTCGGTTCGCCCCTGGGGGGAACAATTCCATTTCCTTCCCGGCGGCCGGTAGAGTGCTCGGTGACGGGGCTGTGTTCCTTTCACCGGTGCCCTCAGAATTACGATGTCCCGGTAGTTGAGACTCCCGCTACCTGAGGCCGGGAGTACTATTTGCGTCCTTCTATACTGGCGCATCAGCACATGTGTCCATGGCCCAAGCACAAAGGAGGACAAATACCAAGAAGCGAAGTTATTTTCTTGTCAAGAAACACGATATATCCGCTTGTCTGGTTGTCTCTCTTCGGATCTTCGCCCAGACCACAGTGACCAATCACATGTACAGTCACCCAGAAACATTCAAAGTTCATGGATGACGTCGATTATACAAATATTTATTTAAAGTAAGAATAATCTCTGCACTCTTACTGCAGCATCAAAGCAAACACGCTATGCAGCTCTTTGAAAGAGATAGGTCGGAGTAACACAGTAACAGTACGAGTCAAAAGTAGTAAAAAGGCTCCAACGCAAAGTTCTTGTGTAAGACTAGTCGTCGATTGTGGTTGTTCTGAGATTATTTTTACGTCCAAGTGCAACGGCAAAACATTGTGGTAAAGAAATGGAGTTTGCCTATGTAAGATAGCTCCTTCGCCCACCTCCACAAGGTCACTCGCACCGTCACCCACATCACTCTCGGCCTCTAGCATGCGTTCCTAGCTGCGTGCGTGACACCATGACGGGCAGAACGGCGGCCAGAGGAAGAAAGCCAAAGGGAAGTTGGACCCGACATCGATCATGAAAAGGATCATCCAAGGATTTGTTTGGTTGAGTTTTTCTGATTTAATTTTTTTGAGAGAGTGAATTTTTAGGAAGTTATTTTGTGGTTAAAATTGATTTTATAGTGATTTTTAAGGTAAATTCTATGAATAAAGTGATTTTTTTATGCAAAGTGAATTAGAAACTATTTTTATTCAACTCTCAACATCTAGGTTCATTTTAGGGAATTACTCTCGCAGATTCCACTCGAAAAACTAAAAACTAAAACCTAAAACCTGCTGTTTAACATAGCTCCTCTGATTTCACTGAGAAACTGCTTTAGGAGAACGACTGTAGACTGGGATAGACGACTAGAGAGGGTTAAATAGACGCCTTACGAATTTTTTGCAAAATAGATGGTTTACTCTTTGTTCATCTAATATTTAAAAAACCTACAAACAGAAGTATAAATTTTAGAGAAACAAAACGAGAGAGAAAAATTGAAAAACCAAAGTTAAAATGTGCCTTTGCCTGTGATGAGTTATTGATAATGTTGGATTTCAAATGATTTTGGTTGATATGAGCTTATTTGTGTGTGATCTTATTTATGACTAACCAAAGTTTGAATTGGAGCAGACTATTTCAGAGTTCAAAAAATTATGCCTCAATGGAACATCCAGTGTGTGGGTTTTTTACCACACTGGATAGTCCGGTGTTATGGTGAAGTGAGCAGCGAAGTATTTTTAATGCTGAAGCAGAAATAGAAGCAAACACTGGATGGTCCGGTGATAAACTTAGAGAGTGTCAGAGTATTTTATGTAGAGAGAAGATTTTTTGCACTAAGTTTGATTATGTACGTCGGATAATCCGGTACCGGGTTTGTGAACACCGGAGAATACGCCACATCTTTTGTTGCAGAGAGGTTGTAGAAGGGTGATTCGGTGGATTGGCACACGGCAGATTATCTGGTGATGGGCATGAGATCACTGGAAGTTTTCATTGGACCTTTTCTTGTAAAGAGCTAAATTTTCCTAGAACAGATAGTGTTACACTCACCGGATGGTCCAGTGTTCAGAGCAGAACACACCGGAACATTCGGTGTTCATGTTTTCTGCATGATGTGCTTTGAGTTGTAGTTTTTTATTTTGTGCTAACATGGAGATATTTTAGAGTGTGAAGAAATATGTTTGCTTATTTCAAGGTGTGCATGTGACAGATGTAACTTGGCGGTCGAAGGTAGGTGATCGGGGTTAAGCGGGTGCTTCATACTGGACAATCAAGGATGGCCGGACGGAGTCAAGGATGATCCTAACTGTATATAAGAAGGTCAAGCAAAGCATGAAATGAAGGATAAATATAGCATGTTAACAAAGTTAAGTGAAGGGAATGCCATGTAAGTGACAAAGTGATCAGAGGGATCAGGAGCGAGAGAGACTTACCAACAGTCAAGATCACAAGATGGTGGACACGCGTCATCATCGGAACGCTTGCTTCAGGTGGAAGCAAGTGGCGGCTAGTCACGTTTTGAGAAGCATGTTAGAGTTTCACAATTTAGCCTTAAAACCGTGAGAAAACTGGAGGAGTATATGACACCATCATAAAGCTTGCATCGAGGCGAAACTAAGTCGTGAAGGCGCCGAGGCCATCCGATGAATGGAGAAGAAAATAGACCAAAATACCTTCGATAGTAGATAGGAGTGTACTACAAGAGATGAGTATTTTAGGAAAAAGCTAGAAAACTTGGGATCAAGTTTCCTAGACCTATAAATAGAAGGGTAGGGCTATGAGTGAGGATGAACCAGCCATTTGAGCCCCTTGTGCTACCCATATAAGAGCATTGTGCTAGGGTTTTAGGGGAGAGGGGATGAGTGTTTAGCCTATGTAATATGTGAGAGTTTTGAAAGAAAAATATTTGTAATTCGCTTAAAATAAGACTGACCTCTTTAAGTAATGAAACTTATTTTGTTACATATAATTGAATTTCACATTTTTAGTTTCCCTCTCTTGGTTCCCTTCCCTTGTGTGTAAGTTTTTCATTTTCGGTGTTAATTTTTATTTTATTTTTTGGCTGAAATTTTAACACATTGGGAGGTTGTTTTTCTTGATGCTAAATGTATAAAATTCACATACACATGCATATATGATTGGGTCTTGAAACTCATTGCCTTTAGATCATCATCTTGGAGATCTTCTTCACCCGATGTTCATCTCATGATTCTAGAGTGATCTTTTCTCAAGATTTAACCTATATGTGGGGATGAGTCATGAATTGGTTTCCTGTGGAACCTAATATTCGATTCCAACTATGAGACCCACTTTTTATTGAATTTTCAACTTTAGTTTCTTATCTTTCTTGGAATCTTCCGACTCTCCGGTCCCATCTCCGAAGTCTTCACACTTTCTAGATAGATGTAGTTTTTCCGCTGTGTATTTTGTATTGCGTTCTGTTGTGATTCTCTTTTAGAGGTGTGTTTGATAATTGAATATGTGAAGACCATCAATTTCGCAAGAAATTTATTGAGGCGCATATTCATCCCTTCTAGTCGTTACTCTCAATCCTACAAAGTTCCAAGATAACATGACTTCGTGGATGGAATATGAGTCATAGATTCTATTCAAGACCATTTCATGTGTCTTTGTGAATAAAAGCTTGAAACTTGAACGAAGAACAAAGCAAATGACAATCATCGAAAGAATCAACTCTCTAAGTTGATGGTCTAGAGGCAAGAAGGTTCAAGACCTTATCAAATATATGAGAATATGAACATTTATGCCTCTAGTAACAAAAAGAACAACTTCCCAAGGTTGAAAAATTACAGCTTAAAGGCAAAAACGAAATCAATCAAAAAATCGAAGAACGTACACCAGAGGCAAGGAATTGAAAAAAGGAGATGAACACAAGCTCAAGCAAGAAAATAATCTTCATTAAGCACAGAGGCCAATCCTACTTTTGGCAGATTACAAAGTTGTTTTTCTCACAAAGCTCTAGCCTATTACAAAGACTAAGTCTATCATCTTCTCTCCTCCAAAACCTATCACAAGCCTCTCAAATGGCTAGCTCAAGACTCTCATACAGCTCTACCCCTCTATTTATAGCCTTTGAGAGCTTCCTTGGCACCTAAGTTTCTTTCTTCCCAAAACATCCTTCACCGATAATGCACTCCTACCTACTACGGGGTATTTTATTCCAGATTTTGCTCCTTCCATTGAACGGCCACATCTTCTTCATGACTTAAATTTGCCTCGATGCAAACTTCACGATGATGCCACATGACACTCCAGTTATCTCACGGTTTTGTGGCCAAACCATGAAATCCTAGCACACTTCTCAATGCGTGACTAGCTGCCACTTGCTTTGCCTCAAGCAAGTGCTCTGATATCAACGCGTGTACTCCATCTTGCGATATTGAGTGTCGGCAAATCTCTCCCGCTCCCGATCCAATGGGTCACCTTGTCACTTACACTGGCATCCCATTCGCTTGACTTTGTCAACACGCCGTCTTCATCCTTTATCCTTTCCATGCTTTTCTTGAACTCCACATGTATCGCTAGGATCATCATTAACTCCGCCTAGTCTCCTTGATCGTCTGGCACTAAGCACCGGCTTGGCCCCGATCATCCCGCCATCGACCCTCAAATTGCATCCATCTCCTGCACACCATGAAATAAGCGAACACATATCTCCAAATTCCAAGGATATCTCTATTTATCCCATAACACAAATCCTCAATTCAGAACTCATTCTATAGTAAATGTGAGCACTAGATGTTCTGGCATGTTCACTCACTGAGCACCGGAACATCCGGTGAGTGTGTTTCCATTTAGCGCACTAAAAAAATGCTTTCTGCAAGAATTGGTTCGGCACAAGCTTCCGGTGTTAACCCTTTAGTCAGCGGAATGTCTAGTGAGTTCAATTGCACCTGATCAGCGACTGGCAACCTCTCTGTAAGAATTAGTCTGGTGTACCATCCGGTGTTCACAAGCACTAACACCAGACTATTCGATGGCTACTTCAGTTTTGGTGCTAAAATCAAATTTCAAACTTTGTCGCGCACTAAATAATACTCCGGCACTCACTAATGGAATCACCGGATCATTCGGTGGGTTGAACTTCATTTTCCTCTGAAAGATTCCTTGTCTGCAGGAAATACTCCGGTGAACTCTTGTATCCCGCACCAATCTATTCGGTGCATCGTCCAGATTTCTTCTCAAAGAAAAATAGTCCGACGTGCTTGTTAGCACAATACCGGACCATCCGGTCAAGTTGACTTTCCAGACACCAGATATTTCGATGATTTCATTTTTCTTAGACTCAGAAACAAACACACCAATTCCATTTTTCCTCCAATTCAAATTAGTCATGAACAAGAATAAGAATCAACAAACACATACTAACCAAATTGAACTCAACTCGAACATTGTTAGTGACTCATCACAATCAAACCAAGGCACATCTCAACTTGTTTCCTCAATCTCCCCCTTGATGAGTCCATTGACAACACACATGAAGATCAAAGAGTTGAATCACGAGAACCAATAAGCATATCTAAGTGATCCAAAAGCCAAAGAGAAGCAAGAACATGATCACTTAGCATAAAAAAGAACTGGAAAAAGCCTAAATCCTAAAAGAAACTCCTCCTTGACAAAAAGGCTTGAATTTTCTCCCTCAAGCTATCATGCTATCTTCTATTTCTCCCCCTTGTTGATAATGGATTCATCATGAATGCAAAAAAGATACATATGAATGCAAAAGCTCATCTTTTCTTATGCAATTTCGCTCATTTTACTCCCCCTTTAGTAATGCAAAAGATATACAAATGCGATTAAACCTACCAAACTTCACATATAGATCACAAAATACTTGCAAGGACTAAAGATGTCAAAGCACTATAAGGAGTAAACAATATAACGCAAAGACGCACAAAGTCTCAAAGTAATTCCATGTCATAAGCACCGGGAGAAAGCAAGTTTTGATAAGTTGTTCACTTATAAAAAAAAAGATGCCACCATAAAAGTATCCACAGTTTTATGATCAGTGCAAAGATTAGGGAAACTAGTGTTATATCAAGTTCAAACTAGGCAATCAAGTTCAACCCGACGGGCTATGCAAATACTCACATATCAATCCAAGCCTTAGGTTGACAAGATAAAAAAGAACATTCTTAGCATATTAAAAAACACATGTTAAATTTATCATTTGATTATTTTCCTATCCCCAAGTGAACTTTAGCAACCAGAGGTTCACTTCTTTGGAAAATCACATGAAGCATTAAGACACCATATTAGATTCAATTTAGCTCAAAATTTTATCATTTATTTGATTAACTTAACATAGGATTAAGAGATGTAATTTTTCACAAAGCCAAGACTAGTTATGCCTTTGTGACACAAAAGAGCACATGCTCTCGCAAGGGTTAATCGTGAGCTAAACATCTACATAGTCAAATGTCAAAGACTCCTAATCCGTTGAACTGAGCAAAGCGGTATAGCTCAAGCTTTTCACAGAACTAGCACTAATTTAAGCACTGATAAAGCTAAAGCAAACACTCAATGGTGACAAATGATTACATTCATATTTCAAGTTCACTATTAGAAAATACAAGCTAGCTCAATAGATTCATGTCATGTCTCAAAAAGAGTTTAAGCTTGCACAATTTATCATATATATACTACATCTAGCACAAATTCACAACTAGTACAAGAAAGTGCAATTAACATAGAAGTAAAGCTTAATTACTATGAATATTTTACAAAATGCAATGTAAATGCAAATGCAATAAGTGCAAGATAGAGTATGTACAAAAATAATTCTCCCTCACACAATATCATAGGGATGGCACACACCAAGCTCTCCCTTCAAATAGGTAAATCTAGTAGCATCTAGAGGCTTAGTGAATATGTCGGCTAGCTGGTGTTTGGTATCAATATATTTCAAGCCAATATCCCCCTTCTCATTGTGATCTCTCAAGAAGTGAAATCTCACATCTATGTGTTTAGTTCTAGAATGCTGGACTGAATTATTGGCTAGGCTTATGGCACTAGTGTTATCACACAAAAGTGACACACTATTGAAATCTAATCCAAAGTCCCTCAAGGTAGTAACCATCTATATAATCTGTGAGCAATAGCTAGCGCTAGCTACATATTCAGTTCTAGCAGTAGACTGTGTAACGCTAGACTGCTTGCGAGAAGACCTACACACAAGAAAAGTATCCAACAAATGACAAGTACTAGAGGTACTCTTCCTATCAATTCTACAACCAGCAAAATTCACATCAAAAAACCTCGAAGAGAAAGCGAAGAAGAAGTAGAAAACCAAAGTCCATACTCGAGATTGTACTTGAGATACCTCATAATGTGTTTCATCGCTTGGTGGTGAGATGTTCATGGTGAAGCTTGAAAGCGAATGCACAAGCAGACGACAAAGTGGATGTCCAGTCTTGTAGCCGTTAGGTACATGAGGGATCCAATCATGCTCCTGAACTCCCGCTGGTCCACCGCATCGCCATCTTGATCTGGATCAAGCATCATTGAGGTACCCATCAGTGTAGCCAAGGGTTTCGCGTTGCTCATGTCAAACTTCTTCAGCAGCTTCTTGATGTACTTCATCTAGTGGACGAATGTACCTTGCTTGCATTGCTTGATTTGAAATCCAAGGAAGAAGTTAAGCTCGCCCATCATCGACATCTTGAACTCTCTGCTCATAGTTTTTGTAAATTTGGCCACAAATGTATGAGAAGAGCCCAAAAAATGATATCATCCACGTAAATCTGAACAAGTAGGAAATTTTTGCCATGCCTGAGAGTGAACAACGTTTTATCGACCGACCCAATCACATACCTATGCTCTAGGAAGAAGGACCTAAGTCTATCATACCAAGCCCTAGGAGTCTGCTTGAGTCCATACAAAACTTTATGAAGTTTGTATACTCTATGTGGGTATTTAGGGTGCTCAAGATATGGAGGTTGCTTGACATAGACCTCTTCCTGAATGAAAGTATTTAGAAATGCACTCTTGGCATTTATTTGATATAACTTGAAATCCTTGGATGCCACAAATGCAAGAAGAATCATAATAGTTTTTAGCCTAGCTATAGGTGCAAAGGTCTCTCCAAAGTCTATCTCCTCAGTTTGAGTGAAACCCTGAGCCACTAGTTTAGCCATGTTTCTTACTACAGATCCATCCTCCCCCTATTTGTTTTTTAAAACCCATTTGGTGTATGTGGTGTGAACATTGGGAGGTGACTCTACAAGGACCCAAACTTAGTTTCTCTCAAAGTTTTCTAACTCTTCATGTATAGCATTGATCCAATTTGAATCAGATAAAACATATCCAATATCATGAGACTCAAAAGAAGTAACAAATACAGAATCAATAAAATGAGCATTAGAAGTGGACTTGGACCTATTTACCCTCTCATCAAGATCTCCGATCATCATGTGGAGGGTGGGTGTTGTCATTGAATGTGTTAAGGGGACTTCCACCGTGAGAGAACCTCCCCCTAAAACACAGCTGGTGCAGGCTCGAGAGTAGCTAAAGTGGATATAGAGACTCTAGGACCCTCTGCTAGAGTAGAAGAAGCTGGAGCCAGCTCTGAAGCAGGTGTGGTCAAGAGAAGTAGTGGATCATCCTCGTCATCACCGAGAGCTAGAAGGTCACCATCTACAAAGATACTCTAGCTCATCTCTTGATCATCTGCACACTCAAAGGTAGAACTAGCACATGGGTTAACTTATAAAAAGTCACATAACAGGATTCCATGATGATATTCGTGTCAAGGTTGTAAATCCTGTAAGCATAACTATGAAGAGAATACCCTAAGAAAATACCTTCAGAAAAGCGCGACTCGAACTAGTGTACGAATCAAGGGAATGACCCCCTGGCCCCGGATTTCCATATAAAGGATACGACGAGGATAAAGACCCCCTTTAGGATTAGATCTACTTACTTTATCTTTCTTTCCAATTTTATGGTGGGTCAAGATTCCCACATTTTAGGATGAAGCACCGACAACAAAAAACTCTCAAATGTGAAACCTTCGGCTTCCTCCCAAAGCGCAACTCATAAGGAGTCAAATTCAAGATCGAGCACAAGATGATCCTATTAGAGATGTAGCACGTTGTGCTAATGACCTCAGCCAAAACTTCCTAGGAGTCCTATGCTCATCAAGCATTGTCCTAACCATTTCCACCAAAGTCATGTTCTTTCTTTCAACCACGTCATTCTGCTGAGAAACGTGTGGGGCAGAAAATTGATGCTCAATATCATGTTCAAGACAGAAAGCATAAAAAAGGTAGTTCTTGAACTCGATGTTGTTATCACTTTGAATTATTTTCAATGTACCAGGGAGTTCCTTCAACAATCTCAAAGCTAAGCTCTGAAAGTGTAAGAACACTTCATCCTTACTCATAAGAAAGAAAACTCAAGAGTAGTGAGAGTAATCGTCAATAATGACAAGTACATACTACTTCCCACCCGCCGAATGAACCCGAGAAGAACCAACAATATCCATATAGAAAAGTTCTCCCAGTCGTTCAGTCATCACCAGATTGACTGGTGGTGAGGAGCGACGACCATCTTGTCATGCCGACAAGGAGCACAAATAAGATTCTTCTCAAACTTGAGCTTGGGCAATCCTCAGATCAAGCTTATGGCACTCAAATAAGTAAGAAAATTAAAACTCATGTTCCCTAGTCTCTTGTGCCACATCCAAAGTTCAGAAGAAGTTTGAACAAGTAAACACCGAGAAGAACCAGAAGACTAAAAAAAATGGCTCCAAAAATTCTCCCAACTCTAAAAATCTTGCAAATCAAAGCGTCAGAAGAATCAAGAACTCGAGAAGTATTACACTTGAAGCGCACTTCCAAGTCCTCATCAAGCAACTGAGATACAGAAAGTAAGTTGTATCCCATATGCTCTAACCAAAGCCACATCTTTAAGAGTGAAATTCTTATTTACCTTTACCATTCCTTTTGCCTTCACTTTACCTTTCCAATTATCTCCAAATGTGATGTACTGATGATGCTTCGTCAGTGTGAGGCAGGAGAACCATGATAAGTCTCCGGTCATGTGGTGCGAACAACCAGAGTCAATGAGCTACTTGTTCTCCAGACCTCCACCTGTCACCTACATATGAGAAGAAAGATAGGTGGATGGCTCAGTACTAGGGTTAGTGATACATCTCTTGGGAATCCAGTACTGGGTCATCTGCTCTGAAGCAGTAAAAGCAGGTGCAAGTAAATCAATTCAAGTGCACTGAGGGAAAGTACCACGATGGGGAAAACATGGTCTACCAATGCGTTGAGACACAAGGCCTTCGGCATGCGAATCAAAACCATATGAGTCAGGGTATGATCCACGCCAGGCAACGCCTCTAGGAAGAGACTAGAAAGCGCTAGAGATTCATGGATAGGATAGAGGAAAAAGCTCAGGTACAACAACAGAGGGGTGGTACATGTTCTAGGTACTCCACTCGCACTCACGCTGCTCACCTCTCCTACGAAGAAAGCAAAAACCAACTAAGTGGCACTCCCTCTGATTGTAAGTGGAATGGTAAAATCTCTCACGAGCTCGGCTATCGGTCACTCTAGGCTCTCTCACAGGAGCTCTCACCTTAGGTTGTGGAGCTTTCTTGGGATTTGGTGCGAGTTTCTTCTTGATGGGTTGTAGTATGGGTTTCTTCTTAATGGGTAGTAGTGTGGAATCAATTTTGGACTTCTCATCATCTAGGATAGTAGGTGTGGTCAACACAGTCTTACTGTCCCCATTTACTGTCCCCATTGTACGTCATCCTCTCAAAACCCAACCTAAGAGCTAATCTCGTCTTATCAGCAAATATCTTAGTCTTGGTCAAGATCAAATTCATTTTTTTGCCCTTTGAACATTTCTCCACTAGAGAGAGGAGATACTCATTTTTAGTCAAAAGTTTCTGATCTTGCCCTCTAACCTAGTTGAGCTTATCTTGAAAGATAATGCAGGTGGAACATTTCAGCTGCACATCCTTCGAACACCTAGCTCTCTCCAATTTAGTTTCTAACTCCCTAAGGTTCTTGTCTTTCAGTTCAACATCATTTGCAAGCAAATGACAATTCTTACAAGCACTCAAGAGAGTAGACCTAGACTCCTCAAGGAGCTTCTTTTCGACATTCTCAAGCTGACTAGCGACGTGAGCATACATATTCCGAAGCTCAGCAAGTTCAGTCATAACAATCAAACAACTCTCACACTCCTTAACATTCATCCTAGACCTAAGCAATACAAGTTCATAAGACACATACCCATACTTAGGCCTAAGACCCTTCAACTCACGCATATTTTTCTTAAGTAACCTATCCTGGCTAACAAGAGCACCATTCAAGGTATCGGCTTGGATGAAAAGCTGGTTGTAGGAAGACAATACCTCGGTAGGAACAAACTCAGGATCACTGTTATTGTCGTTGTCATCCGTCATCTAGCAGAGGCCGATGAAGTCCTTGGCCTTCTTCTTATTCTTCACTTGTGGTTCATCCTCATCTGAGCTCTCCTCTTCGCTTGATGAGGTGTCGATGTCGCTAAGAGCTGCCATAAATGCCCTAGAAACCGCCTTTGTGGCTGCCTTCTTGGCCATCTTGTCACGGTTCTTCTTGAATAAGGGCTTCTTGTTCTTCTTCTTGTGTTGTCGTAGAAGCGGGTGGACTTCTTCACAATGAGGGCAAGGTCTTTATCATTAAGTACCTCCACCTACTCCTTTGTGATAGAGACAAGGAATGATAAAGCAAATCCAGCAGATAAAGTGTTAGCACAAGAAATATCACCTCCAGACTGGTTGCCACTGCTAAGTCCAGAAACCAACGCCATATTCTGAGACAAGGGGTTTTCGAGACCAATCCGAGCCGTCTTGGCTATCTCAATGGATTTGAGCTTGCTGAAGAGTTTATCACAATTTAACATGTCGTAACTTGGTGACTCTTCAATGCTCAAGATCTTCACTTTCCATATGCTACAATCGAGAGCATAGAGGAGCTTGATCGCCCTCTCATGGTCAGAGTAGGGTAAAATACCAGTGGATCTAAGATTGCTCACAATTTCATCAAAACGAGCAAGCATAGCATCTAGAGATTCACTGGGCCCTTGCACAAACATTTGGTATTTTTGGTTATATGTATTTTGACGTATGGCCTTAATTTGATTAATCAGATCTCTCGGGCAATATAACCAGATCTCTCGGGCAATACAGAGATGATGGGCCCTATCAAACTCATTTCGACTCTCTGCTCTCTTCCGACACTCCCTCCCGCTAGCATGTGCTCCCGCTACCCAAGCTCCACACCAGCGCAAGCTCCCGCCGCCTGAGCTCCACGCTGGCCCGAGCACCTAGCGTCGAGCCTAAGTAGGGAACCGAGCGCTGAGAGGAGACCAGTGGCCAGCTTGAGAGGAGACCGCAATTTCGGCCAAATACGGCTGGGTTCTGGTGGAAGGAGGCAGGGGCCACCGATGGTAGCCACGGCGCGACAGTGCTCGGTGCTTCATGTCTGGCCGTGCCGGCATCCAGCCGAGGAGGAACCTGCACGTGCAAAGGATAGCGGAGGGTCTTCCGTTGCTTGCCATGTACTCAGCTCGTTGAGGAAAGCAGGACAACGACAGCTCGGTGGTGCGACAGTGGTATACTTGGCGGAGTTGGGGAGAATGATGTCATGTGGCTCAATTCGGCGGTGGAAGATGGTGAATCTACGCGGAGAAGCTCTTGGGTGCTCGGCTTCGGTGCAGCTCAGCGATGGCGCTCGGCCTCAATGCAACTTGGTTCCCTGCTCTCTCGTGGGGAGGGGGAGAGGAAAGAGAGATTATAATAATCTGGTGTTGTTTGTTTCAGATTGTACAATCCAAATTACAACAAATTAGATTTTAGATTATGAGAATCATAATCTGGATTGTAAGAATCATAATAAAAAAACAAACAGACCTTTAGTTGTCTTCTCTCTTTTAGATTCGTGGGCGCAACTTTTCCTACTTTATTTTTCAGGCGTAGAAGGCATACATGTATACATGTTGGGTTCCTTTGCAACATAAGAATTTAACAGAAATCATATAAGAATTTTACATGAATCAATTTAATTCCATAGAACATATAATTTAGAAAAAAATCTTGCGTTTCAAAAGAGGCCGTATTGGGAAATAGATTTGGTTGATTTGTTGCGCAGACGCTCGAGGTGAAGTCATCCAATGCCACGAGCGGGTGTATAACAAACGAGGCCCCAAGATGGTGACACGAGCATTCATGTTTTTTATTGTGTTCTCCTTTATACATTTGCACTACGTGAAAACCGTCATTAATGATGGTGCATATTAAGAGGACCTTTAAGACTTTTAATGGTTTGATTCAAAATTTTGGAATCATATAGTGGAATTAAAGTTTAATTGAGCTATTCATTTCGATCCAAAGTAGCTGCAAAATTGAAATAAGCAATATAACGAATGTTTCAAATAGGTGACTTAGAGTGCCTTTAGTAAACCGGGCATAACTTTTGCATACGGAAAACGATTTCAATATTTTTTTTAAACTCTACGGACATCTACAGATAAAATTACATCTGTTTCTCCCCACTTTATCGGGTTTGGAATCTTGAGTTCTCATCCCCTGAAATTTCTACACCATTTTTGGACGCGCATTTGTGTCAATAGCTATCATCCCTTACATCAAAGATGAGCATAAATGTACAATGATACCTATTCTAATACTGCTGAGGTACGAAAAAATAAAAGAAAAATAAAAAATATAGCATTATGCTTATGATTCTTAATCATATATGGGCTCCGCTTGTGAGCACTGTTGCACCAAAGTGAGGAAGCCGGGCAAAGAGATGATGTAGTATGTCATGCTCTTAAGACTACAATCATGCATATTTTTGTTAAGTATGGGTGGATATTTTGTAATAGCTAGGTTATATGCGTCCTAAGTTTATTCATTCAAAATTATGTTGATATTTTATCATTTGGTTATTTCCGTTACGGATTTGTATGATGTTAACTGTAACTCTGTAATAGGTGACGGGTTAATGATTCTACAGAGGTAGAGATAGCTTTTATTCTATTATCTAAAAAAACAAAGCCATTATTAGTAATAGGTCACAACTTGACCCGTCACTAATAACTGGTTAGGATGACCAGTCACCGATGAGTCGTTATGAGTGACGGATCATAACTGTAATCCGTCACCTATAACTAGCTTAGAATGACCCATCACTATTGAGTCGTCATCAGTGATAGGTTACAACTATAACCCATCATTATTATCATAAATGATAAGCTATTTTACATTCTGTCACTAATTTTATGTTTCTTTTGTCTGCTTTCACATAGTGATGGAAGACCATTATTTTGTTATTCTCCTTTAGTACTTAGATCAGTGACAGTGTTCCATCGATCCATCTCCCTTAGTTTCTTTAGAACCATATCCATCTCCCTGTTTCAGGCCTAGGATGTCTTTATAGCTTAGATTTGGGAGAGGTGGGAAATATTAGTTACACTACGACTAGATGCATCTTTTTTAAGTGAAGAAAGCTTTATTTTTATATAAAATATTATTCCGGTGGTAAAAACCAATACACCCAAGACATTACATAAGAAAATAAGTAAAAAAGAAATTAATGAGAAAAGACTGAAACTGAGTGTGCACAAAAAGGCACCAAATCTCAAACATGAACATACAGCTCAAACCCCTTGCACTTCAGAACATGAGTGCTTGCTTGATGCTATTTCACTACCCACACAAAGTTGGAAATACCATCACATATTATCTTACAATGCATATTAAGAGGACCTCAAAGACTTCCAACATTCAACACCCTCACGCAAATAGGAGACGAGCAACAAAGGCCCCTAAAGCACTACACAAGAATCCACAAACTACCATTGCCTTCGGCGATCGGTTAGATAGTGACCCTAAAGCTGCACACAACCAAACTGTCATCATTGAACAGTGATTGGGAAACTGCCTAGCATGACCAACAGACGATCTGAACGATGAGCCCCTGAGTTTTAGTTGAACATCTTCTCTTCAAGCGAGTTCCAACAACACTAGGAAGAACTCCAAAGTAACGTATTCAAGGAGGACATGATGTCATCATCACTCGATCCGGCATGAGATCTGGGTTTTAACCCGAAGAACCCACTGAGGGTGTGGGAAGTAGGGGCACCATAGTGACGCCTTTAAGGAGGGGAACAACGTCTGAGAGTGTCGTTGTCGCTAGCGCCGGCAGAAAGCTGAGCAAAGCTTTCATACAGAGCCTTGCACTGCCCCTCGTGCATGTCACCACCTTTGAACTCACGACATGGTAGCCGCGCGTAGCATGGAGGCGCCCATGGAACACGTTGTGCAAACACAAAGATCCTAGCCAGACCTCTAGGACCAATCGCATCACTAAAGGATCGAATGACCCAATAGGGGGAGGTGAATTAGACCCTAATAAAACTTTCTCAAACAAAATCTAGAACAAGTAAACAACCTTAGCCTAGATAGAAAGTAACATTACAAAGACCAAATTAGATGAAATTTTAACTTGCAAGAAATACTCAAAGTAATGCAGGAAAATAAAGAGATGGGCAAGAAAACACTAAATTCTTTCTCGAGGTTTTGAAGAGTTGGTCCCCCTAATCCTCGGTGGAGCATCCATTAAGGATATCGCCCCTCCTTGAACCACCAAAACTCAAGTGTTCTCTAATGATAGTCACTTCTCCATCTCTAAATTGGTAGGTTTCAAACCAAGCACAAAGCTTCTTCTTAGGGCTCCTATAAGATCTTCAAGAGCTCACAAAGATACTTCCAATCATCAAGACCGCCTAGATGTTACCAACCACTAAGAGTAACAAGTCAATAGCTTCACTTAACCTAAATCAAACCTAAACTACATCTAGATGCACATTTGTTACTCTTCTTGCACTAATGATATTATTAATCTTCAATTAAGAACTTTGTAAATCACTCTAGTGCACTTCATTGCCTCTTGATCTCACACTAAATGTTTTAGCTCTTCTGAATAGCAAAGGATACCAGGGAGAGGAAATGGGGTATATATAGGCTAGAGGTCCAAAACTATTCGTTGCACAACCACCCACAGTCGTTGGATGATCCGACATGCATACACTCCAAACGCTAGCCCATTCAGCGTGTATCATCAACCCAAACTAGCTGTTACTGTACTAAATGCTCCGGCGAAGCCTTTGATGTATACGTTGGACCATCCGGTGTGAATAATCCCATTTTTCAGTGAATAGAAAACCTTTGAACTTTACTCCGATGAAGCATTCGGTGTATAAGTCAGATTATCCAGCGTGTACAAATCTAAAGTCCATCTTCTGCGTAGCCAACTTGACTTCATCGGATCATCTGGTGTGTACAAAGAGCACCGAGATAAAAGCTCCAACGTGTACAATGCTTCAACGCTGGACCATCCGACGTATAGAGAAATTTCAGAACTTGTCCAATTCAAATTTCTTTTTTGGGGTATTCCACCTCTTGCTTGCTTCTGGTCCAAAGATGAAATCCTTAGTAATAGTTGGTTGTATTCACCCTTTTTTGGAATAATAACCTCTTTTACTGCAGTATTAACTGTATTTTATATGTTTCAGATATATTTACTTATTTTTGATGGGTATTTACGTGTTCATTTTCAAAATTACAGTAGTACTAAAGAAGGTTCGTTGTATTCACCGTAGGCACGATAACTGGTACACCAGAGGTGCGTTAGTTATATCTTCACTTCAACTCATATATGGATTTCTCTGAGCTAACTAGTGCTAAAATATCATGAGTGTACATCTAATAAAGTTTAGACTTAACTAGGTGAAACTACCACTCTTAGCCTCTCTTTAGAGTACACTCAAAAATAAAAACGAGTCTATGTTAACGTTTACATCCTTTAATCGCTCATACAATTAATTAATGGACTAAAATCGTCTAACAACATTATAAACTAATTCTTTAATTACTTTTCAAAGTAAACTTGTTAAACATAATAATATAATTATTATTAATCATCAAAATACTTACCATTTAACTAAATCTGGATATTACAATCGCACCTACGCACGAGGCGCCAAACTGCTTCACAGAAAGAATCATGCACAGTGTCGGTAGAGCTTTCAGATTGAGGCCTCCCCTTGTCAGCCTGCAGCATATACATAGACCGCTCAAATAAGAAGATCCAGAGGATGAACCTTGCTTGGTTGAATTTGATGCTTCCACAGATGAAGAAAATGTGAAGCATTATGAGGTTATAATGCGCAACAAGGTGATGATCGGAGAACGGTTTGCTATTGGTACGTACTGTACGACACCTACATGTTTTTAATATAAATAAAGGCTTTTTGGTGATGACTCATCGCATAATTAGTTTACAGCTAACCGCGAAATCAGAAGTTTGTGTTAAACAAATGGCACTTGCCTCTATAAGAAAGGTACCGGACGTTGCGCTTCCCTCCACACCTCCACAGGTCACTCGCATCGTCACACAAAACCATTATCGGCTCGGCGCCTCTCACCAGCATTCCTGTGTGCGCTGCGCGCGTCGTGCGATACCATGGACAGGCAGGACTACGACAACGGCCAGAGGAAGAAACCCCATGGAAACCAGTACCCTAGGAGGGGCGGGATCATGAAAGGGATCTTCCAGGACTGGATCGGCAAGAAGGCCCCAACGAGGCCTGGCGGCGGCGGCAACGATGGTTACGACAACGGCAAAGGGGGCGACGCCGGCGGCGGCGGCTCCAACGCTGATGGCTACGGCGCTTACTGACGCATGATGCGTGCGCGCGTGGTTGCGTACGCGGGAGCGAGCCCCGGAGATGGTTAGTTGTTGCTTATGTTGGGTTGCAGCTGGTTTGCTTCTATGCGGCTGCTAAGTGTATCGATCGTGTTGGGTGGAGGATCCTGCTGTTCTTGTGTTCCTTGGTTGTGTGCTTTGTGGTCAATAACTCTGGAGTTATTAATCCATGGGGTCGTGCTTTTGGATCTGATTGAATGCTCACTTTGTTGCACCAAATGATATCGCCCTCTTGTTCTTCCTAGTGCTTTTGCAGTTCTTGCGTGAGTGGGTAATTATAGATCTCGCTCGTGTTCTTCTTACTACTGCCTTCTCTCGGTTTTACCACCGAATTCTTGTGCGCAACTTCGGCATACTGGATCGAGAATAATACATGCATGTACGGATTGGGAAGGGAAATCTATTAGTTCCAACCATCACGTCGATCCGTCGATGCCGCAGTTCGAATTGAGACTCTAATTTCTTTCCTTCCTTTTGCACTGCGACTGTTTCTTTGAACAGATCATACAAAAGACTGTTCGAAAAAGACTAATTATGTTGTTTGTCTCTATTTACTCAAAGAACAGTGAATTAGATTAAAGAGAGAGACATGTTCGCTTTCGCTTTGGGCGAAATCCACTGGTTGCGCCGTTCCCCCTTTAATTTGACAAATTTTGTGCACAGTGCCATAAAATCCCCATTGTCGATAAAATTATCTACGTACTGGTACGTGTGCACGAAAGTGCCCGCCCACTCGCACGTGCAGGGAGACTTCACGTTAACCAGGAACCGAATCATATCGGGTCGCGGATAAAAAGTACGCATCGTTCTTAATTGGCAGCTCGCTCAAACCCCTGGTAGAATATTCACGAGCACGCGTGCTAGGTCGATTCGGCGTTAAGTGTTGAATGTAGGAACCCAGAAAAGATGTGATGGATACAAGCATACAGCTCATGCTTGTTCTTCACTGGCTCGCTGCCGTCCGCTTTTCACTTTCAGTGGACTTGCCTTGGCCAAAGCTAACCACGCGTGTGGTCCGTCACTAATAAGCTGTCACGGGCTTGTGTCATCGTTTTCTTGCTCTTGACTACGCCTGCAAGATCGACTCTGTACGGTACACAGTATAAAAGTTCCCTACACGATATTATGGTCCTGATTTTATCTTTGCCTCGAATGTAGTTTACGATGCAGGCCCAGATTTGTTTTCGCCACTATGCATCCAGCGGATGTCTTGTTTCGAATTCGGACGTCCAAGAAGGCCCAAAACGAGTAACCCTGCTTCTGCCTGGGGAATCTCCCGCTGGGTAGGGAATCCTGGTTTGCTGCCGAACTCGCAATGCACTTGTTGGGCTAACCTTTCGGTTATCCCACGAACATGGAAATCTGGTTATGGCCTGCTCGCGTTCGTCGCATGATTGTACTTTCGAATCGGGGCCGGTGCTGCTGCTCCTGATAGCGACGCTTCTAGATTTTTTATATATTTTTAAAATTTTGTAAGATTACAGGTCTCCGTTTTAAAATTAATAAAGTCTATCGTATTATTGCCCGTTCAACAGACGAGAACAAGGTATTGTCAGTTCAGCTGGCAGCGTATTTAATAATTAGAGAGAGGAAGGTATCGTCCGTTCAACGGGCGATGATACGATATGTATAATTCAACTGCAGAACTATATGTATAATTAGTTTTTTAATAGAATTTGTATTCAATAAATTAAAAATTATTGTATATTAATTTTCTAAAAAATATTTAGTTGGTGTAAAAATGTGTGAAATTTTTTGTACGAAGTGACTTTATGAGAATACAAAATCTAATTTGTTGAATAATAGTAATTATGAAGCACAAATATCATATACTCGGCACCAAATTTACATACACTCATAAACATTACATGAAACATGAGGTTTTTCATCACCGCGCGAATGAACTATAACCGTAAAGAGGTGATAACAAACGTTGGTATGTACGGTACGTTTAAAGACTAACCTAATAGCATGTCGCTGCTAAACCTAACATGCCTTTAAAGAATGAAAATAGATCGAGATACAATAGATGTTATTTACTGAGTGCATCTAGAATATTTGCCCTTTCTTAAGACATCGGGCTCCCGCCTAAGCGCGATGGACCCTCTCCCGCTTCCTTTCCCTCTCTGCTTCGTGTGCTTGAGCCGCGGTGCACTCCTTCGTGGCATTCCTGATGTGCTTCTCCTCCTGCCACTTCATCTGTAGTTCCTTCTAATGTCGCTTGTACTCGCGGCGTCGGTAAGCTTCCCTCCTTCATCGTATTTTCATGTTCACCCATCGTTTCTGGTCCTCATTTTGCTCCATGTTGAGTCATTGCATGAAGTCGCAGATAGGTGGAAGAGACTGGACAAAAGAAATAAAAAGGGAGATTAGTAAGAGAGTGCATGAAATCATGTGGAAAGTGTCACATGAGTGATCTATGTCGCTATACCGGTGGGTACTCATACGGTCCATGTCGAGGCTTATCGTACTGGTAGTTGGCACACATGAAGAAGCCTAGGTCATATGTGTAGGATATGTCCTACGACTCGCGAAGCCTACAAGGGTCGTCACAGAAGTATATCGATGGTTCAACCCTTTGGGGGATGAAAATCCTCCGATGTTTCTTAGGTGGGTTTGGTAGAGCTGAGGAAGACGTTGCATTTGAGAGAGCTGAGGAAGGAGTGGTCTATCTATAAATGAGGGTGGAGTTATTTATGATGAATGGGGGCTGGTGCATGGATTGAGTGCATGGGCTCGGCTCGGGGCTAGAGCATAGGCTTCCCTGTGGAAGCTGGAAAAGTGTTGTCATTTCTTGCTAAAAGCTGAGGTGTGTGGTCACTCAGTGTCACCTCATATGTCCTCTATCGTTGGGACGTCTTGTCTACAAACACAACGCAATCGAGTCTCTACTGGTAGTTGGTACGCATGAAGAAGCGTCTGCTATAGGTGTATGATATATTACTACTTACAATCTCATTACATGTTCATATTGACATAACCTGTCGCTAGCACCTTTTAAGAGAAATGTGTCCAAACGCTACCGACTACTCAGAGTCGCTACAGAAAGGCATCCAATGCATGCACTATCTCTAAATTACATACCTACACTTGGTTTATACACCATCAGGACTTGTTGTATATAAACAAAACTCAATCGATTCTCAACTCACACATGTTCTGACCACGAATTGAATCGAGTCAATGGTGTTTCCTCATCCTCTCGATGGCCACATCGATCCACCACCTCCACAACCCTATTTAGACGTCCATGGCAGAGATTTCTACGGAAACCACAATGCTTTTCCTTGCTCGTTTTGGCCACCATGTCGACATGGAGATGATATTGTAGTCCAGGTTTATGAGCATTTTGGTGACGCAGGCCGTCGCTTCTTCTGTTGTCCACATTTCAAAGTACGATCAAATAGTACCTACTTTCTTTCCTATTTTCTCAAAACTATTTACTTGTCTCATCTATCACTTTTTCCAGACAGACAATTGTGGGTTCCAGTACTGGATTGACCCGCTGATAGAACCACACTTTCAAGAATACATCCGTCACCTGCACATCGTTATCGAGGAACTATAGGAACAATTGCGCAAAGAGAGATGCAGCAACGTCAAAAGGCGTTATATCTCACGTCGCATGGCAGGTCGAAGGAACAACTAGGAGTAATAAGAATGTGTTCTAGCGGTCGATCGATGATTTGATTTCGTATTTAACCTGTATTATGTTACCATTTTCTAAATGTGTGAATCACAATATGTACCCAGGAGTAACCAAGAGCTTGCTTCCTCACCACCACCACCACCGACGCTCTATGGTGACGTGTTACCTAGGCATTTTGTTATATTTTCTTGTACCGTGTTGTTCATAATTGAATAAATTATACCCCGTCATGTAACGTTTTATTGTATTTGCATGTGTTATAGTAGTAGGGTTTTTTTATGCGAAGGCTTTTTATTTTGAAAGTTGCAAGTGAACGATTTGAAAAGGGATATGACCGTACGATGGTTTTCCTTGGTATCGATGGAGAACACAATTAATAAAAACATGGCTGATAATAAATACTCCCTCCGATTGCAAATGTAGGTCGTTTTAGACTTGTGCACAAGGATTAAGAAAATAGATCAAACGACCTTGTTGCCCTTTATTTATTCTGCATTGAAAAAGATAACTCATTCATTTGTGAGAGTGGTAGCATTTATTAAACAAGGGCAAGACGGGAACAAAAGAGAAAAAAGTGCATAGAAGTTCGAGAATGACTTATATTTAGAGAATAATTGAGGAGGCTAAAACGACCTACATTTACAACCAGAGGGAGTATCCCACATTAACATCCAACATGATATGACAGGCACATAATATAAATACTAGCACAGAATACACATAAAACAATAACACGTAGTACTACTACATAACACCCTGAAACTAACAATGACAATAGAATCCTACAGGTTACGTCCCCTCTTAGGAACGACGCCCTTGGTTGCATCTGTCTTGGGGACCCTATGCCTCATCGCTCGCACGTGGTGACCTGAGTACGTTAGGCACTTCAGTGGAACGACCAGACACTCAGGTCGGCTAGAGGGCGGTGGAGTGGCGTAGTCATCCTGGAAGGGATGAGTCCTTGGGAGTGGCGCACCAGGTAGCTGTGACACACTGAGCTCGTCACTATGTCCGATGATGAAGTCGTAAGCAGGGACCTGACTAACGTCCCTGCTAAGCAGCTCCATGTAGGTACCATGTGCCTCTACTTTCCAGAGATCATCAAAGTCTGCACATGGAACAACAAAGAAATCAAGTTACCACCGGTAAACTGTGACATACGTAACAATATGGCATGCATGAAGCGAGTGTCCTACCTGCACCAGGGACATGAGAGCACGAAGGACCTGCGTCTGTAGAGGAAGGGTGCATCGCACCACTAAAGGCGTGGAAGTGGCTAGCGGAACCGTAGAAGGGGTCACCGGTGTCAGAGAATGGAAACCGAGGTCACCGACAGGGGTCACCGGCAACATGGCTAGTGGAACCGTAGCAGGGGTCACCGGCAACGTGCCACTGTAGTACCGTCTTAGGGGTCGAAGAGGAAGACGGTGTCGAAGACGTCCTCGATGGCTCGGCGGCGAAGGGTGGAACTACCGGTAGGTGCGGTGGCTTGGTGAAGGTGGCAAACGATCCTGCCGGCATGTGTGCCAACGCTCGTGGTCCCGTCGTAATGTCTGAGGATGAACTACAGCTCAACGATCCTAAGGCCTTTGCCACGTTCTGGATAATCTGGCCAAACGACGTGCTCATCTCAACCCCGGGGACCTCACCCCCACTATCGAGCCACAATCTCGATGCACGTGTCTTGGCATCAATCTGGCGTAGTATGTGCCTTTGCAAAGATAAACTTCATTTACTTCACAATTTTTAAGCTAACAATTGAGGTAAATAATGAATCGCGTAGGGTTATTCGTACCTCAAGCGAACGAGCCTGGTCCCTAGGTACGTGTCGCGCACGGCCACCACATGCCGTGGAAACTCCACTGTTGTGTACGTCACCCGAACCCGCGTGCGATGCACGAATCACGAGTGTGGCCGCTCCTCGTCCACGACATGTACTACAGCTACGTCCCATTCTTCAACCCATCTCTGCACACGTGACGCAAATGCGCTAGTGGAATGAGTCCCCCTCCATGTCAACATGCAAAAACACAAGTTTGTGAATTCAAGGTGTACACATGGGTCGTATGAAAATGTAATTACAATGTTACGCACTCGTGTATGTTGGTAGGCACCGATCTAGTCAACGGTAGCGACCACGACTGGAACTTCCCCAACTGCCGCATCACACGATGCGGCGAGTACTCCTCAACGTATATGTCACAGACGGGGGCATGGGTCATGAGCCAGTACTCTGGGTCACGTAGGCAGAGCACTGAAAGTCCAAACGGAGCACTTCAAAGTACCTCGAACTGCGTGTACGGCCACCAACGCACATAGTCCATCGTCAACTCATCGAACTGGCGAACGAAGTCCGGGTAAAGGTGGTGTGTCTGCACGCTGGACTAACTCGGCTGTGCAACCTAACTGAGTTAGACAATACAATAAAGCAATCAAAATAAACATACACAAATAGCATTGCACTTACCCTACGTCTCCACCATAAGGACCCTATGGTCGGACCGTCGACATCGTCTGCACCAAACGGGTATGCACGAAGGTCCACAACGGGCCTGCCGATGGCGATGCGCTTGTACGACCACATTTGAAGTATAAGAGGACACCCGTTCAGGATCGCGTTGTCATCAATCTTCGTGCACCCGTCACACAGGCCACGGTACGTCGCAGCCAGCACAGCTGACGCACAGCTGTATTGCGGATCCTCCACCGGGTCGATGTCCACAACCTCTCTGGCGTAGGGGATCATACTCCTTAAGACCGTGTTGTTGTGGGTCTCGGTGAACATGACCCACCCGAACAACCACAGGAGATACGGTTCCAAGTGTTGGGAGACGTCCTCGATGCCTATGGTGGATGGTGTCCGCATGTCAAACAAGGAAGAAGTACAAATATCTGCATTTGTTAATAACGTAAAGGAGATGAGAAACCATTTAAAGACATACATACCATAAATTGAACAAGAAAGGCCATCAGGATGTGCTTCTCGTTCGCTGGAAAAGGCCTGAATGGGGCTACACCGTCCATCTATTGAACGACAGAGAAGCGGCCTAGCATCTCATCCCGCCATCCCACTCCCACGTCCCTAGCCCCAACAACGGCACTCGCGCAAGGCAGACCCATCAGGAGAGAGACGTCTTCGAGCGTGGGCGCCATCTCACCGCACGGGTGGAACTTGTGTGTCTCGGGACGCCACTTGTCGACAAGGGCTGCGAGGAGGGCCCTGTCATAGCTGAACCACATCGCCGCCTCCGAGGACCCCGCCAACGCATCCACCTCCACAAGCCGACATAGCGGAAGTAGGCTAGCAACACACAACCTGCAAGTATACTACAGTTAGTGTCTAAATCCGTATGGAACTGTAAATTCAAAATTAATAAACCTCGAGATCCAGCGCTCGTCAATCCTCATTAGCTCATCTAGCACACGAGGTCGAAGTACCGGGAGTTCCTTACCCTGCACAGCGATGCGGTACGAATGGTGCTTGAAATCAATCCAGGGGTCGAGCAGCTCCGGCTGCGCCATACGTGCATGTTCACAAGTTATTTACATTTTTATATGCAAAAAAGAGTAAAAAGTGCCAACTGGTCTTTATTTGTGGGAATGGTGTGCACATGAATATCCATCACACACAAAATTACAACATTAATCAATCCCAATGAGCCGACGAAGCCGACGATAGACGACTACGATGACACCTCCCATCTCCAGTAGACTCGGACGGACCTGCTTCCGCGGGGTTCCCATTTGGGACAACAACGGTGCATTTCTTGTAAGTGTGTCCTGTTTCGTTGCACTTCCTGCACCATTTCATGCGACGTCCAATTTCTGCTTCATCCATGTCATTACGGAGCCTCGTAGTCCCATGCCACCCCCTTTATGCTTCATCTTGTTGGGATCCGGTATGAACAAAGCATTGGACTCATTTTCCTTCGTGAAAGAACCATAAATCTCGAAGCCATAGACCTCATGGTTCTAGGTGTCGAACAGAGCTACCTCCTTGAAATAGTCACAGACGAACCTCCGAGTCCTCAGCCCCGTCACACCACACGTGGCAATCACATGGGAGAAGGGCTTATGTAGTAGCATCGGCTTGTAGCAAGTGCAAACACACCTGTCATCGAAGATGGTGCACTCGTGAATAACTCTAACGCTTGCCCCCTCTCCTTCCTTTGTCCCTGCATAGAATTTCGTATCTATACTGTGTAGTCCCCATGGTCTTCACCCGATGCATCTTTTCCTTCTCCACATTGTCTTCTATGTACTTAGTCATCTTCGTCCCATAAATCATACTAGCATTATTCAGCGTCGTGTACGCTACTGCATAGCGGTCCCTGAAATACTTGCATGTCCCTTGAAGTATGAACTCTATAATCCCCACCGGCGGCAACCCCCTCACACCTTTCATCACGCAGTTGTAAACCTCTGCTAAATTTGTAGTCATAATGCCGTACCTAGCCCCATTTGTGTCGATAGAAGAGCCCACTTCTCCTTGGGCTCATTCTCAATCCACTCGCTAAATGACCTGGTAGATGACTCGCTCCTCCGTGTGATGCCAGCTTTATTGTCATTTGGCAAGAACTCAAGAGGTACCAGTACGTCCTCCGCTCCCGTCACGGGCCTCCCTACATGCTCCTGTGTTTGCTTTTTCGTCAGCTCGTCCAGTATCTTCCAAAGAGCATCAAACTTCCACTGTTTGTTCTGACCGCACAGCCTCTTGAATATGTTCATGAGGTTCTTGTTTTTGAATTGGTGGAAGAAGTTTGCACCCAAATGCCTCATGCACCACCTACTATGTAGGTTTGGCCACATAGGTCAAATCAAGCCATAATTCGTTCCATTTTGCAGATCCAGAATTGCCTTAAGTATCCTAGCATGCCGGTCATGTATAATGCACACATTCGGTATAGAAACCAATACCAACTATTGTTATTCTCACTCTCTACAAATGCAAAGGCCAACGATAGAACTTGATTGTTCCCGTCAACCCTAATAGCAGTCAGGATCTGTCCTATAAACGTGCCAGTAAGAAAAGTTTCGTCGATTCACAGGATAGGCCGACAATAGTAGAAAGCTTCAATACATGACCCTATTGCGAAGAAACATTGCTTCAGGATGTACTTTCCAGGTTTAGACAGCAATGGGTACTTATCAATATCGTAATACGTCCCCGGGTTCCTTCGAGCAATAGTCTATAGCAAACGTGGCAGATTTTCATATGACGCTTCATAGGTCTCGAACCTCATCTCAATTGCCTTCCTCTCCGCCCTCCATGCCTTTTTGTAGCTGATAGTGTACTTATACTCCTTCTCAATTTGCCTGATTATGGACCATGGTTCGTAGTTTAGGTTGTTAAAAAAAAGGGAAAAATGACCTCTTTTTTCAGCAGGGCTTCGCCGCACAAATCTCCCTCCCCTCCCCTCCCCTCCCTCTCCTCTCCTCTCTCAGCTCAATGTGTCAAATGAAGTGCTGACGTCAACAATGCTAGCTGGGCCAGCCTAAATACTCAAAAGGTATCGCCCGCACGATGTCGTAGCCACGAAGGTCTCTCCTATTCAGTTGGCGAGAACAAGGTCTCGCCCGCAGAACAGGCGAGACCTTCCTCTCCCCATTTATTAAATGCGCTGCCAGCCTGAGCCCACAAGGTGTCACCCGTTCAACGGGCGAGACCTTGTTCTCACCCGTTGAACGAGCGACGGTAGGGTAGACTTTGTTATTTTTGAAACGGGCATGTAATCTTGAAAATTTTGTAAAAAATATATAAAAAAATTCATGCTTCTTTTCGTCAAGCATCCCGAGCCGTCATTGCGGAATCACGCGATGGAAGCAGCAGCCCACCTAACGTGCACCGTGAGTTTTTTTATTTTTATATTTTTATCATTAATATTTACATAAATAGATCTGTGATGATAATATTTGCACAGATAGACACCTATCGTCCTCTGAAAGAGCTACAACTCTTTCAGAGGGCGGTAAGAATGCTACGGTTGTAGCGCCACCCTTTACTGCCCTCTTAGAGGGTTGGTAGGGCCCACCTTCGAGCACGATGCCCTTACAGCCCTGTGAGAGGGCGATTAGCCCTTGCCACTCTCTTAGGGGGTGGTTAGCCCTACTGCTTGGAAATATTTTTTTAATTTAAATTTTGTATACGTCAATTTGAAAAATACTGCACATTCATTCGATGAAAAATATTAGTTGTGCAAAAAGTTATCAAAATGGCATTACGAAGTAGTTACTTTTTGAAAATTTTGGATCGATGTAAATTTGTTGATATATTTTTATTTATTTAATGTAAAATTTTATAAGTAATGTTTTTAGTGACGTAATGTTGGGAGGATACAAATCTAATTTGTTGAATAATTGTAGTTGTGAAGCACTATTAGCATAATACTCGGCACGGAGGTTACATATGCTGCTGACAAACATTACATGGGACATGGGGTTTGTCGTTGTTACGCGAATGGACCCTAACCATAAAGACATGATGATAACAAATGTTGGCATGTATGGTATGCCTAAAGACTAACTTAATAGCATGTCGCTGCTAATCCTAACATGCCTTAGTGAATAAAAATATGTCGGTTACAGTAGATGCTCTCTACTGAGTGCACTGGGATATTTGTCCTTTCTTAGGGCATCAGGGCCACCCACCTTAGCGCGATGAGCCCTCTCTACTTCGCATGCTTGAGCTATGGTGAGTTCCTTTGCTGCCTTCCTCATGCGCTCCTCCTCCTGCCGTTTCAGCTATAGTTCCTCCTGTTGTTGCTCATACTCCTGACATTCGTACGTTTCTCTCCTCCACCGCATGCACATGTCGAGCCATTCCATGAAGTCATAGATAGGTGGAGTAGACTGGACAAATGAAACAAGATGTGAGATTAGTAAAACAGTGCATAACATTATATGAAAAGTGTTACATAAGTGATCTATGTCGCTATACCGATGGGTACTAATATGGTCCATGTTGAGGCTTATTGTATTGGTAGTTGGCACAAATGAAAAGGCATAGGCCATAGATGTAAGAGATATTATGGGACTCACGAAGCCTACAAAGGTCACCACAGAAACATATCGGTGGTTCAACCCCCTAGGGGATGAAAATCCCTCAATATTTCTTGGGTTGGCTTGGTGGAGCTGGGGAAGATATTGTAGTTGAGAGAGCTGAGAAAAGAGTGGTCTATCATTGGATGAGGGTGGGGTTATTTCTGGTGGCTGAGGGTTGGTGCATGGACTGAGTGCATGGGCTTGGATGAGGCTAGAGCATAGGATTTCCTGTGAAAGATGAAAAAGTTGTGGCATTGATGCTAGATAGAGATTCCCTGTATCAGGATAGAGGTGTTGTCATTTAATTTATGATTAAAGCTCTGTCGTGTGGTCACTTCATATCTACAGCCTGCGTCAGGAAGTGGTGTTGTCATTTCATGGTTAAAGTTGAGTCGTGTGGTCACTTCATGTTTAAAGCCAGACTCACGACGAGGTGTTGTCATTTCATACTTGAAGCTCTGTTGTGTGGTCACTTCGTGTATAAGTAGATTTCTAAGTAATATTTTTCATATATTGGATAGAATTGTGCTTGGATAGCACGTTAATATAATAAATATATCATCACATTAATTAGACATAAAATTCATAAATAGTTCATAACATAGTACGTTAATATAATACAGTAACCATATACCCATCGAACTAAACTAATAAAATGAAAATGTAAACAAAAGAAATAGTCATGGCTGGCATTTGCATAGCTCTTAGTGGATAGATGTTGAATACCTAGATTATCTCATGATGGCGGAGGAAAGTGGCAACGCAAATTTACTGAAGAATGCCAATTGTGCCAATCAATGCTATTATGGTAAGATGATTGTCGTCTCCGAGGTGGTGATACGAAGTTGTAAGGATAGGTACCAGTAAATTCACCATCATTTTTAGGTCATCAATATCCTCCAAAGATGGAGGCTTCTGAGGGAGGGACCTGGATTACTTGTAAACATATCAACAATATCGTAGTCATAAAGCTCATGATTCCATATGTTCAGTATCTGATCCATCATAAAGTAGTGGAAAACATGTTGTCTATGTAGCATATTGTGCTCTTCACATGCAACTATAATATGTGTACACGGCTTGTGTAGCAATTGTGACTTCTGGTACGTACAGATGCATATTTCAATCCTAAGCACGCACTCTTGCACATAGCGCTCATGTATGCCACCCCTACGACCCTTATCATGGCACAAGACACTGAATCTATGCTCTATAGTTCCATCTTGATTGGCGCTATGCATATGTGCCTTCTTTATGGCCTTCTCCATTTACTCACATAGCATCGATCCATATAGCATACGGTTATCCGCCATTGCCTTTGAAACAACTATGTAACGATCAATGAAATATCTGCAAGTCTCATGCACAATACCTTCAACAAATCCAACAAGTCGGAGGGACCTCATACCCCACATAACTCAGTTGTAGATATCAGTAAGATTAGTTGTCATTATCCCATACCTTGCCCCTCTAGTGTCATACATTAATACTCATTTCTCTCATGGCTCATTTTGTATCCACTGTGAAAAGTTCCTAACAATTGACCCTGACCTTCTTACTATCTAAGGAGTATCCGTTGGGATGGGTCCAAGAGCAACCGGGTCATCTTCTGTATCTGCTAACTCAGCTGTCTGCTTCGTGGTTAGTTCATCTAGTCTTACCAATAGTGCATTGAACTTTCTCTTCTAGTTTTAGCTGCATAATTTCTTGAAAAGATTCATCAAGTCCTTGTTTTTGAATTGTTTATAAAAGTTTGCACCCATACGTCTCATGCACCACCTGCTCTTCAAGTCGGGCCACTTTGCTCTTACACACCGTCGAACACTGCCATATTGCATATCTAGCAAAGCTTGCAATAGCCCTGCATGTCTATCATGAATCAAACATACACAGGTCGGTCCAGAACAATAGCATGCCTGACTTGCTCAAGGAACCAATACCAGTTCTCCCCGTTCTCAGTCTCCATGAAGGCAAACCCCAGTGGCATGGCTTGGTTGTTCTCGTCTACCCCAATTGCAGACAATATTTGTCCTTTATACTTTCCAGTGAGGAACGTCCCATCCAAGAAAATGATGGGTCAATAGTGCCTAAATGCCTTGATGATTGTTGCAAATGCAAAGAAAGCACGTTGTAATACTCGCTTCCCTCTATACTTCACATCAGTCGAGAGGTAATGCATGATGTCAAAGTAACATCTAGGGTTTCTCGCATATATTGTGGCTAGTTGATGTGGATAAGTTATCATATGAATCTTTGTATGTCCCGAACCTCATCTCAATAACCTTTTGGTTCGCCCTCCATGCCTTGACTTAGTTTATTGTGTACTAGAATCTTTCCTCAATAGCACAGATTATTGATTGTAGCTCATACTTTAGGTTGTCCATAATCTCTCTGTACATAACATTAGCAATAAAAGTAGATGATAGGTTTCAGTGGAAAAACTCCATTTCCTTAATGTGGCAGTTATGCTCCATAACTATTAAGCACTCCCAGTAGTCAACCCACTTCCCCCTGAATGTGTGCACCCATCACAAACAATCAGACACCGAACACTTGACGTCATACTCCCTTTTGCTTGACTTCACAACCTTGAACTACCTCCGAAGAGACAGCGAACATAATTTCACTGCATCAATAACAATCTCCTTACTATGGTACATAGCACCCTAGGACACCTCGTTCTCATGATATTTTCAAGGTGTCCGATGACCCTCACCCACCACTAGCTTTGAAAATTCCTAATTCCTCTACTCTGCAGGAACATAAGTATTTTCCTCCTCGTTGAATGAATCCTCATTGGCAATGGCTTCCTCCAGCTCATAATCCTCCCTCTCTATCTCTTCAATTATGTTAGGGATGTGCTCCCCCCATCGGCTACACCCCTCGATTGCATCTCACGCATATCCCCAACGTCTTACTCATCCCCCACAGTTGTTAGGCCTGCTTCATCCACCACTACCTGACTTGTTACTGTTACTGCTTCCACAATGTTTATCTCTATTGGATTCTTCTGGTATGCCTCAGTTAGCAGCAGAAGAGGGAGACCACGTTCACATGATATATCTATGTACTATCTCTAAGTAGATGTCGCATTAATCGGGACGTGCTCCCAAAATACCCCTGAGCAGCATGACTTACCACAGCTCTCAGCTTAAGCTCATGTTACTGGGAATTCAGTTGAAAATGGTGCATCAGCCACGTACCACACCCACGATGGGCCTCTCATTGGCTCTACTAAGTCCCTTGACGACATACTAAAATCCAGAGAGATCTACACCGCTAGGACTATAACCAATTTGACTTTCACCATAATATATCTAAAAATATAATTTATCAATGCAAAATTAGGTAGATACCATCGTAAAAGTGTCCATATTAGAAAATACCATCAGCTCTGAGGATAACATATGGGCCCAGGGCCCACATGTCATCCTCACACTGATGGTATTTTCCAACTTTTGCGATTTTTGCGATGGTACCCAACAAATTGCCCTATTATCAAACATCCTTAGAAACATCCGAAAATATATCCAATGTTAATACCAGAAAACTATACTTCTGATTATTGAAACTCTAACAAAATTACCGATACTGATGATCACCTAACAATACGTTTAGTTCACTATAATCAATATTGCTCATAAGCAAACTAACCAATTTAAACTAATTAATCATCTGTCTATTTAATAAAGTTTCTACTTATCTATAATTGTTACTTACATCATTATTCTGTAAAATTTAGATAATTAAAACTACCATACCCTAAATACTATTATACATCTGATGACTATCCTACCATTCTTTACAATATACTACAAAAGACAGTTTCTAAACCCTAGGTCTCATATAATATAACTATTGTTACATCACTAAAACCCTAGATCTAGTAGTACTTTAATTATTAATAAAAATATAAGTCTAAAAAATTACCAGAAACCGAGATCTAAAATTCACAAATCAAAAACAGTAAAGCTTTGTCGCGCTGTCTCTCTCTCCTCCCCCTCTTTTTCTTTTTTTTTCTAGATTTAAATAGCTATTTTAGCTAATTTTCAGCCTTTTATATTGTGAGGGCAGTGCGGGGTGGGAGCGGGGGCTAACCACCCACTAAGTTTCTCTCATAGGGCGATAAGGGGCGATCTGATCGGCAGGCATGGGGTTGAGTCCTATTCCCTCTTTGAGATACTTTGCAGCCCTTTCAAAGAACGGTTGACACATTTTTATATAAATATTGTCATCGGAGATCTATTTATTTAAATATTAATAAAAAAAAATAAAAAAATAAAAAAACTTGTGCACCGTGGGGTCCATCCAAGTGGACAAACTGGAGAACATTGGCGAACGCCGATAGGGTATCAGACATGTCCCCATCAGTTTCACACGAATCACCGCTGCGGTGACCATTACCCGTGGTCGCATGCGCCTACGCTTTTGGTGCGGATTCCCCCGAGCAATATACTACTCACCTTCCCCGGCTCAGATAAGATGCTTCCGTCGCTCGCCTCGATGCCTTTCACTGATACCGTGTTTTTTTATCGTCTTTCTCTGTTCCTCTACAACTGCAGTGACGATCCTATTCGTTGCGCTCGTTTTGCTTACTCGGAGTCGAAGCTAGGTCAATCGCGTGTTTTCACATGCTAACAGCAGCTTAGCGAGGTAAGCGTGCACACTGATCTGTCTGGCTTATCCCACCTTTGGGGTTGTCCGCGGTCCGCCACTGAGCCACTCTCTCGGATCAAAACTGGAATGCATTTTGTGAAATAAGAAATCCATTTTGTCAGGATAATCCCCTAAATTATTAAACCGTCCATTTTACTCTCCTGAGATATCAATACCAAATCATTTTACCTAAAAAATGATTTTATATCTGGTTGGGTGATATATATGCCACATCACCATGTGAGGCCCAACTGTTAGCCTCACCTCTTCTTTTCTTTTCTCTTCTTTCCTTCTCTTTCCTTTCCTTTCTCCACCGAAATAGAGAGAGAGAAGGGGAGGCGGCGGCTCGGTCGGTGGTGCGTAGGGGCGGGCGGGGCCTATGGTGAGCTCCCTCCCTCTGCCATGGCAAAAATTGAGTGATGTAACCCCTGAGACCGGCTTTTGTCATCTGGCTGCCATGTCATCTATCTCAATTCCAGTCTGTGCGCGCCGCCGCCAAGCACCCTTCCTGCCCGCTGAGCCACTATGCGTGCTGTCACCATGCCGCTACTCTGCCTATGCAATGCCGTCGTGCATGCTGCCACCGCTGTCCCGCCCTGCTCCCCGTCGAGCCACCGTGGCTCGCAGATCCTCTGCATCTCCAACCAGCCAGCCCATAGCTCCTTCGTGCACGTCGTCCAAGCTGCTGCCTTTAACAGCTCTTCTCCTCCGCTGCGTCCGTCGCCTCCCCCGCGAGCAGTCGCCCGCACACCTACCCTCCGGCTATCTCCCTCCCACAGAGCCGCGCCGCTTGGCCGCGATGTAAGACCGTTGTCGCCATCGTCCACGATGTTCCACGCGTGCTGTAGCTTGATCCGTGCCGTCGCATCGCACGGCAATGGTACACACGGCAAGGAGTGCAGATGTCGTCCAAATGCGAGAGAAACTATACAGCGCTACCATGCTTTTCCCCAGCGCCGGTGGACGAGCCAAGGAATGGGACGGCCACCATTGATCGAGAGCCACGCTGCCACCAGGAATGAGTGTCTCGCCTCCCCCCAACCCATTTTTACCGCTAAGAGAAGCCCGAGCCGATGACCTCCACACCCCCATCTTCTTCCTCATCTCCGACGGAAAGTGTTGTCGCCATGCGTGCTTGTTCCCGCAAACGGTGAGGCGATCCTTTCTCGACTTCCTCCGAGAGCATCTACTCTACCTCTCTCACCCTTCACCACACTCAATCGCAGGAGGCCATGACCCTTCTTCCTCCGCACCGATGCGCTGCTTTCACCGCTAACCCTCTTAGTCGTCCCGTTAACCTGAGGCATCTCCGACCAATCTAGCGTGCATGCACCATCACTGTGATCCTGTTAAGCTCCCCGAATCCCAGTTTTGTCTACGATGCGCCGAGGTGAGCCCTCACCTTGCGCCTGCTTCGGCCACCGCCGCTCATCGTCGCACCACCTCTAGAAAGAACCGTCGGCCGATTCCATCCTCTCACACCATCTCCAGGATCTCAGGAAGCTGTCGGTGTAGACCGTTGCCGCCACATCGACGGCCTCACCTGCTTCGATCGTTCAGGCCACCGTCGCTTCGCCGCCTCGATGGAGTGAGCAGAGGGAGGGAGCCCGGGTCGCCGCTCGCCCAAGTCGCCGCCTCCCCCCCCCCCCCCCTCTCTGCTTCGGTGGAGAAAGGAAAAAGAAAGAGAAGGAAAAAAAGAGAAAAGAAAAGAAAAGAGGAGGTGAGACTGACAGTTAGACCCCACGTGGTAATGTGGCATATATGTCAGTTAAACCAGGTACAAAACCACTTTATGGATAAAATGATCTGGTATTAATAATTTGAGAAAGTAAATTGGACAGTTTACTAATTTAAAGGTTATATGAAGTAACGGCGTAGTTTGAAGAGTAAAATAGACTTCTTTCTTTCGTAAAAAAGAAGACTTTGCAATTTGCTTCTATACACCCGTCTTCCCGTCAACAGTCAGTTCTTTGAATGACCGGTAAAAGGAAACGATCAACGTCAAGTCAGCACCCATGGTTTTCAAAACTCGTGATGCATGGACATCATGTTCTTTCTGGAGAATGGCTGCTGCAATGGCTAATCGTGCTCTCCACCAAGCAGTTGCCGCTCTTCCCATTTGTTGGAATGGAAAAATGATAAATCGGACCAAGCTTCTGAGAAAAGGATCACACGAAGAGGTGCTCGAAGATGAAAATATAGACCAAACTTCTAAAGATGACAAAAACGGATTCGGTTCAATGAGGTGTACCGTGTACCCATTGCTAGCCGTTTCTAGGAGTGACCATTTTCCTTATGGAGGTGGGGATCCGCCTTGAGTAGGACAGGGACGGACCATATTTTACCTCGTGGGGGCAACAGGACGGGCCCTATGTTCAAGTTAGGGCGAAGGCAAGAATGGAGTTCTCCTAATAGGTTTTCATGGGGTCCGAGTCCGCCACTCACTTGCCGCACCCGCACCCGCACGTCGCTCGCCGTACTCGTGGCTCGTCGCGTTGCTCGTTGTGCCCACTCGTCGCAGCATCTGCTCGCCGCACCCACCATGCCCGCTCGTCGCTACGTCTACTCGGCGCGCTTGTCCCGATGCACCTATCATGTTCATCCCACTAGAGTTCTTAGATCTGATGAAAACATAGACATGACGAGTATTTATCTCGATATGACTTTTGAGGGTGGGATAGAGATGAGAATAAAAACAGAACAGGAACCGGGGACACCTCAGCGCCGCTCCACCCGTTGCCATCTCTAATCGTTTCAGTGTTTCCATCACGTTTACCAAGGCAACAAGTACCAAACGCAAAGACCATTAGCTATATACCACACAAGCTCCACAGTTTTAGTAAGAACGATAACTCCATGGGTGGCTAGGTGCAATGGACAATAAGGTAGAACCAGGCTGAGAGGGATATAGATCGTCTGTAGCTCTACAGTTAAAAGTCACCGACGGAAGATTGAGTCCTCTAATCTATGTCAGTGATTTTTAATTTACTCTATATCACTGTAGAGAATCCCGGTGCGGCCGGGGGGCACACTGCACGAGAATCGCGGGCAGCGTCACCGAGGCAGCAATATCCGGATCGTTTTAAACACGGCTACCAACCGCCGCGAGCCAATGTCCAGCGCCCAGCGGGCCCGTGATTCCGTGAAGCCGTGAACCGGCGCTGTTGCTCCCAGACGGAGGACTGGGGCCACAGCCAAATGACCAAAACATCCTCGGACCGTCCACCGTCTAGCCCGAAGCAGGCAGGGTAAATATGGAAAACCTCATTGGCCCAAATGGCAGTCCATCAGGGCCAATCATGCCCGTCCAGATGTAGCTCGCTACTAACCACACGATCACCCAAATGGACGGCCAGGACGCACCCTACGAGAACCTTCGCTTCTCTCTAGCACTCCGCCCCTCGCGGTTCTCACCATATAAACCCCTGGGGAGCGTGGCCTCCATTTGCCCTATAAGCTTTTGTGATCTTCCCCATCGCCGCATCGCATTCTCCGATTCGAAGCTCTCTGCTCGCTCGCGTCGCAGCCATGGCGAAGAACTACCCGACCGTGAGCACCGAGTACCAGGAGGCCATTGAGAAGGCCAGGTGCAAGCTCCGCGCCCTCTTCGCCGAGAAGAGCTGCGCCCCTCTCATGCTCCGCCTCGCGTAAGCCTCTCCTCCACCTACACGCCCCCGCGCGCTCGTCCATATCGTTCTGGAAGGTTCTGGAGGCCTGATCTGGGTGTTTTGTTCGAACGCGCAGGTGGCACTCGGCGGGGACGTTCGACGTGTCGACGAAGACCGGGGGCCCCTTCGGGACGATGAAGAACCCAGCGGAGCAGGCGCACGGCGCCAACGCGGGGCTGGACATCGCGGTGCGGATGCTCGAGCCTGTTAAGGACGAGTTCTCCATCCTCTCCTACGCCGATCTGTACCAGGTTCGCACGCGATCTCGCTCTATCTGGTCTGATGCCCAAATGGATGTGGTTTTTTACGGGGGTTTTTTCCTCTGCTTTTGTGTAGCTTGCGGGAGTTGTGGCCGTGGAAGTGACCGGTGGACCTGAGATCCCCTTCCACCCTGGGAGGGAGGTGAGACTTCTTAACCTTTTACTACCTTTGGGGTTTTGCCAGGGTTTAAGGCGTTGATTCAAACGGACTAGTCAGGGTGTGTAGGTGGGGCCTCTTTGGTAGCTCTTCTAGAGCACATCTCACATTAAAATCGGGAGCTCTCAGTAGTTTAGAAGTTTCAATCTTAGAGTGATTCCCTAATTAGGAGCTGAAAAACATCTTATTTTGATTTACTTCCCCAACAAAATTTCTTTTTCCATAATGTTTACATTAGAGAGAATCACTGAAGAATCATTTTCAGCTATAAAATCACTTTGTCATAGAATCACTCCTCTCAGAGAAATTGGATCATGGAAAACTTTACCAAACAGGCCTGTAGTTAGGTGAGACCGGGAGAGTTTACTCCAATTAGTATCACCGATGTATGTGCCTATTATTATCGTTTGGTTGGTGCCTCCTATAGAGGGCGATAACTGGTCATTCACGCCACAGCGATTTTGATATTTAACAGTACACTATTTCCCCCCTGCAATATCGTTTGTTGGGGTTTGTGTGCATGCCATCGCCTTTTTGTGCTATGGGTGGTTGTTTTGGCTTGATATGACTGCTAATCTATTATCATGACAATATGGTATCATCTATGAAGGGTGGTCAAGTGTGCAGTAAAAGTACCCTCAATAATTTACTGTATTGTTTGTCCATAGGTAACATGCCGCTTTTAGTCTTTGTGTAGGGTTAGGATTTGTTGATTAATTTTTTGCACAGGTTAGACCTTGCCAAATAGGTGGCCTGGGCTTGTTTAAGCACGGCCCATTAGCCAAGCGGGCCATACCGTGCCAATCCGCATGCCGAGTCTTTGGCCCAGACACAACCCACTTAAGGTCGAGTTGTGCCGTGCTAGTCTGTGGCACGGTAGGCACGACGGCGGGGTGGGGCGATGGTAGGATGGTGCGGTAGGGTGGAGTGATGGTGGGATGGGGCGATGGTGATGATGGGGCTGGGCGGCGAAAGGGCGAGGTGATGCAAAGGTGGGGGACGGCAGCAGGTGACAGTGGCGGCAGGGTGGCTTAGCCAAGCGTGGCCATGCCAGTACGTTGTGCCAATGTCTCGACCCAAACACGGCCTGACGGATCATACCGTGCCGTGTTCGGGCCATGCCTACAGTACCGGGCCACATGCTGGCCCATTAGGCATAGCCCATTTGGCTAGCACTAGTACTGGTGCATTCATTGATCTTGTGCTTGTGATAGGTGAGTCATGTGAAATGATTTTTTTTGCACATTTTATACTTTGTATGAAACTATGTAACTTATTATCAAATTTTACATTTAGAAAAAAAATGTTGGCTTATTTGTTACCATAATGGTTTCTTGTGTGGTGGTTTGGCATATTGAGAACGACTAAATAGTGTTCCTTTGGTAAAAAAACTGTCGATATGCTGGATTTATCTATGATCGCATGCCTTATTTTGTTATTAGTGTTACCAATCAACAATAGCTTCCTGTGCTCAACTTTTAATTGCTTTGAATGGTATATACATATTTCAACATCAGTTGCTAGAGTCTTGTTCGTATGTTGTTGAGTAGGTTATGTGAGGTATCAATGCTGCTCTATAAATGTGTTGGGCAATACAAAAACATAAGTCTTTGGTGTGAATGGCCAGTTGTCAAGTTCTTGCATGCTTTGAATTTACCAGAATATGCCATTGGGTATGGGTATATTGAGTCTAGACTTCTTCTGGAGTCTAGATGGCTCTGATTGTAGTGCCCTGGTGGTGATGTGCATTATATTGATTATGCAGACATGTGGTCCCACTTGATACCTTGTCAAATTATAGGCCATCAAATTTTCGTTGGGGGTCCAAAGTTTTTACTAGTTATCTATGATTTGTGATTACACAGTGTCAGGTGATAAGTAGTTAATATTTGGTGATAGCATTGTTAGTTCAATTATATCTTTCTTTCCCCTTGGAATTTGGATGGTTATCGAGATGACTGATTGATAGTTTTATTTGTTCCATGCTTTTTTGGTTATGACAGTGTTCATTTAGAGTAATTACATATTTCTTTTGTCTTTTGCAGGACAAGCCTCAGCCCCCACCTGAGGGCCGCCTTCCTGATGCTACTAAGGGTAAATCACTAATCTTTACTACTACTGTCATGAATAATGAAATGCTTAATTTTTTTTAACCATGTGCCCTTGGAGGCTTTGATGTCACTTACTCTGATAAAGGCGGCAATGCCTTGTCTTCCAAAAAAAATGCCACTTATTTCTTATTATGTTGAATCTCATCTTTAAGTCGTCAAATACAAGCACTTACTGTTTACTTGGTGTTTTTACTAGGTACTGACCACCTTAGGCAAGTGTTCGGCAAGCAGATGGGCTTGAGCGATAAGGACATTGTTGCCCTCTCTGGTGGCCACACCTTGGTTTGTTGCTATACGCTCATATCTGCTTCATAGTGTACTTTGTATGCATCTATTAATGTAGTTTTCTTGGATTTTTCTCTAGGGAAGGTGCCACAAGGAGCGGTCTGGTTTTGAGGGGCCTTGGACTAGAAACCCATTGCTCTTTGACAACTCTTACTTCAAGTGAGTGTACAGCCTTTTTTTTACGCGACAGGAAAAAGTGACTACGAATTCCTCTTTTTGTTTGCGAATCCCTGTTTGAAGAAAAAAGAAAGAAATTTTTTGACAAATTCGCTGATTTTTTAAAAACGTCAGCATTTAGTTAAGAAATTCTTAAAATGCATCAACCATATTCTTCATCTCATTTTTAAGCAGCTGAATGTTTTTAGTGATTAATAACAATCCCACCTTTACTGGACTCTTTCCGTAGGGAGCTTCTGATTGGTGACAAGGAGGGCCTCCTTCAGCTCCCAAGTGACAAAGCCCTACTGAACGACCCTGTCTTCCGCCCTCTAGTGGAGAAATATGCTGCGGTGTGTCTTTTGTCATCTAGTTAACCACATTAATTATGGAGATCTGTAAGAGCTGAACACTGATCGTGGCTTCATTTTAGGATGAGAAAGCTTTCTTCGATGACTACAAGGAGGCCCACCTCAAGCTCTCCGAACTGGGGTGTGTTGCCAATCATCCTTAGCGCTAAAATTTGTATTTTGGTCAACAACATATCTATTTAATTAGCTACCCTTGATTTCAGGTTTGCTGATGCGTAAAAAGTGTGCCCTAAGGCTACTGCTGCTGCTAGGATGGGATCGTGTAATCTTGTTTTGCGTCTAGAGCCAGTGTGAACCAGCAGACTACCAAGTTCATCTCTAATAAATCTGTCGCCCTGAGGCCATCATCCCTAGTACTTTGTTGATAGTTCAATGGGCCATATAGCTAGACTTGGATGCTGTATGCCGCTGAAACTACTAGATCTATCTTGTAAGATGCAGTACGTTGTTGTGCCTTCTGCTTAATCCATGCTTGCATGTGTCCTGTTCTTGGATCTGGTTTCGATTGTTGTCGTTTACAGCCTGTGAGATTTTAAGTTGCGTGCTTCGCTTTACGTGTACTGATTCTGTGCGGAAGTGTCTAGACTGCTTTTTAGCATTTGGAGTAGGAGAGAGCTTGGCGGGATAGGGTTGTTGGCTTCCAAGGCTGTTTTGAGCCAGCTGACTCCTGTTCTTCTCTGAGCTACTGAAATCAGAATCCAGGCCGTTTCTTATAAGGTGCTCCTGTCCACATCCACATTCCTGCCCACCGACCCCTTCCCCACTCCTTGACGTGGCGAGCACGGAGGCTGCACTATTCCTCCATGCGTGAGGGCCGCTAGACCTGACGTTGTTGTAGATGATACGATTGGCGTTGCTAAGCTGCACAAGAACACTAGAGACGCGACTTTGGCCAAAATCCAAAAGTGTACAACATGTCAGCACAATTGTTTAACTGGCATGTGTATTCGATATCTCATTTATTTAAAAAGGGTTTTTTATATCATGCACCAAAAATTTTCTAACCCTATATTTTTTGACACATGAGGTACCGAATATGATAATGTGCACCGTATTCAGCATCTCATATGCTGAAAGCTCCCTATATTCGTCATATGAGGTGCCGAATATGGTACATAGTGTCGTATTCGGCACCTCGTGTGTCGAAAGCTCCTATGTGCCATGTCACGTTGCGTCTCCTTCCGGTGCTGACGCATGCTACTACATTTCGTTTGTCGTGGCCGTGTTGCACACATGCATGTGTGGTGTATTTTTCCTTTGTTGCGGCCATTGTGTGCATCCTATAAAAGGAGAGGAGGAGGAGTGTTTAGCAATTTGGAGCAGCGAGGACGAGCAGCAGCACAGGGCAAGGTGTGAGGTAGTAGCGTGAGGCAAGGAGCAGTAGCGAAATGAGAGGAGGAGCAGCAGCAGTATGAGGCAAGGAGTAGCAGTGCAAGTTGAGGGGGAGCAACAATGCGAGGAGTTTCAGTTATAGTAAGTACTTAAATTTTGTATGTAATTAATACCTGGATTAGTAACGGTAATTAGAGGTAGATTGTTTTTTCATTCAAATACATTAAGTTGATAAAATTATATTATTTAGATTATTTGCATAGTTTGATTAATGAATTTGATTAGTTGGTGTATTTAGGTTATTTAGTTAATTTAGTAGCATGAATTTCATTAATAAGTGTAATTAGATTATTCCCTTAGTATAATTGTATGCATATCATTAACTATTATAATTATAGTATTTACGCAGTTTAATCAGAGTTACTAGAGTTATCTGATAATCACGGAGTAGTGGTGTAGTGGTTGCGAGGGTTCTCGATCTGTTCTGTTCGGAGCCTTTGCATCATCAACATCAAAGCTCCACCAATCGACTTATCATATTACCTTTCAGAAGATCGGGCAAAAGCGCATCAAAAGGTATCTCAGGGTCTACGAACTAGCCAACCATCCTTCTGTGTTAGGTTTCTCTATGAGGCAAAGAAGGATAATAATGTTACCCGACCAATATGTATCCCATAATCAGATTTGGCATTTTCTATTTGGTCACCGTCTCGTTTTTTCCATTTATTCAAATACTCCTCTTTTACGTTAGTCATTCCCAAAAGATAAAGAGTTGATCAACAAAGACATCTCAAACTTCTTGGTGATATATATGCACTTCTGTGGGGGGGGGGGGTGATGCCTGGTTTGCGTAGAAGACGACGAAAATCAACGAACATAAGGGGTATAGGGGCGCCCTCTACTATTCAACCAGAAAGTGACGAGGACGATGCGGATGATGATTCTATGCCATCAATGCCTCGATGTTTCAGCAGCAATATTGGAAAAGGTTCAAAGAACACTGCAATCATAGGTTTACACATCACATTGAGATGTCGTACAACGAACTATGATATAGGATATACTCCTACCGTGATAGCTCAAGATGATGAAGACGATAATTTCATGCCACAACGACCCCTCCCTCTAAGGCCTCAATCTCAGGACAACACCCTAGAGATGAAGGTGGATTTCATTATACCCATCCTTACAACTTCTCATCATCACCTTAGAGACGACAAATATCTTACCCTAATAGCATTGACTGGTACAACTATCATTATACCGCTAATTTGCTTCGTCACTTTCCACCGCTATCTTGAGATTATCTAGGTATTCAACAGCTATGCAATATGTATGTTCTTCTACCAATTATGTGAGGTACTATTGTTGCTCTACGCTGATACAACGATCTGCCAACTTAGACTTTAGACACAAAATAACCACACAATGGAGCTTTAAACATAAAATGATAACACCTTTATCATCACTCAGGCTTTGGACACTAATTGACCACATGGTAGAGCTTTAACGCAACAACAGTAGCACGCCATACACCGAAAGCTTGCATGCAACAAAAGGAAACAACAGCAGCACGTCGGCCTAACGCGAGCCAAAAGCCCTGAGCGGGAAATGTGCAAGGCATCCTGAGCAAAAGGCAGGAGCACGTATCATTTGTGGGCCATTCACGCTGAAGCGACATGACGCGACAAAAGCAACATTCGAAGCAACATGATGATGTGGCCAGCTATATTCGGCACCTCGTGTGCTGAATATGATGCGGTGGGCCGTATTTGGCACCTCATGTGCCAAATATGGGAGCTTCTGGCACATGAGGAGCCAAATACAGTGCATAGTATCATGTTCGGCACCTTATATACTAAAAAAGGGTGGGATCGGAGAATTTGGACTCACGGTGTACCAAAAACCCATTTTCGGTAAATGAGGAGCCGAATACACATGCTAAATTTGCAAATACACCGATATATTCTCTATTTTAGCAAATACGGTGCCGTATGTTGTATACTTTTGGATTTTTGCTGCTTACCAATGCCATTGTGGGGACAACAACCATGAACCTAGGTGCGCCCTACTTGGAGGAGGCGACATCACACGGGGTGGTGGACGGTTCCCAGCGGGGGACGAGACCATGGACGTGGTGTGGGTAGGGTGCACCACCAACTGGTGGATCTTGGAGGCAGTGCTTGAGTTCCTGTGGAATGACATGACATGGTGCTATGCCTAGACGACCTGCTATGGGTGGACCATTTCTAGTTCTGAAAGGCCAGCGTGGCGATCGGCGCATTAGTGACGAAGAAAAGCACTCACCATAGCAAAGATGGGGTGATCGCACTCAAGACAAGCTAGACAACCAATCAAGAACAAGCCAACGAAGGCGTAGCTAGTACATGCAAACCAAAAAGAGGATGATCTTGCACTCATGAATATAGGGTGTGTTTTGTTGCTCGAACGATGTTTTATAGAGTTATATCGTATAAGCAGACTAAGAAAAAACAGGTTGAGTAGAGTCATAAGTATTGAAAAGAAGAGTGTTTGTTACTTGTATCTATTTGGACAAGATGAGCTGATTTTTCTGTTTGGCTGACTGAATCTGAGGCCGCATGAACGGATGCAAGAGTTGAGATTGCGAATAGTTACTCGCATAAAGATGATTTTGTGATACTAACAAGTGAGCCCACCTACATAAACGGATACAAAGCCTACATTCGCTTAGCCAGGATGAGTAGTGAAGCTCAAATCGAGCTTCACAACTCAGCCAGGATTAGGTCATATATTTGTATCCGTTCATATAGGCGGATACAGTAGATGCAATCAACCAAACATGTTTCTTTATGAGATTATACGTAAACACCGAACCAGACTGAGAATTCAGATAACCAAACACACCCATAGGGTTCAATTGGTCTGGTCCTAGCTTAGGCTTGCTAGAAGTCTGCCCGCCCAACCAATTAGGAGATCCAAAGTCGGTGAAGCATCTAAGGTTCACGAATTTGTCTGTCCACCAAAATACGGTGGCCGGCGAATTCTCCAAAATTCGCGAATGTCAGTATAAATTTGGTAGAAACCAGGAGGATTTTGTTATTTTTTTGAATTTTTAATTTGAATGGACCGGAATTCGGTTGGGACCGAATTCATCGAAAACCGTGAATTTTGAGCACGCTGCGTCTGGCTCATTAACAAGGCTGGGTCCTAAGTTGGCATGCAAAATTGGGACTCGACGTACTGGCATGCTCCAAACCTTTATTCTTGGTACAACCGATTACAGCAACGCCTGAAACTAGTAGCAACAGCTTACATCGAGAATCATGGCCTCGAACATCAACAAACAAACAATGCAATGTTCAGTCTACCCAGCGCTTCAATCTTGCGCCTATTTACAAACATGTATAAAACGGAAACCATACACCGGGGGTTTAATCTAATATCGGAAATTCGGGTTTAATTCGATGGCCTCGTTGAATATCAGCTGCTTCATTTGGTCTTCGGTTAGGGCGTGCTGCTCGAAGTCGAACGAGAATGGGTCCGTGCAGACGGGCTCATCGGCGGTGTCGTGCAACCGCTCCAGGTACGGATGGCCCAGCGCCTCTTCAACTGCATGACAAAAAAGGATTTCGGTGAGAACTCAAATCAGTCGGACCTGAACCCCTACTATTTCTCTGAATTAAAGATCTGCTAGTTTGAAACCAACAATTGAAAGCCTGAAGTAAAACTCTGCTAATCTGAAAGCAATAGAGGAATCTCTGAAGCAAAACTCTACTAGTCTGGAGCCGATAGAGGAATCTCATCTTCCTTTTCATCTTAAAATATGTTATTAGGACTTTTTCTGTCTTTTGTTTCTCAAAAACCAGAAGGTCAAAGAGACTGCTAAGAAGCTAGTTTTTAAAAAGCTGATTTCTGATGAAATAAACTAAAAGCTAAGAGACTGATTGAAATGAGCTTTTCTAGCTTTTGACATGCTAATAAAGTTAAAATTTTATTACAAAAGCCAATAACAAAAGGCCATTAGACAGAAGCTAACTTTTCAATCTAAAAACCAAAACCCTCAACCCAACCAAACACAGCCATAATCATCATAGTCACTTTGACAAAAGCAATATGAAGAAACCTCCAAAGTGAGGGTCTTTAAAAACACATGATTTTAAAAACACAGAAATAAGAAAAATAAGATTGAAATGTTCTAGCACCTTGAATCATATATAATGAAAAAACACAGACAACTACATAAGTGATTGTTTAGATGGAGCATATGAAAAACATACTAATCATATGAGAGATAGATTCAGAGTAAATTTACTTTAAGGTTAGATCTCATATTACAATTCCTCCGAAATTCATATAAAAGAAGCTAATTCATATTATTTTCATAGGAAGTTGATAAGCCCATTCATTTGTATCAAATTTGTTCCAAAGAAATCTTATCGAAATTTTTTCTAAAAACTGAAATCCTCCAAAATTACTATAAAATCCCACGATAAAAAAACCTAAAACATAAAATAAGGGAGGATGGGTCAAAGCAACCGCACGAGTTGCACATGGAGAAGAAAAAAAAATGCTAGCCGCCGCGGCGCGGGTCACCTGTGATCCTCTGCAGTGGGTTGAATGTCAGCATCCTCTCAATGAGGTCCAGCGCGACGGGCTGCACCCCCGGGAACAGGCTCGCGAACGGTCGGCGCGGGAACCGCGGCAGGTGCCTCATGTACTTCCTCGCGTCCTCGTTCCGGATGAACCCGAGCTCCTCGTCCGTCGGCGTCCCGATCAGCTGAACGAGCAGAGTAGAAAAACTTCAGAGATGATCGAGAGGTCAGTGATCCAAGAACCGAGTGCAATCTCCATGTGGACCGGTGAAGTTACCTCGGTGATGAGGCGCATCTGGTGCATGTGATCGCGGCCGGGGAAGAGCGGCTGGCGGTTGATGAGCTCCATGAAGATGCAGCCAACGGACCAGACATCGATGGCGGCGGAGTAGTCGGTCGAGTTGAGCAGCAGCTCCGGAGCGCGGTACCACCGCGTCACAACGTACTCCGTCATCATGTCGCTCTCCGACGACGGTCGCGCCAGCCCGAAGTCGCAGATCTTGAGGTCGCAGTTGGCGTTCAGCAGCAGGTTGCTCGGCTTCAGGTCCCGGTGGATCACGTTCGCCGAGTGGATGTACTTGAGCCCGCGCAGGATCTGGTACAAGAAGTACTGCAACGCGACGAACGGTACATACCGCCAATATCAATTACTCCATCGGGTCATGCCAAGAAGATAACTAAACTGATGGCGACATCGTCGACGATCACTTCACTTACCTGGCAGTGCTCCTCCGAGAGTTGTTGGTTGGAGCGGATGATGTGGTGGAGGTCCGTGTCCATCAGCTCGGTACCGATGTACACGTCGTTGAACGCCTGAGGGATCGGCGGCGGGATCACGTCTCTCATGCCTATGATCTGTTTGTCGTTCATGCCCGAACATGAAGGTCAGATTCAGGCGCACAAGCATTCTATCTGAAGCGCAACAAATTGTGACATCCACGCGTGTGCTCTGCTTACGTTCTCGTGGTCGAGGTGCCTGAGGAGCTTGATCTCCCGGAGCGTGCGCTTGGCGTCCATGTGGTTGTCGAAGGCGTTCGCGATCTTCTTGATCGCCACCATCTCCCTGGTCTCCAAGTTCATCACCGAGCTGCACGCGCCCATACAGAAAATTCAGAACCATACCACCAATGAACACTAGCAAATTAAGTATTCTTCAATTGAGAACGCACCAACCACTCCACTAATAGATTAACTAAACTTGCTCTCTCAACTGCAGAGCCACTAGATAAAAATTTCTATTAGAACTCCACTGCATTTAAAGAAATTATTGATTCGCCCAACCCGTCCTCTGAACTAATCCTCCACAGTTGCCAATCGGAGGAAGCCGCAATCAGCTTCGCAAGAAATCAGATACCCAAGATGAACAGAACGTACCAGACGATCCCGTATGCGCCGCGGCCGATAGGCATGATAGGCGGCTGGTACTTGGCCGTGACCTCGAAGAGGTTGCCGAAGATGTTGTACTGGAGGAACCGGCCGCCGTGCGTCACCGTCGGCCGGAACTCGGCCACCGGCGCCCCGTCCATGCCTCCGCTCATCCCCCCTCGACCCGACTCCCCACACAAGGCAGAAGCGCTCGTTCCTCACAAGCACAGGAGCACAAAGCCGGCGCAGGCGACGACTTTATCTCCGCGCTCTCGATTTCGGAAGAGGAGACGGGAGGATTTAGGAGGAGGGGCGGCTTGGGCAGGCGTTGCGGAATGCTCTGCCCCCGAACAGACTCCAGCTGAGGAAGCTAACTAGAAAGCGAGCGGCTAGACCACAATGCTGCTCAGCCCCATGCTTTCCGCCTGGCGATTCGTGAAGCGAGGGCGGGCACTGATACGGCCGGCCGGGATGGAAGCCTCTGCGGATCCGACGGTGTGGATGACGTTTCAACGGTCAAACCGCAGCTCAGCGAAGAACGCATCCAGCAGGCACCAACCCGATCAGATGGGGTATAGGTATTGGAGTAGTGCTCCACTCGTGTCAGAGATTGGTGGCGTGGATTTCTCCCTGTGGTGATGGGGACGGAGCCGGCGGGAGGGAGACGGAGATAGCCGACGCGTTGTTTGGTTGGCGTTGGGTTGGCGTTGGCGTTGGCGTAGGCGTTGGACGGGGAGAGGTGGGGTGTCGTGTGTCGAGCGGGCCAGGGATGGACGATGCGGTCTTCGTGGCCGTGCGCCCGTGGCGTGGCGTGGCGTGGCAGCGTTTGATCGGCCGCGTCCTTCTCGTTCAATCGCGCAGCGCCAGCGCCCCATGGCGCCGCGCGGAAAACTTGAAATTCTGCGTACCGACTCACGACTCCACGCTGGTCGTTGAGTTCGGGGCCGTGGAATTCCCGGACCCGCGTCTCTTGGGCGCCGCGTCGTGGGTGATTTGCTTGCTCCGCCCGGGTCGGTGTTCCGCAGCGCTAGCAAGCCAGTAGTTCTGTGGTGTGTGCGTTCGTACGAACGAAGTTCGGTACTAGACTACTAGTGAGCTGTGACTATTGGTTGCCAAAATCGGCGGTGATCAGGAATCTCTTTGGTTTTTGGTTTATTCTTATGGAGTTGAAGGATTTGAATGCAGTCTGAATAAAATCTAGGCTTTGCAAATAAAAAAATGAGACAACACAATGATAGAATAGAAGGAAAAAGTAGAGGAACAATAAACAATGATAAAGTTCGATGGGACGGGAGCTGGGACTGAAGCCTGGAATTGATCATTTTGTTGTGATCACCAAGATCGCGATAGCAACTATGCATGATTGTGGGATAGTGGGAGAGTTCGTTTGATCAATTGGGCGTCGGAGCAGTTCAAGTAAAGTGCAAGTGGCTGTCCATGCTCGCATGAAAATGATTTAAAGCCATCTGTTATCTAGTGGTGAAAAATGATTTGAAAGGCCGAATTTTGGTTAATAAGATACGACCTTCAGTCACGAAGTGGCTTGCCCATGGTTACGAGTCCTAATCCATGTAAGCTGCTATGCAGTGTACTGGCAATTACAAACAGATATCAGGATCAAGACCACAATAAAAAGTATACTCCACACCACCATTTTTACAGTCAATTCGAGCTGTCAAAATGTGCTGATAGGCGAACACAGTGAATAATACTTATAACTGTTATTATAATAATTGTTTATCTCTTATTACACTAGATAAGTAGAGTATTTATAGGTATACCTCAACTACTTCCGTAATTATTACATTTTTACCCATTATCCATAGAAATATTTCTTTTAACACTAGAAAATATCTCAGAATATTACTAGAAAATATCTCAGTGGTTCATTACCAAGCAAGTCCCACCAGAAAACCACTGAGATCCGCTCCATCCCTTCCTTCGAGCAAGCAACACTAGGTGGGATCGTCGTGCATAGCAGATTGATGGCAGCTCGGTACCAGGTCGCCGGTCGTGGAGAAGAAGGCCTTGCATCGCCGGACCACAGCGAAATGACACGGGAGATTGCTAAGTCTCGCCTCCACTCTCAAATCCGTCCCCAGCCTCTCCTTCTCCTTCCTCTCGTTGCCTGGACAGTGCTTTACCGCCATGCGGCCATTGGTGACTGAGGAGCCAGGCCACCGCCCAAGCTGGCCAATGGCACCCACGCCTAAGCTCTGTTATCTCCTCACGCCGCTTTATCCCCCTATTGTTCTCTCCTACCCCTCACTCTCCTCTCACCGAGAGCACTGTAGAGGGAGTGATGCCACCGAGTTGCTCACGTGCCACCACCAAATCCAAAGCACTGCCCGATTCCACCGACAAATCTGCCCCACCCGAGCCTAGGAGAGCGAAGGGAGAGGTCGTCCAGGTCATCTTCGACTGCCTTCCACCGGATACTGCATCGAATCTCATGCACCACCATCTTCTTCCCCGAGTTCGGTGACCATATCCGTCCCTCACCGTCGCACCGCCTCCCTGTAGCTCCAACCTCCAACTTATAGTCCAGTGTTTGCTCTATGTTGTTCAACATTTCGCACGCGTCACTTTCGTCTTAGCCCACCACCGGCGTGGTCCTCCACGAGCACCGCTCGCCGCCGCTCCTTGTGGCTCGTTGTTGGCCTCTTTTTGGCTAGGCCCATCCACCGGGAACCCCTCCAACGTGCTCTCCATCATGCGTAGATGCTCACGGTGCCGACCTCTCACTGTCTTGTTGCCAAAATCCGCTGCCCACCATGAGCCAGACCGCAGTGAGCCCTGCCCATCTCTCTCTCTTTATCCTTCCTCCGTGAACCCAACAAATGGTGAGCCATAGACTCATCCCTCTCCCTGTATGACCGACAGATGGGACCCACCTGTCAGCCACAATAAGAGAGGTGAGATGTTGATGAGAGAGATCAAGGGCATTTGTGTTATTTTCAAACTATTCTTTCTCCTCATTAGCTAAAAATGATTATTTTATTCGACGCGGTGTCCTAGAGACCAAGCTACATTTTCGTAGTGCGACTAAGACAAAAACAAGAAGTGCGGTGTGGTGTGGACCAAACCACGCTTTATCAGTGTCCCACAGACAAAAATCCATAATAATAATAATAATAATAATAATAGTAATAATAATAATAATAATAATAATAATAATAATAATAATAATAATAATAATAATAATAATAATAATAATAAGGGCATAGCCCTCCACTCTCATATGCTGAAAATAAAATATATCATTCACACGATGACATTGACCTTCGATTACCCGCTAAAATTTTCAAAATATAATCCTGCGCGACCTATACAAAATATCTATGCGTGCAAACGATAGATTCTTCTCCTCTTGCGAGGCACCTTACTCCAGACTTGGCACAAACCAAGCGTCTAGCGCCCACTGATGTACTGCGGGGATGACCTGGTCGATGTCTTGGACATTCATTGTGATGTCCCACTGCCACACATAGTATTAGGTTCCACCGTGGCCCTCGAGCCAGCTGAGGAAGTGGAAGCAGCCTTTACAAAGGTCTACGAGGTCCCTATCCTCTGAGAGGATGTACCATGTGTCATCCCAACCCTGCAATATGATCTTCCTGTATAGCTCTAGGATCGTATGCCAGCCTATGCGATCTACGAGGTTCTAGCGCCCATCGTTGAGCATATTCTCTTCGAAGTTTTGCGGTGCTTGCAGGGTGAAGCCCAACAGATATTGTCGAGTGGTGGAACCCATAGCTTTTCACTTCGGAGGAGGAGTACATGGCCTCTGCTTGAATGACCCATGCAGTTTTTCCCCCTTCAGGCCATATGCTCGCCCAGATGTTCTCCGCTGGCTCTGATACCCAGCCATCTGCATTACTTACTCGCCACCATGATGTTTTCTAGAGGTGATCTACAACTTGAGGGAGCAGTTGCGGTACACATAGATGACGATGATTTTTCTCGATTCACCCCGCAGCTTCGGGTGTATAAACAAGCCCTTTGGGTTCTGATAGTGAGCCCATTCCAGGAACTGGGGCAGCACGAATGCTTCTCTGGTCAGCAGGTTTGCGACTCTCACATATTCATCGCCACATTCAAACCTTATCAGGTAGCCCCTCTCAAAGGTCTTGATTCTCGTTAGGCGCCTCTCGAATGACGGGACGTGCACGGTGAGGATCCTCTCCTCCAGTGAATAGAGCCCCACATGGGCCTCGTCAGTCCAAAGGATCTAGGGGACAAATTGCGAATGCTCTACGATAGATGTTGTTGCACCACCCAGTGCAAACTGCCTTGAAGGACACAAAATTCCTTGGCTCCTCGAAGCAGTCGATGATGGCGTGAAGGGCTAGCCATGGGAGTTATGCCCATTCCATGACTAGCTTTATGGAGACTTAGCTAGCTTTTGACATCGTTGGGTAGAGGGTGGACGGGGATGCTGAATAAGCGTGAATGTTATGTGAGGTTCACAACACTGAGTTCCGTATTTATATGCGGCATATTAGGTCGGTTTTAGGAGGTGAAAAATCGCATGTCACTTGGAGTTAAGTGGCGACGATTGTGATTCTCCATGGAAATTCAGGCGTCTCAATGCCTATGTCGTATGTCATTATGGTGTCATGTAGCGACACGGTTAAATTCGAGGCACTACATGGCCTCACTTTTTGCTGCCATGTGTCATTCACATGCCCTGTGTCCTTCTCATCGTGCAGATGTGATGTGAACATTATGGGCCCTATGTGTCAGGACACGTGTCGTGCTCTAGTACGTCATATGTGTGGTGACGTGCTATGACGTGTCCTGAGTTTTCTATTGTTGTGCCCTAGGTGCGGTGTGTGTGTGTGGGGGGGGGGTACCCCTCCCCCTTGTGGCAATTCTTTTCTTCACACCCATTGTGTCCTTGCTATTCTGTTAGCCATCTCCTTGCTTCTGTGTAGACCCTTCGGGCGAGGTGTTCCTCGTTTCCTTTGGTACTTCATTTCTTATCCACTTCGACGAGATGACAAAGCCCAAGCTTCAACACGCTAGTGTCACGGCTCCGTCAACACCATACTTCGGAGCCAGCCGATGCACCAAAGGACATATTAAGTCTCTGGTGTATAAAGGTTGGATCCACGATGTGGCTGTCGGTTGCCTTCGATTGAGGAGACAACGTGTAGGATCGATTATACTCTAATAAGGCAATCATAGGGGATGAATGATTCCATAAACCAAATTCAAAGATTAATTCACCCAAATCAAAAATTGATTTAAACTTAGTATTCCACTTGAAACAAATTGTATGCTCTAGTAAAAGCAATGTAGAGAAAAATCCGTTGGTCCGATTGCTCTCAAATTTGGACAACTGAAACTAGATTCAAATATGAAATTAACCAAATATGAATCGAACCAATCTAATATATGGATCCAGAATTATACCCAGTCAAAATAGACTGTATCAATCAAAATCGAGTTGATCAAAACCTAATCGAATTGACAAAAAATCTACTCCAGAGCAAACCAACTATTTTTCTGGTGTCAAGCTTTCAATTCGGGAGAGGGACAAGTTACAAAAGTTAGGGGCATCTATCTATCCTCATAATTTTCTTTTTGACGAGTACAAACAAGTACAGAAGATTTGATACACGGCGTGGCAGTACAATTACTAGCTGAGAATTTGCATGTTACTAGTACCATGCAAAGTTTGGCTCTCAACAGTCACATTATATGCTTGTTGTGACAACATCGAGGCCCATGAGAGCGATTACTTTGAGCAGATAGTACATTAACAACACAAAGGATAATGTTTTAGTGGTTTCAACGTGTATGATGACTTCCTTTTATAAAATTAGGGTAGAAAATTGACATGATGCTCCATAATTAAGAGCAGTCCAGCCATCAGGAAAGTCTGGACATGCCGGCCATCCATGTCAATGGGCTGCAAGCTGGCAGAGCGCTCTAAATATTGGGCAGGGCTTATGTTGGGGATTGTGCATGGCACCTTTTCTTCCTGATGGGCCGAACCTTAATGGACAGCCCCCCCACCCCGCAAATACTGCTGAGAAACTGCTACTATTCAGTGTAGTTCAATAACTTAGTGAGAAACTGCTACTATTCAGTATAGTTCAATAACTTCACGAGAGAACGATTGACTCCCTATTCTTTATTCAACTCGGTTTATAATGAGAGGTGGTGTTTTATATATATAGTGGTAAAAATCTCTAAGAAATATAATTGAATCTTTCAAGAGATCGAGAACGATTGCAAAAGAGAGACACAATATAGAGGAAAGAATGTCTATTTTTTTTATTAATCTCTCTTTATAATAAAAAATATTGTCTTATATATATAAGTATTCAAAACTATAAAAAATATAATCAAATATTTCAAAATATCCAAACGAACCCACGTTCAATTATAAAACCTAGCTTTCCTAACATACACAACCGCGTCCGGTGTGGCCGGCGAGACGGTTAAGAATTGGTCCAAGTGCGCGCGGCGCGAGGCCCTTCACACACGTCACCCAACCAAGTGCTATTACTGTACCAAGCTCGGAAGAGAAGAGGAAAAAATCTCATCGGCTCCTCCCCTCTTCTCCGCGCGTCCTTTCGTCTTGTGTGAGCTCCGGGGCATAAACCCCAGCGCGGCGGCGGCGGCGGCAATGGTCTCTACAGCCTGCCTTCGGCTCCCCTTCCTCCCCACCCGATCCCGCTCCGCCAACCCGGCCTCAACCTCCTCGCCCCCCCGCCGCCTATCCCTCAAATGCAGCGCCAGCGCCAACTCCGTCTCCATCTCTCCCGCCTCGCTGCCGCGGGCAGCGGTGGCAGACGGCGTCGAGTCCGTGGACGTTAACGGACTGCGCCGCCCGCCTGCGCCTGTCTCCGTCTCCACCGTCCCCGCCGCCCGCGATCCCCACTGGCTGCCTCGTAAGTCGCGTGGCCTCGATTGCGTTAGTTGATTTTGGGTTTGATTAATCCCTCGAAAGCTTGTGGTGCTGATTTGTGGTCTGTTTGTGGATTTTTTCTACTGTGGTCAGGGCCGCTCACTAGTGCGGACGTGATGGAGGCGAGCGGGGTGGGGCTTAAGGTTGCTTACCAGGTGCTCGACGAAACTCTCTGTGTGCAGTTTCAGTTTCCTTCGTACTGCCCTCTGTGCTTGTGTGTGTGTTTCTGGGATAATCTCAATTAGGAGTTTGGATCTGGTGACTAATTCAGGGTTGCCCTGGAGCATACAGCGAGGCGGCAGCAAAGAAGGCGTACCCGAACTGCCAGACTGTACCCTGTGAGCACTTCGATACTGCATTTCAGGTAGCTTACTATTGCTTGTTGGAATACATATCCTAGTTACTTCACTTGGTTCATGTTGCGGTTTCGGATGATGGGCATCAAATAGGAAAAGGTTAAATATTTTTTGTTATAATTGTTGATAATTTGAAATACTGGCACTGAATTGGACTGGCTCCACATTGCTTTATTTGAATGCATTGTTGTGCAAACAGATACTCATTTGTCCAAAGAACTTATCGCTAGCACGTAATATTCAGTTGCCTCAGTAAATTATTATGTAACAGAATCTTTTTTTTTTCTGAAACTCTTTGTTTTTTCAGACAGTAGTGTATCAAACAAAAAATACTATAACAATTGGTACTCATTTATTTCTATTTTGCCTTTCAGACACTAAGATTTGTGATCCATATATGTTACTTCCATAGTTTTCTGTTTCAGTACATAGATGAATCATGTGCTCCTTTGACAGGCTGTTCAAGACAAGCTTGCTGATAGGGCAGTACTGCCACTTGAGAATTCATTGGGAGGTAGCATACATCGGAACTATGACCTTTTGCTTCGGCATAAGTTGCACATTGTTGGAGAGGTTCGCCTTGCAGTTCGTCATTGCTTGTTAGCCAATCCTGGCGTGAAGATTGAAGACCTGACAAGTGCCATGAGTCATCCCCAGGTGAACTGCTTAGATGATCTAGCATTAATGTTTTTTTCCTTATTCTTTTCTTTTTTGGTGGAGATAACCTTGCAAACTCATCATTCTTTAATTCTTAGGCTCTTGCACAATGTGAGGGCACGTTGACAGAGTTAGGAATTGAACACAGAGAAGCTGTTGATGACACTGCTGGTGCAGCAAAGGTAGAATGCTACTTTCTTCACCTGGAAGATTCACCTTCTAATGCAGATACCTTTTTTCTCATTCTTTTTGAGCAACTATATTTTGATTTTTGGATAGAATGGGATTGTCATTTTTCAGTGACTCATCAAGTGAACTGTCATTAATCATAACACAATTCTTCTTTCCTAGTTTGTTGCAGAACAAATGCTCCAAGACACTGGTGCTATTGCTAGTTCATTGGCTGCTGAACTGTATGAACTGGAGATTCTTGCTGAAAATATTCAGGTATAGTGATTTCTTCATAAACTAACATGTTGTGTTCTTTATTCTCAGCGTTTAGTCTATCTCTTTCTTTAGGATGACAAAGATAATGTCACTCGTTTTATGATGCTGGCTCGAGAACCTATCATATCTCGCACTGATAAACCATTCAAGGTACAAATCGCTGTGCAACTTCTTTTCCATCTTCCATTTAGCTCTCTGCCCCTCACCCGCACCTTATAACAACCCCATTGACTTGTTTTATGATTGTTTGATTTTCAGACTAGCATAGTCTTTTCACTTGAAGAAGGACCTGGAGAGCTCTTTAAGGCACTTGCTGTATTCGCACTGAGGGAAATCAACCTCGCAAAGGTCTGTCCAACAACTTTTGCTTGTCACTTGCATGCATTTTGTAGAAATAACTCACTATTACTGTCTGTTTTTTAATGGATATGCAGATTGAAAGTCGTCCACACAAGAAAAGACCTCTTCGTGTAGCTGATGACTGTTCCTCACCCTTAAAGTTAGATGCCAAACCCGTGACATCCTAATTTATGCAATTTTGCTTCCCACATTCGACATGGATATGAGTACCATTTGTGCTGTTTACACTTTGTTAACCCATTCGATCCTTGGTTGCACCAGGCACTTCGATTACCTCTTTTATGTCGACCTTGAGGCATCGACAGCTGATCCAAAGACTCAGAATGCTCTTGGAAATTTAAAGGTGCACTTTCTTTGTTAGTACAATCTGTTCAAGTGAACAATGCTCATATTGCTTTATTCGCAGGAGTTTGCAACCTTTTTACAAGTCCTGGGAAGCTATCCTACAGATGTGAGCGAACTATAAATAGCAAGTACTTCTGCAGATCACATGCTAGTGAGTAATGTATATCAGTATCTGCCTTTTGCTCCTTTTGTTTTGTGACTTGTATGGGATGAAAAGCATGCTATTTTCATGGACCTATTTGAATGGGGCTGAACTTGGGCAACTCAATCGAATGATGTGAATGTACTAGGAATTTGGGTGCATATCTATTACATGAGCTTGCTCGGGTCGAGCAGAAGTATAATACTGAACTCCTATGCGGAGACAACTAAGGGAAACTAAGTTGAATGGAAACATGTCATTATCTTTTAGAGTCTAGAAGCCCCAGGCTCCCCAGCTTTTTGTTAAGAAAAAACCGTCCACACTAATGTCCTTATAATAACCAAACCATAACTGAGGACAACTGCCACCTTACCCTCCCAACCACCATTTTTTACAGACGAATTGACAACCTCGAAAGATAGATCAACCAGCTTACAGACACTATTTAACAGCCTTAAAACAACCACTGAAACAAAGACTACGGATCTTTGATCCATTTCCCAGGTAAACAATTCCATGAAACATGTTATGATGTTTTCTAATGTGTTATGTTTGGTTGTGCTCATCCTTTATATTTCCCAAACAAGGAATTGTAGGGAAAGAGAAGGATAACTTAGTAAATTAATCTATTGATGAAAATTAAGTGATATATGCAGCACTCAAAATATATGCTAACCAGCAAATGGAAACTTTTATTTTAGGACACGGACTAAGTAGCATGTCTTACCATTCTTTGAGGTTTCTTTTTTAGGGATGGCATATAAATGCGGGAAATCAGATACTCGCAGTTGTAAAATTGCATGTTTAGAGAATAGCCACAATCCACTACAAAATAGCTGAGCACTATTCAAATCCGAAGTTTGATTATACCACGGGAGTTGGGTCCAGGGGAGCCAGGCATACTGTTTCCTCCAGCAAGGGACATGCCCACCAGCCATTCGACAGTTGGCCTGAACTGAGGTCACAAGGAGATCGTGGTGAGAGGTGGTGGCATTACCTTGCTGTAGCAGGCACCTGCTGTGCACTCTGCCCCCCAGGTGCTCACTGAAATGCCACACCAAGGGAGCTCACATGAGATGTTCGACGAAATGCCTCTTGAGGACGACACAACAGAACAAGCTGAGCAGGTCAGGTTCGAGGTTCTGGTGGCGTCGATGGGTGATGCACAGGAGATGAGGACATGCCATCCAGCCTCGACTCGCGTGTCTGTTTATTGCAGCAAGTAACCCAGTATGGAGAGTACTTGGTTGGTGAGGAGAGCAAGCCAACTGCCGAGCTAGATGTAGATCAATTGTTGTTTCCATGGACGATACCTTCTTGGCAAGAAATACTACTTCAAGTGGGAATTATTGAGATAAGGAAGGATGTGCTGGGGCAAGCTGGTAGAACAAGCCACTATGTGGCCATAACTTGTGGGTCTCACTACTTTTGCAGCCAGCGACATTATACATTGGCAGGTTAATGACACATGAGGTGCAGGCCAATCAGGCTGAACACCTTGTTCATGGGTCCTTATTGCTTGATGGTGAACAAATGTCTCAGTCTTTCACTTGCTTGGTCCCAGAGTCAGTCACAGAGTTCTATGTGCAATGGGATCCAAGAATTCTTTGCGTGCTGTTTTTGAGATTACAACATCAACATGGATACAACTTCAAGTTCAATCAAGATTGAACAGAGTTCAAAAAAAAAAAAAAAACTTGTACTGCCTGTTTTGCAAATGTTATCTCCTGCAACTATGAGTAAGATCTTGGCTCATTTGAGGTTGAGCTTCAGCGCTAGCTCTAATGTTGTCATCAATGGGCAGCGAGAGATGGTTACGGCACTTAGCTTTCGTTCGGAACTGGAGTTGCACAAATTCTTCAGAAAAGATGGCAAGAAGAGATTGAGCAAATAGGAGTAGACTCTGCAGGTAATGCTATTGCTTGGGGACAAGTAGCATTTCGTGGGGGTGGAAGTGTAACACATGGCCCATATCAACTGGGTCATGCAATGGGCCGTTATGCTAAAAGGCTAAGCCCACGGCCCAAGCTAGAGCATCAACAGCTCTACAAATGAGAGGCCAGGAGCATCGAGGAGGGGCGACAAAATGAATTGAATCTGAGTTCCTCTTCTTCCTCTCGAGGTTTCCTTGATGATTCCATCTCACGTCACGGCAATCTTGCCGGTGGCCATGGGAATTGTATCCGGTGAGAGTTCATCGACTTCCTCACGTCCCAGTCCTCACCGCTGACGGCTTGACATATGGCCTTATGGATTAATTCAGTTAACTGGACAAAATTTCCCTTTTACATGGGCATTTTGGGTTTTACTGAAAAGTATCCTACTAAAACTTCTAGTAAACAAGGAAACTAACTAGCAGAAGTTGACTCGCATTTGCTGAAGAAAGTACTGGCCATCTGTGAACATGAAAAGTTGTCGTTGCATGCCACCAATTCCCTTCTAAATCATAGTAGTCACTGCAATATTTATTTTTGTTTCTCTCAAGAATCTAATTAGTTCTCAAATGTCTTCTAATCCAGGATTAGCAGGAATGGGTGGAATATGGGCAATTGGTTTCAGAGCCATTTGAAAAGCCAGAATTAACTATGAGGCTGATGCTAATTTTTACAGAGCAAAAAGGCATATCTACATTAGTACATTAGGGAAGATGCATGTGATTCATGCATTTGGTTATAATGTTGAGAAGAAAATCACATCTTTTGCTGGCGATGCTCTTCTAAGCAAGATATTTTGAAAGAGCAGTCTTCTTTTATCTCCAGTTATGCAAGGAGGAATCTGAAAGGACAGTTGCTAATTTTATGCAGGAGCTTGTTAAAACACCTATAGAGATCAAAGGGTGGAATATTTGGTTGGTAAAAAACAGTTATAGAATAATCCTGTTATTAGGGATTGGTTCCTTCCATCGTCCCGCCACCTAGAAGATTTTTATTTTTTCATAGAACTATTCGTCCTTTTTTGTTTGTGAAACGAAACGAAAGATGAACTGTTCGGCAATCTGTTCCCTTCCTGCATGCCATCATGGCACAAATACTTGACTAATGTTTCCATGTTCATACCGACGTTTTCTTACGGGGTGTTCATACCTATAGAGATCCATTATGTTTAACCTAATCATGTGCTTGTGAGAAATGATGTAAGGATGGATCAATCTATTTAACTCTTCGAAAACAAATAAGATGGATCGCCTCGTTTCTTGAACCAAACATACTATTAAGTCATATGGCTGTCCTTTGGGGCTCTGTCCTTCGCCATACTTTCCGTCTGTGTAAGAAAATTCTTGCTCCTGGTTGATTGCCTTGATATGTGCCAGGTCAAATGGGATTGCTCTTATTTTTATAATCCTACCAAGTGATTGCCGAGTAGTTGACTGCAGTTTAGTCCCACTACTCTGTAACTAATGTTAAGAATTGGTGCAGAGCAGGAGAATATTCTTCTCTGGAGGCATTGTTCTGGGCTTGGAAGTGGGAAGCATTGAGAATATTACTATGCTCTTGCGCAAGATCTAGCATGTGCTTCCGGCCTGGGATGATTCTGTCTTGGAATTTTAGTTACTTTTTTACAAATGATCAAAGAATATGTCAGAACTTACCATTTTCCATGCCACTTTATATTGGTGTCGGCCTCCGCGTGTGACATGTCTTTCCTGGCCCAGCCATTAGCATCCAAAACGAACCAGAATGACTAGAGAATATCAAATTGTCTGGTTTACTGAGTAAGAGGGCCTATAGAGAACGGAAGCTGGGGGGGGGGGGGGGGGGGTTGGTCAATTGCTGAGATTCGCACACACCACCACATGCACTGGTTTTGGTTCGCGTGAAACGGTCTCCCTTGATGGCTGCTCGCTTGCGTACAATTTATGCTCTCTTTTCTGGATTGATTATCGTAGTGAGCATTAGCCTTTTCTCCTCGTTTGCTTTGACGGGAATCGGAGCCTTGACCCCATCTAACCAAACAAAAAGTAATAATCATCCCTACGAAATGGGGAGCATTCAGCATGTGCCTCCCGCTTGGCACCTGTGACTGAGCCTCGCAGCTTTTGTGATGCCAACAGAGCGGATCGATCCTGTCATGATTTCCTCTCTGTTTTTTCTTTCATTTTGTCATGCACAGTTTAAACCTGCCGTTTTCTCTTGACGATCGTGCCAGCTCGGCACTACATGTAGAAGTTGCGGCATACGAACGACAAACCTGAGACACGTCGCTGTTGAGTGGTGTAGCTCGTGCGTGCTGAGCTGAAGCCTTGCAGGAAGGCAACACGATGGCACGCGGGAACCGAGCGCGGTCCTATTTGGCGGAGCATTTTGTCTTTGCTCTACTAGTCTAGATTATTCCGGTGTAGATTACAATGAACAGCAGAGTAGATAAAATCGAACTCTTATATTAATTTAATGAAATGTATATATATACATATACACATATATATATATTAAAGAGGTGTTATTAGAGAGACATGTCTATCTCCAATAGACACAATAAAGAGTAGTACGAAGTCTCTTAACCAAAGGATATGTCACTTTGGTAAAGATATTTTGTTACTAATTGATCACTAACTGTAATCAATTCTAACACTATCCCTTTAATCAATTATCTGTAATGTAAACTTCTTGTTAAAAAACTCCTCTAAAACACTGTAGGAAAATATGAGGATAAAATAGTATATTGATATGCCATTAAAATTCCTTTAAATCCCAATAAAAAATATAAGAAGAAAATAATATAGCATATATTAATTATTATCTTATTGTAAGCTCACATGGAAAACCTATAGGAAAAACTCGTTGATGAACTTAGAAAACAATAACTATGATCTATAGATTATATTAAAACCTCCCAAAACTTCTTGAAAAAAAGAAGAAATAGTGGTGATATGCTATTAAAACTCCTTTAAAACTCAGTGAAAATAAGAAGTAGTATATCATATATTGATTATTGTTTCTTTGTAAACTTATATGATAAAACCTTTAAAAGGAAAACTCATTAGCGAGTTTAGAGAATAATAGATATGTCTTTAATACCTCATTTAAAAACTCTAAAAGGAAAAAAAAAGAGATATGACGTATGATCTTGTATAGATATTACCTCATCAAAAACTTTATATGAGAAACTGTATAGGAAAAACTCATAAAGAAAAATAGTACAATATAATATGAACATGTTATTATTTAGGGATAAACTCCTCCCGAACCTTACAAATCTCGGAGTCATCGTATACCAATTCCATGAATATATTTTTGAATGTGAAAGTTAGTAAAGACTTAGTGAATTAATCAGTAAGATTATCATATGATTTATTTTGCAAGATTTCTATCTCCTCATTATGATGATAGAATAAGTACGAGCAATATGTTTGATTATATTACTCTTTATATAACATGTTTGCATTTGAGCAATGCATGTAGAATTATCTTCATAGATAATTATTGGTCGGTGATTTAATGAAACTACTACCACATGATTGATGCATGTGGTTTATCATTTTGTAAAGACATACACATGCATGTGATATTTCAGAATGATAGGTGAAAGTAGCCATTAGAATCTGTTTTGATGACACCTACGAGAAGGCTATATCACTATAAAATCAGTCTATGATCTGGTTGTATGGGATCAGTTATATAGCTAGAATCTAAATATCATACTATGGTCATATCTTGATTTTTCTGATAGAAAAATCTAGATTTTTGGTTCCATAAAGATATTTATAGATATCCTCTTTGACTCCTACCTAATGGTGTTATTAGAGCTGCGCTATTTAAACTAGTAAGATATCTGTAAATACAATATCAGACCTGTTGCGATTTGCAATATACATGAGCGCTTAAATGGCACAAAGATATAGAACTTTCGATTCAATATCTTCTCATCGCCAACTCAGGGTATGAATAAATCTTGATTCATATTTAGGGATTGAATGACCATGAGTATTTTGATAGATAAGATTGTCCAATATCATTTAGATACTAGTGTACTGATGGATAAATATTCCTAAAGGAATATTTTCAAGTTGTAAACTTAAGCGAAAATTTGGCTTTACCTAAATCATTCATCTCAAATTCCGTCTTAAGATAATTTCATACTTTGTCGTGTGTGGTTTGGAGATGATACAAAATCTAATTAGGATTTCATTATGGACACACATATGCAATCATCGTGGTTGGAGTAACTCTTCTGTGGAAGAAACTCATTTAGTCAGTTGTATCAAAATCAACTAACTATTTAAAGTCATGAAGTGACTTTAAGTTGTACACAATATATATTGCGATTTGTATTTAGATTCAGAATACGAACTCTATTAGGGACTTATATGTCCGAATCTATCCAATTCATTTGGTCTGCCAATTATATTAAACATGAGAATATAATTTTCACACATACCATGGGGTATGTAGCATCGTAATTGATGTTGGATCTCTGCGTGAACCCTTGTGCTATAAGCCTCGCTATTTCACCACCTTATGAAATAAAAATCAATTTTGCTTCCATAGAGAATATATTGTGTTGTTGAGCGAAAGTAATTCTCCTTAATTACCACCTTTGGATTGACCAATTTGAGTACTGAAGCACTCTACCTAGGTCTTTTGGTTTGAATCCAATTGAAGGTGTATGGCCATTTGAGGAGAAATATATGTCAACAATTTGTAGTCTTTGGTATTAATTGATTCTATAGAATCAATATAATTTGTGAAAATATTATCCTATTTAACTCCGTGTATTTCCTAACACAATGGAGTTAGGGTGTTCCTATGACCTAGTGCCTGAATTTATGTACACATTTGTGCTAGATATTTGGATGTTGAACATCCATAGGCGTTTGGACAATGAATATCTATAAGTGTCAATCAATTTAATATTGATTTGCATTTACTGTTGTGGAGGAAGGATTCTTCTATTTCTGCAGTAGCTTGCAAGCTTTATCCTTTGTGCGTATTTCCTCCCCCCGCCCCTCTTATTTTGATTTAAAAGTTGAGTGGTTTTGTTTGGTACCTCCACTCTTTCTAGCACATTCTTAGTAGGATTTAGTGATACCTTTGTTGTTAGTAAATGTATCTTGGCAGGTTATTTGCGATATATTGCAAATACAAGATATTTTGAATAAGGATTTAGATCTCAGGTAAGTGGATATGAGGACTGAATGTGAACATGTGTGACATTCTCTTACAATTCCTGACATTCTTTGCAGTATTAATATCCCCATAATACTGAAAATTGTCATCAAAATATTACGAGCATACGAGCAATGAATTAACCCCTTCTGAGGGGCTTGAGGTGTTATATGATTTATGAATAATTATGTCTCATATAGATTCCTAATGCTCTTTGATGTATGTTGTACGGTGGTGATATCAGTATGTGCAGAACGTAACTGATTCACGGATGGAAAATACTTATCCGAGGCCAAATTTTCACATACTAACTACAACGGAGGGAGCCGTATGATTGTAGTTGGATGAATTTAATTTAATGATGCGATGTGTAAAGCTGCATGTCACCAAAAAGTTGTTGGAAAATTGTAATCTATAGTTGGTCATGCAAATGATTTAATTCTCTTGATGAGAAATTCAGATAGAACATTATGAATGTGCATATAGAATACTTAATGCAGTAGTGTCCAAAACTAAACAATAATTGAATGCACGTTAAGAAATGACATTATCCATGTGAATCGATTTGATCATGCGTCCAAGATAATTTGCTATAATTTTAATTATTTGAGTAATAAGTTTAGCATAAGTGTGGTGCCTTATGTATAAGGTATACATACGAGACTATTTTGTAGATGCATCCATTAGCATTGTATAGTACCTAGGTGGTCCATAATTATTGAATAGAGTCACATGTATGTTCTTGAAAGTGTTCAAGAAATTGGGTGACGCATTTTGAATTTTAAGTTAAAAGGGCTTTAAAATTAAATTCCCAGTGACACATGTGGTGCACACAAATCTAAAGATTTTAGAAATATTGTGATCAATAAAATTGTTAATAATTTTTCTTATCATCTCTAAGGAAGAGTGACCAAGATAATCATGTCAAGTCTTGATTTGATCAAGATAGAAAAGTATTTTGTACGCAATATATGATACATAATTTGATGTATATGTAGTACAATCCAGATTTTATATTGGAAAACTTGCCATATACGTTATTCTGATTATGGATTTCAATATGGAAACTATTTTAACAGATATCTTCATAACTTAGTAAGGTACGGGTTGAATCGAAATACAATAGAGCATTATCGATTATGACTTGTGTACCCAAAAGGAGAGTAATTATGGCACGATCAGAGTCAACAATCTTTGTATCGCGTCTAGTAATTGTCAAAATATTTCATTGTCTCTTAGTGAGAGTTCGGAAATATTTTGGTTTCCCTAAGTATAGAATTTATGGTGCATATGTCCACTAGGCATATATCTTCCTCCATCAGATTGACTTGCACAAAAATCTATATATAGAAATAAAGAATTTAATATGAAATTCTTATCAGATATATAGACTATATATAACTTTATGTAGTAGCAGAAGTGCTGATACAATATTGTATTACAACATGTAATATGATGCATATAACATGGTATCTAAGGAATTGGGAGACTAGATAAAGTCTCCAAACATGTCATGGGAATCAAATTTGATAAACATGTTTTTTTCTCATGGGATCTTCTGGTTGAAAAGAGTATAGTTGTTACTTGGTTCTTGTAGAACTTATTATGAACAACTAGCCTCTTTGGTGGAGTTAGTTTGAAGGTTGATGTGTACTTCAAATCTTTTCCCTTAAGCAGGCCGGTTACGTCTCACGGATTAGAAATACATATCAATTAAATATCTTAAGGTGCGATATTTCTTAGTAGAGTGCTTGTAGCATCCACACTTGCGATAAATATTAGATTTGTCAAGTTTAGCCTGGACCCTTATCTGGCTTCTGCTTCCTGTTGCGTTTACGTTCACCTTTAAAATTCTTTGGATGGTATCTAAAAGAGCCATCAAAATTGTTGTTATTCTGGACATTATGATGTATTTTAGGTAAAGTAGCAGCGTCTATTAGGTGCTAATAATGATTTTTTAGAAGGAGTTTATCATGCTTTTCGGTCTGAAGTAATACAAGGATTAAGTTAGAATAAATTTGGTATTCTCTTGCATGCAATTGTTGCTGTAAGATCCTATCTGCGGGAAGCATAATAGATAAAGTGTTATCTATTTTTTCCGCATCTGTAGGTTCTTTTTTGCAAAAACATAATTTTGAGTAGATTTATGAACATCACGATTGTGTTCTCTGATAGACATAAATTCCTGGAGTCAGTGATGTGTCCATTCATGACTTGCATCGGGCAAAATGACTGCCTATTGTTGTTCATATATGGGTTTGAGAGTTAGCCATATAGTGCTTGGATTTTCTTCCATCAGATACTCAGATTTGAGATTCGGATGGATATGATGTCATATGTATAATGCACCATATTAAACATGATTTGGTAGCGGTGGATCTCCCTTTTGGCGAGGTTGGTAGTGCTGTTACTATTCCGCAGGACACAAGACTGACATTGACGTCAATTGTCTATATTGGATAATTGTGACCATTGAATGCGAGTTCATCGAACTCTTTGCCGGCCATTGACCATAGATTTAATTAAATTATAGTAGGTAAATTAAAATCATCAAATTAATGTTGTAATAATGATGAAAAATTTGTAAAGTCAAGTTGAGACTTGAATTATATAGTGTAGACCTCAAATTATGTAGCTAACACGTTGAAGATAATCACTAAATATGGTGTAGATCTCACAGTAGTAGAAGGTATAATCTGGTATTTATCAGTAGACACCTATGTTCATATTACCTTGTGTTATGCTAATTATAATATTTAGAAGAACATATTGAAGGTAATCATTAAGTTATGATGATAAAATGTAGACCTCACAGTAATGTGGGATAATCTACAAATATACAGCAGATGCCATTGTTCCATCACCTTATGTTTCGTAAATATTAAAATGAGGTGATCACCTAGAAGGTAATCACCAAAATGGTGTAGACCTCAAAAATAATGATTTAATCCTTTGACGGTAGTCACCAAAAATGGTGTAGACTGCATAGTAATGGTTTAATACTTTGACAGTAGTCACCAAAAAATAGTGTAGACCGCATAGTAATGGTAATTCACTATTATGAACATAATATGCAAATATTGCAGTAGATTTCATAACATCCACGACTTTGTGTTATACCTATATTAGTTGAGGTAGTTACTTAATTTTGCATTTTTATTCTACTTGAATTAAGCACTTTTGGACATAAAAGCTCTTTGGGCTTAATTAAGGAGAATTAATATGCAATTATGCAAGAAAATTCTTAATTGCAAAATTAACACGATCGTTAATTCAACTGCATGTTATAGGAAATGATTAATAGCAAACACATTGAATATTACATGATTCCAGATAATATAGGGTCTGGAATGCATATTTACATAATGTAAATATAATGTAGTGCAATACATTTAAAACCAAAGGGGTTAAAATGTAAAAATATAGTGCACGGTATATTTTATGACGTAATTTCACAAAAATATGAGCTCTTCTGTAAAATAACCATTAGGCTCGGTGAGGGGTTGAGACACATGGGCTACACCCCATGAGGCCTTTTGGCCCATTAGGCCCAGGTGGAAGGGGTTTAGGCGGCATATTTAACTGAGAGAGAGGGGAACATTAGGGTTAGGTTTCCACCCTCTCCTCACGCTCTCTGGTCGCCGCCTCTCTTGGTGGGTTGGACGCAGCTACCGTCCTAGTAGGCCGCTGCTGGCTAAGCTGAGGCCGTTGCCGTTTGGGCGGCTGAACTATGCACCGCCGCCTTCGAAAAGGGATGGTGTCGATCACTCGGTTGAAAGGAGAAGTAGCCGATCGCGAAGTCACCACCGTCGGGCAGGCCAAGTCATCACCTGGCCACCGTCGGGCAAGCCAAGCCACCACCACTAGGTTGACGCCAGCATAGGCTGTGGGCCGTGGGATCTGGCCGCCGGCCTAAGGCCCGCCATCGGAAGGCAAGGGGAGACGCCGGAAGAAATGCGGACCGAATGTGCGGCAAGACCGAGCGTCACATGAGGCTGTCGATGGAGCGACCGGTTTCCACTGGTTGAGTAGGCACCACTGCCGCCGCTAGGGCGGTTCGCGCTGCCAACCTGTGCCTGGTGAAGATGGAGCAGTCGCTGAGGATCGTCGTGGACCCGACCTAGATCCGTCCCATTTGGCGGTAGCCCACCGCCGGCCGTTAGTAGTTAGGCGGCGGGTGGTCAGGTGGTCGCTGGGGGCGGGAGCCTACCGGGTCGCACCGTTCTGGGTGCGGCCATCGCCGGATTGATTTGTGCGTGCACGTCATCGGAGGGACGCCATCGCAGTGCGTCGCGCGGCTAGACGTTGCTGGCCCAGGGTCGAGCGAGGAGGCCGCCGTGGGACGTCGGAGGGCATGCACGACGGAAGGAACCACATTCAAGGTATGAACATCTTCAATCGAAAGATGATGCCTTGGTGCTTACCTTGTGTCAAGGCCTAATAGCCTCTGTTCTTGATTGCTTCTGGTCGAGCAATGATCATCCTCACACACGTCCGTCTATGCAGAGGTCTTCGTGCCTCTATATTGATGTTGTTTTGGTGATGGAGAACAGCGTGCATCATGTGCTCCATGGTCGTTGAGACGAAGGCGCGTGTCAACGAATCTCCCATGGTGTTCATCCTGCTCTCATCGGTGGTAGATTGGTCGATTAGCACAGAGAGCTGATAACGTATTGCGGTGTAGATTGCAATGAATAGTAGAGAGTAGTAGAATGAAACTCTTATATTAATTCAATAAAATATTTACATATATATGATGAAGATATGTTATTAGAGAGATATGTCTCTCCAATAAACACAATAAAAAGTACAAAGTCTCTTAATCAAATAATAAATCTTTGAAAAAGATACCTTATTGCTAATTGATCGCTAAGCGAAATTAAATTCTAACATAGACCAAGTTTGGCGCGTTGCTCTGCTCGTGCTGATCGTATCCGTGTCACCGAACTGGGCGACCAAGTCGGCAGGGTCCACAATTAGGCTCCTGCAGCTTCCATCGCCGATAGCTATTTTTTTAAAATCTATAATTGCAAAAAATCCAATCAGAGGGGCACGGAGTTGGGTTGGGTTTCTGTGACGGTGTTGCCGTGCTCTGTTGCCGAACGAATTTAGGTCGCTGCCAATTTGCGCCTCCCTGCCAAACTTCTGACCAAACGCACCTGTAGTTCTTGGAGTAGTCCTAGTGGTTAGTTAGTGTAATGATCGTAACTTAGGCTACTATTAAATTGGGTGGATAACTTGTAGTCTAGTCCTACCTTTCGAGACGACTCTTTGCTAGTACAACATAGCTACAATAATAGAGCTTCAAACGAGAAATTTGTATTGAATTTACACAAAAAAATAAAACGAGACGCCTTTTTTGATCCATTGTGTCTATGTTAAAAATGATTTACCCAGAAACAACATCACGTGAATCGATTTCTACAAATAAAACTACAAAAGTACAATTACACTATTACATAGTCAATCTAGAAAACTTATCAGTACTAATCGAATCTAATTTAGTTGGTTGAAGGTATGATATTATACTAGAACGTCTTAGATTTAAGTTATTTTCGATGTGAATTTATGTGACTATTTTTCCTAATGTAGGAAGTTGTCTAGTTCCTTTTAGGTTTAGCATAGTTTTTCTAGATAATTAATTAGTAAATATTTAATTGAAAACACCCTAACCCAAATGTCGAGCTGCCGGTCATTATAAAAGGGCAATTTTTCTGTGCCATCGAAAACTTGTCATATCTCTAATATGCCACTGAAAATGTGCCTATTCCTTCAGTGCTACCATCCTTAAACTTTTATACCCAGAAATACCATTTTTGACTAGATTATGGTAGTCAAACATGTGAAAAGACCGTATTGCCCTTGTGGCCCATATGTCAGCAGCTCCTTGTTCTTCCTCCTATACGAGCTCAACAGTGACCAGATCTGCTGCACCTCGCTGGATTGGCTCGAGGAGGCATGTGACTCCTTCAACTCTATCTTCGCCTACATCCTCAGCGACATGCTCAACATCTACTACGTGCTAGACCCCCAGTACATGAAGCGTGGGATTGCCAAGTACTATTACATACTCATCGGCATGTAGTTGGCGGCGCTGTTGTTCAGCACGTGTTATGGGACACTATGACACCGAGAACACCAGCATGTGCGTTACCGCAAGGCTCGCACTCGACACCCAGAATGTGCGCTCCGCCATCGGGGACCGCATCCCCATCACTGCCCAGAACTCGGTGCTCATGCTCATCACCTTCACCGTGAGCTTCGTCCTACAGTGGCACCTCGAGCTCGTGCTCCTCGCTGTCTTCCCGCTCGTCGTCGGTGCCACCGTCCTGCACAAGATGTTCATTAAGGGCTTCTTCAGGGACCTAGAGGGTGTGCACGCGAGGGCCACGCAGATCGCGCGGCAAAGCTATGGCCAACTTGGGCACCATGGCGGCTTTCAACGCGGAGGGCAAGATCACGGGTCTCTTTGAGGCGAGCCTACGTGGCCCTCTCGTCGCGCCCTGCTCCCTGTTGGATTCGGCAGCCGTCGCTCTTCTAACGCTGCCCCTCCACATATTCGGCCGCCGCCGCCCTTCTAACATCGCCCCTCCATGGGTCTGATTGTTGCCGTCCTTCTGTCATCATCGTGTCCTACTGTGTAGGCATGGTGGAGTCGGCATCCCCAGAGTTGAGGTCGGCGAGCGAGCTACGAGGGAAGGGGGCCCGCACGCTGCCACCTCAAGTGAGATCGACACGTTGATTGGCAGCATTGAGCCTAACTATACCGGAGCAGACGTTGCAACTGCTATCCTTGAATTAGGAGAACGCTGAATGAAGGCACTCGAGGCGAGTGGTGGAGGCACCCAGGGAATTCAGAGAGAGAGAGGGAGAAGAGAGGATTGGGATGAGGAAGGGAACATAGAGAGGGGGGAGAGGAAGGGTATAATAGGTATTTCAAAGTTTGACTAATGGTCCACTCTAATAGAATCGACGACAATTATATTTTCGGTCATCAAATTTAATAACTATGGTACTTACAGTATTAACTAGTTTTCAGTGGCATATATAAGATACGGCAAATTTTCAATGATATAGAAGGGATGATTCTAAAAGAAAAACAGCACCAACCTCTACAGAAAAAAACACAGCAGAAAAGGTAGGGAAAAAAAAATCTATTCCCTCCGTTCTCCCTCTCTCCGTCTCCGTCTCCGTCCACCCACCGACAGGGGAGTCTCCTCCCTCCCCATAAACGCAGGCTCACGCACACGCCTCCGTTCCCAGCCCAAGCCCATCACCACCAATTCAACCGCGACCGAACCCAACTCCTCCCCAGATCCGCGCGGCAACGACGACCGAGCGATGACGGCGAAGGGCGGCGCCTCGCCGTCGCCGGGCGGCGCGGGGGCCGCGGCGGGGAAAGGGCGCCTCTTCACGGTGGGCCTCGTCACCGCGTGGTACTCCTCCAACATCGGCGTGCTCCTGCTCAACAAGTACCTCCTCAGCAACTACGGCTTCAAGTACCCAATCTTTCTCACCATGTGCCACATGTCGGCCTGCGCCCTGCTCTCCTACACCGCCATCGCCTGGCTCCGCGTCGTGCCCATGCAGCTCGTACGCTCCCGCCTCCAGCTCGCGAAGATCGCCGCGCTCAGCCTCGTCTTCTGCGGCTCCGTTGTATCCGGCAACGTCTCGCTTCGGTACCTCCCTGTCTCCTTCAACCAGGCGGTCGGCGCCACCACGCCCTTCTTCACCGCCGTCTTCGCATACCTCATTACCGTCAAACGCGAGTCATGGGTCACCTACCTCACCCTTGTCCCCGTCGTCACCGGAGTCATCATCGCCAGCGGCGTAAGTTACTGCCTGCTCCGCCTCCGTCTTCCGTTTCAATAGATCTGTTGGAGTTGGGGTTAGATCTGAGGGGAATTCGGCTTTGGCTGGTTCGTAATTCAGGAGAACTGGGATCGAGCTGACGAGGAGAGGTGGATCTGTTATCTCACTATAACCGGAATAAAATTGTATGCGTCTAGCCTCAATTCATTGGGTGGTGATCCCTTCGTTGGGGAATAGGATTCTGAGATTTTCAGTTGTGGAACGGTTCTCTGGGTGTCACTGTGCTTGTTGATTCCTCTACCATGCACCGGCTATTTGAGACGATCAAATGGCACAACAGTTGTCCAGTATCTGTTTGATCAGCTGTAGAGCAATCAAGTTGATCGAAGCTTCTGCGCGATCAGAGATCGCTCCCTGAGGAAATGTGATAGGGATAGCTTGTTCTGCCGCAAAATTCTATTTTGTGGTTTTGTAGGTCCTATTTTTGTCGTGTAGTACCTAAAAACATCACATATGTCTTTCAATCTTGTCGGTTAAGAGTTCCATATTTTGAAATTGGACTTGCAAAATGTCTGCGATCTAATATTCAAGCATTGCTGCACTCTTTCTAGATTGACTCAAAAGGTTTTCTATACATTCGTTGAATCTAAATGTTGGCGTTAATTGGACCTTGGTGTTAATTGTGCTATTATTAAGTTGATTCTCTTGCAATGTATACTGCATTCTGTAATGGCTATTGCACGCAATACGACATACTGGGTTAGCAAAGTGTTGGATGACTAGTGGAGGCATTACATATAATATCATAATAAGACTATGGCAAACTTACTGTAACCTCTGTGTTGCTATTCATGGTTGCTATGAGAAAGATTTTAGGATTTGTACTTTTCTTGCATCAGCTAGTATGTATACCCCAAATTGTGGGTCAAAATGGAGAGCCTAGAGCTATGTTTGCACTTTGCGTCACGCATACTATTGTGTACTACTAAAGCTGTTGTTGGACTTCTAAGTTTCTGACATCAACTGATATGGAGCATGCAAATCAAACTTACAGGGCGAGCCTAGCTTTCATCTGTTTGGATTCATCATGTGCATAGGAGCCACTGCTGCAAGGGCGTTGAAGACAGTGTTGCAAGGAATTCTTCTGTCTTCTGAGGGGTAACACTCTATTTGTCTCCCCCTTTTTTTATATGTATTGGCTATTTTGTACTCATGGTCTTAGATTCATATACTAGTTTCATTTTGCTCATTTTTGTGGATGCTGAGGGTTTTTCTGTTCTGATATCTTGCAGGGAGAAGCTTAATTCTATGAATCTACTCTTGTACATGGCTCCAATTGCTGTTATTCTCTTGCTTCCTGCAACTATCTTTATGGAGGACAATGTTGTCGGCGTTACAATTGAACTAGCTAAAAAGGACTTCACCATTGTTTGGTTGCTATTGTTCAATTCTTGCTTGGCATATTTTGTCAATTTGACCAATTTCTTGGTGACCAAACATACTAGTGCACTGACTCTACAGGTACCAAATGTTATCTTGCTAATCAATTCTACTCTCCAGCAGAAGTTAGTTGGATTAGAGTTTAGCTGTGTGCAAGATATAGTGTGACATGTGGCTTTTCTTGTTGAAAGCTTTACATTTGACATATATCCCCATGTAGACATGGTCTAAAAATGAAGTTACGTTGACTAGTTATCCATTATCCTGCATCATTCACATGCGACATCAACATATCTTGATTTTGAGTTATGCGCTGTAGCTACTTAAGATGAGTCGGGGAATGGTACTAGAATCTACATTCCAAGATTCCGACATCAAATAGTAGATATTTATGTCTGTGAAACTGAAGCAATTTATAGGTCTGTCAAAATGAATAATATTGTTATGTTATTTACCTTTCAACTGCTGCAGTATCGCTACTGTAGTTGTGTGGAGATGTACAGCCCATTTAAAAACCCATTTGGAAAATGTAACATATATGCCTTACTGAACATCTGGTTCCATGACTTAAATGAAACATGTAAAGTTTTCTGCTCATCTCCATCTTTTAGGCACAAAACGTCATCATATTGCTATATTGACCACTTGCCAGTACGTAACCCTGGTTTTCAGCAAACTATGCACTATAACTATAATGTTTGTTTGTCATCTTGCTTTACCTTGGCTCGTATAAGAATTATGCATTAAATCCTTCAATTATGGTTGAAAGATTTAACATCCATGTTTCTCCCCAGGTTCTTGGGAATGCGAAGGGCGCCGTGGCAGTTGTCGTCTCAATTATGATATTCAAGAATCCTGTTTCTGTAACCGGAATGCTCGGTTACACACTTACAGTTATAGGCGTTATTCTTTACAGTGAATCCAAAAAACGAAGCAGCAAACCGTGAATACACTAGAAGACAGTAAATATGGCCATCCTTTCTTTGTCCGGTCAGTGCCCAGAGCTAATATATGATGGGGAACTACATCGGGGCCGACTGCAACAAATCCTATACCACGCCTCAGCGATTGGACAGCGAGGATAGAAGTCAAATAATACCTGTAGTATTCCCTTGGGATCTGGGAGGCATTTTGTTTTGCTAATGGTGATTATGGATAGGATATAATTTTTTGTGTTAGAGAACCGTGGCTCACACTGGCAGCATTGGTTAATTCGTTTAGTTCTTGGAAATTGTTTTCTGTTGTACGTCTGCTATTGTAAGTTCCAAGTTGCCTCATTCTCTTTTTCTTCTGAAAACTGCTTGTACCAAACTTTGTTCCAGGACCTCCTAATATATTATGACACTGAATTTAAGCTCATACAGCTGAATGTTCGTGATACTATACTGCTCTGGTAGGGTGTGTTTGGTTAAAATGATGAAGTTGGATGGGATAGAATTATCTATGTTTTTTTAATGAGATGATCTAATTTTCTACTTAGTTGTGATAGATAGGATGAAGTAATTTTTTGTTTAGTTGATAAGATGTGAGTGAATAAGATGAGTTAATTTTTTATTTGGTCAGTGGGTTTAATGTGGATAGAATGAGCTATAAAAGTAAGTTTTTTTGAAGAAATTTAATTAAATATTGATTTATGTTTTTTATCAAATCAATTAAAATAAGTTGCTAGCGACCTCTAGTTTGCTTATAAAAATATTTAAAATATTTAAACTAATTTTATACTTTCAAATAAAATCTAGAGTTAAAAAAAATTCGCAAACACGTATACGGACGAACGCACGGACCAGACCGTCCTAATGACTTGGTCCAGCGATTTCGACTGGACCAACTCATTTAGGAATCTAAGAGAATATACTTTGATGCTAGCCGCCCTGTCCATGCCATGCAGCTAACCAAACATAAAAAGAATTGGATCGTCATCTTCCGATTGACCCTATCCACCGGACCAAACGGACCCTGTGCCTCGTCAACTGGCTATTATGTACAATCCTGTTATGCTATGCAGCTATCGATTGTAAGCAGCAATGTTGTTGCATAATGAATAATGTGTCGTCTCTAGGGTATGTGATCATTTTTTCCAAAAAAAACAAGGGCAGGTCTCATCATTTCACTGCTGCAAAGATTGGACGAGATTTCCGTGAAAGATGCCACGCATAGTGTTAACTGTTCACATCAAATATCTTCGATTAATGTTCCAATGGGAGTTGTCCGGGAGCTTTGCCATGTATGGCATTTTTTGTCTGAGATTAGAGCTAACCACACATACGTAGTCCTAGCCTGGGAAGCATGCTGTGGATATGCAGCTAAATTTGCCTTCCGCTTTACATAAAGTACAGCAAAAGAGAAACAAAACAGCTCTTGGATTTCAGCGAGGATCGACATGATCTCAGACCATTCTCAACCATATTTTTTTCATTTCATTTTTTTTTTCGATTCTCTTTCCCATTCTTATTTCTTTTATTTTCTCTCATATCTAATCGCTTCCTTTTGAGAGAAATCACGAAGAAAAAGAAGAGAGAATCCTGTCCTGAAGGAAATAATTCTGAGAATCCCGTCGTGAAGAGAACCGTGAAGTAAAACTGTTGGAACGCTAAAAAAAACGAAAATTTTTTCACGACATAATTTTGATCAAAAAAAATCCGTTGGAGCTAGCCTCAGAACGCCATTATTTCTTGCATTTCAGATAAGCACTTTCTAGTTTCCACCACCACGTCGTCAATGCCTCGGCGTTTTGAGATTTTGGGCCCATCAAGCCCATCACGGTAGGCCAGCGCCTCTGCAGGTTCGACAAAGATGGAGCTCCCCACCCCACCCCACCCACTTTTGCGTCGAAAGGGCCAACCTTGTTTGCTGATAAAGCAAACTAAAAGGTCCTCCCCATTATTGGCAGATTATGCAAACCAAAGCGCCCACCCTTATGTATTGATGTGAAGTTCTGCAAGAACTTGAAGATGCAAGTCAAATACTACCTGGGCCGTTTCAAGAGTAGTAGTACAGCTGTACAAGAGAATGAAAGCACTACCTGGGCCGTTTCAGACTTTTATATTCTGCTTGCCTCCTGTATATGTAGAAATGTTCGAGGTTCTACCTAGTTTGGTGAACTGCATCATCAGAACATTGTGCTGTCGCACCCACACTCAACAGAGATACCAGCTGACCAATTGGTAGGGAGTTGAGCAACGTGAGAGTGAACGATTCAGTGTTAGACCATGATGTGATATTTGGCTAAAGTTAATCCATAACTTAAAATGCAAAACGGTTAGGTCCAAGTTAGTTAGCGCTATAAATAAAAGGGGCAGCCCTGAACTTGAGTTTTAATCACGTCATTAACTCACACTTAGCAACTGTCCCCTAAAAACCCTTCTCAAAATCCAATTCAGAGGGTTCTAAGCTAATCTAAAGGCCGATCCACAGGATCACCCAGGACTGCAATCAAGTTGACTACAGTAACTAAAGGGATGGCATCGTCTAATCCGAGTTAATGTCTCTTAATTCCACATTAATTAGCGCTTTGTTCACGTGATTAGTGAAGTTATTGCGCTTAATTCGTAACATTTGATATCAAGAGTCTTAGTTGCATCTAATCCCACAAATTGTATGCAATTAACCTGAACTTGCCCTTAATCGCCTTTCGGATGAAAAACCCTAAGGTATGTTCATGCCATTTTGGATCGGTTTCTCTTAATCCTCGTTTAATTGCTTAAGGTGTGCTCTGAATTGAACAAGAATTAGGGTAACAACGCATTAGAAAAGGATCAAATACCTAGGTTTTGGCCGCACCTATTTCCCTCCCAAAATCTCAAAACCCTAGGTTCTTGAAATTCAAGGGGAAATCAGTCGAATTTAGAACCTCTTCACCGTGATGAGTCTACCTTGGCCTCCCTTCCCACCGACCTCCTTTCGGCGCACATATCGCCATTGGTGGTGTCATCACCACCATGTTATCACTACTGTCGCCGGTTGCCCGCCAGAGGTGATTAGTGAAGTTAAAGCGCCTAAGTTACTTCACTAATCCTCACCACACTCACGGCATCACCCTGCCACATGCGTATGCCTTAGCCGCCCATGCGCGCCGCCCCTATTGTGTGCGCCATGCCATTGAAGCTGTCAGCATCGGTGCACCGTTATAGCTCCGGATTTTTTCATGGCGTGGGGCAGCCGAAGAATTTTTATACTTATTTTCAATATTTGCAAAATATACCTAGCAAGGTGTCGTCTATCCAATGGGCGATACCTTTAAAAAAACCAAAAAAATCTAAAAATAATCTATTCTATTGCATTCAAAATTCAAAACACTATCGAAATAGTCATAAAAAATTTAAAATATGTATATTGTAGATCATACTATGATCTAGCTCTAAAACAATTTAGACAAAAATATGATTTGTACAATGAGAAAAAAAATGTTGTACACAGTCTGACTTTTTGTTTCTTATTGCAAAAGTAATTGTGTGAGTTGATTTTTTTAGAGAGATAGATTATAGCATCCTCTACAACATACTTTTTTTTAGAATTTTTTAGAACTATTTTGATAATATTTTGAATTTTGAGAGCAATGAAACACGTTGTTTTTTATTTTATTTTTTAAGCTGTAGTCCATTGGAAAAAGTGACATCTTTTATCTTTAAATATGTCACCCTTTGGAAGGGGGACATCTTTCTTTTGCCCTTCCAACGAGCGACGATAGTCTAGATATGCAATATTTAAAATGGGTATATTGTTTTTGCAACTATTGAAAAATAAAAATACAAAAAAAATCATGGCCGAACCAAATTAGGGCGTTAAGGTTTCGCTTAGGGGCGGCGGCGGATTAAGTTATGGATTGGGCCGCGTGTGTGTTTTGGGCAGCAATTTGTTTTGTGGGCCATAATGAGCTAGGCCGAAAACCGTTTTCTGGGCTGGTTTGCATTAAAGGACTTGTTTTTTTTTCTATTTTAGTTTAATTTTGGTTCTTTTAATTATGCATTTATATATTGTTTGCTAATTCTAATTATGTGATGATTTATGACGATGAGTAGTATAAAACTATCGTATCTGAATCCCCTAGGGATTCTATAAGGAACGGTGACGTCCTAAGAAGATGATGAATTATGACACTTAGAAACTAATGTCTTCAAAAACTTTATAATATAAACATACCTTAAATTCTATCTAAATGTGCTCTAGACTTATCTAGTATGTCTACTCTACCACTTAAGATGATTGTAACCTACTCTAGTAAGGTAAATTGTAGGTATGTAAATGCGAAAACATAAATAAGGTAGATAGACAAACTCAGCGCAAGGGATTTTTATCTGTGGTATCGGTGGCACACAAACCACTCCTAGTCCACGTTGAAGCTCCACAAAAGATATGCTCCTGGTCACTAAATCTCTTCCGATCACGGTTCTTGAGCTACCAAGTCACTAAGACAAGGACTCAAGTACGATAAGCTACCAAGCCACCACGACGAACTCTCAACTCTAGCATCTCTTCCAGTCACTTATACGCCATCTTCACTTCGGAGCTTTAGTCACAAAGACAAGGGCCTCTACGTCCCCGTACAATCTTCTTGCCGTCGCTTCACACCAAGTTAGAGGGTCAATAAGTTACCGACGAGTCATAAAGACTCTAAGGCGCCAGCGTACCTCTCACTACACTGTTGGATCACTTCTTGATCCACTATCTATGTTGCAGCATTTAACAACACTTCTCTCTAGGCCTATAAGCACTAATCACTATCTAATTTTGTACTTAATCACCTTGGATGATCGCTTTTAGCATTTTGATGTCTTGGATGTCTTCTCAAGTGTATATGGGCTTCTCTAGACTCTAGTACCTTCAAATGGCCGAGTGGATGGGTATTTACAGCCTCAAACCTGCCAACTAGTCGTTGCTCTAACAGCTCAACTTCATTGTGAACACCGGATGATCCGATGTAGACAGTTTGTTCTTACGGACCATCCGGTGTGTACGCCATCACAAAATTGCCTTTGAAACTCCACTTACAACTCTTTTGAACACTGGATGTTCCTGTGTAACATTCACTCCATCATCGGACTATCCAGTGTGTTGACTTGAGCCTGACCACGCCACTTCTTCTCTGTGCAAAAATCTCCAGCGTTCACAATCTTCATCACCGGACCTTCTAGTGTGTACAACACCATCTTTTCAGGATATTTCACACACTTTGTTAAATGCTCCAGTGAAGCCTCCCGTGTGCATATTTTCATCGCCGGACATTCCGGCGTGTTGATCTTCGGTCTTCCACTGTTGCACCCTCTCTGCAACAAATGCTCCAATGTAAGCATCCGATGTCTTCAATACTCTAAGCGTCGGACCTTCCGGTGTATGGAAACTTATCTGGCTTCTTCTAACAAGAATGTTCCGATGTGTCTAGTCCTCTGAGCATCAAAACTTCTAGTGTAGTCAATTTTCCTTGAACTTGTTCCAATTAAACCGAACTTTGTCCCAACTGTGATGGTTTCTTCATGTATTGCATCCAAGAGACATATAAACATATATTCTTGAATAACATGTTAGTCCCAATGGCTACGTTGTCATTAATCCCCAAAATCATAATCATGGCCTAATAGGATCATTTTCATTACAATCTCCTCCCTTTTTTTTGTGATTGATGATAACACAACCAAAGCAATAGGCAAATGATACCAATTAAGAAAATACAAGATTTCAAAAGCTCACAAGACCATACCTCTTTGCTTGGATGCATGGTAAGAACAAATTATGATACCAATTGTAAGGACAACCATATTCTTACCAACATTATATCTCCCTTTTTGCTACAATTTCCCTTAACATTATATCCCCCTTTTAATTGTGGCTGACATGTAGATAGTTCTTCCTTTTTCTCCATTGTCACTATCTCCCTTGATCGACTCATGCAAGAGTTTCTTCACCTTTGTCAATTCGAGATGCATCCCTTTTTAGCAACAATTTACCCAAGGTACTTCTTGCATCTTACTTCACCCTTGCATCTTGCTTCTCTTGCATCTTACTTTGGTCTCAAAATTCTCTCACTTTGTCAACAATCTCAAAAAGGCTACAAACACATGTTGAACTCAATGGAAAATATTAGAGCATTTTGGAGAGAGCTTCATAAAACATGATCTATATGAATGATGCCACTTATGAAGAATTATGAAGAATTGATATCAATTGAAAAGACATACAATTGTAAAGATATGAGACATTGATATCAATTGAAAAAAATAAGCAAGGATCATAATTCATGAAACCCACATGATATAATCTAAACTCCTCCTATATGTGTGTATACATATAATGAGATCCACTTGTGAATACCACATATAGGAATGTAGCAATATATGTATAACTAGACAATAAGTAGAAGTAGGAAGTTTAAACCATATCATGTATGGAGGTAACTTAAATGTAGGAATAAATTGATAATGATACCAATTGAAGCCTTTAAACATTGCATACCTCCAATGAATTGTAGATTACTATATGAGACTACAAAGATATCAATTGCAATACATATTAGTCTCAAATTCACAACCCATAAGATATGCTCTTCCTAAATGTGTGTATACAAGTTTTGAATACTTGTGAGATATATGCACTTGTTATTGATATCAATTGTGAGATATATGCACTTATTATTGATAACAAGGAACCCTTCAACTAGGTTTAGATCTATCTAAGCTTTTCAAGAACCTCATTGTAAACAGTCTCAAAGATTAATAGAAGATAAATAGGATGGAGTGCTATTATTCTAAGGGAGGCCTGAACATATATAAATATCTGTGTGTGATGTGTGATTTGACTACTAGAAGTATCCCCTATGAAGGGATCGGTGACGTCCTAAGAGGGGGGGGGGGGTGAATTAGGACACTTCGAACCTATTCGGCTCTAAAAACTAAACAAGATAAATCTATATCAATTTCTATCTAAATGTGCTCTAGGTTCATCTAGTGAGTCTACCCTACCAATCAAAAGAGCTTGCAACCTATCTAGGAAGGCAAATTGCAACAAAGTAAATGCAGAAATATAAATAAGGTAGAGAGAGCAAACTCGGTATAAGGATGTTTATCTCGTGGTATCGATGGCATGAATGCCACCTCTAGTCCACATTGGAGCTTCACAAAGGATATGCTCCCGGTCGGCACCCGATCACGGCTCTTGAGCCACCAAGTCACAAAGACAAGGCCTCCACCCGGATGAGCCACCAAGCACCAAGGCAAGGTCTCACCATTAGCCTCTCTTCCCGTCCCTTGCCGTTGTGATCACTTCGGAGCTTGACTCACCAAGGTAAGGGTCTCCACGTCCCTGTACACTTGTCTTGCCGCCGCTCCACACCAAGTCGGAGGGTAAACTAGTTTGAGCCACCAAAGCCTAAGATGCCAGCGAGTCATCAAGACTCCAAAGCGTCGACATACCACTTGGTACAATCTAGGATCACTCTTTGATCCCTTCTTCAAGCTACAGCACCTAGCTACAACTTACTCTAGGCCTATAAGCACTAAACACTTTCTAATATTATACTTAATTGCCTTAGATAATCACTTTAAGCACTTTGGTGGCTTGGATGTCTTCTTCAAGTGTGTATGCGCTTCTCAAGACTCCAACATCATGCCATGCCTTCAAATGACTGAGAGGAGGTGTATTTATAGCCTCAAACCCACGCACTAGCCGTTAACCCAACGGCTCAGAAAAGTTGTTAACATCGGATGATCCGGTGAGAACAATAGTACTAACACCGGATCATCCGGTGAGTACACTCTCACAAACTAGCCATTGAAACCCCCACTCATGCATCTATGAACACCAGACACTATGGTGTATACTTCATCTCCATCACTAAACTATCCAGTGAGTTATCCTGAACCACCCGAGTCTTTCTTTCTTCACTGTGTAAATTGCTCCGGTGAAAACATCCAGTGCATATCACTTCATCATCGGACTATCCGTTGTCATGAACTTCATTCTTCCTCTTTGCACTATTCATTATCCAGTATATTTTCCGGTGTAGCCTTGCTTCATCACCAGACCTTCCGGCATGTTCATCTTCGATCTTCCATGGCTGTAAACTTCTCTGGTGGAAATGCTCTAGTGTGTATCTTTCTTTGATCACTGGACTATTTGGTGGGTTGTTCTATTCTGCCTTCTCGATAGAAACACTCCAGTGTTGCCATGCTTTGATCAACAGACTATCCAATGAGACTTAGCCTTTATTCTTCTGCATGACACCCTTCTTTGGAAGAATTACTCTGGTAAGCACATTTGCTAATCACTGGACCTTCCGGTGGGTTCTTGAGGTTTCTCTCCCCCTTTGTCAAATATGCTCCGGTAAGCTCAACATCCATAGCACCGGACCATCCGAAAAGGCAAATCTTCTTGAGACTTCTTCAATTCGACCAAATTTTGTCCTGGTTGTGGTGGCTTCCTCATGTATTGCATCTATGCGATCTACTAATATATATTCTTGATAAACATGTTAGTCCCATTAACTATGTTATCATTAATCACTAAAATCATAATTATGGCATAATAGAGTCATTTTCGCTATAATCTCCCTTTTTTTGATTGATGACAACACAATCAAATCAAGTGGCAAATAATAAATGATACAAAATATAAAGATCATAAGTGAGCACAAAGTCTTATCATATTGCTTGGATGCATGTTCTTACCATTTAGTCCTCTTTTGTTGTGGTTCCCCCTTTCTCCATCGCCACTATCTCCCTTGATCAACCCATGCAAGAGCTTCTTCTTCTCTCCTCCACAATGTTCATCTTGCAACTTGCATCTTGCTTTGGTCATCAAAATTCTCCTCCTTTATCAACAATCTCTCAAAAAGGCTATATGCACATATTGAACTCGAAGGGAAAAATATTAGAGCACGTGGGAGAGAGCTTCACAAATCATGATCCAATTAAAATGATACTAATTGTATGGATATCACTATAAAATTGTAGGCTATGAAAACATATGGATCATAATTTATGAAACTCATATAATATAGTCTAAACTCCCCCTATATATATGCATATATACAATGAGAAAGAAATATGTGCATAACTAGACAATATGTCAAGATAGGAAGTTTAAACTATATTATGCATGGAGGTAGTTTAAATAAATAAAAGATTTGACAATGATACTAATAAAAGCATGTAAGCACTGCATACCTCTGGGGATATGTTGATTGTTCCATGAGACTACAAGAAATACAACTTAGAACATATGTTAGTCTCAAAATCACAACCTATAGGATATACTATCCCTAAATATGTACATACAAATGTTGAATACTTATGAGATATATACATTTATTATTTATAACAATAGGGATTTATCCTATAGATTGGATCATGGCACATGAAATATACCAATTGTGAAAATTAGTGCCATGAAATAAACCTATAACTAATAAACCATGTAGGTTGCTCATGGGTTAGAGATAAATACAAACAACTTACCATATGAAAATATACACTAGGCATTGCAATAAATTGAAATAAGAATATGCAATCCTAGACGAGACAAATAAGCTAAAAACAAAAAAAAAACCAAAATACATGAACATAAGTCTAGCTACCATTTTACCTTTTTTACCTTTGGATGGGGATTTGGTTATATGTTGATCATGATTTTCATCAAAGCATCCAAACTACTTGTATACTTAACTTCTTTGCTTGAACCTTCACTTTATCTTGTGAGCCAAGTCTCTAAATCCCTATAGCCACTTCGGGCTTCAAGTGTTCTTTGGAACCCAAACCGATTGGGACCCCTTCATGTTGGTGATGACTTCCTTAGGCACCTAAATGGGTTGGTTCCACCTCCAATCCTTTCTTCCAAACATGTGTGCAACCACCTTACCATTGTCTTTCTTCTTGAGCTTGTAGTGGTTGCTCTTGGTCTTGATCTTGTAGTTGGGCTTGGTGTAGAGATTGGACGTCTTGTTGGAGAAGTTAATCATCTTTTTTCCCTTGGTATACTTCTTCACTTGTTTGCATTGGAAGGACTTGTGGCATTCTTGATGCCATTTGAAGCATGTTACGGTGGACCCCTCCGTAAGCTTATTCACCATAAAAGCACGGTTATCTTGAGAAGGTTGGACCTGTCCTTTTCCCTTTAAACTCGTCAAATCCTTATTGAGCTTCTCCACTTCTTACTTAAGCTCACCATTCTCTTGTATAATGAGGCTGCTAGATGATTCTATAACAACATTCTCAATACAAATTTTATTGCAAAAGAGTGAGCTAGATAAAGCAATTAAATCATCACAAGAAGTAGAAGCATCTACCTTATGATTGAAATTAAATAGAGAGGTAGATTACTTCAAAGGGACCTTAGTTTGAGATTCAATGCACTCAAATTTAGCCTTAAGTTCATCATGCTCATTGTTTAGCAAATTAAATTTTCTCAATAATTGTTCTTAATTAGAAAGAAAGTTAGCATGAATGTCATTAAGTGCATTGAATTTCTTAAGCTCTTTTGATTGTTTCTTAAGATCCCTTTGTTTTTCATTGATCAAATGAAAGAGTTCGTCACAGGAGGGAGAATCCTCATCGGATTTATCATCACTTACATCGTTATCCATACATTTGGTCATGAGATACTTGTGTGATGACTTGCGCGATGACTTGTGTGATGATGACCTTGAGGAAGAGCTTCTCTTGGAGGGGAGGATGGTGAGATTCTCATCACTTGAGCTTGACTCTTTATTGTCACTCACCCATCTTCCTATGCTTGCAAATGCTTTGGCTCTTCCCCTTGTCTCTCTTGTTCTTGGTCTTCTTCTTCTCCTTCTTGATATGATCAATTGTTTTGACTGAGTTCTTCATAGAGATTGGGTGATCAATATTAGCATTGATTTTCTTGATGTTCTTTTCCACTTGTGAGATAAACTTTCGTGACTTCGGGATCTATCTCTTCATTCCCTGAGGTGCTTTGCTCTCTTTCTTCATAGCTCTCTTTATCTTTATCTCCATCATCTTCACTTGAGCTTGACTCTTGCTCTTGTCTTCTCATCCTTGCCTTCATATGTTGGCATTGAGCTTGCTTATTTGTGAGAGCAAGGTTCTTTGTGTTGGATGAGGAAGAAGCTTTCACCCCCATGTTCATTGTTATCTCATGTGTGGTTATCTTGCTGAGCGCTTGACTTGGAGTCATCTTCTTAATGTCATTGTTGTTGTAGATGATGGAGACTATCAACTTATATTTTGAAAGAAAAGCTTAAAGTATTCTTCTCACCACTTGATCATCTTCAATTGGCGTCAAACTTAACCCATTGATCTCATTGACAAGAATATTAAAATGTGAGTATATGTCATTAGCACTTTCATAGGGTAGTTACTTGATGCCATTAAGCTTAGTAACAAGCATATGATATTTCTCATTGCGCACATCCTTTGTACCTTTATGTATTTTAATGAGACTAGTCCAAATATCATGTGCATTGGTGAGAGAATAAACACGATTAAATACATTAACACATATAGATGATAAAAGGATAATTTTGCCATTGCATCTAGTTGCCTCTCCTTGTTAGTGATGCGTTGCCTCATCCCTTCCTCGATGACTCTCCAAACATCTAACCCTCGGGCTTGTAGATAGCAAGTCATTAGAATTTTCCACCGAGAAAAATTTGTGCCATCGAAAAGTAGAGCACTATGGGAATCCATCTTAGCCCTGGACGTCACAACTCACTAGACGGTGAAGCCTAACCGATCACAATGAGACTAAGTCTCAAATGCCATTAGAATTGGCGAAACCTTGTGAAAGGTGTGAAGCTTTAACATAAATTGAAGAGCTAGATGTGAGCCCTAACTCTGATACAAATTGAAGGAATCAGTGACGTTCTAAGAGGGGGGTGAATTAGGACACTTAGAATCTATTTGACTCCAAAAACTACATAAGGTAAACCTATATCAATTTCTATCTAAATATGCTCTAGTAAAAAACGGTGTTGGTCGATTAGACCGCTGGGACCAGCAGTTAGATCACTACTTTGCGGTTAGACTGCTGGAAGTCCAGCGCTAGCAGTGATCTTTCCACCGCATTCCGCACATGACAAAACCTTTCAACTGTGAGAGAGACTCGATCCAACAACCACGATCATCATCTCAATACGTTAACGAACATATCACACTTAGGGGCATAGTATAGCTAATTAATTGTTCAAAAGCTAATGGAAAAGAGGGTACACTCTATTTGCTTCTCTTATCTTCACCATATTTGGGCCACTCGCCTAAAGGCGATCATCCTTAACCCAATAAGAAGGAAATGAGTCAGGAATCAAGATTAAACATTTTACCTACAAGAAGATGTACGACAAAATCTAAGACAAGGTGAGGAATAAAGGAGAGAAAACACTTAATATCTAAAGATAAATTTTAGTTGGTTGCTTTAGTGATGTTGACACATTTTATTAAACCACATCTTAAGTATTTTTTGGCTACTTCATTAAACCAAGCTCTGATACTATGCTATAACGAACCGTCCAAATAGTATTCTAATTATTCACTGAGTCGATCATTTACATAGTCACTAACACAATGATTAATCAGAATATCATCCCGGTAGTCCTAGCATGTGTTTTGTGCCCAAGATCAGAACACACTCCTTCACAATATATATCAGCACAACAAAGCTTAATAAGGAGTGAGTAATGAAATTATATTACAAATCTTTAGAGGATTATCATTTACAATAATTTATAATACAACACTCAAACACTAGGAGGATGAAAGAACAGTCTCACCACCTAGCCACCTAGAGATTACATAGCGTAAAACAAAATCTATGGACAACAAAAGATGGGTGAAGCCATTTGCCCTGAGGCACCACTTCAAAACCTTGTCACTCGAGTAGTTTGCACTACTCCTGCCCGTCACCTATATCGGTGGGTGTGAAGTAACCAAACACTAGCTCCTCCTCACCTATAGCACCTGTAAAAGCAGCGTGAGTACAAACGTACTCGCAAGACTTAATTCATATAGGTACATATAATAACCCGACTTAAAGGATTATGCAGTTGGATAAGTTAGCAAGGAATCGGCCATAAGGTTAAGTAGATTCATATGTAAAAGCAATTTTTGACACAAAGGTGTGAGCATCTATACTTAACCACATATACCCTTCTATCCTGAAATTCCTAACAGAAATATATCTGTAACCGAACCATCTTATCTCATCAATAGCCTTCACCAAACATGTCCCAACATACCATGCCATCATCCCACATCGGTACTCTACGACTGTTGCAAATGAAAAGAAGCATGCTCATGACCGAGAGCTCGGTGATTCGAATTGTTCTTACACCCTACAGGGGGTACTCTTGTACCCACACAACACGAGATCACCGCCCATACAACCTGTTAGTTGCGAGTGATGATTCACGTACCCACCCCAAACCTTTGTTCCCATGCCGAGCCATATGGAGGCCACCTAGATCCCGAGCCTACGACGACTTACTGGCACAATCTCAGACACCTCTAAAAGCATTCTCGCTCACATCTTGGCGCATGAGTCAAATGAACGCGTTGACTTACGGTGCTTGGTTTACCCGTCACATATCCTGGTACGTGGTAAGTAAGATAAGTGTAGAGCCAACTGCAACAACGGTTGGTGCTTAAACGATGCAAGCAGTGTATAGCATCCGGGTTCCTTTTCCGACCTACCCCTAGCATTGTCCACATTTCACCTCATTCTCAAGACTCATACTTCCCAATATCATAATTATCTTGGTGAACAATAAAATAAGCCCTAAGATCGTAAACAATGATTGAATCACTGCTCAATTTCTACCGATGACCTATGCATTGCTAAACATTTTGGTCAACCTTTTTAGTTAGGCATCAACAATATTCTACCCAGGCTACAATGATATGAATCATCAATAATTCAAAGTAGAAGTAATGCATCAACATAGGTTCTACCCATATAACCCAATACAAATTCACTAATATGCACAACATACATATAGCATAATTTACCATTTAGACTCGACATGATTCAAAATACAAGGTGGAATAGGCTTAGATGCTTGCCTTGCTGCTTCGACGCTTCACTCATTCACAAATCCAGTTCGGCGTCGATCTTGACCACTTGGACCAGCGGCGCATCAGTCTCTAAACAAAACACGAATGCATCGAATAAACGAACGAACAATGGAATGCATGCAACATGTTTGATAAGAAAAGCATCATGTTTCAAAAGCATTTACAAAAGATCGGCAATGAATGGGGTTAGAAAAGGTTTGAACCTCAACTTGGACAACTAAAGACTACAGTGCATTGTGTAGCTAGTGGTCAGAACAGAAGAAGTGACAGTCAGACCATCGGCATGCAGAGAGTTTCGTGCTCTGGCGATCAAACCAGACCCCTGGATGGTCAGACCGGCCCTAGTGGTGGTCTGACTCCTGACTACGGAGTCTAACTTGTAACTAATTGGCTAAGTTTCATCCCGGTGGTCAGACCAGCCATAATGGCGATCGGACCGCTGGGCCTACTGGTGCCACCTCGGTGAGGTTGCCGGTGAAAGCACCGGCGTTGCCTTCGACCATGAAGGGTACCAAAATGCTCTAGGAGACTAGTAGAGTGCTTCTAGGGTGGTTTGGACAACATTCATCGAGCCAACTTGGAAAGCTCCATGGATGGGATCTAGGCTAGGGTGGAGCTCCAGTCTAAATTGAATGGGAACCGATTAGGGCTTAGGAACGACGGGAAAAGGATAGGAGATATCTCACCTTAGCATATGGAAGCTTTCTATTGGAGGGGATCACTCCAAGGAAGCTTCGATTTGAAGATCGGGCTCCAGGGTGGTGTATGGGCTTAAGGTGAATGAACGCGCGTAGTAATTCCTCCGACAAAGATGAGGTAGGGGATGAGCTCGGGGAAGCCTTCGGGAAGCTTAGAGGATCCTCTCCCATTGATCTCCGGTCGTTGGGGCCGTCCTCCCTTCTCTCCCTCGGTTAGTGTGAAGAGAGTGAGTGAGAGTGAGAAGGAAGTGAGAGAGAGAGACCGATCGATGGTTTAAGTGGAAAGCCACTGTAGTTGTTAGACCACGAGCTTGGATGGTCAGACCGTCCTGGGATAGAGGCCAAAATGGCTCTGCACGCCTCTGGTGGTCAGACCGACGGTAGTGCGGTTGGACCGCCAGGAGAGGGTCTTCTTCCAATTTCTTCCTAAGGATTTAGGGTCTTCATAACCATCTCCAAACTATTTCTACTTAAAATAAGTGGTGAACACATGTATAAACTTAAGACATATTTTTGAAACATGTTTAAAATACTTAAAATATGATTTTAAGACACCATGATGATTATACATACTTAATTACATAATTAACACCTTAAGATGTGACAACTAGGTTTACATCTATCTAGGCTTGTCGAGAACCCCTTTCTAAACAGTCCCAGAGATTAATATAAGATAAGTACGATGTAGGGCTTTTATTCTAAGGGATGCTTGAATCTGTATAAATCTCTGTGTATGACGTGTGGTTCTATTGCTGTAAGTATCCCCTACTTCATTCACAAGTTCGTAAGATTTGCGGTTTACAAATTGTCAATAATTTAGTTTAATTCCTAAGAATTACGTGTCCCAAATTTAAATAGAACCAACTAGAAATTATAAATTTGGGACTAGAATTATTTTGGGGATTAATGAAATTAATTTAATAATCCATGGTTGTAATCTGACTAAAGTTGTTTATAATCATGAATTGTCAAATTTAATTCTTCGCTAATGAAATAATTTGTTCCTTTTCATTTATGTCTAATGGTATGCGGAGTAGAGTTAATTTCATGCCAGATAATTAATTATTAATTTTATGATATTCATAAATTTAATGTTTAAATCTAGCCATGAATCCTTCAGTAATTACTGGTACCTGAATGGAGTATAACAACTCACTAGGACTAATTTTCCTGCTTGAAAGAGCATATTCTCATTGTTCTTGGGGTTATAGATCTAGATTAAGCACTTAGAGAATCTGCTCTCACTGCACCAGCCCTTGAAGATCATAACCTTAATGAGAAAACTAAGGTCTGTGAGGCTGCAAAGGAAAAGTGAGAACGGTCCAACCATATTTCTCTTATGATCATGAAGAACACAATATTAGTTGGGATTAGGAAAGCAATTCCTAAGTCCGATTGTGCTAAGATGTACTTGGCATAAGTGGAGGAGCATTTCAAAGTTTACACTAGTGCAGTGATCATGAAAATACTAACAACTAATATGATAATTCATGCGGTGATAGAGAATATATCATGATGATGAATGATATGGCTGCAAAGTTAAATGGTATAGACATGGAGATTTCTGAGGGCTTCTTAGTTAATTTCATTATGACAACTCTCCCTATTGAGTATTGTCCATTCAAGGTCAACTATTACATGCATAAGGAGAAGTTGACTATGACTAAGCTCATTGATATGTGCGTTCACGAAGAGGAGCAGCTAAAGGCTGAGAAAAAAAAAGGATTATGCTCGTCTTGCCACCATGAACCTAGGAAGAGAAAGTTCAAGGGCAAAGCTAAGTCTAAGAAAAAATTGTGCTCTTTGCCTAAGAATGAAGCAAGCAAGTCAGGGCTTTAAGGTCCAAAACAGATGCTACTAAAGGCCTCAAATGCAATTTTTTGTAAGTATAATGGGCATGTGATGAATAATTGCAAGGGATTTAAGATATGTCTTGCTAAAAAGGGTGAGGATGCAATTTCCATGGTTGATGAATCCTTTTTGTTGATTTTTCCCTTAATACTTGGTGGATTGATTCTGGTGCCACCGTGCATGTTACTAATTTCATGCAGGGATTCCTTACCGTGAGGACACTAGAAAGGGGGAGCAAAGTCTTAGAGTAGAAAATGGGGAAAAAAAAATTATGTTGAAGCTATTGGGATCCTTCCATTAGTGCTAAAGAGTGGTTTCACCCTCCGTCTTAAGAATGTCATTTATGGTCCTAGTATGAGGAGGAACCTTATTTTATTTTTATATTGAATGATGATAAATTTGAATGTAACTTTGGAAACTATAAATGTGTTATTAAGTTTAATTCTAATAATATTAGTCTTATGACTAAACAAGATAAACTCTATATGCTTCTTCTGAAAGAGTACTCTGAATCCATAAATATGCGTGATATGACAAATAAGCGTAAGGGGAGTGTAGGTGATGAGATTTCATTAAAATTGTGACAATGTCGTTTAGGTCACATTTCGAAGAGAAGAATGGAACATCTCATTCAGTAATGGATATTTCAAGCTCTAGACTTCTTTGACTCATGCCACTACATTGATTGTATTAAGGGAAAATATGTAAAACAAATTAAGAAAGAAGTCATTCGTATTATAGGACTTTTAGAATTGATCTATACTGATATTTGTGGACCTTACCTTTTCATGATTGTGGATGGATATGATTCTCTATTACGTTCACTGATTTTTCCCGTTATGGATATATTTTTCTAATTCGTGATCATTTTGAATCGTTTGATAAATTTAAGATGTTTAAAGCATAAGTAGAAAATTAGCATAACTTAAAGATTAATGTAATGAGATCAGATTGATGAGGAGAATATTATGGGAGGCATGCCACTCATGTATAAATTCCTGGTCTCTTTGCTAAATTGTTTCAAGAAAATTGTATAATTACCTAGTATTCAACACCTAGTAAAACTCAATAAAATAGAGTAGCTGAAAAACATATGGTACAGAGCATGATTAGTAACTCCAGTTTGCTAGGAGCATATGGGATGTTGAGTTAAGAAATATATCTATGGACTAAAACAAACATCTAGATAGTGGTATCTTAAGTTTGATGAGGTGATAAGGAAGTTTAATTTTAAAGAAGATGAGGTGGACAATTGCATATACATTAAGACCAGCGGGAGCAAGTTTATCTTTTTAGTGCTATATGTAGATGATATCATATTTTCCAGCAATGATTTAGACATGTTGTATAAGACCAAAAGATTCCTTTTATCTAACTTTGACATGAAAGAAGTTGAGAATACCTCTAATGTTCTAGGCATTAAAATTCACCGAGATAGATCTAAAGTGGTGTTAGGACTATCCCAAAGAGCTTATATTGAGACAGTCCTTATAAAAATATAATATGCATAACTGATCTTTCACTCCTACCCCTATTGTTAAGGACGATAAGTTTGGTGTGTTTCAATATCAAAGAAATTAATTAGAAGCTGATCAAATGAAAATAATTCTTTAAGCATCAACTATTGGGAGTATTATGTATGCTTAAATATGTACTTGTCCTAATTTGGTATTTGTAACTGGGATGCTTGATAGATCTAAGTCTAATCTAGATCTCTATAAAACTACCAAGAAAGCCCTATACTATTTGCAAGGGACTAAGAACCACAAGCTTATGTATAGGAAGACTGATAAGCTTGAGGTTTTGGACTACTCATATGCTGATTTTGTAGGATGCATGGATACTAAGAAATCCACGTTAGGATATATTTTACGCTTGCAAGGGGAGTAATATCATGAAAGAGCTGCAAACAAACCCTTATTAGAGCTTTAACAATGCAATCTAAATTTGCGGCATGTTATAAGGCTACACGACATGTCATTTGTCTTGAGAATTTTATCCCGAGACTTAGAGTGGTGGATAGCATTTCTAAACCACCAATATTATACTACAATGACAAAGCTCCATAATTTTCCTTTCAAGTAATAGCAAGTCAAATGGTGCTATCAAACACATTGGCATCAAGTACCTTGTTGTGAATGATATAATTTAGGATCAAACAATTGATATTCAGCATATAAATACTAAGTCTATGCTTGTTGATCCCCTTACTAAATATTTGCCACCAAATATCTTTCGAGAACATATTGCCGACGTGGGTCTAACGGAAAGCCTATAATTTTGGAGTAATGATGATATGGACATGAGATCTCAAATTTTGATTCTAGATTAAAGAAGTTTGTTCTTTCTCTCACTAAGTTAACATAATGGTTAATGACAAGCAAATTATGATGAGGAACATAAGAAGGGAGTGTGACTTCATGCATATACAAACTCTCAAATACCAGAAATAATAACATATATCAAGATGAAGTATTATACTATAGATAATGAAGGTTTCAATGATAATTAGACAGTCGTTGTAACTAAATTACCTTAGTATAATGCTTTTGTCGAGTGCAAAATAATGATGTTACCCATTCAATCAAGTAGTAGAATGTTAGACCATAATATGATCTTGGGCTAAAGTTAGTTCATAACTTAACATACAATATGACTTAATTAAACAATTAAGCTATCATTAAGGGTTAATTAATAATTGCACTTTTGATTGGAGGGCTAAATGCAAAATGTTAGATCCTAAGTTAGTTAACAATATAAATAAAAGGGGGGCAGCCTTGAACTCAAGTTTTAATCACAATCATTAACTCTAGTTTAGTAACTGTCCCCTAAAAACCCTTCTCAAAATCCAATCCGGAGGACGCTAAGCTGATCTAAATGCCGATTCATGCCGCTGGGGATCTCCCTCGACTATGATCAAGCCAACTACAACAACTAAAGGGGTGGCTTAGCCTAATTCAAGTTAATCTCTCTTAATTCTATATTAATTAGCGCTCCTATTCATGTGATTAGTGAAGTTCTTGGTCCTAAGTTTAGATTACTTCCTAACATTCAGGTAATGCACTACACACACGGAAAGTTCAAGAGTCAAGAGAGAATGACAAAAGATTATGACAATTTATTCAGGTGCACTGCCCCCTGCAGCGATCGGACTACATACACTGGAAATTAACGAGTTTACCATTGAAAAATACGGTGGTAAACGAGTGACGAATCGAATCATTTGTTACAGGTTTTTTTTTTCTGGTGGGCGTGTGTGTGCTCCCCCACGGGCGCACGCACGAGTTAGAGGGAATTGAACGAACGAATGTAATACGCGCGCAGGCAGCCTGGCTCGACAGACGGACGACACCCTTAATCAGAGCACCTTTGGCCTCCTTCCTTTCCCCTTTCATTGCGCCGCCGTCGTGGTCGTAGTCATGCCTTCAGCTGCAACCCGTCACCTGCTCCACTGCAGTACACAGTACAAAAGATGCCGCTAGGTTAGTTGGATGAGATCTCGCGGTTAGTTGTTTGTGCCTACCATGTCAACTTGGCGCCGAAAAATGATGCCAACTTGGCATCGTGCGCGCGTGAAGTTGCACTGGTGCTGGCAGTGAGCTATGGATCTAGGAGCTGCAACATTTTGTCATCAAGGCTTCAATGTTGCTACCTTTGGGAGGAGGGGCCACGACAGTGGGCTTGGAGATGATGGCAGGGACGGCGGCGGTGGAGATCGGCGGGAAGAAGTGGGCGGCGGGGACGCCCAGCCCCTGCGAGCTGTGGTACTGGTATTGGTAGAACGGGTACACCGGCATCATGCCGTTGGGCGCCACCATGCCGCCCTGTGCCGCCGCCGGGTACGTGAAGTGTCCCTGCAGGTAGGACCCGGCCGTGCCTGCGGCCGCGGCTTGGCCTAGCTTCTGCTCCCAAATAACAACACAAAAACGCACAGAGATTAGCTCATTGATCCAAGCCTACGAGTTGATCTGGCAGTAACATTATTAATTAGTAAAAGAGATGGTTGAAAGAAACGAGAGAGATCAGATTATTTACCGCGTTGTAGCTCAGGTCAGCGACGTAGTTTGGAGAGTACCTGAACAGAACGCGTTGGCGTTGCACAAAACCACACATCGATCAGTACCGGTATCACGTAGCCTAGTTGCAATAAACAGGACCAAGAAGCGACAGATCTATGGCGTTGTTAACTACGGTGCTCCTTTGTTTCAACACATGGCCAGTAGCATTACATTTCCCTTTCTTTTCTGCTGCCGTGCAGGCCGCCACGTGGGCACGTGCGAGCACGACGAGGCAGCTGGCTGGCGCGCGCGGTCCGGTCCAGGTCCAGGTCCAGCCTGTGCGCGGCTGTGCCTGTGCGCCCCCGCCTGTCGCGTACTCGCGTGCTCCCAAGCCTCTGACATGCAGGTGTGCCCACGCGACCGGTCCCCGCGCCACCCTCTGACGTGCGGGCCCCGCCTGCCCCTGGGCAGAGGCGCGAGCCGTGCGGTGCCCACCAGCTAGCGCGCGGCCGGACACGAAAACCTCGTAGCCCCGCACGCACAGAGAATTCGCGGTGCTCGTGGCGCGCGCACGACGGATCGTAATTCCGTGGCGCAAATTTTCGCTTGAAACGTTGGAATTGTAGGAGCGTGCGCGTACGTACCCGTAGGTGGTGGCCGCGGGGTAGAAGGGGAGCACGCCGTGGTAATGCTGTTGCGCGCCGTGGGCGTAGTGCGCGGCGGGCGGCGTCGTCGTCGTCGAGGGGTGGTAATACCATGGCACCGGCGACACGCCTCTGGACCCCATCGCGATGGCTGCGAGTTCATTCCCGCGAAGCGCGCGCGCGCCAAAAACATGTGATCGCTTGTCAGTACGCACGTTAACAGCAGTGACTAACTAAACATGTGAGCCTACCTGGCGCGGGCTGGTGAGGGGAGGGGAGAGCGGGCGCGTGCGGCGCCGGGGTGGCCGGAGGCGAGGGGCGGAGGAGGTGCGGCGGCTGGGGCCGCGGCTTGGCCCCGAGGGAGGCGAGGTTGCAGTTGGCGCGGCGGCCGTTGATGACGGGGGTGGCGTCCTCGCACGCCTTCTTGGCTGCGTCCGCCTCCGTGAACGTCACCTGTCCCATGGATGCATGCAAATTGCGGACGAGCGCGTCAGAAGAATGCCATGCCATGCGATGCGTGCGTTGCGAGCAAACTAAACCAGGGAGGGAAGGGAGAGGGACTGACGAAGCCGTAGCCCTTGGAGCGGCCGGTGAGCTTGTCGGAGATGATGACAGCCTCGAGGATGTCGCCGTAGCGCTCGAAGTGCTCGCGGAGGGTGTCCTTGTGCGTCTCCCACGCCAGCCCGCCCACGAACACCTTCGTCAGCGTCGTGTCCCCGAACGCTGCCGCCACTGGCTGCGGCTGCTGCCCCATCATCGTCATTGCCGGCCGGCTGCGCGCTGCCTTCTTCGTGCCGAGCTCAACGGCGAGATGTGCGCGAGAGTGGAATTGCAGGGCGAGAGCGACTGGTGAAAGGAGGCGAGGAGGGGTTGGCGTTTTATATAGGCCGGAGTTTATAATTCGGGGGAGGGAGGGAGAGTGGTGGTTGGGCGGGCGGATAACGGAAACAGAAGCGCTACTCCTAGTCTGTCGCCTGGTCCTCTAGCCTGGCAACAATTGCCTCTGCCTCTAGCGCCCTGTAGGGAGAGGAGAGGGGGAGATTCCCATCTCTCTTCACCTCCCCTCTCATGCAGCTCTGCATCCGTAACAGAAAAGATCTCCATGTCTTTTTCTCACTCCAAGCATAACTAAACACACCACTGCCGTGGGCCATGGTTAATCCAGCAGCCAGATGGGGTTTTAACCGGCGTGCATTGATAAATTCTACACGGTGGATACTCTCGGGTGTGATCAGAAATTATTCATTCATTCACAGCCGGACGGCCCGGAGACGAGCAGATGGGCGAGTGGGCAGCCAAAACGGATCGAGGTGGAGGAGCTTTACCACACAACGTGCTGGCGTTGCTCTTGCAGATTTGCCTTCACCACACAACGTGCTGACGCCTTCCCTTTCCTTGGCTAGCTATCATCTCGCTCTGCATCATCCCCTGGCGTGATTAACAATTGCACTAATCTAGCAACCCTTCTGATGAAAAGGAATCCTTTCCATTTCCTTTCCTTGTAGTATTATACTGCCAGTACAGCACATGGGGATACAGTTGTACATGGGTATTTTTATTTTTAAGAGGAAAAAAGTGCACTTATGACGCGCTACTCCCGAAAGGCATCTACAGTAGATCATGCCACGCGATGCACTGATGGCGCAGGGTAGGATCACACATTTCCTGGCAAGAAAACATGAGACTGACAGACCCGGCCAAATGTAGGAGTATATATAATGGACAAAGTGTCTCTGTTCAGAAATAAGTATAGATATTTTTTATTCGATTTTTAAAATTTTATTTTGATTAAGGTTTTTTTATAAAATATATCATTTATATCTATAAAACATATATAGCGTAAAATCATTTTGAACTATGAACTTAATTGTATAATTTTTATACGCTATATATTCTTATAAATTGATTAAATGTTAATCAAAGTATATAAAATTTAATTTTTCTAAAAATAAATACACCAACTATTTCTGCTAAGAGGGAGTATAACTCAGCAGGTACGGTCAGGGCCGTTATACACGCACTTGTACGTACGGGCAACAACCAATGTATGCGCGCGGACGCACTCCTTATGTTTCAACCAAGAACAGAACTGCTGGCTTTTACTCCGTGATCCAATAATCGTCATCCTTAAACAGACCCCGGCATCTCGCATCATCGATCGCGTGGCGTGGCAACTGGCAAGGCACGGGGCGGGGCAAAAGTAGATCGAGTATTCCCGGTGACGCCAACACCGGGCGGGGCTACGACGTACGCCCAGATGCACGGCGGTCCCCAATCGCACGTGAGACGGGGGCCCAAAACGGCTCGCGTGACCGTGTCCTCCATTGGCCGATCGGTCGATGGATCCGTCGCTGCCAACTGCGCGCGTGCCGTGCCGCCCGCCGATCGATCGGGCGGGCTCCCCTTTTCTCGTGAAACATCATCGTCCCGGGGGGGCTCGCACCGGCGACGCGCGTGTATATGACCTGGATCGATCCATCGATCGGTGTCGCTCCTTTTCTCTGCCATGCACCACTCCAGTCGCCGTCGTTGTTTCTTTCCTTGGACTGTGCCTCTTTTGGCAACGCGCATGTACGTACGTGCAGAAGGCACATGGACACGGCGTACGGACGAAGCAGTCGGCATACAGGGGAAGCTCGCAAATGCATGAGTTGAAGCCTGACGAGATGCCTTACGTGAGCACGCAGATAGCTGCAGGCCATGACTCTTGAGTGTATGTATTCTAGTTCGGTCGAGATATGTATCTGGGTAACGGAAGCACTAGAAATACAAAGACGGTACGGTGTCAGCACGGTTACACGAGTCGCTTACGCCGAAGATGAGCTAGCAGATGCATCTTGAGCTAAGCCATTTTTCCTTTTCTTTTTTGATGTTTTGAAGCAAAACTATTTTTCTTTTACATCATATTTTCTCTCTCCAAAACTCAAGGCAAACTCAAAGAAAAAAAAGGAGTTCATCTCCAGGTAATCGTGAGATCAAGAACCGACAATCTGTCAAGGGATCATGCAGATATGCCATTTCTCCAAATGGAATCTCGAATTTCTCAAACTAATGTGGTGCTAGCATATATGCGGAAAAAATGTCACCGACTGACCACTGCTGTTACAGAGAAAAGAGTTACATCGTACTGTCAGAAAGATACGATGATGCAATCTTGGACGGAACGGGATGTACGTACGTACGTACATTGATTCAGATTGATGCAATGCATGTGGTTTGTGGCTGTCTCAAACATTATTTTTTGCGTGCAGCGCCACTGAGTTCTGACTAGTGAATGCTTCGGCAACATGATCTCTAACGTGCGCGCTGTAGCTGTTGGAGACCAGTGTTCATGCATGTGAAATCTTTTTGCTACCACATGATGCCTCTGCTCCACACAAGAAGCTTTTCAACCATTTAACCAGCATATTCTGATCGAGCAGGAGCAGGCCGGCAATATCAGCAACCAAAAACAACGCAAATTTGAAACTAGCCAGCCTCCAAAAGTAGCAAGTCCGCCTGGTTAGTTTTTAGTTAACCATGTCTGCCTCACTGCCTGCACGCAAAACGTCCGGTGGGGCCCCGACATCAGCGCAGCAGTAGCAACACCATGCTTGAAATACTGTACCGGTGCGGACCCGGAGAGCATGAGCAGAGCTGCAGAGAGCCAGACGCTTCTAATATGACCATGACCAGATCCGGAAGCCCAGATGTGATGTGACTATCCTCTCCTCGCTCCGATCCCCACGGCGCCCGGTGCCGCCGCAGCACACGCCGATGGACGGAACGGAACGGACGGACGGATCGTGGCGATGGGTACGTGATGATGGGCGGGATTGCGGGGATCCGCCCGTCCGCGCGCGCACCGCAAGTGTCCGGGGGCGGGCACATGCTCCTCCCCCGCTTGCGAGAATCTCTGCCCCCCTCCGCAGGCCACCCACTGCTGCCCTGCGTGCCCGCAACGTGGACAACTGGAACTCCTGTCTACATGCCTGGATCGATGTCCCCTTCCTTCCTGTCTCCGCATTACAGCGCTGGACTGCACTAAGAGAAGAGATCTATCGATCGAGGTTTGACTGGACCGGGGGTCGGAGGAGACTCGCGAGCAAGCTAGGGACAAGGCTGGGCTGGGAGCTAGCTGTAAGACCTGAGCCATGAGCTGGCAGGAAAAGGGCAAAGGGAGAGAGAATAACCCACCAGATGGGGTTTCAGACTTCAGAAAAGGTGTGAGAGAGGGAAGGAAGAGATGGCTTTGTTTAGAACGTTTTTAGATTACAAGACAGGCAGCTGATGGCCCATGCGTGTTTTTATCGAGGGCACGCAGTGACTTTTGCGCCCTTCGATTTGCACGGTCGTCTCTCTCGGCTGAGTAATTAACTGCTAAGCTTCTGAAATCTGAAAAGGCTGCACTGTATATATGCATGCAAATATTTTCTGATGTATTCTGGAAGGGAGCTGTGTAGCTCCAAAGTGAACTGGTAATTTCCGAGCCTCGCAAACTTCTCACTGGCGGGTACACTGCCTAATTTAGCCACGTACCTATATTCTAGCCAGTACGTAGTTTCTACTGAGAGTTTATAAAGGGTGCACTTGCATGTAAGAACAGCGAAGCTTGATGAGGAAGAGGGATGGCTGGATCATGGACGCAAATGTGTTAAGTGTTTATTCGGTAAAGCTCTAGCTCGAAGAAGATATATATTTTTTTAGTTTAAATAATTTTTAGAGTTAAAGCTCACTTACACCGAATCAGAAATGGCTAAATGGGCGATCCGATCCGACACGGTACGGGCTCATTGAGGCATGGCCCGTCCACGGTATGGTAGGTTCGATGATTTTTTTTGCCCGTCAGCTCGTGGAAAATTAAAAAAATCACAAAAACTTGCTTTCACTCGGAATCGAACACCCGACCTTCTATTTGAGAGTCAAAAATACTATCATTGCACCACATATCCTATATGGTATTAAATCTAAACAAATTATATAAAATACTAAAAAATATAAACAGTTAAACGGACCGTACCGTGCCGTGCCGCGACTCTGGCCTAAGTAGTCGTGCCATGCCGGCCCGGCCCGTTAGCCATCGTGCCGTGCCGTGCCTAAGCCGGGCCAAAATGGTCGTGCCTCGTGCCGACCCATTTGGCTCGGCCCACTTAGCCATCTTTACACCAAATATGTTTGTGTGAGATATTCTATTTATATTTTACACTAAAAACATATTCTTAAATAATTTTATTTTAATCAACAAACTTTAAATCAAAGGTGTAGTCCGAAGCTAGAGCAGTGATAATCATACCTAAATACATGATCCTATGGTCGCCAATGCTCTGTCTTGCTTTAGTTCTTTCAGTTTTTATAATCTAAAATTAAAATAAATAAATAATTTTTTTATCATAGTTTTTTATAATTCAATTGAAAGCAAGAAGCTGATTTCACTCTCTCTTTTTTTATAGATAGTGAATGTCTATTTTACTGAACTATCCATCAAAAAAATTTAGAATTCACAATCTAAAAGTCTTTTACAATTCAATTCTTTACGATCTATAACCTATATGTTATTTTTTATAATCCTTAATTGAAATAAACAGACACTTACAAACCACCTCCGCGTGACGTACAAACTTCAAATTAGAGTGGAGCCGAGAGCTAAGCCTTAATGAACATATCTAAGTACAATAAACCCACCACCCAGATGGTGCACTGCGTGCACATGTGTGAGCAAGCTGGCCAGCAGCCATAATGGACAGGAAGGAGATCTGCAACTTATCATCCATCTGATTGGACCATCTGCCCATCTGTCTCAGCTTCTCTCCCAGCTTCTCATACTTTCATCTGCTCTTGTCTGCATCATAGCGATCGAGTCATGCATGCCGCTACGTTGGATACGAACATACAAATGGGCGTCGTTTCGAGGCCTCCCGCCTGTGTTATTTTCTCTAACTATATTCCATTCCTTTCCTTTCCTTCTTATTCTTATTTTCTTTATTTTTTTAATCTTCAACAGTTTCTCTTTAAAAGAATTCATATAGAAAAGGAGAGAGAGTCCTGTTATAGAGGGAATGATCTTAATAATTCCTTCGTGACAAGAATCTTGAAGAAAAATCGTTGGAGCACTGAAAGAAACAAAAATTCCTTCACGAATGAATTCTTGTCCACGAAAGGACTCCCTTTGGAGATGATCTTAGTACCCCTGCCGCGTTTGCCCAGTGCATGTACTGATATGCAGTGTGCGGGTGCAATGCTGCACACTGCATATCAGTACACATGCAAACGTGTGGCATGCAAGTGGATTTTTTTTCTCAAAAATTGACACTCTGGAAATCCATCCGGTGTAGTCTCCGGTGAGTTCATTTCGGCCATCAGAATATTCGATGTATGTTAAGACGCAGTTTAGGGTTCCAACCGAATTAAACTCGCTGGAAGGACCGGTGTTCAGAAATCTGTTCTCGCCGGAACATTCGGTGTTCAAACCAAATCCGAGTCGGTTTAGATTCAAAGATTTGCTCAGATTTCTTTCGTATTTTTAGCCGAACAGGACGTGTTTAGGGTTAGAATAGAGTCCTACTTTGATTTCCTATGACCAAGAACACATCTCCCTTATAAATAGTTGAGGGTGGCGGTCGATTGAAAAAAACAACTCAGTCAATCACAACTATTGCTACTTTTCGTTCTACTTTACTTTTATGCACTTTATGGTAGTTTTAAGTAGTTCTTTGCTACTACTTTGAAACCCCATGGTAGTTCTTTGTTGATTTTCTCGTAAATTGTTTGGGCGTAGATTCCCAAACTTGCCGGTCGAAATTCTTTGCTTGTTTGCTTGTAAACAAGTCACGTGTCGCTGTGAAAATCGATAGTTATCTAGGACGGATCTATGTGTTACGTGGGATTGCCAAATTCCTCACCCTACATAAATTGGCGACTCCGCTGGAGAACGACGATTCTCCCTCAATACCTTCACCTAGGGTTTCGATGTCTACTTCATGACCAAGCTACTACTGCACCATGTCTAAAGAGGAGGGAGCTGAAATCAACATGGATAATATCATATCGCCGACGCTTGAGGAGCTTCCCGAGGAGGATCGCCAAGCTATTAAAGCCAAAAGTAGGAGGTGGAGAAGATGATGCTTGCTTGCTATCAGAAAACAAGACAAAGCGTCATCAAGAAGAGCAATCCTATGTCGATCGTGCACGCCAAGCTTGAGGTAAAGACTAATGTAAGTGATTCCACTCATGATTTACAAGAACACATTGCACATATAGTTGATCAATTTGTTGGTACTGCTATGTTTAATAATTTTAAAATATTGGTGAAAAGTCTAGATCATGTGCTATCTAATTGTGTTAGGACTTTGGTAATTGAATTGCAAGATGAAAAAGTAAAAACATCCACAATTGCATGATGCTAGCACCTCTAATTCCAATGGTAATAACCAATTTCAGAAAGTACATTTAGGTTCATCAGCAGAATTTATAACACCTTTGCCTACACAACAAAATATGCCGATGAAACAAACCCATAAACGAGCCAATTTGGGTTCGGCCAACATGGTGACACCTACATTTAATACATTAAGTACTAATGTAACACCCTGGTTTTTATAATTCTTTAAAATTTTCTTAGAATTTAATTAGGGTTTAACTAAATAAAAAAGGTTAAAACCTATTTTTAAAAATAAATTTAATTTTGCCAAAGGTTATACCTTGGTTGTATACATTTATGCTGAATAGGTGCATTAAGGTTTTATTATGTAAAAAAAATTGAAAACCTCGAGGCGTGCTGTTTGAATTTTGGAAAAAAAAAAGTTTGAAAATGTCTCATAAAAAGAAAATCTCTTTTCTTTTCTAGGCCAAATTTCTTTTTCTTTTCTTCCTTTTCCTGTCGGCCCACTCTTCTTTCTTCTCCCAGACTGAGCCCACTCTCCTCTCTCCATCTCTTGGCCTCCCCTCCCGCCTGGGTCACATGCTGGCCTAGCCGCTCCTCCCCGCCTCCCTCTGTTGGCGCCTGACCGATCCCCACCTCCCTTCTTCCTCTGATGCGCGGGTCGTGCGTCGTCTTACTCCTCGCGCCTAAGCTAGACTCTGTGTCACCTGTTCCGGATACGAACGCCGCCGCTCTCGCGAGCCCGTATCCTAACAACCCCCAAGCCTATCTGATTCCCTCGTGTTCTCCCCGCCTTTATAAGCCCGCACGCCCCCTTCTTTTGATCTATTTTGTCAAACCCTAGCCCCCTGCCACCTATCTCCATTGCCGATCTCGCTGAGCTCGCGTCGTCACTGCTCCGGAGTTGCTCTGCCCTCACCGACCGGCTCGTAGACCCCTCCTTGTCACCCATCGGTCGTCGAAAGAGCTTCTCCGTCTCTCGTCGAGTTGCACTGCCGTTGAGTCCTGTGGACGCGCTCGTGTGAGCCTCGGTAAGGACCCCTTCCCTCTCAAACGGGAAAGCCTTAGCCTCCGTGATGTTTTCCGTCGCTCGCTGTCGACCATAGCCTGCCTTGGCGTCGCACTGGTAAAAATTAGGTGAAGCATCGCCGTGCTAAGACCTCTGCCACAGCTGTTCCCCTTCCACCGTTGTCGGCGCCAATTGCCTCTCCTCTCTCATCCACTGTCTAATCTAAAAGCCACGGTCCAGATTAGATCTAGAATACCTCTTTGTCCACCCAATCACATGATGACACGTGGTTGCATAAGCTCAGTCAGCACTTGTGACACCTCAGCCCGCCATGTCAACAACCACCTCAGCCTAAGAGCCAACGTATCAAGCCACGTCAGCAGAGCCTTTACCCAGTTAATTCTAATTGTTTTTAATTCGGCAAAATTGGCAATTTTTCACTTTATCCCCTAAATTTCTCGATATTTACCAAAACCCTATCTTTTTATAGTTTAGTCCCTAAACTTTTTTTATTTACAAATAGGTTCCTCTATTTTTATAAAAAGGCCCCTATCCTCTCTGTTTTATTCAAAACAAGTCCTTTTCTTTTACAGATTTAACCCTAAACTTATTTTTAGCATAACTTTCTCATTTTAGCTCCGATTAAGATGATTTTTGTGCTCTTGTGTTCGTAGCAGCATGTACTATCTTTTAGTACTTTTTTCATGGATGTTAGCTATTGTTTGGTATACTGTTTCTAGTTAGTTTTATTATGTGCTTTTTTTTGGTGTGTTTTGAGAGCAAACGAGGAGTAGTTCGAGAATCTCCATGACCAAGTCTTTGAAGAGTCTGAGCAGCAAGTTGGAAGAGGCAAATGCCCTTAGACATTATGATCCTCGTTTTTTTAAATATGTTTTTTATTCCAAATATGCATGCTATTAATTCTGAATCTTATTTACATATAGTACCATATTTCATATACATGAAACCTTAGATCTTGAGCAAAGATATGCTAGTGATGATGGTTACAGTTATATTGTTGGTTTGGCAATTGCTCAAGTGACCTAAATATGGACCGGTTCATGGAGCGATAACCCAAGAAGTATCATACCAACCACAAGACCTGGTATGTGGCATGCTTAACCTATTAATTAGTTGATTCGAGTGTTGTGCATGCCAAAACATAATAGTGGATGTGTGGGGATGGATAAGGCCAGAACTATTTGGTTAGTGGTATGGGATGTGTAGTGGAAGGAAAGAGTGAAATCTTGCTGGAGCTACAAGGTGCAAAAGGGGACTTCTGGGTGGCATGAAAACCACTTTGACAGTGGTAAGTGGGCATGCACATACTGGATGAAACTTTGTAACGGCCTTGTAATGATTTTTCGGACAACACACTATGGGTGTGTGTTAAGTGTTTCATGGAAACATCAATAAGGAAAAAATGACTCGTGGAGAAAGCTAGATAACCTCTACAGAGTGTACAATCTGATATATCAGTCGTGCTCACGGTCATAAGAGACTTGGATCCTTACATGATTAGTTGGTTTGGATTAGTTAGTTTGGTTGGATGGTTCTTTGTTACCTATGATGGGTATCAAGTCGGATGGTTTGGGAACCTGAAGTGGTTTCAGGTAGTTAGGAAACATGTGGAGATGTTTCTAGGAGAGGGAAGTCTAATGAATCGTATGGATAAATAGGATGCTTTTGGCAGCCTTTCCTTGAGCAGCTTTTGGCAGTACAAACACAGATTCTACAAGGAGTGGCCCAGACAATGGCCCATATGCAGCAGAATACCCTCGCCGCCCCTGCACCGCAATACCAACACTGTGACAAGCTCAGAGAATTCCAAAGGACTAAGTCGCCTAACTTCTTTTATGCTGCTGAACCTATGGATGCTGATGACTGGCTCAAGGTCATTGAGAAGAAGCTTTCAATCTCTTAGTGCAACATCAGAGAGAAAGTTTTGTTTACTTCACACCAGCTGATGGGATCTACCGCAGGCTGGTGGGATGCCTATGTCACTGCTCATGAAGAACCTAAGGATACGAGGACCATTCGTCTTGTGTCACCTGCTCAAGTGCACGCGATTGTCACTGTTGTCTAGCCTGTCATCGTCGTCTAGGCGAGAAGAAAAGGCAGGAGGGAAGCGACGCATCGCCGGACGCGCGATGGGTGATGAAGTAGTGCCGGTGGGCTCATGCTATCGCTGTCAAGGCCGACCTGGCCTGCTGACCTAGCCAGCACGGACGGGTGGCCGGGCCGCGTCTGGCCATTTCTTCGACAGAAACGACGGACGTAGGCACCGATTTTTTTTATTTATAAATTCTTATTTTTGAAATTAGCATAAATATACGTTCATTTCAAAATTAGCAAAAATATGCTCTTCTCGTCTTTTTAGTAGGCGAGATATATAAAAATCACCCTTCAGAGAGCGAGGAGATATCACAGTGGTCTACTCGGTTGCCACAGAAAGGAAAAAGGTTTCATCCGATGGGCGGGCGATAAGTTAAAAATCTCCCGCTCAGCAGGCAACAATGCCCCCTCCCCCCGCCCTTGGTGGGGGCCAGAAAAGGTATCGCCTGCTAGACGAGCAACAAGTTCAAAAAATCGCCCACCTAACGGGTAACAATAGTCCCCCTCCCGCACCATTGGTGGGGCCAGCAAAACTTTTCGCTTATTGGACGAGCGATAGGATGAAACAAATCTAACAATTGCCTGTCCCAGTTAGGCGGCACACCTCCTGTACTAACGCATCAGTCACAGGAGGAGTATGTGATGCCTACTCCTAGCGGCCACCCTACGTGAACAGTGATCTTGCCATACCCTCTCACGTACTCAGCGGATCACATGAGAGCATGAGACAACAAGCTGGCGAGAAGTGGGATGCTTAGGGGGATCGCCTCAAAGTGGGAACGAATTTAGGGACTAGTTTGTATCATATATTTTGTACATATTATTCTACTTTGTTTGTTTGTACCGTACATACGATTTCTTTTTTTCAACTTCACTCCCCTATTAGCATTGCAACAGAGGACTCTAAGCAATTGTTCTATGCAAATAGAAAATGAAAGGAAGGAGGGGTAGAAAGTGTTGGCTCAGCCCAGAGGAAGAACGAAAACAGGGTGACAAAAACACAAAAAGAAATGTCCTTTAGCACAAGGTCTTCTCGGTTTTCTATTTATTTAGGATGACCTTAAATTAATTATAAGTCTCATTTAACTACTTATGTATAATTGCTTCATTAATATTTTTGTTAATTAATTTACTAACTATTAATTTACCAATGTAAAATTGTGTTATTACATCATACCAGGGTGCCAAAGATTCATGTAGAAATAACCCCTCGGAGTGCCATATTGGCATGACTGTCCATTGTGCTTGTATGGCCACCAAGCCCGAATGGCGACGTCTTTCGATGGGAAGACTTTTAGTCGGAGGTTCTTTCGGTGTCCCGGGATAGAACTTGATTTCATATTATCCCCTCCTTTCCGACTCTTTCATGGCTTCCAATTTCATATTCTAAACTACACTCCTTACACCACGTTTATCAACGACAACTTTGTCGCTTCAAGCAATAGATCGACATGGGGGTGAATTAGAGAGGTCAAAACCAAAGGGAAGTACAAACTTATGATGGAAGAAGCACGCCAGAGGCAGGAGGCACGTTAGGTGCGACATGAGGAATGTCAATGGTGAGAATAGGCATGCAAGCGACAGACTGAAGAGCTTCAAAGGTGGGAGGAGGAACACCGCCTTCGAGAGGAGGAATTAAAGAGGCAGGAGGACAAACCTTAGAGGTGTTAGGCTCTCCTACGCTTCCAAGAAAAGGAGCGCGAAGCGATGTATGCGAGAAGGTGAAAATATCCCCAATCCACACAGTAGAAATTTTGTTCTATCCCCAATATTCTAATATTCAAAATCATGTACCACACAGTAGAAATTATGTACCATGATCTTTATAATAACCCTAGGCATGTATATGTGAGTAAAATACCAGATTCTATTCCTCTTCATAAAACTTAAATTTCTTAAAGTAATATATGGAATCTTCATATGACTGCAGTTTAAGAAATGGAGGATGTACAATTTTTTTTTTTAAAAACACTTCTAGCCCACCAAGTGGGAGAGAATTACTTCTCTTCCATTGGATGGGTGAGAAGAGCCTTTGCAATCCTTCTCTGCCACATCGACATATCGCCCATGGGTAATTTTTATTCATGTTTTGTTAATTTCTAAAATGGACCCATATTTTTGCTAATTCTGAAAATAAAAACATATAAATAAAAAATTGTAGCAACGGATGTGCACGGTGACCGGTGGCAAAACCACCGACAGGTTCATGAGCTGGAATTTTGTCCAAAACAGAAAGAACTCTAGCGCAAATCTAGCCTTTCCCAGCCGTAATTTAAAGGTCCCAAACACCTTTATCGTCTTATCGGGATTGCCTCCTTCATAATTCCGAGCGATCAAACTGCAAATTCCTTCATCTCAAAAAAAAAAAAAAATCTGGAAATTCGTAATGGCCGTACCCAAGAATTTGAGGCCCTCGTGCGAAACATAAAATGAGGCCCTGTGCCTAAGAAATGCCATTACCAAAATACATTTTTATATCGCCATAATTATAACATATATGTTTTTCTTGAGAGGAGTAAAAAAAATATGCTTTTCTTAATCACAATACTAAGAATTACATTAAACATTTATGCTAAAAGGGTAAAGGTAGCCTTCACACTAACCGATATCTTAACTTCTGCTGAAAAGCATCATCCGTCTAGTATTTCTTGAAATGAAATCTTCGATTATATCTTCATAATTAATCTTATCTAAAATATCACTTTCAGTGTTATCGTTATCAATTCATTGAGTCTTTCTTGTGTCATAGTAGAACGTAAGTAGGACTTTAACAGCTTTAGTTTAGAAAAGCTACTTCCTACAGATGCAACAATCACAGAAATGGTTAACAAAATTCTATATGCAATAACGGTATAACCTAGCCTTTTCACAAACTTTAGGATATTAAGAGGGTCCAAATTTTTCTTAGAGATGAAATCTTGGATGAACTTTAACTCCACATACAATTATTTGCCATCAATGTCATAATATTCTCCACTCTTAAGTGTAGCCTCAAGATGACCATAAGAAGATAACAAACTCTTATCATCCAAGGAGCATGATATATGCGAAGTAAACAATAAACCAAAAGTATTTTGGTGCCCCTGGTATTGTTCAAACCTCCTAGTAAGTGAAGTGATAGCTTGATCAACAACACGTATAAAATAATTGACCTTAAATGACTCCTCTACTGATTGTGAAGGAATAGATACATCATCAGAACTCCCGTCAAATTGTCCTTTTCTTTTGATTTTACGCTTGGTAGGGAATGTTGGATTAACATTCATCTCAAGTGCAATTTCTTTTGCAGTTTCTAATACATCTAAAAACCAGTTTATCTGTACTTACAAAAAAGGAAATTAGCCCTTGTACTTTATCAATTGCAATATCAATAAGCATATCATTTGCTTGTAACTACTTCTTGACCAAATTAACAGCAAATAATATTTCATAGCAGATGATTATTGCCACTAAAAAATCAAAGTCACCAAGTTCATTGCTCGCCAAGGATGTAGCTTCACTACTTGTTTTTGGATCATTATCATTGTTAGCTACTTGGAGTAAAGCTTCCCTTATTTCCTAAATTTGAAACCTTATAGCCTTAACACTATCAACATGACTCTACCAATGAGTAGATGATATTGACTTGAGAGTCAATCCTACCATGTTATCTTTCAAAATTTGTCATTTCTTAGTAGAATTAGCAAATATTGTATAGATACATTGTATAACTCCAAAAAAATCTTTTGCTTTACCACAAGTTTTTTCCATATTACATAGTGTTAAATCAAGACTATGACAACTACAAGTAGAATAAAAAGCTCTAGGATTTATATCCAAGAGTTTCTCTTGTACCCCTTGATTTTTTTCTTTCATATTTGACCAATTGTCATAGCCTTGTCCTCTCACATTGTCTAGATCAAGGTCAAGATTTTTCAATTCATTTTATAAAACATCAAAGAGTCCTTATCCAGTGGTATTATTTATATCCAAAAAAACCTAAAAAGAATTCTTCAATGCAAATAGAATATCAACATATCTTATGATCAAAAACAATTATTCTTGGTGGCTTGCATTGGGTACAGTCAAGTATAACTGAGAAATATTTTGATTCTTCTATTTTTCTAATAATTTCAGACCCGATTGCTGAAAAAATCAAATTTATTAACTCATTTTGGATGCCATGACCAAGGTAATGGACTTGAATCTCATCATTTGTGATGCGATGAACATGCTCTTGGATAATTGGGTCAAATTCAACCAACATTTCAACCATGCCTAAGAAAATTCTATTACTATCTTGGTACAACTTGCCATTAGTACCGCGAAATGCTAGATTATGTTTTGCAAGAAATTTCATAATCAAAATAATTCTAAACGAAACTTTTCTCCAATGGTCCTTTTCCTTCTCAAGTTCTCGCTAAGCAACTTTATCAATAGTTTGATTCTTTTGCATCATGAGACACAAATCATACCATATGGTCATATTCAAATCATGTTCTGCACTAGTTTCATGCTCTTTTAAGTCTAGTGCTAAGATGTGGCCAATCATTGAAATCCTCATTTGCTAACGGATCTTTTCCATGCCCCCTTCTAAATAATTTTCAGCATAAATAAAATATTCTATCGAGCTCTTTGCAATATACAAATCATCTCTATCGCACTTCTCTCCATTGATAGAACTCTAGTGTATTGTACTGTAGAAAACCTTATAAAGAGTCTTATCTTTAGGGCCTTTCTGAATCCACAAAGCTTTTTTAGACCCTTTTGGACCAAAATATCAAATAAATTTAGGATCAAATGCATTCCAATTTCTTAGATCAAATATATTAGGCTGAAAAGAAGCATCCATATCATTGTTACTTTCAGTACTAGATGACCTATCCATGCTTCCGTCAAAATCATCTGTTTTACCGCTAATTTCATCAACATTGTTATCAGGATTAATTGGTCCCGAATCAATTTATGCTATGTGAGCCTCAGCATTGTTAGCGTCATTGCCATGACCCTGTCAACATTAGCATCACAAGTTTGATTTTCAGAAGTAATTTGAGATCCTTTTACAACAAATCTGTCAAGAGCACCCCTTTGAGTATGAGCTAGCTCTTCAAATCTTTTTTTTCCTCTTACACTCTTCATATCCAAAATCATATTTCCTAATTCTAGAAGATATGATGAGAAAATAAAAATTCCTCTTTCACAAATAGAACAGAACTCATGTCTGAAAATGAAGATTCCGACATCAGGAAGCTCATGCCAGCAAGAAAAGAAAAGAAATCTGCTCGTACCTTGATGCGATTTGCGATGTAGAGTTGCAGACCTGAAGTCTAGAAATTCGGAGCCCGTGGCTGCACTGATGACTGATCGCACACCTCTTCCTTGGCAGGTTAGCAACCAATCATCGTAGCCCCATGCCCCCAATCTGAGCTCAGTAAGAATCATAGAATGAACAGACAAGAGGAGAGGGGATGGATTGTCATTTTTGGGGAAATTAGGAGGGGAGAAATTAATTTTCACGTACTTGATGCGATTTGTAGAGTTGTAGACCTGAAGTCTAAAAATTCGGATTAAGGAGAAGAAGCACCATAGGCGTTCGACGGGGAGCTCGCCGAGGAGGATGTGCGGTCCATGAGGGAGAGAGCTTTGTGAGGAGAAGGGCCGTTAGCCTGTTAAATGGAGAGAGCGGTGGTTGCTGCTGCAAGCTTTCCCTTCGTGTTGTGCATTCACTCGTGTCTAAGATTATGAAGAGACAAAGATACAACACATGGTATAGACCTTTCTTTTTCTCGAATACGGGGAGATTTATATATCATTATATTATATTAAAAAGAAGAAGAAAAACTAAATAGCTAAGTTGACTCAGTTTTAAAGAAAACCGGAGCTAAAAATCTCACAACGGCAAGATTTGAAGATACTGGCAAACAACACTGATATGATAATATGATCTCAATTCGAAATAAACCCATATACCAAAAGGTACAACCTGATAGACAGCTCTAACCCAACTCAACTCACGCGCTAATCAACCAGACAACCGTGTCCCTCTCAACTTGATCAGCAGAGCCTTTCCCGCGCCGCATCTCCCTCACTCGGCCAGCAAAGACCTGCTCCTAAATCGTTATCATAAAGCGTCAATCCAGCAAGAAGAGTCGTCACAGACCGAGGAAGTAGGAGCAATATCTACAAAGAAATATGCAGATACTGAAGGGCACGATAGCCATCCGAGACAACGCATTCGAAAAGAGAGCAACGATGACACCATCATCACTCGACCAGAGAACCGATCAGAATTTTCACCTAAGTAGCCACAAGGAAGGAATAGTCCCTAAAAATACCAACGTCATCGACACCAGCATACAGTTAGGCAAAGCTTGGCCTGCAACTCCTCTACCCAGAGCTCCCCACCCCGACTACAAAGCCCCCTGTCGAGCCCGCCGACCCAAGGCTGGCCAGGCAAACACAGCTGCGACATCCTAACTTCAAACCCATCGCTAGCACGACGGCCTTATTCTCGAACGTTGACGCTGATGGAGGGAGGAGTCACCCTGGAGGCAGGGTCCCTGAAAGAACTATATTCCCGCTTTATACTAAAATGGTATATTATCTTATTAACTCATGCTAAGTACTAGTACTTACGTAATTTTTTTGGGCCCCTAATTTTGGAGGTCCTGTTCCGTCGGGCACCCTGAATTTGCTCATCTACGGGCCCGGTATATAGCAAGTCACGCTCACAGATAAAACTAGACAAGAAACAGTGGCACTAAATGACCACAGAGCAATTGCAACATAGTCCAATAGACTCGGCAAAGATGTCTGAAAGAACCAATTACACAACCTTACAAGACATAATAGTCCACATCATCCACACACACATCCCTTCCAGAGGATGAGACCATACGAATCGCCACAGAAAATCCACATTACCGGCACACACACACATGAACAAACCACACATTTACTCTTCGACAGCATCGGTTGCTCTTGCACACTTGTTCTCGCCCAGGGCTGTCTCTGCAAACGCCATACTCCCTAAGCCACCAGCACATACAACGCGTAGACGATCCCCGGTATGTACCCGAGTATTGTCAGCACGAGATCGATCCAGAACTCCACCTGCATCATGCGCACCATCCATGTCATTAAAAAAAAAAAAGCACAACACAGCGTATACGCAAGAAGAACCTATGCTTGTAGAACTGGTTCATGTAATAAATATATCGTCAGTTTCACTTACGCCGCAGCCGTAACGCAGGAAGACGCCGACGGGCGGGAGGAAGATGGCGAGGAGCACCTCCAGGAACGTCGCCGACGCCATGGCTCACTCACTGTCTAAATCTGCTCCCTTTCCAGAATGCTTTCTTCCCTCCTCTTTTCTCACTCTGAAAATTCGTCTGGGATTAACTACGCTCAATCCAAAGTGCCTGATTGAAGGTGGCACACGGCCCGTTTATATAGCGAATTCGCGGCAGTTTTTTGGCGACTGCCCGGCCCATTCGGTCGGGAGAGGGTACGTGTCCCGGGGGTGGCACGAGGCAGGGGCGGTTGCGCCCCACGTCGGCGGTTCTTGCGTGCGGGACTCGGGCACTGGAACTGTGCGGATCAGACGCGGGCAAACGCTGCTTTCAGTGGCCCTTTCTGGTGCCTTCTGTGTGATCCGCCGTGGCTCCGTGGCCCTTTTTTCCAGAGTACAAGTAGGACGTACACCGACAGTCTCTTACTCTAAAAAATGGGTCCGAGACGAGTAGGCTAGCTTGGCTGTTTGCTGATATGATACGATCGTAACAGGGGCCTAAACACTGTGGGTTTGGAGAGTTTGCGGGCGATTTGTTTTTGCCTTTTGCAGTAGCCACAGCTGGCGGTTCGTCTTTATCGCCGTACAAGGCATGCATGACTCTTGAGTTCGTGTGGTTAATGTGATGCGTTTTATTACAGTTTATATACAGTCATATACGTCACGATTCTCCACTCGTGATCAAATGGGTTCACGATTGTGATGAGCGCCGGAGGGTTGAAACTGTAGTCGTGCTGTTGTGGAATGTAGACTAGCAATCTACCGCTGCGCACCGGTTGGCGATGGCATTGATGCGCTTCAGTGGGCCGGGCCTAATCTTCAAATGGGGGCGGGCCTTACCCGTGGTGCCTGACTGGCCCTTACAAAAGCATTGCAACAGGAGTAACTTGCACAGAGGGTAAAATTTCACTGGCCGTATGAACTATCAAGACTCTTTATCTGCGTTGAAATTCATTTTGAAGATATATGTGAAAAAATCATAAGATACGTAAAAAAATCAACAAATAAATGAATATCATGTAGAAGGAATAAACGGAGGAAATAACTTATATGTCCACACTCTTTATGGAGTTGCCTTTCCCCATCCTGCACAGGTGCCCGCGGCCCATATTTACTCGCAAGTGGGAAAGAAAACCCGAACGAAATTCACTTGGAAGTATGAACAAGCATCAGATCCGATGGACTAATCGGCAAACTTCCGCTGAGAAAAGACCAACTGGCATACTGAACTCTGAACAAACAGCATTTTTTATGGGTGCTTGAGCATGCAATTTTGGATCTGAAGAATCATTTGGATATTCGATATTTTAGGTTTAAGGCCGTCCATGAATGCCTTAGAGTGTACACAGACAGACAGCATCGTCCGTGGATGCATATGTACAGTCCGTAATTTTGCCAGATTTCAAGACACGCCTAAACTATCCCATTTTTGTTTGGAGCAATCTAAACTATCCCATTTACAGCGCATCGGATTTATGCGACCTCGCTGCGCTGATGCCGTCAGGCCTAAGATATCGCATCTAGTATGATTCAGCCAAGCCACCCGAATCAAATGGATCATCGCATGAAAGGAGCACTAAGTGCAGCTCCCCACAACCGCGATCTCATCTTTGAGAGTCTTCCTCTTGCCCTCGTGCTTGCTCCCGGCCTTCCCAGGCTTTTTCAGCGTCTGCAGTGGCACATCAGCGAATTAACGTATCAGAAGTTCAGTCAGAACCGACAATTTTCAGAAGTGCTCCATCGCGGCATAGCTCCAGTAATTATATAGCTGGTGTGATATACCGGGACAACGCTCGAGTGATTTTAGCTTGTACGAGACACTGACCTTCTTGAGCAGCATGTCAGTCTGCCGCTCCATCTGTCGGATCTGCTCCACGGTCATGCCGTACCACTCGTCGATCCACGCGAAGCACAGCCGGTGGCACGCCAAGAACAGCGCCCTCTCCCCCTGCAAGGACGGAATCGGCTGCGTTTAGCCCTGAACTTCTGAAACTCAGAAGGAAAGAAAAAAGCTCTGAACTTCTGAACGTTTCGTCATTGTGCCAAGGTGCAGCCTGACGGGCTAACTGGTGATGTTCAGAGAATGCCAATACAACTGCAAGGCATGATCGCAACATACCGTAATGATGCAGTCTTCGAGCCGTTCGCCCAAGCCCCAGATAGGAGCGTCCATGATCACCAGCTTGTATGTGGTCATTACCGGACGGCACGAATCCTGCAGGAAACACCAACCACGCACACGCATATGTGATATGTATGTCACTTGACGACTGCAGTAACAGGATTCTGAATAGCACCATTGGCAGATACTAATTGAGAAATTCTGTATGACTGCATACCATCCATCCCTTTAGAAGAGGGCCTCGCTCTGTTCTTTGTGACTTGAAGGTTGTCAGGTTGATGTTTGGAGCACTGATAACCTTACTCCAGTAGTCTCGCGATATAGATGCGATGTCGATGATCTCGACTTCTCTTGCAGCTAATTGCTCAGTGGTCAAATTATGCGCCTGATGTATAGTAGTAGTACATTCTTAGTATTTTGTTCTTTGAAACACTGATATTCTTACGATGGTTACAGTGAACTAACATTTTCGGAGCAACCATTGTCAGGCCTATTTACGGTGTCGATGGTCAATGAACACTTGCTGAAAAGTGGGCACTGATGACAAATGATGAAGACAACCAAGTTAGCTCTCAGATATCTGTTATCTTAATATTTGAGAGAAAAAAGAGCCACCAGTTCGCTCTTAAAGTCATAAAATTACCACATTAATCTAAAAAAGAAAATGATCTAGACTACTCATTGTTATGCCCATGTTATGAACTCTAACACTCTAGATTAAACCAAAGAATTCATAACAACGATTAATAAATAGGTAATTCGAATTGAAATATATAGAAAATTCACAGTTCAATTTCCATATGGTTTGAAAAGCAAAACATCTAAATAAACAGTCCAAATAAAATACAATTAATACTAATTGAAATTGGTGTTAGAATAGAAAAGAGAAGGATCCATATCAAATATAGTCTTAGAAAAAAATCAAATTATTATAAAAATCAAATACCTAAATAAAGAGTCCATGCAAATACAATTAATGAATAGCTAAAATTCATAATAAAAAATAATGAAATTTTTTTCAAAAATTTTGCTAAGATAATAAATTAAGAAGTATCGTGTAGCTTAAGACCATCACATCAGGCACACAGTAGGCAAGACATAACACGGCATTTTTTATATTTGTTGGGATGCCTACACTTGACACGCAATTTTGATTAAAACGTATACGGATCGAACTAATATATGTATACGATTCGGGTACAAGTTTGAAATATAAATAATTTTCTCTTTCGCTAACATAATTTTTATCTCTTCTTCTAATTTTATGCATTTTGTAATTAAACGACATTAACCTCGTAAAAAAGCTAAATAGACTAATTTTTAATCAAAGGTTATTGTGACAAAATATTACAGGGCCGGCCACCTCGCTAGTTCAGATATAAATGAAGTGTCTGGTTTTGAGAAGTACTTTTAAATACCTTGGTCACTAGTGCGTGTCAGAGTAGATGGAGTTCACCGCACACATGAAAACATAATGGAAAAAGTTAAGCGCAATTTTTCACCCGCCGAATATTACATTGCAGATTCTACTTTAAAATAGCCAAAATGTAATTGCTAACCTGTTCTGCTCTTTGGAAATGCACACCACGAGTCATTATGCACTGTGAGAGCACTGGCGGGCGCAAAGCCCTTCATCCAAGATGGAATTTTGCTGGAAACTTTTAATTGTTAAACAAACAGAATTGGATAAATTGGAAACTCATGGTCCTAGTTAATTACATATTTTGCATGACAACTGTACTGATTGCCAGTAGTTTGCATGGTCTTCATTACCTTTGTCTTTGTTTATTCAGTTATTCTTGTCAAAATGTTAATAAAAAGTTTAATCCATAAAATAACTATCCCCTAAATCTTAACAAACATGTTTCTGAAACAATCTTAGCATTGCTTAAAACAAATATGCTTAAAAGAATGAATTATATCATGAAATAAATATACATACATACCTCTGCAAATGATAAACTTTTGATCTGAATTGGCCCTTGCCAAGCTGCTCATCCTCAAATGGAACCTGCTGCAGTACCTCTACACCCTCTTTGCTGTTTGTGTTTTGCTGCTCCATCTTCATGATAGTATAGCTGATCCCTATTTCGTACTGTAACACAATAGTTTATCTTGATCAGCTCATTTATCAACTCAACTACAAGAATCCAAAACTTCAGTTGAGAACTTTCTATTTTGCTTTTCGATCATCGTACCTCTTCCATGGACATAGGCATGACGATCCGGCTTTGTGCAAGATTGAAGTCAAGGTATGCCCAAATTCATACAGAAACACAAACATGGGCAGAAAAAGTTGCGTACATAAAGTAAGATTCTGTTAACATAACAATTTCGGAAGGATACAACTCCTTGATCTGAACCATGGCTGAAGTAGTATCAAGATGGCCAAGTTTGATGGCTTCCTGAATCGCTGTTGAGAGGGAGGAGAGGAAGAGCTTTTGCCTGTTTCCCTCCTATTTGGTGGTTGAAGATGGCAATGGAGAAAGCATGGAACAATACTTAATGCTTCAAACTGTTGTTTATATTTATTCCATGGATGCCCTCCTACAAATGTGAAATCCCATGCTCCCCCCATTTAGAATATACTAACGCATCAACCTGTGCGATTGCACAGGCTAGAAATTTAGCATACAACTGAATTTTAGATATTTGTGTTAATAATAATTGTATGCTAAGATACATCAGCTATTTATATTTAAATATTAGAATATAAAATATAAATATAATTTTTATTCATAATATTGAAATCATATTTATTATTTGTGAATAGATCTAATTTATAATTTTCATTTTATGTGTTATGCAAATTGATTTTTATTTGTTTCTTGATTTTTTGAAATTATTATTATTTTTAATATCGTCACCGTATCTCATATTATTTTTTTGAAATACATTATAAATTCTTTGATATTACTTTTATGTGATAATCCGTAATATGTTTGCGTTCTGTTGTTTTAATTTTGTAATATTTGATTACACGCATATTTAATTGGCATATTTTAATTGATTTGGAAAAGTGTGTTTATTGCTAGTAACTAAGTTGGAGTTTACTAACGTAATCTCGTTGGACAAAGGGTATCTATAAAAAAAAGAAGGAAAGATCAGGAAAGAAGTAGTCTTAGAGTTGGACTCTGATTTGTTTTTTAATCTTTTGTTTCTTCTGATTGTTGATCTATGGTTACAGTTAGTCAATCAATCAATTCGACGGTTGGATGTTTTGCTTTTTTATGAGAATTTCTAGGATTTTCTTAGGATTAATGTGGAGGCACCAAAAGAAGCCTCCAATTAGTAAATATAAGATGGTATTGCACGCATCAAAATTCAGAACAGGGCAGAAGGGATTCATCCTTCCAGTGTTAAACTGAAGTTTTAGGAGGATCAACATGCAAAGAATCTTAAAACAAAGCAAATATATAGGTCTACATCAAGCGAGCTGTGAGGTGCGGTAGTTACAAACGTCACTGGTTACCTTTATGTAACGTATCTTGCAGCTTATGGAAAAAGATGCTGGCGTCCGCCCGGCCGCCCATACAATTGTGCCCACCCCTTTTCGTTCTTTTGCCAGGGGAAAACACCTGGCCAGGAGGAATTTATGTCCTGGAAATGCACCATTCTATCACGCAACCACGAAGTCTTGGCTGTTGATTGTCTGATCCAGTGGCCGAAGCCGATTGCAACGAAGATCGCCAAACATCACCTAATAAACCCCTTCCTGACAGGCTTGCACTCAAGAATATATAGCAACAAATGGTTTAAACCGATAAAGTATTAGTATTAGATAGCTTCTCACAACTATTTCTAGGATGTCTTCAGCAACTTTCCAGCCTGAGTCAATTTACATGTTCTCTATAAATATATTCACCATGCTTTTCTCGGTTCCTGTAATTTGAAACTGAGAGCAAAGTATATCTGAATATATGAACTCCGAGACTGACATTTTACTGAACGCTAATTGTTTCATATGTATGTCCGGAAGCTTGCTGATCATTCAATCATGGTACAAGTGGACAATGGAAGAATTGTTTTGATTAATTGTAAGTTCAAATAAGTGGACTTGGTCGGCAACAGCTAACACCGACACCAAACACAAACTGATTTTTCTAAAAAAAAAATTAGGTGTATAAACACAAACAGAGCAGCTCGTGAAACGGATAATGCCGTCTAAATGTGCGGCCGTCCTAATTCGTCTGTTGGCGAGTACTATTGTTTTATCCCAGGAATTAAATTCTGGAGTTTAAAGGGTTCTCTATAATTGAAATGAAATGGCAGCGCTGAGGCCGTGGAAGATGCGGTAGGGCACCATTTCTTTCTGAAGTGAGTTGGGAAGAAGATTCTGATGGATATTCCATAATATACCAGTGGATGGTCCTTGTACCATTTTGCCTACTTCTTCCACCCATCACGTAATCTTGGCTTGGGATTACTTCTTGGCTTTTTTCTTCATCTCATTTCTAATGCATTCATCTGCAAAGAGTTCCTTCAAACATTTGAAGTCTCCCCCTGTTTTTTAGCTTGTTTACGGTCTTACCAAGAGGTATCAAAATTATAACTTAAGTTTGGTACATGAGGTAATAAAATTTGATACAGGTACCAATTTTTATTACCTCTCAAGTTATAATCAGTGGTACCCTTCTAATGATGGTAAAGAAACTCTTTTTTTTTTCAGGGTACAATTTTTTAATCATTAACTCTTGCCCGCTAATTTTGCTCTTTTTTACCCTTCATTCGACATATGCAGCTCTCCGTGTTTCAATTAAGTTTGGATTTGAGAACAGCGAAGTGCACACAATATTGGGTTATGAAGATACCGACGAAATGAGATCGGAGGCCCGAGTAAGCATAGCGTCGCCTTAACAGCCCGTCCCGTATGTGCTATTGGGCTTTGAGAGCCCACGAATGAATAACACGCTGCGATTTTAGTTGCATGTGCGTTTGCAGGTAAAAAAAAAAAAGCAACATATTTCACCGTATTTGTAAAAAGAGATAACATATCGGTGTATTTATAAAGCTAGCACTCGTATTCAGTACCTCAAATTCTGAAAAAACCTTGGAACGGTGGGCCCAGTGCCGAATATGGGCAACAATGTCGTATTCGGCACCTCAGGTACCGAAAATTACCTGTATTCGGTACCTGAGTGCTGAATATGGTGCACAATGCCGTATTCGGTACGGCCCGGCCTGCTGTGCGGTCATATCGTGTCTCTGCTTTCGGCACGCGGTCATGCCGAGTCGTCTCGTCGTCACTTCGTGTCTCTGTTGTCCCCAGTAATTAGTGATCCTCGCGCTGTCGTTTTTTGCTATAAAATGAGAACGCGCTTGTGAGGAGTAGCATCAACGCATGCACGAGCCGCAATGCGAGAGGAGAGCAGAAGCACGAGTGAAGGAAGATAGGAGAGGAGAAGCAACAGTGCAACGCATGGAGAGGAGAGGAGAGGAGAAGCAACGCGAGATGAGGAGTAGTAGCAGCGCGAGGAGAGGAGAATCCGCCCGAGGCGAGGAGGAGTAGCCGTGATATACAATAAGTACTTAAATTATATTTTTAATTAGTACTTACAGCAATAATAGTAATTAGAGTAAGTAAAGTGTTTAATCCATTTAATTACATTTGTTCAATTATTTGCTTGGTTTGATTATATGAATATGATTATTTGCTTAGTTAGTGTGATAGTAATTAGTGTGAATTTGTATAATAGTAATTAGCGTGATGTTGTGTAATAGTAATTATTTGCTTAGGTTAGTAGATTATATAATAGTAATTAGCACGTAAACATCTAATTAGCATTGTTAATTACTTAAATATTTAGCATGTGTATCGTGCAAACATCTAAGTAGTAATTTTATTAGGTGTACCTTTGTTTAGCAGATACGGTATGATTTTTCATATTTTTTATGGAGAACGTCCCGCAGTTTTGCACGGGAAGCTTGTAACAATTTAGAACTATCAGCACATAGAGAGTTCAGTTGAGGTGCCTAATGACCTAGATGACCTGAAATCACATGTTATGAGCCTTTTGCATGTAAATCAGCAATCATATAATGTTGTCATGGAGGGTGTGCGGCCACGGGTTGTTCCAAACAGCTAGGTCATTGTCCATACATTGTTCGAGATGAGAAGGAACAACGTATGGGCTTTGTACTCACGCAAGGCATTAGGGGAGAACTTTGATATGAGGGTTACGTAAATATAGTGCCACGACTGATGCATGGTGATGCAGTGACTACCGTGGAAGTATCAGGCCATCAGGTGATGCATGAAGATGATGGAGGGTATGTAGGGGAGGGCAGTTCTGGTAGGGAGGGAGCTAGAGTGGACCTTTCTGATGTAGATGCAGGATGCATGGATGATTAAGCCGGTGGTAGAGGGGATGAAGAAGATGCTAACAATGATGACCCGATACTGGTGATCCAGTACTTTTGTGGTGTTGGTTTGCTGGATTGTGACATCATTGAGTATAACACCTTATCTAACTAGGGATACCAGAATATGCAATAGTTTTGTAACATGGGGGAGGTCATCCACTTTATTAGCAACTATGCTGTAATGATAAGAAGGGACCACAAGTGCGCACGGTCTAATCCTATAGAGTATGAGGTCAGGTGTATCAAGCACCTGATTTGTCCTTACTTCGTATGAGCACATAAGCCGAAATATAAGAACTATTTTGTGATCAGTAGACACATCACACATATATACAGCAAAGAGGCTATTAGAATATGAGCCATGCCATTGATGCGAGGTTTATATCCCAACTCCTCATCACCCTTGTTGGCACGAACATTTATTTGTCGCCAAAATCCATTATGGAGGAGGTGCAGACTAAAATGTGTATGCTGATCAATTACCATACCGCATGGTGAGTGAAGCAGAATGCATTGAAGATGTTGTTTGGAAGCTTCGAGGAGTCTTACAACTATGCTCCGAGGCTACAGCAGAAGATTGTCATGATGAATCTAGGGACCCAGTGGGCGATGGCAGATGAGCCGATCAAGCTAGAGGATGGATCATACATCACCACTGACCGATACCTCATTAGGTTATTATGATCCTTTGGACAATGCATCGAAGCTTTCAGATATTGCAGGCCGATTCTATGCGTGGATGCCACATTTCTGAGTAGCAAGTATCATGGGACCCTTATGACAACAATGGCGGTGGATGCAAATAATCAGATAATTTCTCTCGCTTTCGCAATGGTTGAGAGTAAGAACAATGATAGATGGTTGTGGTTCCTCACTTTGTTGAGGACACATGTCGTGGGCAACAGAGAACGAGTTTACATCATCTCTGACCGCAACAAGGGCCTTCTGCATGCGTTGGACGTGCTGCATGATAGCATAAACTACTCCATTACATGACCTGATGTGGAGAGAAGGTGGTGCATGCACCACTTGGGAGCGAACCTGTACACAAGGTACCGTAGCAAATCTCTTGTAAAGAGATTCAAAGGTTTGTGTCTACATAACCAGCATGCAAAGTTCAACGAGATATAGATAGAGTTAAATGAGACCACTCGTAAGATAATGACAGATCAATAAGAACAGGAGGACCATCTGCGAACGCAAATGGTTGGGGAACAAACTATCGCTAGCCGTTCATGTGCTACGTTTAGCCAGTGGATAGCGGGGAAGCTGGTGGAGCGTTGGGCCCTAATCCATGACACTCACGGTGCTAGGTTAGCACTTAGAATTTAAATGATCATATTGAACCCTAGTTATGCAAATAGGCCTTCTAAATTTTTTAATGCCATGTTAGGTACACCATCATAACAACAAACATAGCGGAGGCGTTCAACAATGTCCTAAAAGAGTACGAGGCCTTCTGTTGTGTGCCATCATTGAGCTCACATTCTATAGAACGATGGACTAGTTCCAAGACCATGGTAATGCTGCTATGAATTACAGCACGCAGTTTGCACCTAAGATGGAGGCAATCTTATCCAGAAGGAGGAATAAGGCACACTTTCATCATACGAGGATCTACGACATGGCCAACAATGACTTCAAGGTCATGTGCCGTTGTAGGTATGCTTCACGGTATAGTACGGGGGACACTGTACAGCAATGTCAACTTGGGCCTCACGAGGTGAAGTGCACATGCAATAAGCCAAAACTGCACTATATCTCGTGCTCGTATGTCTTAGCCGCTTGCAAGGACATGAACGGCAATGACGGATCACAGTACGTAGCATCGTACTTCACGATAGATGCATTGAGGAGCGCATGGCTTCCAAAAATGCGGTCCTTCAACATCGAAAGTAGCTACAAAACGATCGAAGGGTCTACGTGGGTATCTTATCCTCAAGCACGACGCACGAATCCTGGAAATCCTAGATCTACAAGGCTGCAAGGTGACATGGATGAAGCAGATGCTGTTGACGGCCTACGCAAGTGCAAACTTTGCAAACAACCTGGCCATGACAGGAGGACATGCCTGACCCGATAGTAAACTATCATGCACTATCGAACTGTAGTGTTTTAGATTTTGTTGCATTTTATTGAACCATGAAGCTTGTTTTTACCTATTTATTGAACCATGAAGCTTGTAACATATTCAAATTTGGTATTTACATACTTATTGAACCATGAAGAGTGTAGTATATTCTTTTTTATTATTCACATACGTATTGAACCATGAAGTTTGTAATGTATTCATATTTGCTGTTCACCTACTTATTGAACTATGTAGATTGAAATCCTTGTCATGGTTGATGTTGGTCTTCCCAAGCTTATTCAGCAGTGGTACGATGAGAACCATAGGGGACAGATGATTTTTACAAGGCAGCAGGTACTACAATTATATGTGCTTTTTAGTTATCAAGATAATTTGCTACTAACTCAATACATGTATTGGATACCTTTTGCAGTTGCTTCCGTTGCAAGCCCGATGTGTCCACATGATTAAGGAGTTGGACCCTTGATTCCACAAGCCACTCGCACGAGCAGGCTCACTACCTTTCGCTCTCATGATGGTCGGAGCTCCCATGACAGGTGGTGGTAGGACACCTCTCCCGCTAATTGTGGAACCACTGCTCATAGGTCTCGTTGACCGATGGTGTTCTGAGACGCACATGTTCCACTTTCCTTTTGGCAAGATAGCCGTAACATTGAGGGATGTAGCCATGCTAACCGGGCTGCCAATTAGGGGTGCCCCGTTAGTAGTTTCGTGACCAGCAAAGGAGTAGTGGAAGGGTTACGTTGAGGGCGGGTAATTATTTTTTATGTACTGCACTTCAAATATTATAGTGCTATTGAAGATTCATTGACCCTCTGTATCTTGTAGGTTTGATGTTCCATCTGACAAGAAGGATGTTGGCCTCTCCAAGTCCTGGATTCATGGGCTGCCACAGTCTGGTCCATACCCATCGGATGCAGACGAGGCTACAGTTATACATCACTATAAGGTGTACTTGTATGTCCTGCTAGGAGGCATCATGTTCTACAACACGACAGGCGATTATATCATTTCCCATATTGTATAGTTTGTGAGTCAGCTCTCTTCACATCCTTATGAGTCGACATCTTACAGTTGGGGATCTGCTGTGCTGGCTACTACCTACAGAGGATTGTGTAATGCAACCTAGCGATCAAAGAAGAAAGGATTTGTAACAGGCTGCCTACACCTCTTACAACTATGGAGCTGGAAGTACCTCCCAGTTTGTCAGCCTTGGATGCTCAAGAGCTACTATCCAGTCCCCATCTCATATGGCATCAGATGACATAAGGCCTACGATAGGGTATCGGTGGATGCATGCTAGGCTGAGATGGAGTTAGCAACAAGACCATAGTAGCTACTCCCGGGTGATCAATGGTTTGGACGTTCTTAGTGCAGATCTCGTGGAGTGGGATCCATGGCGTATGGCACGAGTGACCGAAATTACGACTGGCAGGAGCATCGCATCATATTGTTGGCGTGACTCAGGCTTATGGATGACTATATGCTTCTTATTGTATATGAACAACATGAAAGTATATTCGCTTGAGCATGTATAGAGGCAGTTCGGGTACTGACAGGTAGTGCCAGTACCTTCCCCACGGGACGCCGATTGGGTGCACGAGTAAGTGTATTATTATAGGTAGCATTAGTATCTTAGATGATCAATGTTAATATATTATAACTGTGTATGTCACGTACAGGAGGAGCGCACAGGGGGGCGTAGGCATGTGAGACTGGGCATCCATGAATCCCGAGCACATATAGAGGTGGACGAAGTCAACCGCGGTGGATGTCGTTGTTTCTGCTGCACAATACGGCGATGGCACATATTGGGAGTACCTTTCGTGGTACCATCCGCACACACGTTCCACCTTACTCAGCGGATTTATACAGCCAACCACCAGACCATTCCCTAAGAATCGTGCCCGCCTTCTTCATGTTGTGGTACGTGATGCAGTACTTATAACGATTTTCATTGGTTAAACCTCCATATTACTAACATGACCCTCATCTTATATAGACCAAAGAGGCGTACACGATGCATACGCAGGCAGAGCAAGCTTGTGGGGAACCAAGCTGGTCATCAATGCGGAGGGAACATAACCCTCTCTGGGAATACATGAAGACGAGAGGGTCCCGCTTCCTATCTGCTATACGTGGTCTAGGTGATTGTGACCCACGTTAGAGGGGTATGACGTACCAGCAATGGACCCATCCTATGCCTCCCACAGTATGCGCTTGTCCAGTGCCCGTGATGAACTCATTCGCGCACAGTCGTAAGAGGCATCTTAAGCTTTGGAGCATCATGTATCACGTACCGGTACTGAGGTCGAGGAGTGCACACATGCATCTTTGCCCGAGCAGTATACACTGGGTTCACAGGCCCCTAGTGGACACAACCTCCTCATACTACGATGACACCTTCACCTGCAGCTTCAATGCATCATGAGGACGTCATTGACTGTACGCAGGAGACGCCTAACTGGAGCGGTACGCATAATTTTGACTGGGCTACTGCAATGCAGACCGCAAGCTTCACCGATCTCCTCAGCAGACAGTACCCCCAATATCCCAATGCACCTAGGGTTCACATTGGTACCAGCAGGATGAGCCTTCGGGACACCAGACTCCATCGGGACACGTTCTAGGGGTGTCGACATTTCCTTATGAGGATCTGTCATCATGGTACATGCAGGGCCGAGTTAGCGGGTCTAGATACACGTTCGGTGGGGATCACATAGGGCAGGACGATGATGACGAATCAATTATTGCTGCTGAGACGCGTGACCTTATCCTTTCTTCTATAGTACCACACATCTTTCTCTCTCTATTGTAACATCGTTCAAAGCATCAAATGCAAACACAAACTGCTGCAACCATACCCTGCTGTCATCACAACACCTCTGTCGTGAGTCAGACTTTAGACATGAAGTGACCACATGACATAGCTTGAAGCATGAAATGACAACACCCTACTGCCAGCACAACATCTATGTCTTGACTCACACTTTAGCCAGGAAGTGACTACACGATACACCTTTAACCATGAAATAACAACACCTCTGTCCTGACTAATGCTTCATACACGAACTAATCACATGACTCAGCTTTTACCATTCACATCGGATTCTATCAAGCATACCTCGAGTTTGATGTTAGTCACAATTCTGGCAACTACGAGACATATCTACTCCACGAATTGCTTGACCTTGATATTAGTGACAACTCTGATACTTCTATGTACCAAGTCTGTCACTCCTGTGACTGAGCATAATAGTCAAAACATTCGGAGGAATGGATGGTTGCACCATTGAAGTCCTTCAGCAAGGTCATATGCACAGAGACAAATCGACCACACGAATCTACTCTCCAAGTAAACCTAGCCATGCTGGGGTACCACATGCTTTTTCTTTACATTGTTTTGCAAATTAGATACAATCAGATATATACTCAACTTTCTGTAAATATCATTTATCATTGAGTAAAAAGGCATCACTGTCAAATGTCCAAACAAGAACATGGTGCTTTAGACATTAAATGACCACATGACACAGCTTTAAGCATGAAATGACAGTACCCTGTTGGCAGCACAACATCTCTGTCGTGAATCACACTGTACACACGAAGTGATCACACAACACAGCTTTAAGCATGAAATGATAACACCTCTGTCGTGAGTCAATCTTTAGACAAGAAGTGACCACACACCTTAGTTTTAACTATGAAATGACAACACCTCTGTCCTGACGCAGGATTTAGACACACCAATTCTTGTGCTAGTGTCCTCTTATGACTAATGTTGTAGCACGAGCACCTTAGGGACTAGAATAGACTAGGGTTATATCACTAGCATCTCGAGGACTAACATTAATTGCAGCTCTAGCATGAACCATTTGATTGTATGAACCGTTCAACACATAAGAATTGCTTGCTTTAGGATGAATGCTTGAAGCAGCCATTGACTTTGGATCAAGATCAAAGGGATAGATGTTACTTCCACACCCACTAAAAATCTATTCTACGAGCAAACATGCCTCCAAAATCATGCAGTCACAGGCAACTACAACAATTTCTCAACCTTCAGGGATGAACATTAGTGATAAGAGGACACCAGCACAACATCTCTGTCTTGAATCAGGCTTTAGACATGAAGTGACCATACGACAGAGCTTTAAGCATTAAATGACAACACCTCTATCGTGAGACACCCTTTATACACGAAGTGATAGCACAACTCAGCTTTAACCATGAAATGATAACACCTCTGTCGTGATTCAATCTTTAGACAAGAAGTGACCACACTACATAGATTTAATTATGAAATGACAACACCTCTGTCGTGAGTCATGCAATAGACACGAACTGACTATACGACTCAGCTTTCATAGAAATCCATGCCTCCATACAGGGGCAACAATAACTCATGTTGAACTTTTGCAGAATGAAATGACCACACTAAGCAACAACTTTCGCAGGGAATCTCTGCAAAGTATCAGTGCCACAACTTTTTCAGCTTTCACAGGGAATCCTATGTTCCAGCCCCTAGCCAAGCCTATGCACTGAGTTCATGAACCAGCCCCAGCCACCAAAATAACCCCACCCTCATCCATGGATAGACCAGTCCTTCCTCAGCACTCTCAACTGCAATGTCTTCCTCAGCTCCACCAAGCCCACCCAAGAAACATGGGGGGATTTTCATCCTCGTGGGGTCAAACTACCGATGTGCTTCTATGGCGACTATTGTAGGCTTCGCGAGTCCCAGGACATCTCATACACCTATGATCTACGCTTCTTCATATGTGCCAACTACCAGTAGACAAGTCTCGACATGGACCGTATAAGTACTCACCGGTATAGCGACATACATCGCTCATGTGGCACTTTCCATATGATTTCATGCACTATCTTACTAATCTCTCATCTTCATTCATTTCTCTAGTCTCCTCCACCTCTTTGTGACTTCATAGAATGGCTGGATATGGATCAAAGTGACGACCAGAAGCAATGGGTCCAAATGAGCATGCGGTGGAGGAGGGAAGCGTACGAACGCTAGAAGTACGAGCAACAGCAGGAGGAACTATGGCTTAAGCGTCAGGAGGAGGAGCGCATGAGGAAGGCAGTGGAGGAGGGCGCCGCGGCTGAAGCTCGCGAGTATGAGAGGGAAAGGAAGCGGGAGATAGCCCGTCACGCTAAGGCTTCGGGCCCCGATTCTCTGAGGAAGGGCAAATATCCCAGGTGCACTAAGTATGGAGCATCTTTTGTAAACCGATCTATTCCAGGGTTTTTTTTTCGAAATTTGAAGTACCGAATACGAGTGCTAAATTTGTAAATACACCGGTATGTTATCTATTGGCAAATACGCCGACGTATGTTGTCTATTTTTCCATCTTTGCCTCTCAAATGATGGCCTTGTGCTAAAAAACAAATACGTGAAGACAAAGTATTTTTATCATTTCATGTTGAATTATTTTATTCAAATTGAATTAAAAGAGAATATCACATAAATAATAAAAATACATATAAATGGAGCATTACAAAGGAACTCACTTTTTTATCAAATAATATAGGGTTGAAAAAAAAAAATTTATAAATTAGTACGTCACATGAGAAGAATTTTAATGAATTTTTATAGATTTTTGAGAATTTATTTGAGGCATTAAATATTGCTAGAATTTATAAAAGTTTGCTTATTTGAAGAATTTTAATTAGATACTGGCTCAGGTTTTTTGGATCAAATCAATTAAAATGGGTTGCTAGTGATCTCTAGTTTGCTCGTAAAAATGTTTAGAATTTTTGGACTATTTTTGTACTAAAAAAATCATGAGTTAAATAAAAACTTATATTTTTTTTTGACTTCTTAGCTTCTGCTATAGCTTCCTAGCTTCTTGCGAGCCTGGTGCATGGCAGAGGTCGTATTCGACACTCGAGGTGCTGAATATGGTACTGTTCATCATTTTTGGCACCTCAGATGCCGAATACAGGGAGTTTTTGGCACATGAGGTGTTGAATACGGTGAATAGTCACGTATTTGATACTTCAGGTGCTGAATACAGTGGGGTCGGGTTTTTTTCGGTGTTTGAGGTACTAAATTCAGGTTTTGGGATTTTGAGGTGCCGAATACAAGTGCTAGATTTGCAAATACGTCGATATGTTGTTTATTTTAATAAATACACTGACATATATTATCTATTTTTTTATTTTTGCCTCGTTTGAATTGTAAAGTAGACTGGTCGTACATCTAAATATCATCGGAGCGCTTCTATCTCACAGTTAACAAGATACGTTCACAATACATCTGCAAAGTTAGTACCTAGATGTGCACACATGACTTCTTCCCTCCCGAAGAACTGTCAACGACAATACAATATTGTTCCATCATCATCTAGATAATTTTAGGCTCGCTTGGACACTCTGAATGTGGAGCCAAGGATCTGTTTGGATCCATGCGGCATGATTCCACGGTGATAGCTAGCACACTGGAGATCGGCCCCTAGCTAGCTCCTAGCATGCACTGACAGAATAGTGAGTAGTTTCCAGGAAGTCGTGCATGATTAAACAAAGACAGCACCGGCAATCGCAGACAGCAGACTAATGAGGTTCGACAATTTGGTACTTCGCCGCCGGCGACGATGACCGTGCGTCAGGCTACCCACGGCGGGCATCGATGGTCAGGTGCATGGTTGGCATGAGAGCGAGACTTGGAAACCGTTAATAAGACGGCATGCATTAATGCCAGTCCAAGTACGGTTTGGAGATAAGAGTTAGGCAGCCTTTTTTGGTGTCTTTTGTGATGGCGAGTTAGTACCTCTGTTCTTAAATATACGTCGTCTTAAAATATACAATCAAATTTTATAAAATTTAATTATTAATATACACAAAATTATTAGAATTTAACATATTAAAATAATAATAATACATTTGCCAAAAAAATACTTAAATATCTTCTATTTTTATCAATTTTTACTAAAAATTAATTATCAAAAATAGTGATCAAACATATTTATTAGATACCGTGTGATATACTAAACAATGAATAAAAGAGAACGGAGTAGTACTATATAATTCGTGGGCACATCACTTCGATCAGTTCCGGTGCTGGCGTGGGCTCATGTTCCACACAAAGCAACCATGTCTTCTGAAGTGCCACGGTGTTCTATTTTCCTGTTTCAAATCCAAAATGATACAATAACAGGGTCTTCTTTACCCCTTTTTCGGAGCTACTACTCTGTTTCTGTTCGAACTTCGCACAACGTGATTATATATATGCTGGTCTGAGATATCTCATCATGGTAGTGCATGCATCAAGAAGGCGTAGTCAAGGAGTACTGCATGGAGTTGTCTCCGTACCGTTCGTTCGAGATCCATTAAGCCGCCTAATCGCCTAAAATCAGTTCATCTAGCAATACTGCAATAGCACAAATATAATTTAGCAGTGAGCTGCAGTAATTAACCCAACTGATACGTCACGTTATGGGAGTACTACTCCTACTTGTGTACGTATATGATCGTAGCATTTCGTCAGCATATGCACAGCATCGGCCAGAACTAAACCAAACCTGTTCGTTGCGCAAGATATGGATTCAACAGCAAATAATCGTACGTATGGACGGAGTACTCATACAGGCATAATTACGGCCGGCTACAACATTCTGCACGCAGCAGCCAGAAAGCTAGAAACGTTACTGTTCATTCCTACACGGTTGTAGCACGTATGTGCTACGTAGTATGTACGACTAGTAGTGCTCTACTGCTCTTAGCTGCTTGTGTTGTGATCTAGCCGGCCTGGAGTCAAGTCCAGAGCTGGGCTTCGTGATCCGGCCACGTCGCCGTGTCCAGGTCCCACGAGTCGTAAAACGTCTGGTACGCCGCGCCGAAGTCGCTGCCGCCACCGCCGTCCAGCAGCGACGGCGACGGGTGCTGCTGTTGGTGGTGGCGGTCGCGGCGGTTCGCCATCTCGACGCAGACGAGGGCGAGGAGGTTGGCGTGCTGCGCCTGGGCGTTGAGCAGGTCGGCCTGCGCGCGCGCGAGCTGCACCTTGAGCTCGTTGGCCTGCTTCTGCAGCCGGCACACGGCCCCCGCGCACCCGTACACCGGGTCCCGCAGCCGAGCCTCCGCCTCGTACACCATGCTGCTCACCGCGTCCGCGCGCGAGCTCTCCGGCAAATCCTGCATGCGCACATATATATATGTACTCGTCAGAACATTGCCATGCACGCTCGCGTGCATACATAGAAATTAAACCATGCATGTCTGTGCCCGCACGCGTCTATATACACACACCTGGAGGAGCTTGATGATGTTGCTGGCGCCGAAGACGCGGTGCGCGGTGGTGAACTTGGCCGGCTCGGTCGGGGGGAAGTAGGGAGCCAGAACGCAGCCGTCGGCGCAACGGCGGCGGAGGATCTTGCACGCCGCGCACGGGCTCAGGACGACGGACGGCGGCACGTTGCCCACTAGCTGTACGGCGGGATGAGGCGGTGGCGAGCACGACGACACCCGCGACGGCGGCGACACGGAGCGATAATACTGCTGCGCCGTCGTGCCTGTGCTCGCGTTGCTGTAGTCCATGACTGAGATCGAGGGGTACTGCTGCCTACTACTAGTTAGCTAGGACTTGAGACGCACGAGAGCAGAGGACAAATGATCCGCTGGTAAATCAAGAGCCAAATTTTAAGGGCTATATATAGAGCGGTCAAGACGTGAAGATTTTTTTTCTTTCTTCCACAAGAGAAACGCGCGCTTCGTGGAATGTTGTAAGAAATGCTGGAATTGCTGATCAGATCGGTTGCAGTTTACTAGTACGTACGTCCGTGCTGTGCTTGGCCAAGTTTGGCAGGTTTTGAAGGCTAGCATGGATGGTTAGTCGACTTGCATCTGCTTAGTTAACTACCGTGCATGCCATGCCTTCTTCGTGCTTAGATTAATGGCACTAGGAAGGGACCAATATGCTTTGTGCTTAGGCCAGCGGAATTTTCTTTTCCGAGTAGAGGTCAGCAGGATGTTAAGATGGTATGCATGTATGCTAGCTTACAGAACCAATATCGTACGTCCGCCGTTTTGATTTCGAAATGTTTGTCACATGTAAATCTTCCAATGCCGTATTTCCGGGTGAGGTGACCCTGAAGCCGACGCCGAAGAATTGCTGGTATACTACTAGGGAACACCTCATATGCAACGGTTCGCAAAGGCTACCTCTAATGGTGGGATGAACCGATAGAGATAATTGGTCAGTTATGAGGAAGTCTCATTTCTAACATGTGAATAACCGATAGTGAAGTAGTCATCTGTAACATTTTATAAAGCAAAGCCGTTAATGATCTATCTGTAACAAGGTGGTAAGGCTCATCAATAACGGTGATGGCCTCATCTCTATTGGAGATGTAGGTTTTTTCTTTTGATTTTTTTATTGGCTAGCCTCAGGTTTTGCTAGCCATACTTTGAAAATGACAGATCACATATGTTCACAATTCATAGAATTCGATATCACAAGTTCACATAATTGCATATATATCATAGTTTATATAATCACATACATATCACAGTGCATACAATTGCACATCACAGTTCGCAGTAAGTTCAAAAAAATGATAGGTAAAACATGTAAGTAAAATTTCAAAGAAAACATTTGCAGCCCTGCCACAGTCAACAAACTCCGAGTCTTCAATTGAAAGTTGCAATAATTAATATAATAATATAAGGTAAAGTAGGTAGTGCACATAAAAAACATATAGCGAGTACGAAAATGAGAGGTAAAGAACCGACCACAATTCTGAACTAATCAAAGCAAATATTTACAACACAATAATAATTAGTTTGCTTCATCTGTTGTGGAAAGGTCTTTTTTCGTTGATGACGCTTAAGAATATAAAAGCGGCTAGCCTTCCTCTAATATCGCTCAAGTCGACCTTATCTATCTTCCATATGACCTGATAATCATAGAAAAGAGTATTATAAGTACACATTATTCGCAATGGTATTGGCGATGGAAATTTCATAAGTGGTATGAGTTAACAAACCTCAGGATCAGATTGAGTCACCTGACTTGTGAGAATTTCCATGTGGTTACAAATGAAGAAAGCACATGTGTTGCCATACTGGGTTGTTGGGGGCATGGGTAATCGAACCTATGTGATAGGTTGACCGTATTGTCTTTGTGCTTGCCTCCACTTGTATCATATGGTTCCCACGCCCTCTTGATTACATATCTAAGACAAGTGTAATCGTGCTTTTTCGCTTGAAGGGAGTCAAGGTATATAGCTTGATCCATTTAGGTACTATGACCCGCAAGGATCCAATGGTTGCTGTAGAAACATAGTTAGTTATGATTAATTACTACCTTTTGAATTATACAAGAAGAATAATGAATAGTTACAAGCACTTACTCTTGATTGTAGGGTAGCATTATGTAGTCCCTATCTTCATAGCTCATGAGGCAGCGGTTCAACTATTCCACTACATTATCAGGCTGAGCTGCTATCATTGTCGTGTTCACTATTTGTGGGTCAATGAAACCAACCGCGTGTTTGTTCCGTTCTGCTTCCATAAACATAGCTCTAAAAATGACAAGAGCTGTTCTTAAGCATTTTTTTTCTTCATTAATTACTGGAGTATAGATAAGAGAATAAGGTACTTACAGACAAAAGCATTTGTGGGGTGACATGTCCAAAGCATTTAGATTGTACAGGTCCTACAAATCGTTGAAGCCAATAGAGATGAGTGTTGTATGTGTCTGGAAAGGCTCAAGCTGTGTTTGGCAACTATGCTTTGGACGATTGGATCTCTTGGAGTTCATCATCTCCATGTACCATGCATGCAAGCGCTGGTAAGCCATACCCATCCTATTTAATTCATCATCACCAACCGATGGTCTACCAAGCACGAGACTACTTAGTTACAGTTTCTTTGGATCCAACGGGCTTTTGGCCTTTGCCTTTCCTTGTGTATTTCTCCTAGTGTTCTTTACATGAGCTGCTTGAGCCTTGGTTTTGATTGGCGGAAGTTGTGGTGGTACTTCATCGATAGGAGCATCATTGAAATTCGGGAAGTTGACTTCAAATTGATCCTACACTGGTGCTAGAGGCGGTGGATGAGATGGATGAGGGACTACTTTTATTACAATATCATGCTTTAACCATTGGGTGAAACTTCCACAAGCTACACCTAACATCATCATTTCATCTGAGGGAGGCACATCCAAAGGACCTCGGCTAGTTGTTTTTGTGCTTGTCCCGGCCGACGATGATGAAGGTTATTCGCCAGACATTTTCTAGAGCTACATAGACATACAATTAAAACCTAGTAGATCTATTTGCATGCACATTTTTTAGAGCTGCATTCAAAAAGCACACTTGCATTCAAGATAATTCATCCACATTCATCCTAATAGAGGAAAGGGGAGGAGGCACCGATGGAGCCCGAGGTGGAGGTGACGGTGGAGGAGAGGGCGATGCATCGGCAGTTGATGATGCCATCGGAGTTGAGTAGGCCTATTCAAACATCGGGCCAGGCCAGATTTCGGGTCAGGCATTTGAAAAGCCTAACAAGAAATCTGCAAGCACGAGCCCAGCCCGAGCCCGACGTCAAGCCGAGTTTCTAAGCCCAAGATTAGCCTGACATTGGATATTTTGGGTCAAGCTTTTTTTTTGGTTTTTTGGGGTCGGATTGGGTTTTCTCATGTTTTGGGCCTATTTTGAAGCCCAAGCCCAGCCCAGATGGAATTACAGACCTATATTTTGAAGCCTAAGCCTGACCCATGCACTAGTTGGTTCGAGCTGGGACGGGCTTTTTCGAGCCAGGTTGGGTCAGGTTCCTTGGGCCGGGTTGCCCATGAACAGGCCTAGAGTCAAGGAGAAGGCGGAGCGTTGGCTGGTAGTAGAGGAGGTGGGGGAGGCGCGTCGGTGCTACAAGGAGGATTCCGGGGCGATGCATCGGTGGAGCGAGGATGAGCCTGGGGCGACGCGTCGGAGGTCGGTGCATTGGTGGAGTGAGGATTAGCCTGGGTGGCGCGTCAGTGAAGGGGTAGCGTGTCAGAGGTCGGAGAAGGGAGTGGTGCATTGGTGGTTGGTGGCACGTGTCGAAGTTGAGGAGAAGGTGTTGCATCATGTGAGGACCGAGCAAATAGTATTATAATTAATTATTAAGTCAATTATTTGCTTAATCATGACTACATAGATTAATCAGAATACCATTCCGGTAGTCCCATCACATGTTTTATGCCTAAGATCGGAACATATGTCTTTCCATCATATAGCATCACAACAAAGCTTAAGAAAGAGTGAGCAATTAAATTATACTACAAATTCTTGAGCATTTAACCATTTACAACAATTTACATCAAAGGGGAGCTGGGAGGATAAAGAATTGATTACCTCCTAAAAACTAGAAACTACACAATGGAAGATTAACATCTATCAAACAACAAAAGCTAGGTGAATCCATATGCCCTTAGGTTTCACCCAAAAACCTTGCCACACGAGTATTTTGCACTACTCATTCCTGCCACCTACATCAGCGGGCATGAAGTAGTCAAACACGAGCTCCTACTCACCGGTAGAACCTGAAAGAGCAGTATGAGTACTAAGGTACTCGTAAGACTTAATCCATAATAGGTACATATTATAGCCCGACTCTAAAGATTATGCAGTTAAGTCATTAGCAAGAAGTATGCCACAAGGTTAAGTAAATTCATATGCATAAGCAACCTAGACACCTATGTGTGAGCATCTACACTTAACAAAAAGTATCTTTCTACCCTAGAACCATCTCGTGAAATCAATAATCACAACCAACCATCCCAACATACCATACCATATCATACATCCCCAAACTCGAAAGCTCTACGACTGGTGCGAATGGACAGAAGCATGCTCATGACCAAGAACGCAAAAATTTGAATTGTTTTTACATCCTGCAGAGGGTACAACTTTACTCACACGACTCAATGACCATACGACTTGAGTGGACACACAGGCTCACCTAAGGGGGTACTCGTATCAACCTTTCCCACTTAGCCCCAACAATTTGAATCAGGCATCACTCGGTGCGAAGCCCACTTAGATTAACTCTCAGAGCAACCACGAGTGTCTCTACAAACCCGCCCGCTCACACCATCGATGTGCAAGCCCAATGATCACAGCTACAGAGGCATTCGGCTTATCTTACCATTGGATCAACATGTGGTTAGTACGAAAAGTGCTAAAACCAACTCCACCAACGGATTGTGCTTAAACGATACAAGCGGTCTATGGCACCCGGGCTCCTCTCCCGAACTACACTGAGGAACTCCTCCGGTACAGAAGATATCCCTAGCACCACCCACATCTTGCCTCATCCTCATATCTCATACAACCTATATTATTGTCATTGTGTTTGTAAATAATAATTAAGCCTTAAGCTCACGAACAACGGTTGAACCATTGTTCATCTTCTACTGAGGACCTATGCATTGCTAAGTATTTCAAATAACTTGTAAGTCAGACATCAACCATGTTGTCAAGGCTACAAGGATATGGATAATCAACAACTCAAGGTAGAGATAACACAATCAATAAAGGTTCTACCCATATAAACCTGATATCGATATTACTAAACATGCAAACATACATAAGCGAGAACTTATCAATTTAGATTCCATTCAATTCAAATTAAAGGGTGCAATATGCTTAGCTGCTTGTCTTGCTGCTCTGGTGGTTGCCTGATATTGCCCGCACAACACTCGTAGAACTCAGGTAGCTTGACGTCGCCTTCACTTGCTTGGACGACCAGTGTAATGCTCTCTAAACGAATCAAGAATGCATTGCATAAATAATCAAATGATGAAAAAGTGTATATATAATGCATACTTGAATATTAATAGAGCGTCGTGTTTCAAAAATATTTACAAGAAATCGCCAAAAGATTAGGGTTTTAAAGTTTGAAACCTCGAACAAGGTAACCTAAGTATATACAGCCTTGAATGGCTGGCGGTCAGACCGACATGGAAGTGACGATCATACCACTAGCATGTAGGATGGTTTTGGCTTCTAGCGATCAAACTAGACTGGTCAGCGATCAAACCGCGAGGTTTCGCGATCAAACCGGCCAACGGCGGTCCAACTCCTAACTATGGGTTCAACTGGGGTTTTGATTTTTTTTAACTAGTGGGTCAGACCGATCTATTCAGCGGTCAGACCACGAGATCTTGCCAGCAGCACCTTTGTGAGGTTGTTGGTTCAACTATAAAGGGTACCAAAATGCTCTAGGAGACTAGGGGATGTTTCTAGGGTAGTGACAACATTCACCGAGCCAAACTTAGAAAGCTCTATGGATTAAATCTAGGCTAGGTTGAACTTGGATCTAAATGACATGGGAATTATTAGAGCTCGAAACGACGGGAAAATGGTAGGAAATGTCTCACCTTAGCGTAGAGAATATTTCTATTGGAGGGGTTTGCTCTGGGGAAGCTCCGATTTGGAGATCGGACTCTAGGATGATGTAGGGGCTTGAGGTGCATGAACATGTATATGAACTCCCCCGACGAAGAGGATGAAGGGCATGAGCTCGAGGAATTTCCCTCCATCGATGTCCAGTCATCATGGACGTCGTGGTCATCTCTCCCTCTCTCTTGGTATGGGTGAAAGAGTGAGAGTGAGAGTGTGTAAGAGAGTGAGTGTGAGCGAGTTGGCCGATTTTCTTAAGTGGAGTCTCTATGCAATGGCGGTCAAACCGTGGGAAGCCTATTTGGCTGTCTCCTGGCGGTCAGACCGCGTGAGACCTGGTCAGACTGCGAGAAGGGTTCTTTTGCTGAAATTTATGACTTTTCCCCTCTTTTCATTCTTTTTTCTTTTCTCCTTCTCTCCAAGGCACTTAGAGTCTTCCTAAAGATCTATAGGCCAACTCTAAGTATTTTGAACACATTTAAAACTCAAATTATCAAATGAACATGCATAAACATAATGTTATGATGATTATACATGCTTAAACACGTAATTAGAATTTTGGGATGTGACATGTTGGCTGGCAGTGAAGGAGGAGGCGGGGCAGCGCATCGGTTTTGGGAGGAGGATCCCAAGGCGATGCGTCGGTGGAAGGGGCGGTGCATCAGAGGTCGATGGAGGGGTTGATATCTCGACGGTTTTCTGAGGATGAGGTGGCATGTCGACAAAGGAGGGGGCAGCGGTTGAGGAGGAGGAGGAAACCCTAGATTTGGTAGAGGACTGAGTGTCCAGCGAAAACTGGTATATTCTGGAAAATGGCAATACTATCGGCTAGTGGTTCAGCCGGCAGTGATAAGTGGCAAGGTCGCCACATCTATAATGGTTCAAAGCTATGAACTGTTATAGATGTGAATTATCTATAGTGGTTCTTAGTTATGAACCATTACAGATGTGTTTTCCTCTATTATTTCAAACTCCATAATTACAATAACTTATATCTAAATATACATATTTCAGAGCTCGATATTGTTTCATTACAATATATTGGGAAACGGAGCAATACAAATTTTTTCATTACATAATATTGACAAACAGAGCATTACAATAAAATTGGCAACGGAGTAGTCAACTTCTACATATATATTCCTTCATCATGATCTTGACATACGTAAATAGCTTCTTTTGTTGGTTGCTCATCATCGAGAGTTATGGCATGGCCTAAAGGGGGCAACTCGTCATATTGATTATATTCTTCCTCATCAACCACATGCTCAACTCCAACAATTTTTCTTTTGTCTGGTAGAACAACGTGAAGCTTCTTATTTGTTGGGTCAGTTACATAGAAGACTTGTACAACTTGTTTAGCAAGAATGAATGGTTCATCTTTGTATCCAACCATATTGAGATCAACAGCTATGAAATCTCGTGAGAGTTGGACCTAACGGCACCAAAATAATGGTATCTTGAATTTTATATAATTTCACTCCCAGATTTCCTCTATGAATCCATAGTACGCATTGCACCCGGTTCCATCTTGAAACGCATCTATACGAACCCCATTTTTTTGGACAAAACTTTTATCATCCTGTGCTCTTATATAAAAGGTGTAGATGTTAATATCATATCCTTGCCAACCAATATAATGTTTCACTCGATTGAGTGGTACTCATCGATATTAATTCCTTCAACCATTCGTTGAACCGAGAATTATGCTCTTTAATGATCCAACCGTCCGTACATCCCAGATTTTCTCAGAAAATCTTATCTTTGTACTCTTTGAAATATGGGGCCACTTCTTTGATGTGTTGTAGGACAGTGAAATGGGCTTGCTTATATCCAAGTCAATCAAGATTTACCAATTTCCTGTCAATTGTGTCGATGCTTGCAAGCCTACCCTTATGACGAGACTTAGGCACTCCGATAGGTGCAGTCATAATCGATGCAAAGTTCAATGACCTCTTCAGTTGTGTATCCTTCGACAATACTCCTCAGGGCAAGATCGATTTCTTACGTACACCTTCAGAATTCCCATGTATCTCTCAAATGGGTACATATGTCGTAGAAACACTAGACCACATATTTTCATCTGCTTCACCAGATGTACAATCAGATAAACCATGATATCAAAGAATGATAGAGGAAAGTACATCTCGAGTTGACACAGGGTTTTCACCAATTTTGCTTGAAGGTCATCAAGTTCTTCGGGGTCAATGATCTTCTGAGTGATGGCATTAAAGAAATAGCAATTGGTAGAATATGTGTCATAAGCACGTGACATGGAATTTGGTTGGCAAAATATTTCTAGTAGCAATTGGTAGAATATGTGTCATAAGCATGTGACAATCATGCGACTTCATACCAATTAATTTCAAGTTGTCCATTGATACAAGCTTACGGATGCTTTCTAGGTACCTAGAAGGGACTTTGATCCCATGCAAGCATTGACACAATTCTTTTTTCTCCTCTTTGGACAGAGTGTAGCATGTGGGAGGGAGAAAATTTCTGCCTGTTGCAGTCTCTGTTGGTGCTAGTTCACTCAAAATGTCCATATCAACTATGTTTTTCCTTGAATTCAATCCATCTTTTGTTTTGCCTGGAATGTTCAATAACAATCTAATAATATTATCGCACACATTCTTCTCAACATGCATCACGTCAATACAATGACGAACCTCAAGGTACTGCCAATATGGTAACTCCCAAAATATTGATCTCTTCTTCCACAAGCTCTTTTGTTGAGCTTGGAGGTTTTCCTTCTCTTTCCAAACACAGTCTCAATATCCTTAACCATCTCATGCACCTATGGTCCGGTAAAGTTCCTTGGAGGAAGTTCCTCCTTGCGCGAGTTATTTAGCCACATACTATTCGTGTCTTCCAAGCACTCTGAGCATGCGTTCGATCCTTTAATACTTTGCCCCGATAGGTTGCCAAGTACAGGATAGTCATTAACCATGCAGAAAAACAGGACACGAAGGTTGAAATTCTCTCATACGTATGCATCCTAAGCATTCACCCCTTCGGTCCAGAGTGTTGCAGATCATCCACAAGTGGTCTTAGGTACACATCAATATCGTTACAAAGTTGTCTTAGCCCTTGGATTAACATCACCAGCATAATGTACTTTCTTTTCATACACAACCAAGGAGGAAGATTATAGTTGTAGAGAATGACTTGCCAGGTGCTATAACGACTACTCAAGTTGCCAAAAGGGTTCATGTCATCCGCGCTCAACGCAAACTTGATATTTCTCAGGTCCACCCTAAACTCCAGAAAGATCGATCGATATTCCTCCATTGGATTGAATCTGTAGGATGTTGTAGCTTACCATCGGACTTTCGATCCTCCAAGTGCCAACAAAGCAACTTAGCTTCCTTAGCATCTCGTTTCCCTCGGGAAAGCATGTCCTCCAGTAAATCTAATAGTTCTGTAAAACTCCTGTCAGACCATCCATTACTAGCCTTCAACTTCATAAGCTCTAGCACAGCTAACAACCTTGTGTACTTTGTTTTGCAACCAGAGTACAAAGGTGTCTTTGAATCCTTAACCAGCCTAGTGAATTTATCATAATCCCTCTCGTTGTAACTCATATGTTCTGCATCACGTAACATTTGGTCAAGATTACCATCAACCTCAAACATATCACCACCCCAAAAAAAGAAGGAACGAACATGTCATCATCTTCCACTTCATCGCACCCCCCCCCCCCATCAGACACATCGGTAGCTACATCATTGATAATTTCCTCTTCAGCATGTTTAATCCAACAAGTATAGTTCTTCATAAAACCTCTTCATATCAAATGAGACTGTATCGCACTCTATCGGTGAACATCCTTTCATTTCGACAATCAAGGCAGGGACAATGCATATATTCATTTCCCTTAATTGCCTTTTCCTCCTCCGCCACAGTTAAAAATTTAGACAAGTCATTCATGTACTCATCACTTGTGCGATTACCATACATCCAACTTTGATCTATCTAAGGGAATAATGCAATTTCATATTACCAATACAATACATAGCCATATTAAACAAATATAAACATTACAGTGCAATATTCAACAATAAATTCAGCAATGTATAACACATTTCAGTACAGTAAAAGTATAATGTATGTACAATAATGGACCTTTATTTTCGACGAAAAAGTAAAAGACTTGAATTCTGACTTGACATGGAGCAAAATTTTGCCCCCAACCCCTCCCAGCTAGATGATCTACAGTGCATCTGTCGGGGATGACCCTACATCTAGTCCAACATGACCTATATAGATGACGGGGCGAGGTCATCTCTAACGGTTTACAAATTATGAACCGATACATGGCATCTGCAACAATCCGTATTGTACCAGCTGAAAGGATCGAATGGCCTAAGAGGGGTGTGAATTGGGCCATTAAAAAAATTTACTCCTACCAAATTCTACAACAAGCAGCAACCTTACCTAGATAAATTGAAATACGACTACACAATTAAACTAGACGAAAATATGGAAAACAAGCAAGCTAGAACACAAAGTAAATATGGAAAGTAAAGCTTACAAGTAAGTAAAATGCTCAAATTTAATACGAGAAAGTAAGAATATGGACAAGAGAACGCCGATTTTTTCTCAAGGTATCATGGAGTTGGCACTCTCCCTAATCCTCGTTGGAGCATCCACAAAGGATATCGCTCTCCCTTGAGTCACGAAGTCTCAAGTGCTCACTTTTGATTGCCACTTCTCCATCTCCAGATTGGCAGGCATCAAACCAAATACATAGCTCTTCCCAGGGCTCCCACAAGAACTCTAAGAGCTCACGAGACACCTCCAATCACCAAAGACCGACTAGATGTTACTAACCACCAAGAGTAACAAGCCAATAGCTTCACTTAACCAAGATCATGCCTAGACTACAGCTAGATGCACACTTGCTACTCTCCAAGCATTAAACATGTCCTTAAACTTCAATTAAGAACATTGGAATTCACTAAAGTGCACTCTATTGCTTCTTGATGACATACACAGTGTGTGAGCTTTTCTGGGGTCGCAAGAGAGCGAACTGAAACCAAGTGATGGGGTATTTATAGCCTAGAGATCTAAATTTAGCCGTTGCCTTACAACCTACTTTTTCTGTTAACACCGGATGATCCGGTGAATATCTCCTCATAATCATCAGACAATCTGGTAAGCACAATTATCAAAAACACATTATGCTAGCTGTCATTAGCCGTTACTGCTGAGCATAGTTCGGTGTATGCATCCGGTTATCATATCTTTAGCATCGGACCATCCAGTCAGTTGACCTCCAATTTTCAAACAACGGCACCCTTCTCTACAAGAATTGCTCCAGTGCTCATTTTGTCTATCACCGGATAATCTAGTGAATTGACCAACTTTAAACTGTCTGAAGTAATCTTTCTGCAAAAATTAGTCTTGTGATTCCTCTGCCTTCACAGGACTATCCGGTGAGTGTAGCTTCCTTTGAAATGAAAAATTCTTCTATGTAAGAAAACTCCGGTGCTCCCATCTTTCCATCATTGGATAATCTGATGAGTTCAACTTCATTTTTCCTAGGAAAAAATTGTTTCTGCAGAAAAAGCTCTGGTGCTCTCACAGGGGTAACATCGCCATCTGGTGCAACACTTCAAAAATTTCAAGACATGTGCCACAAAGAAAATGTTCCAATGATGCCTGCATGTTAATCACCGCACCATCTGATCAACACATGTGATTGCTGTTTGAACCAAAAAATGCTCCGATAAGAACATGAGTCACATCATCATACTATCCAGTGAAGCTAACTTCATTGAGCTCATCCAATTCAATCATTTCTTGAACTCTAACTTCATGACATCTCAACCAATGGCTTCTATGAGCTACCTAGTGCTAGAATTTCAAAGTGTACATCAAACCAAGTCTAGACTCAACTAGATCAAACTACTACTCTTATTCCATCTTTATAGTACGATCAAAAGACTAAGAAAGAATGCATATACTACTATAAGTGTCATTCCTCTCCCTTGTGATACTTAGAACTAGAAGATTCTTAATCTTGATGCACATCTTATTTGATCGTCCATATAATCATCTTAGAGACCAAGAATACCCAATCATCATTATAAACTAAAATGTTTGATACCCTTTAACTCTCTAGACACTCATGCTAAGACTCTCTCTCCCAACTCCTCTTATAACTAGACTCCCCCCCCCCCCTTTGGCATCTAAACACTAAAAAGAGAACACTAAAAGGTCGCGCCACAAACTAAGAAGCGTCAGACTCGGAGTTGGAAGAGTCGAGATCGGTGGCGGTGACGACAACAAGAGAGTGCGATCATGCTGAAGACTAAATAGATGTAAAGGAGCAGGAACCTCTATCGACACTATGTTGGGACAGGGATTGGAGTTGGAAGAATCAACACCCGAGTTGTTGTCTGCTGAAGAGTAGCCTCAAGCTCGTCAAAAGCTGACTGCACAATAGAAGATGGCTCGACTGAGGGGTGCTGAATTGGGACGGTCAGCTGTGGAGTGTCCTCGAAGCTGAGAGGTCCATTGGTCAAAGGTGACATCAACGAAGGAAGCACTAGCCTCTGAGAAGCCCCGACAGGTAGAGAGAAGACTCCAGTGGTGAAAAATGCTAAAAGTGGGAAGCCTAACACAGGAGTACTAAAGAGACCACCAACACTGCCAGGGAGAGGACTCGCAGCTGGCAACTGAAGACATTTATGCTGAAAAAGGAATGAGAATGTCTGAGCATTATTCTCCATGTCTGTCTAAAGTGCTGCAAACATGGCCTGATGCTGCTGCTAGAGTGACTGCATGAGCACCGTATGCTGCTCCTGCTGGCGAAGCATATCAGCCTGAAGCTTCGTCTGCATCTTTGCCTGGGTTGGCATCTGTTGTTGCATCATCATCTGTTGTTGTTGCATATGCCTAAGAAAGAGGGTAAACTTAGAAGGTGGTGCAGTAGGAGGTACAAAAGGTGTCAAGTGTTGAAGAGAGTGGAACTGAGGTCTACGATGCAACTTAAAAAGAATCTCCTGCCTCGACGCGGTGAGACCTACTGACTGGAGGGAAGTACCCAACGTCCTCTGAGTCTGAGTCACTGCCGCTGTCAAAGATGGCATAAGGGAGCTCTACCTCGGCCTCTGCTAAGGCCTGGTACTCAGTTATTGCTCTCTCCCTCTCACTAACTGAGATATGCTCCTGGGCATGAATCATGGCACGCTGACTATGGTGTCTGACTGTAGGAGCACTAGGGATATACTCCTGAAATAGAGTAGGAGAATCCTCATAGGCCTCGAGGAACTTAGGATACATGATCATGCGAACCAGCATTTGTGAAATAAAGTGTGCATATGGCTGCTTTCTAGCCAGAGACATCCCCTCTACTATGACATCCTCAATCTCATAGATAATCAGATCCATTATATTAAAACACTGGTGAGTGAGGATATAGAGGATCAATCACTGCTGCAAACTGGTGATAGCCTTTCCGTAGCCAATCCTAGGCAACAAGCTGTGTCTTAGGGCCAAGTAGATAACCTTCGCCTCAGGTGACAACATGTCTGGTAGTCTTAGCGAACCTTGAGCGAACAGCTGCCTGAACAGTGGCATGATCTCCTCATCAGTGGGAAAGACACCACCAGCGAGAGGATGATGATGGGGCTCGGTGTTCTAATGAATGACCTGTGAAGAAACATGGAACTCACCTGAACCCCCAGAGCTGCAAGTATCATATTCCTGTATAATCTGATGTGCTCTCCCTGGAACATGAACTCAATGAAGTTCCTCTCTAGTGCAACCCACATTATGGCATAGAAGACTCTGACCCACTCCTCAACATATGTGACCACACCTGTGAGTAGAGTTGTAAGACCCAGGATGGTGTCAAAGTGGTGTATCACGTCCACTCCCCCTATAGCCAACTTCTTATAGTGTCAGTTGAGCATCCTGTGCTGGCTCAACTTGACCTTCTTCCTGAGATAGGAGTGGAAGAAACTCTCCTGCAGAATGGTGTAGAACATGTGATCTACCCCCTCATCTCTAACCAGGGGAAACCACTCATTGATCATCACAAACCTCAATTTCTTGATCTTTGGTGACTTGTAAGAGGTCAAGTCACGTAAACGGATCTCTCCCTGGGGCAAAGGCTGCTCTATCTGCTCTGGCTCAAACTGCTCCTCTTCCTCCTCCTCCTCCTCTGGCTCTGGCTCCTAACGAACCCTCTTCTAGCTGCATGACTAGTCGAAAGGCGTCAAGTCCATCCCCGCAGCAGGATGGGTGCGGGTGGACCAACAAGGAGGTGAAGCAATGTCTCTGATCTCAAAACCTTGCTGAGCGTCTACTGCATCTACCACTGTAATGGCACGATCAATCTCTTTCTGAGCCTTTAATTTCTTCTTCTTTGACTGCTCAACAGCCTTGCCCTTGCCCATATCATTGCACTAATGACCCATCTGACAGATACAAAGATGATAACAAGGTGAGAGAGTGCTTCGGGTTTTAAGGATTTGATATGAAATTACCCGAAATTGAACCCTAAGTAGAAAATTGATATGAACTTTGATGAACATGATATGGATTCGAGCTTGTGACAGCAGACATTGATCAATTTCAGAGAATTTGACTAGAATTTGAACAAATTAATCAAATTTGGCATGAATTTGAGGCAAAATTGCTTGGATTTGAAAGAATTTAGCAATTAAAGCACAAAATTTGATAAACGTGCCCTCAATTCATGACAGTTGATTGGAATTGCAACACATTATAGCAAATTTGCACTGAATTGATCGAATTTTGAGGCAAATTTGCTACAAATTGGGCCTATGGTTTGCAAATTCAAAGAACCAGCTGAATTTGTGCCCACCATGATGAAAAATGAGGAGAAAGCCGACGGTGAGGGATTCACGATGGCCGGAGACGATGAGCGGCGGCACGACTACTCTTGGTGCGGGAGCTCGGGGCGCTGGACGCGGTGGAGCGGTGGCGAGCTGGCAGCGGTGAACAGCGGTGAGGGCATAGGGTGCACGGACGGCGATGGCAAGTGGCGGTTTGGGTGGCGCAGAAACATAGTGGTGATGGCGAGAGGCGAGGGCGTACGGGTGGCGCAAATTCAAACCAGAGAGAAAGAGTCAACCAAGAACGAACACTTATATGGCAGGTGGGTCCCACAAAATTTACAAGCACCGGAAGATCCGGTGATGCTTAGACATAGCACCGGACAAGGCACCGGACAAATATTTGTAGAGAGCATGTCAAACTTCAGCCGAAACCAAACTCAAGCACTGGATGCTCCGATGTGATTATACTGAACAACGGACAGATCCATCGGACAAACTCTCAGAGAATTTCAAAACTAAACACTAGATATTTCAGTGACACTGCACTAACCACCGAACAGATCCATTGGACTGAATTTGAGACCTTCTGATTTTGGTTGCCACTGACTAAACATCGGAAGGTCCAGTCCAGAACACTTTTCTAACATCAGACCTTTTTCTAAGTGAAATTCCATTAGCAAACAACAAATTAACCACTGCCAGATGAACCCACTAGACCTTTATCAGGGATAAGCTGAACTAACTACCAGAAGCACTGAGAGCTGGATGATCCGATGAGGAGAAAGAAATGATCACCGAACTATCCAATGAGAAGAGAAAGATTCTACTGAACTAAAATCTCTCACTGAGTCCAAACTTTGAACAAACACGCAACAAAAACACATGTTTGAACTAGTTTGAATGAAATCCTTACCCTTCAAAATACTCATTTGCAAATAGTTGCCAAAGCGGCTATAGTATACATAATTTTTCAAAAGTCAATAAGAACCAATAAAAAGAAGTGAGAAAACTTCAAGAAAATATATGAGCCATAATGCCTATAAACTTAAAGATTGAGACTTTAAATTCGTTAGGACATGACTCAATTGGCATTAAGAACTTGAAAGGATCGAACATTGGCGTGCTACTTCCATTCTCGGAGGGTCATTGCTCTAGGATTTTAAGTCTATCAAGAGCATGAGGCTCTGATACCAATTGAAATGATCGAATAGCCCAATAGGGGGTAAACTGAGCTATCAAAATATTTACTCCTACCGAGTTCTACAACAAGTAGCAACCTTAGCCTAAATAAATTGAAATATGACTACACTATCAAACTAGACGAAAGCATGAAAAACAAGCAAGTTAGAACACAAAGTAAATACGGAAAGTAAAGCTCGCAAGTAAGTAAAATGCTCAAATGTAAATACGAGGAAGTAAGGAGATGGACAAGAGAACACCGATTTTTTTCCCAATGTATCGTGGAGTTGGCACTCCCTCTAGTTCTCTTTGGAACATCCACAAAGGATATCGCTCCTCCTTGAGTCACAAAGTCTCAAGTGCTCACTCATGATTGTCACTTCTCCATCTCTAGATTGGCGGGCATCAAACCAAGCACATAGCTATTTCCGGAGCTCTCACAAGAACTCCAAGAGCTCACTGAGACACCTCCAATCACCAAAGACCGGCTAGGTATTGCCAACCACCAAAAGCAACAAGCCAATAGCTTCGCTTGACCAAGATCATGCCTAGACTACAGCTAGATGCATACTTGCTACTCTCCAAGCACTAAAGATGTCCTTAACCTTCAATTAAGAATTTTGAAATTCACTCAAGTGTACTCTCTTGCTTTTTGATGACATACACAGTGTATGATCTCTTCTAGGGTCACAAGAGAGCCAACTGAAACCAAGTGAAAGGATATTTATAGGTTAGAGATCCAAATTTAGTCGTTGTCTTACATCCCACTTTTTCTATTAACACCGGATGATCCGGTGAGTATTTCCTCACAATTACAGGACAATCCGATGAGCTCAACTATCAAAAACACATTATGCCAGCTGTCACTAGCCATTACTGCTGAGGATAGTCTGGTGTATGCTTCCAGTGATCATACCTTTAGCATCAGATCATCCGGTCAGTTGACCTCCAATTTTCAAATAGCAGCACCCTTCTCTACAAGAATTGCTCCGGTGGTCATTTTGTCCATTACCGGACTATCCGGTGAACTGAGCAACTATAAACTATCTGAAGCAATCTCTCTGCAAAAATTAGTCTGGTGATTCCTCTTTGCTTTCACCGGACCATCCAGTGAGTGTAGCTTCTTCTGAACCAAAAACTCTTCTCTGCAAGAAAAACTCCGGTGCTCCCATCTTTTCATCACTGGATAATCCGATGATTTCAACTTCATTTTTCCTAGGGAAAAATTGCTTCTGCAGAAAAAGCTCTGGTGCTCTCACGGGGTAACACCAGACCATCCAGTGCAACACTTCAAATATTTTAGGACACGTGTCAGAAAGAAAAGGTTCCGGTGATGCATGCATGTTAATCACCGGACCATCTGATCAACACATATGATTTCTGTTTAAACCAAAAAAAAATGCTCCGGTGAGAACATGAGTCACATCATCAGACTATCCGGTGAGGCTAACTTCACTGAGCTTGTACAATTCAACTTTTGTAACTTCACGACATCTCAATTATGGACTTCTATGAGCTACTTAGTGCTAGAATTTCACAAGTATGCGTCAAACCAAATCTAGACTCAATTAGGTCAAACTACTACTCTTAGTCTCTCTTTATAGTACGATCAAAAGACTAAGAAAGAATATCTATACTACTCTTAGTGTCATTCCTCTCCCTTGTGATACTTAGAACTAGAATATCTTTAATCTTGATGCACATATCTTTTGATCATCTATATAATCGCATTAGGGACTAAGAATATCCAATCATCATTATGAACTAAAATTTTTGATACCCTTTAAAATAAGTTTATTGGATATAATGATACAATTATCATTAAATCACTAAAACACTTACAACTTATGTAGAGGCATAGATGATACACCAATCGTTAGAGATGAGTAGATGGCGAGGGAGGTCATCTCTAACGGTTTACAAATTATGAACTGATAAAGAATATAACGTTTTGTATTATACCAACCGTTAGAGATGTGAGCTCATCTCTAATGGGTGGTAGTTATGAACTGATACAGAGCATCTCGAACGGGTCCATTTTCTAACCGTTCCTCCCAGTTGTATCTCGAACGGGTCCAATTTCTAACCGTTAGAGCTCATATTATCTCAAACGGCTATACTCAAACCATTAAAGATACCCATCACGGATGAATATTTATGTTGTAGTGTACAAAGCCAAGACCATTTTGTTGTGTGGCAGCTTAGAACTTGCACGTACGTAGGCGCTAAAAACCAAAGCGGCCTGATTCATCTGCATGTTTGGTCGCCATCTCGTTAACATATAAGTCATGTAAAACACGAGCGTATCGAGCCATCTGTTCGGATATCGTCCGTAAACTAGTAGCTGCTACTATGCAAGTCAGACAATGTGGGCATGGAAATCAAAGGGAGCATGACCTGTACGTTAGGTAATAATAATACAACCCCACAGGCGTGCTAAGACTGTTCTTGGCGTATCCATACCGTCCCCGTAAATGCAAATGCAATATCATGTTGTTTTTTTAGAAAAATATAATGCTGGTGTTTTTTAGCCTGAGAAGCTCAAAAGCTTTCAGGTAGTCCAATTAGTACTGGTCATGCTGGGGCACTTGATCTAGCAGCCCAAATATTATTGACATCGAGACAAACCAGAGGATTTGACAAAAAGGAAGTGCGTTTAGCTGGTGATCACCACAAAAGTAATTCGTTAGTATCAAGAGCGCACACTGATGATGAGTTCATCCATAGTTGCTTGCATGATCTCTGTGATCATGCATGTAAGCCTCCAGTTTTGTTGGAGACGTCAGTAATAAAAAAATTCTTCCAACCCATACCATGAACAGTAGCAGGCAAATTCAGCATTCTTATCTTACGTTCAAGGTCAGCTTCGAGGGCAGGACTTTTCCACTAGCGTCTAGAGATGCAGCTGACCGACGTGAACTTCGCCCCGCGCTAGATTGCAAATCCCTGACGCGTCGTTCAGAGAGTAGGCGCACTCGTTCGGCACGAGACAGTGACTATTCGGGATCTTTCCGGTCTCTTCCAAAACCCATATCAAATCGTTTTGAAGGTTGAGCAATGCCCGTTATAAATCTGGAAAAGAAAAAAAAAACAGAAGAACCATGTATTCATTCAAAGGCAGACGCCATGTTGCGAGCGCATGCATGGCGAGCGAGGGCAGCAGTTAGGCAAGTACCAAGAATTTGCAGAACTGTAGCTAGTCAACATTTCTTCTCGCTTTTGAAGGGGTCGTTAGCTAGTTAAGCTCATCAGCATTTCCCAGCTATTAACTATTAGGATCTGTGCTAGCTGTTGCACAGCAAATGTTGTCAATGTTACTGTTGAATATATATCGAATAATTGTGTAGAGTTGGTTATGTATAGGACTAAAAATTATATTAGCGGTATATGACGGAATCCTAGTAGGACTCTAATGGAATCCTAGTAGAATTGTTGTAACCATACCTTCTCATAAATATGAGAGGATAGTTACTATTTGTAACCATGACGGCATAGCAACAGGTTCGCAGGGGGCAGCAAATCTGCGCGAACCCTGGGAAGCGGCCGGTGTTGCTAGTTGGGGAGGAGCGTTCGTAGTCATGCCCCGGGGATGTAGGCTTCGGCTAAACCTCGTTAACAAACATCGTGCCTCTGGTGTCGTCTGTGATCGTGTGCATTATCTCGGTAGATCCATCTGTTGCTTTCACTGATGGCTTATTTCCTAACAAGTGGTATCAGAGCCATGGTTGGATTGGATCTAGATGTGTTGTGTGGAAGATTACGCAGAGGCACGAGGATTATGCTTCTACAGGGTGTCATGGAACGCAGGCGGTGCGGGTGGATACGGCGCAAGGTGGAGCATGGCGGTGACTGATGCGTACAGGCGGTGCGTGTAATGGCTACGGCGAGTCAACGCATGTGTATGAACAGTGCAGTGTGGATGGCGGCACGGAGGCGCCGCGAGCATGCAGTGTGCACATGTATGTACGTAAGTGTTGGCGGTGGCTAGTATTGCTAGCCGGGAGTCATCATCAAGGGCGGCGCGGATGTCTTCGGGGAAGAGTCGACAACAGGACGCGTGATCGTCTGGCTCAAACGATAGTCATGTACGTAAGCACGGCGGCAGCGAGGCGCTGGGGAGGGCTCTACCAAATAGGATCGGCTCGGACATTGACATTAGATCGTGCGTGTACAGATGGCTATGTGGGCATCGGCTACGACAGTCGTGAGCGGCTCGGTCAGGTTGGGCGGCTCGAAAGTCATCAGTTTGGATCCGCTCAGGAGGCTGCGCACAGCGCGAGAGGTGACAGTGGTTCACTTTGCGGGCGCCGCTGAGGAGATCCATGGGTCGTGGACACGTAGTCCAAGCCGGACTCCACGTGGTGCAACCACACTCGTGTACGAGTTGGAGAGGTGTCGCATAGCGTGTGGGTCCAAGCCAGTCGGCCGTCTGCACGATGATGTGGTTATCTTTTTCCCTTTCTCGGTGGCTCGTAGGCTCCACGGAAATCAACACAGAAAAGGAGGCGTCCATGAAGGAAAACAAAAGGGGCTATTCTTACGGGAGAAAAGAAAAAAAAAAGGAAAATATAGTGGTTGTTCGTGCGTGAGTTGGGTGCTGCTTGGAAGCATTATGATGCAAGGCAACAGGAACTCGTGTATCGGCGGGATGCGTGAACAGGCAGCAGGTGCTCGTCGCTTGTGGCATGAGCTCAGCGACATGAGTGGGCTTGGAGTCGGATAGTGCTGCGCTGCACACGCAGCTAGGCGGAAACTTGCGAGCAGGGCTGTGCAGGCAATGACTTGGATCGGTGGGTTCACGGGGTGTTTCGAAGACAAGCGAGTTCAATGTGAATCCGGATAGACAATTTGCAGCGACGGTGAATAGTCTGGTATTCGGTGAGGGAAGATCGAAGTTTCGGTTAGGTGCTGGATGGATCGACGTATAGGTGACAAGACATGTCGTGCGGGAAAGAGCACGAGATGCGCATGTGTTAGAGTGCGACATGAGGTCGCAGACACGAGGTGCGCAGGTGCTGGAGTGCGACATGGGGTCACAGACGCTGATGAATATTGCAACAGGCAAAGGAGGAGAGGCAATCGATCGGTTGGCCAGACCTCAGACCGGTGTTGTGGTGCTCGATGATGAGCATGGGCTGTCGATAGTGTTTGGCCATGATGCGCATGACGACTGATAAGAGTTCGACAGTGATGGTCGGACAGTTTGCGGGCACATGGCAGATAGTCCGGGGAAGGTTGGCGGACAGTTCACTTGGAGGGTGAACATACCGTGGTGCAGGGCGAACAGGCTGGTGGCGACAGACTAGTCATACTGCAAGTAGCAGAGATGAAGAGACTCACAACAATGACATAGGAGCGTGAGGGCTAGTGGTGGTTATTCTCTGTGGCGTGGCAACACGTGGCGCGAGCTCAGGATGCAGGATGGTATTGGAGAGGGCTTGTGTGTTTCTAAATCAGCAAGGGCGCCAATCGATTCGAGTTGTACGTACGGGTCTCTGAAGTATGGATCGACGGGTGTGAAGAAGTTTTAAGGGTTGAATTGGAAGGAAGTAAAGATTATGGAGATCTTTACTTGCAACTGGAGTAATCTGGTTGGTTTGGGACTGCAGGAGGCTACGGTGTAAGACGTCGGAGAATCGTAACCTAAACAGTCAGGTGAAAGACCAATGCTAGTGTGGTAATTTCTATGTGTGTGGCTTGAAAAGCAATATTGGATTTTTCAGTATCAAGAATTAGTCAATTGGGAGCGTGGATGTCAGATTCAGTTGGTTTTTTCATATGACGCCCAACAGGGAGCAGTTTTTCTTCATGAAGTCTGGTGATTTTGGTTTTATCTACTTATGTGACGACGTGGGCTACCGTGCTGTTAGAGTAAGGTGCTATCAAAATCAAGATCTATAATAGAGTTGTGTGTTTCAGGGAGTCGGGCATGTGTCAAGGCTAACAAGGAATATGATTTCGCTCAAAGAGATTGTGTTGATAAAAGAGAAATATGCTCTGTTGCAAGTGCAGTCATAGAGTCTAAAGTTGCAGTGATAGCAGAGTCTCTGGAAGGTGGTGAGTCTAAGTAAAATTCATCGGGCAGCTCTCGTTGAGCGGCAAAGGCGACAGCTCAAGTTCGGTGTACATGGAGGTTCACGCATGACGGCTTCAAGGTGGTAAATTATTTGCCAAAGTGGAGTTTGTTGGATATGTATCGAATAATTGTACGGAGTTGGTTACGTATAGGACTAAAAGTTGTATTAATGGTATATAGCGGAATCCTAGTAGGACTCTAGTGAAATCCTAGTAGGATTGTTGTAACCAGACCTTCTCATAAATATGCGAGGAGGGCCACTGTTTGTAACCATGACGGCATAGCGACAGGTTCGTAGGGGGCAGTAAGTCTGTGGGAACCCCGGGAAGCGGCCGGTGTTGCTAGTTGGGGAGGAGCGTCCGTAGTCATACCTCGAGGATGTAGGCTTCGGTTGAACCTCGTTAACAAACATCGTGCCTCTGGTGTCGTCTGTGATCGTGTGCATCATCTCAGTAGATCCATCCATTACTTCCGTTAATAGTTTATTTCCTAACCGTTACCATTAGGAAAGTGATGCAATTAAATCATATGTACTCGATCGATTCTAGTTTATGATCGTCGTGCTTGCCAGAAGGCAGGCAAATATGCTATTCAGTACTATGGCGTCCTGTTAAAATGAGGCTGAGGTGTTTTCACAGTGTTGTATACTGAACCCCCCACCTCTGCTGAACTTGTCTTACTTTTGAGGAGCTCAGCACTGATCATGATGAAAATTGAAAAAGAATGGGAATATCTGCCAATAATTCAAAACAACTCCTTGTTGTATGTGGACTTATGGTCACCTTAGGCTCTCATTGTCTAACGCTCGTCAAGCGATAATATCTATCAGAAGCGCACATGGTCTCTAGAAGTCAACTCAAACTTCTAATAATAACAGAAGTACTAAGAATTTTTCGAAGGCGTTTCAACTCTAATGATATGTTCACAGTTTTTAGTGCACTGTCTTGTCTGTCTTGTGGAAATTCTGACAGAGATGATCTAATCTACAGCTGCCAATACTGGTTAGGTCTAAATTGAAGTCTTCAGTGCACGTCATGCCTTTTAATTTGTTTTCCTTTCTGGAATCATATTGCATTCCGAACACCGCGATCTGTTCATCATTAGCCAATTCACACAATCATATGCGCCAACAAGAAGAATTATTAATTAAGTTAAGACATGCTACGCACTAACTTCGGTTCTCTTTTACTTGTAGTCCTAAGATGTTTGCGGTCAAGATTTTAGAACTTCGATCGTTATTCATTAAGGAGTAATGTACATAAAAGTAGATAGAGTTATCACATGTAAAGTGATATTAGTGGATTTTTCGTCAAAAGTGCTTCATGCCATTACTCTTCATGGTGATTGCTAACATACAATAATTACAAGAAAATAGAGGTAAAAAAATCTCCAGCAGTATTTATGTCAAGCAATGAGTAAAAGGAACGGATGTAGCTGCTGTTTTTATACAGGAAAGCAGAAACGGTGGCACCATTAGATAGAATTATCACATATAAAGTGATATTAGTGAATTTTTCGTCATAAGTGCTTCATGCCATTACTCTTCATGATGATTGCTAACATATAATAATTACAAGAAAATAGAGGTAAAAAAAATCTCCAGCAGTATTTATGTCAAGCAATCAGTAAAAGGAACGGAGGTAGTTGCTGTTTTTATACAGGAAAGCAGAAACGGTGGCACCATCTAATTTGTGTTTATACAGCAGCAAACACATGCAGTACCGGCACCAAGTCTAAAGATATGTGAGCTCAGGAATCAGGATCTTATCATGTGGACCTCGTGCAAACTTTGCAATGCCCACCAATCCTGAAGCAATTGATTCAGATGCCTTTTCACAGAAAGGTAATTAGCTGGAACACCTTCCATCCACTCTGCTGCATGTACTAATCAGAAACTAAACAATCAGCATAGATTCTCATCAGCTAAAGCATGTCTATTCCTTCAAGAAAAATAAAGCATGTCTTCTTTCATTTTGGTTAGAATACAGAGACCCAATAAAAACTAAAAATGTTTCTGCTTCGTTGGCTCCCCATTTCTCCCCCTGGTTAATCTTTACATGAAGCTGGAAATCTGCGCATGTTGGTAGGACGGCATCACAAACATCAGACACGGCAATGCCTACTTTCATGGCCACATTTTTCGCCATTGTTGCGATACTGAACATTACCCGAGTGCGACAGCACGAGGCTTGCACACCCCGGAAAGTGGCTTCCGTTGGTGGAGCAAACAACACGTGACATCTGAACCTGGGAGCTCTCCTTGTTTCGACAGCTGAATGAAATCCCGACGAGTGGTACACAATGGGAGGGTAGAGTTCTATGGTGTGTAGAACCAAAAGACTGCTACCTTTTCCGGCTTACATTTCTGTCAACCAAATGGTGGTCAATCAAGATGCTTCTCGATCGACGTTTCCTTGTATACATCAATCGAGCTCCTACGCGGTAACGCTGGAATCCACTATGCTAAAACTGAAGGTTTGAAGGTTATGAAGTGACTGGTCACTAATGTGCTTTTAGCAAGAGGATGCCACATGCTACCATTGCTAGAGCCCGGATGTTGATGTAAAAATCTAATTCAGAGCTGAAGAACAGAACAATGGCATAATGTAACAAAAGTCAGAGTTGAAATTTAGTGCCATATGTAACTCATTTTCTTCCTCTTCTGAGAGAGAGAGTCTTAAACCAAAGAAAGTAGTTAGCAACTCAGCAACTGGGGAGCAGGGCCACGGCGTAGGAACCAGGAATTTTTTTATATTTTTTTCTAAATTTTTTAAGATTACATATCCGTTTTAAAAATAATAAAGTCTACCCAATCATCGCCCGTTCAACAGGTGACAACAAGGTCTTGCCTGTTGAATGGACGACATCTTGTGGGCCTCGACTGTCAGCGTATTTAAAAATCGAGAAGAGGAAGGTTTCGCCCATTCAACGTCTCGCCCGCTGAACGGGCGAGATCTTCATCTCACTCATTCAACAGGCGATACCTTCATATAATCAATTTTTTAATAGAATTTATATTCGGTAAATTGAAAAATATTGCACATTAATTTTCTCAATTTTTTTATTTAGTTGGTGTAAAAGTGTGTGAAATTTTTTGTACGAAGTGATGTTGTGCGAATACAAAATCTAATTTGTTGAACAATAGTAGTTATGAAGCACAAATATTATATAACCCAGCACGAAGTTTACATACACCGATAAATATTACATGGAACATGAGGTTTTTCATCGTTGCGTGAATGGACCATAATCGTAAAGAAATGACAACAAACGTTGGTATGTACGGTACGCCTAAAGACTAACATAATAGTGTATCGTTGCTAAATCTAACATGCATTAGAGAATGGAAATAGGTTGGGGTACAATAGATGCTCTCTACTGAGTGCACCTAGAATATTTGTCCTTTCTTAGGACATCGCCCCCCCCCTCCCCAGCCGCCTTAGCGCGATGGGCCCTCTCCCGCTTCCTTCGCGACATTCCTAATGTGCTCCTCCTTCTACCGCTTGGCAGAGATTCCTGACGTGGTCATTTCATTCTGCAAAAGTTCAGCAAGTAGTTATTATCGTCTCTGCATGTAAGGTAGGGAATCCAATGAAATTATTGGGCTTAGAAAAATTTATTGGTAGAATGATATATCCCAGTCATTTTATTGAAGAAATTAAAGTACATCACGTATAAGGGTCATCGTAAGCATTTATTGTCTGTTTGTGGCTACAGTACGTAAGGCAATATACCCCGTTATGTAACGTTTTATTGTATTTGCAAGTGTTATAATAGTAGGGTTTTTTTATGCGAAGGTTTTTTATTTTGAAAGTTGTAAGTGAATGATTTGAAAGGGGATATGACCGCACGATGATCTTCTTTGGTATCGATCAAGAACACAGTTAATAAAAACATGGCTGAAAATAAAGATCCCACATTAATATCCAACATGATATGACAGGCACATAATATAAATACTAACAGGAGTCCACATAAAGCAGTAACACTGAGTACTACTACATAACACTCTGAAACTAACAATGACATAGAATCCTACAAGTTATGTCCCTTCTTAGGGACGACGCCCCTGGTCGCATCTGTCCTAGGGACCCTACGCCTCATCGCTCACATGTGGTCCCCTGAGTACGTCAGGCGGTCCGGTGGAACAACCATTCGCTCAGGTCAGCCAGCGGGCGGTGGAGTGGCGTAGTCATCCTAGGAGGGCTTAGTCCGCAGGAGTGACACACCAGGTAGCTGTGATGCACTGAGCTCGTGGCTCTGTTCAACGATGAAGTCGTAAGCAGGGACCTGACTAACTTCCCTACTAAGCAGCTCCATGTAGCTACCCTGTGCCTCTACTTCCAAAAGATCGTCGAACTCTGCACATGGAACAATAAAGAAATCAAGTTACCACCGGTAAACTGTGACATACGCAACAATATGGCATACATGAAGTGAGTGTTGTACCTACGCCGGGGACACGAGAGCACGAAGGACCTGCGTCCGCAGAGGAAGGGTGTGTCGCACCACAGAACCGTAGCATGGGTCACCGGCGTCGAAGAACGAAAGACAATGCAACGTGCCACTGTAGTGGGGGTGACCAGTAGTAGTGAAAGACTATCTCGCCGTCATAGGGGTCGAAGAGGAAGACAGTGCCGAAGACATCCTCGACGGCCCAACGGTGAAGGGCGGAACTACCGGTCAGTGCGGCGGCACGGTGAAGGTGGCAGACGGTTGTGCCAGTATCTGTGCCGACGCTCGTGGTCCCATCGTAACGTCCGAGGACAAACTGCAGCTCAACGATCATAAGGCCTTCGCTATGTTCCAGATAATCCAACCAAACAACATGCTCATCTCGGCCCTGGGGACCTCACCCCCAATGTCGAGCCGCAGTCTCGAGGCATGTGTCTCGGCATCAATCTCGCGTAGTATGTCCCTCTGTAAAGATAAAATCCATCTCACTTCACAATTTTTAAGCTAACAATTGAGGTAAATGATGAATCGCGTAGGATTATTCGTACCTCAGTGCACGAGCCTGGTCCCTATGCGTAGGGTACGTGTCGCACACATCCGTCATGTGCAGTGGAAACTCGGCTAGTGTGTACGTCACCCGGACCCGTGTCCGACGCACGAACCACGAGAGGTACTCCGCGTACGCCTCGTCCGAGTGTGGCCGTTCCTCGTCCACGATGTGCTCGACAGCTGCATCCTATTCTTCAACCCATCTCTACACACACGACGCAAACGCTCTAGTGAAATGAGCCCCCCTCCATGTAAAAAGTCCGTGAATAAAAGGTGTACACGTGGGTCATATGAAAATGTAATTACAATGTTACGCACATATGTATGTTGATAGGCACCGACGTAGTCAACGGTTGCGGCCACGACTGAAACTTCCCAAACTGTCACATCACGCGATACGGTGAGTACTCCTCGACGCAGATGTCGAAGACGAGGGTGATAGTCGTGAGCCAGTACTTCTAATCACGTAGGCAGAGCACCGAAAGTCCAAACAGGGCGTGTTAAAGTACCTCGACCTGCGTGTACGACCACCAATGCACACAGTCCACCGTCAGCTCATCGAACTAGCAATCGAAGTCCGAGTACGCGCGGTGTATCTGCACACTGGACCAACTCGTCTATGCAACCTAACTAAGTTAGACAGTACAATAAAGCAATCAACATAAACATACACAAATAGCATTGCACTTACCCTACGTCTGCACCACAAGGATCCCATGGTCGGGTTGTCGACGACATCCGTACCAAACTGGTACGCGCTAAGGTCCACAACGGGCCTGCCGATGGTGATGTTCTCGTACGACCACATCTAAAGCAGCGGAGGACACCTGGTCAGGATCACGTTATTGTCGTAAAAAATCCTAAACTATCACATATCCGCCATAGTTGGCAACCGTCGACAAAAACTATGATATTATTGCGACATAATAGAAAAAATCATGTTAAATTACATCTACAATGCAAAATTCATTACAAGCGTAGCCCAACATGTAATCTATACTGCAACAACATATTCCCAATTCGCTACATCAAACACATCTAAATCCTACATCTATCGTATCAATTATGACTACACTATATATAAATCATACATCTAATACCTAAAATATATCTAAATACTACTTCTAATTGCTAAATATATGTATATACATGATCTAATTGTTGAACTACATCTAACCCTAATTCTAAACCTAGATCTACATTTTATCCTACTTCTAGTGCTTATACTAGCAGGTATGTAAAATAAAACCTAAATCTAACATCTAACCTATTTCAAAATCTAGTACTAGTTGCTATCATACCAGGTTTGTTAAAAAAATTGAAAAAAAATTACCTCTTTTTTTAACAAGGCTTCGCCACATAAATCTCCCTCCCCTCCCCTCCCCTCTCCTCTCCTCTCCTCTCTCGGCTGAATGTGTCAAATGAGGTGTTGACGTCGGCAGGACCGGCGTGGCTGGATTAAATACTCAAAAGGTATCGCCCGCTTAACGAGCGATACCTTTTGGGTGGGCCCGCGCGGCGTCGCAGCCACGAAGGTCTCGCCCGTTCGGGCGAGACCTTCCTCTCCCCGATTTTTAAATGCGCTGTCAGCCAGAGTCCACAAGATGTTACCCGCTCAACAGGCAAGATCTTGTTGTCATTTGTTGAACGAGCGACGGTAGGATAGACTTTATTATTTTTTAAACGGATTTGGAAAAAATATAGAAAAAATTCTAGGAACCAGCGGTGCGATCCAGCTTTGTATATGGGCCGGCCTCTATGGCTGAAAAGCGTAGACCATCATTCTTCTCCGGAGAAAGAACGGGCCGCCCGTCGCGTTATGGAAAACGTGCCCAATGCTGTACTAGCCTGGCCCATTCGAGCACCAATATGTGCACTGCATGATGGCTCTCCATGCACTCGTTTTTAACGCTCGTTTTTAGCCTGGCCCAGATGCAGAGCTATTTTTTCTTTTCAGAATTTTCTCCTTCTGGAGTTTGCACTCCGTATCGTTAAAGTGCAGAATATTTCCCCCACTCTTCAAGTGCAATTGGAAATAATTTGCCACTACATTATTTTTGTTGTTGCATGAGTTCAATGCAGCACTTCGTTTAATCAATATTTTGGTGAAAAATAAATAAAAAGGTTATACTGAAAGCATACTCTTTTTTTATTATTTACAAAAGCTTTTGAAGGGGTCCATCCATTTGTTGGGACATCACATGTACACGTCAAAGTGATAAAACATAGCTTTACGAGTTATGACTTGTTTGATTTTTTAAACTAGCAGTGGCCCGTGCAAATAGCATGGTTAGATGTGCTAAAATATTTATTAGGGTTCAAATGTTTTTTCCTGGACTTTATGGCGTTTTTCACTATTTATTTTTTCTAAGTTATTTTTGTTATAAGAACTCTAAGAAATTTTATCCAGATAAAAAAACTTCTCGAACCGGGTCAAATCCAACGTATTATTTCGTTCAAGAGTGCCACAACATTTTTTTCAAGGCCACACATCAGACCAACTGAATCCTAACCGTTAGCTTGCCTAGTCTGTTTGTACGAGCGCTACCACGACACCATCATCTACTTGTTGTGGCATCGACACAAGTCTCTACGTCACACAACCACACTCACGGCAATAGACACCTTGTCGATGTCCATCGTCACCACCTGACCTACATGTCATGGCCTCGATGCTCGTCTCTGTGGCGTATGGTCCTGCTCGCAGGTTGCCTAGCATGTTAAAGGGTGCGTACCCATGTCAACGCCCTCTATCATTATTGTTGTTGCTTTGTTAACTCACTCAGCCGCTGCGTGGCCACCTGACCTACGTGTCGTAGCCTCAATCCTTGTCTCCAAGCCACTTAACTACGCCCGATTGCCTCGCTCAACCTGCTATCCGTGCAGTGCGATAGCTGAATCTAACAACAACAACATCGCCTTGTTGGCCATCCACTAAGACAGAAAGGTCGTAGCCATATCTCTTTCTCACTATTTCCCTGCTCCTCTCATCTGTATGATGAAGATCAAGCTATGTTTGTCTTTGCTGCTTGTAGTGAGCCGTCCTTCACTAAAACTCTGTTTAAAGCCATTCGCAAATTCACCTCCCAGATTAGCTCTTCCCCAAAATTGACATCGATATCATCTTCTTTTCATAATCGTGATCATATAGGTGTCTTCACCTCACCGAATTGCCAGCCACGTCTCTTGAGCCACCGATCAAGGTTACACAACACTGTGCATATGCTATATACTCCATACATTATGAAGAAAACTTTCTATGTAATAATTCTTTCCAACCAATCAATATCTGATCCTCTCTCTTCTCCTAGCCACCGGTGTTATCCACCATTGCAGCCAACGGGGTGGCTTCTAATGCCACTGGAATCACCAGGTTGCACGACATGGTCTATGCATCTAGAGATTAATAACAAATCCATGTAATTGAAAATTAGTAGCCTCCAAAGGAACAAATTTAATGGTACTACCTCTTTCACACATTTGATTTGGCCCAAGCCAACAATGGCGATACTCTGCAGTCTGCAAGACAATAATGCCGGTACGCTGCTGATCGGAGCTCGACCTCTGTGTTATCCTGACGCGTTTCCTATAGGCTAGAACGGTTGATGTCAGGAACAGATCTTATGCGCATAGAATTAGAATCTTTCTCCTTATGCATATACTAATCTTGTTTATGATGATTCGATGAACTTGTACGTAATACTCGATAATAATAATAATAATAATAATGTGACTAAACTGTTACTCGGTTCAGAGACCGTGGATGCGTAGATCTCGTCAAGATGAATCTATTTTTCTATTTAATGTCGCGTTTGGGCACTTAGTGAATCTGTGATGAGCACAATAAATTTAGACCGTTGGTTAAAAAAATAAAAATAAAAAGATAAGGCTTGGTGGGATCGGCTCCCACCCGATCCCACCCGCACTCACCTCGCTCATCTTGCCCTCGTCTCCTTTGGGCCGCCGCCGTCGCCCCCAGCCTTCTAGCCGCCACCTCTGGCTCCGGCCACCGTCGCCGCCTCCGGCTGCCCTGTCGTTGCTGTCCCAGCCGTCGATCGCCGATCGGAGCATTGCTGGTTGGTGGTGTAGGGAGGGGAGCAAGGGGGAGGGCGTGGTGGGGAGGAAGGAGCAGGGGGCTGGCTGGCTAGTCGGCCAGAGAAGAAGAGAAGGAAGGAAAAGAAAGGAAGAAGAAAAGGAAAGAAAGGAAAAGGGAAGAAGAAGAAGAAGAAGAAGAAGAAGAAGAAGAAGAAGAAGAAGAAGAAGAAGAAGAAGAAGAAGAAGGCTGTCCGTGGGTTCACCGGTTTTTCCTCGTCGGTTTGTGGTTTTGCTCCAAAGGTGACTCCTTCGTAGTCCTTAGATGCTTGTAGGAGATTGAGTTTAGTCGTCCATGTTGTCGGTTAAATGTATTTTTGATCCGGTTAGTGAGTAGAGCGTCAATTAAATTGCAGGCCTAACCGGTGTTGAATGCGAATGTATGTTTATAATGGAAGTTGTAGTTCACGTTATCGGCGTACCGATGGCGTTGGCGTTGTTCTTTTTGGGTAAGCGGATTAGGTGCTTTTGGCTATTTTTAGTGTCAGACTCCGGAGCGGATTAGGTGCTTTTGGCTATTTTTAGTGTCAGAGTCCGGCAAGATTTAGCTGTACGTTGTGGCTTATTCTTCAGTATTTGACTGAGCTAGAGGAGGTTCTTGCTTGGCGTCTAGCGAGGTAGATGTCTTTCTGAAGCCTTCGGTTGTCGAGAACATTGGGTTTTGGGCGTATAAGCGTGCGCCTTCTTTTACTTCGTCATTGCAGCGTCTTTGTGCTAATTGTGTGTTTGTTCAGGTGGTGCTACCTCGCGTCTTGGCTAGTGTCTATCTTCATCGCCGGTGAAGGAAAGTGAATATAGCGAATGTCTACGCTTTAACCTGTTATTTGGTTGTCTACATTCTTTTAATTACAATGCATTCATCTAACCTGAATAATTGATTATGAGCTGGTTACTATGTTGTTTACCTTTCAAAAGTTTACTTGATTATTGATTTATGAAGTGCAGTAAGTATGATATGCCATTTGCAGTTGTTCATTATTGTATTATGCAATTCTTGAAGCCTCAAGCATATTCTGGAAGTTATGTTGTTGGTTATGTATGAAGCATGTCATACATATACATCTCATGCATTGGAAGTTTGTCGTCGTCTTCTGGCCACGACCGTACCGATACAGCACCGTATGTTATCCAAGAAGGGTACGGTGCACACCCTTACATTACCTGAGGAGATATAAGGGTGAGGAAGAGCATGTCATGTGCATGTTTATGCATTCATATGAAGTTCATTGATTTATTCGTGTCAAGGTCTTACTTCCTTTAGTTGGCTTGTTTATATGATGCAGCTGTGAAGGTTTATGTCAACAGAATGTTAAAATGGTTAATATTGTTGTTGGACTTACTTAGCCATATTTGTTTCTCTTGATGTTGATAGTCTTTTTCGTTACTAGTTTCTATTTAAAGATGATTGCTTATTCAACTGTGGTTAAATAGAAAATTCACTTACTGAGATTTTTGAATCTCACCTGTGCTTTATTTCTAGGTTCATTTGGAGGTGTTAATCGCATGCGGGATGGGTAGCTACACGTCGCATGCGCATTCACCTTCTCTTTTGGGCTAAACTTGTTGTGTTGTTAGATGATGACTTTTGCCCTGTGATGTATATAGTGAGTGTGTGGTGGTTAAGTTGTAAGGTTGAGACTTGTACCTCGTTTGCTAGGATCTTTATGTTGCTAGTGTGATAATCTATAATCTGATCTGTCTGTGTGTGTTTTATTGCCAGTTATACCTCCAGTTTCAGGAGAGGTGCTGCCGAAATATTTTCTTTCAATTTTGGCAGATCTGTAGGTTGGTCTAAGTGACATTTCGGACTTGTTTTGATCCCCAGGGTGTTACAGTTGGTATTAGAGCCTAGGCTTTAGGTTCTAGATAATTGAATGTTAAAACTGACACACTTGCACTTATAGGAGGGATTTTGGTATCATTTTCATCGCATGCACCTTTTTTTATATATAAGTATGTATGCTTATTTGTTCCTTAAGTGTTTTTGTTGTGTGTTGAACTGTTGGTTATGGTTTGTAGATGCTGCCTAAGGTTCGAGGTCGTCGATCTGGTCATGGAGGGCTGCGAGGATGTGGTCGCACTGTTGGTGGCCGAGTCGTCCGTGCCAGAGGTTGAAGGTCAGGTAGACCTGGTTGCGGCCGTAAGAGAGATGCAAGAGGTGGTGTTGAGGATGATGGGACAGACCCAGGATCAGGCTTCTTGTGCTGGTCACCCCGCTGCGGTGCCCAAGATCGTTGCAGCTAGGCCTAGCAGTGGGATAAAGCTACGAGACTAGGTTGGGTTGAAGCTCGGCGGCTTTGACGGGTCTGGCAATCCAATCCAGGCAGCGGATTGGTTGGCCTATATGGCGAAGCAACTTGAAGCTTTTGAGGTGGGGATGCAGGACTGTGTGCGCTTTGTGACTCAGTTGCTGAAGGGAGAGGCTCGGATCTGGTGGGACAGTGTGATGGCCTCCAGGTCCATGGTGTTGGGCAGTCCTTCTTGGGAGGAGTTTTCCTGCCAGTACAAGAGGCGGTTATACTCCGCCGCTTTCCTCAACAAGATTCATATCAAGTTGGAGCAGTTCACTCAGGACATGAGATCAATGACAGAGTATGAGGTTGGCTTCAACCAGATCGTTCGGTTCATGCCCCATGTGGCGCACGAGGAGGCGGAGAAGGCTCGACACTTCCAGCAGGGGCTTCGCCCTGCCATTCGTCACACACTTGGTGCCTTCCCCATCACTTACTTTCGTTCGATGGAGGAGCAGGCTCTTAGTGCTCTTGGCGCAGGAGGTGCTCCTTGTGTGGTCAGGAGAGCCACAAGGACGTGGTGTGCAGTAAGAACCCCAACTCCAAGCTGCGTTGGGAGCCTGCATCGTCCTCAGCTAGAGGGCAGCACTCTGGAGGCTCAGTCCAGATGCTAGCTACGCCTCCTACCCCGCAGTATCTACCAGCGCCTTCTTCAGCTTCGTCGGCTGCCCCTACACCTCCACAGGGGGTTTACTGGGTGCCCCAGTTTTTTCATCGCCGAGCCCGATGCCATCGCAGTGGGGTTCTGCACTGATACGTTTGGGTGCGGGGGCTTCTTCCTCTCAAGCTGCTCCTAGGGTCTACGCTACGCTCGTACGCTCGCAGCTTGGGGTGTAGACCATGGAGATATGGTGACAGGTATCATTTCAATTGATTCTGTTGATGCTAGTGCATTGTTCGACTCTGGCGCTAGTTTCTCATTTGTCTCTATGGGCTTCACTGGTCGTGCTGGTCTTTCTATGCAGGAAATTGGGCATGTCGTGGTGGTTAGCTCGCCGCGTGGCCCTATCTCTAGTTGCAAGGTTTGTCCGGATTGTCTGGTATTCTTGGCTAATGAGGAGTTTGTGATGAATCTAGTGGTGATTCCTTTGGAGCCGCTCGATGTCATCCTTGGCATGGACTGGCTATCTCAATACCAGGCAGTGATCGATTGCTTATGGAAGACCATCACCTTGCAGACGCCGTCTAGACGAGAGGTGATCTTTTAGGGGAGTGCTCTCCAGTACACTCTCTCGTTCCAGTGCCGGATGTTTCCAGATCGTAAGATGCTTAAATATGGGGTTCTTTGGTCATTGGTTGATGGTGTTGAAGCAGAGGTGCTCTTGGAGGATATTCCAGTGGTTTGTTAGTACCCTGATGTGTTCCCCAGTGAACTTCCAAGATTGCCACCTGAGAGGGAACCTATTTCGCATTGAGCTTGTTCCTAGTACGAGGCCGATATATAAGACCCCATACCTGATGGCTCCAGTGAAGCATGTGGAGTTGAAGAAACAACTAGATGAGCTCCTGGCTAAGGGCTTTGTTAGACCGAGCACATCTCCTTGAGCTGCTCCGGTCTTGTTTGTGGAAAAGAAGGATGGCACCAAGAAGCTTTGTGTAGATTATTGGGCGCTTAATCAAGTCACCATTAAGAACAAATATCCTTTGCCTCGCATTGATGATCTCTTTGATCAGTTTAAGGGTGCCAAAATATTCTCTAAGATTGATCTATAGTTTGGTTACCATTAGTTGCGGATCAGGGAGGAGGATATTGAGAAGATGGCTTTCAGCACGAGATATGGACATTTCGAGTTTGTAGTTATGTCCTTTGGACTAATGAATGCCCCTACTGTTTTTATGGAGGCAATGAACGGGGTGTTTCATGAGTACCTTGATGTCTTCGTGGTGGTTTTCATCGACGACATCCTTGTCTATTTGAAGACTAAGGAGGAGCACGCTGTGCATCTTGGGTTGGTATTGGATACTCTTCAGAAGAACATGTTTTATGCAAAACTCAAGAAGTGTGCTTTTTGGTTATCTGAAGTGGGTTTTCTTGGGCATGTCATCAACGAGAATGGTATCACAGTTGACCCGAAGAATGCTACATCAATGGTCAAATGGCGAAGGCCGATCAGTGTGACTGAGGTCAGGAGTTTCCTTGGGCTTGCAGGCTATTATCAGCATTTCGTGCAAGATTTCTCCATCATTGCTAAGCCAATGATCAGGCTCACTCAGAAGAGGGTTCCTTTTACTTGGATTGATGAGTGTGAGGCATGCTTCCAGACGTTGAAGAATAAGTTGGTTCATGCACCTATTCTTTCTCTGCCCGTGAATGGCAAGCGCTACACCGTGTACACGAATGCTTCTTGGATTGGTTTGGGTTGTGTGCTGATGCAGGAGGGCCATGTCATTGCTTATGCTTCCAGGCAGTTGAAGTCTCATGAGCAAAATTATTCCACTCATGATTTTGAATTAGCTGCGGTTGTCTTTGCATTGAAAACTTGGAGGCACTACCTTTATGGGGAGTCATATGATATCTTTACCAATCATAAGAGTCTCAAGTACATCTTCACTCAATGAGAGTTGAATTTGAGGCAATGCAGATGGCTAGAGTTGATAAAAGACTATGATCTGACGATTCAGTACCATCTAGGCAAGGTTAATGTTGTGGCTGATGCTTTAAGCAGGACAGGTGTCCCTAGTACGGTGATGTCTTTGATCTCAGAGTTTGAGCGGATGCATATCTCTTTCTATTTTGCCGATGTTGCGCAAGAGGAGACATAGATGATCATTCAGTCTGCCATACCCGAGCATGTTTGTGAGGCTTAGCAGCATGATAGGCTCCTTTCTAGTGTAAGGAAGAAGATCTCAGAGGGTCAGTCTCGAGAGTTCAGTTTATATGAGGAGGGTGCAGTTCGTTTCAGAGGCCGTCTGTGCCACAGAAGTCCGAGGTGAAGGCATATATCCTTTGTGAGGCTCACCGGACACCATACCCTGTACATCTGGATGAGACTAAGATGTACCGTGATTTGAAACAAATCTTCTGGTGGAAGCGTATGAGGGTTGATATCGCTAAGTATGTTGCTTCGTGTGGTGTGTGCCAGCAGGTGAAGGCCGAGCATAAGCACTCTGCCGGTTTGTTGTAGCCTTTACCAGTTCCCGAGTGGAAATGGTAACATGTCACGATGGACTTTGTGGTTGGGTTGCCTCTCTCTCCCCGTGGTCGATATGCTATATGGGTTGTTGTGGATAGACTTACTAAGTCCGCGCACTTTATTCGCATGAAAACGACTAGCTCTGCACATGATTTAGCTCCCTTGTGCATTAGGGAAGTGGTCAGATTGCATGGAGTGCCAAAGTCAATTGTTTTGGATCGGAACTCCAAGTTTGTGTCTCACTTTTGGCAGAGCTTGCAAAGTGCTTTGGACACGAAGCTCACTCTTAGCATAGCTTTCCATCCTCAGACGGATGGTCAATCAGAGCGGACAATTCAGACTCTTGAGGATATGATGTGTGTCTGTGTTCTGTCTTGGTAGGGCAGTTGGGATGACCATCTAGCTTTGGTTGAGTTTGCTTATAATAACAGCTTTCAGGCAAGTATCAAGATGGCTCCTTTCGAGGCTTTATATGGTCGAAAGTGTGTTTCTCCTCTTTGTTGGAATGTGGTGGGTGAGAGATCTTTGCTTGGTCTAGACTTTGTTCAGCAGACCTCAAAAAAGGTGCAGGAGATTCACCAGAATCTGTTAACCGCTCAGAGTCGACAGAAGAGCTATGCTGATATTAGGCGTCATGATCTGGAGTTTACTGTTGGGGATCTCGTGCTTCTCAGGGTGTCACCGACCAAGGGCATTATTCGCTTTGGTACCACCGAGAAGCTCAGCCCACATTACATTGGTATGTTTCTTGTTGTGGCTCATGTTGGTAGTTTGGCCTATTGTCTGGAGTTGTCGGACTCAATGAGGGGAGTGCATAATGTGTTCCATGGTTCTATTCTATGGAAGTATCTCCGTGACCCTGAGCATAAGATCGATTTGGAGTCCATCACGGTGGAGTATGATCTGACCGTGGAGTGTCATCCGGTGTGCATCTTGGACTCATCTGAGCGAGTCATGCGGAGGAGGACCATCAAGTATGTGACGGTCCTTTGGTCAAATCAGACTGAACGTGAGGCAACATGGGAACTTGAGGATCAAGTACGAAAGAAGTATCCCGAGCTCTTTGAAGTTGGTGAGTGTTGTTGTTTATCATCGTTTATCCTTTGTTGCCCTTTCTTATCGTAGAATCGGAGTGGGTAGATTCGGGGACGAATCCTTTTAAGGAGGGGAGAATGTAATACCCGATAATAATAATAATAATAATAATAATAATAATAATAATGTGACCTTCTAAATCGTTGCTCGGTTGGACGATAGGAGACCGTGGATGCATAGATCTTGTCAAGACAAATCCATTTTGCTATCTAATGTCGTGTTTGGGCACTTAATGAATCCGTGATGAGCCCAATAAATTTAGATAGTTGGTTAAAAAAATAAAAAAATAAAAGATAAGGCTTGGTGGGATCGACTCCCACCCGATCCCTCCCGCACTCGCCTTGCTTGCCTCGCCCTCGTCTCCTCTGGGCCGACGCCACCGCCCCCAGCCTTTCGGCTCACACCGCCGACGCCTCCGGGTGCCACATCTGGCTCCGACCGCTACCGCCGTCCCGGCCCCATCGCCGCGCACCCAGCCGTCAGTCGCCCGCCAGAGCACCACCGGTCGGTGGTGTAGGGAGGGGAGCATGGAGGAGGGCGTGGTGGGGAGGAAGGAGCAGGGGGGCCAGCTGGCCGGTCGTCCAGAGGAGAAGAGAAGGAAGGAAAAGAAAGAAAGGAGAAAAGGAAAGAAAGGAAAAGGGAAGAAGGGAAAGTGAAGAAAAGAAGAAGAAGAAGAAGAAGAAGAAGGGAGGAGGAGGCCATCCGCGGGTTCGCTGGTTTTTCCTCGCCAGTTTGCGGTTCCGCTCCAAAGGTGACTCCTTCGTAGTCCTTAGATGCTTGTAGGAGATTGAGTTTAGTAGTCCGTATTGTCGGTTAAATGTATTGTTGGTCCGGTTAGTGAGTAGTGCATCAATTAGATTGGAGGCCTAACCAGTGTTGGACGCGAGTGTATGTCTATAATAGAAGTTGTAGTTCATGTTATCGGCGTACCGATGGCGTTGGCGTTGTTCTTTTTGGGTAAGCGGTTTAGGTGCTTTTTGGCTATTTTTGGTGTCGGAGTCTGGCGAGGTTTAGCCGTACGTTGTGGCTTATTCTTCGGTCTTTGACTGAGCTAGAGGAGGTTCTTGTTTGGCGTCTAGCGAGCTATTTGGTAGATGTCTTTCTGAAGCCTTCGATTGTCGAGAACGCTGAGTTTTGGGCATATAAGCGTGCGCCTTCTTTTACTTCGTTGTTGCGGCGTCTTTGTGCTAATTATGTGTTTGTTCAGGTGGTGCCGCCTCGCGTCGCGGCTAGTGCCAGTCTTCATTGTCGGTGAAGGCAAGTGAATGTAGCGAATGGCTATGGTTTAACCTGTTATTTGGTTGACTACATTCTTTTAATTACAATGCATTCATCTAACCTGAATAACTGATTATGAGTTGGTTACTATGTTGTTTACCTTTTAGAAGTTTACTCGATTATTGATTTACGAAGTGCAATAAGTATGATATGCCATTTGCAGTTGTTCATTACTATATTATGCAATTCTTGAAGTCTCAAGCATACTTTAGAAGTTATGTTGTTGGTTATGCATGAAGCATATCATACATATACATCTTATACATTAGAAGTTTGTCGTCGTCTTCTGGTCGCGACCGTACCGGTACAACACCATATGTTACCCGAGAAGTGGTACGGTGCACACCTTTACATTACCCGAGGAGGGGTAAGGGTGAGGAAGAGTATGTCATGTGCGTGTTTATGCATTCATATGAAGTTCATTGATTTATTCGCATCAAGGTCTTACTTTGTTTAGTTGGCTTGTATATATGATGCAGCTGTGAAGGTTTATGCCCATAGAATGTTAAAATGTTTAATGTTGCCGTTCGACTTGCTTAGCCATATTTATTTCTCTTGATGTTGATAGTCTGTTTTGTTACTAGTTTCTATTAAAAAAATGATTGCTTATTTAACTGTGGCTAAATAGCTCTTTAAAGTAAATTCACTTGCTGAGATTTTTGAATCTCGCTCGTGCTTTCTTTCCTGGTTCATTTTGAGGTGACAATCGCATGTGGGATGGGTAGCTACACGTCGTCTACACGTTCACCTTTTTTTTTGGGCTAAACTTGTTGTGCTGTTAGATGATGACTTTTGCCCTGTAATATATATAGTGAGTCTGTGATGTACTATCAAAAAATTTCCTTTAAATTTCGGTAAATCTATAGGTTGATGACATTTCAAGCTTATTTTGGTCCCGGGATGTTACATTGTAATAGCAGTGAAGACATTAGCATCGAGTGCGCTGGTCTGCAAGAGAGAGGAAGTTACCCTTCGTATTTTATTGAAATCACAATTCACACACCATCCTATCTGTCTGAAATTTAAAAGACTTAGCAGATGGCTATTTGTGCTCAGCGTGACCCTGTACTTCTCATGCTCTATCTCATTCACGATTTCTCCTCTTTTTTTTCTGACTATGGATTCATCTTTGCGGCTGCTGTCGTACATGGTTGTGATGCTGCAAGACATGCAGCGGGCAGGGCCTTGGCTGGCTGTTGGTTGCCGACTCACGTAGCAAGATCCTGGCCTTGCCCGTTCATGGTGTAAGCGTGCGGCTACTCGCCTATGTGCGCCGTGCAATGGCCACCTACAACGTTGCATACGTCCTCGCCGAGGTGATCTGGCTCCACATGCCTTTGCCCATGACACGGGCATGCTCGTCGGCTCGCGGCGAACTGTCCGCAGCCATATGGATCGGTTATACATGACCACTTTTTTCTTCGTAAGCAAATCAATTTGTAACACCCTAGTAATCCCATCTATTTTCATCTATCAAATGTTTAGTATCAGACTCTAATAAATTATTTGTTTCCATATTTTAGTATAGATCTAGGCTGTTATAATCAGGACCCACTAAAATCTTCGGCGTAAACAACTCTCTTTCTTCATCGATTAATGTGGTAATTTCTACGCCTTAAAAGCGAATGAGATAGCTCCTTTTTAACTTTGTTATACTAAGATGATTCTATTATATTATTATTTGAGTGCTAAAGAGAGTCATCATATTTACTCTTAAGGTCATGAAATTGCCATATTAATCAAAATAAAGAAAATGATCTAGACCACTTATTGTTTTTTTTCTAAGACTATTTAATATGGATCCTTCTGTTTTCTATTCTAACCCTAATTTCAGTTATTATTATTTTTATTTGGACTCTTTATTTAGATATTTTACTTTCCAAAGCGTATGAAAATCGAACAACTAATCTTCCATATATTTTAATTTCAAAACTACATAATTATTAATCGTATTTGATATAGACTCTTTGGTTAAATTAAGACGTTAGATGTTCACGAAATTACCAAGTTAATCAGAAAAAGAAAAGAATTTAGACCCTCATTGATGTTTTCTAAGACTATTTGATTTGGATCATTCTTTTTTTCTATTCTAACCCTAATTTCTATTATTATTTACTTTATTTTATTTTGACACTTTATTTAGATATTTTTCTTCCCAAATAGTATGAAAATTGAAATGCTACTCTTCTATACTCTTCTATATATTTTAATTCCGAAATTATCTAATTATTAATCGTGTTTGAAATAGGCTACTTAGTTAAATCTAAACTGTTAGATATTTTTAATAATAAGTGGTCTAGATTTTTTTAATTAACGTGGTAATTTCGTAACCTTGAAAGAGAATATGATGACTCATTTTCACCTTAAATATTAAGATAATATACAGACAAAGTGAAAAAAAAAAAGATGAAGAAAAAAGTTGACGCTGGGCCAAGGCCGTAACAATTTGTCATTCTATAGTAGTTCCCAACAGCTCCGTAACACCCAGTAGGTAAAACGTAACCAAGCCCGGTGTCGGGTGAGGTGAGCAGCACCTAACACTCAGCTTCCACTTAATTAGTAGTACGACGACCGCCACGGCGTCACACAAAACAAACCCCCTGCGAATCGACGGCCCAACGGCGGCGCTAACCGACGAGCGAAGCACGAAATTTCTCGTTGCCGTTCACATAATCACATCAGCAAAGTCAAGGCGGCCGACCTGTATTGGATGCATGGGACAATTAAACGAGCTCCACGGTCCACCGCGTTTTTTCTCAGACAAGCGCCAAGGAAACGCTGGCGAATACCCTAGCCGGGCGGCCGGCGACGCGTGCGAGAGGTACGGGGCATACGCGTCGACGCGGCGTGTGATGGAGCCGCGCGCGAGGGTTGTGCGGTGCAGCGTTGGTTGGAGCGCGGATGCTTGGAAGGCTGAGTTGGAGTTTGGTTGTGCCCGTACTGGCTGCACAGGGCACCGACGGACGAACGAACGGAGGGGCTTCGATCGCGTCGGTGCACGAGGCACCGGGCGACACGGAACCATCTATGAAAATACGAAAAACAGGTCATGCACCACACATGTATTGCGAATTGCGATCCAAGGAAGGTTAGCTAGCTCTGGTTTTTCTTGTTAGGGTATATGAGAACAAAGCTCGGGTCAATTAGTAGTACTGCAGGAGTACTTGTACTACTAGTAGCATTCTACTACGGTGGCATCCTCTGCTGCCTGGCGCGTTCCCTCGCCCGCGACCGACAGAATTCGAGGAAAAACTGCAGCTACAGGCGAAAGAAACGTTTCGCTGAACGTGCATGGCCGATCCGGATTATTGATTTCTCGTGCGGGAAAAGGACAAACTGGTTGGTGCGTTCCATGTGCTTTACTGGAATTGACCTCTCACAGGTCGCAACTCGCAAGCCGGTGGGGGCTAAACGAAGCTACTGGCTGCTCTAGCATGTAAGCTGCCACAGCATGTCTGAATTTGTCGGAATTGTGTCGGTTTGTTCGTTTGGTACTTTGGTTCTTTCTATTTCCCTGTTTTGGTTTTGGGTCACGGGTTCCATCCTAACCAACATCTTGCTTCATCTGCGGAGTAGGCAAAGGTAATCGGTTTTTTATGCCAAAGTTGTCCATGGTGGCAAAGTTGTTCATACGACGTGAGTATTCAGGTTTGTTTGGAAGTTGAAATTTGCGAGGACTTCACTTAAAACATCTCAATTCAATTCAGTACCGTGGGATCATGAGAACTGGAAAAAAAACATATTTGTATAACGCAAGCTCTGAAATTTCTTATGTGCACTATCATTTCTTACGGTGAACTACAGTCGTCAGTATCAAAATGCACGTGCCTTTTAATTGACTAATAACATCCGAGATGCCAACCTAGTCAGCAGCGGCCAATCAGCATGGAGGGTAGAGACAGCTGAACTATCACAAGTACCCGGTGCTACAGCTACATCCACAGCAAAAGCCCCAGGTAGTCGGGCTCACAGGAGAAAGAAAACAGCTTCAGCCTATGGTGCCATCGATCCGGGAGTTGGACAGGCGATGACACGCTTCAAACACCAATTGGAACCCACCAAAAGAAAAGAGGAGCGCCTCAACCACTGTATAAGGTCACTAGTGCTTCTGGATTCTACTTTCCAGATATGATGAATTGTGTGTTTGCACCAGTACACCTAATTATCTGTTTGCACATAATATTTCCCCTAACAACAAAGTTATTGGTGTTGGTACTTACCCATCTCCTCCCTGTTCTACTTTCGTAGAAAAAACTTTTTTTGGTAGTAGAAAAACATTTAACAAAAAATAGAAGGAAATATTTCCTTCTCAATAAATAAATTATCTTCAGTCCCACTGTTCAAAAAAATTATCTTCCTACTATTTTTGTTTCTTATCTAGATCTGAGAAAAAAAAGTCTGCCCGAAGAAAGCCCAACCTTGGCCCAATTTTGGCCAGCCCAGGCCCATTGCCATATATGATTGGGCTTAGGTAGCAAGGTGTCAGCCTGAAAAAAAAACCCACCGAAAAATATTAAATTGAATTATTTTTTAACATAAAAATCATAGACAGCTAGGACCGGTTTTGCAGCCCACAGGGATTTTAGGGCTGGACCTAGGCAACTATTTTAGACCTGATCAAATCGGGTTTTTCTTCGGCTCAACCCATCTACACTTCCATCCATCAAGCCGTTATTGTCCCACATCAACCCTATATATCTCATTCGTCACCACGCGGGGCTACAACAAATCCTGTGTTATTGGCCCAAATCCTTCGTGTTTTACACTGATTGGGATTATAACCCGATCCGATTTGGCTGGAGGGAGAGCACCATGACGATGACGATGCAGGACAATCATGCCAACAAGCCAAGGTTAAGCGCGCGTAGGCATAATACGTGTTAAGACAGAGTTTGGCCTGATAGAAGTGTAAGGGTAACAGTGGATAACTGGGGGAGGGTGGTAGTGATGGGCCTGGCGCAGGGCACCTCTCTAACGATTGCATAACGATGGCATAGTATAGTAGCGTAGCATTTCTTCTCATTAGCAAAGCACGAGCATTCGACTTGGCAGGCAGTCGGGGGACGTACATAAGTACCCCCACTCGCGAGGCTGAAACACCACGCGGCAAGCCACGCTACGAACACATACCGTGCTCAGTTGCTCACGGTGCCACTTGATCACCTATACATGTCGAGACATACGCTTGGTTGGTTCAGTGTTAAGCATTAGTGCGTCACTAACTCGCACGCCACCTAATGATTGCTGCGTCCCGAGAAAAGGCAAAAGGCGTGACACCAACACGACGCCGTCTTCCCTTGCTTGCTTATAGCTTGCATTGCCATCCTGTCCTCTCATCTCATCTCCTCGTGCCTCTTCTCCTACCTCCCCCTGGTCGCCACCTCCCGCCCTTTTTAAACCACCACCACTGCCAAATTTGCTTGCCTCCCACCACCGCTTGGTCCCGCTGCCTAGCTAGTCTAGTTAGGCCACGCTTAGATAGCTAGCTACGGCACGACGCGACGCGGAGCGACGCGAAGCTCCCCGGTAATTCAAGGAGGGAGGTGTTGTGCGGGTTGGTTTTCTTTGATGGGGTTGTCCACGGATCACGGCGGCGCCGGCGGGAGGGCCAAGAAGCAGGGGTCGCAGCTGTGGAAGAAGGCCCTGCTGCATTCCAGCCTCTGCTTCGTCATGGGCTTCTTCACCGGCTTCGCGCCGTCGTCCGTGTCCGACTGGACGCCCGCGGCGGTCTCGTCAGGCGGGTTCGGGAGCAGCCACGTGGTCCGGGCGCTCCACGCGGCGGCGGGCGGGGCCGTGAACCGAAGCCTGTTGGCGCAGGACGCGGTCGGGGGCGAGGGGCGAGGGGACGCGGCGGCGTCCCCGCGGCCGCTGCTGGTGGTTGTGACGACGACGGAGTCGACGCCAGCGGCGGCTGGCGAGCGGGCGGCGGTGCTGACGAGGATGGCGCACACGCTGCGGCTGGTTACGCCGCCGCTACTGTGGGTGGTGGTGGAGTCCGCCCCGGACGTGCCGGCGACGGCGCGGCTGCTGCGCGCTACGGGGCTCATGTACCGTCACCTGACGTACAAGGACAACTTCACGGCCGCGGACACCGCCGCGGGCAAGGAGCGGCACCACCAGCGCAACGTCGCGCTCGGGCACATCGAGCACCACCGCCTCGACGGCTTTGTCCTCTTCGCCGGCCTCGGCGACGTGTTCGACCTCCGCTTCTTCGACCAGCTCCGGCAAATCAGGTACCAGCAGCCACATCCTTGCTTTGCATCGCAACTCAGCAAAGTAAAACTCTCCTTTTCACTTGGTTTAAAAAAACAAAACAATTGAAGCAAAGCAAAGCAAAGCGTCAATCTTTCTTGATGCGAGCAAGCTAAGCGCACGCCGACGCCATGGCGCTAACGCCCAAAGCACACTAGCTGGTCAGGTTGCCCCGAGCGCTACAGCTCACGCACCACCTGGTGACATCTGCGGCGGGAGCTAGTTTAATCGGCGATTCGGCGGTGAGAATCCGAGCCATGTGAGGAGGTCGCCCTCCCCATCCCGGCATCCGCCATTCAAGGGTCCTTTTTATCTGTCCACTTCTATCCACTTTCCATTCCATGCCCCTGCACCTGCGCTGTACTTCAGAAATCAGGATTCAGATCTCGGGGGCGAGAACGAAAAGCCAGGCAGGCAGGCTGGCTGGAGCAGAGCCAGCATAGCAGCCGCAGTTCTTCGCTTTGTTTTCTTGCGTCCTTTGATTTTACTGCCATAGTGTTACGTTGCACAGTCACAGTCGTGTTCGGGTGCCATCACGGGGGGTGGTGGTATCTGGCATGGTTGTGGCGTTGTTGTAGCGTAGGAGATGCCCAAATGTGTCGGCAAGATGATTGCCACCCCTCAACTAACGGGGGCGGAGATTGCTGTCCTTTTTTTTAGAACCCGAGCCGAGCCTCATCCGGATCTGATACGGCAAACGGAAAGAAAGGGTGGTGGCGACCGCGGACGTCGAAGCGCTCCTGCATGCCGTTGGATGCACGGCCGCTGCATGCGCTCTCTCGCCCTCTCTGAAAATTTTGCTCGTGCTAGTGTCAATTCCAATCACGCTTGATGAGGTGGACTTGCGACTTGCAGAAACGGGTATGTGCAGGTTGCTTTGCTGAACGTGCAGCGAGTAATGTTCGTGTTCAGTAGGGCTGGTTTTGTTTAGTACTTTGTCCGTGTAGTTTCGCCTGTCGCAGAACTCACTCTTCTCTCAAGTCTACTTTGCTTGGAAGCTTTTTATTTGTTGTGACTTGGCTATCATGCTAGCCACTTTTTGCATCTCAACAAGTGCAGCCAATCTGCATTGCAATTTCACCTACCTGCTGCCTGATATCAACACCGCCATCACATGATTTTTTCTTCTTCTTTTGATCGTAACCATGGTTCTGATTAGGTGGTACGGACTGATGGTTACATTTACACTGCCGATTAAGTGTTCAGTGAATTGCAACTCAGCTCAGCATTGACATTTCATTGCATCTTCGTAAAGGCGACGTGACATGGACACTCTTAATCACCTAGCGCATCAGGATTTTCGCCGCAATTAACTGATATGATCACGCTGTTTTATAACGCGTGCATCTTACGCTTTGCTCCCCAAATTCTCTGCAGTGCGTTCGGTGCGTGGCCAGTGGCGACGATGTCGCGGGACGAGAGGAAGGTCGTCGTCCGGGGCCCCGCGTGCAGCTCGTCCGCGGTCGCCGGCTGGTTCTCCCGGGACTTCAGCAACGGCACCTCGGCGGCGGCCTCCACGGCTCGACCCCGCGAGGTGGACGTCCACGGCTTCGCCTTCAACAGCTCGGTGCTCTGGGACCCCGAGCGCTGGGGCCGCTACCCGGCCTCCGAGCCCGACAAATCCCAGGTCAGTCGCCTCATCAACTGTTCTGCTGTTCACGCATTCAAAAGTCAAGGCCCAGGATAGCAAGCGTTCACCTCGTCTTTTGCACGGTGCGGTGATATATGCACGCTTGCGTCGCAGACGCACCGGTTTTGGTCAGATTAAAAGACGCATTTCCGCCATGAAAGCGGCGTCTCGCCTGTCAGCTAGCGCGTTGTTCATGCTCATGCATGTGGTACAGGTAGCAAGGCAGGGAAGGAGGACGAAGGAAAAGGCCATGTCTCGTGTCCCATCTGTCCTAATTTTTCCGGGTCAAATATATCCATCCTTGTCACCTGTCACAAGCACAACCCCCTCATTTCTGCGTAAAGTGATAGTTGGGCTCATTTGATCAAGAAATAAGTTGCTGATTTCTTCTAGCAAATGGTGCGGGCGTCGGTAGACGGTACAGTGCAGCTGCAGCAATCGACAAAATAGATCGAATCCGAGAGGATCTGGAAATGGGATTTGCAAATGCCAAATCGTGTTTTTATTCTAATCCGGTGTGTTAGGCTGATTTGGTGGGAGGATGAGGAGGAGGAGGGGTCCATGGTTGAGTAGGATTGGTACAGCCATGATGAAGTCCATTGCAAGGCAAGCCAGTTGGTGGCTTGGTTAGTAGCAGTAGTACATTGCCCTTCTTTAAAAAAAACAGAAGTCTTTTAGGTGTACAATTGACTGTGGATCTTTCTTCAATGTAACCACTAAAGCACCCTTTTGTTATGATGATCAATCATGCAAGGTTGTTCGAGCTTTCTTTCTCTGCAATGCTCAATGCTCCTGTGACGCCAAAAGAACATGATTTGCTTGCATGCAAAATCCAAGATCACTAGCTACTGCATGGTTAACGAATTGTTTTGATATGTTTTTGTTTTTTATTGTTTTTCAGGACTCGATGAAGTTCGTGCAACAAGTGGTTCTGGAAGATTATAGCAAAGTGAAGGGCATTCCTTCCGATTGTTCAGAGGTCATGGTATGGCACGTCGATACAGCGGCTTCTTTTTCTTCTTCTTCGCAACCATCTCCGGGGGACAAGAGAAGATAGAAAGGTGAGTTATAGAAGAGAATGGACGAGCTGGAGGGGAGGTGTACATTGTACATGCATGATTACACCACCAAGCTGTTGATCTCGGCAAAGGAAAATTTTTTGTTTTCTCACCAGGGGATGGATCAACCTCTTCCCCTCTTCATCATAATATGTACAATTTTCCACTATTCTTTTTTTAAAAATTGTGATATATGTATAATTTTTTTTTGTTCAAGAGGGTTTAGGTGAATACATAATACCCCCTTGAAGTGTCTCTCAAGGCTGTAATGAATAGAAGGCAAGCTAAAAATCCACTTATTAACAATGAAGACATGCATGGTGTTTTCTTTTCTTCAGAATTTACTCCAAGGCTGTCCAATTAGCCTATAAAAAAGACTGTCCAATTAGTAATGGAAAAAAATATCTTCATGCTTGGGACACTTTGTATTAGCATGCTGCTTCAGAAACACACAAAACTATGGCCATGTTCTTGGTGGTCCCTGGAGTCATTCATTAAGAACAGGCTAGGTCTTGAGTACCTTCGTTGTAGTTGGCCCATTGCCATCGTGCGCGAAATTAAATTGAGCCATTTCTAAGGCTAGGAACCAGGAAATGCTGTGGAGTGAACACCTGCTTTCGGAAAAAGAAAAAGGAAGCTTCAGAGTTCAAATAGTCTACCTGCAATTAGCATCCACCCCTGAAATGACTCCTGACTTTTGTTTCAGCGGCCACTGTGGAACGTAGTCTTGTAGTATTGTACGGTAATCTGCATTTGTTTCGGGACACCTTTTTTCTAGACATCTTTTCGCCGAGACAATCGCAATTTGTAGGAGCCTGTCGCTAGGGTTTTCATCTCCAGTACAAGGCTACAAGCATGTGCAGTGTCGCGTAAGGACTGCAAGCAGCCACCCAATGATCAATTTCAAGCTTAGAGCCTGAAAAAAGAAACAAAACAAAAGCTCTGCACCATCTGGCATATACTTCTCTCGCTTCCTGTGGAGTTGTTTCCCTCCATGGTTCTGGCTGCCTGCCCTGCGGTCTGAAAACCTGAAAAAAAAATTATGCGCCCACAGTCCAAAAGGCCACACCGACCAGCTGCTGCCATTATGTACCAAACGCGTAGTCTCATGCTGCAGTTCGTGTATGGTTTTGTACTTCTGTCGGTTACTCTTCGGCGTAGTCTGAACTCTGAACATCTCTTGGCTGACAAATTTGTAGCTCTGTTTATACGCAGAAACACCAACAGTTTTTGTGCAAACAAGCAACTGATGAGCAAAGGAGCTCCACAACTGCTAGCTCCGCAATGCACGTGCATATAACTCTTTCTTCGACAATGTAATCTAGCATCTCTATTATCCTGGCTTTCTTGGATTGCTGAGCTGTGTGCATGCTTCCGGCATCCATGGATGTTCACGTTGTGAGATTTGCGTCCTAGGCTCCTAGCTGGTTCCTGAATCCTTCCGCCGACTCCATTTCATTGTGTTGGAGCAATGAAGAAACCTTTACCATTTACATTGACTCTCTCACACTGTTTTTTTTTTTTTTGGGAAGTGAGATCATGCTTGAGAGTTGAGATGGATGTCAACTTGAGAATTCTGTAAGATCGGAGAAAGTCCCTCTGCGCTCTCCATCGGGAGCGCGATTGGGATTCCATCTTTCCAGGCCTGCTCGGAGCCACGAGACCAACGAACATTTTTATTTTTATATTTTTTAAAACAAAAAACTTGCAAATATACACGCTCCTTTTGAAACATTGCAAATCTAAGACTTCGGTTGCCCTTCCATATATATGTTGCCAATTGGAAGTGCGACAGATGACCTATCACTTTTCTAATGAGTGACAGAGTTTAAATTTGTAATTTTCCAGAACAAACATTTATATTTATAATTTTTATTTTAAAAAATATAAAGAAACCGAAACCAACTGCCCAAGGCCAGCAGATATAAATGGATGTCAATGATGGATGCCGTATCACCTAGTGGGCTTGAGCCTTGGGTGCAATTTGATGGGTTCCACTAGGGCCCACGTCCAATTTTTTATTTTTATTTTTTAATATTTGTAAAAATATACGATTATATTGAAAAAATCACACATACGATTTATCATCACATATTAGAATAACGATATTAAGATATCGCTCATCTAACGAGCGACATCTTAACGTGACAGACTAATGTAATGATCCTATGACATGGCACAGAAAATATTATCCGTTTAACACGTGACAACTTGCTGCCACCCCATCAGATAATGAAATCCTGTATGCGCACATCACATGAGAGGGACCGAAGCGAGAGCTTTTGTTACATGCCGAGACTCTGAGGAAACCTTACAATTAGGGAACAAAAATTCATTTTGTATGTTCCTGACGTCCAATCATAGGTCACAAGACAGCCAGATGAATAAAACGTATAATATAAGGTTAGTCCTATACATCATATGATGTCAAATGTGTCACCCGTTGGTGAGACGATATTGATGTATATGTCACGTCAGTTAGCGTATTTAATTTTAAACCGTTATGTTATAGGTCCATAAAGTATCGTTATTGGATAGACGACACTTACCATCGCTCTTTCAATAAGGGATAATAGACTAGATCATAACATTTTAAAATAGATGTATATTTTTTACAAATATTAAAAAATAAAAATATATAAATAAAAAAACCCCGCGTCCGCTCGTCCCGTAGGCCATGGGTCGATCTAGTAGACGGTGGATGGGCTGAGGGCGCCTGATCAGGAGGCCCAGAGGCTTTTTCGCCGTTTGCGTTGAAGCGATGGAGCAGCGTCAAAAGAGAAAAGCAATGATTCCCTAAAAAGAAAAAGGAAAAGAATGAATGAAAGAAAAAGAGAGCCAACAAAGTGGTGCCGGATTGTATCGTGAGATCACAATGCTTTTTGCCAAGTCAGACTGCCATGAGACGTGATTATTTAGTTGGTAACCTGAGTCTGAGATTCAATTAAGTTTAACATGTTTTGATAATCACTATATTAGGGACCAGGTTACATATGATTTAGAATTAAGTAAATACTCATAACATATTTTACATTTCCATGAATTATCACGCAGCGCTTATTATCTGGCAAAACTAAAAAACATCCTATAAATAGAAAAATACTATTTTAGTGTTTTATATTTGACAAAATTGCAAAAGATCCTATGAGTCAACTTGGATTTGATTTCCTCACATAAGCAGTTTTTAAGAAAAATCCACCAAAAAGTATGCCTGGGGTTGAGTTCCCTCTACAACGCATGGTGGTGGCCAAGCTCATTTTCGGTGATGTATCATGGCCGGGGCCAACTGCCCACTTTGAGATCTGTCTCACCCCATAATCGATTGGACTAATGAGCGTAAAGATTCAGATCAAAGGAGTTGAAAGCGATGAGCATCAAGTGGTTGTTGTTATAGTGTAATAGATTATTCATATAAGCATACTGACTTAGCCGAAAAGTTCATGTTGCACAATATTATCACTTTCAAGGTAGGATGTTAGCCTACGGCCTATACCTCAATAAGCCAAATTTATCAAGGTAGGATGTCAGTCTACCGCCTATAATAACCTAACATCACTATTTTTGAGGTAGGATATCAGTTTAATATGGTATGTACATGTTTTGGTAAGCTCGATTACCAAAACATGAAATTGAACCTAATCGACAACTTAACATGTTATGTGCGAAGAAACAAACCATTTGCAAAATTATTTAGGTTGTTTTGCTTAAGATGATTCATACAAGGTGAATAAATGGCTTTTAGGACACAACTCAGCCTAAGGCTTGTGAAGGCTTTCAGGACTTAGGTCCCTTGCGCCTTGCCCATCGGTCCCCCTTCTCCTAATCTGCCAACCTTGACGACAGCGAGGAGGAGCAAGGGTTTGTTTTCTGCATAGATCTAGCAGCTTTTCTAGGTTTAGTATCCAAATAATTTGCCTTCGGTGCCTGCTCAGTGCAGCTACTGATTAGGACTTCAGCCTTCCATGCTTTCCTCTGCGATCACATCGGCTCCGACGAGGTCTCTGACAAACTACGAAGATCCTTAGGTTCGTTTTTCCTGTTTGCGAATTGGAGGGAGCTTTTGTCATCCCTACGAGGGTTTAATTTCTATGCCAGTGTCCTTATTAGCAACGGTGATGGAAAGTGCTTCTAAGTTATCATTTTTTATGGATCCAAGGATGGTAGTGCTAGATTTTTTCTTCCTCAATTATGTCTGATAGTGCAGTTGCCAATACCCCTTTATAGTTTTATATGCGTATCGCCTTTGGTTATGAGACGCTGGATTTTGCAACGATTCTAATGTTTGGGGTTTTTTTTGACGGGTCTGGTTGAAGACTTTGATCTTGGCTTCCATGTTCTACCTTGCTTTGGCCTAGCAGAGCGATGCAATAGAGGATACTGGATAAGCAGAAGATGAGGGATTTGTACTTCTCAAAATTTTAATATAATCCCGCTTGATTTGAAAAAAAAAAGGCTTCTAGGGGCTTTTACGATTTTCTCAATATATTTTAAGCAAAACACAAGATAACTTTCTTAATAAAAGAAAGGAAGTAGTGCCGGCTCCTGCGTCTCGGAGGGGAACGTGAGCCCTACGAAATACTAAAAATCGACCACATACGTGTCACATGATGATACATACGCCCGAAATCCAACGGTCAGGATTTCTTCATATCGACGGCCATCAGAAGGGCGTCGGGCCGGCCGGAAGGAGCCCTAGCTCTCGAGGCGGCATATATAAGGAACCCCTCGCTAGCCAGACCCCCATACCCCTTCAACCCCGCCGCAGCCGCCGCTCGAACTCTTCTCTTTGAGGTAAGGCTCTAGATCCGTGCCTCATGCTTGGATTTTTGGTTCGTTGTTAGCTTCGGAACTGCGGATTTGCACCTGTTTAATGGTATACGCCAGCGAGTACGCGAGTTTTTATTGGTTTTTACCGAAGCTGCAGATGAGTTTCCGTCAATTTCGTCGTAGGTTGCAGAAGCTGCAGATGAGTTTCCGTCAATTTCGTCGTAGGTTTTGTTTCTTCTCGATTCCTAGCTCTATCGTCGGTAATTTAGTTACCGATCTCATGAAGTTACGATTCATTCGGATCTTATCACTGCCTCTTGGCCGGATTAGTTTGATTCCGACGGTTCCTTGCGGTCTGTAGCTGTTTATGCTTGATTAAGAGAATTCGTTCCTAACTTTCTATGGTTCCATTTGACTCCTGGGACGAATTACCGTGGATCGGGAAACCTTTTTTTCGTCTAGTGTGTTTTCAGAAAATGTTGCTGAGAATCTAGTGGTTTTAATGTTTGATTGCCACTTTATGTCGAGCTAAATTAAAGGCGTATTATGGTTTCTTCGTTTTTTTATTTATTTTCTCGTTCTGTAATTACCTGTTACGGTACTCGAAATATCTTACTGTTTTGTTACTCACCTTCAAGATTTATTGTTTAGTTTGACGCATCTAGTTTATCTGATGTTGGATTCGTCTTACGCAGCAGTTCAAGCTTGATCCTTAGCCATGGGTAAGGAGAAGACCCACATTAACATTGTGGTCATTGGCCACGTCGACTCTGGCAAGTCGACCACCACTGGCCACCTGATCTACAAGCTTGGAGGTATTGACAAGCGTGTGATCGAGAGGTTCGAGAAGGAGGCTGCTGAGATGAACAAGAGGTCCTTCAAGTACGCCTGGGTGCTTGACAAGCTAAAAGCTGAGCGTGAGAGAGGTATCACCATCGATATTGCACTGTGGAAGTTCGAGACCACCAAGTACTACTGCACGGTCATTGATGCCCCTGGACACCGTGATTTCATCAAGAACATGATTACTGGTACGTCCCAGGCTGACTGTGCTGTTCTCATCATTGACTCCACCACTGGTGGTTTTGAGGCTGGTATCTCCAAGGATGGCCAGACCCGTGAGCATGCTCTTCTTGCTTTCACCCTTGGAGTGAAGCAGATGATCTGCTGCTGCAACAAGGTATAACTTCAGAAAACTTACTTAATTTAGTTGTTTAAGCTTTGTGACATCCATGCTTGATATTCTAATTGCTTACTCATTTTAATTGCCTGATTTTCTTAGTAATTGTAATATCTGTTTCTAACATATTTTAGCACAAAAGTGATGGATATCAGATGCTGGCATTAATGTTTTCATATGCTAGCTATAAGCATTTCTGCCCTTTCTGTAGTTTATTTCAGGATGCATGGTTAATTGAACTATAAACTTGCATTGTGCCATTGGATCGGTTGCATTATGTCTGTTCATGGTATATTTGAACATTGCTGGTTCTGCAGAGTATAATGTGATGGGAAAAAACATAGGATTACACTGAGGGAAAGAATATCAAATGATTTTATTAATGTTTTTATATGCTAGCTATATATTATTCTGCCCTTTTGTAGTATATGAAACAATATATATGCATAATAACTGTTGGATTGGATGATTTACGTCTCATGTGTATGTGAATCTTTTATACAAGCATGTTGCTGCTTCTGCTTAATATGACGTGATTTGAAGAAGCGTGTAATTAAAACTCAGTTGAATTTCATTACATCAAACTTTTGGTATTTAACTCTTGCATTTGATTTGTCAGATACACATGCTCATTCTATGTTTTTTTGTGATACACATTTGGTTTATACTGTGTATTGTTAGACTGCCTCCTTTTCATCAATTACTCTGAAAAATCTATTAGTTACTTTTGTATCAACATCAAACTAACATATTCTGTGCATCTATTATCAGATGGACGCCACCACTCCCAAGTACTCGAAGGCTCGTTATGATGAGATCGTGAAGGAAGTCTCTTCCTACCTCAAGAAGGTTGGCTACAACCCAGACAAGATTCCCTTTGTCCCCATCTCTGGGTTTGAGGGTGACAACATGATTGAGAGGTCCACGAACCTTGACTGGTACAAGGGCCCTACCCTGCTGGAGGCTCTTGACCAGATCAACGAGCCCAAGAGGCCCTCGGACAAGCCCCTGCGTCTCCCCCTTCAGGACGTGTACAAGATTGGTGGTATTGGAACTGTGCCTGTGGGCCGTGTGGAGACTGGTGTCCTCAAGCCTGGTATGGTTGTTACCTTTGGTCCTAGCGGCCTGACCACTGAGGTCAAGTCTGTTGAGATGCACCACGAGGCTCTCCAGGAGGCCCTTCCTGGTGACAATGTTGGGTTCAACGTGAAGAACGTTGCTGTGAAGGATCTCAAGCGTGGTTTCGTTGCCTCGAACTCCAAGGATGACCCTGCCAAGGAGGCTGCCAGCTTCACCTCCCAGGTCATCATCATGAACCACCCAGGCCAAATCGGCAACGGCTACGCTCCAGTGCTGGACTGCCACACCTCCCACATTGCTGTGAAGTTTGCTGAGCTTCTGACCAAGATTGACAGACGATCTGGTAAGGAGCTTGAGAAGGAGCCGAAATTCCTGAAGAACGGTGATGCTGGTATGGTGAAGATGATTCCCACCAAGCCCATGGTTGTTGAGACCTTCTCCGCGTACCCTCCTCTCGGTCGTTTCGCTGTCCGTGACATGAGGCAAACAGTTGCTGTTGGTGTCATCAAGAGCGTGGAGAAGAAAGACCCCACCGGTGCCAAGGTTACCAAGGCTGCTGCTAAGAAGAAATGAGAAGTTTGATGGATGGCTCCTATCTAGCGGTTTTAGTCTGTTTAAATTTTGTTTAGGGACATTGCAATGTACCTTATTTGTGTCTGTCTTTAAAAATACTGTCATGCTATTTTGAGCAATTGATGCTTTGTGACTGATTTGTGGTTTATCTGCTGTGGAATGCGATTCCTTTTTAATCCAATTTCTCTGTTTTGCCCTGTATTCCTCGTTTATATTGGTGCTGTGAAGTGGAGTTGATGTTTTTCCTTTTGCTACCTCTGTTTTTTTGCTCTTTCTGCCAGTTGGGCGTTCTTCACGCTAGAATAACAGATGGCCCATGGAGATCCATGGTCAGCACAGAATTTCGGCTGAAGGGCGACTGTGTAAATGGGAATCTACCACACTTCCATTCCAATAACGGAACATCGTCCACATCTTTCCTAAATTCAGTGAACCCAAGAGAGGAGAGAGATGGGTTCACTCCGTAAAAGAAAAAACAATCTTCTCAAGTAAATTCTTTGGAAGCGGAGTAAGTGAACATAATACTAGCCTGCTTTCATTAAAAAAAAATACCTGCCTGTTTTCCAATTGCTCTTCAAGTCCCTTAGCTAAATTTCTCCCATGCATAGAATTAGGTATATAAGGTGGCTGCTCCCAATATTTCGTACTTCAATGTAAAATGGAGCTAGCAAATTGGCGGGTTCGGGGGAGGTACCTAGGCAAGACGGGCCTAGCACTGGCACCGTGGTGAAACGGTCATAGGATCAATTGTATAAGATTTATGTTTATCATATATTAGTCTTGCCTCTTTGACTGTAACATCATCATCCTCTTTAAGTGATTTCAAATTTTAGTACATGTGGAGTACTTGGTTGCTGATGTTTTTATCCCGCTGCCGTTTAGTTGTTATAGTTATCCAGGTATAGTCTTTTTGTAAGAAGTAAACGATTGTAAGTTAAAGTATTGCTTTTGTTATTTCACCTATAACAACCTTATACGTGTCAAATTTTCTGTACACATAAGTCACACTTGATTTTGTCCGTTAAAACTGGGTGTGATAGGTGACCTTCATTTCATTGTCACGATGCTATAGCGACACCTTGATAACTAGGGGCATACTCATAATATCGATTTTTTTTTTCTTTTTTGATATAATTTTCTTTCTTTTCCTCTCCGATTGATGTTGCTTTGGATGAATCAATTATCCTATGCTGGATTAATGGAATCTTGTCTCGCGGAAACCATGTGCTCATTGGGACCAACAAGCGCCAGTCAGATGCGGATGTGGAGCAGATCGTGGTGAACATCAACCAGTCCACTGCAGTCAGCAAACTGTGCCTCTTCTGCCCGCTGACAATCGGTAAGTCTCGTTGTCCCTTGCGAGGGTGTGGATTTGATTTGTGTTTTTGTTTTGTAATGACAGTCCATTGTTTCGTGCTAGAATGGAGCACCACAAGAGCAAGTCTTTCTAATATATTATTTTCCATTTTTAAGGATAATTTCTCCAACTAATCAATTCTATGTTGCAATGTATTTTTCTTTTCACTTCAGTTAAGTTTTGAACAAAACCTATGAACCTGAATGTGAGGCCCACACATGGGATCTCCTATGCTTTCTATATTAGTCTATGGATCAAGTAGATGATACACATAGTTGACACATTTGTGGCATCACATGCATACATCGTATATATCTGGGCATGTTGGCGATTGGTAAACTGTCGATCTAACGAAGTTGTTGAACTTTGAGTAGGTGAATCACAAAGAGAATACACAGGGGTTTTAAGATAGGTTCGGGCCTACATGAGAATAATAGCTTTACATCTTAGTTGTCTTGTATTGATCTTAACCTGTTACAAGGGGAGTGTAGCTAGCCTAGATGGATATAAACCTAGTCGATAACTTCATCTTTGGCTTCTGTTGGCTTGCAATGACTTCTAATCACCTCTCATGACTTCTAGTGACATGTCCTCCGTAGGGCCCCTCAGCTCCATATATATATGGGGGTGTTATATGTCCTCTAGGTTCTTTCTTTATTCTTGGAGATAGACCTTCCCGATTACGGGACATCTTGAGTACTTGCAGGTAGTTTTCTTTCTTTCAGGAATCTCCTTCTCAGAGATTAATATATACTCTGAGAATTATGTGACACCTTGGGGTACCCGAATATGTTAACTATCTATTATTCATTGTCAAGCCTCCCATCAACACACGAAGTGAGCCTTCAACGGTTCAAGTATATAGCCACCAAAGATAAGATTTTTGTCTAACCATATCATCGAGTAAACTCAAATTTCTGATTAGGATGAAACATCTAACCGGGTTTCATGGGTTCTAAGATCACCTACTCAGGATTTTGAATGCCTCCAAGTTCTCAAGAGAGTACTAAATTCTTCGTGACATACGTGTAGGTTTTTTAGTCAGCTCAAAAAATTATCCCATCCTTGCCAAGTACAAGGGAAATAGGACTCATCGTTGGCTAGGCTCAAAAGTTGAACCATGATAGCAGAAAGTTTGTATGGTGGTGAAAAAGATTCTCCGTCATGAATGTGAATGGATCGTTGCTCCATCCTTTCGACTACTCCCATGCTTTGTAAAACCCAACGGGTAAATGACAGCACCGAAATCCACCTCTTTATCCACGTTATCAGCTGAAAAGATGTAGCTTTGATGACTGAACGTCGCTTGGGCACCCATGACTCATAATGCAGTCGCCCCGGAATTAAAGCTTGGTAGGTGAGGCATCTCGCCTCCTAACCCATTGATCTCTATAAACCTTCGGGCGTCAGATCTTAGCTGCACCAAACTCAAGTTTGAACATGGATTCTCCTCCTTCTCCAGAGTACACACCCTCTTCTCCTGACTACTCACTTTCTTCCCCTGAGCACACACCCCTCACTCCTCCATCGTCTCCCATAGAGTCTGGTTCAGTGGTGGAGGTCATCGACGTCTCCTCCGACAAGGATGTTGAAGAAAGGGCTGCAACTCACAGTGTCCTTGTTAAATACGGCAAGCCCCTAGAGCCTCAGGTCCAAGATTAGGTAGAATGGGATCTTTTGGAGATAAAAATAGAGGAGGAAGAAGCGAAGGTTGAGGCAAAGAAGAAGGAGGCATCCGATAGCGTATCCATGAAAGATGGCAAGAAGCCCGCTACTTCATCATCTCCGTCATCGTGTTATTCTAGCAAGGGTAACCGGAGGGAGTAGCTAAGGTGACAACCCTGACGATGGTAGTTGGGAGCCAATCCCTCCCCTTAACCGTCATCGTAGAGCAGCAACCGACAATGGGGAGTTGAAATCATCGTCATCGAAGATGTCAATGATCTTGGGCTATGACACGGCGAGTTCAGTCGGGAGTTGGGGCACTAATGACCTTAACCTTTCATTGGGCAGGAGAGTTAGGGCACTCACTACTTCCTCTTCGCCTTGTAGCTCTTTAGGACTTTTTGTAATCATCTCTCAATTAGCTTACGTGTAAAAGAGCTCAAAAAATCTTGTTAAATGGAAGATTCCTACTTTACTAGAATACATGTTATGACTGTAATCATTCTTTTGAATACAAGAAAGTTTTAACAAGTATTAAGTATCTTGTTTGGATAGTTATGAGGTTTGCAAAATTTCTTACCGCAATGTTTATCGTGACGACCTTAGGCTCGACTCCAAGCGGAAAACGTCTGAGTTTTCAGGCACTCGAGGATCCGATAAGGTCCTCCGTAATCCCTAAAAGAAAAAAAAAATTCTTCCCTTCCAATAGGAAAAAGATATGCACGACAAGTTTTGTACTCCTAATATACATGAAGCCCCCGACTGGTTATCAGGGAAGGATTCTCGGATGGGCAGTCTAAGAAATCGAGCGCGCTTGTGGGTATATGTTCCTGAATTGTGATTTATCTTAGATTTTTTAAGGTATTCGTTCGAGGATAGGTGAAAAGATGTATATTAACAATATGATAATCAATATTACAAAATCACTTTGAGTACTTATATGTAGAACTTACGAAGCTGGTCGATATTCCAAGATTTTTTTTAAGGATTTGACCATCCTCCATAGCTAACCTATATGACCCTAGTTGAGTGGATTTGACCACCCTATAGGGACCTTCCCAATTTGGATATAGCTTGTTACTATTTTTCTGGCTTTGTACGAGTCGTAGAACTAGATCTCCAGGTTTGAAAGATCTTTTACGGATGTTCTGGTTATGGTAGCATAAGAGAGATTGTTGGTACCACCTTGATCTTGTCAACACTTGTGTGCTTTTTTCCTCGAGAACATTGAGTTCATCCTGTCTTCCTGGGAATTTGTCCTTATTGGCATATAGTATGACTCAGGGAGATTTGATCTTTAGTTCAACCCCATAGACTAGAAAAAAATGTGTTTCACCTCTTGCCCTGTTGTACATAGTTTGGAGTGCCCATAGTATGTTAGGGAACTCAGAAACCCATACTTTAGTATAGTTGGATAAGCGGTTGAAGACACGGGTTTTGATTCCCTGAAGTACTAGGTTGTTTGCCTGCTCAACCTGTTTGTTGCTTTTGTGGGTGTGCCACAGACGCAAAGCAGATTGTAGTGTCGAATTCCTCACAGTTGTCGGTGATGATCCTACTCGGAACGTTGAATCTTGTCATGACGCTTTTCATGATGAATTTCTTAGTGGCCGCCTATGTGATTTTTCTGACTGGTTCAGCTTCAATCCATTTGGTGAAGGTGTCAACTATGATGAATATGAACTTGAAGCCCAAGGTGCAATAGGGAAGAGCTCCAGAATATACAACCCCCAAGTTGCGAATGGCCACGACAAAGGGGTCGTCTGTAAGGTTTGGCCAGGTTGATGTACTCTTCTAGTATGAAATTGACAGCTTGTACATTTTTTTTACCAATTTGCTCGCATCATGGAGTGCCATAGGCCTATAAAAATCTTGTCTAAATGCCTTTTCGACCAAGGTTCGGAAGGAACCGTGAGCTCCACACACCCATCCATGGATTTCTTTGAGTAGTTCTCTACCCTGCTTCTATGAGATACATTTTGTGAGTACTCCGTGAGCACCTTTTCGATAAAAGAATACCATCCACTAAGGTATACATCTTGGATTGTGGGAAATTTGCTCGGTTAGTGTATCATCTCTAGGAACAACTCAATCTTGAAGGTACTTGTGGATTATGGTCATCCATAAAACTTTGTTTTCGAGTTGAGCCATGAGTTCCCCCGTGACTCCTTCTAGGGCGTCAACCCCTAGAGAGCCCTCGAGTTGGTTATAGGTCTCGTAGACCACCACTCCCTTGGCTGTGTTCTCTGATGATTTCACACACGGCTTTGAGTGTTTCTCTTTGAAGATCATGGGTTGTCCTGGAGATCATGAGGATGTCGTGCGGGCAAAACTATTGGTAAGACAGTTATCCTTCCATGGTATATACTTGACCTCGAATCTAACGAATTTCTTTTCTAGCTTCCTCACCTATGCAAGGTAGGTTATCATGGTCTTATCCGAGGTTTGATACTCCATGCTAACTTGCTTTACCACCAATTGTGAATCCTCTTTCATGAGCAGGTGGCGAATGCCAAGAGCAGAAGCTACTCAGAGTCCGGCGAGCAGACCCTCATATTCAGCTACGTTATTTGTGGCTGCAAAATCGATCTGCAAAGCGTATTCCAGGAGTTCTCCTATTGGAGAGTGTCAAATATCTAACTATAGGTATATACGTGTAAGGGGTGCATCATATATGGATAGGATACCTTGTTCGCATCTTTAACGACTCTGGATAGTACATACCTGAATCTGTGGGACCTGGTATATTTGGAGATCACGAAAGACCATACTAGGAAGGTCTCGATCGGGTTAACCGACTCGAGTACAACTAGCATCCAAGCTGAATTTATTTGCCTTGCCTTGATTGACAAGACGAAGGACTCCTCATCAATTACGGCAGGATTCAGGGCATTACTAGGGCCTATATAAGGCGAGGACCCAGACCTTTGAAAGGTCAACTTCTACAAAACCCACAACTTTGACGACCTAGAGCAGTTCAATACAACTCAACTCGACACAAGCACCAAGACCATAATAGATGCTCGGTGAATTTAACTCTAGTTTAGTTTAGATATGCTCTATTTCTTGTAATAGGTCTATCCACCTTGCTTGAACTCGAGAGAATACATATACATCAACCTCCATACATGACGCAGGGTATTACACTAGCAGATGGTCCGAACTTGTCTACATCGCGTGTCGTCTATTGTGCTAAATCTTGATCTCAAAGGTACCCTAGTCTAATTACGGACACATTATCAGGAATAAATCTTTGACAGTTGGCATACCAGGTAGGGATCTTCTTCTATTTTTCAGTATCGATCATATCTCAAGTGTGCATCCGCATCGGATTCTCCGACATTGGTTTCTATGACCACTTTGAGTCAGTGAAAATCATCTTCGAATCACCTCCTGCTGGCTCCAAGATCACCTTTGAAACTATGGTTTACCATTAGGACAATCAGGGTGGACTGATACACAATGATATTCTTGAGTCCAACACATTAGATGCATACCGTGAGGTGGGGCACCTTAACTGGGATCCCAAGGAAGTCTAACGTTCTCCAGTTCATAGACACCGATAGCGACGATAAAAGTCAGGAAAGTGACAACAACAACTCCATCAATGGCTAGAGCAGTCGAACAGATTGATCCGTGTTTAGGGCAAAAGCCAGCAAAGCATTCGTTGAGCATAACACTAGAGATCAAGATATTGTGATGAACGATGATGAGGAAATCCCTAAAGACCCAACAGCAGCAGTCGATGCTGCAGGAACTGACACAACGGAGGTGCCATCACCGGGCACTATTGAAAGTGCATCTAGGCCCTCTAAGTGGATTTTGGCTTATTGATGACAAAACGATTAAGGAACTAATATGTTTATTGAAGCTATGAACAGGTTTTAGTCTCATTTGTGAAGACACACGACGTTGACGTCCCTCGAAAAGAAAAGAGAAGTGGTTTATAGCACTCAATAGGATTTAATTTGTTTTATCTTTGAAATTGAGTCTAGGAAAGCCGTACTATCAAGAGGGATGCAATTGTTAGCTTTGATAGTGTCTCAATGCTCAAAGTAACCTTTTAGAACCAATAGTTGAGATACACATTCACCCACGGACACCGGGAAAAATAGACAGAATGTGTTGAGTCCAGAGTCTCTGGTGTTCACCGGATACTCCGGTACTAAGTGTTTTAGGTCAGAGTCTCCGAGAGAGACTCCACCGGAGAGTCTCGGTTTCGAATTATTTTTAATTGTCTGGAGTCTCCGGTGTTTACCGGATACTCCGGTAGTTGGTGAATTTTGGCCGGAGTCTCCGAGAAAGTCTCCGACAGAGAGCCTCGGTTAAGCATTTATTTTTAAAAAGACTGGAGTCTCCAGTGTTCACCAGATACTCCAGGTAGATGAAGTTTTGGCCGGAGTCTCCAAGAGAGACTCCGCCAGAGAGTCTTGGTTAGCATTTAATTTAAATGACCGGAGTCTCTGGTGTTCACCGGATACTCCGGTACCTGGAGAGGCTGAAGAGTCCGGCAAGTCTTCGGACTGTTTCTTCGTGGTGACTAAATCTTACCTGGAGACTCCGATGTTCACCGGATACTCCGGACAGTTCAACAGAACTGTAACGGCTAGTTCTGACACCGTTCTGAGCCCGTTTTGGATTTCAGGCCGGATACTCCGATGTTCACCGGATCCTCCGAGGTAGGTGAGTCAGAACAGTAACGGTTAGTTTTTGAGAGTTAGCTATATATACCCCCACACCCCCTAGCATTTATTGCTTACTGTTGCTGCTGAGCTCCACTTTGAAAAAGCTTCCTAAGAGCATTCAAGAGCCCTCCAAACATCTCTAGTGCTTAGTTTTGCGCCAAATTTGAGAGATTGTGTTTGGAAGTGAAATTGAGTTGTTGAGCATTGAGTTCGTCATCAAGCACACATTTGTGATCTTTTCTCTTGGAGCCTCGTGCTTCTAGACTGCAAGGCGTCGCCCGTAGAGCACCCAACAATTGTGGAGTGCCACGGGAAGTTTGTAATCGCCATCGACTTGAGTAAGAAAATCTAGCTTGATCTTTGTGGTCGCTAGAAGAGGATAGGGTTGGAAAAGACCTAGCTCTTTGTGAGTTCCTCAACGGAGACGTAAGCACTTCTTTGTGAGGTGGCCGAACTCCAGGATAAATTCTTGTCTCCTCATTTGTGCAAGTTTTACTAATTGTTGTAGTTTTGGGATTTTTCCCAAATTCTAGTATTTGTGAGAATCTTACTGCTAGCTATTGTTGTTTAGGCATTTTACTCATAGTAGAACTAGTGGTATCTTTTAGACTCTAGTAAACTTGCTTAGATTAATTTTTTTTAAATCCTGTATAGCCCGGATATTCCGGACTAGACCGGATACTCTGGACAGACCGGAGTATCCGACCTTCACCGGAGTATCCGGCATCTGATTAATCCGCTGCTAAGTTTTAATTTTCAGAAATGTCTATTCACCCCCTCTAGGCAACTTTAAGTACATTCAACTATCCTTGATACAACTCTTCATCGATGGACCGTAGAAGGTCAAGTTCATCCTGGTCTTCAACGACGACTTGCTATGGATACGCCTCATCAGCAACACCCCAAAGATCAAGGAACAAACTCCCTCAGAATAACAATCATGGGGTGACATTGGCCTGACCACATATAAGCCTAGACATGTCTCCCTTGGTCGAAGGAACATGCGTGATAGTCCTCCGTCATCTCCTCTCGAGGAATTTGATGGAGGCTGTGAAACTTTCGTACATGAGCTTCGATCGATACGATACCCAAGAAGTTCAAAGTGCGTCCGATTTTAGAAGTACAACGAGAAGCTAAACCCTAACGAGTGGTTGCAGATATATACCACTGTTATTCGAGCAGCTGGCAGTGACAACATGGTGATGGCCAATTATCCATTAACCACCCTTGATGGACCTGCGATGTCCTGGTTGCTAAACTTGCCACCTAACTCGATTCGATCATGGGCCGAGCTAAAGGCTCAGTTCATCATAAACTTCCAGTGTATGTTCGAGCGCTTGGGGATGGAAGACAATCTTCATCAGCTGAATCAGGGTAAGGAAGAATCCTTTTGAGATTTCATTTGCAGGTTCAGTGACAGGCGTAATACAATCCTGAACATCTTTGACGAGTCAGTCATCATCGCCTTCAAGCAGGCGTCAAGGACACACATATGGTCGGGAAGTTGATTACGTGGAAGATTCATATGGTTAGGGAGCTCTTCGAGTTGGCCGATAAGTACGCAAAGCGTGCTAAAGCCCAGGACCAAGAATTCTCAGTCTAGCAAGGACAAGCCTGAGTCCTTGAATAATGAGGGTAAGAAGAATAAACCTGGTGACAAGCGCAAGGGACAAGATATGAATATAGCCGTTGTTGATATGAGCAAGTCGTGCAATACCGGAGGTAACAAAGGCCTAAGCTGAGGTGGCGGGAAGTGGTGTCCCGTCCATCGGACCATCCATCACGACTTTGATGAATGCCATGTCATTAAAAAGAATTTCAATGATAAGCTTGAGGCTGCTGTTGCTGAGTAACACAGCAAACAGGCCACGCCTGATGCCAAATATGATGAGCCCAAATTCCATGAGGCCAATTAGAGCTTAGGGCACATCTTCGGAGGATCCACCTCGTATGAGTCCAAAAGAAAGTACAAAGCAATCGAAAGAGAGGTTAATCTAGCACCGACCGGGCCCCCTTGGTACCTCAAGTGGTCAGAAATCAAGATCACCTTCGATCAAGCTAACCGTCTAGCCGCAGTTTCACACCTGGGTTGATATCCAATTGTGGTACAGTTGATTATCCTCAACATCAAAGTTTCTCGAACCTTGGTCGACAGGGATAGTTTGCTAAACCTCATCTTCTCCAAGACCTTAGAAAATATGGGGATCAAAAGGTTCGAACGCAAGAAAGGAGTTGAACCCTTCCACTGTATAACTCTGAACTCATCAACCATGCTCCTGGGCCAAATCGAGCCGCCAGTCACATTTGGTGAGCTCGACAACTTCCACATAGAAAGGTTAACTTTTGATTTTGCGAACTTTGAGATGACTTATAATGTGATCCTAGACCACCCAATGCTTTGCAGGTTCATGGCAGCAGTATGCTACGCATACCAGATGCTCAAGATCACAGGCCCCAAAGGGGTCATAACCATCAAGAGATATCAACGTGCAACGGTCAAATTTTACATGCAGAGCCTGGATTTGGTTGAACTTTTCTATCGAGCGGCAACCACTTTGAAAGGCGTGGAGTACATCAAGCCACCGCCAAGATCAAGGACTCCAAAGTTGTGAGCCTCATCGAGGCCTCCTAGTTCGACGACACTGCCAAAGGAGGGAACATCGATGGTGCTAAGGATAAGAAGGTAGGTGGTGGTGTCAAGGCAGTTCCCCTCGACCCGTTTGAACCAGCCAAGATGGTCAAGATAGGGGTCGACCTTGATCCCAAATAGGAACTCAAGCTTATCACTTTCCTCTAAGCAAACAAAGATGTGTTTACGTGGCAACCATTCGATATTCCCGGAGTCCCTAAGGAGGTGATCAAGCATCAACTAGCTGTGAAACCCAACACCAAACCTGTGGTGCAGAAGCAGTGAAAATTTACAGAAGATAGAAAGTAAGCCATCTAAGAGGAGGTCAAAAAAAACTCTTAAAAGAGGGCTTCATTCGAAAACTTTGTCATCCTACATAGCTTGTGAACCCTGTCGTTGTAAAGAAAGCCAGTGGCAAGTGGAGGATGTGCATCGAATTCACAGACCTCAACAAAGCTTGTCCTAAGGATCCTTTTTCTCTTCCTCACATTGACCAGATTGTCGACTCGACGGCGGGTTGTGAATTGCTGTATTTTTTAGATGCCTATTCGGGGTATCACTAAATTAGCATTGGGATAGAGGATGAAGAGAAATTATTTTTATTACTCCTTTTGGCGTATTTTGCTAAGTAAAGATGCATTTTGGTTTAGAGAGTGCTGGTGTTACTTATCAACAGTGTATCTAGAATTGTTTACAACTTCAAATCAGGTGCAACGTTGAAGCTTATGTCGATGATATTGTAGTCAAGTGTAGAACCAAAGATGCATTAATTGTCAACCTCAACGAAACATTCGATAACCTCCAAAAAAATATCGTATGATGCTTAACCCCGAGAAGTGCTCGTTTGGCATTCCGTCCGGCAAGTTTCTCGACATCCTGGTGTCAAGTCATGGCATTGACCTTATCTGGGCAAAATCGGGGCTCTCTACCGGATGCGGTCACCTTAGACATTGAAGAAAGTTCAGAAATTGACAGGATACGTAGCAGACCTTAGTCGATTCCTCTCCAAGATAGGCGAGCCAGGGATGCACCTCTCCAAGATAGGCGAGCTTCATCAGTCCAAGTGCTTATACCCAAGATTAATTAAACCTTCTCCTTCTATTTACACAGTTGGGAAACTCGAATTGTGTTCAGAATCATAATCAAAAGAGTACCATGCATAATGGGAAAAAAATATTATTTTCGTATATCTGCCGGACATAGATTACAATGGATTCTCTTTCTCTAACTTATTAAAAAGGAATATGTACGTACAAGTAATAGGTTCTAACAACCTTATCTAGCGAAGCACTCATTTTCATCGACAACAAATCTCACCTTAAATAGGCTCTATTACCCCAACCAAGACGCATATCGCTAAAAGTACGTGTTTTCTAGAAGAAGTGATTTTTTGAAAATAATTATATAGCTAAAAGTGATTATGTATGGTAAAATATATAGAGAAAATGATTCTATAAAAAAAATGAATTAGAAAAAACTGATTTTTCAACTTCTAGTATCTAATTTTTAGATAATTATTCCTACAAAATCACTGTAAAAGCTAAATATCGCACATTATCGTTTGATGGAGCTCTCCCATGATGATACATACTACAGAAATCCAACGGTCGGGATTTCCTCGTATCGACGGCCATCAGAAGCGCGTCGGGCGGCCGGAAGGAACCCTAGCTCTCGAGGCCGCATATATAAGGAACCCTCGCTGGCCAAAGCCAAACCCCGCACACCCCTTCAACCCCGCCGCAGCCGCCGCTCCAACTGTTCTCTTTGAGGTAAGGCTCCAGATCCGTGCCTCCTTCTTGGATTTTTGGTTCGTTGTTAGCTTCGGAACTGCGGATTTGCACCTGTTTAATGGTATACGCCAGCGAGCACGCAAGTTTTTATTGGTTTTTGCCTAAGCTGCAGATGAGTTTCCGTCAATTTCGTCGTAGGCTTTGTTTCTCATGAACTTACGATTCATTCAGGATCTTATCACTGCCTCTTGGCCGGATTAGTTTGAATCCGTCGGTTCCTTGCGGTCTGTAGCTGTTTATGCTTGATTAAGAGAATTCGTTCCTAACTTTCTATGGTTCCATCTGACTCCTGGAACGAATTACCGTGGCACGGAAAACCTTTTTTCGTCTAGTGTGTTTTAAGGAAGTGTTGCTGATGTTTCTATGGTTTTAATGTTTGATTGCCACTGTATGTCGAGCTAAATTAAAGGTTATTATGGTTTCGTCGTTCTTTTTTGATTTAGTTTCTCGTTCTGTAATATTACCTGTTATGGTACTTGAAATATCTTATTGTTTAGTTACTCACCGTCAAGTTTTATTGTTTAGTTTGGCGCATCTAGTTTATCTGATGTTGGATTCATCTTACGCAGCAGTTCAAGCTTGATCCTTAGCCATGGGTAAGGAGAAGACCCACATTAACATTGTGGTCATTGGCCACGTCGACTCTGGCAAGTCGACCACCACTGGCCACCTGATCTACAAGCTTGGAGGTATTGACAAGCGTGTGATCGAGAGGTTCGAGAAAGAGGCTGCTGAGATGAACAAGAGGTCCTTCAAGTACGCCTGGGTGCTTGACAAGCTAAAAGCTGAGCGTGAGAGAGGTATCACCATCGATATTGCCCTGTGGAAGTTCGAGACCACCAAGTACTACTGCACGGTCATTGATGCCCCCGGACACCGTGATTTCATCAAGAACATGATTACTGGTACCTCCCAGGCTGACTGTGCTGTTCTCATCATTGACTCCACCACTGGTGGTTTTGAGGCTGGTATCTCCAAGGATGGCCAGACCCGTGAGCATGCTCTTCTTGCTTTCACCCTTGGAGTGAAGCAGATGATCTGCTGCTGTAACAAGGTATAACTTCAGAAAACTTCCTTTGTATAGCTGTTGAAGCTTTGTGAGATCCATGCTTGATATTCTAATTGCTTACTCGTTTGAATTGCCTGATCTTCTTAGTAATTGTAATGTCTGTTTCTAACACATTTTAGCACAAAAGTGATGGATATCAGATGCTGGCATTAATGTTTTTATATGCTAGCTATAAGCGTTTCTGCCCTTTCTGTAGTGCATTTCAGGAGGCATGGTTAATTTAACTATAAACTCGCATTGTGCTGTTGGATCATATATTTGCATGATAACCATTGGATTGGATGATTTACATCTCATGTGTATGTGAATCTTTTATACAAGCATATTTCTGCTTCTGCTTAATATGAAGTGATTTGAAGAAGCGTGTAATTAAACTCAGTTGAGTTTCATTACATCAGACTTTTGGTATTTAATGCTTGCATTTGATTTGTCAGATACACATGCTCATTTTATGTTTTTTTGTGATACACATTTGATTTATACTGTGTATTGTTAGACTGCCTACTTTTCATCAATTACTCTGAAAAACCTGTTAGTTACTTTTGTTTCAACATCAAACTAACATATTCTGTGCATCTATTATTAGATGGACGCCACCACTCCCAAGTACTCGAAGGCCCGTTATGATGAGATCGTGAAGGAAGTCTCTTCCTACCTCAAGAAAGTTGGCTACAACCCAGACAAGATTCCCTTTGTCCCCATCTCTGGTTTTGAGGGTGACAACATGATCGAGAGGTCCACAAACCTTGACTGGTACAAGGGCCCTACCTTGCTGGAGGCTCTTGACCAGATCAATGAGCCCAAGAGGCCCTCGGACAAGCCCCTGCGTCTCCCCCTTCAGGACGTGTACAAGATTGGTGGTATTGGAACTGTGCCTGTGGGCCGTGTGGAGACTGGTGTCCTCAAGCCTGGTATGGTTGTTACCTTTGGTCCCAGTGGCCTGACCACTGAGGTCAAGTCTGTTGAGATGCACCACGAGGCTCTACAGGAGGCCCTTCCTGGTGACAATGTCGGGTTCAACGTGAAGAACGTTGCTGTGAAGGATCTCAAGCGTGGTTTTGTTGCCTCGAACTCCAAGGATGACCCTGCCAAGGAGGCCGCCAGCTTCACCTCCCAGGTCATCATTATGAACCACCCAGGCCAAATCGGCAACGGCTACGCTCCAGTGCTGGACTGCCACACCTCCCACATTGCTGTGAAGTTTGCTGAGCTTCTGACCAAGATTGACAGACGATCTGGTAAGGAACTTGAGAAGGAGCCGAAATTCCTGAAGAACGGTGATGCTGGCATGGTGAAGATGATTCCCACTAAGCCCATGGTTGTTGAGACCTTCTCTGCTTACCCTCCTCTCGGTCGTTTCGCCGTCCGTGACATGAGGCAAACAGTTGCTGTTGGAGTCATCAAGAGTGTGGAGAAGAAGGACCCAACTGGTGCTAAAGTGACCAAGGCTGCTGCCAAGAAGAAATGAGGGGTTTGGTTGAACCAGTCAGTTTACTTACTTTTAATCTATCGTAGTAAATTTTAGTGTCGGTTAAGTTTTGTTCAGGGCCATTTCTCTGTTCAGGGCCATTGCTCTTGCTGGGCCCTGCTGGCAATGTGTTCTGTTTGATGTCGTTTAAATACTGTTTCGGCTTTGACAGAAAACCCGGATGCTTTTGAGGTTTATTCATGTTACTATCGGCTGTGGAATACTTTCGTTTGATATGTCGGTCCGTAGATTGATATGAATGGATGCAATTTATGAATATTTTCTGATCTGATGTTTCTGCTTGGTTGGGGATTTGAGAAATTGCATGGGTTGATCCTTACTTCCAATGCTTGTTTGCTACTGAATTCCTTGTTTATATGGTGGAGGCACTGGAGTCATTTGCTCTTCGGTTGAGTTGAACTTATAAAAGAGATGGTTAGGCATGATTCTGTTGTTTCGAAGATAGAACACTGCGAATTCTGTCCGCGCGATGGTGCATCCGAGTAAAGATTGTGAATCCTGCAGGAATCAAGGATGCACGAACTTTACCTTTTATTTCGAGATGACTGCATTGATTTTCAACCCGTTCAACAAACAGTATAACTGCCAGCGAGTGCAAGTGATTAAACAGGCCAGTGTATCTTGCATTCTAATCATCCGTGAAGTTTATCAATGCTGATCTCTTTGTATGGAGTACTTCCATGAAGCGATTTGGACTCACAGATCTTTCTGAGTAGGTATTTTCTTAAAATTGGCGTGCGTGCATTACAAGGTCGATAGATCGAAATGCTAGAACACCCTACAGCTCTGCCTCAACCTGCTTGAAGCTTCGCCTCACCCGCTTTCTCAGCTTCGTTCAACACAAAAATCTTCAGCGATTCCACATCCTTATGACCTGCGCGTAAGATGCTATTAATACATAATACTGGCAGAAAACCAAACGAGAAGGAATATGTTTACATGCAGAAGGATCATAACAGGAAGATACAATGAACAAGTAGAAACTACAGTAGGGAAGAAAAAATATATGTTGTATTGTCGATCCACAATTATGAAGTGCGAAGTTGTACTATAACCAAAAAAAGGACTTTTGAAGGAAAAAAGCTGCCCAAGTCCAACTGTAGTATGTTAAGTTAGCAGATGCATAAATTCTAATTGGTGAGTGCTACTACCAGAAAACACACATATCTTTTGGAGTATTAAGGACGTGTTTGGTTAGCTACCACAATTTGTGTTAGCCAAATTTTGCTGCACTTTATGTGACAACTGTTTGGCTTGTGTCATAATTATAGCATGCTACAATTTTTCACTTCTAGATCTCACCTGTCAGATTCAAGCTTTAGTCAAATCCTACCTATGTTATGACTAATAAATTGTTGGCCATGTCTTAAACAAAGTTTGGTAAAGATGTGGCATAGTATGATAAGGAACCAAACATGCCCTAAGTGACAGGTGACAGTGCTTTGGTGGCATGGTCCAAAGTATATGAATTCATTAGTAGAAATAGAAACTAGCTACACAGGCAGCTTGTAAGCGAGAACTTCAACAACATAGTAAGTACCATAAAAGGTAATGGCTAGAAAGAGTTTAGCAACACGAAGTGATATTTGTTTACTAGTAAATAAGCATGGTTTATTAAATTATCGATAAACACAAAATTTACTGATTTATGAAACATCAAATGTTTTCCCCATCATTCAGTTATACGTTGTTAGTGCCTCTGCTAGCAGAAGTTAGTAGAAACCAAGCAGTATCCAGCCCATGGTTATTAAATTTAGCAACATCTTCATACAAAAGGTGACCTGCTGATCTAAAAGTAAAATCTTCACGTAAGTGAGCACTTATATTTCACAAAAAGGTTTAAAATGTCAGTTTGAATCATATTGGTTTCACTGCACAGAGGTTTTAGTCTTTGAGCTCTCATTCCAACTCTGACCATAATCCATAAATGCTCATATGGGGATGCACTACGATCCATGGTCTAAAATTATCAAGGGAATTGGACCGAGACCCTAAGACAAATATTTTTTTAAGGAACGAATAAAGATTATCCAGCCTCTGCATCACATGATGCAGATATCCTATAGGACACAAACATGGTTTAAGTTGGACCTTTCGCACAAAAGTAGGGAAAACCGGTGAAGCAAAGTATACCTTTATATTTTGCTACTTCTTAGCCTTTATAAAACACCTTGAATGTTGGGTAGGAATGAGTATCCACCTTCGAGCATATTGGTTTGCTAACACCACAGCCAACTTGCCCTATCTCGATTTCATCCTCACCTTCCATATAACCTTTCCCAGGTCCTCCCAAAGTGTCCCAAGTTCTTGCTGCAAATGACGTTTAACAAATCGGCTTCATGGCAGCCAACATAATTCTACTACTCCTGTTTTGAAAAAGATATAGTTAAATTTTTTAAACTTTAACTAACAATAGTTTTCAAAATATTTTATTTGGAAACCTTAAAATCATACGTGTAGATCTGTCTTGAAAAATATTTTTATAATATTATAAATTTAATGGATTTTATAAATATATTCTAATAAAAAATAATGGTCAAAGCTATGTATTATAGACTGTGTCTTATACAAAATAATATGTATTTATGATTAGAAGGAGTATATAAGAAGCCAACATTCATCCCGCCTCTAAAAGTAGGCCTTACCAGTGTTTACACCAGGGGACACAAAATTGCACAAACCATAGTGTCCATCTCCTTTATCTACACAATAGAGATTTTTTCACGCAATCAAACTCACTTAACCAAAACCAACAGACAAGCATCGACAAAATGGTTTGAATTTGCGTATGAGAAATAGCACACTCTGGCCCTCGTTTGTCTAAATTATGCAGACTGTAAGGCTGTAGGGAATGTTGTCCTCAAGAAAGTAGTAGTAACTAGGAATAGATTTGAACTCATGCGCTGTCTATACCAATCAGGTAAGAGGACTGCTTAGGTTATGATCCATCCATTTAATAACATCGAGTGGCAGCTTAACAGTTATGCGGTTGTGAAGGTGAATCCGTTGAACAGTTTGGCATGCAACGAGTTAATTATTTTTTTGCCGCTCTAGCGGATGACAACTTTCCAAATGACATCGACTCCAATTGTTGTACCAAAATACCACCTAATCCCATTGAAACTTACTCATTTGCCACTTTGAGGTCTTTTCCTCCACCATGTGGCATTTTCTTTTACCCTGCCGATGTGGAATTTAACGTCATGTCCACTCTGCCATCACATCTTCCCTCTCGGTTGTGCTCTCCTTCGCCGATGCACACTACTCAATGACCGAGATGCCGAGGTGGTCCGTTTTGCTCCGCCTCCTCTCCATCGTCGTTGTCCCTGACGTCGATGCCGACGGGCCAGACCCCTGCGTGGGCCGCCACATCTACATCCGCCATCTGCCCCCCGTGCTTCAACACGCACCTCCTCTACTACTACGGCGTTGGTGCCTTCCCGCTCGCTGATCCGTCCGTGGTGGCCACCTTAGCCCCACCCCGCGAGTCACTCACCAACCATGGGCTTGGCCCGCACACCCACCCGTGTAGCCGCTCCTGGAACGAATTACCGTGGCACGGAAAACCTTTTTTCGTCTAGTGTGTTTTAAGGAAGTGTTGCTGATGTTTCTATGGTTTTAATGTTTGATTGCCACTGTATGTCGAGCTAAATTAAAGGTTATTATGGTTTCGTCGTTCTTTTTTGATTTAGTTTCTCGTTCTGTAATATTACCTGTTATGGTACTTGAAATATCTTAATGTTTAGTTACTCACCGTCAAGTTTTATTGTTTAGTTTGGCGCATCTAGTTTATCTGATGTTGGATTCATCTTACGCAGCAGTTCAAGCTTGATCCTTAGCCATGGGTAAGGAGAAGACCCACATTAACATTGTGGTCATTGGCCACGTCGACTCTGGCAAGTCGACCACCACTGGCCACCTGATCTACAAGCTTGGAGGTATTGACAAGCGTGTGATCGAGAGGTTCGAGAAAGAGGCTGCTGAGATGAACAAGAGGTCCTTCAAGTACGCCTGGGTGCTTGACAAGCTAAAAGCTGAGCGTGAGAGAGGTATCACCATCGATATTGCACTGTGGAAGTTCGAGACCACCAAGTACTACTGCACGGTCATTGATGCCCCTGGACACCGTGATTTCATCAAGAACATGATTACTGGTACCTCCCAGGCTGACTGTGCTGTTCTCATCATTGACTCCACCACTGGTGGTTTTGAGGCTGGTATCTCCAAGGATGGCCAGACCCGTGAGCATGCTCTTCTTGCTTTCACCCTTGGAGTGAAGCAGATGATCTGCTGCTGCAACAAGGTATAACTTCAGAAAACTTACTTAATTTAGTTGTTTAAGCTTTGTGACATCCATGCTTGATATTCTAATTGCTTACTCATTTTAATTGCCTGATTTTCTTAGTAATTGTAATATCTGTTTCTAACATATTTTAGCACAAAAGTGATGGATATCAGATGCTGGCATTAATGTTTTCATATGCTAGCTATAAGCCCTTTCTGTAGTGCATTTCAGGATGCATGGTTAATTTAACTATAAACTTGCATTGTGCTGTTGGATCTGTTGCATTATGTCTGTTCATGGTATATCTGAACATTGCTGGTTCTGCAGGGTATAATGTGATGTGAAAAAACATAGAATTGCACTGAGGGAAATATTATCAAATGCTTTTATTAATGTTTTTTATATGATAGCTATATATTACTCTGCCCTTTTGTAATATATGAAATATATGTCTGCATAATAACCATTTGTGTTGGATGCTTTACGTCTCATGTGTATTCTGCTTCTGCTTAATATGACGTGATTTGAAGAAGCATGTTATTAAACTCAGTTGAATTTCATTACATCAGACTTTAGGTATTTAACTCTTGCATTTGATTTGTCAGATACACATGCTTATTTTATGTTCTTTTGTGATACGCATTTGGTTATACTGTGTATTGTTAGACTGCCTACTTTTTATCATTTACTCCGAAAAACCTATTAGTTACTTTTGTTTCAACATCAAACTAACATATTCTGTGCATCTATTATCATCTATTATTAGATGGACGCCACCACTCCCAAGTACTCGAAGGCCCGTTATGATGAGATCGTGAAGGAAGTCTCTTCCTACCTCAAGAAGGTTGGCTACAACCCAGACAAGATTCCCTTTGTCCCCATCTCTGGTTTTGAGGGTGACAACATGATCGAGAGGTCCACAAACCTTGACTGGTACAAGGGCCCTACCTTGCTGGAGGCTCTTGACCAGATCAATGAGCCCAAGAGGCCCTCGGACAAGCCCCTGCGTCTCCCTCTTCAGGACGTGTACAAGATTGGTGGTATTGGCACTGTGCCTGTTGGCCGTGTGGAGACTGGTGTCCTCAAGCCAGGTATGGTTGTTACCTTTGGTCCCAGTGGCCTGACAACTGAGGTCAAGTCTGTTGAGATGCACCACGAGGCTCTACAGGAGGCCCTTCCTGGTGACAATGTCGGGTTCAACGTGAAGAACGTTGCTGTGAAGGATCTCAAGCGTGGTTTTGTTGCCTCGAACTCCAAGGATGACCCTGCCAAGGAGGCTGCCAGCTTCACCTCCCAGGTCATCATCATGAACCACCCAGGCCAAATCGGCAACGGCTACGCTCCAGTGCTGGACTGCCACACCTCCCACATTGCTGTGAAGTTTGCTGAGCTTCTGACCAAGATTGACAGACGATCTGGTAAGGAGCTTGAGAAGGAGCCGAAATTCCTGAAGAACGGTGATGCTGGAATGGTGAAGATGATTCCCACTAAGCCCATGGTTGTTGAGACCTTCTCCGCTTACCCTCCTCTAGGTCGTTTCGCCGTGCGTGACATGAGGCAAACGGTTGCTGTTGGAGTCATCAAGAGTGTGGAGAAGAAGGACCCCACCGGTGCCAAGGTTACCAAGGCTGCTGCTAAGAAGAAATGAGAATTTGAGTTTAAGTTTTGTTCAGGGGCATTGTGCTTGGTGGATAGACTGTGCAATGTACCTTATTTGTGTCTGTCTTCAAAATACTGTCATGTTATTTTGAGCAATGGATGCTTTGAGACCGATTTGTGGTTTATGTGCTGTGGAATAAGATTCCATTATAAGTATCCAATTTCTCTGTTTTCTCCTGTATTCGTCGTTTATATTGATGCTGTGATGTGGAGTTGATGTTTTTCCTTTTGCTACCTCAGTTTTTTGCTCTTTCTGCCAGTTGTTCTTCATGCCTTTTTCTAGCAGAAATACCTGCGAACATCTTGATTCCTCAGTTCTGCATGCGATCGTTCCTATCTTGGGGGTGCCAGGGGCAGGTTATCATTTACAGTCACCCCTCAGCCGAAATTCTGTGCTGACCATGGATCTTCATGGACCATCTGTTATTCTAGCGCGAAGGTTTGGAAAGCATACACCGTCTCTTCTTCTAGCGTTCTTGTTTGCGGAATACGTCTGCAGCACAATCAATTGTTGTTTGAGCTCTGTGATTGGGCTAAGCATCAGCTACTAAGGGGTTTCGCGATCCACTGGATTGGTTTTGCAGCATTGCTCGGTTTTGCATTGAAGTGACATTTGTTTCTATTTTTCCCTGGTAAAAATAACATTTGCTTTAATCACAAATACTTCTCAGGCCTTCATTCGATGCAGGGCAAACGAGTCACCCGAGCAGCACATCTCTTACAGGAGCAGGTGGCGCAAGGAGCTGAAGCACATGGACGATCTGCTAATTTTTTTTGTAGCTGCTCAAGGGATGGAGAAGCTGGATGCTTGGTAACGTGCATGTGTACCGTGCTTTGAACCTTTTATTGCAAATTTCTTCGGTGGACTGCCTGAATATGTTTAGCTATTGTTCATAATGCACACTTTGGCATTTTGCGTGAAAATAAAAGCCATGATGCGCCAAGTGGATGATCTAGTATTTTAGATACGGTGTTCGGTGTCGCTAACGCATTGTTCCATACAAAAACACCACATCCATATAATAGCAAATATTAAAGGGAAAATAGTTTCATGCCTAGAAAAATTTAAAACAACTACAATGTAATTCAGTGAACCCAAGAGAGGAGGGAGATGGGTTCACTCCGTAAAAGAGAAAAAAAATCAATCTTCTCAACTAACTTCTTTCGAAGCGGATTAAGTGCCCATAATTTTTCGAACCCGGGGAGATCTCCATTTCCATTAATAGCATAACATAATAGTAGTTCTTACAACCAGATCAGACAGTGGAAGAGATGGACATAGAAGGGTCCAACTAACAGAACCAAGACTAAACTAGATAAGAGCGATACAGTTCTCATCTAAAACGAACAAAAGTGACAGAAGGCCCAAAACTAGGCAGCCAAATACATCCAACGTTCTAAAGACGTACAAAGTTTACCCAACAAAAACTAAACATCTAATCAGATGCCATCATGCGTATAAGGAAACAAAATAGACATCAGGTTGACTGGGGAGCATCATCTTCGACTTGACTTGGCTCATCTTCCGCAGCAACATTAGAAGGCAAAATCATCAACCGACCACCAAAGCTCTGCTGAACTGGATGACGAGCTGAGAAAATCTGATTCACAGTCTGCAACAAGCCTTGTGCACCACGTAATAACTCTTCTTTACTCATCTCATTCAACAAAACTGACCAAAAATGTAAGAACGAGCAAGCATGAAAAATAATATCAGTGGGGTCATGAATTAGTTTCTTTTCAAAGCAAGCTCTATTGCACACCTTCCAAATGGCCCAACAAATTCCTGCTAAACCAAAAACATAGAAAGAGTTCCCATGAGGAAGATTTGTAGCAATCCAGATATAATATTGAGCCAAGGAAATTGGAATAGTGCAGCACTAAGTGCACATAATAGACAGACCTAGCACCGGCGCTCAGGGTGAGACGGCCATAGGTCAATTGTATGGAACTTATGTTTATCATGTATTAGTCTTGGCTCTCTGACTGTAACACCATCACCCTCTTCAGGTGATTTAAAATTTCACGCACTACATCTGTTTCTGTATCTTTGGGGTTGCTTATTTGTGAGTTCTTTATCAAAGATTGTCAACATACGCTGCAGTTGGCAATAATGGAGCACTATCATCTCCTATTTCTTTATGTAACCATTGTGCAGTGGCTTCCAACTTTGGACATCCAGATCACAATGGTGAGTGAGCCTATCTTTCCAACCTATCAGCCAATGTTGGAGTGTTGGAATGGCGGTCCCTTGCTTCGTGCTGGAATGGAGAACGGCAAGAGCAAGTCCTGATGATCTATTCTCTTATGTTTTTTTAAGGATAATTTCTCCAATTGATCAATTTTGTGCAGCAATGGATGCATGGATGGATTTCAGTGTATCAATATGTGCTTTTGTTGTTACTTTATGGCTGCTGTAATTTTCTTTTCACTTAGGTTAAGTTCTTGAACAAAAATTGTGAACCTGAACCTTCTGCATTATTAGATGACTTAAAGTGTTGGATTTGAGTAGACTGCTTTACTATTTTATAGCTTCGTGCCTAAGCTAAAATCAATGTTATTTCTGGAACGAGGGAGCTCATGCGCCACATTTTTTGGCCGTGGAATATGTATAAGTGAGTGCCAGTTCATTAACCAAACTGGCAGTGATAATCTGTTGCGTTGTTCGCTACCGGTTCTAAAACCGGTAATTACAAGGTGTTCTGTGGCGGTGAATTAAATTGAAGAGAGAGGTGGAAGTCGTATAAATCATATATGCACGTAACAAGCATGATGCATCATTTTCTAATGTTAGCCATTTGCATTTACATCACATACAAATATGAGTGTGTCATTCGGTGGTGCAGCGATAACACACATCCTTTGTTTTGCAAATCCATGTTAACTCTATAAATAGATGAGCTTCACGATCTCCGAAATGAGCCACATCGCGTCGCAAGACTTTAGGACATCAAAATCCGACGGACCTGATCTATCCATATTGGTGACCATTAGACGCGGATCGGGCAACCAAGAAGGAACCCTAGTTCTCTCTGTTGCCTGTATAATGGACCATATCCGCTGGCTAAACCCTCCATCCCTTCTCCCCACAGCCACCGCCTCTCGATCCCATCTTCTCCTTCGAGGTCAATCTCCACATCTGTCCCTCCTGCTTAGATCTGAGTTGCTACTACTTGTAGCAAAAGTTCGAGGTGGTTTCTATCATAGATGTATGAGGTTTTGTGCAATTTACATGTCGGATTTGTTTCTTCATGATTCCAAGCTCGATCTATGGTGCACTATTGTCCCGTTATACATTTACTTATGGCATCTTGATGCTATCACGAGTATATAGAGATTAGATCACCGACCTATCGTTAATAGTTGTTCGGTCTAGCACGGGATCTTATGATTTTGAATTTATGCATTGTTCTATCTTTTGACGGTCTCTAGTCGCTCAAAGTTATTTTATAGAGTTAATTTCTAATGCTTCACCTGGCTTCTATGACTATACATCTTGAATCCCTTCGTCTTGGCTATTTTTTCTTTTTCTATTTAGGGAATCAAACGGTGAGAAAATTTATCATGCTAGGCTGGTTGGCAAATTTGGATTAAGCTTGGAAAGGGAAACAACCATAGTACACCGAGGTTGATTAATTTTTTAATTAGATTTCTAATGGAGTTACTGCAACATTTCTTGAGTATATAGTAGTCTATATCTGCTAATTTGTTGATGTTTTGCAATTGTGTATCTGTCTATGAAGAAGAGTTGTAGTTGCATCATTTTTGTTTGATATGGTTGCTGACTTATGATATTATATGCTAGATGATATCTTTGTTCTGCTACTGAATATTAAGATATATTCATTGCTTATTGGTTTCATTTCTCCATCTTATATTCCAGTTTAAGCTTTCCTTGAAGCCATGGGTGCAATCTGATGGATTCCATTTGTCAGTCATGGGTCCATCAAAGTAGACAGTGGATGAGCTGGAGAATGTTCCAGAATCAAAAGACCCTTTTTGAAGCGATGGAGAGTGAGAACAAAGTGGTGCCTCCTCTCAAAATAGAAAAACAATGATTCTCTAAAAAAAGAGAAAAATAATGAATGAAAGATAAAGAGAACAAAGTGTTGCAACTTTTTACTATGATGTCTGATTTCGATGAACTTAGACTCTACCTAATCCAACTAAAATCATGATACAAGACCGCCCAGTGTCCGTGTTGTGATAAGTTTCTCTCAAGTTAGCACTTTGATAAATCATGTTTGAGCACCGAGACATAAACAAAGCTATTAATATTGTATCCCTCTTAATAGTACGATATTCCTATACTCAAATTCAAATAGAAAATCTATACTAATAGAAATACCCACATGCCATCTTTTTCTTCACCTTGGGGGGCGTCAATGTCAAAGTCAATTCATCTTTGGTACTATTCACCAGATCAAGACTCATTGAGCATATTAGTCCCATATCATTTGTACCTTTACTTTGAGCAATGCCCATTTTGAATCTTGGCTTGATGTTCATCAACTTATGAAGTTTAACATCTTCTATATTTTTAAGCTACTTGATGTCCTTCAACACATGAAGTCCAATCGATGCTCTTCACTCCATGTCTTATTGCATTCTTCATGTGATTGATATGAATAATCCATAGCTTTCCATGACCCCCCACGGTCCATTAGCGCAAAGTCTTCACTCGCCCACATCGCAGTTGTCCTTCGGCGCCAAGCCCTTTACTTGTCCTTCACCACCGGATGGTCCATCGTAGCCGAGCATTATTTGTCCTTTACCGTCCTACCATAGACAACCACTTTGTATCATGCATCTTCAATCTCTTCACTTTGTCATTTTGATCATCACATGATCTTCGGAAGCTCAATAAAGCTCTCTTGATAGCTTCTCATGCACTAAGCATAGGAGTCTTTACTTTTCATATCATTTTCATTTGGCTTACCACCAAGGTATGAACCGTAAGCATTAAGAATATAAGTTGTCTTTACTTTTCATATCATTTTCATTTGGCTTACCACCAAGGTATGAACCGTAAGCATTAAGAATATAAGTTGTCTACTAAGTTTATCTTGATTTTGCTCTTCTAACATGGCATATTGAATATATCTAGTCAACTCGTGCCCTCTTATGGATCCCAACCCTAACTCACTCTCAAACACAAAGTACATGGGTTAGTAAAAAAACTTAATTGATAATCTTATACCTTTAGTCACTTAATTTTCACAAGTGACTTAGCCTTCACGCTTAATGTCAATCTTCTTAGCTTCTCCTTCATCTCATGACCATCACCTAGAACTTCAATGACTTTGATCCATTTCTTTAATATCATGGCATTTCTCTACGAATCCATACTTTATCACTCATGCATCTCCTATAGATCAACCTACTAACAATTCTCAATATAATTGTTAGTCCATAGGTATTGTCATTTATTACTAAAACCATACTTAGGGGCTAGATGTACTTTCAAACTCCCATATTTTGGTAATTGATGGTAAACTCATTAGATGATTATATTTTAAAATTTAAAGTTCTTACTATACATCTAATCCAAAAATCAAATGTATATTAGGAACAAGTTTTGAAAGCATCAATCACCACAAAAGATATTTGAGGTTACCAAAACTTCAAAGATACTATATGCTTAATGATATTTTCAATATTTGATTGTTCTGCTACTGAATGTTAAGATATATTCATTGCTTATTGGTTTCATTTCTCCATTTTATATTCCAGTTTAAGCTTTACTTGAAGCCATGGGTGCAATCTGATGGATTCCACTTGTCATCCATGGGTCCATCAAGTAGACGGTGGATGAGCTGGAGAATGTTCCGAAATCAAAAGACCCTTTTTGAAGCGATGGAGAGTGAGAACAAAGTGGTGCCTCCTCTCAAAATAGAAAAACAATGATTCTCTAAAAAAAAAGAGAAAAATAATGAATGAAAGGTAAAGAGAACAAAGTGTTGCAATTTTTAACTATGATGTCCGATTTTGATGAACTTAGACTCTATGGACAGCTTATTAAGAGGGCTACCTAACCCAACTGAAATCATGATCCAAGACCACCTAGTGTACATGTTGTGATAAGTTTCTCTCAAGTTAGCACTTAGATAGATCATGTTTGAGCACCGAGACATAAACAAAGCTATCAACATTGTATCCCTCTTAATAGTACAATATTCCTATACTGAAATTCAAATAGAAAATCTATACTAATAGAAACACCCACATGCCATCTTCTTTCTTCACCTTGAGGGTCATCAACGTCAAAGTCATTTCGTCATTGGGACTATTCACCAGATCAAAAGTCATTGAGCACATTAGTCCAATGTCATTTATACATTTGCCTTGAGCATGTCCACTTTGGATTTTGGCTTGATGTTTATCAACTCATGAAGTTTAACCTCTTCTTTATCTTCAAGCCACTTGATGTCCTTCAACGTATGAAGTCCAATCTATGCTCTTTATTCCATGTCTTCTTGTATTCTTCATGTGATTGATGTGAATCATCTATAGCTTTTCATGGCCTCGCACGGTCTATTAGCACAAAACCTTCACTCGCCCTTCACCATCGTAGTTGTCTTTCGGCGCCAAGCCCTTTGCTTTTTCTTCACCACCGTATGGTCCATCGCAGCCGAGCATCGCTTGCCCTTCACCGTCTTGGCATAGACAACCACTTTGTATCATGCATCTTCAATCTCTTTACTTTGTTATTTTGATCATCGTACAATCTCTGAAAGCTCAATGAAGCTCTCTTGACCATGTACTAAGCATATGAGTCTTCACTTTTTGTGTTATCTTTATTTGGTTCACCACCAAGGCATGAACTACAAATATTAAGCATATAAGTTATCTACTAAATTTATCTTGCTCTTGCTCTTCTAACATGGCATATTGAATATATCTAGTCAACTCATGCTCTCTTATGGAACCTAACCCTAACCCACTCTCAAACACAAAGTACATGGATTAGTTAAAAAACTTAATTGACAATCTTATACCTTTAGTCACTTAATCTTTGCAAGTTACTTAGCCTTCACGTTTAGTGTCAATCTTCTTAAGCTTCTCCTTCATTTCATGAGCATCACCTAGAACTTCAATGACTTCGATATATTTCTTTAATCTCACGGTATTTCTCAACGAATTCATGTTTTATCACTCATACATCTCCTATAGATTAACCTACTAATAATTCTCAATATAATTTTTAGTGCATAAGTATTATCATTAATTACTAAAACCACACTTAGGGGCTAGATTCACATTCAATGTGACGTGGTTGTTTAGTTGGTTAGTTAGTAAAATGAGTCTAAAATTCAGCTAATTTTTAGCATGTTTTCATAATCACCATATTAGGGACCAGGTTACATATGATTTAGAATTAAGTAAATACTCATAACATATTTTACATTTCCATGAATGGTCACACCGGTGTTTAATATATGGCAAAACTATAAAAAAAAAATGCATTCTATACATAGAAAAGACTATGTTAGTGTTTTATATTTGGCAAAATTGCAAAAGATCCTATAAGTCAACTTCGATTTGATTTCCTCTCATATGCCATTTTTAACAAAAAAAAAAAACACCAAAAAAATTTGCTTGGATTGAGTTCCCTTTGCAAGACACATGGTGGTGACCATGCTCATTTTCGATGATGTATCACGATTGGGGTGCAACTACCCATTTCGAGGTCAGTCTCATCCCATATTCGGTTGGACTAATGAGTGTAAGGGTTCAGATCAAAGTAGCTCAATACGATGACGAAACATCAAGTGGTTTTGGTTATAGTGCAAGAGACTATTTATATAAGCACACTGACTTAGCCGAAAAGTTGTGCCATGTTGCGCAACGAGGTAGGATGTGAAAGTGCATCTAGACCCAATAAGTGGGTTTTAGCTTATTGATGATAAAATGATTAAGCGACTAATATGTTTATTGAAGCTATGAACAGGTTTTAGTCTCATTTGTGAAGACACACGACGATTGACGTCACTCGAAAAGAAAAGAGAAGCGGTTTGTAGTATTCAATAGAATTTAATTTGTTTTATCTTTGAAATTGAGTCTAGGATAGCCGTACTATCAAGATGGATGCAATTGTTAGTTTTGATGGTGTCTCAATGCTCAAAGTAACATATTAGAACCAATAGTTGAGAGACACATTCACCCACGGATATCGGGAAAAATAGGCAGAATGTGCTGAGTCCGGAGTCTCCGGTGTTCACCGGATACTCCGATACTCAGTGTTTTAGGCCGGAGTCTTCGAGAGAGACTCCGCCAGAGTGCCTCGGTTCCGAATTATTTTTAATTGACCGGAGTCTCCGGTGTTCACCGGATACTCCGGTAGTTGGTGAATTTTGAACGGAGTCTCCGAGAAAGTCTCCAGCAGAGAGCCTCAGTTAAGCTTTTATTTTTAAAATAAAAAGACCGGAGTCTCCGGTGTTCATCGGATACTCCGTGTAGATGAAGTTTTTGGCTGGAGTCTTCGAGAGAGACTCTACCAGAGAGTCTCGGTTAGCATTTATTTTAAATGATCAGAGTCTCCAGTGTTCACCGGATACTCCGGTACCTAGAGAGGCCGGAGAGTCCGGTAAGTCTCCGGATTGTTTTTTCGTGGTGACTAAGTCCCACTCGGAGACTCCGGTGTTCACCGGATACTCCGGGCAGTTCAACAGAATCGTAACGGCTAGTTCTGACACCGTTCTGAGTCCGTTTTGGATTTCAGGCCGGAGACTCCAGTGTTCACCGGATACTCCGGGGTAGGTGAGTCAGAACAGTAACGACTAGTTTTTGAGGGTTAACTATATATACCCCCATACCCCCTAGCATTTATTGCCTGCTGTTGCTGCTGAGCTCCACTTTGAAAAAGCTTCCTAAGAGCATTCAAGAGCCCTCCAAACATCTCTAGTGCTTAATTTTGTGCCAAATTTGAGAGATTGTATTTGGAAGTGAAATTGAGTTGTTGAGCATTGAGTTCGTCATCAAGCACACATTTTTCATCGTTTCTCTTGGAACCTCGTGCTCCTAGATGGCAAGACATCGCCCGTAGAGTACCCAACCATTGTGGAGTTTCACGGGAAGTTTGTAATCGTCATCGACTTGAGTAAGAAAATCTAGCTTGATTTTTATGGTCGCTAGGAGAGGATAAGGTTGGAAAAGACTCGGCTCTTTGTGAGTTCCTCAACGGAGACGTAGGCACTTCTTTGTGAGGTGGCCGAACTCCAGGATAAATTCTTGTCTCCTCAATTGTGCAAGTTTTACTAATTGTTGTAGTTTTAGGATTTTTTTCCTAAATTCTAGTATTTATGAGAATCTTACTGCTAGCTATTGTTGTGTAAGTATTTTACTCATAGTAGAACTAGTGGTATCTTTTAGACTCAAGTAAACTTGCTTAGATTCATTTGTTTTCGAAATCTTGTATAGCCCGGATATTCCGGACTAGACCGGATACTCCGGACAGACCGGAGTATCCGACCTTCACCGGAGTATCCGGTATTTGTTTAATCCACTGCTAAGTTTTAATTTTCAGAAACGCCTATTCACCCCCTCTAGGTAACTTTAAGTACATTCAGAATGTTAGCCTACGATTCATACCTCCGTAAGCGGAACTTACCAAAGCATAAACACATCTTGTACCACATGTAGTGACCTAATATCACTACTTCTAAGGTATGATGTCAGTCAACTTTGGTAGGTACATGTTTTGGTAAGTTCGCTTATCAAAACATGAAATTGAACCCAGTCAACAACTCAGCATGTTATGCACAAAGAAACAAACCATTTGCAAAATTCCTTGTATGGTTTAGCTTAAAATGATTTATACAGGGTGAATAAGCGGCTTCTAGGGATGCAAATCAGCCTAGGGCTTTAGAGGGCTCTCTTGACTTAGGTCCCACACCGCTGCCCATCGGCCCCCCTCCTCTCGATTCAGCTAGCTTGTTGGCAGTGAGGAGGAGCGAGGACCCGCTCTCTGCATAGATCTAGCGGCTTTTTTAAGGTTTAGTATCCAAATAATTTACCTTCAGTGGCTGCTTGGATGTAGCAATCGATTAGTACTTCGGCCTTCCATGCTTTGCCCAGCAAACACAGAGACTTCGATGAGGTATCTGACAAGCTACAAAGATCCTTAGGTTTACTTTACCTATTTGCGGGATGGGAGGGAGCTTTTGTTGTCCCCTTGTGAGGGTTTCATTTCCATCTCAGTGTCCTCATCGACAGCGGTGACGAAAGGGGTTTCTGTGTTACCTACTTCGGTGTATCCAAGGATGTTGGTGTTGGATTTTTTCTTGTGCAACCATATCCGACAGTACAATTAACAATACCTTTTCATAGCTTCATATGCGTCTCGGCTTTGGTTCTGAGATGCTAAATCTTGCGGCGATTCCAATATTTGGGTTTTTTTTACGAGTTCGGTTGAAGGATTTGATCCTAGCTTTGACGTTCTACCTTGATTTAGCCTAGCGGAGTGATGCAATGGGTGACAGAGGAGATCAGAGATGGAGAAGATGAGTGAATGATATAAATATAATTTCTTTGTAATTTGTTTGTCTTCTAGGGTTCTGATGCAATGGATTTGTACTTCTCAAAATTTTAATATAACCACCTTCTAGTGGCTTTTGCGATTTTCTCAGTAAAGAAAGGCGGTAGTGCCGGCTCCTGCGTGTCGGAGAGGAACGTGAGCCCTACGAAATTACTAAAAATCGACCACCTACGTGTCACATGATGATGCATACGGCCGAAATCTAACGGTCAGAATTTCTTCATATCGACGGCCATCAGAAGCGCGTCGGGCGGCAGGAAGGAACCCTAGCTCTCGAGGCCGCCTATATAATGAACCCTTCGCTGTCGCTGGCCAAACCCCCCACCGTCCACCCCTTCTACCCCGCCGCAGCCGCCGCTCGAACTCCTCTTCTCTTTGAGGTAAGGCTCCAGATCCGTGCCTCATGCTTGGATTTTTGGTTCGTTGTTAGCTTCAGATCTGCGGATTTTTACCTGTTTAATGGTATACGCCAGCGAGCACACTAGGTTTTTATTGTTTTTTCGCCGAAGCTGCACATGAGTTTCTGTCAATTTCGTTGTAGGCTTGTTTCTTCCCGATTCCTACCTCTACCAGCGATAATTTAGTTACCGATCTTACGAAGTTACGGTTCATACGAGATTTTATCACCGCCTCTTGGCCAGATTAGTTCGATTCCGTCGTTCCTTGCGGTCTGTAGCTGTGTATGCTTGATTCAGAGACTTTGTTCCTAACTTCCTATGGTTCCATCTGGCTCCCGGGACTTGAATTACTGTGGCACGGACAACCTTTTTTCGTCTAGTGTGTTTTCTGAAAGTGTTGAAAAAACCGCTAACAAGATCCAAATGTTTAGTAGCCTAGGCCTCTAATGGTTTTAATGTTTGATTGCAACTGTATGCCGAGCTAAATTTTAGGTGCATTATGGTTTCATCGTTCTTTTTTTATTTAGTTTCTCGGTCTGTAATATTAGTATATTACCGGTTACGGTACTTGAAATATCTTATTGTTTTGTTACTCACCGTCAAGTTTTATTGTTTAGTTTGGCGCATCTAGTTTATCTGATGTTGGATTCATCTTACGCAGCAGTTCAAGCTTGATCCTTAGCCATGGGTAAGGAGAAGACCCACATTAACATTGTGGTCATTGGCCACGTCGACTCTGGCAAGTCGACCACCACTGGCCACCTGATCTACAAGCTTGGAGGTATTGACAAGCGTGTGATCGAGAGGTTCGAGAAAGAGGCTGCTGAGATGAACAAGAGGTCCTTCAAGTACGCCTGGGTGCTTGACAAGCTAAAAGCTGAGCGTGAGAGAGGTATCACCATCGATATTGCCCTGTGGAAGTTCGAGACCACCAAGTACTACTGCACGGTCATTGATGCCCCCGGACACCGTGATTTCATCAAGAACATGATTACTGGTACCTCCCAGGCTGACTGTGCTGTTCTCATCATTGACTCCACCACTGGTGGTTTTGAGGCTGGTATCTCCAAGGATGGCCAGACCCGTGAGCATGCTCTTCTTGCTTTCACCCTTGGAGTGAAGCAGATGATCTGCTGCTGTAACAAGGTATAACTTCAGAAAACTTCCTTTGTATAGCTGTTGAAGCTTTGTGAGATCCATGCTTGATATTCTAATTGCTTACTCGTTTGAATTGCCTGATCTTCTTAGTAATTGTAATGTCTGTTTCTAACACATTTTAGCACAAAAGTGATGGATATCAGATGCTGGCATTAATGTTTTTATATGCTAGCTATAAGCGTTTCTGCCCTTTCTGTAGTGCATTTCAGGAGGCATGGTTAATTTAACTATAAACTCGCATTGTGCTGTTGGATCATATATTTGCATGATAACCATTGGATTGGATGATTTACATCTCATGTGTATGTGAATCTTTTATACAAGCATATTTCTGCTTCTGCTTAATATGAAGTGATTTGAAGAAGCGTGTAATTAAACTCAGTTGAGTTTCATTACATCAGACTTTTGGTATTTAATGCTTGCATTTGATTTGTCAGATACACATGCTCATTTTATGTTTTTTTGTGATACACATTTGATTTATACTGTGTATTGTTAGACTGCCTACTTTTCATCAATTACTCTGAAAAACCTGTTAGTTACTTTTGTTTCAACATCAAACTAACATATTCTGTGCATCTATTATTAGATGGACGCCACCACTCCCAAGTACTCGAAGGCCCGTTATGATGAGATCGTGAAGGAAGTCTCTTCCTACCTCAAGAAAGTTGGCTACAACCCAGACAAGATTCCCTTTGTCCCCATCTCTGGTTTTGAGGGTGACAACATGATCGAGAGGTCCACAAACCTTGACTGGTACAAGGGCCCTACCTTGCTGGAGGCTCTTGACCAGATCAATGAGCCCAAGAGGCCCTCGGACAAGCCCCTGCGTCTCCCCCTTCAGGACGTGTACAAGATTGGTGGTATTGGAACTGTGCCTGTTGGCCGTGTGGAGACTGGTGTCCTCAAGCCTGGTATGGTTGTTACCTTTGGTCCCAGTGGCCTGACCACTGAGGTCAAGTCTGTTGAGATGCACCACGAGGCTCTACAGGAGGCCCTTCCTGGTGACAATGTCGGGTTCAACGTGAAGAACGTTGCTGTGAAGGATCTCAAGCGTGGTTTTGTTGCCTCGAACTCCAAGGATGACCCTGCCAAGGAGGCCGCCAGCTTCACCTCCCAGGTCATCATTATGAACCACCCAGGCCAAATCGGCAACGGCTACGCTCCAGTGCTGGACTGCCACACCTCCCACATTGCTGTGAAGTTTGCTGAGCTTCTGACCAAGATTGACAGACGATCTGGTAAGGAACTTGAGAAGGAGCCGAAATTCCTGAAGAACGGTGATGCTGGCATGGTGAAGATGATTCCCACTAAGCCCATGGTTGTTGAGACCTTCTCTGCTTACCCTCCTCTCGGTCGTTTCGCCGTCCGTGACATGAGGCAAACAGTTGCTGTTGGAGTCATCAAGAGTGTGGAGAAGAAGGACCCAACTGGTGCTAAAGTGACCAAGGCTGCTGCCAAGAAGAAATGAGGGGTTTGGTTGAACCAGTCAGTTTACTTACTTTTAATCTATCGTAGTAAATTTTAGTGTCGGTTAAGTTTTGTTCAGGGCCATTTCTCTGTTCAGGGCCATTGCTCTTGCTGGGCCCTGCTGGCAATGTGTTCTGTTTGATGTCGTTTAAATACTGTTTCGGCTTTGACAGAAAACCCGGATGCTTTTGAGGTTTATTCATGTTACTATCGGCTGTGGAATACTTTCGTTTGATATGTCGGTCCGTAGATTGATATGAATGGATGCAATTTATGAATATTTTCTGATCTGATGTTTCTGCTTGGTTGGGGATTTGAGAAATTGCATGGGTTGATCCTTACTTCCAATGCTTGTTTGCTACTGAATTCCTTGTTTATATGGTGGAGGCACTGGAGTCATTTGCTCTTCGGTTGAGTTGAACTTATAAAAGAGATGGTTAGGCATGATTCTGTTGTTTCGAAGATAGAACACTGCGAATTCTGTCCGCGCGATGGTGCATCCGAGTAAAGATTGTGAATCCTGCAGGAATCAAGGATGCACGAACTTTACCTTTTATTTCGAGATGACTGCATTGATTTTCAACCCGTTCAACAAACAGTATAACTGCCAGCGAGTGCAAGTGATTAAACAGGCCAGTGTATCTTGCATTCTAATCATCCGTGAAGTTTATCAATGCTGATCTCTTTGTATGGAGTACTTCCATGAAGCGATTTGGACTCACAGATCTTTCTGAGTAGGTATTTTCTTAAAATTGGCGTGCGTGCATTACAAGGTCGATAGATCGAAATGCTAGAACACCCTACAGCTCTGCCTCAACCTGCTTGAAGCTTCGCCTCACCCGCTTTCTCAGCTTCGTTCAACACAAAAATCTTCAGCGATTCCACATCCTTATGACCTGCGCGTAAGATGCTATTAATACATAATACTGGCAGAAAACCAAACGAGAAGGAATATGTTTACATGCAGAAGGATCATAACAGGAAGATACAATGAACAAGTAGAAACTACAGTAGGGAAGAAAAAATATATGTTGTATTGTCGATCCACAATTATGAAGTGCGAAGTTGTACTATAACCAAAAAAAGGACTTTTGAAGGAAAAAAGCTGCCCAAGTCCAACTGTAGTATGTTAAGTTAGCAGATGCATAAATTCTAATTGGTGAGTGCTACTACCAGAAAACACACATATCTTTTGGAGTATTAAGGACGTGTTTGGTTAGCTACCACAATTTGTGTTAGCCAAATTTTGCTGCACTTTATGTGACAACTGTTTGGCTTGTGTCATAATTATAGCATGCTACAATTTTTCACTTCTAGATCTCACCTGTCAGATTCAAGCTTTAGTCAAATCCTACCTATGTTATGACTAATAAATTGTTGGCCATGTCTTAAACAAAGTTTGGTAAAGATGTGGCATAGTATGATAAGGAACCAAACATGCCCTAAGTGACAGGTGACAGTGCTTTGGTGGCATGGTCCAAAGTATATGAATTCATTAGTAGAAATAGAAACTAGCTACACAGGCAGCTTGTAAGCGAGAACTTCAACAACATAGTAAGTACCATAAAAGGTAATGGCTAGAAAGAGTTTAGCAACACGAAGTGATATTTGTTTACTAGTAAATAAGCATGGTTTATTAAATTATCGATAAACACAAAATTTACTGATTTATGAAACATCAAATGTTTTCCCCATCATTCAGTTATACGTTGTTAGTGCCTCTGCTAGCAGAAGTTAGTAGAAACCAAGCAGTATCCAGCCCATGGTTATTAAATTTAGCAACATCTTCATACAAAAGGTGACCTGCTGATCTAAAAGTAAAATCTTCACGTAAGTGAGCACTTATATTTCACAAAAAGGTTTAAAATGTCAGTTTGAATCATATTGGTTTCACTGCACAGAGGTTTTAGTCTTTGAGCTCTCATTCCAACTCTGACCATAATCCATAAATGCTCATATGGGGATGCACTACGATCCATGGTCTAAAATTATCAAGGGAATTGGACCGAGACCCTAAGACAAATATTTTTTTAAGGAACGAATAAAGATTATCCAGCCTCTGCATCACATGATGCAGATATCCTATAGGACACAAACATGGTTTAAGTTGGACCTTTCGCACAAAAGTAGGGAAAACCGGTGAAGCAAAGTATACCTTTATATTTTGCTACTTCTTAGCCTTTATAAAACACCTTGAATGTTGGGTAGGAATGAGTATCCACCTTCGAGCATATTGGTTTGCTAACACCACAGCCAACTTGCCCTATCTCGATTTCATCCTCACCTTCCATATAACCTTTCCCAGGTCCTCCCAAAGTGTCCCAAGTTCTTGCTGCAAATGACGTTTAACAAATCGGCTTCATGGCAGCCAACATAATTCTACTACTCCTGTTTTGAAAAAGATATAGTTAAATTTTTTAAACTTTAACTAACAATAGTTTTCAAAATATTTTATTTGGAAACCTTAAAATCATACGTGTAGATCTGTCTTGAAAAATATTTTTATAATATTATAAATTTAATGGATTTTATAAATATATTCTAATAAAAAATAATGGTCAAAGCTATGTATTATAGACTGTGTCTTATACAAAATAATATGTATTTATGATTAGAAGGAGTATATAAGAAGCCAACATTCATCCCGCCTCTAAAAGTAGGCCTTACCAGTGTTTACACCAGGGGACACAAAATTGCACAAACCATAGTGTCCATCTCCTTTATCTACACAATAGAGATTTTTTCACGCAATCAAACTCACTTAACCAAAACCAACAGACAAGCATCGACAAAATGGTTTGAATTTGCGTATGAGAAATAGCACACTCTGGCCCTCGTTTGTCTAAATTATGCAGACTGTAAGGCTGTAGGGAATGTTGTCCTCAAGAAAGTAGTAGTAACTAGGAATAGATTTGAACTCATGCGCTGTCTATACCAATCAGGTAAGAGGACTGCTTAGGTTATGATCCATCCATTTAATAACATCGAGTGGCAGCTTAACAGTTATGCGGTTGTGAAGGTGAATCCGTTGAACAGTTTGGCATGCAACGAGTTAATTATTTTTTTGCCGCTCTAGCGGATGACAACTTTCCAAATGACATCGACTCCAATTGTTGTACCAAAATACCACCTAATCCCATTGAAACTTACTCATTTGCCACTTTGAGGTCTTTTCCTCCACCATGTGGCATTTTCTTTTACCCTGCCGATGTGGAATTTAACGTCATGTCCACTCTGCCATCACATCTTCCCTCTCGGTTGTGCTCTCCTTCGCCGATGCACACTACTCAATGACCGAGATGCCGAGGTGGTCCGTTTTGCTCCGCCTCCTCTCCATCGTCGTTGTCCCTGACGTCGATGCCGACGGGCCAGACCCCTGCGTGGGCCGCCACATCTACATCCGCCATCTGCCCCCCGTGCTTCAACACGCACCTCCTCTACTACTACGGCGTTGGTGCCTTCCCGCTCGCTGATCCGTCCGTGGTGGCCACCTTAGCCCCACCCCGCGAGTCACTCACCAACCATGGGCTTGGCCCGCACACCCACCCGTGTAGCCGCTCCTGGTCTCTCATGCTGTTGTGCCTGGCTCACCCTCACGCGTCGCGCCTACCATAGCACGCTGATGCTCTTTGCGAGCGACACCTCGCGCCCATCCAGGCCCAACATCCGTGGCTCCATCCTCGCCGAGTGCGCGAACCGCACTAACACGCGCGTCATCGTGGACTGTCCGGTGGCAAATATGCGCACAACCCGACTCTGCTTGCAACTGCTGAGGGACAAGCCAACACAACAGTCGACGTTCGATGCCATCATCACTGGTTACGTGCCCCTATTCTTCGAGGACATCGCGGCCGAGGCGTTGAGGGTGGTGTATCAGCGCCACGGGAGCACCGGAGAGATGAGAGGGGCGGGGAAGGATGCCATGCACCGCGGTGACAATGCAGTGTGCGGTTTCGATCATGCAGAAGACGACGACCTTTGTCTCTAGGGCTCGAAAATCGAACGCCCAGACCGGTCATTGTACGACATGATGACAACAAGCTCGTCAGAGGTGCACACGACAGGGCTCATGTCCACCACGCCACGCAGCGAGACCCTTGTCACCTTACCCTCAACGTCGCCCACATCCGCCGCGTACACCGCCGCTCAGCTCTGGATTGCGACGGCTTCTTGTGCATGGACCCTTGTCGGCTCAGGAACAGATCTACTGCGTGCGATGCCCTTGGAGACAAATGTGACTGTGTCGTTGGCAAACTGGAGCGACCAGGTCAGGAGACGAGAACAGGCGATAATGTGGCAAAAATAAAAAAAATAAACAACATATGCTACCGTATTTACCAAAATAGACAACATAACGGTGTATTTGCAAATATAGCATATGTATTTGGCACTTCAAACACCAAAAAATTGATTCTGGTACCCAATGTACCGAAAAACGATAGGCCCACCTGTATTCGGCTCCTAGATATCAAATATGGTACTGTGAACCGTATTCGGCACCTCAGGTGCCGAAAACGCCCTGTATTCGGCACATGAGGTGCCGAATACGGTGAACAATGCTTTAATACAGGTCGAGTGTGGTGCTCACATCCCTTCAAATCACATCTTCTCAGTGCTTTCAATGCATCTCCACGCTGCTTTCGCTTTTGTTGATTTTTTAGCCCACACTACTGTACACCATAGCTTTTAGCCCCCGCGCTATCGTGTTTTGTTATAAGATAAGATCGGGGTGGTAAGGAGCCACATCGTGATAAGAGAGGAGATGAACAGTAGCGCGAGCAAAGGAGAAGCAGCGCTAGGCAAGGAGGAGGAGTAGCGCAAGGAGAGGAGAAGCAACGTGAGGTGATGAGTAGTAACAGCGTGAGGACAGGAGAATTAGCCTGAGCCGAGGAGGAGCAGCAATGCGAGTTACAGTAAGTACTTAAAATATGTATTTAATTAATACTTGCAATAATAATAGTAATTAGGGTAAGTATATTGTTTAATCCATTCAATTACATTTGTTTAATTATTTGCTTAGTTTGATTATATGAATTTGATTATTTGCTTAGTCAGTGTAATAGTAATTAACATGAATTTGTATAATAGTAATTAGCATAAATTTGTATAATAGTAATTATTTGCTTAGTCAGAGTAAGTAGATGGTATAATAGTAATTAGCGTGAATTTGATTAGTTAGTGTAATTAGATTATTTATTAGTTTAATAACATGATATCTTAGTTGTGGCATTTTGTACTAGTGGTGGCATAGGGTGATGGTCTAGTGATGCATGCTTTCCATAGATGTAAATAGGGTGTCACTATAATGAGAGAAAAAGAAAAGAAAAAGGAAAAAAATAAAATTTAGAAAGATTAAAAAAAACTTGGGTTTGACAGAAAGATTTGATTAAAATCACAATACATTGAAAAATTATCAAAGTAAATTTTTTTTAATTAATAGTGGTCTACACCTATTTAATTAATATTTTAATTCAATCCATTAAATAGTGTGCGCACTGAAAAAATGCATAGCCAGAGAGGTGGCCAAGGATGAGATGTGATGTGAATGATGGATGGATAGTGATGTAAACCTATTTAATTAATATTTTAATTCAATCTTAATATTAATTATTTCATTTTAATTCAATATTTATGATTTAATTAGCATAGTTAATTATTTAAATATTTAACATTATTGAGTATTGTACTATTTAATTTGCATTGTTAATTTATTTATTATTTATAGAGGGACGTAATTAGTTGTGTATCGTATATACATTTAAATAGTTATTTTTTATTACATGTACCTTTGCTTAGAAGATACAATATGACTTTCCATATTTATTATGGAGAACGTCCCATAGTTTTATAGAGGATGCTCGTAACAATACGAAACTGTTAGCATATAGAAAGTTCGATTGAGGTACCTAATGACCTAGATGGTCTGAAATCATATATTATGAGCCTTTTGCGTGTGAATGAGTAATCTCATACTATTGTCTTGGAGGGTGTGCGACAACACATTGTTCCAAATAGCTCGTTCGTTGTCTATACGTTATTCAAAATGAGAAGGAATAACGCATGAGCTTTGTACTCACGCAAGACATTAAAGAACTTTGATATAGGGTGTATGTAAACATAGTGTCACGACTGGTGCAAGGTGATGCAGTGACTACCGTGGAAGGATCAGGCTAGCAGGTGATGCATGAAGAGGATGGAGGGTATGTCGAGGAGGGCAGTTCCAGTAGAGAGGGAGCTAGAGTGAACCCTTTTGAGGTAGATACAGGATGCATAGATGATGAAGCGGATAGTAGCGGGGATTAAGAAGCTTCTAATAACGATGACTCGGTGCCGTTGATCTAGTACTTTTATGGTGTTGGGCTATTAGATTGTGCCGTCGTTGAGTATAACACGTTATCTAATTGGGGATACCAGAATAGTGCCATCTAGGTCGGACAACAATTTCGTAATAAGGGAGAGGTCATCCACTTTATTAGCAACTATGTTGTAATACTAAGAAAGGACCACAAGTGTGTACGGTCTAACCCCACAGAGTATGAGGTCAGGTGTATCAAGCAACTGAATTGTCCTTACTTCATACGAGCATATAAACCAAAATATGAGAATTATTTTGTGATCAGTAGACACACCCCACATACATACAACGATGAGACTATTAGGAATGTGAGTCATGCCATTGATGTGAAGTTCATAGCCCAAGTCCTCATCACCCTTGTTGGTATGGTTATTTGTTTGTCGTCAAAATCTGTTATGGAGGAGGTACAGACTAAGACGAGTATGCTGATCAATTACCGCACCGCGTGGCGAGTGAAACAAAAGACATTGAAGATGTTGTTTGGAAGCTTCGAGGAATCTTACAACTATGCTTCAAGTCTATTGCAGAAGGTTGTTATGATGAATCTAGGGACTCAGTGGGCCATAGAGGAAGAGCCGATCAAGCTAGAGGATGGGTCATACAATACCACTGATTGATACCTCATTAGTTTATTCTAGTCCTTTGGGTAATGCATGGAAGCTTTCAGACATTGCATACCAGTTGTATGCATGGATGCCACATTTCTGAGCGTTAAGTACCATGATACCCTTATGACAACGATAGCGGCAGATGCAAATAATCAGATCATTCCTCTCGCCTTTGCAATGGTTGAGAGCGAGAACAATAATAGCTGATTGTGGTTCCTCACCTTGGTGAGGACACGTGTCGCGGGCAAAAGAGAACGAATTTGCATCATCTCAGACCACAACAAGGGATTTTTGCATGCGTTGGACGTGTTCATGATAGCACAAACTACTCCATTGCATGGCCTTATGTGGAGTGAAGATAGTGCATGTGACACTTGGGAGCGAACTTGTACACAAGGTACCGTAACAAGTCTCTTATAAAGAGATTCAAATGGTTATTTCTGTAGAACCAGCAGACAAAGTTCAACGAGATATGGAGAGAGCTAAATGCGACCACTAGTAAGATGATGGTAGAGCAACAAGCATAGGAGGACTATCTATGAATGCAAATGGTTGAGGGATAAACTATCGTTAGCCGTTCATGTGCTACGTTTAGCCAGTGGATAGCGGGAAAGCCGGTGGAGCGTTAGACCCTAATCCATGATACTCACGGTGCCAAGTTAGCACATAGAATTTTAATGATCATATTGTATCATTTCTTATGCAAATAGACCTTCTAAAATTATTGTATCCTATGTTAGGTACATCATCATAACAACGAACATAGTGGAGACGTTCAATAATATCCTAAAGGGAGTACAGGGCCTCCCGTTGTGTGCCATCATTGAGCTCGCATTCTACAGAATGGCGGACTACTTTCGAGACCGTGATAATGCTGCTATGAACTGCAGCATGTGGTTCACACCTAAGGTGGAGAAAATCATATCTAGAAAGGGGAACAAGGCACACTTTCATCGGACGAGTATCTACGACTTGACCAACAATGAATTCAACGTCATATGCCATCGTAGGTATGCTTCAGGATATAGCGCAGAGGACACCGTGCAACAATGTCAACTTGAGCCTCACGAGGTGAAGTGCACATGCAATAAGCTAAAACTGCACCATATCACATGCTCGCATGTCTTAGCCGCTTGTAGGGACATGGACAGCAATGACGGATCACAGTACATAACACCGTACTTCACGATCGATACATTGAGGAGCACATGGCTTCCAAAGATGTGGTCCTTCAACATCGAAAGCAACTATAAAGTAGTCAAGGGGTCTAAGTGGGTACCTTATCCCTGAGCACGATGCACGGATCCTGGAAGACCTAGAGCCACGAGGCTGCAAATCAGGGGCGCCCTGTTAGTAGTTTTGCGACCACCAAAGGAGCAATGGAAGGATTACATTGAAAGCAGGTAATTATTTGTTATGTAATGCACTTCAAATATTGTATTGGTATTCAAGCTTCATTTGCCCTCTGCATCTTGTAGGTTTAGTGTACAATATGACAATAAAGATATTGGTATCTCCATGTCCTGGATTCATAGGCTACCATAGTTCGGTCCATACCACCGAATGCGGACGAGGCTATAATTATACAACACTATGAGGTGTACTTATACGTCCTGCTATGAGGTATCATTTTCTGCAACACGACAGACGAGAGGGTCCCGCGAGACGCCGGTCAAACGCACGAGTAAGTGTTTTATTATAGGTAGCATTAGTATCTTATGTGATCAATGCTAATAAATTATAATTGTTTATGTCACATATAGGAGGAGCACATAGGGGGGCGGAGGCATATAGGATTGGGCATCCGTGAATGCCGAGCATCTACATAGGTGGATGAAGTCAACCGCGGTGGATGTTGTTTTTTTTCTACATAATACGACGACGCCATGTACTGGGAGTACCTTTTGTGGTACCATCTGTGCACACGTGCCACCTTACTCAGTGGACTTCTAGAGCCAGCCCCCATACCCTTTCCCGAGGACCGTGTCTACCTTCTTCATTTTATGGTAAGTGATGCGATACTTATAATGATTTTTATTGGTTAAACCTTTGTATTACTGACATGACCCTCGTCTTATACAAACCGAAGAGGCGTGCGAAATGCATACACAGATGGAGCAAGCTTGTGGGGAAGCAAGCGGGTCATTAACACGGAGGGATCAGAACCCTCTCTGGGACTACATGAGGACGAAAAGGTCCCGCTTCCTATCTGCTATACGTGGTCTAGGTGGTTGTGCCTCGCGTTGGAGGGGGTATGACCTACTAGCCATGGATCCGTCTCGTGCCTCTCGCAGCAGCACTCGTCCAGTGCCCGTGACGAACCTATTCAGACATAGTTGCAAGAGGCACCTTCGGCTCTAGAGCATCATGCGTCGCATTCCGGTGTTGAGGACGATGAGTGCACATAGGCTCCTATGCCCGAGACAAGCCCCGCAGTGGACACAGGCTCCTCAGACTATGCTGACACCTCCGCCTGCAATATCGACTCGTCATGAGGACATCGTTGACTGCACGTAGCAGACATCTGACTGGAGCAGCATGCAAAATTTTGACTGTGTTACTGCAATGCATGCCGCTAGCTTCATCGAGCTCCTTAGCGCACAATACCCCTACTATCCCGATGCACCTGGGGGTTCACAGTGGTACCAGTAGGGCGAGCCTTTGGCATACCAGACTCTATCAAAGCACGTTCTAGGGGCGTCCACACTGTCGCATGAGGATCCTTTATCATTGTACATGCATGACAGAGTTAGCGGGGCGGGATACATGTTCGGTAGGATCCCACTGGACAGGACGATAATGATGATGAGCAAGAGAACACGTGGCAGGGGCTAGCACATGCCGCTAGGATGAGGACCACACACCCATCAAATGCGTACACTCCTGGGGATTACGTGCATCATTGTCGTCGTTGAGTCGTTAATGCAATTGTTCGGTGCACTTGTACTTGTTAATGACATATGTATTATTGACTTTATTTTCATAGTCATTCATATTATGCATTATTCACTGTATTGTTAATTTAATTATTTTTAATTTATGTAATGTTTGTCAAATAATTCTGGCACATAACTTTATTTGCTAGTTATGTATTAAGCTTTGTTTAATATTAATTATGATATTTAATACTAATTTAATGTTTTTTAAATAATTAGGGTTTTGTGCTTTGGTGTAGAGCCATAATGTTGCAGTGAAGGATCAATAAATCTATGGTAGGATCTTCGAGTATAGGCTTTCTATAGACACCTATAACGATACATATAACACTTATGCCTCCTTACAGGTTGTGCGTGAAGGGAATGATGATCTCTTCGAGGAGAACAACTTAATCCAAGTCATAGCCAAATTGCATATAAAACCCTTTTGTTCTACTTTATCCGCTCTGCTCCAACATGTAACCACCGAGGACCTTAAGACTCTCTTGCACGAGCCAAACATAGCTCTCAGCCAATCTAGCAAATCAAGATCACCCCCCTTCTGCCTCTGGGGCTCGAATGTCAACGGCCAGGTCAAGCCCCGTGTGTTCCGCAACGCTACGATTGCTGCTTTGGGAATACCAAATAGAATGCAGTCGAGACAACCACAAGTAGAGGAACGACCGACACAGCTAGCATGCCCCCACAACCTATAACCTTTTTTCCAACCTGACTTACTTGCACGAGTGATTAGCTGGTATACTGGTTCTCCTATCGTCAAACGTATCTCAGGGTGTGCGAACTGACCGACCATCCTTCTGCTCTAGGTTTCTCTATGAGACAAAGAATGATAGTGATGTTATCCAACCAGTATGCATCCCATATTCAGATTCCTAATTTTCTCTGTGGTCACCCTACTTATCTTTTTTCCATTGATTTGAATGCTCCTCTTTTGCGTTAGGTATTCCCGGAAGATGCACAGTTGATCAACAGAGACATCACAAACTTCTTGGTGATGTATATGCTCTTCGGCGGGGGTGTCATGCCTCGTTCGCGTAGAAGACGACGACAGTCAGTGAACCTAAGGGGTACATGGGAGCCCTCTACTACTCATCCAGAAAATGACGAGGATGATGATTCCATACCCCCAATGTCTCGAAGTTCCAATAACAATACAGAAGAAGGTTCAAAGAAAAATGCAAGAGGACGTTAACGTACCATATCGAGATGGTGTACAACTGGCAAAAAAATAGGATGTGCTACTACCGTGATAGCTCAAGATGACGACGATGACGATGATTTCATGCCACAACGATCCCTCCCTCCGAGGCCTCTATCTCCAAAGGACATTAATGACCCTAAAAATGATGATGAATTTGCTAGTACTCATCTTTACAACTTCCCATTACCACCTCGGAGACGACAACCATCTTACCTAGATAGCATTGACTAGCACAATTGACATTCTTCCGCTAATTTACGTCGTCACTTTCCTCTGCCATCTTGAGATGATCTAAGTATTCAACATCTATGCACTATGAACTATGCAAATACCAAGCAAGATTATTTATTTTATTTACCTTTCCATTTCATTAGTTTAGTTCGATGTATATATGGTTAGTGTCTTATATTAAAGTACTATGTTACGAACTATTTGTGAAATTTATGTCTAATCAATGTGATGGTAAGTTTATTATATTAACGTACTATCAAGCACAATTTTTTTTAACATATGAAAAGCATTACTTACAAAGCTACTTAAGTATCGTTTCACCGGACCCGCTCACGTACTCACAAATACACTTCAGTGCATACAGACGACTACTTCATCTCCATCACAATCTCATTGTAGGTCAATTATCAAACAACAGGGACTCATCACCTCATCGCACTGCAGCATTGATTCATGCATAGATTTTTCACTGCCGCTGCAATTACGCCCATTAATAAGCTTACCAGAGTATCTGATGCCCTTCATCAATATAAGGCACTGCAACATTGGCTCATACACAGGTTTTTTCCTGCCACAATACCTCTGTCCTAACTTAGGCTTTAGACATACCAATGCTTATGCTAGTGTCCTCTTATGACTAATGTTGTAGCACGAGCACATTGGAGATTGGCATAGACTGGGGTTGCATCACCAGCACCTCGGGGACTAACATTAATTGCAGCTCTAGCATCAATCATGTGATTGTATGAACCGTTCAACATATGAGGATTGCTTACTGCATGATGAATGTATGAACCGTTCAACACACAAGGATTATTTGCTTTAGGATGAATGCTTAAAGCAGGCTTTGACTTTGGATTAAGATTAAAGGGATATATGTTACTTCTACATCCACTCAAAATCAACAGCTTTCGCAGGGAATGCTTTTATAGGATTCTATGCCTATATACAGAGGTAACAATAACTCATTGCTGAACTTTTACATAATGAAATGACCACATCAAGCAACAGCTTTCACAGAGAATCTCTGCTAAGCATCAATACCAAAACTTTTCCAGTTTTCATAGGGAATTCTATGCTCCAGCCCCTAGCCAAGTCCATACACGCAGTACATGCACCAAGCCACAACCACTATAAATAACTACACCCTCATCCATGGATAGACCACTCCTTTCTCAGCTCTCTCAACTGCAATATTTTTCTCAGCTCCACTAAGCCCACCCAATAAATATGAGGGGATTTTCATCCTCCAAAGGGTTGAACCACCGATGTGCTTCTGTGGCGATCCTTGTAGGTTTCGTGAGTCCTAGGACATCTCTTACACTTATAGCCTACGCTTCTTCATATGTGCCAACTACCAGTACGATAAGACTCGATATGGACTGTACGAGTACCTACTGATATAGCGACGTATATCACTCATGTGGCACTTTCCGTATGACTTCATGTACTGCTTTACTAATCTCTCATCTTATTTCATTTGTCCAGTCTCCTCCACCTATCTGTGACTTTATGAAATGGCTGGATATGGAGCAAAATGAGCACCAGAAGCGGTGGGTCGATATGAGCATGTGGTGGAGGAGGGAAGCATACGAACACCGGGGTACAAGCAACAGTAGGAGGAACTACGACTCAAGCGTCAGGAGGAGGAGCATATGAGGAAGTCAGCGAAGGAGAGTGTCGCAGCTGAGGCATGCGAAGCAGAAAGGGAAAGGAATCAAGAGAGGGCCTATCACGCTAAAGCGGAGGGCCCCGATACCTTGTGAAAGGGCAAATATCCTAGATGCACTTAGTAGAGAGTATCTATTGTAACCTGGTCTATTTTTATTTCCTAAGACATGTTAGGTTTAGCAGCGGCACGCTATTAAGTTAGTCTTTAGACGTACCGTATATACCAACGTTTGTTATCGTCATCTCTTTATGGTTAGGATCTATTCACGCAGCGACAAAAAACCCCATATTTCATGTAATGTTTATCACTGTATGTAACATCTATGTTAGGTTATATAACAATCGTACTTCATAACTATTATTGTTCGATAAATTAGAATTTGTATCCTCCTAATGTTACTTCACTAAAAAGTTACCCACATAAATACATTCAATGAATAATAAAATATCGACAAAATTACGTTAAAACAAATTTACACGCACTCACTCATCCAATTCTTTTCTTTATTCATTCGCTCATACCCTATAAAATAAAGTTATGCTACTGCACTCTATTTAGCCTCACTATCACCCCTAGATACACACTCACTCATGCAGAGACATGACACGAGATGGCACACACTCACTCATCAAGTTTCTTTATTTATTTATTTGTTTATGCCATAATGAAATAAAGTTACGTTATTGTACTTTATTTAGCCTCACTATCACCAATATATACTACACTTTATGCAAAGAGATAACACATGACAAGATGCGACGTGAGTAACGAAAGCAGCACGTGATAGGGATAGCTTGTTTTTGAAACCTGAAGTTCTGAATATGGCACTATACACAGTATTCGGCAGCTCAGATGCCAAAAAAATAGTTTGATCTATTTTCGAAATTTGAGGTGCTAAATATGACATTGTACATCGTATTTGGCACTATATTGTTTTCAGCATCAGAGATGTCGAATATAGTGCATAGTGACGTATTTAGCACCTTAGGTTCCAAAGCCTAGCCGATTCACCCATTTTTGATGCCTCGTATTCTGAAATCGGTTTTTCGGTGTTTGATGTGACGAATACATGTGTTAGATTTACAAATACACCGCTATGTTATCTATTTTAATAAATACGGTAGTGTATGTTGTATATTTTTGAACTTTTGCCACGATAAGGCTAGAGCGACTTGGTCCGACCGCACCTAGAGGGCAGAGCGCGTGTCTGAGGGGGCAAATGGACATTTCAGTTTATTTTCACGTTGGCAGGGTAAAAAAATTAAAAATATCACGTGGCAGGAAAAAAGACTTTAAAATAGCAAACCAGTAAGTTTTGATGAAGCTCGTCGTATTTTGACATAGCAGTTGGGATCAATGTCGTTTGGGATGTTATCATTAGTTAGAGTGGGAAAAAAAATAATTAACCCGCTTACAACAGCCAGAGCCCCATGAATAAGCATGCAGATCTGCGCTGTATTAGTGCATCCCAACAACGGAAGTACCCCACGAGTTGCTGGTCCTTGGGTCGACCAGCGCAACACACACAGTACAGGCGTGCCATGGCTCTGGAACTATCTCCGTTGGTAAGGCGCAGAGAAGGGCAGGAGGAGTACCTTGTCGGAGAAGGTCTCCTTGGTGAGGGTGATGACCTCGGCGCCGGACCACACGGAGAGGGACAGGAGGACGGTGAGGGACGCCACCAGGATGTGGTTCGGGATGCGGCGGCAGCGACAGGAAATAGATGGATCCATGGCTCGCCCGGACACGGAGTGCGGCGACGGCGACGGCGACGGCCGGCGAGGAGAGAGAAAGGGGAAGGAGGTGGGGTGCATGCCTGCGATCTGGTTGGTGTTGGATTGGGCCAGAACATACGTGCTTCTGCGCGTGGATTTATTGGGCCTTGGCCGTGTCTTCGTGGGTGCAGCCCAGTTTGGTTAGCAAAACGTCTTTGCGCGAGGCAACTTTTGATGGTTTGCGCCGGCTATTTGGCAGTACGTAACACAAACACTGGTGTGTTACGTCTCGAAAAGTCAAAATAAATTGGTGTGGTGACAGTGATTTGTGTCTGTTCTTGTTGGCGTCTCTTGCTGTCTCCACTCCGATCGAAGTAAAAAACCTGGTGCTGTTTCATCACGAGATCCCATCCCCATATGATGCAGCACGGCAGGTCGGCAGGCAAGCGAGAACGCGCCTCCTCGTGCTCTCTGCCAGGTGCCAGCGACAGAGCGAGCAGAGCAGAGCGGGGGGCATATTCCCCTCCCGTCAGCCACAAAGAATCAATCGGCTCTCTGGCCGGTAGCCTGGAGCCTGGTTCGTCCTCCCGGGCTTTTGCCGAGAGAGTGGGGCAAAAAAGAAGAAAGAAGGGGGAAAAAAGCTGCGTCGGGGTCGTTGTTGATCGACCACTTTGTATTTTCCTTGGGGTCGTCCACGTTGGACCGGTACTGGTTCACATTCCACTGATCCGTTCGCTCAAGGGCATGTGATGTGCAGCTTAAATGCACGGTCGATCTTCAAGTCGCAGAGCCTCCGTTTTCTATGTTCATTGCAGGAGAAGAGAGCATATAGAGATCGATGACCATCCGGCAGCAACAAGAACACGGCCCTGTCGTGCGGTGCAGCAAGTGGCCGCTACCAAAATCCACACTCCAGTTCAGAAGATCATGGAAGAATCAAACCGTTGGGGCTTTAGGCTTTAGCTACCCTACCCAGCCCAACACATGCGTGAGCATAGCATGTTCCGTCACCGGCTTGCGCTCCCGGCCTTTTGTCAACCATCCAACGCACGGGCACGTTACGCGCCACCGGTTCGCCGAGGTGGTTACGGCTTTGCGTGTCATCTTTATCCCCGACTGATGATGGACACCATTGGATGGGTATCGATCGAGCTAATCCGTCTCTTTTTCTCTGAAATGAAATTAAAGAGTCCAGCTAACTCATGATCGCCGGTTCATGACTCATCAGCGGCCCCATGATTCTCCCCAGCGGCAGCCTCTTATCATGCATGAAAAGGGTCTCACGATTCTTGGATGCATATGCTGATCTCGATCTTTCCACTTGTCTTGCACAGATCACCTCATGTTTCTAGAAGCAATATTATATGCACCACGAATAATGATACTCACACTGCCCTTCTTTCATTTTCCTTTCACTGCCATAGATTATTGTCACCCATACTCCAGCTTAGCATCATAACCCCATCGACGTTACTCGATCGGAAATTGACACTCATGAGGTCTCTTTCTTAGCATGTTCACTGGAATATGCTAACCGACCGGATTCTTCTTTGAGGCACATGTCAATGATTCATGCTTCATTTTCTCTATTTATACCTTCGTCAACTTTGTTCTCTTACTTTTGTTAAGGAAAAAATTATTCTGCTTGTGCTTGTGTATATAAAGATGGGAACTCAATGTCAACATATGCAAATATCAACAATAGTTTTAAAAAGCTAATGACCATGAGCATGTTGTCGTATGATAACCATACGCAATGCGCTTTTAAATTACAAAACTGTGTATATCTATCATAAGTCAATCCAACTTGCAAATACCCTTACGGGTTAAACAAACATGGCAGGATCGCATGGAAGATGAAGTAGGATCATCAAGAAGGAACCAATAGGTCTTCTCATAGTATATTCTGATTAGCCTGATTGTATCGATCGAGTATATTTACAAGACTCATCATGAGTATCATGAGGACAAGGCATTGTTACAATGCTACTCAACCGTGAGAACGATTTCTTCAAGTTTAATTCATGAGGAAAGGTACAACATCTTCACTTTTGCAGTAAAAGGAAAAAAGAAGAGGAAGAACACATCTCGTGGACCAGCCGATTGATCCCACCACGCTAGCTCCATCGCCTCGGCCACGCCGGACACGCAATCAATCACACAGCCATGCAAACACTTAGGGCGTGTTTGGTTTGGCTGCTCCATTCATGCAGGACGTGTGCGTGCAGCAAGACGGAGAGAGACTGACGTTTGAATGGTTGCACCGGTGGGAAAAGCTGTACCCGCTGGTGCAAATGCATCCGCCCAGCCAGGCCGGCGGGAAACGCCGGATTCGGCCGTTTCTCCCGGGCCTGGCTGGCGGGATGCAGCAGATTAGCACTAATGACGAATAATTAGTGAATATTAGCTTATATTAATATTTTTTAAATTAGATTAAAGTTTAATATGATAAATTAATTATTATAGAGTGTATTTATGTTAAATAAACATCATATTAATACTTGTTTTTTATTTCAATCTAATATAACGTATACTCGTGCGGGCAACCAAACACAATCTCTTCTCAGCCAGACTGAACACATGCAGCCAACCAAACAGACCCTACTGCATCTCCTCAGCCTGTCTCAACTCAGCCTGCATGAGCCATACGAGCCAGGCTGAGGACGTTCGGGCAACCAAACACACCCTTAGCTGTTGTCAACCCCACATCGATGCCACTAGTCCGGACGCTGTTTTACATATACTCCATACAGATACTACTCTTGTGCTCAATAAACCCCAAACGCAAAAGAAGGAAACCGTGGTATGCAGACCCCACCATCCATCCTAAGATCCAATAATAAATACGAACAAGTGTACAGCTCGGTGGTAAATCTCCAGCTATGAACTGAACTGATGAAAGTTTAACTCACGTCTCACATACTCTTTAGAGAGGAGAGATTTATTCTTAGTTAGCGTAGGAAGTAGCTCGGGTTATGCTAAACATACATATATGTGCAGTTAGTGAGGTTTATGTAAAAGCGTGCGTGCTTGCTTTTGGTATAAATGTGTAGTGTGTGGGCCCTAAGCTGTATTCATAAAAAACAAATCCAGCAATAAGAAAACACCCTCGCGTCCTGACGACGCGCCGCGTGCCGTGAAGCCACCCCCGCCTGCTCGCTGCGCGGGTCGGAGCACGGGATCCTGCCCCGGGGCAGTGTGCGCCCACCCCCACCTGCCCGAAGCGTAACCGGTACGCGCGCGTGGCTCGGATCCCCGGTACGGCGGAAGCGTTTGTGGCCCGTGCTGCTTGCGGCCGTGGCGTGGCGGCCCGGTGGCAGCGGCCGGTGCCGTATCCGGGTGTTCGAGGGAGATGGCGGGGCCAGGGGGCGGCCGGTCTCCGCCAGTACGGTCCACCCGTTGCGACCGTCCACTCTGCTCCTCGTCGGGATGCGCTGCCGTCCCATTTCTGCTAGAGCGACGCGCGCTTTTCACCGCAGCAAACCGCGCCACACAAGCAACTACTCCTGCTCCACGTCGAAGAACACCACCCAACAGCTAGCAAAGGGCGCGGATTTTTCAAACGTTAATGGCACCTCTATATATGTAGTTGAATATTTGCATCTCTTATAGTAAGATTTCCTTTATATAATGTAGGGGGTCCTTTATTATAAAAATAAAAATTACTCATGTTAAAATTTACCCTCAAAACCTCGATTAAGGATGGTAATTTATTCCGATTACCTATTTACCCATAAATAAATAACCAAATAGAGTAGAGTATGGATAGCATTTGATACTCACAGGTACGTTCGTATGCAGAAAATATTACCCAACAGATAAGTGGGTACGGGTATAGGTAAGACATACTCATACCCGTGAATGTATGTGATGTTGTCTAGAGAGGGTGAATAGGTATTTCCTGAAAATTAAAACTTCACAGCGGATTATAGATTCCGGATACTCCGGGTCAATCAGAGACTCTAGGGTCCGGAGGTTCCGAGCTTAACACGGATAGTCCGGGTGTAACAGGAAATCGAAAACTAAGAACACCTAAGCAATTCTAGTGAATCTAAGGATTACCACAAGTTTCAAATGAAACATTTTCACCAACCATCTGTAACTACAAACTCGTAAACATATAGATCAGATAGCTTTTCTTAAAGATCAACTAGAACGAGAAAATTTTGCAAGAAGGTAAAGGAAACAAGAATTTGTTTTCTAAAGTTCGGATCAAACGATCGTATATCTCCGTTGAGATGCTCACGAAGAGTCGGGTCTCTTTCAACCCTTATACTCACCAAGCAACCACGAAGATCAAACTTGGACTTACTCAAAGCTTTCTCTTCCCTTACGGAGGCGAGGATGACCTACACAAACTTCTCAGGACACTCCACTAGCTTGGATGCTATCTGGGTGACGCCTAGTCGTCTATGAGCTCCAAGCTTCAAGAGTAGCGAACAAGAATAGATGACTTACTGATGAATTCAAGTGCTCAAAAGATGAATTTATGCTCACTAGCACTTAATCTCACTTTCTCAACCCAACTCTCAAAATCTTGCAAGATTTGATGTAATGGATGAGTTATGAGGGCTATTGAATAGCTATGAATGTGTTTGTCTTGAGTTGGTTCAGCAACAACAACACTTAAATAGAGAGGGATAGGAGGTATTTATACCATCCCCTAAAAAACTAGTCGTGACAGTGTTTTTTTTAACTGACCCAGAGTATCTGGGTTCAGCCCGGAGACTTTGGGTTGGCACTTTAACGCGTAACAGAGCTCTGTCCGGAACCCAACTCGGAGGGTCCGGATGACTGACAGATCTCAAAATATCCGGGTCAATCCCGAGACTCCAAGTAAAACACAAAAGCCCTAACCGAACACCCCCTGCCAGAGCTAGACTCGGAGACTCTGTGTAACACACTAGAATCCGGAGTATCTAGGGTCAGCCCGGAGACTCCGAGTACAAACTAAGACTTAGAACTTCCCGGTGTTCGTAGGGTGATTTGTGTCTCTCTTCTTTGGTTTAAATGGGTATTTTGAGCACTGAGACATATTCAAGTCTATCTATGCTCATCTCTCTTGATAGTACGGTATACCCATACTCAAATTCGAAAATAAAATTAATTTAAATATATTGAGTGACTACATGCCGCTTCTCTTTCTTTTTGAGGAACATCAACATCATTTAACTTCTTTGATGTGACTAAAACATGTTCATAACTTTAATAAACTCATTAGCCCCATAATCGTTTATCATCAATTATCCAAAATCCACATAAGGGTCTAGATGCGCTTTCAATCTCCTATTTTTGGTGATCGATGAGAACACGATTAAAGCTTACAAAAGATAATTGAATTAAAGATTTTTGAATTCTAAGATATATGTTAGCTCCCACTAAATTTGTGCGTTAAATAAAGTTAAAATTAAGATCAAATGCACATATTTAAAATAATTTTTTTATTAAGGGATTTTCCTATATCTTAGCATTCGTGGGGTGCAATGAGTGTGAGTGAATATGATAATCCGTGATGCATATAACAAGGTATATCACATAATAAAATAAAGGGAGAAACAAAACATTACACCATAGAATATTATAAAGATCTCACACTACCATAGATAAAGTTTTACAAATTTAAAAATCGATAACTATCATACCACAACATAGTTTATCACATATTATTGCAATAAGTCTTACATGTCCAACATAAACGATAAAGATTTTAATAGATAAAGGAGTTAAGATATTGCCCAGAACACGAAGACTCTGGATTCAGGCAGAGAACAAACAGCATGAAGATAAAGACATTCTCTCCCCCTTTAGCATCAAGCACCAAAAAGGAAAGAGAAAAAAAAAATAAAGATTTAGTCGTTGCCCTCTTCATTGTCCTCATCTCTATTTCCATCTCCACTACCGTTACCATCATCATCATCTTAGGAGCTTTTCTTGGCACCACCCAAAGCCTCTTCCTGGGTTTCTTCCTCATCAACTTCTGGAGCATGAAATGTTTCCACACCCTCTGCTGCAGTTCAGGCCTCATCATACCAAGCCTATGGATTCTCAAAAGCTTCGAGCTCGCTTACTTCTTCTTTGAAGGCAATCAAAGAGCAAGGAGATTCAATTCTCAAATGTGTATGAATAGCCTTTTGGCTCTCCTCAATCTTCCTCAACCTCAAATTGGTCTTTTCTTTGTGCACCTTTATCTTCATGGCATTGTGAGTGCAAATATTGACTATAGTTTTGAGGGCACTCTTGATAAAGGATGGAGAGTCACATGAGGAAGATACACGCCTCGGTGCTGTCCTTTGTGCTGCGTTAGGAGCTGACCTTGGAGGAGAAGGTGGCATAGATGAAGATGATTTTGAACCCACCAACCTTACCCTATAAGGCTCATGATTCACTTTCTTAAAGAAATTATTCTTTGTGACCTTCTTGATCATAAACATGATATAAGACGCATAGACACAACTCCTGTTAGGTGTGTCAGATGTAGTGTGTATCTCTTCTCAAAGAAAGTCCACCACACTAAAAGGATCATCCTCATTGGACATTCTAGAGAGCAATTCCTTGTGTTCCCTTGAACATTAGTGGAATCACCACTTTTTAGAGCTAAAGTGAGACAAAACAAGGAGTTTAGACACTTGTAGAATGGCATCATGCCTTTTGTTGTGCCAAAATTCACTTCACCTCGATTCTCATATGTGAAGTACATTTCTTCACAGGAGAGTTGTTGCTCATTATGAATCTTGGTCTTGCTTGTGTCCCGAACATCAAATCCAAACAAATGAGCAAAAGACAAATATTTGATCTTGTATTTCTCTCCTTCGATCATCCAAAATATTGATTGATTTTCTTCATGGTCATAGTAGAGAGTGGCATAAAATTATGATATGAACTTATCACTTCAATCATATTTCAATGCCATAATATTCTTGATCCTTTTATCCTCATAAGCTGTAATGAGCTCATTGAAGGTATGATTATTTTTGTTAGCCATGTAGTCCCAATCAATCTATTGCATTGGGGTGACTGGTTTCTTCTTCTTGAGGATCACAGTTTCATAGAAATCCGCTTGAAAATCATTCCAAAACCGATAATCTGCCATATTTTTCTCATAAACATATGGATCTTTATATCTTTCCTTTTTCACATTGCCGGACCTTTTCTTGTAATCAGTCACTCTTCTGCCTAGCTTACCGAATCTTACACCATTATATGGCTTGTGAAGTTTCAAAAGTTGCACATAAACTCTTTCTTCATCTTGCTCTTCCTCTATTTCCTCTTACCCTTGAGCCCTAGAACCGAAGGCAACTACCTTTTCCTTGCCTTTCCCTTGCCTCTCCCTGCTACTGCTCCCCTTCCTCCTCTAGATGACAAAGCATCACCACAAGGCACATTGACAGTTTGAGCCATCTCATCAATGTGAATGCCACTGACACGTGAAGCCTTCACCTTTATGAACCACCTTATGAGTACGACCATGTCCACTACTATGTCTACTACTACTGCCACTTCCTTCGTCCTCTGAAGCAGGCTGTTGCGATGGAGAGTCGGTTTGGGCTAGTGGATCAAACTTAGTCTTTGTCCTCCTTTAATAAGCTTGACCAACATCTTTTGCATCAACCATCTTGAATTGCTATGAGATAGATATGGATGATATACTTGAGATATGAAAAGGATTGCTAAAAAAAATGGAATTGAGGAACAAAACTAGATGAACATGATCTGGACAACCCGAACTATCTGGGTTGCCCAAACCGGGGCAAAACTTGGGGTTTGAGGAATTTAATAAATGCATTTCCAAACCCTTGGAATACATGATTCTATGAAGGACCGGACAATCCGATCAAGAGACAAGTTCTCTTGGTGAAGAACTTGGAAATCCCATGGTGAAAACCTTAGATCGCCAGAGGGGAGGTCACCACGGTGGGAGGATGAGAGAGGAGGTGAAAGAGATAGAATGAAGGAGTAACTTCTTAGGTTGTGTATAAGACTGGATAATTAGGAGTATCCGGGTTGAGATTTAAAACGTAACCAAGAGGGACTGCCCGAAGGGGAACTCGGAACCTCCAGGTTGAGTGACAGAATTCGGAGTATCCGGGTGAGTCCAGAGACTCCGGGTTCTGTCAATTCGACAGAGACACCCATGGCCTAAGGACTTACAGAATCCGGATACTTCGGGCTAGGTCGGACCTTTCGGGGTTCTGGAACATGACAGAACTTGATTTTGAGATGAGATTCGACGAAATTTTTTGAGAGAAGGACATATAAGACATTTTTGCCACTTGTGATCAGCCAACAAACAACAATATGTAACAATGGTCACAAGTAGCAAAATATGATCGAAAGATCAAATAATCAATTTTTTGGAAAATAGCACTAAAAAGGTATTTTCACAAACTTCTAGCTAACAAAGCTATAAGATTAGAATAAATAATTGTATGCAACATATCACACCACGTTGCGAGAATCTAGGATATTTAGCTCACTTCTTTAACTCACAAAACCTTTGCTCGTCCAGTGTCTTGGTGAGGATATCAGCTAGTTATTTTTTGGTTCTCACATGGGGAATATCGATATCCCATTTGGTTGAGTGGTCACTCAAGAAATAGTATCGGATGTCTATATGTTTGGTTCTTAAGTGTTACACAGGATTGTTGGCTATTTTGATGGCACTCTCATTGTCACACAAAAGTGGAACTTTGGTCATGTTGTAGCCATAGTCTCTCAAGATTTGCCTCATCCAAAATAGTTGAGTACAACAAGCGCCCGTGACAACATACTCGACTTCGACGGTGGATAGAGCTACGGAATTTTGTTTCTTTGAGAACCAAGACACCAAAGACCTATCTAAGAATCGGCAAGTCTAAGATGTACTCTTTCTATCCATTTTGCAACCGGCATAATCAGAATTCGAATAGCCGATAAGGTTAAAGATTGAACCTTTAGGATACCATAAGCCAAGGTAAGGGGTATGGACCAAATATCTAAGAATTCTTTTAACGGATATTAAATGACACTCTTGTAAAGCAGCTTAAAATCTTGTACACATGCACACACTAAGCATAATATCGGGCCTAGAAGCACAAAGGTAAAGTAAAAAACCAATTATAAAGTGATATACCTTTTGATCCACAGCTTTGTCATCTTCGTTGAGATCGAGATGTCTATTGGCTTGCATAGGAGTCTTGATGGGTTTCACATTCTCTATGCCAATTTTTAGCATATCTTTGATGTACTTGATTTGATATATAAATGTGCATTCATTGAGTTGTTTGATTTAAAATCTTAGGAAGAACTTTAACTTCCTCATCATTGACATCTTGAACCTTTTGGTCATGATCCTACTAAATTATTTACAAAAGAGTTGATTAGTAGAACCAAATATAATATCATCGACATATATTTGGTAAATAAATAAATCATTATCAACTTTCTTAGTGAAAAGAGTAGTATTAACTTTTCCTATTTTAAATCGCTTTTTGACAAAAAAAAAAGTCCCTAAGGCATTCATATCATGCTCTAGGTGCTTGCTTAAGCCCATAAAAAATCTCATAGAGTTTGTATACATGATGAGGATACTTAGGATATTTAAATCCGGGTGGTTGCTCCACATATACTAATTCGTCCATTGAGAAATGCGCTATTCACATTCATACATAGGCAAGTAATATACGAATTGACTCAAGCCTATCTACAGGAGCATAAGTCTCACTAAAATCCAAACCTTCTATTTGCGTGAAGCCTTGAGCAACCAACAACCTTATTTTGTTTCTTGTCATGATCTTGTTCTCATCTTGTTTGTTACGAAAGACCCATTTGCTGCTGATCATATTTTGATTGAGTCTTTCCAACAATAACCAAACTCATTTCTCTTGAAATTATTGAGCTCTTTTTGCATGACTATCACCCAATTCAGATCTCCAAGTGCATCTTGTACCTTCAAAGGTTCCAAAGAGAAAACAAAAGACTAATATTTATAAAAATTTGCAATTCTAGAACGAGTGGTTACCCCTTTTGTATATCACCAAGGATATTATCAACCAGGTGATCTCTTTAGATACTTTAATTGAGTCTTGGATGTGGCACTTGGGATTATGGTTGAATGTCATCTACTCTATCATTATTAAGGAATTTGTTGGAGTTATCATGATGTTGATCTTGATCGTGATCTTGACTTTGGTTTTGATCTTGAGTTGATGTTGGTAGCTCCACTTGAATTAATGAAGATGGATGAGCTTTATCATTATTAGCCACTTGTTGCTCTTGAGGTTCTTGAGGCTTAATTTCACCAATTGCCATCTTATTTATCGCCTCACTTGGAATTTTTTATCACATAAAACATTATAATCAAATTTCTCCACTTGGGAGCCGTTAGATTCATCAAAATGTCACATCATGCGAGATTTCAACACAACCGGTGGTTTTGTTGAAAACACAGTAAGCATAGGCATTTGATCCATAACCAAGCAAAAACCTTAATCTACCTTAGGATCAAACTTAGAACTTTTAGCCTTCTTGTTTAGAATAAAGCATTACAACAAAAACTCTAAAGTAAGACACATTAGGCTTGTTACTGGTTAGAAGCTCGTAGGCAGTTTTCTTCAAGATCTTATGGAGATATAACTGGTTGATGACATGACATGCGGTGTTGACGGCCTCCGACCAAAATCGATCCGAGATCTTGTACTCATCAAGCATGGTCCTTGCAGACTCTATGAGAGCCATGTTCTTTCTCTTGACAATCCTATTTTGTTGAGAGGAGTAGGATACCGAGAATTCATGCTTGTCCTTCTTTATCAAGAAATTCTTCAACTTATGTATTCTTGAATTCTTTTGTTGTTACTTTTCACCTTTTTTATCTTCATATCGAATTCATTTTGGGTTCTTCTCACAAATTTCTTGAATATGGCTTGTGTTTCACTCTTATCATGCAAAAAGAATACCTAAGTGAAACAAGAAAAATCATCAATAATAATCAAACCATATTTGTTACATCTAATGCTTATGTAGACGATTGATCCAAATAAATCCATGTAAAGAAGATTCAATAGTCTTGTGGTCATCATCACATTCTTGGTAGGATGAGGAGCTCGAATTTGCTTGCCCACCTGATATGCACTATAAATTCTATCTATCTCAAAAGAAATATTTGTTAGTCCTATGATGTGCTCTCCCTTTAAAAGTTTAGACAAATTTCTCATAACAACACGGGCTAGTTGGCGGTATCATAGCCAACTCATGCTAGACTTAGTAATCACATAAGTCTTAGGCTTTACTTTATCCGTTGAAAAGTCAACAAGATAGTCCGTTGAAAAGTCAACAAGCTAAAACTTACTCTTCAAACAACCGGTGAAAACTATTAAGAAGTCTTCCCTTCTAGAGATGGTCACACCCTCATGAGTAAAAAATACAATTATAGCCTATTTCACAAAGTTGTGATACGGATAATAAATTGTAACTAAAAGATTTGACCAACAACGCATTTGAGATATAATGACAATTGTAACTAATTGAAGATATCAATTTTATCTACACCAATTGCATCTTCTTTCTCATTATCACCAAAAACTATATTTTCATAAGATCCTCCATTTTATTCTAATGATAAGAACATTATCTTCTCTCCAGTCATATGATTTGTGTATCCACTGTCAAGCATCCAATTTGATCCATCGGAGGAGTATGCCTACAAAACAAGTTAAGCCTTTTATTTTAGGTACCCGCCGCCACCTCCTAGTTCCAGCCCCACTGTCGCGAGCTCCTCCACGCCCTGCGTTGCGCTGCGCTGCCTCGACCCGCCTCGCGACGCGCCACCTCGTGCCGTGCTATGCCGCCCTGACCCACCCCGTGATGGGCTGCCCCACCTTGGCATGTCCTGCACCACCCATCCAGTCATACCCGCGGGCGACGGGTTTAATGCCTGTTCTTCGCATGTGGGCATTCCCGATATACCCGCAACTAGTTAAAAATTGACAACTACAAATATGAATGAGCACTATTCGTACCCGCCATACCCGACTACCATCCTTAGCATCGATGCTTTATCTTTATTTACTTATACCATATTGTACTTTTGTTATACTAATTATTAATGACTTATATCTTATTTCGTCCTATCACCATATAAAATACTAACGTCATTCATTTTTATCGTACTCAAACATTCTTAATTGTATTATGATAGTACTCACCATTGACATCACATGTTTCACCATTGACATCACATGTCAACAGGTCACCAAAATCAATAACAACCTTTTAAAAATATTCACATGAAGAAATAAATGAATGAAAACCATCATTAATTTCTTTTTAAGCAAATGCTCCATATCTACAACAAGTCTCCAATACTAACTCAAATTAATATTCACGTGAAAGAAACACAAAAGAAACGAAAAATTCACGAACGTGTATGAACTTCTCATATAAAGTTTCACAATGTGCTTCAAAGAAATACCATAATCATAAAGCTAAGAAACCATAGTACTTAGTGTCGTACATGCACTTTATGATATCTACAAGCAATGCTAAACAACAGAGACTGTTTATCTTTATCTATCTACAAAGAACTTTTGCTACTCTAGAATGGTGAAATAAACCTAAATAACTCTTCCAAGTTTGCTTCATCTTTACAATTTACACAAGCAAAAACAAATTAGTGGAAAATATTGGACAACATTAAAACATTTGTAAACAATTATGTCCCTGACATTTTGGAACAGTAGTCTCTTAAGTTTTCTCATCAGTGAATGCAGAAACAAAATAAGACCACTTATCTTTAATCTTTGTGATCACTCCTACAACATACATAGTACAATACTACTGCCCCATAGAGTGTATTTGGTTCACTACCATGAATTTTTACATTCTTTGTCTAAAGTTTGATAAAGAAATTAGTCTACGATAGATATAGTTAAAGACTTAAAAAACTATGATATATCAAAACTATAACAATAAATCAAACAACTTTCAGAAAAAATATAGCAAAATACGATAGCAAAGCAAACAAACCCTGTATCTGCCAATCTGACCGTCCATTAACGGCAGTTGCGAGCCGCCGTACCTCCCCTCACAATCCTACGGGAACAACCAACCGGAGACCCACCGAAACTCCTACCCACACAGCCTAGCGGGGCCCACCAGTCAGGCTAAACGTTTTGCTTCGCCATTTCGCCTCCGTTTCTAACTCCCCGTCATCCACTCCTCCCCCCGCTTCCCAAACTTCTCTTGCCCGCATTTCAAAAAAAAAAAAAAAACCTTCTCTTGCCCGGCAGCACGTACACACGAGGCCGATCGGCGCCGCGGCGGCGGGATGGCAGCGGCGGCGACGATGACATGGCACGATGAGCTGTACACGATCGTGGGCGACACTGGCGTGCCCCTCCCCGGTGCCGGCGGAGCGGCGCCGGCAGCGCCGGCGGCGAAAGTTGCGGTGGTGGGGGCCGGTTGGCTCGGAGAGGAGGAGGAGGGGAGGGCGGAGGAGGGGTGGGCGCAGCAGGCGAGAGGGTTCGCGGAGTCGACGGCGGAGATGCTGCTGGAGCTGGGCCGGGGGCTGTGGGACGTCGCCGCGCAGAGCCTCGCCGGCGCCGAGGACAGCGAGCTCGGGCGGCGCCTCCGGCGCCGGGCGTCGGCCGCAGGGAAGCGCCTTAGATTCATGAACGAGTACCTCCCCGAGGAGCGCGACCCCGTGAGGTGCTGGTTCGTCGTCGCCGCAGTCGCATTCGTCACGCTCCTAGGTAACCTCTTGTCTCGCATCCGCCGTTATTCTCTGCCTCAGGAACTCCCGTGCTGCCGTGCACGCGCGTCTGTGCCTCCAGCTGAGCATTTGTAACGGTGGTTAGTGGCGTCCCGCAACATTCTATGCACGTTTTCTGCGGCATTTGTTCATTCAGGGGATGGATCTAACTGACTATGAAAAATTGGGAATGAACGTGTGTTTCAGTTTTTACTGAGGGCTTTATTTTGAATTTCGGATCCAACCTCTCTCATCTGTGAGCAGATTTTTTTGTTCTGTATGTGCGGTGTGGTGTTAGTTAAAAGAAGAATGTGACATTTGCGAGTTGCGACCATACATTTTCGAAGTGTGGGATCCATGCCTAGTTTGCTAGGGCAAAATTATGTTGAGGAGAGAAAGGCACAGCAATACAGAACGGTTTATGTTTATTCTGGATTTCTGTTGGATTCTGCAAGTCAGCATAGTCAATTGTTTTACTATTGAGTCAACCAAGTCCGGTTATTTTTGGTTAGATTGACTCTGCCAGTGGTTTCTAATGGCTGCCTTGTAGAACTTTGGTTTCGGTATGAACCAAAAGCTTCTTGCTTGTGAATTATAAGGTGTTACTTAATATTTTAGAAAAATATTCTGATTCTATGGCTACTTCATTTTGTTATCCTCTTGTTATAACTTTATGGCCTTCTAGTTGTTTATGTGCGAGAACATTAGAACAATGCAAGTACAGTATCTATGCAGCAGCGCCCCTGCATATGCTTATACCTGATTGACTCGTTATGCAAATGCACCATGATCCTTTGATGCACAAAATAGTTTGTCCATGTAGGAATCAGTGCACTTCTTTGACTGCTTAATTAATGTGAACTTTTTCCATGCAGTTTTAGGTGTAGGGAGTGGCGATGAAACTCAAGTAGAGCGTCCAAAGAAACTTTACATTAGTCCCCCAAGTGCTAACAGAATCCAACTTCCTGATGGACGACATCTGGCTTATGAAGAACAAGGAGTCTCAGCTGATAGGGCAAGATTTTCACTGATTGTTCCTCATTCTTTTCTGTCATCAAGGTTAGCAGGTAGGATCGATTGTTACATTGTTTGTGGATAGTATTGGCATCACCATGCTAGGTATTTGATCTACATTGTTCTTTCCCACGCAGGAATCCCTGGAATCAATGCATCCCTTCTGGAAGAATTTGGGGCGCGGCTTGTGACCTATGATCTTCCTGGTTTTGGTGAAAGTGATCCTCACCCAAGCCAAAATCTCAATTCTTCTGCACTGGACATGCTCCATTTGGCTAATGCCCTTGATATTCCGAACAAGTTCTGGGTCGTGGGCTATTCTGGAGGAGGCATGCATGCTTGGAGTGCTCTTCGTTACATTCCTGACCGAGTAGCTGGTACCTACCTCAGATGCTTCTTTATATTCTTTTGGATTAGTACATTTATGGTGGCTTTTTTATATTCTTTGGAATAGTAAATTATAGTGGCTTTTTTGTTTTCTTTTGGATCAGTAAATTTATAGCTTTGTCCTTTTCTTTATGGATGCTCCTTTTAGAATTTGGTTGCAATTATCACTGTAGGGGCATTTTTTAAGCCTGTGGATATAACCATATGTAATGCCATACCTTGCTTATGCTTATTGAACTTTTAAAGACTCAATTCTAGAATTGCCTGTGACTTAAACCTAATGTCGGTTATACCTAACATTTCTGTAAGTTCGTTACTACGTGACTTATGAGGATAGGCAGTATTTCAGATACTCTTAATGCTAACTATCATCTTTTTTTTTTGTCTTGATGAGAATGGAATGCATGTGCTCTATTGAATCAGATGACTCAGCACCATCTAAATTTGTGTGATGGCACTTTAATTGTTTTTATCTGTTAAGCACAAGTGTATTTCATTATGCTTCTAATTGAAAGCAACATATGCCTATTCCTTGTTTGGAACCTTGATTTGGTCAGGACATCTGTTTTTAGATCCACATTTACCACCATTTCATCTTAAGATGTTGTTCTTTCACTCAAAAGCATATGTTGCCTGTGTTTTCAAGAACATAAACCTTACATGCTCATTGAAATCATAAGTAATCCTTATGCTCTTCAGTTTTGATTGAATTTATCTTATATGGTGTATTGTCCCGAATCCAGGAGCAGCAATGTTCGCACCTATGGTGAATCCATACGACCCCAAGATGACCAAGGATGAGAGGCGTAAAACATGGGATAGCTGGTCAACAAAACAGAAACTAATGCACATTTTAGCTCGGAGGTTTCCATCACTACTACCTCTCTTTTATCACCGAAGCTTTCTTTCTGGAAAGCAGGGACAGCCCGAGAGTTGGTTGTCACTGTCATTGGGAAAGAAGGTATGCTGATATTATTGTGATCTTAAGGTGCCAATGCTAACTTGGGGTGCTGTTGTAGAACAATATTGGAATGGCATATGATTATTTGCTGTACCATCCCTTATTATCTATCGTTAGGATTCTTCATCTACGGGGGTCCTGGGATTTCAAAATTAAGAAACCTTCTATTTGTTTTAAGGCATAGGTGAATCAGATGCAGGATGTGTGATATCTTCTATCTCAGACAATGCTACAAGGAAGAATTGGCACTGGGTGATAGTTAGAAAAAACACATTTTTTTTACCTCAACGGAAAGAACATTAATGTATATTTTTCTGTGTACTACACTACTTGCAGCATCAGTTCCACAAAGGACATCAACATCCTCAGCATTGTTGCACTGCATGATCGTGCTAGTGATTGATTTGTCCATTGATGCTAGATGCTAATTTAAAAATCCTTACTAGTCATCCCTTTGATGAAGTTGAAATTGGTCCTTTCTCATGCCAAGTGCTAACATTATTTGCATTACTCAGGACAAAACTTTACTGGAAGGTCCTACGTTCAAGGCATTCTGGGAAAGGAATGTTGCAGAGTCTGTGCGCCAGGGAGATGCACAGCCATTTGTAGACGAAGCCGTGCTGCAAGTATCTGACTGGGGCTTCAGCTTGTCCGACATTCAAATGCAGAAGAAAGAGGATTGGGGCTTTTTTGAGTTGATCAAGTCTCTATTCAATCAGGTTGAACGAGAGTGGGTGGGATTTCTGGGCCCAATACATATATGGCAGGTCTGTACTCTGTTCGCTGTAAGCGATTCAAAGATTTGGAATAGATTTGACATGTTCATGACAGTAGTCAGTAGAAACTAAAGAAAACATATTCCAGTTATTCCATCCATAGTCAAGTTTAAGGAAATTATTTAGAGTGTTCTGTAGCTGCCTAGCATGTGGACTCATCAGTATTTTTCTCTTCTCATTTTCGGCATTGATCAGAATCTATACATGTGGAGGTTACCCCATTAGATGACTTTAAACAAACTTCAACAGCACTGGTGAGAGGTTGCATCGGTAGTTAATTGTAGTTGGAATAGTCTTGGTTTTGCAGGATTCAGGAAACTCGATGTAAAGTGTAGATATTAGATAGTACCAAGAATTGGCACTGTATATACTGAAAGAAAATCTCAAACTAGCATAAGAACCGGGTGAAAATGGACACTATTATACAAAAAATAGCACTGTGTTTTGTCATTAGACACAATAAACTGCTTATGTTGCTTGGTGGTTCATCGTTTCCTCATATTATATGCGTTGCTGAGGTCTTCCTGTTGCTGAGGTCTTCCTGAATGGCTAACCTTTCACATCTCAACAGGGGATGGATGACCGAGTGGTGTCGCCATCAGTGGCCGAATTTGTCCGGCGGGTGGTTCCAGGAGCCACAGTGCACAAGCTTCTTGATGAAGGCCACTTCTCATACTTCTGTTTCTGTGACGAATGCCACCGGCAGATATTCTCCACCCTCTTCGGCATTCCCCAGGGTCCTATCAACCCTGTGCTGCAATCCAGTGAAGTGGCCTCAGAGCTCCCCGAAGAAACAACAGTAGCAGACAATGCTACGGAGCAGGATCGGAGCTTCGCCTGACCACGATCGGCTTCAGGATCAGCAGTATAGATACGAGGCATTAATACTACTTAACACAAGACATCACAGATAGACGGGCTTTTCTTCGCCGCCCATGAGGCAATGCTTACAGGAGGGGAGGAGGTGGATTTGGCTGCTTCTTTTGTGCAAGTATTGTGTACGCAATGCTCTGGGTACGAGGAGGCTGAACTGAACGTGCCGATTCGCTTCGATGCACGCCACCTGCTCGGTGCGCTTGTAGTATAGCTCAGTGTCGACATTTAATTAATTTCTCATAATGTGACGCCGTTATAGACTTCCTTTTGCACATTTGCTTACTCTGGGATGCGAATCCGATGGTTGAATTGGACATTCAGTTGAACTGTAGTAGCCTCATGTTCTCACCATTTTGATTCTTCCTTAACTACAGTTATGGCATGATTAATCCAGGTTCATGTCTGATATCCGCCTCTTGCAGCCGGAGCACTTCCCGGCTGGCCGGAGGGGTGGAGACGGCTGCGGTGCATTTTCTGTTCGTCTAAAAGAGGGGTGCTATCCAAATAGGCCGGCCTGTCCTCTCGCCATTTATGCTAAAACTGGGCCAAGCCAACGCACTTATCGCTCTTCGGCCCACTAAATCAGTAGGCCCACGTTGTGAAGCTCCTAGTCCTAGTAGCCACGGCTCCACGCAGAACCGTAGGCAGACCCGGCAACGGCAACGCAGAGTCGCCGACGCCGCTGGTGCCTCCCTCTCTCTCACAGATCCTCCACCGCCGCTGTTGCCGGTGCCGATCGCCCACCGCTTCCGCCGCAGCGCCGCTCCTCCCTCAGTCTGGTGTAGTAGTGGAGCCCGAGATCCATCGGACCGTGGATTGGATAGATTCTATCTTTTGTTGGTAAGTAATCCTAGCTTCCACCGAACAAATGCCTTGTCCCGAAGGCCTGACTGGTCTACCGCCACCGCCGGTGACCGTGACAACTCCAGTAGTAGTCTCTTTTCGTTCGCTCCTATCTCTTCCTGCGTGGGAGCTCCATGCCCAATGTTGCATCTAGGCGAGGGTTTTGAGATTTGGAGGTGGCGCGTCGCAGCAGCAAATAAGATATGTTGTGTCATGGTTCCTGAACGGCGTGTTTGCCGTTTATGTCTGATTTTAATGATTCAAAGAACGTTTATGTATTAGGTTAACTTGATTATTAGTACATTAGTTCTAGTGACAACTGTTGTCAGAGTTTCATTTATGACATTTCGGAATTGTGAATATTGTAGAATTTGTTTCTCTGTTCCGTGGAACTTAACTGATGCTTTGCGTAGAAGCAGCCAAGCAAGGATAACTTCTTGTTTTTAACAGTGCGGTATAAAATTCCTTTATTCATGTAGTCCTTAAATTTATACGTGCCTCCTAGATTTCAATCGCCTGAAATTGGCATTTCTCTCGGTCGACGGTGTGAACACTACGACGGCGAGCTTCCCGTGATGGGTTCCTCTGTTGCCGGGCTTAGAGGGAGGCCCTTTAGAGGCAGGACAACTCTGGCGGTGGTGGCGGACGTGGGGGCGGGAGAGGAACAATGATTGGGCTGTGCTGGGGTGGGGGAGGCAAGTCGACGGCCCTGATGAAGCCGGGTTATGGCGGCGAGGGCAGGGGCTGCGGATCCGGCGGCAGGAGAGCTGCCGGAGACGTAGCAGCAGGTAGGGTGGGGGAGCGATTTCCACCGGTGCGTTGGAGAAGCACAATGTTGCGGCTGCTGGAGGAAGATGAAACGGGTGGGGCTGTTGGATGAAGATCGTATGGTGCTCCTTTGTCGACTGAGAGAGGATGAAAAATCAGACGATTGAAAATCTGCATCACCCAAATTTATAATCCCAAGATTTGACGCTTTAAGGATTGATGCGCATTTTTTGCACCACTAGGTTTTGCTAATGCTATTGTCCATAGTCTTGGTGATCTCATAGCAAATGCTCAAAAGATCCTCAGCATATTTTCTGGTAGCCATCATAGAGATGACTCATGAACAAATACAGTTGTCCCCAAATAATCCGATGCATAAATTTGCTTGGCTCGTCCAATGTCTTAGTTTTGAGCTGCTTTAGATTTCAAGTGTGGCAGTTATTGACTTATTGCTGCAAATTTAGACAGAATATGTGAAAAATTCTATTTCCTCTTTTATCACATATGTATGCTGAAGTGTTCGTTTCTACTACTTGCTGGTTTTCTCCCCCTGGATCACATGCAAGAATGAGATTGCAATGCTTCACTGACAACTTGTAGTTACACACCATTATGATATATCACACTCACATCTTTGCACAACGTCTGATTATTTAAAATTCTTTTCCTCCTAACCTGTTGATATGTTCTGCTCAGGTCTAAAAGATTAAATTGACTACAATGTGTAAGTTGGTGCTTATTGCGGCTTTAATTGTGTAATTTGGGTATACAATTTTTTGTGTAAATGAGATGAGCTAGCTTCTATGTGGTAGTATCATGCAACAGCACATATTTCTTCTGTAATATCCACAGTATCAACTGTCGTTTGCTCCCTTTCATTGACTTTCTTCTTTACCAGTCAAATCCGGTCATGAATACAACTCAGAAAGTTGATCTAGTGGAACCAGCTGCTAAGGTTATCAAACAAGCCTCACAGTACAAAAGACTGGGGCGAAAAAACCCATTTGTTCGATATGGGTTGCCACTTATTTCCTTGACAGTGTTTGGTGCAGTCGGGCTTGCTCATCTTATACAGGGCAGGTAAATCATTCAACCTTTCTGCACTTGCCTAAATCGTGCTGACTAGTCTGTATTTATGGATTCCTTTGTTTCATCTATTTGACGGTGCCGCTTCATTTGTATTTTTGCAGCAAAGAAGTGACAAAAGAAAAGGAGGATATAGAATGGGAGGTTGTAGAAACAACAAAAGCTCTGAGCCGAACAGGGCCGGTGGAAGGGGCCTATAAGCCTAAGAAGCTCTCTTTAGAGGATGAACTGAAGGTATGTTGCATTTATATGTAAATAAATTGCACGACTGGTTTAACGAGAAGTCTGCAAGCCATTATTGGGTTTGATTGACGCCCTTCTGTACTATAGGCTTTGCAGCAGAAGGTGGACATAAACAGCTACGACTACAAGAGGATCCCCAGACCCAATGAAAAATAAGTGAATTATAGCATCATTTACCAACGTGAGGATTGTTTCTTCAACTTTTCTTTCTCTAGTCCTGTATGATGCTTTCTAAGTCTTGAAATGAGAAGGGCCGAATGGGAAAGCTCCGGCACTATGAACAGAACTTTAAGCTCCGTTAGTCAGCAGTGGAAGAAAATTAGGGTCCGGATCCTTGAACTATAGGAATCGGTGTTTGTAGCAACAGCCCTTACGCTTTCTTTTCATTTCTGTACTGTTACTCTTCTGAGATCTTGTAGATGCTTGTATACTGGCACAAGAATACATGAATAAAATTGTTAACAGACGACTCTGACATGTGAACAATCGCATTTTGCGTACGGTATGAGATTTCTTCTTGGAAGATAGTTCGAACTTTACTCTGACCAATTGTTGGCAATTGTAGACAGCTCCCCATCATGGTTAAATGGTGCAAATCATACTTATAAATTGTTAAAGACCAGCTAATTTCTCATGGTTGTCCATCCAAATCGGGTTCAGACACCGGGGGATGAATGTTGAATTTGAATCCTACTCGCTCCACTCAAGCCTAAGAAGCAAGAGCATGTGCCTGTTTACTCCTTTCCAGCTTCCCGATTGCGAACAAATGATCAGATTTAAATTGGCAGTCGCCATTTGTGTACATCAATCATTCAGTTGAGACCTTTTTGCCCCTTTTTTTTTCCTCGGCATGGATGGTCCTCTCTTCCCATTTGCTGGAAAAAAAAGGCCCGCCGGAGTTGGGCATACAGAATTCCGGCGGCGGCGCACTCTTTTCTGTTGCCATGGTGCAATGAGTGTGCTCCACTTCGGTTGAGGGCTGAGGTGAGACCTGATCAGGCGAAGCCGATCGACCAGCCTGGCTCGGGAAGGAGAAAACAAAACTTGGTGGACTAATATGCAAATGTACCCTTAAACCACTTCTCCAACGCGATGTCCGCCGCCGCGGGAGAAACTCCGGTGGTCGATGAGGCTCCGCCGCCGCGGGCGCTCTACTCCTTTGGGACGCCATGGACGGAGCTCAACGAAGGCCTCTCCTACACCGACACGTTCCGATGCGCTGGTCCGTTGTCCGCCGCCCTCCGACTCCCTCTCTCTGTGGATTTTAGTACTTGTTCTGATTCCTCCACTTGCAAGCAGATGCGGACGCCGCCGCCACCTTGATTGAGTTCTACTCTACTAACTACAAGAGCTCCGCGCCATTGCCAGGGTAAGTTCCTGACGACCATGCTTACTTCCCGATCTCCGTGACCGGATGGTGGTTTTCTTGGGATATTGTGTTGATTTGATGATGCTGGTGCGCTCTGCAGGTGGATCAAGAGAATTCGTAATGGGCAGGTAGGGCATGTAACATTTAGTGAACTTACTCGTCTTCTCTATTTCGTGCTGTCTGTGTAGTTGTGTACCTGAGCTATGTGGATTGGTGACTTGGTGTGTTTTCAGAAGGGAACATGCATGTATGAAACCATATGCATGTGATATATATATGAAAATGAGAAAGTTTCTGATTTTCCGTCACATATTTACTCGAATGCAAATGAAGGCTTCGTTTTGTTTGCAGATAACCGTTGATGGTGAAGTTGTCACTGATCCAGATATGACTCTCAGGTAACTTTCTTCTTCTATTTTTTCATCAAACGTGCTTTCATTGTTATCTCCCTTCCCATCTTTAATCACACTGCATTATTTCCCTTAGGTCTGTATTTCTAATTTGAAAGAAGTCCATGATAATATGACAGGTATCTAAGTTAACTCTGTCTTGCAGGGATGATTCTAAGTTGGTTTATCATCGCCTCCCGTGGCAGGAGCCATTTGCGCCATATTTGCTGGAAGTGCTTTATGAGGATGATGACATGGTATGCAAATAAACCTGGCAGTATTTCTAAGTTTGTGAGATAAAGGTTGTTCTGGACATTTTGACCTAACTTTCACATTTGGTAGCCCTATCTGGTTAGCATGGTTCAACTTCCAAGTCCTGTCTAATTTGGTCTATGCTTCTCTGAGAACTGAAAGATATGGCCTTAAGTTTTAACTTTATCGACTTATGAACATCCAACTAGCTTGAACTTGCAAATCTTGTATCCATTTCAATAAAGTATGAGGCTCTCTTCATTCTTGTGCATGTGTGTCAAAATCAGTAATAACACATGAAGCTAATTTACAATTTTACATTCAGAAGTCAGAACTATAAATCTTATCCCAAGAAGATTTTGTCAGGTTGCCCTTAATAAGCCTTCTGGTTTGCAAGTTCTTCCTAAAGGACTCTTCCAACAGCGCACTGTTTTAGCACAGCTTCAACTGAAGGACTGGAAGATGACCTCATCATGCCGCTCAAAGAAAAAAGATGTGCAGTCACATCCAGTACCTGTTCATCGATTAGGAAGGGGCACATCAGGTTTGTTTCTTTATTTTCAGTTCAATCATACTCAGAAACTCTGGTTCACTGACACTCACTTGATGTCTAGCAGATGCAATTTTTTGTAACTTGTGCTAACATAGGAATCTAGGAGAAAGAAATAGTAGGTGTTCCAAAAAGCAGTGTTTTGAAAACGGGTCTCCTCGGCTGTGTACAAGGAATTGGTGCACTTGTCTGATAGGCCGGTTAGGCTGCATAATCAGTCGATTATACTGCGTAATCGCTACTAGGTGGGCAACCGGTCGAGTACTGGTTACTACTTTTCAAAACCTTGCTGAAAAGTTAGCAGGAAAGTTCAAGTTGTGACACAATGACATAGAATTAGGAAGCTGAGGACGATGGTGGTGGGAGTTTCCTGAACTAACTATGATGTGGCAAGGTGGACAGAGGAGGGATAATAAGCATGGTGCGGCGTGGGAACCCAACCGCAAGATGATGCAGATACTCAGGTTACACTGGTTCAAGAGCGGCGTGTGTGTGCCAGGGAGGGTGGGGCTGCGGGGCTCTTGCCTGAATCCGCTGGCTGGGGCTCGAACTCCGGTTCTCGCAATAAAAAAACCCCCCCTCGCAGGTGTTGGTCGCGCTCCCTTGTGAGGTCTGAGCGCGTTGGTTGCGCACCGCGTTTGGGGGGTTTCTCGACCTTAGTAAAATGCCTCGGGGACGTCTCTCCCCGTGGGTCGAGTTTTTTTGTTTTTGTTTTTGTTTCCAACGATTCCACTGTAAGATGAGTTCCCACCTGATCTGTCAGATAGAAAGGGCTGCATGTACAAATTGTTCCACTGGTAACAAACTTCTGCAATAAATGTGTCTTTTGCCGAAAAAGATAGTTTGGCCAACACTGCGCATTCAACATATGCTCTTCTGTAATTTGCTTTGCTTGTTGTTTTCGTTTTAGTTTATAATGTCTGCTTTTGCTAGCTGCTGCTGACCTGTGCACTCTATTGCTAGGCCTCCTGCTTTGTGCCAAGACAAAGATTGCCAAAGTTCGACTTGCATCTTATTTCGCTGAAGGCGCTATAAATGCTGGAAATAAAAGGTGTCCAAACTTCTCTCTTCCTAATTTGAAAAGATTCTTTCAAGTTTTACATCATGCATACAGTTCAAGTGATAGATATAATTTATAGGGATAAAACAGAGTTCGGTAAAGAACGAAAAATTTCAAAATTTTATCGAGCATTAGTGACTGGCATAATTGAGAATGATGAGGTACTATCCTTCTCCCTCATATCTATTTAATACGCAATTCTGATCTACTAGATTATGCTCTATTGATTCCGACCCCCTGTTTTCCCCTTGATTAGTCATTCATACCATTTTAGAAATTTTGTATGTACGATCTACTTGTCTTGAACACAAGTATGCAGTATAATTTGTTGTATCCCACCTGTAGGTTGTGGTTACCCAACCCATAGGGTTAGTTCATTATCCTGGAGTTGCAGAGGGACTTTATGCAGCATGTTCCTCAGGTACTACAATTTTACTCCTGTAACTTAGAACTGTTGAAGGTCCTCAGGAGTTGAGTGATCACGTTACTGTTCATGATGCAGTTTATGTTGAGCAAAGCTTGTTTCATTAGTTCTCTTCATTTGATTTAGTATTTATGTTATTTTGCGTCATCAATTTTCAGGAAAACCAGCAATGAGCAAAGTATGCGTTCTTGAGAGACTTCCATGCCAAAATAAGACAATGGTCCAGGTAGTATGCGTTGACTGTGAAAAAAATGTGTTCTGTCCTGCTTTTGCATATTCGCAAACGTGATAGCATCAACTCCTTTTGGATTCACAACATGTATAATGTCAAGTTTTCTCTTGTTGCCTTGTGCATTTTAATTTGTGATGCTTCTTTTTTCCTTGATTGACGTAGGTCCAAATTCATTCAGGACGACCACACCAAATTCGGATACACCTTGCATACATTGGGCACCCTCTTGTAGGCAAGTCTCTTGCTCTACCTTAAAAGTATGCCATTTTGTCAGTTACTTATTTTATTACTGCGCTGGACAAAGTACATGAATCTCATCTACCTTTCCGGGACAAAGCACTTTTGTATATACCAGTACATGATTTTTCTTTAAGGTATTGTTGGCCCTAGTATCATTAAAATCCAATATAGATTTCAGACAGCTGTAAAACAAATCTCATGTATGTTTATCTGTATTCGCCAACAGATGATCCTCTCTATGCTATTGGTGGGCACCCCAAAATTGATGAGCCAGAATCTACTGGCAGAGATAGTTCTTTTGCACATGATGGGTAGTTCTTTTATTCTCATTTCCACTGCGATACCTCTTTGGATGGTATACATGAATATTATTTTGGGTCTTGTATTTAGTTTGACTAACCTATCTTGCTCTTATTAGAGGTTATGAGAGGCCTTTACGACCTATTCCTGGAGACTGTGGGTACCACCTACATGCACATTGGCTGGTTCTTTGCCATCCAACAACAAATAAGGTGATTAAACAAACTTCTAATTTTGGGCGGAATTATCTACCTGGCTTGTGCGATAGCTTACAACCTAAAGAACTAGATCAAGTCATATGTTGAATCGGAAATTAATTTACATATTCCGCGATATTGATGCCAATAAGACAGTATTGCAGTGTTATGCTATACTAACAGATGTTCTAGAAAGGTGGTAACAGGATGTCAATCACAAAGGCAGAAAACTGACTTTTATTTACTGATGAAGTTTTACTTCTGTATAGAATATCTTTTTTTAGAGTGAACCTGTATAGAAGTATTATATTATGTTGGTAAAACGCTTTTACTGTAGACCTGAACAAAAGCAGATAGGAGAGGAGATGGTATTGAGCATATTGACCAATAATGATTTCTACTATATGCCTAACTTAAAAAAAGACAGGTCTAGATACAGAATTTAAAAGAAAATTTTGATGTTGTTTCTTAATCGGCACATTGTAACTACTCCACCCCCTTATGACTGTACATACCATGTCTGGCTTTGCAGATGGTGAAAATCACTGCTCCTCTGCCACAAATTCTACAGACTCGAGAGGAACGCCATGCTACCGCTGAGCAAGTCGGTGGTTGAACTTGTAAACATTTTTTTAGAATCTTTGCATGCATTTTGGTTGAACTTAGCATTCAGCAATTGCCCTCAGGCTTTACACCTCTAGTGTACACCTTGTTTTTAAGGAAATACCTCTGGGGTACACTATTGACTATACAACAATGCCAACAAGCGAAAAACTTTTGGCTCTACGCAGTGGCGTCTCATGTAGTGTATGTCCAACAAACTAAAAGGTTCTATTTCTGAAGTTTATGTAGTCTGTTTGAATTTCAATTTACTAAACAAATGCTCTGTGTTCACTAAAAAAATATGCCTTATTGTTTGAAATGGATGAGGTAAATAAGGACAGGTGAACTGCCGAATTCATCTACACGAACATGGCAGTTCTTTATACCTAATATCTGAATCCAGAATCCTTAGGGTTTGGACAATGCAAGAATGCTTAGACAGACGCCTAAAGAGAGAAAATAACAAAGTATTTGCATAAGAGCCTTAATCTCCAATGAGGGCCGCTAATTTTCAGGCTAATCTTCGAGCTTATAAAACTGTTAGTTTACACATAGAAATTGCTCTAGCGCCTTCACGCGCAGCGACGGCGAACGAAACCGCTCACGCGAAGCTCCACGTAGGCGTGCAAAACCAGCAACCTTCCGTAAGCGGTTGGCCACATATACGTATTGTCCAGGATCTAGTCCTATTTGTTTGTTTTTAAATGTAGATTATGAATTCTGTAAATAAACGGTTATATTTTAATAATAAATTCTGTAAATATATATCTAAATTATGATCCAATCTATAATTTATTTAAATTGAGTTTCTACAATTCATCATCCAAAATCTAAGGGCCTTATTACCGCGAGCTTATTGTAACAAACTGTAAGCTCACGACCTGTCAGACGACGATTCTTTCGTCGGGGCTGTGGGGGTGGGCCTTCGCAATACGCGTAGGCTTGCGACTCCGAAGCATTCCTGTCCCCAGTCCCCAGAACGCCGAAACGTCCCAAAGCAATCGGGAATTCGAAAAAAAAGAAAACAAAAGCGGAGAAGGCGAATACGGCGCAGCAGCACACGCGCAATGGAAGGCTCGCCGGCGACGCGCCTCCCGGAGGCGGACTCCCTCCCCGACGGCTTCGTCGAGAGCTCCGCCGCCGACCAGGCCCCTCCTCCCTCCCCCGCGCCCATCGCTGATGATCCACCGCATACCGCTCTCGACTCCGATCTCCACCCCGCCATCCTTCCCGGCGGCGGGGAAACCCTAGGCGCACTCTCTCTCCCCGCCGCCGTCGGAGAGGCCCTAGATGCCTCCTCGGCCGCCGATGCCCTGCAGAGCGTCGCTTTGGACGCCGCCGCGGAGCCGGAGCGGGCTCTCGGGCGGCACGGACTAGCCAGCGACAGCCAAGGTGATCCGTCCGTACCTCTATCGCGATTTTTTCTTTTTAATCGCGAGCTTCCCGATACGAGTCTACTTTTAACGGTAGTCGTTCCGTTACAATTCAGGGGAAATGTAGAAATTCTCGCGTGTCATTCTATAACTGTGGATTGAGCTCCCAATGTAGCTTAGACACTATGTTTCATTACCTTGTTTTATTGTTCTTCTGTTGCAGATGCTAAAGAGTCCTTGAAGGAGATCATTGCCACAGAGCCAGCGGAATCTACAACTGATCAAAAGGTTGTCAACGCTGAGACATATAGTGATAGGGCTTTGACTTATCTCTTTGTATCATATTGGCATTTGTAAGAAGAATTAGTCTCGGCAAAATGGGATTGATTTTCTAGGTTTTCTAGGAGGGTGGTGAGCCAAAACGCAAGGTTGTGAAGCGCAGTAAACTAGAGAAGGACAGAGAGCTGTTGGAGCTTGCCCAGCGATACCACAAAGTGGTGGCAGAGAGGGATGCTGGTGAGTTTTTCATGTGAAATTATGGTTGCTATATGCCTCCTGCTTCAGCAGTTGAATGTAATGTATAGATCCATCCCTTTGTGATTCTTGATTAAATTGTCACTGGCAAAACACTTTGCCGGTGTACTTTGTTTGGTTGGATGTATGCCTTCTAATATCCATGTAATAATAAAGTAATGTTAATTTGGAATTTCTAACCTGGACTAATTAACACAGATAATTAAATGTCATTAAAAATTATGTACATCTTGATTACTTTGCATTTGAACTGTTGCACACACAATGTGCTCCTAGAATTCATCTACCTAACATTTTTCGTTTACGTTGGGTCCTTGCAGCCCTTGCAGTCAAAGAAAAACTGGAATCTCTTTGTAGGGAGTTTCAACGTCAAAACAAAATGCTAAAGGTATGTTCAGAGTGTTTGAACTTTGAATCGAGTATTAGCAACGGGTTTTGCACTTCTGGTCAGTTGTGATACCTTTTTAACATCTTTATCTCAGGAAGAGTGCCGGAGGGTGTCGACAGAGGGGCAGAACATGCGTATGGAACTGTCTGACAAATTCAATAATGCTATAAAGGTCAACAACTCAACATGCATCATCTGATTATAATCTGTGACAAATACATACTAATGTTGTTCTTTATTTCTTTTGCCTATATGTCTACTTTTAAGCTCTTATTCATCAGATATTCACGATATCTTTTTAGGATGTGAGCATCAAGCTTGAGGAGCAGAAAAATGAATGCATTGCTCAGCTAGAAGAGAACAATTTGTAAGATAATAAGCTTTTAGGCATATCTTGAACATTTGGAGTTTCATTAGTTGATTTATTAGCAACTCCATTAGTGAAAGTCCCTTCTGACTTTTCTAGCTAGGCACATTGACAGTTGTTTTTGTAGGTTGAGAAGTAAACTCAAAGGCCTTGCTGATCAATATAATATTACTCAGCAGACATATGCTCACCAGGTAAATGTTTATACCCTATTCATAGATCTCTGAGTACTATCAGTATTTGTACAACCATGATAGTTCTCACCAGCTTTATATGCTGTTTGTTGTGCTTTTGGTAAAATTGTTATGATATATATATATATATAGTTGAAAGAGAAGATGCTGGAACTTGAGCTTGCTGATCTGAAAATTCAACAACATCAAGAGAAGGCTGCTCAGGAACATACCCAAATGCAGTTATATGCTGAGCAAGTTTCTCAACTTATCACTACTGAGAAGAACCTGCGGTTGCAACTAGCTTCTGATGGAGAAAGATTTCAGCAGTTTCAGGTACTTCCGCAGATAAAACCTTCTCCTGGTTCTGAATAGCCAGAGCATACTTAATGATGGATTTTCTCCCACTAGATGATGAAAACAACAAAGCCTTTAGTCTCAATGAACTTGGGGTAGGCTAGAGATGAAACAACAACACATATAAAAATATTCAAGCACTTTATCAGTTTTAGTGGTGGCTTTTCCCCCTTGTAGGTGAAAATTTAAATTTTCAAGCAATTTAAAATTCTCTGTAATAAATTTTCAGGATACCCTGTCAAAAAGCAATGAAGTCTTTGAAACTTACAAGCAGGAGATGGAAAAGGTGTGCTCTACAGCTTGTCTTGGTTTACGATCAATATCATTGTATCTGCTTTATTAGTTAACAGTTGTTTATTGACAAGTAAAAGTCTCGTATGATCTTTTGCATCAGATGGTGAAGATGATAAAGAATCTGAAGAAGGACAACGAATTTTTGAAGGGAAAATGTGAGAACTCAGATATTGCTCTCGTGAAGCTCATTGAAGAGGTAATGTGTGCACTGCAAAAGCTGATTGTGCTGAAACAGGGCGCTCTGTTGAGACCACTGCTTTCGATAACTATATCTGCCTGCTTTTTTAGCAATTCACAACGATTTCATTTATCATGTATGGCTAACTACCCTTGATTTTCTAGCTCATACAGTTTCATTTATCTTCATATGTATACTAGGAAAACCTTGTGCCAGTTGATCTTGCATAATATGTAAATTGTTTCTGCTAATTTTGACGCATTTATGATGTTTCTGCAGCGTGAGCTAACGAAGAAGCAAATAGAGAAGTTGAAAAATCAAAAGGAGAAGCTTGAATCCCTGTGTCGATCACTACAGGCAGAAAGGAAACAAGCCCCCCCTGGTAGTATTCCTGATGCCACTTCTAACCAAGCAGATCTGGCAATGGCAAGTCAAGGATCATAGTGCTTATGTGCTTCATGGTGTGCATGCAAATATAGCATTGGTGGCCACCTACAAGTTGCCGAGATTTCTGAAGCCTGAGAAACTTTTATCCTCTTTTGCATGTGATTTGTGAGAGTTCAGGACACGTTTATCACACACCCAACTATTGCCCTACGTGCCTTGCTGTTCGGGAGTACGGAGAGCTTGATACTTGTCCATCTCTAGCGTTTTGAGATTGTAGCCAGAGGTGCATTCCTCCACAGCATGTCAGCATGCTAGTGACTTATTACTACAGGCATATCAACCTCAACTGAATATAACTTTGCGGGTGTTTATCATTCTCTTGTTAAGAAGTGATCCCTTGTGTTCATGATTGGTGAAGTGGTCAATACTTGCACTGCATCCATTTCAACGCAGTAATACTCTTCTATCAACTACCCTCGCGGGAGGTCAAACAAACAGAAAATTCTTGAACACTTCCATCCATCCGAAATAGGAGTATAAGTTGCTTTAGCCTCCCATACTCTTCATCAAACATAAGCAGTTCCTTCCTCCGTCCAAAAATACAAGCCGTGCACGTTTTTTAAAACGTCAAATTTTGTATATTTTGACCAATGCTTGTCAAATTATAAGTATAAAATTATACAGCTAGATTTATATTTTAAAGTGCTTTCACATTATATTGGTTTCGTAGTTATAAGTGATATATTATGTGAGAAAACAACTGTCAAAATCTACTTCAAAATAAAATACTCCTTGCATACTTGGACAGATGGAGCATATATTATTGGTGCATTTCCATCTTTTTGTTCCCATTTTGCCTTTACTTTATTATGGTTAATCAATTTCTACCTGCTCTTTGCGATTATTGTTGTCCATCAGGGAGGGGTGTCTTCCCAACGGTAACTTTCACCCTTTCATCATGTATAAATGTACAAGAACATTGCAGTGGAAGAAATAATTTTGATTCTCTATTCTACTTTCTACTCTACAAAGAATGTCAGGAAATAGATTGTAATGTCACATACATTTAGTCTTTAGACCCACATACTAAAGAATTTGAATTATAAGTTTAGAGAATTATAATTTTGCAACACATTACAAATAATATGTCAGATATATTTATTGACCACAAATGTGTCACTAAATCACATATCCCTGCGTCAATATATCAGAAAGAGTGGATATACCTCATAAAACCATCTCTCCCCCAAATACAAATAAGAGGGGGAGAAATCTAGTTACAAATAAAAATGCTTCTCAAAAGCATCCACAGAAGCAAAGGAAGATATTTTCTAAATTAGTAAATAAAATTCAACTTCAAGTTAAAAGACACCTAACGGATGCTTAACATCTAGGACCTAGCACAAATGTGCATAATAATTTTGATGCTAGGGCATCAGAACATCCTAACTCCATCGTTATAGAAAATTGAGTTAGAAGATATAATTGAAATATCCAAAAACTATATTCATGCAAGAGAATCATATAACATAAATATTACAATTGTCAACATATATTTTTCCTCGAAAATTGCCAAAGACATCGAAGTAGATCCAGAACCAAAGTCCACGGCAGAGTGCCTTAAGCGCTCAGACTGGGTCAAATTGAAGGAGGTAATTGAGGTAGAAATACGCTAGCTTAACGAAAGAGATGTATTTTTCTTAGTAATACCTACTCCTCATATTGCTTTTCCTGTGGGGGATAAATGGGTTTTCATTCAGAAAAGAAACGAAAACAATGAGGTGGTGAGATATAAAGTGAGACTTGTAGCAAAAGGGTTCACGTAGAGACCCAACATCGATTACATTGAAACATACTCTCGTGTTACGAGTGAAATAATATTTTGATATTCATTGCCAGTATAAATAAATTTATCCATGAAGTTAATGGATGTATTAACCACGTACTTATATGGGTCACTTGATTCGAGTATCTATATAAGTCTCTTCGGAATCTGAAATTAAACCGCAGCATGTACTATGTAAAACTACAAAAGTGACTCAATGGATTAAAACAACCAGGAATAATGTGGTACAACCTATTGAGTGAGTTCCTTCAACAAAAGAGGTACTTGAATAATGATGATTGCCCACATGTATTCATAAAGAAATAATTAACTAGATTTTATATCATCTCAATATATGTCGATAATCTTAATATCATCGGAAATACACAAGACACATTAAATAAGCAAGCAGTCATCTTATGAGGGAATTCGAGATGAAAAACTTGGGGAAAACCAAAATTTGCTCTGGTCTACAAATTGAGCACTTTCCCTCAGAAATATTGATATACTAATCTGCATATATCGAGATAATAATGCAGAAATTCAATATGGATAAATCATATCCATCGAAAACTCTTATGGTTGTTCGATCCCTTGATATGAATAAATATCTATTCAAACCTATGGGATAATGAAGAAGAGACCTGAAGTTTTATATCTTAGTATCATCGGATCACTTATGTATGTTACAAATTGCACCAAACATGACATTGCATTCATAGTCAACTTGCTGGCTAGAGATAGTGCTACCCCAACAAAAAGGTATTTGGTTGGTGAAAGGCAGATCCTTAGATATCTCAATGTATAAAAGATCTCGGTTTATCCTATTAGAAAAATCAATATATGGTAATGGTAGGATACATTGTTGCTGGCTATTTATCTAATCCCCAAACTGTCATATTACAAACTGAGTTTGTCTTCCTATATGGTAGTACAACCTTCTCATGGAAATCATTAAAACAAACTTTAGTAGCCACTTCCACTAATCATTCTAAAATAATTATTTTATACAAAACATCACTTGAATGTGTATGGCTTTATATAATGATTAATCATATTCAAGGATCATGCAGTATAGGTTTATCAAAACATCCTACAATTACCTATGAAGATAATACTATTTGTATTGCTCAAATGCAAACATATTATATAAAGAGTAATATCACAAAATATATTGCCCTAACATTATTTTATCCCATGAATTACAAAAAAGTGAAGAAATTAATATTTTGTAAACACAATATTGTGAAAATATAGCAAATTTATTCACAAAGCCCTTACCAACATCTTTATTCTAAAAATACGTTCATAGAATTGATATGAAACGACTTCGAGATTTATAAGGTTTAGGAGGAGTAAACTCCTAAATTATAACATGTTAATGATCATCAAACTACGAATATTGCACTCTTTTCTTCTATGAATTTTTCATAATGGTTTCTCATATAAGGTTTTTATTGAGACAATATGAAACAATTATCCCTTCACTAACTAATTAGACCCTTCAATAATCAAACGAGAGTAGGTGGAAGTTATTGGTGATGAAGATGTGTGGAATGTGTTGAAGTTGATCTTCTCCATACTCTAGTTGTCTTTGGGTTTTGCTCTGATGTCCATTGGGGAAGAGGTGTCTTCCCAACGACACCCCCTCATCCTGTATAATATAACATCAGATCAATTAAATGAATACAAGATTTTTCACTCTGATTCTCGAGTTCTAGTTTCTATTACACTTCAACATGTTATCAGCATGTGGTTCTTCCATTTGAGCAACAAGTGCCAACCGAGGATAAACAGAGACATGAAGGCCGAGCACAGAAGGAGATCAGAAGAATTAATTGCATAGCTACTCCTAACGGAATTGTGATTTATGAACCTCTAGTTAGAATCATGCATTATTACATGCTACAGATTTGATCCCAATCCGATCAAATCAACCAAATATTTCCTATCTGCACAAATTCAGTCACACTCTCTACGTATCGGTATCACCACACAGCACCGCAACCTACATCAATGGGTCCCCATAGGAAATTAGGAATCTAAGTGAGTTATAATTCTTCGTCAATGATATAATACCTCAAACTCCTAACATGAAACTTAGATACAGCCCGTCACACTGATTATATTTTGACAAATACAATTATTCCATCATTAGGGGGAGATATGTACCCCAAAAAATGTCTTCAGTCCTCTGATCCACGTACTAAAGAATCTAAACAAAAAGCTCAGAGAGTTATAAATTTACAACACTTTATAAATACTTTGTAAATTGCATTTACTTATCACTAATCACTACAGCCAATCACTACCTTATAAAACCACTCATCTCCCAAAATAAGAGGAGGAGAAATCTAGGCACAAATAATGCTTCTTAAGCAGTCGCAGAAGCAAATGAAGATATCTTCTAAATAAGTAAATAAAATTTAACCTCTTGTTGAAAGACACCTAATGGATACTCTACATCTATATCCCAACACAAATGTGCGCACAAACTTATATGATGAAACATCGGAACACCTTAACTCTATTACTGTGGGAAATCACGAGGATTAGAAGGGTTAATGAAATATCCATAGACTATATTGATTCCCTTAATTATACAACATAAAGACTACAATTTGTCGATATTATATTTCTCCTCGAAAATTACCAAAGACCTCCAAATGTATCCATACCAAAAGTCAATGGCCATGGCAGAGTGCCTCTAGCACTCGGACTGGGCCAAATAGAAGGAAACAATTGAGATAGATTTGCACCCGCTTAACAAAAGATAGGTATTTACCTCTGTAATACATACTCTTCATTAAGACTTCTCATTGAAAGCAAAATAGGTCTATTCATTTGAAAGAATGAGGTGGTGAGATACAAAGCGAGGCCTGTAGCATAAGAGTTCATGCAGAGACCCATCATCGATTTTCGATGATAACATACTCTCAAGTTATATGTGAAATTAAGTTATGATATCTAATATTTTGACAGTATAAATGATTTATACATGCAGTTGATGTAGTGACCGCATACTCATATGAGTCACTAGATTTTGATATCTATATGAAAGTCACTGAAGGACTTAAAATTCTGAACCCAAAAGCAAATCGCAATATGTATTTTATAAAACTAAAAAAAATCACTCTATGACTTAAATCAGTTAGATAAAATATGGTGCAATTGATTGAGTGAGTTCCTTCTATTGAAGGGTTACTCAAATGATAACTACCCATATATGTTCATTAAGAAATCCCTTACTTGATTTTGTATCATCTCATTACATGAACTACGCAACATATAAAAGTGGCAAACAATTATCTTAAGACAGAGTTTAAGATGAAATACTTAGTTCAAACCAAGTTTTGCTTAAGTCTATAACTTGAGCACGTTCCATCAGGAATCCCATCTAAAGCACATATGGTCGTTTCATCCCTTGGTATGGATAGACATCCATTCAGATCTAAAGGTCATGATGAGGTGATATCGGGACCTGAAGTTCCATATCTTAGTATGAATGGAGCATTCGAATATCTAGCAAATTGCACCAAACCTAACTTTGCATTTGTAGCCGAGTTATTAGCTTGATATAGCATAGCTCCAACAAAAGGATATATGATTGCCTTATGGAATATCCTCAGATATCTCCAATGTACAAATAATCTTGATTTATTCTAGCAGAATATCAAGACATGGTCATGGTAGGATATACCGATGCTAGTTTATCGTCCAATCGGTTCTATTTTCCTACATGATAGTACAACCTTATGATGGAAGTCATCAAAAGCAAACTCTAGTTACTACTTCTACCAATCATTCTGAAATAATAACATTATATAAAGCATCATATGAGTGTATTGCTTTGCAAAATAATTAATCATATTCCATGATCATGTGCTATAGATCATCAGAATACACCACAATTATCTATCAAGATAATGCTGCTTGTATTGCTCAAATGCATACAAGTTATATAAAGTGAAGTATCACAATGTATATTGCCACAATATATCTTGCAAACGAAGTTATGTGAAAATCTAACGTATTTATTTACTAAGTCATTACCCACTTTAATATTCCAGAAATGTATTCATGGAATTGGCATACAAAGACTTCGAGAATTGCAGAGTTCAGAAGAGTCAATCCCTAGTTTATAACATGTTTATGATCACACACACATATACATACATATATATACCATCGAAAAACTCCTTAAAAACTCCGTAGGGAAAAATCTTAGGAGAAAATGATATGGCATATATGTTTGTATTGATATCACCTCATTAAAAACCTTGTATGACAAAACTAGAGAGTAAAACTTATAAAGGGGAAAAAAACCTTATACATGCATGCATGCATACATACATATACATATATACATACATACATACATACATATATAGGACAAGTATAATATGTAGCTCGCTATAATATAGGTTATTCTATAGCCAGGGCACCCAACCAACCCTTCTCGCGTCCCTAGCCGATCCCTCCCGCATGCCCACGATCCCCTGGGGTCCGCGCCATGGAAAATGGCACGGGTCCGCGCTGGTCCGCACCATGGACAATGGCGCGGATGTTGGCTGTGTCCGCGCATCCGCGCCATTGTCTATGGAGCGGACCCTACGAGTCGAAACTGGAGATCAAAATAGATGGGTTGGGTTGGGTTGGGTCGGGTCATGGCGCGAGTCCGCGCCATGGACAATGGTGCAGGTGTTGGCCGTGTTCGCGCTACAATATCCGCGCCATTGTCCATGGCGCGGACCCCAGGGCTCAAAACTGGAGATGACGGAGCGGGTCCGCGCCATGGACAATGGCGCGGATGTTGGCCGTGTTCGCGCTACAATATCCGCGCCATTGTCCATGGCGCGGACCCCAAAACTGGAGATCAAAATAGGAAAAAAAAAACTCACAATTTGAGCAAATGGGTTGGGTCGGGTCGATGCGTGAGTTGAGTCCGGCCATAGGATATTCTATAGCTAGTTATATATATATATATATATACACACACACTTATACATACATACATACATACATACATATATACATAGATATACATACATACATATACATATACATACATACATATACACATACATACATACATACATACATACATACATACATACATATACATATATATATATATATAGGTTTTTAATGAGACGATATCAATATAAGCATATATGTTATATCATTTGCTCTTAAGATTTTTGCCTACTGAGTTTTAAGGAGTTTTTCAATAATATATTACCATCAAATTTTCTCCTTATATTTTTCCCATGAGATTTTTGAAAGAGTTCTTTATTGATCAATATATGAATGATGGATCGATCAAGGAGAGTTGCAGTTGATCTTCTCTATACTTTGGCATTGCTCTGGTGTCCATTGGGGAAGAGGTATCTCTCCAACGGCACCCCTCACCTTGTAAAATAACATTAGATCAATGGAATGGATACCAAACTTTTACTCTAATTCTCTGAGTTCTAGTTTCTACTTGTTTACACTTCAACAAAAAGATATCATTTACTGGTGCAACCTTAATTCTTATGTTTAAATCTAAAACAACGAGAGTATAATTTGGATCAACGAGAGAGCTTCGTTTCCTTGAAAAGGTGCTGTAACTTTTCTTGTAATCTCCTTCGGTTTGGGAAATTTTAGTAGAGACCACCGCCCCTGAAAACGACATACATCATGTCTATTCTTCATGTTTCGGCAACATTGGATTCAATACATTTCAGTTATCTTAGTATCTTACAGCTAAGAGAAACAAAGAAAGAGTGAATCAGGGTACGAGAGATGAATTCACGTATTGTTCACTGGTCATTCTCTAAATGTAAACAACCATCAAATTATGATCAAACTATCTTTAAGAAAAAACAAAACGACTCAACATGGGAAACAAAAAGACTGGCGCAACTCTAATGGGCATTTCTTCTACTGATGTTGCTGCTACGAGTACATGTGTTCGTGTGCAGCGTAACTGGAGCAAATATCATGCCGCACACATTCTTATAAACCCCCTGAACAACAGTAAAATGCAATCCGGCAGCACAACCTGCATTGACATAAGAAAATATGAGGAACAGTTCGACAGATGAGGTCAAGTAATTTTATCATATGGAGAAAGGTTGAGCCAATTTGATCGTGACAGGAAAAACAGGGACTATTATGTGATGGTCATAAAAATGGTAAAAGGTAAACCATTCATCACACAAGTTTAGCTTGTGATGCTCCCGATAGGGGTCAAATCTGTGTATCGTAAAATCAAAATTGATAAACAGAGGTTAAGTTTGATAGACGACGATAGCTTTTGGAGTTGCTAAATGGGACTAACAATAGCTTCCCATGTATCTACACTAATTTCAACCATGCCAAGAATTTGGAGCAAGTGCATTTATGACTAAATCAGCATGCAACAAAAAGTTCTGAGTTCCTCGAATAAGAACAAGATTGCTGACCTAGGAATTGTGATTTTTGGATCAAATGCCTCAACTATAAACAAGAAAATGAAATATAATTGTGATTTTCAGGTACAATGCTTCATGTATGAGCAACATCTGCTAAACAAGCAAATTCAAAATAGATGCTTGACTTACATGCTCAATCAGTAGCAACTTTCTTCCTTGCGGCCCTTGCGTTATCATACTCAAACTTGAGCACATCTGGAATATGAGATGTATCCTTGATGTAGAACCACCTCCCGATTGCACTCTCCTCGATCATTGGGAAGTACTCAACAAGCATGGTGTTGACAATCCAGTACCAGATAGCACCAAACACAAGGCCCACTACTGCTCCCGCGAAAACCTGGTGAATTTATCAAATTTAAACTACTTTCAGTTTTCGAGATGCAATATTTGCCATATTTTTATTAAAATAAAAACAATCAAATCAAAACACGTTTCCTCCAAATAAGCAGGTATGTAAGGAGACAAGTAACCAATCCAAGGAGCACATTATCATCCAGATCGCACTAAATGATGGATAACCCGAATTTCATTACACAAAAGCAACGAAATTACAAACAGTCTTTTCCTCCAGACCGAAATATGTACAACAAAACGATCTAAGGATGAAGTTAGGACGATCACTAATACTAACGCAGCACCGAGGGCTGCCCGCTAACAAAAGCTGCCAAAGAGATGAGCAAATAAAATGCTCGTAGGGACAAATTCACACAACATGCTATTGTTTTACACTTTTACTGAACCAACAAATTAAATGCTAAATAGATTGATACAACACGTAAGCATTATTAAACATTCACAAAACTACTTTTCAACACAAAAAGATATAACAACTTCTATGCAGATAAATGAACGTCATTGGGTACACATATATGCATGATAGTATACAGAAAAACAGGGGACCAGTTCATGATTCTGACTAAACAACGAATTTACTAGAGTTTGGATGATCTTTCGTAAATCTTTATGGAGATTATTGTTTCATAGTTTTCTTTCAAATTGGCAAAACGGTAGTGAATTGCTAACTTTTCTTCAGCTTTCTTTGAAACTGTTTGGTTACTGGACGTGTTTTTACCCTTCTGTTAAGATTAGGACAAACAATATAGTTATGGAAAGTGCTATGGTTTCCGCACATGCTAAATCACTGTCATAACACATGAAGATTTTCCCTTAATGGTCAATCTTAGTAAACTTTCACTGGAAACCACAGTATCAGGCTCATTATATGCATAAAGATGCGATCTTTAGCCTCAGGCATAAAGATGTCTAAACTAGCAAACTTTCCATACCCTAGAAGTACATAAACGAATTAACAGGGGAATCACAGCTAGGACACAATTTTTTTTTTTTTCTTGGAAGCAAGGCAAGAGAACTGCCTATTGATTAATGCGAAGGGAAACAATCACAGAGTTAACAAGTTGTTGCATCGGCCATAAGCCGAGAAATGCATGGCTCAGGGGAAAATCAATCTTCCCATCAGATCGGATCCGAAATTCAGGGTCTCACCTGCGCGACGGTGTGGTACCCCAGGTACACCCTGGACAGCATGGTGAGGAAGGCGAGCGGCCAAGTCACGGCGGCGATCACCCGGCTCGCGCGCGACCGGCGGAGCGCTAGGAGCGAGAGGTAGGTGGCGAAGAAGAACATGTACTGCGAGTGGCTGGAGGGCCACCCGTGGGAGTCGCAGGCCTCGAGCAGCTCGCAGTACGCCGGGCGGGACTGCGCGACGGAATGCTTGATGAGCCCGTTGAGGACCTGCGAGACGAGGAGCCCCGCGGCGAAGCAAATGCCCTGGAGCTCCCGGCGGAAGAGGAAATGGGAGACGAAGCCGCCCAGGCTGATGAAGACAGGGATGAGGGAGACCCAGGCGAGGAAGAGGCCCAGCGGGTCTCCCGGGCGGTAGCGGACGTGGGTGAGCGTGATGGCCTTCAGAGACGGTGGCAACGATGCCGCCATCTCCTGGTAATCCCCCGCCCCAGACATCGTCACGCTCTCGCCTCACGGCCCGCGTTGCGGAGGACTGGAGGAGGATTTGATTTCACGGCGGAGTTTGGGATTGGGGTCCGGCGGTTGACTCGATCGGCCCGGCTCCCTCCTCCGATTGGCGTTGGGATCGCGGGGATTTGCGCCCTCCGCGTGTGTTTGGGGGGGGGGGGGGGCTTGGGAGGCGTGGTGGGCGGAACGATCGTCGTGGAGCTGGAGGAAGACTAGAGCTGCCACAGACCTGATGGTTCAGATGGATAGCCGGATGAAATAAGCTAGTGTTTGGACGGATGTAGACGCTACATGTATTAGATACGAGATCTTACTTTGTATTGTTGTTGGGCTAGATAGATAGAACTAATTCATTTAAAATAATTATATATATTTCTAAAATATTCTTACCAGATGTTGTATCATTCTATGCGGTGAAATTAGCCGAACGATGTAATGCATGACAGAGCGATCGTGTGAACTGGTGTTTCGGTCACCTCTTGAGTGAATGTTTTGCACACCACCTGAGCCCTATTCGCACCTGTCCTCATCTCCTTCGGCGTCGGTGACGGCTATGCTTACTCCTCGACGAGTGCCCTCTTTCCTACTCCTCTGTGGGGTCACCCTTTCCGATAGCGGCTCTATAGGGCTATTAATCATTAAAATCATAATCATAGCCTAACAGGATTATTTTCGCTGTAATTCTCTCTTTTTTTGATCGATGACAATACAACTAAAGTAAATGACAAATAATAAATGATACTAATCATAAAGAGTATAAAGCCTTACAATATTGCTTAGATGCATATTATTGCCACTTAGTCCTCTTTTATTGTGGCTCCACTTTTCTCTATGCTACTATCTCTCTTGATCGATATATACAAGAGCTTCTCTATTGCTGCTTTTGATATCAAATATAGATGAATCCCATTTGTCAACTTTGATATTTTGCTTGTTCTTCACTATGTATGTCTTTTGCTTTAGTCGTCAATCTTCTCTCCCTTTGTCAGTAATATCAAAAAATTGGTCGAGCACTGGTCGCCACTGAGGGGCTTGTCGTGTTGAGGTTCACCCTGATGACCACAAAGCCACAGGCCCCAAATCGGGTCGGGCGCTGGTCACCACCAAAGGGCTTGTCGTGCTAAGCCATCACAAGCGCTTGGAACCTAATTCACATGCAGTGCAACGTGATCCCCCCATACATAGCAAGCACTCCTAATCTACTCGCTACTCAAGCATAGGAAAACTTGCTTAAATAACAGCTCCTCTCATTACAAAGCAACCCCCCGAGCCACACACCAAAGGCTGACGCTAACTTTCTGATCAGTACATACGGGACCCAAAAACATGTGGCAGGGGATCAAACTGAACGGTCCAAAAAAGAGAATGAACGGTAGGAAGATATAGGTCAGCCTGACATCAAGCTCCTCCGTGGTCCTCTTAGCGTCGGCAAAGCCTTCAGAAACTACAGGGATAAGGTCAATGTCTGGAAAATGCTCCTGGACGCAAAGCCAAGGCAAGGCAGACGTTGGTGGCTCCAACATCCAGCAAATGGTCACCCACCGTCATGCAAAGCCTGTCCTTGAGATCATGGGCCTCCTCGGAGGCCACCAAAAACCAGTCAATATGACTGGTCACAGTGTTTCTAGGTGTCGAACGAACCTGAATGCCGGCTGACCGGAGCAACGAGTCGAAGGGGGTAAAAGCCCAGCTAAGACGATCGTAGAACTTTTCACGCTGCTCATCATTCTCCCTGACCATCTTCTCCTGGTCCCTCCGCGCCACAAGGAGTTCATCCCGAAAGTGATTAAGGCGATCGTAGAACTATTCTCGCTGCTGATCGTTCTCCCTGGTCATTTGCGCTAGGTCTCGCCATACCGTAAGCAGCTCCTCCTGACAAACTGGTTGACAAACAGGATAAGAGCCATGCAGGAGTCAGTTGGTCAAAATTTTACACGGCTAGCCTAAGATTGCAGGAAGCTCGGACGATTGGACCAACGTACCTTCAAGATCGCCCTGCAGACTCGCTCCCTCGACAGTAAAACCTAGCTCACACTCATCCATCGCCTTCCGAGTACACTGGTCACCAAAGTCATCGGTAAGCGTGGTCGAGGGCACGCTGCAAGCAGAGGGGCCGGTCAGCTCCAGCCACTCTCCGTTTATGGGCGTGGTCGGAGGCTCGGAGTGAGCACCAGGTTCGGACATGTCATGGAGTCTACGACCATAGTGGTGACACAAGCTTATCAGAAAATAAAAGGCATTATCCAGATATATTACAAAACCAGAGTTACTGCTTGGTTCTTACACCTCAGTGGTCTCCACCCTAAAAACAGACTCTACGAAACCTACAGCCCCTTGACACTCCTGCTGCAGCTTCTCCTTGGCTTCAGGTCTAGTGGTCGTGACTCCCTCCCGAATGACGCCCAGATCGAAGTTGGGGTCATGACTGCAGTAGCACCGGAGGATGTAACCCGTAGTCTCCCTCACAGCCTCTGTCACATCCTCCGTGGCTTTCGCCGCCATGATACCCGAGAGCTTGGAAAACCTCTCCAAGAGAACATTGGTGGCACGAGATTAGGACAAGGTTGTGGGTCATGATTGTGGCTCAATGATGTCCAGCCCAAGTTTTCCCAAGGGATCCACCAACGCCTTAATGGCATCCAGGAGAAGGTCGTGGGTGGTATGCTCATTCGCCTGGAGCCAGAGATTCTCGGCGGTGAACGCAGCTTGCTAGCGCTGGAGCTCGCCATACTTCTACTGAAGCATGAGCCTCACCTCCTTCTCTTGAGCCAGCTGCCTCTCCAACTCGATGCACCTACTCGCCGCTGCCTCCTTGTCAGCTTCGAGAAACGGTCGAATCCCGGAACAGGCTTCATGACCAGCTCCATCGGCACAGGAGTCATGATTAGTGCTCCCAAGGCTGAGGCCGACGCTGGAGAAGGGACCGGAACGCCCTGCTGTGGCGCCGGAGGGGGAGTCACGACCAGGGTTGTAGGAGCAGTCGAGGGCCTACAACAACAACAGAACCATGTAATCAAAAGGGGAATACGAACTCGATGTATCCTACACCAACCAGAGAACTCACCGTGGACACGGAGACGTTAGCACAAGCCTGGTCCTCAGGAAGCCGCTGGATTGCCTATTCGAGGAGGATAGGCCTACAGACGACCCACGGACGCGCATGGACATGTCCAGGACAGACGAGTCTCCCACTGGTCTTTCCCCCTAAGCGTAGATGCTCGACTAGTAGTGGCCTGACCGCTCCCAGTCTGGGCAGAAGGGGTCTGGTCGAGGGATGTCTGGTCAGTGGGCACCTGGTCAGAGAAACGCGAGTCAGCCCCCTGCTGGCCTGCGTCACTCTTGAGACTGCCACCCACAGCCTTCGTCTAGCTCTGGGCAATCTGGCAACCTCCGGGACCAGCTACACTGACTTCTGTGACCATGGCCTCGACAATCACCGGACGCAATACATCGACCAGTGCAAGATGTTGTTGTAGTATGAACTATGAAACCTCAACCCATTGGAAGATCGGGGATCAAAAAGTCTCAGAAAAAACTAGGCATACCATCCAACGGGCCCTCTCTGAAGGCGACAGATCGCACAACAGAAAATCATCTCGCGGAGGTCCATTCTTCCTCACAGTGGCCGCCATCATGAGTTTGACCCGTTGACAACATCGTCAGCCAACTCTAAGATAAGGGAATACGTAAGATACCATACAATCAACAAGCATACACCATGAAAAGGGATGTGATGTTACCTGTGGAGATTTCCCGAATGACAGCATCCCTCTCAGTGTACAAATAGGCCAGGTGCTCTCCTCGACAAAGGGCACAGCCGGCGCTTAACGAAGTCATGGACAATGTCCGCTCCCGTCAGCCCGACATTCACGAGATTCTTGACCCTAGCTGCGAGGACCAATAGCTCCGTGGTGGGTGTGGGGGTGGTTCCCCAGTCCTTGTGGTACTGAGCTGGTCCGCTCAGCACGTGGATATTATCCAAGATGTCATCGGTCTTGAGGTAGAACCGGTCCTCCCTCCAGTCCGATCATGAGGACTTAAGGCCCATCTCGAGGTATGAGTTGGCGAGGCTATCGCGGAGACAAAACCCGCAGCTCTTGGTGGCCATCCCGGCCACTAGCCTGGCCGTGTAGAAGTACCTGAAGAGATCGAGGCACGGCTCAACCTCGATAAAGTTCTCACACATGTGAGCAAAAACGTTCAGCATGATAATAGAGTTGGGGTTGAGGTGGAGGTGATGGACGTCATAGAAGGAAACGACGATAGTGAAGAACTCGGAGAAGGATGGCATGAGACCGGCCATGAAGAAGGAGGCAAACATCACAATCTCCCCCTTGTGGGGAGCAGATGTGTCCTCCGCAGTGCGGTACCCAAAAGAAAGGCAGAAAGGGAGCAGCCGGCTCTCGTACATTGCCTTTAGCCTCGCCTCAGTGCACTTCGACTTGGGAAAGTTGGGCTCGTTGCCAGTGCGCATGGTGTCACGTCCCAAATCCATAATCACGTAATTAAGCATAATCATGCTTCTTAAGTATTATGTTTAATTATGCTTAATTTTGAATTGGAATGCTAGAGCAATTCGTTTTGAGTCAATCGGATGAGAGAAAGAAATTCGAAGAGGGAGGAAGTCCGGAGACTCTGGAGAAATGCGGAGACTCCGTAGCAGTTGAAATGGATTTCTCTCTAATATATAGGGCCCACGTGAGCTATCCAACCACTCCCCACCCTTTTCCCCCACGTGTAGCTGGCCCTCCCCTCACTCCTCGCGTGCTCCTCCCACTGACCAAGCAAAAAAGGGCAGCCCCCTTCTCCCTCTCTCTCAAGCACTCTCTCCTTCTCCCTCAAAATCTCATCTCAAGAGAAGGAATCGAAGTGTGCATGTGGTGTCTACGCGATCACTAGCTTGTAAGCTATCCATCCCACCAATTCATTTTTATTTTTCCAAAGGATTCGAGCCGGTTTTGATGTCTTTTGGTGTTCATAGTTGAAGCACAAGAAGCACCAGTGTTCTTCCTCTTCCTGAGCTTTTCTTCCTCTTCCCGAGCTTTCTTCCTTCAACCGACGGTCCCCAAGCTCAGCAAAGCATCTTGGGTGAGTCCGCTAGGCATCCATGGCAAGAAACCGTGTTTTGGTTGGATAGATTTTGAATTTAGAGTTAAGGTTGTGAAGTTCATGAGTTCTTGAGGTTTTAGACTAAATTAAAGGATTTGGGGAGATTTGAGTTAGGAATCATGTTACTAGGTTGATGAGTGAATTCTAGACTTTCTAAACTATCTCAAACATATCTCCCTTTAGATTGGAAAAGCTCGCATATTAATTTGGCCATTTTCCCTGCGAAGAACAGCTCTTCTGGAACGTCCAGAGACTCCAAAAAATTTTCCAAAGACTCCGCAAAAATTCACGGATACTACGCAAAAATGTGGAGTCTCCGTAGAAATTTGAGAGGCTCCGCAGTTACTGTTCATCAGACGATGTGAGGCTTGTAAAATTCATAATAAATTCTCCATAGATCCAAAAATTATGAAACTATTTTTTTGGTTTCATAATAATCTCCTCTACCTATTAAAAATGTCTCCAGCTGTTAAATAATTAATTAACATTTTGGGATGAATTAATTAGGTTAAATCTTCATTAATTCACCGTTAATTCTTTACAAGTCCAAAATTGGTGAATCTAATTTTGCTAGTCTTCTTATGGCTTATTCTAACTAGAAAAAATGTTCATGCATTATAAAGCATACTTTTCATGATTTTTCTTCATATGCATATGGTGTCATACATTGTTGCACTTCATTAATGCTCATCATTGCACATGTTCTTGTTTAGTGAACGAATAACCGTTACGTGATCCGGCCATGGTTGAAGGTGACGCCAACCTTCCCGAGTTCTGTGAGTGTTGTGCGAGGAGTATCAAGCAGTCCCATGAGCAACAAGGCAAGCATCTAAGCATATTGCACCTTTTAAATGAATTGTAGAGTCTAAATTGATAAATTATGCTTTATGTATGTTCGCATGTTTAGTGAGTCAATGTCGGATCGATGTGGGTAGAAACTATGTTGATGCATGATCTCTACCTTGGCTTATTGATGAATCTGTATCCTTGTAACTTGGGCTTTATATAATGTTGTTAATATAAAAGTGATACGAGATGCTTAGCAATTCATCGGTCACTGGTAGAAGTCGAGTGGTGGACTGTTCCATCGCTCGCGAGCTATAGGTTTACTTATTGTTCATACTACAAATATTGATGATGGTTGGATGAGTGGTGAGGATGAGAGGAGATGTGGGCGGTGTTAGGGGTATCATCTGCCTTGGAGGAGGTTCCCTAGGTAGTTCAGGTAGGGAGCCCAGATATTGTAGACCGTTTTGCATCAGTTAAGCACCAACCATTGACCGTCGTTGGCTTAAGCACTTACTGTACTCACCACATGTTCATCTAATGGTAAGGTAAGCCGAATACCTCTATAAATGCGATCATTTGGGCCTGAACATCGACGGTATGAGCGGACGGGCTTGTAGAGGTATCTAGTTTGCTTCGGGAGTAGTTCTGGATAGCTCCGTGCTGAGCGATGCATGTATCAAATGGTTGGGCTTATTGGAAAAGGTTGTCACGAGTACCCCTTGTGTGCACTTTAGCGGGTGGCACAAGCCGAATGGTCCTCGTATCGTGTGGGTAAAGGAGTATCTCCCTGCAAGGTGTAAAAACATTTTTGAAATGTCACGCTCGCGGTCAGGAGCATGCTTTCTGTCCATGCGCACCATCGTAAAGTTTCGTTGTGGGTTAGTGGTGGTATGGGTGATGGTTGGAAAATGTTGGTGTTGGCTCTGATATATTACTTTGGTTCCTTTTACACTCATGTACCAGCTATTGGATTTCAGTTTATGTTGGTTAAGTATAGGTGCTCACACATATGTCTAGGTTGCTTAATCATATTAAATGTACTTAACCTTGTGGCCGTTTTCATTCTAATAGCTCAATGCATGATCCTTGGAGTCGGGTTATTTATATGTATCCTATATAGATTAAGTCTTGCGAGTACCTTCATACTCAGCTGCTCTACAGGTTTTGCAGGTGAGGAAGATGTGGTGTTTGGCTACTTCACGCCTGTCGAAGGTGGTGGCGGGCTTGAATAGTGCATCCTACTCAGTTGGCGTGCTTTTATGATAGAGCCTAAGGGCATATGGCTCCATCCTCCTTTTATTGTATAGCTTTTAGTCTTTCGCTGCTTAGTTTCTTTTGCTGGTTAGGAGTTGAGTATATTTTAGTCCTCCTAGCTTCCTTTTGCTGTAAATTGTAATAACTAGTTGTATGCTTAAGAACTGTAATATAATGTTAATTATTCGCTCTTTTTTAAGCTTTGTTGTGATGTATATGTTGGAAAGGCATGTGTTCTAATCTTGGGCATAAAACATGTGCCGGGACTATCGGGATGATATTCTGGTTAATCATCAAGGTTGTGATTACGAATAATGATCCTCTTGGTGATTAGTTAGAATATTATTTGGATGGTTCCTCACACATGGGATGTCTGGGGGGCTGTAAGAAAAGCTCTGAAGAAGAAGAAGGTGGTGGGCATTAGGCTCTAGGGCTTGGTGACTGGGGAGATGGCAAAAAGTTTCATGGGGAACCTTTTGTTATCCAACTTATAGGGCTAGCGCGATATCCCAACCACCACGAGCCCAACCGTTTTAGAATTCGAGAGGCTGTATGGGGAACCAAAATTCCCTTGGGTCCAGCGTCAGTTAAAGTTTCTCTCTCCCATGATCCTCTCCCACTCACATGCCTTCCTTTTTTTTCTCTCTCCTAGGATTCTCTCTCTCCCGGGATGTGATTTTCTGAGCCAGCCACGAAAGTGGACCATGTCGTCAACCACTCCCTGGGCGAACTCATGTTCACACGGGGCCCAAATGGTATGGCTGGGTCCGACCATGACCACATGACAAACTGTTCAGTCTACCATATCCACGAGGGAGCTTTGGGGCTATTGTCAGTGTAAAGAATAATAGGGTCCCCTGGTAAGGGACCCATGGCAGTCAAATATCAACATTTTCTACATGCAATGATTGGGCAGGAGCATGGTCTCTCGACGCGTCTAGCTAGCGACCACATGACCAATTGTTCTGACCAGTCTCCAGATCTTAGAGGGAAACCCCGCGGCAAATTTTCTCTGGTCGCGAGGCAGGTATGTGCCTAATCAGTCTAATTTCATTACATACTTTTCCACTCAAGTGTTATCTCTTACACATGTCATCCTTCCATGTGGACCTAGGCGTGATTGACACAGGCTTGTCGTGTCCTATCCCATAGCATTAAATACTACGGGACAACCTAGCAAAGCGTGGTAGTAGATTTTACAGGAGCACAGACGGTGCGTGGGGACGGAACCTGGTAAACCAGGCAATAAGGATGGTGCGAGTGTGGGACCGATGTCACGAACACTGCAGACCGATAGGGCAAGTGGAATGCGCCCACTCACCGTAATGATGGGCATAGGTTAGAAAGATTAGCTAGGTCTAGGTCTAGTTTGGGTCCCTATGTAAGTGCCCTTTCCTTTGGATATATAAAGGGAGGGAGACAAAGAGAAGAGGGGAGGGTATCCAATTCATTTAGACTCATATAAAAAAATATATAGGATGTATGGCTATTATTTCAAGGGAGGTCCAAACCTGAAGAACTCCCGGTGTTCTTGAGTTCATCACATGCACATAGCTAAGGCATATGGCCCCAGGTTACGGATCACGTGCCCATCGTTAGGTATACCCTGGTATCATTGTCAGGGACTAACCCTCGATAGGAAGTATAAAAGTAATCCAAAAATTGTAAACATTTTTATGAGCAAACTAGAGTTCACTAGCAATCTATTTTAATTGGTTTGATCCAAAAATCACGAGCCAATATTTAATTAAAATTCTCTAAATAAGCCTACTTTTATAAATTCTAGTAATTTTTAATGCCTCAAATAAATTCCCAAAAATCTAGAAAAATTCCTTTTTAGTGCTCCATGTGATGTACTAATATCAAAATGTTTCCAACCCTAAGTTATTTGATGAAAAAGTAAGTTCCTTTGTAGTGCTCCATTTATATGCATTTTTATCATTTCATGTGATATTCTCTTTGTAATTCAATTTGAATAAAAATAAATTATTCACTTATGTACTTTTTCAACCAAACGCACCCTTATGCACTTTTATAGCCTTATATATTTTTGTTTGAAGAGTTAGGAACTATGCTAACCTAAAATCTGTAAATATAATATACTCTTGTCTCCTTGATCACCATGGATTATTGATGTTTTGTAGGCAAATTCTTGAATATTATGCTCAAATTGAACCATGCATGCATGATAGGTTGACAACAACTAATAAGATGATAAAGCCAAACACTTAAGAAGCATAGAACTTAAGAATTGTGAATATATATTTACATTTATCTTTTCAAAGTACGTAGTGATACAACAAGTTTTAATATTTATCAATTAAATATGACAAATATTTTATCCAAAATTTAAACAACCAGATAACGAGCATGCAGATGGGGACGCCATCTCTCAAAGTAGGAAGAGAGAACTAAGGAAGTGTCAGTGTAAAGAATAGTGGGGTCCCCTCGCAGGTGGACCAATGCCGGTAAAATATCAGCAGGTGTTGTATGCCACGTTTGTCCAGAACCGTGGTCACCCCGCGCAACCAGTCAGCGACCGCGTGACCAGCCAGTGACCACGCAACTAGGCTCTTCGACCAAGCTCCATGACCAGTCACCAGGTCACAGGAGCAAACCTCGTGACCAGTGTCCTCGGGTCGCGGGGCAGGTATGTATCTAAACAGTCTAATCACAATGAATATTTTTTCACTCGAGTATTTTTCTTCCTCAGATCCTCTTTCTGGTCGACCAAGGCGTGATCGGCGAAGAGCTGCCATATCCTATCCCGTAGCATTAAACACTATGGGATGGCCTGACAGGCATGTCAGGAGGTTTTTTGCAGGTGGCGTGTGGGGACAGGACAAGGTAGTCCAGGCGACCGGGATGACGTATATGGTGGAGCGATGGGACAGGCTCTGTAGCACCGTAGAGCAAGTGGGATACATCTGCTCTTAGTAATGATGGGCCTAGGTGGAAAGCTCTAGCTAGGTTTGGGTATATGTCTTGACTCACATGTAAATCCTCTCTCCCTCTGATATATAAAGGGAGGAGTACCAGGCTTGTAAGAGGAGGGCGAAGAAGGCTGGGCAAGAACATCATCTGTAACCAACTTAGACCACAAGAAAAGAATACACAGGATGTAGGGCTATTACTCTAAGGGGGGCCTGAATCTGGATAATTCTCGGTGTTCTTGAGTTGCACATACACAAACAGATTCAGAAGGCACTTCCCGAACAAAGATCATGTACCCGTCGCCCGATACACCCCGAAATCACTGTTAGGGATTTTTACCCTCGACAGGAAAAAAATGAAGCACAAAGAACACTAAGAAGAGGATTAATATTAATCTAAGAGGTTCAAGAACTGTGTTATCAATTATCATTAGCAGACAACGATAAATAAGCACAACCAATTAATTAAACAGCACAATAACTTAGCTTCTTGTCATGCATCTATTAAGCCTCCTATTATATATTATGCACTTATTTTGTATATACAATGATGATGTTAAGTTGGTTATGATGATTTTTTTGAACTTACTCCTTGATTATAGGTTTTGTGCATGTTTGAATTTATTTTTATTCAAATTGAATTAAAAAGGGAATATCACATGAAATGATAAACGGCAAACGATTTTGAAATCATCTGTTACTTTTTAGAGACGAAACCTATAACTATTTATGATAGAGTTTAAAATCCATTTATAATGACTCGTTCTGGATAGTGAATATGTTCACGTAGTTGTTATGGTAGGAATGAATTAGCTCCCCAACATCATGCATGTTTCTTTCTTCTATTTCTGAAAGATCAAACAAACCAAAATAGCTCACCTAAATACGCTCCTGCACCATGGTTGTATTTTGGGGTGTGTTTGCTTAGAGAGTGAGGTTTGATGGTAAATGGCTATTCATGTTTTTTAGATATGATAATTTAATATTTTGTTTGGTTAGGATAGATAGGATGAGTCAGCTTTTTATTTGTTTAGTAGGATTATAGTAGATATTATGAGCTAATTTTCTGTTTGCTTGGTGGGATTAGAGTGGATATGATGATTTATTCATATTTATATGCATTCTATAAGCATTTGGATAAATTCGTGCATATTTGAATTTTTTAATTCAAATTGAATTAAAATAGGAATATCATATGAAATGATAAAAATGCATACAAATAGAGCATTACAAAGGAACTCTTTTTCACCAAATAACCTAGGGTTGAAATTATTTTTTTAAATTAGTACATCACATGAGAAGAATATTAGTAATTTTTTAGATTTTTGGGAATTTATTTTAGGCATTAAAAATTACTACAAGTTATAAAAATATGCTTTTTGGAGAATTTTAATTAAATATTGGCTCAAGCTTTATTGATTAAACTAATTAAAATAAGTTACTAGTGAGCTCTAGTTTGTTCATTAAAATGTTTAATATTTTTGGACCACTCTTGTACTTCCAAATAAAATTGAGAATTAAATTAAAAAATAAATGCATACACACGTACAAACAACGAAAGAACGAAACTAGATGCACGATCCGGCTGTTTTCGTCGAACTGAGTCATCCAGTATAACGAAAGATTTTTTTTTATCCTAGCCACCCTATCTACCCTATCCTTTCAATCAAACACCATAAAAATTGAATGTCAATCTCCTGGATAGGTTCATTCATCCAATCAAATACATCTTTGAGCTATGATCTCGTCACATCCTAAACCCTAGAGTGCCCCTTTAACGTTTGTATCTAGGATATATGCAAAAACCTTCCAAAAGTCACTTGGATTTTGACTTTCCTCCCAAAAGTTATTTTGTTGTAAAAAAAACTTCAAAGGTTTGATTTTGTTGAAAAACACCCCTAAAAATTCAATTTTTTAAAAAAAAATCACAAAAAATTCTAAAAAAAAACTAGAGACAATTATAAGACCTTTTGTGAATTTTTTTTCAAAAATAATATTCGTTGCATCATATTTCATGGAGAGTAAGTTTGAAAAAAAAAAGAAAAACGTGCAACTCATTTATTAATTCGAGTTAAATGCATAGTTAATTATTTAATAATCCAAAAATCATGAAAAAAAAATTTAGTCTTCTTACATGATCCTCTATCTTGTAAAAATACATGAAATCTTGAAATAGTTATTATAACGTGCAGGATTGAGTAAATGTGTTGCAGATAGATTAATTCATAACTAATCCATAACACCCCCAAAATTAGTGAAACCACTTTTATTAGTTTACTTAAACAATTATTTGTGTAGGAAAAATAATGGTAGGCATGACAAAGTTAAAATAACATGAATTAATAAATGAGTTGCATATTTTTCTTTTTTTCCAAACTTCCTCTCCATGAAATATGATGCAAAAGATATTATTTTTGAAAACAAATTTCACAGAAGGTCTTAGAATTGTCTTTAGTTTTTTTAGAATTTTTTGTATAATTTTTTTATTTTTTTGAATTTTTAGAGAGTTTTTTTGCAACAAAGTCAAATTTTTGAGGGGGTTTTTGCAACAAAACAATTTTTGGAGGAGAAAGTCAAAATCCAAGTAATTTTTGGGGTTTTTTTTTTTTGCAGTTTTCCCTTGTATCTAAGGACAAAGATAGCTAGAAGTATAAGGGGTATGCAACTTTGGTTTAGACATGATGTTAGTAGCATCATCATTTGTAGCTATGCACATCTGTTGCTAAGGTTTATATGGGTTATGTTGGTTTTCTTAAACAACACTATCTCAAATCGTATCACTTTTGTCATAAATTCATGATATTTTGGACAAAGTCCAATTAAAATTTTAAAATTTTGACCATTAATAATTTTGGAAATATTTAATTTCAAAACATTAAAATTATATGGTTAGTTTTGTCTTGCAAAAACTTTTACAATCTTGTAAATTTATTAGACTTTATAAATATATTCTAGTAAAAAAATAACAGTCAAATGTACGTATAGTAACTGTGTCATGTCCAAAATATTAAATATTTTTTATTCAAGGAAGTAACTGTTTTTTTAAGATGCAACAGAGTACAAATCTGAATTGTAAAAGTGCTCCTGGTCGGCTCCAGTTTTCCTGATCTGTTTCTGGCACGGCCTCGAATCCGACGCCGTCTCCGCTTTGCCACCCCTTGGATTTGAACGTTGCTGCTTCCCGATTTCAAATAGCTCTGGCTCGCTGAGTCGTTGCCTGCACGCCTCCGCCTCCCTGCGCCGCGCATCGCCTCAGCCCACGGCGGCGGCGGCGACTGAGCCCCCGGCCATGGGGTCCCAGCACGGCGGCTCGCCGGGCGTCGGCGGCAAGGCGCGGGACAAGTTCTCGGTGTACCAGAACCCGTCCCTCACCCGCGCGCTCGACTCCCGCAGCGCCCGCCCCTCCGTCCCGGTCCTCCTCCTCCTCGCGCTCTTACCCGTCGCCTCCGCCTCCTCCCTCCTCGCCCTCTCCTCCCGGTAAGCCGAACCGTCGTTTTCTGCGTCTAAACCCTAAACACCAGGTTGTAACACTGCGTGGGTTCTCGTGTCTCGGTGCTGTTCCAGGGAGCAGCAGCTCGCCAAGGCCGCGGGGCGCGCTGGGGTCTCCGTCGTTGCTGCTGGTAAGTGCGCCCGTCTCTCATCTGGGTTGGGCGTTTGGGGAAACCTCGAGTCTGTCGTGTGCTGCCACCGTGCTTGCTCATCAGGTGCTTGTGAAAATGCCAAGCAAGCGTAGCTTGGTTGCATTGCACAACAGGTGCTTGTAGAAATGCCAATATTTTCCACGCATCAAATGCTTGTGAAAATTCCCATGGATAGATTCATTTTACGGGGTCTGGGTTTTTACAAATGATGAACTGTGAACTTTCGTTGTTCTAGAGGTGCATCTGCAAACATTAACCTGTTGCTGTGTTGTGGTCTTTCAGTTTTTGTCTTTAGGTTGGTGGAGGCAGCGCTGGGTCTGGTTGTGCTTTTCACTCTGCCCACATTCTTCAGGGCGTTATTTTTGTACAATGGGAAGGGGGCACTGGCCAAGGATGACAAGGTTGTCTTGTCTGAACGCCAACTGGGCCTTCTTGGGTTAAAGACAGCAGGTTCAGAAGGTGGGATGGGTGAGCAAACCAAAAGGCCTCCCAAGACGAAGCCATCAACACCCTCGGAGCCGATTGTGCCTATCAGGAGGTCTTCGTTCAGCTACACACCATCTCGGCCTTTAGGGCAATCAAGGATCGGTTCCAGCTATTTGAGCCCCGGTGGTGATAGACTGAACACGGCATTGCAAATGTCACCTTCCACCCCATTGCAGAAGTCTGCTTCTTCCCCTTCAACTCCATGGTCAAGGAAAAGCTCGGGCAGTGCCAAGGGCATACAGACGGAGGCGATGTTGGAGCAGTTCTTGGCTAGCTTGGATGAAAATATTTACAAAATCACGGATTCAGAGACTAAGACTTCAACGCCTCCATCAACCATTACAAGCTTTGGCGTTGCTACCCCTGTTTCAGTCACCACATCAACCACCCCTTCTGGTGCTACAAGGAGTACACCTTTGAGGCCTGTGAGGATGTCTCCTAGCTCCCATCAGAAATACAGCACTCCGCCAAAAAAGGGTGAGGGTGATCTTCCACCTCCAATGTTCTTAGAGCAAGCAGCGGAGGCTTTTGAGAATTTGGGTGTATATCCTGAGATTGAGCAGTGGCGAAATAATCTCAGGCAGTGGTTCTCTTCAGTTGTGATGAACCTACTTGTCCAAAAAATCAAAACAAGTTATATTCAGGTGCTCATTTTTGTAATTGATTTTATATGACCTATATCTCTAGTCCATTTTCATTGGTTATCTTTTTTTAACTTTATTTATTATGCCATCTTTTACAGGTTAAGCAAACAACAGCTAGTGTTGGGGCTTCAGTTACTGTTAGCCAAGTAGGAAGCGATCTGCCAAGCACAACACCACCAATTAGCCTGTCTCCTCTTGGTGGGACTAAAGATTGGCAACCGACTGTCACAGTTGATGAGGATGCCATTCTTAATCAATTGTGCTCAGCTCTCCTACATTCTCGAGATGCCCCTGTTGGTGAGTTGCTGGGGTAGTTTGACATTTTCCTGCTGTAATTTTGCATGATCATGTGTTTCCATCAATATGCGTGACAAGGGTTTTGTGCTGTGGCTTAAGTTGACGTATTCTATAAGTTTAGCATGGATTTCCTTACTTGTTCATCATTATTTTCTCTGTGCAGTACAAACTTTTGGCAGTCCACAACAGCCACAACCGACCCCCCTCCTTCCAGCTATTCAAGCATGTATTGATGCAATTACAGAGCATCAGAGACTCAACACTCTGATGAAGGGAGAGCTGATAAAAGGCTTGTTGCCACATAGTAGTGTTCGTGCTGATTACACTGTTCAGAGAGTTCAAGGTGAATATCTTTCATTCACTTTGTTTCAAAGTAGAAGACTGTAGAGCCTTTTGTTGCACGATATTGTTTAAACCTGTAATCATAAACTAGGGCACTTATGGTGCTGGAGTTAGTACCGGTATAACTTGTGCTTTTATCGTGATGCAGAACTTTCTGAAGGAACATGCTTGAAGAATTATGATTACATGGGTCATGGAAATGGCTACAGTAAATCCGAGAAAAATTGGACCAGCGAGCTACCTTCTGACTCACACCTTCTTCTGTACCTTTTTGCCGCTTTCCTTGAACATCCAAAATGGATGCTTCATGTTGATCCTACCTCCTACTCTGGTGCCCAATCTAGCAAAAATCCCTTATTTCTGGGAGTTCTTCCACCAAAAGAAAGGTTCCCGGAAAAGTATGTTGCTCTGATATCAGGTGTTCCAGCAATTATTCACCCAGGGGCTCTTATACTGGCTGTGAGCAAGAAGAGTCCTCCAATTTTTGCTCTATACTGGGACAAGAAGCTGCAATTTTCTCTTCAGGTGATTTGAGTTTGTTATGTCGATTTGTTTTTTTCCTTACAATCATGATTTGTTACTATCCCCCCCCCCCCCGGCCCTACTTCACAGTTATATATTTCAGCATGGATTGTTAAGTTGAGGAAATATTTTTTTTAAAAAAAAGCTGCACACTACAGGAAAGGACAGACAAGAGAGAAACAAACCCAAAATAAATGTTGCAAATTGGTAGTGTTGTATGTTTGGGGGTTGGATTTGAATCAAGCTTCATTTAGTTGTCATTTGTCAACTCAAAAGTTATTGGGAACAGATGAGCTGCTGCCGCAATACTACCTTTTGCTTGTCTGCTGTTTGCTGTGAATATGGTGATTTATGAGTATGGAAATATTAGCAGTCGATCAGCCTCATCTGACATTAGTATATGTTGGCACTAGCTAAAATGCTAAACATAACATAAGCCAATTATATCTATTCTATCAATAAGTTCACCTCTATGAATTCTTCATTTGTTACACCAATTGAGTTTGTCCGCACATATTTGTACTCATTTGTACATAACTAAGAGACTTTGTTCTCTTGAGTATTAAACCTTAAGTTTTAGCGCTATACCTTTCGTAAAAAGATGTTTTTAACGCTATACATCTATGTTTTCGCTTTCCAGGGAAGAACAGCGCTGTGGGATGCTATTCTGCTTCTGTGTCACCAAATAAATGTTGGCTATGGTGGTGTGGTCAGAGGAATCCATATCGGTTCATCCGCCTTGAACCTCCTGTCTGTTATCGATTCAGATGCAGAAAGCTGAATGGTAGAGATGGTAGGCTGCTTGCTGTAGTAGTAGGCAGGAGCCCTAGAAAGCTGGTTCTGTAGTCTTAACTTGATGAGCTGTGATCAGCTTGGTTGCTGGTGTTACATTGTAACTAACACGGCATGTTTCAAACTAACCTACCTTTATTTGGATGTGATGCGCCCTGGTGGAGGGGCAGCTGAATGTTATGCCCAAGTTGTATCTTCAGTTTCTGACAATCCGGTTTGCTTAACCCGTGGTTCTGTGCTTTGAAATGATTTATTCTACCATTTTCTCATTTGTGAAGAATTACTTACTGCGGTATCACTTTGATTTTCGCATCAATTCCATCCATTATTTGCCAGACTGATCATCCATACTCCTGGATGGCTCCTCTTTTTCTTCTTTTTTGAGGTTATATGCTGATTGGCTCCTGAAAATGGTATCTTATCAGCAAATCAAATGGACCTAGCTGTCTTTACGCAGCCCAATCTATGATTTGGGGGTCCTAAGTATGGGAACTTTCATAATTTATCATTAAATAACTTGATATATTTCTTATATATCATCGTTGTGTCAATGACATATGGGTTCATATTAGGTTAGGTTTAATATATCATTCTCATATTGGATAATATATTAGAGATTTATACGGTTATTTAGTGGCATACCGTGGATTTATTCCCTAAGTATTGCAGTTAGTGGGGCCCAACTAAGCCCGGCCCAACTAAAAAATGCGCCTGCTCGTCTCCCCCATCCTCTCTTTGGAGCGGGCGGTTCAAAAAATTTCAAACCCACCGACCCCAACGGCAACTCCGGAACTCCCCATCTCCCCACTTTCCCCACTCCATCCCCTCGTCTCCGCGACTCCGCCGTTTCATCAATTGAAGGCTTCACGCTCCTCGTCCTCGATCTCCCCTCTCCCACGACGCTCGCGGCCATGGATCCCCACCCCACCCCCTTCCCAGGTAAGCGGCAGCTCTCTTTCCGGCGTCCCAGCCCGTACCTTTCGGTTCGATTCGGTGGTGAATAGCTTTGCGAGATGCGCAGGGAAGCGGCGGTCGGTTCCCGCGCCGGCCGGGCCTGCGGTGAAGGTGGCAGCGGCGCCCAAGCCCAAGTCTATCGCCGCGGTGCGCGCGGCGAGGATGGCCAAGAGATCGCCGACCGGCAACGCCAACGCCGCCCCGCTGCCACGGCAAGGATTCTCTGGCACTCTATTGACTATAGACCAGATTTGATGTGTGCGCTCCGGTTCGTTTCTTTGCTGATGTGAGGTTGGCTGTTTTTTTAGTCCGCCACGGCGCGCGTTTGGCACCATCAGGAGCAGCAACGCCCCGGCCGATAAGCCACCGCCGCCGCAGAAGCCTGTGAAGGTGTCACCTCCGCCGCTGCAGAAGCCCTCGAGGGTGTTGCCGCCGCCGCCGCTGCAGAAGGCTTCGAAGCTGTCGCCGACGAATCCGGTCAGGGCGACGAAGCCATCCAGGCCTGTGGCAAAGCCCCTGAAGAAAGCCGCCCCGGGTGCGGATTTGGAGGCGAAGGCCAGGAAGATGAGCCATCGAGTGAGCTTCAAGGACGCCGCGCCTGTGGACCTCAGAAGCGGAGAGAAGATGAAAGCTTCCACCTCCGACGCGGCTGGGCACACACCGATGGGGGCTATGAAAGCCGTGGAGAAGCCAGCTAAGGTAGTGGCTGCAGAGACGCCGTTCTTTAGCGCGCAGAATTGCAGCAGCTGCACGCTCAACCAGCTTGAGTCGTCCACGTACTGGTTGGCGCAGATCCGTCTGGCCGAGTCTGTTGGAAAGCACTGGGTTGCTGCGGCGTTCTTTCGCCTTGCATTTGAGTGCCAAGCTCAGGTGAGATCTCACTGGGCATCATTTTTATTTGAAACCCATACTAAACTATGCAATTTTAGGTGCACTTCTAAGAGATGGTTGCATATGCATGTTAAAAGCTGCCATTTTTCTCCAGCATGATGTAATTTCTGGTGGCTTGTGCTTGTATAGCAAGTTGATAGGAGCATGAAACCCGTGGATGATATTATAGTTAAATACTAATCCCGTTGTCAAGACTGCTCCTTTGAATAATACAGTTGAATTTTTTGGATAGCCAATTCACAGGATCCAAAGTGAGCTCAGGAGTTACAGTGTGCGCCATGAGAGTGCTGGCACTTTGACCCCTTTGTTCGATGAGCTTCTCACTGCCCATGGCATGCCGGTGAACCAACCAAAGTTTGACACTGATGGTTTTGAGAGGGTGGAGACACCTTTCACAACAAATGAAGTAGACAAAAAGCTTGACACTGATGCCTTTAAAGTATATGAGTGCTTGGAATCTGACTGTGGTGATCTTATTGATGTGGGTGCTGTCATTGTTGACAAACATGGTGAGGACGGAATGGACCAACCGAGCTTTGAGAGGAAACTGGACGAAAGTTTTGAGTTTGATGACTGTGAGGCTGTAATTGTGGACGGGCTAGATGAAGCAAACTTTGATCTACAAAAGAATGTCGAGGTGAAAGTTCCTTGCAGCAGTGAAATAGTCCAGTCAGCATGCAGATCCTCCATTGAAATGTCGAGTCCTAGAGGATCTATAGTAGTAATGGATTCTTCTTCAGGACGGCTCTCGTTGGATAACCCTTTAGATATATTGTCTCCCAGCATGAGGAGTTCATATGCAGAGCGCTTATCTTCTGGTAGCCCTTTTGACTTGAAGTCTCCGTTGTCGTCGAAGAAGCTAACATCCAGTTGCCCTTCTTATAAGAAGTCTGCTTCCATTAGAGACCTGTCTTCAAAGCGGATGCCATCTGTTAGCCATTCTGATGGGGAGCACAATGCTACTGGCAGAGCTGCTGAACATCATAGCAAAGTGACTCAAGACGTGGCATCTGAGTCTCCTGCTTTAGGTAAGTTAACATGACCAGAACTTTTTCCTTCGACATTGCATTAATATGAGTTATGTTCTGATTGAGAGCACCTTGCAGTTGATCATCTCGAGTCAAAAGGACCAGTGGAGGATGCTGCCAATAATGAGGTATGTGCTGCTTCTACTTTTTAGGGTTCATAGGCTAACTACTGTTGACGGGTTATTTGTACCACTTTTGATCGCTGATGGCGTTAATTAGATTGTTTCACAACTGAGGGTGTGAACCGGACTTTGGTGATAGTTGAATGTGATTCTTTGGACTTTTTTTTGCACAAAAGTTTACTGAATGGATTTAGCTGTAGCTTAATCTAACACCGTTGTGCCCAACTTGCCCATTTATGCAATTGTTAAAAATTGACATTGTCAGGATGGTAATCTCAGTTTCAAAGAAAATAATATTTCCTGATGAAATACACACTATTGCCTTGTCCAAGGTGCTTTATAATCTACTGATCTAACCTCAACGCTGGTACTGCTGTACTACATCGAGCATATCAGTAATTGCAGTACTTATCTACTGATCTTCTAAATTTCGTAAAGTTATTGGCGATGCATCTATTCTCTGTTAATATGGTCTCCAGGTTTTAAACAATCTTTGCAATTTGGGGTAGATGCTCGCAGTTAATCATCGTCGAATCAGAGTTATTGGCGATGCATCTCTTATCTGCTAATATGGTCTCCAGATTTTAAACAATCTTTGCAATTTGGGGTAGATGCTCGCAGTTAATCATTGTCGAATCAGAGTAGATGATACCAGTATCATGTGAATAACGAGTCTGCATCTGTCAGTTCTATCTACAGAACTGTTGATGTTATCAAGACAACTTGGAACTAATGTCGCTTCTTTGCAGATCCATTAGCAGCTGGAGCTGGAGTCAAGACTCAACACAACCGCAATAGTTACTGTGTTAGGTTGGTTGGCGTGTGCTTGTATATGTAGTCCATTATTAATCTGGAGCTTGCTTAGTTTGCTTCGGTCTGGGAGCAGGATCATATGTGTGCTTGCTTCTGCTTATGGTTTTTCTTTAACCAGTCCAAGAACATACGTGTGAACCTTGGTCATGCTCAGATGACCTTTGTGAGATTGTTTAGTTTATCGTTTGTATGCTTGCTTAGCATAACTGGGTTGTGGCCTCTCTCTGTATGATGCGGAAATCAATCAAACCTTTGGGAATAGACTTTGATGCAATATGTGCAGGAGCAACCTATTGCCACTTTGTGGGCGTTTCAGCTGTATCCATGAACCCGGAGAAGGTACATGGACAGCAAGTTTGTTCATAACAACATGAAGTAAACAACATCCTCGTTGCTCAAGCTCCTTTTCCAAATCTAGCTTGTCTGCCTCGTCGTCCCACATCTTTCGCAGCGAACATGAGAAGCTTGAGTCGGTGGCCAAGATGTTAGCAATGTCGACCTCGAAACACTTGTACCAATACCTTGAACTAGTCTCCCTCTTCCATACGGTGGCCGTCCAACTCCAACCAGCATCACCACTTTCACCAAAATTCAGCTCAACAAACTTGATCACGCCATTGCTCAACGTAGCATCCCGAATTGAACGAGCAGAATACATATCTATGCACACATCACGGGGCGGCAGCACGGGCCATTGGAGCAGCCGCAGCACGGGGTCCTCGTCGAGCACGTTGCATAGCAGGACGCCACCACGCCAGAGATCGATCCATGCGAGCGAGCGAGCTCCGGCAGCGATAGCCTTGCTAGATGTATGCCTCACAATCTCAGGGTAGGTTTTCTCCCGGTCGGTGGCTATCCTGGCCACTCTGGTGCTCCACGCCTGGCTCTCAGACGAGAAGACGTGGATCTCGTACCTCAGTCGAGGCTGGAACCGCGGGACAGGGGAGACCACGAAGAAGTGCTCGCCGGCGCCAGGTAGGATGCCGATCTGTTTGGCTAACGTGACCTTTGGGCAGTGCCCTGGTATCAGGTGGAGCGAGGGTCTCCCGGGGCCGGCCATGTAGACGAAGTAATCGATGACGCGACCGTTGCCGCTCAAGAAGGCCATGCGGGTTAGAAATCGTATGATCAACCGCATGGCGCTTTACTCGCCCGTTGGCATCTTTGTACTGTGTATATATCCAATAATCAATCGATGAGAAAAGATAGCGTTCGAATCTGTTTGTCTACTACTACTCTTTGCAATCTAATCTTCTTAACATGTTATCACGCACTTGATCTCCACTGGGTGATCAACGAAGAAGTACTGAAGGCACGAAGGGCTCCATCACAAGTGAGAGCAATAGTAAGATGTGCTTTACCTTTGATTGCTTCTGCACTTCTTCATGTCCTGTGCAAAGATCATCTTGCTGACACTACTTTGATCGTCGCCGTCGTGGCCCTCACACGGGTGGTCGATGGCATCGCCACCGTGCTCCTATGGATCGAAGCCACCATGGCCGTCGCACCCACGGACGTGGTGGCCGTGACCCGCGCATGCCTCGCCGTTCTCCGGTGTTGAGGCACCACGCTAGCCCGGGTCACCCATCTCCGACTCCGACCGCAGCCAACAGTGGCGACCTTGTTCCTCCTCGCGCCCTCGGTTTTTGCCCAATTCACAGCCTTGTGCCGTTCTCCTTCTCACCAACCGTGAGTACGGCCACCCTGTCGCCACCGGAGGTTGACATCTCCGTCGATGTCGTCTCAGCGCCACCGTCCCTGACTCCTGCACCGACCACTCCGACGGTGCCAGGGCCAAGTTGCCCTCGTCGTATCGCTCACAGCGGTGCACTGCATCAGCAGCAGCGCACCCACCGGCGCGATTCTCACCGACGACCCGTGACTTCACGCCGACACCCTTGGTTAACCCCGGAGGCATGATGGCGGCTAGCCGAGGACATCCCCCTACTTCAACACCTCCATGGTTGCCGGATGCTCCTCGGGAGGCTCCTCTCCTCCATGAGGTGCTGGCTCCACCAACCCCGCTGGTGAAGGGACCTCGATACCACCCTCCACCTCCACTCCTGATCGCATCCTCCGTCGCTTCGCAGCAACGATTGCGTACCGCAGACTCGGCCTTCATCCTTAGTCCTTCGCTTTAGGGCCCACATCGATGGCGATAGTGGCGACCAGATCTCCTCCTCCAACGGGGAGTACACGCCGCACTAAATGGCATGGCGGCGCTAGCATGCGTAGAGTGGTGGGTGGGTGTCATGTCCTAAATCCTTAATCACGCAATTAAGTATAATCATACTTTTTAAGTATTATGTTTAATTTTGTGTAATTGTAATTCGGAATACTAATGCACTTCGTTAAAAGTCAATTAGATGAGAGAAAAGAATTTCGGGAGGGAAAAGAGTGAAATTCGCAGTCAAAACGGATCCTTTTCTCTAAAACATGGGCTCCACATGTGGGCCAACCACTCCCTCCACTTCGGCAGCAGCCCCACCTGCCATCTCTCTCACCGTGCTCTCCCGTGCTCCCCACCAACCAAGGAAGCAAGGGAGCTCCCCCTCACTCTCCCTCCCAAGCCCTCTCTCCATTTCTTTCAAAATCTGAGCTCAAGAGAAGGATTGGAGGTAAGTATGTGGTACCATTGCGATCACGAGCTCATAAGCTATCCATTCCCCCAATTCATTTTTGTTTTCCTGGAGGATTTTAGCCGGATTTGGTGTCTTTTGGTGTTTAGGATTGAAATGTGAAGAACACCGGATTTCTTTGTCTCCCGAACGATATCCTCCGTTTCCTTCATCCCTCGGCGGTCACCCAACTCCACAAGCACCGTGGGTAAGTCTCTTAGGCTTCCCATGACGTGAATTCAAGATTTGGTTGATAGATTTCAAGTTTTAGTGAAGTTCTTGAATTATTGATAAAATTGGAGAAAATGAAGGATTTGGATGAATTTGAGTTAGGAATTGAGTTTCTAGGTTGGGTAGTGAGTTCGAGGACCCTTGAATTAGCTCTAAGATGTTTCCTTTTGGTATGGAGAAGTTCGCAAATCATTTTGACCAAATTTCTCCCTCTCAAACGGGCTGTTCTGGAGCCACCTGGAGAATCCGGACTAGTCCGGAGAGTCCGGGCGACTCCCAGCCGAAATTAACAGAGAGATCCGCTCAGAGGGTCATCTGGAGACTCTGGTACCCCGGAGTATCCGGGTTGCCTGTTCATCAGCCTTTTTTTTTTCTTTTGTGCTGATAACTTGTAAAATTCATAATAAATTCTCTGTAACTCCAAAAATTATGAAACTAATTTTGTTGGTTTCATAATAAACTAATATATCTATTAAAAATATTCCCATCCATTAAATGTTGAATTAAATTTCTGAGATTAATTAATTAGGTTAAAGATTCATTAATTCACCGATAATTCTTCACAAGTCCAAAGTGGGTGAATCCAATTTTGCTAGTTTTCTTATGACTTGTTCTAGCTAGGAAAAATATTTTATGCATTTTAAAGCATATTTTTATGGCATTTCATCTTGTGTATATTGTGGCATGCATTGTTGCACTTTATTCACACTCATGGCATTGCACGCGTTATTCTTTTTAGAGAACGTCGAGCCCGTGATCCAGGAGAGCGAGGGAAATTTTGGGCAGCCACCTGAATAGCAAGGCAAGCATCTATCATATTGAACCATGTCAGTTGAATTGAATGAAGTCTAAATATTGATAAATTATGCTTATGTATAGGTTTGCATGTATAGGGAGTCAATGTCGGAAACAAATGGGTAGAACCTACGCCAATTGCATTCTTCTACCTTGATGACTTGTTCATCCACGTTCCTGTAGCTTTGAGATGATATTATGTCTAGGTACAAGTTCGATTTATATGCTTAGCCATGCTTAGGTCTTTTGTCTTTCGGTAGAAGTCAAACGACGGCGTTTTCCGTTGTTCGTGAGCATAGGATTTACTTTTATCGCACAAATACATGGTTGAGGTTGTTATAGTTGGTTGAGTGGTGAGTATGAGACGAGATATGGGCGGTGTTAGGGGTGCCATCTGCTCTCAAGGAAAGTCTGAGGGTAGTTCAGGAAGAGAACCCGGACACCGTAGGCCACTTGCATCATTTAAGGCCGATCATCAAGGTAGTTGGCTTTAGCACTTACCTTACTCACCACATGCCGATGTAACGGTAAGGCAAGCCGAATACATTCGCAGCTGTGGTTTTGTGGGGCCTGAACATCGACGGTGTGAGCGGGCGGACTTGTAAGTAGTACTACTTTGCTCCGGGAGTAGTTCTAGTATCGCCGCGCCGAGCGATGCATGCCGCACACGGTTGGGGCTAGTTGGGAAAGGTTGACATGGGTACCCCCTTGTGTGCACTTTAGCGGGTGACACAAGCCGTATGGTCCCCGAGTCGTGTGGGTCCAGGAGTATCCCCCTGCAGGGTGTAAAAACAGTTCGAATCGTCGCGCTCTCGGTCATGAGCATGCTATTGTTTCATTTACACCCGGTCATAGAGTTCTCGCTTGTGGATGATGGTTCGGATATGTGGTTTGTGGTTCGGATATGTGGGAGGTGGTCGAGATAGCACTTGTTATATATTGATACTATTGTGGCTACAGTTTCGTATAATCAGTTGGTTAAGTTAGTTGCTCACACATATGTTCGGATATGTGGTTTGTGGTTCAGATATGTGGGTAATTTTATATATGTTGGTTAAGTTAGTTGCTCACACATATGTCTAGGTTGCTTACTGCTTTAATTAATTTAACCGCATGTTTATATTTTTGCTAACAACTCTATGCATAATCCTTGGAGTCGGGATATTATATACCCATATTGTGTAAGTCTTGCGAGTACCTCCGTACTCAGGGTGTTGCCCTTAAGTTTATGCAGGTACCCCGGCTACTGAGAAACGTCAATTCTCTACGTCTATTGTCCGTATAACTTTTCAGTCTCGACTAGGCAATCCTTAGATTCTCTTGAATTATTTGAACTTCCTTTTCTGCATCTCGTACAACTTTTGGACCAAAAATTTGACTTTCTCCGGTCTCATTCCAGAACAATGGTGTTCTACACTTTCTTTCATACAATGCTTCAAACAGAGACATTTGAAGACTTACCTGATAACTATTGTTGTACGAGAATTCTACATATGGTAAACTCTTATCCCAACTTTTACCATACTTCGGAGCATAAACTCTTAACATAATAACATATCCTCGAGTATCTGATTTACTCTCTCAGTCTGTCAATCTGTTTGAGAGTGATATGCAGAACTGAAATTCAGCTTTGTATCTATAGGCTCATGTAGCTTCTGCCAAAACTTGGAAGTAAACTGAGTTCCTCTACCCGAGACAATCTTCTTCAGCACTCCGAGCAAACACACTATTATTGAGATATACAACTCCACTAATCTGGCTCCACTATGTAGTCTTAACCGAGATAAAGTGAGTGACTTTAGTCAGATGATCAACTATAACCCATATTGAATCATACCCTCCTTGTGTACGGGGTAATCTGACAATAAAATTCATACCAATTTCCTCCCATTTCCATTCAGGTACTTTCAAAGGTTGTAGCAATCCTACTGGTCTTTTATGTTCTGCTTTGACCTTCTGGCAAGTATCACAAAGAGCTACATACTCTGCAACTTCTCTCTTCATTCCATACCAGCAATAGCGATCCTTGAGATCCTGATACATCTTTGTACTTCTAGGGTGAATGGAATACACTGAATCATGAGATTCTCTTAGAATCAACTCTTTAATGTCCTTTTGATTAGGCACACATATTCTCTTTTTGATCCACATGGTACCTTGATTGTCTTCTATAAAATCTAGTGTTTTATCAGCATTAATAAATTGCCTAATTTCCTTAAGTTTCACATCCTCAAGTTGACCCTTATGAATATCTCGTTCTAACGTGCAACAAACTTCTATGGTGGTTGCCTCTATATCTGCCACAAATCCAAGATTAAGCTTCTCAAACTCTTCCCATAACTCGGGCTAACTTTCTTGAACTATTACTGAGTTACAATAACTCTTTTGACTCAAAGCATCGGCTACTACATTAGCCTTTCCAGGGTGATAATGGATTCCCACATCATAATCCTTAATTAACTCTAGCCATCGGTGCTGACTAAGGTTTAGATCTGGTTGAGTGAATATACACTTCAAACTCTTGTGATATGTATATATCTCACACTGTTTTTCAATGAGATAGTGTCTCCAAATTTTCAACGCATAAACCACTGCTACTAACTCTAGGTCATGAGTATGGTAATGCTACTCATGCTTCCTTAATTGCTTTGACGCATAGGACACGACTTGACCTTCTTGCATGAGAACACATCCAAGTCCTTGTCGCAAAGCATCGCAGTAGATATCAAAATTCTTGTTGATGTCTGACAGAACTAGCACTAGGGCTATAGCCAATCTCTTCTTCAACTCTTCAAAACTTGCTTGACAGGCCGAGCTCCATTTAAAACCCATGTTTTTCTGTAGCAAAGAGGTAAGAGGTTGAGCTATCTTTGAAAATCTTTCTATGAAGCGGCGATAATATCCTACTAAACTAAGGAAACTCTGGATCTCTAACACATTTGTAGGTGGTAACCAATTCAACACATCCTTCACCTTGCTTGGATCTACTACTATGCCACCAACTGTTATGATATAGCTGAGGAAAGCGACTTGATCTAACCAAAAATCACACTTACTAAGCTTGGCATATAGTTGATGCTCTCTGAGTGTCTGCAACACTTCTCTCAAATGCCCTTCTTGCTCTTCCTCACTCTTGGAGAAAACCAAAATATCATCAATGAACACCACCACAAACTTATCCAAGTAATCCAAACACTTTGGTCGTAAGATTCATGAAGTAAGCTAGCGCATTGGTCAAACCAAAAGACATGACAGTATACACATATAATCCGTATCGAGTACTGAAAGCGGTCTTGAATATATTTGATGTTTGAATCTTCAACTGATAATATCCAGACGTTAGATCAATCTTAGAGAACACTCGGGCTCCTCTCACATGATCAAACAAATCATCAATCCAGGGTAATGGATACTTGTTCTTAAATAGTCATATCATTGAGTGCTATGTAATCTACACACATTCTTCGAGTACCATCTTATCCACAAAAAGAACTAGAGCTCCCTAAGACGATGCACTTGGTCTGATAAAACATTTATCTAACTGCTCCTGAATTTGCTTCTTTAACTCAGCTAGATCATTAGTGGACATTCTATATGGCCTTTTAGATATGGGGCCGTACCGGGTACCAATTCAATAACAAACTCAATATCTCGATCTGGTGGCATACCTAGCAATTCATCGGGGAAGACATCGGGAAATTCATGAACTTATCTGTTCGATGGGTGTACCTTCAAGTAAATTGAGAGAACACTCTTCTATTGCTGGAAAAGTAGCTACGAACTCAACTTTGGTTCCATCTCCATTGGTCAAGTAGACTGCTCTTCTGGCAGGACCATGTGAGCGGCTGCTGATACCCCAATGCCAACTGGTTAGGGTCAGCCCCATCCTTATTGTGCCTAGATTTACACTCTTCAAGCTCCTTGTCGATGATTCCCCACACGACCTTACACTCGGTCAGGTCGTGGACATCTGTGCGGTAGATCGAGCAGTAGCCACGGCCCTTCTTACCCTCCTTTTTCTAGAAACGCTGGCGCGGTTGGCGGGTTTGCTTGACCATCTTTTGGTCTCTGACCTCTCTCTTGAATGATATGAGCGCTCAGTGGAGCGCCAGATGAAGTCTGATAATGACTCACCTTGTCACTGCCTGACTTGGTACAGGTCATCCTCGACCCCAGATAGGGCATAGGTCCCCTGAAAGTTGGCGATAAACTGGTCGCACAGATCCTCATAGGAGCGAACTGACTCGCGGGAGAGGTTCATAAGTGAAAGTGCATCTAGGCCCCCTAAGTGGGTTTTGGCTTATTGATGACAAAACGATTAAAGAACTAACATACTTTTCGAGTTATGAACATGTTTAAGCATTAGTTGTGAAGATAAATGACATTTATCGCCCGCCGAAACAAATGGAGAATCAACGAAGAGTACTAAATAGGGTTTACATTCTTTTATTTTTGAAATTGAGTCTAGGATAGACGCTTTTTTAAAAGGATGGATTTGATTGCTTGATTAATGTCTCAATGCTCAAGAGATCCTTTAGAACCACCTAGTTGAGAGACATATTCACTCACGGACACAGAATTCATTCTGAAAAACTTCACTGAGTCCGGAGTCTCTAGTGTCCACCGGATACTCCAGTACTCAGTGTTCAGCCGGAGTCTCCGAGGTAGACTCCTGCAGAGAGTCTCGGTTACGGTTTATTCTTTTTGGAAAAAAAAGGCCGGAGTCTCCGGTGTTCACCGGATACTCCGGTAATTTAAGGTTAACAGACCGGAGTCTCCGAGGGAGACTCCGCCAGAGAGTCTCGGTTAAGTGTTTATTTTAATTAAAACGGGACCGGAGTCTCCAGTGTTCACCGGATACTCCGGTAAATATTTTAGAGTTAACCGGAGTCTCCGAGGGAGACTCTGGCAGAGACTCTCGGTTAGTGTTTAATCTTTTTGTTAAAAGAAAAGAGAGACCGGAGTCTCCGGTGTTCACCGGATACTCCGGTACCTGGAGAGGCCGGAGGGTCCGGCTGGTCTCCGGACTTAACATTTTTGGAAGGACTGTCAGGACCGGAGACTCCGGTGTTCACCGGAGACTCTGGTAATTTAACAGAACTGTAACGACTAGTTCTGACACGTTCTGTGGCCGTTCTGACGCCGTTTTTGGATTTAGGGCCGGATACTCTGGTGTACACCGGATACTCCGGTAAGTTCTGACAAAATAGTAACGGCTAGTTTTTGAGAGAGATCTATAAATGCCCCCACACCCTATGGCATTTAGAGCTTGCTGTGGCTGATAAACTTGAGACCTCTTGAGCACTTTAAGAGCATTCAAAGACCCTCCAATCACCTCTAGTGCAAAGTTTGCAAATTTTCGAGAGTTTGTGTTTGGAGAGAATACAAGCCACTTGAGCAATTGAGTTCTTCATCGAGCATCTACTGCAATCATCTCTCTTGAAGCTTTGGGCTTCGAGAAGGAAAGGAGTCACCCGTAGAGCACCCAAAACTTGTGGTGTGCCTCGGGTAGTTTGTAAACATCTTCGACTTGAGTAAGAATTTCTAGCTTGATCTTGGTGGTCGCTAGAAGAGGATAGGATTGGAAAAGACCCGGCTCTTTGTGAGCTCCTCAACGGAGACATAGGCACTTCTTTGTGAGGTGGCCGAACTCCGGGATAAATTCACGTGTTCTTATTTGTGCAATTTACTTTATCGTGTGATTTTTGTGACTTGTCATGTAAATTGCTCTAGTAACAATCTTGCTAGTGTTAAGTGTTATTTTAGCTCTGTGATATCTAGTAGACCTAGTGTAAACCTTAGACTCTAGCTGTTATCTTTAATTCACATTTATTCTAAAATTCACATTTAGGCCGGAGACTCCGGACTAGACCGGATACTCCGGACCATACCGGAGTATCCGGCCTTCACCGGAATATCCGGCAGTTTTAATCCGCTATTTTTAGTTTTAATTTTCAGAAAAGCCTATTCACCCCCCTCTAGGCACTTTCAATTGGTATCAGAGCCTAACCTCCTACAAAGCTTCACCGCTTGGAGGGATTCATTATGTCGACATCCGGAAGTCCGAGGGGTTTTAAAGATGATCCATCAAGGAGTGACGATGGTAATGGTAAAGGAAAGGGAAGTGAAATTTCTTTCAATTATGATCGTTTGAATTCTTCAAGCAATTACATTTCCGTGCCTTCCGGGCGTGCACCATTCTTCGATGGTACACATTATGCCGCTTGGAGGCACAAAATAAAAATACATTTAATCTCTCTTCATCCAAGTATTTGGAAGATTGTTTGCACAGGTTTTGAGTTGCCGGAGGAAGACCAAGAGCTCACCTCAAGTGAAGAACAAAATATGCATCGCAATGCTCAAGCCACAAGTGTGTTGCTTAGTCAGGACCGATCTCACCTCTAGGCACTTTCAATAAGTCAGGACCGATCTGAACCGATCAAGGCGGTTGGGAAGTAGTTGGTCATGACTTCCTCATGGCCTCCCGTGGCTTGCACCATGATGGTGTAGATATGTAGAAACTCCTCGAAGTTGGTCAATCCATCACACTTTTCGGCTAGGACCAGCCAAAACTTGTCCGGCCAGTACACCTCTCACAGCCGAGCTGATAGGGTGTTACACCCTGTTTCGTAACGGGGAGTCACCCGCTGATGGGCGACAACGCGTGCTCAGGGCGAGAGACGAAGGTCACGCAGTCCTATGGAGGGGATGGAGGAATCTGACACCTCCCTGTGTGGGGGAAGCGAGTGGTAGGGTTGCTTGCCCTTTTCCTGCTCTTGCCAGGTGCGGTCCTACTACTCTCGGGTGGCTACCTGGCTCTGGATCACGCCGCGAAGGTCTCGTTGGTGCAGAGAGTCACGCAGGTCAGAGCGTTGACTGTCCCAACGCGGCGGGAGTCTCCGAGCACTCCCCACTACTGAGGGAGGACAGGTTCTTTCTTGCCGTGGGGCCTACTACGATTCTTGGCAATCGGGACCTTCATTTCCTAGTGACGGACATGTCTGCAGATTCTGTGCATGCGTCATGGCCTCGTAGTCAAACTGTCGAGCGTGAAGTGGCGACATATCGCGAGGAGGGAACTGAAAGTGCATCTAGGCCCCCTAAGTGGGTTTTGGCTTATTGATGACAAAACGATTAAGGATCTAATATGTGTTATTTAAGTCATGAACAGGTCTTAGTCTAAATTGAGAAGACATATGACGATTGATGCCCTTCGAAAAGAAAAGAGAAGCAACAAGGAGTACTCAATAGGATTTAAATTTTTCGATTTTTGAAATTGAGTCTAGGATAGCCGCTCTATTAAGAGGGTTGCATTTGATTGCTTGTTTAGTGTCTCAATGCTCAAGATATCCTTTAGTTCCAATAAGTTGAAAGACACACTCACCCACGGACAATGGGTTGTTAGACAGAAGTTCACTGAGTCTGGAGTCTCCAGTGTTCACCGGATACTCCGGTACTCAGTATTTAGACTGGAGTCTCCGAGACAGACTCCGGCAGAAGGTGCTCGATTCCGAATTTCTTTTTGCCCGAAGTCTCCGGTGTTCACCGGATACTCTGGTGATTGGTGAGTTTTAAGACCAGAGTCTCCGAGGGAGACTCCGCTAGAGGGTCCGGTGTTCACCAGATACTCCGGTACCTGGAGAAGCCGGAGGGTCCAGCAAGTCTCTGGACTTTGTTTGAGTGGTAGCCCTGTCAGGACCGGAGACTCTGGTAACTTAACAGAACCGTAACAGCTAGTTCTGACACAGTTCTGTGACCGTTCTGACGCCGTTTTAGAATTGAGCCGGATACTCCGGTCTTCACCGGATACTCTGGGTTAGGTATGTCAGAACAGTAACAGCTAATTTTTGAGAGAGGGTTATATATACTTCCACATCCCATGGCATTAAAGGCTTGCTGTTGCTGCTGAACTCTACACTCCTTGAGTATTCTAAGAGCATTCAAAGTCCCTCTAACCATCTCTAGTGCTTAGTTTTACGCAAATTTAGTGAGTTTGGGTTTGGAGTGAGATTAAGGCATTTGAGCATTGAGTTCTTCATCAAGCATTCGCTGTGATCATTTCTCTTGGAGCCTTGTGCTTCTAGACAGCAAGGCGTCGCTCGTAGAGCATCCAATCTTTATGGAGTGCCACGGGAAGTTTGTAATCGACTTCAAATTGAGTAAGGAAATTCTAGCTTGATCTTTGTAGTCGCTAGAAGAGGATAGGGTTGGAAAAGATCCGACTCTTTGTGAGCTCCTCAACGGAGACGTAGGCACTTCTTTGTAAGGTGGCCGAACTCCGGGATAATCCCTTGTGTTCTCATTTGTGCAATTTACTTAATTGTGTAGCTTTGAGAATTTTCCATATAATTAGCCCTAGTGATAATCTTGCTAGTATTTATTGTTGTTTAAGCTTTGTGATATCTAGTAGACTTAGTATCACCTTTAGATTCTAGTTGTTTGCGTTAATTCTTAGTTATTCTCGAAATCCTGTATAGACCGGATACTCCGGACTGACCGGAGTATCCGGCATATTTTAATCCACTGTTTAGTTTTAATTTTCAGAAAAACCTATTCACCCCCCCCCCCTCTAGGCACTTTCAGGAACCCTCGGCATTTTGTGCGGCGTGATGACTTTGGTGACGACACTGCCAAGGACCGCGTCCTCTGCGGCAGCTCCTCTGGACAACGCTGCGGTGGTTGAGGCTGTGCTAGAGCGTCCCTGTGTCCGGCTCTGGTCCGGTTCCTCTCTAAGTCGTGTGGCCTGAGAATCATTGCCGGTACCCGGAACATGGGAGCCTCCACTGCCCTGCTCTCCCCCGTGTTGCATGAACTCTCATGCAAACTTCCCGTTGAGCCTCAGAGCCTTCAGACTCTTATTCAGTGTTCTATATCTGGAGCACATCAGGTTCATCTGGATCGTACTCCATGACGAACACTTCGTGGTGACCAGAGTCCTCAGTACGGGACTCAACAGTTACCGTAGATCCGTCTATGGGTAGTTTGATCTAAACTCAAACACTTATCGAAACGTAGAAGCACGCTCCCTACCTAATGCGTCAATTGTCGAGGGTTAGTCCCTGATAATAATTTCTAGGTGTATCAGTCGATAAGCGCATGAATAATATTCGCGGTGTTCGTATATTTATGATAAACTCATAAACACAAAAGTTATCTTGGTTCAGATCTTTCAAAATATAATCATGAAATTAAACGAGACTATGACGAGAGACGACGACAAGCCACAAAGTATAGGGATAGCAGCTAGGTATGGTAGGAGGGTGCGTGATACGGAGGATAGATTTAGATCTCCGTTGCAACATATATAATATATATATAGAGAGAGAGTTTTTTTTAATCACGAAGGATAACGAAGTTACGAGCGCATTCGATCGCGTCACGTAAGGCCGTCAGGGACCGCCTTTTCCTGCCGTCTCCAAACGCTGTACGGTACTGAACGGCGAAGAAGCGCCGCATCGTGCAGCTCGCCGCGGAATATTATCACGTGAAGACAAACGAGAGTAGCTTAGCCACGTGCGCGGGTGCTTGGCCTCGAAGACGTCGCTTGCACGGCGGAACCGGCGATGGAGAGCGGGGTAGATCATCGTGCGTGACAAGGATTCACAGTGACGAACCGCGAGACATGCACGGGTTGAAATTTCTGCGGTCTGCTGGCCGGGGAAGTCGGCAATTACGTTCGATGCGTTACTTGCTTCCGTTGCCAGGCAAAGAATCTGTACCTCTGACTAACAGAGCAAGACGTTTCATTCGCTGTTTTTTTTTAACCCTGCACTGGTCGAGTCTAACTGGTGTTAAAGAAAATTTTAAACTAGACAGCTGCATGGTGTCGATCAAATGTAAAGTTTAAGGCAGTCGATTTTGAACTAGGTTAGAATAAAAGAGAGAGAACAATTCCACCCTCAGTTTCACCTGCAAAACGGCCCGCCCCACCCATTCCATTATGCAAACTTGATATTCCTTTATACAACACTGCAAAAATAAAAAGAAAGAAAGAAGGAAGCGCACACCAGGGTACACGTACGAGCCTGACCGCTCGTGACTTCGACACGCTCTTCATCGCTGCTTGGTCCCCCTCCTTTATCATTTCCGGCTGTCTCGGCGGCGAGAGGAAGCAGGGACCTAGCCTCCTTATAGATCTATTTAGTTGAAGTAGTTAATTTCTCTAATAAAGTTTCCTGTTAGATTAGATCTGCTTAGGTTAGGGTTTAGCTTTCCTAGGATGATGCGTGTGTTTTTTGCTTCCTTCATACCTTTATCGGCAACGATGATGACTTACACACTTTCTCCAACAAAGATACAGGAAGGGATGCTTTCCTTAGCCTAATCGCAACGGGTTTCATGAAATTTTGCTACCCTGGTTTTGTTGCTCTTTCTTCCGGATCGACGATGCCGACTCTGCATTCCAAGTCACCAGATTGTTCGGTGATGTCAGCCTGTTGATATTCTAGGGAAACGAAGATGGTGGTGGGTGCTCGCTCATAGACTCTTGTGAGTGTCGAAGTTGGTTAGTGTTAAGGTTGCACTCATCTACACGTATCTCTTGCGACATTCTAACATCTAGAGCCAATTTGTTTTATATTGATAGGTTGTTTATATCTCATCCTCATTGTTTTTCTTTTTCACACGCTCTTGTGGTGGTACGATGATGTTATGAAGTGATTGGGATCCGCATGTAAGACGTTCATAAGAGAATTGATGTTTGTCTTTGTGTAAATTAGTTAATCTCTAGTCTTTTTTAAATCTAAGGTTGTAATCACTATCATTATTTTAATATATTCCACGCCCTATTAAATACGCATTGAAAAAGTAAAAGAAAGTACTTTCTTTAGTGTAACAACAATGCCCAACCCATCTTCTTCTTTTTTGAATTGTCAACCCTCCAGCGGCCCAGTAAGGGCAGGAGTTAGAGCGTGCCCAAGGTGGCGAGCAAGGCTTGAAGCATAGCAGCACGAGGGACCCCTCCATCGCCGATCTCACCTGGCCAATGCAAACTAAGCTGCGGAACGTGTCTGCCAGACTGCCACTGGCACGAGGAGCCGCACTTGCAACAGTGTGAAACTGCATGGCAACGCATCAGCCTTCCTCCGCGGCGATGACCACCACCGGCGACCAAAATCACCTCCGACAAATCACGCCGACGCGTCCATCGTCCCTACGCCTTCTTCGCCAGGAGAAAAATTAAGAACGGGGCGATGCGAGCACAGCGAAAAAGAGGCGGAAAGACAGGAGGAGCCAAAATGCGGGCGCGACCGAGAGAGTGAGGCGCCACGTCAGCGCGATGGTGATCTTCCCCGGTAACGCCGCCCCTTCGCTCTAACCCGGCCGAGGCGGCGATTAAATTAAGCTGATTCCGGGTTAAAGCCTCCGGGATCCAACCAAGGCAAACGCTGCTACGCCCAAGCCTAAAACCTCTCCCGGTCTCGGCTCGGTTCGAGCGAGTGGTGCTCTCCCCGTCTCGTACCGCACTCGCCCGCGCGCAGGAAGGTTGACCCCGTCGGGGGCCGGCGAGCTTCGCAGGTACGGTGACCAACCACGCCGCTGCTCTCGTAGATTTCCTCCCGGTTCGCACGCTCTCCTGCTGTATCGGTGTTTCGTGGGTCGTGGGTTTGGGGGGATTGGTCGGGACCTGGGGGGTGGTTTTGAGCTGCGGATCGAGGGGGCTCGCTGTTGCATTTCGGGAGGAGGTGGGGTTGTTTTCCGACCTTGGCTCGTAGGTAAGGTCGGGGAATCTTGAGATGCTTGGTGGTGGTGCTTGTAGAGGGGTTGTTGCTTGTTAGAGCAGGTAATTGTGGTCTCCTCCAACGCCGCGCCTAATCAACAAGGAAGTATTCTCCCCCTGTTTCCTTCGGTTCCTTCGTCTCAGATCCGTCCGGGCTAATCTCTCACTTCTCGGTAGAGGGTCAACCTGGATCGATTGGTTGATTCCTTGTCTAGTTGGTTTACTGATTGATTGATCGGTCGGTTGATCCCACTTTCCTCAAACTTAATTTCTGAGCTGAAAGATCCATTTCTTGTATGGATGGGACCGACAGCACAGACTCCCTGCGTGCAATCGTTGATTGGATACTGGCATATGTTCTGTATGAAAATTCATGCGCTAATGCTAGGTATCTTGAGTGTTGACACAGCATTAGTTATTTACACCCATCATGTCCTGCTGTTTATTGATAAATTTGTCTAGAGGTGAATGGGGTCATGATGCCTCTGGTTTTAATTAGTCATGATATTTAGGGGTTTTTCTAAAAGAATTAAACCACTAGGGTACCGTGAGTTTCCTATCTCATTCCACCACCAAGCAAAAGTCCTGGTTCTAGTAGTCTATTTTTGCACCACCAAGCAAATATTGCGGTTGCAGCACCTAGACATCTATCGACGGACAAGATGCAGTGGGAAGACACCGTGTAAAAGCTGTGCAGCAATCAGGGATTTCATGCTGGGAGGATGAGTTAGAGCACTTTGGGGAGGAGGAAGGCCAGGAAAGAACCGCTCCGGGGAGGAGGGGTCGCTCATGTTTAGGGTTTGGTTTAGGGGAGGATAGGATGGCGCAAATGCATGATGGTATTTATTTTACCCATAAAAGGTACTTTTGCCAAAACTTTACTCGGAACTTGGATCACAACAGCTGTGATATACTGATATGTATTTCTACTAGGCAATGGATCCTAGTACGTACAGCTTGTATTTGCCCTAATAAGACGAAGAGTTATTGCTCAAGAATCAAGATACATGGTGTTAGGATCCTAGGATCATTAGGGGGATAAACATCCGTCAAGAGAATAGCCTAGCGGCTGCTGCTGCTAGGGAGAGAGATTAGACTATAGATTAATTCTTCTCTTGCTTGATTACAAAGATATGTTGGCTGCCCCTTTATATAAAGAGGGGAAATTATAATCCTAATTCTGACTCCTAACTTATCTCCTATCAAACTCATCTCTAAACAAATCCGTTCGAATCCTAACATACCAAAAGATATAATAACTAAACTATCCTAACCTCCCTAATCTCGTGCTACAGCGCCGCAGTTACTGTTCACGCGTGTGAACAGTAATTCCTGCACATAACACATGATCTTAAAGTGCAAAAGCTAATGACAGCTGATATTTGTGGCAATGATCTTAAGGGAACAATTATGTAGTTTGATCTAACTTAGTGTCTTGTTCACAGTGTCATTTTTTGTTTCATGGTTTGCGATGACACACTGTAGGCTCTTCCTTGTATGTATGATTGCAGCGTAACTCAAATCGTGAGGCACATTCTGCACCTGTTCAAAAATGTGCATTAATCTTGTGTCTGAAGTGTAAAGTTGTCTGCTAAATGACATACAACATCTCTCTTCTTTCATAATGGCAGAGTGAAAAATGGATGGAAATACTAGAGGGGGTGGGCATTCTGAAGCGTTAAGAAACTACAACCTGGGAAGAACATTAGGTATTGGTACATTTGGAAAAGTGAAGATTGCAGAGCATAAGCTTACAGGACACAGGGTTGCTATAAAGATCATTAACCGTCGCCAAATGAGAAATATGGAAATGGAAGAGAAAGGTATCTTCCTTTTACAAATATATCTCCTTATTTCATTAATATATTTGGTAAGGAGAAATTTCAACTTTTGCCTTTTCATGTTGCTTTTGAGCTGATAATATTAGGTCCTGGAATTGCATCAGGCTAAAGGCTAATGCTTGACTTCATTTCCCCCTTATTTCCTGTTTCCAGCAAATAGAGAAATCAAGATACTGAAGCTGTTCATTCACCCCCATATCATTCGCCTTTATGAAGTCATTTACACACCTACAGATATATATGTTATGATGGAGTATTGCAAGTATGGTGAGCTGTTTGATTACATTGTTGAGAAAGGCAGATTACAGGAAGATGAAGCTCGCCGAATCTTCCAACAGGTATTTCTCCTTTTGTACATTTATCCACTTGTAGGGACACAACATATTAACCAACAGTTCCATGTCGCTGTTTCCATCAATGAAACTTGAAAATCTTTGGGCATTCTATCCATGTTCCTAATGTGTTGCTGTTGTGTTTATGTGGACTTAGTAAGTATTTGGCTTAGCTTTGCATTTATTGTCTTGTGTTTTTAGCTTCTGACCTTTAACCATGTTTACTTGCAAGCTTGCCAAGGTATACTTTGCCTTGAGGGGTGAGATGATCAATTAAATCAATTAGCGTCATGTTCTAGAAATCTTGATCATCTTAGCATCACAAATGGCATGTAGTTTGAAATTTTGAATCATATATAGAAGCATTATATCTTTTTGAGGGAGAAGATGCCATTTTAAAATATTATGATTTTGTTGAATCTACATTCAAGGCTTGCCTCATCAGTTTTTTTTCTTGTGTGTTTTAAATTTCTTGAACAGATTATATCTGGTGTTGAATACTGCCATAGAAACATGGTTGTTCATCGTGACCTAAAACCAGAAAACTTGTTGCTTGATTCGAAGTATAATGTAAAACTTGCGGACTTCGGCTTGAGCAATGTCATGCATGATGGTCATTTTTTGAAGACTAGCTGTGGGAGTCCAAACTATGCTGCTCCAGAGGTATTTTATTTGTATTACTGTGAGTCTATAGTTTCCTGCTCCTCTACACACCATGTTTCTTAATACACAGTGGGTGTTCCTTTGCAGGTAATTTCTGGTAAATTATATGCTGGACCAGAGGTTGATGTATGGAGTTGTGGAGTAATCCTTTATGCTCTTCTTTGTGGTACTCTTCCATTTGATGATGAGAATATTCCCAACCTGTTCAAAAAGATAAAGGTGAGGAAGCACTTATATGGACTACTTTGACCTTGCAATGAGTAGATTTTTTTTTTGTTCTGAAGATTTGATTGCCTCTTGGGCGTTTCGTGTTTCAGGGAGGTATCTATACTCTTCCAAGTCATTTGTCTGCTTTGGCCAGAGATTTGATACCAAGAATGCTTGTTGTCGACCCTACGAAGAGAATCACAATTCGTGAAATTCGAGAGCATCAATGGTTCCAGATTCGCCTTCCTCGTTACTTGGCAGTGCCTCCACCAGACACAACACAACAAGCCAAAATGGTACTTTAATCTATCTAACATTATAAGTGGCTATGGTATGCTTGTAGCCAAACTTTTCTAACTTTGTCCACTCTCATTATCTGTCATGGAAATTACTTTTATAAATACAATTCTATAATATCTTGTGAACCTAATATTGTAGAAATCAACTGTCAAAAGTTGTATCTCGGAGTAACTACTAGTAGTTTGTTTTAGCAGTGCCAACATGTCTATATCACAGAAAAGTAACACACTAAGTTTTCCTTGCAATGTTACTTTTTAATGCACTTTATAGGGATATTAATGTTGTTTTATTGAATTGATTTTACACTAGCTAGCCCTGTATTTACTCTTCTTGTGACAATGGTATAATGTTTTCCTACACGGCCATTTTTTGAAGATTGATGAAGATACTCTCCATGATGTTGTTAACTTGGGATTTAACAAGGACCATGTGTGTGAATCACTGTGCAATCGACTGCAAAATGAGGTATAAACAAGGGATGTGAGCTTTTTGTTCCTTCTAGTGACTCTATAACCGATTTAGTGATTTTAAACAAATTTTCCAGGCAACTGTTGCATATTATTTGCTCTTGGACAATCGGTTTCGAGCTACTAGTGGCTATCTCGGGGCAGACTATCAGGAAACGACGGTTAGTCCACATTACATCGTCTGGGACTTATTTAATTTATTGATAACTTAATCAATATTGGATGTTTGAATGGATGGTTCTCCAGGATAGGAATTTAAACCAGATGGCTTCTTTGGAAGTAGCTAGTTCTAGTACGAGGCATTATCTTCCAGGAAGCAGTGATCCTCATGGTAGTGGCTTGCGGCCACATTATCCGGTCGAAAGAAAATGGGCTCTTGGACTTCAGGTCTTGCATATTGTTCATTTTACTTTGCTTTGTTTTGTAAAACTTAGCAAAAGTATTAATGTATCACTTAACCAACAGTCTAGGGCGCACCCTCGGGAGATAATGGTTGAGGTTCTCAAAGCACTTCAAGAATTAAATGTCTCCTGGAAGAAGAATGGACAGTACAACATGAAATGCAGATGGTCCCTGGGTTTTCCTGAGGATATGTTAGATGCCAACAGCAGTTTTCTTATTGACTCTACCATCATGGATAATGGCGATGTAAATGGGAGGCTACCTGCTGTGATCAAGTTTGAAGTCCAGGTACGCAATTTTAACTTTGTACATTAACTTTATTTTGTTCGCCATGTAATAAATAGTGGACCTTTAACCATATACTGTCTTCACATTCGGATACTTGGTAATGTCCTTGTTGTTGGAATTAGAACAGAGGAATGCGTTCCCAATTCCTTTCAATCATGCGTTCTGAATCATTGTTATGCTCGCAGCACGTTGGCAAATCGTCTAGTTGTGGCGCGGCCGACCCGGGCTCGAACCCGGGTACTCACAAAAAAATCAACCCTCGTGCTGCTGGTTGCTCGCGCGGTCGAGCGTGATGTTGCGTGGCGTGTTCGGGGGGTTCTCAACCTTAGTAAAATACCTCGGGGTTCTCTCCCCATGGGTCGAGTTTTTTTTTTTTTTTGGTTACCAAAAAGTAATTATGTGTGTTCAAGCCCCCTTCTCTCACTTTTAGGAAGAAATGTATTTCCTCCTACACATACTTTCAAATTTTCAATACGCTCCGCATCAGTCGGCCATATTTTGAACTTCTAGCAAAGACTGCGTATTTGATCTCTTTGACAGTGTACTTGCTGACATTTTTTATCTTCGTCTTCAGCTTTACAAGACCAGGGACGACAAGTACCTGCTGGATATGCAGAGGGTTACTGGACCTCAGCTACTTTTCCTGGACTTTTGTGCGGCCTTCCTTACTAAGCTCAGGGTTCTATAGTGCCGCGTTTTGCTTCAGAGCGGTGAATAACCAAACCGAGGGTTCGACCGCGTGTGGTCTCTCACTGCAGTGATGAATAAACGACAGCGTGTAAATAGGCAACTTTTTTTTCTTTTTTTTTCCTTGTTGACAGAGAACCGTGTTGCTTGAGTGAGTATTCCTCCTGGGTTAAGCACCTAGGTTGGTTGTTATAGATAGATTTGATAGTTCACAGGCTTAGTCAACTGTCTGGGTGGACAATGCTGTTTCTGCAGGCCGTGGCATGGTACCGCTGGTGCTGGTGCTGGTGCTGCAGGCAAGCTTTTATGAAAAATGCAAGATCTGGCTTCTGTTCACCCGTTGAGAACTAAGACATTTAAGTCCTGTTTGTTTGCTGTTTTTGTTTCTAGTTGCTTTTAGCTAAGCTGTTTTTGAATTTTAGCAGTAGGTTTTTATAAGAAATTTTTAACTTCTCATATATAACTTCTCCTTTTCCTGTTAGCTTCTTAGTTTTTGTTTATTTTTTTAAAAATAGATTATTGTCTTTTTTAAAGTTACTTTTTAATAATCTATTTATTTAGGCTTCTGGTATAAAAAAGCTAGAAGAAGAAGCAGCCAACAATCATGACATAGTACTACAAAAGATCGTGTGTCCGTTTTGCGAGCGCGGCCACGGTGCGTTGGGCGCCGAGCGATCATGGGGACAAACCACGACGAGATGATCGTGCACTGCTGATTTGCTTGGGTTGGGCTTGGCCGTTGGGTGAGGCCTTGGCCTATCAACAGCAGTATGCCCGAGGTTAATCCCTTTTCTAAACCATGCTTGGAGTTTCAGATTGGACCCAGCTCCTGCCAAACGAGATGTAACCTGAAACCGAGTTATGGCCTGCACCGAACAGCGCCGGAATGGGTGCCTCCTCCGGAGGATTCGGTGAAGATGTAATGTTGATGTGTCGGTCTCTAGACTCGGCTAAAAAGGAACAGTAAGTGCTTTATGCAGAGATCGCGTGTAGGCAAGTTTGTACCTGCCTATGCGCTTGTCATTCCTGACATGGAGGAACCAGAAACTCTAGAAGCAATTGCATGCAATGAAGGATTGAATCTGGCAATGGACTGCTAAGGTGTGCATCGCGTCTGATTTCAAATAAGCAATCCTAAACGGATCAGGCTGCTGCCCGTATACGATGATCTTTCAGGAAATTGGCTCGAAGCAGGAGGTATCCTTCGGCATGAAAGCAGGAGGTCGAATATATGGGTGCTCACAATTGAGCTTGGACGCTGGGGGTTGGTACTAAACCCACCAGATTTCATTGATGTATGCATAAACATTAGCAATGAATAAACTCCTTTGCACTATTTTTTTTTAAAAATTTGGTCAGGTTGACATGAACTAGCAATCATTTTTTTAACAAAAGACCCAGCATTCATTTATTTGCTGCAAAATGTTAGGAATATTCTATTATGTTAGTATAACAGATTTTCTTAATATTGAACTTTCACGCAGTAGAACTTTGATCACTTTACTCGCAAGTTTTGGGCCTTGTTATGAATAACAGTGTCGTGTCAGTTCAATACTGCTCTATTCTCCTCTTTTCATCTCTTCAAACAAGTGCTCTCATTATCGCCGCTTTTGAATGTTCCATGAAACTATTTTAGGATACCGGTCATCCATTTATAATACTCTATCATAAGTATAAAAAATATAATTTGGATTCTTTTCACGTAAGCAATCTTCAACGTATTTGTCCTTTACTTAGACCCATTTGATTAGACGGTGGTTTCAGAGCTTTTGGCTACCTGATGAATCGACTGTGGCTGTTGAATTTTGATTATTAGTTTTTATAATAAATTTTTAGTTCATCAGGACATCCAAAAGTCAGTTAAAATCTATTTCTTAGCTTTTAGTTTATTTTAACTACAACCGTCTTCTCGGCTAGCTAAAAGCTACAGAAACCGGTGTCAGAAACCAATAGTTTGGATAGTTTCTGATTTTGTTTAAGAGAAAATCTGAAAAAAAAACCATCCAAAGGGTAACCACGAAACGCGCAAATAAAAAAGGAAAACAAAAACCGAAAGGCGAAGGAAAGCGCGGCGCGATTCCTCCCCCGATCCCCTCCTCCTCGCCAGGGCCAAAACCCAAGTCCCGATCTCCCGCAACCACTTAGATCTCGAAACCCGCCGCCGCCCGCTTCCTCCCCGATCGCCGCGACCATGGCGAAGGAGTTCCCCGTGCCGCCGGTGGTCTTCAACCCGTCCACCCCGACGCACCGCCGTCCCCCTCCCCCGGGCGCGGGGGCCTCCCCTCCACCCGCCTTCGCGCCGCCCCGCCCCTCCACCTCCTCCGCCGCCAACCCGCTCCCATTCATGTCCTTCGACATCTCCGCTGCCGCCGCGTCCTCCTCCTCGGCGCCGCCCCTCTTCGCGGGGCCCATCGGCGTCGGCTCGGGGGCCTCCTTCGAGGACGAGCCGCCGCTCCTCGAGGAGCTTGGCATCAACACGCGCCAGATCTGGCGGAAGACGCTCTCCATCCTCCACCCGCTCCGATCCGCCGACCCTTCCCTCCATGCCGATGCCGACCTCTCCGGCCCGTTCCTCTTCCTCCTGTCCTTCGGCCTCTTCCAGCTCCTTGCGGGGAAGTTCCACTTCGGGATCGTGCTCGGCTGGGTCACCGTCGCGTCCCTCTTCCTCTACTTCGTCTTCTCCATGCTCTCGGGCGGCCGCCGCGGTGACCTCGACCTCTACAGGTGCGTCAGCCTCGTCGGCTATTGCATGCTCCCCATGGTCATCTTCTCCGCGGTCTCCCTCTTCCTGCCGCGGGGTGGCGGGCTCATGTTTGGAGTGGGGATGGCGTTTGTCCTATGGTCCACCAGGGTCTGCACCAGGCTGCTCGCAGAGCTTGCATCCAGTGGCGACGAGCATAGGGGGCTCATCGCCTACGCGTGTTGGCTCGTCTACATGCTCTTCTCACTGCTTGTTATCTTCTGATACTGTTTTTATGGTATGGAAGGTATGCTTGGACAATTTTACTAGATCGTGCTAGTATCAATTTTGATAAGTGTTGTTGTTTTGCGCTAGTGGGTGTGGTGTGGCAATAGTTTTCTGTGTAAGCCTGTAACGTAATCAATTTAATTATGCTACAAGTTATATACATAAGTAATTGTGGTTTGAAGATAAATAGAAACCAAATGGACAAATCTGATTGTGTGGCTGAACTTTAGCCAATACAACCATGATTCAACGATTGAGTTCATATGCAACATTTTGCAGTTCTCTAGTCCTACATAGAGACTGGTTTGTTTAGTGTTTTTGGTTCTTGGAAGCTCAAAGAGCACCCGTCTGGATGGATGTTACTGTTTTTATCTAATTTGAAGGTTATTCAACTAGTCAATGTTTTATCCCCTCGTAATGGTGTGAATTCTGCCATGATTATAACTGAAAAGTGAGTATGTACTACCATGCTTAAAGTAGTGATATTCAAAACTCTTGGAACTTCTTACTTAACCTGTCGTCATTAGGCACCACTGTTCAGTGATGATAGTGTCCATTATCTGGAAGTTTCACATCTCTGTCTTATTTTCCATAATTGACAATTAGGTGTTTGGAACTTTCATTGTTGGCATTTTACATGTGAAAAAAAGCCAACACTGTGTCATGAACAATAATTGATAGGAAATCTGCAGACTTATGTCTTACAAGATAAGATGGAGCTCCAAACCGTAGGTGTAGTCCATTTTTATGGTTGCCCATAGATATGCAAGATGGTTTATTCTGTTCGATGGTAGCAATGCTGATGAAGTATAGCGCATCTAGATATAAATGGTTATGGCAATGGAATTAGTATTAGCAAGTTGTTATTGTATATCCAATGAAGCAAGTATTATTCCTACGGGAATTTCCTATAGAAAATCAAATGGTTTCTCCAGTCGAAGATATTTCCTATAGAAATTGAAAACACTATGCATGCCCTTGACCCAGCTTTCTAGTCTTATAGACTATCTTCTTCAGCTGTTCAGCATCAAACATGTGATCCAGAGCCTAACACTGCCCTGACTTAGAATTTTCATTTGAACCAGTGCAATAGTTATCAGTTTCATGCTTATGTTCACATGATCTTTTCTCTTTGGTTGATATAATCTGCAAGTGTCATTTAGCGATGTTAAATTGTGGAATGACAGAGTGAATATGCTTTGCAGTGTCAAATATTGCCCTCCTGCAACATGCAGGGCCTTAAACACTAATCTTTAGATGGCCTTTCTTTATTTCGATAGATTTGTATCTTCATGGTATAACTAATTAGGAACTGTATGCAGCTTCGGGCCACATGAAATGCTATGTGAGGGATTTTATGAGTTAGGACCTGTATGCAGCTTCGGCCCACATGACATGCTATGTGAGAGATCTTGTGAATTAGGACCTGTATGTAGCTCAAGCCCACATGACATGCTATGCGATCATACTCAGATATAAATTTTTATTAGTGTAGTAGGGGCCAAACGATCTTCTGATCCACAAGTAATACATTTTGATCGCTTTTCTGTTAATTTTTTTGCTAAAGGGATATGCGCTTGTTTTGTCCATTATGGATCTCAGGCCAGGACTCATGCACTTGATTTGATATGCTAAGTAGAAAGGTTTCGTGTGATGAGATAATTCAGATAAACTCATTTACTAATGCAAGCAGCTTTATGGAGAAAATGTTTCTTCTACATGAGTCATGAAGCCAACATAACTTTAACCTGTCTGAACACCTTTCTCTAGAAAGATGTTTTCAGTGGTTTATTTATCTTTTATACCTCTATGACAACTGGGAGGTCTGTACTCTCACTTTCCATTAACCTAGGCTACAAATAGTGACTAACTGTTACTTTGTACAAGTTAAATTAGGCTTTAAGAAGGTATTCTCGGCTAGCCCCATTGTGAATTTGTGTTTGCAATTGTGCATTGTGAAAACTTTTATATTGTTCTTTACTGTTTTTTTCTTGTTATTGTGTACTAGTTACAAACTGTGTTTCTCTCCTTTCTGTGCAGATCGTGTTCATAATTCGTTCGGTGCATGGAATGGACTGCCTTTTTACCTGTCACAGGAGTGGTTTTGGTGCGACGTTGCAGAACTACTTATGATCTGGCAAGCTGAAAAAACGTTCTGTTACTTTTGATCCTTCAGTTCCAGTGGGCATGGTGGGGGCTGGGTATAGATCTTGGAAAGAAAAAGGAAGTCTGGATCCAGACACTGCAAATATGAAGTAATTAGGTTTCTCCGAAGTATTGGTGGGAATCTGACTTTCTAAAGGGGTGTGGTCGTGGACTCGTGGTCCGTTCAAATTTGTTCATTGTACTTATACCACGACTGGTTTATTTTAGGATCACTGTTCGTTTCTTTTCTGTTGCATTGTTCATTTTCCAGCGTTGCAATTTTATGAGGTAATTGTTTTTTCTTTAGGTAATGTGGTAGTTACTGATTCATAAATCAAAGGAGGGTTAGTTTTATTTCTCTTGTTACAAGTTGGCCCTTGAGTTTATGCCTTGTGGAATAGTTCTATATGCTGCTTGCATTTGTGTATTTACGCGGGTCTCTATTTTTGGTTCGTGTGTGAACAAGATGTGTCATTATCAGCTTGGTCTGATAGCATCATTAGTTATTCAGTTACCTAAAATTCTCCTGACGGTGTCACTTCTCGGGGTATTTTCTTTCGAAGGTGCCAGTTGATTTGCTCTTTTTTTTTCTTTTTCGAAATGAGTTGATTTGCTTTTTTCTTTCTTTTTCGAAATGAGTTGATTTGCTTTTTTTTTTCTTTTTCGAAATGAGTTGATTTGCTTTTCTGTGTACGCGGATGTGGTATAGCGGTCATAGTACAGCGGTAGACTACGGAGCTACTTGTTAATAAATGGCATGAGCTTAAAGGTAGCCACATGCAAAGGCTGATTTTGCCTAGGGAAATGTTTTCATACTGCTAGTATGCCTAAAAGATTATTTGCGGCCTGTCTGTCACTTGGAATGTCCATATTCCTCAAGTTTTCAGTGCAATTTGGGTTAGGCTGAAGTACAAGAATTGTCCGCTGCAAATCTTCTTTTGAAGACGTTCAAATTCATCGTCGACCTTTTCGTCCTGCTGCTGTACACTAGTTTGTATCTCATATAAGTCAAACAAGAACAGTATGGGCTTTTGGCTGTATGGTTGTCCGCTGGGTTTCTGGTTGTATCATCCGTGAAATACCCCGAACTTGATGTGTGCTCGATCTGAATTGAAACTCATTCCACAATGAAGGTATTGTTGGCCTTTGCACGATGCGAGACTGCAAGCGGCAGTGGGCTGGGCCTATGTGCATGAAACATGGAAGTGACACTTACCGGCAAAGAGAGCGCGCCACGCCGCAGCAGAAATTCGTCATAGCGAACGCCCGGCATCCGACACGAACCACGCGCGCCTCACCATTGCCGCGCTGACGACGGGTGATGGCACCCGGGTGGAGGGGGGCTTCACTTCAGTGGGTGGACGGCACGGAGGGCTTTCCCGACGAAGCCGTGAAGCCCGTTGGGACGAACACTTTGCCACCTTGGCGCTCAACGGCGGCCATGGCCGAACAAACGTGCATGCACACTTGCACTGATGGACACCGACGCATTTTTTAGAAGAGAGAAGAATCAACGGACCGAGTACTTAACCGTCTCCCTGACAAGCAGCTCCTCCCAATCAGCCTCTCCTCCCCTCCGCACGTCCACCTCCGAATCGCCCTGAAAGCTCGCGACGCCAAAATGCCCAAACGAGACAAAGCTTCCCCACGCGCCTCCCCACCCAACACACCTCCGCCGGGGACGGGGAGCGAGGACGAGACGGGGGCGGCGGCGGAAATGGGGTCGTACAAGTGCTGCATCTTCTTCACGCGCAGGTTCGCGCTCGGGGACGCGTCCACACCGGAGGACGTGCGCGCGCTCTTCTCCCGCTGCGCCGCCGGTTCGCCCTACATGGGCGCCGACGACCTCCGCCGCTACCTCGCCGCCACCGGAGGGGCCGACGGCGAGGACGCGGAGCAGATCGTCGACCGGGTCCTGCAGGACCGCAGCCGCACCCCGCGATTCGGGAGACCTGCGCTCACCGTCGACGACTTCAGACATTTCCTCTTCTCCGAGGACCTCAACCCGCCCATCCAGCACTCCCAGGTATTACCATCTAGTTAGTTGCTCGAGCACCGATCCCCAAATGCCGCTTGATTCATCGTTTCCCTGTGTTTATTGCTGCGATTGCTAGTTGGGAGGCGCGTTCGGACACAGGTTACATAATGTAGTAATTAGCAAATGAGCATTTGCGAATTACAAAGGGGATTATGAGCTCCTCATATAATGCGTGTGTCACTTCAATATTTTGTGGATCACAAAGGGGATTTGTAAACTGCTCATTATATAATGCGTGTGTCATCTGAACATTTGCAGCCATTGGCGCGATCACAAAATCAGGTTATTTTGTCTTTGCTTAGCGTCATGGATTAGGCTTGACGTTGTGAAACGATGATGATGCATTGAATTGACTTTGGTTGATATATGTACTTTTTTTTGCATAGAGTTCTGAATTTAGTAGATTAACTGAATATGTTGGCTGTCATTCGCTGTAGAAGGAAAATTCTGTCGGTCATTATCTGCTTTGACTAGCTTGTCAAGCTCCATTACTGATCTGCAGTTTAATGATCTGGTATGTACTATGTAAATTGTTTCACGGTGGTAAATACCTTGTTTCCAGGTCCATCAGGACATGAACGCACCACTGTCGCATTATTTTATATACACTGGACACAACTCGTACCTGACAGGTAATCAACTCAGCAGTGACTGCAGTGATGTTCCCATCATAAAGGCACTGCAAATAGGTGTTCGTGTAATTGAATTGGACATATGGCCAAATTCTTCTAAGGATGACATTGATATTCTCCATGGAAGGTACATATCTGCATGCATTGTTACTTGGTACATTCCTTTCATGAAGAGGTTTTTGCACACACCATTTTGTTGAAACTTTATTTCTGTACTTAAAACTACAGATGTCATTTCCATGATATGATTTCATTCCACTTTTTTCACTCTTGATAGGACACTGACTGCCCCAGTATCACTTATCAAATGCTTGAGGTCCATCAAAGAATATGCCTTTGTTGCGTCTCCCTATCCTGTTATTATAACATTAGAAGACCACCTTACATATGATCTTCAGGCAAAAGTAGCTAAGGTAATTGTATTTTTTCCCTGAACTATTAATATATGGGTGCAGGTGATTCTACTGTAGCTACTTCTGCAATTTTTGTTTAGATGGTCCTTGAAGTATTTGGAGACATCCTATATTACCCTGAATCAAAACATCTTCAAGAATTTCCTTCACCTGAAGCTCTAAAGGGGCGTGTCATCCTCTCAACAAAGCCTCCGAAGGAGTACCTCGAATCAAAGGGCAGTAATATGAAGGAGAGAGAAATTGAGCCTCAGTTTAAGAAAGGAGAAAGTGAAGAAGCAGCGTGGGGAATAGAAGTCCCAGATATTCAGGATGAGATGCAAGTTGCCGACAGGGTACTGGTCTTAAATTCTGCTACATTTTACCCCATTGTTTTCTTGACCCGCAATTTCTGCACATCAAGATTTTCTAAATGGTGCTCTAGCAGAATGACGATGATATATTATACCGTGAAAGAGGCGTGGAAGATGATTATGAGCTGAAAAGGTGCCAGCATGCAGCACCAGAGTATAAACACCTCATTACTATCAAGGCAGGAAAGCCAAAGGGTGCTATCATCGACGCCTTAAAGAGTGATCCGGACAAAGTTAGGCGCCTCAGTTTGAGTGAGCAAGAACTTGTAAAAGTGGCAGCACGTCATGGTCCCAACATCGTTAGGTTTGTTTAGCAAATACATTTAATTGCTCAGCAAACGTTGGAGGAGAGACGAGATAATTGTGTTGTCATTCGTTACTTCTAAACTCTTTGTTGCCTACTTTTGCTTTCTCTTACTGAAGAGCTCTTTCTGTTTGTTCCAAGCAGCTTCACACATAGAAATTTACTGAGAATATACCCAAAGGGAACCCGCTTTGATTCATCCAACTATAATCCATTTCTTGGCTGGGTGCATGGTGCTCAAATGGTGGCATTCAATATGCAGGTACATTTCTAATTTGAGCAACATATTCTAACCTTTTGTTGTTTTCCAGTATTTCTTTTGGTTATTGCTGCACGCTGCTTGTAATTAGTCCTCCCTTTGGCACCGCTGGTGCATGTACTTTACACTCCTTTTCTTATAACATAAGCATCCTTTAAATGCTTTAAAAACAACAACATACTCTAGCCTTATTGAATTCCTGTAGTCTCCAATTTTCCAGTTACAGGATTTGGATCAATATTCCATTTGCCCCTAATGCCACTGAGCTCGTGTTTTGGTTGCTCAGTCGGCACATGATTAGGGCATATCGTGCGCTCTGTTTTTCACATACCATCCAGAGAAACCCTGCGTAATTAGTTAGTTTTCCTTTACTTTGACAACCGTTACTTATGTATTAGCTGCCTAATGTCATGAAGACCTGAAATTTTTTCCCAGGGATATGGAAGAGCCCTCTGGTTAATGCATGGTTTTTACAAAGCCAACGGGGGCTGTGGTTATGTGAAGAAACCAGACTTCTTGATGCAAACTTGTCCTGATGGAAAGGTGTTCGATCCGAAGGCAGATCTACCAGTGAAGACGACATTGAAGGTACATGGCTTGTTTCTCCTCTGTGAAGTTTGGAAATGGGATAACTTGGATACTGGTTTTCAGGTGAAAGTATACATGGGTGAAGGTTGGCAGAGGGACTTCAAGCAGACACACTTCGACACGTATTCCCCTCCAGATTTCTATGCAAAGGTCTGTCAACCCACTCCTCGAGTTTAGCATGCCAATGGAGCCTGAAACTTGAGGAGGCAAGGCATTGGTAATTTGCTTGTGGTTCACCGAACCAACAGGTTGGCATCGCCGGAGTCCCATCGGACTCGGTGATGAGGAAGACGAAGGCCGTGGAGGACAGCTGGGTCCCGGTCTGGGAGGAGGAGTTCACTTTCCCGCTGACCGTCCCTGAGATCGCGGTGCTCCGCGTGGAGGTGCACGAGCAAGACGTGAGCGAGGACGACTTCGGCGGGCAGACGGCGCTGCCGGTGATGGAGCTGCGGCCGGGGATCCGCGCCGTGCCGCTCTTCGACCACAAGGGTCTCAAGTTCAGGAGCGTCAAGCTCCTCATGCGCTTCGAGTTCACCTAGCGTCCCGTAGCAGAGAATGAACATGCTGCCATGTGTTGTTGATCGATGTTTGCTTGCATAGGATCGATTTTTTTGACGGCCAGGATCGCATCTTCGCAATTGCCACCATTGCCTGTTCCGTACCGCGCCGTTGCCGCTAGCGCCCTAAGCTTCCGATGTGGCACAAATTAACGTGCCGGATATCCCTTCAGACTCTGCCTCATCTGGTATAAGGAATCGTGCGGCCAGGAGCTGTAGCAACGGCGCCGATTGAACCTAAAATATTATGTGAATAAGAGTGACCTGTAAGCGTGTCGGAGTTCGGACTGTGAGACCTGAACTGACTAGTGACAAGCAGTAAGCAAACAGACGGTGGCCATGGCGACGGGGGCTGCTGCAACCGCATCCACGTGGTTCGCCGCCTCCCCTGTCCTGTCTCGCTCTCGCGTCAGGGCGCAGGCGACGTCGCCGTGGGCCGGGGGCGCGGAGGCGCTGGTACAGTCGGGCACGGTGAAGGCCGTGCGGCCGCAGGACGCGGCGGAGGCGCTGGGCGCGGAGGGGTTCCGGCTGCTGGACGTGCAGCCGCCGTGGGAGCGCGCCCGCGCCGGCGTGCGGGGCTCGGCGCACGTGCCGCTGTTCGTGGGGGATGACGACATGAGCCCCCGGACGCTGCTCAAGAAGTGGGTCCACTTTGGCTAAATCGGGCTCTGGACCGGGCAATCCTTCACCAAGATGAACGGCCGCTTCCTCGACGACGTTGCCGCCGCCGTGGCCGGCGACGGTAAGGACGCCAAGCTCCTCGTCGCCTGCGGAGAAGGCCTCAGGTAAATGAAGTTATAGAAGCGCGATTAGAGTGCACTGACACGTACGTTTGCTGGGCTCATGTAGTAACAAAACTAGCTTGTTTGTTGTGTGGGGTTCAAGGTCGTTGATCGCGGTGAGGATGCTGCACGACGACGGGTACACGAACCTCGCGTGGCTCGCGGGGGGTTTCAGCAAGTGCGTGGACGGGGACTTCTCCGACGTGGAGGGGGAGAGCAAACTGCAGTACTCCACCGTCTGGGGTGTGTCCTACATCTTCCTCCAGATCCTGCTGCTGCTGGGAGTGGTCAAGTGATCCACTGACGGAGCATCTCGCGCGGCCTTTGATCTGATCTGATTTGCTTTTACTTTGCTAGTATCAAGCGTCCTTGCAATCTTGCGTGTGGTGGTAGATAGCAGCAGCAGAATCTTACATTGGCACGACGACTCATGTGTGCGACACATACAGCCATAGAGGCACACACATTTCTTTCTCATTCCATATAACACCCTACTTTACAACTAAATATATCTTATTCAAATATAAAAAAATTTGACAGTATTTTTTCTATAGTTACAGTATAACTGATCACATAATTTATAGACAGACAATATATGATATAAACAACGTAACCACAACATATATCTACCTACACCATATACATGTTTACTTATTCAAATACAAAGCTTATTACAGCACGAACGACATACTACCAAAAATATAGTTTTCAAACACAAGTTTAGATTATTGGTATTGTGATAAAGTAGTGCATGCAACTACCAAGTTCATCCAACAAAATGCACGTCAACAACCTAAACGTACCTGAAAAAATGAGTTAACGGGGTAAGACAACCTTAGCAAGTAACGGCTATGAATATAAACATATCTCACTAGATTAAATAGTATTACAGATACAATCATTTTTCTCACCACGAAAAGCCAAAGCATATGAGTTTTAAGCCATGACAATCTTGATTCACCTGTCAACGGAATCACAACAACAATCTCTAATACGGTCTCCCATATATCATGGCACTAACCCTTTTCAGATTATGTATTCTTCAAATATTATAATAAATGTATGAATACCATGATACAACTCTATTTGAGAGTTTTGCGCTGGACGATGCCAGCATCTCATGCAACTCCATGTACCGGTACGAATCACACACGATGGCAGTGATCGGCCTTTATCACCATATGAAATGCATAAATGCAAATGTATGTATGTGAATTGACGTCAATTCTTATTTTTCTTTTGATGATTCTTTTTCATGAGTATCACCACTACTGGTTCATGACATCAACGATATAATCAAAATCAATGAAATGACATTGATTTAATTTGTCAAATGCGACATCATTCATCATATGAATAAATTGAAAAATATCAAATATTTCAATTTTATCTGTGATAGAAGTAAGACATGAATATAAATATAGCATTGAATTACACCCTCACGTTACTTGCCTTTTACCGAAGGCGACGAAGGAATTCGATTAGAACGCTTGGAAGCACTACCACCTGCACAAACACATTTTAGTACTAAAGCACATCTAAAACACATATATAACGAGAAGCGTCAATTCTACGTCTGAAAACGTCGCATACACGATATTATTTCAAAACACGTCGAACAGAAATTCAAATAGCATGATTCAAAGTGACATCTCCATTTCAGATCCGAATTAGATCTCTCTCTAATTAAACTTTGCTTAATAGAAGGAAATAGATATTCCAATTCAAATATCATATCTATGCCTCAAACGACGGTTATTACAAACGAATTAGCTTATCGATTACATGTTCGACGAGAATTGATTCAATTCAATCCAACCACAAACGTTTTGGAATTACCGAGGAATCACCTTCGATGGAATCGATGAGGAATCCAACAAAATTACGAAATTTATAACTTTCTCCTCTTTTCCTTTTCCCCTTTTTCTCTTTTTCTCTTTTTTCTCCTTTTCTTTTCTCTTTCTTTTTTTTTCTTTCCTTCTTTCTCTTTTCCTTTCTTCCTTCCTTGCTTCTTCTTTCTTTCTTCTTTCTTGCTTCTTCTAGCTTCTCTCTTCCTGGCTTGCTTAGGTTAGTGCACAGCGCGCGGCAGCTGGCACAAAGCACAGCGGCACGACGGCTCGGCGGCGACACGCAACAGCACACGGCGCGCGCGCACGGCATTCACCCGGTTTTTCAGTTTATGAAGGCCCATGGGCTAAAATGTTTTCAGGTATATCGTAGGCCCACCGAAACCTTTGGATCCACTCACCCGCCAATGGATCCAAAGGCTTCTTGGCCCATAGAGCCCATCCCCGCAAGGCGCTGCACGGGTGAGGACCGAGGAGCAGACAGCAGAGCAACAATGGAACCACACAGATATACAAGTATACAACCGCACCGCGCGTGAGGCGTGTACCGATCGATGTCCAGAGGCTATACGCAGAGGGAGGTGCCGAGCATGCATGTTTTTGTCTCTTCCGTGAAAGGTACTACAAGTGCTCATCAAAGAATATGAAAACTAAAAGGTACTACAGGTAACAAAAGTTGAATCGGGCTTCTGGAAGGGTTAGTGGTGATGACTCAATTTATGACTGTCACAGCTTGTCCAACAATTTTTTTTTGGAGCCATCCCTAACGACAGGAACCGGCAACAAATTACGAGTAAGCAGAATCCAAGATTATACTGCAAAGTAGAAGCTATTTTTAACGAGCTGAATTCTACGCAGGTAGGTGCTGTACCAAATGGCCGGCACTCTCGTTAATTCGGACCCTATGGAATTTTCTTTATTTTTATATTTTATATTTGTAAAAATACATAGTTATTTTAAAATATTGCACATTTAGACTACTATTAACTGACACTAAGATGTCGCCCTTTCAAAAGGTGACACCTTTAAAAAAATAAATATGTTGCTCCTTTAACAGGCGACACTTAAAAAATAAAAAAACACTGCGTTCTATTACTCTCAAAATTCGAAACAATATTGATATAGTTATAAATATTCTAAAAAATATATATCGTAGGGGATACTATGATCTAACTCTCAAAAAATATTCAAACAAAACTATAATTTTTACAATGAGAAGCAAAAAAAAAAGAGACAAATTTCATTGTACGCAGTCTGACACACTGCATACAATGAAATTTGTCTTTTTTTTCTCATGGTACAAGTTATTGTTTGAGTTGAACTTTTTTTAGAGATAGATTATAGAATCCTCCATAACATATTTTTTTTCAGAATTTTTCATAATAATTTCGATATTGTTTTCAATTTTGAGAGCAATGGCACACAATGTTTTTTGTTTTTTAAAGGTGTCGCTTGTTGAATCAGTAAAACCTTTATTTTTTTTAAAGTTGTCATCTGTTGGAAGGACGATATTTTAGTGTTGTTCATCCAACGGGCAAGGGTAGCCTAGATGTAAAATATATTTAAATAGTCGTTTATTTTTGTAAATATTAGATATAAAAATAAAGAAAATTCGCATCCTATGTACCTGTCCTCACGGAACACGTTGGGCCGTAGGCCACCCGGCCCACTCTATTTTTCTGAATTTTACATTTTTTAATTTTGAAATAAAAAATTGTAAATATATATGTGATTTTGAGAAATTAAAGATGTAAACTCATGTCGACGAAGGGCGCCAGTTAGAAGGGCAATATGCTATCTACTTGTCATCCTTTCAATTGACGACATGTTTAAAAATAAAAAAATATTACGTTCTAATGCTCTCAAAATTCAAGACGCTATCTAAGTACTCATGAAAAAAATCTAAAGTAATTATGTGATGTAGAGGATGTTATCATAGCTCTAAAAAAAATTTGAGACAAAAATATAACTTGTACATTGAGAAAAAAAAGACAAGTTCCATGGATCTAAAATTTATCTTTTTTATTTCTCATTACACATGTAGTTTTAGTTCAAAAGTTTTAGAGAGTTAGATGATAGTATACTTTATACCGCATATTTTTTTTCAGAATTTAATAACTATTTCAATAGTGTTTTGAACTTTAAGAATATTAAATACAATATTTTTTATTTTTAAATCTATCGCCCGTTGTAAGGGCGGAGTCTTAGATATGTAATTTTTCATAGTAAACGTATATATTTATATTTTTATTTAAAAATATATAAAAATATAAAAATTCCTATTTTCCTTATGCCATAGGAATACTACCTAGCGAAAGGTGCAGCGCTAACTTAGCTGATCAGACAGGTCAGTGACTAGTCCTCCAAAAAATAGAAGAGAGAGAGAGAACAAGTTTGAAAAAGAAAAGAAAAAAGCTAGTGACTAGTAAATACAGTGTGGTTCAACACGTGTTCATGGTTTGTGAACCGCACGAATCGAAACATCCGGTGTGATTAATCTTATCGATCAGAATCGAAAGTGGTGCCATCTTTGCATTCACTCGAGAGCCATGGACCATCGATGTGGAGCGCTCTTTACTACGGCCAAATTTCCCACCACTCAAACTGCAGTATCGGGCAAGCAAGAATCTTCCTCAAACATGGATGGAGCTAGGAAGATGTAATTGTTTTGGAATTTTTTTTTTCTGAGAACGTGCGATCGGAGGAATCAAGAGCAGATGCTGCAAGTAACGTCAGTGCAAAGGGAAAAGGTCGAGGTGTAAGGAGTAGATGAACAGCAACGTCCCTTTTGCCCACGTGCTTGATTTTGGCAGGTAATTAAGGACATTTAATTTGCAATGTGCTAAGAAACTTTTTCTTGTGTATTTGTTTCTAGAGCTAGCTGTGTCCAAACATTGATCAGGAAAAGGGCTACGACAACAATTTCTAGACTGGGGTAAATGCAAGATGGGGCTTCAAGGAATTTGACGTCCCGTTTAGTGCATACGGATTTCATGGGATTTATATTAGTTTCCATGAGAATCCATATGGGTCCAGAAATACATGGCCCTCCATCCACCAGCAAGCTATTTCACCTTAGCCATCACTCAAGAGGTCTAGTGGCGTCACCGCTCATCACCTGGAGGTGTTCTCCACACTCGTCTTTGATGGCCGCTATCGTGATTAGATCGCTGTTACAGGCTTTGTGCTACCACCTTAGCAACTGCCCAAGCGCCTCTACAGATACATCACAGGGAGTCGTAGCAGAGCCATTGCCATCGTTGCGTGACATGCCAACAGATGCCTTGTGAAATCCAGTCTTGCTAGCTATCGTCACTTCATAAACATGTTAAGAGTGATCACAGGGCCACTCAATGGGTCTGTTGCGCTGGGCTGCATGAAAAATAGGTGAAACATCGGAGTCTCCTCAAGAATTGATGCTAGCAATGTGTTTCTATTTTTGAGTAAGAATAGATTAACATTCTGTATATATCTACCGGAGACGATCTTGTAAGACTTTTCAACCACTACCACAAAGTCGGTCTATTTCAGATGGTTTTAGAACTGTCAGGGATAAATTATCTAAAACGATTCAGAACGAGGAGTCATTTGTTATAGGCCATGCTATAAAAAACGTCTATGATACAAGCTTATCCTAGACGGTTCTAAATTTGAATCGTTCGGAATAATACTCCAAACGATTCTAGATGCGAACCATATGGAATATATACTTAATATCATATACAGTTTTAGTACTGAGTCATTTGGGATATTTTAGGGGGAGCATACACAAAAACGATAGTTTGGGTGCGAGCACGATAGCTGAAAGGTATACATCCCCTCTCACACGTGCATAGGGCCTAGCACCCTAACCTTATATTTTCTTCATGTTCCTCTTCCACGCCCCAACACCCCAAATGCCTTATCCTTTCATCCCATTCCCCTTCCACACCTCCCCATCATTCTATCTCTCTCTCCACCCGACTCCTCCAAATCCTAGCTTGAGAGGTGACAACAATGGTTGCATCTTTGGCTACCTTAGTGATGATGACTGCATCTTAGGTTACTCCAATGACGGCTGCTGCATCTTGAGCTACCTTGGCATTGTTGGTGATCCTTACGCCATGTAAATAAATATCCAAAAGCACACGAGGTTCATCGTAGCATTTCACATTGAGTATTCAGGTATCATATTTTTCAAAGGGAAGCAAATAAGATAGGAGTAACAAATTAATAAGTATCTAATTATTACCAAACTTTCCAATGATGAGGTTTTGGTCGAATAAAAGAGAGGAGCAAAGGTGTCTATCACAGACAACCAATGGTGTTGTAGGGAACATGACACAACCAAAGGCAAGTAGGGATCTAACCAGGGTCTGGGGGTCTAGTAGCATGTCCGATTTAACTTAGTTATCATTGTGGCATCACTAAATGATCACCTACTGATATAATATATCTTAATGGTTTGGATTCGCTAATTCAATGCTTAGGGCAAGGATACCAAACCTTTTTAGGAAGTGCCTTCTATGGTCGCCTATTAAGTAACTCAGACATAACTTATTTCATGATAGCTATAACCTATCTGTAGTCTCTCGTGGAGCTACCCACATTCCAAGGTAGCATATAGCCTAGACACCACATCTACATATAGAACTAATACTCCGGCAAGTCTTGCTCAAGCAGAGTAACTAGACAAAGCAATGTAATCTAACAAAGCACAACTAGACGAGGAACCTACAAGAATTGAGATATCAAAATTGAGACATAATATAAAATATGAGGGATAATGTAAAGTGTTACCATACAAGGAGAAGAGCCAAAGGCTTTTATTGTAGAGAAGATCTTCGCCGGAGCGGTACAAGATAGTTGGAGAGCCAGCATCCTAACCTCCAAGCTGCTACTCTACTCATCTCATTCTACTCTCTTCCTCTAGTCTACTACATAGCTAATTCTCTCTCGATGTCGTCTGCACTACACCTTGGAGGTGCACTCCTACATTACACTTTGGAAGTGGTAGAGATGGAATGGGACGGAATGAGGGGGTATTTGTAGGGGGCTGGCTGCTTGGCCTAAGTTGGTGCTCGGGCGGCTTGGACACGGAGGCCGGTCGACACTTGATCTTCAAGGTGGTGGATCAAGCGGCCAGGGCCTCCTTGACTTGGCGCGGAGGCCGATCGGCCTGGGTGTGGAGGACAAATGACCCTTGATTACCCAAGGCAGTGGATCGGGTGGCCAGGGCCTCCTTGACTTGGCACAGAGGTCGGGCGGCCTAAGGTGGTTCCAGCCTAGGGTTTGCCGGGAAGGCGGTGGAGACTCAGTCAGACTGGCAGTGGAGATGCAACATGGCGAAATGCGAGAAAATTAGGGGTTGTCATTGATGCAACTATTGTGAGATTGCTATGGAGGTCCTCAGCGGTGATGGAGCTGAAGCTTCTCAGGCTGATGAGTTGACACGGTGAATCTGCTCGTGCGGCAAGGCAGATGGGAGGGTGTGCGTAGGGGCAAGGCAGAGGGACAAGCATGCGGCGGCACTATCTGTCGCCTCTTGGATTGAGAAAGACACGAATGGTAACGTAATGGGATACCGGTCGATTTGGAGGGGGTAGGGTGTCTACTACGTCGGTATCTGATTCCCCTATTAATCGATAACATACCAAGCAAACCAAACATGTGTAATGGTATGGCCTACCCTTCGTAATTGAATCACGTTACAAAATATGTGACGGTGAAGGGCACCCATTGAGAGGGAGGGCAACCATGGGAGGTGATGGGAAGGACAACCCTGGGATGACCGGTGGCGAGCTGTCGGATGGTGATGGTGCCTCCCCATGGTAAGTTCACATCCCCTTCAAATCCGATTTCGACTCGAATCAATAAACAAGCAGCTTTCGTTGCTAGTATTTCCCTCTTCCCTGTTACCCTTCATGTTCTTTCCTCCCTATTTCTTGATTTTCTTGATTTGTGAAGTGATTGGTTAAAATCCGCGATGTTTTCCATCGTTTTCCCTATTTGTGTGCGCATGTGATCTTAATGGGTACAGGGGAGAACAACAGTTGTGAAATACATGTTCTTGAACATGCATCTTCATGAAGGGAAGCTTTTCGGATTTGCGTGTTGTGCTCTAGAGTCGCACTACTACAAAAAGTGGCTTTACTGTCAGCTCTAAAGTGGCCTTTATTACTGGTTATAAAGCCAGTAGCGGGCAACGGGCAGTGAAGCTGATATCACTATTGGCTGAATCCTTGCTTGAATCGATATTTTTTGGCTTGAAATAAGCGATTTTATTTTGGTCCAAAAAAGCAATTTTTTCCTCGACCAGGCACCCCCGCATCATCGCAAGTCACAAGTCATGCTATTTTTTTGCGTAACGCGTGCAATTGTTGAGAATCGAACCCAAGACCTACCTCTTGCGCGATGCTGCCTTACCATCTCACTATAGAATGTTTGATAATGGCAATATGATATGTTTTCATTTTGTTCCTTATTTACTGAAACTTCAAATGATTATTTAGACATCTAATGACTTCGTATGAAAAAAATTTAAGTATAAAGTTGTAGATCTTGTCGATGGGTACAATTTTCAATAAGTTTGTCACCATACGACATCGTATGAAAATATTATGATTTTTTAAAATAAGCTATTATCCATTATCGTCGCTCTACCAACCACGTTCAAATATCAGACACTCGACCATATTAATCGCTTTCTGTCTGAAACTTAAAATGATTATTTAGATATTTAATGACTTCAAATGAAAAAGTTTTCCACTACAAAATTATAGATCTCGTCGAGGGCTATAATTTTTATATAAATTTTGTCTCTATTCGACTTCGTATAAAAAAATTATCAACTTTTTAAGATAAGTTATTATCTATTATCACTGCTGGTGTATAATACGAATCGGCAGTGATAATCAACCCATCACTGTCGGTTTATGGCTAGAGCCAACAGTGATAATCAGTCTATTACTATCGGGTTGTAGCTAGAGTTGATAGTGATAGTTAATTATTACTGTCGATTCTTTTTAATAGATTTTTATACCGATCCTTATATAAATCGAAAATATACTCTATTATTATTGGCTCATAAGAAATTAACAATAATAGATCGACATATGAGATCTATTCTATAATAGAGTCGCGACGCGCTGGTTTGCCGTGCGTCGATTCCTTTTTCTTTTGTGCCCTGTAACAAGTATCTCAGACTGTTGTGGAACCATCTGGACAACCGTTTGGGATGATTCTCGATTATTACCGACGCTCAGTCCCACACGGTTCAGGACGGGTTCCAAACCGTCTAGACGAGGGTTTGTGTAGCAGTGATCGCTCCCACAGACAAGGTATGAAAGACGGACGGGACGATGAGATAGCTGCCGCCTGTCGCCCATCATGCATGCATTGCGCCATTGCGCCTGCACCAAAAGATGTCCGTCGCCGTCACCACCAGTAACACGCACTGATCAAGCCTCCACCGAAACCGACGCCCAAGCATACGGCCAGATGGATGGAGGCCAAAATACAAAATTAGACAACATATGTAATTATATTTATCAAAATAAATAATATATTATCGTATTTACAATTTTAGTATTCGTATTCGGTACCTCGTTTACCGAAAATTGACTTTCGGTATATCGTACACCAAAAATACTATATTCGGCACACGGTGTGCCGAATATGGCACTGTAGCACCATATTCAGCATACGATGTGTCGAAAACTAAAATTCTCCAAAAAAAACTACTTTTATAACTTGTAATAATTGTTAGTGTCTCAAATAAATTCCAAAAAATCTAGAAAAATTCACTAATATTCTTCTTATGTGATGGAATAATTTCTAAAATTATTTTCAGCCCTAGTTTATATGATGAAAAATTGAGTTCCTTTAAAGGAACTCAATTTTTCATCATATAAACTAGGGCTGAAAATAATTTTAGAAATTATTCCATCACATAAGAAGAATATTAGTGATTTTTTCTAGATTTTTTGGAATTTATTTGAGACACTAACAATTATTACAAGTTATAAAAGTAGTCTTTTTTTGGAGAATTTTAGTTTTAAATATACAATGGATTTTTTGGTGAATCTAATTAAAATAGGTTGCACATGGATTATGGAATACGTAAAAAAAGTTTTAACATTTTTTGAGTAACAGAAGACCACCGTTTTGAAAAAGAGGGAAAACGAAATTCAAATGCACTGCTATTACTGTTCATGCACGGTACTGTTTATTTCCGGGAGTAGCCCATTTTTGGCACACCGTGTGCCGAATACGGTGCTACAGTGCCATTTTCGGCACACCGTGTGCTGAATATGGTATTTTCGGTGTACGGTGTACCGAAAGTCAATTTTCGGTAAACGAGGTGCCGAATACGAATACTAAAATTGTAAATACGACGATATGTTGTCTATTTCGGTAAATACGGTCGCGTATGTTGTCTAATTTTGTATTTTTTACCGATGGATGGATCGTTGCCGGCACAGCTTAATCAAAGCTTAAATCGAACAACTCAACGATGAGCTGAATAATAGTGTACACTAGTTTGATTGGCGCGTCTATAGCGCTCATTTTTATTTTACTGTGTAGAGTACGATAAAAGAAGAATAAAAAAATTAGGTTCACAAATTTTTTACATTTCAATATTTATTTATAGAATTATTAATGTTAAACATATTTAATTAATTATAGAGAAAATAATAGTACTTTTATACATGCATATAGTAGTTTTAACATGTAGGTGGAAGTAATACTAATTAAAAAAAGTTTGTTTCATATTTTTTTGAGTTTTAGATTTTTTTTTTGCATTTTAGTCTTTTCAACCGATTTATTAATGTAACTAATATTCATTTCAACATTTTTCTAGAATTTCTCGAAAAAGAAAATTACATATATATGTATATACATATACATGCATACCTATATATATACATATATAGGGCCCACTACTAAGCCTATCTCCAGCGGATACTTTAAAAATTCATCTCCTATAATATTATTACCCTATCTCATAACACTATTACAACACTTTTTATTTTTTCCATCTCTAGCAGCTACCCTATTTCTTACCTTTTATTACTCTTCTCCTTTTTTCAGACCCACAGTCAATATCTATGAACAGTGTTGTAGATGCTACAACTTAGCAGCAAATTTGGAGTACTACTTCTCTCTCCCTAATACTGTAACGCTTGATACCGTACCTGCCGAAGAGCTTTTCCAGCCATCCGATGGGAAAATTCGAGTCACTGTATCATAAAAAAGGAAGCCGCTGGAGATAACCTAAGGATTCCAGTCACTTTAGTATATAGTGATTGATTGATGCGCACTCAATCAACGCCGGCAGTTGGAAGATTCCGGAGTTCCCACGATAGAACCTCCACGGAGGGCGGAGGCCCACAGCTGCACGGCGCCAATGGACGCACTAGCTGTGCATCTCTCTGGTCTGCAGCCATGTCCCCCCTCCAAATTTGGAAAGCTGTACGTTATCTCATATCCGGAGATAGAGTGGCTTACAGTTCCCTTGTCAACTGAACACCAAATGGCATGCATAAATAATTCTCCTCTCATCAATATACGCATGTATATGTGTATGCACGTACATATATGGGACGAATTTACGCCACAGCAGTTCCACAGAAATTAAACATCAAATTATTCACCGTTCGATCGAATGATATACATGCACAGACTTGCAAATCAGTAGGTATAGCTCGGTCTCTAGGTAGCTTGTAGAGTAGTGCTAGCTAGAGGAGTCGTCAGCTGGTGCTGGGTTGGGATGAGCGGTAGAACTGCAGCCGGCGGCGGTGGCCGTGGCCCAGAGAGACTCGAGCTGCGCCTTGCCGCTCAGGCCGTGCTGCCGGATGCAGACGCGGTACTCGTCGAAGGTCATCTCCGGGTACAGCGCCGGGCGGCCGGGCGGCACCAGCTCCGCCATCGGCGCGATCGGCAGGTCGCTCCGCGGGTTGTAGAACAAGGCCATCGACAGCCGGTCCTGCACCGCGCTCACCGTCACCCGGTGCTCCACGCTCTTGTACACCGCGTTGCTCAGCACCTACATGGCACACATGCATGCGTATCAGCGTATGTTAGTGCTACGAAGTTCGCTGCAGCTTGACGCGAAACATGTACAACGTGATAACATGCAGATACATGGATGCTGCACATACTTTTAAATTAAGCTGTCAGTTAGTGCATATGATGGATGGACTAATGTTATTTAGGACTTCAATTATATACACCAACAAAGTTAGGCCGCTAACTATGGCCTGGTAATTCACATTTGTATTGATTCTGCGAATGCCACCGGTTTAGATCACTCACTATATACAAAAGCGAGTCCTGCTGAACTGCATGCATGGAACAAAAAAGGATATTAACTATCATGTAATGAGGGCATATAATTAGTATATATACTATCTAAAAAATTATATATACAGAACTACTCTGTCTCTATAAGTATTATATTGTTCATTAGTGAAATGCTGCGAGGCGACAAGCGAGTCAGACTAGTCAATGAAGAAAATTAAATAGGATAGTTATCTTGTTCTTCAGATCGATCGAGCTATCGAGGCTGCTAAATTAGTCGCACGTGCACGGACAATTTGCGGCATGCATTTTCGTGAACGAATGGTTCAGGGCCTCTGGCGTGGACTAGTTGACCAGTGATAGATAGCAATGGCACATCAAGTGCAAATCCAAGTAGAGACAGACATGCTCAGGCTAACAAGATATCGTACGTCTCTCTGGCCAGTGAACACAAACTTGCGGCCTGGCTCAGTTCATAGCATACATATAGCAATAATTACCATAAAACTAATGGTGAAACTAGAAAAAATTATATGTGAGAAAATAAAAAAGTGGATAAATTATCATGTGTTACGTTGGGAATTATGTTCAGGACATAAATATATAAGATCATGTCTCATAGGATTATTTCCCTGACTCTTATATATAACATCTCATGTTATGAGAACATGAAGCACGTGTATTGGGGTCATCAACATGAGATGTTTTCCTCATAAGTTTAAGATATTTCAAACCACCAATTTCTATAGTACTATTTATTAAATAATAATTGTGACATTATGAAGACTGTTCTTTTGTCGTCTACTTACGTTACAACTTACAATATAGGTAGCCTACATATATTTTATAATATTGGCTATAAAAGTGTAAACTTCTGTAAATATTAGTAAAAGTTATCAATGCTTGACTGCAATGATCTATTGCATATTAGCACATACTCCGTATATCTTATATGTCTGTCGTTTTAGGATTAAAAATACTGTTTCTTTTTGTTGTTTGCCGTCGTAGAATTTCAATAAGAAACATAGCTATATGTACCTATTCTATATACTTGAGGAGACGAACTAATCAAACACGTACCATTTTTGTTAAGGTATAGTACTCGTGCACAAGCCAATAATAAAGAAAAAAGAATGGAACGAGTAATATGTAAAATTTTAAAAATTCCACAGTTCAGCACCAATACAAGGATGCCAGTGCATGCATATTTTTGTTACTGAGTAAGCAAAGTTTACAGTGTTTTATCCACGGTAAATACACGTGATAAAATTCGTTGTAAGCATCTGGTTGATACTATTTTATACTCCTTATAAGGGTACCGGGGCATTAGCTTGATAAGACAGCTGTTAGGTTATGTTGAAAATAAATGGTCCACATTTTTTGAAATATTTCTTCAGAGATTTGAGAGGCTCTCATGTAATTAAAAAAAAAACGATCTTTCATGCCGATACGTCCTTTCCTCCTGAGTCGTGACAAAATCAATCAGATTCGATCGGCGACGCTTTGTTCCGGTTGGGCTGTAGCGGTTTCCTGCTCCACGTGTCGATATTTGGCACAGCCTCGTTCCTCTTTTGCCTTCCTTTTTTTTTGTTATATTTCCGGCTTGAATTTAGTTACGTGCACGTGCGGTTTTGCACGTATCGTAATTTCTGTCATGTTTGCATTATTTGGTCAATCGTACGTGGTTGTATCTATCGACTCTAACCCTTATGATTCGCCTCTTTCTGTTTATTTTTTCGGATGGAACTAGTTTTTTTTCCCTTTGCGAAGACACATGTCCAGCGAACAATTGCACGTAGGTATGTATACCACACATGCAAGTACTTACGCTGTGTACCGACGTGTACGTACCTGAATCTGGTCCCCGATGTTAACGATGAAGGCGTCGGGGACGGGGTCGACGGTAATCCACTGGCCGTCGGCCTTCCTGACCTGCAGACCCCTCACGTGGTCGTCTACTAGCAACATGGTCATGCCGCCGGGGTCGGAGTGGGCCGCCACGCCGAGCGTCAGCTCCGGCTGCGGGCACCGCGGGTAGAAGTTGACCCGCATGCACGCCCCCTCGCCGCCCACCCCGCCGAACGCCGCCTGCAGCCTCCCGGCCTCCAGCCCTAGCCCGCTCGACAGCAGCCGCATCACCCGCCGGCACAGCTGCACCACCTCCTCGCCATACTCCTCCGTCGTCTCCCTGCATCCATGTCACATGTAATACATCAGCTTGTGTAGCAAGCATGAGATCGATGCATGTACGGTGCTTCGATCAAGTGTGCGTACCGCAGAGAGGGAGGGAGGGAGGGCCACTTATCGTGGCTCTTGAGGGACGGCGGCAGGAGGTGGAGGAAGTAGTAGTCGCCCCAGTCGAGGGGGCCGCCTATGGCGGTGCCCAGGCGGCTGCCGTAGCCCTCGTACGTTGCCGGCGAGTTCGCGTACCGCTCGCGCACCTCCGCGGGCTGCCGGAAGAAGACGCGCCACGCCGCGCGAGCGCTGCGCAGCAGCTCCGGGCGCACGCCGTGGTTCACGGCCTGGAAAAAACCCCACTCTCGGCACGCCGCCGAAATGGCGCGGGACGTTGCGTCCGCGTCCGGCATTGACAGGTCCACGACCGGGATGTTCAGGCAGCCTCCGCCTCCTCCGTCGGAGGAAGGCGACAACGACGGCATCTCGGACGGAGGCTTGACGTACCGCTCAGGGATCGTCGCGCCGCAGGTGTCCGACACGGTCTGCACGCGCACCACGGGCTCCGGCCAGCCGCCGCCGCCGTTGAAGCAGCTAGCCATCGGATATATATTAGTTGCAGGTGCCGGCGTGCCGTCGCTGCAGGTGCTAAGACTAAGACGCCCTGCACTGAACTTACACACGCATGGCATGTGATATATATACTAGTTGCAGATGTACATGGCCCCGAGATAAATGTTACCATATTTTTACCCCCTTTATAAAGGATAAGGGAGAAATAAGGGAGAGACACCACCGTTGCCATCATCATTGAAGCGCTGAATATAAAAGTGCAGCTAGTGCTGGGGCTTGAAAGCAACATAGTGCAAAATATGCACGTGCTGGCAATTTAAAAGTGGGAAAACTGCAAAACCCCCCCCCAAAAGTCACTTGGATTTTGACTTTCCCCCCCAAAAGTTATTTTGTTGCAAAAAACCCCCTAAAAGTTTGACTTTGTTGCAAAAAACCTCCTAAAAATTTAAAAAACTAAAAAAATCATTCAAAAATTCTAAAAAAAACTAAAGACAATTCTAAGACCTTCTGTGAAATTTGTTTTCAAAAATAATATCCTTTGCATCATATTTCATGGAGAGGAAGTTTGGAAAAAAAAGATAAATGTGCAACTCATTTATTAACTCATGTTATTTTAACTTTTTCATGTCTACCATTATTTTTCCTACACAAATAATTGTTTAAGTAAACTAATAAAAGTGGTTTCACTAATTTTGGGGGTGTTATGGATTAGTTATGAATTAATCTATCTGTAACACATTTACTCAATTCTGCACGTTACAATAACTAATTCAAGATTTCATGTATTTTTACGAGATAGAGGATCATGTAAGAAGACTAGAAAATTTTGTTTCATGATTTTTGGATTAGTAAATAATTAACTATGCATTTAACTCGAATTAATAAATGAGTTGCAAGTTTTTCTTTTTTTTCAAACTTACTCTCTATGAAATATGATGCAAAGGATATTAATTTTTAAAACAAATTTCACAAAAGTTCTTATAATTGTCTCTAGTTTTTTTTAGAATTTTTTGTGATTTTTAAATTTTTTTTTTTGAATTTTTGGGGGTGTTTTTGCAACAAAATCAAACATTTGGGGGGGTTTTTTGCAACAAAACAACTTTTGGGGGGGGGAAAGTCAAAATCCAAGTGACTTTTGGGGGGGTTTTTGCATTTATCCCTTTAAAAGTGGCAGAATGTGAAAAGGATTAGTGTGCTACTAACAATGCTAGGGATTTTCTTGTGGACACAGCTAACTCTTCTCCCTGTTAACTGGCGTTCTATACATATTATATATATATGAAGCATATTTGGTACTTCTGAAGTATATACTCCTGTATACATATCTCATAATATAAGAGTATCTCATGTGATAAATGATATATATATGGAGCATGGGAGTATATAAGATTATCCAAGTAGTATATATACTTTTTTAGGGTTTATACATATTTTTTTTACTATATTACATTTTATGTACAAATATAAAGCTATTATTAAAATCTATTAAAATTGATGGACTTCTTTTTAATTTTTTCATGTAGTTCACATCGGAGTATCTTAGAATGAGTATATAAGTATACTTATAGTGATAAAGGGGTATATCCATTGTCATGCTTGCTACGCGCTCGTCATGCGCGCCTGCCACGTCGTCACGCGCGCCTGCCAGGCCGTCACGCGCGCCTGCCAGGCCATCACGTAGCATCAAATGCTACGAGACGGGTCACATTGCCTCTGCGCCAGCCCACGACTTTGCTCGCTGAAAGGATGCCTGGGGAAGGAAAACGCATGAATGGATAGAATTAAATGCGATTAGATTGGTTAGGTGAGTACATGCCCTGAGGCCAACAAGGGCTGATAGCGGGATTTGCATCTACGACCAGGGGACTAGTCGTGCGAGACCCACTTGGTCGCGTGGGGGAGGCATGGTTTTAAAAATATCAACTGCCAGCTAGCATCTATCGACATGGGCCCTTCTAACAGGGGACCCCCTTATTCTCTACATTGCCAGTAGCCTCCAAGCTCCACTGCGGATGAGGTGGAATAAGTGGTTCACCATATAGTCCTGAGGTTGCTGAACTCCACTTGGCCGTGGCTGGGCTTGGTCCGATCACTTGGGTCCGGTGTGAACATAAGTTCTCCCAGGGAGTGGTCATCGATGCGGCCCGTTTTGTGGTCGACTCAAGAAACCCCATCCTAAGTGGAGGTTTAACATCCAGAGAGAGAGAGAGAGAGAGAGAGAGAGAGAGAGAGAGAGAGAGAGAGAGAGAGAGAGAGAGAGAACATGGGGGAGAGAAAAATATGAGTGGGAGAGAATCATAGAAGAGAGAAACATTAACTGCCACTGGACCTGAGGAAATTTCGGTTCCCCACTCACATCCTTTCAAATTTCGTGGTGGCTGGACTCCACGATGGTTGGGATATCGCACCAGCTCTATAAATTGGAAAGCCCAAGGTTTCCCTTCCTTTCGCCATCTCTCATAGCCTCCATGCCTTTTACACTCAGAGCCCTTTGTCTTCATCCCCGTTCTTGCACCCGCAATGGCACCGTGCACCGGCAATGAGCCAAATTTCCCCAAGTCCAAGTGCAATATGACGAGGCTGAAATAGATGCGTGATGTCATCCTACTTCCTCGCTGCCTTTCTTCTAGGTACCATTCCGAGGAGAGCGTGCCTGCTCCTCGCCAGGGGGAGGTCGTCATGTTTGTTTCCTTCTTCCTGGATGGCCTCGTGCCGACCTTCTCCGAGTTCTTCACCACCATCATTACCTGCTATGACTTCCACCACCTCCATATTAACACCAATTCCATTATCATGTTGAATATCTTTGCTCACATGTGCGAGAATTTCATTGGGGGTCGATCCGTGTCTCGATCTATTTTGATTTTTCTATTCGACCTGGTCAGCGACCAGACCGGCCACCAGGAACTGTGGGTTCTGTCTCCGTGATGGCATCGCAGATTCCTACCTTGAGATGGGCCTCAAATTGTCTTGGTCAGGCTAGAGGGAGGATTGGTTTTACCTATCAGTAGACAGCGCCTTGGACAACCTACGCGTGCCGAATGCACCGGCGCTAGTCACCAAAAACTGGGGAGCACCCCTAAGACAACTTTGGAGCTACTAAGCCTTGCCACTCGGGTCAAGAGACTTGGGGAAGCCGGGCTAATGGAATCAGATATCGTTCATGATTTCATCAAGCGTCGGTTGTGCCCCTTGCGGAGGAGGGCTTATCCGACATTCCTGTACACTGGGAGTGACGATGACACCAAAGAGAGCTCCATGGGTAACATCGTAGCTGTAGTTGGTTTTTTTTCTCTCTCTTTTTTTTGGCTAGGCGCATGACCTTTTACATACTCCTACTGTCCTGATCTCACCGATGAGGCTATCGATTTGCACATCTGAATCCAGATGTCGGCTACCCTGAGAAAAGATGGCCCTCTACCCAGCGCCCCTCTGTTATGTGACCTTCCTTCGTCAGAGAGGGATCGGCTCATAGTGGTAAGTTTGGCTTCCCCCCACAATCCTCGTCCTAAATCCTTGTCCCAGGGAAAGGGGTTTGTAACTTGGGTCGCTGTAGGTGTTGGGGAACGGGTAGGCTACGCTAGCCTAAATTAAATATTTTTCTACCATATTTACCCAAGAAATTATGCAAGTAGGAGATCATAGATCGTTACCACTTGACCCGCAGTGTAGTAGAAGAAGAGTTAGAGTAAACCGATCCAACATCGTGCACGTCAAACTCCTTGAATAGCTTCTCGATCAGGTCTGCGACCAGCCCCGCGCTGGCGGCCACACTCCTCAACCAACTCCTAGTAGGTGGTCATGCTCCTCGACCAGTTCCTCAACCACCCACCGAACAAATCTGTCGCGTCCTCTACCATCTCCGAGTAAGTCGCATCACGCTCTGCGACCAGTGCCAAACAAGTATATCGACCAACCGAGTAGATCTTTGACCAGCCGAGCAACAGCGTTAAGAGCTACACCCGAGGAGATCAGCGCTACAATAGCAACAATGCGTATACGGTATCCACACGTGCTGGGTTGAATCACCGAGGACTGATGTGCTAGCACCGCACACGCGGCTAGGCTTTTAGGAGATTGTGTGGAGGGTTACGACTAGGGTTTTAGAGTAGCTCTACCCCTTCATGCCCCACCCCATACCTCTCCTTATAAAGAACTCACTAATGGGCTCCCAGGTTGAAAGCCCTTTATGACTCAAACACCTCATGGATCATAATCCAATCAAACCCATATACGAATCCAAGTTCCAACCCATGAAGTGTGTGACCTGTTAGGTTCATGTACAAATGACTACGATTCGAAAACCCTTTTCAAACCAAAATCAATAGTGATCCCTAGCAGGACATGTTGACTTTTGAGTATACACAAAGATCATATTGGTTGAACCTTGATATACACATGCACTGATATCTTTGCCTCATGATGCCAGTCGAGCTCAAGACGAGATATGTCCCACCCTTGTGATAGCTCGACTATTCACTCGATCAAGTAGTGGATTCATCGTGATTAACTTTTTAATCATATTGGCATGGCCATGCATTTTCTCAATCCAACTACCTCGAGGGGCCTAGAGATATCTCTTCCGTTATCAAGGAGAGGCAAATTCCATATTGATCGCTCACACCCCACGACATATTTCATGACAAACCCGAAAGCTACCCTGATGACTACCTAGTTACAGAGTAGCGTTTGGTAGCTCCAAAGTATGTCACTACATATTCTGAGAATCAATGATGATCTCAGCTCTAAGAATCCTACTGGTACAGCATTTGAGATAACAACTGGTGGCACCTTATAAATAACAATTCCAGCAGTATCTCAAAGTGGGTCTATCCAACATCATCTTCTCTAACATGAATGTCTGCATTATTTATTCGGTATCTCTATACCTATGATTTGTGAAACGTGATCATCAATCAATACATGTGCTGGTCCTATGAATCGTCATGATGATATGTGTGACCAGGGATCAAATTAGAATATCATCATGATATAAATAAAGAGTTCCAAGAACTAGTCACATACTTTCTAATCAATGTAAATGATAGTTATTCTTGTAAAAACACATTATTTAGAAGTACATGAACATAGACGTATGATACAATCATCTCTATGATTGTCTCTAGGCCATATCGCCTTCAGTAGGGTCTTCCTGAGGTCGATATCCTATGTCTGATAATAGACGAGGTCATGGAGATTGTTTGGGACACCAATCCGGTCGCCCAAATGACCACCCATCGCCCATCACCACCCTGGCCGACCGCAAATCTAGTTGTGGCGCAGAACAACCTGGTCGTGGCAATGACTAGACTACTCGAAGCCAACCAGTGACCATGACTGGATATTCTATGAGTGGTGCCGGATGACAGAGGGTTGACCAACCCTACCCCGACCAGGCCAGCCCCGATCAGACACGCTCCGACTAGTCTGGCATTGACCAAACCCCCTCCGCCCAGGTTGAGGGCGGTCGGGCTGCTACTGGCCAAGGCCCTACACCAGCAGGGAAGAGAGCGGCGAAGGACTTGGCTCCCGTGGAAGCTTGCAAACGCGCCCATGGGACACCGGCCACCGGTGGCTTCACGAGGACGAGGCTCGTGCTCACCCCTTCGCCCATGCAGCACATTTTTCCTAGTGAGGTGTAGATGTTTTTGGAAGTTTTCTTTCTTTCTTGACTCTGTAGTTTGTTGCCGCACATGACCCCACCATAGGCCTTGGTTACAATTCCTTCTCCGGTGCCTCAACAAGATGCTCTAGCCCCCAGCCTCCATTGGCTTCGACACTGGGAGCACTGGCTATGACCTGCGCGTTCGCAGAGCTAGTCGTGGAGCCTGCTCCGGGCTTTGACCTGCTTTCCTTGGTCACCAACCTTTCTACCTTTATCCAAAGACTGATTGCCGAGAGGGAGGCGGCAGATAGCAGGTGCGTCAAGCTAGAGAGGCTTGTGGCCAAAGAGAAGGAGGCAAGATGCTTGCTTCAGCGGGAGAATGCCAAGCTTCAATAGAAAATCCTGCTCTCACTACTGAACATTCTCAGCTCAAGGAGGATGAGCGAAAGACCCGTGGTATTCTTAAGGAAGCCTTTAAGGCAATCCGGCGACCCCTGAGGAGTGTCGGGCTGGACACTGCCGACTCGAAGGATGACAGGGCCACCATTGGCTGGGTCTATGCCATCCATATCCTGACAGAGAGGTTTGCCTAGCTCCTAGGCATCCTGGTGGTGAGGACCTCATAGGACATGATGACTGCGGCAAAAGCCACAGTGGCATACATTCTGAAGTGCTACCGCTATCGTTACCCCAGCTTGAACCTAGAGACCATCTAGGAGGGGCTCGTGCCTGCTGGTCTCGCATCCATGGAGAGGTTGGAGGCGGAGTGTCAAGGGTCGGTAGTTTTCGTAGGGTCTATCATCCAGGTGGAGACCATCGAGGAGGCTGTAGAAGAAGAGTAAACCTCGAGCTGTAATTTATGCTTGTATTATGGATGAATGAAGCTTTTAATTTCTTTGAAAAGCTTGTGTCACTACTATGGTTGTAGATTCCCCTAAACTAACCAACCCTCCTGCCCACTCCGAGTCCCCGACCACGCCTCCTGCTCGCTCTAAGCCCTCGACCATGCCTGTTGATAACACCAATGACTAGTGCAATCTAGAAGTTGTGGCCGAGTGCGAGCTTAGGTTTACGGTCAAGCGAGAGATCCTACAAAGTGATCTTCAAGGTGTGTTCTCCCTACCATCAATAAGCCACGTGTAATCCCAAGCTAGCCAAGTGAGACTCGACCAACGGACTCCTGCGTAGTTTGCAACTTGTTTCCGTGACTAGCTTGTCAGGAGGAGCTGTTGGCGACGAAGAGAGAGTTAGAGCGAGTGATGAGGGAGGACGGCCAACAGTGGGCGTGTTTCTATGATCGTCTTAGTCAGACGTTCACCCCCTTCGACTCATTGCTCTAGGTCGCTGGCATTCGGATTTGCCCCACTCCTAGAGACATCTTAATTGGTCATGTCGACTGGTTCTTGGAGGCCTATGAGAAGGCGGGTGCACTTGAGAAGAGGCTGCGTGGGAAGATCAGCTACCACTTGTTTACGATCGCACTCCATAGCACCTGCCCTGCCTTTGCTTGTGTTAGTGAGCACTTCCTCGACTTGATTCTTGTTCCGACAATCTCTGAAGGCTTCGTCGGTGTCCGAAAGACCACGGAGGAGCTTCATGACATTACAGGGTCACTTTATTTTGCAACTCAGTCTTTGCTTTGGTCTGTCCATTTTGACCCAGATAAGGGCATCTTCGGATCCTAGGGATACTGCTTTTATGTAAACTTTCCCTGTGTTCATGTTATGAGTAAGTTCTGAGTGCTTTTATGTATCCGCTCGTTAGCTAGGTTCAAGGAGCCTAGGACAACCCTAGGCACAACAAGCCCTTCGGTGGTGCCCATGCGTGGTGATGATAGTGAGGACAGGGCCGATCTTGACCAGTTGGCACTGGGTTTCTAGCAGACCGATCACATGGTCCACCATATCTTTGGGGGTGCCGCAACATATTCCTTGGACAAAGAGTACAAGTTGGTGGTCCGTGAGGTGTGGGCGACCACTCTAAGCCCAAGCCCGTGCCTGAATTGGTCAGAGGTACCCCTCACTTTAGTCCAGGCCAACCACCTCGTGTGGGTCAAACACCGTGGTCACTACCCCATCGTGGTCGAACCAACGGTGCAGAACATCCGTCTGGGTCGTGTACTAGTCGATGGAGGGAGCTCCATCGACCTCCTCTTTACCAACATGTTGGATGCCCTGCAAATTCCAAGGAGCGCATTGAAACCCTCTCCTCCATTCTTCAGAATCACCATCGACTCCTCAGCAAAACCATTGGGGCAAATTGAGCTGCCCATCAACTTCAGCTCACTGAGTAACTTTGGGACCAAAAATGTCCTGTTCGATGTGGCGGACTTCTGGACCACTTACAATGCGATCCTAGGGTGACCCGCTATGGCCCAGTTCATGGACGTCGCCCACTCCGCTTACCAGGTCATCAAGATTCTTGGTCCAACGGGAGCCATCATTGTCATCGGCAATGTAAAGATGACCCTGCACCGCGAGAGGAGTCTCGACATGGTCGAGCTAACTCCTGGGTCATAGCCTGAGAACACCAGGCTCAGTGATTGCCCAGTGAAGGTCCATGTCATCTACAGTCTAGATGATTGGCTCAAGGTTGTTTGCCTTGATGACTCTGACCCATCCAGGATGGTCCAGATTGGGGCCGACATGTACCCCAAATACGAATTCATGCACATCACTTTCCTCCGGGCAAACTCGAACATCTTTTTGTGGAATCCGTCTGATATGTCCAGAGTCCCTAGGGACGTGATCGAGTATAATTTGTCAATATGACTTGACGTGCGATCAGTAAAATAAAAGGCGTGTCGGTTTGCACCCGACCAAAAAGAAGCACTTCATGAGGAGGTGGACGAGCTCCTGGAAGCAGGCTTCATCTTAGAGGTGTAGTACCCAAAGTGGCTGGCTAACCCAGTCTTGGTCTGGAAACACAATGGTAAGTGGAGGATGTGCGTCGACTTCACCGATATCAACAAGGCATGACTGAAGGATCTCTTTCCTCTACCCTGTATCGACTAGCTTGTTGACTTAACCGCTGGCAACAATGTTCTAAGCTTCTTAGATGCTCGTTCGAGGTACCACCAGATTAGCTGTATAGAGTAGATGAGGAGAAGACTGCTTTTGTAACACCCTTCAGGGTCTTTTGCTATGTAAAAATGCCTTTTGGTTTAAAAAGCATCAGTGCCACTAACCAGCATTGTATTCAGCTCGTTCTTCAACTGCAAATCAATAGAAACACCAAGGCATATGTTGTTGATGTGGTCGTCAAGAGTACGACCAGAGATGACCAGAGATGGCGACCAGGTGCTCGATGGGAGGATGGCATAAACCTGATCGAAGAGTTCCGCAATTGTGCTTTAATTCAAGTAGCCTAATACCAACAGAGCATCAAGAACTGCCACGACCACCAAGTGTAGGAGCAGACCCTGGTCCTATGCGACCTAGTCCTATGAAAAGTTCAAAATAAGGCGGGTCGGAATAAGCTCTCCCCCAAGTGGGAGAAGCCCTACACAATGTTCAAGGTTACCCAACCTGGTGTAGTCAAGCTAGCCATTGAGGAGCTGTGAAATACATAATTCTTGGAACATTGGCTAGTTGTGCAAGTTCTACGTATAAGGCTGCTCGAGCGCGAGTACGCGTTATTATTTTGTAGGATCTTTTAGGACGAGCGTGAAATAAGGGCTTGCAAGTTTTTCCAATTCAATAACCAGACTCTTTGTTTTGCAAGATTCCCTGGATGAGAGCGGTCTCTTGATAGATCGTGAGTGTTTCTGATTCAAGAGCTCGATCGCTTGATCGTTAGCTTTCCAGTTGACCAGGCGATCGGGGGCTAGAGCAGTTTAGACATAGTCCTTTTTCCCTGCTTTCCCGTACTGCTAGTTACTTTTCCTGCTCATTTTTATGGTGAGTACCAAACCATTGAGAGGGGATTCAAGTTGCTACCACTCACATAGTTTCAAGGATATGAGAGGCGAGGGGTAACGACCTCAAAGCCATAAGTCCAAACTCGGGTCAAGCGTTGGTCGCCACCGAAGGGCTTATTGTGCAAAGGTTTGCCCTAGGCGCCATGAATCTAACTAGCAAGTGATATGGAAGACTTTGCCCCCCTAATTGTAACAGGCACTCAGAACCTACTCGCCACTTGAACACATGGAAAGTTTACATAAAAGCAGGTCCTTATATTATGAAATAACCACTCGGGTATTGCCCGGGGGCTGTTTCTAACATTACCATTCAGTATCCCTAGGATCCGAAGATGCCCCTCAACGGGTCAAACCGAACAGTCTAAAGGAGGGAGCGAGTTGCATACAGAAATGAGTCCACGAGAGCGTCGAGCGCCTCCGTGGTCCTCTCAATCCCGTCTAGGCAAGGGAAAGACAGGTGTCAGTGACTCCGACCTCAAAAAGGTGGTCACCGACAGTTTCGTGAAGCCTCTGCTAAAGATCGCCGACCTCCTCAAAGGCTGCAAAAAACCAATCGACATAACCAGTCACAATGTCTCTAGGAGTTGGGTGAACCTGAATGCCAGCAGACTGCAGCAGCGAGTCAAAGGATGTAAGCCATGTTGAGGCGGTCATAAAAGTATTCTCGCCATTGTTCACTCTCTCTGGTCATTCGCTCCAGGTCTCTTCGCGCCGCGAACAGCTCCTCCCGACAAGCTGACCAAGCAAACATGTCACGAACCTCACATGAGTTAGCTGGTCGAGCCTCGCTTGGTTGGCCTAGGACTACATGTGACTGAGTGGTGGTAAGAACGACGCACCTCAGAGGTCACTCTGCAGGATCTCTTGCTCAACTGCAAACCCAAGCTTGCATTCTGCCACTGTTTCCCGACTGCGCTGGTCAACGAAGTGGTGAGCAAACATGGTCGGGGGCTCGGAGTGAGCAGGTTGCCTGGATGTCTTTGACTGCACTTTGTCTATAGGCATGGTCGGGGGCTCAGAGCAAGCAGGTGGTTCAATCAATTCAAGTCCCCCTACGACCACAACAGTGACGCAAACTCATTAGAGAAGTTGAAAGCCTCATTTGTACAAGATACAAGCCCAAATTACAATTCGAAGTTTACTCCTCTTCATCGGCTTCCTCGATGGTCTCCACCTAAAAGATGGACCCCACATAATCCATAGGCCCTTGGCACTCCTCTTCCAGCCTCTCCGCTCCTATGGGACCTGCTGTCACGATCCCCTCCCGGACAGTCTCGAGGTTGAAGTTGGGTCGCAGCTGCGGTAGCACTTGAGGGTGTACGCCACCACGGCCTTCGCCACATTCACCAGATTCTCTGATGTCCTCTCTACCAGAATGCCCAAGAGCTGGGCAAACCTCTGCATCAGGACACGGATGGCGAAGGCTCAGCTCTTAGCAGTCCTTTCTTCCTTTGGGAGGGGGCCAGCCAGCCCAACACTCCTCAGGAGCCTTCGAATATCCTTAAATGCTTCCTCAAGAATACTATGGGTCCTTGGTTCCTTCTCCTTAAGCTCAGCATGTTCAATAGTGAGCATGTCTTTTTCCCATTAGAGCTTGGTGTTTCCATGTTGAAGCGGGAGTCACGCTTTATTCTCCTCAGCCACCCACTTCTCCAGCTCGGCGCACTAGCCATCTGCCACCTCCTTGGCAATCATCTTGCGGATGGAGGCGGGGGAGCGGTCGACTAGGGAGAGCAAGTCAAAGGCCAGAACGGGCTCCGTGATCGGCTCTACGTGCCAAGAAGTCACAACCAATGCTCCTGGCATCAAAGTTGGGCCTGGCTGCGGGCCAATAATGCTTTGGTGCCAATGGATTAGGCATGACTAGGGTTGGAGGTGGGGTTAAGGACCTGCAGCGACCATGGGTCACAAAGTTATGGAAGAGCTCAGAGGATCCAATCCTAACTGAAGAACTTAGTGCGTTAGCGGAGAAGTGAGCACAAGTCTCGTCCTCGTAAAGTTGCTAGGCGGGGAAGCCAAGGCCACTGACAAGCCACTAGGGATCGGGGTCCCATAGACGCGTTTAGATGTTCCCACAAAACCTGAGTCTTCCACCGGTCTCCTCCGGCCATCCGTGTACACATGGTCAACGACAGCTCGATCGCCCCTGGTTTAATCGGGGCGAGGCTGGTTTGGGCGAGGATGGTCAAGTCGAGGTTGGTTGGAGCTAGGCTAGTCAGGGCAATGCAGGTCGACCCTTTGTTGACCGGTGCCTGGCTCTTAGCAGTCTGGTCACCTCTGTGGCCAGCTAGGTCAACTACATGACCAGGTGGATGGTCAGCCAGAGCAGCACTCGGCGGGTAGCAAGATAAACTTCTTGAGCAATCTTTGTGACCTCGTCTATGATCGAGCATTAGACATCGACCTTGGGAAGACCCTGCGGTGACGCAAACCATGAAACCCTGACCCATGAGAAGGCTTGGAGGTGAAAATTTCGGGAAAAGGCCAAACATACAATCTGACTCGAGCCCTCTCCGACGAAGGGAGGTCACATAGTGGTGGAGCGTCTCACTGAGGTCCATTCTTAATCGAGGCAGCCACCATTAGGAATTTGACCTGTGAATTGATGGCCTCGTCAGCGAGATATGACTAAAATAGATACCTAAGATACCTCACGATTAGCAACAAGCGCCATGAAAATGGTTGTGGTGTTACCTGAGTAGCTCTCCCGGGTGTCATCCTCACTCCCAGAATACAGGTAGGATAGGTGTGCTCTCCTCCACAAGAGGCACAACCGGTGCTTGATGAAGCCATGGACGATGTCTGATCCCAATAGCTCGGCATTCGTGAGCTTCTTAACCTGAGTAATGAGGCTCTGCAGCTCTAAAGTTACCGTAGGAGCGCTCCCCCAGTTCTTGGTGACTTGCGTTGGCCTGGCTGGTAAGCGAATGTTGTCCAAGGAATATTCTATCTGGAGGTAGAATCACTCGTCCCTCCAGCCTGAACATGACGACTTGAGACCCATCTCAAGGTAGGAGCTTGCGATGCCATCACAGAGTTGAAACAAATAGCTCCCAGTGGCCAGCCCAATCTGTAACCTGGTTGTGTAAAAGAATCTAAAAAGATCGAGGCACGACTCGACCCCTATGAAATTCTCGCACATGTGAGCAAAAATGCTCAGCATGATGATGGAATTAGGGTTGAGGTGAAGGTGGAAGATGGCATAGAAGGTGATAATGGTGGTGAAGAATTTAGAGAAGGATGGTACAAGGCCGGCTAGGAAGAAGAAAGAAAACATAGCGATCTCCCCTTAGTGAGGAGCAGGCGCATCTTCCCCAGGACGGTAACCCAAAGACAGGCAACAGGGGAGAAGATGGTTCTCGCGCATTTGCCTCATCTTCGTCGTGGTGCAATTGGACTTGGGGAAGTCAGGTTCTTTATCAGAGCGTGGCGCCAAAGGAATGTGGCAAAGGTTGTGGTGAGAGCACGGGCAGTGACGGAGAAGAGGCGCTCTGAGCACAAGGGATGGGAGCTTGGAGAATGACAAAAGGATTTGTGGAGAGCCATCGACGCCCCTATTTATAGGACGATTGTGGTATCTCAACCACCACAGGGCCCAACCAATACAAAATTCAAAATGCCACACAGGAGAAGTAGAAATTCCCTTAGGTCCGGCGGCCATCATTGTCTCTCTCTCCCATGTTCCCCTTTTTTCTCTCTCCCACAATCTCTCTCTACTTTTAACCTCCCCTCGAGATCTGGTTTCCTGGGCCAACCACGAGGGAAGACTGTGTCGATGACCACTTCTGGGGTAAACTTTTGTTCACCTGGGGCCCAAGTGGTGCAGCCAGGTTCGACCACAGCCGACCACATCCGTAGGGGAGCTTGAGGACTATTGTCAGTGTATAAGAATAAGGGGTCCCCTACCAGGGGGAGTCCATACAAGAGTGTGCCAGCTAGCGGTAGATATTTTTTCAAAGACCATGGACCTATTGAGCAACCAGGCAAGGCTCTGGCGACCTGGCCCCTGGTCACGGAGGTAAGCTCTGCGACCAACCTCACTTGTCGCAGGGTAGATATTTCATCTTAACCTATCAATTTGCATTAAATACTATCTACTCAAGTGTTTTCCTTCTACAGGCACCCCCTCCAACGAACAAAGTCTTAGCCGGTGCAAATGGGCAGTGTGTCGTCCCGTAGCATTAAATGCTACGAGATGGCATTACAGACAGGCGTGGCATTGCACGTAGATGGGACGGCATTGCAGGCGGACGTGGGGCGACAGGACAGGGCAGTCTGGTCAACCAGTGTAGGGTCTACCTACCCTAGCTAAGGGTAGTTGGTTTCATCAGGGTTAGACCAGTCATGTTGTTGGCATGGTCAGTTTGTATATATACCACTCCTACTATATAAATAGGGGAGGACTAGGCTTGTAAGAAGAGAGGATTACATCTGTAAATAGTTTCATACTATCAATAAAAGAATACACATGACGTATGGTCGTTATCCATGGGAGGCCTGAACCTGGATAACACTGGTGTTCTTGAGTTCATACACACGCACCAAACACGTCGATCATGCATGCATCGTTCGGTATACCTCAGAAGTATTGTCAGGGATTAACTCTCGATAGCAGGAAACAACAATATAAATGTAAGTTCTACAATAGGAAAAGAACCTCAAATGAATTGAGTAGTCTGACGGAACTCATGTGTGGATAGTTTTTTGCAATGTAGCATAGTAATGTGGCTGTGCCTTTATGAAATCCATATACCAAACCTTGTTAGCTTTAGGAATTTGAACCACTAAAACCCAAGGACTACCTGGGTTATAGGGAAACATAAAATATTCATTGCCCTTGAAATGCGAGAATTGATGTACAAGGTGTCTAGCGATCCATTTTTCATCAAATCTAATGCTTTGTAGGGAGAGAATACTGGGGTCATGATATGCAACAGGTTGTTTCCTCACCCTATTTTCTTGTATCATGTGCCTATATATACATCACAAACGATTTAGATGTCATATATATAGTGGTATCAATGATTGAAAGGTGTGTTTGAAAGCCCTTACAAAGAGAAGGCCCTCAAGAGTGACATGTCTAGTGCATCAAGGGTAAAGAGGTTATACAAATTATTGAAGCCGATAGGGGAGTAGCTTCCATCGTGGTAGAAATGGTTCACACCAAATTTGACAAAGATTTCTGCCCTTCTCATTTTGCATTGGAACATGTAATATTTATGGAGACCATTATCTGTAGGACCTGCCTCTACGAGTTCATTAGTAAAAAGGATCTATTCTCTGTACTTGAATTTTGGGTTCATACAACGGTCCATGGCTGGCACACTAGCCTCTTCCTGGGCCACCTCTTTCGGCTGGACATCATGTGGCTCTTCTTGGGCTGCCTCTTGCAGCACAATAGATTCACGACATCCTTTGGATCTTCATGGGCCGCCTCTTACATCACAACAGATTGCGCGACATCCTCTTGCTGCACTTGATGTTCCTCTGTCTCCTTCTCAATGCTCTTGGCTTCTGGTTCCTTATATTCAAAAAAGGTTGCTGGTGCTGAAAATGCTACAAGGGCTAGAGGTCACTGTGTGGGAGCACTTGGGGATAGGAAAAAATGCTGAGCGCTAGAGGGTTCAACTGTATATCACTCTTCTTCCATTCGATCCTATGCAGGAGAGGTTCCCCGAAATGTGATCTCATCATTATGTTGGATATCCAACTTGTGTGCCACTAAGTTGAGATGGACCATGTCCACCTTAACCATTGCATTGCCCTACCGCACCTCAACACAATGCAATATCTTCTGTAGTGGCTGCACCTAACCCCTTTGCGACCTCAACGTGAAACCGACATGCCTAATAATGAGGGCACATGGCATGGGCCTGTCGTGGTCACCTATGGGATCATGATAGCTCTGGTCCACCTCAATGGATGCACAACTACTCTTTTCCAGAACAACATGGCTACCATTGACTGGTACAATCTAAAGTCCTTGTGCCTGTAGCAAGATGCTCACACAGGCCAAGACACGCTCAGTGACCTTTGCCCGAATTCTTTGAGATAGCTACTCAATGTCCACGAGCTCATTCATCTTCCTCTTCCTATACAACTCACGGTGTTCAGACCATCCATACTTCCAACCCTCGTAACTAGAAAGTTCTCGAACCCGACCTGGATGCTCAGGGTTTTTGAGTTCTGCTTCTCTCTGAGTTTTTCAGAGACCTCTTGGGTCTTGCTGCTCTTGAAGCTGATCTCACCACTAGGCTCCATGGTTGCCTTACCTTGCAACAAATTTCTGGCACATCCCTCAGGAATGTCAGCAAATGGCGTCGATCAACATTCCTTCTTAGCTTTCTCATCCTCCTTCTGCCATTGAAGGTTTTTCACCTCGTACCAACATGTGCCCAACCAGTGGTTATGCTTATTGTGAGACTAAATATTCTTGTGTTTGCTGCTTTCTGCTTTGAACTCCTATGAACTCTTCAATTCCACAAAGGCATCCTAACCCTTTTGTGTTATAAACTTGTAGTCCTCAAATAGCTCCCGATTGTGATCAATGTAGTACTCCCTAACAAGTTGGATCTTGAATGTCCTCAATGCCTAGTTCATGACTCCCAAAGCTTTCCTCAACACAAGGTCCCTCATATTCTATGGTATCTCCAAATCATTCTCAAGGCATGCAAACAATGTCTTCGCCTCTAAATGACCAAGGAGCTTCCACTTCTTAAGGACCAAGGGCACCCTCTCCTTAGCAATGAGGCCACAAATGCGTCGAAAATGGTTCTTCGTAGTAAGGGGGGGTCGTAGGTAGCCCCACGACGTTAATCTTCATAATGACAATTTTGTCTGTAGGCTACTTGGTGTTCGTCCTAGCACACTAAGCTTGACCTCCTGAGATGGTTGTATCTCCATGAAGTCCGTCATCTGAGCGGGGATGTTCATCAGAGGATGATGACGAAGATTGACCACTTGATGCCATCTAGTTGAATTGCATTAGCAAAAGCCTTCACATTAATGCATTAATACTAAAGAAACAAATAAAATTGAAAATAAAAGAAAAGAAATAATATGAAGGAAAGGACAATACTGATTTGGAAAATTTTGGAAAAATTGTAATAAAATTAGGACTGTGCTATAATTACAAAAGCATGCAGAATGGCATATAAGATGGTTTGAATGCAAACATTTGTAATATAATTCTGAAAGGTTCATATGCATGAACATGAGCAAAATATGCATATAAGACGGGTTTATTTACTGAAAATCTACTGCAACTGAATAATTGCATTGCAACATTTTTCTCTTTTTAGCCTTGCATTCTTGCATTTTGACTAAATAATGTGGACTACAAAAAATTAAAGATTTAGCAAACATGCAAATAACCTGCTTGAGTATGAACCAGTTGTACATGAACTCACTGTAAGAGTTTATGCTAGAGTTAGGCATACATAACTAAACCTAGAGAAACGAATGCAAAAAAAATTTAGCACAAACCAAACTGAACTCTACAACAATAATAGAATATCTCACATATGAACATGAGGATTTTAAATATGGCAATCAACAGAATATAGTGGGATAACACAAGAAACATATCAACAAGTGCTAAATTTATTAATGGCTCTCAGTGTGGGTTAACGATTTAACGGCCATTCGACGCTATATTAAGTTCACCGATTAGTGTGATAACATCAAACACAAGTTCTAGATTGAGCACAGTGATATGAAATTAAAAGGATTAATTGTTCATAGTGATATGAAATTTGAGGAAATAGACAACATGTTGGACTGGGAAAAAGCACATAACATTATATAACCAAAGACATGGATTGTCACTACGAGACAATGGTCAACTCAGAAACAATTAGCTAGAACATACATGGAAACCCTAGGAATCGGACATGTAAACCCTAGGGATTGGACATGGAACAAAGGAATACAACATCAAAACATTGCAATACATGATTAGTATCGAAGGAGGACCTGAGCGCTACCAGAAGGTTGGAGGAGGAGGGACAGATCACCGACATAGTGGAGGAGGACCCAAACACCGCTACAGTGGAAAGGACAATGAGGAGGCGGAGGGTCCGAGCACCACAGCAGTGGAGAGGAGGCGGAAGAGTGCCTGAGTGCCTGAGCGCCGCCACAGTGGAGAGGAGGAGGAGGAGAATGTGAAGTGAGCGCGAGATATGTTTGAGTGGATGAACAATAGAATACGTTGCCAGGTTAAAATACACAACACATACAGTTTTTCTTAATGTACGTTTGTGTCTTACTACATCACAGACGATGTTTCTTAATGTTTGTCCGTGCCCTGTTCAAGGCATGTGGGGCACATTAATAGTCATAGATGATTTTCCCTTAATGTCCGTCTGTGACCAAGGATACGGACTGCCACGGAGAGCCAATACTCACATGCGGTTTTTTCTTGATGTCTGTTTGTGTCTTTTGAATGTCATATGTGTCTGCAGAATTGTCATATGTTGTCAGAGAGGATATAAATTTGAACACTGGAATTTCAACACATAGATGATAGAAATTAATTTCATCACATACTTTAGTTTAGCATTAACACATATTCACATCACTTCATCAATATGGTGTGCAATTTATAGAAATGGTGTAATATCAGCAAAAGGGGGAGTTTCATCAAATTTATTGTACTCCTACTCATCAATGATATTTTCAACTCTGACGATCCACCTTTCCCCATTGAGAACTATTCTTTTGTGATGTATCACGCACATAAAATACTTGGGTAACATACTTAGCAGGAACAAATAGTTATTCCTTATATCCGACACATTGTAGGTTAACGGTAATGATCCTGTACTTGTCCACCTCCATGCCCTTTGGGCCCTTAATTCAACATCATCAAAACTAGGGTATCTTGATACCTATATAGTCGAGCTCATATATTTCATCTAATGCCCTTAGTAAGCACTCTTGTGCATATTGTTGTCGTAAGAATCTATGCTCACACCACTGTTCTGATTTTTACATTTCTCATCTTGCGTGGCCGTGAAAAATGTCTACCCATTAAAGTCATATCCTAGTCATGTGACAATTGTAAAGATATGCCATTTTGCTAATTTCTTAAGTACTTGACTTATGCATGAACTCAATTGTATTCGATCTCGAAACCAAGTGTTGAACCTTTTGTTATGCTATCTAATTATCCACACATCAGTCCTTTCTAGATATTCTTGAATGAGCAATGCCTTGTGCTCCTCGATATATTTTGACACTTCATCCATATGTTGAAAAATGAGGAATAGAGCATGAGCATAAGGCTTCTGGTCAGGAGTTATTGCCTTTTTGTTCTTATGTTCCCTTTACCTACCAACTGGCCCCCCCTACCGAGATATGGGTGCACCAATAGCACCCAATGAATCAATGAAGTCGACACACCACTCGACAACCTCCTCAGATGTATAGACTTTAATTATGCAGCCCTCTGGTTGAGATCGGTTCCTTACATATGATTTCAGAATGCCTACGTATCTCTCATAAGGATACATTTGATGTAGAAATATTGGACCGAGGTATTTTATCTCCTTCATAAGGTGCACAATGATATGAACCATAATATGAAAGAATGAAGGCGGGAAATACATCTCAAGCTGACATAAAGTCTACACCATGTTTCTTTCTAAGGCATCTAGTATTGTTGGATTGATGACCTTCTGGGCAATTATATTAAAGAAAAAACACAAGCTCATAATAGACTCTCTAAATGTGACTAGCAAAATGTTCCTAATTACAATAGGAAGCATATGTGTCAACATCATGTGTCAATCATGAGACTTCATGCCAATAAGTTTCAAATCTTTCATAGAAACAAGTTTTTTATGTTGACGGAGTATCCGGCAGGGACTTTCACACCATGCAGGAACTCGAAAAATTCTTGTTTCTCCTCCTTTGAAGGTGCCAACATCCCACAATTGGGGGGACATGCACTTTGTCTTTATCATCCTTTTGGGGATGAAGCTCCGGCCATATGTTGAAGTCGACCAAGTCATTTCATGCCTTCAGACTAGCCTTTGTTTTCTCAAGGATATTACACAAGGTACCAATGAGACTCTCACATATGTTCTTTCCATTGTGCATGGTATCGAGATAGTGCCGAACTTCTAAGTGCGACCAATAAGGTAGCTCCCAAAATATCAAGTTTTTTCCCACATGACCTTTTCATCACCAGTTGCTCGCTTTCTCTTTCCAAGAACAACATTGATGTTCTTCACCTGATCATAGACCTCTTGCACATTGAAATGCCTAGGAGCTATCACATTCTCTCTCATGCCATCAAATTATTTCTTCATATTCATATATGGATACGAGTTGAGAAAAAACTATCGATGGCGCATATACAATATTTTTCTTAAGTTGTTGAGCCACATACTCTTGGTAGCATCTAAGCATTGGGGGCTTTCTTTACTTCCTTTTATAGTTTGGCCCGACAAATTACTAAGGACCGGCAAATCATTGATTGGGCAAAACAACATGGCGTATAGATTGAAGTACTCTCTCTTGTATTCATCCATACCTTGACACCTTCTACCCAGAGTATTTTAAGGTTATCTACCAACGGTCTCAGGTACACATGGATGTCATTGCCAGGTTGCCTCGACCCTTGGATTAAAATTGACATCATAAGATACTTTCTCTTCTAAAAGAGCCAAGGAGGAAGATGATATATGCACAGAACTACTGGCCAGGTGCTATATCTGCTTCTCATGTTACCAAATGGATTCATTACATCTGAGCTCAAAGCAAACCTAATATTCCTCAGTTATGTGGCAAACTCCCTGAATTTTATATCGATGTTTCGCCACTGCACACAATCAGCAAGGTGTCATAGGTTTCAATCATTCTTATGGCCCTCTTTGTGCCAACAAAGCAATATGACCTCCTTTTTGTTGGCAAACAAACACTTCAACCAAGGAATTACAGGAAGATAGCGCATCACTTTCACAGGAGGTCCTTTGTTCCTACGGGCATCCCCATTGTTATGACGCTTGTATCGAGGGGTTCCAGGGCACTCATGTAACTCTGCATACTCTCCACGATAAATAATATAGTCTTGCTTGTAAGCATGGATTCTTTCCATTTCCAATCCCAGTGGACAAGTTATCTTCTTTGCTTCATATGTGGATGTGGGTAGTAGATTCCTATTGGGAAGCAATGCTGCTAACAGCCGTAAAAACACAATGAAACTCTTATCAGACAACCCATTGCTTGCTTTCAATTTCAAAAGTACGAGTACCACACACATCAACGTGTATTGCTCCTCATAGCCCGAATATAAAGGTTACTTCGACTATCGCACATATTTTTGAAATCTAGCAACCTCTCTATTATTGTATTCATCATTCCACTCGGCATTGCGGACCATCTACTCCAAATTTTCAAGAATATCATCACCACGGTCCATGAAGTCATCAACAATCTCTTCGACGTCTCTGTCTGCAATAACTTCATACATATCACACTCAAGATCTCCTGCTTCATGCATATCGCCATCATGGTCATTCATGCCTTCTTCTCTATGCTTGATCCAACATGTATAGTTCAGTGTGAATCCATGCATAATCAAGTGTGCATGTATATTTTGTGCCTTTGGAAACTTCTCTCATTCTGCAATCAATACATGGACAAGACATAAAATTTTCATTCTTGTTCAACATATCTGCCTCGACAACACATATGAACCCAGATATGCCATTAAGGAACTCATCACAAGTATGATTCTCTAGGTACATCCAACTTCGGTCGGTCCTCTGTAATTTCCAAAAGTTAATAGTTATTGAATTTTCAACCTAAATAATTATTTTAAGTGCAAATTTAGAGGGAACATAATAGTCCTGAACTAGAAAAGGACAATAGATGTATATATACGGAATCTTGGACAGAACCTCAAATATTCCTAAGCTATATATGGTTATGTGAATGTACCAATTTGGAGCTAAACATTGTAAATACTAGCATCTAGGAATTCCAACAGAGGAAGCTCCAAACAAATCACCAGCAAAGAAAGCTAGCGTTACAGAGTTCAATAGAAGCTCACAAACTTGGACGCAATGGTTCTCTAAATGTAGCTACCAATTTGGATCTAAAGAAGGTATATACTAACCTCTAGGTATTTTAACATGTCGAGACCGGTTCAAGATACAAACCAATCTCATCTATGTGCTGAGCTCAGTAATCATCCCAACACATAGTGAATTCATTGATATAAAAATTACAATATCCATACTTAATTGAATTAACAGTCTTAAAAAATGACTTTCATGGGTCAAAGAGCCAAATAAATTGTACCAGAACTAAACGAACTACAAAGACTCTGCTTAGGACCATTATCAAGTTCATGGAACAATTATCATGATTACCATCCCAAAGCAAGGCTAAGCATCATCTACGCATCCATAACCCAAAACCATACTATAGCGATAAGGATGATAAGAGAAATACTAGGGTAAAACCTAACTCTTGGGATTCCTAATAAATTATTAGCATGCATGCCTATAAAACAAAACATTTAAAAATTACGATAAAAATGATCAAGAACACAACTTGCCTTCACTGAACTCAGTAGGGTCTTCAAAATCCTGATCCTGCAGACCTTCTAGCTCCTCCTAAACATTGACGTCTACTCGCAACATATGCGAAAAAACAACAACACATAAACACTAAGATTAAAAAGAACCAAACATCACACAACAAACATCATCACTCACAATATTACACTATTCTGGATAATTCAACGAAAGAATGGGTCAGAACGAAGCTATAGTTGACAAGTTATGATTTTCTAAAGATTAAAACAGGACTAGAAAGATTATCTACATATGAAATTATGTTGCTAGGAATTTTCTAGAATTTTTCCAAAACCATCTTTTATTTTCTAGGATTTTTCTAGATGTTTCTAGCATTTATTTGAATTATAAAACTATATAACACTATTAAACATAATTAAATAAAACTATATAACATTATTAAACATTTTTAGAAATTAATTTACTAATTATTATTATTATTCAAAATTATTTTTATATTGAAAACCTATTTATTACACAATATTTACTATTTATGATATCAACAAAACAATTAAAAAGAAAAGAAAAGCTGACTCGGCACTGCATGCTGACATGGCACGACACATCAGACAATATAGCTGGCGTGGCATCTAACTTGGCAAGTTAGGTGGCTGACTGGCTGACTGGGTTTATGTATGCCATGTGGCGCTCTCGGATTGGATCATGAAGGGGTACGCAGGCTTCTAATCTCAGCCCTTGGTTTTAAATCGGATAGCTCACACGTGTTGGCTCTCGGCTCCGGCGAACAAAAGGCAGCGGTGGCTCTTCCGTGGCGACGCACGGCCGAAACGGCGCTCCGGTGATCTAGCTACTTCGACGATCGGCGGAAAAGAATTAGGGAGTCTCGGGGAACTCACCTAGGGCACACGTCGATGGCGGCGAAGCTCCAGAGAGGCTGGCAATGACGCAAGGCGATTTGAAGCTTCAGAGCTCGTCGACGAAGGGCTCCGGGCATTGATTTCTTCTCGGTGAGTTGGGTAAAAGCTTTGGGATGATCTGGTGAGGCTCTAGGGCACATATTTATAGGCGGGTGAATCTCCTAATCTCTAATTCTACTCAAATTTGAAAAGGGTGGCGATGGCGATCCGAACTCGATTATGAGGTCTCAAACGTGCTCGGGTGTCCATCTTTTGGGCAAAAGCTCGCTCATAGCTCTGGGATTCTTCCTCCTTTTGATCCATTACTTGCATCTATCTCTATCGCGTGGATTTGGTTTGGATTTCGGGCAGGCAGCGGATGAACTCAAGTGCACATCACGTGATTGGCTTGGGCTATAGCAAAAATGGCGCAGGCTTGAGCTTCTAGATGTCCTGGCGAGTCCGTTTATCGGTTAGGTGGTCGACCTCCGGTTCGGGCACGGCGACGGTGGCACATGTAGTGGTGGTCGACTGCTTGCTGTTGTGCTACGCTGAGCTGAGCAGAGAGGGAGAGAAGAGAAAGAGCGGGCTGGGCTGGATCAGAGAGGAGAGGTGATGGGCTTTGGCCTTTTTCATTCTAAAAGCTTTTCTATTCCTTCTCATTTTATATTTTCTACTCTCTCATGTACATACACATGTGTGTTTATAAATACAGCGTATATACTACCTATATACTTATATTAGCTCATATAAACAAACAATCAAGCAAGCAACCAATATATATACACATATATGCATATATAGACATTCTTTTATAGGAAAAAGCCCTCATTGCATATATGTATTTATACATATAACACACATACTCACATATATGTATATATGTATAAAACACACATACACACTTAGGGATTTATTTAATTTTGCAAAGCTCTTTTTAATTTCTTTTGAGAAAGTTTTTATTTTCTTGGTTTTAGGATTTTGGGCTGTTACAGAATAGAAGAAGCTCACGCTGAAGAGGCAGCTCCAAAGAAATCGCCCCATAGAGGAAGCTCAGCCTGCTGTCTGAAGATTTGCAGACACCTCTATATGAAAACTTGAGTCAAAGGGCACTATCTTAAGACCAATAATTGAGGGACACTGATGGTTATTAGCATGAACTGTCTATATGTTCACCTTCCTGAAGATAGCCATTAAGTCCAGACGGTTTTTCATTTTCAACTACCTATGACTACCAGAGAGACACATACGGGTTTTAAAAGAAACCATCTATGAAAATATTATAGATGAGTTTTCTTAAAACCCTCACTGCGTAAGAAACCAACAAAGATGATACATCATTAGTAACAGCTGCTCATTACGTGTCACTAATACCCTATTAGTGATGGGTCCTTTGAGGACTCATCACTAATGTGACCTCAGGCCAGGACTGGTCTCAGACCCGTCACTAATGATAACTCATTAGTGACGGATGAGAAAATCACCCGTCACAAGTGACTATATCATTAAAGATGGGTTACAGGGGGCTACTCATTTGTGATGGGTGATAACAACACCAGTCACTAATGTCAAAGTCATTAGTGGCGGGTCTAAAAACACCCGTCACTATATGAATATGGGAACAAGGACCCAAAATTTTCAATCACTCCACTTTTTTCTCACGTCACTCACTTCCGCTCACTTTTGTCCCGGACACCCCCCTCCCTTGCTCTCTCTCTGTCTCTTATCTCTCGTTCTCTCCTCTCCCCTTCTCTCGCAAGCACTGCACCTCCCATCTCTCCTCCTGAGCTCATGGCCGCCGCCCTCCTCACAGCCAGTGCCCTCACCGCCTTCTCTCTCTTTGTGATGGCGGCATGTGGAGATCGAGCGTGACGTGATGTGGAGCTCGAGGAGCTCACAAACAGCAAGCTATGGTGGCGGGATCTAGGCGGTGGTGGCAGGATCTAGGCGGTGGTGGCAGGATCTAGGCGGTGGCGTTCGGATCTAGGCAGTGGCGTCCCGATTGAGGTTGTAGCCAGACCATACAACTATGGTGACATCCTCCATGGCGACCATGACCAAATCCATGGCGGTGGTGGCCAGATCCATGGCAAGTGAGGGCAGATCCATGGCGGGGGTGGCCTGTTCTACGGCAATGGCGGGTAGATCCATGAAAGGGGTGCTAACGCTGCCTTCTTCTAGGGTTTTTCCTCGTTGCCGCCTGACAAGGTGTGCATGCGTGCGAGTGCTCCCGCCTCTAGAATCTCTCCCTCTGTTTTGTTTGGTGATATTTTCATTTGCTATGGTGGTGGTGACGCTAGGTGCTAATCGGTGAGATCAACTTCTCGGAGGAGGATGAGGAGGCCACATTGCGACTGCTTTGGAGGAGGAGAATAAGACACACATCATGTGTAGTTCATGTGCTTTTGTTGGTTATTTGCCCTCATGAATGGTGGCTTGGCTATATTAGTGTGGTTTAATAGTATATGAAGAATTAGGATGTAGTGAAAGGATACTTGGTACTTTGATCTGTAAGAATTGACAGTGTTCTGCCTGTCAGGATATTGAGATTTGTAGTGCTTAAAAGTCTCTATATTGAGATTTGTAGTGCTAAGTGGTTCATTTACAAAATTGTAATTTTGTTTGCACCATTGGAGTGGCACCATTTATGAAGTAATGGAGTTTCACCCATTTTGGAATGTTATAGCAAAACTACTCTTACTGACGTCATATTTTCATTCCATGTTAGGTCCTATGGGGTTTCGGATCAAGAATATTGGCTTGATTATGCTAATTTTGCGTGTTGGGGATGCGTAATCAATTGTATCACTTTATGTCCTAATACAACCAGATAAGGTCATTTAATTACTATTATATTTTACCACATGCTTCATATTAGGCAATATAGTCTTGGATCAACGGGACTGATTGAATTATAGGTGTTTCATTCCTAAAAAAATTGTAGCTATACATGCAATTAATGTTTTGGTATACTGTTGGTCGCTGATATTGTTGTTTTGCATTATAGTCTTGCATCAACGGGATTGATTGAATTATACATATTTCCTTCCTAAAAAAATTGTAGCTATACATGTGATTAATGTTTTGGTATACTACTGGTCACTGTATTGTTGTTTTTACTCGGATGAACATGATTGTATTTTACCTTATATTGAGATATATAAGCAAGATATTGCCTCTTACTTCTTGTTTCTATGTTATTTTTGGTATGCATCTAACTAATCGATGTATCGTGTAGATTCCGTTGTGCCATGTTCCTGAGCCAGTTATCAAGACGGTGAGTGATTGGATTAGTCAGAGATCTCCTGATGCCCTGGGAGATTTTGTTCTGTGGTTTATAGATAACATCATGCCTGAATTGTCAGGTCAAGTAGCATGAGCTAAAGGATCAAAGAAGGTTGTTCAGCAGTCTCCAAGGGCTCAAGTAACATCTATCTCATTATGGTTTTAACTATCTACTTACAAGGTATCATCTATTAGTGATGGAGGGCACAAATAGTATTGTAATTGGAACTGTATTCTTTTATTTGATATGAAGGAGCTACTTAATTATCTGGTGATTTCTTAACATCCTGTTAGTTTAATTAACTTAATTTGTCTGCAATATTTTTGATAAGGTGAAGCATACCATGCCCTTTGTTTTAATCATATGTGCTAAATTGGATCCCTGTCAATGGAGTCTAGCAGTAATATGGTGTGCTAATGCATCTGTTTTGCATTTGAATGCCGATGGCGCAATGTTATTATGTCTTTAGGTATGGCTGCTTGGTACTGTTGGTGCGGTGAGAGACATGCACGCCTGCTTAGATACCGTGAAGACATGGTTCAGCATATGTCTTTGTTTTGTGTATGTATGGATGCATGTATTGTAGTATAACTTGCGCTACTGTATGGTGTACGAGAGTAATTCTTGATGCTATGTATGAGAGTATGTATGAGAACAATTCTTGATGCTAAAATATTTTATATTTTTTGGTTTTTAAATACTTATTAGTGACGGGTCTAAATCTATCATCAGTGATGGGTCTAGATCTAGACCCATTACTGATGTGTGGATCCGTCACTAAGGAGTCCACATTAGTGATGCGTTCAGAGTGACAGGAATTTTATCCGTCACTAATGAGGGTTATTATCTGTCACTAATATAGATTTCTGAGGTAGTGCCATCTGAAGAAAACCCGTCTGTATCTATTAGAGAGACACATGCGAATTTTTAGAAGTAGGGATGTTATAAACACATCTGTCTTAGCAATTGTCTGTGGATATTTTGTCAGTGACGAGTCCTAAAAATCTGTAATAGTGTTCTATTTGTGTATATATATATTTATATATGTGTATGTATATATGTATATACCTACTTGCATATTGTGTTGTGCTGATATACAGGAAGCATTAGGATAGAGAGCGCGAGTCTTCAACTGGATTAGTTCGAATAATAGAAGGCATAGCACCATCAACAGTGTGTGGGGCTGCTGCCTCTCTTTGCCCCTATGATCAATTGTTTTCTTTCATTACATGCATGTATAGTAGCATATTTGGTTAGACTTCTCTTTCTCTTTGAACCACACGAGGGCTAAATAATACTCCATCTGTTCAAAAATATGTAGTTTCGAAGAAATCATCAAAAATAATTTTGATCATTATTTTCTCTTATAATATGTTAACAAATGCTATATAGCTAGTATTTGTTGCACTGCAGCTAGAGCTAGCTAGGTAATATATATATATATATATATATATATATATATATATATATATATATATATATATATATATATATATATATATATATATATATTGTAAATTAATAGTCCTTATGCACCTGTGTAACATTATTGTGGGCCTAATTAGCTAATAATTAATTAATACCAAAATCACTCAATTAAGATATGACTTCGATCTACAGAGTTGTTACATGTCTTCTAGAAATCTCGTCATGAGTGATGATGTTTTATCTGACCTGCTTAGTGTAGTTTAATCAATATTCTTCGTTCATGATATGTTGCAATGATGAATCATTTTAGCTGGCACCACAAATTTCTTCACATGTAGTGATGCGCTGCCTTCAAATTTTTAGAGGGATTTAAGTTGCAGTCATGTTACACCATTTAGTTTCCGTCGATTTCATTAACAAATGAAAAAAAATTCAGACTCATGCCTTCGAGTCTTCTTCTATTTCTTTCAATTCCGTGTACTTTGCCTATCAGATTTTCTTCCTATTAAATATAACAGGTAGTTCTTTGCTAATTTTATTTAAAAAATTAACAAATAGAATTAAAGAGGGCGCATGTGTTGGTAATATACGCAAAATTCTAATTCCAGATTCTATACAAAGACATATTTCACAAACTATAACAGATGAACAAACTTCTAACCCTAACAGCAAGCAACAATACCAAAAATCCATCAGGTTCATCAAGAACTTACAGTCGGGTTGATAAAAGGATGAACTTGACGATGTGTCGATTCGCTGTCGTGCAGATCGTAGATGAAGCAGTGGAGAGCGGTTGCGCAGGTGCACTGCCCAGAAACCTTATTGTCGTCCCTTGTGCGGGCTTCACGACGACAGAGGCTCGAAAATACCGCTCACCCTCCACCCTTGTGCACACCAAGGAGAAGGGCTGACGAGATCCGGCAGCACAACACACAAAACAGTGATCTGGATGGATGGAGAAGAAAATGTGGAGCAGAGAGTTGTCTTCCTCAAAACCTGAATGTCTCCAAGATTTATATGGAATTGGTTGCCCTCTTGAAACCATTTTCCCTCATAAATTACTCACTAATTGATTGCCTCCATAACTGATCAATTACTCTCAGGATTAAAGCATTGATCGCGGTTAAAAGGGGCTGATTATGACATTGATCATAATTAAAAGGGAGAGCAGCAAAAAAGACTTACTATTTTGTGCTGCCACGCCATGCCACGATCGCGCGGATATTCACGCGAAAAATACACGAATACGCGCGCATGTGAATATAGCAAAGTATACTCTCCCTTTCTCATTTTCTCTATTTTAAAGAGGAGAGAGAATTCTATTATTTAAATTGATCTACATTTCTTTATCCTGACAATATAAGATTAAACCTTCTTACTTTATATTCTTATGAATGAATTTTAAATGAGCCACGTTCCAACAGCATGTGTTGTTTGTTGTACATGTGAGTCATATGATGCTGAAGTGGAGGGCAAAACTGATACTCCTACTGCAGAAAAATGTCAGACTCAGAGCATATACGTTCCTTTCACAGAAAGAATAACAAATAATTCACCGTGTGAAGGCACGCGGTTAATATGAGACGATTAAGAAAGCTGGACCTGAAAAAGGGCCTGGGTAACCAACCACCGAACCACGCATTGCGCGTTGTCCTTATCGCAGCTGCCGGTTGAACCACGTTTCTATATGTCTGGTCTGCTGCTGCTCGTCTTCATATTTTGGCTTGTTAATTGACTAGATTGGTCTACCCTTACAGTGTTAATTAGGAATCCAGAAGGCGTGACTCATCACTTAAACTACTCTCAGTTACGCATGCGTGCCAGGCTGCTAGCTAGCGGTTTCACGTGTTTTGAGTAATTATAGCCTCAAGGTTTTGGGTCATCAAGTAATTAGAAAAAGACGACTATATTTTATGAAGGATGACTGATTCCATCTCTTGATTGCCTTGTTTTTCCTTTCTCATTTTATTTTGTACATAAACTTTTTTGCCTTAATATATATTAATCAGTACAGGCTCGCCCCTCCTGGTCTCAAGAAAAATTAACTAGAAATCACAGTAAAATAATAAATCTAGCATCATTATTTTTTTAGAAATACATTGTAGTTACTCTTCTCCGTTCCCAAATAGATACTATTTTAGTATTTAGTTTTGTTAAAAAAGATGTAGTTTTAGGGACTTAATTTTGTATTCAAATAGATGTTAGATTTTCTATTTCTATATGGTGTTTTCTTAAAAAGTCTCTATTAGAAACTATTGGAAGTTGGAGTTTTGTGGTGGAATGGGTGTTCACTACCCAGAACGAGTATTTATAGACAAATTTTAAACCCAATTAAAGACGGTTAAAGGTTTCATCTCTGCAAAAGTATCTGTGATATCAAGTTTGTTACAAACGGTTCTAGAACTGTCTGCAATACACTTACACACAAATAGATTTTTCAGATAACCGTTTATGAGTAATAAGAGTCATATACAGTGTTTGTTTAAATCCAGCTGTGATTACTAAGAGTCACAGACATGTTTTGTTTGAATTCATCTATGTTTATTGTCACAATCGGATTTTTTGTAAAAACTGTCAATATCTCCCTTTCCTCCCTATAGCTAGGAAATAAATTTGCTTATAGGAAGAAAGGGTCACACATATACATATTTTATGATTCTCGAATTAAACACATTGATACATTGTTTATAACATTGATCACACATTATTCTGAACACAAAACACATAAATTTACATATATATCACAAAGGTTAAGAACATCGCACAGATGCAAATCACACATTATTCAGAACATATAAATCTAGCTAGCTATACATCATTGGTTGATCGATGTCATATTCCAAAATGATGAAATGATTGACATCATGGCGACGCCGTCCTCCAAAAAGATGAAAAGTGATCGACAAACTTAGGTTGATCGACACCGTCTTTCAAAAATATGAGATGATAGACATCATCTCAGCCTCCTATGTTTCAGCACAATGTCAACCCAAGAATCATCTTCAATTAGCAGCTCGCAGTCATCCGGATCTGGCTGCAGCTTAACGATCTCACGCATCAGCCAGAACTAGATTACGTTGCTGCCAAACCTCCAGCCATGGTTCAACAACAAATGGGCATTCAACCATGTCTTGCTGTTGAAAAGAATATCTCCATTTCAACGAATAGCAATGGACAAATTTTCATCCGGTAGAATCGAATGGAGAACATAGTTGACAGCGTACACAGGGTCGACGGAGGGAGCCTTCACAACAGTGAAGAAGACGAAGTCCACCAGGCCAAAGTCGATGCCAAACATCCACGCCGTCGAAGCTGCCATAGGGATAACACCATTCTTCCACCTCCTGATTACTGTGAATTACGCCATTGCAAATTTACGATGGAAACAAAGTTGTGCTATATGTTGCGTAGATCAAAGCAATGAAAACCTAACAAGTTCTAACTAAACTGCAAATAGAACTATATAATACTCACATCAGTACAGTGAAAGGGATTCAGCCCCCACTGATGCTGATGGCAAGTTCAGCCGAAATCTTGCTTCTCCGATGCTGATGGAAAGTGAGGCCGCAGAACACTACTCGCTTCTTAGTGCAGTGGAATAATTAGATATGACGAGTGTGGAAGAAGAACACTCTTCGTCATTTTATATTGAGGGGAGACGAGGAGTTGTGTGTGTTGGAAGTAAAAAAATTCTTAAAAGATAAGCGGTTTGTGTGTGTTGAAAGCCAAAAGAGTTAGAAGAGATGGATAGTCAAATTTGAAAACGTTAGTGGGTCTTTAAATACAAAGGACTGGTTATAAAATATATCTATGTCTATCGAAAATACACAGATGGATCTTACAAGGATGGATTTTTTTTAAAAGATGTCTGAGTCTATATGATAGACACAGGCGTATTTATAAGAATCATTTGTGAGTTCATTCACATCTAAACGTTTATCTTGTTACAGACACATCTGTCTTAGTAACCGTCTGAGGATATTTTATCTATGATGGCTTAAAAAACTGTTTGTGATGTACCATCTATTTTCAATGATTCTGTACTGGTGGTTATTAATTAAAATGGAATCAATTAAGAGGGGTAAAATATGTCAAAATGGGAAAAAAATCATCGTAACATTGTACTATGTATTGGGAGGCTAAAATAGCATATAAAAATTAAAGAACGGTAGGGGTAGCATAGTACAACACACATAGCAACGTTCGTGGATAAAATGTTGCTTAGGATAATACGATTCCCCATGAATCTTTTGATATTCCTGTGTTCCAAACAGTGCCTTATTTATGTGACTTTAAGTTGATATTAACCGATCCAGTTCTTAATTTGGCTGAATATATGCTGCCATTGCATATTCGTACGTGATTTGATTGAAAAATTGAGTTAGTTATTTATATGTTTAGGTAGAACTTCGACATATCAAATATATGACTACTGCAGAAATAGTCTTACCCTATCAATATCGGTTCAGTTAAAATCAGCACTGATAAGGTATTAATGTCGGTTGGTAGTAAAATCAAGCATCAACCTATCCATTTAGATAAAAACCGACACTAATACTAATTATTAGTGTCGGAGTATCACTGCCGGTTTCTAATAAGAACTGACACTAATACTACGATCGGACCTAAAAATTTTATGCAATAGAATTTTAGCTCGCGATCCGACGTCCGCTCGGCTCAATCCACCTTATCCTCTCGCTCTCTCGCATTCTCACTCCTTATCCTCTCGCTCTCTCACCATCAATCCTCATCTTCCTCTCTCCTCACCTAATGAACCACTTCACCACCAATGACTAACATGCCATGGAGGCGGCCATCCTCGTGCCCCAGAAGGCCGTCTTGCCGCCCGCGACACTGGCGAAGAAGGTGTTAGCGGTGATACCGAAGCCCAGGTGGTGTGGGGCCGAGCGGGCATGGTGGCAGGCGGATCCAAGGGCGGTGGCAGCGGGTGGTGGCGACCGGCGGATCCAAGTGCGGTGACGGCAGATCCAAGTGCGATGCGGCCGAGGGATCTATGTGTGGTGGTGGTGGATCCATGTACGGTGGTGGCCGACGGATCCAAGTGCGGTGGCGGCCGACGGATCCAAGTGTGGTGGCGGCGGGATCCAGGCGCGGTGGAGGAGGCCGAGCGGGCGCGGTGAGGCCGAGGGATCCAAACGCGTTACACATGCAGAGGCCTAGGGATCCATGCATGATGGCCGAGCGGCGGCGGGATCTAGCGTTGTACTATTAGTGCCGCGTTATCTCGATTTGCAGGAGTGTCTGGCAGTGCCCGACGGCAGGAGCGGCGACGGAAGAGGCATCTAAGTCGGCTCGATTCTGAACCAGCTCGAATGTTGCTCCCGCCACCGTTAACTCTCTCTCTTTTTATTCTCTGAAAATAGCAATTGTGTCGGGTGGTAAACTGGCCTGACATTGAAGCTATTTTTCAACCGACACTCGTATGCTGTTTTGTAGTAGTGTAGGTACGTACATGAAAAATTAAGGAGTGAGCAAATATTCATTTTTGGATAACAGGAACTGATAGTAGTTAATTACAAGTTGATATTGGAGAGCCAATAAGCGCCACCTTTTCTATGCAACAGTGACAGAGCTTAAGGTCGGACAAATTAGCATTAGGTATGCAGCCATATACATAGTACTCTATTTTAGAGTTATTTCAATTATGATCTATTAATCTCATTTGAAGATGCAAATATGTATTTTGAACCTAACTATGAGAAATATCAAATGTATTGTCCTTCGATGGCTATAAATTATACCATATGTTAGTATTATGGTTTATCACTTGAATATTTTTGAATTTTCTTTTTTCTTTGGCTCCCCTTGAAATTTTGATCAAGCTCCGTCACTGCTATGCAAGTAAACCTTCAATCGATCGCGACGCATCGTCGACTAACTAGTGCAGTCTTCACACAAGCTAAATATATTCAGTTACGCGATCAATCAGTAAACAGTACATCATTTCTGGTCAAATATAAGCAGTGTCAATAGACCCGTACGTGGCTCTATGTATACAATCGATGATTATGCAACGTGAGCGATTGATTGTAGATGATGAGATCGAATGACATGACGCCGGAAATGTGGCCGACACATGATTTTGGTTGCAGCTATGGATGCAACTCCCTGGGATGCGTCATAAGCCATAAGCAACAGCTCGACCGGCCGGTGCCTCTTTGTTAACAGTATTACTATGTACCTCTCTCTCTCGCCTTATTAATTTTGTCCATGATCTATTTATTAATTAGGATTAATTACTGGTGGTTCTTAATTGATATCTTTGGTCCCAGCTCGGGAGTGTGAGTACTTTGCAAGCAACGCCGTTCGCACGTTGGAATCATAAAAAGGACGCAATATTCCTAAGTATAGGACGAAGCGTGCTCATTTGCATCGCCTCTCCTTCGAAGTACTGGTAGTACACTACTAGTCACTGCCCGTCAGCATGAAAGCTGTTTGCTAACCGTAGAATAATGTCTACTCCAGCAAGCTAGGTATATATATATAGTTGTCTCGTATTTACCATGCATATATGCATGTGTATGACGATGTAGCTAGAGAGGAATACTGGCTATCTCGTAGCACTGATGTTAATTAGCACAAAGACGAGCGTTAGCATCAGGTATACCGTATATGCTTCCCAGACATCGAATGTATTTTGGGTTGTTTTGTGTCGAACCAGTATGCATGTATGCACTTTTCTGATCTCCTTTCTTTGTTGCAACAAAAAATAAATAAAGGGGCTTACATGCATGATATCAACAGTGGTGGTACTATCATATGTATACAAGTATATATGACTGCATGCATGTAACAATTAATAAAGATGATCCTTTATGCAAATTATCCTGTAGTTTGTTAATCAACTAGTACTTAGATCCCCTCGGCGCCTTTTAAGGGCAACGTGAGGGACGAAACACCCCACCGCTCGACCCTCACCAGCCACCGCTGCCGCCAGCCTCCCCCTCCTCCCTTTATATCCCTCTCACTTTCCTCCCTCCCTTACTCTCCCTTTCCTTTTTCGGGTGGTGTTGTTACAAGTGGCAACTTTTAGTGTAGCGGCTGTCGGGCCGATGGAGGCCGGGATCCGCTCAAGCGGGATGGATCTGGGTGGTTGTGGCCTAAAACTACGTGTGGAGGCGTCGCATGTGTCGTGTTTGGGGCGGCGCATTGGCTGGGAGTGGTGGACGCCTCACAATTGATGTGGGCCAAAGAGGCATCAGCACCTTCTCGATGTTCTTGCTGCTCCTTCAGGCTACTGTTGTCGGGTTCGCCAGACACGCGCTAGCGCGGTGGCCGCCCTCACTTAATTAGGGTTCATCGAGATGGCCACCCTCACCTTCTTTGTGGTGTTGCCTTGGAGTTTCCTGCCTGGTGCTCGATGTCTGTCAGCTTGGGACTGACATCCCAATGGCACATCGGTCCTCTTCTCGCAGCACACATCTTCGTCCCATCCTCTTCGGTGCCTTACGAGCTCCTTCCCTTGTAAGATCTGTCTTTTTCTCCAGATCTGACATGTGGAGAGCTCTGTGGTTTAGCGATAGTTCTATGGGCAACATGTGCTCGAGGGGTCAACGATTGCATCATTGGGGACGTGTTACCGGCAGCTACGATGTGCTTGTGGTACGACCACGTTTGGCCCCCTTCTACATGGTTGGGTACAGGAGCACCGAGCGAAAGCCCTATTCGATTTTGAAGGGATCAGTGACGTTCTAAGAGGAGTGTGAATTAGGACACTTAGAATCTATTTGGCTCCAAAAACTACACAAGATAAACCTATATCAATTTCTATCTAAATGTACTCTAGGTTTATCTAGTATGTCTACTCTACTGACCAAAGCGCTTGCAATCTATCTAAAAAGGTAATTGCAAGTAAGTAAATATGTAAATGTAAATAAGGTCGAGAGAACAAACTCGGCACAAGGATTTATATCTCGTAGTATCGATGACAAAAATGTCACCCCTAGTTCACGTTGGAGCTCCAAAGGATATGCTCCTGATCGACACCCGGTCACAGCTTTTGAGCCACCAAGTCACAAAGATAAGACCTCCACCCGGATTATCCACAAAGGCAAGGTCTCATCACTAGCCTCTCTTCCGATTCCTTGCCATCGTGATCACTTCGGAGCTTGAGCCACCAAGGCAAGTGTCTTTGTGTCCCCGTACACGCTTCTCATCACCACTCCACATCAAGCCGAAGGGTCAACAAGTTTGCTGACGAGTCACATAACAACACACTCTCTAGGCCTATAAGCACTAATCACTCTCTAATGGTATGTTTAATCAACTTAGATGATCACTTTAAGTACTTTGCTGGTTTGGATGTCTTCTCACGTGTACACAAACTTCTCAGGACTACAGCTACCTCAAATGACTGAGTGGGCGGGTATTTATAACCTCAAACCAAATATCAAACCCGCATACTGGCCGTTAACCTAACGACTCAGAAACGTTGTTAACACCGGATGATCTAGTGAGAACAATAATACTAACACCGGATCATCTGGCGAGTACACTCCTACAAACTAGCCGTTGGAACCTCACTCAAGCCTCTGAGAACACCGAACACTTCGGTATATACTTCATCTCCATCATCGGACTATCCGGTGAATATATATACTCAGCATCCGATCCAACTGCATCCTCTCTATGTAAATTGCTCCGGTGTAATCATCCGATGCACATCACTTTATCACCGGACTATCCGATACCTTGAACTTTGTTCTACCTCATTGCACTGTTCATTTTCCGGTGTAACCTGCTTCATCACCAGACCTTCGGCGTGTTGATCTTCGATCTTCTACGATTGCAACCTTCTCTGGTGAAAATGCTCCGATGTGTATCTTCCTCTGATCACCGGACTATCCGGTTGGTTGTTCCACTCTGACTTCTGACAAAAACACTCCGGTGTTGTCATGCTTTGATCACTAGACTATCCGGTGAGGCTAAACCTTTATTTTTCAGCACTGCACCCTTCTCTGGAACAATTGCTCTGGTGAGCATACTTGCTAGTCACCGGACTTTTTGGTGAGGTCTTCAGGCCTCTCTTCTCCTTTGTCAAATATGCTTTGGTGAGCTCAACATCCACAACACCAGACCATCCGATTAGACAAATCTTCCTAGGTCTTCTTCAATTCGACCAAACTTTGTCCCAATTGTGATGGTTTCTTCATGTATTGCATCTATGATACCTACTAACATATATTCTTAAAAAATATATTAGTTCCATTGACTATATTATCATTAATCATGAAAATTACAATCATAGCTTAATAGGGTCATTTTCGCTATAATATCTCCCTTTTTGTGATTGATGACAACACAACCAAAGCAAGTGGTAAATAATAAATGTACCAAATGTAAAGATCATAAACGAGCATAAAATCTTACCACGTTGCTTAGATACATGTTCTTACCACTTAGTCCCCTTTTGTTGTGGCTTCCCCTTTCTCCATTGCCACTATCTCCCTTGATCGACCTATGCAAAGCTTCTTCTTCACCTCCTCTTTTGTCAACTTAGGTATTCTTAGACATCTTGCTAGTTGCTATAATCTCCTCCACATTGTTCATCTTGCAACTTGCATCTTGCTTTGGTTATCAAAATTCTCTCCATTTGTCAACAATGTCCTAAAAAGACTATATGCACATGTTGAACTTAAAGGGAAAAATATTAGACCACATGAGAGAGCTTCACAAATCATGATCCAATTAAAAGGATAGCAATTATATAGATATCACTATAAATGAATGATACCAATTGTAGCTATGAAAGCACATGAATCATAATTTATGAAACTCACATAATATAGTCTAAACTCTCCCTATATATGTTAATACATATGATGAGAAAAAAATATATGCACCACTAGATATATGTCAAGATAATAAGTTTAAGCTATATTATGCATAGAGGTAGCTTAAATGAATAAAAGATTCGACAATGATACCAATTAAATTATTTAAGCATAGCATACCTCCGGAGACATGTTGATTGCTCCATAAGACTACAAAGATATAACTTGCAATACATGTTAGTGTCAAAATCACAACCTATAGGATATACTCCTCATAAATGTGTTCATACAAGTGTTGAATACTTGTGAGATCTATGCACTTGTTATTGATAACTATAAGAATTTATCCTATAGATTGGATCATGGCACATGACAGATACCAATTGTAAAAATTAGTATCATGAAATGAACCTATAACTAATAAACCATGTAAGTAGCTCATAAGTTAGAGATAAACACAAATAACCTATCATATGAAAATCTACATTAGGCATTGCAATAAATTGAAATAAGTATATGCAATCCTAGACGATGCAAATAAGCTAGAAGCAAAAAATAAAATGCATGAACATAAGTCTAGCTATCATTTACCTCTTTTACCTTTAGATGAGGATTTGGATATACGATTATCATGATTTTCATCAAAGCTCCCAAACTTGTATACTTCACTTCTTTGCTTGAACCTTCACTTCATCTAGTGAGCTAAATCTCCAAATCCTCATAGCCATTTTGGCCTTCAAGTCTTCTTTGAAACCCAAACTGATTGGGACCCCTTCATATTGGTGATGACTTCCTTGGATACTCAAATAGATTGGTTCCACCCCAATATTTTCTCTCAACCTTATGTGCAACCACCTTACCATTGGCATTCTTCTTGAGCTTGTAGTGGTTGATCTTGATCTTATTGTTGTAGTTGGGCTTGGTGTAGAGGTTGGAGGTTTTGTTGGAGTCTTCTTGTTCACTTGTTTACATTGGAAGGACTTGTGGCATTCTTTATATCATTTGAAATATGTCACGGTTAACCTCTCCATAAGCTTATTCACCATGTTATCACGGTTATCTTAAGGAGGTTGAGCATGTACTTTACCCTTTAATCTTGCCAAGTCCTCCTTGAGCCTCTCGACTTCTTGCTTAAACTTATCTTTCTCTTGTGCAATGAGGTTGTTAGGTGATTTTACAACAACATTCTCAACGCATTGCTCATATCAAAGGGATGGGCTAAATATATTAATTAAATCATTGCAAGAAGTACAAGATCTACCTTAGAATTAAAATTAAATAAAGAGGTAGATTGCTTCAAAGGGACCTTAGTTTGAGATTTAATGCACTCAAATTTAGCCTTAAGCTAATCATGTTTCTTGTTTAGAAAATTGAATTTGCTCAATAGTTGTTCATAATTAGAAACAAATGTAGCATGAAAGTCATTAAGTGCATTGAATTTCTTAAGGCATTTTGTTACTCATTGATCAAATGAAGGAGTTCATTATAGGAAAAAAAATCCTCATCGGATTCATCATCACTTACATCATTATCCATATCTTTGGTTATAAGGCACCTGTGAGATAGCTTGCGTGTCGACTTGCATGATGATGACCTTGAGGAAGAGCTCTTCTTAGAGTGGAAGATGGTAAAGCTTTCATCACTTAAGCTTGACTCTTCATCGTCGCTCACTTATCTTCCTAAGCTTGTAAATACCTTGGCTCTTCCTCTTGTTTCCCTCTTGTTCTTGGTCTTCTCCTCCTTCTTGATATAATCAATTGTGTTGACTAAATCTTCAATGGAGATAGGATGATCAACCTTGGTATTGATCCTCTTTATGTTCTTCTCTAACTTTGAGAAGAGCTTGGTCATCTTAGGATTAATTTCTTCATCACTTGATCTGCTTTGATCATCCTCTCCATAGCTCTCTTCATCTTGATCACCATCATCTTCGCTTAAGCTTGACTCTTGCTCTTGTCTCCTCATCCTTGCTTCATATGTGAGAATTGAGCTTGCTTGCTTGTGAGGGTAAGATTCTTGGTATCGGATGAGGATGAAGCTTTCATCTCCATGTTCATTGTCATCTCATGGGCGGTGATCTTGCCGAGCACTTGACTTGAAGTCATCTTCTTGATATCATTATTGTCGTAAATGATGTAGACTATCAACTTGTACTTCGAAAGAAGAGCTTGAAATATTCTTCTCGCCACTTAATCATCTTGAATTGACGTCAAACATAACCCATTGATCTCATTAACAAGAATGTTCAAACGAGAATATATATCATTAGCACTTTCATAGGGTAATTGCTTGATGTCATTGAGCTTAGTAATAAGCACATGATATTTCTCATTGCGCATTTCCTTTGTGTCTTTATGTATTTCAATGAGACTATTTCAAATATCATGTGCATTGATGAGAGAATAAACACAATTAAATACATCAATACATATAGATGATAATAGGATACTCTTGGCCAATGCATCTAATTGTCTCTCCTTGTTGGTGAAGCGAGGTTTCATTCCTTCCTTGGTGACTCTCTAAACATCTAACCCTCGAACTTGCAAATAACAAGATATTAGAATTTTTCAACGTGAAAAGTTTATGTCATCGAAAAATGGAGTATTATGAAAATCCATCCCAACCCCGGATGTCACAACTCATTAAGAAGTGAAGCCTAACCGATCACAATGAGATTAAGGCTAAAATACCATTTGAATTGGCAAAACCTTGTGAAAGGTGTGAAGCTCTAACACAAATTATAGAGCTAGATGTGAGCTCTAGCTCTGATACCAATTAGGACACTTAGAATCTAGTGGGCTTCAAAAACTACACAAGATAAACATATATCAATTTCTATTTAAATGTGCTCTAGGTTTACCTAGTGTGTCTACTCTACCGATCAAAACGCTTGCAACCTATCTAAAAAGGTAAATTGCAAATAAGTTAATACTAAAACATAAATAAGGTCGAGAGAGCAAACTCAGCACAAGAATTTTTATCCCGTAGTATCGATGGCATAAATACCACCCCTAGTCTATGTTGAAGCTCCACAAAAAATATGCTCCCGGTCGGCATCCGATTATAGCTCTTGAACCACCAAGTCACAAAAACAAGATCTCCACATGGATGAAGCAACAAGCCACCAAGGCAAGGTCTCATCACTAGCCTCTCTTCCAGTTCCTTGCCACCATAATTACTTCGGAGCTTGAGCCCCCAAGGTAAGGATCTCCGCATCCCCATACACGCTTCTTGTTGCCGCTACACACCAAATCAGAGGGTCAACAAGTTTGTCGGTGAGTCACCAAGACTCTAAGGTACTGGTGTACCAAGAGGTACAAGCTTGGATCTCTCCTTGATCAACTCTCTAGGCTGCAATCATCTAGCAACACACTCACTAGGCCTATAAGCACTACTCACTCTCTAATAGTGTACTTAATTGTCTTGGATGATCATTTTAAGCACGTTGGTGGCTGGATGTCTCCTCAGGTGTACATAAACTTCTCAGGACTCCAGCTACATCAAATGACTGAGTGGAGAGGTATTTATAGCCTCAAACCCACGTACTAGCGGTTAACCCAACGGCTCAGAAAAGTTGTTAACACTGGATGATACAGTGAGAATAATAATACTTACACCGGATCATCCAGTGAGTACACTCTCACAAACTAGCCGTTGGAACCCCACTTAAACCTCTGTGAACATTGGACACTTTGGTGTATACTTTATCTCCATCACCAGACTATCTAGTGAATATATATACTTAGCATCCGAGCCAACTGCATCCTCTCAGTGTAAATTGCTCCGGTGTAAGCATCCAATGCATATTACTTCATCACCGGACTATCTGATGTCTTAAACTTCATTCTGTCTCTTTGCACTATTCATTGTCCGATGTAGCCTTACTTCATCAGCGGACCTTCGGCGTGTTGATCTTCGATCTTCCATGACTGCAACCTTCTCTAGTAGAAATGCTCTTGTGTGTATCTTCCTCTGATCAACAGACTATCCGGTGGGTTGTTCCATTCTGCTTTCTGGACAGAAACCCTCTGGTGTTGCCATGCTTTGATCACCGGACTATCCAATGAGGCTTAGCCTTTATTTTTCAGCACGACACCTTTCTCTAGAAGAATTGCTCTGGTGAGCACACTTACTAATCACCGGATCTTTCGGTGAGGTCTTCAGGCATCTCTCCCCTTTTGTCAAATATGTTCCGATGAGCTCAACATCCACAGCACCGGACCATCCGGGAGGCAAATCTTCTTGAGACTTCTTCTTCAATTCGATCAAACTTTGTCCCGGCTATGATGGTTTCTTCATATATTGTATACATGAGACTTACTAACATATATTCTTGACAAACATGTTAGTTCTATTGACTATGTTATCATTAATCACTAAAATCACAATCATGATCTAATAGAATCATTTTTTCTACAGGTTTCATGTCGATGCTAGCACCAGTGACTCCCTCATGTGTCATACCCTTCTTTGAGGCGATGTTGTAGTGTTTCTTGCCTACTCTGGGAGGTTCTGCAAGTGAAAATCCAGCTCCGGCTTTCCAAATTGGAGATGGCGGCGTCTTTAGTGTTGTGTCCTGCTTGGAGGCATCATCTAGGAGTTCCTTCCCTGCGTTTTCGGGTAGCTGCCGGCTTGTGTCTGACATTGATCAAATTTGCAGCGATGTTGACGATATCAGATCTAGTTTAGCTATGTAGATGGTCTGGTACTACTATTTTTAGGTTATTTCTGTGGTACTCTAAGTCTAGTTTAGTTACATAGTTTCGTTATGTTTGTGATTTTGAGCTCGGCCTTTTCTAATTAACTGAGAAATATGCAGTTTGTTTGCCTGTTAGGTTTTTTCTCTTATCAATATAATATGCCGCTCTCCTTACGGTTCGTTTTTTAAAAGAATTACTGGTGGCTCAACCCGGCGCCGTGGCGATCAAGAGTCCACAAACCGTTGTTTCTCAGATCACGGGATATTTCTCGATGTGAACCGCAAATGACACACAATCGAATTACTTCGCACGATCTAGCTGCCTAGTGTCTGTCGCTTGCACTAGCTCTCAGCCTGGGCCATACAGAATATCAGTTAGTTTAGGTCATGGTCGAGGTTTATCTGAACCAAATAGAGAAAAGGCATAAACATTAATTACAGATGAGGATCAAGTGGGATAATAATGTACTATGTCCATTTGGTTGCCAAGTGGACGTGCAACAAACCTATAGCTAGCAGCTTTGAGCTAGCTCCTTTCTGATGACACATTGCTTAATCAATTTTGCAATCTAGACAATCGATCCTACACAAAAAAAGGATTTGCGCAAGATGTGTTACAGCGCTTCAGTATCCTGGCATTGACCGCTCTCCCGTATGCGGCGATTGTTCAAGACTCAAAAGAGCTCACGGCTGCATTGGGAGAAGTCAAATTTGTCAAGATAATGAGAGAACAAAATAGGGTAGCTCATGAACTAGCCTATATGCTCGCCCTGTCCAAAGTTCGGCAATATGGTTGGCGGGTGTCCCAAACTGTATTGAGTACTTGGTGCTCCAAGATTGTTACCCTACCGATACTTAATCGATGAAATCTCTCTTACCCGCAAAATAAAAAGGATTTGCTATTGTAGAATTATCCGTCTCGCTTTTAATTATTTTCACCAATCAACTGGGATAATATTTTTTTCAACCGATTAAGATAATTTGAAGGCCCGTCGAGTAGAAAACCGATTGGATAACTGTTTTTACATGTGATTTTTAGAAACCAACTGTGATGGTCAATTTTGAACTGACTGTGTTTAAGATTTTTTTAGTAGTGGCGAAAAATTCAAAGCAAATCATGCTACTTGATGATTTGATTGAAGAGGGGTTGCTGGTGATTTGTCGGAAATATTGGGAAGTGGTGCTGAATGACTCCACTCGAGACGCGGAAGAGATATATCAGAGAAATTTAACTTGCATCCGCATGCGTTCACATCTTGCTAATCATATATGGAACGTGTCATCAGGTGGTGGTAAATTTGAGAGGATCGATAGGGACACGACTCACACCACTCGAGAGAGTATCAAACGACAGGGTTGTTGTCACGCACATGTTTCAGATTTTCTTTGGCAAAAAGCTAAGAAAAGAATTAAAGGTAGTTAGGTGATCCGCGCGTCCTAATCTGGCCAACTCAAAGTTTGTGATCCCACCCCAATTGGGTCTCTTTTGACTCCATATCCAAGTGATCTAATCTGATCTAGACACCATCGACAAGCGAAACGAATGAGACATAATTGTTGAAGGTAGAGAAAGTTTGGACATAGAATAGAGTGAATATATTGTTCTTTTCATTGATTGATGATGATATATACATGGTGAATGGATGACTTTGGAGAGACACCTCCTTCCCAATGGACACAAGTAAATAACCATCGTTTGTGGTTACACGAAGATGATCAATTCACAAAATTCTCCTTTGATCAATTTCGTCGTATGTATATAGTTTAATGAAAAACTCCAAAAATCGTGTGGAAAAAATATAAGGAGAAATATAATTATGATGTGCCATTGAAAACTCCATAAAAATCTAGCAGAAAAAATTAGAAGAAAATGATATGTCACATATACTTTTATTGATATTACCTAGCTCATTAAAAACCTTATATGAGAAAAAACTAGATATGAAAAAATCATAAAGAGAAAAATAGTACAATATGCATTATCTGATAATCATGAACATGCTATAATCTAGGAGTTTATTACTCTGAACTTCGCAATTCTCGAAAAATAGTACAGTATGCTTTGTGTGCTTCCTCACCCTAGCCAAGGGGGCGGCATCAACCCGTTTCAGGACGAGGAGCCAGGCTCAGGTGTGCGTCTTCATCTCCTTTGCATCAATGGAGGCGGCATGGTTCATTCAGGGACGGGCCGATTTCTGCTTCCCTTTAGAGCTTGCACGCACTATGTGGCGTTGGATTTGAAATCCTCATCGTCCACAGGAGATTCAAATTGATTTCTTGCTTTTGATTCCAGAAAGCTTGCGCCTTTGCTCCAAATTGATGGGAACTATCGAGTTTTTTTGTCTTCCAAGATTTTAGGTTGCTTTACATTGCTGTGATGTTAGCCCATGTTCAATCCATTACCGTTACAGAGGCCAGCCAAACAAATCAAATATTTAGCTCAAATCTTTTATGTTAGTACTGTTTTCCCATTCCCTTTACATTTGGGTTTACTTAGTCCAATCAAACACAACCCAAATGCACACCAGCACCAACAAAACAAAAGAACCACGACCCCCCGGTAATAAGGGCAACACAATACCGATATATACTGAGCTACTCAAACTCTAAGAAAGAACGATTCACTGAAACCAAACAAAACAAAGTCAAAAGCACAACACCCCATTTGGACCTTTCACCTTAACGGACCGGCCACCAATCTCATTATTTATTTATTTATTTATTTATTTGCGGAGGCACAATCTCAAATTAACCAGGAGGCAATGGCTCCTTTTAAGGCCTCTAGGCATCTACCCAAATGTGTTCTTCCGCTTCACCACCGGCCCTTTCAAATGACGCCTAATTTCTTAAACGGGGATTTTTTTATTTTAGCCTTTTTATCTATTTTTTATTATTAATCGAGGAGTAGTCCAGAGATAGTCCAACGTGACGCATGTATCACGCGGTCGTGTTGGCATGACCCACCAAATTTGCCACGCCACTGCTCTTACCATCAGAAAAGAGACTAGTTTGGAAATCTAGTCCGGGAGATGTTAATAATAAAAAAGTTAGATTAAAAAGGACTAAAATAAAAAAAAAATCTCTTGAACGACCTGTGTTGTTTTTTTAACACAGGAAAATCCATTTCTATTACTAGGTAACAGAATCACCAGTATTGTTTTGTCTTACTCCATCGTAGAAGAGACAAGGAGGTCAGTGACGGAGGTAGGGAGGGTTTTTTTTACATGACCATTCAAAATTCTCATATCCCTAGTATAGATTAGTTTTTTGTTGAGTTAAAATTTACAGATGCTAGTACTGATTAGTGTTACAGGTACATCTAAAATTTTTATGTAGTAGGCAAAGATATCCAAACGGGTGGCCCGGCCTGGCACGGCACGGGCCCAGTCAGGCACGGCCCGTTACAGCCCGTTAGCTAAACTGGTCGTGCCGTGCCGGCCCACATGCTGTGGCTGCAGCCCAGGCACGGCACGTTTAAGATCGAGCCATGTCGTGCCGGCCCGTGGCACGATAGACCTATTAATATTTTTTGGCCTGTTGGCCTGTTAACACGTGAAAATCGGAAAAAACATCAAAAGACCTCCGGATGTAGGGATCGAACTCACGATCTCACACATAGGAAGCAACAACTCTACCACCATGTTAAGCATCTCTTTATGTATTAGAGATAAACAAATTATATAAAACTTTAGAAAAATAGAAAAACTTAAATGGTTCGTACCGTGCCGGCCCGGCGTGTCGCGGCTCCGGCCCAGGCACGGCCCGCCTAACCGTGCCGTGCCAGCCCGACTTGTTTACTATCGTGCCGTGCCTGGATCGGATCATTTTTCCCGTGCCGCAGGCTGACCCGTTAGATCCGATCCAATTAACCATCTTTGATAGTAGGTGTTCCAGCTATGCCACTTAGTGAGAAGCCTCAAATGTTTAGAGTAGTAGCACTGCTAAAACTAGCTAGAAAAATACTGGTAAAAGCAAGCATAAGCTACCGGGAGTACAACTTAGAACTAAGTTCAGATAGAGCAACTTTAGACACCAGACAAACACAAAACACACAGTGCACAGAAGAAATAACTTCAGAGGTTCATGTCATCGCCATCAGGATGAAACGACCTAAGTTGTGCCTTCTTCCCCATTTCTAGTTTTAGTTTCGCTTTGGAGGCTATAAGAGCGCATATGCTCCATGCCTCCATGTGACGTGAGCTATATATATGTAGCTAACGAAAATGCTTCATGTAAGACTGGGTCGTCCGACCCGCGTACCATCAGGCCTCGCTACAGCCCCTACTGTAGCCACGCGGTTGTGCTTGGTGTACGCCGGTCAGATGATATATAGCTTAAGTGAATTTCGGAGGACAGTTTTTAGGATTGCTACCTGGTTCATGAAATTGGTCATGACCAGGGTTAGAAAATGTGACTGTTATCGAGCGATTATCGAGGTTACCGAGCTTATCTTTCTGCACCGATTTTATAACGCGAACGGTTTTTGAATTTGAATTAAAAAATAAAAAAAAATCAAAAAATCCTATAAAACTAGAGACAATTCTAAGACCTTCTATGAAAAAAATTAAAAATAATATCCTTTGTATCATATTCTATAGGGAGAAAGTTTGAAAAAAAATAATGCACGCGGCTCATTTATTAACTCATGTTAAGGAAAATCTTAACATGCAAACACATATTTTTCTTGTATAGGGCGTTTCTTAAGAGGATGTTTAAAATTAGTTTCATTTCATTTAGAGTTTTATTAATTTATCCATGATTTTTACAAAGTTCACATGCATAAAGTGAATAGGTTAAGAAACATCATGTAATTAATTTTATCATGTCTACTATTATTTTTCCTACATAAAATATAGTATAAGTAAACTAATAAAGGTGGTTTCACTAATTTTGAAGGCGTGATGGGTTAATTATGAATTAATCTAGTTACAATATATTTACACAATCTTGCATGTTACAATAACTATTTCATGAGTTCATACATTGTTAAAAGATATAAGATCATGTTAGAAAACTAACAAAATTAGTTTCATGATTTTTTATTAATAAAAAGTTAACTATGCATTTAACTAGGTTTATCAAATACATTTTCTCATAGAAAATATTCAATTTTTTATGATTATAAATACTTTATCATGTAGATCATGTTATAAGAAAACCAAAAAAAATTTCTTCACTTGATTTGAAGCTCAGATGAATTAGTTATTAATTTTACAAGATTGAGTTATTTTTGTTTATCTTTTTGTTGAACTTCACTGAAATTCGAGAAAACCGTTTAATAAATCGGAAAAATAGAACGGTTACCGATGTATGTGGTTAATATAGAAAAACTAGTCGATAAATCGGTGAATTCGTTCGATTATCGGTGTAATTCGACGGGTTACCGAATGTTGATTCAGTCGATTTTTCTCTAACTCTTAAATTTGACCGAATAAATTTTGTACAAATTCTTACTAAATTTTAAACAGTTCTAATGATAACCGTGACCAGTTTTTAGGTGCAAACGATATTGTAAAACCTTGGTCATGGCCGGTGCATCATACCTCAGTGCGTGCATAATAGACGCACGCACGGCACGGGGATGGAAATGGCGTCTCCTATCGACCGTTTCTGTGTGCACACGGGAAAGGTCCACTTTTGGCAAGCAACGTCCATATATGGCAGCAACAAGCTCGCTCGCTCGCTCGCTCGTACTGGCCTGTCCTGCGCACTGACGTACGTCTTACGCCGCTCGTGCATCGGCGCAACGTGACTGGCCGCCCGGTTGGTGCCGCCTCCCTTTCATGCCCGCCCACGCGCCCCGCCCGGCTGTCTCCGCCCGATTCAGGTGCGCGGTGCCACAGCGTAGCTAGAACCGCAAGGAACGTGCGCGCACCCGCGCCCGCGCCGCGTACGTGATTTGTATACATGCCGATCGATCGATCGCAATATCAGTCGGTGATGTGACGCGATGCGCGCCGCTGGCTCCGTCGCTCGCCACTCGCGCACATAGGCAGCAAAGCAAACGTGCGGCGATCCAGCGGCCACTCCACCGACCGGCTGCCGGACTGGCGGACTCTCCCCGTCTCGCTCCCGTGCCCGGATGGGTGGGGACCCCCGCCCTGTCCCGCCCTGTCCGATCCAAGATAGAGTCAGATACGACGTTCCGATCGAGGCCGAAGCCACCACAGTCTCAAACACCACGGTGATTAAGGGACCAGTGCAGTGCTACAGCTAGCGCCACTGCCGCCACAGCGTTACATGGCTAAGAGTAAGGGCAAATGTATAACGTCCAAATGGATAGTAGGTGGGGTCATTATGTCAGTAAGTAATAGTTATTATAATTGGCATAATATACATAGTTTTAAGTTAGATTTTAAGATAAAATAAAAAACATCAGCGCATCTACGATTCCGGAGTGAGTATGAGAAAGAGGGTGAAATAGTGGGAGAGAGAAATAACATTTTATTTTTTGTTATTGGGTCATAAGCTTATTACCGACAGTAAATATTTTTTATTTACTATTGAGTTCTACAATATTTTTAACCGAATAGTAAGATCTTACTTTCTGTTTTTTCTTCACATTGTGCATGCCCTAAGGGACTACTTCGTGCTACAAAAGATTGTCAGTGTTACACCAGCAGATCCTTCAAATTTACAGATTCGGATACTACAGTGTTACGGTACTGTAGCGTTGCTGTAGCAGTATGGTTCACAGAGGATCATATTGGGACCGGAGGGAGGAAACACCGTTGGTACTATTGCAGTACTGTTTATAGAGTCTGACAGCGGGACCAGAGAGAAAATGAGATAGCTGTTGGGTATGAAGAAATAAGGGATGCTATAATAGTGGTAGGGAATACTGTAATAATATTTTTGAGAATAAAAATTTGAAATAGCTACTGGAGATAACCTTAACACCATCTTCAGCAGCTACGGTGCGACTGTAGCACCGAATAGAGTAGGGGCTGGAGACCGATTTCCAATGATACAGTACTTTGCGGGGCACTGTAGCACTGAATAACTCCTCTGAAGTTGGCCTTAGGGGTTCATTTTCCCAGTGGGTCGACAGACAACTCTAAGACACAGACATCACGATGTGATGCGTGTGTTTTTTTTTTCCGTCAGTGACATGTTCATACGCACAAAGGGAGATAAATCTTGAGATAGACAAGCATCTGGTTCTGACTATACAGTTTTCTTTCTTTCCCTTTTTAGTTTAAGGAAGAGCCATACAGGCCAACCTTTGGTCGAAGATGGCCAGGTAGCAACTTTGACATAAGAAAGTACGTTGGGCCCCGTTTGAGCCCAGGTTAGTGGATACTGGATAACAGGCCTGGTGCGTGCGAACTAGTAGTATTTAGTCTATAGTATGTCCCTCGATTATTACTCGAGTATGTTTATCTCTCCCGATCTGTAAAATCAAATATTCCAGCTCCTTTAACTATTTAAATCAATATAATTTATTTTTTAACTGATTTTTGATGATAATTTCATCCTACGTGGTAACAACTCAGCTTGTCATGTTTTGCTGATGTGGCATCAAAAACTTCAAAAAAAATCATAAAAAATATATAAAAATCTAAAAATACTAGAGACAATTCCAACACCTTTTGTTAAAATAAATTAAAAATAATTTTCTTTGCATCATATTTCATGGTGAGGAACCTTGGGAAAAAAAGAAAAAATGTACTTTAAAAAGCGTGTAGCTCATTTATTAACTCACGTCAAGAAAAATATTAATATGTGAACACATTTTTTTTTATGTAGGGTGTACTTTAAGAGGATATACATAATTAGTTGAACTTTATTTAGAGCTTTATTAATGTCTCCATGATTTTTAAAAAGTTCACAAGCATAAAGTGATTTTGTTGGTTTTTTTAAAATCGATAACTAATTCATCTGAGCTTCAAATCAAGTGAAAAAAAAATTCCTTGTAACACGACTTACATGATAAAAGTATTTATACTCATAAAAAAGTTATATATTTTCTGTGAGAAAATGTATTTGCTAAACCTGGTTAAATATATAGTTAAATATTTGTTAATTCAAAAATTATGAAACTAATTTTTTAGTCTTCTTTCATGATTCTATATCTTCTAAAAATACATGAAATCATGAAATAGTTATTATAACATGCATGATGGAGTAAATATGTTGTAACTAGGTTAATTCATAACTAATCCATCACACCTAAAATTAGTGAAACCACTTTTATTAGTTTACTTAAATAATGCTTTGTGTAGGAAAAATATTGATAGACATGATAAAGTTAATTGCAGTGCTTTTTATTAACATGTTCACTTTATGCTTATGAACTTTGTAAAAATTATAGAGAAAAATTAATAAAACTCTAAATAAAGTGAAACTAATTTTATAGATTCTCTTAAGGTACATCCTACACATAAAAATATGTGTTTGTATGTTAATATTTGTCTTGACGTAGGAATTAATAAATGAGTTGCACGCTTTTTAAAACATGCTTTTTCTTTTTGCGAAGCTTCCTCTCCATAAAATATAATGCAAATGGCATTATTTTTTAATTTTTTTACATAAGATCCTAGGATTGTCTCTAGTATTTTTAGAAATTTTTATAATTTTTTTATGTTACGTTAGCGAAACGTTGCCAACATGATATATTGAGTTAGTGAGTTATCACCATATAAGATGAAATCAGTTAAGAAGATAAATTATATTAGTTTAAATAGTTAGATAAGATAGGATATCGGGTTTGGCAGTTTGAAGAGACAACCAGCCTCGATCAATAGTTGAGGACAGTACTGTAGAGTCCGATTGAAACGATCAATTTTACAGGTTTAGGGCCTGTTTGTTTCCAGCTACTTCTGGCTTCTGCTTCTGTCAGAAGCCCAGAAGCCAGAAGCCAGAACAAACGGGTTTGCTGAGAAGTGACTTCTGAAAAAACCAAAAGCTGCTTCTGAGGAAAATGAACAAACGGGTTTGCTGAGAAGCTCGCTGAGAGTAGCTTTTTTGAGAAGTTATGTGCTGAGAAGCCAAAAATTTATTGTAAAAGCCAACAGCATATTTCCAAAAACAGCTTTTAAAAAAACCAAAAAACACAGCTTTTCAAAAAAACCAAAAGCAGAAGCTCAAACAAACAGACCCTTAGTCCTTTGGGAAAGCCCAATAGAAACGGCACAGGCTGAGACTTCAGAGCTGCCCGGTTGTGCTGTGCCGCTGGGTCCGTGGGTCGCCCTGCTGGGCCCCGAAAATTACCTCAGGACCTCCTCGGCGACGTGGCAAGGCAGCTAGTTGGTCTTGATCGCTCTCGCGCGCCGTCCTTAAAGAGGCGGAATCCTCAACTGGCAAGGGATGAGAAGGCCGTCGTCGCTTCCATTTATAGTTATAATTGAGTAGCTGGCACATTTCAGTGTGTGTACCTAAAGCTCGTCAGAGATTGACACGAATAGGAATCCATATGTACCGAGCACAATGAGAGAGAGAAAAAAGGGACAAAGCAGGCGAGAGAGTTTTGCCGTGCCCCGCACGCTGCGTGATCGTGTTGTGTACTTGCGTTCTGCTTCATGTATTACCCAGGCTAGGCTTCGTCGCCGCAGGCCTCAGCAATGAACATGCACCAGGAGAGGCTAAACAATAGGGCGGTACGCTGCGCGCTCGTGTAACCTGGTCCACGGAAGGAAACAGTAAGGAAGATTGCCATGCTTCCAGCACTGGAGTTCTGGTGCGGAAAAGGGCTTTGTGTATAGACGTACTCTGTTCTGACGTCTCAAATCTAACCTGATGTAAACGGGATACGGGTCATGAGGAAATGGGATTACGAGAAGGACGGACTGTGGGAGAAGCGAGGAGACATGGCTTTTGAAAATCGGAGGAAAAGGGAAAAGTTCCAATGGCAAGGACCAAAGGTTTCCACGGCCGGCAAGAAAGGCAGCGATACTAAGTAAAATGTTCACGAGGATTTTATATTAATTGGAGAGGAGCAGAAAGAATTTATTGAGATCCATAATAGAGTCGTGCCACGATTAGATTCAGCTGATAAGAGTTTTAGGATTAAAACACGAGAAAACTCACTGAGATTCTTAGAATTGGATCTAAGACAAACCATCATTTTAATTGTCTTTTTATGATATTAATTAGGACAAAACATGATATAGGATTACTATCCTAAGAGGTCTCAAAGTGTATAAAATCTCGTGTCCTACTCTTTGATACGCACAGTTGATGACCATATGTCCATATTTTAAACAAGTTTTTGCGTAATCCATTTTATCCATCGCCGACAGATGTAATTCTGAAGTTTTTGCTTTGAATTCTTCACACAACACTTTACAATGCTTGAGAAAGGAAATGGGAAAAAATAATTCAAGGCAGTCGCTGTCAAAATTGTTAAACACGAGTTCCATGCAGTGAGACGGTAAGTTCAGAATTCAGAACACAAGTAAGACGAGAAGGTTCAGATCTACTGCCAGTTGCCGTGGTATTATCAGCGCGAACAACACATGTCAGACATAAGATCATGAGACAAGGAAAATTGCAGTGAGAATAACTGCTTTTATATGTGCCTTTCCATGCTAGCATAGTGTTCATTTGCAGAATAAGAAATGATCGGCCCGGCGCTTAAAGCTCACGGCTCCTGACGAAAACCCCCAGACACATGCACGTCATGCAGAAAACTAAACCCATGGACATATTAAACCGGCAAACCAAACCAGTGGCCGACGTAAGAAACGCCAAATATTACGCAAGGCGTGTCCCGCCCAAATGGGTCACCATGCCCTTCAATTCGACAAGCACTTGCACCTCCATGCTTGTTTCGGAGCAGTGTTTCTGGCATAGTGCCTGTTACTCTGAAGTCTGAACGGCAGCCACAAGATGGGAAGATTTTTCAAGATCAAAAAGAGCGCTAGACTGAATCCAAGCCAATCGTGCAAACGACAGGACCCAACTTGGAATGGATCCCACTAGGATTCAACAGGAACCGCAACCATTCAAGTTCAGGAGGACAGCAAAATCGTGACAGCGATGGGGCCTTTCCAACTGCCGACAACGATCGGCCCTTCTCTTCATAGCCATCAGATTTATTTTTAAAAAAAACGATTTTCACGAACCTCTAGCACCTTGAGTATGCCAACGAAAGGCATCTCGCTATCGTATGATCAGAGGTTCATGTCATACTCAGGACAGCTGAAACATCAGAGGCACAGTAGCCTATGTATGTAACGCAGTCAGAACTTCAGGTAAGTAAGCTCTTTTTTCTTGCACTCTTTACTGTAATCTATCTTGTCCAAAGAATCGTATGTTTCTTACATCAGATGTAACATATACCCTATCTTCAATCATTGGAAGGAATTACATATACCCTCTTTTACAATGATTAGACTTTGCCAGTTACATTCTTGCTTCGAGGTTCAATGGACTCGAGAACACCAATCAGAGGTCCCAGGAGGCTGTTCAGGTGTTAAGGCACAGCCTCCTGAGAAGATGAAGAGTAAGCTGCACGCTATCGTGTATGTCAATCAGAATTTTGTGCAGAGGTGTTCGTTTTCGAGTCAGTTTGGTAGTAGACAACATCTCCGGTATCGCTAACATAGTGGTCTTGCTTTAAGCTTTGTGCTAGCACCCTAAATAGGTGGAATGGGAGAGGACCTGACTTCTTTGGCTCTTTGTAGTACTTGCCAAGCACAGGTTTTGCTGCCTCAGTCTGCAGGTTAGATCCAAAACATGACTTGGTATGGTTGTTCTAGCCAAAAACACTTAGAAAGGCAAGATAGGGGGGGGGGGGGGGGGAGACTCTTACCGCCTCAATGAGATGGTAATGCGGGATTTGAGGGAAAAGATGATGGATGACATGAGTTCCAATGTCATGATGTATATTGTTGATCAATCCATAGTCCCGATCGAGCGTCGTCAGTCCTCCACGCAGATAACTCCATTCCTAATAGAGCAAAAGACAATGTGGTATCAATAAGCAATCTGTTTTCAAAAAGAAAATCAAGATAAGTAACTATAAATGAACAGCATTTGACAACCTGAAAACGAAGTGAAAAGTATTTAATAGGCTGAGCTAGCATTATATCCGGTAGGCGACAAAAAAGGAAGTTGCATCTTTTCCCCTCAAAAAGACAAAAGAAATCTATTTCTTTGTTCTATACTACTATAGCATCCTCCAATTCCAGAAGGTGACGAAAAAGGCTAGACCTTTGATTTGTAACATCCACCACTAGGGTTTCTCTGATTTGAGGTTTCATGGACACATTTGCCATTTGTGCATAAAGTGATTCCACATCTTGAATAATTACCACATTTGTATATATCAGCAAAAGCAGATAGGCTAGGAAGCTGCAGTAAAATGGTGTTATGGACAACAGCTGGTTATATCCGATATAAGTCAAAAGGAGAGTAAGTCATTTCACATCTAATATTTGTGGCAGGGTGTGTTCTAACGTATCTTTCATTTTTAGGGAAGGATGTATTATGATTCTGCAATTCGCCGACATTTGTTGGTTGTATTAATCGTCACTACACCTATTATCTTTTCAAGCAAGACAGAGAATTTGCATCATCGCTAACATTTGCAAGGTCCTATACAGAACAAGTAAACCTTATCTTCTGCTATTAATAGCAGCGTGACTTAGTTGAGGTAATACATTTAATAGCTTCCCACCCAACCAAAAATGGACAGTACATTGGTTTTTTGAAGATTACACAAGTCATCCTGAAACATCAAAAATTTGCAAATCTTTTTTTTCTCGAATACGCAGGAGAATTGCGTATCATTTCATTAAAGAAGAAAAAGAACCAAGTACAACACCAACTCCTCCCCTTAACAGTTTAGTAACAAAAATTTGCAAATCTGCTTTATTAATAATGATACTCACCTTTCCACGGTACCAGGGAAGCTTGTCTTCGTGGCCATGATGGTGCAAGTATGTGACCATATCCAGCCACATAACGAATACCTGCACAAGGGTTCACCAGAGGCAACCACATAAATTCTCCAGTACAACACACCCCACCTATACAAATTATCATTTTGCAGGAAGTGAGCATGTTATAGAAGAAACATCACTCTTACCAAGTATGGGATGGCATAGAGCTTTAGCATCTGAAGAGGCCCCATCACAAAGGTCAGACCAGCTAGAATACCAACCATGGCCAGCCAGGATGCTGTTGATGTTACTATGTCCTTCTTTTCATTAGGTTGGAACAGATCACTGCTCGGGTTGAAATGTGATCCTGACTTTCCTGGACTCCTTGCGAACTGGACAAACACACATGAACCCGCAGACAGGAATTTAGTACTGCTACCACATTACAGGATAAAAACATCAAATTCATATGTCATTGACAGATATGCACTTAGCCTCACCAAGTATAACGGGAATGCGAGCAAGGGGAACGGCATGGTGAACCGCAATTTCCGGGTCATAAAGTCCAGGCTGTTGTACAGCCTCTCTGGTAGCTGCAAGTTATCACAATACAAGAAAACATCAATCCCAATTCATCAACATGCATCATCTGCATAATTCCCAATGAACCCACACAAAGACAAAGTAACAGAACAATTACCGGGTGCCAGGACTCGTCCTTCTCGACGTGGCCGTGGTTCTGATGATGCGTCCTGTGGCTAATCCTCCTGCAATTCCATTCAAAGACAGCGCCTTTCTTAGCATCAACGATATTTCGTAACAGAAACTAAGAGTCTAAGAAGCATAGGAAACATAGGTAGTAATCATCATACCATCCGTGGTATGGGACAAGAATGGAGGAGTGGAGTATGTGGCCGACCACGCTGTTCAGCTTGGAGTTGTTTGAGAAGCTCCCATGTCCACTGCAAACACGAAACGCACGTATCTGGCAGGGTCAAAAACCCGATCTTGAAGCTAAAACTCGCATAAAAATCTAATCTTCGGCATGGCATGGTGTTCGAACTGTACCAGTCGTGCCCGAGAACGAAGAGCGCCCAGAACATGGTGCCCTGCGCGGCCCAGTAAAGCGGCCAGACGAGCCAGCTGTCCAGGCGCGCGGCGGCTGCGGCGAGGCCCAGCACGACGACAACGTCGCGCAGCACGTAGCTCATGGAGCGCCAGGGGTCCTTGACCCAGCAGTGCTTGGGTATGGCCGCGCGGATCTCCGCGAGCCCGAACGGCGGCGGCACCCCGGGATCGAAGTCACCCTCGGCGCCGTTGGCCGCCACCACCTCCTTCTCCTCTCCCTGGGGGGAGCTCCTCTTGTCCTCCTCAACGGCGGAGACGAGGCGGGTGGGCGCGGAGACGCGGAGCGCCCACTCGCGGTGGATGGCCGCCGCCGCGGGCCTGCGCGGCACCGCGGCGAGCGAGGGGGGAGCCGGCGCCGCAATGGCGCCGCGAAGGCGGAGCGGCGCAAGGCCGCAGCACTCGGAGAGCATGAGCCGAGCCATTGGCGACGGCTCCGGCGGCAGCAGCAGGCAGCGAGACGGGTATACGGATGGGTGGAAGGCTATTGTCTAATCTAGTCCACCACCGTCGCCGCCGCAAGCTCGCACGGGATCTTTTGCGTTCGGGATGGGGTTGGCTTGCGGTGGCCGGGCTTGGCAGGCTGAGCCAGGTTTTTTATACCGGCGCGCGAGGGAGGCGGCCTCACCCGTGCCGTGTAACGCGTCTTGGGGCGTCATGATGGAGCATGGAGCACGCGGTGTGGTGGACTCGGACCGGGACCAGTGCCGAGGCTGGATGGGTCGGACGCGAGCCGAGCACAGAGACGGCCGGGGGTTGGCAGACACGTGTGAATCGTTGCGGTGTGGACATGGCAAGGGGGCTTCGACGCTGGACGCCCTGATTTTTAATTAATCCGTGTTGACTCGTTTAGTGATGGGAATTAGTTCGACTAAAAAGTGGTCGTGCAAAAGCCGTGCGCTCGTGTGGAAATTGAACCATGGCGATGCGTATTTCATTCCACCACTAATAACTTAAAGAGCCATGTACTATTAATTTGGCTGCTGGCTTCGTCTCTATATGTAAGCATGCTTGCCTCGTTACTTCGTTACAGCGTGATGTCACGCAGAGGCAGTCAAGGGAATTGTTCCAACTCACTGTTGTCGACCGACCTAATCGTCTTTTTTTCGTTTTAAGTCTCCTCGTATCATCAGAAGAAATTTAAAGAACTCGAAACGTAGCACATGCGGAACTATAGAAAGTGTCCGACTTAGCCCATGCTACCAGTCCAAGTCTCTGTAGTCTGTACCAGTAGTATTAGTGCTTGCATTAATGTTTAACGAAAATATTAAAGCTATACGACCTGTATAAATTATAATGCATGTGACTATGTGAGGTCGTATGTGCAGGCCCCTGCTGGAACCGTGGAGGCGTGGAGCAGGCGCGCCCACGTAACCGGACGTGCTTGGCGCTCCTGGCTCGTGGGCTCGTGACCCCCGCAGCGCCGTCGATCAACTGATGGACGGTGCCACGCTTAGATATTTCCGCTCCCAAGTGTCCCAAGTGGTGGTCGTCGGCGCGCGGTGCGGCCAGTGGCTCAGTGCCGCGAGGGCAAGGCTGACCAGCCGGGCCCGTGACGAAGGGGAATCTCGGGCAGATCGGGGCCTTTTTCGGCGTGATGTGGGCCTGTGGGCTCGGACCCGGATCCTAGTCGGTGGCCGCTAGGGTCCATCGGCCGCCGACTCCTCCTCCTATCCCTGCATTGCGCATGCGTTCGTGGTAGTCTGGCAGAGGTGCGGTGAAAGTTCACTGACCGCGACGACGACAACCTCGGTTAGGATATCGACTTTGCGCTGTGCACTTGTGCTGTAGCCCAGGCTAGTGGCAGCAGTGCACGGCACCGTAGCAACAGCAGAGCAGAAGACGACGCCCGCGCTCTCAGCTTCGCGTGGTCGGTGGTGGAACACGACATGCCCTGGCCTGGCCACCGGGGAACGGGTGCAGCACTGCAGCTCCATGTGGGCCGTAGCGACCACCCCAGAGATGGATGCAGTGGAGGCGCCGGATTTCGTTCGGATGGGGCTCGCAGCTCGTCATTTCGCCAGGATTCAATTCCATGTCCAAACAGGAAAGGAAATTCTATATAATCCTTCATAAAAAAGACTTTCATAAGATCCTAATCATATCGTTTTTTTATCTAACAGCTGACGCGTGCAGATGAGAGAAGAAAAAGGACACATGTTATACTTGAGGTAAAAAATCTTTTAAAAGATCGTGTCTTATAGAATTTTCTTCCTTCAAACAAGATACAAACAAGATACATGGGATAGTGAAAATACTAATGTTACCCAACAGTGCGGGGGTGATCCAAGTGCTGAGAGTTGGGATGTCAAGTACCGAAGTGCCAAACTCTTCCAAAGTATCTCTCTTTTTATTTATTTGAGGGCTAACTCTTCCAAGGTGTTGGGGGTGTATGACTGTTGGACGTAGTGCTGTCGCGTTCGTCGGGCTGAAAATTACAGTTGTTCAAAAACTAGTTCTGCCATGAAACATCTTTGTTCATTCTGTTTCTTTTGTTTCAATCTAACTAGCACGTATCGATCCTGTCGAGCGAAAGAAAACTAGCATGGCACAAGCTAAGCAGCAGGAGTGCAGGACCATCGACCATTTCGATTAGGAAATTGTCGTTTCTTTGGTAGCTTGGCTCTCTGTGGAAGATCTTTTCTACTAAACCAAAGAGAACCGTGAGGGTTCAACAGCCCAGATGCATGCACACTATTGTAGCACTAGTAAGTAGTAACATCGCATGCACGAAATATGGTTTTCAATTAGGTGGCATGATGGTGATTATGGTCACACTAGTGGCGTCAGTATTACTAACTGCTGGAGGAAGGTGGATATAGAATTAAAAGCGCGCCAACGGCAGACGCCGCAAGAACGCCAACGGGAGTGCACTCAAAAATTTTCCACCTCTGCGCCAACGGCAGACATCGCAAGGACCATATCCACTTCTGTTAGACGTATAATATTATTTCCGTTTTCAACTTCATCCAAACAACGGAAGGTCTTGCTGTTAGCCATGAGGAGAAGGCCGCTGAAATCTTTCGACACTTCTGGACCATCCTAAGTACCCCGCAGATGGCACTTTAGGCTTTATTTGGGATGCCATAGGCCTTCCAAGCCTGATCTCTCATCGCTCAAGTCTTCCTTATTGGAGGAAGAGATATGATCAACCTTTAAAGCTTCTCCATTAGACAAAGCCTCTGGACCAGACGGATACACGGGTTGTTTTTATCGGCAGTGTTGGGACCTTATCAAAGAAGATGTCATGGCTGTAGTTCACTATTTTTACAGCATGCACTCTCATCACTTTGATCGCATCAATGGGGCTTTTATCTCTCTGTTGTCGAAAAAAGAAGGAGCATCTGAAGTGGGGGACTACCGACCGATCAGCCTAATTAGCACCTTTGTGAAGCTCATCTCCAAAGCTTTATCTCTCCGATTGGCCCCTTTCTTAGACAAGCTTGTCTCCATGGCCCAGAGTGCATTTATCAAGAAGAAGTGTATCCAAGACAATTTTCTATATGTCAAAAATTTAGCGCGGGCTTTACATCGCAAGCACAAACCGTCACTTCTGCTCAAGTTGGATATTTCTAAGGCCTTCGACATGGTCTCTTGGTCCTATCTCCTGGATCTCCTTCAAGCACGTGGTTTCAGACCCCGTTAGCGGGAATGGATGTCTATCTTCGCCACGGCTTCGTCCAATGTGCTCCTTAATGGTTCCCCTGGACAGACTCTCCACCACCGCATGGGCCTACAACAGGGTGATCCACTTTCCTCTTTCTTGTTCATCATTGCCATCGACCCGTTACAACGCCTTTTTGAGATAGCAATAAGGATTGGCTTATTGTCTCTGATTAATCATCGAGCTGCAAGGATGCAGCTCTCTCCCCACGCCGATGATATGGCCATCTTTTTGGCCCCCATCAAGGAAGAGCTGGAACTAACTGGTCAGGTTTTGGAGCTCTTCGGCCAAGTCACTAGCCTGCGAGCAAACTTATCCAAGAATTTTGTTGCAGCTATTCAATGTGATGAGATAGACCTACAAGACATCCTGGCAGCAATCCAAGTCCCCCTAGTATCTCTTCCTTTCAAATACCTCAGGATGACACTATCTTTACGTAAACTGTGATAGGTGGAGCTTCAGCCGCTACTCGACCCTGCCGCGGGTAGGGTGGCAGGCTGGAAAGGCTGCTTTTTTAACCCTGCCGAGAGGGTGACTCTGGCAAAATCTATGCTCACTGCTCTACCAATCTACATCATGACTATCCACCATCTGCTAGTCTATGTTCGGAAGCGACTGGCGAAAATAATACGTACTTTGGTGTGGGCCAGTGCAGAGGAGGCTAATGGTGCCAAATGTAGAGTTTCATGGGATCATGTTTGCCGGCCGAAGGATTTAGGCGGACTGGGTATCCTCAACCTAGAGAACTTCGGTTGTGCCCTCCAACTTCGTTGGCTGTGCTTTACATGGACAACTCTAGAGAAGCCTTGGGTCGAACTTGAAATCCCTATGATGACATGAACTAGGCGCTCTTCAACACTCTCACAACTATTTTCAGTAGGCGATGGATGTACAGCTGACTTTTGGAACAGTTACTGGCTACAAGGTTCCTCTCCCCGGAACATTGCGTCGGACCTCTATATGGAGACCCGGCCATGACACCGCACTGTTAGCGTGGCATTGACCAACAACCAATGGATCGAGGACATCAGAGATCGCATCACACCTAATACATTGCCAGACTATGTCAGGCTATGGCAAGCCTTGAGGGGACTCATGCTAACCTCTACTTCGGACACCATTGTTTGGCGGGGTCGATGATAGGATCCTATTCTATACTCGATCTGCTTATCTAAGTCAGTTTGAAGGAAGCTCCTCGGTCGACTTTGTTCCTTTGGTATGGGAGCCATGAGCACCCCCATGAATCAAATTCTTCGCCTGGCTCCTAATCAACCGACGGGTTTACACGACAGATCGACTGCTTCATCGAGGATGGCCAAATTCATATTTATGTCCCCTTTGCGTTCGTAACCTAGAGACCATCGACCATCTTTTCATGGACTACCCCTTCACGACTGACGTGTGGCATGCCATGGGTGATTGGTCCAACCTACCAACCCTCGCACATGGTGCTGCGCACAACTTCCAACGATGGTGGGAACAATGCGTCCTTTCTACGCCTCAAGCTTCCTGGCGCAAGCTCAAAAGCCTCATCCTCCTCACTCTGTGGTAGCTGTGGAAGGAAAGAAATCGCCGCATCTTCAAAGACAAATGCACAGCCCCAAACGCCATCAGATGTCTAATCAAGAAGGAGTTCAATCTCTGGGCCTTGATTGGCACTCGACTCTTTTAGTTGGGTGGATCACCTTATATATCTTGTATAGTTAGATAGATAGAGAATTTTCCTTTTGTTTTGTTTCTTGTTTTCCTTTAGGTCCTTGTACCTGGCCTTTTTTCCCTCTAATGGATGAAAACACAGCTCTTCTGCTTTTTTGTCAAAAAAAACACAACAAGTTCCTTTTTTATATTTGTGTATAGGTAAGAAGTGACTAGATTGCATGAATCGATCAACTACTAGTAGCAGGAATAGTGTACGGACACTTCCTGTCATGAACCAACTGGATGCACTAATCTTGGAAGAAAATTAGGCGTAGATAGCATAGATTTGAGGGAGTAGATCGGATCTAAATTAATCTAGGATTGAAGTCGTCAAGTATCTCCTATGCTAGGGTCTTGGTGCTTGCGTCGAGCTGCGTATACGTTGATCTAGCTTGACTTCTCCTCTCTAAGGGTCTAGGTCCCTACCTTATATAGGACTGATATACCGCCTCCTATCTAGCTATAATTGATATAGAGAGTCCTTCACCTTGTTCATCAAGACAAAACAGATAGATCCGCTCGAGATACTAGTTGTACTTGGGTTGGGTAACCAATCGAGACCTTCATAGTATACACCTTCTAGATTTTTGGATGCATTAGGTACCGCTGATTTGGTTCTAAAATATCCAGAGTTGTTAAGTATGCGTGCGGTGTACCCTTTTCCATATACGATGTGTTCCTTATGCGTATATACCCTATAGTTAGATATTCAACACCCTCCCCCATCAAATTGCAGGAAATAGAGACATGGTGTGGGTGAACTGTGATACCCCCCGCCCAGAACGCGTGCCAAATTCCTGATGAATAGAAAAGAATGGCGCATTAGCGAAGTGGGGCATACCCTTGACTGGAGGTGGATTGGGGAACAACGATTCTCCTAAATCCTTCCCCTGATGTGATGAATCGAAGCCATGGCCGATTGGCCCCAGATCGCCCGCCTCGCGCGCTAATTGAGGATCATCTAAGTGCTTGATGTGGGGTGGCAACTGAAGAAGAGGTGGTCAATTATCCGATTGCGAGCCTCCCTTGCCACCAATGATGAACAACTGCACTTGTTCACACAGTTCCATCACCTTGCCCTGCAAATCGTCCACTGCCGCCTCCATCTCTGGCTTCCAACCACGAGGAGCTTCACCGTAGGGTTCATGTCCTCCACCGTCTTCAAGATCGCCGTATTGGAAGCCTTCAACTCTGCCAGCACCTTTGCAATCTCATTCACCTACTGCTCCATCTCGCCTTCTTCTTCCGCTCGCGCGTCAGATAATGCGGATGAGCGAGGTATTTTGGTTGATCCGCTAGGATCGAAATAGCTCTGGTACCAAATATCACAAACCAACTTGATTCACTAGTCTTGGAAGAGAAGTTAGGGTAGATAGCATAGATTTGAGGAAGAAAAAGCAAGAACCGTCACCAGAGAGCTTTTGGATTTAGAGAGGGAATAAAGAGTTCAGGTTTTCCACACTTTTCTTCTCTCCCTCGTCAAGTCTCTTAAATCTCTCATTGGGTTACATCTTTTGGCCCAACTCGGGCTAGCCAACCAAGCACTGGGCTTAAGGACCCGGTTCGATGTCCGCTGATCTGTCTGTCGTCACGGTCCACAGGCCCGGTAGTAGCTCCGTGACACTTCCGTCCATCATTGTACTAAGTCCTAACATTAAGGTCAGTACGAGTGAAGGCCAGAGCGCCTACCCAGTTGTGTACTAGCTAACTGCTTCTAGTGAGGTGATAGCTAATATCCCTAGCTTGCTTACCGCCACCGCTCTCCCTAATCTATCCCTAGAGAACATTGCCCCACGGTCATTTATATTTTGTGGACGGAGAAGGGGGTTAGTTGGGGTGGTAGCATCACCATCACCATCACCATGGCCGGTGCTGCGCCATGCGCTTCCTGCTTTGGTTGGTTTGGTCATGCTCATGCATTTGTCCTTTCCGCTCGGATGGGGACCTGCACCAGAGGCCATTAGATCCACTAAACATGGGCTAATAAGAAAACTTAATTTGCTCGCAAACCGCAGCTGTGGCCGGCAGCAGGGCACGAGATCCTCGTGGCCAGGCCAGCGTCTAGTCTGAATCAATTTTGGTCCCCTTCACGTTAGACCAGCTGCTGCTGCTGATGCTAATCTAATACTAGGAGCTAACCAACCCACAGAATAAAGGAGATCGCGTCGCCATTCTGCCTAATTCACCTCGTGCTAATAGTAATGATCTTAGTTTTTTACGCAGGTTGCAGGTCGTTTTTAAGACCAAATTGGTCCCTTTTTCCTACTTATTTGGACTTTTGGGTTAGGTCTTGGTCTTCTTCACATATAATATCGCTCCAGCCTATAAGCGTTTGCGCATGTTTATCAGACTCGTCCTTCTTCGCTGCACTGAGAGTTATCGTTTGCCTGCTTATGTTTGTTCAGATGAAACCTGGGCTGCCGACCGGGATGAGAACGAATAGTGGACATTAATTCTGCAGACGAAAGCTGTGCTGCCCATGACGAGACTGGGCTGGCCCAGATACTCCGTACTCTCCGGGACCCATGTCGTACCAACGAACAATCTGCATCGGACTGAGATCCTCTATATTGGAGAAGCCAATGCAGAGAGGCTACGGTCCTCTGCATTAAGTGAACGCGCACAGTCCGATCAAAAAGCAGGAAGCCCAGATCATGCGCTACAGTAACCTGTGAACAACAGATTATGCCGGTACAGTAGATCCTAACACTGTTGCTACAACATTTACTACAGTAATATTGATAAATTAATGCAGGGTACTGTAGTTATTGACTCATTACATTGTTCATACAGTGATTCTCTGCATTAATCGTAATTAAGACAGAGGATCCGTGTCCATCTGCATCCAAGTCTGAGAGCGTATGCAGACGAGATTTGCTCCATTGCCCCTATCGTGTCCTCTCTTAGCGCCACCCATTCTGGACAAGGCTAATTCATGGACGCTCGGTGTAGAATTAGCAACTTTTGAAATAGCTCCTCTCACATTTCCGTTTTTAAGAAAAATTTTCTATCCTGTGTCTTTTTATTTTTGAAAAAAATTCTGAATAAGTTATTAACAAGTTTTCCGAATAAATTAACGAGAAAATTTTTGAGTAAAAGGTTATAAAAAAAGTTTGCTCAGAAAATTTTTTAAAGAAATTTTTTTAATTTTTTTTTCTAAAAATCAGAAACGGGCTCACCGAGGAGGCGCGAGCAGAGCACAGCAAGCGAAACAGAAATTGCGCATACTACAGGCAGTTTCACACTTTCACGTACCGTCTCCTCCTAGTTTCGCAGTACTACTGTTTAGTTATGCTTCCCTCTCCCGGAGCATCGGAAAGCTCCGGCAAGTGAGATAGACCGGGCAGACGTCAACCATCCAAGTCATGCATGCTGAATACATACATACACACCAGGTCATGCAACCTCTTAAATGCAGGGTCGGCAGTAGTATGATCGATCAGGGTAGTAGTGTATCTATCGTTTGATCGATCATTCACAATGCTAGCGGTGGTGGGGTGCAGTGAAATCAACTGACGGGCAAGACGAGCAGATGATCAGTGGGGTGCTCTGACTCTTCATGGCTTCGTGGGCTGCGCAGGGTACGTACGTTGAACAGGCCAAGCGACGTCCAGTGTCCACACGCGCGCACAGATACCGCGGAAGGATCATCGCTTCCACCATTTCTTCTCCATGTTTCTCGAGATCTGCTGAGCAAGGGAGGCGAAGTTTTCTGCTTCGCTCTCCAGCTCGGCGGATTGCTCGGTTATTTCTCTGGTGAGACACAGAGGGGAGGATGACCATCAGTCGCAATGGCTGCTGGTGGGTGCTCGTAATTGAACATGGGGAAGACATGCGCTACTGCTTAATGAAAAGGATGTGAGTTCTGAAGTCAAAGAACACATAAACTGAGTTCATTTACCGCGAGTTTCTCCTGCCGCTGCACGAGCTTATCTTCCGCTGCAGCCGCTGCTGCAGCAGCGTCCTGCAATGCAATGCTGATCAAGTTCGGTAAATCAACACAAAATGAGCAATTTAAAATATTGGTGAGACTGTAAGAAGGAAAAATTCCCCTTCGAATTTGTATTTGGTGAGGATCTCTTGCGTGCTTTTCTTCCTTGGCGTCTGAACGTCACTTGTTCAGTTGTTCCTTCAAATAGTCTCCCTCTCTCCAACTCTAGCAGATAGCAGACACTGTGGTTAGTAAAAGGGGAGCCGTAACATATCCTTCAACTGCTTGAAACTGTTGCACAACCTGTCTTGCTCTTCTTGTTCAAAGTAGATGTGGATGATGATGTTGGTTTTGATGGTGCTTCGTCGTCAATCTTGATGTCATCTGCATTGGATTATGCTTGGCTAAGTATGCGCCACAGACACACACAGAGAGGGAAAGAGAGAGAAAGAGAACCAACTGTCAATTCTTGTGTTGGTCTTGGTCCCTTGTTTCCCATTGCCAATTCAAGAAGATAGCGCCCTGGGATGTTAGCTTAGTTTTGCCCAGTGAAACTTTCTTTCAATTATGCGTTTCCTTTCTGATCCTGTTATGACATGCCCAAGAACTCCAGCTGCCATATCCTGCGTTACAATTTCCATGTGAAGCCAAGATAGAGAGTTGATGCAGGGGAAAAGAAAAAAAAAACAGAGAAGACCAAATCATCAAATAAAGCTCAACCTTCCACCTCATCTTGTTTTTTCTTATCCATAAGATCACTGCGTTATTAAATTTGTAATTGGTTTTAACTCAAAACTACTATTTGCTTGAAACATAATGGATCCACATCGTCCAAAAGACCAGCGGTGGCAGAAATCATTATAAAAGAGGAAGAATGCACATTCAGATCCGATTACCTGCAACGGAGGATGGACACGAGGCAATAAGAGAAAGACAGCTTTGTTCCGAATTGTAAAATGCAACAAAAACAAAGGTCAGCTTGAGTTCCTAATGAGGGATAGCAGGCAAAGAGATGAAAAAAATAGGGGTATTTTTTTAGCTGGTCACCACATTTAACCACCTTGAAGTGTGGCTTGCCACAAGGGGTTGGCGCCCTTATTTTTGGGCAGCGGGATTCTGGCCTTTTTTTATTTGAAACAAAATATAAAATCAGAAGGAGTCGAACATAGAATTGCACGCTGAAAGAGGGACGAAAGTTGGATGTTAGTTTCAGATCAGCAAATATTCGGAGCTCAAATTTCACTGTGACTGTCATCATTCGGTATTGAGGTAAAGAAAAAGGAAAACCATAGCTGATTAGAATCGAGCACAAATATTTGGACAGTACCAATATCGTCAATCATAGGAAAGTCTGCCTGAATAATCATAGCTGCTGCCCTACGAGCAGCCGGATCACAGTGGCAATCATCATGCTAAGAGATTCACTAATGATGTGTTTAGTTGTCTGAATTTACTCTAGTTTGATTCGACGAATATATACAATCTCAGGCAAAAGTGTATTTAGTTACCAATATCTATTGTTCCAGTTTGATTCGACGGATGTAAATATACATCTTCAGTCTGGCCTAAGAGTATCCACAGTCTGACTCGACGAATGCAGACTCTGCATCCGCTCATATAGACGAATCCACTTGTCAATATCAGTAAATCATCTTCATACGAGAAACCAATCACAATCTTAATTTTTGCATTCGCTTATACAGCCTTAGATTCGGTCATCCAAACAAAAATTCAACTCAGCCTGTCCAGACAGATATGAGCATGTATTCGCTCATATAGGCGGAACCACTTATCAATATTATAAAACCATCTTTATACGAGTAACCAATCACACTCTCAACTCTTGCATGCGCTCATATGGTGTCAGGTTCAGTCAAACAAATAGAAACTCAACTCAGCCTGTCCAGACATATACAACTGACCAAATACATTCATTTTCAACAAATATAACCCCGCTCTATCTGCTTATACGATGCAGCTTTACAAAATCTCGTTTAAGTAATCAACCACACCCTAACACAGGTTCGGGATTATGCAGGAGCCAGCTGTGAACTCCTGGCCTCTAGGCTGTGCAAGCAAGGTAGCAGTACAAATTTGTGAGGTGTAGTTTTGTATTCACGGATATCTATTGAAGACGAATAAACTCTGGTCAATCTGGGGTTTCAATGTAACTTCAGTTTACCGGACAAGAACGTCAAGCTACCAAGAGGTCAAGGAAACTGGACTGTTAGTTAACTGTTTACAGGACCGGCAGGCCAACCTGCCTATTTATTTAATCTACTCTGGCAACGAGTAAATTTACTTTCCATTTTTTAACCTTCAGTTTCTAACATAAAGATTGATATTAAGAGGAAAAAAAAAAGATCAGGTATTAGATCAGACTACACAAACGGGGCCTAGAGCAAAACTGTTTTTCATTGGCTTTCACCAAGGCTACTACTCCAGCTGTCAAGCCCGCACAGATAATGGAGATGAAGTATTGTGCGTTCCGTTCTACTACAGATGAGATGTGACCATGAATATAAGATTCCCGATTTGTGCGATTTAGTTTTTCTGAGAGCATACAAGCACTACTCATGCAAGAAGTACACTATCGACAACTTCTGAACTCTGGTGACAACTATCAGCAGGAAGACCTTGGCTAAGAGTGAAAGTTGTTGCAGTAATCCCTCCAACAATGGTTGCTGAAGCCACAGGAAGGTACTGCAATCCGTTTTCCCAAAAATTGCAGAAAGGTGAGAACAGAAGCGATTACATGCCAAAGCAGAGTTGTTTAACCATACAAGAGTGGCAATCGCCATCAGAGAAATGAGAAGGTCCAAAACTAAGACAGGCAAAATATTTGTTAATTACCGAAGCAGATTCAAATCCACCAATTTGAAAAGGTCTGCCTTGGCTGACTGTATAATAATCGCTAATAAGGTCTAGAGCATCCTGAAGATGAATAATGAAGCAAAAAGAGGCACAACCTAAGCATAAATTCGTAGAATGGAAACTGCAAGATTGAACAGAAGGGTGTTGGCAGGAATGATCTTAGAATGAAGCACAGGGAGAGAATTATATTATTAATTGAAATGGATATAAAGTTGTATCTGAATCAATAGATCTCACGGTACATCCTTAAACATGGAAAAGAGAAATGATGCAATGCGCACTTGCTACATCGTGTGAAGTTTAGTTAGCGCTCCAACGACTGAAGTGCGACAGAAGGTCAACAAGAAACACACTTAAGAGGATTGATCACTGATAGGAGTAGATCAAATACTGAGAGTAATATAAGAACTTCAAGTTACCACTTACCTGTCTCATTCCGTCATGAAAATTATTCAAATAATATCGTGAAAGAGCACTCGTACCATCTTTAATTAATCCAGGTAATGTCTGCCTTCCGTATCTGTGTTATCTCCGGCAGTTGTAATGGAAGTTAGCCAAGTTACACACATAGTACAGTTGATTCACGAATTATTGAGGTAGGAAATGCTAGAAATTACCTCACTAGATCCCTTTTCAAAGCATAAGAACCAGCATACTCCAAGCTTAGCTCATCACCGTGCTCAACCCATACTGTCAGGCATGTAACACAAGATATGTAGAGAACTTCCTAATTATCGACAGTAAACATTTCACCATAAAATTAGCTTACATTTTTTTAATGTATCATTAATGTTTTCAGAGAGAGAAATGCTTTCAGATGATGATAATGCTCCCATCCGCAGCAACTGTGAATCCAATGATTTTCTTGCAAGGAAACTCTGTAAAGCAGAAGAAAAGGTGTTCCAAAGGAATTAATAACAATGATACAAAATGATAAATGCCATTTTTCATTGGTACATTCTGAAAACACCATCATTAGCATTACATCCAGCTGCATGCTCTGTTTAGACCCGAGAAACTATTGAGCACAGGCTACATCATTCCCCTGCTGGCTGCTTGCCGCCTTGTTATGCAAAGTATTGTTATGTAGAGATGCTCGTAAGGCAGAACTATTATGTTAGGACATAGTGGCATAACCATTACTAACATGTAACTGAACGAAATAAATTTAGTATGGAACTTTGCCCACTAAGAGATCATCATGGTAGCCCAACAATACTGAAATTCAAATTAACAAGAGCCATACACATCGGCAAATTAGCAAGTTGGATTGTCAAGATAGAAGTACAGAGCTACATTATTTATCAAATTGAATCGCAGAAATAAGATGGAATAAACATGTGTGCAATTGGACCTAACTACACCGATTTGCTCCAACAAAATCTCTCGTTTGGAGTTCATAAGAAAATATCTGCTCAGCTGGCCCAGAAAAGAATCAAGATCAAATTACTTGCCACAGTTAAACCTTTGGTTGGAATAAATCTTGAAGTAGTACGATCAGGGACAAAAAGTAAGCATGAAATGTTGGACATATAAAAATACCCTTGTTTCTGAATAACTCCCTCATTTTGAATGTAGAGGGCTTGCAAATTATCAAAGTTCCCTCCACGACAAACATGATGGAAATCAAAATGCACATACCTGCAATAGAAGGGCCACATCCAGCATATAACTAATAAGTTTTATGAAAATTCTAGTCACAGGGAGATGGTAATCATTTCATCACTTGTAATATCAGAAGTCAATAGAAGTAAGCATTTCCAAGAAACACAAGTAACCTGACACCAGGAATTTTGTCCATTTCAGCAGCAAATGCATTGCTTAAATTTCCTTCATCACCTCGCTACAAGCAACCATGAATTAGATGAACTGTCGTCTGTCCTCAATGGCAAAAAAGAACTGTTTACGGCAGGAAAACAACCTCCAGCCCAAAGTGCACTATGCTACGAGTACAGGCTTCCCTACATTTCGGTTCAAACAGAACTTTGCTCTGTTGCACTTTTTAGTTTTTTCAAAGAAAAAAAATCACACATATGACATATCCGCTTTTCCAGGAAGGAAAGATATTGCTTTAAACAAATTATCTTTTGTTTCAATGTTCATTTACTAATCTTGCCTGAAATCAAGCTAACATAGAGTTGAATGCCATAGCAGTTACCAGTTAGTGCAAACTCAATTCTTCCCATTGAACAAAACTAAAAGACCACATAGACTGTGCTTGATGCTATGCAAGTTTGTTAGATAGTTCATATTTTAGCCAAACTGCAAAGTTGAAACTAATTAACATGCCATAAATAAATATGTTTTGCTTCACAAAACCTCATAATACTCATTTGTTTAATCAAATAATAGTGCATTACATCAACATGTATTGAAAACTTACTTTATCAGTCAAATCAATAACAACTGTATCGCCATATCGTTGTGAAAGATCAAAAAAGTGGCGTTGAACAACTTTCGGCTGTGGGTAATAGTAGTTAGAGAGAAGTCAGCAGACTGTTTCAGTATGTGAGCCACAACAGATGTAAATAATGACAAGAAGTTCCTACAGTTCCTTCATGTTCAATAATGCTGAGCCGTAGTTTATAGCTCAAATCCACTATTTGCTCCCAGAGAAGTGGAATGGAGCCTGGAACCTAACATGGGAATGAGTAAGCTTGTAAAGCATTGGAAATGGAACACATTATAACTAAATGACATTCTAAGACTTACATGGATAATTTAATGCTTATCTATGATATGTGCTACACATTATGCATAATATCAATGAAAGAAATAATAACTACCACGCATATGGACCAATTTCATACTTAATCAAACTAGATGGACACCCACGGCAATTTCTAAAAGTCCATTTGAACATAAAGTGGAAAAACTATTGTGTCATACTGAATTAAGGGAGAGGAACGGTCCTTTCATGGCCGTAACTATTAAGAAAAAAATGTGACCAAAATTCATTCTTGATCAGTTTGACTAGCTACGATTATTTTAATGATGTGGTCTGATGCCATTCTTCCTCTTGGGATCGACTTTCTAAGTTTGTATGACATAGCATTGATAAAAAGAAAATCGGTTTCAAAACTAATAATAGGCTGTATTTTGAACGTATCATGATCATCCAGCAACAAAAAGTTTCATTCATTATATCATGAAGCCACCTGTATAAATGAGGATGTGAGACCTTCGTCCTCAACCAACTGTTCTGTTTCTACAAAATTTGCTGTGGCACCTTCAAGATTTGCACCCCTTCTCCACATTCTTGTACCTGGCTACCTGCAATGAGTAAATGATGATGCATTACAATCTGGAAGTATCACTGGGTTCTTTAAGTTACTTATGTTTCAAGATGTGTCAGCAAAAAGAAAAGAAAAAAAGGAAAAAAGAAAAAAGTACAACCTAGACGCCTGTTGCATCTCCTTGAGAACAATGTTATTCTGACAGGTGTGTCCTTCAAGGCAAAATGCGCTCACTGAAAACGTAAAATAGTTAAGGATACACCAACTTCCTTAACTAGACATATGAGTTTTATCGCTACTAACAGCTTCTGATGTATTTATAAAGCATCTAAATCATACTTTAGGAGAGTCAGCCCATATATATACTAACAGCAAAAAGATTAAACTACACACAAGGATTACATTAACACATTGCAATTTTTAAAAAGTTATATATCGTAACAATTCGGATAGCAAAATAAAGAAGCTAACATTATACATGGAAAGCAAGTATACAGTACACACCATTAAACAATAATTTTTGGATATTTCCTTGTATCAGTGTGATGATGAACTCATCAAGCTGCAACAAAATATCCCAAAAAACAAGTAAGAACGTGAACAAGGAGAAAAAAAATCACAAATACATATTTCCAATCCCTTCATATATGATTACCTTAGCTTCAATAAGCTCCTCTTAACAAAGTTTTATTCCAAATAAAACGTGGATCAGCCTGAAAAATAAGGTGAAAGAATAGTGAGAATGAAATATTACTTTTGGTATACTGCATGATTCATTATCTGAAAACTGTTAGAAATATCAACTTGTATTCCCGGAAGACACTAGGCTAGTATATATACACATGTATAGGTAGCAATGTGCAAGAAACCTCTTATAGTCTGGGGATATTACACAAAGCAATATATATATTTAACACCCCTCCCCCCTCTCAAACTCATGGGGGATCAACCACACTGAGTTTGGAGAGATAGAATCTGTGTTGACTTGTACTCTGTGCCTTTATGAAGAAATTGGCCAATTGAAGCTCGGAAGGAACATACTGAAGAGCAATCACCTCATCATGTATCTGTGTCCGTGTAAGAAGCATCCAACGAGCAACAGGGTCCCAACACCTATAGCTTTTATGATCAACACTGTAACCAAGAAAGACACTCAACAGATTAAACGATCAACTTGGTATGTTCATGGGGGACGAGAAGAACGTAACAAACATAGTCAAAAAGACGAAGAGATGAGTAGTTAGGAAGACATCCACATAGACGCTCAAAAGGAATCCTGTCTTTGAGAGTTGAGGAGGGTTAGATATTGACCAAGTATGTGACAATGGAGACCACTTTAGCTAAAAAAATGAGACGAAACAGAAGAGGCAATCATAAGCACATAAGCTGTCTGAAGGAGATGACGATGCTTGCGCTCAGCAACCCAATTATGAGCATGAACTCCAAAACAGAAGAACTGAAACAACGTACTCTGTTTAGCAAGAAAGGAACGAATATGCCCAGAAAAAAATTCTGCCAGCAGAGTCAACATGAAAAACACGAATAGGAGTGTTAAACTTAGTGTGAATCATAGTGGCAAAGCACTTACATATAGATACCACCTCACTATGAGAAGACATGAAATAAATCCAGGTGTGACGACAGAAATCATCTATAAAGATAATATAGTAGCTATGATCCTCTTTCGAAACGAAGGGAGCCAGACCCCATACATCTAAGTGAACAATATCAAAAGGATGTTGAGACATTGACTCACTATGAGGATAAGGAAGCTAAATCTGTTTACCAAACTTACAACTCTGACAATCCAAGGACACATCTCCTAAGACAGACCCTAAAAGACCACAACGAACTAATGAAGATAGAAGCGATCCACAAATATGACCAAGATGATGATACCATTGCTGGAAGGAGCCAATAGTTGAGGAAGCAGAAAGACTAATGACGATAGCAGGAGAAAGATGAAGCAAGTCAAGCTTCCATAGACGCTGAGAATCATGGCGCTGGGTGTTAGTACCAACCAGAGTACCCGTGCGACGATTCTGAACACAGCAAGAGTAAGAATCTAGGATAACACAACAACCATGATCAGTAAGATGACCAGCAGACATGGGTTGCATGGTGAGTTGAAGAACATGAGCAACAAAAGAAACGCTAAAAGAAGATGTGCTAAGGGTGCCCCGACCAGGAACAGAAAGAGAAGTACCATTAGCGGTAATGGTATGAATAGGAGAAACAAGAGGGTGAAGCGAAGACATACTAGAAGAATCAGAAGTCATATGAAAAGATGCTCCTGAGTCAATAATCCAAGGAGAAGTGCCTGACTGTGTATAAGGTGGTCTCTCAGTGATGAAAGTGCCTAGAGGGGGGGGGGGTGAATAGGCTTTTCTGAAAATTAAAACTAAAACAACGGATTAATTCTGCCGGATACTCCGGTGAAGGTCGGATACTCCGGTCTGGTCCGGAGTATCCGGTCTAGTCCGGAGTCTCCGGTCTATACAGGAAATCTAGAACAACTACGAATTAAAGCAAGTAGCTAGAATCAATAGTTGAAGCTAGGTCTACTGGATATCACAGAGCTAAAATAACAATTAACACTAGCTAGATGATCACTAGAGCAATTTGTATGAAGAATCACAAATTCACACGATTAAGCAAATTGCACAAATAACAACGCAAGATTTTATCCCGGAGTTCGGCCACCTCACAAAGAAGTGCCTACGTCTCCGTTGAGGAGCTCACAAAGAGCCGGGTCTTTTCCAACCCTATCCTCTTCTAGCGACCACCAAGATCAAGCTACAATTTCTTACTCAATTCGAGGATGATTACAAACTTTCCGTGGCACTCCACAAAGTTTGGGTGCTCTACGGGCGATGCCTTGCCATCTAGAAGCACGAAGCTTCAAGAGAAATGATCGCAGCGAATGCTCGAGGAAGAACTCAATGCTCAAGTGGCTTTAACTCTCTCCAAACACAAACTCATTAAATTTTGCAAACTTTGCACTAGAGGTGGTTGGAGGGTCTTTGAATGCTCTTAAAGTGCTCAAAGAGTCTAGAGTTCACCAGCAACAGCAAGCCATAAATGCCATGGGGTGTGAGAGTATTTATAGCCCTCTCTCAAAAACTAGCCGTTAATATTCTGTCAGAACTGACCGCAGTATCCGGTGAACACCGGAGTATCCGGCCCTAAATCCAAAAACGGCGTCAGAACGTGTCAGAACTAGCCGTTACAATTATGTTAAGTTACCGGAGTCTCCGGTGAACACCGGAGTCTCCGTTCCTGATAGGGCTTTCAAAAAGACTAAGTCCGGAGACTAGTTGGACCCTCCGGCCTCTCCAGGTACTGGAGTATCCGGTGAACACCGGAGACTCCGGTCTTTTTATCAAAAAGATTAAAAGCTAACCGAGACACCCCTGCTGGAGTCTCTCTCGGAGACTCCGGTTAAAACTTATCCTCTTACCGGAGTATCCGGTGAACACCGGAGACTCCGGTCTTTTTCAATTAAAATAAAGACTTAACCGAGACTCTCTGGCGGAGTCTCCCTCAGAGACTCCGGTCTAAAAACCCATAAATTACCGGAGTGTCCGATGAACACCAGAGACTCTGATCTTTTTCCAATAAAAATAAATCGGAACCGAGACTCTCTGCCGGAGTCTACCTCGGAGACTCCGGACTAAATACTGAGTACCGGAGTATCCGGTGAACACCGGAGTATTCGGACTCAGTAAACTTTTGCAGAACTAACTCGGTGTCCGTGGGTGAGTGTGCCTCTCAACTAGTTGGTTCTAAGGGATATTTTGAGCATTGAGATACTAACCAAGCAATCAAATGCAACCCTCTTAATAGAGCGGCTATCGTAGACTCAATTTCAAAAATAAAAGAATTTAAATCCTATTGAGTAGTCTTCGTTGATTCTCCTTTTGTTTCGACGGGCGTCAAATGTCAACTATCTTTTCAACTAATACTTAAACCTGTTCATAACTTAGATAAACATATTAGTTCCTTAATCGTTTTGTCATCAATAAGCCAAAACCCACTTAGGGGGCCTAGATGCACTTTCAATCTCCCCCTTTTTGGTGATTGATGACAACACGATTAAAGCTTACAAAAAGATACATGAAATAGGATTTTGAATTCTAAAAGATATGGTGAGCTCCCCCTAAATATGTGCATTGGTTTAAGCTTGAGTTATACACAAATGCACATATTCAAGATTTAAATTCGCAAGAGCTCCCCCTATATCCTAGAATCCGTGGGATACAATCTTAAGTAGACAAAAATGCTTATGGCAAGATATTGATCACACTTAACTTAAGAGAGTACAACAATCATTACACTAACATAAAAGTCTTACAAATTTAAATGAGCACAAAGTTCATCACAAACAATAGTCCAATTATCCAACAACGATTAAGGATTAAACAGAGTCCAAAGCTAGAAAACTAAGGAAACTAGGAAACTATGAAATGGATAACTCTCTCTCCCCCTTTGGCATCAAGCACCAAAAAGAGAGAGAACCTAATCACTGCTGCCATCTTCATCATCTTCGGCGTTGTTATCATCATCTTCTTCATCATCACTTCCCTCAGAGTCGTTGCCAAGAGTGGCGTCGGAGGAGTCATCTTGCGCTTGATGTTGAGAGCTCTCTGCAGCTGCTTGGGCTTCATCATACCATGCCCAAGGGTTTTCAAACTCAACTGGTGCACTCTCCGCTTCATCCGAAGCGATGGGTGAACAAGGTGGCTGAAGGTTCATGGAGGTGTACATCTCTTTCTGACGCTTCTTCATTTTCTTTAAATGAACACCTTGCTCCTTGATTTGAGTAGCATTGTGAGTGCACACTCTGAAAATTGCTTTGAGAGCGCTTTTGATGAACGATGACCCTCGAGGAGGAGCACGTCTCGAGGCAAACTGTCTTGAGCTGGGAGGAGCACGAGGAGGTGATGGCGATGGAGAAGGAGCTCGGATGTTCAAGGGTCTCATCCAATAGGGTTCATGCTTCACTTCCTTCACAAAAGTCTTCCTGGACACTCTCTCAATGATAGACATAAGGTAGGGGGCGTATCCACAGCTTTTGATTGGCGACTTGGATGTAAACACAATCTCTTCCCAAAGGAAGTACGCCACACTGAAGGGAGCATGGTCATTAGACATAGCGGCGAGGAGGTTTCTGGAAATACTCTGCACAGTTGTTGCATCCCCACTCTTAGGTGCCAAGGTGAGTCGAAACAGGGAGTTTAAGCAACGATAGAATGGTCTCATCCCTGTAAGCTTTTCAAACTCGACTCGTCCATGATTTAGATACATGAACCACATTTCTTCCAAAGTCAGTTGATTCTCATTATGGATTTGATCTTTGGATGTATCTCGAGTATCAAGATGGAAGTGATGAGTGAATCCTCTGAAGCTAATTCTGTACTTAACTTCTTCTGTCATCCAATGCATGACGGGATTCTCAGATCCCTCAAACCACACTGTAGCATAAAACTGTGCGATAACTTCCTCGCACCAATCATACCTGAAAGCCATTATATTTTGACTTTCTTGCTCTCACAAGCTGCAATGACCTCATTGAACACGGGATCATCTTTCTAAGCCATATAGTTCTAGTCAATCCATTGCATGGGAGTAATTGTCTTCTTCTTGGCCAAGATCACCGTTTCATAGAAATCTGCCTGAAAATCATTCCAAAACCGATGATCTGCAACATTTTTCTCATAATCATATGGGTTGTTCAACCTCTCACTGACAACCCTGGATACATGCTTTATGTAGTTCATCGTTTGTTTTGGAGTGTCGAAGATGCTAGCAGTTCTCAGAGGCCTATGGAGCTTTAGTGGTCCAATAACTTCATCAGCCTGCTCTTCTTCCTCATTATCCTCGGACTCAGACGAGTTTTCTGTAGCAATGCCTTTGCCTCTCTCTTCTCTAGAAGGCATTCCTCCTCTTCCCCTTCCCGCTGTCACTTTAGCTAAACCCTTTCCCCTAGCACTTTCTCGACCTCTCATAGCTTGACTTTTGGTCCGACATAAAGTCACAACATCTCTTTCATATTGTTCAGTGGATCCCTCTTCTTCAATGTGAATACCTCTGCCTGAGGCCACTTTGCGGACTCTTTCACTGCTTGCGTGCCCACTTCCACTATCTTCGGAATGTGCCGGTGCTCTTGCCTCTTGAGTGCGAGGGTCACTCTTTTGTTTCTTCTTCCTCTCGAAAGTGTGACCCTTCACAAAACGATCTTTGGCCATTGCAAATAACCTGAGAGATATAGAATGAATTGTGGATATGAGGGATACTGATTAAAGGGGTGCCGCTGAAAATCAGGCAGATACTACTCCGGTCAGTCCGAGAAATCTCCCAAAACCTAGGGTTTTGGAAGATTCGGCCGACAAGAGTTGAAACTGGTTTAGGGATGAGTCCTAGGAAGTTCATAGAGCTATTCTACCAAGGAAAAACGATCCTAGACAAGGGCATTGATAGATCGGAAAGATTTGGGGAAAAAGTATCTTTTGAGCAAAAAATCCTCCGGGGACTTTGATGAATAGGGATTTCCGGAGATTCCGGCCTTGAATCCAAGTGAGAAACTATGCAAATCTTGAAGCTCCTTGGTTGTTTCTCAAAAATCGCCGGAGAGAGAGCTTTTGGGAGAGAGGAGTTGAGAATAGATGAAAAAGAGGAACTGTTCAGGCAGGGGGTTATTAAGGAGATCTGGAGACACCGGAGACTCTGGTGAAGACCGGAGACTCCGGTCCTGATACTATACCGGAGACTCTGGTGGAGACCGGAGACTCCGGTGAAGACCGGACTATCCGGTAACTGGAACCAGGATAGGAATCAGCTTGAGCAGTGAACAGTGTCAGGTCCGGATACTCCGGTGAACACTGGACATCCCGGCACCTGGGACTGTGACAGAATAGATTGAAAGCTGAGATTTGGGGAGGAGTTTTTCGAGGAGAGAATCGATGGACATAAGGACTAATTTTCTAAATGTGATCAGCCAACAAGCATCATTACATAACTATGATCACAAATTGCAAATCATGATTCAAAGATCAAAGAGCCAAATAATTTTGAGAAAATCACTCAAAAATGCAGTTTTCGCAAACTCCTGGCTAAGAAAGCTACAAATCTATAACAAGCAAATGTATGCAACAGTTCAAGCAACTTTTCGAGAATCTAGGATATTTAATTCACTTCTCAACTCGCAAAACCTTTGCTCATCTAGTGGCTTAGTGAGGATATCGGCTAGTTGTCTTTTGGTTCTTACATGGCGAATATCGATATCCCCTTTTGTTGCATGATCTCTCAAGAAATGATGTCTAATGTCATTGTGTTTGGTTCTTGAGTGTTGTACGGGATTGTTGGCTATTTTGATGGCACTCTCATTATCACACAAAAGTGGAATTTTGGATGTTTTGTGGTCATAGTCTCTTAGAGTTTGCCTCATCCATAGGAGTTGAGCACAACAAGCTCCCGCGGCAACATATTCGGCTTCGGCGGTAGATAGAGCTACAGAATTTTGTTTCTTGGATGACCATGACACTAAGGACCTATCCAAGATTTGGCAAGTTCCCGAAGTGCTTTTTCTATCTACCTTGCAACCGGCATAATCGGAGTCCGAATAGCCGATAAGGTCGAAGGATGACCCTTTAGGATACCATAAGCCAAGGTATGGTGTATGAACTAAATATCAAAGAATCCTTTTAACGGCCATTAAATGATACTCTTTAGGAGCGGCTTGAAATCTTGCACACATGCACACACTAAGCATGATATCAGGCCTAGATGCACATAAATAAAGCAAAGAACTTATCATGGAATGATATACCTTTTGATCCACGCTTTTGCCTTCTCCATTGAGATCAAGATGTCCATTAGTTTGTATGGGTGTCTTGATTGGTTTGGCATTCTTCATGTCAAACTTCTTGAGCATGTCTTTGATATACTTGGTTTGGCAAATGAAGGTTCCTTCCTTGAGTTGTTTGATTTGAAATCCAAGAAACAACTTCAATTCCCTCTTCGTGTCATGATCCTACTAAAATCTTCACAAAATTGTTGATTAGTAGAACCAAATATAATATCATCGACATATATTTGGCAAACAAATAAATCATTATCAACGTTCTTGGTAAAAAGAGTAGAGTCGGCTTTGCCTATTTCAAAGCCCTTTTTGACAAGAAAGTTCCTAAGGCATTCATACCATGCTCTAGGAGCTTGCTTTAGCCCATAGAGCACCTTATGGAGTTTGTAAATATGTCCGGGATGCTTGGGATCTTCAAAGCTGGGCGGTTGCTCCACATATACCAATTCGGAGATTGGTCCATTGAGAAATGCACTCTTCACATCCATTTGATATAGCTTGAAATCATGGTGAGTAGCATAGGCTAATAAAATACGAATTGACTCGAGCCTAGCTACGGGAGCATAAGTCTCACCAAAATCTAAACCTTCGATTTGAGTGAACCCTTGAGCAACCAAGCGAGCTTTATTCCTTGTTACTATCCCATTTTCATCTTGTTTGTTGCGGAAGACCCATTTCGTCCCAATCACATTTTGCTTTGGCCTTTCCACCAAAGGCCAAACTTCATTTCTTTTGAAGTTGTTCAATTCTTCTTGCATAGCCATCACCCAATCCGGATCATCAAGAGCTTCTTCTACCTTCAAAGGCTCCAAAGAGGAAACACAAGAGTAAAACTCACAAAAATTTGCAATTCTTGAACGAGTAGTTACCCCCTTTTGTATATCACAAAGTATGTTATCCACGGGGTGATCTCTTTGGATGGTTTGATGAACGCGTGGGTGTGGCACTTGAGATTGGTGTTGAATGTCTTCCACTTCATCATTCAAAAAGTTATTTGGGTCTTCAAAGTCTTGATTTTGGTCTTGTGGTCTTTTGTCGTCTTGATCTTGAGTTGATGTTGATGGTTCCACTTGCATTGATGAAGATGGTTGATCTTGATTAATTTGAGCCTCTTGAACCTTTTGTTGCTCTAAAGGCTTGATTTTGCCAATTGCCATTTTCTTGATTGCTTCGCTTGGTAATTCTTCGTCACCTAGCATATTAGGATGAACTTGCTCCACTTGGGAGCCATTAGATTCATCAAATGTTACGTCTCTCACAATTTCAACGCAACCGGTGGTTTTGTTGAAAATACGGTAGGCGTAGGCATTTGATCCATAACCAAGCATAAAACCTTCATCTACTTTTGGAGCAAATTTTGAACTTCTAGCTTTCTTGTTTAAAATAAAGCATTTGCTACCAAAAACCTTAAAGTAGGAAACGTTTGGTTTGGTACCGGTTAGAAGCTCATATACGGTGTTGTTCAATATCTTGTGTAGATACAACCGGTTGATGGCATGGCATACGGTGTTGATTGCTTCTGCTCAAAATTGATCCGATACCTTGTATTCATCAAGCATTGTTCTTGCGGACTCAATTAGAGTCATATTCTTCCTCTCGACCACTCCATTTTGTTGAGGGGAGTAGGGAGCCGAGAATTCATGCTTAATTCCCTCTTCATCAAGAAACTCTTCAACTTGTATATTCTTGAACTCACTTCCGTTGTCGCTTCTCACTCTCTTGATCTTCACTTCGAACTCATTTTGGACTCTTCTTACAAACTTCTTGAAAATAGCTTGTGTTTCACTTTTATCATTCAAGAAGAATACCCAAGTGAAACGTGAAAAGTCATCAACAATAACTAAACCATATTTGTTACCTTCAATATTTATGTAGGTAATCGGCCCAAATAAGTCCATGTGGAGGAGTTCCAATGGTCTTGTAGTTGTCATCACATTTTTCACGGGATGAGATGCTCCAACTTGTTTTCCCGCTTGACAAGCACTACAAATTCTATTTTTCTCAAAAGAAACATTTGTTAGTCTTAGGATGTGTTCACCCTTTTGAAGTTTAGACAAATTCCTCATGCCAACATGAGCAAGTCGGCGATGCCAAAGCCAACCCATGCTAGACTTAGCCATCAAGCAAGTTTTAGGCTTCACTTCATCCGTTGAAAAATCAACAAGATAAAGTTTACCCTTCAACTTAAAGGTGAAAGCTATTGAGGCGTCTTCCCTTCTAGAGACAATCACACCCTCATTTGTAAAAAGACAATTATAACCTCATTTGTAAAAAGACAATTATAACCTATCTCACATAATTGGGATACAGATAATAAATTATAATTAAGAGATTTGACTAACAAGACATTTGAAATAGAATGATCATTTGAGATGACGATTTTACCTAGGCCTATTACCTCTCCTTTTCCATTATCACCAAAAATGATGTTTTAATGAGGTGCTCTATTTTCTTCAAAAGAAGAAAACATACTCTTTTCTCCGGTCATGTGATTTGTACATCCACTATCAATGACCCAATTTGATCCACCGGAGGAGTATGCCTACAAAACAAAGTTATACCTTTATTTTAGGTACCCAAATTTATTTGGGTCCTTTAGCGTTAGTCACAACCACTTTTGGCACCCATACATTCCTTTTAACAATTCTATCTCTTATGCGGGGACCAACATAGAGAGCAACCACTTTACCACGGTGGTCTCTCTTGAGCATATATGAGGCATAGAATGAACATTGAGGTGCATGAGCCTTTGGTTGTCTCGTTTGAGCCGTGTGATTAACTTGCTTGCCTCCTTTGACAAACTTGAGGCATTCCACTCCATTCAATAGCACACGACCATTTGGCTTGCTCGTGTATTGGTCAAATCCAAGACCTCTCTTTTGCTTGTTGTCCTTGGCTTGGATGGTCTTGTAAAGTGCATCTTTTGATTTATAAGTTTTGATGCATCCATATTTGACCAAGGCATTTAGCCTCTCATTCTCCTTTTGTAACGCTTGCAAGAATTCAACATTAGTTGTACAAGCATTTATATCAAAGTTGAAACAACGAGAGCATCCATTGCTAGTAGATGCACTATATAGTAAATTTTCTTCACTAGAGTTGGATGAGCCTTTCTTAAGAATATCAATTTGTGTTTCAAGAGTTTATAATTTTCATCTAAACAAGATAATTTCTCTTGAAGCAAGAAATTGTTACTCTTAAGGTCGGTAATTGAGGAATTGGCTAAATCATAATCATTAGACAATTTCTCAACTTTTTCCTTCTTTTTAGCAAAGAGCTCCTCGAGTTCAAGGTTTCTCTCCTTTTCAAGGATGAGCAAGTCCTCTTATCTCTCGAGGGTCTCTTTATGACTATCTATTGCATCCATTAGCTCCTTTATTTTAGCCATAATATTTTTATTCAAACCTTTGAACAAGTTTTCACAATCACTATCATATTCACTATCACTATCTAAAAACTTGGATTGAGATTTACTTTGCGGCTTTTAGCCATGAAGCACTTTGGGGAGTCGTCATCATTATTACTCATTAAGAGTGATTTTCTTGGTGTAGGCTCATGAATGGTAATGGTGGTGACTCCTTCATCATCGGAGTCAGAGTCGGAGTTTGAATCCCACTCTTCTCCAATGTGTGCTTGGCCCGAATATTTCTTCTTGTGCATCTTGTTCTTGTCCTTCTTGTATGGCTTGATTTTATTGTCTTCTTTGTCCTTTCCTTTCTTCTTGTTCGGACAATCGGCTATGAATTTTTTGAATCTTTTCACAAAGAAGGCCATTTCTTCATCTTCGGAGCTTTCGTCTTCACTTGTACTTGATTCTTGAGCTTGCTTGCTTTTGCTTGCCTTGAATGCAACTTCCTTGTTCTTTGAGGTTGAGCTTTGTTTTGCATGAATCTTCACTTTATTTGCTTCTTTTTCCATAAGCTCATGAGCAACTTGAAGAGTATCCCAAATTTGCTTGGCTTCTTCAAGTCTATCCATTTTATTGAATTCTTCTGGACTCAAAGCACTAAGCAACACACTTGTGGTTTGAGCGTTGCGATGCATATTTTGTTCTTCACTTGAGGTGAGCTCTTAATCTTCCTCCGGCAACTCAAATACTATGCAAACAATCTTTCAAATACTAGGATGAAGAGAGATTAAATGCATTTTTATTTTGTGCCTCCAAGCGGCATAATGTGTACCATCGAAGAATGGTGCACGCCCGGAAGGCACAGAAATATAATTGCTTGAAGAATTTAAACAATCATAATTGAAAGGAATTTCACTTCCCTTTCCTTTACCATTCCCGTCGTCACTCTTTGATGGATCATCTTTAAAACCCCTCGGACTTTCGGATGTCAACATAATAATTTCCTCCAAACGGTGAAGTCTTATAGGAGGTTAGGCTCTGATACCAATTGAAAGTGTCTAGATGGGGGTGAATAAGCTTTTCTGAAAATTAAAACTAAAATAGCGGATTAATTCTGTCGGATACTCCGGTGAAGGTCGGATACTCCGGTCTGGTCCGGAGTATCCGGTCTAGTCCGGAGTCTCTGGTCTATACTGGAAATCTAGAACAACTATGAATTAAAGCAAGTAGCTAGAATCTATAGTTGAAGCTAGGTCTACTGGATATCACAGAGCTAAAATAACAATTAACACTAGCTAGATGATCACTAGAGCAATTTGTATGAAGAATCACAAATTCACACGATTAAGCAAATTGCACAAATAACAACGCAAGATTTTATCCCGGAGTTCGGCCACCTCACAAAGAAGTGCCTACGTCTCCGTTGAGGAGCTCACAAAGAGCCGGGTCTTTTCCAACCCTATCCTCTTCTAGCGACCACCAAGATCAAGCTAGAATTTCTTACTCAATTCGAGGATGATTACAAACTTCCCGTGGCACTCCATAAAGTTTGGATGCTCTACGGGCGACGCCTTGCCGTCTAGAAGCACGAAGCTTCAAGAGAAATGATCACAGCGAATGCTCGAGGAAGAACTCAATGCTCAAGTGGCTTTAACTCTCTCCAAACACAAACTCACTAAATTTTGCAAACTTTTCACTAGAGGTGGTTGGAGGGTTTTTGAATGCTCTTAAAGTGCTCAAAGAGTCTAGAGTTCACCAGCAACAGCAAGCCATAAATGCCATAGGGTGTGAGAGTATTTATAGCCCTCTCTCAAAAACTAGCCGTTACTGTTCTTTTAGAACTGACCGGAGTATCCGGCCCTAAATCCAAAAACTGCGTCAGAACGTGTCAGAACTAGCCGTTACAATTCTGTTAAGTTACCAGAGTCTCCGGTGAACACCGAAGTCTCCGGTCCTGATAGAGCTTTCAAAAAGACTAAATCCGGAGACTAGTCAGACCCTCCGGCCTCTCCAGGTACCGGAGTATCCGGTGTTCACCGGATACTCTGGTCTTTTTATCAAAAAGATTAAAAGCTAACCGAGACACCCCTGCCGGAGTCTCTCTCGGAGACTCCGGTTCAAACTTATCCTCTTACCGGAGTATCCAGTGAACACCGGAGACTCCGATCTTTTTCAATTAAAATAAAGACTTAACCGAGACTCTCTGGCGGAGTCTCCCTCAGAGACTCCGGTCTAAAAACCCATAAATTACCGGAGTGTCCGGTGAACACCGGAGACTCCGATCTTTTTCCAATAAAAATAAATCGGAACCGAGACTCTCTGCCGGAGTCTACCTCGGAGACTCCGGACTAAATACTGAGTACCGGAGTATCCGGTGAACACCGGAGTATCCGGACTCAGTAAACTTTTGCAGAACTAACTCGGTGTCCGTGGGTGAGTGTGCCTCTCAACTAGTTGGTTCTAAGGGATATTTTGAGCATTGAGACACTAACCAAGCAATCAAATGCAACCCTCTTAATAGAGCGGCTATCGTAGACTCAATTTCAAAAATAAAAGAATTTAAATCCTATTGAGTACTCTTCGTTGATTCTCCTTTTGTTTCGACGGGCGTCAAACGTCAACTGTCTTCTCAACTAATACTTAAACCTGTTCATAACTTAGATAAACATATTAGTTCCTTAATCGTTTTGTCATCAATAAACCAAAACCCACTTAGGGGGCCTAGATGCACTTTCAAGTGACACAAAAGAGAGTAGCAGAATCAGTAGAACCTATCGATGCAAAGCCATAGATAACAATCAGGCGACGAAGCAGCGTCACAATCTCCGGCTGAGTGTCAGTCGAAGAGGTAATCGAGGTAGAATCACTAAATGAATGTCAAAGATGCTTCTTCTTCCAGTAGCAATTCGGCTCAACATGGCCCTCCTTACTGCAGTAGGCATAGCGAGGGCGACTAGCACCACTTGAAGAGGGCGTAGGTGGTGAATGAATCGCACGAGGAGCAAGTGGCGGTGTAGTCATAGGCGTAGCAAGTGGACAAGCAGCCGACACTAAAGGAAGTGGCAGTAGTCCAAAACCACACAGACGAGTCTTCTCCGAGTGCAGCTCTGTAAGAGCATCCACAAGCATGACACGAGGATGTCGAGCAAGCAGCTAAGCTCGACGCTGCTCAAAATCCGGACGAAGGCGAGTCAAGAACTCGTAGAAGTGTCAAAAATCACGTTTAGCACGCAGATCCAAGCAGCACTGACAAGAGTGACAACTAGCAACAGAAAGAGAGTCCAACTGATGCCACACATCCGACATCTGAGCATAGAATGAATCAATTGTGGCATCACCCTGCTGAAGAGACTAGTCCTGACAAAAAAAAGACAAATAGAGAGTATCCCAACGATGAGTCCACATCTAAAATACAGTAGATAACTCAACAATCTTAGAAGAAAGCATGTGCTCCACACAAACAATCAGAATATACGATACACGAGCATCATCATCCATCCACTTAGCACAGTCAAACAAACGATCATGGTACAGCTCCAAAGTTTCCTGATAGGCAGAGACAACCTTCTAATAGGCAATTGTGGTGACGTCAAAAGCTTCTTTGTCTCCTGTGTCAATAGTCAGCTATATGAGCCCTGTCGGAAAGGAATGTTGCCACATAGAACACCCCAAAGATGAAGCCCGCGCATGTGGACGTGCATATGCTACACGAAGTCCTGGTAGTTGGCACCATCATAGATCACCGAGCACCGAGAAATTGAAATGATGCTCGACAACATCCTGAAGAGGTGACGAACGACAGTGATAGCGCAAAGGAGAAGCGGCGGTTGACGGCGAGGGCGCAAAGGTAGTGGCGCGTAACAGCAAGTAGCAACAAACGATGGCGATAGCTCAAAGAAAAGTGGCGAGCTGTTGTAAAAAAATTGCCTTTTTTTGCTTTTTTTTGGTTCGGGCTATGTTACAAAAGCATGGCTCGTTTCAGAGCCGCTCAAACACAACCGAGAGACAGCGACGTGCAACGGGCTCCTAGCGGAAGATACGCGGGGGGGGGGGGGGGCTCAGAGTACGGGCTCCTGACGGGAGCTGGTAGGAGAGGAACTGATGGTCCAGTGGAAGAGGCGGTTTCATAGGCGAAGGCGGATCCACCAAATTGATGGCCAGGTCAGGACAAAGTTGGTGCAAATCAGAGTGAAGCGACGTGGATGGCGACTTGGCACGTGCAGATCCACCGCAGTTGACAGCAGGACAGCACGGCAGACAAGCTGATCGGCTGGTGAATAGAGGCAGCAAATGAAGGAGCCGGCGGGAGGGAGATAAGTCGATGGTAGGAAACAAACTATATTTTTGGGCGAGTTACTACGTCCTTGAGGAAACATAGCTCTAATACCTTGTTAGGAATAGCAACTTGTAAATGAACTAATGGATGAGTTGGCCAATGCTAAGTGGTTTAGCAAGTTGGATCTTAGAGCAGGATTTCACCAAACCTTGCTTCAGCTAGGTGAGGAATACAAAACTGCCTTCCAAACCCATAAAGGCCATTTTGAATTCAAGATCATGGCCTTTAGTTTGACTGGTGCTCCAGCCACCTTCCAAGGAGCTATGAATGCTACCTTAGATTCCCTATTAAGAAAATGTGCATTAGTGTTTTTTGATGACATCTTAGTTTATAGTCCTACACTTGAAGACTATCTGCCTCACTTAAGGTAGGTCCTCCAAATACTGAGCTAAGATTAGTGGAAGATCAAATTGTCCAAATGTGTTTTTGTCCAGAACCATATCACATATCTTGGCCATGTTATCACACCAGATGGTGTTTTTACAGACACTACAAAGATCCAACCTATCCAAACATGGCCAACACGAGCTAATGTCAAGGAATTGAGAGTCTTCTTAGGCCTTGTTGGCTATTACAGGCGATTTGTTAAGCACTTTGGTATTATTAGCCATCCCTTAACTGACCTGTTGAGCAAAAATATATTGTTTGTTTGGACTCCTTATCCTGATCACGACTTTCACACTTTACAAGCTGCCCTTGCTTCTTAGCATTACAATATTTTAGCATGCCATTTTGTGTTGAAACGATGCCAGTTCTACTAGAGTTGGGTAGTGTTGATGCAATCAGGACATCCATTGGCTTATCTCAGTAAGGCTTTGGGTCCTGGCAACCAAGGGTTATCAACCTACGAGAAGGAATGTTTGGCAACCATTCTTGTTGTTGCCCAGTGGAGGTCTTACCTCCAACTTGGTGAGTTCATTATCTCTACTGACCATAAAAGTATGTCCCAGTTAATTGAGCAACATCTTCACACTCCCTGGCAACAAAAGGTTTTCTCCAATTTTATTGGGTTGCAATATCGCATTATATACAAGAAAGGTTCTAAGAACCGTGATGTTGATGCCCTTTCTAGGAGACCACACATGGAACTTCATTCTTTGGCTCTATCATCTGCAAAAGCTAATTGGTTGGAAGATGTTGTCCTCAGTACAAAATAGACGATGCAACACTTGTAGTGATCGTTCAACTGGTTGTATCCCCAACATCCTTACCCCATTTCAGCCTTAAGGATGGATTACTCCGCTATAAAGGTAAAATATGGTTGGGTTCTAATGTGATTGCAGCCTTGCACACTAGCATTGTGGGAGGGCACTCGAGCATTCAAGTCACCTACAAATAATTGAAGCAGCTGTTCTATTGGCTTGGCATGAAAAACGCCATCCACAATGTGAGATTTGTCAGCAAGCTAAGCCCGAACGTGTTGCTTATCTAGGTCTCCTCCAACCCCTTCCAATTCCTACCCAATCCTGGCAAATTATCTCTCTAGATTTCGTGGAAGGACTTTCTGCATCAGGATCTTATAATTGCATTCTTGTTGTCGTTGAAAAATTTAGTCATTATGCGCATTTACTCTCATTGCGGCATCCATTTTCTGCTGCACATGTGGCTACAGTATTCTTAGACAACATCTATCACCTCCATGGTATGCTGCAATCCATCATATCCGACCGAGACAAAAATATTCACTAGTTGTTTTTGGAAGGAACTATTCCATCTGACAAACACACAGTTGCGGATGAGCACATCTTACCACCCGCAATCCGACAGGCAAACGAAACACGTGAACCAATGTCTCTTCATTGTTTCATCCATGCCTGTCCTAAACAATGGAAAAATTAGTTGTCTCAAGCTGAATTCTAGTATAACACTAGTGACCACTCTGCACTCGAGCATTTACCGTTTGAAGTTCTTTATGGCCACCCACCCAGGTTCCTCGACCTTGACCCATCATTCTCAAGCACTGCCAGTGACCTGGAATCATGGTTGAAGGAACGTGAACTCATGAACAAATTGATTTACCAGCACCTACTCAGAGCTCAACAATGGATGAAGCTTCAGGCAGATAAAAAACGCTCTAAAGGCGTTTTTGCAGTGAACGATTGGGTCTATTTGAAGCTCCAACCGTAAGTGCAATCTTCAGTGGCAACTCGTTCCAGTCACAAGTTGTCTTTCAAGTATTTTGGCCCTTTTCGAGTGCTGGCTCGCATTGGATCAGTGGCTTACTGTCTGGAGCTGCGGCCTCAAGCTCCATCCATCTAGTGTTCCACATTTCACAATTAAAGCATGCAGTCGGTTACAAGCCTCAGGTAATTGCATGTTACCACCTGATGATTCTGCCATATGGATTTCTTTATAGGTTCTGCAATGTCGGTTCATCACTCGCGATGGAGCATTTGTTCCCCAAGTCAAGGTCTGTTGGTTGGGGCTGGACGACACACTTGCTACATGGGAAGACACAACAGCACTCAAGCAATGATTTCTCTTTGCTCCTACTTGGGGACAAGCAGGTCTTCAAAGGAAGGGACTGTCATCACTCCTTTGTCACCGCCAGTAGCAGATGCTGACACAGAGACTGATACTGAAGATGGCGGGAAGGATCGAAGCAGTTCGCGCGCTCGTCGACCAAATGCTCGTGTCGCTGGGCTGAAAAGGGTTTAGGACAGGTCATGTGTGTCGGCTTAATCCGTGTAAGAGGTGAGTATATGTAGTCAAGTTAGAGTGGAGAAGGAGACATCAAAAAACAGATATAACAACTATCTTCTAAACCTTATTCCTCACTTGAAATACAATCCTCCTCCTGTTCCTGCCCAATTCTTCTCCTCCTCCGATCCAGAGATGGTCAAATGGGTCACTCGGGCCGGGTCGGCATGGGCCCAGCTCGGCACGGCTCGGCTACTATAACGGGCAGTACTATGCCGGCCCACGTGCCTCTCTCTCGGCCCATGGCATGGCCCGTTGGTCACCATGCCATGCCGGGCCGGACCGGGCATGATTGTGGTCCGACGGCATGGCCGGCCCGACGAGCAGGGGCGGCCCGTCGGCACATTCAGGCTGATAAAATAAAAATATAGAAAATATATAGAAAATAGATAAAAATATGATAAAACATAGAAAATAGATAAAAAATAGCTACAAAATTAAAAATATAGAAAATAGAAAATAGCAGGGCTCATTCGTGCCGGGTCGGATCGTGCATGGCTGGGTCGTGCCCGTATCGGCCCGGACTGAGCCGTGTCCGTGCCGATCCAATCCATCTCGGCTCAGACCATGCAGTGTCTAAGCCGTACCTATAGTGTCGTGCCTCGAGCTGTCCAGAATGCACCACGTATATAGACATCTTTACTCCGATCCTCCTCCTGCTCATACCGATCCAGCAGCTAACAATCCCGTCCTGTTTTGGAAGGTCTCAGAGACCAAGACATGCTGCCTGCCTCGAACAGACAAACAAGACCATCCTATAACCGAAGCTGCGTGCGAATATAAAGATCCTATATCTATAAACGCACGACTTCCAAGGCTGAAAGTCTTTCCATGTACCTACGACGGCGTACACCAAAGGGCAAACCGGCAAAGGCAACGAATCCGTAGATTTCATCCCTTACGCGAACTCCAGTCGGTCGGCAAATCTTACCCTCACATGTACCCCATCGATCGGTCTCTTGATAATACTCTTCACCTCCACGAGGAGCCGCGTAATCCATTGCATTATCCGCACAGCAGGTCGAATAATTAGCGCAGCTAGATTGCTTGCGGCGGCGGAGGATTACTCGTAGCTGTCCTCCTGATTACTCGACCTGGTCCATCGATTGATTGAAAACGCGCCTTTGCCTCCGCTTTCCTTCTCGTTGCCATGATACTGCCCTTGTGCAGGAAGAGTGCCGTCCTCGCCGTTGTGTTGTCTTCCTCCGTCCTCCTGCTGCACGCCTTCTCGCTGCGCGCCTCGGCGCTCCCCGTCGGGCTAGCGCGGCGCCACCGGCGTGACGCCACGCCCGGCCCGGCGGGTTGCGACGTCTTCAGCGGGAGCTGGGTCCTCGACAACGACGACGGCTCGGCGGCGTCAGCGTACACAGGGTACAACTGCCCGATGATCGACACGGAGTTCAACTGCCAGCTCTACGGCCGGCCGGACTCCAAGTACCTCCGGTACAGGTGGAAGCCGGCGGGCTGCGAGCTCCCGAGGTACGTACGTCAGCGTGGACCGTGCCATGGCGACACGCGTGCATGCCTGCAGCTCCAGAATTTTATGCATGTGTTGTGATAGTAACTTGGTAATTCCACTAGGTTTGATGGAGCGGGCTTCTTGACGCGGATGAAGGGGAAGACGGTGATGTTCGTGGGGGACTCGCTGGGCCGCAACCAGTGGGAGTCGCTCATCTGCCTGCTCCACGCCGCCGCGCCACAGTCGCCGGCGCAGCTCGTCTCCGCGGACCCTCTCTACACCTACAAGTTCCTGGTATGCATGTATATATATTCAAATTACGTCAAAAGGTTTCATCACGCATTGTTATAGAATTTCCCTCACATACGTGCGAGGAGGAGTACGAGGTGACGTTATCCTTTTACCGCGCGCCGTACCTGGTGGACATCGACGTGGTCCAGGGGAAACGGGTCCTGATGCTCGACGACGTCTCCGAGAACGCCGAGGCGTGGCGCGACGCCGACGTGCTCTCCTTCAACTCCGGCCACTGGTGGACGCACACCGGCACACTGCAGGGGTACGCACATACGTGTTCGCCCAGTTGGTAGAATCGATGCTCGGCAATTTGCTCTGCATTGAGAATCTGCGTGCGTGCAGGTGGGATTACATGGGGGAGTCTGGGCGATACTACGAGGACATGGAGCGGATGGTGGCGTTCCAGCGCGGCCTCACCACCTGGGCCAACTGGGTGGACCTCAACGTCGATCCAGCCAAGACCCGTGTCTTCTTCCAGTCCGTGTCGCCCACACACTACAGGTATCTCTGGCTGCCTATTCTGCACCGATCTCGTTCACTCACCCGTGACTCCGTGGAACGTGTCTCTCTGAGCACTGCACTCTCACGTGTGCGCGCGTCGTTGTTTTTCTGACATATAATTGATTAATTTTGTTTGTTTGGGCTATTCTGCCGTGGGCTCGATCAGCTCGAAGGAGTGGCCCAAGCCGGTGTCCAAGAACTGCTACGGCGAAACGGCCCCGGTGGCTGGGCTCAACTCGACCTCCAGCCAGGCCTCCGGCCAGGACCAGGTGATCCAGGCCGTGCTGCGGGGCATGAAGAGCCCCGTCCGTCTCCTCGACATCACGACGCTGTCGGCGCTGCGCAAGGACGCGCACCCGTCGGTGTACAGCGGTGACTTCTCGCCGGCGCAGCGCGCCAACCCCGGCGCCGGGTCGGTGGACTGCAGCCACTGGTGCCTCCCCGGCCTCCCGGACACCTGGAACCAGCTCTTCTACACCCTCCTCTTCTACAAATAGTTAGCTAGCTACTGTTGGAATGCCAACTTTATTTTATTTTTTCGGTGCGTGTAAACTATCTTTAGTGTGACGTGATGATCATGGGCGTTTACAAGTGGCTGGGGAAAATGTGTATGTCTGTTGATATTGAAATGCCAAATTGTGGAGCTCACGTTATACACTATATGATTTGTTGCAAATGGGTGGATCAGTTTGTGATAAATGTGGTTCTTTTTAGTCCATTGTTTTAAAAGACTTCTTTTGGGAGTTAAAGAACGTTATATATGCACTACTTCTATTCACCTTAACTGGTGATCATCGAGGAGTTGACCTATTTAAGCGGTTGTAACATGGCAATTTAAGGTGCATTAATTTTTGTTGTTACCGACAGAATACTCTTGTTATTCGGTTAGCTTTAGTGATTAGTGGTTTGCCTTCGATTTGAAGCGGGTACGTACCAAATGCGACAGATTATTGCGGCTGGCGTTGTTTATGACATCACGATCGGCTCTTCTTTTTTTTTTTTTTTTTTTGCGGAAACGGCTGATCTGCTGAACTTTTGCAGTGCTCAACTGATAAATGCAGAAAGGGGCACACGTTGTTTTCTTTTGCCGGAGTAACAGGGTAATTGATTCTTTAATTAGGTGCCGAGCAGTTCTAATTTCCTTGTCGTGATCATCGCTTGCTTTCTATGGAAGTAGTATTCATGTGCAATCTAGTCCTAGGTTTCCATAATTCTCTCAACCTACCTCTCGTTCAAATATTGCGTGACTGACATCATTTAAAGAATCTCGTCAGCGATTTGCCCACATGGTCCGATCAAGCATATTCCTGCACCCATTTCACCGCTGACATGTGCCCAGATCATATTATTCGGAGTTCTGATGCATGATACATGCAGGTTGTCCAGCATTAAAGATTTTTGAAAGAAAAAAATGGATGCATGTAGCAATCTTCATGGGAATGGCAACTGTGCATAATCTGGTTGCAGCCTAAAATATTACTCCTGTACATACTACATCAGTTTCTCCGTATTGAAGTTTGTAATGATGAACCCGAATTGCTTGGCAGTGAAGTGTTGTTGTCCGGACTTCGGTTTGCCAAGAATCCCATGAAAGAAGAACTTACCGACGTGATGCGCCATCTGTCATATTATAATGCTCCATCATAAGATCGACGGAATGTAGAATGGGCCCTCTCAGTAAAGCATCGAAACAAACAGCACACCAAGATCTCACCAACAAACTGGTCAAACATCTTATCAAAACTACATGTATTCAGTATTCTTTTCTAGTTTTCTATCTCCTGCTCATGCATGTTGCAACTGTCAGTCGAGCTTACAAATAATACACTGTACTTCTCGAGTATGACCTTTGCCTTGCTCTCAAATTGGAGTCTACGAAAATGAGTAACCTCTCGATTAACTTAAGCTCAGCGAAGTGTACAAAAGACTACATGCTAATTACGAGTTAAGTACATGCATGCAGGCTGTTGCCCCTGTCTGGTTAAGCCTACACAGGACAGACGATGCTACCCAAATACGGGCAGTATCTGTTGCCTTCTGTAGCAATGATACTACTGAAGGAGTACATGCAAGATTCGATGAGCTGAGCTGTAACTTTCGCAGCATTCCATCTGAAATGATGCTGCCCACTGAAAAAGCCAGACACCCAGAAGGCCAAAAGGCAGTTTATGTTGCAAGTGTGGAGCACACAATTTGTTGGAACAGTATCTAGCTTCAGCAGCTCTTTCTTTTAAATGGATACCCATAGAGCCTTTCCTGAAGGAAACCGTGAAGGGAGCACACAATTTGTTGGGCATGATCTAAGTGTGGAGCACACAATTTGTTGGTACAGTATCTAGCTTCAGCAGCTCTTCCTTTTAAATGGATACCCATGGAGCCTGCCCTATATTAGCTTCAGCACTTTTGGCAATGCAAAGTGAACAAAAATGCTCAGGTTGGCCGCCTCAGCTCAACCCCCAAACGTTGCTTTTGCTTCACGCCTACTCAAGTTAGCAGACGAAACAGTTAAAAATCAAGTGCCAAATGCACCTGCCCTGCCCCCACAGCGCAACTGCATCCGCCGCTACTGCAACTATACTAGAAACAGCTGCAGCGGCAATAACTTAACATCTCACTCCAGTCACCCTGCAGTCTGCAACGAGCACTGCTGCCCTGTCTGCATGCTCGTAGGGACGTCATGGTTCAGATACCTGCGATGAAGCGGGTGAAGGGGCGGGCCCCGCTATCAGTGGTGGTGGCGATCATCGGCGGGCTGGCTCTGGCGGGCATCATCTTCACCGAGGACCTCCGGTCACTCACTGGTACATGTGTTCTAGGACGCTTTTTCTCTTGCTAGCTGCAGCTCCTGAACTGCGTTGCACTGCACATATGCACTTGCGCCTGAGCCTACCATCATCGACACTTGGTGAAACAGTGTAAGCGTTTGAGCTTTGAATGGTGCATGCTCTCTTCAGAGGTCATGGAGAAGGAGAAGGAGAAGAAGAGGACGTCTCTGCTGGCCGTGGCGAGGTCGACGTTGACGGGGCCTGAGAAGGTGCCGCCACCGCCGGCCAAGATGGCGTTCGACCCGAGCCGGTGCAGCGTGACGGAGGGGTACTGGGCGTACAACAGGTCCAAGAAGCTGCCTTACACGGACCAGACGTGCCCGTACATCGACAGGCAGGACTCCTGCCAGAGGAACGGCAGGCCTGACAGTGACTACCTGTACTGGGATTGGCATCTTGACGGCTGCAGTCTCCCAAGGTCAGCGACCACGTACTCAATTTTCAGTCACGCATTAAAGTCTTGAAGGGTGTTCTTGGCTTTCAAAAAGTAGTGAAGTGTAAGCTGCCAAATTTGCAGCTTAATTAGCTTGGCACCGGGCAGGAATAATTCATCGGTAGGTTGGGCTTGTACCTTATTTTTCTGCACAGTTAGATATATTCCGGTTGAAAGTAACAAATGAAACAATGTAGTATATAATTTCATGTCCGAAAAGATTTGGTTGTCCTGTGATCAAGGCATGATGCTAATGCAAAGAGACTGAGCTAACTCACAGACACAAGCGTTTATAAAAGAGAAATTTTGAGTTTTAGGGCATCGGTCGACGCTGTTGTTTATACTAACACTGATTAAGTTTCAGTGTTTAACCTCTCTAGTAACGTTGACCTAAAATGTATGGAGAATGTATCGACTTTGTTGCTGGCTATGTATGTTTTTTTAATACATTTTTTGACGGAGTGTGTTGGATCTTTATGGGCGACTATGAGGAAGTGGGCTGAATTTAACTCTGTTGTAGGTTATCCCTTCCTTACTAAAGCGTCCTTCTTTTTTGGAAATGGATCGGGCTACTTTTAATCTTGCCCACATTTGCAATTCACCACGACCGCTAATAACCGTTGGGCTGAAATTTTGCAGGTTTGACCCGGTGACCGTGCTGGAGAAGCTGCGGGGGAAGCGGATGATGTTCGTGGGCGACTCGTTGCTGCTGGGCCAATGGCTCTCCTTCGTTTGCCTCGTCAACTCCGTCGTGCCCCACACCGCCCGGTCCATGGAGCGGAGCCCCACCCTAAACGTCTACACCGCCGAAGTAAGCACGTAACCAACCAGCCGAAGCGTGTCGCAGGCACCCGTGCTTAACACAAAACGGCCCATGCATGACAACTTACTTTGTGCAGGAGTACAACGCGACGATCGAGTTCTACTGGGCGCCGTTCCTGGTGGAGTCCAACTCCGACCGCAACATCCGGCTGGGGGCCGACGGCCGGGTCCTGCACGTTGACGCAATCGAGGCGCATGCCAAGCGCTGGAAGGGCGCCAGCATCCTCATCTTCGACAGCTACGTCTGGTGGATGACCGGCAGCAGGATCAAGACAGTGTGAGTGCTGAGTTCACCGGCTCGCATGCGGCGTCTACACACCTAAGTACTAATTAATCCAATCGGCCGGTGTGATCGCTGTCATTCTCTGATTAAGTAATTGACTTTCAGGTGGGGCTCGTTTGGGGACGACGGGTACGAGGAGCTGGATGCCTGGGTCGCGTTCCGGTTAGGCCTCAAGACATGGGCTAACTGGGTCGATTCCAACATCGATCCCAATGCCACCAGGGTCTTCTTCATGTCCATCTCCACCACGCACATGAGGCACGTGCAGCATGCTCATCTCGACCATCGACTCCATTCCTGATCCAACTGCTCATCAATTAGTTTGACACGCATGCATCTACGACTTGTGAAAAATTTCAGGAGCGAAGACTGGGGCAGGGAGAGTGGCATCCGGTGCTACAACGAGACGTGGCCGATCACGCAGAAGGGGTACTGGGGCAGCGGCTCGGACCGACGGATGATGGAGGTGATGTCCAGTGTGCTGGGCCGGATGAAGGTGCCCGTGGCCATGCTCAACATCACGCAACTCACGGAGCACCGTGTCGACGCCCACGTCTCCATCTACACTGAGACCGGCGGTGAACTGCTCACCGACGCGCAAAGGGCCGACCCGCGGACGTACACGGATTGCATCCACTGGTGTGTGCCTGGTGTGCCGGACACATGGAACCAGATCCTCTACGCGCACTTGTAGTTGTATCTCGCAGCAGTAACAAAGAAATTAAAGGGAGTATTTTTAGAACGATCCATAGCTCAATTCATCAAGATGGAGTTCAAGTCATCACTCCGGCACACATGCCTGCTCGCAGTCTCGTTCGCTCACACACATACGCTAGTGACATACTGTACAACACGTAAGAAATAGCACGTGCCACCGCGCCATGGCTGCAACACCTTACTGGTCTTAGTTCTTATCCTTTAGTTTACACCGCAACTGCGACTGCAACCTCGGTACCGTTTACCTTCCCGTTCGCCACCGCCACCCCCTTGCCGTTGGCGTGGTTACCGCCGGCGTGGTTGGAGTCGTTGTGGGAGGAGATGAACCGACCGGAAGGGTCGTTGGAGGCCTTCCACTGCGCCACCCACTCGATGGCCGCCGGCGTGCTGCACGCGATGCTTGGGCCCCACGGCACGGTCTCCCTCGCCGAGTCCTGCAACAAGATTCGCGCTGCGCATCAGCACATCGTTCCAAATCAACTAGTAAACTGCAGGATCAGTTCAGCTCAGCGCTCGGCATCCTGCTGGATCACCTGAGGGAAAAGCCTCTCAAATATCATCCTGTAGTAGTATGCTTCCTTGTTAATTGGTGTGTTGTACGGGTACACTTGGGCAGCGTTCTTCATCATGTCATCCGTGACCTAAACGGACAACCAAACGTCGGTGTATTGAGGAACAGAGAGTTAACTGGCCTATACTGCTGATTAAGAAGCTGCTACACAACTGCTGAAATGATCTATTGCATTACCTGCTGGTCTGTGAAAGCCTTCAGGCCATCAATCCAGCTGTAGCCAACACCATCACTGAATTGCTCTTTCTGCCTGTACAGAATATGCTGTTGATGGAAACGTTGCACAAGTCTTAGGTCAGAACAGAGGATAAGCAAGGCGTATCGGAAAATCTCCAGAAACTGGCGTATGTACCTTTGGCAAATAAGGCTGCCTCTCGTCGTCGAATGCCTTCCTCAAAACCCACTTCTCCATGCGCCCAAGCTCATTGTTGTACTGCGCGCCAACAGGAGAACATCAGCAAACTAAGAGCAGCACAGATCAGTGATCATTTCTCCTTGACGGCAGCAGAGTTGAAATATACCATTTTCCATTCAGGGTCCATGCTCATGGCGACGTTGATGAACTCCTTGTCGAGGAACGGCACGCGGACCTCCAGCCCCCAGGCCGACGTCGCCTTGTTGGCACGCAAGCAGTCGTACTGGTGCAGCGCTTTCACCTGCGGATTGCGTCGGAATCAGAAACAGTCCCGTGCCAGATTCAAAAGGAATTGGCAAGTGTGTATATACCTTGCGGCAGGTCTCCTTGTGGAACTCGTCCTTGTTGGGGGCGAAGTGGAAGTAGAGGTAGCCGCCGAGGAGCTCGTCGGAGCCTTCCCCCGACAGCACCATCTTGACCCCCAGCGACTTGATCTTGCGCGCCATGAGGAACATTGGGGTGCTGGCCCGAATCGTCGTAACGTCGTAGGTCTCGTCGTGATAGATGACCTCCTCGATCGCGTCGATACCGTCCTAGGAAAAAGGCCAAATTATTCGTCAGTGCTCATCAGTATCCCGAGTCCTGACCTGGCCAGTTCGTGGCCAAAAGCGTTACGACTTCAGGTTTTAATGTCACATTTCTGGGGTTTAATACGTGGTGATTTTGTGTGAACTGTTCTGTTAAGGCTGGTCTGAACAAGCCGGTCATTGTCTGTACATTCCTGTGATTTACCTGGACGGTGAAATGGAACTCGTGATGGATGGTTCCGAGGTAGTCAGCCACCTCTCTTGCAGCCTTCAGGTCAGGGGAGCCCTGAAACGTTCAGGCAAGAACCAAAAGCGTCAGCGTCCCATGCTTCTCGGAGAAGGCGATAAAACGTCTGCAAATGAACGAGCAAAACCTTGAGGCCGACGACAAAGGAGTGGAGCTCGGTCCCAAACTTCTCGGCGGCTTCGGTCTCAACCAGGTGGCGCTTGGTCACCGAGGCTACCAGGGAGGAGTCGAGGCCGCCGGAGAGAAGAACCCCGAACGGCACGTCAGTCATGAGCCTCTTGATGACCGCCTGGAAACGGAGCACCGCACATGCACATGGCCAGGTCAGTGTCAGTAACGGCCGTGCCACCACTCACAACCGAACAAGACAGTCCTGTCGTAGTACACGCACCTTCTCAAAGGCCTCTCTGAGGACGAGCGGCTGGTACGGCGTCGCCGGGACCTGCTCCAGGAACCAGTGCGGGTTGTACCACCGCCGTAACCCGCCGGCGGCGCTCGAGTAGAGGTGACCCGGCGGGAAGATCTCGAACCTCACGCAGTCCTCGTTCAGCGCCTTCATCTCGGACGATATCCAGACGGAGCCTGCAGTGAAATCACCCAGGGAAGGAAGACAAGGACAAGATCGATCAATCATCAACGTGTCACGCCTTCCATATGTTACGATGCTTGGCAAACGCACTGCGAGTCTGCCACGCTCTGAATCTGATCGCACGCACATGCGGACGACGGATACAGAAACGTGAACGGATAGTGCGCAGAGATCAGGGAAGAACCAAGCGGTTTGGCACATGCATGACCTACATACCGTCGCTGCCCCAGCCGATGTAGAGCGGGTTGACGCCGATGGCGTCGCGTGCCGCCATGAACGTCCTTCTGCGGGTGTCGTAAAGCACGAAGGCGAACACGCCGTCCAGCATGTCGACGAAGTTCTCCCCGTACTCCTCGTACTAGAGACGATCGACGACAGCAACAAAAACAGAGAAGGTCAGCATCATCTTGGCAGTCTTGCAGCGTTAATTTGTTGTTCTATGAAAACGTATTGCAATGCTAAATTTTGCTGAGGGAACCAATCCGTCTCACCAGAGGGATGATGACTTCGCAGTCACTGCCGGTGCTGAAGGTGTGCTTGCCCGCGAACTGCTTCCGAATTTTCTTGTGGTTGTAGATCTCCCCATTGGCCTTTTTTTTCAGACAGCACAGAAAATCAGCAAACGAATATCGATCGATTATAGCATAAGAACGTGCCGGCCGTCGAAACGTGACAGCTTCAGCCGTAGGCGTGCGTTAACTGATCGTTCATGCATGTTTCTTACCACGACGACGACGGTGCGGTCCTCGTTGAACAGCGGCTGGTCGCCGGACAGCGGGGAGACGATGGCGAGCCGCTGCTGCGCGAGGAAGTTGCCCTCGTGCTGGTACAGCCCCGACCAATCCGGCCCCCTGTGCTTCAGCCTGCACCACATGGATCACGTCCGCCGGTCAGGAATCAACCCGACTCGTCGCACCAATAGAATAACCAATAACAAATAAACACATGGGGTTTAGTGAACAACGAAGATTCCCGGGTTACTTTTTCAGATCTGCCCTTAGTGTTGCCCCTACCGTTCGATTCTTTATGATTCCTATGAGAACCCCGGCAAAGGGTCAAAGCACCCAACAATGACAAAACAGCAACGCCAACTACCCGTCCTTAATTCCCATGGCTCTTTCCGGCAATTTCAAGAACAGTAGCTAACAAACACGTTCTCAGATTTAACGACATGTTTAACACCCATAAACCTCATGATCACTCCGATGAAGGAATTTACAACACAAATGGCACTACAATTGTAAGTGCTTAGTGCAATGGATGCTTGCCTTCTGGAGCAGGCGAAGATGCGAGTCCTCATGGCCTGCGACCAGTCGGCACATCCTAGGACGGCTAGGATCCCACACATGGTGCCACGAACTGGGGGAGACGGGAAACGAGAGCAAGCTATAGCGCGCGGGAGGGAGGGAGCGAGCGAGACGGTGAGTGCTCGAGTTGTGATGGGGGAACCAGAGGCAGATGGGCCCTCCTTTTATAGCCGGCGCGCGCGGCTCCGGGGCCTCGCGTCTGCGACCCAGCGGCGCGCTCCCGTGCGGCTCGCGGGACACGCGGCGGGTGCCGGTTCGGCGGGTTCCGTGCGCGGCGGGAGCTTATCCACTCGGGATGAAGCGCGGCCGAGTCAGCGTGGGGCTCACAGTTGCGTCAGCACCGACCCTGGCCGTCGGATCACTGATCGACGGCTTGGTGAAGCGCGTGCGGTGGACCCGGGTGACTGGGTGGTGGGGCTGAGCTGACGGGACCCACCGGATTCACCAATGGCCGACCGGGTGCTTCGCTGCGAGATGCGACGTTAGTTTAAGCTTATTTTCCTTCGTGGAGATTTTGTCGCGGATCGTGACGCAAACGACGCCATTATTGTGAGCATCTTGGATACGATTAATATGCTCCGAGACGTAAGCTCAGATGCTGGGGAGATTCAATGAATCCGCCTGGTAATTTTTATTCTTCAGCGATGATAATTGGAATTATGCTTTGCTAAAAAATCAGACATTCCTCGGATCTTTATTGAAGATTTGCAGTGTTTGGTTCAATGAACAGGACAGTGGTGGATCATCCAATGCTGGCATCGTATACAAGCAACGGAAAAGATCAATGTCGTGTAGAGGTTGCCTACAGCGGCCTTGGACACAGCCACGACACCAACAGGCAACTAATATTACTACAGAAAACTCTACTAGTGTTGATTTATAACTGATATTATTATCAATTTTTAACTGGCACTATGAAATCGGCACCAATAATTGTTAATTATTGAACCGACAGTGATAATTAGTCCTCAAATTTTATATTTTCAACGCTAAAAAAATTAAAAAAGATTTCACCCAGACCACTCCCCTGTGCTAGGTAGACAGTCGCATTTTTCACACAAAATATACACATGTGCGGTTTGGGGAGTCGAACCAATGACCTATCACCTCGCTTGAAACCTCCTTACCATCTTATATATCACTAATTGCTAAGAACAATGTGATATTTTTTTCTTTTGACCGTTGATGTCCAAAACTTTTGATGATTACTTAGGCATCAAAATGATTCAAATGGAAAAATTATTAACTGCAAAGTTGCAGTTCTCACTGATAGCTACAATTTTTATATAAATATTTTTCATCCAACTCCATATGAATATTTTATGAATTTTTAAATATCTCATTAAAAACATGCAAACCGACACTTGTTTTTCTCCGCTTCAACATGAAAAAACTTAAGGGTTGCATATATTATCATTTCACTATTTAATTACTACCATTAGAGATGATTACTTGCCTAGGTTATTGATGAGGATATATAATCAGTATTATATATTCTATAAATACCGTATATCTATAAGGGATGTGACGATCCCTGATATCTTACTCGATTAGGTACTATTTATAATCATCATGGAGAAATATATGAAGATAAAATACATGGTAAGTAATCCTACCAAATACAGATGCTATCCTCTATTCGAAAAAGGTCTCCTAGATATCTGGGATATCATCTATTTGGAGCGATTTCACCTGGAGGAGTTTGGGTAAGATATGCTCGAGTTACCTTGACTATAAAAGGAGAAGATGGGGTACATCCAAAACAAGCCTTTCTATAATGCCACGAGACCCCGATTAAGTCTAGTCAGGTAGAACCATCAACAACTATCGAAATTCCACGACAGAAGCAACCATCATCCGACTGGGGCTTTATCAGTAGGAACACAGTGAAATTAGTCTAGTTTTTTAGGAGTAGATCTATACACACCTCTTATTATAAACTCTGATCTTGAGATTAATCAAGACAAGACAAGACATATGTTGTTATCCACTCGGAGGCCCAAACCTATATGAAAACTCGTGACCCTCTTTGTAATATTCTTCTAGGACCACACAAGTAGCCCTATATTTACATTACATATAATAGGCAGTCGTGTACAATTCCTTGTCAATTATATTTTTGCATCATTTCATATTTCATTCAACTTGGAACTGTGTTGGCCCACATGTATGTCAAAGAAGAACATTGCATATACAATATATTATTATCATTTCACCATATTATTATTAATTTCGTCATTTTTCATCTAGTTTAGGAATGCTAGGTATTCTCATGAGTGAACCATGACGAAATGAGTCCAACTCAATAAGTTACAAATGCCAAAATAGTTGTGGACCATATTTGGATATCTAGATGGCTTCAAATGAAAAAAAAAATCAACTACAAAGTTGTAAAAAAATATATCCATCCGACTCTGTATGAAAAGTTATGAATTTCCCAAGATGAGCTGCAAACCATTATCATTGCCGATTCATAACATGAATTGATAATGATACTCCCTCTATTATCACTATCAATTCTTAGTGATAATGGTTTTTCATTACTGGTTCTCTTTGGATGTACTATCACTATCGATTTTCTAGAAACTGACAGTGATAGAGGGTCGCAGATTGGTATTTTTGTCGTAGTGTAAGTAACTTGGTATTTTTGTCGTAGTGTAAGTAACAGGCTTGATACTTCATTTCTTTCACAATTTTTTCTATCCCACCTGCTTGATGTCGCTTTGGAGGTAAAGGCAAAACTAATGTAAGCTCATATGTATCTTGGCACTTGGTATCTGGCAAGAGGTGCATTTTCTCATATCGTAGTATTTGTTTTTCTTATTGTTGTTGGTTGAGCTATCTCTAAATCTTTCTACCTCTAAAGAAGATAAGGATTAGGAGTTGTCTATTGGATTTCATGTTTTGACAAGAGAGTTTGGACATAAAAAAGTTTGATCTTAACGCACAAAAAAGTACAATACTTTTGCTTTGTATTTTCATTATTTTAGTTAATTTATTGTTTTATTTCCATTAGGGTTTACGTGCTTTTTGGGAATATGTTTTAGGACTTAATACACATCCACACCCCCCTCTTCTGTAGTAGCGATGGAGGGGGAGGGGCTAATGTTATGCAATGGCGCATTGTTGACTAGGGGCAATGATGCGAGCACATCTAGGAGCGCTAGAAGCCACAATTGGACTGAGTTCAGGTAGCTAAGGCATGGAGATAGGCAACGGTAAGAAAATGGTGAAGGTATAGGCTGGTAGGTAGCTAGCACCCTATTATATCCATTAATTATGTCTATTTCTGGATGCATGTTTACGCATGTCTTCCCCACTTGACTCTAAGAAAGACAATTCATCGAGATGATAGAAATACGGTTTTTGAGCTACCAAAGACGATTGTAGTTTTCTATTATGCGACAATATAAGCAAACTATGTACGAGAGTACAAAGATGAAAAAATATACATACATAGAACCAAGGTAAATGCATCATATGATGCACGTAGCCCTTATTCATTATCACATCGGAAAGTTGATCACAATAAAAGCATAAATATCAAAACACGTGATGAAACAATATTATCCACCACATAGCCTATTATAAAATCACCATCCATTCTCGATGAAGAAGTACATATATGGCCATAAACTCCAATGCTTGGCATGCCATGCATATGTCCTCCCTCTATTCCTCTTTTTTTTTAGCAATATCCAGAATCTCAACTAGTAGATGCTTCTGAACAATGTTGCGCTCCTTCCTAAGGTGTAGTTTAATCCTATTATTCATTATTGCAGAATGAGAGAATGCTCAAGGTGTGCATTTGATCATAGAGGTGGTGTACATATATAGTGTGTATAGGCTTTGATCGTGCAAAACTAATCTCTAGTCAATAGCAACTATTGCCTATTCTACAGCTGATAAGCAGGGGGAGTGGATCGTTGCCGGTAGAATAGGTGAACGCAAACATACCTCATGCATGGCGGCCAAAACAGGCGGTGTACGTTAACACCCCCCCTCCCCTTGGCAGTCCGTGCGTCATCTGAGATGCATAGACTAGAGCCGAAGGCGTTGAACAATGATGATGGAAGGCCTTTCATCATAATGTTGGCAAATTGTTAGTTGCTCGAGACATGGAGGACGTGAAGTTCACCGAGAGCGACTCTTTCAAGAATGAAATGCACGCCAAGCTCAATATGTTTGGTGCATCGATGGTGGACCAGGTTACCAATAGGTTACTAATCAACTAAAGAATACCAAATCAAACTATGCAGTCATCATCAGAAGTCTGGTCATCAACAATAAGTTAACTACGGAACACCACCTAATTTAATCACATCCAATTTTAACACTAACGAATGCATCAGTTGACGTTTCGGCCAATCCAATCATAGCATAGCGAGGTTGAGGACCTCAGATCCCATAGGTGAAGCTTAAGACTTCGATCGATGCGTCTGCTACTTAACAATCTCTACTACATTAAAAATCGCAGTTGGTAGTGGTATGGTGGTGATCGTGGTCATCCGTCCACCCTCCTCTCACTTGGTTCCACCCGACAAGTGGGCCATGTCTCATAGCTCGTAAACCTTGACCCCTCCCATTCCATGTCCTCGTCCCAAGAGGAAAGAAGGTGCCTTGTGGTCGTCCTTGCTGGATTTGGACCACAACTTCCATTCTCCGGCCACCCCCTCTCCCGCCAGCTAGATCCTGGTGCCCCTCCCCATATCCAGCCAGATCCTAGGTGAAGACCAGTCCTTCCTCCTCCCTCTCCTCCGTCACCGTTGTTCAACGCCGTCACCGGTTGCGTCTCCGTCAACAAGCACGACCATGCCATGGATTTGCGCTGCCTCCAGGAGTTCGTCGCCAGACGACTGAAGACACGGGATGCGGCACTCGTGTGAGGCGCTCTCCTTCTTCTTCTGTGCGCCGCCCAAATCTGGGCTCGACATGTCTCCCTCGATCGATCCCCTCCAGATCCAGGTGAATCCGCGTGCAGGCTTGAAGTGGGCAAGGACAGCCCCAATTGCCTTGCCATTCTACGACGCACAAGCCTCCACATCACTGTCCTCCTCCCCACTCTCGGATGCAAGACTCCAGGTGGAGGGTGCCGGTGATGGAGGGTTCAACGAGGAGGAACGATGGGGAGAAGAACCACGCTGTCTCGGTTCCTCAATGGATGGAGAACAACGAGGTGGAGGAAGATGGTCAGCGTGGAAGCAGAGGGGACCTGTGGCTGGGCATTGAAGTGGCTGTGATACCCAGGTGGCACGGAGCAGCAACGGTGGATGGAGGACGAAAGGAAGAAGAGCCACGTCGTCTCGGTGGATGGAGGATGACGGGGATGAGGAAGGCGGCGGCTAGGAGGTATGACGCACTACTACTACCACCCTTCCCCAACCTCCATCATGTGCACCCGCTCCCAAAATTCAAAATTTTGGACACCAAAATTAAAATCCGCCACACGCGCTGGCGACACCTCCTAGGAACTACTCCTATTGCTCAGTACAAATCAAGGTGTGGGTGAGCAACTCACTGCGAGTGAAAGTACACGCAGGATCTGCTCCACACCTGCGACTGCGATCACAACAGCTGTGTCAGCTATGACAACTTCCGCCTCTACACGGACGACAAGGAGCTCGAGCTCCACCACATCTTCCAGGTCATCAATGTCAGCACAACGGCTGCATCCTCCCCGAGGAGCTCTGGGATGCACTCGTCAAGGCTGGTATGTGTTTCCTAGGTCACACCTCGCCTCCCAGCCTCGTCCTTGTGCTGATTTGGTCACCTCCATGTTGTGCTGCCGCACGCAATGCCCAGATTCTGACACGTTGTGCGTAATGTAGTTGTTGTGGCGTGTTAATGTTTGGTCGTTGCTGGATGCTTCAGATGAGTTAGTACCCCCAATATTTAGACTTTGTTAGTTGTTTTGCCTTATTTTGTTTACCAAGTTAGTAGTTGATGGAAGTGAGTGTTGTCAGCTGTGGAGATGGAAGTGTTCTCTGCAACTGACTTGGTATCGACACTGATGCGGGAATTTGCAGGTCCTAATGGCATCTACTAGAACTCTGCAAGCATTCAGTAGTATATGCTATTAGCAAAGTCTGAGCTCTAAGCTATTGCACAAATGGCCTCAAGCTCACAATTAAAACTGATGTTGTATGTGTGAATTTTTGGATTCGGTTTTGCACCTCGATGGTGATATACTTAAGTACATGTTTAATTAAGTGCCTTATGATAGTTAGGTATATGTTATTATGTGGATCATCTACTTACCTTTGTGTTACCCTTTGTCAGCTTCATTTTTCTTTCCTTTGAAAACCACGATCACCTATTATGCATATTGTAAAATGACGTGCGTTGATTAACTGCTATTACATGTAGAAAATGACGGCCCAACGTTGCATGCTACGACCAATTGGCCACCACAATGTTCCTATTGGTTGTACTTTAACATTACTACTGCTACCATATTGAGAATGCAGATTAAGTTAAGTTTCCCGTGATATGATGAGCGTGACCAAATTGTATGACTACCAATACCATGATCACTTTGTGTGAGATAAAATGTTCATGTTGGATGCACGACCTTTATGCATACGGGCTCCTCTATTATGTAAGCATTGTACCGTCATGATTGCACAAGTAATTGCTGGACATTCATTAATTTTGTTGGATCCATGTATTTCTTTTACAACAGCCACAAAAAATATATATGCAATTATTAATTTTCTCTACTTTTTTTGTTAGCTTACATAGTCATTAATGCTCTTATCTTTCTGTTATCATGTGAATTTGAAACGGTACTGCAAAATATCCAGAGGAAGTGCGGTGAGTAAGTAATCTATGCTTTTACAACCTCATATATAACTCTATTGTTAAATATTTACTATTTGTTTTCTGTTCAGTTGTGGATGAGTTTTGTTGGTTTTGCTGGCACCTTAAGAAAATTACAGTCCACTCTAGGAATTTACATTGTGGTCATAGTGTTTGGTTTAAATCGAACAACTCTAATATGGAGTAGGGCTAACCAAATTGTTTGTTGTGGACTATACATTTGAATGGTTAAATGTTGGTTAATTTTCCATTAAAATTATAAATTAGTGAGTTTGCCATGATAATTCTTTTTTTTTTTGCTCATTAAGACTATTTTCTACCATCTAGTTCCACTTTCATTTTCACAAATGGATCCAACAAAGAACTTGAGATCCAAAATGTAGGAATACTATTGACTAACCAAACATAATTAATTGACAAAATAGCACACTTAACTACATAAAGCAGGTATGAATGTGCAATTGTCGTTCCACAATTGCATACCTCAAAGAACAAGTGTAGGAAGAAAAAAAACTAATATGCCAACGAAGTATGTTGGTTGAATTAGAAAGTAGTGTTTTTTTCCTCCTAGATTTTTATCTTAGTTAATCTATTGTCATATAAAAGTTTTAGGCTGATGTTGTGAAGATTTTACGATGCTGATGTTGTTCAATGTTCAATATGGTTAGGCAGTATTTTTTCTTCTTCATGATGCTGACTTTAGTCAAAAATGCGCATTTGGTGCATTACATCCATAAATTATGTGCCCCTGACATAGATCTTGTGCAAAATTACAGATGATCACAAACAGTTCACTGAATCTTGAGAATTACCTGTGTCTGTACCCTTATCTTGGTCCATGAACTTTTTTGCTTTTAGCTAGTGTTTCATTCTTATTCAATGTGTCTACCAGGCTGTGTTTTCCTATCAACTTATCTTTGAACCAAATTATTAGGAGAATGAAATATTTATAGCACATATATGTATGCCTTGATATGCTTGTTACAAGGTTAACAAAATTTTCCTTGCACTTGACATTGAGTTGAGGTCGCTGTCAGGTACAACGAGAAGTTTTTTATTCTTGTGCAGTGATTTGTTCCAATGGCGGGCATATTATGTGTGGCGTATGTCCATAGAACCAATTATTAGACATTAGGACTATATGGTCGCAGATAATCACTTTGTTTGTTGTTTCACCTCAGTGACAGAAATTAATGAGTTAAGAAATATGAATGAGCAGTTGATCCCATTATTTCACTCTTTTATATCTTTTGACAAAGTTTGAGAGTTCACTTTGGATAATGATACATATGTTGGTAAGTGCTTACATTTCTTTTTACAATCTTTCAAATGTTATTTGTAACAGAAGTCCTATTAATTCTTTTCTGTCCAAATGTTAGATGTTATTGGCATAGTTTTGCATGTAAGCTCTATGGGATACAAGAATAGTTTCTATCATCGAATGGTTCCAATGAGAAATATAGTTCTGATGGATGACACGTATGTATACGTAGTGGCTTATAAAACTTAATATCTACTTCAAATTCTTATATTCTCTTCTAATATCTTAATTGTTTTGTAGCTTTAATATTGTGAAGTTAGTCATATGGGACAAGTTAGTGACCGATAATATAAGTACTTGGGAGAAAATTGATGAGGCGTATGCAATTGTTGTGGCCATGATGTTACGTGCAAAACACATTGGTAAGATCTTAGGTGTATGTGTTGTTCTATGCCTTATCGATAATACAAATAATTTCTAATACAATGTTATGACTTCTAAGTATTAGGCAATTGCCTGCAAACTACGGACTATAATAGATTGCACTTCGATCCCGATATCATGGTTGTGCGTGAATTAATGCGAAGGTACTTTGAAGTTTGATTTAGGTATATTAGTATTTATTTTATTTGCTATGTCATTTACATAAATATATTCTTTTAGAATCACTAATAAATTCAGTGGACGACCTTCTTTATGAGTCGAAAAGAGATGAAGAAATATAGTCATGTAGAAGAACCAGAGTCTTATCTAGCATAGTTCTACTATGCTTAGAGCGTTAGTGCCTTTTGAATGTTTTAGGCTGTTATGGTGTGACTCCCTTTTATTGTGGTGGCGCTTTTGTTTGAACATGTGGTGATGTTGTTTTTGTCCAATTAGATGTGTAAGATCTATTAGTAACTAGACAATTATACTTGTAAAATGTGATGAAGATATTATGGTTGGAATTGAAGGCTTATCGTGGAGGATGTGCTCACTTGCTATATTTATTAATTAGAACTTTATTCTCTATAATGATAAATATACATACAATAATATGTTATAATGTGGAAACTTTTTTTCCATGCATGGCAACTCGATCAACATCCAACTAGTCATTAAGAAACCGTACGCGGCGATGACAACCGGGCCTCTAGCTCGTCTACTTGCCCCCATTGTAGCCTGGTCCTCATCACGAAACATGTATAGCTGATTCTAGGTAGAGCATTATTTTAGGCCGGCCTTCGCCATCACTGTTAGCTTGTACCGCAGAACAGACCTTGGCCTCACACATGTTGGTGATTGACGATTCTCCGAGGGGGACGGTAACCGGCGTTTGTGTTTCACGGTGGTGCCCCGGATGAGGTCTACGTCGGGTCATGTGCACTCTCGGTCAGCATCGACGGCGACGTCTCAAGCCACGCCATGCCGATCTTTGGTGAGGACAAGGGCGGCTGAGCTGAGCATGCCAATGGGTCTGAAGAGGACGGAGTTGACGGTTATGCAGGAAGGAAGGAGAAGCTGGCCAGGCAAGTCCTGTAACTTACACCGATCAAGATGGATATAAAAAAAAACAGCTTGCTCGGCTGAGGAAAACTAACTAAAAATAAACTAGTACGTAGTGTCGACATCTGAGAAATTTCGAATAGTTAAGCACCTTTCGTTTTCATGCGAAAAGCTAGTTCTTCTCCATTTGCACCTCCAGAGTCTGATCCCTAAAAAAACGAATCCATCCGGATAGACTTGCTCAGCGTATAGCTAAGGAAGAATAGATGGCATAACGTCTATCTAACCGGCTAGTCTGTTTCGTCAAGCAGTTGGCACAAACCAAACAAAATGACGAAACTGTGAAGCTTGCGTCCATCCTACTTTGGAGCCCTAGCTAGCACAACGCATGATCACTGAGCAATGATCGATGGTCCATGCACATTGGCAGAGAATAATTGAGTCCCCATCCCTTCCTGCTGATAAGGAATATACTATTGAATCAAGAATCTATATATGAATCACGATCGAATTGTACATAGTACATTGGCCGTTACAAACTTGTATTGCTAGTAAATGGCAAGAATATCACTGGCTTGATCTACACGCCTATAGGTACTCGGTACCCGATACCATGACAAACGAAAAAAAAACTATGTAGCGGTGCTACAGACATCTTCTCCTGCAGCACAAATTAGATGACTGTCATCTGTCTTAACACGATCTCAAAACGGTGAACAAGATCTATTCAACATTAATCATATATGTTAAGTAATGAGCATACAAAATAATTTTCTATTTAAACAAAATCTATCGCTTTGAGATCAATGTTATCAACAGATGATGATCATCCAAATGTTACAGAGGAGGCGCCTTAAGCACCGTTGCATAATTTTTTTTCCATGGCAAACGCATTGCTGCATTGTCCCTTTTGTTCTCTCTACCGCCGTATCCAAGTATATATATATCCCACACTTCATGTGCAATCAATTTAATTCCAGATTATCTCAAGCCACAATACAATTCTAAGATAAAACCAAAATTTATGTACCCGATTGTCAAAAGGGGGGAAAGGAGAGAGAGGAAGGGTTAATTTATTTGACTCCAGGAAGCGCGTGTACACGGCAGGGCCAGAGTTCATCGTTTTCCTGACCTGGCAGCAGCTGGTTCCTTCACGTAACCATACTCCGCTCCAGTATGACGCGGACTCGGAGCCCTGCGGCGAACCAACGTCGTCTAGTCTACCTGGCCCGCCCAATCCCAGAGGCCCGTCCAACTCATCATCCATCTCTCCCAATAATTTGTGCTACCACGGGGGCGAGTTGAGTAGGTGGTGCCAAACTGACCACAAATATTCGAATTTCAAAAGGCGTTTCAATGGAAGCAGCGATCAATGTGTCTTAGTCTCTACAGTATAAAATATAAGTTAGTTTCTACGTTAACTCTTTCCATCACTCTCCTTTTATTTAATAAAAATATCTAAAATTCGAATAATTTATTTATTTTTATTATCCACATTTGTCCTCCAGTCTTCTCACCTCGTTACTGGTTACAAATATGAGACTCATTTTACTAATAAAAATATTAGGGAATGATCTTGGACGCCCCTTCAAATCCTAAGGCGAAGTCTAATGGTGCGTGTTCAATGACGAATAATACAATTGTGTTTTAGGGAGCGCAAGCGAAGCATCTGGCGGACCTTCGCATGGAGATCGAAGGTCGACCCGCGGCACCAAGTATCAGTGCAGGCGAAGCCTTTGGTGGACCTTCGCATAGAGACCAAAGGTCGACTCGCAGCGCCAAGTATCAGTGCAGGCGAAGCCTCTGGCAGAACTTCGGGCGGAAACTGAAGGGTGACGTGAGACATAGCACCGAGGCTGGTCGAAGGTTCCTTGAGGCCCCGTGTGCGGCTGGCTTTAAGGGGACCCAAGCGAAGGCGTGCGTATATCAAAGCCCGTGTAGTGGTCTGAGGTATAATTGTAAATGTGCACATGTACTAATGATACCAAAATACCCCCAAATATGCCAAGAATGTGATAGTTAGAGGGGTAACACTGTAAATTATGATATGGAGTGGTTGAGTACGGGCTATAAATAGGTCGACACTATAACTGATAGGACAGAGAAAATTAGTTTACTCATCTCCCCATAAACATGTGTTGTGTCTCGCCGTCTTTGGCTCTTTCTCTCTTTGGGTCGAAGGCTTTCCCTGATTTGGTGACTTCGTAACCAATGAAAAATAAATAAAGAAATTAAAAGAGAAATTAGCAGATAATCTTTTCCTCATTTTCGGATCCATATAAAATCAAACTACGACATCGCTTCTAACGTATTCGTTCGACAATGGTCCCATGATATATCCACATCTACATAACTTGAGCTTATGCTTAATGTTATCATGTAAATAATTGTATTTTCGTTATAATGCGCGAGCACTTAGCTAGTTCTTATGGAGTTAGCACTTAAATTTCGAACGGGTGAAAATTCAAGATTGAAATTATAGCGTTCTGTTAAAAAAAGTTTAACGAAAACGACCGAACTATATTACTCAACCCTAGTTCCATGTGATACATGCTGTACTTTACAGCGTACACCTCAATAGTGACAAAGAAACACACGGTGCGCATCAAAATTGAATTGATCAAACTATGGTGGGTGCGTGTCAGCGTGCGGGCATTACTTGAATACTTGGAGCGAGGTTCTTTGACCATCAGAGAAATTTTAAACTAGCCAGTGGCAATGTGGCATGCCCCTATAAGCGATATGATGGTCAATAATCTCGATCTCCTATCACATGTTTAATCGTCCACAAATGGCGTATGTGTTTATCAATTATCACGGCTAAAAGATGTGGTTGCTGGCCTGCCTGCCGTGTATTTATCCTATCAGGTATCAACTGATGCGTTCACCGATCAGATAATCATTAGCACGAGGATCAACTATGTGTAACATAATTGTGTACTATTATACAGAGCATATCGACCACACAATCATCAACCAATAATGCGTCACGATCTATTGATTCGACTAATCTTTTGCTTGAATTGTCAGAAAAGACCTACTGATTCTCCATTGGCCAGAGCAGAGCTGCGCCTTATCCACTTCAAGAATGCTCGATATATAGCCAGTCTTCGTGGCAACTTCACTTCCCTATCATTATTCATCACTTCACTAGCATACTTCAAGTGATGATCTACGGGGAACAAAAATGCTACAAGCAAAAATATCTTCTTCTTCTTTGCCGGGATCTCTGCTTGGTTGAGCATATGTAATGTGGGATATTCGTATTCTCAGCTGCCACTTGATATCTCCGTTTGGAAGCCACCAAGTTGTGTGTTGTGACTGGTGACCGTTCCTTCTAAGCTAACCATTCAATTCAGGCAAAGGGCAAGTGCATAATCTCTGAATGACAGACACTTCGATCACTTACTGCACGAAAGAAAGAAAGTTCAGATCAGCTCAACAGTATAACCTAATACTACTAATTATGAGTTGCACAAGCAAAGTGCAGAGTTGCTTCCGATTGGTATATATAGCGAATTGATGACATCGCAGATGGAGGGAATCGGTCGAGCTAGCCGTGTTTGTCTCTTTCTGATCGACACCACCCATGTTACTAACCTCCTAGCTTGGCTCTCGTTGGCACCGCACTACGCTAATTAATTACTTCCAGTTCCACAGATTTAATAATGGAAGGGGGAACATTACAAGTCAAGAAAAATCAGCTCAGCTTGTACGAATAAGCATCATCTGAAAATGGACATGCGTGCGGTGTCGCGTCAGACTGACGACAGAAGAGCAAGCTCTGGTAGGTGTGAGAGGTTAATGACTGAAATTGATTGATTTGTATTAGAGGGCAGAAGCCGCAATATATAGACAATACATGAGCGTCCATGCGCTGAGTACAGGAGAGGGTTGTTACAGATCCTATAAGCTAGCTACGGGACCGGGTGAAGCGCTGGAGCGATGGAAGCGGTCTTGAGGCCGTTATTGATGCTGATCTGTTGATGTGGGCCTAGTAGAATTAGTCTGGACAGGCTTGAACGTGAAGACTACGGCGGAAGTCGTGGAAGAGCAGCGACGGTAAGCCCTTGGTAAGTAGATCAGCGAACTGCAAGGAGGAGGGAACATGCAATACTTTGATTTCGCCAAGCGACACCTTGTCCCGAAGCAAATGCAAATCAATCTTGATGTACTTTGTTCGTTGATGTTGCACAAGGTTGGTTGCCAGGTAGACGGCGCTGACATCGTCACAATAGACAATCGTGGCTTGGCGAGGAGGTTGATATAGTTCGCAAAGGAGTTGTCGAAGTCAGCACATGTCCACGATAGCATTGACGACGGCTCGATATTCTGCCTCGGCTATGGATCTTTATAAGGAATTATCTAAGTAGTATTCTAATTAATTATTAAGTTGATCATTTAAATAATCATATCTATAATGATTAACCAAAATAGCATTTTAATAGTCCAAGCAGTTGTTTTGTACTTAAGATCGAAACACATGTCTTTACAAAATGTTACATCACAACAAAACTTAAGAAAGATTGAGTAATTAAATTATATTATAAGGTTTTAGAAGATTATCATTTACAATAATTTACAAAGATACTACATAGAGATAAAGTAACATATATGAACAACAACAATTAGGTAAAGCCATATACCCTTAGGCTTTACCCAAAAGCACGCCACTTAAGTAGATAACACTACTCTTGCCCGCCATCAGCATCCGCGGATATGAAGTAAACAGAAACTAACCTTTCATCGTCTGCAAACCTGAAAGAGCAGCATGAGTACGAAAGTACTCACAAGAATTAATCTATATTGGGTACATATAAAAACCTGACTTCAAAAATTATGCAATTGAGCCATTAGTAAGGAGTATGCCATAAGATTAAGTAAATTCATATATGTAAGCAATCTTAACAAATAGGTGTGAGCATCTATATTAAATCACAACTAACTTTCTACCCTGTAACCAACCACTTCCATAGAAAAGTAAGTAGAACCATCTCATATAAATAACTATCATCACTCATCATAACCAACATACCATACCAAAACTTCAAAGTTGGAACTCTACGACCGATGCAGGTAGATAGAAGCTTTCTCAATAACCTAGAACGCGGCAATTCTAATTGATTTTACACCCTGCAGAGGTACCCCTGCACCCACACGACACGAGACCACCGCCCACACAGCCCGTCAGCTGCGAGTGGTGATTCGCGTACCAACTGTTCACGTACCCACCCCGAATCTTTGTCCTTATGCCCGATGTATGTGGAGGCTACCGAGACCCCGAACGTATTATGATTTATCGGCGCTTCTCGGTGCCTCTACAAGCCCTTGCTCACACCCCGGACGCATAGGTCAAATGAACACGGTGACTTATGGTACTTGGCTTACCAGTCCCATATCTAAGTATGTGGTAAGTAAAGAAAAATGCTAGAGCCAACAACACCGACAGACGGTGCTTAACCGATGCAAACGGTCTATGACATTCAGGCTCCTCTCCCGAACTACCCCTAACACCGTCCACATCTCGCCTCATCCTCACATCTCATACTACCCAACATCATAATTAGTGTGAACATTAAGCAACCCCTATACTCGCGAACAACGGTTGCACCGTTGCTCGACTTATACCGATGATCTAAGCATTGCTAAGCATTTCGATTAACCTCTGAAGTTAGACATTAACAAAACTATACCTGGGTTACAAGGATAAGGAATTATCAATAATTTAAGTTAGAGACAATGCATCAACATAGGTTCTACCCATATCACCCGACATCGACTCACAAATCATGCAAACATACCTAAGCAGTAACTCATCAATTTAGATTCCACTTGATTCAAATCAAAAGAGTGCAATATGCTTAGATGCTTGCCTTGCTGCTCCAAGTGCTTCGCTCATATTCAGAACCAGTTCAACGTCGATCTCGACCACGAAGAATGGCAACGCATCACTTTCTAAACAAAATGCAAATGCATCAAATAAATAATCAAACAATGAAAACATGTGCATATGATGTATGCTTGAACAATAATAGAGCATCGTGTTTTGAAACCTTGACAACGAAAAGCACCAAAGTACTCCATAATACTAGGACAACGTTTTCTATGATTGTTTGGACGATATGCACGATCCGAACACGTAAAACCCCAAGAATAAGATCTAGATCTAGGATATACTCGGGTTTCTTGGTTCAAATCCAAACGGCGGACGACTAGAGCTAAAAAACGACGAAAAGATGGCATAGGAAGATTCACCTCTGTGTAGAGAAACTTTCTATTGGATTGGACTCCCAAAGAGGTTGAGGGAGCTTCGGGAGGAAGAACGTGCCTTCGGCGAGCGAGAAAAAGGGGAAAGCCTTGGGGAAGTCTTTGGGAAGCTCAGGAAAGGTTCCTCCATCGATCTTCGGTCGTCAAAGCTGTCGAGGTGATCTCTTCTTCTCTCTCTAGGGCTTGAGTGAGGGAGAGAGTGAAAGAGCAAAAGAAAGAGAGAGAGCGAGAGAGTGTGATCGATCCCCTTAATGGGCGCTCTGTGTACTGATGGTCAGACCGTGAGGAGCCCCGGATAGACCGCAAGAGTGGTTTAGTGCTGAAAGTCTCATTCTTTTTCCTTTTCCTTATTCCTTTTCTTTTCTAATATCTATGGGGTTTCTCCTAATTAGCATCTAAGTCATTTTTACTCTCAAATACTCATGTGCATGTGGGGGAAATATGTGAAAGTTCAAAATGCATAACTTTTGAAACACGCTTAAACACAAATTGATAATAAATCGCACAAAACATAATGCAATTATGATTAGTCATGACTAATTGCATAATTAACATTTTGGGACGTGATAATCTTGAGACAGTGATCTATCGTTTTGACGACCAAGACACAAGATTATTTCTGATAAACATGTAGTATCCCGTCGTAGAGCGCCTCGTGTCTGGGCAACCAGCCCAATCGAAGTCTGAATAGGTAGTGAGATCACATGAGGTGGAGCGATAGAGCTGGAGACCATAGTGGAATGTGCCTTTGATGTATCTGAGGACATGTTTTAGTAGTTTGAGGTGAGGCTATCGGTCCTAGGATAAGAAATGGCTATCGGAATTGCGATGGACTTGGATGCCAAGAAAGTGATTGAGGGGTCCTAAATCGGTCATGGAGAATTCATGTCATCAACCTAAAGCAATAGGTAGGCTATGTGGTTGTTGTAGACGAATAAGGAGGAGTCTGCTTTGGAGGATTTGAACCCAAGTAAGGTGAGAAAGGAAGTGAAACAGTTGAACCACGTGCGGGGTGCTTGTTTTAAACCATAAAGAGACTTGTTAAGTTGGCAGGCATGAGATGGATCGACAAAACCCGAAGGTTGTTGACAATAGATTGTTTCGGAAAGATTACCATTTAGAAAGGCGTTTTTAACATCTAGTTGATGAAGTGGCCATGAATTGGATGTAGAGATGCTCGAGACGGCACGGATGGTGGAGAGCTTGATGACGAGACTGAAACTCTCATCATAATCAATACTCGATTGTCGAGAGAATCCACTGACCACCCAATGAGCTTTGTAATGCACCAAAAATCCATCTGGATTGAATTTGCGTCTAAAGATCCATTTTCCATTGGCAAGATTTGCTCCTGTAGGCAATGGAACATATGAATCTGTGTCCAAAGATCCATATGTGTGTATATATATCTGTATGCATGTATGTGTATGTGTGTGTGTATATATACATACATACATACATACATACATGTATGTATGTGTGTATATATACATATATATGTGTATGTATCTATGTGCATATGTATGTATGTGTATGTATATATGTACATATATATACATACACATACATGTGCAGTAGGACAAAGTATGTGTATGATATATGTATATGTTGTGTGCGTGTGATTGTTGTGCGCACATGCATGATGTGGATTGCAGGCTGATTAGAGTACTCGTAACGAGTAAACTAGCAGGGATCATGTGTAGTAGGACAAAGTAGGGATTTATTATATTATTTGAGTGGTAAAAAGGAGTCATTACATTTATTCTTAAAATCAAAAAATTATCATGTTAATCTAAAAAAAAATTATGCTCTATTGAATGTTATGATAATCTAACAAGCTAGATTAAACTAAAACGTTCATACCAATTATGATTAATAAATGCTAAATTCGAAATTAAAAATTATGAAGAAGTAACAATTTGATTTTTATATAGTTTAAGAAGCAAAATATCTAATAACGAGTCCAAATAAAATAAAACTAATAATAATTGAAATTAGGATTATAATAGAAAAAGAAAAGAGTCATGCCGCATGACGGCACACGCAGAGCACGAGGAAACTCGTGTAATGGTGGGCACGATGTGTGGCATGCACACGCAACAACCCTTATCTATTCGGGAAAAAAAAAATCTATATCAAATATAATTCTAAAAAAATCAAATTATTATAAAAATCAAATAGTTCATGTAAAATGCAATTGATCAATAGCTAAAATTTATAATAAAAATATTGAAAATTTTAAAATTCTTACTAAGATAATTGATTAAGAAGCACCGTGTAGCTGAATGTCGTTGCATCAAGCAGGCAGTAGGTAAGACAAAGCTATTCTGATTTTGATTGAGTTGCCTATACTTAACGTGCGATTTTGACAGTTGAATAAAATATATACAAATTAAACCAATATGTGTATATGATTCAGTACAAGTTTGAGCATAAATAATTTTCTCTTTCACTAACAAAATTTTATCTTTTTTTTATTTTATATGTTTTGTAACTAAATGGTACTAACTTCGTGTAAAAGCAAAAGAGACTAATTTTCAATCAAAAATTATTATAATAAAACTAGCCACACTATCAGCATATGCCATCTTGTTAGTTCATATTAATTCAACTTAACCGTGGACGCGGTGAAGTGCCAACTTTGTGGCAGCGAAAGGCCAGTTTGTTAACGGTGGACGCAGTGACGGTGCTTGCCAACAATTGAAGAGGGGCCGCCAACTATGAAGATGAAATATCGTTTTGAGAAGCAAAGCTTTGAGCCTGCAAAATCATAGATTTCAGAGGCCTAGATTACTGGTTTTTAGCTTCTGAGTTAAGACATGCAAAAACGTGGGGGGGGGGGGGGCTGCATGAAGCTCCGTCCCTGGGTGGACGTAAGAAGGAGAGCCTGAGCCTGACACTTGAACGCGCAAGTGGCCACGAAGACTTGGAAGCGCTCAAACGTCGTCGAAGCCTTAGCAGCTTAGCTCTCGCACGTTTTTCTCCATTATCTTTTTGTGGCGAAAGGTAAAGGAGAGGAGTTTCCGTTTTCACATTCGCAAAATCGATGCGTCGGAGAAGGCGAGCATATCCGCAGTGGATTCTTCGTTGCTGGCGGCGGATGACAAAGAGTTTTCTGAAGCTGCTTTGACTTGAAATCCTGTTCACGTACTGTTGTTTCCCTGACATAGTCTCTCTCAATGGAGCGCGCAACCGCGGCGTTATGGCGTGCAACTTGCACATGCACCGCGTTCTCCCGGCCCGTAGGCCGCACAAAGACACACCCCACAGGCATGGAAAGTGCGTCTTGCTTGCGGCCTGCCTCTCTAGTCTCCACTGCGTTACAGCAGCACGGCGTGGGCGACCGACACGGCCGGCTGTCCCCGCAACTTCCTCACCAGGCGGCCCGAGGAGGCGAGACTGCCTCGGTCAGCCGAGAGCCTACACGGCCTGGGCCGTCACGGCATAATCTCCATCGTCGCCTCCTGCAAAAGCAGGCAAGCAGCCCGCCACGGCCGTCCGCTTAGGATGTGTTTGGTTATGGGCATGCATGGAGACACGGTTATTCCGATTTTCAGGGTATTTGGTTAGATAGATTAGTAGATGGGGTAGTCAGCTATGGAGAATATGCATGGTATTTTGGATGAAGGGAACGTGCAAAAAGAGCTGGACCGAGCTATCTTGCTCACGCTCGTCTCTCAACCCTTGGGCCATTTGTTGACGCAACAACGCAGGGCCTAGCCCATCCTAGTAACCGATGCACATAGCCACATGCAGCAGTGCAGCAGGCTCGAGCGTCCGGCCTCTGCAGTCCGTGTAGCTGCACGCCCGCACGAGGCCTTACCCCGGCGACAGTTTTTCCTGCTTCGCTCCGCGGATCCTCCGACCCGGTGACAAGGCGGCCCTCTCACTCGGTGCAGATTCAGCCGTAGGGACGGGATCCAGCCGATGTGAACAAAATGCTTAGCTTTTTTCGAGTTTTTTGGATGGGCATGTTTATGTGAATTGGTAAAGCCAAGCACATCAAAGCAAAAGAACTGTTAGGATCCAAATCATATACCGCAAGGTCATTTCATTGGATTGTGCAACTAGCTAAAAGAAATACTGAACATCTATGCTGTTTGTTATGGTCAATTAGTGCCAGTATAAATATAAATGTGCATAATTCCAAGATACAATGATCACTTGTTAGTTCTGAAAATCTAGATCAGATGGAATCATGGGTATATATAAATCTTACTCTGTTTATGTGAATTATGCTATGCGATGGATGCTCTGTGATGAACTATTCTCTATTTTGAGATGAGCAATAGACAGTAAGTGACAATTAGCTGTGATGTGTTGTCTATAGCTGCTAGTTTGTTTTCCCCATTTCTGATTTTGGGGCATTGAGATGGGCAAGTCCACCAGTGCTGTCTGTGTGCAACAGTTTAGGTTTTTTTTATATGTAATGTTCTATTCACTAGGTTCTGAGGTTATATTTCTCATATTTATGATTTATATTTGATTGTGGTATTGTAGATTGACAAGACGATGAAGCTTTTTTTTTTAAGGGGTAAGTTCACTTAAAAAGTCATCACAATCACTTAGTGCATGACATCTATTCAACCAAACAGAAAATTATCTCACCATATCCACTCTAATCTAACCCCATCAAATAGAAAATTAGATTATCTTATCCAAAAATAAAAATAACCGTATCCTAATCCAACCGTACCCTAAAACAAACACACCCATGTTACTGTCTAGCAAGGCCGGACCGACATATTACAATGCTTCGATCTGTCTCTCCTATTGTAACAACTCTTGATATATGCACCCCTTGTGTAGTAGCAGCCTGGTACAAACTCCTCTAAAAAAGAAAAAAGAAAAGAAAACTATAGATAACGCATCTAGCCGGTGCAGAGAACCCTAAACCAGTCAGGCAACAGTGTTGCGGATTCGTTGGGTTCCATCACGACTGCATCCTTACACAAACGCCAGCTTCTCTGCTCCGGGGTCCAAGTCTCCTTTTACGATGTTGTTATCTACGCAGCGCCAAATCTGGTCGTTGATGGTCGTAGATAAAAGGCAGTACTGGCGGTAGGGCCATGACACCTGCTGTTGGAGTGGAGACCCTCCTCGCTCTACAAGCGCACCTGCAACTAGCGGGATTAGGTTACAGCTTTCGTTGGGAGTGCAGCAGATGTGGCAGTTGCGGCTTGACTTGCACATCTCAGCTTCGCAGTCCCCACGTTGAACTAGAGCTACTGCTGGCTTCCACCAGCCAGTTATGCTGACGTTTTTTATTCTCCTCCACAATGACGGAGCCAGCGGAGGCTCGAGGGGGGGAGGTGCTAATCTCCTTCATCCAAACAAGTTCCAAACAAGGGGTGCTGATTCTCTTCTTCTTCCATCTCCTCCTACATCATCTTCTCTCTCTAAAGAAGCTATATGACAAGTTGTAAGCTGGTAGGGGGTGCTGCAGCACGCCCAGCACCCCTCCTGGATCCGCCCCTGCTCCTCCAGGATCGGCATTTGCTGCTATAGAAGCGCTACAGGAATACAGGCGGAAGGAGTCGACGGTAAACTTGTGGATAGAAAGAGCACCTCGTAATACTGTTTACAGTGGTTGACTGTGGCTTTGAAAGGAAAGGACGAGTAATAAAAGTTAGAAAATAGGATAGCTACTGAAGATGAAAAAAATAGAGAATGTTATAATAATGTTCAGGGATGCTGTAATAAGATTATAATGGATGAATTTTTAAAATATATGTTAGAGATGATGTTAACGTGCTTAAGTTTATGCTTTCGATAAGGGTTTGTGTTCAGTAAAACTAATCGTTCGGTCTCTGCATCCCAACCTCTCCGAGTATTTCTGTTCCAGTCGTTTGATACTACATGCAAGCTAGGTCTATACTTGCAACATGCTGAAAAACTTCATTTCCCGAGATATTGCACATCCGAGATCCGAGACAAAGGCATGGGATAGTCTAACAAGAACCATGCGTGCAACGAGGGTGATTATTTTGGATCCTCTACTCTTCTCTGAAAACAAGATGCCATCTTTCTGCGTTTAGTTCGGCCGTTGCAGCACACCATTGATTCTGTCAGCAACGTTTGCCCCGCTGCAAACCGGGACGTCCGTCCGTCCGTCCTCTGCAAACCGCCAAGAAATCCGGGACACACTGTGCATTTGACGAGCGATCCGAGCGTTCTTTTCAGTATCCGGACACACACATTTCGCAGTGCTTTCTGCACCTACGTATGCCCGGACCGACGACAACTACCGCAGCAAAGGCTTGTCATCAGCTTGTGCAAATATAGCCTGCCAGGCGTGTGTTCGCAGCAACTGTACCGTCGTAGCCTTGCGAGCCAAGCGGCAATACAGTGCTTGGTCCTTGGAACAATCTCAATGTACCAATGGGTATGCCTCTACTGAATACTGACCATGTACTCTCCAAGCTCACCCTCGACCTAAACAATGTCTCACCTCGCCCATATGTTTGACCGGCTAGATAGTGGATCCGGAGTTTGTTGTGCCTACGACAACTGATCAGACGCATGCACGCACGCCTGACAATTAAATAGTTAGTACTGCAAAGAGTCATTAGCATGCGATACTCTTCCATCAACTGTTCTCAAAGGGTCGCCATCATGCACGGCGTTGCAGTGAGAGCGTATCCGACCCTTCTGCGCCACAGCAAAACGGACCGGACGACGTTTCATACCACACATTATTATCGTCCGTCTCTCTCCCTGTACTGGATTCTCCTCGTTGCTTAGTTAGTCCTTACGGCCTCTCACAGCTCGGCATGCACTCTCTCTCTCATCTATCTCTGGCTAGTGAGAGAAAGCTACCCGCGAGCTAATGTTTAGTAAGGACCTTGGAATTGGGATTGCTCTCACTTGAAGAGAAAACGATCTCTCCCCGGCACTTGGTCCGGCTCTTCCTCCTAATAAGGAGCTTCTCCCTCACTCCCATGTCCCAACTTTCCCTCTCTCTTTTATCCTCTGCAATGTTCGAAGGAAGCTAAGATATATAGGTTGCTTACATCCCACTTTGTTAAAACCTTAAGCCACGTATATGTGTGTCCCTTACATATGTAACTTTACATCATCCATCCGTCCATCAATATATAAAGTTCGATCAACTCATCGATCAGACTGATACTGGCTACCATCGACATGTGACATTCTGGCTGCCTGACAAGATTGGTTGATGCTGTAACACACACTGCGGTTGGACCATACACTATGAAGGAGCCTGGAGCTTACATAGTACGCATGAGCAACGCATCGGAAACACAAAATTACATACATGATACATCAGCACCACTTGTTGCAGGTACCGATTTTGGGTACAGGCAAGTAGGCAACTGTCTTGATATCAATGACTATGTGATAGAAACTAATTGAAAATGGCTACCAGACCGAGCAATGGTTGTGTGTGCGTGTGTTGGGGGTGGGGATGGAACTAGCGGAAAGGAAAGTTGGCGATTGCCTACCAAGTTTTGCAAGCAAAAGTGGAGAAGTTGATCAAAATCAAATGTTCATGTGTCGATTCTCGCAAAAAGAAGTCCATGTCAAGTCACCAAAAAAGTTCATCGAAATACAAAATCATTCCTGACGAAACTGCCGGGCCGTTGTACGTACGAACTAGCTGAAAGAGGCGCACACCGAACGCTCTGAATAATTGTTTCTGTTGACTCGTGGGTTGCCAAAAGGTGCGCGCGTTTCAAAACCTTGATTGGGAAGATTATTAGTTAGAGCCTTTCTTTGAAAAAGGTTTAAAAGTAACGGGCGAGATGCTTTTCAATTCACAGTGGGTCGGGTGAGCTTTTCAATTTGTTCAGAAGCAGCATTTTCACAAACATATATATTGATCGATATGTTAGTTCCAGAAAGCATCTAGTATGTCTTTCAGAATTTTTTTTTAGGTTGTTATGATCTTTACATTCGGTACAGCAGCTCAAACATGTCCATAGAATCCAACCAATATTGCAGGTAAGGTGTGAGTACCCTAGCTACATGTCGCTAGGATAGCTGAGTGATTGGGGGTCACATTGTATGGTTCTGTTCAACTGTAGACATGCCAGTAAAAGGGAGAAGCACCTAATCCATCCACTTGTAGTTAAACCAAAGAACACATTATTAGGAGTATAGACAAATCGTCATAGTTTCTATCCTACGATTTGAAAAAGAGACTCACCAATTCACGTTTGGGGACTGCTCATCGATTTGGATCGTGCAGTTATCAGGATTAGGCGCACTGGAACCAAACAATTCGCATGCATCAATCATTAACTCCTGAAACTCGCCATGCCGCTATTGGAGAGAAGTTCCATCCTGATAACCAAGAAAGGATAACCAATAACACATTCAGCAGTAACTGAATTGCTGTGCAGCATCCAAACGCCGCAGGTTAATTATTGAGAACCTTTACAGTACACCATGATACTAAATAGTGGAGAGTATTATTGTTGTGATCCAACCGTCCATTTTAGTAGGTATTATTGTAATTATCTTGGTACTCTTAGGGGTAATTACGTCATTGACTGACCGGACTTCGGACCTTCGTCACCCATACTAACCGACGGAGGGTGAAAACCCTAATAAATGAAATGAACAGAACAAATGAAAGCTTATCCGAGGAATAAACTAACATTTTAACCTTCCCTAATTAAACATATAATTTACAAGTTTATCATAGTTTTTTTGTTTCCAATCCTACTCTTATGATACCCATGATACTCTTTAATGATACCTATGATATTGGTGGGCGATAGAGTATCATTGGGTCAATCTAAACCACCGGATGAAGGAAATGGATGACAGGCACTCATTTAGGTGTACCGTAAAAGTTTTCTAATTATTTTGTGTCGCGTGCTCACATGGCCCTCGATGTTGAAGTATCGGGACGCATCAGACCTTGTAGGTTCTCAGGCTTGACGACGGAAGAAAATACGCGGTTGCGGAGAGGAACATGTATGAGGGTTATTGGGCAATCATCTGCTTCTGTTCTGTTTCATGTTCGTTGAGCTCGTGATTCAGGAGGTGATCACTTCTATTTTTGTTGAGTATTTACCAGACCCGGATGCCTAAGCTATGTACATCTTGATCATGCAAAGACTGGAAGCAAGCTCTTAAGCAGCTGTATCTCTTTATTATGATGATAAAAATTAATAAAGTTTCGATTATATAAAAAAAAACATGTCCCGGGATGCAATTGTTAAGACGCACGCGCACTCAAGAGATTTAGCCCGCAAACGTTTTTGTCATTAGCTGTCCAAAGACCAAAACAGGAAAGCGCCCTCCCATCCTAATCTCTCCCTGTCGCTCGCGATTTGAGCTCGGATCGTCGCCGACCGCACACCGCGACTCAGTCTGACCACACGTCTCCGCCGGAGCGCCGCACGCCACCGCGCGGTCGCCGGATCCCTGGCGACCTAGCCGGAGCCCCCTTGCGCCGCCACCAGATCCCCCATTTGTGCGTGCCGCTGCCGGATCTCGCGCCGGCCACCAGAGCCGCGTCCGATCCATGGCCGGAGCGCCCTTGCGCTGTCGCCAAAGGCCCGGCGTCGTCTTTTAACCCTAGCTTTTTCTTGTTTTTGTTTCTGTTTTCAATTTTTCAAGTTGAAACTTGTTGACTTGAAATTTCTTAGAGTTTTTTTAGTTGGAATTTTTTTTGTACTTGATTTTTTTGGACTTGAAACTTTTTAGAGTTGAAACTTAAATCTTTCTTAAAAAGAAAATGTGAGGGAAGAAGGAGTCGATTGCTAGCTAAATGCCTAGCAAATGTTTTGTGAACTAGTCGCGCTCTTCATGATGCAAGCGATGGATCATGTAACCCTGCTTGTTCGCACTTGTACCCGAACTTCTCTAAGAAGATGTTCCTAGCCGTTGATGCACTTGATGGACAGTTGAGATCATCCCTCCCATAAATGTGGATCTGGTCGTCCCCGTGTTGGCCCCAATGCCAGGTTAACCTGAACCACCCTCCAAACTAGGTAGCAGCAACTCTTTGTACCTTTTGCTTCTTCTTTTTTTGGGCGAACAACTCTTTGTAGCTTGATGACGTGCTTAAAAATCATTTCAGATTAGAGCTATAACAACAGTGATAATCGTCCGCACAGAACTTTGATACTGTTATTTCGCAAAAGGAAAAAAAAAAAAACAGAAAGAGAACTAAAAAAATTATGGATAGACGCTGTAATTTACTCATGTTCATCATGTTGATCAGTAGTAATCAAATACTAGGACAATTCATTACGCTGCTGGTCCTGGTCTTGCTCCTGGACGAAATTATAACCAAATCATAGTACTAGTACTTCAGCAATGCTCCCCTTCACTTCCATGCGAAGTTCAGTATGACTTCGGCTTCATGCAAGTATATTTGGGCCCAGAATATCTTCACAAGCTAGAGGCCAGAACGGGATCTCCATGATTACATGACTGTTTTTTGTTTACTTTTTTACTGCTGGCACACACGAGAGAGTTTGAGGACGTTGAAATCCTTGAGAACCTGCCAGCTGGTGAGTAATTTCTGGACAGTGCAATATACGGATCACAGATGTGTGCATGTGTTATTCTGAGGGAGGAAATGTAGCTTCTGCTCATTTCTAAACTCACACAGTTTGCTAAGGCAATTTTGTGTTTGTGAAACTAAATTAAAATATATCTTAATTTATTTATAATGAGTGATTGATAAGTTTTTTAAGTTGGTTTGATGATTCTTGAGGTTGTATGAGTATGTTTATGTATTGCAATGATGATCATGATTAATAAAAGTTGCATAGAAAATGTAGTTGATGTTTTTTCTATGAGTCTAGAAAAATTGCACACGCCGACTGATCTGACGCTAGAGATTTTATACATGCCAGATGGTCTGGCATTCAGAGGGCTTCATGCGAAGTATTTCAACTCATAAGCAAAAATTTGAAGTGCATATCGGATGGTCCGACGATGAAGTGAAATGAACGCCAGACTATTTCTTGCAGAGATATTGCAAAATAGGTTCTGATAAGAATGTACATACTGAATGGTCCGACAATGAGGTGAAATGGATGCCGGACTAATTTTTTAGAGAGGTTGCAAATGAGTAGTCTGGTGAGAATGTACACGCCGGATGGTCTAGCGGTAAGGTCTGTGAACGCCAGAGAGTTCACTGGAGTATTTCTTGTATAGAGGTTGCAAAATGGTCAGTTTGGTGCATTGAATAGTCTGATGCTTAGTAGGCGTATACACTGGATCATCAAGCGTTCACAATTTGTCTGGGATGAGTTCTTCAACAGAGAAATTTGATTTTAACTAATCTATAATAGTGTCAGAGATGCATGTTTGCTTGTCTAATGTTATGCAGGTGATGGATGCAACTTGGAGATCAACGACGAGATGATCGGGGCTAAGCGGGGTGCTTGGTGCCAGACGATCAAGGAGGCTAGGTGGAGTCAAAGGTGATTCTAGCTATGCACGTGGAGGTCAAGCAAAATATGTGAAGATGGATGAAGACGGTGTGTTAACAAAGTCAAGCGAAAGGGATGCTGGTGCAAGTGAAAGGCGGTCCGAGGGATCGGGAGCGAGAGAGACTTGCCAGCGGTCAAGATTACAAGACGGAGTACATGTGTCGATATCGGGATGCTTACTTAAGACGTAAGCAAGTGGCAGTGAGTCACGCTTTGAGAAGCGTGCTAAGTGGTTTCACGGTTTGACTTAAAACCGTGGAAGGATGGGGTGCACGTGGCATTATCGCGTCGAGGCGAAGCTAAGTCATGAAGAAGCCACGACCGTTTGATGAACGGAGTGAAAATAGACTAAAATACACTGATGATAGGTAGAAGGCTATTGGAAGTGAGGGGTATTTTGGAAAAAGAAAAGTTAAGGGCTAAACTATCTCCCTAAGCCTATAAATAGAGGGGTAAAACTGTGTAAGAGGTTTGAGCCAGTCATTTATGTTTAGGTAGCGTTGATGTGGGGAAATCACTATTGACAAGCTGGGCTATTGTTGAAAGTACATATAGCCCTTATGTGTGGTTTTGGTAATTAATGACAATATCTATGGACTAACAATGATGTTGAGTGTGTTAGTAGGTTATTCTATAGGTAATGCATTGAGAGATATGCATGGGCTATAAGTGAATGGGGAGATTAAAAATGCATCAAGATAAATGAGCTCTAGTTTATTTCATAGGAGATGTATAAGTGATGAATCATGGATTTCCTGAGAAATACCATGAGAACAAAAGAAATGCATCTTTGTCAATGAGCTCTTAGTGATGCTCATAAGGAGAAAGAAAAGCTCAAAAAGATTGGCAATAAACTTGAAGACTAAGTTACTTATGGAGATCAAGTAACTAAAGGTATGATATTGTCAATAGAGTTTTATAGACTAACTCATTTGCTATGTGCTTAAGAGTGCGTTGGGGTTAGGATCCATAAGTAGGCATAAGTTGAATTGAAATCATATATGTCAAGAGTGAAGAACAAGAGTGGACTCCATATTTGATAAAGTTAATTCCTTGAAGATGTCGAATACAAAGTGGTTTTCTATGGCAAGACGGTGAAGAACAAGCAAGACTCGGCTGCGATGGACCATCCGTGGTGAAGGACAAGCAAATGGCTTGGCGCCGAAGGACCAAGGTGGTGGTGAAGGGCGAGTGAAGGCTTTGCGCCAATGGACCGTGTGAGGCTATGGAAAGCTATGAGTAATTCGCATCAATCATATGAAGAATCAAGAAAAGATGGAGTGAAGAATATATGAAATTTGGCAACCCTCAAGGTTTGAATGAAAGAAGTGGTACTTGAAAGTATTCAAATGCTCAAAGTGGTTCAAATGAGTTTTATCTTTAAATTTGAGTATAGGTATGCCGCACTATTAAGAGGGATGCAACGTGAGCTAATTGTCGTATCTCAGTGCTCAAGAGTTTCTAACCAAACCTAAGTAAGAGTTCTTTTTAGAAATCAGGGTATGGAAAGTGTAGAAGTGTCCGAATTTGATTTTAGAGTGTTCCTAATTTGATCCAATGTGTTTTAGTCATGAATTCAGTTGGGATGTGCAGCCCTCTGAATAAGCTTTCCATAGAGTCCAAAATCGTCAAAAATCAGACTTTGAGATCAAAAGTTATCGTCGTTTTTCAGTAGGTAGTTCTGTTGAATCGGGATACTCCGGGTTGACTCGGATATTCCTGGTTGTCTGGAGTCTCCGGGTGAGGCTCCGCCAGAGAGTCTCGGGTTGGGTTGTTTTAGTTGATCTAGATACTCCGGATCAGGCCAGAAAAATCTCTAACGGCTAATTTTTGGGAGGTGGGTATTTAAACTCCCTCAATCCCCCTCCCTTGGGGGTGGCTGGAGCACAAAAAAGAACACTTCTGAGAGTCAAAAGAACTCCCTCCCACTCTAATTTAGTGAGAGATTTGAGAATAAAAGTGAGTTGGGTTGTGAGATTGGAAGATTGAGTGCAAGTGAGTTAAATCCAATCTTGAGTACTTGAGTTCATCGGTAAGAAGTTTGATTGTGTTTGTTACTCTTGGAGCTTTGAGCTCCAAGCTGGTTAGGTGTTGCCCGGTGAGCTCTCGTAAGTATGGTGAGCCGTGGGAAAGTTTGTGAAGGTCGATCTCACCTCCGAAAGGGAAGAGATAAAACTAGTGGATCGAAGAAAGCAGTTGAAAGAGATCCGACTCGTTGGAGCTTCCTCAACGGAGACGTAAGATTCATGGTGGTGAATCCAAACTTTGGGAAACAAATCCTTGTGTCTCCACTTCGGTTTTTTAACGTTTGAGTTCTTGCTTAATATTTGTGTATATTACCCGATCTACTTATTTGTGTGTTTTTGATTGTAGGTTCTTCGTGAATTTACCTGTAATCATCACTTGAAACACACAATATCACTTGATTTGAGTTAGAACTTTTTAGTCATGTAGTGATGTTGATGTTTTAGTGGTTCATTATTAAAAAAATCTCATTGGTGAAGAAATGATGTTAGTCATGCTCGAGAGATGATATTATAACTTTAATCATCAGAATTAATATATCCGGGACAAAGTGGAGGTAGCGTTGCAAAATTTCAAAAATGTTTCTTTCTATCATAGTCTGCTGTCCTGTTTCCACAGGCCAACACATTATTTTTCAATTTTGGTCAGTGTTATCTGTCGATGCTTAAATATCTCCAAACTTCTCAAGCCAGCTCTTCTTACTTGATACGCAAATCCAGATCCCATGACTTCTGAAATTGCTGTCGATATCCATGGTTAAGTATGTGTGATACTAGAAAATCTAATAAAAATAAAAACATCCGACCTTCTATTTTATGGGTCCCAAATATCCATAAACGATCTACGGTTAATATTCCTGATCCGAATAAACTATATCTTTTATTTAGTTGTGTATTTAAACGAGAAACAAAGAAATCCAGCATTCCAGCCGAAACATGTATCGGACCATGTTAGTTTGGTTAAACCCCGGATTGCATTGAGCATCTGGATTGGATTGCACATGCCCAAATAGTAGAAGGCAAGTTAATTAACAATTTGTGGGTTTGATCTAGACCATGAATCTGCTGCCTAAACTATATACAACGGTTATGATTGATGCACCGTGCAGTACGTGTCATGGATTGAACGCACCAGCCAACACGAATACAAATCAAATGATCCGGTCGTGACTAACTTGGATGCTGGGATAAAGAATTATATTCCGGCCGAAGTGATGCATGCATGAAACTGGATCGGACTTGGTTTGGGAAAAGGACTGCTATATCGTAGTAGCTACATGCAGTTGCTATGTCGTTACATAAACTAATCTGGATTGAACATCTCCATGCGTACGAATCGAGACATACACTAGGAATTAAAAAACAAAAGTAAACTAAGCATCTGATTCTGACCGATAGATCTTACTAGACTACATAATATACAATTGTGTGTGGCATGGCGACAAGCAAGGAATCCTGTCAAACTAAAATGGTTTAGATTTGTTAACAATACTTGCGCTTTCTCTCTCTCACACACACGGTACACATCGCCATTGGACTCTGGGTCCGAACTGGCACAACACTTATTCACATTCTGGACTCCACTGCTCGGTTTCGTCTTCGAATTGGGAAAGGTCCCTTACGTACGTCGCCATGCATATATAGGGAAGTAAAATTTGGATAAGGACACCTAGAAGCTGGTATATGTTATATTCCATACATGGGACAGTAGGAAAGAAAAAGTGAGTCGAATACTTCTCTGACACACATATTGGACACAGGCTATTTAACGTGTGCTATTAAATATTATTTAACATGATGGACAATCCAACTCGTCAAATCAGCTTACATTGGAAAAAACCCACATGTTGAAGAGCTACGTATCATTGTATTAAGAAGAAAGAGTGATCTAATTTGTAAAGAAAATCGGACCTGAAAACCGTAACATGAGTTGCAGTACAACCCGCAAAGTCTGGCTCACGAGCGAGAAAAAAGGAACAAACAAAGAAACCTCGAACCCCAAAACAACCGAACGACGACGGTACAGAGAGCAGCTACAACCTAACAGCTACATAACAGACAGAGCCCACACCAAACAACGCTAAACCACAAGCAACTATACCCTGCTAGCACCTTGAACAGGACACCCCGACAACTCAACAGGCGGAGCCCTGCTCCCACACTCGACTATCAGACTCGGTTGGCAACCCCCACGCCAAACCGCAAGCAAAGAGGGGGCCTGAGACGTCGGAGCATAGATACTATCATGAAGTGTCGAAAGGTGACGGGAGTCCAACCGACCAGGAGAGGGTCAGAGCAACAATGGAGGATGGTGTGCCATGTAAGGAGTGTTGCCCGATGCAGCACGAAATAGCAAAGGGATTCTCCAACACGACGCCTTCAAAAAGTTAGCAGCGAAAGAGCTATCGTCACTCGTTCGGGAAGCCGGACAGAGTTTTCACCCGGAGAGATCCTAGGGGAAGCTCGGCCTCGACGCCTCTAGGGAGGTTATGACGCCCGCAGGCGCCACCGCCGACAACATTGGCAAGATGCCTCTTAGGGCTTTTGCCATTAGCTCCCCCTAACCGTGGCATGACCCAAGAAGCCAGAGGCTCGGCAGGATGACCAGACCAACCACCCGCAAGAGAACAGGTAGCAACACAGGAGCACAAACCATCCGCCAAGAAAAGACGATCGGGGGCGAAGCCCCCGCCCATAACAACGCAAAACTGGTCGCCAGGGTAGCACCAACATCGTCTTAAACAATGGCCAACCACCGCGAGGAACACCAGGGGTCACAAAAGGCCTGATCGGGTTAACGACGCGGCAAGGCCATGTGGATGCCGAGGGGAGGGCAGAGCTCATCGACACCCCCGAGGCAGTCGGGCAAGGCAACCAGTCGAAAATCGATGGCCAGCAGGGGACTAGCAGCAGCAGAGAGGCATGACCCACAACGACCCCAACCCACCCAAGTGGCAGGCCGCTGTTGCCAGAGATGCCCGACAGGAAGCAAGCACAAGCCGCAGCTACGACATCGTCGCCCCCCCCCCCTCCCCCCCCAAAGCAGATCTGTCACCGTCGGTGGTAGATCCAGCCTATGGACACACAGATCTAGCTGGCCGGAGACATAGACCGCCAGAGAGAAGCCCCAGAGGAGCAGTCGGTGGGAGGGGAGGAGGGGGTGGGGGTAGGGGAGGAAGGAGAGAGCGGCGGGGGAGAGAGGAAGCTCGACTGCGATATCTCAGCTTTGGGTAGTCACTGGTCGCCGCCGTAGGCATCCGCCTGTTGGCGGCGGTGGCCGAATCTAACTCGCTTTTGGGGGGTGGTTGGGTGTACGGTGGAGGTGCCCCGAGTCGCCAGAGCGGACTAACCACACTTTTTTCTTTTATAGAAAAAAATGCATTCCTTGTTCAAATAAAAAAAACCATTCTAAGACTAGAAAAGCGGACAAAAAAAACCTTTTCAGGATGGGAAAAACTCTTTCTGAGACCGAAAAATCCTAGATAAAAAGAAAACATCTCATGATCAGAAAAAACTCATTCCGAGATCGAAGAAACTTGTCATGACCATAAAAATAGTGTAGTCTATAAAAAATGATTTTACAGGTTGTGGGATCTTTCTTAAGGTTGCGACGTGGATTGTTTGGTTTGGTGGCCATCATATTAAATAGCTTATTTAATGTGTTGGAAGTTAAATAATAGTTATATATGTATAAAAACTCCATGTCTAATAAAATTGTTATGATTTAATTATCACTAATTGAGATAGGAGAGCACATAGAAGTGTAGATAATTGGTAAAACATAGTGAAATCTGCAAGGGCCGTATGCTGACTAGGAAGCATCTAAAGGTGTAGTGTGTTGAAAGAAAAAGGAGAAGTGAGTGATATGAGAAGATGAAGCAATTTATATTTAGTTGTGGCCAACTTTAAAAGTGTTGAAGGGGCTAAACTCTACATGGAAAGAAAACATAAATCTTAACACTTTATTTATGTTGTTGTGACGTGTATCTAATAACCCACCAGTTACTATTCCCTTCGTTTAGAAATAGTAGACGTATTTTTTTAAAATCAAATTTTGTATATTTTGATTAACATTTAATTAAATTATAAAAATATCTAGTGTATAAAAATTATACAAGTAGGTTCACAATTCAAAATAATTTCACACACAATATATATATATATATATATATATATATATATATATATATATATATATTGTAGCTATAAATAATATATTTTGTAAAAAAATCTTAGTCAAAATTTAACTTCAAAGATAAAGTCTAAAAAAATACGTCTACTATTTCTGAACGGATGGAGTACCATTTCAACTATTGATAAATCGATTATGTAAATACTTATTTAAAGTAGAAATACTATTGTGCATATTGAAGAGAAGGACACACGATTTAGATTTTATACAGTTCCATGCCTCCTTTAGAAAAATAGCTATACGTCATGTTCTGTCTTGATTAATCTTAGAAAAAGATCATTACAACAGAAGTGTGTCTAGATCTAGTCCTAAGGATCTCGGTGAGTTCTCTCGTATTATAAATACTGAAGTTCTTGTTGGATAAATTTAATTGTTGTACGGATCTGTTGTGGATCTCAATAAGTTATTTTTGCTTCTATCTAACTAGGCTTGCTTTCTATTACTTGTCTGACTTCTGTCTTGTCTTCTTCCCCGACTCAATCGATCTCCTCTTTGGATGTACCCTCTCCCCTTCTTATATAGTTGGGTCGGGAAGACGTAACATACTCGAAGTATCTGAATGTAATATTCTCGTATTATATTATTTTCGAATATTTGAGGGCTTTTTCTTAATTTGATGATGATTTTTATGTAGAATATGATGAACTGACTAAAATATCGACACATGTCATGTTTATCTCATTCGGTAGATATCTATCTTCAATATATACTGTATTTCTAGTAAGTTCTTTATTATCAAATCTTCATCACTATGTTTCCAAAATTAATTATAAATTTGCTGGATATCTAATTTTTCTAAATCCTAAATTGTCAACATACGCATTTTTTTTCACGAGCTTCTACTATTCATGTGATTTAAAAAAGACTACATAACATAATATTGCTACTGCACGGGTTTATGAGCTATTACATACTAAGTAGTGGGCACATGATATATCTTCGTGCGTGGTGACACAGCAAAATACCTCAGTATCTTACTAAAAAAGAAAAGAAAAATGAAAGGGGCAGTGACGCAGCCGCCGCCTCCAGGTGGACCTTCCTAGTCTACTTCAGTTGCCATTGCTTCCCCATCTCGCCATCTAGGCTCGCTCCCACCCCAGACGAGACAGCCACAGTCTACCCACTCCATCCATCCATAAACAAATGCTCGCGACCATACAATACAGCCATGCTGGCCCCTGCATCCCGTACCGAAAACGAAAAGGAAAAAAAATGAATGAAGAACAAGCAACAACTGAAACTAGAATACATACGTACACACCAAGAAGGCAAGAACGAGAAGAGGATGGATGAATACGCACTGACACACATTGCTGCGTACATGTACAACAGCAGCTTAACCTCCAAACCCCACATGGAAGCTTTACAAGCTTGCATGTTACTCATTTGACCTACCTCTATGACCTCTTTCTCTCTGCACATAAGAAGGAGAAGGTGAAGGGGAGCCAAATCCTAGTATTGATAGAAAATAGAGTTAGAATTGTTGGTGGAGAGGAGAGATCCGGCAACCATAAAAGAAGAAAGCAGGCGAACCAAACCAAACATACCAGGGAAGCAAAGGAAAGGCACGCTTCCAACAAAAGGGCACCAAACCCGTGAAGGGATCGACGACATATATAGAGAGAGCCAGGCGAGAAGGACAGGGGAGACACGCAGACGCAGCAAGCAAGAGCTGCGATAAGCGAAGCTAGCTCCATTTCTTCTCTCAATCTCTCTCACGGAGAGGGAAGGGAGAAGGGGAAATCAGAGCAAAGAAGCTTTTTTTTTTTTTTACTCTCAATCTTTCGTGTGTGCGTGCGCCACCCCGAAAAGGCTCCGGTGGCGGCGGCGGGGAGTGGTAAGTTTCTTTAAAGCGCGGGCGCGGGAGGCCACCCGGAGAGCTCCGGAGATGCAGCAGCGGCGCAAGTCGGTGTTCGCGTCGGCGCCGTTCGCGATGAAGCAGGCGGCGCTGGGTGCCGGCGTGGCCGCGCGCAAGAACGGCGCGCCGCTGTCGCTTGCCGCGGTGGTGTTTGCGCTCTTCGTCTTCGCGACGTTCCTGTACAACGAGGACATCAAGTCCATCACGGACTTCCAGTTCAGCGCCGGCGCAATCCGCGCCAAGGCGCCCGACCTACACCTGCTGCAGGAGGCCGAGGCCGCCGCGCACGCCGCCGTCAACACCCTCGCCAAGCGCGGGGAGGAGGTCATCGTCCGGGTCCTCGACGCGCACGGCTCCGGGGCACTGCAGCCGGCTGGCGGCGCCGGGAACGGCACTGGCACGGTGGAGGCTGCGGCCGCCAAGACCAATGCCAATGCCAACAATGCCAACGCGGGCGCGGACAAGGTGGACGAGGGGCTGGAGAAGGACCGGGACGTGACGCTACCGACTGTGACGGGAGGCGGCGCGGACGAGGCGAAGCAGCGGGAGGACGAGGAGGCGGCCGAGAAGGCGTCCTCGGCGAAGGCCGCCGCGGCGACGGCGGCGCTGCGGACCGTGGTGAGCTTGCCGGAGACGTGCGACCTGTACCGCGGCAACTGGGTGTACGACGAGGTGAACGCGCCCGTGTACAAGGAAGGGGAGTGCGAGTTCCTGACGGAGCAGGTCACCTGCATGCGCAACGGCCGCCGCGACGACTCGTACCAGAAGTGGCGGTGGCAGCCGACCGACTGCGACCTCCCGCGGTACGATTTTCCTTCTTCTCTCTGATCGTTTCGTCCTTCATTTTCTCGAGCGATTCGTGCTCTGTTTTGAGGTTTTTTGTTTGCCGGAGCGCGAGGCGAAATGCCTCGTTTCCAAGCGCGCGCATTGATGCGCGCCGCCCGGAGATCATCGTCGGTTTCAGAAACTCCACCCCCCCCCCCCCCTGTTCTCTGGAAACTGATGCGGGTTTTTACCGTTTTCTGCACACGTCACTTCCATACGGTCAACGACAAGCAGCAGTAAACATACGGTACCAGCAGATTCTTTTTCAGAAAAAAAGAATCTGCTTATAAGGACACGAAAAAAATAAAGGTCATCTTGTCAGATACATGATCAAAATCCAAAATTAGATAATATACTCGATTGTATTTATTGAAATAGATAATATATTATTATATTTACAATTTTAATATCCGTATTCGGTACCTTATTTACCAAAAACTTACTTTTGGTACACCGTATGTCGAAAAAATACGAGTCCAACTATATTCGGCACATGAGGTATCTCGTATCCTGAATATGGCCGGACCCGTATTTTTGGCGTATGTATAATGAAAGTCAGTTTTCGATAAATAAAGTACCGAATACAGATGCTAAAATTATAAATACCACTGTATGTTATCTATTTCGATAAATATAATCGCATATGTTATCTAATTTTAAATTTTAGCGCAGACACATTGATGCAGTAGTACGTAGATGAACGTTCGAGATTTGCGCAGGCAGAATGGAGTGGGAATAGCATCACTGTACCAGTGTGTGTGTTAAGTTGCGAGACAGGAATGTGGGGTTATGTGCACGCCAATATATTTGCTTTTCCAACCTGGAAAGAGCTGCACCACAATATTTTTTAAAAAACGAGGAACCCCTTTTCCATTACCGTGTAATGGAATCATACCAATTTGTTACGACTTACACCCCATACAGACAGGATAGAGCGAGAGTTCATCAGCGATTATAGCACATAGACTAAGCCTAATAGAGACTAGTTTAAGCTTCCATAGAAGTATAACCAGAACATCTTAACCAAACTTCACGCAAAAGACTGAACAGAGAGCAATAGAAACTCAGCTGTTCATATCTTCATCCTCAGCAGAGAGGCACCCACATCAACAGTAGCGTCAGATATCGTCACACTGTAACTCGGAAGCAACCTCACAGAGGACACTTGATTTTGTTGAGAACCAAAATGTTCATCATAGTATTAAGCAGACATTGTACATCCTTCATCGATTTCTCTTTGTCCATACCCTTCAGAAGGTCTGTCTAGATTTTCAAAAATGAAAAATATGAAATATAATTTCACTAGATTACGAATAAGTTTTTTCTCAAAGGAAGTTTTGTTTCTGGCTTTCTAAATAGGCTAGTAAATTGTTGTAAGACCAACCACCTGAAAACCTTTCCCTGCCATAGCCAAGACTGAATTCATATATAGTATTGATGAACAGAATTTGGAATTGTGTCAGCCCCAAGAAAGCTGCACCACAACTTAACGTGACTAGAAGATACTTAGTGCTCTGTTTCGGCTCTGTTGTCAGTGAGTAGCAAATAAACTGAGCCAGGCCATCCGTGGATTTGGAGCTGATGAAAAGTCTAACGAAAGGCAGGCGTGCATGCAGGTTCGACGCGCGGTTGCTGCTGGAGCGGCTGCGCAACAAGCGGCTGATGTTCGTGGGGGACTCGCTGAACCGGAACCAGTGGGAGTCGATGGTGTGCCTGGTCCAGTCCGTGATCCCCAAGGGCCAGAAGACGCTCACCAAGTTCGTCAACGGCGGCTCCAGCAACGTGTTTTACGCGCACGAGTACAACGCGACGGTAGAGTTCTACTGGGCGCCCTTCCTGGTGGAGTCTAACTCCGACAACCCCAAGGTGCACAGCGTCCCCGACCGCATCATCCAGTGGCACTCCATTGCCAAGCACGCCCGGAACTGGGTCGGCGTCGACTACCTCGTCTTCAACACCTACATCTGGTGGCTCAACACCCTCGACATGAAAGTCCTGTCAGTACTGCACCACTGCTGCTGTTCATTCATCCTGCTTGCATGTCACTGGCTGACACTGGGTGACGGAATTGGCAGGAAGGGTTCGTTCGACCAGGGCTCGACGGAGTACGTGGAGGTGGATCGGCCCATGGCGTACAAGGAGGTGCTCAAGACGTGGGCGAAATGGGTCGACAGGAACATTGACCCCAACAGGACGACCGTCTTCTTCATGGGCATGTCGCCCAACCACATCACGTAAGCCATTCCCAGCCTGCCACTGCTATTTAGCAACTTCTTTCTGGAGTACTTGCTAGTGCTTTGTTTAAATCGTAAGCATGGTTCCTTGAGCATTGGTTTACCAAGAGGGAGATCGATCGAAACCTGAAACCGCACAGTGACTTCCCTGTCAATTAGGTGCTGCATGAGCGATCAGCGCTGCCTTTGCGAGCGGAAAACTGACGACAGTGATGGTGAATTAGATCCTACTCCTTGCTAGCAAGGACACCTGCTTTGCCTAATTAGGTGATGAGAAAGACCATTCAGCCTTCAGAGATGTAGTACAAGCCGCCTTCACTCGTGTCCTAGTAGTAGCAGCATGGTCTCCGATCACATGGCCAGCCTATTGCTCATACTGCTCATTACGGCATTGGAGGTGTCAACGCTGCGCACAGTACGCTGCTGTATTTGCCTAGACAATTCCTGTCCAAGGACTCATTGGGTTGGGTTCCATGTCAGGGTAAAAGGAGCTGTGCACAGTAGATTTATCAAATAACTTCCTGAACTTTAATTCAGGTTATATGCCCGTCAGAAAGATGGTTGACGCCGGTGTATAATCAGTTGAAATGTGATCAATCCATACCTAACAAACAGATAAGGAAATGCATCATGACATTATAGACATCATTACACCCCAATCACTATGGGAATAGGCCAGGATAAGCCTGCATTTTTTTTTCAGAGAAAAGCCCTTTCAAATGGAGTTGCTAGTACGTACATGTGGAGACTGGAAGATACGGTGATGCAGGTGGACCATATAAAATTCTAGGCCCACCCGTAGGCATGCATCTCGACGTGGACCCACCTACCTAAAACCAAGAGCAAGCGATCGATACTCCTGCCCGGTTTACTAATTGAGCCCCAGAAAGACGAACATTAGAACAGCCTTGCAGCTGGCATCCTTTTCCAATATTTTTGGGTGCGCAAAGAGATTCTTGTAGTGCTCAATCTGCAAAGTTATTCTGATCGCCGTGGAATACCGATAAAGAAAGCCTCGCATGCAGTAATAATGGCACCAATACGTATGTTGTTGTTGCATGCATCATCAGAGTATCTCAGCAGTCAGGACGACCGACTCTAGGACGTGCAAGTGAGACCGCCCTTTGAGCACGGATGATGGCGCTTTTAACTTTCATGAAGCCGCACTTCTATTGGCCGGTGCCGGGTCACTCACTCACTCGCTTTCTGCATCCCGATCTGAATGGAGCAGGCCGGAGGCGTGGGGCAACCACGGCGGGATCAAGTGTGCGATGGAGACGCTGCCGATCACGAACCGCAGCACGTCGCTGGACGTGGGCACGGACTGGCGCCTCTACGCCGGCGCGCAGGAGGTGCTCCCGACGCTGCGCCGCGTGCCCACCCACTTCGTCGACATCACGGCGCTGTCGGAGCTGCGCAAGGACGCGCACACGTCGGTGCACACGCTCCGGCAGGGGAAGCTCCTCACCCCCGAGCAGCAGGCGGACCCCAAGACGTACGCCGACTGCATCCACTGGTGCCTCCCTGGGCTGCCCGACACGTGGAACCAGTTCCTCTACGCGCGCATCGCCTCCAGCCCCTGGCCCGCCGACGCAGACCAGTAGGATTCCGGTAGCTGACGACGGGCCTCCGACGAGGCTCCGCTGTTACTGCCATGCAGGAAGAGCCAAGGACAACGTTGGCAAAAGGATGCTCGCCACCTTTCTTTTTTTCACTTTTTTTTTTACCGATTTTCCTTTGGTCGCGTAATTCTGTTCTATGTTGTTAACTAGTAGTTCTTTTATTGAAAGAAGAACTGGAGGGTGTAGGATAACAAAAATTCGTGGCGAGCTGGTGTTCAGTAGTAGCTCGCTCATTTCTTCTCCTGCTGAGGATGGCTAGGAGAAAGGAAAAAGTTCTGCATGAGATGCAAGAGGGAAAGCAAGCAAAGGAGGGTTACATGTAAAGAAGGTTTTTTTTTTTGTGTTTTACACTATGCTGGGTGCACCCAAGGTTAAGAGAGGTATAAATGCCTAGGAGGTGCATCTGTTCTTCAATCATGACGATTCTGGAGCCCCTTGTCTTTTCCCTTTTTAACCTCCAAGCGACAACTATGTAAGTCTAAGGTCTTATTTGGTAGAGCTCTCGGAGCTAATTCCACGCTGGAATCGCTCCCAGCGTTGCCAAACGGATTGGTCGGGGAGTGATTCTGCGTGGGAATCACTTCCCGTTTTGTATAGCGAGATGGGAGCTGAAAAAACTAGCTTCTACCTGATTCCCGATTGATTCTTCTTGATTTCAACACAATCTTATCTCAGGAATCACTTCCATTACTAGCATATCAAACGATTTTATAAATAGAATCACTTCCACCACAGAATCACTTTCACCCTACTTCCACCATAGAATCACTCTCACCACGGAATCAGAACTCTACGAAACGGCCCCTAATTGTTCTAGAACTACTGTATAATACTTCATCCGTTTAGAAAATATTAGTCATATTTTATTTTGAAAAAATTAAACATTATATACTCTGATTAACATTTAATCAAATTATAAAACATGGCTCGGGTAGATCATGGTGTAGTGCAATCAGGTAGCACGTGGATGCGTGGTTGATGTTGTGGACATCGATGTGATGAAGAGGTCGCCGACTTGGTGTAGCTGATTGACGTGATGTCGTGGATGAAATGGCGATGGTGATCTTCACCCTGTAGGCGACATTCTGAGGATCGGTTAGGGTTTTAGGGGGCAGCTAAGGTTTTCATGAACCGGTCGTCCCGAGTGCCAGACAACGATTCTCTTTTATAGCAGTCGCACGGGATGTGACTGCTACCAAGCTAAGGTTGGTTGGGCCCCCGATCAGGACGCATAGGTGGGGACAGACTCCCCCTAAATCTCTTAGTTTAGTTGGGAACGTTAGGAAGCCAAGGTCAATATCCAACAAGAGACTCCGAGTATGACATGTCTCCCCAACCTGACTATATAAGGAGGAGAGGGGTACATCTAAAAGGAGGAGAAAAAAAAGGAAGAGAAATGGAAGCGAGGTTGGAAGCTAGAAGTCAGGAAAGCAATATGAAACAAACCTAGTCAGATAGAAGCAGAATGTGAGAGCCATCCAAATCACATTCGGCTTAATTGAACGTGCCAACTGGCTATAAAGATGAGAGCTAGCACACGTCCGATAACCGACGTGCCATGTGCTCACACATATCTAAATCACCTATCGCATCAATCTAAATATAAAATTAAACATTGATGCATTAATTTAAACAAGATTAACATTATTAATGATCATATTAATATATTTTATACTAATTACAAAAAAGCTATCGTCATGTAGACAACAACGCAAAAATCCTAACGCGTGCGAAAACCCGCGCGCGTTGTCTAACTGCGTGGTCGAGTTGAAACTTGACCCACGAACGGAAGTCCACGACCTCGTCGCCGTCGTAGTCATCGTCATCCTCATCCTTGTCGTTGTTGTTGGCTTCCTCCTCGTCCTCCTCCTCCGACAACGACGATGATGAGGAGCTTGTCCGGGCCTTCTTGGCCCTCAGCGACTCATCGATGAATGTGTCCCACACCTCGTCGTCCGACAAGGGGAATCCCAACAAAATGCCAAAATCAGAGGTGGGAGGTGCTGCCTCGTCCGACATGGCCTCCTCCTCCCTGGATGAAGACGCGGGTGTGGGAAGCATCCTCAGAGAAGGGGGTGAAAGTGGTAGCGGATCCATGTGGATCACGTGAGAGGTGGAGGGGGGTGATAGTGGGCGAGGGAGAGAGAACATTTAAAGTCGCTAGGAATACGATCGAGCAGCCCAGCGCGTGAAGCCTGGTAGTCACACGTGGAAGACGTACGGATTTTAAGTATCACTCTCGATTCGTAAACACAACTCGAAGTGACAGCCATTATCACTGCCGGTTATAAAAGGCACATCTTTTGATGAGCCAATATCACTGTCGGTTTGTATTCATCACTGGCAGTTCATGTTACTAACACACAGAGTTAATCACTATCACTATTGGTTCTTGTTGCCTCGGCTTTTTATGTGTGGCTGGAGCTTTCAAGCCGACAGTGATATGTTGTCACTACCTGTAATTTTTGAATTGGCAGTGATAAGGGGGTGCGGATGACCCTTTCTATGGTGGTGTGCCAGGGTTAGTCTCATATCATTTGGCTCTACTCTTGACCATCACCGGCATCGGCATGGTAAAATTAGCCAAACACCGGCTCGTCCTTGCGTGCAACAAAAACTCAACAATAGCACCGTGAGTACGAAAGTACTCGTAAGACTTACATATATGGGTATATATATTCCCGACTTGAAGGATAATGTATTTGGATGGTGGCAAGAAAACTAAGTCATAAGCTAACGCATTTGCTCAAACGCCGTTTTAATCATGTTTATATGTAGGCACCTAAGTATGAAGACTTAAGCGACTCAACACTAACATGACCCTAATTTCTCAAATCCTACACATAACCATAATGAGTAACCTTAAATAGGGGATCAACCCGAATGGATCATATTAACCTTTCCTCATCACACTCATCTACAATGAGCATGACCATTATCTCAAGATCATCACGTGGCTCTACAACAAAATGTCAGGACACCAAGCATGCTTATAACCGAGAGCACGACAATTTTAATTATTCTTACACACTGTAAGGGGTACAACTTTACCCACATGATATGAATTCATCCTCTCGGCACCCATGACAACCTTTTTCATACGCGTTGCATCATACCAGACCGTGCCTACATTGTTGAGGATACCTAGTTTTCATTGGGGCTCTTCCCCATTGGACATCCTTAGGGTCCTTGCCATCCCAATATAAACTGCTCCATCTAATAATTTTTCTTGACACACCTCAAGACAACAGGTTAGTCGATGCACATGATATAAGATATTCAGCTTATCTGTCCCGTACACGGATATGTGGTAAGCATGGTAAGTGTTGGGCACATGCAAACATCGGAATGATCCTTAATCAACTTAAGTAGGGCTATGACATCCGAGACTCCTTTATCATTTGTCCTTATCACCCGCTCAAGTCTCGTAATCCAACATTACTTTACTACATTGACTTAGCTTTCATCGTATAGATTGTATTACATATTCTACAACAAGCGAACGATGACAAAATTCATCGCTCGACTTCTACCGGTACGCTAAGTATAGCTAAGCATATATCAAACACTAGACTTGATTCAATTCATTACCCATAGTTACAAGGAAATGGTAACATCAATCACAAGAAAGGTAATGCAACAAGATAGGACTTACCCATTAGACATCCCTAACTGAAAACTTACTTAATGCAACTAACTCATACAATAATAGCAAGTTCATCCACATGACCATTGTAAAATAAGGGTCTAGTATGATAGATGCTTGCCTCATTGTTCGGTGCTTCACTCACATACACCTCCAGTTGGATCTCGGTCTCAACCTCTTGACCCGTTGAAATGTCACTCTCTAATCAATGGAACAACATATCAAATGAATAAAAGAACGAGCTAAGAGGTATGCTTTATGATGCATGATCGTAAACGAGATGCAACGTGTCATGTCATGAAAATATTTGCAAAAGAACACTTGATTTTATTGGGCTAGACAAGATTTAAGCAATGCCTTGGACAAACTAAGCTTACTGGGTTCTGAGTAACTGGCGATCAGACCGGGGTGGGTGGGGTGGGGTGATGGTCAGACCGTGAGGGTCGAATAGAGAAGAAATGCTACTAAGTAGCTATGGCAGTCAGACTTGACCGATGGCGGTCAAACCAGGGGGTCTAGCGGTCAGACCGGTCATAATGGCGGTTTGACTCATAACTATGGAGTATGAGACTAAATCTAATCGGCCAAGTTCTAACCCGACGGTCAGACCGGCCCAGGTGGCAGTCAGACCGCTGGGCCTGGCCAGCAGCACCTTGGTGACAACTTTGGCAATGCCTTCGACCAAGGGTGGTTCCAAAACACTCTACAAGACTAGGAGAGCTCATTTTGTGTTGTTTGGGTAACATGCATGGGTCCAAACTCTAGGGCGACATGGATGACATCCATGGCTAGGGGTGGAGCTCGGTCCTAAGTAAATAGGGATAGGTTGGAGCTCATGGATGATGGGGAAACGATCGGGGAAGTCTCAGCTTGGTGTGGCAAAGTTACTTAGGGGTTTGTCCGGCTCCGATGAGGCTTCGATTTGGAGGTCGGGCTCCGGGGTGGTGATCGGCTAGGGCTAGATAACAAGCCAGCTCAACTCGTTATGGCTTGGCTCGTTTAGATAATGAGTTGGCTCGGCTCGGCTCTTTTGGCTCACGAGCCAGCTCGTTTGGCTGACAGAGGACTACCAGTGACATGAACAGAGGTCCGCGATGGCACCGAGCAGTCGAGGTGGATGGGGATCTGGGTCGCCGAAGGCACGGGCATTATGGGCGGGGGACTGAGGACTGCTATGGACGGAGGATGGTGTTGCCAATTCACCACTCACCGAGTCACCGGCAGCTGGCGGCTCGGCGCCTGGGCCTCGCAGCCCTTACGCCCATGCGGTCGATCCCTCATCCCTTAAGCACCAGTTGCGGCAGCTACATGAGAATATAAATGGGATGCTGAGTTAGGGTTCCTAGGAGTATGGGTATATATTTGGTTATGCAAATGGGCTACTAGGTTGCACAATGTTGTATGGGCTGCCTCCTGACTCATTTGGCTTGCAAGCAGCTCGCGAGCTAGCTCATTATATAAATGAGCTAAAACTTTTGCTCGGCTCGTTAGATTTTGGAACGAGCTAGACACGAGCTGAGCTAGCTTGCGAGCTTCAAGCTTTTCGCCCAATTTTATGCTCAGCCTTAAGGTGGAAGATAACACGTGGAAAGCTTCACCAGTGAGGATGATGACGAGGAGGAGCTCGGGAGGCTTCGTGAAGCTTGGGGAAGGCCTTCTTCGTCGATCTCTGGCCATCATGGTGGTCAAGGTGGGTACTCCCTTGTCTCTCTATTGGGTTTGGATCAAGGTGGAAATGAGTGAGGGAGAGAGTAAGAAGTGGTCAATGGGCTTTACATAGGCATTCTAAGCCCTGGTGGTCAGATCGCGAGATAGACCCATGTGTAGTAAACTCTTTCTCTTTTATCTTTTTCTACCATTTTTTCTCCTTCCTTCCTAAATGTTTTTGGGCTATCTAAACTATTCTAAAAGTAATTCTCACTCATAAATATATGGTGAAAACTTGAGTTGCTTAACAACGTACTATTTTCAAAAAAAAATTGAACACTTAAAACGAAAGCCAAAAACATTAAACACGATGTCATGATGCATATACGTGCTCTATGACCAGGTTTGTATTTTTGGGGCATGACACGGAAATAATCAATTGAGATCCACAGTAGATTAGAATCACGATTAGATTCGTTCGACAATAGCTTCATTATTTAGAACAGAAGATAACTCATCGAGATACACCCTCACTATAATTGTCTTCTTATAAGATTAATCAAGGCAAAACATGTTGTATCGCTATTATTCTAAGAGATGTCTAAAACTTTTACAAAATCTTATATCTTCCTCTTCATTACGCATATTTGATGATCAAATATTTTTACTTACCGCTAGACTGCACTTCATGAAAGATCAAAGGCGTAGAAAGCTCTTGCTCGGGAGGCATAGCTCCCTTTTAGAACGAGGATCGATAATCAGGCGGCATATAATTTGAGGCGCAAAAGATGTGAAAACAAAGAACCAGTCCAGCTGAACTCATTCGGTCCAGTACTGATTGGATTTAGGGTAAAAACTTGTCAAGAGAGTATCGACAACTCGATAAAACGAGGATCTATATACATGCAGCATATAACTTTGGCACAGAAGATGGTTTCTTTCGAAGGAACCGGCAAAGGCACATATCACGAGAAAAGGCAGAATCATGCATGGATAGTTGGATTCTTGGTTGCAGTCGTGTGATGCTCCGGCAGCTGCGTATGCCTAGAATCCAAGAAAGATGCCTGGACTCCCTGTGTCCAACAGCGTCTTGCCGAGGAGGGGACACTGAACTGGAGGTGGCAGCTGGGCCCAGGAGACCATGCAGAGCACAACCACTACAATGGTGGGCTGCAGACTTCATCAAGGCAACGACATTAGTTATTGGGAACCACTAGTAAGTATAGGACACGCACAAAATTCGCGGATGCGGAATGTGGAGGGCCCCGCCATTTGAGAGTAACATCAGCATCATTTGCAGCTTTACTCCTCAGATCTAATCCGGGTTGCAAAAGGGCTGTGCTACAGTACTGGAGTAACCGCCAACGCTAGAGTCTGTTACACGCATTAAAATTGGCAACTCTTTTTATAGGGACATAAAAATTGGCAACTCAACTGCTGTAGCAGTCCCTTGAATTGCGATTCAAAACCGTTTTCATACGACTGTTGGGCCAAATATCCCCCCCCCCCCCCCCCAACTAAACGAAAAGCGAGCCCAAGAGCCCAAAAACAGCACAGTGCGTATTGGTTGTTGATGTTCATTTTGCTGAAAAAATTAGAATTGCCGAGAGTGAGAGTGAGAGAGGATGGGTAATCAAAACCAGGCACTTCTCTAGTTCGTGCGCCAAGTTTTTGCGTTCCTTCTCGGCCTCTCCAAAACCTGTATACGCTTCTTCAGAAGAAACCCTGGATACGTCGGTCGTTTGCGCAGGCAGCTCCCACTTCTGGTCATGAGTCATCACCGACAACATAACAGGCGGAAGAACGAAGCTAAGGCTTTGTTTGTTTCAGCTGTAGATTGTGAAAAGTAGCTTATGGATTGTGGATTGTAAGAAGCTGAATTGTAAAATCTGGATTGTAAAAGCTGGATTGTGAATTGTTACAATCTGGTGGAAGGCAGATTGCTAGATTGTTACAATCTGTGTGTTGGATTGTAACAATCAAGCTTTTCCAACCAGCTGTTTGTTTCAGCTTTTAAATTATGATCAAAATCCAGCTTTTACAATCTAGCTGTTTATTTCAGCTTTTATAATCTAAAATAAATAGAGCCTAAAGCTACCATGATCCATAGACAAAGCTTGACAGGTTGACCAAGAATAAGATATGATTCTTTCAGTCTCCAGCAGGTCGTGTACAGTTTATACAACAAAGTAAGGAAAGGTAAATCAGTCAAACCGAACATTGACACGCAATACTGAACGTCTAGATACACACGTCTCGCATCTTTGGGTTCTGCGTCGCCGTTTGCTTACCAACTCCCGTCCCGTTCGCGCGTACGTGGATGATTAGATCATCTCTAATTATATTTCTTCTATTTATTTCTTTTCTAGTTTCTATTTCTATTTTTATTTTTATTTCTTTATTTTTTTATCTTTAACAACTTCTTTTTGAAAAATTTTTGTAAATAAGAGGTAGATAAAAAACTCGAAGCTTACAAGCTAACTTACCTCATTGCTAGCACGACTCGATGTATTTTATAGCGAGCTAAGCTAACATATTAACTTGTTTAATTAATGAGCTAGCTCGAGCTAGCTTGTAAACCGTTTACGAGCCTGATCAGCCAAGGCCACATAATATCAGCCGGCCCACCTAAACAGTGCACGATCCATATTCCTACCGGCCTCTTCTCAGTTCCAATATATGTTTCTAGTCTGTCACAAATGCTGTGCACACCCAAGGTCCTATGCCCATGCCGCCGTCAACCATAAGTGCCCTTAATGCGACACCACTCGATGACTCACTAGACCCATCCACACCAACAAAACTCGCTGCCTCGGCCACAAGGCCAAACATGTAGATCTCTCCCGCATGATAGATAAGTCTTGTTGATGCGCCTGTAGTTTTTTTACCGAAAGAGTAATTTATCGAGACAAGCAACTGATAATTAAGTGAGGTTTAAAACTCTAAATCTATGCGGCGCTAACAACCCTAAAAAAAATGGGCAAGACCTATTTTTAGAATAACATATAAATGGTAAAGAAATGGTGATTTCTAATGCGTCTTTTTTTAAAAAGAAAGATGAGCTCCTAAACTGACAATCTCTCTTGGCAGACAGAATTAACCGAGTGGTGTTGAGCAGTTTTAAGTCACATTTGGGTAGGAGTTTTTCTCCATTCGTGCTGAAAATTATGCAATAAACTTTTCAGAACTCCTGAAATTTCTGACAATTCAAAGACACTCATAGCTTCTCTATTAGTAGGATAGTAGAAATAAAAATATATTTTTATTAAAAAGTGTGCCTAACTCGCAAGCTTAACGAACCAAGTTGAGCCAACTTTCTGGCCTATTAACCTAACGGGCCGAGCGGGCTTGGCTCGTTATGATAATGAACTAGAATAAGCCAATTCAGGCAAAGCCGACTCAATATCCAGGTCTAAAAGGAATCAAAAGATAATTCTGTCTTATAGGAAATGAGAGAGAAAATCTTTTTATGAAGGTAAATGTTAGAGGGTAGAAGAAAATGAAAATTCTTTCGGCAGGGGAGTGTGACCAGCGAAAGGATTCCTTAGATGGTCTTACCTACGCGTGCGCGCGGCGGTGCGCACATGCGTGAAGCCCTGAATCCTCATTGGGACATGGCGCCTTTCCAAGGGAGTCATAGCAGCAGCCGATGATTGACATCAGCAGCCAGGTTGGATTGCTTGGGGGCGGGACTGGACTATTGACCGTTGATTGATCAACCACGGGTAGATCTGGATGGCATTGTGCACGTGCATGCATGATTCGGTGAATGCTGGGAGGTGACCAGGTGCATGCATGATTCGGTGAATGCTGGGAGGTGACCAGCTAGCAAGCCGGTCAATTCTTGCTTAACGGCTCGTGAGTCACCAATGTAATTCACTGACCAGTGTTGCGCATCTTCGGCACGAACTGGGGTTTTCTCGGGCCCGGGCCTGGGAAAAATGCGTTGGACTCGGGTTTAACCGGTAGACGCTCCTCCTCAAAAGAGAGAAAAAAAAGTGGGTACGGCCATTCTGGTAAACGCAGCACATGAGGTGGCACCCCGGACAAGATTTAAGCAATGCCTTGGACAAACCTAAGTTTATTGGGTTCTGAGTAACTGTTGGTCAGACTGGGTGAGGGTGGAGTGGGTGACAATCAGATCATGAGGGTCGAATGGAGAAGAAATGCTACTAAGTAGCTATGGCTGTTAGATAGACTGATGAAGATCAAACTAGGGGGTCTATCGGTCAGATCGGTCACAATGAACGGTCTGACTCTAACTATGGAGTATGAAACTAAATCTAATCGGTCAAGTCCTAACCCGACAGTCAGATCGGCCTAGGTGGCGGTCAGACCGCTGGGCCTTGCCAGTAGCACCTTGGTGACAACTCTGGCGACACCTTCGATCAAGGGTGGTTCCAAAACACTCTACAAGACTAGGAAAATACATTTTGTGTTGTTTGGGTAACATGCACGGGTCCAAACTCTAGGGCACCATGGATGACTTCCATGGCTAGGGGTGGAGCTCGGGTCTAAGTAAATAGGGATAGGTTGGAGCTCGTGGCTGATGGGGAAATGGTCAGGGAAGTCTCACCTTGGTGTGGCAAAGTCTCTTAGGGGTTTGGCCGGCTCCGATGAGGCTTCGATTTGGAGATCGCGCTCCGAGGTGGTGATCGGCTAGGGCTGGATAACGAGCCAGCTCAACTCTTTATAGCTTGGCTCGTTTGGCTCGTTTAGATTATGAGTTGTCTTAGCTCGGCTTGGCTCGTTGAAATAACAAGCAGAAATGCCAGTTGGCTCAGCTCATTTGGCTCACGAGCCAGCTCGTTTGGCTGATGGAGGACTACCGGTGACATGAATAGAGGTCCGCCATGACACCGAGCAGTCGAGGTGGATGAGGATCTGGGTGGCTGAAGGCACGGGCGTTCTGGATAGGGGACTGAGAACTGCTATGGACGGAGGATGGTGTTGCCAATTCACCACTCACCGGGTCGCTGACAGCTGGTGGCTCAGTGCCTGGGCCTCGCAGCCCATGCCTCGAGCGGTCGATCCCTCATCCCTTGAGCACCGGTTGCAACGGTTATGGGAGAATAGAAATGGGATGCTACGTTAGAGTTTCTAAGAGTGGGGTATATATTTGGTTATGCAAATGGGCTACTGGGTTGCACAATGTTGTATGGGCTGCCTCCTAGCTCGTTTGGCTTGCGAGCAGCTCACGAGCTGGCTCGTTATATAAATGAGCTAAAACTCTGGCTCAGCTCGTTAGATTTTGGAACGAGCTAGACACGAGCTGAGCTAGCTTGCGAGCTTTGAGCTTTTCGTCCAACTCTAAGCTCAGCCTTAAGGTGGAAGAGAACACGTGGAAAGCTTCACTAGCGAGGATGATGGTGGGGAGGAGCTCAGGGAGGCTTGGTGAAGCTTGGGGAAGGTCCTCTTTGTCGATCTCTTGCCATCGTGGTGGCAAAGGTGGGTACTCCCTTGTCTCTTTATTGGGTTTGGATCGAGGTGGAAATGACTGAGGGAGAGAGTGAGAAGTGGTCAATGGGCTTGAAGTAGGCATTGTGAGCCCTGGTGGTCAAACCGCAGGCTAGACCCATGTGTAGTAAGTTCATTTTTTTTCTTTTTTTCTACCATTTCTTTTCCCCTTCCTTCATACATGTTTTTAGGCTATCTAAACTATTACAAAAGTAATTCTCACTGTTAATGGCGAGGTTCAAAAGAGGAAAGGCTTGCGGTGGATACCTAGGCACCCAGAGATGAGGAAGGGCGTAGCAAGCGACAAAATGCTTCGGGAGTTGAAAGTTGTATCGACCCAGTCGCTCACTAATTGATCTTCACGGTGCTTTCTCCATCAATTTGAGACTTTATCCATAGAGTAGTAGTATAGGCTCTACTTTCTTCTTATTTTGATTCTCATGAAGTGTCCTTCCTTCCTATAGCTGATAGGGCAAAATCGTTGTTTTGACGATCCCTATGTAGAAAGCCCTTTTTTCTAGTATTTACTAGAAAATTTCTTCCTTTCTTTTCTTCTTTCTATAGTGGAGATAGGTCTTGGTGAAATAATGTCAGGTGAATTAGTCGAATTTGCAGAAGGGACTAGAGGTATTGCTCTGAATTTGGAATCCAAAAATGTTGGGATTGTATTAGTGGGCGATGGGTTGATGATACAAGATAGAAGTTTTGTAAAAGCAACAGGAAGAATTGCTCAGATACCAGTGAGCGAGGTTCTTCATGTATTTTTCTAATCAGGAAAAATAAAAAATTATGTCAGTTATTTTGAAGTTATTCGAATCTTGTACACACAAAAATTTGCAATTATTCATCTACTGCTGATAAATATATGGTGAAAACTCTAGTTGCTTAACAGCGTACTATTTTCAAAATATTTTGAAAACTTAAAATGAAAGCCAAAAACATTAAACATGATGTCATGATGCATATACGTGCTCTATGACCAGGTTAGTATTTTAGGGGCGTGACACAGAAATAACCAATTAAGATCTGCATCAGATTCGAACCACGATTAGATTCATCCAATAATAGCTTCATTATTTAGAACAGAAGAGAACTCATCGAGACACACTCTCATTATAATTGTCTTCTTATAAGATTAATCAAGACAGAACATTGCGTATCAATATTATTCTAAAGAAGGTCTGAAACTTTAATAAAATTTTATATCTTTCTCTTCGTTATGCATATTTGATGATCAAATATTTTTACTTTAACCGCTAGACTGCACTTCATGAAAGATCAAAGGCGTAGAAAGCTCTTGCTCGGGAGGCATAGCTCCCTTTTAGAACGAGGATCGAAATACAGGCGGCATATAATTTTAGTCACAAGATGTGAAAACAAAGAACCAGTCCGGCTGAACTCATTCGATCCGGAACTGATTAGATTTAGGGTAAAAATTTCTCGAGAGAGTATCTGACAGCTCGATAGGCATAGCTCCCTTTTAGAATGAGGATCGAAATACAGGCGGCATATAATTTGAAGCACAAGATGTGAAAACAAAGAACCAGTCCGGCTGAACTCATTCGATCCAGTACTGATTAGATTTAGGGTAAAAATTTCTCGAGAGAGTATCTGACAGCTCGATAGGCATAGCTCCCTTTTAGAACGAGGATCGAAATACAGGCGGCATATAATTTGAGGCACAAGATGTGAAAACAAAAAACCAGTCCGGCTGAACTCATTCGATCCAGTACTGATTAGATTTAGGGTAAAAATTTCTCGAGAGAGTATCTGACAGCTCGATAAAACGGGGATCTAAGATACATGCAGCATATAACTTTGGCACAGAAGATGGTCTCTTTCGAAGGAACCGGCAAAGGCACATATCACGAGAAAAGGCAGAATCATGCATGGATAGCTGGATTCTTGGTTGCAGGCGTGTGATGCTCCGGCAGCTGTGTATGCCAAGAATCCAAGAAAGATGCCTGGACTCCCTGTGTCCAACAGCATCTTGCCGAGGAGGGGACACTGAACTGGAGCTAGCAGCTGGGCCCAGGAGACCATGCAGAGCACAACAACTACAATGGTGGGCTGCAGACTTCATCAAGGCAACGACATTAGTTATTGGGAACCACTAGTAAGTATAGGACACGCACAAAATTCGCGGATGCGGAATGTGGAGGGGCCCGCCATTTGAGAGTAACATCAGCATCATTTGCAGCTTTACTCCTCAGATCTAATCCGGGTTGCAAAAGAGCTTGCTACTGTACTGGAGTAACCGCCAACGCTAGAGTCTGTTGCACGCATAAAAATTGGCAACTCTTTTTTTTAGGACATAAAAATTGGAAACTCAACTGTTGTAGCAGTCCCTTGAATTGCGATTCAAAACCTTTTTCGACTGTTGGGCCAAATATCCTAGCAACTGAACGAAAAGCAAGCCCAAGAGCCCGAAAACAGCACAGTGCGTATTGGTTGTTGACATTCATTTTGCTGAAAAAGTTAGAATTGCCGAGAGTGAGAGTGAGAGAGGATGGGTAATTAAAACCAGGCACTTTTCTAGTTCGTGGACAAAGTTTTTGCGTTCCTTCTCGGCCTCTCCAAAATCTGTATACGCTTCTTCAGAAGAAACCCTGGATACGTCGGTCGTTTGCGCAGGCGGCCCCCACTTCTGGTCATGAGTCATCACCGACAACATAACAGGCGGAAGAACGAAGCTAAAGCTACCATGATCCAATGGACAAAGCTTGACAGGTTGACCAAGAATAAGATACGATTCTTTCAGTCTCCAGCAGCTCGTGTACAGTTTATACAACAAAGTAAGGAAAGGTAAAGCAGTCAAACCGAACATTGACACGCAATACTGAACGTCTAGATACACACGTCTCGCATCTTTGGGTTCTGCATCGCCGTTTGCTTACCAGCTCCCGTCCCGTTCGCGCGTTTGTGGACGATTACACCATCTTTAATTATATTTCTTTTATTTATTTCTTTTCTGTCCTCTTCTAATTTCTCTTCCTATTTTTTTCTCTTCAATAGTTTTTTTAAAGTATTTGTTAAAAGAACTAGAGGTAGAAAAAAAACTCGAAGCTTACGAGCTGACTCAGCTTGTTGCTGGCATGACTCGATGTATTTTATAGCGAGCCAAGCTAACATATTAACTTGTTTAATTAATGAGCCAGTTCTAGCTAGCTTGTAAGCCGTTTGCGAGCTTGATAAGCCAAGGCCCTATAATATCAGTCGGCCCACTTAAACAGTACACAGCCTATGTTCCTACCGGCCTCTTCACAGTTCTAACGTATGTTTCTAGTCTCCTAGGTCACAAATGCTGCGCACACCCAAGATCCTATGCCCTGGCCGCCGTCAACCATAAGTGCCCTTAATGCGATATCGCCTGGTGACTCACTAGACCCACCCACACCAACAAGACTTGTTGCCTCGGCTACGAGGCCAAGCTTGTAGATCTCTTCCAAAGGATAGACAAGTCTTGTTGATGCGTCATTAGTTTTTTTAACAAGAGTAATTTATCCAGGCAAACAGCTGATAATTAAATGAGGTTTAAAACTCTAAATCTAGGTGGCGCTAGCAACCCTAAAAAAATGGACAAGACCTATCTTTCAGAATAACATATAAATGGTGAAGAAATGGTGAATTTCTAATATGTCTTTTTTTTAAAGAAAGATGAGCTTTAGACTGACAATTTCTCTTGACAAGCAGAATTAACCGAGTAGTGTTGAGCAGTTTTAAGTCGCATTTGGATAGAATTTTTCTCCATTCGTGCTGAAAATTATGCAACAAATTTTTTAGAACTCCTGAAATTTCTGACAATTTAAAGAGATTCATAGCTTCTCTATTAGTAGGATAGTAGAAAAAATGTATTTTTTATTTAAAAAGTGTGCCGGACTCGTGAGCTTAACAAACCGAGTCGAGTCAACTTTCTGACCCATTAACCTAACGAGCCGAGCCGAGCCAGCTCGTTATGATAACGAACTAGAATGAGCCATATCGGGCTAAGCCGACTCAGTATCCAGGTCTAAAGGAAATGGAAAGAGAATCTTATTTTAGAGAAAATGAGAGAAAATCTTTTTATGAAGGTAAATCGTTAGAGCTAGAAGAAAATGAAAATCCTTTCGGCAGGGGAGTGTGACCAGCGAAAGGATTCCTTAGATGGTCTTACCTACGCGCGCGCACGGCGGTGCGCACATGCGTGAAGCCCCGAATCCTCATTGGTACACGGCGCCTTTCCAAGGGAGTCATAGCAGCAGCCGACGATTGACATCAGCATCCAGGTTGGATTGCTTGGGGGCAGGGACTGGACTATTGACCGTTGATTGATCAACCACGGGTAGATCTGGATGACATTGTGCACGTGCATGTATGATTCGGTGCATGCTGGAAGGTGACCAGCTAGCAAGCCGGTCAATTCTTGCTTAAAGGCTCCCGAGTCACGACTGTAATTCACTGACCAATGCTGCGCATCTTTGGCACGAACTGGGGTTTTCTCGGGCCCGGGCCCGGGCTCGGGAAAGAATGCTATAGACTCGGGTTTAACCGGTAGACGCTCCTCCTCAAAAGAGAGAAACAAGATGGGTACGGCCATACTGGTAAACGCAGCACCTGAGGTGGCACCTCGGACTCGAGCAGACCCCGCAGGCTTCCCCGGCTCGCCCGTTCCATACGCCAGGCGACCAGTTCCAGCGAAGCGAAACGTGTCACACATGAGAGCCACTCCGCCGTCCGATAGAGTGAACATCGCCGCCGCTGGCGGCCCCACCGCTCTGCGTGAGCTCAATGCACCGTTTCGTTGGCTGAAGGTGATGCCACGCATCGGTCCAACCGCCCCTCCGTGCAAACGGCTAGTACATTTTCTGCGCCTCGTGGGCCTCGTTCCCTCTCTACCCATTCCACTCCAGGAACACAGCCTCTTCCACCCAGAACCCGCACCGGACTCCGACAAGCTGGACCGGGGCAAAATCGCCCATTGCCAAAGACAAATTCTACTACTGCGCCACAGCTCGTTGTCAAAGATGGTTCTGCAAAAGTACATCCCCCAAACGTGCCTGTCTGACGCGATGCAAACTGCCATACGTCGAGCGGGCGCGTGGCTTATGTAAGCGGAGAAGTACGTGGCGGTGAGGTTTGCTTAGCCGAGTCCGAGTGTGTGTACGCAGCACGCGACGGCGCGATAGGGTTCTGTTTTCCTCAAAAGTAGTTTTTGCTAAAATGTTTCTTTTGCCAAAAGCTAGCGACGCGATAGGGTTCTGTTTTCCTAAAAAGTAGTTTTTGCTAAAAAAAATAACTTTTGCCAAAAGTTTTTTATAGCTTTTGGTTATTAATTTTTATAAGAAATTTTTAGATTTTTAACACACCAAAAACTAAAAAAATTACTTTTAAACTAACTTTTCAGTTTTTCAAGAGATAACAACAAATCAGTCTCGGAAGCTAAAAGCTGAAATACAGAGTCATGGTCGCCTTCTTCCAACGTTCGTATAGTACGGTCCACTCGGAGCCGGTCAGCGTCGCGTCGCATCACGCTCCCCAAGTCTTCGAGACCACAGAATACAGATCCCCCGCCCGCTGCTTCCGGGCACGTTCCCGCTGCAGCTCCCATCCCATCAGGGCAACGGCACCGCGACACGGATCCGGCGCCCAACGAGGCCGCCCCACGCGCCCGTTGACGGCTCCTCGTGGCGGAGGGCCGCTGGCCGGTATCCGTGTGTGGTGCCTCGGAACGAGAAAGGGATGCGTGGGTGGTGCGCGTCGGCCGCCCGGACGGGGCTCGAAACAGGTCGGTTTGATCCGTAGTGACCGCGTCTTGCGGCGAGAGAGCGGCGTTCACAGGTCGCAGCGACGGCTCTGCTCGGCTGTCCTCTTGCTCCTCACACGGGATTAACTTAGCTTTGACTCGCGCGCCGTTTCACTCTCCCCGTTAAGCAACCCGCTCCACCGCCTCGCTTTGCTTCCTTGGCCTTGTCGTTTGGCTGCCCGTGTTGTTTTTCCTTGGACTCGCCCGTGTGAAAAAACTGCGGCCGAGAAGACAGAGTGTACCAAGTTTGTGGTGTTCGCTGAAAGAATTGGCCATTGGCCACATTGAATTTAGGAGACTTTACAGGCGATACGTAATTAAATGATAGTTAAACGTAGCAAGGAAACCAAGTGTGTTTTTTTAGACGTAAAATAAAAAGTATGCCGGTGGTGTAATGGGTTCATGCACGTCTAAAACAAATAAAAGGTAATAAAATTGCAAATCTTTTTTAAAAAACAATTTGCTAATCTGTTAGACTTTTGCAAGTTTGTACTGCCCGTGAATTTTTCTGTACCACTAAATTCCCCTGTTTTATTTGAAAAAAGCTATTTATTAAAGCATGTCTTCTTCAGGGAAAAGGTTTGTTCTATAAAAACAAAAAATAAATTTGGAACAGAAAACATTTTAAAGGAGCCTGTTGGCTGTTGGCCTCTTGGTCTGTTCTTATCCTAGTCCACCACGACAACGCGTCCTGTACCCCGTATAAAAGTCCTTTCAAACGGCCATCTCCGCAGACTCATCCAAACAGAAGCACAAACAAGACCAACAACGAGAAGGGTGCGGAGCGCAGGGCAGCAAAAAGAGAGCGCCACAAAACCCTAGCTCACCGTCGCCTTATGATGTCTTGCACGGTGGCCATCCCGAACTCGCCGGTGTTCTCGCCCTCGCGCCGCCCGCTCTCCTGCAAGGCTGCCTCCGCCTCGCCGGAGCCCGTCCCCGCATCCGTCTCCTCTCCCGCGCCCGCGTCCACGCCCACCGCCGGCTCGCCGCTGCGCCCCTTCGCGCTCCGCGCGCTGCTCCGCGAGGAGGCATCCCCGTCGTCGTCGCCCCAGCCGGCCTCCACCGCGGCGGTGGCCTCCGCACCTGCAGGGCCGGTCCTGAAGAGGCGGCGCCCGGCGCCGCTCGTGGTGCCGGTGACCGGCGCGGCGGCGGCGGCGGCGGCTGCGGCCGCCGTGGCGGCAGTAGAGTCGGATCCGCGGAACGAGGTTGAGGAGGAGGGGGAGGAGTTCGCGGCGTACTGCCGGAGGGGGAAAGGGAGGAGAAGGGTGGAGATGGAGGACCGGCATGTGGCCAAGGTTGCCCTTGGCGGAGATCCCCAAGTGGTAAGCTCGATAAAAATAAAATTTCCTTACGATTTGCATATTTTTCGGCGTGATTTGTAAAAACAAGCCGGAATTCTGCCTCAATCCTGGTTATTTGGGGCTCTTGGATGAATTTTCAGTTGTTTCCCATGATATTGTTAAAAGGACTGACCTTCATTTTCCCACCGAACTGTCCAGGCGTTGTTTGGTGTTTTCGATGGCCACGGCGGGAAGAATGCAGCAGAGTTCGCTGCCGAGAACATGCCCAAGTTCATGGCCGAGGAGATGAAGAAGGTAGACGGCGGTGATATCGTGGGGGCGGTGAAGAGGGGCTACCTTAAGACGGACGAGGAGTTCCTCAAGAGGGAGGAGAGCGGGGGCGCGTGCTGCGTCACCGCCGTGCTTCAAAAGGGTGGCATGGTCGTGTCCAATGCAGGAGACTGCCGCGCAGTGCTCAGCCGAGCGGGGAGGGCAGAGGCACTCACCTCCGACCACCGGGCGTCCCGGGAGGATGAGAAGGAGAGAATTGAGAGCCTGGTAAGTATAGGCCGTCCTAGTCTTCTCCTTTCGTGCACAACTTTTTTTGTGTGATGCAGTTTGAAGAATGCATCATAGTAAAATGAAGTACAGACAAACGCATCCTACTCTTCATGCAAATAAGAAATTTGGACTAGCTAATTCCTTGAAAATCAAGCAATTCTTAACAACTGAGCATACATCATGAACTCATACTTCAATTATGTATTCAATTGTTCTTCAATGTGGCTTATGTGCCTGCTCCTATACATTTCAGGGTGGATTCCTGGTGAATCACCGCGGAACATGGCGAATCCAGGGCACTCTGGCAGTGTCCAGAGGCATTGGGGATACACACCTGAAGCAGTGGGTTGTGGCTGACCCGGACACCAGGACCCTCCTAGTCGACCAACAATGCGAGTTCTTGATACTTGCTTCTGATGGCCTCTGGGATAAGATGGATAATCAGGAGGCGGTAGACCTTGCACGGCCTCTCTGCATCAGTAACGACAAGGCTTCTCGCATGGCTGCCTGCAGGAGGCTTGCCGAGACATCGATCTCCAGGGGCTCAACTGACGATGTCAGCGTCCTGATCATACAATTGCGGAATTTTTCAAGTTTGTAACTTAATTATGGGAGAAACTGGATTTAGACACTAGCCAGTAGCACTAACAGACTGATAAGTAGACACATAAGAATGTTACTTCGCAAGCAAAAGTTTTCATGTGCTTGCGCTATTTTGTGGGTATTTTAATATTCATTCTTTGTCGTAGTACTATTCTTTTCTGTAGAAATTTTCTTTATGTACTTAATCTATTTGATTCATTCTTTGATAGTGCCATAATAATGCGGGTGATACTCTCGCCTCATACTGTAAATGGCTAGTTGCCTATGTACATGCTTATATGTCTATTAGCTTCATTTGATATTCCTTTGATTGAATTTATACGGGTTGGATCCAAAAGAGTTCATAAATAATTTTAAGCTTTGTGACATATTGCGAAAAATCTTTTTGTGATATCTAACTGCAAGGTAACATAAACTTTTTTTAGATGCAAGGTAACTTAATTTTTTTAAGTGTTAAGTACATTTTTATCCACTGCATCAACGTCCAACCAAGCAACAAATCAAATCGATATACACATCCAATGTTAATCTATTTTGTTTTGAGAAGAATCCTGTATTTTTAAGGGCATAGGAATAGGATTCCCCCATCAGTTTAGCCTCAAAGGCACTGGGCATATGTGAATTAAGAAGTGATGACTGATAATCATGTGTGAAAGATTGACATGGAACGGCCTGATGATCAGTCCTCGCTAAGAAGCCAACCGCGGCTTCGATAATCACCCATTGAGATCGAAGTAAATGCCCGTGTTCTTGTCATTTTTCTTCTTTTTAGCTACAGAATGAAACGCGTGTTCAGGAGTACAACGAATGAAACCACGTAGAATACGGTAGAGCTACCGATCGAGCAAGTTACTATTTTTTGACGAACGAAATCAGGTAACTAACTATTAGTATCACTCTCCCGAAGTCAACTAACATTTCAAAACGCTTGTTGAATTATGATCCATTTCTTTTTCTCCCAGTCGATTTCACTTGGCCATGTGTTTTAAGACCAGAGATGACAGTCAAGTCATTTTCTTATAAAGCATTCCAGTCAAGGTTTCTGATCAGTAGTATCTGCATAGGTCATTAGCTTTAGAAAAACATCTCTTCTGAACTTTTGTCGCGTTTGGACTGAAGAATATCCCTACGATGCGTGTTGATGCTGTGAACCTACCTCGTTTCGATTTATTTTGACCAAAGTTTCTTACAGGATTTTACTTCTATTATAACATACATGTATCCGGGCGGTGTCCTCACATTACTGGTTACTACAAACAAGGTGGCTCGGCAGGCATCGCGGTAGTTTGCTGGAGTCCTTGGAAGATGACAAACAAGGCAGGATTGCAGGTGGAAGGCAAGGATGTCAAGAGATTAGAAAGTGGCTGAAGCACTGGATTCTGCACTGACGAGTGATGTCAGTTGCTCTGTTTAGTTGTAGTTTCTTCGGTCTGTTTGTCTGGCAGCATACTCTGCTCAAGCTTTGGCTCTGTTTTTCAGTATGATCCATCTATGTCTTATTAGCATATAGCAGATTTATGTTTTATGATTTCGGTATATGAAATAGGGAGTCAGTGTGGCAACCCGCGGTGGTACCTGCGCTCCGTGTCGTCGCCTTTTAGCTGCCGGCGTGCCTCCGCTGCCGCCATCTTCGTCGCGGGAGGCCGCGGCTGCTCCTCATTTTTGTAGCAGAAAAAGTTTTTTTTTTATTGGCTGTAGGAGAAGAGTTAGGAGGAAGTAAGAAGGGGGAGTAGAGAAGGGCCGTCGCCACATCGGCGTGCTGTTTAATTTGGACTGTGTGGGGCCGGATAGGCCCATGACTAGAGATGAAAACGGAAATGATATATATCGGTTTTCTAGGGTTCGTTTTCGAAGAGTTCTGATCGTAGCAGTCGGAAATGATATACCGAAGAAATGGAAATGGAAATGATATTACGTCCCGAAAATGGAAGAGGAAATAATTTTGAGCTCTTCCGATCGTTTCCGGATTTTTCCATATTTGGTCGGTATTATCGTATTTTAGGCCCGGTAATTACCATTTTCTACCCTATATCTGAAGGCCCACATCCATAAGTAGTCCAACCCATACAAATCTATATTAAGTTTGAACTATTATATGTCTATGTCAAGTCTGAACTAAAAACTATATGTAATATATCTATCTCGTTGGATGTTAGCATGTTGGCATGTTTTGGTGTCTGGTTGTGTACTTCAGAACTTGTGTGCTTGTTTGGCATGTGATAAGTCGAACATGTATGGTATTATTACTTAAGTTAAATATTTGATATTATCCTTATATTGTGTTTGTGTGTAATCATCGATAAAATGACTTGATCCTATACATGGTGCATGAACGTGGTTGCGACTAGTGTTACGTTAGTGTTTATCGTTCTATAATTTCAGTTCCCGATCGATACTGGCTTGTATCCGTTCCGACAATATCGTTATCGATGTTCCCGTAATATCGACTCCGTATTCGTTTCCGGTACTCTTGTTTTTTATTTCTCTTCCGAGAAAAAAAATGTGAAAGTGGAAATGGTGGAGGCTTCTTCCGATCGTTTTCGACCATTTTCATCCCTACCCATGACCAAACGCTCGTCGTGCTGCCTTCTCACCTAGCCCGGCCCAGGTGTCTGTGCCATGAAGACCCAGCTTGAGGTGCTGCCGTGCAGTGTCGTGGGCTACCCCGAAGTACTATTCTACACCCGGGCCAGCCTAGCCGTGCCAGCCGCACGCACGGTCTTAGCCACACCCACGCACCCGTCTAGCCGCGCTAGTCACACTATTTGAGCCCACATGCGCCACGTAACCGCCCAGCTCGCTCGCTCCTGCCACATGTCGCTCATCCTATATCACCTGCTCAGTAGTTGTCTAGTAACTGTCATCCAGTAATTCTTCAGTAGTTGTCCAGTAGTTGTCACCCAGTAATTTTTCAATAATTGTCCGGTAGCTGTCATCTAGTAATTCTCTAGTAGTTGTTTAGTAGATATCATCTAATAATTCTCCAATAGTTATTCAGTAGCTGTCGTCCAGTAATTCTTTATTAATTTTGCTATGGATTTGATATTTTTTAAGTACAATTATGAAAATTTACTATGATTCAGATGTTTCAGTAGTTATCAATAATATACAAATTTACTATGACTCGGATGTTTCATAGTTGTCAATAGTGTGAGAATATAATATGATTAGTAATTCTTCAGTAGTTGTCCAGTAGCTGTCATCCAATAATTTTTCAGTAGTTATCTAGTAGCTGTCATCCAGTAATTCTTTATTAATTTTACTATAGATTGGATGTTTTTAGAGGACAATTATAAAATTTTACTATGATTTGGATGCTTCGGTAGTTATCAGTAGTGCGAGAATTTACTATGACTCGGATTCTTCAGTAATTTTGCTATAAGTTGGATGCTTTCAAATACATGTGAAAATTTACTATGACTTGAATTCTTTAGTAGAAATTTACTATGATTCAAATGCTTTAGTAATTTTATTCAGTAGTTACGTTAGTAGTTGTTCAGCAGTTTCAAGTCATAGAAAAATTGTTTAGTAACGTCATTAGTTCAATATCCAGGAGTTCCAAGTCAATATAAAATTGTTCAGTAGTGTGTCACTAGTTGTTAGTGGTTGCCACTAGTGTTAGAAGTTTTGGTCATTAGTTTGTTCAATAGTTGCCAATAGTTTGTGTTAGTAGTTATCAGTAGTTGCTCGTAGTATCAATAGTTTGTTCAGTAATGTAAGTAGTATTTTTCAGTAGTTCTCAGTAGCTATTCACATTTTTAGTGGTCAGTAGTTGAGTACGGGGGGCGTAGGCGAGGACACGTGGTGTGCGCAGGGGGATCCGAGCACAAGGGTGGGGGCACGTGGCACACACGAGCAGGCGCGAGCGTAGAGGGTGTGGAGCGCAGGGTGAGCAGGAGCACGTGGCTCGAGCGCGGGGCACTAGGCCCGAGCGGGCACAGTGGCGCGCACTGAGAGCTGGGCCAGTGTCCTACTATGGGTGGGTGGGCTGGGCGGGGTGGGGTGTACGCACTACTATGCAAATAGGGACCCCTCAACATAATTGTTCGTGTTTATATTTTACAGAAACGTGAAATCAATGTTGTCAATAAAAGTCGGAAGACACGACAATAAGGGGATCATATCCAAAATTTTTCCTAGGCAAGATATGCCCTATTTGCAAGATGGAATGCCCATTGATACGATCTTCAATCCCGTATAAATACCCTCATGAATGAATGTGGAACAAATATTTGAAAGCTCGCTCGGATTAGTAGGGATCTGGTAAAGAAATATTATAGAATAGCTCTCTTTGATAAGAGATATGAGCAAGAGGTTTCAAGAAAACTTATGTTTTCAAAATTATATGAAGCCAATAATATATATATATATATATATATATATAATATTTGCATAATTAAATGCCCATTTCAAAATTTAGTAAGAATAGACTACTATCGCCTATTTATCGGGTGAGAGCAAGGTCTCCCCTTATGAATGGATGATACCTTGACGTGGTAGGTCAGTGTGGCTAATCACTGACACGGCATAGAAGGTGTTGCCCATTTATGGGGTGAGACCTTGCTCTCGCCTGGTGAATGGGTGACTCCTTGGTCTCGCCCAATCATAGGGCAGCAACAAGGTGTCACCAATAAATGGGAGACACATTAGTGTGCCCTAATTCAATTTTGTTTGTGGCAGAATAGGCGTCCGTGTGCTGTTATTTTTATTATCGATTTGTCTAGTGCTATTAGATGTTCGTGTGATATTTTGAATACCAGGAGTTGACAGAAATGGAAGGTTGAACACAATGATTTTAATGGGAGTTGCGACGTACACAGTGGCATGTAGCGAGTTTAAACCTAACATACCTTAGAGAATGTAAACAACATTGAGTATATTGAGTGCAACGTGGGTACTTTTTCTTCCTCGTCGCTTCTGGTCCTGCGTCACGCGCCCGACATGTCCTCTCGCACTTCCTCTGCCTCTCCGCATCACGGGATTCCGCCATCAAGCAGTTATGCTCATCCCTCATCTTCTGTTGCTCCTTCTGAATGTGCTTATGCGTGGCCTCCCTCCTTTCGTTGGCTTCCATCTCATGCAAGCATCTCCAAGAGGCGCAGTGCTGTGTGTGAAAGAGAAACACATCCGCTTTCGACTGTTTAGTATCTAGCAACTGTAAGAAGTCATAGTGGTGGCGACAACTGCAAGGAAGACCAAAATGTTAAGTGGTAAATCTTAGTTGTGTTTGGAGCAGTTTGGCCAGAAGTTATTACCTGGCAACGGAAGGCAACATTAGTGCTTCCTTGAGGTGGATCGTACTCGTACTTTCGGCACATGAATAACCTCCCTCCATAGGTGTAGGAGAACTCAGAGGATTTCATCACCCTACAAGGGTCTTCACTCCAGCACATAAGCACTTCGACCCCATCATGTGTAGTATCTGACATGTATTTCTTGGGAAAAGGATCAAACACCATTTTTGTTGGAGTTGTGGAGGTTGAGGCTATTGTTTTGGTTCTACATGTGGCCAGGAGATTACCGATTTATACAACGGATTCATGCTGGTGCTTGGACTAAGTCCACAGAAATTGGCTCTAGGAAAGCAGTTGATTCTTCAGGAAGGATCGGTCATATCAACTGAAAAGTTTACTTCTGAAAAGCCTACTTCTGAAAAGTGTATATCTAAAAAGGTTATTTCTGAAAAGCCTACTTCTGAAAGTTCTACTTTTGGAAAGTCTACATCTGAAAAGGCTACGTCTAAAAAAGCTAGGTCTGAAAAGGCAATGTCTGAAAAGGCTAGGTCTCAAAAGGCTTCTGATGAGAAGACTAATTCTGAAAATGCTACTTTTGAAAAGGTTAGGTCTGAAAGGTTTCTGATGAGAAGACTAAGTCTAAAAATGCTACTTCTGAAAAGGGCAAGTTTGAAATGGCTAGGTCTAAAATAGCTAGGTCTGAAAAGTCTAAGTCTGAAAATGAAGTACCTGTTTAATAATGTGACTAGTTCTAGTAAAAGACATCAATTTTGTTATCACGGTTGCATGTCTACGAGTAACACAAAGTTGACAATAATATTACGTTGATGCAGATAGGAAACCCCTTCCACTAGGTGGACCGGGGATGTCTCCCTCTTTGTTGATGTTCTGCTTCGTGCTCAGCCTCTTCTTGCCAGGCAGGAGTGCTTCACGCCTTTGTAGGTCTTCCTCACTCCTTTGAAGATCGACCTCATGCCTCAGAATGTTCTGTCGAAGACGATGTTCCTCCTCACTCCTTTGAAGTTCATCTGCCTGTCACTTGTGCTCTTGTTATCGGTGTTGATGTTCTTGTTGGCCTCCTACTGCAGTTGTGCTTCCTCCATGCTAATCTTGTACTCATGTTTGGTTTTAGGCTCTCTAATGTAGCCGCCACTGTACGGTGGTACAACAAGGTTGATCCATTCCTTGAAACGAGAAGGCTTATGGCAATTAACTTAGAGTTAGTATTGATATACTCAATGTATAGTTGGGATGTGTAGATGAAGGCAGAGAGAGAGAGAGAGAGAGAGAGAGAGAGAGAGAGAGAGAGAGAGAGAGAGAGAGAGAGAGAGAGAGAGAGAGAGAGAGAGAGAGAGATGCACCATGAAATCGTTGTCAAGCGCCGGACACATGAAGAACCCCTACCAAAAGTCTCAACCTTGAAGGATGTCGATATTCGAGCTCGGTCGCCACACCTGCACAATGGACACTCATGCCATTGTGGCAGTCCCATCGGATGGTTCCTCCAGGAATCCATGATGACCTGTTTGAGGTGGCTAGATTAGACAAATATGAAGTGAAATGATGGATTATGCGATACCAAAAATAGTTGCAGTATGCGAAGCCCTTTCGGACAAAAGACAACTTTTATATGGTGCAATGAAAACAATTATGTCACGGTAAAAGGAGCTATGGTACTACCACATCTATAAAAATGTTGAAGTATCTTGAAACTATAGCCACAACGTTCAATGGAGGCTAGGGGCGGGAGGGGGCGAGGTAGAAGGGGGAGGGGGTGGTCAGCGGTGAGATGGGAGGGTTCGTTTGGTCCAATTGAGTACGACGAGCCTCTCTATAACTTCCCTTTGCAGGATAAAAAATGATTTTCATCCTCCAATTCACTTTAGGATTTACAATCACCCGAATGAGCCCTGGCCCAAGTGCTCCTATGGCTACGACTGCATCATTCAGATGTATGATGGAAGCATTCATGAGGGGCATCAATTCTTCCAATGTCCTCTTGGGAGGGTGAGAACTAGATCACCATGACAGTCCTTATCTTTTTTAAACATTATACATTGTGACCTTCACATTTCCGCAGGCCTCCGGCAATAACACCTACAACTACCAATACATGAGATGTGTCTATCCTCCTATTCTGCAGCATATCTAAGATTACATCCAACACCTGTGAGACTAAATCCTCAACTTGTAGAGGGAGGTGGAGAATATGCCAAGTTCTCCTATCATATACTTGGATGACCCATTTGTATGCATTGATCCATGATGCCCCTGCTCGTGCCACAATAGGGACGCTCCTCCTCCACCTCATCGTGCTCCTCCTCCTCCTCTATCAGCGCAATATGGTGGTGGAGATTATTGGGGCTCAAAAACCTCATCACAGTTCACTCTAAGTCAATGCAATTAGAACCACTATCAGGATGGCGTTACTATTTGTGTATCGTACCATCGATCTTCGCCTTTTTACATTCCCTAAGCTATGTTAGGAGAAACTCCAGTACACCACTAGGGGTATCATGCATACCATTATACATTAGGTTGACGTGTTTATTGTGAATATTATGGAATGCTCGAGGTACGACTCTATGATCTAAATAGAATCACTAAACAAAAACACGATACAAGAAAGATATTATGACATTGAAACTAACATAGTAGCATGAAGATAGTACCATTACATTGACATTAACATAGTACCATAACAGCGATAATAACATAGCACCATAAAACTAACAATAACATAGTACAATAATGCAACATTTATTAAAAACATGGTCCAACAGTTAATCTACATTGTAACAAAATACTTCTGGGTCGCTACATCAAACACCTCTAAATCATACATCTATTATCTAAGCTATGTCAACACTATGTCTAAATCCTACATCTAATACCTAATATACGTTTAAATACTACATCTAATTGCTAAAATGTGCGTACAAATAAGATCTAATTGCTAAACTATGTTTAACCATAATTCTAAATCTAGATCTACATTCTAATGGTTATACTATCAGGTTTGCAAAAAGAAATCTAGATCTAACCTCTAACCAATATCAAAACATAGTACTATTGGCTATCCTACCAGGTTTATAAAAAAATCAGATAAAAAAATATACCTTCTTCCTCCGGCAGGGTGTCGCCTCCAATGTCCCCATCATCCTCTCTCTCTCTCTCTCTCTCTCTCTCTCTCTCTCTCTCTCTCTCTCCTCTCTCTCTCTCTCTCTCTCTGCTGGGGTGAGTGAAAAATGATGCGCTAACGTCAGCCGAGGTGGTGCAGGCGCATTATATACCCAAAAGTTCTCACCCAAACAAGGGGCGACACCTTTTGGGTGGGTCCGCCGACGGCGCTGCGAGGGAGATCTTATCCGTTCACCGGGTCAGAGCAAGGTCTTGTCCGATGAGCGAGTGAGACGTCTACGTGGTCGCTAGGTCATCGACAATATTAAATTCTGGCTAGAGATTCCGTGGGGCCTACAAGGTGTCGCCCGTTTATGGGGCGAGATGTTGCTCTTGGCCAATGAATAGACGCCAGTCACCTATCCTTGCTAATTTTTTAAACGAAAATAAAATTTTGCAAATATTATATATATATATATATAAAATAGAAATTCACCCCAAAGAAGCCTGGGCAACTCCAGGTCTCCAACTTTGCCAGGCTGCCTACGTGATTCTTTCGCAATTTTTTAATTTTTATATTTCAAAAATGAAAAAATTGCAAAAATAAACGTGAGTTTGAAAAAATTGCAAATTAGGATAGACACATGTCGCCTTTCTAACGGATGATAGATTTTAAAAAATAAACATGTCGCCCATTTTTTTAAAAAAAATTATGGTACAGAGGATTATATAATCGAACTCTCTAAAAATTTTCAATTCAAACAGTTACTTTTAGAATGAGAAAAAAAGAAAATTTTCATTAAATACAGTGTGATAGACTATGTATAATGAAATTTGTATTTTTATTTCTCATTGTATATATCATATTTTTTCTGAAATTTTTTGGAGCTACAGACTGTGTTTAATGAAATTTGTCTTTTTTTCTTCCCTTTGTACAAATCATATTTTTTCTGAATTTTTTAAGGCTAGATCATAATATTCTTATACCACCAATTTTTTTCAAAAAAAATCATGGCAATTTTGATAGTGTTTTGAATTTTGAGAGTGTCGATGATTTGTGAACTGCTGATCTAATGAACTTGTTGAAGAAATATGAGATTCTTTGAGTCGACGAATTATGAGGGAACACACAAGGGTTTTTATACAGGTTTGAGCCTTTGAGAGGATCATAACCCTAATGTTTGACTTGTATTGATCTAATCTTGTTACAAGTGTGTTTATGGTTAGCCTAGATGAATATAAACCTAGTCAGTAACTTCCTTGCTTGACTTCTGTTAGCTTGTATTCAACTTGTTTGGGCTTTTATCTCTTCATTTTTGGCGTGTCCTCCGTAGGCCTTCTGTTTCTGTATATATATATATATATATATATATATATATATATATATATATATAGGGGTGTCATGTATCATCTGGACTACTTATTCCTATTCTTGGAAATAAACTTTCTCAGGTATGAGACGCCTTGTGTACCTACGAGTAGCTTCCTTTCATTCAGTAATCCCATTCCTAGAGATAGTGATATGCCCCGGGAATTACTCGAAACCCTGGGGTGCCCGGATATGGTAATTATCCATTATTCATCATCTAGCCCCCATCAGTACGCAAAATGAGGCTTTGACGGATAAAATATATGGCCAGTAAAGATAAGGTTTTGTCCGACCATGTCATCGAGTAGGACTCGACTCCCTGACTAGGATGAAGCTCTAACCGGGTTTTCGGACTCTCAAATTACCTACTTAGGATTACAAACACCTCCAAGTTCTTATGCAAGTCCTCGAAAAGGTGTTACATCCAGGTAGATTTTCTAGTTGGTCCATACATATCATCTCGTCCTTGCAAAGGTACGAGGAAGATAAGACTCATCATCGGTCAGGCTCGGAAGTTGAATTGTTGCAGCAGAATTTTTTTGTATTGGTGAAAAGATCTGCTGTCATGAGCGCGAAAGAGTTGTTATATCGTCTTTTCAGCTATACCTTGTGCACTAAAAAGTCCAGCAGATAAACGAGTGCACCGACGACCACCTTATGTTTGTGTGAGCCTGCTGAGAAGATGTAGCCTTAATGACAATGTGTCTCTTAGGTGCCAGCGGCTCATAATGTACCTTCGTCTAGAATTATTGTTTGGGAGATAAAACGATTCATCTCTTGACCCGTTGGTCTATATAAACCCCTGGATGCCATAGCTTGGCTGCATGAAACCAAAACTCGATCATAGAACCTCCTCGTTTTCCTAAATATACTCCATGATCTGCTGACTATTCCTATCCTCCCCTGAGTACTCACCCTTTACCCTGTCGTTGTCTCCCACTAAGTCTGGTTCGATGGTGGAGGTTATCGACATCTCCTCTGACGAGGAGGTCGAAGATAAAGCAGCGACTCATGGTGTCCCTGTTAAATATGGCAAGCTCCCAACGTCTCCAATCCAAGATAAGGTGGACTGGGATCTTTTGGAAGCGGAAAATAGAGGAGTAAGAAGTGGCAGCTAAGGTGGAGAAATTGGAGGTGTCCGGCAGCATCTTCGTTAAATACGGCAAGAAACTGGCCGCTTCATCCCCTTCATCCTCATGTTATTCCAAAGCAGTGACACCAACAATGTGGGTGGAGAGCCAATGCCTCTACCAAACCCTATCATCGTTGGAGACGTCAATGATCGGGCAGTGACACCGGTGAGTTTGACATAGGGCCAGAGCGTCAATGACCCTTCCTCTCCATTGGCACTGGTGGTTGGGGAGAAACAAGGAAGTCCCACCTTCCTCTTCATCGAGTAGATCTTTTAGGACTTCTGGTAATCCTCTTTCCCTTAGCTTATCTGTAAAAAAAGTTCAAAAATCTTCTTAAATGAAATGTTCATATTTGTATTGCAATGCATATGTTTGACTGTGAATCTTCCCGTGACTAAAAGGAAATTTCAAACAAGCATTCGGCCTTTGTTCCTTCCAAGTAGGTTAGGAAGATTTTGGGGTTTCTTATCGTAATGTCATCACGATCACCTTAGGTCAGACTCTGAGTGGAAAACATCTTAGCTTTCAGGCACTTCGGGGACAAGATAAGATTTTATGCGGTTCCTAAAGACACTTTTCCCCTTCTTGATAGAAATGTGGTGCACACGACAAGTTTTGTAGCCCTAGTGTGTGTGAAGCCCTTGTCTAGTTATCAGGGAAGGATTCTCGGATTGGCAGTCTTAGAATCCCGAGTGCGCGTATGGGTATAATCGCCTGAATAGCGACTTATCTCAGTTTTCTTTCTCTTTTTAAAGGCATTGTCTCGAAATAGGTGAAAGACGTATATTGATAATATGACAACTAATATTTATAGAATATATTCTAAATACTTACACATATAACTTGCAAAGTTGATCAATATTCCAATAATTTTTAAGGACTTGACCATCCTCCATAGCTAACCTATATGACTTTGGTCAGTTAGTTTCGACCACTCTATAGGGACTGTCCCACTTCAAAGATAGTGTGTGGTTGTTTTTCTAGCTTTGTACAAGTCGTAGAATCAGATCCTCGAGTTTGAAAGATCTATTGTGAATCTTCTGGTCGTGGTAGCGCCGGAGAGCGTGTTGGTACCACGCTGATCCTATCAAGACTCGTGTCATTTTTTCTTCGAGAACATTGATGTCATCCTGTTCTGTTGGGATTTTGTTCTTGTTGGCATATACAACTTGGAAGATTTGATTTTTAGTTCACAGGGCAGCATTGGTTCGACCACATAGACTAGAAAGAAAGGTGTTTCACATGTCGCCCTGTTGGACGTTGTTCGAAGTGCTCAGAGTACATTAGGAAATTTGAAGGCCAAGACTTTTGCATAGGCGGACAAGCGGTTGAAGAGGTGGGTTTTGATTCCTTGAAGTACTATACCATTTGCCAGCTCCACCTGTCCATTACATTGTGGATGTGCCATGGACGCAAAGTAAACTACAATGCCTAGTTCCTCACAGTAATCAATGAACATTGCGCTGGAGAACTGAGTACCGTTATCAGTTATAATCCTACTCGGGATGCCGAATCTTGTCATGAAGCTTTTTCATGGTAAACTTCTTTGTAGCCGCCAACGCGATGTTTCTGACTGGTTTAGCTTCAATCTACTTGGTGAAGGTATCAATTGCGATGAATAGAAACTTGAAGCCCCCAGGCGCTACCAGGAAGGGCCTCCAGAATATCCAGCCCCCAAGTCAAGGATGACCAGGACAAGGGGATTGTCTGTAGAGCTTGAGCGAGTTGATGTACTCTTCTGCTATGAAATTGATAGCTCGTACACTTTTTCCTAACTCACTCGCATCATGGAGAGTCGTAGGCCAATAGAAAACTTGTATAAATACCTTTCTGATCAGGGTTCGAAAGGAAACATCATGGAGCGATTAGCACAGGGGGAGAAGAAAGATACCTCTTCAAATTGTTGAATGTCTCATCTGTTTCTTTTGACCATTCAAATTTATCATATTGTCTTAATAACTTGAAATAGGAAAGTCCTCGATCTCCTAGCCGGGAAATAAACCGGCTGAGGGTTGTCATGCACCGGTTAGTCTTTGAATTTCTCGCACCAACTTAAGAGGTTGTATCTCTTCAATAGCTTTGATCTTCTCAGGATTGAATTCTATTCTCCAGTATGACACTAGGTAACCAAGCAGTTTCCCCGCGTTAACTCCAAACATGCACTTCTCTAGGTTAAGCAAGACTCGATTCTTACATAGGTTGTTGAGGTTTCTTGTAGGTCGAAGATGGGATCTTCCTTTTTTGGGTTTTGATGATGAGATCATCGACATAGGACTAGACGTTTCGGCTAATCTGATCATGGAGTTTTATCTGCATTCCTTGTTAGTATGTGGCACCGACATTTTTTAATCTGAATGGCATTTTAACATAGCAACAAACTCCGAACAGAGTAATAAAGGTGGTCTCTCCTCATCCTCTGGATGCATGCTAATTTGATGATTTTCGGAGTAGGCATAGAGAAGGCATAGATAGTCACAGCCGGAGGTCGAGTCAACTACATGATCTATTCATGGTAGAGAAAATGCGTCCTTAGGACAGACTTTGTTGAGATCAGTGCAGTCAACACACATTCGCTATTTGATGTTCGATTAATTGACAATGACAAGGTTTGCGAGCCACTCGAGATGATCCACCTCTCGAATAAAACATACCTTAATGAGTCTTTCAATTTCTCTTTAATGTCTTCTTTATGGTCGGGTGTGAACCATCAAAGTTTCTGTTTGACCGATTTTGTGTTGGGCCAAATAGCTATTTTTTGCTCAATCACCTCCCTAGGGATCTTGGACATGTCTGATGGTTTTGAGGCGAACACGTGGGCTTTTATCTGTGGGAAGGTGATGAGTGCGAGTTCCTATTTAGGATCCAGGTTTGAGCCAATTAGAACGGTCTTGGATGGCTCTTTTGGGTCTAGAGGAACTACTTCGACTTCACCATAGGACTTCACAAAGGCCTTAGGCCTCAAGTTTTTTTGTCTTCTTGTTGGGTTGATGATGTGTGACCATGTCTAGACTCCGTTTGTCACGACGTAGGCTTACTTTTGTGCAGCCCTAGACGGTAATGAATCCCTCGGGTCCTGGGATCTTCATGCACCGATAAGCATAACGTATGGCTACCATGAACTTGGCGAGAGTAGGTCTTCCCAAGATGGCATTATATGACGCCTCAAAGTCGACCACATCGAACGAAATTTTTTCTGTATGAAAATTGTCATGCTTCCCGAAAGTAACGAGTAGCAATATCTGGCCGATGAGAGTGGTCGAAGATCTGGGTACTATACCATGGAAGGCTTGAATGATCGGCTTGGTAGCACACCAGGAGATCTGCATCCCTTCGAGTATATTTATTAAGAGGATCTTTGGGGAACTCCCTCCATCAATGGAAACTTAGGTAACCCTGTAATTATTTATCATAGGCTCGACCGCTATCGAGAAGTGGCCTAGCTATACGAAATTATCAAGGCAGTCTTCTTAACCAAAGGAGATTTCAGTTTTTGACCCCAAAACGGCCTGACGACCCTTGGGGATGGCATCTAGAACTTCTCAGGCCACTGTCGTGTACTACCATTTGGACTTATCAAATGTGGAACCATTGAACATGTGGTCAATCGTCCTCTCATCTAGCTAAAAAGACATCAGATCTATGTTGTCATCACTGCCGCTGGAGCTGGAATCCCAACTCGGGGACAACTGGATCTTCTTTCCGCTTTTTTTACCTCCACTTTGAACATCTTCTTCTAGAGGTAGCACTCGTGGAGGTTGTGGTTGTCGGTTTGGTGGAGATCGTACCAGGGCTTATCGTCGCATTCGTCGGAGCCTAGTGTAGAGTTCTTGCCTCGGAAGGAACCAGGACCCTTGTTGAGATGGATGTTAGGCAAATCTGCAAAAACTTGCTCATAATTATTTTTCTTGCCCCTACCTTCCTTGGCGTTCTTCTTGAGCTTGGCCTTTGCCTTGTCATCCTTGAGCTCGGGTTGAGGGCGTTTGATGCTTTGAGTCTCTCCTTAACGAAGATAAACGTGTCTTTAGTCTTAGCAGACTCATTGACAATCTTTATGAGATCCTTAACCATCTCAGGCCCTCGGATAGAGATATCTTCAACGCATCTCCAACTCCTGGCCCCTCGGGTGAATGCTTGTATGACGTCCTAGTCGTTGATCTTAGGGATGTTCTTCCGGATACTGCTGGAGCGGCATATTAACTTGCGCAAGGTTTTGCTTCCCGTCTACTCACGATGGTACAGATCATTGTTCATGCCGTAGAGAATGTATGTACCTTGGAAATTGGCTTGGAATACATCACAACGCTGCTCTCACGAATAGATTGTTATGGTAGTAAATTGGTCAACCACGTCATGGCTGCCCCTTCAAGGGCAGTAGGGATGTAATTTTTCATTACCTTCTTGTCCCCACCAGCCGCTTGGATGACCGTGGTATAGATTTAGAGAAACTCAATGGAGTTTGTGCATCCATTATATTTCTTGATCGTCCCAGGGTAGAACCTTGCCAGCCAATTTACGTTTCGTGGATCTGGAGAGAGGGCCAGACATCCGTTGATGGCGCTTTACTTGGTTCCAGTATCCTTAAGGGTCTTTCCCACGGAGAACGGAGATTGGTCCCGATTTGATCGATGTCGAGACATTACACGACTAGATCGATGAGTGGTAGACGATGCCTCTTTAGAAGCCTACATGCGCCTTTGTTTCAGAAGCCCACAGGCGTCTTCGCTGGTCGTTGATGACCTCACGCAAATCATTGATTCGATGACCTTTGAATGGTGAGGTCCGGTGGCGGTTGTTCACCTGATTGTCATCCCAAGAAGCTTTGTTCCTAGGATTGCACTTCTCTGAGTCCAATGCATCTCGCGACGGGGGATTGCCTGGTCTTCCCTGATTAGTGTTTCCTCTAGCTGCAACTAGATGAGAGTTCTTGGTTTGGATGATGATCTCCTTTATTAAGTCGACCGTCGAGTTCATCCAATTCTTACTGGCTGAGGTAGCTAGATCTGTGATTGGAGGGCGTATGAGGGCCTTTTGTAGAAGAAGAATCCTCTTAGAAGTTGCGGATTAAAATGGTCATCCCCTGCTGATGTTCGGGACAAGGTAAGACCGGGGCTCTGTTAAGGTCCGAGAGTGGTGTGCTCGTCTGAAGTTGACCATTGCTCGCACTTGAAGCCGAAGGACCTTGTCTGTTTGTAGGATCATCATCATGATTACCCAGAGCATCACCCCTGTCTCCGATAGCGAAAACTTCTCAAGGGTAACCTCCGGTGGAGGTGTCCAGATCCATTATCGATGTTTTATTGGATTGCTCCGGGTTGGTGTCTTGACAATATATGTTGTCAGAAGTTGCGTGGTTTAATCATGACCTGCTGTGAATCGAATATTCACATTTGCCTTGGCAGACGAGTGGTTCGAACTCAATGTTGTAATCCTTAGTGCATTACTCCATAAATCGACTTACCTCGTCACTTGAATCATCGCTATAAAGTTCATCGTCAAAATTCACCCAATTGATCACCAGTTCGTTAGAAAGAGGGGTAAAATTGTCGTAGAATCCCTCATCCAAAAAACCGGTTCTCAGCGAAGCTTTAGGCGATGTCGACGACATCTTCTCCATAGTTTCTTCAACGCCTTTTGTCATGATCCCCATAGACGGTGCTAGCTGTTGATGATTTGTAAACCGACGGTCTAACAAATTTGTTAAAAAAAATAGGGGATGCTTTGAGTAGACGAATTACGAGGGAATACACAGGGATTTTTATACAGGTTCAGACCTCTGAGAGGATAATAACCCTATATCCTATTTGACTTATTGATCTAAGCCTATTACAAGGGTGTGGTTGTCGGTGTATCAGGAACCGGGGGTCCCTGAGTCCCGAGGTCAGGCCAGCCGTCCGCCACGTGTCACCATCCCGAGAGGTCCCTCCCGCGGGATGAGGAAAATCTAAGTTCCGGGAGAGGGTGCTCGAGGCCACAGCCTCTGGTCCCCGAGCACCCCAGTTCCCCGATGACCCGCCGAGTCCAAGTACTGGGAAGAAAGTGCTCAGGGAGGTGCCCGATCACCCCTGAGAACCCTAGTCCCCCGACGATCAGAAGAGCTGAGTTCCGGGAAAGAGTGCTCGGGGGCCGCGTGCGGCAGCCTCCGAGCGCTCGGTTCCCCAAGGGTCAGTACAAAAGTGTCCGAGAGAGAGTGCTCGGGGTTGCACGTGGCAGCCCCCGAGCACTCGGTTCCCTGAAGGTTCGTGCGAGAGTGCTCGGGGAGGTAAACAGTACCCCCGAGCACTCGGTGCCCCGACGACACAGAGGGGCCCGCCGATGAGGTGTCAGCCCGTCAGAGGTCCGAGACCGTATTTAATGGGCGTGCGCGGCCTGACATCCCCAACTGCTCCTGCCGCAGCGTCAGTCCCTGCCATGCTTTGGCAGAGAGGCGTGGGGCCATTAATTGCACGGGTCGCGTCCCGTATCATCCGGCATATCTCGGGATAACGTTGCCAGGACCAAGACGTTTCGCCTGCCGCCCTGCCGTTGCAGAGGAACAAGATAGGGCGGGCACGCCGGGTGCCTCTGTGGCTGCCCGGTGGGCCCTCTCAACAGCGCCCGTTGCCAGGGCGTCCACAGTGACGAGCGACCGGACGCGCGCCGCATTTTTCCATCGCCCCTGCCACTTCGCCCAGAGGAAATGATGACGCCTTTCTCAGTCGCGGCGTCTTAAAACTTGTGCCCCTTCCTTCCCATTCGGGGTATGTCATGGCCGGCGAGTGCATAAAAGAGTCGGCACACCGGAGGGATAAGGAAGGGGAGAAAAAAGAAGAAGAAGAGAGTCAACCGAGACACCCAGATGAAGAAGACGAACCACGCAACGAACCAAGCCAACAGGCGAAGTCATCACAAGCAAGCCTGAGCAGAGCTCCGGCCGAAGAACAAGGAGCCTCAAGCTCTTAGTTAGACACTATACTCTTGTAACCAGATACGCCCTCAGGGGACCCCCCTCGGGACAGTTATTGCATCCATACAGGAGTAGGGTATTACGCCCCCATGCGGCCCGAACCTATCTAAACTCCGGTGCATTTACTTCCCTTTGCACTAGATCGAGCATCCCCGACCACCGGCCGTTGCATTTTACTTCCACTTCCATTTATTTCTCCGACGAACTTATTCAGGATCATCCCCCCGGCCGAATCTCTAAAAAGGGGTCTCTCGGGATCCCTGCGACAGGAGTTAATCCTCCGACATTAGTTAGCCTAAATAAATCTAAACCTAGTCGGCGGCTTTCTTGCTCGATTTTTGTTAGTTTGTATTTGACTTATTTAGGCTTTTGTCTCTTCGTTTTGGGCGTGTCCTCTACAAGGCCTCTTGGTTCCGTATATATATGGGGTGTCGTATGCTCTTTGGACTCCTACTTTTTGTTCTTAGAGATAATCCTTTTTAATCACGAGACGCCTTGAGTACCAATGACTAATTTAATTTCATTCAGGAATCCCCTTTCTAAAGATAGAGATATATCCTGAAAATTACAGAAAACCATAGGTTACCCAGATACAGTAACTCTCTATTATTCATCGTTAGAGAGAAATGTAACGCAATATTTTTTTAATTTTTTAACATGTCACACGTTAAAAGAGTGATAAATTTATTGTTTTAAACCTACGATCAATTGCAATTTTTTGAAACGAATACCTATTTTTGTAATTTTTATTTGCAAAATATAAAAATAGAAAGCTCATCCTTTTACTTACCAACATGACAAGCAAGACCATAGCGTAATATCCGCCTACGTAACTCCACGAGCACACGAGCGCCAAGGCATACCATGGTAGGTACCACTAGAGGTGGGACTTGGGCTGGATCGGGCCAGCCCAACCCGCCCCCTTCGGATCTCGAGCCTTTTGGGCCATGCTAGGACGGCCCAAGGAACTGTTCGTGCCGGGCCAGGCTGGCCTAAGCCATCTTTAGCTAGGCCTAGGCCTGGCACGAAGGCACGATGGGCCTCATCGGGCAGGGCTGGAACGGGCCCAGCATCGCTCGTCCACCGCGCTGGAGGGCGCGTGAGGGCACGTCAGCACAGGCGCGGCATCACATGTTAGTGCAGGCCTTTTTCGTGTCGGGCCAGCCTAGGCACGGCCTATTTTTCGTGCCAAGTTAGACCACCCATTGGGTCCCATATCAAGGTCCGACCTAACCCATAAATCGTGTCGGGCCAGCCCAGCCCATCAATACTCATACCGAGTTGAGCTTAAACTGGATCGGATCGTGCCGTGTTTGAACCGGCCAAAAAAGTACAGTTCAAAGTCCTAGCTCTAGTACCACTAGACCTGTTTAAAGGCTAGGTCGAGTCAATCTTTGGATCGAGCTTTCAAAAGTCCGATAGGAAAACTAAAATCCTGAGCCCAGCGATGGGTTGCGCTCCTATACCCAAGCCCAGTCCGACATCAGATTTTTTTTTTCTGGTTTTAGACAGATTTTTAAGCCGGAGCCCGTCCGTATACTGGTCGGGTCGAGTATGCTAGATTGGGCTACCTATGATTAAGTCTAGGTACCGTACGGCTCTCAAGAATTGGAGCTGAGCTGGAAGAGCAGCCTACTCCGCGCGCTACAGTGCCACTTGCAAGTGGGCCCCGCAGAAACGTCCGAGCCTCTCTCCGCCACGTCCACACGCTTCTACTGTCACGCGGGCCCTAGGTCGCGCGTAGCACATTCGCACCATGACGGCGCAGCGCGCGACGCACCTGACGGCTGACGCCGATCCATATAACTTTCGCCGCCACATTTCGGGTCCTTCGCTGCTGAGATGCGGTGAAAGTGGAAGGATCCGACCCGCTTTTCTGCCACGCCCGCTAAGGGAGCAGCCGCTTCCCGGATGGCCTCCGCCGCCTCCTCTTCCTCGCCGCCACCGTCGTCGCCCGGGATGACGGCGGCGGCCGAGGATCCCCGCGGAGCCGGAGGCCGGCCCCCGGTCCCTCCGTACGTGAAGGCGGCGGCGGGGTCCCTCGGCGGCGTCATGGAGGCGTGCTGCCTGCAGCCGATCGACGTCGTCAAGACGCGGCTGCAGCTCGACCGCGCGGGGGCCTACCGGGGCATCGCGCACTGCGGCGCCAGCGTCGCGCGCGCCGAGGGCGTGCGGGCGCTATGGAAAGGGCTCACGCCCTTCGCCACCCACCTCACGCTCAAGTACGCGCTTCGGCTCGGCTCCAACGCCGTGCTGCAGTCCGCGTTCAAGGACCCCGACACCGGCAAGGTCTCCGCGCAGGGGCGCCTCGCCTCCGGGTTCGGCGCCGGCGTCATCGAGGCGCTCCTCATCGTCACCCCCTTCGAGGCAAGATTGCGCAGCTCTGTTCCTGAATCGTTCTTGAATTCTTGCCTTGACTGCGATGTGCATGCTCTAGTTTATACGGAACGCACAGGAATTGTTCACCGCGACAACACAAATCGTTTCCTTCTTAATTTTCGATCTTTTCTAGGTGTTTATTGCCGAAAGTAGAACTTGCGAGAGCTTACCACGGTAAAAGCTGCATCTTACTGTATAGAAAAAGAACGAGTGCAGTTTTTAATTTTGTGTGAGCATGATGTCAGATGCGTCTTTGCCAACTTGGAATTTGGGATTAAAGAAATGAAAGCTATGTACTTTGCAGCCAAACTGTAGTTTGCTAGTACCATGACCATTGACCAAGACAATGAACAAGCAAAATGGGGATCAGTTAAAACCCTGAGTGATCCAGTCAAACGCATTTGACCAACAAGTTGTTGTCAATCACCTGCTTCTTCTTTAATGTTGACTTTGTATTGATTCTACTTTTTGTCTGCCTCAAAATGAAGTAATTGTTCTTCTAAGTATAATCATGTTGTTTTTGTGTTCAATGGAAACGCCAACATTTTTAAATTAGTATCTCTCTAGTCCTTGTTAACATCATAGTGGTTATTAACATAACAAAGAGAGGACAACTATAAGAAAAAGACCAGATGCCAAGGGAGCCACAAGGTAGTAGGATCTTAATTTTGTATGACTGTCTGAAGAAACATGTTTTGTTTATATCTTTGTGACCTTCCAGTGAAGGAACGGGAGCTTGATTTGGTCAATGAGAACTTAACTATTGCATTGTGAATATTGTTTGGAGCTTCCTACTGTGTTGTTCTTATAGAAGGTTCGTCAAAGTTCAACTAAATCCTGTCCAGCTTGTCCATCTTCAGAAAGTTGGTATTATGTGTTGTGTCCCAATGATTTTTTATTGCTGTATGGAAGGATTAAGGATGTACTAATCATTAGACGTTTCTGGAAAAAATCACATTTTATTACTTTCCTAACAAAATTGGGTTTCTGTAACGCTGACTGGGAATACGATGTTCTGCAAACTGTTACGTCGATGTGATCTGAAACTTAATCACACCAAGGCAACCAAGCATTGAGTGCAATTCCATATTCTTTGGGGGCAAGGTTGGGAACTAGAACAAATAGTACCCTTACAGTGTACATAAACTTTACAGCTTTTGGCGTAGTTTGTTGTCATACCTGTGGGAGGCAAGCAATTTACATTTTTGTCTCTGGCATTCTGCTCATTTAAAGCTTGAACTCGGTGGAGGAACTTTTGTAGACTGTAATGTTTGTTTATGGTGGATGCAGGTAGTAAAGATCAGATTGCAGCAACAGAAAGGATTAAGCCCTGATTTGCTCCGATATAAAGGGCCTATACACTGTGCAAAGACTATTGTTCGGGAAGAAGGCCTATTTGGTCTGTGGGCCGGAGCATTACCAACTGTCATGCGCAATGGCACAAACCAAGCTGCAATGTTCACAGCGAAGAATACATTCGATATTGTTCTATGGAAGAAGCATGAAGGAGACGGGAAGGTCCTCCAGCCATGGCAATCAATGATCTCAGGGTTCCTTGCAGGAACTGCAGGACCTGTCTGCACAGGACCCTTTGATGTCGTGAAGACTAGGTTGATGGCACAAGGAAAAACTGGTGATATCAAGTACACGGGCATGGTCCATGCGATACGAACAATATACGCCGAAGAGGGGCTGCGAGCCCTGTGGAAAGGCTTGCTTCCCAGGCTCATGAGGATTCCACCTGGACAGGCTATAATGTGGGCAGTGGCTGATCAGGTGATGGGCCTCTATGAGCGAGCTTATCTGCAGCCAGCTCATCTTTGATCATCCTACTTCTGTGCTGCACTGAAATTTTTGGGTTACTTCTCATAATTTTGAATCGGTAGCTAGACGTGGAAATCGTGAATCGAAAGTGGAACCTTCCAGTGCCTGGATATTCTTTTTCATTGCTAAGTTCTGGGTATTGATGGAAGCAATGAACTTTTGTACCATTTTATAGTCAATAATATGAAACCCCTCTTGGATTGAGAGAGTTTTTCTGTTCTGACTTCTGGTGACTGTTATGGATGTTAAACTGCAATAGCGTAAATCATTGAATCTGCATCTGGAAATGTGAAGATCTTGTTCGTAACTGGGCCAGTCAGAAGTGACAATGTAGCCCATGAGCTGAACTACATGCTCGAGAATGAAGGCTTGGGCTTTCTTACGCACTGTCTAGCCTGATAAGTGATACTCCTGTGCAAAATACTCTCCACAGTTCAGACTTCAGACTACCTATCTCTTCTCAAACGGAAGGGGAAAAAAAGGTTCCTGCTGCCTAACCTTTTCTACAGACTGCAGACCACTAGCTTCAAGCATCAAGTTTCAAGTGCTCATTGACGTCAAAGGCCAGCTACTACAGTTGCTTTAAGCACCATATCACCAAGCTAAAAAGCACATGTCAGCTGTTCGTATTTCCTCGCTCAAGACCTCACTTGGGAGTACAGTACAGATGAGGGGCCCTGACTGACCTCCGAATCTGAGACAATATTCTATCAGTGACGTTGCATTCATGCACGGCACGGCTAGCGTTGCATGCCGCTTTGCTCCCGCTTGCGCGCCACCTGAGCTCAACTCGAATGCTTCTCGCCTGATGGCTACATGAGCTTTGAGCCTGCGTCGCAGCGACCCTCTTTTGGTTGCGTTCTCTGACGAAAAGCTCCGAGGATCCGGTTCTTCTACGAAAGATCGAGTATCGGCCTCCGTCGCCACAAATCCTCTCTGAAAAGCCAGAGCCAGGCCACGGTCTACGGTCGCCGAGACTGGCGAGGTTCTGTACGCTTTCTGCAACCGGGGTTGATGTCTCCGTGCAATTCTGTTTCTGAGACGCCCGTCCATCCATGTATGCACGTGATTACAGGGCGCTTCGCATGATAACTGGGCTCTTTTAGGGTGTTCCTCTTACAGCTATGAAGGTAAGAGCGTGGTGAAATCCTACCCATCGATTAATTTCCAAAAAATATTAAGGGTTGTTTAGTAAAGAAGTGAAGGTTAACTTGCAATACGGAATTGTATTAGCACTATCAATACATTTACCATTTTGTCACATTTTCTCCTTTTCTTGTCATCGCTGATATTTTAATGAATGTTAAGAGGTTCTGGTCTTCATGGACTATATTTTGACTGCAATATTGTTTTCTCTAACTTTTAGTGTTCTCAGACCTTTGAACTTCTTAAGCTTGTTTTAAAGAAACTGGAATTGGAAATGTTCCCTCACTCCGCAACACTCCCTCAGATCCTCTATTTTGCGCTTTTATAGGTATCAATACCTGTTTAATTTGTCCTCTGATATTACTAGTACTGTTAATTTATTTCTTCAGAGCATATATCATCTACCAAGAATATGTGGACAATCTAACTATCTTTTTCTTTTGGCAGAGAATCTAATTTCATCATCAATAACTTTTTGTGACATACTTCATTCATATTTTCCCACAACTATATTGTTTATCATATGAAGCACTCTGTTATGTGCATTCATATAGGTAGTAACATTACAATATTTAGTTCATAAGCCTCCACATGAGAGGGTACTAATATTTAGTTCATAAGCCTCCACATGAGAGGGTACGTCACTAGAGGATTGTCTTAGCTCATATCATATAATGTAGTTATAAACTCTTTAATGTTATATAATTCCATCAACGTATTTGTGTTTGTCTGAAGCAATTTTTTATTAAAGCAGGACTACCATCTCCTCTGATCTTTATGATATGGGCATTTAACAAATATTGCATGATACTCCCTCTGCGTATTTTGTTTTGGCTAGACTTTGATCATTGTTTTCTCACAAAATATATAGTTTATGGCTACACAACCAATATAGTGTGAAAGAGTTTTGAAATATGAATCTAGTTGTGTAATTTTTATACACTAAATAAAATACGCCTTCTATGTAGCTTTTGCCTGTGGAGTTGGCAAAATGCTTGAAGGGAGGGACACTTTCACCTTATCATGGAGCAGATACGCATTTAAATGGCAGAGCTGCCAGTATCAAGCAAGCATCGGGTGAGAGGTAGGATTTTTGCCGTCATAGAAGGATGATTCCTGAGTGAGGACCTTCGATGTGAGTAGGACGGGTGATTCACTCTCCACCGTAGATATTGAGCAGAGAACATTTTTCTAGAAGCTACTTTGTTTATTAAGAGCGTGTTCACCCGTACTTGAAATATTGATCCGCAAGGGCACAATATCTGTCTAAAAATTACATATGTTTTCAAGATTGTCATAATCACTTGCCTCATCGAGAGTTTCTGCTGCTTGATCATGTGTGCATTGACGACTCGTTAGATACTAGTAGTTGCTTTTCTATGAGGCCACCTAAAACAGTCCTGCCGCCTTTGTCGTCGATATATAAAGGTTTGACCCTTCATCCTACTCACTCTCCTTCTGATGGTGTGGAAGTCTTGGAAAAATGCCGTATTCCACAAGATGGGCGACTCTTCGAACACCATCCGTCGTTGTTGCCAATGACAAAGATACCACCTTCTGGAGCCACAACCTTCAGGAGTCTGGGTGAAAACGGAAACCGCTAGAGGGGCTATATAACTCTCCAGCAAACTTGTGTAGCTTTTGTGCCCTTGCATCGTTCGCATGTTATGTGGCCCTTGGTCTATTTTCATTGTTGTTCCTGTAAACCTTCAGTATTTGTCACTTGAATTCTTGAACAAATTGACACTGTGATTATGTCTGATTCTTTAGAGACTAGTATCTTGAATCTGAAGATTATCTTATACTGTTTTGAATGGATGTCAGGACTCAAAATCAATTTCCATAAAAATGAGGTTTATATCTTTAGGGTTGACCAAAGAACAAAAAAGAAATATGCCAATATGCTCAATTGAAAGTTAAGGATCCTGCCAATCAAATGTCCAGCTATCCTAATTGATTGATGATCAACGTATTGGTCTGGCTGCTTTTAACCGCTTAGTGTAGGAACTTTAGAAAAGATTAGATCCTTAAAAATGTAAGAACATGTCTTCTAGGAGAAGGCTCATCCTTACTAACATCTGCCTGAGCAATCTCTCTATGTACACTATAGGTTTCTACCTTTTTCACACCGGAACTCATGACAGGATGGACTCTGTTAGAGCCAATTTTTTCTGGAGAGGGGCTCAAGATAATTTCAGATACCATATGATAAAGTAGGAGGCCGCTTGCAAACTAAAAGACCTAGGAGGTCTAGGTATTGTCAATACTAAGATTATGAATCAACGCCTAATGGTGAAATGGATTTGAAAGATCTTAAATGGGGGAGAGGAGCTCTGGTGTAGACTTCTAAGAGCGAAATACATGAGAGAATGGGATTTCTTTGCTTCTAAGAGGAAATGAACCTCTCAATTTTGGCAATGGGTGCACAAAGTCAAACACCTCTTTCAATGGGGGCTATCTATAAGGTAAACAATGGGAAAAAGATTAAGTTTTGGATTGACACATGGATTCATGATACCCCCTCAAGTTGTAATTCCCTGAGCTGTACAAAATGACCTCAGTGGCTACTGCCAAGGTGGCAGACTACTTCGAGGCGGGCACCTTTCAGCATCAATTTCAGAAGGGAGCTGGTACCCTTAGAGTTAGGGAGATATGAGGAGTTGAAGACGTTGATTATCCTCATTGGTTTGGATGATCTAGATGATGAAGTACACTGGGCTCTGGAGAAGTCTAGGAATTTTACCACAAAATCCTTATACCGCTTCATTCTAGATAGGTGGGAGTGAAAAGCAGAATCAGTGGGGAAATTTGGAAATGTAAGTGCCACAGAAGATTAAAATTTTTCTATGATAGATGTTTAATGATCGCCTCCAAACTGCATCCACCTTAAAAAGGTGAGGTTGGAAGGGTAGTGAAGTCTGCTGCCTCTGTGGGAGAAAAGAAAATGTAGATCATATTTTCTTTCAATGCGTTCTTGCTAAATTCACATGGAGTGCTATTAGGGATTGCTTTGGCTGGTCTGAGCAACCATGGACCCTTGACTTTACTCCTGGTTGGTTGACTTAGAAACTGAATCTACCTGCAAAAGTGGGTCTTTTCTGTTTTACAGGGCTTTGCTGGGCGATGTGGAATGTTCGAAACAAGATGACGATTGAAAAGAATTTCCCCAACATACTTATTGATTCTCTTCTTAAAGGTCTTTCCTTCTTACAGAGCTGAAAAATATTGCTCAAGGAGACGATTGAACCGGCTCTTGAGCAACTGATGTGTTGGTGCAATAATTTCCATCCCAATTCTGTCGTCTAGTTAGATTTTTAGAAGTTGTAATCGAGAGTCTGTTATATGTATGTGTTGTCTGTATGCTTATTTTTGATGCTACTAACCTGATCTGATCGGTTTGTTTGTTGTCTTTTCCTTTATTTTAAACTGGTAGCTGTAATATGTTACCTGCTTTCAATAGAAGCAGAGATAGCTCTTAGTTCAAAGAAATCTTGAACAAATTGTATTGAGGCTCACCCCTAGGGCCTTTTTTTGGTAACGCATAACAAGTGGGCTAATTCTTTCGGGCTGACGACCAAAAAGGCACAGTTGTTTTTCCATAGCTGCCTCAGCACTTTGTGAGGAAAAGAGCTAATAGGTTGCTGGCACATACGTCGCATACAAACTTTACACGGTAAGCAGCAGCAGAGTGTGTCGCCACTGGAAATGGAAAGACTAATGTTTATTGGTCATACAGCAAAAGTGACTCGTCCACCACATTATCTACAGTACTAGTACTATGCGAGAGAGAAACAGGGCAATGCTATTCGTGGTGACAAGTTTTGATGTCAACCGATGACTAAATCAACCCTAAACTTTTTGTTAAGTATACTAACGAAAACTGAGTTGGATGTGTTCTTTTTCAGTCTGGTTCTCCACAATATACACAACACAAAAAGACATGTCAAAGTTGGGTTTTCACTTGTGTATTATTCAAAACTGATGTCGTAATCCAGCTAGGTTACATGCTTTCATTCCGTTCAACTTGAACGCAAGTCCTAAAAATCCCATCTTAAGCAGTTCTCCGTTATGATAGTACCCAAAACTTGGCATCCTCAAGGTTGACCTCGTGCTCAATCCAGATCATGGAACTAGCATAGGAGATCATCACCAGCGAGTTAACTGAATATGCAGTAGTAGATGGCAAGCGCTGTTCATCGTAACTGAAAACCAGCTTCTCATTGGCTGCTCGCCTGCTCGGTCCACCAGATGCCCCATAAATTCAGTGCATTCAGGCATTCACCTCGCGTTCGTTTTTCCGTTACGAAGTGCGTTGGAGAGAGAGCATCTGGTTCTTTTTTTTTTTAAGGGATAAAGGGGACGCAAATCACTACCATGTATATCACACTTACACTATACACTCGCACACACGTTTATACACACGCTATAATAGAATTGTAAGTCTTGAGATCTTCAATACGCGAGAACACATATTAGCACTAAATGCGCACACGTATGTACTCTAAACCTAACCTAAGACCAATTAAAAAATAAATCCCCGATTAAGTACCCACGTCAGCCTTAAAGCTCAAAGGCGGGTAAGTCCGTCGCACACCACCAACTTTGCCAAGCAAGCTAATGCTCGGTCTCGAGAGCAACAGGTTCGATCGTCACCCTTTCCCTTCAATTTTTCGATTGCAATTTGTCAGCTTGGAGCAGTTAGTCTTTCGATCCTTTGTTATAGTCGACTACATAGCTGTGCGAACTGTGCAATCGTACTGCTTAAAAACGATCAAGTTGATGCCCGCAACATGGCCGGTCCAATATCTGCATCTCTATCTACATATGTATCATGGCACAGGAATATCTGTAGTGTGATCGTGCCAGTTACTATCAGAAAAGGCGCCGACTTCTGCCGTTTTAATAAAACGGACGACGGAATTCAGGAATGGCGTAGTACGTCGTCGGATGTCATCCGGAGCAATCCATTTCGAGTTGGAGTAGCACATCAACAACAACAAAAAAAAAAAAAATTTACGGTGGTCTAAAATTAATATGAGTCATCTATTTTTGAGTTCAACGGTTCAGATTAATCAGTATACTACTTATTTGTTATCGATAGTATAGGTAGTATATGCAAGTAATTTGCTAGTATTAGGTTATTTTGGAGAGAAAAATATGTAACATGAAAGTAATTAACTGCAGTTATATCTCTAAATAGAGTAATATTTCTTTGCGTTTTAACATTTTAATCTGCATTCGGTATGAGCGATCTGACGGCGTTGATATTTCTATTAGCAAAAGTATGGTGGATAATTTTAACAAAATTATCATAATTACTAAAATATATAATTACGTAGATTATCAAATTAGATTTATCCTACCTCCTACCTCTAGTAGTATGAATCATTATAAAAGAGTAAAAAAATGAAAAAAAAATCTTATTAGTCTAGTACCAGTTCACCAATCGGATGTTCCCGGGGTCCCACTGGCTGCCACTAGCCTAGCCTAATTGCTGAAACATGTTGACGTGACCTGTGTATTTATCGGGCAAAGTGACGGCTCAGATGGCACGGCCGGCTACTAAAGAACACCGCAGCACGATGGTCGATGGGTGTGGGGTGGCCGTGTGGGAGATGATGCGTGAAGGCGAGGCAGGCTGCGCAGCGCTGGACCAGGGGGGATTTGCGGCTGCCCGACCGGTGCGTGCATCTCACCCTGCTCTTTCGGCAGCTTCGGCCTGCCAAGTTGCGGCCCTCTGCCTTTTGGCTCCAGCGTATGCACAGCCCCTCCACGGAAAAGGGTCGGCCGTCACACGGTTCACGGGCAGCGGCAACTTGCGCTGCGGATGTATATCGCGCGCCGCACGCGCCCTCCCTACTGACGGATCGCATCACGTACGGTTGCCGGTATGCGACTATGCGGGAGTCGTTTGGTGCTCCGTTATTCTGGTAGCTGTATAAAACTAACCCCTGTCTAGAGCCTGCCAAGGTGTTCTGGACGGACCTACATGGTTGCACACCCCCACTCTGAGAACGCCTTATGTTCCCAGATGCTCTGTATCGGTTCCTACGCGAAATTACTCGTGCCTCGCTGCCAATCATGTTCAGACGTCATGGCCGGAAACTGATTTTTTTTCCCTCGAAGCAAAAGAAACTGAAAGTTTTGGAGTTCAGTAGTATATAAGTTTACTGTTAGCCATGTTCACTCTGTACATCATTTCTGGGTGTTGTGGTCACGGCCCTTTGGTAAAACCGGGCAGCCATGTGACCTTATTGCCGAGCAGAAGCAACGAAGTAATCACGGGACCATTTCTCGCTCGCCGTAGAGTCATGGTAAAGTAATCGACAAGCTAATGCATTTTTGTGCGGCACTGATGGTTAAAGTTGCAACTTGGATGGTACCATTCCTGGATCGTTTACGGCATGAGTTTTGGCATGACTTAAAACATGATATGGTATGAAATATTTTAAGTTAGATCGGTACGATACAAACATAGTGTCTAGTATCTTAGTATGATAGGTGTACCGATATGACACGCTAGTATGGTAAAAAAAGGGCATGATATAATCTGTATAACTCTTTTTTCGTGTTTATTCTCTAATCCCTCTGATACAAGGCGTGAGACACTAAGAGATATGTAAGTATAAGAGGTATAAGTGTGAGATAGTAAGAGATAAATATATAAGTATTGTCAGACGATACAGAACATATGTAAATATAAAAGACATAAGTGTAAAATTATAAAAGATAATATATATATATATATATATATATATATATATATATTGTTAAAAGATATAGAGCAGAATCATACCTTGATCAACACAACATGATGTACCGAGCACCATGCTTGAGAATAGCTAAAGTTGATACGGCACGATACGATAGACCGATGTAACTAGTGAGCATGATACTATATGGCAAAGGCATGATAGGGAGGCAGGGTCCGGCACGACAAGTCCCGGTACTAATGATGGTGACAGTTTGCGCATCGTTATCAGAACATGGGTGGAGACAGAGGTCTGAAATCCCAACCCCAAACACGGCACAGGAGGGATCTTGCTTTCACCATTGAGCTTTGCACGTGATGGCAACACTAATAAAATCCGGCGCACGGTCCACGAACGGCGCGCGGTTGCGGCCGCACATGCCGTCCCGGCGTCAGCGGCTCAGCACAAAAATGGTGGTCAGCGGCACATGCCGTCCCTACGTCCATTTAAAAGAAATGCTAAAATAGGCGAATGTCCATTGATTTTTTTACAGAGATAAATTATATCATCCTCTACAACATTTTTTTTCAGATTTTTTATAAATATGTCGTTTTTTATTTTTTAATATGTTGTCTTTCTCACGAGCGACAGTAGGTAAATTTTATTTTTATTAAATAAACATCTAGTTTTACAACTTTTTAATTTTCGAAATATAAAAATAGAATAGCTCGCTCAGCACCGTCACCCCGGCGCCAAAACTGGCACGACAACGACTGGGCGGTGAGCAAAAAGGGCGGCCCAGCGACGGGTGGGTTGGGGTGGGGCAACAGCAGCGCAGCCAGGGAGCGTGCATGACCGCGTGATCTCGCGACACCGCCCGGTGATTTTCTCGCGATTTCGGCCGCGCGCCCGGCACAGGTCCCGGGGTGTCGGCCCGCCCTGGCCGCCTCGCCCTCCCACCCCACGTTGCGCTGCCCGCCGGTGTCGCGCCATCCCATGACACCCCGTCGCGGCGCGCGCACTCAGCCTCACTCACGCTGCCTGGCCCATCCATTCCCCTCACGCCAACGCCGTGGGCTCTGCCGCGCGCGGCTACGAACGCAACGTCCCCCTGCCCCCACACTCAATCCGTCGCGCGCGGGCGCGCAACGTTTTTCGCGTTTCATGGGGACACCGCGCAGAAACCGCCGGGTTTTGCCCTCTCGGACCGTCCGTCGGCTTCTGCACCGTGCCGACAGGTCAAACTCGAACGGTCGGTGGTTCGGTGAGTGCGTGCGTGCGCGCGCGGTGGATGTTCGCGTCGTGCCAACTTTTGGGAAGGATTTGACTTGATCATGTTCCCGTCGTGGAAAGGACTAGCTAGCTAGTCATCACGCAGTCTGCCTGCCCGGTCGTTTTGCCTGTGATGCCCGGTCCAGTTCACCGTATCCCGGTTTGGGCGAGCGCTGAGAATCTGGCCGAGGTCGTGGGTGCATCCGTGCATGCAATGCGTTTCACTTGGCCAGACACAAGGGTTGTTTAATCAAAACCAGTTGTGCCTGCTATGGTGGAACACCTCAGTGACCACCACAAGTTCAGAGGGTTACAAATCTATATACAGACTCAATGAATAATAAAATTTTAACAATAGCTTCCTAAAAAACGAATAAAACGAAAGCCAGAAAACACAGATAGATATATAAGTAGAAGCATCAAGCTATCAGTATATCAAATATCCTAGCAAAGAGAGACATACCTCCAACACTTAAAAGCACCACGACGGTACAAACATACATCAAAGACGACCGAGGTGGCCAAACTGGCATCACAATATAATTAAACCAAAATATTGAAAAGATAGTAAGAGTGAAATTCGAAAATCTCAACAAGTGAATTGCTTTAACAAACTATTTATTGAATTAGGCATTCATCTTTAACAAAGTCATGAAGCTGAACAGGTTAACAATATCTAGAAACATAGCTAAGCATGACAAAATGGTAACATTAACATGTTATCATCCACTAGCTTGATTCATCATAATATTATCATTCAAAACAATATTAAAGACTTCATTGCAATATGAAGAAAGACATTGATACGATTAAATTAAAGTATTCATATGAATACATATGTATGCACATGCTATGTTCTTCCTCACTCTTATCCCTTCTCGGGTAACGTATAGTTATGCACCATATCTCTTCTCGAATAACATACGGTATTGTACTAATACGGTCACAAACGTTGTGTGATATAACTTCCAATGTATGAGATACATATGACATGTGTCATACATAAATGAAAAATATAACTTCCAATATATGTATATACTTCATAAATTGCATACGAAGAATATGAACAATATATCTTGCTTCCTTTACTTCATAGTCTAAGAAAAATCATATAATCCTCAGAAGATAGAAAGTAAGATAGGATGCTCGCATTCAGTTTATTAGAATATTAAGAAGTGATGCAATTAAAAGATAAAGGTAACTAAATAACAAGTTAAAACATAGTACAACAACTATATTTACTTGTTTTCACCGACGATGAAGATAGGAACTAGCTGCGTCTCGAAGTAGCACCATTTGGACAAGCATATATTTAGCGCAAAAACACAACAATACACAGAATAAATACACACTTCCTATGCCTGATAACCCTACTTTGCTCGCACGACGATGGACGGGAACTTTCTCTAACTAGCTCAAAGACAAAAGAATAAAAACATCAAGACAAACAATACTGCTTTAAAAATTACTCATAAAGTACTTAACCAAAAACAAATAAGATCAACGCCATCGGAAAAAATAACGACAAGACTTATAACTTTTGTTTAAACTTATGGACAAATTTGACACTTTTATTAATCTCCACTACGTAAGAAACCAGTAAAAAAGACACCACATTAGTGACGACTGCTCAACACGCTTCACTAATATCCTATTAGTGACGGGTCCAATAAGGACACGTCACTAATGTGCCTTCTGATCGAGACCAAATATAAACCCGTCACTAATGGGTGGTTATTAGTGATGGAATGTAACATGATCCGTCACCGATGATAATAGTGACGGGTCAAGTGATGACCCGTCACTAATGACCTATTTATTAATGACAGGGTATCTTAGGCTAGTAATTAGTGACGGGTCAAGTTGTGACCCATCACTAATAATAAGGTCATCAGTGATGGGTCATTATAGGTTAGTTATTAGTGATGCGTCAAATTGTGACCTGTCACTAATGACTAGGTCATTAGTGATGGATAATCTTAGACCAGTTATTAGTGACAGATCAACTTGTAATTCGTCACTAATGACCAGCTCCAGTCACTAATGACTAGGTCATCAGTGATGGATAATCTTAGACTAGTTATTAGTGACAGATCAACTTGTAATTCGTCACTAATGACCAGCTCCAGTCACTAATGATGATATTAGCAAATATTTTTTTTATTTTTTTTCTCTTTTTTTTCACCTCAGCAGCACTAGAATAGAAACTATTATATATTTATGGTCAAGTTTGATATAAGGTGTGGCGGCTATGGACATAAACGTGAGCTTCGAAAATAGTGCAGAAACTTTTGAGGGTGAGAATTCAATCTTCCAAACTATTTTTGGTATCAAAAAATTCTATAAATTTGAAAAAGTGAGGGAGGAACGGATGTATCTTTTTCTGTAGATATTTATAAAGTCAAAAAATGTTAAAATCGGAGTTTGTATGCAAAAGTTATGCCTATTTTATCGAATACACTCCGAGTCACCTATGAAATTATAACCCTCAATGAAATTTGGCAAAATTAGTCATTAGTGACGGGTATAGTTATGACACGTTACTAATATTCTTTGACAAAGAAGGTTAAAAGGATAAAATATCCTGTTTCTATCATAACTACGTGATATCAGAGGTGTTAAGGTGGCTACATGCGCGAACAGAATGTCATGGGTTCGATTCCCATGAAACGTAAACTTGAAAACAATGTGAAAAAATATGACTTATGAGGTATATGGGATGGGCCAAAGTTAGGATGGCTTAGGTGAAAAAAAAATTATTTATTTTTTAATGAGTCACGGCTACAACCTATCGCTAATGATTGAAACATTAGTGAAGGGTCATGGTTATGACCCGTCAGTAATGATTTCATTAGTGACGGGTGATAATCCATCATTAATGATCTATCATTAATGACGCGATAAGAGTAACGGGTACATGACCCATCACTAATGTCAGTTATCATCCGTCACTAATGACTTTTTTTTTCATGTAGTGCTCAATTTCCAAATTAAACCGCTAGACGCCAAACGGATCATCCAATCCCGAACTCCGATGGCAATTCCTTCCATCTAGCTTAATCTACCATCAACTAGGAACTAATTAGAGATCACCTTCGTAGAGAAATCAATAATCGACGATGAATTCCGATAAATTCCACAAAATTCCCTTTTCGCCTTCTTATTCTTCTTCCTCCTCCTTCCTTTCTTTCATCTTTTTCCTTATTTTCTTTTCCTCTCCTTCCTTCTGCTCTCTCCCTTGCTCCTTGCTTGCAAACGGCACACAACCTAGCATCGCCCGAGTAGAGCACAACACGACGGAGGAGGAGGAGGTGTCAGCCAACCATCGGCGTCTGACTCTGGCAAAGGGTGGCGATGGTGCGGCCGGGTGATGGTGCGGCACTACTAGTGGCGGTGGGTGAGTCTAGATAGGGGTTGGGGTGGTGACCGATCTCATCTTAACTTATTTCTTTCTTTTTTCATCTAACGGTCTAAATTTATTAGGCTTGCTATAGATTTACCGAGTGTCCAAACGAGATATTTAGATAGCAAAACAAATTTGTCTCGATAAGATCTACGTATCCATAGTCTATGATTACCCATCCGAACAACGAAACATTAATTTTTTGTAAATATTCGGGTATTACACCAATTAATTAATTAAGTGCCTTTTAGCAGCTCCGGTTTGTCCTGGAACGGAGGCAACCACCAGAAATCGATGCCGAAAAGGATTTTGACCAGGGAAGTGTGTGTTGCAAGTTGTGGGGGCAGTTCTTCTAGTTTCTGGCTTGATGGGGCGAGTTGATTACGTTATCAGGAAGCATACCCCAAAATTAGCACGGCAACCTAGCATGAGATCGAAGTAGTTCGCGATATTGTAAGTCCAACAAAGCAGACCAGATTTGGAGCAGTGAATCAGTGATATTCTTGCCTCATGTTGTCATGCATGTTGCAGTGGGGATTGAATCTTGGCCGATCCAGCGCTGCTTTTGCTGGACGGCCTCACCATACGACAAGAATCAAAGCAGATCTTATCATCCTACACGGCGAGCATGGGGAAGTTGATCGCATCAACCAAGCGCTGCAACAAGAGGAAAAAAAGAAGTCAAGATCATGAGCGAATGAATGCCTCCCTCCCTAGGCATCTTAGACCCAAATGCTTGGGGTCCATGGAGCTGGATATGCCTGTAATAACTTAGCCGTTATCTAGCACATCCCGAATCTTCCAGGTCCGTAGATAAGGAGATATACACGAACGCCGGCCTCATATTCGGCACATGCCCCGGCATCGTGCCAATGTGTACTCCGCAAGGTTGAGCTTGAGATGCTGCCGTCCCAGTTTACAAATAGATCGCGTGTAATTGGCCCTCCGATTGGCACACAGAGAATTGTTCCTTCCAATCATTGTCACTTACTCCATCCACATTATTGTTCGGTTTGTGGAATGACTGCTAGTCCACAAATAATAGCCAATGTATGCACCAGACATGAAATGCTGCAATAATGGGAAGTAGGGATGTAAGTGGATAACTCATTAACCCGTATAAAAGTCTGTATGCTACTTTACTTTTCACACACTAATAAAAATTCAAAAATACTGTAACTCGAACGTCCGGGCGTATCGGACGGGATGACCCACTCAGTCCACAGTCTATCATTGGGCCGACCCAAAAATATTATCTATTTGAGTTTATTTTTGTGTCCTAACTCGCATCTTTAATGTTTCAGATATTCAAGTTTAATATTTCAGATGTTATGAAATGTTGTTGAAATAATTATTTTCGTATGTTGCATCTTAAAATATCTTGCGTACCGATCTGGACCGAAAAAATTATCCATTCGAGTTAATTCCTATATTTTCACATCTCTAATATTTCAGATGTTATGGAAATTTGTTGCTATAGTTATTTTTATATGTTGCATCCCAGAATCTTTTGTGTACAGATTTGGATAAAAAATTATCCATTTGAGTTATTTTCTATATTTTCGCATCTCTAATATTTCAGATGTTCAAATTTAATGTTTCAGATATTATAAAAATTTATTGTCATAGTTATTTTTATATATTGCACCCATAGGGTTTCACTGAAAATGTTGCATACAATATGGAATGGTGTTGCGGTAGAAATTTTCTCCTAAAATCGAATGCATATAACGAACTATTTTAGTGCATATTTTTCAATATTGCAGATACTTTTTTTTTTGATGTTGCAGAAGTTAGTATTTGATATTACGATGGAAAGATATAGTATCCGATAAAAAATTTACCAACGGACGTCCGGACGCTACAGGACTGATAAAAAATAGATGTAAAAATATAACTACAATTATAGTGAAGTGGACCTCAAACCCCATAAGTCTGCACCACTTGCATCCGTAATGGAAAGGTTCGGTTAGGAGTGCATCCTTTAAGACCGCGTGAATGGAGAAACTGCTGACACGACCGCATGAATGTACTCACACACGTTGGTGATTTCACGAGCGAACGGACGCGGCACCGGCGCCGTCGAATTGAACAACCTCGGGGCACGGACCGACGGACGTCGTACGTCCAAACTTGCCAAAAAGGCTGCGACGTGAGTCACACATTTTTCGCGGCGAGGTCACGCATTCGCAGGTGATCGACGCCAGCGTTGAGGAGCGGGCCGCGAGGTTCGCCTTTGCGTTTGTGTGGCTCGGCGGCGCGCACGTCCGCCGCGGCCGCGCCAATGGGCGGAACCGGCCGCCGGATGGCGATCCGTGTGATAAATGCCGCGACGCGAACGCGACCCTCCCACGAGCCACCACTCCCACACGCCCTGTATCGCATGCCGCTACTTTGCGGAATCCTCCGCTTTCGGAGTCTTTTCTCTTTCAACTCTTTTTGGCTGGCTTCGTGCCGCGCCCGAGCCACCTGGACCACTAGTGCCCTGCCATGTCACCGCAGCTCTGTGGGCCCGGCGAGCTCTAACCTGCCACATCCAGCGGCAGGCGACGAGGCCTGGATGAGAAGGGGATTGACACTTGGTCAGTGTGTGGCTCGCTTCGCTGTGTTCGACTGGCAACAGTTTATTTTATCATGTTGATAATGACATGGACGCATCTCAGAATGAAAAATATTTGGGGGACAAAAGTCCACTGGTTTCTTGAATGTTAGCGCAGCCATGGATCGACACCGGAATCCAGTATATATTTTGATGCGTATAGAGGTGCTGGTGCTTATAGAGGGACATGACAAGATTTCAGAAGATTTTCGCTTTCCTGCTGCTTGCGGTTGACGTTGACATAAGATAATTCCTTTCTATGCTTTTAGCAGTACTATAAGGGATCGGCGTCAAAAAAGTTTTGCTAGTTGAAAGTAATCAAAGGAGAAACGAAAGACACGAGAAATCTTCTTTTTTTTAACCTCCAGCAATCAGGATTTACAAATTAACCTATCGAACAAATAACCTCCAGCAATCTTTTTTTAAGGACTCCCAGCAATCTTGTAACAGAATTTACAAATTTTCGCCACCAAAAGAGGCTACAAGAGGGATCAATATCTTGCCTTCAATGCATCTATAGAGCATAGATCGGGAGCTGGACAAAGAGGATGAGTGTCAGTGACTCTCCACGTGGGAGCGGCTTATTTCCTCTAACTCATCTTCTAGTTTCGAATGATCCTAGTGGAGTTAGAGCGTCATGGGGGAGAGAGAGCAGGGGTGTTGAGGAGGATGCACCTATCTCGTTGGGCGCAACTCGATTCCTCGAGTGCAAGGTAAGAGAAGATCGCGAACAACAAGCTCGCGAGATCAAACGATTAGTATTCCATGTACCATCGTGAGATTTGACAGCAAATTGGGATCGTGATCTTCGGGATTTGGAGGTTGCATCTACTCAATTAGAACTATCTCTAGCGAGTATCCTGTCCTCCAATCTCGAGCTCAAAGCAAATATTCATGGCGAAAATGGAATTTCGAGTGCAGATGGGGAACCTGGGCCTGGATATGGGCCGGAATCGAAGATGGTTGGCCTCACTCACAAGGATATTTTCAACCATTCATGGAGGCCGCCTGTCCACCCATAGGTGTGGGTCTCAAAACTCAATGAGCCAAACGGTAATGATGAATTAGGGTTCCCGGCCTGAAGCAAGACGATTTGGAGCAACCGCGAGATGAGTGTGATGGCGACGGCCACCTCAAGAATTGGTTTGATCCTTCACATCTGTGGTGAGGGAAATGGGTCATGAGGGGGAGCGACACCCGAATTGGTACTGGAAGCGTCATAGTGAAAAGGATTAGAGGGAGGATGATGATCTGCCTGGCGATGAAATGAAAGGGGGGATTTTCGACTCAAGTTGCAGAAGGGCATGGGTGCTCGCAACCAAGATGGGAATTGGAGAAAACAACGCTGGGAAGGGGGCCATGGGTCTAGATCCGGGTCAGGACAACCCCATCACTGTGAGATCGATGCTCGACCAGGGCGCCATCCTGAGTATTGAGGTGGAGGAGGGCAATTTTAGGGTGTTCCTCATGGAAGGGGAGGTAATCCATCTGGTAGAGTTAACGCTCAGGAAAGAAGACCAACATGATTCCAGTGCTGACTGGCGTAAAGATCACAAAGGTAAGAAACTAAAAATAGAAGTCGGTTCTGACATGAGTGACATACAATGTTTTAGATGTAAGAAATTTGGTCATTATTAGCTCAATTGTGAGAATGAGGCCATTTGCTACAAATGTAAGCAGTCTGGTCATATGGCAGCATAATGTAATAGTCTAAATATGAAGGTTGTCATGCTGCGTATGTATGGGTTTTCTATCCCGGGACAGGGTTTCTATTCTATAGAAATTCTAGGTGCTCATTCTCAGAGTGATAAGGCTAGCAGAATCATTAAAATTGTTGAGGGTAATTCTAATGAGAAGAAGTTTGAAGATGAGATGAGAAATTTAATTGATGACAAGTGGGATTGGCAAATCAAGAAATTGTCTTCTGATGAATATTTGGCTACTTTTCCTAGTAAAGTTTCTCTAGAAACTCTCTCCAAACTAACTAGTTTGGATTTAAGTCTACATGGACTAAAAGTAAAGATTTCCAAATATATGGTTGATCCTGAAGCTACTTTCCTTTTTACAATCAAGATGGGTCTAAGTTTTTGGTATTTCTTCTTTTGCTAAAGAAGATAATATTGCGAAGGAAATTGCCTCATTGGCAGGGGAGCCATTGGCAGTGGATGAACTTAGTCTTGTAAGGGCTTGACCTATGAGGGTGAAAATGAATTGCAGGAATCCTTCTCTATTGAGAGGTTTTGTTGAAGTATTTTTCAATAAGGTTGGATATGAAATTAGATTTGTGGCTGTGGATTACAAAGCAAAGGACCCTCCTGCTCCTCCACCTAAACCAAATAATGAAGATGATAATAATGAGGATGATGATGACCGAGATGATTATGGAGATGATTTCTTAGAGCAACAGGAGGAGGAAATGGCTGGTCCACCAAAGACCAAGGCCAATGATGATCGTAATACAAAATCTACCTAACAGGGACACAACACTTAGGGATATAAAAAAAGGCTATATCCAAATAGGCCTCATCTAAAACTTCTATAAACGAGTCTACAACCTACAACAAGGGTGCTCGTAAGCTTTCTATGACCAATTCTGACAAGACTCAAAGTGATTAATCTAGGAGGATTAAATCACCAAATCCTACTGTTGCTAGAATAGGGAACACTCATGTCACTCCAAATCTGATAAGAAGTGAGAAAGGGGATAGTTACCAAAGAGATCATAATTTGAATTTGGTGTCATAAGTCCAAGAGACTCCAGACAATTGTGTTGGAATGGATGTGGCAGACACTAAGGGTCCTACCACTCCTATTTTGATTAGGGGACAGGAAGCACAGGGGGGCAACTTGGCACCAGAAATAAATCTTGTCCCTTCATCTAAAGATCTTAGAGTAAGTAATAATATGGACAAAGGGAAGGTTGATGGTTTACCTCACTCGCCAGAGGAACAAAATGAGATTGATAAAGAGATTACAACTAATGAGTAATGTACCATTGAGGGCTCTAGTACTGATAGCCAGATTGTGGTTCATAACCTTCAAGGTCCCTACATGAGCCAAGAGATAAATGGCCAAATATGAATATTCTTGAAAAAACCTTGGTGACTACTACTTTGTTGGAGGAGAGGGCTGGTACTGACCTTATGGAAGAATCTCTTATTGATGCTATACTTGATGACTCTTCTATTTAGGATCTTGATGATACACATGAGTTTACTTGTTCTGATCAAGGGTGGTCACAAACTAAAACTAAATCTAATTCCAAAAAACAAGCTAATGGCAGAAAGAGGAAGGGCCCTCTGGTAGCTAGCAGGAGGAGCAATAGGATCAACAATACAGAATGACTAATTATGGAAGCTAAGGCTACTAGATGGGTGCAAGTTAGAGATCTAGAGATTCCATGTAAAATTCTTAATGATAACTCTTTTACTATTCTGAATGATACTTTTACTGAATATTTAGCTCAAGTAGCTAGTGACTTAGATCTAGATTTTATGCTTGACGATAATGGTGTGAACTTCCACAAATTGTGGCCATGAAAGCTAAGGAATTAGCTAGGGCAGCTATTGCAGAAGCAAGTTATAAAGCACATTTGGAGCGATATAATAATCAAATTCAGATTGTTGAGTTAATAATTGAGGAGCTTCATATGAATACAACTGATACTACCACTAGGGGCGTGGTTTCCACTTCTAACCCTAAGATTAGGAAGGGACCTACATCTTTGAGGGGGCAGAAGAGTCAACATAAAAAGAAATAATGAAGATGCTTTTTTGGAATAAGAGGGGCTTTGGAAAATCATCAAGAAGAAGACAACTAAAGGAGTTCATCTTCCAAGAGAATCTAGATATTATTAGAGTTCAAGAGACTATTAAGGTAGAGTTTACCAACAAGGAGTTGACTAACTTGACTGCAGGAATGGCTTTTATATGGAATTGGCTTCCTGCTTTAGGTCATTCTGGAGAAATTCTTTTGGGTATTAAGGATGACATTCTGGAACTAGAGGACTCTGAGGTTGCGGAGTCCTATGTCACCATTGTGGTTAGACATAGATTACTGAACTTTAGATGGGAATTGGTTATTGTGTATGGCCCTGCTCAACATGACAGATCTTCTAATTCTATCCGTGCACTATCAAGGAAATGTATGGTAGCTACTCTACCTTTGGTTTTGGGTGGAGACTTTAATTTGATCAGGTTTTCCTCAAAAAAGAGTTTTCCTAATGTGGATTATGCTCTCATAGAGAAATTCAATATGTTCATTGAGCTTCAACAACTTTTGGAGATCCAGAGAAGTGGACTAAGATTTATATGGACAAACAAACAAAGATGCTTTGTGAGGGTAAACCTGGATACGATCCTAATTTCTACTGAATGGAAATAGAGATTTCCACTTTGTTTTGCATGGTGCAAAACAAGAGTTGGATCTGACCATTGTCCTATCTTCTTCGACACAAGAGAACACTCGCAGAAAAGGCAAAAAACTTTTTCTTTGAAAGACAATGGTTCCTTCAAGAGGGTTTCCTAGAACTGGTAGTTAGAAAATGAAATGAAATTAAATTCAGATTTAGCAATGATAGATATTTGGCAAGGGTGCCTGAGCTTGTTTAGACAAAATTTAAGGGGTTGGAATGCCAATTTAGGTAGTCAAATAAAATAACTTAAAGCTTATCTCCTTTTCCAGCTTGACCATTTTGATCAAAAAGTAGAATCAACTAATTTATTACCAGAAGAATGAAAAATAAGAAATAAACTGGAGGCTCAATTTGAGGAAATTTATAGAAAGGAAAAAAAATTGGCAACAAAGAGGAAATGAGAGATGGCTACTTAAGGGTGATGTAAACACTGACTTCTTCCATTGTCCAATGGAAGAAGAAGAAAATGTTCTATTATTTCTTTAGAGATTGACAATGGTTCCATTACAGATCAAGGGGAGCTGGAGGCTCATGTAACTGCTTTCTACAAAAATATGTTTGGGGAGTCAACTGACAAGGGGGTTAGATTAACTTAGGACTTCTGGGGAATGAGGGACAACGGTCCGCGGAGGATACAGACAGATTAATACAACCCTTTACTGAGAAAGAGGTGCATATAGCTATTTCAGAGATGAAAACGGAATCTGCCCTAGGACCAAATGGTTTTACAGTGATGTTCTTTAAATGTTTTTGGGACTTGATTAAACATGATCTAATGAAAATGGTGAGGGACTTCCATGAGAACCATTTGGATCTTAAGAGATTGAATTATGGGGTCATCACAGTGGTACCTAAACTGACGGAAACTATCAATATCAAACAATATAGACCAATTTGTGTTTTGAATGTGGACTTCAAGATCTTTGGCAAACTTCTGACAAACAGATTAACACCTTTTGCTACTCAAGTCATTAGTAAATCCCAAACTACTATTATCCAAGGGAGGAATATTCTGGAGGGGTGTAGTTTTATTGCGTGAGACCATTCATGAACTGAAGCAATCTAAAAAGAGAGGTGTGTTGCTGAAAATTGACTTTGAAAAAGCTTATGACAAAGTGAGGTGGGATTTTGTGTTTGAGGTGTTAGAAAAGAAGGGGTTCCCTTTACATTGGAGATAATAGGTTAGACAATCTATCCAAGGTGGGAAAGTATGCACTAATATCAATGGGAAAAGGAGTCCATACTTCAATACATACCAAGATTTGAGATAGGGAGACCCCTTATCTCTACTTTTGTTTAATATCACTGTTGATGTTTTGGCTACATTGTTAGATAAAGCTAACCAGAAGTGCTTGATCAAGGGGGTTCTAACCCATCTGATGCCAGGGGGCTTACACATATACAAGACATTGATGACACTGTTATAATAACAGAAAGAGATGATCTGTCTATTCTACACTTGAAATCCATTCTTTTTTTCTTTAAATGATTATCTGGTCTCAAAATTAATTATCACAAGAGTGAGGCTTATGTTTTTGGGATGGACAATGATGAGCACCATAGAATAGCTAACATGCTTAACTGCAAACTTGACACTTCACCTTTGAAATATTTAGGGATTCCTATTGATGACCATGTGTTGGGTATGCTTGCTTTTGATGGTGTTACAAAGAAAAAAAAATCAAAAGTTTGAATCCTTGGAAAAGGAAATACATGTCTTCAGGTGGGGGGGGGGGACTAATTCTGACAAATTCCTTCTTTAGTAGTCTCCCTAGTTATACCATGGGGTTTTACTTATTGCCACCTAGGGTTCATAGAAAAATGGACTCAATTAGGGCTAAATTTTTCTAGAGAGGGGTTTTAGATAAATTTAAATATCATATGGTTACATGACCTGTTGTTTGTCATATGAAAAGCATGGGGGCTTGGGTATTGTGAATACAAGAATTTTTAATGCTTATTTAATTACTAAATGGATTTGGAAATTATATCATAACAAAGAAGAGGACTAGTGTAAATTGCTTACAACTGAGTATATGCCTCATGGAGATTTCTTTCAGTCCAAGGCAGCACGAGGTTCTCAATTTTAGTAGGGCTTGCACAAAGTTAAACATAGGATTGGAAATGGGAATCGTACTCTCTTTTGGCATGATGTTTGGTTGATAGATACTCCTTGCAGAATACATTTTCCCAATTTATTTGCAATATGTGCTGATCCTAATGCCAAGGTGGCTACTCTATTTGGAATTGGCAAATTGGTTTTCGAAGGATGTTTGGTGATAGAGAGCTTAAAGAATGGGAATCTCTCTTGATTCTATTTTATAGTGTTTATTTTTCTAATCAAAATATGTAGTAGAATGGGCCCTTGCACCTGATAAAAAGTTTTCAACAAGATCTTTTTATCATTTCATAACTTCTGGTGGTCTATCAAGCAGACATGCTGAAAAACTATGGAGTTGTAAGATACCCCTGAAAGTTAGAATGTTTTTTGGCAATTGTTTCAAGATAAAGTGCAATCTGGAGATAAACTTTGTAAATGCAATTGGCAAGGGAATGCTTGCTGTAGTCTATGTGGTGCTAGAGAGATTTCAGACCACATTTTCTTTAGATGTTCTATTGCTCGCTTTATATGGAGTATTTTGCATGAAGTTTTTGGCTGGGAAGGCCAACCTACTTCTGTTTCTGATCTTTGTTTAGATTGGCTTCCAAAAAGATTTCGTGTGCATTACTAGCCAGGTCTTTATTTTTTTGTAGGATTTGCATGAGCAATTTGGAACAAGATGACTATCAGAGAGAGTTTTCTAACAATCCCATTGATGTGTTTTTTGCCGGTATTTCACACTTACAGAAATGGCGAATTTTTCTGAAGGCGGTCGACAACATGAAGGTGGAACAAATCTTGACGAGGGTGTTACAGTGGATGAAGACTTTCAAATCCTCTTAAGCGTGCTTATCAGATGTGGTCTTCCTCTAAGTTGGTTTTTGCTAGTTAATCTGTTGCTTCTGTGTCCTTTTAATCTGATTTAGCAGATGGTGCTGAGACCAACATAACAAGATAAGGATGTAGTAAATCTGTGCAAGGGTACTGAGATGCTACAAACCTTAAGACATCAAGTGTTTATCTTTTGTTTGGTTACATATGTTGTACTAGGACAGTTTGCTGCTTTGATCCTCAGTGCCTGCATTATAAACTGGTGTCCCCAGTATCAATACCCAAACGGTAAACTATGTCGCTTTTAGTAAAAGCGGGGTTAATCCCTTCTCTCTCTAAAAAAAGACACGATGCAGAATCATCTCATCCCTGTATCGTGCCGTGCTATTGGCATGCAAACAATTGGTGACCCTCGCAGCAAAGAATTGTGGTGAATCAAATCCACAGGCCATGGTCACAGGTGACGGATACCAAACTTGCAAGCAAACTTCATCCATCCGTATATCCAGGGCGGGAAGCCATCAAACTCACCCAAAATTTTTGCCCATGTGGCCTCAACGCAGCGGCACCGCGAAGATAACACCACAAGTTGCACAGCAGTACAGCAACCCCTCTCCCTCTCTCTCTCTCTCTCTCTCCAACGCGAAACCAAGACCCGCCGATTTACTCCTCCATGATATTCCATAAACTTAGCCCACACAAATTGCAGCGCCGGAACCCCACACTATATATACGCCATTGGCACACTCCCCCGTTTCTTGCACTCACAGCATCTGCTCTGCTCCTTTCCTTCCTTCGCAATTGACTCCTCCACACCTCACCCTCTCTGCTCCTCTCATCGTGCTCTGTCTTCTGTCGCCTCAAAGACGCATGGATATGGAGTGGCTGCGCAGTAAATGCATCGGGAAGGGCGCGTTCGGCACGGTGCACCTGGCCGTGGACAGGACCACCGGCCGCACCTTCGCAGTGAAGTCGGTGGACGCCAAGAACGCGCCGGCGGCGGCCCTGGCGTGCCTGGAGAGCGAGATAAGGATCCTGAAACGGCTGAGCTCGCCGTACGTCGTGGCGTATCTCGGGGACGACGGCGCGACGGGGAAGACGAGGAACCTGCACATGGAGCTTGTGCCCGGCGGGAGCACTGCGGAGGCGGCGGCGAGGTGTGGGGGCCTTGGGGAGCGCGGCGCGCTGGGCGTCCTGAGAAGGGTAGCCGCCGCGCTGCGGTACCTGCACGACGTCGCGGGCGTGGTGCACGGAGACGTCAAGGGGCGGAACGTGCTCATCGGCTGCGACGCCGGAGGCAGCGGCGCGAAGCTCGCTGACTTCGGCGCGGCGAGGCTGGTATCCGACGCGGAGCCCCGCGGGCCGCGCGGGACGGTCGCGTGGATGGCGCCAGAGGTGGCGCGCGGCGGCGCGGCGACGCCGGAGTCGGACGTGTGGTCCCTTGGATGCACCGCGCTGGAGCTGCTCACCGGGAAGCGGCCGTGGTCGGAGCTCGGCGGCGCCTGCGAGGTCGGCGAGCTGCTGCTCCTCATCGGGTTCGGTGAAAAGCTCCCCGCGCTCCCCGCGTGCCTGTCCGACTCGTGCCGGGACTTCCTCGACAAGTGCCTCCGGCGGGACGCCGGCCAGCGGTGGAGCTGCGAGCAGCTGCTGCGGCACCCCTTCCTCTCCGCGGACGCTCACGACGACGCCAGCGAGCCGTCGCCGTTTCCATCTCCTCGCGCGGTTCTTGATTGGGCCGTGTCGGATTCGGACTCCGAGGCGCTGGGCGACGCGGAGCCCGAGAGCGAGCACGAGGTCATGGCGCGCGCCAAGGGGCGGGTTGCCGAATTGACCTCAAACGGGCCGCGCACGAGCTGGGAGGAGCTGGAGTGGGCGAGCAGCCCCACCTGGGCGGCCGAGACTTGGGCCCCACCGCCCAGTTCCGTGGCGGGAAATGACAACGCAGGTGGGCCCGCCTCAAGCGCCGCCGCCGTCTCCGACGGCCGTGGTCATGTCGCCATCGTCGGCACCGGCACCGGCGGTGGGTTCCGCTGCGCCCACGGCCGTCCTAGTTGTCACGGCCACTGTTGTCACTATAAATGCGGGGTTGGAGTGGTAGGACTCGGCTGGCCGCCGTTGGCCGTTGTACTCGTGCTGGTGCCATGTACTGTTGTTCCCCTCATCGATTCAATCCAATCAAAGTTTGTGTCTAACCAAGCAGCCAATGAGTTTTGCGTGCCGTTTTGGTTGCGTTTTTCGTTTGATTTTGACTGAAATCGCTGCTGATCGGGTGAGCCCGCCAGGATTAGTCGATCTGCGCGGCGCTCTGCAGCTCTCCGCCAGGGCAGATTCGTAGTTTTGCAGAAAATGCTAGTGCTCCGTACTTCCGAGTTGACTAATTTCTTTCGAAGTGCAAAAGGGGCATTTACGTGGTGGTCTGGTCAGACGGAATGACATGCAGGCAAGGATATGCAAAAATGGTAAAAAGAATGGACTCGACTCATTCGAGAAAATGCAGTGTGGTGTTGGATCTGAAGTGGCAAAATGCCAGATAGAATTTTCCAGTGTGCTACCGCTAGTATATCACACACTGCCACAACTGTGCTAGCCCAACCCAGCGTGCCCGAGCTGTGTGGGGAGAGCCCAACCCAGTCTGCTGAAGACTCCGTGGAAGCAGAGCGGTCGTAGCGCACGGTTACCCAGAAATTTCTGCAGCGGAAAGATTTTGTTCAGAAAGGGCCCGTATGTACCCTTGCATCGACATCTCGGCGTCCCGTGCTATTCACAATCAATGAATACCGCTATCATACATGCAACTCGCACTGAACATGTACCGAAGCTTCGTTCACATCAATCTTAATCTGCACTGCGATCCCTGGTAGGGATCACACATCTGTGGTACACCACCAGCCTATCCCGCGACAAGTAGATCGATGTGCTTGCCAGCACCACGGATATGAGCATAAATACGCGAAGATACATGCGTACATCACATTGCGGCAATAAGGAGGATATGCATGCCGTACCAGGAAGATTTCAGCATTAGTTTTTTATAGCAGATCAATGGGACATCATGCCCTGCCTACCATGATAGTAAATTCGCCGTATCGGTATTCAGATGGCAGGTGAAGATTGATCCACGGGTACATCATATTGTAGCCGTGACAAAAATACTCAGCATAGGGTGCTGTATAAGGGATAGTACAGGGGCATCACACATTACTGCACTTCAAACTGAAAGCTCGCGATGCATGCCCAGTTTATGGAAATCACTCATACCGTTGATCTGTCGTAGCAAGAGACATAAATTTGCCCGGCTGCTGTCGCAGCAAGAGACATAAATTTGCCGGGCTGCGTACAGTAGAACAGTTAAAGATTATTTCCTGATAATATATCTATAATTAAACTATAGTATTTTTGAGATAAGGGATCGAACAAGAAACAAGACACACGATGTATAAAAGTCGGCCCCTTGAAGAGAAGTAATACCCTATGGCCTGTATAGATGATATTATATATAGATTATCTCGACTACAAGCAAGATTGTTAAACTATTACAATAGAGTAGATCGAATCTAAACTAATAATATGGGGTTGAAGTTACCAAGTATCTCCAAAGCTAAGATCTTGATGCTTGCGTCGAGTTGTGTAGGCGTTGATCTGTCGTCAGTTCCCCTTGGAGGTTAAGGTCCCCACCTTATAAAGGGGTTCTGGTGGCGTCTTAGTCCCACCCATAGTCGACAAGGAGTTATTCATCTTGTCGGTCAAGGTAAGACAATTGAATCCAATTTAGATACTAATTGTGATCGAATAGGTTAACCCGATCAAGACCTTTTTAGTATAGGTATTCGTGATTTTTGAGTATATCAGGTTCCGCAGATTCAGATCCGTAATATTTGGAGGTGTCCATCAGGTATATGATATATCATATCCATGTATAGTATACTCCTTATATGCATATATCATATAGTTAGATATTCGACAATATCTCTCTAACTCTACTCAGCGGGTAGGATTTCCACAAGCACCTACTCGAGTAGTACCAAGTCTAAGCCTACTCGAAGTAGATCAAGCTTGCAGTCAAAAGAATCGAGCAAAGGATTTCCTATTTCGAGTATCGAGTGAAAACGCTATTGGATCGAGCGCCCTGCCGTTGTCCACACTCGAAGCTCAAGAAAACTTGAAAACTCAACTTCTTGACATCTGTCTCTGGGTAGAGTTAAAAAGAAATCTCCAAAATTTAAACAGTTGGGTATATACGCATTGAATGCACTCGAATGGGAATGCCAAATGAGACGTCGTAGTAATGGGAGTAGTTGCCAAAGAAAACGTTAAGTACTAGGCTTTATATTCATACGAACCTAGATTGTAGCTATTCTTCATCTTCTCACCACAGTCTCTTGCTTTAAGCTTTCACCTTTTTTCACCCAAGCACGCGCCGTCGCACAACAATCTTGCTCCATGGCCTCCAGCCCATCCGTGAATGCCGCCGCTCCTTCCTCACCTGAGAAATAAATCAACTTAAGGCCACTAACACCTCCTCTAAGCAGCTAGACGAGATGAGTCTCTTGACCGAAGCCTAGGAAATCTCAACGATGCAAGAATCGAAACTCCAAGAACTCGAAAGTGAAGGAATCATTCCTTCTCGCGATCTGGCCAACTGGAGGATGGCATCAGGTGAGGAATTCCCATCCTGCCAGTTTGATCATGAGATTGTAATTTTTAAATCCTTTTTTCGCTATGGTTTTAATGTTCCCCCTTCCAAGTTTCTCGTCAACCTACTGGACTGTTACCAAATTGAGCTTCACCACTTGAATCAAAACTCAATCACTATGCTCAGTTTCTTTGTCTATCTGTGTGAAGCCTTCCTTGGTATTAAACTAAGCTTGAATTTGTTCTAGTATTTTTATCATTTGAAAAGGAATACTGAGAATGAATGAGTCGGAGGTTGTGGTTTCCAACTGCAGAATGAAATGAAGAGTTCTTATATCCCAGTTGCTTTGATCTCCTAGCAAAAAGATAGAAAAAAAGCTTTGGTTTTATTTCTCCAACCCCGACCCAGTCGCCTCTCTATTAGTCTATAGGGGTCTCTAGCCCCACCCAAATTCATCATGGATGAAGAAGCACCACGAGCTCGACCATACTGCCCACTATGTCAAGAAGATTGACGAACTTAAGCAGAGTGGCTTAACTGGGTTGCATGTGGCCAAAGACTTCATTAGTCGAAGGTCAAGCCCCTTGAAAGCGTGGGATCACTTTGCTTGGGATTATATTGGAGATAATGATAGCTCCTGGGACACGACCGGATGTAAGATTTGGCTAGCATTTTACTACTTCTATAGTCGTAGTTGAACTCTTTTGAGTGACTCCTTTTTTGTTTAGCCTTGTCTCTGCTGGACACCAATGCTCGACTGAGCAAACTATTTGCTGAAGAGTCGCAACCATGCTCCGGTCTGCCATACTTCCTCAAGAATCCTCTATCACCGGTAAGAATTTGCTTGGTTTGAGGAAACAATACTAATGATTATTTATTCGACCCGATTCACCTTTTTTATTTCAGATTCCAACCCTCCATCCAGAGGATACGACCTCCTTTGGTGTCAGCAACAAGGGGAAAACATTGACCGGTCAAGATGTCGAAGGGTCTTTTCAATCAAAGAGACCATCCTCGCCATTCGACCCCTCACCCCTCAAACACACTCAGGGAAAGAACCAACTGGTATTAAAATTGAGTCTTCAATGATCACTTGTTTATCGGAAACTATAACTGTCAAGCATATATCAACTGATGACAGATCTATGCGAGTGGCCTTTTTTCAAGGAACAACTTATCGAATATCTAACTATAGGGTATATGCACATAAGGAGTATACTATACATGGAAAGGGTATACCATATACCTAATGGACACCCCCTATTGCGAATCCGAATCTGCAAGACCCGCTATGCCTAGAGATCATGAAAGCCTATAATAGGAAGGTCTCAATCGGATTAACCGACTTGAGTGCGACTAGTATTTAAGCTGGATTCTACTGTCTTGCCTTGACCGATAAGATGAATGACTCTATCGACTATGGCTGGGACTTAGGTGGCACCAGGACCCCTTTATAAGGTGGGGATCCTAAACCCTGAGGGAAGACACGACAGATTAACGTCTACACAACTCGACGCAAGCACCAAGACCATAGCCATGGAGATACTCGACAACTTCAACCCCAGATTAGTTTAGATCCAACCTACTCCATTGTAATAGGTTTAGTCACCTTGCTTGTACTCAAGACAATCTATATACAATATCATCCACATAAGACGTAGGCTATTACTCCTCTTCGAGGGCTCGAACTTGTATGTATCGCGTGTCTTGTTTCCTCCTGGATCCTTGATCTCGAAGGTACCTGAGTTCAATAATAGACATATTGTCAGGAATTAATCTTCGATAGTTGGCGTGCTTATGGTCGGAGCTGACGACACACCTATAGAGCAAAACATGGAGGATTCGAACAGCATGATGAATGACGGTGAAAAAATCCACGAGAACTCAGCAGCAACAGGTGGGGCTTCGCAGGCCCCCGATACCATTCATCGTCGACGAGCGGAGGAGAATCAGGAGAACCATGATATTCGACGTCAACTTAGTCTAGGAACTCCTACTATGCAAGTGGTTCCCCCACCCGCAACGATTCTAAGATCAAGGAATGAACTCCCTTAACATAGCGAACGTGGAGCAGCACCATCTCAACCACAACTAAGTCTAGGCAATAGTGTTTTTAGTACCTTGGAAACTAACGTCCAGGGCACTCATATGGTTATGAGATCTTTCCCTGAGTTGGATCCAACGAATTCCCTAGCCGATGATCAATCAGCTGAAGACTCTGCTTGATGTGGCTCAGACCCAGGTGACTCGAGTGAATAACCACAGCAGCTCTAGGAACCCTAGCCAACAAGTCACTGGTTTGAAGAGTCACGGACACAGACATCACCTTGTCAAGGGATCACAAATAGGAAGCTCGGGTGGTCGAGCTCGAGTACAATCCTATGGGCCAGACTGTAACTGCCCCATCCATAGACGCAGGAACTAGGAAGACCTAAGGGACCACATCCCTCACGATAGGCACGACCTACGAACGGTAATAGACAACCACCATGAGGAATACCGTGATGACAACCATTGTTATAACGATTGCAGACCTCTAGGATGAGACGGTCGACGTGACTCCCCCGTTCGAAGGAACAAGCATAACAGTCCTCCCCAATATCCTCCTGAAGAATTCGATGGAGATTATGAAGCTTTTGCACTCAAGCTCCAGTCAATACGATGGCTCGAGAAGTTCAAGACAGGTCCGACCCAAAACTACGACAGGAAGCTCAACCCCAATGAGTGGTTACAGATCTACACCACTGTTATTCGAGCGGGCAATGGCGATAACAGGGTAATGGACAATTACCTACTAACTACCCTCGATGGATCTGCAAGGTCTTGGCTGCTGAACATGCTGCCCAACTTGATTCAATCGTGGGCCAAGCTGAAGGCTCAGTTCATCACCTACTTTCAGGGAATGTTCGAGCGCCCAGGAATGGAAGACAATCTTCATCAGCTGAACCAAAGTACGAAAGAGTCTCTTTGGGACTTCATTCGCAGATTTAGTGACAGGCACAACACGATTCTGAATGTCTCTGACAGCTCGGTTTCAAGTGAAGTGACAAGGACAAAGATCTGGTCGAAAAGCTTACTACCCGAAAGATCAATACGGTGAAAGAACTCTTTGAGCTGGCCGATAAGTACACAAGCTTGCTGAAGCCCAAGCACATGCAAAAAATCCTCAGTCTAGCAAGGATAAGCCCAAGTCCTCAAAGATTGAGGGGAAGAAGAACAAACCTGGTGACTAGCATAAGTGCAACACTGGGGATAATAAGGGCCTGAGCCGTGGAGGCGGAAAATGATGTCCCGTACATCGGACCAACTAGCATGACTTTGATAAATGTCACGTTATCAAAAAGAAGCTCGATGACAAGCTTAAGGCTGCAATTATTGAGTATCATAGCAAACAGATCAAGCCAAACGCTAAAGATGATGAACTCAAATTCCGCGTGGCCGACCAAAGCTTGGCGCACATCTTCAAATGATTTGCCTCATACGAGTCAAAGAGTCAGTACAATGCGGTTGAGAGGGAGGTTAACCTGGCTTGAATCGGACCTCCCCGATACCTCAAGTGGTAAGAAGTCCTGATCACCTTCAATCAAGCTGACCATCTAGCCACGATTCCACACCCAAGCCAGTATCCAGTTGTGGTCCAACCTACTATCCTCAACATCAAAGTCCATAGGACCTTTGTCGATAGGGGTAGCTTGCTCAACCTCATCTTCGCCAAAACATTATACAAGATGAGAATCCAAAGGTTGGAGCACAAAATAAGAGCTGAGCATTTCCATGGTATAACCCTAAACTCATTGACCATGCCCCTTGGCCAGATCGAGTTTCCAATCACGTTTGGCGAGCCTGAAAATTTTTGTACAAAGAAGCTTACCTTCGTTGTTGTGAATTTTGAGATGGCCTACAACGTGATCCTGAGCTGTCCAATGTTAGGTAGATTCATGGCTGTAGTGCACTACGCGTACCAGGTGCTCAAGATCATAAGCCATAATAGTGTCATGTCCCAAACCCGTAATCATGTATAAGCATAATTATACATCATTAGCATCATGTTTAATTCTAAGCAATTTTATTTTCGAAGCATTAGAGCACATCGGTTTGGGTAATAAAAAAAGAGAAATATTTTTGCAGTTGAAACACACTTGTTTCTCTAGAAAATGGGGCCCACTAGAGTTGGCTAACCACCTTCTCCCTCTCCCTCACCTGCAGCCCCTCCCGTTCACTCCTCTCCCACTCTAGCAGTAAGCTACTGCTCCCCCCTCTCTCTCAAGCTCTCTCTCGTTCTTCCTCGGATTCCTTCTCTGAGAAGCAAAATCGAGGTATGTATATGGTACCCACACGATCCTTAGTTTCTAAGCTTCCCATCCATCCAAGTATTTTGCGCTAGGAAATCATGTTGTTTGGTTGGTGGATGAAGTGTAGAACCTGTGTGCTAGTGCCAAACCCTTGTCTTTTTGAATTGGTGAGGTTTGCAAATCGAATCGATCAAAGTTCCTTGCAAAACCCATGTCCTGCATGAACCAGGTTTGGGGTAAATCAAGTTGAATGGTACTCACAAATCGTGTGGGTTTAGTGTGTATGTTGAGTCTAGAACCCTTGGCCTAGAGCATATACAGGTTTATGTGGGATAGATTTACCATGCAAGTCGAATCAGGCGAGAAAAGGCATCGTGAACTCAAGTCCTCTAGAATTCGGAAGTTTCGGCCATAGCCCAAAAGTTTCGGGTTATCTCAAGTTAAATTTAACTTAGCACCCTCGCTCAGAGCCTCACCTGGAGAATTTGACCCAACCCGGAAGTTTCGGGTATAACTCAAAAGTTCTGGATTGATCCATTTAGGATTAGTCGAGCACCCTCATTCGGAAGCAACCTAGATATTGCGCCCCGACCCAGAGGTTCTGACCTCAACCTGAAGACTCTGAGTCAATAAAAAAGCAGCAACCCGAGGACCCCTACCCGGAGGTTCACTGGAAGTTCTGTAACCAAGTTCAACCTGAAAGTTCTGAGTTCAATCCGGAACATTCGGATTCTGTCAGAGTTATCGAACTTGTTAGATCATAGACTTCGTTAGTATTTCGCATGTCTTGTACTTTTAACTTGTTGTTATGCACCTTGTGGCATACATCTTTGTATTTTTTTCATGCTTATCATTGCATGCGTTCTTCTTTAGAGAACAAATGACCGGAGTGTGACGCGGGGGTTGATCGAATGTGGCATCAAACTATCAGAGTTTTGTGAGTGCTGCACGGGTAGCATGAGGCGGGCACTCAAGTAGCAAGGCAAGTATCTAAGCATATTGCACCCGTTATTTTGGATCATGTGATGCCTAAATTGATAAATTATGCTCTATGTATGCCATGCATGTTGAGTTAGCTAATATTGGGAAATCGGGTAGTGCCTAATTATTGCATTTATCCCTATCTTGTATCGATGATCTCTATCCTTGTAGCCTAGGTATAATAATGAGAATGTCTAGCTTAAAAGTGGTACAAGATGTTTAGCAATGCATAGGTCTTCGGTAAAAGTCGAGAGATGGAACGTCTCATTGTTCGTGAGTATAGGGCTTAATTACTTTCACCATGAGAACAATGATGGGTTGAGGAGTGGTGAGAATGAAACGATATATGGGTGATGCTAGGGGTAGGTCAGGAGAGGAACCCGGATGCCATAGATCGTTTGCATTGTTTAAGCACAATCCGTCAGTGCCGTTGGCTTTGGCACTTTTCGTACTAACCACATGTCTATCTAATGGTAAGTGTGAGGAAACATCCAAATAGTATTCTAACTAATCATTAAGTCGATCGTTTCCATAATCACGACTGCAATGATTAACCAGAATACCATTTCGGTAGTCTCGACATGTGTTTTGTGCCCAAGATTTGAACACATGCCTTTCTAACATATATCATCACAACAAAGCTTAATAAAGAATGAGTAATTGAAAATATATTATAAGTTTTTGAGTATTAACAATTTTTGACAATTTACAATAAAAGAGAGAGCTAGGGGGACAATAAATAGATCATCACGTAGATCATCACATAGCCAAAAGAGAAACTACGCAACGGAAGAAAACATCTATCAATATCAACGATCGATGGAACCATACGACCTTAGGCTCCACCCCAAAATAACGGCATCCAAGTAGTTTGCACTACTCATCCCCACCACCTACATCGGCAGGCGCGAAGTAGCTGAACACTAGCTGCTCCACGTCAGTAGCACCTGAAAGAGCAACGTGAGTACGAAGGTATTCACAAGACTTAATTCATATTGGACACATATAACTAACCTGACTCCAAGGATTATGCATATTGGATAAATTAGTAAGGATCGGCCATAAGGTTAAGTAAAGTATATGCAAAAGCAGTTTTGACACAAATATATGAACATCTATTCTTAACCACATGTACCTTTCTATCCTGTAATCCTTAACATGAACCTATATGTAACTGAAACTATCATAAACATATCCATAATAGAATCATCTCAACACATCCCAACATATCATACCATATTATCCCACATTCGTGACTCTATGACTGTTGCAAATGGACAGAAGCATGCTCATAACCGAGATCACGGCAATTCAAATTGTTTTTACATCCTGCAGGGGGTACATCTTTATCCACATGACTCGAGGACCATTCGGTTTGTATGACCACACAGGCACACACAAGGGGGTACTCATGTTAGACATAATTGATCCAAAGTAGAGGGGTGAGTATGATTAGATGCTTGTCTTGCTACTCCGATGCATGCCTGACGCTACCCGCGTAACACTCACAAAACTCCAGTAGTCCGGTGTCACCTTCAATTGCTTGGACCATCAGCGTGATACTCTCTAAACGAATCAAGAATGTATCGCATAAACAAGTGAACGACAGAAAAGTGTGCATACGATGCATGCTCAAATAATAACAAAGCATCGTGTTTAAAAAATATTTGCAAAGGAACGCTAAACAATCTGGGTTAGAAAAGGTTTGAACCTCGGATAAGACAACCTAAATGCATAAAGCTTTGAATAGCTGGCAATCAGATTGACGGTGGAGCGGCAATTAGACCGCTGACGTGCAGAGAGATTTGGGCCCTCGTGGTTAGACCGTCGGCATGGTGGTGGTCAAACCAGTAGCTGGCGGTCAGACTGGCCCTAGTGTTGGTCTGAGCGCTAGACCGTGTCGACGCCACCTCAGTGAGGTTGCTGGTGAAGGCTCCAGTGTTGCCTTCGACCACGAAGGGCACCAAAATGCTCTATGGGACTAATGGAGTGCTTCTAGTGTGATTTGGATGATATTCACCGAGTTAAACTTAGGAAGCTCCATGGACAAGCTCTAGGATAGGGTTGAGGTTGAGCCTAATCAAGAATGGGACCAACTAGAGTTTGGGAATGATGTGGCAAGGGTAGTGAATGTCTCACCTCGACGTAGAGAAACTTTCTAGGAGAGGGGTCCACTCTATTGAGGCACCGATTTGGAGATCGGGCTTCGGAGAGGTGCACGAACTTGAGGTGGATGAACTCGCATGGAAGATGTCTCCGATGAAGAGGATGAAGGGGTGAGCTCGGGGAAATCCTTGAGAAGCTTGGGGAAGTGCCCTCCATTGAAATCCGGTCATCGGGGTCATTCTCTTCCTTCTCTCCCTCAGTTTGTGTGAAGAGAGTGAGTGAGAGTGAGAAATGAGAGAGAGAGAGAGAGAGGGAGAGAAAGAGAGAGAGAGAGAGAGAGAGAGAGAGAGAGAGAGAGAGAGTTGATTGATTTCCTTAAGTGGATGCTTTGCGCTGTGGTGGTCAGATCATGGGTGCTACCGGTTAGACCGCGGAAAACCCACATGGCAAGCCTACATGGCTTCTTCTGGTGGTTAGACCGTGGGAACTGTCTTTTTCCTTTTTCTTTCTTTTTCTATTCTTCTTCTTCTCCAAAGTATTTAGGGCTTTCCTAAAGAGCTCTAGACCATATCCTAAGTACTTTTGAAACATGTTTGAAACTTAATTTAATAAGTAAACATGTAGAAACAATTTCTATGATGATTATGCATGCTTAATTATATGATTAACATTTTAGGACGTGACAGTAAGACAAGTAGATTATCATACGCCGTGCTAACGCTTGCCTTGCGTCCCTATGTCGCATAAGACAAAAAGAAAAGGAGAAAAAGGCTGACACGAGTACCCCCTTGGGTGGGCATATGTGGTCACACAAGCCGAGTAGTCCTCGAGTCATGTGGGTAAAGATGTACAGCCTGCATATGTGGTCACTCATGACTTAGAGCTTGCAGCAGTTGTGCACGCTCTGAAGATTTGGTTACGATTTACGATGGCTTGGACTCGATATGGGTTCGGGGGGATTTCTTGCAAACTTAGAGATCAAATCCACCATCCTGGATCAAATCAAAGAAGCTTAAAGGGGTGACAAGGGCATGGACTGGATTCGAGACAAAATGAAGGAAGGCACGACTACCTATTTCTCTAAAGATAATCAAGGTACTTTGCGGTTTGGGAAGAGGCTAGTGGCCCTATGTTTCGAAGCTGAGGAAAAAGATTATGGATGAAGCTCATGATTCGTTATTATCTATTCACCCGGGGAGTACTAAAATGTAGTAAGACCTCAAACAAAGATTTTGGTGGACCCACATAAAGTGAGAAATCGCTCATTATGTCGCTGAGTGTGATGTTTGCTAGAGAGTAAAGGCCAAACACTTTAAGCTGGTCGGTACGCTCCAGCCCTTACCTATTCCCTCTTCGAAATGGGAGGGGATTTCATTACTGAATTACCTAAGACCTCTCGTGGGTATGACTCAATTTTGGTTATTATGGATTGACTCACAAAGTCAGCGCACTTCCTCCATGTGAAGACTCGATACAGTGCCAAGGACTATGCAGAGTTGTACCTTACTCGAATTATTTGCCTTTGTGGAATTTCAAAGAAAATCATCTCTGATCAAGACACTCAATTCACCTCTCATTTCTGGAAGAGTCATCATGAAGTCATGGGAACCGAGCTCTTCTATAGCACCGTCTACCATCCTCAAACTGATGGACAAACCAAGAGGGTAAATTAAATTCTGGAAGTGATGTTGAGAGGTTGTGCTCTCACATATGGGAAGAAATGAGAGATTTGCTTACCATTTGTCGAGTTCTCCTACAACAACAGCTATCAATCGAGCATTGAAATTTCATCATTCGAAGTTCTCTATGGCCGAAGATGCCGAAAGCCGTTGAATTGGTCCAAGTCTGGTGAAAGAGCTTTTTAGGCCCGAAGTTGGTCAAAGAGGCAGAAGAGCATGTTCTGACTATTCGCCAGTGTCTCTTCACGGCTCAATCTTGTCAGAAGAGTTATGCGGATCACCACCAAAGAGAACTCGTGTTCGCCATTGGAAATTTTGTATATCTCAAGGTGTCTCATCTCAAGGGGATTCAACGTTTTCAAGTTAGAACGAAGTTGGCGCCTCGTTATGTAGGGCCTTTCCTAATCGTTGCTCGGTGAGGAGAGGTTGCTTATCAGCTGGAGCTACCTTAATCCCTCTCTACCATGCACAACGTCTTCCATGTCTCACAATTGAAGAAATACCTTCAAATCTCGACTGAAGTCATTGAAGCTACAAATCAAGAGTTACAGCCGGATCTCTCTTATTGACAGTGACCCATACGGATTTTGGATGAAACGGAACGCAATACTCGACGTCACTCTATCAAGTTCGTTACAGTTCAGTGGAGTAATTACTCCAAAGATGAAGCAATGTGGGAACATGAAGATTGACTTCGTGCCAATTATCCCGAGTTCTTCTCCAACCTGTGAGTGTTACATTAGTGCTATCTCTCACAGCATAGTATTTTGATGTCATCCGCATCATTTCTTTGCTGCTCAACTCAAGAAGTTCCTAGAGTCACCGTACTCTCCTATAAGCTCACTCGGGACGAGATTCTTTTAAGGGAGGGGGGAGGTTTGTTACATCCCAAACTTGTAATCATGTATTTAAGCATAATCATGTATCATTAGCATCATGTTTAATTTTGAGCAATTTTATTTTTAGAGCACTAGAGCACCTCAGTTTGGGTAATAAAAAAAGAAGGAAATTGAGAGAGAAGAAAGCGTTCTTGCAGTTGAAATAGACTTGTTTCTTTAGCAAATGGGACCCACTAGAGTTGTCCAACCACCCTTTCCCTCTACCTTAGCTGCAGCCCCACCCCCTCACTCCTCTCCCACTCTCCCTCTTCCAATCGAGTAGCAAGCTGCTACACCCCCTCTCCCTGAAGATCTCTCTCGTTCTTCCTCGGGTTCCTCCTTCGAGAAGCAACATCAAGGTATGTATGTGGTACCCCATGTGATCCTTAGATTCTAAGCTTCCCATCTATCCAAGTATTTTGCGCGACCATGAAAGATTTGAGCCGTTCTTGGTCTCTTTTGGTGTTCTTTATGTTTGGAGCTAAAAGAGGGATTTGGATTAGTTTGGGCGAGGAAATTGTGTTGTTTGGTTGGTGGATGAAGTGTAGAACCTGTGTGCAAGGGCCAAACCCTTGTCTCTTTGAACTAGTGAGGTTTGCAAATCGAATCGACCAAAGTTCCTCGCAAAACCCGTGTTCTTCCCAAACCTGAAGGTTTCGGGTTCAACCCGGAAGTTTCGGGTAAACCAAGTTGAATTGTACTATGAAATAGTTTGGGTTTAGTGTGTAAATTGAGTCTATAACCCTTGGCCTAGTGCATATACACGTTTATGTGGGATAGATTTATCATGCAAGTTGAATCGAGCGAGGAAAGTTATCGTGAACTCAAGTCTATCAGAACCCCAAGGTTCTGGCCTTCGCCTGGAAGTTTTGGTTTATCTCGAGTTAAATTTAACCGAGCACCCTCACTTGGAGCCTCACCCGGAGAATCCTGAAAGTCCTTGATGTCAACTAGAGGGGAGTGAATAGTCGTTTCTGAAATTTAAAATTCTGCAGCGGATCAGACAGTGTCCAGAGACTCCGGCTCAATTTGGATACTTCGGGTTCCAGAGTATCCGAGTTCATCCGGATTATCCGAACTATACAGGAACTCAACATCAAAGTAAATTTAAGTAGATCTAATGTACTCTAACGAGTAAATTGAAAAAAAATTAAATGGAGACAAGATTTATTGCCGAAGTTCGGCCACCTCACAAAAAAGTGCCTACGTCTCCGTTGAGGAGCTCACAAAGAGCCAGGTCTTTTTCAACCCTATCCTCACCCAAGCGACCACAAAGACCGAGCTAGGGTTCTTACTCAATTCGCGGGTAATACAAACTTCTCGTGGCACTCCACAATGATTGGGTGCTCTACGGGTGACCTCTTGTCGTCAAGAGGCACAAAGCTTCAAGAAAAAAGAACGCAAATCACAGCTCGGCAAGAACTCAAAATGCTCAAAGATTTTCTTGTTGCTCTCTTGCTCCAAATCTCACTCCCCAAACCTAACTCTCAAATCTTTAAAATATCAAGCACTAGAGGAGTTTGGGAGGGCTATTGAATGCTCTAGAGAGTGTTTGTTCACTGGTGGTTCAGCAGCAATAAATGAAAGGGGGTGAAGAGGTATTTATACTCTTCCCCCAAAAACTAGCTGTTACTGTGCTATTCAGACAGACTTGGAGTATCCGGGTTCACCCAGAGTCTCCGGGTCGCACCAAAACTCACGCACCTAACCTGTCAGAACTAGCCATTACACTGACCCAGAGTATCCGAGCACACTCGGAGACTCCGGGTAACACTTGAAGAAAAAAACTGGCTAGAACAATAGTTCGGAGGATGCCCAGAAGGTCCGAAAGCATCAGGACCCAGAAACTCTGGACCAACTCGGAGACTCCGACTAAATCACCCTTGGCTAACCAAGACTCTTTCTCGGAGTCTCACTCGGAGACTCTGGGATACTAACAGCATCCGGAGTATCCGGGCTAACCCAGAGACTCCGGGCTCAGGTTTTAAAGCGAGACCGAGACTCTCTCTTGGAGTCTCACTCGGAGACTCTGGAACACTTACACAGTCTGGAGTATTCGAGCTAATCCGGAGACTCTAGGCTCAGAATTAAAGCCAAACCGAGAGCTTTTCTCGGAGTCTCACTCGGAGACTCTGGGGCATCTAATAGAATCTGGAGTTTCCGGACCAACCCGGAGACTCCGGGCTCAGACAACTCTACCCTTTTCCCGATGTCTATGAGTGATGGTGTCTCTCAAAATTTGGTTTTCACAAAATACTTTGAGTACTGAGACACTACCAAGACTAGAAAAAGCATCCCTCTTTATAGTACGACATTCCTAAACTCAAATTCAAAATTAAAATGAATTGAACTCTATGAGTTTCTTCATGCTTCTTCTCCTTTCTTTTTGAGGGACATCGACTTCTTTTAACCTTTTTCAATGGGACTAAAACCTGTTCATAAACTTGATAAACTCATTAGTCTCTTAATCGTTTGTTATCAATTAGCCAAAACCCACAAGGGGCCTAGATGCACTTTCAATCTCCCCCTTTTTGGTGATTGATGACAACCCGATTAAAGCTTATAAAGGATAATAGAATTTAAGGATTTTGAATTTTAAGGTATATGGTGAGCTCCCCCTAAATGTGTACATTGACTTGAAATACGAAGTTGAGATCAAATGCACATATTTAAAGAAATTTTGCGAGAGCTCCCCCTATATTTCAGAATTCGTGGGGTGCAAAAGTGAGTGAACATGTATATTCGTGATGCATATGACAAGATATATCACAAAATCTGAGAAAGAGAGAAACAAACATTACATCAACCAACTCATAGCATCACAATAGCACAAATATAGTCTTACGAATTTAAAAAGGTTCAACTACAAGCACACCACACATAGTTCAATACAATTATTACAAATGTCTTAAATATCCAACGGAAACGATGAAGGATTTAAGAATGAAGATAGACAGGACACAGGGATTTCTCTCCCTCTTTGGCATCAAGCACCAAAAAGAACGATAAGCAAAAGAAAGATTTAGCTATTGTCCTCTTCAAAGTCGTCATCGCCACCTTCATCGGATCCATCTTCATTTCCATTGTCCAAAGAGCTTGCTTCGGCTTCTTCTATCTCCTCGTCATCGTCGGTCTCCTCATCATCTTGGGCATGAGAGGGACCCTCAGCAGCTGTTTGGGTTTCATCATACCAAGCCCAAGGGTTCTCGAATTCTGGCTCACTAGCTTCTTCTTCATTTATAATTGGAAAGCAAGGTAGCTGAATACCAAGATGAGTGTGAATCTCCTTTTGCCTTGCTTCTATTTTCCTCATCCTTACTTTGGTCTCTCGGATTTGAGTAGCATTGTGAGTGCAAACTCGGAATATTGTCTTGAGTGCACTCTTGATAAAAGATTGAGAACCATGAGAGGATGGAACACGCTTGGGAGCCATTCTTTGTGCATTTGGAGCTACAGGTGGAGGAGAGGGTGGAGGAGATGACCTAGAGCTCACAATTCTCATCCGATAAGGTTCGTTCTTCACTTCCTTGAAGAAATTTTTCTTGGTGACCCTTTCAATCATATACATGATGTAAGGCGCGTAGGCACAACTTTTGTTGGGAGTATATGAGGTAGTGTGGATTTCCTCCCAAACAAAATCTATCACACTAAAAGGTTCGCCCACATTAGACATCCGAGCTAAAAGGTTTCTTGAAATTCCTAGAACATTTGTGGCATCACCTCCTTTGGGATTCAACGTGAGACAAAATAAATTGTTTAAGTACTTGTAGTAGGGCTTCATCCCTGCTGTCGTGCCATGAATCACCCTTCCATGATCGAAATACATAAAGCCCATATCATCTGGAGACAACTGATTCTCATTATGGATCTTAGAGTTGTGCAAATCACGAACGTCGAAACTAAAAATGTGAGCAAAGGTTTGATAAGTGATTCTGTATTTCTCTCCTTCTATCATCCAAAACATGGATTGGTTTTCTTCATGATCATAGGAAAGTGTAGCAGAAAATTGTGCAATAACTTCTATACTCTAGTCACACTTCAAACTCATAAAATTCTTGATTTTGTTTTCTTCACACGCTGCAATGACGGCCTTGAAAGTTGGATCATTCTTTCACTCCATGTAATCCCAATCAATCTATTGCATTGGAGTGACAGGATTCTTCTTTGTGAGGATCACGCTCCCATAGAAGTCAACGTGAAACTCATTTCAAAAACGAGGGTCTACCATGCTCTTCTCATACTCATATGGATCTTCATTTCTGTCCTTTTTGCACTTTGCAGCCTTCTTCATATAGTCAATCATTTTTCTTGGTATTTCGTTCGCTGAGTGAACTCTGTAAGGCATGTGTAGCTTCAGAGGAGCTAACACAATATTCTCTTCTTCTATTTCTTCTTGCCTGTGGATACTAGAATAGGCATCCATAGCTTTCCCCTTTCCACGACCTGCTGTTACAGGGGCTATTCCCCTTGCTCTGAAAGTACCCCTTGCTCATAGCTTGTAATTTAGTGAATCCACGGGGCACATTTTCAGATTGTGCCGGCTCCTCGATCTAAATACCTCTTGATTCAAAATGCGGAGGAGGAGCATCGCTTTGGCCTTGAGCTTGAGAGTCACTTATGTGTTTCTTCCTCCTCTCATAGCCATATCCCTTGTTCAGATCCATCTCAAAGGTTCTGAGGGAAAGATATATAAGAGAAGGCACAAGGATCGGTTGAGAAAGAATTTGGAATTGAAAGAGTGTTGTTAATTCTGACAGACCCAAAGTATCTGGGCCAACCCGGATACTCTGGGTAGTCCGACCCCAGGGCAAGATTTAGGGATTGAGCGATTCTTCCTCCACATTGCGAAACCCTTTCTAGGAATTGATTCTAAGGATCATAAGGAACATCTTCACCAAAGGAATTTGATTCTAGACCAAACTATTGAGAGATCAGGTGAAGAGTACCTTTTAGGGCTAGAGGAGCATGGAGAGTCGATCTGGAGGGAGGGTCAGAGATTCCGACCTAGAGACAATGAAGATTCCATGAAGTTCGCCAAAAATCCTTGGACAAGACTTGAGATCGCTGGAGCTCTCCTCTCACGGTGAAGGGAAGGAAGGAGTGAAAGGATGGAAGAAAGAAGAAAAACGGTCAGGGTCTCTGTATAAACTGGGTAACCCGGAGACTCCGGCCTGACCCAGAGACTCCGGGTGGAGTCTAGAGTCCGAACCTAGAGCCTTTCCCGGAAGGTGACCCGGACCCTTCGGGTTGAGTGACAGAATCCGAAAACTCCAGGTGAGCCCAGAGACTCCGGGTTCTGTCAACTCAACAGAACCAGAAGTTCACAGAACAGTGTCAGATTCCGGATACTCCGGCCTAGTCCGGATATTCCAGGATCTGAAGAATTTGCATATTGAATTAGGAGCTGAGATTCGACGAGGAAAAGATTGTTGGACAAATGAGACATATATTTACCACTTGTGATCAGCCAACAAACAACATTGCATAACTATGATCACAAGTAGCAAATTATGATCCAAAGATCAAAGAGTCAAATTTTTCAAAAATTGCACACAAGAGTTTTCGCAAACCACTATCTAAAAAAACTACAAATCTATAACAATCAATTGTATGCAATATATCAAGCCATGTTGTGAGAATCTAGGATATTAAGCTCACATCTCAACTCACAAAATCTTCGCTCATCTAATGGCTTTGTGAGGATATCGGCTAGTTGTTTCTCGGTTCTCACATTGCGAATATCGATATCCCCTTTGGTTGAGTGGCCTCTCAAGAAGTGGTGACGTATGTCTATATGTTTGGTTCTTAAGTGTTGTACGGGGTTGTTGGCAATTTTGACGGCACTCTCATTATCACACAAAAGTGGGACTTTGGTCATATTGTAGCCGTAATCTCTCAAGGTTTGCCTCATCCAAAGTAGTTGAGCACAACAAGCGCCCGCAGCAACATACTCGGCTTCGGCGGTGGATAGGGCTACAGAATTTTGTTTCTTTGATGACCAAGACACCAAGGACCTACCTAAGAATTGGCAAGTCCCGGATGTACTCTTCCTATCCACTTTACAACCGGTGTAATCGGAGTCCGAATAGCTGATAAGTTCAAAGGATGAACCTTTAGGGTACCATAAGCTAAGGTATGGAGTATGAACTAAATATCTAAGAATTCTCTTAACAGCCATTAAATGACACTCTTTTGGAGTGCTTGAAATCTTGCACACATGCACACACTAAGCATTATATCAGGCCTAGATGCACAAAGGTAAAGTAAGGAACCAATCATGGAACGAAATACCTTTTGATCCACGGCCTTGCCTTCTTTATTTAGGTCGAGATGCCCATTTGATTGCATTGGAGTCTTGATGGGCTTGGCATTCACCAGGTCAAACTTAACCATGTCCTTGATATACTTGGTTTGACAAATAAAAGTTCCTTCCTTGAGTTGTTTGATTTGAAATCCTAGGAAGAACTTTAGTTCACCCATCATTGACATTTCGAACCTCTTGGTCATAATCCTACTAAATCATTTTCAATATTTTTAGTAAAAAGAGTAGAATCAGCTTTGCCTATTTCATAGCCTTTCTTGATAAGAAAATCCCTAAGGCATTCGTACCATACTCTATGTGCTTGCTTAAGCCCATAGAGCGTCTTATGGAATTTATACACGTGATGAGGACATTTTCAATCTTCAAATCCGAGAGGTTGCTCTACGTACACCAATTCAGAGATTGGTCCATTTAGGAAAGCACTTTTCACGTCCATTTGATATAGCTTGAAATCATGGTGAGTAGCATAGGCAAGTAATATAGGAATTGCTTCAAGCCTAGCTACGGGAGCATAAGTCTCACCAAAATCCAAACCTTCTATTTGCGTGAAGCCTTGAGCAACCAACCTCGCCTTGTTTCTAATGACGATCCCGTTCTCATCTTGTTTGTTGCGGAAGACCCATTTGGTGCCAATTATATTTTGGTTTGATCTTTTCACCAATGTCCAAACTTCATTCCTCTTGAAATTATTCAATTCTTCTTGCATAGCTATCACCCAATCCAGATCTCCAAGTGTGTCTTCCACTTTTAATGGTTCCAAAGAGGAAACAAAAGAGTAACATTCACAAAAATTTGCAATTCTAGAAAGAGTGGTAACTCCCTTTTGTATATCATCAAGTATGTTATCCTGGGGTGATCTCTTTGGATACTTTGATGAACTCTTGGGTGTGGCACTTGAGATTGGGTTTAATGTCTTCTCCTTCATCATCAATAAACTTGTTGAAATCATCATGAGCTTGATCTTGACCTTGTTCTTGACTTTGATCTTGTATTGGAGTTGATGTCGATGGCTCTATTTGATTTGATGAAGACGGTTGACTTGGGTTATTATTGGCCATATGTTGCTCTTGTGATTCTTGAGCCTTGATTTCTCCAATTGCCATCTTCTTAATTGCTTCGCTTGGAATTTCTTCATCACCTAAAACATTAGGATCAATTTGCTTCACTTTGGAGCCGTTAGATTCATCAAATGTCACGTCACGTACAATTTCAACACAACCGGAGGTTTTGTTGAAAACACGATAGGCGTAGATATTTGATCCATAACCAAGCATAAAACCTTCATCTACTTTAGGGGCAAATTTAGAAATTTTTGCTTTCTTATTAAGAATAAAACATTTGCTACCAAAAACTCTAAAGTAGGATACGTTTGGTTTGTTACTGGTTAGAAGTTCATAGGCGGTCTTCTTCAAGATTTTGTGGAGATACAATCGGTTGATTGCATGGCAAGCGGTATTGACGACCTCCGTCCAAAATTGATCTGATACCTTGTATTCATCAAGCATGGTTCTTGCCAACTCTATAAGAGTCTTATTCTTCCTCTCGACAGCTCTATTTTGTTGAGGGGAGTAGGGTGCTGAGAATTCATGCTTTATTCCTTCTTCATCAAGAAATTCTTCAACTTGAGTGTTCTTGAATTCGCTTCCACTGTCACTTCTCACTCTGTTGATCTTCACATCGAATTCATTTTGAGCTCTCCTCACGAATTTCTTGAATATGGCTTGTGTTTCACTTTTGTCATGCAAAAAGAATACCTAAGCCATATTTGTTACCACCAATATTTATGTAGGCGATTGGTCCAAATAGATCCATGTGTAGAAGTCCCAATGGCCTTGTTATCATCATCACATTTTTGGTGGAGTGAGGAGCTCCAGTTTGTTTTCCCGCTTGACAAGCACTGCAAATCCTATCTTTCTCAAGAGAAACATTTGTTAGCTAAGAGATTTAACTAACAAAACATTAGAGATAGAATGATTATTGGAGATAGCAATTTTACCTAGACCTATTACTCTCCTTTTCCATTATCACAAAAAATGATGTTTTCATGTGATCCTCCATTTTCTTCAAACGATGAGAACATACTCTTCTCTCCGGTCATATGATTTGTACATCCACTATCGATCACCCAACTTGATCCACCGGATGAGTATGCTTACAAAACAAGTTTTAAGCTTTTGTTTTAGGTACCCAAATTTGTTTGAGTCCTTTCATATTAGTCACAAGCATTTTTGGTACCCACACACTCTTTTTTACAATTCTATCTTTTGTGTGGGCACCAACATATAGAGCAACCACTTTACCATGGTGGTTCCTCTTGAGCATGTAAGAAACATAAAAAATGGATTGAGACGCATGAGCCTTTTGTTGCTTCACTTGAGAGGTATGATCGGCTTGCTTGCCTCCCTTGATGAATTTTAGGCACTCCTTGCCCTTGATCACAACACGCTCATTTGTCTTGCTTGTATGCATGTCAAATACAAGGTCTCTCTTTAGCTTGTTGTCTTTTGCCCCAATAGTCTTGTATAGTGCATCCTTTGATTTATAAGTTTTAATGCACCCATACTTGACCAAGGCATTTAGCCTCTCATTCTCCTTTTGTAATGCTTGTAAGGATTCAATGTTAATAGCACAAGCATTTATATCAATATTATAGCACCGAGAACAACCATTACTTGTGGAAACATAAGAGAGCAAGGTTGTATCATTAGAGTGGGATGAGCTATTTTTGAGGATATTAATTTGTACTTCAAGAGTTTTATGGCTTTCATCTAAACTTGATAATTTCTCTTGAAGCATAGAATTATTATTCTCAAGACTAGCAATTGAGCTATTGACCAAATTTAGCTATTTGGTTAATTTCTCAACCTTCTCTTTTTGTTTATCAAGAAGTTCCTCGAGTTCAAGGTTTCTCTCCTTTTCAAGGATGATCAAGTCTTCTTGCTTCTCGAGAATCTCGTCTTGACCCTCTAGTGTTTCCATAAGTCTTTCAATTTAGACATGGCATTTTTGCTAAGACCTTTAAACATGCTTTCATTACAACTATCACTATCACTATCACAAACTAGAAGCTTGGGATGTGATTTTACCTTTAACCATTTTGCCATGAAGCATGTGGGGGTGTCGTCGTCGCTCATTTCGTCGAAGAGTGATTTTGTTGGTGTAGGAGCGCAAATGGCGATGGTGGTGACTCCTCCTTCATCAGAGTCAGAGTCGAAGTTTGAGTCCCACTCCTCGCCAATATGAGCGTGACCAGAATACTTCTTCTTGTATGCCTTGTTCTTGTCTTTCTTGAATGGCTTGCTCTTCTTTTCATTTTTATCTTTGCCCTTCTTCTTGTTAGGACAATCGGCTATGAAATGGTCAACTTCGCCACACTCATAGCACGCCCTCTTGGAAGTTCTCCTTTTGGGCATCTCTTTTATACTTGCTATATCCTCCTTTACTCATGAATTTCTTGAATTTCCTCACAAAGAAAGCTATTTCTTCATCATCGGAGCTTTCATCTTCACTTGAACAAGATTCTTCAACTTGTTTGCTCTTGCTTGCCTTGAAAGCTATTTCTTTGTTTTTGGAAGTGGAGCTTTGCTTGGATAAGATCTCACTTCATTTGCTTCCTCTTCCATGAGCTCATGAGCAAGTATTATTCGAAGAACATCACTTGGGGTGAGCCTTTTGTAATCTCTCCTTCCCCGGATGAGGGTGACCAAAGTTGGGTTTCTTGGTGCGAAGGCTCTAAGCAACCTCCTCACCACCTTGTGATCATCAAGTTCTTCACTACCAAGTCCTCTAATCTTGTTGACAAGCACCATCATCCGATCATACAAAACTTGTGGAGTCTCATCATCCTCCATGACAAACCTTCCCAATTTGCCTTCAAGTAATTCTATCTTGGATTCCCTCACACTAGTTGTACCTTCATGGGACACTTGAAGTGTATCCCAAATTGATTTGGCCTCCTCAAGTCCATCCACCTTGTTGAACTCTTTGGGGCTTAAGGCACTTAGTAGAACACTTGTTGCTTGGGCATTTCTATGTATGGCTTGCTCTTATTCGGGTGTAAGCTCCATGTCTTCGACCGGAAAATCAAGACCTACACGCACAATTTTTCAAATGCTATGGAGCGATATTAAATGCATCTTCATCTTGTGCCTCCAAGCGGTGTAGTGAGTACCATCAAAAAATGGTGCACGCCCGAAAGGCACAGAGATGAAGTTGTTAGAAGGGGAATTTAGTTTGCTATAATCAAAATTAATTTTAACTCCCTTTCTATTGAAGCATCTCTCGTATCCATTTGTCTTCTCGAACCACCACCCGAAGTTTCACCTTTAGGACTTCTCGGGCTTTTCTCTCCGGATGTCGACATCTTTAATTCCTCCAAGCGGTTAAGCCTTGTAGGAGGTTAGGCTCTGATACCAATTGAAAGTCCTTGATATCGACTAGAGGGGGTGAATAGTCATTTCTGAAATTTCAAACTCTGCAGCGGATCACACAGTGTCCAGAGACTCCAGCTCATTTTGGATACTCCGGGTTCCGGAGTATCTGAGTTCACCTGGATTATCCGGACTATACAGAAACTCAACATCAAAGTAAATTTAAGTAAATCTAATGTAGTCTACGAGTTACCACTGTCTCTATAAAATGGATAAGCTCCTTTCAACAATAACCTGGACTCAAACACTTGCAAGCAACAATATTGAGGCAAATCCCCAAATAACAATTTGAACGAGTAAATTGCAAGAAATTAAATGGAGACAAGATTTGTTCCCAAAGTTTGGCCACCTCACAAAGAAGTGCATACGTCTCCGTTGAGGAGCTCACAAAGAGCCGGGTCTTTTTCAACCCTATCCTCACCCAAGCGACCACAAAGATTGAGCTAGGGTTCTTACTCAATTCGTGGATAATACAAACTTCTTGTGGCACTCCACAATGATTGGGTGTTCTATGAGTGACCTCTTACCTTCTAGAAGCACAAAGCTTCAAGAGAAAAGAACGCAAATCGTAGCTCGGCAAGAACTCCAAATGCTCAAAGATTTTCTTATTGCTCTCTTGCTCCAAATCTCACTCCCCAAACCTAACTCTCAAATCTTTGCAAAGATCAAGCACTAGAGGAGTTTAGGAGGGCTATTGAATGCTCTAGAGAGTATTTGTTCACTGGTGGTTCAGCAGCAATAAATAGAGGTATTTATACTCTGCCCCCAAAAACTAGTCGTTATTGTGCTATTCAGACAGACTTGGAGTATCCGAGTTCACCCGGAGTCTCCAGGTAGCACAGAAACTCACGCATAACTTGTCAGAATTAGCCGTTACAGTGACCCAGAGTATCCTGGTTCACCCGGAGACTCTGGGTAACACTTGAAGAAAAAAATCAGCTAGAACACTAGTTCGGAGGATGCCCGGAAGGTCTGGAAGCATCAGGACCCGAAGACTCCGGCTAAATCACCCTTGGCTAACCGAGACTCTTTCTCGGAGTCTCACTCGGAGACTTCGGGACACTAATAGCATTCGGAGTATCCGGGCTAACCTGGAGACTCTGGGCTCAGGTTTTAAAGCAAGACCGAGACTCTCTCTCGAAGTCTCACTCGGAGACTCCTGAACACTTACACAGTCCGGAGTATCTAGGTTAGCCTGGATACTCCGAGCTCAGAATTAAAGCCAAACCGAGAGCTTTTCTCAGAGTCTCACTCGGAGACTTCGGGGCACCTAACAGAATCCAGAGTTTCCGGACCAACCAGGAGACTCTTGGCTCAAACAACTTTGCCCTTTTCCCGGTGTCCATGAGTGATGGTGTCTCTCAAAATTTGGTTTTCACAAAATACTTTGAGCACTGAGACACTACCAAGACTAGAAAAAGCATCCCTCTTTATAGTATGACATTCCTAAACTCAAATTCAAAATTAAAATGAATTGAACTCTATGAGTTTCTTCATGTCGCTTATCCTTTCATTTTGAGGGACATCTACTTCTTTTAACCTTTTTCAATGGGACTAAAACCTGTTCATAAACTCAATAAACTCATTAGTCCCTTAATCGTTTGTCATCAATTGGCCAAAACCCACAAGGGGCCTAGATGCACTTTCAAATCCGACCAAACCCGAAAGTTTCAGACTGATCCGATTTAGGATTGGCCGAGCACCCCCATTCGGAAGCAACCCAGATATTTTGGCCTACCTGGAGGTTCTGACCTCAACCTGGAACCTCCGAGTCAATCAAAAAGCGGCAACCCGAGGACCCCACCTGAAGGTTCAACCGGAAGTTTTGTAACCCGAAAGTTACGAGTTCAACCCAGAACATCTGGATTATGTCAGAGTTTTCGGACTTGTTAGATCGTAGACTTTGTTAGTCTTCCGCATGTCTTGTACTTTCAACTTATTGTTATGCACCATGTGACATACATCTTTGCATTTCTTTCATGCTCATCATTGCATGCATTCTTCTTTAGAGAACAAAGGACCGGGGTGTGACGCGGGGGTGATCGAGGGTGGCACCGAATCACCGAAGTTCTTTGAGTGCTGCACAGGTAGCATCAGACAGACGTCAGAGCAGCAAGGCAAGCATCTAAGCATATTGCACCCCTTATTTTGGATCGTGTGATGCCTAAATTGATAAATTATGCTCTATGTATGTCATGCATGTTGAGTTAGTTGATGTTGGGAAATCAGATAGCGCCTAATTATTGCATTTGTCCCTATCTTGTACAATGATCTCCATCCTTGTAGCATGGGTATAATCATGAGAATGTCTAGCTTAAAAGTAGTACGAGATGCTTAGCAATGAGGTCTTCGGTAGAAGTCGAGCAGTGGAACGTCTCATCATTCGCGAGTATAGGGCTTAATTACTTTCACCATGAGAACCAGGATGGGTTGAGGAGTGGTGAGAATGAGATGACATGTGGGCAGTGCTAGGGGTAGTTTGAGAGATGAACCCGGATGCCATAGACCATTTGCATCGTTTACGTTCGTCAGTGTCGTTAGCTTTAGCACTTTTCATACTAACCACATGTCGATCTAATGGTAACACAAGACGATTATCATATACCATGCTAACACTTGTCGTACGTTCCTATGACGCGTAAGAGAAAAAGATAAGGAGAATCAAGGTGGCGGGGAGCCAGAGGTGTCCAGGATACGCTCACAGTAACCTCGGTGCTATAGGGGCATCTGCAAGTGGGTAGTTCCTAGTATGAGAAATATTGACACAAGTACCCCTTGTGTGGACCTGTGTGGTTACACAAGCCGAATGGTCCTCAAGTCATGTGGGTAAAGTTGTACCCCCTTGTAGGGTGTAAAACTAATTCAAATTGCCGTGCTCTCGGTCATAAGCAAGCTTTTGTCCATCCGTATCGGTCGTAGAGTTATGAATGTGGATAATATGGTATGATATGTTGGGATGTAGTTGAGATGGTTCTATTCTCAGATATATTTATGATAGTTCCACTTATATATATGTTTATGTCGCTGATTATAGGGTAGAATGGTATAGGTGGTCATGTGTAGATGCTTACACATTTATGTTAAAAATTGCTTTCGCATGTGAATCTACTTAATCTTGTGGACGTTCCTTGCTAGTCATCCAAATGCATAATCCTTGGAGTCGGATCATTTATATGTACCCTTTTATGGATTAAATCTTGTGAGTACCTTCGTACTCACTCTGGTTTTTCAGGTTCTGCAAGCGAAGATGAGCTAGTGTTTGGCTACTTCATGCCCGCCGATGTAGCTGACAAGCATGACTAGTGCAAACTACTCGAGTGTCGAGTTTTTGGGGTGGTGCCTTAGGGCAATGACTCCACCCACTTTTTGTTGTCTTTATGTTTGCCGTTGTATAGTGTCTTGTATATGTATGGCAATGTAAGGACTTAATGACTTGTAATATAATTTTAATTACACGCCTTTCTAACATAAATCATCACAACAAAGCTTAAGAAAGATTATGTTGGAAAGACGTGTATTCTGATCTTGGGCACAAAACACATGCCAGAACTACTGGGATGATATTCTGATTAATCATTGGTGATTAGGTAAATGATTGACTTGATGATTAATTAGAATATTATTTGGATGATTCCTCACAAATGGGGTCGTAACCATCAAGGGAGATCAATGTGCAGCAGTCAAGTGCGAAAAGCAGAGCCTGGATACGATCGAACATTTTGGTCGAGCGGCAACTACCTCAAGAATTCCAAGCTCATCAACGTTGCTAATACCTCCAAATCCGACGACGGCGCCAAAGTTGAGAACAACGACGATGCTAAGGATAGGAAGGCAGGTGGTGGTGTCAAGGCAATGCACCTTGATTCATCTGAACTAGCCAAGATGGTCAAGACAGGGGTCACTCTTGATCCCAAATAGGAACTCGAGCTCATCGATTTACTCCAAGCAAACTAGGATGTGTTTGCGTGGCAACCGTCTGACATGCCCGGGGTCCCCAGGGAAGTGATCGAGCATTGACTAGTTGTGAAACCTGATGCCAAACCTGTGGTGTAGAAGTAGTAAAGATTTACAAAGGATAGAAAAGAAGCCATCCAGGAGTAGATCGGCAAACTCCTAAAAGTGGGCTTCATCTGGGAGGTTCGTCATCCTACATGGCTTGCTAATCCTGTCATTGTCAAGAAAGCCAATGGCAAATGGAGAGTGTGTGTTGATTTCACCGACCTAAAAAAAGCTTGTCCACAAGATCCTTTTCTTCCCCCTCGTATCGATCAAATTGTCGACACTACTGCGGGTTATGCAATGCTATGTTTTCTAGATGCCTACTCGGGGTATCACCAAATTAGCACACATTCTCCAAGTTTTCGACCATATCCAGGCTCTGTTTGTCGCATTTGACCACTGCACATTGATCTCCCTTGATGGTTATGACCCCATTGGGGCCTAGGATCTTGAACACCTGGTACGCATAGTGCACTATGACCAAGAACCTGCCTAACATTGGGCGGCCTAGGATCAAGTTGTAGGCTGTCTCAAAATTCGCAACATCGAAGGTAAGCTTCTCTATATGGAAATTATCAAGCTCGCCAAACGTAATCAGCAACTCGATCTAGCCAAGGGACATGGTCGATGAGTTTGGAGTTATAATATGGAAAGGCTCAGCTCCTGTCTTGAGCTCCGACCTTTGTATTCCCATCTTGTCTAATGTTTTGGCGAAGGTGAGGTTTAGTGAGTTTCCCCCGTCGACCAAGGTCCTATAGACTTTGATGTTGAGGATAGTAGGCTAGACCACAACTGGATACCGACCCAGGTGTGGAACCACGGCTGGATGGTCAGCTTGATGGAAGGTGATCGAGACTTCCAACCACCTAAGGTATCGAGGAGGCCTAGTTAGAGCTAGGTTAACCTCCATCTCGACCGTCTTGTATTGCCTCTTGCACTCGTATGAGGCGGATCATTCGAAGATGTGCACCAAGCTCTAGTCAGCCCCACGGAATTCAGTCTCATCGTCTTTGGTGTCTGGCTTGGTCTGTTTCCTATGATACTTAGCAATTACAACCTTAAGCTTGTCATCGAGCTTCTTTTTGATAACGTGACATTCGTCAAAGTTATGCTGGTTGGTCCGATGGACGGGACACCATTTCTCGCCTCCATGGCTCAGGCCATTATTATCCCCGGTGTTGTGGGACTTGCTCCTATTGACCGCAACCATGGTCATGTCTAGACCCTTGCGCTTATCACCAGGTTTGTTCTCCCCCCTCCCCCCCCCCATCTTTAAGAACTCTGGCTTGTCTTTACCAGACTAAGGATTTTTGGCGTGTGCTTAGGCTTCATCATGCTTTGCGTACTTATCATCCAGCTCAAAGAGTTCTTTCACCATATCGATTTTCTAGGTAGCAAGCTTCCTGACCAGATCTTTGCCCTCGACGCCTCGCTTGAAGGTGATTATGACCGAGCTATCGGAGATGTCCGGGATCGTGTTGCACCTATCACTGAATCTGCGAATGAAGTCCCGAAGAGACTCGTTTGTACCTTAGTTCAGCTGATGGAGACCATCTTTCGTTCCTGGATGCTCAAATGTTGCCTAAAATTTGGTGATAAACTAAGCCTTCAGCTCAGCCCATGATCGAATCGAGTTGGGTGGCAGGTTCAGTAGCCAGGACCTTATAGGTCCATTGAGGGCAATTAGTAGATAATTGGTCATTACCCTATTGTTGCCACCAGCCGCTTGAAAGTGGTGTAGATTTGTAACCACTCATTGAGGTTGAGCTTCCTGTTGTACTTCTGGATCAGACTCGCCTTGAACTTCTCGGGCCATCGTATCGACCGGAGCTTAGGTGCGAAGGCTTCACAACCTCCATCGAATTCTTCAGGAGGAGATGGAGGAGGACCATTACGCATGTTACTTTCGAATAGGGGAGTCGCGTTGACCGTCTCGTCCCAGAGGTCTGCAATCGTTATAATGACGGTCTTCATCACGGTGTTCCTCATAGCGGATGTCTATCATTCTCCCTCGTTCCTATCGTGAGGGATGCAGTTCCTTAGGTTTTCCTGGTTCCTAAGCCTATGGATGGGGCAGTTACAGTCGGGCTCGTAGGACTGTACTCGAGCTCGACCACCCGAGCTTCCTGTTTGGGATCCCTCGACTTAGGTATATCCACATTCGTGACTCCTCAAACCAGCGCCTTACTGGCTAGGGTGCCTAGAGCCATTGTGGTTATTCACTCGAGCCGCCTGGATCTGAGCTGCATCAAGCAGAGTCTTGAGCTGATTGACCATCGATGTTAAGGGATTCGTCGGATCCAACTCGGGGAAGGACCTCAGAATCATATGAGCACCCTAGACATTAGCTTTGGGGGTACTAAAAATACCGCTGCCCAGACTTGGCTGTGGTTGAGACGATGTTGCTCCGTGTTTGCTATGTTGAGGGAGTTCATTCATCGATCTTGGAATCGTTGCGAATGGGGCACCACCTAAAGAGTAGGTGTTCTCAGGCCAACTCAACGTCGAATATCAGGGTTCCCTGGTTTTCCTCTTCCCGGTGGTGACGGGTGATATCAGGGCCTACAGAGCCCCAATTGATGCCGCTGGGTCCTCGGGGATTTTTTTCGCCATCATGCATCAGGGCATCTAGATCCTCCAAGTTTTTCTCGATGGGTGTGCTGTCAGACCTGACCATAAACACGAATCGATCTGTTCGGCTACTCTGACACTTGAGAGAGCTATCGTTGCCACTTTCCTGACTTTCGTCATTGATGTCAGTGTCCATGAACTGAAGAACGTTAGGCTCCTTGGATCCCACTCGAGGTGTCCACCTCCAGTATGTGTCCAATCGGTTGGACTCGATGATACCGGTGTGAATCAGTTCACCTTGATCATCCCAACGGTATGCCATTGTTCCGAAGTGACATTTGAATCAACAGGAGGCGATGCGAAGATGGCCGCCACCAACTCAAAGTGGTCATAGAAGCCAGTGTTGAAGAATCCAACATGAACGCGCACTTGAGACATGATCGATCCTGAAAAATATATTAAGACCCCTACCTAGCACCAATTGTCGAAGATTAGTTCCTGACATTGTGTCCGTAATTGAACCGGGGTGCCCTTCGAGATTAGGGATCGAGCAAGAAACAAGACACGCGATGTATACAGGTTCGGGCCCCCGAAGAGGAGTAATATCCTACGTCCTTTGTGGATGATATTATATATAGATTGTCTTAAATACAAGCAAGGTGGTTAAACATATTGAGTAGATATGATCTAAACTAATATAGGGTTGAAGTTGCCGAGTATCTCTAAAGCCACAGTCTTTGTGCTTGCATCGAGTTAGTTCCCCTCAGAGGTCAAGATCCTCACCTTATAAGGGGTCCTAGCGTCGCTTTAATCCTAGCCGTAGTTGATAAGGACTCCTTCATTTTATCGATCAAGTCAGATGAATCCAGTTTAAATACTAGTCATGCTCGAATAGGTTTTTTATCGATCAAGTCAGATTAATCCAGTTTAAATACTAATCGTGCTCGAATTGGTTAACCCGATCAAAACCTTTCTAGTACAAGTATTTATAATCTCCAAATATATCAAATCCCACAGATACAGATAAGCAATATTCAGAGATGTCCATCAAATATATAATATACCATATCTATATATATATATATATATATATATATATATATATATAATATACTCTTATTCGTATATACTTAGTCAAGAACGCCTTAGTCACAGCGCAAATAATGCATCACCAAAAAATACAGCATCTCATATTATTAATGGAGCAGATAGGTGAAGCGAAAAGACATCACCACCTCAAACTTTGAACAACTCAAACCGCGTTCATTCCAAAAGCAACTCCAAATAATTGTACAAACACGATGACCCCAGCCACTCCATCCCAGATAAACAAGCAACTGAAATAAGTCTATCAACTAACAATGCCAAGTAGATGACTGACACGACTCCAATTTTGCCTAGCACAAACATTCATCCCGAAGAAAACACAATGAAAATTTGTGAAGGTAAGATTAACCTTGACAACAAAATGAATGGAATGACACTCATTTGACACTTGTTTTGAGTATATAAATGCCCACTAACGCATAGGCAGCAAAAGCAGGCGCCTTCACTCTTTAACATCTTTCTTATCATCTGCTGGGGGAGCCTCCTCTTTCTTCGCATTTTCCTCCTTGTTGGCCTCTGTCACTGTTAACTTCTCTACAGATACAGCAGCAGAGGAGACTTCCTCGTTTTCTTTTTCCTCATTCTTTCCTTGCTGCTCAGCAATCTCTTCTACAGTATCTTTGAATTTCTTGCAGTCTGAAATAGAAGCACGAAAGAGTAAGCAGCAAGTCCACAATAAATGAGGATTGTGTAAATATAGATTTGATAGGCTATTTCTAAAAATAGCATCAGACCACAGCAATTGGTATCTCGGAGAGAAGTAGCTGTAAACCCAACAAACAGAGAATTCAATCCATATAAACCTTTCTAGTCTCACAGATAGAAAAACATATAAGTAAAAAACTATAAAACAGTTAACATCTAACTGTAAGATCTGTCATATATTTCTAGATAACAAAAAAATCGTACAATACTAACATGAACGATTCATACCATTGTTTGACACATATCTCAATGAGAAAACTGCACCAGAGGTCCTTTTAACATAGCGCCAAAGACCCTTAATCTAGAAAACTAACTTGTTAGGACCCTTAATCTTTTTTTTTCTCGAACATGCAGGAGAACTGCATGTCATTATATTAAGAAGAGGAAACGCGCGAGTACAATGCCGTGCCAACGGCCGGGTTAGTTTGAAATTACATACGCACCACGGAAATAAAAGAGCAACCACGGCCAAAGAAACACTACAGCAATGGACTGGAGTTGCAAAAGGTGACCCACGCAGCAATATGGCTACAATGCCACTCTAATTAATTAGCTAAAAAGTTAAGACATGGCAGCTGAGTGGACGCGCAAAATTAATGCTAGTTATTCATGATGCAAGGCAATATAACGGTCCGACAATGATCAAAATCAGTTTTGTATCATTAGACTGATGCCAACTTGGTACTTTGGCTATATGAAAAGCCAAAATTACATAAGTCACGATTTACAAGTCTTACAAAAATTGAAACTTCATGTACATGTTTAGAGACCCAAGTTGCAGTTAGCTAAAAGTTTAGGGATGTTCGTGACATCTCAATCAAGACAATGGGTTCCCACTATTACAATCAACAATATCATATTGTGTCTAAACAAAATCTCTTTTGCTTAGAGCACAAGTACTTAAGTCCTCCCATACTGAAAACACATGTAGTAAAAGCCAGAATTACATGAACAAATTCAAGTACATCAGGAAGAAAGAGTGCTATACAAGATTGAGTACAAGCAAATGCCAAACAATGCTATGCCAGTGAATATGCCTAGTACACCTAGTAATAGATAGGGTGTTCAAGATCAAGGAGGGCGGGAGTGCAATGGATCAACCTATGATACAACATAGCGAATCACATCCAACAAACTTTGCTTGTCATCACACAATTCATGGATCCATAATCAACTCAATTAAACTAAAACAAAACAACCAAACAACAATAACATGTTCAATTAACAGACGTCCCAACATCATGAGGATTTTTTTCAACGCACAAGCTTATACTAGTAGTACTGTGACTTGCTAGTTATGAACAAAAGGGGCAATAAGCGCAAGATGCACGGTGGGGAAAGGAGGTAAGGTATGGTTCAGTGCTCACTCTCAACAGATCCAAAGCGGATGGCGAACATCTCCTCCTTGAGCTCGCCGTCGGCGAAGTCCAGCGCGTGCCACACACATGACTTATCGCTCCCTGCGTGCTCCTGCATCTTCGTCGTCGCCACCACTGCACATACCGCAAAAAAGAAAAGCAAAACCCTCGAGGGTCAAAAACTCATGCATCCAGATCGAAATCGCCATATATAAAATCCTGGAAAAACTGATATTACCGAGGTGATTGGCGCAGATCTTGAGCGTCTTCGCCTGGCGCATGACAAGGCGAACCTTGGTGGTCTCCTTGTGCTTGAGCAGCTTCACAGTGCCCGTGCCCCGCTCCTTCCACTGGTTCCCCTCCTTGTCGAACCGGTACAGCTTCGCCTTCCTGCGCAACCCCACGAGTCAGATCAAAACCTATCCAATCGGATCGGAGCGGATCGGGAGGAAGCAACGCGGCTCACATGTCCAGGAGCACGTCCTCGTCCTCCTCGCCGGTGGTGACGGCGACCTCCTCCAGCTTGACGATGGGCGCGACCTGGGCGCCGGTGTCCTCGTCCTCGCCCGCCGCCGCGGTCTCTTCCTCCTCCTCCGGGGCACGGTGCTCGGCCGGGTCGACCATGGCGTGGGGCGGGGTGGCAGTAGGGCTTGGGGTTGCTTGCTCGTCCGCTACCGGTTGCTGCGCGTGGCGGCCGCGGCGGTGGAGAGCGCCTATAAAGCTGAGGCGTGCGGGGCCCAAAGGGTTCGGCTTTGGGAAAGCAACTGGCCGAGTAGGGTTGCGTTGCAGGAGGAGTCGAATTTCACCGTCATCGCCTGGATTTATGAGGGTGTTAGGATTTTGAACGTCGATGGCGTGGATTTGACGATGCTCTAGCGTTCGACGGTTCAGATGTGTTGTGGAACAAGGCGTGTGTTTGCGTACACGAGTTTGATGCTTCGCCCAATGCCCGTGTGGCCGTGTGTGAACAGGCCTGGCGTTATTTCGATAGAAGACTTGAACAAATTGGGCTGGCCCGATCTAGAATAGGCCTGCAGGACACGTCGCGCAAGAACTTTTTTATTTTTATATTTTGAAAATAAAAAATTGTAAATCCTTTTAAAGGGCAACAATCACCATTTCAACCAGTGACAAGTTTAAAAATAAAAAATATTCTTAAAATACAAAACATTCTCGAAATAGTCATAAAATATTGTGACAAGCCTTGGCAGCAGTCCGTTAGCTCAAAATGAACCAAGCCTTGCCCAAGCTCGGCCTAAAATTCAACTCCCATTTATTTTCCGCAGCCAGGCCTTGGAAACTGGCGGTGCCGATGGTCCATCAGAATACAATACAGGCACAATCATCCTACGTGGCACATGTCTGGATCTAACACTGTGACGGCCATGCAACTCGAAAGCTCGAATTCTATTGGTAGAATCCGCTGGAAGTACCTCCAATGGCCACGTGTTCCTGCTCGTGAAGCATCTCGACCCTGAAGCGACGCTCCGTAGCGGAAGCAAATTCTATACGACCTTCCTACGAAAGATTTTAGTGAGATACTGATCCAGCCACACATCCTCTAATCCAACGGCTGGGCTAAAGAAGAGAGAGAGGGAAGAGACACGTGTCATCACAGGGAAGGAGATCTTTCGTAAGACTCGATCCTATAGAATTTGCTTTCCTCCCTAAAAACGGTGGCTCCGCCCATAGCGAAATCGTCATCATCCTCCGGATCCAACTAGAATTCAACCCTAAGAATCAAACCGAAGCTGTGCGGCACACCGCGATGGGGATCCCCCTCCGGTCTCTCCTCGTGGCCTCGCTTGTCCTCAATTCGATAGCCTTGCACGGTAATGTGAGCAATTGCGTATAATGTGCACGTAATTGCCGATTCCTTGGTTAAATGTAAACCCTAGGTATTTTCTTTTTTGTCACCATTGATACATCATGAGTTCATGATATTTTGGGTTGCAGGTTCTTGGAGTTGACAAGAATCCCAGCCAACGGGATATTCAGAAAGCCTTTCACAGGTGTGTTTGGAATATTTTACGTTTTCAACTTCTCGAGTTGAGAGAACAATGTGATTTAGTTTGAGCCTATAGCTCCTTAGATCAACAATCTTCTCTTATTTCTGATGTCCACAGGCTTTCTCTAAAGCATCACCCTGACAAGAATAAAGTCAAGGGCGCACAGGAAAATTTTGAAGAAATAAACAATGGTAAGGAACTCTACTTTGAATTTTCTATATGCATTTAGATTTGTAATTTGGAGATACTGATGGTGTATATATCAGATAATCCTTCATTTGGCATTTTCCCTCGAACTAACCGTGTTCTGAACAAATATGATCTCATCATATCTGGATGGAACATCATGGCCATTCCGTCCGCATGTGTCCAGAGCCCTTTGCATTGATTTGGTTGATTTTAAATGCCTTAGTCTTACCTAGATCAGGCTTTGTTGCTGTTTATGTACCCATCCTGAGCTGCATTTTAAATATTGCATGCTGTCTCTTTGGTTTGTTTAGTTGCAGAAAGTTGTGTGATAGTACATGCTCATGCTCTATGTTTGGTCCACGCTGCTTCTATTTACACTGAATTATCAAGCCATTAAGGGGGTTCTGTAACTCTTGTTGGCGAATTAGTTTCATTTCATGATTATTTGCTAGGTGAGAGTGGCTGTGCCTTTTCTGTAACATTGAATTACCTGAAGTTTATTGGTGTTTCCTTTGCAGCGTATGAGATTCTTTCTGATGAACAGAAGAGGAAAAATTGTGACCTCTACGGGGATGAGAAGGGTAACCTAGGATTTGATGGTGAAAATTTTGGGAATCGTGAGGGTTATACATACTTCACTGGTGGTGGCCCCAAGACCAGCTATTTCACATCTGGTGATGGATGGCAGACAATGGGTGGTCACGGAAATACAAAAACATTTTCCTTTTCGTTTGGTGGTAACCCTGGGGCCAGCGGCGGAACCTATTTGGTTTTGATCTTGGTGATGTTTTCTCCAACTTCTTTGCTGGTGGGTCAACGGGAGGTAGCCAACATGGTGGATCAGCTGGCTCGGCTAGAGCCAATACAGGAACTTCTGGTCAGCATTCTAGCGCTGTCAGGATTCAGAATGTCACCACGCAAGTTTTCAATAAAGAAATAGCTGATCAAGGAATTACTTGGCTTATTTTATTTTATACATCTCAATCAAAAGGTCAAATTGTGCTAGAAAATGTCATGCAGGACGTGGCCCATTCATTGGATGGTGCTCTGAGGGTAAGCTGATAAAAAAACTTGCTTAGTGACTCAACATACAGTGCTGCTCAACATATAGCAAGAACAAACTTAGTAACTCTCTCTTGGTGCAGGCTGGTAAGGTCAACTGTGATAATGAAAAAGCTCTGTGCAAAAAGGCTGGTATGTCATTAGGAAAATCAGCCCATCTCTTCATTTATTCATACGCCACTACAGAGAAAGGGTCTTTGCACGAGTATTCTGGTGAATATGACGCTAAGAGCTTGAAGACATTTTGTCAAGAACACCTGCCAAGATTCTCCAAATGGGTAGATATTAGCCGATTCAGCTTCCCTTCGAATATCCTACCAAATCTTGCCTCAAGTGCTCTTACTGTCAACTAAGAAGGACACACCAGCGATGTGGCGTGCTATCAGTGGGATGTTCCACAACCGGTTAATTTTTTATGACGCAGAGGTGAGAAATTTAGTCCATTGCTATTACTGTTCCATTTGCTTATCAGGCTTAGGAGATTCTGGTCATCACTATTTGTCTTCTCATCAAGGGAAAACTTGGTACATAGCGTACTGTGAGATGTTAATTGGTATGGGCTGTGATGACTTGTAGATCTTAGGCGTTATTGAATGATTCTTTATATAAAAATGGTATGGAAAATAATGTTATATGATTGATCTTCCATTAGAATAGTGTACATTTGCCATGTCATCGAGTAGTCAGGATTGGTAACAACAATGTTTATGCTTTTAGAACTCGACGAAGAACATCAATGTAATGTTGTAAACTGTGGTCCTTTTTTTAGGTACATGATGTTTCTCTTCCGCTGCTCAAAAGGCTTGGCGTGAAGAATCTTCCAGCTCTGATTGGTCGAACTGTTAATGGTGAGGAGCACCTTCTGAAGGACGGTATTTCAGTGAAAGATCTCAGATATGGTATCAAAGAATTGAAGACACTTCTGGATAGTTTTGAGAAGAAGAAAAAGAATCTGGCATCGAATCAAGCTAATAGGAAACCTTCCCAGACCAGTCAAAGGAAAGAAAACAAAGTTCCTATCCTCACAGCTTCCAACTTTGAAGAAATCTGGGGAGAGAAGACTTCAGTATGTATCATCGGTGTTTTTGGATCAAACAAAGCCAAGGGACAGCTTCAAGCCGTCCTGCATGAGGTTTGTATCTCCTGTCTTAAAAATCGTATGATAGTCGATAGCAGAAACATATCTTCTCTTGTTCTTCTGCTTAGCCATTGTTAACACATACTATCTCTTTTCTTTTGATTATGCATCCAGATATCTAAGAAAACTCTGATCAGGCGCCAGAAATACAACTCTGGAAATGCAGTCTCCTATGCTTTGTTGGATCGGAACAAACAATCCGCATTCCTGTCATCGTTTGACAAGTCGGGATACAAGTCATCTGATAAGCTTCTCCTTACCTACAAGCCTCGGCGGGGGAGGTTTGCTGTGTACAACGATGAGGTGACACTGGAAGAAGCTGAAAGGTTTGTGGACTCTGTTTTGAATGGAGACGTCCAGCTGTCAGCGACCAAACAAAATCCAGTCCTTAGGTAGACACTAGCACGATACCACTGCAAGTTGCACGAATTTTAGTTCTAACAATGTACGCATTACCCGGAAGGCATGTACATAGCTGAATGAGAGTAAGATGTATAGTGTTGGACAGTTTTGTCGTTCGGCAAACCAGAATTACTGACATACATCTAATCAACTCTCCCTGCCAATGTAATTTATGCGGATGCTACAGTCTTGTTAAGATGTGGAATATACAGTTGACTATTACTAGACTTGGTTCCCTACATTTCTGTTCCAGGACTTGTGCAAGTATTTCTCTCTTTTTTCATATTCAGTTGATTTGAGAATATAAAAAGACGCGACTTAAACTTGGTGGCAGGCCGGCAGGTGCTGCGCATGCGGGTGGAGGGAAACTCCGAATAGGAACACCCAGGTTTTTATAGTTTACTGTAGATAATATTGCTGACTTGGAGCCTGTTAGGACCATTTGCTTCTCAAATTAATTTGATTTTAGTTCGAAGACATGACTAAGTGTCATTAGAATTTAGAGGTTACTTAACTAAAGGATTATCTAGGCTTCACAAGAATCCCTGTACAAGAACTATTCCCCCAGGCACCAGTACTAATTTCGCTGTGTTGATGATTGTATTGAATCACAAAATCGGCCCAGCCCAACCAGTTGTCGGATCTAACCAATCACCTCGCGGATCCGATTCGTGGATAGCCCCACACCCTCACCCTCGCCCTCACACGAAGGCTATCTTCACTGGCCTCGAGCACAAAATGCATTGGCCGAGCGGATGAGAGGAAGATGGCTGCCACCAGCCTCAGCTCGTCCCCGTCCAGGGTTACTGCAAACGTAAGCTTCTTGTTGCTCTAATTCGTAGTTCCATCTCCTTTCTTCTTGGTTCTTGATGCAACCGCACATATGCTCAGCTAGGAGGAGTCCCCAGATCTTCCTCGTCATACACCCAGCTCACCTTCTGCTCGAGGCATCCCTTCCAGAAGGCGGCGGCTGCTGCAGCAGCCTTCCAGAAGCTTCCACCCGAGCTTCTCCTGCTGTCGCGGGCAAGGAATAAGCATGCAAGAACCACCTGCCCTGCCACGGACAACGACCAAGCGGCGCCGGCCGCGGCGCAAGAAACAGCCACCACCACCCCTCCTCCGGCCGCGCCCAGGCCCAGCGCAGAGAATACGCCGGTGACGCCCGGCAACGGCCAGCCGCAGCAGTCGGGCGCCAACGGCATACTGCCGAACGAGCCACCGAAGCGGGCGCCGCTGACGGCGCGGGAGCGGCTGCGCGCGGCGCGGGTGCTGGGCAAGTACGCGGAGCCGTCGGCGAAGGGGGCGGCGTCGAAGTCGGCCAAGCCGGAGTTCGGGAGCGGGGTGCTGGACGCGCTGCGTGAGGCGGACGCGAAGAAGGCCGGGGCCGGGGGCGGGCGGCGGCGGTCGCGGCTGCCCGAGGCGCCGGGCAACCTGTTCGACGACAGCAAGCGCGGACTGCCCAAGGACGGGTGGACGTTCGAGCTGCCGTTCGGGGTGGACGTGTTCCTCGTCCTCGTATCCTTCACGCTCATCACCACAATCATGTTCGGCACCGCCTACCTCGTCTGGAAGCTCGGCGCCATACACTTCAACGAGTACTAGTCTGCCATGTAGTGTCTAGCTTGCACTCTTGCAGTGCCAGATGAGAGAATCGCGTGGTTCTGTACTATATTGCCGGGCATGGTTTGGAGGCAGATTTTTTAGAGCATAGAAATGACGTGATTGTACGAATCCGTAGTTATTGCTTGAAACATTTTTTTTATTGTCGCCACAAGCAAGAATCCACAGATTTTCTTGTCACACGAGGAACCCAAGTATAGTCAACAAAGTGGCTGTAGTGATGAGAATTCCACGTTGTGGCCGTGGAGACCTATGCTCGAATCCAGCAGCCACAGCTCGGTTGAACATCTTTTTGAACAGCTATTTAATTATTTTTGTTACTCTTTTTTTAATTGGAACGTGCCGCGCACAGACGGTTCCGATTCGATCTTTCAGGAGCACGGGCGGCCAGAACTCCAGTTCCTCGCCTACTCCGCGCCACTCCCCACAAGCCATAGCCGCGGGACGAGCCGGGCATGCCCAGGTGTGCAGCAAACCAAGTCTTTTCCCCCCATTTCGTTCGTGTAATTGGAACTGTGCCGCCGTCGCCGCTAACACCCTACCGCGTGTACTGCTGTCTCGAACCATTCGGTGCAGGGGCGGAATCTAAGGAGGGGGAGGAGGAGTGCGGCAGCAAGCTGGTGGCAGTGGTCCTGGTTGGCCCACCGGGCAGCGGCAAGTCCACGTTCGCCGAGGCCGTCTTAGGCGGCTCCGCCGCCGGCCGTCCGTGGGTTCGCGTCTGCCAGGTGAGCCCCACGCCACTCTCGGCCTCTTTGCGTGCAATTTTTTTGAGCGGTGCTACCGTTTTCCGTCTCCCTTCTGAATTGATGTTTCATGTTTCAAGGCAAGGAGCTCCTGCCTTCTAATTGCCAAAATATACTTGACAAAGGCAAAAATTTCGTTTTTTACTGCTGACATCTGGAAACCGCATTGTTTGCTTCACTGTTAAAACGATCAGTACTGTAATGTCAATTAGTAATACGAGGATGAAATGATCGACAATCACATAGGGAAGCAAAGAGTCTCAGAACACTAATAGCATACTGTTTTCAAAATAACTTCGATTGTAATTTGTCTGCGCAATTTTACTCCCAACGTGTTGCAACTAACTGTTCGCCAACCAGCACAACAGTTCAGCACAGATTGGCAAAGCTCTCTGTGGGTGCTTACTGTTGTCCAGGATACATTTGGAAACGGCAAAGCTGGGACAAAAATACAGTGCTTGAAGGCTGCAGTGGACGCTTTGAAAGAGAGCAAGAGCATTCTCATTGACCACTGCAACTTGGAATGAAAACAGCGCGCTGATTTTGTGAAGCTTGGCAGCACCATGCATGCTGATGTGCATGTTGTTGCCCTGGATCTCCCTGCAAAGGTCTGTATCTCGCGAGCAGTGAGCCGAACAGGCCATGAAGGGAATCTGCAGGGTGGAAAAGCTGCACTTGTTGTGAACCGCATGATGCAGAAGGAGACGTCCTTGCTTTGGACCATGTTCTGTAATGATGATGGTGACATGAAAAAGGCAGTTGATATGTATAACGGCTTAGGGCCTCTAGATAGTCTTTCATCAGGAGTTTTTGGTCAGAAGAGCAAAAGACCTGTACAAGTTGGTACAATGAAGTTTCTAAAGAAGGCTGATACTTCCAGTGTTGAGAAATCAAGTGGACCTTTGCCAAATCCTTTGCAGTGAAAGGAAGCCAGGGTAGCAAAATCCTTCGCCAAAACAGGAAAAGGTTGAAGCTGGTTTTGCCTGCCCAGTTGAAGATGAGAAGGACTTGAATGACAAGAAGGAAAATGAGGAGCATGCTAAAGAAAGTGATTCTAATGACATTGGTTCTCGCACTCTGTCATTTCCATCTATTTCTACTGCTGACTTCCAGTTCGATCTTGACAGCATCTGACATTATAGTAGACTCAGCTGCTGATTTCTTACAGAAGTTTGATAACATAAGACTAGTTCTTGTAGACCTGAGCGAGAAATCAAGAATATTATCATTGGTCAAAGAGAAGGCTGCTAAGAAGAACATTGACTCCAGCAGGTTTTTCACATACGCGGGAGGTATCACTCAATTGCACTTGAAAGGAGGTATTCAGTGCAGCGTGATTGCTAATTCTGCCAACTGGTAATTGTTTTGGTCACTTAAATACTTGGTATTCCTGTGTACTTGCTTCAATTAAATGTAAATGTTCTCATCTATTAGAAAAGTTTTGCGTAGGTGTGACCCATGTCATACATGTGCTCGGGCCAAACATGACCCAATGCGACCAGATTATCTGAAGAATGACTATACCAAGGGTCTAAGATTCGTCGTGAAGCATACAATTCACTTTTTGAGAATTTCTGTTGTCAAGTGCCACATGGGGAAGCAGAACAATGAGTCTGGAGCAGAAAAGTCAGCATCTGGAGGGACATCACCCAATGATATGAAAATGAAGCGAGAATGGAGCCGTGGATCTGAAAGGATGAAAAAACATAAGTCGCTTCCACCTATTATGGCTTCGAAACAACAGCATCAGTGTACAGGGGATAATGCACCAAATTACCATGATAACTCTATGGTTTCATCTGATGCTCCCAAACCAAGCTAGAGAGGGAGTCAACAAAAAGAGTGGTGCGGACGCCAGTATGACTTGGGGATCCTGGGCCCAGGCTCTTTATGAACTTGCCATGCACCTGGACAAATACAAGAACTTGGAGTCTATCCTGAAGACATCTGACCAATTTTTTGTTCTGGAAGATCTCTATCCAAAGTTCCTAATATATACCATTTCTCTTTAGTTCGTAATGATATACATGTAAGCAAAGTTCTTTATATGTGCAGGACAAAAGACATGTTTTAGTGATATCTAGGACAAATGGTCTTGACTCTCTAGCAGATGTCAAGAAAGAACACATACCTTTGCTGAGGATGATGCATTCAGCTGGGGTGAAGCGGGCACAGAAGTTCCAACAGGAAGATGCGTTGTTGGTATTCAGACTAGGATATCATTTGGTACGATCCTAACTCAAGTTCATTTCCTCAAACTTTTCTTGAGAGTTAGAGGGTGTTTGGTTTGAGGAACCGCCTCATCTTTGATGGACTGGTCCATCATGGGATCATCCCAGAATTTTTGTGCAATAACCTCATTCCTCATTTTCTATACATTTCGTATGAGGGATGATGCGATGATTGACTTCTCAAACCAAATAGGTGGGTTAGTTAGATTTGGATGAATCGTTCATCATCTCATTTCTCAAACCAAACACACCACTAGTGATGGCATTAGCAAGCCTTGACGTCTTGTTTTTTACAGGTTCCATCTATGGGACAATTGCTCCTTCACATAATTAGCCAGGATTTCAATTCGGCGAGCTTGAAGAATTAGAAACACCGGAATTCCTTTACCACCTCTGTCGATGTATCAGGAACCGGGGGTCTCCGAATCCCGAGGCCAGGCCAGCAATCCGCCACATGGCGCCATCCCGCGGAATCTCCCCCGCAAGGTGAAAAAGATCAAGTCCCGAGAGAGGACGCTCGGGGCCACAGTCGGTGGTCTCCGAGTATCCCAGTTTCCCGATGATCCACGAAGTCTAAGTGCCGGGAAGAAAGTGCTCGGGAAGGTGTGCGGTGACCTCCGAGCACCCAAATCCCCTGATGACCAGGAAAGCTAAGTACCGGGAGAAACGTGCCCGGGGTCGCTAGCGGTGGCCCCCTGGGCACCCAAGTATCCCGAGGACCCACCGAAGGAAGTTCCGGGAGAAAGTGCTCGGGGTTGCGTGCAGCAGCCCCCGAGCACTCGGTCCCCCGAGGAGCCGTACAAGTGTGCCCGGGAGAGAGCGCTCGGGGAGGTGAACAGTACCTCCGAGCACTCGGTTCCCCGAGGACAAGAAAGGGCATTCTCGGGAGAGAGTGCTTGGGGAGGTAAACAGTGACCCCCGAGCACTCGGTTCCCCGACAACCCAGAGAGCCCCCTAACAGTGGCCCCCGAGGGGCCCACCGATGAGGTGTCAGCCAGTCAAAGGCCCAATACCACATTTAAAGAGCGTGCGTGGCCTGTCACCTCTAACTGCTCTCGCCGCGCTCGGTGTCAGTTCCTGCCACGTTCTGGCAGAAGGGTGTGGGGTCATTGAATGCACGGGTCCCATCCCGTGCCATCCGGCCCGCCTCAGGATAACGTCGTAAGGGCCGAGGCGTTCTGTCTCCCGCGCTGCTGTGGCAGGGGAACAAGACAGGACGGGCACGCCGGGCCGCTCTGCGGCTGTCCGGTGGGCCCTCTCCACAGCGCCTGTTGACAGTGCATTTATGGTGACGGACGACCGGACGTGGGACGCATTTTCCACCCCCGGTCACTTCGCTCAGAGGAAATGATGACGCCCTTTCCATTTATGGTATCTTGGAACTCGTGCTCCCCCTCCCGTTCGGGGCACGCTGCTGCCGGCGGGTATTTAAAGCAGCCGGCAGCGCGGGCAAAGAGAAGTGAAAGAAAAAAAAAAGGAGGTGAGAAGAAAAAAAGACAAGCTTCGAAAGAGGAAACAATTGCTCACAAGCAGAGAAGAGAAGATCACAGGCCGAAGAACAAAGAGCCCCAGGCTCTAAGATAGATAAACATTCTTGTAACCAGCAATATCCTTGAGGGACTTTCTCAGGGCATTCATAGTATCCATACAGGAGTAGGGTGTTACACCCCGTGCGGTCCGAACCTGTCTAAACACCAGCGTATTTACTCCTTTCCGCATTAGATCACTCCGCACCACCGGCCATCGCATCCATACCCATTTATTTCTCCGGCGAACATATTCAGGATCATCCCCCCGACAAAATCTCTAAAAAGGAGTCCCCTAGGATCCCTGCGACAGGAGTTCACCCTCCGACAACCTCATTTTTCCATTGGGTGGAAACGAGCCGAGCCAGGCTCCGTTCGAACGAGCTCAGCTATGAGCGAGCCGAGCTAGGCTTATCTCGGTCAACATCCTGAGCTGAAAATCAGGCTCGGGACGTCGTAGCCGCGAAGGCACAAACCGCACCACGGCTGGCGGATTCATGGAGAGGAGGCACGGTCACGGCGACCATGGGCAGAGAGGGATCGGGCGGGCTGCGGCGCCGAGCGGAGACGTGTTGGGCGGGCGGGACCACAGGCGGAGAGGTGTTAGGCAGGCTACGGCCCTGGACGGAGACACGTCGGGTGGCCTGCGGCGCCGGGATGAGACGCGTAGGGCGGGCAATGGGCATGGGCGGAGAGGGGTCTAGCAGGCTGCGGCGCATAGCGGAGACTCGTCGGGCGGGCGGCGGCGCCAGGCAGAGACGTGTGTGGGCACGAGCGGAGAGTAGGAAGCACAGAGGAGTGGGCTTGTCAGCAAGGTCAGAGAAGCACACCGACCGATGTTGGGACGTCATCTCCAGAGCTCGGGCCTGGCTGTGAGGGAGGGAAGAGGAGCAACGGTTGTGGAGATTCCTGCAACTCCCTTTCGTGGATCTGGGCAGCAGCCAGTAGGACGAGCGAGGAGGAAGATCTATTGCTCTATGCAGTGGTAAAAATGAAGGAGAGAGAGCAGAGAAAGGAGGCCAAAGATGCCTGCGTGACCTGGGATTTGCTCACGGATTGGGCCAGCAAGCGAGCCAACATCGGTCCGAGCTCAGCTCGATGTGCCACCAAGCTAGGAGGCAACTCGGGCTCGGCTCATTTAACATTTCAGCAGAGCCCAATCGAGCTAGAGTCGACTCACGAGTCTCGAGCTTTATTTCCAACCTAGTAGTGCACTTCTTACTGTGCTATACTTATTCAGCAGCTTTGTCTAGACATCTTTCACTTTTAGTATATTAATTTAGCATGTATATGGTGAGCCACACAAAAAAAAAAGGAAAAAGAAAAGGGAAAAAAGTGCCAGTTCTCCATCCAGCAAAACAAGAGGAGCAATTCAATCACACAACCTAATGGCGGGCACTTTGAAAGAATAAAAAAAACAAGAGCAACAGTATCATGTCCTCTTCACATGCGGATCCGCTTTTTGCTGTGAAAGGTACACAAGTTTTTCTTTTTATATCTCACTGTTCCAAAGTAACCTTTGCTAAGTTGTCTCCGTCTAATCCGCCATAGAACTTAATATAACACAAAGAATATGTTTAGGCAGTGATCACATTAGCCGGCAGAAGTAACAGAGCATAAACAATGTCAAAACCACTAGCAGATAGCTCCAGGAATTGCATCGTCTGTGTGCAGATTTATCACTGGATCTGCAAGGCGGGGGCTCGTTTCAGACAAATATTTTTTATAGAATCCGATAGGAACTGGGGTCTGCATATTTTTCCCCCTATACAGGCCTTGGAACTCATTCTTTTTCTGCACGCAGATTTCTTTTGAGAACTTAAGGCAAAGTCTCTCCTCCAACGAATGCTCCTCTCTCGCTACTGGAAGACATTTTCCTTCAATTTTCCGGTATTTATCATGTAGAGCACCTAAATACTTCTTTTTGAGCTATATTCAATGTATTTGCTTCACACAATCCCTATAACATGCAATTAAGTTTATAATTTTGCAATTAAGATTCTTTTCCTTACAAGATTATACATTAATTCACTTAATAATGCCCAAAGTGCTTTTATGTCCGTTAGTGCTTAATTCAAGTAAAATTACAATACAAAATTTTAAGTGACTATCTCAACTAATATCAATATAATACAAGGTAGTGGAACTATAGCATCTAATGTATTTTTTTTAGATTATTCACAACTACTGTGCGGTCTACACCACTTTAGGTGACTACCATCAACATGTTAATTCACTAAATTAGAGGTCTACACCATTTGGTGACTACGTTCTATGTAATTCGCTGATATTCTAAATGAGTATAACACAAGTTAATAGGAACATAAGCGTCTACTGGCAAATGTTAGATTACGCCTTCTACTACTATAAGATCTACACCACATTTGGTGATTATCTTTAATGTGTTAGCTACATAATTTGATATCTATACTATATAATTCAAGTCTCAACTTGAATTTTTTACAAATTTTGCATCATTATTACAACATTATCATAGTGATTTTTAATTTACTTACTGTAAATTAATCAAATCTATGGTTAAAATCCGTATATAATGATCGGCAAAGAGTTTGATAAACTCGCACTCAGTGGTCATAATTATGTAACATGGGCAACGGACGTCAAGGTCAGTCATGTGTCGTGCGGAATAGTAGAGGTACTACCAACCTCTCCAATAGGGAGATCCACCGCTACCAAATCATGTTAAATATGATGTATTATACATATTGCATCATATCAATATGGATCTCAAGTCTGAGTATCTGATGGAAGAAAATCCGAGCATTATGAACAGCAGAAGATCACATGAGCATAGAAAATATGTTTGTCAAATTTACTTTGCACAACATGTTTGACAACTTAACTAGTCTTCTAATTCCTTAGATGCCATGTTATCTATGTCGCATTAAATATTATAATACAATATTGTATCAGCACTATGATACTACAATAAAGTATGTATGTATTCTATATATCTGATAAAGAATTACATACTAAATTCTTCAATTATATATATGAATTTCTACGGGAGTCAATCCGATAGTGGATGGCTATACCATAAATTATATACTTAGGCAAACTAAAATATCTTCAAATTCTTACTAAGAGATAAGAAAATATTTTGATAATCATTGGACGCGATGTAGTGATTGTTGGCTCTGATCGTGCTATAATTACTCTTTCTATGGGTTCGCAAGTCATAATCGTTATGCTATATTGTATCCCGATTTAACTCGTACATTACTAAGTTATAGAGATATCTATCGGAATGGTTTTCATATCAAAACTCATAATGACAACAAAGAGGAATTTCTCCTCTTAATTAAAATAACGGATATGACAATCTTCCCAAAATACCATCTAGATACATACATCAAATCACGTACCATATATTGCGTATAAAATATTTTTTTTGCATATAAAATATTTTTTTATCTTGATCAAATCAAGAATTGGCATGATTGCCTTGGTCACTCTATCTTAGAGATTATGAGAGAAATTATTAAAAATTCTATTGGTTATAGTATTCTCAAAATCTTCAGATTTATGTGTACCACATGTGTCACAGAGAATTTATTTTAAGGCCTTCTTACCTTAAAATTTAAAATGTGCCACCCAATTTCTTAAACATCTTCAAGAACATATATGTGGCTCTATTCAGTAGTATTATGAACCATCTAGATATTCTACAATATTGATTGATTCATCTACAAAATAATATCACATGTGTCCTTATACATAAGGCACCACAATTATGTCAAACACATTACTCACATAATTAAAATTAGAGAAAATTATCTTGGATGCAGGATCAAATCCATTTACATAGATAATATCGTTCCTTAACATGCATTCAATTACTGTTTGGCTTTGAACATTACTGCATTAAGTACTTTATGTGCACATTCATAATGGTCAAGCTGAATATCTCATTAAGAGAATCAATTTATTTGCATGATCAACTATAGAATTGTAATTTTTTAACATCTTTTTGGTGACATGCGATTTTACACACTGTATCATTAAACCAAATTCATTTAACTGCAATCATACGGCTCCCTCCGTTGCAGTTAATACATGAAAATTTGACTTCGGCTAAGTATTTCTCATCTGCGAATTGGTTACGTTCTGCATACCAGTATCACCACCGTACAACATATATCAAAGGGCATTGGAGATCCATATAAGGTATAATTATCCGTCAATCATATAATACCTCGAGTCCCTCATATGAGACATTTATTACCTATATGCTCATAACATTTTGAGAACAATTCTCGGTATTAGAGGGAGATTAATAAAAAAAAATGCTAGGAATTAAAAGAGAATGTCATACATGTTCATATTCAATCTTATATCCACGTAATAGAGATCTGAACCATTATTCAGAGCATCTTATATTTGCAATATATTGATAATCTATCAGATGTGTGTACCTGTCATAAAGGTGTCACAAAATCCTATATTTCTAATAGGAATGTGCCGGAAAGAGTGAAAGTACCAAACAAAATTACTCAACTTCCAAATCAAAAATAAGAGGGGAGAAGTGCGATCATAAAGGATAAAGCTTCTTACTAGCTATCGCGAAAACAGAGAAATTCCTCCTCCACGACAGTAAATGCAAATCAATACTAAGTTGATAGACATCTTATAGATATTCACTATCTAAACGCCTATGAATATTCAGCATCCAAATACCCAACAGAAATGTGTACACAAATTCAAATGTTGGGTCATAAGAACACTATAACTCCATTGTTTTAGAAAATACAGGAGTTAAATAGGATAATATTTTCATAAACTATATTGATTCTATAGTTTCAATCAATATCAAAGACTATAAATTGTCGACAAATATTTATTCTAAAAAATTCCAGAAAATCTTCAATTGGATCCAGACTAAAGTCCATGGCCATGGTAGGGTGTCTCAAGCACTCGACTGGACTAAATAGAAGGAAGCAATTGGGGTAAAATTGTACTTGTTTACAAAAAGAGATGTATTCACAAAGTAATACATACGCCTCCAATATATTCCCTACAGAAGCAAAACATATTTTTATTCTATAAGGTGGTGAAATAGCGAGGCTAGTAGCATAAGGTTTCACTCAGAGCTGTCATCAATTACGATGTTGCATACTCCATGGTATGTATGGAAATTATGTTCTCATATTCAATATCATTGTTAGATCAAATAAATTAGATAGATTCGGATATATAAATTCCTAATGGACTTCGCATTTTGAATCTAAATACAAATCGCAATATATATTGTGTACAGCTTAAAGTCATTCTATGACTTCAAATAATTAAGTTAATTGCGGTACAACTGACTAAATGAGTTTCTTCCACAGAAGGGTTATAATAAAAAGATATTGAACCTGAAGTTCTATATTTTAGTGCCATCAAAATGCTCATGTATCTTGTAAACCGTAACATGCCTGATATTGCATTTGCAGATAACTTGCTAACTTAAAAAAACGCATCTCTAATAACGCCATTAGCGGGAGTCAAAGAGGATATCCATAGATATCTTTATGACACAAAAGATTTATGTTTTTCTTTCAGAAAAATTAAGATATAACCATAGTGAGATATCCAAATTCTAGCTATATAATTGATCCTCATAACGCCAGCTCACATACTGATTTTGTAGTAATATAGCCATCTTATAGGAGTCATCAAAACAGATTCTAGTGGTTACTTCTATCTATAATTCTAAAACATCACATACATGTGTATAGCTTCGTAGAATGATCAAACACATAAAAGTCATGTGGTATTGGTTTCATTGAATCACCAATCATTATCTATGAAGATATGCATTGCTCAAATATAAACAGTTTATGTAAAGAGTAATATAACTAAACATATTGCTCTTAATTTGTTCTATCCTTGTAATAGAGAGATAGAAATCTTGTAAACTAAATCATGTGATTTATTTTCTAAGTTCTTACCAACTTTCACATTCTAAATATTCGTAGAATTGGTATGCGACTATTTCGAGATTTGCAAAGTTCAGGAGTTTATTCCTAACTAATAACATATTCATAATTATATTATATTTTTTTCTTTTATGAGTTTTTCTTATACGATTTCTCATATAAGATTTTAAATGAGACAATATCTATACACAATCATGTGTCCTATCTCTTATTTTTCATTTTGGGATTTTTAAAAGAGATATCAAAGATATATCTATTATTCTCTAAAATCGCTTATAGATTTTTTCCTTTTAAAGGTTTTCTCATATGAGTTTATAAAGCGACAATAATCAATATATGTTGTACTTTTTTCTTATTATTTTTTCACTAGATTTTAAATGAATTTTAATAATATTATTCCTCCTATTTTTCTAAGAGATTTTTCAGAGGTTTCAGCAACTTGCTCTGGAAAGTTCCAAGTGGTATGGGCATAAAAGCGTCCGTACCGCGCACCACAACCCTTTAAAAACATCCAAGACATGCTGCGTCTCAGCACGATCCGTGCTCCATCAGTTCATTCATGCACCTCATCTCGTATACGGCTCCAGCGGCCTCCGTTGTATATTCTTCGACCAGCCGACGCTAGACAACAGACACGTTTAAGACCACGTAACTGGTCTCTCCCTGACGAGAATTACAGATGCAGAACACAGGATTCACTCACCGACGGCAATGTTCGCCTGATCACTGAAAATAAACTGGTAACAGATAGTCACGCGACACAAACGGCAATTATCAAGATGAAAATTCCTCATAATCCTCGCGGTATTGACATGGAATTGAAACAAGAGTTCTGTCACGGGTAGATACAGAGCCACAGAAAACAAGAACAGAGACCCAGATGCTAAACAAGGAGGAGAGCGTAACAGAAAGGCAAAGAGTACGCGTTATTCGATTGTGCGCCATCGAGCTACTACTACTGCTGAAAGTCTGATGCTTCGGACTTGCAAGGCTGGTCTACTGAGGATTCGGCGGCCTGGAGTTGGCAGCAGAAACCCTCGAGCCCCACTCCAGCAGCTCTTTGCTGGTATCGTCCTTGTGCGCGATCACCTCGATGAAGCACAGGCAGTCCTTCTTCTCCCCCAGTGCCATCTCGATCGCCTCTGTCAGCTCCTCCTCGCACTTCACCTGTGCAAGTTATCGTAGCATCCATCAGCAACAGTTCCTCAGCTGTAATAGCATCAGCTAGTACCCTATGGACAATTGCTTACCTTGGAGGTCCAACATTTGCCCTCTCCATTGTACATGGCGTCTACAAGGCCAGTGTAGTTCCAGTTCTTGATGACATTGTAAGGTCCGTCGTGGATCTCCACCTCAATGGTGTACCCGCCATTGTTGATCAGGAAGATAATGCTGTTCTGCGCACACCGCAGCATAGTTGACATATCCTGTGCTGTCACCTGCAGAAGGTTCCCCCAGGATCACATTAGAATCGAGCCATTATCCACCAAACTGCAGCAGATAGAAACACATATTTAATCAGGTGATGAAACTTCACCTGGAAGCTCCCATCACCAATGCAGGCAATCACACGCTTATCTTTCGCTCCCTGAGCATAGCCGAGCAATGCACCTACTGACCATCCAATTGAACCATACTGCATTTGGAATTCATACCTGCAGCAAATAAACAATCCTCGTAAAAACAAGGCACAAAACAAATTATGGCAACCATTAGAACATTGTACCATCAGAATGCTCACCCACAGCCCTCCGGCAGCTTCAGCTTCTGGCAGTTGAACCACGAGTCACCAGTCTCGGCGATCACCGCGCTGTCACCTGTCATCATCTTCTGGATGTGCTTGAAGAGAACATTGACACGCAGCGGCTCATTCGGTTCGCTTTCCAGTGGCTGCCCTTCAGGCACAAAGATCCTCTTGTAGTTCTCATAGGCAGTGGTGTTCTTCTTAACCCTCTTAGCCAATTCTGACAAGAACTCCTTCATCATGACATATCCAAATGCCGGGCCATTCCCGACGATGACACGTTCAGGCTGGACGATGATGGCCTTGTCCTTCTTGAGGAGAAAAGAGTAGCCAACAGAGCTGTAGTCGTTGAAAATGGGGCCTGCAAAGAGGTAGGCATCTGCCGACTCAACAATCTCAGCACAGAAGGCAGTGCTAACGGCGCCCCAGTAGGTGCCCATGAAGTGGGGGTGCGTCTCTGGCACAAGTCCCTTGGCCGATGGCATCACTGCATAGGCATAGCCGCTGGCATCTACCAGATCGACAAAGGCCTTCCCTGCCTTCGCCACGCGCAGTTTGGGGCCGCCGACAAGCACCGGCTTCACCGCCTTGTTCAGGAACTCGACAGTTGCCTCTACTGCAGCCTCTAGACCCATCTTGTTGCTCACCCTGCAACATTACAACAGATCAATTTGTCAGATGACTTCAAATGGCATCAGATTGCAGTGCGATATTACAACACAATCAATTCATCAGATGACTTCAAATAGAATAAAACTGCACTGCATTATGACATCAAATCACTGTTCATCTAGGCTGAAGATTTCATCAGATGACTTCATATATAATCGAACTGCACTATCTCAATGCTACTTATTCAATTAGGCACTTCTCGACTAACAAAATCTTCAGTTCACACGTGACAGCACTCGGATCAATACATGCATTGCAAGTTCTAGAGGTAGAGAGATTGGGCGTAATTTCCATGATTCAATAAAAGCAGCATACGAATCAAACAATCAAGAGACATGGGGGTACCTGGGGGTCAGGAAGAAGGGCACGGGGTCGCGGCTAAAGGTGGGGTGAGGTAGCCCTGGGAGGTTGCAGCTGATGCTGAGGTACACCGGCTTGCTCTCCCTCAGCGCCGTCGCGATGGCTGTGTCGATCTGCTCGTGCGCGTCGTCCAGATTGGTCACCACCGCCTGAATCCACGAACAAAGCAAACAAGCCATCAACCAACCAGATTAAGAACCACCCAAAATCACAACAAGCAATTGGGAGGGGGGCACGAGCGCACCTGGTGGCAAGTGACGGACTGGAAGCAGCGCAACTCCTGGGAGAAGTCCGGGAGGCCGATGGTGTGGTGGAGGATGCGGTTGGTCCCGTAATCGTTGGAGTTGGGCCCGCCGGCGATGCAGATGACCGGCAGGTTCTCGCTGTACGCTCCAGCGATGGCGTTGAGCACGCTGAGCCCTCCGACGGTGAACGTGACGGCGCAGGCCCCTACGCCCCGCGCGCGCGCGTACCCGTCGGCCGCGTACCCGGCGTTGAGCTCGTTGCAGCACCCGACGAGGCACAGCCCGGGCTCGGCGACCAGGTGGTCGAGCAGCGTCAGGTTGAAGTCCCCGGGGACGGCGAACACGTCGCCGACGCCGACCTGCACCAGCCGCCGCGCGAGGTGCCGCCCCAGCGACGCCTCCCCCGCCGACACGGCGGCCGCGGGGCGCGCCGCCGACATCATCGGGCACCCCAGCGCCGACGCCGGGCAGCCCACAGCGCCGCTGTCCGCCGCCGGCGACGGCCCATCCACGGATCCGACGTGGGTGTCCATCGATCAAGCACCAATGGTGAGGGAGGATCAAGGGCGGTCGAGTGGAGTTGGAGCGGTGGAATCAAGTGAATATAATAAGATTTTCTGAGGGTTTTCTGAAGTTTGCGCTTTGACGTGTGTTCGTTCTGTTCGATGATTCGCAGAGGAGGCACCAGCTGCCCTTTTATAACGAGGTGGCACGCGGGGGCGCTCCATGAGATTTCTGTTAAAAACAGGGGTCTTCAAGTAAACCTCTCTCCTCTCAGGGAAACCAGGGGCCGCGGCCGGTGACGGGTGAGCCCGCGGCGCAATCACACCAGTGAGATGTATGTGTGGGTCGGGGTCGTAGCACGGGTCGGTGGTGGCCCCACGCGTCGGTGTGAGCGAGGTAGCCACCTGGTGGGTTTGGTTAGACTTCGCTGCGTAAACAGGGAAAGGCACGTGTGCGGTGGATGGTTTTCGGTTTGGTTTGAGGCGCACGTCACTTTTTTATAGTATTTGTTTGCTGTGCAAGGTGGACTCGATTCAGCAGCGCAAGCACCACCTGGCTCTGCCTCTGCCGCTGCGCGACCCATTCTCGGGGAGAAAGGTAACTTCGCACGGGACGTGGAGCCGTGGACACACCATTTACTCTCTATTGATTTTTTATATATTTTAAAATTTTATCTACATATTTAATACAAATCTTAATATAAATAAATGATTCTGATAATACATGTCTCTGTAAGTGCTAAGACCATCTCCAACCATATTCCCTTCATTTCGTTTCCTTCCTGATTCCCTTCCCCGTTCTCATTCCCTTTATTTCCTCTCATCTCCAACAGCTTCCCCTCGAGGGGAATCGCGAAGGGAAAGGAGAGAGAATCCCGTCCTGAAGGGAATGACTCTGGGAATCCCGTCGTGACGGGAACCGTGAAGTGAAAGCGTTGGAGCGCTGAAGGGAACGAAAATCCCGTCGTGAAGGGATTTTGGTCCCTGAAGGAAAACCGTTGGAGATGGTGTAATGAAATTTCTCTTTCCCGTTCTCGTCCGTTCTTACCTACAAGACGGCCACATCCCATCAGTGGTAGAGCCCCATCAGCGGCTGGCCTAGCGTTAGAGACTCGAATGGGAACGCAGCCACGAACCCTCAGGGAAAGTAGCAGCGAACGCGAAACAACGTCGCGGTATACAGCCCGGGCCGGAAGCATCGCATATGCTGATATGCCTCGTTCCAAAGAGAGAAGAGTCGCAGGCGTCGTCACGATATATCCACGCGCGTGTTGATAGCTCCCTTCTACTGCTTAATCTGTGAGTGATTACAGGCAAATGCAGACAAATCTGATCCCATTAGAATGAAAAGAATGAAGAGTCCATACTAGTATTATTACTACTCCATATACAGTAAGGGAACTCGTATTTTGAGCTGTTGTACTGTCTATCCATCTGAAAGACATTCTTGCTTCTTACGTATAGCCGTGAGAATGCAAGATCCAGTGCTCTGTTTCGTCATGTATGAGCAGTCGAGCATAAGCTTTTCTCGACAGAACGTGGTTAATCATTATAATCAACCAAGGGTCAGTCGTCGTAGACAAAAATGATCATCTGACACCACAGTCGAGTCTTTTTCAGAGCGAAACCGAGACGAGTTTTCCCAACGCATGACGCGCCGGCATGGTTGTACCGCTGGCTGTGGCCAACTTCTTTCTGTACGTTGCCCTTTCTTGCATCTCCCTTCAACATGCGACTCTAAGATCATTTCTAACCATATTTACTTTATTTCATTTTTTTTCTGATTTTCTTCTCTGTTTTTATTCCCTTTATTTTCTTTCATCTTCAACAACTTTCCTTTAAAAAGAACCGCGAAGGGAAATGAGAGAATCTCATCCTTAAAAAAATGACACTGAAAATTCCGTCATAAAGAGAACCGTAAAAGAAAATCGTTAGAACGCCGAAAAAAATGAAAATTTCTTTACAATACAAATATCACTCTGAAAAAAAATTGATAGGGCTAGTCTAAGTGAAACCCAGGGGCTAGTCCAAGGTCAAACCCAGGGGCTAGGCCCGTTGGACGTAATCCGTACGGAGTTCGTACGGCTACATGTATTATAAATGAATGATTCTGATAGTACTCTGCATGTACTCCTATTCGTTCGAGCTGCGACCGAACATGGCCAGTTGTAGATCGGCTGCGGCACAGCCGTCACGCAGTTCAATTCTGTGGTTCCCATGGTAGACACGACGAAGGAATCCGGTGGACGCTGTGGTACGGAATCATAGCCCGGAGTAATAATAGCCTGGATCGTGATCGTGTTTTAGGACTTTCAGGATTGACTCCATCACGGGTTAGAACTTTTTGGATTTACCACTCCATGCATCAGCGTTACATGAAAATTTGTCACTTTTCCCCTTTTATTAGGTACCTGATGCTTGGGCATGCGGGGCTTTGGGACAGGGCCTGAAAAAGGCTCGGCTTGAAACGCCTGACAGGCCCCAAGGCCTGAAAAGCTGATTCGTGTGGCTACACAGTCTGAAAAGCTAGAACCCGGCCCATCCTTGGAAAATCAGGACGGGCTGCCATAAGAAGGTGTACCTCGCCCTTTCTCTTCTCTCACTGGTACACGACCCAAGAGATGGAGCAATTTTTACTTTTATATTTTTTAATTTGGAAGAGATAGACGTCAATTTCGAAAAAATGTAAAAATAGGAGTCTTTCGGAGGATGATAAATAAATCTCGCTTATTCAATAGAATATATATATATATATATATATATATATATATATATATATATAAAATGTGACTAGCGTACTGTAAACTGTTATATCATTCTTAGTTATGATCTCAAAAGCAGTATAGTTATGATTTATAAGATATGCTAGTTACTACAAATATATATGGTCGTAACTTGGTACTTTCTCTGGTCGTAACTTGGTATCTTTTTTGATCGTAATTATGTACTTTTTGTCATGTGATCGTAGCTCATTCACTTCTGCTCACACTTTCAGTTACGATCCACAAGGTAGATCAGTTACTACAAAAGTAGTATCATGTTATAATTATATAATGATCCTAAAACTTCATCAAAATATAGCCTTCATGTCCCCTCCACTTCGACCATTGCATACTGCAAGAGTGAAGCTTCCATGGCGGAGGAGGCTTCGTCTGCGCAACCGAGCCCCGCGGCCTCCCGCCCAGTCTGTTGCATTGTCAAGCTAGGTGCTCTCTCACGCCCTCTACCACGATATGCCTCCTTTTCCTTGCGTGCCTGTGTAGCCATGCATGCCTCTCTGGCATCGATTGATTTGAGAAGCTATGGTGGGGTGGTGCAGGTGGAGCGGCGATCGCGAACAAGGGCGAGCTGGAGAGCATCAACGAGGGCAGCATGCAGTCAGTGTGCATGTAGCTAAAGTAGGCCATGTCCGATACCGATGATGCCAGCCTGGAGAAGGTTCTGGGTATGGATTGGAGCAGGAGGAGTGACGATCCGACTCGATCGGCCGTAGTTGCGCAGTGCAAGTCTATTTTGCACCTAGACGCAGAATAGACTTGGCGCGTATGTGTATGGTAGAAACAAACCCTAACCTTTACAAAGAATTAAAGAGAGCATGAAATAATTCAAACCCTAACCTTTACGAAGAATTAAAGAGAGCATGAAATAATTTAAACCCTAACCTTTACGAAGAATTAAAGAAAGCATGAAATAATTCAAATATTTTTTGCAAATATAATATCAAGTATTATTATAGCAGAAGATCATAAGTTAGGATATACTACCAGAATGAAATATTAAGAGAAATAGAAAATATTAATACTCACTAATTGGAAAGGCATAAAGAAAATTTCACAACATCATCTATATAATGCCACTACCACGAAACAAGGTTATAATAATAAAGGAGTAGTCAAAAGGTATTTTAATAAGTTATCTAATCCTTTAGGGACTATGATACTTGAAGAATACAAAAAAGAAATTGAAGGCAATGTAGTAAATACATCTAAAGCTATAATATTTGTATTTAAGCAATTAAGAAAAATATGTACAAACATACAAGCCAAGAGATCTAAAAGGGCAAACAATATCATCGCCCAACTAGAGGGCGAGGAGAGGCCACCTGACTTGCCACCGTGGCCTACATGACCGCCACCAAGACCAAGAATGGATCGCCTGCTAAGAGGACAAGATTTATAAAAATATCCCACTTAGTAGACGAGAGGAGGGAGCTGCACTCCTGGTGGGTCTGGCAAATGGATCATCCACTGAGAGGATGAGATTTAGAAAAATATCCCTCTTAGAGTGTTGGAAAAGGGACAAGGAAATTTCTCGCTCTTTGGGAGGGTGAGAAATGCCTTGCTGTCATCAAAGGGCAAAAATATGTCTGAATTCTCATTTTAATCTAAAAAAAAGAGAGGCTTGAGAGGAGAGGAGGGCAAGAGAAGAATGGCAAAGCCCTGTCGGATTTGATCTTCATTGTCGATAATTTACGTAATCTCGTTACTGGCTTTTGATCCCTATTAGGTTAGCCAACAGACCAAGGTTCAGATCTTATGAACATATAATGTTTGGGTAGTTGTACTGTTATTTTTTGTTGTAGTATTTTATAGGATTTAGTGGTAGATTTTTAGAACAAGGTAGAGTAACAATGAAACCTAGGATTTGATAGTTAGATTAGTTGTTTGAGGTATTTAGGGTTATAATATTTGAAATATGTTTTATATGTATTGTTATTTTTTATAAAGTACTTAGGGTTTAGTATTTTTTTTATTATGTTTAGGTTATGTAGTTTAGGGGTAGTTGTATTGTTATTTTTTGATGTATTTTGTGGTTATTCTAAGTTTTCAAGCATGTTATTACAAACTGTGTTTTGTTAAATTCGTGGTACGTTGTGATATAAAGCATGTACGCCTACTGGGGTTGGGGACCACTACTAGCACTGGAGCTGCTTGACTCACAATTGGATGGCAGGCACCACTCCTTCCTAATAGTTGTTCGAGGGGGGGGGGGGGTTAAACTCATGGTGTTGCGTCTATGGGTTCCAGAGGAGGTCATGACTCATGAGGTTGGATGAGCATTGGATCCCCGGGTTTGCAAAACATAGTTTTCACGTGCCTACTGTCTGTTGTTCGTCAAGTCTTCTCCGTGCATAACTTGAACATATTTTGTTTGTAGGTTGCACGCAGCGGGGCTACTCCCACTCAACAGATTGGTTGAGGTGGACGAGGCGATCAGACGAGCATAGGCTACAAGGTGGTTCTCCTATGATCGATCCTGCAACATTTTTGGACCAATGGAGGCCCAAAACACACATGTTGCACCTTCCATGTAGGTAGATAGTGCCTACACTACACGACGTCTCGTTCCTACTTGGCCTACCTTGCATTGGGGTCACGGTGGCTGTGGATATGGAGCCTAGTTGGTGTGAGGACCACCTAGCACACTTCTCTAGCGTTATTGGAGGGTTGATTCCCCCGTGTATAAGTTATTTGTTGCGAGCAAGATGCATAGCGCTACGAAGAAGTGGGTCCTTTGGTTCACGACACATTATTTTCTATTTCATGCTTTCTTGTTACATTCTTGCTTTATGTGCTTAATTTTCTTGTTTTTACTAACAGGCAGATTACATCCATCACAAGGCTGACAATGTCACTGTGTGTAGCCGTGTAGGCACTTGGAGGCCTACCTGCTCTAGTTGTTCGATCTGATCATGTTCACCAGCACGTACGATAGCTCAGTGAGGGAGGGCATGATCCACTACACTAGGCAGATAGCCAATGCCCCATTAGAGGAGGTCCCCCAATATAGTTGGGCTTCAGCTATGCTGGCCACGACGTATAGGGGTCAGTGCGAGGTCTACATGAAGGTGGATTGGATTGCCATCTTCACCCATTTCTCGTTGCTTGTTCAGCTATGGTCCTACGAGCTACTCTCTATTGGGCGACTGCTTATGGAACATTCGGTGTACCCTGCCATGAAGTCCAGGCCAGATGACAAGGACAGACCAACCATGAGTTCTTTGTGGTGTCGACAACGGGTAAGTTATCTTGTGATCCATACGTCTCATGTATTCAATATTTTGCTTCTTTGATTTAATGCATATGACGAGTCTTTTTTTTAAGCCAACATGGGCCCACGTGTAGATGCGTAGGTCATACCTTGACTTTATGGCCCAGTTGGACACGCTCATGGACGACAACATACGGTGGACACCGTTCAGTGAGGTGGACGCCCACAACTGTTCATCCCACGAACTCTCTTCATTGTGTGTTATGGATATGGACTACTAGATGACTAGGAAGCCATTGGTGTTTAACATCTTCATCGAGGAATACGTGTCACACGGGGTGATGCACTGATTCGATCTTCACCAGCATTATCTCGTAGACGTTGTCCACATCGTGGCTCCTCATGTTTACAAGTAAATGTTATGAATTGCTTTTTCCAATCATTATTTTTGCAATGTTATTGAGCTAATACACCATAATGTCTTGCAGGATGGCGCGATATGGGTGCCACATGTGGAGCCTTAGGTGACGTTGTGGGAACATGCTCTAGAGGACGTTATTTAGGAGGACCAGCCACACTCTGTCGAGGCCTTTGTGGAGTACCAGCATTGGTTCCTACCACAGACACAGACACGGGTCACATTCATGCCACCTGAGGTGCAGAGGCACAGACTGAGAGTGAAGGACATATACCTAATGCGTAGGGACTAGGCCTTGTCATTGGTGGTATGTTTCTTTCGTAACATCTAGCGTTCTACCCTTAGATTAACTTTCAAAGTACTTATGTTAAGCTTCATATTATTTGTTCGAGGAGGGACCTTGTGCAACAAGTACATGTGGAGGCCAGTCAATATATCCAACACGCGAGACAAGGGCTAGAGATCTCTGCGTCAGAGGTGCTGGCGTCGCTTATGAGGATCTACAAGCAGACGAGCAAGATCTTGACAATGACCTCTTGTCGCGTCAGGACTGACATTGTTCCTCCACTGTAGTCGCCTCACTCGACGTCGACTTTTACTGCTCGGTCTCCTCACCTGTCCTCAATGTTTACGGCTTAGTCTCCTCTAACCCCACGTCCATCATACTTGCCAGATACTTCAATCAAATAATGAATATGTTGCATTACATGCACTTAACATAGGTGGACTCAACAAAATCTTGTTTCACTTTCCATCATGGTTCCATAGTTTGGCGCCATGCCGTTTGCCACATATGCCTCTGGGTCATGGTCGTGCGCTCCTCCCATGGACAATGGTAATTTCGTCAACAATGGATTCTCTACTTCGTAAAGTTTATTGTTGCCTGTTATACTAACATGTCGTACTCCGTAATGCATATTCAGGGTTCAATGATTGTGATGAAGAGGAAGATGAGGCAGCAACACACCCTTAGCGTTATGTGCGTCGCTCTCCTCAGTACGACATCGACACCTTCTTGAACTAGGGTGCTTCGCATGAGGTGCTTGGTCCATCCCGGTTGACGGCACACCTCCCATACTAATGCAACAAAGTATGAGAAGTACGCGATGTCTGCTCACACTTGCTAGCCTACACAGATAATGGTTCTATCAAACCTTCTCACTTACTCAACACACCATGTGAGAAGCACGGGGCCACAAAACGCCGAAGCCTGGTTCTCGCCTATTGAACAGGTGATGAGGCCTATTTTATCAAATTTTTGAAATAGGTCCATTTTGACTAAATTAAAAATTAAAAATAAAAATCCCAAGAGATGCTGCCGCTCCTGTCGGCCCGAAGCATTTCGCACCAACACCACCATTTTTTTTTTACTGAAACGTGCGTGACAGCCATGGAGAAACGTCAGTGGAATATTAAGCGTCAGTGACAAAGCCACACTGACCGTGGCGGCGAGAAGGACGCAACAGTGAGCGGGGTCGTTGTCGTCCCACGTCCATCGTGCGTCTAGGCGACGCTCGGTCCTGTTCCGCAGGACCAGCGGATGAGCTGAGGCCACCAAACTCGCCTCGGTTTCATTAAGGCCAACACCAGCTCCAATTAGACCTGACCTGCGTATTGTACTATGCAATTAAACCTGCTCCTCTTGAGTCTCAATTCATGAACTGCAGGGTTGCTCTAGTTGGAGGCTCTGGGATCAGAGCTGAAACCATCAAATTCTATGCCGTGTGAATATTTCGCCACGCTATTGATCTTCTGATGACAGGAGAAAAGCTGGAGCGGAAAAGGTAAACGTTGAATAAGAGCAGTAACTTGGAATTGAAGAACAGCAGGCAGGTAGGTCGCAGGACTGGCGAGTAACAGGTCCAGCAAAATGTACCTGACCACCTGTGTTTCTTTGGAAACGGCTAGTGTTTGTGAAGCAAGTAGCACCAACAAACGAGTTTTAGGGTATTACTATCCTACAAGATATAGTATCCGTATCGCGTTCTTATTACCAAACCTTAAAACATGATGGCCAGCTAGATGGTTCCTAGTGAAAAATGTTCTCAAATCAAGCCAGTTTGGTTTGCACAAACTGTTTCTACGAGAAACAAGCCAACGCGAACTAAATGGGAGGGCAGCGCCCGTTTCGCTCCGGAAACACGATCGAAAACGCAGAACGATTCACAAAACAGGCTAGAGGGCGATTTGTAGGAGGAGAAGGGAGAGGGTGGTTCCTAATATGCCCCATAGCTCTGCGTGCCCGCACCGAGATCCATCGAGCTCTATCGAGATCTCTCTGCCTCCCCCTCTCTCTCATGCCTGAGCCTTCCTCACCCTCCCTTATCCTCTCCCCTCTCTCTCTACTAGGTGGCCCCTCGAGCCAAAATAGGATTATTGTTACACCATTAAAATCGGCTAAAATACTTTAAAATACATAGTAAAAATAACTCCAAACATTATAAAACTTGTTGATTTTGTATTGATATGAGCACATGTTAAAATAACTAATAACCATGAAATACTCAGAAAAACAAAAAACAACAAATCAAGCCAAGAGTAAATTAGTCAATTACACCACCATCCTCTCGTTTAAGAAACTGAATCCAATCAGCTACCAAACGATTTTAAGATAATTTCTATTTATCAGAGAAACGTTTCCAAAGAAAATCCAGAACCAAAACATTTCTAAAAGAATCTAATCTGTACCCAATAGGCCCTCGGATGCAATTTGTGATCAAAATCGCGTGATGGGATCAGTCAGCGAAGCCAGCGTGCTAATGGCGTTCAAGGAAAGCGATGCATACCTTCAGCCCCAGACGACCCCATCAATCTGTTGGATCTTACTGTAGCCTGGACTGAGAATGATTGCAATGCTCACTCCCTGGTACAGCTGACCTGCAATTAGGCGACTTAGCTCCTCACATTTATGAGTGTCACTTCCGTTCCATCTTTATGCACAGAGGCACATTCAATCAGGAGGTCCACACACAGATCTTGACGAGGCATCTTTCACAGTTCATTTCATGCACCATACAGCATACATGCAGCAGTTTCAACAATAAATTCTGAAGGAAAAAAAGGGTGAAAACACGTAGAACTTGGTTAATACTCAGGTGCTTCTGCAGTTCTGCTGCGTGTGGCCTCAGATGCAATCTAAAATGTGGAAGTTGAGACAATGAAATCAATGATCTCCTTCAACATGTCAGCAATTCCCTACGCATCAGGGAACTTTAAATTAGAACCCGTACACCACCTTACAAAGGGTAACTTCTTGCCGTCACCTTACTATGCTATCTTTACACTATACTTCTTGCTGTGTTGCCACCTCTGATAACAGTTTCAGAGCCTTAATATGTAGCCTTAATATTGTAGGTCCATATTGCCATTTGCCCCCCTAAACCTATTGATAAGTGGCATAAACATATGTGTACCTTTCTTCAGGTACCAAATGAAAAGCTTTATTTGAATCTTCAGAGATCAGAAGGATTATTTCTGCAAGGTTTGCTGCTACTGCAATAACAACGGTAATCAGAAATTATAAACATTACTCCACAAAGTTTACAGTTACTTCAACAAGACCTACAATCTGAAAGAATGTAACATCTTTGTGTATTCTAGAAGGTAAACACATTCAGAGTTTCTTTGTCCTTTTATTATCGGTCGGCTTTCCCTTTATTTCCTTTTCTTCCTCTGATTCAAATCTTTTACTTGTCTCTTATTAGCCAAAGATGAAAGATGTCCACTGGCTGGTAAAGGAGCTCCATCTGAATTCCTTTTACACAACTTGAGACAGAAGAAAGCTTACAATCAAGCTTTGAAGTAAGAATAAACAACCAATGGAATCAAGAAAGCAACATAATTTTCGGGAAAGAATGGAAACAAGAAAATAAAGGGAAAAAGAAAAGGAGGACAGACCAATCTAGTTTACCTCTTTGCTAGAGTAGAATAGCACACCAACAGCTAAAGCTAAAATAAAATCTTAACCACCTACTGAGCTCAAATCCAGGAAACAGACATGGGTAATTTAATTCAATCAAACTGGCACACAGGTAAAAAAGAAAAACATGTAAAGCCTGTATGGGTGCATTTTCTTTAGTCAAGTTCCATAGACATGTCAGCTACCCCATAGCAATCACTTCAAGGACAAGTAATTAGCCCAGCAACAGCTCCTACCTAACTTAATCCCCCACCCTTTCTTGCTTGCACAATAATAAGTTTCTCTTGCGTAGGCTCAAACAATGATACAGCACCTCACTTTAAAACATCACCTTTAATGCTAGCATTATATGAGTGAGGAGGTAGGAGACATCTATAAACTATAAGAGAGGAATCAATAGCACCATACTGAAACATCATTCCTCTGATGAGGAAGAGATGATGAGGGAGGGCGATGCGTGTGTTGCGCTTCTGAGAAGCAAGCTCCATGGCTTGCTCGAGAGGAACCGCACTCTGGAAGAGGAGAACAAGCAATTGAGACACCAAGTGAGCCGACTGAAAGGTCAGGTCTCCTCTCTCGAAGGGCAGGATAATGATAAAAGGATGCTGTGGAAGAAGCTGGAGAATTCTACAACCAGCATCAGCTACTCCAAGGAAAAGCAGTTTGTCCAGAACAACGAAGAAGCAAAGGAAGCCGTAGATCTCAACAACTCATTGTGTTACAGCAGGCAGCAATTCTCGAGGACAACGCTAATGAGATCAAGGGCACCAAGGGTTCCAAATCCACCGCCCAGTCCGACATGCATCAAACCGGTGATAAACGTGAGAAAGGAAGGATGCATGGCTCCTCCTCCCCCACCACCTCCATTACCTTCCAAGTTGCAGAGGAGCACAAAGGCAGTACAAAGGGTGCCAGAGGTAGTCGAGTTGTACCGGTCGTTAGTGCGACGTGAAGGAAAAAATGATTCAAAGTCTGGATCTGCGGGAACTCCAGTGGCCACTAACAGCCGAGAGATGATTGGGGAGATTGAGAACAGATCAGCTTATGTTTTAGCTGTAAGTACAAATATTCTCTAACATTTATAAGCATAAGTAGGTACAAATATTGTTTTACTTATATGTGTTAGCCATCAGTTCTTTATAGGATTAGAGACATCAGAGAAGATATGGACTGCCACCAAGAAATTAATTTCTGAATATCTCTTCCATTTCATGCACAAGGGAAATCTATTTTTGCATAACATGTTCCTTCATCATTCAAAACTTCTAGATTCATCAGAACATGTCATTTCCTCTCCTTCCATCCATGTGACAAAAAGATTCTTCACCAATTTTTGTCTTGTTCTTCTTTCTAGAGTTGATGATAATTCACAACTCTTTAGTGGTACCACTGATAGTAAAATATGTAGTGGTGGATACTACTTTGTACAAGTAAGTGTAGAACTTGAGTCATGCTTTGATATTCCTCATATGCCCCCTTCAGTAAAAAAAGGGGGACATTTTGGGACGCGCGCAGCGAAACCTTTTAGACTTTGGCTGTTAGCAACTTAATAAATATTAGGTGATGATATGTGTATATTTGTTGCAAAATGTTATTTTATAATATTACAGTTTTACTGGGGTTAATAAACATGTTACAATGGAAAGTAATGGTCAAAGTGGCGTTTTGGATACCGTCTCAATGTCGCAACTGTAACTTACTTGTGACTGTAGCGAGTATCAGTGATTTCCTCTTATAATTTCCGTTCCAACAGATTAAATCAGATGTAGAAAATCAGGGTGAATTTGTGAACTTCCTGGCAAGTGAAGTTCAGAATGCAGCGTACAAGGAAATAGCTGATGTTGAAGAGTTTGTGAAGTGGCTAGATGGAGAATTGTCATACCTTGTGGATGAAAGGGCAGTGCTCAAGCACTTCCCTAACTGGCCTGAGAAGAAAGCAGATGCCATGAGAGAAGCGGCATTCACCTATCGAGATCTGAAGAACCTAGAATCAGAAGCATCATCCTTCCATGATGACAGGAGAGTGGCTACACCTATGGCTCTCAAGAGCATGCAAGCTCTGCAGGATAAGTGAGTAGATGAGTTAACTGTATTTTAACTCAAAAAGAAATAGTTGCATTACTAATTTTATTGAACTCTGTGGTATGGTACTATCAAGTAATCAACATTCACCTAATTGTACTTTCCCTTGCTGTAGAATTGAACAAGGTATTCATAATACTGAACGAGTAAGGGACAGTGCAAGTGGAAGATACAGGGATCTTAAGATCCCTTGGGAATGGATGCTCGACTCCGGAATCATAAACCAAGTGTGTAATCCAATACTTATATGACACATCAAATGAATCATGTTGATAGATATATGACACATATGGTGCATGCTCATGCTACATTAAACAGCTAAAGATGGCTTCGTTGAAGCTTGCAAAAGAATACATGAACCGCATTATGATTGCACTGAAGTCAGATCCATTTGCAAACGATGAGGAGCTGCTTCTGCAAGGTGTCCGCTTTGCCTTCCGCATACATCAGGTAGGTCGGTTCCAATCACGAATTTGCATTGTGTGTTACTATGTATAAGACTAGTTAACTAATTGCACCAAAATAATTTTACAGCTTGCAGGTGGCTTCGATGAAGGATGCCGGAAAGCATTTCAAGAACTAAAGATGTATGCAAGCAAGTCAGAGTGATCTGAGTTTACATGTGTTCAAATACAAGTCACCAAGATCAACATAGATGATCAAGTTTTGCCAAATCTGGTTCCAAGTGGAGTCCACCAAATCTTGATGATAATTTTGCACACAATTTTATAAAGCTTAATTTATTCTGCATCCAAGTTGCTGATCTCTTAGGTACAAGTTGAGGCTCTGAAAATTCTAAATGCATCTTACATATGACCCTTAACTCAGTGAACAATCCATGGTTACATCTAAAATTTCAGTTGAGGAACTAAAGTTCAACTTATTTGCTACTTTGTTTTGTATAAATCAACCAGACAACCAACATAAGAGTCCCCCAAGATCATCAGGTGAAATCTTACTATGAAGTACCAATGTGAAAACAATACATGAATGATCAGCCTATGAGCTTTTTTACCATCGTTGGAGAGGTACCAAGAGGCACCACTGACTATAACTTGAAAGGTACTAAAAATTGGTACCTCCAGTACCAAATTTTGGTACCTCAGGTACCAAACTCAAGCTATAATTTTGGTACCTCTTGGTACCTTTCCAAGGACCGTAAAAAGGCTCTCAGCCTATTATGCATGCTTGGAAACAGTAAGTGTCCCTTTAATTCCTAGTGAAGATTCACAACCATAATTCATCGAAAAAAAAGATTCACAACAGTTAGAACTTAGAAGTCATTGGATAAATCTGTTGCTGATAGTTCTATCTCTAGTGATTTTATCTCTGAACTGCAGAGCTCTAGGCTTATTTGTTCCAGAATTTTTTTAGGATTGCTGAAGAAAACAGATAGATTAGTTCTCAAAGTTCAAAACTGGACCATTGCTTCCACTACTCAAACCCGTGAAACAATTACCTGACAATATTTTTGTTTCTTGGCTGTAGCAAAGTTTATAAGACATTAACTAACTATCATCTCCACATCTATTTTTGCGAACCTGAGGCCGGTTTGGAATGAACAATTTTTCCTATCCCTACAGGAACTGACCTGTTTTCTATGAAATTCGTACCAAATTCTCATGTTCCTTAACCCTAAAGGATCACGTTGGTTGCTAAAAATGCACAAGTGTTCCAGTTGGCAAATCTCTACAAAATAAAAAAACTACAGAAATTCCAGAAGGCTGCTCACAAGAAAAAAAAAAAAGACACGGGCACCTATCAACTAGATACTGCCTACCTTTCCAGCTTCCTGTTTCCCGTTGCTGCATATCGAAGGCAGGCATGAGCGAGATACAGAATGCGCACGATTATTCATTTGCGACTAAGCCCTATCGAGGATTTAATCACCCAAGACAAACGCATAATGAGGGCAAGGACGCAGGCATCAGAAATGCATAATGGCTTGCTAAATCTACAAATTCACACAGGAATGAGGGCAAAGAATTACTCCTATTGAGCAATCGCCCACAAGTACCTGGATTCCCGCGGCCCTTCTTGGGTGAATTCCTAGCTGCGGTGGACGCGAATTCGCGGCGGAAACAACCGTCGGGGTCGGTCCAAATTGACGTCATCCTGTCGCGGCAACGCGCTGCCGCCCGCCGGTCGCCGACGTTTACTTCTGCCCCGCCCGCACTTTTTCTCTAGGCTTCGTGGAGACCCGATCGGGGCGGCTCGCCAACTCATCCGGGTCCATGGGTCAGCGAGTCAGCGAGACGCTCTCGCGCCGTCGCCGTCGCCGTCGCGCACCAACTTCCCGGCACTTCGGGTCAGCGGTACTGTCGTGATCTATGTTTCTCCACTGACTGGTGGGCTCAAGATAATTCGGGCCCACTTGCTGTGTCAGCAGCAGTGTATATTGTACCTGTCGGCCCCACTTGACACCCGCTAGGCCACGATATCGACGTTTCCTTCCGGCGCCTTCCAAAATTTTCCCTTCGCTTCCACTCCTCGCCGGCGATGGCGCGCTCCGGCGGAATCTCCGACCAGCTCTTCGTCTCCGTCAAGATGGAGAGCCCCCACCTCGCGGGGCTCGACCTCTCCCCCCACCTCTTCGGCTCCCACCCCGTCGCCGGCTCGTGGGACCCCTGCAAGGCCGTAAGCTCCGGATCGCCTCTAGCTCACGTGATATGTATGCGTTGCGATTTTGACGCGTTTCGGGGTGTTTTTCGCAGCTGCCGATGGAGAGGGCGGCCGCCGCCGTGTGGGAGCTCAGCTGCGTCGTCCCTTCGCAGCACGGTGAGTTGGGTGATTTGATCTTGCCGTTTGATCGCTTCGCAGGGGGTTTGGGTTCCTTCGTTGTGGGGTTTTGGGTAGGACGAGCGCAATTTCTGTGCCATGCCTTTGGGATGTACTGTTATCTGAGTAACTGTATCGGGGACTTTTTTTTTATTGGGATGAATTAGCGGATTCCAGTTTTTGTGGTTAACAATGTAGCATGTGAAGTTGTGCTTTTGGAATAAATTTAAATTGACTTGTGAACTGACCGTTTTCTCTTGTTAACTGAGTAGATTGTTTGTATATGTTTAGAATTGGATTTTCTTTCGATCCTTAGCATTCTAATTAGCTTTACGCCCTTTTTTTTAATTAGAAATGCTGGATTTCAAGTTTGTTTTGAGGCAAAAAGACAATAGTTCGAGGTACATTGTTGAGGAGGGGCCGAACCGATCACTAGGTTGCAGGAACATTGAAGTGGAAATGAGGACTGCGGTGTTTAAACTCGATGAAGAGAAGGATTTACTTGAGTGCAAGGTTCAGGTTGAGACAGAAATCTTATCCCCATTTGACTTGGCTGCTAGTTGGAGGGTTCATCAGGAGTATCTTCAGCCGTCAAGGGTGCGAGGGACCCATGATGTCACTATCAATGCTGGGCTAGAATCCAGGGCCAAGGTCTGAAATTTGTTTCACTGCTTTTATATTATGTTTTGGACACGCGGTGATAATTCCTAGAGAAAGTAGGAAATGGTGAACCTAATCATGTATACATATAACAATCTTTCTGTGAACTGTATAGAAACTTAATGTTGCAAACCTGGTTATGAAAATAACACCAGTCACTGCTAGGCGTCTAAAAATGGGTTCCAGCCAATGGTCGGTATTTAACAGTCTATTACCTGTGAGAGTGCTGTTGGAGCACAATAGATAGCTTGACACAGCTTGCTACTTGGTTGTTGGACTTTCTAATTTGTTTGGGTTCTAGCAAAACACATTTATTCCAACGAGTTATTGATTTTTCTATTATTAATTGATATTATGACATGATGCGCTTACTGGAGACGGTAATGTGAATGGGATTGTAGATCTTTTATCAAAATATAATTTTAAATATTACCAAGCATATCATTATGAAGAGTATGGCTATCTTGTGCTAAAACATCAAGAAGTTTGACTGCTTGCTTCCCATGGTGACAAGGATTTATGACCACCGGGGACATTTGAGTAATGCTTTAAAACTTGACGATCACTCATGACGATTCTTGTACCTTACAAGGAATTGCAGTCATTTAAATTCTATTTAACTAACTTGCCTATGTAATGGAAAGTGAGAAACCACAAGATTAGTACAGGTAAATGTTAAAGACATTTAAGGTAAAAATATATAATAAGTAAGAGGATAAATATATGATCGAAAAGTTAGGATGATGTAACTAATGAAAATTGCCCCACTTTCATGTCCGAAAGCTGTCTCTTTGTGGAGTGTGACACCCAAATTTGCAAAAAACATATCCATGTGTGAAGAACTGAGTTAAAGTGTTGTTTTTAGGATAAGAATAGTGTGGGCCTATGTTCCCACAAAGCTGCTGCCCATGTTTCTATTTCAAAACTTGTTCTGCTTCCTTTTCTGTTCTGCCAGTTTTTCTTGTTCCTTCAAGCAGAATGGCTTCACTTCTGGTTTGGAGCTTGATTTAGAGAAGTATGAAGTTCCAACACCAAACATGGGCTCAGGTGTTGTTTATGCAGCTAACCTGACCGAAAATCCACGTTCATTGCTGCATGTGAGTTCTTCAAACAATGATACAACAAAGGACATTTTGCACAACTCAATCAAGGGCGATGCATTCCCGAATCACTATGCTAACACTATGAAGGTATAACTTTAGTTTCATTTTCTGTTAATTTCTTAAAATCATGCGAGTTTGATAATTTAGGTGTTCCACTGTAGAAAAAGGTAGTTGTACTTTTTACTGAAGTATGTGATCATTTTGGCTTCTGAGAAATGACTTCTTCAATAGTGTCATCATAACTCGTTCAAGCATCCAGTAAGTTAGTTACTGTCTTTAGATCTTTCAGTACACTCCAAAATAGAAATTAGGTTGAATTAATTTGAATGAGTTTATTAACCAGAAGAATTTTTCTATTATTGCATGATTTTAATATGTTATAGCACAGAATCCCGAATTCTAAAGTGCGTGGACTTTTTCTTATGGCTATGAAGCCAACAACTTTCCTTTACTTTTTTGAACATAAGGCACATCAGTATCAACTTTCTTCGTCAAGTTTCTAGACATTATCATTTGATATGTATCTCATGGATGTTTTATCTTTCGTCTGACATCTGTTATCAGCTTAAACTTGTTATCTGTGCAAGTTCCTTCTCCTGTAGATTTCTTGCTTTCTATATCTTATGGCTGAAAGTTTTGCAACTTTTTTCCTGATAAACTTAAAATTTTGAGCCTATATTCATTCATGTACTTTATTGTGATTTATGTCTCTGGTAGCATGGCCTTTGCATCCTATTTAGATGGCATAAACACAAACTATTTCTTACCCTTTTATCCCTATGAATATATATACCTGTAGCAATTATTAATAAATTATTCAAGAGATACTTTATAATTTTTTTGCCTCAGGATGCCACTGGAGGACATGCACCATCACTGGAAGAACAAAGGGCGGTATTTGTTGATAGAGGTGTTGGCTCACCAAAGTTTGCAAGACCAACAAATGAAAACTTTTCAATGAGCGACATCAAGTTGGATTCTGAAGCAAAGGTTGTACATCACACAACACTTCACATCACATCATAAAATTTACTAAATTATGATCTATATGCTATGCTTGAATTGTAAATTCTTAAATCTTAATATTCATGGGCTTATAGCAAGTATAATCTCTGTAGTCTGTATCTAATTGATATGTGCTAATAGGTATTAAGCTTTAAGTATCAAAGTGTAGCTTCATAACTTCTTAGGGCATGTTTGGTTCTAGGGAGGGAGGAATACTCCAAAAGCAAGGATCTTCCTGCCCGTTGGCAAGGCTGGGCAAAGGTGGGCGTGGGCAAGAGAACCAAACATGCCCACCCTTCCTTAACGTATGTAGAGCATACACTACACCTTTTTTTTAGATAATGGAAGTACAACTTCCAGCCTCTGCATCAATAAGACATCCAAGATGCACACAACCATTTTTTTGAAAATAGGCGCTCATTCGCGTCCAAGAGGACTCGAACTTGGGTGGTCTAAGCGTACATCCACACCCTCAACCAACTGAGCTAGAAATATGCGTTGTGCTTCTATGCTTCTCACCCCTTCAATAAAAGTTGCACAATCTTGAAGTTCTTGAAGTGTTAAGTAGTTAGAATCAACCCTTGGCTTCTTTAAAATTTCAGTAACTCAAATGGTGAAGCATCAAGGCACTGCTCAAGAAATATCTAGGATATGTATTTCCATTTCCACCCTTTCTTTTGTTTTGGTCTATCACTCTGTCATATAAAATACTCATTTCCTGTCATCCTATGATATTCCTTGTAACAGCTTCTGAAACTTTCAAAACTTGTTGCTTCTTTTTCTGTAATCTTAACTTCTGACAGCCACCAGCAGGGTATGCCAGCAGCAGAAGGAGCTGCTGCTGCAGCAGCAGTAGCTGATCAGATGTACGGCCCAAAAGAGGACCGCAAGTTGGCCATTGTGCTGGTAATTTTCATATACTTAGAATTGTTCATTTTACCTTGCAGATACATCACAGTTATCTAGATTACTTATACTTCTACATAAGTGCTTTTGTTTCCAGGGAATTATCATTTTCTGTATAAATTATAAAGATCTGAGTTTGGTAAGCGTGTAAAAACCTCTTGCAGCAGAATTGGTTCACCCCACAATCCACAGAAATTAACTTGCTAACTGATTTGACTGGTCTACTTTGAAAGATGCATCCTGGTCTGCCTGCAGTTTGCACACCATTTGTTCTGATCTACATAAGTTAGCGCAGTACTCTGTACCCAGCTATCTTTTGTTTACTTCAAGTGCCGATAAAAGAATGTACAGCACCTCACAAAAATATAGACTTTTCCTGTGTGCAGGTTTCATCTCTATATTTTATCTAAAGAGAGATGCATATATTCAGATCTTGCTGCAACCATTCATATTGATTTCATTGACACACTTTCTTTACTTCAAGTACATATGCAGTTCTTTTGTAATCTTATGCTGACATTCTAGGTTGGGCTGCCAGCTCGTGGTAAGACCTTTACAGCAGCTAAACTTACAAGATATCTTCGATGGTTAGGTCATGAAACAAAACACTTCAATGTTGGAAAGGTGAACATTTAGCATAAGCTTATTTTGCAGAGGATTACATATATGCATAGTAGTAGTCACTAATCCTGTTCACTCTTTGTTTTTTTGGGACATTTTAAATGTAGTACCGTCGGCTCAAGCATGGCACTAATCAGGTACTTCCAAAAAATTTTAACTTATTACTGGTAGTGGTTTTGTAGTATGTTACACGGTAATGGTACAAAAATTATTACTCTCAAGGTTGTACTTAGTTTCTGATAGTTTTTATGAGAAATGAATAACTTGTAATTTCAATTTCATTATGATTGTCCAAGAAGGATTATCTAATTGCATCTAGTTCTTTTGAGCAGACTGCTGATTTCTTTCGTGGAGACAACAAGGAGGGTGTGGAGGCACGCAACGAGGTCAGTGAATCGCTATTGCTGCTGTAATCTCGAAAATAATAAAGAAAAATACAATCGTTTATTAGGAATTAGTTCCAACTGTAGCACACATCCTTTTTTTTAGTCAAGTAGCACACATTCTAAACTGCAGCTATTTGAGAATGGAGGTAGTATCTTGTATGCCTTATTATTATTTTTCTGGTATGATCTGTACCACATTTTTCAGGTGGCAGCGTTAGCAATGGAAGATATGCTGTCCTGGATGCAGGAAGGTGGTCAGGTACGGCAAAAAATTGGCGATGTTGCATTAGTGCTTTTTTTTTTTATAATTGACTTTACAGCTGGTTCGCAGGTTGGCATTTTTGATGCCACAAACAGCACAAGGAGACGGAGAAACATGCTGATGAAAATGGCCGAAGGAAAATGTAAGGTATAGTTGAATCCGTGCATACATTTTTGATACCCTTTTGGTTATTTGAATCACTCCCGCTTTCTTGCCAAGTGCCGGTAACATTGTTTGTCAGTTGTCAGCTATGATTGCTGTTTTTTTGCACAATTAGTTATATGTCACCCCTACAGCTTTCAATATCACCGCTCACTTCCCCTGCATTTAAATATTCGGAACTTCAAACTGTTTATGATGGGTGCATTCCATGTATAAGGGTGAATGTTGTGCCTTTCCTCGTAAATGTCTTTGGTCTTGTGGTAGCCCCTAGAAAGTTATAGTTGTGCATAAGCACAACTAGCGATCGTAACAAACTTCTAAAAGGTTGCTCTTGTATATTCATTCTAGGAGGAACTAAGAAATTTACTCAGCACTCAACAGTTCTTACACTTGGTGAACAATATTATCATCCAGACTCATCCTTTTACTTGCATTTGCTCAAGCAATCGCCCTCAGTTACAAAGAGAACATCTTTGAATGGTCTATGCATTAGGCATCATGGTGTCAAGACTCAAGAGTCCCTATCTAGTTGCTTCTTAGGAATGCATGCATGTAGAAAACCATTACTAGAAGCTACCACGTGAACAATTATATCAGCAAGGGGTTTGATATTATCTGTCTCAAAAACAAATGATTTTTCTTTTCTATCACTATGTAGAAGCAGCCACTCCAGAGCATTTCGAACATGTCATATCTTCCATGTTAGAATTTTGAAAACTATCGACATTCATATACTACCACAAAATTGTAATGCGTTGATAGTTACTATGCAAAGATCGCTCTTGCCAGAGAATTCAATGAAACAAGAGTTATCATGCAAAGATTGCTTTTGCCAGATAACTTTTCAGTTCTCGCTATGTTATTACAGATTAAGAGCACACAAGATGATTCCAGAACTGCCAATATTTCAGCTACTGATTGTGAAAATGAGTCACTTTGCATTCCTGTTGCTGCCATCCCACTGGAACTTTAGACTGGTTCTTTTTTTTTTTTTTTTGACGGAGAAAACAGTAGGGGAAGCCCCTACTGCATAAAATATATTATAAAGAAAGAGACCTGTACAACAGAGAAGAAACTGAAGAATACAAGACCAGAGGGAGACGGCTTAAGCCGGAGAAAAAAAGGAAAAGAAGAGCCCCAAAACAGGGGAAGAAAAAAGAATCTACAGAGACTGGTTGATCTGTAATGAGTGTTATGGTGGTGTGGGGAGAGTTGGAAGAACATGTTCAAGATCTGTAATCTGATTATTTAATTTGTTTGGGGAAGGGATGGAGGACTACAATCATAAGAGCGAAATCTGGTCATTTTATTGAAAAACATGCAGCATTAATGTTTTTCAATGCAAACGTTTTAAACAAGTGAAGATTCACTGCAGTGCTGTGGAAGAATATGTGGTGTGTTTTGTGACAGCATTTATGAAGTTAAGCTTCTATTGTTGCATGAACCAGATTTTCTGATAAGATTGTTCCCTACATACATGCATTGTGGAACACTGTATTAAGTTACTGTATGGTTTGGGATCTATTATTATTGCCCCTTAACATATGGACTTTCCCTTTACTTTCCAGATCATCTTTTTGGAAACAATATGTAATGACCAGGGTGTTCTCGAGAGAAATATACGCTTGAAAGTTAAACAAAGTCCAGATTATGTGGAGCAGTGAGAAATAAATCATTTATTTGCTTGTCCGCATCCTGTTGGTGCACTTTCTGATGTAATTACTGTCTTTTGTATTGCAGGACAAATTTTGAAGCTGGTGTACGAGATTTCAAAGAGCGATTGGCCTATTATGAGAAGGTCCATAATTGCCAAATTATATTTACAGAAACACTATTTTTTGTCTAGAATATGGAATAGTTATATACTTATATGCAAACAACTCAAAACCTCTGCAGGTCTATGAACCGGTGGAAGAAGGCTCTTACATAAAAATGATCGACATGGTTAATGGGACCAAGGGCCAACTACAGGTATGTGTGCACAGTTAAGCCATACATGTAAATATATGCATAGTTTTATTCCCCTTGATGTTACTTTTGACATTCTACTTTTTGTATTCAATACTCTCTCCGTTCAAGAATACAAGGCATATTTTCACATGGTTTGGTCGCCAAAACTGAACCGATATAATGTGAAAGCATTTTTAAATATTAATCTAGTTATATAATTTTTATACACTAAGCATACTTGGGTACATCTAACACAGGTTTCGAGGGGGTGCATGGGGGCTTTGGGTATGGAAGCAGGAATCAAGAAGGAGAGGATGTCTTAAGCTTTGCTCTAGCCTACGACATGATCGTAGCTAACACCCTCTTTAAAAAAAGGGAATCCCATCTAGTGACCTTTAGTAGTGGCCAACACTCTAGCCAGATCGATTTCGTCCTCTCGAGAAGAGAAGACAGGCGTGCTTGCCTAGATTGTAAGGTGATACCTGGAGAGAGTGTTGTCCCTCAACATAAGCTTTTGGTGGCTGACTTCCGCTTTCGGATACGTGTCCAGCGGGATAAGCGCGCTAAAGTCGCTAGAACGAAGTGGTGGAAGCTCAGGGGGGAAGCGGCTCAAGCTTTCAAGGAGAGGGTAATTAAGGAGGGCTCTTGGGAGGAAGGAGGTGATGCAAACAATATGTGGATAAAGATGGCGACTTGCATTCGGAAGGTGGCTTCCGAGGAGTTTGGGGTGACGAGGGGAAGTAGAAGCGAAGCGAAAGATACCTGGTGGTGGAACGAGGATGTCCAGAAGGCTATCAAGGAGAAGAAAGAATGTTTCAAACGCCTACACTTGGACAGGAGTGTTGACAACGTAGAGAAGTACAAGGTGGCGAAGAAGACCGCAAAGCGAGCAGTGAGTGAAGCAAAAGGTCGGGCGTATGAGGACCTCTACCAGCGGTTAAACACGAAGGAAGGGGAAAGGGACATCTATAAGATGGCCAAGATCCGTGAGAGGAAGACGAGGGATGTCAACCAAGTCAAATGCATCAAGGATGGGACAGATCGACTTCTGGTGAAGGAAGATGAGATTAAGAATAGATGGCGAGAGTACTTCGACCAGCTGTTCAATGGAGGAGGTGAGAGCTCTTCCATTGAGCTGGACGACTCCTTTGATGATGCCAACAGGCGTTTTGTACGAAGGATTCAGGAGTTTGAGGTCAAGGAGGCTTTAAAAAGGATGAAAGGAGGCAAGGCAATGGGCCCTGATGGTATCCCTATTGAGGTGTGGAGATGCCTTGGAGACATAGCAATTGTATGGCTAACTAAGCTTTTCAACCTTATTTTTTGGGCAAACAAGATGCCCGAAGAATGGAGGCGGAGTATATTAGTACCAATCTTCAAGAATAAGGGGGATATTCAAGGTTGTACTAATTACCGTGGGATTAAGCTGATGAGCCATACGATGAAGCTATGGGAGAGAGTCATTGAACACCGCTTACGAAGAATGACAAGCGTGACCAAAAATCAGTTTGGTTTCATGCCTGGGAGGTCGACCATGGAAGCTATCTTCTTGGTACGACAACTTATGGAGAGATACAGGGAGCAAAAGAAGGACTTGCATATGGTGTTCATTGACTTAGAGAAGGCCTACGATAAGATACCGCGGAATGTTATGTGGTGGGCCTTGGAGAAGCACAAAGTCCCAACAAAGTATATTACCCTTATCAAGGATATGTACGATAATGTTGTGACAAGTGTTCGGACAAGCGATGGTGACACCGATGATTTTCCAATTAGAATAGGACTGCACCAAGGGTCAGCTTTGAGCCCTTATCTTTTTGCTTTGGTGATGGATGAGGTCACAAGGGATATACAAGGTGATATCCCATGGTGTATGCTCTTTGCAGATGATGTGGTGCTAGTCGACGATAGTCGGACGGGGGTAAATGGAAAGTTGGAGCTGTGGAGACAGACCTTGGAGTCGAAGGGTTTTAGGCTTAGTAGAACTAAAACTGAGTACATGAGGTGCGATTTTAGTACTACTAGGCACGAGGAGGATGAGGTTTGCCTTGACGGGCAGGTGATACCTCAGAAGGATACCTTTCGATATTTGGGGTCGATGCTGCAGAAGGATGGTGAAATCGATGAAGATGTGAGCCATCGAATCAAAGCCGGGTGGATGAAGTGGCGCCAAGCTTCCGGCGTCCTCTGCGACAAGAGAGTACCACAGAAGCTAAAAGTCAGGTTCTATAGGACGGCAATTAGACCTGCGATGTTGTATGGCGCAGAATGTTGGCCAACTAAAAGGCAACATGTCCAACGGTTGAGTGTAGCGGAGATGCGCATGCTGAGATGGATGTGTGGCCACACAAGAAAGGATCGGGTTCGGAATGAGGACATACGTGATATAGTTGGTGTAGCACCAATTGAAGAGAAGCTTGTCCAACATCGTTTGAGATGGTTTGGGCATATACAACGCAGGCCCTCAGAAGCGCCTGTACATAGCGGAAGAATAAAGCGTGCGGATAATGTCAAGAGAGGTCGAGGTAGACCAAACTTGACATGGGAGGAGTCTGTAAAGAGGGATCTGAAAGACTAGAATATCACCAAAGAACTAGCCATGGACAGGGGTGCGTGGAAGTTAGCTATCCACGTGCCAGAGCCATGACTAGACTTGCAAGATCTTATGGGTTTCATCTCTAGCCTACCCTAACTTGTTTGGGACTGAAATGCTTTGTTGTTGTTGTTTGTTGTTGTTGTTGTAAGCATACTTATAATTTGACTAATTATTAGTCAAAATATACAAAGTTTCACTTTTCCAAAATAAAATACACCTTGTATTTTTTGAACGGAGGGAGTATTTCTTTTGTAGTACTGCATGCTCACTTAGTCACACAATTGAACTGGTTCTCCTTTTGTATATCATACAAATACTAATATGTGGACTAGAAGCAGATGTATTGTTTTGAGAGGAAACAAAAAATTAACTTGCAGACTAGCTACCAATGACATTCCTGATTTCATACCCTATTTTGGTTTTCATGCAGATCAACAATATAAGTGGTTACTTGCCTGGACGGATTGTTTTCTTCTTGGTACATATCTACAAAAATCTGAACTTTTTGTTGTGCACACCTTGAGATTACTGGATATCTTTGAATTTCATTACAGTAGTAATTTCCCTTGGATCTAGATGTAGGTCAAATCGTAATGTATGTTTTGTTTAGTGATTCAATGATACAGATATCTAACCCTTTGGGGTCTGTCTAATTTGTTGTATGGTTATCCAAATACTTTTAGCAAAATATTTCATCACTCTGGTCAATATCTTAACAATATGGTAATAGAGTCATAGATAATCCTCCCTTCATCTTTGCTTTGTTTCCTGAAACTTGAAAATCCAAAAGTAAGCATTTGGAACCTCATAGGCTACTGAGTGTGAATGATTGGATAAATCTTTAACAGATTTCCATAGAACTATTACGGTTTCTGTTTGGATATATTTTCAGAGATGGGTTACTGTATCGTATCGATTGTTATCAACTTCCTCTTTCCCATGCTCCCATGGTTTCAAATTGATATAAAGAATATATAGTAATTGTTAGGAATAACAACTTGTATTCCCTGGAGGCCATATGCTAGTATATATACATGTACATGTGAGCAATATGCAGAAAGCCCCTTATAAGATGGGGATATTACATAAGCACAATAAAACACAATATATCAGCCAGATTTGCCTAGCGACGGGTGAATCAATTGGCCTTGCGGCAGGCAAATCGACCCGTCGGTAGGTGAATCGGCCCTGCAGCGGTTGGATTAGGCCGGTGGGTGACTCGATGATGGCGGGCGGTGGTGATAGTGGGAGGCAGTGCGACCGAGGTAGACCGCATAAGAGTGCCAAGCCGAGGAGAGAAACAACCGACGAGAGAAGGCCGGCCGACAACAATTGGTGGTGGGATGCGTGGAAGTTTCAACACGCATGGAACGGCTAGACCCTAGCTTTGGGCCTGTATACCATGTTAGGAATAGCAATTTGTATTCCCTGGAGGCCATAGGCTACAGGTGAACAATATACAAAAAACCTCTTATAAGTGGGGATATTACATAAGCACAATAAAACACAATATATCTCGAACATTAATAATGGCCCTCCACATCATGCTTTTTTTTACTATATGCTGAATGAGTTTCGTTTATTTCTTATCAAAGAGTAGCACTTGTATACTTGAAAGAAGTGTCACACTTTCGGTTCTATTTTTTTTAACTGTCTCATGTATTGTTACAGGTAAACTGCCATCTTGCGCCTCGTCCTATCCTGCTAACAAGGCACGGCGAAAGTTTAGATAATATCAGAGGAAGAATCGGTGGAGATTCTTCTTTGAGGTCTTAAGTTTCTTTATTCTGCAACTATGTTCTCTAATTTCTTTGTTCTGCAATTTTGTTATTTAGCTTTTGCTGTCATAGTAAGTTACATTTAGTTTGAGGTACCAGACATGACAAGTACCAAACGTTCATGAGTCTTGCATGTCAGCAGTAAAACCATGCACAACCATTCTATGGTGAAAGATCAGAAAATGAAATCCGAGTTGATCAAACCTATTGTTTATTAGATACATTGATGGACTCTGTGCTATATGTAATGTAAATTGAACCTGCGATGGACTGATAGGTATAAACTTTGATAGACTGATAGGGATAAAGCTCTCTATAAACCTTGATGGTAAACCTTAGTGTCTGTAGAAAGCTTGTGGGGCTCTCATACGCTCTGTTTACCTCAAAGGGGAAAAAATAGAGTGAGGGGAGGAAGTTACATGTATGGGAAAAAGTAATTCCATGCATTTTTGTGTATACCGATACTATGTCATGGGCTGGCTTTGGGTTGGTCCAGCACTGTCGCAAGGCCGTTACTTATCATGCAGCAGCAGCCTCTTAGATGACTTAGTGTACCTGTCTATCCGTAATTTGTTACTGGCTTGGATATCAAGTTAAATTTGTTAAGAGATACATTCTATTAGTTAGTATTAGAGATAATATTTGTTGGCCAAGATTGTTAGGGCCCACTCCTATATAAAGGAGGTCACGGCATCTATTTCCATTAAGCAAAAATATGCCAAGGTTCCTAGTATCTCCCCTATCCCTGCCCTTGTGGTGGTGACCACCAGTCATCGGCAATGGTCGCACTGCTTGGGTTCTGGGACATCTAATCTATGCTCATGACGTACTATATTTTGGTAATTCTCTATGTATACTAATTTTTCAATCTTCTGCTTTTGGCTTTGATGTGATGCAGTGAGGCCGGTGAGCTTTATTCAAGGAAGCTTGCAAGCTTTGTTGAGAAGCGACTGAAATATGAGAGGACTGCTTCTGTAAGTATGCTATTTATTTCTCAGCATGGAGAAAAAATATTTATTAAATTTATTTGCAACAATCAATTCAGATATGGACTAGCACACTCCAGAGGACAATAGTAACAGCACATCCAATCATTGGCTTTCCAAAGGTCAGTTGTCATAGACTCATAGTTCATAAAAATGTCCAGCAAAATTGTCCTCCATAGCAAAACTAACTTGTTTCCCCACATTTCTTCTAGATACAATGGCGTGCTCTTGATGAGATAAATGCTGGCATCTGTGATGGCATGACATATGATGAAATAAAGAAAAATAAACCTGAAGAATATGAGTGCGCAAATTCACTGACATCATACCATTTTAAAGAAAAAAATTTCCCGCTGATTGAGAATTTTAGTCAACTACATGTGCATTCTTCTGGTAGCTTGTAAATCTGGTATACCTTTCTGTTATTAGACCTGCTGGCCATTTTTGCCTCAATTGTTAGCCCTTGTAATCTGGTCTTATAGACCTTGTCCATTGTGTATTATTATATGTATAGTCAATTGAGTTGGGTCCTCCCATACTAACAACCTCATTTTGACATATGCCTTTTTCTTTAGATCACGTAGAAAAGACAAGCTGAGGTATCGTTATCCGAGAGGAGAATCCTACCTTGATGTCATTCAAAGGTTAATATGGGCTAATTAATATTATTCCATGCCTCTTTACATAATTCAGTTACTGTAGTTACCTTCCTTGCCACTTAATCTTGACATTCTGCTCTGTCCAGATTAGAACCTGTAATAATTGAGCTTGAACGGCAGCGTGCACCAGTGGTAGTCATAGCTCACCAGGTAAGAAGATCAACTTTTCACATTATTCTGAACCTTCTTTTGGTACTTCGCTATTGTGAATGTCTGAAGAAAATTCGCTGTATAGGCTGTGTTAAGAGCACTTTATGCATATTTTGCGGACAGACCACTCGAGGAAGTCCCTAATATTGAGGTAAGGCAATGTGCGACAGACCAACATCTTGTAGTATAATTGCAACCTTTATCCATTGGACTGAAATATGTTCCTGTAGATACCTCTTCATACAATAATTGAGATACAAATGGGTGTTGCTGGTGTTCAAGAGAAACGATACAAACTCATGGATGCGGTGAACCTCACTGCGGGGATATAAGAAATGACGCATGCAGCTTGCCTTCTAAAAGCAATCTGCACAAATAAATTTTGTGATGATATATGTATCACTATATTCAATCAATCGAAACTATAGTTCAAAGTGGAGTATTACCCTCCTCAGGTTTAGCTCATAGATGATTTGACTTTCAAATTTTGGCTACTTATATACAACAACAACAACAAAGCCTTTCAGTCCCAAATAAGTTGGGGTAGACTACTTATATGCTCTATATAATTCAAGGTTCGCTCTGAGTTCTTAATTTAAGTGGATTCAGGCGTTCTGAGTTCTTAATTTGTTTATTCAGGATTGTGGCGCCAAAGTTACAGTTTCATAGACAAATGGGTATGAATTGAGTGTTCCTTTCGAGAACATTTTGGTGCGCACCTGTCTCTTTTTCCAGTCAAATGGGCATATGCCTTCATACACTTACCTTCCGATGTGTAGGGTATATTTGGATGATGGGACTTGAGATCCAAATCCCTAGGATTGAATCCAAATTTAAACAAAATTCTGATAATCCCGTAGCAGCTGCTTTAGGAACTTACGATTAGGACTTGATGTAGTATAGAACTAAGCCAAAAACTGCCGAGTTCGGTAAGTAGATTCTGCAATTCATACCCAGTTATACTGTGGGTGGTACTCCTGTATGCAAGATACCTCTCCTTTTTTTTTATGATATCCTGCACATGAGTGTAGTTTTTGGCACAGAACATCTCAGTGCTGACTTAACGTTAGTTCTCCTAGTAAACTGCGACGCACGGCACGGCTATACCAAACGGATTTTCTATGCGTAGCATGTTTAAGTCTTCACAATTCCGCACGTTTACGTACTATCGGCCCATGTTTACGTACTATCGGCCTTCTGCAATGGGTGGTCCCATCTGAAAGGAGGCACAGAGATCTGAGAGGAATGATCGTAGACTGATGGTTACCCACAGCAAGCTGTTTTTTTCTCTCACAGGAGAATGATCAGCTTACCCACCAATGATTTTTTGTTTTGCCTTGTCCCCGCGAAATTTACCCTGGTAAATGGTAACTGTGAGTAGCTGCCTGGCTGATCGCAGACTCTTGCTTATAAGAGCGGCCGTCTGTATGCTTTGCTTGTTCGAGATTTTGCTTGTTCAAGTGCAACCATCCAGCCACCTGAGTCCTGATAATTTAGACTCTAGCTCAGTTGACGAGCCCAGGCCCAGCATGCCCAACCGCCCGCCGCCGCAGCGTGCCGCCGAAACGTCGGCCCTCATCGGCGCGTGGGGCCCGCTCTACCTGGGCCGCCGCCTCCACCTGAAGGAGTGGGACGCCGTGGCCAGTGCCGTCAACGCCCACCGCGCCGCCGCGGGGCGCCGCTTCAACCGCACCCGCGCCCAGTGCCAGAGCCGCGTCCAGTACCTCAAGGCTCGGTACAGGAAGGTGCTGCTCTCCAAGCGGCCGCCGTCGGGGTGGCGCCACTTCCCGCACCTCCGCGCGTTCCTGGCGAGCCCGGCAGACGGCCCGCCTCCGGGCTTCCCGGCCAAAGCGCCGGCGTCCGTCAAGGTGGAGGAAGAGGAGGAGAGAGAGGAGGTGGTGTCCGGCAGTGGGTTGGCGGCGAGCTGGACGGTCCCGACGAGGCCGAGAAGTGGGGCCGCGGGGTCCTGCGCGGCGGCGGCGGTGATCACGAAGCTGGCGGGGGTGTACGAGAGCTTGGAGCTGGCGAGGCTCGACTTGGAGGAGAAGATGGAGACGGAGACAGAAATCCTTCTTGGGCGTCGTGTGAAGGTGGAGAAGTAGAAACAAAATTATAGGAGTGCTGCCACTACCCACTGCGGGTGGTGATGAACATGATAGGTTGATGTGTTGTGTGTAACTGTGTACTGTTAAAAGCAGTGTTTTTATTCGAATTAGTTAAGATTAATGTCGCGTCATGTAAACTCACACTTAGATTTTACTACGGTGGACAACAAACATTACAACACTTGCAAGCAATATGCATCGTTGGTGTTGGTAAGGTAGTTTATGACATGCTCAAGATTTTAGAGAAGTCAAATCATTCGATGTAGATAAAGCTTCCATCTATAGTACAATACATGTTTGGTTGCTGATTGTCACTAGTAGCCGGTTGGTATCTACTACTGCTGCAATATCAGTCAAATCATTCGATGCAGTTGATAACTTACAGTACAGTGAGTTTGGTAAATAGATTATGTAATTCATAAATACAAATCTATTTCAACACGAGTCCTTTTCAATGTTGGAGTTGTGAACTTTGATGCCTTACCATATGTTTTTTATACTCATGTATGCATTATTTCCGATATCCGAATCAAATGTAACATGCAACATACTAAACCTCTTCATTTGTGAGCAGTCTACGGTCATGCTCCTTTCATCCGGCTGGGGAGACCGGCCACCATTCTTCCATCCAGTGGCGGATCCAGCCCAGGCTAGGGAGGGGTGCTGGGTCTTTTGCTCTTCAGCATTTTGGGCTGGGCCCGTGCTATGTGAGAGGGATTTTTAAAAAAATTTCTGAATTTTCTCCTTTATTTATCTGTGCTTCGTGGGCTGGGCCCGTGCTGCAGCCCCCCCAGCACGGGCCCTGAATCCGCCCCTGCTTCCATCGGCTGTGACGTCGTGCCGCAAGACGGTTGCACGAGGATTCCATCTTCCGCGCGAAGCTCTCAGGTTCATGCCATTCACACGGTTACGGTCGCATGTTACAGGAGCATGCGAAGCGGTGTGGGCAAATGCACGGATATTCCACCGCGGGGATGGGATGTATCGCCATGGACCTGAGAGCTAGTCTTGCTATGATCTCGGTTGTAAAAGGGTCTAACATATAGAACAAGAATTTTAAGATATTTTTAGTAACACTTGGAGATGTCATGAAGAAGATGAACCGAGACGCAATTTAGTATGCCTTTTTCTAATGCTAAGATAGAGTAATGATCTCACTTTACTTCCAGGGCCATGAGGAGGGCTAAGGCCGAAATTAAGGTGTCCAATTGGAACCTAACTATTGGAGCTAAGGGTGCATTACAAATTGTTTGGTTTAGGGTTAGGAGGATTTCACATATGGAAAACCATCTAGATAGTAATCTAGTTAATCATTAAATCGATTATTAATATGATCATAACTGTAGTGATTAACCAGAATGCCACTCCGGTAGTCCTAACATGTGTTTACTTCTAGGATCGAAACACACGGTTTTACAACAAGCATATCATCACAAGGCATAGTAAAGAGTGAGTAATTAAATTGAGTTATAAGCCTTTAAGTAGATTAAACTTTACATTAGAATACATAACTTGAACATTGCTAGAGTAGCTACATAGCGGAATAAGTCACATAATGATAAAAGATGGGTAGCGCCATTGCCCTGAGACGACACCCCAAAATATCCACATATGAGTAATTGGCACTACTCCTGCCTGTCGTCAACATCGACGGGCGTAAAATAACTAAAAACTAAATCTTCCTCACCTAAAAAGCAAATAAAGCACATAAGTACGAAGGTACTCGCAAGACTTAATCTATAGTGGACACTTATAAATAGTCCGACTCCAATGAGAAAGAAATTGGATAAATTAGCAAGGACTCAGCAAAAAGGGGTTAAATGAATTTATAATGCAAACACAATTTGGACTCAAATGTAAGCATCTACACCTAACCAAAACACCCTAGTATCCAGATAGCATCAACATATCTTAACTGTAACTTGTATCTATCAACTCTTCATCAACATCACCATCTATATCCCAACATTCTATCACAACATTATAATAATAAAACTCTATGATTGATGTAAATGGACATAAGCAAGCTCATAACCGAGAGCGGGGCAATTTGATATGTTTTTACACCCTACAGGGGGTACATCTTTACCCACATGACATGAGGATCATTCGGATTGTGTCATTTGCTAAAGTGCACACAAGGAGGTACCTATGTCAACCTTTTTCAATTGATTCCAGACCGTTTGAACATGCACCTATAGGTGCGGAGGTCCACTAGGGCTACTTCCGGAGCACCCTATGTCGCATCCGGTTTTAACAGACAAAACAAGATACGGCTTATATGTGCCCATGATGTTCAACGCATATAAGAACGTCACATGTGAAGTAACGAAAGTAATACTTTTATAGAATAAACGTTAACTCTTACACCAATTGACATATATTGTATTTTAAGTAGATATCTACAGCGAAACAAAAGCACTGATACCCAACAGCACCGCAAGCAACCGACCAGGAGACACACGTCTAGAACGTCACAACCTCGTCTTGACAATCTTCAACACCTTCACTCACCGAGCAGCACCATGCATGTCGTGTGGTATAGGGAAAATAGTAAATGTGAGCACATGACACGCTCAACAAGTGTATAGGAGAATAATGATATACATGCTTATGACAAGAACAGACTAACACAATGTATTTTTGCATAAAATCGAGTAAAGAAAATAATTAAACTTTAAAATATTGAGGAGTTATTAAGTGAGTGTAACCTAATCAAACCAACCATAAACCAACCCCCAAGGTTGACTATCCTGTAAACCAATACCATCTTATACCACCAAACCATAACCCAAGATCAACTAATCATGTGAGGATTCAAGTCTTCCATAACTACGGTCACGACTGTTATAACAGTTTTTACACTCTACAGAGGTTATCTAACTTTTTAGCCACAAGTCGTAAAACACTTAACACACGCCAGTGCTGTACCGCTAGGATAACACTATGAAGCATGATCCATCAATTAGATCTTGCTACTCTAACGAATGTCAGCCAGGTGTCTAATTGATACGTTTAGTCTTACCCATATCGGTTTCGTGTTTGGTATGGTATTTCTTGGGTTGTCACTCCATGAACTGGTCCTTATATGTGACACTTGGGCAAAGACTCACTACGTAAAAAATAGACAAAGGAGATACGAAATTAGTGACGGGTCGTAATATGATCCGTTACTTATGTTAAAAGTGACAGGTCATCCTAGACCAGACATAATTGATGGGTCAAATTGTGACCCATCACTTATGACTCATCACTTATGACTCATCATCAGTGACGGGTCAATTTGTGACCAGTCACCAATAAATAACTCATCAATGATAGGTCGTCCTAGAGAGTCCTTATTGACAGGTCAAGTTTTGACCCATCACTAATGATCAGTTTCATGCAACAGAGCAGATGAAGGAATTTTAATTACTCAATTATTACATGTATTAGTCAATCAGTTTGATAAAATATTATATGTATTAGCCCATTAACTCATCAAATTTTTATGTAGTTGTGAGACAAAATAATTTATCCTTCATAATTTATATCAATTATAAATCTAGCTACTATTTATTAAAAATAATAAGTAGTTATTAATTATAAATAATAACTAGTTGCATTTATTTACAGACAATAAAATATGTAGTAAAAGAAATAATGCACATTCAACAATTTGTTTATATAGTAAATGTGCACATAGCATGATGCTAATTTTTTATTTTTATTTTTATTTTATTTTTCTCTTATTTTTTCTCACCTCAATAGTACTAGAATAGAAATTATTGTACATATCTTCTCAAGTTTGATGTAAGGTGTGATGGCTATGGATATAAACACGCATTTCAAAAATGGTGCAGAAACTTCTAAGGGCGAGAACTTAATCTTCTAAGCCGTTTTTGGCCACAAAAAATTCACCAAATCTGACAAAGTCAAAGAGAAAGGGGTGTAACTTTTTCTGTAGATGTCTGTAGAGTCAAAAAATGTCGATTTTGGAGTCCGTATGTAAAAGTTATGCCCGTTTTACCGAGGGCGCTCCGGGTCACTTATTTGAAACATTAATTTTATTGCTTATTTCAATTCTGTAGCTGCTTTCGGTCGAAGTGAATAGCTCAATTGAACTTTAATCCCACTCTCTGATTCCAAAACTTTGAATCGAACCATTAAAAGTGTTTTTATTCCCTTTGCGGTTAAACTCTGAAGCAACCTATAATTCAAATTGGTAACATATACATAGGTAACGGGTCATCACGTTATGACCTGTCACCTATAACCTTCGGCAACGAAGCTTAAAAGGATAAAATATTTGCTTCATATCACAACAACATGATACCTGAGTTGGTGTGGGTGTTCGCACGCGAGAGAGGTGGCGGGTTCGATTCCGCAGAACGCAATTATTGAAAATACTTTGAAAAAGGGCGTGGCGTGTGGGGGCATATACGATTGGCTCGGGTTGGGTCAAAAAAATATTTTTTGAGACTTTTTTCGTTTTTAAAAACATGAAAAAAGTTCATCCACTCATAAGTGACAGGTAATAACTGTGACCCGTCATTTATTACCTTCATAAGTGATGAGTTAAGTTTTTACCCGTCACTTATGACTGGTCATTAGTGATGTGTTTGGGGTGACGGGTAATGGATCCGCCACCCATAACGATTATGACTCGTCACTTTTGAGCTTTTTTCACGTAGTGACTACTCAACAATGAGATAACCATCGGAAAAGCAAGGGGGAGGGGAAAAAGAAAGAAAATAAATATTACGGCCATCCTAACGAAAGAAAATAGATATTACGGTCATCCTAACAAAGAGAACCTACTTGCTTAGAACGTATCCACAAGCCTACCGCACTTACCATCATCCTGCCATTCTTTGCCCAAGTCCTAGGGTTCCAAGTTACTATATCAAATTCATCGTCATCATTGCATATATCCACTAAATATGTATATGACACTACCCAACATCCCGACAGCATGGCTAAGCAATTCTACCCAAAAGACACATACCAACAACTACTTAGGCTTCAAGGAATGTAAAGAAAAAACTAGCTCAAACTCTAACATAGGAGACTACCCATCAAATTGACAATGCATGCAATTTTATAAAACAAAATAGTTTAAAACATAGGAGCAATATGATCAATAAGTACACTTTCCTTTTACCAAATGTTGCTCAGTGTTGTCGAAATCTTGGTACTTGAAGTCCTACGAATAGATCCGAAGCGCTATCGACTAATCGCGGATTCTATCGACAAACAAAGTCAACATCGAATAAACACCAAATAAATTTGAAACTGCATAAACAAGATAAACATAACGATATATTGGGGTCTTGGTTGAGCTAGGCAAAATAGAACGGAATTGACTGGACTTCTTTCGAGGAAAGATGAAACGGTAGGATCTAGGGTTTCACATGAAATGATAGAAAAGATTGATTAAAGTATTAACATGAGAAACCTATAAATTAATATTATTTTAATATCATAAACCTATGTTTGTGGTACAATGACATGTAGATTTGATCAGGACCTATATGTTATTGTATCAACCATAAATTTACGAAGCAAAATAATATCTTCATGTTGTAGGGATCTAGACGTTAATAAGGAATAACTACTATAAATATGTGAAGATGGCTATTTGAAACTAGCATGATTGGATAGATCATGATTTTAGGAAAATTCGAGCACAAGAATTCACTCAAATCGGAGCTAAAACGAAAAAGATATATGAGATTGAAGTTCTAGGGACCTAATTGCAAAAGAGCCAGGAATTTCTAGAATTATGGAGATTATTTTTGTATTGGAAAAGATGAATTGCTGATTGGATAGTTGACTGGGTGATTTCGGCTGATGTGGCATGGTGACAGGGATGACATATCAGAAATTTTCTGACGTGGACAATGATGTGTGCAGACACGTGGCTGATGAGGTTGCATGGCCGACGTGGCACTGGGTTGCCTTTTTGGGCTGAGTTGGTGTTGACATGGCTAACACATATTGCCACGTAGGATCGAGGTGGACGCTGATTGGGATTTGGTGCTGATCGAGATTATGATGGACATGTGGCATTTTGCTATTGACCAACAAAGAGGTATTTCTTTGATCTAATCTAGCTGCTCAAATTTTTATCAGATAGCTGAGAGGCAATCGACGCCATTGGCAGAGAAAGCACGACGACGACTGGCTTGGGGTGCAACAGAGGCTCACCGGAGTTGGTTGGAATGACGCCCCGGTGAGCCATTTGAGCCGACAAGCGGTAGAAGAGCAAGAGAATGGCACATCAAACTCACCTCAGGCACAAGATGGCTCGGAGAGGTAGCAAGGTAGGCTGGCGGTGAGAGGAGGCTGCAGTGGAGTTCGGGCGTTGTCGGGAAAGGCTATCCGATGCACAAACGACAACGATGAGGCTCGGGAAAACTTCTTCGACCACACGCGATGCTTGTCGGTGACTCGGCAAAGACCAAGGAGCACATGCGCGATAGATTCATGAGCTTGGCGCCCGACAATGGCGTGTGAAGATGGATCAGCGATTCGGCAAAATCGAGCATGAGAGGTGGCGATTTGTGATGGGACCGAGGCAGGGGGCATGTTTATAAAGGCGACGACTCAGGGACTCCATGGCACAGACGCCAAGAAGGGTAGCAACATGATGAACTTCAGCTCAGATACGACGGAGAGCCCTAGAGGACGATGATGGGAGCAGGGCCCACGCATCAGAGGTAGGGCGGCGCGGACGCTGGGTTGGTGTGAGTGGGTGAGCAAGTGCGCAGGAGTGGGTCGAGGGGTGGGTCACGGCCCAGGCGGAAGATAGGTAGGCGGCAGGGAGGAGCAGGCTGAGTGAGAGGGAGAGCGGGCCAGAGCGGGGTGATGGGCTGGTTTCGGTCGGCCTAGGTGGAGAGGGAGGGGCTCAGGTTGTGCCAGGCCGGAGGGAGAAGATGGGTTAGTTTGGGTAGGGTTTAGGCCCAGATGGATTTAGGTATTTCTATTACTTGGAGATTTTCAGAAAAAGAGAAAGCAATTAAAATTCAAATAAAATACCAAATGAAGCCTAAATTCTAGAAAAATCCAACAAGCTTTTGAATTATGCTTTATGTAAGTTTGCATATTCAATGAGTCGATGTCGGGTTTATATGGGTAGAACCTATGTGATGTATTGTCCTACCTTGGTTATTTGATTATCCATATCCCTGTAGCCTTGATAACATTATTAATGTCTAACTTGAAATGTATTCAAAATGCTTAGCAATGCATATGTCCTCGATATAAGTAGAGCAATGGTGCAACCATTGTTCATGAGCTTAGGGCTTACTTATTATTATCGAATATTGATTATGACATTGATGGTTGGATGAGATGTGAGAATGAGATGAGATATGAGCGGTGTTAGGGGTGCCTTTTGCCCCGGAGGAGTTCCTCGGGGTAGTTCGGGAGAGGAGCCGGGAACCATAGATCGCTTTGCATCGGTTAAGCACCGTCCATCGATGTAGTTGCCTTGAACACTTTCCGTGCTTATTACATGTCGCATATGGGAACGATAAGTCAAATACCTTTGTAGATGTGGCCTTTTAGCGTGCGAGTTGATGGTGTGAGCAGGCGGGCTTATAGGGGTATCTAGTTTGCTCTGTGAGTAGTTCTGGATAACCCCCGCACCTATCGGTGTATGATCAAATGGTTGAGGCTTATTGGGAAAGGTTAATACGAGTACCCCCTCGCGTGGGCCTGTATGGACACGTGAGCTGTATGATCCTCGAGTCGTATAGGTAAAGGAGTACCCCCTGCAAAGTGTAAAAATAATTCAAACTGCCACGCTCTTGATCATGAGCATGCTTCTGTCTATTTGCATCAGTTATAGAGTTATGAATGTGGGATGCTGGTATGGATGGTATGTTGGGTAATGTTGATGGCTGGCTATTGATATATTGCTATGGTTTCATTTACATTTATGTGTAGGTTGGTAGTTACAGGTTTGAAAAGGTATGTTGGTTATATTTAGATGTTCACACATATATGTCTAGGTTACAGCACATATGTTTTAATCAACTTTGTGGTCTTTTTCCTTACTAATGGTCCAATGCATAATCCTTAGAGTCAAGTTATTTATATATACCATATATGGATTAAGTTTTGCGAGTACATTCGTACTCAGCTGCTTTACAGGTTTTGCAGGTGAGAAAGAGGCGGTGTTTAGCTACTTCACGTCCGCTGATGCTAGCGGCGGGAATGAGTAGGTAACTACTCGGAGGTCGCGCTTTTAGGGTGAAGCCTAAGGGCATATGGCTTCACCCATCTTTTACTGTCTTTAGCTTTTATTTTCGCTGCGTAGTTTTCTCTGTTGGCTAGGAATTGATCAATTTTACTATGCTCCTAGATCTCTTTTGCTGTAAATTATTAAACTTGTAAATATTTAAGAACTTGTAATATGATTTAATTACTCACTCTTTATTAAGCTTGGTTATGACTGCTTATATTGGAAAGGCATGTGTTTCAATCTTAGATACAAAACACGTGTCGGGACTATCGTGATTATATTCTGGTTATCGTTGAAGTCATGATTGTGTAAATGATCAACTTGGTGATTAACTAGAATATTATTTGAATGGTTCCCTCGCACCTTCTCATAGGAGGTCTGGAGGTCTTTTGAGTGGTGTCAGTATTTATTAGTTTGATGTTTTAACAATAAAAAGAGGGCAATTTCTGTTCCAGTTGGATATTTGGGATAAACAGTTGAAAATTAAATGGACCTTGATGAATATATATGGTGCCGCTCAAGATGAGTAGAAACAGGATTTCTTGTCTGACACTTTAGTGCTCAAATTCTTTACCCTGTCATAATTGGTGGTGATTTTAAAATCATTAGATACTTCTATGAGAAAACTAGACTAAATATTATTTCTCCTTTCTCTTCCTTTCTCAATTATATCGTTCATGTGAATGAGTTTAAGGAATTGCATATGAAAGGGGGAATATTTACTTGGTCTAATAATAGAGAGAATCCCACTCTAGAAAAAATTGATAGGGCTTTGATTAATAATGAGATGGAAAACATATATCCTTTGATCTCAGTCCAAACAACACCTCAAGATATGTCTGATCACAATATTTTGTTGATTTCTACTCCTACTTCTAAGAAAAATAAGACTAACCAATTCAAATTTGAATTGGCCTGGTTAGAGGTGGATTCTTTTCAGCAAGAAGTAGAAAAAAAATCTATTTAAATGGTGGGGAGGCTATAGGGCTGGTCAAATTAAGAAAAGAAAATTACTTTTGACAGCAGAATTAGCTAATATTGAAAAGAATGAGGAGTTTGGGCCTTTGAATGCAAATATTGCCTTGAGAAAAGTGTAGATAGTAACTGATTTAAAAAAAACTATAATGAGGAAGAGTTATACTTGTTTAAAATGTCTCATATAAAGTGGATTCTGAAGGGAAACAACAACACCGGATTTTTTCATAGCTTGACTAATGGTAGAGTAAGGAAGAATACTATTATCTATATGATGCATGATGATATTAAGATTTGTGGGGACAAAAACTTGATGCAACATGTTACCAATTACTATAAAGAGTTATTTGGCCCAGCTCCTGGTAACTTCATTCCTATTGATCCATCTTTGTGGCATGAGCATGAAAATCTTAATAATGAGAATAATGTGATTCTTGATGCACCTTTTTCTGAAGATGAGATTAAGAAAGTTCTCTTTCAGATGAATGAGAATAAAACTTTTGGGCATGGTGGCTTTTCCTATTGAATTTTTTCAAAAGTTTTGGGAGTTGATTAAAAATGACCTTATGAATTTATTTCATGAGTTTTGTTTGGGCTCTCTTGATGTAAGTAGATTGAATTATAGGGTTATAACTCTATTACCAAATGTGGCTAGTGCAGATAAAGTTCAACATTTTAGGCCTATTTGTTTGTTGAATGGTTCCTATAAGCTGATAACTAAAGTTTATTGAGCGCTTTATGGATAAGCTCATCAATACATGCCAAAATGCTTTTATCAAAAATAGAAATATAATAGATGGGGTTATGACTCTTCATGAGATTATGCATGAAACTAAAAGGATAAAATAGATTGGGATTACTCTTAAGTTGGACTTTGAAAAAGCATATGATAAAATCAATTGTGACTTCCATTTAATTGTTTGAGTGTAAGAGGATTCAATCCCAAATGACATGTGGATTAAAACTGTTGTAAGTAACGAAACTTTGAGTGAGAAATTGAATGACCAGATGGACCCTTACTTTAGGAGCTATAAAGGTATTAGACAGGGGATCCTCTCTCTCCCTTCTTGTTTAACCTAGCTGCTAACTACTTAACCAAAATGATACATGCTGCCCAAAGGGCTGGTAGTATTATTGGTCCGATTCCTCATCTAATTGAAGGGGTTGTTACTATTTTGCAATATGTTGATGGTACTATTTTTAGTTTGCAATATGATATGAATAAAGCTAATAATCTCAAGCTGTTACTTTACCTGTATGAGGTAATGTCTGGTCTGAAAATTAAATTTTAGAGAAGTGAAGTTCTTGTTATTGGAGGTGATTCTGATATTTTGAGCAGTTATGCCGAGTTGTTTTATTGTCAGATATTCAGGGGTGCAAGTATGTCCTAGGAGACTTCACATTATTTATTGGGCGAAATTGGTAGAAAAGATTTATAAAAAGCTGGATGTTTGAAAATGTGGTTTACTTTCTATTAGTTGTAGGATTATCTTGATTAATGCTAGCCTATCTAGTGTTCCAACTTATCATATGTTCATGTATTTACTGTCCAAAATAGTAATTGATAACATTGACAAGGCTAGAAGAAGATTCTTCTGGTAGGGAGGTTGAACTAAGAAGAGATATCATCTGGTTAAGTGGGAAAATATTTGTAAGCCAAAGAAAAAAAAGGAGGTTTAGGTATAAAATTTTTGGTTAAAATGAATGTGGCCCTTTGTCACGTCCCAAATTCTTAATCACGCAATTAAGTATAATCATGCTTTTAAACATTATGTTTAAATTTGCGTAATTATAATTCGGATTACTAATGCAATTCGTCTGAGATCATTTGGATGAGAGAAAGAAATTCAGGAGAGAAAAGAATTGAATTCACAGTTAAAACGGACTCTTTCTCTAACACGTGGACCCCACCGGAGTGGGCCAACCACCCCACTCTCTCTCCCTCTAGAGTGGCAGCTCACTCTCTCTCCTCCTCACTCTCCCCACCGTTCCCCACCCGTGCTCCCCTCCCCTCTCACTCTCCCTCTCACTTCCTCTCTCTTTTCTTCCAAAATCCGAGCTCTAGAGAGGGATTTGAGGTGAGTATATGGTACCATTGCGATCACAAGCTCATGAGCTATCCATCCCCCCAATTTATTTTCGTTTTCCCGGAGGATTTGAGCCGGATTTGGTGTCTTTTGGTGTTAGGGTTGAAATGTTTAGAACACCGGATTTCTTCGTCTCCCGAGCTTTTCCCTCCGTTTCCTCCTTCAATCGACGGTCCACAACCTTGGTAAAGGACTTTGGGTGAGTCCCCTAAACTCCCATGGCAAGAATACACCTTTTAGATGGTTGGATTTTGAATTTTGAGCTACGGGTTTGAAGTTCATGAGTTCTTAATAAATTAGAAGCAATAGCCGAGTTTTGGTCGATTTCGGCGTATGCATGTTGTCCTATGCGGTAGAGGAAGTCAATGTGATGCTTTAGGTCCAAGTCCCCACTCCAAATGTCGCCGAAATCGTCGCCAGTGAGCTCCCAAAGTGCCTCCGGCGACCCCCAGCGGTCTGACCGCCACCCCAAGGTCGGTCAGACCGCCAGGGGCAAAAACTCTCTATACGGGGGTGGTCTGGCCGTATTTCTGGCGGTCTAACCGTGAGTCTTGGCGGTCTGACCGTCAATATACCTCGGTCTGACCGCTGTATACCCAGATAGCACAGTTACTGCTTGCTGAAACTTGTAAAATTCATAATAAATTCTCTGTAGCTCCAAAAATTATGAAACAAATTTTGTTGGTTTCATAATGACCTAATCTACCTATTAAAAATATCCTCAGCCATGAAATAATGAATTAAATTTCTGAGATTAATTAATTAGGTTAAAGCTTCATTAATTCACCGTTAATTCATCATAAGTCCAAAATTGATTAATACAATTTTGCTAGTTTCCTTATGACTTGTTCTATCTAGGAAAAATGTTTTCATCCATTATATGAATGTTGTGGTATATATTTGTATTTCATTCATACTCATTGCATTGCACGCGTTATTCTTTTTAGAGATCGCCAAACCAACGATCCCGGTGAGCGAGGTCGATCCCGAGGCACCGCACCTTTGTGAACCAGTGCATAAAGGAAAGTATATATCATATTGAACCCTGTCGGTTGTATTGAATGGAGTCTAAATATTGATAGATTATGCTTATGTATAGGTTTGCATGTATAGGAAGTCAATGTTGGGTTTTGTTGGGTAGATCCTATGTTGAATTGCATTGTCTCTACCTTGATGTATTGTTGATCCATATCCTTGTAGTCTGGGTTTAATCATGCTAAGGTCTAACTTAAAAGTGTGCGAGATGCTTAGCAATGCATAGGTTCTTGGTAGAAGTCGAGCGGTGGAACATCCTATCGTTCACGAGCTATAAGTTAAATTACTTTCACAATGATTACTGTGTTGGGTTGTTGGTGTTGGTTGTATGAGTGGTGAGTATGAGACGAGATGTGGGCGGTGCTAGGATGGTGTTTTGTCCTGCCCAGATGTGGAGTTTCCCTGGGTAGGCCGGTAGAGGAAGACCGGTCACCGTAGACCGCTTGCATCGTTTAAGGCCGATCGTCGGGGTAGTTAGCTTTAGCACTTACCTTACTCACCACATGCCGATCTAATGGTAAGACGAGCCGAATACCTTCGCAGTTGTGGCTCTATGGGGCCTGAACAACGACGGTGTGAGCAGGCAGACTTGTAAGCGGTACTAGTTTGCTCCGGGAGTAGTTCTGGTACCACCACGCCGAACGCTGCATGTCGCACACGGTTGGGGCTGGTTGAGAAAGGTTGACACGGGTACCCCCTTGTGTGCACTTTAGCGGGTGGCACAAGCCGTATGGTCCCCGAGTCGTGTGGGTTCAGGAGTATCCCTGCAAGGTGTATAAACAGTTCGAACTGCCGCGCTCTCGGTCATGAGCATGCTATTATTTCATTTGCTAGAGTTCTCGTGGTTGGTTCAGTTGTATGGTTCGGATATGTGGTTTGTGGTTCGAATATGTGGGAGGTGGTCGAGATGGTACTTGTTATACATTGATACTAATGTGGTTTCAGTTTCATATGATCAGTTGGTAGTTGCAGGGTAATTTCATATATGTTGGTTAAGTTAGTTGCTCACACATATGTCTAGGTCGCTTACCGCATATGTTTTACTTAACCTTGTGGCCTACTCTTGCTAACAGCTCAATGCATAATCCTTGGAGTCGGGATATTATATACCCATATTGTGTAAGACTTGCGAGTACCTTCGTACTCAGGGTGCTGCCCTTAAGTTAATGCAGGTTCACAGGTCGGCGAGGAAGAGGCGGTGTTTGGCTACTTTGTGCCTGCCGATCAGGGTGGCGGGCAGGAGTAGCACATTCTACTCCAAACTCGGTGCTCTTGGTATGGAGCCTAAGGGCGTGTGGGTCCATATCCTTTTGTTGTATAGTTTATTTTCTTCCGCTGCGTAGGTCTTTTGTTGGTTAGGAGTTGAGGGGTTTTGTCTCCTCCTAGCTCGTTTTTGTTGTAAAACTGTTGAAATCAGTTGCATGCTTAACTTTTGTAATATAAATGTTTATTACTTGCTCTTTATTAAGCTATGTTGTGATGCACTATGTTGGAGGCATGTGTTCCGATCTTTGGGCACAAAACATGTGCCGGGTCTGCCAGAATGGTATTCGGGTTAATCGTCGAGGTTGGATTATGAATAATGATCCGCCTGATGATTAATTTGAATACTGTTTGGACGGGTCTTCACACCTTTCTATGTAAATGGTGGTGGAAGTTGAATTAAAAAAGAGGATATTTGGTAGCAAATTGTTAAGATGAAGTACCTTCACTCTTCTATCTTATCTGATGTTAAACACAGACAAGGATATTCCTATGTTGGTATGATCTCCTTAAAATCAAACAGTTTTACCTTCATGATAGAAGGATTAGAGTTCAAAATGGCAGGAGTACCAGATTCTAGTAAGATACTTGGATCACCCCTAAACCTATTTGTAATTTGTTTCCTACTCTATACAAAATTTGCAATGATCCCAACATCCTTGTTTGTGATGCTTATGATAGAACTTGGAATCTGTCTTTTAAAATATGGTTAACTAATGAGCTTTAATCCCAGTGAAATTTTGTCAAAAATATGGTTATGCCAGTGCTTGGAATCTGTCTTTTAAAATATGGTTAAATAATGAGCTTTAATCCCAGTGAAATTTTGTCAAATATATGGTTATGCCAGTGCAGTTAAATAACTATGATGACCTGATTACCTGGGCCTTTGAAAAAGGCGGTATCTTTACTGTTAGGTCAATGTACCGTTGGTTAGTGAGAGGATCTCCTAACATTTCTTATGAACATATCTGAAAAAAAAAGCTAAGATTCATTTGAAGATCAAAGTTTTTATTTGGCTGTTGGAGCAAAAAACTCTTCTAACAAAAAATAATATGCTTAAACGTAACTGGATGAGTGATGGTACATGCTACTTCTGCACCCAGCAAGAATCTTAAGTTCATCTCTTTTTTCTTTGTCCTAGGGCTAAGGCTATTTGAGGTTTTTTTGCTCTTTTTATTGGTGTTGATTTTATTTCTAGCTCTACCAATTGGTAATAAATTGGATTAATTATTTTTTCTTAAGAAAAAATGTTTCATGTGATTGGTTTGGCTGTAGTTCGTTGGGCTATTTAAAAAGCGCGTAATAATGCATGTTTTTAAAAGAAGATAATTTGTGATCCTAATGAGACTATCTTTCACGCGAGTTCTTTGTTGAAAACTTGGGTAGATCTGCTAAAGGGCATGAGTAAGGGAGAGTTGATGTAGGGGTGCAAGGTTTGTTGGGTACGGCGATGAATGTCCAGAGCTCTCCCAAGCAACTTGGTGATTATCTAGGATCAGATGGAAGATGATGAACAGCAGTAGCTGGAGGATGCTGAAGAGGAGGCCCAATGATGCTTTATGTCTTGGAGACACTCTAATGTCCGGATATGAACTATATATTATCTATTTTTGTTGTGTTACTGTCAGTTTAGCTTATAAACCTTGTTCTCATCTTTTATCAGTTTGAACTTCTATGTCCTTTCTATCCTTTTGGATTGGTTGTAAAACATTAAACAGTTGTTCCATTATTTGATAATAAAAATAGGTATCTCGTATTAAAAAATACAACATATTTTTTTTATTCGGATCTCCTGACGTTGACATCACGATAACTTTATCGTTACGCATCAGCGATGACGTGCCATGTCAGACATTCTCGTTCACTATTTTCATGGAAGATTGCACTTGAGGCCCTTCAGTGTTGGTTCTGGGACATGACATCTCAGGGCTGACTTAACATTAGTTCTAGTAAAATGCAACACACTGTACTAACCAGATTTTGACGCGTGATAAGTTTCAGGCTTCACGATGTGGCACGTTTACATACGCTCGGCCTTCTGCAATGGGTGATCTCACAGAAGGTACAGGAAGGTGAGAGGAATAATCATAGACAGATGGCTACCCACAATTCCTCTCACATGAGGTGAATGATCTTGATCAGCCACCCGCCAATGATTTTTTGTCTTCTGCCCACGAAATATACCCTGGTAATTGTGAGGGGCTACCTGGCTGCTCGTAGTTGCTTGTTTTTTATCTTTCGTCTACCAAATTTACCCTGGTAATTGTGATTGTGAGTGCTTGACTTTTATCATTGGTCCACCAAATTTACCGTGGTAATTTTGATTGTGAGTGGCTGCCTGGCTTGTTAGCTTATAAAAGCAGCCGTCGTCTGTGTACTCTGCTTGCTCAAGTGTAACCATCCAGCCTCCCTGGTCATTCAGCCCCTCTCGCTCAGTTCGCGCGCACAGCCAGCATGCCCAGCCGCAAGACGCCGTCGCCGCGGGCCGGCGGCAGATGGAGCGACGGCGAGACGTCGGCCCTCATCGACGCGTGGGGTGCACTCTACCCGCGCCGCCGCCTCTTGAAGGAGTGGCGCGCCGCGGCCAGCGCCGTCAACACCCACCGCGCTGCCGCCGGCCGCTCCTCCAACCGCAGCAGCGCCCAGTGCCAGAACGGTATCCACGCCCTCAAGTCGCAGTACAAGGATGAGCTCTCCAGGCTCCCGCCGTCGGGGTGGCGCCACTTCAAGAGCCTCCGCGCGATCCTGGCTAGCACCGGCGACCCGCCTCCGGCCTCCCCTGCCAGCACGCCAGCGTCCGTCGAGGAGGAGGAGGAGGAGGAAGCGGAGAGAGATGAGGTGGTTACCAGTAGTGGGTTGACGGGGAGCAGGATAGCCCCGACGAGGCCAAGAAATGGGGCCGCGAGGACGAGGTTCTGCCCGGCGGCGGTGGTGACGAAACTGGCGGAGGTGTATGAGCGCGTCGAGCTGGCGAGGTTCCACACCGAGCAGAAGAAACTGGAAACCGCGCAGGTGCCGCAACTCAGGGTAACAAAAAATTGAAGAGTGGTAGCAACTCAGGGTAACAAAAATAAAAATAGTTATGAATAGTGTAGGCAGTAACGACCACTAGGTTGATGTCATGATGTGTAATAAAAATAGTTAAGAGTAGCTGAATTTACATTTCAATTTTACTGTAGTGGACAACAGCATTGTATAAAACATATATTACAAAACAGAGTTGTATTACTAGAGCTATATATATATATATATTCGTCAAAAAAATGAGTAGAGTTTTATATCTTCGTGTCCTAGCTTCTGCAAAGTTGATTAATTCAATTTACAAGTATAAAAACGCATTTGGTTATCGACCGTCGCTTGGTGTAGTATTACTACAGTTTTATATCCAGTGCTTTTGCAAGATCATTGTTCATGAACATGAGGGTTATCTACGAAATGAACATACAGTACTGGTAAATTGCCGGTTGCATTGGTGGCCTCCGCCAGTTGGCCGTTGTCCTCCACAATCCCCTGCAACCCGCTGCAGTCCACCGTAGCCAAACCAAGCGTACGACGCCGTCTGGGTTTGCCGGGAAGGACCCGGCGACACCGATCATCCCATCCCCGACGCGCACAACACACTGATGAAGCCAAGCCGGCAGCAGGGTGGTACTGCCGTCCCCTCCCCGCGCTAGCTCTTCTGAAAACCCAGCCAAACCAAGCCCCGTGCCCCGCGCCGGTCCGATCGGCGTCTCGGGCTAGCTCTTCGGTAGTTCGCGCCCCCCGCACCATGCACACAGCCACCAACGGGCTGCCAGCATCCAGCCAACGTAGGCCACCCCACCCTCTCGCGTCCGCCGCGCCGGCTCGCACCGCCGCTACACTCCCGCCCGTCGTGTCCGAACTGACCGCGCGCGGGGGAAAGAGACCGTGCGGTGCGAAAAGTGGCCTTGCTCGTCCGCCTGGCCGGACCAACGTTTGAGCCGCGCGCACAAGCAAAAACGAGCAGGCACGGCAGCCCGGCGCCAGCGAGACTGACCCATCCCGATCGCACGAGCAAAACCTCGGCGTGACCGCGCCACAACCCGAACCCACTCACCCTGCGACGCACCGTGCCGTGGATGCACGCATTATCCACGCACCTATATATATATATGCACGCGTACGTAACCACACAGGATTCAGAGGGGCCGTGGCGCAGTCGATCGATCGATCGGACAGCAGCACAAGCATCGCACGCCCCTCACGGCCGCACCCACACGCGCCTCCCTCTCGAACCAACCTCTCTCCGCGCCCTCCGGCCGCCGCGGATGTCGACGCGCCGCCGCCCTCCTCCACCGCCGCCGGCGTGGACGCCCGAGCCCTGGAGCGACGGGGAGACGTCCGCGCTGCTCGACGCCTGGGGCCCGCGCCACCTTCGCGCCCGCGGCGGCGCCCTCCGCCCCGTCGACTGGTGCGCCTGCGCCGCCGCCGTCACTTCCCGCCGCGCTGCCGCCGGACGCGCGCCGCGCACCGTCGATCAGTGCAAGAACCGCGTGGATTACCTCAAGAAGCGCCTCAGGGCCGAGCGCACCAGGCCCAAGGGGGCCCCGCCGCCGCCGCCGGTATCGGGGTGGCTCGACCGCCTCCGCACGCTGCTGCATCTCGCCCCCTCCGCTCCTCCTGGATTCGCGCACCGTCACGGCACCACCGCCACGCCGAAGATGAAGGAAGAGGAGTACGAGAAGGAGAGCAGCGGGGCTCCTCTGCCCCGCAACTGGCCGCCAGTGCCGAAGCGGCCGAGGACGGCGGTGTCGTTGTCGCCAGTGAGCGTCGCCTCCGGGAAACATCCTGAAGGCGGAGGGAGGAACTGCACAGAAGTGGCGGCGGCTCTGGATAGGCTTGCCGGAACGTATGAGCGGGTGGAGGCGGCGAAGCAGAGGGAGGCCACGAGGCTGGAGGAACGGCGCCTGGAGGCGATGCGCGATCTCGAGATCGAGCGTATGCGGCTTCTCGTCGACGTCGCCGTCACCGCCTCCGTCAGTGTCGAGACCGCTGGCGGCGACTTCTAGATGGTGAGTTTTGGTCTTTGTTTTCGTTTTTACGCGTGCTTGCAGAGCATGCCACGAGATGGTTATTGCAGAATTCATGTTCAACAATTGTTCGTTCATATTGGAATTGAGAGGCAGAGTAACTAGGAATTTGCTCTTCATTAAGAGAACACCAACTTGTGCATGCTCATGTGATGATTAAATTTTACTAGACATCCTTTATTTCTATGAAGGGAGGAATGCCTCAAACTGATTTTCAGATCGTTTGTTATGTAGGAATTAGTATATCAACAGGCAATGCTGGCCTTTCTAATGAAACTACTCATTGTGTTGCACCTCGTCCCAATAGAATACTACTAATTACAATATTTCCATGAGCGCTTAGTGTTGTTCAGAAATAATAATCTGTTTCTTGTGTAAGAGCATGAGAAGTCATTCATGATTTCATTTGCTTTCTGACTGTTGAATCATGCAGAAGACAATTCCCAGACATTTTTGTTGTCTTCCATCTGTTGCAGAGGAACTATTATGATAGGCTGGGTAGCCAAAATCAAGATTTCAGACTATGTTTTCAAGAGATGAATGCATTGTGAAGCCGCACTTTGATGTGATGCCCTTATGAAAAGTTACATCGGTTAGGTTACAGGAGAAGCTTAGCCAGATGTAGGATAGCACATGGTGAGATTTTCTCAGTTCACTGATTGCAGGTTTGCAGCAACTGAAGAAAGGGGAGAGGTTTAATAGCCTGCATATATCTTTGTTTGGCATTCAGGCTTCACTTAGGCCTTTTGGTAACTACTGCTGTAATCCCTTTTGGTTTACAGCTGTGCAACTGTTTAGTTGTGAAACATTCTGATCCAGTACATATATATTCCGGATACTTTATCTGACGCCTGCTCTTGTGATTATCCTGCTATATGGTAGTTTGCATATTGCAACATGCTCTTGTTAAGTGCTGCATGTCAGTATATGTACTTGCCCTGCCATTATTCATCACTCTAATGATTGGCAAAAGCTGACAAGCAAAACAGGCTTCCCAGCTTTCTTGGCCAGGAAAAGAACAGCAGAACAGCGCTGCAAGATCAGAAACAGATAGACGTTTCAGAATTTGCAGGTAGCTTCAGAATTTAGACCGTAGAGATTCCATTTAATCTCTTTATTTGAAGTAGGCATTTATAAATTATATTTCAGTTTCATTTAATCAGCCGTAATTGATCACTGATTTCAGTGGTCACAACACAACATGGAAGCTTTGAACTTTTAACTGTGCCTCATGCCCACAATGCCGATCAAGAGACTAAACAAAGCCCAGCTCCTCCAGTCCTCCTCGCCTGCCGTCCAACGTCGCTGCTCGGCGTCCCCGGCCAACCAATACCCGGACTCCCATTCTCCCAAGACAAACGGGACCGGTGGACCCGGCTAACCCGAGCTGCCGCGCGCGGTCACTAGGCGCGCCGGACCGCGCGACGTCTTGTGCCCCCGAACAGCTAGGCGTCAACCAACCGTCGCACACCTTACATGGTCGCACGACGGCCGGACACGCTCGAACCCTCAAACTCCATATGCCACCCCGGGCACAGAGCGGCGGCGCGGCTGATCGCCCAGATCCAGGACCCGTCGGCCGGCGGGGAGCGCACCGCATGCTCGAAGTCCACGCGCTACGCGGCGGCAGGCGGTGGCACGCCTAGACCCTCGCGTCTGCGGCTTGCATTACGGGTGTGCCGTGCGCGCGCTGCGCGCCATCTGATCAGAACGTGCCGGCACAGGTGGCTTGCACGCCGTAGCGCAATGCAGGTGTAGTAGTAGCTTGATGGGCAGACCTGCTGCTAAATGGGCTGGGGCGGGGGGGGGGGGGGTGCACGATTAGGTTCAGGAATCAGGAATTTTGAATATATTCAATATTTGCAAAAGTACACGCTTATTTGAAAATTTTGCATAGATAATCTACCGTTACTCGTTGAATGGACGACAGTAAGATGTCGATAATCCAACATGACAGTTTAGTTATACAAAAATTTAAATGTATTAGTATTTTTACAAGTATTGAATATATATATATATTATACTATACCTTAAATGTATTCTACACCCTAAACCTAACGAAACTAGCCAATCCAACTCCTTCGTGGTTTGATCCAGCCAGCTCCCCACGCGAAACCCCCATGAACTAGTCCTTTCTCTTCCTCCCCCAACCCACGAGAGAGGGACCGCACGTCACCTCCTTTTCGGCTTAGCTTCTTTCCGGAACCGGTTCCTCTGACATAGTCATTTTTACGTCAGAGGGACGTTAAAACCGGGAGGAACATCCGATAAGGATTCAACGGCTGCGCTCGCTCGATCGCTGCTCGGGGCTCGCGCGTGGTTTGGTGCTGGTTGGGGCTGTTCACGCGGGTTGGCTCGGCCTGAGCTCATGAGCGCTGCCGCTGGCTGCTACAGTAAAAAGCTAGATAAACTAGCCATACAAGTGAGAACTAGTGCATTCACAATCTTGTAAAAATTATAGAAAAATAATTAGAACTCAAAAAAATGTGAAATAAATTTTGTTAGTTTTGTATTCATCGGTCCTACATGTTAAAAATATTTGGGCTCATAAAAATGTTAAAAATTATTAAACAAATATTCAAATGTAGGAATGATGTATCTTTTAAATTTTCTTTATGGATTTTTATATTTCAAAATGAATTACAAGTCCAATGGAATGTTAAACAACTTAGGGCACCCAAAGGCATTTGTGACATTTCTTCACTGCGTTATATTGCTCTCAAAATTCTAAACAATATCGAAATAGTCATGAATTTTTTTGAAAAAAAAAGTATGTTGTAGAGGATGCTATAATTTGTCTATCAAAAAAATTCAACTCAAACAAATACTTTTACAATGACAAATAAAAAAGATAAATTTTATTATACACAGTCTGACGACATGGATAGCCATGCTATTTGATAGCTGTGACCGAATGTTTCGTATAGCCATGCTGTTCGGAAAGGATGGCCATGCTGTTTGGATGCCCCATTTCTAAACAATATCGATATGGTCAAACTGTATATAATAATTTTTTTGTTTTTTATTGTAAAAGTATTGGTTTGAGTTGAAATTTTTTGGAGAGATAGATTATAGCATACTCTAAAACATACTTTTTTTTCAAAAAAATTTCATGACTATTTCGATATTGTTTGGAATTTTGAGAGCAATATAATGTAGTGAAGAAATGTCACAAATGCCTTTAGGTACCCTCAGTTGTTTAACATTCGATTAGACTTGTAATTCATTTTGAAATATAAAAATCCATAAAGAAAATTTAAAAGATATATCATTCATACAAATTTGAATATTTGTTTCATAATTTTTAACATTTTCATGAGCCCACATATTTTTAATATGTAGGACCGATAAATACAAAACTAACAAAATTTATTTCACATTTTTCTGAGACTAGTTCTAACTTGCATAGCTAGTTTATCTAGCTTTTTACTGTAGCAGCTACGGCAGCGCTCATTAGCTCAGGCTGAGCCAACCCGTGCGAACGAGCCCCAAGCAGCTCCCGATCACGCGCGAATGAGCCCGAGCAGCGACTGAGCGAGCGCAGCCGTTAAATCCTCATCGAACGTTCCTCTCGGCTTCGACGTCCCTCTGACGTAAAAACAACTACGTCAGAGGAACCAGTTCCCCTAACGGCAGGTCGGAGGGAATGGGATCCCCTAACGTTACATCAGAGAGCAGTCCAATCAATTTTGGATGTCTGATCTGGAACCGACGGATCAGACGGTCTGCTACAGTACCACGGTAAACAGTAAAAGATATACAGTAACTATATGAACAGTAGCTAAAAATACTGTTTAGTACTGTAGCTACGTCAGAAAACTGTAGCAACAGACACAAATTACTGTGCTCCTCTGACGTAAAACGAGCTACGTCAGAGGAACCTTTTCCGCCGTTAGGTGCCCCAGCTTCACCACCGCCTAACCCGACGTCAAGCGCCCTCCCCGTCGCAACCACCTCCAACCCCTGCCCAACTGAATCTTTCGACGTTGCAGCTTCTCCAGGCCCATGCGTTCTTCAACTCTACTCGACCTCGCGCGTGCTAGCGTCACCCAGCTCTGATCCGGGCCACCGAACATTTTATCAAGCAGGCTCAAGTCAGCGCGCTAAGACGAGAAGAGGGCAAAACTCTAGGTATTCAGTAGAGGTATCCCCAACTTAGTCAGCTTTTCCTTTTTTGCAGATGTTAACTGTATTTTTCCATGTTTCAATCAGTAGATTCCCTAGTGAGGATCCAGTCTTGGCAGCAGAATGGCATTCGAGCAGGGATCTAAGGTAAATGCTCCAAACGATCTATTTTCTGGTCAATTTTTGTGTTATTTGAGTTACGATTTTGGTGTTTGGGAGGATGGGTAAGCACATAAATTTGTAGTGATTTTGTTCTAGAGCTTAATTGTGTTTCTCATTTGAATTGGTAGAATCGATTTGCAACTCATCCCCATGCAATGATGTTGGGATTACTGATCAACCCCTTGCAATGACGTTGGGATTGCAACTAATCCGGATTCAGGTTCAGAATTGTGGCTCAGATTGGAAGATTGACTCTTAGTTTCCGAGTTTTCATTTAACTCCATTGGAGAAGCAACCAGTTTGTTACTGTACTGTGATTCCTACTAATAACTAATTTAATATTCAGTTAACCAAGAGCAGTACCCCCCCCCCCCCCCACAATTTACTTAGCATTCTGCTTGTATCGATAGTGGATTGTTAGTGACTGCTAATTTGCTAAATTTTCTGAGGTTGTTTCCCTTTTTGCCTTTGGACAAGGAACAAGCCACCCAGCCAGAATGGTTTCAATGCTGATGGACTGAAACCTTCATTTCCTGTGGACAGGGAACAATAGTTGCAGTAGCCCTCGTCGAGCTCAGTCGGCTTGGAATTCATAGTGTGGAGCCTTTATGAGCTTTTGCCATGCCAGTCATTGAGCTCTGTTTGGCAGAGATTGGAGCTGCGTGACCTCTAGAGCATTGAACTGAGCTCCGGCGTGCGAATGTGATCTGGGAGGAGGTGGAAGAAACGAGAGATTTGCAAATTTGAAACTCTAAACATCAGAGTGTCAGCCAATTTGACACCGGGTCTAGTTGCATAGACTCAGGTTGGCCCACATGTCAGCCTCAGCGGGCAATTGGCACTTTTTAGAGTGTCAAATCAGCAATTTTCTCGACGGATCGAGAGATTTGCAGATTTGACACTCTAAACATCAGAGTGTCAGCCAATTTGACACCGAGCCCTGTTACATAGACTCAGGTTGGCCCACATATCAGCCTCAGCGGGCAATTGGCACTTTTTAGAGTGTCAAATCAGCAATTTTCTTGACGGATTGAGAGATTTGCAGATTTGACACTCTAAACATCAGAGTGTCAGCCAATTTGACACCAGGTCCAGTTGTATAGACTCAGGTTGACCCACATATCAGCCTCAGCAGGCAATTGGCACTTCTTTAGAGTGTCAAATCAGCAATTTTCTCGATGGATCGAGAGATTTGCAGAGCTTTTTTGTGTGATGATCTGTAATGTTGTTGTTGAGAAATAACTCGAAACTGTTACTGAAAATTGTGAAATAACTCGAAACTGTTACTGAAAATTTCGGACTATTGTTACTGAAAAATGGGTGCTTCTGTTTGCAAAGAATGTAATCATCAGTAGTATAATAATCCCCTTTATGCTTCAGTATTTCTCAAAAGTGACTACTGAGATATTTTCTTATGGGTTGGAACTGTTGGCACCTTGTAATTTCAGAGTCCGGTAGCTCATCTTTTCAGAGTTTCAGTAGCTTATCATTTAAGCATATCAGTAATTCATCCTTTCAACATGTTGTTTACTGAGAAACCATGTTGTTTACTGAGGAATGGTGTTTACTGATTGACCATGTTGTTTACTGAATAAAAACCTATGTTTACTAATGATTCGCCTGGAATTACTGAACGGTTTGGAAGTTTCAGGAACGTTACTGAACAAATTTACGAAACTACTGATCCACTCCCTAGCCATGATTTAGCTTGATCTACTCCCTAGCCGCGATTTAGCTACTGTGAAGAACTTTACTTACAGAAATAATCATTTACTGACATATCTTAACTGAACAAAACACCATTTTCCCTACTGAAAGTTTTTCCTACGATTTCAATGGAATTTCCTAAGTGTTGGATTTTGCTATGTAACAGATTCATTTGTTTCTAATGAAGAAGTTTACTACAGTTTGGAATTTCCAATGATTCATGTTTCCAAGTCATAGTACTGAAGAATTTTCCCTTCAGTAGAAATATTCTCTTTCTCTTCAGTAGTATCTTTCTGGTCTCAGCAATAATTCATCTTTTCCTAGTTTCAAGTCATAGCAAATTGCTGAATAATTTTACCATGATTCCTAATACCAAAGAAATTTCCTATGATTCGGATTCAGTAACCACACCGTGTTTCAGTAGTTGATCCTTCCTTCAGTACCTTTAGTGTTCCTACATTTTTCTTCAGTAGAAATCATTTTTCTCTTCAGTAGTTTAGGGTCCTTCAGTAATTCCAATCAATAGCAGGTCTTTTTCTCCTCAAGTTATTCACCTCTCAGTAGTTCATACATGCTTCAGTACCTCTTTCCGAGTCATAGCAAACTTAGTCCTATGTTCTTTAGTAGTCTGAAACAATACTCCAACCGATGGCAAATTTTGACACTAAATTCTGAACCATACTCCAACCCATAGCAAAATTTGAGAAGACTAATGTTATTTCTATTATTCAGTAGTTCATTTCTTCAGTGTATGAGTGGTTCATCCTTTAACATCCAGTAGCTCATATTTTTGGCACTTAGTACATTATGGATTCTGGACTTTCCTTTGAGGAGTAAGTAATTTAGAGGATTCACTAGTTTAAGAATTTATTTAGCAAATTGGTAGGTGATCCATGTGTCTTTCTTGATCCATGTGTCTTTCTTGCTTTATCAGTAATACATATCAAGTACATCAGTAATTCCATTTTTTTCTCAGTAACAGCATCCAGGGGTCCCCTTCCTTCCTCCTGTCCACATCCCCATTCACCTCCTCCATGATTCTTCACCTTCAATGACAATTAGGCTGCTTGGGCAAGGATGTGAGCTAGCGAAGTACGGGCTCAAGCGCTGGATCTGAGGGAGCCAGTCGCAGGGTGAGCTCCGAATCGGAGACAGCGAGGCGTGGTGTTGGGCGCACGGAGGAAGGCAGGCCAATTGTCTGATTCGATCAGGGGAGGCGTGGTGGAGGGAGGGAGGAAGGAAGCCTAGGTTCGTTTGGGGGGCGGAAAGAAGTTGGGTTCGGTCAGGCATGAATCGGTTGGCTAGTTAGTTCGGGTCGCTGGGTGTTAGGCTGGTTCTGGGTGTGGAGTAATAACGGGACGGTATAATCTATGGCTGACTATAGAATAGGTTATCCTGTAGCTAGGCTTCCTATCATGTCTCCTCTGCTTTTTTGGCTCCTGCAAAACGATTATGCGTCAAACCTGTTCCTGGTTACGTCGTAGTTGAGCCGAACCGATCATGAGTTGCTGATACTGGTCATCATAACTGACTAGGGCAGGGGAAATCGGATCTTGTCAGATAGGTTTTCCATCATTCTTAGGACCACAAGCCTATCGTAATCAGTGGTGGAAGAAATCGTTGAACCTAAGATGCAATTCCAACGTGCAGCCACGATCCCGTCGTAATTGGGGTGACCTGATCTTGTCGTGTCAGTGGTGAGGCTGACTTCTTGTTCTGCAGCAAGCACTGAAGTCGCACCTAACGACTATCCTGACGTAATTCCCCGACGAGCGCAGCTGATCCATGATGGATTAGGTGCTTGCTCCGACCTCTGGATCCCAGTCTTGTGTGATGCTAGCAGCGACATCAATTATGATCTGTGATGCCATCGTCACAGGTCGTAATTGCAATGGCGACATCACAGTCCCGGTCCTAGAATGTATAGGGGTCTGCTCTTCGGATCTTCATGCAACCCCTATTTCTCATAATCCTCCTACGATTCCTGTGGTAAATTCGGCAAGGTTGTCCATTAAGACACCTCCCCAAGCTGTCTCACCAGCAACAATGGAGACACCTGATTCGAAGAAGAGTATTGCATGTAAGTCTGATTTGTTATGCACTTTTTCCATAGTGTATTCTAGTTACTACAACTTTTGATGTGTCTGTTTTGGTTTTTTGCCATGGAGACAAATGATCGGGGTATGAACTTTTACCATATTGTATTCCGAAAGTTACTATAGCTTTCCATGTGCTTCTATTCATCATTTACTACAAATATAGTGTTATATTTACTACAATTTAGCATACGTGTTGTGCCGAATACTTTTAAGAGAATTTGAAAAATGAAGGAGAGGCCACAACTTTTGGTTTCAATGTTTTGGACTGATAATACAAAGAAGCATAGCATTGTACGTCTCGGTCTGGTGCAGTCAAGGTGGTCTAGTAAAGGCAGGCGCCCTCGAGGTAATCTATTGAAAGCGAAAATGATTTGTTGAGGTAAGTATGTCAGCGTAGTGAAAAGTCATGTGATACTTTGCTTCCATGCATTGCGTAGGTCTAATTTTAATTTAAGCGGAAGCTGAATGACCAATATTAAATATAGTTACGACAAAATTATCATGTATTGATCACAACACGTCCCTACCTTGCGACATTTTAGTTCACACATTTTGTCCACAATGGGACGCTTCTTTTATGACATTTTTTTTAACAATTACTACAATATGTGAATTAGATGTATATTTAGTCAGAAATTTGAGTTACTATTGTTGACCAGTTGTTGGAAAATAACATGTAGTAAATTAATTGTATGTAGGTATTTGAATACTAGATTAAAGTGCAATACTTACTAAAATATTTTTTCTGAACTAGATCAGATAAAATACTGATTTACTATATATTATTTGCGCAAGTAACCATACGTAAGAGAATGACATAAGTTTCCTACAAATGACATGTGGATTTACTATAAAATATACTTCAGCTGGTAGGACGGTACAAATGGAAGCATGAAAATGTACAGGGAAGTAATTCACACGTTTTGTTGAAAATGTCTCGTACTATTATAACGATGAGTGTAACAGTTATTGCAATATATGCTCTGTGCCTTCCTTGTTAGATGTATCAGGTCTCAGCAATGATGCAGCAAGTTGAATTAGAATAATTGAAATGTGGATGGACAATACTATGTAGCAAATGAATTATATGTAGGAAGTTGAATTATTGCAGTCAGTAATTCTTACATGCGCAATAAGGTACATGAATGAAGTGCAATGCACAGTATATTACTCTATTTTCATGAATATATCACTGAAGTTTGTGGCATGTACTGTAGGGGCATGTTTTTGAAACAGAGTCTGAGCGTGTGGCTACTTGGTTACCAGGTATCTCCAAAATCAATCAGTAAAGGCTCGCAGTGCAGGGAAGTATAGAAATTGAAACAGCCAAGGTGCACAGCTTACATTCATGAAAATTCAAAATGTTCTGTCACTGGAGAACGTAGGATCCGAATCAGCACCTTGATTGGTAGCAGTCTGCTTCTGAACATCAGCTGGACATTGCTCCGGTGCCAGCGGTGCTTGTGGTCCACCAGATGCCGCTGCAGGTTTGTCCTAGTGATCGAACTCACATCAAAGGGCCCGTGCCTCTTGGATGGTCTCTGCAGAGAAAGCTTTGACTCTCCTATGAAGTTGTCGGGGAAGATTCATCTCTAAAAAATATTCAAGAAATAAATGATAGTAACTAATCCGCACAAGTATAATCTTGTGCTATATCAGTGAGCCGACACTTGGGTAACAAGAAACATGACTGGATTAACGGACCGTTGTGCTAGACCGCTCGTCTGGAGATAAGGACGATTGGGAGAGCCAAGCTGAGCCGAGGGGAAGACTAGATGCGACCTGAGCCAGGTCATGATGGGGTAGGATGAGGTCGATCAATCGATCGGTTGGGGGCGTATTGGGTCCGGTTATAGAATGGTCTATTCTATAACTGGTTATAGATAAATATAAATATAAATATATATTATGTGTCTATGTGTATTATAGTTTGCTATTGTACCATCCCTAGTTACAACTCATCAACTGTCAGTTACAATCTGCTACATAGATCAGTTATAATCGCATGTCTAGAAGTACAAATTGCAACACGAGAAGCTAACAAATTGCATTTTAGATTGTACTACGATTGCAATCGTGTTCCTTATGTTGTACATCATTAGGCAAGAAATTCGTTAGATTACGTTCATCCATAATACAATTGTAACTTAATTTTTTATTTATTTACATTTAGTTATAACTCTTTGTCTTGCGGATTGTAACTCTACTATTTTTATATTATAACAGGTGGCGCAACAGTGTATGTCTCTCCCTCTCAATAAGAGAGAGTATATATATATATATATATATATATATATATATATATATATATATATATATATATATATATATGAAAATTAGAAACTAGTCTGTACTCTCGAGAGTACATATTCTCTATTATAACATACCACATAAATAAATTAGACATACTCTTTTATCATATAAGTATACTTATATACTGATTCTAAGATACTATAATATGAACTATATGAAAAAAAAAATATTAATAGATTTTGATAATACTTTTAATTATTTGTACATAAAATATAATATATAAAAAATATACAACCTATTAAAAAAATATATGTACCACTTGAATGATCTTATATATTCTCATATTCTCTATATATATACTATTTATCATATAAGATATTCTCTATATTATAAAATACATATGTAGTGTCCATAATTTAGAGTAAGGTACTTTTGTTTGAGCTTCTGTTTTTAAGTTTTTCTGAAAAGCTGTGTTTGTTGATTTCTATAATAAATTTTTAGCTTTTTAGTACATAGCTTCTCAGAAAAGCATATCTCAGCGAGCTTCTCAGTTTTAGTTCATTTTTCTCAAAAGCAAACTTCTGGCTTTTCAGAAACCACTTCTTCAAAACCCCATTTATTCTAACTTCTGACTTCTGACTTCTATCAGTAACAGAAACAGAACCAAAAACAGAAAACAAATAAGACCTAACAAATATACTTCCCATATATATTACAGGAATCAGGACGCGACGGAGAGGCTGCAGTTCGACAAGGAACGTGCGTAACGCAGGCCATTTTGACCGCGCCATCATATTTGGGCCCAACGACGTGGAACTGAGCATACAGTTCCGTAAGAACCTTGCAGTGGTTGGGCCCTGAAAATGCTAACCCATTCGACCTTTCTTACTGACCACAGTTGCTGTACCCATAATCATGAGTTCTAACCCAACAAAATACCTAAGGCATGATTTAAAGAAGGTCTGATTATACCACAAAACGAAGAATTATATAGGTTGTTCTTTAGGTTTTGCCTCGCAAGACTTTAATTCTCATCTACACGTTAGATCTTAAGTTTATAGGCTAAGATAAAATAATTTAAGTCTATATTTTAGATTTAAATAGAAACAAAATAGCTCATCCAAACACACTGAGTATACCCCTAGCTTTACATTCATAAATTTTTAGGGCTAAAAATATATTATTTTAATGATACTTTAAATTCAGAGCTCTATCAAACATGCTCTTAACTGTAGAAGCGCGTAGTTGTATAGAAGGCGTGCCTTCAAGAATAAATTATGCTGTAAAATTCATCATATCAAATACTCTTACATCTATTAGCTTCCATGTACTCTCTACGACTATATTAGTACATGTTACTCCTACATCTCAATGTGATGCTGGGTACTTAGAAAATGAACCCGCTTCCATGTACATCTGCTAGCGGTTTGGAACACTTGTGTAGTTTAAAAAAGAATCTCAAAAGATCACGGGTGCAGTAAATGTCATAGCATGAGCATTTACATGGAGCACTGCACCGAAGAATGTTAAAGGAGTCTAAACTCCTAACATTCCTGTTCGGCTGCGTAACAACTAGCAAGCTGACAACATACCACCTCCTCCGTCCTCGTTCTTCCTGGATGACGTGATGAAGCGGTGCCATAACCCAAGGACCCAAATCCTCCACGTCCGTAGCACTCTGGATCATTCATTTTTCATTCTCTCTCTATAGAGGGGGGAAAAAAACACGTCACCCACACACAAACGCTGTGCGCCGCCATGCAGGTCAGAGTCACAAGCGTCGTTGCATCAAGCACGCGTCGTGCTGCCAATCAATTGACCTGTACCTGACAGCCAGCGGCCAGTGCAACGCCAAGCGCCGCTTACGCTTGGTAGCGTTGAGCTGTCCTGAGAGAAAAAAAAAAGGTCCGACATGGAGAACTCATGCTTGCACACGAGCAGTGACGAGTCTAGTATTTTAATAATAAATGTATATAGTTAAAAAACTATTTAAAGATCAAGGTATGCTGCATATTTAGTCATCAAAAGCTTAGACTGAAAGCATAAAAATAGATTTCGATTCGATCCGTGTAGATACGGATGCGAGTACGGTTCGTTCTATCTATTTAAATTAGATAAAAATCTAAAAATAGACAACATAAGTGATAGTATTTATCGAAATAGTAAATATATTATCGTATTTACAAATTTAACATGCTATTCAGTAGCTCATTTATCAAAAATCTATTTTCGATAAACTGTACATCGAAAAAGGTGAGACTAGTCTATATTCGATATCTTATATGCTGAATATAGCACTGTTCACCATATTCGACACATGAGGTGCCGAAAATCACCTGTATTTGACACCTTATATGCTAAATACAGTGCATAGCGGCATATTCGGCATATAAGATGCCAAATATAATTGTACACACTCACTTGACTTGCGTAAACAGTAACCTCATCTAGTTCAATTTTCTTTTCACTTTTTTTTAAAATAATGGTCTTCTATTACTCATGTGCAGCCCATTTTAATTAGATTCACCTAAAAACCATTTGTATATTTTAAACTAAAATTATCAAAAAAAAAAAGATACTTGTATAACTTCTAATAATTGTTAGTGCCTCAAATAAATTCTTAAAAATCCAGAAAAAAATCACTAATATTCTTATTACATGATGTTATAATTTTTAAAATTATTTTTAATCCTATGATGAAAAAGTGAGTTCCTTTGTAATACGCTATTTATATAAATTCTTATTTTATGTAAATAGAAAATTACAAAAGAACTCATTTTTTACCGTATAGATTAGGGCTAAAAATAATTTACATCAAAATCCGAGTTTCCACCCTATCAGAAACTAATTTGTGCTTTGAGATGGTGGATGGTGATAATAAGAAAATATAAATCTTAAACATACATCAGTACATCATGTACCATGGTGTACCCGCCACAGGTCGCGAGTCGCGACGCACCGCTCATCCAAAATGCGTGATTAAAGTGGTGAGACGGCAGCTTAGCACATGGGGCCCGGCCCCGTCGTGCACACCCCATCATCGGTGCGGGAGCTTAGGCCAGAACAGTAGTAGTATCTAATGACCCCACCACGCTAATCCCCACCAGCTATCTCTGTCACTATCGTTATCTGTGCTCCTCCTCGTCAATCACTGGACCGTCAGCAGTCCCCCATGACTACTCCACACGTACATCCAGACCTTTGCCCGGCCCCACGCCCGCCTCGCTTGTTCCATGTCGTGGATTCCTTGGATTACCAAGCCAAAACACGATGCGATCCCAACCTACAAGAACATCCCCTCTAGTCTTCTCCCTATTTTACTCATTTTATATTAAGATGTGCTATGGCTTAAGATTTTTTTATGATGATTAATTGACAAGTTTGATTTATAGTTAAATATAAATATGAGAGTTTGGGATTATAGTAGCATATCTTATTTGTTGCAATGTATGATTATTATTTGTGACTAACCGGTGTTGGTGAAGGCGATAGAAATTGTTACAAGTCAACGAACTCAATTTGACGGCCAATAGCGAGAGGATTGGGACTAAGCGAGAGGCTTGGAGCCAAACAGTCAGAGTGTCAGGTGAAATCAAGGGTGATCCATACTATACACGTAGAGAGATTAAGAAGTATGAGAAAATTGATAAAGACGATATGTTGATCACGTCAAGGTGAGCGGGATTCTGACGTAAGCAACAAGGGGGCTCGAAAATGGGATTGAAAGAGACTTAACAGCAGTTAGGATCGTGGGATGTTGTGACATGCATCAATATGGGAAGACTTGCTTAGGATATAAGCAAGCGATAGGGAGTCATGCTTTGAAAAGGTGCAAACCGGTTTTGTGGCTTAGCCTTAAAATAGTGAGAATGATAGATGTGCATGTGGCACCATCATGAAGCTCACGTCAAGACGAAACAAAGAGATAAAGAACTTGCGAGCATTAGATCAAAATAAAAAAGAGTTGTACGGTTTTTCCTTTAAAGGGTAGGGAGAACATGTAATGGAGTGAGGATATTTTGGGATGTTCAAAATAATTTATATGAGAGAGGGGGCTGGTGCTTGTGTCTCTCAAGGGTTTCAGTTTCAGTTTCTAGTCAGGGAGGGCTTAGAGAGAAAGGGTAAAGAAGTGAGGTAGGTCTAGATATAATATTTCTTGTTCTTGCACAAGAGAGTGATGTGAGGGTAGTATCATAGCAATGTACCTATTTATTCAACTTCCTTATCAATTAGATGAGATCTATTAAAGTAATTTTGTACTCCTTTTTATCCCCCATTTTCTTCTCTTTGTGTTGGATAAGAAACTGTTGTTTATCTCTCTTTTTACAATTTTTGTTTTCCCATTTGGGCTGCGATTTTGGATGAATTTTCGTGAGTCTCTAAGGTTCTAGGACATATGACAACATTTTTGGTATGATATTGGATCAATCCATCTCACGAGCATAGCAAAATTGGAGTTCTTGAACTTGTTCGTGCCCCACCGCTTTTTTCCAAAAGGAATGAACTTTGTGATTATTTTTTGATCTTTTGGGATAGATCTTTTTTATGGTGATCCACCATGTCTATATGTACTTATGATCCAAATTTTATTGGATTCAAAGGTGGTTTAATTGGATTTTACCTTTTGGATCTTGTTGATCCGAGTGCTGATTTTTGCGTAGTCCTAGGAGTTAGGCCGTCATGATAGGAGTCAGACCACCAAGGAGACAGAGTTTTCAAATCTCTCTGCTCTCTTTGAGATCAGATTGTCAAGACCCATGGTGAGACTGTTGGAGCTTAGTTTGTATAATTTTGTTTGTTCCTCTTGCATTCTTGCTTCCGTTTTGCATCAAGGGGTTCCTAAGTTGGCTTCTAAGGTCAATAGTTTGTCAGGAACTATGTGATTTTGTCCAAGTTAGAAGAGATACACGTTGGGTAATAATTAGGAAAGGTTATCCAAATTTTTGGTGATGCTCCTATTGACCTCTCTAGTCAACTTCTCCTGTCCTTTATTTTTTTGTTTTGTTCCCATCATTTTTATCACTTTTCTATTATTTTAAAGAAATATTTGCAAAACCACAAATATGTGTGTCTATGTGGAGCCTTTTGAAACGATATAATTCCTGAAGGTTTATTGAGACTAACACAATATCTGCTAAGTTCATGGGCGGAAGATAAGCAGACTCAAAACTAGAAGTTCCGGTGCTAGCTCACGTAAACAGGATATGAGTCCACTTGTAAAGGAAAGATGAGGAATAAAAGGAGAGCGAGTACAATGGGAGAAAAGAGGTGATATTATTTCATATGTGAGTTCTGCCTTAGAGAGGGCATAAAATCCTAATCATTGGGATAAAAAATACTTCGATGTATGGTTGTGACGATAAACTCCTAGCTATACATGCATCATGATTAATACCTTAGGCTCAATTTCTGCACATTATTTTACCCACATTCCTGCAAAATGCAAAACAGAACAAATCCTTTGCCTGCTGTTTCCTCCGACCAGGGAAAAGGTCCATTTCATCAAGCCAAAACCCAGAGGCAGGGAGAAAAGCCGGTTAAATTCCAACAAAAAAAATAAAATCCTGCAGAAGTGGGCGGGAGCTACGGACCCCCGCCTTCGTCGGTTGATCCCCCTCCGTGTCCCAAGTCCCAACGAAGCGCCTCGTCTCCCCGCGCCCGGCCCTCTCCCGCCGCCCCCCAACCAACGGCATTAGCAGGTCACGCCCGGGCGCACGGCAGGGCCGCGCGGGAGGGCGGAGGCGAGGCCAGGCGCGCGCGCACGAGCCGTCCGCCGGAAACTCCCGCTCTGGTCTGATCGTCTTGGTGTGATACGATAGCGGATAGCCAGAGGCACGCGCGGGGCGAGGGGTAGAGGAGGATCGCCGGAATTCACCATGACGAACAACTTCCTGACGACGATACGGAGCCTGAAGCTGATCGAGGGGTGCAAGGCCGCGCAATTCTACGCCTTCAGCTCCGTCGGGGCGGCGTCCACGTCCGGCTCGGGGGATGCTGGCGGGAGCACCAGCGGTGGCAGGCCGCCGCCTCCGCCCCCGCAGAAGAGCTTCTCCCTCAGGTCCGCATCGCTGTATAACCAGCTCGCAGCGTCCTCCATATCAGGGGCGTTCGCGGCCGAGCCGCACCTGCCGTGCGGCCTCCCGGTCGCCGAGGCGCTCGAGCCGGCCCTGGACGCGTGCCTGCGCCCCGTCGACCACGTCTCGGCGCTTGCCGCGTCATTCCGGCGGGTCTCGGCCGCTACGACGGGAGGCGACGACGACCTCTGCGACGTGTACCTGGAGCAGCACGCGCTGTTCCACTCGATCGGGGACGCGCGGCTGCTCCGGCGGGCGCTGCGGGCAGCGCGCGTCCACGCGGACGACCCGCACCGGCGCGTCGTGCTCGCCGCGTGGCTCCGGTATGAGCGCCGCGAGGACGAGCTCGAACCGACGCCGCCTCCGCTCGCGCCCTGCACCGCGACGACCCCACTCCTCGAGTGCCCTCTTGCCGCGGTCTTCGCCGGAGTGTCCTCCAGCGTGTACCCGGTCTGCCCGTGCCGCCGTCCGCCGTCTCCTCCAGACACCCCTCCCCCCCACCGCCTCAGACGCAACACGTCGGACGCCGCCTACGGGGTGGGTGAGGAAGAGGAGACGGAGACCAATGACCTGTGGTTCATCATCGGTGAGGAAGAGGTGGCGTGCGAGCGCTCGTGCATCGCCGCGCTCTCTAAGCCGCTCAACACGCTCCTCTATGGCGGGTTCGCCGAGGCGCAGCGCGACCGCATCGATTTCACCCGCGACGGCATCACGCCGCGCGGAATGCGCGCCATTGCCGCCTACAGCCGCCACGGCCAAGTCGACGACTTCCCGCCCGACACCATCCCCGAGCTCCTCGCCTTCTCCAACAAGTTCTGCTGCGAGGGCCTCAAGGCAGCCTGCGACGACAAGCTCGGAGCCATGGTGCGCGGTGTCGACGACGCCCTCTCCCTCATCGACCTAGGCCTCGAGGAGGCCGCTCACCTCCTCGTCGCCGCCTGCCTTCAGGCCTTCCTGCGGGAGCTCCCCAAGTCGCTCACCAACCCGGACATCGCGCGCCTGCTCTGCAGCCCGGAGGGCCGAGAGTGCCTTGACATTGCCGGTAACGCGTCCTTCGCGCTGTACTACTTCCTCTCTTCCGTTGCCATGGAGCAAGACATGAGGTCGAACACCACGGTGATGCTGTTGGAGAGACTGTATGAATGCGCAGAGCTGCCATGGCAGAAGCAGCTGACATTGCACCAGCTCGGGTGCGTGATGCTGGAGCGCGGCGAGTTCGAGGACGCGCAAGGGTGGTTTGAGGATGCCATTGCCGAGGGCCATGTCTACTCGCTCGCCGGAGTGGCACGTGCCAAGTACAAGCGCGGGCACAAGTACTCTGCATACAAGCTGATGAACAGTGTCGTCGGTGAGTATGACGAGCCTGCCGGATGGATGTACCAAGAACGTTCACTGTATTGTGTCGGCAAGGAGAAGATGCCTGATCTCCAGACGGCGACGGAGCTCGATCCGACGCTGACTTACCCATACAAATATCGTGCTGTTGCGTTGTTAGAGGAGGACAATGTGGAGTCGGCGATCGCAGAGATCAGCAAGGTCCTCGGTTTCAAGATGGTGACCCATTGCCTTGAGCTTCGGGCGTGGTTCTACCTTGCACTTGAGGAATACGAGTCAGCTGTGCAGGATGTCAGGGCGATATTGACATTGGATCCAACTTATATGATGTTCCATGGGAAAATGCACGGGGAACAGCTGATTGAGCTCCTCCGAGGGCAGATGCAGCAGTGGGATATGGCAGATTGCTGGATGCAGCTGTATGATCGGTGGTCTGCGGTGGACGACATCGGCTCTCTAGCAGTTGTGCAGCAGATGCTCACCAGGGAACCCGGAAACAGCAGCTTGCGGTTTCGACAATCACTTCTCCTGCTAAGGTCTATCTATCTGCATCTATAACTCTCTCCTTTCATGTGCTGAGAACAAATCCTTTTCGTACAGCTGAGAACAAATCATTTTCAAACTTCTGGTTCATGCGAGCAATTTTTACTAAATCAAAAAATTAATGGAGGGCCAATATTTAGAATTATGTAAAGAACATATCTCGCTTGGGGAACTGTAACTTGTACATTCATATTAGTCTATTACATTGTTCATCAGCTTGCTATACAGAAGCAGATTTGGTTGGACAGCTCTCCTTGCACTGTTTTCATCCCATAATTTCTACCTTGTCTAGGTGATAATTTCATATCATACATAAACGCGGACAAATTATTCAATTAGTAACTGATTCAAAAAATGTGGGCAATTTCTGATACTGTCTGCGTAGAGGCGCAGCCAACATCTAGTGATGCAATAATAGTTTTTTCTTAGTAATGCTATAATTATGAGAACTTTTTCTTGGATAACAAACATAGAAACGAACAAGTGAGATATTTTTTTATTGTTTGTTGGATTTAGGGGCCTGACTTTGTTGTTATTATACATTGTAGGCTAAATTGTCAGAAGGCTGCCATGCGTAGTTTGCGATTTGCACGGAACTGTTCACTCCATGAGCATGAGAGGCTTGTATATGAAGGATGGATTTTATATGATAGTGGACATCGGGACGAAGCACTAGCCAAGGCTGAGCAGTCAATTAGACTTCAAAGATCATTTGAAGCCTTTTTTCTGAAGGCGTATGCTTTAGGAGATTCTAGCCTTGACAAAGAATCTGCACTCTCTGTTGTGCAGCTTCTGGAACATGCTAACAGTTGTGCATCCGACAACCTTCGGAAGGGGCAAGTAAGAATCATTCATGACTGTTTGCATAACTTCTGTTAATTGTTTGTGCTCACAGCTAACATTCTTCAGGCATACAACAATATGGGGAGCATATATGTGGATTGTGATATGCTGGATGAGGCAGCTGAGTGTTACGGTATAGCACTGAACATAAAGCATACAAGGGCGCATCAGGGTCTAGCGCGTGTCCATTACCTGAAAAATAGAAAAGCGGTTGCATTTGAAGAGATGACAGAACTCGTAAAAATAGCTACAAACAGTGCATCAGCATATGAAAAACGGTCAGAATATGGCGACGGCGACAATGCAAAAACTGATCTGAACACAGCGACACTTCTGGATCCTACAAGGACTTATCCTTACAGATACAGAGCAGCTGGTGAGCGTACTTAACATATTGACATGGTCTGCTTGCACTATTCTGATTTCTATGCAATAGTTACAGTAGTTTCATGACCAAACATATCGGAAGGCTATTCTGTTAACATATTGACATGGACTGCTTGTGTTACTATAATGTCTACGCAAAGGTTACAGTAGTTTCAGGACCTAATTGCGAAGCATATTGGAAGCTTGCATTCTGTTAGGTTTTGCATGGTGAGAACTATAGTTGATACAATTTGTGATCCATTTCTATTAAGAAATGTCTGGGAACGGTAACTGTTTGTTAAATTACAGAGTATTTTGCATTTTGGATGTTGTAGTTCAAGTTGAAGCTTACAGGGGCTTCTTTGCTAGATTAGTTTTAGAACTTCTCCATTGCAATAAATAAAACTAGGCAGATTGACGCCCCTACGCTGCGCCCATTTTTTGTTGCATAGAGCATGACAAAAGAAGACTAAAAAAAATGAATTCACCATTTTTGGATATCTCAATATTTATTTATAAATTTATCAATATTTATGGGGAAAATAGTGGTACTTTCATGCATGCATATAATTTTAACATGTAGATGACGGTAATACGAACCTAACTAAATTTGTTTCATATTTTTTTGAGTTTTAGATATTTTTCTATGCATTTTAGATTATTTCAGCTGATTTATCAATATAACTATTATTCCTTTCGCTATTTTTCTGGAATTGTGAAAAAATTATGTGTACGTATATACATACAGACACTTATATGTATGTGTATATATATACATACATGTGTGTACATGTATACGCATATATGCATATATATATATATATATACGGATACATATACATTCCGTATATACACACATATATGTGGGACCTATATAAACAGTAGCTACAGTACCTTATCTCTGGAATTGCTCTAATTTTTGGCCCTTTAATATATATGTAATAGACTAGAAGAATCATCTCACAGTCTATATGATTCTGCGTCGTGTGCATGTTCTTTCAGTCCCGCAAATAGAACGACGAGTAAACCTTTCTCTGTTACTTATACCAAATTACATTGGAACGGCAATATGATATGGTACACTGGTTCGCTATACAAAGTGTTGACCCTGCTACAGGAACAGTAGTAGCGCACATGCTACTAAACCTGCTCCAGTTTAAGATTTTTGGTTGAGTCGACCAGGATGCTTTGAGGGGCATATGTATAAATGCAATATTTTTTTTCCTCTCAGTTTTGATGGACGAAAACAAGGAAGAGGAGGCGATCGGAGAGCTCTCACAAGCAATAGCTTTCAAGCCAGACCTCCAGCTGATCCATCTTCGTGCAGCATTCTTCGACTCCATGGGTGACAACGCGAGCACCCTGCGGGACTGCGAGGCCGCCCTGTGCCTGGACCCGGCGCACGGCGACACCCTGGAGCTGTACAGCAAGGCTTCCATGAAGGCCGAACCGCAGAGCTAGCCGCCAGTTGCGCGCTCGATCCCCGTCATCGTCATCGTTGATCCAGCTGCAACTTTTGCGAGGCAGAATGATGAGACGATTCTCCTATCCCGGGATGGATGGAAGCAGAAGCACTGCAGATCAGTGAGGCAAGAGCACCCGGACGTCCACACACATATGTGTAAGTATACATCGCTTGATCCTGTTAGCTGGGAGGCACCGCCGAGAGCGAGCACCACAGGATATGAGCATTGTGTTGTTAAGGTAGAGTGTGCAAGCGACACGAGAATGTCATATGTTCATCAAGGCTGAAGATAACAAAACAGCTCCAGAAGAGAGGAAGAAAAGGCTAAAGAGAGACATGGCAGCAAGAACCGTTCTCCCCCACCCCCCCTTCTTTTTATGCCTTCTGATGTGCATTTGGAGGCACGATGGATCACAAAGAATCTGAGTTTTTAAAGTAATGCAGCGAAGGCAAGATTCTCTCTACTTTATTTCTGCAGCAACTTTCTTGTGTTAGTTGTGTCGTGAGCTGTGTTTCCTAGGTGCCACCAGCTACGGCCACCCATCTGGTCGTCTCCCTGCTTATCCTCGTCAGATTCGAGATGTTGGTGTTCACAACTACAATGCTGAGCTGCCCTGGTTTTCCCCTTTGGCTCGAGATGTGCACGCATGTCTTCAGTGCGATACCAAAGTTGCAGTTCGAGGAGATCAATTTTGTAAGTGCTGGATAAGCCCCGGCCCCGGCCCATTACCACCAGGTGGTTTAATTAGGCCTACCAGGTTAGATACAATCGGTTTAGTTTAGTCCCATACCGCTAAGCTGCAGAGTCATCTGCACCAGGGGCTCTTTTAGAATAACGCCCGAGCCAAGTGTTGCAAGGCATGCAGCTGCGTGGTGAGCACAAAGCGAACTATTCTTTCGCCTTTTACTAAAGAATACCGTGTGCCCACCACACCAAGCAGCATACAGCGATTTTTGGAGGGATCCCATCTCCATGTGAGAGGGTCCCACAATACCAAAGTGAAATATCATTATTTGTTTCCATTTGGGCTGAAATTTAGCATTTTCAGTGCATGAATGTTAAAATCACAAGGCATTTTCATTCCAGTACAACATGGCAATCCCAGGACTTGACAGAGCTACTGCAGCAAAGCAAGTCACACATCCTTTCTATTGTTCACTTGGCTGCATCAGTCTTGTAATGTTAACCCTCTTTACATGTACAACATCACTACCTATTTGCAATTTTTCACACAGAACAAATTTCCAACCATCCTCTACCTAATCACCAATTCCACAAATAAGATTAGCAGCAACCAACAGATCAAAGAACTTTAAGTCACAGAGGGAGACATGATATCATCTCGCATGCAGCCAACTTTGCTCTCAGAAGACATGATCTCAAGCTCAACCCACCATAGCGGTGACACCTTTGGAGTTGCTCCGTCAGGCCCCAACGCTGCGATCTCTCTCATCTGAGCTGCGACCTCTGCCATCTGTGGCCTCTTCTTTGGATCTGGATCAATGCAGGACCTAACAACCTCGCAAAGTGCACGCGCAGCATCTTCAGGGAAGGAACCGATACTAGGGTCAATCAGCTCCACAAGACTCATCTCACCGCCAAAGTAGGGAGATGCACATTGTTCCAGTGGTCCATCCACCTCAGAACAGGGAACTCTTCCCGTCAATATTTCCAACAACAGTATGCCATACTTGCGAGTCGTTTCTGCAGCTGCTCGTCGTCTCTCGGGGAGAGGTGCGGCGACAAGAAGTGACGGTGGAGGGTCGGTGACGGGGACGCGCAGCCGTGCGACGGTGACAGCCATGTAGGAAAGCGGTCTCTCTCTCCTCTGTCTGGCTGATCTGGCTGGGCAGTGACGGTAGATTCTTTTTTCTTGGTTACCCCCATCTTCTTGGGAGGAGTTATCTCAGTCTCTCAGATTGTTAGTACCTACCAGCTGAAAGGTTTTAATTGTTGTCAGGAGCTGTTACTTTTTTTATTATCATTATATTAGAATGATACAATCATATAAGGGTTTATTTTCTATTTTTACACTCGGATGCACATAGCCAAATAAAAATAAAAAATATAAAGAGAACAAAAATATCTGAAAGATATTCTGAAAAGAGGGAAAATATCCAATGCAAGGGCTATGGGTGGGCATCAATTCTGAAAAGGAGCGGTTACTTCTTGTCAGGTTACGTACCCTGATAACCTGGTGTTGCATTCCATTTCCATATCTAACCAGTACTGCGATGTTAGAGTAACTTCACCGTACATCTTCTATATCTCCATATAGATTGCTCACCTATATTACTTCACCATTTCAACAGCATATCTATACTTCACTCTCCATTATATTCGTAATGACTATATTTTTGTAACGACTATATTTCTAACGGATATTTTTTCAACGGATATTTTTTCAACAGCTATATTTCTAACGGATATTTTTTCAACAACTATTTTTTCAGATTTATATATGCAAGTCTATTTGCCATTCCTGAGCTATGTCTCCTCTCTCATTTCTCTCTGTGTCCTCTGCCACACATCTTTATCTCATCTCCAAGATCGCAATGAGACATCGCAACATCGTCAAGTAAATTTGCATGGATTTGTCGTCGACCTTATTTGATGACGACAAACTCATTGTTGCTACAGCATTTCAAGTGCACGATAAAGATCAGCGCTTGAATGCTCAATGCCATGGCGGTTCCGTGCCAGGATATCGAGTAATTCATCGTGGCAGAGAAGCCGGACATGAAAGACTATACCAAGACTACTTTTCAGAGGCTCCCATATATGACTCGACTATCTTTCAGCGCAGGTTTGTAATTAGTGAATATGTATTTATTCTCTCTTATTTTTTATTCTTTCATCTCATTTTATTATTATTTCTGCGTAGATTTAGAATGACTCGTTCTCTGTTTCTTCGTATAGTGCAATCTGTAGTAGACCATGATAGCTATTCGTGCAGAAAAGAAATTGTGCTAGGGTTCTTGGGTTATCTCCTTTGTAGAAGCACACCCCTGAGCTCTCTCAGTTTATGGAGTTTATTAAAAGCAATCATGATATCAGGGACCAACAAGCTCACTCTCAACTTCAAGATGATCTAGTCGAGCACCTATGACAACTGTATATAGAGTCGTAGTTCTTATAGTGTAAGCATTTGCAATAATATAGTCAGAACCTATCAAGTAGTGTTTTCATTATGGAGGAGTGTAGTGTTTTTAAATTATGTATGATGATGTGTACAATTCTTTCTGAATTAATGTATCATGTGCTTTTGACACAACTTATAGTTCACACAACAAATAGTTTTATTAAAAATGCAATACCTGGATATTTGTTATAGTCCAGTATACGAGGCTTTGCTGAATGATAGTTAGCCACCATCTCGCATAATTGGTTAGCAATGTCGTACGCAACTGGGTTAAAACTTGCATACTCATAATCCTGAAACAACAAGAGAAGAGACTGTCATGACAGGTTGGTACAATAGGAAGTCCTAGCTATCCATGTTCAAGAGATTTCCCCTTCATATCTGTATTTACATTATAGGCACATAATTGATGATTGATACACATCAAAAGGAATACTTGTAGTCTAATTATAGGCACATAATTGACAGGTTGGTATAATTGGAAGTCCTAGCTATCCATGTTCAAGAGATTCCCCTTTCAGGTCTGTATTTACATTATAGGCACATAATTGATGATTGATACACATCAAATTGGTTCTCCAATGTAGTAATCTCATTCTCCAGGCTGTCCAAGCGAAATTTCGTTGCTTCCTTAGATGGGCACAAGTTCTTGGCAGTTTTGAGCCAGTTCCTGTATTTGTATGAGCAGGTTCAGACTTCGGTCCCCTATTGTGGAATTCCCTCAGTTTGGAAGCTACAAGAGCTGAAATCCCTCAAATGAGCACATATTTGGGACCAGGCATATCAAGGTTGTGGAATTCCCTCAGTTTGGAAGCTACAAGAGCTGAAATCTCAGGATCGCGAAGGTCAGAAGCTGATAGTGTCTGAAAGAAACAATCACATTAGCTTGTGAAGTGACATAAGTGATGGGCACCGTCCTTTTCTATCAATTGTTTAAAGTACTATACAACATCATCAACTGCTGACTTTGCATCACAATTTTGTTGGCAGGACAGGACATTATCAAATTAACAGAGATTTCGACTGATACAAAAGAACATTGTCTGTTACAGTTGAGAACATTTTGAGTCTGTTACAGTTGAGAACATTTTGACTTTGATATCTTTGGCCATTTTCAATATGAAGTCCAAAACAAAAGCAAAAAATAAAATTCGTTAGATCTACCTCTGCTATATTCTTCACAATGATGCGCTTTCCTGCAAAAGAAGCAGTGTTCCCGTTCTCCTTGAGCGTCTTGATCACATCACCTGCACAACACAGCACAGCACAACAATTCGATTCAATTCGCCCGCCTCATCAATGAGCAGAGTAAGCAAACAAAGATCTCCGAATCAGCTCACAACTCACGCCTCCGTGCTTACTTACTAGTGTACTCCTGGCTCATGAGCTCGAGCGTCTCCGGCCGAACCTCTTGCGGGTGAGGTTGCGGTGGAAGTCCTTCTTGTCGAAGTCTGGGCGAGCGACGTGGCCGTCGACGCCGCGGGCAGGGAGGAGGAGGCGCACCGGACGGAGGAGGACGCGTGCCTGCCCCCGCGGCGGCGCGCCGAGGAGGAGGCCACCGGGGAGAGCAGCGCGGAGCGGAGCTACGTGGTGATGGTCGTCATCACTGTCTCCGCGAACCTCGTGGTGTACGGACAGACGGCGAGGTGGCGTATGGGAGCAGCAGGCGGACGGCGAGGGGCGAAATGGGATGGGGACCTACCTCCAGTCGACAGCACGGCTCCGTCCCGGTCCTGTTGCGAGGTCGAGGGCGAGAGCTCGCGATGGTGGCGGGAGCGAACACGGGGGACCGACTGTTGGAATGTAATCTGTCAATTCCGTCCATCTCGGCTCTCCTTCCATTCTCGCCCGATAGCATTCTATAAATCGGTAGCTTGAGTATGGAAGTCAGATGCCTATATATGTATTGCTTCGTGATCAATGACAAGCATCGCGTTGAGTCTAATCCTTAACATGGTATCAGCCTCCCGATCATCCGCTTCCGCTCCCTAAACCCCTTCCCGCCGGCGTCTCTCCGCCGCCGCACGTCCTCTGACGACGCCATGTAGTCCTCCTCCTCCACTCCTCCCTCTCCCATCTCCGCCGCCCTCGACTCTGCTGTCGACGCCGTCGCGGATGCCGTTCGTGCCGCCTTCCAGGTCCCCGCCGGCATGCAGATCGATCCCGCGACAGCAAACGCCGTCGCCGACTCCACGGCGACCCGGGCCTCCGATGCGGCGCATGAGGCGCTCTCCACCGTCCTTAGTGCCCTCCTCTCGGCGCCCTCACCTCCGGCTCCTGCCTCCGGCGCGCCCGCGACCGCCCTCGCTCCGGCACCGGTCGATCCCCTGTCCGCGGTGCCCTCGGCGTTCGCGCCCACGGCACCCACGCCATCTCCTCCCGCAGCTCCTGCGCCATCCCTGCCCGCGGCGCCCACGCCGCCGGACCTCGCCGCCCTCTTCGCTTCTGCGCGCCTCCATCAGGGCCACACCCCGACTCCGCCCGCCGGTGACTCCCACCGCCCGGCCGCGCCCCCACTCGACGATGCCGCCCTGGCCGCCCTACATACCCAGGCCGTCGGCGTCCTCAACATCAAGGCTCTCGTTCCCGTGACCCTCGACGTCGCCGCCACCAACTACACCCGGTGGCGTGGCCTCTTCCTGGTGGCCCTCGGCAAGTACGCCCTTGCGGATCACGTCCTCTCCGACGCTTTTCACTATGACCGCGCCGATTGGGTACAAATGGACTGTGTCGTACTTGCGTGGCTGTACGGCACGATCTCCGCCGACCTCCTCCAAGACGTTCTCTGCGCCGACACCACTGCTCGCATCGTCTGGCGAGGTCTCGAGCACCAATTTCTCGGCAACTGCGAGCAGCGTGCTCTCAACCTGACGACGGAGTTCCACACTCTGCAACAAGGCGACCTTACCGTCTCCGAGTACTGCCGCAAGATGAAAGCACTCGCCGACGACCTCGGCGACCTCGGCGAGCCCGTCCGCGACCGCACTCTCGTCCTCAACACGCTCAACGGTCTATGCGACAAATTCGTCCATCTCCGGTCTCTAATCCCCATGCAGCGTCCCTTCCCGACGTTCGCCGAGTTCCTCTCTCTCCTCCGCCTGGAAGAAATCACAAGTCGCCGCGCTGCACCAACACCTCCGCCGTCTTCCTCGCCGGCGCCTCTGGCGGCGGCAACTCCGGCAAGGGCGCCAACCCTGCTCACACCAGCGGCCTCGGCGCAGGCACCCAGGGTGCTCACGGTGGCCGCAACAACTCCCGCAATCGGCGCCGTCGCGGCGGCGGCGGCATTGGCGGAGGAGGTGGTGGCGGCTTCAACCAGCAGACCGGCCAAGGGACTGGTGGCAGCGCCAAGCCAGGCACCGGTGGCGCTCAACACTGGCCTTCCCCCCAGAACCCTTGGGCCGGCACTATACACATGTGGCCTGGTCCGTTGGGCCACGGCCTGCTTGGTCCGCGCCCGGCCGGCCCACCGTTCGCTGGGGCCGCTTTCACCGGCCCAACTGGCGCCCCACCGACGGCCTTCCAGCCCTGGTCTCAGGCGCAAGGAGGCCTTGGCCACGCGGCCCAGCAGGCGGTTTCTTAGCCGCCAACCCCCGTGGGCTTCCAACAGCCCATGGGCTGGTGCGCCGGTGCTCCCTCCCAGTGGGATCAAGCATCCCTTGCGGGTTCCTTCAACACCACGACGCTGCCGCAACCCGCCACAAACGACTGGTACATGGACACCGGTGCTACGGCACATATGACCTCCGACGCCGGTACCCTTTCCTTCACACACCCTCCCAACTCCAACTCCCCCTCCCACATTGTTGTCGGTAATGGTTCCACCATCCCTGTCTCGTCCATAGGGCACACTGACATCCACCATCCCAAGCGCTCCTTTACTCTCCGTGACATTCTCTGCTCACCCTTTATTATCAAAAACTTAATCTCCGTTCGACGTTTTGTCAGTGATAATTGGTGCTCTGTTGAGTTTGACCCCTTTGGTTTCTCTGTGAAGGATCTGCGCACCAGGACCGTGATCGCCAGATTCAATAGCTCCGGTCCTCTCTACCCACTCCAACATACCCTGCCTCCAGCTCCGTCCGCAACAGCCTTAGCTGCCATCACCACCGACACCTGGCACCGCCGTCTTGGTCACCTTGGCCACAACGCTCTCGCTCGCCTTGCCCCCGTTGTGCCCCTGCCGAAAGGAGGAGCCCCCGAATTTTGCCACGCTTGCCAGCTTGGACGACATGTTCGTCTCCCTTTTACCAATTCTGTCACTAGGGCTTCGGCCAACTTTGAGTTAATTCATTGTGACTTATGGACCTCTCCTGTCGTTAGCATCTCGGGTCTTAAATATTATCTTGTCATTCTTGATGATTGTTCTCACTTTGTTTGGACCTTCCCGCTTCGCCTTAAATCCGACACCTTCTCCACCCTGTCACAATTTTTTGCCTATGTCAAAACTCAGTTTTCCACCACCATCCGCAATGTCCAATGCGATAACGGCCGTGAGTTTGACAACTCCGCCGCCCGAACCTTCTTCCTCACCAACGGTGTTCATCTTCGCATATCTTGCCCTCACACCTCCCCCCAAAACGGTAAAGCTGAGCGCATCCTTCATTCCCTCAACAACATTGTTCGCTCCCTCTTATTCCAAGCTAGTCTTCCCGGCACCTTTTGGGTTGAGGCCCTCCACACCGCCACCCACCTCATAAACCGACATCCCACCAAGACAGTTCAAAATCACACACCCTTCTTTGCCCTTTACGGAGTTCACCCCACTTACACACACCTACGAGTCTTCGGTTGCAAATGCTACCCAAATCTCTCCGCCACCGCCCCTCATAAACTTGCACCCCGCTCCACCATGTGTGTGTTCCTCGGTTATCCACTCCACCATAAAGGGTACCGGTGTTTTGATCCCGTCACTAATAGAGTCATCATTTCACGGCATGTCGTGTTCGACGAGCAATCTTTCCCATTTGCCGAGGTCACAACTAACACTTCCAGTGCAGCTGATCTCGATTTTTTGGAGGACTTCTCAGCACCTGTGCAGGCCCCCATTGGTGCTCACCACAGGCGATCTCCTACTGACCCTCTGTTGGCGGCTAACCAGGCGGCGCCACCACCCAGGACAGCCCGGCTGCCATCATCTGCACAGGACAGCCGCCCACACACCTGGGCCGGTCGCAGCTTCCCGCTCCAACGGGCCGGCTGCCCCATCACCTGGGCCGTCTAATTCATCGACGACCTGGCCGGCTGCCCATTCGCCTGGGTCGGCCGCCCCCTCATCACCTGGACCGACTTCCACGCCTTCAGCCCGGCCGACTGCTTCCTCCGCTGGGCCGGCCGTCACGTCCGCTGGGCCTCCCACCTCGCCGCTGGCCGCCCACTCACATGAGTCGGCCGCCCCTTCGCCCATCGGGCCGACCCGGCCAACCGTCCTCGCCATGCCGCCGCACTTCGCCATTCCCACCCGACCGCGCTCTGCCCGTGTACCGGGCGCGCCGCCTCCGCCCTCCACACTCGGCGCCTCTCCCGTCCTCAACGACCACGCCATGACCACCCGAGGCAAGCACGGCATCCGCAAGGCTCCGGATCGTCTCAACCTTCATGCGGCTGCACTCTCCCCGATTCCCCGGACGTACAGGGCCGCACTCACCGATCCGCATTGGCGCTCCGCCATGGAAGAGGAGTTCTCCGCCCTCCTCGCTAACCGCACCTGGGAGCTCGTCCCCCGTCCCCCAAGCGTCAACGTGGTCACCGGCAAGTGGATCTTCAAGCACAAGTTCCAGTCCGATGGCTCCCTCGCCCGTTACAAGGCTCGGTGGGTCCTCCGCGGCTTCACGCAGCGTCCCGGCATCGACTTCGATGAGACCTTCAGCCCCGTTGTGAAGCCCGCCACCGTCCGCACCGTCCTCAGCTTGGCGGTCTCCAGGGATTGGCCCATCCATCAACTGGACGTCAAGAACGCCTTCCTGCATGGGACACTTCAAGAGACGGTCTACTGCATCCAACCTCCCGGGTTCGTCGACAGCTCCCACCCCGACATGGTGTGCCGTCTCAACAAGTCCTTATACGGTCTCAAGCAAGCCCCGCGCGCCTGGCACAATCGGTTTGCTTCCTTCCTGCTGACGCTCGGGTTTTCGGAGGCCAAGTCCGACACCTCGCTCTTCATCCTACGACGCGGCACCGACACTGTCTACCTCTTGCTCTACGTCGACGACATCGTCCTTACCGCCTCCTCCACCGAGCTCCTCCGTCGATCCATCTCAGCTCTCCAGTCCGAGTTCTCCATGAAGGATCTCGGCGACCTGCACCATTTCCTTGGTGTTAGTGTTTCACGGCAGTCCTCCGGTCTTCTTCTCAGCCAACGCCAGTACTGCCTCGACATCCTGCACCGCGCTGGCATGACGGATTGCAAGCCCTGCACAACTCCCGTCGACACCAGCTCCAAACTCTCCGCCACTAATGGAGCGCCGGTGGCCGACCCGACGGACTTCCGCAGCCTCGCCGGGGCTCTCCAGTACCTCACCTTCACCCGCCCCGACATTTCCTACGCCGTCCAACAAGTGTGCCTCCACATGCATGATCCCCGTGAGCCTCATCTCAGTGCGCTCAAACGGATTCTCCGGTACATTCGTGGCACACTGGACTTGGGACTGCACATCCAGCGCTCCACCATGACCGACCTCGTCGTCTACTCTGACGCCGACTGGGCCGGCTGCCCCGACACGCGACGCTCCACTTCGGGTTACGCAGTGTTCCTCGGTGACAACTTGGTGTCCTGGTCCTCCAAACGCCAAGTCACGGTCTCCCGCTCCAGCGCCGAAGCCGAGTACCGCGCCGTCGCCAATGCGGTGGCAGAAGTCACCTGGCTTCGCCAACTCCTCCACGAGCTCCACTCACCACCGTCCAAGGCCACCTTGGTCTACTGCGACAATGTGAGTGCGGTCTACCTCTCCTCCAACCCGGTGCAACATCAACGGACCAAGCATGTCGAGATTGATCTCCACTTCGTCCGGGAGAAGGTCGCCGTCGGCGCCATACGGGTCCTCCACGTACCCACCTCCTCTCAATACGCCGACATCTTCACCAAGGGGCTCCCTTCACCGATCTTCACCGAGTTTCGCTCCAGTCTCAACATTCGCTAGCACGACGTCGTGACTGCGGGGGGGTGTTGGAATGTAATCTGTCAATTCCGTCCATCTCGGCTCTCCTTCCATTCTCGCCCGATAGCATTCTATAAATTGGTAGCTTGAGTATGGAAGTCAGATGCCTATATATGTATTGCTCCGTGATCAATGACAAGCATCGCGTTGAGTCCAATCCTTAACACCGACGATTAGGGATGACGTGGGGGGAGAGGGCCGCCATATTAGGGTCCGTTTGGTTGGGAGATAAAGTGAGATGGGATAGAGTCGTCCCTGTTTTTAGGATAGGATGATCCTCTTTTTTGTTTGGTTGATTGAATGGGATGAGTCTCTTTTTTATTTAGTTGGAGGGACGAGGACGGATGGGGATGAAAACCATCAACTAATTATATCTTTTAATTTTAAATAATAATTATTAATAATACACTAATCAACATGCACCAACATATATTAATGTTATTTTTGCCGTAGTCATTACTAATTAACAATAAAATATACTAATTAACTATAATTATACTCTAATTAGCTCATTAATTAGCAATAATTAGTACATTAACTCTTACCAATTCTAATCTCATAGTAATATGTACTAATAAGTAATATAAGCATACTAATATCATTAATCATTTTACTAATGTGCATGATTAACAAAGTTGGATGGTTTCGTCCCTTCGATTTTGAGGGATATCTTCATCTAAGCATATTAAGAGAATATTATTTAGGAGAGATCATCCCATCCCTGCTGCCTCTGAACCAAACACTACAAAAACAAAGATCGTCCCATCCCATCTCACCTCATTCCTTGAACCAAACGGACCCTTAGACGTGCGGAAGGTCGGGATGGAGGGTGCATCAGTACGGCGGGTGGGATGGAGAGCTGTTGGAGATGTGTTTTTGGGGTTTTTTTTTTTGGCAAAAGGGTGGGATAGAGGGTGGGATGAATTAGTTGTTTTGCTCTTATGAGTTCTCAACTCCCGGCCCTGTCTCTCTGGGTTTTTTTGTTTTTGTTTTTTTACAAAGATCTTTAGGACGGGTGAAGAACTCGTGACATGTGAGTAAACACGAAACGAATCTGCGACCCTGCAGTGCAGCAAAGTCGTGAGGTGCATATTAGTTGTGACGAACGCTGAGCTCTGAAGTCATAAGAACATTTGTTTAGTTACTTGCACCACCACGTCATCGCGACTTCTTTTTTTTAACAGAACTACGTTGCGGCGACAGACTTGCTGCTTGACTTGCAGAGCTAAACCCAACTCATGGAAGTGGAGCACAACGGTCGATCACGGAATCGGAAACGACCACCATCATCGCCTGGTGACTTGGAGTATAAGGCACATGCCATGTTTGTGACTGTCCACGTGTCATCGAAAGGGGATTTCAAATTTGTTTTATAATTTCATAGGTGCAAGACCAAAATTCATGAAATTTCATTAAAATTTTGGTTATTTTTCGTTCTCTGCTTGGTCTCATATGTCAGTGAAAAAAAATTCGAAATTAACTGCGTTGCCAGCAAGTCACGCTGGTAACTAACAAAATGAAATTATCGTGTGTCGTAAGGCATGCTAGTGATTGGAAAAGATAAATGTTACTGTATCAAAACTGATGATGGCAGTGAGTAAAGAATAGCTGGAAATTAGGGAGCGAAATGGCCATACAAGTCAAAACCTGGAACTCAGGTGAACACCTCGAGTCCTTAAACCAAATTCTGCTTTGTGGATTGGCAGCAGCCATAAAGCATTCATAGTTTCATACATCAAAATATCCAAAAAGCATTGCACACCTGCAAAAAGTTGGCATGCAACAGCAGGGCCAAAGCACCAGTATTAAACTGTAAGGAGACGCACCACTAAGCAAGTAACTCCAGCAGTGATCACTCTGCTACCAACTCGTAAAAAGAGGAAACTGTTAACAGAATTTACGAATGTACCCAAAACTCTTTTCACCGAGTGACCTATCGGAAGTAAATGGAGATAAGAGGAATGTCAATATCATTCCCGTTGTCATCCTCACAAGCCACAACAACATCCAGATGCCTCCTGTATTCTGGAACATCCACCTTAGCCACCTCCTTGGCGACATCCACAATCTTCCTGCTCAGTCGATCCTTGTGCCTCGGGAACATGGTGTTGTACAGCAATGATGTGCCGCAGGAGATACTGTAAGCACTCAGGCCCTTGTCACTTAACCACTTCAGGAGTTCTGCAACAGTGATGTTGCCCTTAATAGACCACCGATCCCATACGGTCCATCTCATATCTTGATGCTTGATCACAGTGGGTCGGAAAGGTTCTGATATGGTGAGCATTGGTAGCGCCAGGTTACCAAATGTATTGCGGAAGTCTTCCGTTGGGTGCCCACCGGACAGAACCTTGTAAAGCTCAAGGCATACAAGTCCTGTGGCCATGGCTGTTGAAGTTGCGATAGCTGGGATGATTCTTCCTGCAATAAATTTCGCCTTCAGCTTGTCGACCTCTTGGATGCCGTAGTTCCGTGCACGCATATTTGCAAGACCAGCAATTAAGTCCATGTGGAAATTTGTATCATCATCCTATAAAGGAATGAACCATGTATAAGCAGAACTAATATACCAAAAAGGATCAACTGTTGAAGTTCGATTACTTTTGTTTTTTCTACAACAATATGTCTGAGTATTTTTTTTCTTATGCTGAACTTCAAAGTTTAACAGAAATGCCTATGTTACAATAGCATGGCTCCTCGAGACTTCGAGTTTCAACAGAAATCACAGTACATAAATCTTTGTCAGTGATCATGAAACAGAAGCACATAAATGAAGCTGACACAAATATGGAAGGTTAAGTGATAGAACAGCACGATGTAAAGATCTCTCAGAACTCTCATTTTCTCAAAGAACTGCTAACTGATTTTTCTCTGTGGCAGCGTGGCGCCAGGCAGAAGTAAATAATGAATATTACTAGCAAGGAATCAGAAAACTGATAGGCAACTAGCTTCTATAAATCAGTCTAAAGCAGAAAGCAATGTGATAGCACAACATAATTTATGCTCATCTTTTTGCTTATCAGGTCAGAACATATCCGATAGTTCATATTTTAAAGAATGCACAGTTGCTTCCAGATTGAAAATATTTGGAAATGAGGTTGTTTTTCAACAGCATGGAAAAAGGTTAACACAACGAAAAGAAGTTTTTGAATAGGCTAACCTTCTCAAACTGAATAGGTTTCATTTGGAATCCCGAAGGTAGTTTCTTGGTACATGCTTCCAGCTTGATTAAAAGATCTTCGATAGCAGCAACATCATCAACTGATGCACTGGAGATGTTATTAGCCTTCTCATCTGTCTCAATCTTAACCCCACTCTTTGGCTTAAATTCAGGAAGTATAACTTTACTGACTGCATCGACTAGATTAGTAGTGTTCTTTGCCCAATCAGGTATGGAGATTCCAAAAGACACTGCTCTCAATATTGAAGCAGCCATTATGAAGTGAATGTGTGATGAATCAGCAGCTGAAAATTCCAGCGGGTGAGGGAAACGCTTTGGGGCAGACCAAAAAGGGGCTCCCGTGCTAGTGACAGTGTCTTCAGGGAATGTGAATGTTAGCTGCTTCACACGATTAGAGAAGTAGTTTTCAAATCTGGGCAAATAAAAAAAAGTTTATTAGATGACATCTAAAATGAGTACTCTCTCCCAAGTCCTATACCTTTTGGGATGATATATTCAGTGAAATCAGTTAAACTTTGAAGTAGCAAGAGCAAAATTCACAAAGCTACAATTATTTTGATATAATACCCACAAAACTACAACTTTTCGGGTCTATCTCACAGAAGACAGAACTACAACTAGTTTGACACTGTTTGCCACAAAGCTACAACTTTGTGACCACCATGTCATAGTTATGTGAAAATTACTTTTGGGACCTACTTTGTTAAAAGTTGTAGTTTTGTGGTATATAGTGTCAAAACAGTTCTAGTTCTGTGAAATAGACCCCATAACTTGTGGTTCTGTGGGTATTGTACCAAAATAGTTGTAGTTTTGTGAAATCTACTCAAGTAAGATGATATGAGTAAACGACAGAGATCAAAAGTAAACAAAGAACTGTTGAATTCACTATAGAACGAACAAACTGGGGAGATAAATCATACTTCAGTCTTGCCCAGGTTATGCAATCTTCAAATCTTTCACATTGCTCCTTCTCAAGGCATTCACATACACGCTCAAGCAATTCCCTGGCTTGAGCATCACCTGCCTTTCTCATAGCAGCAGCATATTGAGTAGGATTACACAGAAAAGAGTTTACTTCAGTTGGAATTTTCTCTAGCAAACCCTCAAACTCTGAGCGAGCCCATGTCAGACAATGGTCAATATTGTGCGGAAATGAATGGATTGTACACATGGCTGCCTGCTTCTCAGGAGGGTCTCGTGAAGCCCCATAATTCTCAGTAAGGTGAGGAATTACCATTTGGGTATTAAATTTTGTACCCAACGTTCCAGATTCCAAGAGTGGTTTCTGGAAGTACAAGCATCTCATGTCCATGTACATCCTAGCATTAACATTATCAAGTGCATTAATGACAACATCAAGGCCCTCCCAGAACGCATCATGGAGCACATGCTCAGTGTCTGGACAGGCACGATTGTGGAGAGCATCAATATGCAGGCAAGAGTTCATAGCACTTGCAGCTGTAGCAGCAACTGCAGATTTAGCCTGTCCAATATTCCAATCACGAAACAGAAATTGACGGCTCAAGTTACTTTTCTCAATGACATCATCATCTGTTATAGTTAGTTTCCCTTTACGGCTGCAAGATACCCCCATTAAAGATAAATTCTTTAAGAATTCACATCCAAGAGCACCAGAACCCACAACAAAGACATTGGCATCCCGCAGCTTCTTCTGAAGCTTAGAGCCAAAAACAGAAATCTGAGCATCATAGCGGCTATTCAATGGCTTCAAGTCTTTAGGGTCCAATTGATAGGTTGGCAGGGATTCTACCGAATCGAAGTAGAAGAACTGCCAAAGTTAAAGAGCTTATCACACAATAACAACAGACTAGATAAACATAAAATATCTTGCAATTCATGACACCAACCTGGCACAGTGGATGAAATTTCCCAGAACATGCCTTCAAAACTTCTTGACCGACAAGTCCACCAAACATAGCAGCCATTGGGTTCAGGACAGCTCTAGAACCACTTGCAAAAAGCCGCAACAACTTCTCATCAAGCTCATCATCTATCTTGTCAATTGCTGCTTCATTGATAGAAGCAGTGAACTCCACAAACCTTTGGGCATCCTGACCACAACCAACACCAGGGAAGCATCCAAACTCTTTCCTAAATTTATCCAAAGCTTGAAAAGCGAAATGAAGCAGAGGAGGGTGGGTAAACTTTGAACAATCACTCAGAGGAAAATTCCCTGGTTCTCTTATAGAATCTCTCAAACTCTTAAATTGTAAGATCTTTGGTTCTTTCACCTGTGTAACAATTCCACCTTTTGTATAAATGCCAAAATTACTTGTATCCTCCTGGATGGAAAAGGAAAATGGCCCTGCATCTATTATCTTCCTTGGCTTGCCATCATTCAGTTCTGTCATACCCTGGATCTCTGAGAAAACAACAAGATCATCTTCCTCAAAATCAAGGCGCTCATCATCAACACAGGTCACAATTGCAGGATTGTCATTGCTGATAGATGCAATTATACCAGTATGCGGATCTTCACCATCGACATCAAGAACAGTGAACTCAGGCCCAAAGTCACAAAATACACTACCAAAAAGACCACGGACTTCTGTTTTGATAAAGGAAATTGGAGGCTTGTGGCTACGACAATAATCGTCGAATTCAAACGCCTTGTCCAGACTAATGTCGGTGAAAATAACAGCCTGAAAATCAGATAAGTGTAAGTATGATCAATGTATAATAGCTGGTGAGCTCATGGAGTTACATTGATGATTTATGATACAAGTATTGAACACTGCAGCAATATATTCAACGATGCTATCAAACATAACACAATCATTAAATAGTATTCAATTGTGGCCAACTTGGTGACTTCAAGAGTTCCAAGTTGGTTGAATATGGAAATATGTTATCCATATACTATCAGCCATGCCGCAGATAATGACCAGTCACAGGCCCACAGAGAAGGATATCGATATAGAAGGTATGTTAAGGGGTTCCACAGTAGAATAATCAACCGACCTTTTTCACAGAAGTAGGTTGGAAAAAATAGATCATGGATGGATTTAATAAAGCATATCTGAGCTACACGTGCACCCTAGGTACAAACTTGCAGTTGGCAAAGAGATAACATACTGACTTGCACAACATTTAATTTAATTCCTGGTTTCAGTATCTTTTATTACACGCAAACGAATTCAACTAGGCCCTACAAAAGAAATGCATTTGGCACTATGAGCAGGACGACACTTGGATAAGAAAGAACAATTACTCATAAGCATAGGATCAGCTACTGAAATCAACTGGAGAACATGGAGCAGAAAAGTAAAAGATAATGTCAAATAACAGGACGAATTTGCCTGTTACTATCCAAACCAGGAACTAATGCGACCTTACTTATAGAGAGCATCACTCCATGCACTTCAGGGAGGGATCCCGAATAAAGTTATTCTCTCAACCATGACTATATTAGCTATCACTGGAGACGAATGAAAGCAACATAATGACAAGTAACAAATTTTAGCATAGCAGAGAACTAGCAGACCTGGAACTTTGAAAGGTGCTCAATGGTCAATTCTTCTGTTAGAGCAGATATAAGAACAGAGTTGTTAAGTTCTTGAAGCTTTGCGACACAAGTAACAGCCCTGTTCTTGCCGATGTCATCCTCAGATAGAAAGAAATTGCCTGATAGGTCCCACATTTCCACATTTCCCACATCATGTAGGGTGACAGACTTAACACCAGCCAGAGCAAGATTCTTTGCTGTTGAAAGCAAATATTAATTCCAAAGATCACCGATCCAGATAAAGCATATATTAATAAAACATAGTGCTCGTAGCAATTATACCATGTGAATAAGGCAATAAGACATGCTAGCATTAGAATCTGAGCAAATGCACATACGAAATAAGAAAAATAGCTACCTATTAATAGTAATTAAATTACTGGCTCAATAGGAAAAGAAAATTCCTTTCGTTCCTATGCTGAACAGGAGAAAAGGGGTGAAAGAAGTACTATTCGCTTATTGTGTTGATGCAAAGTATAATGACTGGAGGGGGTGAAAGAAATACTCAGTCATGTGTCTTATAACGAAGTCAACCTTTAAAGGTCTCAGCAAAAAAAAAAAAAAAAAAAAAAAAACCCAAATATGTACCTAACAAGCAGAAAAATGGCCACATCATTTACATTTTACAAGTCCACCAGAAACTCAAATAGAGAAAACATTCATCGAGCATAAATGCCTAAGGCCACCAGTCTGTTTGCTTGTGCGTACCAATTACAAGCAATTATCCAAACTGTATTTCTCAATTCAGCAACTCAACATGTACACATACTGCATTGCACAACCTATAGGGATACAGTGAAACTATCACAGGTTCCAAAAGACCAATAAAAGTGTGAGAGCAGCACAAGAATGGCAATGTTTTGGGGCACAACCAACATTACTATTAGAATATAATAGCTTGTTGGTGCTAGTGTCTTGTCTTTTCTTTTATGTATTGAGTTAAACACACGTTGGCTACGGCTACAGCAGCTTGCCAGGGTGTTTGGTTCGCTCGGTTGTTGCGCGAGCTCACTAGCGAAGGGCTCTGAGCACCGACATTGATGGTGGACAACAAGTCTGTCATCTCACTCATCAAGAACCTAGTTCTCCACGATAGCAGCAAGTACATTGTCACCCGATATCACTTCATACGTGATTGTGTCGCTGGAGGATAAATCGACCTCGAGTTTGCTGAATCCGAACGGGAGCTCGCAGACATCCTCACCAAACCACTCAGCCGCGTTCGGTTCCAGGAGCTTCGTGCAAGGATTGGCATGGTCGAGATCATGAAGGTACAACAAGATTAGGGGGAGAATGTTAGAATATAATTACTTGTTGGTGCCAGCGTCTTGTATTTTCTTTTGTGTTTTGAGTCAAACGTAAGTTGCCTTGCTTGCGTTAGGGATGTATGAGTAGATATAGGACTGAGACGTGGGACATGATATGCGTCATGACATTGTGACTTTCGTGCCCCACATTAGCTGCAATATGTGATACAACGCAAATTGCGGAGTATGGATCGCATGTAAGGGTAGGTCTATAAGAGTTTATAAATAAGAGAGAAAGAAAACCGAAAAGTCGTGATAGCTGAGTGACACAAAAATTTCTCTCTCATCCAAGTGTTTCTGTGTTCCTGCGACCAGTGCTTAAGCGTGCTTGTGTGTGGTCGCTAGCACAGTCAAATGGTCGTGTGAGTGCTTAGAGTGGTTGTGAGTGGTCGTAGGAGTGATCGGAGGGTGCGGCGGCCGGCGAGCCGTGCGCACATGCGCTCGACAAAGATCGAGGGCCAACAATTACGACAGGAAAATATTAAATGTGCAAGTCAGAAATCAGCGGGGCCACGCACCGATCTCAGCCCCAAGCCCATTCAGGCTGGAGACGAGCACGTTGGACGCACAGAGCCGCCGCATCGTCTCCCTCCCGTACACGGCGAGCTGCCTGCTGTGCAGGACCTCATCGATCTCCGCCACCCCGTTCCCATTGCTGCTCCCGCCGCCACCGCCCGCCTCCTCCCCGGCCACCATCGCCTCCGCTGCCGCCACCGATTCCCCTACCCGAACCTTCTTCACAACCTCGTCGCCGCTGTCCTCAGCTCCCTCCGCCGGTCCACCCTCTTTGTCGGAAGCATATAGTGCAAAACCCTGCACCACACAACAACAAAAGCAACACCAACGAATCAAACATCAAAACCCCCGGCCCCCAAAACCCCAGGAATGGCGATCGGGGCATAGGACCGAGTCGAATCGACGATGGGGGCTTACCGCTGCGGGTGTTCGGAGTGGCGGCTAGGGTTCGTGTGGTGCTCGCGGCCTCGGGGACGGCGGGTCGCCTCTGTCTTCCAGTTTGGAGACTACGCTGATGAGATGGAGTCCTTATAGAGCAGTGGCAGGCGGAGGAGAGGCGCTTTGCGGGACGCGATGGATGCGGGTGGCGTGATTGAGCTGGCAGGGTGGAGGGCTTTGGGGAATCGTGGCCGTTCATCCTTAGGAATGACTGGTGTGATTCGTGAAAGGTGGCCGGTCGGTCGGACGGTCGCGTTTGGGTTTGTGTGAGTGGTCCACACTGCTGGAACTGGGCGAAAATTGCCGGATCACTTTGTGTTTCACCCTCTAAATCGGGCGATGATCAATTTTGGTACACGAATTCTGGGAAGAACTTAATGCCAAAGATTTTTATATTTGTAATTATTTTCCTATAAATAGTCTACACAGTAGCAATGGAGTGGCTTGTTGCCAGATCCAGATAACAATGAACAATCATGTTGAATATCAAGTTTTTGTGTTTCTTTGGGGTTTGATAGGGTAAATTTGTAAATATACATCAGAGATAAAAACACTCATAAATATTATAATATAGGTCTATCTCATGGGTTACATATGTGAACACTTAATTTAAATTAGATTCATAGAGGCATGAACCTTCATCTCCACTAGTGGTAGGAAATTTAGTCACATCCTGCTTATCCATATAAAAAGAGTCTTTCTTCCCTGTACAACGAGATGATGAGTTTCCAAGTTATACATACAAATATTAATAAATTGGAGTGATGCTGGACTACATATTGTGTCTTATGTGTGATATTCTTTTAAATTTTTCTTTGATTAGCACACGGTAACGTGATTATTACAGCAATAAACACTGTTTAAGGAGATCATGCTAGCTTACATTAGTCATGTCAAAAATAAGAAATTGACGGAACATAGATGCATGTGATATAGCACAATGTTTTTTCATCCTTTTAGACCATGTGTGTATGATATGATTTTTTTAAAAAAAATATATTGAGAAACGATAGTTTTAGAAACTAGAACCATGCAATACCACAGTTTAGAAAAAAGATGTCTCAGATGCAGTTTTTCAGAACTCCCTAAAGACTACATTTTTAGCGATACTATGTTTTCAAAACTACAAGATGTGTAACATCTAAACACCTCGTAGTTTTCCAAAACCGAAGTATTTTGTAAAATTATAGTATTTTTTCAAAACTCAAAAAATAGTTCAATCCAAACAGGGCCTAGAGTTTTGCTATTTTTTTTAACCCTGTGCTATTATTTTACCTTTGCAATTTTAAAATGTTGATGATGAATAATGCACCAAAACATGTATATTTTGTTCATAAACATGTGAGCTTCGAGATGCGTATGTTTAGCGGTGGTTGACAATGGTAGGATAGGATGGCCCCTCATGCTCATTTTTTCCACAATCCAACCTTTATGCCGTGTGAGATTACGGACGCCGTTTACTTTCCACCAACCTTCAATTCTTGGATTGACATTTTTTTCTTGGGGAAAGGGTAACATTGAACTGTCTCCCTTGAGTACGAGGAACAACATCAGACTATTTTTTTTATTTGTAACAATCAATTTTTAAGAAATTCTAAAGGCAGTAAATGTGTGAAACAATTTATAAAACTGGGAAGGACACTTTTCCCATAGTGTCCATAAATTGGATGTGGCCGTTAATCAAGTCCTCTCGTGGACACTTGCCAACAAGGCGTCCTCACTTTTCGTCTAGCCAAACCCAGACAATTGTTACGAACCAATTATCTAACACCAATTACTACTATGGCAGTTGCTCATGTTTTTTATGAGATTTATGTTCCGAAGGGATTCCTTTTAAACGGTCATGAACATGTTTGTTCGTTTTGTAGAAATATATGATTCAATAAAATAAAAAAAATAACAAATTCAATCTCATGTTCATCACTGTCTCTACAATCTCTGCGACTCTCAATATGTTATTAATCGCATAGTTCTACCAAAGTGCTAATCAGCAACAAAAAAAAAAATAGAGGCTTAATGGCCTCAAATTCACACAGTAAGCAATAATGGTGACTTCATCCACGTTCCATGAAGTTCTTTCCTCTCTGAGGATATTAGAGGATGATGTCCTTCCCTAACCGTGTCATCCCATGCATCATTGTGGCACCTTCATCATGGCTATGGTCATCGCTCTCACCGCGACAACCACAAGCGCTTCCATGGTGTACGCCACAACATGTGCAACTATTATTAATTGTGTATTAATGTTTCACGATGTAAAATATGTGCAGTTTCATTACAAATTTTTATTTCATAATTGGAATTACTTCTCTTAAGAATTTATTTATTGCAATTTCATAATTTCTACCTCAATAAATTTTTTAAGCCTTGTTTTGCTTAAATAAATAGCAGAAATCAGTGCAAATTATTTTTGATGAATATCTTGTATAACATTGGTAAAACATAAGGCAGTGGAGACTATAATATTGACTCTGATTGTAGTGTTGCCTATCCTTGCATGATAGAGTTTATACTCGTAGCAGTGAATTTCTCGTCTATTACTGTGAGGTTTACACCATATTACATATCAACATGGTGACTACCTTCGATGTGTATAACTAAAATTTATAGCATAAAGTCTATATTTTGGGTAGTGATTATCAAATCACATATTCTCTCAGGAATAGAGTTCAAAACATTAGCAACGACTTTGTCGCCTGTTCTTTGTAGAAGACTACTGTAGGACCGAGAACGGTGGCTAGAGGGGGGCTGTGAATATGCGTCTTTCCAAATTTATTTCAAAACAGATGGCCTACTCCTTTTTCACCTAACGCTCCTCAAAATGCACAAGCGGAAGCAAATAGAGAAAAACAAGGTAAAGAAACAAAACTTGAAGAAGTCATGGCTCTCATGGATGAAATGTGAACCTTAGGTTTCATAAAGCACTAATCCATGAGTCATTGCCACAAAGGCAACCAACTCATAAAGAAAAACTCGAAACCAAAGAAGGTGGCCACCGGGTGAAGAAACTCTCCAAGTTGATAACTTAGAGGCAAGGAAATGCGAGATCCAAATTTGTACTATTGTACGCACATTTTATGCCCCTAGCAACAAGAAGAATCATTTCACAAAGGTAAAAAAACTGCAGCTCAAAAAAAAATCACAACCGAAAAAGGCAAACTTGCAAGGGAACCAATAGAGAGAGACTAGAAGGAGGGGAATTCAAGCATATGCAAAAACATAAACTTCATTACTCAAAGCAATCAGCCCTATTTTAGGCGGATTACAAGGATTTTTCTCTTTAAAACTCTCACCTATAATATAGGCTAAGCACTTATCTTCCTCTCCTCTAAAATTATAGTACTAGACTCTAAATAGATGGCACAAGGAGCTCAAGTGGCTGGTTCAAAAACTCTCCCATAGCCCTACTGTCGGTGACATGGGAACCAGGAGTCCCCGAGTCCCGAGGCCAGGACAGCAGAGTGCCACGTGGTGCCCTCCCTCGGGGATTGTCTCCCCGAGGTCCGAGAAGGCCAAGTTCCAGGAGAGGGTGCTCGGAGCCATGAACAGTGGTCCCCGAGCACCCGAGTTCCCCGAGGAACAAGAAAGGGTATATCCGGTAGAGAGTGCTCGGGGCTGTGAATAGTAGTCCCCGAGCACTCACAGTTCCCCGAGGGTCTGAGAAGTTCTTCGCCGGTGGTCCCCACAAGGGCTCAGCGGTGAGGTGTCAATTGGTGAGAGGCCTGATACTGCATTTAAGAGGGCGCGTGGCCTGTCACTTCTAACTACTCCCCCCACGCCTGCTGTCAGTCCCTGCCACGGTCTGGCAGGGAGGCCTGGAGACATTTAATGCGCGGGTCCCATCGCGCGTCATCCGGTGCGCCTCGAGATAACGTCGCAAGGCTCGAGACGTAACGCCTGCCACCCTGCTATGTCAGGCTCGCTTTGACCGGGCAGGCACGCGGGGCTGCTCGGTGGCTGCCCGACGGGCCCTCCCCGCTGCACCTGCTGAAAAGCGGAATGATGACTTCAAAACCGGATGGGGGCGCGTTTTCAACCCTCCCCGTCACCTCAAGCTGCAGCCCATGATGGTTGCTTTCCATTTATGGCGTATTGGAACTCGCGCCATCCTTTTTGGGCACGCTACCCGCCCCGATGGGTATAAAAGAGGGGCGGGCTCCCCGGAGAAGACAACGAACTCTGGACGACGACGATGGAACAAGCACGAACAGCAAGTCTTCAAGACCAAGACAAGCTCACGAATTTCTCGATTTAGCCAAACATCCTTATAACACAAGAGATCATCAGAGAGACATTCCCTGAGTATTTATAGCATACACACAGGAGTAGGGTATTACACTCCGTGCGGCCCGAACCTGTGTAAAATACCTTGAGCATTTATTTTCTCCTGCATCCGATCATCCATTCCACTTGCATCTTATTTACTCTCATTTATTTTACATACAAAGCAGATTCAAAATCATCCCCTCGGCCGAATCTCAAAGGGGGTCCCTCCGGATCCCTGCTTATGGAGTTCATCCTCCGACACCTACCCTCTATTTATAGTCTAGGAAATTTGACCCCTAAATTTTCTAGTTTATTACCAAAATAACCCTCTCTTATAGTACACTCTTACCTACCACCGATGGCATTTTGACCCATTTCTTACTCCGTCGATCGAAAGGTCACAATGTCTTCATGATTTAGCTTCGCCTCGACGCAAACTTTACGATGGTGCCACATACTCCTCCAATCCTCTCACAATTTTGAGACCCAACCGTGAAACCCTTTGCACGTTTCTCAAATCGTGACTTGCCACTTGCTTACACCTTAAGTAAACGCTCTGATGTCGATACGTGTACTCCGTCTTGCGATCATAACCGTTAGCAAGTCTCTCTCGCTCCCGATCCCTCGGGTCGCCTTGTTACTTGCACCTGCATCTCTTTCACTTGACTTTGTCAATATACTGTCTTCATCATCCGTTTCATGCTTTGCTTGACCTCGACGTGTACATCTAGAATCACCCTTGACTCCTCCCAGCCTCTTTGATCGTCTGGCACCAAGCACCCGCTTAGCCCCCCGATCACCCGCCGTTGACCGCTAAGTTGCATACGTCACCTGCACACCATGAGACAAGCAAATATATTTCTCCAACTCTAACTCCAGTTAGTCCATAATCAAAATGCTCAAACCAAGCTCAAGCAATCCAAAACTCGACAAACCAAATCGACAACATTGTCAATCACTCATCACATATAAACCAAAACACATTTCAACTTGGTTTCTCAATCTCTCCCTTGATGAGTGCATTAACAACACCTCAAAGCACAAAGATTTTGGTTTGTAGAAGATAGGCTCATCTAAGTGACCAAAAACTCAAGAAAAAGCAAAAATGTCACTTGGCATAAGAAATGTTGCATAAGGCTTAAGAGAGGCAAAGACAATCTAAAAACCTCAAAAGAGCAATAATAACTTAAAAACAAAAAATCAAATGCTCCTTCTTGATGAATGCATATTTTTCATTTATGCAAGATTTTTCTTCGATTTGGTATAAAATTTTCATTTCTCCCCTTTTTCATTCATTTCTCCCCCTTTGGTAATGCAAACATCAAGAACAAAATATTATGCAATACATGAAAATGCAATCCTAATGAGCTTTTATAAGTACACAACAAAATATTTGCAAAAGCTAGAAACATCAAAGGACAATGGAAAGTAGAAGATGGAGCTCATAAATGCACAAAGGCTCAAAAAGAAACAGTGACATAAGAACATGAAGTTGTACAAGCTAAACCCGAAGAATTAGTTGGAGCATTTAATTTCATATAGCCGAATCATGTTCAAAGCAACCACCACATAAGCATCCACTTGTGCCGAGACAATACAAGCATTAAAAACTAGCCAACTTCAATATCTAATTAGGCAAACAAACATTCAAGACAGTAGACTTTGCAAACGCTCACATATGAAACTAAGACTTAGTTAGATCAAGTGATTTAAAACAAAATTGAGCAATTAGGCATATTTCTTTCATTTTTATCCTCAAGTTGCCTCTTATCCAAGCAGAGTGTCGCGCAACTGGGTACAACAAACACCTTGAGGCTTCAAGACAACCGTATTAGATCACATTTTAGCACAAGATACTTGATTTCATAAGATTATTCACATTTTTACAAAGAATCAAGTTTTCATATAATAAAGTCAAGTAGTGTCTTTGCGACACAAGAAATATATGTTCTACAAAGTTCTATCATGAGCTAAACATTTGACAAAGACAGAAAATATAGTACAATGTTCCCAAATCCACTGTGTCGGTGAATCAGGAACCAGGGGTCCCCGAATCCCAAGGTCAGGCCAGTAATCCGCCACGTGGCGCCCTCCCATGGGGGTCATCTCCGCGAGGTAAAAAAGACTAAGTCCCTGGAGAGGGCGCTTAGGGCCACAAACAGTGGTCCTCGAGTACCCAGGTTCCCCGATGGCCTGCGAAGACCAAATAACCAGGAAGGGGGGTGCTCGGGGAGGTGAACAGTGACCCCCGAGCACCTGAGTCCCCCGACAACCAGGAAAGCCGAGTACCGGGAAGAGAGTGCTCGGGGAGGTAAACAGTGGCCCCCGAGCACTCGGTTCCCCGAGGACCCGAACAGTCAAATTCGGGAGAGAGTGTTCGGGGAGGTGAACAGTGACTCATGAGTACTCGGTTCCCTGAGGACCAAGAGAGGGCGTTTTCGGGAGAGAGTGCCCGGGGAGGTGAACAGTGACCCCCGAGCACTCGGTTCCCCGACAACCCAGGGAGCCCCCCGTCAGTGGCCCCCACAGGGGTCCAGCGATGAGGTGTCAACCAGTGAAAGGCCCGATGCCGCATTTAAGGGGGCGCGTGGCCTGTCACCTCCAACTGCTCCCGCCACGCTCGGTGTCAGTCCCTGCCATACTCTGGCAGAAGGGCGTGGAGACATTTAATGCGCAGGTCCCATCCCGCGCCATCCGGCGCGCCTCGGGATAGCATCGCGAGGACTGAGGCGTTCCGTCTGCCGCGCTGCTGTGGCAGGCGAACAAGACCGGGCGGGCACGCCGGGCCGCTCTGCGGCTGCCCGGTGGGCCCTCTCCACGGCACCCGTTGCCAGTGCCATCATGACAACTGAAGACCGGGCACGGGGCGCGTTTTCAACTCCCGTCACTTCGCGCAGAGGCCATGATGACTCCCTTTCCATTTATGGCGCCTTGGAACTCGTGCCCTCCCTTTCGGGGCACGCTACCGCCGGCGGGTATTTAAGACAGCCGGCAGGCACGGACAAAGACAATCGAAGGTGAATCCAAGCGAATAGAGGGCGCTCGAACTCTCAGACACTCGCTCAGAGATCGAAGAACATCTTCGTACAAGCATAGAAGCCCAAGAACAAGGAGCCCGAGGCTCTAGGATAGACAGACATTCTTGTAACTAGCACATTTCTAAGAGACATTCTCAGGGCATTTATAGCATCCACACAGGAGTAGGGTGTTACGCGCAGCGCGGCCTGAACCTGTCTAAAAATCCCCCAGCGCATTTACTCTTTTCTGCATTAGATCATTCCACCTCACCTGCCGTCGCATTTACATCTATTTATTTCTCCAGCAAACATATTCAGAATCATCCCCCGGCCGAATCTCTAAAAAGGGGTCCCTCAGGATCCCTGCGACAGGAGCTAACCCTCCGACACACTGATTTGAACCAATAAGCCTAGAGCAAGATATTCATCAAACTAGCCTTAACACAAGCATTGACTAGCATTTCATAGTCTACATGATTCATAAAATTGCCAAATTTTATCTTAACAAAAGCTAGCTTGCTTAAAATGTTTCATGTCAAAGCATTAAGAAGAGCTTAAGATTAAAAGCTTACTCCGCACAACTACTCAACTTAGTCTAAATTCAAATATAACAATAAAAACGCTAAAGACATACAAGTCAAAGCTCAACTACTATGATTATCTTACATGATGCGATGCAGTACAAACACAAGAAAAGTAAGATAGAGTATATACAAAGGCAACTCCCCCTCACACACCAAGCTCTCCCCTCAAATAGGCAAATCTAGTAGTATCTAGAGGGTTAGTGAATATGTTGGCTAGCTAGTGTTAGGTATCAATGTATTTCAAGTCTATATCCCCCTTCTCATTATGATCTCTCATAAAGTGGAACCTCACATCTATGTGTTTGGTTCTGAAGTGCTGGACTGGATTATTGGCTAAGTTTATGGCACTGGTGTTGCCACATAAAAGTGATACACTCTTGAAATCTAGCCCAAAGTCCCTCAAGGTAGCAATTATTCACAAAATCTGTGAGCAACAGCTAGTGACAGCTACATATTCAGCTTCAGCAGTAGACTGTGTAACACTAGACTACTTACAATAAAACCAACACACAAGAGAAGTACCCAAGAAATGACATATACTAAAAGTACTCTTCCTGTCAATTCTATACCTAGCAAAATCCACATCGGAAAAACCTCGAAGAGAAAACGAAGAGGAAGAAAAAAAAATCAGAGTCCATATTCGAGAGTGTACTTGAGGCACCTCAGAATACGTTTCACCGCTTGGTGGCCGTCCTCGGTGAAGCTTGGAAGCACATGTAGAGGCAAACGGCGAAGTGGATGTCCAGTCTTGTCACCGTCAGGTACAGGAGAGAACCAATCATGCCCCTGAACTCCCACTGGTCCACTGCTTCACCATCTTCATCCAAATCAAGCACAATCAAGGTAGTTATCGGTGTCGCCAAGGGCTTCGCGTCGCTCATGTCGAACTTCTTCAGTAGCTCTTTGGTGTACTTCATCTGGTGGACGAATGTATCCTGCTTGCATTGTTTGATTTGAAGTCTAAGGAAGAAGTTGAGCTCGCTCATCATCGACATCTCAAACTCCATGCTCATAGTTTCTATAAATTTGGCCACAAGTGTATGGGAAGAGCCAAAAAGATGATATCATCCACATATATTTGAACAAATAGGAAATCTTTGCCATGCCTGAGAGTGAATAAAGTTTTATCAACTAACCACATGACATACCTATGCTCTAACAAAAAAGACTTAAGCCTATCATACCAAACCCTATGTGCTTGCTTAAGCCCATACAAAGCTTTCTGAAGCTTGTATACTCTATGTGCGTATTTGGTGTATTCAAAACCTGAAAGTTGCTTGACATAGACCTCTTCCTATATGAAACCATTTAGAAAGTACTCTTGACATCTATTTGATACAGCTTAAAATCCTGGGATGCCGCAAAAGCAAGAAGGATCCTAATGGCTTCTAGCCTAGATACAGGTGCAAAGGTCTTTTCAAAGTCTATCTTCTCTATTTGAGTGAAACCCTGAGCCACCAGTTTTGCCTTATTTCTCACTACAAACCCATACTCCTCCTATTTATTTTTGAAAACTCATTTTATGCCTATAATGTGAACATTGAGAAGTGGCTCTACAAGGACCCAAACTTGTTTCTCTCAAAGTTTTTTTTAACTCTTCATGCATGGTATTGACCGAATTTGAATCAAATAAAGCATGTCCAACATCATAGGGCTCAAAAGAAGCAAAGAATGCAGAATCAGAAAAATAAATATGAGAAGCGGACTTGGACCTAGTTACCTTCTCATCGAGATCTCCGATCATCATGTGCGAGGGATGTCACCACTGAATATGTTGAGGGGCCTCACGCCATGAGAGAACCTCCCCCTCAAACATTTCCACATAGTACGCGTGCAAACAGAATACAAAACCATTTGCATTACGAACCCAACCACTAGTACGCGTGCAAACAGAATACAGCGTTACATGGCAGGGTACAACTTATTCAATTACTAACAACATGGTACAATGAAATATTACATAAGGTTAGACAATACATTGGGATACATTGCTTCTAGTCATACTAAATTGACAATACGCTCATAAACTATAACAGCGATAGTACGATACACGTAGCATACGACACATGAATACCTTATGTGGAATATATTGGCGGTAACAAACTTAATGGTCTGCACTAGTTAAATCACCCTTCTCACGAGAGGCAATAATAACTCCTTCCCGAACTTTTGCAAAATAAAATAATCACACCAAGCAATAGATTTCACAGGGAATCAATGTCAAACATCAATGCTACAACTTTTCTAGTTTTCACAGGGAATCCCATGCTCCAACTCCCAGCCATGCCCATGCACTCAGTCCATGCACTAGCTCTTAGCCACCATAAATAGCTCCACCCTCAACCATGGATAGACCACTCATTCCTCCGCTCTCTCGACTGCAATATCTTTCTCAATACTGCCAAACCCACCTAAGAAACATTGGACGATTTTCATGCCCCAAGATGTTGAACCATCAATGTGCTTCTGTGGCGACCCTTGTAGGCTTCACGAGTCCCAAGACATCTACACCTATAGCCTACGCTTCTTCATGTGTGTCAATTACCAGTATGGCATACCTCGACATAGACCGTATGAGTACCCACCGATATAGCGACATAGATCACTCATGTGATACTTTTCATACGATTTCATACATTATCTTACTAATCTCCTCTCTTGTTTCTTTTGTCCAGTCTCTTCCACCTATTTGTGACTTCATGGAATAGCACGACATGGAGCAAAATGAGCCATAGAAGTGGTGGGTCGACATGAGCATACGGTGGAGGAGGGAAGCGTACGAACGCCGGAAGTATGAGCAACAATGGAAGGAACTACGACTGAAACATCAGAAGGATGAGCGTATGAGGAAGGCAGTGGAGTAGTGCACCATGGCTGAAGCATGCGAAGCATAGAGGGAAAGGAAGCAACAGAGGGTCCGTCACACTAAAGCGGAGGGCCCTGATGCCCTGTAAAAGAGCATCTATTGTAACCCGACCTATTTTTATTCCCTAAGGCATTTTAAGTTTAGCAGCAGCACACTATTAGCCCAGTCTTTACGCGTACCATACATACCAATGTTTTTTGTCATCATCTTTTTATGGTTAAGGTCCATTCGCGCAGTGATGATAAGCCTAATGTCTCATGTAATATTTATCACCATATGTAACCTTCGTGTTGTATTATATGATAATTGTGCTTCACAACTACTATAGTTCGACAAATTAGATTTTGTATCCTCACAACATTACTTCACTAAAAAAATTAATTCACACACTTTTACATCAGTTAAATAAAGAAATATCGTCAAAATGACATCGAACCAAAAATAAGGATAGAATGAACCACTCTATGATGTCGTTTGGACAACTATTTATGCAACTAGCATTTTTGCTGAATGAATATGTAATATTTTTCAAATTATTGTATATAAAAGTTATATTAGAAAATAACAATTATACAATACAACACGAAGGTGAGATGAGCTAGACCAAGTTCTTGCTAACTGAATGGGCAAGATGTTCATCTCTCTGGTTATTTAATGCACTAAGCACCGAGATCCATAGATTCTCGCTCATTCAACAGACGAGATTTTCAACGGACGATGATAACCTATATATATTAAAATAAATCTATATTCTTTAATATATATATATATATATATATAGGAAAACTAGTATGTACTCCTGGGTGTATGTACTCCCACCTCTCATATACCACTTTTACACATGAGTTATACTTCTTTATCAGTTTAAATATACTTCATTAGTAATTATAAGATACTACAATACAAATCCCACGAAATTTTTTATGAAATTCCATGATTTTTATCTTAATTTGCGTATATACTTCTTTTATGTATAAAAAAGAGTATATAGCAAAAATGAAAGGCTAACATTGAATTTTTTTTCATACAACTCATATTGGAGTATCTTAGAATTAGTATTAGAGTATACTAAAAATGATAAAAGAGTATAAAGTGTTTGTTTAGGTGGTATATTGCATGTGGGAGTACATACTCCTAGGAGTATAGAATAGGTGTCCTATATATATATATATATATTATATATATATATATATATATATATATATATTCGAGTGGCAGAGTCCCCTCTCCTCTCCATCTCCTCCCCTTCTCATCTGGGTCTAGCCTTCCTCCCCCACCTCCTACCCCAGATCTCCAAGGGCAGGAACTTCCGACCCTCCTACGCCCGCAGCCATGTCGGCAAGCAGCACGCCGGTGGACGCCTCGGGGGAGCCGATACCGACGTCGTCGGTGCTGATGGCGGCGTCCAAGCACATCGCAGTCCGGTGCCGCCCAGAGAACGTCGCCTTCCTCAACTGCAAGAAGAAGGACCCCAACCCGGAGAAGTGCCTCGAGAAGGGCCGCCAGGTCACGCGCTGCGTCCTCAGCCTGTGAGTTCGTGTTCCCAGCCCGCGCGCTCTCTCGCTCTCCTCCCTGCCCGCTTTCCGTCCGATCCCCCTCCTCCGATTGGACTCCGGGCTCGTGGAATGTTGCTTCTGTAGCGCTGTTCGTGAGGGTTTTGATTCGTTCGAGAAGGTGCGTTCGGTGTGGTTTATTGTGTGTCCGATTTTGTTTAATTGGAAGTGAAATGGTCTGGGTTTGTGATGTTTAGTGGGCGCTATCAGAGATAAGTTGATGATTTTGTCAGGCTTCAGCGATTAGACTGCTGAGCTTGGGATGGATCGGTAGTCGCATTTTCCTGGGTCAGGTTATGCACAGGTATAGCAGTGATGGTGCAGGTGAACAGCTAATTGGCAATGGGTATATAGAAACAGAGTGTACTCTTTGGTTATCACTTATCAGGTTGCTTTGCAAGTGGAGTGACTATGCAATCTTATGCTGAGGTTGGGATAATCAGTAGTTTTAGTGAGTGCTGAGTAGCATTTCCTGAGAAACATGTGAAGAAACTTTGCATCCTGTGCAAATATGCTATGCAGAGCTGATATGAGCGGTGATTTGGTAACTGTTGATGAAGATAGAAAGTTGTGGATTATGATCACATCATACAATGATAGAGAGTCCTGATTGCATTACACTGTTGGGAATAAATTGGTGAGGCCGAACTGTTGCATTGTTTAGCTAGCGCTTTGATAAATTGGTATTGGTGCACGCATTAGATAGTTCATTTAGGCATTACAGCCAGCTATAAAAATTGAAAAAAATGTTTCATATCTTTATTCTTTAGGTTAGCTTTATCCAAACAAGAATCACTGTCTTATTTGCAGGCTATAAATACTATGACTCTCTTAGTTGCTTCCCAATAAATCCTAAGATAGGAAGGGTACACTTACATGAAACCCATTAAGTGTCTAATTTTAGTTTTGTCTCTGTTTCTGGTCTTCTAATTTCTAACATTTATCTGTATAAAGTTGTTCTGTATAGGCCGATAGCTTTTGATTCTGCTACTCTCATTTACTACAGCAAGCTTGCATGCACCATATTTTTTGTAGCTTCTACTATATCGCATTCTCCGACCAGTATGCTTAAGTGACTGTACTATGCTTAAGTTGGTACTAGGTAGAAATACGGATACTTGTTATCCGCCATAGATCATATGTTGTGGACGCCTTTGTGGGCCAAACCTACTAGAGCAAGCGGCGCAAGAAGGCCAGCCCTGCGCCTGCAACCATAGCAGAGGCTTAGAGATAAGCCTCTCATATATCCTTTTGTTAGTTCAGATCATTAGCTTAAGCATCAAGTTAATTTAGTCAGTCAAGATTGTGTTAGTTAAGATCAGGTTGTTAGCATCTGTTTGTTAGGGCCGGCTCTATAGAATGAGACACGGTGCAGTCATTGAGATTAAGCAAGAATTACACCCTAGTTCCACCTAAACTGGCTGCTCAGAGCCTCCTTGAGAGGGCGAGTATGCTTCCATCTCTTGCTAATCCTTCCCTCAATCTACTAGCCATATCATCATATTACAGTGCAACTAACCCGAATTGGAAGCGCGAGTAGTGAGCACCAACTGCTGAAAGTTGTGTGCACAAGGCATTCTCTTCCACTCTACTTTGCTACAGAACCACTCTACTTTGTAGGTCATCCTTGTAACTGCGATCCACATTGCTTTTGAGTAAGTTGAATCGAACCAACCAGTTAGCATGATAATGTTTGCTGTTTGCAGCAAAGACTACATTTCTCCCCACTTGTTGATGTGGGTTGCATTTGTTAAATTTTTATCCACCATAGGTACTCGTTCTGCGATTAAAATGTGTGGTCAAGGCCAGAGGACTGAAATCACCATGAATATGGAATGACAAGTCCATAAATTAATCAACTGAATTTAAATATAATGTCAACAAGTGATTCAGGGAAGAAAACAAGTAACAAATTCAATATATATCCACGTCAGCCTACTGGGATGCATGCCTGCTCTGAGATATGATACAAATACAAGTTTATGACATTGGAGTGTTAGCAGCGATGATGGCGATAACACCTCTTCAATAGTAGTGCTAATGTGCATGGTTGTATCTCCCGGGATGCAAGAGGACATGTTTCTCACTAGTATCCAGTAGGGTAACATGATGTGGGATGAAGGAATCATTTTTATTTTGCCTGACTTTCTTTTGTACACTACATTGGTCAGCAATTTAGTGAGAGCAAATGAATTAAGGAAAGATGTTTGGATGTTTTGGTGTATTGCGTGAACATTCAGCCTTGCCACATGACATGTTCTATAGTACGCCACTCACTGAGGCTGACATGTGTGTCAGCAGGTCTTGGGCCCACATGTCAGCAGACATGACATGATGAAAGCAATTCGAATTGGTAACATATAAACATATTTTTTACCTCAAAAACCACCCAGGATTTTTTTTTCTATTGTTTTCTGGGTGGGGATTAGGACAGAGGGAGATCCATTAAGGGGTTGTGCGTCCTATTTTCCCTTGTAATCCTGAATTAAGTACAGATTGCTTTCCAGAGTCTTAAGTTGTTTTTTTAGTAGAGTTACATGTTGTAGGACCCTACATTTCTTTCTCTGCATTGCTTATTTGAATAATATGGTTTCCATTAAGCTTACCACTTCTGTTGAGTTGCATGTTGTAGGACCCTGCACTTCTTGCTCGACATTGTTTACTTGAGCAGTGTGGTTTCCATTAAGCTTATTACTTCTGTCCTTCCTATGCCATCTTGACTAATTCTGTTTCCATTCCCAGGTTGAAAGAACTTCACCAAAAGTGCCCCAAGGAGATGGATGCCTATGCCGGTTGCATGTATTACTACACCAACGAATTTGATTTCTGTCGTAAGGAGCAGCAAGCTTTTGAGGAAGCCTGCTCCGTATCTGAGTAGATCCTTCAGAGTTTTACTTCCAGTGATCTTCACAAATAAGGGGAAAACGCCGACAAACCATCATGATCTCCCATGTTTGTTGCCCTCATGGATTTTTTATGGGTGAACAGCACGGCCCTGAGCTATTCACCCCACTAGTCTTTCTCCCTCAAGATTTTCACCAATCAACAGAACTGTTTGAGTTGGATGCCAAACTTGAATTGACTCAGCCGTAGGCTCTAAGATGATGATGATGACTTTTCTCTCGTTGTGGTTTTACATTGCGCGGACTTGTCATTATTTCAGTCCGAGTGTGTTAACCTGCTGATCTGAACTCACCAGTTCTCAAAATAAGGCCACAGCTACACCACTATACTGCAGCACATTGCCTCAAATATCCGTGGTCTGTACCGATGACTGAGTATCATCGTCTTCTTTGTACAGAGTACAGATGATGAGGCGCTGCACCAGCCTGCCGTTTTTATAGTACGTTGGTGGTTGCAGTTGCTGCTGCCAACGCACGGGTGGAGGCATGGGCGCCAAGAAGAACGGCGTAAATGCGTTTCAGCGAGAGCTGCGTGAGGATATGATGGCCGCAGAAAATATATGATTCCAAGGTACTTCTGACTGGTGCATGAATCACCCATCACAGTTGAGCCTTTTATTGCTTCCTAATAATATCTGTAGCTTCTCCAGATCTAGCCTGTGTGACTTCCTTGGTGACTGAACCTGCCTGTCCATTTTAATTCGACAGGAAAGGAGTAAATTGGAATCATGGTAGGTTCAAGTTCAACGTCGAGGTCTGATTGGAGATTTGGATGTGGTAATTTTCGTAAGAGTTTCTCATGCAAAAAATTCGATTTCGTAGAAATCGTAATGGTTCGTGAAAACAGTTTCTCTGATACGTGAATAATCTCGTCAGAAAGAAGTGCATTGCACATGCGAACTCCCTAACACTAGAGTACTAGACCGTGTATCACGGAAGCAGAGATGGTGCGATCAATGCCCCAGTCGGGCAAGAAGTTTACGCAGAGCTGCACGTCAAGATGGACCGGACTGCCATTGCGTGGCCGCCGCGCCATCGGTCATCGGATGCCCCTGCGCCGGCCGATCCAGCTGCCCGTTCAACAACGAGCCCAGCCATCGACAGCGTCCGGCTCCATGTGAGCAAAGCGCGCCCCCTGCGCTCCGTGTCGGGACCGCCGCCCGCGCCCTGTTGTGCAGCAAGCAGCGGACGGCGTGGATCGACGCGACAAGGCGCGCCGTACGGCGCCGTTCGTGACGGGCCATCCCTCGCATCTTGGCCCCGAGCGGTCACAGTCCTGGCTCGTGGCCCTCACATCGCGGAAGAACATTTTACGAGATTCGGACTCAGGGAAACATTTCCTTTTTTTTTTTTTTCTTTTAGTTATATTTACTAGCTATTGAATCAAATCTTGTAGAGATCTTTCGATAAAAGATCTCATGTAACTTCCTTCCTCACGTCGCTGTTGCCAAACAACGGCGGTTACCTCAGCTGCCGACGCCCTGCTATTGCGCCAGGATGGTTTTTTTTTTCGCCGGCCTTGATCCACGCAGCGACCCGATCAATGGCGAAAAGCAGAAAGCATCAAGGAAGAAAGGGTTACTCCACTTTGGCCATTTTGACCGCTGTTTGGTCTGGAACGACCGTCGGTCATAGCATACTTTGGTGCTAAATTGGTCGCGGTGCACTGATTCTTTTTCGCTTGACTTTGAACATTTCGGTCTGATGGTCCGTCGAACTGAACATCTGGAATGGATTCAACAGTGAGCTCCGGTTCTTCTCTTTACACTCCTCTCCCAACATGGATTCAGCAAATTACTGTGCCTACTCTTCCCAAGTGTGGACACAGATCTACACTACACACCGTATTCAGCTGGCTGTTGAATCAACGGCGGTACAGACGAAATTACTGAGTGACAATCATTCATGCCATTGTTTTTGGCAATCAACACACGTTGTTCAAGGACTTGGGTAGGAGCCCCCAAATCGAGAGCATATCATCAGAGAAAAGAAGCATCTGATGCACATTAAGGCTGACAAAGTCGTAGGTGAGCACTGTTCCATGAAAATGAGACGCCAATGGTGGTGGCCATGGAAGCACATGGCGAGATCACAGGCACGAAGAAACAGATGTGGACACGAGGAGCTGTTGCTCAGTTCTGACCCAAATTGCCAAATCACAATCTTGAGCAGGTCAAAAAGAATCTCAGCAGATCTTGACCTGTCCCAAAGACCAGCCCCAGTAGATCCAACATTGTCTATACTACTACCATATAGCAATATGTATCCAGATGTACCAAAGCATTGGTTTTCTTGGGAGCTTTTAATAAGCACTGTGCAGTTTGTTGCAGAGGATAGGGCAAAACAAATGTCATCCACCCCCCTAGATCCTTCTATTAAATCCCCCATGTTGTTTCCTTTTCATGTCACTTTCTGTGAACCAATTCAAGATACCCAGATATTTTAGGGGAGAAGAAATGTGAGCAATGTAACAAGCCTTTGCATATATATTATATTTTCTCATATGCAGTTTCCTGCATGATTAGGCAAACAGCCAAGCCAAACTGATATATAGCATATTAGCATAAGAAAAGGAAAACAAAACTATCTGACATTCTGCCTTTGTAGGATGGATATGATCTCGGAAAACTGAGGGCGCTTCAGAGGGGAATTCTCCCAACACCTGTTCATCAGTGACCTCAAGAAATGAGGACAGTCTCTTGGGATCTCTGGCCTCAGCCCGCAGGCGGCAATTCCCACCGCTGCTTGCACCGGTGAGTATGTGGAGTACGCCTCCTCTCCGGTGACCATCTCCCAGAGCACCATTCCGTAGCTGTAAATGTTGCTCATCCAGGTCTCAGCAACGGTTTCAGGATCTCCTGCAATGATCTGTAGACATCATAGTAGTAAATTCTCAGCAAAGACAATTTGGGTATAAAATGAGGTACAGTAGAAAACTTATTTCGGGGTATTGTCGATTTTATGATTTTCTTTTATGGCCTGTCTGTTTTGTGAGTGAGTGACAAACAAGGAAGAAGAAAACAATACAAGCGCAGAATTCGTTTCTCACGGTTACAGAACTGAACTACAAAATGGACATGAAATAGTAACTGACTGGCTGATCTACTACAAGGAAACGTGAACTTGGAAAGAAAAAGCAACACTTCTTCACACTTCTCCGCCATGAACACAAAATAGTTTGATCCAACTAATGTACCTGTGAACACACCTAACTGCTACAGAGATCTTAACACAAACCTCTCCTAACTGTTAGCGTTGAATTCTGGGTCATTTCATAATCACAGATGAAGACAAGTTTAAAACGGAGCAACTACACCCAGCAAGAACCTCTAGTACGTTAGAACTGAGCATCTCACTTCCAGAAAGAGTGCTTCTGGACAACAATACGAATTTTCAGTAAATTAAGTCAAGAAAACTAACCTCTGGAGCCAGCCACCGATATCCAGACGTCTCATACTCAGTGACCTCACCAACATTATTACAAGGGGTAACAATGCCCATATCCCCAAGGCAAGCATTCCCTTGCCTGTCCAGAAGGATCTTTCGAGCATTGAGATCACGGTACGCAATGCCATAGCTGTTCATAAAGGCCAAACCATCAGCGATATCAAGAGCAATCCTAACAGTGTCTCGGAGTGACAGTCTTTTGTTTCTCTGCATAATAATATCATGAACCGATCCCCCTTCCATCATCCTAGTCACTACGCAGAGCCCATGGCTTTCATTAAAGCAAATGCCATGGAATTGGAGGATGTTCCTCTGGCCACAGCTCATCAACTGCAGCAAGTCCTGACGGATCTCGACATCGTAAGCACTTCCCATGTCACAGCCCCTCAATTTGTTGACCCAAACCTTCTTTCCTCTATATACCCCCTTGAATGAATTTGCACCAACCCAATCGATGAACTCAATCTCCTCAGAACGCAGCATCCAGCGGCCAAGCTCCTCGCCACCAGATCGAATGGTCTGCCATTCATCTACTGAGACAAAGACTGATGATTGTGGTAGGGGAGTGGGAAGCTGTGGTCTGCGAGTTGGCTCACTCTCAAGTACCTGACCATCATCTGGATCAAACATAGACTCCTCATCAAAGTTCCTTGATCCTTCTTCTTGACAACCACAAAGCCCAAATGGTAGCTTCACACCGCCACTGTTCTTCCTCTGCTTCTTTACGGCAGATTTCAGTGCAGACTCAACCCGGTTCTTGAAGAGCGCCTCATTCCCGGACTGCACAAGTATCATGACAACGCCAAGTGTCAATCCTCTCTTCTCAAAGATCTGGATCTTCTTGCAGCAGAGCACAGGGCTATCAAGTGAGCCTGACATTGACTGCCATGAAAGCGGGGCAATGCAAGCAAAAGTGAGCTGAAAAGCAGTGCCTTCATCACCACCTCCTCTGCCATGAACTTCCTCAATGTTCACTGCAGGCTGATCCTCGCCTGTCGCCTGCTCTACAAGGCGGGCATGCAAGAGGACATCTTTCATGTCAAATCCTGCCTGTGCATAGCTGCGAAATCGAAACTTCTGCTTGTCAGCAACCATTCAGAAAATTCAAGGAGAAATGCACTGCCATCTCAGCTTACATATCAAATTGTGCTTGATTTAATCATAAACACAGTAACAGTTCTTTTGCCAGTCTTGAAATTGACTGGGCAAATTTGTAATCCCTGGAAATTAAACACAAGAAGTTTTCTAAGTGGCCGCTGGATGGCTAAATACTGATGTGGACACCAACTAATCTTGGATCGCAGCAAATTTTTGCCACCCAAAAAGGCACTGGCAAGTCTGACCTCTCTATATAGTTGCAGAATTTCACCAAAAGAGGCAAAAAAAAATTGTGCTGATTAATGCCTCTTGCATTGTTGTAAATTTGGACGCTAAAAAAATGTGCAAAAGGTGGCAACTTTGTGACACTGACCTGTTGGGGAGAGCGTCGAAGTGGCGGCGGAGGTCGGCAACGAGCTTCTCCGGCAGCTGCTGGTTGACGGCGCCGCGGGAGTAGAGCTGCGCGAGGCCTCGGAGGAGGAGAGGTGGCGGCTTCTCTGCGCGCGGCGAGGGGTCGCGGGGAAGGCCGCCGCCATCCAGGTTCAGCGTGTTCTTGAACGCCGCGATGGCGCTGGCGAAGTTGCGACCCAGCCGCTGCCACTTCTTGGGCGCTGCCGGCACCGAAGTCGGCTGGCCGGCGCAGGCAGAGTCGGCGCAGGTCGGGAGGGAGTCGTCTGAGCGACTGTGGGGCTTCATGAGAACCTGCTCCACCATCTCCTCGTCGGTACTCGGCCGCCCCGACCAGCACTCCAGCGCCGCCGCCATCGTCGGAGACTTGGCTTCTTCAGCGGTTGAATCTTCGCTTCCCTCAGGAAAGATGCGAATCTTGCGGCAACCGAAGGTGGATCGTTTGAGTAGATTTCTTGTTTCTACACGGCTGAATTGATGCAAATGGAACAGAACCAAGATCTTGCTATGGTAGTTCTTGGTTCTCTAACTTCTGCTTTGGAAGATTGGGCCGAATGACCAGAGAAAAAAAGGAGGATTTTTTCTGGATTTCTTAGTTCTGAATTTACTATCTGCAGGAGAACACTGAAGGAAGAAGTGTTTACAGAATGACAAGAAAAGCAGCAATAAAGCTAGATCGAGTACCAAGAGAAACAACTTGAAAAATGTTGTTTTTTTCTGCTGATTTGTGGGGAATCTCTGGGCCAGGGAAGATATTCTTCTTTTTGAAAGATCAAAGAAGAGATTTTTCTGGTTACGATGTTTGCTCTACATAAAACTAGTCTTGCTCCGAACCTCTCAGCTCATATGGGGGAGAAAGGAAGGAGCAGACAAGGAGGAGCGGGAGGCAAAGAAAAAAATGATGCCATCTTTTGTAGTACCAGGCTACCAGCGCGCTATGAGTGAGGGCCCTCTGGACCATGGCAGGAAGGGAGAGAGATAACATGTATCATGGAGAGAGGTGGGGCTGGTGTACTGCGAATAATTTATGGAGGTGTTTGGTCTGTTCATGTGATCTTGCTGCCATGCACAGGGCACAAAAAATGAATTAAGATGCAGTGCACAAGAGCAAAAATGAACTAAGGATGCTTTGCAGCTTGCAAATGGCAGCCTTTCTTTGCATGGACCATGCACACTGCGTACACTCTGTAAGCTGGGATTTTTGGTCCAAATGTTAAATGTGAAAGCATGTAGATCCTCACAGTTTTATTGTATTTTCTTACTTCGAAGAAATTACTAGATAAGCCATTGCTTCTGCACTATTTTCTACAAAAACATTGCAACCAGTACAACTTGTGATGATACTCTTCGGAGTTCAGAGTAGCATTTCTGCAGAGGTCTTACCCTTACCGGCAGAGCAGTGACAGCAGCAAATGATACTATACTGCCAGCATGGAAATTTCGGACTACGGTAAATTCGCTTCATCTCCTGATCCTTTATGGTATCACGAGAAAGGAAAAGCCTCTCTGCCGCAGCGGCTGTACATTGCCATTTGACCTTTTTCCGCTGCAGCTGGCGCTGCTGCCACTGCCGTTATGCCGACTTGGACGCTGCGTGAACCAAAATTTTCTGTGTCTTTTTTTTTCTCATTCACTCTCCGGGAGTAGCGTATAGACTGTAAATTGCAGCACGACGTGACACGATTGCTCAGTATCGTGGTATGCTTGTCTGCAGATCTTGGAACGAATGAGAAGGGTCACATTGCTTGGAACCGGAAGAATAAAATCATGTCACATACAGTAAGGCCTATGTCGCTACGTCATTTTGCTGCTTATGGAAAGCTCTGGCTGGGAACCCTAAATTATGGAGAGCTATACCACCAGAAATTTCGCATGGAGGGGGAGAGCTACTATTATAGACTAGTCAGCATGCCCCGCAGGCATGGGATCAGCAGCAAGATTCCGTGTCCAATACCTGCGAAAATGCCAATTGCAAAGCTCTGTCATCTTAGCTCCAAGGAATCGTTTTAATACTGAACTCAAATTAGGATGAAACCATACAAACTTATGGTCAATCAGGCATGCTGATGGGGTACCAGATACATCGGACTTGGATCAAGGGGCTACAGTGTCTGCATTTATGCTGGTGGTGTTTGGCCCTTTAGACCATGTCAAATTATATTTTCTTCATTTCGTTATCTTTCTGAGAATCCTGTTTTGAAGAAAATAATTGAAGAATTCATTCGATAGAAACTGTAAAGAGAAATCGTTAAAATACTAAATAAAAAAATACTTTTGTAAAAAAAATTTAGTTGTAAGAAAAATCATTGGAGATACTCTTAGGGAGACTCAATGGATTGACGTTCCACGATATGACCACGCTTGTGATAAGGAGCATTTCCCTTCACCTGTCCATTCGCTGCCGCGACACTGTTCCCAGCTGCCACTTGTCTCCGTGCTCTCATCTCACCAGAAACATGTGTCCCGGGCTCCCGGCCCCAACCGAACCATCAGATGTTGTTTGCTCTGCCTGCCCCGCCCAGTCGCGATCTATCTGGAATTTGGCTACCATGCATGTCGGCCTAAGATCACTAATGGAGAAGTGCTTACCAAAAAAGAAAAAAAGAAACGTTGGTGAGAGGAGTACTGATCAGTGTGGTGTTTGAGGAGTTAGCGAGCTGATTATGCCTGGTGAGGCCAGATTAGCAATTGTTTTTACCAAACCCATCATGCTAATCGGATGATGGAACGATGCCTTTTTGTGCTCTTGTGGACTGGCCCCCATCCGAACCAATCCGCCTGACGGGGTGTGAATGGCCTGTACTGAGATGCCAAATTTATCGGCCTAATTAAACCCCAGAATCCTTCTGCATGCTGAAGAGCGCGCGGTTGGTTCTTTATGCAGCAACAGTACAAGCAATAAGAACCGTACTGGATGGCCGGATCATCACACCATAGATGGTAGCGTCTCCAGACACCTCCACTGCCTGTAGAACGTACTGGCTAGTGTGATCTCCACACGCTAGCTATCATATCCAAGTAAGAAATGCAGCAGCTAGCTCGCTGCTAAACTAGCAATTAGTACTTGCGAAGACGAAAGATTTAGTTTAAGGCCGTCTCTGGTCGCGTCTGACACGCTCTTACGCCGCCAATAGAATACGTTCTCGATAGACGGAGAACGGGACGGTGTGCCTGACGTCTGTAGCTGCTCGCAACTAAGATCCCGTTAAGTAAAGCTCCGGCTTCCAGCTCCTCATCACCATATTTTAAGGTTATATAGATTATAATAAAATAGTTTAAATTACTAATTTTATTTAAAATACAAATAAAATGACTCACTCAAATACTCTTAATATACTCATAACTCTAATTTCATAAATCATATAGATTCTATAGTTTTTGCGGTCAGCTACTGTTACCTGTTCATCCTACAGTGCACATGTCTCGCCCGAGCCGTTAGATGCCATCTCAACCATCCAAGACTTTTCGCGACCCTTCCACGCACAGCCAGCTGGACGCCATTCCCCATCGATGCTTCCCGAGACCTACCTCGCCTCTCCTCCTCCTCTGCGCACCAACCCAGCTTCGAAACCTCACTACAACGCCCAGATGTCGCACCTCCCCCGCGCAGTGCCGGAGCTCAGCGCTCGAAGGCCACGCACCGCCTGCCTTCGGGAAAGATCAAGCGACCCCCCTCCCCCCCCCCCCCCGGTCCTCATCCATCCAGTAGGAGGAGCACTGTACTTCCGGTCCGGTCCAGCGGTTGAAATGACGAGATCTGACGGTGTGGCACGGGCCGGTGCTGCTAAAGGCGGGGAGAAGGACGAATCCAATGGCGGGGAGCTAATTTGGCTAGCGGGAGACGAGGAACCGGCGCCGGCCGTCGGTAGATGTCGAATCGGCGGCGGCAGGCAGGAGCTCATCCCTGGTGCGCAGCAGGAAAGGGGCGGAGAAAAAAATATAGGGCACCCCGGTCGTCTTATATACCCGTCGCTGCAAGCTCGACGCGGCGTTCCCCGCGCCTAGGCGGCCGCCCAGCGCGCGCAGCCCGCCTACGCGCGCTTAATCGCGCCTAGGACCGCCTAATCCCGTCGCCTTGGGTGTAGGCGACGCGGTCACCGGGCGCTTAGCGCGTAGGCGGGCTAGGCGGCCGCTTTTTTAAACACTGGGTGCTCATGGCCAAATTTGGCCCCGCTCAAGCTGTGGAGAGGCAGCCTCATTTGATGGCGACGAAGAGAAGCCTGATGGTAGCGGGTCTACTGTGGCTTCATTTGGTGTGTGGCGATTGTAAATCTGAGAGGATGAGGGTAGATGATGGGGGTGTCGGGAAAAGAATTTTGACAGGGAGGAGATTAGGACAATAAAATGTAAGGTTATTGTTCGTTCGTGATTTTTTATCTAGTTTTATGTTAAGAGTTGTTTAGAGAGATAGATGGGGGAGGTAGGAGGGGGTGATGTACAATCAGTCACCAATTCAGCCTTTTATACCAGAAAGATCCATTCAATATTCATGCTGTTACTCTAGCGAGGTAAATAATCTCATGGATTTTTCACTTGTTTCTGCAAGCTGCTTTTTGTAGAATGATTCAACTATTTTTTAGCCACCTCTTTCTTATGTCACAGACTGGCATTAAGAAGCTACCTGTTAGTCATTTTATGAGCAGAGTTTTGACAAAGATTACCGTATTTTTAATACTTGGTCCTTTTTTGGGGCATCCTGTTTTTGCCAGTATATCTAAATAATTTTGCCTTTTGCTTTTGCTCCTTGTAAGCCCACGATATGCATTGAGAGAAAGAAATCACTGAATCGTGATAAAGGTGCCGACCACAAATATGAGACTTCAAATACGACGGTAATATACAGTCATTCAATGTGTATATTTGAAACTAAAAACAGTTTGATGCTAACTCTTATAGTATAAGAACAGGCAGTGAACAAAACTCGTAAAGGATCAGCTGGTGTCGTGCCTTCAATGATGCTCCTGAATACATTTTAGGAAATGCATGTTTCATATACTCAGGTTCTGCTTGGCCTCTTCTTCATATTTAATATTGAGATCTGCATGCAGCCCCTTATGTTTCCATCAGTTCCTTAGGATGCACCTTTGATGACTGAAGATATGCATGAAGAAAGGCTCCATGCAGCTGAATCTTTTGGTAATGCCATTGTAAGTTCTTGAACTTGCCGTTGTATGCATGAATGATCATCTAGTAGTCTACCTAAATCATATCAAAGTCTGGAAAATTACATAGCATCCCTCTATTCCTGCAGGGTCTATCAGGTCAATTGGAAAGGGATATATTATCGTCCGGTAAGATTTTCTGGGAACAGCATGACATATTTATCAATTACATAATTGCTTGTTATTTCCATCTTCAAAACAATTATTTTACTTCATCTTATTTATGAGCAATGACTAGAGCCTCTTTCAAAGACAAAAATACTACTTTTCCTTTTTATTACTTGTATCAACTTCTTCATCTGCTACTGATTAGGAAGCTCTGCTCCATACTTAGATATGTCTGCTTTTAAAGCTGCAAACCCAGACGCTGTCTTTGAAGATTTTATTCGGTGGCATTCACCCGGTGACTGGGTGGGTGAGGACAAAGCTGATGGTAACTCAGGCTGGCCTCCCAAAGGATAGCTTTCTCAACGTATGTCTGAACATGGGAATGTGTGGCACAAAATCTGGAATGATGCTCCAGCATTGCCTGTCTCCGAACAGAAGTTTCTGCTTGATCCCGTTCAGGAAGGAGAGAAGGTAATTTGCTTGGTTACTAAGGGCCTACTTGGTTGGGCTTTTGGTTTTTCTGGCTTTTGGCTTCTGACGTTTTGCTATTGGCTTTTGCAATAAATTTTTAGCTTATCAGTATACTAAAAGCCAGAAAAGCTCGTCTCAATTGGTTTCTCAGTTTTTAGTTCATTTCCTCGTAAATCAGCTTTTCAACTTTCCAAAAGCCAGCTCATAGCTGGAATGTTTGGTTCGGCTTTTGGCTTATGAGAAGCAGAACCTTAGAAAAGACGAACCAAACAGGTCCTAAATATGTTGGAGCAGGAGTTTTTGCGTCAAAAAGTCTCTCTTCAATTGTAAATGACCAATATAATTGCTAATAGTGTGCAAGTTTATGTTACATTGATGAATAAAAAAAGAGCAATTACAAATTTATCGGCACATGTTTTTTTAGATCAAAGATGGAGTTTTGAACTACATCGGTAGGGCTGGACAAAAAGCTCGCGGCTCACGAGCTAGCTCGGCTCGTAGTCCAAACGGGCTGAGTCTGAGCCACATTGCTGGCTCATTTGTGAATTGAGTCGAGCCTTTGTTTGCTTTGCTTGCTATGCGCAGCCTTTGTTTCTTTTTTTGGGCAAATTTTCTGAGGCCATGTTCCTGATTTCTTTTTAATCTCCTATGTTAGGAATTCACAACTAAGGAAAAGGTGGGGATGCATGAGAGAGAGAGATGCTGTATCAAACCTGTTTCCTCCCCCTACTGCTAATCAGTCATGGAGGGAAGTTTTGAGCATGAGAAATCTTTTGAACGGCCATGAACCCATGCAAAGGGAAATCATATTCTCGGTCCAGGAGAGAATAAGCAATGGTCACTATTCGAGCCCAACCCCATTATGTACAGATGATGAACAAATCCAGACACATAGGATGTATATATCTGGGACATCTAATGATATTTGGGCTGCATTGTCTGACATCCTGGGATTGACCTTCACATATGTATAGGGTGCAATGGTGCAGAGATCTACCAATTTATAGGTGCATTGTTTTTTGGATGTACCGGAGCATTGTATCAGGACACAGCAACGATGAACAATACTCTGGTGGTGGCTTGCGGGTAAGCACAATGTTGACATCAAACCAAAGTATCAATTCCTCATTCATAAAACTAGTACTGGGATCTACATGAAGGCAGGGATGGATTGACGTCTTGTGGCAATCAGAAGTTTCTTGAGAGTTTACAAGCGCTGTGCCGGGAGCATTGGGTGAATTCTTTGATTTGGCTTTGGTGTGAATGGTGGACTTGCAAGTGGCAATTTACATGAAGATGATGAACTTGATACTTGTTTTACTTGTGTAAGACCATCTCCAATAGCTACCTTAAATTTTCATCCTTAAAATACTATTACAGCATCTCCTATCACTATTACAGCATCTTCTATCATCAACACTGTAGCAGTACTGCATCACTGGATACAAGATCTGTTGGAGATGAATTTCTAGTGCTACAGTGCACCGTAAAGTACTGTAGTACTGGAATTTGCAGATTTGGAGACTCCGTTGGAGATGGCCTAATGTGATACCGATGAAGATGTACTAGGAACCCATTGGTTGTCTTGTTTTCCTTGTGTAGTGTGACATGGGGCGTGGGATACCAATTTTCATCTCGGTGGCTCATTACGCGAAGACTTGTGTTCATACTTCATACAAAAGAGAGAACTCTGCCGTCCCTAGTAAATTTTGCCCATGACAAACAAACGTCTCTTCCAATTTGCCATGCCCTTGGGCCTTGGCAATGCAGATTTGTCCCTTTGAGGCTTTAAGGGACTTCCTACTGAACAAAAGAACTTCAGAATTTCTAAGCAAAATACTTTGCTCCAAACGAAGCCTCACGTTCCAGGCACAGTTTAGGGCTCCAAGCACGCGGTGGTACCACCACTCAACAATGGGAAAGCATAGCAAGTGCAGCAGCCGGCAGTCAATTGATACTCGCCTCCAAGCAAAGAGTAAAGCAGATCAGAATGTAATTAGGCGGCAAAACAACTTAGTTTGTTATCACTACCTGGGCAGGCATGGATGGATCTACAACCCCCCATAATATGTATCAATCTACAGCAGGGTTCGAAAATTCGTTGAGAACTGTTCGGTATTCGCGATATTCGGCCAATGCGCTGCAGTCCGCATTCAGAAGTCAAACAATACTTGAATTTGAATTAAGAAAATAAAAATTCTATAAAAATTAGAGACAATTCTAAAAATATCTGTGAAAAAAATTCAAAAAAAATGTTGTTTGTATTAGGAAATATGTGGTCAAACATTGAAATTTCGAAAAAAGACCAAAAATACAGAAAAGTTCAAAATGGGTCAAATGTATAGTGCAAACGACCCATTTCGGTCTAGCTCAATGGATAAGGGCAGGAGATCCTTATTCTCTTCCCTCAGTCCCCTCGCGTCGGCCAACAGCAAAAATCGCACGAACTCCACGAGCCCAGCTAGATCCACCACGGAGCTGAAGAAATCCGGTGGAGAAAGCAAAGAAGTCGGTCGGTACGAGACGTTTACCGACCGCATTGACGTGGTTTTCGTGATTTGCAGGGGGAGTCGCGAGCACCTGAATCCGAGAGATTTTTTTGCGTAATGTGGTAGATTTGGTGGAGCCGAACGATTTAGTGCTCGATGCGGTCGGTTTTAGCTCTTGTGCACTCGGTGTATTATTAATTTCTTTTTATATTGCAATGACCGCGTGTTTTTTCACAAGTCCGTAGATGCGACTGGCTATAGCTAAGATGCCAAGTATTTGAATAAGGTATATTATTTTGTCGAATTGATAACTTAGTATCGTAATTGTTGCATATTTATTTGATTGATTCGTTTATGTAGGATATAAAATCAATGGTGAATGATGTGAGAGTACAAAATATTATACAGATCATGACCGATAACAGATCTAACTATAACAAGGCATGTCAGGTTCTCAGAAGGGAGTATCCCGCTATCATGTGGCAGCTTTATGTGGCGTATACAATAAATTTAATATTGAAATCAATTGGTGAATTTAGAGACCATAATATTGTCATTGAAAATGCAAGGTCTATACCACGATGACTTTATAACCATTCAAAGCTCCATGAAATGATGAAGACCGTGATTGGTGGAGAGTTGGTGAAATGGAATGCAACAAGGTTTGGCATAAACTATGTATTTCTTAAAAGCTTTCTACGTCAAAGGGATAGGTTCATACAATGGAGGACATCTAGTGAGCTGTAGCAGTCCTGCTATATTGTTTCTGACATTAAGAGATATACACATTCTTGCCTATCCAGCGTAACATGGTGGGACAACCTTAAAATAGTTGTCGGTTCCATTTAGTCATTGTATGCCTTCCTCTGATTTGCTGATCAAGATAAGATACTGACATTGAGTGAGGTACTCTTGAGATACAACATTATCAAGCAAGAGCTCATATTGAATAAGGAGAACAATCCACTCTGAGATTGGATGGAGACCGGCAGATCAAATGCTACCACAGAGCTTGATGAGGAGGACACATATAGTGACATACCCTTGCCAACTCACCTGGTGACAGACATCGTGAACTCACATAATTTGTAATGGTAGATTGGGGAACATACACTATCACAATGGATTGCTAAAGTGGTAGGTGACACACACACACACAAGAAAGAGGAAGAAGCAAATTACGCATCCAATGTGCACCTTCACGCCCATCCTCTATCGTTGTTCACGTGCAATTCACTTTTGAGAGTCAGGTTACGCATGCCACACAGGACCAGGACCACGGTGTCCCATCCTCACGAAGGCATGTCATACAGGGTGGCCATGATGGACCACAAGATAATGCAAGCTCTTGCAGCAACTATGGTATGAAGAGTAGTTCTGGATCATATCCGTACCACTATCATGTCCCCGATGCTCAGTCAGAGCCTCCTATTCAGTGGGTCTATGAGTGGCAAGATCCTAAGTTTTATGCCATATTGCAAGGACAATGGTCAACCACTTCTGCATGGTCTGAGCAAAGTTGGGTAGAGTTTAAGGCAGACTTGCTATCTACATGATAAATAATGCTCATGTCCACCGAGGATTACAATACAACTGAATTTAATTGGCCCGTTAGAAGCTAGTGGTACTGAAGGTGATGCTTACATTCTGAAACAATTTTCTAATTTTCTATACATAACAAAATATTTGATAATTTTTTCCATCTCATAGGTTGCACATGGCGTTGATGCAATGAAAACTACAGATCATCACTTTTGGTAAGTGTGGATGGCAATATGCTAGTATAAAGTGAGCTCATGAGGCATGCGATTGTGTTTTTAGCTTTGTACGAACAATTCGATATATTCGTTAACTTGATGTGCTACTTATGTAATGTTTGAATATATTGGATGAAACAATCGTATGGCTATGCTCGCTCTTGTAGCACTCCGTCACAGGTTTGTGTTGGTGTTGATCTCAGGCTAATCGAGAGACCGAATCTAATGAGAGTCAAACTCCACGATGTGTCCTGATCGGGGGCGCCTAACTGACAATTGGTTAAGGTCCCTTGTGGCCTAGCGCTATAAAAAGGAAGGGATGAGCCGATGTCTAGGTGTGGTCCAATGATCTCCTAGTCTCCTTCTCACCCCAACAAACTCGATCCCGATCGATCTCTCGCTGGTGCCCACGGGAAGGCCGACGCCCTTTGCAGGACGACAACACCGCCAGTTTTCTCCCAACGTCCACAACATCAACCTCATAGTCAAGCCGGCGATCGACCACACACCGGCCACATCTACACCGACTACGTGAAGACCCGATGGCCTCCTCTTCCAATGATGGTAAGTTGAGCCATAATCTCTTTGACCTTTGGTGTTCATGCGTTGGGCAATTCATATTAGATTTAACATGGTATCGAAGCCTAATTGCTCTAATTCATGAACCCTAAGCTTGATCAAGTTAGAATTAGCCCCTGTTTTACCCTTAATTAAGGTCGAATTATTCATGTTTAGTCTCGAGTTAATCCGCATTACACATGTTTAGCTGCAAATTGATGATCTCTAGATTTAGATTAGTGCATTCTTCATATGTATCCCTATTAGATATCCTTTTTTATGCTCATGTGCCTACGGCTCTCAAATAGCTCATGTTATCACGTTGGATTCACCTCGGTTAGCAATTAGAAGGAGGGGATCAAGCAATTCAGTCAAACCCTAATGAAGATCACCTCCTAAAAACCTAATTTTTCCCCAAATCACTCCCAAACTCTAACCCTAGAAGATGCAATTGGGACCCTTACCTTTCGAATCTTTTAGTTGTCGTCGCTGCCTCACGGTTAGCTCCTGCCATCTTCCCCGCGGCAAGAGACCCACTTGTCGTCGTCGCCCTCATGCGCATCAGCAAATAGAAGAAGCTCAGTAGCACCGCGCCGTGCACCTCGACGTCAGGGACTCCCTCGCCCCATCGACAATGGCATCCCGTGCCGCCGCTCTCTATCGCTCACGTGTTACTCGGGGAGAGAACGAGTGAATGAGCTGGGGTTAGGGTTATGGTGGTGTTCCAGCCGGTTTTGTTCTACCAAAAAGCTTGCTCGTCCGTCGGATGACGATCAACGGCTGGCATCTCTCCAGAGACATAGTCGGGCCGCTGGGGAAATGGGTCGCTCGCGGGGGAGATAACGGGCCAAGCCAATTTCAGATAAGTTTGGGTAGTGTCCTGACCCGTAAATAATTGGGTTGGCTTTATGTTTTTGGGCAGATTAGCATTTTTTCAATGCTTTTCAATTAAGTTTTATTTCATATTAATTAATGTTTATTGCCCAAAATAATGATGTTTCCGCTGCAAATTAAGTGATGTCTCTAATTAAATGGAACCAATGCGAAGTCTAATTAGAGCATTTTATGATGGCATTTAATTATATTCTGACCAACGTTGTTTATAATTATGTGTCATTAAGTTAATCTATTGTTCTTATTTCATTTTCTGCCCAACGGTAATACGGATTAGAACAATAAATTTGCATGTTGTTAATCACAACAACATAGGGTTAATTACATGCATTATATTATGTTTTTCACTAATGTTTCATGTTTTAACTTCAACATTGTCAGCATTATCAGTGGCATTGAGTAGCTGAATGGGAACAATTTCCCATCTTGGAAAGAAAGAATTGAAGTTGTGCTCGGCATTCTCGATCTCGATTATGCCTTTAGGATGGACGTTCCCCATTGCTCCCACCATAGGTGAGGACAATTATGATGACAAAAAGAAAGAGTATGATGTCATATCTGCTAAGTGGGAGCGTTCATATTGTCTATCCTTAATGATTATTAAAAGCTCAATCTTAGAAGGGATAAGAGGAGCAATCCCTAATGCTACAAATGCTAAGGAGTACTTAAAGAAAATTGAGGATCAATTCAAAGGGCCTCAAAAGTCTATGCAAGTACACTCATTAAGAGGCTTGTAAATGACAAATATGATGGATCAGGAAGTATTAGAGAGCACATAATGAAGATGACCAATATGGCTGCTAAGATTAAGAAAATGGAGATGGAAATTTCTGATAGTTTCCTTGTCCATTTTATTATGACCTCTTTACCTCCTGAGTTTGCACCATTTATGATTAATTATAATGCTATGAAGGTAAAGTGGTCTATTGATGAACTAATGGCCATGTGTGCCCAAGAGAAGAAAAGGCTAAAGGCTGAAGAGTTCATCACATCAATCAATTCAGTCCTGGCAAAAGAAAGTTCTAAGGAGATCACAAGCCTAAGAAGAAACTACAATTTTCCCCTAAGCCAAACAAGATAGGGGGCAAGGGGCCCAAGACTCCTGCTGCTCCTGTTCCTCCTAAGGAAGCTGATCCAAATGGGTGCTTCTTCTGTGGGAAAGGTGGACACCTCTAGAAGGAATATGTCGGCTTCTTAAAGTGGCTCAACAAGAAAGGTAATGATGAAGTTGCATTCATAGATGAATCTCTTTATGCTGATTATGCTATTAATTCTTGGTGGATTGATTCTGGTGCAATTGTGCATGTTACCAATTCACTGTAGGGATTCGTTACGAGGAGGACCCTAAGAAGAGGGGAAAGAAGAATTAGAGTTGCCAACGACATAAAGGCTGAAGTTGAAGTAGTGGGATCATTTCCATTAACACTAGATAGTGGCTTTATTCTTCAGCTTAATAATGTAAGTTATGTCCCTTCTATAAGGCAAAACTTGATTTCCATTTCTATGTTAGATGATGATTGTTTTCATTGTAATTTTGGGAACAAGAAGTGTGTTATTCAGTTAAATAATGTTAATATTGGTCTTGCCATCTAACAAGACAAGCTTTATTTGCTATCTCTCAGTGATTCCTCTGTATCTATGAACATTTGTGATGTAATTACTAAGCGTAAGAGAAGTGATAATGAGACTTCATCGAAATTGTGGCACTATCATTTATGCCGCATTTCGAGGGGGGGGGGGGTGAAGCGTCTCATTAAAGAAGAGATCATCCACCACTTAGACTTCTCTGACTCAGACCAGTGCATTGATTGCATTAAAGGAAAATATGTTAAGCAAATCAAGAAAGAAGCCACACGAAGCACATGAATCTTAGAATTAGTTCACACTGATATATGCGGTCCTTTTCTTGTGACGTCAGTAGATGGTTTTGATTCTTTCATAACATTTACTGATGATTTCTCACATTATAGATACATCTATCCCATTAAGGATCGATCTGAGTCACTAGATAAATTTAAGATATTTAAAGCTGAAGTTGAAAATCAGCACAATTTAAAAATTGAAGTAGTAAGATCAGATTGTGGGCGAGAATATTATGGGAGACATGCTCCTTATGGCCAAATTCCTGGACCTTTTGCTAAGTACCTTCGGGAAAATGACATAGTAGCCTAATATTCAACACCGGGTGAACCTCAGCAAAATAGAGTAGCTAAAAGACGTAACCGTACTCTTATGGATATGGTATGAAGTATGCTAAGTTACTCCAGTGTGTCGGTCAATTTATGGATGAAACCTTTAAAGATAGCCGCACATATAATTATTCGAGTTTCTAGTAAATCGGTACCTAAGACACCTTATAAATTATAAACTAGGAGGAAACCAATCTTAATTATTTACGTATGTGGGGCTGTCCAGCTGAAGTTAAAATTTTCAATCCAAGTATTGGGAAATTAGACACTAAGACTGTTAGTTGCCATTTTAATTGGTTACCCTGACAGATCAAAGGGGTGTCGTTTTTATTGTCCAAATAAGTTTACTAAGTTTGTTGAGACAAGACATGTTGTGTTCTTGGAAAGCGATGATATCAAGGGAGTACCGAGCCCAGGGAAATAAATCTTGAGGAGAAATGGGTTTATGTTCCGTCACCTATTTTCCAAGAGACTATTTTTTTCCTGTGTCTTTGGTGGTTGCACCTTCAGTTGAGAATACTGTTGTTGCACCTCCAATTAAGGTGGTTGCACCTTCAGTAGACAACACTGTTGCTGCTACTCCAGTGGAGGACTCTGTAATTTCCAATACAACACCTAATGAAGAGCCTCAGCAACCCCCTTTAGTAACTAATGAACCTATTAAAAGACCACAGCGGGAAAGAAGATCAGCCGTATCGAGCGACTATGTTGTTTACAATAGTGACGATGTGAATGACACAGGAAAGGTTGATGATCCTACCTCATATAAGGAAGCCCTAAAAAGTGAACATTCATCTAAGTAGCTTGATGCCATGAATGATGAAATAAAGTCTATGAGCACTAACAATGTATGAGACTTAGTAGAGATTCCTGATGGAGCCAAAACAGTAGGCTGTAAATGGGTCTACGAAACTAAATATGACTCTAAGGAAAATATCGAGAAGTTCAAAGCAAGGCTCGTAGTAAATGGCTACACACAAAGAGAAGGCATTGATTACAATGATACTTTCTCTTCTGTCTCAACTAAAGATTTGTTTAGAATAATTATGACGTTTGTAGCTCATTATGATTTAGAGTTGCATCAGATGGATCTTAAAACTGCATTCCTTAATGGTGACTTGCATGAAAGTGTTTACATGACTCAATTGGAAGGTTTTATTGTGGAACCCAAGGAACATATAGGATGTCGACTTAAGAAATCTATTTATGGATTAAAGCAAACGTCTAGACAATGGTACCTTAAGTTTGACCAAATAATAAGAAAATTTGACTTTACGGAAAATGATGTGGACAATTGCATATATGTTAAGTTTAAGGGGAGCAAGTTCACTATCTTAGTTCTCTATGTGGATGACATCTTATTGGCCAGCAGCGATAAGGACATGCTATATGAGACCAAATGATTTCTTTCTACTAATTTTGATATGAAGTATCTCGGTGAAGCCTCTTATGTTTTGAGCATTGAAATTCATCGAGATAGGTCCAAATGAGTATTATGATTATCACAAAAGGTATACATAGATAGAGTACTAAAGAAATACAATATACATAAGTGCTCTGCCTCACCTGCTCCTGTTGTTAAGGGTGATAAGTTTGGAACATTCCAATGTTCTAGGGACCAATATGAAGATGATCAGATGAAGGCGGTTCCTTACGCTTCTGCTGTCGAAAGCATTATTTATGCTCAAGTTTGCATGTGTCCTGACTTAGCTTTTGTAACTGGGATGCTTGGCAGATATCAGTCTAATCTAGGACCAGATCACTGTAAAGGAGTTAAGAAAGCTTGGCGTTATATGCAAGGTACTAAGCACTTCATGCTCACATATAGAAAATATGATAATCTTGAAGTTGTGGGCTATTCAGATGCAGACTTCATGGGATGTATAGATACTAAGAAATCCACGTCAGATATATATTCACCCTTGCTGGAGGAGCTATATCGTGAAAAAGCTCCAAACAGACACTTATTGCATCATCGACAATGCAGGCTGAGTTTGTGGCATGTTATGATGCTACATTGTAGGTTGCATGGCTTAAGAACTTTATTCTCGGACTTAGAGTGGTAGACAACATTGCTAAACCACTTATGTTATATTGCAATAATGAACTAGCAATTTTCTATACGAGTAACAACAAGTCAAGTGACGCTACCAAACATATTGATATTAAGTATCACGTTGCGAAAGATAGAATCCAAGATCAAATAATTAAGGTTGAGCATATAAGCACTAAGTCAATGCTCACGAATCCGCTAACTAAAGTCTTACCACCCAATGATTTTAGAGATCATGTTGGCAGCATGAGTTTATTTGAAAGCGTTTGATTCTAGAATTAGAGGACCATTATACAAACCAATTTCTTAAGTATAAAGTTTTCCATATCAAGATAGAATAGTGCACTATAGGTACTGGGGTTTCAAAGGTATTTCATTAGCCATTGTAACACATTGTCTTGGTATACAGTTGTATTAAGAATGGGCTTATGAGATTAGTCTTATGATCAAGAGGGAGAATGTTGGTGTTGATCTCGGGTAACCGAGAGACCGAACCTAAGGGGAGTCGAACTCCACGATGCGCTTGATCGGGGGCGCCTAACCGATAATTGGTTAAGGTCCCCTGTGGCCCATCGCTATAAAAAGGAAAGGGTGAGCCGACGTCTAGGTGTGGTCCAACGATCTCTTAGTCTCTCTCTCACCCCAACAAACTCGATCCCGATCGATCTCTCGCTGGTGCCCACGGGAAGGCCGACGCCCTTTGCAGGATGACGACACCGCTAACTTTCTCCTAGCATCCACTACATCAACCTCATCGTCAAGTCGGCGATCGACCACATGCCGGCCACATCTACATCGACTACGTGAAGACCCCGCGGCCTCCTCTTCCAATGATGGTAAGTTGAGCCATAATCTCTTTGATCTTTAAGTGTTCATGAGTTAGACAATTCATATTAGATCTAACAGTTTGGAGTCAAGCCATAGATCCGGAAGCAGGACTCCCACTCCCGGTATTGGCGCTTCACCACCAGGTCCTCAACGCAGTAGATGAAACGGAAATGCACATCCTGCAACCATCAACAGAGAGGTTGTGTATGTTTGAGCCGGAATCTTTCTGTACAGGGTATGATGTTGGTGGTAGCTCATTTTATCTGATCTGTTTATAATAACAGAAGTGTAGTTTTATAATATTCACTCTAGATAATTTTATTCTAGAAGAAGCAGCATCACTAAGATTGATCAGTTGATCAGTTCCGGTTTTCCCAACAAACACAATGCCACAAGCAATTTAATTCATCGATGATATGATCATCGATTATTAATGGTACCACCAACCAATTAACTAGAAAAAAAAGCATGGTCTCGTAAAAGGAAAAAGAAAAAGGAAATTACATGAAGCAGTTCAGTGCATGCATGCATATAATCATACAAATGAATGAGCTCTGCAGGTGCAGGATCGAATGGATTACCAAAGTTCATACTTGTATCGAAGCATGCAGTGTACTAATTAAAGTTAAATATTAAGCCGTCCAAGTTATATGTAACCGCGAATTAATCAGCAGCCCCAGCCCATCTCCGACGAAGACGGGGAGGAGCCGGCGTAGTAGGCCGGGTCGGCGAGCAGCTCGGCGATGAGCTGGTCCACCCCGGTCTCCTTGTCGCAGTCCAGGATCGCGTCGATGAACGCCGCCGCGCCGTCGTCGTCGCCGCCGCCGTCGTCACCAATGACACTGTCACCGCACACGCGGCCACCGCCACCGGTACTACTGCTCCCAGCCTGTGCGCTGCCGCCGCCGGTGGCAGCCGCGCCCTCGTGGTACTGGACAAGAACCTGCTGCGCCTCGGCTGCGGCGTCGTCGGCGAGGAAGTCGCTCCACCTGAGCTGCTGGCCGTGGTCCGGAGACGGCGCGTCCGCGTCGACGCGCGCGATGGCGACCTGTGGCGGCTGCATGCCGGCCGCGTGGAACGCGGCGTCGTGGACGAGCGGCAGCGCCGGCGCTGCCGGGTTCGGCGCGTGGAGGTAGGAGGAAGCGTTGGGAGGAGGCTGCGGCGGGCGGATGGCGAGCGCGCCGATGCTGTGCATGAGGTCGGCGATGGGGCGGTGGGTGATGGGGTCGATGCCGCGCTGCCGCAGCTTCTTGCTCAGCTTCGTGTTCCAGTAGTTCTTCACGTCGTTGTCCGTCCGCCCCGGCAGCTGGTTCGCGATCAGAGACCACCTGCAACCAGCCCCATTTCGCATGTCCCCGGAGATCAGTACATCGTCGCCGTGTGAACATGCCAATAGCCAAAAAAAAAAAAATTACTAATTTTTTAGTTGCAAGCTTTTTCATCTTACTTCGCGGCGGATCTTCGGGGAAAGGGCAGCCCTTGCTGGCTGCCACTCCTTTATAACCCTTCTTTATTTTTTGCAACAGAAAGAGAAGAAAAGGGAGATAAAATGGAGAAGGGAGAAGATTAGCCTTCCCTCTATAACTTTATTACGTCCATCACTGTTTTCAGTTAGCAGTAAGCAACATAGCATCTGAAGATTTCCATGGTAATTAACAGCACTAACACTACGAGTGCTCGTACCTAATTTGCTTTGCTACGGAGTTGCAGATCAAAGACGTTTCGCCTGCTATAGTTGAGAGTGTCTTCTATTTAGTCTCCAAGATCTGTCCCCCTCCCTTCTCTTTCCCCGAAGAGCTCGCCAAAGGGAGGGTGAAGGGGGTCGGCCACTTAGTCCTTCTTTTAGCCCTAAGTTTGTATGTCGCCTTTGCTTCGTCGTCGTTGCTGTTGGCGTGCGCGTTAGGTTCTCCTTCCTTGCCTCCTCCCGCCGGGTATGTGCCTCCTCGTTAGTCATGCCGGGCTTCTGTGCGCGGGTGCGGCACGGACGAGTGCGTGGCTGTGCGCGAGGGGCTGGCTTGTCTCTGTGGTGGTGTGGCACATCTCGCTCGGTGGCTTCAACGCGTGGATGAGGCACGCAATCCCACGCGGGCCTACGGGCTAGGCGGCTCATGGCGTCGGTATTGCAACCAAACGACAGGGCTACTATTTGGAGTTCGACCGAGTATCCCTGCTGATTCGTTGGCACAATTTGTTCTTTTCTCGGTGTTTCTGCGGATGCCGATACGTATGTGTATGTCTTTGTGTTTAGTATGTTCGTATAGAAGTAGGCCCTCGGCAAATCTCGTCAAGTCGTCGGTGTGCAGTAATTGGTTTGAGAAGTGCTGGATTCGGGAGTTGGCGGTGAGGAGTTTGTAGCAACTTTGGGAAGTGGACTGTGCCTATGTCTTCCTCCTCTCCGGTGGCGTCTTCGGCCTACTTGAGCTCACCGACATTTGTGTTAGGTTTGTTAGTAGGGTAACTGCGTTTGGAGGGATGCGTCAGCTCCCTGGGTGTTAATTTATGTCTTCAAGTCGTCAGGGCTTGCTCCGGTAAATCTCGATCTTCTCTCAGGTCGCCGGGGCTTGCTCCGGCGGAGTCTGATATGTTTTCCTCAACTACATTCGAGGACGAGGTTCCTATGGGTGGGTTGTACCGTGCTTCCAATTTATCTATAAACCTGGCCCCATTCGAAAAAAAAGACATTTTGCCCCCAAAAAAAATCAAACACAACGAAGAATACAGTTAATGGTCACATATACACAATGCGCACTGCATTGTGTATGTCACTCACAGCTCTTCCGCTAAAGGTTCAGTCCTCTCCACGATGTAATCATGTCAATTTCCTTGTCAGATCAAGATTGGACCCATCGGCAACGTCGCTGATGAGGAAGCAGTTGATTCTGCACACTAGTTAGGGGTCGTTCGGTAGCTCTCATTCTGCATGAGAGCGTTACCAAACACTCTATCGGTAAATCGATTTCGCATCAGAATCAGAGGGTATCACTCCTACATTTTTTACTGCGAGGTGGGAGTCAAAAAATCTAACTTTCATCGATTCTCGGGTGATTTTCCTCAATTTTAACATAATCTTCTCTCAGGAATTACCTCCACCACTAACATACCAAACGATTTCACCAACAGATTCACTTTTAATATAGAATCAAAAGATTAAAGAGCTCTACCAAATATACCCTTACTTTTCATGCCAAAGACCTCGCAGGCTACATCTACCACCCTGTCACAGTTATTTTTTGCACCATGCAGTTGTGTTATTTGTCTAAAAAAATTCCTAGCAATTCAAAACAGCTCAGATCTTCACCTCTGTTTAACCTATCACAAATTTGCAACACAAATGAAAACACTCGGAATATCATGAACATGGAATCGGACCTTTTAATTTTCTCTTTATGAGAGCTAGCATGTGAGTTTTCGGTGCAATAAGATGGATCGACCTTATAGGCTGCTTATACACGAGAAACCTTATGCTAGGTCTAAACATTTGGTCTTATTTGAGAAGTAAAATGTAGCTGATCGCTGAAAATTAGGGTGCAAGTCGATACTCAATGGGTAATTTTGAGTTAGCACTTAGTTCATTTTTCTCATAAATTAATTCGATAAGAGTTAATCTTTAATTTATTTTTTAATTTTAGATCGATCCAATAACTCAGAAAATATAAAACTTGCATCTTACTGAAAATGAAATGACCAGACAAACAGAGCAAACGATGGTGATACAACCTGCTTCCGAGCATGGCATGGAGGGTGACGATGAGCTCCTCCTCCTCCTGGGTGAAGTTCTCGTGCTTCAAGTTGGGCCGCAGGTAGTTGGTGTACCTCAGCCTGCAGCTCTTGCCGCATCTCTTCAGCCCTGCATGCAGCCCATCCCCTTCTCATCAGCCAAAACAAAAACGGCACGCAGATTACAGATCCTTTGGTGACATGTGAAATGCAGGTGTGCACATGACCTGCCCTCTGGGGGACGGTGGTCCAGTTGCCGGTGCCATGGGTGGAGGTGAAGGCCAGCAGCTTGGCGTCCTCCTCCGGCGTCCACGGCCCCTTCTTCACGTTCGCCTTGTCGCAGCACGGCGGCCTCCTCATCGATCGACCCCTCGCTCTCCCTGCCTCTACCAATAAACGGGACACGAATCTATCAGATGGTGAGCTCAAGAGCTCCGATGCCTGACGAGATCACTGCTGCGAAAAGGTGATACATATAGAGAAACAAAACTCTGATGAAAATTAAGCTCGCTGCAGGCACGGTAACAGCATGCTGGGGAGGTGGAGGCACGCGACGAAGGCGTGAGCTCCTCCCCCGATTTAACTAGCGCTGGCGTGGTTAGTGTCAATCACGCACAGATGTTTCTCTTCATGCATTGGATTAGGAGGCCATTTGATTTTTTGCCACCTTGCTATTTGGTATAATAGTAAATTTGCCACTAGATCTATTGTTATAGGTTCAAGAGGGTTTATTTGTCATCTTCAACAAGAAGTTATTTTTCTGGTAAAGTAGTAAAAAGTTAAATATTTCGAATTAGAGAAAGAAACTATAAGATTGTCCTAGTTTAGGGAGCCGGCAGTATAATAGGGCGCGTGTAACTGCTTTCCTCCGGCAAATCAACAGCTTAGCGCGAGGGGGTTTAGCCGCGGGTTGGTACGGGAAATCCATCGTGGGAGAGGAGCGGCTTGGCCATGGTGGTGTTTAAAATCTTCACGAGTTGGACATGATCGTTTTCACGACATCAACGCCGCGAAATCGGTTTTGGCCTGGGAGCTGGGGAGGGGATCATATCCCGAGCACTGCCCGTCGCTTCTGTACGTACGTAGGAAGTTGCGAAATATATGATCTGGCCAGTTGTAAAATGAGATGAAAGAGAAAAAATGACGGGCTCAGCTCGTCCAATAATCCAAGCCCATGGCAAGGTGGGCTTGAGCCCGGAGCTTAGGAAATTCGCTAAGGGATAGCCCAGTAGGAAAAGCTTAGCCGGGGTAATATTTTGCTATGTAGCCTAGCCCATGTGCAGCCACGCAGCATCCGTCTACAGATCCACCGCACAAGCCCTTTCAGGTTAGACTACCCAAATCATATTCCTTTCATTTTGTTCCCTTTCCAATTCTCTTTTCCGTTCTCATTCTCTTTATTTCCTCTTATCTACAACAACTTTCCTTCGAGGAGAATCGCGAAAGGAACGGAGAGAGAATCTCATCATGAAGGGAATGACCCTGGAAATCCCGTCGCGAAGGGAACCATAAAGAGAAACTGTTAGGAGCGCTGAAGGAAACGAGAATCCCTCACGATGAAAATATGTGTCGTAAAGGGAACCTGTTTGAGTTTGGTCTTACAGCCGTGAGCCATGGCACGCTTTGCACAGCGCCGCCGTTCCTGGCTTCCTGCCCTTATGCAGCGGCGTAGCGCTACCGCAGCTCGGCCGCTCGGCAACTCGGCAGCTCCTTCGCTCGGTAGCGCGGCAACTCGGCAGCTCCGCCGCTTGACAGCGCGGCAAATCGGCAGCGCAGCCGCTCAGCAACTCGGCAGCTCGGCAGCGCGACAGCTCGGCTCCTTTGCACTGCACGGTCGCCCGGCTCCTGCCGTGTTGTGCTGCTGCCAGTTTACCGGTTAGTAATCTACTCTAATCCCTCTCTTGTAATCCTCATGGTTGTAGTACATGTTCATAGATTTCACACAGGATAAATCTCCAACTGAAAGTATTTGATATGTTATCAGATTGGGAGGTCAATAGTCTAGGATTTTTGCATTTGATCCATGAAGAGAAGTAGAAAATTAACCACTGTATAGGAACTTGTTTTCTAAATAGGTTAATTAGCTGTTTAAAGTTCAAGTATTAGGGCCTGTGGCCTAGGTGTTCACTTTGGACTCCCTCTGTTCTCAAATACTATGTTGTACACTTGTACTCAATACTCCATAGAGATTAGAGGTATATATTCAACTTCTCTAAAGCAATGTAATTGTTAACTTGTTGTGTAGGAATTGGAAAAGTAGAAATACATAATGAAGAGGACTAAGACATTGACATCTTATTATTCAACACAAGCACAATCAAATGAAGTAAATCAGCCCCCTTTAGAATCAGTTGAAACTCAAGGCCCTAACACACAGCAAAGCAGTCCTCCTGTTCAACTTAATCCATATGGCATTGTTGCTGATCTTGGGCTTCGAAAACCAATTGAAGACTTGGATGTCAATATTAGAGATGCTGCTAGAAGGGAGTATATGCAAATGGGTCCATGCCAACCAACTAGTCAAGAATTTCCACAGAGAGTTTTTTCAAGTCAAAAGAGGAGCTTTCAGGAATCATGGTTCAAAAGGCATGATTGGTTGGAATATAGTGTTGCTAAAGATGCAGCCTTTTGCTTTAATTGTTACCTCTTTAAGCAACCAAGAGCTGAAAAATATGGCATCAAATCCTTCACGGGTGTGGGGTTTAGAAACTGGAAGACCGCAACTAAAAGTTTTGACGTCCATGTTGGTAAAGTCAATAGTTCTCGCAAGAAGGCATTGTGAGGATTTCAAAATTCAAAGACAGGTTGTGGATTATGTCATGGCTACCGCCCCCAAGAAGGAAGAGGAAGACTATAGAGTTCGAATTACTATTATGTTAGGTATTGCAAAATTTCTTCTATTACAAGCTCTTACTTTTCGTGGGCACGATGAGTCTTCTAGCTCAAAGAATAAGGGGTATTTTCTAGAAATGCTGAAATGGTATAAAGAGAAGGATGAAAAGGCTGCAAAGTTTCTTGACAGTGCTCTGGAAACAATTTAATGACTTCACCAGAAATACAAAAGTAGTTGTGCAAAGTTCGTGCACAAATGACCACCAAAGCCATTATAGATGATATTGGAGGTAGACAATTCGCCGTGCTTGTTGATGAGGCACGAGATGCATCTATCAAGGAGCAAATGGCCGTGGTTTTGAGGTTAGTGGCTGCAGTTTGTAATTTCTAAATAAAGGTTTGTCACTAATAATCATGCTTGTATTAATTATGTTTTCTCTCCTCATGTAGATATGTCAATAATAAAGGGCATGTGATAGAGAGATTTCTTGGGGTTCAACATGTTTCTGACACGACATCAACTTCACTAAAACAAGCTTTGGATGGCATGCTTCTTAAACATGGATTATCTATGTCTAGATTGAGAGGACAAGGATAATGTCTAGATTGAGAGGACAAGGATATGATAGAGCATCAAACAGGAGAGGACAATTTCATGGGTTGCAACAACGTATACTAGATGAAAATCCATATGCCTTTTATATCAATTGCTTTGCCCATCAGTTGCAATTGGTGATTATCTCAGTTGCCAAGTGTTGTTCTTCTGTTTTGGATTTCTTTAACTACATCACTTTGATCTTTAGCATTGTTAATGCTTCTTGTCAAAGAAGAGATAAATTGGCCCAAGATCACCATGATAATATTCTGAACAAATTGGAGGCTGGTGAAATTTTCACTGGAAGGGGGAAAAATCAACAAACAAACCTTGCAAGACCTGGTGATGCGCGTTGGGGCTCACATCATAAGACATTGTGTCGTCTTCTTCTCATGTGGGATTCGGTCCTAGAGGTATTAGAGAATTTGAGCGATGATGCCACTAATGAAACACAAAAAACCACAGCTTCAGTTTTGTTTGAGAAAATGGAGAGTTTTGAATTCATATTTATATTGCATCTTATGATTAAAATATTGGGCAAGACTAATGATCTATCATAGTGTATGCAAAAGAAAGATCAAAACATTATACGTGCTGTAGGATTGATTGAGATCACATTGAATACAATTCAGAACATTAGAAATCAAGGTTGGGATGAGCTTTTCGAAGAGGTAAAAACCTTATGTCTCCGTCATAATATCAGTATGCCAAATATGTTAGACAAAATACTAGTTAGGGGTCGTTCAAGGGGCCGTGGCTGTAGGATGATAACTTACTATGATCATTTCCATCATGAAATATTTATTTTCGTGCATTACAAAATTATTGTTGAGTTGAACAATCGTTTTGCTGAAAGATCTACTCAGTTATTGAGGTACATTGTTTGTCTTGATCCGAGGAATTCTTTTGCCAACTTTGATGAAGACAAGTTAATTGAACTTGCTAGGATATATGCTTCTAACTTCTCCGAATATGATTGTGTAGTCTTTAGGGACCGACTTGGCACATTTATTGCTGATGTTAGAGATGATGTAGATTTCACAAACTATATTGATCTTGAAAATCTTGCTGTTAAGATGATTCAATCTGATAGACACACGGTTTTTCCGTTGGTATATCGTCTTATTGAATTGGCCCTGATTTTGCCGGTGGCAACAGCAACTATGGAAAGAGCCTTCTCAGCTATGAGCATTATTAAGACTAAATTATGAAAAGGATGAATGATAAATGGTTGAAACATCGTATGGTATGTTATATTGAGCGAGACATATTTGCAAGCATTAAAGATGAGAAGACTTTAGAACATTTTCAAGGGATGAGGTCACGTAAGAAACAACTATCCCGTGCTAGTGGTAAGTTCTAGTTTGTTACAAATATAAACTTCATGCACTTTTATACAAATATTTTAGTTTGTATTTACATCATTATGTTGTTCTTATAGGTTTCGGTTTTTGTCCTACTATTGATGAGGGAACGGCAGGCTAGGATAAGAGTGTATCTTTGTTATTTTGGTACTCAAATTGTATCTTTACTATTATATGTTGATTCTGTTTTTTACAATTTCCATATTATATTGTATTGAACCAATGAGACTAAGTTTCATACTAATGATGTATTTATGATATACTTTTATTATGCTGTACTGTGGGTATAAATTGACATTAGTTCTACACTGTTAAAGTTTAGCCTGGGGCGTGATCAAATCTGGTTCCGCCACTGGTACGGTCTAAACGTCAGTTCTGCCCAGTAGTGGGGGAAAATGATCAACTCAATCAAAACACGATTAGCGAAAGTGAAAAAAATTGCGATCGAAACCAGGACTAGCGAAAACGAAAAAATTACATCTTTTATCAGAGCCAGGTTTCGATCCTGGGACCTGTGGGTTATGGGCCCACCACGCTTCCGCTGCGCCACTCTGATTTTGCTGATAACATCGTATCGTAAAAAGTTATACTTTATGTTTCCTCCCGCCGTCCACACCGACACACTGCGCTGCGATCCACCGTCCACCCGGCATCTCACCGCCAATAGAGGACGAAAAAAAAAATCCAAAAGCGCAAAGCACAAAGCACAAAACAACTTAAAAAACAAAGGCGCGGCGAGGAGCGCCAATCCGCGCGCGCCAGGCTACGCGTCCCCAGGAGCGCGGCCATCCTGGCAGGACGCGTGTAGCACCCGCGTCGCGCGGCGATAAATCCGCCGCCCGCGCCCTGCGGCATGGCTCCTCGTCTGCTCTCCGGCTGGTCCGTCCGGAAAAACATCTGTGTGCTTGCTCTAGTTCACACTTGACACTTGCTGATTGAGAGCTGGTTCTAGTAGTTTCGTTTGCAGATGGAAGACTCGGTGGGCGAGGAGGAAAGGAGGGAGCAGGAAAAGACGGTGGCGCAGGCGGGAGCGCGTCAAGAAGGAGTAGAAGCTAGTGGTGGTGGTGAGCCAGGTGAGGATGGCGGGTTCCTGAGCGCCGTGGCGTCCAAGATAGGCGCAGCGATGTCCGGGACAAATGACAGCGGCGGCGAGGTCAATGTGACCGCGCCGTCTAATGGTGAGGAGAAGGAGAAGGAAGACGGCAATGGCGGCGGCGGAATCTTCCATAAGCTCCTGTCCAGCTCGCCCCCTGCTTCGTCGCTAGCATCAGGTAAGGACTAAGGACCCGTTATCGATCTGTTCTCCAATCTCCGTAGCTAATTAGACCAGGGAAGTTTGCATTTCTGTATATCTGTTTTGATGGATTGATTGATTCGTGTAGGAGCAATGGAAACAGAGGAGGTGAATGGGGAAGAGAAAGATCAGGACGCGGTAGGCGAGCAAGCCGGGATTCTGAGCGCTATGGCTTCCAAGATCGGCATGACCATGTCTGGCGCCAATGGCAATGGCAACCACAACAGCGAGGACGACGCCAAGATGAGCAATGGCGACGCTGTTGATGGCAGTAAGGGTGAGGAGAAGGAGAAGGGGGACGAAGCGAATGGTGGTGGGAGTCTGAGTGCCATGGCCACCAAGATCGGCATGGCCATGTCTGGCGCAAATGGTGACGGGAACCATGGCGGCAGCGGGGACGACGCCAAGACGAGCAATGGCGAAGCTGTTCATGGAAGTAAGGGTGCGGAGGAGGGGCACGAAGCGAATGGGGGTGGGATTCTGGGAGTTGTGGCTTCCAAGATCAGCATGGCCGTGTCTGGCACCAATGGCAACGGAAACCACAACAGTGAGGACGATGCTAAGACGAGCAATGGCGAAGCTGTTCATGGCAGCAAGAGCGAGGAGAAGAAGGGGGTAGAAGGGAATGGCGGTGGGCTCGTTGAGCAGATCATCTCCAACCTGCCCTCAGGTAATTCTACTGCATGTTCAGATGATTTGAGTTACGGAAGGTGCACTTTTGTCAATCTTTCTTGCCATGATGCGTTGAACTGACACAATCTCTCTGCTCTGTTTTCGCCGTTTACTGCAGGTGATCAGGCGCCAGATGCCGATGAGGCTTCCCTGCTTATCGCCATTATTGAAGACTAGCTCCATGCCCCATAAGCCCTCGGTCCTTCTCTTGCGAAAGCATGTGTAATTTTATATTTTAGACTAGTTAAATGCTCGTGTGTTGTGAGGAGTATTATAAATTTTCAAAAAATAGTCATTCAACAGTAAAGGGACTCAATTTTCACAAAATAACTTAGGGTTAAAAATAATTTTTGAAATTATTATGCCACATGAGAGGAATATTAGTGAATTTTCCTAGATTTTTGAGAATTGTTTTGAGGCCTTAAAATTGCTAGAATTTCTAGGAGTAGCCCTATTTGGAGATTTTTATTTTTAAATCAACAAGGAATATGGATGTGAATTCTTTAAAAAATGTATTCATCATGAATTATAAACCAACATAAAAAATTTCGTCTTTTTTGAGCATGGCAACCCTACTATCCAAATAGAGAAAAAGGAAAGGAAAAAAATGGAAGCCGACAACTACTGTTTATCTGACCCAGTCATCCGCTTCAGATAGGAATGTGGGGTGAGGAGTCACGGATGAGTGGATCGAAGCGGACGGCATCATTCGGCTATTTTTTAGGGATCTGACGATTCCAAATCTAGAGGAATATTCGGTGGAGGTGGATGACACTATCCACCTTGAGTCACTCAACCAAACACCCATGGGATGAACCCATCCACCCTGAGTTACCCAACCAAAGACACCCTAACATTGCTGTTTCACGGATTCGAAACATCTGGCGTTCGAATTGTATTTGAAATTGTGTATGTAATATTTGTGAGCGTGCCAGTATACAGAGTATACAAAAGACAAGAGAATGTAATAATCGAAAAATATGTAACTTTATTCATTCATGTCGAAATCATAAAGTACAGTTTCTCATATACATTTTTACTCCACAACGCACACGCTATCTGACTATGTGATATCCTGGCGATTGCTTCGTCTTGGTTCCCGTGGCCTCGTGAGGCCCTCCGATTAATTACGCTTGTCCTCAGGCTACCTTCGGTTAAGCTGCACTGGCGGTCGTCATATCAAGGTCATCTCCGAGTCTGCAAGGCTGGAGTCACACACAACAAAGACCAAGCAAAGTGAGCGTTAGAAATAAAAGCGACGAAGAACGGGATAATAGTCTAGCATGAGCTTTTGGACTGTTTATGTATCCCAGGTCATCATCGGCCACGTATTACCTTAGAATTGTGTATGTATGTATGAAGAGGCAAGCCAGGAGCGCGGCACGACGCGTAGCTTCGACTGGAAGTGGCAGCATGGCCACAACCAGGAGCTCTGACACCGTGCTTGACTCACTAACTCCCTCTTCAAGCCTCGGACGTACCCTCATCGGCCGACCAAAGGCAACGTGCCACAAAGGTAAACGCCACAAAGGCTGGGTAATAACATGTGAGCCACAAAGGCATCAACCATAGCACCGGACATCCTTAAAAATGATTAGGTATCTGGCAATAATTCGATATTGGGGCAACAAAAAGCCCCCCCCCCCTTTTGTATTCTTTTGTATCACATAATCACCACCAGACAACAACCATAGTGCCGAACATTCTATGAAAGGATTAGGTCTCTGGCAATATCATAACTTAATACTGGGGGCAACCAAAAGAAACCCACACTCTGAATTCTTCTGCGCCATATGATCACCAAGCAGCCGGCCAAAAACCCATTGACCATGCCATTGATTTGTCTAAGAGCATAAACATTGCCACCATACCATCAGTTCACAAAAAGGTAATCTCATCTGGTGGTCATCGGCCAAGCCCAAAATCAGTAAAGCCATCCTACCATCAGGCCAGCCAACAACAGCAGCATTAGGCAATGATCAAGACAAGGGCAAGCCCATACTAGCCACATATCAGTGGTGACAATCATCGCATGGTACATCAACAGCATATCGATCGGTCCCGACGAGCACGACGGCACAAAGGCCGGGCTATCACAGAGCATCAACATGAAGCATAGTGGCCGGGCCTCAGGTTTTCATCACCGGCCAATCGGACACGCAGCATCATAACCCGAAGGCTGGCCATCATCACTCATTCAAGAACAGGAAGGGGAAGGAGGGCCTCAGTTTTAACATCATTGGCCACGACAAACTCTCTATGATGGAGCAGCAGGAACACGGCCGTGAGCACGACATGATGGTCGGCCACCATATGAACCCTCACGGCGCGATGACCGAGCATCACAAAGCAACGAACACACGACAATCGACTAATAGGGACAAGGCTGGGCCACAAGCAAAGCGCAACGACACAACATAGACAGGGGGAACGCACCGGGCCTCAGTTTTAACATCACCGACTGCGGGAAAAAGCACGATGGCACGAAGGCCGGGCTATCACAGAGCAGAGGGGGGGGGGGGGAAGCGCAACGGCACAGCTGGAGCACCGGCTACGACTGCAAGGCCGTGCATCACAGAGAAAAGTCACGGCCAGGGCTCACCTTGGGTCGACGTCATGGTGGCGATGGAGACGGATCAACAGCACGTTCTGATTAGTGATGGGGAAGCAGCAGGAGAGACACCCTTCAAGGCTTCGGCAGAGCACAAGGGCGATGACGCGAGGTAGCGGCGAGGTGGCGGCGCAAAGTGGCAGGGCTCCCGCGTGTTCTCCAAAACTCTCCTCCCTCCCCCAGGTACCCCCCTCCCTGCCTTTATAGGGGCGGCCTAGGGTTCCCACGAGAGATAAGGATCCTTTAATCAAAGAGATCAAGCCCAATCCGTTAGGGTTCGGTTGGGATTTGAAGAAGGTTGCGGCTGCCAGACTCTGATTCAAACAAATTCGAACCAAATCAAGTTAGGGATAGAGGGGGGAAGTGGTGCTTGGCTCAGCCAGAGAAAATGGCTCGGTGAGATCGTCCAGAGAGGGAGCAGCGTAGCGAGTAAAGGGAGAGCAGGTGGCGGGGCGGCTCGGGCTCCTTGCGGCGGCGCCCGCTCGAAGAGGAACAAGGCCAAGACACCGCGCCCCCAGGCCAGCTCAGGTGCTGGGAAGGAGAGAGCGAAGGGAAGAGAGAGTAGCTCGGGCGCGCGCATAAGCGGCTCGGGCCGGCTCGACGCGATGCGGGAGGCAGCGCGCGCGAGAGAGGCGGCGGGGAGAAGATGAACAGGAGCCAAGCTTGGGGGTGCTCAGGCGGAGGGGATAAGGAGGCGGGGGTGGGGGGGGGGCGCTCAGGCTAGGCTAGAGGCCGGAGAAAAAATGGGCAGAAAGGCTGGGCCGGCCCAAAAGACAGAAAGCCGGCCGCGCTGCCCTTTTTTTTTTCCTTTTTTTTTCTTTTTTATGTATATGTACACGTATACGGGTGCAAATATTCACCAAAATGGCATCATACAATTGCCTGCGGAGATGGCTTGCGAGACACTGGTTACAACCGTACACTTATACCACCCGACATGGTACTGGCGCTTAATAGGTGGCCACATCGAATGGAGTAAGTCAGTATGGCAACCTAATTAAGAGTCACACAAATAATATGGCAAGAATATGTAATTGGTTTGAATTAACAAATTCAGGAAACATACAATGAAGATAACAATATCAAAATGAATTGCTGAAATAATATGACAAGAAAGATGTGCAAATGAGAAAATGATGGAAAACATAAAAGATCAAAGAGAAGCTATATTATCCTCACCTCAAATGTGATGTAGCACCCCAGCAAATGGAAAGAATTTCTGTTACATTCTAGAAATAGAGCAACATCACATATAACAGAAAGTTAATTAACTGGGCCAAGTGTGACTCCTCCCCTGTAGCATGGTGAAGGCAAACACAACAGGCATTCATGTCTACAACAGTGGGAGCACGCTTCAAGGAAGGTTGCTGGTTGTTGGTTCAAGCACGCTATGTAGCAAGGTTGTTGGTTGTTGCAGGGGTGCTTCAAGCGTAGGGCAGTTAACCCCACGGAGGTGGGCTAGGTCCTTGACGCATGCTACGGTGAGCACAGGGTCGAGGGATTCCTTGACCTCGACGGGGCTTACGCACGTGTCGATGTCTGTGGGCGCTTGAGTGAGGACAACACAAGTGAAGCACCTTGGCGACGTGGCCAGGGTGCGTATGGCGGCGTCAAAACAAAGCTACGTTGGGCGTCACTGCGATGGAGGTAGGACGCGACGAAGGAGGAGAGGTGGTGGTTGGCGGCAGCGTATTGGAGGCGGAGCTTGATCTCGAAGTCCATGCATCTCGCTGTCACCGAGCGCTTCCATCTCTTGTTGGCAATAATAGCCATGGAGTTCTGGACACTACATTGCAGCTCGGCTCGACGATTGTGGTAGGCGTATCATGGATGGGGGCATCTAGCGCGGTAACTGCACGAATCACAACGGAGGGGATGGGGCGGTGACAAAGCTCCGCACAAGGTATCGAGAGGAGGGGCGATGAGGGATCTAGGATCTTGGGTTATGTGGTTTTTTGTTTTCTCGATTTGTTCGGTTTTGTATTATATGGTAGGCACGAAAAAAGATAGGCAACACACGAACCAACTTGTGCTTTATATAGTGGAGATTGTAAAATTAAGGAAGGAATGGCACAACATATCAGTCAGCAACTTACATATTGTGACAACAATATAGAAACCCATTGACTGCAGATGTCAATAAAAATATAAGACAGATTGGAAGAACTTTGTCAATGGCATGAATATTGACTCCGGTAGGCCTCGTAGGTGCTCTAGTTATAACTATGATGCCGGGTAAGAAATTGAAAATAGAAAAAAATATTAGGTTACAAGATTTCTCAAGAGATGTCAATATCTGAATGTTGCAAATAACCGGGTTCTTCTGCCAATGCTGCTTATACTTGCTATAAAAAGGGTTCATTTCAAAGTGACAACACTCATTTCAAGTATGCCGATCAAAGAACTTCTCAATCGCCACTGAGAAGGCAGCAAAACCCACACATCCAACGCATGTAGCTTTAGGGCCACCTACAAGAATATACCAATGCCCTTAGGGATAGATTTTCAAATATAGATACATCAGGGCTTAGTATAGGAACTTAGTACTGTCCTCATTCTTATGATTTAATAGCATAGCTAGTTAGCTAAACAAAAATAAAAGAAATAAACACAACTTTAGCTAAGCAGGTATGAAAAATCAAGGAATTGAAAAATGTATGCGTGATCAGACACAAAATTGACAGATATATCTCCCTACCCCGGACTATGATCAGAAATGTAGCTATATGTGACATAGCATTAATTTGCCTATCTGAATTCTGATACACAGGCAGAGTCAGAGAGTTGAGAAGTAAACTGATAGAGATGTCAAAGATACCCATCCACCTTAACCCATCCTAAAATAGTTGCAACCTGAGTTTTTAGTTCAAGGAAATTATCTTGAAAGTTGAGAGCTTAAGTCGATACTTGGTAAAAGTTAAGTAAATTGTCTTGGGATGTAATTCACAGCAGAGCAATGGCAGAATTATTTACCTCTTACAGCTAAAGTTCCTCCTGTGACACAGCCAGCTACCGCTGTATTGGTGGTGTCATGCTTTGCCCGAGCCTGCCGGTGCATGAAAATTCATAGTCAAAATAAGTATAAAACATGTACAAATATTCATGAATGAGAACATATACACTATATATACCTTCTCTATGACACATTCAGCTGCGGAGAAAATCAGCCCCATGACTGCAAAGGTTTTGGCATTGCTTATGCTTCTCCTGCCCATCTGTTTTGCCGTGTATACTATTTGTTGCCTTCCAGTCATCTCTTCTGCTGTTATTGGATTGTCCAAAGCTCCAAAGAATAGCCCCATAAGTACACCAAGACCACCTCCTATTGAACGAAAAAGGATTCAGAGTTAAACCAGCTATTCATAGGATACATCCACACAAACCAAACAGAGGAAAGAACTAGCAGTCGACCCTCCAGGCTATCATAGGGTAAAACAAGACAAGATTTTCAGTAGTAACCAACCACATGATATGGCTGTTATTCTGAAGGTATGAAACAATAAACTGTAAGCAAATACAGATAATTGGGCTATATAGATGATAAAGGAGTACACATTATGGTCATCATTAATTCTGTCCTATAACTCATTTTGCGAAACACACCTTGTGCACAAAAAATCGAACGGTTACACCAGACTAAATTCATGAATTACGAGCCTTTCTATATTGACTGAAGCTTTTGAAACCAAGCTTCGTTCCATAAATCAAGCATTAGATCTCCTTATAATTTCTTATAGCGAGTAAACATGGAATGAATCAGATCAAACCTGAATAAATTTAAGCTTGCTTTCCCCTGATTACTGCATAATAAATATCACATTGTATTTCCATTGCACATTTGCACTATGCTTCCAGCAATACTGAAGCTAAAGAAAAGAAAGAAAGAAAGAAGGATGTGCACAGTTGAATGCAGCCTTTCTATTTTATAATACTCCCGGAGAATTCTTCGCAACCTACTTGAAATATTGTTGAACCACTTCTATGAGTATATTCCATGACCAGATTTGAATGACACAACACAAAAAATCACACCCCAATTCTCTTAGGCAAGTTCACTACAAAGTACAAAAAACAAATATACATACTCCGTTAGCATATACCATTTCACATAAAAGAACATTCAAAGGGGATAAGAAAGATTCTATTTGATCGCCTCCAAGGATTTCCTAACATTTCTGAATAGACAAGCAAAGAGCATAAAAAATAGAAGTGCAACACCAAATCGAAGCATTAGCACACATCAAGTTTTCCCCCTGCAATTCCTCTAAACAGAAAAGAAGCATGGTATCTTTTGTTTCGAACTCTTTGGACAAACAGATAAACAACTAACCATCTGCCTCCATCACCCACAAGGAATAAATAAGAGACCTCTCAACTTTCAAGCACCATTCAATCTCCAAACCTCCAATGAATCAATATTTAAGCATGGCTACTGATAACTTCGTCATAACTAAAACCCCAAGTTCATTTAGCCCCAAACCCCCAACAGACCCCAGAAGGCCAGAACAAAAACTACATCTTGTGCCAAAATCAAAATTTGCTTGCAAAACTGCGCCTTTTGGAGACGAGTCACTAAGTTAGCGGAGAATGATATATGGAGTCGGAGCTTTTGAGCAGTGTAGTTACCCATGACACCACTGACGACGCTGCGGACGGCGCAGTTGTTCCAGATGTCCTGCCCCTTTATCTCCTCCACCGTCGGCATCCGGATCGGCTCCACCGCTGCCGCCTGGCTCGCCGACTCGCCACCGGCTCCGGCACCCGCTGCGGATGGCTCCGGCGAGGCCATCGCTCACAATCTGGTCCCCCTCCCCCTCCTCTCGGCCGAGCTAGCAGCAGATGGGCCCCGCCGCACCGCAGGGAGCTTGCGGAATGTTCTGGAAGGTTCGAGAGGCGGGTGATCGGAGAGAGACCGGCTAGTGTAGTGCACCCCGGCGGCTTCTCTTTCTTACCTCCCCTTCAAGAAGAGGAGAGGAGGAGGCGGCGGCGGCAAGGCAATCAGATGGAAAGCAGAGGCGGGCGTCCGCGCACGCCCGCACGTGCTTCCTCCAGTACTAGTCCGTAAACAGTGCAGCGTTTACGTATTCCAATGTTGCGCCAAAGCGAGGTACACGTACACGGTATGCCAGCGTAAACTCACAACCCGCCAAAGCCAGGTACGCATCGGGATATCATCCCACCACAAGGCCCTTCGATTCGTTCAGTTCCCTTCTCAAGTGCACAACGAAACATCCTCTGCCCGCCGCCGCCGCCACCCTCGCTCCAAAACCCAACCAAACCCTAGATCCACCGCCCCCGCCTCCGACCCCGACTCCGGCGAGACCCCAGCCTCTGACCAAGTCGCGACGATGCCGAACCTCGAGTGCCGGATGTACGAGGCGCGGTTCCCTGAGGTGGACGCGGCGGTGATGATCCAGGTGAAGCACATCGCCGACATGGGCGCGTACGTCTCACTCCTCGAGTACAACAACGTCGAGGGCATGATCCTCTTCTCCGAGCTTTCCCGCCGCCGCATCCGCTCCATCTCCTCCCTCATCAAGGTCGGCCGCCTGGAGCCCGCCATTGTGCTCCGTGTGGACCGTGACAAGGGATACATCGACCTCTCCAAGCGCCGCGTTTCGGAGGAGGAGGCGCACGCCTGCGAGGACAGGTACAACAAGTCCAAGCTCGTGCACTCCATCATGCGCCACGTCGCCGAGACGCTCGACATCGACCTCGAGCCGCTCTACCAGCGGATTGGCTGGCCGCTCTACCGCAAGTACGGCCACGCTTTCGAGGCCTTCAAGCTCATCGTCGCCGACCCCGACGCTATCCTCGACGCGCTTACCTATGAGGAGAAGGAGAACGGCCCAGACGGTCACGAGGTTAATTCCATTTCCTTCCCAATCTACAAATCACCATCGTGACCTGCTGCCCATGAAATGGCTGTTTATCTCTCTTGATTACCTGTGTGCTTTATCTTGACTCTGAATAGACGCAGGACTGGTATGTTTCGTATTCATAGACTGATGACTTGCCCCCGATGACGTTATTTGCGTTTCTGCATGTTTAATTGTTTATAGAACGTCTTCCTGGGACAACCGAATACTGTTTTTTAAGAAACTTAGAGCATCAGTGATTTGTAGTTTGTAAGTAATTTGTAGATGATGTAGTCTCTTTGTTGAATTTGCCCCATATGAAGCTTGTCTGCTGAATGGTTAATCCCAACTTTGTGGCTCTTGGTATGTAGATAATGCAGAGATAATTAGTTGGCTGTGAGATTTTGACGCTTGACATCTCTAAGTTCAAAATAATGCATGTTGAATTAGTCTCTATATTTTCTATGGGAAAAGAAATATCACTTTTACCACTCTTGTCAATCATCATTGTGATCTGGATAATCCTGCCTGTGGTTACTTAAGTTGATTTGAATATGATTAGATGTGGTGGCTGACTACTTGAGTAAGTTTAGATGTTACAAATTTGTTCCATGCCCTTATTTGACACTTAGCATTTTTGTGTGTAAGCAAGTTGTCTGCCTCGGGAACCAGTAGTAGCTTATGTAAAATCTAGAGCAGTAGCTTGTTGATTTTGTTGGATTAGTAGTAATTTTTTTAGATAATGTAGTTTTTCTGTTAATTTTTCCTGTATGAACTATGAATACTTTTCTGAGGAATGGTTAATCCCAATCTGTCGACTCATGGTATGCAGATACCTCCCACTGCCGATATATTTAGTTGCTTTGAGATTTGTATACACACATTGTTTAGTTGGAAGAATGCTTGCTGACTTAGGACCTGTGGAGTTTACATGATATAAACTCTAGTTTAAACTAAGATGACCTGTATGCCACTATGCCTTTCAGATTAGAGGTAACTGATAACTGAATATATTGACTTGAGACTGGTCAGCAGTGGATAAACAACTGTATGCCACTATGCCTTTCAGCTTGTCGTTTTGGACATTGACACGGTCTCCAATACATTCCTTTAACCATTACTTTTTTCTAAGCATTTGTTATTGAAATATATTAAAATATTGTTTATGATATATTAAGATTATTTTTCTAACCATTACTTTCATGTATATCCGTGGTCATAGTTTCTAAAGTTTGACTGCACACATCCTTACACCACATCTATTTGCAAAAGGAAGGAGTATTTGACACAAGATGTGCTTAAATTTACTGGCAGGTTGTTAAGGTGGTGCCTGCTGTCACCCCTGAGGTTAAGGATTCTCTTGTGAAGAACATAAGGAGGAGGATGACACCACAACCACTTAAGATCCGTGCTGATATCGAGATGAAATGCTTCCAGTTTGATGGGGTGCTCCACATTAAGGTTCCAGTTACGCCTATTGCTGCCCTTGTGATTTAACAGAGCAATTTGCAAAAGCTAATTGTAATTGTACTTGCAGCAAGCCATGAAGAAAGCTGAAGCTGCTGGCAATGATAACTGTCCTGTGAAGATTAAGCTGGTTGCTCCTCCACTTTATGTTCTGACCACACAAACTCTTGACAAGGTTGGTATTCTCTTCAGAACTTAATTCATGCGGGCTACTTGTTATAAGCTGTGTGCTATTAGATGTTGTCTTTTGTGATAAAGCCCTTTCTCCTCAAATCTTTACATTCAAACACATTGTTTAGACTTGAAAGTGCATATTTCAATTGATCCTCATATATTCTGGAAGACAGAAACAATATGCATCACCATTAAGGTTGCACTTGGTGCTAATAATAGTTGCCGCCTTGTCAACCATTACTGTGGTGCATGTTATATTTAGCTTTGTTTGCCCATACTTTTGATCTTCTACCTTCTCACCGGAAAAGGGCCTAGTTTGCTGGTTCGTTTTTTGCTGGAGTTAGTATTGCACAAAATGCGGTGAACGGTAAGCTGTCAAGTTGATAGTGCATCATTGTATGGTTCAAGACTTTTCATGGTTCAAATAATTGCACAAATTGTATCCCTTCATTTGGAGTTATTAGGCTAAGCTTTGATGAATGATCCTCTATGATGGTTAAGGATGCTATTTACTATGGCTTGTGGTTAACAAATTGTATATTTGCAATCCGGAAAGACCTAAACTAACCATCATTTACATTGGTTATTTAAATGAAATGTCTCAGATTTCCTCGTGTGGTGTGAATACTGTATTATGGTGTGATAGCTGTAGAAGCATGTGGCAACTGTTAAGTTGCTGCTAGCCTATAGCTTTATGAAAGAACAATTTTTTAAAAAAATTTGCTGTTATTTTAAGTTTCAATCCTAGCATTATGGTTAAGGGAGTCTTCTTCTATCCAGAAAATAACGAACGTTTTTTTCTGCATTGCCTTTGAACAGGACCAAGGCATTTCAGTTCTCACTGATGCAATTAAAGCTTGTACAGCAGAGATTGAAAAATACAAGGGAAAGTTAATAGTGAAGGAACCGCCAAGAGCTGTAAGTTCTCTTCATCATCTGCTAATTCTTTTGCATTTCCTGTTTCAAGCTGTATGTACTTACTATCTTCAAAACAGGTAAGTGAGCGGGAAGATAAGCTATTCCTTGACCAGATTGATTCCCTGATGGAGCAAAATGCAGAGGTTGATGGTGACGATGACAGCGAAGGGGAGGAAGATACAGGAATGGGCGATGTTGACCTTAATAATTCTGGTGTCAATGCATATTAAGGCTCCACTGATTGATTTGGATGAGATTTGCTGTATAGCACCAGCTAAGATCTGAAGTCCTGTTTGAAAGCAATTCTTTTCATTAGGTTTCGGTGGCTGACCCCCCTGTGAATTCATTGAAACTTGTTACCAGCGGTGTTCATTTTTTGGGGCTCAGCCAGTGTCGAGAAAGCTTTTACTTTGGTCGAGCAGCACCTACTTTTCACTTGGGAGGGAAACATAGTTCGTTGCTATACACGAAGTGTTTTTTATTCGCTATTTCTACTGCTCTACAGCCTACAGGTGCTGTTTCCACACGCGCTCTTTTATTTTTCCTTGTCGCATTATATGGAGTGCCCGACTGCTGGCTCTTCCAATTGTCTTTGCAGACTAAACTGCAATTGTACTGTTTCGGTTCAAGGCTTCGTGCTGCCCTCTCTTATTGGCTAGGGATCTAGGGTTGTGGTCATCTGATTTACATGAGTGCTCGTTCGTAAGATACTACCACTCCAGAATGGCGTTGCTCCCATCGTCCTGCTGCGTCTTGTTCATCAGTTATGTTCGTCTTACCAGCTATCCTTGTCCATCAGTCTGTTGCTAACTACATTTTCATTTGTCAACACCTGGCTAGTCTAATCGTTACGCATATACCGTGAAGCTCAAGCATTACTAATTGTATGTTAAACGAGTTTCTCAGATTTGAAAAAAAAATAGATTTGGCATAGAGAGAGAGAGGGAGATCACCTACGGGCTGCGGCTAGTTCCCTACCGGTCTTGCAAGTCTGCACGGCAAGGAAGAGAAGACACAGGCGCAAGTGGTAGAGCCCCCCACTGCTCCTGGCCAGCAGCGTACACGGAACACGAGGCAATGCTGCACAGTCGCCACCACCAGCCGCCGCCGCCGCCTTTCGTACCTGGCCTCCTCCTGCTGCTCCTCCTCGCCGTGGCGCCGAGGCCGCCGCCGGCCGCCGCGGTGGGCGTCACCTGGGGCTTCGCGTCCTCCCACCCGCTCCCGGCGGCGCAGGTCGTGCGCGGCCTCCTCCTCCCCAACTCCGTCCCGCGCGTCCGCCTCGCCGCCGCCTCCTCCGACGCGCTCTCGGCGCTCGCGGGCACTGGCGTCGCCGTCACCGTCGGGGTCCCCGACGCGCTGCTCCGGCCCCTCGCCGCCTCAACCAAGGCTGCGGCCGCCTGGGTCCACGACAACGTCACCCGCTACGCCTCCGGCGTGCGGTTCGAGTAAGAGCCCCCGAGCCCCCCTTCCGATGCACGTTTTTTATCGGCAAATCAAAATCAGTGGATGCATTCATCGCGCCTGATGTTATACTGGTGTTCTTCAGGTCATGAAATTGGAGGGGACTCGGGAGTGTTTTGCTAGTGTACCGTACTAAAAGAAACAAAGCTTAAATTATGGTTTAAGTTGACCAGATTCTTATGCCCCTATATTTGGGCATTAGTATGGGCAAATAGGCCCTGTTGATCCCAGTTGACTCGATTAATCAATATGACTAGAGGTTGGCAACTCGTACTCACAGCCAATCTCCTAGTAAACTATGCCTGATCCCACGTGTTTTTGTCGGAGGATTGGTTACTGGAATTTTACTGTGGGTGTCATGGTAAATTGGGTTGTGCATGTGTTGCCTTGATCATTGACTAACTTAGCAATGCTAATATCTGACCCATCTGAATTGAAGAAGGAAGACATAGCGTTGTATTAGTTGACATTAACTTGGTATATGTGTGTCTGTTGCAGTAGTTCAATGGAATTTTCTTATAACTAGGTATTTGGAGCTATTTTTCGTGAATGAAAATATGAAAAATCCACAAATGTCAGTACCTAAGTGCTGATAGGTGTATATAGTTGGGTTTTCTTGGCGAATGCGAGTTGAAACATGATAAACGGGCTTGTCTCTGGACCTACTAAATAATTTGATGTGGCATGTATTATTGTTGAGAGCAGCTTTCTTCAATGGATAGATGGCGAAAATAGATGTACTCCTTGGTAACAACTTTCAACCAGGGAGGATATTTCTGTTACAGTTTGGTATTCTTCATTTTCTATTCAGCTTCACATGTAGCAGAGAAATATATCTATCTTACAATTACTATGTACAAAACCTAGATCTTAAGTGTCTGAAAGAATATATAGGTGGGTCTTTAGTGCCGTGTGGACTTTGCTGATGATACCTTTTCTGGTAAACGAATATGTTTGATTTCTGTATAAAATTCAAATTTATAGCAGTGTATTATACAGTTAGTATCATGAGTACACTGTATGTCTGTATCCCGCTGCATAGATGATGTGAACCATGGATTCAAGTAATGATACATAATCTGTGTTTGATTCATATGTGTTGCTATGTTCCAATTCTGGTTTTGTGATTGTCCCTTGGATAATATAATTGACAAGCAAATTGACTTTACAGGTATATTGTTGTTGGGGATGAGCCATTTCTTCTAAGTCATGGACAACCTTTCCAGCCTTTTGTAGTTCATGCAGCAGAAAATATTCAACGAGCGTTGGTTGGTGCAAAATTATCTAGCAAGGTGAAGGTTGTTGTACCTTGTAGCGCTGACACATATCAGAATGCATCTACCCTGCCTTCAAAATCTAGCTTCAGACCTGATGTTAACAAGACCATGGCAGAACTCCTCTCATTTCTTGCTAACAACAGTTCTCCATTTATGGTCGAACTGAATCCATTTTTGAGCTTTCAACAGAACAAGAATCTGTCACTGGACTATTACCTATTCCAGCTAATGTCACATCCAATAAAAGATGGTCAAAACAAGTATGACAACTACTTTGATGCAAGCATAGATGCTCTGGTTACTGCTCTGACCAAAGCTGGCTTCGGAGACATGGACATCATTGTTGGGAGAGCAGGATGGCCAACAGATGGAGCTGTGAATGCAACTTCTGCTATTGCTCAATCGTTCATGACTGGCCTGGTCAATCACCTGGCCAAAAAGTCCGGGACTCCACTTCGCCCAAAAGTGCCTCCAATTGAGACATATCTCTTCAGCCTTTTAGACGAAGATCAACGCAATACACAAAGTGGAGGTTATGAAAGACACTATGGCATTTTTACCTTTGATGGCCAGGCGAAGTACTATGCCAATATAGGTCAAGGTTCTAAAGCTCTCAAGAATGCCCCTGATGTGGACTACCTTCCATCAAAATGGTGCGTGGTAGACAACAACAAGGACTTATCCAATGTTTCTTCCAGTTTTTCTGCAGCGTGCTCCAATGGCGACTGCACTGCTCTGTCACCTGGTGGCTCCTGCTCGGCTCTTGGATGGCCTGGTAATGTGTCATACGCATTCAACAATTATTATCAGCAACATGATCAGAGTGAGGAGAGCTGCAACTTCAGTGGCCTAGGTTTGATAACCACTGTTGATCCATCTGTCGACAACTGTCTGTTTCCTCTTGCGATTCGTACTTGTGCTGCTTCTTCCTTTCATCCAACACTGGTCATGGCCATGTTGCGATTACTAATTGTATGGTTTTGCATTTGCAGCTAGTCTGATGTAGCTGCCTAGCTTTATATGATGTCTTTGAGGCCATATTGAGCCTTCAAGATGCTCTTTGGGCCTCTTGTAGCATGTACTCCGAAGTCTCGGTGCACCATCAAACATTAGTATTCCTGTACCGGTATAGTTTCTGATGTCGCACTTCTTAGAGGACTATTCCTGAAGTGTAAATGTATCTCAAATTAGTCGGGAAAAATCATAACATCAATTATTATAGACAATTTCTTATATGCCACTAAAACTTATACTTTTCTCTAACATGCCATTCAAAAAATTTAGTTTCCTTCTATGCCACTACTTCAAATTTTCGATCCCCTTTATGCCACTTCTGTTACATCTGACAGAATGGGTTGCCTTTAGAGACTTCAATCTTGTCAGGTTTTCGTTGTAATGGCCATTTTGCCCTCTATTGACAGACCGACTGACCTGCACCCTTGGTCTAGTTTGATCCCTAAATCGATTGTATCACCAAATTCAACCGGCCGCAGAGGCAATGCATCGGCCGATTGAACTGCTACTAGTGGAGGGTAGCTGAGTTTGGGCCCAGTGTCGATGGAGAGTGAATCGGAGATGCGTGCGCACAACTCCCGGTCGGTGGGGGCTTGGCGGAAGGCAGAGGTAGTCGGAATAGTCGAGGCGTCACTGGAGCAGCTTCTTGGCCGGAATTCAGGTTCCCCTTCCACGGCTGGGTTTCCATCTCCGTCTCCAGCGCTGAGGCCTCCTCGCTCGCTAAGTCGGACCTATCGTTGCTCGAATATGTCCTCTCCGACGGGCTGGGGCACTCTTTGATGCCATTTACAAGCCCACGGAGCCACCCTAAACCCAAGTTTGGAGCCACACGCCACTCGGAGGAGCCTGCCCCTGCTCGAAGGAATCCACCATAGCTCCTCTACTCTTGAACAGGGGATGCTTGGAGGCAGGGACCTACACGTTGTTCGCCGCCACCTCTCCCACCCCCTTCAGCTCATCGCAAGAAGAGACTGGGGGCATTTGGATTTGGGATGAAGAAGACATGATTTTGGAGGTAGAAGAAAGGTTTAAGGGCATAATGGTCTTTTCATGTCTAAGTTAATGGTCATCAGGCAGAAATGGCATAGTATGGCAAGAAAAATTAAATTAATGGCATGTAAGGGAAATGTATTTTTTGAATGGCACGTGAGGGAAAGGTATAAGCTTTAGTGGCATGGAAGGAATTTTCTCGTTATTCTAACATGTTCATTTTAGGAGAAATACAATCTTGGTTTCACTACGTCTTTAAAAAAGAAGAAGAAAGACCTAAGTTCCACTTGCTAAACTCTGATATCCTTGTTATGCATAGCAGCACTCGGATCTCGATCAAGAATAATGTCATAGATGTGTATCTTATAGACAATCCAAAATAACAATGATGATGCAATCATGACAAGGAGAGAATTTGACTAGTTCCTAAGTTCTTTAAATACAACTTCAAAAGAGTTCAAGTGCTATGTTGTTATCTCACAACCCTCTCGAACACTTATGATCTCTACTACTGGTCATAACAATCTAACTATAGACTAGAATGACAATTAAGCAACGTGCAATATCAATGAAACTAGAAGAATGAGATAGCAAAAGGGGAATTTTTTTTGAAGTGTGACATTTGCTGCAGGGTATGATTTTTTTTTTTTTGATTTTGTTGTTGGACACTGGTCAACAATGGTAATATGCTACCGCACACATGACCCATTATAATAGTATTGTCGGCCTAGAGAGGAGAGAGAATCATTGTGAAAAGATGAGAATGCCCTTGTTTGTTGGCTCAATGAGTCGGATCATTTGCGGTTCGATTCCACCCAATGCTCTCTGGCCGCACCGTTGTCATCATCTCCCCGTACCTCCCCACCTCGACCAGAGACGGTGAGAGTTGAAGATGGTGGTGAGCAGGCAACGGTGAATGCAACACCGATGGGCTCCTGCTCCCAGTCGTCTGCATCGGGTTCGTCCTTATCCCACTCGACAATGTCGGCGCACTCTGGGTCACACCAAAATAGATCTGCCTCTAGTCCCTTGCTCCTATTGCAAGACGTCTATGGTGGAGCAGACCGCCTCGATGCCTTAGAACCATGGGAGGAAGTTCTACAGATGCAACAAGCTGCAACATGTAAGTAATGGTCACCAATTTAGGGATTTATCCAATTTGAGGATTTTTGAGGATTAGGGTTTCGGTATTTGAGGATTCAGAGGTTGTATCGATGGACTCTTTCAATATGCTTGCAAAATTTTCATGTGGCAAGATGAGTATGCAGTTTGGTTGTTCAAGGAGGGATTCCTGTGTGTTCCAGGAGAGGACAAGATCATGGTGAAGGCCGCGCTAGATGAAGTGAAGGCATGCATGGGCGAGATGAAGTCTGCATTGTTAGCAATGAACGTTGTCATCAAAGTGATGCAGACTGAGTTGAAGGCCTTAATGGTGAATAAGAATTCTGACATGATTGAGGGGAAGATGGCAGTGGCGTCTGTGTTTGTCGCTTTGTTTCTTTTGTTTGTTGGTGTTGTTCTGATGAAGTAGGCTAGGACGTTGATTTCTGGTTGTTTTGTTTGGTAGATATGTGCCAATATGTAATGGTTGTTGATGAAGAACTAGTTATGTAATATTCTAGATTGTCTGTTGGTTATGCAAGAACTTGAAATGTTCTAATTTTGTTGATGCAATGGAATGCCGGTCAAGAACTTGAAATGTTCAAATATTGTGCATCACAAAAGAAAATGATGACAAAATGTGATAAAAAGGTCAATGCATTCAACCAGAACGGTTCAAGTATCCATTACCCTACAAGTCCTGATCATCTATTACAAGTTCTGATGATCCATCACATGTTCATGCATGCATTACAAGTTCTTATCATCCATTACAGGTTCATTATATAAATAAAGTTGGCATCCATCATAAGTTCATACCCAGCTTAGCATATATCCAAGTTTTGCATGCCCTTGCCCTTCTTTGTTGGTGACTTATCTACTGAGAGCTTGCCTCTAGGAAGAGTACCTTCTGCCTCCTAGTCATTGGTCCAGGGCTGATGTTCACATCTTGATCATTATTCACTTGTACTGCTTTTGTCTTCTTCTTTCTCTTCCTCTTGGGCTTTTCTGGTACAGGGGGAGGGGCATATGGATCATGGATCGGTTCATTGCAAGTCTTCTGTAGATGGCCGAATGCTCCACATCTCTTGCATTTGTGCCTCCTTTTGCTTAACTCTTCTTCTTCAACACCAATATACCTCCTAATCCTTGGCCTCCTAGCTGCCCTTTTTAGGATAGGTGATGATAGTTTGAACCCTATGTCCACATTCTCCCATTGACTTTTATCTGGTAGAGGTACTACATAACCTGTATATGTTGCCTTGAACATTTCAACAGAGTGGTACTTGTGGACAAAATCCTCTAAATCTATTTCCCTAAGCGACTCAATGAAGGAAACTGCATGTCTATATGGTAGCCCTGTTAAATGTCAGTCATTGCAGCCACATTCCTTTTTGTTAAGGTCAACAATATGCCTCCGAGTGTTCAAGTCTCTATTCACCCCACCAATTTCCCCAATAAAAGGTAGACTCTTGTGGATATTGTAGTGCAAGTTTCTATTGGCATATAAGAGTTTCATGACATGTGGTAAAATCTTACCTTTCAGCTTCAGAGCAAGCCTTGCTCTTGTGCAGAATCATTCCATGATCATCTACCTTATCTTGTCCATTAGCTCCACTATGGGTAGTGATTTGTCATGTCTAATCCAGTTGTTGAAGTTCTCAACAATGTTGTTTGTGGCATAATCACACTTGCAGAATGTAGAGAACATGCATCTTGTCCATAAGTGCTTGTGGTGCTCTTCACTCCACTCCATGGCTCTTGGACATACTTGCTTCATGGCATTGTAGTGCCTATCAAACAACTCTTTTATATATGCTCTTGATGCAAGCCACAGATTCCTCTCAAAACCCTCTCCTTGGTGCCTCTTTTGAAAATTCTTCACAAGATGCCTCATGCATTCTTTGTGCTCCACCCTATTATTAAACACCCTTGTAACTACAACATCTATCCCCTTGAAGCCAAATATAGCTTCAAAATTGTCTTCCTAGCCACCCCAAATCTCATCAAGTGCCATCTGCCTACCATCCCATACTATATAGTAGGATAGGTTGATACAATACTTCTCTTCTAATGTTTTCTTTAAAGCAGCAACTCCCAAGGTCCGGTCTTCTCTAAATTTGTTGATTACTCTATCCTTAACCCAATGATTAGTTGACATGCAATTATTCTCTAATTTGCTTGTGCTAGCACATGTATGCTAGTATGGAATCTTTTTGATCTGCAACACAAACAATCATAGAAATATTAGCTATACAGTACACTCAAGTGTGCAAATTTAACCCAAAAAAATTACCAGCAATAGGTACATACCATACAAGTCCTACTATCCTGCAACCTAGATGCATTAATCTTCCACTTCCACTTCTTGGCTTTGCACTATGCCATATACCTTGTAGACTCAAAATAAGGAGCTGCAAGTTCCACCTCATTCAACACTGCATACTGCCTAATACATTTCTTGAAACAATCACCATCTTCAAAAGTAACTCCCTCTGCAATCATAGGATTTTCAACATCAGTCACATGGGTAAGATGATCACAACCTTTTTCACCATTCACAGCTAGGTCATCTACATCATCATCATCAGACTCATGTATATAATCTGGATCATCAACCTTATCATCTGACACTAGGTCCTTGTAATTATCCTTCTCATCAATGACTCTCACATACACAATCTTATCAAGTTCACCCCAAGGGTCAAGCGGTGGTTCTTTGGCCTTTGTTGCTTCTTTGGGTTTGGTTGAGGGATTTGGGTCATCATCAATTTTTTTCATCAGTTTTGGATTTGTTTGAAGGCTGTGGCTGATCATCTTGGCTTTGTTGTGTGGGTAGTACCAATGTTAGCTCTGAGCTTACGGTTTGCTCATTGCTACTGACATCCACAATGCTGGTTTCATCCACACAAGAGCTAACAATAGTAGAGGACTGTGTAACTGAACATTCACTCACAAAAAATATCCATTGGGAGCTTCCTAATTTTCTAGTACTGTTCAAATGCATCGAGTAAGGCATTGTTAGATTTTATCTCGGCATACCAATTATTTCGTTTGTCCTGGAATGTAACAGTTAGCTCTTGATTGCTACCATGTTTGACCTCCTTATCAAGTTCATTCATCATATCGATAAAGATGATCGTATCCTTGTCTAAAACCCAACTAATGTTGCTTGTCACATGATAATCCTGCTCACCATCACTCATCCACTCTACATAAGCTGCAATTCTAAGAGCAACTTTGCAAGCAGAGTTCAGATCCATCCTAACAGATATGCATTGTATCAGAAAAATGAGAACTACAAACAAGAAAATGGGCTTTGTCTACTACACTTCCAAATCTAAAGAAGGAGGAGGACGAGGAGGAGGGATTTGCTTACCCGACAGGCACCCATTTGAGTCTCGGCAGTTTGGAAGGCAAGTCCATGTTCCGTAATCCACGGGGACCGGGCAGGGCCATCCTCCTTGCACGCTCTCACTAAGACATCCTGGTTGCGGCAGGGAAAGACGAGGCCTTTCTTGGTTGCGATAGTGAGGAGAGAGCGGCGACGTTGACTGAGATGCGAGTATGGTTTGGGGATTAAAGATTCAAGACCGGGAGGATAAAGCCGGCTCGGCCTGCTTGCCATCCGACTCGATCAGGCATGGTTCTGACTCGAACAAGGTTAAGGGGAACCCAGTGTCATTTTCATAACAATTCTCTCTCCTCTCCAGACCGGTAATACTCTTATAATGGGTATAATGTGTGGTAGCATATTACCACTGTTGACCAGTGTCCAGCAGCAAAATAAAAAAATTTGTATCATGCAGTAAATGCCACACTTCAAGCATATCCAGAGCAAAACTTCCCTAGCAAAAGCATAAACTAGAATAAACTATTCATTATGAAGTACATGATACATGATACAACACGATTGATCACATCGTACCTGATGGCAAATCGAGACGATGCTCCAGAACTTGGTCTAATTTGACCTTAATCAATTATGGCCTACTTAGAGCGACCTCTAATTAGAGAGGTCTAGTTCGATTGTTAATCTTTTTTTGAGAAACAATTAAATTGTTAATAGCTAATTAGCTGATTAGACTAGTCTAAAGTAATCTAGACAATTAAACTACATCTAGTTGGGGGCTAGTTTTCACCCAAATTAGCTCTCAACTCGAGGATTGGTTGCATCTAAGGTGGCAGGTTCATGCATTTAAAGGCCCTGGAGGTGGTTTCTAGTCGAAATTGGTGCTAGAACTAGAGCCAACTTACACATATATTCCACAACAGAATCAGGTAAATTGCCCTTTTTCATTAAAAAAACTCACTATTTGAAAAGGACAGTTCTATATATATGTAGGATGTCCTATAGATAACATTCTTTGGGAGAAATGTAATTACAATTTATGCACTTGCAAGTAGTGTACAAATAAACTTGTAGCTGCTTGTACCTGAGTAAGTGTAAATGAACATTTACTTACAAGTGTTTCATGCGCACTTACAAGTTGTAAGGATCGAGATACCCTAAGGAGGGGGATGAATTATTGTTTCTAAAATTAATCAGCTCAACCCAAATTAAAAACCTAAACAATTTATATATTAATGTGCTTTGAGCTTTTCTATTGTTTTTACACTACCACAGTAGAAAAGGTAAAACAAAGCATAAATGATACAATAAATAAATATGAAATGTAAAGGTACCAGAATCCAAATGAGGCATGAGACTTTTCCTCGTTCGAGGTTGCTCCCGGAAAGTGATATCTTAACATAAGCATTCAAAGAACGTCCTTGCAAGATACCCTGCTCAAGCCCCATCTTGATCCAACTCACTGCCTCTCCACTAGGTTCACAGGTCTAATTGATATTTGTTATTTTGTTTTATCCAATTATGCGTGGATAAGTTACAAGGATCTATAGTGTTATTTAGTATTTTGCATGTGCTTTACCCAATAAACTATTTTATCTCGTAAATTTTTTTAGCTTATATCATAATATTATTGATTACACGTGTGCTACAAGTACACGCTTACTAAGTAGAAGCAAAATGCTGTCAAACCGGTATGGAACGAGGGGACTCAGCTCAAAATCTCATTCAAATTAGAAGCGAGAAATGTACATACTAAAAAAATGAGTAGCAAGAAATGAGAAGAAAAAATAAATGATAAGCAAGAGATGTGCATTCAAACTGGTGTCGTCTTGACGTGGCGGCCAGTGCCACGAACCTGACAGCATGCATGAGTGCATGTGCCTTACCACAGGGTGTATTAATCGTGGCCTTAACTAATTACACGCATGATAATGCGCTTGAGCCTTCATAATTTATAAGTTACAATATATTCACAATCCACTTCTTTTCAATTATGCAGTAGATTAAATCGTGCCCTTCCACATTCTGTGAATCCTCGCTTGGCTATAGTTAGGTTGTGCTTGGTTGAGCCGAGTCTTTTGATTTTTGGTTGAAAAAGCTGGATTCTAACTTTTGTTTGATGATTTTTTGCTACTGTTTTTTATAATAAATTTTTAGTTTTTCAGACACTTAAAAAAACTCATTTCAACCAGCTTTTTATTTATTTCATCAGAAACAAGTTTTTCAGCTTTTCAAAAACTAGCTTCTCAGCATCCTGTTTGATTGAGCTTATGATTTCTGAAAAACAGAAAAAAAAAATCTAACCAAACGTAGCCTTACTGCACCCTGTATAAGCCGCAACCCTCACTGCTGCGCCCACAACGTCACAGAAATTAGCGCATCGCTAGCTCCAGTGTCTCATTATCATCTTCTTAGAGCATGGCACCACCACATTCCATGGCTTGCTCCCGCCTGTCCCTGGCCGTGCTCTTCTGCTTGGCCCTACGCGCCGGCGCCAACGCGGTGGCCGGTGCCCACCTAGCGATGTTCGCACCCGCGCCTGTCCCTGCGGCGCCTCGGGGCCGCCTGGCGGAGCTGCTGGACGGGGAAGGGTCGCAGCAGTGCTGGGAGGCGCTGGTGGAGATCAAGTCGTGCACGGGGGAGATCATCCTCTTCGTCGTCAACGGCAAGGCGTACCTGGGTCCCGGGTGCTGCCGCGCCATCCGCGTCATCGAGCAACGCTGCTGGGCCGCCGACGCCATGCTGTCCGTCATCGGGTTCACCCGAGAGGAGGGGGACATGCTCAAGGGGTACTGCGACGACGGCGAGGACGACGGCAGCGGCGGCGGGCAACACGGCTCGACCCCGCCTCACCCTGCTGCCCGCGAGATCGTCGCTCCTGTGGCGGGAAGGAAGCACTGGGTGCACCGTTGATCGTGCCGAAGCGTCCACGTCCAATCATGCTGAAGTGGCCATGTTCTCGTGAGGTAAGCTTGGGTCGCCGGGATGAATGGTCTTCTCTTGGTTTTGTGTAACCTTAGCTGCCAAATTGTCTTAGAGAAAGTTTGTCTTTGCCGAGAAAAATAAATACCAGAATTTAAGTGCATTTCCCTGAACTTGGCAAATCAAAGTTTTGAACTGAAATAATCGTGCCACGTAATTCAAACAGTCGTGGCATTTTCGTTTGCGTAATTGAGTGACAAGTGTGACACGACGCATCAGTTCCAAAACTGATGCTCGTTACCCTGCAATCTTTACCGGAAAGTGATACGCTCTGATGATTACTAAGTTCTACGCTTGTCGTCAGCCGTTTCACGTCACGGCTCTGGGGCCGTGAGACTTTTGCAAATATATCTTTGCATGATCTTTATATCGTATGCTATATCTCGGTTGTTTATCTTTTTTTATTTGATAATCATCTATTTGTTAATTCTTTTATCTACTTTATATTATCTTAATATAAATAAACAGGATAACCCATGTGTCCTACAGAATTTTCCTTTCCGTGGGGGCTTTCGGCGGGCTCGACCCGGCCATCAAATTCGCAGTCCAAAAGACCCAAACCAACCGAAGGAAACCAAGCGCGGGAGGCCCCTCGCTGCGACACAGGCTGCTGCAGCAAGCACCACGTGAGCTGTGCGGGCCACGCCGGAGGGCAGGGCGGATGGAGACGGAGGCGACAACTGCCGCCGCGGCCGGCTGAGGAAGGCATAGAGGCTCGGGCACGTGACCGCTGTGCAAGTGCGCAACAAACGGTCCAGCTCGAACCGTGTCCGTGTGCGAGCGAAGTAGGCATCCAGACTCGGCTCCTCGGTAATCCTCGCACGCCACAAGCGGACACTCATCGGTTACGCTGCGAATGCGAATGCCGGCTTCAAAACTCCGCCTGAGGCCGCCGCTGCTCCTCGCTGCCGCGTGCAGCGTCGGCCTCGCCAGTGCAAGGGGAGACGGGGGCGGAGGCGGCGGTTCCTGCGAGTTCTCCGTCGCGCGCGGCGGAGAGCTCTACAGCTTCACCCTCTCAGCGCCGACGGCGACGCACCGCCACGGCGTCCTTAGCGAGGATGGGTACGTGACTACTGACTAGCCACCGCTCGACTACCACTAGCACTGGTGTGAATTGGTTACTCCTTTGTGTCCAAGGGAATGGGGATTGGCGCAAAATTCTCTTTGGGAGGTGAGACGCACGGTGAAACGAAGACAAAATGCGAGCGGTAGGTTCGGAGCCGCCTCGTGCTCTGCGGAGCCAAGCTTCTCGTGTTTGACGAAATGCTCGTCCTGTGTTTGAGAATTGGCCGCGTTGCCGAACCTGTGCTGTGATTCGGTGATTCTGTCGCTTCGCTTTGTTATGTGGGCTGACCATTATACTATATCAGCATATCAAGCTTATCTTGGTAACAGAGCAGCTGCCTCTACAAACTTGTGAACTTGTGGCCTGCTCGGCTCGCTTGTTGAAAGCTGAAAATTACTGGGCAGGGCTCTGCAAGTATGCACAATGCACCAGCAAATCTTGAAATCCATCCGGTTGTATTAATTGCGCTATCAACTGTTTGTTATGTTATGGACTTATGATACTTATTTATGTTTGAGTGTGTCTCGGAATAATGGCCATATTGTGTTTTAAATTTTACAAGATGGTTCTGAATGATTTAGTACTCTGGTTCCAGGTTGGTTTTGATAAGTTATTCTTTCCGTGTTATTGTCATTTGCAAGTGTAGTTTCCTACATTTTGGACAGCTAATATTATAAGCAGGCGTATAATAACTGCAAAAATGAACTGATTGAACTCCCTTAAAAGGTTTGGTGTTCCATTAACAACAGTTTTATTTTTTCCATGTGTGCAGCTGTGCGATGAAATGATACTCAACTTTGACCTGCCTGTGTGTTTTAATTGTGAGGTACTCGCTTGACCTAGCCATTCCATAAGCTAAACGGAAGATGTTCAGAAACATTCTATGCTGCTTTATCTGGATCTATATTGAGTTTAGCTCGGCCTTTCTTACTTGTCTGAATTATTTTTTTTTTTTTAAAAAGAAAATCCCGCATTTGTGATTCGTTCATGTATAACACTGCTTTAGCGGTTACTCCATTCCTTATATTCGTTATTATTGAGCATCAGCAGTGCACACTTCACTGCTCGTTTGCATCAGCTGAATTTCCAGTAAGCACTAATAAGCAATCTGTTTTGTGCATAACATGGACCTTTTCATGTGCTGATGCTCTTGCATTTGTACATAATCTTTGATAAATTCTCATGTCAAGGACTAACCTAATTGATGCACTGACAGTGTAACTGCCTTTGTAGGACCGATAATGCCGACTAGAGGGGTGAATAGATGACTCAATAATTTCTTTTGAAATGGATAGTTTTCTTCTATTTTATCACCCAACGCACCTCAAAAATAAATCACAACCAAGCATAATACAAAATGCAAAAAAACAAAGCGGAAACAGATGAACCCGGAGGTTCTGGATTGAGACCGGAAGAAGAGTCTTGGGATGGAAATTTGAAATGATTCGAAAGTTTCGGGTTAAGCAGTTCTAAAAGAAAAACTGCAGTACAAGAACTCTAAATCCAAACTCGAAATCTAATCAAACATATTCCAAACCTAATGAAATTTTAGCCATAGCTTAGCACGTCCATGGTGAATCTTTGCACAAAAGATCTTTTCAAGAAGATCGGGATTTCACCCTTGATTTCGTGGATTTGGAAAAGACCACAAAAGAGAATCAAGAACATAGGGTAAAGAAATCCTCCAAATTTATGATCTAGAGGCAAGAGAATTCAAGACCCATTTGTATATATTTGTATGTTATTTTATGCCTCAAACAATAAGAAAAAAGACTTCATAAAGTGGAAAAATTTCAGCTTCCAACAAAAAAAATCACAACAAAACACCAAAAACTTACAACAAAGCAAGGGAACCAAGAGAAAGAAACTAGAAGGAGATGAACACAATCACAAAAGAGAATATAAATTACATTGCTTGCAGAGGTCAGTCCTATTTAGACGGATTACAAAGATTTTTCTCACAAAAAAGCTCTCACCTATTACAAAGGCTAAACTCTCCTCTCTCCTCACCTCTAAAACTCTACCATCCAAATTTAAGTGGTTGGCTCGTCCTCTCTTAACAGCTCTGTCCCTCTATTTATAGACCTTGGAACCTTTCTTGGATGACAAGTTTCTTTATTCCTAAATATATCTTTCTTATATTACACTCTTACCTAGCACCGAGGGCATTTTGGTCTATTTTTCCTCCCTCCATTGGAGGACCGTGGCGCCTTCACAGCTTAGTTTCTTCTCAAGGTAAGCTTCACGATGATATCACGTGCACTCCATCCATCCATGGTTGCACTCCATCCTTCCATGGTTTTGAGGTCAAACCTCAAAATCACCTCGCATGCTTCTCAAAATGTGATTCACTACCACTTACTTTCACATCAAGCAAGTATCTCAATGTCGATGCGTCTACTCTGTCTTGCGATCTTGACCATCGACAAGTCTCTCCCGATCCTGATCCCTCGGGCCACCTTGTCATTTGCACTAGCATCCCCTTCGCTTAACTTTGTCAATACGCCATCTCCATCCATCTTCCATACTTTGATTGACCTTCACATGTGCAGCTAGGATTACCCTTGACTTCGCTCAGCCTCCTTGATTGTCTAGCACCAAGCACCCCGCTTAATCCCGATCATCCTGCCGTCGACCTTCAAGTTGCATCCATTACCTACACATCATTAGACAAGCAAACACATTTCTCCAACTCTATCTCCAGTTAGTCAAAAATTAAAATTCTCAGTTGAAATCACATTCCTAAAAAGAATCGTGAACACTAGACATCTGAACTTTAACTTGGGTACCCAGAAGTTCCATGTCAAAACTAAAAGAACTTGAATTAGCTTATGATGCTATTGACCCTAGCATGAATGAATTACCTACTATTGATGTTGTTAAGGTCAATGCATCTACTTCCTGTGATGATCTTCTTGATATCTCATGCTCTTCTTCATATGATACTATATCATCTTTTAAGACTAGCCATACAGGCGAGTAAGAGCTCATAAATGAGATTACAAATCTCAATTTGTGTGTGGCCCAGTTGACTAATGGGGAGTACAAGCGCAAAAAAATCTTCATGAAGAATGACATGTACTATAACAAAAGATGCCTTGAATGCTTCCCCAACCCGGTAGAGAACATCTCTAAGTCACCGAAGATCAAGAAATGTTTCATCAAGAAAATTAGTTCATATTACCAACATTACGAGGTCACCGGCCATCACACAATGGATTGTCCAATTCCTACTAAACCCCTTCCTACTTTCCTTCCTAAATACAAATTCACCTTCAATGATCATCATTTCCTATTGCATAAGCTTAAAAGTGGAAAAGTCATAGCTATATTCATTGAAACTCAAGCTAAGTGCAAGCTTCCTAGGCAATTTTAGGTGCCTAAACCTCTTGTGTCGCACATGAAAGATACCAAACTTGGTTAGTACTTAAACAAGAAGCTTGATTCCATGTGTGTAGGTGAACTACAAGGTCAGTGGAAAGTATTGGATTCTTGATAGTGGATGCACATAACATATGACTGGCAATGTAAAGATGTTCACCTCTTTACAGATGATGTTCTTATGGAGGATCTCAGTTGATTACAGATGATATTCTTATGGAGGATCTCAGTTGATTACAGATGATGTTCTAGTTGGTTGCCAGACTTGATCTCCCTTATACAAACAGGGTCCTCATCCCTTTATATAGTAGGGAGGAGGAGAACTTACATGTGGGTCTAAACAGAAAAATACTGCTCATCCTAATATCTAACCCAAACCATCATTATGGAGGACAATGCGTGCCCACTTGCTCTGAAGGCTCTGTATATCCTGTCACCATGCCCCGTCGTGCTAGCCTATAAAGTCCCACTCCGCAGGATTCAATGCTATGGGATGGGACAATGCCCTTCTACGCCGTCCCCATCCACTTGCCTAGTCGGGCTGCTAATGATGTCCCATCTGCCATGTGCCGTCGTGCCGGTCTACAACGTTCCACCCCACAACATTTAATGCTACGAGATGGGACAATGCCTCTCTACGTTGTCCACGACTTCGTCCACTGGAGCTAGTGTCTGGGGAAGGAAAACACTTGAGTGGATATCAATAAATGTGCTTTGGACAGGTTGTGTCAAATCTGGCTCTGCGACCAGTGGGGCTGGTCGCGGTTTTATGCGATGGCGCAAGGAGACTGGTCGTGTAAGCATTATACTAGTCACTGGAGCCATATCCTGGTCGCACGATCGACCAGTTTTTGGGAAATATACACCTCTAGTCGTTAAGTCCTCGGCGGGGCCCGTTAGACATGGTACTCTTTTACTTGATACACCGTCAATCATTGGCAATGAGATTTTCTTATGTCAAATTTATATTGATGATATAATATTTGGTTTAACTAATAAAGAGTTTTACAAGAAAATTAGTGACATGATGTCTAGGGAGTTCGAGATGTCGATTATTGCGAGCTCAACTACTTTCTTAGATTTCAAATCAAACAATTGGAGAAAGAGACATTCACCTATCAAGAAAATTACACGAGGGACATCATTAAGAAGTTCAAGATGGATGATTGCAATCCAATCAAGGCCCACATGCCTACTAATGGACATCTCAACTTGGATGAAATGAGCAAACTGGTTAACCAAAAGCTTTATCGTTCTATGATTGGGTCACTTCTTTACCTTACCGCATCTAGACCCGATATTATATTTAGTGTATGCATGTTCGCTCACTTTCAAGTTAATCCTTAGGAATCACATCTTAGCGCGATTAAGAGGATCCTTAGATTCCTAAAACATACACCTAGCATAGGCTTGTGGTGCCCCAAATATGCTAGTTTCTTACTCTTGGGATACTTGGATTCGAACTTTGTTGGATGTTGTGTGGATTGTAAGAGTACTTCAGGACGATGCTACTTTCTTGGGTGGTCTCTAATCTCATGGTCTTCTATAAAAGTAAAACTCTGTAGCCTTGTCCACTGCGGAAGCGAAATACATAGCCGCCAGAGCATGTTGTGCTCAAATCCTTTATATGAAGTAAACCTTGTTAGACTTTGGTGTTTGTCTAGAGAAGGTTCCAATCCTTTGTGATAACGAGAGTGCCGTAAAAATTACAAACAATCCCGTACAACACTCGCACAAAGCACATTGAAATTCGCCATCACTTTCTTAGAGATCATGTGTCTAAAAATGATATTTATCTTAGTAGTATAAGCTTGAAAGATCAATTGGTGGATATCTTTACAAAACTTTTAAATGAAGCCACATTTTGTAGATTGTGAAAGTGAGTTAAATGTGACAGATGTTTCAAACATCATGTGATGCCTTGTCATATAGATGCATTTCATGATAGGTACTTGTCTAATCTTCTTAAGGTAGTGGTGAATATGGGTTTTGCTTGAGTTGGCCTCCTAGTTTCACTCAAAATATGCTGTTGGATTCACCATGAAGAAGCTTGAGAAGGGAAGTAATATGACAAGATAGATTTATTTTATGCTATGCATTCATATGTCATATAGCTTGCACTCATGTTTACTTTCATGCATTTGTTATGCATTGCTGGCAGTAGAGAGATCATAAAGGAGGATATTACTCTTTGAGATTGTTGTTTGCTCTTGATATGAACATACAACTTAATAAGTGTGATTAGATAGACGTGAGTGTTTAATAACTATTGAGTCATGCCCTAACGAATTTAAAATCTTAATCTTTAAGTTCATAGGCAATATGACTCATACATTTTCTTAAGTTTTCTCCCTCCTTTTTATTTGGTTCTTATTGTCTTTTAAAAAATTATGTATGCTATAGCCACTTTGGCAACTATTTGCAAATGAGTGTTTAAGAGGGTAAGGATTTCACTCAAACTAGTCCAAACATGTGTTTTCGTTGTGTATTTGTTCAAAGTTTGGACTTAGTAAGAGATTTTAGTTCAGCAGTGAGTTTTTCTTCTCACTAGATGGTTCGGTGCTCCTTCCTTTGTTATCAACGAATCATCCAATCTTAAGTTCTACCAGATCAACTTTCCTGTGTAAAGGTTTGGTGCATGTGTCCGGTGATTAGTTTAGAATCAGCGGTTAATCCAATGTTTGCAAATGGAATTTCACTCAGAAAAAGATCCGGTGATGGACAAAATGAAGTTGAGACGGATTATCCGGTGTTGGAAAGATGGGAGCATCGGAGCATTTCTTGCAGAGAAAAATTTTGGTTCCAGAAGAAGCTACACTCATCGGATAGTCCGGTGAAGGCAAAGAGGAATCACCTGACTAAATTTTGTAGAGAAATTGCTTCGGATAATTTAAAATTGCTGAGTTTACCGGATGGTTTGGTGATGGACAAAACAAGCACCAAAGCAATTTTGCAGAGAAGGTTGCAGCTATTTGAAAATTGGAGGTTAACTGATCGGATGGTTTGGTGTTAAAGACGTGCTGACTAGATGCCTACACCAGACTATTATCAGCAGTAATGGCTAATGACAGCTGACACAATGTGGTTTTGAAAGTTATACTCACTGAATTGTCCGGTGATTGCGAGGAGATACTCACCAAATCATCTAGTGCTAATAGAAAAAGTGGGTTGTTAGGTAATGGCTAAATTTGGATATCTAGCCTATAAATACCCCCATCACTTGGTTTTAGTTGGTTTTCTTGCAACCCAAAAGAGCTCATATACTGTGTGTGTCACCAAAAGCAAGAGAGTGCACTTGATTGAATTCCAAAGTTCTTAATTAAAGGTTAAGGACATCTTTAGTGTTTGGAGAGTAGCAATTGTGCATCTAGCTGTAGTTTAGGCTTGATCTTGATCAAGTGAAGCTGTTGGCTTGTTACAATTGGTGGTTGGCAACATCTAGCCGGCCTTTGGTGATTGGAGGTGTCTCGGTGAGCTCTTGAAGTTCTTGTGGGAGCCTCGGGAAGAGCTATGTGCTTGATTTGATGTTTGTCAATCCGGAGATGGAGAAATGACAATCATGAGTGAGCACTTGAGACTTCGTGACTTAAAGGAGAGCGATATCCTTTGTAGATGCTTCAACGAGGATTAGGAGGGAGTGCCAACTCCTCGATACATTGGGAAAAAATTGGTGTTCGTTTGTCTATCTTCTTACTTTCCCGTATTTACATTTGAGCATTTTACTTACTTACAAGCTTTACTTTTTGTATTTACTTTGTGTTCTAGCTTACTTTTTTTCATGCTTTCGTCTAGTTTGATCGTGTAGTCGTATTTCAATTCATCTAGGCTAAGTTTGCTACTTATTTTAGAATTTAGTAGGAGCAAAATTTTTTAATAATCCAATTCACCCCCCCTCTTGGGCCATTCGATCCTTTCAGCCCTACCACACTTTCATCGGCTTCAGCCACACTGTGCCCCCTTCAACGCTTCAACATACCCGAGGGGGTGCTTCATCAACCTCCGATCCTATCACGCCTGAGGCATGAGAAGTGTGCGGCTAGTTCTCTGACAACTTTGGCTTCACATTGTCACTTCAAAAGCGCATCGGAGGGAGTATGTCTCCCTCACTTCATCGACTTCAGCTTCACCAAGCTTTGTCGTCTCCAGAGCATGCAATAGGGAGTACGAGGTAATTGACTTTGTCATCGCAACTAGAGCACGCCTGAGGGAGTACGTCTCCCTCATCTTCGTCGACCTCAGCTCCGCCCAGCTTCGGCGACCACAGAGTATGACGTCCTAGGCATTGATGACCTCAACCATGTCATGCTTCATTAAACATTGATGGAGGTTCTCAGTATATCCTATGGCACTAGTTAAAGAGGGACTATGAGGTAATATTGGGTTTAGTGACCAACGCTATAACATTGTTTGAATTTAACCACCGTTGTTGAACAAGGGCCTTCTACAGGAGTGCAACTCCTTCAACGTCGCTAGGTGTCGTGGCTGTCCTCCGCCTACACCTTCGTCGAACCTCACTACCAAAAGTCGACTCTGCTTTGTCAAAAGCTTCAACTTTGACTTCACTTTGTCGACGGCTTTGGCTTGACCTCCTCTTCGTCAAAGGCTTTGGCTCAACTTCGACTTCAAAGAAGGCTTCGGCTCTACTTTGATCTCAACAAACACTTCAGCTCTGCTTCGAAAGCTTTTAGTTGGCACCAACCTCGACAAAAAATTCAGCTCAACGCTGACCATGCCAGAACTCACCAATACCGGAGTAGGCCTGAGGGAGTACGGCTCCGGGGCTCATTGTTGTGGCTCTCCTTCGACTACGCTAAGCCTCGTCGACAAGGGAGCAAGCACTCGGCTTCGCTAAGCACCGTTGCCACTCTTCATCTTTGACTTCGTCAAGTCTTGTCTCCACGACTCTCCTTAGACTTCATCAAGGGCTTTAGCTCATCCTTGATTCCGGCATGCTTCATCAAGTACTCCCGAAAGAGCCAAGTACACCAGGGGGTGTGACGCCTCCAACCGCGGCGAGCTTCACCGAATACTTCGCAGGGCTTCATCAACTTCGATTCCCTTGGCTTGGTCGATGTTGACTCCGCTCGGCTTTACAGAGGTCCCTGTTGAAAAACTCTAGAGTTGCTTTACTTTGGTAACATGTTTCAATTGTCATCAAATGTATCCTTATGGCTTGTTTATCCATCTGTGCAGAGCATGTTTGTTCCTTCAAGAAGAAGCCGCATAATTTACAACAGAGATGGTCAAGGTCCATATGCCCTTCTAAACAAAATAAAAGTTGGCATCCAATAAACTTTACTGGCAGCCATACAGTTAATATACATTTATGGACTGGAAGGTAGGATAAGTCTTTCATCTGTGGAAAAATGTCAGGTACCGTCGATGAGTCATGTGTCTTAGTTTTGTGCAATATCTGATTGAACTATCACTGGGAAGTAGAAATGAGCCAGTGAGCAATTAGATTCAGCAGGTCCATATACCGGTGATTAGTTTCCCCTTTTTCGTTTTTTTGGGGGTGGGGGGGGGGGTTCATGTGCCCAATAGTTACTGTTCCACTATTTATTAACATGAAATGGAAAGTGTTATGTACTTATGTTAATTGTCCGACTGCTCTGAAACCTAGATGTGATCTTCATTGTGCTTTAACTCGTATGCCATGCAACAACAGTTCCCGCTAAAATGTTATCATTTCACACATGTACTATCGTCACCATCAAATGTGGCTTGAGATTGATGTAAACTTTCAAAATCCACACTACCATCCCTTCTTCAGAAAATTGTACATGCTGTTGCACAAGTCTCGAGGCACTTTAGAGGGCTGAGATAGTAAATGCCTAGGTGTACATAGGGGTGGAAATGGATGGCAGGAAATCCGAATTATCTGATTCCGTATCCGTTAAAATACGAATATGGATATCCGTATCCGTATTCGTTTCTGAAATGGATACTAAAATGGATATATCCGAATTCGTTTTCGAGATTCGGATTCAAATGTGGATATCCGAATTCGAGATATATCCGATTCGTATCCGTATCCGCCAACTAGGGAACCAAATTTTACTAAAGTTTTAGAAATTTCAGATATGAACGAAATTCCAACCCAATCAAATTGGAACAATTTCAATCAAATTTCATCAAATTTTAGTTAAATTTGATCAAAAATTTAAATTTCCAACATGAATTTTGAACAAAATTTGTAAAATTCCGGCCCAATCAAAGTAGAACAAATTTCATTCGAATTTTATCAAATTTCAGTCAAATGTTTTCAAAAATTTAAATTTCCAACCTAAATTTCGAAGATCGAGTAGATATCCGAATGCGGATTCGTATTCGAACTATCCGATTCGTATTCGTATTCAGAGATATCCGGATCCGTATTCGTATTCGGATTAAAATGTGGTAAATCGTATTATCCGAATTCGATTCCATGCGTATCCGATCCGTTTCCATCCCTAGGTGTACAAGTTGTTGGGCAAATGATTGATTGGGTTTGGAACCGTGAAAAAGAATGTTTCTGCATGTTTTTTCATGAAGGTTTCTCAGCATTCTTGGGAACTCTTGCATAAAGATGACCTTACAATTAGCATCATACGATCTCTCTGTCCAAAGGAACTTGTAGGACACAAATCCGTAACAGTAAGTTTGCCATAGTTGTGTACAACTGGATGCTTGTGCTCTTCGCGTGGGCAAGAGGGAAGATAAGGTTGAGACCTCCAATGGATGGCTATTATTTTGTTCCATTATAACGTGTGGAAGCCACAAGACTTTTGGCATTGGCCACAACTTTCCGCAGATAAAATTTCTGAAGGCTAGAAATCAGCGGGCGGAAGGCAGAAGAATCACTCTTTCTCAGACGTAGTGAATGTAGTGTGATGTGAATTTATTGTGAGTAGAGGAACAAATTATTATACAGAAGGATGATAATTTTGCTTCATTTCTTGCCATTCCTTTAGTTCAGAAAGTGATGTAAATTATTTTTTGTGAGCTAGTGCAAGAAGGAATCTTTTAAATGTTTATATCGCTGCTTTATTATCTATTGTTGTCTGTCAAAATTTGGAGCTCCCTTTATTTGGCATAGATAGATATGTTTTTTCTACTCTCGTATGATCTTTGTGCATTGGTCGTTTTCAGAATATGAACCTCACAAGATAGCTTCATTGGGCAGAACTGCTGTTGCGTAATTGTGCTATGCGCTGCTTTGGACGCTGGTGCAGATGACACCATTCTGATGTGATGGTGTAGTGGAAATGAGATCTTCTCGCTTGGAAGTTTACAGATTCCTTTTTAATGGTTTTGGTGCAATTTTGATGGTAACTCATTCTCTTGTCTGTTCTGTTTTGTTTTACCCTTGGCAGATCAATTCTGAATTCTATTCAGGCCTTCATTTTTTGGAAAGAACTGATCTATTGTTGAAATGCAGCAATGCAGTGCAGTTACAAGCCAGCCTATGCTGTTAGAATCTACCGAGGTATAACACAATGATATGTTGCCACCCGCGCCAAAAAAGAAGGAAGAAAGCAAACCTGACCCCTGATGACGTCTAGACCACGAATCTAGGTTATAACGGTTGTGTTGCCAGATGTTCTACTCCTGACGCTTCTGGTTGCACATTTGAACAAGTTACCAGCATGGCTAAAGAGTTGCAAACTCGCAAGAACTGGGGAGGACTCATAGTCTGAAATCAGACTGCTCCAGTGTTTGCTGCGTTACATCTCTGCGTATTCTGAATCGGGCGGCTCTTAGACTAGCCTCAACAACTTCCCTTCAGGTGATATCGTCGTGAAGGAATTTTTTTCCTTTTAGCACTCTAATGATTTCTCTTCACGGTTTCCTTCACAACGAGATTCTTAGGATCATTCTCTTCAAGATATGATTCTCTCTCTTTTTTCTTCGTAATTTTACTCAAAAGGAAGTTGTTGGAAATAAAAAAAATTAAAAAGAATGAGAACACGTAATTAAATTGAGAAGAGAACGAAATGAAGCGAATATAATTAGAGATAGTCTTGTAGGCTTTGCAGATAACGGCATATGCTTTCTCTCTTATTGTTTTTCTCCCCTGTTTTTTTTTCTCCTGGAGAGTGGCTATTGCGTGTACTACCTACCAGTACGCTACTACGCTATATTTTTCTCCCTAGTTCGTGCAGAACATCCGATAAGTCTCACCTCCCAATGCATTACCAAGTTGCTATCAGCACCCTACCCCAAAAAAAAAAAAAGTTGCTACCAGCACGCTGTACCACTGATCTGTTCTCTTTTTTTTTTTCTTCTTCAATCTAGCAGATCAGATCATCCCAATAACCAAAGCACCAAGCCATCAAATTTGTGGCATATATGATTAGCTAACCCCCTGCTGATTTGGTACAGTTGACCTGCACACCCTCTGGGACCCTGCAGACTCAGGAATGGGCTTCAATTTCCAAAAACGTGGTTAGTCAGGTCAAAAGCGCCCTATTGTCCTAAAAGACAAATTTCCCTAAACAATTGGTCACCGTTTGCAAATCAGAATTAGACCATGACTAGATCTCTGAACTGGAAACAAAAGGCAACTTTTTCTCCTTAAACCAAATGATTTTTAATAATCAAAGAAACTGGAATCTTAATCCGGCCTATACACAGAAAATCAAATCAAATCAAATCAAATCGATCCATCCAGAAACATAAAAATAACAAGCAAATCTGATAGCAAAAGAGAAGGGGGCGATGCCCCTTTCGGGGACCCAAAAACCGCACAAAAGGATAAAAAAAAATGGACAAGAAACTGCGAGTCTGCGACACGAGCCGAGCAGGATGCGTCGATTTGACCACCGCCTCCTCTTCCTCCTCCCCTCCTCCTGAATGGCGGCATCCTCTTCTCCAAATCTCTCCCCCTCTTTATTTCCTCCTCCGCCGCCTTCTCGTCTCCTCCCCCTGCTACTCCTCCTACCCGCTCGAAACCCTAACCCTAGCGCAGCCGCTCCCCATGGCTGCCGACTACCGCACCCCCGACCGCCTCCTGCCCGCCGCCGCCGAGGAGCCATCCCAGGGCCCGCCCAAGCCGGTGCTTAGCGCCCCCGCCGCTGCGGCCACCCACGACGGCCTCCGCTTCTGGCAGTACATGCTCGCCGGCTCCGTCGCCGGCGTCGTCGAGCACACGGCGATGTTCCCCGTCGACACCCTCAAGACCCACATGCAGGCCACCGCGCCGCCGTGCCGCCCGGCCGTGTCGCTGAGGGCGACCCTGCGCAACGCCATGGCCGGCGAGGGCGGCGCCCTGGCGCTCTACCGGGGGCTCCCGGCCATGGCGCTCGGCGCCGGCCCCGCCCACGCCGTCTACTTCTCCGTCTACGAGTTCGCCAAGTCGGCGCTTACCGACCGCCTCGGCCCCAACAACCCCGCGGCGCACGCGGCCTCCGGGGTGCTAGCCACCGTCGCCAGCGACGCGGTCTTCACCCCGATGGACACAGTCAAGCAGCGGCTGCAGCTCACCAGCAGCCCGTACACGGGCGTCGGGCACTGCGTCCGCACCGTGCTGCGCGACGAGGGGACCGGGGCGTTCTTCGTGTCCTACCGGACCACCGTGGTGATGAACGCACCCTACACCGCAGTCCACTTCGCCGCCTACGAGGCGGCGAAGCGGATGCTCGGGGACATGGCCGCCGACGAGGAGTCGCTCGCTGTTCATGCCACTGCTGGGGCCGCAGCTGGCGCGCTCGCAGCAGCGATCACCACGCCGCTCGATGTGGTCAAGACGCAGCTGCAGTGCCAGGTGAGGATCCTATGCACTTGGATTTGCGTTCTGACTAAAGGCGTGATCTTTAATGCTGTGCAATAATATTGGAAGTGATTTGAATGGATTCGGATGTCTTGACCAGCTAAAGGAGGGATCTTTTATGCCATCTAGTTGTCCTATTCATCTCCAAGATTATTGGAGACAATTTGTGCAGTGAAGTTTGAACCTTTTTGGGTTCCTTTGATCTGTTACTGGTGATTACTGTTCTAAGGGTGCTCCTTAGCACTAGTGTGGAAGCCTATTTACATAGTGACCACATTTTTGGCCGTGCTAAACTAGCCACTGGACAGTAAAACTGTAGTGAACTCCAATATAACTTTGAAGCATCTAGCAAACTCCTGAGCTATATATTCCTATGCCAATATAACAGATTCAAATTATAAGAAATCCTATTGAAACTACAAATGTCAAAGACCCATTTGGATCTAAGGACTGCTGTGGACGTAGCATATGTTAAAATTAGCCACAACTATGTCTGGATCCTTTAAACCTATGGATTATTTTCTTGTGAACTTTTGTATTTTAAGTTAGGCTGTTAGGCGTGCCAGATGTCCATGGAAGAATTAGTTTTGTGTAGTGGCACTTTTGGCTAGGAAAAAACAAAATAAGTGAATGTTAACACAATAGGTATAATTGTTTGACGCTGTATATTGATTACGATGATATAGCAGTACTCAATAGCTGGCCTGCAATTTTTGCTGAAAATTGTGAGTGGAAATTTATAAACCATTGATTACACATCAACAACTTTGTCGTTCAAACTTACTTTGGACCATCAAAGCTAAATTGATTTTCCTTCAGATACATTTGACTATCCGTATTATCACATATAGCGTTTATACTTCACGTGAGGAGCCAATTGGAAATCTAGATTACAATCTCCACCAATTGTATGTTCTTTGCCTACCCCACTCCCTTGGTTGTTTGCGCACTGGTGAGGTATGTTGATTTGTTGTTTAGTTGTCATATTGGCTGTAGTTCAAGTTATTGTTGGACTTGGTTGCAATATGTGTTTCAAGAATTTTTAATCTTATGACTGTCTAACTCTGTTACAACCAAAAATAAGCTATCCATTCATGCTAAACAAAGGTTTGTACATGTCCATCTGTGTTTCTCCCTCATGAGCTCTCATAATCTGCACTAATTCAATCAGCCTGAACACTATGAAAAGAGAGAAATACAAGTGGATACACATGAAAGAAACATGAAAACATCTGCCTCAAAAACTTTTCCTGGAACATATGGACCACTGGGGCCTTGCTCAATTATTTTGTTCACTGCACGCTGTTTAATTCTTGAATTGTATACTGTAAATCATACTGTACAAGAGCATTTAATTACTTATTCACCTATATTGCATATTCTTCTGGGGAGGTATCTAGTGCAAACGCACAATTAGGTGCACCACGAAATCTCTTTTGGTTTGGGTATGAAATCAACATGAAAAATTCTCAACGGTGCCCTTAAACCCTTCTTGTTTGTGGGTCAGTTAAAAGTTGCTTATCTGTTTCATGGAAATACTGCCCCTGTCATCATCATTCTGTTTTTTCTTTTGTCACATATATTCAATTTTACTGTGGATTATTTCTGCAAAATTTATTTTTCTCTTTGTGAATACTATCGACTTGCTTTCAGTTTCAAGATAGTAACACTCACTTTGGTGGTCAGGGTGTGTGCGGCTGTGAGCGCTTCTCAAGTAGCTCTATAAGAGATGTGTTTAAAACAATCATAAATCGTGATGGATATGCTGGGCTCATGAGGGGATGGAAGCCAAGGATGCTGTTCCATGCACCCGCAGCTGCGATCTGCTGGTCCACATATGAAGCTTCAAAGTCATTTTTCGAAAGATTCAACGAGAAAAGGAGGAAATAGTCCGGGAATTTCTTCAAGTCCCATGTATTTTTCTTGAAGTCAATGTACTTCTATACAGAAGAATACTTGCTCAGCTGACAGAAAGATGCAGCGCCAGGATACAGTTGTTGTGCAATTGTGCCCCAGAGCGTTCCACGACGAATTGAGATGAGCTGCGCCTCAAAATCTGTCTAACAAGGTCTTTCTGTACCTTGTATTTCTTTTCAGATAAGTTGATGTATTATTTTCCAGCCCCGGGTTGAGGTAATAAGTACTACAATGATATTTTTGTCCCCAAGTTCGATCAGAATCACTCAGCAAAGTTGTATATGTATGGCCTCTTGCCTTGTGCCAGATTATTGATAATGCAAGCTAAAGAGGCTTCGGTTTTCTTACCACATGACAACATGTTCTTACAATTTTTCTTGTGTAGCTGGAATGGACATGAATGAATACTGTAATCCAGAAGTTGTCAAAAATGGGTTCAATCCGAGAATCAAATGGAAGTGCAGTCACGCGGCTAGAACTATCGAATAGGGTTAATGACTTCATTTATAATCAACCCGTCGCAACAGCACCAGTGGTCTAGTGGTAGAATAGTACCCTGCCACGGTACAGACCCGGGTTCGATTCCCGGCTGGTGCATTATCTTTTTGTTTATAAAACTTCTCAGTGAACATTCGTCGTGTGCACTGCATTGTTCACTTAGCTGAACATGGTTGGCCAAAAAAGTGACCAGAAAGCTTAGCTGAAAAACGAGGACTCAATCAATAAATTCACATTGTACAACAAATTATATGAGAGTACATTAGTGTATATCTATTTCAGCAATGTCACCCAACAATTTGAAGGATTAATTCAAGTAACTTTATATGCTTCTCTTCACTGAAAGCCAAAAATATAATTATCTTATACTTTGATCCTTCGGCTTATTATAAAACATGCATATATATGTTCTTTTTTCATAATGATCCGTTTACCATTCATGTATATATGTTCTTTTTTCCAAATGATCCGTTTGCAATGGTAAACGTTGCCAATCAGTTAATCCTATTGAACTTCAGATTCACATATCATATTTTAGTTACCTTAGCAATTTGAGTGTGAAAGCAATAATAATCACCAAGATAGCATAACCCAGGCTTGATCACTGTCATATTGTCCAATTCAAAGAATATCTCCAATTCACATCCCAGCTTATAGGGCAACAAGAAGTGCAAATTCCATATCATGCAGCTATGTGTTGTAACTGATACAAAATATAAAGCAAACCACATGTTAGGCGTGTTGCCGTGGGCGCCAGTCAAGCCAATCAATCAACCATTTAGTTCACAATACGAAGCCGAAACAAATATATTTAGGCATTTAGTAAAATATACATTCAAGCCAATAATAAAACCAAATACAACAACAAAATACGTTGGCAAAATAAATTGGTTTGGAAAACTCTAAATGATGATTTGGAGATAATTCATTAGAGAAAACACGTAACTGGTTTCACTTAAAAATCATCAAATGCAATTGTTATGTAGTACAGGATCAGGATAGAAATAATGATCTGGAGATAATTCATCAGACAAAACATGTAACTGGCTTTCACTCAAAAATCATCAAATGCAATTGTTATGTAGTAAGGATCATGGTAGAAACTATCCTCGACATTTGGTACTAAACGTTATCTTCCTAGGATAAATTTTTAATTACATGGTATAAATTATTTGAGGATAGAGATCATCCCAGCAAGCAACTGATAGTGGGCGGCTACCATAAATGACTTCTTTGGGTCTAGGGATCTTAACGCACTGATAGTGCGTGGCTACCATAAATTTGGCAAGAGTAGGTCTTCCTAACATGGTATTGTATGTTGTCTCAAAATCGACCATGTCAAACATGATTTTTTTCTTTCTGTTAGGACATTGCCATGCTTCTCTAAGGTAACGAGTAGCGATATCTGGCCGATGAAAGTGACCAAAGACCCAGGTACTATATCGTGGAAGGCTTGAGTAACCGACTTGGTCATAGACCAGGATATATGAATTCCTCCGAGTGCGTTAGCAAAGAGGATGTTCAGGGAACTCCCTCCGTCGATAAGGACTCGGGTAACTTTACAATTAGTTATTGTAGGCTCGACCACTATCAGGAAGTGACCTGGTCGTACGAAGTTATCAGGACAATCTTCTTGGCTTGACGACCCTTATGAATAGTGGCTAGAACTTCTTGTGTCACTGTTTTGTACTGCCGCTTAAACTCATAGAATGTGGAACCATCGAACATGTGGTCGATTGTACTTTTGCCTAGCTGGAAAGACATCATGTATGTTTCATCGTCACTGCCAATTCAAGTCGGAGTCCCTATTTTGGGTCGCAACCTTGACCTTCTTTCCCTTGGCCACTTTTTCAACTTTCGCTTTGACCAACTTTTCCAAAGGCGACACTCATAGATGTTGTGATTCTCAGTTTTGTGGAAATTGCACCAGGGCTTTCTGTTTCGTTCTCTGAATCCTGGTGTAAACCTTTTGCCTCATGAAGGATTGGAGCACTGGTTGGGATGAACATCGGCCATATCTGCAAAAACTTCGTCATATTTAGCCTTCTTGTCCTTTCCTCCCTTGGTGTTCTTCTGGCACTTGCTCTGGACCTTATTGCCGCTGAGCCTGGGTTGGGGACGATTGATGCCCTGAGTTTTTTGCTTAATGTAGAGGAGCACATTCTCAACCCTGGCAGACTTATCGATGATCTGCATGAGCTCATTAACTGTTTCGGGCTCTTTTCTGGTGATGTATTAACACAACACCAGCTCTTAACTCCTTGAGTGAATGACTAGATGACGCCGTAGTCTCTGATCTTGGGGATGGTGTTCTGGGTGTTGCTAAAGCGTCAAATGAACTCATGCAATGTTTCATTCCCCATCTGCTTGCAATAGTGAAGATTGTTTTCGTGCCAGGGCGAACATACGTACCCTGGAAGTTAGCTCAGAACACATCGCAGAGTTGCTCCCATGAGTAGATTGTCTCTGGCAATAGATTTGTCAACCATGAGCAGGCTATCCCTTCAAAGGTTGTAGGGAGGTAATTCGCCATTACCTTTTCATTCCCACTAGCTACTTGGATGGTCAAGGTATAGATCTAGAGAAACTCAATGAGATTTGTGCATCTATTGTATTTCTCGATCGTCCTAGGGTGGAACCTTAATGACCAGCTTACATTTTATAGATTTGGAGAGAAGGTCAGGCATTCGTTGATGGTGTCTTGCTTGGTTCCAGCACCCTCGAGAGTCTTTAGCATGGTGATCGGAAATTGGTCCCGATTTGATCGATGTTGGGACGTCTCTGATGAGGGGTAGAAGAAGCCTTCTTAGAAGCCCCCGGGTGTCTTCATCAGTCGTTGATGACCTGACGTAAGTTATTGATCAAATGACCTTTGATCGGTGATTATTTGCCTGATTGTCATCCCGAGAAGGCTTGTTCCTAGGATTACGCATCTCTGAGTCCGATGCATCTCGTGAAGGAGGATTGCTTCCCCTGCCTCGGTTAGTACTATTTCTGGCTAGGGCCAGATCAGAGTTCTCAGCCTGAATGATCTAGTGCATTCATCCTCAGAGCACCAGACCTTACGGTGGGTTGTTATTCATTCTTCAATACTTGCAATCACCTCTACAAGAAATGCTCTGTTGCTATAATTCGGTGTGCATAAACCAAGCACCGGACCATCTAGTGGGTTGATCTTCAGTCTTCTGCACTTGTATTCTTCTCTGTAGAAAATACTCCGGTGTTACCCAGTGCAGATCACCGGACTATCCGGTGAGATCCTCAAACTTCTCCCCCTTTGTCAGAAATACTCCGGTGAGTTTAACACACAAAGCACCAGACCATCTGGTGAAGTCATCAGCCTTCACTTTGCCTCTGGACAAAAATACTCCAATGAATTCAACCCCTAAACACCGGACCATCCGGTGAGGTCAATTCTCTTGGGACTTCTCCAATTCAGTCAATCTTTGTCCCGGCTGCGGTAACTTCTTGAAGTATTGCATCCACGAGACCTACTAACATATATTCTTGATAAACATGTTAGTCACAATAATTATGTTGCCATTAATCACCAAAACCACAATCATGGTCTAATAGGGCCATTTTCGCTACAATCTCCCCCTTTTTGTTGATTGATGACAACACAACCAAAACAAGTGGCAAATAATAAATAATACTAGTCGTAAAGTGCACAAAGCCTTACCATATTGCTTAGATGCATGTTTTTACCATTTAGTCCCCCTTTGTGGTGGATCTCCCTTTCTCCATTGTCACTATCTCACTTTATTGACCCATGCAAGAACTTCTCCCCCTTTGTCAACCTAGGTGCCTCATGTTGCTTCTTATATCTTCTTCTCCCCTTTGTCAACTTCAGCATTCCTAGACATCTTGTATCTTGATTCTTTCTTTGGTCATCAAACTTTTCCCCCTTTGTCAACAATCTCAAAAAGGGCTACAAACATATATTGAACTCAAGGAAAAGCGTTAGAGCACATGGAAGAGAGCTTCATAAATCATGATCCAATGAAATGACATCAATTGAAAAGATATACCAATTGTAAGTATATGAGGCATTGATATCAATTGAAAAAGACAAATAAGGATTATAATTCATGAAACTCACATGATATAATCTAAACTCTCCATTTATGTGTGCATACATATAATGAGACCCACTTATGAATACCACTTATAGGAATATAGTAATATATACACATCTAGATAAGACAAATGAGCTACAATAGTTGAAAGATTATGCATCTAGATCCATTACCTTTTTACCTTTGGATAGGGATTTGGGTATATGATGATCATGATCTTTATCAATACGCTCAATCTTGTGTATCTGGCTTCTTCGATTGAATTTTCACTTCATCTTGTGAGTTAAGTCTCCAAATCCCCATAGCCTCATCGTTGCTTCAAGTCTTCTTTGGAACCCAAACCGATTGGGGCCCCTTCATATTGGTGATGACTTTTTTAGGCACCCAAATAGGTCGGTTCCACCCCCGGTCCTTTCTCCTAACTATTTGTGCAACCATTTTGCCATTGTTCTTCTTCTTAAGATTGTAGTGGTTGCTCTTAGTCTTGATCTTGTAGTTGAGTTTGGTGTATATATTGGAGGTTTTGTTGGAGAGGTCCATGATCTTTTTCTTCTTCTCGATCTCCTTCTTAGCTTGCTTGCATTGGAAGGACTTATGGACTTTTTGATGACATTTAAAGCATGTCATAGTGGACCCCTCCGTAAACTTCTTCACCATGGTAGCATGGTTATCTTGAGGAGGTTGAATATGGTTCTTGTACTTTAATCTTACTAAGTCTTTATTGAGCTTTTATACTTCTTGCTTGAGCTCATCATTTTCTTGTGCCATGAGATCATCAGATGTTTCTACAACAACATTATTAACACATATGTCATTGCAAAAGGGTGATCTAGATAAATCAATTAAAGCATTACAAGATTTGCAAGCATCTACTTTGGATTGAAATTAAATAGAGAGGTAGATTGCATCAAAGAAATCTTAGGTTGAGATTCAATACACTCAAATTTTGCCTTAAGCTCTTCATGCTTCTTCTTTAGCAAATTTAATTTGCTCAATAATTGCTCATAATTAGAAACAAATATAGCAAGAATGTCATTAAGAGCATTGAATTTCTTAAGTTCTTTAGATTGTTTCTTAAGGGTTATTTGTTGCTTATTGATAAAATGAAGGATTTCATCATAGGAGGGAGAATTCTCATCGGATTCATTATCACTTACATCTCTATCCATATCTTTGGCTATAAGGCACTTGTGAGATGACTTGCGCGATGATAACTTGCACGATGACGACCTTAAGGAAAAGCTTCTCTTAGAGGGGAGGATGGTGAGGCTTTCATCACTTGAACTCAATTCTTCACCGTCACTCACCCATCTTCCTATACTTGCGAATGCTTTGCTTCTTCATCTTGTTCTTGGCCTTCTTCTCTTTCTTGATATGATCAATTATTTTGATCAAGTATTTTAAGAAGATTGAATGATCAATCTTTGTATTGGTCCTCTTGATGTTCTTCTCTACTTGTAACATTAGCTTGATCATCTTGGGATCAATTTCTTTATCGCTTGATGTGTTTTGATCATCCTCTTCATAGCTTTCTTCATCTTGATCACCATCATCTTCGCTTGAGCTTGACTCTTGCTCTTGTGTCCTCATTCTTGCCTTCATGTGTTGCATTGAGCTTGCTTGCTTATGAGGGTAAGGTTCTTGGCGTCGGATGAGGTAGAAACTTCAACCCCTATGTGCATGGTCATCTCATAGGCGATGATGTTTCCTGAAACTTAGCTTGGAGTCATCTTGCTCATATCGTGATTGTTGTAGATGATGGAGATAATCAACTTGTATTTCAGAAGAAGAGCTTAAAGTATTCTCACCATATGAGCATCTTCAATTTGTGTCAAATCTAGCTCATTGATCTCATTGACAAGAATATTTAAACGTGAGTATATGTCATTAGCACTTTCATGGATAAATTATTTGATATTATTGAGATTAGTAACAAGCGCATGATATTTCTCATTACACACATCATTTGTGCCTTCATGTATTTCAATGAGACTATTCTAAATATCATGTGCATTGGTGAGAGAATAAACACAATTAAATACATTAACATTTAAAGATGATAAAAGAATACTCTTCGCCAATACATCTAATTGCATCTCCTTGTTGGTGGTGCAAAGTCTCATTCCTTCGTCGCTGACCCTCCAAACATCTAAATCTTTAGTTTGCAAATAACAAATAATTAGAATTTTCCAACAGGAGATTTTTGTGTCATCGAAAAGTGGAGCACTATAGATATCCATCCTAACCCTGAACGTCACAACTCTAGGATGTTAAGCCTATCAAGAGCATGAGGTTTTGATACCAATTGTGAGGAACGGTGACATCCTAAGAGGGGTGTGAATTAGGACACTTAGAAACCTAAACCAAAATAGCTTCAAAAACTTCACAAGATAAACATATCTCAATTTCTATCTAAATGTGCTCTAGATTTATCTAGTATGTCTACTCTACCGCTCAAAAGGATTGTAACCTACTCTAGTAAGATAAATTGCAAGTGTGTAAATACGAAAATGTGAATAGGGTAGAGAGAGCAAACTCGGTACAAGTGATTTTTTATCTCGTAGTGTCGATGGCATAAACGTCACCTCTAGTCCATGTTGGAGCACTCGGTCATGACTCTTGAGCCACCAAGGCAAGATCTCAAATCGGATGAGCCACCAAACCACCAAGGCAATGTCTCACCACCAACCTCTCTTTCGACCACTTGCCATCGTGATCACTTTGGAGCTTGAGCCACCAAGGCAAGAGTCTCTGCATCCTCGTACAAGTGTCTTGCAGTCGCTCCACACTAAGTCGAAGGGTCAACAAGTTTGAGCCACTAAGGCCCAAGATGTCGGCGAGTCACTAAGACTCTAAGGTATCGGCGTACCTCTCGATACAAGTTAGGATCACTCCTTGATCCCTTCTTCAAGCTGCAGCACCTAGCTACAACTCACTCTAGACCTATAAGTACTAAACACTATATAATCTTGTGCTTAATCGCCTTGGATGATCACTTTAAGCACTTTGGTGCCTTGGATGTCTTCTCAAGTGTGTATGAGTTTTCTCTAGACTTCAACAGCATGCTACACCCTCAAATGACTAGGTGGAGGAGTATGTGTAGCCTCAAACCCACCAACTAGCCATTTTTCCATTGACTCAGAAAAACTGTTAACACCGGGTGATCTAGTGAGAACAGTAGTACTAACATTGAATCATCCGATAAGTATAACCTCAGAAACTAGCCGTTGGAACTTCACTCAAAGTCTCTGTGAACATTAGACACTATGGTGTACCTTCCAATATATCACCGGACCTTCCGGTGAGTTATCTTGAGCCATCCGAGACTTTGCAGCCTCTCTGTGTAAAATGTTCTGGTGTATTCATCCTCAGAGCACCGGACCTTCTGGTGGGTTGTTCTTCATTCTTTAATACCTACAGTCGCCTCTGCAAGAAATGCTCCGGTGCTATAATCTGGTGTGCACAAACCAACCACCGAACCATTCGGTGGGTTGATCTTTAGTCTTCTGCACTTGCATTCTTCTCTGCAGGAAATACTTCAGTGTTACCCAGTGTAGATCATCGGACTATCCAGTGAAGTCTTCATCATTCTCCCCCTTTATCAGAAATATTCTGGTGAGTTCAACACACGGAGCACCGGACCATCCGGTGAAGTCATCAGCCTTCACTTTGCCTCTGGACAAAATACTCCTATAAGTTCAACCCATGAACATCGGATCATCTGGTGGGTCAATTCTCCTGGGACTTCTCCAATTCAATCAATCTTTGTCCCGACTACAGTGGATTCTTGATGTATTACATCTATGAGACCTACTAACATATATTCTTAACAAACATGTTAGTCCTAATAACTATATTATCATTAATCACCAAAATCACATGACCTAATAGGATCATTTTCGCTACACTAGTGCTATAAGGCCTGATATCTCATTTGCTTTGAGCAAATTGAGACGTTTTACTTCTAACCCGATTGATGATCATTGGCGTGCGCTTGGACGAGTCATGCACTATCTGCTAGGTACTATGAATTATGCATTATACTTGCTACCTATCAATATTGCAGTATTATAGTGATTCAAACTGGATATCTGATGTTGATGAGATAAAGGTCACATGTCTCATATATATATACGCTCTCTGCGATGCTGCTGTCTCATAGAGGTCTTGCAAATAAACCATATTGACGAGGTCAACCATGAATGTAGAACTCACAACGTTAGACACAGCCACAGTTGATGCAGAATGGTTGTGTGAGCTCTTGATGGATTCGCCACTGGTTGAAAAACCAATACCAGCTATCATTATGGATTGTGATAATCAAATGGTTATTGTCAAAGTGAATAGTTCTAAGACCACGCCCAAGGGATTCCCCTCACGGGTGAAATTCCCGTTGTGAAGGGATTTTCGTTCCCTTCAGCGCTTCAATGATTTCCCTTCACGGTTCCCTTCGCGACGGGATTCTCTCTCCTTTCCCTTCGTGATTCCCCTCGAAGGGAAGCTGTTGGAGATGAGAGAAAATAAAAGGAATGGGAACGGGGAAGGGAATCGGGAAGGGAACGAAATGAAGGGAATATGGTTGGGGATGGTCTAAGAACAACATGAAACCTTAGGATATGTAAAGAGACAATTGATATATGTCAAAAAAACTGAGAAATCCGGAGTGATAATTTTGGATTATATCCAAATGGCTAAGAACTTGCAGATCAATTTACAAAGAGACTATCATGAAATGTGATATATAATATATCGAAGGAGATGAGCATGAGACCCATGTGAGTTATACTATAGTGGTATAGTGGTAATTGAACCTATATGATCAGAGATCTCATGAATTAGGACCTGAGAAGAACAAACTATTAGTTAACTGAATGAGAGTATAAAACAATCCACTCGAGTAAAGATGCAATACTCTCAAAATATGTAAGCCAGGTTGGCTATTGCCTTAATATATTTTGTTGGTTTTAATTAATGAAGATGTTATCCTACATGGTATTTTTGAAAGAACACACCTATATAAGTCTGATTGTTGGTCGCAGTCTATAAGACTTAGGTTATCTCTAATAAACTCATGAAGAAACCATGGAGTACGACTTATATTCTCTACCTGAGAGGTAGTCTATTGGCACCCAAGTATCAGTTATGGCACTCAATATAAAGATAACACGAGACCAACATACATCTTATTCTCTCCTTCAAACCAAATTCATATGCAAATTTTTTAGTGTAAAGCAGGAGTTTTATTCATTACTCATGAAATTCATCACCATGAAGCTCAGAATGCAAAGGGTCGATAAGGCGACAAACCATAACTCGCCGCACCTCTCCATCTATTTTTTTTATCGAGAGATATAGTTTCATTACCCAACCTGAACATCAGACTCGTTGTTCACCATAACTTTTACAAAGTCTGGAGCGATGGAAGACTCAAACACAGAAGCCTCCACGCCCAATCGAGCAGCATGGCTAGCCATCACATGTGCTACAGTATTACATGATCTAGGGGACCAAACAAATGAAACATCATATAGTGATATGTTGATGGAGTACTTAGCTTTCCGTACTAAAGCGCCAGAATCAGCTAGATCAAATTCTTCTCCCATGGCCTTCACTAGGTTCGTCGAGTCAGATTCGAAGACAACACAGTCGTAACCCATGATTGTCACTATGTTGATCACCTCTAAAAGCGGTAAGCATTCAGCATGAAGAGCATTCATTGACTTCTGTAAAACACTCATGCCTCCCATAACCATGGCTCCTTTTTCGTCACAAATAATACATCCTCATGCCCTTGTTATCGTTAAGAATGATGCATCACAATTTACTTTCACAAAGCCATCATATGGTAGTTTCCATTTAGTGACAGTACTCGGTTGCATTTTCTGTCTACTCTCCTTAATACTTTGCAAATTAAAAAATAATACCATAAAAGCCCATAATTTTATCCGTACTCCACTTACCTTCCCCAGCATGCACTTTATTTCTGTCCATGTATTATTAATTGGGCCAAAACGACGCCCGTCTCACATTGCATCGTTCCTCGTCGGCCCGCTCCTGAGGACTAGAGCCATATATATATAACAGCGCCCCCGCGCCGCCACCAAACCCTAGCGCCGCACCTCCAGTTCGCTCCTCCCCTCGTCTCCTCGCGGTCAGGTAATCTTTGCATCCATCTCTGCCCACTCTGCCTCCGAATCAACCAACACTAATCTTCCCGTCTCCCCGTGCTTGTCGCTGATCTGCGCCCACCGAATCGAATCTCCTTGCAGCAGGGCCCGGCGAAGGGAAGGAAGATGTACACCGCGAGGAAGAAGATCCAGAAGGAGAAGGGCCTCGAGCCCTCCGAGTTCGAGGACTCCGTCGCCCAGGTCAGAGCGCCCTGTCCTCTCAGTCTCACATCCCAGCGTCGTTTCTGTTCTTGCGTCCAAATTTTTTTTGAACCGCTAGGTGTGTGGATGTGTCGGTGTGTGATGTGTCTTCTCTTGGTGATGTCTCGCAGGCTTTCTTTGATCTGGAGAACGGCAACCAGGAGCTCAAGAGCGATCTGAAGGACCTGTACATCAACAATGCAGTGTGAGCGGCCGTTTGATCCTATCCAGCATCTCCTAGTCTTAGATGAGGATTGAGCTTGCCTTTTGGTATTTACTTGTTCATGTGATGATGGTTGTGTATTTGCAGCCAGATGGATGTTGCCGGGAATAGGAAGGCTGTGGTGATCCACGTACCCTACCGCCTGCGCAAGGCTTTCAGGAAGATCCACGTCAGGCTCGTCAGGGAGCTGGAGAAGAAGTTCAGTGGCAAGGTGAATTGCTCGTGCTTTGCTGCGCTGCTGCGTGTGTAGTTTGCTCGCTAGTGTACAGTTACTGCTCTGCTTAAACAAACTAAGTGGGTTCTGAATGTTGGGCGCAAGACATGATACAGCATATACGGTCCATGTTTGAGATGTATTAGGAATAAGAGCGCCAAGTTAGCACCACATTTTCATATTATTAGGCTCTGTAGCACTTCAATACCACCTGTTATGCGCAACTAAGGTATACTCTAATGTTGGGGTATGAAGTTGATTGGGTATATTGGCTCTGAAAACATGTTGATTAGTGAGCCATGAACAACCCTTGTCTACCCTCGTCAATTACTTTATAATAATTGCCAAATGATTTAAGCTGCCAAATGATTTCAGATATCTTTTACTCAGTATGCTTGTTGGTTAATTGCATATTTCTTCATTAATTTTTGAAAAGGCAGAAAATTCTTCCCTGTTTTAGCGACCATGTAATTGATTTGCTTGTGAGCTGAAGTTCGGCAGATTCCAAGTTCTTTTATCTTCTTTCATGCTTGTTCGCCCTGTAGACTTGTATTACTAATATTTATGTCTGTTTTGTGATTTATTTCGGTAACCTAATCTTGAGGTGCACATACACTGAAGACCCATATTAACTACCTTATGTTATGTGTTGGTGTTTAAGAGTTATTGTTAGAGGTTATTGTGGTCTTATTTTACCTTGTTTTTACACCCTTTGTTCCAGAATGATGAAAATATACAAGATAAGGGAGTTAATTATTGGTGCCAAATCGTATGCTGTAGAAACTTTTGGTTAAACAATACTTGAATTGATCATGCTTTTCACTTCACACAGGATGTTGTAGTTATTGCGACAAGAAGGATCGTGAGGCCACCCAAGAAGGGTTCAGCTGTTCAGCGCCCTCGCACCAGGACTTTGACTGCTGTTCATGATGGAGTCTTGGAGGATGTTGTCTACCCAGCGGAAATTGTGGGGAAGCGTGTCAGATACCGTTTGGATGGTGCCAAGGTTATCAAGGTACATTCTTCCTTTTTTATTACCTTGTTTTCTTCTGATAATTTAAATGGCCTGTGAGCAATTGTAGCATTTCATAGGCATCACTGCATCTTTATGATGTACTTGTTGTGCACTTATACTATCTCTGCATAAGGCCATAAACCAAGTGTAAACACCGAAACTGTCACTCAGCTTTTATTGTTTAGAATTTCTTGGCCTATTTTCTATACAATTCAAGTTTTCTTGGTGCTGAACCTTTCGTGATGCTCTTTCAGATCTTCTTGGACCCAAAGGAGAGGAACAACACCGAGTACAAGCTGGAGACCTTCACTGCCGTCTACCGCAGGCTCTGTGGGAAAGATGTGGTCTTTGAGTACCCTGTGACCGAAAATGCATGAAGCCTTGGATAACTCCATTTCATTTCTTTGAATCCGGATTCTTTGTTGGAGGTCTCAACTAGTTTGCTCCGTATGTACTGCAGAAATCATAGTTTTGATGCCGAAGTGATGTGTAGGTTTTTGGTACTGGGTGGAATTGGTTGTGGACGTGAACAATGTTAACTTTTGAGCATTTAAATTATAGAACCTTTGCCCCGTTAAATTGCTGCGTTATCATGTCTACCGCTAAGCATTTCCTGTGTTACAAAAAGGCATTCTTCTGTGTCTGTTTGGACGTATTGCTGTTTTACTGAAATACTAATCTTCGTTGAGTAAATCAACCAGATTAACTGTCAGCTTCGATGAGTAATGGTTTGGTCTGTGGTTAAAACTAGGTTAAATTAGTTTAGTGTCCTATTCATTTATAACAGAAATTGAAGTAGTTACTACACTCTCAATGTAAGTGGAAAATATGTGGGCGCCCGTTGAATTCGTTGAGAACTCACGGTTGTGGTCACATGTAGTAAAAACATTGTACCAAGTTTCAAGTCTGCTAAGACATCCATTTCACCAAACTCTGCGCTGTGCTGTCCGTCCTGTCGCCGCGTGTCACAGGCAATCCTCGCACCCCGTGTAGCCATCGTACCTATATCGTCGCCCCCTATAAAGATGAACGGTGCCTCTTCCTCTCCCCCATCCGCACACTACCACCTCTCTTCCTCACCTCTACTACCTCCCTCTCTTCTTCTCTGACCGCTACCACCGCACCAAAGCCACCACCGGTGAGCTCCACCACCTTCCACTCTCTCCCTTCCCACCAGAGAATTGTACCTTAGCCTGTCTTGTTTGCCATCACCGGCCGGCGCCCTCGCCCCGCCCTCACCGGCCAGATCCACGCCCACCCGGGCCGGATCCGACCACCGCCACTTTGTTCTGCCGGTTACCGGAGCCCGCCACCATCCTCCATCCTTGGCGTGCCACCGCCATTCACCATCGCCATGTCGCCTCTCTCCCTCCTGCCCTCTCGCTCTCCCCATCGATCTGCCGAGCTAACCCCCTCTCTCCCCCTTATTTTCTCTCTCTCCCTCACTAACATGTGGGCCCGGCAGAGCCGCTGAGCCGAGCCGTCAAGCCGAGCCGACCCCGAGCCAAGCCGATTCTAAAACCAGAATAATCCAACAATATTCTATCCTTTTCCTTTTTCCTGATTTTCTCTCCTGGCAAAACTTGTGAAGCCCGTTTCTCCTCCATCCTAACTCTGTTTTTGACGATTCTTCCACCGATATTCATCTAAATTCGAGATCTACCCAATCATGCTAATTCCATAATTTTTTTAATTTAATTAGTTTTTAATTTAATCATTTGATTGATTGATTGTGTGTGCGCTTTTGCCATATGTTGCGTTTGTTAGAGGAAGGTGTGTTCGAGGAAGACCCAGAGGATCCGGAGTTTGAAGAAGGAGCGGAAGAGTACTTCAACGAAGGCAAGTCCTACACCGTTGACCATGTTGATCCTGTGTTTTCAAATACAACACGTAGAGCCATTGTTTCAAATTATAGGGATATGCATGCTTAAGTTAATGACGGTAATTTTAAAGAATATGCTAATATAGTTATGACCTAGCTTGTTTATGTCATGCCTTGATATTGTCACTTTTATTCCATTGAAACCCTAAAAGGTCCCCAACATCAACTATAATGATTGTTTGGATGAATATGTGTTTACTAGCATGTTTAGGATTGCTTTGATCAAAGGAAAGAACCAGGATAATAACATATGAACCAGGATAATTACATGTTAATCATGCATTTTCTAAAAAAATGTGAAGTGTTGTGTGCTTGGTGTGTGTGCGTATGAGATTTATGTTCCTGGAACACTCTAGTGTATTGTTGACGGGAATGAGTAAGGTACCCCATAAAGGTGGGAACTACCTTGGAGCAAGGTTTGCCTTTGTGATGTTCTTACTGGGAGACACTTGCCTCAGTCGTATAAGGATCGGTTCGCTGTGATATCCTACTTAGTATTCAATTGTACAACCATATGACCTGAATGGGTAGGACTTAACCCAACCCCTTCAACTTAGCTCGATACCCACTCAGACGCTGGTAGTGGCAATGGGGACCATGAGAAGACTTGGATAGTACATAACCCAAGGTCTGACTGGTGATATTGTTAAGGCTATGTCAAAACCTTGAGATTGCTAAGTGGTCCTTCCCGTGGATCTTCTAAAGTGTATAAACTCTTTAGAGTGTTAAACCTATCTGGATAGCCATGTCCTCGGTCAAGGACATGCTAAGGTTCGATCACAATGATTAGCTTTCCGGCGTGAGTACCTTCTTGGCGTGTGAGTGGGCAATGTGCCCGTGTTTTCAAAAAGGGTTGGCTATGTGCCTTGAGTATCCTGGTTGTGTGTTCACCGACAAAAGAAGTGTGGGAACTGGTGGGATGGAAATATCTCCCCCAGGGTCGACGACCCCCAAAAGCTTGTCTTATGTGTTATCCTAAAAAATGCTTTTAAGATAGTCGTTGAAAATTGAACCTTACATAAAAAACTAGCTTTCTGCAAAACCTAAAGACTCTACAACCTTATCCTTGATCTACCTATATGCATCTAATGTCTCACCTTGAGGCAGGACTTGCTGAGTACCTTATATACTCACTCTTGCTATTTGTGGATTCAGATAATCTAGAGGCCGACTTCATCGAAGGTGAAGATGAAGAATAGAAAAGTTGGTCTCGTCTGCACTCAAGTTGCCTATAGGACATGTGTCGATTTTGCGTTATTTTCGTTGTGCTGTGAGGCTTTACTACGGGCCTTTATTGTAATAAACTTTGTGTTGTCCTCTAATATCGTACTTAATCGATGTATGCCTATGATGTCTACTTCTATTGGAAATATATGTGTACCAGCTACTGATTCAGGGACTGGTATGAGTTACATAAGGTGACCCGAAAGAGAGATCCGACAGTTATGGAATCTACACTCGAGTTTAGTTTACAGGTGTACATTACACATCAAGGTCAAAATAAGCATAACCGATAAATCTCCCAACTCTAGGCATCAAAACTTGGTTCTACAATAATCACTATAGGTTCGTTTTTATCCCTGATGGGTGGGGCGATTGCCAAAACCACTGCTATGAAATTTGATACCATACTTCAAGACCTTATTATCTGACCCAAAAATATTGAGATTCAAACATCTAAGCACAGATGTTCTCAATGCTAGCACCTTGGTTGATTCTATTGAGATTCGAACATCTAAGCACAGATGTTCTCAATGCTAGCACCTTTGTTGATCCTCTTCAGAATACCTGCTATAATTTGGTTACCAGAAAAAGGGTAAGCTGCTATACTAAAATTTGGTATCAAATTTGTTTTAAATGAAACCGGTAGAAGAATTGTCTGTTATATTTAATTAGAAGAAAGCTCGATGAGCAAAGTACATGAAAGTGAAAGTAGTAGAGCAAGGACTAGTATCCAAAGCCAACTAGTCTCAGAAAACAAAAAACACACTTGTCGATGATCGGTGAACTGTCGATCTTTCGAACTTGTAGAAAAAGGAGGACATGCTTCGAGTAAACGAATCACATAGCACACATATGATTTTAGACAGGTATATGACTCACTTAGGATAATAGCTCTATGTTTTGTTGGTCTTATATTAATCTTTGAGACTATTTACAAATAGGTACTTGGCTAGTCTAGATAGATTTAAACATAGTCAGATGGCTCACTTGCGAGTAGTCGGGAAGAGATGCTAATACAAATCTCAGTTACAAAAGGCTCGAGGGTTCAGAGCTTCTGCAGGTTTAAATGGCTTCAATGGACTTGTGTTGACTTCAATTGGTTTGCCATCTGTACGATTTTATGGCTCCGTATATATAGAGAGGTTGTCGTACAACTCCGAAGTCATTTCTTATCATTTTTTGAGATAAACTTTCCTATTTGCATATCAGCGGATAGTTTTCATACGTTCAAGGATTTTCTTCTCGAGGATAGAAATATATTTAGGAAAACCCTAGGATGTTCGGATATAATAATTTTACACTACCTATCATCAGCACTGTTGTCACAAGATCAGGCACCTAAGATGGCGGACTCATTTCTAATTTGCTGCGCAAGAACCTAGGACTTGGCTCTTTTGCTCAAATACTTCGCTGCTTGAGAACCTTACTTAACAATAGAATGATAGATACCTCAGAAACTATAAACTAATCTCTTACCTCTCAGGTTCGAGTTCATAACTTTTCTCAAGCCCCTTGCCAATAAGAGTCTTGACAGCGGTCTCCCATTGTATGGGAGAGGTTACCTGTTGCTCCGGTAGGTCAGGACCATATAACATTCAGAAATCCCTTCACCCTAGAAAGTGGCAAGCCTGCAATATGAAAATTTGGTATAGAGGTCACCTGCCGCGCCAAAATCTACTTGATTATGCCAGGGTCTGAGTGGGGAAGCGCATCAACATTGGAGATGATTGGAATTCTTGGTGTTCGAATCTCTGTGGCAGCTAACGTAGATTCCCAATCTTGAAATAGCTGGTTGCATGAAGTTAGTATGGAAAGCACCAGCAACAGCTAAGCGAATCTGAAAACATAATGGTTAACTCGGCGTGTAAAAACCTATGGTGACAAAACCGATGAAAGCCATTGAAATAACTAAAAATTGTGATGGCCAGATTTCAAATTTCATAAGTGGTATAAAGAAATAGTTTCATGCATGCCTCCAGCAAATATAGATATACTGGGACACTAACCGTCATTCTGGCCTTGAAGGACTTTGCTTTGGCTTCAACCACTTCAATACCCTTTACACAACCAAAAACTGCATAATTCCCCTGTAATGTCGTGCTATTTCGTTTGAATTCAATCAAGACCCAGTAGACAACTAACTGGATAGCATCAGATAAAGTACTTACATGACACAGATGAAGTACCAAGTGATAGAGGCGATGATGGGGGGCGGCCAAGGACTACGTAGATGGGATGACATTCTTCACATCCCCTTAGGCTTTCTTTTGTGTAACATGTGCTTAGGACAAAAACTTACTATTTTGTTAATAAACAAGTGTTATCTCAAATGCTTGTATGTAAATGAAGGGTAGGACTTCTCGGGCCCTCAATACCGAGTGAATCCCGACAATCCATTGTGCTTAGTACTACTCGTCTCTCCATCCGGCTAGGGTAGGAGTATTTCGTTACTACTTAGGGAGCTTAGTTTCGGTTAGCCTTAGACCCGACATGAGTAGGAGGCTCTGTGGCCCCCGGGCACTCTAGGACCGGTCAGGAACCATTTTACGTTCCGCAAAGTTGTAACTTAGAACACCATCCCTATGCGAAGGAAGTCGCTTTGGCACACGCGCGATATGTTGTCTTCAGCTCTTAGTGTATTGTACCCGTCCAGCTCCCGATCAGCTATCTGGGAAGAAATCTCAGATAGATAGGAAAAGAGAAAAGAAGATACCTACCGACATACTACTAGGAAGTAGCCGTCCGGGATAGAAAAAGTAAACACCCATAATGCCCCTTTGGTCGTAGAAACTTTTGTTACCTAATCGTCGATCATGTGTCACCCTTGCCCAAGCGTATCCGGGTGTGCATTTTGGGTAAAGGTATCCAAGTAGTGGCTTACCACTGGTGTTCCCGTCTTATGGGTGCCAAACATTGAGTTGTGGGGAAGACAGAATGGCACAAAGAGATTCATGCAAACTCACAGGCAATATGATCTTTATTAATGTAAACATACTCTTAGTACTTACACATAGAACTTTCGGAGCTGGTCGATGTTTAAAGAATTATTGAGGACTCGTCCATCATCCATTGCTAACCTAAATGACCCAAGGCAAGTAGACTCAACCACCGTGTAGGGACCCTCCCACTTCGGGGATAACTTGTTGTGGTTACTCTAGTTACTGCAGTTACAAGTCGTAGAACCAGGTTCCCAGAGTGGAGGGTTCGTTTTTGGATGTTCTGGTCATAGTAGCATTGAAGGGATTTTTGATATTTTGCTGATCGTATTAGCACTTGAGTCCTCTTGTCTTCAATGTTGTTGAAGTCGTCGTCTCTTCTGAGGAGTTCATGGTCATAGTAGCATCGGAGGGATTTTTTTATATTTTGCTGATCGTATCAACACTTGAGTCCTCTTTTCTTTGATATTGTTGAGGTTGTCATCTCTTTTGAGGAGTTCATCCCTGTCGATGAACAACTTGACATAGGGAGATTTTAGCTTAGTTTACATGGAAATATGGCTTCAGCCCTGTAGACTAGGAAGAAATGTGTCTCACCCGTCACTCTATTGGATGTGGTCCAGGGTGCCCAGAGTACGAAAGGCAACTTGGACACCCAGGCTTTGAAGTGGGAGGATAAGCAGTTCAAGACGTGAGTCTTAATCTTTTGCAACATGAGGCCATTGGCCTGCTCCACCTGCCCGTTGCTCAATGGATGAGCAACAGACGCGAAACAAACCTTGGTACCTAGCCTCTCATAATATTAAACGAATGTTGCAATCACAAACTAAGTGTCGTTGTCGATGATGATCCTACTCGGGACATCAAATATTGTCAAGATGTTCTTCATGATAAATCGTTTGGTAGCTTTAGAGGTGACCCTTCCAACTAACTCAGCTTCAATTCACTTGGTAAATGTATTGATGGTGACGAAAAGGTACTTGAAGCCCCTGGGCACGACCAGGAAGGACCCCATAATGTCCAGCCCCTATGTTGAGAATGGCCACAGCAAGGGGATCGTCTATAAAGCCTGAGCGAGTTGGTGAACACGTCTACTATGATTTTAGTATTTGGTCAGTAGAAACCTTGTCTGAAGGCCTTTTTGACCAGGGTTCGGAAGAAAGCATGAGCTCCACACACCTCTTCATTGGATTTCTTCGAGTAGTTCACTATCCTACTTTTGAGATATGCACTTCATGAGCACTCCGTGGTCATCTCTTCGTTAGAGGATGCTTTCGACCAGGGTATACATCCTGGCCCTACGGTGTAGCGAACAAGAAATTTAGGACATGTATATGATTTTGGTGATTAATGATAATATAGTCAATGGGACTAACATGTTTGTCAACTATCAATTTTAGTAGGTCTTATGGATGCAATACATGAATAATTCATCGAAGCCGAACTCAAGAAAGTTTGAATTGGATAAGTTCAAAAAAGATTGCACTCACTCGATAGTCTAGCGCTCAAGAAATTGTACATGCCGGAGTGTTTTCTGCTCAAAAGAGAAAATTGAAGACTACACCTGATGGTCTAGTGCTCAGCACTAAGCACTAAGTACACTAAGGTTTTGAACATGCTAGATGGTCTGACGCATGAAGTTGTGCACACCGGATGCTTCACCGGAGCATTTTTCAGGAGTTGTTGCAACGGCTTGTCTGATGTGGTTGTACACACCAGATGGTTAGACGATTAGAATATCTACACACCGAACAATGAACAATGAGAAGTGGATCAGCTGGCTCAGGTCTACACATCGGATAGTCCGGTGATGGAGTTGAATGTTACACTGGAACATCCGATGTTCACAAATGTGTTTGAGTGAGGTTCCAATGGCTAGTTAATAGTTAGTGACAGTTGGCAACAAGCAATATCACACACCGAAAGGTCCAGTGTTCAGAGAAGCTACACGTCAAAACATCCAGTGTTAAGAAAAAAATCTGACCATTGGAGAAATAGCTAGTGCGTGCGTTTGAGGTTATAAATACCCCCCCCCACTCAGCTATTTCAGTGTGCTGGAGTCCAGGGAATCTCATAGACACTTGAGAAGACATCCAAGCCACCAAAGAGCTAAAAATGATCATTCAAGGCAATGAAGCATAAGATTAGGGAGTGATTAGTGCTATTATGTCTAGAGAGAAGTGTTGCTAGGTGTTGATGCCTAGAGAGGGGATCAAAGAGTAATCCTAGCTTGTATCGAGAGGTACGCCGGCACCTTGGAGTGTGCTGACTCGCCAGCAACTTAGCCTTGGTGGCTCAAGCTTGTTCACCCTCCGACTTGGTGTGAAGCGGTAGTAAGACTCTTGTATGAGGATGTGAAGACCCTTGCCTTGGTGGCTCAAGCTCCAAAGTGCAGACGGCGGCAAGTGATCGGAAGATAAGCTTATGGTGAGATATTACCTTGGTGTCTTGGTGGCTCAACCTATTGAGGCCTAGGTGGCTTAATGGCCATGACCGGGTGCTGTCCAAGAGCAATAGCCTTGGTGGCTACTCCAATGTGGACTAGGGTGACATTTATGTCATCGATATCATGAGATAAAAACCCCTTATGCCAAATTTGCTTTCTCTCTCTACCTAATTTAGGTTTCTGCATTTACATACTTGCAATCTACCTTTGCTTGTTTACCTTCCTAGAGTAGTTTGCTAGGATTGATTATAGGTTGCAAACTTTTTGAACGATAGAGTAAACTCACTAGATGATCCTAGAGAGAATTTTAATAGAAATTGATATAGGTTTATCTTCTAAAGTTTTTGGAGACGATTAGATTTAGGTGTCCTAATTCACCACCCTCCACTTAGGATGTCACCAATCCCTACATACGGGAAATTTGCTCGGATAGTGCCTTGTCCTTGAGTACAACTCCATCCTGAAAAAAACTTACGGATTGGATCCATCCACGTATTTTTGTACTTAGCGGAGATATGAGTTCCCCCGTGACCCCTTATGGAGCGTCGATTCCTGGTGATGTCCCGAGTTGGTTATAGGTCTCTTGGACCACCACTCTGTCAACCGTGTCATCTTTTGATGTCATAGATGGCTTTGAGAGTCTTTCTACAAAGATCCAGGGTTGTACTGGAGATCGTGACAAGGCTAATCAGGTAAGACTATTAGCGAGACAATTGTCCTTTCTCGAGATGTACCTGACCTCAAGTCCAGCAAATTTATTTTCTAGCTTCCTCACCTCCACAAGGTAAGATGTCATGGTCTTATCTAAGGGTTGATACTCCTTGCTAACTTGCTTTACCACAAGTTGTAAATCCTCATTCACGAGGAGGCGGCAGATGCCAAGTGTAGAAGCTACTCAAACACCGGCAAGCAAACCTTCGTACTCTGCCATATTATTTGTGGTCTAGAAGTCAATCTGCAAAGCATATTACAGGCGTTCTTTGGTCAAGGAGATAAGGATTATCCCAGCCCCTGAGCCTTTGATCATTAGTGACATATCAAAGTACAGAGTCCATACATCGGGCATCTCGTCGTGGGCGTTCTAGGGCTGCTCGAGTCCGGTCCATTTAGCGACGAAGTTAGCGAGCACTTATGACTTGATTGTTGTGCAAGGGATGAAACAGATGTCAAACTCCCCAAGCTCAATGGCCCACTTTGCGATCCTTCTGATGGCATCTTTGTTATGAAGGATCTCTTCGAGTCAAAAAGTGGATGGTATGGTGATCTTGTGAGCCTAAATGTAGTGCCTTAAGTTACGGGAGACTATGAATAGTGTATATAGCAATTTCTGCACTTGTGGGTAGCATTCCTTTGGACCATGAAGAACTTTGCTAATGTAGTATATTAGTTTCTGGCTCTTCTCCCATTTGTCAGGCACTTCTCTTTCTACCACCAATACTCCACTCACGGTCTGTGGTCTGGCTGCTACGTAGAGCAGAAGTTCCTCCTCTAAGTTTAGGGCGATTAGAATAGGGGGATGAAAGATACCTTTTGATATTTTGGGAAGCCTTTTCTGCCTCCTCTGACCACTCGAACCTGTCGTGTTGCCGCAACAGCATGAAAAAGGGAAGCCTCCAGTCTCTGAGTCGGCAGATAAAACAACTAAGTGCCATCATGCACCCGGTTAGCTTTTGAACTTATTGTACTGACCTAACGAACCACATTTATTCGATAGCCTTGATCTTCTCCAGATTGACCTCGATGCGACACCAGGAACTCGAGTAACTTCCCACATCAACTCCAAACGTGCACTTCTCTGGATTTAACATGACATGATGTTTGCATAGATTGTTGAAGGTTTTGTGTAGGTCAGAGAGAAGGTCCTCCTTACTTTTTGATTTGACAATAAGGTCCTCCTTACTTTTGATTTGACAATAAGGTCATTGACATAAGCCTCGATATTTTGGTCAATCTGGTCATGGAGAGTTATTTGCATACTGCGCTAGTACATAGCGCTGGGGCTCTTTAATCCGAATGGCATGTTTACATAGCAAAATACCTTGAAAGGGGTTATAAATGAGGTCTTCTCCTCATCCTCATGGCACATGCTAATCTAGTGAAAACCAGAGTTGGCATCGATAAAGCTTAGATACTCGCACTAGGAGATGGAGTCTACTATGTGGTCTATTCTGGGTAGAGGGAAGATGTCTTTTAGGTAGGCTTTATTGAGATCTATAGGTCCACGCACACGCACCACTTGTTGTTTGACTTTGTAATGATGATGGGATTAGCTAGCTACTCGGGGTACTCTAACTTTCTGATGAATGCCACCTTCAAGAGCCTCTTGGTTTCCGCCTTGATTGTTTCTTTCCAGTCGGGGGCGAACTGCCAAAGCTTCTGCTTGATAGGCTTGGCTGGACGAACATCCAGCCTGTGCTCAATCACCTCCTTGGGGATCCCTAGCACGTTGGATGGTTGCCATGCGAACACATCAGTGTTTACCTAGAGAAATGTGATGAGCTCAAGTTTCTATTTTTGGTTCAGGCCGAAGCCGATCCGAATGGTCTTGGATGACTCTGTTGGGTCCAGAGGAACGGTCTTTGCTTCGCCATGAGATTTCACGACTACCTTGGGCCTCGAATTCTTGATCCTTTTCTACTTGATGTTGCTCCACGATGTCTAAACTCCGCTTATCGTAGCTAAGGCCCAACTTGGTGTAGCCTCGAACAATGATAACTCCCTAAGGCCCTAGGATCTTCACGAACTGCTAAGAATAGTGTGCGATAGCCATGAACTTGGCTTGGCTCGAGAAGGTTCATCATGACTTCCTTAGGCCTCTTCCCATTGCCTCCCTTGAAGGGTTTCTTCTTGCGCTTGTTCCTCGACTAGTCACCACCGAGTCAAGGTTAAGGGCATTGCCAAAATCCCTTTCTTTAATAAACAAAAGGGCCTACTCAGCATTGGTTGCCTTTTCGGTGATGTCCATCAACACTTTATCAGTGATGGCGATGTCTTCAACACACCTACTATTCCTACAACTTCGAGCAAATGCCTGGATAACATCGGCGCTGATTACCTTAGGGATGGTGTTGTTGAAGCGACGAATGAACTCGTGCAGTGTCTCTTTCTCCGTCTAGAAGAGTCAGAAGAGATCATTATTCTTGTCAGGACGGATGTACGTGCCTTGTAAGTTTCCTTAGAATAGGTCGTAGAGTTGCTCCTTTAAGTAGATCATCTATGTTGTAGGTTGGTCAGCCAAGTCCTATCCAGCCCCTCAAGGGCGGTGTGGAGGTAGTTATTCATGAGCCTCTCATCCCCACCAGCCCACTTGGATTGCAGAAGAACTCAATAGGATTTGTACTCCCATTGTACTTCTCTATTAACCCAGGTCTGAACCGGGCCGACCAATGGAACCTCCTGAGCTTTGGTGAGAAAGTCTAGCACCGATTGATGGAACCCTAAAAAGGCTCAGTGGCCTCAGATGCCCCACTCGTAGGGGTCAAAGATCAACCGTGACGCTCACTTGAATGACTATGGTGCCGGGATGTCTTCTGGTTAGGTCATTTTAGAGAGGGTGACTGGTCATGAGGTCTTACAGCGTCTTCGTTCATCAATGATATTGCTTAGGTTCGAGATGGGGTGATTTGGATCGGCGAGGCCCTGTGGCAATGCAGAGGTCGATTGACTTACTAAAGAGTCTGATTCTGGAGATTATGTCCTCCTTGATCCAATGTATCACGAGAACGGTTGGTGCAAGCCTTCCCTCCAGTGGAGATGTTAGCAACCGCCGCTAGATGGGATGACTCGGCATGCACCTTTGCTTGTTGAATGACCTCCACATCACGGAGCCACTTCTTTTCCTCAGGGTGGAAAGATCCTCCGTGGAAGGTTGTGAGAGCAGGTTTTGGACGCCTAAGAACCTCTTAGCAGTACTAGATCTATAACGTACAACACCTTGTTGGTGGTATGGGATATTATGATCTAGATGCTTAGCAGAGTTCTGCCCCTGATCGTGAGGCATTGTCATCAACGAGGGAAGAGTTTGATCCCCCCAGGTGGACCAACAATAGTATTTGGGCCCACCAGATCGTCATCCTAAAAGTGCATCTAGGCCCCCTATGTCGGTTTTGGATAATTGATGACAAACAATTAAGGGACTAATGTGTTTATTGAAGTTATAAATATGTTTTAGTCCCATTGGAGAAGTTAAGTAACGTTGGCGTCCCTCAAAAAGAAAAGAGAAGCGACATGTAGTGATTCATTAGGTTTAAATTGTTTTTATTCTCGAACTTGAGTTTAGGAATATCGTATGATCAAGAGGGGTGTGTTTAGGTTGACTTGAAGATGTCTTAGTGCTCAAATAACTCTATTAGACCAAATATGAGAGACACAATCACCCTACGAACACCGAGAGGTCTTAGTATTTATTTGCACCTGGAGTGTCCGGGCTAGCCTAGAGTCTCCGGGTTGCCGGAACCTCCGGGTAAGGCTCCGACCAAGGGTGCTTGGGTAGAACCTAAGAACTGACTCTGGAGTCTTCGGGTTGTCCTGGATACTCCGGATTCTGGTCAGTGGCCTGGAGTCTTCGGGTTAGACTCTGAGTCAAGCTCTCTGTTTGGGCTTGAGTGCCCAACCCGGAGTCTCCGGTTGACCCGGATACTCCGAGATATGGTGAAGGTCTGAACCCTCTGGATAGGGTTCTGGACAGAGGTCTTTGTGGCATTTTCGGAGGCCAACCCGGATAATCTGAGTGAACCCGGATACTCCAGATTAGGGATGTCAACGGGGAAATTCCCCGCGGGGAATGGGTAACCATCCCCGCCCCGATTGGGGGAAATTTTCCCCGTCCCCGTCCCCGTCCCCGCTCGCGGGGGAGAAAATTCTCCCATCTCCGTCCCCGCGCGGGGAAATATACCCGACGGGGAACCCGTCCCCGCTACGTTAGCACGATAAAAGGCCTGCTGGCTGACGGGCTTTGGTGGGTTGGGCTTTAGTTGGGCCGTTTCTTGCATATATGGGCCATGGAGAGTTTAAATATTTCGGGGAATTATCCCCGCGGGGAAACGGGGACGGGGGACAGGGAACCGTCCCCGCCCCCGTCATACCCGACGGGGGAAAATTTTCCCCATTAAACCCCCCGCGGGGGGAAAATTGGCCCCATCCCCGTCCCCTAATAGGGGAATTCCCCGTCGGGGAACGGGGATCGGGGCCCCGTTGACATCCCTACTCCAGATCAGTACAAACGTGTTGTAATGACTAGTTTTTGGGGGTTGGGTTTAAATACCCCCTTCCCCCCTTCATCCATGGCTGTTGAACTAACTTGAGACAAAAGACTTTATAGCCTCTTTAGATCCCTCCTACTCCTCTAGTGCATTAATTCTAGTAAGGATCTGAGAGTTTGGGTTAGAAAGTGAGATTGTGTGCTAGTCAGCTTAAAACCATCTTTGGAGCACTTGAGTTCATCGTCAAGCCATCGACTCGCATTCGTTACTCTTGGAGCTCCGAGCTCCTAGACGGTTATGCATCACCCATAGAGCACCCAAGCTTGTGGAGTGCCCCGGAATGTTTGTGAAGGTCATTCTCGCCTCCGCAAGGGAAGAGGAAGGTTGAGTAAGCCCCAAGCTTGATATTTGTGGTCGCTCGGCGAGGATAAGGGTGGAGAGAGACCTGGCTCTTTGTGAGCAGCTCAACGGAAACGTAGGATCGTTGAATCCGAACTTCGGGAAACAAATACTTATCTTCTTTACTTTATCGCATACTTTCTTGTTCTAGTTGATCATTTGGGCAGTTTGCCCTAATCTACTTGTTTGTGAGTTTGTGATCTCAGGTGGTTGTTGAAAAGAAGCTCATACATCAATTGGAACATGTGGTAACTCATAGACTCAACTAGATTTACTTAAAAATCATAGTTTTTGATTTCCTGTTATTTCTGGATTATACAGCTTCACCCGGAGTATCCAGATCCTGTACAACCCGGAGTCTCCGGATTGATCCAGAGTCTCTGCAATCATCAGTGAAGTTTTAAATTTCAGTAAATGCCTATTCTCCCACCTCTAGGTGACATCACGTACATTCACATCCCGAGGAGGGTTGGATCGGTAGCTACTTCCATCCTTGATAGTAAAAACTTCTCGAGGGTATGCTTCGCTACAAGAGAAGTCTATGTCCATCATGGACCTATCATCAGAGGATACCTCTGAGAAGTTTCTTTAACAATATGAGTTGTCAAAAGTCATGAGGGAACATCCCAATTTGCGGTTGTCGATGATTGGTGAACCGCCAATCTTACGAACATGTAGAGATAGTAGGGGACGCTTCCAATAGACAAATCACACAAGACACACAAGATTTTATACAGGTTCAAGACGCCATTAAGATAATAGCCCTATGTCTTGTTGGTCTAATATTTATCTCTCGGACTATTTATAACTGGTGCTTGGCTAGCCTAGATAGATCTAAGTCTAGTTGGAGGGCTCCCTTGCGAGTGGTCGAGAAAAGATGTGAATACAGATCTAAGTTACAGAAGGCTCGAGGGTTCAGAACTTCTGCATGCTTGAATCGCTTGAATGGACTTGTTGAGACTTCAATTGGCTTGTCCTGCATAGGATCCCCTAGCTCTATATATATAGGGGGTCATCGTACGACTTCTGAAGTCTTTTCTTACCATTCTTAGAGATAAACTTCCCTTTATGAGACATCCTGAGTATATGCATGCAATTTCCATATATCCAAGGATATCCATTCATGGGGATAGAGATATACCTCAAAAATATAGAAAAACCCTAGGATGTCTGGATACGGTAGTTTTACACTACCCATCGTCAAGCCCACCACCAGTACGTACAATGAGGCTTTGACGGATCAAAGGCTTAGTCAACAAAGATAAACGTTTTGACTGACCGCATCCTCGAGTAGAACTCGGGTCCCTGGATAGGATGATACATTTAATCGGGTTCTTAGAACCCTCGGGTCATCTATTTGAGCTTCCCAGCACCTTCGAGTACTCAAGCGAGTTCGCAAGAAGGTACTTCCTCTGAGTAGGGATTTCGATTCATCCAAAAAATATTGTCCTATTCTTTCAAAAGGACGGGAACAAAAGACTAGTCGCTGATTGGGTTTGAAATTTGAACCATCGTGGCAGAGATTTTGTTTGGTGGTGAAGAGATTATTTACCTGACAAGATATCATGATGACACTCGGGGACTACATGAGTACATCGAAGTAGTGCCCTGTCCTCTCTGGGAAACTATTCCAGCTGCCCCATGTGTGTCAAGAGAATACTCCAGGTATTGAACCCAATGAGATACCGCCTCTTTGTCTGTGTGAGTCTGCAGAAAAGGCACAACTTGATGGCAGGTTGACGCTTGGTTTATCATGAGCCATTATGCGGCTGCACCGACCATTCAACACATGAAGACAAAGGGACACCATCTCCTCGTGATCTAGAGGCCTTTATAACCCCCGGATGGCAAGCTTTTGTTACATCAGCCTTCCAGCTTAGTCATGGAGTGTTCGTCCTCATGTAACTTGTGAGAAGTTAGGGTTAGGGTTTTGTCGGCTATTGGTGAATCGTCGATCTTACAAACTTGTAAAAATAGCAGGGGATACTCTCTGTAGTTGAATCACACATCACACACATAGATTTATACAGGTTCATACCTCCCTTAGGATAATATCCCTATGTCATGTTTGTCTTCTATTGATCTTCGAGACTATTTATAAGGTGGGTCTTGTCTAGCCTAGTTGGGATCTAAACCTAGTCGAGGGATCCTTGTATGTAGTCTCGATGAGATGTTGATGTTGATCGCGATTGCAGAAGGCTTGAGGTTTGTGGAGAGCTGGTTGATTCGGATTAGCTTGTTGTGTCTTATGGATATGTCCTCCGCAAGATTCCCTAGCTCCATATATATATATGGGGATTATCGTATGGCCTTTGGAGTCCTCCTTATTCTTGGAGATAAACTTCCCTTTTTATGAGATATCCTGTGTATTTGTGGAAAATTTCCACACGTCTAGGGATTCTCTTCCTAGGGATAGAGATATACCTCGAGAATAATGGAAAATCCTAGGGTATTCGAATATGGTAGTTCCATACTACCCATCATTAATCCCCCCCCCCCCCCATCAATACGTGAAATGAGGCTCTGACGGATCAAGAAACTTAGCTTAATTGAGGAAGACAGACCGCCTCTCCGAGTGATAACTTGGGCTTCCAGTTAGGATGTGCGTCTATCTAGGCTTCTGATTGTCATTGGGTCATCTAGTCAGAATATTAGTCCTTCTCCGGGTAGCTCTATGAGCCTCCGAGTAGGGACATCGTCCGAGTAGAAAATCTAGGTCAACCGATAAGCATCGTACCAACTCCTTAGGATTCCGAGAAGGTTGGGGAAAATTTGGCTCTACATCCAGGGATTTTTTGTAAGTTGAACCATCGTGGTGGAGATTTCGTGTGGTGGTGAAAGAATCTTTCCTCCTTTTCTAGCAAAATATCACAATAACGTTTAAAAACTGAGCGCATTTATCGGTGTCGTGCGCCAGCTCTCCTAGTATTTCATACCAACAGCCCCCACATGCGCTGAGAGAGATCCCGAACATAAAATGTGGTGGGACCCTGGCACAGAAGATCATAGTTCTGAGTAGCATTGGAAACATCTGCAGTGGCTAGTCGGAGAATCACCGAGTCCGTTTAGGCTATTTCTGTATCATGTGTTTGGGAATAGAAACTTATTCTTTTGTTAGAAAAAACAAAAAAGAATGTAAAGGAAAATGGTGGGACTTCTTGGGAACTTGATACCAAGAAGATACCGACAACCTAACAATCCTAGTGCTACTTATTTCCTCCTTCAGCTAGGGTAAGATGGCTTCGTTACTAATCGGGGAGCTTAATCGGGTCAGCCCTACGTCCGACGTGAGTGAGAGGCGTCGTAGCCCCGAGCAGTCAAGGACGCGATAGGGAACCTTTGTCACATCCCACGAGGTCGTAACTTAGAACATCGTCTCCACACGAATGAAGTCGCTTTAGCACACGTACAATGTGTTGTCGTTAGCTCTTGGTATATAGTATTCATCCAGCTCTGACTGGTTATTTGGAAAGAAAACTTAGATAGGTAGTCAAATATAATAAGATAAAAACTGTCAAATAACCATTATGAATTAGCCGATCGGGGTAAGAGAAAAGAATTAAACGCTCATACTTCTCCTTTGGTTGTAGAAACTCTTGTTTCCTAAAGTTGATTCCCATGTGACTTTGTCTGGGCTTATCCGGGTGCTTGCGATAGATAGAGGTACCCGGATTACGACATACCATCGGTGTACCCGTCCGTACTCACGATCTACATCGACATCTCACTGAGACTACACTCAAGGAGCCATCGACTAGGTTTAGACCATATCTAGGCTAGTCAAACCCCCCTTGTAATTTGTCTTGAAGATCAATACAATAACACAAGACGTAGGGCTATTATTCTTCGGGAGGCCTAAACCTGTATAAATCTCTATTTTCTGGCGTATGATCTGGCTTAAGGGATTATCCCCTACTTAAGGGTGGCAGTGGGTCGGGATAGGTCCCTATAGGTTTTAGACCCGTTGGGGGCGCGTTCAGGTGGGAAAATAGCCCTGCGGGGCTGTCGAGTCAGGGGCCTAACCCGAGTTGGGTTCAGGGTCAGGTTGCAATTTCAATCCCCAGCTGACCCATGGGCCCCAACCTCTAATGGCCCATTACACAGTGTCAGCCCACTCCCTCGACCTCACCAAGACCACGTGGCGTGACCATCTCTAGGTCTGCTCAGAACCGTGTGAGGCATGACCGACACACCACACACCAAGGCCCAGGATCCTACGTGATGGGCGACGACGGCTCTTGTGCGGCCGCGTAGTGGACGGTGGTGCATCCCCCTCTCGGCCTCTGTAGCAGGCCCTGCTCGGCCACGGCTCCTCCTCCTCCTCATCGAACTAGCAGCGGATGCTATGTGCAGGGCAGTGGCAATGCGCAGGGACAGCGGTGGCTACGCGCTGGGCTCGACCCTCGGCTACTCCTTGGGCGACGACTACAGGCGTGACCCCGACAACTTGATCGTAGCAAGACCTACTTGGCCCTCGGCTACTACTTCTCGTTGGACTGGCTGCGGCGACACATGCGTTACTCACGGCGGCGGCATCTATGACTACGGGCATGACCCGATGGCCTAACCACGAGGAGGTGGAGTGCGGAGCTCATCGGCGGCGCCCCTGACCCCATCGCCACTCGCTAGGTACGCCTCCCGCCCTCCCCTTTCTGGCCTCCCTGCTCCCCCTTGGCCATGGCCCGTTCGGCCGTCCCCAATCCCCCTCGACCGTGGTCCGCCCCCAATCCTCCCCTCTCCTAGTCTCATGGCCAACAGCCGAATCCCCCGTCGGGTCTCGAGTCCCCATCAGGGCTAGGGGCAGAGCTAGATTTGCACCCGGTTCGATCTTCGAATTCGAATCGGAGTTCAGGTTTCGGGTTAGGTTCGTTCTTGCTCTACCTGGTCCCGACCCACCCTGTTGCCACCCTTACCCCTACTATAATTGCGTATTCATAAGATCGGCTGTTTACTAATCATCAACACATCCATAAAACGACTTACGCAGTCGCTGGAATCATCATCAAGGATGGTGTCACCTAGATCCACCTGGTCAATCATTGGATCTTTGTTGAATGAGAGGGCAAAATTGTCGTAGAACATTTCATCCGAGTAGCCGGATTACGACATAGTCTACGGCGGAGTAGACGACAAGGTTGGTGATGAAGATTCATGACGTTGGTAATGCTCCCCACGAACAGTGTCAGCTGTTGATCTTACGAATACATGATGAATATAGGGGATAATTCCTCGTGCTGAATCAAGCTCCAAAACATAGAGACTTATACAAGTTTGAGGCCTCCCTGAGGATAATAACACTACGTCCTATATTCTTGTATTGATCTTGAGATAAATTACAAGAGGGTCGTAGCTAGCCTAGATGAGATCTATAGCTAGTCGAAGGGGACCCTAGGGATTTGTATACATATAAAATATCATCATATACAATAGATTTATACCACTCGTCATCAAGGGATACTCTCGATATAAAGATTACACAAGATCAACATACATCTTGTTCTCTCCTTCAAACCAAATTCATATGTAAACTTTTTTAGTGTAAAGCAAGAGTTTTATTCATTACTCATGAAATTCATCACCGCGAAGCCCAGAATGCAGAGCGTCAACAAGGCGAAAAAACCCCAACTTGCCGCAACTCTCCATCTTCTTTTTTATCAGGAGATATAGTTTCATTACATAACCTAAACAACAAACTCATTGTTCACCATAACTTTTACAAAGTCTGGAGCGATGGAAGACTCAAACACAGAAGGCTCCACACCCAATCGAGCAGCATGGCTAGCCATCACATGTGCTACACTATTACATGATCTAGAGGACCAAACAAATGAAACATCAGATAGTGATATGTTGATGGAGTATTTAGCTTTCCGCACTAAAGTGCCACAATCAGCTAGATCAAATTCTTCTACCATGACCATCACCAGGTTCGCCGAGTCAGATTCGAAGACAACATGGTCGTAACCCATGATTGTCACTATGTTGATCGCCTCCAAAAGTGACAAGCATTCAGCATGAAGAGCATTCATTGACTTTCGCAAAACAACACCCCTACCTCCCCGAATCATGCCTCCTTTTTGTCACAAATAATACATTGTGAGAAATCGTCCAAATAATATTCTAATTAATCATCAGGAGGATCATTATTCATAATCAAACCTCGACGATTAACCAAAATCCTGTTCTGGTAGTCCCGTCACGTGTTTTGTGCCCAAGGATTAGAACATATGCCTCCAACATAGTACATCACAATATAGCTTAATAAAGAGCAAATAATAAATATTTATATTACAAAAATTAAGCATGCAACTGATTCCAACAATTTATAACAAAGGGAGCTAGGAGGAGACAAAAACCCCTCAACTCCTAACTATCCAAAGATCTATGCAGCGGAAAGAAAAAACTAGACAATAAAAAAGAGTGGAACCACATGCCCTTAGGCTCCGCTCCAAATGCTCGAGCTTCAGAGTAGGATGCACTACTTCTGCCCGCCACCCTGATCAGCAGGCACAAAGTAGCCGAAGACCGCCCCTTCCTCAGCAGCCGGAGTACCTGCATAAACTTAAGGGCAGCACCCTGAGTACGAAGGTACTCGCAAGACTTACACAATATGGGTATATAATATCCCGACTCTAAGGATTATGCATTGAGCTGTTAGCAAGAATATAGACATGCAATTAAGTTAATTAAAGCGGTAAGCAACCTAGACATATGTGTGAGTAACTAACTTAACCAACATATATGAAATTACCCTGCAACTACAACTGATCATATGAAACTGTAACCACAATAGTATCAATGTATAACAAGTGCCATCTCGATCACCTCCCACATATCCGAACCACAAACCACATATCCGAACCATCATCCACAAGCGAGAACTCTACGACTGGGTGCAAATGAAACAATAGCATGCTCATGACTGAGAGCGCGGTAGTTCAAACTATTTTTACACCCTGCATGGGATACTCCAGGACCCACACGACTCGGGGACCATACGGCTTGTGCCACCCGCTAAAGTGTACACAAGGGGGTACCCGTGTCAACCTTTCCCAACCAGCCCCAACCGTGTGTGGCATGCATCGCTCGGCGTGACGGTACTTGAACTACTCCCGGAGCAAACTAGTACCACTTACAAGGCCGCCCGCTCACACCATCGATGTTCAGGCCCCACAAAGCCACAACTGCGAAGGTATTCGGCTCGCCTTACCATTAGATCGGCATGTTGTGAGTAAGGTAAGTGCTAAAACCAACTGTACCGACGGACGATCTTAAACGATGCAAGCGGCCTACGGTGTTCGGGTTCCCTTCCCAAACTACCCCCGAACTTTCCTTGAGGGCAGATGACACCCCTAACACTGCCCACATCTCGTCTCATACTCACCACTCAACCAACCATAACAACCTCAACCATGTATTTGTGCGACAAAAGTAAATCGTATGCTCGCGAACAACGGAAAACGTCGTCGTTCGACTTCTACCAAAAGACCTAAGCATGGCTAAGCATATAAGTTGAACTTGTACCTAGACACAACATCATCTCAAAGCTACAAGGAACGTGGATGAACAAGTCATCAAGGTAGAAGAATGCAATTGGCGTAGGTTCTACCCATTTGTTCCCGACATCGACTCCCTATACATGCAAACCTATACATAAGCATAATTTATCAATATTTAGACTTCATTCAATTCAACTGATAGGGTTCAATATATTAGATGCTTGCCTTGCTGTTTAGGTGGCTGTCCAAAGTTTCCCTCACTCTCCTGGATCACCGGCTCGACGTTCTCTAAAAACAATAACACGTGCAATACCATGAGTATGAATAAAGTGCAACAATGCATACCACAATATGCACAAGATAAAATACCATAAAAATATGCTTTACAATGTATGAAAATATTTTTCCTAGCTAGAACAAGTCATAAGAAAACTAGTAAAATTGGATTCACCCACTTTGAACTTGTGAAGAATTATCGGTGAATTAATGAAGCTTTAACCTAATTAATTAATCTCATAAATTTAATTCAATATTTAATGGTTGGGGATATTTTTAATAGATATAGTAGTTTATTATGAAAAAAAATGGTTTTATAATTTTTGGAGTTACAGAGAATTTATTATGAACTTTACAAGTTATGAGCACAAAAGAAAAAAGGCTGATGAACAATCAACCCGGATACTCTGGGGTACCGGAGTCTCCGGATGACCCTCCGGGCGGAGCTCTATGTTATTTTCAGCTGGGAGTCACCTGGACCGTTTGGGCTAGCCCGGATTCTCCGGGTGGCTCCAGAACAGCCCGTTTGAGAGAGGGAAATTTGGCCAAAATGATTTGTGAACTTCTCCATACCAAAAGAAAACATCTTAGAGCTAATTCAAAGGTCCTAAAACTCACTACCCAACCTAGAAACTCAATTCATAACTCAAATTCATCCAAATTCTCAAATTAGGTCTAAAACATCCAAAAATATCCAAACTTCACCACCTAGCTCCAAATTCGGATTTTGACCAACCAAATGCGTATCCAAACCATGGGAAGCCTAAAGGACTTACCCAAGGTGCTTTGCCGAGGTTGGGGATCGACGGGAGAAGGAGAAAACGGTAGAAAATCGAAGAACTCCGGTGTTCCTTGAGCTTCAACAAAGAACACCAAAAGACAACAAAATTGGCTCGAATCCTTCGGGAAAACGAAAATGAATTGGAGGAATGTATAGCTTATAAGCTCGTGATCGTAATGGTACCACATGCTTACCTCCCATCCTTCTCTTGAGCTCGGATTTTGGAAGAAATAGAGAGAGGGCTTAAGAGGGGAGTGAGAGGGAGAGGGAGCTCGGGTGGGGACGTGAGGGAGAGTGAGGAGAGAGAGAGAGAGAGAGGGAGCTCGGGTGGGGATGTGAGCGAGAGTGAGGAGGAGAGAGAGGGGGCAGGTGGGCTGCCTCTTTGGAGTGGAGGAGGTATGGGGTCGGGTGGGTCCCACATGTTAGAGAGAAAGATGTCCGTTTTAACTACGGTTTTAATTCTTTTCTCTCCCGAATTTCTTTCTCTCATCCAATTGATTTCAAACAAATTTCTATAGCAAGTCAAAATAATTTATCTCAAAAATAATTATAACACTAAGTATACATGATTAAATTTAATCACACAATTATAGAATTTAAGACGTGACATATATCCTCACCATCCTACCCTTATTGTCGCTAAAAATGATGCAATTTACTTTCACAAAGCCATCATTCGATGGTTTCCATTTAATGACAATACTCGATTGCATTTTCTATCTACTCTCCTTAATACTTTGTAAATCTAAGAAATGACGCCACAAAGAGCCCATACTTTCAGCCGTACTCCACTTACCTTCCCCATCATTCACTTTATTTCTCTCCATGTATTATTAATTGGGCCAAAACGACGCCCGTCTCACATTGCATCGTTCCTCATCGGCCCGCTCCTGAGGACTAGAACCATATATATAAGAGCGCCCTCGCGCCGCCACCAAACCCTAGCGCCGCACCTCCAGTTCGCTCCTCCCCTCGTCTCCTCGCAGTCAGGTAATCTTTGCATCCATCTCTGCTCCCTCTGCCTCCGAATCAACTAACACTAATCTTCCCGTCTCCCCGTGCTTGTCGCTGATCTGCGCCCACCGAATCGAATCTCCTTGCAGCAGGGCCCGGCGAAGGGAAGGAAGATGTACACCGCGAGGAAGAAGATCCAGAAGGAGAAGGGCCTCGAGCCCTCCGAGTTCGAGGACTCCGTCGCCCAGGTCAGAGCGCCCTGTCCTCTCAGTCTCACATCTCAACGTCGTTTCTGTTCTTGCGTTCAAATTTTTTTTGAACTGCTAGGTGTGTGGATGTATCGGTGTGTGATGTGTCTTCTCTTGGTGCTGTCTCGCAGGCTTTCTTTGATCTGGAGAACGGCAACCAGGAGCTCAAGAGCGATCTGAAGGACCTGTACATCAACAATGCAGTGTGAGCGGCCGTTTGATCCTATCCAGCATCTCCTAGTCTTAGATGAGGATTGAGCTTGCCTTTTGGTATTTACTTGTTCATGTGATGATGGTTGTGTATTTGCAGCCAGATGGATGTTGCCGGGAATAGGAAGGCTGTGGTGATCCACGTACCCTACCGCCTGCGCAAGGCTTTCAGGAAGATCCACGTCAGGCTCGTCAGGGAGCTGGAGAAGAAGTTCAGTGGCAAGGTGAATTGCTCGTGCTTTGCTGCGCTGCTGCGTGTGTAGTTTGCTGCTCTGCTTAAACAAACTAAGTGGGGTCTGAATGTTGGGCGCAAGACATGATACAGCATATGCGGTCCGTGTTTGAGATGTATTAGGAATAGGAGCGCCAAGTTAGCACTGCATTTCCATATTATTAGGCTCTGCAGCACTTCAATACCACCTGTTATGCGCAACTAAGGTATACTCTAATGTTGGGGTATGAAGTTGATTGGGTATATTGGCTCTTAAAACATGTTGATTAGTGAGCCATGAACAACCCTTGTCTACCCTCGTCAATTACTTTATAATAATTGCCAAATGATTTAAGCTGCCAAATGATTTCTGATATCTTTTGCTCAGTATGCTTGTTGGTTAATTGCATATTTCTTCATTAATTTTTGAAAAGGCATAAGATTCTTCCCTGTTTAACCAACCATGTAATTGATTTGTTTGTGAGCTGAAGTTCGGCAGGTTCCAAGTTTTTTTATCTTCTTCCGTGCTTGTTCGCCCTGTAGACTTGATTACTAATATTTATGTCTGTTTTGTGATTTATTTCGGTAACCTAATCTTGAGGTGCACATACACTGAAGATCCTTATTAACTACCTTATGTTATGTGTTGGTGTTTAAGTGTTATTGTTAGAGGTTATTGTGGTCTTATTTTACCTTGTTTTTGCACTATTTATTCCAAAATGATGAAAATATACAAGGTAAGGGAGTTCCTTAATGGTGTCAAATCATATGCTGTAGAAACTTTTGGTTAAGCAATACTTGAATTGATCATGCTTTTCACTTCACACAGGATGTTGTAGTTATTGCGACAAGAAGGATCGTGAGGCCACCCAAGAAGGGTTCAGCTGTTCAGCGTCCTCGCACCAGGACTTTGACTGCTGTTCATGATGGAATCTTGGAGGATGTTGTCTACCCAGCTGAGATTGTGGGGAAGCGTGTCAGATACCGTTTGGATGGTGCCAAGGTTATCAAGGTACATTCTTCCTTTTTTATTACCTTGTTTTCTTCTGATAATTTAAATGGCCTGTGAGCAATTGTAGCATTTCATAGGCATCACTGCATCTTTATGATGTACTCGTTATGCACTTATACTATCTCTACATAAAGCCATAAACCAAGTGTATACACTGAAACTGTCCCTCAGCTTTTATTGTTTAGAATTTCTTGGCCTATTTTGTATACAATTCAAGTATTCTTGGTGCTGAACCTTTTGTGATGCTCTTTCAGATCTTCTTGGACCCGAAGGAGAGGAACAACACCGAATACAAGCTGGAGACCTTCACTGCCGTCTACCGCAGGCTCTGTGGAAAAGATGTGGTCTTTGAGTACCCTGTGACTGAAAATGCATGAAGCCTTGGATATCTCCATTTCATTTCTTTGAATCCGAATGCTTTCATAGAGGTGTCAACTAGTTTGCTCCGTATGTACTTCAGAAATCATAGATTTGATGCCAAAAGTGTTGCGTAGGTATTTGTTACTGGGTGGAATTGTCTGTGGACTTGAACAATGTTAAGTTTTGAGCATTTAAATTATAGAACCTTTGTCCGGTTAACCCGTTCCGTTATTATGTCTACCATTGAACATTTCCTGTGTTACAAAAAAATATTCCTGTGTGCCTGTGTGGTCTTATTGCTGTTTTATCCTAATACTGATATTCGTTTGAGTATTGGTTTGGTTTGTTCATTATGAACGTAATTTGAGGTCGTTACTGTACTGTCGATGTAACCGGAAATTTATGGGCGCCCGTTGAACTCGTTGAGAACTAACGGTGCTGTAGAGACACGTGTAGCAATAGCATTGTACCAAGTTTCAAGTCTGCTAAGACATCCCTTTTACCAAATGTTCCTTTTATTTGAGTACGGCAAAAAATACACTTCTGTTCAGATGGTCGTGGAGACTACACACGAGTTTGGTTTACAGGTGTACATTACACATCAAGGTCAAAATTCAGCTGCAAGTGGTAGATAAACATAACCGAAAGATCCGCCAACTCTAGGCATCCAAACTTGGTTCTACAATGATCACTATAGGTTCGTTTTTATCCCTGATGGGTGGGGCGATTGCCACAACCCCTCTGCTATGAAATTTGGTACCATGAGTACTTCAGGAACTTATTATCTGACCCGGAAAAATCTTGAAATTGTAACATCTAAGCACCGATGTTCTCAATGCTAGCACCTTTGTTGATCCTCCTCAGAATACCTGCTATAACCTGGTTACCAGAAAAAGGGTAAGCTGCTACAATAAAATTTGGTATAGAAAACACTTTACTGCTATAACTCGAGAACCTTATTTAACAATAGAATGATAGATACCTCAGAAACTATAAACTAAGCTCTAACCTTTCCGGGTCCGAGTTCATAACTTTTCTCAATCCCCTTGCCCATGAGAGTCTTCACAGTGGTCTCCCATTGTACGGGAGAGGTTACCTGTTGCTCCAGTAGGTCAGAACCATACAACATTCAGAAATCAATTCACCCTTGAAAGTGGCAAGCCTAAGATATGAATTCAAGTTTGGTATAGAGATCACCTGCCGCGCCAAAATCTGCTTGATTGTGTTAGGATCTGAGTGGGGCCGTGCATCAACATTGGAGATGACTGGAATTCTTGGTGTTCTAATCTCTGTGGCAGCTAACGCAGATTCCAATCTTGAAACAGCTGGTTGCATGAACCTAGTATGGAAAGCACCAGCAACAGCTAAGCGAACCTGAAAACTTAATGGTTAACTCAGACATGTAAAATCGTATGGTGATAATGTAACAAAGCAAGCCGATGACAGCCATTGAAATAACTGAAAATCATGATGGTCAGATTTCATATTTCATAAGTGGTATAAAAAATATTTCATGCATGTCTCCAGCAAATATAGATATACTGGGACACTAACCGTCATTCTGGCCTTGAAGGACTTTGCTTTGACTTCCACCACTTCAATACCCTTTACACCACCAGAAACTGCATATGTCGTGTTACTTCATTTGAATTCAATCAAGACCCAGTAGGCAACTAACAGGATAGCATCAGATAAAATACTTACAGGACACAGAAAATTTGCTATCTGAACTCTTTCCTTTTCATCTACTTCCTCATTAGCAGCATCACATAGTTGTTGCACCTTTTCTAGATCTAGACCAATCACACTAACCATCGCACTATTGGCAGCATCTGAAGCATCCTACACAGATAAGGAACATTAAAAGTCAACCTAGAAAGTCAAAACAAACAATCCAATTGTGTTTCTGTAGACTAACCTGCATAGCTTCTCCTCTTAGTTTGACAAGCTTCAGGCCATCCTCAAAGCTGTGCATTGATATACAATGAGTATGTGTACATACTTGACATACTATAAAACACAAGCCATGGTCACCAAAATAAGCCATGATGGACGTGAGCGCACATTTTTGACATAATAGACAAAAAGGAATACCTAAAAGCACCAGCAAATGCAAGTGCCGTGTATTCTCCCAGGCTGAGACCACATGTGACATCTACAGAGTTAATTAAATCTTGGCCTCCATCACGTGCACGAAGTACCTCTACTGCCGCAAGGCTGGTAACATATATAGCTGGCTGCAAAAGGGAACTTGTTCAGTAAGCAGAACACGACACTTAACGATAAGACTGCAAAAATATTGTACTTCAAACACATAACCATTGGCAGTCTTACTCATACGAATACGCAATATAGCTGATTCAAAAAGGAAAAATGCCAAACTGATTCTGGGGAATTTCCAGCACAAACCGCAAAATGAAAATATCAGTAGCCAAACCAGATCATAACTACTGCTTGAAAATTGCTCATTCAAATTTGCGATTTGCAAGCTGGCCGTATAGAAGTTATAAACCCAAAATAATATGAATCAGGAAACATATTTTGATAGTAGGATAGTTATCATTAGTGAACGGTGATACATACATAAAACAAAGTTGCATGAAAAAGAAAACAAAATAACTATACATTGGTGTGAATGACATTGGACTCTGAAATCCACATACCTGACTGATCACTGTTGAGTCAAGCTTTTCTTTTGGTCCATTGGTGCAAAGATCCAGCAAATCATATCTATATTAACCGAAAGAAAAAAAAAACATCAGCATGAGCATTTTCATATTTCTTTTTCTTGGAAGGAAAGCGCTCATGAACTTTAAAGAAGTAACAAGCGTGAGAAAAAAGAAACGCATAGATACTATCAGAGATTCAGATATACCCAAGTATGTCATTTGCCTGGTTGAACAGTTCGGCAGCAGCTGGAACACTCTGAGCCTCTCCACCCATTCCAACAGTTTGGGCACCCTGAAATAAGAAGCACTCTAGCTATAATAATGTCGACATGCCACAAAGGTATTTATGTTTTGAAGAAAAGCAAAGGTACATTTATCTTAGAATTATGCATGTGGTAGATGCAAATTACAGAAGCACTAAAGCACCAAATTATAAATCAACAGAACCACCTGACACAATCTAACAAATTACAGCAGCTCGCTATGCCTCATCGTACCTGACCGGGGAAGAGGAATGCGGTGGTGGGCCTGTAGTCGGCGAAGAGCTCGTCCGCGCTCACCGCTACCTCAGACCCGAGCGACACCCTGGCTGACGAATACCTACATCTGGACGGCGGGGCCACCCTCACGGCCGCCGGCGCGGCAAACCGGGCGCGGCCGGCGAGCGGGGCCGGCGTGGAGGGCCTAATGATGGCGAGCGTGGAGGCCATCGGAGACCCCGGAGCGAGGCGGTAGGCGACGAGAGGAGGCGAGGAGCATGCGAGTGCGGCCGCGATTGCGAGCTTTGTAGTTGTAGGCACGCTTAAAAAAATGCGACGGTTACCGACAAAAAATGGCGGTTATCCCTTCTCGGTGCAGTCGGTTTCAAAAGTGGAGCGGTTACCGAATTTAAATTCAAATCAATTTTAAAAAAAATTCAAAAAATCCAAAAAATCTGATAAAAAACTAGAGTTAATTTCAAAGTATCTATGAAAACTAAACTTTAAACAAATATCGTTTGGACATCTAAATTGACAGGCAAACTTCGGATATATTTTTAATGGGCTGTTTTCTGTACTGGGCCGAATATACACTAGCTTCCGGCCCGTTTGCAGCCCACGGCCAGTGGATAAGGTAGCGTCGGTTTGGAGCTAGCAGTGCACTGCACACTTTCCCCACCCCAACTCCCGCAGCTCCACGCGCGACACCGGCGACCGCCCAACCAAATCCGGTGAGCTCCGGTGCAAATCCGGCGAGTTTTCTTCAGTTATCGAGCTCAGGTGGGCGGTTATCGACCGCATTGGTGCGGTAACCGAAGGTCGGCCCCAGCTCGTTGCATGCTATCGTCGCTGCTCGGTAACCGTCGGCCACGCTTCGATAACCACTTCAACGACCTCGATTTTTAGTGCTTATCAGTCGGTAATCGATGTAATATGGTCGGTAGTGATAGATTGCGTGGTATTTCGACGATGCACTGCGTTATGAGTTCGGTTGTGAACTGTGTAGTAGCTTTTTGTGTAAAATGCACTGTTCAGTGATGAGTTCAGTTGATTCGCTGGGTTATAGAACTTATTACATTGAATTGTTCGTGTATATGCGAATGATGGTAATATTCATGCTAGATAATCGGCCGATTTTAGGTGCAAATGGTGCTAATATTCGTTCAAATAAGTTTATTAGTTGGGTAACCATTGATAATTTTTGTTCAATTGAGTTGAGTAGCGATTTGAACATGTGTGGAGATATGTATTAGTAGGCTAACCATCAAGATTTCTTCTTCCAATAGAGAAATTGTAAACTAAGCGATGACAGATAAAGATGTGGTGTGGCAGCATGGGGACAATTTGGCCTCGAGTTTTAGGTGTAATTATTGCAATAAGGAAAAGAGAGGCGGTGGTGCCACAAGGTTGAAAGAACATTTGGCAGGGTGCGGATCGAATGTTGTACATTGTGATAGGGTGCCTCCAGATGTACGTGATTATTTCAGACGTGAGCTGGATAGGGCAAGAGATAAGAGGAAGGGAAAGGCAGATGAAAGGGTTCGGAGGCAAGAATCAGCTAGAGTTCAAGTAGATTTGACAAGCGACAATGAGGACATAGAAGAGGAACAGGTGCAGCGTGCCATGGCTCAATCGAGGGACGAGGAAGAGTTCAGGAGGAGGGCAGGCGAGTCCTACGAGTATGGAGGTGGTAGTGGTAGTGACAGAGGGGGCTCTGTGTTAAAAAAGATGCTTAGGAGAGCATTGTTAACAAGGGAGCCACCACCAAGTGTCAGGGATTACAATGTTGTTTTAGCAAAAGCCCCTATGCAACCGAGGATTGACACCGGGTCATAGAGTGCTAAGGGAAAGAAAGTGAAGGAAGCTATTGGTGTGGCATGGTCCAAATTTTTCCACACTTCAGGCATTCCTGGCAGAAGGGCGGACGATGCATTCTTTATCGCTGCAGTTAAAGAAACACATAAATTGGGTGAGTGATTAAGTTTGAAATGAATTTATTGCTGTCATACTTCTTTCTTTTTGACGTCTGATCATTTGTTTCGTAACAGGCGAGAGTGTACCATCTCCAACAGGCCGAGATATAGATGGTAAGTATCTGGACGAGAACGAAAATGCTTTAAAGAAAATATTTGACAAGTGGAAGCTAGAATGGGCAGAGTATGGTGTTACCATAATGTGCGATTCGTGGACGGGACCGACGCACATGAGTATTATTAATTTCCTCTTATATTACAATGGTCGTATGTTTTTTCACAAGTCTGTAGATGCGATCGGCTACAGTCAAGATGCAAAATATTTGAACAATGGATCACAAGATAGTGCGAGCTATTCCAGCAGCTATGACATGGAGAGTAGTTCTGGATCATATCCGTACCACTATCCTGACCCCGATGCTCAGTCAGAGCCTCCTATTCAGTGGGTCTATGAGTGGCAAGACCCTGATTTTACGCCATTTTGCAAGGATAATGGTCAACCACTTCTGCATGGACAGGACAAACATGGGCTGAGTTTAAGGTAGAGTTGCTATCGACACAACGGCTAATGCTAATGTCCACCGATGAGTACAATATGGCCGAATGTAATCGCCCCCCAAGCTGGTGGTTCTAAAGGTGATGCAAATTTACTTTTTGCAACTACTTTATTTCCATACCATGTTGTTACACTAATTTTTTTCCATCTCGTAGGTTGCACGTGGTGTTGATACCATGGTAAGTACTGAAGGATGAGATGTAATTCCGTTTTTAGCTTTACTACGGAGAATTCAATATATATTTATTAATTTCAGGTGCTACATATGTAATATACACATATATTCGAAGAAATAATTATATGTTCGTGCTTGAATTGCTATTACTATCTGTTTGTTGCCTTCGAAACTTCCAAAATATAGCAAAGGTCATGCCAAAATTTTATATGATATTACAAAATATATCATGGTTCTATACTATTTTTTCCATGATTTAGTGATCAATTTTTTGTTTCTTATGATTTTCCTACATAATTATTGATAATGCATCCATAAATCTTGGTAATCGCTTAAAATCGTTCGGTTATCGCATCAGTTCGGACGGTTTTCGATCCCCTCGGTTACCGACCAAACCGATCGATTTACCGAGCCAACCGCTCGGTAACCGGTCGGTTTGGACCGGTTACCGAACGGGGAAAAATCGATTTTTTCACTAAATTTCAAATTTTGCCAAATGAATTTTCTCCAATTTTTTTTAATTTTTATCCGGTAACCGCGATAATTCGGTTACCGCCAGAGCTCGATAACTGAACTCCGGTCGATAACCCAAACCTTGGTTGTAGGTGGGGGAGGATGGCTAGGGCTGGCCAGGCCGGTAGGTAGGTGGAGGCGGAGCTCACGAGGTGGTGGAGCCGTGGAGAGCGGGTCACGCAAGTCGAGGATGGTGGCCTATTGAGCCTTTCAGAGTGGCTGAATACGTGGGCCATCAGGTGCGTGATGGGCCGATGGCTTGCTAGGCTTTATTGCTTTGATGGACTTTAGTAACTCTGAAAAGAACTTGATGAGCTTTAGTATTCTCTCTCCGCACTCAACTTTTTAAAGTTTACTAAAGTCCATCAAAGCAATAATTTAAAAATCAAAACAATGTTATATTTCAATGCTCTTAAAATTCAAAATATTATCAGAATAATTATGAAAAATATGAAAAAATATATAGGGTAGAGGATGTTAACATCTAACTCTCTAAAATAATTTCAACCCAAATAATTACTTATGCAATGAGAAAAAGTTACTACTATACGTCACATGAGCTTTCACGCTTTTCCTATATATATCGGTCATCCGATCAAAGTATTCAAACCGGTAAGCCTACGTGGCACTGAAATATTGGCCGTCAGGTGGGCACGTGGCGGGGTGGGTGCACTGTGTTACGGGCAGTGTGGCGGGTGTGACACTTGTCAAGCAAAAGTTGGTCAGAGATGGGAGGCCGGAAGGTGGCTTTTCATTTCAAGCTTCAAATGTATTTTTATCTCAAACAATAAGTATATTTTCAAAAAGTTTGAACCATAATTTTATTTAGATTTCATGCAACTAAATGATATGTATATTTTATTTATTTATTTATTTATTTTCCAAAATTCAACTTCATGAATGTACTATTCCAACAATTCGAATATATTGTTTCAACAATTTAAATATATTGATTCGACATCGTCAATATCTTTTAACATTTTAAATAGTTCGTTTCAATATTTTTAATTAATTATTTCAACAATTCACATATAAATGTTGAACACGCCATTCATAATTGGTGAATTAAGTTTCATGAATTCTTGAAACAAGTTTTTTTAAATGTTGAGTGCAGATGAAAGTGTTTTAAAAAGTGGTATAAGAATATTGAACATGTGTTTCTAAATTTTTGAATCAATTTTAACAATTTGCTTAATCAATTCATTTAAGTTGTTGAGTTCACAAAAAATGTGCAAAATCATAAAACCTAGGGCACAACGTATTAATTATAAGGAATAAAAAATAAACAATGAAATCAAAGGATTATTTTTAATATCTGAATAAATATTTGAATATTTGTATTATAGTTTCTCAAAACTGTAGTACAAAAATCTTTCACCGAAAAATCAGAAGAAAAATCTGGCGATTCCAGCCTCCGAAGGGCTTCTGGGCTGACTGACGTGGTGCCCAGCGTCGGTCGTCCAACATATAGGATCCCTCGGGCTTTTGAGGACTGTAAGATTTGGGTTACGTGCTGATTTTGGGCTGTAAGATACGAAACTGATTTACGTGCTCATTTTGTGGCGAGTTTGTGGTTGTTGTGTTTCAAGTGTGGTAGTTAAGAGAGTATTTATTATTTTGAGGTAAGATTTCGGTGTTACCATTGAGGCAGGTTTGAACAGAGTACTAGATTAAAATTAGAAATAAATAATTGTAGACACAAAATGCTGACTGAAATCTACCAGGGTTCAATTTGATTACATCCACGGTTCTTGTTTAACCCCTTTATGACAAATCAAACTTATCGAGCTGTGCACAAAATAGAACAGCTCAGGTAATGCAAAATAATATTGGCACTCATCTAGTGCCTGTTTAGGAACGTAGGATTCCCACAAGAAGTCCGCACATACATATTGGTTTGATTTTCGCAGAAACCAAGGAGATTCATTCCCACTTTCCGGAATCACTCCCAGCGTCGCCAAACGGGTTGATCGGGGAGTGATTCTGCTCGGGAATCACTTCCCGTTTTTATAGCGAGGTGGGAGCTGAAAAAACTAGCTTCCACCTGATTCCCGATCGATTCTCCTCGATTTCAACACAATATCCTCTCAGGAATCACTTCAACTATTAACATACCAAACGATTTTACAAACAGAATCACTTCCACCACAGAATCACTCCCACCCTACTTCCACCACAGAATCAGAGCTCTACCAAACGGCCCCTATACTATAGGCCCGTTTGGTATAGCTCTCTAAACTTCTAATTCTGTAGTGGGAGTGATTCTGTGGTAGAAGTAGATTCTATGGTGAAAATAATTCTGTTTGTGAAATCGTTTAGTATGTTAGTGGTGGAAGTGATTTCGGAGAGAAGATTTTGTTGAAATTGAGGAGAATCAGTCGAAAATCAGTGGAAGCTAGTTTTTTGGCTCTCACCTCGCAATACAAAATGTGAGAGTGATTCTCTCTGATTCTATCGCAGAATTGATTCTACGGCAGAGTATTTGATAGCGCTCCCACCGATTCTGAGACAGAATCGGCTTCCAAAGCTCTACCAAATAGCCACTATATAGTGTTAGTGGTATTTTGATGGCTTAGCAGGGAAGGCTGTCATCGGGATTGTCATTCGTTATGATTGTGTGTAGGTTATCTCGAGTCTTCAGTGCCTGGCGAGCAATTTTCCAAGGCTTCAACGCGGAGGAATTTAGAAGCAATGACCTCGGCAGATTGGTGCTGCAAGAACTCGGTGCTCGAGATATAGATCAGCTGATTAGCTTTTTTACGGTGAAACATGTTCATTCGGATTCAAGTTTTATATTGTGTTTATATTTTTTGGATTAAATTTTAAAAGGCATAATACATGCACACTTATATACGTTCAATGTAAGGTTACATATCTAATTTTGTTTAAACAATTGATATGACACAAGCACTTGTGGAGCGAGTATGATATGCGTGTAGTCAGACTTATACTTAAAAAAAACTTGGTGCTCAAGATTGATTATATCTCATTGATGGAGACTCCACGAGAACCAGGACCATACGGTGAAGGCAAAGCTTCAACGAAAAAGAAGCGATTGAAACGGCGCGAATCTCATCATCAAACATATGAGAGGATAGCAAAACAGTGTAGCCCATGAGCTAGCATAAATGAACCAAATATACTGCAGTACGGGGTTGCAACTTGCAAGCCCTGATGTATGTTGCGCAAATTATTATTCGGAAATGCATTTTTAAAATAATATAGAAGTTTCTTTTCCCCAGTAAAAAGACCGGTCCATGCAATTCGCACGTGAGTTATGCCATCGGGACAATTTTACTCGGCTCAGCAGCCACTTCAGCTAAAAGGCCCAAAACATCAATCGATACAACTTACAAGGTCCGCAAGCCACACGTAACACAAGATGCGGTCAAAAAGATGGAAAGGATGGGTACAATCACATATAGTTGCGCACCCATGAACCTGCCAGTTGCCAACATGAAACGAGACGGCGATTGGCGCTACTGGACGACGCCCACCCGAACCCCAACCGCCCGCGCACGGGAGCCGCCGTGTGCTAGCTGCAGCTGAGATACGAGGCTGGGTGGAGTTGTGTACGTAGGAGATTGGCGGAGATAAATAAACGTCTCAATAAATTTTTTATGTAATTGATAGTCTTTTTTTATTTAAATCATCTGATGTATTTTAAAATTCAAACGGAAACAAAAATAGAGAGAAATTTAAACAAAACAAAATTAAGGTAATACAATTTTACGGATGATATATGAATCATATGTTTTATTTAAAATCAATTCACGTGTCTTAGTACTCAAAAGATCATGATTTGTAAAAAAAAAAAAAAGATGACCACTGAGCAACGAAACTCTCTAAGTTGATTATCTAAAGGGAAAAAAATTAAGACCACATCACGTAAGCGTGTGTATGCGAATTTATACATCTAGCAATAAGAAAAATGACCTCACAATGTGCTGAAATTTTAGCTAAAAAACCAAAATAAAAATCAAAACCAAAAATCGAAAAACTTGCAAAGAAACCAATAGAGGAAAACAAGGAGAAGCAGAGTTAAGCATATGCAAAAACATAAACTTTGTTACTCAAAGATGTTAATCCTATTTTAAGCGGATTATAAAGATTTATCTCTAAAAAATCTCAACTATTACATAAACTAAGTATTCATCATTTTCTCCTTTAAAACCTAGTTTTGAGCTCTCAAATATATGGCTCAAATGGCTCAAGTGACTGATTCAAACTCTTGTATAGTCATAACTCTCTATTTATAGGTCTAGAAAACTTAACCACTATGTTCCCTAACTTTTTACTAAAATACACCTCTCTTGTAGTACACTCCTACCTACCACCGAGAGTATTTTGGTTCATTTTCTTCTCCATTCATCGGACGGCCGTGACACCTTCACGACTTAGCTTCGTCTCGACGCAAGCTTCGCGATAGTGACACGTACTCCTCCAGTCCTCCCACGATTTTGAGATCAAACCGCGAAACCGCTTGCACGCTTCTCAAAGTGTGACTTGTCGCCTTGCTTACACCTTAAGCAAGCGCTTCGATGTCGACGCGTATACTCTGTCATGAGATTCTGACCCCCAACAAGTCTCTCCTGCTCCCGATCCCTCAAGCCACCTTGTCACTTGCACTGGCATCCCTTTTACTTGACTTTGTTAATACGTCGTCTCCATCTGCCTTCCATATTTTGCTTGACCTCCACGTGTTCAGCTAGAATCACCATTGACTCCGTCCGGCCTCCTTGATATTCCAGCACCAAGCACTCCGCTTACCCCGATCATCTTGCTGTCGACCGTGGAGTTGCATCCATCACCTGCACACCATGAGACAAGTAAACTCATATCTTCAACTCCAATTTCAGTTAGTCCATAATCAATATGCTCAAATGAAATCCCAAATCAATTCAAATCACATTAAAGCTCATGCAAAACTGAAGATCATTAAGCCAAATAAATATCAATATCAATCACTCATCATAAGTAAATCAAGATACATTTCAACTTGGTTTCTCAAGTTATGTCTGTCACGTGCATGCAAACACCTCTTCGTAAAGCTAACCGACGAACTCAGATGTAAGCTGTCCGCCTCCCAAGACCTCCTCTAAGTCGGCATCCATGGAGAGCGTGAGAGCTTCCGAGATTTCAGTCACTTAAAATATAAGAAGCGTGCAAAATTTAACAAGCACTAATTCATTTTTTCGAAAAGACGGCATGAAAGTTATCAAGATTTTATTAGGAGTAAAAACCAAAATAAAAAAAAGGTTTACATGGCTCGGAATACATCTCACACCCCAGGTGCAGCTGGGATTTCATAACTAGTTGTATGCCACGCAAAGCCTACTAGTACAACGATGAATCAACCAATAAATCGATCGCACCCAAAAGAAAAAGGTGACAGAGTTTCACACATTCCAATATATAAAAGCTCTTCTTCTCTGTTCTATATCATCTTTTATTTGGAAGGCGACTTGTACCGCACTGGATTGCTTGGCTTGGAAGACCCTCCTATTTCTCTTTTTCCATAAATTCTACCAAAAATAGAAAACAGCACCATCGAAGTCTCTCATGATCTCCTTTTGGAAGTGAACACTGGCTTTTCTCCACCATCCTTTGATTGTGGTGAAGTCCTGCAAATTAGGTAGTCCTAAGAGATAGTACCAGCACGCCCAAACTCTGGCTTTTCTCCATCATCCTTTGATTGTGGCGAAGTCCTACAAATTAGGTAGCCCTAAGAGATCGTACCAGCATGCCAGTTCGTTCCAAACTTGTATGGCAAAAGGACAACTTTTATATAAATGCATCGGCATTTCATCATGACTGCTACAAAGCTTACAAGTTCTATCATTTGGCCATCCCCTTTTTTACAAGTTGTCAGCCGTCAAAATTTTGATCTGGATTAGCAGCCATGTGAACATCTTGCATTTTGGCTCAGATTTTTTTCATGCCCAGATTGGGTTCTTATTGAAACGCTTGCTGCTTCCCATGAATTGGATGTGATATGCACTTTTGCTTGTGTATTCGCCATCCATTGTCCAACGCCATTTGCACTGATCAGGGGGGTTATCATTGATGGAGAACACTTGAATTTCCTCCCAGAGCCGGACCAGATGATGGAGTTCCTGTTGTGTGGTTAGGGCTCCAAGGTTATTCATCCAATTGTGGTTTGTGAGTCCTTTTTGTACGGTGATGTTTTTTCTTTTTCTTTTTGTAAATAGGTCCGGTGCTATATTTCATGGTGCCTGCACATGCACCCAGCTCGATGACCAAAAGAGGGCCATTGTTCCATTTCCCAGAGTTACTATTGTGCTGGCGTTGAAAAAATCCTTGTCGTCTTGGCTACATAGGATCGCCATACCCTTCCATGGCCGATCATCCTCCTTGCAATTGAACCAGAGCCATCTACTTCGAAGGGCCCGAGTGAATTTCTGAATGTCAAGGATAAAAAACCTCCCATCGCCCTTGGTCTACAAACCGTATTCTAATTTACGAGACAATGGCCACCATTAACCTTTTCTGACTCTTCCTCTTTCTATAAGAAACTTTGTCGTATTTTATCAATCTTTTTAGACAACCATTTCTGAAGCAAGAACACCGTGAGGTGATAAATTGGTTGAGAGGAGAGGACCATTTTAACCAGTGTTTCTCTTCCTGGAAGATTTAGCATCTTTCCTTTCCATCCTGGTAATCGGGCACCCATTTTGTGCAACATCGGTTGTACATCAACCTTTCTTAGTTATCGCTTATGTAGTGGCAGCACCAAGTATTTGGCTGGGAAACCGGGCGCCCATTTTGTGCAGCATCGGTTGTACATCAACCTTTCTTAGTTATCGCTTATGTAGTGGCATCACCAAGTATTTGGCTGGGAATTCTTTCAGCCTTCCAGGAAAATGCTGTAAAATTTGTTCCATCGGCAACTCATGGTAGTTTATGGGAAATATTTCCGTTTTGTTCAGATTTGTTATTAGGCTCGAGCACTTCCCAAACGTTTGTAGGATGTCCTAGAGGGCTTAGTTCAACATGATCAGGGTTTGCAAATATCGTCATGTCATCAACATATAGTGAGCATTAATTGTGTCCTTCTTTAAAGGATCGGGTTGATGATGCCTCTTTGAGCCGCCATAGATATAATGCGTTGTAGAGGGTCGATTGCTAGTATGAAAAGCATCCGGGAGAGAGGGTCACCTTGAATGAGGCCTCTAGCATGCTTAATTGGTTTTTCGGGCTTGCCATTGAGGAGTACTCATGATGATGTTGTGGCCAGAACTCATGATCTAGCTACGCCATCATTGCCCAAACCCTAGAGCTTGTAGGACTTATATCATATATGCCCAGTTTACAGAATTGAATGCTTTTGTAATATCTAGCTTTATGAGCAGAGCCGACTGCTTCTTTTTGTGTAGCTCTCTGATCACATTCTGCACATATAGGAAATTATCACGAATACATCTCTTTTTTATGAAAGCACTTTGGCATTTAGAAACTATATCATTTAGATGCGGGGTGAGGCGGTTTGCCAACAATTTGGTAATGATCTTTGCAAATCTATTGATGAGACTGATAGGTCTATAGTCTCCTACTCGTTTCACCTCGCTCTTTTTTGGCAAGAGCAGAATGTTTGAAGTGTTGATTAGGTTGAGCTTTCCCGCTTTCAGATTATAGAAGGCTTTGATCGTCGCTATGAGATCCTTTTTTATTACCTCCCATCACTTCTTGTAAAAAAGACCAATAAATCCATCCGGGCTGGTGATTTCTCTCCCGGTATATTTTTTATTACTTCAAGAATCTCTTGTTCATTGAAAGGCTCCTTCAAATCCAAAAGATCTTTTGGATGGTATCCCAGTGAGGACCAATTTATTCCAAGGTCCCATCGTTGATGTCCCTAGCTAATCTAGGAAATGCTTGTGTATCTCTTCTTTTTGCTCATGGGTTGTTGCATGTCCTATTGGTGTGGCCAAGGTCTGAATGAAGTGTTTTTTCTCCTTGAGTTTGCCCTGATCTAAATGTGTTTTTGTCCGCTTTCCAGATCCATGCAAATTTTGAATGTTGTCGAGCTCTTGATTTTCCTATGGCTGCCAGTCCAAGGACTTTGTCTTTCAAGAATTTTCTTGGCTGCAGTTCTTCTCCCATCAACGCCCTGCTCTCTTATGCTACATTAAACCTGTAGATCACTTCATTAGCTATCGTTAATCTCAATCTGATGTGTAACACCTGCCATTGACCGTTCCCAAGCTGCCTTGACCGTGTCCATGAAACCTGGCATTGAGATCCAAAATTATTCAAAACAAAATGATGTGTAACACCCAGTTTTAATGGAACAAAACCAAGTATAACAAATGTATGCCAGAATCAAATTTCATGCATATATTACATCATTAGTGTATCATCACAATGTCATTATTACAATAACGTCATAACTTATTATAAAAGGACCCGAGAGTCTAAAAGAAAAATACGGTGGAAAAGATAGCTCAAGCGCCAGAGGGTCTTTCATCTACCACAGGCGTCAACCTAGGGATCACCAGCCCAGAAAATGAGCTCCGAATAAATATCATCTCCATCAAAGAGTGCAGCTTCATTGACAGCTTCTAAACAGCAGTGGAATGCAATAGAGAGGAAGCAACGGGTGTGAGTACATAATGTACTCTATAAGTGTAGGAGAGCGTGATATGGGGTTTAAGTCAAGAAAAAGGTTAGACATTGGTTTACTGCACTAAGCAACCTTAACCTATAACTTTAACAACATGCATCCTATTTACTAAATGTGATACACCACTTTTACAAGAAGAACAACTCATCAGATTTCATCTGACTACCAAAACTCAAGAGATAATTCCATTACCTGACTTCCTGGCCATCCATACCAAAACTCTGATCCCAACTAATCAAGAAAAAGTCTAAGTCGCTCTTGACCGTGAGCATAGCTGATTGATCAGTTTGATACTCTGCAGAGTTTGCCCATCTTTCTCCATGGGTTATAATTTCATCACCCACATTACCAGATGACAGTCTCCATGTTGCAGTAGCACTTACACACTTCCTATGGTGTGTCATCAGAAAATCATTACAAAGCTTTTATAAAGCTCCCACTGATCCGCAAGCACCCACTAAGGTTTCACCGCTAACAGTGATTCCATCATTACAGAAGTCCCCTCTTGTGCCACTCAACCGTCCAATAGTGCTCACAGAATCGAAGGGGTGGCTAGTTAATTGGCCAGGCCGTACCCATATAGGTCTCGTGGATGGTTGCGGTTTAATTTGGTTATAGGATTCAAGAACTGATCCTTAGGATCCCACACAGGAACAAATACATTCCCACAATACAGCACAACACATGTGCCTTTTTGAACCATCTTTAAACCAGTCATCCTGTTAGAATATCTATACTATGTTGCTACAAAAGATTAACATACTCGATTCATGTTACATAATTATTAGTCAAGTTTGACTTATAACCCAACCATGACAGCGACTAGTATATCCACCCTTTATTTCCCATGACTCAGCAACAACAACAAGAATAATCAAACAATTGCTAGTAAACCCTATTCATAGGTTTCCAATTTAGACAAGCATGTAAGAAGGATAAACAATTAATATAAATATCCTAAAATAGATGCAAGATGTTCTAGGACACTTGCCTTTAGCTTAGGGTCGCTCGAAGTCTTCAAAAGATTGGTCCTATAGGTTCACGAACTGCTCATCTCCTAATTGACAAACCAGAAAAGAAAAAAAAATTACTAAGAATAGTACATCAAACAGTATAGAACTTGGTAAAAAGCTTATAAAAAGATTTTACACTTCGCTAAGAGAATTTGAGCATAAAAATCATCTAAATCGGAGCTACGAGCAAAAAGATATGAGGGTTTGAAGTTCTAGAGGTTTTTCAGCAAATTTACCTAATTCCAGAGAATTTCTAAGTTTCTTTTATACTAAAATTTTTGTTTATTGCGCATGCTGATGTCATAAATCATATTTGAAATATTTTTGTTATAAAAAATTGTGTGGACCGGGTCCACACTGCTCGTGAACCAAAGGGAGACCCTCGGTCCATAGGTCCACCGTGGACCAGAGGCTCTGGCAGGGCTCGGCACGGCGGCGGGCAGTTGGAGTTGGCTGGACAGGGGGCTCCGGCTGCCGGGGAACTCCAGCGAGCAACGAAAAATGGAGAGGGAGCATGAGCGAGATCACCTCGAGCGGAATCGAGGTCGGAGCAGGGGCAAGACGGTCGTGCGACATTGACGACGGTGGTTGAGGTTGGTGCGGCATCAGGGATAGGGATACGTCGGCCGAACGACGACGAGGACCCGTAGGATCTCCTCCGAAGGGACCTGCGATGCTGGATAGACGATTAGTTTGGCCGGAGATGGCACGGAGGCGCAGGAAGAGCGGCGGCGACGTAACTCATCGGAGTCGAGGAAGAAAGCGGCAGCGACGACGCTACTAACAAAGAGAGGTGGTGAGAGAGGGTGGATTATGTGTGGAACCTCGCCATGAAGGTGTACAGAGGCTTACATAGGTGCGAGAGAGAGCGGAGCGGACAGGCGACAGAGTGAAACGGCCAGCGGCGATGATGACCATAAAGGCGTCGGTTACCGCACTAACCCGAGCAATAGAGAGAAATGAAGAGGGGGGAAACGGATGGAGGTGTCTTGATGGGGCTTAAAGCCGCATTTTGGCCATTATAGGGAGGGGAAAGGGCACGAGGAGGTGCGAGATTTCCGGCAGCCGGCGAAGGGGATTGAAGCAGGGCGGAGGTGGAAGAAGAGCTGGGGCTCGCGGCTCGGAGGGGATCGGAGCTGGCCCAAGAGAGAAAGGAGGGGGAGGGAGAAAGATGATGGGCTTCGGCCTGGCGGGAGAGGGAGGGGAAAGGTGGTCCGGGCCATGCCGAAAGGAGACAAGGAGAGGGGAGAGAGAGAGAGGGGTTTGGGCTGAGTTGAGAGAGTAAAAATGGTCCAGTTAGGTTTAGGAATTATGAAATTTCTTTTCTTTTGATTTCTTAGACTATTTTCGCAAATCGTTTTTAAACGAACATCTTCTAGCAAACTTTTACAAATATTTTTCACTCATAAAAAAACTATTGCAACTACTACAACATAAATACATCAAACATAAATATAAAATATAGCAAATTAATTTTAGAAATTAATTTTCTTCTAAATTGAACAATATCTACAACTCCTATTTAATTCTAGCAACTTTTTAAACTAGTGAGAAAATCGAGAATTTAGGTGTTACAAACCTACCCTAGGATGCCTAGTTGAATGCACAAACAATTATGTCAGGCTTTGATTCATAGACACCAGGTCCCCAATCACTCCTTTTGCTCTGCCAACGAATTCTTGGTCGATCCAATATACTAGACAATGTGATGAAATATTTGATGACAGACAGAAGGCGTGGCAAGAAATGCCATTTTATGTACTGTTATAATTGTTGTTGTCCTAGGAAAATAGTTGTAACTATGGAGCAAAATGGGGGCATAAGAGGCATTTCTTTTTGGATGACTCAGCGGAGCATGCCCCCTGCTGACTAGGCACGTCAGCATAGATGGCCACATCGGGTCAGGGATGAAACTGGACTGAAGACGGAAGTTGAGGGACTTAATTGACCGGTTTGAAATATGAGGGATGAAATTGAGTCTCTGATGAAAGATGGAGGACAAAATCGGCTATTCCGCCAAGTAATAAATCAAAAAGGGTCGATCGAACCAACGTACGCTTCGTTCTTTGGTCTTTGGAGCTCATGGCCTGCTAGCGCTGTATGAACTGTACAGTCTGTACTGCAACTTGTCTGCTTGAATCAGAGCAACCCAACATGCAGCTGCAATTGCACGCCCCTGCTTTTGGTGTGGAGCGAGCTGCTTTGATGTTTTCCTTCCTACGAAGCCATCCATCCAACCTTGTTTATCTGTGCAAGTTGCAGCGGGTTGATGTAGAGTTATTAGAGATTTTGCTTCTCCAAATTGTAGCTGATCTTCTGCAGCTTGGTTCTACCGTTTGGCTTTTGTCAAGTGTTTGCGCTTCGCTAAAAAGACAGGTTTGCCATGGCCATCATGGGAGCTTCTGCTTGTTGAATAAACAAAGGATGTTTATTCAAAGCTTCCTCACATTACACTTAGATAAGTTTGAACAATGTGGCTAATGTTTGGTTCATAGACACGAGTGTATTTCATCACACTTACTTTGGCGCGTGCCCCGGCCTCTTGTTATGCATGTTTTTCTAGCTAAATTTGTCGTAGTTGTGGGAAAACAAAATTGTCCACAACGTGTGAAGCCGTGAGTCGTGTAACAAAACCTGACTGCCAACCAAACATAGCCGAAAGCAGAGAGAACCTAATAATGTGCTCAGAAAAAAAACCTGGCAACACCAAAAAACAAAACGGCAAATTAAGGCCTATCTCTCGATGTTTATTTATTATAATCGCGAAGGGCTTAGCATTACCAGATACAAAAAATATAGGAAAAAATGGCAAACATCAGCATGAAGAAGACGCATAAAGTTACTTTACCGAGTGTACTATATAGGACCTAGAAAAAAAAAGAGTGTACTCCTTCTGAACCAAAATATAAATTATTTAAAACTTGTGCGCTATGTCGATATACACTTTGAAGCACCTTTTCATCATGTTTTTTTTTATTTACCCTTACTTGCATTAAAAAGAACTAGTATATTATTAGTCGAAGGATAGCATGCTAATCTTACTCCTTCCTTAATTCTTGTGCTTAAATCTAGAACAACTTATATTTTAGATGAATGGAGTATTATATAGGAAACAAAACAAATCACCATATCCCAAGATTAGCTGGTGCTAAAGAGACTCCAGCTATCTGACCTCTAAAGAAATCATCATCAGCTTTCATGAACCAGTTTGGTGATGATGGTGAATGCACTAATTACTTAGTAACCTAAAACAAGGCTGAGTTAAAACAATTCCAGGATATGTCTCGCCATCCATCGATCATACAATCATATAGCCGTCACCCCCAACCTAATCTGATTCGGAATAAACTGCAATGTTAGTCTAATCGAGCTAGCATCTAGTGATGCTTTTAAATCTTTTTTTCCATATATATTTTTCGATGTTTTTAGAGGCTTTTTCCATACTTCACTTATTACTGCAAATAACTTGGGTATAGGATTCAAAGTAGCCGGCCGGCTGGCCAGAGGCACATTTTGGTCCGTACAACCTGGATGAAGTTGGATATGTATTTTGCCTATGCCGTTAATTAATCGAAATGTGTACAGTTCTTTGCCATTATACACATGGAAATTGTCTGGCTCTACACGTGTAGGATCGATTACGCGTAAAATATATAATTACAGGGGTGAATTATTACGGAAGCCAAATTCAAATTTTAATTCATCCTAATCAGTATTCAATTTAATCTCAAAACCAGTTCGAGACATACTGCTATCACGTCACTAAAAGTGATATAAAAAAGATGTGATTGTCTGATTGCCATCTAAAACACGGAGAAGAAACGAAATTACCAACTCATTAATGTACAAACTTTGATTTTGCATTGATAAATTCACAAGATGTATCTCCAAAGTATCCTAAAAGAGTCTCTACATAACCCTAATTTTCTCTCTTAATCTCCACTGTTTGGTACTGTGCCCTTTTATTTCCCAGGCAAATAGTAGAGTCCGATACAAAATAGTGGAATTTTTTAATATTTTTTGTTTAATATTTGCAAAATTACACAACTGTTTTGAAAAATTGCAACAATAGGCTATCGTCGCTCGTTCATCGGGCGAGACGTTATAGGCCCCGACGGTTAGACAATATTAAATATGTTGACATAGGGTCTCATCCACTGAACGGGCAAAGCCTTGCTCTTGCCTGTTGAACTAGCAAGATCTTCCTTGTTACGACGTCGGGTGTGTCCACCCAAAAGGTGTCTCCTGAACAGTGGGTGAGACATTTTGTGTATTTAAATCAGCCGTGCTGGTCTTGCCGATGTCAGCCGATCATTTGCTTCCAACCCAGTCGAGAGGGAGAGGGGAGGGGATGAGAGGGAAGAGAAATTTTATGGCGAAGTCCTACCGGAGGAAAGAGTTATATTTTTATCTATCTTTTTTACAAACCCGGTAGAATAGCCACTAGTGATAGGTTTTGACATAGCCTAGAGGTTAGATCTAGGATTTTTTTTACAAACGCGTAGAATAGCCACTAGACGTAGGTTAGAATGTAGATCTAGATTTAGAATTAGATCATATTTGTGCGTATATTTTACCAATTAGATGTAGTATTTAGATATATGTTAGGTATTAGATATAGGATTTAGACATAGTGTAGGTATAACAGAGAAAATAGATGTAGGTTTTAGAGATGTTTGATGTAGCGATCCAGAGATATTTTGTTGCAGTATAGATTACATGTTGGGTTATATTTGTAATAAATTTTGCATTATTATAGATGTTATTTTACGTAATTTTTTATGTTTTGTCGCAATAATGTTAGGGTTTTGTCGATGGTTGCTAGGTATGTCGGATCAGTGATAGTTTATGACTCTTTTATGGGGATAGTGAAATATTATATGATCAGAAAGGGATAATATTGTTCGTATTTCAATCAATGGATATGAGTATCTCTAAACCTATGCATAAAAGTATCGGACACTTATACACCGGGTTGATATGGGGTTTTAAAATAAACCCCGAGGCTCAAGAGATGACCATTAGCATTGTGTGCAACCGTATGAGAGTGATGTGTGCTGAGAGGTGTATCCGCTCAGGTAAGATCAAGTCTAGAGGAGATACCTACAGGATGTTGTGCACAGAGGTTGGCCTCTTATATTGCTTGTGCAATGAAAAATAAGGAGCCAGTTGGGGAGATGCATGGTGGGTGTCGGTGTATCAGGAACCGGGGGTCCCTGAGTCCCGAGGCCAGGCCAGCCGTCCGCCATGTGTCACCACCCCGCGAGGTCCTTCCTGCGAGGTGAGGAAAGTCTAAGTTCCGGGAGAAGGTGCTCGGGGCCACAATCTCTGGTCCCCGAGCACCCCAGTTCCCCGATGACCCGCAGAGTCTAAGTACCGGGAAGAAAGTGCTCGGGGAGGTGCCCGGTCACCCCCGAGCACTCTAGTCCCCCGACGATCAGATGAGCTAAGTTCTGGAAGAGAGTGCTTGGGGACTGCACGCAGCAGTCCCCGAGCGCACGGTTCCCCGAGGGCCAGTGTGAGAATGCTCGGGAGAGAGTGCTCGGGGCTGCGCGTGGCAGCCCCCGGACTCTCGGTTCCCCGAAAGGTCTGTGCAAAAGTGCTCGGGAGAGAGTGCTCAGGGTTGCTCGTGGCAACCCCCCAGCACTCGGTTCCCTGAAGGTTCGTGCGTGAGTGCTCTGGAGAGAGTCCTTGGGGAGGTAACCAGTGCCCCCGAGCACCCGGTGCCCCGAGGGCAAGGATAAGCATTCTCGGGAGAGAGTGCTCGGGGAGGTGAACAGTACCCCAGAGCGCTCGGTGCCCCGACGACCTGGAAAGGCCCCCGAGGGGCCCGCCAATGAGGTGTCAATCAGTCAGAGGCCTGAGGCCGCATTTAATGAGCATGCGCAGCCTGACATTCCCAACTGCTCCCGACGCAGTGTCAGTTCCTGCCACGTTTTGGCAGAGAGGCATGGGGCTATTAATTGCGCGGGTCCCGTCCTGTATCATTCGGTGTGTCTCGGGATAACATCACCAGGATCAAGGCATTCCGCCTGCCGCCCTGCCGTGGCAGAGGAACAAGACAGGGTGGGCACGCCGGGTAGTTCTGTGGCTACCCGGTGGGCCCTCTCAATGGCGCCCGTTGCCAGGGCGTTTATGGTGACAAGTGACCGGGCGTGCGCCGTATTTTCCACCTCCCCGGTCACTTCACCCAGAGGAAATGATGAAGCCTTTCCCAGTCATGGCGTCTTGGAACTTGTGCCCCCTCCTTCCCGTTCAGGGCATGTAATAGCCGGCAAGTGCATAAAAGAGTCGGCACACAGAAGAGAATGAGGAATAAAAAAAAGCCCAAGCAGTCAACCGTGCCACGACCAACAAAGAAGAGACTGTAAGCATCGAACACAGAAGCACCAAGAACAAAACCGTAGTCCCTGCCCAAGAACAAGGAGCCTCAAGCTCTTAGTTAGACACAATATTCTTGTAACCAGCTACATCCTTGAGGGATCTCCCTCAGGACAGTTATTGCATCCATACAGGAGTAGAGTATTACGCCCCCGTGCGGCCCGAACCTTGTCTAAACTCCGGTGCATTTACTTCCCTTTGCACTAGGTCGATCATCCCCCACCACCGGCCGTTGCATTTACTTTCACCTCCATTTATTTCTCCGACGAACTTATTCAGGATCATCCCCCGGCCGAATCTCTAAAAAGGGGTCTCTCGGGATCCCTGCGACAGGAGTTAATCCTCCAACAGTGGGGGTACGTGAAGGAAGGTGATGAAGAAGAGTATGATGAGGATATCGATCTGGATGGTGCACATTCATCATATTATGAATATGATGAATGTGCACCATCCAGATCGATATCCTCATCATACTCTTCTTCATCACCTTCCTTCACGTACCCCCACTGTTGGAGGATATCGATCTGTTCAATTAGAGAAGTGATTTGTTCCCCCTCGGTTGCCTCACCATGCTCGCCCGGTGAACGGGTGACACATGTCACTTACCTGATTTTTAATTTCCTAACAACCATGGCCCACAAGGTGTCACCTGTTCATCGGGTGACACCTTGTTATCGCCCAATGAGTGGGTGATGGTAGTCTATTATTGTAATTTTTTTGAAATAACCGTGTAATTTTGCAAATATTAAAACCTATATATATATATATATAACTGAAAATATTGTTCATGCCCGACACCGCGAGCAGACGTTGACCAACTATGCACTCCGACCATCCCACGCATCCTACCAGATGGGCCTCTCGTGCCTCTGCCAGCCTAGTCACATAGTGCGCACTAGGGCGAGTGCGCCTCACTGCGGGTCATGCCCCACCATGACGCTCCTGGGCCTTAGCACCCCCAACTGGGCTGCTCCCGTGCATCCGCACGTGCGCCCCACGCTAGGCTTGCCACACTGGGCAACGCGCCCTGCCGATAGCCACCAGCCAAACAATGACTCTTCTCTTTTTCCTTGTCTTTTTATTCCATAGCACACACATGCAGGCTCCATGGAATAAAAAAACTTTTGTGCCATATGCCACGTGATGCTCCGCGCTATAGACCATATAACTCCCACGTATGTCTCCTAATGCAATCCATCACCACCACACCATAGCCCTTACATCTCATGTGTAAGTCTCATGGTGTAATCATCTTCACATACACTATTCCCTAGCCCGAACGTCCCACATGACCTCTTGACTATATTGACCTTAGTTCCTCCATGAACATAGTCCTGGTTCCTGTCACGTACCACGTTCGCCCTCAGAACACACATGCATATGAACAAAATCAATAACCAATTCACCTAACCCATTCCAACCCACATGTTGTTTCAACCCATCTCTGCCCAATCTCTTGACTGCTGCAGATCGTGTATTGATGGTGACAAACTCTCCCATGGTGGCGGTGAACTCTCGCACCCCATGTTCATCCCCGACAGCAGCCAACGGTCATGGTAGAGCCTATTCCCTATGCCCCACCTCATGTGTGTTGTCCCCACTCTGATGAATGGCGGCTAGATCTGAGGGGCACCGAGATGACTGCATTTGAGGTGAGCACATGCTTGCTTTATCTGTCTTGATATGAACATGACTCGATCTAAGCGTTGCTTTCTTTGATTTGAGGTGAGCATGATTGGATTTGAGGTGAGCTGAGATGAACAAGGTCCGGCCGTGTAGGTACTCCGCTTGATTTGCTTGGTTGTGTCCCGATTTGTACAAATAGTCCTATGTTTGTTTTGTTTTTATTGTGATACATGGTCTTAAGGGATTTTGAGAAGGAGGTAATCCACACCAATGAGGTCAATTGCTAGCTTGTTGAGCTCGCCTAGTACCATGCCGATGCTCTCCTTCACAAACTTGGTGGCACGGTGGAGATCTTAGTGGCGACAAGGGAGGAGAGGGAAGGAGCCCCCGGTGACAACGAGTAGGGAGAAGAGGATGAAGGCATTCCCCCTGGTGGCAGCGAGTATGAAGAATAGAACGGTGGAGAGCCTAGCCATGAAGAGGAGGCGGCGGCTAGTCGGGGACCAGTGTCCACTGGTGCGGGTGACTGGGTCCAACCAATGGGTTCAACCCACGGGTTATCACCCTGGTGATAATGTCTAACCCTAACCCATCCCAACCCAACCTAATAATAGAGCAACACAACCTGATTTTTAATTGAACCTGCTTCAACCCATCCCAAAGAAACACAAATAAAGACCCAACCCATGGAACTCGACCCATTAACTAATATTATTTTATTAAAAAATTGTGAAAATATAATTTAAAATGGAAAAATTACAAATATAGGTGTCAGTCAGCACTCCAATTGCCGACTAAGTTGTTGTCGGCAATTGGAGCGCCAACATCCCATTTGGCACACACATGTAGGCTTTTCGGCAATCCAAGTGCCGACATGTCTGTTTTTAGTGTGTTTTGCAACAATACGACATTTTTTTGGCAACAATACAACATGGTTAAATAATAGAGGATCATGATTAATTTATTACGGAATACAAAAAAGGGTCTACTAAGTCAAGCGGGGATATTTCCCTCTTCTTGCACGCTCCGCTTCACGCTCAACTTCCATTTAGCGATGAAGGATAGCTTGACGCCTCCATAGTAGCTCTTCTCACCTTTGCAGTTCATCCTCCTGCCTCTTAAGTTTAGCCTCACGATGCTAGCGTTCCATGTCTCGCATGCTAAGGTCCTCATCTTGTCACTTGCATTCTTGTTTGTGTCGGTGATGTTCTTCACGCCTCGCACGATGTACCTCCTACCTCTGGCGTGCTTACTCCATCAAGAAGATGTACTCCCCTTTTGTTGCGGCCTCTGTGATGTCATCGCCATCATTCTGGAGGCTCATAGTATCGATCCATTGCATGAAGCGGCAAGGCTATAGTTGATACAAGTGTCGTTGGTAGCATGAATTCTGATGTTTGGAAATCAGAAAAATATGAATCTTACCATGAAATCGGGGTCTAAGTCTAGGCACATGAGGTACCTCCTACCATATATGGCCACATCGACGGACATCCGAATTCATGCTACCAATGACACTTGTATCAATTACGACCTTATCGCTTCATGCAATGAATGGACACTGTGACCCCCAGAATGGCGGTGATGACATTACAGAGGCCAAAACAAAAGGTGAGTACGTCCTCAAGATGGAGGAAGCACGACAGAGGTAGGACGCATGTCATGTAAGGCATGAAGAACATCACTAGCGTGAACAAGAATGCAAGCAACAAGAGGAGGACCTTCACATGCGGGACATGGAACGCCAGCATCGTGAGGCGGAACTTAAGAGGCAGGAGGACGAACTACAAAGGCGAGAGGAGCTACTACGGAGGCACTAGGCTATCCATCGTCGCTAAGAAGAGGTTAAGCATGAAGCGGAGCGTGCAAGAATAGGGAAATATCTCTGCTCGAGTCTGTAGACCCTTTGTTGTATTTCACAATAAATGAATCATGATCCTCTATTATTTAGCCATGTTGTATTGTTGCAAAAAAATGTATTTTTGTTCAAAAAAACACTAAAAACAGATATGTCGACACTTGGATTGCCGACAAGCCTCTCAGCTTTGCAACAGCTGACATGTTTGTTAGCTAAGCAACTGCCTTCTGACAGCCCTGTTCGCCTACAGGGCCAGGACAAGAGGGACATGTCGGCAGTTGGTATGCCGACACGACCTGTCGATGTCGATAGGAGCTCGTCTCACCTCCGCGCGTGTGCCAAATGGGATGTCGGTACTCCAATTACCGATAACACCCTAGTCGGCAATTGTAGTCTCTCTCTCTCTCACACACACACACACACACACAAACACATGCACATTTTCCATTTTGAGTTATAATTTTGCAATTTTCCAATAAATAATATTATTTTAAAAAATCAGCTAAAACTAACCCTAAATATAAGGTAATAGTAAGCTGCCCTAAATATATCCTAATATACAATCTATTCGTGATGCATTTCACATGGTTTCTATTTCTAATTCTACTACTTTGATAAAAAAATAGTAAATACAATTAAAACCTCACGGTAGAAGGAGCTCTCTCTCCCTGTAGCCCTCTCCCTCTCTCCCGCATAACTCTCCCTCTCTCCTCGCGCCCCTCTCCCTCTCTCTCCTCCATCGCCCTCTCTCTCCTCGCGTGCAGGCTCTTGCTCTCTGGACCATTGCTGCCGCTCTTCTCTCCGGAAACAAAGTGAACATGAGAGAGAGGTGGTCGCGGCTCACGATAACTACCCAAGGCATACCTGCATTCCGAGTGCCAATATGGCCTTCTCGGCAATTGAAGTGCCAATATGGCCCTCTCAGCACTTGGACGCTACATGGCAGCTTCTCGGCTATGGAAGGGCCTGGAAGGGCCGAGAAGTGTTACACGCACGCCAACAACCTGTGTGGCACCGACATAGCTTCCTGTCCCACCACTAGTCAGCACACCGAATATCGATAGGCTTTTCAGTTACCGATAAGGGGCTAGTCGGCGCTCTAATTGCGGATAAAACATACCCGACAATTGTAGTGTAGATTGACACATATATGTGCAATTTTCCAATTTTGAATTATATTTTTACCATTTTTAATAAAATTATATTATTTAAATAAATTCACAGGCCTGCACTCGCGTCTGGATCAAGGCCGTACTTCGCACAGCAGCAACGTTCAGCCCGGTATATCAACAGGTTAGCTAGCGAAAAGACAAGGAGAGCTAGCAATCGTTGGGGCTTTATTATGGTTTTAGGGTATGTTCGATGAACTAGACGATCGAGTTCGAGTCGCACAAATGCATGGCACCTGATAAACCCAACTGGATCGTAGTATGTCTTATCACACGGCCATGGCTATAGCAGATTAGCAGTACAGCTAGATCATGCATGCATACCGGCCCGCGGCCTAGATACCCTAGTTGTCGGTGCCGACCGACCTAGCTAGCTCGGCCGGCCAATTGGAACGCAGGATTTGAAATGCCTAACCTGCTGCGTGCGTTTTATGACTTCATTGCACGTCCTACGTTCAGAAAAGATGTACGGTGTTTGTTCGCAGCGCCCTAGCCTGCTTCATGTACGGACCACAGTAGGCACGATTTCTCAAGTACGCGAATAGTACGCTTCCTTTGAAATTATTTCCCTTGTTGGCTGGCACAGATCGTTGTTCATCAACAAATTAATCGGAGCCGTTGTGTTCATCATCCGTATCGCCGCCGGTGCCGTCTCCTCGCACAGCCGGCCAGCCACGAACCGCTCTGATTCTTTGCTTGGGAACGCGGTAGATCGCGCGCGTCGAAACATAGCCCGATCACGATGCCACGAATCCCAGGTAAGATACTTATAAATATTTGGCTTCTTGTGTCCCCTGATTTTGACCAACGATTGTCAAAACCCCAAAAGGAAATTAATGGAGGTTCCCGTGAAGAACAAGTCCAGTCCGGCCGATAGCCCGCCGAGACCGTTCCAGAAGCAAGTGGAAGGACCCAGCAAAAATAATCCCACGCAACCGGTCGACGAAAGGAAGATGAGATCGAGGCCTCAACCAACCGGGTAATTAAGGGGGCGATCCGACATGCAAGTTGCGCCACTTGCGCACATAATTTACTCGTGTCACGTACATGTGGTGCAAGTAGCGCACAACTTGCAGGGGAGCCTGTAATTATTATCCAACCTAATTAACAGTAATTAATCATACCAGGCGGTCAATACGAAATGTGGTGCAAGTAGTAACGTCGAAACGGCCGGTGGGATGTGGAGAGGGACGGGATGAAGCAACAGGCGCAAGTTGGGCTTTGGCTTGGCTGGCGCGGAGAGGGACGGCAGGCAGTACAGCTCGAGAAAATAATTTATATTTCTTTCTTATTTTAATAATTTACAGATCGTGAGACGTTAGGCCTTGTCTAGTATATTTAATATCTGAATCTAATTAATATTTTCTCCGTTTTTCAATAATGGTCACTTTGACTATTTTATTTGTTTTTAAATAGTTATCACTTCACTTTTTTAAAATGTAGTTTTCAATTTTATCCTTACAAAATATCTCTTATTCACTTATTTACGGTAGGTTCTAGAATATTTGAGCTAGTTTTTGAGAGCATTTTTGTTATTTTACATTTAAAATTGGGACTACCTTTATTATACCTTGGTATGTATGTTTGACCAAAAGTGACAAGTATTGAAAAACGGAGGGAGTGGCTAAGATAATTTATATTTTTCTTATTTCATCATTTATAAATTTTTTATTATAAATTTATGATATTTTTTTATTATATATCATATTGTAAATTATGTTCAAATCATAAATACATGATCAGATGCCATTATTTCCGTACAGCTCGAGCCGTCGTGACGCGCCGCAAGTGGGCGGCACATTTGCGTCCGGCACCCTGGGTTTAAACTTTAGTCTCAGAAAAGGGTTCTTCCCACGGTGCCCTTCGCGTCCAACTAAGTTTTGTCCTTCCCCCACCGACGAACAAAGGATCTGACGAGCGACGGCTCTGACTAATCAATCGGCACGGCCGGGTTTCCTCTGGGATCAATGAATGAATGATCTTTTTTGCTTCTCCGCCATCGGCCCTTTCGATTACAGCAAATTCATAACTGCAATGAAGTCATACACAAACATGACGCGGATCGGAGGATCGAGATGAACTATCAAATCGAGGGGACCGTTTTGTTGTGCTTGTTGATCTAAAAACGTTGATTTGCTGCACGATCTCTGCTCGTTAATGCATATGCATATGGATTGGCAGCTAGATGTATGCCATAATGCTCATTCGTGCTTCCTTGTGTAGCTTTATGCATCGATTACTGAACATTAGAGTAGCAACAGCCAGGGACGAAGCTACATAGATGGACCCGAGTGCACTGGCATCAGAATTAAAACAAAAATTCAGTGATTAGTAACTAATTCTCATCTCTTGTGCACCTCTGGCTCAAACATGCACACCACCGACACTGTGGTCGTCTTTAAAACGCTAGCTTCGCCACTGGCGACAAACAGGTCTGTGTATATGTTGTTTTTTAGCACCGGATCTCTTTCTCAGGACCTTCATTAGAGGTCTTTTAATGGGTACAAGTCCGAGGTTCGAGTGAGCCACGCTCGCTTGCTCTGTGTATATGTTGTCGCTGCGTTCGCAAACAAGCTTGATCGCGCAAGTGATATTGGAAGCGGGGCAGACGGGAATGTTGTTCTTCGTCGCTTGTGTTCGATGCACTAGATCTTGCTACACATGAACATATGGTACACAGAGATCAAAACTTGCAAAAGGGCATATGTACAATCTTGTGCGATTTAGGCCTTCCAGAGACAATATCTATATTTCGAACATATGTACAGATCAATTCAAGCATGTACCGGAACTGAAATCTCTATCGATTATACTTGTCATCTCTTGAATCTTTTGGACAAGGGAGGGAGGGGTGTGTGTCTCGCAACAACGAGAAAAAGGGGGGTTAAATGTGAAGAAACCAAAGAAAGAAGAAAGGAAAAGGCTCACGCGCCGAAGAAACACGCATCCCTTATTCCCTCCGGCCCGGAAAAACGATCGATCGGTTACCCATGGAGGTGCACGGAGGCCTCACGCGAGCCTCTCTGCTGTGTTAGCCAGCGACTGGAGGTTGCACTTGACGATGGTGTCGACGAACACGCGGGTGTCCTCGGGGGTGTTGCCCGGCGGCACGTCCACCACGTAGGACTCCACGACCACGGTGGAGGCGTCGGGCGCGGCTGGAGACGGGTGGACGGTGGTGACGGAGAGGTAGTTCTGGAGCCGGTGCTCGCCGCCGACGACGCGGAAGCTGAACACGTGGCTCTCGTCGTCAAGGATCTCGAGCCGCTCGCGGCTGGACGCTGCGGGGAGGCCCGAGACGACGCGCACCTCCCTGAGCGTGCCCACGCCGCCGTCGCCCGCCAGCAGTGCGCAGCTGCGCACGAACCGCTTGTACGCCTGCGGCTGGTCGAACCGCCGCACCACGGACCACACCGCCGCGGCGGGCGCCGAGACGTGCTGGACCACCGCAGAGCAGCACCGCCCGGGCCCCGGCGCCGCGTGCTCGTGGTGCTGCGCCGCCTCCGCCGGCACCTCCCCGTCGTGCGCCCCGCACCTCATCCCTGCCGCGGTCGAAGCCGCGCAGCTGACGCCGACACAGACGCCAGCCAGGACCCGGCCGTGGTGCTGGTGCGCCATGCTGGGGCTGGACGCCTGGATGCACGGCATGTTTGCGCTGGCTCTTGGTCTGCTGCTACCTGCCTTCCTCTTCTCTTCTCGTGCGTGCGCCGCGCGGTGGAATTTCTTGCGGCGGCGGTGTGGGCACTGGGGGGATGGTGGGAAGAGGTTGTTGCGGTAGAGGCGTATATATATTCGTAGGGCGCCAACTTGTCCTGGCTTGTACTACTGTTGCCTATATATATCTAGTTGTGTGATCACTTCAATTGCGTTTGCTCTTTAATTAATTAACTTTTCTTGAAGTGGAGTTTAATTATGAGAAATTTGGCCAAGTTGCATGGGGAGCTTGTATTTTCAGTGTTTTTTTCGACTTCGGCATGTTTCATATAGAATTAGTTCAGGCTTGGATAATCTGATGATGAAGCATTGTACTCCATCTCTTAAGACGTATTTTGTTTTTAAAAAAAAGCAAGTGCGCAAGCAACAAACGCAACATGCAAGTCTTGATGCAACCCGGGGTGATTAATTTAAGTGCGAGAGGGGATTGTGTTTGGGCCGGTGAAATATGACTTAATCGAAAGATTTTTCAACTGATAGTAATAGTGATGTAATGAAAGTGGAGCATAGAATGGGTGAGGCAAGTAGGGCATCAAGTTGGTTGAGATGAGTTTATATATCCCCACTGTGCTTGCCCTGGACTGGAGGTGCCCATTTTTATATCGATCAACCCCTCTTGCACTATCTTTGTTGCTTTCCGTCGTCGTGATCCCCTCCCTTTATGATTATTAATCTTTCACCAACTAAAAACTAATGCTACAATTAAAGTTGGCACGGTCGTCAACTTGTCCGCTGCTCTTTTCTTCAGATGAAAGGACCACCAATTAAAGTTGTTCTTGTATCATCTCACCCCACCCCACCCACGCACACAAAAAACTCTACTTGTCTTACAATAGTGTAGCCCAGGTGTTGATTTTTTTCGTATATACAGATAATCTCATTTCTTAATTAAACATGAATCACTAAATATAACCCAGTAATAGTGTTTACATGTTTTCATCTACCGTGAGATAAGCATAGGTGCGAAAAAAAAAACTGAATCATATGCATGGACCACGATAAACCCAAAGGAAATTCCTGACAACGTGTTTACGACAAGGCTGGCAACACGGTCTCTTTCCAGCCATGATTGTGCACGGCAAACATTTTGCAAGGCGACACTTTAGCAAGTACCTATACCTATGACATAAAATAGCACAAAATTTGCCTTTTTTAAAAATAAAATAGCATGATCGATGGATTAGCTTACTTCTTCCACCGAGCGTTCTTCTTCCACGCACATGATCGATACATATGGTACGGTAGGAGAAATATAGCGTACCACAAGATTTTTCAGGACTTCCATGCACATGATCGATCCTGCCTTCAATAAAGGCTGATGATTAATTGATTGCCCTAACAATTTTAACAAAGACACGAGCTCAGCCAATAAATTAATGGAAGAGCATGCAAGAACATAAATGCATTACTACTAATCAACGTGTTACTATGTTGCTACTCCCTCTAGTCACAGGTATTGACGTTTTGGCAATGACAAGGTATTTAAATTATACATTTCACTATTATTTTTTATTATAATATATTTTTAAACTCAATAAAATCATGATATTATGAAAGTGCATTTCAAAACAAAACTACACATATGATTTCTATATTTATTACTTTAAAAGTTTTTTTTTTGAGTAAAGAGAGCGCTTTATTAATTAACCATCAAAGTTATTACAATTGTTGAGGAAGAGCTCATGAATACAAGTAGATGTCTGCGCACACCACAAAACGTTGTGCACAGACCTAACAACTAATTGAGCAAATTCATGAGGTATGTCCAGAACGTCAAGAATTTGTAATACGGGCACTACATGCTATTACTGTTAGATTGATCTCTAACCTTAACTGGACCCAACGGCCCAGTTGGGCCCTTGATCAGCGCCCTGATCGGGGGTGCCCAGCCCACTATGGCTGGAGGGCCCCTGTCACCCTGCGCTATATAAAGAGGTGGGGGCCGGCGGCTCTTTCACGAGGTTCGACTGAGCCGTACACCCCACCGAAACCCTAACCCTAATCCGATCTAAGAGGGGCGCAGCCAGTGACGGGAAGCCACCAGCCGCACCGCCCTGCTCCACCACGTCGACGGCTACACCGACACTGTCCCCGACCGTCGCTGCCCGTGCGCAGACTCCATCAACGAACGTGATGGAGGCATCTGGGTCATCTACCCCGGAGGTATCAGGTTCGTCCCTCTACCTCTCCTCTCTGTCTCTCTGTCTCTCAGTATAGATCGAGTCCTAGGTTTTTGATTCAATTGATAAGCTAGAAGTCCCTCGGGTCTACTCTAGATAGATTCAATAGTCTCAACAATGGTACCAGAGCCTCGGTTGCTAGTGTAGATCTCGACAAGGGCTAGAATCGATTAGAAAAGGAAGTGGAAGGTTAGATCCAGTGCGGGTCTAAGAAGAACAGAGGGTTTCGGTGTAACCCTAACCCTAATTGGGTAAAAGAAAGAAGAGAAGGAGGGCTCGGCACACAAGGCCGAACCCTAGAATCCGCAGAGACTCTCTGGGGAAGAAGCACAGTGAAACCCTTCCCCTTCTTCCCCTTCGTTTTGCTTCTCTGCTGCTCGGATTTAACAGTTTGGAGGCTTACCTCGCCGTTGCTGACACCGCCGTAGCGCGGCTCGCCGGCGCGTGGGGAGAAGAAGGCCGAGCCGGGGTGCTGCTCGCCGGGCTCTGGCCAAAAGGGGCGCCGCAGCCAGGCCGCTCGACGGCGGCGTGCTCACCCGCTGGGTAGCGCGCTCGCCGGCGAGAGGGCCGGCGACGGCGCTGAGTCCTCGGACTTCGCTCGCTCGCTCGTGCTCCGCTGCGGCTGAGAGAGAGAGAGAAGAGAGAGGGGCGAGTGAGCTAGGGTTTCGGCCGTCGCCGGCCGAGCGCCGTTTTGTTCGCGCGATACGGACGGACGACCGTCGGATCGGCGCGGACGGCCGAGATTGAACGGGCCACTTCGCGGCCCAGGCGGGGCGCGCGGCTGCGGCACTTTGCCGGCCCAGGCCCACGTTGCGGCCTAGGCAGGCAGTGCGCGCGCGCGACAGAGAGGGGCCGGGCTGGGGTGCCGAGATGGGCCGAGCCGTTTTGGGCCGAAAAGGAATTGAAAATGCAAATTGGCTCAAAAAGTAAATAAATAAATAATAATAATAATAATAATATAATAATAATAATAATAATAATAATAATAATAATAATAATAATTTTCCCTGTGGGTAAAATTCATGAAAAGAGTTCAATTTTTCCGCTGCATATTTTAAAGATTTTATTTTCACTATTAAATTCGAACCAACGGGAGAATTTAATTTTGAAAAATGGATATGTTTATCATAATGTTGTTATTCTGACCAACGTTGATTAATGGCAATATTATAATGAATTTAATCATGCATTAATTCTATTTCTGCCCAACGGTGATGTAGATTTAATGTATAAACAGTTGTATGTTTTAATTTTGACCAACGTTGAAATCAAGGCATGCAATTGTTGTTATTATTTATGTTCTCACTGTATATGAATTGTGTTTTCAGGCGGATACAATTTGATGAGTTGTATCAAAGAGATCCCCACTCTCAAAGGTGACAACTACACGGAGTGGAAGAAAAAGATAGACCTGGCCTTCATCTTGGCTGAGGTGGACTGGGTAGTCACCTCACCGTGTCCCACTGAACCTGTCGCACCGGTGAGGGAGACAAACGAGACTGATGCCGCTTGGGCAACTAAAGAGAGGGATTTTGAATCCCAAAAGATGTCCTATCACCTTGAGCATAGGAAGTGGTTCACTGCCAACAAGAAATGTTTGGCTGTGATAAAGAACACGATTGAGCCTGCAATTTTGGGCTCAATCCTAGAGTATCACACGGTCACCGAGTACCTCGATAGAATAAAGAGTCAGTTCACTGGCTCTTCAAAGACATATGCTACCCAGCTGATAAAGCAGCTGGTGACAGAGAGGTACTCTGGAAATGGTGGCGTAAGAGAGCACATACTAAGGATGAGCAATTTGGCATCTAAGCTGAAACCAATGGATCTGGCTCTCAAGGAAGAGTTCCTTATCCATCTGATTTTTGCTTCTTTGCCAAAAGAGTTTGACACTTTTGTTGTCAACTACAACATACAGCCCGAGAAGTGGGACTTAGAGAGGCTCATGGCTATGTGTGTGCAAGAGGAGGAGAGAATAAAAGCTGCCAATGGTGGCACTATCAATTATGTAAAAGACAACAAGAAAAGGAATTATAATGCTAACTCCTCCTCAAAGTCAAAGGGAAAAGGTCCACATCAGCCTCAGCAGAATAAGTTCACAGTGGAGAAAAACCAGTGTCTCCATCGCAAGAAGACGGGACATTATAAGAAAGATTGTCCTGATTTCTTAAAGATGATCATGGCAAAGAAAGGTGAGAACATTATTACGTTCATAAATGAATCTCTGTATGTACAGTATTCGAAATCTACTTGGTGGATTGACTCAGGTGCAACTGTTCATGTTGCTAATTCTTTACAGGGATTCTGTTCGACGAGGACTACGCAAAGAAGAGAAAGACACATTAAAGTTGCAAATGGAGTCCGAGCAGATGTTGAAGCTGTTGGCGATCTTTCTCTAGAGCTTGCTGATGGCTTCACACTTTTACTTAGAGATGTACTTTATGTTCCCTCTTTACAGAGAAACTTGATTAGTGTTTCATGCTTGGACAATGATGGATATGATTGCCATTTTGGAAATGGCAAATGTAAGATAACATTTAATAATGCATGTGTTGGTCTTGCTATCTTACAAAATGAGCTTTATTTATTATCACTACGTGATGATGTGAATGTTGTATGCGATGATGGGAACGTTGCGTGCGACAATGAGAATGTATCCTCGTCTGCGGATGTGAACAGAAAACGAAAGAGAACTCACGATGCGTCGTCGAAATTATGGCACTGTCGTTTAGGCCATATTTCGAGGGGGAGAATAGAAAGACTAGTTAAGAATGATATTCTTCCTTCATTAGAGTTCTCAGATTTAGAACAATGCAGAGAATGCATAAAAGGAAAATATGTAAAGAAAATTAAGAAAGATGCCAAACGAAGCACAGGAATTCTACAGATTATTCATACAGACATCTGTGGTCCGTTTCCTGTAAAGAGTGTGGATGGTTATGATTCGTTCATAACATTCACAGATGATTACTCCCGTTATGGCTACATTTATCCAATCAAAGAAAGAACAGAAGCATTGGATAAATTTAAGATATTTAAGGCAGAAGTTGAAAACCAACACAATTTAAAGATTAAGATAGTCAGGTCCGACCGTGGGGGGGAATACTATGGTCGGCATACCCCATATGGCCAAGTTCCTGGACCTTTTGCAAGGTTCTTACGGGAGAATGGCATAGTTGCCCAGTATTCTACACCGGGCGAACCTCAGCAAAATGGAGTAGCTGAAAGGCGCAATCGTACCCTGATGGATATGGTGCGCAGTATGATAAGTTACTCCACCTTACCGTTGAGCCTGTGGATGGAGGCATTAAAATCCGCCATTCATATTCTCAATAGAGTACCAAGTAAGTCGGTGCCCAAAACACCGTATGAGTTGTGGACAGGAAGAGTACCCTCACTAAACCACTTACGTGTGTGGGGGAGTCCTGCTGAGGCTAAAGTATTTAACCCAAACATTGGAAAACTAGATCCCAAAACAGTAAGTTGCCATTTCATTGGCTACCCAGAAAAGTCAAAAGGTTTTCGTTTCTACTGTCCAGACAGACATACAAAGTTTGTAGAAACGAGACACGCTGTCTTCCTAGAGGATGAAATGATGAGGGGGAGCATGGTAGCTCGAGAAATTGACCTTGAAGAGAAGCGGGTGTATGCACCCACTCCGATGATTCATGAGCCATTTTTCTCACTACCTGCTGTCGCTGCACCGACAATGCAAGATACTGTGGTGCCAGCACCTGTTGTTATTCCACCTGTGGCAATAATGAATGACGATGAGGAACATGTTCTTCAGGATCCTGTAAGACCTATTGCCACACATGAGGGGGAGCAACAACAGCCTCAAACAGAAGATGTGCCAAATGTGGAGGCCCCTAGAAGGTCTCAAAGAGTTAGAAGATCAGCTATTCCTGCTGATTATGAAGTGTACAACACTGAAGAATTTCAAATGGAGGATGATCCCACCTCATTTGAAGAAGCCATGAGAAGTGATCATTCATCAAAGTGGCTTGAGGCCATGGAAGATGAAATGAAATCTATGAATGCCAATAAAGTTTGGGACTTGGAAATAATTCCTAAAGGAGCCAAAATAGTAGGCTGTAAATGGGTCTACAAAACCAAACTTGACTCCCAAGGGAATATAGAGAGATATAAAGCGCGACTTGTGGCAAAAGGCTTTACGCAAAGAGAAGGGATTGATTACAATGAGACCTTTTCTCCAGTCTCATGTAAGGATTCCTTCAGAATCATAGTGGCGTTAGTGGCACATTACGATTTAGAATTACATCAGATGGATGTAAAGACGGCATTTCTCAACGGGGACTTGGAGGAAAATGTTTACATGGCACAACCGAAAGGATTTGTCATGGAAGGAAAAGAACGAATGGGATGCCGCCTAAAGAAATCCATTTATGGATTGAAACAAGCTTCAAGACAGTGGTACTTGAAGTTTGATCAGACAATAAGGAATTTTGGGTTTAAAGAGAATGTAGAGGACAATTGTATCTATGCAAAGTTTGTGAATGGGAAGTTTATCTTCCTTGTCCTGTATGTAGATGATATCTTACTTGCTAGTAGTGATGTCAGTCTACTACTGGAGACAAAGAAGTTTTTGTCCTCAAAATTTGATATGAAAGATCTTGGTGAAGCTTCGTTCGTTCTAGGGATCGAGATTCACCGAGATAGAAGTAAAGGGGTATTAGGACTATCACAAAAGGCATACATAGAGAAGATCTTAAAGAAATTCAGTATGCACAAATGTAGTCCCTCACCTGCTCCTATAGTCAAGGGCGACAGATATGGGGATTTTCAATGCCCCAGGAACCAGTATGAGATCGATCAAATGAAAACGGTTCCATATGCTTCAGCTGTCGGAAGCTTACAATATGCTCAAGTATGTACGCGCCCTGACTTGGCTTTTGTTACCGGGTTACTTGGCAGATTCCAGAGCAATCCTGGAACAGAACACTGGAAATTAGTAAAGAAAGTCTTGCGTTATTTGCAAGGAACGAAAGGCCTCATGATGACGTATAGAAGATCAGATTCACTCCATATAGTGGGATATTCTGATTCTGATTATGCGGGAGATGATAGAAAATCTACGTCTAGATATGTATTCACTCTCGCAGGGGGAGCTATTTCATGGAAAAGCTCAAAACAAACCGTCACTACATCGTCCACAATGTATGCCGAGTTTGTAGCGTGTTATGAGGCAACGGGGCAGGTGAACTGGCTAAAGAAGTTCATACCCGGTTTGAAGGTGGTTGACGACATCTATAGACCACTTAAGTTATACTGCGATAATAATCCAGCAGTACAGTATGCTCACAACAATAAGTCAAGTGGTGCTGCCAAACACATTGACATAAAGTATTATGTTGTGAAAGATAAAGTCCGGGATCATGTCATAAGTCTTGAGCATATAAGTACCGAAAAAAATGCTCGCGGATCCGCTTACAAAAGGCTTACCACCCAACGTGTTCAGAGAACATGTAGCCGGCATGGTTTTAAGGGAAAGCCTATAATTCCTGGACAAAATAAGGCCCAAAAGTTAAGTATCTATTTCAGAACAGAGTGGTGTGTTGTAGCTGTTAAATCTATCGATAATTGACCGTGACGATGAGACATGCTCTATGCGCTAATCTGTAATGGAATGAACAAAAGTAAATGATATGAAAATGAAAGATGGAATGAGATCAAGGGGGAGATTGTTAGATTGATCTCTAACCCTAACTGGACCCAACGGCCCAGTTGGGCCCTTGATCAGCGCCCTGATCGGGGGCGCCCAGCCCACTATGGTTGGAGGGCCCCTGTCACCCTGCGCTATATAAAGAGGTGGGGGCCGGCGGCTCTTTTCACGAGGTTCGACTGAGCCGTACACCCCACCGAAACCCTAACCCTAATCCGATCTAAGAGGGGCGCAGCCAGTGACGGGAAGCCACCAGCCGCACCGCCCTGCTCCACCACGTCTACGGCTACACCGACACCGTCCCCGACCGTCGCTGCCCGTGCGCAGACTCCATCAACGAACGTGATGGAGGCATCTGGGTCATCTACCCCGGAGGTATCAGGTTCGTCCCTCTACCTCTCCTCTCTGTCTCTCTGTCTCTCAGTATAGATCGAGTCCTAGGTTTTTGATTCAATTGATAAGCTAGAAGTCCCTCGGGTCTACTCTAGATAGATTCAATAGTCTCAACAATTACTACAATAACTCTCTAATGACCCGCTTAGGACTCTGTAGCAAAACCTACAATAACAGGGTTTCAGACTCGTGAATTTAATTTTGGGTTAATTCGATATATGTCATTGCAAATATACGAGGTTTTAGATATGCCACTACTGATTTTAGACTTAGAAATAAGCCATTACAAACTTGTGGAATTTAGACGTATGTAATAACAAAAGTTTTATTGACCTCACTTCCCCCCCCTCTCTCTCTATCGCGCATGATGCCCACTGACTCCTAGACCCGACAACCTCGTTGACAACCTATCTCTGTTCCCCCTCCCTTTCTTCGTTCACCCCCAAGATTCAATTGTCCCCATGGTCGTCGCCCTCAGATTTGGCAAATCTTGTGGAAGCCCTCGCCATTAGAGGAGGAGTAGTGCTATGAAGGCCAATCGACCCAGGTCCAGCTGGTAGCACGTCCAGTAGCCAATGGGTGCAGCAATGTGTCTCCAGCATCGACGGTGGTGCGTTCCTCGAAGCCCTTGCCGTTAGAGGAGGAGTAGTGCTATGAAGGCTAATCGACCCAGGTCCAGCTGGTAGCGCGTCCAGTAGCCAACGGGTGCTACAATGTGTCTCCAGCATCAACAGTGGTGTGTTCCTCCACCTACCAGCTCCACGCTAGAGTTGAAGGAGAAGCCATGTTCTAGGATGGCCGGATCTAGGGGCACTGCACTCGGGACGACCAATCCTGGTGGTGACGGTTGATGGTGAGGGGCTCGAGTGCTGCTGTCGTCCCCGAGCTGACGAGAGAGAGACGTGGGATGGTGGGGATCCACCGACCAAATGATGAACCTAGGCGTCGGTGGGGCAATTCTGACCTACGAGGAGAATATTATTGCTACAAGAAGGGAATCAAAGGGGAGGAGGAATAAAGACATGAAGACCAATTTGGTCCAAAAAAAATGTAATGGCACATTTGAAAGTCTAAAGTAGCAGTGGCATATCTCAAATCTACCATATTTGCGTTGGCGAAAACTACTGCAGCTGAAGCGGTCAGACTAATAAATCAATCAGCTTGCAAATTGAGATTAGCCCACTTGCACAAGGCTGGTGGACGAGATAAGGGCGCGAGCGAGGGGACGCAAGCAAGTGGGAGCCGCGCGTCGCTTTCTGAGATGCCAGTAGTACGCCTACACCCACGGCCAGTTGCGCCAACCGCAGCGTCACTGCTGATCACGAGCCCGCAACCCTGTTTCCCGCCCGGCGATCGCGGCACGCTGCGCTGCTTGGATCAGAAGCCTTCGCTGCGGTACCACCACCACCCCCACCAGAGCATGCAAGTGGGGTGTGCTCGTTGGAACGAGGACTGCTCGCAGCTCACGAGCGACGACGAGTCACGCCAGTGGTTGTAGCTGGCTGTTATCCGTTTTTTTAGATGGGCTGTTCTGCTTTACTCGGACTTTTTTTTGAGGGGACGGGCTATATATTTTTTGAGGGGATGCTTTACTCGGACTTTTTAGTTGCGTCTGAGCTTCGAGTGTCCTACAGCCTGCAACGATCGTGAGACTTAGGCCCAATCCAAAGACAGATAAACGTTGCCACTGTTCTGATCCTGTGCTTCATACTTTATAACGAACGACAGGACAAGGCCGTGTACGGCTTGTTTGTAGGTGGAATCGGATGACGAATATAGTTACGTCATATTTTTTTTATCGGAATCAAAATAACACACATATAGTTTCCGATACAGATATAAATAGTCTCAGTTATAAATATGGATCAATATAAATTAAATATATGACGAGTTAAATACATATAATGTCAGCTATATTGAGCAAAAGTAACAACCATATATCGCATATGTTATGATTATTCGATATTTATGTATCTACAACTCAACTACATTAGAGATTTAATAAGTAAATCAACGACATACTCTCATAAAAAGAGTTACGTTAGAACAAAATTAGAGAAGTTACGAATACTCATTATGCTGGTTAAAGCTTCTATTAATTATTTTAATAAATTGATAACTTTAAATAAAAATATATCAACTACAAACTTGTAAATCTCATCAAAAACTATAATTTTTATATAAAGATCGTCTCAAACGGATTCCGTATGAAAAAGTTAAAACTCTAAAAGATAAGCTCAGATAATTATGAGATAGTCTTAGACTATATCTAATTTTATTCTCAAATATCCAATATCTAAAAAATATCTAACTCTCTCCATCTGATCTGATATCTGATACAAATATCTAATATCCGATCCGATATTAAATCCTAGTATTTAAAACGGTTTGGTTAAAAACAACGAAAAAAAATCGGGCCCATTTTCACCATACCTGTTTGGATAAGCCGAGATCCAGCCCAACCCACGTGGAACAATCTGGCGCGTGAGAACCTCCTGGACTGACCTGTGAACGATTTTGAATAGGAATAGAGCAGGAATCCATGTGAAAAAAGAAGATACTCCAGAGTCCAGTCTGAGTCCCGCGGGCCCACCCAAATGCTTCCCCGTCTCCTCCCGCCCCGCCGCCTCCTCCTCCGAACCCTACCCCGGGCAGCCGCCGCCGTTGATCTCCAACGGAGGCCGTGCTCTTCGTCGTCGGCGTGCAGCCCGAGCCTGTCGATATGGCGGAGGAAGAAGGAGATGGGGAAGGAGGGCCTCATGGCGGTGGCGCAGCTCAAGCGGCTCGCGGCGCTGCCCCCGGCCGGGGGCCACCCTCGCCTGGAGCAGTTCATGCGCTCGCACGTCTCGCGGCTCCTCCGCACCGACCTCCTTGCCGTCCTCGCAGAGCTGCTCCGCCAGGACCACGTCATTCTCTCAATGAAGGTTTCACTCTCGTCCCAATAAAAGCTGTGTGATTTACTGTTTAGTCCATGACTACATTTTGCAATTGCTTACTATTGCTTGTAGTGTGGAAGAATCGACCTAATTGAAACGTTTTAGTTATGCAGCTCTCTCTCTCTCTCTCTCTCTCTCTCTCTCTCTCTCTCTCTCTCTCTCTCTCTCTCTCTCCCCGGGGAATAGCGTGCAATTTGGGCTTGCTGCGGGGTTTGAACTTGAACTTTGAATTACTAAATGGAGATTTTAGGGCACTGGTTAGGTTTGTTAGCGATAGGATTTTTGGTACATATCCCTCTAATTGTGGTATATATCCTAAAATCTGTAATTCCTCTAATTGCTCTCATTAGCCCTATAAATGGAACCCCAGGCATTCTGCTGGGTGTGACTAACCCCAAATCTCTCTCTCTCTCTACTTCTGCATGTTATCAGTTTAGGGTTCCTTCCAAGGCTTGCAACCCTAAGGCATCGCCGCTGGTTTCTCCACCATTGGACTCCACCTTCTGCTGCAATAATGGGGTCCGAGTGCAGCCTATCTTCTTCCTCCACCTCCGGCACCGCCAGGCTCATCGGCTCCTGCCGCGCGCCCATATCCGTCCTCCTCGATCTCGACGCCATCAACTTCATCAAATGGAACATCTTCCTCTACGCCCTCCTCGGTCGCCATGGCCTGCTAGCGCACATCGACGGGACTGGCGCCCAACCCGCTGATCCCGTGTGTATCAAAGATGACTGTGCCGTCCTCTCCACCATGTACGGTAGCATGACTCCGAAAGTTCTTGATATTATCCTCGACAAGAACATGAGCGCTCGTGTGCTTTGGGTCACCGCCGAGGAACTCTTCCTCGACAACAAGGAGAGCCGCTCCATCGTCCTCCTCAACGAGTTCCACGCTTTGCAGCAGGGTGATCTCAACATCACAACCTACTACAAGGAGCAGAAACGGCTCGTCGACACCCTACATGATGCCGACTCTCCTATCGAGGATCGTCGTCTCGTCCTCAACATTCTTCGCGGGCTCAATCCGCGGATGTCGCAGGCGGCCTCCTTCATCTCCATGTCGACACCATTGCCTTCGTTCGCCAAGACTCGGTCGATGCTCCTCGCCGAGGAGATGCGGATCGCGAACACAGCCAAGGCCGCTGCTGCTACCGCACTTCTCTCAAGCGCCTCTTGACTGCCTTCGTGCTCCGTCTCCTCGTGTCGAGACACTAACTCAAACGCCGCCAAGCACAAGGGCAAAGGAAAGACGAAAGGCGGCAACAAATCGTCCAAGGGTGGCAACGGTGTCCGATCGGGCTCATCGGCGCCTAGTCCCACTGACTCTTGGATTTGCTTCGACCCCGGGACAAACACATGGGCCACTCCGGCTCCTGGTGGCGCCGGTATCCTCGGTGCCAGACCCCAACAGGCGCTCACCACGATGGTCATGCCTCTGTACCAGTCGTCATTGTCCTCAGCGGGCTCCGCCCCCGCCTCTTGGGACAGCTGCCCTCGTAGCCACCTTGAACAATCTCACCATGAACAGTGGGTGGGTTGTCGACTTCGGAGCCTCCACGCATGTGACGTCAAACGATGATATCCTCCGGTCTCCTCGTTCCTTATCCTCCCCCTTTTTTGTCACGGTCAGGAATGACGCCTCCATGCTCGTCTCTCTTTCGGGACACTCCTTTTTGGCAGAAGAAAATATCTTCCACGAACAAGTGCGACGAGAGCACACACGAATGGCTCAAGCTTAGAGAAGAAGTGGAGATGAAGGAACACCAAATGTATTGATCGTCTAAAGATTCGTCATCTGGTCTGGTTTCCAGGGGTCTGTATTTATAGTGCCATTCGGGGTGTAAACGTATAAATATGCCCTTATAGAGATAACGCTACAAGTTACCGCTATACTGCAGGGACCTAGGACCAATCGAACTTACACTGCCCGAACTCTGGTAAAAATACTTTTACCCCTACCTAGAGATATTATCTATTATGGTAAATACAGTGGTGCAAGTAACCGTAAGGGTGCGATGCTGAGACAATTGTCAATTGCGGCACGGCGCCATATTGTCCTGGTGTCAGGATGACCTCCACTTGCACTGGCATTAACTACCGGCCACTTTGTATCAGATGACTGCAGGGGGTGTTCTTCCTTTGCTGATATTTCTTTCGGAGGCTAGCTGCCTCCCCTGCCTGGAGAAGGGACGGCCTGATGAGCTCTTAAGGCCTCCGAAGGTTACAGTCTCTGTGGGGAGCCCGGAGCCATAGAGCTCCAGAGTAGCACTAGATGGCAACTCTCTGGTAATGCCTATGGGCTGAGGCATTTCCCCTAATAGTACCCCCTCATCCGTTGGCCCCGAGGTTCGGAGGGTTGAGCAGATGTTAGAAGGAATTAGCTCCAGCCTAGTCTCGTAGTCAAGACCTCCTGAATCACCCCTCGTCATCGGGGAGTCTGTCCATAGTGACCGCAAGTGATGGTGGCGAGGCTCTGACAAAGACGATGTAGTCCGGAGGGAGTTACTTGGTTGCCCTGGGCTTCAGAGCCTATGTGAAGGTTAGAGGCATGGCCGTTGTTGGAGCCGAAGGTTGTCAAGGTTGTGATGGAGGTATGCGCTCCAGGCCCATGTGGGGGCCGGAGTGAGCCTTTCAGCCCCCCTGATGGTGAGTCTTTTTGTCACTTCAATCGTCGCAATGGAGATTATATGTGGAAGCAAGGTATTATCCTTTTTTTTCTCCAAGTATTTAAGGACGTGAAGTGACACTGGTGCAGTTGACCAGGTAACATGTGGGTTTGCCGGGGGTCTCGTGCTCACAGCCCTTGCACGCGCCGAAAAGAGGCTCGAGCCATAAATGCGACGAGACGTGCGTAAAAAACCAGGGTGTCGCTGTAGGATGTTGCCACGCGTACGGGGATCGACTAGGATGTAGCCACGGGCCCCTAGGGGAGTAATGGAAAGTGCCGCGAAGCGACGCCCACAACTGTTATGTTTTCTTCCCCGGGCGTGCGTGACTGATGGGTTCGGCTATAAAAACTGGGGTTAACCTAGATGATTACTCTTCCTTCTCATCGTCGGAAATGACGATGGCCTTGACTGGTTCGTCACCTCCGACGTCTGCCCTGGCTTCGCCTGTCGTGGCACCTCCGGTGGCGAGCGATCTCGCGGGCATGCTTGCAAGGCTAGAGTCAGTGCTTGCAAAGTTGGAACCGATGACCATCGTGCTTCCATCCATGTAGAGGGGGCTGCCTCCCGCTGCTTCGGCTCAATCTCCAATCCGAGCGGTCACTCCTGTCGTGATCATCGATCTTCAACGATGAAGGGGAGGCCAACTGGGATCTCCTGATGAAGGAGATCGACGAGAAGGCAGAAGCGAAGAAAGGGGCGGCCCAGACAGAAAAAGAGGCCAAGGAGGAGAGAAAGAGGGCTGTGGAGGAGGTCTCTTCGTCCTCGTCTTTGTCTTTCGACAGCTCGGGGGCTGGCTGCTGCATCAGCTTTCGTAGCGGTAGACCTCAGATGAAGCACATACATCGCTTCATGCGCGGTCTTTGTTAGGGCTTGTAGTTTTCTTTTGTCACCTTGTACTCTTTCTCCTCCTAGTTTGCTCTCTCAAGATTTGTTTCCTGTATGTCGGTGCTACTCTCTATAAGTGTCCTTTGGATGTGCAAGTTTTAGTAATATAACTAAATCCTTGGAATCGATAAGTGTTTTTTCTTGGATCGAAGTGTATGGCGATCCTCCGAACATGTGGCCAGACATGATATACCCTTTTTTCTATCCAATGTCGGTTCAAACTCCTCCCCAAATTTGTTCCAGATTTTCGATTGAAAGCGATCCACCTAGAGCTCAGCAGACGAGCTCTAGAGGCAGGGTCATCCGAAGCCGCGCGATGATGCGCCGGAGGAGTTACCGGAGGTGAAGGCAATGGCGAGGCCAGGGGAGGCGGTCCGCGACCCCCTCGGCCCTTAGCTGCAGCCAGGCTCTGGAGGCAGGGCCATCCAGAGCCCTGCAACACCCGTCACGCCATGCGCGACACCGATCATCGCCACTGGTAGTGGCACTGGACTATCCGACGCACTTCGCATCTGTGCCACCGGAACATCCGGTGCCTAACTCGCGGCACCAGATCACGATGGCTTGACTGCGGCACCAGATCACGATGGCTTGACTGCAGCACCAACCACGACACATGTGCCGCGGACCTCCGCCAGGCCAGCACTCGGCCCACATCCTATGCAGACACGTGCCAAGGACAGGATTGTCGTCCCTGTCGATCGGCTCAACATGTTCGCCATCCATAGTGTGCCTTCACCTATCCCAAAGACGTACCGCGCCGCCCTTCAGGACGCCCATTGGCGTCAAGCTATGTTCGATGAGTACTCTGCACTCATGGACAACGAGACTTGGACTCTAGTCCCTCGTCCCACTGGTGCTAATATCGTCTCTAGCAAGTGGGTCTACAATCTTAAGTTTCACTCTGATGGCTCCCTCGCACGCTACAAGGCTCGTTAGGTCGTTCGCTGCTTCTCTCAACAGCCGGGAATCGACTATGACGAGACCTTTAGCGCAATTGTGAATCCAGCTACCATCCGCGTTGTGTTGAGCATCGCTGCCTATCGCTCCTGGCCGATTCGCCAACTCGATGTCAAGAACGCTTTTCTCCACGGTACACTCGACGAAGTGTTTTGCAAGCAACCGTCTGACTTCGTCGACTTGTTTCAACCTCGGCACGTCTGTCACCTCAAGAAGTCCCTATACAGTCTCAAGCAGGCGTCCCACGCTTGGTACCAGCGGTTCGCCACATATGCTTGTAAGTTGGGCTTCGTGACATCCCTCTTCGATAGGTAGCTTTTTGTTCTTCGTGAAGGCAATGACGTCTCCTACCTGCTACTATACGTCGACTACATCGTCATCACTGCTACTTCCATTGAGCTTCTCTCACGTATCACCTGTCAGCTCCACGATGAATTTGCCATGATGGACCTTGGTGATCTCCACTACTTCCTCAGCATCTCGGTGAGTCGGTCACCATCTAGGCTTTTCCTGTCTCAGCTACAGTACGCTGCCGACCTTCAGCGCGTCGGCATGGTTGAGTGTCACTCAACCATGACTACCGCGGACACTCAGGCTTAGCTGCTCGCTGCGGCTAGCGATCCAGTCAAGGACCCGACGGAGTATTGGAGTCTTGCTGGTGCACTTAAGTACTTGACTCTGACGCGTCCTGACATCGCCTACGTCGTTCAGCAAGTGTGTCTTCACATGCATACTCCTTGTGAATCCCATCTTGCGCTCATCAAGCACATTTTGCGGTATGTGAAGGGCACGCTCGGCTTCGGTCTTCACCTCCATGCTACACCAGCTACCTCTCTCACCGCGTACTCTGACGCGGATTAGGCTTGTTGCCTTGACTCTCGTCGTTCGACTTCTGGCTTCTACATCTACTTGGAAGACAACCTGGTCTTGTGGTCGTCCAAGCGTCAGACTACAGTCTCCCGCTTTAGTGCTGAAGCGGAATACAGCGTTGTGGCCCATGCGGTTGCTGAATGTTGTTGGCTTTGACAGCTACTTCAGGAGCCTCATCTACCATTGCGGACTGCTACTCTCGTTTATTGCGACAACGTGAGTGCGGTCTACATGTTATTTAACCCCGTCCAACATTGACGAACCAAGGATATCGAGATCAACATTCACTTTGTGCACAAAAAGGTCTCCATTGCTCACGTTCGTGTTTTACATGTACCATCTAGTCTCCAGTTCGCCGACATCATGACGAAAGGGTTGTTGACTCAACTGTTCCTTGATTTCTGGTCCAGTTTCTGTGTCCGGTCCCCTCCCGCCGCAACTGCAGGGGATGTTAGCGATATGATTTTTGGTACGTATCCCTCTAATTGTGGTACATATCCTAGCAGCTGTAATTCCTCTAATTGCTCTCATGAGCCCTATATAAATGGAACCCAGGCATTCCGCTGGGTGTGGCTTCCCCCAAATCTCTCTCTCTCTCTTGCTCGCTATACTTTTGCAAGGTCGAAACTGGAATGCCTTCAGAGCATTGGGTTGTCAGGTTGCTTGCATATTGGTCTAGGAAATGGTAGTTCTGATGTGCTATCCGCATTGAAATGGCCTCCGCTGAAACAGGAGAATTTTTCAAAATCAGTTTTGACATTTCAAGAAGGGGGAAATAGGACTAAAGCAGACATAGATCAGAGGAAGTTGCTCGTCCAGACCTTGTAGCAGGGCCTTAGACTAAACGTGGGTTTCTTCTATGTTGTAATTATCCAACCCTAGCCCCCAGTCTGGGGCTGAGAACTCGTCATCTCCTTTAATCAATTGAAAGAATTCCTTCCCATTTCAAAAAAACTAGTAGATGATATGACTCTTCATTTGCACTGGCGTAGACTTTGTGCATGCATTGTGTTATTTGAATTGTAGAGCAGGGATGCTAATGCTGTATTTATGCAACATGTTGCTTATAATGTAGAATGCAAGTGTTAATCACGTCACTAACTACCGGCTTTTACTTTTTCTGAGGACTAAACAGCACCTTTAACTATACAAATTTGATGCATTATCTCCACTTGAGTTGCCTGCTGCAACAACGAATTAGGGACCTAGTTAAGGATGTCTGTGCTTCTTTATTTCCTCTGTGCTCTTCCTAAGCACACTGTAGTGTGTTGTTATGTGTAGCTAGCTATGTTCTATTCTTTTGAAAATAGGTATTTTGGGCGTTTTGTGCTATTTTATCAGAAACCAAGATGACATTGTGTACTTAGCTTAAAGTAGGACTGATCATTAGCTCATTGCTGTCCAAAACTTGAATAGTTCATTTTAACTTTAGGTAACGTCCCACAATGTCACTTTGCAGAAAGATTTTCTTTTGGTTTATTGCATTTTCTAATAAGCAGTTGAAGTGTTTTCGAGTGTTAAATAACTTGCTTAATACAATTATGATATTTGAAGCATTCTGTCGGCATAAATAGTTTGATTGGCTATGGTGCTTTTTATCATTACAAACTATGAACCTGCTGGGGTTTTAACTTTTTAAGTGCATAGTCCAATCACTCAGAATTTATTCGCACCCTTTGGCCCCTCAAGTATACAACAATAACAACAACAAAACCTTGAGTCCCAAGCAAGTTTGGGTTAGGCTAGAGATGCAGCCCAACAAGAGGCACACCAAGCAAAGAGAAATAAATAAAGAAAAAGATAGTAATAAAAGAAAATAGTAATACTACTAGTAAAGGATGTTTGATTTCTGTCATGGTTCTAGCATGTGGATCGCTAATTTCCAGGCACTCCTATCTTCTTTGCCTACATTCTGTTACTTCAAGCTTCTTTTTACTATCTCCTCCTATGTAAAAGTTGACCGATCCCTTCCTCTCCTTGAATTGTACTTGGTCCCTGAAGTATAGGCAGACTATTTTGGAATGCTGGAGTCCTCTAGAATTTGTCTCAGACTTGGTATTACATAACTTTATTCTTGAGTATGCTAAACTTGGAAGCAATTACTTTATTTACTTAATGAGGCTTGGTCTTGCTGATAGATGTTGAAACACACTTTTCAGAGACTACTGATAGATCTGTCCTGTTACCATTCAACTACTGTTTTCTTAATCACTTGGATACTTATTTCCTCTTTGTTCATTTTTTTGATATATTAGGCAGTTTTAATTGTAGAATCTTAAGGATTTGCCAATTATTCGGGTGCCGATTATGGATTTACCGCTCATTCTGTTGAAACTGAAGTTTTGTGTACCTTTTCATGGTGCATTATATGATTTACCATTTTGTCCTTTAAGCAATGCTTTTAGACAAGGCTTACCAACCTAAATGTCCGTGTGAGGCCAAGTCACTACTCACTAGAGACGAGGTGAGGCAAATTTATGAGGCAACTCAAGGAATGTCAACATTAATTGATAGCCTTATTGAATTCTCATATGCAAAAGATAAACTAAGTACCACCTAATCATTTAAAGAAATCTCAAGTCACCTTTTCACCTAGTACGACTCAGCCCGAGGGGCATATGAGTCTTTCACTGGGACCAAAAGTGACTAAAAAAACATGGAATGGGATTAGAGGGCCAAAATGGCTAATTATATAGTGCACCATGGAAATAAGTGGCAAGCCTTCAATTCCAATGGACTGAGTGCTAATCCTCAATTTCCCCTTTCTAGTTGGGGAGTGTGTCCAGCTTGGAGACGCACCTATGCTGTTATCGCATTCTAGAGTTGGATGTTTCCAAAGCTCCATGTTCCTAGAGCCTAGCATTCAGTGTATGACAAATAGTCATATACTCATATTTGAAGCTTGGTACATTTGTCTGCAATATTAAGCTATTGATTTGTTGTTACAGATATATGGTGTTGTGCGGAAAGAAATCTGGTACCGTCCCGATATGTACTTCTACCGAGACATGCTATATATGCTAGCCAGGAACAAGAAGATTGACGAGACAAGGCAAGTCTGGGCAGATCTGAAGTCTGAAGATGTGCTCTTTGATCAGCACACTTATGGCGACATTGTGAGAGCCTTCTGTGACGCTGGCTTAATTGACCTGGCAATGGAAATTTACGAGGACATGAGAAGCTCTCCCGACCCACCTCTCTCATTGCCATTCCGTGTCATCTTGAAAGGCCTGGTTCCGTACCCCGAACTGAGGGAGAAGATAAAACAAGATTTCCTGGAACTTTTCCCTGATATGATTGTATATGATCCCCCAGATAGCTTATCAGATGTAGATGACGAATTCAAGTTTTGATGAAATGTACATCCTTACGTTCATGTTCCCAGGCTTCCTGGAGTTACATCATAAGATCATTAAATGGCCACCTGATCAACTTGTGGTTCTTCCCTGCATTGTAGCGAAAGCTCCATTTCCCTTTGTTCTCTTGGCAGATCAGATCAGTTGTAAATGCAGTTGTTAGTTATTTTACCCTGCTCAAGAACTAGGTGTATCACCAATTTCTGTCTTGGTGAATAATGTTTGTTAATCTACAGCTTGAGAATTAGAGTCCTCCATTAGCTTGTCAGATGTAGACGAGGTATTCAAGATTTGAATCGTTTGATGAAATATACATCCTTACCTTTACGCTTCAATGCTTCCTGGAGTTACCATCATAAGATCTACGATAAGATTATAATTGCCCACCTGATCAACTATTTGTTCTTCTATGCATCGTAGGAAAGCCTCCATTTCTCGTTGCTCTTTTGGCACATCAGATTTCTCATGGTTCTTTTGGCAGATCAAATCGGTTGTAAATGTTTCTCTTGGCTCTTGGTGGATCACTAATTTTTCCCTCTAGCTGAATCATGCTTGTTAATTTATACCTGAGATTTAGGGTGCGTTTGGCAGCAAGAAACGTTTCAGATTATGGATAGAATACCGAACGGTGCTTTCGTCAAGTGATTTGAATTCAAATTGGGAGAAACTTTCTCTCTTTTACATTGTTGAGGGAGAAACCAGCAAAATGTGGTTTCTTTCGTTTATGAACCACTTCCTCCTTAGTTACAACTGTCATCCTCGTTTGAGAATCAAAATGCATCCAACTAATCAAACAATTATATAAAATTATTCTGATTCGCTAGAGAAACATTTTCAAAGGTAATTTGAATCAAAACGCTTCTAGGAGAATATATATCCTTAGGCCCTTAAGGATCCATATTCTCTGAGAAATATTTTGGTTCTGGATTCTTTTTAGAAACAGTACTCTAAAAACCGTTTGACTAGTTGGTTGGTTTCGGTTTCTTTGAAAGAGATGATGGTAATGCAATTGACTATTTTGCTCTTGTGCTGATATGTTTTTTCTTATTGCATGCATGTTATGTGATAAATTGATAATTGTTGCCTACTCAGTAATATACATGCTATGACCATTTATTTTTTATTTTTTGCTGATACCATTTTACTGCCTTTCTCTCCTCTCATCCTCATTCCTTCCACTCTTCCCATTGCCCTCTCTCATCCCCACTCCGATCCACCCATGCCCATCTGCCGGCCGACGGCCTTCTCCCTTTACACCTCCGTACCAGATCCACACCACCCTCACCATCATCTGCTTCCTCCCCCACCCCCATCGCCATCGCTGCTACGATGAGAGCACGCCACTAACAGTTAGATCGAGCAAGATTGAGCTTCTCCCTGACGCTTTCGTGAATGTCATGAATGCCGTTTGCCAGACCTCGCTCCCTTCCTCTTTGTTGTAGATGGCATGGACCAGATCGTTGAGCCTGCATGCGGTCAAGGCTTCATTTGAGGCAGCAGCGGTGGCTGGATTTGAGACAGACTTGGTTCTCACCACCACCAATGAGGAGGATCTTGGCGTGTCAAAGGAGGTTGCAGGGGAAAAGATCATCATTCTCATGTGAAATGCACTTTGGGATGATTCGACCATGTAAGTAAAAAATATGAATCATTTCACATCGTTTCCGCAACAAAATGTTGAGCCCTACCCATTTGATTACTGGAATCCTTATTCTCAATAGAAACAACTCCGATTTCGTGAACCAAACGTGCCCTTAGTGCATTGCTAAAATAAATCCGACTGTTATTGTAGGATACGATAGGGTTCAAACGGGCGGGAGAAATCCTATCTCGTCCTGTCCCATTTTCTACTTTTGTCTTGACCATTTTCGGATTTTCAGGACTTACGCGGAAATGAGAAACTTGATGTGAAAATGGAGCTGAAAACAATTTCGCTGTTTTCCCAATCGTGTTTTAGAAATCATATTTTTTAATCGGGATAATCATGTGGGAATCCCATTTTCATATGCACGGGCACAAACCAGCTCAAACGTGGCAAGGGCTCTTCCTGGCTCATGTGGGTGGCCAGCAGGACTTGGCCGACCCGGACCTTCTCCTCAATCTGTGCAGAGGGGGCAACAACACAGCCGCACGGCACGACCAAGGGACTCACCAGCGCAGGCACAAGCTGGGCACGACAGGGCCTTCGCCTGGCTGCCCTTCCCTCCCCCCATGGGCGACAGCAATAGGGGGCTTGACGGCTTCCTTCATTGGGCGACAACCGGAGACGCGTGGCAGCAGGGCCTCGGGCCACTTCCCTCCGCCTCCCCCAAATCTAAAAGGCAAAATTAGGCGGATACCATTGTAAAAATGCTCATATTGAAAAATACCATCATCTATGAGGATAACATGTGGACCAGAGCCCACATGTCATTCTCACAGTCGATAGTATTTTCTAACTTTTACAATTTTTATGATAGTACCTAGCAAATTGCCCTCAACTCCTTTATATAAGCGTCTGCAACAAAGAGATAGAGATAAAAAAAACAATTGGGGATGAGATAAACTCGGGCTGCCATTTGGATTCGGATGGACATTTGATCCCGTTTTGGAGATAAGGTGGGGAGGAGGGGCGCTTGGTTTTGAGATACAGGAGGCAGCAGCTGCTGCTCTGTTCGCCTGGGGTTTGGGGCGAGGTAGGAGATAAGGCTCTCCTGGGCTGGTGCGGTAGATGAGGAAAGAAGAGGATGAGAGGTGCGGGCCATCCTAGTGGCGCTCATGCGGCCGAACGTGGGCCGGCCCAGCTAAACGTGCGCGGGCTGCTGCAAAGGAGAGGTGCATGTGGACCGGGAAACACACGTAATCAAGCCAGCCAGAACAAATACATGTGGGCTGGACTGAAAGCAGGCTTCGAAGATCAACTAGCTGTGTCAGTGGCATTTCTCCTCTTTTTTCCACTTTTTTTTATTTGGTTGTGATACACACACACACACACACGACAAGTCTATTATGCTCCTAGGCGCAGAACAGACTTGTGTTGCGCCATTGCGTCTGACCAAGCCAGATTGCCACGCTTCCTGCTCTAATCTATACCCAGAATCATTCCGGGTTAGCACCATCGGCATCGAACATGGCCTGCCATAGCTGCGTGCACGTCGACCGCAGGCTCCCCTCGTTGATGCTCTCCAGCTCACCCTTGTTCGCGATCGCTGCTCCACCAGCGCCACCCCACCATAGCTTCTCAAATCAATCGATGCCAGAGAGGCGTACATGGCTACACAGGCATGCAAGGAAAAGGAGGCATGGTGTGTAAGGGGGCGCGAGAGAGCACCTAGCTTGACTATACAACGAATTGGGTGGGAGGCCACGAGGCTCAGTTGCGCATACGAAGCCTCCTTTGCCATAGAAGCTTCACTCCTGCAGTCTGCAATAGCCAAAGTGGAGGGGACCATGAAGGCTATGTTTTGATGAAGTTTTAGGATCGTTATACAATTACAACATATCAAGGGTTAGTCCTTGACAATGATTTCGGATGTACTGGTTGATTGGCGCGTGAACAATATTTGCGGTGTGTGTGTGTATTTGTGATGAATTCAAGAACAAATATGCTATCCAGATTTAGGCCTCCCGAAGGATAACAGCCCTACGGTTTGTGTATTTTGTTATCAGTGTTTGTGAACTGATTGTAGATGAGTCCTCATTTGCTATACCAGTTCTCCTTTTTATATACAAGAGAAAGGGAACTTACAAGTAGGTCCTTTTTCGCTGACCCATACCTAGCTAGATGTACTTTTCTTAGGCCATCATCACACGGAGCATGCGCATCGCACCTTACGTCGTTTTGTCTATCCTAGCCTTCCGTGAGTCGCAACCTCATCTGTCAAGACGTTCCGTCCTAGCCTTCCGTGAGTCCGCCTGCAAAATCGTTCACTTGCATGATCGTTCTACAGACCTTGTCCCATCTGCGTGTGGTGCTAAGTCAGTCCGTAACACCCTAGTCCATAGAAATTAATGCTATAGGATGGGGCACTTCCCATCTGCACCGACCACGACTTTGTTCACTGAAGGAGGAGCCTCAGGAAGGAAAACACTTGAGTAGATATCAATAAATGTGACTAGATCGGTTAGGTCTGGACACCCTGCCACCAGCGGGATCACATTAAATTGCAAGGAGGCTAATCGCGAATGCCTTGCGCTGGTCGTGCGAGCCAAGGGCTGGTTGTACAATGGGCCAGGGTTCAGGAAATATCCACCGACAGACGTCATATCCCACGTGGGGCCTGTTAGCCAGTATGCCGCCTTATTCAATACTCTGACAGTAGCCCCCAAGCTTCCCCATGGTCGTAGTCAGGTCTGGTTGCACCACTAGGGATGGCAACAGGTCGGCTCAGGGTCGGGTGGAGCAAAACCACACCCGACCCAAAACCCAAACCACGAAACCCGACCCATACCCAAGTGCTAATCGGGTTGAAATGTACCCCCGCACCCGAACCCGATGGGGACCCATCGGGTTCTTATCAACACAGAGAACATGGAGGGGCCGTGGGGCGCGGGTGATGAAGGGCACCTTGGGGTGAAGGCCGGGCACAGGCACTGAAGGGCTGAGGAGGGGGCGAAGGCAGAGCGCGGGCATGGAGGGGTGGCGCGGAGGGGTCAAAGGCCTGATACGGAGGGGCAACGACGGGCGCGGGTGAGTTGGGCCGGTGGCGGGGAGGCCAGGGAGGAGGGGTGAAAGCGGGGAGGAGGGGAGGAGGTGGGGAGGAGGGGCGGTGGCAGGGAGGCCGAGGAGGTGGGGCCAGGCAGGGAGGTCGAGGAGGAGGGGTGACATCGGGGAGACAAGGCGACGGGGTGGTGGCAGGGAGGCTAGGGAGGGGCATCGGTGCCACGGCGGAGAGATGGGGCGGCAGGGAGGCCGTGGAGGGGTGACGGTCGAGCCGAGAGGTCGTGGACGTGAGGCCAGGGAGGGGCAATGGCTGGGAGGCAGACCGAGCCGCCCATTGTCACCTCTGGTAGATATATATATATATATATATATATATATATATATATATATATATATATATATATATATATATATATATATAGAGAGAGAGAGAGAGAGAGAGAGAGAGAGAGAGCTCAGAGAGGAGAGAAGAGAGGCGAGAGAGTGAGGGAGGCCGGGTGAGAGAGAAAGAAAGGAGGTGAGGGAGGCCGAGTGAGAGATAGAAGAGAGGGAGATGGGCTGGGTGCCCACAGGCCATGCACAAGGTCAGAAAGAAACCCAAACCCGACCCGTTACAGTGTTGGGTACCCGACCTGCCAGACACATGGGCGGGATTTCTCACTCGAACCCGCACCCGCCGGGTGCAGAACCGGCGTAAACCTGAACCCACGGGTCTAACTGTCATCCCTATGCACTGGGCCCTGAGGGAATATAGTCCACCAAGAGAGTGTTCGTCGAGGCCGTTAGCTTTCAGAGTTTGAATTTGAACTTCATGTCATGTGGGGAAGGTTAAGGGTCCACAGAAAGAGAGAGAGAGATTGCTATTGGGCCCAAGGGACTTTCAGTTCCCCATGCATGCCCCCTCTGATTTAGAGTGGGTCGGATGCCGCGCCGGTTGAGGTTCCTCAGTACTTCCAAGAGTGAGGTGTCATGACGAGATGTGTATAAAAAACTAAGGTGTTGGTGTCTAGACGCAGCCACGCATGCACGATTTTGACCAGGAAGCGACCATGAGCCCCCTGGGTAGTAAATAATAGGATCAAGGACATTACCCGCAGTGGTTCCGCCTTCCACCCTATGCGTGAATCAATGGCCGATCGGGCTATAAAAGCATGAGTTTACCCAGCCGGCCACCCATCAATGCTTTTTGCAAGGCAAGAAGGCAACTCTTCTTGTGCATCATGGCATCCTCCTCCCATTCTTCATTGGGAAGGTTGATGATTTTGGAGAATTTGGCAAGGGGCGAGTTACCCCTGACGCTGGCTCCGCTTGCCGTGGTGCCCCCAGGGGCAGACAATCTTAAGGTCCTGCTCGCAGGGTTTGAGCCGGTCGCCATTGTGATTCCCTCGCTACAAAGAGGGTCTCCCCTGTCGCTCCCTCTTGATCTTCGACTCGAGCGGTTGCCCCGATCGAGGTTATTGACATCTTCGACGACGAGGAGGAGATCAACTAGGACCTTTTGAAGGAGGAGACCGACGAAGAGGAGAAGGAGGAGGGTAAGCAGAAGGAGGGTCAGCCGGTTCGTCGGTGCCAGTCAGCAGCTCTAGCAGGGTTTTCGCGCCAGCCACCATCCCTAGCCCCCTACGCAAGTCATCGACTGATTCCTAGGGTGAGTAGCTGTCACCCCAAGGAAGATTATAAGAGGTTCCTCAACCCGTTTAAGGGTAAGTAGGGGTCCATATACTTCTGAATTCTTGGAGGTGGTGGATCTTTACAATTTGCAAGAGTTACGTGCAACCTTTCCGTCAACCTAGCTCTTGCCCCTCGAGTCAAGAGGGAGGGAACACACATGTAATGGGGTAGTTAGCCCGGTTGAATGTAATTAACCTAGTTGTTGAAGGTGATATGCCCTAGAGGCAATCATAGAGATGATTGTATCACACGTCTATGTTCATGTACTACCGAATAATGTGTTATTTCAAGAATGACTATTATTTACATTGATTAACAAGTATGTAACTTGTTCATAAAACTCTTTGTTTATGTCATGATGTTATTCTTAGTCGATCCCTGGTCACATCTCATTGTGATGGTACATAAGACCAGCACGTGTATTGATTGATGATCACGTTACATGGATCATAGGTATAGAGATACCAGGTCAATAATGTGGACATTTATGTTAGAGGACATGATGTTGAATAGACCCACCTTGAGATACTGCTGGGATTGTTATTTATGATGTGCCATCAGTTGTTATCTCGAATGGTGTACCTGCAGGATTCTTAGACCTGAGATCGTCATTGATTCCCAGAATGTGTAGTGGAATAATTTAAGGCTGGCAAACGCTATTTTATAACTAAGTAGTCATAAAGGTAGTTTTCGGGTTTGTTATAAAACATATTGTGGGGGTATGAGCGATCAAGATGGAATTTGTCTCTCCTTGATAACGGGAGAGATATCTCTGGGCCCCTTGAGGTAGTTGGATTGAGAAAGTGCATGACCATGCCAATATGATTAAAGAGTTAATCATGATGAATCCACTACTTGATCGAGTGAATGGTCGAGCTATCACAAGGGTAGCACGTATTTCGCCTTGAGCTTGACTGATATCATGAGGCGAAGGGATCGGTGCATGTGTATATCAAGGTTCAACCGATATGACCTTTTATGTATACTTGGAAGTCAACATGTCTTACTAGGGACCGCTATTGATTTCGGTTTAGAAAGGATTTTTGAGTCCTAGCCATTTGTACATGAACCTAATGGGTCACACACTTAATGGGTTGGAACAAAACATACGAATTGGATTTGTATATGGGTTTTGATTGGATTGTGATCCATGAGAAGTTAGACTCCTAAAGGGCTTCTAACGTGGGAGCCAATTGGTGAGTTCTATATAAGGATAGGCGTGGGTAGGGCGTGCTGAGGTTGAGCCACTCCAAAACCCTAACATACTTGGTGGCCAGCTTCTCGATCATCTTTTGGTCTCTGACCCCTCTCTTGAATGCTATGATTACGGATTCACCCGTGATCCTTGGAATTATGTTTTGACGCTCGGTGAAGCATCGTATGAAGTCTCGCAATGACTCACCTTGTCGCTACTTGACTTGGTACAGGTCGTTCTCGACCCTGGGTCGAGCATAGGTCCCCTAGAAGTTGGTGGTAAATTGGTCGCACAAATCCTCCCAGGAGCGAACTGAGTCGTGGGGGAGGTTCATAAGCCATCGAAAAGTAGTTGGTCATGACTTTTACATGGCCTTCCACAGCCTACACTATGGTGGTGTAGATCTACAGGAACTCTTCGGGGTTGGTCGAGCCATCATCCTTTTTTACTAGGACCGGTCGAAACTTGTTCGGCCAGCGCACCTCTCACAGCTGGGCTGATAGGGCATTGCACCCCATTCTGTGACGGGGAGTCACCCACTAGTGGGCAACATCGGTGCTCGAGGAGAAAGATGATAGTCACGTGTTCCTAAAGGGATGGAGGAATCTGACGCCTCCCTGTGTGAGGGAGGTGAGTGGTAGGGCTGCTCATCCTTTTCCTGCTCTCGCTAGGTGTGGTCTTCCTACTCTCGGGTGGCCACCTCGCTCTGGATCATACCATAGAGGTCATGTTGGCACAGAGAGTCACGCAGATCAGAGGGCTAGCTGTCCGGACGAGGAGGGGATCTCCAAGCGCTCCCTGTTACCAAGGGAGGATGGGATCTTTCCTGCCATGGGGCCTGCCACGATTCTTAGCGATCGCGACCTTCACTAGTCCTAGGAACGGAAGTGGTGTTTGCCGCTGCAGTTTTGCATCGGTTGGCCTCAACCAGGTGGGAGAGGTCATGCAACCATGGCGCTACTGGCGAACCCTCTGGTATTGCTACCGGTGGGTGACAAAGAAGCATTCCCATGGTCTGCAGATTTTGTGCAGGTGTCATGACCTCGTAGTCAAGCTGCTGAGTGCAAAGTGGTGACATATCGTGAGGGGAGAGCCCCCAAAATTTGTGCGGCGTGACGGCCTTGGTGACGTCGCCGCCAAGGACCGCATCCTCTGTAGCAACTCCTCCGGGCGACGTTGTGGTGGTTAGGGCTGTGCCAGAGCGTCTCCGTGTCTGGTACCGATCTAATTCTCCTCTGGGCATGTGGCATATGGATCATTGCCGGCACTCGAAACACGGAATCCTCCACTACCCCCTGTTGCATAAGTTGTCATGCAAACTTCCCATTGAGCCTTGAAGCCTTCGGACTACAATTGGGTGTCCCATACCTGGAGTACACCGGGCTCATCTGGGTCGTACCCCATGACGAACACCTCGCGGTGACCAGGGTTCTCAGAGCGAGACTTAGCGGTTGTCGTGGATCCAGCCATGTGTAGCCCAATCTAATCTCCAATACTTATCGAAACACAGAAACATGCCCCCTACCTGGCATGCTAACTATCGAGGGTTAGTCCCTGACAATGATTCTTGAGTATACCGGTCAATGGGCGCGTGAACAACGTTAGTGGTGTGCGTGTGTTTGTGATGAACTAAAGAACACAAGGGCTATCCAGGTTCAGGCCTCCCGAAGGATAACAACCCTACGTCATGTGTATTTTGTTATCAGTATTTGTGAACTGGTTATAAATAAGCCCCTCTTTGCTAGACCTGTTCTCCTCTTTATATACACGAAAAGGAGAACTTATAAGTGGGCTCTTTTCCATTGACCCATACCTAGCTAGATGTACTTTTCTCCAGCCATTATCACGCAGAGTGTGCGCGCCGAACCTTACGTCGGTGGCACTACAGGGCCTATCCCATCCTCTCAGACGCCTCCACTCTTACCTTACCTTTGTAGCCTTGCCTGTCCCCTCACCATGCGTCGCAAGCTCATCTACCAAGTTGTTCCGTCCCAACCTTCTGTGAGTCCGCTTGCAAACTCATCCACTTGTCTAGTCATTTTGGAGACCTTGTCCCATCCGTGTGTGGTGCTATGTCGGTTCACAACACCCCACTCCGTAGCAATTAATGCTAGGTGACGGGGCATTGCCCATTGGCGCTAGCCACGACTTTGTTCGCTGGAGGAGGAGCCTCGAGAAGAAAAACACTTGAGTAGATATCAATAAATACGACTAGATAGGTTAGGTCTGGACGCCTTGCAAACAGCAAGGGCTGGTCACAAGATCACATTAAATAGTAAGGAGACTGGCCGCGTAAGCCTCACGCTAGTAGTGAAAGCCAATGGGTGGTCGCGCGATGGGCCAGGGTTCAAGAAATATCCCCCTCCGGACGACATATCCCATGTGGGGCGCATTATCCAGGATGCCCCCTTACTCAATACTTTGACAAACATGATACTGCTTTTGTAGTAACTTACCTATCTTGTTGATCATAACTATACTACTTTTGGGATCGTAACTGGGGGTGTACGCAGATGTGAATAAGTTGCTATCACATGACAAAAAATACATAATTATGACAGGAGAGGTACCGAGTTATGACAAGAGAAGATACCGAGTTACGACCATATATATTTGTAGTAATTGACCTATCTTGTGGATCACAACTATATTATTTTTGGATCGTAATTAGGGATGTGCGCAGATGTGAACAAGTTACGATCATATGACAAAAAGTATATAATTACGGCAAGAGAAGATACCAAGTTACGACCATATATATTTGTAGTAACTGACCTATCTTATAGAGCGCAACTATACTGCTTTTCAGATCGTAACTAGGGGTGACTCAACAGTGAATTAAGTGCGCCTAGTCACAATATATATATGTATATATATATACACACACATACATATATATATTTGTGACAAAATAGCATTATATAGTTACTACATGGTGGTTGTTTTTCAGTTAAGACTTATGTCATTACATGGTTTATTTGTATATGGTATAAATTATTTTTGTTGGTGTGAATTAATTTTGTGTCCCATCGATGCATAAAAGTCATGGTTCTACGGGTTGGTGTTCCTAGTTTGAATTATCAGTTCCCGACCGATAACGACGTGTTTCCATTCGGATTGGTTTGTTTTCGATATCCTGACATTCCCAAGTTCGTACCCGTTTTCGGCTCCCCCATTTTCGAATTCGTTTTCGAGAGAAAATATGAAAATGAAAACGGTTAGTGGGTTTTTCCGACTATTCCCATCCGTTTTCATCCCTAGGATACGATTTGATTATAATTGATTGTAATCTATCTGGTATGATTCAGTTTTGTCTCTAGGCTTGTCTTGCGATCCAAGTCATGTACTCTATATAAACACATCCATGAGGCTCAATAACATCATCCACTGTTATCGCAGTATATTCATCTTTCTATATGGTATCGTGTCAGCGTCATTCCTAAGCCGCCACCTCTGCATTTCCATCGCGTCGCCCCTGGGAGATGATCCGATCTCCATGATCTCTCCCAGGGGCTATGCAACCCATAATTTAGTCATGTCACCGATCATCCGATTGGCTCCCAATTAGATTTCCTAATCATCTTCAGATGGGGTTCTCTCCATATTCTTTTCTGATCATAGATCAGCTAGTGTCACCCTGCTAACATGTCACCACTCCTTGGCTCTGGACTTCACCGCCACGACTTCGACCTCTCTGTTGTCTCCTCTCCTCCGATGATGCCATGGCGTGATGCGGTGTGCTCATCGATATGACCCCTTGTCCACAACCTTCTGAGCGCCCCGTCTCCAAGTCATCATCACGTCGGATCGTCGTCGTCGGCCTGTCATCCAAGATCACAAAGCCTCACACCACCGTGAACGAGGCTATCACTGCCGCACTTCTCCAGGCTACAAACACTGCCACTTCATACCTTTGGTTCCGCCACACCTTTAGTCTTCATCTACCACAACCTCGTCACCAAAGTCACGATCTCTTCCCTGACTATACTTCGTCTACTCCGAAAATTGTGGGTTGCACTAGCACATCCCTCTTTACCGCTCTGCGCGCCGCAACCGTCCTAGAGGCCTTCTCTACTAGTCCCTCCAACACTAGCACATGGTTCGTGATGTTCTTCTTCTTCACACGTTTGGTACTAGCAATACTAATGCGTGCATTTGTTCCTGACGCATCCCCGATCCTGGCAAACCCAGCGGGGTCCTTCGTCTTCGACGGCTTCGACACCTTCGCCTTAGGCATCAACCTTCACGATTGCCTCGATCACGTCATCATCTTCTTCCCATGTGCATTCTTGCACCCTCGGCTCCATGACGCCTCCTTTGCCCACGACTTCACGTGCGACTACCTCACTCTCAGCTACCTCGTCGACAAAAAGGCTATCATCTACTTGAGCAAACTCGTTGGCTTTCAATCTAGTCTAAGCATCCGCGATGCTTCACACTACCACTGCGGGGATGCTAGAGTATATCTGACTGTTATGATATGATACGATTTGATTAGAATTGATTGTAATATGTCTGATACGATTTGGTCTTTTATTTAGGATTGCCTTGCGATTAAAGTCATATACTCTATATAAAATACGTCGACGAGGCTAAATAACATCATCCACGGTTACTGCAGTATATTCGTATTTCTACTGTGTCCCATGAAGTGCCTCATCTTGCCCTGAATGAATCACCCCAAGGTACATCGATGTTCTGAAGTTCTGTACCGCTGCCCTTTCTTCAGAAGGCACAACGTGCATGGGCGAAGCTACTTGGAAGGAAGTACAGATACACCCATAGAAAAAACAAAAAATACAACTAAGTTCTAAAATTTTACCCTAAACACATCCACTCAATCTAATTTTATGAGTTACACTCCTCGGTCTCACTCTGACTTCACCATTGACAGCAGGGCCATGGCCATTTCTTCGTAAGGCAGATGGTGACTGACTGACTGGCAACCTGAAGCTCAACTCAGCAACAGAATTCCGTCGCCTGGTATTGGTCGCATCGTCCGATACGACTTGTGATATCCTATCGTCCTCTTTCCTGTTTCATCCCCATTCTCGGGGGACGAGCCAGCCACCCTGCCTGAGCTGCCGCTTTCGATTACCCTTTTCATCGATCTTTTGGACCACCGATCCGTTCGTTGTTGCATGGGCATCAGCACCTACTGGGCTACTGGCCGTTGCAGTGAAGCCCAGAGGGCAGGCAGGTCAAAAGCGTACAGGGAAATGGAAGCATAGACACCGAGACTGTCTACCCCGTGCGTGCGTGCCCTGTGCGCATTCCTCTAGTACATCACGGCTCATCGGGAGGCACCGCCGCGGCCAAATCTATCGTACCTTTTCCCGGTGCGAAACGACGTTTTCCCCCGTGCCCGGCTGCCGCTGCCGCTGACGCGCCGGGCCCCGTCAGCCGTGGGGATCCACACCCAGCGGCCGGCAGCTCCAGCCGAGGCCGAGCAGCAGTTCCATTTTGCCGGCTCCCGGCCTCCCCAAATCTCTCGCTCCAGCGCTTGTTAATTGCTGCCATTAACTCGCTCGCTGCTTTGGATGCTACACGGGCGCACGTGCTCGCTTGTCGATCCCCGCGCCGCGGTCGCTGCCTGCGGGACCCTCCGTCCGGGAGCTAGCCGTTGGGAGGGGGACCCGCCAGATCCTCTACACTGTAGAACTATCGGCTTAGGTTATCTCCAACTCATGCTTAAAATTCTGTCCCATATAATACTATTATAATATTTTCTAATTTTTATTTTTTTCATCTTCATTAGCTACTATATTTTTTACATTACATTACTCTACTTCTTCTCTCGGATCCACATACATACTCGAAGAACAGTGATGTAGATCCTTAAAACCATTGGCAAATTTAAAGTATGTATTTCTCTCACTATATCACTGTTGCACTAGATTCAGGACCCGCTGGAGAGCGTTGCCGCACGTGACGATCGGCAAAAAATACAGATAGCAATCGGGATAGTAGTTTTCAGACCTGTTGGAGCTAGCCTTAACTCCTCTTGCTTTCTCCTGCTACAGAACTGAATGAGATAAGGATCGATTGGATTCTCTCCTGCCGGTCAGTGGCAGCGCTCGTAACGTATAGTACGAGCTGTTTTAAAATTCCCTCGTCTTTGCAGCAGGAGGTAGCCGTTAGTTACCAAATCTGGATTTAGCTTAATTATTCCCTCCTTTCCTCTGACCAGTACCTTCGATGCTTATATAGAGCGCAGTGCTATGTTTTCCCCTTGCAGAAACCAAGAACTCGCAGAAAAAGGTCGTGCTCCTAGGTAGGAGCGATTGCATTGGGTTGGACTAGAGCTGGTAGTTAAGCTGTAGTGGCCATGGGTCTGTGGAGCTGCAACAGCGTCCAATGCAATGTTGCATCAAGAAGGAAGCAGCTGCCGCTCCTGCTCCTGCTCCTGGTGCTGTTGTTGCAGGAGGTGCCGGTGCCGACGCGCGGGCAGGCGTCCGACGGCGTGGTGATCGCGCAGGCGGACCTGCAGGGGCTGCAGGCCATCCGGCAGTCGCTGGTGGACCCGCACGGGTTCCTGCGCGGCTGGAATGGCACGGGCCTCGACGCCTGCTCCGGCGCCTGGGCCGGGGTCAAGTGCGTGCTTGGCAAGGTCGTCGCCATCCAGCTCCCTTTCAAGGGCCTCGGCGGCTCGCTCTCCGACAAGGTCGGCCAGCTCACCGCGCTGCGCAGACTCAGCCTCCACGACAACGCCATCGGCGGCCAGGTGCCAGCCGCCCTTGGGTTCCTCCGCGAGCTCCGCGGCGTGTACCTCCACAACAACCGCTTCGCAGGGGCCGTGCCGCCCGCGCTGGGCGGATGCGTGCTCCTGCAGACGCTCGACCTCAGCGGCAATTTCCTCTCCGGGAGTATCCCTTCTGCTCTCGCCAATGCCACTAGGCTCTATCGGCTCAACCTCGCGTACAACAACCTCTCTGGTGTCGTGCCCAGCAGCCTCACCTCTCTCCCTTTCCTTGAATCCCTTCGCCTCGACGACAACAATCTAAGTGGCGTGCTGCCACCCACCATTGGCAATCTCAGGATGCTCCACGATCTTTCTCTCAGTAACAATTTGATTAGTGGAAGCATCCCTGAAGGGATTGGGAGCCTCTCAAAGCTCCAAAGACTTGACCTTTCTGATAATCTGTTGGGTGGTAGCCTCCCTCTGTCACTCTCCAACCTCACCTCGTTAGAAGAGCTCAATCTCGATGGCAATGACATTGGAGGACACATACCGGAAGCCGTTGACGGGCTCAAGAATCTGACCAAGCTGTCCCTGAAGAGAAATGTCTTCGACGGCGAGATTCCGGCGACCGTCGGGAACCTCTCGGCACTGTCATTGCTCGACGTGTCAGAGAACAACCTCACCGGAGAAATTCCGGAGTCCTTGAGCGGCCTTTCCAATCTCAGTTCTTTCAATGTTTCCTACAACAATCTCTTAGGTCCTGTGCCTGTGGTTCTGTCCAACAAGTTCGATTCTAGCTCGTTCGTTGGAAACTTTCAGCTCTGCGGGTTCAATGGCTCCGTCATTTGCACTTCCGCTTCATCTCCGGTGACATTGCCGTCACCCCCGCTGCCATTGTCGCAGCAGCGGACCCGAAAGCTCAACAAAAGGGAGCTCACCTTTGCTGTGGGAGGCATATGTTTGCTCTTCTTGCTCCTGTTCTGCTGCGTCGTCCTCTTCTGGAGGAAAGACAAGGAGGAAAGCACGTCTCCCAAGAAGGGAGAGAAGGACGCGACCGCCAAGGCGGCCGGGAAGCCCGGCGCCGGCGCCGGCTCAGGCACTGATACCGGCGGGGAAGGCGGCGGCAAGCTGGTCCATTTCGACGGGCTGCTCTCGTTCACGGCGGACGACCTGCTCTGCGCGACCGCGGAGATCCTGGGGAAGAGCACGTATGGGACGGTGTACAAGGCGACCATGGAGGACGGCAGCTACGTCGCGGTGAAGCGGCTCCGGGAGAAGATCGCCAAGAACCAGAAGGAGTTTGAGACCGAGGTGAACGCTCTCGGCAAGCTCCGGCATCCCAACCTCCTCGCCCTCAGGGCCTACTACCTGGGTCCCAAGGGTGAGAAGCTCCTGGTGTTCGACTACATGCCCAAAGGCAACCTCGCCTCTTTCCTCCATGGTAACCTCACTTGCTCAGTACAATTAATGCTCGAATTCTCTTTAGCTATGGATTTGCTTCCTTGCGCTTACCAAAACTCTGCAATGGGTTCTTCTCTCGTGTGGCAGCTCGTGCGCCAGACAGCAACCCGGTGGACTGGCCGACGAGGATGAACATCGCGATGGGCGTGGCGTGGGGGCTGCACCACCTGCACACCGACGCGAACATGGTGCACGGCAACCTCAGCAGCAGCAACATCCTCCTGGACGAGGAAAACAACGGCAAGATCGCTGACTGCGGCTTGTCAGGCCTCATGAACGCGGCGGCCAACTCCAGCGTGATCGCCGCCGCCGGCGCGCTCGGCTACCGCGCGCCTGAACTCTCCAAGCTGAAGAAGGCCAACACTAAGACCGACATCTACAGCCTCGGCGTGGTCATGCTCGAGCTCCTGACCGGCAAGTCGCCGGGGGACACGACCAACGGCCTCGACCTGCCGCAGTGGGTGGCCTCGGTCGTTGAGGAGGAGTGGACCAATGAGGTGTTCGACCTGGAGCTCAAGAAGGACGCGGCCGCGGGCTCAGAGACCGGCGAGGAGCTGGTGAATACGCTGAAACTGGCATTGCATTGCGTCGATCCTTCACCTCCTGCGCGGCCTGAGGCGCAGCAGGTGCTACGGCAGCTTGAACAGATCAAGCCCTCGATCGCAGTCTCCGCAGCCTCAACTTTCACCGACGAGAAGAGCCATACTACCGCGACTGCCACCAGTGTCACAGACGAAACGAAATCTACAATTACAGAGTAGTCAGCCTCTTGCGGACTGAAACTTGCAGTTCTTAGTTTCTCAATAAATAGACTTAAGAGTCTATTTTTCAGTCTGTACATACAGGTTTTAGGGGGTAGGAGAATTTGTTGCCATGTCATTCTTTAATTCCTAAATTCGTTCGGATCTGCCAGAAGCACTACTGTTATCAGAAGATGATTTGGGAATGCTGCCTTCTAATAAGTTTCAAATGAACCTTTCGTACTTCATTACCTGTCTGAACTGCATTCAAAATATTTTCCTTTCAAAGAAATGTTTGATTTCTAATGATAAACATGTTTCTGTGCAAAATCGAGAGTAACGACTAGAGAAGATGAATAGATACCTTAACAAATTTCTCGCGAAATTGATGGGCTTCTCCTATTCAATCACCCAACATACCTCTACAAGAAAATCATAACAGAACACAACATAAATACGAAGTAGAAAAACTACACCTACACAGAATGTCCAGAGAATCCGGAGAAAGATAAAAACCAAACTTGAAGATTCAATAAAAAATAGGTCTCATGATTAAAATCAAACACTAGTTTTCACAACAAACAATTTCATGACTCATCCCCATACAAAGATTAAATCTTGATAAAAGATCACTCAAAGATCAAGAGATAAACACTGAGTGAAGAAGATCTTCAAGATGATGATCTAAAGGCAAGGGAATTCAAGACCCTATCACATATGCATTTGTATGTAAATTTTATGCCTTTAGCATCAAGAAGAACAACCTCCTAAGGTGTTAAACTTTTAGCTCAAAAAGAAAAATAAAAATCAACATCGAAGAGGAAAAACTTACACATAAGGCAAGAGAACTGAGAGAGGAAAACTATAAGGAGAGGAATTCAAGCATATGTAACAAAATAAACTCCATTACTCAAAGAGATCAGCCTTATTTTAAGTGGATTAAAAATATTTTTCTCTCAAAACTCTCACATATTATAGGCTAAGTATTAATCCTCCTCTCCTTTAAAATTCTAGCACAATGCTCTCATATGGGTTGCACAAGGGCTTAAATAGCTGGTTCATCCTCCCTTATAGCCATACCCCTCTATTTATAGGTCTAAAAAATTTGACCCTCAAGTTTTCTAACTTTTTTTTCCAAAATATTCCTTTCTTGTAGTACACTCTAACCTACCACTAAGGGTATTTTGGTCTATTTTCTTCTCTATTCATCGGATGGTCTCGGCGCCTTCACGACGTGGCTTCGTCTCGACACAAGTTTATGATAATGCCACATACTCCTTCAGTGCTCCCATAGCTTTGAGGCCAAACCGCGAAATCCTAGCAGGCTTCTCAAACCGTGGCTAGTCGTCACTTGCTTCCACCTGAAGCAAGCGCTCTGATGATGACACGTGTCCTCCGTCTTGTGATCTTGACTACCCGCAAGTCTCTCACGCTCCCGATCCCCCGGACCGCCTTGTCACTTGCACCGGTATCCCTTTCGCTTGACTTTGTCAACACGTCATCTTCATTTTCTGTTTCATATGTACAGCTAAGATCACCCTTGATTCCGCACGACCCTCCTTGATCGTCCGGCACCTAGCACCCACTTAGACCCGATCACCCGTCATCGATCGTCAAGTTCCATCCGTCACCTGCATACCTTGAAACAAGCAAATACATTTCTAAACACCCCAAAATATCTCCAGATTAGCATAAAATCAAAAACTTCAACTCAGAGAACATCCTGCAAGAAACGTGAATACCGGATGTTTCGATGTGCTTTGCTCCTAAACACCGGAACATCCGGTGAGTGTAACACTATCTGTTCTAGGAAAATTTTGCTCTCTATAAGAAAAAGTCCGGTGAAAGCTTTCGATGATCTCATATCCATGACCGGATAATCCAACGTGTGCCAATCCACCGAACCACACTTCTGCAACCTCTCTGCAACAAAAGGTCTGGCGCATTCTTCGGTGTTCACAAACTCAGCACCGGACTACCCCGCGTACATAATCAAACTTGGCGCAAAAATCTCCCCTTTGCAGAATTACTCCGGTGCTCTCAAAGTCCATCACTGGAGCATCCAGTGTTTGTTTTTATTTCTGCTTCAACACTGAAAATACTCTATTACTCACTTCACCGTAACACCAAATTATCTGGTGTGGTCAAAAACCCACACACCGGATGTTTCGGTGAGGCATAATTTCATGGACTGTAAAACAGTTTGCTTCAATTCAAACTTTGATTAGCCATAAACAAGATCACATCTAAACAAACTCATGCTAAAAAAACATTTCAAATTCAACATTATCAATAACTCATCATATACCAATCAAAATATATTTCAACTTGATTTCTCATTCTGAATAGTTTCTTCTGTCATCATGCAATAAGAATCAAGGTGAGCTGGTATTTTCTCCATTCTAAGACTAAAAAGGGGGTCTGATTCAACTATTATTGTTGCTGTTCCGCGCGAAGGATCAGCTGACATCTGCAAATCTGAGCGCACAACATGCGAATGCTCAAATGACAAATCACTTGCTACCTAAGTTGCTAATCATGCACACTATTCAAATAAAAAACCAGGACGTTACAGAGTAAACCTGATGTGGCAAAATGTGTTTGGTAACCTGCAAACTTTAAGGTTGTGGCATGCAATTTTTAAGTAATTTTTTCTCGGGATCAGTGTGTTAACGGTGCTCTTACTATCCACTGACCACTGTAGATTACTTCAGTGATCCAGTCAGTGATGTACCGACCTTGTCGTGGATCTCTTGTACTGTTCTTGCGTCCAACATGCAGGTAAGTAGCAAGATGGAGTTAACCCATCTCTATGTACTCTGTAACATGAATCACACCCCAAACACACCGTCATTTTCACTTTGGCATTGGACTAGGTCTGAATGTTACCCGCAGATTTGGTAGTATTTGTTTACAATTACTGGTCAGCACAAGTGTACTACCTGTCCAATGCTTACTATTACAACTAGTATTTTGCAAAGGAACAGCCCATCTGAAGTTGGAGTGCAGAACATGCCTTCTGAACTTATCAAGCTTCCAAACTAAATGTGAGATCATATGTGATGAAAAATTGCTTGAGTGATTAAATTAGCTAAGCGAAGTGATTTAGTATAATGGCATGTGTGGTATGCATTAGTTGCTAAGATGTTGCTCGGATATGCTCATGGTAATATAGTTGGTTTATACGTTTCTGTTAGCATAGTTGTGTTTTTTATATGGATACAATATACTCATTTGAGTAGTATTGTATGTATTGATCTTGAGTTAAGTTGGAAAGAATTTGTGCTCGTATGTGTTTTCACATTTTTCCATATGCAGGTGTTGCTTGAGAACAAACATAGTTGATGATAGGATCAGAACTTGGTTCAGGAGGAACTAATTGTTCGGAACTAAATTCAGGAACGAGCTGGGATTATAATGATAAAGGATGTCATGCGGGACATTCAAGCTAGAGAACAATGCATATGGAGGAGACGTGTGTTGGATGCATGCATGAAATTAGTAGTTTGACCGACTGCACGGTGACAACAAATGGTGGTCTGACTGGTGCAGTGGCGATCTGGCCATTTGAGATGGATATTTGAAGATGTGACGACATACTCTGTTAGGAGTCTATCCACCATGATGGCGATCTAGCCACCCGGAGACTTGGTCTAACCGTCAGGAGGTCAGTTGGACCGTAGGAGGCAGTCAGATAAGAAAAGTTTTTGTTCGACGGTGACAATCTGACTATTGGAGACGTGTCGGCTAGATTTACCTCTATTGGAGGCTAGCGGTTTGATAGCATGTGTTTTGGCGGTCTAATCACCGGGAGACGTGAGTTGACTGTTGGACACGATTTGAATCGATTTCAACTTGGAGCTCTGGACTCCAAGCTAAGGTCAGCTTGGAAAACTATTAAAAGTAGGGTCACGACTAGAGATAGTATCAAGACCTAGATGAGAACCTAAAGATTAGGGTTTTGTAATACCCTAAAATTTTCAAAATTCAGAAGTTAATCGTGGGGCCTACGAGAGGTGCGAAATTTGACTTCTTGATACGTTGCTCGGATGGACGATCGGAGACCGTGGATGCGTAAATCTCATTGAGAAAATTCTATTTTGCCATCTACCGTCCCGTTTGGGTACTCGGTAAATATGTAGCAAGGCTAATAAATTTAGACCATTTGATAAAATAAAAAGAAAAAACATGGATAATGGCTCTGGTGGGCTCACCCGATCCCACCTCATGTTTGCCCAACCACCCATCCGCCTGACTCCCCATGGCTCCCTAGACCTAGCTCTCGGCCGCCGTTGCCCGCCACCTTCGCCTCTCGCCGCAACAGCCCCAGCCGTAGCACCGCCCGACCTCCTGTTCCACCACCCGGCCGCTGGTCACCTGCCGGTGGGCGCTAGGGGGGTTGCAAGGGGCATGGAGCGGGTGCTAGGATGAAAGGCCAGCCGGCCAGGGAGAAAAGAGAAGAAAGAGAGAAAGAAAGAAAGAAAGAAGAAGAAGAAGAAGAAGAAGAAGAAGAAGAAAGGGATTTTGGAGATTTCGTCAAATTCTTCACCAATTGGTGAGCTCTCCTTCTTCCCTCTTGTGTGTATGCGTAGTGGATGTTTTAGCATGGGAGGAAGGTGAATTGGCTTCGTAGGTGGTTTTGGCCGTTGTTAGTTTTTGGATAGTTGTTTATTAGTTTAATTTTTTCTGCGTTAAGTCGGAAACTGTCGATAGCTTCAGTAATGCTCCAAGAATGTTGGGTAATCTTTCAATCAGTGTTTGGAGAAGGATGTCGTTAATGTTGTGTAGTTTTTGGGATATGGATCATAAGTGGCACTCCAGTGGACAATTCAGGTAGCCAATGGCTTTAGTCTTATATTCTTTGGAAGTTAGAAATGATCACTAAGGAGTAAGAACTATCGAACAATTGGTTTAAGGAGATATTCTGTTTGCATATCCATCGTTGCATTGTGGCTCAAGTAAGAGTTTATGTACTTCTAAATGATTTTTTTTCCAATAGAGAATTCCTGATGCTTTTCTATATTAAAATGATAGATGTTTTATTGGATTCATAGGCTGAAAGGTTTGCCTTCTGAAGACCAGAATAGCAGACTAGCGTATCGGAGAGAGAGAGAGCAATGTAGGCGTTAGATCGTATGGTCTATATCTCTTTTGTGTGATAATGGCCTCATGGTTTTGCATTGAGATCTTTGCGCTATTTTTATTCCCAGGACTAAGCATTTCTCAGTTTACACGATCAAAGTCATCCAATGTCTCGTCCTGGTAAAAGGCAGGTGAATGTAGTTGTTACGTTATACTATAGTTTGTTATTTGGTTGTCTTTATATTTTAATTGTCATACTCTCTAATAATATTTTAAATTGAATGTAAGTATATTACTTCTGTCTACCTTCTAAAGATTTGATGATTTTATGGATTATAAGATAAAAGTAGTGGGGTACGTTATTTATTTGCAGACGTTCATACTCTTCGTATGAAACACTTAACATATATTCATATGTTAGAAGTTATTTCTTTTGTTTGTGCATGAAGCATATCATGAGCTCAGCATCTTTCATAGGAAGTTTGGTCACCGCCCTTAGCTGCGACCGTATCGGTACAACACCATATATTATATAAAAAGAGGTACAATGCACACCCTTATATTATCCGAGAAGGGGTAAAAATGAGGAAGAACATAGCATATGTATCCATATGCATTCTTATAGAAGTATTTTATCTTGGAGGTTATATTTTTTACTTATGCACGAAGCATGTCATAGATATCCGTTTCATGCACTGAAAGTTATTTCACGTAGCGTTCGCCATTATACCCATACAATATCGTATGTTACCTGATAAGGCTTACGTTGCCCGTGGAGGGGTAAGGGTAAGTAAGAGCATGTCGTGTGCATATATGTGTATTTATATAGATGTCTTTATATGCATCGATGTCGATCTTATGATGCTATGAAGTCTTTAATATCATTTTGGATGATACTGCTAAGATTAAGTCTTAACTAGCATGTGGATGTTGTATCGTCAGACTTCATTATGCTTTTCAGATAATGATAACCTGTTCAGTTTAGTATCTTATTAAAGATGAATGTTTAATTAACTATAGCTAAATAGCTTGTTAAAATAATTTACTTGCTGATACTTTTAAATCTCATCATTGCTATCTTTCCATGTGCGTCTTAAGGCGACGACGAGCATGTGGGATGGGTAACAACACGTCTTGCATGATCATCTCTACTTATGGTTTACTTCTGTTGTGTTGTCGGTTTGGACTCTTAGTCATCTTTTGTATGTTTGCCTCATTGTGGTATGGTTGTGTGATCGAGGCATGTTCCTCGTTTGTTAAGATATTTATTGTGTTTGGTCAGTTAAACCACTAGTTATAGGGGAGGTATTGTCGAATTTTTTAGGGTTCTATGGTCTCGTAGGTTTGCTTGGTAGCGCTTAGGGTCTGTGGTAGTCACCGAGGCATTACAGTTTTAGAGAGAGAAAGATGCTTTGGAGACAGCTTTTAATCTAGAGAGGTTTAGTTGATAGGATTTCAGTTAGAGAGAGAGGGAGAAGAGATAGAACCACCTAGGATTCGGGATTTCGTGAAAATCCTTGCAAGGATGTTGTGAAGATGAATCGTATGAACTCATCGATGTAATGAAGATCAAATTTCGTAAGCTGATGATTTGATTCTTTTCTCCTTTGTCTTTGTTTTGTCTTCCGGTTTTGGTTTGTGGTGGATGTTTTGGTTCAATGTGATTTATCTTGGTTTGATCTATCCAAAATCATTCTAGGGTATCTAGTGAAAGTTCTGAAAAGTTACATTGATTAAACTTTCATAATTTTGCTTCACGAAATTAGTGTTTAATCAAGCTCTTGATTACCATCTGTCACAGTCTGTTTTTATGGTTCATAACTCTTGGTCTAAATATCTGATTAATATGATTCTTATTGGGTTAGTTCAAATTTTGTTTAGTTTTAGCTGTTAAAATTTGAGGTCATTCGAAGTTATGGATCTTGATCTACATCGTTTTTAATAATATGTCTACAGTCTGTCTAATAAAGAAGTACAAGATTAAATTGATTTTTTTTTATTAAAGTGAATTGTTATTCACTTAATAAAAAATAAAGTTGACTTTCATAATCATTCACTCACTTTGATCGCCTAATTAGGGCAGCTCCAGTGGGAGCCGTATCTAAGTACTACAGTGGACACTGTAGCACTAGATGTCGATCGGGGAGGCTACAAAAGCGCTCCAGCGGAGGTCGCATCACTGTGCGCATGAAATGATTGTAGATTTAAAGAGAGATAGAAAATAATAGAAGGTAGTAAGTAGAGTAGCTAGCGGAAATAAAATAGAGAGTATTATAATAGTGTTATGAGGTGTTATAATAGTATTATAGATGATAATTTTTTAAAGTATTTATTAGAGATGGAGTTAGTGATTGCTTAATTAGTGAGGAATGGATCCTACACTAAAAGACCGTATCAGGATTGCATTGCAATATTGCATCCACTGAAGTCAACAAAAAATAACATCGTAAACTTTAGCCCTCGTTCTGAATATTGCGATAAAATCAGCTCTCCAACTTTGTACCGAATTTTTTTGTGAGATTCCTGCGTCCCAAGTTTGCACCGGGCTACACTGTGCAAACTTTGTACTCTCTCATTATGATCTGTTGCCGTCGGGAAATTTGCAAAGTGCAGCCCAGATAGTACGGCCCAATCCTTTCCAGCAAAATGGCATGAGAAAAAGAGGAATTTTTTTATATATATTGCTTCAAATCCCCGTTTTAAAAATAACAAAGTTTACCCTACTGTCGCCCGCACAACGGGCGAAAACAAGGTCTCGTCTGTTGAATGGGCAATACCTTGTGAGTCTCGGCTGATAGCGCATTTAATAATTAAGGAGAGGAAGGTCTCGTCCGCGCCGTTCAGCGGGCGAGACCTTGCTCTCGCTCGTTGAACGGATGAGGCTATACCTTTTGAGTATTTTGGTCGGCCCGACCGGTCCTACCGACGTTAGCACTTCATTTGACACTCATTCAGCCGAGAGAGAAGAGGAGAGGGGAGGGGAGGGAGATTTGTGCGGCGAAGCCTTATTGAAAAAAGAGGTTATTTTTTTATTTTTTAACAAACTCGTAGAATAGTAACTAGTACTAGATTTTGACATAGGTTAGATGTTAGATCTAGATTTTGTTTTACATACCTTGTAGTATAGCCACTAGAAGTAGGATAAAATGTAGATCTAGGTTTAGAATCAGGGTTAGATATAGTTTAGCAATTAGATCATGTTTATACATATATTTTAGCAATTAGAAGTAGTATTTAGACATATTTTAGTATTAGATGTAGGATTTAGATATAGTGTAGTCATAATTGATTCGATAGATGTAGGATTTAGATGTGTTTGATGTAGCGAATCGGGAATATGTTGCAGTATAGATTACATGTTGGGTTACGCTTGTAATGAATTTTGCATTGTAGATGTTGTTTAACATGATTATTTCTGTTATGTCACAATAATGTTATAGTTTTTGTCGATGGTTGTCAGGTATGACGGATATATGACAATTTAGGATTTTTTACGGAAACAATGAAATCTTATATGGTCCGGAAGGGGTAGTACTATCCGTATTTAAGTCAATAGACAAGGGTATATCCAGACCTACGCAGAAAAGTATCAAACACTTATATACCTGGTTGATGCAGGATTTCAAAATAGACCATGAGGTTCAAGACACACTTACAAGAAATGCACTGTTGGTGTCCCAAATGTGAACCCCGCGGAAGCAGGTCTGTCCGGGTCTGCTGGATATGGGAGACATCCTCGTAGTCGTTGATTGTTGGCTTTGTCGGCTCATTGAAATTGATTAATGTTGTAATTTCATGTGTGATGGATATTCATGTGCACACAATTGTATTTTACTGTGTTAGTGACAAGACGGTCACAATGTTCGAGGTCGTAATGTGTTATGTTATGATTTGTTCACCTATTTATGTACCATTTGAACAATGTATTATATCATGTTATATGCTAGACGCTTACTTGTTCAATTCCCATAAATAAAGACCAGTCAACACTTCTTACTCTTTGTTTTTTCATATAAAAATATAAATAACTTGTGAACATGCAGGTATGGCGCAGCCGGAGCTGTTCGACCCCCAGATCGATGTCAGGCACCATTCGTACCGCATCGCTGTGCAGGGTGAGGAACTCCCAGTACTTCGGCCTCGTGTGCCGGATGAGCTAATGAGGATTGACGAGCGCTGAATCCCGAGGTTTGTTAATTTTGAATTTATGGTTCCATACGGATTTAGACAAGATATTGGTTGCTAATTGTGGTATGCTTGCAGGTTGCATGCTGCTGGTCTACTTCCGATGTGTCGGCTTGTGGAGGTGGCAACGCGGTTCAACTACGACAGGGCCCTCCTCGCGGCCCTTATCAACAGGTGGTGTCCTGAGACACACACGTTCCACCTCCCATATAGTGAGATGGCACCCACGCTCGAGGACGTCTCGCTCCTAATGGGCCTGCCTTGCGCGGGTGCCGCTATTTGGGCCAGGGACGTGGGCGTGGGCTTGTGAGATGAGATGCTAGGCCACTTCTCCGTCGTTCAACAGATGGATGACGTAGCCTCGTTTAAGCCTTTTTTGGCGAATGAGAAGCACGGCCCGACGAAGGTCTTTCTCGTTCAGTTTGTGGTGTATATGTCTTTTAATGTTTTCTCATCTTCTTTACATTATTAACGGATGCAGATATTTGTACTTCTTCCTTGTTTGATAGGCGGGACAACATCAACCCACCGGCAGGCACCGAGGACGTCTCCCGACACATGGAGGCGTATCTCATATTATTGTTTGGGTGGATCATGTTTATCGAGACCCACAACAAGACAGTCTCAAGGAGCATGATCCCCTACGCCAGAGAGATTGCGGATGTTGACCCGACGGAGGTCCCGCAGTACAGCTAGGCGTCAGCAGTGCTGGCTGTAACGTACCGCAGCTTGTGCAACGGGTGCACGAAGATCAACGACAATGCAATCCTGATAGGGCCTCCTCTGCTACTTCAAATGTGGTTGTACGAGCACATCGCCATCGGCAAGCCCGTTGTGAACCTTAGCACGTTCCAGTTTGGTGCATACAGCGTCGACGGCCCGACCATAGGGTCCTTGTGGTACAGATGTGGGGTAAGTGCAATGCTATTTGTGTACATTTATGTTGGTTTCTTTATTGTATTATCTAACTTAGTTAGGTTGCACAGTCGAGTTGGTCCAGCGTGCAGACATATCGTGCGTACTCAGACTTCGTTCGCCAGTTTGATGAGCTGACGGTGGAATATGTGCGTTGGTGGCCGTACACGCAGGCCAAGGTACTTCGACGCGCTCCGTTTGGACTTTCGGTGCTCTACCTATTTGACCGGGAGTATTGGCTCACGACTCGCACCCTCGTCTTCAACATATGCGTCGAAGAGTACTCACCTTATCGCGTGATGCAGGAGTTTGGGAAGTTCCAGCCGTGGCCGCTACCATTGACTAGGTCGGTGTCTATCAACATACAAAGGTGTGTAACATTGTAATTACATTTTCATATGACCCACGTGTACACCTTGTATTCACAGACTAATGTTTCTGCAGGTTGACATGGAGGGGGGCTCATTCCACTAGCGCGTTTGCATCACATGTGCAGAGGTGGGTTGAAGAATGGGACGTAGCTGTCGAGCACGTCGTGGAAGAGGAGCGGCCACAATCAAAGGAGGCGTACGTGCCTTCTGACGTTGCTGCATCTCTCTTCGCACAATTGTTCATGTAGTTCCTGTAGTTTCTTGATAACGACGTGCAGGTGACAGATGTATTCTTGAATGTGTGGTTCTATCAGCGGGTCAATCCAGTACTGGAACCCATAATAGTCCGTCTGGAAAAAGTGATAGATGAGATAAGTAAATAGTTTTGAGAAAATAGGAAAGAAAGTAGGTACTATTTGTTCGTACTCTGAAATGTGGACAACGGAAGAAGCGATGGCTTGCGTCACCGAAATGCATCATCTCCATGTCGACATGGTGGCCAAAATGAGCAAGGAAGAGCATTGTAGTTTCCGTAGAAATCTCTGCCATGGACGTCTAAATGGGGGTGTGGAGGTGGTGGATCGATGGGGCCATCGAGAGGATGAGGAAGCACCATTGTCTCGATTCAATTCGAGGTTAGAAGATGTGTGAGTTGAGAATAGATTGAGTTTTGTTTATATACAACAAGTCCTGATGGTGTACGGACCAAGTGTAGGTATGTAGTTTGGAGATAGTGCATGCATTGGATGTCTTCCTGTCACGACTCTGAGTAGTCGGCAGCGTTTGGACATATCGCTCTTAAAATATGGTAGCGACAGGTTACGTCAATCTGAACATGTAATAACATTGTAAGTAGTAACATCTTCTATACCTATGGTACACACTTCTTCATGTGTGCTAACTACCAATATAGACTTGATTGGGTTGTGTTTATAGACAAGACGTCCCAGCGGTAGAGGACAGATGAGCAACACTGAGTGACCACACGCCTCAGCTTTTAGCAAGAAATGACAACACCTTGCTGCAGCAAAACATCCTTATCATGACTCACACTTTACGCATGAAGTGACCACAGGACAGAGCTTTAAGCATGAAATGACAACACATATGTCGTGCTTCAGGCTTTAGACATGAAGTGAACACACGACTCAGCTTTTACCATGAAATGACAACACCTCTGTCCTGACTAATGCTTTACACACGAACAAACCAAATAACTCAGCTTTAACCTATCACATCGGATTCCATCAAGAATGCCTCAGCTTAGATGTTAGTCACATTTCTGACAATTATGAAACATATCTACTCTACGAATTTCTTACGCTTGATGTTAGTGACTACTCTAATACTTCTAGGTACCAAGTCTGCCACTCATGTGAGTAGCCATAAATAGTCAAAACATTCGAGAAGTATCAGCCATTAAAGTCCTTCATCGAGATCATACATCTGACCTTTAATCATATATTATACGACAGAGCTTTACGCATTGTATCCTATAGCTTAGATATATCCTACACATATGACCTACACTTCTTCATGTGTACCAACTACTAGTATGACAAGCCTCGATATGGACCGTATAAGTACCCACTGGTATAGCGACATAGATCACTCATGTGGCACTTTCCACATGATTTCATACACTTTCTTATTGATCTCCCTTCTTGTTGCTTTTGTATAGTCTCCTCCTATCTATGACTTCATGCAATGGCTAGACATGGAGCAAAATAAGGACCAGAAACGGTGGATGAACATAGAGATGCGGTGGAGGAGCGAAGCTTACCAACGCCGCGAGTACGAGCGACATCAGAAGGAACTATGGATGAAGCGGTCGGAGGAGGAACACATCAGGAACGCCGCGAAGGAGCGTGCCGCGGCTCAAGCACGCGAAGCAGAGAGGGAAAGGAAGCGGGAGAGGGCCCGTCGCGCTAAAGCGGGGGGAGGGGGGGGGGCGATGCTCTAAGAAAGGGCAAATATTCTAGGTGCATTCAGTAGAGAGCATCTATTGTACCCCGATCTATTTCTATTCCCTAAGTCTTGTTAGGTTTAGCAGCAGCACGTTATTAGATTAGTCTTTAGACGTATCGTGCATACCAACATTTATTGTCATCTTCTTATGGTTATGCTCCATTCGCGCAGCGATGGAAAACCCCATGTCCTATGTAATACTTATCAGTGTTTGTAAACTTCGTGCCATGTTATATAATATTTGTTCTTCATAACTACTGTTGTTCGAAAAAAATAGATTTGTATTCTCATAAAGTCACTTCGTGCAAAAATTCCACACACTTCTACACCAACTAAATAAAAAAAATTGAGAAAATTAATGTGCAATATTTTTCAATTTACCTAATACAAATTCTATTAAAAAAACTAATTATACATATAGTTCTGCAGTTGAATTAAATCGAATAAAGGTATCGCTCGTTGAACGGGGCGAGCGAGACCTTCCTCTCCCCGATTATTAAATACGCTGCTAGTTAGGGTCCACAAGGTGTCGCCCGTTCAACGAGCGAAAACTTATTCTCGCATGTTGAATAGGCGACGGTAGGGTAGACTTCATTATTTTTGAAACGGGCATATAATCTTGAAAATTTTGGAATAAAAAATATATAAAAATTCAGAAAAAGATACCCTGTTGACTGATTGGTCCTTGCCCTTGTGGTCCAGCAAATAGCATTGCAAACACATGTTCGAGGATGCTTCTACCCTTGTACTGCTCTACATTACAAACATGATCGAGTTAATCGAATTCGAATTTGAATTCAAATTCAATTCAGCGGTACTGTAAATTTGCCATGGCCAAAATCTCGCAAACCTAGATAAATATACCCAGTCAATTAACAACTTTCTTATTGTAGGCAGTGAGAGTGAACGTTTGAATCCTTCGTACTGAAGTGACCTGTAGTTGGACTTCATCTGCTGAACGTTGATGCATGTTTCTTTCTCCGGTGGCAGCGATGCAATCAGCAAAGATTAGCTAAGTGATTCCAGCGAGAAAGTGGCGGTACTAAGATTAGCTCAATGACCCTAACTGATCATGTGGCACCTGCGTCGCTTCCTGGCCACCTAATCGCTGAAAGCTGAGGAATTGTTCAGTTGGAGTGGAAAAAAGGGCCAATTGACATCACTTTGTCAAACAACCTACTAACTCCTACAGTGTTTAAGCTTTTGGAGAGATTCTGTTACTGCAAAGACATGTACTTGCAAATATGTATAGCCTGAGGCGTTGCATTTTCCAACAGAGTAGGTTGCAAACTTTCTCTTTTTCTGTTTTCCTGTCTCTTTCAGAATCGCCATCCTCTTTGTGATAAGTTGTTTTTTCATTAATACATTTACTGGGGATCCTTTTTTTCAATTATAATGCGATTAGCAAAGTTCAGAACAACTTTTGCATCGTCTGAAAATTCAAGCCCAATAGATAACAAGTACATTTCCCAGTGAAAATTGAACAAAACTAAGCATCCTGACACAGTTAAAACCTACTATTTTTTCCCTAAATAAAAGAAGGAAATCACCTTTTTTATCTCTTTTTTTTTTCGACCAGGGCAGCACACCTGTGTTCCTCTATTTTTTGAAAGGAAGGCATGAGACTGCATATTGCATTAAGAAGGAAAAGCGTGAAACCGAAAAATACAACAAAGGGTAGGGAACAGTATTAGCTAAAGCCCCAAAACTGAAAGTTACAACTAAGAGTAGGGAACATTCAGCTATACCCGTGTTCCTCTATCTATTATATTATTATTTGAATGTTAAAAGAGGCCACCATTTTCATTTTTAAGGTTACCAAGTTGCAACGTAAATAAAAAAATGATTAACCACTCATTATTATGAAAATCTAACAGTCTAGATTAAATCAAAGAATTCATATCAAATACGATTAATAAATAGCTAAATTCAAAATTAAAAATTATAAAAATTTAACAGTTCGATTTTCATATGATTTGGAACGCAAAATATCTAATAAAAAGTACAAATAAAATAAATTTATAATAAAAAGAGACTAATTTTTAATAAAAATTATTGTGATAAAATATTGACACGATATTACCACGTTATTAACATGGACCATCTTATTAATTAAAAGTAACACAAAGTAACAGAGCTGACAATGATAGTGCGTTCCAGCCCCTCCATTGAGAAGAGCACGGATGTAGCAAAAGAGCAAGAACAATAACAACAGAGTTCACCTTTTTAATCTTGCTCTAACAACTTGATTGGCCTGGAGTTAATGCAACGCAATCTTTCGACCCCAGCCAGGGTAAGCTAGCTACCGGTCGACTACCGTCCATGCATGCAGAGAGTAGCAAGAATTTTCAGAAAAAGTAATAAAATGATTCGGCACGGTGAACGAATCCGAGCATCTGGTCTATGGATTGGATGGCTAGCCAGTGGGTGCAACAACTCCCCATCAGCACCATCTCGCTTGACCGCCACCCTATCAAAGCCTAATCTTCCAAAGCCCGAACAACAGCACTACCGGGACCTCTCGGGCTCCCGCCTCTGTATATATACGCTCGCCGGCCTCGCACTTCATCACCACCAGAGCAGCCAGCCAGCCATCGGAGGAGCGATGGCGGCGACGATGAGGCCAGGTCCCATGAAGCTCTGCTGCTCCTCTGCTCTCCTTCTCCTGCTCTGCTTCCTGCTCCCGGGCGCACTCGCGGAGGAGCGCTTCTACGAGTTCGTTGTACGTGCTGTTGGTCTTGGTGATGTCAGAGTTAGTAAAGCATTGTGTTGTGTTGTGTGGCTTGTTGTTCATAGTGTTTTGGTGCTTGTTGCAGGTCAAGGAGACGCTAGTGAAGAGGCTGTGCAAGACTCAGAAGATCATCACGGTGAACGACCAGTTCCCGGGCCCGACGATCGAGGTGTACAATGGCGACACGCTGGCGATCAAGGCCGTCAACCTGGCCCGATACAACGTCACCCTCCACTGGTACGTACGCACATGCATGTCAAGGCTGGCCAAGTGCCAGTGCGGCAAGTCCGTTAATTGAGTTCTGACGCTTGGCCACGGCGGCGGTGGCGCAGGCACGGGCTCCGGCAGCTGCGGAACGGGTGGGCGGACGGCCCCGAATTCGTGACGCAGTGCCCGATCCGCCCGGGCGGGAGCTACACGTACAGGTTCACGATCCAGGAGCAGGAGGGCACGCTGTGGTGGCACGCGCACAGCTCCTGGCTGCGCGCCACCGTGCACGGCGCGCTTATCATCCACCCCAAGAGGGGCGTCCCCTACCCCTTCCCCAAGCCCCACAAGGAGTTCCCCGTCATCCTAGGTACGTGCTGTGTTGTGCGGCATGTGCCCCCACCCTCCCCCCCCCCCCCCCCCCCACAAGCTTCTTCGCCATGGCCATGGCCATGGCTGACACACCGCTAATGTCGTTATGGCTGACTTGAGTTTGTGGCGTGCAGCGGAGTGGTGGAGGAGGGACCCGATCGCCGTGCTCAGGCAGTCCATGATCACCGGCGCGCCGCCCAACGTCTCCGACGCCTTCCTCATCAACGGCCAGCCGGGGGATTTCCTCCCGTGCTCCAGCCAAGGCGAGCGCCTGTGTTCGTCGTTTGTTTTGTGGGTGCAGGAGATTACAAAAATCTTGAAAGTTATTTAGACAACCAATAATGATTCAACAAACACTACAAGTTCTTGCACAAATTCCAAATTAGGTTAAACCGACCAGAACAACTTTTTGTTTGGATAAAGCAATTCATGCATCTCTCAGGCACAGGTCTTCACTAAAAGTACGGCCTGTAAATAAACATTAGTATAAACTAATAAGTTGACTGAGGTTAATAGTTTGATCAGTCTTGCCGTAATATTTTGTCACAATAACTTTTAATTAAAATTTAATTTTTTATTATTTATTTTATTTTATTTAGATATTTTGTTTTCCAACCTATATGAAAATCGAACTGTTAATATTCTCTGTCTTTTAGTTCCAAATTTACCTCATAATTAATTGTATTTCATATAATTTTTTTGTTAAATCTAAACCGTTAGATGTTCGTAGTTGCCTTTTATATTCTTTCATACAAAGTGACAAAACAAAGAGACAATATTCAGATGTGAATTAAACCAAAAAAAATGTAAAGAAGAAACATTCTAACCAATTTCAGCATGCGTATGAAGTCTTCCCCTTTGACTTGCGAATGATGCATGTTTTGTCCACCAGCATCACCAACTAATTGTTGGCGTGCTACGCATGCATGTGTCACCAATGCAGAGACGAGCAACATCCCGGCGGTGGCCGGCGAGACGAACCTGCTGCGCATCATCAACGCTGCCATGAACACCGAGCTCTTCGTCAGCCTGGCAGGCCACAAGATGATCGTGGTCGCCGCGGACGCCATGTACACCAAGCCCTTCGAGACCACCGTCGTCCTCCTCGGCCCTGGCCAAACCACGGATGTCCTCGTCACCGCGCACGCCGCCCCGGGCCGCTACTACCTCGCCGCCCGCGCCTACGCCTCCGCCCAGGGCGTCCCCTTCGACAACACCACCGCCACCGCCATCTACCAGTACAAGAACGCCCCGGGCTGCCCCACCACAGCCGGGGCAGGGGCCGGCGCCAACACCTTCAACGGCCCAGTTGGGCGGTCCCAGTCCTCCGGCTACCTCGGCCGCACCGGTCCGCCGCCAATGCTCCCGTTCCTGCCGGCGTTCAATGACACGAACACGGCGACCGCCTTCTCGAACAGCATCCGGAGCCCAGCGCCAGTGAAGGTGCCCGGTCCGGTGACCCAGGAGTTGTTCACCACCGTGGGGTTCGGTCTCTTCAACTGCCGCCCCGGCCCGTTCTGCCAGGGCCCCAACAACACCCGGTTCGCCGCGAGCATGAACAACGTGTCGTTCCAGCTCCCGAACACCATCTCCCTGCTGCAGGCGCACTACCACCACGTCCCCGGCGTGTTCACCGACGACTTCCCGACGTTCCCGCCAGTGTTCTTCGACTTCACCTCGCAGAACATCCCGCGCGCGCTGTGGCAGCCCGTGAAGGCCACGCGGCTGTACCGCATCAAGTACGGCGCGGTGGTGCAGATCGTGTTCCAGGACACGGGCATCTTCGCCACGGATGAGCACCCGATGCACATCCACGGGTACCACTTCTACGTGCTGGCCACGGGGTTCGGCAACTACGACCCGCGGCGCGACGCGGTCAAGTTCAACTTGGTGGACCCGCCCAGCCGGAACACCATCGGCGTGCCCGTCGCCGGGTGGGCCGTGGTGCGGTTCGTCGCGGACAACCCCGGGGTGTGGCTGGTGCACTGCCACATCGACGCGCACCTCACCGGCGGGCTCGCCATGGCGCTGCTGGTGGAGGACGGCGAGTCGGAGCTCGAGGCCACTATGGCGCCGCCGCTCGACCTGCCCGTCTGCGTCCTGTAGAACTATTTCTTGCTCCTCCTATATGTTGGTACAGTGAGGCTGTGTGCGTTGTACGTGTTGTGATGGGACGTGACGTGTAATTTCGATTTCGATTTGAATTTGCGAAGGAAGGGGAATCTAGTTCGAGAACTTGTAAAATGGGTCTAATCATCAAGTTCACTTTAGAGGCTTTAACAACACGTAAACCAGCAAACAGCGGACCTACACGCCCTAACTACCCAGTAATCATTGGACACCATCAGACCAACGACATACCAATAGCATTACCCTACAGATCGACAAAGCTCAGCGCATTCAGAACAAAGAAGTAGGTGCATCACATTTCTCACAACCTTGCAACACAAAGCACCTACTGCATCATCGCTTTTAGTCGTGAATTGTTAGTCGGCCAACAGAGTACCAAAGTACACGCAACTTTCATACAAAGATTAACACTATCCACGGTTCATTAGGTATTCTAATCGCAATATGGAGCTGGCCTAGCTTTGTCGCATACAGGGGAGGAAAAACAGCCCCAAAGAAGGAGGGCTGTCACCACTAGTGCTGGGACATGGGCCGTGCCATGCCGGTACAGGATGACTTTGTTGTGTCTCATGCCACATCGTGATATACTTATTAGGTATGATCGGTTTATCGTACCGTACTGTGCTAGCACGAATCAACTTTAGAAAGTTCCAAGCACGGCTCTCGGCACGTTGCCATCGTTGTACCGTGCCAGCCTAAGCACGATCTTAGTCCATATCGTCCGATAATACTTATATATTTATCTTTTATCATCACACACTTACGTCTCTCATACTTACACATACTCTATATCGCTTAACAATACTTATATATTTATCTCTTATCATCTCACACTTACATCTCTAATACTCACATATTACTCTTAATGTCTCACACTTTTTATTAGAGAAATTAGAGGATAAGTAAGAGAAAATAATCATACAGATTGTGTCATATCTTTTTCGTACATACCGGCACGTGCACAGCCCAAACAATCGTGTCATGCCATGTCATGTTTTGGATCATGCCATAACTGGCCAGAAATGACACGACCAAGTCTCATATCTAGTCACCACCATGCCCCCCAGCTTGTGGACCGTCCAATGCAGATCCGACGGCCTTGATCCGACCCTGGCCCGGAAATGCGCTGGCGGTAAGTGCATTTTGGCCGGGAAATGAAGGGGAGTGGAACACTCGAACATTCATCCACTGGATGTATTGCCAGATGCATAATATTGTACTATCGAAGATCAAACGATGTGAACACCACCTAAATCTTGGGCCACTTGTGCAGTTGTGCGTACCGCGAGCGGTTTTTTTCCCAGCATCGGTATAGTGAGTTCGTTCAATAAAAGCCTTGAGGGAGTAGTGTTCAAGTCAAAGTAACCAAGATATCGAGAACACCTCAAAACCAAGAATTATCGGAACCATAATATAAGGTTGGGTTGTTCAAAGCTAGCTCATCTTTTCATACGGAACATGCATGAGATCTCAATGTGGTCGCACACACCCCCGACCTGTATGGGCGCAAGAGCTCTCTAGCTTTGTACTCCGTAATCATGTTGACAAAATTGATGAACTGAGAGATCTTTAATTATATTTTGATGAACTGAATGTAGGATAGGGTTTCAAGATGATTAACCAACATACTCTAACGATGATGGAATTAGAAGTTATGATATAGGAGTATAATTTCGAGGCACTGGTACTTGATACGTTGTTAATTTATTTGCACGATAATGTAATGTATTCCAAGTTGTTTAAAAATTGGAGCTTGTATATAAAACTCACTGCCATCCAGCCATGCCAAAGAACCGAAGGTGAAGGCCAGGAAGAGAGAGAGAGAGAGCTTTCTTCTCGCAATTCTCACAGCAGGTAGCCAGACCAGCAAAGCCTGGCAACTCATCCGCAGCTGCAGGCAAAGAAATTAACAAGCATGGGCAACAGCCTGCGGTGCTGCCTGGCCTGCGTCCTCCCCTGCGGCTCCTTCGACGTCATCCGGATCGTCCACCTCAGCGGCCACATCGACGAGTACACCCGCCCGGTCACCGCCGGCGAGGTCATCGCAGTGCACCCCAACCACGTCCTTAGCAGGCCGTGCTCCCAGGGCGGCGCACGGCGGATCCAGATCGTCGCCCCGGATTCGGAGCTGAAGCGTGGGTGCTTTTATTTCCTGGTGCCGGCGTCGTCGGTGCCGGAGAAGAAGAGGAAGCCGCTGCAGCCACAGCAGAAAAAGGAGCGGTCGATGAAGACCGTGCCGAGCACTGCCAGTGCTAAGGTGACAAGGGACAGTGGTGACAGGTACCTGGCGGAGGTGTTGTCGGAGGGCAAGGCCAGCCTGAAGCACCGCCGGAGCGTCCGTGCGACGGTGTGGCGGCCACACCTCCACAGCATCCTGGAAGAGGCCAATGATTCGTGAGTGGTCTCATTGTCTTCATGTTATCAGCTCATAGAGCTGTGTCCCTCCCCTTCCTCTCTGTTTCATGTGCAAATACGGATGTAATAGTTATGGTGTTTGTGCATGGCGTGTATCATACACGTTTGATCCCTGAGGTTTAGATGAGAGGCGAGGTTTGCTCCTTCTACTAGGTTTTTCGCCCTTGCCGCTGCCGGTGAGAGTTACCGAATAGGCTCTGAATCAGAAATAGGGATCAATATTTCAAATGGACTCTGTAATTTGAACATGAACAGTTCAGTACAAGCACCAAAGTTTTGTGTTTCTTCAGTCTTAAATTGTCCAGTTACTGTATTGCCTCAGCATCGTGATTACCAGGAATTGTCCAGTAATTAGCCATTCTCCATGAAAAAGCTTCTAGCATGTTGTGCTAAAGTAGGAGTTCACATGCTCCCAAAATCTAAAAAGAAAACAAATCACGTTTAGTGTTGATGAATGATGATGATCTTATATCTAATATGAGACAGGATTTCCTATCCATGAGGTAGCTATCCACACAAGTTTGAAGCAGGTCTCACGCAAGTGTTATGGAGGTTTCATATTCGATGTTGTAGTTTCATGGATTTTAGTATGAGGATAAGTTTTCTTGTCGATTTTAGATGTCGATGGTCGGAGTTTCATGCAGGTGTCTGACAAGTTTTCCGTGGATGTTTCAACATGTTTGGATAGTTTGATAATAGTCAGTGCTTCAAAGTAGGATTCAGAAAAATGTTTGTGGAAGTTTCTGACCAGAAGATACCATTTCAGAAATAGTTTTAATTAAGAGAAGGGCACACCGAAGATAATTCTAATGTTTGATAAGAGTGGAACAACAATGATTGAGGAACAATTTTTTTTTTATCGAAGAAGAGACCTCTGTTTCTATTGAAAGCAATTAACAGAATATAACTACCAGTTCAAACAATAAACGAAAGAAAACTAGCTGCACAGTATAACGACCAAGTCAGGGTTACTAGCACCACTGAAAAGCATACAGACACCAAAAACAAAGTACAGGCTCCCATATTACAGCTCTCAGACGTTCTACTGAACTACAACGTTTGGATGGAAATTGTTGCACGAAAGCATCAACTGCTCAAGAGCCGATTCAATCGTCTCCTTGTCGCTCTTCTTGAGCAATATTTTCTAGCTCTGCAAGAATGAAAGACCTTTAAGAAAAGAAGCAATTGGCCTTTCGAGGAAGTTCTTTTCAATCGCCATCTTTTTTTTTTGAACATTTCACATTGCCCAGCAAAGCCCTGAAAAAAAAAGGAGAGACCCAGATTTGTAGGTAGGTTAAGTTTCTGAGACAACCAGCTAAAGTCAAGGGTCCAAGGTTGTTCAGACTAGCCAAATTCCCTAATCACACTCCATGTGAAGTTAGTGAGAATGCATTGCAAGAAAATGCGCATTTTCTTTTCTACCGTACAGGCAGCAAACTTCGCTGCCCTTCCAACCTTGCCTTTTTAACGTGGATGTCGTTTGGAGGCAATCATTAAACATCTGCCAGAGGAAAATTTTCATCTTCTGTGGCGCTTTGCATTTCCAAATTCCCCCACTGATTTTGCTTTTAACCCCCCCCCCCCTTCCATCCAACATGAAGCGGTATAAGGATTTAGTGGTAAAGTTTCTGGACTTCTCCAGAGCCCAGTGTACTTCATCATCAAGGTCATCCAAAACGATGGAGTTCATCAAAGACTTCAACTCCTCATATCTCCCAAGCTCTGGGGGAGTCAGCTCTCTTCTGAAATCAATGTTAAAGGTGCCACCCTCAAAGCAATCCGTCACCTTGGCAATAGCTTCCAAGGTCATATTGTACAGCTCAGAAAATTAGATCTTGAAGGGGGTATCATGAAACCAGGTGTCAGTCCAAAATCTGACCCTTTCTCCATTATGTACCTCATAGATACCCCCCATCGGAAGAGATGTTTGACTTTGTGCAACCTTTACGAGAATTGAGAAGATCCTTTCCTCTTAGAGGAAAAGAAATCCCCATCACTCATGTATTTTTCTCTAAGCAGTCTGCACCAAATCTCATCTCTCCCCTTTAAAATCCTCCAAATTCATTTCACCATTAGCATTGGTTCATAATCTGAGTATTGATGACACCCAGACCTCCTTGGTCTTTGGGTCTACAGGCGGCCTTCCACTATATCATATGATATCTGAAATTATCTCGAGCACTTCTCCTGAAGAAATTAGCTCTAATAGAGTTCATCCTCTCATGAGTAACAGTGTGAAGAAGGTAAAAAACCCATAGTGTACATGGGGAGTCTCCTCAAACAGGTGTTGGTAAGGACGAGCCTCCCCCCCTAAAGACATGTTCTTACCTTTTTAGGGTTCCAATTTTTTCATAAGCTTCTGCACCAAAGGGGCAAAAGCAGCTAGACTAATTTGCTGATCATCAATTGAGATCCCCGTATATTTGATTGGCATGGTCTCCAACTTGCCCCATATATGTTATCAGCTCATAGAGTTGTGTCCCTCTCCTTCCTCTATGTTTCATGTGCAAATAAGGATGTAATAGTTATGGTGTTTGTGCATGGCGTGTACCATGCATGTTTGATCCCCAAGGTTTAGATGAAAGGCGATCCCCTTTCGCCTCTCCGGTTTGCTTCTTCTGCTAGGTTTTTCGCTTTTGCCGCTGCCGGTGAGACTTACCGAATAGGCTCTGAATCAGAAATAGGGATCAATATTTCAAATGGACTCTGTAATTTGAACCTGAGCAGTTCAGTACAAGCACCCAAGTTTTGTGTTTCTTCAGTCTTGAATTGTCCAGTTACTGTATTGCCTCACCATCGGGATTACCGGGAATTGTCCAGTAATTAGCCATTCTCTTCTAGCATGTTGTGCTAAAGTAGGAGTTCACATGCTCCCAAAATCTAAAAAGAAAACAAATCACGTTTAGTGTTGATGATGATCTTATATCTAATATGAGACGGGATTTCCCGTCCATGAGGTAGCTATTCACAAGTTTGAAGCAGGTCTCACGCAAGTTTTACGGAGATTTCATATTCGATGTTGTAGTTTCATGGATTTTAGTATGAGGATAAGTTTTCTTGTCGATTTTAGATGTCGATGGTCGGAGTTTCATGCAGGTGTCTGACAAGTTTTCCGTGGATGTTTCAACATGTTTGGATAGTTTGATAATAGTTTACACTGCTTCAAAGTAAGATTCAGAAAAATGTTGGTGGAAGTTTCTGACCAGAAGATACCATTTCAGAAACAGTTTTAATTAAGAGAAGGGCACACCGAAGACAATTCTAATGTTTGATAAGAGAGGAATTTAGCAATGATGGAGGAACAAATTTTTTTTATCGGAGAAGAGACCTCTGTTTCTATTGAAAGCAATTAACAGAATATAACTACCAGTTCAAACAATAAATGAAAGAAAACTAGCGGCACAGTACAACGATCAAGTCAGGGTTACTAGCACCACTGAAAAGCATACAGACACCAAAAACAAAGTACGGGCCCATATTACAGCTCTCAAACGTCCGACTGAACTACGACGTTTGGATGGGAATTGTTGCACCAAGGCATCAACTGCTCAAGAGCCGATTCAATCGTCTCCTTGTCACTCTTCTTGAGCAATATTTTCTAGCTCTGTAAGAATGAAAGACCTTTAAGAAGAGAATCAATTGGCCTTTCAAGGAAGTTCTTTTTAATCACCATCTTTTTTTTAACATTTCATATCGCCCAGTAAAACCCTGCAAAAAAGGAAAGACCCAGATTTGTAACAGTGTGAAGAAGGTAAAAACCTATATGTACATAGGGATTCTGCTCAAACAGGTGTTGGTAAGGACGAGCCTTCCCCCTAAAGATATGTTCTTACCTTTTTAGGGATCCAATTTTTTTCATAAGCTTCTGCACTAAGGGGCAAAAGCAGCTAGACTAATTCGCTGATCATCAATTGAGATCCACATATATTTGATTGGCAGGGTCTCTAACTTACCATCGATCATGTTGGCATATTTCTCTTTTGTAGCTTGATCGAGTAACATATGAAACTCATGTAGTACCAAATATAAAGAAGCAACTTGTTACACTGTTTGTACTGTAAATTCAGAACAGATTTGTCAAGTAACAGAACTTCCATGTGAATGAACTCTCAAAAAATAAAATCTAACTAGAAAATAGCGCGCCGTTGGCGCACAGGGTGGCCCTCGCTAATGTAAGAAGAGCAAATACTGTTTCTTTTACAAACCTTTTAACAGATTGTATAAGGACTTCTATTACATACGCAAAGGTAGAGAGAACTACATACAGAGATAGTAGCTTACAAGTTATGCCAGACTCATCTTTAACTTTAGTCTTGTAGGTAGTTCAGTAAAATATACACAGGATCAAAGTCATCTAGCCATATCAAGAGCCATAACTATTAGAGGTTTACATTAGCTGTGACAAAAAATATACACAGGATTGAAGTCGTCTAGCCGTACCAAAAGGCAAAACTATCAGCTTTACATTAGCTGTGAAGTATGTCCACCATGGTCCAAAATGAGGTAACACTAAAGACATCAACATCTTAAAGTATGCATAATAATTAAGTGGAACTAACATAAAAGAACCAAGTGTTATCTTGTAGACATCTTCAATATGTCAGAATCGAATGATTCTGCAGCTTGTTTCAAATCTGAACCAAACGGGAAATGAAGTTAGAACATTAGTCATTTGTAAGAAACTACAATTGAAAATTGGCATGAACTATCAAAGTTAATCTACGCAATCATCAATCTACAGAGATCTGAAAAATGGAGATATGGAAGATTTTATGAAGGAATTTTGAGAATTGTTAAAGTAGAATTTGCATGGGAACAACAGTATATTTGCTTATGAAATATTTTTAAATTCCAATTTCACTATCTTCACTAAATCACTATGGTTGAACAAGGGTAGCTGTTGGCATTGACCTTAGGATGTGATAATCATGTTGCTCATCATTCGAGACAATGTTTGTACTATGAATCCTTTTTTTAGGTTTGAGATACTTATTGAAAAACTATTGCAATATGATCAAAAGAGAGACAACATCATTTCTCCTAGAGGTCAGAAATTATAGCAATTGCTTTGGTCAAGTATCCTTTCATTGCACAAACACTCATTTTGAAATTTGCACCAAGCAAAACATCAAATTAGCACTGAGAAAGATTCATTTGCAGAGTAGATTAGTAGTTTCAAGCATTGTGTATACAGTTATCAACTGAGCCATAACTATGATGTAGATAAAAAGAAATATTGTATTACAGAAGAGAAGATGGTGGAGTTATAGTAACTTATTGCTGCTTAGGCTTTTTGTTGTGACCAGAGCTCTTCTTGCTGATTTTGTTTCCCGAGTCATCTTCATTTTGGTCATCCTAATAATTTGTATATGGTGTTAGATAATGAAATAATGAGATCCTAACAACCATACAGATCAATCTCACTATCTATGATAATTGTACTACATGAGAAAATTGTAGTCTTTATGATGAGTCTCTTGTGCAATTAGGTTTCCAATGATTATAGTGCCATCAAAACTAAAGAGAAAAAAAATTACCTGTGACTGCTGTTGTAGATACATAGGGTCTCTTACTTGTAGTTGTATCTGATGAAGCTGGATACCTTGCGTTTTGATTTCATTCGAGTACAATATTAAAGAATAGATTAGTAATGCTGAGATTTATAATTTTAGTTTTGTTATATATGGTCGTAGGAGCTCTTACTGTGTCTGCTCAATTTCCATGCTATCATCGTCAATCTGCAAATGAGATAAGGTATTGAATGTTACAACCATCGAGAGAAATTACTAAGCAGATCAAAGTACATAGAGGAATAGAGAAATAAAAAAAATGAACTAATACATAGTTGCCCAGTTAGCTATTGAATGTTACAACCATCGACAGAAATTGACAAATTCAGAAAGGAAATGTTGATACTTGTTCATACATTCTTTGTCGTTGGTGGAGATCAATTTCCTACTGAAATTGAGCGCATCTATTGAGATGTGGTTGATTGATTGGCTCATTTTTCTACATGACAACATTTGATGGTAACTATAGTCAAGAATGTCGAAGCCATATATTTTTTGTAGTAGATATATGGCTTCTAAGGTAACTTGTTCATGAGGTGAAAGTGTGGCATGGTGATTCATTGACCATAGAAAATAAGTTTGCTCTATAGGATAATGCACTATTTTTGGAATATCAATCTATAAACCTATAATTGTACTACCATCCTCCATGAATTCAGTAATGAATGATGCATACTTTATCTTGTATTTATCAATGATATGGTTTAATAATCCAATAAAGATATTTTAATTGAACACATAGCAAGCAGCTCTGTTATTATTGCTGTAAGACGCAGCACACACCCCAACAATCAAATAAGTTAATATATAATACATAGAGTACATGGTAAATAAATTATGTCATATAAAATAGAATGTAAATTTACCTTGGTTTCTAATCCTTTTTTCCCTTATTCCTGTTGTTCTTGTACTTGTATCACTGCCTCCTAGCTATATAATAATTTGTTCTGCACTATAATTATAGAAGTAAAACCTGCTTAAATAGTGACATGTGCAGTTGTTCAAAAATATTATTTGCACTGAATAGAAAAAGTAAAAGATTTGTTTTTATCAAGAAGAAATTTCCATTACCAATGTTTTTGCCTTATCTGTAGTTAGAAGGCAATAGATTTAAAGTAAAAGGATAAATCTGATATGGAATAAAACCAAAATGACCGAAACTTACTAAATGTTTTGTTAACTATTACCTCCAAAGGGATCAAATCGAAGCATGCTTGAACTGATAAAGTTGAGTAAACAAATAAGTATCATTGCTAAGATTTAAATATGTTTATTTTATATTTATGAATGACACAGTTTAATAATTCAATAAAAGATATTTTAATTGAACACATAGTAGCAACCTGTGTTAATATTGCTGTAAGACGCAACACAGTGCTCAACAATCAAGTAAGTTAATATTTGATATATAGAGTATATGTTTACCTTGGTTTCTAAGCCTTTTTCTTCCTTATCCTCTTTGTATCACTGCCTCCAAGGTATAGATTAATTTCCCCTGTATTATAATTAAAAAAGAAAATACTAATTAAGTAAAATGACATGTAAAGTGGTACAATAATATTATCTGGAGAGTGGAGAGGATATGCAACAGTCATGGTTTGACTTTTGCAAACGTTCATGTTTTAATACAGAGCATATAACACACATGCCGTTTGTTAAACAGCACATCAAAATCTTCTTCCAGAGATCTGTACTTTTTTTAAATATAATGCCACTACTTTCTTGATAAAACACACATTCAGAGAGTGCTCAAGCAGAATATGGTAGAATGTGATGTCTTCTTGGTCAGTGAACAATCAAATTTGAAGGATCATTCCAATTTCTAGAGTTCGGATTAGTTTTTTTTGCTACCATAGGATGAATTCATTCATACAACAATGGGGAAAGGGGGGGGGGGATTTTGATGCAAAAACATGTTGTTGCTGGATGAACAGCCTTTTGTTTGATTGTGACATGCAAGTATCAAGGGTACTGCTGAATATTCAGAGAAGAGGGACTACATGACATCTCTTGATCTTGTAAACATCTGCACTGAATTTTAAGCTGCACTCAACAGCAGTTCTTGAGACTGATAAAGTTCACTCAACAGTCTCTATTTGAACAACCCAAGTTTGATATATTGAAATTGCATAGATGTTGTCACAATTGAGAAGAAAACAACTGGCAGCATATACAAATTTTACCAGAAATTTATCTATAGCGATCTAACAAACATAATTAAAAAATTATACTGAAATTTCATTTTAGATTTCTCTTGACAAGGGCTACGGTTTCTTACCAACAAAAGGACAGTGTACGTGAGGAGGAAGCAAGGAATAAGCAGCGATGCTTCTCGCTCGCTTCCCTTGCCCGGTGCAGGTACAGCGAGCGGCCTATACTGGTGGTGCTCGTGGCCGTGTGGGAGTGGGAGTGGAGGAGGGTAGTGGGGTGGGCGCCGCGGATGGCGACAGGGTGGTGGTTGCAGAGCGGAAACAACGATGGCGGCTGTGGTGGCGAGAGCACGTCGAGAGGAGCCGGCGGTGGCGGTGGTGGCAGTGAGGCGTGGAGAACGGACGCGTTGGATCGGTGGTTATGGCGGTGGCGGCGCAGACGCAAGATTGATGGAGTGGAGGCGGCGATGGCGGCCGCAGACGCGAGATCGCGACGGTGAGGCGCGGGGATCGAACGCAGTGGTGATCACGGTGGCGGCGCGGATGAGAGGTCGCTAGCGGGCTTGAAAAGACGCTGCTGGAACTCTCGAGAAGAGACCAGTCGAATACTCAGAAGCCAGCCAAGTTTGGACGGTCCTTATTTCCCTCGAAGCGAATCGGACGGTAGCCAACAAAAGTGCCGACGTGGACATCCTCACCGGCTCCGAACGCGACGGCGTTTAGATGAAGAGACAAGTTCAATCGGTGAAATGATTCGTTTGCTCATCAACAGTAAGGACACTAGGCAGCAAGTTCCGCTGGAAGCCAAGCTATCGAATAGAGATTTCCTCCTCGCTTCATTTAACTACAAGAAACAATCTTCTTCAAAGTACAGCATAAAAAGAATCCAATTCTATGTTCAGGGAACAAATATAGCTGGAGCACACACACCAAAAACCTCCATGTGTGAGTGACAATTCAAGCTGCCGTCACTTATCTACCGATCACCACCACTGATGCACAAGCACGCCGCTCTCCCGGAGCGAGGTGAACAGGTCGAGGCACTTGCCGTACGTGTTCCGGTACTTGGGCGACCGCTCACCGGGGCAGCACCTCTGCCACCTGTTGTAATGGCACTCGAGGAACAGCTCATCGACGAGGCAGATCGCGCCGGTGTCGAGCATCCTCGGGATGAGGTCGAACTCGGTGCCCTCCACGTCCATCTTCATCACCACGTAGTCCTGCTCCGACGCCGTCCGCTGGAGCCACGCGGCGAAGTCGAACGCCGGGATGCGCCGCACCGCGCCGGACGACACTCTGTCCGTCGCGCCCGCCGCGGGCCGGATGCGGCCCATGCCACGGCCGTTCGCCCTTTTGGCGTTGATGTCACCCTTGCCGGGGCCGTCGTTGATCTCGAACGTGAGCGTCTCGTTCCTGACCCAGGCTGCGTAGGGGAGCAAGGTGATGCCTTTCTTGGTGGCGTACTCGGCGTGGAACGCCGGGTCGGCCTCGACGGCGAACACCTCGAAGGTGTGGTTCTGCTTCGGGTACTGCTTCCGGAACCAGCTGCCGATGCTGGAGCCGTAGCTCCGCGCGCCGACGTCGACGTACACGTACCGGCGCTTGAAGCCGATGTCAGCGAGCGCCGGGAGGTACTTGATGTTCTTGATGTTCCTCTTCAGCGTGATCCATGGCTTTGCCGGCTCTTCTTGGATCAGTGGCTCGGCGAGGCCGATGATTTGGAGCTTTTGATCGCGATTCGTGCAGTTGCTCGCGGAAATGGTGGTGGTGGAGATACCTGCATGCTTCCGGAAGACCAGTTCCCGGAGGGTGAAGCCATCCAGGCCGTTGATCTCGCGGGATCGGAGTAATCGGAGGGATGGGAGGAGAGCTTGGAGGGACCGGAGGTTGTAGGCGTCGCTGGCGCCGGATGTGAGGACCACGAGGTGGCCGTTCGGCTTCATGATCCGTGCCGCCTCGCCGGCGAGGTCGGTCGGGCGCTTGGAGGAGTCGAGGGCCCGGCCGACGAAGAAGAAATCGACAGAGGAGTCCGGGAACGGGAGGTGGCGGTCGCTGCCGGCGACGGCCAGGGGCGGGGACCGCTTCTGGGCGACGGCGACGGCGCCGACCACGCCGAGCTCTCGCAGCGCGATCGCCGCCTGGACGCCGCCGAGGCAGACGGCGCGGGAGGATGCGGCGAGCAGGCCGTCCGCCAGGTGCCTGCCGAGGACGGCGGCGTGGTGGTCCACCGCCCGCCTCCACTCGCGGCTGCGCCACGCGACCGGCGAGCCAACGGCCGTCTGGACGTTGGTCTTCCTCCCGGCCACGGCGGTCGGGACGGCGGGATTGGTTGTCCTTCCCCCCCCGCCGATGACGGCGAACTCCCCGCACAGAAGCCAGAGCCCGAGCGCGACGACGCTGAGGAGGAGGACGGCGCGCGTGAGCGCCCCGCGCCCCGCAGGGCCCATGTCACCCCCGGGCCGCCCCTCCGGCTAGGCAAAGGCAACGGGCGGCTGATTAGACGCAGGAATTAACGGGGGAGCAGAAGCGGGCGGCGGTGTGGTTGGCGCTGACAAGGAGGGCGAGGTGCTTGGGATACCGGACCCGGAGGACGGGAGGTGCGTATGTGGAAAGTGCCATTTCCCAAATGGGACGCTAGCTTATTTGCAGGCTGCTTCCATGGGAATAGGTCGGAGAGTTACGAGACGCTAGCTTATTTACCTGTAAAGTTTAGACGCGAAGGTATACGAGTGCATGTCCAGTTGTATCGCTTTAAATCTCTTGTGTTTGTGGAGTATTTTGTACTACTGCGTCTATTAGTGAGTCGAATTATAGCAACTTTAAGCTCGATTAAGTACTAGTACTAATTGAATCTAATCTATACTGGCAACTTTAAGCTCGATTAAGTAATGATAGTACGTAGTGTTCTCTCCATTTAAAATGCAACACATATTTTTTTGAATCAAAATTTACATATCCTGAAAAATACTTAGTTAAATCATAAGTATGATTAATATATAAAAGTTATATAAGTAGATTCATATTTTATAAAGCTTGCACATTGTATTATTGTTGTTGCTATACATTATATATTTTATTAAAAAATAATGATCAACATATAATCTTAAAGACTGAGCTACAGTGGTGGAGCTTAGTTGTGGTCAGGGAGGGCCATGACCCCTGCCAAACTTAAACTCTACTGATTAAGTAAATTAGCTACTGTTTATTGATATATAGAGCTCAATTACTTAGGCTGGTCCTCTCCACTTGTTTGCTCAAACTCCGACTGTTGAGCCAAAAGATAATACGGCTTGTATCTTGTATTCATTTTATTTTATAATATTTGTCTATAGTCTTGAGAGTATCTGTTTTAAATTATTTGTCTATTATGATAATCAATGATATTTTATAGTATATTTTTTATGTCCTTAGTGTATGCATGCATTTTCTCCAACGATGAGTTATTTGTTCTCATCCTTGCATTGATTAGTGATAGTTTGATCATTTCACTGTATTTTTCACTTGATCTTAATAATTTTTGTTTGTGCATAATGGTGGATATTAACTAACATTAGGAAAGGGAGGAATTACTAGCTATATCATTGATTGATCCATTCAAGAGTATACAACGTCAAATCCATATCCATACCTGGCGGCTGGCGCCATTCCGGTGGTGCCTGCCGCCGCGCCGCTTCGGTTTGTGCAACGTGATTTGACTAGCAGCGAGTTCTGGTGCTCTGGATGGAAGGACCGCAACGGTCACGCTACGAAAGCACGGGCCAGTGCTGGGTGCTGCCGCTGCCCAAAAAAACCGAGAGAAGGGGCAGAAGTGGTGAATGCGCACGCAATCCGTGGGCCGTCGCCGAAAACCGAGGTCGCGCCACGAAAGCTGTTCGGGGCCGGCCGTTTGGTTTACGTGGGATGGGAACGCGCACCGGTGCATGCGGCTTGTGTTTGTGTCAGCCTAGTAGAACCTGCTCAGGGTCACGGGAGGTGCGAGTGTGTGACATGCGCCGGTCGTCGCATACCGGTCTGTTCCGCGCGGAAAGACCACGGCCTCGCCGCCGCGCGCTTTCTCCCGCACCACCACGGTCCGCACCGTTCGTTGGCAGTTGGCACGTCAAATGCTGGTTTGGTTTGGTCAGGATCAGACCGACGCCATGCTGAACTTACTGAATGCTCAGCAGCCTGAACAGGCGACCACCGCCCGTGCTGAGACTAAAAAGGGCCGGGTATTCATTCTATTCATTCCCCTCCTTTTCGGCCCATCACGTTCGCATAGAAAGGCCATGACTCGTGCGGCCTTCACAGGCACAGAACAGAGACGGGACCCCATCAGTTAATCAGGCCGCATGAGCCAACCTCTTCGATGAACTAGCACATGAAATTTGCTGGGCTAGGCTACAGATGGGCCGAAACTGAATGTTTGTTCAGGCTTAATTTTTGTGATGCTTCCGTGGCTTCAGTACAAAGGAAATAAGGAAATTTTATGATTTAAGACTGACTGGATCGATCCAAATAAGTTAAGAGTACTAATTTAGAAGAGTCTTAAACTCTTACGATTCTGCCATTTTTTAGTTTTGCTTGACGTTGATTGAAAAATAAGGTTAGTTTCAAGTGCTTGATGTTCCTCCCTCCATTTTTATAAGACCTTTCATTTTTCTTTTACAAAAAATACACAGCTGTAGATGATATTACGTTATAGGTCCATAAAAATTTCAAGAGCAAACTGGTATCATTTGTGAGAAAAAAGGATAAATTCTACTCTCCATTCATAAATACATATTATTTAAAAATATTTAGTTACACTTTTAAAATTTTAACTAACAATAGTTTTCAAAATATTTAGTTTGTGACGATGACTACTGTAATGACTACCATATCCGGGCACTCCAAGATTTCCCGTAATTCTCGGGACATCCCTCTATCTCCGGAAAGGATATCCTTGAATAAATGGAACCTACCCATATATATTTAGGCTATCCTGTAAACAGAAAAGTTTATCTCCAAGAATATTAAGGAAGACTTAAGAGGACATACGCTACCCCCATATATATACAGAGTTTGGGGACCCTGTGGAGGACCAATGACAGAGAACTACAAGTTATTAGAAAATGCTCGACTATGTTAGATCTATCTAGGTTAACTGTGCACCCCCCTTTAACAGTCACAAGGATCAATACAAGACAAATATTACGTAAGGTTATTATTTTAAAGGATGCCCGAACCTATCTAAAAACCCTTATGTGTATTCCTTTGATTCGTCTACTCGAAACATCTCCTGTCCTTTATATAAGTTAATAAGATCAATGGCTCACCAATCGTCGACAGTTAGCGCCATCCGTGGGGATCATAACAATAGGCGTTGAAGATTCTACACACGATACGCTGTCAATTTCGCCTAAACCTACACCTAGGACTGATTTCTCGGGTGAAGGGTTCTACAATAACTTTACCCCTCCCACCGATAAACTAGCGATCGATCAGGTAAACATCGACAAAGAATCCAGATCCATCAGGACTTTTTCATCGGATTACTCCATATAGATATCTTGACAATCCATGTTGTCGAAGGCTGCGGGGAAGATCCTGACTTGTGGTGAATAGGATATTCACAGTTGTCTTGGTAGTCGAGTGGTTCGAACTTGTTGCTATAGTCCTTGGCGCATGGATCCATAAAGGGACTTACCTCATCGCTAGAATCATCAGAGATGGAAAACCTTGTGCTCCATTAAGGTTTTGGTCCTGAGCAAGTGTGGCCAATGGAGGCTAGACGTTACCTGGACCCGGAGTGGGAGAGATCTGAGAGTTAGTAAAACAACAGGGGGCTCAACGTTGTAGATCTGCAATGGCGCAGAAGCTCCTCCTTTTACAAGAGGCTCTAATACGACCTCCGACTGCAGATCTAACAACCCCTGTCGGTAAGGATTGGATGAACTCGATGACTGGCATGACCAAAGAGGTTGTTATCCAGGCCAAAAATTCCCATATGGCCCTCGTAGGGAATAGCTCTAATCGAGGGAAGTCGTGGAAAGCCCCTTCTCGAGAAGGATCAGACTCAGAGAGGCGTAATCCCTAGAACAAGATGTCCCGGGACGATAATCGAGCACCCAACTGCCACAGAGCCTCACCAGTTAGAGGTCATCCGATCAAGGAATTGCGCGAGGTTATCGATCGACAAATACGCTCAAGGACACCCGAGGTGGCATCATCTGCCCCTCAGCAATCTGATCAGGGGACGTCCCGGCACCGTTCAATCGAAGGTCAATCCCCAACGCTAGTGGGTAAAACACCTGAGGCCACCGGGACCAAGCAGGGCGCCATCAATGGATGCCTGGCCTTTTTTTCGGATTTGCGAAATGTGAACTGGCCAGCAAGGTTTCACCCCGGGTCGATCAAGAAATACAATGGGAGTACGAATCTCATTGAGTTCCTCTAGATCTATACCACGGCTATCCAAACGGCTGATGTGAAAGAAAAGATAATGACACATTACCTCTCTATAGCCCTTGAAGGGGCAACCATGACATGGTTGACCAATCTATCGCCAGAGACAATCTATTCATGGAAGCAACTTTACGACTTGTTTCGAGCTAACTTGCAAGGTACGTACCTTCACCCTAGCATAAAAAACAATATCTACTGTTGCGAGTAGACGGAGAATGAAACTTTGCGCAAGTTCATGCTCCGCTTTAGCAAACACACGGAACACCATCCCCAAGATCAACGACTATGGATGTCATCCAAGCGTTCACTCAAGGTTAAAAGCCAGAGATGTGTTGAAGAAGTCGCAAGAAAGGATCCTGAGACGGTCAAAGAGCTCATGAAGATTGTCGATAAGTCTGTCAAAGTTGAGGATGTGCTCCTCTTCATCAAGGAAAAATCTCAGGGCATCAAGCGTCCTCAACCCAGGCTTGATGGCAACACGGTTAAGAGCAAGTGTAAGAAGAAGACCAAAAGAGGTAAGGGCAAGAAAGCTAAACCTGTTGAAATTTTTTACAGATTTGCCCAACCAACGCGATGGTAAACCTTCATGTGACCTCCACCAGACAAACAACCTTAGCCTCCACGAGGTCACATCTGAAAGAAGATGGTCAAAGTGAAGGTCGAGAAAGCGACCAAAGGAAAGAAGACCCAGGTTGCAGCCTAGAGCAGGGACTCTAGCTCCAACAGCAGCGAAAGCGACTCAAACCCGATATTTTTCCAACCGGATGAGAGGATTGTTGACCACATGTTCGGTGGTTAGGCATCCTATGAGTCCAAGTGGCAGTACAAGATGGTGGTCTGAGAAGTCTTAGTTGTCGTCCCTAAGGGTCACCAGGCCATTAAGTGGTTGAGCGTCAAGATATCCATCAGCCAAGACGATTGCCTAGAAAACTTCATACGACGAGGATGCCTTTTGATGTTGTTCGAGTCTATGATCAATAAATGTAGGGTCATCCAAGTGCTTATCAATGGAGGGAGTTCCCTAAACATCCTTTTCATGGGCGCACTCAAAGTGATGCAGATTTCTCATCAAGTCAGTTATGCAAGCCTTCCATGGTACAATGCCCGGATCTTTGGTCACTCCCACTGGCCAAATATCGCTCCTTGTTACCTTCAGGAAGTATGACAACTTCCGAACGAAAAAGATTTTTTTCTATGTGGTTGACTTCAAGATGGCGTACAACGTCATCTTGGGACGATCAACTCTGGCCAAGTTCATGTCTATCGCGCATTACGCTTAACAATGCGTGAAGATCCTAGGAGATGAAGGGGTCATCACCATCTGGGGATGTCCCAAGGTAGGTCTTCGTTGCGACAAGCGGAGTCTCGATATGGCAGCTCAACACTAACCCAACAAGGAACTCAATAGCTCAAGAATCAAGATGAACGAGAAGCCCTAGTTGTGACTGCGACCACAGTGCCTCGAGACGCAAACCCAGAAACCCGGGGGCTTGGTTCTACGACTAGTTTGGAACCCATGTAATAGCACCTACGCTACACCTGAAGTAACAGGGTCCTTGCTTATTGGCTTAATCTAGTATGTGTCATTTAGGTTTAAGATATTAGGTCTACAATAGCTCGTGGGTCATCAATAAGCTCTGTGAGTCATAAATGTAAGTACTAAGAGTACCTTCATAATAATAAAAATCATATTTCCTATGAAGTCACTCGAATTCTTTTCCTGTCTTATTTATCTTCTCGTGCATCCTAATGCTTGATAGTGGGATAAGCCACTTCTCAGTTCCTCATCCCACATGCGCACCTGGAGCGGCGAAGAGTTTTTCTCTACTCAAAGGCAATATGATCTTTCTTTGATTCTTTATGTTTTCTATTTATATTGTCTATCCGGAAAACCTTTTCGGGCGAATAGTCAAGGGCTTAATAGATACTTAGTACTGGAGACTAAAAAACAACATATTGTATGCGCTTTAAAAACATATTCTAACGAGAAGAGAATGATCGTTATGTCATAAACTCGGGGCTGCAAAAAGGCTCCTTAGCGCGTTCCACGAGTGAATGGGGGCTACGACACCTTCCACTCAAGTGGACCTAAGGCCAGACATAATAAGCTGAAAGTATCTAATGGCCCTAGAGAGGGGGGGAGGGGGTGAATAGGGCACTAATTAAAAACTAAACCAACTACCGATTTCTAGAACAAGAATTAACCTTAGCCTACAAAGCAACTAGACGACATAGCAAGCTAGAAGTGTAAGAACACACATGCAAGCATATAGAACATATGTAAAGTGCGGAATTGAAACTTGCATGAAAGAAATGCTAGAAGCAAAATGTAGAATGTAATAAGAGTAAGGAAAGAGGACACTGAATTTTTCCTGAGGTATTGAAGAGTTGGCACTCTCCACTAATCCTCGTTGGAGCATCCACATAAGGATGTCGCTCCCTCTTGAGTCACTGAGACTCAAGTGCTCACTAGTGATTGCCACTTCTCCATCTCCGAATTGGCAGGCATCAAACCAAGTACACGAGCTTCCCAGAGCTCCCACAAGACCTCCAAGAGCTCACGAGAACATCTCCAATCTCCACGGCCGGCTAGGTGTTGCCAACCACCAAGAGTAACAAGCTAACTTGTTCACTTGATCCCAATCAAGCCTAAAACAAGAGCTAGATGCACACTCACTACTCTTGAAGCACTAATGGAGTCCTTAATCTTCAATTAAGAACTTACAAATCACTTCAAGTGATCTCCCTTGCCTCTAGATGACACACAATGTATATGAATGCTTCTGGGTTGCAAGAGAGATGAATGAAATCAAGTGAGGAGGTATATATAGGCTAGAGGTCCAAATCTAGCCGTCGTCCAACCATTCACTTTTTTTTGAACACCGGATGGTCTGGTGTACACGTCTCTGTTAACACCGGATAATCCGGTGAGCTAACTTTTTTCACCTGCTGATTTGACAGTTGTCAGTAGCCGTTGCAAAATACTCCGGTGTTTTTCCATATAGCATCACCGGATAATCTGATGAGTTATACTCTATTTCCTTCGAAAATTTGAAGCTTCTGTTAAATAGTCCGGTGATGACTCATTTAAGTCACCGGACAATCGGGTCAGTTCAACTCTGATTTTCTCCAAAATACCAAGCTTCTGTTAAATGGTCCGGTGTATGAATCCTTCAGAACCCGGACAATCCGGTGCATATAACTTCAAATTTCTCTGAAAAATAACTCTTCTATTAAATGCTCCGGTATATAATTCCTACTATCACCGGACAATCTGGTGAGTTCAATTGAAGTCTCCTCAGAAAAAACAAATAGTACGGTGAGTAAAAACCTTCTCACACCGAACAATCCGGTGAGAACAAACTTCCTAGAACTCGTCCAATTCAATCGACTTTGAGTTCTAACTTCTCACCCATGGATTTCTTTGAGCTACCTAGTGCTAGATTTTCACAAGTGTGCATCCAACTATATCTAGACTCAACTAGATCAAGCTACAACACTTAGCCCCCCTTTATAGTACGATCAAAAGACAAAAGAGGACCTATTGCTACTCCAAGTGTCCTTCATCACCTTGTGACACTCAGAACTAAAAGATCCTTAATCTTAACGCAAAAGTCCTTTGATCGACCAATAGAATTCCATGAGGGGCCAAGAAAACCATTCAATAATTGTGAATTAAAGAATTTGAATTCCTTCAAAACATACGCATTAGTCACAATGATGTGGTTGTCATTAATCACCGAAACAGTTACCACTTACCTAAGGGCCTAGATGCTACATAAGCGTTCCGACTAGTCACTCACGTGTCTTGAACTAATCAAAAGAAGAAGTAAGGCAATAATGATATGATGTTGAAAGCATCCAGCACTAAGTATTCCTATCGAATGCAAAAAAGCGTTCAAGATAAAAGTTCCCACAAGTCTAACAAAAGCTACAAAGTTTTTATTACAGACTGCAGGGTAAAAATTCTATGACGAGGACCTAACTCCAAAGTCCATCACGTATACAAAAGCCTTGGCCAGCCCAAGCACCTCCTCCACCCCTGCACTGATGCCTCTGGCGTCTTCTCCCCGAAGCCCTCTAGGAGAACATTGGTGTCGATGTTCAAGTAGTGGTCCTTTAATGTGGCTAGTGCAAAGGTGATGGCTTCCTCCGCACCCCGCTTGCCCTGGCTCGAGAGGTTCTCGGCCACCTCCTCTTGAAGCCCTTATATGCCTCGCCAAACTTGGTTGCTCGGGCGGCTAGTCCAGCTACGTCACCATCGCCTGTAGGCTTCACCTAGATCCTGATACTGGCAAGCACCTCCTAGAAGATGTCGAGGACTAGGGCAAGCTGTTATCAGGAAGTGAATATTCAGGTCCCTTCCTGGGCCACAGCTTCCCAGGTCTTGGAGAGTTATGCAAAGCTTTGTCTTCAGAGCAACAAGGCAAAAATATGGTATGTCAGAGTTACCGAAGGCTTACTCTTTGTCTGACTCTCTAGTTTCGTGCATGTCTTTTCCTTCTCGACGACTTCCCGAAAAATCTAATGGCGCAACCGGTGTCCTCCTTCTCAAGTTCGTCTCTCAAGCAGTAGCCTTGTCGGCGTCGTTGCGGGACTTACTCAAGAGATGCACAAACAACTACAAAATGTTAGGTTCATACCTATCAGTTCATTGACTAAGCTGCTAACTTGCATGCAAATGCTTACCCCAAAGAAGGAATTGAAGACCGAGTTCGGGTAGCGGGCCATTGTCCCTTCAACCATATCCCTCCAAGTCATGTCTGGAGGAATCCCGTACATCCCTTTCGCGAGTGTTGGGACTGCATCAACCTCTAGGGCAGTGGCCTCCACTTCTTGGCTATCGGCGACCAATGTTGTGGGCTCCCTAGGCCTTCTCTCGTCTCCCTTGGAGGAGTTGATGATTGGAACCTGGGAAGGCCGAGGCTTGGGGACTGGAGGTTGCGCTCTGAGCAACCTGTGAGGAAAAAGATCTAAATCATGTGCTCTTATTGACATAGGAAAGGCGTCTATGGAGAATAGCATACATGGGTCGCTTCCTAGCCAGGAAGGACTTCAACGGGACTAGGATGGATGCTAACCTCTTGAATGTCTTCTTGGGGTTGTCTCCTCTTGTCACTGCTTCCGACGTGGCCAGGGTTGCACCGCCCGACATGCTTGCAACAATGATCGCCTTTCTGCGATCTTTAGTTGGTGCCTAAACACACTCGAAGTCAAACATTGTATCTGCAAAGGCTTTGGTTAAACGCTGAACTTACCGGAGTCGAGGCTAGAGCTCCAAGTGCTCATGTCATGACTGGACCCCTAGTGATCGTGGTCGGGATCAGACCTTCGGTGGTCGGAGCTGGTGCTGGATCTGTGGGAGGCGGATTTGGGATTGCAGCCTCGAGGGCTGCTGATGGAGCAGGCGGTGTCGGTGGTATGGAGTCATTGATCCACAAGTCGACATCCTTAAGGAGTTCGTCCACGTCCAGTGCCCCGCCGCTGATGTTGGACGACACCTACGACATGCACCACTGCCATGGCTCCTGGTCGGGTCCCTGTTACGTTGCCCTTCAAGAGGTAGAAATACTTGAAGATATCTTGGGATGGGCGCATGCCTAGGAAGGCCTCGCACAGATATGTGAAGACACTAAGCATGATGATGAAGTTGGGACTAAGGTGGATGAGTTTAATGCCATAAAAAGAAAGCACCTCAAGGAGAAAGATGGAATGGAGGAAGTGAAAACTACAACAGAAAAAATTGAGAAAAATCACCATCTAGGCAGTGTCCGGACTTAGGATTGTTTGCCCCGCCGTTGGCGCGCCCGAGAAGGTATCACCTCGTCATGCTCCGCTTTGTCCAAGGCTTCCTCTATGATATCGGACTCCTACTAGGTTGGGATCGCGCTCACCATCTCATCGGTGGTGTAACTCTCCACCTTCTCGATCTTCTTTCGGCCCATGGCTCCAAAGGAGTTAGAGGAGGAGGGTTTTAGGGGGGTTTTTTGGGGGCAAAAGTGTGAGAGGCGGGAAGAGATGACGAGAGGTAGACGATGATGGAAGGTTGAACGTTGAAGTGGGCTCACCCTTTTATTTTTTATACAGGGCATCGGCTCTCGAAAATGGCTCTTTGACTGATGTCGTGGTACGACTTGATACCACGATCTCCTGTTTTACAAGCATATCGCATTTAATGCCTGACGCATGCGGGAGTAGTTGGAGCAGTAATCCAAGGAACCCGGTGCACCACGCCGCCATGCGCATGTGTTTTCCCAGCGTAATCATGATCTCTTATCAGATAAAAGATTCTCACCACTACCCAAAATCTCCACTGCTACGGTCCAATTTTCGAACCCGGCTAATAACAAGTCTTCTCATCCCTGTCCTTTTGCGGGGATAGGACGATACTTTTAGGTTAATTAGAAATCATAATCGGATAGAACACCTTCTTGAGGACTCACTTGAGAACTCGGAGGCATTCGAAACCCCGAATAGATAACCTGAAAATCCTGATAACCCGATTAGATGCATCATCATAATCGGGAACCTGAGTCTAGCTCGATGACGCGGTCGAACAAAATACTTATATTTTTTGACCAAGTACTTGACCCGTTAAAGCCTCATTTCACATACTAGTGGGGGACTTGACGATGATTACTGGATGATTACCATATCCAAACACTCCAGGGTTTCCTATAATTCTCAAGGTATATCTCTATCTCTGAGAAAAAGATCCCTGCAAAAATAAAAACTACTTGTAGGCACCTAAGGTATGTCATAAATAAAGAAGTTTATCTTCAAGAATGGGAATGAAGACTTTAGTGGACGTACACCCTCCATATATACGGAGACTGGAGACCCTATGGAGGAAAAGCGTCAGAGAACTACAATTCATCAGAAGCTACTCGATTAGGTTAGACCTATCTAGGCTAGCCACTCACCCCGTTATAACAGTTTCAGAGATCAAAACAAGACAAATATGATGTATGGATATTATTCTAAGAGAGACCTGAACCTATCTAGAACCCGCTCTCTGTGCTCCTTTGGTTCGTCTACTCAAAGCATTCTCCATCTTTTTACAAGTTTGTAAGATCAGTGATTCACTAATCATCGATAGTTTGGAAACTTTTAAATCATATGTGTAGTTTTGTCTTGAAAATGCTATTATAATATCACAAATTCAATAAATTTTATAAATAAAATTATAATAGAAAAATATTGATCAAAGTTATGTATTAGAGACTGTATTTTATCTAAAATAATATATATTTATAACCGGAGATAGAGACTGTATTTTATCTAAAATAATATATATTTATAACCGGAGAGTAGCTGCGATAGCATAAAAGGGAAAAGTACTGTCCACAACTAATACGGCAGATAAGGGATCACTGCGCGAACAAGCACCCTGTTGACCCACTAGAAGATGCAATTAATTAATTCAGTAATGGTTTCTAATTGCAAAAGTAAATAAATTGCAGAAAATGAATAATGGGTCCTATTACTTAACCCATTGCCCCATAACGGGCCGAAATTTGGCTAGGCTTAAGTCTTGGCGCTTATCCAATCTCAGGTACCGCTACCGTGTATGGGCTAGCAAGCCTAGCATGCAGCGCAAGGCAAATTATCCGAAATCTACAAAATCTGATGGCGCATGGGGGTCGATGTACTAAGGCCGACACGTATTAATTGAATGTTAATCCCCCAACACTTCCACCTGTTACTTCCAGAAGCACTAGAACAAACCGAGATGAACGACAACTTGTCAGTGTTGATCAGTTGCATGTTTTGACACTCCAATATATAGAACAGGGACACGTTGCCACTCTTGCTCGAAAACAAGTAGCTTTCACGCGATAAGAAAAGGCCCGATTTGGTCAATTATTCCGTAACTCAAGTATATAAGAGAAAGGGATAACGACAATTGGAGAAGAAAATGACGCATCACAACAATCCATATGGCACTAGCGGTCCCTTTCCTCCATATGGGGCTTGTAGGGTTGGCGTCTCCTGAGCTGATAAATATCCTTTTTGGGTGGCAAGGAATAAGCGGTGGATTTGAATTCTCAGTGAATAAAAGCCCACATAGCAGTTTTAGAAACCGGGGCATATAAATCCTCTTATGGTATTCACCTAAGCATACAAAGACAAATTAGAATAAAAGAAAGAAAAAGTAGCTTTATAGCTCATCTAGAAGGATCTATTTGTTTTATCTTTAAATTATGATAATTAAGTCTAGTCTGTAGAATTTATGAAAGTTCATTCCTATTAAATTATGGATTGTAAGATTTTATAGTACAATTTATCTGGTAAATTATGAGAATCAAGTTTTTATATTGTGATTGTTTATTTTTGTTTTTGTTTTTCCGGCTAGAATCTATAACTAAAATAAAAAACAAACATGGTGGAAGAAAGATTTGTTGCTAACCTAACGATTTAGAAATCCCTGGTGGGCAAGGTGTAAAAGTTGAAGAAGCATGCGAGCGAACGACTTACTGGTAAGACGCACGGACGCAATCTTACCGGTCCGAGGTTCGACCCCGACATACACCTCCATTTAAGGCCTTCAATATACACTCCAGAAAGAGAATTCGGCTGTAAAAAGAAGTTGTAGAAGAGAAATCAACCAAAAATCTATAAAAGAGCAGCGAAGGAAAAGCACGGTGAATAACGTCAAATCTCCACTTGACATGTTAGACGGAGCTAAATCAATAAGTATGGGAGCTGCTACAATTGAGCTGCTGTCGGTATTGGAATCGTCGATTTATTTCATGACACGAAATCCATCGTTTATCAAAATTATTCGGATCAATTTTCTTCGTGTCATTCCGATGTTTAATGCTAGTTTCATTATTTTATCTTTTGTTATTATAAGAAAGCAAACTTCCCCTTGGAGGCCCACTAATCCATGGACGAAAAGCGAACAAGCGCGTTGCTCGGTGATGCGCTCGTTGGCTACGAGCGTTCGGGTTAGAAGCTCGACTCCCGGCTCTCACACTAGTGTCCGGGTTCAGTCTGGGTCTAGGTTTAGCCTACGTCTAGGCTAACATAGACACATGTGCGTTCAATAGAACGTACGTTGTCGAGGGTAAATATTTGATAATGATGTCGGGGTATGCTGGATAGTTGACGCGTGGACAGTGTTTCAGCAAACATGTGCGTATGTTTGGTGGACTAAGGGATATAAGGAGTTATACAGGTTCAAGTCTCCCGGAGGATAATAGCCCTACGTCCTGTGTATGCTATGAAGGATCTCGGTGGATTACAGATGATGCTTTGTTCTAGTTTCTTACCCTCCCATTTGGAATGAGGTCCTCGTCCCTTTATATAGTAGGGAGGAGGAGGAACAGAGAAGCCTCTACTCATCCTAATATCTAATTCAGACCATCATTACGAAGGACCAGGTGTGCCTACTTGCTCTGATGGCACCATACGTCTAGTTGTCGTGCGTATAATGCCACTGGACGGGAGAATGTGCTTCTGTGCCGACTTCATCCATTTGTCTGGTCGAGCTGCTAATGACGTCCCATCCGTCGTACGCCGTTGTGCCAGTTCTGCAAAGTTCTATCCCGCAACATTTAATGCTACGAGACGGGACATGGCCCTTTGGTGCCGACCCCGTCCACTTGCCTGGTCGGGTTGCTGATAACGTCCCATCCGTCGTGCGTCGTCATGTCGGCTTCAAAAGTTCTATCTCGCAGCATTTAATGCTACGGGACGGAACAAAGCCCTTCGGCGCCGACCCCGTCCACTATCCTAGTTGGCCTACTGACAACGTCCCATCCGCCGTATGCTGTCGTATTTAATGCTACGGGATAGGACAATGCCCAACTACGCCGTTTATGACTTCGTCATCTGGTGCTGCTGCCTGGGGAAAGAGTAAACACTTGAGTGAATATTAGCGACTGTACTCTGGATATGTTGCGTCAAATCTGGTCCTGCGACCAGTGGGGCTGGTCGCGAGTGTAAGTGGTGGTATAAAGAAACTGGTCAGGTAGGCGTTTAGACTGGTCGTTGTGGTCGTACGATTGACCATCTCTTGGGAGTACGTGGCTCTAGTTGTTAGGCCCCATGTGTTTTCCGTTTAGTCAGGATACCCCTTTATTTAATACACTGACATACGTGCTCGTACATTGAGAATCTAGAGCCTTTCAATCTATAATTAGTACTTCCTCTAGTTGTAAATGTAAGTCATTTTAGCTTCCTCAACTATTCTCTAAATATAAGTTATTCTCGAACTTCTATGCATTTGTTTCTCTTTTGTTCCCGTCTTGCCCTTGTTTAATAAATGCTATTACTCTCACAAATGAATGGCTTATCTTTTCCAATGCAGAATAAATGAAAGGCAATAAGGTCATTTGATCTACTTTCTTAATCTTTGTGCACAAATCTAAAACGAACTATATTTACAATCGGAGGAAGTATGTAGTTAGGATGTGTACGTATATACGTGCGTAGAGCATACGTGTAATATGTGTAAGTCGTGTGCCTTCTTATTATACCGTATAAAAAAGATCATGTACGAAAACTCCACGTGTTTGCAGGTGGGATCCACGTGACCGACCCCGCATATCATCTGCACGTCCTTCTCGGCTCTTTTAAGACTCCAGCTATCGCAACGCGAGACCCACCTGACACGTCATAACACAGTAGACGCATAGCTACAGACAACTTTCGGTAACTGACTTGTGGGTCCGAGGCCCACTGACAAATTGAGGTCATTGAGACGAGCGAGGTGTTGCGGTAGTTTCTGCTATGCGCAAGTGCGTTTCCAGCTGCGCACACAAAAGCACTTCTTTTTTTAGGCCATCTCCAGCAGCTACCTCAAATTTTCATCCTCAAAAATACTATTACAGCATCCTCTATCACTATTACAGTATCTCTTATTTTTTCATCTCCAGCAGCTACCCCATTTCCTACCTTCTACTCCTCTTTTTCTCTCTCCAGGCCCGCTGTCAGCCTCTATGAACAGTACTGCTACAGTAACCGACGGTGTTTTTCTCCCTCCGAACCCGCTCTCAGTCTCTGTGAAAACATCATCTTGATTTCAAAAAATACGCCACAAGATAAACTTTTTGAACTCGAACTTCTCTACGCAGCACTGATTTCGGGGGTGTCGGTGTATCAGGAACCGGGGGTCCCCGAATCCCGAGGCCAGGCCAGCAATCCGCCACATGGCGCCATCCCGCGGGATCTCCCCTGCAAGGTGAAAAAAAAATCAAGTCCCGGGAGAGGACGCTCGGGGCCACAGTCAGTGGTCCCCGAGTATCCCAGTTCCCCGATGATCCACGAAGTCTAAGTGCCGGGAAGAACGTGCTCGGGAAGGTGTGCGGTGACCTCCGAGCACCCAAGTCTCCCGACGACCAGCAAAGCTAAGTATCCCGAGGACCCACCGAAGGAAGTTCCGGGAGAGAGTGCTCGGGGTTGCGTGCAGCGGCCCCCGAGCACTCGGTCCCCCGAGAAGCCGTACAAGTGTGCCCGAGAGAGAGCGCTCGGGGAGGTGAACAGTACCCCCGAGCACTCGGTTCCCCGAGGACAAGAAAGGGCATTCTCGGGAGAGAGTGCGCAGGGAGGTGAACAGTGACCCCCGAGCACTCGGTTCCCCGACGACCCAGAGAGCCCCCTGACAGTGGCCCCCGAGGGGTCTACCGATGAGGTGTCATTCAGTCAAAGGCCTAAGGCCGCATTTAAAGAGCGTGCGTGACCTGTCACCTCCAACTTCTCCCGCTGCGCTCGGTGTCAGTTTCTGCCACGTCCTGGCAGAAGGGCGTGGGGTTATTAATTGCACTGGTCCCATCCCATGCCATCCGGCCCGTCTCGGGATAACGTCGTAAGGGCCGAGGCGTTTCGTCTGCCGCGCTGCTGTGGCAGGGGAACAAGACAGGGCGGGCACACCGGGCCGCTCTACGGCTGCCCGGTGGGCCCTCTCCACGGCGCCCGTTGCCAGTGCATTTATGGTGATGGATGATCGGGCGTGGGACGCATTTTCCATCCCCGGTCACTTCGCCCAGAGGAAATGATGACGCCCTTTTCATTTATGGTGTATCGGAACTCATGCTCCCCCTCCCGTTCGGGGCACGCTGCTGCCAGCGGGTATTTAAAGCAGCCGGCGGCACAGAAGAACGAGAGACAGAACAGCAAGTGTGGAAAGAAAAAGGAAAAAGAGAAGAGGAAACAATTGCGCGTAAGCAAAGAAGAGAAGATCACAGGCCGAAGAACAAAGAGCCCCAGACTCTAAGATAGATAAACATTCTTGTAACCAGCAACATCCTTGAGGGACTTTCTCAGGGCATTTATAGTATCCATACAGGAGTAGGGTGTTACGCCCCCGTGCGGCCCGAACCTGTCTAAACACCAGCGCATTTACTCATTTCCGCATTAGATCACTCCACACCATCGGCCATCGCATTCATACCTATTTATTTCTCCGGCGAACATATTCAGGATCATCCCCCGGCCGAATCTCTAAAAAGGGTCTCCCAGGATCCCTGCGACAGGAGTTCACCCTCCGACAGGGGGCTATAACTCATAGCTCCATTATTCGAAAGAGGACTTTCATAGGTTCAAATCGAAGATCTCGACAAGACCTACAACTTTGGTATTGTCAAGATTTGCATTTGAGGCCGTTTTGAACTCCGAAACTTCATGAGAAGATGAGGCTATCTAAGACTCCGCGAAAATTTACAGATTTTGTGAACCCTTTGTTGGGCCATCTAGAAGACTTGGCTAAGGGTTTGGACTTGAGCAAGATTGAGCCCAAAAACACTTTAAGGTATATTTAGGGTTTAGAAAAGAAACTTTTGCAGAGAAATTTGAATTTGAATTGTGTTCGTAGTGAATTTAAGAGAAACGAAGAAGATGAGGTTGAGCAAGAATATGAGTACATAAGAAATTTGAATTTGAATTTGGGTATAATTTGAAAAAAAAGGAGAGATTAACTTTAAACAAATATTTGGATAAGATTTGAATTGACCTGGAGAAGGATTATGTATAATCAAAGATTAAATAGATGATGAATTCAAGGATTTTGATTTCCAACCATTAAGATCCTTAACTTATTCACTACTAAATTTTATAAAAGCCTTTTCAAAACATTTTTCACTCAAAACATCCAAGAGAAAGAAAAGAAAAAGAACTCTAATATATTTACCTGACTCCTAACAAAACTTAGCATGCAATGCACATAAAATAATAATCTATATTGATTGATGATTAAGAAAATAGATTTTAAATCTATTCTACTGGTGAAGCTATTCAACAATTTTGAAAGATTTTAAAAATTTAAGAAATCTAAAAATCAGTGTTACATGTGCTCCTTATCATGAATGTTGTTTTGACTAAGCCGGTGGAAATAATTTTCCGTGGGCTACCTAACCTTACACCGAAGCCACTAAAGATAGTATGCTATGATCCTTCACAATGGCAAACGATGCCATCTGTACTCCTTATCATGAGTGCTGTTTTGACTAAACCGGTGGAAATACATTTCTGTGGGCTACCAAACCTTACACCTAAGCCACTAAAGATAGTATGCTATGATCCTTCACAATGGCAAACGATGCCATCTGTACTCCTTATCATGAATGCTGTTTTGACTAAATCGGTGAAAATAATTTTCTGTCGGCCACTAACATTACCCTAAGGCATTAAGACCATCCATTTCATTTCGTTCTTATTTTTTTCTATTCTCATTCTTTTTATTTTTTTATTATTTTTTACAGCTTTTTTAAGGGTTTTATGAAAGGAAAAGAAAAAAAATTCCATCTTAGAGAAAATGATCTTAAAAATTTCTCCGTAACAGAAATCGTGAAGGGAAGCCATTTAAACACAGAAGAGAAAAAAATCCCTTCATAAAAAGATTCTCATGTATGAAAAGAATTTTTAAAATGCCCTAAAGATAGTATTATTTCGTAGAGCATTATAGAGCCGTTTGCTATTTTCAGCAACGAAAATGCTATGTATACGACCCAGCCGTCCAACTGTGTTCCGACTATATGTTATTCGGTGCTACAGTACCACGCTATAGGGTAGAGTCGGAACGATCGGTAGGACGTCCGGTAGCACGTATAGCAGTTCTCTTTCAGCAGCTAGCTCGCTGAGGGAAGCAACGAGTGGGTGACACAGCATTACGTTCCACCAAGGCACCTATTTAAGATCATCTTTAATCATATTCTCTTTATTTTGTTTTTTTCTCGATTCTCTTTTCCATTTTTATTTTTTTTATTTTTTTCTTATTTCTAACGGTTTACATTTGAGGAGAATCGAAAAAAAAAGAAGAGAATCCCGTCTTAGAGGGAATAACCTTAGAAATCCCTTCGTGACGAAAATCGTAAAGAGAAACCGTTACAGCGCTGAAGGGAACGAAAATCCTTTCACGACGAGAATCTACACTGTAAAAAAAATCCCTTGAACTTAATGTAAGTAAGGTCTCTCACTTCTCTCTGTTTATTTCACTTTTACTCTACAGATCGTTTTTAGTATACATATCCAGTGCTTTGTACATGGCAAAACTTTGAGTGCAATGTTCTAACAACAATACCACATGTAGATCATGTGGCCTGACCAGGAATTTGTACATCATTCACTGGTATGTACCATGTGCAGTGACCACTTTATGTCAGGCTGGAGTAGTGTCTCTTTGAGTCAGAAGAGGGGAGCATCAGTGATCTCAGGTAAGCCTTAGGCAATGCCATGAGCTTTTTTGCCTTCGGAACATAGGCTCTCTTGGTGAAGTTGTTGTAGCCGTTCGCCTCGATCTCGTCGAGGATTAGCCGGTACAGAAGCAGAAGCCCACACCTGAGGTCAGGCACTATAGGTTGTTATGTAATTTGAAACAATGCTGTGTGATACTGAAGAAATTAAGGTCCCGCAAAGAAGTTGGTGCATGTCTCACCGGCCATCGGCTCTGTGCTTATGCTTGGTCGCGCCTTCCTCGGCTCTCATGAAACTTCTCCACTCGTCGGTGACACGGCCGTTGAAGATGTCAGTCTTCGGAGAGGCCGGACATCTCCAGCTCGTCCTGTAGGATCAAAAACAGCGATTAGAGCAGAATAAATATATCTTAAAATTTTCTATAGTCTTTTTCTATATTCACCTAAAGTACATTAAAAACGAATCTCAACAAAACTCAACAAAGAATACAACAAAAACTCAATGCTGAAAATACTGTTCATTCAGAAGTTTTGGTACAATTCGGAAGTTCCAGTTATTTAGAAGCTCCGGATGAACTCTGGCATGGGTTCTCTGTCACGATTTAAAACTTCCATCCGAAAGTTTCGGATTGGACCGGAAGTTCCGACCAAAACAGAACGACGATTCAAAAATTCAAAATCCAAACTTAAAAATCCAATCAATGGTGGGACTCATGATTAGAATTGAATACTGAGTTACACAGCATACCAATTTATGACTCATCCTCACGCAAGGTTTGAATCTTAAGAAAAAATACCTAAATATCAAAAAGATGAACATCGGATAAATGAAATCTCCAAGTTGATAGATAAGAGACAATAAAATTCAATACCTAATTGTGTACGTTTGTACTTAAATTTTATGGCTTTAGCAAGGAGAAAAACCACTCCAACAAGGTGGGAAATTTCAGCTTAAGCATGAAAACAAAAATCGCAACCGAATGATAAAAAAACTTGCAAACTCATAAGGAAATCAATAGAGAAAAACTAGAATGAGGTGAATTCAAACATAGGAGTAATATAAATTTCATTACTTGCAAAAGTTAGCTCTATTTTAGACGGATTACAAATACTTTTTCATACTAAGCTCTAAACTAATACATAAGCTAAGCATTTCTTTTCCTCTCATCTAAAACTCTAGCACAAAGCTCTCATATGAATAGCTCAAGAGGCTCAAGTAGCTAGTTTAACCTCCTACATAGCCCTACCCTTTATTTATAGGTCTTGAGAGCTTCTTTAGATGTCAAGTTTCCTTTCCCAAAATACACATCTCTTATAGTATACTTCTACCTACTACCGAGGGTATTTTGGTTCATTTTCTCTTCCATCCATCAGACGAGCGTGACTTCTTCATGTCTTAGTTTCGTCTTGACACAAGCTTCATGATGATACCATATGCACTTCCATCCTTCTCACGATTTTAAGGCCAAACCATGAAACCTATTGCATGCTTTTCAAAGCGTGACTCACTGCCACTTGCTCGAGACTCTCGATGTCGATATGTGTACTCTGTCTTATAAACTTGACCGCTGACAAGTCTCTCCCACACCTGATCCCTCATACTGTCTTATCACTTGCACCGGCATACCTTTTGTTTGACTTTATCAACACACCATCTCCATCAATCTTCTATGCTTTACTTGATCTCCACATGTACAACTAGGATCACCCTTGACTCTATCCGTCCTCCTCAATCGTCTGGCACCAAGCACCCCACTTCACCCCGATCATTTAGCCGTCGACCGCTACGTTGCATCCATTACCGACACATCATAAGACAAGCAAACATATTTTTTTCAACTCCAACTCCAGTTAGTCCAAAATCAAAATTCTCAGTTGAAATCATATTCCTAAGAAGAATCGTGGACGCGGGACAAACAGACTTCATACAAGGTACCTAGAAGTTCCGGTCCAAACCCGGAAATTCTGCTACTCAGAAGTTCCAAGTTCAATCCGACAAGGGCTCTCGGTTTTGGTTTTCCCATGAAACCAGGAGTTCTGGATCTAGGCCAGAAGTTTCAAGTTCATGCAACCGAAACTGGACACTGGAAGCTCTGGTGATACAAAAACTCTGAACGTTGGATAATCACCTAGAAGTTCTGGGTTCAGACCGAAAGTTCCGAGTTCAAGAGAATCAGCACATCAAAGCTTAATCAAAACCAAAGATCATCAAATCAAATCAATACCAATGTAAATCACTGATCACAAGCAAATTAAAGCACATTTCAACTTGGTTTCTCAAACTCCCACTTGATGAGTGCATTGACCACGCTCAAAGCACAAAGACATTGATTTAGAGACATTCAACAAAAGAAACTCATCTAAGTGACCAAAAACTCGAGAAAGAGCAAAAGCATGTCACTTGGCATAAGGAATATTGCAAAAGCACTAAGAGAGATAGAGACAAGCCAAAATCCTCAAAAACCTAATAAAGCACAACCCCCCCCCCCCCCCCGGTGAATGCACATCTTTCATCATGTAAGATTCTTCTTTGTGGTTAGTTCATATTTTTCTCCCATTTGGCAATGCAAACATTAAGAACAAAACACCATACGAATGCAATCATAATGAGCTTTTACAAGTATACAACAAAACATTTGAAAATGCTAGAAACATCAAAGGGCTATGGATAGTAAAATGTAGAGCTCACAAGCACACAAAGGCTCAAAAAGATACAATGTCACAAGAATATAAAGCTAGACAAGCTAAACTAAAGAATTATTGACGCATTTAAGTTCACATAGCCGAATTATGTTAAAAGAGACCACCACATAATTGTCCACTCGTGTCGAGGCAATACAAGCATTAAGAACTAGCTAACTTGAATCTCAAACTTGGCAAATAAACATTCATGATAATAGGCATTGCAAACGCTCACTTATGAAATCAAGACTTAATTAGATCAAGTGATTTAAATAAAATTGATCATTTAAGCACATTTCTTTGCATTTCATTTGTACCTCAAGTAGACTTTTAGCAACCATGAGTTCACTTTTTTGGCAAACCACATGAAGCATCAAGTCACCATATTGGATCACATTTTAGCACTAGAAACTTGATTACTCGAAATTATTCAATTTGCATAATTTATTAAGTTTTTCACAAGATCAAGTCAAGTAGTGTTTTTGAGATACAAGGAACACATGTTCCCCCAAGATTCTATCATGAGCTAAACATTTGACAAAAATAGAAAATATAGTGTAATGTTCTCTAATCTACTATCTTGAACCAAGAGGGCTAGAGCAACATATTCATCAAACTAATCTTAAAACAAGCATTGACTAAGCCAAAGCAATTACGAACATGGTGATCAAGAATATAGCATTTTATAGTCTACATGATTAATAAAATTATCAAATTTCATCTTTAGAAAAGCTAGCTTGCTTGAAATATTTCATGTCAAAGCATCAAGAGGAGCATAAGATTAAAAGTTTGCTCCGCATAACTACTCAACTTAGTCCAAATTCAAGTCTAGCAACTGAAAATACTAAAGACATACAAGTCAAAGCTCAACTACTATGATTATCATACAATGAGATGCGATGCAAATACAACAAAAGTAAGATAGAGTATGTACAGTTGCAACTCCCCCTTCAAACAATACCATAGGGATGGCAAACTCCAATCTCTCCTCTCAAATAGGTAAATCTTGTTGCATCTAGGAGCTTGGTAAAAATATCGGCAAATTGGTGTTGGGTATCTATGTATCGCAAGTAAATATCTCCCTTCTCATTATGGTCTCGCAAGAAGTGGAATCTTACATTTATGTGTTTGATTCTGGAGTGTTGAATTGTGTTATTAGCTAAGTTGATGGCACTGGTGTTGTCACACAAAAGTGGTACACTTTTGAAGTTTAACCCAAAATCCCTCAAGTTAGCAACCATCTACAAAATCTAAGAACAACAGCTAGCGGTAACAACATATTCAGCTTCAGCAGTTGACTGTGTAACACTAGACTATTTGCGAGAAGATCAACACACAAGAGAAGTACCTAAGAAATGACGAGTACCAAGATACTTTTCCTATCAATTCTACAATCAGCAAAATTCGCATATGAAAAACCACGAAGAGAGAGAAGAAGATGCAGAAAACCAAAGATCATACTCAAGAGTGTGTTTGAGATATCTCAATATGCTTTTCACCGCTTGGCGATGAGATGTCCTTGGTTACGCTTGGAAGTGGGCACACAAGCAGACGACAAAGTGAATATCAGGTCTAGCCGCCATTAGGTACAGGAGGGAGCCAATCATGCTCTTGTATTCTTGCTGATCCACCTCATCACCATCTTCATCCGGATCAATTATAGTCGAGGTAGCCATCGGTGTCGCTAGGGGCTTTGCATCATTTATGTCGAACTTCTTCAGCAAATCTTTGGTGTATTTTGTCTGGTCGATGAATGTACTTTGCTTGCATTGCTTGATTTGCAGCTCAAGAAAGAAGTTGAGCTTGTCTACCATCGACATTTCAAATTCCCTGCTTATAGTATCTGCAAACTTGGCCACAAGTGCATGAGAAGGACCAACAAAAATGATATCATCCACGTATATCTGAGCAAGTATGAAATCATTGCCATACCTAAAAGTAAACAGTTTTATCCACTGACCCATCACATACCCATGCTATAGCAAGAAAGACTTAAACCTATCATACCAAGCTCTATGCACCTACTTAAGTCCATACAAAGCTTTCTGAAGCTTGTATACTATATATGGGTATTTAGGGTTCTCGAAACCTGAGGGTTGCTTAACATAGACATTTTCCTCTATGAAATTATTTAGAAAATTACTCTTGATATCCATTTGATACAACTTAAAATCTTAGGATGTCGCAAATATAAGGAGGATCTTAATACCTTCTAGCCTTGCTATCGGTGCTAAGGTCTCTCCAAAGTCTATCCCCTCTATTTGAGTAAAACCCTAAACCATAAGTCTAGCTTTGTTTCTAACAACTGGCCCATCCTCCCCCTATTTGTTCTTGAAGATCCATTTAGTGCCTATGGTATGAATGTTAGGGGAGGGGGCTCTAAAAGGATTAAAACTTGGTTTTTCTCAAAGTTTTCTAGTTCTTCACGAATGGCATTGACCCAATTTGAATCAGAAATAGCGTGCCTAACATCATAGGGCTTAAAAGAGATAACAAAAGTAGAATCAGTGAAATGAGCATTGTGAGCAGATTTTGACCTCGTTACCATTTCATTGAGGTCGCCGATCATCATCTGTGGAGGGTGTCACCGATGAATGTGTTGAGGGTCTTCGCGCTGCGAGATAACATCCCCCTCAATCGCTGCTAGTGCAGGCTCGAAAGCAGTTGAAGTGGAAGTAGAGGCTATATGACCCTCTACCGGTGTAGAAGTAGCAGGAGCCAACTCTGAAGCAGGTGCCATAGTAGGAAGTAGTGAATCATCCTCATCATCACCGAGAGCTGGAAGGTCATCATCTACAAAGATGCTTTCGCTCATCTCTTGATCACTGCACACTCAAGGACAGAGCTAGCACAAGGGGTTGATTCATCAAAAGTCACATCACAAGATTCTTAGTGTCAAGATTATAAACCCTGTAAGAATGAACATAAAGAGAATACCCCAAGAAAATTCCATTGAAAGAACGCGACTCAAATTTGTTAAGATTTTCATGCTTTAGGATCAAGCATCAACAACCAAAAACTCTCAAATGAGAAACCTTCAACTTCCTCCAAAAGTGCAACTCATAAGAAGTCATATTCAAAATCGAGCGTAAGAAAATCTGATTGGAGATATAGCAAGCTTGAAAGTGCATCTAGCCCCCAGGTGTGGTTTTGGTAATTAATAATAATACCTATGAACTAACAATGTTGTTGAGAATTGTTAGTAGATTGTTCCATAGGTGATGCATGGAGAAGAGATATGCATCAAGATGAATGAGCTCTAAGTGATTCTCAGGTAAGTCAATGGCAATACCTATGAACTAACAATTATGTTGAGAATTGTTATTAGGTTATTCCATAGGAGATGCATAAATAATGAAGCATGGATTAGTTGAGAAATGCTACGAGTTCAAAGAATTGTATCAAAGCTATTGAGATCTTAGTGATACTCACAAGAAAAAAGAAAAGCTCATTGAAGATTGGTGATAAGCGTGAATGCTAAGTTACTTGTGGAAATCAAGTAACTAAAGGTATACCATGGTTAATTGAGTTTATGGACTAACCCACGTACTTTGTGCTTGAGAGTGAGTTGGGGTTAGGATATATAAGAAGACATAAGTTGAATTAAAATCATATATGCCAAGAGTGAAGAACAAGATTAGACTCCATATATGATAAAGTGAATTTATCAAAGATGTCGGATACAAAATGGTTTTCTATGGTAAGACGGTGAAAGGCAAGCAAGACTCGACTACGATGGATCATCCAGTGGTGAAGGGCAAGCAAATGGCTTGGCACTGAAGGACCAAGGTGGTGATGAATTATGAGTGAAGGCTTTGCGCCAATAAGAGATGGAGTGACGACGATATAAAAGTTGGCAACCCTCTAAAGTTTGAAGTAAAGAAGCAGTATTTGAAGGTATTTAAAGGCTTAATTGTTCAAATATGTTTTATCTTTGAAGTTGAGTATAGGTATGCCGCACTATTAAGAGGGATGCAACGCTGAACAACTTGTCGTGTCTCAGTGCTCAAGAGTTTCTAACTAAACCCAAAGTGAGAGTTCGCTTTAGGAGCCCGGTACCGAAAGTGTGGAAGTGTCCAAATTAGGTTTCAGAGAATTTCTAGTTTGATCTTATGGATTTAATATCATGAATTCAGTTGGGATTTGTAGTCCTCTGAATAAGCTTTCCATAGAGTCTGAAATCGTCGAAATTGGACTTCGAGATCAAAAGTTATGGTGTTTTCTCTTCAGTGACTTGGGCTATTTTGTTAAACCGTAGAGAGTCCAAATTTTTGCGGAGGGTCTAGAAATTTCGGGTCTAGTGGCTAGTTTTTTTTAAAAAAAAATAGCGGCTTCTTGTGTTAAAGTTCGGAAGGTCCACAAATTTTTGTGGAGACTCCGTATTTTTGCAGGGAGTCTATATTTTCTCAGGTAAAATGGCTAGTTTTTTAGGGTTAGGTATTTATACCCTCTCACCCCCTCCTTTGGTTGCTACTGGTGCCTCCACGAAATACCTCAAAGCCAAAACCATTTGTGCTCTCCCCACTCCATTCTAGTATGAGATTTGAGAAGAAAAGTTAGTTGGGTTGAGAAAATGAAATATTGAGTGCAAGTGAGCTAAATCCCATATTGAGCACTCGAGTTCATCGGCAAGAAGTTTGTCGTCGCGTTTGTTACTCTTGAAGCTTAGAGCTCCTAGGCGGCTAGGCATCACCGGTGAGAACGTAAGGTTGTGGTGTGCCGCGAGAAAGTTTGTGAAGGCCTCAATTTTGCCTCAGCAAAGGAAGAAATCAAGAGTGGAAGCCAAGCTCAAAAGTAACCGAGCTTGGAGAGGAAAAGGGTTGAGAGAGACCTAGCTCAAGGTGATCGAGCCCCTCAACGGAGATGTATGAACCTCTAGTGGAGGTATCCAAATTTCGGGAAACAAATCGCATGTCTCTTCTATTGTTTCTTGTTCTTGAGTTCTTGCTCTCTATTTATGCATATTGCTCGATCTACTTTCTTATGAAGTTTCAGCTACAAGTACTTGGTGAGATAGATTGGAATACATCCACTAGTGCTGGGTAATTTGTGGATTTGATCTATGTTGAATTGCATAGACATCTTAAGTTTTCCCTAAAATCTTCAGAGTATCCGCATATTTCTGCGAAACCTCCGTATATCTTCGGAGGTTCTGAAATTGACTTCATATTGAACATTTTCTTGTACATGATCAATAGCATCTTCAACTAAGTATTCATGTAAAGGATTGACATTTAGATCAAACCATGGAAACTCATCATGATGGATTGCTTCTGCACTCAGAGTAATGGATGGGAAAGGGCTGATATCATCATTAGGACCATGGTATTCTAACTCATCAGAGATGATGGATTCATTTAGGTCAAGAAGGGGCTTGGGACTACTAAAAGCTGTAGTGTTTTGTTACTGCTATCACAAGCTCTATATAGGCATGTGTGTTTGAGAGAGCAAGGAGCTGAACATCATGTGTGTTTGGCGTCAGGTTAAAAATGTGTTTGAGTGCGCAAGGAGCTAAACAGGCATGTGTTTGGCACCAGGTTAATGTGCATGCGTGCAGGTGTGTTTGCCAGTGCAAAGAGCTGAACAGGCATGAATGTATTTACTGCAAAGAACAAATGGTGCAATTAATAGGGCTAATATGGTCATTTGAAGCAACTTCTTAATCCTAGAGCCAAATGCTAAAATGTCATATAAATCTGAATAGAGGGAGTAGTTGATAAAGAAAGAAAATTTTTTGCACATCATGACAATTTACAAATGGGAGACCTATAAATAATCAAATACATGATGAATAAATCATTCCATCACCAATCATACTCAGCGACGGGCCATACGTCGTGCTAATGGCGTGCTATTTTCTAGTTTTGTACTATATGTAGTAGTAATAGTCAGGAATCTATTGGTTGAATTCCAAGCTGTCAGTTGTGGGGTTGTACTTTGTGAGAAACCGTCCAGATAATATTTTAATTAATCATTAAGTCGGTCATTTATGTAATCACCACTACAATGATTAACCAGAATATCACCTCAGTAGTCTTGGCATGTGGACTTTTTTTTATTTTAGCCTTTTTAAAACTAATATTTTAATAATAACCTGTCGAAACCTAAATTTTCATGAACTAGTCTCTTTTGTCACGCCAAAGTGTCTAGCGTGACTCCCCAACATAGTCACGCCATATTCATTGGCGTGACCAAAGTGACCACGCTGGCGGAAACCCCGGCGCCTTTACAGGTGTATTCGACGGGGCAGTCTGAGGTTGGCCTGACTCGAATGAGCAGTATTTTCGCGGATGAACAGTGTTTTATGCGGTTTCAATTGTTCTCTTTCCGTTTTCTCTATTTGAACAGTGGGGTTGCCGTACTCTAAAATTTATGAAACTTTTTTTGTATGTCCTATAATTCATGATGAATCCATTTTAAAAGGATTCACCTCAATACCCCATCTAGGTTTTAAAATAAAAAACTCCAAAAATGGTTACTTTTAGAAATTCTAGTATTTTTTAAGGCCTCAAATAAATTCCTAAAAATATGAGAAAATTCACTAATATTCCTATCATATGGCGTAATAATTTCTAAAATTATTTCCAAACCTAGGTTACTTGGTGAAAAAGTGAGTTCCTTTGCAATGCTCTATTTATATGCATTTTTATCATTTCATACTATTTAGCCTTGTAAACGCCCTCTAAATAATTAGCAATTATGTTCGATTTTCCTCAAAATTTTGCCAGCGCTTAATGCAACATGTACAGGTCCTATTTGCAAACATGCACATCCAATAGAGTCGTAGAATTTGAATTATTCAATTTCGAATGTTGGTATATGCTACAATTTGTTCTGTAACAATAATACTTAGGTGACTTGTGGAGCCAAAAAGAATTGTCATTTACGGTCTAAATCATACCAAATTTATTGTATGGATAGTTCAGAATATGTTTTAGCCGAACCACATACATGATTTTTAGGAAGGCTAATAAACTTTAAATTGCGCATGTTCAAACATGGTAAGTGCTATGGCTACCCACAGCCTTCGAGACTACAGGGTGAATTAAGCATTTTGAAACATACATTTAAATTAGGAAATAATTTCTAATTTTGTTGAAAGTAGGCAATTGATAATATTAATGTTCTTAGGTTTAAGCCATGAGATATGTTCATCAAGAATCTATACACAATTTAGGTTACATTGAATGAAACAGTGGTAACCATTATCCATGAGTAGTTTAACTGTGGATTGGAATAAGCCATCCGATGGTGATTACACGACAGAGCTTTTAGCATAAAATAACAACACATCTGTCGTGACAAGATTATCCGAATATATTCTGGATGATAAACCAGAAAAGGTCCATAGACTTGATTTTGTACTATTGGATCAAGAGGTATCCACAAACATTAGGTACTTTATAAAAAATAAAAGAGTATACATCATTTACAATAATTTTCTATGCAAATGTATAGGGAAATGCAATGGAAGCTCAAGTGCCACAACGCCATGTAGATCAATTCAAGCCACACCTTAGAGAAGGAGTTGTATATTTCATAAAGTTTTTTCCAAGTGTTCCCAGCTAAGAATAGTTATCGAGCAGTTGACCACATATATAAAATTTACGGGTCACACTGAGGTAATTGAATTCCCTGGTGCTTCTCCAACGTTCCCCAAGTATGCATATACTCTAGCATCCTTTGATACATTAAGGACCAGAATTGATTACACTAGAGACATGTCAGGTAACTATATATTCATTTATATATTACATCTACCATTCCTAATATACATTTTATCTATTGTAATAACATCATAAAACTTTAATAAAATAACATATAATCTAACATTATACAGACACAATAGGACAAGGGGTCTCTATTGAACCTGCTACAACAACTTATGTCAAAGGTATTAAGAAGACAATACAACACCTCTACATTTCGGATGGCAGGTATAACTACATAAAATAACTTATTGTAATTTATATACCAATCTTTACTCTTTTTCATTTATTCTTTCTCTTTAGTCTACTTATTTAAAGTTTATTAGTCTTCCTAAAAATCATGTGTGTGGTTTGGCTAAAACATATTCTGAACTATCCATACAATAAATTTGGTATGGTTTAGACCGCAAATGACAATTCTTTTTGGCTCCATAAGTCACCTAAGTATTATTGTTACAGAACAAATTGTAACATATACCAACATTCGAAATTGAATAATTCAAATTCTACGACTCTATTGGATGTGCATGTTTGCAAATAGGACCTGTACATGTTGCATTAAGCGCTGGCAAAATTTTGAGGAAAATCGAACATAATTGCTAATTATTTAGAGGGCGTTTACAAGGCTAAATAGTATGAAATGATAAAAATGCATACAAATGGAGCATTGCAAAGGAACTCACTTTTTCACTAAGTAACTTAGGGTTAGAAATAATTTTAAAAATTATTACGCCATATGATAGGAATATTAGTGAATTTTCTCAAATTTTTGAGAATTTATTTGAGGCCTTAAAAAATACTAGAATTTCTAAAAGTAACCATTTTTGGAGTTTTTTATTTTAAAACCTAGATGGGGTATTGAGGTGAATCCTTTTAAAATGGATTTACCATGAATTATAGGACATACAGAAAAAGTTTCATGAATTTTAGAGTACGGAAACCCTACTGCTCAAATAGAGAAAGCAGAAAGAGAACAATTGAAACCGCAGAAAACACTGTTCATCCGCGAAAATACTGTTTATCCGAGTCACGCCACTCAGGCTGCCACGTCGAATCCACGTGTAAAGGCGTCGGGGTTTTCGCCAGCGTGGTCACTTTGGTCACGCTAATGAATATGGCGTGACTATGTTGGGGAGTCACGACAGACACTTTGGCGTGACAAAAGGGACTAGTTCCTGAAAATTTAGGTTTCGACAGGTTATTATTAAAATATTAGTTTTAAAAAGGCTAAAACAAAATCTGGCATGTGTTTACTTCTAGGATCGAAATATACATCTTTACAACAAGCACATCATCACAAGATATAATAAAGAGCGATTAATTAAATTAAGTTACAAGTTTTTAAGTAGATTAAACTTACAACAAAATACATAACCCGAATATTTGCTAGAGTAGCTACACAACGGAATAAGTTACATAACGATAAAAGATGGGTAGCGCCATTTGCCCTAAGGCACCACCCCAAAATAACAAAACATGAGTAGAATAACATTACTCCTATCCGTCGCCAACATCAACGAGCGTAAAGTAGCCAAAAATTAAATCTTCCTCACTTGAAAAGCAAAGAAAGCACGTGAGTACGAAGGTCCTCATAAGACTTAATTCATAATGGACACTTATAAATAGCCCGACTCCAAGGAGAATGCAATTTGGATAATTAGCAAGGACTCGGCCACAAGGTTAAGTGAATTGCATATGCAAGAGCAATTTCGACTCAAATGTAAGCATCTACACCTAACCATAAACAACTTTCTATCATGAGATCATTATTATACCATAATTATAACTTGAACCATATCAAAACTTCAACAACATCACCATACATTTCCCAACATACCATCACAACCACCACCGAAACTCTACTATTGATGCAAATAGATAGAAGCGTGCTCATAACCGTGAGCGCGATAATTCAAATTGTTTTACACCCTGCAGGGGTACTCCATTACCCACACGACTTGAGGATCGTACGGCTTGCGTGACTACACAGGTCCACACAAGGGAGTCTAATGTCAACATTTCCCAAATAAGCCCCAACCGTTTGAACATGCGCCTCGGCATGCGGGGGTAATCTAGAACTACTCTCAGAGCAAACTAGATACCCCTTCTAAGCCTATGATGCTGACAACACCCGAGAATAGCACGTAAAAAGATCATAGCTACATAAAGTATTCGGCTCATCCGTCCCATATACGGATACATGGTAAGTATGAATAAGTGCTAAAGACAACTGCAACAACGGATGATGCTTAATCGATTCAAGCGGACCTATAGCATTCGAGACTCCCTTCTCGAGCCATCCCTATTGTCCACCCGAGTCTCGGCTCATCCTCACTTGATATTGTTTATCGCTTGATCCTTTGTAACCTAGGTTGTCCATATCACGTAATGGTTTAACTTAAAAAAAATACATTATGCAAACATATATAAAGCATAACTTATCAATTGACACAATATATGATCCAAAGTAATATGATGAAAATGCTGAGATGCTTGCCTTGTTGATTAGCTTCGCAAGCAACAAAAACAACCTCCGGATCGCCCTCGATCACACCCACGTCACCCTCCCTTACAAATTGTTCCACCTATTTATTGCATTACCCTCCCTTGATATTATTTATTGTTTGATCCTTTGTAACCTGGGTTGTTCATGTTACATAATGGTCTTACTTAAAAAGACTATGTTATACAAACATACATAAAGCATAACTTATTAATTAACACAATATATGATCCAAAGTAATAGGATGAAAATGCTTAGATGCTTGCCTTGTTGATTAGCTTCACAAGCAATAGAAACAACCTTCGGATCGCCCTCGATCACACCCATATCACCCTTCGGTCCTTCGTTCACTAAAGAAGAACCTGTACAATGATGAGCATGAAAGAGATGCAATCAAATATGCTGCATGATGCTTATCAGTAGTTGATGCATCCTAACATCAAGCTAAAAGTACAAAACATACAAAGAAACAACAAAAGTTTGTGATCTAAATATTGTCGGAAAGTAACAGGAGTTCGGAGTCTCCAGATAAATCTTCGAACTCTTCGGATTTTTCCGGAGTCTCCACATAATTCTCCGGACTCTTTGAGTTTTTGGATTTTCTCTGGGATATCCGGACTCTCTGGATTTTTATCCGGACTCTCCGGAGTTCTGCAGAACAATTGTTCGCGATGATTCGTCGATCGAATCGACTTGCATGTTGAAATCTAAATCACATAAACATGCAATGGTACTAATACATTAGTTTTAAACCTAATACACTCACTCTACACCCTCAATTTATTAGCTATCTCATCCAAACCTTATTTCCATTTCTAATGCGTCAAGAATGTGACATTGCTTTGTTAATCTTCCATTGTTGCAATCAAAACTGAGCTAAAACTTGTGATGCTATCATAGAAACCCTAGGTTACTTACCTAAGGTCCTTTGCCAAGGCTTGAGGACGTCGAATTGGGGAAGAATCGAAGGAAAACACTTGGAGAAGGGAGAGCAAACTTGTTGAAAGTTGCAGAACAACAAGGGTGACGAATTTGATTGTAAATCCTCCAAACCTTCATGCATATGAGTAAGAATTAGATGGATGGAGAGCTAGAGAGGTGGAGAATGTCATAGATTAACATGCAAACCTCGTTTCTTGCTCCTTGGGTGGGATTTTGGGGAAAGAATGAAAAGATTGCTTGAGAAAGAAGAGAGGGGCTGCTGCCTTTGCTCTATCCAGCTGAGAGAGAGAGCAAGAGAGTGAGTGAGTGAGGTGAGAGAGAGGGAGTGAGCTAAGGTGGAGAGGGGTGGGCACCTAAGGGGAAAAGAGAGGAGGAGTGGGGCCAGCCAAAGCTGGGTCCCACTTGTAAGAGAGAAAAGCTTATAACAACTTGTGCAGCGATTAACTTCTAAGAGAGACTTAAACTCATGAAAAGTTTAACATTGGTTATTTTCAAAATGCCTAACAAAAATCAAAACACCAATCGAGATAGCAAGCAATCCAAAATGCTTAATAATAAGCATAATGATTAACATGTTTAATGACATATTTATGCTTAATGACATGATTAAGGAATTGGGACGTGACATACTTGGTTTTTTATGTGTCTTACTTTCACCAATTTCTAATGGCGCTAATAGAACCCTATTGTAAAACCACTGATGTCTGGGATTTGTTTGGTCCCTTCACAGAGCCTTTTCAATCTCCCCAATGTTGAAGGGAGAGCAGCGACTATCGAGTGCATGTGCGACCAGAATTCAAGCTTTGCACAAAACCCTCCCGCTCCAGTGTCTGCCCGCCAAAGTTGGTGGGCCTACACCCCTAGCCGCCACTCCACACATTCGCCGAACCAACCAACGGTGCCCCGCTTGTCCAACCCTAACATCGACGGACCATCCTGCTTCCACCTGACCTCTCATTGCCGGTGAGTCCCAACTCATGAGAACAAGTTCCAGGATCAAGAGAAAATTGTTCCAATTCAAATTAGAAACTGTTCTGATCGATGGCAAAATGTGTTCCAGCTTTCAGATAAAAAGTTCTGATTATTTTCTTCATCTCCAAATCATGATGTTTTCCTTCTTCTTAGATGCCAGTTGCGCCAAAGAAAATAGCACGACCATGGAGTAGTAGCGCGTGACGCGGGCGCTGACTGGAGCTGGCAAGTGCAGTGACCAAGGGTGGTGGGGCACGCAGGAGCAATGGAGGCAAGCATGAGATGAGACACAATGGAGCACATAAACTAGCGACGCAGCCATGTTATAGTGCAATTACGTCAAAGGATCTCTTTTCTCTTGGATCAAAGACCAGAGGTGGAGCTGGAGGGCTATGCGGCGCCGAGGCTAGCGACGCGGCTTCGTTGGAGGGGTTGTGCGATGGGCATGTTCTAGTCGCATCTGCACCTAGAGTCTTTCCGTGAAAACAGATCTGATGCAATTTAAGTAAACCTCCATCTCCATCTTAGAGTTATAGGTTGTATCGTCCCGACGGTTTAGTAAAATAAAATTATGATATGATTTGTTAGTTTGCAAGATTTAACTAATCTATGATTACAAAACAACATACAAACACACACGCAACAACACACTTGCACAGTACTCACTCACCCATGAGTGCACCTATTTGCAACTAGGTCACTCCTCCATTACTACTTAACTATGAACCCAATGTCCTAACCAATTGGCAGTTTTTAGTGCGCTGATGCCATTAGCAGCTAGCCTGACTAGCAATAATACATTCGGAAAAACAATTTGGAGAAAGATATAGCCATTAGTGTCTGGTTCACATATCACTCCCTCGTTTTATAATGTTTATCCATAGCTCATCGGAAACACTAACCAAGAAAAGTATTAGTTTCAAGAAAAATCAATGAGAAATGATCATTCATAACCCTATTAAATGACATGATACAGCAATTTTCCCTCTTTCAAAACATTTAATTAGAGGTAGATAGTGGAAACTATGCAATAACTCTACTTTTTATATTTTTAATGGACAAATATTTACATCCTGAACAAATATAGTGAAAAGAAGGGAGTAATGATTACATTTCGGAATACGAAAATAGTAAAAGATAATATCACGAGAGAGATAAGAGTGGAGAAGGCCTACATGTATTCAGTCTTATCTATGCTCCGGGGCAAAGAAAATCGCTCTCTTCTACTTCTCTGTTTCCGCCGGATCTCCCAACTCAAACCCTAATCGAAGAAACCGGCCGGAGGCGATGGGGCAGGGCACCCCCGGCGGCATGGGCAGGCAAGGCGGTCTCCCCGGTGATCGCAAGCCGGGCGACGGCGGCAAGAAGGACCGCAAGTTCGAGCCCCCCGCCGCGCCGTCCCGTGTCGGCCGGAAGCAGAGGAAACAAAAAGGTCCCGAGGCGGCGGCGCGGCTCCCCGCCGTGGCGCCGCTCTCCAAGTGCCGCCTCCGCCTGCTTAAGCTCGAGCGCGTCAAGGACTACCTCCTCATGGAGGAGGAGTTCGTGGTCAGCCAGGAGCGCCTGCGTCCCAGCGAGGAAAAGACGGAGGAGGACCGATCCAAGGTCGACGACCTCCGCGGCACCCCCATGAGCGTCGGTTCGCTCGAGGAGATCATCGACGAGAGCCACGCCATCGTCTCTTCGTCCGTCGGGCCCGAGTACTATGTCGGGATACTGTCCTTCGTCGACAAGGACCAGCTAGAGCCTGGATGTTCCATACTGATGCATAATAAGGTATAAATCTTGAAACTTTTTATTGATCTGTTGGATTGAGCTGCGGCAATTGAAAGCGCTGCAGTAGTTTTGCCCATAGAAAGCTTTGTGCATGTTTAAATTAGTGATTTGTTGTGTTATTAGGGTCTTATTTGGTTCATCGGGTGGAAAAGGTTGATTTTTCATGGAAAGATCACATTTTTATTGTGGCTAGCGGCAACCACGTGATATAAAAAGGTTCTTTCGGTTAACTTCTTGGGTAAATTGTGAGAAAATTGTATTAGAGTTATGTATGGTGGGATGACGAGAAACCTGAAAATTGAGACAGACATGGTTATAGCATGCACAGCTGTGACAGGATTTTAAGATGTGTTGGTAAAGGTACACCAATCAGGTACTTTAAGAGAACTTATGCATGAACTGTGTTGTAAGATGACTCATGCAATATCTGTGAGCTTGGTTAATGCACACAGTTGTTCAGAGAATTCCCAGGAATTCTATATTTGATTAAATGCATTGCTTGTTCATCTAGGCATATGAACTATGAATGTAGCCACTTTTTTGTAGTCTGCATAATTATTGATTGAGTTGATATGTGCCATCAAAATAAAATAAAAAATGGACTTCTTTTCCCATCACGTACATGGATATGGCATATATTTTGGTGTTACAAATATTTGGAAATAGATATTGCAATTCGGAGGATCAATGATTTAAATGGCAGTTAGCAAACAGTCACCCCATCTTCAAGTGCCTATGCATTTTAGGGCCCTCATATAGGCTTGCCTTGGTATATAGAGCAGTTATTTTTTCTTGATTGCTTTAGCAGGCACATATGCGGCTCTTCAAGTGATGTACTCAAAGCTTTCTGTGCTTTCTTTCTTTTTGAATGCTTATTTGGTAACAAGCTTGACCAAATGATTCTCAGGTTCTGTCTGTGGTTGGTATTTTGCAAGATGAAGTTGATCCTATGGTTTCTGTCATGAAAGTTGAAAAGGCACCTTTGGAGTCTTATGCTGACATTGGTGGTTTAGATGCTCAAATTCAAGAAATTAAAGAAGCAGTTGAGCTTCCCTTAACACATCCTGAGCTATATGAGGACATCGGAATAAGGCCTCCCAAGGGAGTCATATTATATGGAGAACCTGGAACAGGGAAAACTCTACTTGCAAAGGTTTGTACCTTTTTTCATTTAGGACACTTGAAGTTTTTAACTTCTATGTCTTATTTTCTTGCCATATATTTTCGCCCATCAGTAAGCAGTGAGCCCTCCAAATGCCGGTCATTTTTTTCCCCATTCTGGCATAAGATATTCTAAAGTTCTGGTATGGGATTGCTGTGCACCTTTTCCTAGAAAGGTAATCATCTTGTTATTTCTTATTAATTTTGAATGCTTCAGGCTGTTGCCAATTCTACATCAGCAACATTCTTGCGTGTTGTTGGGAGTGAGTTGATCCAAAAGTACCTTGGTGATGGTCCCAAGCTTGTAAGAGAATTGTTCAGGGTGGCTGATGATCTTTCTCCTTCAATTGTCTTTATTGATGAGATTGATGCAGTTGGAACAAAGAGGTAGGATATACCACATATGACAGTTCCCCACAGTATGTATTTTCTTTGATTATGGGAAAATATTTGGTGGAGTTTCCCATGAATGAATTAATGCGAGCTATGGTGTTTCTGACCTCGCTGTAGGTATGATGCTCATTCAGGAGGAGAGCGCGAGATTCAGAGAACCATGTTGGAGTTGTTAAATCAGCTGGATGGTTTTGATTCAAAAGGAGATGTTAAAGTTATTCTGGCAACGAATCGCATCGAAACTCTTGACCCAGCCTTGCTTCGACCAGGTCGAATTGACAGGAAGATTGAATTTCCTTTACCAGATATTAAGACCAGGCGGCGCATCTTCCAGGTGCTTCCATGTGACGAAAACATTCAGTCCTATTCATTTGATAGAAAGCATGTTTTGTTCTTAACAAGATTTTTTTTTGTCGAGCAGATACACACAGCTAAGATGACCTTGGCTGACGATGTGAACCTGGAAGAGTTTATAATGACCAAGGACGACTTTTCTGGTGCCGATATTAAGGCCATTTGTACTGAAGCTGGCTTGCTTGCTTTGAGAGAGCGTCGGATGAAGGTAAGACAACTTTCTACCCCAAATAGACCCTTTTTTACTTAAATTTGCTACTGATTATGTCATGACAAGGCTGTCTTTTGAGCTGATTACAAGTGATATTGCCAAAAAGGCACATATACTAAGGTCACTTTGTTGATATCTCTAACTATCACTTTGTTGATACCTCTAGTTATTCATTTCACAAGAGTTGCCTTTCTCTTATAGTCTAGATCTATTGTAAGGGCACAGAACAAAAGTCTTGATTCATGGTCTGCTATTTGTTTTCTGTTCCTTCAGGTGATGCATGCTGACTTAAAAAAGGCCAAAGAAAAGGTCATGTTCAAGAAGAAAGAAGGCGTGCCAGAGGGCCTCTACATGTGAGACTCAGTTATAGCACTAGAATTGCCATGTGGAATATAATGTGCCTAAGTATCATAGTGTGGTGAACTGGTGTTTGTATCTGGTTAAATGGTCGGAGAATGTTTATGTACATCCTTTTTATTCGATAACGCACAACACAGAGAACAGTAATCTTATTATGCTGAATTCCTGTTGACCATGTGCAGGCTGTAGACACGTTATCTCAACCTGTAGTTTTGGTTTGAAGTCACTGTATTCTGGTTTCGTAAAAGCAAAGAATTTCCTATGGTTTGCGATTCACCTTGCGAGTAAAAATCAAATTGTGGTTTTACATCGCATAAATAGGACGAAGTTGTGTGTTCGCTCTGTAAGGGAAAATAAATCGTGTGCAGGAACTACTGTTAGAATAACATCTGAAACTAGGCAAAATCTGTTGCGGCCGTACTAACCGCTCCATTTGCATGAATTGAGAAATTAAGCACCATTTGGAAAAGAAAAGGAATAAACAGTTGAGAGTGGCATTTGGACCCACTCCCTTTCGGACAAGAACCTTAATCTGGCATCTAAGGTTACTCTTAATGTCTTATTTTTAATGATATTTATGAGGAGAGGGTAAAAAAATAAGCTGGTAATACATGCATGTGTTGTTAGTTTCTTAATGATTCTCAAGGTAATTTGTTGTCTCACAATTATTTAAGATTACTTAAAGACCTAGTTTCTTCCGTATAAAATAAGTTTATTCTCTCACATTTTAAAATTGCTTGTCATATCATCTTTTTTATAGATAGATATCTAATTAATGTCTAAAAGATTAGCATTAGAAGGGGCTTAGACAAACTCAGCCATATAATGTCCAAAAACTATAATCATATCATTAAACATAATCATACATCATAAACATTACATTTAATTATTAGGTGCTTGTTAAATTCTTTTGGCAGCTTAACTTTTGCAAAGTGTTGTGAAAATATCCGGTGTTAGAATTTTTCCCTTTTGTTTTAGTTCCACGTAAGCGTTGCGATTTAATCCATTTTTAAATGGGTTCATTTTGTTTGTAAACACGACACAAAAATCCGTAGAAATTTTGGAGCAATAGAGCACCTCATTTTGGGTTAGTGGAATGAGGAAAGAAAGAAAATATTTTACAGCTAAAAATTATCTTGTCTCTAGCATGTGGGCCCACATAAGCTGGCTGGTCCCACCGCCTCATTACCTCTCTTTGGGCCACAGCAGCCTCACTTAGGGATGAAAACGGACGGGAACGGTCGGAAAAACTCTCTAACCGTTTTCACTTTCATATTTTCTCTGCCGGACGGAAAAGAAAACGGGATAGACGGGAACGGAAAAAAACAAAAACGATCGGACATAATCGGAGGGTCGAAAACGAACCAATCCGATCGGAAAAATGCCGGTATCGGTCGGGATTCGAAAACACAAAATGGAAACACCGACCTACAGAACCATCAGGACATGTCAACATGTATAAGTTTAACATTATCTTCAGATAACACTGAATTAATAAGTTTAATGAACCAATCCAATCAGCAAGTCGTATTAAAGTAAAAAAAAATGTCATATGATTTTTTGATTCACATGATATATCATTTTTTATCAATATTTGACTCAAACAATACAAGATATGAAGATACAACAACATAAGCCTTAGGACCGAGCAGTAGCTCAGTTGGTTCGCTCCCAGTGGCAGACTGACAGTGACGGCCAGTCGTGGGTTCGATCCCTAGGATCGACCCACGAGCTTCATCGGGGGTTTTTCCTTAGTAGTTAGGGGTATGCACACACGTGCCCGTTTAGCGAGAATATATCTGTAACGTGTATGCTTAGGACATGCACGCGTGTGCGTGCGTTAGGTGTGAGTGTGATGTAAGTGGATTATGTACGTCATGTTTTGTACTCCTCTAAAAAAGAACCACATAAACCTTAACTCGATACTCGAGCGTATAATAAACATAAGTGATAAGTCCCAACCAAAGACATAAGTGAGCGTAGGGGTGAAAACGGACGGAAACGGTCGGAAAAACCCCCTACCGTTTTCACTTTCACATTTTCTCAGCCGGACGGAAACGAAAACAAGATAGACGGAAACGGGAAAAAACGAAAACGGACTGAAAAAAACGGGATACGGCACCGGGACGGAACGGGATTTTGCGTCTATGCGCGGTTGCTATTCGCACTGCGCACATCTCACGAGTTATAACTCGAAACACTGTGAGTTACAACTTGTTAGGTAGATCAATTACAACTTTACGTCCAGAAATGCATAATTACAACATGATAAGCTAGCATTGTGAGTTACAACTTGTTAGTTAGACCAGTTACAACTTCACGTCCAGAAATGCATAATTGCAAAACGAGAAGCTAACATTGTGAGTTACAACTTGTTATTCGCATTGTGCACATCCCCAAGTTACAACTCGAAACAGTGTGAGTTACAACTTGTCCAGTAAACTAGTTACAACTTATGTCCATAAAAGCATAATTGCAACATAAGAAGTTAACACTGTGAGTTACAACTTGTAGGGTGTGCGCAGATATGAACTACAGTGAGCATACCTGCAGAATATACATACAGTATATATATATATATATATATATATATATGTGTGTGTGTGTGTGTGTGTGTGTGTGTGTGTGTGTGTGTGTGTGTGTGTGTGTGTGTGTGTGTGTGTGTGTGTGTGTGTGTGTGTGTGTGTGTGTTTACATTAGAAAACACTTGTCTTTGTTATTTCGTTCAACTTATAATCCCTTGTAATCTTGTTTAACTTGATGTTATGATATTCATGTTGTAAAAGTATGTATAGGTAATAGCTCTCCTGTGAGTTACCGGAGCACACATACCGGGACTACCGGAGTTAGATTCACTTTAATCATTTGTAGCTACGATCGTTGTGGTGAGATATGAGTTAGCACGTGACGCGTCGAGAGACGGACATAGGCTAGCTCTTATCTTATTAAACTGATCGTTCCTTTGATATATGAGCAGGTATTTTCTTTCATGGCATGGGCAATAACACGAGGTACCGAGTTCAAATTGCAAGTTCCGTGTATAGACTAGTTACAACTCGAAACAGTGTGAGTTACAACTTGTTCGGTAGACTAGTTACAACTTTACGTCCATAAATACATAATTGCAACACGAGAAGCTAACACTGTGAGTTACAACTTATTATTCGCACTACGCACATCTCCCAGTTACAACCCGAAATACTTTTAGTTATAACTTATAGGGTGTGCGCAGATATGAACTACGGTGAGTATACCTGTAGAATACACATACAGTATATATATACATAGATATACATATATATATATATATATATATATATATATATATATGTTTACATTAGAAAACACTTGTCTTTGTTATTTCGTTCAGCTTATAATCACTTGTAATCTTGTTTAACTTGATGTTATAATATTCATATCGTAAAAGTATGTATAGGTAATAGCTCTCCTGTGAGTTACCAGAGCACACATACCGGGACTACCGGAGTTAAATTCACGTTAATCATTTGTAGCTACGATCGTTATGGTGAGATATGAGTTAGCACGTGACGCATCGAGAGAGACGGACATAGGCTAACTCTTATCTTATTAAACTGATCGTTCCTTTGATATATGAGCAGGTATTTTCTTTCATGGCATGGGCAATAACACGATGTACCGAGTTTAAATTGCAAGTTCCGTGTATAGACACCACCCACAAGTGTTTTCAGACAGTGTTTGAGTGTTCATAATTGATTTTGTGAGCATTTACAGTTACAGGTGTTTTAAGGAGTGCTTACATGAGTACATGCTGACAGAAGGAAAAAAATGGCTCGTTCCATTAACTCAATGATTTTCCAGGCCTCGCAAGATTATTATTACTTAATCGATAAGTTTCAGACTACCAGTAACAACATGTCAAAAGGTCATATACACTTGGATCGTCGTAGAGCAGCAGTTCATCAAGAGAGGCCTGGCATATGCCAACGCTAAGCCATAACTAAATTCAAAATTCACATCTATTCGAATGCTCATTTGGAGAACAAGACCAATGAAAGAACTGAGGATGCACATGTGGCTAGACATGTAATGGAATATCCTGCTGCTTCCTTGTATGTTCAGTGAAAACCCATGCTGACAATTTCACATTTTTGATGATAAGCAGATTTAACACAAAAGAGAGAGAAACCCCGTGGAAACAGAACACCGATAATACAGCGTATGTAACTCACAGAGAAAAAAAAATGGAAACAGCATCGATATCCAGCACACATGCTAAGTAACGGACCCGAACGGATTCCTTGACAGAACTGGATGTCTGAAGCTTCAAGTAGTTTGTGTTGCTTCGCTGGTTTTGTAATCACTGCAGCAGTGCAGGTGCAGTTACTGCAAAGTAAAAGGATCTTCTTAACCAAACATCAAATGGTATGAATCGATAGAATGAAACAAGCAACTGAAAATGCAGATTTATAAGGCATGATAAAAGATAGTCCTTTCCATAATGGTCAAATTCGATATACAACCTTTGCCTTTCTGTGCTAGAACACAAGCTAAAAAGAAAGGCAAAGTTCCGTGAGAAACAAAGAAGAAAAATATTATGCTTTTCCAGGTTTTTGTAATGTAGTTAATCAACAGGGATGCTTCTGATCATAGATAAAGATAATTTATAGATCTTCTAAACCTTGATCATCATAGCAACTAACAAGGAAAATAATTGACAGCAGAAATATGACTTACATGTGCACATGGGACACAGAAAAGGTCTATAACAAACTAACAAGCTATCAATCGCTTTAAAATCATAGCTTCTTGATGCTACTGCCTAACGAAATACTTGTCAGATAACAGTATTGCATATTATGAACTACCAAATATATTTTTAAGTAATTAACTCAAATTATTATGCTTAACCACCAGGAAAAAAGAGGCAGCTCTGGATCACAAGGGCACGTGGCGGGACATGAAACTTACCCAGACATTAATATCATTAACTCTGAAAATTTTCATTATTTGCATGTTTCCTTAGCATCATCTGAATCTGAGTCTGAGTCACTAGCATTGAACCCTGCAAAACAGGAACCTTTTAGGTCCAGCAAATAGTAGAAGATCACATACATTTATTCAGTTGCTGGCAAGATGAAGACAACAAAGAGCCCTGAAACATTGAAATGAAGGTGAGATATGGGCTGCAAACCTGGGCGTTTATTGCTAACTTTCCAGACTGTAGATCAATATCTTGATGCTTTTTCCATCCAAAGTCTTGCCTATATGATGAAGATGTTGGTCAATCAATTAAACTTTTGTAGCAATACAACAGAAATGATCACAGAGTCCAATATATATAAGAAACGGAAACCTCAGTAGGAAATGTTCAATGACAGGCTTTTTTCGTCTTTTAACACCTCATATATTCCACGCATTGGATTCCGAACCTAGTCTGTGCTGTTGTGAAACTTATTCCCAGCTCCAATGCACAATATAAATTTGGTGGATTCATACAGTTAATCCAATCTCGTAAGTTTTAAACTTCAATCTCTCCATGGAAACCTATTTGTGTGCCTAATATTCACTTCTGATCACAAGGTCCTGGGCAATCCAAGGTGGTGTTTCACATTTGTACTCTATGCTAAGAATATCCTTTACTTTGCACTTTTGTAGCTCTAGAAATGTAAATGTCAAACGCCGAATATATGACAACAAGATAGTGGTACCATTCAAAAAAGAAATTACCAGCCAGTGCTTCTTTCAGCATATTAACAGTGATATTAGTACAACTTCACAAGGTAATTTATGAAAAATTTATTAACAACAAATGCAGTGAAACATGTAGGGATGAGTCTGCCACCCCTATTCTTCATGTCCCCCAAGTAGGTAGGAAATTTTAAGATTATCCACAAGCTCGATTAAACCAATTTCCCCACTGGCAAGCATTACAACAGCAAAGATAGCAAGGAGATAAATAAGCCGAGTAGCTGAAAAGCCACCTAGTGAAACCATGAATATTAACGAATCTATAACAGTTCAAATAAGGAAGTTTTTTAGCGATCACATTGGAATTATGAGTTTATGACGCAGAAATCTATAAAAGCGCATAGCTGTAACAACAGCTATGCAATTGTAACCAACCAATCCGAATATAGTGGTCCAAAGTGAAGCCATTCAACATTCACGAACTGTCATAGTCCGAAGGCCAATGATCCAGAACCAAAACATTAAAAAGGGCGTCTCCCTTCACTCCGGAATCCGAGGAAACGGCTCACCATGTGCTCGTTCTTGTTGACGCCGTATCCGCTGCGGTACATCTGGCCGACGAGCACCTGCATGGAGACGTCGCCGGTTCGCGCCTCCTTGAGCGCGTCCTGGAACCACCGCCTCGTGCAATCGGACACCACGTCGGCGAGCGGCACCCGCTCGTCCTCCTGCAGACCGCACGCCGCTGCCAAATCCCGCACCTCGGACCGCCCGAAGCTGGCTGCCCCGGCGGCGGCGGAGTTCCTGGGCGTATCCAAAGCGGCAGGCGGCGTCTTCGCTGCCTTCCCGGCGGCGGCAGAGGGCGAGCGGAGGCTGCGGACGTAGGAGCGGACCGCGGCGGCGGCGACGGCGGCGGCCGGGAGGCGCTTGCCCATGCAGAGGTGGGGATTTTCCTGGGAGAGGAGCGGTGGAGCGGTGGCGGATTTGAGAGGAAGGCGGAGGCTTTTGTCCGAACAGGGGTGTCCTCCGTTGCTGAAGGTGGAAAAGTTGGTGGCGTGGAGGGGAAGTTCTGAAATATAGCGGTTGCAAGATTTTCTCTTGAAAATCATTGGAATTTTAGGCCGTCCGATTCCAATTTAATGCTCTAAGTCGATCTTACTTCATATAAAACTTTTAACTGTAATTTTCAGTTCACAATTTATCCCACTTTATCCTGTCTTACTCTCGCCGTCACCTTATAACTCCACCCGCGCACCGAAGCAGTCTCCCACCTCCGTCGCCCCTCACATTCTTCTTTCAAACCGGCTGTCGTTTGCCCCCGCCTTCACCATCGCTCCACCTGGCTCTGATAGCGCTATCGCCGCCAGAGTTGCTACCCCTACGACCGCTCCCTCGCTAACCCATCGTCTATGCTCGCCCTCGCCACCACCGCAGCCCAACTAGCGGTCCACCACCAACCGAGGCGGGTAGCACCCTTGCCACCTCACCGTTCGGCTCGTCGCCCGCCACCACTACTGGCCACCAACCTCCACGGGCCTCTACCACCAGCGACCATGAATCTCTCCCCTAAAAACTCAAACCCTAAATCTAACCCCTAATCTAACTCTAGCCCTCTCCGTGGAAGACTTGAGCTCGCTAGAGAAGTCACAGGGAAGAAGGTCGCGTGAATCTTAGCACGAATCTTATGGTAAGGAATTTGACAAATTTTTCTTTTTTTCAACAGATAAATAGTATTTCTCTTTATTTTCTCTCTCTTTTGCTTTGGATTTTGTCGTGGATGGGAATGGCAACCGAGTGAAGGAATCGGTGTGATCGTAGCACGTGGAATATTTTACAAAAAATAAAGAGCAATAACAGTCAAATAAACTAAAAAACTATATAATTTCTAAATGGTTTGTGCAAAATGCCTTTAGTTCTGTGATATTTACTCGCAAAAAATTGTACATGATCCGTACACTCAAGTTGCTTGCTCTAGCTGCTTCAGTGCTTCAGATTTGCCCAGAAAATCCTGACACTCATGCAACTTTCTATACACTCATCAAGTTAAAAAACAACTAGTCCCACCCAGGGTTCAAAAAATCGTAGGTAACCGCCCAAAAATCGCGGTTACCGACCTTCTCGGTCCGGTCCGGTTTCAGAAACCGAACGGTAACCGAAATTTGAATTTAAAAAATTCGAAAAAAAATCAAAAACATTCAAAAAAAATCTTAAAAAAACTAGATACAATTCTAAGACCTTCTGTGAAAAAAGTTTTCAAAAATAATGTCGTTTGCATCATATTCTATAGGGAGAAAGTTTGAAAAAAAATAAAAAAAATTGAAACGTGCGGCTCAGTTATTAACTCACGTTAAGGAAAAGTGTAACATGCAAACACATATTTTTCTTGTATAAAACGTATTTTAAGAGAATCTTTAAAATTGATTTCACTTTATTTAGAGTTTTATTAAATTCTCTATGATTTTTACAAAGTTCACAAGCATAAAGTGAATATGTTAAGAAACATCATTGTAATTAACATTTTCATGTCTACTATTATTTTTTCTATGTAAATCATAGTATAAATAAGCTAATGAAAGTGGTTTCACTAATTTTTGAGGTGTGATGGGTCAGTTATGAATTAATCTAGTCGCAACATATTTACACAATCATGCATGTTACAATAACTAATTCATGAGTTCATGTATTTTTAAAAGACATAGGATCATGTAAGAAGACTAACAAAATTAGTTTCATGATTTTTGGATTAGCAAAGAGCAAACTATGCATTTAACTTGGTTTAACAAATATAATTTCTCACAGAAAATTTTGAACTTTTTTATGAGTATAAATACTTATATCATGTAGATCATGTTACAAGGAAGCCAACAAAATTTGTTTCACTTGATTTGAAGCTCAGATGAATTAGTTATTGATTTTACAAGGTTGAGCTCTTTTTTGGGTTTTTTGTTGAACTGCGCTGAAATTCGATAAAACCGCTCGATAAATCGAGAAAACCGAGCGGTTACCGACCCAAACCGCTCGGTAACCGACCAACTCAAAAATGCGAGAAAATCGCTCGGTAACCGACCCAAACCGCTCGGTAACCGACCAAAACCGAGCGGTTACCGAACAGCTAAAATCGCAATTTTTTTTCCAAAATTCAAATTTTGCTAAATGAATTTTCTCCGAATTTTTTTGAATTTTTGACCGGTAACCGCGGTTATCGCGCATTTTCGGTTACCGCCGGAGCTCGGTAACCGAGCTCCGGTCGATAAATGGAACCCTGGTCCCACCAGGCATATACAATCCTCACCAAGCATCAAACTTTCAGGAAGTGCATCAAAAGATAATAAACATATGATGCGCTCCAAAACGCGGCATTCACGAGTAGAGCACAAGTGCTTGGATCGGCCCATTTGTGGAGCATCAGGAGCCAACTGGTCTGAGGAACCAGCTACTCACTCCAGCTATCCTCGTCATCGTCATCAGCAACAACCTGTTTCACAAAGAATCACCATGAGATCATAGATAATACAGCTATGACCAACTTTAATTGTAGCAAGCTGCAGAATGTCTTGAAACCTGGCGAATCGCGTGGGCTCTCTCAAGAATGGCCACAACTTGTAAGTTCGTTCTCGGACTACCCATCACGTTTGGTCTCTTTGCACGAACAGGCTTCAAGTTGAAAGACTGCGAAGCAAGTGGAACTGTTTTAGAATAATTTCACTGTAATTCCTTTCAAAAATGTAATTTCACTGTAATGATGGTGATGTGGCTTAGATGCAGCCTTCAAGGCGTACCTTGTTCTTTATCTGGTCCAGTATCGTGTTCTTCTCATCTGAAAGCCTTCCTGAAGGCTGAACCAAAGTTGGAGCCTTTCTTAGCTAAAAAGGTTAAAAAGAAAGATATTTGTTCAGGTGAGGATCTTAAAAGCATATAAAGCAAAACATGAAAGTAGATACATACCATGCTTCTGTCATGAGAAGTAACCAGAAGCAGAGGATATCTAGGCGGTTTTGGCACTGAATGAGTAGGTGACATTGTTAGTTCCTCTTCTAGCGCACAAGAAAAATCCCTTGATTTGTCATCGGAACCGCAACCGCAACCGCAACGTTCGCCATCTTCCTGTTGCGCTGGCAAGTCTAGATTCAGCATATCATCATGTTTAGGAACCGCACTTGGTTTGTTTTCTTCTGAATCTACAAATTTGTTGCTACCTGCAGCTGAAAATTCCTTTTCCATATGATCAACTGTAGCGAATATGACCATTTTAAAGTATGCATGTGATTTTGTTGATTAACGACAATATAGTTAATATGATTAATATATTTGTCAAATGATATATTTTAGTAGGTCTTATGAATACTATATATGAAGAAATCACCAAGCTATACTTAAAAAAGATTGAATTGAACGAGTTCAGAAAAGATTGCACTCACCGGATGATCTGGTGCTTAGAAAAGATAACACATAGGATGGTTTGACGCTTAGACAAGTATACACGCTGTAGTGTTTTGACACAGAAGAAAAAGTTGAAGAATACACCATATGATCTAGTGTTGAGGTGATGTACACACCAAAGCATTTTTCACGAGCTTTATTTCTGTAGCAAAGGAGTTGTATACACCGGATGATCTTGCGATGGAGAGGAGTGTATATCGGAGGCTTCATCGGAGCATTTTTCAAATAGTTTTCAGTGAAGAGAGGAGTTGTACACATATGATAGTCCGATGATCAGAAGATTATACACACCAGACAAATGCACATTAAGATGTGGCTCGGTTGGCTCAAGTATACACATTGGATAGTCTGGTGATGAAGTTCATGGTTACATCGAAACATCCGGTGTTTGCAGTGAGTTCAAGTGCAGGTCCAATGACTATTTTTTGCTGTTGTACACACCGAGTCCAAGTGCGGGTCCGTTCCTAGCGCTATGGCTATGATGGGATTCACAATGCAGTGTAGCGGTGGTGGATTCCATAGTGCAGCGAAGGCAACAGGATTCGCGATGAGTGTGTGCAGTTGTTCACTATTCATTGTGCACTATTTATTGTTCTTTTCGATTTTCTTCTTTTGTGATTTTTAGGATGTTACACAAAGGCTTTTATTTTTTTTTTAAAGGATTACTGTGATGGTAAGAAAGTGCTTGATCACAATTATGAATAAAGTTATTGTTGTAAAATTAACAGTGCATAAGATTAATCTGATTCCTAACATGCACAAAAACATTATAACAGATCTACTAGTAGCCCAAACATATGCTAGATAGGTAGATAAAACACATAATACATGTATCGTCATTACACATGAATGAACTTACAACGGGTCCCGCTGGGTGAAAGATGAACGGACGAAGAAGTTAATGTAGATATCGTAGAGGAAGTCGCAAGAACGGTCGCGCAGGTGCGCTTCCTAAAAACCTAAGCCAGTCCCTCGTGTAGGCCTTAGATCACCAGTGTCAGCTCAGAGACACCACTCACCCTCAATCTGTTGCACGACAGAGAGAGGGGCGGCAAAACTCGAAGCATCGAACGTAACGAAAACTGGAGAACGTGGTTCTAGTGTTGTCAATCTTCCCTCGTTCACAGGACATCTCCTATAATATAGAGGAGGAGATAACCCATGATTTTGAACTATCAAATATCTAGGAACCGCTCTCTGAAATCTATCAAACATGGAACCGAAAGACTCATCGCACGCAAACGTGCTTATCCCACTCCGCGGTCCCACGTGATAGCCTAGGTGTCGATAATGTGGTGTTCTCGCGCACATAGCAAAAAAGAAGCCGTCCAACTGGACATGCAACTTATCACGATAGGATCACGTACCGTCACAAGTTACGCGTTAATCACGTGGAACATGTGTGCATGTTACCAAAGCCGTAAGTCTCTCTCCACCCGTAAGTCTCTCTCCACCCATGTGTCTCAACTAAAAGCCTCATATAGGATTTCTATTTAAGTTGTACTATAGGACTAAATCTCCCATGCTTCTTTCGGACCACCTTTAACTTTTCCAAATGAATTTAGGCTACAGTAAAAGTCTATTTGGGCTGAGCCTCAAATTCCGTTAGTTATAACAGAACAGTGTTGTCTGTTGCTGAGCTAGGACAAGGTCATCAACTGAGTTCATTACCTGAGTCAAACGGCCAATACATCAATCACCAACCATTTCTCAAAAAGAAGAGGAAGAAAAAGGATTTGAAAACCTCCCATTTTGTTCATAACGAAAGCATTAGGTGAATAGATGATCTACTACGATCAGTGTCCAATAGGATTGACCCAAGAACCGCGCCGCAACAATTCCAAGCGTCATCAAGAATCATCCATGGACAGAAAGGAAAAACGAAAAGAAGAAAAGTCTGGAATGCAACCGACACAAACAGAGAAGACGGGAAGAGAAACATGGCAGAGAAGGATAGAGCGGGGAGAATGGAAGGCGCAACGTACTCCGCGAGGTCGCCGAGCTGGCGGAGGACGCCGACTAGGCCGGCCATGGCGACGCCATCGAGGACGGCCTCCGGGTCGTGCAGGTCGGCCGTGCGGTAGAGGTCGCAGCCGTGCAGGGGCGTCAACACATCCTCCCTCTCAGCAGGAGATAGGGAGGGAGAGATGTTAGGTGAGTTTGGAGGTTAATTCTCTCTCTTGAACTTGTTTGTGCTCGCCTCGCTTTGTCCTGGGGAGGGAGAGGGAGGTCAAATGGGGCCAACGAGGTTGGTGTGGGTCCTCGTAGGGCCCCACATCCTCCGGCGCTATGCATGTGAACACGTTAAGAAGCGATGCTAGCATGCTACTCTGGCTATGTGAAACTTGTGATCGTGTGCCCATTTACTGCTACAATGCGTGAGAGCAACAAATTTTGCCTAGCCTCTTTACTGCTACAACTGCCATCATCGCTTCATCATATTTGCAGCAACATCATCGCACTCTTATATATATATAACATTCCCCACTTTTCATACGCCTTTCCAATGTCACGGATGAGAATACGGCCAAGAAATTGCTTACGTTTCATCGCACTCTCCCATGAGAAAATTGCTTACGTTTGGTTTGTTTCCTGGCAGACGCACCTCACTATTTTATGAACGAACACCCCTTCTCGCAAGACCCTCTCCAACCATATTCGTTTCGTTCCATTCCCGACTCCGTTCCACATTCTCATTCCTTTTATTTTCTCTAATCTTTAATAGCTTCTCTTCGAGGGAAATCACGAAAGAAAAGGAGAGAGAATCCTGTCCTGAAGAAAATAATCTGAAAATTCCATCGTAAAAAAAAACCGTTGAAATACTGAAGAAAACGAAAATCCCTTTACAACGAGATTTTCATCATCAAAAGAAAACCGTTGACGTAACCTAAGCTTATAACTACCGATCCCGAGCTGCCCATACACATCTTCGCACGTACTACTAAGAGCATTTACTTGCAACTCCTACTTCGTATGACTTGCAAAAAAACTCATTTACCACCATTCTACTGTTGATATTGAGAACAGAGAGGATATCAGGTTCCAAATCATCCGAACCACTATTCACAAGGTCGTGAAGAAGTAAATCTCCCAAGCCAGAACTAGGACTAACATGATTTTCCCCTACCATCATTACAAAAACACTATTCACAAGGCAGTACACTATAAGATTCCATTCGTGATTTGCCAGAACAAACGATGCCCAGGATCACACGCTACAAAACTCAACTCTACGGGACACCTACCAACCTGATAAGACTAGCGTAGCAGGATAGGCCGCACGGGTGAACACGGACAGAGACACACCTGGAAAAGGAAAACAAAACAAAAAACATGCCAATGCATGGGCACATACGTTCATCGACTTCGAAGCTACTCATTCGTTCGTACAAACATACCTAATTGAGGGCCACGAATGCAACAACAATACAATAATGGCCATTAAAAATACTAGGAGTAGAAGGTTGCACGCCTTCCATTAAAAAAAGGTGCCATGAAACCTACTATCCCACTACTAAAATACTTGTTCCACAATCATGCCTGCAACTACTGGGGCGACTCCTCTGATTCTGGCAAGGCAATATACTATGCCACATACACCTCATTCATCTCTGACCAAGGACAACGGAGGGAGGAACATAAGGGCATGATTTTCTCTTCGCCTTTAAGCGAGAGATACGCCCATGACTTCTACTGACTCCGTAGGCAAGAGATAACGAAGCCTATATAGGCCAAGGCCACAATACCAGACTTGACAAGAGCAAAAGGCAGGGTTCACATAAAGACTGAGGGCCAAATCTGATTTAAAATGGCAAGACTTTAACTTCTAAACTAAGCAAGTGCTTTCAAAAAATACAGGGCCGGGAGGCTGGTACTGCAGCTTCATTTTGAAAGGTAGGGCGAAAATCTTACTGAGTACAGGGTTTTTGGCCAGTTTGGCGATCCATCCCATGGATCACTCATTTTTTGGCGTAGGATATAGCCATGGGATTCTCTGGGGTGATCTTGAAACTCTGGAGGGCTTGCATCGCAACCATGGACTGACTGTCGTCCTCGAACTCTACGAAAGCAATGCCTGGCTTAGCTTCGATCATCCGGACTTCCCGGAAACCAGGGTACTGCTGGAACAGGATCTGGAGCATCATGCTTGTGGTCTGGTCTGGCAAGTTCTGAATGAAAAGGATGTTGTTCGGAGGAGCAGGTGGCTCTTGTGGAGTCTTGCCCAGACGAGAGGCTCGGTAGCCCTGCACAGAAGTCAACAAAGAAAATCAATTAGATGGTCACGAGGCCCAAGAATTTCACTATACATTGAGGTGCAGATTCTGAAATCCTGGAATAAACATAGATGTCGCTATCAAAATTTCATTAGTTCAACTCTTTGAGATATGAAGTTCCTGCCTGTTTTTATTCACATATATCATACATAACGATGGTGATTCATTCAGGAAGATTATTGGACCCATAGAAAGAGACAATATCTTACTAACTACTCTCCCATTAAAATCCACGTCATGGAAGATGAATAGTGTATTAGTGTGATCTTGACAGTTGACTATTTTCTGGGCTAGATGAGATAAATCAATGCAAGCAGACTTTTATCAGGATACTAATGAGCTAATGTACCTAAACAAGTATTAAATATGGGAACGCAGAAGGTGTTCTTAGACTAGATTCCCACTCTCAGAATAGTTAAGAAACATTTCGATTTAAAAAGAGAATAATAATTTCCTAGCTTATTTTCCACCATCCACTACTCACATTGACCAACTAGACCAATCAAAGAGTAATCACAGATAGAAGATTTTGGAATATAACATATAATTCATAAACTTCCAAAGATGACTTGAATCTTTCAGAAGACCATGGATATCCACATTGTCACTGCTGAAATTACATGCTGGTGTTCAAACAGAACAACCTCGTCTGCTCACGTCCTCTACTCCAATTTTTCCTTAGGAATCCCATCTAGCATCCTTCCTATGGTGATGTTTGATAATTTTATATACACTTCTGAGCCTAACAGGTGTGCCTACATATTTAAACTACAATCTAAATTGTATTGAATCAGTAGTAGGGATGCCCTCATGAGAGCTGAGTCCAGGTAGTAGGACTAGGAAGTACAAAAGTATCTCCTAAGCTTTTTAAATTCCACTTTGATTATTTATTTATTTTGAAAAACAAAGAGGACATCCAGAAGGATAAAAAGACAGCTGCATATGAAAAATGACACCTGCAGCAGTAATAAGCAAAAAAAAACAAGTCATCATGTAAAACCTAGTGCAGAGCACAGGTAAATAGCTCTTTCAGAGCAGTTCCTAGTGAGAGTGAACAGAACAAAGATCAGCAGAAACTTGCAGCTCAAAGACTACAAATTGTTAGGGCTATGTATTATCAATGAACCTTTCTGAAAAGGCCAAAACTTTAGACGAAGAAGAACCTGCAAAGCAATCTTGAGATCGAATCTCGAATGCAAAGTTGTAGTATATTGATTGGCCTGTTTCATGACTAAGAAATGCTTGGCTGTAATCCGTTGCTTTCATAGTAATCTTCAGAGTTACACTTCGTCACTACAATTGTGTCATAAAGTCTAGTAAACCCATTCAGGTATGTTTTAAAAACATTTACTATCAGCATAATGGTAGTTCAACTGACTAATTCGTTCGGACACTGCAATAAAATTTTCAAAATTAACAAACAACAGAGAAATAAAGACTCTAGAGAGCATGGGTATATAGCCTTTTTAATTTTTTATGTTATGAACATAACAAGAAACAACTGAAGTAAAGAGAAGACATGTGGACCTGTGGTGGGAAGTTGGGCGCAGAACAGATGAACACAAGCACAAAATCGACACTAAGTAACTAAACACGCCACAAAAATAGAGCATGGTCTAAAGCAAAGATAGGCTGGTACAATGGGCAACATTATGAAGGCAATGACAAAACTTACATGCACATGACCAGAGTAGTCTGGTTAAACAAAGAAACTAACAGAGAAGGAAATATGGCGTTTAAACCAGCAGAAAACTTACAGTTTCATTGCTTTGAGCAGCAGCAGCATTGGGACCAGACTGTTGTGCCTCTTCTGCTCGTCGTTTTTTCTCAGTAGCTAAGAATGAAACAAGAGGCAAATAGAAGAAAAAAAAGTAAATGCACATTTTCCAACACTCGCAGATGTAAGCATAGAGGTAAAAATAAAATGTAGACTTAAACCACTACTCAAAACAAGAACCATCAATCATGCCTAACAGAAACACAACAAACAGGTAAAACTAATTTCATATGCGAAAAATGATGACAGAAATAGGATACGCCAACATGAATATTTCCCTTTGTCCAACTACTACCTAGTTTGGCAATTCAAATAGTGCCCATGGGATGATAACAGACTCCAACAAATAAAAAACGGATGTCCTCATCCTTGAACTAAGCACTAAGGTGCCTAAAATTGCATATGACATTCAATGACGTCTTCCATAAATTCTGTTAATTTGCACAATTGCACTGATGGGACCTAAGTTAATCGCTTTTGCAAGTTAAGGACTAAAACCCAGGCTCTCAAGTTCAGAGACAGATAAGTGGAACAACATGCGAGTTAAAGGACATATGGTGCAGTTTACTCTCCCACAAAAAACACACAAAAAAAAGAAGTAAAACTGATGTGCAGGTTACTGATATAAAGTATATGGATAAAGAACAAGGTATACTCCCCTGACATTCCAAAATAATCCGTATTCTTTTATTAAAAAAAGGTCTCTTTTGTCACGATACTCACTCAGAAAGAGTAAGATAATCAGATAATACTGGGGATGTTCGCAGTTACCAACTTTAAAATAGGCAAGATGCAAGCATAAACGTAAGACCACAAGAGAGGTAAAAATCTTCAAAGTCAGTAGTCACTCTAGGTTTGAAATGTATATGCTCTAATGTTGAAAATAAAAATAGTGTCAATATGAACTAGTGTGGAATACTGGAATTCATTAGCACTTTTGCCCAACTCCTGTACTAACCCAACATATGCACCAAAATTATTGATGTTATAATATCTGAAAATACCAGGACTTGTTACGTAGACCATAACCTAACGTCTAATAGCTGAAAATGCAATTAGAATTACCTTTCTCCTCTTGCTTCTTCCTTTTCTCCTTAGGTGCATAAGTACCATCTTCTTTTGCAATACAGTCAGATTTTGTTTTCGCGTATTGCACTCGCTGCGCAAGGAGAGAAAAATAAGCAACTTGGTTCATAACACTAGTAGATGACAGGGCAGCAGTAGTAAGCCTGCATGCCTGATTTCTTTCCTAAAGTGATGAACGACCAGGTAACAGAAAAGTAAAGTAACAAGATATTGCAGCAGGATTAATAGACAGGACCATGCAGTTTATTTGTTTAGCAATTAGATAAGAGATCATATGACTCTAACACGATTGTAAATTTCCTAAAGAATCAAAATAAAGATGTGTCAGTCCAAAAATATGAAGAATGCATGTCAATCCACATCACTACATCAAACTAAACATTGACTAAAAAAATACTGTAATAGGGAATTTTGCGGATTTCCCGCTTCATCAATCAGTGGTTTATATCTGCCACTAGAATACTAGATGGCTCAATAAGATGTGAATGATGTGGCCACGTATCAGTGAAACAATGGGTGGCAAGTCCTGAAATGCCCATGAATGGAGTGGCAAATCCTCAATTTTCTCCTAGAAAGTAGAAGGTGTGCAAGAAAACTTGCCTGGGTAGTCAGCTTATTAGTAAAATAAAATGCATATGAACATGCTAACTAACATTTACTCAAAAAGTGCAGTATCTCAAACATTTAGGTTGAATTTACACCAAAAGTATAGGTGAAACCTGCAGAGATTATTGCACAACTTTGCTGAGCGAAATGCAAAACCTAAAACTTAATGTAGGTTTATGTTGTACTAAATTCGCCAAACTCTTACACATTGCTGTACTACACATATAAACTTAAGGGCCAGAAAAGTATACCCACCATGCTTATCATGCACAGAAAGACAACACAAGGTAAAAGGTGGAGGGAAGCAATTAGAATTATCAACTAAAATGAAGATGGAATACCATTCTTTTGCCGTAAAAGTCAAAGTCTTGCAGTCCTCGGAAGGCATTGGTAGCAGCTGTAATTTCACTAAACACCACCCATGCTTGGCCCCTCAGTTTGTGAGTTTTTAAGGCCACCAAATCCAGTATTTTTCCATACTGTGAGCACAGCGCATATAGTGATCTCTTCAACTCTGCAACAAAGATGATCAAACATTCCAGTATGATACAACCAAAATGATGTACAAACATACTGCAAAATTTAACAACACAAAACCATGGTTTATGCTTATTATAATTGCACAGGGTTAGCCTTTAACCAAACTGAGATGACGAAAAAACACTTCTGAAGACATTTAGGAGGTCTTGGAAATGATAGTACTATCAACACTACAACCAGACATTGGAGCAGGGTCACTAGGCTACGATAATGGTGTCCTGTGAAAGGAGTAACACTTCTGTAAATTGCACTAGCTGCTGTGACTCAACTCGCACGTGAATACACCACTAAGATTTCTCCGACACAGACTTCATAAGAGCATATTCCCCTATTTTTTAAGAATTCTAGCAATGCATGAAAAAAGGTTCAAAACCTAGCGATTTCGTCACCCGCTACAGCCAAAACTACAAAAATTTCAACGTTTATCTCTTGGGAGTCCACACGAGAGAGCCAACCGAACCCTACCGCAACGCGACCACGAGCGATATCCCAGATCGGGAAGCTAGGGTTCTAGGAGGAATTTAACTAGCGGCAGCTGCGGCAGCGCGCGGGCGGAGTAGAATCGGTACCTTCTTTCTTGACCTTCTCGTTGAGGTTCCTGAGGTAGATGGTCTGGTTCGGGGGGATGTCGCCGGACAGCATCTCCTCCTCTGGACCTCCGCCGCCGCCGCCGAAGACGAGGAGGATCGAGACAAGCGCGCGCGGGTGCTTTCGGGCCGGGAAGTGTTGGTCGCGGCGACAGCGTTTTTGGTTTCTGATTTCTCTTGGCTTCGTTTTATCCCCTCTCGCTGTGGGCCTCGGATGAAGCCGGTGTTGGGCGGATAAATGGGCCGTGGTAGCATGTTTGGGCTCGCAGATGGCTGAGATGTGATCGGTGGGCTGTAGACCGTAGAGGTGGAATTTTATATTTTTATATTTTTTAATCCAAAAATTTATAGACGTTCGTTTTAATATTTTACAATTCTATACTCCTGTCACATATTGAAATTTTAAAAATTTATATTTAGAAAATATAAAATTCGTAAATATATATTATTAGACTATTAATTTTTAATAATAAAATAAATATTATTTCAGTCTCTACATCATATGATACATGTAGCAGTTCATTATTATAAACTTGTAGCCATACAGGACCACACCATACTAATGGAAAAAAAATAAAAATAGAAATCTCAAACATATATGCGAGTAGTGAACCTCCACCCGTACTTAATTTGGACCGGGCCGATCGTTTTGTGCTGGGTTTTGCTTAGTTCTTGCTCTCATCATCTCTGTACTGGAATGCGTGTTCCTCGTTGAACTCTCGAACGAAATTTTTTGTTTCGTAAATAACGGGGATGTGATATTCTTGTGTTACAAACGGTGACTCCGTTTTCATCCACCTTTACCCTGGGCTCAGTTTCGTTCCTCTACTTCTGTAAGGTCAAAGAAGTCCCTCTGCGTGTTAAACCGAGTAAACTGCGTCCGTCATCTTACAAGTGTATTGTTGTTTTGATGACGCAAGGCCTTCGCTCACAGGACGGCGGTAAGAATTAGATTCTTACCACGGTAAACCTGAGTTTTATGATTGAACGTGGATCTATCTCGCTTTATTGAGAGATTCAATTTTATGTTTTTGAGATTTTTTAGCATTATAAATATAACGGTGAATTTCTCATTATAGAACACAAATAAAATAAAATAAATCCCCTATATTATATCTCTTTTGTATGATTGTTTTCGTGAGAGATCTCTATACTACACCGGTAGCAGTGATTTGTCAACACGTTATTCGCACGAAGTTCTGCCGGGGACCAAGCTATGAAACCGGATCGTCTAGTCCACAAGGATTGAAAGGTATGATTGATTCGGTACATTTTCTCGCTACTATTATTTTGTTTCGGATCTGTACATCTATGTGAATAGCATGAACAGTAGTAGTAGCATGAATAGCACATCGTAGAGAATAGTATAGCATCTTAGCATGAACAATAGCATGGAATAGATATGTACGACGTAGCAGTATTGGTGGGGCCCGTAGTCGCCACCACGTCGGAATTCAGCGGCCGTCCCCCTACATAGAATGCAGTAGCTCGATGGCCACCACCATAGATCGAGAAATAAAAAGAAGGACGTCGCCCAAAGCGACACCACCACAACCGCTAAAAGACCTTGCTCCAATAGTAAGAAATAATGAAGAGTAAGATAGAAACACCTGAAGATACAACCCATGATAAATAGCAACAAACTATATGAATTCAGAGGAATCTTGGAAAAGAACAACAAAATAGTTGATATATACTTTGCAAATAAAATTGGCATAGTTATAGATCATGAGCATGGGCCTCAATTGCTCACCGAATGTAGAATGAGGTTAGATTAGGAAGAGTGACAGAAGTCAATATCAGCTAAACTGTTATCCCTGATGAAAAGAGAGGTTTTTGAGCTAGTATAGTGCACACCTCCCTAATCAAACCAGTAGGATACAAGTGAGTTTTTGTTTATAAGAGAAATGAAAGGAATGAAATCATGAGGTACAAAACACAACTAGTTGCACAAGGTTTCACTCAATGATTAGATATTGATTATGAAGAAATCTATTCCTCGATCATGGGTGACATTGTCTTTAGATATTTAATCTCAATGACAATCAACATAGAATTAAAAATGAAATTGATGGATATTATGACCGCATGTCTTTATGGGATCCTTGATTCGAATATTTATATAAAGGTATATGAAGGAACACCATTGTTAAATCAGGATAAAAGAAATAGACACCTTTATAGAGTATAATTAAATAAGTCGCTATATGGGTTGAAACAGTCAGGTAGAATGGGGTACAATCATTTGAGTGAATTTCTCAGAAAATGAGGCTACAGAAATAGCACGGATTGTCCTTGTGTATTCATAAAAAGTCCCCAGAATGGAATCGGCATAATATATGTATATGTAGATGATCTGAATATCATCAGTATAGAAGAAGAAATTGAGTAAGCAAGCTCGTACTTGAAGTCTGAATTTGAAATGAAAGATTTGAATAAAACCAAGTTTTGCTTAGGCCTGCAGCTAGAGCATGTGACATATGAAATTTTTGTACATCAATCAAACTATACTCAGATGGTGTTAAAGTGGTTTGGTTTTAAAAATTCATTTCCTGCTAAACCTCTATGATCGGAATGTCATTGTAAGCAGATCAAGATCCCTATAGAGCTAGAGAAAAGGAGGATGAAGTATTGTTACCGGAATTCCCATACTTAAGTGCAATAGGTGTGCTGATGTATCTGGCTAGTTGCAGTAGGGCAGACATAGCGTTTGTAACAAACCTATTTGCATGATATAATGCAGAGCCAACTAAAAGGCACTGAAAGGGTGTGAAGCATATTCTGTGTTACTTGCAAAGTAGCAAAGATCTAGATCTGTTCTACATAAAGAATCAGGACCTAAATCTGGTTGGATACGTAAATACTGGGTATCTGTCAAACCCACACACAGCAAAATTACAGACTGACTATGTTTTTCGATGTGGTGGAACTGCAATATCATGAAAATCACCCAAGCGAAGTCTTGTATCTACTTTGATGAACTATTAAAAAATAATAGCTTTATAAAGCAACACGAGAATGCGCTTGACTTAGAAGAGTGATCAATCACATCCAGAAATCATATGATTTGAATACTATTAATACCCCTATCATTATCTATGAAGATAATGCTGCATATGTTGCACAAATGCAATCGGGATACGTGAAAAGTAACTCAACGAAGTATATCAATGCTAAATTCTTTTATGCTAATAAATTACATAAAATGAATGAAATAAAGATAATGCATACTAAACCATATGAAAATCTTGTATATTTATTCACTAAATCTCTCCATGCATCTAGTTTTAAAATATGTGTCCGTAGCATGGGATGATGAGGCTTAGAGAGTTGTACATTTTATGGGGAAAATTTCTACATAATACCGATACGAAGAATTAAATCTTAGTCAAGAAGATTAAATACCCAAAGTTAATCATAAAGATTATATGAAGTATTTTAATAGATAATACTTTTTTCACTTAGATGAGTGTTTGTGAAGTTTCTTATGATAAAGTTTTTAATGAGATAATTCATGTGATTGTCACCAGCTATGTACTTTTTTTTTCTAATTTTCAGTGAATTTTTGGAGAGTTTTAATAAGACATATGTATTTAATGATAAGTGACAAGAGGAGTGTTAAGAAATCTAGAATTTTACAACCGAATGTGGGTTCGTCTCGATCTCTCGAGAGATTATATTGTATCTCTTAGGTTTTTTTTAATATAAATACAGGTGTGAATCTTTCATTATAGAACACACATGAAATACAAAGAAAAAAGGTTTTTCCCTGTATCTCCTTTTATAATTGTTCATTGTTTGAATCTTTAACTACCCTTGTTTGAATCTTTAACTACCCGACAGCAGAGGTTTACCACGAAAAGACTAGTGGCGAGAGGCCGTAGGGTGCCCGAGCCTGACTGACCAGGCGCTTGCAACTAACAGCTGCTATCTACCTGGACGTTCGTAATTCAGTCGTCTCAACAAAAAGCCACGATCCTGCAATCCAAGCAGCGATTCCTGGAAGTTGTTCACTGCTCAATCCTTTCAACATCCTGTCTCAACAAAGAGCCTTAGATCATCTCCAACAGGATCTGCAAATTTGAGGTTCTAATGCTACAGTACTTTGCGGGCTACTGTAGCACTAGAAATAATGCTACAGTACTTTGCGGGCTACTGTAGCAGCTTATGTGTTAAGATGGAATAACGCTAGTTGTAGACATGCAGATCATTCTAAGTCCATTTTCAACCTTAATTAAAATGTGAAAAAAATGTTACTAAGAAGCGAATCCTAATCAGAAAAAGGCTTGCTAAATTATATTAATCACACTAGCCGGCAACTGTACCAACCCAAGGCAGGGTCTGAGAAACGATAAAAGCTACAGCTGATCTGACAGCCGTTGTTCCCGGTGGGCTTATGTGGTATGATTTCATCGGAAGAAGATTCTCTGATATAACTTTGCTTCCATTCCGAATTCGGAGAAGAAGAGCCGATACAACTTTTCCGGCCGTAAGATCATCTCCAACAGCTACCTCAAATTTTCATCTTCAAAATACTATTACAGCATCATCTATCCTTAACACTGTAGCAGTGATGTATCACTGAATATAGATTCGGTTGAAGACGAATTTCCAGTGCTACAGTAGCCCGCAAAGTAATGTAGACGAATTCCCAATGCTACAGTAGCCCGCAAAGTACTGTAGCATATTCGTCTCCAACAGAATCTATATTCAGTGATACATCACTGCTACAGTGTTAAGGATAGAGGATGCTGTAATAGTATTTTGAGGATTAAAATTTGAGGTAGCTGTTGGAGATGGTCTTACGGCCGAAAAAGTTGTATCGGCTCTTCTTCTCCGAATTCGGAATGGAAGCAAAGTTATATCAGAGAATCTTCTTCCGATGAAATCATACCACATAAGCCCACCGGGAACAACGGCTGTCAGATCAGCTGTAGCTTTTATCGTTTCTCAGACCCTGCCTTGGGTTGGTACAGTTGCCGGCTAGTGTGATTAATATAATTTAGCAAGCCTTTTTCTGATTAGGATTCGCTTCTTAGTAACATTTTTTTCACATTTTAATTAAGGTTGAAAATGGACTTAGAATGATCTGCATGTCTACAACTAGCGTTATTCCATCTTAACACATAAGCTGGCTATTAGTTGATGATTCACTAAAGACAAGGGTTATGACTTGAATTTGAGGAATCTCGGGGTCGAGATTCTCTTAGGGGAAGAGGTCTGCAACATCCTCAAATTATGGGAGGTTTTTTTCACGAGTGTTTGCATGGTTTTCGCGAATGTTTGCATGGTTTCGCTCTGAGTCCATCAAAGTTTTCATTGTATTTTCCTGATTTTACTGGATTTATTGAGCCTCTTTCATTTAGAAATGTTCTTTTGCAAAATAAAATGTTGCACGTCCATGGATCAGCTAGCAGCCCAGCCCATCTACAATTAGACCAGAACATGTCCAGCCCATTAGAACATATCTCTATCCAGTCCGTTGTCTCCTTGCCGAAGTGCATCAGGCCGTCCGGCCCTTCGCGCGTGCGAAGACGAGCGGTCAGGCGCTCGCTCGCCGACGGCCCTTGACGGCTTGACGCCAGTCGTGCGCTCTGCCTCCTCCGACTGCTCAAGGAGACAATGCACTGGTAGAGAGACGTGCTAAAGGGCTGTACATGCTCTGGTCTAATTGTAGATGGGCTGGGCTGCTAGCTGATCCATGGACGAGCTTACTAATCTTGCTAGCTTTAGCTGTCGGGGCCGTTAGAGGAGCACGGCCAGAGGAGGAGCTATGCCCTTTCGCCGACACTGTGCTGGGCCAATCGAGCCTTGCTATTTCGTGCGCTCCTGACTTCCCAACTCGCGCATCTCCCTGATAGCCCCACTTCTTTTCTTTTTTGATTTTTTTCCCTCCACATCTTTCCTTTTTTATTTTTTTAGCTTAAAAAGTTTTGAGAAAAAATTTATCGAGAAAAATTATAGAAAAAATTATCGAGAAAAAGATACCGAAACACTAATAGACCGGCTCGAGTGTGCCACAACTTACTTTCGGATTGAGCCGTGACTTGGAAATTCAGGCGCGCAGAAAAGAATTTCGGGTGCCAATCTCCCTTTCCATCGCATGGTTTGGTGCCCAAGTTGCTCTGCTTAAATCTCGCTAGCCTTAGCTGTTGGGGCCGTTCATTTTGAGCCCAAAAAGATCCTGATCCCGACCTCACTCTTGCAGGAAAACAACAGCAGGAGCCGGTGCTGGAAGCTCCGCAAGTGGGTCTGGTGGGTTATAATTCTACTAGTCCAGGATCAGGCGGTGACAGTGCTTTCGCGCGTTAGATTGGCTAGACTAGACGCCGGCCTCCTCTTTGATTGAGCAAATTGCGCTGCTAGTTGCGTCCGCTTTTGGCATTGCACGAACCACGTTAACAGTCAGCATTAGATCAGGCATCTGCCAAATACAGTAGCGTACAAAATGAGGAATTCCTGGGATCGAGCCATGGAAATTGGTAAGAAACCATGCAGTTCTCGCATGAATTGTGCTTCTGTAATTCCTCGTGTTCCAAACTGCATGGCCTTAAATTATGAACACGTGGAATGCAAGAGCTTCACAAGAAAGAGGCCAAATCCTGTAGAATTCAGGAAAATCCACGTGTTACAAACGGGCCTGTGAATTTGCAAAAGATCATGGAGGAGGACATTTGTAAGACTATGTTGTACGGATTCTACCATTATTACCATGTACAATCTAGATATTTAAAATTAACATATTAAAAATATTACTATGTATTTAATAGCTATCCTACCTTATCGTAATTATTATTAACAAAATACTACTAAATACAGCATATTCTAAACCTAAACCCTAGGTCATACCACTAAACCCTAGATTTAGTGCTACTTTACTCACTAACAAAAATATGAGAATAAAAGAAATTACCGGAAAATACTCTTCAAATCCGCCGGTCGAAAACAGTTGAGCTTCGCCGCGCTGTCTTCATCTCCTCTCTTCTCTTCTTCTCTACTTTTCTCTTATTTCGAATAAAATGAGGATTTTTTCTCAATTTAACGTCTTATATAGAGGTGAGAGGAGGGGAGAGGTGGCACGAGGTTGGCTTCTAACCGCCCACAGAGAAGGCGGTTAGACCCCTTGTCACCCTCTCAGGGGTGGTTAGTTCATCTGCCCTCTCAGAAGGTGGTAAGGAGTCTTTACCGTGGCAAGTGACTAGTTTTGTAAATACTGTTCTGAGAAATCTATTTATTTAAATTTTTAATAAAAAATATAAAAAAAAAACTCCCGGATAGAGAGACGTGCTAAAGGGCTGGACAGGCTCTGGTCTAATTGTAGATGGGCTGGACTGCTAGCTGATCCATGGACGAGCTTACTAATCTTGCTATCTTTAGCTGTCGGGGCCGTTAATTTGGAGCAGAGGAGCACGGCCAGAGGAGGAGGAGCTATGCCCTTTCGCCGACACTGTTCTAGGCCAATCGAGCCTTGCTATTTCGTGCGCTCCTGACTTCCCAACTCGCGCATCTCCCTGATAGCCCCACTTCTTTTCTTTTTTGAAATTTTTTTCCCCTCCGCATCTTTCCTTGTTTAAAAACTTTTTAATTTTTTTAGCTTAAAAAGTTTTGAGAAAAAATTATTGAGAAAAAATTATCAAGAAAAAATATCAAGAAAATTATCAAAAAAAAGATAACGATACACTAGTGGACCGTCTGGAGTGGACCACAACTTACTGTCGGAGTGAGTCACGCGCGCAGAAAAGTATTTCTGGAGCCAATCTCCCTTTCCATCGCATGGTTTGGTGCCCAAGTTGATCTGCCTAAAATCTCGCTAGCCTTAGCTGTCGGGGCCGTTCATTTTGAGCCCAACAAGACCCTGATCCCGACCTCACTCTTGCAGGAAAACAACAGCAGGAGCCGGTGCTGGAAGCTCCGCAAGTGGGTCTGGTGGGTTATAATTCTACTAGTCCAGGATAAGGCGGTGACAGTGCTTTCGCGCGTTAGATTGGCTAGACTAGACGCCAGCCTCCTCTTTGATTGAGCAAATTGCGCTGCTAGTTGCGTCCGCTTTTGGCATTGCACGAACCACGTTAACAGTCAAAATTAGATCAGGCATCTGCCAAATACAGTAGCGTACAAAATGAGGAATTCCTGGGACCGAACCATGGAAATTGGTGAGAAACCGTGCAGTTCTCGCATGAATTGTGCTTCTGTAATTCCTCCTGTTCCAAACTGCGTGGCCTTAAATTGTGAACACGTGGAATGCAAGAGCTTCACAAGAAAGAGGCCAATTCCTGCAGAATTCAGGAAAATCCACGTGTTACGAACGGGCCTGTGAATTTGCAAAAGATCATGGAGGAGGACATTTGTAAGACTCTGTTCGTACGGATCCTACCATTGTAATTGAGCAGCTAAAAATATTGCCAACTTGCTATCGGAGAAACTGGTCGGCATCAAACCTGAGCATTCAGGTCGGTGCACCAAACCCATAATGGGACGGGGATATAATGCGGTCGCTCATTGAAGCATGTACGCAGTTGGGCGAGTCAAAGCATTTTTTTTTACTCCACCTTCTAGACTTGGAGCCTTTGTTGACCGCTGAGTCAGCGCAGCGCTCATTGAAGCAAATCGATCAAAACCTTGTAGCCCCAGTCATCCTCTCCTACTTAGTTTCGAAAAAAATGACGTCTTCCTCTACGTGTTCGTAAAGGCATGCAGCCTCCTCCGAGACTTCCAAACCGAGCGGCTCTATGGATGCTCGGAATTGGATTCATCCATACATATGCTCACTCGTTCAAAGGAGAAGATTTTCAGTTCAAAAGAGAGAAAAAAGATAAAGATTTTGACCGGCAGGTGGCAATAGTCAAATCAAATCTGCAGATTCACTGGGGCCAGCGACTTGATATGCATCATGGAAAAATCCTTAAGCTCCGTAATAAGTCTCATTTCTTTACACTTTGCCATCCCTCGTCGCATGTTTTTTTTTTTGGTTTATTTAACGCTACACGAATGTATATGTTAGAGTATTATGAAATACAAGTTGATTTTTCTCGTCAACAGCCGGCTCCTATTCCACGTCTCAAGGCATGCGGTGACTACCTCTCATGAGTCAAGACTAGTGTCAGAGGGAGCTAGAATTGAACACGGATTTTGATACTTCAGTGTAATCACTCATTAACTATTCAAATGTTTCTCCCTTATTGTTTACCATGCCCTAATAATGCCAGCCTTGAAGCTAATTATGTCCTGATGCTGTGTTAGATTGGGTTGCTATAGAGGGAATCAAATCTGTCCGTACAGTATTTTTAGCACCGACACGGGGATACAGATCCATAAAGAGATCTATTTGTTAATTATGTCGTGGCTCACACGGTGATGATACGATCTTAGATGAATTGTGCAGTTGTGCACCTAAAGTTTCTGGGCAATGTCTTTTTCAAGCAGCTAGCTGTCCACTAGCTACTTCCCTGATAGAGCAGATTGTTTAATTTTAGGCTTTTGATTTAGAGGATAAGTTCCGACAGAAATCTGCAAGAACATTGTCGCCTATCCGTCGAGATTCTCTCTCTTTCTCTCTCTGTAATCAGGAGATTTCATGGACTAAAAAGAAGCATGATTACAACCAGATAACAAGCACTCTTGCAAGAGAGCAGGTACCTCATCGAGCCACACATACCTCTCCCTCTTGGACAAGAAACTTGCTTAGCGCATAAGTGAGCATCCTGAATACATAACCTACTAGTGAAATGTAAACCAAAGGCTAGAAGACTGATGTTCATTAGGAATTTAAGGTGCAACCAAATGAAAAGAAATTGTCAAAATGTGACTATGTCAATACGTTAGCGTGAGTACGTTCGGGGACACCCGGGGGGGGGGGGGGGGGCGATGGTGGTGGAGCGGAGGACCCAGCAACGCCTGATCGACCGCAGCGTCACCTAAGCTCCAGACTCGTTGGTGTATCAAAGACATCGAAGTCTGACGCCTGAACGCCTCTAGGTTTTGAGCCTTCGGCCTCCTCCGCAGCACACTGATGGGCCATCCTCTCGTCCTCCTCCTCCTGGACACGTTTACGGGATACTGCTTATTGCTCCTCCGCAGTGCACAGCTCACGGGCTAGCCTCTTATCCTCCTCCTCTTGGGCACGTTTACGAGACACCACTTCTTGCTCCTCCTTCGTATCATCATTGGAAGGTCATTGTGTCCAAGAGTCGTCTAACGATACCAACTTTGCATCATACATAGTAATTCATATTGTTCATTAATAAATGAAAAAATCTACAATTTACAACTGAATAAGTGCTGGTTTTATAACATGCCATCCATTGTGAGGATGACAAGTGGAACCTAGTCCCACATGTCATTGACACACCGGTGGCATATCGTAGAGCAGGTAATGCATTCATTAATATTGTGTGAATTGCGGAAATGGAATACATTGTCAAGCCCTTTGGTAGCCTTCCTCCTTGTCGCATACTCTCTGCTTGATGGTAAGGTGTTATCTGAAGGTCTCGCACGAGTGGATGGCACGATCGGTTCATGAAACTCGCTATTTGGGTTGATAACATGTTCCAATAAGAACCTGACTATCTGTTCTTGAAAGGCATGTATTTCAACAGGTTGTAACACACTTATGCATAGTTTGGAACGCTGCGTTTGAAGAATCAAAAGAACTAGTCCTTGAACACATGTAAAAATTGTAAAGAAGGCATCGATATGTTATTTTATACCTCAAGGTCATTGAACCTAACAGCGTCTCTGTCCGGGCTGAATGCGTGTATGAAAGTAAGAACATAAAACGCGCAGAGATTATTACCGGGTGGATGCCTCATACACTTCAAGAGGAAAGGATTTGTCAGTGGAATGAATTGACCCTTTGTATTCAGTAGGAAATGTAAGACATGAATATGTATTATGTATCGAAAAAGTCAGTTTTTACAGCGTACTCCTTCCTGAATGGAAAGTGGATAACACTCTTCTTGTGATATCTTGTGTACACCCTGTACGTGAATATAAATATCAATTAAACTTAGATGCAATCATTGAGAAGATTAAATGATCGAGTTAACCTGTTTAGCATGTCGATGAGGTGTTGGTAAGTCGTCTGATCTCTCTTTGCTAAGTCCAACACAATGATCTTGCTCAAGTCTGGGTGGATGACAAAGAGGATCTAATGAAAACTATAGAATATGTCACCATAGCAAATTAGTACTAGAATCGAGTTGCCCATAAAATGAGGACGTCCTTGTGCGCAAACACGTACTCATAGCTGTAGGGTAAGAGTATGAATTTCTTGTATTAGTGGTGAAGCAGACACTTCAATAGGTAGGCCTCGGTGAAGTATGGATTCTTTGTTACAAGTTTCTGGTTCACAAGGCCAGGATCGAGCAATCCTATTTTCTTATCTAAGTCTTGTTCGTATGCTTGGATCTCCATTCTACGAAAGAGAGAAGTTAGCTATGCAATTACAAGGTTCAAGATCATATAACATGAAATTACAAGGTTCAAAATCATATAACATGAATTATATGCATAAGTCACTTACAGAGTTCACGCTCTGACTGTAGCCATATCGAGGGCATCTTCCTTGTACAATTCATACAAGTGCAAGAATTCTAATCAGAAGAAGCTGTCCCCGTTGAGGAAATATTCTTCTTTGTATCTCACGAGGAACGTTTGAAAACCCTGCCTGGACTACTCTAAGTATGATTGATGTAATCGATGCATTTGAGTTGTAAGGTTTTTTTTTTATATCTGGTTTGACCAAAGATTTGCCCAACTCAAATGGCTATATAACATCCAACTTTGATATATCCACTCCTATAGTAAGTCGTACTAGTTCTTCTGCTGTTAATCTAGAAGAAGCCGGGAAGTTCGCAATGCTTGGAGCATCCTTAATGATTGGGCCTAGTTTGCTCTTGGTCTGCATCTTGCTGGTGCGTTCATAGTCAGTCGGTGGCTTACTTGAAGCTGACCCTGTCTATTTAGCTTTGGCTATTTTCATGAAAAAATTCAAGGCATCTTCAGGCACAACATGTTTCAATGGAGGTGGTGAGGATGAAAATGAGATGTGACATTGGCGTCCACAACCTTTTTTGTTTCCTCAGTAGTGAGTGAATAGACATCTTTGGATTCCGCCAACTTCTTAGATGTCACCGACTTCTTAGATGATGTCGTCTGCTTAAATGTTGCAAAACCTGATCTTATTTTCCGAGCTGATGGCTGGCTTCTTGATGGTGCTGGCTTCTTGAGTGATGGACTTCTTCGAGGCGATGGCTGAGGAGGTGGACTTATTTTGGGAGATGGTTGAGGAAAGGTAGATCTTTGAGGCGACGACAACCCGAGGTGTAGTGGAGACTAGAGATTCTCGGGAGCTGTTCCTGGTGGAAACACTATATAGACATTCTCCCACACGTTGAATGTGTGCTCGTTCTCTCCTATAGTGTTCACCCCCTCCTCTGCGAGGTAGTCCACCTCAACATGGCTGTATTGGTCAACTGCCTCATCTACTTCGATCGAGGCGTAGCCCTCTGGTATCGGACGTCCGTGCAAATGTTCAGGGAGCCACAGGGATAAGCCATACCGGAAGCCACATTGATGGTAATGTTTCTAGCACCAATGTGTAGTTCACCAATGTGTAGTTTACACGGTGTTCATGCTGTGATGAGGTCCACGGGATAAGTGATGGGGTCAGCTCCCGGAACTCCCGTGGACGTACAGCTACTCCGACAACCACCGGGGCTGGAGCGCACAAACTCAGGAGACGTTGCCGGCTGTTCCTGTTCACTCACAATCCACACTGTTCTTGTACTCTGCGCTCACATGGCTCACATCGTACATCCATCTTCTGTCCATCTACAATTATATCATTATTGTAAATCCAAATTCATAACATCTAGAACATTCTGCGATCACCAACAAATAAATTACCTCATCATCTCCTACGGTCAATTGGCCCGGGTTGGAGGAGCCGCATTTTGCATGCTTTCGATGAGTATTTGTTGGTGCAATCCCTAAATTTTTTTTTATTATTCAACACCTTATCTATGACTCATTAAGGAAATATGAAAAATTAATACGCTCATACATAGATATAATTGTATCTTGCTACATACCTAAATATTATGGCAAAATTTTCTAATTCATTAAAAATCAAAATGAATACGATCATACCTAAAGTTTCTATATTGGGAACATGCTAATTAATTAAAATAGAAAAAATATAATTAGAGCTTTCTACATACCTAAATATCATGGATAATTTTTTTAATTTACTAAAAATCAACCATAAATATGCTCATACCTAAAGTTTCTATATTGAAGCTTGCTAATTAATTAAAATATAAAAATATAATTAGAGTTTGCTATATACCTTAATATCGTGGCTAAATTTTCTAATTCATAAAACCTAAAAATAAATATGCTCATACATATAGCTAATGTAAATCGATAATAAAGACATTTTCCACTAGAATTGAAGTTTCCATATCATAAATGAGGTATAATTGCATCTATATTGTCTCAAAATATCATGGCCATAGGTTCATCTCCATCATTTCAAAATCTAGAGCAATTTAGCAGATAAAATTCAAATAGAAATGGATTGAAGAGGAAGTTACACACCTTAGAATACCTAGGGTACGAGGATTTCTCAAAATTTTGAAGCCACCAAGATCCTGGAGAGCAAAATAGCTGCCACCGAGCAAGAACAGAGCTCCTCTCTATTGTGCTTGAGCTTGCGGAAAGAGAGGATGACTTTTATATAGCTGGGACATCACTGCTGGCTCATTTAACCAGCCGACAGTGATGTTATGCTATCACTGTCGGTCGGTGGATTAAAATAGCAGTGATGAGGGAGCAAGGCATCACTACCGGCTCAATACATCGATCAGCAGTGATGATCTTTATCACTACCAGTTCATAAACAACTTAGCAGGTCATCGATGAGGTCATCCTGTTCCACTACCAGTTTAAACACCCAGTTTTGTCTTCTCCAGTCCCAATGATTCCCTGGCCTTGACCCCTTGACTCTTGATCGCCCACCCACATGGCTGCTCCGATCCGTTTGGTGTCTGGCAGCTCCTCGGCGACCTAATGAAATCTCATTCGTAGCCATGCGTGGTTTGCGTAGGTAGCTAGCTTGTTGCGTTCGGAACATGGTTAGCTAGCCTACCTCCTGATCAATGCTGACTGTGAGCAGGATTAGTTTAAGCAAAAGGCAGCGAAGAGAATAACAGACTCGCCTAACACGCCATGCAACTAACCTCCAGAGTACAGACATGCAAGCATTCGGGTCTCCGTTTCTCCCAAGAGAATATACTTCCCATCGGTTTGCAGTTTGCTCAAGAAGAGTCTACTGGATTCGATCGCATGCATTCGTTATAAATGGGCGGAGGTACAGGATAGTTCGAGTAGAGTCAAGACTATTTTGTAATTTTGGTTTTTTTTAAGTACCTCGCATTTCTGGCTTAGCCCGATCGGCAGGAAAAAAAAAAAAGACCCGCTCGGACGCAGGGCAGAAGATCTACATACGGTCCCCCATCTCCCATGGGTCCCGATCGATCCCCATCCGGATCCGGATCCCTGGCTTGCGCACAGTAAACTACGAGGCCAGATCCAGTAATCTAACATATATTGTGACGTTTTACTGTAGCACTAAATCTGATCTATCCATTTTCAATCTGACAACTCATAGCGAAATGAAGTCACTGACTACACTTCGTTGTGAAGTCAGCGATCTTCATCCTCCGCATCCCGGAGCCAAGGTGCCGACCCACCGCGTCGAGATGTTGACCTGTCGCACCGAACCGTCGACCCGCCTTGCCGACCAACACAGGCAGAGCGGGTGCAGGTACATCGTGAAGTATGCCGATGGATCTAGGTCTGGAGCAATTTTGCGTACGAGACTTTATTGGCCTGTTACAGCTAGCACCATCGGCCACCGGAGTGGCCTGTTGCCGTTCTTCAATTGATATACATATTGTAGTGACTCAGGCTGATCAAGGTATTTTTGCTAGAACATTACAGGTCAACAGACGGTCAATTATCATCAACTCGTTTATTGATTTGAATAATAATGCATATGATAGATTTTCAGATCCTGTTATTATCTACCAGACTTATCTTGCAACATGCAGGGATATTCAGTGTGATCCAATTGCATTGACGGCTAACTTCATATTTGTTGCACATGATTCTATTTCTAGAAAATATGCTCCAGTAAATCATCTTTCACCAGAAATTAAAAGAAAAACAATTATTTGGAGAAAGAGAAGCACATGATAAGATGAGAAAAAGGAAGAGAGAAGACCAGAAGGGAGGGCCCACAAAGGCTGAGAGGCTGAACAACTCAAAATGGGATACCTAAGCTTCGTGCTGAGGCTGAATGTGTTGCTCATAGAAGGTTGTGATTTCTCTGTTTTTTCTACTTTAACTGGTAGAGATAGCATCATGCCGAGGGATACACTCATGGAGAATGCTCTTATCTGGTAGCCTCAGCAACGAAACTTGCATGGATGAATATTTGGTGGTTTCTTGATGCACCGAGCATTCGAGCTGCCTTCTCAACCGCATATGCCTTTGTGGGGGCATATACCTTATTTTCTTGAAATCGATCATGTTGACTTTTTAAAATCGGTAAGTGACTAGCATTATTTTGGGCGGTTCCTAGTAATTCAAACCCTATCTAGGGTAAGTTGCAAGAAGAATTATTCCTTGTTTGCCTATGTAAGTTAGTACTAACAACCTCAAATTAGCATTTAAGATTTTTCTAGACAAAAATAATGACATCATGCATTGTTTGGCTATGTGATCAAGTCCAATTCTATAATAATAAATTCATTGTCCTATCAACCATACGTATAGCCATATCGCCGTGCTTGCTCGGTTGATGTAGGAGACTTTCTTCGATTCAAATCATGTGTCTTGTACACTAAGCTTGACAATCCAGAGCAACCCCTAGTCAATCTGAAAGTTGTTGCTCATGTAATAAGGCCAGAGCTCCAGAAAAGCGAGGTAAGCCCAGTATCTCACAACGTACATTTCACTCCATCTTCATAATCAGTAGTTACGCATTGAAGAATGGCTTGAAGATTCGGAATGTTTTTCCCTCTACTGAAGAAGAGGCACTGTGCATTTTTAGAGCGCATGGATGCAAAAGGTTTATTTAATTAGTCCTTCTGCAAAACTAATTATTTTGGCCAATGTGGTACTTAATTTTACGTAGAGTTCTAAAGTAAGTATTGTAATTTTATATGTATCAATCTATGTAAGATTTTATTTCATATTTAGATTATTTATATCGCACTTTTCACAAATTTCAAATTTATTTATTGAATTTATAATGTTGAGAACTTTTAATATTATTATATTATACTTAGCAAAATTTATACTTGTATATTAAATTCGAAAATTTCCACCAGACACATCTAGCGATTAAATCTTGGTTCCGCGACTGACGTTATAAGTACCATCTGATCAAGTTTTGATCGTCTTTTGGCCAGAGAGAGAGAGAGAGTTCTGATCGTCTTGCACCATGCATGCTTGTCTAGAAAGGTGTGCATGCAACACGGTCAACTGATCGATCACTATCCCGTCAAGAAGGTTCTGCTTATGCATGTGCATGGCTAGAGCTGAAGTTCGTTCAGGTCAGCATTCAGCAAGCACAAACTGGTTCTTCGATCCTGTACCTGATAACATCAATAGATCAGCGGAAGAGTCTCGCGACATCGCTCCGGTGGTCATTTGCATCAGATCAAGAGGAAGGCCTGCGCTCGGCGGTCGGCGGTCGGCGGTCGGCGAGCCTTGGCTCGCTGCTATGCTTTAGGTGGTGGTGTTGGTTGTTGCATGTATCGGTTGCTCGCCAGTTCTCGTTGCTGTAGAGAGGCGCGGGTAGAAACCTGCTAGCTCAAAGTTGTAAATCGTATGTCGTTCTCTATTCCTTTAACCGAACTAGTAAGATGATTCAGACTAATAGCATGATTAGACTTGTTTATTTTATTAGATATTCTTTAATTAAAAATTAATCGCTTTAGCTTTTTATAAGATTAATGTCATTTAAGTGCAAAACGTATAAAATTCGAAGATGAAATAAAAATTATGTTAACAAAAAAGAAAATTAGTTATGCTCCAAAATTGTACCTAAATCATTTCGATTCGTATATGTTTTGATCAACTATCAAAATTATACATCAGGTTTGTTTTACTTGCGTGCTGTGTCTTACCTTTTAGCTGCTTGACGTGATGATCTTAAGATACACAGTGCTTCTTAATCTATTATCTTAGTATGAATTTTAATTTTTAATTTTATAAATTTTAGCTATTGATTAATTATATCTTATATAGACTCTTTATGTAGGTAATTGATTTTTATAATAACTTGATTTTTATAATAATTTGATTTTTATAATAAATTGATTCTTTATGCTAAGTGAGCTGAAGGGAGTAACAGACTAGTCTATAGTGAGTAGAAGATACTAAAAATATTACTCTATTTGACTTCATACCTGCTTATTTTATTTAAATAAGGACAGAGTTCTTGTACGCACCACTATTTTAATGGATTGAATTAAAATACTAATTAAATAGATGCACAACATTATTAATTAAAAAAATTGAATTTGTCAATTTTTCGGTGATTTGTGATTTTAATCGAATCTTTTTGTCCAACCTAAGTTTTTTTTAATCTTTTCAAAATTTATTTTTTTTTCCCTTTTCCTTTCTTTTTCCTTCCTTTTTCTCTCTTTAACCTCATTGCATCGACACCATACTTACACATATGGAGAGTATGCATGCACTAAGCCATCACCCTGCACAATACTAGCACAAAGTGCCACCACTAGATCATCATGTTATTAAACTAATTAAATAATCTAATTACACTGACTAATCAAATTCATATTAATTACTATTATACAATCTACTTACTCTGACTAAGAAAAAATTACTATTATATAAATTCATGCTAATTATTATTATACAAACTCATGCTAATTACTATTACACTGATTAAGCAAATAATTGAACTAAGTAAATAATTAAACAAATATAATTAAACGGATTAAACAATATACTTACTTTAATTATTATTATTGATGCAAGTATTAATTAATACATAATTTAAGTACTTACTATAACTCGCGCTACTACTACTTCTCACCTCAAGCTGATTCTCCTCTCCTCGTAGTGTTGTACTCTTCACCGTGTGTTTCTTCTCCTCTCCACGCGCTACACTGTTGTTCCTCCCCTCCTCTCCTCCTTTACTTGCATTTCTACTCTCCTCTCGCGTTGCGGCTCCTTACCAACACGCTTCATTTTATAGCGAAACACGTCAACACGTGGACTAAGTAATAAACACGGGGACAATAGCACGTGGGTTAAAAAACCGACAAAAGCGAAATGACGCGACATGACGTGACTGGGCGCACCAAAAACAAAGACACAACGTGACGCAAGTACCACACTTGGCCTGTATTCGGCACTTAAGATGCCGAATGTGATATGGTGCACCGTATTTGGGGTGCCGAATACAGGTCGGACCTATCGTTTTTAGTGCGTCAGGTACTAGAATTAATTTTTCGGTGTTTGATGTGCCAAATACAGGTGCTAGATTTGTAAATACGATAATATATTATCTATTTTAGCAAATGATGGCGTTTATTACATATTTTTGAATTTTTGCTAATTTTTATCTTTTGTTTTAATTTTATGAGTTTTGTCGCTAAATACCACTAAACTTGTAAAAAAACTAAAAAACTAATTTTTAATTAAATATTATAGTAATAAAATATTGTAACGAGTCTGTATACGCTACTAGTATGATCAGCTTGCTGGTTATCGTATTTAATATAAACTTTTTAGTTTAATCTGGACAGTTATATACGTACAAGTACAACTCTGTATGTTCGTACGTGACAGCGAGGAGTACTCGTTGCTTTCGGCTGTTTTGTTCAAAGGGAGCTTACGTGAGGCCAGGATCTGGTCAATTGCTTAGGTCATCTGCAAAGCGGACCCAAGAAGGCAGAGCAATTTAGGTACGGGTTCCTTTGCACCTACCGATTCCAGGACAGGAGGAGGCTTCGTGGCTGCTACGACTTGCCTTTTTTTTCCCCTATGACTTTTCAGTTCCGAGGGCACTAGGATTGCTATGGGCTCAGCCATATTAGTCCGATCCCGTGTGTATGATGGCATGGGCGGCCTGTTAGGCTCTGGGGTTGGAATTAAGCACCAGCGTGACACACTGACACGTTGGTGATTTGCTAGCTTAGTTCAGAAAGTAACCCTGGGCAGATTTGAAGTGTGAAAAGCATTTCTATACGCTTCTAACAAAGTGCAGTAACCAACAAATGCAAATATAATCAAATATGTGGTACGTCCAGCCAAGGTCCAAGTCGATCGCTAGCTTGGCTTGGGAACCTGAAACACCCCACAAGAAAGTTTGCGCAACAAGTTACTCCATACGAATTCGTCCACTTTTCTAAACTGAGAACCACTCTTACATCTTTTTGATCGGAGTGTTAGATTCAATTAGAAAGACCAAACAGATTGGACATGTAGACTGGGCTCTGGAGACCAAGCCCCCACGTACGTACGCGAGAACGATTCTCACACAAAAATGAATCGTTGGACTAACTAGCTCCGATTGGCAGCTACCCAGTCCTGCTGCGACACGTACTCGGGTCCTGTGCTGTTCTCCAGTCTCCACAGCCGAAGATCCAAACCTCGTATAGTCAACCCCTCCATCTAGCGGGAGTTGACCCAGCTTCTCCATTTGCCGAGTTCAAACCCACACAAAAAGGTCTTGAATTCTTGATCATTCTTCTGCCTCAAGCTTCCACATCCACACTTACCAATCCCAGCAAAGACTGTGAGACGGTCACGTATCGCGTCAGCAAAGTCCTGTGCTCATCTCCAAGAAGAAGAAGAAGAATAGTCTTGTGCCGAACCAACCGGCTCCACGCAAGTTTCAACGCTGCCACGAACATGCTTGCGCAATGGGCTGTTGGCTGGCTCACGGAAACGGACGCTGCTCTCCCTCTCTGTTAGACTGTCTCCGTCTCGCGTTCCACGAATGTGCCTGCCGCGCCGGTTCCAACTTCTTTCCTCCGTGTAAGCGCGCTACTGGCTGTGTCGTCGCTGTGCATAGTCCACGCGAACCACCCGCGGCCGGGGCTATAAGTAGTGGTCGGCCCGCCGGGCAGTCCACGGCAAGAAGAGCGCGCACACGCACACACATTTCCTGTGTGTTGTGTGAGTTGTGACCTGTACATACATGCACGCTAGCCTCGCCTCGTACGCGACAACCATGCCGGTCCTCGACCTCCTTCCGGAGAAGGCGCACGCCCACCAGTCCGCCATGATGCCCTCGTGCCATGGCTGGGACGGCAATGGCGCTGCCGTCGCACCCACCCCCATGCCCAAGAGGTACTACTGTGTCCATGGCGTTTTCTCTTGTTGGCTAGCGGTCTTCTTCTTCTTCTTCTTCCCCTGTTTTCCGGTGAGTTCTTGTGGCTAATGCTGGTGACTGGTTTTGTCGCGCAGGCTGGACGGGAAGGTGGCCATTGTGACCGGCGGCGCGGGGGGGATTGGTGAGGCCATCGTGAAGCTTTTTGTGAAGCACGGGGCCAGGGTGGTCATCGCGGACATCGACGACGCGGCGGGGGAGGCGCTGGCGGCCGCGCTGGGACCTCAGGTCAGCTTTGTGCGCTGCGACGTGTCCGTGGAGGACGACATGAAGCGCACCGTCGACTGGGCGGTGGCGCGGCACGGCCGGCTCGACGTGTTCTGCAACAACGCCGGGGTGCTGGGCCGCCAGACGCGCGCCGCCAAGAGCATCCTCTCCTTCGACGCGGGGGAGTTCGACCGCGTGCTCCGCGTCAACGCGCTGGGCGCCGCGCTCGGCATGAAGCACGCGGCGCTCGCCATGGCGCCGCGCCGCGCGGGGAGCATCGTCTCCGTCGCCAGCGTCGCCGGCGTGCTCGGCGGGCTGGGGCCGCACGCCTACACCGCGTCCAAGCACGCCATCGTGGGCCTCACCAAGAACGCTTCGTGCGAGCTCGGTGCGCACGGCATCCGCGTCAACTGCGTCTCCCCCTTCGGCGTCGCCACCCCGATGCTCATCAACGCGTGGCGGCAGGGACACGAGGACGCCGACGACGCTGACATCGACATCGACATTACCGTGCCGAGCGACGAGGAGGTGGAGAAGATGGAGGAGGTGGTCAGGGGCCTCGCAACGCTCAAGGGCCCCACGCTGAGACCCAGGGACGTCGCCGAGGCGGTGCTCTTCTTGGCCAGCGACGAGTCCAGATACATCTCCGGCCACAACCTCGTCGTGGACGGCGGCGTCACCACCTCAAGAAATCTAATCGGGCTGTGAATGTGATTAACTACATTGAAACAGTACTGAGTTCTCGTTCGTCTAGATGGTGGGACAGTTAGAAGAAAATTTAGGTGGTGCAATTGTACTCGAAGTTCATTTCATTTGGTTGATTGATTCAACAAAGTGTTGGTCTTGATCATCTGAGCATTGCCGTTGCTTTGGAGTTGCATTTTTACTGGTTGGTTTCTCTCGCTGCCTCTGCCATGGCTAGGAGAAGAGAGCACTTCATTTGCTCGATCGAATAGTCCCTGTCCCTGGCGCCAAACCGCGAGAAGTATTTGTGAGCAGTTAATTGGAGCTGACAAAACAAGTGGAAAATACCACAAATATTGGCGAACAGTAGCATAGCTGTAGAGGTACGATTGAACAGTACAGTTACGTCTGGACTCTGTATTGGAGTTCTGTGTCTGTGGCCCACTTGCGATTTGCGAGTGTTTCTGCTGAATTTTTTGGCCCACACATTTTGTATGCGGTTCAACGGTCTTGAAATAGTTCACGAGATTGTTGCTGTTCGCAACTGGAGTGTCAGCAATCCATGAAATCGAAAATAATTTCATGGTGTATGCGCTGAACAACTAAACAGGTTGCCACAAAATGCAGGTTCACCTTTGTTTCAGAGCTTCCAGGAGTAAAAGAACATGATAAGAAGTTGTAGAACAGATTCCCAATGCAGTTTCAGAACTGAAAAGCCAAGAAAAGAAATATTTTGGACCAAATGGACGGTACGCTTGTGTAGGGGGGGCCCAATATGCAACGCGGTGTGCCCGCTGCCTCCGTCATGGTCCGGGAAATAAACTGCCCAACGTGTTCGGAAAATTCAGATGGATGTGCAGAGTTCTCTGACCTTTTCTCTTTGCAGCACAGTTGATATTGACCAATGCTGCAGGCAGCTATCACCTACCAACCTTCAGAAAGGAGACCAATGCTAGTTTCTACCCTTCTGCCATAAAATTCCTCTCTTCAGAGATCCTATTCATACCCATAGTCGTAGCCTCAACTGTAGATAGATCTAAGGAAAGAACCAGGAAGCCCGAAGCGGGAAGGAAAACACGGGAGCAGAATTGAGGTTTCGCGCAGTGAGAGCCGGGCAGTTTGGTGCGTTCACCAGAGCCATGCCTTGCGTCTCTGACGAGTCGCGCACTTCACACCACACCAGCCGTGCCGCGCGCAGATGGCGTCGGGGACTGCCCCGGCTCGCGACAACAGGGCTCCGAGTATGGCGCGGGGCATGTGCGCATGTCGTCGCCCATCACTAGACGAAATGCAGTATCGTGTTGGAGCAGCATGAATGGGTCCGGCTCAAGAGACAGAGCAGTGGTACGGATGATGCAGTGGACGGAGATCGCTCCACGGACGGCGAGACAGACAAGGCAGTACTGCTGCAACTCCGCATCTTGTTCAGGCTCTCTCTTGGACTGGTCGACACAGTCAAGACACGCTGTCAGGGTTTGGAGTGAATGAACAGTAAAATACTACAGGCTTGAAAATGGATGAAGTTTATGTTTCAGCCATTAGAAAAAGAGGTCGTTGTGTTACCAGAACGAGAATGGATCGGATCCTCCGATAAAACAAAGCGGTGTCTACATGAACGAGCATGCAAAACTGATGTGCTATTATTAGCTGAAATCGAAATCTGATGGGGGAATATATGCGCTAATTGGTGGGGTGACGACCGACGAAAGCGCAGAAAGCTACGAAATGGCGGTCCATGCATGCAGTAAAGAGTAAACGTTTACTCGAGATGTCCATCGCTAGATCACCAAGGGATTTTGTGACGAGACAGTTGATGATGCCGCATTGCGTCTGTTCTTCTTCTTCTTCTTCTTTTTTTTTTCTTTTTTTTTTTTTTTGCGAAGGAGCGTTTGTTCTTATGGTTGAATGAGGAAGTATATATATACTGTTTTCTATAGAGCGAATGTTATTCGATTTCCTATCCCCGTGCATATATACACCGACACACGTCTTGAGAGAATATGTGAAGCCCTCTCTTTGATTTAGTTTTTGTCACGTTCAAACTGGCTTTTGCGAAAGGCAGAGTATCTCACCGACTTCATTCGTATACTTTTAAACCATCCCGTTCTTCGCCCTCATGTTTATCGTTGTTTCTTAAGGAAAAAGAGCTTAGTTTGCTCCATCAACGCTTAATCTGGCTAAGAACATATCCTCCACTAGCGCATATGCGTACTTCCAACCGAGCAGCGCCCTGTTCTGTGCGAAAGAAAGAAAGAAGAACACCATGCTTTCTGGAAGATAAGAAAAGCCGTAGCCTAATAATTGAAGACAAGAAAGAGCGAGTTCGAATTTGGCATTTGAAAATCCTTAACCGTAACCGTACGTCCGGTGCGTATGCAGCTCACGCGAGCAACCAGCCGGTGCACCGGCGGAGAATGGATTAGTTGTCTGCACGAGTTTTGTTTGTATAGATCGTATATGCAGGTTGAATAGAAGTAGGTTAAGTAAAGTTATATTTATTAGAAAAAAAAAGTGTTTGGTTAGTTATATCTATTTAGATATATTGGGCTGAGTTTCTATTTGATTGATCGAATCCGAAGTTGTATAAGCAGATGCAAGAATTAGACCGTAACTGATTGCTCATATAAAAATGATTTTTTGGATATTGATAAGTAGGAAAATCTACATGAGTGAATACATAAGCATACATGCGTCGAGATATTCTGTGATGGTACATTTATATACATCGGCACGTATTAAGTCAGTGTATAGAAACAAATAAACATGTTTTTTTAAAGATTATACCTATGTGCCGAATCAGATTGATTCGTATAAGCAACCGATCAAACCGGCGGTCATCTCAAGCTGAGCATTGCACTCAACCGGACGGGGACAGGGTTCCGTGAACACCTGAGTCGCTGTCGTCTCGTTGACAGGGGGACGGGGGGCGAGACTCGAGAGAGCACGCGAACGCCGGAGCGAAGCCTGGATTGGAGGCCGGCCCACGCTTCGCCGCAGCTTCACAGAACAAAGCGGCGTCTCAGCTCGCCGTTCGCGTGCATCTCGACCTGGGATCCTGGTTCGTATCCGCATGTTCACAACATTGACAGTGTACTGTACGTACTTGCTCTGTCCACGCCGTCAGCAATGTGCTGCTCTGACAGCTCGTACTTTTACTCCAGTACCGCAGCATTAGATGTTGCTGTTGTCGAGGGGATCTATTACACAAAAAGGTTTGCAACTGGAGTAGTGTACAGAGAACAGGGCTGCACTTTACAGCTGGTTACAGCAGGATAGGAGGTACTTTTTCCGTAAGGACAGGTTCGTCCGTCAAATCGGCGTCGTCTCAAGGACAGGAAAGAAACGTAAGTACGGTAAAACAGCCCCCTTCAAGAATCGTGTCGGAGCGGTAAATTCGCTGCTGCCCCGTAGGACTGTTGGTTCGGTTAATTCGAGTTCGGTGTATAGAGTAGCTTGGTATAATACGGTTTTATTATTCCGGTTAATATGATATTTTTTTAAATACAGTCTGTGATCGGTAAATACCAATTTATTTTAATTCATATCATTCCTATTAAAATTGACGTGAATTGGAAAGACATAAATCCTAGACTGATATATTAAACTATAAAATGTAAAAGCCTAGAACACTGTACTGCACAGTTACATACTTACACAACACACCCACATAGGTAGTAAGGCTACTCACTTACTCAGTCACACAGCACCAGCAAACAAGGCACATCCAAACAGGCAATAGCAGCAGCAGCCCACCAGCACGCTCACTCCAGCAGGTAAACAGTCTAGCACGGCTGCAGTAACAGAGCTGCAGCAGTGCACCAGCAGAGCTGCAGCGGTGCACCAGCATGCCCACGCCCCGCAGGTAGTAGCCTAGCACGATAGCACCACTGTAACACCAGAACTAGACAAAGTACCGGACGAGTAATACCAAAAAACCGAAGATTTTAAAACCAAGGTTTCTATAAACCCAACCAAAAACCGTACAAACCGAGTTGATCAGTTCGGTTCGGTTAATAGGTCATCTCCAACAGAAACTGTAAAATTTCATTATCTAAACCACTATTACAACATCCTCTATCACTATTGCAGCACCCCTTATTCCCTTCATCTCCAACAGAAACTCTATATTTCATCCTCTATCTTCTTTTTCCTATATTAAAAGATTTTGCGGCCAACCGACATAACCACCGCCGCAGCATCCCATTTCAATGGTTGGTACGGTCTCACATTAGTGGTACAAAATAATTAAATTTGTTGTGGATTAAATATAAATTTGATCAGTGTTTTTTTTGTGGTAACAATTTTGGCCACGTAAATAAGCAGTGCGATGATATTGTTTGCAACATATTCAATTGTGCTGACTTGGACTACAATTGAGCTTGCAAAGGAAGGAAGAAACAAGCTTGCGCCCGAAGCCTCCCAAGGTTATGCGGTGGCTTCCTTCAGAAGGCTTGGCCAGTCACTATATACAGGAGGATGAGGAACTCTCATTTGCAAGCCACGAAATGGATTCTCATTTAGCCTGAAAGCAATACATGAAAGACCTGTGTTTCTCCAATGATTCTTTCGACGAGGAAGACAATTTGATCTTAACGTCTTTTAGCGCTGGGCATGCGGACGTGGAAGCTTCACGCCGAGGGTCGTGAGGCGGGTCTGTCCCTGGCCACCGCCGTATTCACCGAAATCGAATGGAGTGCCACAATACGAACTCCGTTGGAGACCTGTTCAGCGCGATACGAACTCCGCCGGAGTCCTTTGCGGTCGGCTCGAGCCCGCATATATGCCGCTACAGTTCTCTGCAGACGGGATACGGATCCGAGTCGGCCTAATTCCGTTCGGTGGGATTCTGCACAACTCTACTAGTGGCCAGAACAATTGGAATGCCGGGAGACTGTTGCTCTTGTCCTCTTGCTGATGCTGGAATCAGTTCTTGGATTGGCCTACGGAGATTGGGGTGACTGGCTGGCTCGACGTGCTGAGTTGACGGACGCCTGTTTTGTCTGTTCCGTGAATCTCCAGCTCGATGGATGGATGGACATTTATCACTGCGCTGGTTTTTCTTGGTTCCCTACCACGTTGTGAGAAAAATGTAAGTCTTCTTGAAACTTACATGTGGTACGACTGATGAGTAAATCAGTAGCTCAGTCAGGGTGTGTGTTGGCTGGTACTGTGCCTGAACTGTTGCACTACACTGGGTGTCACACCTGAAGACAGCACAGGGGCGCGGGAGCTGGAGCAGCTGCAGCAGAACGACATGGCAACCGGGGCCCAGACGTTAGCGTAAGCGTGTGTGGGTGAGACAGTTGTAAGAGATACCGGTACGCATATCTCTGCCACTGCATCCCTGACACGATCAGTAATCAGATTCACCGGATGTACCATTAAGGTGTTTGGTTATCGATACCATCGTCGTAACTTACCGAATGTAAAATCACTGTGTGAGTTTGATTCTTAGGAATAAATTTTAATTGTGTTTCTCTATAGCTAAGCTTGCAGAATGTAGGTCAAGCTGAGCAAACGATGATATTGGTATATAATTAGTGAGTATTAATCCATATTAGTATATTAGATTAAGGTTTAATATGATAAATTAAATACTATAGAGTGTATTTATACAAAATAGTATCATGTTAACATTTTTTTTTAATCTTAATTTCATATAATATATACTCATACGAGCAATCAAATATAATTTCTTCTCAACCATACTAAGCATATGCAATCAATCTAACAAATTGCTATTGCATTTATTCAACCTAATTGAGATGAGCCTAGCTCACACGAGCTAGACTCAAGCATAGCAACCAAACACCCCCTGAGTGATTGGCGTGGACTGAAGAGCGCATGAGCTCCGGAACAGTGTTCACCGGATGACAAGTTGTCAGCGTTAGTCGCACGAGGCCTGAGCTTCAAGTGTGGCGAACGTTGAAATTCACAACACCAGTGTGCCACTCAAGTTCAACCACATGTCGCGGAGGAATTGTTGGAACTGTTGTAGGCACCTGGTGAACTATCCGACAATACAATTGCAGAAGAGTCTGATGAAGATACCCTGATGACCATATCTAAAATTGCCATCCAAGGTGCAGAAGGGCCACACACGGTGTGACTCTGGGGTATGATAAAGGATAAAGTTCTTATTCTACTGGATTCGGGAAGCTCTCGTAATTTCATCACACATCATTTAGCAGCCCAACTGAATCGTCCTCAAACCACCATTCCTCCCAATTCATTGAAGATTGCTGATGGATGCATACTGATATGCCAATCTGAATTACAAGCATGTGAGTGGTGGGTACAGGGCTCATCTTTTACCACTAATTTCAAAATTATATCCTTGGCATGCTACGATATTGTGTTGGGCATGGAGTGGTTATTTCCTGCATAAAGGGTCAATGATATCTCTGCAAGGCATTCAACCAAATTTACTCAAATGTTCAGAGTTGTCCGGGGATAAGCTTCAGAAATTACTGCAACAAAATGCAGTTCAGCATTTGGTACATTTGAGTGAAACTACACTGGAGAGCTCACCTTTACTTCCAATACCAGATTGCATTCAAGTTGTCCTTGAGAAGTATACAATGGTCTTTGAGGAGCCTAAACGATTACCCCCTCACCGTGATTGAGATCATCATATTCCTTTGATCACAGGTGTTGAACCAGTGCGAGTACGACCATACCATTATACTCCAGCTCAGAAGTCTGAAATTGAACAGCCAGTGGCTGAAATGTTGCAATCTGGTTTGATCTGACCGAGCTCAAGCCCCTATTCATCTCCGGTCCTCTTAGTTAAGAAGAAAGATGGATCATGACGGTTTTGTGTGAACTTCCATCATCTAAACGCAGTCACGGTTAAGAACAAATACCCACTGCCCAATATTGATGAGCTACTCGATGAATTGTTTGGTGCTCGATGGTTCACTAAATTGGATCTTCACACAGGATATCATAAGTTTCGATTGGATGAAAACAATGAACACAAGACCGCTTTTCAGACACACCACAGGCCTTTTGAATTCTGAGTAATACCATTTGTACACTGCAACGCTCCATCGACTTTCTAGCGGGCCATGAATGATACTCTGCAAGCTTCACTTAGAGTATGTGCCTTGCTATTCTTGGATGATATCTTGATTTATAATTTATCTTTCGAGCAGCATGTACAGCATGTGGATCAAGTGCTCAACATTCTTCTCACACACGGTCTCAAAGCAAATATGTCAAAATTCTCATTTGCCCTCCAACAGATAGCATACCTGGGTCATATCATTTCAGAAGCTGGGGTATCCCCGCGATATAAAATCACTGAGGTACGAGATTGACCACCTCCTACAAATGTGAAGGAATTACGCAGTTTTTTGGGCTTAGCTGGGTATTACCATAAATTCATCAAGGATTACGGTCTTATTAGCAAATCTCTAACGGATCTGCTAAAGAAAAAGGTTGTTTTTGTATGGTCTACAGTAGAATCCGAAGCTTTCCTTGAATTGAAGTCTTGATTGACCAATGCTTTGGTCCTAGCTCTGCCGGATTTCAACAAACATTTCTTAATCAAAATTGATGCAGTTGATCAGGGCATCGACGCCGTTCTTATGCAAGACAATCATCCCATCCCATATCTCAGCAAAGCTCTGTCGGCCCGGAATCAAGGTTTGGAGGCATATGAAAAAAAATGCCGGGCACTTGTCATGGCGGTCGATCACTGGCGTCCATACCTCCAACATCCTGAGTTTTCTCATCAGTAGCCTTTTTAGACCTACCTTTTTCAAATCTAGCATTTTCAGAAGTAGCCTATTCAGATGTACCCTTTTTAGATGTAGGCTTTTCAGAAGTACCATTTCTAGAAGTAACCTTTTTAGTTGATATGATCACTCCTTATTGCAGAATTAACTACTTTCACATGGATTTAGTCCATGCATAGTTCATGCACCAGCACGAATCCTCTATTAAATAGATGATCTCATGTCCACATGTAGAAGCAAACCACTAGTCTTAACCTCCACAACTCAGACGGAAATGGCATCCGATACTTTCCCCAAGAAATACATTTCAGATACTATGCCTGACGTGGTCAAAGGGCCTATGTACTGGTGTGGAGACCTTTGTAGGGTGATAAAGTCCTCCAAATTCTCCTACACCTATGGAAAGAGGTTCTTCATATGCTGCAACTACGAGTACGATCCACCATAAGGAAGCACCAATGTTAGCTCTCGCCCTGGTAATAACTTTTTGCTAAACTACTCCAAAAATAACTAAGATTTATCACTGAATATTTTGGTCTTCCTTGTAGTCATAGCCATCAATATGTGACTTCTTACAGTAGCTGAATATTGAGCAGTTGAAAGAGGATATGTTCCTCATTCGCACTAAGCATCACATTGCTTGGAGGCGCTTCCTTGAGATGGAAGCCGACTAGAGGAGGGATGCTACACGGAAGCGCATTCAGGAGGAGCAGCAGAAGATGAAAGAGGAACATAACCGTATCATGGTGGAGGCTTGTGAGACGGAGAGGGAGAGGGAGAGGAAGCGCAAAAGGGCATATCGAGCGCGTGAGGTAGGACCGGAAGCGACAAGGAAGAGAAAGTACTCATGTTGCACTTAATAGTGCAGATGTTGCAATCTTGTTGTTTACATTTCCTAAAGTATGTTAGATTTAGACACAATACTTATTTACGTTAGAATGATCGTGTACCATACATAACATTGCGTATGATGCGTTTCCCGTTAAAATCATTGTGTTTAACTTTTCGTTTTCATCAAATCAGGGTATCAAAAATATCGCACAAACATCTAATTGCACGGGATGAATCGACACCAAAAAATGACGGTGCACATATGTCTATTTTGCCATAAATAAAATTAAATTTGGCCACACCAAGATGTCCCCGATTCATTGGATGACATCTTGCTGTCACTGGTTCACTAGGAGAGACCAAGGTGTCACCGTTACGGGGGGACAACGAGGCCTCGCTCGGTGAATGGGCAATACATGTCAAGTCACCACTAATTTTTAATTATGGCCGAAGGAGCCCACAAGGTATCACTCGTTTATTGAATGAGACCTTGATCATGCCTGATGGGCGCCGGTAGTCTATTGTTGTAAAATTTTGAAACAGCCGTATAATTTTTCAAATATTTAAAAAAATATGAAAAATTTTCCCAAATGTATAGGAATTGCCGGGCTTAGCCCAGATATCTCTTGCGGCGCCCCATGTATGGTCGTTTGACTGGGGAAGTTTGGGCTAGCCATTGTTGGGTACGCAAGGGAATTAGCCCAGGCTATGATTGGCACTTTGTTGTCAATGTTAGGCCGAAAGTTGGGCCTAACCTATTGTCACGTGGGCCTTTTGCTTCTTGAGAAACCCCCTTTAACACCCAGTGCAGATAGCCCATAGCGCGTATGTCTCCAGAGGCGAAGCTAACGACTCCATTATGTGGCCTCAGGCCTGCCCTGATAAATATCGTTCTCCGTCCTGTGGCACGTCTTTCTCCGCGGCCCACCGCCATTCCCACCTCCGATTCCAAACGGAATGGTGATCGCGCACCGCAACACGCCGATCGCGCGCAGTTTGCACACACGAATTCGCCCCAAATTACTCATCTTTTTTTTTAACAAGTTACTGGAGTATTACTCATTTTGTTCACCGAACCGACAGTTCCTTATCTCTCACAAACCAAGTAACTCGCGGAATTACTCTAGCCTACACAGGGGAACTCATGAGTACTCTTCCGTAGCATTAGACTATGTTCAAGGAATTCTTGTCGTAAAGGAATTTTCGTTCTCTTCAACGTCCTAACGATTTCACTTCAGGATATGATTCTCTCTACTTCCCCTTCGTAATTTCACTTGAAAGGAAGCTATTGAAAATAAGAGAAAATAAAAAGAATAGAAACGGAGAAAGAAATCGATAAGGAAAAGAAATGAAGAAAATATAGTTATAGATGATCTTACTACCTACTATAATATACGTACGTACGTATACCGTTACAGCTAGAGTACATGGTAGTACTACTAGACAATGCCGCTACTCTTCTTGGTCCATTTGTATCAGGGGAGGCAGTGGCGGCCTCATGGCGTGGTACGTGGCCGACCTCTCCATGCCGCGGGCCATCTCCACCCCCATCGAGCTCGTCCCTGCGCCGCTCACCGCGTCGATCTCGGGCGGGCACGACAGGCTCCGGGTGTGCACTGTGGACGCCTCGCGCGGCAGCGGCAACAGCACGGGGCGCCCCTCCCCGTTGCGCGCCCCGAGGACCGCGACGAACCGGTCGTCCTCCACGTCGTAGAAGTTGGCCGTCCGCACCTCCTGCGCCAGCGCGCAGCTCCAGCAGAAGAGCCACTTGGCGCAGTCGCCCACCGCCGCGCTGCCGCACCACCACCACCCGCGCCCGCCGGGGAGCTTGTACCTCTTCCGCATCTGCGCGCGCCAGAACCCGCCGTACAGGAACCCGCAGAAGCCCAGGAGCACGCCCGCGGCGACCACTGTGTCGCGGATGTCGTCGTCGTGGACGTTGAGCGCCGTCACGCTGAAGATGAGGAACGGCGCCACGCAGAGCAGGATGAAGGTGAAGGCGTGCACGTACATGTTGCCGAACCCGAGCCGCTCTATGTTCCACCCGAACACGCAGAATGTGCACGTCGTCGACAGCGCGCACACCGTCCCGTCGTCGCAGCAGTCGAACAGACCGCCGCTCCATTCCGGGCTGCTCACCACCACGCGACGGTTGTATATCTTGATCTCCACGTCCCGGCCGTCGTTCTCGGCCCGATTCTCCTGCTCGACGTCTCTGCGGGACGACGCCTCAGTGTCGGGCTCGTCGGACTGCTTCCGTCCCAGCGGGCTGTACGCCGCGTAGAGGCCGGCGACGACCGGACACCCCGTGCCGAAGCCGTAGCCGATATTGAGCGCCCAGTCCGGCCGGTCCTTGCGCGTATAGCTCCAGAACAGAGCGCAGCAATAGTACTGAGCAAAGCAGGTGACGTGCAGCAGCGCCACCACGACGAGCATGTGCGCGCGGTCGTGCGGGCGCGCGGCGCCGTCCTTGCAGTACACCTTCCGGATCTCCTCGCGGTCGCCGTCGGGGCGCCATCGGAGCAGCAGCACGATGTGGTGGAAGATCTTGGGGTGCTGGTACAGGCACATGATGGTGAAGAGCGCGTTGAGGATCTGGTTGGTCACCTCCGTCCACTTCTTGCGCTTCTCGTCGTCGGGGATTGCGTCGTTGAGCATGCCGGTCATGAGCATGAACATCAGCAGCAGGCCCGCAGCGACGAACGCCAGCCAGATAAGCATCGCGAAGTTTTCGGGCTTCTTGCACCAGCTCACTGCGTAGCTCCACAGCTTGCCCCACTTGATCTTCCGCACGAACGGCACGCGGAAGCGCCTCCGCGGCCGGCGCCCTCCGTCGCTTTCCTCCGAGTCAGGCTCTGCCCCCGACGACGTCTGGCTCCTGCCGCGGAGGCGGCCGACGAAGGTGGACCGGAGGAACCAGTCCTTGGACGGGTGGGCGCGGAGGAAGTCCAAGAACCGCCGCTTGCGCCGGCTCTTGCTGAGCGCGCCCCTCTCCACCGTCGGGATGTAGACGGGGATGAAGTCCATCAACCGCATAGTCCCCGATGGCGAACCAGGCTCGCCGACGACCTCGACGATCTCGTGCCCCTCACCGCCGCCATTAGCATTGGGAGCCATCGCTGCCCAACTCCTCGGCCAGACAACACCAGCACTTCAAGACTTCAAAACAACATGTCGTGTACGCTGCTGTTTGAGCCGACTACTAAATCAAAACTGAAAGTGTTAAAGAAAATGTCAACACACAGCAGCACAACCAGAATGACCAAGTCAGGTGGCTTCAGTTCTAACTAACCGACCATTTCTTTGACTTGTTTGCTAATGAGTCTGTGATTGCTGTAACAAGGTTTCAGAAGCTGGGCCACAGGGTCAAACATGGTTGGCCTACTATCAATGATCCCGTGTACTAATTCTAGCACCTCATATTTGAACTGTAAAATCTTCATTTGATCTGTAAAATCTTTATGACTGTAACGACCGTAACTAGACATCACCGTGGCATAATCTTCGAATGAATATGCTGCATATCATTAACTGAGATGGTACAATATTAAATGCAGTTCAGTAAATGGATTTTCATTGCCGGCTCAGACCACGGTGAATCGTGGCCTAACGAAAACTAAGCAATTCATAGTACAGGGTGACAACTGCAATGGTCTGAAGTTATGAACTCTGAAGGTAAGAGAGAACCTAGTTGATGCATCAAGAAGCATCCATGGCTCTTCTACCCCTGATCCTTGCCTCCTTGGTGCAATGGCTGAATTACAACACTTAACAAAGCTATCTTTTTTCCCCGTAAAAAAAAAGCTATCTTTTTAAATGTTTTTCATCATTCTTTCAGTTACATAAATACTCATATATTATGCTAATGCAACTTCGATCTGTTCCAAAGAATGCGTAAAGTAAGCCACAAGTGACCAAAAGTTAAACGATCTGGTGTCATCCATGTCACATAGCCAATGTCACCATATGCAAGGATTTCTGCCGGTGCTGGGCGGCTGAATCTACTAATGCTTTGTTTAGCAGACAATGGGGCATCACTATGAGCACGTCGGGGAGCCAACTTTCTTAAAAAAATGAATAAGGAGCACACTTTTTTTTTTTTTTTTTTTTTTTGCGAGAACAACAAGGAGCATGAATTTGTTTGGATGATTGAATGAACTGTCATGCAGATTTTCTTTGTCCCCGGCCCAAATCATGATACAACGGTTGCAAAATTATGAGCTCTGCCTAGTGTCAGTGATTAACTGACGATGGAACTTCTTCGTGCTCTGCTTTGCTTTGCTTTGTCTGATGAGGATTGGTGGTAGACTTTAACTTCAGCTCAAACTGTAATTAGATTTTCCTAACTAGCCCAGCAGAGATTAAGAATCGAACCGGGTGAACTAAGCATGCAGATAACAGAACAAAGTTCAAGAACTAGCACAAACCTGAGCTCCACCGCCTCATCTCCCCATCCGCTTCTCCATGCCGCGAAGACGCACGCAAATCTTTCCCTGGTACCGCACTTCTTCTCAACTGAATCAGAACAGAGTCGTCTTGGCTGGCTCTCGGCAGAAACCACCACTTCTGCCTCTGGATTGCGGCTTATACGAGCAGTTGCACGCGATGGTGGGATAGGGTTCCGGAGGGAGATCGACGGGCGCAGTTAAGATCCCGCGCCACGCGGGGTGAGTTCCGGTTCTTCACCGAAAGTTCAGACTTCAGAGCGGAGCTTGTCTCGGAGGGGGAGAAGAGAAGAACGGGCAGCTAGTGGAGCTTGGGGGGGGGGGGGGGGGATTATACGAGACCAGTTTCCACATGTCCTCTATTCAGTGTGACACGTGTCGTCTACTCCTTCCACGTGTGTTTAATTAGACCATTAGATCGAGAAGAAATAACGTGCATCAGAGTCTCACAGAGATCTTTTTGTAAAGGGTAAGCCACCGAGTGGCTTGATTGGTCTTGGTCGGTGGCTTGATTGGTCTTGGTTCTTTGGTCCAACGGTTCAGGGTAGCTAGTGGACCGCTCGGATCGCATGCAGACCCTGAACTCCAAGCCAGGAAACTGGCCGTGCGTTGGTCGCCGTCCGCCGTCGCAGTGCACGTCGCGCATGGCAAGTTGCTGCGGGCCATGGCACGGCTGATGGCAATGGGGCGGTAGGCAAAAGCGTCCGTCCACTATTTCAAGGGGCCATGCGCTGCTTCGAGTCTTTTTTTTATACGCGATGAAGGTTTGTGTAAACGTGTACAAATCTAGGGGGATCAGGTGCTTGTATAGATAGATTTCCCTAATTTATCTCCTTTCCATATAATCGGGATTCCCTTCCTTGTATATCATGTGCATGGCTACATATATGAAACGATGGCCGTCATGATTGTGTGAGCTGAGCCTTCCCTAATCTCGTTAATCCCGTTCTTATAGTATCAGTTTGGTTCTGATACTCGAACCACAATTTCCGCTGCTTCTCAATCCTAGGTGTTACCACCACCCCTCTTCGTCGGCTAACCATGTCAACTTCCCCTACCAATGGTGATGGCACTACTTCCTCCACCAGTAATGACCCGGTTACTGCCCTCACCTCTGCGGTCATGTCGCTTCTTCCCAACCCCTCCTTGACGACGTTTCCTCCATCAAGGCCCATGTTCCTGTCATCCTCTCCAACAAGGCTGACAGCTACACCTGTTGGTCGATGTTCTTCAAGCCAATGGCTGGTCGTTTCGGCCTACTTTCGCACATTGACGGCTCTGCTTCGGTGAACCTTGACGATTCCTCCTGAGTGTAGGCTGACTGCATCGTCCGAACATGGTTGTATAGAGACATGGACTTCGGCGAACCTCAATGATTCCTCCTGAGTGTAGGCCGACTACACCGTTCGGGCGTGGTTGTACAACTCTGTCCATGAAGAGGTCCTCAACATCACGGTGGAACCGAATTAGACGGCTCGCGATATGTGGAGTCACATTCATGATCTATTCCACACCAACTAAAACACCCACGCCATCTACCTTAGTCGTCAATTTCACTCGTTGATGCAAGGTGATTTATCCGTCATGGACTACTTTCAGCGTCTCAAGACCACCGCTGATGCGTTGTGTGACGCTGGATGCCCGGTTGAGGATGCAAAGCTCATCCTCAATGCCCTGGGTGGCCTTAACCTACGTCTCAAGACTGTTGGTGACATCATCTCTTTTCAAGATCCGCTGCCATCATTCTCTAAGGTGTGTACCTTGCTGCTCCTTCATGAACTGAAGGCGATAAACGACGCTGAGGTCACCTCGGCCTCTGCCCTCCTCTCCACAATGGCATGCAACAACACCTCTTCCTGTCCAAGCGCTTCACATCTGTCTACGCCACCACATTCACAGAGCGCGTCGTCCACCACGGCCTCCTCCAACCGCGGTCGTGCTAAGGGTCGTAACAAGGGTCGTGGCAAAGGGCGGTGACAACTGCGTTGTAGCCCCATCGTCACCCCCACTGGGACATGGGTGTGTAACACCTCGTGGGGACCCTAAACTGTGATGTTCGCACCGGCACCTCTATGCTCCTTCGACACTCCTAGCGTTCTCGGTCCACGACCAGCACCAGCGCCCATGCGAACGTACCCGACTACGATTGTGTCTGTCCCTGCCTGCAGCTAGCAATGGGACCAGACATCTCTCATTGCCGCCCTCAATGTGATGCAAACCCCGTCTCAGGCTGACTAGGTTGTTGAGTAAGGTGCTACTTCTCATATGGCATCCTACGACGGTATACTTCATTCCTCCATCCCTGCTACCTCTCGTTCTATCATCACTATTCGCAATGTTCATAAGCTTCTTATTACACATTACAACAATCTATCTTTTCCCACACCTATTTTGTCTTTTCGTCTCCATAATATGGCTATTGTTCCATCCTTGGTTAAAAATCTCATCTTTGTATGTCAATTTTCTTGTGACAATTCTTGATCACTTGAATTTGATCCCTTTTGTTTCTCTATCAAGGATCTACGTACCAGGACCATGCTCCTCCGATGTAACATCGATGGTGACATTTACACCATCGGCTCTGCTCCTGGGCGCTCCACCACTCTTCTTTCTGTTGCTACTCCTACCGAGGTGTGGCACCGCCACTTGGGTCATCCTGGACGTGATGTCATGGCCTCTCTACAACAAACTTATTTGATTTCTTGCAATAAAGCACAGTCTTCCTCCTGTCATGCTTATCAAGTTGGAAAACATGTGCGCCTTCCCTTTGATGAGTCCAATTCATAATCATTGTCCCCTTTCAGCTTTTACACTGTGATCTCTGGACCTCGCCGATTGTTAGCAATTATTGGCATAAATATTATATCATTATTATTGATGATTACTTACATTATTTTTGGACTTTTCCCTTATGACAAAAACCCAAACTCCACAACATTCTTGTCACGTTCGCTGCTTATGTGTGCACACAGTTCGACTTGCCAATCTGATGCATTCAAACCGATCATGGTTGTGAAGTCGTCAATCTGCTCAACTTGACCTTCTTTCACAACCATGACATCTTCCTCCGGCTTTCTTGTCTCTACACCTCTCCACAAAATAGCAAGGCTGGACGAGCAATTCAAACTACAAATAATGTCATCCGCATGCTTCTATTTCAAGCACACATGCCCACTCACTTCTGGGCCAAAGCTTTAGCCACAGCTACCTACCTTGTCAATAGGCGCCCATCGGCTACCATACAATTCCTCACACCCCTCCAGCACCCCTTCGGCCATCCTCTGAACCTGAGCAACCTACGTGTGTTTGGTTGTCTCTGCTACCCCAATATGTCCTCCACAACTGCCCATAAGCTCACACCTCTCTCTCTTGCGCGCATCTTCCTCGGCTATCGCTTAGATCACAAAGGATATCGCTGCTACGACCCATCCACTCACCGAGTGCTTATCTCTCGCCATGTCACATTCGACGAGACGATCTTCCCTTTTGCCAAGGCTACCTCATCAGAGCCCCTGGACTTTCTTAACACAGTCGTTAGTCCTACTAACACTTTGTCTCTGAACAAGCCTTCACATGTAGGTACTCGTGCTCCATCACCCCGGTCGTGTCCATGCTCCCTGGATCGCGCATGCCATTCACTTGAATCTTCTTGACTCCACCTGTGCGAAGCATGGCGCTTGTGCCCACACCCGCGTCACGCGCGACATATGCGACAACATTTGGGCCACATGTGGCAGCTGCATCCACTTCCATGCCACGCGCGGCACCAGTGCCGAATATTCTACAGTGGCCATATCTGTGGATGCCGGATAATCCGCAACAGCCAAGTGTGTGTGCATCGGCTGGATATTATGCTCACACCTGCAATTTGTATGTCATCACCCGAGCATAATGCGGTACCATCACAACAGGTGACATCACAATAAAGCTTAAGAAAGAGCAAGTAATTAAACAATATTACATGCATTTAGAAGATTATCATTTACAGAGATACTACGCAGTGAGAAAGTAACATCTATGAAAAAAACAACTAGGTGAAGCCATATGCCCTTAGACTCCACCCAAAACCACATCACTCGAGTAAACATCACTACTCTTGCCCGCTGCCAGCGTCAACGGACATGAAGTAGCTGGCTACTAAGCTTTCCTCGCCTGCAAACCTGAAAGAGTAGTGTGAGTACAAAGGTACTAGCAAGACTTAATCCATATTGTGTACATATAATAACCCGACTCTAAGTATTATGCAATTGAGCCATTAGCAAGGAGTAGGCCCAAAGTTAAGTAAATTTATACGCGTAAGTAACCTTAACACCTAGGTGTGAGCACCTATACTAAACCACAACTACCCTTCTACTATGTAACCAACCACTTGCACATGAAAGTAAGTGAAACCATCTCATATAAACAATTACCATCACCCATCATAACCAACATGCCATACCAAAACCCCAAAGTCGGAACTCTACGACTGATGCAGATAGATAGAAGCTTGCTCGATATCTTAGAGCGTGGAAATTCAAATTGATTTTACACCCTGTAGGGGGTAGTCCTGGACCCACACAACACGAGACCACCGCCCACAAAACACGTCAGCTTCTAGTCATGATTCACGTACCAATCATTCACGTACCCACCCTAAACCTTTGTCCCTATGCCTGATGAATGTGGAGGCCACTGAGACCCCGCATGTACTATAATTTACCGGCGCTTCTCCATGCCTCTGCAAGCAACTTATAGTACTTGGCTTACCCATCCCATATCGAGTATGTAGTAAGTACAGAAAAGTGCTAAAACCAACAACACCAATGATCAGTGCTTAACCGATACAAGCGGTCTATGGCATCCGGACTTCTCTCCCGACCTGCCCCTAGCACCGCCCACATCTCCCTCATCCTCACATCTCATACCACCCAACATCATAATCATAATCTATGTGAACATTAAGCAAGCCCTATGCTCGCGAACAATGGACGCACCATCGCTCGACTTCTACTGAGGACCTAAGCATTGCCAAGCATTTCAATTAACCTTTGAAGTTAGACATTAACAAAACCATACCTAGGTTACAAGGATAAGGAATCATCAATAATTCGAGGTAGAGGCAATGCATCAATATAGGTTCTACCCATATCACCCAACATCGACTCACTAATCTTGCAAACATACCTAAGTAGTAACTCATCAATGTTGATTCCACTTGATTCAAATCAAAAGGGTGCAATATGCTTAGATGCTTGCCTTGCTGCTCCAGGTGCTTTGCACACGTTCAGTATCAATTTAGCATCGATCTCGACCATAGAGATCGGCGACGCATCACTCTCTAAACAAAATACGAATGCATCGAATAAATAATCAAACGATGAAAATGTGTGCATATGATGCATGCTTGAAAAATAATAGAGCGTTGTGTTTCAAAATCATTTGCAAAAGACTACCAAAAGATTAGGGTTTTAAAGTTTGAAACCCCGGATAAGGTAACCTAAGTACATACAGCCTGGAATGGCTGGTGGTCAGACCGATGGGGAAGTGGTGTTCTGATCGGCAGCCAGTAGAGAGCTTTGGTGCATGGTGGTCTGACTGAAGGCATGGTGGCGGTCAGACCAGCCCTAGCGGTGGTCTGACTCCTGTATAGGGGTTTGAACTTTGATGGTCCAGTCCTAACTGGTGGTCAGATCATCCCTAGCGGCGGTCATCAGGCAGCTAGACCTTGATAGGAGCACCTTTGCGGGATCACCAGTGAGGACTCTGGCAAAACCTTCAACGATGAAGGGCATCAACTCTATAAGACTAGGGGAATGTTTTCTATGATTGTTCGGATGACATGCACGGTCCGAACACATAAAACCCTGAGAATGATATCTAAGTCTAGGGTATACTCATGTTTCTTGGTTCAAATCCAAATGGCGGACGACTAGAGCTAGTAAATGATGGAAAGATGGCATGAGAAGATTCACCTCGGCGTAGAGGAACTTTCTATTGGATTGGAATCCTTCAGGGGAGCTCCAATCCACCGATTGGACTCCTAGAGAGGTTGAAGGAGCTTGGGGAGGAAGAACGCGCCTCCGGCGAGCGAGAAAAAGGGGAAAGACCTCGGGGAAGTCTTTGGGAAGCTCGGGGAAGGTTCCTTCATCGATCTCAGGTCGTCGAAGCCGTCGAGGTGATCTCTTCTTCTCTCTCTAGGGCCTGAGTGAGGGAGAGAGTGAAACAACAAAAGAAAGAGAGAGAGAGAGAGAGAGAGAGAGAGAGAGAGAGAGAGAGAGAGAGAGAGTAATCGATCCCCTTAATGGGTGCTATGTGTACTGGCAGTCAGACCACGAGGAGCCCCGGTTAGACCGCAGGAGCGGTTTGGTGCTGAAAGTCTCGTTATTTTTTCTTTTTCTTTTCTAATATCCATCGGGTTTCTCCTAATTTTCTTCTTAGCCATTTTTATTCTTAAATACTCACGTGTATGTGGGGGAAATATGTGAAGGTTCAAAATGCATAACTTTTGAAACGCACTTAAACTCAAATGGATAATAAATCATACAAAACATAATGCAATTATGATTAGGCAAGCCTAATTACATAATTAACATTTTGGGATGTGACAATCCCCCCCCCCCTAAAAAGAATCTCGACCAGAGATTTGGCAAACTCAGGGAAAAGGTGATGGTGATAAAGCGGAATGGAGTCTCCCACAAATGGAAACGAATTTTGCCAAAATTCATCGATGGAATGAAATGATAGCCATTGGGCCTTCACATGAGCTGGCAGTCAGACCGCAGCTACGCTCGATCAGACCACAGGCACGGTAGTTAGACTGGAATCTATACAAATAGTTTTGGGCTCTGGCAGTCGAACTGATGTTGTGCCGACGGTCAGACTGCCTACCAACGGTCAGACCGCAAGCCTAGGGCAGTCAGACCGTCCGGGAAACAGAGAATTTTTGGGTTTTAGATGCCTCTGGTGGTCAGACCGGTAGACCAACAACGGTCAGACCGCAAGGAGTATGGTTTTCTCGGTTGGATAGTTTTTAAGTGCAATTCTTTAGGAACAAACTCTCCATTCAACATGGTGATGACTATAGATGTGTGATATGCTATAATTATGTAAATTTGCGATGATCTTTACAAGTTCTCGAAAAGTTTGGGATATTCGGAGCGGATTTTATCCTCACGCTTCCAAGTTGCTTCGTCCTCGGTGTGGTTTCTCCATTAGACTTTGATGAACTTGATAGAATGACGCTGAGTCTTGCATTCCGCCTCATCCAAGATTTGGATTGGTTGTTCACAATATGCCAAATCTAGTTGCAAGTCTTGATTAGCTATTTCAATGACTTCAGTTAGAACTCGGAGGCACCTCTTCAGTCGCGAGACATGAAACACATTATGGGTAACAGAGAGGGACGAAGGTAGGTCCAATTGATAGGCCGCCTCTCCATGTCGAGCAATAATTTGGAATGGTCCCACATATCACGGTGCTAGCTTCCCACTGACTTAAAAGTGTCGAACTCCTTTGAGTGGAGATACTTTGAGATAGACGAAATCCCTAATAGTGAATGCAAGCTCTTGTTAGTGATGATCCACATAACTCTTCTGTCGTGATTGAGCCATGAGAAAACACTGGCGGACAGTCTTGACATGATCTTATGTCTCCTTGACCAAGTCTGGACCCAAGAAAACCCGTTCGTTGAACTCGGACCAATTTAATGGCGTTCGATATCTCCTCCCATAGAGGGCTTCAAACGATCCATCTTGACACTTGATTGATAACTGTTGTTATATGAAAACTCCACAAAAAGCAATCAAAGCTCCTATTTCTTCCGATAGGTGAGCACACAAGCCTGCAACACGTCTTTCAGGATTTGATTCACCCTCTCGATTTGACCATCGATTTGAGGATGGTAGGCCGTGTTGTGGAACAATTCGGTTCCCATAGCCTCATGGAGGCTTCTCTAGAACTGAGAGGTGAACTAAGTGTCTCGGTCGGAAACTATCTTCTTTGGAATTCTGTGAAGGCAAACAATCCGTGAGAGGTACAACTCAGCATGGTGCTTTGCATTGTATTAAGTCTTCATGGGAAGAAAATGTGCAGACTTGGTGAGCCGATCCACGATAATCCAGATGGAATCATAGCCTTGAGAGGTCTTGGGCAATCCGGTTATGAAATCCATATAGATCTCCTCCCACTTCCAGGAGGGGACATATAGGGGCTAAAGTGTACCAACCGACTTGAGATGTTCGGCCTTCACCCTCCAGCAAACATCACACTCGGTGACATACCGAGTGACTTCTCGCTTCATGCGAGTCCACCAAAATCTATGCTTCAGATCTTGATACATCTTCGTGCTCCCGAGATGGATGTATAACAATGAATCATGAGCTTCATCTAGAATCTTCTTTCTCAACTTCGGAACTTTAGGAACAACTAGTTTCCTCCCAAACCATAAGACACCGTCATCATCCAGAGTAAAGCATCTAGCTTGCCCCTCCTTGAGCTTGTCATGGATCATGTCCATGCATCTGTCTTTCTTTTGAGCTTCCTTGATTCGGTCGATGAGGGCGGATCTTATCTCCAGGTTACCAATAAACCCCTCAGAGACCATCTCGAGTTCAAGCCTCCGGAAATCATCACATAGAATGGAACTCTCGAGCGAAACCAAAAGACAACCGCACTGAGCCTTTCAGCTCAAGACATGGCAACAACGTTTGCCTTGTCCAGATGATAATGGACCTCCAACTCATAGTCCTTGATCAACTCAAGCCATCTCATTTGCATCATGTTGAGATTGACTTGGGTGAAGATATATTTGAGGCTCTTGTGGTCGGTGTAGACGTTACAAACATTCCTGAGGAGACAGTTCTGCCAAATTTTCAAGGCGTGCACTACAGCTGCAAGCTCCAAATCATGAGTGGGGTAGTTCTCCTCATGGGGCTTCAACTAGCATGAAGCATAAGCAACCACTCGATGCCCTCTTGCATAAGAACACAACTAAGACTGATGTGAGAGGCATCACAATAGGCATCAAATTTTTTATGAATATCCGGTTGTGCCAGAACAGGTGCTATAGTGATATGGGACTTCAAAGTATGGAAAGCCGCTTCACACCCTTCGGACCACTCGAATTTGACATCCTTCTTCAATAACCCATTCGTTGGCTTGGCGATCTTGGATAAGTTCTCAATGAATCAACAGTAATAACCTACAAGTCTGAGAAAACTCTGAATGTTGGCAACACTTCAAAGCTACACCCAATTGAGCACATCCTGCACCTTGGTTGGGTCAACTGCAACACCACCTTCAGAAAGAACATGTCCAAGGAAAGAGATCTCCTTCAGTCAAAATTCATATTTGCTAAGCTTGGCATAAAGACAATGTTCCCGAAGTCTCTCAAGAACAACACAAAGATGATTGGCATTTTCCTCTTCAGTCTTGGAGTAAACAAGAATGTTGTCAATGAAAACCACAACGAACTGGTCAAGCTCCTCTATGAAAAATGTGTTCATCAAATACATAAAGTATGCCGACGTATTGGTCAGGCCCAAGGACATAACCGTATACTCATACATCCCATAGCGAGAAGAGAAAGCTGTCTTTGGAATGTCCTCTTTCCGGATCTTTATTTGATGATAACCCGATCTCAAGTCAATCTTCCAGAAAACCCAGGCACCGAACAATTGATCAAATAGAATATCAATCAGAGGAAGCGGATACTTGTTCTTGATAGTGACCGCATTAAACTGATGGTAATCAACACACATACGCAAAGTCTAATCCTTCTTTACAAAGAGTGTCGGACATCCCCAAGGTGAGGAGCTCGGATGAATGAAATCTTTCGCTAGCAATTCTTGAATTTACTTCTTCAACTCTGCTAACTCATTTGGTAACATCTAATAGGAATGATTGAATATTGGAGCTATTTCAGGCACAAGCTCAATGGCGAACTCGACTTCTCGGTCGGGTGGGATCTCGGGTAACTCATCTAGAAAGACATCCAGGAAATCACACACCACGGGAATTTGAGCAAGGTTCGTGAAGATGGCACCTTCCATTGCATAGAAATGGGGGTCACTCTCATCAAGGTATAGGGTGATCCGATCATTGAACAAATTTGCAAGAGAAATGGCTCTTAGTGCACACTTGATAACCGCACCATTCTAGGTCAACCAATTCATCCCCAATATGACATCCAAACCCATTGAGTCAATCACAATCAAGTTGGCTGGAAAAGTGACTCCATTGTTGAGAATTTATGCATCTCAAATGAAATCCTCCGAGAATATTTTCCCACTGGGTGTTGTTATGAGATAGGAGTGTGCATAGCTTCAACAGCAAAAGCATGGGTCATAGCACAACTCCCCTTGACAAAGGAATGAGAAGCTCCAGAATCGAAGAGTACCGTCACCAGGTGAGAATTGACGGGGAGCATGCTTAAAAGCACACCGATCTCTTTTTGGGCTTCCTTGACTGTGATGATGTGGATATTCTCATACTTCAGATCTGGGACATTCTATGATCCAAGAGGTGGTGGTATAATTAGGGTATTTACCACACTGCCTTGTTTTGGATAGTAATAATGTTGGGCAAAGTGCCCCAACTAGCTGCAATTGAAGCATGGGCCCCTTCTTCTACATTTTGAGCTGCTTCTCTGATCCTTCATGGCTTCTTAGGATTGCTCTTGGGAAGGAGAGGAATCGGCCAAACACATAGACTGTGAAGGCAACATGATCATTGCATGAGACAAAAGCGGCGGCTATATGCACAACTGTTGCTCACTGTCTCCATTAGAAAACTATTCCACCCTCTTGTGCTTCTTCTCATCTTGAAGCTTCTTCATTTTGTACTCCACCATAATAGACTTTCTCACCATCATGTTGAAATCATCAAAATTATATGCTGAGAGCCTCTCTTGCATCTTCGTGGAAAGCCCGTCCATAAAGTACTCTTGCTTTTGCTTGTCAGTGGAGATGAACTCTGGTGCATACTGTGCCAACTCATTGAACTCCTGCATATAATCCATCACCGACTTGTCCCCTTGCTTTATGTTGAGGAACTCCTGCCTCTTGATGTTCCTCACACCCTTAGGAACGTAGGAAGCACAGAAAGCTGTGTGGAAATCTGCCCAAGTGACATAGTGGCCAGGGGCTTGCATGGCGAGGTAGCTCTACCACCATGCCCCAGTGGTGCCTTCAAGTTGATGAGTGGTATATATGACTTTCTCATGGTCATCACACCGCACGAGAGCAAGTTTCTAATCAATGGTGTGAAGCCAATCATTAGCATCACTGGGATATTCGGCACGGGTGAAGATAGGAGGCTGAGTACAGAGAAACTCAAAGAAACCTCCATGTAGGCCAGCTCCAACAACAACACGATGGGCCGTGTTCTGAGCAATAACCTTAAGAAAGCCCAACACCTACACCATAGGGGATGGAGGGGATGCCTCTCCATCACGGGCATTCGATCCCTCCGGATTGTCTTTACAGGCACCCCAGCAGGTTCTCATCCTTTTTTGAGACGACAAAGTGAAAAAGAGGCGGATGGTCAATCTCCGACTTCACAAAACAGCGTTATCCGGATCCCAACAAGCGATGCACGCTAAGGAATAACATAACGGGTAGAATGCATGATCAAAAATGTAGTGCAAGATATGCAAAAACGTAGCCTAGCTCACAACTCACAACATGTTCCTCTATCGAGTGCATCACTCCGCAACAAACATCAAGACAACAAGCATTCATATATACAATGACTACAAATCATCACCCTTCGCTCTACCTTTTACTTCTCGCGTGAATGGTGCTTGTGCATCTTGTCGTACAAGCAACATTTCATGTGTTGTTGCCAATGTATTCACTTCCCGTACTGTCGCCTTACGGGACACCCCATGTAATCACCACATGGGTATACGACCATATCTACCATCGTATGGTGGATGTTCATACATTAATGCTAATCTATTCACTTTTCATACCATCGTCGTATGGAACATACCAGGCCCCTGCCTCGCATTAGTTGAGCCACTGATACTTACCGCCATCGGAATGTGTTTCTTACCTTTTTGTCAATGCAACAAGATTCATAACGACATCACAATGCGGGAACAAACAACTTAAACGAAGCAACCAACCGTACATTACACTTAGGGGCATGTATAGCAATTTATACATATTAGCATGAAGAGGTAAAAAAGAAACTTTAATGTGTGGTTTTAGTGGATTTGACACCTTAGGAACCCATGTTTTAAGTGTTTTTAGGCTACTTCATTAAACCAAGCTCAGATACCACGCTGTGAGGAAATGTCTAAATAATATTTTAATTAATTATTAGATCAATCATTTAAACAATCACGACTACAATGATTAACTAGAATACCATTTTGATAGTTCTGACACGTGTTTTGTACCCAAGATCGGAACACATGCCTTTCCAACAGGTAACATCACAATAAAGCTTAAGAAAGAGTGATCAATTAAATTATATTACAAGCATTTAGAAGATTATCATTTACAATAATTTACAGATATAGTACGCAAATAACATCTATGAACAACAACAACTAGGTAAAGCCATATACCTTTAGGCTCCACCCAAAAGCACGTCACTTGAGTAGACAGCACCACTCTTGCCCGCCGCCAGCATCGACGAACATGAAGTAGCCGACAACTAACCTTTCCTCGCCTACAAACCTGAAAGAGCAGCGTGAGTACGAAGGTACTCACAAGACTTAACATATTGGGTACATATAATAACTCGACTCCAATGATTATGCAATTGAGCCATTAGCAAGAAGTAGGCCTCAAGGTTAAGTAAATACATATGCGTAAGCAACCTTAACAACTAGGTGTGAGCACCTATATTAAAACCACAACTACCTTTCTACCCTGTAACCAACCACTTGCACATGGAAGTAAGTGGAACCATCTCATGTAAACAACTATCATCACACATCATAGACAACATGCCATACCAAAACCTCAAAGATTCGGAACTCTACGACCGATGCAGATGGACAGAAGCTTGCTCGATAACCGAGAGCATGGAGATTCGAATTGATTTTACACCTTACAGAGGGTACTCCTGGACCCACACGACTTAAGACCACCACCCACACAGCCTGTCAACTGCGAGTGATGATTCACATACGAACCGTTCATGTACCCACCCCGAACCTTTGTCCCCACCCTCGATGAATGTGGAGGCCACCGAGATCCCAATTGTATTACGATTTACTAGCGTTTCTTGGTGCCTCTACAAGCCCTTACTCACACCTCGAGGTCATAGGTCAAATGGACGCGATGACTTACGATACTTGGCTTACCCGTCCCATATCCGAGTATGTGGTAAGTATGAAAAAGTGCTAAAGCTAACAATACCGATGATCAGTGCTTAACCGATGCAAGCGGTCTATGGCATCCGGGCTCCTCTCCCGACCTACCCCAGCACCGCCCACATCTCATCTCATTCTCACTTCTCATACCACCCAACATCATAATCATAATTCGTGTGAACATTAAGCAAGCCCTATGCTCACGAACAACGGTCGCACCATCCGTAGACTTCTACCGAGGAACTAAGCATCGCTAAGAATTTCAATTAACCTTTGAAGTTAGACATCAACAAAACCATACCTAGGTTATAAGGATAAGGAATCATCAATAATTCAAGGTGAAGGCAATAAATCAACATAGGTTCTACCCATATCACCCGACATTGACTCACTAATCATGCAAACATACCTAAGTAGTAACTCATCAATTTAGATTCCACTTGATTCAAACCAAAAGGGCGTAATATGCTTAGATTCTTGCCTTGCTACTCCAGGTGCTTCGCTCATGTTCAGAACCAGTTCGGCGTCGATCTCGACCACGAAGAACAACGGTGCATCACTCTCTAAACAAAATATGAATGTATAGAATAAATAAACAAACAATGAAAATGTGTGGATATGATGTATGCTTGAACAATAATAGAGCATCATGTTTCAAAAACATTTTCAAAAGACTGCAAAAAAGATTAGGGTTTCAAAATTTGAAACCCCGGACAAGGTAACCTTAGTACATACAGCCTTGAATGGCTGACGGTTAGACCAACAGGGATGTGGCAGTCTAACCGGCAGTCAGCAGAGAGCTTTGGCGCCTGGTGGTCTGACCAAAGGCATGGTGGTGGTCAGACCGTCGACCAATAGTCAGGCCGACCCTAGCGACGGTCTGACTCCTGTATAGGGTTTTGAACTTGGATGTTTTGATCCTAACTGGCAGTCAAACCGGCCCTAGCGGTGGTCAGATCACTAGACCTTACCGGGAGTGTCTTTGCGGGGTCACTGACGAGGATTCCGGCGAAACCTTCAACAATGAAAGGCACCAAAGTACTCCATAAGACTAGAGGAATATTTTCTATGATTGTTCAGATGACATGCATGATCCAAACAAGTAAAATCCCAAGAATGAGATCTAGATCTAGGGTATACTTGGGTTTCTTGGTTCAAATCCAAACGGCGGATGACTAGAGCTACGAAACGATGGAAAGATGGCATGTGAAGATTCACCTCGGTGTAGAGGAACTTTCTATTGGATTAGAATCCTCTAGGGGAGCTCTGATCCACCGAGTGGACTCTCAGAGAGGTTGAGGGAGCTTGGGGAGGAAAAACGCGCCTTCGACGAGTGAGAAAAAGGGGAAAGACCTTGGGGATCTCCGGTAGTCGAAGCCATCGAGGTGATCTCTTCTTCTCTCTATAGGGCTTGAGTGAGGGAGAGAGTGAGAGAAAAAAGAGAGAGAGTGAGACAGTGTGTGATCGATCCCCTTAATGGGCGCTCTGTGTATTGGCAGTCAGACTGCGGGGAGCCTCGGTTAGACTGCGGGAGCGGTTTGGTGCTAAAAGTCTCATTCTTTTTTCCTTTTTCTTATTTTTCTTTTCTAATATCTATAAGGTTTTTCCTAATTAGCTTCTAAGCCATTTTTACTCTCAAATACTCACGTATATGTGGGGGAAATACTTGAAGTTTCAAAATGCATAACTTTTGAAATGCGCTTAAACTCAAATTGATAATAAATCGTATAAAACATAATGCAATTATGATTAGATATGCCTAATTACGTAATTAATATTTTGGGACGTGACACATGCGGTTGAGAAACCGGTACCAGCTATCCTTATGAACTGTGATAATTAGACGATTATTATCATAGTAAATAGTTCTAAGGATAATGATAAGTCCACAAGGCACGTAAAAAGATGATTGAAGTCTATTAGGAAATTGAGAAACTTTAGAGTGATAACTTTGGATTATATCTAAACAACTAAGAACCTGGCAGAACCCTTTACAAAGGGACTATCACGGAATATGACAAATAATGCATCGAAGGAGATAAGTATGAGACTCGTGTAAGTTATACCATAGTGGTAACCCAACCTATGTGACCGAAGATCCTGTGAATTAGGACCTGGGAAGAGCAAGCTATTGGTCTAACTGGAGGAGTACATTTTTTTTGACCCACTCAAGTAAAGATGCGATACTCTTAGGGATCTGTAAGGCAGGTTGGTTATTGCTTTAATGTGTTTTGTTGTATTTAAATAGCGAAGATGCCAACCTACAGGGCATTCCTGTAAGAACACACCTATATGAGCCTGACTGTTGGTCGCAGTCTATGATACTTGAGTGATCTCTAATAAATCCATAAAGAGATTGTAATACCGAATTTTTGGAGGAAAAAATGAAAGGAATTTGACCGCATTTTTTGACTTTTTGATCCGAGGCTCGTAAGGACGATCGGAGACCGCGATTGCGTTCATCTCGTCGAGATGAACCCATTTTGCTATTTATATGTCCGTTCCGGGCACTTTGATACCCGTAGCGAGCCTAATAATTCTAGACCGTTCGTTGTTTTGAAGAAAAAATAAAAAAAGAAGAGGATAAGTATCGGATGGATCGGTCCTCAACCCGATCCATCCAGATACTTCGAGTGCTCGCGTTTTCCGCTTCTCTCTCGCGTCTCTCTCTCTCTCCTCGTCACTGTGCGTGTCGCCCGCGTGTCGTTGCCGCGCCGCCGTGCGCCTGCTCGCCGACGCGCCGCCCGCGTGCCTCGCCGCCGCGCCGTCGCGTGCTGCCGCACTGCCGTCCGCCTGCACGCCGTCGTGCGCCTGCGCGCCGCCTTGCGCGCCGTCGCCACCTGCTCTGTGCTGGCCGCCATGAAGAAGCAAGCAGCAGCCAGCACCGAAGAAGCAAGCAAGCTGCCGGCAGAGCAAAGAAGCCAGGAAGAAAAAGGAGAAAAGAAAAGAAAAGAAAGAAAAAAAAGGGAAAAAAAGAAGGAAAAGGGAAAAGTTGGAAATTTTGTAATTTTGTCGGATTCGTCGTCAACCCTTCGAAGGTGATTCCTCAGTAATTCCTGGACGTTTATGTTTGAATCGAATCAATCAATTCCTGTCGTATCATTTTATGTGATCAATAGTCTGATTCGTTTCGATAATCATTATTGGTTCGAAGATACGACATCCGAGTCGAAGTATTCTTTTCGTTCATCGGAGCGAAGTCTAATTAGTGAGAACTTTGGTTCGACTCTGAATTGGAAATAGTGTATCATTTCATGGGATACAGTTTTCTGTTTAGTTTTTCGAAATATAGGTGTACCGATGGCGTGGACGTTATTCTTTTTCGGTAATTGGTTTAGGTGCTTTTGGCTATTTGGAGTTGGTGTCCGCCGAGGTTTAGCCGTATGTTGTGGCTTATTCTTCGCTCTTTGTCTAAGCTAGAGGGGGGGTCTTACTCGGCGTCTAGCAAGCTAGTTGTTAAATGTCTTTGAAGCCTTCGGTTGTCGAACGCTGGGTTTTGGCGTATTAGCGTGCATCCTCTTTTATTTCGTCGTTGCGGCGTCGTTGTGCTAATGGTGTGTTTGTTCAGGTGGTGTGACCTCACGTCACGACTAGCGGCCGGCTTCATCGTCGGTAAAGGCAAGTGAATGTATTGTATGACTACGCTTTGACCTATTATTGGGTTGCCTACATTCTTTAATTACAATGCATTCATCTGATCTGAATAACTGATTATGAGCTGGTTACTATGTTGTTTTCTTTTCCAGAAGTTTACTCGATGATTGATTTATGAAGTGCAGTAAGTACGATATGCCATTCTGCAGTTGTTCATTATTGTGTTATGCAATGTTTTTTAAGTCTCAAGCATTTTCCGGGAGTTATGTTGGTTATGCTTGAAGCACGTCATACATATACATCTCATGCATTGGAAGTTTGTCGTCGTCTTCTGGCCACGACCGTACCGGTACAGTACCATATGTCACCCGAGGAGGGGTACGGTGCACACCCTTACGTTACCCGAGGAGGGGTAAGGGTGAGGAGAGCATGTCATGTGCATGGTTATGTCTTCTTATGAAATTCAATGAATCATTCGCATCAAATCTTATTTCCTTTAGTTAGCTTGTATATAGATATATATACGGCTCTGAAGGCTTATACCAACCGAATGTTAAAATGTTTAATGTTATCGTT